>NC_060249.1:88599338-98599338 GCF_921293095.1 Ischnura elegans
ATTTTTCTCACATCGGACTGAAATTCTGTTTCTATCAATAAAATTTAATACTGGAGTGTTATTTTGCAATTTTTTCAAAATCGCACTGAAGTTCTGATCCTAGCTGTAAAATTTAATACAGGAGTGTTATTTTGTATTTTTTTCACATTGGACTAAAAATCTTTTTTTAGCAATAAAATTTAATACTGGAGTGTTATTTTGATTTTTTTTTCAAATAGGATTGAAATTCTGTTTCTGGCAATAAAATAAAATTCTAGAGTAATGTTTTCTATTTTTCTCGCATCGGACTGAAATTCTGTTTCTAGCAATAAAATTTAATTCTGGGTTGTCATTTTGCATTTTTCCCGCATCAGACTGAAATTCTGTTTCTAGCAATAAAATTTAATAATGGAGTGTTATTTTGCATTTTTCTCGCATCGGACTGAAATTGTGTTTCTCGTAATACAATTTAATGCTTGTGTCATTTCGCATGTTTCTCACATCGGACTGAAATTCTGTTTCTAGTAATAAAATTTAACACTTGAGTGTTATTTTTCACTTTTCTCACATAGGACTGAAATTCTTTTTCTAGGAATAAAATTTAATTTAGGAGTGTTATTTCGCAGTTTTCTCACATCGGACTGAAAATCTGTTTCTAGCAATAAAATATAATTCTGGAATGTCATTACGTATTTCTCTCACATTGGACTGAAGTTCTGTTTCTAGCAATAAAATTTAATACTAGAGTGTTATTTTGCATTTTTTTTCACATTGGATTGAAATTCTGTTTCTAGCAATAAAATTTAATACTAGGATGTCATTTTGCATTCGTCTCACTACGGACTGAAATTATGTTTCTAGCAATAAAATTTAATTTTGGAGTGTTATTTCGCATTTTTCTCACATCGGACTTAAATTCTGTTTCTAGCAATAAAATTTAATTCTAGGTTGTCTTTTCGCATTTTTCTCACATCGGACTGAAATTCTGATTCTAGCAATAAAATTATATCTGGAGTGTTATTTTGCATTTTTTTCACATCGGACTGAAATTCTGTTTCGAGCAATAAAATTTAATTCTGGGGTTTCATTTCGCATTTTTCTCGCATCGGACTGAAATTCTGTTTTCAGCAATAAAATTAAATACTGCAGTGTTATTACGCATTTTTCTCAAATCGGACTGAAATTCTATTTCTAGCAATAAAATAAAGTACTGGAGTGTTATTTTGCATTTTTTTCACATCGCACTGAAATTCTGTTTCTAGCAATAAAATATAATTCTAGAGTGTAATTTTGCATATTTCTTGCATCGGACTGAAATTCTGTTTCTAGCAATAAAATTTTATACTAGGTTGTCATTCTGCATTTTTCTCAAAACGGACTGAAATTCTTTTTCTAGCAATAAAATTTAATAATGGAGTATGATTTTGCATTTTTCTCACATCGGACTGAAATTCTGTGTCTAGCAAAAAAATTTAACTTTTGAGTGTTATTTCGCAGTTTTCTCTTATCGGACTGAAATTCTGTTTCTAGCAATATAATTTAATTCTGGAATGTCATTACGTATTTCTCTCACATCGGACTGAAGTTCTGTTTCTAGCAATAAAATTTAATACTAGTGTTATTTTGCATATTTTTCACATTGGATTGAAATTCTGTTTCTAGCAATAAAATTTAATACTAGGATGTCATATTGCATTCGTCTCACTACGGACTGAAATTATGTTTCTAGCAATAAAATTTAATAATGGAGTATGATTTTGCATTTTTCTCACATCGGACTGAAATTCTGTGTCTAGCAAAAAAATTTAACTTTTGAGTGTTATTTCGCAGTTTTCTCTTATCGGACTGAAATTCTTTTTCTAGCAAAGAAATATAACTCTAGAGTGTAATTTTGCATCTTTCTCGCATCGGACTGAAATTCTGTTTCTAGGAATAATATTTAATTTAGGAGTGTTATTTCGCATTTTTCTCACATCGGACTGAAATCCTGTTTCTAGCAATAAAATTTAATTCTGGAATGTCATTTCGCATTTTTCTCACATCGGACTGAAATTATGTTTCTAGCAATAAAATTTAATACTGGAGTGATATTTCGCATTTTTTTCACATTGGACTGAAATTCTGTATCTAGCAATGAAATATAATTCTAGAGTGTAATTTTGCATTTTTCTAGCATCGGACTGAAATTCTGTTTCTAGGAATAAAATTTAATTTAGGAGTGTTATTTCGCATTTTTCTCACATCGGACTGATCTTCTGTTTCTAGCAATAAAATTTAATTCTGGAATGTCATTTCGCATTTTTCTCACATGGGACTGAAATTCTGTTTCGAGCAAAAAAATTTAATACTGGAGTGTTATTTTGCATTTTTTTAACATTGGACTGAAATTCTGTTTCTAGCAATAAAATTTAATTCTAGTGTTATTTCGCATTTTTCTCGCATCGGACTATAATTCTGTTACTAGCAAAAAAATTAATACTAGGTTGTCATTTCGCAATTTCTCACAACGGATTGAAATTCTGTTTCTAGCAATAAAATTTAATTCTGGAATGTTATTTAGCATTTTTCTCACATCGGACTGAAATTCTGTTTCTAGCAATAAATATAAATACTGGAGTGTTATTTTGCATTTTTCTCGCATCGGACTGAAATTCTGTTTCTAGCAATAAAATTTAATAATGGAGTGTTATATTGCATTTTTCTCGCATCGGACTGAAATTCTGTTTCTAGCAATAAAATTTAAGACTGGAGTGTTATTTTGCATTTTTCTCACATCGGACTGAAATTCTGTTTCTAGTAATAAAATTTAAGACTGGAGTGTTATTTTGCATTTTTCTCACATCGGACTGAAATTCTGTGTCTTGCAATAAAATTTAATTTTGGAGTGTTATTTTACATTTTCCTCACATCGGACTAAAATTCTGTTTCTAGCAATAAAATTTAATTCTAGGTTGTCATTTCGCATTTTTCTCACATCGGACTGAAATTCTGATTCTAGCAATAAAATTATATCTGGAGTGTTATTTTGCATTTTTTTCACATCGGACTGAAATTCTGTTTCGAGCAATAAAATTTAATTCTAGTGTTATTTCGCATTTTTCTCGCAGAGGACTATAATTCTGTTACTAGCAAAAAAAATTAATACTAGATTGTCATTTCGCAATTTCTCACAACGGATTGAAATTCTGTTTCTAGCAATAAAATTTAATTCTGGAATGTTATTTCGCATATTTCTCACATCGGACTGAAATTCTGTTTCTAGCAATAAAATTAAATACTGGAGTGTTATTTTGCATTTTTCTCGCATCGGACTGAAATTCTGTTTCTAGCAATAAAATTTAATAATGGAGTGTTATTTTGCATTTTTCTCGCATCGGACTGAAATTCTGTTTCTAGCAATAAAATTTTAGACTGGAGTGTTATTTTGCATTTTTCTCATATCGGACTGAAATTCTGTTTCTAGCAATAAAATTTAATAATGGAGTGTTATTTTGCATTTTTTTCACATCAGACTGAAATTCTGTTTCTAGGAATAAAATTTAAGACTGGAGTGTTATTTTGCATTTTCTCACATCGGACTGAAATTCTGTTTCTAGCAATAAAATTTAATTCTAGGTTGTCATTTCGCATTTTTCTCACATCGGACTGAAATTCTGATTCTAGCAATAAAATTATAACTGGAGTGTTATTTTGCATTTTTTTCACATCGGACTGAAATTCTGTTTCGAGCAATAAAATTATATCTGGAGTGTCATTTCGCATTTTTCTCGCATCGGACTGAAATTCTGTTTTCAGCAATAAAATTAAATACTGCAGTCTTATTTCGCATTTTTCTCAAATCGGACTGAAATTCTATTTCTAGCAATAAAATTTAATACTGGAGTGTTATTTTGCATTTTTTTCACATCGCACTGAAATTCTGTTTCTAGCAATGAAATATAATTCTAGAGTGTAATTTTGCATATTTCTTGCATCGGACTGAAATTCTGTTTCTAGCAATAAAATTTTATACTAGGTTGTCATTTTGCATTTTTCTCACAACGGACTGAAATTCTTTTTCAAGCAATAAAATTTAATAATGGAGTATGATTTTGGCATTTTTCTCACATCGGACTGAAATTCTGTGTCTAGCAAAAAAATTTAACTTTTGTGTGTTATTTTGCACTTTTCTCATATAGGACTGAAATTCTTTTTCTACGAATAAAATTTAATTAAGGGGTGTTATTTCGCAGTTTTCTCACATTGGATTGAAATTCTGTTTCTAGCAATAAAATTTAATACTAGGATGTCATTTTGCATTCGTCTCACTACGGACTGAAATTATGTTTCTAGCAATAAAATTTAATTCTGGTATGTTATTTCGCATTTTTCTCACATCGGACTGAAATTCTGTTTCTAGCAATGAAATATAACTCTAGAGTGTAATTTTGCATTTTTCTCGCATCGGACTGAAATTCTGTTTCTAGGAATAATATTTAATTTAGGAGTGTTATTTCGCATTTTTTTCACATTGGATTGAAATTCTGTTTCTAGCAATAAAATTTAATACTAGGATGTCATTTTGCATTCGTCTCACTACGGACTGAAATTATGTTTCTAGCAATAAAATTTAATTCTGGTATGTTATTTCGCATTTTTCTCGCATCGGACTGAAATTCTGTTTCTAGGAATAATATTCAATTTAGGAGTTTTATTTCGCATTTTTCTCACATCGGACTGAAATTCTGTTTCGAGCAAAAAAATTTAATACTGGAGTGTTATTTTGCATTTTTCTCACATCGGACTGAAATTCTGTTTCTAGCAGTAAAATTTAAGACTGGAGTGTTATTTTGCATTTTTCTCACATCGGACTGAAATTCTGTTTCTAGCAGTAAAATTTAAGACTGGAGTGTTATTTTGCATTTTTCTCACATCGGACTGAAATTCTGTTAATAGCAAAAAAATTAATACTGGGGTTGTCATTTCGCATTTTTCTCACAACGGATTGAAATTCTGTTTCTAGCAATAAAATTTAATCCTGGAATGTTATTTCGCATTTTTTTCACATCGGTCTGAAATTCTGTTTCTAGCAATAAAATTTAATACTAGTGTTATTTTGAATTTTTCTCACATCGGACTGAAATTCTGTTTCTAGCAGTAAAATTTAAGACTGGAGTGTTATTTTGCATTTTTTTCACATCGGACTGAAATTCTGTTTCTAGCAATAAAATTTAATTCTAGTGTTATTTCGCATTTTTCTCGCATCGGACTATAATTCTGTTACTAGCAAAAAAATTAATACTAGGTTGTCATTTCGCAATTTCTCACAACGGATTGAAATTCTGTTTCTAGCAATAAAATTTAATTCTGGAACGTTATTTCGCATTTTTCTCACATCGGACTGAAATTCTGATTCTAGCAATAAAATTAAATACCGGAGTGTTATTTTGCATTTTTTTCACATCGGACTGAAATTCTGTTTCGAGCAATAAAATTATATCTGGAGTGTCATTTCGCATTTTTCTCGCATCGGACTGAAATTCTGTTTTCAGCAATAAAATTAAATACTGCAGTCTTATTTCGCATTTTTCTCAAATCGGACTGAAATTCTATTTCTAGCAATAAAATTTAATACTGGAGTGTTATTTTGCTTTTTTTTCACATCGCACTGAAATTCTGTTTCTAGCAATAAATTATAATTCTAGAGTGTAATTTTGCATATTTCTTGCATCGGACTGAAATTCTGTTTCTAGCAATAAAATTTTATACTAGGTTGTCATTTTGCATTTTTCTCACAACGGACTGAAATTCGTTTTCAAGCAATAAAATTTAATAATGAAGTATGATTTTGCATTTTTCTCACATCGGACTGAAATTCTGTGTCTAGCAAAAAAATTTAACTTTTGTGTGTTATTTTGCACTTTTCTCATATAGGACTGAAATTCTTTTTCTAGGAATAAAATTTAATTTAGGAGTGTTATTTCGCAGTTTTCTCACATCGGACTGAAATTCTGTTTCTAGCAATAAAATTTAATTCTGGAATATTATTTTGCATTTTTTTCACATTGGATTGAAATTCTGTTTCTAGCAATAAAATTTAATACTAGGATGTCATTTTGCATTCGTCTCACTACGGACTGAAATTATGTTTCTAGCAATAAAATTTAATTCTGGTATGTTTTTTCGCATTTTTCTCACATCGGACTGAAATTCTGTTTCTAGCAATGAAATATAACTCTAGAGTGTAATTTTGCATTTTTCTTGCATCGGACTGAAATTCTGTTTCTAGGAATAATATTTAATTTAGGAGTGTTATTTCGCATTTTTTTCACATTGGATTGAAATTCTGTTTCTAGCAATAAAATTTAATACTAGGATGTCATTTTGCATTCGTCTCACTACGGACTGAAATTATGTTTCTAGCAATAAAATTTAATTCTGGTATGTTATTTCGCATTTTTCTCACATCGGACTGAAATTCTGTTTCTAGCAATGAAATATAACTCTAGAGTGTAATTTTGCATTTTTCTCGCATCGGACTGAAATTCTGTTTCTAGGAATTTTATTTAATTTAGGAGTGTTATTTCGCATTTTTCTCACATCGGACTGAAATTCTGTTTCGAGCAAAAAAATGTAATACTGGAGTGTTATTTTGCATTTTTCTCACATCGGACTGAAATTCTGTTTCTAGTAATAAAATTTAAGACTGGAGTGTTATTTTGCATTTTTCTCACATCGGACTGAAATTCTGTGTCTTGCAATAAAATTTAATTTTGGAGTGTTATTTTACATTTTCCTCACATCGGACTAAAATTCTGTTTCTAGCAATAAAATTTAATTCTAGGTTGTCATTTCGCATTTTTTTCACATCGGTCTGAAATTCTGTTTCTAGCAATAAAATTAAACACATTATGGTCCGCACACGTGTTTTTACGTGTTTCCGCCGCCAGCGCTTATGTGCCGATCACGCGTTTTTACGTTTTCACGTTTTCATGCAGTGCAGTCTCCTGCTGAGTTCTACGGATTTATTTGGAACTATTTCGACCGAGTTCTGGTTTGTGCGTCTTTAGGTAGCTTTACTGTTTGTTTTTTTGAAATTTTTACTTATTGACGTCTTTTTTATCGACGTTATAATAGTTTGAACATATATTGAGGCCTATGGCATAAAATATGACCGGCCTCAATGGCTAGTCTAGTTTAAAGGGTGCCGGACCAAGATGTGTACTAGAGTGTTATTTTGCATTTTTCTCACATCGGACTGAAATTCTGTTTCTAGCAGTAAAATTTAAGACTGGAGTGTTATTTTGCATTTTTTTCACATCGGACTGAAATTCTGTTTCTAGCAATAAAATTTAATTCTAGTGTTATTTCGCATTTTTCTCGCATCGGACTATAATTCTGTTACTAGAAAAAAAAATTAATACTAGGTTGTCATTTCGCAATTTCTCACAACGGATTGAAATTCTGTTTCTAGCAATAAAATTTAATTCTGGAATGTTATTTCGCATTTTTCTCACATCGGACTGAAATTCTGTTTCTAGCAATAAAATTAAATACTGGAGTGTTATTTTGCATTTTTCTCGCATCGGACTGAAATTCTGTTTCTAGCAATAAAATTTAATAATGGAGTGTTATTTTGCATTTTTCTCGCATCGGACTGAAATTCTGTTTCTAGCAATAAAATTTAACACTGGAGTGTTATTTTGCATTTTTCTCACATCGGACTGAAATTCTGTTTCTAGCAATAAAATTTAATACTAGAGTGTTATTTTGCATTTTTCTCACATCGGACTGAAATTCTGTTTCTAGCAGTAAAATTTAAGACTGGAGTGTTATTTTGCATTTTTCTCACATCGGACTGAAATTCTGTTAATAGCAAAAAAATTAATACTGGGGTTGTCATTTCGCATTTTTCTCACAACGGATTGAAATTCTGTTTCTAGCAATAAAATTTAATCCTGGAATGTTATTTCGCATTTTTCTCACATCGGTCTGAAATTCTGTTTCTAGCAATAAAATTTAATAATGGAGTGTTATTTTGCATTTTTTTCACATTGGACTGAAATTCTTTTTCTAGCAATGAAATATAACTCTAGAGTGTAATTTTGCATCTTTCTCGCATCGGACTGAAATTCTGTTTCTAGGAATAATATTTAATTTAGGAGTGTTATTTCGCATTTTTCTCACATCGGACTGAAATTCTGTTTCTAGCAATAAAATTTAATTCTGGAATGTCATTTCGCATTTTTCTCACATCGGACTGAAATTCTGTTTCTAGCAATAAAATTTAATACTGGAGTGTTATTTTGCATTTTTTTCACATTGTACTGTAATTCTGTTTCTAGCAATAAAATTTAATACTAGGATGTCATTTTGCATTCGTCTCACTACGGACTGAAATTATGTTTCTAGCAATAAAATTTAATTCTGGTATGTTATTTCGCATTTTTCTCACATTGGACTGAAATTCTGTTTCTAGCAATAAAATTTAATACTGTAGTGTTATTTTCCTTTTTTTTCACATTGGACAGAAATTCTGTTTCTAGCAATAAAATATAACTCTAGAGTGTAATTTTGCATTTAACTCGCATCGGATTGAAATTCTGTTTCTAGGAATAAAATTTAAGACTGGAGTGTTATTTCGCATTTTTCTCACATCGGACTGAAATTCTGTTTCTAGCAATAAAATTTAATTCTGGAATTTCATTTCGCATTTTTCTCTCATCGGACTAAAATTCTGTTTCGAGCAAAAAAATTTAATACTGGAGTGTTATTTTGCATTTTTCTCACATCGGACTGAAATTCTGTTTCTACCAATAAAATTTAATTCTAGAGTGTTATTTTCCATTTTTCTCGCATTGGACTGAAATTTTGTTTCTAGCAAAAAAATTTCATACTAGGTTGTCATTTTGCATTTTTCTCACAACGGACTGAAATTATGTTTCTAGCAATAAAATTTAATTCTGGTATGTTATTTCGCATTTTTCTCACATCGGACTGAAATTCTGTTTCTAGCTATAAAATTTAATTGTAGTGTTTTTTTTGCATTTTTCTCGCATCGGACTGAAATTCTGTTTCTAGCAATAAAATTTAATACTAAGTTGTCATTTTGCATTTTTCCCAAATTTTCTTTCGAGTGGCCAAAAAAATTATAAATGTTATTTGGAAATAAGAATCTATTTAATAAACATGAATTCACTGAGATGAGTGAAAAATAAGAAAGTGATTCAGAAATAAAAATTCTTGTAATAAACGAGAATGTACACTGAGGAGTGAAAAAATAACATAAGTGATTTGGGAATATATATCCTTGCGAAGAGTGGAAAAATTTATAATGTGTTTCGGATATTAAAATTCATATTCTATACACGAATTCATGCGAGCAGTGAAATAATTTAAAATGTGATTTAGTTATTTAACTTCGTGTTATCTAATAGAATTCACTGCGAGGAGTGGCAAAAATAAAAATGTGATTGGGTTATTAAATTTCATTTCATATGTGCGAATTCACGCGAGGAGCGATAAAGTTTAAAATGTGAATTGGTTATTAAAATACATGTTATATACGTGACTTCATCAGAGCGTTAAAAAAATTCAAAATATGATTTTGTTATTAAATTCGTATTACGTGATTTAGCTATAAAAGTTCATGTTATAGACGCGAATTCATGCGAGCATTGAAAAAATTTAAAATGTGACTTGGAAAGTAAAATACTTAATGTAACCACGAATTCTATTCGAGAGGCCAAAAAAATTATAAATGTTATTTGGAAATAAGAATCTATTTAATAAACATGAATTCACTGAGAGGAGTGAAAAATAAGAAAGTGATTTAGAAATCAAAATTCTTGGTTATTGGGTTATTAAATTTCATTTCATATGTGAGAATTCACGCGAGGAGCGATAAAGTTTAAAATGTGAATTGGTTATTAAAATACATGTTTTAATATAACAAAATGTATTTTAATGTATTAAAATACATTTTGTTATTAAATTCGTATTATATACGGGAATTCACTGCGAGGAATGAAAAAAATGTTTAATGTGATTTGGTTATTAAAAATCATTTTATATACGCGAATTCATGCGAGCATTGTAAAAATTTAAAATGTGATTTTGTCATTAAAATTCATATTCATACGAGGAGTGAAAAAATTTAAATGTGATTTGGTTTTAAAATTCATTTCATATACACGAATTCATGCAAGGAGTGAATAAATAAAAAATGTGATTTGGTTATTAAAATTCATGTTATAGACGCGAATTTAATGCAAGGAGTGGAAATTTCAAAATTTTATTTGGTTATTATAATTCATGTTAAAGATGCGAATTAACTGCAATGAGAAAAAATTAAAATTGTGATTTTGTTTTTAAAATTCATGTTATATACATGAATACATGAGAGGAGTGAAAAAATTAAAAATGTCATTTGGTTATTATAATTCATGTTATTTACGCAAATCATCCGAGCAAAGAAAAAATTAAAAATGTTATTTTATTATTAACATTCATGTTATAGACGCGAATTCACTGCGAGAATTATACTAATAAAAAAAGTGATTTAGAAAAACAAATACCTTGAAATGAACGCGAATTTACTGTGAGTAGTGAAAAAATAACATAAGTGACTTGGGAATTCATATCCTTGCGAGGTGGGAAAAATTAAAAATGTGATTTGGTTGTTATAATTCATATTATATACGCGAATCCATGCAAGGAGTAATAAATTTAAAATTTGATTTGATTATTAAATTTTATGTTATATTAGTTAATTCACTGCGAGAAGTGGATAAATTTAAAATGTGATTTGGTTATTAAAATTCATGTTATATACGCGAATTCATGCGAGAAATTAAGAAAAAATTATGTAATTTGGCTTTTAAATACATGTTATGTACTCGAATTCATGCGCGGAGTGAAAAAATTAAAAAAGTGATTTGGATATTAAAATTCATGTTATATACGCGAATTCATGCGGGGAGTGAAAAAAATTAAAATGTGATTTGGTTATTAATATTCATGTTAGGTACGCGAATTCACTGTGAGGAGTGAAAAAATTATAAATGTGATATGGTTATTAAAATCCATGTCATAGATGCGAATTCAGTGAGAGGAGTGAACAAATTAAAAAATGATTTAGAAATAAAACTCCTTGTAATAAACGCCAAATCACTGTCAGGGGTGAAAAATTCAAAATTTGGTTTTGTTACTAAATTTCATGTCATATACACGAATTAATGCAAGTGTGAAAAAATGTAAAATGTGATTTGTCATTAAAATTCATGTTATAGACGCGATATCAAAGCGAGGAGTGGAAAATTTTAAAAATTGTATTGTTTTTAAAATTCATGTTATAAAGCTTAATTCACTGCGAGGAGTTGAAAAAATAAAAAATTTGATTTGTCAATTGGAATTCATGCTATTACTGCGAATTCATGCGAGGAATGAAAAAATGAAATATATGTTTTGGTTATTAAATTTCATATTTAAGCCACGAATTCACTGCGGGGAATGGAAAATTTAAAAATGTTATTTGGTTATTAAATTTCATGTAATATACGCGAATATTTGCTAGAAGTGAAAAAATTAAAAAAGTGATTTGCATATTAAAATTCATGTTATATACGCGAATTCATGCGGGGAGTGAAAAAATTTAAAATGTGATTTGTCACTAAAATTCATGTTATAGACGCGAATTCAAAGCGAGGAGTGGAAAATTTTAAAAATTGTATTGTTTTTAAAATTCATGTTATAGAGCTAAATTCGCTGCGAGGAGTGGAAAAAATTTAAAATGTGATTTGTCAATTAAAATTATGCTATTACTGCGAATATATACGAGGAATGAAAAATTTAAAATATGATTTGGTTATCAAAATTCATATTAAAGCCACGAATTCACTGCGGGGAATGGAAAATTTAAAAATGTTATTTGGTTATTAAATTTCATGTAATATACGCGAATTTTTGCTAGAAGTGAAAAAATTAAAAAAGTGATTTGGATATTAAAATTCATGTTATTACTGCGAATATATACGAGGAATGAAAAATTTAAAATATGATTTGTTATTAAAATTCATGTCACAGACTGGAATTCACTGCGAGGAGTGGAACAATTCAAAATTTGATTTGGTAATAAAAATTCTTGTTATATACGAGAATTACCTGCGAGCAGTGGAAAAATTAAAAATGTGATTTTGTTTTTAAAATTCATATTATAGACTCGAATTTACTGAGTAGAGTGAACAAATTAAAAAAATGATTTTAAAATAAAATTCATTGTAATAAACGAAAAATCACTGTGAGGAGTGAAAATTTTTAAATGTGGTTTTGTTATTAAATTTCATGTTATATACACGAATTAATGCAACGATTGAAAAAATTTTAAATGTGATTTGTCATTAAAATTCATGTTATAGACGCGAATTTAAAGCGAGGACTGGAAAAATTTAAAAATTGTATTGTTTTTTAAATTCATGTGATAGAGCCGAATTCACTGTAAGGAGTGGAAAAAATTAGAAATGTGATTTGTGAATTAAATTTATGTTATTACTGAGAATTCTTGCGAGGAATGAAAAATTTTTAATGTGATTTGGTTATTAAAATTCATGTTATAGCCGCGAATTCACTGCGGGGAATGGAAAAATTAAAAATGTTATTTGGTTATTAAAGTTCATGTTATGTACGCGAATTTTTGCGAGGAGTGAAAAAATTAAAAAAGTGATTTGGTTATTAAAATTCATTTTATATACGCGAATTCATGCGGGGAGTGAAAAAATTTAAAATGTGATTTCGTTATTAAAATTCATGATATATACGGTAACTCATGCGAGGAGTGAAAAAATTTAAAATGTGATTTGGGTATTTAAATTCATGTTATATTCGCGAATCCACAGCGAGGAGTGGAAAAATTTAAAATATCATTTGGTTATTAAAATTCATTTTATGTACGCGAAACCATGCAAGAAGTGAAAAAATTTAAAATATCGTTACGTGCGAGGGTTCCAATAAAAAAAACAACTATTCTTATTCCCGGAACACTTAAAACCTTTTTTTCAGTAGAAGTCGTACACATTAACTCTCACTTTATTCTCAAAACACACTCTCCTCAATCCTCTATTTACTCTTATCTCTCCGTCGTTAAAATAAATAATCCCCGTTGTCATGGATGATTCCTCCGCTACAATATGATTTGGTTACCTTAATGGACCAAGGGAGGGCTAAAAAATGTCCACCTTTTAATTTTTTCAATATTTTAAGTACTCATTCACCCAATAAAGATTTATAACTTCGTTAATTTGTCAAATATAGGTTTTAAAAGATAAATATATCTTTATATATATGGAAAACTTTGTTCATACAATGTCATGAGAGCGTAAATACACGGTGGACACAAAGTAAGCCTCCCTTGGTCCAACCTGTGACAAGTTTTTCGACCGAATGGAATCGTGTAATGGGACAAATATTTTTGTTTGGCATTATAATTTATAATTTAATTTGTTTAAATTAAGTATTTAAATTCAATAATAGGCTCCATATTGGATTTATGTGTTTTTAAAATGGGCTGGAATTACTTACTTTGATTTTCTTTGACAACTTTTTACTTTACATAATTTCAATTATTATTCTACTGTAAGAAATCTTATATCGTAAAAATAGTTTTCAATGTATTTATCTTACATATTGATTAATTTTCTTAAAAAAATTTGAACTACATGTATAAATAATTACTCTGTGTTTCTATTCACTTTGCTTACTCTTATAGACTCTTCTTGGCAGAATTATAAACTGATACATTATATCGAAAGAAAGCTATTGAATTCCCTTCTGAATTTTTGAATATTGATGTCATTCCCTCTATAATACTTTCACGAAAACCTTTTCATTGTATTGATTTTATTCATTCATGAACAGGAAAGGGCGCAAAGAGCTCTATCCAGCCATTCAAGAAGCACCTTTCACAGCATGTATTTTAGCAAACCCCGGAAACACTGTGTTTACCTGTCTAATCAGACTTGCAAGAATTAGAAATATTTTACCTTCATGTCAAACTGGAATGCCATTGATGCGAAAATATGAGTGCAACAAGAATTAGCCCACTTTCTTACCATGATATTAGTGTTTTTAAATTTATGACACATCGGCTAATTTACTCAATACTTTCACCCTCACCATCAGCTGCAGCATGATTTGAACTCTCGCCACTCAAGATGCAATCTATATACAATATTATGCAATGTATACAATCAGGATACAATCCCAAAATTACCACTCATACGGAGAACATTTACGACGCATGACAAGCTGTCTGTAAAGCTACTGTGAAATTTTTGGTCCTGATATTGAAACCTAGAGCTACTATGCGGTGGCTTTTGATTAAAAGGGTTTATATCTTTGATAAGTTTTCCTATCTGCTTATCTACTTGACTGAGAGTGACGTATAATGAGCATTGGAAATTATAAGTGACACAAAATAAATCAGTAATGAAGAATTGAGTGAAACTGTAGTCTATGTTGGTGAAATCAGTTCAAATAATGAAAGTGAGGTAGGCGAAGAAAGTGATTTTTGTAGGAATAAAGGCAGCTAGGAAGATATCGAGTACTTTGCAAAAACAGCGAGGAAAAACCTGAGTGATCCTCCTCGCGTGACTAGGCGAACCATTCAAAATATAATGCGGAAAAAGCAATGATTACTACCTGCTGGTTAGGAAAAGGATATGCGCAAGTCATTTGAAAAAATTTCAATCCTGAAATCCTTGACATGATTTTACGGTATACAAATGAAGAAGCAGAACGAGCTCGATGTCTAAAAATGATAGGGTAGAACTAAAATCCTTCGTGGGAGTTTTGATATTGTTCGGTGCAAACGCTGATAGCAAGTTAGCACTGGTGGTAGCATAGATTAGAATGGCCCTCCTATATTGCTGCGAAGAGTTGAAACTGATATCAGGAACTATTGCCTATAATTAGATTTGATGAAAAGTCTACTCGGGGAAAGACGGAGAGATAAAGACAAAGTTGCGCCTGTTTTTCGGTATTCCAAATGGTCAGTGCGATATCACCCAAATATTACATTTGTGGACCCGATATGTTAGTTGATGAAATGCTATCATTGTTTAGGGGAAGGATTTCATAGAATGCATGAAAGAACAACCATGGTAGTACGGGATACTTATAAGAATGTTCACCAACTGTGATGAAAGGTATGTGCTCAACATGGAAGTTATTGCCTGAGAAAATAATAAACTATCAACAAGCAGAGGTTCAAACGAAATATTGAACACCTGGTGGTCCCAATCAAGAATTTCGGGAGAAATGTGTCGATGGGTAGATACTATAATTCTGTGGAGCCAGCAGTAGAACCTTGTAAAGATTTTGGATTGACTATGGTGGGCACTACGCCGAGTAACAGAAAACATATTCCTGAACAATTGAAAGGAACAGCTGGTCAGGAGAGTTTTTCAAGTTTATTTGAATTAACAGACCCGAGATCTGGGAGTCCACTGGTGACTGTTATCATTCATCACCAAAGAGAAACCTAAGAAAAATATCGTTTCTCGATCGTACACCAAATGAGGAGTTGATGTTATTGATATGATGCTATGTAAGTATTCCACCAAAGTATTTACAAGAAGGTGGCCGATGTCTGTCTTCTTTGCGCAAATCGACATTGCTGCCCTAAATGGATTCTCTCTTTTTATAATCATTTTCCTCAGTAGATTATCAAAAAAAGCAAAGGAGACATCATTTAGGCATATTTGCTGGGCCTTGAACTTGTGCGGACTCAATACAGTATTGGTTGGAAAACACAATATGTTTACAGAACCACTTTTTATTGATGATGGAGGGGGTCCCGGATAGAAAAATACAGCCGTTATATGTTGCTGTCAACGTAATTGGCACAGGCAAGTGCCAAGAGTGCAGCAACGCCGTCACATCAAAAAGAGAAAAACTAAACAAATTATAAAAAACTATGATTATATGTACTATATGGAACAGGGATATTCGCGGTAAACATGGCACAAAAACTGACCTATACAACACTGGCAATAATGCTGCCTTATCAGAAGATTCGAGTTGATCATTCATTATCGCTTGCTAATGTTAATAATTTTATAACTTTATCGGAATGATATGATTATCGATAAATAAATGCTACGAACAATGTAGAACATTATTATTTTAATTAGTAGACGTATTATGATATATCACTAACTTGTAAATTACGTAACTGAAAACGGAGTGGAAAATTTTAGGTTTATTTAAAATAATTATAAAATTGTTGTCGTGGAGTACGGTTGCTAAAAATTGACTTGAATTTGAAATGCCATGCCTTGTTTTTATTATAAATACACAGTAATTGTTGATTTAGAAAATTAATTTTCAATTTGGAGCATATAACCCGGAACCTCTGTGGAGAAGTTTTATCATAATTTCGTTTTTGATCGGTTTATAAAGATTTGAAAATTTCAATATTCTTATCACTTTTCATGACTTTCAGCTGGATATATAAATTTAAAAATGTTTTAACTATATAAAAACATAATTACTTAAATATATTCTGTCTCATTATTAATTAAAACGAAAAAATATAAGTGGACAATTTTTGACCCTCCCTTGGTCCACGGTGTAACCGGAAAAAGGGTCCTTTAAGGGTTAAAATTCATGTTATATTCGCGAATTCACTGCGAAGAGTGGAAAATTTAAAATGTGATACGGTTATTAAAATTCGTGTTACATTAGAGAATTACCTGCGAGGAGTGGAAAAATTAATAATGTGATTTGGTTAATAAAATCATGTTATAGACGCGAATTCACTGAGTGAACAAATTAAAAAAATGATTTAGAAATAAAATTCCTTGTAATAAACAACAAATCACTTTGAGGATTGAAAAATTAAATATGTGGTTTTGTTATTAAATATTATGTATACACACGAATTAATGCGAGGATTGAATAAATTTAAAATGTGATTTGTCTTTAAAATTCATGTTATAGACGCGAATTCAAAGCAAGGAGTGGAAAAATTTAAAAATTGTATTGTTTTTAAAATTCATGTTATAGAGCCGAATTCACTGCGAGGAGTGGAAAAAATTAAAAATGTGATTTGTCAATAAAAATTCATGTTATTACTGCGAATTCATGCGAGGAATGAAAAATTTAAAATGTGATTTGGTTATTATAAAATTCATCTTATATACGCGAATTTTTGCGAGGAGTGAAAAAATTAAAAAAGTGATTTGGTTATTAAAATTAATGTTGTATACGCGAAATCATGCGGGGAGTGAAAAAATTTAAAAGGTGATTTGGTTATTAAAATTCATGTTATATATGTGAATTCATGCGAGGAGTGAAAAAATTTAAAATGTGACTTGGTTATAAAAATTCATGTTAAATACGCGAATTCATGCGAGGAGTGAATAAATTAAAAATGTGATTTGGTTATTAAAAATCATATTATGGACGCAAATTCACTGCTAGGAGTGAAAAAATTTAAAATTTGATATGATTATTAAAATACATGTATTATTGGCGAATTAATGCGAGGAGTGAAAAAATTAAAAATGTGATTTGGTTATTTAAGTTCTTGTTATGTTCGCGAATTCACTGTGAGGAGTGGAGAAATTAAAAATGTGACTTGGTTATTAACCCATTAATGCCCAGAGGTATTTTTAGATGCGTCATATTTTAAAAATTCCTAAATACTCTTTAGTTTGTTGTTTAGGCAATTTCTTTACGTAATATGACAGAAGATATTCTTCAAATGGTATACAGGTTTAGATTATTGTAGCCTATGTTTGCAATTTTTATGCTTAATTTAATGGCTGGTCATGAAATACTCGGAAATCATAATGCTATGGTCATGTGAAAATTTAATTTTCGTATAAACCATTGAGTTATCTGAATCCAGTTTTTGTCTGTTTTATTTTAAATGTATAAGGAATATTATTTTTTTTTAATTCCATTTTTCTTTCAAGCTCATGATAAAACTAATCAGTAAAGTTTTGACTTATCTAAAGATACGTCTGGGCACTTTTGGCACTAAAAATTCAAGTTTTGACTTACTGGTATGTTTCATTCAATTTATTGATTAGATAAGTAAATAATTATTTTATAAACCTAATTATGTGATTGCTCGAAGACAATTTTATATTTCTGCCATTTCATGAAGTATAATATTGAACAATTAGATAAATACAGTAAAAACAGGTATTTTCTCAGAATTGAATTGTGGTGTATCCACATTTGAATTGTGATAAAGTACATTCATTGGAAGCATAAAATTAATCAATGTTGAATTTCTGGAAGTGCAAATACTCGCGATATCAAGTTGCCTATCCTGGCACAGTAGCGGATACAGAAAAAATTCAAGTGGGGCGAAAAAGATATCTTGAGCTACCTTTACTTGTACCTATCGTAACGAAAAATAGTCAAGTCACATGCAATATTTAGGAAAGTTGTATTTAAAATGATTATGCACATATATACAAGGCAATGCCATCTTATGATATGAAGGAATTACATTTGTAGTTCTGCAATGTAAGGCAATGTGGGCCTACGTACGGGGGGGGGGGTGCGCGCCCCCTTCGCCCCCCATGTGTATCCGCCACTGTCCTGGCATCCCTTGTATTCTGTATAGCCGACGGTGGAATGGA
The DNA here is from genome assembly GCF_921293095.1 of Ischnura elegans. NCBI lineage: Eukaryota > Metazoa > Arthropoda > Insecta > Odonata > Coenagrionidae > Ischnura > Ischnura elegans. The sequence goes on from NC_060249.1 coordinate 88,617,950, forward strand.
TTGATTACTTTGTTTCTCGTTAAACTTTCCGCTGGAAATGAAATCCAGATTGCAAGCCGGAAACCAGTGTAGGAAATTCAAGTTCGAGTCTCCGAAGGATATACCTGACCTACCTACCTACCATAAGGAGGAATCGGCGCTTTAAAAAATTCTCAACCGTCTCTTTTGTTAATGATTTTTGCTACTTTTGTTGCACACCCCTTGCTATACAAGTCAAGGAAACAGCATAGGGGCTCCCATTTAGCACTGAGAAGAGAAGACGTACCTTAGTGGTGGAGCAGAGGTGAAACATATCTGAAATAGCTCTACCATCAATGCTGTCAGCACAAGAATTCAAGACAAGTTTTCTGAACAATTGTTAAAAATGTTAGAAAATCCTTCTTACGTACAAATCGAAGAGATTTATAAAGTGTTTGGAATATCGCTACTCTCAGGTTATCATCGTCTACCTAGTGGATGGCTTTATCAGAGGTCATCTCCAGACTGCACCATCGAAATAGTTTCTCAGTCAATGCGAAGGAACAGGTTTGAAGTAATTTAAAGGTTTCTGCATCTGGCAGATAATTATTATAATGGGAAGAATGATGGCAAGGATAGGCTATATAAAGTTCAACTTTTTCTTTGAGATTTTGAACATGACTTCCAAAATTGTAAGCGCTGGAGAATACTGTTTGGTGGATGAATCAATCAACCCCTACAATGGTAGATACGGCTGCAAGCAATGTATTAGAAGGAAATGAGTAAGATTTGGGTTAAAATTATGGTGTATTTCTGAATCAAGTCAACCTTTGTCATGCTGGAGCCAACCTTGACAGAACAGATCTTGGTCAAGGAGGAGATGTTGTCTTAGGCCTCGTGGATGAGTGTAAATTTCCACCAGGTACAAACATATTTGTTGACAACTTATTCCCATCAGAAAAGCTGCTTAGAAAGTTGACTGGAAGGAGCTTGTGTGGCACTGGAAGACTTCGTGAAAATAGAATCAATATATAACCTTATATCGTGTATATAACCTTCCAGAAAAAGCTGCATTCAAAAATCAAAAGGGGGACTGCTGAAGTTAAATCGAATAGTTTCTAACAATGATAAATACATAGTTACTATGATCACTGATAGAATACATAATAAATTTAAAATTATTGTTTGTTATTCTGTTTCCGAAAAGAAAAAGAAAATAATACTCCAATGCCAGTGGCGATCGCAGAATACAATTCTCACATGGGTGGAGTGGACCTGTGCGATCAATTTCCGGCAAATTACCGGACAACAATCAGGAATAAAATTGGTGGTTCACCTATTTTAGATGAGACTTGATGTATAAGGTGTACAGGGAGGGCTACGGTGTAGAAAACTGGGATACAGGGTCACACTGCTGTAAAATTTCAAAATGCAAATGTAAATTGTTCACGTAATAATAATATAATAATACTCAACATTATATTATTTGATGCATAAAAATTATAATTCAAGGATTAAAAACTACTGATGAAGGCATGAGTAACGAATAATACAGTAAAAACGTGCATCAACACAATTAAATGATAATGTACATTTTTTTGACCCCTTAAGTGCCCAGATATATCCTAAGATACGTATAGGATTATGTCCTATGCAAATATTAGAGATTTTTTAAACCATTTTTTCCCGAATCAGTTAAGATGTCTAATCATAATTTAAGCAAAAAAAGTAAATTATTTTGAAAAATCTTCTGTGCATTAACGGGTTAAAATACTTGTTATATGCGCGAATTCATGCGAGGAGTGAAAAAATTTAAAATGCGAATTGGTTAATAAAATTCATGTTATAAATGCAAAATCACTATAAGGAAAAATTTAAAATTTGAAATTGTTATTAAAATTCATGTTATGTACGCGAATTCATGCGAACAGTGAAAAAATTTAAAATGTGATTTTGTTATTAAAATTAGAGTTATATACGCGAATTCACAGCAAGGAGTGGAAAAATTGTAAACGTGAATCGGTTAATAAAATTCATGTTATATACGCAAATTCACTGCGAGGAGTGAACTAATAAAGAAAGTTAATTAGAAATAAAATCCATTGTAATGAACGCGATTTGAATACTATCAGAGGAAAAAATTGATTATATAATTTGGAAACTAAAATCCTTGTTATAAACACGAATTCGATTCGAGAGGTGAAAAAATTAGAAATGTTATTTGGAAATAAGATTCCTTGTAAATAACGCAAATTCACTGTGAGAAATGAAAAAATAATAAAGTGATTTGGAAATAAAAAACCTTCTAATAAACGCGAATTCACGGTGAGGAATGAAAAAATTATATCAGTAATTTGGGGTTTTAATATCATTGCGAGGAGTGGAAAAATTAAAAATGTGATTTAGTTATTAAAATTCATGCTATATACTCGAATTTATGAGAGGAGTGAAAATTTTAAAAATGTGATTTGGTTATTAAAATTCTTGTTATATACGCAAATTCACTGCGACGAGTGGAAAAATTAAAAATTTGATTAGGTTATTGAATATTCGTGTTACATACGCGAAATCATGCTAGGAGTTAAAAAATTTAAAATGTAATTTCGATATTAAAATTCATGTTGTATACTCGAATTCACTGCGAGGAGTGGAAAAATTAAAAATGTGATTTGGTTATTAAATTTCTTGTTATACATGCGAATTCGTGCGAGGAGTGAAAAAATTTAAAATGTGAATTCATTATTAAAATTCGTGTTATATACGAGAAATCATTGCTAGGAGCGCAAAAATTAAAAATTTGATTTGGTGTTTAAAAGTCATGTTATAATCGCGATGTCACTGTGAGGATTGAAAAAATAAAAAAAGTGATTTAGAAATAAAATCCCTTTAAAATAAAAATTTAGAAATGTTATATATGTTATATATATACAAGTTATATATTCGCGATTTCATGCGAGGTCTGAAAATATTGAAATTGTGATTTGGTTATTAAAATTCATGTTATAGACGGGAATTCACTGTGAGGAGTTTAAATTTTAAAAAATGTAATTTTTTTAATTAAAATTTATGTTATAGAAGCGAATTCACTGCGGGGAGTGGAAAAATTAAATATGTGATTTGTTTATTAATGTTCACGTTATATACGCGAATTCATCCGAGGAGTAAAAAATTAAAAATGTAATTTGGTTATTAAAATTCATGTTATAAAACCGTATTCATGAAATTTAAAAAATGTGAATTGGTTTTTAAAATACATGTTATATACGCGAATTCACTGCGACAAGTGGAAAATGAAAAATGTGATTTGGTTATTAAAATTCATGTTGTATAAGCGAATTTATGAGAGGAGTGAAAAAATCGAAAATGTGATTTGGTGTTTAAATTTCATTTTATATACGCGAATTCATGCGAGTACTGAAAAAATTAAAATTGTGATTCGGTTATTGAAATTCTTGTTATAGACGGGATTTCACTGTGAGGAGTGCAAATTTTAAAAATGTCATTTAGCTATTAACCATTTAGCTATTAGCCATTTACGGCCAAAGGTGCGAAAACGCACCATTTTTTTATAAGTTCGTGAAAAAATATCCACTCCGTTATTTAATAGTTTTTCCATAGTAAATTATTTATTAGATGATAAACTTATTTATAAAACCATTTTCTTTAAGAATTTTGGCGTGATTATTTAGTAATAATTTTTCAAGTTTCCTAAATTTCTTGCTCATCGAGAGCTATCAACTTAATATTTTTTTACGAGTGCACTAAGAATATTTATGAATCCTAATACTAGTATTATAATTGCACTAATAAAGCTTAATTACTCATATTTTTTAAAATCAAATAATATATTTAGAGATGTACAATTTTGACACTTGAATATAATGGTGCGTTTTCGCACCTTTGGCGTTTGGGGGTATGGTGGATTAGGACTGAGGCACCGTACCGAGAGACAAATGTAGCAAACCTTCACTAATATTGTACGCCACCCTGTAATTATTCGGTGAATCAATTTAATCACTGTTGGGTTTTAAAAACCTTAAAAGTACTTTCTTATCTTATTGATCTCACAGCTGTCGTCTTCTAAAATGTGGCTTCATTTAGTCATTGCGTACTAATGAGCAACTCGATTCCCCGCCACGAGGCCTATCGGTTTTCAACTGTGTGTAATGTGCAGTTTCTCAAACAGCGCTGGCAATTCAGAAACGGATCACTGCTATGTATAATTCAATGGATTTTACCTTCGAACACTAGAAGAAAGCTTCGAGAAGTTAGTCTCATTGGTCTATACGCATTCGTTAGGTATGACGGGTGATCCTACAGCTTCAATATCAACGTTTCAGGCAACGTAGGAGTGAAAAAAATTATCTTTTACATTTCACCTAATTTTCCGAGACTACTGCAGATGGATAATAAAAGAAGGTGTATTTCTACCCTAGATATCTTGACCACTTTAGATGAAACCCGGGATTCTGTGGATGACGCCACGGATGTTGTCTAAATACCACCAGACGTTAAAAACTTGACTGATGAAGAAGACATCGATGATAACATTTGAACTGCGAAGCTGATTAACAATGACATCGCGGTAACATTGGAAACACATCAAGGCGATGGTATACTTGAGTACCGGCTGAGTGCGCAAGAAGAAGAAGGAAAGCCATCAGTATGCCAAAAAAGATATCCGGTCGTCTGATAAAAGGGACTAATTTTCCACAATGAAAAAAGGATATTGATGCTAGGTTTTTGTGTCGTCCAATATCTAAAGAGAAGGAATATGACGAATAAATAAGACGTGAATTTGGAGGTATGTCTCCATCTGACATTTATCTCTTGTTTCTTGATGACGAGGTTAGGAGGAAATCGTATAGTTTTCAAAAAAGTATGTTACTGATAGCAATAGGCATCAGTTACAATTAGTATTGCAGACATGAAAAGTTTCTTGAGATTTTGATTCTCTCTAGGTATCATGTGCTCCCGCAGCAGGACATGTACTTGTCTAAAGATATTATAAAGATAAATGGTTGAATTAGTTCGTCAAACTATGAGTAGAAAGAGATAAAGGAAAAAGGACACCTTTTCTCTCGACAAATCGGACAAATTTGCAAATCTGAGGCCAATATTTACAATGTTGAATGCTAATTTTTTGCAGTTGGGAATTTTTTCACAAAACCTTTCTATAGATGAGCAAATGGTTCCGTATTTTGGACGCCACTCAGCGAAAATATGGATATAAAATAAACTGGTTTTATTGGGGCTCAAATTATGGTGCCTTTGCTCTTCAGATGGTTACCTCATCCAATTTGTTTTCGTATGGAGGGGCTAAATAAATCAAATCCTCATGGAGCGAAGGTAGGATTTGTAGCTATCATTGTTTCACATTTCTTGAAAATAATTCCCGTTATTACTCAGCATCGGTTATTTTTTGACAACTTCTCTTATACATGTTCCTTGTTCCAAACACTGAAGGAAAGGCGATCCTTTGCAACTTGAACCACTCGGGAAAATAGAACTGGAAAGTGCCCGCTTGAAGGCTCTACAGCTCTTGGAAAAAACCTCGAGGCTCAATTGTTTATGCTTTTGACGAGGAATCTAAATTGTTCGCGGTCAAATGGAATGAATCCTCTGTTGCATTGCGACCAGAAATCATAACCAATTTACCATTTGAAAGAAAAGACATAACTATTCCCCAGCTTCTAGTCATTGGGGATTGCAATAATCCCATAGGTGGAGTATATATCACGATAATACAAACGCGATTCATAGAATCAAAATCAGAGAGAAAACGTGGTGGTGTCCATTGTTTACCAATTTACTGGAAAGTATCTTTACTTATTCATGGAAAATCTATAGGAGGGCTAGTGGGCTCAAAATGTCTCCAATTGATTCCTTAAAGATCATATGGTGCGCTAACGTCAATCAAAGGTGACGGATTCAGTATTGGCAATCACTAAGAAATACATGCAGAAGGACCATCAAATCCGAAAAAAGACAAACCTTCTCGTAATTCTTTACTAGCAGACAATAAAGAAGATAATGCAGGTCATATTATCGAGAAAAAGGTATCACGGAAAAGGTGCAGGTAATGTAATACGCACAATTCATATTTTTGGGTAAAATGTAATGTGCCCTAATATTCAAATAATTTTCATAAATAAAAGGGTTATATTATAGTATGAACGGTTACTTAATGATTTTAAATACTAATTTATGCGCTTCTGTGTTTAAAAATTAAACAATGGAAAAGAAAAAAATTTAGTTTTTCACGATATGTTAACCGAAGTACCCACATTCCGCCAAAGGTGCGAAAACGCACCATTATTTTTCTGGTATAAATAAATTTTTTAGAGCCTCAAATTTTTCAAAATTTCTTTTCTAGTATCTATTAAGACTAAATATGATGATAAATTTAAAATTTTCTACCGAATATTAGCCTTGGCCGTTAATGGGTTAAATTCATTTTATATACGCGAATTCATGCGAGGAGTGAAAAAAGTAAAAATGAGATTTGGTTATAAAAATTCATGTTATACACGCGAATTCACTGCGAGGAGTAAAAAAATCAAAAATTTGGTTTGGCTTTTTTTTTAATTTATGTTAAATTAGCGAATTCATGCGAGGAGTGCAAAAATTTAAAATGTAATCTGGTTATTAAAATTCATGTTATATACGCGAATTCACTGCGAGGAGTGGAAAAATTAAAAATGTGATTTGGTTATTAAAATTCATGTTATATACGCGAATTCACTGTGAGGAGGGTAAAAATTAAAAATTTGATTTGGTTAATAAAATTCATGTTATAGACGCGAATTCACTGCGAGGAGTGGAAAAATTAAAAATGTGATTTATTTATTATAATTCATGTTATGTACGCGAATTCATGCGAGAAGTGTAAAAATAAAAAATTATATTTTGTTATTAAATTTCATGCTATATACGCGAATTCATGCGAGGAGTGAAATAATTTAAAATTTGATTTGGTTGTTCAAGTTCATGTTATGTACCGGAATTCATGCGATTAGTGGAAAAATTTAAAATGTGATTTGGTTATTAAAATTATGCTATGTAGGCAAATTTACTGCGAGGGGTAGAAAAATAAAAATGTGATTTGGAAAAATAAAATTCTTGTTATAAACGCGAATTTAATGCGAGAAGTTGAAAAAATAATAATGTGATTTGTTTATTAAAATTCATGTTATAACCGCGAATTCATTCGAGGAGTGAATAAATTTACAAAGTAATTTGGTTATTTAAATTCACGTTATAGACGCGAATTCACTGCAAGGAGTGTGAAAATTAACAATGTTATTAGGTTGTTAAATTTCATGTTAAGTACGTGAAATCTTGCGAGGACTTAAAAAATTAAAATTGTGTTTTTGTTATTAAAATTCTTGTTATATACGCGAATTCATGCATACACACAATTTCGATTCGATAGGTGAAAAAATTAAAAATGTTAATCGGAAATGAGAATCCATGTAATAAACGCGAATTCACTGTGAGGAAAGAAAAAATAAAGAAAGTGATTCAGAAAAAAAATCCTGGTAATAAACGCGAGGATAAATTTTCTGTGAGGAGTGAAAAAAAAACATAAGTGACTTGGGAATTTATATCCTTGCGAATGGTGGAAAAATTAAAAAATGTGATTTGGTTCTTAAAATACATGTTATATACGCGAGTCCATGCAAGGAGTGAAATAATTACAAATGTGATTTGGTTACAAAAATTCATGTTATAAACGGGAATTCACTGCGAGGAATAAAAAATTAAAAATTTGATTTGGTGTTTAAAATTCATGTTGCATACGCGAATTCATACGTGGAGTGAAAAAATTTAAAATGTGATTTGGTTATGAAAATCATGTTATAGACTTGAATTCCTTGCGAGGATTGGAAAAATTAGAAATGTGATTTCGTTATTAAAATCCATGTTATATACGCGAATTTTGCGAGCAGTTAAAATTTTTAAATGTGATTTGGAAATTTAAATCCATGTAATAAAAGCAAATTCATGCGAGGAGTAAAAAAAATTTAAAATATGATTTGGTTGCACAAAGGTTAAGAAAACTTTTAGCTGTTTCACAAAATAAAATATCATCATCTGGCCAGATGATGATACGCTGTATCGAAACCGGTCGCAATATATTTTATTTTGTGAAACAGCTAAGTGTTTTCTTAACCTTTGTGCATCATGAAGGAGTTTCACCATGTTACGCCAACCACCATCGCATTTATGATTTGGTTGTTAAAATTCATGTTATAGACGCGAATTCTCTGCGAGGAGTGGAAAAAATTAAAAATTTCATTTGGTTATCAAGTTTCATGTTATATACGCGAATTCATGCGAGGAGTGAAGTAATTGAAAATGTGATTTGGTTCCAAAAATTCACGTTATATTCGCGAATTCATGCGAGTTAAAAAATTTAAAATGTGATTTATTTATTAAAAGTATGTTATAAATAAGAATTCATGCGAGGAATTAAAAAATTAAAAATGTGATTTGATTATTGAAATTCATGTTATAGACGCGAATTCACAGCGAGGAGTGGAAAAATTTAAAATGTGATTTGGTTATTAAGATTAATGTTATGGACGCAAATACACATTTAGGAGCGAAAAAATTAAAATGTGATTATGTTATTCATATTCGTTTGGAAAAATTAAACATGTATTTTGGTTATTAAAATTCATGTTAAACACATGAATTCACTGCGAGGAGTAGAAAAGTTAAAAATGTGTTTTGAAATTAAAATCCTTGTTATTAACGCGAATTCTTTGCGAGGAGTGAAAAAATTAAAAGGGACTTGGAAATTTAAATCCTAGTAATGAACGCGAATTTTCTTCGAGGAGTAAAAAAATAATACTGTGTTTTTTAAATGAAAATACTTGTTATAAATGCGAAATCACTGTGCTGAGAGATAAATTTATAAATGTAATTTTGTAATGAAAACTCTATTGTTATAAAAGTGGTTTCATTGCGCTGAGTGATATAATGAATTTGTGATTTGGAAATGATAATCCATTTTATAAACCCGCATTCATTTTGCGGAATGAAAAAGTAAATAAGTGATTTGTTATTCACATTCTTTGTTATGAACAAGTATTCAGTATGAATAGTGAAGAATTAAATATTTGCATTGAATATTACAAGTTCTTGTATTATACGCGAATTCATGCGAGAAGTGAAAAAATTAAAAATGTGATTCGGAAATAAATATCCTTATAATAAACGCGAATTCAGTATGAGGAGTGAAAAAATATCAAAAATGGTTTCGGAATTCAAATCCGTGATTAGAACGCGATTTCAATATCATCAGTGTAAAAGCTTAAAATATGATTTGGAAATTTAAATTCTGTCACTAACAAGTTTTTACTGCGATAGGGAATAAATTAAAACTTTGATTCGGAAATTGATATCTTTGTTATAAACACAAATTCGATGCGAGAGGTGAAAAAATTAAAAATGTTATTTGGAAATGAGAATCCTTGTTATAAACAGGATTTCACTTCGAGGAGTGAAAAAATTAAAAATGTGATTTGGTTATTAAAATTCATATCATAGACGCGATTTCACTGCGAGGAGTAAAAAATTGAAGATGTGATTTAGTCATTAAAATTCATGTAATAGACGCGTATTCCATGCGAGGAGTAAAAAAAATTATAAATGTGAATTGGGTATTAAAATTCATGTAATGTAAGCGGATTCATGCGAGGAGTGAAAAAATTTAAAATACGATTTATTTATTAAAATTCATGTTATAAACGCGAATACATTGCGAGGAGTGGGAAAATTAAAAATGTGATTTGGAAATTAAAATTCTTGTAATAACCGCGAATTTTCTGTGAGGAGTGAAAAATTTATTTAATGTGATTTTTAAATGAAAATACTTGTTATAAACGTGAATTCACTTTGCTAGGTATAAAATTAAAAATGTAATTTTCAAATGAAAATTCTTGTTATAAAAGTGGTTTCATTGCGCAGAGTCTAATAATGAATTTATGATTTGGAAATAATAATCCTTATTATAAACGCGAATTCACTGCGAGGAATTTTTTGCGTTTATAACAAGGAATAATTTGCGTTTATAACAAGGATTTTATTCTCCAAATAAGGTTTATTAATTCTTTCTCTCCTAGCAATGAATTCGCTATCATAACAAGGATTTTAATTACCAATTCATATTTTGAATTATTTCATTCCTCGCAGTGAATTCGCGTTTATAACAAGAATATTAATTTACAACTTCCATTTTTTATTTTTTCACATTTCCCAGTGAATATTCGCTTATAATTATCATTTTCATTTCCAATTCACATTTATAATTTGTTCTCTCCTGGCAGTGAATTCGCCTGCATAACAGGGATTTTAATTTCCAATTAACGATTTTATATTTTCACTCTTCACTGTGAATTCTCGTTAATAACAAGGATTTTTATTCCCAAATCACATTTCTTATATTTTTCACTCCTCGCTGTGACTTCTCGTTTAAAACAAGGATTTTCATTTCCATATCACATTTTTAATTATTTCACTCCTCGCGTTGAATACGCGTTTATAACAAAGTTTTAAGTTTTAGAATCACATTTTCGATTTTTTCATTCCTCGTAGTGAATTCAACTCTAAATAAAAGAATTAAATATCCAATTAACATTTTTAACTTCTTCACTCCTCGCAGTGAATTCTCGTTTATAACAAGGTTTTTATTTTCCATCTTCCAATTTTTATTTTTCCACTCCTATCAGTGAATTCGCGTTTTAATCCTCTCATGCATGAGTTGCTGAATTCAAGCGATATAATTTTTTTAAATCGAGTTTCTACGTGTGATTGACCATAATATTGAATTAATATTGTTATAAATAAACATTTTTCCATTACATGGTAAAATGTTGACGTCCTCACATGGGGATATTATGCCTGAAACATGTCATCGTGATAAAATCCGCAGAAATTATGAATTAGATCTTTTAGGTAGAAAAAATATTAAACTCTAGTTTTAGCATTTTTATGCCATTAATTGTTTATATAACATTTATAGAAACGTATTTTTCAGGTATTTGTAGCTAAATTTTGTTAATGTATAAATGATATCTCGTTCATATTTTTGACATCAACCTTGCAACAAGGCAAGGAAAATAACATAAAAATTACAAGCAAACATTTATAACAACTTTACAAAAAATTGCACTTCCTGATAAAAATTATTTTTATACATGAATCCTAAAACTACCATAGTTACAAAATGTTTACCTTTTATAAAAATATATATTTTTGGGCCCCTGAATGTACATTACGTGTAAAACTTTCAAAACAATCCGGAAATAGCGGGACCAGGTGCAAGTGCCGCACATGTACCAGGTTTTGCTTGTGCATCTCTTATCCCGGCACCCATTTGCATTATTGCTTTTACTTTTTTTTGGATAGTGGCCACATTTACTTACTCTTAGCTCATCTATGACCTTTATGGGTCGGTTTTTTCTTCATCGACTGCGAAGAAGGGCTTGATGAATTTGACCGTCCCCTTTTTCTCGATTGCTCTGCTTTGCCAATGAAAATCAGTTTGTTTGCCACCCGACTCTTGAATTCGGGTAGATCCATTGGTACATTATTGCTTTTCCTCCAAAATAGCCAAGCATTAACCACCGCTACATTCAGCATGTGGTAAAATATCCTCATATACCACCTTGAGTTTCGTATATCGGTCCTGTACAATGCAACATGGGAATCCATGAGATCCACCCCTCCCATATGCTTGCTATAAATTTCAATGCTCACGGGTCGGTTTACATCCACATACTCATTATTGTATTTTGACTTTTCCCATGGGTTGAATTCCGGCGTATGATGATATAGTATGCGCTGCATTATTGCCAAACCACCAAGCCACGGTTATACCACCTGAAGAAATAGCGATGGGAGAACTCCCACCTTTCTTTAGGTCTTATACATCCTTCAACTTTTTTGCTGCTTCTTTTAACCTGTTTTCACTGCATGTTTCAACGTATCATATTTCAATTTCTTTCATGCCCCCTGGTACAATTCAAAACAGAAAACATATCCAGAAGCCCCAGCCCTTACCCGCGTTTTGTATCCTCATTACTTTTTGGTTTCTCATTGGTGTTTTTGGGAGATAATTTTTCTAGGATGAGCGCCCTTTAAAAGAAATTATCATCTCGTTTATCGATTGTAATTCTTCTAGATCGAGGGAATTATGGAATGATTTGTGGAGAAAGTCCAAAAATGGCTGGGTTTTAATCAACTTGTTCCTGCTATCTTCTGGTATCCTAGAAGAATCTGTGAAGTGAAGATATAGCCTTATCTCTTCATATCTGTTATTAGTCATGTTCTCAGCCACTAATGAAAGTTTCAAACCAGTGTCTGAAGGCCAATAGAGGCTCTGGGACATTTAGGCTTGCACAAAGTTACGCCTCAAACAATCAATCTCACAGATATCAAAGAACTTGTACTTGCACAATTGTTGGATGTTGCAATGCCAACGGTATCGTCATCAGATGAAGAAGATATTTCTTTAGAGTTCCCTGGATCATGGATAGAGCCATCACTATCCCATTCCATTCCATCCTCTTGATTCTTTATTGAGGATTACAACAATATGACTCTGCTCCAGTCGTTTTCTTGATCTAGTTGAGATGCATATGCGATCCTGAGGAAGATATGGCACTTGTTAGCTAGTTGAAACAAGGTCATCAATGAAATAGTTTTTGGGAAACGATTATAAATATATATTTTTCCAGCCAATATACTGATTATAATACTTAAATTTACTTAGAATTTTAACGAATGACAATTTTATCAATTTCAAAGAGTAAAAAAAACGGGAACTGGAGCATCAAATATTTATGTCAATAACGTCCTTAGTTGGTCTTTTGGGTCGCTATCAGCAAGAGAACTCAGTAGGTTGTGTTATCCTATAATTAAGTCTCAGGTTTAATAAACTTACATTCCACAAGTATTCTTCACAAAAATACTAACTCAATTAGCTCTAATGATCATTACTATCTTATGACTTACTAACCTTCTTTTATTTATTGCAAATAACGCCTCCCTTCATTTATAATTATTAATATTTGCTATAAAAATACAAGTCACATTCAGTTGCTTAGAAGTGATAAAAATAACTTTAATGTAAGCTCATTTCCTTTGAAAGGATCAATAGCGACTTTATCGCAAAACTTGTATAGTTATTGACAATAGAAATTATGAACTAATAAGTACATAGTCTTTGTACTGTTTGTAAATATCACACAACATTACTTATAATAAATAACACTCAAAGTAATTAGCATTCAGTTTCTAAGCATGTAAGAATGTAAAAATCTTGGAATAAACAAAACCCCAAACTATCCATGCATTTGACCTTGTACAATGTACATGCATAACGTCCTCATTTGAGGACGGATGAAATTTGTCCCGTAAAAATATGTATAGATATAAAATTTGTTTAATTTATTGCCGTAAATAATTAATTAAACATCAAAAATCAAATATTTATACTCGCAGGCAAAATCCACTGGTTGTAGACCCATGAAATCACAGCACGAAAATGAGCTTCCACGCTCCGATCACAGCGCCACTACCCCTAGTCCTTTGCTGACTTCCAAGAGGGACAATGTAGCACTAATACGAAGTTTCTTTGTCTCTGCTGGATCGGAACATCATGAAAAAGCTGCTAGGAGCTTAGGAAACCGAAACAGTTACATATGGTTACATTATAGCGAGAGACATTAACCTCATATGAGGACACCATGCACGAGAGGGAATAGGATTATCATTCCCAAATCACATTTTTAATTTTTTCTCTCCTCCCAGTGAATTCGCGTTTATAACAAGCATTTCAATGTCCAAATAAATTTAATTTTTTCACTCCTCACTGTGAGTTTGCGTTTATAACCTACCTACCTATGTGGCCACTCAAACCTCAGGAGGTTTTTGGCCTCACCAACAACATGTCGCCATCTATCTCTATCCGCCATCCATTCTGCATCTGCTCTCATCTTCCCTAAGTCCCTTTTCACTTGGTCCTGCCATCTAAGTCGGGGTCGCCCAAGCGGACGTTTTCCTCGGGGTTGATTTTCAGATACCATTCTTAGCATGGACTCATCTTTTCTCCTCTTTACATGCCCGGCCCATCTTAATCTCCTGCTTTTTATTTGCGCTATTATATCCGGATCTGTATATAATTCTCTGAGCTCTTTGTTGGTTCTGATCCTCCATACTTCATCTTCATTAATAGGACCATATATTGTTCTGAGGATCTTATTTTCAAAAACTATCAATTTCCTCTCCTGGTTTTTTGTTAAAGTCCAGGTTTCGGATCCGTAGAGTATTACTGGTTGTATTATTGTCTTGTACAGTTTTGATTTAGTTTTTCTTGACAGAAGTTTACATTTTAGCAATGATTTAAGAGCCCAATAACAGTTGTTGCGTTTATAACAAGGATGTTAATTTCAAAATAACTTTTTTTAATTTTTTTCGCTCTGTGCAGTGAATTCGCGTTCATAACAAAGATTTTAATTACCAATTCATATTTATATTTATTTCATTCCTCGCATTGAAATCGCTTTTATAACAAGGATTTTCATCTCTAAATCACAATTTCATTTTTCCACTCTGCGCAGTGGAATCGCGTTTATAACAAGGATTTTTTTTCCAAATAAAATTTCTAATTTTTTCATTCCTCGAAGTGATTTTGTATTCTTAACATGGATTTTAATTACCAAATCAAGTTTTTAACTTTTTCACGCCTGGCAGTGAATTTGAGTTTATAACAAGGATATTCATGTCCATTCACATTTTTACTTATTTCGCTCCTCGCAGTGAATTCGCGTATATATCAAAGATTCTCATTTCCAAATCACTTTTTTTATTATTTCACTCCCTGCAGTGAATTCGCATTCTTAACTAGGGTTTTAATTTCCGAATAACATTTTTAATTTTTTCAATATGCGCATTGATTTCGCGTTTATAACAAGGATTTCCATTTCAAAATGAAATTTGTAATTTTTTACTCCTGGCACTGAATTCGCGATTATAACAAGGATATTTATTTCCAAATCACATTCATAACTTTTTCAATCCTCGCACTGAATTCCTTTTTATAACCTGGATGTGATTTTTAATAACATTTTAATTTTTTCAATCCTCGCAATGAGTTCAAGTATAAATCAAAGAATTAAATTTCGAAATCAATTTTTTTTTTCACCTCTCGCAGTGAAATAGCGTTTATTACAAGGATTTTTATTTCCAAATAGCATTTTTAATTATTTCACACTTTGCATTGGATTCGCGTTTGTAACAAGGATATTTATTTCCACATCACATATTTAATTTTTTCACTCCGCGCAGTCAATTTGCGTTTATAACAAGGTTTTTAATTTCCAAATCTCATTTTTAATTTTTTCACTCCTCGCAATGTTTTCGCTTTCGAAGGATTTTCATTTCCTAATCACAATTTCATTATTTTACTATGCGCAAGGATTCAAGTTTTAATTAAGGAATTCATTTTCCAAATCGCAATTTTTTATTTTCTCTCTGAACAGTGAACTTGCGTATATAACTAGGATTTTCATTTCCACATCTCAATTTTAATTTTTTTCACTCTTCACAGTGAATTCTCGTTTATAGCAATTAATTTAATTCCCAAATCACATTTTTTCACACCTTGCTCTGAATTTGCGTTTTTAGCATGGATTTAATTTCCAAATCACATTTTTAATTTTTCGCTCCTCCCATGAATTCGCGTTTTTAACAATGGTATTCATTTCCAATTTACATTATTAATTTTTTCATTCCTCGCATTGAAAGCGCCTTTATCACAAGGATTTTCATTTCGAAATCACATTTTTTATTTTTTCACTCCATTCAGTTTGGTCACTTTCGAACGTGATTATAAGAATTGTGGGCTGTATATTACGACTTATTTATATTAGATCAAAGTTGAGCCGTGCTGGCGCATACCACTCACCGATGATGTTCGCGTCGCGGGCTTTCCGACCATGCACCTGCGAAGTTCACAGGACGACTCCACAATACAAATTCACTCCCGTTCGCGGAGTGACAAAAAAACAAAAGCAAACGAAAACTCGAATATTCGTGGTATCGCCAACAGGTGGCGAGGGTCGACTTTGTTTGGGGCAAAATACAGCCGATCATTCCTCCGCCCTTGGAACAACGTTCCAAAGCAAAAAAAATAAGAGCAATAATCAATTAAATTAATATCGAATAGATAAACAATCATATATTACTTCACCTTTCGAATGTGATCATATAGTCCAACTTTAACTAAACCAACCTCAACTTTGGGTAAGGAAAAGGGAAAGACAAAACAAAAAGGAAAGGATTGCTTCTTCTTCACTCCAAGGGGCCATCAAGGTGACTTAATAGGAATGGGAAGCCCTCGGAAAAGTTCACAAATACGAATCACTCAATATCAACTAAAGTACTAAACCTAACATCACAAAAAAACGAAACGAAATCCTGAACTCAAACGTAAATTATCCGTTAGCGGTAATGGACACAAATATTTTACTGGCCGTCTACACACTCCCTGCTCGGTTTTGGCCTCAGCAACCCTAACCAAGCCATCTGTCCCCAAGAAGCAACGGTTTATTCGGTCAATGCTCCACCTACATGGGCTACAATTCGGTTCCTTCAATATATCTAAGTCACCCTCCTTGATATTACCACTTTTTGAAGTCCATTTTCCTCTCCGCTGCAGAGTCATTGTGTACTCATTTTGCCATCGCTTCCAGAATGTCCACACTACTTGTTGCAGCAAACTCCATCGTCTCCCCAATCCACTTTTACCATGCTCCGGTTCTTCAGGTAGTGCGTAAATAGGCTCTTGTAGGAGAAAGTGGCCAGGAGTTAATGCCTCAAAATTGGTAGGATCCGAACTAACTGGAGTAATAGGACTTGAGTTTAGCACAGCTTCTATCTGTACTAACAACGTCTAAAATTCTTCGTACGTCAGAACTTGACCGCTGAGTGATGCTCCCAAATGCCTTTTCACCGATTTTACCCCGGCTTCCCATTGTCCTCCCATATGAGGACTGCCTGGTGGTATGAATTTCCATGTGATTCCTCTTCCACCCAGATACCGCTCGCTTCTCTCATTGAAGTCAGTTGATAACGTTACTTTCCTCCAAGTCGCCATCCTTCTCTGTGCCCCTACAAAATTTGTACCGTTGTCACTGTGGATTTCTGTCACAGCGCCTCTACGAGCGATAAACCGCTTTAGCGCGGCTAAGAAGCAGTCTGTGCTTAAATCAGAAACAAGCTCCAAATGTATTGCCTTTGTTGCAAAACAAACGAACAAGCAAATATATCCATTTAATATCTTAGCATTTCGGATTTTAGCCATTTTTAGAGCAAATGGCCCGCCATAGTCTACACCCGATATGCTGAATGCGTTCAATTTTTTCAATCTAGAGGGCGGTAGATTGCCCATAAACTGCTCTTTCGGTTTGGGGGTTGCACGAAAACATTTGATGCAGTGCAATATTCTTCGACGAACAACGTCTCTAGCATTAATGGTCCAAAATTTCGACTGGATAAGGCAGTGCAAATGAAGTGACCCAGGGTGTAGGTAAGTCTCATGATAATAATCGATAATCAAAGCCGTCAAATTATGAGAACTTGGAAGCAACATTGGACGCTTCTGGCAGAATGTAATTTTGGCATACTTCAATCTGCCTCCAACCCTTAGAACACCGTCCTCATCGATGAATGGGTTCAATTTTCTTAAGCAACTAGGCACTTCTTCTTTCCGTAACAAATCTAATTGCTTTTGAAACTCAATTCGCTGCACTAAATGCAGATTACCAACCGCACCTCAGCCTGGGCCAACTCTCTAGTAGTGAGATAACCAATATGTTTCTCGTTAGGGTGCTTACAATTATGAATGAATCGCAGCCAATGTGCTGCTATCCTCTTCAGTCGTGAAAATGAGGACAACATCAACAACCAAGTCAGCGCATTTTCCTCTAGTGCAGTATGGAGATTAATTGTCCGAGCTTCCACTTCAAGGGTATTACGATCCGTTTGGCGAGATAGACTGGGAGTCCTCGGCCATGCCTCCGATTGTCCACGTAGCCATAGATCTTGATGCTATGTCACTAGGGTTAGAGTCTGATGGAACATACCGAAATTTGTCTGGAGATAATTTCTCTTGCACCATAGTGACTCTGTTTGCGATAAATGATTTCCAGCGGTGAGGAGATGACTAAATCCACTGAAGAGCAACCATTGAATGACTCCATACGACAACATCAGAAATGACGCAGTGAGGGAGCAATATATCTCTTGCGTAATCAATAAGGTTAATAGCGAAAACCACACTTAATAATTCGAATCGAGGTAATGATATCCGCTTGATCGGTTCCACCTTAGACTAAGCTATCAGTAATGACGTGGCAACCGTCTGGTCGGAATTCACGATTCGTAAATAAACCACCGCACCGCCGCATATCCCCTCTCCGAACTATCCGCAAAGGCGTGCAACTGAAGGTCGATTGCCGAGTCTACTTCTAAGCAACGATGTAATTAAAATTTCGAAATGAGTGGCAACTCATTGTCCGAAATGCCAAAGGTGCTGGATGAGCCATTTTCCATAAAATGTGACAGGGCTAATAAATCGAAGTGGATCAAATAAGCGAGCGACCTCCGACAACATGGTTCTTTTTGTGATGCCACCAAATCCACCATCAAACTCATATGAAAATTTATCCTCCCTAGGATTCCATGCCAAACCTAAAATTTCAGCGGCAGGTTGGTTTTCATACCGAAAAGTAAAAAACTCCGGCTTCAGAATGCAAAATTCTGAGGGCACATTCTCTAGCAGTTCCAACTGGTTGCTCAGCCATTTGCGCAGCTCAAATCCTCCACGATCTATGGCTTCTTTAATTGGCTCTGCAATATTAATGCTTCGTCAATGGTTCGAACTGAAGAAACTATGTCGTCCATGTAAGTATTTTCTCGAATTATTCGAGATGCAAGTGGAAATTCTGCACCTTCATCGCATACCAACTGATTAAGTGTCCGAATTGCCAAAAATGGAGCTAATTTCATTCCATAAGTCACAGTGGTCAAGCAATATTCGTGGAGCTCTTTCTCGGAACTAAATCTCCAAAATATTCGTTGCATATCATAATCGGCCGGGTGTTGCTTCATATTTCTATACATCTGGCGTATATCAGCGATCACCACAACCTCATGCAATCGAAAGCGCATCAATATGTCAATTAGATCCACTTGTAATTTGGGACCCTTATGCAACACATCATTCAATGATATGCCATTAGTGGTTTTCATAGAACAATCAAAAACCACTCTAAATGGCGATAATTCCGCCTTTGAACGATAAATGTAATGGTGCGGAATGTAGTAAGATAGGGTACTAGCTGCCACAATCATATGGCCTTGCTCAATATCTTCTTCTAAGTAATCAACCCTTGGGTTGGTTTGCAGCAGTCTCTCCATCTCTGTCTGTCCTCCGCCAGCCTCTTCAGCTCTAGGTAGCTGTTGCAGCCCATGTCCTTCATTACTTGGGTGATATAGCTCAACCTCGGCCTTCCTCTGCCGCTCTTCCCCTCCACAGTGCCCTCTAAAACTGTTTTTACCAATCCATTATTTTGTCTCAGTAAATGTCCAACCCATTTACTTCTCCTTGCAGTTAGAATACTCCACAGGTCTGCTTTCACTTCCAGTCTTTCCAGTATCTCCTCATTCGTTACCCGTTCGTTCGTAATTCGTTCAATATAATTATTCATAAATTCGTTATACTTCGAGCGTAAAGCGGAGTTTTTGGTTAATCTGGGTTCTAGCATATAGAATCTATGCAGCGCGGAACCATGGCTTTGCCCCAATTCAGGGGTAGATGAGACAGCGAAAGGTAAACGAACAACATATTGTTTCAATGCACGAGAAATATTGTTCTTATAAGCTTCTCGCAAGCATCATCTTATGGACTACACTGATATCTCTTAGGAGGTTCCTCAGACTCCCAGAACTTTCGCAGTAAACCTTAAATATTATCACCAAGTGTTGAGCAGAACCAGAGGCGGATACAGAAAACACTCAAGGGGGGGCGCAAAAGATATATTGAGTTGCCTTTACTTTTATCGTGATAAAAAGTAATCAAGACACAGGCAGAGTAAAATAAAATTTAATTAAGGTAATTATACACATATATAATACAATACTATCTTATGATGTAAAATAGTCATAATTCTGGATCTGTAATGCTTGGCAATACGGCCGGACCCCTCAAGGGAGGGGCGCGCGCCCCCCGCGCCCCCCATCTGTATCCGCCACTGAGCAGAACACTCGGATTTGATTGACTTTATTTTCAATTTTTCCCATTAGACAATGACCAAAAACAGTTGGTAAAATATCTGGTGTCCCTGGAGGACCAATTATTGGCGCGTTAACTACCACGCGTGCAAACCATTCTGCCCCCAATAATACGTCCATTTCTTCCTCATCATAATAGCTCGGGTCCGCAAGTTTCAACCCCTTTAAATGAGACCATGGTCTGTTGAGGACCGATAATTTTGGGCATTGAGCAATGTGAGGAACCACCATAGCTTTGACTTCCAATTTCAACGTGATTTTAGACAAAGGTTTCATTTTCAAACTGACAATTCCAGGCGATATCACGGAGTTATTATTTCCGAACCCAAAAATAGGCGTTCTAATTTTATTGGAATTCAACCGTAGCTTTCGAACGCAAGATTCCGTGATAAAGGTTCCCTGACTTGCGGTGTCAAGTAAGAGTTTAATTACGCGACCATTGTCATCAGTATCCAATACGATCGCCCTGGCAGTCGCAAGCATCATGACAGACTCCCACCGATGAGTGCACGTTTGGAAAGAAGACACCTCTCGAACTGGATTTACTTTCGTCTCATACTCTCTGCGCTCACTAATTGAGTGTTTTGCTGCTTTTGCTCTACCGCAGTATTATCTTTATCTAATTTCGAACATGAGCCCTCAAGATTGGCAAAACAAATTAATTCATTGTGAGGCAATTTACACTTAGGGCATGGCATTTTGAATTCACAATCTTTAAATAATGTTCTTGGCTGAAACAAACTAAACAACACCCATTAGCCTTAACTAATCTTAGCCGAGATCCCACTGACAATTTCAAAAACCTCCTGCATTTTCCAAAGAATGTGGCAACGAACAATTTGGGCACGATTTCTGGACCCTTTGCCTATCAGTATTAACAACCATACTAGTAGACATTCTTAAAGATTGCATTGGCTTATGGGGCCTTTTATTCAAGCCAGTATCTGCATGAAACGATGAGGCTGCTTCCAAAATCTTGGCTTCCTCACCTAAAATATCAAAAAATGTTTGTAGGGAAGGCTCACCAACGTTGAGCGCTTCCTTTTCCCACCGCTCCCGTAACACGGCATTGAGTTTGCGGCGCAACGTAAAAAGCATTGCGACCGACCAACTTTCGACATTGTACCCTACAGCGCTTAACGCACCAACATACTCAGTTATTAATGTGCAAAATTTGCGAATAGCTTGATATCGAACAATCGGGTTGATATCGAACAAAGCCTCCAGATAGGCATGAGTCAACCTGTTTGAGTCCATATAGCGCGCTTTCAAACTCTCCCACGCGACCGAGTAATTCGCCGAGGACACAGATAGAGACGAAACATACGAATGCGCTTCCCCTTTAAGAATAGATTTGAGATACAAAAATTTCTGCACGTCACTCTAGGACGGGTTTTCATGAACCGCAGATAGGTACACATCATCAAATGACTGCCATTGCATTAAATCACCATTAAACGCGACTAAATCGAGCATAGGGAGAGCTACGGTATGAGTTGTATTACTTTCCCCCGTCGCAGGATGGCCTGTTGACCTAAAGTGTGGCTCTATATCTGGGAAATATGTCAGAAGAATTGCCTTAGTATTAAAAAACATAGCCTCGAACTCCTCAGTAGATTTACGAAATTCCTTGTCCTTTTCGACGGGAGGGGACTGTTTCGCGTACAACGAGGCTAATTTCAAAATACCCTCATTGAATTCCCCTAAAAGACTATCAACCTGGTCTGTCATAGCTCGTAATAAATTCCTCTTTTTTACATCACTCGAATTATTTTGGAAATCCTTAGCGACATTATCAATACGACCCATCTTCGCTAAGAGAGATGCAATACGAAACTCTACATGGTCGATCGCTGGCATTTTCAACGTTCCCTAATAAAACCAAGAAAGGGAAAACCCAAAAGTATCCTAACACCAGCACTGATTCTACAACGATAAATCCGGCCCGAAGGACCATATGATCACTCTCGAACGTGATTATAAGAATTGTGGACTGTATATTACGACTTATTATTATTTGATCGAAGTCGAGCCGTGCTGGCGCATACCACTCACCGATGATGTTCGCGTCGCGGGCAGGCCATGGCTCCCTCTCCCAGGGTTGCTTTCCGACCATGCACCTACGAAGTTCTCAGGACGACTCCACAATACAAATTCACTCCCGTTCGCGGATTGACAAAAAAACAAAAGCAAAACGAAAACTCGAATATTCGTGGTATCGCCAACAGGTGGCGAGGCTCGACTTTGTTTGGGGCAAAGTACACAGCCGAACACAGTGAATTTGCGTTTATCACAATGATTTTCCTTTCCAAATTACATTTTCATTTTTTTTACTGTGCGCAGTGGCTTCGCGAATATAACAAGTGTTTTCATTTCCATATCACATTTTTCCCTTCCTCGTCGTGATTTCGCATTTATAGGAAGGATTTTCATTTCCACATCACATTTAAATTTTTTTCACTCTGCGCAGTGAATTATATCCGGTTATATTTTTTATCCTACTCCGCACAGCGCTGAAATTTCAACTAACAACGCAATCCGATTCGAAAACTAGGCTTAAATTGTAGGAATGAGTCCACAATGCCATATTGCAACAAAAATTAAACAAGTAAATGTTTCACTTAAAAATTTGAGCCATCTACTGGGGCTCCCGAGCCCGAGTTTTCGGACTAGCCCTAGCCGGTCGACTGTCCCAGTCCGTCGCTGCGGAAGGAATCAAATTGCAGGCTCCCTATATGTTTGGGAGAGCAAGAATATCTGGGCCCTTTTTTTGGGATTCGCCCGTTGTGGCATGTTGTGTCCTCTCACCTCAACGACGCTCCGGGGCTGCCTCGCCGCCAGATTCGCCAAACTACGTAAGCTTGGGAGCCCTTTCTTTTCCACTTTCCAAATTATTCCCTTCACCCCTTCTCCTGTGTTCCGTGTGCCGTGGTCGTCTTTTTGGCAGGGTTTTTGGTTCGTCTTAAGTTCATTTTGTGGCAATAAATTGCATTGTTTTTAAATGTATTACTGCCTGCTTACTGCCACCACCTTCACCCATAGTTCAAATTCGTCATGTACCGACAAAAAAATAAAACATTTCAAAGGAAGCCTCCGTACCAAAAAATGGGAAAACTTCATTAATATTAAATACACAGTGATATGGAGCGTTCTTATTTAAAATTACATTCATATCGCTTCCCCCACGATAATCGAAGTGATTCATATTATATCAGCAAATTTATCCATAAATAATTTTGTAAAAAAAATGGAAATTTGCCTTCAAAATTTTATGCAGAATAATTCTTCAAGTTTATAGCGTTATATAATAATTATTAAGCTTGGATAAAAGCTTGGTTATCACAAAACCAAAAGGAAGCATGTGTGCGTCCTGACAGAATTGGCATTGGTTCCGATAGGCGTTACAAAAGCATGGATTATGTACTTACATTCCAATTTGTACGTTTTTTCCTTTGCAAAACAGGGTTTAAATTGTAACCAATAATGAAAGGCTAACCAATAATACTCAATAATACTTATAAGCAATAATTAAAGGTCTTCATTTTTTATTCAGAGCAAAGTTGTCACATATCATGTTTTCCTATCAAAAAAATACTCCTGCCCACAGGAAATTCTATAGAATCATAAATAACATCATTGAAATAACATTCATGAACTTAATTTTCATAACCATGCTGTCATTGCTGAGAGATGTACAACACTTTTCAAGGTAATCAAATGGAATATCAAGTATGTGGTAGTGGCCACTAACAATTACATCGTTTCACATAGAAAAAAGAAATTAAATGAGTTTCAATAATCATAACTAATAAAATAAAATACAGTACGTAGCTTACTACTTAACTGATTCAGTATTTTAAATATTTAAACTCTTGCAACAGAGATTTTTTTACAAATAAGACCAATGATATCTGCACAAAATTTTTAAATATAAACTATTATTAACAAACTTATAATAATTTTGGCTTCGAAATTTTATGCAGAACAATTCTCCAAGCCTATAGCATTTTATAAGCAAATAAACGTAGACAAAGGCTTGGTTATTATCACAAAACTAAAGTAAGCAGGTGTAAATCCTGACAGAATTGCATTCATTTGTGATCGCCTTCAACTGTCCTACATACTGTTTTAAAAACAAAATCAACAACAAACAACACCACACCGTTTAAAATGCTTTGAATAAAAAAAGGAAAATTCAAACAATAACCACTTTCACTTAATCATATCATCAATCACTCATACGAAATATTTTAACAATTAATTTAGATTGCAGGCGTCCCTTTGTGAAAGTCCTCACTTAGCTCTTAGGTTAATATTTTAAACGAATTTAACTTTCTTTCCACTCAAATACTTTTCCGTTTTGTCTGACGTGCAACTTGGACACAGAAATAATATTTACACCTAGACCTGATCAGAGAAAAAAATCAAGATGCAATGCCTCTCACACGATGAATTTACTCTCTTGATAACATTGCATTCTTTATTTTTAGATGTATAGTGAGTTGCTCGGTTAAAAACTGATCCTCTTGTAATAAATTTGTCTATTGAATTCATTGCATAAAGAAAAAAAATTGTTCTCCTTGAAAAGAAAAAAAAAATGTTTTATCAAGTTCCACATTGAGTTCGAATGCACATAAAATTCAAAAACTTCTCCATTTCAATGCTCATTATGGATAGTTCGCTGGCCTCACCTTCTTGGAATATTTTCAGTCCCGAAAAAACTTTCAACATTACATGTTAACATTACTATTGCACATTTAACTTATATTCATAAGCCAACACACAGAATAGAACAACCTTAGAGCTCAATGTTGGCTAATATTTTGATTTTGCAAGCGAATCTTTATTTGGTCACTATTCAAAAAGAGCAACCCACACTTACAGACACATAGGCTCTCACATTAATAAAAACCGACTGGATCTCAGTTAACATTACATTTGCTAGAAAAACCCAATCTTACCTTAAATACTAATAAATGACCAACTATGCCTTTTTCAAATGTGTTAAGTGAACTAAGTTTTGGGCTAAGCACTTGTTCCACCCAGCTTCAGAACACAAACTTTTTTACAGCATGCGATCTACATACGTACATACAATAAAAACCTTTTTTTCTTCAACTAGCCTATCAAACTGAAGTATAATGAAATGTGAGCTTTTAAAATTGTTTTTGACCTCAAATGTTCTCCGCAATAATGGAATGAGATGAAAAATTCTTCTTGTGATTCAAAAGAACTTCACTAGGTATCTGATATGCATCACTGAGCACCATGTCCCTCAAATTGCTCAAATTATCTCATGCCAATGCTACCACTCAACAGTTGTCAGCATGGACTACATCCGGAGAATGTAAAGTGATCATCAATACTGATGTTTATTTCCCTCATGAACGTTCATTAGTAATAAGCTAAATGTTAAAATTTCACCTACACTTCTCACCACATGACAGTCATGGGTAAGGGAATCTGAAGACTTATCACAATTATCTTCATTCCAATGTTCATGAAACTTTGAGCTGCAACTTTCAAGTCTTTCTGATCTAGCACGAGCAAAACAGACCCCTGCAGTTTCTCCTGCTTCGAGACCTTCCTAAGGAATTGATTACTTGCTCCATGTACCAAAATGAATCGGCGATTAAGACCATTGGAATCAGTCCTGATATTTTCAGTAGACACTGCCAAATCGAAATCTTCTCGCAGAGGAAGCATGCCAAAGATTCACATTCGGAAGAAACGGGAATACTGCACTATTGAACAGTAGCAGCAATTGTTAGTTATAGCTGGAAATCACTGGACGATATTTCCAAAGGGTCGACTGTTACAGAGAGGACTTAATAACAGCACTCCCATTGCATGGAGGCAACTGAACACCACCAAACTCCTAATCATATTCGCCGCTGCTAATGATAGGTTATAAGTGATTTAGGTCACCATCCATCATCCCCACTGCCTCTTCAACAGCTTACAAGCTGAGCGAGTGGAGTTGTGACTTATTTTTGACAGTTCACAAAACACAAGGAGCAGTTTTAGGAAGCCGTTGAATACCAGTTGGGGGCAGGAGGACCCTTGTTGACGGCCGAGTGGTAGAGGTGGAAGCCTGCCGCCGCAGCAGCCGAGAGATGGTGGTGCGCGTAGAACCCGTGAGAGTTATCCACCACGTAGGACGCCTGATGGCCGTGGTGCGGGTGGTGCGAGGGTGCAGGCGGCGCGGGCGGGGGGCAGGAGGCAGCTTCCGCCGACATGGCAGAGTACGCGTGGGGTTTGAGGGGCAGCCTGGGGGCCTCGTGCGCCGGGGCATACTCCGAGAAGCACCCTTGGGCGGCCGCCTTCTCCCTCGGGGAAACGGACGAAGGAGGCGTGATGGCCGCCGCTGAGTGGAACTCGGGGCCGTACCCCTGGAACGACAGGGGCGAGAAGACATCCCCCAGTGGCTGCTGGCCGTAGGCTGCGCCACCGTCTCCGCCACCGCCTCCAGCCCCACCTCCACCGGGGGAGGGCTCTCCGTAGTAGGCCGGGGGCAGGTGCGAAGCGGGGGCTGCGTGCTGGGGGGCGGATAGGGCCGCGGGGGCGGTCGAGTTGGGCGAGGGGGCGGCGGTGGGCGAAGGGGCGGAGGTTGGGGAGGAGGCCGAGGCGGGGGAGGAGAGGCGCCCGGCGGCAGCGCATGCTGCAGCCGCAGCGGCAGCGGCCGCCGCGTGGGCCTGCACGTTTGCGCGGATGACACTCTCGCGGTTGGCGTAGAGCTGCCGGAGGAGGGCGGAGGCGGGGAGGGTGGGGGGCGGCGGGTTACCGCTCCACTGGATGGTCCTCTGGTGCGAGGGGGGGCCTAGCGGTGCGGGGTAGTGGGGAGCGTGGTGCACGCTGCCTTGCGGCTGGTGCTGATGGTGGTGGTGCTGGCGGAGGAGGGTGTCGGCCCCCGGGAAACCGCCCCCGGAGGCGAGGGACGGGGGAGGCTCGGGGCCGGGGGAGTTGGAGGCGGCGGGGGCGGGCGAACTGCCCCCGGGCAGGTGCTTGGACATGGCGTGCTCTAGCGCCCGGACGCCTCCCACGCCCTCCACGCCGGGGGCGGAGGTCGGGGGCGCGGCGGCGACATCCGATGGCGGGCAGTCGTATGTGGGGGCGGCGGGGGCGTCGAGGAAGGGGGCTGAGGTCGGGGGCAAGGGTGCGAGGCGGGAGGCCGGGTCGGGGCTGAGCGCTAGACGCTTGGCGGCGATGTCGTCGCGTCCGTCCGCAGCGGCGGCGCCACCATCGGCGCGCCGAGCGGCCTCAGCAGCGGCGTCTGGTGCGTCGTCGTCATCGCAGGATGAAGCGTCGTTGTCTCCGCGACGCCATCGGCGCTTCCTCTCCCGTCGTACGCCATCACGTGATCGCGAGCCGTCCAGGGTGACCAACTAAGCAGAGATAAACGTCGTGCGTGTGGTCAGCTCACTTGGCATGTTCATTACCCACACTTATAGCTCAAAGTCTCGTTTACAACATTTTAAATCGGTTTAACTTTGATCTTTTTGACCCTTGCAAATGAAGTTGCGCTTCAATTATCCTTATATTGGAGGGGAAATCCTAAATGCATACCCGAAACAGATAGATTATCTATTCATGGTTATTCTAATAGCAAATTTTTCTTTGGTAGCTTATTGAAGATACTTTTTGCACCTATTTCACCTTATCCATCATAAGAGAGAAATCATAAGAGAGCTATAGTAGAGGAGGGTAGGATATGGGATGAAGGGGGTTTTTGGGGGGATAATACTTGATACATGGAAATTATAAATAATGCGAATTATCTAATGACTGGTTCATTTATTTGTGACCTGAGTTCAACAAAATTTGTGTTTTGTAAGTTTTTTTGCAGTTTATTTGCAATACATCATGTAGATATGAAAGAGTTGAAATGGTAGTGGAATGGAAAGAAGGGGATGGTTTAAGAAGATTACTCTCTTAATGTTTCCGGGAAATGCCTCCAGAAAAACAACGATTCTCATCCTCCTACACCTGTTCCTACCCAAACCTTAACTTATCTCACCACCTCTGCCAATTCACCACAACACCCTCTCCCAGTAAAAATTAAACTCTGTAAAGTTACCTGAATATGACATGATTATTTTTAAACCATGGAAATAAGATACAAGTAAAAAGTGAATTATGCACAATTTTTCATATCAATTATGAATTATCACTTCAATGAGTGATAGTTTGGATGGGGGGCGATAGAGCCTACCCTGGAACAAGGGTGTCATTCCAGAAAGGTTCTCAAGTCTTCATCCTGAATCAAACTCGACTCCCTTACATACTGAGTTCCCTTATATAATTAAATGATTGCTAATAAGTACATAGAGGCTTTATTTAAGATGCAAGCAGGTGTAGCAGTTCAACTGTCTGGGGAGCACCTAACAGGAAAAGAGAGCAATGAGAATACCTATAAGGAAAAGAATTGCGTTGGCCAATTTGGTGTTTTTAAATACCAAGGAGTTGATGAGACGATCATTTTATCCTAGTAAAAAGTACAGGCATGTCACTGTTAATCTTTACCACAACACATGGATTTTTTAATTCATTCTACCTGTATTGGGAGATCTACATTATTAAGTGTAGCACTTGGAATTTATAAATTATCCTAATTCACTCATAATTGATTAATTTATTCAGGTTAATGGCTAAAGAAGAAGATGGCTCAGAATGCATGCTCAAAATACGTGAAGTGCAATATAGGCTTTTGCCTTCAGTGATATTTTTATTTTCACACCTTCCACGGTGTAAAATCATTACTGTAATGTTTCAGGTTCAAAGAGTGGCTATGAGAGTTAGAATATAATTTTTCCTTCAATATGATATTCACGTCCCTGCATAGGTGTAGCACTGAGACATAGATGCAGAATGCAGAGACATAGATGCAGGAGGGAGGATGAGAAAAAAAACTGCATTGAAAGTAAAAGTTGGCAGGAGAATGAGGGAGGTGTAAAGGAAAGAGTCAATAAGAAGTGAAGGAGCACTAGACATGGCGGTTGAGAAGAGGAAACATTTAGATTTCCAAGATTTCTTTCTGGAGTGGGCACAAGCAAGGCTGTATCCAGATTTATGTTCTGGGGGGGCACAAGGATACCTAGATCCGCCTACGGAGGAAGATAATAGTAAAGTATAGATAGAATGAAAAGGAATAGGTTTTCCCAAGAAATGAAGAGGGAAATTTATTTTTGGAAAAAAATGAAAAAAACTAAGAACTATTTAATTAATTAAAAAATTAAATATTAAATAAAATAATTACTATAAAAATATTTAAGATTAGGTATCACCAGCAAATATTTCAAGAGCAACGGTTATGTGATATAACCTCCATGAAAAGAACATATTTTGACTGCTTCTATGATCAATTAGCAAGGCCAAGGTGATTTGCTAAAGGTTCTATGGTAACCCACCTTAATGGTGGAATGACTTAAAAAATCCATGTGGCCAGGTAAAGATTAACAATAAGCTGCAAGAAGTTCTTTTCCCAGAACTAGATAAAAACAATATCTGATTCAGGGCCATCGAGTGCATGTTTTTTCAGTGATATAAATATTGAGATGAGAACTCCAAAGTTCCTCCATTGCTGAGCTTTAAGTTATAGCTTTAAAATTTCCCTTCCTAAAAAACAGGGATATAAGACATCAGATACATGTAAATGTGGCTCCACTGGGAATATGGCTAAAGAATACTTCTCTAATGCACATTAAAAATGTGAAGAAGTGTGATGTAGGTCTTTGCATTCAGTGCTATTCTCATTTTCACACCTGGTACAGTTTAAAATCATTACTGTAATGCTTCAGGTTTGAAGAGAAGCTATCAGGGTTAGAACATTATTTTTTTCTCTTCAAAATGAAATAAATAGGAATTAATTTATTTAGAATAAAAATAATTGTAAAAGATTATTACCAGCTAATATATCTAGAGAAATTTTTAGTTATTTGTTATTATACACCCGCATGACAAGAACATGTGTATGTAATGTTACAGGTTTGAAGAGTAGCTGTGAAAGTTAGAAAGCAATTTTTTTCCTTCAAAATGAAAAAACTAAGAACTAATTTCTTAAGAATGTAATGTAAGATTATTACAAGTAATTATTCCAAGAGCCATGGCTATGTGATGCAAGGCCTAGGAAAAAAGGCTACCACTACATAATGTCCCAAACTAAACTCTATTTCATTCACACTACATGCTGATAAGAGAAGTTTAACTGCACAGGATCCCCAAGCCAAACATGCATTCAAGGGCCGCAGAGGAAATGGAATGGGGTTAAAATGATTTTAAGCACCTTAGTCACATAGGGTTACCCGTCAATCGCTGGTATGCTCAAAGGGCACAGTTTCAATGGTTTAAATACACGAGTACAAATTTAGAATCAAATACCGCAACATTCACTGTCCCTCTCTGATAAGATTACAATGAATCACTTCATTTGTTGCATGTGTCTATGGCCAATAATTATACTGGCAGTCAACAGTGGCTGGACCGATATACTGACTCATTTTTCCTATGGCAGTGAAAGAGTAAAAATCATACAAGTAAAGATTCAGAGGTGGAAAAATGAAAAAATTATGACTATTCAATCAGAGCAGAACTAGGTGAACAGAGCTATTTTTTTATTAAGATGATTCTGCTTTGAAAAAAATGCATCAAACCGCTCAATGCTTGGAGTTGCCAACTACATCGAGCCCCTCCTTCTAAGCCAAGTGGAGTTAGAATGAGAGTATCTAAAGAATGTGAAGTGCAGCGTAAGCCTTTGACGAAGGTGTTATTTAGATTCTCACACCTGGCTCTAGTGGACCAAATATCCTTTTTCTATGACTCTGCTATTAGTATGAGATTCATGTTTTCAATAAATTTGGGCATTCTGTCTCGTCATTCAATAATGGTTTTTAAATTGTGGTTTATGTTGTTCTGTTCACTGAAGATTCAATAAACGTTTTTATACTGAAATCTCAGAGTAGAATGATTACAATTCTCCTGATATTCAAACATCCATCAAATATCTTGAGTACATTCAAAAGCTACATTGTTTAATGCAATATATAAAGGCAAAAAAAGTGCCCTCCACATGAGAACTTGGCTGTTAAGTCTTATATGGTAGAAGGTCTTCGTTAATTCTTCTGGAGATTAAAGTGGAAATATATTAAGAGGCTTTATTACTATAAAATTTATCAAGACAAAATAAGCAAGGATTTCCAGCGTTTTTGTGCCCCCCAGGCATGAAAATTTCTATGTAAGGCAAAAATTATACAATTATGAAGAGAGTTGAGAGACTCAGGAAATGATTCCTAGGTAGTTCAACTGCACCTCACTTTGAAGGGTCTTGTAGGTTCTAGTGTAATTTTGTAAGCATTTTTAAAATATTTGAAGCTAATTTGGTGAGGATGGAAGGTATACTAGTAGACCACTATTTCATGAAGAATTTGAAATGTTGAGGTATTTTCAATTACAGCAATTCCTCACTGAACGACGACCTGTTTAACGACAGCTCAAAGTTATGATGGACTTCATTTATAAAAAAACGTTATATACTACCATATATACTTAAGTATTAACTTTTAAAGAAAATACATACCAAATTACAGCAGTACGCTGTACAGCAGTACACAGTAATATGCATTAGTACAGTGTGCTGCTGCAAACTGCAGTACACTGTAATTACAGCAGTACACTGTAATATGAATAGTAGTGCGCATGCAAACACTACAGATATATACAAGAAAGAGAAAGAAACCATGTACCATTAGGGTTGCTAGCCATTAATACTAGTTAACCCAAATCTAGGGTCCCGATTAGCAATGGACTTTCTTGTCCCTAACCCCATCGTTAAGGAGGGACTTGCTGTAATAAATGTAGCCATGCAGAAGTTGAATAACATCTATTCCCCAAGGCCGCACTTTTTAATAGGCGGGTAAGCAAGTACAAGGTAGGCAAAGAAGGAAATTAAAGTGTATAAATGCAAATAAAAACTCTACCCAATCCCCTCCATGCTCAGTACCTTAACCTGCCCAGTAAGAAAGCCTGCACTCCCTTGGTACAGCCTTGGAAAGCATATTTTACTCAACTGGGGTATTGGTAAAATGTTATAGGCTAAGATTTTTAGTTTCCTCCCAATATGACAGTTTCCCTCTTAGCATGCTGTGTTAATGTGATAGGTACAACGAGGTAACACAGGCTGAGAGGGATTAGGCACTGGAAATGCTTCCTAGGCAGTTCAACTGTACCTCGTAATGAAGGCGTCCTTTACCTGGTTCGCAGTAGTTTCGGCAGGTGGCGTCAGCATCTGTGGGTCCATCCGCCTGGGTCCACCCCCATTGTCGCTGCCGCCTCCTGCCCCCCCTCCTGCGTCCTCCTCCTCCTCCAGGTTGGAGGGCGGGGGCGGAGGAGGTGCAGGGGGTGGGGAAGAGCCCCTTCGTGGCCCATCCACTCCTCCGCCACCACCACGACCACCGCGACCTCCACTTCGCCTCCCCTCTGCAAACAAAAATACAAGCACATACCCTGGTTACCATTTATCGGTCTAAATTTTTCTTGACTTTTATTAACAATTGAGTGGGTGAGAAGGCAAGGGGTACAAGTGATTTATTTTTTCTGTGCAGTGTTAGGTACAGAAATTAGGTATAGAAAACAAACCACATCAATTAGATATTTAGCAGTGCATTTGAATTTCCACTCGATATTAGCACAGAACAGAAACTCACTCATATCCCATGGCAACCAAGTTTTGTATTTCTTCGAACAATTAACTTTACCTAACCCTGTTGAGAAAAATATCACTTGTAACCCTTGGCTTCTCACCCTCTCAATTGATACCTTTCAGAGGGACTCAAAGAACACCATTTTAGAACCTCACCATTTTTCTCGGTACGAGTTGATAGAAAAACTAGAGTTGATAAAAAAAGTGAAGTCCTATCTCCAATGCATCTCCATTTATTTTATTTTTTGATAATGCCAAAGGTAATAATGAAATCCTCCACCATTATTTCCCCATCAAAGCCCAAATGAAATGTATGATAGAACCAGCCACAATTTAGAAGTCAATCTTTTCTCAGGGAAAGGAATTCCCACTAATTTTTATACAAAAATCTCATAATTTTCCAGTTATTAACATTAACAAATGATGTTCAGAGAGAAAATAAAGTTTGATTCCACATGAAAGTTAAGAAATCACATAAATATACACACAGAGACTCAGACTTAAGTAATTACATGTAGATAGTAATCAAAATCTAAGAAATATAAATGGGCTTGTGATTCAAACACATGCAACTACACGAAATTGTGTCGGGCTGTACCTGTCGGAAATGCAATATATATCCATGATAATATACAAACTGGAAATGGTAATTTTCACACTTTTACATAAAACTCCACTACCAACCATGGATTCTACATTCTATGTCATTTTCAAGGGCTTCTGCAGTCAAATATTGAAAAACAATATAATATCAAGTATGTGCAAGCATATCATACCAGGCAGATGTTTTGAAACGCAATGCCCAGAATAGCATCACATGTACTGTGCAAACAGCCCATTTTTCAATTACATATTTACTTAGAACAATACCAGAAAACGCATACATATCACCAACTATCAAAAAATTATAAATAATATATTTTCATAATGGAGCATCAAAAATATAAGTGTAAGAAATATAGCATAAAGTAATACACACCTCCACGATCTCCATCGGGTGAGCCGTTCTCAGGGTCCGCTCCCTCCCTCTTCACGAGTCCCTGAGGCCTCTCCTCCTCCTCCTCTTCCTCCTCCTCCTCTTCTTCCTCCTCCTCATCCTCCTCACCCTCCTCACCTTCCTCACCCTCCAACTGGCAGCAATCCATCACCAGGCTGCCATACTCCTTCCGGCTACAAGAGATAGAGTAACATTAAGGATCACACTTATTTTAGTACCAAAAATCAATGAAATGAATGTCCCTTTTGACCATGGTTGTAGCTAGTTGGGACCAGGGGAAGGCCCTTACCGGAAGGCCCTCAGCAAGGCCCCCCAGAAAAAATTGATGAATCTAAGTTGAGATGGGAGGGCGTGCAGCTAGGAATTAAGGCTAGGGGGGGGGGATTTGGCAGCAAATAATACTGGGGGGTGTGGAATACGGGAGGTGCGGGTGGCCTTCCCCAGAAAAATTTTAAGATAAATGGTTTAAAACGGTGAGTTTTAAGGCTTTCTGAGCGATATTTTATTAATCTTCACACTATCCTATAAGTTACATTTATCCAATTAAGTAAAATGGATTAAATTTTATCTGAGTTATGGGGGGGCTCTATCCCCTAAAACCCCCCCTTGCTGCGCCACTGATGGCAACCACCACTCACACAGAGTAGGCAACCCCTTTCAGTATCATTCAAAAGGGTCGTTAAAAATAAGGCTTACTTAAAGTTTTGAAAAGGGTTAACTTATTACAGTTTTGAGAAGGTTAAATTAATAAAAAAATTCAGAAAGGAAACACTTGAAGTAGTGGTATCCCCCAGAATCCTAGAACGGTTTAATGCCTATCCCATTGACCTCATTATCTTCTTACTTACACCACACATATAATGAAGGTAGTATTAAATGTAAAAGTTAATTTTATTTGAGAAATATGCACAACTACCTCTTCTAACATAGCTAAACAAAGAAACACTTTTAATAGCATCATACCAAAACTGGTCGTATTAAAAATTTTAGGAGTGGAAGTGGTCTTCATTTACAAGTGAAGCGATGCATCTCTTCCACATATTCTTGCCTGAAATCTCCAATTACACAATGAAAAATAGAGACAAAAAAGTGCCCAAATCTTTTTTAACACTTCTGTTTGAAGGAGGCAACTAACAGCTAAGGTCATTAGCCCCATGAGGGAGGGAAAGGAGGGAAGGGCGGAGAGAAACTCCACATCAGTATTACCGTACCCTAAATAAAGGTCGCCAAAAGGACAATGAAGGGCCCCATTCAACAGACAGAAAAATCTGAAAATGTCTACTATTGGCAGAATGTGAAACTAAGACCCACAGGGTGGGAATATTTTAGCCACCACAATGTTCTAATATCTGCCAAAATCTTTGGAAAGAAATGACATATTCATTAGGAAAATGAGAAGACAGCGGAATAGCAGTTAAAGAAATGAGAACTTCCTTTCAAAACTAAAAAATGATAACATTCGTACGAAATTAAATAATTATTTTATATGAAAAATTATCTAAAAAATATACGAAAATAAGGCTGAAGCCATGAATGAACTAAATTCTTAGGAATTAATTTAGGTTCAATCCGAATTAACTTTTTAAGAATTATAATTATATTACTAACTAATACTGGTTTTGAAGCAAACCTGGATGAATCTCTCATTTTATGTTAAACGAATTGAATTGAAATCCATTTTGTGCAGCAGTTCTTCCATACACTCTCAATAATTAAGACTATAAAATATTTACTGAAGAAAATAGGAAGGTTACTGATTACGATACGAAATATTCTTTAACTAATTGTAAGTAGAAATAATTGACCCCTCACCTGATGACATAGTTGACGCATATGATGTTTTGCTCATCAGCATTTTTGGAGTTGCAGACAACCGTTGCACAGGTCTGAATCCATGTGTATCCCCCATGGCGGTTCATAATTCGGTAATATTGACTCATTGCTTGGCCTTTGTTGATCACTAGAGGAAATGAGAAAATAAAAATACCATGTTAATGCTTGACTGATTTAGCGCTTGGAAATTAAACAAAACCGGTACAATATACCACATTAATGGATTTTCAGTCATAGCAGATAATTTTTTTAAATATAGAAATAATTAATACTTAATCATAGATATCAAATTTGCTGTCGTCAGTGAAATTTAAGCAAATAATTGATACTTTCCCACATTTTTCATGCTAAATGTTGACAAAATAGGTAGAGGTCTTCGATGTTTCTTTAATTATCTAAATTTTTCATCGAGATAATCGTTAAAATGGGCACATTTTCAAATAAAAATAACACTCTTGAAATATTAAAAAGCTGACACAATGATTGCCAAAATCTTTCAACAAAATTGTCTTATAGTTGGAAAACTGAAAACATAGAGGGTCAAAAATGGACAAAAATTATTTTAAAAATAGTGAGATTCCATAATAAAGATAAATACATAATCTGGTCATAATAATTTAAACTGGCAAAGTTCTCATCACCAATAGTTTTTCTTAAATCTTACTTGCTTGAATCACTATAATTTATGACAAAATATTAACTTTTATTTTGGCATGTGAGCACATGTATAATTTTTCAGGACTGATAATTATGTGGTGCAATTGACGCAGCGCAATCTTCTTCAAATGAATAAGAAATTGCCATCGTGCGCAAGATGCTGTACAATTTCAGCCATTAAATGAGATCAATTTTGAAATGCATAAACGACCAATAAAATCTATCAACATTCCACCTATTATTAATAAGGCGTTTTGTAGAGAGGGAAAATTTTACATTTATAATTTTTACTGGATATTGATAAATACTAAAAGTAAATAATAATTATAACGCGGCAAAAATAGTTACTCACGGTCTACATGGCACTTTCGTAGTTTGGAAGCATCTTCGC
The DNA here is from genome assembly GCF_921293095.1 of Ischnura elegans. Lineage (NCBI taxonomy): Eukaryota > Metazoa > Arthropoda > Insecta > Odonata > Coenagrionidae > Ischnura > Ischnura elegans. The sequence continues at coordinate 88,654,847 of NC_060249.1, forward strand.
CATGACAGAGGGAATAGAGGTTTTTACCGGTCAATTCGTCCGCAGTGAAGTCAAGAAGCTCGTTCACCCTGAGAAATTAGAATCAATAAGAGACACGGTTATGCAACAGGTAATTTTCTGTTTTCATGAAAAAAAAGTATTTTAAAAATGATGATTGATGATTCACTACCGTTTAATGCACACAAAATTTAATAATCAATTGATACAAATACTTATGTGCCACATTAGCATAAGTCAATTTAAAGCTCTTCGAAATTGTATTTCGTAATTCAATTGAAACTGCTACTTTAAAGAAAAAACTAATGAATTCAGAAAAAACAACTGAATTGAACTAATTTGGTTTTAAATTAACACTGAGCCTCACAAAAACAGCGACAATGTCAGTAACTTAATTATATTAGTAAATAAGTTTGATTAGTTATTAATTACTTAATTAGTTTATTAAGTTAACTGACTAAAAAATCGATACAATGAAGAATATTTAAGATCTGTATTTTAAATTGTAAGGAAAAACTCTCATTCATGGGCTTGAAAGTTCAATTAACTGTTCTAAAAAAATTAGAACATTTAAATCATGCAATCGAAGGCTTTATGAAAACATAACAATATTAATGTAATGCAATTGACCAGGCCTATGCGATATAATCAATTACATACTATTATACATGCATACATCATGGTATGTAAAAATGTATTTATAGGGGTTAGAAAAGATGAGATGACATTACAAAGTATGTGTTTATGTAAGTTTAAGTTTAGAATCAAGAGACACGGTTATGCAACAGGTAATTTTCTGTTTTCATGAAAAAAAAATTTAAAAAATGAAGATTGATGATTCACTACCGTTTAATGCACACAAAATTTAACAATCAATTGATACAAATATTTATGTGCCACATTAGCATAAGGCAATTTGAAGCTCTTCGAAATTGCATTTCGTAATTTAAAGCATAAAGAAAGTATAGCCGTAGAATAAAAGTAAACTATGAGCAGGAATGAATAAAGAAACGCCTATTAATGGAAAATGAGGATGCCATTTTTAATCACATATCAGATATTCCACAATAAAATTATATTAGTGTCTCATAAGGCGAGAAAAAAGCTCAACTCGGTAAACTAAATGTTGGCCTCATTACTTTAGAAAATATTAAACGTTTACGACGACATGTAAAAAATTTATAAACATTTAAATTCGTAACTTTAAAAGTTGGAGCGGATAAAATTCTCGAATGGTTTATTTCAAGTGCTTTGAAATCAGTTGTAACTTAAATGTTGTATTTTTCAAAGAATAGGGAATTTTACGCATGCAGTAAATGGGGCAGAGTTCGTCTTAAGGAGCATTTGAAAAATGGCATGGTTACCCCATTAGAATGATGACGTCTTGAAATGAAAAGAAAGAAAAATAAGCGGAAAAGAAAGAGTGAATGCAGGCTTTGGATGGTGAGGAAATGGAAGAGGAATAAGTAAGGATTATGTATAATCCACCTGGGTTCACAGTGCGCTATCCGGAAGTCGAACGTGACCCTGGTGACGAACATGTCCGACTCCAGTCGGATCTCGTGGACGGAGGGGGGAGGCAGCGCTATGGCCAGCGCCACCATCCCGAGCAGCGGCGGAGACGGGGACTTGTTGCCGGCAGCGCCGCCGCGGCCGAAGCTGTACTGCGGTCGAAGCCGGCATAGCACCAGGACCACCTAATACGGGGGACGTCTGTTAAGAGCTGGGCTAACCAAGGGCTCCACTACAGCCCGTTGATGTGTGGTACAAGAATGTGGATCTTTCACGTGACTTAATACTTTATGGAACAGGTTATAGCGGAAATAAAAAAATATGTCACTGTCGCAAAGCGTTACATCTTAACTGCCATCCCTTACAAAGAACTGATGCAAAAGAGCAAAGATAAAGTTTTATAATGCACTTATTAATTATGCTAACACGATTTGTACGGATTTGATTAATGATTAGCGTACGATGACCATAAAAGATTAATAAGAGAGCTCTCGTTACGGACCCCACATTGAAAATAAAATATTAAAAAAGAGAGACTATTCATGGTGTAAATCTAACTTTAATGCACTCAATCAAACGGAAGGAAAAACGCTGGCACAAATTATAAACATACTGCCAGTAACATGTAATAAAACAAATTATGTTCGGAAGTTGAATTTGTGAAGGGGTAATCATTCTACGAAAAAGTGGGATATTTGGGGCGATATTGGAACACGAAAAAGTTACCGATAGGACCAATCGGCGCCTAAAATTTTCATACTTGTGTGGCGACTTACAAATATGTTGAAAGGGAAATACTACTCAGGTGGTACCTGGTAATTGGAAGAATTCCCCGATCCATCCCTCCTGGACGTAGGTGTTTGCTGAAAAAGAATTCGAAGGCGTCTGGGATAGAACACCAAAACCTTCCATTTTGCGCGCGATTGTATGACTCTGTATTCACACTCTCATGGCCACTATTTGATAAATAAATAGGTCCATAGTCCATTGGCAGTAAATTTAGAATTACAGAGCCTTATTACATAATTTTTCAGTCCCTTTTCTCTCCGAAGAGGCAATCAATGGGGTTGGGAGAAGTAGTTCTCACAATTTATAGCGAACGTCACTTCTAATTTACAGCGAAAGGACTACAGACATTAATTTTTTTGGGTTTGCTCAAATTATTTCACTGAATTCCATGCCAAAGGTAGTTCCACCAGGTAAATGTAGTATATCACCAACAATGTGAAACTATTTAGTCAGCCAGACATTTTAGTGATCTGAGTGATATAAGGTAACAAAAAAATTCCTTTTCATTCGCTTTCAAAGAACACATTAGCGTGGAATTGTCTAATTTACCTGGAGAAAGAGCCCTTGACATGGAAGTGGCCATAATTATTTGAAATAGGAATGGTTCAGTGTAAATTATTGCAAATCGTATATTCTACACACATAAATATGAAAAATAAATTAGAAAAATATCCAATCAGAGCATGCAATTAGGTGAAGATAAATTGTTAGCTAAGGTTACAACGACTTATTTGAAATACATAATTTCACTCCATGATGTGATCACATTGATATCAGAGTGCATGCCTGAATTAATATGACCTAATTTTTTAGCTTAGTGTGTGATTTTCAATGTGGGGCTAAATACATAAAGTGTCTCTCTTTAAAATTATTTAATATCCAAGGCATAATTAATTTTAGACATACGAAAGCGGACAGCTTAGTGAAACGTCATTTATTAACTTGACGGAATAATTTTTGAAGCTATTCAAGGTCCGCGCATGAAATTACAGAGATATATTGCGAATAATCGATAAATATGATGCATTAATTTTTCATACTCACCCTGTACCCTGAAGATTTGAAGTGGCATCCCCTTTTGGTTAGCGTAGACTTCATTCGTATGCAGAACGCTCGGTCGAAACCTTTGTATGGAGACGCACTGTTGATAGACATCAGCGAGGACACTATGGAGGAAAAACAAAAGAGGTGACGTCACTACCTTTTTGTAACACAAGCAAATCAACAAAAATGATTACACATCCTGAAAATATCTGGCTAACAAATATTGACAATGGAGACCAATAGCTAGTTCTGATAAGAAGAAAGAGCCCTGACTAATTAGCATTAACAATTATAATGTGAATTGTCATCCATCATGATCACGGACTTATCATGATTTATCAACAGATACAATTGATAAAAATTATCACACCCAGGATCAACGACAGTTGAGTCTCTTCAAAGGGTCACATTGCCAACCACTGAATCGGATGCAAGTAAGGAGAAAATACTTCAATGCATCTTCACCGGGGGGGATCGGGTTGGTGTGGTGGCTAGAGTGTTGGGTTCCCACCCGGCGGGCTCCGGTTTAAATCCCGGCAGTGGCAGAGAATTTTCAGAGACTGCCCGATCCCTGCTTGAGTGTTGTGTGGAGGACATTTCAATGGCAACACTCCATCAGTCGGATGGGACGTTAAGCCGTGGTCCCCTTGGCGCCTTTCGTTGAGAGCAGGCTAATGCCGACGCCGTGTTTCTCTTCACCCCTCCTTCCATACCTTTTCCCCATGGCGCAAATGACCTCAGCTGTCGGTCGCCTCCTCCAAATACCATACCATACCATCTTCACCGGTGACCATATGTATTGTTGTGTAAAACGAAATGAATCAATTCGAATTAAGCTTACTAATCAGTCAGGCCTCAGACGAAAAAGCAGTCATTCACAGAAGAAAGAATGCCTTTAACATCATTATACACACTTATTTCGGCTTCCGAGAAGTTAGATTGGTCGACCATCAAATTGGCTCTCGCACATAGATATTATGTCTATAGATTTAAAGCTATATAGATTAATTTAGAATTAGGTACGTATGTTTCGGAAGTATATTAGGGTATTATGAATTATAAAGACATCATAATCGTTGAAAATTATCAATTCACGTTTTCTGACGATATAGATGTTTGGTTTCGAAGGTACATACTGCAAGAAAAAAATCTTAACTTATTCCTCAGGATAAATGACGAACAGAAACAACCAGGGATAAAGAAGTAGGACATAGAAATCGAGGTTTACTATAAAAGTCGGAAGGGCAAGAAGTAGAACAAAACAGTTAACAGATAGCGCAGTACATATGAGGATAATGGGAACGATTGTTAAGATATTAAGAACGAGGAGAAAGCTTAAGGAAAAGAGGCTTTCACAAACACCAGAGAGTTAAAGACGCGGATTTAAGTAGAATATGAAGAAGGGAACAGGAATGAGGGTAATAACGCTTGTATCAGGATAAAAACGTGGACATTGATGGAGTCTGCAGTTTTACGCAACAAAAACGACGAGGAAAATTAGAGGACATGGTGAGTTAAATGGAAGATGAGCGAGTTAAAGCTATGACTGAGAGGAGAAAGAACCCTCCAATGAACGAAACTGGCAGAGGGCTTGAAGCGGGTACTGATGGTTAAGAAGAAAAATATACTCTGCTCACACACTAGAATTCTCCCATTTATATGGTGTGATTGTTGGTAATTATTTCGCGTTTATTTCAATAGGTCAATTCCAAATTTTACACGAATCTGATTCTTTCATTTTCATTACTATCATAACCATGTTTAATCCGCAAAAAAACACCGTAAGTATAAATAAATCATAAATATTCAGAGAAATTAAGATGGTAGGGTCAATACGAATTCAAGTGCTGTGAGAGTACTTTTTTAACTGTGTCTTTTACCCAACATGCGTTACGTTTTTTTGCTAGAGGGTTCATTGAGATGTATAGCTAATCATAATTCACTTTGTGGAAGTTTCTAAATTCATGTTGATGCAACATATTTAATATGCTTGAAGACGCCACAATGCGGTGAAACCTGTAATATAACGAAAATGTTGTAGAATAGTAAACACTTTAACATGGCTAGAATAACCTCAGAACTTAGTAAATTTTCTAGGATTAATAAATAAATAAATCGACTGGTTTCAACACAACCGCGTTCCTATGTAGGGTACATACTTCTTCAGAAGGATATGTGAAATTTCTACGGGGCTAAATGAGTAATTGTTGCCGACATTTCAACGAGCGATTTGCTTCAAGGTTAAGATAGTGCAAGGTATTGACAGAACATGTGCAAGGACATTTTTGCCTTGAGAATGTGTGACAGTTTGCAGCTCGAAAGGTCGTAAGAGTTCAGAGTTTAGCCACGTGAAAACCCCGGGAAGGTTACACTAATGCTATTCGACGGGAAATAATTATATCCTCGTTCTCCATGTTGGAGTCATTCAAATGGGGTGAATCATTCCATATTTCAAATGCTATTCAAGACGAAAACTGCTCCATTTGCTGCATTCAATATTCTCTATTCCTTAAAAAAATACGGCATTGAAGCTGCAGCTGATGAGTTCCAAGTCCTTGAAATCGACCATTCTGGAAATGTATTCTCTACAACATAAAAAGTTACGGCTTTAATCAGGGGCGGATCCAAGATTTTTTTCTGGAAGAGGGGGGGGCACAAGGGTCCGACAGGCAAGGCCGGATCCAGGATTATTTCTGGGGGGCACAAGGGTCCTACACGCAAACGGTCTTCTCATATTTGGGATTAAAAATGACATGCAACAATTACTGTACGAAATATTCTCTTTATACCTATTCATATGAAAGTCATTAAAAGTTGTGAGTATGAAATTAAATGACTGAGGCTCCGCAATACACAAAACAAAACGAACGTAATGATAACCGTATTAAAAATCAGCCTTGAAAGGCCAAAGGCAGGTTTAGGAGGGGGGGAAGGGGGCACGTGCCCCCCCTAAATCCGCCTATGGCTTTAATTACTTATACATCTTTGTACATATTGCCCTAAACGTTTAATATTTTTGAAATTAATGAAGCAAAAATTTGGTTCACCGAGATCTACCAGCCTTTGGGAAAACAAAAATTGGAGCATGCACTTTTGACGCGGTTAAACCAGTTGCGTTAAATGCCTCATCAATCCACGAATTTCGTGGAATTTTAAAAAGTATTTTACTTCTCACTGCATGACCATTACGAATGGAAAACCATTGCGAACGGCCTACGGCCAATATCCCAACCCTGAGCTTCCGCGTCGCTATGGCTACCTAAACACACCCAAACCTTGATTTGGTATTCCGCTGGCTGCAGACGGAAAGACTTGAAGCGACCTCACCCGCGCTTTCCTTGAAACCTTGCTCAGGAGAAGAAATCACTAAATTTGTTGCCGTTCCGACGAAAAGCAGAGACATTCAGGGAGGGAAAGAAGAGAAGGGAGGGCGTTGGGAAAGCATAAGGAATAGGGAAAGACAGAGAGAGAGAAGAAGTATAAAGGTGGAGGTCATGACGGGAAGGTCAGCGGGAGGCGGAGAGGGAGACAAAAAAGTTTTTGTTTTGAAGAAGAAGGATAAAGCTTTCTTCGAAGCGGCTAAATTTAACTCAAATTAGCGTAACTAAGGAGTTGAAAACTAACAAAAGTGTCTGTTGATTAACCGCAAATATAAACGGAAAAATTCGACTTTGGAATGTCATTAGTTGAGAAATGCTCAAATTTCTCTTGTAATCAAACAGTAGCAGTTGATATAGTCTTGTCTATCGAGAGAGTTTAAATACGCAAGAGAACATGGTGAGGCTGCATCCCATGGGGTTGGGGTGAGGAACGTGGGCTGAGTCCTTCCAATTCTTCGGAAACAAAATTTTGTCAGCCATAAAAACCATCCAAATCCTTCAAAATCGATACCACGAGTGTTGCACGATGCAAATACCACTCAGTGTGGGTTAAACCGTCCTGCATGAATGCACGTGTGTTGTTTTTGTTATTATGAGTGCCTTTTAACGACCGAGTGGTTTGCTTGTGGCGATCCTGTCGCATGCTGTTGACCCCATGCCAAACATCCTATAGGTTGCTCGCAGGGTGATATTCAGGTGGAGATGCATTTGCACGGTTTGTGCCGTGATGGAAGGAGAATGGCAGTATTTTTTTGTGCCCAAAAATAACTCAGGTGACATCAAGTTAAGTTGTTTTGAACGGGTATGAGTGAGGAGACTTAGGCTAGGGATGGAGAAATGAGAATTCTTTGCTGTTGACACGTTATGACCAGAGCTGTGATTTGGTGGATAATTCACCGATCGGCCTGGGTCATAATTAACCAATTTACGCTAAGTTAAGTTGTTTTGAACGGGGATGAAGGAGGAGATTTTGGTTAGGGATAAGGAAAAATGCGATAGTGGTTGGCGTAACACGGTGAAACTCCTTCATGGTGCACAAAGGTCATAGGGATAAGGAAATAAGAATTCGTTGCTATGACCGGAGCTGTGATTGGTGGAATACTTCACTTACGGCCTACGTCATAATAAACCAAATTACGTCTTGTAAAGCTGTTTTGAACGGTATTGAAGAAGGAGACTTTGATTAGAAATGAGGAAATGAGAATTATGATAGGTTGAATACTTCACCGATCGGCCTGGGTCATTATAAACCAAGTTGCGCCGAGTTACGTTGTTATGATTGGGACTCAAAAGGCGGAGGTTTTGGTTGGGAAGGGGAATTACGCCTCCGTCACCAAGACAGAAGAGTTACTCAGCAATAGCATAGACAAACTGCCCGAAAGCATCCACGAAGGAGTATACGAGGTGAAGAGTGATTACGGCCAGGCAACGGCCAAACGTCTTCAAGAGCACCGAAGAGCCATTAAAAACAGGCAGTTTCGTACTTCAGCCATCGCCGAACGCACATGGAGCGGACCGAAGCACAATGTAAATGTGGAAGAAGCAAGATAGATCACAAAGGAAATACGCTACTATCCAAGACTCATCAGAGGAGCCATCGAAATAAAGAAAAACCAAAATGATATCAATAGAGAAGATGGCAACACACTGCCCAGCTGTTGGAAACGAGTTTTCAGCGAAAACAAGAAATCGCACCAAAACGAACCGGCCCCCAGCTGAAGGAAAGGTACACAAGGAAATCACCAACTGCATCCTACACTTCGGACCAGAAGAAGCGAACTGCAACGCTTGCGTAACATGACGTCGCCTGAGATGAACAGACGCGGGAGAGAACCTGAAAGCAGCCAATCAGGAGAATTAAGAGCTTGTTACTAGGGATATGGGATGACCAGAGTTGTGATTGGTGGAATGCTTGACCGATCGGCCTGGGTCGTAATAAACCAAGTTGCGCCAAGTTAAGTTGCTGCGAGTGTGGCTCAAAAGGAGGAGATTTTGGCTGGGGAGGGGACAATTCGTTGCTTGGGGAGACGGGAGGAGGACCAGAAGGGGTGTGGGAGAAGGGGGAGGGGGCTTAGATGTGGACTGAATACGCAAAGGATCCCTTGGTGGCGATGGCAAGGGAATGATAAAGCAGCAAATAAATTTGTGGACGCGAGAGAGGTCCCTTCACTGAGTGGGAGGCTCGGCGTACTTGTGCGGAGGGTGGGAGGTGGGGACAATCTCCGCGTAAGAGTAACCCCGAAACAAGGAGAATGGGTGGAGGGGAGGGGTCCAAACGGGCCGCCAAAGCCCTGTCGTCGATTGATTCCTTCGTTTTTTTTCGGGGAGAAGTTGGGTAGTATCCGGCAAGGAACGCACCACAAGAAGAAGGGTGGCCCTCCGTTCGCACGGAAAGGGGGACCGTGTCCCTAATACCACGCTGTACGGGCCGGGAGCCACGCAGCGGACACTGCTACGTGTCTCTTGGATTCCGTTTACAGCAGTTGAACCTGGATCACACGATAATTTTTCGCGTACAAGTCCCGGGATCATTTTAGCTATGCTGTCAATGTTAGAAATGTATATATCATATGAAGGTTGCTCAAAACTGATACAAAAAGGTACTCCTTCGAGGTACTCTTTCTTTCTACCCTGCAATCATGACATGTATATCTTATTTCAATTCGTAATAACTCTAATCAATAATCATGTCTAATCTAATCTATCGATCTATCTGTTCAATACAAGGGAAATTGTTACTTATGCCATCATTTTCCACGGCCATTATTTATGGCACAGTCTTTTGAGACATCCTTTATTCGTGGATCTCTTCATCTTCCGGATTTTCGCCGCGTTGATTGTCAGACGCAGACGAGAGTTTCGCCGGGATTCTGCGTCAACCTCTGACAACCAACGTGATGAGAACCCGGAAAATAGAGAGATCCGGAATCCATAACACCACGGAAAACTACGAGCCAAATAGGCTTCCTTCACCTCTACCATGCTCGTTATCATTGAGCTTAATATCGCTGCCATAAAATGCGTTTTATTTAGAGCAATGATTGGCTGCTACTGAACTTCACATACGTGGTCAGTGAATGAAAACGGGAAAAAAACGCATGATGGAAATATGGACGGTAACTGCTGCCATCCGTGAAAATTATGAGGTCTAAGATTCATTATTTGAGTTGCCATTTCTGAACTTGTGCGTGAGAAACGATCGTAATATTCAGGCTTTATTGAAGTTCTGACAATCCTACCACATCTATACACAAACTCTCCTCACTTCTCAAGGAGGTAGGTGGATATTCTCCATGATCATCAGTGTTAAAAAAGAAACAGTACGTTAAAGTAAAATGGGGCGTGTTTGCTGAGAGGTTTCCTCGACGAATATATAGATGACAGCTTTATTCCGTATTCAGGATTGCTATCGCGTCAATGCCTTTTTATAGACCGCGTTTCTCCATCCGTCCTGGATAAATCTTAAGGTCTATCACTATACAAATTTAGGAGATAATAAAGTAAATTATCATCTACTGGAAGTCGCCTTAAGGACGAGTGGACACACGTCTAGAAAACAACATCAACGAGAAAGTAGAATGGAATACTAAACAACTTTTGCTAAATATTATGCATTATTGAAAAATGGCGAATAAGCATGAATACAGTAGAGTATTTATCTATTTTTATGGGGTAAAATTTGCGCATATTTTTCTATGAATGTGATTATTTTAATCTTTTTTTTTCTTTTTTAACGTTTGCTATTACTTAAAACATCATTCAGTCACGCAGCGATCTAATGGAAAATGGAAATAGATGATTTCAGCATGAAGTTTTATAAAATGAGCAATATCATACATATTTATGAAAAACTCCAAATCTGAGATTGTGAATATACAGGTTGAACTCATCCAATAAGCGATGATACTGCTTTACTATTCCAGGTTATCTTTATTGAACCACGATACGGTAAAAGGATGTTAATTTTTTTACGCTTCACATTAACAACTACCATGGTTTCGATACCAATATCATTATGAAAAGTAGGAGCCGACCTGAAGGGAATATTAGGAGCAGCTATTACACACTAACGCAAAGTATAAATCCTTAGTTCTCTAAAACCTAAAATATGACTCCAGAGATTCAGAGAAAAGGTGACTGAAAAGCGAATACTATTACCACCCCTTCGACAAATGAATATTAACCATTAAGCATCTGACCTGAATATGATGAATAAATTGCCAGCCAAAATTGTCGTCATCAGACATCAAACAACGCGGTGGATACCCGGAGACCGTGACGTTACCTTAGTTTCTCATCTGAGATCACGTTCTCCAAACACCTGCTTCGCGGAGAGCCAGTTTCACCTAAAATTCCACAGTCCCTCCTCCAATCTTCGAGTGGGGTGCTTGGAGACATGTTTATACAGGCAACGGCTTGCGGACGAATTATACCGATATAATAGGGCCGTACTTGCCTCCCTCTTATCCCGTACCGAATCGGTCGCGGCATGCGGACTATCTTACGACCCCTGTCACCATCTCAATCGTTTATCTTCATCTCAGCCACCTCCTGGGCTTATGCTAACAGAAATACTTAAAGAGGAAGTCGGAATCAGCGATCTTTGGAGCAGATAACCTCCGCATAATCACCCAATTCAGTTCGATCGGTGCTCGAGATATTCTGATCGCCCACGGATTCCCGCATAATGACCGTGTATTCTAGTTTTGCATCAACATTAAATCCGCATACCTTCTTAGTAAGCGTTTTTAGAAAGAATAAAACAGGAAAGGGACCACCATCATACTGTATGGAGAAATAAAAGTCTTAGTGGAAATATATCGAGAGGAAATCTATTAGCCATTAGGCTTGATTCTTATTTAAAGAAGTAGCTTCGTGATTTAGCAATTCAAAACCAATAATTTTCGCACATTTAATTTAAAGCTAATAAAATGCATAAATATCTCCACAAAACTCCTCAGAGATGATGTATCATTGTACTGGATATGTTTTGGACTTGTGGGATGAGGAGACGCAGCTTCAAGATGAGACATGGAGGAGACAGAAGGTTTGGGTGAAGTAAATACTGAGCGGGGAGGGGATGATGAAAACAGTTTTAGAGGAAAGAATGCTAGGTAAGCGAGGAAAAGGACGGAGGAGATTGAGATTTTTAGATAAAATGAAAGGGAGTAAGCCGTAGGGGTGGGAAATATAAGATTTCAATAGAAGTCGGTCCAGAAAAACCAATTATCCAAGCTGTGTGTTCTTGCTCTGCAAAAAAATTAAATTGGACCTATGCTCTTTGAGATAATATAATGATTTTTTAATGACTGATTTAAGAGGCTGAAAGAATCTATATAAATTTTTGTTAATCCCTAACAAATATATGTTAAAAAAGGATCCTTGTGGCAAGATGGTTATTGTGACGTTTTCTGCAGAATATAATTATCTCTGGAAGAACCCAGGTATGTGTCTCATGGAAATAAAAACTTACCCAACAGCATGGGATAAGATTTAAAATTCATCCTGATAAATCAACAATGTACGACTCCTTGCAAAGACCAGAGACAGCCAGAGAAATTTTGTATTGCAAGGCGCTAATTAAAAAAAGTTTTCGAACTGTTCTGGTAAATTCGAAGGATCAATTTACAATAACCACAATTCTTGAGTTTGAAGTACGGTCTATTACGTTTCATTCTATCCTTAGATTCTATTCTTATTCTCACCTTTTCTAATTAACCTAACTTTCTTCCCTCATAAATTATATTTAACAAATTAGTAGTCGCTGTATACTATCCCTCCGGATCTAAAAGCTTCCTCTTCTAGCTCACCATGCACACATTGCACTTCCAATTCACCTATTCCAGACCAATATCTCAAATGCATCCATCTCGTCCTCTTCCCTCAGCGTCTGGGTGAACTCACGGTAAAGCGCTGCACTCCAAGTTGGACTCCTCGCTAGCATTTTCATCAAAATCTTTCTTTTCTAAAAAAAAAATCATCAAACAAATTCTGGATCCGCCCAAGCGGCTAACCCAATGGAATCATTCACAAAGACCTAAAATTGTAAACCATTTAAAGAAACACGTCTACATAATACCCCGCAAGCCGCCTCAACAGGCATAGTTACTATATAAATAAAAAGACAAGTTTCGACGAAAAAATCTTCCTGATCCATCCCCGTAACTGCAAATTTAAAAAAATCAGTAAAGTTGCCGCCCATTCATAAGTATTTCTTTATTTTTCAAAACCTATCATAATTTAGGGGATGAGAGACCATTGAGGCCAGGGATACCAGTGATTTTTTCATAGTTTCGATGAAAAATGATTTAAAGTTAAAGTAGTTTGAAGTTGTTGGGAAAAGGTTTTAATGAAAAAATTCAATACCTATGTCACTATATATCAGCACAGAATATAGAACCACTCGTATCCCTAGGTCACTAAGCTCTTGTATATTTAATTATTTTTTTTGTACCTAACTATGTTAAGAAAAAATATCACTTCTCAACCCTTCGATTAACGAAATCAAAAAAATGGTTAACCCTATTGCTTCCTCATACCCTTACTGCTGTGTCCGTTTCCCTCTGAAGTGTTGCCCAAAGATATTCCCAAAATGACAGCACGACAAGAGACTCCGAGAGTCGGCGACCGCCCAAGAGATCTAGATAAAAGACCCCGCGAGGAAGGTGACGGGCGCGGACACCAGTGGGTCGCCACTGTCACGAAACCTCGAAGAAGTGGCGGTATTTGAGAGGGGAGCCTCTTAATAAAAACATTCGGCCAATTAGTCACGACTCCGCGTCGCCGGACTATCGCCTCGCCGTATCGCCCTGTTGCGTGGCTACCACCGCGGGCGTCCGTGTCTTCGACCCCTGAGAAAATAAAAATAACGATAAAAAAATATAAGAGAATGGTTTCCCCTACTCCTTCTGGCTGGCCATCCTCCTAACCACCACACCCCCCCCCCCCTGCGCGTCCGTCCACACCCAGTCCATTGTGTGCGTATGAATGCGTGCATTAAAATGCGGATGCGCGCTTTGCATCGAAATGCCCCTTCTTCACCCCCCCTCACTGCGCCCCTCTCTGACCCCATGTCTCCCCCCTATCCCTCTCCGGCTACCACTAGGATTATTCGATAGTTTGATTGATCGAAATCATCATCGATGTATTAGGCTTTTGAGTATGCAACTGTGGAAATGATAGAAATGGACATGTAAAGCATAATGCTCTTACGTTTTTCAAATTGCCTAAGGAGTTCAATTAAGGCCGTTTTACACGGTACACGGAATTGCGCAATCTGACGTACGTGCGAAGGCGCAATCAAAATTGCGTCGTGTAAAGCGGTGAATTGCTAGAACACGTGCGAGAATGCGTGGATGTGAGACGGCAAAATAGCCCCTGTTCTAATTTCGTCCATGCATTCGCGCAATTCCACGCCATTTTAGAAATTAATGCAGCTCTAACCTGCGCAACTCCGTGTACCGTGTAAAACAGCCATTAGGCAGGTAATAATTTAGGGGTGCCTAGACCATATGTGTTGCAGAGCTGTGGGATACTTTGGCTTACTGTTTATTAAGGGCGTCAGGAGAATTTCTCCAAGTAGATTTTCTCTATTTTCTTTACTTCTTACTTCTTTCTTTACTTCTTCTTTCTCATTCTTTACATTACATTATATAGGCCATATCTTGAGAACCTGAGGAAGACCATCGTGAAAGAAGGACCTCGAGCAAAATAGGTGAAGTATGTAAAGAGGGATGTGAAAGAGAAGAAATACGTATGTCTGAAAAGATTAGCTGATAGGAGAATTGGGAGAATGACCAGAGGCAGATTAAGGTCGTTCTTTTTGTAGGTGGGAGGCGGTTCATTATTTTCCGCGGCGCCTGGGTGATATGAAGCTCTCAGCGACAATGATACTCGGGTGAGAGATTCTTTGACTGGTTGGTTTAATATATTGATTAATTTTTATAAAATATTGTTTAGGAACCGGCGAAATATTAAAAAATCACCGTAGAGCCACCAAATCATTTAAATTTTTTCCTGAATTTACTGATGGGGGGTGGGCGCAAATGAATCCGACATAGAATAACAGCAATAGCAATATTGAAGTTAGGCTTCCGATGTTTGTCATCGCTCTTGGTTACTGCGCAGCCAAATTGCATAATATATATACTTTGAAGTTGGATCGTGCCCAACGAGTCGTAAGGAAAGCCCGGTGGTGGTGTCGCAGTGCGCTCACCAATTGTCTTCCATGGCGTCACCCTTTTGGAGGAATATATGAAGGCGATGGTGGAGAAGAATCGTCTGCCGCGAACGTGCGACTTGCCGAATCGATGACATCACCCTCCTTCCGCGGGAGTCGTTATGCGAATGTTTCACGGCCACGCGCATGCGCCGCGCGCGATCACGACGACGCCGAACTAGCGACTCACTATTGGCCCACTGTTGTTGAAATGGAACGCCGGAGTTGATACCAAGGCGGAATGGGGAATGAAGGGTTTCGCCCATGAATGAATACGGCGGGAGATGACGGATAGAATCGTCAGAACACGTACTCTACCGGTCAAGGTAGGTTTACCTGGAAAGTCATATTAACCCCTCAGTATTGGCAGCAAGATCGCAAGTCTACTACAGTTTGCAGAAAATATTCGAGGGAGGCCAGGCCCTCTGGAGGGGCAGGACAATCAGAAAAGACAATTGCAATCTCCCCAACCATTTTGTCGAAAACGGAATAAAACTTTCTTTACTCACCTACGAAGGCTTTTAATAGGTTGACTTTGAAAAAAAAATTGAAAATATTCAGAGAACAATATAAATAGCTAAATATCAAGATCCAACGTAATAAAGTGACTTAGGGGTTGGAGAGCGGTGAATATTTTAGGTTGAGTTTTAGGGAGGACTTGAAAATGGCGGAAAAGGAGGCTGAAGTCCAAAAAGGATAATTTTTACAACAGGAATTAAAATAGGAAGGATTTGTATTGAAACGTTTGAGATATGGAGAGGCGGAATAGGGGAATATGAATCAGACAGATGAATAAGACAGTTATTACGTAAGTGACGAGCAGGGACATGGAAACGAAACATAGGGAGAATTAAATTGGCCCGTTGAGTTCTACTAAAGATTATACGCAGGGAAATCAAATGTGATAGAGAGCGTAGGTGAGATATGGTAGAAATACCAAAGATGGAAAGGGCAGCGTTACGAGTAAACTCTACTCACGCAGGATTTTGATGGGGAGCGAAAACGAGATTGTCGAAAGTGACTTAAGAAGAGTGGATGTCGCAAAAAATATTCAGATTCATATTACTTTTCCGTCAAATCTCGCCCAATGCATTTTTAAAAAATCAAAGCACCATCATAACTAAATAATTGTCACGAATTTAATCATAATCACGAATACCTTCAGAGTTCTTTCTATCAGCAAAACGTAATATGCCAATGTGCTGGCGTCTTAATCAAGGATGGAAATACAGAATTATTACAAAGGCATGAATTCCTAGATCATAAGTCTACATGAAAGTAATGGAAAGCACATTACCCGAGGAGTGAGTTGTATTCTAAAAGGTTGAGCTCCTAGACTAGGGTAACTTAACTAGAAGATATAATAACTTTGGGATGGAAATTAAAAGACGCGGTTAACCAATTATAAACGAATTTTGCTCATAAGTACATCAAAAATGTATACACCTTCAGCTCTATCCAGGAAAGATTTGAACTACGTGGCCTGTTGTGCTGTAAAGTTTAATTGCGATATATATAGCTCCCACAATAATTGAGAGAGTTCTTGAAATTTATTCTCTCTCAGAAGCAGTTCTGGATTAGAAAGGGTTAAAAAGACGCTAGCAATACGGTTGACGAAACTGTTGCCATTCCAAACCAACATAAATGGTTGCAGTGTTCGAAAATGCAAACATCTGAAAAACTCCGCGGAAATCTTTTCGTGTAATAATACGTAAAAAATACACAGCAGCATTACCTAGGCTAGATCCCGCATGACGGCGACCATATCATCGGCTGACCCAAGAAACCTCGCTGCCCTAGGTCATCCGACTGGGACCTACCGCGAGAACATCACTTGGAGACTCCCCCAGACCCTAATCTCCAACCTCAGCGACGAACATGGTTATTATTATTAGTATTATGATAGCGGCGTCAAGACGAAGATCCCACCCCCTTCGGTGATGCCGTGCGCTGAATTTCGGATTTGGACAGGCGGACGCCCGCTCTTCCAGGAAGTTGACGAATGCTTCCTCAGGGGAGGGGGGAGTATTGTCGCCGTCGTCGCTTATCTTTCGATGAGTCAAACGATCGGAAAGGGGCGGCAAGGGATGAGTTGGACGCGGAATGATAAAGAGCCGAGGGCTGCCGGCCGCGACGCCGTGGAACGTGCTGGCATCCAGTGGTATATGTGCGACACCAACAACACCTCAACTCCTCAGATGAACTCCTCCTCCTCCTTCTTTTGATTCCCTCCATCTCTCTACTCTATCCCCCCTTGACCATCGGCATGCTCATGTCTGCAACACACCTTCACTCAAGCACGCACTCGTGTTGGTAAATAAAATCCGAAGATACAAGCTTGATTTTCCCACATTGAAACAAACACTCGCAATTTTCCACGATTATAAAATCTATTCTGTGCTTAGGTTTCGATGTTACCACATTATATTTAAGGCGAAAAAAGGTATCGATGTTTTTCAATCAATTATCAAAGTACAGTTTTGTATACCTTGAATATGATACTGTAATATAGAAACCAACGTCGGAATAAATTTGTAATCGTGGAAAATTGCAAGTGTTTATGTCAATGTGTTGTTAAATATCTTATGAGTAAGGGCAAGAGTAAACTAGCTCAATTTTTCGACACTATTTCAACCTATATGGATTTCAAGATGTGTTACGGGGGAGATTGAGGGCATTTTCAGTTCAGAACATATGTTATCGGATCTATTTGAGAAAATTAATTATTAATGTATTTAATTCTAGATGAGATACGAAGGAGACAAAATGTATGGATGGAGCGAGTACTTATCGGGTGCGGGTAGTTGAAAAGAGTGTTATAGGGTCGAGTGTTGGATAAACTAGGGACATGTAAGAGAATAGAAGTAATTCAATAGAATGAAAGGGGGTAGGCCTTATTGTGAATAGATTATGAGGTACATGAAGGAAGGGAAGGATGTCAGAATTCTCCTAACATAAGACTCCATGGAAACCTATCATAATTGATAGAATACTTCAATAATAATATCGATTGCTATAGAGTTTGATAAATTATAATATAGCCGTACTTTTCCGTTTTTGATACGTACCCTACCTCTTGAGCTATTTTCGGTTACAAAAAAACCTCCTTGACCCTTTCGCAGGTAAGTTGATGACGTCACGAAATTGTGTGCAGCTGAACATCGCTTCCCAGCAACTACTCTGCCTTGTGCATCGGCCTTGCTTTCGTCGCTCTTGTTTTCATGAGCGATTCCTTCCCTTAATGAAAGTTCTTCCCTGACCGATTAAACGAATCAGAACCCTAATGACGTCTCCAACGCATTACGAGAGGGCGGCAACTTTAGCGTCTTTTAATTTTTAACTGAGGCTAGGTAGTCTGAATGAGGAAGATGTTTTTAACATCTATACTTATTTTTGCATTTTATCTACGCTCGCAATACGGTTGACGAAACTGTTGTCATTCCAAACCAACATAAATGGCTGCAGTGTTCGAAAATGCAAACACCTGAAAAACTTCGCGGAAATGTTTTCATGTAATAATACAGAAAAAACACAGCAAAATTACCTAGGCTAGAGCCCACATGACGGCGACCATGTCACTGGCCTTTCCTTTATTAATCCACCATTACCCGAAACAATCAGAGATTTGATTCAAAAAGTGCTGCAAAAGCCAAAGAGCATAAAGACGCCGTCGATTTTCTGCGTCAGTCGACGATTTTCCAGAACGCCTTTAAATACGGAAAATATTATTATTCGATTTTGCTAGTATCAGCAATATTTTGGACAAGGCAAATAACATTTTTAGCAGTTTTTAGAAAGTATAATTATCTTACTTGACAAGGGAAAATTTAGTAATTAGTAACAAATATTTCAACGGTTTTCTCCCAGAAAAAATTTAAGTATGTTACCCTTAACGAAAAATTTCTCTGTAGCTCGACCCAAGGTTTATTTTAGTTAGGTAACGGTAGAGTTACAGGAACACGAAGTAGTATATCTCTAAAACCATGGATTTTCTTTATTATACTGTTTCTTTGTGCGTGTGGACTTCAGTCTCAAGTGCAGAGTTTGGCAACTTTCTCAAGTCAGAGGGCCCAATTTTCATTTCTTTAATTTCTCCAATGATCCCAAAACACATTTCAGATATTAATTACACCAAATGAAGAAGTACGCCATGAAAAATATTTGACTTAGCGGGGTTTCGAACCCGGAACAGTGCGGACTTGTGACGTCAACATCTTGTTCGGTAAAACCCATCCCGCAGTTCACTCTGGGAAAATGGCTTGGTGGTGTAAAAGGCTAACACACCTAACCGGCAATCGGGAGATCCGGGTTCGAATCCCGGCTATGTCAAATATTTTTTCATGGCGAACTTAAGCCTTTGGTGTATTTAACTTTGCATCCGTACGCGTGACTGCGTACAAAGTCACCTGTTTCTGCAGTGCTTTGACGTTTAAGAGAACTTGATGCAGACACCAAAAGACAGAGGAGAGAATCTGAAAAGCGCTCACTGGTCACCGCATCAAATAAATATCCGACAAAGAAATAAATCACCATACGTCGACACAACCGAGAGGGCAAATTTGCTAAACGGTACTTCTCGGACGCGCCTGTCGGAGTTTCACTGGCTCAGGAGGGTGTCAATCAAAACTGTTTGGTAGCTGGCCAATGGGATTCCACGGCGTTCCAACCGCACACGCCTCTACGGTTTCCTTAAACTGATATTCTCCTCGCAGAACGCCATAAATTGGACAAAACCTACGTGACGGACACTAAAAACACACTCGCGTACTTGAAACTGCTGTCAGCGCGACCTCCATGAAGCACTCCCACGGAGAGTCTGGGCGAAATATGAAATTAAAAAAAAGATATTCGCCCTGTGCTCCATAAATCCACGACGGTCAAAAACATACGAACCATAGAGCATGCGTATAACTGCGCGCTTAACTAGGCGGGACAGTAACCGAAAGTTAAGGCCGCTCTTGAAACTGCCAAAAAACCTATTAACCTTGGTTTTCTTATTCCACTATTTAATTATTCCACTTTATAGGAGTCTGCTGGTTTTTCGTAGACTAGACAAACAGAACCTGGCTTACTTGGGTGAATAAATATCAACACAGGAGGGACTGGAAAATATTTATCTCAAGATCAGCATGTGAAGGCTCCACCCCGCCCTCACCGTGGTCGGCTAGAAATATTATACGGCTTATTGCCACAAAAAATATTTTCTCAGTAAAATATATTCAACCTTACCAAGGTATCCCCATGTAAGATTTCTCCGTGCAACGCATAAAATTCTTGCTGACAAAGTTAACCATGAAAAATCAAAAATTACTTTAAGTAGCATTGTTTTTTCTACTTTTTGTATTATTATACTCATTGTCAGGATTATTTTCCTCTACGCATTTTTATAAGAGTATTTTAACCTCCGTACATTAAAAAAGATACTGAAATTAGAGAATAGCTCCGCAAAAGAGAAGTTCGGTGAAGTTAAGAAGAGTATGGCGTTCTATGGCCCTTACATAAGCTAAATGAGCAAGAGAGGGTATGAGCAGGTAGAATAGGCATTTTTAGGTAGCTACAAATGGCAATAGCATAGCTATAAATAAAATTGTAGCATCTTTAAATTGGTATCCCGAATAAAAATAAATAGTATTTTAGGCGATATCCTCAGCTCAGAGCTCATTTGAAACTTGAGGACAGCGATTCTTTATGACACTTGCGAATAGATGCTTCCAGCGAATGAAACATCACGATACCATCGCCTATTTACAAACATGGACATCGGAATGCATATTTGATACTTACTGCCAGAGTATGCCCCCAATAGATAAAGTTTTTTGATTATTTATAACTAAAAAAATTAAGCTACCGCTTCATAATACTAATCGTTTTACTTGTACGATCTAAGTCACTGTCTTAGAGTAACCACCTTCGTAGACATTCATTATTTAGAGTGGTGGAGATTTCTTTATCGCTCTAGTTAGTGTAGTATCACTGTAGTTACTTCAGGGATAGGTCAGTAGCAAAATAGAACTATCCAAATGCCGACATTAGGGATTTCATTACTGATACATCGCCACAGAGATTCAAAAATAGTTTATTACTTAATTAAAGAGATCAAGAAATGTCTAGTATCATAAAAAATGTCTTCAAAAGTAGGTAGAGTGATTTTGATCGTGCAAATAAAACGAAAACCTCTGCATTTATTGTGAATTACGCTTAATACTCTGCTTTGGGTAACCACCTTGAACTAATTAATGTTCGGTTCACTGGACGCCAACTTTGCCTAGTCACGTCTTCCCTCTCCACCTTCTCCGTCAGCGAGCATCGTGGAGAGTTGTTAACAAGGCTGTCGAGGAAGTGGGCTGGTCAAAGATATATTCAAGGATTTGTGACAATAAGGTGTTACAAACTCGGGAGGGAGATGCAGTAATGTTATACATGAATGATCTAAGATTGAATGCAAAAGCGTTTCTCGGGCTTCGCAACAGGTTATGCTTTCTGATGAATTCGACAGTTTTATAGGAAAATTGGCTGATATTTCTGGATGTTTTCACAGAAGAGTTGGATTTCTGCAAATGAATTTTAAAGAGGGATGTTATACGCTCAGAAGTCCCTACAAGACAAGTCCCTACCGAAACGTCGAAGTCATAAGAAAACATCAAGCAATGTGACGTCCGAGAAACGTTTGTGCATGGAGAAGTTTGTAGTAGTTGGCAAGAGTGTTCAAATGAACAATCTTAGCGTTCCCAGTGAGTGCTTCGGGTGATTTTTTTTTCGGGTTTCCAACAGGATTAGGATCTGCATGAGAAATGTCGAGGTTTCGTTCGGAGACTTTTTCATTTTCATCATCCCCGACGATGCTGATAAAGTGTTAAAAAAAAACATCATTCAGATTCTAACCCGGTTGGAAACCTGAGAAGAATTCACACCAATTCACCGGGAAAGCCTTAGATCCTTCATTCGAACACTCTGGCAAACTACCGCGTGAACCTCTCTCTGTAAAAATATTTCTCTGGTTTATCACTGGGTGATATTTTCTAACCCGGTTGGAAAACAGGGAAGAATCCATCGGAGTGTTGAAGTTGAAGTGATTTCATGGTGGAACCACCTTGAAGAACAATATACCCGCGCAAGAAGAATAGCCCCATAAAACAGTCCAGTTCCACAGACTGGGACCAAATAGATAAAAAAAAATACCCAAGCCTATTATCCTCGGTGGAACAGGCGTGAAAGTAAGGATGGATGTTGGACGTCTCGGGGGCAGAAGGTCGAGTTCGTTTTGGAAGAGCAATCAATCCGTGCCGTGTCTGTGGTCAGTAGACCAAGGAGCTAAAACCACCCACGTCATCCAACCCCCCCTTCCACAAACCCATACCATTCCCCACTCACCCCCACCCACCCGATCTCCCACGCGCTCCCTTTCCACACATCGCTTGAGTCATCGTTTTAGTCCCCCCCCCTCTGAGCTACTCTCCGGGATTCAATCGATCTAGCAATTGATTGAGATTCAATGCCAGGGAGTCCCTTTTATGCAATACTACTCGACAGTCTTTTGATAGGCTTCAGCATTACTACCGGTCAACTATGGTAGTAACTCGAATTTTGTATCATTTAAATTTGTTGAGTCAAAAATTACTCGTTGAAATCTTAAACTATCTCGTTGTTACTCTAGGACAAATGTAGTGAAAACCCTTTTCATCATTCATCAGTATCTAATTACTAAAACTTTTATTACCCACAGGATGCTATGGATAAAACATCAATTTAAGTTAAAGATGACAAGGATATTATACTCTAGGTATCATTAGTATTTGAAAATGATGAAGTGATTTTAATGGAAGTAAAAAGTTTTGAAGAAAGGGCCAGACCGAATTGAGTAAGCATAAGGTGAGACATCGTCCTCTTCGTGAGTATAAAATTTTGAGGATATTAAACTTTACAACAGATATAAAAAAACAAATTCCATCGTTTTTGTCAAAAAATGAAACCCTAACTATAATCGCAGATTTTATGATTTCAATATAGTTAGAACGTGGAGAAGCTGAAAATAACTTATATTTATTCTGTGGGTGAGAATCCATGCAAAGCCCCGAGGTAATATTTTGCACGCTAATTCAGGGATCATCTCGAGAGTTTTTTTTTAATCTTGGTCTTTCTTAGATAGTGTGATTATTCGTCGTGCAAACTGAACGCCTTGCATTTACCGCCTAGTGGTACCATATGGTACCTGCTGGAAGTAAATTTTCAATGTTGAATTAATGTTAAACACATATATCGCATTCCCTACGATTTTCGAGAATTCAATATCAATAAGTGGGCATTGATGTATAGGAAAGCGAAAAGTTTGTGTTGTTAAAGGTATATTTAACGCGTAAAAAATGTTTAAAAATTAAGAATTTCCAATTTGCGCAAAAAATCGGAAATTTCTGTTTAGATCCTTCGAAAACTTATATTTACACAGTATTTCTCGTAACTTTACACATTTTTTCCCCGTAATACTAAATTTAAAATAAAGCTGCTTTTAAATGAAGCGTAGTTTGCTTATGTGGACCTCATCTTCGGGAGGCTACGGCGTTTAATCAGTCGGCTTCATCGCAACCGTGCCCCTCTTTTTTGCAGAAATCCCCCCTCCTCCCCGTGGTTCGGCGGCCTTGGCTTCGATTCACTGGATGCGGGGGTGATCGGGGGTGCAGAAGGGATGAGAAAAGAGTCGCTGCCCGTATGTGCGAGTGAGTACACGCTATCTGTCGCAACGGTCGGTCACAACCAGCCAACACCGCGCTATCATCACGCACGTCCGTGATCTCCGCGTAATGTCCCAGTTTTTGGAAGCGGGTGACGAGGTGGATATTCTTTAAAAACTAAGCTCTGGGCCGGAGTAATACTCCAACTTCGTTCTAGGGATTGAAACGTCATATTCGGCTGAAGATGCGGGCTGATATTTTGCTTCAAAATTCAAACTTTTTGGGTTCGACGAGTTCTTTCGATCAAGTTGGGAATCGACTATCGATTGAAATGACTTTGGTCCAAGATCTGGGCATTTTTAAAAGCGAAATAGGTTCCGCAACAGAGGAAGCAGTGCAAATTTTTCTGAACCTTGAAATTTTAATAATTTCGTTCGTTAAATAGATTTATTTTTATTAAAAATACAGATACAAATCATATTGAAGCGAATTTTTCTTTGAAATAAAATAGGGGAGTTTAATGACAAAATTTTTATACTGTTTAAGTTCAGCATTGCTAAAATAACACGCGATGAACTGTGGACCATGCTAGATGATTTTTACATAAATGAAAGTTAGCCGTCGTAGCCGTCCACATTTATTAATTATATCAGAAGAACTTACTTTAATGCTTTTACGTCATCTTCATGTTCCTTACCCAGTCAAACTAATAAAAGTGGACATCTATAGTAATTTAAATGAATTATTTCCCAAGCATATCGCCCACTATTGCTAGTTTAATGAAGTCCAATAATACCATTGATATTTTTCACTGAATACTAAAACTGACATTTAGCTTCTATTCACTTTGCTCAATGGAATCTTGCTTATCAACTTTTCGGCATCTGACGCGTTCGCTGAATACGATAATTCAAGCGTCGAACTCACCACCTGTCAGATCTTGGAATGAAACCGTGAAAACAAAGGTCGGCAGTAAATCCCGGAGAGCAACGCAGGGTAACATGGCAAGGCTAGTCCTTGGCTCAAGCAATGAGTGAGAAAATGTTATTTTAGCTAAAAAAAACTTTTTCTGATAATTCGCGTGATATTTTCTCAACACAGGGTGAGCAGGAAATATCTCGGTCAAAATGTTTTTCCTTGAAAATGATGAATGACTGAATATCATCCTTTGGCGTAACTCAAGAGTGAAACTAACGCAGCTTTACTACCTCCATAAAATTAAGTACGGGAGCTACAAGTTAAATATTAGTATTGAAAAAATAAGCACCAAATACTATCAAATACTATTTATTTGTTTCCATAAAAATATGAAAAATTACTTTGAAAAGGAAATAGTTTCACCATAGTATTTGAAAGAGTAGCAGTAATTCAATAGGTAAAAGTGAGCCATAAAATAATGCGGTATGAATGAATAAAGTTGAAATAGACACTGGTACTAGCTTTGGGAATCTGAAGGAAGTTAGGATTGGGTTGGGTAAGTTCTTGGCGGCGACGTATTCGGAAAAGGAAATGAAAATTTTACGATTTTACGAATATGATCTAAAATTTACATCAGTATATGGATCTATTTCAGTCCTAATCAGGTTTTCTAATCACACTGAATTAAATTTTTATGGTATATATGAGATTTCGAATCATTTCCAGATCGGGATCATAACTCATTTCACGATCTCAGTTTGAGATCAGAGTTGATTCAATTCTTGATCAGACCAGATCCATTAAAAAGACTGGATTTAAATTCTGTTAAGACCTAATCAAGTTGGATCAGAGTTGATACCCATGGAGTATACCGTATATCTACGGCAACCTTCGGGCATTCCAAATAAAATCACCGAAGAGCGAGATGGCTCAGGGAAATAAATCGGGCCCAACCCTGAATGTGTGATACTCACACGCCTTTGTCTTAGTCTTTTTTCTACCCTCTCCTAACCATACCAACCTCGGGGTTGAACCACTGAGTGAGTGATCTGTATTAATGACTTGATATCTAAAAATTAGACATGACGTAATTTCTGATCACACCTTATCCAATCGTATCTGAAATTTCTACGTGAGTGATCACCTACCGTCTGGGTTGGCGGTGGACCCCGATCCGGCGCCGGGTCCGTCCTCGGAGACGCCGCTGGCGGGAGAGGCGGCCATGCCTCCCGCGCCCCCCGGCGACGAAGACGAGGCCAGCCCCAGGCCCAGGTGCTCCGCCAACTCGGCGTGGTCTTGCTGGTGGATGTACTCGAACACGCTGCTGCCCGTCATCTCCACCTGAACGGGAAAAGACAAATGATGGGAGGTTAGTGCAATAGATAAGCCAAATTCAACAAACAAATGACATTCCGCAGAGGAAAGACAAGGATCGTGTTTATAGAGCCGTTTCTTAGGCGTTCCATAACTCCTTGCAGGCCTGTGGTAATAAATATGAGCGTCATATTCCCATTTAAACCACTCTTGCACCCTTACTGTTTCCGAGAAATCACTTTTGCCCTGAGTATTTTTTCTAAGAGCCGGTATTAGAATAAATAAATTCAAAATTTTTTTTTTTAATTTCTCTGGAGGACAGCCCACGAAACTCCTGCTTACCCTGGTAGATATGCAATACCCCCACACCCGTAAGTATAAGTTGCTCCTAAAACTCCCCGTAGCCTTAATTCCTAGCTACGCCCCTGAAGTCAATCGATAATGACTTAAGAAGTAGCACAGGTATTATTACAATCACCAATAGCAATTTAAAAAAAGACGCCCTTGCCAATTTAATTTTAATAGGTGATTCATTTCGGAACCTGCCTTTCCTACAGTCGTTCAAGACGCTATGCAGCCCACATTATCAGCAAAGATCTTCTTTTCCTTAAATATGAAATAACAAAATCTTATTTTCACACAGAGATCATGAACTCCATTTGTCCTGAACTGAACACTAGTCCATCTTTGATTCCTCAAAAACACAAATATGATCGCATAATTTTAATGTGCGTCCTTTACAATAATGATTGTCTGGTAAGAGGCTTCAGTTTCCGTTATTCATGCATTTAAATACAGCTTTTCAGGAAAGCAAGGTAAACCTGTAAGATTTTATACATACAGTGAGAATTGAGGGCACAAATCACATAAATTTAAGAGTCTACAGAGAAAATCGCCAAGAGCGAGGTATGGAGTTATATAAGGATCGAAGGTAAACGATATATCTACGTATAGAGGTTTTTAAGAAGGCTGATCGGCTTTTAAGCGATAATAAGAAAATTCTTGTCACTAATGACTTAAAAAATTTTTTTCACCATACGTGACATCCATTGAGGTTAAAAAAAACTATCATGCAGATTGCGAAGAAGATGGTCCTCATATCTTTAATTGGACACACTTTTCATCTTTTTGAGGCGACCGCAGCGCCATTTGGATCAATCTCCCGTGGTTCCATTTAAATTACAGCATTTATTTGCTATCAACTGAAAAAAAATACCAAGGTGAAATATCCGTCCATAAACTATTATCATGATTCTTTAAGTTAATTGAACATAATATCAGCTTTTTGTCAGATTAGCATTCATATTCTAGAATTTATGAACATTTTTTTAATTCTCAGACAAGCACTGCCATAAGAGTCTGAATACACAACCCATTAAGGAATGAAAATTCCAAAAAAATTACGCAGGGAAAGCCTATAATCGGTAAGCGTCAGTCGATAAGCCTCAATTAGAAAAGCAGCCTTTGAAATTATCGAGAGAATGAAAAATTCTTCGTGTAACGGACTATCTTCCGAATAAACTACTCATTACCGAATGAAAATCCGAAAAAGATACCACAGAAAGCCTATTTATTAGTAAAGTGCCAGTAGATGAGCCATAATTAAAAAAGCACTCTTTGAAATTTTTGTGAAAATGAATTATTCTTCGTTTTTCGGATGAATCAGGAAGACTGCACGAAAACCCCTCGGGAACACCCACCTCATCCCAACCTCAACACGCTGCTCTCCGCGTAAAACACGAGGAACACCCACATTGGCATCACTATACACCATTATAGGCTGGAGTGAGGTGGGCACGTTAGAAAACCTCCACGGCTCACCGCATGGGGACGCGTAGGAAATAGGCAAACACGGGGAGGGGCGTGGAGCGATGGATCAGACCGAAAAGGCCTCCTTCCCCTAATTCCCATGGCCCCGCAGAATATCGACTAGAGTTACGAGATTCGGCGCTGGCGTGATAACATTCACCAAAATGGAGCCTTTGAGGAGGAAGGGATATATGCGAGGGAAGTTGGGGTGAGTGGCGTGGGGGGTTGCGGCGGGAAAGGGATGAGGCCTCACCGCGGACCTCGAATATTCCGCGCGGAGCAAGATGTGAATCGGAAGTGGGGATCGCGTCCCTCCCGGGCGCGGTTGGAATATTGATATCGCACGGGGAGGAGAAGAGGAACAAGGGAACGAGGTGTAGAGGAAGAGGAAAGGCACAGTAGAAACGAAAGAGGTAAAAGGGAAGGTTGAAAAAGACGAACGTCAAAAATTGACATTTATAAAGCTTCAAACAAAAATTGGTCACATATATCCTATACTATTTACCTAAGCGAGATCGATATCAAATAGTTCCTGCAAGAATTTATGCCGCTAAAATTTCTTATTTCATTACCACTATAACAGTGCGGTATATCTCTGCAGTGAAGCTGTAGAAACATCAGCTATATTGAACATGGGCGTACCCAGCGAGGGGCAGGAGGAGGGGCAGCAGCCCCCCTCCGAGAAGCAAAAATAGCAAAAGTCTTTAATGAAAGCCAGTACTGAATTGAAACGAAAGTATTCAACAAATTTTCTTTTAACCCATAAAAAATTATATGCATTAGTATAACATATAAAACTAAAATAAAACTATAATTTCACGGAAAAACTCTCATAAACTAATAAAGCACTGTTATAATTTTCTTAAAATGTTAGTTTCGTTCTCCTTTTTCGAGGTAAAATGTCACAACTTGGCTTGCCCCCTCGACCATGCCTTGCCCCTCTCAGTAATGATCCTGGGTATGGCCTTGAGATTGAATAAATGTTGGCTCTAAAATTATGCCTAATTTTTTTACAATGGCCATTCAGGCAGCTTGTGCTCACCATGAGGGTTGTCATCTCTAGTAAATTAAGAAATTCAAATCTAATCCAATGATGTATAATGACTTGAAATAAAAAGATGATAAAACATATGGGGAACTAAAATATAATGATGGGATGAGGGAAAATATAAGAAAAGAATAGGTAGGAAAAAACATAGTAGGTGGATTAGTTGACATTTATGATTGATGAAAATAGATGTAAAACACAATACGTCAAGGTAATTAAGGGAATATTACAAATAAAACACTGTGGCCACAGCAACGGAAGGATTGAGAGAAGGAAATAAGGTATGGAAGAAGATGAGAAGCATAGATGATGGTACGAAGGGAGGACAAAAGATTGAGAAAAGAGATGCGTAGGAAGTGGTTATGAAATAAAAAACATTGCGGAAACTGAGGATAAAATATCGCTGCTGTAACTTACAGCAAATAGAGAGATACTAGAAAAGGTAAAAACCTTCACTCGACATCTTAGAGTTAAGATTTTGGTAGGCATTAATTACTTGAAATCTTTTAGAAACTGATATAAAACATTAAAAATACTATAGACCCATGTGTTGAAAATAAAATGACCTGATTACGTTGAGGCCGGTTATTTATGAAACGGTTAGTATAGTTTAAATATCATCTTTCGTGAAATTATAGAGTTCATACTTTTCGATATGCAATTTCTAAAATAAATGCCTTGAATTCGCATGGTCCTTGCTGAATAGTAAACTTTAATTAAGCTATACGTGTATACTAGACATTAACAGTTAACAAATAATCTAGCAGCAGGAAAACAAAAGAGGAAGGTGACGGCGACATTTCATTTTTTCCTTTAATCTACAAAACACCAAAATAGTTCTTAAAAACATTAAATGCTTTGAGATGAATGTGTAGAATAATATTTATTACATTATAAAAATTATGAGCATGGCTTAGTAATAATGACCCAGAAAATCGCCGAAGAGGTGACGCGTAAATGAGTTCTCTAGCTTACCACATTGAAAGAGAACTGATGCTAACGACCCATTGAGATGGCGAAACTTCTCACAGCCGCTCGTAACTCCCTCTTACGTACTTAGCCTACCGATTGAATATCTTCAGTACATCCAGGGGAGACAGTAATGCCGATATGCACACGATGAGTTGAAACTGGCAAACGCGTATGCATGCGTGACAAAGCAAAACAGCCGACACGAAACAAGTCCATCGAAAGAAAAACACTTCCCCCTATGAGTGTGGTGAAGTCAACAATCATTCTTTAATATCTGAGATGATTGTCTCAGGAATCCGAAGCGCCTTATCTACATCAAATCGGTAGGATAGGGGTCTCTTATTCTTTATTCGTGCAAAGAAAGCTCTATAGGTGATCATTAATGCTGCCGCTTTCTGAGAAATCTTGGCTAGATTTTAAGGAGAGATATCGCCACTGTTGTAGCCTGGACCTTTGAGGCATGAGAATTTCTAGCCAAAGCATTAGTCAGACGCTTGTACAGTATTGAGATTATAAAGTAAAATAAATTTTTCCTGAATAAACAAATAAAAATTTCAAGTCAACTTAGAAATGAATACAGCGATAACGATTAAAAAAGAAATTTCAATAAAAAAGGCAGAACACGTCTAAATGGGCTCATGTTCCAATATTTTTCATATAACTTTTAAGAAAGTTAGGTATCAACAGAAATGACTATAAATAATATAAGGACAAATAATGATGAGGAAAAAAAGTAAGGAAGAAATGTTGAGTGATGGTACTAGGCATTAGGGCAAAAGAGAAAAAAAAGACGGATAGAGAAAAGGGTCAAATGATTTCACCTCTATGGCATTTTAATGCATTAATCTACAAATTTTTAAGTTTCATACGCTCAATTCCGAAATCCTTACATTACCCCGCACTATATGTCAAAATCACATCAAAGTCAAGCAGTATATGCGTGCAATCCACTTAAGTACACTCTACATAGCCACATTTAGTCACGTTTAAAAAAATTCAAGATTACTATAAGATTTACTGACTTTATATTTTTGGCTACATTTTAATCTTTATCCAATCATCAAAAAACCTATTCAATCTTAGGTAAAGAATTAGTCGGCATCTATCGTCAAAAGAAGCACCAGGAATTTTGCTTTTAGAATTCCTTGAAGATTTCAAGCCATTTCCCTTCATTGCTAAGTTACGGCAAAACACTGAACGAGGAAAAAATGGGGCTGTACTTCAAATCAGGAATTTTCAACAGTATTTAAGATACAACCGTCATTTCACCTAAGCAGAAAATATCTATCGAATAGGCTCACGTATTCCGTACCCTAAGTTTGATACGGGCTCAAAAATAAGACAGTTATCACAAGTTACACTCGCATGAGGGCCGTCGTGATATGGAGCCCAAAATTGCGGTGGAGAAGTGATTGATGGCATGGAGAAAAAGAGAAAACTGCGGGAGCTTTCACAGTGCCTACTTATTTCATTCAAATATGGTTCCAAACCTCCACCCATCATATCATCCGAGAGAAAATTATAGAAAGTTGTTTAATTTACTAATGCCAACTTACAATGAACATGAATTAAATACTCAAAGAGATAAAAACACAATATATCGCAAAACATATATCAGAACCTATAAGTATGCAATATTCTAAAAATTACGTATTTTTCGTTAATATTTTATACGATTTTGTGCGAGAGAAAGTGCAGTAAAATGATTTCCCTTTATAATAGTAAAATTGTATAAACAATTCAGATATATTCCTATTGAAAGACCATATTTTTCAAGTAAAGATGATCATAATGTGAATTTTGAGTAGAAATATATTGCTACAGTAAGAGTTTAATTATTTTTAGCGCAAGAATAATTCTAATTAGGTTTTATATGCTTTCCAGAAATATTATTCACTGAAAAGTAAAATGGAATGATGAAAATCATGTGCAAAGGATCATTTAGTTAATTACAATGTTCAAGCCTATGATTGTATACTGTTATCGTAACCAAAGACGGATTCGATTTTTAAGGAAGAATGGAAAGAAATAATTTTTAATAGGAATGTAACCAGTTACGGAATTTTCTGGTCAAACTGCAGTAAAAATAGTGTGATTCGCCATTTACCCCGAGAGAGCACACAAAGCACCTGGTCCTTGTCCCTTTCCTCAAATAGATAGCTTATACACTGTACCAAAAGGAAGAGTGAACGAGGAAAATAATTCTTCACTTGAGGGTGAAATCGAGGCTGACACTTGATTTATACAATGTCCTCTGCCCACGAACGCTCCAACGAGATTTATCGCAACACGCGAGGCAGAATGAATAACAACCTTCGCTCCACCCAAAAGAAATTTATGACACCACATTGGACTCCCAAAATTAAATTCATGATTCCTCATATGACATAGTAACGAGGCTAACTGACGCCCAGTAGCACGATAACGGCTATAAAAGATAAATGTTTCGTTATGGAAAGTGATCTACGATCAGCTTTGACACTATATGTATCAAGCTCAGAGTCAAAAGGAGTTTGCAACCTGTAGATTTCATAATTAAGTGAAAACAACCAATTTCCACTAGGAACTAATTAAAAGAAATTTATTATTTCTTTAAATCGAGCATGGTACCTCTGTCTGCAACAACTTTCACGGAATTAAATATATCGCAGAGGGTTGGAAAAGTATCAAGAAAGCCAAATAATTATTTGAAAACTGGAATATGCTAGTGTCTGATTGTTGATTCAAGAACTCTATCAAAGGACAATCTTTTCTACGCAAGGAAGATGGTACCTACTGGTGTACGAGCGTTAAAACGGTAATTATACAAGCAATTTTAATCGAAAATATACAGAGTCCTGACTTGGCCGTATTATATTCAGAGAGAGGTAATATTTTCATAAAGCGAAACGAAACAGGCGTTTCTGTACACAAGAAGTTATCAGCTTTAAAACTAATGCTTACAATTAAGTGGTGGGAAATGCCGTAGTACACCAGAATCAAAATATGCATTCTTACCGGCATTAAAGGTGAAAATTTGGAACTGAACAGCATGTAATGTACCACGTTGAGAGATGGAAAATAAAAGAAATATTTCCAAAGATTGGAATAGGGTTTTCAGTGAGTGAGTGTATCAGTTAACGAAGAAAAGTCGAAATTAAGTTAATCAATTCACGTTAAGATTCTTTTGCTTTGTGTTTAGACTAGATTATGTAGGTAATCATCTTTTAAAACCTATAATATTACCGTCATTCATTAGGAAATGAAAATGATAACTATTGGATACAGTTTGAAATAATTATTTATTTAAAAATACTGCAAAAATTGAAAAAAATAAATAATTCTGCAATGAATGAGAAGTCATTAAAGTTCTCAATTTAGGATTTAAGTTTCTGCTATCACAAACAACACACTACCCACACAACGCAAACAAATGCGCCCCATTAATATTGTAACGTATTAGTTAACTGGCTGGTGGTGATGAACTTGGTTTACCGGTACAGCTGGAATGCGCCTCAAATAATGAGATACCGTCAGCAAGAGACATTTTTAGCCGTCGAGAAAAAAATAAATCTTAAAGAGGGATGATTCGGAGGTAACAACGGCCTAACGAGTGCCTTAATGTCGGATAAAAATATTTTCAACATTTCGTGGCAAAGAAAACAGGATATACGGATAGGATCGAGATAAGTTTAGTGACAGACCCGACGCAACGTTGAGAAGGCTTGAGGCGAGTATCGGGGAGTAAGGGAGATATGGGAACGGATAGAGGCAAGCGAGTAAGAGGGGAAAGAGGGGGTTGGGGGCTCCCGCGCATAATCGAGCCAAGGGAATGACCCCGCCTCTCCCTCCCCTCCCTCCCCCTTCCAACCCACTCAACCCGCTTCCGGTAGGCGCCACCATAGAGGGTTAAGCGGGAGGAGGGGAAATGAAGGGAGGGCGGGGAGGGGAGGAAGGGGGGAAGTGGGCGAGGGGGAAGAGGCGCCGCCGCGAGAAGTGGGAGGGGACCCGCGGGCGGACGCCGACCAATGGGGAGGCGCGGCTACGAGGTACCACGTGACCCGCTTCCTCCTCCCTCCCTCCCTACCTCCCTGCACCAGGCATATGGCGGGAGATACTCCCTCCGAACGATTTCATCGACTTTTCTCCCCCCCACCTAACATCGCACACCGCCATGGAGGAAACGGCTACACCCGCTCTCATCGCATGAAATTGATAAACGCACCGAGGTACTTCATCCATCTCAGGGTATCCCACCCTTATTTCGGCCGAAGCTAACGAAAAACAGGCACCCCAGTAATCCTAGATATCCCGATGGGTGGTTCCATTCAACAGAGTACATGACATATGGACAAATAGTAGGTTAGTTGAAAGGAAAAACATACGAATATGATTTTCTTAAGGCCTGAACCATGAGTTGGTGATTAAATCGATTTGAAGTACGCATGCAATAAATGATATTCTGACCTGTTGTTTATATTGCTCCATATGATACTTATACCGATGTAGTTATAATATTGTTTGTTGTGTTTACAATTACAATATCCTGATAATGCTACATCGATCGGCGGCCAAAAGAAATAGTTTCCCGATCTGTAATTTCTGGAAATTTTGCTCAAAAATATTTTTATTCTAATACCGGTTCTTTCGGGGATACTGGTGTAAGCATACGAAAAATTATGATTACCACTGGAACATAGGGGTAATTTTGAGGAAAAATTAAAGATATGTTGGTAACACCAAGAATTTCGATGAAAAGAAAATTCAGACATGTCACCGGACTAATTTTCTAGCAATTACAGAATGGACTCCGCAATCGAAATCAAATCACTTTAAAAACATGAAAATGGCGTTTGGTTAAGCTCAAAAATCTTAAATAAGTGTACAATCAAAGTGATAAGTACCGATTTATCTACATTCTCTGTACCTCGGTTTCGCACACTAACCTCGACGTAATTTGTCCGTGATGATAAAAAAATTTTTAAAAGAACATTATAAAATTATTTGTTTTGATTCGCGCACTCGCAAGCAAACCTCTTTAAATTTTCGTTCGACGCCAAGGGAGAATTTATAAAAGATATTACTTCTTACTTTTAAGTAATCAATGAAATGAAAAAAATTGAGCATCAAAATAAAATGCTTAACACAATTCCCCTAATAGTTAAATATGCCTGATATTTTCGGAGAAAAATCAGCTACATACACGCCAGAAGATGATTTATTACATGCGTCCTTCCCAGTGATTCAATTACATATGCATGTTGTTTGAGGTAATAAAAATGCACATTCGTATGTTTTTCATTTCAAATGACCTACTATTTTATCAATCATATAAATATTTTAGAAAATAGCATCCTTCATTGTATTAAACACTTCTGTTAAACTTATTAATGCCTCCGAAGCATATGAAAATAATGAATGGATCCCAGACAGGGAAATATACACAGAACATACATGAAATCACTAAAAAAATCACCTACTGCCAATATTTGAAGATGTACTACGGCAATATATTTTTAATTTAATCATAAAATGGTAACCTTCATATCATGTCCCGCATGAAACCTTTGCCGTACGCGATTGATTCTAAATTTTTAAGGCAGACACCCTAATTCCGAATACATCTGTAAAAATATACGCATACGAACATGCTTTTATAAAAAATAGAGAAATTGATTCATTATTTCATACCTCCACTAGCCTATAGGTAATCATCTACACCGTAAGGAAATTACTTCCAAGAGGTGTAAGGACTGCATGAAATCGTTTACAAGGCAACTATTTGCCTAGCATGGCCGAACGTGTTAAATTATCATGCATTACTTGTCCGTAGTAAGACTCATGGTAGTATGTAATGTTTGCTATTAGGTACCCTAATACGTATCGACCTATTCGCATATAATAAAATTATTTTCTTTGAATAAGAATATACATTATCTCTATATACATACAATTCATTATATATTCTCATAATTAATGCAGAAAAAATAAGGCAATTTATAACAGTTGTTTTTTGTCAAACGAACTGCCTTTCGCTCATTCGTCATTGCTTATTGTTGGCTGGCTATTTCAATTTCCCAACACTTATCTCGTCGCTTGACCATCTGTTGCTCTTTCGGCAGAAAAAAATCGATTTCACTCTGGCTACAGATCAAAAATTGCCATGGCAACGAACGAGCTTCTTTCACGAATATCAAATGGGAAGAGTAATAATTCTACGTATAATAAAATCAACGAACCTTGCGTTACAGTTGAGAGAGGTTACGCGGATGGTAACCGTTAACTTAAGCATAACTCCTACGGAGGTTTTATTTTGCCTTTTTTTCTGGTGACATTTAAAACTTACGACATGCATCTTGAAAATTTTCGAGTATAAATAGTAGACTGTTTTCAACAGTTTTCCGTTTTTCAATGAAATAAATTGAATTTGGGAAACACTTACGTAAATCTTCAGACTTGAGATATACAGGCAAATATGAGACAGGGTCTTTTCAGTGTGCATTGGAAATTTCAAGACGATAGCACCATTTGTAAGCGAGTAATCCGTAGCCAAAGAAGGAACATCTAGCGGAAGGTATATGCCCACTTCAGTGAACATTCTGGAACGAAAATGTACGATGGTCCCCCCCGTGCAAGGAAGAACATGCATGACAGAATCATCGGTGCGCTGGAATGAGACTTTAACGGAATCTCCAGGAAAGAGGAAAGTGCGCTTTCTCGTAAGACAACTTCCGCAACTTGGGTTTCCACCGTGGGAACAAGGCAATTGTCGTCCCTCACTGGTTGGGGTGGTGATCTATTGGAGGCTCACTGCCTTTCATTGGCTCTAAAGAGGTATATATTGAGGCATGATATCCGTCAGGAAAATCATCGATCGGTTGTCTTTTCTTGCCTCTAATCGAGAAGCATTCAGACCAAATAAATTGTGGGAAGAATTTTTTTGTGGTAGCTTCAATTTAATGCTTTATTTACGTTATGATAATATTAATCAAGATATTTTATTAAAGTTTAGTAGCACTTCTATCAAAGAATCGATTAACTACGAAGAGAAGATATATTATATAATAACCATGGTAACGTGTAAAGTACAAACGGTAATGTACACACTTCAATATAAAACTCCACTACTGAGCATGGCCACGACATTCAGTTTCAAACCATCGTCGTTGGTGGTTTTTAAAAATTAGAATGTGGACATTACCATTTGTAGTTAATATTTTATAACCGAAATGTCGCATGTCCACAAAGTCAAGCCTGAAATGATTTTATGCGATCATAAAATACATTTATATAGGTACCCCACAAGGACTTGGAATCAAAGTATAACTTACTCCCGGAATAATGGAATTCGAAAACAGAACCTTGGCGAAAGTTTGGCAGCGTTTTGCAAACGAAACTTTCCTTCAAAGACGTGATACACACGTATCTCACTCCAAGGCGGATGATCATACGGGGCGCAAAAGAGGAGTAAAGCTCTCTCACGGTTGTAAAAACAACGACGAAATCTCGACCACAAGGGAGGTTGTAATTATATACCGCCTCGCGTTGAAACGAAAACGCGCTTGGATATTCCCCGCGAGTCAATCCAGATCGGGGCGAGCTTGCTGACATGGGTATTTGTGTCACGCGGGGAATCATTCATGGCGCGAATCTAGACGGACGCCGTGGCGTCATTAAGTTCACGCCCGTCGCTCCATCTTTATTCATCCTCCGCTTTTCCAGGGAGGACGTTTTTCGTCATGGCGAGCACGTCTCCTACCGCCTCTCCCCCCCTCTGTCGTGGTCGGCGGGCTCAACAGTGGCGCTAGCGACGTCACCGCCACCGCCATTCGAATAGGGTCGGCAACTCCCACCATTTAACCTCTCAATCCCCTCCTACGACAGCCCCATTCAACCCCGTTCCCGGTCTTTTCCCCAAGACACGTAGGCTTTCTGATGCATGCACACACCACACACATGCCACAACCGGCACCAACATCCTTCCCAAAAATAAAGCCAGACCCGTCACGAAGCTTGGATGTGTCATAAATCGCCACGTAGCCCGAGAGTGTTTTTCCAGGGCGTTGAGCGACCGGCCGGTACGCGGGCTAGTCACCCTCATCTTCTTCCGACGGAGGGAAATTAAATTTTACCGATGACGACGGGTTTGAAGCTGGACGCTCTCCTGAGGAACCATCTCGAGTAAAGTGAATTTCGGCGCTCGCCGGTAGGGGCCGATAATTTTGCCTCTCCTCCCACTTGGTCGATGAACCTCTATTGTCCGAGGATATTTTCTCGATATTCAAGCGACTGAGGTAAGATAGTTGCGATTTCCTAATTTATGGAAAAATTCACATATCCGTAGATACACCACCAAGTCTGAAAAAAGTAAATTTTATCGAGAGAGAGGCAGTCACTAAGCCATTAAAATGAATTCGTCATGAAATACTTTTTCCATGACAAATATAGCTCAATCACGTCAATACCAATGAGGTAAAATATCACTCACTGAAGCAATATAAGAAACATTAAATAGACTTCTTTTAGACCAATAAATCAATTTATGCGTAGCTTTTACTTTTTCGCGTTTTACTTTAACTTTCTTCATTTCACACAAAATTTAGAATAGCTTTTTCACTCGTCCACTATTCCTGCGATATCTTTGCGATTCCAAATATGAGGAAAGAAGGCATTCATTGTGAAAGCTTGGCAAAGATTCCCGAAGTCATTAAAAATTGTGCTTAGCTGTAATCATATATTTCTTTCTCAGAGGTAGGAAACAGTATGTAGGTATCGGCCCAGAAATGGGCCGGGTAGCTTTGAGGTGGAAGTAAAAAGCAAAATTCCATTATGACTTTCCCAAAATATTCTTTTATGCCTTTTCGAGCATAGAGAGGGCTTACGGATGGTAAGTAGGTAATGTAGGAAAAGACATTTTAAATTGGAGTCGGACTGTGATGCTTATGGCTTACGAATGGATAGAAAAATTAGAAATTACTTCCACGACGACAAATATCAATCAAGTTAATTAAAAAATTAATTAAAAATTATTTAAAATGAAAGTCTGAAGGGCAAGTAGAAATATCGGCAAGTTCAATTCCGAATGGGCAGTCAAAAATATTCCATCTCATCTTCTGTTACTCTCTGAACTAAATATGAACCACAATATCATTAACCCCAGGAATAAACCTATCTTTGGCTTTCATTTGGCGCGAATATTAGTGAAAAATACTGAGGAATGAAACATATTTTCGGCCCATTATCCCAGGTCAACTTATGTTTTTCACTACGAATTATCTGTTACCTATATTATTTGTAAAGATAATTTCGGCATCAAGTGGAATTCAGTAAGTTTATTTCAGTTTCCTTTCAAATCAGACGTTATTGTAGAAAATTCTTTTGAGTATTATTTGATAGAGCCAGTCCCCCGGAGTCGTTTTCTGCCTATGCTACTGTGATACAAATGCACTCTAATGGAGTGTAAGAAATACCCAATAAGCCAATAATTAAATAAAAATTTTAAGAAATATATATTACAATTCATTAAGGCCCATGAATCCATTTAAACGTATCAGCAATTTTATATTAACTTTCTCCATTTCACGCAAACTTTATTTCAGATTTTCACTCGCCCTCTACACTTGGCACATCTTTGCGATTCAAAATAAGAGAAAGGAAGGCATTCGTGGTGAAAGCTTAACAAAGATGCCCCAAGGCTCTGTTTTAGAAAAATAGAATGAGCAAATTTAGAAACCAAATAAAGAGGGCAGGAACTTCGAAGTGCACCAACAAAGCCAAGGAATAAACGAGTCGGGAAGCTCGAGTGATTTAATGCTAATTGCATGCGCGCACGACTGTGTTTCTTCACGAGTAAGTCTTGCATCCAGATTAAAGGGCTAGAATAAAGGCCAGCGGAGCTGCAGTCGCCAGGTTGGGCTCAAATTACGCAGTCACGAAGATCAAATAAATACGCTCTCAAACAAGGGAGAAAAGATCTACCAATGGGAACCCTTCGCCAAAGTAGAAAACAAGTACAATACAAGATAATAACGAAGGGATACGTCGTTCATTAGGACAATAAATATAGCATGTGTTCATGAAGTGATATCTCAAATTATCATGAAAAAAATAAGTTTAGCCTTGCTAGAGCCTGAATCAAAGGAGTCTGGAACTCATGGGGCCGTGAATAGATCACTTTTTCTCGATGCAATTAGATTTCGTGAAATAACTCTACAAGTAGGTGAAAGAACTCTAGCGTTCTATGATAACATGATTCTTCTCATAATGTTTGCGGTAATAATTCAATACGTGCAAATAAAACCTATAAATTCTCCCGAGAGAACCGATATTCATATTCATTGCATTCACAAAATTAGATTTTCCTACGTGCGTCTGATTATTTCATTGCACTTTCCGACCGGGTTTTGGCGACTTGCACCGTGACGTTCATCCTGTTGCAAGCCGGAGAAATTGAGTAGGTATGTTAGACGCTATCCAATCAATTTAAAAAAAAGCCTGCACTGTGATCCTAAATTAATTTATCAACGAATCCATACTATCACGTGAAAAATAAAACTTACTGTGGCGAGGTAGCAAAAAGCTTTACAAAAGTTCAAGTATCGCGAGATAGCCAATTGAATATTAGAAAAAATTTCGGTTTGTTTATGGAAGTCCATTTCTCGCTGGAATCCTTGCCAATGCATATCGTCTATTAATATCTTACATTACCTAAATCAGATAAGATAACAACTTACGGATGAAAATTCAGGGTTACAACAAGTCTTAGTAGTTCTCGCTTCGTGCTAAACAGAAGGGATGGTAGAATGTTAAAATTTTAAGGAATAGAAGGATCAACTACTTTGCTATTTCCACATCGTATGGATTACGATATGGAAATAGCAAAGTTGTTGATCCTTCTATTCCTGCGATTATGGATTTCCACCAAGTTACGCCCGCTACGATTAATTAGATTAATTAAAATTTTAAAAGAAATGAATTAAGAACTCAATAAATCAAAAGATGTATTTTACACAATCCCGATTTTTTCTATACTTAAGAGATCTAAAGCATCTTCAAAGACTGGATCCAGGGTTCACAGTCTTGAATTTCTATGTAAAATGACCAATCTTTATTTATTTTTTCTCAACAATTGGAAGTTTTTTACTTCAAGTTTTTCCGTAAACCATAATTCATTACAGGATTTTCATGGATTAATAGTAATTGGGGAACATTTATCATCGACGCTAATTTCAGCACCACCGGGTGCACGATCTCATTGAATGCGCTGGATTGCCGCTGGTATGATATATGACGATTAATATTCAGAGGACGGCTTCGGAACGGAGAGTGTTATAGAAATAGCACTGAGAGAAAGCCGAGAGGACGGAAGCGCCATTTTCGCAAGTACTGC
Organism: Ischnura elegans; assembly: GCF_921293095.1. Classification (NCBI taxonomy): domain Eukaryota; kingdom Metazoa; phylum Arthropoda; class Insecta; order Odonata; family Coenagrionidae; genus Ischnura; species Ischnura elegans. The sequence goes on from NC_060249.1 coordinate 88,695,882, forward strand.
CAGACGGGCGTTGTGTCACACTGGGAGAGTTCAAGACTGCCGCAAATGGATTGGGGAAGACCAACGGACGAATTACCGACTCCGAGATCCATTTATGAGCCACCGCAAGAGGTTATCAGGGAACACATCCTTTGGAACCAATGCTAAGAGAGAATTCCTTATCGCAATCGGGTTCCGAGCATACATAAGATATCCCATCCATTTAAATTAATAAAATGAGACTCGAGAAAGGTACCATAATCTATATAAAAATAAAAAATAAATTGTTTTCTATTCTTACATTCATATAAAAAAATTTCTTGAAGCAAGGCCAAATAGAGTCCACAATTTCAAAATTTAATTTTCACTACCGGCTTCAGGATTTATTTTACCCTAAATTTTCCCCCCTCAATCCATCCGGCTTTATTTATTCATATTCGAAGATTTGTTTTTATCATAATTCATGGTGCAAGCCATAGCCTTATGAGGGTGTTAATTATGATAGAAACTAAAAGACTATTTTTAGTGAAAATAGAATGGAAAATGGCCCAGTTTCAATCAAAAGTTGACAAGAGAACTTTTATAACACTAGAATGTAAGTAGGTATTAGTATGCACGTTGGCCGGAGCATGAAATAAATATCAGAAAAGCGCAGTCGGCACAATGCTTTCAAAGAAAATTTTCCCACACTCATCAGTAATCCACTACAAAATACATTAAACCTTGAATGAAGCCCTTTTTACTTGAATGACAAATTCAGCCTCACACAACAAATGCACCTACGTATGAATAAAAATAAAAGAATATAGCTATTAACAATAATATAATTATTTAAAAAGAGGTGTCAATATTGTGTGTTTACATTACGTGTTACTTGCTAAAAACTGAAGCTGCCACCTTGAAATTTTAAGGGTATCAATACAGTTGACCAAATTTTGCCTACATTCCAAATTTGAGAAGTTAATCTTGGATGCAAAATATTTTAGATACTTCTAGTTCAATTAAAGAAAGTGGCTCCTAGCACCCTGAAAATTTCACAATGACAGCTTGTATTGATCCAGTAACACGTCACGAAAATGATATGCTTAATACGACCGATCGAACATTATTGATGCTTACTTTCAGAGTTTAAAATACTTCCTGGATGATCGTTTAGGTTTCCACCATGTATCAATATACTTTATTTTGAAAATGATATGAAAAAATAATGTTATCATTCCAGCAATTGTACCCGATGAATCGCAGGCGAAGAAAGAAAGTGAAGACGGTGAAGTTAACTGGAGCAGTAAGAAGAAACGACGAGAGGTATGGTGGAGACTCGACAGCAAGAAAGGGAGAGAGTGTGCGGGAGGTGCAGAGGGAGCGGTCGAACTCGCCGCCGCATTGCATCGGATGGCGAAGTCTTCGCAGCCGAGAGAGAATTCCGCATCGCCAGCGGATTACGAGCAATGTGAGCTGGGAGCGAACCGTATGATATCCCATCTACTCAGTTAACAAAATAAAACTGGAGGTAGTCTTAATAATGCATATCATTATTAATATATAATCATAATATAACATAATACAACATAATATAATCTAAATAATGAATCATAATATAAAATAATATAATCTAAAAGCACAACACACCACTTTTCATTTTCCATGCGACAGAGTGAGCAAGTGAGAAACAATCAGGAAGTGATTAGAGTAGGAGAGAAGAAAATTCTTATGAAAATCTTGATTAGAAGGCGGAATACGTTAATTTTTCCATACGCTGAAGCCCCTGAAGTTCCATACGTTGGAGCCTCATGAAGACAATCGTCGAGAGACGGATGGATGGCAAGAGCGGTAAAGAAAACCGTTGGATAAAATATGGAATAGGTAATGAATAATGTTAAGGGGGAGAGATATATAGATGTGAAACGATTAGCTGATAGGTTTATTGAGTAAAGACTACGTCAAACCAAAGCTGAATCCAATACGCCAACAATGTTCCACCATTTTAAACTTAAATTTTCACCAACGTATTTTGGTCTTTCCTCACTCAAAATTTGGACACCTGGGCGTCTTAAAGCATTTCATTTGTAACCCGGTTCGTAATGCATAAACAGCTAAAACTTAAGGATATTGTGGAATCATGGATTCAATGAAAGAATTGGAATCACCCGAACTGAAAATTACTTTCTTGGGTAAAACTGAAAATTCTTAATGTTAAGCGGCTGAATGCGTTAAGTATAATTTTCAAAATTTAAATTTTCGGTACGATACACTAACTTACGCATTGTATTATCAAAAATAAAAGGAAATGTGAACAATTATATTAATTCAATTTTACTTAAAAAAATTAATTTGCCAACCGGCATCCTATGGTAACACTCGGAGTTGACGGGTTGGCTCACTCAAGTTGCCATTATGATACCGAAGTTGTGGGCTTCAACTTTAGCTTCAGTTTTGGTTACTTAGCAGCCACTTCAATCATCCTTTCAATGTTTCCTAGAATGTCAAAACACGCGAACAATAACCAATTCCACCGCACAAGAGAAAAAATCAGCATTAATTTCTTGAGCCTACTTTCGATTTGATTTCATTCCTTTATTCCGCTAATAACTTATATTTTTCCTTTAAATGTATTGCTGGTAAGGAAGGAGAGATATCATGAATATAAAAAAATCTATCCTAAAGTATTTAATTTGTTATATTTTCTGATTTCTTCGCTATATTACAGGAAAAGGAATGTTCGCATAAAAAGAATTAGAGGAAAATTATCATCAACATGTTGACACAACATTCGATTGTTTTTCATTAGTTTATTCCGCTATGGAGTTTTATTATTTCCATACAATTATTTTACTTTTGTGGAGGCAGGGGTAATAGGAATGTAAAGAAATCTTTCTTTAACTAGATATTTTATTATTTGTTGTAATATGGTATTGTATGGTATTTGGATGTGTCGGCATTAGCCTGCTCTTAACGAAAGGCGCCAAGAGGACCACGGCTTAACGTCCCATCCGACGCACGGAGTGTCGTGCTTGAAATGCCCTCCACACAATATTCAAGTAGGGATGGGGCAGTCTCTGAAAATTCTGCCACCGCCGAGATTTGAACCCGAGCCCACTGGGTGAGAAGCCAACACTCAAGCAACCACACCAACCCGATCACCTTTTTTTCAATATTACTGAAAGAGTAATAAGAATACATTCGCATTAATATGTTGGCGCTACTTACCATTAATTGTCATTAGTTTAGTCCACTATTAAGATTTATTTTATTATATCAAATCAATTAATGCTGTGACAGAAGAATTGATGAATAACTGCTGAGGAAGGAGAAGTATCAATAATATACAGTAAAAGTAGAATTTAATTCGTTATACTTTCATATTTTGCGCAATAATTCTGAAGTTGAGGGTTCCGATCTAGGGTCAGCTTTCCAATGCTGCATAGCCGACTTCATCTCTCGAACTTATTTACCCTGCAGATCAACCGCCTGGCACGGACATTTTCGCCTTGAGACGACAAACCGCGTCGTCTGCGCTCACAAAATGGCCGACTCCGGCCCGCGCGCCCCCTCCTTCCCTCCGCTCTGAGGAAGGAAGGAGGGGAGGTCGAGGAGGAGGAAGGGAGGGGGGTGGGGAAAGAGTGGGAGAGGAAGGGGATGGGAGAAAGAAGGATCGGGTTGTCCTTTTGACCCCGGCGCCCTCCCCTCCACCTCCCCACCCACTTTTCCTGCGAATAACACAAAACCCACACACCCCCCTCTCCTCCGCTCCAATCTCATTCGCCTCATAATCCCTTTTCCTTTCCCGCCATCTTAATCCCGAAACCCCTTTCCCTTCCCAATCTTAATCCTTCCCTCCTTCCTTTAATCCTTATACACACCACCAACGCCGCTCGATTCCCTTTCGTCAGCCAATTCTTTCCCCCAGAAGAGACCTCTCCTTTTAAAGCCTCCCTTGGTCACTCCTAGATCCCCCAGACTTCCCTAGACTCCTCACAATATTACATTCACAATCTCTCGTCCCCATTGAAGACCAAACCAAGTGGGTGTTTCAGGATAAATATCTATCGCTATTGAGTGAGGATTTGGTGAATCGAGGCGGAAATATTTACAGGGATATTGGGATTGAATTGTCAGAGAGATAATAATTCTAAATAACAAAAATATATTTGTCTGAGAACGGTGTTTTGATGCTTTACAATCAAAATCAGGCAGGGAAAAATCATTTTTTGGCCACTTGGAATGAATGAATCTATGACTGAGATGTAATAAAAATGAAATAGAAGATGTAAATTTAAAAATTTTACCGACAATAGAATAACAAATGGAATTTGAATTACTTTGTATTTTGCACATGGGTGGAGTTGCGTATCAGGGGCGAAGCTAGGAATTAAGGCTAGGGTGGGTTCCATGCGCAAAACACTGGGGTATCTGAGGGTGTGGAATACCCGCCAGGGTAAGCGGGAGGTGCGGGGGCCCTCCCGTAGAAAATGTTTTCAGGTAAATGGTTCCAAATTTTGAGTTTTACGGCCTTCTGAGGGATATTTTATTAATATTTACTCTATTCTGTAAATAATATTAATCCAATTAAGTGAAATGGATTAAACTTAAAAATTTCTGTGAGCTCTGGTGGGGTTTTTATTCCCCAAACCCCCCTCGTTGCACCTCTGTTACGCATAAATTAATTTTGCACGATCAGAATTCTTAGGCCTGAAGATGACGCGGAGCGTCGAAACCATGACAGCGATCTAAGAAATACATTATGTGAAAAAACATAGTTAAATTGTCATCAAATTTATTTGGTATTTTATTCGATCTCGTAAATACTTTTTTCAAAGAGCCAGTAAAATGAAAATCAGGCATTTTAACCTTGACAATAGTATAGGATTGGATATGAAAGGGTAGTTGTTAACCATTACAACAATTCGATACCTCCACTGTAAAAACGCTCAACAATCGCCCACCGAATCAAATCCGCTCATCTAGTAGCCCAACAATACGAATCCGCTCAGATGGCAGTGTCAGGAGCATAACCGCACATCTCCTATTCTCCAAGCTTGGAGGAGAGCGTTTATGCCCAGTAAACTGCCAGCTGAGGTGTTGGGATACGAGATGAGGGGATTTGATTCGGTGGGCGATTGTTAAGCGTTTTTGTAGTGGAGGTATCGAATTAGTCAAAACATTTTAAATTATGTTTTTGCTGACTCAAAACAGACTTCAGATAGCTCCTCCGCGTATCCAGATATCAAGGTGATGGAAATGCTTGTATCGTAGTTTATTTACTTAAGTTTTTTCCATCTAAATTCAAAAGGCTAGAAATTTTTCTTAGGGTTTTAAAGCCAGTGATCTTAAAAGCAAAAATTTGAATCCCTCTTCACTGTCACCTAATCAACAGACACAGTAATTCGTGAATTTAAATCCACTTACGATTACCCGTATCCGTAACGGAAGATTCTCGCAAAAAGAAAAGTATTAACAGATCATGAATATGAATAGATGAATATCCCAAGACCAAAAAGATATAAAAAGATACATAAAACCAAATATTTGTTCAACAGTGACTTCTGAAATGCTTTTTACATCCATGATTCATTTTATTTATGAGAGCGATAATTTTGTAATTTTAAAAGGAATTATGTTACTGGAAACTTGAAAATTTCGTAATATTTCCTTCGAATTTCACATTCTCTTTCCTTCGGACAAGCGTAGAATTCGGAAGAGCTCCACGTTTTGTCAAATTCCTTGTTATCTTTCTCTTTACTCTTTCTTCTTTCGTATTTAGCCATGCATTCTTGAGTAAAGAGATTCTTCTAACTTAAACTTCAAAAATAGCTAATTATTATCTCATTCTATCAGAGGTTTCAACAATAATTTTACTCCATTTTTTAGTAAATATTTCTATTTTTCGATAATTTTATGCACTCAATTCTTATTTTAAAATGTGGAAAAAACATGTTTTATCCAAGACGAAAACGATCCAAGAAATAAAAATGTAAGAATTCATTCCAAATTAGATACTATCATTAGAGTTACAAAGTTAACCCTCACCTAAATTTCTATTGTTTAAAAAAATTGAATTTGGTTGGACTTAATATTTTTATTATATCACAGCGAAGCGTTTTCCTGCTGTAGCGAGAATGTTGTCATGGTAGGTATAAATAGTAGTATATACTGATTTACAATCTAATGACATTTAAGGTAACAACAAGAGGAAAAATATAAACCCTTTTACAAAACCAAGGTTTTAATTCCACGATTTTACTTCAATTTACAACTTGAACATCATAACGGACATCACAAAATGTGGCCTGACTTGATGACGATATGCTGCACTCATATACTTCCAACCAATCCTGAAATTAATTAACAGTAATTGAATACCATAAATGATCGTGTAGAAAACGTGCAAACTAACAAAAATAATTCCCTTTTTAAATTCTATGCGGCAGCATTGAACAATTTACGTAACTCTTCGGTATTACAATTGTTTTTCAGCGAAAGGTATTGATTCTCGAAGCAATCACAGTATTGATCAAACCCTCGAAATTTAGAGTCTTTATTACCATATTTCTTTACGTACTTAGAATGGCATTAGAAAAAAGAAACCAATATCCACCAGATATCATGCGACAAGGATAGTGAGAGCTTGCTAGGAATTCTTCATGCAGTGAATAATACCATTTGTATCCATTTTACTATGCATTTCAATCCCTCTTACAAGACAGCATCGATTTCTCTTCCATCCTTTTTTAAAGGGAACCGCGAAAAATTTTCCAAGGCATCCCGGGGAAAGAGAGGAGTAGGACACGTACTGTGTGGTGCGTGAGATGAGCGTTCAGGGGCAGCGAAGACGGGGTAAGGTTGAACGGAAAGAGGGAAGCAGGGGCGAGCCAGGACGCTCCCTCGGCCGGGCAATGCGAGAACTCAGGACCGACAGCACCCAACCGCCCCTGCCTCAACAGAATTTATTTATTTATCATGTTCTATGTTCGCCCAACATAAATAATCATAGGGTGAATAATCCAAGAATTTAACTACAAAAAAATTGAAAATAAATTGGTCACAGCCACAAAAATAGTAACAATCACGATAACGAATGCTGAAAAATATTAACTAAATACTATCACAGAAGCGAAACATATTCTTAACATGTTTTAGAAAGCAGTCTTCCTTTTATTACAAGTATAGATCGTTGAAATTTTTGTTATATACTACAAAAATCATTCGTATAGGCGTATTGGAAAAATAATTTGTTTAAACCTTTGATATGTAAAATGTTCTTTTCATGGGCTTGGTGGGTTCTATTAACATGGGCTTGGTCACTCAAATATCGCTACCTTATGCATAGGAGTTCAAATTGGTAATAATAGAAATATATTTAGTAAAAATATAATTTTTTTAATGTTCGTATGTCCTTTTTTCCACAACTTCTATACCAATTATGGAGGATTAATATGTATTGATGATAATCTGAACGCAGGTCCGCCTTCAAGGTTAACTAAAGCTTCCAACATCCTGTATATGTCTTTGTTTCCAATAAATATGGAATAATAAACATTATTATTGTTAAATTATTCCGGATGATGAGAGCGAAAGATTTATTACGACGAAAAAAATCATTACTCCATCAGTCATTTACTTAGATTTTAAAAACTTAAAAATAAGAATATCGAGCCATTTTGACAATTCCATACAGCTTTAAATTTAATTTTGGACGCATGCGCTAAGGGAGGTATGTTTTTTTGAAATGTTCAATTATTAATTTTTCCACCTACTTTACCGCCTTCCTTCCTTGCTTTCATTTTAAGTTAAAATTATCTGAGGAAAAATTTTTATTTTTACTTTGCAATATAATTTATTTAAATACAAACTAGTATTTTCTTTTTTGCTTTTCTTTTTTATAATACGCTCCTTACACTGATTCCTCCTCCGTTAATAATGCCGTTTCTTAATACGATACGATTAAATTCGCTCGGTTCTCCGGATTGGATTAAAATCGCAAAGCGAGTTTTATGCAAAATGATTTTCTCCTACGAAAACTCCTCACTTGCTGCCTGAAAAGTTGATATTGAGAATAAACATTTGAATACAATGTATTGACGTTATAAAATCGCTGATTGACTCTTTATTATAAATTTTTATGTCTACTTTTTAACATTATTTTTTAAATACAAACTGGTATTTTCACTTTTATTTTCTTTTTAAAATGCGGTGCTAAGACAAGTGATTCTTCGTCCGGAAACAATGCCGATTCAACATACGATGAAATTCGCTCAGATCGTGAGAACGGATTAAAATCGTAAAGCAAGTTTTAAATACAAAATGCTTTTCACCTTTGAGGATTCCTCACTTGCTGCTTAACTAGTCGACATTCGGAATAAGTATTTGAGTACAAATTATTGACATCATGAAATTGCAAAAAATTTTCTATTTTTACTTTGCAATATAAGTTTTAAATAAATATTAGTATTTTTCTTTTGATTTTCTCTTTAATAATGCGCTGATGCTCTTTAAACTGATTCCCACTCCGGAAATAATACCGATTCACCATATCTACTATGGAATTCGCCGCGCTCACCGGATTGGATTAAAATCGTAAAGCAAGTTGTATACAAAATGATTTTCTCCGGTGAGAATTCCTCACTGGCTGCCTGAAGGAGGGCTCGGCGTGGACTCTGTCGCTGGGGCTGAAAAGGAGGAGGAGAGCACCAGCAGATTGCGTTATACCCCGCGAGCACGGCGACCGCCCGAAAACTCACGAGCCCCCACCGTCCGTACACACTGCCCCCCCCCCCAACGGCCCCCCGTTCCACGTACTGCCTCCGACGCCACGTACGCACCCCCTGCCACACTCCTCTCCGCTCCCCTCCACCCCCCGCGCCTCCTCCTCCCTCCCGCTCCCCGCATCGTGCGACCGGAGAAATTCGCGTCACGTAGCTCCCTCTACGCCCAGAGTCGCGCCGTACATTTCTAATGGAGGAAGCGGGCAAATGGGGGGAGGGGGGAGTGGGGAGGGTGAAATCGGTGGAGGAGGGTGGGAGAGGCGGCCAGGAGGAGGAGGAGGAGGGAGAGAGTAGGGTAGAAGTGGAAGGAAACTAAAGAGAAGATGGTGGAGAGTGAATGATAGGAACAAAATAGGCGTTTTTCGCGGAGTAGGAAAATGGATAAACACTGAGTAAAGGAAGGGGAGAGAAATGGCATGGAGACGATAGAGAGGAAGAAGTAGAAAGATGTACTTTATGCATAATCATTCTGGTATTGTGAATGAATATCGTAAATTCATACGATGGGAGCAATAGCCAAACACCGCAAGTCACTATCTTACATACGGTTTGCTATCATCTCATGCTAGCAGCAGAGGGCAAACTAAAAATGAAGGATAGGAAGGAAGGTGGTAAAGATCAGAACAAATTTGCAGTATAATAAGAAATATGAAAGAGCTAGTAAAATTCCTATTCCTTATTTGAATGGCATTCGAATATTCATTTGTAGCATAGCAGGGAAAGTATTTTGCAAATTAAAAATGAAAGTTAGGACGGAAGGTGGTAAAGATCAGAGCAAATTTTCAGTGTAATAAGTGAAATGAAAGAGCTAATAAATTGAAATTCGACCCCTGAGATACAAGTCAACGAATATATTTCAGGACAAAAATGGACGAATAATATTTTTAAATAAAATATTTAGCAAGTGGCATTCGAATCCATATGCGCAGAAATATTTTGAAGGTTTTTTTTTAAGCTATTCAGACCTCAAAAGAAAAAAAAGAGTTGGAAAAACTGGGAAAGGCCTTAACGATATTAAGGATAAAATAAAAATAGCGAAAAAACAGGAAAGCGCATATAATTCGTGGAAAAGATGGGAAGTAATGAGTAAGTTTCTTTGTAGAAATAGAAAAGGTTTTTTAAGATAGGAAACTATGCCTATATAATTTGAAATAGATGAAAACAGTTAAGGAGCAAAAAAAATGCCGCAAGACCGACAGAGATAAGAATGATGCAAATATATTTCATAGTTAGAAAGTAAGAGAAGGTAAAAGTCTTAGCCTTAAAATGGACTAATTTTGACATGAAAGAAAGAGAAGAGTCATTGGCAATTTCTTTCCTTCATCAAAGAAAACGAAATATTGATGGATCATGAATTTACAAAATATTTATCTTGCAAATGAAGTTTTTTCGATTATGAAAAGTGTTAAAATTAGTTTAAAACCCTATTATCAATATCCTGTTTTTTTAAATCCCTCCCCTGGTTTTGGACCCCCCCCCCAGAACGAAATTCCTGGCAACGCAACTTATGAGAGCAAAGAGGTGACAGAGAACCAGAACAAGAAAAATACGAAGCAGAAAAGAGGAGGAGGTGATCCAACAATGGATAAGGATACATATAGGAAATGATTCATAAATTGGAATGAGGGAGTAAAATATGAAAGAAGTAATAGAATTGAAAATTGGAAAGTAGATGAAAATCGGGTTGGCTAGGAAAGAAGACAATCATGGGGGAACAATCATTAATAAGATGCCCAAGGGATTCTGAATTACACAAGGTTTTATTTACTCTACCCGACGGATTCATTGCTTTAATTAATGCGCTTTCCATTAAGCTCTCAAGAAGGGTTGGGGCTAACTATAAAAATATTTCTCTTTAATTACCTACTTTTTCTCCCATGGAATTTGTTATTTTAATTCCTCTTTAATGACACTATCATATTCATTTAGTATTTTTGTATGGAAGTGGCTTTGTGAAAGGATATAATTTTCGGTAATTTTTGTATTATCTGTGCTAGTAATTGTAAAAAAAAGGATTTTCAGTATTTTTCCAAGGCTATTACCAGGTAAATCATTTTATATCATATTTCATGTAAAATCATAATTCAGGTAAAACAGTTTTATGAAGTTAAGTTTGATGCTTTTGAAATCTATAGAATAATTCAAATGAATACCACTGAATTAACGGTGTTATAAAATATCTGAAGCTGTTGGTTAAGGCAAGAGTGCTTTAAGAAAGACAGATGCCAAGGTGAGAATACTCTTGAGTAGTGATAGGTTCGCGCACACAATCCTTTCCGTTGATGGTTGCCCTTGGCAACTGAAACAGGCGTCGCGGGTGACAATTCCTTACTTGAATGGTATTCGGATATTCATTTGTAGCATAACAAGGACAGTATTTTGCAGACTATATTTACTCATGATCACTGAAAGTCTAAGACTACTAATTTTTAAATTCTGGGCAGCATACAAAGCCATAAAAACCATTACTCTAGCCGCCAAATCCACTCGATCCTCTGGTTCTCTAATTTACGCGCGCAGGTAAATGAGGAAAATTAGACCTATATTTTTCTAGAACTCGTTTTTCCAACAGAAACATACTAAAATACAATGATACTTAAGCTCTAAACGTGGAATAAACCTCGATACTGAAAATACGGAAAACGCGCAATCATAGGTAAAATATTCAAATTTAGACAAATCTTTAGACAAATAAAATTAAGTAAAAACTATAAATATGCTCTTTTCAAGAGCGTCTGTGATAAACGGTTATAAATCATAACTTTTGCTTGATTTTTCATGTATATTTAGGGATTAAATTCTATTTTAATTTCTCCTCGTGAATTATATTGAGGAATTCTTGGGGTTCTCAGACAGATTAACTCAGTCGTATAGCCGACGTTTCGGAAGACAACTTGTCTCACATTTTCAAGGCGTGTCACTGAACAGTTAGTATGACTATATGACTAAGCTAACCTGGTTGAGAACCCAATAAGAATTTCTCAATTAATTAGGGTTATTTTATGAAAATCATTATATTATTATTCGTAAGAACAGTCATGACTTTGCTGGCTAAAATAGTGAATGAAACAAGAGGACGAACGAACAAAGGAAATGTTTCCTGAGGGCACTTGTCTTCGGCCATGGGAAGAGCACATGGAGGGATGGGAGTGGGGAGGAACTTGAGACAGGAGGGGATGGATAAGGGAGGGAGGGATGGTAAGGGATGAAGTAAAGATGAGGAGGGGGGTGGGATATGCGTGGGAGAGCGGGGGTGGTGACCTGCGGGAGTATTTTTTTATACGGAGGCCGAGTAAAGGGAAAGTGTTCACGAGTTTATTGATTATTACTGCCCGGGGCGGAGTGGAGTGATGACCAGTCCCCAGAGGGAAGTGGGGGGACGACGACGCGGAGAAAAGGACGGGGAACGAGTCTGAACCGTGTGTGATGGGGGTTGGTCGCAAAGAGTGCGCGGACACTAGTAAGAGGGCTATTGGGCCAGGGGATCTTTAAAGAGGAATTTAATCACGAACTTCAAGCTTAGGAAACTTTCCCACGCACTTATACTCGGTAGCGATAGGTAATGTGATTTGAGATACAAGGGAAACAATGGTATGAAAAAGTTACTCTGATTTGATTAAAGATTATAAGTATATGTATAAAAGTTTTTATGCTAAAAATGATCAAAAATGTGATTAATAAATTATGGTGGTGCATCTACTACCTATCTGTTTCTAGGTCATCTCAATAAAAATGCAAGGAACGCAGAGATCGTATTGGTAAGAAAATGTGTACTATGAAATAATTGAAGATTATACATAAGTTTTTATGTGATGAGGAATGTGATGTTTTAGTTTGGGTGGTAAATATACTAACTTTCTGTTTCACTAAGTTACCTTAGTTACTTTTCTGAGGAAAGTATTTATAATATTTTGAAATCACCGTCTTATAGCCTGGATACTTACTCTTTTCCGGGTGAGGAACAAAGAATATAATTTTTTCCAAGAAAATAAATGCAACATAAAATATAGAAACGATTTTTAAGTTCGGATTTGAAGTACATGAAATATTTCCTCGTAATTTCAAGGAATATGACGGGTGTAAATAGCCTTTTAAAACTCAAAAATTTTAAATCATTTATTTCAAAGATCACACTGAAACTATTTCGGTTTTTTTATTTCTAGTTAAACATACCGTTTCCATTAACATACACATATTGTTCTATTTCATCAAGAGGAAAAATATTACGCTTTTTTCCGTTGAGATATAAAGAAATTTAAACTTTTCTCTGGTTTCCGCGCGGGCAAGGCATTCTAAGTGCACCGACATTTTAAAGTTTAAATATTCTGTTCGCCGGGAAAGGATAAAATCATACATAATAAAGAAATTGTTAAATAATATCTTACCAACAGCTATAATATATAAAAGCCATGTAAAAGTTAAGCGTTTTGTCAAGATCCCAGGTTTACAAAACTATTATGTAAGCATTACAAAAAAGAGTTCAGATCCGGATGTGTAAGTAATGTTTTTGTATAGTAAGGTTTTGGAAATGGAAACGAATTCCAAATTTTTTTATTATTTTTAGTTGCATCGTAAAAATCAAATAGATCTCTAAATAAATAGGCTAAATGGTGGTTCGAAACAAGGACTACAAAAAATTCGTATCAGAATGTTTTCATGGGTAAAAAATTCAGGCTAAAATTTTAAATGACCATACAAATCCAGATTAATCCCAGGAATGTATGAGGAAAATGTGATAACAGAAGTTCATGAAATTGAGTGCAAATTAAGGGCTGGCCAAATGGGGATGATTATAAATTTAAATCCCGACAGCCACGAAGATAAACATGTATGAAGCAAGGGTAATGGTGTTGTTTACGAAACCACCATCTAGCCCAATTAATTAGGGATCTTTTTGAAAATTGCGATGTAATTAAAAACTAAAAGCTTGACTTGGGAAGTTGTTTCCTTTGGCAAAAACTTTTCTTACTAATCTGCATCTGAACTCTTTCTTTTTAGCGCTGGCACAATATTTTTAAACCTAAGAACTTTTACATGGTTATTTTAGCTGATATAAGGATTTCATCAAACAAATTTTTTTTCTTGTCAACGAAAAACAATTATAATAATAATGAATTCACGCGAACGCAAACTAAAATTTTTCGCTTACATAAAAAGCAGGGTAGCATCAAAAAAATAATACAGTACACCCTCTATAAACCGGCATTCACTTCTCCGGCCCTGCCAGCAATCCGTCGTTTTTCAACAGACTACTACGAAGTGGGAAGCTCGGTCATTTCGATTAGTCTACTTCGCAGTTGAGCCGAGTGCAACTTAGAAATTAGGGGAAATAGTGGTTGCTGACAGAGGAGCCTTCTACTTTAATGGAATAACGTGGAATATTCATACGTAACAATACAATACCTCAATGAAGTTTCATTTTTCTTTATTGTAGTCCTATTTTACGTAAACAGTTAAATTGCGTCTACATACAAATGCAGTTTATAATACAATATATTACATGTAGATGTATTGTATACATTAGCGTACAGGAAGTGTTACCCAGATGTTAAGCGTATGAGGCTGGAAGCTCGGAGAAGAAGAGACTTGGAGGCTACGCGCTAGGCTTACAATTAGATTACTTGAACAATTGAGAATTGATATCTTTAGTAGTGACACGGAGAACATCATCTTAGAGCCCCACTTTATTTCAGGTCCGACAGAAGCATAAATAAGAGATATTTTGCCGAACGGATAGATATGGGAATTCGTTTTCCCCCCGAACTATAAAGGACTTCAATAATCGTCGTAATTTTGTTTAAGCATTTGATTTTTCTATGTAGACGGCTGGTGTCCTAACACCCCCTGCCACAGGCCTTATTAGGCGGCTTGCGGGATATTATGTAGATTTTTGTATGCAATAATAAATAGCTTCTACCGTATAACTGCTTCATAATTAGTGATTTCTAGTAATCCGGCGTTTCCGATAATCTGGCAGTGCTCTGGGCCAATATCTGCCGGATTACCTAGAGACCACTACATATAAAGTGTAACTTAATTGCTGGTAAAGATTGGCTGAACTAGACAAGGGGAATGGCATGAAAAAATACCGGAATAAAGATAATCGTAAATGCTTTAGAGATACCAAACAATTTAAAAGAGTTAAGCTACAGGGATGCTGGGAGAGCGAAGGGTTTGATGCAGGGGGCGGGACCAACACATCCCCGCCAGCGAAGGCGGCCCTTCTCCCGGGCCGGAGTCGCAATCAATACCAAGAGACGTGTTTCGCACGTCATTCCCGTTTCGCCTTCTTTTCACCCTTTTTTTCCCAGGGCCGGCGCGCGGCGGATGGAGCTTACCCATGGCGATAGGGGGGGCATAGGAGGTTGGTAAGAAAGCTAGAGTGCAGCCCGCGTTCTTCACGCAGCACCTTCTCATACGCCAATATTCCCTCACTAACAACATGCAGCGATTCTGGACGAGACAATATCATTACTTATTTTCCAAATAGACACATCAATATCTGATTTGCGTTGTTATATTTACATTATCGTCCGCAATTGAATAAACCTTCACTCATCTTCATTAAAATGTTTTTAAATTAGAAGGGAGTGTTTTCAGACAGTTGATTTATTTGTTATAACGCCGCCTCATTAAGTATAAAATACTATGACATTTTTAGAATACACACGAAAATATCGGAATCAACTTTGATATAATGCGTTTGAAACTTATTGGTTAACCAATATGACTTAAGTTCAGCAAAAAAATTTCTCAAATTAAATACAGCGAGTTAAAAAGGCGTACTAAAGTATTGCAAACAAGAGCGCTGAAATGCATTGTGGAAGTAAAAGTATGCTTTAAGTTCGCTATCTATCTCATTCAAGGAGCAATTCTATTCATTGATTAACGGACAACGCAAGAACATAAAATGACAAGTAATACCAAAAAAGGGATGCGTAGAATGCAATTAACCTAGAATTAGAACCTAAAAGGTAATAAAAATGAAAAAAAACTATAAAAAATGACTTTGGAATCGAATGAATTAACGAAGAATATAACTGAACCTATGTCGGAACTCTACATTTGTAGTACATTCAAGAATTTGTAAATGTTTTACGTCAGAATTTAAAATAGCAAAAGCCAATTTTTTCACCAACGCTCTAATTTGGTAGAAAACGCCAGTGGTACATCTTACACGACTTAATCCGGCAACTTTGTAGTCGTTCATACCTTAATGGGATAAAACCAACGAACTTCCATAACTTCTAATACAACATTAACACCAAACCACCACCATTGCCAAAGAGAATAAATAGAAGCTCGAATATGAATTTATTTTATCAAAGTTTCTATGTCAACTAATAATCGAAACAATTAAGTGATCTTATGAGTACACAGAGTAAAGATGGATCGATGCACGTGCAAATAGTAAAGGAAGATATAATTGGTGGATAATCTCGGATGATTGCAATGAAGTACACCTAGCAATGGTGACGTAACAAGTTAAAACATGCTCTTACCTGAGAGAGTCCGAGATATATGGAGACAGTTTCCGAGATATAGAGGAATCTTCCGTCGGCTGCGAGCGTGAAGGCGAAACCATCGAGTGACTGTAAGATGAACAGAAATGAAGTATTATAAATAACATCAGTTAAGAATTTTAATGGGTGAATATTTCTTGACCCATTCATTGAGAATTTTCATAAACTAACACATTGCTGAAAAAAAGCGATAATCCTCAAAACGAACCTCTTATCATTGATGACATCGATGATTAATTAATGATTAAAATCGTTAGTTCTCAATGACAAGTAGTTCAGTTTGGTGGAGAATCAGAAATTTATCGTTTTTGTGTTAGTTTGCGAACATTCTAAATCCCTAAAGATGAAACATACAATTAAGGCACTTGGTTGATTATAGGGTCATTTCTGAACGATAATAACAATGACCTGTCCTCAAGAAATTCAAAAGAAGAATCCGCAGAAAATATACCTTATGCAATAAATAAAAGATTAAAATAAACGAAAAAATTTGTCATTCACATCCGCAGCATAGCAGAACTTCAGATTTTACATTACTCACGATTTGGGTCAGCAACAAATAATTCTTTGCATGGCAATAGCTGACTGAGCGAGAGGAAACAATGTGGGACGGTAATATGAAATCACACGGAAGAGTACTAGTTAATTTTCATTTGATTGACTCGATGATTGTATTTAAATGCAACAATTTTGAGCATGCTCAGATACACGCGTAACTGATAACTTAATGGACCCAAGCGAAAATTTTCAATTGTGAATGCACTGATTGCAATACACGAGAGTGCGAGCTGGGAAAATTACTCAATTCCTAATTTTTCCAGACTTGCGGAAGTGCGTGAAAATACTCCGTTTAAAACCCGCTTTACACGAAACACGTAAATGCACAACCCGTTCTCACTCGAAATTGATGTCACGTGTAACGACTATGTATGTGTATGTCTATATAAATGTATGTATACCTGTGTGCTCGAAATTGCACATCTTTAGTTTGAAATCAATTCCGAATTAGAACAGGTGCTGGTAGTACATTCTGGCGAGCGACCGAATCCGTAATGCCGACAGCAGGAAATTTTCGGATGTGATGCGGGTTGCTACAAACCCAGGATATAAGCGAAGTAACGAAATGGAACCCACCGCCTGGCATGAGGAGGATAAAAAACTTGGAGGACGCTGAGCGTCGCTCAGAATGGATAGAAACCGCGAGATCATGTAAGCTAGAGAACCTTAGTGTAGAAAATAAACAAGAGCGCTCGAGGTGCCACGCAGTAGCCAAAAACTGAAGGCAAAATCGAATTGAACTGAACTGAGACGCCGAAATTTAATTTGACAATGGCAGATTGGGAAAGTGACTAAAATAAATACCTACTTATGAATAAAATACAAATCTTTTTACGTCTATTTTGAAAACTTTATCTTTAAGCATAAATAAATTTAATAAAGTTTACAATAGAATATAATCTTTAATAAAAAGGTTTAAACATTCATGATAACTCCCCTTCTTCGAGTGCTTGATTAAATGAAAACAAAATTTACAATCATATACCCAACATGTTTACAAAATCTATCGCAGGAACAAGCTAATGAAACTCACCACTCATAACGTGAACATTGAGTCATGAAAGATGTCTCTTCAAGTGTTGGCGATACTTCGTATTAAGCTTGCTGTCGCGAGACTAAGATTGGTGCATTGGAAATACAGCAGAAGAGGGAAGAAGTTGTTAAAAATAGAACTTATCCCCAATTAATTTTAACTCAAAAAGTAATTCATCAAAAAGTAAAAGGTAAGTTTTGGGAAAAAATTATATTTATTTATTAAAAACTAAATACCATTATAAACGGAAAGGATTCTTCCACTTAAATATTAAAAATGGTTATGTTAAAATAAACACATTAATTATTTGGCTCTCATAAAATCGAGAAAATAAAATAATTTTTTCCCCTCTTATCTTGACCTTGTTTAGTACATGTTATAAAATTTCCTGGAGTTTAGATCAATGTAAAACAAAATAAAATAATTGAAAAAAATTAAATCAACCCTGATATAAAAGGTACCTACTATTAATAAAATATGCATTCAAACGAATTTATTTAAGAGAGGGTGAACGTGGGAGGGAGGAAGAGGGAGGAGAGGGACCTTTTTCTGTGAATGAACCGCGGCGGGTCACGTGAGCGTCGAGGACGAATTCGAACGACATGGTTTGGCGGGGGAGGGCTAACCTCTCTTCCCGCCGGAGAGGGCTCGTGCCGGCGGCGAGTGGCGGCGAGGTAGGCTGGGTGCTTCCCATGCATATACGCCCTCACGCCGCAGGTGGGCACTTCAGGGGCGCCTCAACGAATCGACACGCTTCGGACGATTCACCGCGAGGCAGAGTGGGGGCATGGGGATTCCGCACGTGCAGGTCGTGATCATCATAATGATAAAAAAACGCTCGCGCACTGAGCATGTGATGCCTCTTTAACCAAGTCGATTCCATCGTGAACAGGAAAGGAAAATAGTTTGAACCACATGATTGATTTTTGTTTTTTTTTCGCGTTGTCATCACGGCGATGGAGACGTTTTTCCTATTAATTAGGCATCCTCATGCCATGCTGCAGTGAAGCTTAAAGATTCCAAAAGCATAGCGTCATACCGTGATATTATTTATGCAGAATAACGATTCATCCCGTAGAGGATCCTTTATTTATTTCGTTTACTTTAAAGACCGTCTGTCATTGTATAATTTCCCTTAAAAACTATCTCACTCTCCTACCCATAGTTAATGAAAAAAGCACTTAATAACCAAACACATCACCAATTAAAAACTTAGTTTGTATTTATATTCCAGCAAAAAGCTGCCCTCTGGCAGTGGCGTAACTAGGAACATGCTCTGGGGGGGAGTGGGATAGTCTGGCATGGCGACCCCCCTGAGAAAATCCCAGGGTCCGCGAAATGCTTTGAATAATGACATGCCTGGAAAGACATTTTACATCATTTTGGCACTTTGAATGTAACTTTCAGTTGATACAGTTATTTAATATCTACACTAGACAATACTTTTTTAATTTCTCTAAGACTTTGGATGGGGGGGATCTATCCCCTCATCCCCCCCCCCCATAGTTACGCCACTGCTCTCTGGTATAAAAAATTGCTCTGTTAATCCCGGTATTTATTAGTACAGAAGAATTAAAATGAGAAGAATTTTTCAAATAATTTTAATCCAATTGCTCATTTTTTTCCTTTTTTACTGCATGTTTTCAAAATGAATATAGGCAAGTTAAATGGATATTTCAGTCATTTTGACTAACATAATTTGTCTTAAGCAAAAACGTACGCATTTGATCATTAGAAAACGCACAGTATAATTAATTACATTACATGCAACAATACAATACAATGGATTACAAAATACATCAGATAAACGTTTTGTTATTTGTCTATTTTATCGGTTTCTTGGTTATACGGTGGTTTATTTAAAAGCCTATCAATTTGCAGTAAAATTGCCAATGCCGACAAGATTATGATGTTGTTTATTTCCTCCGATATTACAAAGGGCTTAGACTCAGGAGTGCATAAGCGCGCCTGATTAAAAATATTAAAGCCAATTTCACACTATAACACTTGCAACTTACCTCAGCCGAAGGGCAAATCAGGGCAAAAGTCTCCATTTTCCTGATATTGAACATATTTTCTGACATGAAGTCATTTTCCATGAATTTGAACGAAATTTATTCATCAAAAGGAAACACATAGGGAACTAGCTATTTTGAATTTCTTTTGAAATCAGCAAGAATTCATACGTTTATCATTGCAGTATGTAGCTTTTTTTGGCCTATATACCAAACTGAACATACGAAACATGTTTTTATGTTTGCTCAACGGTGGAGCGGGTAGAAATTTCTGAGTAAAAACTTTAGTATCTTTTTCGACCAAGGTTCTGGATATCAATAAAAGTGACTAGAAATTTTCCAGGCGAAATCAATAAGGTAGTAAGTATTTAGCTACCCGATGATGAGTCAATAATAGTTTTAGCACCTGTACGAGCTTACTAAATGGCTTGAGTTTCCTGTGTCCTTGTTGCTGTGCTGTTTTTGCGTAATTTGTGAATAGCAACATGGACGTTTTTTCCTAAGATTTTTAGAATGAAGTTCCAAGATTCATTACAATAGTTAATGCATAAATAAAAGAAAGTCTGATGTCATGTCGATATTTTACAATATTTGTTGTTTCTCATTTTAATGCTGATTTAATTTATTTGAGTTAGCAATAGCTCTGAATGCGACATATAAATTAGTCTCAATATTGGTGATGGACAAAATTTTATTGACAAAACCTCAAGATTAACTGAAACGATAACACAAACAGTGTTAAAAATAATTGTATAACCAAGGATTTTGTGAAACATTTTCAATCAGAATTCTTCGCATGTATACCACCAGATATAGCCTGAAACACTCTCCATGGACTTTGCACCTAGGGATAGATCCGCGCGCCTTAATGCAGGGATCTTTTTCGCACTCCAGCACCGCGACTCACTTCCCTTGGATGGCGAAGCAACGAAGAGGGCCACTCTCCATAGCTCACCAGCTTATCGAGTGCGTCTCTTCCCTTTAGCAATCCCTCAAGAACCACCCAACCACTCCCCGCTCCCCCTTTTCACCCCCTCCCCACATTTCCACGACCCCGGGAGTCTTAGGGCGGGCGAGGAATGGCTACGGGCATCGTGACGGGAATACTGAGACGAGAGGCACAGTCAGGAGGGGAGGGAGAGGGGAGTGAAGAGGAGGAGATAAAGAGAGAGAGAGGAAGCCATGAGAAAGGATGAGACCCCCGTTTTTAGAGTGGGGGAGGGGGTTTATATGAGGGGGGAGGAAAGAGGTTTTGTGGGGATTTTGGTGGGCCAGGTGATATGAAAGGGGTGGCGGTGGAGGTTGTGTCCCCGCATAGATGAGGCGGGGGGAAGGGAGGGGGTTTTGAGTCGAGGGGGACAGGAAGCTGAAGGTGGGTGGGTTGGGAAAGGGGCCAAAAGGTGGAGGAAGCTACCAGGGGTGGGGAATAGGGATGGGCAATGACAAGGAGAGGCAAGTGTGAGATAGTGGGAGAACAAAGGAAGGGGGAAGTCCTCGTTGAGTAATGTCTTCATTTGGCAACTACCTTACGAGGAAGCTGGCTGGCTGGCTGACGAATACTGGCTTCCATAAGCCATTTTTGCCTCATGAGTTTCGAGCATTGGAAAAATTGAATCACGAAGCGACGATTGTAGATAGCTATCGATTATTGAACGTTGAATAATGTCGGTTGCTCACGTTTGACAATTTTAGGAGATGAAAAAAATTATGACTTAAAGTTGTCGACTTCAGATGGTTCTGAATTTTGTAAATCCTCTGTTCTCGACATCGGTGGTCAACCTACAAGTGTGTATTAAAACATTACTCTTTGGACTCAAGTACCGCAAGTGATCATTGATAAATATAACTATGTTTGTCGCTGGTTATAAATTTTCGTCGAATGTCTACGAATATCACCGGTGAAATACTGTCTTTATTACAAACTAAATGACTACATTTGACGAAAAGTTCTATGATTTTAAAAATTGGAAAACAATGAAATAGTGTAGCACATGTTTTCGTTGGAATCGAGAGTAGCAATTATATCGTCGATTGCAAAAATTGCCTATGTTGATTTCGATTTATAGAAGTATCGAATAAGACGCGGCTCAACACAATTCCTTCATCCTCCAACACATATACCCGAAGAGTTCAAAGCCGCATCACTTCTTTTTATGTATACTGAACGAAAAAAATAGAAGGGAAGCCTAGTCTCCGCTTACCAAGGCCGTTGACTCGCGATATGCTCTCAAAGAGAATGAGTACAGGGGTCAAAACCCTAACTCTATACACCGAGTCAGCGATGGGTTTATGAGAGGCAATGGCGGCTGGGACTTCCACAGAACAATGGCGGATGAGAACGGGGATTTGGGTTTAAGTCTCTCGAATAAAGCCTGTGGAATCTGAATTTTTGCAGCCACCCTTTAAAGAGGAGAATTCCCATTGGTTAGGTACGCATTTTTGTTGAATGTATTCTTCTCCTTTCCACCGAAAATTATCTATAAAACAAAGCTACAAAGATATGAAAATCCAATGAAAACATTCATTGTACGAGTATCTTGCATTAGATTAAAGACATCAAAAATAGCATTAATAAACGATTCCCAGAGAGGCAGTAACAATTTCTCAAGTAGGAGGGAATTTCTAAGATTAATAAATAATTTTTAAGATTTTTAATCAGAAAAGAGCAAGTAAAGATACTTCAAAGACATTTATTGCACACATCTCTACTACTCTTATACTATTTTTAGACGTAGATCCCATGATTTTCCAGGTATTTGTCATAGCGTGGCACAAGTTTTGTGTATCATATTCGTAGAATATTGTCGCCAGTGTAGTCGTCCATGAGACTACATGTTCTTTCAGCTCTTCTTCGCTGTTTGTCGATGTTTTTGATCATCCTCCATACAGCCCCGACCTCGCTCCAAGCGAAATTCACTTGTTTCTGCATCTTAAGTCTTTTCTTGGCGGTCAGAGAAACAACTGAGAGCTGAGAGAACATGTTACCTCATGGGTTACCTCATGGGGGTTACTGGCGGAAATATTCTACGAAGAGGGTGTACAAAAACTTGTGCCGTGCTATGAAAAATGCTGGGAAAATCACGGGATCTACGTCGAAAAATCTAACTCAAACTAGTATTTTTTCATGTCCGAGTTCTTCGGTATACGCTTGTAATTGCAGCAAAAATTACGACCTTAAAATTTTCATTATAAAACGGTTAAACTTATATACTTTTTACATATACGAGTTGATATAGAGTATACATTATACGAGTATACATAGAGAGTGCCAGATTTGTGTGTTATACATTTCTTTGAAATATCTGTACTTAATCTTTTTTTATTTCAAAACGGAACTTACTTTCCAACCGTTTAGAACAATAGATGTTTAACAGTTTTTTATTCAAATTTTAAGGTCGTATTTTTTGCTGCAATTACGTGCGTTTATCGAAGAACTCGGACATGAAAAAAAATACAAATTTGAGTTCGATTTTGAGAGATTTCAACGCGTGAATTGTATGCTAGTGGAAATGTTTTGCATATTCCAGCAATTACTTTTATTATTACGTAAGGCAAATGAGAGTGCTAGTGGATAAATGAATCAAGAGATAACCCATTTAGGTGATAATATGACAAATTTAATAGGTAACCTCTATCCAAATAAAGTGAAAGTTACGGAGTAAATCGATAACTGGCAATACGAACTCGATGTATCCTCAGTTCTCTCATAAAGCTTACAATAAATTGAAAGGAATTTACTTCCTTATGATACTCAATTTAACCCTTTTTAACCCTTATTAACTCGGAAAAAGTGAAAAGAGAAACACGGCTAATTTAATCACGTACAATTCATAAAGCCTACGTTGATAGAGGGGAATTTAGGTTTTTCAAGGGAAGTGCTGTCCTAAAAGATGACGAACAAATGAATGAGGACTTCCTGGCGACAAGGTAGGGGTCAATGAACGATGTAACGTTATCAGCCGCTGAACGACCGCCAAGAGCGTGAGAATCACAGTGGAGGTCTAGATTTCAGAGGAAGGAATGGAATCTATCCTCAGTCAAGTAATACGTGGACGGCTACTAAATTCCCTACTGAAATTCTACGAAAGAAAATCAGCTTAGAAAAAACGTGCAGCGAATGTAAAAAATTGAAGTATTCGACTTTGAGGGAGGCAGAAGAATATTTTCTCAAGATGCTTTTTAACAGTTAATTTTAATCAAGACTCCGAGTACAAATTTTGAGTGATTTGATAGTAAAAAAAATTTCAAACAGCACAGCATTAAATATTGTTTGGAAGAATAGCGTTAAAAATCTTTATAAAGAGCTCACACAGAAATTCTAAAAAAATAAAACTTTTAAATGAAGTTTTTCATATTCAAGTAAGTACTGTATATCATTTAATTGACATAATCTGATCATTTAAGGAATAGTCAGAAAAGTGTACGCTTATATACAGGCGAGTTGTTACATTAAAACGGGTGAAAAATTAAGGAAAGCGTGTAGTATGCCAGAAACGGAATGTATTCAGGGAATGGATATTCATCCAAACGTGCAAAATCATTTCACTTCACCAAGGCTTAATAAGCTTTAAATTAATAAACGCTACTCATCAAACAATATTCACTAAAATATGTAGGATTAAGAATCAATAATAATGTTATAACCTAAATTATAATCATACTTCACAAACTACGATACTATGGTGTCTTTCATTAACACCTTGAAATAAAAATCTCCCAACGATCTATTTCAATGCCCTATGAATAAATGAACCCGTTACCTGGGAAAAAAATTTGAATTTTTTCCTTAATGTGACTATTTATTGCCAAAACCAAGTTTCCATACGTTGTAACACCGTCAAGTAAAAAAAATTAAAATCGCTCTTTCCTTCACCCAGTATCAAAGAGTACACTTTAATCAAATCAAAAACACAACGCTTACCAACTTGCAAAAATTTAGTGATATTTCTAGGCACAAAACTACAAAAAAATATCCCCCATGGCATATTGCGGCTGGACGATCAACACCGGGAAGCCCTCAGGGTGTACGACAGTGACCCCATTTCACTCGCGGCAGGGCGTAGGGGTTGCAAAAACATCGCCCCATTCACTGCGGAATCCTCACGCACAGGCAGTCTGGAGAGTGAGGGGGTGGAGAGGTCATGGGATGGGGGGCAGCAAATTGGGGGCGATGCCTCGAATTAGGAGCACGTCCGACAAGGGACGGGAAGCGATGAGGGCATCCACGAGAGAGCATCGGAAACGGGGAACGAACACCCTTTTGCTTCCCTTTAAAGGCGCTGAATACCTTTCCAAAAGACTATTTCAACGGCGTTTTGCGATAGATGCGACATTGGCCACAATAATATGTGGCTTATTTTTAAACCTGAGAATAATATCACGAATATTACGAAAGAGGATCCTCAAGTCACTCTCTAAATGTGTTGTCGACTACCGCGAACTTAAATGGGTTTACGTAAGTCGCCACTCGCGTCGCTGACGGACTAAGTGGTCGGAGTTTCACTGGGAAATAAGGCATAATTAGGGGTGGTAACCGAAATGCATATACTCGATAATGTGATTTATTAAATCCATGACATTCCAATCCTTTTCCTCGCAATAAAAAACATTATGCTGCAAAAATATTGGAAAGAAGTGGATCGCATTGCACTCATCACCGCGCCGCGGACATTTTTGAAAACCGATCAAAACAAGGCCTAAGAGGCAACAGAAATATACCTTCTACAGGATGGAATTTGGCCTCCTCTCTTAGGTCCTCTTGAATAATATACATAGGGATCCACTTGGTGAAAACTAGTTTTCATACGCTACACCATCGTCAAGTTAAAAAGAACAAGAATCGCTTTCTCCTTCGCCCATTATTACAGGGTACACTTGAATCAAAGTATAAACACACCACATTTTAACTTACTTTATAAATCTAATTACAAAAATCTAAACTATAGAGAATATAGATGAGGACCATAGAAGCCAATGGGTACAAGTGCAATTTTCATAATTTCGGAGATAAGTGTGGATAATGTTTGATGTCTATGAATGATTGACGACATCTAATATACATATGCTTATTCCTTGATAAAGCATATTTATATAGATTCAGTCAATCACTTTTTTCCCTCTGCCACAGTAATATAATGCACCTCACCAGCTATTATTTGTGATCATCTCCTAAATTTTAAAATGTATTTGCACCCACTGGCTCATAGGGTCCTCAATTGATACGATGAAAGAATCAGGCCGATGGTTTTACATTTAGACGCCGGAAGGGTACATAATTAAAGAAAACTTAATTTTAGGCTACCGACCGCAACTGTTGAAGTATGAAGAGTTTATGTCACTAGTGATGAAAGGGAATATTTTAAAGTTATGTATTCACAATTTCCCATCGATATCATAAAGATATTTAATACATAATTCAACTTATGCATTTGAATATTTAATTTTAAGTTAAGCATACGGAAGGGAAGGGAAAAGGAATATAACAAGGCACTCTAATTGAAAATAAAATCCCCGATGACATAATTTTGATCACTTTGGTAGAAGTGAGCAATTAGCTCATGAAGTACTTAAAGTGACTCAATGAATTTTAGCTTTCCAATCCGAAGTTGGCGCCATGATTTTCGGTTTCAAGTGCAAGAAATTGGCTGAAAAAGTATTTTTGCGAGAGTGCCAGGAAATTAACAGAAATAATAAACTACATTTTTTTTATGATCTCATCTTCCCTAATATTTCTCTCACCTGTAAATTAAGAGTTGACTATTTGCAGCGTTCACAACAAAGAAGGCAGTTGTTCTTATGGCTAAAACACTGATACTTTTAAAATACAAATAATTTTTGTGACATAATTATGGTTTAAAAATAATATCCTATACCATCAACTACTGCCAGAAATAGTCCAGTTAATTTGGTAATGGAGGAGCCTACTAAAAGACCTTACTTCTCAAGAAAAATATTTGGAACGAAAATGAATCCAATAAAATAGTGGTAAATTTCATCCAACGATTAAGTAAACAGCCTTTTGGCGAGAATATTGGCTCAAGGCCTATGTCCAAGATGATAAAATAATCACCTGGTAGACAAAAAGGCTTGCCTACCAGTGCTCGCAAAGAAGTGGGAACACATTATGTACTCATTTCAAGAATCCACCCTGCTGTTCAACTTAAATGTACCAATGAAATTGAAGGTGATATAACCTTAGGTGCAAGTAGTCATGCTACTGCAAAGGAGGTCGGAGACGTGTAAGAAGGAGAAAGAGGAAAAAAAGAAAAGTTCGAAATGGATTGGCTGATTTATCGCGCCCCTCCCCGGGATACAGGCAAAGACTATAAAAATATACCCCCCACCCTCCCGTGTTACACGTCCTACGTGTCCCCTCCCCCTACCCTCCCTTCCGCGAGACCTCCCATCGCCATGCCGGTCAGGTTTGGGCTCTTTTCACTGGAAACGGCTTCCAGTCGGCCACCGTACGCACAATCATAATGCACGCCCAAGGATGAGAGAGACAAGAGAAGGCGCCCGTGATGGTTATGTGATTTATCTGGGAGGGACGCGTCTACAAGGAACAAGGAGGATGGGGAACACTTTGGGCTGGGCGTCATCTGCATACCACGAGCATCAGGGCGATGAAACTCAGACGGGAAGCACGGTAACAAAATAAGCACATGAAGGGATGATCCAGTAACCCATGCCTTGCTTACCAAACGTAGTTGTAGTAACCCAACGGTTGAGGTATGTTTACATTAAAGCCGGCGCAATGTGTTGGCATCAACTCACTACTTGTCAGAGATTTAACCTGAGGGTTATGTACATGGTTCATCCTATAACAAACTCCATGGTTAGTTAGAATAGGAGGCAATAAAGTTCATCCCAAAAAGAAGGTCAATAACATGCTTCCTCTCAATACAAACGCCATGGTTGGTGTTCTCTCCATGGGAAGGAATAGTATTCACCCCTAACTGAGCCAGACAAGTGTGAATTAGGGATGTAAACCAAAATTTACATTCATGATGATGTTATTTAGCAAATCCATAACTCTTCTATGCTATTCCTCGCAATATAAAACAAAATGCTGCAAAACACTGGACAAAAGTAAATCGCATTGCACTCATCACCGCGCCGCGGACATTTTTTAAAACCGATCAAAAGAGGCAACAGAAATCAACCTTCTCGAGGATGGAATTGGGCCTCCTCTATGAGGTCCCCTTGAATAATATGCGTAGGGATCCTCTGATTATTGGTGGAAACTAATCTCTATACGCTATATCATCGTCAAGTTAAAAATATCGAGAATTTCTCTTTCCTTCGCCCATTATCAAAGGATAAACTTGAATCAAATTAAAAATACACACAATTTTTCAACTTACTATCTAAATCTAATTACAAAAATCTAAACTATAGAGAATATCGTTGAGGACCATAGAAGCCAATGGTTACAAGGGCAACTTTCATAATTTCGGAGATGGTTAGCGGATAATGGTTGTGTGGATGAAGTGTGGGTAATGGTTGATGGGGTGCATCCAACATAAATATCCTTATCCCTTGATAAGCATATTTATATAGATTCAGTCTCTCACTTTTTTCCCTCTGCCACAACAATATTCAGGGTAGCTCTTTCCCTGAGAAAACTTGCATCGCATTTCGAATATTTTGGTTGGCCTGTCTTAACAATCTAAGATTGGTATCCCGCGCCCTTCGATCTGTAGCAACCGCTTAATCCACTAATTTAATACGTTATCATTGTCGTACATAGCGAATTTGAATTTTCCATTTTTACTTCTTTGGTGGGTATATGGATAAACCATATTCATACTACGCCTAAATCTTCTACTCCTCCATTCCGTTTTCATACTCTTTGCAAACCTCTACGCATCAACAGCGAAAAAACGCGTACGGGGGAGGCGAATCGGGCCGATTGAACTCGAATTTACGTAAAATTAAAAGAGAGAAATGGCTACTTGCTCCTTACTGATAAAGGTAATGATCCCGTTAAGACATGTTCACAATGAAGCTTAAGAATTATGAATGGTATCTGAAACAGCAAACCCTATAATAAAACCTTCAATTCCTTCCTTTGGTCATTAAAAGGGTGAAACTAGTTTCATGCAAACTATAAAATATGTTTTCCCTCATTTCGCTTTCTTTTTATAACGTTATTTATGTACTTGCTTTGTTGTTTGTCATATTGTCCGGATCATATCTTGCAACTTAATTTTAACCAACCCTTTGAGTAACTATTAAGCTGAAATTTTCAGGATAGCTCTGAATCAGGCAACAATGCAATATTCTAGCACTTTTATTATGATTTTAACAGTACCTCCATTGTTATTCAGATTTTAGAACTAAGAATGACGATTAGTTAAAAATGGCCACCAAAATCAGATAGTGGCGCTTCAATCATTTAAAGGAAAGTGAATGAAAACAGAGTCATAACAAGAAATTTGTTTACATCAAATTTCTTTGAAAAATTTATTGAACAAAAATTTACTTGAACTATTTTTAGTTTGCGGTAATAACTTTCTATAAAAAACATTTTCATTTCGTATTATTTACCACTCATATCGACCAATAGTAGAAGCTTGGACGTTACTTTAGCGGCCCCTGGGTCCACACGAGAGGAGGCATGAGGAACGCTCTTTGAGGGTCTTAGGCGATGTAGCCGCACCTCCAGATGCCGTCTCCGGAGACCGCATTTGAATTCAGCCCGGCGGCGGACTGGCCCGCCTCCCCGAGGAAGGAGGAGGACCGTGCCGGGAAGTGTCAAAACACTATCGTAAACCTTAGAAAAAAATGTACGATGACAGGTAGTGCTACTGGTCTTCTACGAGGAGTTAGCACACGGGTCCCCGTAGGATCTCCAGAGCCATACATCTCTCAAATGATACGCGTCGAAAAATATCCGAGGTCCGCGTTGAATAGCAATTCATAACTCTTTTTCGTCACATTTATCATGCGCTGAGAAGTGCACCCTCCGTTGACGTGAATGGGAAAGATCAACTCAAGGAAGAAATTGAGGTTTCTAAAGAAAAGGTAGGTTCAAGGAGAAAGAGCGATTCACAATGTTTACAGCTACGATGGTTGAAGGTCCGAAAAGCCAGGTACTTTATTCAGAAAGAAGTAGTATCTTCGCTCGACATTTGGACATAAAGGCAGCAAAAAAATTGTCACCGAGGCTGGAGGATTACTCCCTTTTCCAGACTATCTTTACTTAAGGGTACGAAAAAAAATTATTATGAATTTTTCCACGATTATCATTCCAACTAGTTTAATTTATAGCGCAAGGTAAGCGATAACATGCTTTTTATCATCATGAAACTCATTCTTACTGAAATAACTTCATCCCAGGGTTATAAGTTTGAGAAAATAACACCATTCATGAAGAAAATATACATCTAGTTTCCTTGTTAAGGTTTGGCCGCAGGAAATATTAATGTTAAGTAACTCACACTCCATACTCCCTCAGCTAGATAGCATGTTAATCACATTTTTATAAGAAACTAGATGCCACCCAGTAAAAATTCAAGTGAATGAGGAAGTAATCTAATTGATCATGCAAACACAATCTATCACGCAATTTCTTTCACCAGGTAAAAATCGTTTTCACCAGGGAAGAAATTTATCAATTGAGGCGAGATTAATTTCACTAAACCAGCCTCAAACCGGCTTGTGTCAAAACCCAACATCCGGAGTCCCAGTTAATTTAACAATATTAATCCGCAATTATCGCTAAAATTGCGTTTAGTAATTTGGAGAAAATGCACACCCTTTCTCACAATGCTGAAGAATGAACTTGAAAGCTAGTGCGAAGCAAAGATAAAAATTACTTTTCCTAATTCCATTCTATTTGTTAAAAACCAATTCACATTTCAGCAGCTATAATGTTCCTTCGTTTTTCAGGTGTAATATTTAAGTATTAATCGAAACAGTTATACCCTGTCAGAGTCCTACGTCAGCAATTAATTTCAACAGTAATATCATCATTGTAAGTTTGCTTTAGGTGAAAGGCTCCCTTCTGCCGCACGTGGCTGAAGTGCGGCTGAAGTAGAAAGGTAGCCCAGCGCAAAGAGTTAGCATGCTGCTTTTGAGGTTGCTCATCCGAGTCCTACGTCATCAATTAAAGTTGACTGTAGTGACATATAGTTGTGCAATTTAGTTTTTTTTTATAAAAAGGGTAGGTTTAAGGAGAAAGAGTGCAGTAGTAGAAGAAAGTAGCGAATAATTTTTAATGAGTTCCTCGAATCCCACTGATGGAGGTAGGCTGAAAGAAAATGAATAGACATAAACGTAGGGTTCATAGTTAGCCACGTTCAATTTGAACAAGCCATTGAATACTACGAATTGAGAAGGTAGTTTTGAGGATAATTTATAGAACTGAAAGCAGGGCTCGTACGTACTAGGTTGAAATAGTTCTCGCCTACTTGAGTCTCGCATCATCAATGAATTTTACGACACCCCCCCCCAAAAAAAATATCCTCCAAATCCTTCCCCTCTCTCCTCTGCATCTCCCCACCCCTCTCCCTGTCCAGGTGATTTGTGAGGTCGGGACCCCCAAACACTCCTCACACGTGCACCCTCTCACACTCACCGTGAATAACACACCCTTTCCAATGGGAAGGCCCGAAAACCCAAAGCCACGCACACCTACCCCGCAGTAAGTCCATCCTCCTTCCGCGTAAGCTTCCGGTCTCTCTCTCTCTCTGCCTTTCCATACCGCCCCCGCGCCGCCATTTTGCCCACTTTATTATTCCGTGGCGATAGCGGGAGACTCCATCATCGCCTTTCCTCCCCCCCGCCCTCATAAGCCCCACCCCCTGCTCACCTGCTCGTCTCCTTATATTTTCCCATCTCCCACTACCCAAACCACCTATCTTCCTCCTTCCCTCTCCCGTGCCAGAAGCGGCGGTGATATCGTGGACGCCATTGTGGCTGGCGGAGGAGCGGAGAAGGTAAAAACTTAAAGAAAAGAGTAAATACGAGCAAATAGGATGGTTCGGAAGGCTTATTTTCTTTAAGTTTCTCAAGATTCTTGATTTTAACCTGTTAAAATGTGCCATGGGGTGTAGAATCGGTATGCTAAAATAGTCATGCCGATTTTTTAATTTTTAGATGTTGCTAGAGAGGACTAAATACAATTATAATTATTACTAAATCATTCAACCGATTAAGGAGAATTTCATGGAGGACTTAAGGAGTATTCTAGTATCCTCCCTCAGTACTCGTTCCATCCATACATTTTATAAGGACGAAGGATTTAAGTATTAATTGAGCAAGTTATACCCTACCAGATTCCTACATCAACAATGAATTTGAATACGATAATATATCATCATTTTCTCTCTCTCACACTCCCCAGACCACCTCCTTCTATCCCTTTCCCTCCCTCTTAGAACCGGGTCAAAAGCGATGATAATATCGTGTGGACGCCATAATGGCTGACGTAGGCTCATCGAAGGTAAAAACTGAAAAAAGGATATTCCGAGGGGTGTGCCTAATTTTTAAACATTTTCGGTATTCTTGCTTTAAACCTTTAAAATTGCCATGGGTAATAGAGTTGGCACACTAAAAAAATTATGCCGATTGTTTAAAATTAAGATATCACTCCAGAGTACTAAATACAGCTAAGTATTATTATTTTTACAGCATTTTTTCTGGTTTTAGGCGAGATACGGTTCACACAATTAAAGCTCAAAATTATTTAATTTTGACTGTGAAATTATATGGAAATATGATATACCTACTAATTGAAAATTTCTTTTTATTCTGCTTCAACAATTATCCTGCTTCCTAACATGCGACGAAAATGAATCTGGTGATAGTAAATTTTAGATTAAATTTACCATCACCAGAGAGAAAAAACCAATGGTAAATTTTAAATGTTTCCATTTAAAATTAACTATCCGTTTCGATAAACTTCGTAACATCGCCTGTAGGCATAAACCAATATGATATTTTCTCGTATCGTAACTGGTATTATTTAAAACCTTTTGCGTAAATTTAATAGTCTCTTAAGGTAGACATCCTCCGAATTACGGAGGAGAATACATTTTATGTTGGTCTATGGGTTCTGATTAGCTGGTTCCTACGATAGTGTTTGTTCTCCTGTTGCCCATTTCGATTGGAAATTTTTGTTAAGAAAAAATTAATAATGACAAAGACGGAGCATCAAGAATTTTTTTAAATCCGTCATTTACTATGTAATTTGCTGACCTTTCTCATAAGCAGAGCCTATTTTTGAACTAAAGTGAATCCTTCAACCCTTTGACTGCCAACCGATTTTATAGGCACTATGCTAAAAGTGCCGAGGCATTTTTGCTGATTTTGCAATAGGTTAGGAAAAAAATTAGGTCCCAAAAACAACTAAACGTTTATATTAAAAAACTTTAGAAAATATTTATTATATATGGTTTCACCTTTCTGTACTATTTGACGAATTTTTATAATTTAAATAAAATAGTTAATGTTAAAATAAAATGAATATTGACTATTGAATGATTAGTGAACTATCAGCATCTTAGAGTAGCATTGTCTGGTCACTCTAAGAGTTAAATGGCATATATAACACCCTATGAATAGAAGAATTAATATGGCTAATAATTTTCCTCCAGGCCTCATTACTGGCTTCATGAAGGTATCCATGTTTGGCATCTTATGATTAAGCTATAAGTATGAATGCGTAACATTATTATTAATCACGATGCTTTAACATTTTCACTGAACAACTCCACTAATTCAGGATCAAATGTTTACCTATCCTTATTCTTCTTCCCGAATTTTGATATGATTGTGCCGTAGAAGTCTTCTGTAATAATGGAAAAATCGAGACTTTTTTGAGATTTTTTCAGTTTGCCACTCAAAATAGCTTGAGTGTTCAGTTCGTTGTCTTCGTCTAGATTACCAACTGTTCATTTCTCATTTTAAGTTCTTTTAATGCTACGCGCCATTGTGTACTCCAAAGTAGCATATGAATGACCAGACCAAAACCGCCGTACAGTTTGAATCAATCAGAATCAATATGCTATCTACAGCCCCGCGAGTCATACTCCTACTGGTTTCGACATGACTCATAAGGTGACGTACCCCGGTTTTGCTCAAAGGGTGATCCAAATTAGAATGAAAGATAGTTATAGAATATAAAGGATATAGTTATAGAATATAAAGGATATAGTTATAGAATATAAAGGATATAGTTATAGAATATAAAGGATATAGTTATAGATTAGAAAAGGGCGATGATTCACGAGCTGTCTCTGTCACCATAACCAAACAAGCTCTCACTTATGACGTTAAGTACGACCATGGTGCACTTACCTTCTTGCGTCCAATCAAATTTCAATTGAGACACCGATCTACATACCAAAAAAAGCGGGGAATATGGCTAGAGTTTCTTAATAGAAATGATATTACGATTCTTGTTGCATAGTTCATAAATTGTAGAGTGAATAAAGTTATGCGTGCTCCTTCGCAGTAATTATCGTTAAGCAAAAATCACACTGGACTTCGAGAACTCACCCATACCAAGGTTGTACAAAAAACTTTGACGGGAAGCATAGAGATGAAAGTGCCATCCAATACTTTGTATTATCTTCAAACACAAAGACTTTAACGGGAATATATATTTTAAAAATTGAAATTCATAATCTACCTGCAGGATATGCGTTCCTTGGTGCTGTTCGAATATCTCCATTGCGATGCCAGCGATGGTACGTGAACGAAGCTGGCCTCCTGAAAGATGAAAAAAAGATTTATCATCACGTGATTGTTATGGAAAATAATATTCATTAAAATTATAAATACACTACAGGAATATGGACGGATCTAGTACAATGAAGGATGAGTAATTTTATTGATTATTTTCGCCAACGAACAGGCCCTGCAAGTGTAACAGTTTTCTTTCAAAGCAATCGTGAATTCACAACGGCAATTAATTCTCCCAGGTTTCATAAAATGTTACCCGTTATTACTACCGAGGAAACTGGACTAGGAAAATTAACAATTGATCCACTGTCCACATGTTCGGCATCACAAAAGGTCGACTTCTCCTCCTCTGTCGAACATTTATATAATGTGGGGGCAACTACTCTGGGTAACAGGTAACTGTAACAAGTAACTGTCTTTATTTTTCACAAATATCCCATGCATTTTGGAGATAAGATCAGAATGTAAGAAAAAAGTTATGTTCCTTTTTCAACGATATCGAATTCATCGACAAACATCTCGGCAAGATGAGGACAATGTTTACGGTATAATCGACAAAACGCCAGTCCCTAGGGTCATTGAGGTGCTGAAGAGGTCCATATCCTTTCCGGAGATGTAGCCCGGGGAGAGAATTGGGTGAGGTGAAGGAGGAGAGAACGACCCCAAGCACCCTTTCTACTCCTTACGTTCCACCCCGACAGGCAATCTCCATTC
This sequence comes from Ischnura elegans, assembly GCF_921293095.1. Taxonomy (NCBI): domain Eukaryota; kingdom Metazoa; phylum Arthropoda; class Insecta; order Odonata; family Coenagrionidae; genus Ischnura; species Ischnura elegans. The sequence continues at coordinate 88,731,157 of NC_060249.1, forward strand.
GAAATGAAGGAACACCCACCCTGCCCCTCACTTCCTCTTCCGCCCCACTCATTGTATGATTAACCCTTTTCTTCGGAGCGATGGGGCGCTTCGAGCAGTTATTCCTATCGGAGACGTAATAAAAGAACTCGGACAGAGAGGGAATCAACCCTTATTCCTCCAGCTTCGATATCCCCTCCTGCTTGGGCGCGCGAATGTCGTCAGCGTCTCCGAGGAAAGGGATAAGGAGACGCAGGCGTTTGCCAACGCGTCCGGAGATCATCTTACCCTCAATAATATATTGCCTTCCACGCCCTTCCTCCGCGGCTGTGAATACACCTCCCTCTCTCGAGCAATATTGCTCTTCGTTGTTGCGGGGTAGGGATCATTGGGGCTTGATAACAAGCACTTCGTCAAACAGAGATGGCCTTTCACTTTCACTGGATTGAAATTAATAGGGCCAGAGATGGCCCTATTAATTTCAATCGGTAAATATCTGCGATATCAATGTAAATCAATCGCGGATATCGCTCAAGGCAGCAGGTTCCCGAAAAATATTCATTACTCTCTATTTTATTCATCGTTAGAGGTGGCATCGAGTCTTCTCATCTTTCCTTACAGTTGTAAACTGTAGAGGCAGGGAATATTCACCTCACATGTGAGAAATTTGGGAAACGAGTTTTTGAGAAATCATGACAAGCACTTTCATCAAAAACCGATAGCGTTCCTTTTTCGCCTAAGTTGCCGAACATTGACATTTAGAAGCGTTTGTTACATTAAATTTCAGTCAAAATATTACTTTATGTAAATCAATGGACGATTAACTGTTTGTGAAAAGATAAGGAACGATTTAAAACAGAAAACAAAAATCTTACTTAGCAATAATAAGTAGTACCTACTGTTCCCTGAACATATAAAAGTATCTAAACCGTAACTAATACCGAAAAAAATTTCCGCTCACTCAAGAATGCTATTGTGAAGTAACAATATTTAATAAAGCAGGGAGTGAATAATTTATGCTTTGAATTACGGACATCAGAATTTACTTCATTTTCATTCAGGAACAGGACGCAACTATCAAAAATCACTCTGAATAAAGAAAAAAAGGCGTCTTAAACAAATGAAGCTCCCCAAAAAAACGAAGCGATGAACAGAACCAACACCAGGTCAACAACCAGACACATTCTTAAAAATAATACGAGGGAAATATGAGCGACCCTTAAGGGATGAAGAGAAGGGGAACGAACGTGTTGCATTCTCGGAAGTATTCCATAAAATAGTTTCCTATCCCTCGAGGACTCGCGCGAGAACGGCGGAAGAAGTGTCAGCTGAAGATCGCCTTGAGCGCCGTGTGAAGGCTTATCAACGCGCTCCCGCGTTAAAACAAATTAAGTATCTCCGAAGAAACACTCATTCCCTTTCCTCGGTTATTAAAGCGAGATGGAGGAGACGAGGAGGAGGGGGGAGAGGCCTGAAGGGGAGGGGGAGACAATTGCAGGAGGGGCGTGAGGGGAGGGGAGAGGTAAGGAGGTGGGGGCTTTGGTGTTCTCCATTCCGAGCACGCCTGTGGCTATGATTCCGAGAAAGATCTCCAGGAGGGATATGATTCTGTAAGGACGGGGAGTAGACTGGGGAAGAGGGAAGGACAGGAGTAACTAACTCATAGTGTACCAAGGGAAAGGGGTCTTAGACATTTCGTACGACCGAGTACATCACAGACAGGATCGATCGATTGCCGCCATCGATTTCAGAAAAATCATTTGCTAAAGTTTATAGATGGATTTATGAAGGTATATAAAGCACAGATAACTCCTAAAAATTTACTTCTTGGTCACGAATGCTTTCGTGAAATATCGCAACGAAATGTTTGTTAAAGCAGGGCGTGAATGATTTATGCTGCTCATTGCGTAAAGCAGATTTTACTCCATTTTCAAAATGGTTTCAAATATGGTTATGAAAATATTTATTAAAGCAGGGCGTGAATATTGTATGAAGTGGATTACGTGAAACAGAATTTACTCAATTTTCATACAGTAACAGGACAGCGTAAACCACTCTAAATAAAGATAGAGAAGCGCCTTAAATAAATGATGCTCCCATATAAGACGAAACGATGAACAGAACCAATACCATGTCAACAATCAGCATCATTAAAAACAATACGGGAGAAATTTGAGCGACCCTATAGTGCTGCTAAATATGATGGTAAGGATAAAATGAATTAGTCTCAGCACTCGCTCGCTTGAAGATCACTAAATCATTAATTCGATTCGTGGGCTGGTTAGAAGAAGCGAGGTAGATCTCACCAAAAACTAAGCCTCAGGTGTGTGTATTTCCAAAATTCAGGGAGCAGATTAAGTTCCCTGTCCCCCACGAACTTCGATGACATGTTATTCGCATTTCCGTAAGGCTTCACCAGGGATTTGAAATTAGAACCCTACAAACAGATAGTAAACGCTCTACCCACTAGAATACCAGACTTTCCGTCACAATGAAAGCATGCCTCGGCTAATGCAGTGGGTTTTGCTCTCACCTACGAATGCAAAATCTTCTGATTGAAGAACTGAGTGAGCGATGAGGAAGATAGACATCGTAAAATCGAATTGTGATCGATAAACTTGCTTTCGTTTTCCACAATTTTTTAAAAAGCCATAACTAATTTCACCGCAAGTTAGTGTGGTCATAACCGTTTTTATGCTAAGTTGGGTCGTTAAGCTTCACTGTAAAGAGGCTCGGTGATATTAGTTGAAGTTTGCGAGAGATAAAATCAGATCTCAAAGCGAATACTTACATGAAAATATTATTTTCCTCATCATGAGAATGATAGACTGTGAATTAAATGTGTGAAATCTAAATTTAAAAATTGAATATGGAATAACTTGATCAAAGCATGTCAATTAAAGTTTGTGGCGCGGATAACGAATTCATTGTTACTGGTTTATACATTTGGCTACTTTAAATATTAATCCTAATCATGCTGTTACATTGTGATGAATTAAATTTTGCTACACCAGCTTTCCAATAGTGTGCAACCTTATGCCCTCGGGTATGCAGCAAAAGAACCACTCCTCTTAGAAAACCTACAAGTTATGTCGTGATTCTTATCGATATTCGCAGCAAAAACTGTTTTGGATAAGGCCTCGACGATAAGAACGTCCTGGGTACGGACTAAAGGGTTTAGCGCAAAGGAATGAGAGTGGGATGAGACGCTTGCCTTCGAAATGGAAAAGTAAGGTTCGGAATTATAGCCCTCCCATTCCCCATATCCTATCGAGAACAGGAAATGAGGAGAATGGGGAACCATGGGGGTTGACTTCGGATCATTGCGTGTCTTCGCGAAGAGCTAACGGGTTAAGGCGGTTGGACTGGGAGGCGGAAGAGATAACGAGGGGACGCTGTCCCCATGGCGACATTCGCCCGACGCCACCGTGCTCCCACGCAAACTTGGAGCATAGGCCACGTGGCCACTCAACTCGCTTCCGCAATCGAGCATTATGAGCTCGAGATACGAGTACTTTGATGTCACCAACACAGATACTGCACACCAGGGTGGGTCGAAAAAAAATATTTGCCCTAATAATAAATTAATTAATTTGAAATAAAAATTTGCCCTATGCGATGAAATTTGTGTACTCACGTCCAAAAATTTTCCAAAATACGATAATAATAACCACTGGTCGGATAAAATTAGACCTGCCCAGTGCCCATATAAAATCACCTCTGAGCCGTTAAGTTTAAACTTGGCGACAATTAAGGCGAAATTTGGAGAAAAACTCCTATGAAGAGGAAATCACTGTATCTAAGCCCGCTTTGGTAATAATCATTGATGATAAGAACTTAAATAATTAGGTTTACAAACCATAAGCCTGGGCGAAGAAAATTTTTCCTGCTTTGTCTCAATGCCCAATGATGGTGGAATTTAGATCTCAAAAGTTTCCGTTGCCCTCAAAATAATATTGATCGAAAACAAAAGAGTAGTTGATTTGAGGAGAAGCCATGCACTAGATGGAGACACATGCCATTTTATAGAGTCGCAATTAATGCATAAGGTGCTATTCCATTAAAAAATCATTTGGCCGCACTCTTCATTATTCTCAAGAAGTACTGAAATAAAAACCCAGTGACTTTCACTCGTCAGTCGGGAGAACCAATCCCGTTTCTCACGTTTAATAGGATGCTCAAATGGCCGTATTTTTAATTTTTAATAGTCTATTAGGCAGTAGAGGATAATAACGAAATGTTCAAACGAAATTCCGCCCAGCATTTACTGCTTTGGGGAAAAAGGGAATTCCCATACTTTTCCGTTCAATAACAGTTAAATCTAATAACAGTTAAATGTTAAAGTATCTCTGTTAATGTATCATTGCTGTCGGACCCGGAACGGGATATGCACTGTCATTTGAAAATTTTCAGGTTGCACACATTAGACCCTTATCATTACACCCTAATATAGACCCTTGTACAGTGTATGGTGCGGAAAGTATACCCTCATCATTATACCTTTATATAGACCAATGTAAATTTGCTTGTATCTAAAAAATGAATACCTTGACGATGAACATATTGAGTTGAAATTATCAAATTTGACGTCGCGAAAAATCTGAGCGGGAGTGATACGACATCTTAATTACAGGTGTCTCAAAATAGCGATACGCAAGGAAGAGCGATTCTTCTTATGAAATTTGGATACGCTCACGTGTTCTATACCGGGATGCTACCTTAGCGGCGTAAAACTTAACGTCACTCGCCAGCGGGAGATTGCGGAAACGATCGTGACTCATGAGCCAAATGAAGAAGTGGGGACGTGGTGCATTAGATGGATGGCCCTGATCCGGGATCGGGCAAATAAGAGCGAGGAGAAGGGGTCTATGGGGTGGAAGGAAGAGAATGGGAAGGGGCAATGTGTCCAGACGGAACTCCTCAAGCTATTGACCCCGCAGGCCAATATCCCACCCGCCAACAAACCCGGCGACCGCCCGCGCAAACACAAGAACTGGCCGGACACAAACACGGGGGTCGACCTCTTCCGAATTCACGCCAATATATTTCCTGAGCCGCCCATTCTGTTACCTTTCCCTCTTCCTATCCGTGGTGGCTCCAGGAGTGTATTTATTTTACTCTTCCACGCGACTGATGTGCCCTTTACGCCTTTTACTTCATTTTCTTTCCCTGCGTGGATTCGGCCGAACTTCAATCTTACAATCCATCCCTAAACCACAAAACCTTTTCAGACTGTATCTGAGACGAATATTTTCCCTATTATTGGGGGAAAAATTTACTACGGGAAAACAAGTTATTAATATTAACGTATTTTTTCAGGTTTATTGACTTTACAAGCACAACATTACACTATTGTTATTAAAATATTCTACCGATTAAGGTAGATTTCCATGGAATACTCGAGACGAATTCTTGGATCCTCCCTCCCCATCAACCACTTCCCTCCTCATTTCACAATAAGACCTACTCCCTTTCATTCTATCTAAAAATCCTATTCTTTTCCTTCCTCTCCCTCGTTCCCCTAGCATTCTACCCTTTAACACTGTTTTCAACATCCCCTCCCCGCTAAGTACTCACTCCATACATATCTTCTGTATCCACCGTATCTCATCTAAAAGCTGTCTCTCCTCACCCATCATGTCCAGCACTTTATCATTCCTCCTCCTCTCTGTCCACTTCACCTTCTCCATTCTTCGCCACACCCACATCTCGAATGCCTCTAGTCTTTTCTCGTCCTCCTTCCTAAGTGTCCACGTTTCTGCACCGTTAAGTGCCACACTAGAGATCAGACTCTTTACTAACATTTTATTCTTACAAAGCGAACCTCTAAGAAGCTCCTTCCTGTACATGAACGCCTCCTTTACTAATGCAATTCTCTATCTGATGTCCTTACTTCTGTATCCGTTTCGCTTTAACGCTCTGCCTAAATAGTTGAACCACCTCACCTGCTCTATTTTTTCACCACCCACCTTTATCTTAAGTCTCACATTCCTCGCTCGTGATGCTTTACAAAACCGCATAACCTCGGTCTTCTTGTGATTAATCCTCATCCCATACTCCTCATAACGCTCGTATAACGCATCCACTAGAGCCTGAAGCCCCTTCGCTGACTAACTAATCAACGCCATACTATCCGAACATTGCACTAACAACGCATAATTATGCACAAAAATTCAATTTTAACTGTAAACTGGCTGGTTTAAAAGAATCCAAAGGTTCACCAGGAAAACGTCCACTGCGTCTTAGATATAATCATATCAATTAATTAGATTGAACAATTCAGACAAAAACAAGTTTAATAATGACATCCAGGTTGAGTTAATCCGTTGTCGCGGGCATGAACTCATGAAATCGACTTAACATAATGAAGAGTAAACAATTTTGTAATCCCATATGGACTCATGAAATTACAAAGTTTTTCACTTTTAGTAGGAGTTGAAAGAATAAAAAACTGCAATTTTTACACGGTTATTTATTATTTTTCTTAATTATAAATAGTACTATAAAATATTATTCACCATGTGGAAAAATATAAGTTATCATTCCTTTAGCTCCTACTCTAAAGGATATCCACCAAGTCTTTTATTACCTTTTACTTTTATTTTTACTTATCATTATATCTAGGTTGAGATTGAGAGAGCCTCAAGAACTCCGTCAGCTGGTGTTATGATGCGACGGCATGCACTGGCGGAAAATCTACTACTGTATAGCTGAATAAAACAAGAAGAATATTCTTCCATTTTAATCACTCTAATTTTAAAAGTGTTGAAAAACAGTTCATCAGTAGAGATGTGAAATGTATGAGGAGCTGAGAAACTTTTCTCGATCCGGCGGCGAATCGATCGATTGATTTTGGCCAGCGAAATTCGATGGCAAAGAGCGCCGATTGAACAAACCGACCACCCTCCCTCCTCCGGATGACCCCTTGAAGGTATTTATTTTGCCCTTCTGCGCCGGTGATGGACCCTTTTATGCCTCTTACTCCCACTCTTTCCCCGGCCGATCCGAGTGTGTACTTAGTGTGCGCCCTCCAGCTCGTCCCTCACCATAGCCCATTCGGAAGAGTCCAAAGGCCACAATGACCACTTCCCCATCCTGACACTCTTGTTCAGTGACACATCTAGGGAAAGGGGGCTATAGCAGCACAGAATGAGAAGGACGGACGGATATAACATATTACAACAAAACTTTCAAAAAGGTCTGATGAAGTCTTCTCGGGAAATCAGCCGGGTCAGAATGGACATTGCTGCCAACGTTTCGACGGCCCTCTCTGCCATCGTCATAAAGGCGAATGATGGACCTGGTTAGTGCTGGGCTTATATGCACAGTCAAGTCTTCTCTGATTGGTCCGATTTTGGTGTCCTCCTTTCTTTTAGCTTACCCATTCGTTTGATGGTGGGATTCCATGGTTTTCTCAGGTTGAAACCCGCCTCTCTATTCATTTTATTCTTCGCGAGTTTTATTTCAATCGCTTCTTTGGTAAGTCGATCCCAATATCCATTTGCCTTGCAGAGGATTTTGGTATCATTAAACTGAATGGCATGGTCATATTAAATACAGTGGTCGCTACGGCTAAATTAAAATTCAATTACGTTGAATATAGTGGCTGCACTTTCATGGTGTCTATGTAGGTGCCGACATCAAGATTTGTAAGTATCCTTTAATGAATTTTTGCATGTTTTCACTGACTATGGAAGCAATTTTTTTTCGCAGATGCCACATTTGCATACCTACTCTTATGATAGAGTCAATTGCAAAATCATACTGGCAACCCAGAAAAAACCGTACTGTTTGTTGTTTTCGAGGAAATACGATGAGGAGATTGATTAGTGTGTTGGATTCTTGTCCTGTGGGCCCGGGTTTAAATTCCAGAAATATTTTTAAAGTTACCCTGACCCTTACTTGGATCCCATGTTGAGAGCATCTCATGTTCAGCACTTCATTCGTCGACTGGAATATGAATCTTGAGTCCCCTGTGTGTTTAACTTACGAATTTGTAAAATTTGGAACGACTTAGAGGTAAATAATGTCATATCCAAAGTTTAAAAAAGAAGGATTTTTACAGTTGGGTATGCATTGCATAAGGTGCGGAGGGATATTTTCGTAAAAAAATGGTACTTAAGCAGAATAAGGAAAGAATAAGCGCTCAGATGAGTTCACTGTCCAGACAATCAAAATCCTCTGCAGGTTTTAGGCTACATATCCATGGCAATAAAAATTAATTTATCGGATCATTGACAAAAAAGAAACAATATATTTGCTAAAAATAATTCTCATAACTAATACATTATGGCTTCAATGAATATACTTTATGCATACAAGCCTAACTGTTACATTCCCTACGTGTGCGGAAACCGCCAAATAAGAGAAGACAGATTCAAGGCAGTCCAAGACTCCGGCCAATAATCAGGAGGATATCAGCCCTAAGAGAATTAAATATAAACAAAAGTGCTCACAGTGGCTGCACAGTAACCGAAAGCTGAGGCCACCTTGACTTAATTTTATTGAGAGAAATTAAAAAGTTTGCAAATGAAATACTTATAGGCAAATTGAACTATTAACTGGGTACTTTTTCTTTCTGAGGATGGTATTTATTGGTATTTATTTTCCAATCAAAATAAATAGCAACATGAAAACAAGCATCACGTTACCTCGTATTTTGCTTTTTCAACCTTGATCGCCGGCCCAGAAGCCGATATTGCTCCTCCAGCGATGTTCTTTTGGATAACTCTGTGTCGAAGTTTAAAAATGAGAGCATCTACACTTTCACTTCCTCTGCTGAAGAGTACCACAGGGTGACCTGGAGACCTCCTCAGATGGGAGGTCAGGGATTAACCGGAGAGAGAGAGAGCAGCGGATACGAAACTATTTTTCATATATTTTTAAATTATGACGCGGTTTTACCAAAAAAAACATCACTGTCATCATGAACAGAGAAATTTTGCTGCCAATTGTCCAAATCGCTTTTTTTTCATTTGGCTCTATGCATTACCCATCGAGCTAAGTAACCATTCATTGCGCGTAGCAGTAGTAGGAAAAAAAAACAGCGAAGAAGGGTAGTAGGGGACGTAAGTCGCTCACTATAAGAAAGAGAGAGAGAGGGGGGAAAGGCTTCTTACAGGACTATAAATCATAAGTGAGGGGGTTTGGTGGGGGGAAGGGAATATTCGTAAAACCATGGGAAGAGAAGCGCCTAGCTTATGGCAAGGGAAAACGAAAGGAGAGGAGGGGCACGAGAGAAGACGGAAGACAAATGCGAATCTGGAGATAAGTGAACGGAATGGACCCCGTGTCCAGATGCGGGAGGGGAGGGAGGAGGCAAGGATATTGGCCGGCTTGGCCTTGGGGGATGCTTGCAAGGGCTCCGCGAGAGTCACCCTTCCAGGGTCGCAGGGGGGTTATGGAAGGACAAGGATATAGGGGAGGGATGGTAAAGATCTATTGGAGTTTGACGAATTGTGAGCAAGGATAGCATAGGGAGGGGATAGGATCGTGGGAGGTAAGAATGAGACGGAAATATGACATATATCCCCTTTCCCTCTCTCGGCGCGCACGAAAAAAAAATGTGAACGAACCATAATTCACTGCCCTCCATCCCCCTTCGATAGGCCACCGAAGACTAAGGGCTTATGTTCTTGCGTGAAGAGGACGAGGCGGCGGAATTGGTACATTTTTCAAAAAAATTTCTCGAGACTTTGAAATGATTCCCTTCTCGGTCGGGAAGACCACAAATATCCCCAGAGGGAGACTTTAGCGGAGCCCCAAAGCGAGGATGGAAGATGCAGATGCGATCGCTAGGAAGGGCGGTTCGTATAGTTTGTGTATCGGGAAGATGGTGAGTAGAAGGGGAGACGAGCAAAAATCCAGACCAGCCCATTCTTGGACGATGTGCGTATGTTCTTAAAGAATCTTGTACGAAAAATTCTCTTCTACTTATACTTTATAGACTGACTGCCGCAATAAAAAAGGCTTTCCGTCCGATATATTCTGGAAAAAGCAATCGAAAAACAAAGGCTCTCATGGCATATTCTGTCTAAACAAAATCCTGGCCCAGTGCTGACCAACTAAAATGTTGATTACTTCTAGTATATGTAAGCACAATTTTTCCTAAAAATGATGTGGTGTTAATTGAACCATAATAATATAAATTCACATCATATTATTATACCATAAGCATTATATAACAAAACGGGCTGATCATTATAGCCCTAATGTACTACCTAATTGTGTTCCATCAAGTGGCTTTAAGAAAAAATAGATTTTCCTTCCTGTATTTTCTGGAAAATGCACATGAATTTCTAAATTATTGCATAGACTATAAAAGAAGTAGCTGCCAAATAAAGGGAAAATTTTTCATTTATACTATTTAGCAAATGAATTTCGACAAAAATTGATGAATGAATTAATGTACCAAAATAATCATTATAAAAATAAAATACAGGCACTTCACTCAACTTTTTTTTCAGTTAATAGCAAATGAATGATGAATTTGACATCAAATTACTCTAATTACATGATAATACCTGCTACGGCGCAGTGGCGGCGGGGTAAAGTCCTCCCCTGCCAAACCAAAGGTCGCGGGTTCGAGTCCCACACGGGTGATTTACCCGTGAGTACAATAAAAAGCGCATCTTCACTGTTTTCATTCGAGATGAAATCTTCCGAATACAAATTCATGGCCGTTACCTTCACCTCCCCGCTTGTCTGTATCAAGGGTATGGATGTTTGCACACATTTGATTGTTAAATGTTATCAAAAACTCCGATGTGAAGGACGAATAGAGCTGTTTTCAGAGGCGTGGAAATAAATAAAAAAATGACGCAATATGGTTGGTTGAAATAGCTGAGAAATCAGTTTACTTATAAATATAATGATTTAATTATCCACGTTCCGCGAAACTATATTCTATATTTTTCCCCCATGGAAGTGCCATTGATGGTAAAACCTATTTTTCAAATATCAATAGTGAAAAGTATTTGTTCCGAGTCGAACCTACTCCTTTAAATAGGTAAGAGGAAGAATCTACATTTGAATGAAAATGCGCATGTCCTCATCGTAAACACAATGATGAGGGGAGCCCATCCTTCGCGGGGAAAGAATTCCCCGAGGCCAATTCTGCATCCCATCAAAAACTTGGCAGGTGCTTCCGAGGGTGTGAGATTACCGCGGAAAAATATGCGAATCTCTCCGCTGAGCAACAGGATTTAAGGAATACAATAAAAAGCGCATCTTCACTGTTTTCATTCGAGATGAAATCTTCTGAATACAAATTCATGGCCGTTACCTTCACCTCCCAGCTTGTCTGTATCATAAAAACATTATCCTTCCCATTGCGAACGACGCGGAGATGCATAATGGACTGATTCAAGTCCAATATAGAAGGCTATGCCAACAAATAGTACCAATAATTCAACTTCTCCAAGTAATTTAAAAGACAGTCTATTTCAGAACCGAGCCTTGCAACACATGGCATTGCAAAGCCGACTGCAACTGCATAATTAACTCTCCAAGTAGTTTTAGGTTACTTCAACGGTGAATGAATAAGGTTCGTTTATTATTTGTAGGTTGTGGCCCATAGGAGATATTTTATTTGAAAAAATAGGCACATTATTAAGTTCACCAATAATTCATTGAAACCAGCACAATAGCAAACCATCAAGGGTACAAATTTAAGAACAGCAAAGGCCCTGATAATTGCAATCAAATAAGTAATGAAAATTCTCAGGTTATAAAGAGATATTATACAGGGTTTTGATAAAAAAATAATGGAGCTGTTAAAATTATTCGTAGGATGATAGTACGGATAGGGTGGCAGAGATTTTTCAGAGGCTGCCCGATCTCTGCTTGAATGCCTTGAGGAGGGCCCTTTAAGTAGAGCACTTCGTCCTTCAGATAGGACGTTAAGGCGTGGTCGACTCTCTCCACCTAAACCATACTCTGATAAAGGAGGAGTATCATGAAGGATTTGGTGCTTTCCCGGCGAACCTTGCTGATGAAGTCTTCTCGGGAAATCGGCCGGGTCAGGAAGGACATTGCTGCCAACGTTTCGACGGCCTTCTCTGCCATCGTCATCAGGGCGATTCTCAGAGAACGCCGTCGAAACGTTGGCAGTCATGTCCTTCTGACCAGGCTAATTTCCCGAGACGACTTTATCAGAGGAGTATCCTACTGGAATTTTAGAAAAGATTCAAATCATTCACAATAACCTTTTGTGGGATAAAATGTCTAAACAAAATCATAGTCACATCCTGTCCTACTAAAATGTTGATTACTGCTAGTATACATAAACGTATTTTTGCCTAAATAAAAAATACGTGATTAAAGCAAGGCATACACCCGTATGTCTCGCTTTAATCACCATGAGCCGCGAAAGTTTTATCAAGAAAACATTAGGTGTTCATTACACCATAAGAATATCACCATGTCTGCACGTAGATATGACGGTTACTGTATTGTATGGTGATAGGTAAATGAGGGAGGGTATCCAACAGCGAGTAGACTTGAAGAGCAGGCTGTCTCCCGCCCTCCGTCCACTTGGAGATTCCCGGGCACGTCCCGCGGGGGCATCCCAGAGATGAAGAGGTCTCGGGCATTTATCAGGGGAACAACAAAAAAGAGACGGCTTTACGTCTTGCGATCCCGACTCACGTCAACGTCTGACCCCTTCGCGCCAGACAAACCGCAACTTGCTTCACGCTAGAACGCGCAACAGGGCTCTTCTTATTCTATAAAATATTTGGAATTTTCCCGGATAATAAAAAAAGTAAAGAAGTTTCACGGGCTTCCCAACGGGTGATATTCTCTATTTCTGAATCGATGCTTCGATTTTTTAAAAATATTTTAGCCGTGTTATCTTTGCATTGTCAGACAACTCAAATTCTGAGAAACTAGGAAAGTATAAGCTAAAACTGCGAGACTCAAACGGATCGTTTCATTACCAACACTGCAACAAAATAGGTTGACGTTCACGCTGCTGCTGAATTATTTTTTGGCCATGTCCAACAAATGCAGGCATTAAACACACCTTTCGAAACGTCTAATTAAATAGAAAACATCACCCGTTTTGAATCCCGAGAAATAAAATTACATAACTGCTTCTTTTGAAAAACAAATTTAGAGAGTTTTAGGAGATAGTGTAGTCTACTAGACTCACTTACTAGTTGGCATTCTAGCTAAATCAGCCCATTTATCCATCAAAACCTTCTGTTCCTCGATTCTCTCGCTCATACCTTTAACGAGGAGGAGATCTTTGGAAATGTTGAAATTGAAAAACTTTGAAACGTTCCGATGAAATTGAAAGCACTACCCACTGTGATTCCCGAGAAGCTATATAACATGACTTATATTTTGGGGAAGAAGAAATTTTTTTAGAGTACTTTTGGACGGAGCACAAGCAAGACCCCTCGACTATGTGAGTTTCAAAGCATATTCTGACATACCTTCCTCAACGTGAATTTATTAGATTAAATTTTACCTTAAAATAAGCTCGGAAGTACAATTTAAAAGATCCTTTTGGAGGAATCAGTCAATAAGCAGCCCACCACTCTCATGGAAACGAGAAGGGCAGGTGGGGAGACATCAGATTTTCATATTTACCACATGCGTAGAAGAAATTAAGCGTTCTTTCTTCCCCATGCTCTGAGAATATGATCCGAGAGGCTCGAGTATTCCCTGACATGAATGAGAGATTTTTACAAAATGAATATTTTACTAAAGTGACTCACTCATATACCCGTTTTTTCATACAATCTTTGATTCAAATGATCCTAATGCCCTCCACCTACATAATTTCTGGAAAATTAGCAATTTAAAATGCTTAGAAGCTGCTGCAAATAGAGAAAAATATTTGAAAAACCAATTCTGGGCTAATTTGAGATATCGAAAAATTAAGAATGCCCACTGTAATATTCGCTAAAACATGAAAAATTGGTTTCATTGCAAAATGGCAGATGACACTGTTGGGTGACAATGCCTCAATGGAATAAAATTGTTTCATTCCTGTTTTATATTTTAGTGAACCTTACCTACCTGTTTCAAATTTTTATACATTCATATACATTACCATGGCAATGTATAAGAATGTATAAAAATTTTAAACATTTTTATACAATTTTTTCAAAGGGTTATGTATCTATTTCGTTTAATTATATATGACTACATTTGAAAAAAAAATAATTTGTCGGATTTGTTTTTATACGACGAATTTAACATTACCTTCATGCAACACAATCTTTCATTATTTGAGGGAAACCCCTTAATAAAATAACGCAACTAGTTCAGAGTACTTAAGTTCCATTGGCAATTACAACGATGCTCTCATCAAATAGTCAATTCTCAATTCTTTTACATACTCATACCTAAAAGGGTTAAACATGGTCCTAAATTTATTAAAGTTTCATCGGAAAAGGAAACTGATATTAGGGGGCAAGAATTCAATATTTGAGAATTTCTATCTATGCCTTGGTGAGGTATTTATCATGATTAGTGTAAATTAAAATGACATGTTGATTATCATACCTCATTGTTATTATTCATAACTCTTGACTTTATTGCACTTGAAAACTATTTATTTAGCAAGGTAAGTAGGTATGTATAAGTTATACTTTAATTTTGAGTTTTACGCTGAAACCAGTATACCATCAGTTTTTTGTAAAAACTTCACAGATTTTATAGGATTAATAAACTCTTCTCTTACTCTAAGAAAAGTATTGCCAAATGAATCAAAGTCGAAATTGGTATTTTTTTTGACGGCCAGTCTAAATTGAAAGATCAAATTATGATTGTTTTCACGTGAATGAAAATCATGTATGTCGTTACTGAAACCAACATCCTTAGAGCAGAGGTGGGCAGGAAGACAAGGGGGATGGGAAGGAAGGAGAGGGGAGAGAAGGGCTAGGGCAATAAAAGGACGTGATGAGAAGCCGAGGGAAGACCCCGAAACAAATGAAACGTGATAAGAAAGCGGAGTGACCTGAGATATAAAGGGGGTGGGGGATTAGTGTAGTGTGGGCGGGGCGAAGGGAGGGAGTGAGGGGTGGGGGGCGCACCTGGGGGAGTGGCGAGTTGGGAGGGGGCGTGGTGGTGGCGTGGCGAGGTGTGGCGGCAGTTAAACTGGGGAGAGAGAGAGAGAGGGGAGATAGCAACATTCTTCGTGGGTCGGGTCGACGCGAATCTTAGCAATGGTAATCTTCGAGACGACGCCGAAAGGTGTATCGTGATAAAAGCGTCTCCTTAAATATCAAGCTATAGCATGCTTGTTTTCTTCTGCAGCTCATCCAAAGCGGACGCGTTACCTAAGAAAACGCGATATTCTCACTCACGTCAGCGGTGGAAACAGAAAAAAATCATGGGAGGCCGCAAAAGATATCTTGGGCTACCAATACTTTTGTCGTAATAAATTTATTATAATAAAATTTAATTATTAACAATGAACCTAGTCACATGCAAAGTTTAAGAAAATTTTACTTGAACTGATTATACACATACCTGTACAAGATAATGCCATCTTACGAAATTAAAAAGTTACAATTGCGGTTCTGCATTGTTCGGCAATGGAGACAGCCCCGCAAGGGGACGTGCCCCCATGTGTATCCACCACCGTTCTCACCCAACCAATCATTATTCATTTAAACTTTATTTCAACATCTTTAAAGATTTCAGGGTTCATTGAATACAGTCTAATCAACATTTGCCTTAGCCTCAATTTTGCAAATTTTGACATGGTATTTTCCCGAGTGAAAATTACTACATTTGAGAAACAGGCCATTGCTGACAAGGCTCTTCTCTACATACTATGAATGTCTCAAGGTAATAACGCATTTTTTAAACTAGTAAGAGCTGATCATATAAAAAGGGAAGAAAATGAACGTGCTATTGCAATATAAATATCGGTATATGAGAGTATTTACTCCTTGATTTCGAAATGACGAAATACATATGAAATGAATAGATGATTATTGTACTTATTCATGATCATTTCAATTTCAACCATCACTGTCAAGCGAATGTGTATAGCAATGACTGGATAGGAACATCGGCTCAGTTGACTTCGTATCGCCCGAATAATGAATTTGATATTGGCTCATAAGCAAAAAATTTCAAATTCACTTTCTGAATTGGAGGAAAAATCTTAAATCATTACATGTAAGATGGAGTCAAGACTTGCATTAATAGGAATATTTGCTAAATCCACTCCATACTACTCGAATCCATAACAAAGAAGCTGGCACGGAAATTTGGCAAAGGTAAATTAAGGTTAGGAGAAGTGAAACATAACGACCATTTGGGATGACAACAACGGAAGAAGAGGAACCCACTACTACGGTGAAAATATAGTATATATAGAAAATATGCAACTTTAATAATTATCAGTTTCAAAACGATGTAATATAAGGCGAAAATGGATAGATTTATAAATTATTCATGAAAGATTCTATTGCATACATTCTTCTTCGACGCCTCATAATTACATACCTAATTCTTTGACGCCTCACGCGTTCGTAGCGTAGAAGATGGTGTCTAGCATGGGTTGAATACAAATATTACTTTGTATGGGTGTACACCGCTCGAATCGATAGGGTTAAAAGTGGTTCCTGAACTTGAGGAAAATCCGTAGATCATGATCAAACTGGGACGAGCATTATATTCACTGAGGACTCCGTTCATCTTTACGAGCATTTTGTTTCCCATGGAGACGTAGTGTGGGCGCTGGGTCCGAACTGGAAGGCGGTGCGATTCAAGGAGAGTATTGAGCACAAGGCTCCAGCGAGACTGGCGTAGATTAGAATCACGAGTGTGGGTGCTCTTTATCTGCCTCCGAAAAGAGAGCGGCAAAGACACCGGCGCCAAGTCGTTAATTTACCAGCAACACCACGCGAATGTCAATGTTCGGAGGATACCGCTTCACCGACTCAGCGTCTCCATTGATTATGATTTACGGGTTTTCCTCACATTCAGGAATCAGCTACAGCCCTATTGATTCGAGCGGTGTATACCCATATAAGCTAATATTTGTATTCAACCCATCCTAGACACTATCTTCTACGCTACGAACGCGTGAAGTGTCAAAGCTATGTATGCAATACAATTTTTCACGAATAATATATAAATCTATCCATTCATCGCCTTTATATTACATCGTTTTGAGACTGATAATTATTAATGTTGCATAATGCTATTTTCATCGTCGTAGTGGGTCCATTTTTTTCCTTTGCTATCTTCCTATATGGTTGGTATACTTTTCATAAGCATCTTAGGTTATGTGTTTTGAGATAACTAAGGTACAAATGTCAATAGTTGACCGATAAGTAGATAGATTAGCACCTCATTCAGGAGATAGGAAAGGTATGAGCTTTAGACTGAAGTAAATGTGCTACTTTATCCTGATTAGAACAGCAGCAATAGCAATTAGTATACTCTATACTTAAAACTTTTTACAAAAAATATGAATTATGCAAAACGAATATCTCAGATAATTTTTCATGATGAAATATGGAAATTCAGATTCATGCCTTCATTACTGATTTAATACTATCAACTAAGTGTCGTCAGAATCTGAGAACTATCGATAAATCGGTAATCAATCTGTCATGAAATTACTCCAAAATCCAATTACACTCTCGATTTTGGCTTGATAGAGGAAGCTGGGGATTTCTTGAGTCTCGACATAATTTGCTAACCACAGCGAAAGTTTTCCGTCGCAAACTCTTTCGAAGTTAGGCACCCACCTGTCCAGCGCTTTTCATTCTGCCAAGTGGCACACGGAGAACCCCAACCCCCAGGAGTATTGAGCAAGAATTACGCACGGCGACATACGTGCTGTGAAAGAAATAGGTGCGCGGATCAGATCACGCATGGCCTCGCCGGCTAAGCGCGCGGCGGCCAAAAGCACTCGCCCACGTAACCTTAAAGACGGCGTCAATGACGGGACATCTCTATATAGAGTACTGCTCCAAACTGCCCAACCGCTGGGGTGAACAATCTTTGCGTCTCAATGCATTGCAATCGGATGATTTTTTTCGGGGCTTTCAGTTAGGGTTATCATCACGACAACTACTCACAACATTATAACTTTTCTGAGAGATGGCTGTCAGAGCATTGGGAAAGAACCATTATTTTTCGTCGCGAATACCTCGAGAAGTGGGTAAGAGGCTCGAAAAACGTACAATGCTACTATCATTATGTATTAAAATCACAGTCGACGGTGAAAGAAATGAATGAACGATAATTTACGATAAAAAATTTAGCGGCAAGCAAAATTTTGGGTATTTTACCTCGGAAATTTCTCCGCTGAAAATTCGAAAATGCTTGGTGCGGACTACATAATGGTCAAATTTATTAATCTCAAAAACACAGGTCGATAAAAATTAGAAGATAACTTCAGGCTAGAGCAAAAAAAAGGCGATGCTGAAAAAATTGCAACGGAAAGAAAAGCGAGATAGAGGGAAATCTTTTCATGCCTTCTCCTTACCCCCTATCGTCCTGGTACCAACCCCTTAACCAATCTCACCGCCCAGACCTGTCCCCGAATCCAATCCACACACGGGACCACTTCCAATCTCCACCGAACCATTGCATCGCTCTCCGTCCACCCTACCTCCCACACACATATCCATCCCCGCAGGAAGAGAAGAAGAAAAAAAAACAAGACCGCAGCCCCAACCCGCCAATTCCATGGGCAAATATGAGGTGTTTAGGAGGAGGCGGGATATAGGGGGACGCAGATGTTCAATTTTTTCCGGGCATTTTTTCCCTCCCCACCTCCGATGCGATGCGGTCGTCCCAGGTCCTCCAAGGGTGGATGCTGGCTGGAGAGAAAATGAAATCGGACAGATCGCACTTAAAATGGACCATTCCCCCTCCGAAAAAAAAGCATCGCAGCATACACTTCCTTCCCTCAAACAATCTTTCCCTCCGGTACTTCCCCTCAGCCCTGCGGCGAAGAATTTCCCCCCCCCCCCCCTCAAGACAAACTCCCACACGACCGGTAAAAACCTCTGAACTCTCCTCAGCGTCGTAGGGTAGTCCCCTGTCACCCAAGTCGGACGGTAAATACGTTTTCCCCTTGAAAATGTTCAATTATGATGGAAATGAATTTTTATATTGAGAGGGAATGATTTCTAAGATTATCTGATTTTATCCTTATGTTCTTCATCCATGTACGAGAAAACAGTATACACCTAAGACATGTTTCAAAAATGTTATAACTGGTATGGCAAATTAAATACTTAACAGTAGTTGTAATCTTTCCTTAAAACTTTCGCGGGTACAGACATGTAAAATAAAAACTTTTGGGCTATGTCGCCGCGTCAATTTTATTTTTAAATTTGATTGGTCCCAACGTTTCCCGACTGCTGCTGGTCGCTTTCTCAAGGGATTCTTTGGGAAAGTGACCAGCAGCGGTTGGGAAATGTTGAGGCCACCAAATACATTGACGCGGCGATGTAGCCCAAAAGTTTTTATTTAACAGTAGTAGTAATCGTTCATATAAAGTGCAACCGTTCCCTCAGCCCTGCGGCGAAGTTTATGATACCCCTCAAGACGAACTCCCACACGGCCGGTGAAAACCTCTGAGGCCATTCCTCCTCTGATCTCGTAATTTAAAACATAAAACCTCATCGTCATAGGGAAGTCCCTTGTCACCCAAGGCTGACGGGAAATAAATCTCCCTCTTCAAGATGCTAGATTATGATGGAGATGAAATTTCTTTGGGCGAGGAAAATAGCAAAATTCTAAAATTTTCTGAGTTTATCTACAGCTGAAAGTCAATAATGTTAAATTCTTATGAACGAGAAAACAAAATACAGTTCCGACATGTTTCACTCATTCTGTCAAAAAACGATATAATTATCATGAAAAACTAAATAAATAAACTATAAATATAATAAATCATCTATTTAATTAATCCATCATAAACTATAATGAATAAATAACTACCGTATAAGTGCCTGATCTCGTAGAACATCAATAAGCGTATTACATTTGCGTAATACTTGAGTAATCTTGGAACATTAATTCACAGTACAATTTTTATTAATCCACAATGGATTCGAACCAATAGGAAATTTGTCATCTCTAAAATCCAAATTCATTTCTTTCTTTCGTATCAAATCATGTGTCGAAATCCCGTAACATTGTTGTCAGGGGTGCCTTTTTCGTTGCCGCCAAAGCTACACCACTTCTCCTCCAACGGCCATATCCCTAGCTACCACTCTGGCGTATTGTCTCCGAGACATCTCCCGACTGTGCAATTTTTTCCTCTCCTTTAGGCCACTCTGGGGAATCGCGGGTGAATCCGGGGAACGACGTCAAAATGACTGGGCAACACATGCGTCCTCCTCGCACAGGTAGCCAGTCACTCGATTTCGGAGATTTAGGTGCATCGCTAGGGCGCTGTAATACGGCCGAAAGAGATAGGCATACGATTTATCTGGCTAGACAGGCGTTAGGTGATTCGAATGGGGACATTAATAATCTACAGGATGCTAAACCAAAGATATCTGTTGCTTGGGTTGACGATAAATAAATACGATAAATCTTCGGAAGGGGGAAAAAGAGTTCTCATTCTGAAGAGATGCGGGAGAAAAATGGAGCATTTATCATTTACCGAGGCATATTCATCAATACCGCCACAATAAACCGGAGACGAAGTAAGTTTTCAAAGACCAAGAGTACGTGGAGAAAATGGTTGGTGTTAGATGAAGATATTTTATTTCCCAATACGTATTAATTTTCCAATGCCCGAAACATTTTCATATAACTAATTTTTTACTTTATGTCTACGCCTCTTTACATGGAACAGACATATCCTCATATAGAGTGTACATATATTTAAGCTTAATCAGGTGGAAATCTATATCGTAATTTAAAACATGGCAGCTTTTTTCCACAATCACTTTTATTCACATCAGGTATCTTTTTTTATTCACCTGACGATAATAAAAAACATATTCATGTCGGTCGTGTGAATAAAAGTGTTTGTGGAAAATTGCTAGTAAGATTTAATTCTATAAATCTTCGTGATAATCATTTGGATTGTTGTTATTTTCAATTAAAGAACGGAGTGTTGCACCTGAAGAGTCCTACACGCAACATTCAAACAGAGATCGGCAGTCTCTGAAAATGATCTGCCACCGCCGGGATTCGAACCCACGGGGTGGAAAACTAACAGTCTAGCCACCACACCAACCCGATCCCCCACCAGCTCCTCATAATTCCATAAGCCCTGCGAAATAAAATGGAAATGGTCGAACAAGGATTTTTTTGCGGACCTTACCCTAAGGCATATGATGAAAATAAATCACTCTCCGGCTTGCGCAAATAGTCGGCTATCCCCCCACGGAATCTTTTACCCTTCGTTTACGGCCCCAGAAAAATGAATCTATGGAAAAAACAAATATAGATACGTACTGCAAGTATTGTAAACCCCGAAGACAGTAGAAAGCTGACGCCAGAATGACCTTTACGACTTATCTAATAAAGTACACAGGACCAAGGGTTAAATGAATGCATCTCGAGTGAACGGAGGGAAGTAGGTTTCCAAAGATACTAAAGGATGGGTTCTGTTGACGTACTGGAAGAGGAGATGAGAGGCTGAAATTGATACAGCAAACGAACAATATGAATTGCTACGGGCTTTGGGCTAAACCTCCTGCTCCGTTCAATCTCACAAAGTATTAATTCTCCAGCGCACAGTGCGCGCAATATCGCTTTTATATCATTAAAGATCAGTCGATTCTTCCAAATTTTTGAATTTCATTTGAAATTAACGATGAGAAAACTATCCACCTATATGGCACGATGGCAATACTTAAATTTCATACGTGTTTTATGGAATATCGACTAGATCATTGAAATATGACGCATTAAAAAAATCTTCGCTCCCTTTAAACCGGTATTTCTTTTACTAGTATAAAATTTGGCCTTCTATTTCACAATTTTCAAGTGACACAAAGCAGACGCTTTTCAAAATTACCATGAAGCCTATATTTGAACATTTTTATTTGGCATTCCATCCTGAGAAATATTTATGTATAAGATATAGGCTAAGAACAGCCAAGCTATTAGTCTCTGTACCCTGGCAACGATCGTCAAAGCTTTGTATGACGAATACGCCACAAAAAAAGGCAAATTATGTCCACTAGAATGGGAGTTATGCGCCTTTCGGGCTACACTGGAAGTATTCCGCCGTATTAAGCCATCACCTTTGATCCGTGAGCAAGTGAGCGGTTTGACGTCATGGAAAAGAGCGTCGTGACTTGTCATTACTGATCGCTCGACGGCATAGAAGGCGAGGAAATCTTCGCTCACTTCCGATCATCTCGAAGCAGAGGGGAAGAAAACAAATGATTTTTCGTACCTGTGCATTCAATGTTC
This sequence comes from Ischnura elegans, assembly GCF_921293095.1. Taxonomy (NCBI): domain Eukaryota; kingdom Metazoa; phylum Arthropoda; class Insecta; order Odonata; family Coenagrionidae; genus Ischnura; species Ischnura elegans. The sequence goes on from NC_060249.1 coordinate 88,753,510, forward strand.
TCTCACATTAGAGAAAGGATTGGTAGAGGGGAGACAGCTCACCCTCTCCATTATATGCGTGACTCCTTCACCCATATCACTTCATATCATGTGGGGAATTTAAACATCAATAAACCACCGATGAGAAAATCTCGAGAAGAAGGCTCATAAGAGAATGAAAAATAAAATACTTTGAAATTTACACACAAATCATAGGTCATTGAGCTCCCCTTTAATTACATTTCTTGACACCCAAATGCACAGCAAAAATGAATCATTTTGCAAATCCTGCTCAAATTGCGTGAGACAATTCCCACTTTGGTATTGTTTCGCTCGAGGTATGTTGGCACCATGGTAGGGACATCACCCGCCTTCTACTCATACCCTGACTCTAACGTTCTCAAGGAGTGATCACGACGTCATGATAAAAGTGACCACCGAGATACGTAGGGCTAAATTCTCCCATTGCTTCCTTCTGGTTGATTGTTTCGTGGGAGATAGAAGCGTTGAGATGGCTCGGCAAAACCCCATCCACACGTTGGCAGACACATGCAGCCGCATCCCCTCGGCCCTACCTGGAGACGCCAGGCGAACCACCCCCGCGTCGTGTATATCGGAGGAAAGAGCAAAAGGTTCACCCCCTCCCCCGGGCATCGCCTCCCCCTCCTTATATCGGATTAAATGGGTGCGGCGTGATGACCGCTGACCGCTAACTTTTTCGCCTGCGGTGCCTCCTTGGGGTCAATCCAGCCACCGACGCCCCCTTCCACGGAGGCAGAGGGCACAAATTGGCCGCCTTCCTCCTCCCACCCTCTCTCCAGCCTACCAGCCTCCACGTCCGAGCATCTTCCAGTCAAGAGAACACTTCCTTATGTTTCCGGAAATATAAAGAGCACAATTCCTAGACACTATGTTTAAGAAGCTCCATAATTCAATCCGAAGCGAACACTTTTTCCAGCTTAAGGTGAATACTAAATGGTATTAAAACGCTTCGTAAAATTCCGAGACATATAGCTAAAATACTATACGTTCCTTTAAGTAATGGCTGCATTCTTCAACTTGAATAGGTATACATTGTTTAGAAAATACCTATTGACGGAATTGACGCTCGCACCATAAGTCCATAACGTATGGAGTTCTTTCATTGCGGGAATATCGCCTTCGGACAACAACGCGCATTATGAGTGGGATAGGTTCTTACAGGACTCACAATTCATAGAAGTTTGGGACTTCTTTAATACTTAGCGACACTTAACGCGCACGTTTAGCATGGTTTAGGTTTAGCAAGTGAAAATAAATGAACGTCCTCACACCGCGAATGCTGAACAGGAACTAGTGAAGAAGATTAGATTATTGGAGGCGCAAATGAGAGATAAAGGGATTGTGGATCCGAAGGTATCGATGCCAGATAAATAAATTTCACGTTAGTTCTAATGACCCCCCTGTGCTCGTAGCATTAGACCTTACCGGGACTCTATTGCTACCAAGTCAATTTGAGTAAAAATAGATTGATTATATTAATGCATCATTAGAATTATTATTGAAGAATAAACTAATTTTAATTTTAATGAGACAATGCCGTTACCTTCACATTCTGCCAAATTGATGAAAATGAATTCCGATTATTCATGTATATCGGCCTTCTAATAGGAATTTTGCTAAATAATATTCGAATGCATAGGTAATACAAAAATCAACTGGCCTGCGCAATAGCCCGAGAAGTCCGTGGTTCCATTCTATTCCCGTGGGGAATGATTGTCTATGGAAATATATTCTAAATAACCTTCAATCTTCGATTAAAGTGATGGAGCCTAGTCAAACCGATAGAGCGACCTCGGAATCTCCAACCACTCCTCCTCATCCTGAGCGTCTTCGATATCGACCGGCAAGAGGGAAGACGTGCGTGGAAGGGGTAGGGCAACTCCTACCTCCTCCTCCGCCAGAAGGAGCAGGTCCCATGGGAGCCACGGCCTCCACCAAAATATAGGGTGCCGGCGGCACGTACCAAGCGGGAGGAAAAGAGACGGGGCGTTTGGCGTGCAGGGGAATTGGAGAGAATTCGCCTCTCGCAGTGGTGTGCGGCAGGGGGTGCCAAGGGAATACGGGGGGCCCGTTCGGAAGCTGGACTTTGCTCCGTTCGGAAGGAGGTGGGAAAAAGTGAAATAACAGAGAAAAGGGAAGAGGTGTGAGTAGGTGGTAGGTCGTCTGAAGACCACAGAGGGGCATAACACCTCTAGGAACAGCCGATCACATGGTGTCCGGCAAGGGAGGGTTGAGAAGCATCTCTGAGTAAAGGCTCAAAAATGATGTTGATATTAGATAGTCAGCAAGACTGAAATAGTGGTGGAACTTACGCGACCATATATCCATAATGATCAGTAGAAAAGATGCTCTAAATATGAAGTAAATATAAAGCATAGTAGCTCAATGACTAATAAATTACTAAATAAAATTTATTTAAGTATACCGGGACAAGCCATGGTGATAACTTTTTACGGACTTTTTGGACTATACCACCTTGTCTGGTATAGTCCAAAAATTTCCACAGGGGAGAATGACGCCTCGGTAGCTCGGACGGAGTGGACGTGTTTCGGAGCTATCTGTGAGTCAGCGACCGAGGTTTTTTTTCCCGGCGATCGAGCCCTTGATCGCCGGGAACGTGGTTTTTGCGTTCCCGGTGGAGTGCTTTGCCTTTCGGTTGAAGGCAAAAGCTTTGTTTTTTGTGGGTTCGCACCCCTGTACCAGGGGTGTGCGGACAGTGTTTCGTGTCGGTGTACGCAGAGCGAGCCGTCACAATGCCAGTTGAGAAGAAGAACACTCTCCGTGTCAACATAGAGAGTGTGAGTGAGGCGCCATCAGTCCTTGAGGTCCACCAACTGCTCGGTGGAGACCTCGGGCTGAAGACAGAGGAAATATACGGAATCAGGCTGGGTCCGGCAAGGAAGTCGATCTTCGTTAAAGTGAAGCAAGAGACTACCTTCGAAAGGATTATGGTGAAAGCGGGTGAAAAATTCCAGTTCCCGACCAAGGGCCCCCAAAGGTTCTCTTGGTGGTGCGAGTCTATTTCCGAGAGATATACATACGTTAAAGTGTGTCAACTACCCTTCGAGGTGTCACGTGAGCAAGTGGAAGCTGCATTGTCCAAATATGGAAAAATATTCGCGTATGTGGAAAATAGGTGGGCCGGCGATGGGTTACACCAGGGCACTTTGACGGGCACTAGGACCGTTAAGATGTCCCTCACTGAAAATATACCTAGTGTCATTAATATTGAAGGTGAACGCGCTGTCATTCATTACGACGGGCAAAAGTTAACGTGCTCAAGATGCGGGAGTGAAGATCATTTGAGGCTACAGTGCCCCAAAACGAAGGCGGGACCGTCATACGCTAATGCACTTAAAAATTCTGGGGGGGGGGGAGAAGATGATAACGACGAGGAGAGGATGGACATCCCAGTAGAAGACGGGGGGGTAGTACAAGTGGCGGAGGAGACGCCCAAATCGGTTGAAAGTGGGGGCAATGTTTCGCAAAATAACGGCGAAAGTGCTGTGAGTGCAACAGAGGGGGTGGAAGTGAAGAAAAAGGAGAAAAAGAGAAAAAGGCAACGTAAGAAAAATATATCCAACGGCATAAACAACGACAGCAATGTGCTTGTTTCCTCAACCGAGACGGACACGGAAGAAGCAGTAGTGTTGGAGAGAAATGTTGTAGTGAAGGGGGGAAAACCCGATAGTAAAATTGTGGAAATCATAAGTGAAGGGGAGGGAGGAAATGTTCTAATGAATGCCTCAGGCACTGTGGTTTCGACCGAAATCATGGATTTGAGGGAGGGAGGTTGTGATGACAATATGAAAGTGCTGGAAGAAGAAAAAACGTCCTCGGCCGTTGGGGGGGTGGGAGGGGAGGGAGTGTTTTCTTCCTTTCTTACACAACCAGGTCCAAGCAGGCTGTGGTCGCAGCGAGACGACGAGGAGATGGGCTCTAGTGATAACGCGGCCCTCACCCCCTCAGAGGATGACGAAACGAATAGAACTGCAGCCGCAGTCGCGAAAAAACTATTTGGGAAGGACCTCACACAGAAAAAGAAAAAGAAGTGGAATGACAGGCTTAGAAAACGAGGCATCAGAATCCAGGGTGGTGAGCACAAAAAGGAATAAAAAAATCGTCCAATTAAAAAAAAATAAAAGATTATGGATAATAATTCCTCCAAAGTCTTTGTAAATCTAACGTTAATTAATTTAAATAGCTCTTGCTTTGCTTTGATTATAACTATGCATGTAAATTGTCAAATAACCCTTGCTTTGATAATCAGAGTTGTTTTATATGAACCATGCCGAGGGCCAGACTTTACTTTCATTCCTTACTTTATAAATTTGAACATTTTTTCTCTTGAATATTTTTCTTTAAATACCGAAGCTGTCATGCAAACGGTTTCTATTTGTTTCCCCAACATTAGAAAGAACTTTTTTCAAATAAAACAATGAGTACCTCTCCAAGTAAACGAGAGATAACGGTGGCGTCACTGAATGTGGCCAGTATTACGAATAACTTAAAAATCAATGTTATTAAGAATTTTATGTACAATGATCTAAAAGCAGACGTCATCTTCATCCAAGAATACAAAGAATCGACTGCTTGGCAGAACAAACATTACTGTATATTTGGCAATACTGATGGCTCCTCTCTAGGTACAGCAATTTTAACTAAAAAGTCTTTAGAGGTAACGAATGTGCGTCGTCATGCCTCCGGGAGGATAACTGCACTGCAAATCGGGGACACGCACTTTATTAACGTATATGCCCCTGCAGGAGGTGGGATGTGGAAGGACATGCGAGAGTTCCTGGCAAGCGAAATTCTGCCTTACGCATGCCTTTTCAAGGACAAGGCTATAATGGGGGGAGATTTCAACGCTATATATAGGAGGGAGGACAGCTCGGCAAACAATACGCAAATACGATACCCAATAAACAAGACATTTAAAATTCTAGTCAGCAATATGGACGCAATAGACACCGGTAAAAATACAGCTCAAAACAGATTACAATTTACCAGAATAGGTACACACTCGAAAACCAGAATCGACTACATATTTATATCAAAGAAACTAAAAAATGATTTAATTCAATATAGTACGACCCCTATTGCCATTTCAGATCACCACGCAATTCACATTAAAATTAAACTGGACCTTGTTACACAGAGGACATACAATAAGAAGGAACAAATTTGGCGCGTAAATACCAACTTACTAAAAGATGTAACATTCTGTAAAAAGGTTGAATATGAAATATTAAGGCTCTCAAACCACGCTCTTAGCGAAAAAGACATTTTAACCTGGTGGGAACAGATATTTAAAGCAGGTATTATAAAAAAACTTAAAAAACTAACTAGTGATTATTATAGAGAGAAAAATGAAGGAATAGCATTTTATAGAGAGGTGCTTCAACAGCTGATAGATTCAAATTGCAGGACACCCAGTGTAAATTTCGAAATTAAAGAACTAAAAAAAGAAATTTACAGACGGGAGGTGGAAAAGCTTGCCCCGAGGGAATGGGAGAGAGGGTACGATACGAGTGAATCAGAAGCTCTGACTTTGGAACAAATACGGATATTAATCAAAAATGCGAGTGGAGGTGAAGTGGGAGGGCTAGTTGACTCCGAAAAGCGGCTCGAGGAGGCGACGAGCTTTTACAGTCGACTTTATAATCAGTACGGGGTATGGGAAGACGGAGATGGGCCGCCTATCCCCCCCCTCCCCAAGCTCAACCCCGAAAACACGAAGAGCTTCGAGGCAACGATCACAGTAAACGAAATAGACGATGTGAAGCTAAAGCTAAAAAAGGGAAAGGCTCCAGGGGAGGACGGTCTGCCTAATGAGTTCTATCTCACATTTTGGGAACAAATGAAACCTATTCTATGTGCAGTCTTTAACGCCATCTTAAAAAATGGGGAAATGTGTGAGCGGATGAAAAATGCATTAATCACACTGGTTCCCAAAAAGAGAAACGCGAAGCACCTTACTGAATTTCGGCCAATCTCTCTGTTAAATACAGACTATAAGATATTAGCCCATATTGTCGTCCAAAAAATGACCATGATAATGAATGGCGCAGGCCTAGAGAATCAGTTTGGAGTGGGAGAAGGGAAATCCTCAATTGACGCTTGTATTTTAATACGGGACATTGTTCTAAGTAGCATGCCAGAAGAGGAAAACTCACTATATATTTTAACTATTGACCTAGAAAAGGCTTTTGACAACATCAGAACAGAATGGATTTTTAAGATTATGAGAGAAAAACATTTTCCAGAAGGAATTATAAGCATGATTAAAACGCTTTATCATGAGATTACATCTCAAATTAAAATAGGGAACAAATTATCCGATCATTTTATGATTAAAAACTCAGTCCGGCAGGGGTGTCCGTTGTCTATGTTGCTGTTTTCTTTGGCAATGGAGCCACTTATAATAGACTTGAAACACAGCATCGGAATCAGGAGGTGTGGAAAAAGTTACGCATCCTGTATATATGCCGATGATATCACTGTCTTTGTAAAAAATAATTTAGAACTAGACAGAATAAGTGGAATAATGGGAAAATACACCTCAATAGGCATGAGAATTAACATGTCCAAATCCGCTCTCATCCATGTTAAAGGGATAGAGTTTTCTGATACAAAAGGTTGGAACAAAGTCGATGGCCAAAATATATTAGGGCTATGGTGGGAGAAAGACCTTGCCGCCACCATTAATAAAAATTGGGACATGGCAACCGCAAAAATTCGGAAAACCATATTTGGCTATGCGGAATACAACACGCAGATTACATCAAAAATAAAACTACTCAACGAAGTTCTATTCCCAAACCTATGGTATGTGGCTCACGTCTGGCCAATGCCTGAAAGAGTAAACGCTAGCGTTATAAAGATGACGAACAAATTTATTTGGAGCGGCTTCCTTCAAAAAGTTGCAAGGAAAAGGCTATACGCGCCCCCAAAACTGGGTGGTCTAAACCTAATCAACACAGCAATAAAGGCACGGATAATAGCTATTAAAAATATCGCTAAGATCTTACACGCAGATGATAACGAAAGAAAACGTTTATTGGTTAACTCCATGGAAAAAACAAGGGGGCTGAGGTACTTTAAGAAAATCGTGCACGAAGCAAATAATTTCGGGAACAAATATGCATTTAACAATACTCTGCAGTCCACTAAACAAATATACGAGCGCGTGCTAAAGGAGGAGCTGGAAGCGACTCCTTACACAAGGTCAAGCAGAACCTGGGAAAATTACTCCAGGCTGGGAAGTGGTGCGAGGGAGGCGGGCATAATGTTCAGCATATGTTCGGACTGCCTGGTGACTAATGCCATGAGGAAGAGACTAGGTCTACGAGCAGAGGACGAGTGTCCGGATTGTGGGAGGCATGACGACATACCGCACACTGTTCTTGGTTGTCAAGAAAAGCACGATGTATTTTGGCAAACGTTGAAAAACATATATAAAGAATTCGATGCTTTCGGCACGGGAAGAATTAACGATGAGGATCTATTAAAATTGAATTTCCAACTCTTCCCATGCACGAAGAAAAAGATTTTAACTGAACTTGTGGCTGCTTATGTTTTTAGCAAACACTATAGAGGAGACATCAGGTATAGTTTAATTGAAAAAGTGAGATTTCTAAACAAAACTGTAAATATTACAAAGGAACAGAAGGAGTGGTTGCAAAATGTTTTTTAATTAAAAAAAAAAGTAAGTGATCTCTGCTTTGGCTCATTTCTCTCTTTCTTTTTCTTATTATATAGTGCTGCCTATGTATATCTTCACTCTCTTTTTTATATAAATATTTATAAAAATGCATGTATAAAGGTGTGCCATATAACTATTCTAAATATTTGTATAACTGTAAGTGATTTTAAAGCATATTTAAAAAAATATGTAAATATGTAAATTTTTATATATTGTACTGTGCCAAAGTAAGCAATAAATGCTTTTTAAACGTAGCTTAACTGGCTAAAGCACTCGGCCGGAAATCGAGGGATCCGGGTTCGAATCCCGGTCAAGGCGAATGATTTTTCCTCTGTGGATTTTTCGCACTACTAAATAAAACACTAAACCGACGTATGGGCGTACCCAGCGGAGGGCAAGAGGGGGCAGCTTTCCCCCTCCCCATAAACACGAATTGCAAACTTCTTTGAGGACAACTACTTAAAATTTAAACTGGATTGAAACGAAAGTTTGGAACAAATTTTCTTTGCACCCACGAAAATGATAATAGTATGAGACAAAAAAGGCAACTAAAATAAAAATATTTTTTTTTCAAGCAAATAACTTTAAAAACTAATTAATCGCGGTGATATATTTTTTTAAATATTGGTTTCATCCACCTTTATCGTGCTAAAATTTTACTGCTTGAACTACCATGGCTTGCTCCACCCCTTCTTTTGATCCTGGGTACGCCCTTGCACTGACCGACAATCTTCCACACAAAATTTCAAAACACACCTGGTTGCTACACAGTTCACATCAGTACCAAGCGATGATTGGAACTGAATTGACGTCGATTTTACAATTAGACTTAGCACGGAAAATTCGAAGTCAGTTTCAAGGAATTTCACCAGACAAAGACTGAAAACAACCTCTATAGAGCTCTTACGGTACAAATTCATGGCAACGGTATGTAATTCATTACGACATGGAATCTACAATAACTTGAGGATTTTTTTTAAATGCTGCTGTGATGATGATTATATACAGCAAATTTTAATGATAAATATTAATTGAGTCCATTGAGAATTGAAAAGACTAATTTAAGATTAAATCGAAACTGCTTAACCTACTATAAGTTGATGAAAACGTTTACAAAATGGGAAGTAAAGTACGAGGTAACAATTTTTAAACCAAAGTACTACTATCTGCATTGATGACTGTAAGGGTACGTACACGTGTGGCAGAAAAAGGCTATAAATAAATTTAATGATGCCCAACATATGGGAAAAAGAAAATGCAAAAAAAAAACGTTATGAATGAGCGTATTATTTTTTTAAATATTATATATAACACCTTATTTTTAAGAAACCAATATGATTGTCTAAAAACATTGCTTGAAAGGGAATACATTAATTCACGAACCAAATTGACGAAATTTTGACATTATAATGGACAGTAAAAATGCAAATTTCCTGGACTCAGCGACGTTTAAATTTCACTGGCCATCATTATCCCGGAGAATATGAATGAATTGACGAAAGGAACTCATGTGATATAATATCTACCTGATAAAAATTTCGAGGCTATATAAAAATATATAACCCGAGTTACATAGCATCGTGGAAAACTATACCTCTATAAAAGCATCAAATTCCAACCCATGAGGGAAGATTCCTTTTTCTGAGGTTGCCTCATGTTACGTGAAACGGTGCGGGAATAGTGACCTCAATTGTGTATGGCGATATAAGACGTTCTAAGAATCATCTCCATGGAGATTTTCTGCTTACAAATCCTTATACGTGATGAAAAATGCCACTTAAATAGCAATGCGCTGTATTACTAAAGGGAACCGGTCATATATGGAAAGAGCTATTGTTAATTTCGCATTCATTGCTCCAAACCGAGCAATAATGATTATAAACTGAGGTAACTATTAGAAAGGAATGAGGAAGAATACGAGAGATCATTAAAACAACATTGGTCTTTCATCTTGCCCCAACACGAAGACGATAATTCTATACCCACACTTGGGTTCTTGATACTGATGGAATGTCACTGGAAATCCAAGAATGAGACATGTACCCGTTGGGTAAGTAAATCTCGGTCACTATCAATAATGATGATGCTCCTTAACCACAGAAGGCAATTGCGACCTGAACACTTCGATAATTGAAGTTTGAGGAATTTAGCTTGCTACTTTTATAATTACCGGCACTAACAGATAGGTTTATGCTCAGGGTGTTCATTCATTTCTTATTTTTGGCTGTTTCAATACTGCTACGTAAAAGCATCCGGTATATAATTTACTACGATGATCAATATAAAACGTAAATGACAGTAAAGCATTCCTTATAGGCTTGTGATATATACAGGGACCCGGAAATAATAAGACTATGGTTTGATATCCATATCAGCTAATTTTTTTCTCACAGTGATAAAAAAGATTTATTCACGACTGCCAAAAAATTCAGATCACATCTTCAATAAGGGAATATTATTGGTGAAATAAACATGACAATGAAGACTTAGAAGCGCAATGAACCGATCATTGATTGGAAGTTAACTACAGAATACATACGAGGAAACTGCTCGTACAGCACGCTGATATTACTCGAAAACTTGATCGGTTCAGATTCCATTGGCATTTTCTGACTATTCCATATCCTCTTGAAATTTTTATTATGTGCCGAATAAAATATCTTTCTTCAAAAGGTTTAATTATACTTAAAATAGCCATTTATCTTCGATTTCGCTGAAGGAATAATAAGTTAAGGTATTCATTTGAGTGTATTTCCCTTTTTTTACGACGACTGCGAACATGTTAGTGGTTTTGATGTTATAATGTTGATAAAATTTGTGAAGCTAATAATTTCCAATGATTATTATGGAAAGTTAATATAAAATTTATTTCATTTTAAGTAAATTTCATTACCATTTTGGGATTATTAAATAAGATACTTTGAAATATCGCGATTTTTTTGAAGGAACACAAGTGTGGGCATGTGCCAGGAGTATTGTAAGGCGGTCACAGGGATGGGAGGGTGAGAGAGGAGGTCCTTCAACCCCCTTGGTACCAACTTTAAAAGGCAGGGGTGGAAAGGGCACTATTCAAGGGTGGGTTTGAAACACGAGAGGGGAGAATTTATTGGGTGGGGGAAGGGGTGGAGACCCGTGGGCATGAATGGGAGTAGGGGGGAACAGCTTCCCTAAAGGACTTTAAACTCGACGTCCCCAATTGTTGTGCCCCACCATGCGTTTGAGAAATCTAATTCCGATAAACTCAATCAGCAGGGTGCATGATGTCGCTATTTCTCCCCCTATTGTCTGAGCTGAATATATATCTCTCTCACTACCTCTCCATCCCTTCCCCATCCACGAGCGGAGTGGCGTAAATAAAACCCACGGACGCGTAATTTTTCCTCCGTATAAAACCGTGAAAAGCCGTGCCCCGCGCCAGAGCGCTTTACGAGGCCGAAAACATGCCACGTGTTTTCGGCCCGCGGGAGGCGAGCGGGTAATGAAAACAAATGCCGGGGGTGCTAATGGCGGCGCGGATTTACTGGAATAGAGAGAGAGATTTGAGGGCAGCTACTCCCAGAGCTGTCGTTAACGCGATCGGCAGTCGTTAAAAGCGGTCGGTTGTGAGAGGCTAATCCTAAAATTTGTGAAAATGACTTTTGCAGAGGGCTGCCACTAAAAGCTATGGGGATATGGTGATTCTCTGACGACCGCTTTAAGGTATGTTCTATCGCGATAACGTGATTCAAAACAGGTAGATAAACAACCACTTGCAACTCTTCGAGAATGGTGCTTTAAAATTACTAAATTCACACTTGAAATTCACACCGTTTAAAAAAATATATACTCTCCGTAACATCAATAGATATAATTCATTTGAAAATAAACCGCATTTCTAAGATTTAAAATTGAAATTCAGTCTAACAATGTTCATCCAAAATATCCACCAAAAATGTCTAAGACATTTAATTTTATATGATGAATTTGAATTTTTGATTCGATTTGTACCTTATTTAGGTTCACCCGGATTGTAATCAAAGCTCTTAATAAATAAATATTGTCACGCAATAGAATTTTATAATCTATTATTTTCAGGTAGGTACTAATATTTATTTGACGTCTAGCTGCCGATTCGCTGTCAACTTGAACAAGTAAGGATTTAAGAAGACAAGTATAGGAATGAATATTTTTCCAAATCTCGACGAAGAGAAGAAAACAACTGAAAGCACATCTCATTAATGACTGATTTTACCATAAAGCTATATTTTGGCCAATATTTACGGACCAGGAAGTAGTTATTGCGAGATGCTGATAGAAATGAAAGTATAATCTCTAAGAAATTTTGTACGTACTTGCTACTTATCATGATAGACTTTCACTAAGTGATTCCTGAAAATTTCACTCTATTTCTAAGAAGAGTCAAAATATAGTCGATATCACTGCTTAACCTTGAAAACGCCATTATGTACCGAAGCTTGGGTCGGTAGAAATCAAGAAGTGTTGAAATTGACAATCATTTTATCATGCTAAGATGATAAAAGAGATTTACGATTTGCTTTTAACAAAATTTCCGCTTAATACCACAGAAATGGACCTTAGAATCAACTAAGCCTAAGCTAATGTTTCCTGGCCTGGGGTAATACACATTTAAAGAAAAAATATTTAGCCGTAATGAGAAGCCAATGGTAAACATCATCACGGGTTTGGTTTGCATATCTTGCCAATGGCGTCATTAACTTCTGTAAATCCGCAACCCATGCACACTTGATTCTAAGATGGCCACACGGAATGGGCACGCCTTGATCGCGGGACGAACTCTCTACGCTGCGCTGTAGGAACTCTCAATCACCTCCAGGCGGCAGCACAGGCTAAAATGACCTCACAATGGGCCAACCCCTCATGCCTCGTCAGGCAGTTGCCATTCTGTCGGTTATTCAAGGACCCTGTCGCTCTTGCAGCGGTGGGGAAATCCAATTCACAACCTCTATGTCGACAACGGTGAAATAGAATTACGGTGGTCAAATTGTGGGCCTTGATGGTGGAGTGGGTGGTGGGCTGGGATAGGGGGGGATCTCGAAGGGGTTGCCGTTCCCTTCTGAAAGACGAATAAGATCTATGAGTGAATGATCGTTTGAGAGGTGGCGATAGGATCTAGACTGAATTGGGGATTGTAAATTACACGCTTGCAATGTACGAAACAAGCAAAGAAATATAGAAAACGTCAATGAGGGCACGGCAGGACAACTACTTAAAAAAATATTAACTTTATTCCCACTTCTTGTGGACCTATCAGTAATTCTCAAAAGGATTATACTCATATATGATATCTTTTAATCTTAAAAAGCATATTGTGATGAGGAAATCGCAAATCATGAAGGTTTTTCAATTCATCAGGTTTCCCATTATCACCCCGCACAACACGGTAACTCAATCGTGGTCATTACGCATAAATGTAGAACAAAACTGTGTTATACTTGGCTAGGTATGGTTTATTACAGGAATATAATTGAATTCAATTCACTAAGGTCACCTTTTTCCCTCTAAAAAGATCTTTCGTGCTTTCTAGATACTAAAAATATAGTATTACAGAATTCGTAAAGGCTTTAAGAATCGCGGATATATCTGCTTTGAAAAAATAACCACTCGAGCGTGGAAGGAGACTTGAGCAAAAATACCTTCGAAACGTCAGCTGATTGCCAACAACTGCCTTTCCATGGAAACGCCAGAGAAATCAATCACGATATACTCGCCAGGAAAACAAGCTTTGAAAATCCGATACGTTTCCCATGGATGATCAAGAGTGAAGGTAAGTTTACACAGAGCGTTCAAAAACAAAAAATACATGAAAAGTGATATAGGAAAAAAACTGTAGGGTAAAATAAGTGAGGTTGGAGCAGAAGTAAAATACGGTATAACGTTTTAAATTAATTATATGGCTAAATAAATAATAAACTTGAAACTAATTGAAACTAGTCGTCAACACACCACTATCCTAGAGAAAAACTGTACTGTGGACACCGATTCACCCATCCCATCATAGGCATTAATTCACGTTATGTTTTTTTTACGCTCGATGTTTACCTTGAGTTATTTACGATTAGCTATAATTTCATCTTATTGGCTAATTTAACGAAAAGTTTATTCGGTAAAAAGGTTTATTAATATTGACATTTTTATTACTAGGCTTTGTTGGCATAAAGTGCAAATTGAGGGATTGTTGAAGTGAAAATAGAAGAGGCTGAAGGAGAAATTGCTATGTAATAAACATAGGCATTATTTTATTTCAATAAATAGAAAATACAAAGTTTTGCAACTATTACAAACGCGGTTAGACGCATAAATCTACACTGCCGCTGATAACAGTGGCCACCATCCTGAATATGGGGGTTTGGATGCATTTAGCGACAGAAGGGTATGGATCAGGGAGTGGGGCATTAAAAAGACTAGGAGCTAGGAAGGGTGGCTGGTTGTGGACGGGTCGCTTCGGATGGGATTCCGTTGAATAGTAAGGGAAAAGGGGAAAATGAGCACAGGGGGTTGAAGGGGAGGGTGAGCGTACACCGTGGAAGTGGGGAGTGGAATAAACTCGGCTAATTGCGTATTGTTAACGTTTTGTGAAGGGAGAGAGGGTTTGGGCTTTTGTGATTGTAAGCAGAGTGGGAGTTGGCTTGGTTGAGAGGGTACAGTCCCAGTATCGCTTGACGTAAATATCGCGCGGAATTGGATTTCGGACGACTTTGAATGAATCTCCATAGCATTTTTCCTCGTCTAATTCTATTACCTCGATCTTAAGTAGGTTAAGGGTAAAAATCCAGGTTTTTTTCAGTAATCCCTAATGCATTAGTTATCCACATGACTGAGCAGTCGGTCATGATACGATATCACCTCAGTTCTTTTCCCCTAAGCAAGCAAATTTATCTGAGGAGGACACGGTTCTTTGGTGAATTAATTAACTTTTTTGACTGGAGAGAACTCCTCTATTGCGAGTCTAAAAGTAAAAAACATAAGCAGCTATCATATCATGGAAGGAACTGCCATTTAAGTTAATTTCTTATGAAAAAATGAATTAATTTTTAAAGCAAATTTAAACATCGATTTGATAAGTCATACTGGAAGTATACTTTTGTAAATAGCGATATTTTTTCCAGCTGGAAAATGGAATCATCCTTAATATTTAAGCCAGGATTCGATTGAAACGTGTCACTATCCTTAAAATACGCACATGAGGTTTATTTCCTGTAACGACGCAACACGTACACAGTTTTGGTAATAGCCGCAGTAAGTAAAATTCACGTCACCCAAGGATTGCGAGAGAAAGGAACTTCCACCGCCATCCATAAGTAAATCAGAAGAATTTCCGAATATTCCTGTAATATTCCCTAGATGCTCACGTTTGTTCTCTTTTTTGGGAAAGCAACTCTACGCATAGCACGCGGTAGAATATAACAGAATGATAAGATGTCGATGCAATCATGTGATTCCGAAGTTTTACAATTAATCCAGAGGCTATTTCAGCACGAAAAAATTCAAAATTAAAATAGAAATATGTGGTCGTAGCAGAAAGGTAAGGGTCCTCTTGTTCTTGTGAGAAGTATGGAAGACTGTAAGGTAGGAAATGCTTGGGGATTGAGGATAGCAGCAGAGGAGTTTCAGATTGCAAATACTGCAGTCAAGAGCACCTCTGAAAGGGTAAGACATTTCAAAATCAGGAGGATAGAGAGAGAGCTAGCCATATATTGGGGGAGCGTAGTGGCCTAATGAGTGGCGCATTTGGCAGCTGATCGAGGCTTCAAATCCCGGTGATGCCTTCGGACACCCCGAATCAAATTCTCGAAGAACGAGATGGCCCAGAGAAAGGAACTGGTACCCCTACCCTTAATATGTGAAGTTCACACGCCAGTGGCATAGTGCGGGATGAGCTAAAACGTAGCAAGCTTTAGCATTGGCTTAAGCCCCACGCAGTTAAACCAACTTTCGAGTTGAATTACTAAGTGAGTGAGAGTGATCATTCAAAAAAAAAAGGCCAGAGCCGTTCCCTCCGAAATGAGGAAAATGAAGAAAATATTTTATTAGCATATGAATCGCCGCGCCGTAATCTGAATAACTACAATGAATTACGCTATAACAAGTACTACCGGAATCCCTTATTTTTTTACAAACTTACCTTTATTTCTTAAATTTTAAATTTTAAATATTATTATTATATTATATATAAAAATTTAAAAATAAAATTTATCATAAGGTGCCGTTATTCAAAATTAACTTGCCGAACATTGCATTTGCCGAGTAATCTACAAAGATAGATTATCTATAAAAGCCATTGATCCAAGTGTTAATGAAATGTAGGTAAAAAAGCGTGAATGTTTGCAGGATGTAGAGTTAAAAATACTTCACAATGTAGTCGCGATAAAAATGAAAGGCCTGGAATAGATGAAGTAAGTTTACTGGGAGGCTAATTTTGAAACAAAATTATGTCTCCTGGCACTAAACTCAAATATCTATGACAAGGAAGTAAACACGCACAAAAAGGACCGTTGAAAGTAGGGTAGGCAATTCCTCACTCTTTCCTCGCGGGAGAAAGATGAAAAGACCGGGACGGATAGAGTATACTGGGACGACGGATGGCAACACAGGAGGTTGAGAAGGCAGGGAATCTGCAGATGAGAGCCCCGCTGAAAAGGAAGGAAATTGCAAAGGGGTAGGAGAGAGAAGTGGGCGGGGAGGGTGAGTTGGGGAGGTGCGGCTACAGCAACCTCTCTCACAGGGGGTTTTAGGGTGGGGAAGGGGGTCTCAACTCGTGCGCGAGTTTCGGGTGGAAAAACAGAGGCGGGACGTGAGGCGCCTGCCAAATGGCCAGGCGCCGCGCCATCCGGAGGGGTGGGGCGCGGGTAGGGTTAGCTCCTGCGCCGGCGCACCCGGTGCGGGAGGTAGGCATCTCCTTGCACCCTCCCGCTCCTCCTGTGCCGCTCGCTCCGAGAGGAGGAGGAGCTCAGAGATGCGAGGAAACCTTGGAGGGGAGAGTGGTATTGCTGTTATCCAAGCAGTCGACTGAGTTCAGTTTTAGAGATGGGTAAATTTTCGGAGGATACAATTTCGTATGAAACTTAGTGATACTTTGAAAATTCATAAAATATTTAGCCTTAAACTATCGTCAAAATCTTAAAAATCCTAACGAGACTTGGAGGCTGCGCGCAAGTCTTAGATTGCTTGAGCAATTGAGATATCTTTAAGAGCGACACGGAGAACATAGTATTAGACCCATCACTATATATCCAGGTCCAAAAGAAGCGATAAATTAAGAGAGATGTTTTGCCGAAGGGATAGGTATGGGAATTCGTTTTTCCCCAGAGCCTTAAAGAACTTAAACAAATGCTAGTCGTAATTTCCATAGTGCACTTCCTTTTTATGTGTAAACGGCTGGTGTCCCAATATCCCCGGGCACACGCCTTTTACGCAGCTTGCAGGGTAGTATGCAGATGTAGATGTAGAAACGTCAAAAATCACCATCTTCTTAAGGAGGATAGCAAATTTCTTCGGCATTTTGGCATCATTACCCCACGAGGAATCAGTTTTAAGTTAATCAGTGAAAGTAAATGTTCCAAAAATTTGTTTCGTGAACAAACTAGGCGTAGAGTTACGCCACTGATGGTATATTGTACGAGTGGAAACAAAAGCTGCAAATTATGAAATTTGAAAAGGGGGCACATAATCAGCTCAGATCATACACCGAATCCATCCACCCATCGTTTGATGTAGTTTAATTTACGTCAACCAGAAAAAAGTTCGTAACAGGAAATATTTCGTCCGCTGAATTTATTGGTCGTGTCTCTCCTTGGAGTGTATTTATCTATATGTCGTTGATATCATTACGTTATCTATCAAATTAGGTAGTATTAACAACCCAATATAAAACACTAATTAATTCTTTCCATTCATCTTTCATTGGGTGGATAGGAGTATATAGATACTACTGGCATTGGATTTCCCTGTATTATGAATTAAAAATCTAGTTTTATGTTACGAGACTCTTTATGTAAATATCTATTTTGCCTATTTTATGCCTTGCATGGACGCATCATTCTCTTTATGTAACTTATAGTGTGAAAAAAATATTATTTACTTACATATTAATTTTTAAAGGTCATTTATAAAAAGAGGAAACGCTGGTTCTAAAACGCTCATTTGTAAAATAATGAACGAACATGGAGAAATATTTTTCTAGCAAAAATACTTGTTTTAACTGAATTCCCACCGGAATCTCGAGTTGCCTTCGTCCCTCAGACCTAGCGCGTGGATGCAATGTTCAATGATCGGGGCACATTTCTGCTTCGGCTTATCGATTCTAGTCCGACTCCGAACGACGCATTCGACCGTTGAACGAGCCACGAGACATCGGAGCAAAAAGAGCGGAGGAAACCTCGTGGCGGGCTAGACTGCCGGGGACTCCGAATGGGATCCGGAAAGCGGCAACACAAGATGCATCCGCCGAGGGCAAGGGGTGCCGCACCGAGGAAGAGCAGGATGGATGGAAGGATCGGTATGTTAAAAGCCTCAGCCAAGTGGACTCAATGGACTGCTCAAGTGGACTGGAGGCCCAAGAACATGGCGGGTAAGCGTTCCATCGTTTGCCGTTCCGCGCGCATTTTATTCGGCGGCGCCACTAGTCAGCGATATCCCGTTCGGTGTGGCAGTCGTCATTAGCCGTTATGGAAGTACCATTTTTTAGTTGACAATCGTCTGGCATCCGTTGAATGGGTGGTTTATATGATTTATTGACTCAGTTACGTATTACTGCCATGTATTTCCTCGTAGAAAGTGGATATCGATGACTGACAGCGCCGCGAGCGACGATTATGAAATTTAATTTTAATGCGCATGGAGCGAAAACAATTCTTGCGGCGGACTTGAGAATCCTCTAATGTAATACTCGTCACCTCACCCGAGATTTTGACCCGGGTCCCTTCGGCTAAGAAAGCTCTCTTCTGTCCCGGCTACTACTCCCTCTTTCGAGAATAGGATCTCCACCAGACGTTTCACGCGTAAAATCCGTATTACCAACAATTAGAAGGTTTTTTTCCAACACTATCTACAGCAATATTAGCCATACCCAAGGCTATAGACATTACCTACTTATCAATCCTGTGAATAATAAGTAGTTTTTATTGTGTTTCAAATGATTTGGAACATTTAATACTAGAATAATTCACATTTCGACCTAATGGTAACT
Organism: Ischnura elegans; assembly: GCF_921293095.1. Taxonomy (NCBI): domain Eukaryota; kingdom Metazoa; phylum Arthropoda; class Insecta; order Odonata; family Coenagrionidae; genus Ischnura; species Ischnura elegans. The sequence continues at coordinate 88,772,442 of NC_060249.1, forward strand.
TCAATCATTCATATGCATAGTTCTTAATAATATAACTGCATTATGCACAATTTTTCAAATAAAAGTAAATGTTCAGCTGTAAGTACCTGAAGACAAGGCACCGATAGAACAAGAATATCTCTTGCTTGTTTCGAAAGGGCTATTTCCGGTTCATGAGAGCCAGTACATTAAAATCTCTTTAATCTGACCTTGCGGTAATCCGACACGTCCAGTAATCTGGCGTGCAGGGCTGGCTAATATGATTTCGTCAGTTTTAAATGCAAGATTTTTCAATGCGCAGAACGTATTTATTTTGTTTTTATGAATGTATGTACCTGGACTCACACCAAAAACAGTAGGGAGAGTAGGCGTCACAATGTCTATTTAATTGCAAAATTATACCTTAAAATATTTTTGAGTAATGTGTTTTTTTTTTCAATAATCCGGCGTTTGCCATTATCCTGCAAAGCCATGGCTGCATATGTGTTGGATTACCGAGATTGCATTGCAGTTGACCCTGAACTCGAATGCACTGCCACCAAACAGCATCTACCGATTCGATCGATAGATTTTTCTTCCTCATAGGAAAATCTACTAGAATTGGTAGAAAATTAATTGCGTATGCTTGGTTTCGCTATTTAGTGGGCGTGTTTTCCCCGTCCCTCCCTTCCGCTCCTATCCTTTCCCAGAGGCGTCGGCGGGCTCCCATCGCGGCGGCGCCTCTATCCTTTTTCCTTCCTCTCCAGCCCCTCCCCGGGTGATCGGGCGTATAAGTCTCGGCCTTGGGTCCCGGCCCCGGTGTGTTGTATCCTTAAGAGGGTTCACCTTGAACCCTCATGATTCTTGCCACCAAACAGCGCACTTGTTGGCCGAGTCACCCAATTTTTCCTAAGGCAGTGAACAGTCTTAGAGTATTCTCGAGCGTGTAGCGGCGCGCTGAAGCACGGAAGGAACGGTCTACTCTTTGACACGCGGCGGGGGCGGAATTCCGTCACGGCCTCCTATCGCTTCGCCGCCGGGCGTGCCGGAATCTCCGGCCGGGAGGGAAGGAGCAAAAATGGCGTGCGGGCAGCTGATGTGGGTCGGCCGCGAAGACACAAGAGGGTCAGGGCGGAGGAGGAGGGAAAGAGTGTGGCTGGCACTAGCACGTTCCCAGATCGATATGCAGTGGGAGGAAGTGAAAGCCCCACTCATCCTCAATGAGCAACCCACGAAACTCTTTCACCGACCGAATAACACCGAACAACATTTTTATGGAGATCATTAGTCTTGCGGAACCATTAATTTCTGAAAGAAAAAAATATTTTGTGTGCATACGAATACATAATTAATAAGCTGCAAAAGAATGACTGGTATAAAGCGTACGCTGCTAACGAAGAGAAATTACTGGACCGAGTTTCTATGAATATTTGCTTCAGGATAGGACCTGAGAGCGACCCCGTAAACAAGATATGCTATAAGCAAATATATTCCTCCAGTTCCGTAGCATTCCGCTATTATCTGCTCTCTCAGAGAAATAGTCCGATAAATAAAGCCCACTCCATAAATACCGCACTCCATGTACCACACGCGCTTATTTTGCCTTAGCGGTGCTAAATAAAGGGAGTGCCTCATATACATGGATTCACAGGTCTCACGACTGATTCCATTTTTGATGATATTGATAGGAGACACAGAAGCATCGAGCGCATGACGAGAAATATTTTTTTTATTTGAAATCGTCATTTTTTCCACCATTTTCGAGAGAACACAGAGACCATCACAATAATGTGAATGTCATTGTTTAATAATATAATAACACCCTTTATCTAACACCAATTATTTTGACATTATTTTTCTCCTTAATCTATTGCCCAAAAAATCAATTGCGGGTCTTATACAAGAGCTCGTAGAGCAAGAAAATATACGGAATATACCAAAGAGTAGGTACAGGTAGCTCTTCTCAGACAATGTACCACCGATTTCCTAATTTAAAAAATAATTAAACATCATTAGACAATACTTGAAGGCATGCTGAATAATAAAACTTACACTTAGTATTTTTACGCGCAATGCATCAAGATGATCGCTTTCATGCATTACGATTATTAGCGCATAAAATCGAGACCGTTCGGTGCAATAAATGGTATGGAAATCTAAAAATGTTTCATCATTCGCAGGTTTATTTGTATTTGGTCGCTAAGGTTTCTTTTGTTCTAATTGAATATGTCTCACATAACGCTTGTAGGAATACCGTCGAGCAGATATTAAAAAAATTGGATTGAGGTGTCTTCTTTAAGATACGATATTTTCAGCGTATTTGAACTTATAGATTTTCAAGTATGTGGATCAGAAAAAATTAAGTAGCGAATTTGTGGAAGATTTATTCATATAGCATACCTTAAATATAGAGGGTCTTTGGTCTACCTCAAGGCAAATTTTCTTAGCAACTCTGTCCACTAATTTATCTGCCGTGGCAGCGCAAGCTATATACCCGAAATTCTTTTGCAGTTTCTTAATGACGTATATTCAAAGACGAAAAAATTCCACTTGTTCCCCATGCATTCAGCAATAGTTTCAATTTCTTCGAAACTAAAATCAAAACGTGAGCCATCGTCTGTGTCGCTATTGAAAACAAGGGGCTCATCCACTCATTAATTATTTACTGGTACCTGAGTCCGTAGCTTGAATAATAAACACTCCCGAGCAAATAAAGGTATCTGTTCCTGGAGGAAGTTAAGAGACATGTCCCATGAAAGTAGTATGCCAAAGTTAATAAAGAACCATATGTAGGTGAAAATGCCATTTCTTCTATAGATTCCTAGAATGTAATTATGACAAAGGTTCCTGACATAATTCAAATACAAATTAACTATGTATCTCGTGATATTATACAGTATCAACCTCTTAATGATTTATTTTTACCATGGCACATTCTAGATTTTTAATCCATACCTTGAATTGTATTATTCAGCATGTTAAGAAATTATGCTGCTACATGAGGAGAGGTTCGTAGTAGACCCACTATTGTATTAATAATAATTCAAATAGCTTTCTTTGCAAGAATTAAAAACCGGTTGAGAAAGTTAAAATTAAAACTGTGGAAAATTACCATAGATATTTGAATTATTACCATAAATGAACTTTCATATATTGAACTTGTCCACTATCGATCTGCACTATTGCAATATAGCAATTTTTTTCAAAAAGTCTCGGTCGAGGTCAGTTTTCATCACAAGGGATTATGCTATGCGGAACGACTCAAAAACAATTTATCGAAGTAGATATTTCTCAGGACGCAACTGCATTCCAACAAATTACTTCGGTTACACTACTGAATTATCAGGCTGCATCGCTGCCAACCATTTACGCGATAAAAAACGCACGCTTCACTTCCTGGCATTGTTAAGGGTTCCATCTAGTCACATACGATAATGATCCTATTATTATCGATGAAGAGAAATTGTATTCAAATGGGGAGATGAGTCACATAGGCGCCTAGGAGTTAAGCCTCGGATGACCACCCGATTGAAGCGCCAATCAATCACGTCTTCACCACGGTGAGGTTTCAAAACAAACGACGACGCTCCATGTTGTAGACGCTCATGATATGAATATGCGCGCTTCCTATTCCTAGAAGACAGGATTACAATTGACATTCCAATGGCGTTCAGCGGGTGAGCTGACAGTTGTTGACACGTATGCTCATAAAGCGCAGGAAGCAATTTTTTCGCATCCACCGCAGATGGCAGTGCATTGGAACGGTCTCAAATTGTTCCTGTGTGCGAGGAATTGCTTGCAATGTACGGAGAATACCAAATAACCAAGGGACAGGGGCTCGGCTAATGAATGCAGGACTCCCCAGTTTCCGAGTAACCAAGAGATGTTTCACGGAAAGCAACGCAAGCCAAAAGGAAAAAAAACAGTTTATCCTCCAGTTTATTTTCTGGAGACGAAATCTATTTAAAGAGCTGCGTGCAAGTTTTTAAAGATTTTTCTTCACTTCAGGGTTCAGAACAAACTGATGTCAATGCAATGATAGGAAGACGCACTGCAAAATAAATATTCTGAGAACTACATCGACTCATCCATTTCACCGTATTAAATGCTTTCTTTCACACATGAATCAGTTTTGCTGTACATGACGCAGAGGAAAAAAGCAAGACTACTGCTGAAATCAAATTTTTCTCAGAAGAAACATCGATGGACGACAATTACGCAGGGATTCAGCATTTTCACAGAAAAAGTACATTGAACTGTAATAACAAGGAATAAATGGAATATCTCCAGCGTCAGCGATGACATAGGTAACTATTTTAAATTAAGTTAATTACTTTAGCTTTCGTTTTGATTTTACTGTGAAGAGACACCCTGAATAATATTTTATTCGACATTTTATATAGATGATTTCAAATAACTTATAATCTACTGACAAAATTAAATCACCGTTGATATGCTACGCTTCAAACAGCTTCACATGGGTATGTTAATAGAAAACTCAATTTTATAATGATAATACAGCGGATTATAACTAAAGCCACATCTATTTTAAGTCTTAAATCACACTGAAATGCAGTAATGTCAAAATGCCTATTCCGGTAAGATGATCGAAATACATATTGCTAAACTAACGATCAAATATTTGAGATTGTTTTCTAGTTTGAAAATGAAAAATAAATATAAAAAGTGTATAGTCAACTAAATAATTGTCATTTTACAGGCAAATGATATTGAAAATGTAATAAAACATGTCAACTTAAATTGAGGTTCATTTTTGTTACTCTGCATGAATATATACGATTGAATCACCTAAATTTCTGGTAAAATTCATTTATTTCAATTCTTATGAAAATAAAATAAGTTGTTGATATACTCCATTTATAGAAATGAACTTTGATGCCATCTAGGTAAAATGAAATATAACACAGAAATAATACATGAACGAGCAATTTGGCCGGCATAAGAGTCGTGGAGGTACAGCGGTAGATCCAATATTTATTAGCACTTATGGGCAACTCCACGGGCACAAGCACCACCTAATTGGTGGGCTCAGTTACGTGGCCGGCAACGCGGCTTCGCTGGACTCGTCCACGGCGCATGAAAGGACTTAAAACGCCCACGAAACACTCCCTATCTCCACGCCGTCCGAACACGAACCCCTCGCACCTCACACGTCCCGCCCCCTCCCCCTGGATGAACCACCCCCTTTTCAACACACACAACGCCCACCCCCAAGCAGCAACCCCTTAGACCCCTTCACTGTCCGGAATAATTGCTCAATGACACCACAAAGCCCCCTCCCTGGGATCCCCGTGTATGTACAACCCCAAAAAAGTTCCCCTTACTCCTGTAGTAACCGGCAGAGACCCTCCACCGCACTTCTCTGCGCTCAAAACCCTTAATAACGAATCACGGGTAATTTCATTGTCGAAGGGGGGGGTTTAGTGAGAGCGAGTTAAGGGTGGGAAGGGAGGATTTCGGGTTCACAGCCGCGTTAACAGGGTTTGACGAGCACCCGCGAACCGAAAGAAGGAAGGGGGTCTTGTTTGTTGGAGACCTTATTCAGTGGTGGTGAGGTGGCCTGCAACTGGGAGGGCATAGGTAGGCTAGGGCTTCGTGCTGAAATATCGCAAAATACTATCACGGTAATCAAATATATCTGGAAAACGTCTGACAATCTGTAGTTTTGACCATTAGTTATGAATGGCTGTCGAATGAATATCGTAATATAGCGTCCAATAACAAAAATCGACCTATCGCTCCCGATAAAAATTCCACGAAAAATATAATGATGTAATATCGTCATATGCAATCATTGAATAAAAAAATGCAGCCGAATGTAATAAATGTATGATATATAACGTGGTATTATATCCTGAAAAGTTTTCTCTTTGGGAGATCAATTACACAGTATTTTACGGTGATTTTTTTCGGGTCTCGATAAGACGATGGATATCGTTTAAATATTAATTATTATAATAACCAATAATCAATCTTCTTTATTATAGCACTCCGATATTGAGATTTCAATACGGCCCAGGCCTAGTTGAAGACACTGGAGATGGTCGTCGCCTCTCCCGTTCAGGGTTACCAGGGAAAAGCACTGCACCCCGCCGGGAGGGGTGGAGAGGAAAATCAGGGTTTATGGAAATTCGCCTCACTCCCGACTTTGTTCAAGAAATTAAGGGTAACTGTGGCAGGAGGGTAGGACGAGTAGGCAGGGCGGAGGGAAGGTTCAATAGTGAGTGAGGTACGTGGTGTGATTGCCTGGGGGAGAAACTTTCGCAAGAGGAGGTGGAGAAGAGGTGGGAAGAGCATATCCGATTTCTCCGCAAATGAATATTATTTTCCGGGAGGGAGTTATGTTTCACTGATTGGGCGTCAATTAGTTCATAACGCCCCGGGAAATCGAATTCGAAAACCCCTCTGCAGATGCTTATCGCCGCGGTGGCGAACCAGATGGGGAAGAAGGGGAGTTTAGGTACAAGAGGTCGACTTCAATTCCACCCGGCGATTCATCTACTTCAATTCATATCTCATCTAGCATATGCTCTCCGCCAACGCCCATAAATTACTCGTTATTTTATGCATTTAACCGCGATAAAAAATATTTTTTTACATTTATTGGCATGGTTTTTAAGCGACTAATTGAAGCCGAGCGTGAGTGATCCCAGAAAGATACTTAATTACGTAGGACTACATTTTAAGGTATCATGAACAAATTGAGACATTTAATAACTATATTTCCACGGAAGGTTTCACGAGAAATTAATTCAACCCTTGGCAAATTTTAGCAGCCTATTTTATATATTTTATTTTCGTTATTTATATAGTTACTTTGCGTTGCAGCCTCACTAAGAACAAACAAAAAACATCGAAGTCGAAATTTATTTCCGTTTTAAACTTTTCATATTTGTTTCGAGCATGAATGGTGGCTGGAAAAAAGCTACCGTTATCGTATAAATTGATACATTTCGTCTACCGTAGAATATCTTATGTCCTACATTGCCGTTAACTACGTACAAGTATGTTATGAAAGTCCATGCACCAGATCAAAAACTTTGAACCATCGTCAAAAATATAATGGTTTTTTGTATAGGAAAAACGATGAACTATTCCACAACATCATAGTCTCCATAAAAGATGTACCGAACAGAATATGAAGTGTTATCGAACTGTCAATCCGAAATGGCTTCTTAGTAATGATTAGTCAGACCGCATTCGTATTGCGGGTTTTTTAATATTTATAATAGTTTACTACTTCATTCATTCACATTACGCCTCAAGCGCAAACATACAAATAAATTCACAGGTAAAGAAAGGAAGGGATTGGAAAACGAAATAGAAAAAGGACGAGGAACGGTGCTGTGGTAGATGGAAAAAGCCAGAAATCAGGGGCTAAAATGTGGTTCGGGTCCCAGTCAGGCCGCATTTTTACCCTCTGATTTCTGGCTATTACCATCTACCACAGCACCGTTTTCCTCGTCCTATTTATAATATTATAATAGTTTAGTTTACAACTAAAAGCTTCCTTCTGGATTTGATACAAGTATTTTGCTGCTTTTGGCGTCTGGTAGACGCCACGCGACGACTTGAGGTACAATACGTTATATGCTAATTCCTTCGCGATATTCATTGCAAAGTTTCTAAATCTGTTTAATAACTTTAACAAACATTATGAACAACTATTTAAAGCATAAAATTTGGGGTACGCCATTTTTACCTTCACATTTATGAATGTAATCAATATATATCACATGAATGAAACTATTATTGATGTAAAAAAACCTGTATTTATTATTTTATTAATTCGAATACCTCCATCATCATTATGCATATAATTGACGCCAATGCATGAAATTAAATATTATATGAAATTTTTTTTGCTGTTAAAACGGTTATACCTAGGGGAATGTATTTTATTTAGCCATTACCAAACGGCGTCTGTGAGACGCCGCGCGAAAAATTGTGTTCCAAAATCTGATGCGACTGACAGAAAAATGCAACGGACGATTAAACATGCACAGGACTGCAAAAAAGAAATACAAAACCATTGAACACGGGAATAACACACTAGATTATAATAAAATTTCGTGGTGAAGTGAATGTAGGTGAGCCCCAATGGGCTTACCTTTGATACCTTTAAGTGCAGCGGCCGAGGATGGCGAGTTGGGGGCGTCCCTGGTCCACGGAGGGTCGCCGTGGCCCGAGAAGTCGCGCAGCTTGAGGTAGGAGATGGTGAGCCGGATGATGGACGCCTTGTCCAATTGCGACGTGATGGCCGCGGGCAGGGGAAGCATCTTGGCCAGCTCGTAGAACTCGAAGTTCTCCTTGCCGCGCCGCGACCTCGCCGCGTCCCTCGACTTCTCCTTCCGCAGCTCCAAGATGCTGTTGGGAGGAAGGAAGAAGCGTTAGATCAAGGGAGTCCATCAGAAAAAAAGAGAACCTATTCGGAAAAACGCAAATCATCGCGAAATGAATGCACTCGATCAGTGTGTCACAGTCGTAAATTTCGTCTCTTGAATTTTCGACCTATGGTTTCTGTCATTTTTCGTCACTTCGTAGCGACGATTTTTCATCAACGTCCCGAGTATAAAATATATTTAAATAAATAAATTGGCATATAAATGCATACTTATTGATTAATGACTGAATTTACACGCTTTCTTGACCGATTTGATGTTGAAACTGGTGGAAGCGAATAAAAACCATAGAAATAAAAAACGACGTAATTTATAAACTATCAATTCAAAATTCTACGTATTACGATGACCATTAATTGAGAGAATATTCAATATGAAGGCATTGCCGTTGATAAAGGCAGTGGAAAGTAAAAGGTACAAAGTGTATTACACAAATATATTCTTCGTTCGAGATTATATCCCGCCCGAGTCACTAGATGAGAGACTTGGCCGAGCAGGGAATCTACTCCACTTTGTTCGCCCGATGCTCATCGATGAACGATTTTCGGCTTACACTGTATGGCTTCAGTAAATCAATGCGTCTTCCCTGGGTCTAAAACGGATTAAAAACCAAAAATGCAAGCTGATAGATCAAGAAACGACTTATTGTTCATTTCCAGGAACGTTTTAGGCCAAGTTCTTTAACACGAGGGGTTTTCATCGTTTTCCCCTTCTTTCCTCAACAAGTAATGCACAACATTTTGCAATTTCAACTACTTAGTTTTATCGTAAAAATTTCCTTTATTGCATGGAGTTATTTCAAATACCATTAGTTAATTATCATTGCATCGCTGATGATTAGCATAATTTCGATGATAAACATGGGGTCTTCGTTACCCGAACAAACTGCGTTCATAAGACCAGTAGGAGAACTTAACAGAAATAAATGGGGGCATACAGAGAACGTAGCGCAGTGAGTAACCTTTGCAGGAAAGAACCTGAGGAACGTAAGGACATACACAAATGCATGCGGTTATCGACTGCTAAAAGAGCATAATTACACCTATATTGATGTGAAAATATATATTAGGCACATAGTAGGCATGCAAGTGTATCGTAGATATGCAGGGTAAAAAACGTACCCTTCAAATTGTTCAGAAACTACATATTTGTTGACTGACGTGAAGCATGCAAATAATATACATAAGGAAAAAATACATGCATGGTCAACTGAAGGCTATAAATTCCTTTGATAAAAAATGCGATGGATGCCAAGCTGTCCAAGTCTCTCGAAAACTAATGGCACGTTTACGCACAGGTTTAGTGTTGAGGTCACCCTATCACTTTTAAACTCAATGGTCTATTGCGGCATTGCATCGATGATGCAAAAACAAAAAATTATATAAGTAAAAACGTAAACTGTGGTATGCATCCGTAGATAGTGAACTGTAGGGGGAGATACATGTAAGAACCTACCTCAGGTACCTTCTAAGAGGTTGAATATGACGGGAATAGACTAGTCGACCGCAGAAGAAGACAGAGCAGTCAAGACTGAATAAATTTGTAAAATATTTTTCGTTTCGGATAATCATTCTAAAAAATAATCATGATTACTACAACTGCAAATACGAAAAGAATGAAAAATAAAGAACCCAACATATCGATTGATTCGGCTGTCGCTTGGTGAAAATTCATGCTGAATGAATATATACCACAATTGTAAATATTAACAGATTTTTTAATTGGTACGATTCGACGCTAAGGCGTCAAAATGGGTCGAAAATGACGCCATAGTGTCGAAACGCGTCGCACCAAAAAAAAAACTGAAAATTTACAAAGATTGCATGTCTTCATTCAACCCAAGATATTTCCCGAAACGGCAGAGAGAACCGCGTCCCGAAGCCTGGACCACGACGAGCCACGAGAAACAACACGAGTCATTACCCGGGCTACGCAGCGTGACCAAACACTCCGCCATAACGCTCCCCGGACCATCAGAGATCGGTCCGCACTTAACGTCCACTTGAGCCCTCCTTTAAATACTCGATCCGACACTTAAGAGTGCTCTCCCCTTTGGACCACGGCGTCAGAGAGGTGGATGGGGGGTCCGGCGTGCGTCTTGCCCCCCCAGAAAATATCAGAGAGAGGGGAGAGGAAGTGTCGGACGTCGCCCAGAACTCCCCCGGGAGATATAAACGTGAGAAACGGCAAATGAAGCAACGGGCTCAGCCGCCGTATTGGCAGGGAAGGTGGCGGGGGAGGGGGGGAGGGGAGGGAGGTTAAGAGGAAATTGGAAAGGCGAAGGAAAGAGGATTGAAGCACCCCGTTCACAAAAACTTAACTTGGCGTAACTTCGCCAGATAAATCTCAACCAGCGTTAATAGTCAGCGTAAATATCAACCAAATGTATAATAGTAAGTGAAATGCTCCAACATTCACATTTCAGACAGCATATCAATGTTTTCATCGACATTTAAAATCTTTCGACATTTAAATAATACAAAACTCAACTCCGACCAGTGACACTGACTCATACAAATTTTTGGGGTGAACGAGACAAGATATGACAAAAAGTCAAGGAATCGAACCCCTCTAAAATCGTCTGAAACCCTACGATAATTGTCGAAACCCAACATTTTCTACCTATTAAAGCGTTGTCAACTTCCTCTACTTTTTGGGACATTTGGGGCTCAAAAAACATTTGAACATCGCGGAGAAGCTTGTCAATTGCACGAAAGTCATTGTGGCAGCCATTAGTCCACACCTTGTAACAGTTAAAAAGCCTGGAAATCAATAACTGTATGCTATCCTATGGTTTAACTTAAGAATATTATATATCACCGAAAAAACGATCCTTAAGAAACAAACGGTAGACAAAAATTGTAGGAACTGGCAGAATGACCTGAAAAGGCCGGGAGGATCTGGGCCCCCACAGCGAGCAATAGCGTGTCCATAACTTATAGTCGATAGACATTATTATCTTCCTTACTAAAGGTTACCAAAAAGAGAAATTTGTACTTTTCTCATCCAGTGACCACAATAAGTCAATTTAAGCACTTGAAGTTGATGTGATCCAGTATACGCTTTTGATTAGTTTTTCACTTATCAGGTATGGTAGGTATTTGGAGGAGGCGACCGACAACTGAGGTCATTTGTGCCATGAGGGAATGGTTGGTAAATACGGGTGGAGAGAAACCCGCCGTCAGCATTAGCCTGCTCTTAACGGAAGGCGCCAGGGGGACCACGGCTTAACGTCCCATCCCAGGGACGGAGTGTTACACCTGAAATGTCCGCTATACAATATTCAAGTAGGGATTAAACAGTCTCTGAAAAATGTCTGCCACCGCCTGGAGCTAAACCTGAGCCCACGCGGTGGGAAGCCAACACTCTAGCCACCACACCAATCCGATCCTCGTCACTATCAGTTACGCCAAGTTGAGTCAAGAGGAGTTGCTGTGAGTTCATCCTGAAATGGATTGCAGAGAAATTTCGATACATCATGTAATAGTAAATGTACGTTTCTATCATGCTTGCTAAGGACTACTTTCGGGAAAAAGTAGTGCTTTTCTCTTCTAGTGACGACTTCAAGTACATTTAAGCCAGCCAGCCAACACCGTAATTACGCCAAGTTAAGACACGTTACGTCGTAGCCGACGACGCCCGAGGGTGTTGAGAAAGGGGGTGGTCAAGGTTGGAGGGTCCAGCTGAACTAGGGAAGAAGCCAGAAATAGTCTGAATGCCCCCTAGCGAAACTCTTGAGGACACACTGCAAAGGGTAGCTGGTCCTGAGGGAGGCTGCCCATTTCCACAATCAATTCCCGGCAATGAATAATTCTCCGCGTCCTTATTTGGGGCCACCATTAAGGACAAACGTCGAGGGTCAAGTTTTTCCTATGCCATCTTTCAGTCCCACCCTCAACAAACCTGCAATCATTCCCTACTCTTGGCTTCCTGCCTTCCCCAAATCAAGTCCTCGGCCCTGCGCTCCCATCTCAGTACGTTCCTGGGAAGCTTTCTCTTTGTTTTAGATACACCGTTACACCACAGGGACACAAAGCAGAGGAATGACGTAGCGGAGAGATAGAAAAAATGATACAAGATAAGCGTGCGGTCGTTTCCTAAAAGCCTTCATTACATATTACTCCTTAGATAATAAGGTGGTTTTCAAAATCACGAGCACTTTTTTCGGCGAATCGTTAAGATTTGTTGGTATTCAAAACCTTTATCTGTATTTTGAACAAATAAAAAGGATAAAATAAAGTCCTTGATAGTTACAAAATATAAATACTTTTTATATTACGGACCCACTTTTTTTAGATGAATTCTTCTGCTCGTCGTGTCTTATCCAGAACTAGAGGTTGCAGGGGTGAGTGAATAGCAAATTATTTTCGCAGAGTTTGAAGAGTGTATGATAAAGAGCAAGAAGAAAAGGAAGCAATATGTCTTCGATAGAAAATAGCAAAGCTAGCATGACATTCCAATCTTTGATTAACTCAATGATTTTCCTAAAGTGAACCTGTTTGTGTGATTTTTCGTTAAATAGTAACCTATAAAACTTAAGGCAGGGTAATATACATAATGGGGAACTGTTCATGCCCTAATCTTTTGAAACGTTTTCCTGCTGACAAAATAAATATTTACAGCCGAAAAAATAACTTAGTACATTTCACGCACCGGAACGCATTCAACTAGCCCTAGGATTTTTTAAATTTAGATTTAGTTTATGAAAATTCCCCTGAGAAAATTTTGTGAAAAATTAACGTAATACTATTGCATCTCCTTTGGTGACGGTAATTTTATTTTAAAAAATCGGCTCAACCTCTCCCATTCACCCATATGTTACCTTAAAACAACGATCGCAAAAGCACAAGTCTCATTTCGGGAAATCATTTGAGAATGTCAATGAATTAGGACCTGAAAAGGCACGAATAAAGCGTGGAATGAGGGAAAAAATATTAAAACCTAGTTTTCAACTCTCCTGTGAAAAAAAAAGAAAATACGCATTTTCCCGAAACGAAGGGAGCGACCGGTGATAAAAGTGTAGCCTCATTCGCCAGGAAAAAAAAGGAGACGGAAGAAGCACTTGTCGCGGGAGGAAAAGGAATGACCCTGGTAGGGAATGACCCCTAGAATGAGATGGTCCACATAAATTGCATCCCCCCACCTCCTCCCACTGCCACAGACTTCCCCCCAGTGTCACCTAAACACTTTGATGACCGCTGTCGTTCGCAAAACTGAAGTCTCCGACTTGGGAAATCTACTTCGCGTGTTCTTTGGATGAACGCGTCGTACAGCCCCATTCCAATAACACAGACGTCGACTTCGCTCTATTCTCGTAAGGAGCTGGGAGACTGCTCGCATCGTTCAAGATTGATGGCTGGGAAGGCTTACATCATCTCGAAGTCCACCACTCGTGGACTAGAAGGAGGTTCTCCTAAATATTAAAGGCTTGGTCAGCATGCAGCCGGTTTTACTGCCCTCCAGGGCGCGAACAAAACTCGTAAATTTATTTTTATAACTATTGGACGCGATCAATTCGATTTGTGGTTGAGTAATCTTATTTCAACACTATAAAACCTAAGCTCAATATTTATAAAATGTCATTGATCTGCATAATGAATAGTTTGAGGTGCCACTTGTTGGAATTACTTCAGTTTAAATTTAAGACTGAAAATTTCACAAAAATGTCGTGGGATGATTTCGTACCACGACGAAACCGGTCATTTACAATGCTTACGTGAAATTTACAAAGCCATTACTGAGATGAAGCGCGTCAGAGAGGGTTGAAATAGATATGTACCAAAAATATACGTTTTGAGGATAGAAAAAAATTCGCTTTAATAAATACGGTCCAGATACAGCATAGTGTACGAATGAGAAGAGTACGTAGCGTAATGGGCTCAATGTAGAATTTTAATTGGAGTAGATACAATACATTATAAGTCACTGAGAAAGTATCTCAAGGTTAAGAAAATGATGTACTTTGAACGTTACGATAAAACAGTTTAAAACTAAATATTTAATAATGCATTCGACTTTCTGTCAATAATTAATGAACATTGATCATCAAACCTCTCTTCCATGGAGTTTGTGGGTGAAAAACAAGGAGCAACCGGATGAATTCTAATGCGTCGTAATGTGTGAGACCAAAATTATCAAGAAAATATAAAAAAAACTTATGAGTGAAAGGGTTGAAAAAAGCACTAAGGAAACAACAATATTCGAGTTGTAATTGATCGAGTAGCACACTAATCAACGATAACATCCATAATCGACTCGAATTGATACGTTCACAGAGATATAAATGCGATAAATGATACTTGATGATTACGCTCACTAAAGCTCTGCATTATACTCTATCTGGAAAACTGCTCATACATTTGAAGAAAACATAGCCACCTTTCTTGGATGTTTGAAATCATTTCATTACATATTGAGCCACAAAAAAAGTGATTCAGGATGAAAAAATATGATAATAAGTAGATGAGCACTGTAACACGAGAACATGTAAATTACAGTTCACAGAGAATTATCAATCCAGAATATCGGAAAACTATTGAAGTCAATTGGACATGGATATGGAATCGCCCTGTTGAGCCCTAAAAAATTCGAACACTACATGAGTTGTGAGAGCTCAGCGGGCATGATCGGTAATACGGGAAAACTTTGAAAAGAAGTAGAGAGCAAAGGGGTTCCTTTGCATTTAAACGCGTAACAATCAGAGTACGGCTTGTGAGAGGACGACTCCTCTAATCAGATATGCCCAATTATCCGCCAATCGAATTCGCCT
Source organism: Ischnura elegans (assembly GCF_921293095.1). Classification (NCBI taxonomy): domain Eukaryota; kingdom Metazoa; phylum Arthropoda; class Insecta; order Odonata; family Coenagrionidae; genus Ischnura; species Ischnura elegans. Next base: position 88,787,592 of record NC_060249.1, read on the forward strand.
TCTCGTAGCGATGAGCTACCCTGGCTCACCTAATCGCTTCGTACACCTTTACCTCAGGTTATCGCCTTGCGTTCTGAACACCCGCGGCGGTGACCCATTCATATGTATGAGGACTCGTTTAAATTGCCAAGATCACGGTCCATGAGGAAGAATGTAAGGGAATCCTCCGGGTTCCGAGAAGAGGGGAACGCTAATTCAGGCGTGAAAAAGGTTTGAAAATATATTGATGATGTTTTGAGCATCAATCATGGCTTAAGCCTGAATCAACCGATAACTGTTACGACTATTAGTATACACTTATGACTCTCACTGGATTTTTAAATTCGCACCGAATCAAAAAGTCCTGAGGAAGTACAAAGCGTATGATTCTACAAATCATGCACTGTACTATACACAAAGTAACATCTGAAAATATTCGTTTCTGTCCACACTTTTTCTAGGATCAAGGAATGCAGCTGATTTTGGATTCATGGCTCTAGTCTCGGAGATTTCAGATGATACTTGAATTCATACAGGCCGATACACTTCCTTGAAAATGCCATGGTTTTATTTTTTCCGGATAAAGAATTGAAGCGCTGAAGAATTGAAGAATTAAAATCTAAATCTAGGCTAGTAGAGCCTGCTGGTGCCATTGCTATAGTCCCCATTTGAGTCATGTTTGTGGAGGATGGAATTGCCTCCCAGTTGCTTGAAATGATATGAGTAATTTAGAGTTGAACATCTAATTGGCAAAAGAGAATGTGTGCGATGGTTAGAAATCCATAAATCAATTACAGTCAGAAGAAAAAATAAATCCCGAAACAGGTTTTACTATTTCTGCCCGAGGCTTTCGCAGCACTGGTTTGCAATTCTCTTTATGGTTTCCAGATTAGCTGTGTCAAATCGTTCTTAAGATGACGCTTCGTGACCTATGCTCGTCATATCATCAGATCGGGTCTGAGTGCCGACGGATGGAAATGGTTGACCACCATGAGGATGGTGTTTATAGATGGGCATTTCCATCTGTCGGCACTCAGGCCTGATCTGTTAATGTGGTCAGCTTAAGTCAGGATATGTCATCTTGAAAACAACCAGACGCAGGGGACCCGAAAATCATGGAGATAACTGCAGGTTTTACGATTGTTTTAGGCAATCATCAACAGCGAGGAGATGGGTTAAGTTATTTTTCCTAGTGCATCACCTGAAAATTACTGAACACATCATCTAATCACATGAGATATTAAAAAATAAACGTTTTTATCTTCCACTACAGTCTTTATTGAAAACTAACTGTTTCGTCCTATCCAGATCATTATCAAGAGGAAAAAAGAAAACCCTCGGTTCTTTTACCTCTTGATAATGACATGAAAATGTCGTAACCGATAATTTTTCAATAAATACTGTAATATAAATGCTGGAAAAAAGTTTATTTTTAAATCTATCATTTCACCATTCCGTAAAGTGAACTCGCGGTTTAATGATCATCTAACCTCAGCCCTGTAGGATGTTGGAAAACACGTCCAATGAAACGTCACACGGCGGACATCGAGGCTTTTTCCCGGAGTAAAACCCGGGAAAAATTACCCCGAGAGATGAGAGGCTAGCCAGAAGGGGTCAGCAGTGGGAGAGGGGTGTAAGAGGGGGTGGGGGATCCGGTGCAGAACGGGGGCACCCCACAGTCACGTTCCCGGACGCGCTAACAATGAATGCGTGCGTGAGTGATCTGCGGACTGTGTGCGGGCGTGCGCAGGAGTGCGTGTTCCATGGCAAAGCTGCGATTCGATTAACGGCCTCCTCCCCCTAACGGGCGCAAAAGCCTCCCTTCCCTCACGAAGGAATAGAGCTCAGGGGAGTTCCTCCGTCGGTCATTCCATTGGATCGAGGTGTAGCCGGGTGCTCGAAGAGGGTTACACTGGGATCTGTAGCAAGAATTGACCATTCCTCATGAGGGCCCTTTCCGAAGGATGTCGAGATTAACGAACGTCGAAAATCAATAAATTTTGACGCTATCAGCTCCAAAAATTCTCAGATCAAACCTTCCTTCGAAAAAATATAAAAGAGTAAGGGTATGGAAAGAAATTAATAAATCATAATGCGATGTGCGAGGTAGAAATAACTGACTACACTGCCCTAAATGAAAGAATTTCACAAGCCTGTGGTTTAGTCCGGTGAGAGCTCTAACCTCACCTACCCAAACCAACCTTCGGGTTTAATCGCTAAGTGAGTAGAATGTGAAGTACAAGGTGACGAAGGGATGATATTTTATTCCTACCACGAGTTTCAACAAAAGTGTTCGGAGGGTAGAATTTTGGACAAAATCACACGATATTGTGAAGTTCGCCAAGTAAAAACCAAATCCACAACAAAATATTGGCGAAGTCTTCACTGGTTTTCTACCAAGTGAGTTGATTGTAGGCCGACGTTTCGTTGGCTGCCACGGTTAAAGTTATTTTCACACAGGCTACGATTTAAGCGCCGCCTGGAACCCACCTCTAACAAAATTCAAGGAGGAGAGGCAAAAAATAGCGCGAGACAATCAGAGGTAACCTGACAATTTTTGGCGCGAAACTGACCGCTATATGGGTAGGCACCATTCACGTCGGCCTAAAATCAGCCCATCCGGTGGAACACCCGTGAAGACTTCACCAGCACCATTCGCCGGGATACGATACTACAAATTTTGTTGTTTTAAAAAATTGTTGCTGTATTCACGAACAAAATACTTTCATTGGCGTTTTCAGCGTTTCGCAGGATGGCCCCCAAGGAACTTGAGAAATTATTTATTTTTTATTTAATTTTATTCTCAAACCAGCAAATACAGCTCATATTGGCCATTTTTCATCAGGGTATTGAACAAATTTAACATGCAAACGTTCACTAATAACTATGCCCTGGACAGGGGAAACCTACACAGGCGGGACTCGAACCCGTGATCTCTTGCTTGGCAGGCGAAGACATTACCCCGCCCCCACCGAGGCCGGCATTCCTTAAATCGTTTGAAAAAACAACAACTGATAAAGAAACTTTGGGATAAGATTGGTACGAAGGAAAATACAAGTTTCAGTGGAATGACAGCCAACGAGCAGGTCGGAAAAAATGCAAAGAGCAGGAATAGGAGAGGGGAAATATACGTGCAAGGATCAGAGAGAGTAATCGAGGTGGGCAATTGGAGAGAGACATCGAGGGGAGCCAAGAATTGTGGGCTGGAAAAATGGAAGGTGGCAAGAGAGAGAGAGAAAGAAATGGGGGAGAGAAATGGGGCAGATAACATTTATTCGCAGACGGTCAAGCAAAGGCTACACAGGAAAAGGACCCCCTTACATTGTCTCCTGGGAGGAGGGCAGGGTTTGAAAGCTAAGTTGGTGTTGCCTACCTATGGGGTTCACTTCGTGGGGAGTTGCCGGAACAGAAATGAGATTGATGGGCCAAAGCGTTGGGTAGGGAGGGCGGATAATTAAAACAGCTAATGTCTTGGGATTCTACGGCCAATTATTTACACAAACTTCCCTACCATGGATTGCCTAGGAATTCGTCTCTTTACCTACCCTTAATGTCCCGTAAAAGGGGAGAAGAAAAAGGATTTTTCCTCGAAATTCCACAATAGCGTGACACCTTCCAAAATACCCCTATTGGTATCTCAAATCAATAAAACGAGGAGTAAATCAATATAATAGATGCATTACAAAGAATGATACGTGATACACTTTACAAGAATCGCCGATATATATTTTTTTTAATGTTGATATTTTCTCGAGGAACATTCAGAAAGGAGTTAGACGCATGCTTACATGTCATAAGCCAGATAATTAATTGCAAAGATGCAATCATTTTTTTAATACAATTGCGTAGTGTACTGTGAATTTTTCACTGATTATATCCTCGAACAAAATGTTGAAAGTTACACTGGCTATCTATTAGGGTCAGGGGTTATTTAAGAACTGACGCTTTGCTTTTTGATTTTATACAACATTTAACCAACCGAGAGTCTATTTTCGTTCCAGAACTCGGGTAGGACCATGTAAAGCTGCCTGTTTCTAGTAACATTTTTATTTTTTAGAGTCATCCTTGACAGAATATAAACGAAACAACGCCAGTTACATTGTTGACAGCGGATGCTTCGTTACAAACCAGATTACTCTTCGCGATATTGAAATAAACGAATAATGGATCAGGAAGGCCGACAACAGTAAGCGAAAGAAACATACTAAATAAAATGTGGTAACAGAAGACAATTCATCATGTACCAAGCTTCGGTTTCTGTTGACTCAAAAAGAGACGGAATTTGAAATAAAACATCATGACCAATATACGACGACGCTGCATTGCCCGAAAAACATGGATATATCAAAACAACAGTGCTCTGGTTAAGCTTCAGGCTGAAAATTGAAATGAGTCAGTCAAGGAATATAAGTGCGCCTTTACCACACCACACAAAAGTTCCTGAGGAGGGGGAATACCATAACCCGACAATTGATTACCCATACTCATCCTCTTGAAGTAAAGAACAGAGTCCTCACGTGGACCCCATTATATAAAACGCTACCGGCCGCGTCACACTATTCTTCGCGGTCATACTTTGTGCTCTCAAGTTATCGCCGCTTCGTTTACCTTTTTCTTCCTCCCTAGGTTTTCAAAGAGAGCGACCGGTTATGGGGGCAGCAACAATCGAAATTCAATGTCCGCGCATTCCCGGCCATTCTCACCCCGGAGAGACGACAAACAAACGCGGCTCCCGCATAGATGGGACGACTGTGACTCAGCATCCAGATTCGCTCCGCTTCATTGTCTTCCGAACGGTGGCCAAGAGGTAAAGAAATACTAAAAAAACTGAGGAAAGGAGTCGAGCCTTCATACCACCAACACCCTCTCCGCATCCACTGTCCGCAGCCACCCGTCGCGCGCAACTTTAATAAAAGAACTTTAGTGATCGGATGAGGTGAGGAAATGGGCGCGGCATTCCCCCAACACCCATACTTCGTACAGCACACAAATTGCTCTGGCGTTTTTCACATGGTAAAGTCGATCATAGCCACCGAAGCGATGGTCACATGCTTGAGTCACCTACCAGGTCAATGAAATTGAAGAATACTTCTGATATTGAGACCTCGTGACCCGATGTCTACGATTATCTGCATTTCGTTTATTTCTGCGCCCTTTTCACCGGTAAAAATCTAAATAGTCTACACTGAAAGGCTATCCTCTCTCTCCATGGAAAGTTAGTTATTATTTTTTGTACTTTAATGTTTCCATATTACTACACATTCACAGCACATAAAGGGGTTTGTGATATTGAGGGAATATACACATCTCACAGACCTATATACGTATTTTTCTCATAGTCAGGTAATTGAATTATGCTAATATAAATAATGGTTTGATATAGTTCTTCCAGGTGGTTAACGTGAAGATATCGCTGCTCAAAAAATTCTATAATTCATCCACTCTATAATCGAACCTACAACTAGGGGCTGGAACTGCATTGCATTCACACTGAACAAATATTGTGACTTCACCTTACCGAGAATAGGCTATTCAAAGAGAGAACTTCCCATCAGCTAACCTAAAACATGTAATTACCTTTGTTTAAACGATGAAGTAGCTCTGACCATTTCATGACGTCACATTTTGGGTTTACCGTAATAAAGAGTCACGACTTCCAATTCGATTCCAAATGACAGAAATCCCACTCAGCATTGAATGCCATGGGGAAAATCCAAGAAAAAGATGAAATCTTTATCAAATCAATTCAAAAGGAATGACAAACTCTTGGGATTCCCCAGTGGATACCTGAATCATTAAGGAAATACGTAAATTAACTATATCAGGTAGACCCTAACACCAATAATATTTGAGAAACGCCTGCGTCATACCCCGGCGAACAATGACAGTAAAGATTTCTGGGGTCTCGCATCCAAAAGGTCTTCAATATCTCCTTCACTGGATTCCTGAATCCATAAGGACGGTGGACGAGTTGCACATTGAAATGTCGTAAGGAGATATGGAGGACCTTACACCATGTGAAATCCGAGAAATTTTCACTGCCAATAATATTTAGTAATCATAAGCAAAATGAGAACGGATATATATTTATCATATCCAGGTAACATTCGCTTATCTTCCCCGGCTTTTGCTTTCTCTACAAGGTAAAAAAATCAATACGAAATTATCCCTACAGCTTTCCCAGCACCTTCCATATTATCTTGACTTGCTCTTCTTACTAGGGTCACCATTTTAGCCAGAGGTCAGTGGTGTCATGGTGCCGGAACGCACCGGAACTGGTTAACAAAAGACATTATAGTCAAATAACAATTTTATAAATTTTGTTGCCTCAAAACCTCTCATACATACATTCGTAACCAAAACAAATTAAAAAAAATGTAAATAATAACTTGTAATTAAAAAACACGCAGAGTAAAAAAGAGTCAAGTAAAGTGCGTTTCTGCGCTGCTAATTTTGTCATGACGTCACTGCCTGAGATGATAAAACAGCTCTACAAATCAAGGGAGAATGTACTACCTGGTGGACCGCAGGCATGCGAGTTGGCCTGTCTAGGCCCTGTGAAGAAGGTGAAAGACGATGAATGAGACGAAGGAAAGGGGAGGAGTGGGATGGACGCAAAGGGGCTCTCGATCGCTTTTAAAATGCTCCTGGAGCTCAATTTTCCGAACTGGGCGACCTTTCGTCACACCGGCGGGAGACGCCTCGGGGGTGAGGTTACGGTGAGACCAGGGTGATGAAGGAGAGCCGATGGGTGGGGAAATGAGCCATACAGAGAGGAACTTGAAAGAAGGTTTCTACGTACAGCCATCTCGACAGGCGTGTGGCGGGAGGCGTCAAGGCACGGGCCTTTAACCCATAAAAGGATACTGAAAACTAAGGTGAGCGTGGTGAAAAATCTTATCACCTGAATTTGACCTTTGAACGCGGTTATTAACGTCATTTAATATTCGAAGGATAAACTTATTTCTCTACCACACTGCTGGAAAAATTATCTCTAATTTTTATTAACGTTTCAGGCATGATAAATATAGTTTGCTTCTAAGGTGATGTTCTTCGTGTCATTTTAAAAATATCTATTCTCAAATGCTGAATCAATTTCAGTGGCGTAACTATGGGGGGGGATGAGGGGGTGTAGCCCCCCTCCCCAAAGCCTTAGAGAAACCAAAATATTATTTAAAAATTTGTCTGGATTTGATAAATAATTACTGCATCTGCTTAAAGTGTAATTAAGTTCCAAAATGATGTAAAATCCATTTTCAGCCATGTTAATGTTTTTCATTTTTCCTGAATTCCCCGTTTCCTGGGGGGGGGGGGTAGCCCCCACTAACCCCCGTCATCCGCCCCAAAAGCCACCTCATTCCCCGCCAATGCATATTCCCAGTTACGCTACTGATCAATTTAATTGTAACCTAATATAAGGCCTCTAAATATATAGCAGCTTTACCAACCTTCTTTTTCTAAAAGCAGTGAAAATCTGTTCTTTTTAAGCGCGCCGCTTTCATTTGTATTTTATTTAGTTCATACAATTCTCTGAGCGAATATCAGCCATGTTTGGTCAATTAAAAATTCTTTCTCATATATTAGTCACTTATTAAGCCACATCAGGCTCGTACGGAAAACAAAATGAAAATTTTATTTTAAGACAGAAATTAGTACTTAATCGTCAACTTTTGAAAGGGATTTAATAGGAAAATTGCGACTTGTAAAGGGCAGTAAGTGCACTTACACTGATTGAAATTATTTCCATTGATCGTCACTAAGAGCGGGCTCGAGCATTTTATTTGGAGTATTTGCAAACGCAATCGGTATTCAGGTCCTTGAAATATTTCAATTTGAAGACTCACTACGTTCTCGTCGTTCTCGGACCTCGTCTTGTCGTTCGAATGAAGAGTTTGCAACTCAAAATTTTGCCGATCTCGTTGCCAACAATTCGGAATCAACCACTCGAGATGACAATCGATCGGAATAATGTCGAACATTTTCTAACAAAGCTGAGGTCGAAAGAGTTAAAAATAACCGAGAAAAATAGCAAATTCCAATGAAAAAGTATAACTCCATGCACTCACACGAGGCAAACAGGACATTCAGAGGTAAAAGAACTTCTGATTAACATTACGACGAAGATGAACATGAAAGTAGGGATGACAACGAACCCACGGCAGTGAGGATTAAGGAAGAGGTAAGCACGGAGTGCTGAGTAGTGAGGGGCATTAGGAGCTCCCCCCTCTTAGATGGGCGTCAATGGATTTGGACGACAACCGCTTTCGCTTCCCACAATCGCATTCGGATTAAAAAAATGTATAAGACGGTAGGGAGGGAATGTGGCGAGAGCAGAGCGCTAAGAGCTGCGGAGGGAAAAACTTCGTGGAGGAAGAGAATTACGCATTCGGGGATGAAATGATATTCCGGAGCGCATATAAAAAATTCGGGGCGAAAAGAAGTGGAGGAGGGGGGTAAGGATAGTGTTTTGGGGTGGTTTTTGTGTTTGGGGGAGTGAGAATGAGAGAAAAAAGTCTTTGGGGGAGGGCTTTCGGAAGAAAGAAGTGGACGGGGTGGGAAGGTACTATTCGCATTTTTTTCCCCGGCACTAACATAAGACTCCTCTTTGGGTGCGGCAAGGCGCGGCGGGCCGGGAGGCGGCGGTAATGGGAGCGGTAAGATGCGGCGGCGGCACTACTGAGGGAGATGGCCACTTCTTTTATTTATGCCCCGTTTTTATATTCCGGGCGCGATGCACTGAGGGGGGGTTGCCGGGGGATTGGCCAAGAGGAAGGGCCCAAACATCAAAAGGAAGAGACGGAGGGGTTGGAGCGGGTGGTGGGTGGCTACTATGTCGGCTCCCTATCACGAGGATCCGGGTTCAAAATCGCACTAGATTTGGATCGATGGTTAGGTGAGTTTTCGGACATGTAGACGGGAATTTCCAATTAGAATAGTCACTAACAAAATTTAACACCTTGATACTCGCGACATTTACAAAATTTCTGTGATTAATTCCCCACTAACCACATTCCTGAAAGTTTCTCATCGAAGTTCACTAACACGAAATCGTAACCTTCTAAACACCCAGTTAAGTAAGGGTTCTCTGCAAGACACGTAATGTTAAACAATGCCTTGTGTTTTACCAGTGAATAATGATAGGGAATATGTCTCGGGTTTATCCACCGTCACCACGGGCAGCCACAAATCTGAAAAGTGGCTAAACGCAGCTTTCCAATCAATTCTCTAATCAGCTAATCTGTTTCGATTTCCTTGAATCGCATGCAAGGAAAGTCTTTCTCTATCTTATATGTCACCTAACTGGCTTGTTCCTACCGATTCTCGATGCCTTTAAAAAAATTTAATTCTTGTTTTTGCCTGTGATAATATTTTTTTGTCCTCAAATTTATGTTTTGTCACCTTGCCATCATAAAATGACAACACTGCTGTATGTTTTACTCTATTTATAAAATAAAAGAGAATAAAATAAAAATCCACCTGATTTCTCTGATTTCTAGATAAAATCTACATCATCTGCTCCATAAATCTCATTCATTGTCCCCATTGCCACAGTGCCACAACCACTTATTCTACGACGATTACTTCTCTCCGACTATGGCGTCTGACAGTGCGGCAAATTAATTTGTTCCGCCTTTTTCTCAATGTTTTCAAAATAATACTGAAGAAATTTTCTAACCTCACCTAGTTTCAGTTGACGAATTTTTTCTCTAATGGCCGGGCAAAAGAAATCATTTGACTTGGCAAATATTGATAAGCTCAACCAAGGGACAAATTATTCCCTAATGCTAACCCATTTACTGACACCCTTGATTAATGACTTCAGCTCCCACAGACACACCCTATTGAAGTAACCCATGATATCATATAAGCAGTGCAAGGTAAATCACTCAATCTAAGATCAGGTGCTTGTCGCAATATATTTTGAACATATTTTAGAGAATCAGAGGAATTATTCATAAATGAAGTGCACGATCCATCTGAAAAATACATATTCTTCATTTAGGCTAGGTACAAAGTCAAATTTCCGTCGACGGTTTGAGTAGGTACCGAACGCAAACATTTATTTTCTCAACTCGTTCCCGGCGATTCGTTTGCTATGGGATTAGTATTACAATGGTCATTGTAATCACGACTTTAACTACTTTTGGATGTGCAGAATGACTCTGATGTCCCTCCCCGGGCACGTCCGCTGGACGGAAATGACTCATATTATTTTAATATCCAATCCGGCTTACGACCAAATGGCTCCCGCCCTGGCGCCGTGGGGCCAAATCTGACAATGATGCAAATAAAGCGTACGTGAATGCTTTTCGGGAATCTTTTTTTGATTCCGTCGGATTGATTTGCGCGCCATCTGCGAGTACGGTCACGTACTACTTGAGCCGGGAGCGCGGGAGGGATGGACCACGGAACAAAGAGCGAGGGTGGCATCGATGTGAAGACGCAAAGCTACGGTGGAGAAGGTCGAGGAGAGGGTGCAGGTGTTGGTAGAAGGATAGATATTTTAACCATTCGCCTATTTTATCTCATTTGTCCTGAGAAGCTAGTACTCCGAAGTAGATGGTTTTCGGCTATACTTTTTAGAATTTGCTGAATATTTCGGATGACTGGAATTTAAAGTTTGATTTTACAAAGAAATTTTATTGAAACACGACCATGATTTAAGAAAAAAATCGTAGAAAAACATAGTTTAGATTTCACTCGTCCGCAAATAATACTCCGTAGTTAGTAACAACCTCCGCAGGTAAAAACAATCGCCCGCCGCCATGGGAGCAAGTAAATATGAGATAATATTCATAAACAATTTCAATAAAGACTGAAAATATTCAAAGAAAGCATAAAATGACTGATTATACTACACAATATTACCTGATGCAAACATATAATTTAAACAACATTATATAGCACTAACATTATATGTTCAAAGTTAAGAGCCCTGATGATGATTTAAAAATAAATCGAAACGTTGGCTGAAACTTGTTTTAAAATTGACCTAAACTCCAATAAATATTATATATTATACAGCACTTTAAATTGATTTTTTAAACTGAACTACGAAGTTTCCATTTCCTGGGAAAATTTTTAATTTTGTGTTTTTATCTTGAGTAGTTTAAAAAAACTGTAAAATGTGCTTTTTTACCAATATTATGACCTGAATAAAGTATTTATACGGTTTTATTCTGTTGAAGTTGGTAAGATACGCTTTCATTCTGCTTAATTTTTTGGTTAATTTCTGATATTTTCTTTAGCACTTTTCACATTCTACACTACATTCTACCACGATTCTTTCCTTAAAATTCCATCAAAATTCTTGAGCGCTCATGCATATTTTGCTATGCCTGGATCGCTTTATTAAAAGGAATGACATCATTTAAGGGGAAATGAAGAAGATCATCATCTTCGAACAGCAAAATATTTCCAGGTCTGACAGAAGCGGTAAAATAAGCGGGAGTATTTCGAATAAAGTTTAGGTATAGGACTTAGTTTTTCATCAGGCCTGGATCGCTTTATTAAAAGGAATGACAACTTTTAAGGAGAAATGAAGATGATCATCATCTTCGAAAAGCAAAATATTTCCAGGTCTGATAGAAACGGTAAATTACGGGAGTATTTCGAATAAAGTTTATGTATAGGACTTAGTTTTTCACGCAAACGATAAAAAACTTTAATTAATATTAGGCTGCAGTAAGATCACCTCACCAACGAGCATCGTGATGGCTTTAGAATATACACCTCGGGTTATAATACTTTCCGCAAAACAACTATTAAAGCTGCTTTCGGGGAAGTATTATGATGTACACATGGAAACAGCACGTGAAAACATTTGTGTGACTCTACGGATCAGATACTTGGACAATCAGAGACGCTAACCAGAAAATACTTGTAACTTTAGAGACCTGGTGTTGACGGCAATGCTAATATCAAATGAACAGATTGGCATGAGAAACTAGATGTACCGAAGAAAGCATTCTATGCCAGAGATAGACCTTGAGGATTGCTGTGAGACATTTATAAGGCAATGGCATGAGGAAAGGAAGGGAAAAATTGAAAGAAAAACTCCCCGAATAAGACCCAAAGATAAGTATTTGCGATGTACTTTAAAAGTTATGGAAATGTTTTAAAAATATTTCAATTTCCTTACATTACCGGTTTCAATACATTTTGCATTGCCACCTATTACAGAATGCATTTAAAACGGTTTTTAAAAAAACTGAAAGTATTTTCGGAAATTGCCTTTGAGCTATAATTTACAGTCAGTCATCAACGTCCAACAGATTAAGCCTGAGCAACTCTCAGTATAAATATTTGGAACAGATCAAGAAGGACACATGAAAAAAGAACGGAAAAAGAAGACCTTGAATGAAATTCATGGAACAAGTAAAAAAGGATGGGAAAGTGAAAAAATACGTAGGTGTGAAAAGATCAGCTGATAGGAGAATTGAGGAAAGAGCTGCATTAAACCAATCTTAGGACTGTTGACGAGTGATGATGATGAAGAAGAAAAAAGAACATGAGGGAACTAAAGATGTAGCTTAATAAAGTGATAAATGGAGGGCGACCAATATTAGCATCGTAGTTTAGGTAGAGTGCATTGCCGCGAGGGGTTTATCGTCTTTTCGGTTTATTTTAACTGAGAGGAATAATATAAACATTTTCTTACATGAAAGGATTAGCAATCTATCTATATATCATGAAGCCCCTTAACGACCACTCATTCATTCATTCACGTATACAAATGTTTGGGGTGAACGAGACGAGATACGGCAAAAAGTCTAATGAAGACCCCCTCTAAAATTGTCTGAAACCCCAGGAAAAATTATGAAAACACTAAATTTACAATTATTTATCGGTCTATTCATATAAAATTGAGTGTATGGGGATTAGTTCAAAAAATGGCCACCAAATTCCAATGGCGGCGTGGCAGTCATACAAACGAACTATCATAGCAACATATTTGTTTATGCAAACAAGAGGAGCTAAATTGGGAAAGAAGATAAAGGAAATGAAACGAAAAACTGATAAATATAAGGTAGGAAATTAAGAAAGTAATAATGGAAGTGTCTATTTCTTTGCGTCTTCTTTCTGCAAGAACAAACATCTGTTTAAATCAAAGCGCATTCAAATCAAAAGCGGAGAAATGTAAGGTAAGAAATTAGTTGTTGTTTTTGGTATATTACATCGAGAGTGTGGTGGTTATTAATTTCAAAGTTAACAAGTGCATTAAATGACAATTTAGAAATATGATTCGTGCTGTTGACTATAGTTCGTATCTTGTTGGCGATACACGATTGTAGTAGAAAGACTTTTAAACAAGTCTTGCATAATATAGGTTGGTAAAAATGATTTTATTATCGTGTTTTGTGATGGTGATAACTTTTTATTTTTGTTCACGTTCTTTTTTCCGTTAATTTCCTTTTTAATGTACAATGCTATCTGTGAGCTGCAGGAGTGAATAGGCAGTGAATAATACAGTATGGATGATAAGTGCAAATAAAGGTATTTCTTATTCAATTATTTGTCTTGCGAAAATCACGTTTCCTTGAGTGACTAAGTTATTCAACTGTGAAAATTATCGAAATCTTGACATTCACAATGTCTTGTACACCAAAGGCTGTGATCCGTTACTCACCAGATTTATTGCGCATTGCGTTGGATATTAAAGCTGAGATATTTGTGTATCCCGATTCATTAAAACTTAAAATAGAGGTATTTCTGAAGTGAAATCATTCGCGATCAGGATCAATAATATTTCGATAAAATTCGTCATACTAGCCCCAATTCATGCTAAGGCGCATTTGTTTCTAGATATTGATATTCAGTCCCTACGTAATTCGCTTACGAAGCGGGGAACAGCTGTTACATCTTATTCGTATATGATATAAGAATTTGGTTGAGTTTTGTGGAAAATAATTAATAAACGTGTTTTTCATTGTAATACGTAAAGTCGTTATGTTATGATATTACGTATGCAATGGGTGTTACAGTGGAACGTGGTCTCAACGCTTTTTGTATTTGAATTGTATAAGTTAGAGAAACTCGTAGACATTTATTTCACTTTTTTAGCCCCTCAGAAAAACGTTTCTCTTCTATAAATATTTATGGTAGCCATATTGTAGCCTACGTACCATGCGCTCGTTTTACGTGAAAGTGGAAATATCGCTTATACCTAAGCTAGCCAGCTTAAAAGTAAACGATCCTTAAGTAACAAGTAGCAAACAAAAAGTGTAAGACCTCCCACAGTGAGCATAACAGGCCGCAGGCCTTTTTCGGGGGGGCCTAGGGGGGGCAGAGCCCCCCCAGCGAGCATAGCGAGTAGTTTTACATATAGCATACGTAACTGCGATATTCATTTTCTACACCTCGGAAATTGAAATCTACCTTTCGGCTATTTTTAAAATAAAGGAACGGGTAAAATTTAATTTAAAAAAGCTTTTTGTAATGCGAAAATATCGTTCTCTCTATTAAAAAATGCAATGAATTACACCAATCATATTTTTCGCCCGCGACGAGATGAAAAAGACGACCGTTCGTGACAGCTGGAACCAGAAATACGTCACACGGAGTTTTCCCAGCATTCCAACTTAGCCGTTGCGTTTTTGCGCGCTAGAAATTTTTCACTTTTCGTTTTATCGCGAAAAATAGATATCATCATTCGAAAATCTAAGAGCGTTATATGCGTACTCCAGGTGCAATAATCTTTCAATTTAGGCAGTAAAAAAATAATAGGAAACCACCCTATTCAGAAAATTAATTCTTAAAAAAATCCTTATGATGGAGGCATAAAAACTGAAAACAATTTTAAGTAAATGAAAGCGTGGATTATCGATTACACAACAGGTTCCTCTGAAAAGACTAAAATACCGACAAATTCTTTGGGTTTCAAGAACTTAACTACTACTACTACCCAGGTACGATATTAAAGTTTAGTAAAAGAGGGTATCAAATCCTTGTCTATGATCTAAATTTCGTAGAATTATGAATGTATTTTATTTATAAAAAAATATAAATTTAACCTAACATTTTGAAAAATAATAAAAAAAAATAAAATAAATACTACTAACCAATAATAATCGTTTGACTCAATGTTGTAGCTGAATAAACAATGAGTGAAACGATATATGACACGACCTTATGGAGTTTCGGCAGAATTTCGTAAAAATGCTTAAAGTTGAACGTTTTTTGCGGCGATAGTAGGCATGAATTTGTGGTGTAGATTTTTACAGCGGGTGGAGACATGGCACGAGGCGGCATTTCTGCACTCTGGCGTAAAGAGAGGTTGAAAAAAGGAAGAAGAGGAATAAGGAGCAGACAGCAGGAGGACGGGAAGAGTAGGGAGAGTGGAGAAAAGAGAAGACGGCAGGCCGTGAAGAGGTGTCGGGAGAAGTGGCAAATTTCTGGAGGCGCCAATTGGATTAGGCGCCGTGGAGCGTGCCAGGCGGCGCTCAAAAGAACCAATCGGCGAGAAGTTAAGGAGGGAAAGGCAGCCTCCTTCCTCTTCCACTTTTCTTCTTTCGGAGGGCGAGAGTGGGCAAAAGAGCTTGGGGAAGGGGGAGTGGACGAGAGGTTGTAAGGGCATCGAACCCCACCCTACACAAGATCCCTTGGTCGTTACAAGGCCCAAGGGATGAGCTCTTGGCAGAAAAAAACATGCATTATTTTCCTCTCTGCGGCTATATTTTTCCTTTATTCCCGTCGACGGCGTCTTCTGCCCAATACTTCGACCGTATGTACAACCACTATAAGGATAATGTGGAGAAATTTGGCCGTTGCTTTGTGGAAGTCTATTACACTCGAAAAAGATAGGTTTTCGCCTGATGAAAGCCTTCTTCGGAAATAAGCCAGGTCAAGATGGCCATTACAATCTTGAACCGGTTAATTTCCCGAGAAGACTTCATGAGCAACATCCGCCGGAAAAGGAATCTTCCATCAATATGGGCTTTTTCTTATTCTATGGTGATTTAATAATTTAGAAAACGCCTCAAAAATGTAAAAGAAGTGTTTAAACCGGTTGGGTATTAAAACTATTGTAGAAGGATGCGATGTCCATTTTTTCAGGCGCATTACGTGGGTTATGTACGTACTGATATGGGCAAGTTTAATGTTCGAATGATTGAGTATTTATAATCGGGTTTAATCCGGGTACCAACGCATTGCGTAAGCAGACCCAATAAGAACACAAAAGAAAAGATTGTGGAATTCCATTCCATGATTCGTGCATGTTAAAACATTTACAAACCAAAAATAATATTAAGCTAGCTAAAATTTGTAGAAAATATATTTTATTTCTATTCGTCTAAGGTTTTTGAGTTCTATCTAAGGTATCTATCTAAGGTTATATCTATCGTCTATAAGGTTTTTCAGTTCTGGTGTGTTCCAAGGTATTAGATTGAGCTGGTGGAGAAAGCTCGAGCTAATAACCTGGCGACGCATACACAGATTGCTGCGAAAAAGCCATTCCAAATCTTTTTGAATGAAAAATGCCATTCATTATGGTATCCTCTTCTCTCACGATTCCCACTAATGCAAACCGCGTAGATTTTGACGAAGTTTAAAAATTCATACGGATGGATAAGGGGATAAACCAGAGGTTATGAAAGAAATTAAAAGAAATGAGACAGTCTAGAACGACGTACGCCAAAGAACATGGTAGATTGACCATCTAAGGTGACAGAAATTGTGTGGGAAACAAATGGAGGGAAAAATTGAAAGAAAACTCCCGAAAGGAAAACCAAAAGGCAGAAGTATGTGCACATTTTGGCATAAAATATGACAAATGTTTATAAGCAGAGTCTGCTTCGAGTTTTTTTTTACCCACATCGACTCCTTCCGGGTGGGCTACTCCGAACTCATAAACAATAGATAGATAATCCTAAATAGTTAATTCTAAATCCTAAATTGAAGTCTCCAGGGCATAAATCCGAGGATCATAATACTGTTATGTAACTACGCAAAGAGATCCGAGCTCTTTGGGCACATATCATTACGTAATACTTACTGCCTGATATAATATCGTGCTTTTGACTCTCGAGGAAAGTCAACATGACTGTCAATACACTACGTGAATAACAAAGGGAAGGCGTGAAAAAAGTCCCTTGATTAGTCTTGATTCCCAGACTTATCGATTGAATTCCGTTCCCTTGAAATGTCTGCGCACCGGTATATACATTGGAACAATTCGGCGGCCCTACTCGGAAATAAGTCAGAAAACCGAGTTACCCACGGCCCTCGCATGGACTAGTCAAGTGGAGGGGGGGAAGCACCTCTTCCAGCCAGCCCCTTTCGCCAATCCACTACCCCCCCTCCTATCCGACCCCTCTTTTATCCCATTTCCACTCATTTACACCAACCGTCGCTGGGTTCTTTCCAATGCACCCTCTACTTTCCCTGTCCGTCCATCAATACAATCCCCAGCATCCTGACTGCCGATGGATCCTCAAATGCCGCACAAGGAAGCACACTCGATGGGAAAAGACGTCGGCTAGGTCCTAGATTACGTAAACAGAATATATAAGCTCCACAAGCAAAACATTTTCATGAAGACTACTTGGCCAAGCTTCAGAGTTCATTTGGAGCAAGTTAATGATAAAAGTTACTCACAAATAATACTTGGTTATATTCCTGCTACTAGATACTGCTACATCGCCCGTAATGATATTTTGACAACAAACTAGTATGGATAGAGTGAGTTTTCATGAGCATTATTATTTCAAAATTATCTGTGCCCTATTGTTTATATAATTGTCCATACAACACAATGTAAATCTATTATTATCATCAAACGTTATTTTACAACCGGCTCGAGGTAAAAGATATTCACGTGAAGAAAACATGCCATTTCCCACGATAATCAAGTTGGCTAAAGAAATAGAATAGAGACCAACAAACGTCTCTTTCAAGTTCAAAATTCCGTCAGCAATTCATGTATAAAAGAAGAAGGAATCTGGAAGATCCGCTCAAGAAGTCTAAATAGTTTGAAAGGATTTCCAACGAAATATTGTTCAAGCACAATCGGTCTCATGGGCGGCGGTGTGATATCGTCGCCAGCTAACCCTGGGATCGAGGGTTCGAGTGTAGCCTGAGTGGGTTCTTCACCACTTAGGACGTGGGTGTGTTTGAATTTCTGCTCGAGCAGTTCATGGGAAACCGAGGCACTGCGTCTCATAGGATTTCTGGAGCAAAACGGACCAGGTACAGAAGAGTCGGATTTAAAAAAAATCAAACACAGAATGAATCCCGGAAAAAAAACAAGTAACGATTATTTTCCAATAAAAATTTTGCATATGAAACATCATAGTGGAGAATGAAATTATCTAGGGCGGTCTTTAACATTAACCCCTTTCGGAGAGGTTCTTCTGTTTGCATTGGAGGAGTCGCGCTGAAATCTCAACGACCGCCGCGTCACCGAGCAAATACCTCTTTCTCTCTATCGACTCCATAAATACTCCCATTCCACATCTCCTCATTTCTTATCCCCCGCTTTTCATCTGCACCGCCCAGCTATGCCGTCTTCTTCTTCCTTGCCCACCTCCCAGAGAACCCTCTTTCGCTCCTTTAGTCTAGGACGGCAGGACGTGTAGACGAGGAAAATTGACTTTAGCCCGGGCACTCCTTCCTTCCCCCCACTCGCCTTCGTTGTTTTTTTCCCGCGCGAGTCAATAGACGGGCGAGGGGCTTAGCTGTAAGTATGTGAGGGTGAAGGGTGAAGGCGAGAATTGAAGGTGCAGACGAAGAGGGCGTGATGAGGCGGGAGCTGTGCAGTGGCGTATCCAGGCGGGAGTTCAGGGGTCCGGACCCCCGCCCCCAAATATAAAAACGCAATCATTTTCCTTCATAAAAGAAACATTGAAAAATCATGAATTCACAAAATATTTCTTTAACAAATGAAGTTATTTCGATTATGTAAAGTGTTAAAATTAGTTTAAAACCAATTACTTAGTACCCTGTTTTTCAAAAATTTTCTCCCCTGGTTTTGGACCCCCCCTGAACGAAATTCCTGGCTACGCCACTGGAGCTATGCTATCTGAGGAAAGTAGTCGAGTTAGAGAAAGAGTGATGGATTGTGAGGTGATTGAGAGGAGAGGTGATTTAGGGAGTGAAGAGAATCTGTGACTCGAAGATTCATGTTGACGTAAGTAAGAAGATGAAAGCAATGCAGAAGATCTGAAGGAAGTAGTGGAAGACATATTTTGAATTTAACTGCATTTAAAAGAATCACTCGAGTTTTAGATGTAGAAACGAAATAACATCAAAATATTCTGGTAAAATGTGATGGAGTTCTCATATTCTGCAAGAATAATTGGGTGACATTTTATATATATTGATTAGAATAAGGGGCTTAAAACAATGCCGAAGTTAAGAAGGATGTACATTCAACGTGGGGGTCAAATATATGAATTGAAGAGCAATTAAAACAATCACTCCTGCTTTATATTTAAAATTTAAATCGTACTTAATAAAACCAGAATATTCTGATTACATCGAATAGAATGCTCACATTCTGCGAGCATATTAGTGTGAAAATTTACCAAGACAAAAATACGGATATTTTCATATTATTCACGATACAGACCTGCGTAAATTTTCAAGTGATCGTTATTTCAGCTAGTTCAAGAAAAATATTCCTATTTCCGTAGATTGCGATGAATAAACCAATAGAATTTCAACGAACGTACGCCATTTAATTTTTACACGATGCACAGTACACAATGTTAGGAGCTCAATTTTTAGCGGCCGTGAACAAAAAGAGCATAAATACTCCAATAAAATTGCAGGCAAAAGTTCTACCTGTATTTCTAGGTTAAAGGGATGAAAAATAAGCTCGGGCAATAGTCCACTTGGCAAAAGAAAAATACCTTATCGTCCCAGATGATGATGTTATCCAAACTAGTTACGATAGAATGAGTAGGTATCCATGTCCATATTTCTTAGGAATTGATACCCTATTTTTCAGAAGTAATCTTCTCCACACCATTTAATCCTCTCCCACTCACCATGGTGACAGGTATCAGAGAGTTTTATTGATGTAAACGAAGTCATCACTCAGTAATTTAGTGAACATTGTCCACTAGAATTTCACTCCTCATTCGTTCAGCAGACTTGACAGCACATAAAAAATTAAAATCAGATGAACTAAGCATAAGGAGTGGAATTATTCCATATTGAGAGAAACACTTGTAATTTTCCACGATTAGGTAAGCAATTAATTTAAATATTTAATGGAATCATAAATATAAACATTCATATTAATGAACAGATCAATAATCCATTATTCATTCATACTGATACATGTCTACTTCATTTTCGAATACATGCTCCTGCAAATAAGAGCCGACAAGTAAAGAATTAAGTGTATAAAAAGTCATAAATGTCTACGCGGAGTATGTACTCCTAAACGCATACAGAGAGACAGGGCATAATGTCTCCCTCCTGGTAACCTAGTAGTTATATAATACATAAATAGAAAACAAAACATATTTTTATCGCATTAAACAGACAGATTATCACTCAGGATTGATTATCGTTATCTTTTCAATTCGACTTAGTATTTTTTTCGGGGTAATAAGACAGATTACCACTCAGGGTTGATCATCGATACCTAGTCTACCCAATGCAGCCTTTCTCTGCGTGTTTGAAGGTATTTATCTTACTCTTTCAACAAATTATTGAAAAATGAAATAGCCGATTAAATCAAATACTTCTTTTCAGGAAAATAGAAGTGCGTAATTAATATTTATACCGCGAACATAATTTTAAAATATGCAGTTTTAGAGTAATAAATGATTTTCCTTTCTATATACGAGTACATTGACAATATAAATATATACGAGCTCATGTATATTATCCTCCTTCCATCAAGTCTGAACCCCTCTCCCAGGCACCCCCTGCCCCACACCCTTCGGTGCCACTTGATCTCCCGCGTCACGTCCCCAGGGAGAGCCGGCGTTTCCCCAAACCGCCCCCGCTCCCCCTCAACACGTTAACTCTTTATGAAAAAGTGCTCCCGAGATTAAAGGCGAGGCAACCTCGGAGGCGGTGGCACCTTCTTCTATTTTTTATTAATATTTTCGCCCCGTAAAGTCAATTTAAGAAAGCAAGAAAGTTCATACGCAGAATAAATGAATGCCTAATTGCCGCCGTCTCTCCAGGGAACTAACTTTCAACGGAAATTCTCCCCGAGCTTTATCGAGTATTTCTTTCTTTGGTTTTTAGATTAAAAAATTCCGTATCCGAGACTAGATTGGATGAAACAGGAACGACCAGGAATTAAGAGAAAAAGTGTGCGATCAAAGGGCATTTTTGCCTGGGGCACTACGGAATAAAAAATTCAATAGAAATGAACTATTCCAAACTATTTTCGAATGCTAAATGCGTTTTCCTCCAGTACATTGCAAGTGAACATTTGCCAACAGTGGATTATAAAGATTTTTCACAACTAAATGCCTTCTCTTACGATATGCCACTTACAACACCATGCATGCACATTTGAAATTTCAGCTGCTTTGATGATTTTCGATTACACAATTAGGTACATCACTTCCATTAGAATATGTTAAAATGTATATTTTTGACAGGAATTAACTTTCATGATGTCTTATTAAGCTAAACAGGTTTTAGACATATCCTCCTTCGATTAACAGAAGCGGCAGCAGATCAAAAAACTGGGGAACGACCTCATTATGTGGATGAATTCTCATTTTGTAACAAAAATATTATAAAACTATTTCATTTTCCCAAAAATCATCCCCCAAATGATGTAAATCAACGGCTATTCTTTCCCGAGAAATCCTGTTTTCTCCCCAAAATACATAGCTACGAAATCAGGATTAAAGAAATAGACCGCACTTGAAAGATCAGTTAATCTTCCGAGCTTCTCATTATTATTCCCAACAATCACTAAACTGGCTTAAGAGGATAAAAAAAATCCAGGTTATTATACGTTTAATATATCTCACTATCAATAATCTTTTTTTAAAAGCTTTTAAAAAAGATATAGGGAAAGTAGAACAAGTGGTAACTGTAAGTAGAATTACAGTCTTCATCAAAATTTGTGCACTCTACAACGCTACGGCATAAAGCCAGTATTCTCTTTACCCTTGAGCAAAATATTGCAAGCACAAAAAAGGGCATTATTTCCCTTGTCAATCATATTTCTTCTCAGGCATTATGCAACCCTGCATACTTTTCCGCACATCCTTTGCCATTCTCTTCCCAACTCAGAGACCCTCTCCTGTTAATCCCATGGGGCCAAACCACCCTGCACGGCCCGACTCTGGCATCGTCGTGGGGGCCTAAGTAAGTGTTCGCACCTCGCTCTAGTTGTGCGGTCAAGTTTCCGCCGCCCCTGACGAAATACAAGTCGCCGCCCGGCGGCATACAGTGAGGAGCGCGCCCAGACAGGGTCGCTGGACCCTCTCCCCAACGCCTGACACAACCAATTGAGCGTGTTCTGGGCTTTCACTCCCCACGCAACATTAGCTCTTCGGGTCTGAGTGAAAAAACAACTTGCGCAGCCTAAACAAAAGGGGGAATACCGCCAGCAAAAAAAATAATAAGCTCTTATAAAAAAATTTTTTTTAAAAACCAGCCTTTATATTTAGATTACAGGGGATGAGCAACGTTTATATATGACACAAAGCAAAAAAAACTCGGTACCCCGAAAAACCAAAAGTGACGTATTAAAAAAGTCACTATATTTATTAAATTTTCAGTGAATGGTAAGCCCCCTATGTTTCAAAATGCCACCCTATGCTTTTAAATGCCTACTATGTGGATATGCCTAAAGTGGATAACTTTTACTGTGGTCGCAAAACACGAAAATCGACCATTTGGAACTTCTTAGATCAAAAACATGTTTTGGGGGGCTATAGGTTGACTGGGGGGTGGTTAAAGGGGGGTTGGAGAGAAAAAGTTATATTTTCATGTATTGTCATCGGAAATGAAGAAGTGTGCAAAATTTCAGCGTTTTTGCTTCACAGGAAGTGAGTCAAATTTGAGTTACAAGATTTGTACCAGACAAACAGACAAACAAACAGACAGGTTGGTGAGTTGATATAAAGGCTGGAAAAATGTGAAAGAAAATAAGAAAAACGCTTAGTAACATCATTAACACATAGTTGAAGGTTCATAGCCCGTGGATGGGTATTGTTTCCAGGGATGGTGAATTTGGAACAATTACTTGGAGAATTTTGTAATAAAATTCCCAAACTAACTATTCTTGCCAAAAATTGCACGTACTGAAGGGTTATCAATAATAAGTACCTAATATGTCAAGTAACACATTCATGAGGCAGATGTTACCTCGCTGTAATAATAAGTGCCGACTTCGGGCTGAGACTGCAGGCATTTCACACAATTCTAAATTTTAATGCAACAGCTACCAGAATAAAATTATATTTCTTCTATTATAAAACTTCCCTTTCCAAAAAATAATTTGTCCAATTAGCAAAATTGGAGTAAAAATCCGTTTTGAAAAAAGAAAAATATATTGTATTCCCCTAAGATCAACTACCAATGTTTTATACATCGAAACTCATTATTTCCCGAAAAACCTCTCTTCCCTCCGATGAAATTGGTTATGAAAACGGTAAGAAAAGACGATGGGCCACGCTTAAAGGGCCTATTGAGCCTTAGAACTTCTAATTACGGCGGCGAGTTTATTTTACTTTTTCCTCGGTTCAGCCACAGAAATTATATCCAAATGTTTCACTCGCCCAGACTCGCCGACTGCTGTTTTTATATCAACTGCACTTCTCACCCGAAATTCCTCATCTTTTCTCCTCTCTTGCAAAAAAAAGAGAGGTAAAACAACACAGGAATGGGAGAAAGAGAGCGGGGGGTGCACTTGATCAGCGCGAGGGGAAACTTCCTCAGCGGCCCTCGGAAGGAAGGCGCAGGTCCCGGAGGGGCCTCTCCTATTACAACGGTCCCTTCCTTCCTTCTGCCGGCCACTCGTCAGCCCTCGCAAATCCAATGAACGTCTCCTCTCGTCCACAGGCTCCCAAACCCCCCAGAGACCCCGCAATTCACACCCTTAACCTTCCCTCGGACCGATTCCCTTTTATATCCACGCCCGGCCCGATATATTCTGCTGATGCACCTTCTCCGTGCAATCTACCATAGGCATCGCTTTTCCGTACTCTGCATTCGACGTATTCAATATGATATAGCATAATAATAATCTCTTGCAAACCGCGCTTGGGCAGGGTTCAGGGTAGTCAATGGTTGGTGGTAAAATAGTGAAATAAGGGGATATGCCATAAAAGTAAAGAATTTCAAAGAATTTATTCCATGATATTTTAGTTCCGAAAAAGGAAAATGTGAGCAGTATCTAACTATCGCCACAGGACAAGGAGGGCAGAGAGAAGATTCGAAAGAAAGAGAGAAGTTCGTGAGGCACAGATACCATCGTAGCCCTTCGTTTGCGCCCCATATGGAAAACCTTTTTAGGTTAAAAAATATTTTAGATAAAGAAAATACTGAGATAAATTAATTATAAAATTTATGAAACTAATTATTTGCCAGAAAAAAGATCGGATGCATTCCCGGCGTATGCTTGTAGTGAAAGCTATTCGAGTTCTCCACCGGGTAATCTCCTGCTGGAGATTGTGGAGATTACCCGGTGGAGGACTCGAATAGCCTTCACTACTAATTATTTACCTGTTTACCAAGGAAACAAAACAATCACCAGCAGATAGCTTACTCTTAGAAAAACATTTGTTGGTTTTAATGCATAATGGAGTACTTAAAACAAAAAGCTAAAAGATTAAATTTATTTAACTGTACCTGGGTAGTTAATGATGAGTACTATTTCAACATTATAAAACTTATGTAAGAAACGTTGAATTGACGCTTTTAGAATTTCAGCAATATGAATATGATTATTATAAACTCGAATAAATGGATATCAGGCTCCTGGAATGCTAATTCTGCGTAAAGTAGCTTTTTTGCATTGCATCAGAAATACCAATGGAAAACAATATAATGATCTGTCAACATTCGAATGCAATAAGAATATTACCATTCTTAACGAGGCAATATCTCTCTCAAACTATCTGCTGAAAACACTCTTTACTTTAGATGGATGATTAGATTAAATACAATATCGCGGAAATACCATAAAGAGAACGGTCACGAAAATTTCAACCAACACGTATGAACAGCCAGAGCGGATCACATTTTATTCTCTACCTTGGTCAATCCTACTATTTCTCGGAATCATATGACATAAAAGCCCAACGCACCAGAAAAGTAAAGCTTTCTTTTTCCGAGGCGACAAACCCGGAAGAAGACGATATGCCGAGGATTTTGCCTGGATCATATGGCAAAGAGGGCGGCGGAACATGTCGGACCTTATGTATATGCGCATACTTCATCTGGTGGCCGGCGGAGGAGTATGTCGGCAATCCCCGGAGTCTCTGTGAGCTATCGGCATTCCAATCTTCCTATCGCGGGCTACTTGTCAGCATTCACTGGATGGACATAGGATGAGCGATGGCGTGGTGTGTGGATGCAGGGGCAAGTGTCAGCAGATGGGGAAATGATAGCATCGTAATGTTGGAAAATTTGGAAGAAAATTCCCAATAGGAAAGTTCAAGGGGAACGGGGAAGACGGAACACAGGGAAGAGAATGAACTGATAGAGAAACTATACCCGTTGTTATACTCTAAACCTGTGTAAGACAAGAAGTCCTAAAGCAATTTAGACTCAATGAGTATGATACCTAGTAGATGTATGACATGTCGGTGTACGCATGACGCAAATCCCGATCACAATTTGTGATGAAATCATTGAAGAAGAAA
The DNA here is from genome assembly GCF_921293095.1 of Ischnura elegans. Lineage (NCBI taxonomy): Eukaryota > Metazoa > Arthropoda > Insecta > Odonata > Coenagrionidae > Ischnura > Ischnura elegans. Next base: position 88,813,370 of record NC_060249.1, read on the forward strand.
CATAGTTGGCGGTACCCCTAACTCTCAATTGATTTTACAAACTTGGCCAAATATGCTCGTGGAAATTTGCTCAAAAAATCGTGTGGAAATGAACTATACCTATGCCAATTAAAAAGGGGAAAAGTATTCAAATGCGATAGTTTTTATCCTCATTGCTTGTAATAATTAATTTTTTCAAACCTTGGTACGTATAAATTTGATCGAATACTCATTTTGAATTTTATTTTCATCTGTCAAAATACCGTTACTCCTAGACATTAATAATGAATTAATTGAGGTCAAGAAAGAGAAAAAATAAATCGAACTATCAAAGGGGTTAAAGAGGTTATCTCAAAAATATTGCCTAAAAATGCGTAGGATTTCGGAAGACGATGAAATGCAAGACGAAAGGTGTGAATTTGTTGGAATTCGAAACATGTTGCATTTTTATTAATATGGACCTAATTTTCCTGGCGGTCAATAAAAAAAAACACTATCCCTGCATCCCCTTGAGTCTCCACGATCCAATGGTATTTCCTCACTTTCATGCGTGGCATCCTCTCGATATACGATGCATGAGTTTGGAGGGAAGAAAAGTCGGAGCAGAGGCGTGTTTCAGCATGAGGGGAAAATGTGGATGATGACACGGCTCATCCCCTTCATAGCATGAGGCCAAATATCCAGTCGGTGTCGTAAAACAGTGGATTTTACGCTTGCGCGACCAGAGTCATTGGCGTTCCCGAGGAAGGCGGCCGGTCAAGGAGCGATGGACAACGCGGGGATGGGAACGACCGGACTCGTCGCGAATACACAACGCACTCTTGCTCGCTATAACACGCGCAATCTCCGATCCAGGCGCCAAGCGAATTAAGTGCGGAGAAATAGCATGTCCCTCCATCTCACTCCTACCCCCTTTCCCTTTCATATTGACATTCCATTTCATTTACGCACGTATTATAAAAGAATTGCCAGTGGCGAAGGCGGATTCAGGGAAGGGAAAGTCTGGTTACTTGGTCTTACATCCGAAGAAATATTTTTCTGCAGAGGCTAATATTTTTTAGTCTTGAACTGTCGTCAACCGGTTAGCGGAATAAAATTTTCTCTAATTTTCCAAAAATGAATGCGAGATATTTTCCGGAAAAGTGGAAAATTCATATGTGATTTACATGTGTATGATAGAGAAATTTCATTTTATCGATCAAGTACCTAATTCAACATAAAATATTTTGAAACCCTGCGAATATTCGGTGAGTCACCCTCAGATGAAGAGAAGAAATTAATCTCAATGAGAGTCCCTCAGTTAGGAAAAGTTCACAGAATCATATATACGACACAAATTTGTCACACAAAGAATCTGAATTAGCTGTTAGCGATTGGATTTGGGGATACGCTTATTTCAAAAGCTCCCTCGAAGTTTCACGCCAAGAATTGTATGCCTGGAGACGCTTCTATCCAATGAAGTTAGGATCTTTCCAAATTTACTCGAGTAAAGGAATTAGATTTACCAATTAATTATTATTATTAATTATTATTAATCATTAATAATTATTGTTAATTATTATTAATTACCAAGTTCTATTGTTGAGAACTCAAATACGTATTCTAGCAACCCGATGAACACATAAATACCCAAAGGAGGAGACGGATATCAGCCGACTTGGGGGGTATCTGATTGACGTCGTAGGTAACTATTCGATTTCCATGACAAATAAAAAACGAGAAAAACAACTTTCAAGCTCAGGTTGGAGGTATTTGTCTTAGTATCTTTATATTCGTCTGGATGAACGATTGCATTTGGCACTCTCGTAAGTGTCGGAGTGAGCAAAGGAAGAAATAGGCTCTTATATTCAATAATTTATCCGGTATTTTCGTTCCAAAATGCTTCGGATGAAAATTTTCGAGAGGATCCTTAACCTTAATGATAGCGGAAACCACCATTTTCAAAATAAGGCTTCGCATTGAGCCCCTAATTGAAGTTCGATAGAGAAAAGAATCGAAACTTATATTGAAAGATTTTTTTGCCAACAATCTTATCCTTCCACATTGCTATTCCATTTCATTTGAATACATAGTGCAAACGAATTGTCTGAGACGTATACAACGGGTGGGAGAAAGAGGATAGTATTTTAACACAATAGATCGTAGATTACTTTGGGAGAAAGCTCTTGCTGATTTTTATGTTTTTCTAGCTTAAAAAAAAAGCCAACTGCCTGAGAAACATAATTGTAAAAGTTGAGAGCTGTAATTCGCCATGCATAGATAAGCTAATATTAAATCGAAATTTCATACAGAAAATGAGATGGTTTTATTTTGGATTCACCTGAACTAAGCTTTAAGGACTGCATTCTGTTTTCCCAGGATTTAAATGTGTTTTCGAAAATTACCTCATCTTAAGCAGCATGAAATTGATTGGTGCAATACTGAGCGGCAGGTGAGAAGTGATTTTAGCACGTGAAGTAGGGGAAACGGCGGATCTACGCAGAAGCACTTCCGTGGTATGCCGACGGTTGCAGAGGGAGGTGTCTTGAACCATCAGGCGTCCGCCAGGTGAGTGACAGACGAGGAAGGGCAAGAAAAATAAGGAGGCGAAGAGAGATAAAATTCGCAAACGGCAAAAAAAGACACGCAAAAAGCTCATTCAGCTACAAAGCAAAATTTACGTAAAGAGTATTCCTTTCCCTAGGTATACATTTACGCAGCACGAATGGCACAGTGTTAAATTACCTCTCATGGTCGTAAATTGCAAAGTTACGAGTAATTTATCCAGATAATACAAGTAGAATCATCGAATTTTTAGAAAATTAAGATTAAGATGCTAATTTAACGGTAAATTCTGCTATTCCATCGAATAATTTGCTATTAAACCCCAATAAGATGCCTCAATGCCGCATTCAGTGAGTCCAATTCCCTTTTCATTAGTCCATTTCAACAGGTGATGTTCGACATAAGAAGATAAAAATTTCTTTTTATTTTCGCATTTACACGAGCTTATTTTTAAGGAATTTATTCCACGAAATATGGTGAAATTTAAAATTAACTTTAAATACGCTGAACTGCACAAGCCAAGAAACAGTGATAGCAAAATGATTTGGATTATCTTCAACATAATATGAAAGCTTTTTTCTTACTGAGCTAAAGCATCTGATTTCATCACAGGAAATGAAATCTTGCGGCCAGAAAAGAAAATCACCAAGTGATCTCACGTTTCTGGCCATGAATGCGTAAAAGCAGAAATGTATTCCTGGAACTGAAGACCAATCAGGCGAAAAAGACATTTGGCTCATCCGCAAGGAGAGAACACAAACAAGGACTCAACGATTTCCATGAAAAAGCTCCACGTCCGTAAGTAAAAGCCACGTCGAAAACACGCTGCAAATTCCAGAGACGAGAAAGACAAGGGATATTAGAACGTGCGGGGTTCGTCAGGTGAGGAAATAAATTAAGGGAAAAACTGAACGAGTACTTTTAAGGAAACAAGTAACATTTCATTTTTGCAATGAGTATCATGCTTTGCAAGTAATACTTCTAAGTTTCATTATGAAAGTAACGCGCATATAATAAATATTGGAATTAAAGACGGAAGATGATTGGTTGATTAATCTGTAGAATCCTGCGCTTGACTCTAAAGACCTTAAACTTAAGAGCTTAAACTGCTTTGGACTCCGTTTCACAGATTTAGTCCACGGTAATCCACGGTTTACATTATTTGCGAAGACGCCGACATAAACCCCGTTTTTTATCTCCAAAAATCAAATATGCGTGTAAACTTTTTATTCAGATAAAGTGAATTTGTTGCCTACCCTATGCAAATTTCGCCCTATTAAGCAATCTATTCACTAAGCCACGACGCCATCCTTTTAAACGGGAACTATATGTAATTATCATGAAGCATACACTAGGATGTATCTGTTTACTTCCGAAAGACGCGATTACACGTGTGAGGGGGAGGTGTCAGAAACCAGCCGTTTACAAAAAATAAGACAGGGGAAATACTGAATGGAGATTACCACCTACTATGCGTTTCAGTCCTTAAGCTTCGGGGAAAAGAGGAATTCCTGTACTTATCCTTTAGGCAAAATATCTGTCTTATGTTGCAGTTTACATTCCATATTTTATAGTTTCTGTCGAACCTACAAATATGATGACATTCGAAGATATTTTTGAATGGCTTTAACCTTAGCATTTTCCACATAAATGAGGTGTTAACATCATCACATGAGGGGTTAGATAAAAGACAGGGGTTAGATATTCTAGTTCCAATCTCGCCCAACGAGTACGAATTATTATTATTATATTATTATTATAACATTTATTTCTCTAACACCATGGTTTCGGCGTCTGAGCGTCATCATAAGGTGACAACAGGCTGATGATAACACACTGATTTCGAAACCCATGGTCGTAGAGATATATATTTAAGTTCAATATATAATGTTTAAATGTATTCAAGGGGTTCTACAACGTGACGCCTAAAACTATACATTTATGTAAGATGATATTCCCCGAGTCGCTCTGAAAGTCATCTATTTTTAATTGCTCAAGCTATCTAATCCAGCACGATTCCTCTCTGTCTCTAGCAGCCCAGAGTCGAATTCGTGTAAAGAGTTTGCGCACATTTGCGTATGCTCGAACTCTTAATCTCAGTCACGCCTTCGTGTCTCGTGGATGCGGGAATAGGTGAGCCGTAATTCAAGATGAGTTCTAAGTTTCACAAAGTGATGCCATAAACCAGAGGTATTCAACCTTTCTTAATCCAAAGTCCAAAAATCGATTTCACATCGTCTGGAAGGCCACAATGCTCCACTTTATTCTACCGCCACGTCAATAAAATAAATAAAGAAACATATAGTTTGAAAGGGCAATAATCGTTAATGGTTAAAAAGTTCAATCAATCAATGCGATTTTTGACATTGTTTATTTGTGACGAGTGTGTCGATATTTGGTTCGTGCTATAATATTTTCTTTAGACTCTAGGGGCCGCAAGAAATTAATCGGAAGGCCGAACGCGGCCCGGAGGCCGCGGGAGGAAGACCTTTGCCTTAAACTATAAACTATTCCATGATGATTTTCTCCGCGTCACTCTAAAAAGTATCTATCCTTAATTGCTCAAGCAATCTAAGCCTAGCACGAAGCCTCCCAGGCAACAGCCAAATTCTTATAAAGAGTTTACGCACATTTTCGTATGCTCGAACTCTCTATCTCAGTCACGCCGTCGTGTGTCGTGGATGCGGGAATAGGTGAGGTGCCGTAATGAGGGTATAGCTTACTTGGGACAAACGGGGTGCGGGGACAGTTTGGATCTGGAAGTGGGCCGGTGCCGAAGAATCGAGGGCGCCTGTTAGTTGTGGGGATAGGAGGGGTATCATGTCCGATTCGGCACGTCAGCAGAACGTGGCAGGGACGCCCATGACGACCAAGGCGGCGGCGACACTCCAATCGGTCCCTCTCTTTTATCGCTTGCCCCTGACGGCCTCCTCCCCTGCTCCCGCGGGAGCCGCAAAAACGGTCTTAAGGTGAGCGGGTGGCGCCGCTAGGTGGACAGTGGGAGAAGTAAAGAGGAAGACGACGTGAAGTTGAGAATTGGGTTGTGATAATCGAGAGAGAGAATGGTGCATGGGGAGGAAATTCGGGCGACAAGCAGGTTTTCCCTTTCGTCGAGAGAAATGAGATGATCCCAATTGCAATTATGAAGGAAGCGGAGACTAATTTTTGGCGGAGAAAGGGGCTTACGCAGCACGGTGACTTTAACGCTGCAAACGGTACTAACTGTCAGGATTCGATGAGGACAGATTCGACAGAAGCCATTCTAGTATTCACCAGTATTTATTATTTAAGAAACCATTCAGTGACTCATCCCGAAGGTTAGTTAGGATACGTGAGGATGCAGATCATCCAAAACTAAGCCAAATGCTTGTGGTGTTCATACACCTTAAAGCAAAAAGGCCGTAATAAAGTCTAAATATAAATCTGTCTCTCTCACATTTGATAAATTCATCTTTTACTTCCTTTTTCGTTCAGATACGTTTGGCTCCAACAAAAAAAGACCTAGATATGAAAGGCGATAGTGGATATTTCAACAAACAATTTTCAAGAAACAAAAATAATCTACACGACAGGCGGTTTTTGTACTAACTGTAAGATATGAAACTGGAATGAACAGATATATCAAAATGCTTGCATCATTAGTTCATGAACTGGTGGGAGAAATCATGCGCAATCATAGCATTTGTCACAGCCACATTAATGCATTCATGAAGATTATCAACTCGTAATACCGGCTAATCAGATTCAATGGACCACCGTTCCGATTCTGACTGCGGTTAGCATTCGAATCATTTCTGCTAAAAATGTTAGTAAGAATGAAATGACATTACCACCATAAAATGAGCGTAATGGAAAATAAAAATCACAGAAAAATATAAATCAGGTCCATATTTTACTTCCTTTTGGCCAATAGAATTCAATAAATATATACAAAGCTCACAAGAGAAAATTATACATCATTGCTTATTTAAGACGATGAGGCGTGATTGCCTAGGAGGAAGAGCGTTTAAGTAATGGCTAAAAGATCTCGATTTTAAATCCAGTAAAGCCTTTAAACGCCTCCAAATAAAAACCCTCGCACTGGGAAGGAATTTTCAGGTTCTGAACAGGGTCAATTTATCAATGTTAGACGATTCCGCATATAAGTACCCCTATAACGATGTCCAGATCGTTCATCGAAACGTTGGTGATGAAAAATCTGACTCGGCGGAGAACCCGAGAAGGATTGTTTCTATGGGTTGGCCGGGAAAGCCTTCTATATAATTTTTTTGGAGTGTGAAATAGCCTAGGAAATGGAAGTTGTTCTACGTAATGTGCCAGAACGAGTAAACTTCACTCGTCTGTGCCATGGACATCGATTCTACCCTATCCACCCCGAAAAAACAATCTTCGGGATGAAACGATGAATAAAGTAGTCAGTGTAACCCATAATTTCGTTTGCGATAGCAATAATTGAAGCCGTAAATTCCTAAGCAGCACAATTCCTCACAGAAATGTATTGATATTAATCACTTTCTCCCTAAATTTTTAAACTAACAAAATGCATCATTTCAAATTTTCCCTGTGAATAGATTTTGTATTGGTAAGGTATAACAAAAGGTATACCAAAGCGGCTCATATCTAACTTCTGCACAAGCGGGATAGGAGATAGCACTATTTGATGATGATCAATTTCCACGCATTGTCCATGTTACGAGGCATTATAATCCCGGAGCAAAGTGTGGATAATCAGATATTTTAAGTGAGTTATTAACGGAAATAATACTCCGGAGTACGGCTTCAAGTGCGACAGTGGGAGAGCATTGGTGCCAGGCAACAAGCGCAGAGATACCGCCATCGTGGTGGGCACAGAGTGCGATCGAATATTTAAATGCAGAGCGCTTAATATTCGGATCAGATTCGTTGCTATGGATTTGGGTCCCGCGACTGTGGATCAATCCATTTCTTCTCAATTAAATCGGGTGGACGTCGGCTCAGGACGGAAAGGGGAGGGGAGGGTAGAAATATTGGACGTCCACTTTTACTACACAGCATATTGCATACATTTAAATGACGGACAACCTCAGAGAGTACTTCGTGCATGCTAAACAAAAAGGACCAGATTGCATTCAATTCAATCTACCCACGTTAAAAAAAACGTTTTGATCATATTATGAGGTTCATTTGACATAAATGAGTGGCAAAATGAATTTCTATCATAACCCTCCGAAACCGCAATGATATTAAGTGTTGAAACGGAATTAAATCCTATGATAGTGAATGTATCATTTAGCTTTATTGAGGCGAGGTCATGACGCATTGATTAAAATGTCCTTGAATCTTCCATAAGAGCATTACCCTCCATTAATGCCTATGAGAAAGTGTAAAAAAATCTATTTCTGCACGATTCGCCGGGGAGTAAAATATATGAGATGTTTAAATGAAAGTGACATGTTAGCATTTCAGATACAAACGAGTGTCAGATCCAGAGTTTTCATTAGAAAAAAGCTCAATATGATACGAAAATGTAGGACATACATTTTATATCCAAATAATTTAAGGTTCTTACGTGGCATTGAAAGGAAATAATTTTTTAAAGTATAAAATTGTTGACCGGAATGTTCTACAGTACATAATCGACGATTTTTGAGCCGAAACCTAGGATTTTAACGGCAAATAAGAGTTTTAATTTGTTCGCAGACTGACTAAGAAAAGAGCTGAGAACGAAAGTACTAAGAAAAAAGACTCATGTTCCTCATTATATACTTCAAGATTTATCTTCCCATTTTGGAGATTCTATCCCCATTTTTCATCGCGTATGCTTAAAAAACAATCATATTCAATTCAGCTAAAGAAGGGGAGAATCTCAGCCAATTAAATATCAATACACATTAATTTGCATGAATTTTAGATCACATTAAGTTTCACATTAACAGTAAATCAACCTTGATTTTATTGATAGGTATTTAAAAATAGTTCCAACCCAAAACAGCTTCTATTTCTATGCGTGCGCTGATCATTCAAATCCATAAATTAAATAAAATTCAATGTTTTCCCTAAAATGCATAATATTTTTCCGCCGTGATCGTAAATGAAAATATTTTTCCTTCTCTAACGCGATAATTTACCAAACAATACCAAGGGTAGAGAAGGACGAGTTTACATGCAATTGAGCTACGATGAAAGTTATGCAGATAAAAAAATAACAGCTACCAGAGAAAAGATAACAGCGAAATAGTTTCACTCCTTGTACATTTGTTCCCAGCCCTGATTACAAAAAAGGGTATTAATTTTATTTCCCAATTTTTACATTCTATTTTTTATTCCTCAAATTTTACGTGAAGAATTAAAACTGTTCATGAAACACGAATACACAGAAAAAGAGTAGATTCATCCCGTTTCAGACAGGTACACCACCACTAAGAAGGTGACGTAAACATACTGAAAAATCTTATACAGCATTCACCTTGAGAAACATGTAGTTTTAGAAAAGTAATGCATCAAAATAGAATACGTGGTATCAATCGCAGGACATTCACTGACTTGTGCCAGCGAGAATCGTCGTCCGGCCACACACCGAGAGGGTGATATACGGTCGCCACGGGAGACACAGCGGGAGAACGGGCGAGCCGTTTCGGCCGGAGGCAAAAGGGAAAGAAGTGTTAAGCTACGGGCAATTTCTCCATCCGATTCCGAGGTCTGAAATGACCGATGAACACCAAATTAGTCGCCTGTTATGGATAGGTCTCGAGTACAAATTGCAATCAATTGAAAGGTATCTACTTCATAACCGCAATTGCTAATTAGTCTCGGGTAGGAACAGTATATTTTGATATAGAAAATATTGATGACTACAAGGCCAATCATCGGTAGTTATAGATATGAAATGGTTCCTGGGAGATAAAATTAATATTTCCGGGAAAATTGATTGCGTAAAGAATGAGGTAGATGAATTCCACCCATCAAGGCCGTCAAAGAGACGATTAAAACCTGTAAAAAGTTTGGGTTAAAACCATTTTTTTTTTGTTTTCATAAAAATATCTGTACCTTCTCCAAGCCCATTCGTAAATAAAGACTAAATGAAATGGGTAAATTTTTTCGGGATTCCAACCGGGTTAAAAACTTCATTTCTGCCGACATTTCAAGCTCCAACTCGGGGCTCATCCTCAAGGTAACTGAATGTCGTTTTTCCACATAAAATTCATCAACCATGAGGATGACCTGGATTCGGAGCTTGTATTGTATTCATGGATTGTATCTTCTGGGGTGCTTAACTTCACTGATTATTTTTTTACACATATAAAAAATGGAGTTTTTAAACCGATTGGAATCCCGAGATAAGTTTATCCACATAGTTCTCCGGGAAAGTTTCAAATCTTATTTCGACTTATATACGTCGAAGCATACACGGCATTACATTTAGTATTCGAGTATTCGTAGTGTTCGAGTATGCAAGTGTCTCGTCTCATCACAGGATCCGTTCGCAGGGAACCCATCCGTTGGAGGCCCTATCAGCCTCCCGGGGAAGGCGAAACGAATCGCGGAGTGAATGAAAAAGAAGGGCGGACACGGGGTGAGTGGGCTGTGAAGCCGGGGATGGCTCGCGCAGAGAGGCTGGTTGAAGGAAGGCTGTAAGCCGGTGTCTAGTCGACGGCGGATCCTCGTGACGAATCCGCGTGGTGCTGCAGGCGGGCGCTCGGAAAATAGCCTGAAGGCCGCGGCGGGAGCATAAGTCGGAGGGGACCTCAGACAAGTTACACTCATTTTTTTGTACCCTTTTCATCAACGGGAGCTTTAGAGACGATCGCTCATCACACCTATTTCCGGATGTCTCACAAAAATTAGATGGATACAACTCAATAAAGTGGATGGATGGTTTTTATGTGGGTCTACTGGAGATACCCCTCTCAAACTCCGATTCTGTTTGTTGCAATACGCATTTTTTCTAGCACAGTAGATGTGTTTGCCAGGAGGAGCTCTGTGCTAATTGTAATCAATAAGTGCTAGGAATGATAAATAGTTAACATTTTCAAGTCCAAGCCCGAGTATACCTCGTGATATATATTTCCTGCCAGGGACTCAAGCCCCAGTGGAGTCGAGTGCGGGAAAATTGATCGCATAAAGAATGAGATAGATGAATTCCACCCATCAAGGCCGTCAAAGAAACATTTAAAACCTGTAGAAGGTTCGTGTTGAAACTATTTTTTTTTGTTTCCATAAAAATATCTGTACTTTCACTAAGTCCCCAGTGGAGGCAGTCGTATGTGATTCTGTGGAAAAATATTCCGTGCATTTTTCTCGAACCCGAACTGAGTAGCCTCTTTCTTTAGGTATCTAGACTTCTTGCATAGAAGGTGCTCCCATGTAGCAAATCCTAAATGCACTCACAGTTAATGTAATTGATTTTACAAAAATACATTTAAAAAAACCCTGGGTTTCAAACAACCAGCATATGAAAATACCATGGACTCCAAAGTGTTAATAATGGAATGAAAGCATTCATGTATCAATGCGTACTGAATTCCTGAACTATTATCATACATAGAAAGATTATTTCTATTTTAGACAGATTAACCGATTCCGGCAGATTTAGATAGAAGATTTTTCAAGTTTTTCTTCCTCACTTTATGAGTAATATGCATATAAAATATTGTATCCTATGCAATTGAAACAAGCTGTAGTGGACGGCGGCTAAATTACAAATGTAGTATTCAGTTGTGATAAAGAGTTAGATAATCCTAAGAAACGTCTAGGAACCCATGGATTTCAAAGAAATATCGTCCACATATTTGACAACGACACCAAGTTTTCATCTGGATAGCTTTTCGAGAAGTATGTATTCTGTTTCTCACTGATTGTTCAGTATGCATCACAATGCGACAGTTGCAGAGGATATAGGATACGATGGTACCACTTATGTTAAGAATGTGACATTAATTTTTGATAAAGGAGGCCTGGGAGTTATATCACCTCAAGGAAATCCTGACCGTTCAAGAAAAGGGCGCTAAGTTTCCATCCACACTGCTTTCTAAAAGAGTTTTTTTCCCAATTCTTATATAGTAGATATCGCCGAAATTACAACAGAAAACTGTCCAGTAGGTCGATGAGTTCATTTTCATTCAAGCGGATTTAAATGGATGAATAGTATTTGTTGACAAAAATCTATCCGAATTTCAGGGAAAAAATACTTACAATTAATTCTGTTAACCGTGACTTATATTTGTGATGATATAATCTATCGAGGTAATATTTATATCTTTTTAATGCTGCTTGTTTCGAGTCATTATTTCTCATTACAATTTCTTATTGGTTGTTCTTTTTTAATCTGCCACCTTATGAAACTAATGTTATAAAACCCGCGAATAAACAGTGAAACAACAGTGACAAATAAAACAATTCTATTAAACTCGCGAAAAACCATGTAATGAATATTGATAATAAACGGATTGCTCTGCTCACGTAGCCCCGCAGCGAACATTTCTGAAACCTGATTAAAAGCGCTCCGTGTGACAACATCAGTCAAGCTTTGATAGGACCGACCTAGAGTCAGACCTAGACCCAGACCTAGACCCAGACAGACCGATCAACTTGGTATGTATCACCAGCCAAAACAAATACGTGGCCCTATGCATTGGGGCCGACTCCATAGGGCCTGAGGGGGGCCGAGCACCCTCAAAAATTCGTTATGGGTGTGAGGAAAAAATGTGTCAGGCTTGTCGATTTTCCCCGGAATATCCAGATATCGAGGTTCGAGTTATTTAATATATTTTTTTGTAAGTCGGCATCCCTGGCCCTATGTCACTGGCTACTGGCAGCAAGACGAGCAGAGATCATGGAAAGACCGAGATCGAAGCCTCGCCTCGAGGACACAAGAAGCATCGCCGGAGTCTGGATTTCCGAGAACGATCGTCGGGCGCGGTAAAACAGTTGCGCTCGGTGGAGCGAGCGACCATCGGGGAGAGGGCAAAAAACACTCGATCGGCGGAAGGGTGGCGAAAGAAGCGAAGTGTCGGCGGAGGAGAGTTGCATTGGTCACGGCTCGGAAGAGAGGACCGTCGCGTCGCCCGGGAAATGCGACGGAGAAACAATGAGAGAGGGGGGGAGGGCTGCGGCCGTTGAGAGGGCGAGGACGTTGGGATAGGATCCATCAGATAGGCAACGAGAGGGAATGTGTGACTGAAGGACACGAGGGAAAGACAGAGATTCAGCAAGATTACGTCTTGCACTTGGATAAGGTAAAGAGGTAACTCCAGGAATAAACTTTATAGAGATTATAGGAAATAATTTCTAGCATACTTCAATGATGGACAGTGATTTTATGTGCAATCAAGTAGAGGTTTTAACGACACGGATTTTGTAGAGGAATATTCACGAATTTGATGAAATCCGCCCTGATTTCGGCAACTCCGTTGCATTTTCTAGTCGGTTTGGTACAACACGGTTATTAGTTACTCTATTAGTAAAAGCGTAGCTTTGAGTAAAAGATGGTTAATTATCGCTTATCCTGGAATAAGCGGAGTATAATACAAATCAAACAAAACACATTGTCAAATAATATTCTTCAGAAATCAATTTATTAGTGTAGGGAAGAGATTACTTTCCTCGAAGAGATTATACTAAAGCAAGGGAGCATTTTCACAATTAAACACTATATTTTGGCTCCAAAATATACTTTCTGGTTTCGCATAATACCTGAGATAGGGCATAAAATTCACTTAAAGTTCTCAGCCAATTAATAGGTTGTCATGTAAGGTTATGTCCTCAAATGCCTCTTGTGATGGCCGGAAACTTTGCAAAAAAAATTTTAAAAATTCTCTTGCACTTTGAAATTTATTATAAAAATCTCATGTATAAATAAAAAGAATGTCTTTAGAGACACATATAAGAAAAAACTTCATTCCTCTGTCTCAATAATACCTTCAGTAAAATGAAATAAATTGGCAATGAAGGTGCTATAAGTTATATTTGTAGGTAATGGAAAACAGCATAGATATTCGTCACGTCGGAAAGATAAAAAGAAAACAAAGTTCGCTTTGAATTATAACAGGATTGAAAATTCATGACCAAATTTCTCGTAATGAAGCAGGATAATTCACCACTTTCACGAAAGTGGAAAATCATAATACTTCATCACAGCATAAAGTCGTGCTGCTTTCATATTTGAAAAAATAAATGCACAAAGCATATCGCATCATTAATACCTTGATTGAATTTTAAAACCTAAATTCGGGTCTAACAGATTTAAAAAAATCGCTAAATTTTCATATTTCAGCAATACGTTTCAAAATTCAGTTCTGAGTTTCCGGAAGTAGTTCAACTCGCCTTTGATCACCCAAGCAAGCACTGTCTCTCCTCTATAATGGCCCAAGAAAATTCTGCCGCCCATTTGTCATGCATTGAGGTAGCCTTTCGCGACGCGGTCTCCCGCGTAATGAAAATTCGCCACGGAGAAAATTATTTACGGCCGAGAACTCGAACTCCCGGCGCTAACGCACCGTGAAGGAATTCGCAGAGCCTAACCGAGCCCCAGATATTTTCGGTTATCGACATCGAGGGATAAATCAGAATCGACTAACGGATTTCACCCCATGGCCGACTACATGGGAAATCCACGTCCCGTATCCCAATTTAATCTATGGCCACTTTCCTTCCCTACCCTCGCGAACCAATGACCGCACACTATATTCACAATTATTTTGGCCAACAGAATAAAATTCACCAGGACCAGGGATCGCACCACAGGGTACTGGTTTGTGGTTAACAGGGGGCAATATACCTTGGAACGTCGAAAAATTAGATTTTAACTGGTGTAGAGGCTAAATCATTTTGTTCACATTCATCACAGTTCCAAATCATCTTGCTGCATGATAATTAAAGCAATGCAAGAAGAGGCTAAATCGACGTCGTAATTGCAAGCGATGACAAATTTTCCGTCGGATTAACAGCATCCAATAATGTATTAGTTCTACAAATCTTGATTTCGGGAACTCTTACAAGTAAGGAAGGTAATTGTGCGAAGTTGACTACAGAGGTGTAAGTAGGATTTTGAAATAGGGGGTTCACCGGAGATTTCAGGGCCCTTCTGGGGTTTATGGAAAACACCCTAGTGCAAATGGGGGTCCTCCCCCGGAAATTTTTGATGTTAGAAAGGTGATTTTTAGGACTCAAAAACAGTAATTTTGTACTAGAATTTACTAGAAGTTATTTATTGAGGCCATCTTATTCGTTTTTATCGCCTCTTTTAAAGGTTCAAGGGTGGAGAGCGTAACCCGGAAAGCCCCCTTCCGTGGCTACGCCATTGGTTGACTAAAGTAATTTACCTGATTGATATAGAAATACTATCTAAAGATGTTTACTACATTCATGCGATTTTATTCGCATGGTTCAAATAAAAGTTTTTGAATCCTGAATTTATGATGCTCATCTGTTCCCATTACCAATTACACACACATATAATTCTCGCTGGATTCAAAACAATCATTCCAGCTATATAATGATTTATAAATTATGAACGAACTAAAATAACCTTAAATGTAAGGAAATCATAATGACGAGGGACTTCCAGAAAAACCAGCGTCTTTCCAGCGTTAGAATCGTGGATTCTTAAGCTTCACGGTAAGCAAGAATGCAGAGGAAGCAAGTGCACCTTTCTTCGATTGTCTAGCTACCATTAACTCTCCGAACTACTTCAAATGTATCTCAGTTTTGGAAACAGGGGACATTACACACTTACTCATTGTAAATACCATATCCTTAAGAAAAGCCATTTGCTTTCATAGTATGTAGTTACCCTATTTAATAACCTTGGAAAAGGGGCCCATTGAATCAAAGCGTCTTCAGAACCCGATGCGAGCACATGTACAATGAATCAAACATAATATATATTGCCACTCATTTAAGAGTATAGAGGAAAAGAGAAAATGCCACCATTTCATTGATACATGCCACCAATTAATAGAAGAATCTTCAACGTCAATAATTAACGATAGAAGTAGGTAATGGGGCAGAAAAAGACCATAAGGAAGAGGTATAAGAACTGGCATGGCACAGGGCTGCAGTACACGCAGTGTATTGTAATTAAATATTTGACAGGTTAATAATGAAAAATTTCACCACAACCACGACGAGAAAAAATTGCTAACCGGATAGATTTTCGGGAAAAATATATATCGCAGCATTTTTCCTGAAACAGGATCACAAATCGCATTTCTGGAGTCCAAAAAGTCAGTAACCCACGGCGGCGTGCGACGCGGGTGAAAAGAACTGGATCATCCGTGACCGTCGACGAACAGGCCGTGCGTTAGTACTTATACAGTCGTGACTTCTCGCTTTCGATATATTTAACTACTGAATGCATGATCGAAAAACAAAACATCGACACTGAAGGATATTCCCTGCATTTCGGGAGTACTCACAAATGACGGTAAGGAAGAAGCCCAAAAATTCGTCAGAATTTCTTTGAATTTATGAATTAAGAATTAAATGGAGCTAACATTAAAGGCCTCTCTATAGCAAACTCCTAAAGCCAGCTCTATAAATAGCAAAAATAGAAGATGATGACAATTTTTCCGTCATCCAACATTTACTTTAGGCCAGCGACAAGTTAGAGGTATCTATTATGTGTATCCGAAAGATAGAACAGTTGATGAATACCCCATCATAAATTGAAACGGCTGAATTTTGAAAATTTAACTACATGATGAATAAATGTAGCGATGAAAACCATGAAAACGAAAAACGAATTTAAAAGATTCAGCGCTTAATATTTCGACATATGAATATGGTATGCCAAAGAATTCAGTACATAGAAATTAAACAAATAAAATAATATATAAAATATAACATGAAATGGTGATTGCGGGATGATTCAGACATTTTTATCTGCTAGAAAACACACATTTATATCCTCAAGTTAGTTCTCCTTTTTACTCATATGGCATGTCTTTCACGAACAAACAACATAGTAAGCATTGGAGTAAAAATTGGTAGTCTAGAACATATAGGATTAAGAAATATGAAGATAGTTTCTGGTAGACTCAATAGAATTATGGACCAAACTCAATAGACGGTTTTCGAAGTATTTATTCCGTACCATATCATACGAACCAACTCAGGGTATGGCCGTTGTCACATTTCAATGAAATCAAGTGATCAAAATTGTTGTCTCCAAATTTTAAAATATTTAGAAAAAGTGGTGAACATGAAACCAAAACAGGCAGCAAGTCAAACTGTGCACCTCATGCAACCGTTTCTGGCAACGAAAATGCATGCATGCCGGGACTGTCATGCGACACAATGGGTCCCGGCACCTCTGTTAGAGAGGCTGACTACCTACTCGTCAAAGAAGGAGGCATCGACACGGTTCAATGGTCGCCGTTCCCTTGACCAATCGCTCCTCTCTCCACACCTCTCTCTTTCCGTGATACAAGGCAACGAAGACACCGGAAGAAAACTCAAGAAACTCCTTAGCTCTCCAAAGGGTGTAGCAGTGTTACACTGTAACACGCTTCGAAGCTAACGACGATGTGCACGATTTTAAGAATCGATGGTAACTTTGTGTCTTCCAGAGTATTTCAAATAATGAGGAAACTACCACTTCCCAACGTTATTTGTACCTTACTATACCACTACTGGTGAAACCAATAGCGAGCTCAATATTACAAATACTGTGTAAGACACAAAGTTACCACTGACTGCTTTAATTACGCATGCCTTCCTCCAGGTAACGTCTCGAACTATTTATTTGACCAAGCACGACTAGAATAAATTATTCCTCTGGAAGTTTTCAAAGTAAAATTTGGACGAATTGTTGATAAAGTATTTATTAAATCATAACGAACAATTCATTCCATATAAGATACTCGAATATTTATTGCTGCCAAGTAAAAGGTGAGGCCAATATATGCTTTTTCGAACGAATTATATAAAATTAAAGACTATCTATATATTAGTGCTTAACCGTGATTAAAATGTGAATGTTGAATAATTTATCCAATTTTATTCGGATAAATAAAAATATCTACACTCGCGAGATTGAAAGATGTGGGGATCCAGTCTTAGATTAGTAAGACGAAATATTTATGAAAAAATTACTACAGGACTTAATTGAAAAATAAGAGGATATTAAGCAATATCATGAAACTACCTTTGTTCTTCACTGCACTCAGCAATGGAGATAAATTTAATTAAAACACAGTGAGGGCCGAACTTATAAAGATAAACACAAAATTAAACGAAGGTAATACACTATCAACAATAATACATTATATTTTCAAAGGCGAAACAGCTAACTAATTTTGAGTAGGTCTATTAATGCAATCAAATATACTCAAACCGTAAGTAATCGCAACAATAATTGGATATGATGTGACGAATTTTATCCTTCGTAGATTAATCCAAGTGATTGCAAACACCCGACATCTCCGGAAACATCGCTGAGAGTCAAAATAAACTTAAGAGCATACTTATAATTCAATCTACCTCAAGGCGTTAAAACAGAGAGAGGTAAGAGAGAGGCGAGCGAGCGAGATGGGCCGAAGAACACGGCGTTACAGAACCACTCCTCCACACAGGAGACGATCCTGATGACGATGCCATTCGCCGATGGGGGTTAGAGAGAAGTAAAAGATAAAACTAACACGTGCCCTGAGTCAATCACGTGCGGCTGCTGAGCGGGCGTCGGCTGCTTGAACAACAGGTGACAGTCGACGTCGGCAATCCCTTGCGGGGGCACGAACCACGAGTGCGCGAAGGCGGGATTCACGCCGCCTCCGGCGAGGCCTCCGCTGCCTCCAGGAGGGCCGCCGCCCCCGTGCCCCAAACCGCCCCCGCCCACCTGGTGTCCCGGGGGCGAGGACGAAGAGGACGCGGTGGAGTTGGGCGAAGAGGAGGACGAGAGCAGGTGGTGCGGATGGTGGTGCGGGTGGTGCAGGAGGTGGGCGGCCGCGGCTGCGGCAGCGGCGGCGGCCGCCGGGCCCGCGTGGTGCCGCTGGAACGACGAGGACACGGCGTAGTCCATGGCCACCGCCTGGTACGGGAGCATCTTGGGAGGGTGCGGGAGGGGCGGCTCGTGGGGGGAGGAGGGTTCCGGGCGACCTCAGCGCCCCCCCTTAGTCACGCCTTCGAGAGGTCACCGCCGTGGTCCGGCTCACAGGGCCGGCGAGAAGCTCTGTGTTCCCCCGTGGTTCCTCGATGGTGTGATCTTTGATGTTTTCTGGAAGTTCTCTGGTGGAAATGGACGGGGGTCAGGCTTACTACCCCCGGATGAAAGAAGGATATCCCTATTTCTCACAGCAGCGCTCACTGCTGCGGTCTGGTAGCGAGGAGGGAGGTAAGCGCTGATTCGCCCGATGGTTTTCCTTGATGGTGAAATATAGAAGTCCTTCGGT
This sequence comes from Ischnura elegans, assembly GCF_921293095.1. NCBI lineage: Eukaryota > Metazoa > Arthropoda > Insecta > Odonata > Coenagrionidae > Ischnura > Ischnura elegans. The sequence continues at coordinate 88,832,260 of NC_060249.1, forward strand.
TGATAGGATTCGTAGTGGAGGGTATTACTAGATATGTTACCGGATAAATGAATGAACGTCTATTTATCACCTCCAGTTTCACCAGTTTGAACCGGCAACAGGGCCGGCAAAAATCACTGTCTCCCCAGTTTTCTCCTGATATTCACCGTTTTCTGCAATTTCAAGAGTATTGAGAACCGGAGGTAAGGGAAAAATCCCCGGATGAGAAATGAAACCAATTTTCATTTACCCCCGCACAATATTCACTCTTACAGTCCGCGGGGTACAACGTTCTAGAGCCATCTCCCCTAGTAAAGTTTCCCCCCAAAATGTCAAATGAACCCTACCACACTCCTGCCGCACAAAATATGAAGGCACGTTTGGAAAACTGAATGAAGAGATAGTCGCACTTGAGGCACTCGTTTAGATACCTGGATAGCAGGTATTCAAGGCTAACAGGCTGCGGCCGGCAGGAGAGAATTACATAGTCGAAACAGTCTAGTTACTGGAGCCGACACCGGTATCCTCAACCAGGGTATTCCCAGGGATCTGGATACCTTCAGCGATACGAAAACCACAAGTCCAGAAGCACAGATACTCCAGTTCCACAACAACACTCGTCAATGAGATCGCACATGGAAGACGTGTAATCCGAAAGATAACGTCACGGAATGTCGGTGAGGATGAGCCCGCAAGTAGTCCAGTAATCAGTCCAACATTCCAGAATATTTCACTGCCGACACGAAGGTATCCTATGAGGTAGGAATCGCGGTGATAAAACTGATGTCCAAAAAAACTTCGGCTTCAACAACACTTTGATAAGTCAGACGAAAGTTCAGACCCTCGCAGACGGAGGTCGGCAGCGGTGCGGTCAAAGACCCACCCCTATAAGGAGCACGCTCGGAAGACGTGATAATCCTGGAATGGGACAAACACAGTGGCCATCCACCGAAGCGACTCGCCGGTTAATGGAATCGGTAAGTCAAAAAAATGGGGACGTTGTCTCCGCATCGCACAGTCCAGCTCGTATCACCAACACCACACCCCTCAGCACTCAAACCAACCTCCACCTCCCCCACTGTTTCTCCCTCAGGAACCCCTCCCCCACCTCAAAGACCGCAACTCAGCGCCCATAATGGCGCGAGAAGACCCTGACGTCACGAGTCGCCTCCCCCACTCCACCTGGCCGGAGAACAATACCGCCTCCACAACCTCCTCCTCCTTATCAGATGTGAGGCGTGACTCCACCCCCTCTTGCGAGATATCCCTCCTTTATAATCCACCAAGCGGCCCCACCACAGTCTATGAAATGGGCGTAAACCTTTTTCATGCAGAGGAGGTACGGCCGTGTTTTGCTGCGCCGGTGTAAGGGGGGGAATTGACGTCTCCTGCTCCGCACTCGGTGTCGCCCTGTTCCCGCGAGAACACGGCGACGGAAGGAAGGAGAGAGATGATCTTGAAGGAAGATTTCCAGACCCGTCGCCCGCCTACGCCCCGGTGCGACTGACTGTACAGCTTCTCCTCTCGCCCCGTAAACCTCTTACAGCCTACCACCCCTCTTGCGAACCAGCTCTCCCCTTCCACGTCTCGCAGATATAACCCACACTCCCCCTCCCCCGCGAGGGATGAGAGGGGAGGGTTCGGTAGGGTCCAGCCGCCTTCGGGAGTGTCCGGGTGTTTCCGCCGGTGGCGGGGGAGGAGCCCGATTGCGTCTCCTCCCCGTTCGAGGAGAGAAGGCCGAAGGGCGGGGGCGGACGTGGTCCACGCCCACAAAAACAGTCGCTAAGCCCTTCCCCCTTTCCGCGCCCCGGGAAACACCTTTGGGAGTCGGAACTCCAATTTATCCCTCACCTCCTCTTCCATCGAACGACCAAACACAATATTAAAGGTATTTTACCCCTGTTAGCGGTCATTGATACTTGAAGATGAGAGAATACGTAAGATTTTCGATGTCTGTGGATTGTCAAAGGTCACTTTATGTATTCTCCTCCATATCAGCGGCTCTTGCGGAGCCACCCGAACGTTGCAGAACCACAACTGTAACTTTTTTACATTATAAGATGTTATTATCTTGTGTAGGCTTGCGTATAATCAGTTCAAATAAAATTTTCATAAACTTTGCACGCAACTTGATTACTTATTTTTTATTACGATAAAAGTAAAGTTAGCTCAAGATATCTTTTGAGTTTTTTCTCTGTCCGCCATTGCTACATATTTTTAAACTTTCTTTTCATTATTAGTCATCATTAATTCCAAGCTGAGGCTACAATTTCTTTATTTACAAGTAGCAATTTCTAATAATATATTAACAGTAACCATATATAACTGGATTTCAATTAGTGAACCGCTCATCAAAAAGTAGACAAGCAAAGGACACATATGAGACACGAAAGACGGTATTTTGATGGAAAAATAATCAACTTTCAATCAATTATTCTTCTGTTGGAGAGAGGTTCACATGGAATATTATTGGAATTACCACGACCTGTTCCCCCTCCCAAACTGTTCTTCACTCTTCAGTACATAATAAAGTTCAGTAAATTTCCTTCCTACGCTATTCCCGGCTTATCCAACATTCTTCCTCCTAAAACGACTATTAGTATCCCCGCCTCGGTACCTTTATCTCCGATCTACTCGATCCTTCGACACGCTAAATACTCCGGTGTACCCTTAAGTATCTCCAGTGCCTCCAATCTTTTATCATCCTTATTCCTCAACGTCCATATTTTCACACCTTGAAGCGCCAAAACAAAGAAGCAAAAATCACTAAATTCTTTCAGGAAAATCAAGACTGGATTGATCAGAAAGGTTTTCACAAATCTTATTTAAACCCACAAAAAATAATATTAGTGTAACACATGCAACTAAAATAAAAACGTTTTTTTTTCAGCAAGTAATTTTAAAAACTAATAAAGCGCTGTTATAATTTTCTTAAAATATTGGCTTAATTCACCTTTTCCATGTTGCAATTGGAACGATAAAGGCTTCCCGCCCTTAATTTTGATTCTCCATACGCCCTCGTTAAAATGCTCCACTTTTTTGAAATTTCAACAATAAAAAACGCTGAAAATGAAAATAATTAATATACGATAGCTCGAAAACAGGCTAAAACATTATCTATTCAAAAGAGTCTTAAATGAATGTTTAAAGCCACGGTATTGCACTTCCATGAGCCTCGCTCAGGTCAGGCTCTAAACTATACTTTCCTGTATATTCTTACATAACGATAGTCCCATCGACTATTTCCTATTCACAATCCTCTTCTTTGCATACGACTGAATTAAACGATGATTTCTTCATCCCTTCCAAAGGACAGTTCCAGCGATCGCCCCAAAGAAGGCGGGAAAAATGAGAATGCTAATAGTCGTTTTAGAATGAAGAATGCTAAGTAAGCAGGGAATAGCGGAGGAGGGAAATATATTTATAAATAGAATTAAAGTTACTGAGCCTTATTACGAAAAGAAGACTGATTTAGAGTCAGTAATGGAGAACAGCTCGAGGTAATTCAAAAAATGTTTCCTATCAGGGTGGATCCAGGATTTTTTTCTGGAGGGGCACAAGGGACTGACAGGTCTTCTCATATTTAAGATTAAAAACAAAATGTAACAATTACTGTAGGAAATATTCTCTTTATTTTGATACGAAAGTTATAAACATTAAATGATTGAGGCTCCGTAATCCACAGAATAAAACGAAAGTAATGATAACCGTACTAAAAATCTTGCCTATTTTTTAAGCGTCTTTGGGGAGAGGCACATATCCCCCCTTAATCCACCTGTTTCCTATAAATCTAACTCAAATGAATGAAAGAATGAACAATTGAAAAATGCGGTCATATTCCGCGATGGCTCGAGGCCCTTCTGCCAATCAGAACCCATCACCGCTAATGGTGATTGTAGCACCGAACTAGGCTTTTAATTGAATGACTTTTTTAAATGCGGAAGTGACGGAAAAACAATGGATAAAGGAACGGTTGAAATGACCGTGTGATTCAGAAAATGATGGGTCGAGCGATCGCTCTTTCGGTCCCTGAAAACCTATCGGTGGAGCTATCATTCTGAAGTACGGAAAAATGTGATTCATGCTTGAGCGATTCTCTTTCTGATATCCTTGCTGTCGTTCCCTCTCTACTCTCCTAGGCCACCACGTCTGACACTTCTTCGATCCTTTTCCTCTCCGTCCATTTCACCTTCTCCATTCTCCACCACACACGCACACAAACAAACACACAAACAAACGATGAAGGGGCGATGGAGAGCCGGGGCGCGGGAGCACGCCAAGCGCCGCACCTCGAATACGAAATGCCGGGAGCAGCAACAGCTGTGCCGCATGGGCACGGACCACGGATTATGGGCGAAAAGAGCGGGGGGGGGCGCCCACCACGCGCTCGCTGGCTGTTTTATGGGGCCGCGGGCGAAGAGCGATCGGGAACCGATTGAGCGGAAGATGGCGTGTCCGGAAATCAAAGGAACAAGAATCAGACCAAATTTTTATAAGCAAAGCTTCTCTAGAAGTGATATCCACACAATATTCGTGGAGTCTCTCCTAATTCTATTATATTCCTCACAGCCAACTCTAGACAACGATAAATTACCTCAAGATAGCTAAATCACTATTATAGCATATAATTTGGACATATTTCGGGCTTACAAGGAGTTAGATAAGCCAAGAAACTGAAGGAAACGTCTATGATTCCACGGATTTCCCAGAAAAATTGTCGGTAGGTATGACATTCGTCCGTCTGGAAAACATACTTAGGTATAAGGATCACACTTTAGTTTTCATCTTCATTTATTTCTAAACTTTGTTTAAAGAGAAATTCCATTTTTTTCCTCACCAGACAACAGTAGAGATCGGTAATGGACCTCACGGTAGCTAAACTACGATTATGGCGCATATATTGGACACATTTGGCGCTTACTAGGAGTTAAAGAAGCCAAGAAACCGAAGGAAATGTCTATGATTCAGAAGTCGAGCCGATCCAACGCTTTCGTAATCGGGTCTACTTATTATACCTCATCCGGTACAATAGCCAATGGTTAGCTGTATTTCAAAAACCAATAGCTATTTCGAGAATAAATGGCTGCGATATAAATTTGGCTGAAATTAGCATGAGATTATGTTTCTTAACTTTGCTATTACATCAATTACGTTCCTGTTTTGGGTCCACCACGAAGACCAATGACGGAGATAAAAATCTGTAAGTAAATACACAAACCGCACTCGATATCAAAATAGCATTAATATCCGACCAAATAAGAAAACGAAGAAGCAATTTATCTTTGAATGAGAAAGAGACTAGTACGATTCGGGAAAGAGATCCAGCACTGGATATGAAACTCTGTGGGAAGAGAGTGCTGCAAAATTTCGCGCTCGGTAAAGAAAGAAAATAAAAGACAAACGATGCCGCGACTCGCCCCGTTTATCACCCCGAAAGAGGGCATAATTTACTCCGCGCGGAGGAATAACTTCGCGGTCATAATAATGTTTCGTTTCCTTTATCACTAAAAACGGAACTGCTCGTTTTCCATACTTTATGGCCGTACACCCGCGCGGGACGTGTAATCCGTGTTCATTCGAAAACGAGCGGAGGAGGGGGGGTTGGGCGAGAGAGGGGAAGTGAGGGGAATTGGGAAGAGTAGGGGAAATAAATGAAAGAGATAAGAGAGGTGGAATGGGAGGCAGAAATAAGGAGCGCGATGTACGGAGAATTTTACCCCTCCACTTTAGAGGACTCCGCCGAGTAAATCAAACGTTGTTCCGGAGAGATTGGTATTTTTTTTTTTTTTTTTGGCCGTCCGACGAAATTAATTCTTTTGCGACGTGCTCGCGGAATTCAAGAGAGACCAAGTTTTCGTTATCGAACAGCGAGGCATGTCGAGTAACGTTTACAGAAGTTCGGAAAACGCATTAGGTCTATTCTGTATGGCGACGGAGGTGGGGGATGGATTTTGAGGAGAGTCGCTGGGGAACATATTAATCGTCTCGTGAGTGAGATGCTCACCAAAAAGTAAGCATGTGAATTATCCCAGAAATTGCAACATGGTACTGGCTCCGGCCGTAGTAGTAATACTGACGAAATTTTCTCCCTCGATATTGCTTCTGAGCATATATGCGTTCATAAGCTGCTTTCATAAGCTTCACCTGGTCAAATCTGTACTTCATGAATTTTTCACCCAGAATTATAAATAGAGGCAAAAATTACAACATAATGGTCGGTGGCATCATGGCAAAATTAGCAGAACCGGAACGCACTTTCCTATACCGCTTTAGAAGTGAAACATCACTCTATTTTTTATTAAAAGTTATTATTTACATTTTATCACAATTTTTAGACTTTTGGTTATGAATAGTTTTATAGCATATATTAGTAATTTTGAGGCAAAAAAATTATATACTTAAGTGTCATTTGACAAGTATGTCTTTTGTTAACCAGTGCTGGAAAGGCAATCCGGCACCATGACACCACTGCTAATGGTTAATTCTAATAATTCTTCTTTGCTTCCTCTCGGAGCCAATTCTGTGCTTCTGGTTACACCATCATCCGGCGGCAAAGCTGAGAAGTTTTCTCCAGTTTTCCGATAAATATGATATCAGTTCTTTGAAGAAGCGTTCATATTATGATTTCATAAGTAGGTATATTTGGCGAAGGAAAAGAGTTTTTCACTAGACTAAGAGTTCCTCCTCTAAGAAGTGACTTCTATGAGGTCCATACTAAATATATTTTATATACTAAAACTATTTTATGCTAGAAGTTGCTATGTGCCTAAAGAAATGGACAGACACATTAGGTTGACTCGACGTAAATTCTACCGGGTCCGTATGCCTAAAGTGTACCTAAATCTTCTCAAAAGGATATGGATAAAATATAAGAAGAGATAATTCACTTTGAATACAAGAAGAGATAGATACTCTTATAAGATTAGTGGAATAAATTTTATTTTATTATTTTATTCAATTTAAAAACATGGGAGTTGTGCTTAATTAGAATTTATTTTGCATCCAGAATGAAGTTCTCTGTTCAAGAAAGTTTGTTTGCTATTTTTAGCTATGATATTTTTATTGTTTTACTCCATTGTGCCATGTTTTTATGTTTAGCTCATATCTTGTTATTTATTTGACCAATGTATATGAATAAACCTGCTGCTATCCTAAACACAAGCGTGATACCTAATAGGGAAATTAACTTCCATGTATGCAAGCATAAGGAACGAGGGCCATTTTTTTCAAGCTCCGATGGACCATGACCCGAGGACGAAATCATTGGTTAAAAATGATTTCATAAGTAAATCTTGAGTACACTTGTGACGTCCTTTCTACATGATCGCCTCGGCGATCGTGTAGAAAGGCGATCGGAATTGGTCGTGGCTATGGACAAGCTTGACTATACCTTCTTCATAGAATTTTGCCGCCGATGACTTCCAATAAACGTTGCCATTGTCCTAAAGTTTATCCCCCGTTTGAAAACGCTTGCCTCCACATCTTTATTTCGGCGTAAATATGGAAGTCACACGGCATTAGGCCGGCATTGCACGGTGGGTGATCGAAAATGTCCCATGGAAATTGCTCAAGGAGCGGTTGGGCTGCATCTGTGTTAAGATGACGGTCGTTGTCATGGATCAGAGCACTCCCAGAAGTCGGCATGTCCCTTCTTTTGTTTTGAATGGGAATGGACGTAATGTAGCACACATTTTCACACCTTAGCTACAGTACATTAAAAATTCTCTATTATCGACATAAATGTGAAGAAAAGTCAATGCTGAAGCAATTCGACGAGTTTTCTGGCTGTCATTCCGCAGTACGCACTTGGCGGGAGAATCACTTGTGCCAGTGTTGTTGATGAGATTGATACCAACCTTAAACTAACAACATACGGTCAGAAATGACTTGAGCGTGTGGTGCGGAAGACGTGCAGTTGTCCTATCCGCACAGTACCCGCCTGTTGCATGTATGGTGTTCTTGCTGAGCCACTGAAGGTTGAAAAAAACGGCACTCGCATAAAACATATTATTCTTTAAGAATAAAGCATTGTAATTATAAATTATCACTACTTCGTAGTAATAGTTGAGGTGAGAGAACAGGCTGTCCACTATCGCCTTTCCTGATTCGTGTGTATGCGGAAAAGATGCTCTCGGAGGCGGCGAGAGGATTGCAGGTTAAATAGGAAGATTAATCATGGAAATGGAGAATAAGTCATGAGAAGGATATTTGGAGGCCAAGGGGGTTGAAGATGAAAGGGAATCAGTGAAAATAAAGAAATGAAAGATGGATCAATGGAATCGGGGAACATGACGGAGACAGTTTCTGAGTTAGGCAAGGGGAGGAAGAAGTAAGCGAAAAAGAGGGAGAATTTCTTTGGTTCCTTGAGATTCAACTTATCATAGGGAAATAAAACCTAATAGATCTAAGAGAGGGGAGGATAGAATCACGGTTGTAGTTTCCTATAGTGATTCGAAGGGGGGAATGGTGAGAACGAAGTTGAGTAATGATTGCAGTGGTAAGGCAGGCGGAAAACTAAATTGGTGAACAGCACTCCAAGATTGGGACACTTTATCAGAAACTACTGTTTGGATAACCTCAGGGTCCTCGCAGTCAGTTAGCCAGTAGAAAATGCTATAAATGGCCAAACCTTCCACAACATCATTAGGATGTTTCCTTAAAGTATTTTTGTATCATTAAATTATTCCTAGATCGCAGTGTAAAATTACATAAGGGATGGATCACTTTGGAAGGATCACTAGGAGTTGGAGGAGATTATATTCAGTCAAAAGATCATCAGCACTGAATTTGCGGTGAAAAATCTTTACACAAAATGCAATGTGCATTACAATATTTATAAAACCACATAAACTCACAGTTTGCAATAAACGTAGGAATGTCTCGTGTTTTTCCACTGCTATTTCCATGACGCAAGTGAAAAAAGCTAGAGGGACATGTTCGTATTCTCTATAATACATATTTACATGCAGCCTGAATGAAGTATCTCATAGTGTATTCATGGCAAAGTGTAGGAGATATCGCTGCTACTGCTAACCTAGCGTTACGCCTTCCGTAGACGTAGAGCTCTTTTCCTTAAAGATGATCGCTCGACGGAGAAGAAGAAGGAAAAAAAATCATACAGACGTAAGGAAAGGAATTAAAATGCGGGAGAGGAAGTCCGCGTCCATGCAGACAAGAAGACGTAGGGGCTTAGACGTGGGAAAGTCCCCGGCCTCGGAGAGTTTGGTGGTGGTGGTGGCCGAGGGATAAATTTACGGGGGTTGTGGCCCTTGGGGAGACCCGGGAGGCATCAGGGTCAGTGGGCCGGCGGACGGAGTTTATTATGACGGACGTTCTGGAGAGCGGGGAGGGTGGCGGACGGGGTTCGGCGGGAAACGTGGGGTGCATCGCGCGGGACCGAAAGAGTGGGGCGACCGGGGTCGAGCACACACCCGGGCGATGATGTGGGGGAGCAGCCAGCCGGGCTGGATGTGGGATGGAACGCACGTAGCCGCGGGGAACGTGACGGCCCGGGTGCGGGAAGGGGTGTGAGGGAAGGGAGTGTGCGGCGGGTTAAGAATGGGATATCGCCCGGGTGCGGGAAAGCATTCGGATTCGTGCCGCGCCGCGGTGCGGTTTGTTTTGGTGGGAAGGGTCGGGAAGGGGTGCGGGAGGGTGCCGTCGGGCGTGGAGGAGAATGCAACGCCCGAGTGCCGCGCGTGGTGCGGTCTTCCGGCGGGCCACGGAGCGCGGGGCCGGGAGCACGAGCGATCCATAGCGGATTAGTATGCCGGTCCAGAGAGAGGGAAGGGACCGCAGAATGAGGACCCAAACAGGATTTTTTGACCCACGCAGGTTTTGGTTGTCGAGGTAGCGCAGTCAGAAAGTAAGTTTGGCCGCCGATGAGCAAGACGGTACCGGATTCGAAATGCGAAAGATCGCTTAAATAGATCCGAATAAAATGTCTATAAATCTATCCGAATAAAAATCATCCCGCAACGATCTTTTGCAATACATGAATCATGATATGCATCAACAGACAGTAGAGTAGCCAGGAATTCCGTTAGGGGCGGGGGTCCAAAATCAGGGGGCAATTTTTTTTAACAGGGTACCAAGTAGAGGGTTTTAAACTAATTTAAAAACTTTTCACGATCGAAAAAACTTCGTTTGTCAAAGAGATCTTTTGTAAATTCATTATTTTTATTTTTTTCTACTATGAAGAAATGTATTTGTGTTTTGTATTTCAGGGGGAGGTCTAGAACCCCCGGACCTCCCCATCGCTTCGTCATTGTCCAGGGGATACAGGGGATACTAGCAGAATTGCTGATCTCTGCTTTATTGTAAGAAATATTAAGTAAAAACATGATAAATGTATTTTAGCTCAAAATTAAAAAAATACTATGGACATGACATTTTTTTGACTAGCTTATATTTTAGCGAACGTAAAATTTTTAACCTATTTTTTTTCTAAAATCGTACTTGTGAACTTTTACAACAACTGGTAGATATATAACCGTCAAATGAATGGTCTTTTTTTCTCTTTTATTTCAAGGGTTGTAAAAAACATTTTTTCCTCCAAAATCCGCTGGTGGAGGAAAATTCTTCTTCGTTTATTTAATTTAAAGCAAAGAGCTCCTTATTCAAATTGTCCGAATTTAAGTGTGTCTCCTTTTATATAGTTTTTCTGTGACTTTCTGTTACGAACACATTCCGTCTTTATCAAGCAAATAACGCAAGGTAAAGCCCGAAAGATCGGTTTTTGCCAAGTAAGCCCATGGGAATCGAAGGTTATGCCGCAAATAAAATTTTTACCAAGTCTGGTGGTGCGCTACACCACGTCTACTCGATACTGCATTATTCAAACAATAGCGAAGCCTTCAACCAACAAATTTTTTGTGGATATTTTTTTACAAAAATTTACGCCAAGTAAGTACACTTCAAAGTAAGTCAAAGAAATATTTTTAAAAAATTATTATTTCGAAGTTAAACGGACCTCTTATCACAAAGCCACTTGTACGAGGCCGCACTCTAAAGTTTCTCCAAGAATATCTTTTCCTGGTGCATGATAACAAATAATTTACTGTTGAATTAAAACTTTTGGGCTACGTCGCCGCGTCAAGTTTTGGGTAGCCCCAACGTTTCCCAACCAATTCTGGTCGCTTTCTCAAGGGATTCAAGGGATTCTGATACCCAAAAATGGAAAGGGCGACATAGTCCGAAAGTTTTTATTAAACATGACGAGTACCCGCGAAAGTTTTAACGAAGAAATAATTTACTGACTGATGGTACGTTATTTTTGGGGTATGATCAAAAGCGTTGTAAAAAAGGGCGCCATTGTCAACTGGCTACATTTTAATGACCTGATTTCGCCATAAGTACTTTCTTTGGAACGGTGGTAATTACGGAAGGGTATTGGAAAGTAGTGAATAAGTATTTTCATTAGATAATCGATAAGTAGAGAATAACTCGATTGAAATGTACATAAACTCTTTTAAAAATAATCATTTATTATTATTATTATTATTATTATTTATTAAATATTGACAATGAAAAAGGAAAAAAAACTGGTGAAAATTTGGTAGTAGCATATTTCTCCTTTTAAAAATTCTCTAGACATCACAATATATTGCTAAAACATATAATGCGTGTGGAATTTAAATCTACTTAAGCTATGCCTCTGGAAAATGAATAATAATTCCTGAAACTTAGTGACTCGAACAAGAAAATAAAAAAGCCAACGTTGAAAAGAAAATTCGATGGAAAAGTAGCCAAAAGTAAGGATGAACTTTCCTAGGGCTAGAACGAATTACAAAAGTAATTAGCCCAAAAGTCACATAAGATAGTCGGGGGCAAGATTCGATGGGAAAACGGAAGAGATTACGAGAGCTTTGAAAAAAAGCAAAAGAAAACGTGACTGAGGGAAAGGAAATGAAGAAAAGTTGATCGATCCTCGCAGGGCAAAATTCCGTTCGAAGAGGATCTGGAAGAGAAAGGTCGCTCTAGCAACCACAGGTTTTTAGGAAGAGATCAGAGATTGTTCCCGAACTATCTCAAGGCAGTATGAGGGTATCGGTAAGCTGTAAGATGGCTCAAAAGTTTGGAGGAGACTTACTCCGAACGGAATTCATGGAAGAGTCTCTAGGTTCGAGAGAGTCAGGCATAAGAGATTTGGCGATAAAACAATGGAGATTGAGATAGATAAGGGAGAGGTAAGGATGCTTTGTAATAGCCTAGAGGGTAGGGGAGGTGGGAAAGATATTGTGGGGTAGTTAAAGATATCTCCAGCTATCTCCGGCTTTAATTGAAAGCTAATTGGAGCCTCAGGCAAGACAAGGGGGGGATGTAGGCTTTAATGGTCGCAATCCACGAGCAATATGACTGGCCATAAACGAGGGAATACGGGGGACCCGTTTAATTTCCACTGCTCTCCGGGAATATTCTTCGCAAAACTCGCCATTTCCAATTCAAAAGTCCTCCCTCTCTCTCGTTCCTCTTCAATCATCGATTTTGGAAGCTTAGAGGGAAGTCGTTTACGAGCTCAGAAAAATAAATTGCAATTTGAAACGTGCCCCGGTTTCATGCCGCGTTGCAATTCGACCCTATCTTCGTCTTGAATCTACACCATCCTAAGTTTACAGGCATATATCAAGTTCTTGAAATGTCTCCGCTGAAAAACCGACACAATTGCGTATTTTTCTCTGCAAAACTCTTGCATATTCACAGTAACATCAGGGGCATTCACTGCCTGTATTACAAGGAAGCAAGTATATTTAACCTCTATTAAAAATTAAAAATCTATCAGGGAAAGAAAACAAATTTCTACATACAAATGTTGAATAGACTCAAATTAAAGGCTTCCTGAGATGCATTGAAAAGAAAATGATAATGTAAATCGAAAGGCAGTAAAACCTACCTAGAATAGCTATTATCAGGTAAAGGCAATGCGCCTTTGTAAAACAGGCTGCATGCCCGGCTTGGTGTATTTGCTAAATCAAGACCTGCCTAAATGGAGCAAGGGTGAATAAAGCTGTTTATAAAACCAGAGAAAATATAGGCTATACTCTCGAAAGGCTATAAAGCATAAGATAAAAATAAAAACACCAAGAGCAGTCGACCTTCGTAGCTTTCAAGACACCATGATGCCGAGACCTGGAATTGTTTTAGCAAAGCTACTAATTGCAGGGATCTGAAATAATATATATTGCACATTAATTTATTCCATTACTAGTGAAAAATAGAATATATAACAGTATGTGTAATTCAGAGCAGTAACAGTAATATTATTTTCATGTTTTTTTCATTTTTTACGATGATTATTATTATTAATTATTACTCATTTAAAACTCAGAATATCATGTAAAAATATTAAGGTAACGTGGAATTGACTGGGGAGTATTTTTTCATTTTAAAATTATCAATTGAAAATCTTGAAATTTTTAGGTTACATCAAGAATACCATTGGTAGCCGTTGACCTGTATGTCGTATGTGATTGTTTAACCTCAGTCCTTACTTAAATGTAAATGTTACAGTTTTCATGATGCCTCTCTTCGCGGCCAATTACTTTGTCAAAATTTACGGAATCCTCTTGAAATTTTCTGAGTAGGTATAGAAATTGAAGCCAAGACAACGTAGGTCTGTCTCTCTTACTTAAAAATTTACCTCAGCACCTTCAGTTTAATTAACTTTTTGCCAATAAACTACGCGGAAATGTAGATAAAGTCTATTCTAGGTAACCTGAGCATTCCCAGATGATAAATAAAATTAAAATGTAAAACATAAGTTACGAAAATAGGCATAATACGACCGGTCGATAGAGAGCAATAAGTCCTCTTAAAGGATAAGTGCGTGAACAGACACAGTGTGTCTGTGTTGCCCTGGCCTCGACACGCGCCCTGTCTCTCGCCCCGTCAAATCCTATCCAGGCACAGGGCAGGTCACTCTTGTCACATCGTGACGCCAGACGCAGGGCCAAAGAGGGATGGAGATTGAACGCTTGCTTGAAAAAAATCGGGGGGGACGACAGAAAGAAAAAAATCGGCGAACTGTGAAAGATGCAAAGGAAGGGGGTGAAAAAATTCAAGGGGAGCAGAAAGTAAGGTGGGGGTTTCCCAACATATAAACGAAGGAGTGGAGTGGGGAGGGAGGAAAAATGGGGATGGGTGACTTTGGATTTGCATTTGAAACCTCTTTTGTTTGGCATGCAACTCCTTTTCTTGGACTCTTCGATTTCTTCTTTTTTATTTAGACCCATGACACGCCTCAAAGGGTCATATTTTTTTCGTTTCTTTCGATACTGCCCCCACACCCTATCTCACATTGAACTGACTTTTTCGATTAAGCCCGCGAATGAATTTGACTGCCGGGACGTCAGAGGGGTGCTTTCTGAGGACGAAAAGCGAGTATTCTGGCGAGACAACTGGAAATCGTTGGAGCAAGTCTCCGGTTCGGTTCGCGGCTTAACTTCAGCAGCCTGAGCATAGAGACAGGAGACTAATGCGTTTCCTCTGCTTGGATGGGAATCAAGGACGCGAACACGTTGGGTGCGAGTGTCCTATCTCAATAAAATATTGATTGTTACGCATAATATGCATTCAATAGTGAAATCACAACACCCAGTCAGACTTTTCTGTCCTTAAAGAGTACTCAGCTTCAAAATGGTGGGATAATTGATAGAAAAAAATTAACAAACCAAAATCTTATCGAATATATGGATATCGCTGCAATCCTTTCACTCCTATTTTAAAATGATGAAATAATAAATTTACTCCCATAAATAAACAAATGCTTGGCTGAATAAATTTTTTTCTCAAGGAAATAATCAGTAATGATTATTAGCCGGCATTCTTAATGAATAGGGTTTGAAGCTGGGGAATTAGGCAGACTAAGATAAAGAAATTCAACTAAAAAAAATAACAAGAATTATATTCAAATAGATACTTGCAATTTTCCACGGTTATAAAATTTATTACAACTTAGGTTAAACAGCTATTAAATCATCAAGGATACTACCTTAAATATGATGTAATAGCGCTGAATAATCGTTCGTAATAAATTTTATAATCGTGAAAAATCGCAATTACCTTTTCAATATGGAAAAATTCCACTCCATCACGCTAAAATCCTCGGATTCTACAAATGAAACGAACGTTAGATTTTAAAGATGTTCGTCCCACTCGATTCAATTACACGTCCTACTAAACCTGAAGATGGACGCGGCAACGTCTACTGAGGTGTGAGAGGGTGATTATGTGGTAAAAAAATATAAGAGCTACATTCCGCGGGGAAGAAATTGAGTGGAAAAATGACCCGGGGGCAGCATTATGCGGGAGGAGGGGCGGGAAGGAGACAAATACACCGCCCCCTCGCGAAGAGGCCTAATTACGCCGACTGCCCTCGGGGTCACATTAAAACGGGGGGTAGTTAAGGAGGGAAGGAAGAAGAGACCTTATCGGACCGAAGCATTACCCCCTACACCGTATCCTCAACACTTATTACGCCCCAGAAGCCGGGGAGGGCACGGAGGAGGTGAGAGCACGACAAAACCGTCGGAGGAGACGATCTTAGAGCATCAAGATCCCCAAAGAAGCCTCGTCCGTCTCCAGCAATCAGGCTATTAAAAGGAGGGTTGTTCCCGACGAAAAGTAACTCTGGATGTTACGAGGAGAAAAAGAGGGTGAAAAGTGCGGTGACATTCTTAGGGAAGGGGTGGGTTAGGGGGGAAGAGCGCGGGGTATAAGGGTTGGTTAGGGGTGGTTTTGAATAGCAGCGAGGACAAGAGGAAGATAACGAAGGAGGGCCATTCTGAATGGGTGGTGGAGGGGATGGCGAACGAGTAGGATGGGGTATGTGTTGGGAAGAAGCGTTGCCCAGACAGCGGAGAGATTGCGGGTAAACTGTGTTGGAAGTACGAGGGAGGAGGCGTAGGCTCTATGATTGATTAGGTCCCCACGACAAAGTAAAACATCGCCGAGGGCACGCAAGGATTGCCCCAGATTTTTCCACCACCTTATCTCGCTGCACCTGGGAATATTTAATTTGGGAAAAAATAAACATTGCTAATGGTTGAGGATGATAAGACACTTTAATGGGTCGGTGCTAACTCAAATTATCAAGAAGAGTTTAACGATTAAAGTCTAAGTTTTAGGTGCTCTATCACTTGAGGGTTACATCTGATGTCCAACCATTACTCCTCTTTAGATAAACAACTTGAAGGTTTGAGTAAGTAGTGCGTTTTATGAAGTCTTGAATAGCTAGGTGAAACTTCTGAAAACTAACCTCAAGTATTTAACCTTTAAATTGAATCATTAATAGTTAAAAACTAAGCTCAAATAATTAATAGTACTCACAGAGTACATTTTAAAAGATGTAATTCAGAAAAGAGCCAGTTAAGTGTATTGCGGGCAAATCTAATAAAAAGATTCAGCCTATAACGACTGAAATAGTATGGTTGCATCTCTTACGAACTCCTTAAGTGGCGTTTGAACTTCGTATTCGTGCGTACGATTACTTCCGCATAAAATTTCACGCCTGATGCTTGAGTTAGCAGTGCAATCTCCAGGAAATATGGAGAACCATACCTATGAAGAATTTCATAAATATTTTTCCCTCTCTAGCATACAAACAATAAAAGTGAAGGCATTGTGAAGACCACGCGCTTCAATTGACGGCAACAGCATGCCCGCTTCCTTTAGGACGGAGTTTCCCGCCATGCGCATATGATATGCGGGAATCCTGGTGTCCAGGGGGTGGTTCATTCTCTGTGCCTTCAAACTTAAGCTTTGAATTTACTGCATTAATCTATGCACTGTGTAGGAATAAGTGTCTTGAAAAAGTTGAAGCCGCCACTATTGATCTACGAGAAAATATATTCAGATGTAATGCTACTCTGAAGTTTGGTTCAAGACGGGGAAACTGAACATGCCGAATCGCCTTCCTTCGTGCCATTACGGTCGTAATATTTGCGACTTTCATGCCAAAAACGTATTTCGGAGGAGTCAACAGAGTTATGGCCGATGTTGGCCGATAGAACAATGCATATTCAATGCCTTTGAAACATTTTCTCTCACTTATTCCTTGGCCTTACCGAAACTTGCCGGAAAATTCCGACTCTTTTCTGCCTTTTCTTTCAGACATATCCCCGACTTTGCACACGGGCTAGATTCAATAATTTACTCAGAAGCATTTCTTAAATTAATTCATAGAATTTGCATATGATGGTCCTTTTGTACATTAAATAATATATCGTGCATATAATTCACATTTAATCGCTCCAAATAATGACTTTTTCATAATAACCTGATGCACAACACAGAGGAAACTAGGGTTATTTTAAGGTATGTGAATGGAGGTTCCTCAGGCTTAAAGAGTGAAAAGGCTGTTTCACACGGGGTACGGAATTGCGCAGGCTAGAGCTGCATTAATTTCCAAAAGTGGCCTGGAATTGCGCGAATGCATGAATGAAAGTAGAGGGGCTATTTTGCCGTCTCGCATCCACGCATTCTCGCATGTATTCTAGCAATTCACCGCTTTACACCACGCAATTTTGATTGCACCTTCGCACGTATTTCAGATTGCGCAATTCCTTGTAAACCGTGTAAAACGGCCTAAAGAGATCCTTCTTCGCAGTGCTTTGAGTGCACCTCAAATAATACGCAGCAAAAATTTGGGATCCGGCGTAGAAATATTCATTGCAAGAACTAAATGATATATTTAAGGTAACACTCGTCACAATTACTACGAGCAAAAGAGAGGTTATACATTGGGGAACCACAAAAATTTCGGTGAAGCGCTGGACGTAGATTTCTTGAGCAATTTAACACACAATTCCCTCGGAGTGGCAGTGGAGATATAATGTCGGAATCTACCGTAAACCAGAGTAAAAATGAAAATGAGCAAATCGAGCTTAGATAGTTAAACAAATCAGCATCGAAAAACGTTTCCCAAATTAAGTAATGCTTCAATACTGGCTTCAATTTCAGGTCAGCGCAGCCACGTCGAGAATTAATTAACTCCGTTATAATCCTGTAACTATTTCTTCTCACTGTTTAAGTATTTATCCACTTAATGGTGATTAGCGTCTTGCTCTAAGTCTGAGTCTAAGAATGATATGCAATATTTTTTGCCAACGCGTCGATGTATTTTTTATATCCCCTCTGGGGCTTTTTGGCAAAAAATTACTGGTATTAAAAATCGATCAGTACACAAATATTTGAAAATAAGCCCTGAAGAAGGCGAAATATATTGAAACGTTGGGACAAAAAATTCATATCATTATTAGACCTATACTCCGTGACTTTGATTATCATTAAATAATTGAGGTCAAGAAAAGGAAGAAATAAATCGATTTATTCACTTAAATATCACTCACATTATTCCAGAGCCCTCAAAGAGATCTTGAGCGTACCGGTGAAGCGCTGTCCTTTGTGCCCCTGTACCCTTGCGGGGTCTCCATCACTGCATCTGCGCGCCGGCGCGCGAGGGAAGGAGCCAAGGTTTTGGTCCTGTAGCTCTATCGTTTGGGGGTGCAACACGGGAATCTCTAAAGTGAGCACGAGGCCCTTGGGGGTCGTTGGCACGCGCTCGGCTTGAGACTTCGGACTTCCCCAACACGCGAGCGAGACGAAGAGATAAGGAGAGTTCATTGAGATGGAGAGGGGCGGACGATGGTTTTGTCTGGGTGGGTGGCAGTGAGGTTGCAAGCGTTCTGGTACCAGGATAATGAATGGTGGATTTCAAGAGAATTGGCGAAATACTGAAAAAAATCCTAACAGTCACGAAGACGGAAAAATTCGTTGAACAAGAAAATCAAGGTGAAAAATGTGCAAACATAAATTTATATTTCAACGATTTTTGAGATAAAATTGCTAACTAATCCGCCAATTGAACGCAGAGTACCTATATCAAATAAACGCCGTATGGAGCATGATAAGGATTAATTGATTATACATTTATTCTACCAATGAAGGTTATCAATGAGAGAATTCGTGGGCTTAAAATGATTCCTCCTCTGTTTATCACTTGAGACATCTTTTTCTGAGTCATATGCCATTCATATTGGAAGTATGAGTCAATTTTAGAGAAGTTCATTATAAAATATTTACCAATCCGAAAAATAATATTTCAGGCTAACTATTATTTGCACTTTAGAATATAAATTTAGGAAAACAAAGACCATAAGTTAAGGAAGCAATAATTCGGCAGAAATTTATTACTTTAACTCAAATGCGCTGCTACTTAAATATTTATACAGATACACTCAACTTATGAATATACGACTGAGAAGAAAAGCAATGAATTATATAAACCTTTTCAAGAGATCGAACGAAAACCAAGTTAGCGTATTAAAATAAAAATTTGGAACTTGACCGATGATACCTTGGAAAAATATTGTGTCAATGTTCAGATTTATGAGTCACATACTTTGTTTTTTTGTAGGTACTTATCACAATAACAAATCACCATGCATGAAACATTTAATATCCACATAACCTGACAGTAGTATTCTAAGTATAACATAGCCTGAATTTGTAAATTTACAAATTTTAGTAAAATAATTTGTAAATACGAGGAAAATAGAAGTGGAAATATCCCGAGGCTTTGTTTACCCACCATATACCCACGGCTCTCCAACGTAACAAATGAGTCCCTGGGATACTCTGTATTCTGCGTTCGAATGCTCGGGAGATTCCGTCTTTTGAGGGAAGCGAAAGGGGAATGGGGATTGAGAAATCCTAGGGATTCAAAGTGGTTGGAGAGATCGAGAGGACCGCCGTAAACTCTAATTGAAAGTCATGGAATAACTTAGGCGTCGGGAGAAACCCTTTCCGCTGGCCCTGTGCCCTCATTTATTACCCTCCTTCAGGGTCCCGGCGTACCCCTTACCCTATCACACCGCTACCCCTCTCTCACGAGGTACCCCGAAAACCATAGACCCCGCACTTCTTTTCTAGCGAGCCCAACGTAATCTCCGCAGCGGAGTCCGCTGCCCAGGGTGGACCCCGACTATTAAGATTTCGGCCGTGAGATAAGAGAAAGAGCCAGTGCGACTCCACTGCGCTCACAGGGAGCATTTAACCGGGGTTTCCCATTTGATTCCCACCACCCTTGTCCCCCCAAAATGACTCCTTCCTTACTTACGAGGGCTCAAAACGCCTAACGAACGAAACGGACGTAAAAGGCCTTCTCTACCTCTTGGATGGAAAGCCTCCCTTTTCCCCAGGGCACCACGGAGTCAGGGCCGGCCAGCACATACGACGCCATTCTTTCTTTCTATTCACAGGGAAAGGGGGGGGAGGATTTTAAATTTGTGGGGAGAGGCGATGAGGAAAAGAACTGGTGGTTGCTGACCAATCCCTTGTAAATCTCAGGCCGTCCTGATTTCAAACAATTCGCCTAAAGCACGGTATCCGCCGGCCTTGATGGTGGTGAGGTTAAGACCTCCCCAGTGAAACCGAAGGTCGCGGGCTCGAGCCACGCCCAAGGTAGGTTGTCTCTATCAACGATATGAGTGTTTGTATATGTTTAATTGTAAAAAATGTTATGAAAATCTCGGTGTGAAAAGCAAATAGTACTGTTTTCGGTAGTGTGGCAATACATTTTCTTTAATGCAATAAAAAAATTAAATAAAAATCATGGTTTCCTTATTCCATGAAAATGTAGTTTAGTTTTTCAGAATAAAAGAGTTATGCTACTTTATGCATTAAATAGTTAATAAAATAATATAATGCTTACCTTGACAAAAGAAATAGATAACATTTGTATCAGCATTTATGCTCGTTCAAACAAAACATGTTGATAATAAAAATAAGAATCTTGTATTTAGTAAAAATATATGACCTCGCCTTTCAAAAAAAAGTCCACTTTAATTTTTGTAATTATTTTTACTACGCACCTTACCTGCTCGATGTAATCGCTTCTGTTCACTCGAAGATATTTAAAATTGGGGGGCAATAAGGTTAGGTAAAAGAATTGGTGGCTGTTAGTTATTGGCTATTAAATCTTGGGTCAATCGGTTTCGACAGAATTTCATAAAAACTTAAGGGTCCATCTTTGTAAGGTTGAGAAGGAAAAATAACTTAGAAAGACGAAGTTCGTAAACATAAATTAAGGCCAAGAACTTTTATCTAAATGAAGGAACATTTAAAATAAATATCAGGTCAAATGAGTATTCAGGTTGGGAAATATATAGAAAATACTGATTTGACTTAAAAAAATAAGTAATTGGTAAGAAATTGGTAAACCGATCAGTCCTTAAGGTCAAAAGCTTTTTTCAGCGATAGAAACTGCTATGCTTTCTTACTTTGGAAGAATCAAAACATCACCCTGACGTTAAGGGCGCGTAATCTTGGATTAAAAGCCTTGCAGTACCCCAGGGAACCGTGGAGATGCCTGTTCCTTCTATTCACTGAGAGAAAGGTGATTTTTCATGGGGCAACAGGATTTTAGGAAAAAAATTGTTAGGCATTGTTCAATCGCTACTTAATCTTAGGCTACTTTGTTTTAGAGAACACGATGAAAATTTTAGACAAAAAACTTAGACTTAAAACATTGTTCTCTCTGGAAAATGTTTGCTTAAAATATAGGATTGAAACGTACACGCGATAATTTTTAGTTTAGGGAAATTATGAACAAGTTGAAAGAAAACGAGAGATAATAATAATTCTCTAACTTACAGGAATGCTGTCAGAGGTTAAGAAACATCCTGGTTGGTTTAGTTGGTACATTTAAATACATACGGTCTTTTCACGCGTGAGGCACATCTTCAGCGGCAATAACTCACCTGCAAAAACAGAAAATAATATTTTAGTATGCATAAAGTACTAGTAGCTTAAAAATTAATAGGAGAACTTCTATAAAAAATAAGACAGCTGATTGCCTCTTTTTAAAACAAGAAGAAAACAGGTAATGATTAAATTAACGATGGACTTCGGATCTCTGATGAAGAGGATGACTTGAGTTACCTAGGCAAAGGTAGTAGGAGAATGAAAGCTAAGCTTCTCCAAGATTGGTGTTGCTATGTCATTACATCATGGCCTTACTGGCAATGTAGCCTCAAGCAGTGGCGAAGCTAAAGATACCCAAGCGGGTAGATATTCCAGCGTAATGAGCTCTTAAAAGAGTGTGGACTAAATGTGGAGGTAGGTAAAGTAGCAGGGGTAAAATGCAACAATATGATAATCGGAATTTACCCACACATTTTTATGAAATCAAAACAATCAGATGTTAAATTGGCTTTTTATTTATCAATGGAATCTCTTTGTAGTACTTTCAGTATCGGTGCGGTGTGTATTGGAACATTTCAAGACTTTGAAGTCCTCGAACACTTCAACGCGATCCGCAAAGTGGAAATTTATATTTTCTGTTGCATATCTCGTCTCTCTCGGAAACATGAAATGTATGAATAAACTTCTCTCGGGTTTGCGCGAAAAGTTTTTTCTAACCCGCGCACGAATTCATTGTATTCACCACGAAAGTGTTAAATCATACGATGATAATGAAAAGAATGGTTTAGTTTATATTTATCACAGATGGCTGACGTTTATCTGATAATAATTATACGTAATCGTCATTTTGGGTAATATTATTCTCTCGGATTAAACTTCTTACCTTCGACACTGATTATTAGATCTGAATAGGGTAGACTGGATGTAGCTGTGCCAGGGTACGGTAGGGAAAGCCATCCAATTAGCAAAACTATTGGTAATAGCGGACTATGCAAGGGGAGAGAGGAGCAGCTTGCACATCTGAACCAATGTCACAGTAATGCGTAAGCATCGCAGGGGCCCATATTGGTTTTCAACAGTCAAAAGTAAATATTATTGTTCGATTTATTTTGATGAATTTTGTTATATGAATATAAGTAGTCGAGAATTTTTCCTCCATATAAAATAGACATCATTGGTTCAATAGCTGTGATTACGATGCTAGGAAGTTATTTGGTATCGACATGGCGTTTGTTTTTTTGCGATAAAGGTACGGTTGTGACCGTTTTCCTAGGAACGGTTGTGGCACAAGTAAAAGTTGTTTTTCTTGTTTTACATGCCCAAAATAAGCGTGAGAAAGATTAAAAGAAGACTGCGGCATATTGAACAATGAACACAGTCACAAGGAAGTGAAACGAGAAACTTCTTTACGGAGAGCTGCTGTAATGCGCACAGTTAATCGCAAGTCTTTACTAAGATATGTTCGTAAACGCGATCACCCTGGTGAAGGAAAAATGAAAGCATTGTCAGCATGGGGTATGTTGCTCTCACCAAAGAGTTTTCACCTTTCGACAGAACAACATCAGCAGCTATCAAAATACTTAACACGTAGCGCGGACATTTGTTTTGGACTATCTCCTTATGGGCTTTATATATCGATATAATTCCTTTAAAGCATAACTAGTTATGTTTACTCAACTTCTCAACTAATTTTTAATGAAAACTGATGAATAAAATATAGAGTACATGTGAAGAATGATATAATAATTTTTAGATGCCTTACTGCCTTCTTAGTTGTAAATAATTGAAGTGTTCCCAGAGTTTGTTTCTTTTCTTATAAAGTTGCAATGTTTTCAGAAAGAAGAATATGCTTAATTATGTTAAATATTTCTTGCAATAAAAACAATTTCAGACCATTTCAGAGTATTTTGGAAATCTGTCACTACCTACCCGAAGTACTGTCACAATCGCCTTTGGGGCGTGGTCGGCTGTGACACTTATAATTTTTTTTATAACTTGCTCCTATGAGCTAACAATTGTGATCAAGGATACAAATTCAATATTTAAATGTGTAATAATAAACAAATTATTATAAGTAGGACCTTTTGTACAGCTTAGTAGCCTAGTTACAGAACTAAGGGCGATCAAATTAAAATTGTCACAACCGTACCCCTGAGGATCCGATCATATTATCTCTCAACTATTAGCCAACGATTCACGTGGGACAGTCTTGGAATACGCCAATGGTATAGGGTGGTACAGAGACGGTGACCGACCCAAGCGAAAGGGAACACCCGGCAATTCCTTTCACCCAAGCCGGGGACCCCTCCCACAAGCACCCACGACTTAGCAATCCCGGCGCATAACTCCATTAAGCCGAGCCGCGCCTTCGCAAGAGAAGAACACCCCAAGTCGCTCCTTTGAAGTGGCTCCCCTACACTCGGAGGGGAGAGGAAGCAGGGAAAGTCGAAGAGTTGCGTATTGAGGCAAAAGTAAGCAAACGAGGGTGACAAAGGAACGGCGAATCCATCGTGGAACGCCCGCCGACTGGGCGGGGTAAATTCGATTTGAACCACAACAGTGGTTAAAACCACCGCGCCTCACCCTCCTCCTGCGGTGGCGGCCGCAAACAACTGTCGCTTGATTCGATAGCAGGCCGGGAAATGGAGGGAGGACTGGATCTTCAAATACAGACGCGCGCGGCGTAATGATTCACTTGAACCAGAAACAGGAGGGGGAGGATTTTGATTGTTAATGCGAGACTAAACGCTGATTTTATGGAATGGGATTAAATTTTGGCCGCATGAGACGATTCCCGTTTAATGCAGACATGAATAGTGGTCCTTATTTGAACAGAGGGATATCAAAGCGCGGCTTAAATTTCATATATACGTCAACGTACCACTTTAATCGCATCTTTGGGTGTTGTCGCATTCAAATATGTGATTAGTGTATAAATCCCTCTACCTTAAAGGATAGAACATTGATTGGAGAGTAAAAGATTAGAGAACGATTTTCGAGAATGAGCACCGAGCAGTCATTAAGGTTAACTATACGGCAAAATAGGATTCCGGCGTATAGAATGGGAAAATTTTTTCAAAATTCATCAACGAACGAGAAATTAGACGAAAAATGATAAATGAGGTTACTGGAAAATCTTTTAACCATAAGTGCAGATTGTAAAGCGGAATACTATTAAAAGCAAACCTATGTATTCGAGGCTCGATAGAGTATTAGAATATGTTTAATATCGAATTCTTTACGTGTTAAGCATAATTTATCGCGAAAATATACCCATAAGAATAATATGCCAAGCGCAATATCATACACTAAATTTTAATGTCAATATTCCTGCCAAGCTTCTTCCACCTGCGTTTGATTCATTTTTTGGATAGCGGAGATTTTTTTCTAACGTTATCTTACGGCCGAAATTATATTTTAATTTTTAACAGCTATGAAAACACTTATTAAACCTCCTTAGATAGGCAAATGAGAAGTTACACGGTTTTGATGACACAAGCCAAAATTAGTATTTCATAGACGTTCCATTTGTTGAGAAAAATCCGGTTAAATAATTGTATGCCCTAATATACCCATTTAAGCAAAACAAGTAAGATGACCATGATAAATACTTTTTAATCATTCTAACACTCCCACCCCCTGTTTCTGAATATTTTTAATAATTATACCAGACTAGGAATAAAATTTACATTTCACCATAATAAAGTATAACAATCTGTATGAAATGAAAATGCTCACTCTTGTAAAGGAACACATATGCTTAAATTATCATTCGTTCATTTGAAATTTCTAAGCAGCAAAATATGAAGAGGGAGGAGGAATTGCTTGGACTTAAGAATCCCCGACAAAATAGAATAAAAACCTATAGCTGGTTAAGTATAGTAAAAGGAGATGGATTTTAAGTCATGATGTTTTTGCTTTTGCTCGAGAGACTGCCGAAGAATAAGTGATGAACATGAAATACACCGGACGTATTTTGAGAGTTAGGATTCGATGTCGAGATAAAATGTTAACAATGAACGCCAACATTTTGGCAATCGTCTTCTGTGGGCAACATATTTCGCTCCAAATTCCCATAGGCAACTGCATACGCCTTAAAAATTTAGCATATTATTGAGAAACTCTCCTCAAATCAGACCGAAAATCAGAAAATGTCCGTAACGCATGCCGTCTTAAAAAAACAGTGCGCCAATATTAGCGGAATACAGCAAAGTTTTTCTTTTATTTGGCATTAAAATATTAGGCCATTTAGAATCCATTCATTCAATAGATAATGTTTTACTTCCTGCTAAAAAGAATTTTATTGCCTTCAAAAGTTAAACGTTGAAACGTCGAATTAGCTACGCTATTGGGGGGGGGGGGGGGAAACAAAGAGAAGACTAGATAACTACATCTACATCAACATAATACCCTGTGAGCCACCTCCAGGGTGTTTTGCAGGGGGTGATCAATCACGAAGCATTCAGCATGCAATGGGATTCCCACATGCGCACCACACGGTCCAAAAAAGTTACGCATGCGAAACAAATTATTAAACCACATTCATGCGAAGGCAAAACTTGCCAACTACTCATCGAGGTTATTTGCCAATAAAGCTAGAACACACTAAACATGTTGTTAGAAATGATAAGAAAGTTTAGAAAATGCATTTTGGAATACATAAGTTAGTAGGCTATACTACAAGCCATCTAATTTATTTGTGAGTTCCAACGCTATCGTTATAATCTCTCATTAACTGTGGAAAAAAACATTCTGAATCTACCTATTCTATTCAACTTAAGGCTGGATGGTGATATTTGGTGGAACTTTGTGACAGGAAACATAATAAAGATACACTGGTGAATGTTCCTCAGAAGTTTCATTTACTAACCCAGGTATCGACAGTACACTATGTAAAGTTTCAAACCTTACCCGTCGAAAGAAATGAGTAGATGGACAATATCCCATCTACAAATCCGCTAATTTGGCGTCAAATTCATGCACGCTCAATTGAAGGTTGCCAGATTACAAATTTGAATAATTTACTTCAATAGTACATTCATCATTCACGACTCACGGCGTTCATCGTGGTGGTAAACATACTCCTCGAGCATAATTTAATCCTACCAAAAATTGGTAAACAACACCACAGACATAACCGTAAGACCTTGATAATGACATAGTGTGCTGTCGAAACCTGGGTCGGTTATTAAAACTTCTGCGGAATATACAACAGTGTATCTTTATTATGTTTATTACCTATTCTACATTCTATCTCTCTTGTTTTATTTATATGACATCGTACTATGCAGTCTATCTCTCTTTTTTATAAAAATATGTATACATATTTATATACGTATATACCATCACAGTAATAACGACAGAAGAAAACTCAGCACGGGAAAAAGTCAACGTAGGAGAGCGGAATGATCAAGGAAGAGCGGTTATTGCATACACGCCATGGGAGGCTGAGGTGGTGGTGCAAGAGGAGATACGGGTGAGGGTGGACGGGGGGGGGAGGCATTCGGGAGGTAAGGTAGTGGGGGAGGGGGCACAGTGGAAAGGCGTAGGACGCCGAGCAATTCGACTCCACGCCCTCGGAATACAAAATGAGCGCAGTTTTAGGAATTAGGGCAAAGGGATGGGAAGGGGGGGGGGGAGTGTGTATTTTGGCATGGGCCTATCTGCACCCCCTCCCTCTACCATCCGTCCACCCCCCTCTACTCCCCCTGCCTTCACCCAAACACATCCCATTTCCCTCCTCTCGCTGAGTCATACTCTTGCCATCCCCCTCATTAAGAGGAATGAGTCCTCTTAAGATGGCAAGGAGTTCAGTATGAGAAGCTTACTCCGAGAGCAAATATTCCCCTGTTAAAGCTATAGCGGGTTCATCGCGATGCAATTGTATCGCGGAATTCCGGTAACTGTATCTAGAGCTTATCAGTTCGTATAAAAAAGTTAAAAAAATTCATGCACAAATATACACTACTAACACGCATATAAATTTTATATTCCAGCCAAAATTTTCTTTTCGAAGGAGTGTGAATTAGAATTAGCTTTAGCAGGAAGTCATCTAATATATCCTGAGGGCGTACTTGAAAGAAAGGCATATACGTAGGCTACAAATAATATTCTCTGAGCATATATTTTACGACGCATACTAATTAAGTTATATTTGCTTTACGTAACCATTACTGAGATCAATTTTAATTATTCAGTCATATCAAGTGGACTAAAAGAGATTTAAAGGCAAATGTATGAAATCATGAGTGATTTATTGTTATTTTCCCTCTAAGTACTGGACTATATACTTGTCTTAATCGGACTTGATAAAACAGTTTTAAGTTATAGGTTGGTTATTATCGGACGCATTATATCAGCTAACTCAGGTTCACGTTGATAATTTAATAATTATTTCGAACTATGCCCCTAAAAACTTCCCTCCTACAGGCCAAAAATAATTTTTGACAACAATTTATGGCATAGTGTCATGAAGTTCTCCATTTAAATGGGTATATATTATTACTCTGCCAGGATTTTTACGAGATTTTCCGACGGATAGAGAGACAATTATTCACTCACGTATTTTTGTTCTGAAGGCGAGGAAGAGTTTACAATCATTTTGACACACAGTACTTTACTTACATGTCAGCTAATGATGAATAATAATTAAATGTAGATAAAATGAGTTTTCAACAAAAAGCACTGACATAGAAAGACGGTAAAAAAGAACAAAGGAAGCTGAGTTCCAATTGCCAATCACAGAACGAACGAAGAAATAGCAATGGCAGCAGAAGCAGTGGGATTCGTAAATGCCCTTTAATTCTCCACTAAAATAATTTTTGGAGCCTTTTATTTTCCATTATATTCCTGATTCTCAGCTAATTTACCATTTTGATCCTAGTACTAACAAAATTATACTGATGCCTCAGCAGCGTAGCAATTGATGTCTCTTCCAATTTTTTGCATTTACATTCACAATCCTCATCTTTTTATGGGGTATGGAATTTTATACAAACCATACAGCCTAACTCCATAGCAGAGAAAGGAACATTTATTATCCACAGAACTTTTATTATGGCTCATTATTATAACTTAAATGCTGAGAATTAGACCTTTCTGGTCATCTCACGTGGACTCTTATGCATGAGGAGAATCAGCAAGAAAAATCAATGATATATGTATGTTAATATAATCCGCAAAACCTCCCCAGCGACAATAGTTGACGAGGAAAGCCGGATTACCAGTCATGAAGTCATTTGTAATGAACTATTTTATTTTCATCTCTCATAATAGCGAAATTTCATCATTAAACTTCACTCTTCTACCTAATCAGCCATTCCATACTTCTCAAAAGTATTTTAGCTGCGTTCCTGCGACATTTACACAATGAAAGCTCACGGCGTTGCACTGTAGACAATTTTAGGACTGGAAAAATGTTTCGAAAAATCGACTGAGCGGGCGTATAGGTAGCAATGCCGACGATTTTTGTGACCAATTATGGCATTTTCAATAAATTTGTATGCCCCTTGAAATTCGCCGCCGTGGGTTACGGAGGGGGCATCGTCTACACCTTGATAGAGTTGAAGGAGTGAGGGTGGGGTGACCATCTCTATAATATGTATATGCTGCATATGCGTACAACGCCTTCAAATTGAGGGAATTTCATCAACGTAAATAATTTAACCAGTGAGTAATGAAATGAAAGAAGCCAAATTCTGTTCATAGATAAATAAAATACCAGGGCATTTGTTAACGAGCCAAAATTGGTAAAATCTACCGCAATAAAAAAATGAAAGAAAATCTGTTGCAATTTGGCGTCTTTTGCTAGAATGATGACGTACGAATAAGTGCTAACAAACATTAAAATACATTTTCAATGACTTTCTCTAAGATGTTTGGGAGAAAATAAAATATTATTTGATCTCGACCGTATGGTAATCGTTTTCCAGTATGCAATTAATGTATTTAAATAATTATGTGCTCCATATCCATCAGTAAATTTTAGACAAGTTTTTCATAGTCCTCTATCGTATGAGAGCTCAAAAGAAAAATCCGAACTTCGTACTTTATGAAATTGTTGAATTTGTTTCTATCTGCTCTTATGAGGTAACCCAGAGCATTAATTGAGTTTCATTCACCCATATCTCTAGTTTCTTGTGAGGAAATATTTTCTCGACTTCTCTTAGGGCGGGAGAGAATGAACCCTCACCCTTGGATCAGCCCATGTTGATTATGAACCATGATTAGGTTTCTATTACTGACAAAGGAGCTATTTCGAACATAACAAAGCGATGATCATCTCGGCACCTTTCTCCGCCCCAGAAATGTCACCGTGGGGCCACTAGGAGGGCAATCGTGGCGAAATAACCGTCCCGAATCGGCAACAGAGCCATCAAACGTGGCCCGGGGGCAGATAGGAATGGACCGGGGGAGGGGCGGGATGAAAGGAAGGAAATCAACGGAAGCGGAAGGCCGGCATTGTGTCCCCGTCATCGGAGGGAGCAAAAATATATGTTTAAGGGAAAAGGCAAGGGGAGGGCCGAAACAGCTGATTCCGTGGAGCCGATCGGAGCGAAATAAAAGATCTGACTGTGGAACGTGGGGAAAGACCGTCCCATGTGAGGGAGAGAGAATCCACGAGACTCGGTCCATGAAGGATACAATCGCCAGGGACGACCACACATTGGCACAGGGGTCGCTAATCAATGCATCGAAATCCTTTCATGCTTAGCGAAAAAATTTATTTTGTATATTGCACACTTAAAAACTTAGATTTCGACCTAGGTTTTGGCTACGCAGGAATCGTATGTTAGGTAGAACTCCGCCCAGGATCACGAAAAATATTGTCGTGCAGGCAAAACCTATGTTTGGAATTGAATTTTTAACATGTGAAAATTACAAGTCAATTTTTCGCCGTGTCCGCGGCAATATTCCACAAAGTTGTGCCATCAATTATTAATTTTATTCAAATGGCTATCAATTGACTTCTCCTTTGTACTAACATCATATCAGAAATACAAATAAACCTACGGTAACGTGTTGCAATTGACGCATCCAGTTTCGCCTACGGTGACACTGCAAATTGGTTATGAGAAGGATAGAAAAAACCGGGAAGGGGTTCGGGAAAATTCAGTGTAAATGTTCTTAAAAATATATGGTTTTATAGAATTCTGCCTAAGGCGATTGTTTATACCATGCTAGGGAAACTATTTATCACGAGAAATAATGGAATCATTGATACAAACATTTCACAATCGCATTTAAATATTAAATTTGACGAAACAAAATATTTTATAATAATTGAATGATTGATAGCCACCAGCTCCTACTTGGACCAATTATTTAACTAATACCTACCGTGTTAATAAAAAGAACAAGGTAGACCTACCCCACCCCAAATCCGTGAACAGTCTCAGCCGCCTAATCAGTTTTTCACATCAATAACTCAGTTTCATCCTTCTAACGCAATCTATAGCCCCATACCATCTTCATCCAGCCCTTTCCATTTTTAACTTTACGAAAAAGTATATACCGGGCCGGCCAATAAAAGTGTAACTTAGATAATGGCAAACAACTTCGTTGAATACCATCTTGACTTTAGAAACTAAAAGTGAGGAAATAAACAAAGCTCGCTCCATTATGAAGATGATTGCCATTTCAAACGAAAACCCAGTTTCGGAGATATATATATTTTCCTGTTCTAACTAGAACTCAAACTTTTCCGCTATTGACATGAAAAGTAGTTCCAATTTTCCACAATTATTTAATACGTACGACGCTTCCAGCTCTGATAAAAAACCAGACGTACTGTGATGATGGCTCTGTAAGCCGAAACGGGTCGTACGCATTAAAAATTTGGAGAAAATTGGAACTACTTTACATTTCAATACGCCGAACTTACACTGTATCACGCCTGAACCGTTTCAAAATTTCCCGTCTTCAAACATTTCCTCGTGAAGTATCGTGTTATCCAGGGTTTGGTTTCAGCGCAAGTACGAGCGTGCTGCGCCCACTCCCAGCGGGCTTCCCCCGCTCTTTTCAATGCAGGTCCACAGAGGGATAGGCGCGTTTCTAATTTAAAATTTATAAAAAAAGGCAGGATCTTATGTACAAATTTAATTGGAATGTTCATGTTCAAATTGAGGTCAGAGGACCTCTTTAAACACAACATTGGAAGTAATTACACTATCCTCTGTTAAACACACATGGTGACTCATACTTACGTATCAACAGGAGACTTGAATGTGGAATCAGCCGCATTTTGATAGAAGTTATTTAAAGAATGCGAGATATTGTTGCAAATGAACAAACGTATCAGTTTGTGCCCCGTTAATGTCAGGAATATTTACCGTTTTTTTTGTTTTTTTAATTATTTAAAAACCAATTTTAGGAAACAATAGGAATATTTAGGAAGTAAGATATGCCGCCGCATGTTCTCTGATAAATTCTGTGCATTTTGATACCTCATTTGTAGAGTTTGGTTGCGTATAAGTTGAGAAAAAGGTATCTATACAGTAGAAATATAATAGAAGATTGAGGGATTGAGTAACGGTGTATTGTGCAGGCAGTTCGGTCTGCGCATTAGATTGACTCTTGGAAGGGAGTGGGTGATAGACGGAGCGGAAGACGGAGCTGACGCACATGGGGCGAGGGTGGAGCTGGGAATCTCTATGTCCCCGCGCGCGCGTGTGTGGATCTGGAGTAAATAGGAGCTAATCAGGCGAGAGGGAGAGTTGATTAGCGGGTGCGGCACCAGAGGAGGATGATGACGTGGGGTGGTTACCGGGGGTCCGACTTGGAGCTACCCCCCTTCACTTCCGGTCCGACTCTTCGTCCCGTTCCCATGGAAACTCAATCATCGCCTGCCACCCACCGCAACGCACGCACCAATCCTAAACCACGCGATCATTGGTATGTCTCTAGGTTATACTACAATACATTTTGAATGTAGCCATTTTTCCTTGTTACAGGTATTTATTTTACCCTGTACTTTGGGAACTTTTCCTATTTATTTTGACAAATTCCATTCTGCCCCAGAACAACTCTGGTTCATGCCTCGTTGTGCATGGTGTGGAAGTTGTTGTTGCTCTGCGGAAGGAACTACGATATCATAGGTATACATCTTGCGTATACTACTATGCATTCTGCATGTAGTCACTTTTTCTTTAATATTTTGTGAACTTGCCCATTTGTTTTGTCGAATTCCGCTCTGCTGCAGATAAACACTGTTTCATGCCAAGTTGTGTATTGAGTGAAAGTTGTTGCTTGCTCGGAAGAAACTATTTATTTTCTATCGAATGTAATATTTCTGCTGCAGCTCTTCGGTATTAATTATTGTTCTTTGTTTTCTATTTGCAAAAGCAAGCTGAATTTTTTAATTTGTAAAGTCTTTCGGACCTTTTGGGTCCACGACAAAAAACATTTTCTTATTATTATAATTATCATCTACAATGACCTGCCCGCCCCAATAGACCACTCCGCTGCCATTCATCAACTCACATGTGAGTATGGAAAAACCCGTCCTTTTCATTCGTAATAGTAAGATTGTGAATAAAATATATCAATGCAAAGGTATTGTAGGTACTGGAGGTATAGATGTCTATTCGAATCCTAAACCATAGATCATAACCATTACCATGAGAAACTTTCCCCGGTGCGATTATAATTGTTTAAGACAGTTATGATCGCACTTTTTCGACCAATCTTAATTATTTAATGCCCTTAAAAATCCGGAGTATTAACCAAGAAAAACCGTTTTCATGGCAACTGCAAACTGCATCCAAAAAATGTTTGCATTGCCATAGCTTAGTAACTAGGGAGTATCTACCTCATGTTTATGGACAAAAAAATGCTTAAAATTTTCTCCCCTTCCATCTCCTGAAGTATTGCAAATTCCTCCTGAAACATCATCTATCGTTAAAAAATATAGAGACTTTTTTGCCTATTTCTCGTGCTATTTAGGGCGGAAAATCGACGGCTATTTTTCCAAACAAAGTGGACGACGTACGCACTCATGCCGAATGCGCAGCCGCTTTACAGCTACTCTTCCATTCCAATAGAAGGCCTCGCGTGGTTCTTCGTTCTTTTGCATTGTTGTGATTCCATCCCTCTATCTACTGTTCCTATTGAACGATTTAATGGATCCAACGATTTTTAATTACCCAAAGGAAGGGTATTTTGTCTATGAATAATGTGCCTAATTGTGCGATTTTTCACGCGTCAGTGGTGCATTAGTCACGAATAGGCATTATTATACCATTGATAATATTGATTTTTTTAGTATACCGGGATTAACCACGGTGATAAAAGTTTTACGGGAGTCGACCGCAATGCACAAATTGTGCGAAAAGTCCGCAGAGAAAAAATTATTCGCCTATACCAGGATCGTAGTCTGATTTTTTTCTCTGTCGATTTTTTGCATAATTGATAATACAGAATTTTTCCAAATTTTAAGCTAAGAGGCCATTTGTGAAGGAAATAAACCCCTGCAAGGCACATTGCTTATGATGATTCGTGTATATATTTCTAGTCGTGTATTTACTATCTTTGAGTGTTTTACCATTATAAGTTATCACATACTCTAAATAGATATTCTTGCGGTAAGGTGACATGTCTTTCACTCCTTTGGCACGGTTTCAATCGTTGCTTCCGCCACCTGGGATTTTCGCTCTAGAGAAGGGAGACTTGTCAGGCAGGAAAAAGAATCGATGCGCGTATGAGGGTCGGAACCGGACTATCGGCCCATTGCGGCGCCGGGTGGAAGGAAGTCGCTTCTTGGAGCAGTCTGCTATAAGGGGTGGGTTGTGGGGGCGAGGCGGCTAACAGGGGATTGTTGGAAGATGGCCCCTCGGCTCGGGGCAATAACTCAAAACAGAGGGAGGCTGTTTTGGGGTCCGCATTGACACGAGTTATTGGTGCCGAGGTGTTAAGGCGGTGTTATTGCGCGAGTTCCGACTGTCACCGCCGGGTGCTAACGGCGGCACCACCGCTGCCTTGATTTATGTACGTCCGTATTGTATTTTCCCCTTCCTCACCTTGTTCTCCCCCTTCGTCTCCATCTTCGCATTCCTTCCCATTCCCTCAGCCCGCCCTCTCAATACCACCATGATCGGAGAGAATGCGGCTCGATGACGGAAAATCCCAACAAGTCATCGGAGGATGGATGAAAATTTTGCTGATCATCCAGCAATTTTTAAGTTGCTCAAAATAAACTTTCATTATTTTCGTCGAACTTTCAACAATATTGTTATAATTTTCAATCTCTACTCCCATTTTTCTGGTAAACCGCAGTTAAGTCCCACAATCCCACTGTTAAAAGATAAAATCAGCTTGTAATTTTAATGCCATGTATATAAATTGATTAGATTTTGCTTTCCCTGAAAACTCTGGTGGTCATTGTGTCTCTGGTATTCACTGCACTCGATCGTTTTTCGGTATATCGGGCTGAAATCATTAGGAGGCCACAAATGCTATCGGTTCACGTCCGAAAGACTGAGACGAGGCTCGAAACCACGAAGCTAAGATAATGCTCTAACCTCGATTTCAATTCTACTGCTTTTCTCACCAGCTTATCATTCCCTACTTTCATCCTTCATATTTCTTGGGCGTACCTTTCTGCTTGACGTACTTGAAGTACCTTCGTATTTGTCGTTAATATCCAGTAATAATGCGTTGCCAATTCTTTTTGGTATTTCCGTATTGGCTTCTCTTCAGTTGGCTGACAAATCATTGATTTTTGACTATTTTTGATATTTTTTCACCTTCAATGACTTTCAAGAACAAGAGGAAGATCTTTGCAATTAGATTTCATTCTGAAAATAAGATGTTGTTGCAATAAGCTGATGTTCCACGAAGCGTCATGTTTTGTTTTGATGTATGGGCTGCCCGATGGCATTGGAAATACGTACCTGTGCCTTAACATGTCAGGGGCTGAGTGGGTTGCTGTGCGTGCTTGCTTAACATACTGTTATTTGGTATCCGACGGACCCAATTGAAAACCTGACGCAAATGATGCGAGATTTAATTCGAGGTTTAGTTTTGGTCTCGGTCCTTGGACACTGAGTTGGATGCCTAAAAAAAAATGTAAGGAGCAATGCGGCTTCCTGGAAACTTCTCGTTAGGAAAACGACTGAGAAAATGAATACCTATTCCCGAAATGAATTTGAGCTTTTCCGGGGTGGTGCCACGTTTACCCCTGTGATTCTGCTAGGTAGGGCCAAGTATGCCTAGCACACGGTTATGAACTAACTCACCGTCGAAAGAATGAAGTACACTGATAAAGCACTGAATAGATGTAGTTGATTCTCAGTCTTTAAAAATATGTAGATATCACCAAGGTATCACCACTACTCTAACAAGGTTTCTTGATTTCTATGGCAATTTTCTGGCGCTGGGTCAAATGGTTCTGGGATATCTCGGAACTTTGAGTAGTGGGCTACGCAGTAATCGAGAAAGCCAATGGTCCATGGTGAAACACCTTGTATAAAAATTGATAGTTAAAAAAATGATCAGACGAGCCTATAGCGGCAAAGATATTTTAAGGACACTAATGTCCGCAGTAGTCATATATATACCAGTCAGGCCGCATTTTTACCCTCTGATTTCTGGCTTTTTTCCACCTACCACAGCACCGTTGTCCTCGTCCTTTTTCTATTCCATGTTCCTATCCCTTTCTTTCCTTACCTCTGAATTTATATTTAAGTATATATATTTAATATATATGGTTAAGAAAAAACTTAGAAGGATATCCAGAGTAAGCTGGATGGTGCAGATAGCGACACGGAGCCGAGCAACCGAATTCACATATCTTTCTGGAATCAGGAATTTAATCTCCATTCCCTTCTTCTCCTCGCTGGCATGCGACTCATTTCCGCTGAAAATTTAATCCACCGAGTTCTCTTTTGAAAGAGATGACATTTCAGCCGTAAATTATGAGGGGGCGACTATCTATTTTTTTCTGCGGATTCACGTGCGTTATCGGAGCAATTGTGGTGCCTTGTGGAGGAGGTAGCGGAGGGCGGTTATTGGGGAAGAAATAGACTGGCTGGAAATGCAGAGGAGGGGGGAGCGGGGGTTTGGAATGCAAGTGGAACGAAACCGCGAGGGGAACGGAATCCTCGAATCTCCCGACCACGTCGGTATATGAGCGAGCACGATATTTCCGAGCATCGGCTGCGATACTTGGTAATCTATCGTGATAGTATCGTGTACGATAGAGGTATGTTAGAAATATGATATCAAACCCTTAAAATTCTTTTAAATAACTGCAATAGGGTGCATTCCTCCCACTAAATCGGACTCTATTGGTGACGAATTAGTTGCTTTATAAATTTTCAGGGTATATTGATACACCCTGTTGAAATGGCAAAAACCTAAATCACGTGATAAAGGTTTTGGCTTTAATTGGCTGCCTACGACGATAGCGTCTGTTTTCAGCCCGTTAATTTCGATAGAAATTTTTATTTACATTACATTTTATGGTAAAGAAGAAAGAAGAAGTATGAGGATTTTGATAAACATTTTTGTCCGCGTGTGAAATCGGAAATGTTACCTCAGAATTTTCTCAAATACAATTTTTGCAATGAGCTTCCTCTAACATGTTCTGACGATTGGTTCGAAGTTTTTGAAACTCCCAGATATTTGACTCAGTCATTTTTATCTTCACAACATCCACAGCACATAAATGGAGGTACTTGAACGTCCAACGTATAAAACATACTGTCGTGCATTATTTTAGATTTAGTTCCAGTCCCTAATCTTTGCTAAATGCACGAACATTTATTAGGCCCAATGAGAGGTTTTCAAAGTCACAGAGTAGACTAATTTCGCAATAGATGACAGCGTCGTGTCGTCAGCAAAATAAACGTATTTTAGTGCAAGTTCGTGAGTTGTTAACGTGTAATTATCATCATAAGTCAACAATCCTGGGATTTTTTGACGCAGCTTCATTCCTCTCTCCTCTATCCGCTAGCCTTCTCATAGAAACGTATTTCTTCTCTTCTACAATATGTTCTCCTTTACAATATGTTCTATGTAACTCATTCGGGGCGGTGCCTTGCCCATCTTCCCTTCGACTTGTCCTTCGACGATCGTTTTCATCAGGCCATCATACCTCAGAATGTGGCCAACTAAGTTTTCTTCTCATTAAGGCTTCTAGAAGACTTCTCTTATCTACCACTCTTCTTAGCGATTCCTCATTACGTACTCGGTAGATCGATTTTATCTTCATCATTCTTCGGTAGGACCACTCTTGACTTTATGAAACGAAAAAGACAAAACAGAG
The DNA here is from genome assembly GCF_921293095.1 of Ischnura elegans. Lineage (NCBI taxonomy): Eukaryota > Metazoa > Arthropoda > Insecta > Odonata > Coenagrionidae > Ischnura > Ischnura elegans. The sequence continues at coordinate 88,870,205 of NC_060249.1, forward strand.
CTAGAGAAGGAATGATACGCCCTCTTCACCACTCCTATACCACTGGCGGGATAGCCGACAGATATTCAGCCGTCATTCCATGGAGAGGAGGCTGGGAAATTCCGAGCAAAGTGCATCCCCCCTAACTGCTCCGAAACCTTTCTCGTCCACCTCCATCCACCCCGCAGTGTGACGATGCAGCAAGCTATCCCTCAAAACAACCATGAGTTATGTCGGGACTAGTTGGTTGGCGGGAGAGGGGAGCAGTCCTAATATCGGCCCCGGCAATAAAGTCCATCCCGAGTCATTTGCGGACGGGGGATTTAGGAAATGGCGGGGGGGGATGGGGGCGGGGGTAGTCGGGGTGGAATGAAGACTTGTGGAGCTAAATGAAGGCGAAGGGTAAAGAAGGCAAGGAGGGGCATTGCATTTGACTCGGCTATCGATGAGACTGGGTACAGGGCAATGAGGACGAGGCTATGATATCTCATACGAAAAATGTTAACAAAAGCACTCATCAGCTTATGCGCATGGGGCTAAGTTTGAAAATATTATTACTTAAATCAGACATTTTATCTTGATGTGATTTTCAATTTTAAATAAAATGCTACACAAACAGCAATAATGGAAATTTAAAGTGCACTTGTAACAAATAAAAGTTAAAAAATAATTTAATTGCAATTTAAATCAAAAAATAACAAAACAGCAAAAGGATTACAGTTGCCACAAATTCGGTGTTTATCAAGCTATGTGGTCATTAGAAGATACAGAGAGATTGCCAGATACAGATATTGAGATACAGATAAGATGCCAAGTGAGTAAAAATTTTAAATGCAAAGTGAGCAAAACAATAGTACTGATATTTCAGGCTTTACTTTGTGAAACCTCTCCAAAATGGAAATAAAGAAATAAAACTTTGTAAGGTTCACTATTATTTTAATATGGGCACGACCCGGGTTTCGTAACGTGGTTTCATCGTCAGATGTAACCACGTGACCACCTGATTATGTAATTACGTTACGAAACTCGGGCCATGCACATATTAAAATAATAGTGAACCTTACAAAGTTTTATTTCTTTATTTCCAAAAAAATAGTAGTTTTGTTAAAAAGGACTTTTTTCACTCTTTTATATTTTTTGTAATGATTTCCTTTTACAAATACCGTGTTCCTATCCAAATTACTAAAGTACTCGATACAACTCAAAATTTTTCATAATAATTTTCCATCCCCCGTCCGCAATCCCTCGATGCATATGCATCTCCTTGTGCCCTTCTCAGGTGCACAAGGTACTAGGATTCTATTCTATTCATTAATATGCCATTTTATAATAGTTTATATTGCCCTAATAGTATTCAAGTTATCTCGATAGGCTAAGATTTCATGAAAAATTAAGAACGGATAACTCTCATAGTGACACTAAGAATAAAACCAGAGCATCACCAACTTCACCAGAATCGCAACTTATTTACAGGTGCAGGACGGAATCTCAAATAAATACCAGCAACAGCGAGCGCAAGGACCAAGGGTGAAATTGCAAAAACCTAAATACGCGATGTATTGTTTTGGCTCTGATTGGCTGTCTAAGATGATGGCGAGTTTCTTCATTTTGTTAATTAAGATTGAAAATGTTTTCACATTAAATGTAATTTTGAAGGAGATATAAAAGTATCAGGACTTTGGTAAACTCTATGCAGAGGTAATTATAGTGAGCTCTATTTTTATCTATCCCAACTTATTGTCGATTGTATCATGAGTCAGAATCTGAGCTAGAGGATTGAGGTTACACTGGATTCACCCTCATGGAAACAGGCTTCTTTGTTCCTACTCATATGAAACAACATCAAAAGGCCACCTTGTTGTCCCAAAACTAGTTATAACATCTAACGAAAGATATTAATTTTCAATCACTTGCCATTAAATTTTCGCCACTAAAGTTTGTGGCGTGATATCACAAATTTGAGCCTTTACCCAGACTCATCTTAAACTTATGCAATGTACAAACGAAAAAATATCGGACTTTTATGCTAAATAAAACCTTATCCGATTGCCTTCGACTTTTAATAACAGTGTGAACAACATAAATTGAAGAGGAAGCAGTGTGACCTACAAAACGCAATGTTATTACGCTACCCCAAAATATTAGCAAACGCATTAAGCTTTAAATGTTCAAAAAATTTCTGCAAGATTGCCTCTTGATGAAGTAATGTATAAAAAAAGCCTGTAGAGAAAAATCAAATGGAATTTGGATGTATTATACTTATAATATAATACTTATAATAAATATATATTATAAGGAGTGACTTAAAAAAATGATACGGACTTTTTTAGCGGCGCACGGCAAAATAAATAACAGGAAGGTAGGACATGACTTTTGAGTCTCATGTAACATCGCCAACATTTTTCTCAAAAGTCTTTCGCGGAGCGAGGGAGGAGATTTGGGTGAAGAAGTTAGTCCGTGCGGCACTGAGCGACCGGTCCGTGGAGGATGACCAGCCGGGTGGACAGGCAAGGTTAAAAACTCGGAAAAAGCGAAGAAAAGATGGGAATCCAAGATAGAAGAGAGACTCGAGAACGGAAGATGTGGAGAAGGGGAAAGATCGGGAAGTCGAGGGCGTTGTGCACGAGGTAAAAGATGACTGAGAAACTGAGTGGATACCGGTGATAAAGCTGGTACTAAGTCATTACAACATTCGCGTTGGATGGCCGAGGGTGCCATGGGACTCGCGAGAGTGTTGTAAAGCATGGGAAATCTGTATTCTTTGATCTCAGGTGGGAATTTTCAATCTCGTGTACATGGGCCATTTGGCTCAGTTTATTACCAAGTTTATTATAACACTGTGTGCTCTTGCTAGCCAAAGCATAAGCAATGGCCATGTTTTTGATTTTGACAACGCCGAAATTTTAGATCATGAGGTTATATTGAAAAAAAGATTTTTCAAAGAAATGGTTTACATATCAAAAACAAAAAACCTCAGTAAAATTTATTTTTATTTAATCAATCAAAATTAATGGTAACTAGGTGTGGCAATACCTTAGTAACATAATATCAATAAATATGTTAGGACTAAATTTTCGGTGGCGTTTTACCACCTTCCTCAGATTTTTTCAAAGTTGCATATACATTTCAAATATTTTTACCACCAATGCCAACTTAATGACCATTGCTCAACGTAAAAGGAAAATTAAATATGATTTTGCAAGAAACCCAGGAATTGATCGCCGTGCAATTAACTTCCCAAACATTCTGATGTTGGAATGCGATGGGGTTGATAATTTTAGCAATGATAAAATCTAAAAAAAATCTTATAGCATTTTAATATAATTGTTAGCAAACTCGGGAACTATTTCTAGTATTAATTACCACATGGACTTTCAATATACCTGCAAGATACTCAGATGACAACATCCAGGCTGGTTACCCTGAAAATCTACGTATGCACTCATAATTTTCCAGAGTAACAAGACATTTGCCTGTTTAAACCATTCATAATTCTGATTTTAAGTATACCGGGACTAGCCACGGTGATAACTTTTACGGGAGTCACCCGCATCCCGGTCAAGGCGAATGATTTTTTCCCTGTGGATTTTTCGCACCATTCATAATTCATTCCTTTTTGCCATAGGCTACAAAATATTCATTTGCATAGCATCAAATGGGGCAATTTCCATTATGGCACGAATAGCGCAAGTATTCGAGCGTGAGGATAAAAGTTGAATAATTATGGGGAAAAAATTATGCAGCTGGATATTAATCATTAAAAAAAGAAAGGTTCTAACTAAAACGAAAGAAAAATGAAAATGAAATTCAATGGTGATAAATTCCTCATTATTTTGTAAAACCATATTTAATTTTCCTTTTGAATTGAACAGTTATCATTAAATAGGTAAACATATTTGTATCATATTGCATTGACGATATACTAAAAATATTTCACAAAACCATGAAAAGATAAGTTAAAAATACTGTCTCACTGCTTATCTTCGCGTATCATGCAATGTCCGTGCAGTTGTGGTAGTTGGTTCCAGGCACTAATATGCATATGTTATTAACTCAAGAATTAGCACTGAATTTCAGGGGAGTAAAGCGTGACAATAATGAACGATGATTTTTCGTTACCGCACAACCTTCTCGAGCGCTCTTACATACGTTCAATCTGAGAAACAAACACGGGTTTGAAAAAAAAGCATTCGGAAAATTATCGTGCAGCCATCAGGAAGAGTGGGACAAAGAGACCATTTTGGATTTCGTCGACAGCGGTATGAGTGGCGAAGGTAGGGAGAGATGTTAGGAACGGAATAAAATTCCGAAGTAAGAAAGAAAGAGGGATACCCCAACATCATAAGCGGACGGCCGAGATGGATAATACAGCGGTCCGAGAGGATTAAATATCAAGGCGGCCATCCGCGCGGGCAAAACTTAACGATGATTTGTGGACGGGATAAGGGCAGGGAAATGGAATTGGGGCGGGGGAGTAGGGGTTTGTGTGCGGGAACAGACGGTAAGGCCCTCTCCGTGTACGAGTTCCCCGAGGTCATGGGCAGACCATGAAGCGGGGAGACATCAAGGCGACGATTATCTCCGCGAGATGACTTTTTGTTTTCCCCGGCCGGCGGCGGTGTTGAGTTAAAGGGAGACATTGGAAGGCGTGGGAAAGAGAGAAGAGGGAGGGGGAAAGCTAAGCAATCCGAAAAGCTGATATGACATTAGTAAAAGCCTAATCTTCGTATGTAAGTAACATGTACCGATGTGTGTCTCAGTTTAAGTAGTCACATTACGTGCCAAATCTTTATTATCATCATCATTGTTGGTCAAGATTCCTAATTTCGAGGAATTCTTCTCGAGTTCTCAAACCCGGGAAGAATTCCACAATATTATTCACCAGAAGAGGTTAAAATCGTTTATTGAACCTAATTTCATTTAATCCAATCCAATTTTTTATTTATGATAAAAAATCACCCTTTTTCACCTCCCCCCAGGCCCGTGCTGTACCGCCGGGACACCTTGACTTATCCCGGTGCGGTCTCTAGCCTGGGAATCTTTGGCGCCCTCCAGATCCGAAACGGACTCATTTTACACTCACAGTACCAGCATTGATCAGTTAACTTGATTTCAATAATGTCTCATTTAACAGAATAATTAACACCGTTTTGATTATAGAAAATATTATATAACTAAAATTAAAACAATTCAATCCGTTAAGATGTAATTCGATCTCAAGAGGGTAAGGATTAATATTTCAAAATTTATGAATCATACTCCACACCCCCAGGGAGTCCTCCCGGGGTAGCGCCCTCTAGCCCTGGCCGTCCATCGCCCTAAGAAGGGGTCTAACACGGGCCTGCCTTCCCCCAGTTCAATGGGTTGTGAGACCCCTACATGTATACCGCCCTGTTGCAAGTATACCTATTTGTTCAACCCTTGATTATTACCTGAAGCGGCTGAAACCGGTTGAGTATTTGTATAAATATTGCGAGGAATGCAACAAAGTTTACTTTATCATGTCATAATTCCACAAAGAAACCTCGCAAACCATTGGTTTCAAACAGTCCTAATATTGATGACTGGCTGCTTTCAGGTTCCCTCCCGCGTCTGTTCGTCTCAGGCGACGACGCATGAGACAAACAGATGCGGGAGAAAACCTGAAAGCAGCCAATCATCAACACCACTCCACGGAAGCCTTTTTTCCAACAATCCTAATATTGATAATCCGGGTTAATTCCGCGTCGACTCATTTTTGGCGAACGACAGTTTCGGGCGCGTTCCAAGACCGAGAATGATAATCAGTATAATACTTTATTAATAAATGGTTTGCTCACTGCAAGTAGAGAGGTATCGGAAATTCACAGGACTCTGATGCAATCCAACCCTCGAGTTGAAGAAACGGTTGAGTTATGGAGGGAGAAGAGGTAGCGCGGGTGAAGGAATATTCTACAGTGGGAAAGGATGTGGGCGAAGACTCCGGCTCGAGATGAAGACGTCGAGAGAAGAGCTGGAGCTGTCAACACCGCACGAGTCCGTGGGAAGGCAGCCGTAACGGCGGCAGTGAAAGGAGAGGAAGAGATTCATGGAAAACGGGAGAGGCCACGAGGAAAAGATATACGCTTACACAAAGATGTATCCACTACATCTGCTGAGAAATGGGAATAAAGGAGTGAGCGAAACAAAAGGCAAACAGAAAACAGACGAATCGCATACTACGCAAAACATGCGGGAAATGCACACGTGTAAATTAGAGGTCTGCATCGCTTTGATGCTTCCCGATCAGAAATCTTATGCGTTTGTCGCATAGAAGTGAGTTGGTTGACCGCAATGAGTCGTCTATAACCGTAAGGACACACCCTCATCCATAGATATGCTGGCATACCATTGCTTTCTCATCTCCCTAATATCTCAACTATTTGATCAATCTAGAAATACCCTGATGAACGAGTATCGAATGACTTCAAAACGCCACACTTACATGCATTTTTCATTCGCATATCCTGAACCCATCAAGAGGTTTCGCGAATATTACCGTGGAAATACTCAACATCTGAAATTTAGTAATGTGCTGTACTTTAATTCATTAATTTCCTTATTAATTCATCATAAATCGGATGTTAGGAATGGAAAAAATGATAAATATTTGTTTGGACAGGAAAATGGGCATGCAACATTAAGCATAATGAACAGTAGGAAAATCACTTAAATTTTTTCCAATAATGCTTTCGTTTTTACAACCTGTTCACTATGAGTAAATTAATACTCCATCTCCTTTCACACAATTGAATTTTTCCCTATTCCAGAACGGTGTTAGAATTAAACCAACGCGATATTTTATTTTAAATCTATGAGTACCTTCAAAAGCGCATCATGATATAAATATATATATTATTGTCAGGCGATAACTACGATACCTAAGGTGTTGCCGATTACCCGACACTAATACTACACCTTAGTCACCTTAGGTACAGTACCATAAGTGTATATATCCGAACCTTACTCTGTATTGAAAGCGATACAGTATTAGGAGCGGAACAAAAAATTTTACTTCAATTCATACGGCATACGTAACAAATTTCCAGGAGGGTTATCTAAGAAGCCCGCCAACTTTTACGAAGTGGAATACCGCTACTAAGGTGCCTTCAGACCACGCCAACGATAATTTCGTAATTTATATATCATACACCGGATGCCGTCAGACAGCAAAATGATGATGAATAACTATTTGAGATAGGAAAATTAGCATAAAATATTTAGCGGAGAAAACGTAACGAGAGTCACCCGATTTCTTTTAAAAAGTGCTCTTGCTTGCAGAAAAAGTACTTTTTTCAATCGATGCGGATTATTTGATCTTCTGATTGCCTATCACTTTTATAACTATTATTATTATTTGTTAAACTAGTTATTTTCAAACAGAAAAATAGCAGTCAAGATAAATAATGTTAAGAGTAATTACATGATCACTCAATATGAAGTACCTCAGCAATCAATACTGGGACCTGTATTTTTTACAATTTAAGTAAATGGAATATTTAAAGCCTCAAGCACGGTAAAGTTTTACTATATTCAGATGATGTGGTTCTGATATAAAACCACATAGATTGCACTCAAACAAGCTCATGAAAAACATGGCTGTATGGTCACACGATCATGACCGAACAATTTACCCTAATAAAACAAAAGATATTCAAATTATTAATAAAGGATTTAAGTTAAATCCCATTAAATCCTATCGTTGCATTTCAATGAGTTTCCCACCGCACATTTCAATGAGTTTCCAAAAGTCGCCACTCGTGTTGCTGACGGTTATAGTGACCCAGGAATATCACGGAGAAATAAAGTGTAATCAGGACTGTTAACCAAAATTAATCTTCCAAATGATGTGTTCCATTAAAATTCATAACTTTGCAATACCATTCTTCCCAATATCGAATAATATACTAAAAAATATTGAAAAAAGGAGATCGCTCTGTACTCATCACTGTGATGGGGACATTTTTGAAAACGGATTAAAAAGCGACTTGAGAGGAAACAGAAATGTACCGTTTTTGAGATGAAATTACCTCCTATATCCAGTCTCATACATCCCTTGGGTCGCCGAGTGAAACAGGGTGGGGAAAAAAGGAGAATCAACTCGATGAAAATGTAAGAAATGAGAAATATAAAAGCGGAGGGAGGGAAAAATGAAGAAGAGGAGGGGGAAGAGAAGGGAAGGAGGGGAAGTGGTGAGGAGATGACATGGGGAGAGATGTCTTGGAGATAGCGGGCACAGGTGGCTAGTGCTCTGGAAGGGAGGGGGGAAAGGAAGGATGAGAAGGACAAGGAGGTGAAAGGTAGTCCCGACATGAAAGGCTCCTCACCGCTGCGCTCGTCCCATACTCCGTCCGTAGATCGGCGCGGCAAGAATAAGGGTGATTGCGATTATAAGAAGTCGATGGCGAGTGATTTCGCCACGAGGGTGATAATAATGACTTCCACACGTAGTTACGGCGGACAGTTCACCGATTTAGAGAAATTATGTCTAGGTACAGATCTGTCCAAACCATTTTTTAAGTTTTTAATTTATTGTAAGATATTTTGAAAAAAGTACAACAAAATTTACCACAAAGATTACTTAAGCTAGAAAAGTAACTTTTTTGAGCATCGGATAAGTTTCACTACAGTTTTGGCTTTCGTAAATCTGTTTGTTCGTTTGCCTTAGCGTCTGTATTCATATAAATGCAGATTAAAAGTCTAAAATTATTCACGATGAATAACAAAGTATCTCTCGAAGTCGAAGATTATAACTATAGCCACTCAATTTTGGCCGGCTTACATTCTCGTGACCTCCAAAACTTAAGGTTTCGAGCATTTTGAACGGCAAGTGTAGCATTTTGAACGGCAGTACACACTTTCCCTAGAATTTCCAGCTACGCCTTCTGCTAAATCTGAGTAACTTAATGCTACACCTCGGGCAAATAAGTGGAGAGCAATAGGGTAGTTTCTTACATCAAAGAAAACGAAAGGCATTTAATGCGACTCGTTACCCACCGTTAGTGTATTCATAATATACAAATTATTTGGTTTTAGAAATACCGGCTTAGATGAATGGGAATGGTCAATTTTAACCTCATTTGAAGAAGGCCAGATTGGCGCCCATTCGATGCCACTCCACGCGACGTCACAGGGACCTAGTTTCTATTAGAGTAGATAGGAGTTTTACATCGTCTGAGATTACCAATGCATACATGAGGCACAGAGCTCAGGGAAACATGTCTTAATAATCACCTATTAAAGCTGGCTAAGGTCGGAAAGTTTCCTTCGTTTGATAAGGTATTAATAATCCTTATGTAAGCCAAGCGCTACCAGCTAGCAGGGTACTCTGCTACCTGCTAGCATTCTGCGTCGTATCAGCGCTCAAAACCTCGCCCCAAGGTCACCTCACTTGCGACAGTGGGAACCAGAACGACGTAACACGGAGTTTACCCAGCATTCATACTAAGCCGTCGCGTTTTCGCGCGCTTGAAAATTTTCACTTTCCATTTAATCGCGAAAAATAGATATCGTCATTTAAAAATCTAAAAGCGTGAAATACGTACTCGAGGAGTAATAATCTTTCGATTTAGGCAATAAAAAATAATAGGAAACCACCCTATTGAGGCTTTGATAGCCTTCGGAAATTTTAATAAAAACTGCCGCAATAATGTTAAATGAAATAATGAATGAATGAAAAGCCACAACATACAACTTGAAAAACTAATAAATATTCAATAAGACAGTCACGCACACAGATAATAATTCATGCAGGAAGGTGGTCATTCGCCGAAAAAAATATTTTTTCCACGACTATTACTCCGAGGATTCCAATCTGGGAGTATAACTAATTTAATATGAGCATTGATAGAGTAAAATATGTGAATATTGTCAAAATTAATATTTCCACCATCAGATGACGATCCTTTTCTTAGTATTCCGAAAGCTGTGAAAAGATTTCACTTCACATGGTAAGAAAACGAATTTTTAGGAATAAGATAATTATTCAAGTGATATATCCTATATTAATTAAGTTTTGCAAAGTGCTTTCAGTGCTAAGGATGTTTAATTATTTTAAACTTAATGAAAATGTACTTAAAATAGCAATATTAAAACAATGTAAAATTTGCGTCTTCTCGGGATTCCCACCGGTTAAGTTCGTTGTACATAGCTAACGTTTCAACGGACGACTCGTCCATCGTTATCATTATGAAAGAATAACTTTGACCGTCAGTTAATTTTGACTTAATTCATGAAAGATTATTCTTCCGCCCTCTTGACGATAGACGAGTCGTCCGTTGAATCGTTGGTGAAATGCATACAACGAATTTAAAAGGTGAAAATCTTAAATAGAATTCACGCAATCAAAGAGTAACTTGAAATATTAAGTTAATTTTATTCTTATTTTAGAATTATGCGCGTTTTAACTAACATCCGCCAACCCCAACGTGATGCGTGACTTCCCACCAACCCGATATCCTCTTCACCACCTGACGTGATTCACGCCCGTCCTTTTTTGTGAGTGAATTTAAACCTTATACCCCCACAGTCTCTGGGATAGTAAATCTCAAACTGAGTCGTCAAGGAGAGAAAATATGAGGACTAGGAATGAGGTATTGGGACTGTGGTGAGGAAGACAGAAGCGCCGAAGGTATGGCACCCCTTCCAAGTTTCAGTAGGGAGTTCTTAAAAAGTTTACAGTTCCCTAGAAACAAGCGAGCTACGCCTCTCCGTAAAAGTTTTTACGACTGTAAGGGTAGGTATCTCGAGGCTCCATAACCCCGCCCCCCTCCGCTCACATTCGTTCCCTACCTTGCCACCCTTACGCGTTCTGGCCCGCGAGAATTCGGAACCCCTGAAATAAATCCACGGCTCGACTTTTAGAACGGCGCAAAAGGTGATGATGTTGGGTAATTAGCGGTGAGTACGAGCCGTTAAAAAGCGTGTATACCGTTCCGCCCCCGACCTGACTTTTACTGCAGCGTAAAAGTTAAACAGTTCGTAAAAATGATTCGTGTGCCCTCAAATAGGGAGAGAAGTCAAAAACTGGGCGTTTTAAGTCGACTTTTATTTCACATTAAGGAAAAGTCGGAATGACATCTATAAATGTTCACAATAGATTATTTAGCCAAAAGAATTGTCGTTCCGTTTCGTATATTTTATAAATTATTTTGCTAATTGGCAGTTTTTTTCAATTCATTTTACAATATGCAAAGTTATTGACACTTACTATAATTTCTAAAATATATTTTGGGCTTAAATTAAGATAATAAAGCCGAGCAATTTTTCTCAAAATCACAATTTTTTATTTCTTATCTATTTTGAAGTCCAGATATAAAATGCAATATTTTCATGTCCAGAGAGAAAGTTTTAGAAATGAACAATATGGAAATTTCACCTTAGTACCTACACATGAATAGCACAAGTGTACATTTTTTACAGATGTAAATAACTGTGATAATCCATTACGGAGGTTGAAAACCCCTAATTGTCTCTATGACACTATGAAATCGGATTCTTTCTATGCATAATAAGAAGTTATTATAATCTACTACGTACGGTAGAGGTAAAGGAAGGCGGTTGAAATCTTCAACACGCAATTCCTCAACCAGGACCTTGGAAAGTATATTGTCTGCTGCTGGGAAACCACTCCTCACCAAAGTTTAGATCCTTATCTTCCCGTCTTTTATCTCAATGTAGACCTCAGGGTGTATATCTTCTGTCACCGCCGACCTCATTTTTTTTTCAACATGGCCATAACCGCAGGCGGAAAACTTTCACTTCTCCCGTGAAGACAAAAAAAAGTATTGTTCCCGATGACAGTTAGTCAGCTCGTCCTCAGCGGGAGATATTCTCCGAAACACCTTTAAAACCATCTAATTTGAGCATAGACTATGAATACATGGCAACCCGCTTCGGCTCTCTGAAAGTTCGCACGCGATGCTTACCCGACCGCTACCTATATCGTATCCTTCACCCCATCGGGTTACTCATTTTGACCAAAGGTTTTAGGGTCGGGTTTTCCTCAAAGCCGACAGAGGGCGATGAATACATGGTAACTAGATTAGAGATAGCGCACAGGGCAAAGTGAAGATATGAGTAGGAGGTTTATGGTGGGAAAATGAGCATAGAAAAGAAAGGGGCTCATAGGATGGATTTAGATAAAAAAGAATTCCACCATTTATTTATAGATACGATCACTATATATCTGCATTCCCCCGTACTAGCCCGTAAGCTACCTCAATAGTATAGCGTTTGACAAGAGGAGCTGGCTGCATATAAGAGAATTATAAATGGTTTTTAGGGAGCGTGTTTTCATTGCCCGAGTTCGACAAGGTATTTAATTTGGTTCTTTACTGTTCAACTTTCCATTAAAATTCCTAAACCTATCCTTTGTGTCATTTTATCTCTCCTATTTTATCGTATTTGTCGGATGTGGAAATGTTGTAAGATTCTAAGATGATCTTTTTCTGCTGTGATTTATGAATGATTTGATGATGATTTGTAACAGGTTACGGAGGGCTTGCGCTGTACCAACGACCAAGAAGGGAAAAGAGTAGCATGAAAACTGACGCAAATCAATATAAAATGAATTCTTGAGAGATGAACGTTGATGTTCTAAAAACGACTGAGATACGATAAAACAAGTCATGAATATAAAAAATGCTCAAGAAATCAAATTCATGCAGCAAATTATGTGCATAAAATTTGATTGAAATTAATTAGCTAGTTCTGAAGAATAATTTGCCGGTACCTGGATTTTCTGGTTAACCTCATTTTAATTAATGGTAAGAAAATGATTTTTCTCGTGTAGGCATTTTTCTCAAAGGCCAAAAAGATTACATCAATTACAACTAATAAGTTAATAATTTTCAATAAAGAGCGGTAATTTTGGTTGCCAGAAACTAGAATCCATTTAGAAGCAACGGTATAAAGCAGACTGGATAACTGTCAGTTAAATGTAGCGTCTATCAGAGGCGAGTCAATCAAATGCCAATGGATATAAAAAGAAAACAACTGCTCCAAAAGTTTTTAATTTCTCCTAAGAACTCCACTCACCTGTGTAAACATATAATTTCACTCACTTCATCACAGTTTAGCACAGTGTGGACTACATAAATTCAATTATTCTAATAACAGCGACTTGGCAAGAGACAACGTTGGCTTGATTTCATGGCAAACATGCAGATAGAGCCCAGGAAAATTCTCGTATATGAAATGAGGTCTTCGAAAAAGTTACATTTTTTGAGTTTTCACACCTGCAGCTGCATATCTCACTAAAAAGAGAGAGTCATAAACAAGCCTGAATGTAGACGAGCGCGTCATTGGCGCAAAACACGTCTGGAAAGTTTGAAAATAACCCATCGTAAATGAGCACTTTCTGCAAGTTGTCATTTCTCACGTACGGCGAACTTCAAGGGTCGTAACACAAGTTCGAGGCTGTTAATTTCCAGTGAGGAGGAAGTTATGCAGGTTCTCCGCTTCCACCTGTAAATACCGAAATTGTATTTCATAAATTTTTTTATGGCTATGAAGCACCCAAATAACGGAATAAATACTTGAAATGACGATTGCATTGAGCGCAGATAATATTGCAGGGCAGGCACGAATGACGGAATCGAATGCATAATGCCAAGATTTTCTTCACCGGAAAAATACACAATGTGCAAAAGGTCACCACGATATGAAAAACTCATAAGTTCAATAACGAAAGTAAGTATGCGGCGCAAAGAAAACATTTTTTCTTATAATTGCAGGTCGAAAAAGACAAAGAATTCGAAATGTTTTAAGCTGATAAAAATATTGTTTCCCACAAGAACTAAGGGAGTCACAGTAAGGATAATATAATGACTATTAGATATTGTAGTCTATCAACTAAAACAAACTATTCAAATTTAAAATTCATAAAATCAGTGCATCCAATCACCACTCTAGGGAGCCACTGTTAACTTAAATAAAACTGTTATTATTTAAGTTAACAATAACGTAATAACTAACGATTATCTTCGGAAGATACGCCTTAATCTCTAATGAAATCACACCTAAAATTATTATAACTAGCAAAGCCAGTCAATAGCAAATTTTCATTATGTTCGTTACAAATTAAATGCTTTTTCCCAAACAAATCAGTCCCATACTTTTATTCTAAACTTTATCAACAGTAAATTGTTAAACTGAAATGTCTAACTTCAACCACAGCAGGCGTAATAAATGGTAAATTTTACGTAAAGAGTTCCCTGTTATTTCCAATCGTAATTCCGGGGGCAATGTTTACGGGCGTATTGAAATTGATTGCTAATAAAAGAATAAGATTCTAATATCTCTCTATACATAGTAATTTATATCATCACACCACAGCACTCCAGTAATTATTAATAAGTTACTGCGTATTTGGGAGAGAGATGTTAAGGGGCTGAAGTGCGATTCCACATTCATGGGAATACGGTTTTCAGTGAAAAGTTCAAAAATTTTATTCACAATGAACTGGGGTACAGTAAACTTTTTAATACCATTTCCAAAACATAATCTTATTGGAGATAAAAGACGCAATGGAGTAAATCTAATTTTAAGAAACGTGCCATGCACAGAAAGGAAGGTGAATTGGCGTGATTTAGTGGGTCTCCATAACCTGTCTTACCCTGTTCATTAACCTATGCGAAACTGTTCAAGGAAAATTGCATCATGTAAAACGACACGCTATCTGTAGTAATTATCCGTAAAACATTAACAACTGGATACAATAATTCCTCGAAATAAAAAAAACTTACTCTATATCATTCACTAAAGTCTCTAAATTGATAACATTTTCGGCCATATTGCGAAACGTGATGAAGAAATCGCCATAAGTAAGTGAGACGGAGGAAATATATTCCTTATTTTTCCCTGAATAAAAATAATTGTATGGACCGGTGAAGAATGATGCGAAAGAAAATTAATCAGAAATTACGATTAGGTTTTAGGTTAGCGGTTTGATTGGGGCTTAGAAACGAAAAATGATGGTCTGATGAAGACAATAGCCAGAGGAAAGTGAAATGGAAGAAAAATAAAGAATGTCTTGCATCAAAAAAATTAGCATATGTAATGAATGAATGAAAAAATAAGCAAATTGTGGAGAATGTTGGGATGGAAAATATATCTGGAAACATGATTCGGGTTTAGGTTAGCGGTTTTATTGGGGCATTGGTGACAAAGTTGAGAACTATCTTTCTCGGTTCATTCACATATGCATCATTTTGCGCAAAACTTCAAGGAATATAGTGTCATACCAAACAACACGTTGCCTGAAGAAAATATCCGGGAAATAGAACCAGCTCGATTCAGGTACGGATTCAATTGTATTTACAAAAATTTCCAGCCTATTAAATTACCAACCTATCAAATATCCCTAGACATAGGGGCGAAGACGAAGGAATAGCGTCACTTACAAGGGAAACAGTAGGGGGAAAAATCAGCGCGTCCCGACAGGCGTGAAAATGAGATGACAAAGGGTAGAGATTTTACACTTGATGAGGGGAGGTGAAGATTATGTAAAAACACCTGCGGTGAACATTGGAGACAAGCGGAAAAGAGGGAAACTGGAGGAACATATGTGCTAGAGCACGTGGCAACAAGGGCAATATTACGCAACTTAAACACAAGACCACCGTGTTTCCCCTCTCGATACTAAAGAGGGCACACTATCTCGAAAAAAACTTTCCTATCATACCTATAACGATTTCCAGTTTTGTAAACTGACCTCACCATCGAAGGCGCACCTATAGTTTTCAGTCTATTCAAAGTTAAGAATGAATCCGCGCAGTCAGTACCATACTTGCCGGCCTCGGTGGAGGCGGTGTAGGGTTCTCGTTTGCAAATCCACAGGTGGTGTGTTCGAATCCCGCCTCGGTAGATTTTCTCCCATTCAGGGTATGGACGCATGTGCGTGTCCATCAATTTAATTGTAAGAAAAGGATGTGTAGACCTGAATTCGTTGGGAACATAAAGATGAAATTATTATCATGATTATTGAAATTATTACTATGAATGTAAATGTTAGTGTTGATACAAAGGAAATATTAGCTTATATCAAATTTTTCCCTATTTACACACATAATTTCATAATATTTTGATCCCCAAAAACAAATATTTTGAATCGAAGTTCCAAATACTGGTCCCTTTATGTCGAATTTAGAACACTGCTTTATTTTTTAATATAAAGCTCCTTAATTTAAAAATACAAACAGATATTTCGAGAAAGCCACTGAAGTTTGCCCTTGGTTATCGACGGAGCTCGAAATATACGTCACTATATTCTTTATTCACATCATAAATGCAGTGCCTGTTAAAATGTATTCATATTGCAGATGACCTGAATGAAGGCCAAGAGATATGCACTCAGTAAAATAAAGCGAATTATAATGGCGAAGAGCGTTAGAGTACATTAGCATGGGCAAGGGAGAAATGAAGGGTTGCAGTATAACATTATTTGCATAGTATTACAATAAATTCGTGGCATAAAGTGTTGCATAGATTTATCAAATATCGTGTGCCCCTTTTTGGTGGTACACCACATTTTCAAAAAGTATGAAGCACATGAAGTAACAACGGCGATTTTTCCTCTATTTTTGTGCTACAGTGCTATGTTATATTTTATTTTTTACACAAATATTAGGCCCAGTATATTCAAAATCAAATTTTGAAATTATTTTACGAGCTCCGCGGACATTAGCCCGTATTTTCGATTATATAGCTCTTCATTCACAAATGAAGTGTCACATACATCTTACATCCTGCTAATATTTCAAGTAGTTGCATGGGTTTGCGGGTTAAAACTGAATAAAAATACGTCAAAAAAATGGGGAAAACTTAGTTTTAAGTCCGCTTTACATCAATTTGACAAAAAATTATGAATGTCTAGCAATGATTGCACAAATTCATCTCAACTTTAAAAAAGCTTGGAAAAAAGGTGAGTGCTTCATGGCCAAAGTTCAGTTACGAAATGTAAAATTGTGATGGGCGACCGCGGAGCTTTACGCCGAGGCATCGAGCCCCCCTTAGGAAGCAGGGTGAGACGTAGAAGCCACCCCGTCGCCTCATAACGCATCCCTGAACAACCCTTCATCCACCCCCAAAAGCACAACTTTTCCCACTTTTCCGACCACCCTCCTGCGACACATCCTTCGAAGACGCTCCAGCACGAGGGTGGGCTGCAACCCCCATTCTCCAGGGTCATGAAGGAGGAGGGACTCATTATGCAATTTTTATCACCTGCGGACTTGTGACGCTATTGCGCCTCGTGTATGCGTCCCATTCCGAGGTTGCAAAACATGGGTCCCCCACGCTATACAACCCCAAGAGAATCCCTACACCAGCTGAGAGAGAATATATTCTTTTTTTATGATTCCATCCCCTACCACCTACGCTTACAAAAAAACCGAGGCAACCTAGCCTCACCAACTTCCCTGGACGAACAGTACTCGCTCCGGTTCGTGTTATTATCATTTTTTCACACGCGAGAAAGAAACTATAAATCTCGGGTCGACTTCGGTCTTGAAGGGTAGATAAGTTCCGACTTTTGCCACTAGTTCGCGGCACTGATAAGGTAGCCTAGCGGTCCATCTGTCAAGCCCCCGACACCCTTTCTCACACGCTTACCTTTCCCGGGGCACTGTTCTAAGAGCCGCTTGCTTGCCTGGCCCCTCGGAGTATTTATTTTCTTTGTCGCCACGAGATGAGGCCCCAATTTTCGCTTGACTTTTACGACTCCCATCCCTCCCTATCGCATCCAACTAATTTCAAAAAAATATCACCGCCACGACCGCCGTATTTCACGCCGTGATATCTCCGCCAGAGAATAACCCGGACAAGGGCTTCTGGGACATCCTTACTCCACGCCTGCGACTTCTCTTCCACCCGATACCTGTTTCTAAAGGCCGCTATACACAGTGAATGATCATGCTGAATGATCACGTGATCACTTAGAGGATCATGCGAGCGAAATAGAACATGTTCTAATGTTCACTGAATGATCATGCGCATGGTGGTTCATTCGCGAATTTTTCCGTTATTGACGGCGAATGATTTTATTCGCAAGATCATTCAGCATGATCATTAGTATGATCATCCATCGAGTATAGCGGCCTTAAATGAAATAAGACTACGCATTCACGACTGTTACAATATTCATTGCAGGTACTAAATGGCTAGAGATGATTTGTTAAAAATGACTCAGTTATGAAATTACACGAAATCAGTAAAGCTGGTAAATACGTGGCATGACACAAAGAAGAAGTTTCCCAGGTATATTTTGTAAATTAACTGGGATATAAGCAAGAATTACCTATTAATATTCGATAGTTTGTTGCTTCTTCACGGCAAATAAAGAACATTTTAAAATTATTCCTAATTTGTTTATGTGTATCTGTTTGAAAAGTGAAGAAATAAAATTCATTGAAGTGGGTCACCTCTTCCAAATATCCATTGAGAAAATATATAACTCACCATGTCAACGAACTGCAAATAAACATATAGTGCAACGGCAGAGATAGCAAGGACAGAGTATCGAAGTAGCTTTCTAGAATAATTCAGCATGATCATTCGCATGATCATTCACCGTGCATCGCGGCCTTAGCCTTAAGGAAAGACTACGAATTCACGATTGTCACAATATTCAAAAACATTATTTGTTTCTTGCACGAATTTCATGGGAATGTAAACAATTTTCGCTAGTATTTAATCTTTTTGGCTACTGATGGATGGTGGTGTAATTAAAAAACGGCTCTAAGGAAATCACAATTTGTTTTTGAATATCCATTCCTGGTATACTAAAATTATTTAAGTGTAGGAGAAGTCGAAAATAGGATTAGGTAGGCAAATTATCTTGATAGCAAGAAAATTTTCAAGGGCTTATTAAGAGAAAAACTCATTCTCATACGCATGGCCTATGCGGATCACCCAGTAAAACTTTAGTGGTATGTGTTCTACGGTTGCTTCTAAGATCAATTCAATCGTTACTCGGTACCATGTAGTCAAACTTTTTCTCTCCACAACTAATGATATTGAATAAGTACTCAGACGGACACCCTTCGTATGAAAATAGGAAATAAATTATAAATATTGATAAACATTGATCAGAGTATACTAAAAAATATGGATGAACTTGGATGACTATAACTTTCATAATAAGAAATCTCCCTTAATCCGATATTTTTGCTTGAACCGCAGCAAATTTTGCGAGGAAACATAATAATATCTGCATAACTTGCAGTATTTTCGGTTGAAATGAAATAAATTATGCAGCATCGTTTATCTCTCAAGTTGGTTTAATTCCGAAAATAATTTCTGGTTCCAAGTTCCTTAAATAGACTTTCGTCTTGGATATTTATTCCGATTTCTTTCAACTTATCACTATTTCCTTAAAATCACAGAATTAATATGCCATAAATTGTAAAATTACCTATTCTATTGAACCTGTACTAACGCGAGTAGTAAAAAAAATAAATTGAAGTGGTGATATCCAAAACAGTAAAAGTCAACTAGAGAGGGAATTAGCATAAACAGTTTTCATGTAAACTTTATGGTCTACATGGACGGAATGAAAGTAAATGGGCCGAGGTATGAATTAAAAACGGTATTCGATATTGAGAGGTGAGTTTGACCCGTGCAATTGTCAATATGATACATGCAAACCAACCCATATAGCAAAAAAAATATTTTAATAGTAATAATAGGGCTTGGCTTATTTCTTTGGATGGATATAAAATTATATAGTCGTATATTTCTTCAAGAAGAATAAGTAGTGCTGATGACTAGGGAGCTTTGAAGCTTATCAAAAAAGTAGTTCGTTAAAAAAATTAAAGAACGGAACTGTGGTGTTTTAGAATTCACGGTTTTAATTCACAATTAACTTAGTTAATTGAAGCTTTGGAGATTTTCAGAAAAGTGGTTTGTTTCATAACTTAATGTATGGACTTCTGGTGCTTTAGAATTCACGGCTTTCATTCACAATACGCAATGAGAAAGGCAAATGACGGCGTTGTCACGCATTTGAAAAACAATACGTGAGCATTTGAAAAACAATTTACGAAACTTGTTTCAAATGATTTCAATGATAAACCAACTTTCGATTTCGAATTTTCTGAGTTCCAGTGCATAATGATGGTATGAGACCAACAGGTGTAGATGGGAAGGATGGACGTTGTGTGCGAGTGAAGGGGTTAGGAAGAGCAGGGGGAGGAGGAGACACGGAGTAGGTACGCGGTCATGGGAAAATATGGAGACGGGCGCAAAGAGAGAACTGGGGGAGGGGGGTAGGTTTTGAGGACAAATTTTCGTGCTGAGTGAGTGCGGAAGGCACGGGCCGTTTCCATGGAAATGAAAAGGGACGTCCGCTCAGGAGGAGGAAGAGGTTCGTCCGTGCGATAGATGGGAGATTATGCAGACGACGATGCAGCGAGCAGGACCTCGGAGGGATCGTGGGAACGTCAGCGAGTCTCGTGAATGAAGTTCTCTAGCGTGCGTATCGAAGTGAGGAAGAAGGCGATGACACGGATGAGAACAACACAAGCATCTCTTCTCGAGAGGAGAACAACTTGATTTCACCTTGGCTTACCCCCATAAGTCAGGTCTATGAGAAAGATTTTCTCTCACAATAATTTTCGCCCTTGAACACTGTCTTTTAACCTGGCTGATACGCGGACAGCGACAATTTCAATCGAAATTTCGAAATCGTCACGTGATTCTACAATTAAATCGAAACTTTAAGCTTGTATGTGGTGGAAGGACTCCATATTATCAATAGCAGAAACTTTGTTACTTCAACGGTATATTTTTTTAAATTTCGACGGGTTTCGGCTGTTACACCATTATCAAATAGCTACAGAAAAAAAATATTCAAGTGCAGAAAAAGAAACATTTTTTTCTGTTATTGATAATGCTGTAACAGCCGAAACTGGTGGAAATTTAAAAAAATATATTGTGGAAGTAACAAAGTGTCTGTTATTGATAACGTGAAACTTCGTTATTTTTGATCCCTGTGTGAGGGACGATTAACAAGAATTCTCGTATTTACTGTTGACTTCATTATTTCGTCAGTTCAATATAACTATCCACTTTTTGTTCATATTTAACGAGAAGCTACTAGTAATAATATAATTCTGCATAAGTTGTACTCTTTTAGGATTTCTGCATTTATTTTTTACTTAAGTCACGTTCTCGAAGTCGGTACTTTCACACACTCGTATCGCACCAAAATGGCTTTCTAACATCTAATACTAAAAATCCATTTACAATTAGGTACCGAAAAATTAGAAACAATAGCACTTTGAGGAGAAGAGAGCATATTAAAGTGTTCAGGTTTAAATATAATCCCCTAACTGTATAAAGGGATCATGTCCGATTTGACTAAATTTACAGGAGAGATAAAGAAAGCCTAGTAAATCCATATGTACCACATATATATTTTTTTTAAATAGTTTTGTTTTATATGGCTTGGGATTTGGAACTTGTATATACTCTAATAAAGTAAGTAAAATATTTCAAGAGAGTTGGCTAGAGATTTTCGTTCAACCGTCCAAAAATCGCCCAAATTGAACATGATGCCTAACTGAAGTTGGCTATTCATATAGGGATGAAGGCACTTCTAAAAGAATTGATTTTCTTCGTTTTATTACTCACAATCAGTGGCAGTGGAATAGGAAAGTTAAAAGGTGGTACTTACATAATGATTTATTCCTGCCATTGATTCATTCTAATCAATTAATATGTAGACACAAATAGAATTTTTAACAGTAACTATCAAGGATTTAGCTGCATTGGAAGTTATAAGTTTACAGATAATATGCATAGATCAGCGGTGGAATTGAAATGCTAAACGTGGTAGTTACACAATGATTTATGCCTACCATTGATTCCTGCCGGAAGAGAAGGGTACGAGGAATTTAAACACCGCCGTACGCAACGTCTTAAACTACCCTCATTCCATTTTCTATTTCTCCAACAATCGAATGATAATGGAAATTTGAAGGAGAATAGAGCATGTGGACCGAGAGGAAGAGCAAAACACTACGGAGTGCTTAGCTCAAAAAATCCTTGATAATTATTGCTAAAAATTCTATTTGTGTCTATATATCAATTAATTAGAATGAGTCAATGGCAGGAACAAATCATTATGTAAGTACCACCTTTTAACGTTCCTATTCCAACGCCACTCGCATCACTGCGATAGACCGCAAGAGACTAAGGAATGTTGGCCCCCACGGCCTTGCGTCATCCCCAGCATTCTCACAAGCTGGAGTTAGCAACATCCATGCCTAATCAAATATTATCTTTAATCGAAAACACCACCAAAATTAATCAGACTAATGAGTAATAAAATGGGAAAAACAATTCTTTTAGTACTAGTGCCTTTATCCCTATATGAACCGCCTACTGCAGAAAGTAATCATGTCCAAGTTGGATGATTTTTGGACGGTTAGATGAAAATCTCTAGCCAACTCTCTTGAAATATTTTACTTACTTTATTGGTGTATAGGTATACAAGTTCCAAATCCCAAGCCATATAAAACAAAACTATTTAAAAAATATATATGTGGAACATATGGTTTTACTAGGTTTTCTTTTCATCTCCTGTAAAGTTAGCCAAAGTGGACATTATGTCTTTCTGAAGTTAGCGGTTTATATAAAAAAATAAGCTTATTTTCTATTTACGTGCACACTTTCATACAAAATACCCATTTTCTAAATCATAAACAAGTTAAGTTAGTGCCAAAACTTGCACTTCTTAAACAACAAGTTACCTCCAAATGTAATGCACATAACGATGCCGTCAATTATTGCGCAGAAAATAATAGAGATAAATATAAAAGTAACAATCTTTACCCCGTATTAAAACCAAAAAATAATAATATTACTTACTTACTAAATAATTCTCAGGTTCGTATCTGAGGAAGCCTGGGAGTGTGAAAGACAAAAATGCTAAGTATATTACGAATTTTATTATTTCTAATCGGCTTTAATTCTTACACATTTATACAAATTTGACAATCATGACGCTAAAACCGCATATCAAATAAGTGTTGAAACTATGACAGTATGGAAATTTTCTCTCATGTTTCCGTTTTTTAAGAAATACAAGCTTGACTAAATGTAACACATATCACAAAAAATACTGAATTCTAGACGAAACTCACCCTCTAAAAACCAATTGGAAATCAGAAATTGCCAAAATTTACCGCGGTATATCTCGCGGCAGCTAACACAACTTTTGACGTCATCTCTAATCTCCACGAAATATCTTTCCACAGCTAACGCCATTTAAATATAATAGCGCGGATTACATTAACGGCAGAGCAAAAAGGATGATATTAACAAATCCCACCAAACGATACGGATATACTCCCGTAACAGTTTATGTAAGATGTAACCCACTTCAAGCCGAAATCCCCTCAAATCCTTTCGGCCGTATCTTAGAACCCAACTCTTCTCTCTCCTGTTCCTCCCGTGCCAACATAATTCCCGCATCCCTAACGCAATCCCACGCCACCCTACCTCGCCAATTCATTCCAATGCTACTCCAAAACTACCGACACCCCCTCGCGTTTCCCTTCAACTGTTTTTTTCCGCTTTTTACAGCCCCTAGGAAGTCATTCCGACTTTTTGAATCCCTCCCTGCCTCCCCCAAGAGGCGACTTAAGGTGGTGCCACTTCATCCCTCCCAAGATGACAATACGGCGAATTTTCGGCGAATGTTCCCACTTAGTCCTCCAGCCGCTGCGGGAGACGGGAGCTTTTTTTTGAGGAGTGGGGATGAATGAAATAACACAAGAATCTAGTGAGAGGGACGGGGAGAATAGGGAGGGGAAGAATAACGGTCGTGTTCTTTTTTTTGTTTCAAATGTCCCGATGTAAAATAAAAGGAAGAGGGGAGGAGTTCATGAGGTGGTTCTTGGGGATGAAACTCGTTGTTCCCACGCAATAGAGATGCATGGATAGAATGGAAAGAGGCAGGGCCGGATTTTCTTAGAGGCTACCTATGCTTAGGCCTAGGGCTTGAAGGTAAGAGGAGTCTAAATTCACTCTACATTCTCGACTTTTTATTCGATACCCGTGCCGCATTTTTTAGTGAAGATTTGTACCTAGCACATCATGTTTCATTTAACATATTGACAAATATCACGGCAATGATGTGCTTGACGTCATCACGGTAATGATATCACCTGACGATGTAACCAAGTTACGAAACCCGGGTCGTGCCCATAATGAAATAATAGTGAGCCTTACCGAGTTTCTTCGTTTCTTCGTTTGAAACCACATAGCCTAAAAGTTTTTATTCTTAACTTAAAGAGTTTTTTCTTTATTTCCAATATGGAGAGGTTTCACAAAGTAAAGCCTGAAGTTATCAGTTAAATTATGTACTTTATTACGTCTCGGGTAATTTACAAGCTTAGCTTTCCGACTGGCGCAATGGATCTGACAGGAACAGCACGATTTTTTTTCATGTCTCCACGCCACCATGCGGCATAGACCCTTGAGGCTTATAGCAGATTTATGTTTTGACACACACTATACAACCTTACACAATTCGCATTTATGCCGACAGATCAGTGGCGGATTATTCGCATAATTAAGCGATATAATGGCACAATAAAGCAAAATAAAAGCGTTATTAGATAAATAAGATTGCAAAATTTAAAAAAAACTGATCTTATAGAATTCACATGCTAAAATAAATTATAAATAAAAATATTTAATATCCTAAAGAGCACGTTTAATCGCACCTTGATGGATCGGTCCGGGGCCGTATGACGGTATGTAAAGGGGTGTATGGATAGTACGAAAGACATCATGTAAGTGTTCAACTACATTAATAATGGTGCTTGAAATGTTAAAGGTATACCAGTGAGCCATGCAAAGAGTTAATAATGTTTTTTCATATCTGCGCCTGCCAGGCACATTGCACCTGAACTCAGCAATTCCAGTATTGCGCCTGACGAAAGGTTAAAAATGGGAGGTGAAAGGGCCTAATAGGTGTAGTAGTCTAGGACCTCTATTCATCTAAATCTGGCCCTAGAAGTATGATTTAAAGGAGTGAAGCAGTAAATACGACACAGAAAACTATAGAAGACCCCCACACGATCTTGTTAGACGTCATGTAAACTATCTAGAAAATAAAATTTGAATAGTATAGCTACATTTGTGGTTCCAAAACAGGTATCAACTTACTATTTTGGGCCTAGCTCGTTGGTCAAGAGGATAAGCCTAGTAGCGCTTGGCTAATTACCAAAAGGTCTGGGAACTATTAACTTGAAATTCCGCGTCCCTGTAGAAGTTATTGGAATGCGAGCGTTTTTCAATAGGCTATAAAATATTTGTGAGCGGTAGTGACTTCATGTATCAGCCCAATAAATGGTGTGGTTTCCGTTTGATCTGCATTCCGCTGCAGCCGAATTTTGTGTTGGCGCCAATCTTCACGGAGAACGATAATAAAATACATTATAAACGTAACAGAAGACCGGAAAAATAATCCAATAGGCAGTAGTACCCCTTCTTCGGGATGTACCAATAAAAAGCGTGAGAAAGTAATGAAGTTAAATCAATTTTCTGAAAGCGCTGTCACTTTGTAGATTTTTGATACCTTCATTCCGGCAAAAAATATAATTTTAGCCAATTTCACACTTATTTAAAATTCTGACCTATGTTTCAACTATTTGATTTCGGTCCACATCGCCCATGACCACCTACTACCGTCACCTCAGCGACTGACTCCATCCGGGATTGTGGTTATTGTGGGAACCGCAGCACGACCCATGAAAGAGTCAGGAGCTCCTCCGAGCGAGGAGATTTGAGCTTCTTGAAGAAGCGTCGGTGAACTCCTCGGCGATGGCCGTGCCTACACAACGCGTAGGTCGAACGCGCTCTTCAATGAAAGGACGGTAGCCGGGGATGAAAAATAAAAAAATATACTTACGAAAGACGGCCAGGTATGAGTTGGAGAAGGGAGGGGTACAGGTGTCCATTCACTAAAAACTCCCCCCCCCCCCCCTTCACCCCCCTCCCGTCCCCATAACTACTCGCCCATAATGCACCGCACGCCTCGGACTCACTTCCGGTCCCGCCTGCATTCTTATTCCTGGAGAATATCCATCACGAGGCGCCTTATCTTCTCCGCGCCAATCCTTCGCTCACCTCCTCCAACCCCTTTGCCACCGAATGCCAAACCGTACCCGCCGTGATCATGTGCCTGAACACGCTGAAATACACGCACGGGCATCTGCATTCTTGAGCGGCCTCCGCTTCCTCCACCAAAGGACATTATTCTTTGTTCCTCTCCGATGATTACATTCGTAAGCAGCGGCGAATTATATTCCGGGAGCGTATCTCTCTCTCTCGTTTTATGTGCTGCCGTGCGCATAAAATTTTCCCTCCTTCCGCCCAGACTGGGTCCCCATACCCTTCCCTCCTACCCATCCCATTCACTTTAAATACATGCATCTTTCTCTCTCTCTCCCATACTTTACTCCATCTCACTGGCACGGTCGCTACTACATCACGACTCCCACTCTATACCTTCTCCTCTCTCTTCATTCTTGAGGGTCGTGGCGGGCTTGCTCAATCGGTGACATCAGAACCATTGATAACTGCCCGCGACGCAAGACTGAGATGGAGAGAAGCGTGTACAAATGGAGGCGATTATGGGAAATCTTCATTCGAGCAAGATTGATTTTCATTCATTCATGCGTCTCATGGCTGTTATGTTCATTTACGAGGGATGGTACTCAGTACCCTCCCTCGTAAATGGTTCTGCCGCTCCTTTTCGCCCATAAGTATGGGAAGAGATCTGAGAATGTTTACCCGGAGTATCGGACAGTTGATTTTTGTTCGGTTGGGGAATTTTTTCTTGAGTATCGTATCGCATGAAACGCTTAAAAATGTGAAATTTCATTTCATATGTGCGATTTCCCTTGCGTAGGTAGGCTGTTCTCCTCTTCACCCCGAAAGGCGGAGGAGAATGCTTTTACGTGAGCTTTAATAAAGACTATATCCAACTTGTATCTTTCACCTGACCTGACAACATGATTTCATTTACGACTTAAGAATAAAGGTAGACAAGGTAAAGCGTTATATAGCATGAGAAAATTTAGCTAAAAATTACACGATTCATATTTCCAGAGAGGATTCGTATTCCCAGGCCTCAGCAGATAACTCATTACAGAGAACAGGACTTAGTACAGATGGCAAAATGTTGGTACAATTTCCTAAACGAGTACTTATTCTTACTCAGCTCTCTTTTCGTCCTACGTATATAAAATAAGTCAAACTGCTGTTGTATTTAGTTGGTGAAGTAAATTTTAAGGCAATTAAACAGCATATCACTACTGGTCGGTGCTTAAGGCTAGTAGAAAAGAAATAATATATGAAGAGTTTTGACAGAGAATGGGGGAAAGAAGGCATAAGGGTTGAAGCACAGGAAGGAATTTGGCAAGACTTATGCGATACATTTATTGTTTTTTTTATTTCAAGTCGCAGCAGGGTTACTCAAGCAGAACTATTGATGAAGCAAGTCACCAGACGAAGTGAGAAAAAGGTACAAATGAAGACAATCAAAGGAAACTTTCAGTAGGTATACTTATCGTGGGCAGAGATTGATATCGATTCATTCATTCGCACGTCCGAGCGTTACTCTTTCATGTGTATATCATACCTTTTAAGCCACTCCAAGATTAGAACGCGCAGCATGTGTGTCTTAAGTTGCACCCGAAGTCGCAATAACATTCACGACTTAGAAGCATTGTTATGCATAAAAAATGTATTTTTGGAGAAAAATGCTAAGAAAATAACTTTTTGGGAAGATTCATATCCCCAAAATAATTCACACTCTAATTCTGAGATACGGAAATCTTTTGAGATAACCTTCACACCTGTACAATTTCTCCGAATGAACACAAAATTATCGTTTCACCCTCCGTAGAAAATCTAAATCGCAGTAGTTTTTGCAAGGAGCTCTCTTCCTTTTTAACTGTGGGTCACCTTGGGTTGATTTGAGATTATGGCAAAATTAAAATGTAAAAAAAGTAATAAAGTATCAGTGGAGGGTTAATCGGGAATTCCACCGGAATTAGGTTCTCCAACTCCATCTCGGCCGACGTTTCGACGAACGAGTTGTCCATCGTCATCAGGGCATGTCGAATCTTGGAAAACGTCCTCCTTACATACGGATGACGGCGGTATCAACCGGGGCAGGAGTTACGTGATTGGTCGAGGGATTCCCGCCTTTTTTCCCGTTCCTCCCGAATGCTCCTCAGCACAGGTTTTCTTAATTCTTAATAAAGCATTCTTAATGAAGTGTCAGGTTTGTCAGAGGAAAGAAGAAAAATGGTACACGTTGTAGTAAGAACAGGAAACAAGAGGGCAAGAATAATACGGTTCGCCTGTTATTCTCCAGTATTGCTGATCGTCGGAGGCTTACTCCATCGCTTACACAAGGTCTACTGGTAACTCCCAACGTCGTATGACTGTGATAGAGAGATGTGCTCTACGTACAAATGGAGGCAATTACGGAAACCTTCAGTCGAGTAAGAGGCAGGATTGATATTCATAGATGCATACGAGTTAAGCTGTTTCCCCTCTCTCACGTCTTTACTGACGTTGTTATCACTTCAAGGGAGAAAATAATGCTTTGCGTTCCCTTCATAATATTTTACATTGGCTTGAAAATTACTTCAGAAATGACCATCATAAAATGACAAAAATCTATCTCGCACATTTAAATGAACAGCTCTCTACCGAAAAAGTTTACTCACGCTCCTATTGCAGGTTCTGCTAGAAGATGAAAACAAAAATTTTTTAAATATGATTTTCAAAACAAGTTTTAAAATGGTTGTTTGAATATGATGATGTTGAAATTTATTTTAAAATGTACATGAAATTGTTTTACAATGTGAATGTGTAAAGCTAATCTGTAAAATAAGCCTCTTGTATGCTTACTTCTGTAAAAATCTGATCCATGTATACTTGTCACTGCAATATTTCATTATTTTTCTTACAAATATTTGCACGTTATTCGGTAACCCCACATAGGTTTCAACCTTTCGGGGTAACCTAGAGCTTCCCAATTTATGTGTTGTTCTAATAACTGTTCTAATAATTGTTCTATTGCACATGTTGCGGAGCACTACAATTATTATATTATTTTATTTTATTATTATATAAAACAAAAATCTAAACTAGCATTTCGCTCAGAAGCGGTAGGCGCAGAGATGATATGCAAAGAAATACTTCACGCAACAATCAGAAGAGGTAAGGGATAACACTTAACAGAGGTTGGCATAGAGATAGATTAAAAAATATCCTTTGTTAAATGTGTTTATTGACTTTTAAGCATAAATAATAAAAAGCAAACACCCAGATGATACGGATTTCTAAGAAAACTTTGAACGTAGGTTTTCGCAGCGAGAGGCATCGTTGCTATCGGCTTCCGGGTGCAGCTGCGTGTTGCGCTTTGTCGTGCAAGCTTTCGCGACCGTTGCAGGACGCATCATCAGGCGATGAAGGATTTTAAGATAAATGGTTCAAAATGGTGAGTTTTACGGCTTTCTGAGGGATATTTTATTAATCCTTCCACTATTATATTAGTAATATCAATCCAATTAAGTAAAATGGATTAAACTTATACATTTCTCCGAGCTCTGGGGCTCAGGACGCATCATCAGGCCTTCATCGCCTGATGATGCGTCCTGCAACGGTCGCGAAAGCTTGCACGACAAAGCGCAACACGCTTCTAAGAAAACTGTTTCTCGGTGATTCTTAAAGCGATTTACATACGTAGAGTCGGGGTGAGACCATTTCATAGCCATGTGTAATGTGTTGTGGTCGTTCCTTCATTTGATTAGGCATTCTAAAGGTAGATTTAAGAATTTCAGGCGTCACTTTATGGAAAGGATGCATAATAAAACAATCCAAGCAACTTAGTTTCTCCCACAGTATTTAAATATCTATTTAGAACTACCGCTCTATCAGTAGAATCTTAAGGTACACTCGAAGTGTGATATGAATGACACATTGATGCTATTCTCAGTGAAACCAGCTGTGCTGTATATTTAAAACTTATGGGGAAGAAAGGAAATTACATTAATTGTAGTCCTTTTGAAGACAGACCACGCCCCATATCTGGTACTGAGGTGGGCATGATAATTGGATTTTTAATAAAAAGATATAATTAAGTGAGATAGTACGGAATAATTATTAACTTCGATCCAAAACATTCGAGTGATGGAGAGAAATCTCTGTTCAGATACTGATCAAACGAAAGGGTATTATATTTATTATTTAAAAAACCTCTCCAATTAGAGAAAAACACTGAAAGTGAAAAATAAAAGTCATCAAAAGACTTATGCCATTAGCCATGATACAGAATTCTCTAAAACAGGAGAATTCACCGCAATAGTAGTGGAATTGTAAGTTAGTTCGTGCAAAAGCTTGATATGAATTGACAAATAGTCACATCAAATCTAAGTACATCAAATCGCAATTTACTCATTCAATCAATGGCGCAGCGAGGGTTGGGTTTGGGGGATAAAATTCCCCCAGAGCTCGGAGAAATGTATAAGTTTAATCCATTTTACTTAATTGGATTGATATTACTAATATCATAGTGGAAGGATTAATAAAATATCCCTCAGAAAGCCGTAAAACTCACCATTTTGAACCATTTATTCCGCAGTTCATTAATCTCGCACCTATCGCTTTTACTGGTGGGTATTCCATCCCGGTATTAGTTGCACCTAAACTCCCCCCCCCCCCCCCCCAGCCCTAATTCCTGCATTCACTTAAGCCGAAGGTTGGTTTGGATTAGTGAGGGTAGAACTCACCCCAGAATAACCTATACGCGTGTGAATTTCACATTTACAGGATAGAAAGACCATATCGTTCTTATGCCTAGGGAACGCTGTACTTTAGGGTTTTTGCTATGGGTGTCCAAAGATTTAATCCGTCACTTGAATCGGGAACCCTTCGACCAGCTCCCTAAAATGGGATCACCACGACTACATCCCACAGACATAGTAGTCATGTTGATATTGACAAGACCCACATTCAGGGCATGAGACTATATTCCATTAATTCGCCAGAAGTCTAAACAAGCCTTTGCCATCATAGAGGTCATAGTCTTCGCCAGAAGTTTAAGCCCCGGCATGAGAAAGATTGAACTCTCCCTCTATCATCTGTGAAAATTTATTTGACACCACGTAGAAGAGCGCTAAAAATTATGCGTCATCACAGGCACAACATTCGATGCATCCTCATTGCAAAAATCACACACAGAATATTTTATGTCACTCATCGTGGAGGTTTCTGACGCAGTTTGGAAGCAATAACGTGAGTAAAAATGCCCGGAGGCACTTGATGTGAGTAAACACGAGATGGAGACGGGGTGATAATAAAGATGTGAGGGAGTGCATCACGTTGCGATAGTGTAAATCAAGTGCTTTCACAAATGGCGGATGCACTCTCGAGGGAGGACAGGTATGATGGAGTCGTCTTCCTGGGCGGAATAATGCACGGGATGCACTCGTGGTGGTGGGGGAAGAAGAGGGCAAGGGAGGGGGTAAGAAATTCGACGTCACCACAGCTTGGAGACAGGGGCCAACTAACGTCCCCTCCCCTTCTCTCTCCCACCCCAACCCTCTCATCACGGTTGGAAGACGACTCGCGGAATAGCAAAGAGGCCAGGAGTTGAGGGCTGGGAAGCTAGGGGAGGGGAAGGCATGCCCTATAGTGTACGAAGGCGGGTCAAAGTTCAAGGTGACACCACCCCTCGGCCTCGAGGTCACTTCTTTGTAGTTATTCGCTGGAAGGCACGAAAAAAAAGTTGAGACGATAAGATACCTAAGATGTGATTCTAGTTTTCAGGGCATCTCCTCTGCTCACTGAGACAGTAGTAATGCCATCAAATATTTGCGGCCTGAACCTATTGGGGTTTAGGAATTATTCTTTATGTATGAATACATCTACATCCACACATTCCCTGCGAGCCACCTCTAGGGTTGTTGACAGGGGGTGATCAATCACCAGCTTGCAGCATGCAATTGGATTCCCACTTGCACACCACACGGTCCAAAAAACGCTACGCATACTAACAAATTTCACTACCACATGCTACACCATAGTGATGGTGTAACTCTACCACATGAATAGCATACCTACATTAAGTGCACTCTTTCCTTTGAAGAAATAGGACTATATTCAATACTTAGAAAATATCCTGAGTCAAAGAATATTTTCTTGAGAATGCTATTCTAGTAGGATATAGAAACATGAATTATAAATCAAGGCTCATAAATAAAGAAATAAATGTACTACTCGTTTAAGAGACTGCTATTTTATCTACTAGAACTCATTCTTAATTGAAATGAGTGTCTCTTGGCCAAAGAAAATCTATTATTCATTGAAGTTGTTCGGATCCAATAATGCTTCCGATAGAGAATCCGTAATGTTAGTTAGCGAATATTTCAAATGGTTCGTGAAAATTTTATTATATTAGCAGCAGAGAATGAGTCTAAGGAAACCTTGCGCCCCCTAAAATCTGGAATGAGGAGAGACACCGAATGGTCATTGTAAACCTAATTACATCTAATTAGTCAAGCCACGCCGAAATTGAGTTGCTTTTACCAAATGCCTAACATTATTTTAGTTCCTGCCCTATGGCTTGAATCGCTATATTTATTTTTTTATTTATAGCCACATCACCGAAAACAGCGCCATTTGGCCTTTACATCGGGGTATTCATAAAATTTAACAATCAAATGTACACGAACATCAATGCCCTGGATAAAGGTAACCTACACAAATGGGACTCGATCCCGCGAGTCCCATTTTGGTTTGGCAATCGAGGAATTTATCTCCGTCGCCACTGAGGCTGGCAAACTATATTGTTTGTATTTTACTAAACGTCTACGTATTGGCGGGTCGGAAAAAGAGGAGAGGGAAGTAAATATAAAGATATTAATTTAATGCCCATATAAGAGATTGTTACTTTATGTATTTTATCAGTTATTACTTATTCTTAATTGAAATTAGAGCCTCTTGGCAAAAGAAAATCTTTCATTCATTGAAGTTATTCGGATCCAATAAAGTTTCCGATGAAGAATCCGCAATATAAGTTAGTTTTTTACGTTCACTGCCACACAGGTCCCATCTAAGCCGAACATGGCAACATAATAAAAACATGGGGAAAGCTAAAAAATTCTGTTTTCTTCTCAAAAACCCTAAACTAAGGATGCCAAGACTTTTCCGAACATACATTGCATTGGCGGGACTGAAAAAGAGGAGAGGGAAGTAAATATAAGAGGTGGAAAGAGGAGAAGTTGTAAGACATCCCTCACTGCTCAATGGCTGCTCCTTCAATCCAGGCGTGGAAAAATCCCCCGGGTGCCAACTCCTTACAAACTCCACCTACGCCTCCCCTTTTCAACTTTTTACGCGACCCCCCCCCCAATAATGCTACTAACCCGTCCTCCGACACTCACTCAATTTACTCAAGCACCCCCCCCTCCTCTCCCCAACCAAATTCTTCCTCCCCCTCCCTTAAAAAAATCCACCCCGTCCCCCGATTCAACCCTCCAGACAAAACCCCCCTCCCTCTCTCCACGGGCCATTTTTCACCGCTGCTTTGCATTTCTAAAATGCGACTTCCCTTCTCCCAGACGTTCTTCTCTCTCTCTCTCTCTCTCTCTCTCTCGACCTCCCCATGCATACTACACGCAATCGTCTTGTCGCCCACCTTCCCCGTCCTCCTACTGCTGACACACAGACAGACATACGCTTCATGCGACGATCTTCCCCCCTCACCTCTTCTGCTGCATCATCTGTCCCTTTCGAGGAGTCAAGAACTTCACCCTCAGGCCTACACCCTTATTGAAGCCGAATATCTATTGGGGGATAGTTTTTCCTGGTGGTTAGAGAAAGTACTTAATGGCTAGTATGCTTTCCTTAAAGAGGTATTGATGTTAAAAATTAAAATGAACAAAAACATATTGAACGAGTGTTAATATTTGAGAATCAGGTAAAGAAAAACTCTCACTGCCACCCAGGTAGCACTAAGCCGAATTTGGATACATGGTAAAAACATGGGAAAAGCTCAAAAAATTCTGTTTCCTTCTCAAAAACCCTACACTAAGAATGCGGAGGCATTCCCGAAGACTATTGATATCCTGCGTAACATTTACATTGATATTAATGGATGGCATTATATCTTGCATGAGGGCCATTAAAAATTATGTGTCCACCAATAAAGCCGTAGTCAAAGTTAGCGAACACCTCCGAAGGTTCGCGAAAAAATAAATTATATTCGCAGCAGAAAATGAATGAAGGGCCACAAATAATTTGTAATGAGGAAGGACACCAATGGATCAATGTAAACTGATCGAATAGGTGTATGTATTCGATGTATGTATATTACATATTATGTAGCAATAAGTGGAGGTTGCCAAAAAAGATTGCGTTTATTGCTTTATGCCAAATTACAATCATCACTAGTATCACCTGGGAAATAATTCGAGGCCCGCGGCGGAGACTTTGACGTGGCGGCATCCACTCGAGGATAAGCCTAATGCTTCTCTATCTTTCTAGGAACGAATCTCACTAAAAATTATATATGAAGGAGTGCATTAAATTCGTTCAGTGAGCAGTGATCTTTGTGCCAGAATTTTGGTTGTTAAAATTGGTTTAAACGTCCATCGTGTGTATTGAATAGTCAAATACTGAACCCTTGGTCGCTGAATACATTTATTTGATTACCGATTGCAGTAAATTTTTGAAATTAGTTGGTTACTATTGATACTCATTCGAATACAAATTCGAAGTCGTCAACACCCCAACAGTCGTAAAGCATCAATGGTTGTTGATTTTGGTAGTCGTGGATAGTCGGTTTAGTTTTCATTCATGACGCCAAGTTTTTGCAGCAAGTTCATAGATTAACTATAAACGACAATTTCAATTACAAATGGCCATAAATTCTACATACTTTCTCCAACTTCTATATCCATGCGAGTATCGATGGCCAATCGGTTCCCAACTACCACAACATATTGGGAAGATAGGTAAATCGATCGAGAGTGCATCAACGCTGGAGGTTTTGAAAATGTCCCAAGAGTCAAGCAGCGGTTCTCACACACGACTATTTAAAATATATAATTCAAGTATCCTCTCGACGTTCTGGACTTGAAGAACTAGAATATTTTAAAGGTGGAAATTTTTCAATTATTTACGAATTTGCATCCCAACAATTAATAACACAAAATGACTGTAACATTGTAACATGGGGGTTTTTATGAAATCTCAAGGTCTAATCGATCTACCTTGTTTTTAAAACAGAGAGCATTTTTAGTAGTAAAATAAAAGATGGGAAACCCTGCATTTACTACTACCAGTGAGAAAAATCAGAGGAATAAATACTGAGAATTTGAATTCAGTTTGTCTCACTAGGACGCAATAAAGGATTCAGAGTACCACTAGTACCGAAAAGAAACTGCCTTCACAAATTCACCGAGACGGTAACCGATTCGTCTCCCCTGGGGAGACGTACGTACTCCACTAAGTGACATTCCAAATACCATCAATCACTGATCACAGGAATACCTGAGCACATAGACATACACTCCCATTTTAGTCGAAACGTATTCCTAGGATGCTCGGTGAACATACATTACACTCGGTTGGCAAGCAATTTCCAAGCAGCGGTTCTCACACACGACTTATTAAAAATAATGTTCCTTTCTTCATGCAGGTGAACTACCCGGGACCCCTCGCTTCCCGGACAGAACAAACAGAGGAGCTAATAAATACGGCAGTCTAAGCCACAGCAATAGATCTCGAGCGGAAGGCACTTAACTATTTACGAGGGCAACGCCACATTCGCCGGAATACGCCATAAAATAAAAGGGTCATCTTATGAATATCCGGGAGCAAACGAGCCTCTTTGCGTCTAACGTGCTCGCGTCTTCTTGGCTAAAAATTTACATGAAATGTGGAGAGTACGTTTGCAAGCGTGCGCGAATTCTTAAATTCAGCCTCGGTAAGTTTCATGATGATGCAAACTGCACAGATTATGAGTTACCATTAGCTGTTAAACGAAATGATTTTTCACATATTAACGAATTGCTTCCTTCATGCTTGTTCGAGATTTTCCATAATGATACAAAACTGCAACGATGATGTACTACTGTCTGATGGCCAAAATCTATCGAGGTCATCAGATGGCAGCACAGAGAAAATTAATTTTTACCCATCGATATAGCAATTTGAGTTTTTCCACCTTTCGCATGATCATTCTTCCAAATGATAGACGTATCTTGACGATTTTTCAAGAGCGCCGAAGGAGACTGCTTACTCGGTATAAATCACACTTCTCAGAAAGATTTTTCTCTCATCAGCTGATGGCAATATATTGTAATTACGTGATCCTCAGCAGTAGAATGATGCAAAACGAACAATTAAATTCAGTTCACTATGAAACCCTTATAAAGGATTAATTAAACCTCGTGTGCTTAATTATTCCAATCATTTTAGGTAGAACAGGCGTACTACTAGGCTTTCAAAACTCATCTGTTTTCTATTGAATGTATCAAAGAACACAAAGAGCAATCACAAAATTTGAAACGACTGAGCATTATGCAAGAAGGTTTGCATTTATATTTTACACCAATGGGGAACATTTTTTTCCGTTTCGTTTGCCTTGGTTACCTAATTTTGCGTAATTGGAGGAAAAACAATTATCAACCTTTTCTCGCATTATGGCAAGGTAGGTTAGCGACGTCAATTAGATTCTCCGCCACATCACCAGCATTTCCCTTACATCGATCTCCATCAGGTCTCTTATGATTCCATAACCTTCTCAAGAGGACTGCAGCTTTGGCGAACTTCCTCCGTTCCACTAGCGAGTATCTACATTTATAATAATAGTCATGGCCAAAAATAAGGATTTCATTCATCTTTAGAACTCACACATTCATTTGTGAAATCGATTTAGAAAGAAAAATATTTTTTTTCCAAAAATAAATCTTCAATGAATCTGAAAAATGAAAATATTTGTTTACCAATTAACGGGAATAAATTCCATCCATTAGTTTAAAACAGAATTTCCCAAACAGTACAATTCTACATACTACTCAGTCTGTAATCACATTCATTACGGGCCCCTGCTATATACCCTAAATATTTCTGCAATTCATAATTGCGCTTCCCGTACCTAAATTCAAAGGTCATTGCATGAAATACCTTTTTGAACAAATTGTTAATGGATTCGTTCACTATTTCTTTACTTATATATAGCGAATGAGTTTGAAAAATAAGGTGACCAGTGATTTTCCTTCTTTCTATCCGTCGCCCTCTCCTATAGGTGTTCGGCTGAAAAATCGACGGCCTGTCACATATAAGTTGGTGACGTCACGCACTCCTGCCGATCATATCACCTTCTTAACCACACGTCCTTCCTTTGTATCTACCCAGTGTACGTAGTTCTTGTCGTAAAGTGGAGGAAGCGACTACCTGGACAATTCCTTGCCGAGAAACAACTCCGTACAGGGCGAAAAAGAAATGCTCAAAGCCTTCGTACAGCCAAAAGCAACTTCCCGTGAAGGAGCCCGGCGAGAAAGGAACGCTATCTCGAATGATTTCGTCGCCCTATAAAAGGTTCCCCTACAATGACTTAATGAGCCTGAACTCTAATGAATATTGTTTGAAACTTATGACAGAATGGCTGAATGTGAAATATTTGCTCTACTTCCCTCCTTATCTTCCCATCCCATTCACCGAACATTTAATTGCCACATTAGGTACGAGTGAACTACCTAGTCCTAATAAACTCGAATCGGCACACATCGTTCAAGATCCCCACGCAATGAAAAATGTTGTCGTACTGAGGCTTTCGTGGACCACTTGACAACCCTGATTTATACCGACGAAGATCGATAAATACATCACACGAATAATAATTACCCCATGTCCATTCGGCGGAGCTAAGGGATAGGTACGTAAACTGCTTGCACCGCGCCAGGAAGAGAACGATAGCACGACACCCACCCCCTGCTGACAAGGACCACGCCGGAACATTACTTTGTTTTAATCTTTAACCAGTCCCAGCCAGAGGCTGTATCCGGTTCGATTCAATAAAAGTCATTTCAGTTTATATTTTCACACTTTAATCACAGTATGGCTCATGGGTAAGTAAAGGGGAGGGGATGTGGTTGGGTACAAGTAAATATTAAGTAAGTAAAGAAGTAAGCGGGTTATGGGGTTCGGAAAGAGATTTTCAGAGGATTCTAGCTCCCAAAGGATATTCAATGGTGGATTGTCATTGGACAGGAGATTTTAAAAAATCGGGTAAATTTGATTAAATTTCCGGAAGTATTGGTTTTGATTTGGAGGTCTTTAGGTATATCTCTATTTCGTATGAACCATTTTAAAAAGCGGGTAAATTTGAGTAAATTTCAGGAAGTATTGGTGTGATTTGGAGGTCTTTAGGTAGGTATATCTCTATTTCGTATGAACCATTTTAAAAAATCGGGTAAATTTGATTAAATTTCCGGAAGTATTGGTTTTGATTTGGAGGTCTTTAGGTATATCTCTATTTCGTATGAACCAAGGCGCAAAAACCTACCACTTTATAATGATCGAATTTTTAGTTAATAATATTTTTTGCAATCGTAATTTGGCAGCCAACAGCCGAAATTGGTGAAGCGTACGTAAAAATTAGTTTCATCATACTTCTGTAAAGCACGTGTTTTGTTTTCATCGGGAGTTATGACCTTCTATGGAGAATCGATAATAATTATAATAATAGATGTCTTTATTTGGGCGGGCTTCAGGCTAAAATGTCCCCTCTGCCACCTAACCCTTTGTTAGCGTCGATGAAAACATTCATAAAACAATAAAACATACATAAATAAACATTAACATGAGAAAAATATATATTTTCAATATTCATTATTAGTGAAACGTCAAAACAAGGTAAACAAGTACGAGTGGAATTTTTTTGTGAAAAAGATTTCAGTTTGTGGAAAAAATATGAGGATAAGGGAGTAATATCCTTCAGCGAAAAAAAGCCACTCGAGGAAAACGCCCACACAAAAAGGAGGTTGTGAAAACCTACGAAAATCTACTGAGTGAAAACTAAGATCCTAGTTGACAAGTTAAGATTATTGCATTCCGTACATGCAGTAACGGTAAATAATTTGTTGCAAATGACAGTTCGGTGATGAGGACTAACAAGATTATGATTACCTCGCGTATTTGTCACACGGACAGTGTCAACTGAGAAAAAAATTATCCGTAAGAACTGGATATACGGCTGCAGTACCTATAGGGCTTTTGCTTTGCCAGCACGGTATCTCTCCTTAGATCAACAAACTGCATTTTCTATTTACCGGATGTCTCCGACTTTACAAATGGCCCCAATTCGGATTCGCAGCGCCGACTGCCGATCCTTCATTCCCCCGCAATCTCCCACCCCATTCTCCCGAGACGCGAAAGAAGAAATACCGGCCTTCTCCCCTTCCCCATTCCAACCCCATACCTATACATCCCCCACCACCAGAACCAACCCTCTTTGTCGGATCATTTAGCCCATAAGGGCCGGGCCATTTAGTGGGGAGGGAGTCGCGGACTTCCCCCCAGCGTCTCTTAAAGAAGTTAAGAAGGGCGAGGTTGAAGAAGGCAAGAAAAGAGCAAGTGGAGAGGGTTTTTCGGAGTGACGAGAATGATTCTGTCGAGTTGAGAAGGGGGAGAGGCTGATCCGAGTTTGCATTTATTTTCTTCGCGAGGAAAAGAGGGCCTCTTAATCCGAGCTAATCGCTATCTTCTCCTTTTTTGCTCTGGAGGCAGAGTCGATTGAATGGAGCTAAACGTGTCAAACAGCATGACGGTAACGCGTTTGCCTCCAATTGTCTTTAACGTTTTAGATGATCGAGAGGTGTAAAGCTACTGTACATACCGGAAGAGTAAAATATGCATTTAACCATATTAGCGATGAATTTGGGGAGCATGATAGGTTGGATTAGATAGGTGGACATAGAGCTCACCAAGGATCAAGCCTGAGACAAATAAAAATTAAGCACATACAGACAAGGTAAAATATATATTCAACCATATTAAGGATGAATACGATAAGCGTGGTAGTTTATTTTGAATAGGTGGACATTGAAATCATTAAGGATTAAGACACACGTGTGTGAATAACAGAAATTCGGGGTTGAAGAGCGTGGTGGTCCAAAGAGTAGAACACTGACTACTGGCACAAGGGCCCTTTTGTCCTGGGTGTGGCCTTTCGACGCCGCCAAGAAACATCCTCACAATGGGAGGAGGCAAAAAAATGAACCAGCCTGCCAACCGTGAACATGAGAGATTAGCATGGAACGGGGTGAGCTCTACCCTCAACCATCAAAACTAAATCCCACGTAGAATTACTGAGTCACTGAAGCGTCACTTTGATAAAGTGTAGTTAAGTATAAATGATTTAATGCCGGAAATTTTATATGCAGCATCAAAAAGAATAAGAAATAGACTCCCTTAGAGCAAATATAAATTAGAAGACAATTATGTCCCATAAAATTCTCTTTTAATGAGAAACAATTCCACTGAGCTATTTTAGGCCGTATTCGAATATTTTCATGTGGCCATAATTTAACGTTAAATTTAAATCCTATGTTCGTACCTACCACAATCCCGACCAATCTTTAACTTGGTTATTTTTCTGTGTATTTTTTCATTTGTTTTCGAATTGTAACACAAATGTTTTACGCTTGGAGAAAATTTTTTATCATATTGACCTCTATATAAGGCAACAATGAAGTAGAAATAAAAATTACATTGTCTCCGAAAACGATGAAAAGCGCGATGAAACCGCTTACAGACAAATTTTTAGTGGAAGTGTACCATTAAGTATAACGCAATGATCACTACAACAACGGCGTAGCTACAACGGATCAGTCGAGGCGCGAGGGCCACGAAAGCTAAGGGCTATAGCAGTAAGGTGAAAGTTAGAGTAACAGGAAGTGGAAAAACTATCAAGCTAAATGCTGTAATCATTTCACATTTCTACATAATAACTATTAGGAAAGAGTATTGTATCCAAACAAAAATATCAGATTCAAAGGAGTGGGTCAGACGAGGGCCAACTTCGGTTTTACCATTCAATTTAAATTATTAAAAAAAATAATGGTTTATTCATAATTGTTCCAATTACCTGATTTAACGACATTGAAAACAAACAGGGTGAAGTTAATAGGAAAGGAAATCATTACCATAGTTGTACCTTTTCTATTGATTGATTTCTATTGAATTTATCATCCACCACCGCTTGTGTTCGGATACTCAGTAAGAAATGGACGTGATTTCTTATTTCGATTACAGCACAATAAAGTATCGCTGACAATATATTACATAAAAGTAAAGAATGCATATATAAGCACGACATTTTTAGCGACGCAAATTTGAAAAGGAAAAATCAAGCTGAGATTAAGTTTACAACTTTTCTAAATTTAGTAATTTGTATACAAAATCGAGAACAAATAATTTTTTTCACAAACAGTACTTGAAATACTGCGGTAAGAAGCAGGAGGGAAAGGGTTACTCTTAAATGATAGTGGGTTCGAGAGAAAAGGCAAGTGTACGGGTACGAGGGGGAATGTGCAAGGGGTTACGGAGGTTCGTCCGAAGGGTATGAGGAGGGATGGAAGACTCCAAGGTTAACACTCCCCCGGGCATTTAATTGAGATCGCAATCTTCGAGAGCCATTTAAATGAAAACATAATTCCCTTCTCCGCTTTACTATTTCCGTCCTACCCCTCGCCCCTTCCATCTCGTCCTCAGGACAAACCCTTACTCCTCTTTTGCTCACTATATTGCCATGGAAACCGCAACGCCTTCCCATCCTTACCCTTTCCTTCCGACAAACCTTCTGAAAACCTTCGCCTCCACCAAACTCCGTCGACCTGCACAGATGCGAATTTTGCGAAAAACCCAATCGATGGATTCCCCGATATTCGTGCGATAAGGACACGATTGTTACGAACATTCTCATTTCGTTAATTACAAGCTGGAGATTGAGCAGATTAAATTTTTCAAAGAAAAACACGAGATTATAAATTGGGACATTAGTTATCGAAAACGCGATCGCTTCCATTACCATGGAAAACGAATTAATTTCTATGAACAGGATTAAAGACCCGGAAAAGTCACGTAGTGCATAGAAATTAACCTTGAAAATTAATGAGGGCATGCATCAATATCTGCTGGTCTCCGAATTAATGTAAGAATATTATTGGTCGAAGGTGTTAATTAATAGAATTTGACATTTGCTATCGGTATTGAAGCTATTATGCCATCGCCAGGTCGGATTAGTCGTAAAGAAATGACATATATGTGTTAGTACTTAATCGTCCACAGTCCAAAACTTATCATCAAAAGTGGTTTTGCTGGCTTGTCAAAGATTCGCTCTGTACATTACAAGCACGATCCTATAGGTATTTCAAGGACATAATTACTAATACATGAAAACGTTTTTGCAAAAACAACTAGCCACCAAACAAAACATGCATACGGTATTAAATAATAGTAATCCTGACGACGAAGAAGTTTTGGGTATACTTCAATGGTTATTTCAAAAAAAAAATTTCCGTTACTTAGGGTGGTCGTGAGTCGGAAAGTCGTACGACGGGGACTACCCGTAGTGTGCCAATAAGTACAGTGTTGCTCTTTCATTTCATTTAACATAAATAATCGTAGCTAAAATGGCATAAATAATACAAAGCCTTAAAACTCGGGCGTTTATTTTTAAACCCCCCTTCACTTCAAAACATATGATCACGTATGATATTGTCAACACTAAGAAGCGCATTAGTCACTTCCTGCCTTGGCTTATAATCGACCTCGAAAATGACACTCCCATACACCCAAAAACCATGATTACGGTGACTCACACACTGACAAGGACTCGCCTACGGGGAAAATTGTGATCACTTACTCAGGCTCTATAAAAATTTCCGACCTCGCTGACGCATGTCAACGCCGGAGCGT
Organism: Ischnura elegans; assembly: GCF_921293095.1. Classification (NCBI taxonomy): domain Eukaryota; kingdom Metazoa; phylum Arthropoda; class Insecta; order Odonata; family Coenagrionidae; genus Ischnura; species Ischnura elegans. The sequence continues at coordinate 88,913,225 of NC_060249.1, forward strand.
TATCTCCTGGAATGAATCTAGAGGAGAGGCCGGTAGCCGAGTAGGTTAACCTTTTCGGCAGCGCCGGAGAAGAAGAGGACCATGAAAAATGGAAATGTGTGGCTCACACCAAAAGCTTTCCTTTGGCGGCCGAGGCGGAGGGAAAAGACACAGAGGGAAGAAGACATTCGAGGGAACAGGGAAAGCGTTGAAGACAAAAAGGACAAACGAGTCGACAGCCATTTCGTCGTTTATGGCCCTCCGCTTTGCCAAAGTGAGAATTTATCTCCTAGCCACCCGCCTGTCACCTTGCCTCTGCACGGAAGGACATTAGAATGGTTCTCTACCGTTTCAACCGAGAGAGGGAAGAGCAAGGCTAGCAAGGCTTCTATATGGGCTAGGTGACCTGACTAAAGGTCGGTAAGCCACTATTTTTGGTTTCTTTTTCACCCGTAACTCTACATTGGCGTCAACCTTCGCACCAACCCCAACAACAAGTAACGGAGACAACAGTTTCAAAGGTAACAAAGTTTCAATTCAAATCATCTCTCAAAAAGTAGGCTATTTTTTTATTTATTTCCAACTTCCCCGAAATAGCACATAAAGGCCTAACAAAGGAGTACATATTAACAAAGGAGGTAACACGTATCCATACCCTGGATAGGGACCACCTACCCAGGCGGGATTCGAACCCTCAACCTCAGGTTTGGTAGGCGAGGATTTACCCCACCCCCACCGAGACCAGCAATATGTATTTTTTTTATTTTATATTACTTAAAAGAAGTAGGGATGTAGAAGTGGTTAGTTTATTCATATGAAATTAGTTATAATTGTGAAATATACATTTATTAATGATTAAAGATCTTTGATCAAAGATAAATAAGCTAAATATTTGTAGTTCTCGCGGTAATGCATGCAGTAAATAATTTCATTCTTTTCCTCATCTAAAATTCACGTAAGTAACTAGTTTTCACGAGCTTACGCCTCAATGGAAATACGATTAATAAGCAATTTTAATTTCTTCTACTGAATACTATTGGCGAATTCTTCTCGGATTCTCAACCAGGTTCACGATAGAATTAACCTGGTTAAAAATCCGAGAAGAATTCGTCGAAAATACGATTGCTTCATACCAACGTTTCGGAAAGCTATACCTTTCATCCATACGGCTGATACAAAAGAACATAATACATTGAAGGTCAGAAACGCCCAAAACCTCCAACATTTTAGAATTTAGAAGTAATTTTTAAATTTCTCATGAGTCTTCTTTTAGTTTGTATAAACTGGGAAATGCAAGCCTAGAAATCCTGCTGAAAAAAAACAAAAGTTGCTACGGTTTTCCGTAGAAACCTTTGTTTTTTTTAATTGGAAATAACCGTTTTGGTAATTTATATTCCTATCCGTTTTCGTAATCACATGATTTTTCGAGTTGATTTCTAGCCAGGTTTTTTTCATTTACCGGGAATATACCTAGATTGAGTAAATATTTAATTGTAACAAGAGACCAAACAAATGATTACAGGTTGACAAAGAAAGGACAAATCATGAGAAACCATAAATACTATTTCAACGTTTAAATATAGGAAGATGAAAAAAAACCACTAAGGAAACAGCGTCATCTTGGAAGGTGGAAGGTACAAGATTGAAAAACTTGGATTACTATCAAGTTTGAAAAGGCTATCCTAACAAATCTTCAAAGATAATATTTATGTACCACCCTTTAAGGGGATCCTTGGGTGCCAACTTGTTGACCTATGGAAAGGCCCAGGGATCGTCATACTTGATCTTTATAGCCACACCACCCGCTGGGGCGAAGCCATCCGCAGCTCGCCATTCCCATAATGCCCTTCCCTCTTCGGCTGACGGGAAAGCGAAAATTTCATCGGTCTCACCAAAACTTGTGACACACGCTAAGAGATGGCCCTCGCGTCGCCACGGCATGACGAAGTGGGCGAGATAGCAGACGAAGAAAAAAAATAGACGACCCTCCTTGCGCACACATATTTTCTATTACGGCAGAATATATGGCGCCTCAAAACGTATACAAACACCATCTTATTATCCACGAACTCCTTCCTGCTCACCGCTAAAACCATTCCTCATCATACCTCTGCTTCAAGCCTTCGACCGTGACTCCTCAAGTCCTATCTTTCTATCCGCTGCTATCGCTAGACCCAGAGACAGTTTTTGTAATCAACCTTGCTTGTGGATCAGACACCTTGCAGGTACTATTTCCACACGTGAGAAAAATGTGGTTGCAAAGGCAAACTTCGCTGAACGAATAATGCTCCGTGTATATATGTCGTTCAATAATAAGGATCAGCGAAAGGGTCCTACCGATTGAGGTGGAAACAATATTCACGTCCATGAGATTAAATCCCTCGAGGGTGATATGAGCTAAATTTAAATTTTCCCTTTTCCTCCACCGTAAATAAATTAGTTTTCAATGCGGAGTTCCGCTGTAGTTTATTCATAAGCACTCGACCTGACATAACCTGAAAGTCTACATAATGTTTAAAAAGTTTCATCGGGTTACAAAGTTAAAATTAGCTAAAGCGGAAAATAAAATTCGATGTAGTATTTGTCATAAAAAGAGAGCAAAAAGACACATAGTAATACAAGAAAAAAATCACAAAATTCAAAATGGAAAAAAATTGTTATTTAAAAAATATATGTGATAACAATGATAATAATCAATACTCCCTTTTTTACATATGGCAAAACTCAAAAATCCTGTTAACTATTCTGTTTTTAAGTTTCATTTTCACGCAAACAATACTACATGCGACAACAGTACATGTGTCCGAGCCACCTTTTTTGTACTTCTGCTATCTGACTGTTTGGTTGAGGTGAGATTGGCTCACGGGTACAGTTTCAACGTTCGCGCCTTCGGCGCTGTCATTAAGTAAAGACCAAACCGAATTATACTTCAATAAGAATTATACCAAAAGACGATGGCAGAGATATTTTGAAATGTTGGCATTCACTTTATTCCTTACCCGGTCGAAAACCGAGAAGGACTTCCTAAGCATCATTTGTAGGGCTAGTGAAACGCCCCTCATTGTTAACACCATGTCTATTTGTAAAAAGCATACATATATGTATTATAAACTGAAGAATTATAAAATGGAAGAAAGTCCATATTAGACACTTTCTGGAACTGACAAATACTATCATCGACCATTCTTAAACAAACAGAATAAGGAAAAATTTACGCCAAAATATCAAGAGAAACATCTGACCCATGCTTTCAGCTTACACCTCAAGAGAATGATCAAGCAAATAATAAACCCAAATGAAAAATGGAATCAAATTAAATGTATCTCCACGAAAGAAAGTAACGAAAATTTTTTGATGCACATAAGTTGATAAGTGGTGGGAGCACCTGGATTATGATAGCCAATTTTGATTCTGACGGGGTTCAAATGACTTATTATTAAATATGTTCAATAAATGCAAATAATAAGCGCTGAAGATATAACAACTTTCTGTTCTTCGCTTCGATAGAAATTCCAACGCTTTTCGCAAAATCATTCACGGATAGAGTAATAAACTTTATTTACCTCAAAAATGACTTATTTACGCTGTGCAGAGCACCTTCCGTCCCATTAAACTGCCAAGGTATGCCCAAACAAATTAATGCTGGATAGCTCAAAATGAGTTCAAAGCAAAATGTTACGCTAAATACACTCTTCAAATGGATGTAGAAACCCTGACCGATTGCAAAAAATACGTTAAAAAATAAATAGATGAAAACATAAAATACTTTTTGATGTGGTTTGGGCAAAAGATCTGGTTGCTACTAGAAAATCAAGAATTTAACAAAAACCGCGATCAAAAAATGAAGGTGGAAGGTGATTATCATTTGATGGGCAATAGATGATGGTTACCAGCTAACCAACACATTGAAGAATTAATAAATTAATTTAGAATGGAAACAGTTTGAGAAACACAAGTTCCTTGTCCTAGAGGAAACAAATTGCCTAATTTTCCAATCTTAAATACTAAGAACAGCCTCTGTAAACACAGTAAGGTAGGTAGAAGAGCAAAAATGAGAGACATGAATTTCATGAAACACGCAAGAGCACCACCACCCTTTGTCTTCTACGCGTATGGCCATTATGACTCTAGCAGAATATATGCATTAATAATAACCATATCAGTACCCGCACATCGAGTATATATCTCCGGGATACGGGAAGGTTTTGGGACCATTTAGGGTCGCTAGCGGTGAACCTCGTGCAGAGAGGGTGGGGTGACTTGATCTCGTAAAACGCTACCGAGTTTCCCTCAAGGACTCATATCTCTCTCTCTCCGCTTACCTCGGAGAGCAGCAGCCGCGACGTTTTATATCGCTTCATAATTCTGCCGCATCCTAATTGTCTGTTCTTAAGGGCGGGGGGAGAGGGAGTCAAAGAACGGGGGTTGGGAAGGGAAGGGCACGGTCTCTATCGGGTCCCCGTCTTTCCTTGCGCACCGGCTGCATAAATATCTTGGTGGGACGATAGGGCGGCCCGATAAGCTCTCGGCCGGGAGTGCGTCTCTTAAGGTGGGACGCCCTTGCCTCTCTCGTGATGGAGAGAGGGGTGAGCCCATACAGATATGCCCCAGCCGCCAGATAAGGACTGGTAACTCACGTCATTTTTTTTGTCTCGGTCCGGCGTCCCCGAACCAGATTCCCAGTCCTTCGGCTGAGCCCTCTACGGACCCGAACCCCGAAACTGATACATACAGAGTGCTTAGCATGGGCGCACCCGGCGAGGGGCTAGAGGGGGGAGCTGCTCCCCCAAGATCAAAAATCGCGAATGTCTTCAAGGAAAATAATATTTTTCAAGCAAATTATTTAAAAACTAATAAAATGCTGTTACAGTTTCCTTAAAATGTTGATTTCTTTCACCTTTTCCATGCTTAAATCTTACCTACAACATGAACAACCATGCCTTGCCCCCCACCCCCCAGTTTTGTTCTTGGGTACGCTTAGAGCTCCCTATTCACGCTGTGTTATGATATTTACTCCAAATTGAAGCTGTGAGCATTCGCGTCGCACCTCGTATTCTATTAAAAAACCAACAATATAGTTTTTACCGACCATTGTTTTTAAAACGTAATGTTTTTCTGAAGAATCTCTCTAAGTACTAGCGGCATACATTTTATATTTTAGCCCTACCTTTCTAAATAAAATATTGTGTAATACAACATGATTTTTTTGGCGAGATACAGGCACCACAAGAATAAATTAAGTTTTAAAATAATGTAGTAAAGTAATTAATATATTTTAGTAAAGGCTAAATTAGTCTTATCCATCCGGACTTCCCTTTTTTGTAACCATCAAAATAATAAGCCTCTTTTTAGCCTTTTTTTACGTACCATTAAAATAATAAGATTTTAATCTTTTAATTTGTACTGGTTCCATACGCATTGCATCTGTTAACTACACTACTTCATTTTATAAAATTTGAAAACGTAACCTTTTTCTGGGGCGGTTTACGAATAAGCGGCGCGACGCAACTCGTATATTATCTTTATCTGCTCGTGGAAAATTCTCTCTTAATAACAAGCCATTTTGACACAAATATAAGCATGGAGTATTCCCTCTCCAGGATAACTTAACCTTGCCATTTCACAAATAGGGATGTAAATATTGCAACAATCCGCTATAACCGTAAATGAATGGTTTAAGATGTTTCAAGCATTAAACACTTGACCATGTATGGCTGTATTATGCTCCACTTTATGAAACAATCGAAATTCTAAGCGATTTCTATGATTGACTTATAAACACTACTTTTCAATAAATAAACAACTACAGAGCTGAGAAAAATTCTATTGCATTTAACAGTTATCAGCCGCATGCAAAGTAACTAAAATCTCTGAAGGACTAAGTAATAAATTATTTCGAACTACAAAAGACCTTTTTCTGATATATCAGGATTTAATCTGATTATAACCTAGGAAAGCTAACCTACGGAGAAACAGAACTCAGAGGGCTTCAGTGGAGCGGATAAGAAAATTCACAAGAGCGAAGTCGTTCAGAAACGGGAGAGCAATAATCCCAGAAACTTGCGACATCCCGTCAAACTCCCGGATACCTTTTTTCCCGCAATCGATGTATCACATCATCGACCGAGTTGAAAATCCCTCCAGATATTTGTCTTTTTCTTACGCCAGTGACTTTGCGTAATTGGTTTTTTATTGTCGACCAACCCGCATTCACAAGCCATTCCGAGCCAATTCAATGCATCCACGCCCCCTTTTTTTTCTCTTCTCCATCCATTCCCGAGAAACCGCAGCTTTCCGAGCATTCCATCAATTTTCTTCACGGCAGAATCGACCTACACCTCATCTCACAGCCGATTCGGCGAGTATTTCACCTATCCTTTCAGCCTTGTTTCTTATACATGAAATGACGGGACAAGAAACTGCCCAATAAAACGCCATAATCAATTTTTCCTAAGATAACACAGAATAATTGGTAACGGTTTCAGTAAGATGTCATTAAATCATGAAATTAGAGTCTACCAATCTCAATGAATGAAATATCTAAGCTTTTGCGATATTGATACATTTAAAGCATGTTTTTTACTTCTGTGTAGGAAGTAATCATTAAGCATTTCCGTACAAAATTAAAGAATATAAAAACTTTTAAAAGAAAAGTCCCAAATATTTACGTTCTTAAACCTTTTCCGGCGTTCATTATTAAACTCAGCGGGGATCAGAACTAGAAAAAGCGTTTTCTTTGGGAATATAAAATAGTTCCGCAATGCAAAAATCGAGGAAATTATTTATTCTCGAACAACTCTTCAAATGAATAGCTATTTCCATTATGGAGTGGCAGAGTTGGGGCCGTAGAAAATCCTTATTGATGATTGAATGATAAACTAATGTAGTTTCAATCACAGTCGGGTTAGACTCAAATGGCATTATTGATTGGAGAAATTAAATAGTGCCAGACTTAGACTCCTACTATTTGATGAACTACTACTCTTCAGGACCGGTCACAAAATGAAGGAATCACAGAAACACCAATGGTCTTCCTTCTCTTCCTCTTTTTTACCTACCTGAAATGAGAAATGAAAGACAGGAATTAGACAAAACTCAATAAAGATAACTGCAAGAAAATCAAGCATATATGCATAAAAGATGAATAAATTTCGAGTAATTGGTAATATTTTTTGGTAATGTTCAACGAGTATTTATCAATTCTTCGAGTAAGAAATGTCTTTACATCTTATTTGAAATTCAACTCTCACCTCCTTTACACTCTTTATCACAGTCCAAAAGAGTATGTTGCAAATCTAAGGCATTGGGTGTTCCAATTTCACAAAATGCCTCACCAATAAAATTCACATAGAGACTTTAAATTTTAATTTTAATAATTTGTTACGAGATACTTAAAATAGTATAACATTTAGAAGCAGAGTTAAGGAGACATAATCCCTAACAAACATAAAATAGATATTATAAATTTATTTCTGTTGCCAAAATCATTGAAAACTGGAGAAAATCAGCACATAGTTTGAGGCGCAAACCACACTAAATTGATTCGATGTTTAGTTACTACATTCGAGCCGTAGATTGGCGAACCCTACATTATCTAAGCCATTCATTTATTTTACCATTTCGTAACATTTCATTCTTTAGATAATTGAAATTCTTCATATATAAGTCAAATATAGCGTGATGGTGAAATAATAAAGTGTGCAGGTGAAGGAGTATGGTAGGATCACGAATAATTTTACGCCAATTTTTCTGCCGTCTTGCAACGCTAGCAATATGACTACAATTCAGAAAGTACCTGCATAATTAAATTGGGGGTGGAAAAGGAAGAAAAATTGCTGTTCCCATAAGCTGGGATGTTTTCCTTATCACATACTGTAGTATCTAACTGAAAATCCTTAAAGTGACTGGTACACAAACTAAATATAGTAATAAGAATGTTCCCTTTAAAAATTTCTTACCATTATCGAACGTACTGAGAATTACGTAGATCGCATCATTATGAAATCCATTGCTTTTTCTAAAACTTTCGGAAGATACCCCACAGTACCTCCTTATATTTCATGTAACTATAAAATGATTTTCATTTCCTGCTTCCGGTATCAGCATTTTTTATTCTAAAAAAACCTCCGCCTCCACAAAATGTATTATTCACTTCCTACTAATTGACCTCACTCATTCACAACCAGTGATTCAACCAGTAAGTCGTTTTGGATTGGCATGTGTACATCCCATTCCGAAATAATCCACAGCTGTGTGAATTTGACACATTCTGAGAAGAATGGCCAGTTCTGAGCTATACCTGTTTACTTTAGTTGCGATTTCACCAGAGGGGCAGTGGTACCGGAGTGCGCCGGAACGCCGCGCGGCGCGCCGTTCCAAGACTGTTTAACGAAAGACATAGGTAATTGTCAAATAACACTTTTATCAATTTTGTTGCCTCAAAATATCTAATTTATACATTCGTAGCCAAAACAAAAAAAATTGTAATACAACGTAAATAATGACTGGGATGAAAAAGCACACATAGTAATATTTCACTTCTAAAGAAAGTTGAGGAAAGTGTCTTCCAGTACTGTTAATTTTCCCATGACGTCATTGCATAGGGCGCCTGAAATATTTATCCGGGAAACGAACCCAGTACCCTACGATCTCTACACACTAGGGCACCACCCTCCCTGCACTTATCAACCACGGCTAATATATTCAGATGGACAGTATTTATCAGAAACTTCTATTATCCTTGTGTATCTTTGCCATATTACATGGTATTACGGAATACCCTTCATTCCTACGCAAGACCAGCCTTTCGCTTCGTTTGGATACTAAGGCCTAAGGCCTAAGGATCAGGATTCTCCCAACGCTACCCCTAACCCCCAGAGGACTATCCTTCGCCTCCCCCGTTAGGGGGGCCCCTTTTTCCCACGGCGTAAACGCTCCATCGAGCAAGGAGATTGACAGAAGTCAAGCGGTGAGGAGAGCGACATGGGATGGGAAAGAGGGGGAGGAAACCACGGACTCGGGGATGAAAAAGTGCGTCATAAAAAGGCCGATGGCATATGTCACAACCACGCTAAGGAGGAGATGAGTTTTGAGTGACGAGCGAATTCAATGCGATCCCAATTGCACAGGATAGAGAAAAACCGTAGCACGAAATTTAAACCCTGAATAGCTCATGCCAGTCGGAACTAAAATTAACAACGATGTGCGAAAAATCCACGGAGAAAAAAATCATTCTCCTTGACCAGGATTCGAATCCTGATCCCCCGATTTGCGGTCTAGTGCTTTAGCCGGCTTAAGCTAACGAGGCGTCATTCCACCCTATGGATATTTGTGGACACAACCGGACTACTGTCGACGTCAAAATGATGTGCCGCTGTACTTTGCAAATTTAATCTTGACTTTAGTGCATGCCATAATAATGAATAATACGTCATTTTAAAGGAAATTTTTTTCTCAATTCTGATTTATTTTTTAAGAAAAATGTTATATAGAAAAATTAGAAATAAATTAGGAAGTTTTTCTAACAATTTTGTTTTTTCTTTTGGGTTAAACTCTAGGACTAGATAATGTTTAAACATTTTCGATATTTTACAGCAAAATATGCATTTTAAAAATACGCTAAAGACATTGTATTAATCTATAGTAATGTTTGCAACTTATTATGGAAGATGAATGTTGTAAACATAGTAGTTTTCCCGAGGTTGAGTTGCAAACTTCATGATGTTGACAAAACGGCTAATTTTATGGTGCGCGGAGTTAATTATTGCACTCTCTTGTCAACATTTTTTAATTTTTCGCAAAAGAAAAGATTAATTAGAATTGAGAATATAATTCCCCTTAAAATGATGTATTATTTATTATTATGGCATGCACTAATGTCCAGATATAAATTCTCAAAGTACAGCGGCACATCATTTTGACGCCGACAGTAGTTGTTATGAACTGCGGAGCATATGATGCCACAATCAGTCAAAATCGTGCACACAGCGCCACAGGCGGAGAGCAGACCCGGACTTAGAACACAAGAGGTGTTCGCTCTTGACTACTTTTAAGTGACCCGTGATAACTTTTACGGGAGTCACCCGCAATGCAAAAATTGCGTAAAAATCCGGTTGAGTCCACAAATATCCATAGGGAGGAATGACACCTTTTTAGCTTAACTCGCTAAAGAACTCAACCGGAATAGGTGGATCGGGGTTCGAATCCTGGTTAAGGCGAATGATTTTTTTCTCTGTGGATTTTTCACACAATTTGAAAATTGCGGATGACTCCCGTAAAAGTTATCACTGTAGCTAGTCCCGGTATTTTTAAAAGTTAACAACTATGTTTAGGTGGATCTAACGGAATGACCGCACCGAATAGGCGTGGCAAATAGCTGTAACACTGAGTCAAAACTCAACCCAAACACCCAGTTTAGGTACATAAGGAAATTTAAACAATGGTGCATGTGTACCGTTGGCTGTGTTAAATGTTGTTTGAGTAAAAAAGGAAACTTAAAACGATTGTTTGAAAAATAATTGACAAATTATCAATCGGTAAAAATCATTATTGCATTTTTTTATTGTTTTCGAAAACGCACCATTTTTAAACAATATAAACTTTGAGCCAAGCGCTCCGACTGGCCGCGATTTTCTCTGCTGCCAGATGCTATGGACAACTCATGAATTCGTATGCTTTTCCAACCGGAAATCCCTCCAGCAATGTATCCAATCCATCCAGCAAAAGGGCAAATTTGCAGCCAATCGGAGCGCTCGGCTCAAAGTTTCTGCAGGTTAAAAATTGTGCTTCCTCGATGAGCGACAACTGGATAAGTGAAAAACGTCTATGAGTGAGATTCATTGCCAGATACTGTCGTTTTTAACCTTGAAAGCCTCTATAAAGGAGACTTTAGGAATCTCTGTAAGTGAGAGATATTTTCGTCCGACTTCAAGCGGGGGAATGTATGCGCATTGTCCAACTAAATGCGGAATGACGGGAAACCAATTTCATACTCATAATTTCAGATTGCATACATTTTAGTTAACTTTGACTGGAGGAGAACACTTTCTTCACGAGATTAGCTCACCAATCAAATCCTACCACACACTTAGACGGAACTAAAGAGAGAAAGATAGACAGTGATTCTATCAGTGAACTTTCCTGGCTTCTTCGTACCATGAATCTACAATTTATTCATTGCCGCTTAAGGACGGGATACCACAATTCTCATTTTTTTTAAAGCGGCAAGAAAATAGAAACTCGTGCAGAGGAAACGTCATACTTGGCGGCTACCTAGCAAATGGGCGCAGGGAGAGAAGATAGTGATGGCACAATCAATCGGTAGGATATGAGATAAGAAAGGCATCTCATGAACCAGAAGAAGAGCCTTTGTACTGGCACTTTTAAACCACTAGGGGAAGTAGGGCCTCCCACTTCGGCCACAGCTTAAAGCGCTCCTCGATGACTCTCCGGAATTCTGAAGATCCCACGTCACCCACCTCCGCATGATAAGCGGCAATGCGAAAAGAGCTTTCAATTCCGGCGAGATAACCGCGGTCATCTATATCCACATGATTGGAGCGTGCTGCCTGTTTATCGTCGGTCCAATATCCCTGTGTACCCCAGCACGAGACACCCTTCCACCCCTGACGACCTGTTTTCGTATTCCTGAAAGTGCTTTATCATCAGCATTCAACGGAGGTAGGAAAGCAAAGAGGAAATGTTTGAATGTCGAATCAACCTATCGACGAGAACGTGACACATCGTATAAGGAAGTGGGGTTTATCGCCGATCTTGGGCGAAAAAAAAATTAATGAGTAAACTCATCATAGTTTGTATTCAACACGGTATAAAAACACGATCAGATTGTAGGATGAATTTATAAGCCGAAATACTACGAAACGTGAGTTTAATCAGATGAAGGAGAGACAGTTTTATCGGTTTACGATTCCTAATTCAAGAATTATGCTTGACTGGGAAGAGAGAATATATCCGCACGACAGTGTTCGGATTAAAGAAATAGAAAATTAATATTTCCGTTCCAGGGTATGACCTCTGTGGCGTTGGAACTATGAATGTGACCAATACTGTCATGAATAAAGGATACGATCAACGGGAATTATTGTACTTATCATTGATTAAGAACAGTGCATCGGATAAGGCTAAAAGAAAATCCAAGAGGAAAAATAGCTACTTTATAAATTCACACAAATTACAGGAGTCACGGAACTAAGGAAAAAGAGGATAGTCTTCCAATAGTGTAGGTATAAATTTCGTAAAAAAGTGGTCTGGTGATTAATTCCGCATTTACAAATTGGGAACCTTTTAATCCTCTTAATCCTCTCTATATCATGAAAAAGTCAATTTAAGGGCATCAATTAATTCTCAGTGCTAAAAAGTTAAGAATTCAAATTAAAAAACCAAAGAATGCAATATACCTTTCTGGTCCAAAAACAGCGTCAGAAGGAGGAGAGAAAAAGAATTCATCATCGCGTCGAGGTGTAAAGTATACCTAAGATAGCCGGAGAACACATTCATCAAAGTGAATGAAATGTGGTTTTAATTGAAATAAGAAAAGAAAATCAATCAATGGCAGAATGAGCAATAGGTACCCTGAAATTGCAATTCGGTAGAAGTAACCGCCCAGAAGAGAAAAAGATAAATGGTTAAAATGCGTGCGAGAATCCACATGAGGCAGACGTAATGAGAGTTTGAAAGACGAAATTTTGCGCATTTTTTTTAATTGAAGGGAATAAAGTTGGATCGCCATAAAACATTCACCGCTATCGATAGAAATTTTCACCAAAATGGCATAAAACTTTTACCACTCTAAAGGTAATTTAACATAGATAGAAGTGTGGATTTCAAACGGATACATTATCGCATAGTAAAATGCATTAGTAAAATGATTAGTTTTTTTCGCATTTTACAATATCCTGACGCCACTAAAAGCGTAACAGAAGTCGTCAATTGAAGTATTTATTATTTTCAGCAACCACCAATTTTTTATTTCCTAGTCATGCCGTACAAAAATTGAAATATTTATATTATTCTACTTAAGTATTATGGTGATTTTAAGCATTTTAGCATATTCTTCGAAAATTCGGGAATAATTGTAAGAATTTGTAACCTTTTGATTTTAAAACGACGCGACGGTGAAAAGACAAATTCATTTCCAGCGATAATTTTCGAAATTATTAGCATATTCAAAAAATTATACGAAACTTTTTGGAGATAAGTACCGGTTATGCGTTGACTTCCTAGAGATGACGAAAATTTAATTAACTCTAATAAAATATCCTCATGCTTATTATTGTTCTTTTATACAAATGTTGTTAATATAGAATTAAAAATTGGCAAATTTTTTATTTTGTAAGGACGCAATGACGAGATTTCGTTAAATTTCCACCATTATATATTGCGATATTTTAGCTAAATAACTAATAAAAGTATTCAAGTGCATTAAAAATATTTTCTAACACCTTTTAATAAATTTGGGAATCAGTTTTTAAAATGTGGAATCACGCTGTCATGGCGGAACACCTTTAAGGAGGCCGGGCGTCGAGTAAAGGCGGGGGAGAAGCTGTAGAGGGCGCAGAGCGGCTATGCGGAGAAAAAGTACGAAGACGAAAAGAAGAGAAAGAGTGAGAGGGCCTGAAGCGACCCTTGATGAATGGTCCCCGTCTTCGTGTGACGCGAATTTCGATCAGGATACCGGCGCAGGGAGTAAAGGGGGGGCGCTACTCCCCCCAAAACTCCTCCGACCCAGCACTGCCTACATCACCACGACCACTACTTCTTCCAGGCCCGCGTGAGGCATAGCCTCCTTTTCCATCGGGAAAGAAAAAGAGGGTAAAAAATCCTTCACACACACACACACACACAGGCTCCGCGCCATCTCCAGGGTGAGATTGAACGTCCCAAATTTAAGTCCAATAATGCAGGAGTCATATGTAACTGTCAGGGCTACGGGAGAGAGAGAGAGGAATGGGGTTTCCCTTCTCCCAACAGGACGGCGCGAAGGAAAAGGTGGGGAAGAAGTAAAAGGAGAGGAATGGTGAGGAAAGTAAGTCGAGAATCACGAAGTTGAGAGTGGCTAGAGGGAAAAAGAAGGAAGGAGGTGTCTGCGAAAAGTTTTCGGGGGAGGTTTAAGGGAGAGATTGGAGTGGACAGAAGGGTCAGTGGCTTAACTTGGTAGTGAGAGCAAATGTGGCGATCGCCCGAAATTTTTTATTTAAGAAGATCACCGATACCTATATTGGTTCTTACTTTTCCTCGGTTTTTCATTTTAGGCATTTGCAACGATTACACGTACCTTATTTATTTAGTGTGACAGATAACCGTTTCCAATGCCACTAAAACGATTTTTAACGCTACCACACTGTCACTACCCGTTAGGAAATATGCAGCCGTAAATAAAAATTAATTGCGCCAGTAAATAATAAAATATTTAGTACTACTGAGCAATGAACTTATAATACAAAATTTCAGTCTACAAAACTTGCTGGTGATAGGTACTAGCGCACGAATATTAATTACGAATTTGAAATACCAGTATATATTTTCAATTACTTTGCCGTGTGAAAAGTCGTCTCATAATTGTGCAATTATATCCTTCGTTTGTATACTTAGTGAGTCGTACTATTAACATACTGAGATATACATATACAACCATCCTACTCGTTTGAAATCGGTGATAAAAGTAAGAGGAAACAATTCCCAACTTGTACTAAGCAAGAAGCCATTATACCGCTGATGATAACAGTTATTCTTCAGGGGTCTTTCTCTTACTAGGAGTTGAATTATCTTAAGAAATGAGACGAAAACGCTGTAAAAATTTTAACGGCCATACATATAATGAAATATTCTTTCCACAAGCTTGCTTTTGAATATATTTTTGAAACTATTTATTAAGTGCAACAGGCCCATAATTTCTTCTTTTTGTGTTGTGGGCTGTTGTGTTCCATAATATATTAATATCACGTGATTATATACTGGCATCACAATTCACTGCCTTGATTAAGTGAGCGCATTATCCTTTGGAACTGATTATGGCATTTAAGAATGGTGCGATCATAGCGAAAGCACGAAATCGCATAGAAAAAACAAAGGAAGTAGAGAAGATGTTAATTCGAATATCACGAAGATGTGGATGGGATAAATGCGAAGAAAACATGAATGATGTGCCTGAAAATAATTTAGATAAGGGTCGAGAGAAGGGAAAAAGAGGAATGAGAAGAAAAAACGGGGTATCACACAGGTACCAGTAAAAGCGGTCAGGGTCTCTGGAAAAAGTAAATAACCCGCTGGAACATGATCAGATTGAATTTCATCATACTGTGGTGATAAAAAGAAAATTAACTTAGACTACGGTGGATTATCTGGTGGTTTGGTTAAAGCGGTTTACTGTGTCTCCTCAGGGCCATATTTTGATTTCCTATATTGCGAGTGAAAGAAGATGTCACCACAGGAAATATAAATCTTTCCTAATGATCTCTTCACTTTTTGGACGGCATCGGTAAACATTGCACTACTGCTCTTAGTTTTTCTAATAATTGACTTCATGTACACCAAGGATGAAATTCAACCAAGCATGAAAAAATATTTATCTTAGCAGGGATTCGAACTCGGAACTACCGATTGACGGTAAGGTATTCTAACCAGTTACATGATTTGACGATAAATAACACCAACGGTATTATAAATGTGAGCCCTACTCTAGGAGTGAGTTGGTATGTATACCCAAGTATTATAATGCTTCTTCTACATCATTCAAAAAAGGTAACATCATTAGCGTTCAACGGAGAACACATAGCGATAAAATTCTCGGATTTAAAAGGTTTACAAATGTAGCTTTTAAAACTAAGCTCTTCGTAAGGAGACATAATTTTTCTCGGATTCTGAGAAAAATGAGCAACCAACAATTCCAGTGAGCGATATGCTAGATTTTCTGATTCGTATATTTTCTGGAACTGTCTTCAATTTTAGTGGCTGAGAAGTGGAATTCGTTTCCTTAGGTTCACAGCCTCCGCCTACCTTACCAAAACCACCATTCGACCAAACAAATTCCAACTCCTTGATTTTCCATCCCATCTCATTAAAATGAATGATGGCAGACACTTCCTTCGTGCAATACCAGCAAAACATTGTAGATCAATGTTTTATCTACGATTAAAAAACAAACATCGTCCTGTCAGTGTCGGCTAAATACTAGGATAGGCACATATCCAAAAATGACCTGTCTTTATCGTTTATAAATGCTCACCGACGTTATCCGGGCAAACCTGAACACAGTAGCGGATACAGAAAAAAACTCGAGGGTGGGGGCGCAAAATATATCTTTAGTTAATACCTTTACTTTTATCTTAATAAAAAAATAATGAAGACACATGCAGAGTTTACGAAATTTTTAATTAAATTTATTACACACAAATACAGCACAATGTCATCTTATAAGAAACAATTTATAAGAACCTACATCTGGAGTATGCTCCTATACGGAAGTGAGGCATGGACAATGACCGCAGCGGAGAAAGCAAGGATAGAGGCCTTTGAAATGTGGTGCTACAGAAGAATGATGAAAATCAAATGGATCGACCGAGTTAGTAACGAGGAAGTCCTAAGAAGGGTAGGAGAGAAGAGAAGCCTCATGAAAACCTTAATAAGAAGACGGAACAACCTTATAGGCCACATCTTGAGACATGATGGCCTGATGAAGACAATCGTCGAAGGACAAGTGGAAGGCAAGATTGGAAAAGGAAGACCCCGAACAAAATATATGGAAAATGTAAAGAGGGATGTGAAAGAGAAGAAATACGTAGGTGTGAGAAGATTAGCTGATAGGAGAACTGAGTAAAGAGCTGCGTCAAACCAAACCTAGGATTGTTGACCAGTGATGATGATGATGATGATGTCATCTTATGATATAAAAAAATTATAATTGTGCTTCTGCAATGTTTGGCAATACGGGCGGGCCCGCAAGGGGGGCCGCACTCCCTGCGTCCCCATCTCTATCCGCCACTGCCTGAACATAATATTTGTTCCAATCTCTGACAGATGCCTCCAATGAAGGCCGCTATCTAAAATACTCGTCCCGCAAACGGCAATTCAACATCTGCCCGCCGTCGTCCACGGCGTCATTTATCAGACAGGCCGAAAGATGACGCTCGACTGCGCAAAATATTCGGGAACGCAAACACAACGACACCCGGGCACGCTTCCCCGAATCGCCTCGCCGGAAGACGGACGACAGGAGAAGAGAGAGGACCGGAACACGGGCCATCGGTCCCCGGGAATGAAAACGGTCCATCCCGTAGTGATTGACGGAATGTAAACCTCTGGCCCCGTTTGACTGACCGTCCCTGGTAGCGAGGGCATGGAGGGGTTGAGTTAATATAAATGCAAATGGCGGTAGGTGGCGAGGGTTTTGTCGCTCGAGCGGCCTTTAAATACGTAAGAACGACCCTTGGGGGCCAGTGGGGCGGTGCAGGGAGGATTGAAGACGCTTGGACTGTCCGAGCTATCTGTTGATGGATCGTGGGGAGAAGCGCGGGAAACGGAGCGTCTCTCCCGCGCGGGAGTCGGGCCTGCAAGCTCCCGCCGATCTCTTTCCTTCCGGCCGGACGGAGCGAGAGCCCTTGACGTTTGAGGAACCGTCGGAGACCCCCCCTCGCCGATACTTTTCTCGGTTCGTCTCATTGGCCAAGGGATTGGGAACGGAACCATTTGGTGGCCAAGGAGACGAAAGAAGTGGGTGATTTAAACGCTGCGAACTCCAGGGAATCCGTTAAAGAAGAGATGACCGAAATGGTTTTGGACCATAAAAAAATGGCAAGGGGTTCGCGAAATCTTACAATCTTCCATGTTCAGCCTCAACATTGTTCACTCTCACACCACCCTATGAATGCTACCATACTCAGTTTTTTTATATGAAAATACTGCTGAACAAAAATTTTTCATTGCTGTTTACGTTTTGCTTACTATTTATTAATAGTTTTCTTTGTTACTGCGAGTACTTTGTAATTGGCCTTTTGTTGTTTTTGGATTGCATCAAATAAACAAATATGAGTTCAACTCAACCTAATCATCCCAGGTTCTTTTAAATTCCGTATTTTTACTGAGCCTTGTGATCAATAAAATGCCAATTTGCAGAGCTTTGCATGAGTAAAAAGGTAAAGGGCAACAGAAATGAGGAATTTTCTTTAAAATTGAGCATTTCTATCTACAGGTGGGTCATATATATTTTTAATAAAGATCCTATATTCAACCATAAATTATTGAGAAAGTGACACATGCAGAATTATAATAATCATTAGAATTTCTTCGTTTGTTTTTCTTTAATCCTATTTCAAGTTATACATCAACTCAACTCTCTGACACCTCCTGCAGGTGGTAGTTCTCCTTCCTCAGCGTTTATACTTCCACGTCGCAAAACAAGCCAGTAAACTAGAAAGTATTAATAATTATGAGTTTAAGAATTATAATAAAACGTGTCATTACCTTACTTGCCAAGTACACTTGCCTTATTTTTCCAAGTTTAATAAACTTTTACGTCAAAAAATCATATTAAACTAACATTACAGAAAATGCAGTTTTCAGTGAAGCTTCAACGTAATAAAATGACCTGAGCACAAGTAGTACTACGATGACGAATATCCAACATTATCCATAACTAAGTGGTGGAAAACGTTTGTACATATGTAAGTGGAATGCGCCCTTCATTACTCTCCGAAAACTTGCCTGTGCCTTTCCTCAATTGTAAATTTACAGAAAAACACACGGGTGTGAAATTTTAATCGTGGATTCACTACTTCATTCCCGTTTGTGCTACTTGCAAAGTATCGTCGGAGGGTTAAAAAAATAGAGGGCGGCTTTCAGATCCACGCAAGTAAACATGGGCCAGTTATGCAAGCTTTAAATGTGTTCACCAAAAATATAATAATATACTTCTCCAGAGGAAATTTTAAATTTCAGTGGACCCTAAAACTTATACATTAACGCGGAACTATAAACACTACAATAACTAATCGTCTTGATTGTCCGTTTAAGTGAAAAAAGTTTGCAAACATGCTAGAAGATCCTACAGGATAAAATAGAGGAATCTTATTTGGACGTGCGATTGCTCTAGGACAGAGTTGGGCAAATATGGCCTGCGGGCCACATGCAGCCCGCCGCAGAGTTTGTGATGACCCGACACAGAATTTTTAAAAAATATGACAGGATACTATTATATCATTAAATTGATTATATAATTAAATGAACGAGCTGCTATAAATTTAAATATAAAATGAACAAAATGATTAAGTTGAATAGGACTACCACTATTGTTAATTTTTATTGTCCAATTTATATTTTTCTCTGATAATAAATATAATGTTAACTGATAAATACAATCATTGCAAACGGTGCGGCCCTCCGATAACCTCCGCTCATACAAAGTGGACCTCGAGCCTAAGCAAATGCCCACCCCTGCTCTAGGAC
Source organism: Ischnura elegans (assembly GCF_921293095.1). NCBI lineage: Eukaryota > Metazoa > Arthropoda > Insecta > Odonata > Coenagrionidae > Ischnura > Ischnura elegans. The sequence continues at coordinate 88,932,662 of NC_060249.1, forward strand.
TATAATCTTCAATTACACATTTGCAGACAGTGAATTCAAAGGTGTAATTTGGTACGCAAAATCCCAATGTCATTTTCTTTGGCGCAATCTATTCTGGCTGTAGAAACGTGAAAGAGACGATGGATGGACTGTCACACTTTTGACGAGAGACACGTTAATTTCCGTGGTAAAGGCGAGCAAGGGAGAGCTGCAGGGAAATTGACCAAATAAGCTCAGTGCAAGCTCTCACGAACCAAAACACCACTGAAAATTCATGACAACGAGGAAGCTGGAAGACCGGAAATTCAAAACGACACGCTGATTGTAGTGGATGCATCACTTCTACTCCACCAGCCTTTTTTCACGTCAAGCTGCTAAATTAACGCTAAGGATCTAGATACTGTCAGAAGATGCAGCGTAGCACTTCTGAAATTAGCTATGAAATTAGATTCGAGCCTCGTCAACACTAGCATATATAATTCAAATGTGATGATGCATGCAATTACGAAGAAAACGCTTTTATTGATGACACTTAAAAAATAAATAACTAACTAGACATTAAAAACATATAGACAAAAAAGGGACACTCAGATCATTTAAACATTGATTTTAAATTATGTTGTTTCGCAGCGAATAATATTTATTTGCACCTCAGATTTATATATTTTACTTCTAAAGAAATGCCCAGGTACAGTGTCGGGACTATGAGTTTTATTTGGGGGGGGAGGGAGATCAGAAGATCAGTTTGCCTCCCCCCTTCTCACATCCCCTACTCTGTTACTCCCCCTTCCCCACCACAAAATATAATACATCCGTAAGCTATTTCTTTAAGATGCGGTTGTTGACATTACGCACCGTATGTTTGCTATCAAGGACTTTAATTGATAATTATTGCTAAATTTAATCATTAAATAACAAGATCATTATCGTTCATTTACGGCCGCATTTCATATCGTTCATTACCGTTTATTTAAGAGGTCCGGTACGAGTCAATTAATTATATTTGAGGGATAACTACATTTTTATTGATATCCTCACCCCGTGACGCAAAAAACGCTCGTTCTGTCTTTAAGATGAAAGTTGGGATGATTTGATATCATTTCTTGAGAACGGCAACGATTTACCTACCCAATCTTTCTTCATTTTTAATTTTCAGAGCGCCGATAGATTAACAACCGCTAAAAAACTAGGACACTAGCATTTTCAATTTGTTTTTTTCCAAATCTAAGGATTCTTATTAATTTATAACCTAATAAGAATAGCTAATTATTTTAAAATATACAATTTATCACTATCTTGAGCGAGATGTGGTAATCGATAATATGCCACGATAGTTAAATAAGACATAGACATAAAAAAGACAATATTGCCACTATTTTCGCAAGGCAATTTTCGTGGCTAAATCACTTAAAAATAATTAAATATGTTATTATGAAATTACTGAAATGCAATTACTTTCACCCATTTCTAATTAACTATTTGAACCATGAAGTTCTCCTTCCTTGAAGGTATAATGTTCCAATATTTATGAGGGGCAAGTGGTTGATAGCGGTACAAGCACTTGTTCATCCAATGTGTTTCTCCTTTCGCCGCATATAAGCACGATTCCCATCCTCCATGCTAGAGGGAAGGAACCTTTTATAACTAATCCGCCGGGTCAATACAATAGGGTCGAATTAAGTGATCACCGGCCTCCGTAACGTCTTCTCTCTTTCATTTGCATCGAAAATTGCACCCTAATGGATTCTTTTGTCTCCACAACCTTCCAGCTCCACCTCGTACGGCCTTCCACGAATAGACGCAATATTTTGTTTCGCCTGTGACCCCACCATACGCACGAAAAATTCTTCCCGACCCCTTCCAGGAAGCCCGGCTGTCTATCATCCGCTGAATGGCTCGAGAGGTCTTCCCGAATGAGTCACGCGCTGCGCCTTTTGCGGTGGAATGTAGAACCACATTGACCGCGGACTACCTTCTACCTCAGGCCCTCGGGCGTTCGCGGTTAAAAGCCCGGCCGAAAGATGGCAGCATTAACTGTGCTGTCTCTTCCGCGTGATGTACCGTGACTATCACTTCAACGTTCTTTTCTTTTGTGTACGCATCATCTAAGAATGTTTTTATTTATAAGTAAACGTCAATAATCATGATTTTTAATACTCATTATGTCTAAATTATATTTAAATTAGTTAAATATCCCATAAAACCTCGCTTAAAAATGTTAAATAATAACTATTAACTTACATATTCGCCAAAAGTTGTCGTTGTGAAGAACCTATGTATCTAGCAAGCGTATTGAGCATGACATGTACTGGTTACCCATATGATAGGTGAAATTGGAAAAGGTATTCATAAGGTCCAGTTAATACCTTCCAGTCAGCGTAAATACCAAAGAGACTCGTTCAATAAGAAAAGTATGAAATTTGCAATGGTAATTAACGCCATACGATTACGGATAACGTCTGAAATCCATAAAATGTAGATTGAAATTGCTTAGAAACTATAGTTGTTCATTGTACTTGTATAAAACATTCGATGGGATACGATTTATAAATGGCATGCACACTTTTGAATTTATAACGCAAATCGGTAATACGTAAGTTTGTATAGTAAGTAATGATTAAGTGCGATCATGAAAAAAATGCTTCAGAATTCTTAAAGCCATCATTTAGGCAGAAGTTCTGCATCTGTGATGCTATATTTGGCTAAAATAGTCTACAGAGTAAACGCAAATTGTAGGAGTTAGTTATTTTGTTCCCAGATCCCATCAGCAAAACTTATATTACTCTACCGGCCGCTAATTTCTTTTTACATGACATAACCTAAATAAGGATTTTTTAAATCCATCCGTATAACCAAATTTTTAAAATTCCCTGGGTTCCTTCAGTACCTTACGGTATGGATCTGACCGGAGGCCGATCATCAATGAACTGAAATTATGAAATCAATGAATCAAAAAGTTTCAATAATATTTTATATACCTAACAATTGCACACATCGGTGAGGATGTCTGGTCGCTGAAACTTTCTACAAAATGAGTCTTCAATTGAGGTCTCACTGAACTGAGCTTAAATATGGGATATAACGATTGTATTACGACAAACCAATGTTAAAATATTTCGGTAAGGGGCGAATATTAGGGAAAGAGGGCGACTCTCCACCCTAAAAGAGGAAAATGAAAAACATAATTCACATTGAAATCCGAATTATTTTGAAGAATCGTTTCATTTTTTAATAAATCAATTATGAAAATTGAAGGGGCACTTTGTGCTTTCATTTTTTTGTGCTTTGTCTTTTTCATTTTTCACAATGAATCGCTTTCACAAAGTTACGCATCAAACCATCAATTTGGAATAAATTAATTGTTTTTTAATTTTTGAATTATTTAAAATATAAAATTTCAAGGGATGCCATTATATTAATTAACTCAAGCTAACCTTAATGTACTTTCTTCCCTCATAAAACATATTTCCTACGTGAGCCGATGTATTTTTTAGCATTCATTTAAAACTATTCAAATTTTGCTTGTCTCATAGTTTACATAGATGATTTCTTTGGAATTACAATAATCATGATTTTAACTTCGATTATTTTCATGAAGATCAATTAAACATTAACAAAATAATTAATCATTACAAGTCGAAGAGATGATCGTGGTATCTTTGAAGATGTGCAGTGTATTTGACAAGTATCAAAACTTTAGTATATGGGCTTATGCTGTTATCAAATTCACGGTTTCGATTCTAAGTATTTTGAACTTGTTTTGCAGGTAATTTTTTTCGCGACCCATGTTTCAACTGATCGGCGCCATTAAAACAATTTTACCCTTAGGAATCAAATGTACAAGCAAGTCAATCCTCACCCTAACCCAACAATTTTTCATATTTTTTAACCAAAAGCTGAAGTAGGTATACCATGCATTAGCTTACAATTAGTTACCATCAATAAAAATTGCAAAAAGGTATGTCGAAATTCTTGTCTATTCTTTTTTAACCTCTGAGACTAGGGCAATTTTTCTATTGTTTATTATATGCAAAAAACATTTCTGTAAGCTTTTATTATGTTCAGGTACCAAAATTATACTCATTTTCACTTTAAGTCCTGATGATGGAGTATAAATAAACCAAAGTTCGGTAAAACTTCCATTTCAAATTTTACACCAACATTCCAAGATTCAAATTAAGTATATAATGTGGGGTTATGTTCAAAAATACTAAATATAGACTCATCCAAAATCAAAGGTCCCAATGGCTTTAGGCCGAATTTACGCACAGCACCATTGATACCAACAAAACACTTATTTGGTCTTGTAGTTTAAAAACCAGCCGCAATGGTAAGAGGTCATACATTAGCTGTGCTCCTTTACTTCATTCACCCCCCCCCCCTCCACATTTCTGCTGCTCCATTGAAAATGGTCGTCGGAACCAGTGACGTCATGACAAAATTAGCAGTGCCGGAACGCACTTTCTTTAACTTTTTTAGAAGTGAAACATCGATATCTTTTTTTTTATTAGAAAATTTTATTTTTACTACAAATACTGTGTCTCTTTTTTATTGTAAGTTATAATTTACATTTTATTATATTTTTTTAACATGTTACGAATGTATATATTAGAAATTTGGAGGCAACAAAATTGATTTAAGTGTTATTTGACTATTACGTCTTATGTTAACCAGCTCGTTCTGGAACCATTACACCACTGGTCGCAACGTCGCGTTTAACCCGCGAAAATGTAAGCAACATATGACATGTGACATATGAGACACATGTTTTGCAATATTAGAGAGGCATTGTGTCATGCCGATATCATGTGCGACTACCAGCTACGCTCTAGCAGCTGAGACATATATTACGCTCACAGAACCTTCGCTATCACAGTATCGACTGTCAGCTCCCATAAAAATCTCGCAAAACAGGGAGATTACTTCTAATAAAACAATATGAAAACCACCAAAATGCCACCACCGTTTTACCCCTCTGACGACGGCCGACCTTAAAAGAGTATGGGATGGAATTAAGATCATCTTACGGCTACCGGTGGGCAGAGGGAAACTCAAGGGAGGATATTCCGGTAAAGTGATACGGCAGAAGTGATCGGGAGGATAGGATAAGGAAAGCCATAGGCAAGGAGCCGAGATTTCCACCGCGGACGGAGGAGGAGCCCAAATGAGATAGGGAGTGGAAGACGTAGATAGTGGGAGAGGGAGAATGATAACCTTGTTACCATGCAAATTTGGAGTTCGCGGCAGAAGACGTCTCGGGAAAGGACCTTTTTAGAAGGGCAGGGGGGAGGGAGTCTGTGAGAACCTTTGGAGGTGGTTGAGGGGGATGAAGAAAGTTTCGAAGCACAAGGGAAAGGTGGAGGTTGTAATGCGTACCGGTGGGAAGGGACCAAGGTGATGCAAGGGAATGGAGAGAGTTAGGGGTCAAAGGAGCTGCTGTGAAGGTTTTCGGGCTTCCCACCGGGTTGGAAGCTTCATTTATCCCGAGGTTTCGATTAAATACTTTTACTTTTACAGGCTTATATACATATAGTCTGGGTCAGTTGAGGCCGGGTCAAAACAAATCCAGAATAAAATACTTCTTGGCCAAAGGAGCTGCTCTCCGACTCCAACGACCCGAGTTCGTTGCACACCAATGTCCTTGTCAAGGGAAACGTTCGGAATAAATATGCCTTGAGGTTCGTTTACACTGAGTAACATGTTATATAAACAATGATGCACAAAGGTTAAGAAAAGACTTAGCTGTTTCACAAAATAAAATATATTTGCGACCGGTTTCGATACAGCGTATCATCATCAGCGTATCATCATCAGCCAGATGATGATACGCTGTATCGAAACCGGTCGCAAATATATTTTATTTTGTGAAACAGCTAAGTCTTTTCTTAACCTTTGTGCATCATGAAGGAGTTTCACCATGTTACGCCAACCACCATCGCATTTATATAAACAAGTTACACATAACATGTTTTACGAAAAAGTTGCAAATCCATGTAACCTGTAACATAGTGTTATGAAACAAAATTTCGGGTACGGAAACATGTTTTTTGGTTTCCCGCTTCGTTTGGGAAACCAAAAACTTGTTTTATAATCCGAATTTTCGTTTCATAACACAATGTTTCATGTAAAATGTTACACGGATATGTAGCTTTTTCGTAAAACATGTTGTATGTAACTTGTTTATATAACTTGTTACTCAGTGTAAAGGCACCTTAATTGAGACACTATCGCTTAACCAAAATTAGCATTTAGGCAGGCCATCCTTTTTTTGGAGGAAAGCGTTATGTGTAGATTGTTTTTCTGCTGACTAAAGGATTCCAGGTGAAGTCTTCGGACAATCCAAATAAAAATACTAGAAGAGCCAGGGGGGGGGGAGGAAAGAACTGGCCCCCTTCCCATGAATTCGTGAATTAGCCTGTGGAATGGTACGGGTAGAGCTCTACCCTCACCTAACCAGACCAACCTACGGGTCGAACCACAGAGTTAATGATCCTTTATTGGAGGGGGTGGTGAAAAGCTAAAGGTATCAATTTCACAGATAAATTGCTCAGTATAAAAGTAGAATTCACAGCGTCTTTTGCTCACAACTTTATATTCTTCCCTCTCAGGGTGGCGACAACAACACTAATAAATAAACTGTTTACAAAAAACAGCTGTTACTAATACTTTCAACAGCATGCATTCACTACTCCATCGGTAAGGAACGTTAACTTTCACCATTCTGAAAATACCTCAACTGATCCCTTTCAAATTGGATTCCCCTCTATAATTCACAATAAGGTTTGCGAAGATTTTCAAGTGAAAAATTGAAAGTGAGGTGCCACTTCGCACTCGCCAGGCCCAGACACGAATACTCGGCGAGAACGTGGGATTCAGTACTAAAACATTTAATCCGTGAAATCCGTAAGTTATTAAAACAAAAGTAGTATATATAAACAATTATTAATTACAGAATTAGTTTTACTCGGGCACATTTGCAAAACAGTCAAAAATTCAGTCTGGGACTTTAGTTACCAAGTGGGGTCCTTCTGGGACCCCATTTGGCAACCATATTTCTCGACTGTATTTCAATAGAGAGAGAATACAAATAAACGTAATTTTTATCCTACTTTTTCTTGCAGTACGGAAGAAAAAAGTTATTCACATACCATGAGACACATGAGCACGAAAATAAATTATGAAATTTTTTCAAACATTTTCAATTGTGGGGTCCCTGAAGGACCCCGCTCGGTAATCAGAGGGTTAATAAATACTGTCTGTAATATAACAAAGTTTATATTTGAATATATCACCTTAGAACCTCACTGTCCCTACGTCAAACAGAAGGCCTGACTGACTGAATTTCCATGTTTTCCATATGAAATCGCCTCCCAGCTCCTCATATCCAATCATTTTCTTGAGCGCAAGTTTTTAGATAGCTAAAATTGATGAGTTTCTGATATACACCGCCGGAAGGCAAGAAGTGAGCCTTCTGTATTAGTCTGGCAGATGGGAATCTGTCGCAAGTGACAGAATCTTGAGTTCGGAGATTTGCTCTGCGGAAACTTCCACCGCACATCGGGCAGAGGGGGCTATCGCCTTGGGATATTTTTGAAAAATAAAAAAAAGAAATGCAAAAACGTTGATGGGAGGGCGGAGACTGTGTGGTTTGAAGTCGGGGTGTTTGAAGGGGGGGAAAAGGCCTTTTACTTTAAGGCGCGAGCCGCAGAGTGGTAAGGGGGGGCAGAATGGGGAAATTCATGGGAAGACGAGGGTTTGGCCTGATTAGAAATGCATTCGGTGCCCGCGCGTAAGATGCCACCCCTCAACGACCCAGCCCATCGCCTTACCTTTCAACTCACCCCACTCACCTACCTGTCACCCCCCATTCCCCGAAAGAAAGCAAAGCAATCCCTTAAAGCGGCCACCTGCCTTGCCAATCGTCCCCTCTTCCTATTAATTGCCACGCCTGACTGCGAAGAGAGGGTCGATTTTATTGCCATTCGTCTTCGTTTCCTGGTCCTCTTAAAAGTTTTTCATTTGAGGAGGCTTCTACCGTGAACCTACCATCACCTACCGACTGCTATTCAAATTACGAAAATGGCACAATTTTATTTAACAAAATGCTTTGGTGCACATACCATAAGTGGAAATTTTGCCTCTGTTATAAATATTTTTAAGACTCCGTACATTGCATCGACTCTCATATCGATGCATGGAGAATTTCATGAAAAATAAGCTTTCCAAGCGAGAATAACGCTTTCCGGTAATCAAAAACCGTATTTTTTCAAAGAAAGCCGTTGTTATAATATTTTTAACGCAAGGATGAGTTACATGTATAATTTAGGTAGCATAGAAATAATTTTCCTTTCATTTACAATTTAATTAATCACAAAATATTAAGTAGTTACAAAGATATAACACTTCAAAACCTGGGTTAATCCCCTATTTGGAAGAGAAGTAGTTGGTACTGGCAATTCACTACAAATTTTCTACATCTGCTCCCTCTTTCGCCTTCAACTGTTCATTTTTCGTGGATACTTCTTCTCAATCCTCCTCTGAATCCACTTTCCCAAATTCTGTTGAAATGGTGGCATGCTATTAAGAGGAGGCGACCGACAAGGCCGCTTACTGACGAGACGACTTTTCGCCGGCCGCCGTCCACGGCACGGTGCCGTGCTTTCAAATAACCATCGGTCTCCATGGGTGCTTTCAAACGAGTCGTATCGTTCCGTTGACGGCACGTCGCACTTTGGATGGCTGCCGTGGTCTCCTCGGCGCCTATTTCAATCCGGTACGGCGCTGTGCCGTCCACATCATGAAATACGCAATGCTACCTAGGGTACTTCAGACGAGGTGGCTTTTCGCCGGACTCCGTTCACGACACGTGCCGTTCACGGGCCGTGAAATTGAGACCGCTTTCAGACGATACGACTCTGCATTCCACGGCGTCGCGGAGCGCCGTGCCGTGAACGGCGACCGGCGAAAAGCGGCCTCAGATGATTTGCACTATGACAGAAGAGCAAGGAGAGAAGGGTAGGAAGTAAAGGGTGGAGAGAAACCCGGCGTCGGCATCAGCCTACACTGAACGAAAGGCACCAAGGGAACCGCGTCTTAACGTCCCATCCGACGGACGGAGTGCTTCACTGATATGACCTCTGAAAAATCTCTACCACCGCCGGAATTGGAACTTGGACCATCTAGGTGGGATGCGAGCACTCTAACCACCGCATCAACTCAAACTCAAACCCTCTTTGATCTCAACCATTTAGCTCCTCCGAGAATTCCATATCTCCTTCTCGCGCTAGTCCTTGGAAAATTGCTCCCTGCTCTATCGCCCACAATCTGCTTTCGTATCGAAACCACAACTCAGTCATCCCTCGCGCCCGATGGCCGACGGCAGATAGCTCTCACATAAAGTATAACGCGCAGCCTCACCGTCCCCTTCCGCAAACTTATTAGACCTCGCTATATTCCCTCCCCGCCTAATCCTCATACAACTTTCCCCTCCCCACTTCAAGGCATCCCCCGAGCAGAATACTTACACCCCCACCCTTTCAGAGACCCCGACCACCCCACCCCAAAACTGCATTCCCCACACCTTCTACCCCTCCCCCTTTGCCACAAGTGAACCTCCTCACCGTTCCCCCTCTCATCTCCCCTCTCCCATTATGTTCAAAGGATTTGACATTTACCCATCGATGATCCGTACCCTGTCGCGGTCCTTTCGCCAAAATCTCTTCCCATCATATCCCTTCCGGGAAACCCTGGGGCTATCCGCTCTCGTCTTTTTCCCCCACTAGTGGTAAAGTGGGCAGGATTTTGTAGACCAGGTGGTTAATGGTGAAATGGAGGCGCCATAACTTACGTTTCTTGAACTCTCATGGTGGCTGAGCAAAAACAAAAAAACCATCATTTTTGGTGAGGGATTACTGCTGGCCATTTCTCAATAAAATGTCATGAATGATAGACAATTCTCCAGCTTCACACGGTGGAAATTCATGTCATCACTCAATGCAAAAAACAGCATCCTTTTCCACCCACAATGAATACAAACCACTATAAATGAGCAGTTGATGACACATGTTTGACTAACTAAAAAGGACTTAATAAGCGTTTATATAGTAAAATTATTGTATCTCTATCAGCAAGCTACTTCCGCAACTATGCAGCCTGGGTAACCTTATAATTTGGATTTGGGTAGCTAACATAAAAACCTCGGCTCTAGCGTAGTTGAGGGAAATGGAAAAAGTTAGCTAAGGGAATACTTAGAAATAAATTCGATACACTTCTCCTTCTTCTTTTGCATAAAGCTTGAAGGAAATAAAATTTCCACTGGAAAGAAAGTTGCAAAGGATGGCTGGAACGATTTGGACCGCGGTAGGACCAAAATTGAGGCGGTAGGAGATGGGGAATGGAGAAAAAGACTTCTGGTGTGTCACACCTAAGTATTAACTACTAGGATTGATATCTTGCGTATCCTGGGTAAATATTTAAAGCTCATGAACATCCAGGACATGAACCACTAATAGTCCGGAGGGGGCATGAAAAACTAGTTACTTATATTTGACATCATTTAATGAATATTTTTGGTCAATATAAAACACGAAACAATCAAATTTCAAGCAATCAGAGTAAGAAAAGTTATCAAAGGAATTAACTGATTAATGTCTAAGTTAATCTCGGTAAAAGTAACCAGTTAAAGTTAAAATCTGCATTTATGAGAAAGCAACACATTAAAGTTAACGTTATTTTTTCAGTATTTTAAAAAAGAACAATTCAGTAGCCTTTGAAATCTATAATTCTATACCTTTAGTTATCTAGTTTTTAATTAAAGTTCATTGTACTTCCATTGTATTGTCCATTGTATATACCTCATTTCAGAATGGGTATCTAATATCCGTTCTCTTTTGTCCGCAAAATGGATTCATGCAGCAAGAAACAACCTTTCACATTTTGCTGATGAAGGAATACCAGAATTATCCTCGATAGAGATATTTTTAATACACATTGAGAGTTTTTCAACAGTGCTGCACTAGTAAAAATATTGTTACCGCATCTCTTGTCGAAAGTGCCTCATGGCTGATAGAAATCCTTTGTTGCTTGAATTTTGAAAAAAATGCATCAATATAAAAAAAAGTTCCATTTTAGACTCGCTGTCGGAAGGAGATAAACTTTTATTAGCTGAACTTTTATTTTCCTCTTTTGATGCCGGCAAAACTTCGTCCCTAAATTCGGACGGATATACATAAAATTTAACTAATAAAATTTACTGAAGTTAGTCTTGAGTTGTTTAATGTAATTTTTTACGAATAAAACCTAGACGTCAACTTTTATAAAAATAAAAGTAAAAACTAAATAGTGTACTGCATTTTAGATTAATTTTAAAAGTTAACTTTTATAATGGTTACTTCCAACTATACAAGCGACAAATACCTGGCTAAAGGCAGGAACATTTCCTTGTAGAATTAGTAAAATATTTTAATAAATTTAAGAAAAATATAATGCGCAAAATCATTATCGAAATAATGCAATTCAAAGCTCCGACGAATATGGAAATTTATAAAACCGAGAAAAGTTTACATCTAGTAATGCATGAATGATAATTCGATTTAATATAGAATATCATAATGCAAGTATACTGACAAGCAACAGGTGATTAGACATTATATGTCATAGAGCGGCACTCTATATAAGTACTAGCTTACGTTCTTGTGCACATTTTTTAAAAATGGGACCAGATATCTTTCCGTTGAAAGGATAAATTTAGCTGACAACAAAGTTATTCAGTTCATCCATACGGACAAGAGGCATTATTCTTCCTTTAATGGTTTCTATAATGCTCTAATTGAATGAAACGGAAATCATTTAACGATTTCCGGAGACTGAGAGTGAGTGAATGCGATGTAAAAGAAAAAAAAACTAGACGTCCTCACTGATTTCTCTTTACCACGCACTGTGCTGGAAAATAAATTATTGCCTTCCCCCTACGTTCCCAAGAAATTTAACGCCTGCGAAAACGATGTAACTCCCGTTCCTCAGAGCAAAGCAATGAATAAACTCTCTGTTTGAGCCAATTGAGGCTCCATTAGGATTCTGAACGACGCGACACGTTGGTGGCATAAAGAGTAACTTCCACTTCGTAGAGCTTTGCACTGTCTGAAAATCCATTTCCTTTCTGCTATAAAGGTGTGCTACACAACTCACAAAGAGACTTCCTGACAAGGGTTGTTTTCTGACGGATAAAATGCTGATATATTTATTTCGGCGTAGCATCCAATGTGAGAATTTCCCTTAGATATACCTACTATGCGTTGAAAAATGTATGTTAAAAAAATGGACGCTGATAAAATTGATGTTAATGTTTCTCGTTAAAACCTAAAATTTTACATATTCTATGTGTGTTTTCAGTAGCGCAGCCAGGGGGAGGTCCGGACCCCCCCCCCCCCCCCCGCCCCCCGAAATAAAAAACAAAATTATTTTCTTTCATAAAAGAAAACAATATATTGAAAAATCATGAATTTACAAAATATTTCTTTAAGAAATGAAGTTTTTTCGGTTAGGAACAGTGTTAAAATTAGATTAGGAGCAGTTTTAAATTAAAATTAAAAACCCATTGCTTAGTGCCCTGTTTTTCAAAAATTTTCCCCCATGGTTTTCGACCCCCCAAACGAAATTCCTGGCTACGCCACTGCGTATTTTCCAAGAAATATTTGTTATTATTTACATTTTATTGTTTTTTTCTCTCAAATGCAAACGCATGAATAATTTCCTAATGCAAGTGTTTCGTGGAAGGAATTTGACAAATCATTTATTTTTTCATTCGTCTCGCTCGCCTTTTTATTCATAGCAAGTAGGTATTCCAACATAAAACGCAATTCTTATATAAGATTTCCCTTTATATAAGCTATTAGAGCATCAGATGTTATTGACGAAGATCATCGATAAACATAAGACTCGCACATTTACATACCCGTTATTTTTAGGACAAAATGTTATTTAAGGACTCAGTATTTTTTTTCAAATTAAGGTAAATTTTTTCAAGGCAACGTATGAATGTAAAACTTCAAAAATATAATATCCGTGGCTCAAATATTTAAATTTCATCCTTAGTTTCCGAAGTTTCAAGGTATTAACTAGACAGGATTAGCATACTTCTCAGGCATAACGGGTCAATCTCTCGTTTCGTAAATTACGCTAATAATGTCTTCATCGGAGAAGAAACAAAGGTTAAAAAAACCGCTTTCCTTCTCGGTATCTAATAATAAAATTCTGGTATGAGTAGGTTTACAGATCAATTTCTTTGCAGCATTCGCGAATGAAAGCCACATGTTAATAAAATGCCCACATTCCAGTAATTGCTGTTAGCTTTGGCCACCGATACAAGAATGGGTCAAATGTGTCACGGAGAAAATAACAACTAAACCAAATACTTAAAGCGTAAAAATATATTTAAAACTCCAAAAATACTATAAAAAATTTACAGAAACTTTAGAAGAAGAAGAAGAAGCAGCGGGATGGAAAATATTCCAGTAAATTGCAGGAGTTCTTTCAAAATACCAGACCTACAATACATCCAACACTACTGCATAGGGATCTACACTGATAGGGAGGTATCCTCAATGTTCTTCGGAACGTTAAGTTCCAGTTTATTCCCAATGTAACTATGAACAGGCGATTAAGTGGCCATAAATATCGAGGGGTGAAGAAGAAAAACGAGTTTACAGTCGACGGTCATGGCAAGGCAAACGAAAAGCGTGCTGATGGGAACAATAACTCAGAGAGCTCTGGATCGCGACTTGTAATGGGAATCGATGAAAAGCACGTAATCAGGGTCATCGCGTCTACTGGAATTTTTTTATCCTCTCATTCTCCCCGATCACAAAAAGAGCTTGCGATAAATAAAGGGCGCTAAAATTCATTAACTCTTGAAGCAGGCAGCGCTGACCATTCTCATTGCCTTTCCCTTATCATCAACTCTCACAAAATGGCCCTTGGGACATCAAACAAATTCTTTTGTTAATCCACATTCGACAGACAGCTTTGGAATAATTCAGTGGAGCGTACTAAGTTATTTCATCATTTCAAAGCTTGTTTTATTAATGGCCTGAGGCGTGCGAAATATAGGAGCAGAAAGGAGAATATTGATGACAAGTAAAAAAAGACCTCAGGGCAAATATACCTGTACTTACCACAACCCTTAAGATGACTGCCCATCAACCAAAAGCTAAGACAAACTTTGAAACCCCTACTTCATCGTAACCATAGGAAATGTAAAATGCTAGAAAATGAAATACATACTTCGCTCACACAGACAAACTTCAATAAACGGAACGTTAAGTTCCAGTTTATTCACAATGTAACTATGAACAGGCGATTAAGTGGCCATAAAAAGTTCAATCCGAAGGATGTTTTGAATAGGTTATGATAAAGCTCACCCCGGACTAATGCATATGCGAGTAAAATTAACCTATTCAATTTAGGGGGACCAGTTTCATTCCATGTGCCGCCTTACAGGATGTTGCTTAGGCGGGTCCGAAGTCTTCACCTGGGATTTGGACCCGGGACTCTTAGGTCAGAGGACGATCTCTCAACCCACTAGACTCCCCATGAGGTACTTTAAAATGCATAACATTAAAATCCTTTCCTTCACCTCCTCCATGAGTTCTTAATTTAATGGTAACGAAATTTACAAAAGAAATTTTAAAAATGAGAGCACACGCTATCGGTTCATTCAGCTAATCAGGTTTGATATGATATTTGGAGAAGGGCACCGACGGCGTACGTTACTGGCGTAGGCGCCCTAGGAAATAGTAGAGAAGGAAGAGTAAAGAGAATTCTGGCGTCGGCAATAGTTGGCTCTGAACGGAAAGTGCTTACGGGACCACCGTCCCATCCGACGAACCGTCTACTGATATTGAAGTGCCTAACACAAAGAACTGAATCGGGGATCCAAGAGTCTCTGAAGAACACCCGCCACAGCAGGGAGTTGAACACGGACCCATAGGATGGGAAGCCAGCAATATAGTCACCACAACCACCCGTTCCCATAGACTAATCAGACCAATCACGTGATTTCGGATTTTACTTTTTCAATCTTGGTCACACGTGCAGACACATCAAACATAAAAATACCGAAAGTATACCTAAAATGCTGAAAGTACTGCGATGGAATTCATTAGGACGGAGAAGAAAAATAAATAGTTCTGCGCGCACTCTTCCTCACACTTACGGGGAAAAGGCATGTGGGAACTAAGAAATAAGACTGAAAACCCCAGCTATATGGGCAGGAAAGACCACCAATACAAGATGAAGCGCCCGCCTCAAACGACTAACGTAAAAAAGGTTCTCATACCTCAACAGGACGATCAATGAATGGAATGGACTCCCTGCAGAACTGTTTCAGCCCTATCCTCGCAACATAAAGATTTTCAAGAAGAGGCGTAAAACATTTATTCTGGAAAATTTATTTCATTGCTATTTTAAATTTTCACTGATCTAGTTTCATTTCGGTGATGTATTTTGATTAATACATTTTAATTAAATATAAACTGTTACCACCTGGCAAATAGCCAACTATATAATAACATAATAACCAAAACCATAAGCCTTTTTAGAACCTTTTTACGTTAGTCCTTTGAGGCCGGCATTTCATTTTGTATTGGTGGTCTTTTCTGCCCGGTTTTCAATCTTATTTCGTAGTTCCCACATGCCTTTCCTCCGTAACCTCCATAACCTGTTTAATAACTTCGAGGTAACATGCAAGCCACCGTGTGTGTGGCACGGGGTGATTCCACACCAGGCATGCATCACTAGACCGGCGCTTAATTTCTCAAGATGGTCCGATTTAAAAATTCGTGGTCTCAAAATGTGCGAATTGGTGAGAAAAAAAATATAAAAAAATTTTAGGTTCGTGCAACGTCGGATAGCCGTGCCTGAGGCGACTAAAAGGTGGGTTTTTTCGCTGAAGGATACTGCACCCTTATCCTCATGTTTTTTTCCCACAAACAGAAATCATTCTTTACACAAAATTTTCACAAACTTGTTTATCTTTTTTGACATTTCAGAAATAGTGTATATTGTATATGTTTTGTATTTTAAACGTTTATCTACCGTTTTTAAATATGTTTGCATTGATGCTATCGAGGGATTAGGTGAAAGAGGGAACTTCTTAGTCTCAACCTCGCCCGAATAAGGAAATTTTACAATTATTATTATTAATATTATTAAAGGAGCCTATAGGGCCTTAATGCAGTTATTTGAATGTTGAGTTTTTAGACCCGTGTAAAGCGTTTCCTTAAGTATAATAACTTTTTTAAATCAATTGAGCAAAACTTTCAACCGTTTTGTCGTATGCCCAAACACTGCCTCAAAGGTGCCCGCCGCACGCCCCCTGCCACCCTGCCGCCAGGCGCGCCGCGCGTTTCTTGATTCGCGGACACAACCAAGTCCCGTGGATCTTCCCTCCCTCCTCTCACATGTGGGCATAGTGGATATAGAGTGAATGATAATGACAACCCGGGCTCATATGACTCATTTGTCAATGCAATTTCATAAAAAGTACACTTTAAGCAAAAAGAGGGAGGATAACTAGGATTTTCACGAGGTAAATGCGCCGAAACAACTGTATTAGATCACGTTACTTTTCATTTCTAACAATAAAAGTTGACTGACTCATTGATTGCATCATTTATCCTTGCCAGAAACTCGCTCGCTTCCCATACAAAGGCCGAGGACACACGACAGCGAGATTCGTCCAGACCAGAAACTATAACCGTTCTTCCCTCCCTTTTAACTTTTCGCCTCAGCATCTTAACTTGCGACGCCCTCTCACGACGGAGATCCAGTATTTATATTCGTGGTCGTAGTGTCGGTTGGAGTCGGAGTAAGGGTACACAATAAAGGGAAGCGCAGCAGGGATTGCGGTAAGGGTTCGTGAGATTATAATGCGGGGACCATAAGGTTCCTAGCGAGGCGAGGTGGCGGTCTAAACTCGCGCATTATCGAAGGCATGGGACATCCCTCCCCCGCCTATTCGCCGGACGGGAAAGAAGGGGAATAAGCCGACGGCGTGCCATTCATCTCGCCTTCGACGCATCCCCCAGATCTATAATGCATCGAATCGTGGTGTGAATTACGGCGCCCAAGGACCCCAATTTGACGATCGTTTTCTCCCCGCAATGCGCTCAAGGAAAAAAAATTATCCCCCACCAATATATGATCCTCGGGGTTTCGGATCGGAAATCGCGTGGATTCGACACGGGGTCGAGCTTACTGCGTCAATTTTTATACATATTTCCCCTTTTTTCTCTCTCTCCTACGATCGACGCGGATGGAAAAGTATAAAAAAAACGTAAAAATGTTCACTCACCACCCCTCATCCGCACATGCCAGTGTTCCCCCCCTGCGTTCCGCTTTCCCTCAGATTTTTATTCCTTTCCTTGTTTCCCAGAAGACGGAGTATGTTGCCCGACCACCACCCCCTGCCACTTCTCCGCCCGCCACGCATAAATAGAGACGAGTGCATGAATTCTAGATTACGCGGAGCTGGACGCCCCGATTCATTTTTTTTTTCATTTTTCTTCTCGTTTTCCGTTTCAACTGTTTTCTTCTACCCCAAGCGAAAGTGAGGACGACTTTTACTCGGGTCTCTAAGTTTATTGTTGCCATTTAAAACTTTGGAACTTAAATCAGATTCTCAGAGCATATTCGGTCAGACCAGAAACTATGACCGTTCAATCCTCATGCTCCCATTTAACTTTGCGCCTCAGCATCTTAACTTGAGACGCCCTCTCACGATTAAGAACCAGTATTTATATTGGTGGTATGTAATTTTCGGAATAAAATTCGTGGTCGGTTTTTGTCATAAATATTATAGTTAAAGGTATGTTTACATGCACATCATGAACCTTTGACTTCACTTATCAATTCGAAATAAGTACTATTCTCATCCTTCCCCTCATAAACTTATCAAACATTCTTTTCTCTAACCCAGCTGTTAACGTTCCCTCCTAACTGAGTATCTTTTCACTCCATCAAGACGCTCCGTCTCCTCTGTAGTTCCTGTGTAGGCTTTCTCGCTCGCCATGTCCAGCACTTCCTCGTTCCTCGTCTTTCGCTCCAACTTTTACACTCCCCTCCATATCTCGAACGCGTCTATTGTTTTTTCGCCCTCTTTCTTCAAGATTCGACGTCTCCTTACCGCAGAGTGCTTTACTCCAGATCAGACTCAGCTATTCCTAGAATTCTTGCAAAGTGATCCGCTGATCCATTTCCCACATCATGATCTCTTACTATGCCAACAAAATCCTCTTCTTTACATCCTCACTGTCGTGTCTGTTCTCCACTCCGTGTTGTCGAAATAACTTAAATATCTCCACTTTTTTATGATTTTATGTTAAGCCTCATATTCCATGCTCGCGATACTTAAAAAAAACTGTATTACTTTCTTTAAATTTAATCCCGATTTCGTAGCACCGTTTATCATTTTTCAATACCTGCAGTCCTCCCACCCAGCGGAAAACCAACCAACGCCTGATCATCCGAAAACCAAATATTTTTATTAATTTGTCCAGTTTGAATGGCAATATCGACATTAAAGCGAAGTCAAGAGTTTACATTAGTTGATTACTAATTTCAGACAGGGGCGAATATATGGGATGACCTGGAGCTAAACTCCCCTCCCCCGGCATAAGGAGGATTGTAGAGTTAGTGTTTAAGCTGTCTATCGTCCGCCGCTTGCAGCTACCGTAGTACATTCACTCGTAAGTAGTAAGGAACGGCTAGAAAATGTGGGGAATATATAATTGTTTTAAATGGCATAGAAAGAAGATTTAATCTGCCACATCAACAGTAATAATGGCGTTATTTGAAAAAAAATTTTATTGGAAGAAAGGCAAAGGAAAGCCCCCAATTAATTAATGAAGGTAAGTAATTAAGAATATAAAAGAGGAGAAATACGTTAGCAATAGGAAAAGGTTAGCACATAAAAGGGTAGAGTGGTGAGTTGCGTCAAACTTCGATTTGTTGACTTGCAACTATGATTAATTTTAAATGTAAATTATCATGGAGTGCCCTAATTCATAATGGCTTGCCTTAACCTTGAATTACTATTCTTCCTCCCCGCAAAGATAAAATATACTTATACTCGCCCATGGGCGTACCCAGCGAGGGGAAGGAGGGGGTAGCTGCCCCCCCTAGTAGCAAAAATCGCAAATGTCTTTAAGGAAAATAATATATTTTCAAGCAAATCATTTAAAAACTAATAAAGAGCTGTAAAAGTTTCCTTAAAATGCTATTTTCATTCACCTTTTCCTTGCTTAACCCCTTGCGCTGTAATGACAAGTCTAGCTCGTCATAAACTTTCGACCCTGAATGACGCAATGACTAGTGTATCTCGTCATCGGATTTTCATAATTCTAGCTCTATTTAGAGGAAAAAAATGATTATTTTGAAAGCTTAAAAATGTTAAAACATGCATAGAATACATAAATAATTCATTCTCCATGAAACATGATGCATTGGAAGGATTAAAATTATTTTATTTATAGCAGCGACAGCTGTGTTCTTCATGTTTAATAATCACATTTTATTTCAAGGTTCTACGTTTATTACAAGTTACAAAAAATATAATTTCACTACCTAACATTTAAAAGAGAACCCCAGAAAAAAATTAATAGGGAATAGGAGCACGAAATTCGGAAAATTAATCGAACTGGAAGAGGTTAAATCTTACCTGCAACTTGAACAACCATGGCTTGCCGCCCCCCTCCCCCCTAGTTTTGATCCTGGGTACGCCCTTGTACTTCGCCATTGGCCACAACTTTCGGCTTGAGTGCGCTGCAACGCATTCTCATTGACCACTCATGCTCGTTCTTTCTATCAAGTCAATAATGTACGAGCGCTACTTCGCCGTATGGTCCTCGCTATAGAGCACCCTACCCCCCTAGCCCTCCGCGAAGTCTTCCCACAATCCTTGCCTTACTTCCCTTCATTGTTCACCCCAAGCCCCACTCCAACCAACACCCCGACCAACAGTGGAACGACGCCCTTGAAACCGACGGCCTTAAAAGCCGAGCTCTACCCCTCCCCCTCCAGGGGATTCCATGCTTTACGTTTTCGTGGAAAACATTTGGCAGACAAGTAGAACGCGTGCTGTGGAAGGGTGGGAGAACATCCCCCCCTGTACCAAAACCTAAGCAACGAGTCAGTGCAATTCAGACGAGATCTCTAGTCCCTCTAGAAGTCACCGCTAAATCGAAATGGATGATGTTTGACGCCCATAAAGCCTCTTGAAGCCACAAATGAACCCAATATTGGATTTCCATTGCATTGCAGTCCGTGTTTATATCCTATTCATTGCTAGCATGAGGGTTGGATAAGTTTTAAAAGGGGAAACTTCGTGTTTCGCACGAAAATTTTAAACTTTTACAAGAACATAAGAAAAGGATTTTTTATGGGAGGGTTGGAGGGGGAAGAATTGGATTTTGGAGTCCCTATATGAAATCTGGCCCCTTGACAACGCGTAACAAAAGATTTTTAGAAATTTTTTGCGAGCGATGAAAATTCTGGGTTGGGTACATTTATAAGCAGATTCTTTGACTCACAATTAACTCAAAAATTTGCGTATATTTTGAGAACAAGCTATCTCAAATTGCTAGAAAAGATGCTTTCAAAACAAATACTGACAATAATTATAGACATTAAGTCTTTCATTGCACTACAAGGGATGATAGAAAAATGAAAACAAACTTATCCTCAGACCTATCCAGCTTTCCCTAGATCAAATGCAAAGATGGACTCGATTCAAAGGTTATTTAGACTGTCATTGTTAAATTATGAAAATTATCACTGCTTCGTGAAATATATTTTTCAAATACATGAGATTATGGCTATAAAAAGAAAGAACCTTTAATTGTATCAACTGAGTGAATTGGAAGCAGAGTCTAAGTGAACATTCAGAAAACTTTTATGCATGGTCGTTACTGATCCCAAGGAGGGTTCTTCTTTCCTGAGAGGCTGCTTGCGTTTCAGCATTAAACACTTCGCACAAAAGGGGAACATATTCTGGAAGATGTGGGCGGTGGTACGGTCCCTTAAAACTCTAAAGTACTATTTCACTCATCTCTGCTCAATAAACGGAGGATATGAGTCACCATTCCTAAGAACGAAGCCAATCGAATCCAGCAAACTATCTCTAACCTATTGTTTATAGAATGGTCATTTTCCCTGAATTAAATTTGATCATGACTAATTTGGGAGTAAACGTTTTTAAATTACATAAATTCAAAATAATTTAGTCTTTATGCGGTCAAGAACAAATATTTTCCCAAAAAATGTGAAAACCCTGAGACTATTTCCTTTCATAGGTCATAGAAAAGAGCTTTCAAAAATATGGAAAGAGAGTCATTCACAAGTTGATGGAAGTAGCGTATGATTTCATGATTGTCATGAAATGGATAACCCAATTTTTGTAAATGAAGCTTTAACACAAACAAACAAAAGGTTGTATGCCCTAGCAAGAGACCTTAAAAGAAATGGTAAGGTAAAGTACTTATGGGTGCGCGGAGGTCGTATATTTGTTCGCAAAAGTGAAGGCGGGGATAGAAAAAGCATTCGAAGTGATTCTGATATAGAAACCTTACAATGAGGAAGCGATCCTTGTTTACCAGGGACGGAAGATCGGAATGGAACAATTTGTGCATTGAATCAACAACTTTCGATCTATTATCAGAATGTGAGAGGTTTGAGAAGTAAGTTAAAAATGTTCAACATCTCGTTAGGTGATCTTGACCATGATATAATATGTATAAGTGAGACATGGTTAAATAATTACATAAGTGATTCAGAAGTATGCATGAGTGGCAGATACAAATTACATCGGAAAGACAGAAATGAGACTTTGACTGGAAAAAAACTAGGTGGTGGAGTAATGGTAATGGTGAAGGATACGTATAAGTCAATGAGGTTAAGAGAATTAGAGACATGTGATGAAAATATTTGGATCAAGGTGCAGGTGAAAAATAATAAATGGGTGTATTTATGTGTTGTCTATTTCCCTCCAGATGCTATGCTTGAAGTATATACTAATTTTTTTGACAAATTGACCTATAGTGAAATTATTAATAATGAAATATTTATCCTTGGTGACTTTAATTGCCCCTCATTCATGTCATCTATTGAGACGAAAACGCCATTATGTATTGAGTTGTTGATGTTCATGAACTTATTGGGTCTGAAACAGAAGAACAATGTGGAAAACAGTTACGGAAAATTTCTTGATCTTGTTCTTACTAATGTGGCCGAGAGTAATATTGAGGTGATTCGCTGTACGTTGCCAGTGATTAAAGAAGATCACTATCACCCAGCAGTAACCGCTCATTATGTCTGTGGTATTACAAAAAAAACAAAAGATGATTTTGCCAATTCATATAACTTTAAAAGAGGTAACTACTTGAAATTATATGAGGAGCTGCGGAGTAAAGATTGGAACGCAATTTCATCTACTAGTGATGTCGATATTGGTTTGGAAATGTTTTACAGTTACCTAAATGAAGCGATTGATATATCTATTCCAAAATGTAAAATATTAAAGTACAAGTATCCTTCGTGGTACAATTACGAGGTAATTAAAAAAATAAAGAAGAAAGATAGACATAGACTACTGTTCAAGAAAACTGGGTCAAGTTATCACAAATCAAAATACAATACTTTGAGAATAGAAGTTAGAGAAGATATTAATAAAGCTCTAAGTGTTCACTTGGAAAATATCAAATATGAAGTTGTCAACGGGAACTATAGTAGTTTTTGGAAATTTGTGAGAAAAAATAAGGCTAGTGGTCATATCCCTGAAGTGCTTACACTAAATGGTTGTGAATTTGCCTCACCAAGAGAAATAGTTAATGCATTTAAAGAATATTTTATGTCTGTTTATGTTACTCAAGTAGATCCCTCTAAGATAAAGTATGCTAATGAAACCCTTGCCCAAAACAATGATAATATAATCATTATTAGTATTAGCATGGATGAAGTGCTTGAAGCAATCCAAAGTTTAGATACCAAAAAATCTATTGGTCCTGACAATATCCCTACGTATATTGTGAAAGGCTGTAAAGAGATCTTAGCTCAACCTTTATGTCAGTTGTTTAATAACTCTTTAAAAAGTGGGGTATTTCCCACAAAATGGAAAACTGCCAAGGTGTGTCCTATTTTTAAAAAGGGAGAACGAAACGACATAAAAAATTATAGGCCTATAAGTATATTGTCTGTTTTTTCAAAAATATTTGAGGGTATTTTATGTAAGCGTATTAACTTTCTATTAAAAAATCGGATAAGTGATACACAACACGGCTTTATAGCTAATAGGTCAGTAACGACCAACCTAGCTATCTTAACTGATTATGTTATGAATTCCATGGATAGCGGTTCTCAGGTGGATGCAGTCTACCTAGACTTTAAAAAAGCCTTTGATACTGTACAACATAACATATTGCTAAGCAAACTGAAAAGTATTGGCATTGCAGGCTCTTTGTTAACTCTTTTGAGTTCATTTCTAAATGAAAGAAAACAATACGTAGTGTATCGAAACGTGGTGTCTGACAAATACTCTGTTGTATCTGGTGTGCCTCAAGGCTCGAACCTGGGTCCACTTCTGTTTTTGATATTTGTTAATGACTTGCCACAATGTATCCATCATTCAAGATGCCTAATGTTTGCAGATGATGTTAAAATATATAGAAAGGTGAACAACTTACAACATTGTCTCCAGATACAGTCAGATTTAAACAGTCTAGTCACCTGGTCTCATGAAAATGGTCTATTTTTTAATGTTGATAAGTGTTTTGTTTTATCTTTTTCACGGAGAAAAAATGTAATCAAATGCAATTACCATATGGAAGAATCCAAATTGAATAGGACTAACGAATGGAAGGATCTAGGGGTCACCTTTGATAGCAAAATGTATTTCACCACACATATATTGAATATTAGCATAACTGCATGTAAACTTTTGGGCTTTATACACCGTATGTCAAAATATTTTGACTCTGAGATGGTACTTAAGACATTGTATTACTCTTATGTAAGAAGTAAGTTGGAATATGGGTCAGTTATTTGGAATCCCTATTTAAAGAAACATATTGTACTGCTAGAGCAAGTTCAAAAGAGATTTTTAAGATTTCTATATTTTGTATTACATCATGTGTATCCGCTTTTCGAGAATTATGTCTGTTATAGTGATTTGTTAAGAGTATTTGGTCTCCATACCCTGCAAAATAGAAGAACCATAAACGACCTGCTATTTCTGCATGATGTCATTAATAAGGGTCAATGTTATGAATTGCTTAAGGAAATAAAAATAATAGTACCAAATGTTAATAGCCGGTTCAAAAGAACATTTTACATATCTAAGGTTAAAACAAATTATTGTTCCAATACGCCAATACGAAGGATCTGTGTACTATATAACAAAACCTTCAATGATTTAGACCTGTATCAAAAGAAAAACTGCTTTTTAAAAGATGTTAAGAATATGTTTCGCGACTGTGATTGTATTTAGTTAATATTTTTACCATTTGTTATCATGATTGTTACTTTTTTTGTGGCTGTGACCAATTTATTTTATATTTTTTGTAGTTATAATCATGTATTGTTCGCCCTATAATTATGTACATGTTGGGCGAACATTAAACATAATAAATAAATAAATAAATAAATAAATAAATAACAATCAAACATGATTTTCATGTATTATATTACCTAAATATCTACCAATCGGTCTCACATGAACCGGCACTTCATATTAGAAATTAGAGTACCAGGATGAGAGGGGAAATAAGAGTCGATCAGGTAGCATAACGGCTCGACTACTGCGATCTTAAGAAAGAACCTGACGGAAGAGAAGCACGCAAGTTCAATCCGGTGGAGTAGAAATTGCTCGCAAGAGTTATGTTCCAATAGCTCTCCTAAAATACCAATGAAAAGTTTTTACCAAGACTTTTTCCAACTCCCGCTATTGTGAACGGTTGCATTCATTTACTAAACCAGCAGGAAATATTTTTATTTTTGATTATTTGAAAAAATAATTGCAACTTAAGAAAACGCCATAGCTATCATTTTTAGTGCGTACAATTGAAATTTTTAGTCAATAAATATCACAATGACGAAAGAAATGGGGTTTAGATATGCTAACATCCGGAGAGGCCCCCATCCCATCTATCTTAGACTGCCTATTACAGTATTGGTGCATTAGGGATTTACTGGCAAAGACTCGTAAATTTTATCCGAGCTCAAAATTGGACTACACTAAGAAAAAATCATTTACTCAATGCAAGATGTAAAATAGTTTCTTTAACACAGGGATTTCATTATATTCCGTTGACTGAAAGTTGTGAAGTAAAACATTATGCAAAAGTGTATCTATAAGTTTTACTTCAGGTGTCCAGCACGATACAAAATACGTAAATTTTTCATGTATATATTTCTAAACTTTCCGGAAATAATGGTCTTTCAAAGTGCAGCGGCGTGATTTAGGGGCACTCCATCACGAAGGAGACGGAGCCCAGACACGCATAACTCTTCGGGAGACGTAGTGGCAACTCGATTGCCTTAAAATCCCCCAATCGGGGCGCGCATTCGGGGAATCCATCCCGGAACTTGCACATGCAGTCGCACGCCCGTGAATTTTTCATTCGCATCCGGATGGCCGTCCACGGAGGAGAAGGGGGGGAGGAGAGGGATATGCAGGCATTCATCATTGCCCCTGTCCTGAAGACCCACTCTTCCACCCCCGAACATCCCCCGGGTTAGCCGCAGGAGATGATGCCGGCCGATTTGAGGGCCCTTGTATCCCGCAAGAATACATCAAGCGAGGGGAAAAATAGGGCGTTCGGCAGAACATTATGAAGCGACTTCCAAGACGCAAATAGGACGTCAATGCTTCGAATAAGGAGTATTATTATTATTTAGGGATGTGCGAGTACTCGAAAATTCGAGTCGAATCGAGTAGTTTCGGTTACAAAGCTGTCGAAGCTAGTTCTGTCGAAGAGAAAATTAACAAAAGTTAAAAGGATTTAGTTCAGAAATCTGCCGACAAGTGTGTAGCGATTGACAATTTTCTACAGGCAGTAATACTGTTACATGGGGACGTCAAAACCTGCAGCATGAGCATGTAGGACATTTGGATTTCCTGCATGAGAACCTGAAGGGATAAAATATTACATGATTCATTTACGTAATAAATCTTTATTAGAATTGTGCAAGTGTCTTTTTTCAGGGCCCCTCCTAGCAGTTAAGATAGATGTTTTCATAATATTTTTAACATATTACTAGATTTTATTTCAATTAAGCTCATGGAAATGTTTAAGACATAATATTTCTCATTCATCTCCTAATTCTGAGACAATTACCAGCAAATTTCGCCATTATCTTTTCCTTTTCATATCAGGCTAAGCATTCAGAATAAAAAATTCAGAAGCATATTGGAACTGTGAGATCTGTGGAACTGTGAAGCATATTGGAGCATACATTGGTTGAAATTCCTGGTCCAGAAATTACCATACCCGACTCGATACTCGCAAGTAGTTTTAAACCATAATTGAAACTCGACTCGAGATCAAGAAGTACTACTATCAATAAGCACATCCCTATTATTATTATTATTAAAGTATAAAAACGGTTAAGGTAGGTTTACGTGGAGCATTTTGCAGATCACCTCCGCCAATATCCCCTTGGACTTCCTACCTTAACCGTCTCTTCGATTCACAGTAAGGCCTACTGACTACTCCCTTTCGTTCTATCTATGAAGTCATCCTATTCTCCTTCTTCACCCTCTCTCGCTTTTCCCTCAAAACTGTTTATAACATCTCCTGCTCCACCAGCTGATTAAGGGATCGTTACAAAAGGGTATAAAGAGGAGAATTGTGGGGAATCTAGGGAGAACCTAATCAGGAGGGTAGCACTTTACGGTGCGGAAACATGATCACTTTGGAGGGCGGACGGAGCCGTTTGAGAGGTGATTATGAATCACAATTCAATGCTACAAACCATGTTTTCTTCAAAATGGGTCATACCGGTCGTATCAAAGTACTACCCGAAGTGTTTTTCCTCATTCAGCGATATTTAAGCTTTAAATGGAAAACAGTTGTTGAATAATATCTTTTAACATGGAGTAAAATTAAAACATTTAACTATCTAAAAATGAGCTAGCAAACGAGTAAACCACAATGAAAAACTTAGTTGCAACTTTGTTTCACGTTTACTATTTATGAGCTAACGCGTATCCCAATTTGGAATATAAATTGCGTTACTGAAATGCAAATAATAATCATATCCTAACGTTAAAATCACACTTTGAACCCTAATTATAAATTAGTTATTTTACTTTTAAATCCTCATTAGTAAGTAACTTACTATCTACATGAAATCAGGAAGAAATTACACATGAGAAAAATACTCATTCTAAGGATTATCAATAATGTAAACTTGTTACCTACACCCTGAAAAAATGAAGTGGCCCACTGAACCGAGGGTCCGATTGAATACCGCGGGAATCTTAATTCATTGGCACGAATTCCCTTTGCAAAAATTCGTCAATAGCCGATCAGATATAGCCTAGCCCTCTTCACCTGTAAAAAACTCATTCATCAGAGTATTTGTTTCGGTTGAGCTCCATCATCACATATCTAATCAATCTTCAGAAAGCAACACTAACTGATGGCACGATTTATACAGTTAAATTAGTTATTGTGGCCATGTTTTATCGGAGAATCGGTGTTCGAATGATGATAATATGTTGGAAGTTATTATAGTTAGAAAAAATAGCACGACAGAGTTGATTAATTAGGGAAATTAGCACATATATTCATTGCGTATACCGATTCTGAAAAATGTCATACTTGACCACAACTCCGATTTGTAGTAAAGTCAGAAATGATGTATAAATAATGATTTCACAAAAAGCTAGAGACATTGTTTTCTTGCGCGCGACAAATTTCTACGCCGGCAGACTCACTCGCACTCACCGAAGATAATCTGAAGAGAAATCCCCGGCCAATGAAATACTAATTTTGGCATAGTCGAGAGAGAGATATTGAGGGTGCCATGAAATTCCATCGCTTAATCCCCATTATGAGCATGATAAATAGTTGAGGACGAAAATCTTACACATCAGCGAAATTAAACCCTCAAAATATGTACATCTTCCAGAGAGCACTTCATTCCCGATATCATCAAAAAATAAACTCCACGACTCCACCGAAATGGGCTCGATAAGCGGGTATAGCGAGGAGGAAAGCCATGCCAATGGAGAGGAGTTGAAGACGGCAAGGAAAGAAGCTGGAAGAGTCGTAAATCAAAATAAAAAATGACGAGAAAAGGATCCTGGGGAAGAAAGAGGCAATAAAGAAATAATCCCCGGAAAAAATCCAGCGGACGAGGTCCCCTCCCGATAGATGGGGACACTTAATACGCATCCCCTTCGCCTGGAAGTATACAGTCATTTACTCGAGAGTGCAAATACCCAGTTATTTACCATTAAGGGTGAATACCCTTGGCGTTTTGGACGTGCGTTAATTCCTTGGGTAGATACATGGGTTAATATCCTAAAGTCGTAAATACCTAATCGAGCATATATTCGTTAATGCTTACTATTATCACATGATAGTTTCCGCTCGCATTAAACATTCCCTGGGAACTGGGCTTTTATTGTTATGTCAGCGTAAATCGTAACATGATACAGTCATAGTCCTGATTTGGAAAACGTAAATTTTTACGTTAAAGCTAAGCCATCCGGAATAAAGGACAAGCTTGACTAGTTCCCTCGAAGGAAGAAATTTCAGAAACTTCAGTTTTCATGCCCAGATCATTTTTTATTTGGAATTATAAAACTTTCCACTAGTTAGGCAACAATAAGCATTGATGCGGGTTTACTAGGGTATAACGATTTATAGATATAATTCATTAATCTATTTGTTATAAAAAATAGAAATAATTTCTTTCGAATAAAAACTATGGTCCACATCAAGTTTGTTGTGACTTTGTGAACATAACCTATCACTAAAAATATTATTCAGCATTACAGGTCTTAAAATCATGATATCCATAACATTGTATTTCCCAACTTATGGGCCAACGCCCCGGAAATTACAAAGGCCCAATCTAAATGAGTACTATATTTACCCTTTGGGTAGGACATTCACGCTAATTCGTAGGGTATTTAGATCACTGCAGGGTGGACGATGAGAATCCTTGCGTACCGAGTGCTTCAATCCAAGGACCAGCGAATTCCTGAGTATCATTCTATGAGCACTTACCCACTCTATAGACATACAGAGTGGGAAAAAATGCCACGAACCACTATGAACTAAAAGTATACTCTGGACAACTCATGACTTCGAATGCGTTGCCTGCCGGAGATCGTGATGCACCCAAGGTACCCGACAACAGGGCAAACTCGCGGACAATACGGTAGTTTCCTTCATCAAAGAAAACGAAAGGCATTGATTGCGATTCGTTACTCACCATTAGTGAATTCATTAATTACAAATTATTTGGTTTTAGAAATCCCAGTTTAGACAAATGTTAATGGTCAATTTTAACCTCATTTGAAAAAGGTCAGATTGGCGGCCATGCGATGCCACTCCACGTGACGTCTCAGGGACCCAGATGCTATTCGAGTAGTCAGGAGTTTTACACCGTCTGAGATTACCAATGCATTCATGTGGCATAGAGCTCAGGGAAAATATCTTAATATTCACTTACTAAAACTGCCCATGGTCGGAAAGATTCCTTTGCATGATAGGGTATATATAATCCTTATTTAAGCCAAGCGCTACCTGCTAGCCGGGTACTCTGCTACCTCCTAGCAGCCTGCATCATAGCGGCGCTCATATCCTCGCACTAAGGTGGCCTCACACGGCGGAAGCCGGAACCAGAATGACGTCACACGGGCTTTACCCAGCATTCATGCCGTCGCGTTTTCGCGCGCTTGAAAATTTTCACTTCTCATTTAATCTTGTAAAATAGATATCGTCGTTTAAAAATCTAAAAGCGTGAAATACGTACTCCAGGAGTAATAATCTTTCGATTTAGGCAATTTAAAAATAAAAGGAAACCACAATATTGGAGCGCTTGGCTCAAAGTTTCTGTTGCTTAAAAATGGCGTTTTTTCGACCTAAAAATCATTGTTAATTTTTGTTCCCACTGGCATCAACTATCCCCAGTAACAATTATGTGACAGTTTTTCTCCAACCAGTATATCGGAGAAAAATAAATAATCATAAAATCCCTAATCACTGGGTATTTACTCCACCCACATCACCGTTAGGGTACTCGCATAGTGAGGAGGTAGAGATAGAGGTGGAGACAGAGGTAGAGATGGAGATTGAGGTGAAGGTAGAGGTAGTATCGCATAGTAAAGAGGTTTACGAACGCAGCTTTCCCATAGCCTCGACCACGATCCAGTCTTTCATCGTGTGGCATCAAGTATAATGGTTAGTTGTAACATTGTTACAGTGTTAAGCGATAGTAGTGGTGATGGTGACGACATACCATCAGCAGTGGTGGCTGATTGGTCGTTAAGTAATCGCGAAGTCAGTGCTCATCCCATAGATCAAGCGCTACAATATCTAGGAGAATATCACCATCTGTGCTTGCAATTTAAGTATTACCCAGACAAATTTCAGGAAAACATTAGGATGCCACATGAAATGGGCCTTGAACGCACCAATCACTGAGAAGCATCCCGATATACCTCGTGGCACACCGCTCGAAAGACAAACTTGTTTGTCTTTGAAAGCGGTCCCGCGCGACCTCCTGGTGAACCGCGAGGCACACCTCCACGTCTTACCTCCTCACCATGCGAGTACCATTATAGACGGACGACCAGTAGCGTCCTCTGGCCTCCTCCGGTTCCCTCACCACTGGTCTCCTTCACGCTGTACCCTTCCTTAGGCAACCGTCCCCTGCCAACCTCGTTGTCTTTATGTTTAAATGACACACGCCCCCGAGATCCCTCAAACCCCGTCTTCTCGTCCTGCCCCCTCCCCACTCCTGTACCCTTGCTTTGACTTTACCCCTCCCACCCGCCTTCTCCGCGCATTTCCATATAAATTACATCATATTTCTAGAACGGGGAGAGGGGGTGACTCTCTCAAGGAAGGAGGGAGGGGATATCAACCCGGGGAGATGGGGCGGTAGCTATCGGGTGAAGGGGGCAACTTCTCCCTCTCCTCCGCTAACTATGATATATGGGCCAAAGAAGGTGCTCGCATATTGCGACTCACCGCTCGACGTAAAGAGAGGGATGCCAAGACCTCCCGGCTCCCAACCCTCCCCAACCTTCTCCCTCATTCCACCATACGTACCGCCCTCACAATCTCCTTGCTACTCCGTTGAGATTTTCCCGGCCTCAGAGGCGGACAAATTTTATGGCGTTCGGTACGGGTGAAGTGCACGCCTGCTAACCCTGAGGTCACGGGTTCGAATCCCGCCTGGATAAGTTTACGTCACCCAGGGCTTGGGTGTCAAAGTTAAAAAAAAAATCAGGACATATCCTCCAGTCAGACATTTAAAGAGGTGAATGATTGATCAAAATTTGGTCGATAAAAACGCAAGCTTCCATACCCTCCGGCCTTAGTTGTAATTGACTGGTACAGTGTAATGGCGCGAAGCAAGTGTAAAAGAGTCCTAATTTCACCCGATGAGTAAGAAAACATATTTTTTTAATATTTCAGGTATTCCCGACATAAAGGAAGCATGGGAAGAATTCTCGAGTTTTACACAGTGACAATGTTTCCATAAAAGCCACGTTTCGTTGGAATACTTCCATAATACAGGGTTATCATAAAATAATGGTGCAGTTTTGAAAGTGGTATAAATTAAAAAAGAATTACTCGCAGGTTACGTTTCTTATTTTTCGAGATTTTCGCGTCGAATATACAAAATTAATAAAATTTCATTGTGTGCAATACTACCAACGAAAAAAATTGATGCGGTTTCAGTAATTCGTAGAAAGATAGCGGTGAAAAGGTGGCAGAGATTTTTCAGAGGCTGCCTTACCCCTGCTGGAGTGCCTTGAGGAGGGCACTTCAAGGACAGCGCTTCGTCCGTCAAATGGGAAGTTTAGCCTTAGACCCCATGGCTTCTTTCGTTAGAAGTAGGCTAATGTCGACGCCGGGTCTCTCCCTTGCCGAGCGACTTAGGGTACACATATTGACATTTATATATTATGTAAAAAACTGTTTGAGACTACAAATTCGAAAAATATAAAAAGAGATAATCAGGTGGATAAGGGTGGTCGATTAATTATCAATCGTAGCCGCTTGTTAAGGACACCTTCTGGTCAAAAGTGTCGAGTAGCCGAGCAGCTTATGTATGTGATTGCGAGCAATTATCATTCTGCCGACAATTAACGAAATTTTACGAACGAAAGCCATCAATATTAGGTGACTGCTTACATGGAACAAAGTCGCCATGCGACACGATAATTCACATCGTAAAATTTCTTGCCACTAAATTAAACCAACAACAAATCAAATTCACGCCTTTATGACTTCATATGCATCCAAACTACTCCATAATGACGGGATACGCCAAAAAATTGGCATATAAGTAAATGTACCCACTAGAGAATTAAAATGTGCTGTAAAAAACCTTTCCTTTAAACAAATTAGCTGTGATCTAATGAATAGAGATCATGAATGACGCGATGCAAGCGAACGCAGAAACTTCCACAATGTCACCTTACTCTTTTCTCGGTACTTTAGTTTAATTAAATTTTATACCATCTATTTTCCAATATTTCAACGGATTAGCTAACCATTTTTCCTCCTGTGCAACTATTTTGATGTTTTAAACATTTTTCTCCTTCCATATGAAATATTTCATTCAATCAAAATATAATATAAGCACTTGAGGTAATTCATAAAGTATTAAAGCTTTCCTTTTAGTAATTTTAAATAAGATTTCCCCGATAATCTCCGACGATTTTTCACATTCGCGACGATAAAATAATGGAAAAAATTAGGGAATATTATGGAATTACGAAAATATTAAAAACGTTTCCCCCTTGGGTCTGGGATTCGAACCGAAGCCCCTTCAATTCACGTCCGTCGCTCTTAAGAATTTCACGCTTTCCGGAAAATTGCGAGGAAGCGGAATGTGCAGCATTCCCTCCCGTTCATGATGCTTTGGGGGCGGAATCCGCGATCCAGGAAAAACACAAATGTGAAAGTCGTGCCGGGAGGCAACGGTAAAAGGAGGCGAAATGAAAGAGAAGACAATTTTGCCAAATTAAACGAGGTAAGAGGTGCCCGCGGGCGACCAACAATATTTTGGCCGCCTCCAACCCACGGGGCGGAGAAGTTAAAAAAAAACCACTCACAATCAGTCACGAGAATATGAGGAGCGATGTAGATATCGTGGTTATGAAGCAGACAAAAATATGAATATTAGTGGGAGTGTGATATTAGAAAAAAGGCCCAGACTTACGACTCAGAAATTTAAAACATTATGTATTTGAATCTAATGTAATTATTTCAAATGCATCAACAAAATAACCAATTAAAAATAAATATTAAAAATAAACGGATACATGAGAATATGTACACTTACACATACACCAATATCTTTCAATTCCTTCCCACAGAATATACCTATGCAACGAAATATAATACATGTATTATTATGAAAACGACACGTGTATTGTCAATTGTACTTCGGCTGACACACTTGTCTTTATAGTTTATATGACTTGCCAATATTTTTGTCACAGATGTTCACAATTTTTCGTCGTGTTCGTTCATTTGTGTTTTTAAAATTTCTTTCCACTTGTGTGACAAAATATATAATCCATGGGTACTAAACTGGAAAGGGATGCTAAAATTCGGAAACAAGATAGAATAGTGGGAAAGAGGATGAGGAAGTGAGTAGGATTTATCGACAGAATGAAAGAGATTAAGTACCATTTTCATTGGAAGAGAAAGGTTCCATTCTATTTGGGGTTACTTGTGAAGAGATCTAAGTAGGTTTAAGTTCACCAGCAGAATACCTTAACGAAATATATCCAAGGATTTTGATTATCTTAATTAGGAATTTGATAGCTACATTTAAAAAAAAACAAATTCGATAAGTACCGATATCAATTAAATAATACTTGTTTATCGGCCGATATATTTTCAATGGTATTCGAATATTTTTTTGGCATACAATTTTCCCCCTCTCATTTATTTGAGCATTTCCCATTCGTTTCTACTTGATAATGAAAACATAATTACCATGCATAAGTGCGTGTATTACACTTGGTGGCATATAATTACCGTATCGAGCCGGAAACTATACCACATGCACCGATACATCGATGAACATCGCACATCCCTGGAAGCGGAGGTGGATGGACAGGGGGGTGGGGGTGCGGGGGCGGCACCCGACCGGCCACTGCCCAGTACTCCCGCCCGGCGGTTGGGACGTGAGCGTCCCCGGCCGATGAACCACCGTCTCTCGGCCAGCCGGGAGCACCGCCCCCGGAGAAGGCGAATATTATTAAGGGGGAGTTTTGAAGGGAGAGAGAGATAACAAAAGAAGGCCGGAATCCGTTCTCCCTCCGGGGGCGGCGCCGGTCACGAAACCGCGTTTCGTTCCGCCCCCTTCCCCGCCCCTTTTCCTCAACGTCTCGCTCCTTCTCCTGCCCCCAACGGCCACCCCCGCAAGTTGCCTTTTACGGGGAGGCAAGCCACCGTATGCACCACCACCCCCGCGGAAGGCCTCCCCCACAACTTGTGGCGCTCACATTGACAGGCCGACTACTTGGATCCAACCGCAGGTGTACGAAGTATCATATGGGATGGCAGTAATTCTTCCAGGGTTCTCCAACTGCTCAGGTTCACCTTGTAGAGCCGAGAAGAATTGCTGCAGCTAGTTTCTAGGCTAGGCTTCTTCAAGAAAAAGTCAAATTCATTCTAAAAGGCTTTCGAAGAGGGCTCATGAATTGTTTTACAATTTTTTTTTTATCAACAGGCAATGTTTGCCAGTAATTAATCCATTAATCAAGTTATGCCACCAATTGCTATTAAAATTCAAATCAATTTAGAAGCAGTTAAAATTCATTCCGAAATGGCTTAATCCGAATATTTTCATAGATTGAGAACATTCGTTTAACTCTTCTCTTGTAGACTATTTCTCCACTTAACCTTCACACATCCTTACCTCCCCTTAATTCGATGTTAAAAACTTAAATAAACGCTTGAAAAAGGTAAATAAGGAACGCAATTTATGTAGCATTCGGCTACATGAGGAGAGAAGCCACTCAAGTTATTATCAAAATCTAAATGTTGCTAATTTTGCAACACGAGCCAATGCCGTGCCCAGGATAAAAACTAAAGAGGAGGATGTAGTGGCCGTTCAAGTTGTGATATAGAAAAGGTTGAGGAAACCATAGTTTCAAGAAAATCATAGCAGGGATTTATTATTTTTTAAATTATTTGCTCGAAAAAAATTTTTTATTTTTATTACATGGTTTGTACTAATATCACTTTTCATTGATTTGAGGAAAGTTGTGTTATAAACTTTCATTTTGAACTAAATTTACTTTTGCTTCTAGAGGAGCCGCTGCCTCCCGCTAGGTACGTTCCATTAAACGAGAACAATTTCACATTCGAGTAGATGGGAAGAAATCCGGCGACGGCATGCTCTTGCCAAATGGTGCCAAGGTGACAGCGAATAGACATCCAATGCGACGTAAGGAGAGCTTTATTTGAAGAGCCGTCAACAAAACATTCCAAAGGGATTCATCCCAGGAATCAATCCCAGGACTCTAGAAAATCATCAAAAACGCCGGGATTTGAACTCAGACAGAAAGGGGGACTCAGGTACCCACACCAACTGGACCTCCCGTAACCTTCGCGCTTCGGAGGGTGCGCGCTAGGCTTAGATTGATTGAGGAATTGGGAATGGATATCTTCAAAAGCGACACGGAGAACATCATAAAAGAACCCCAATATATTTCCAGGTCTGAAAGAAGCAATAAATTAAGAGAGATATTTTACGGAACGGATAGGCATCGGAATTCCTTTTTTCGCCTCACTGCGAAAGACTTCAATAAATACTAAGCGTATTTTCGTTAAAGAAGTGTAAACGGCAATTTTCTTAACACCCCCTCCACACGCCTATTGAGGCATATTGCGGGGTAGTATGAAGATACTAGATGTAGATGAACCTCTCATTATCAGGTATCAGTTTACATAAGCAAGATAGATATTACATCACTAGCTATGCATTTCGTAAGACTTCGTCGAAGCGGACTCTCCTTGTTTTAGAGCAGGGGTCTTCAACCTTCTTTAATCCTTTCTTACCCAAAGCTGCTTCTGGGAGAAATTAAATTTATAGACTTTTCATTTAAAAATGTGAACATATTCTGATCAATCATAATAAATATGACAACTATATATTCCCCCATTAAACTTTTTAACACAAAAGAACACGTAGTTTAAATCTTTCCTGAATAGAGCTGAAAATGTATACTTTTTTGATGTTACTTAGAAGCAACATTGGGTTATAATGGGTTAATGCAAGAGCCAAATATCGATTTCACAACGTTCGGAGGGCCGCAATACTTCACGTCACTTTACTACCACATCAATAAAATAAAAACAAAAAAATCAAAGTGCAATAATATTTACTGGCTAAAAGTTCGATCAATGAATGCGATTTTTGACATTGCTTATTTTAACGAGTGTGTCGATATTTCGTTTTATTTTGTAGTTTCTAAGTATAGCTATCCCTTCTAATTAGGTGTCGCTAGCGTCCTCGGAATATCCATCGTGGGCGTGGCAGGATACAAAATTTTCTTTAGCCTTTGGGGTCGGCAAGAAATTAGGATATTAGGGCAGGTATAGGCCTTGATTTAGGGTATTTTAAAAACCCTCCGGCTAAGGGCAGTCCCTGAAAAATTCCTGCCAATGCCGAGACTCAAACCGAAACCTACACGATAAGAATCCAGAACTCCAGCCACCACATCAATCCCGCCTATCCTACGCTGTTGTGAGAAAACTCCAAAAAATACGTGTGTATCGCCAGCCCCTATAAACCGTGGGGCCGGAGAGGTGTCCGTCAGAGGAGGATGAGGTCGGGATGGAAGAGAAAAAGGTCCCTTTTGGTGTGGCGCGGAAGGAAAGTGGAGGCTCCAAGTGGAATCACAGAGAGAGAGGAAGGGTTTTTCGGGACGAAGGGTTGGGATGATGGTGATTACCGACGCCACGTACCGACGTGATGTTGGTGCCGAGAGATGGAAGAAATTGGCCAGGAGGACATGGAGAGAATAGGGTGGGGGGGATAGGGCGGGGTTGCGAGCAGGTAATGACATCAGTAGGAAAATAATAATGAGCGGGAGAGGATTGAAGTCGGAGCGCAGAGAGGAAATAACACTGGGATCTGGGAGTCAAGGATGCTACGATGGGGAGATAGGGGTTGGGGATTTGGGTTGTGGCAGTGGTGGGAGAGGGTAGGGGAAGGTGTGGCGACGGACTGTGGGTGGGGGAATCGAAGGGGGAGCATGTATGATTCCACACGGGAAGTGACAAGGAGAGTTGGAGCCGTAAGGACGAAAATAGTAGTACGAATGTAAATTTCGCTAATTGTTCACGGTCAAATTTTCCCAAAAAATACACTCTAAAGGCCGTTTTACACGGAGCATTTCATTTGCGCAGGTTAGCACTGAAAATATTTTTTAAATTGCGAGAATACGAGCTCGGAATTAGAGCAGGGGCTATTCTGCCATCCCTTATACATGTATGCAACGTCATGCGTTATTGCAATTCACCGCTTTACACGGCGCATTTTGACTGCGCCTTCGGACATACGTCAGATTGCGCAATGACGTGACCCGTGTAAAACGGCCTTAAGAGTCTTATAAAACTCGCAATTTCCCTCTGTTTGGCTTAAATGCGATCATCATCATTGGTCAACGATCCTATAAGATTGGTTTGACGCAGCTCTCCACTCAATTATCCCATCAGTTTATCATTGTACATCTACGTATTTCTTCTATTTCACCTCATTCTTCACCCGATCCGTATATTTTGTTTGAGATCTTTCTTTTCCGTTCTTGCCATCAACATATCCGTAGATGATTTTCTTCATAAGGTGATATGTCTCACAAAACGCGATATGAGGTCGATTAGACGAGCTAGTGCAATAAAATTGAAATCATGAAACATACTCTAAGTTCCACTTTTACTCCAGCAGTTTTTCGTTATTAGCCTAGCCCTTGAGGGGTAAACAACTCTATTATTCGCAGATGATTCCCAAATCCATCGAAAAATCTGTTCCTGACATATTCATCTACAGGTATGAACTGCCCCGCAAGCCACCTCAAAAGGTGTTTGGTGGGGGAGGTAGGACTCCAGCCGTACCAAATAATACGTGAATACTCGAACGAAATTACGCCTAGCATTTATTAAAGTCCTTTATTGTTCAGGGAAAAGAAAATTCCCAAACCTATTGGTTCGGCAAAACTCTCTTAATTTATATATTCTGTCGGACCTTGAAATATGGTGGGATAGTGATTCTAATGAGGAAGGTAAGACGGGCAAAGGACGGCCCCGAATGAGTTACATAGTACAGGTAATAAAGGATGTATAAGAGAAGAAATGCGTTACTATGGAAAATTTAGCGGATAGGAGAGAGGAATAGAGAGCTGCGTCAAACCAATCTTAGGATTCTTGACTAATTATGATGATGATGAGTGATTCTAATATGATATTCTCCGTTTCCCTCTC
Organism: Ischnura elegans; assembly: GCF_921293095.1. Lineage (NCBI taxonomy): Eukaryota > Metazoa > Arthropoda > Insecta > Odonata > Coenagrionidae > Ischnura > Ischnura elegans. Next base: position 88,971,388 of record NC_060249.1, read on the forward strand.
AAAGATATCTATTCTCAATTGCTCAAGCAATCTAAGCCTAATGCTCAGCCTCCGAGTCTCTAGAGGCTCCAATATTAATTTTTTCCAACTTTAATCGTCTTTCAAATCTACCGGTCTAAGCACATTTTCTCACGGATAGTTATGAGAAGAATATAAATTGAATGAAACAGTGGATGAACCTAGGAAGGTCCCACTGAAGAACCTTAGAACCTCTTTTCGACACCTGTTACATGCAGTTGTGAAGCTATAGCTTTTCAATAGTGGCATTGGATTGCACGGCCTGCAAACATATTTCCCGAAGTATAGTAGTCTCCAGAACAGTATTAGCCCTGCATGTACAAGCCACATAATAGATACACACTTTCACACTCACACATGGTTTAGAGATACGTACACACTTCAATTCCACAGGTTAAATAATAGGACTGGTTCCTCGAGAATGAGAGTGATCAACATGGTCTTGGACTCCTCAATTAAATCCACTCTAAATTTCCTCACAATTTGGTTACTTTTTTACTTCTTCCCTGTAATTTGTGCGAACCGAGTGAATATTCATTATGTCTTGCACAATGGTACGATAGATAAAATGACACTTTCCTCAAGAGGAACTGGATACTGTTTTTATGCTGAGAATAAGGACAGAGAGAAAGTAAAATTTCCTCAGAAGCACTTCATCGTTACCAAATTTTAAATGGGAAAGTAAGAAAGTTATCTTCGAGGTGAGTTTAATTAAAGAAAAAAGTTGGATCGACTGGAAAAAACTGGATATTTACACATCGAGACTTCAGAGTCTTAAAAGTAACCATAAATATATCAGGTTGATATATCAATTACCAAATTGCATTTGGTACTTTTGTAACACAATAAGAAAAAAGAAGTCTTTGTTTAAAGATTGTTCACGGACATTGGAGTGGGAAAAAAATGGTATCACACTACGTCTTTCCGGGTCTGACCGCGGACCCCTTATATAAAATTTGCATTCATTCTCATGGTAATTCCACAAAGATCTCATTCAGAATTTCCGAAATCGGCCATTATGATGAATATCATCTTTTGGTACTCGATATTCTGAATAGTTTACTAAGCAACAGGTGAAAAATAATTAATTTAATAAGGATTGAATGTGCGTCATGAATTTCACTGCCATTCACTTAGAAGGATATAAATATATCGTACTCATTGGCTGTATTTCACAAAGACGCACAAACCTTGGCAAATCAGATACAAGCATTTCCGGATATATAAAGTTCAATCGCTTTAATAATCAATCAATAACGTGGGAGATAAGTGAATGATCTTAAGTCAATGGATATTATGTATCGGTGTATGGAGGAGGGCTAACAATCCAAGCACTTTCATGCCTTCACCATTTTCTCCAAAGATGCTTAGTTAGTAATGGCTTAAATTTATGTACTGCCACCGTCACTAGCAATGGTGCGGAGTACACCTACAATTAAGTCGAAGGAGGAGGGTGCTGTGGAGTCTCATGAGTAGGATATCAATCGCAATCAAGAATGAGAAAACACAAATAATTTACCAATATCCCAAAAGGCATGGGAGAGATTGGGGGGTGGAGGCCATGGAATATGGACGACTCTTACATAGAAAGAGAGTTTGTTTTCAACAAAAGAAGTACGTTTCCCTACGTTAAGAGTACGATGTCAGTCCAGTCTCCGCAGAAGTATATGGAATGTACTCAAAGAAATAAGTCTGTCAGCATACCTCTTACAGTGCCCCGCGATTAGATGATAAGTGTTATTTGTAACAATATTTATTAATTATACTTCATAGTAATGATTTTCCATCTCTATTTTATCGATTCTCACGACAGAAAAGTGAATGTGGTCATATGGCATCTACACACTTGCCGCGTCGCCGTGCTCTCCGTCACCGCCGGGCAGAGCCGGAGTCGACCGCTTGCTCGAAAAAAAGATTAAAAAATCGGGATTGCCTGTTGGAGCTGGATTTTACTTTAGATTGCCAATATGGAAGCATCATAGAACGACGTAGTGCAAGTCACTTGGTGGAACTCGGCTAAAGTATCTAATTTTGCACAACGTTCATGTAAAAAATTGGCTGAAAAAGTCCTGAAAACAGGCGCCGCTATTTTGTTATCTAATATCGATAATTATTAAAAAATCTTTAAAACTCTCCAAATGGAGGAAAAAGAAGTTCTAAGTAACATTTTATAACAGTTTTGTCAATAAATCAATTCATGAAACCACTACACTAGGATAAAGTTGGTAATTTTCAGAAAAAATCGAAGATGGTCGCTTGTCGCTAAATTTGTTCAAATTTGACCTCATATATATTACTGTTAACATGAGAGCACAGAAAACAATAACTTGGAGAATATTTACAAAGTTTCAATTCCCAAACTCAAAAAAAGAGTTTTTAAGATTTTGGTCAGTTTTTTATGCTTCAGTCCGTTCGTCAGTGTTCGTCGGCCAAATGGACGCCCTGACCAAATGTACAACCCGAGAAAACGTATTGGATCTTTAAAGTCAACATCATAACACTCAAAGATCTTTCAGTTGACCTCCATAATTAACTTCACTATTATCCTCGATGGGAGCAAATTACCCAGTCTTTCCGATTCCAAAATACGCAGGTCGTAAATCATTGAAAATGAAATAAAGAAACTAATCTACATCTGCTTACTTCCCCGCAAGCCGCCTAAAAGGCGTGTGGCAGGGGGTGTTAGGATACCAGCCGTTTATACATAAAAAGGAAATTCGAAATTACGATTTACATTTCTTATATCCTTTATGGTTCGGGGGAAAAACGAATTCCCACATCTATCCGTTCGGCTAAAAGTCTCTCTTAATTTATCACTTCTGTTGGACCTGTAAATATGGTGGGGCTCTAATATTATGTTTTCCGTGCCGCTCTTAAAGATATTTTTTTTCAATTGCTCTAGCAAGCTAAGCCTAGCGCGCAGCCTCCGATTCTCCAGCGACCCCGAGCCTAAGTCGCTTAACATCTGGGTAACGGTAATATTTGAGAATCATTTTTTTAAAAATGCTTTGCAAAAATCACAAGGGTACGCCCTTATGTCGCATTTCAAAGTTTTTTCGCGTCGAAAACCTAATGCACCCCATAACACACGCTGTCGGATGGCCACGCTACCAAATGCGTCAGTTCCATTCGGAGATGTCGCCCGGGAGGATAATCCGCCTCAGTAGGCCATATTGCACGCTCCGCTAGCCTCCGATATCACTGATAGGGTCTACAGGGTCAGGATTCTAATTGTACCCTCAAATATTCACAAACCCATCCCCCCCCCCCCCCCCCCAACCTCTTACTTCCTCACCAATAACTCCCTCATACCCATGACAGTATGAACTATTCACATGACGATTGTGGCTTGGACTCAAACTTCAACGTTCACATTTCACTGACGAAAAATTTCTGGGACATAGAATATGAGTATGTTTATTTGATATAGTAGCCCCTTACCGGATAATAACATTCTGTACTTAATAACATAACTGACAGCGTCGCAGACAGCATAAGCGTACCCAGTGGGGCAACTTAGAAGCGAAAATAAATTTAGTTCAAAACAAAAGTTATGAGCACATTTTCCTTTTGAAGAAAAATAATATTATTATAAGACATGGAGCTAAAATAAAAAAATCATTATTTTTTCAAGCAAATAATAAAAAAAATAATAAATTGCTGTCATATTTTCCTTAAAAATTTGATTTCATTAACCTTTTCTGTGCAAAAAGTTACAACTTGAACGACCACAGCTAGTTTGGCCCCCCCTCCCTAGTTTTGATTATGGGTACGACCATGGCAGGCAGATCTTAGATCTTACATGTTAAACCATTATCAAAAACGTAGGTACACTTGAAGAGTAGACATAGGTCTTTGCTTGAAGTTGGATTAAGGCATTGATTACGGCAAACACATTCTTTGAAATAATAAAAGCCTTTTTCTAGGCCTTTCAGTGAAAATTAACCATCTATCCAATTTTATTATATAATTATTAAATTCACAATGATTAATTCACATTATCCAATAGATTTAATTGTAATTGTGATAAAACGACTCCGGTAGTCTTAAAATATCGATGACGGTTTCAATTACTCAAACTACAGTCCAGTACACCACTGCGATATATCGAACCTTATACAGATATGTGTATCATGCATGATCTTAGGTTTTCCCGGCGTATCAGTTGCAAAAAGTTTATCGGGTTTTCCACCGGTTGATGTCGTCCATGTATCCCGTGACATCATCCTCAGGGGATCTTCCGATTCGGAAGATCCCCTGAGGATGATCAGCAAGTCGCTGCTCGAAACGTCGGGAGACATGGACGACATCATCCGGTGGAAAACTCGAGAAACCTTTCTGCATGTGCATCATGAGTTACAACTGACAGTCAAAAATATATCACTCCGTGCCCACGTATGTGATATGTAGCTATTCTCAATGGTGTCTTTGCGACTCTGATAATGAGAAAATACACCAAAGAATGAAGTTCGCCATGAAAAAAAATATTTGACTTAACCGGGTAATTCAAGTATTTTTCATAGCGAGCTTCATCCTTTGGTCTATTTAACTTTGCACCCGTGCGAGTGACTGCGAACAAAGTCACTTTTGCTCTGATAATGAGTCTTAAAACATCGATGACGGTTTCAATTGATCAAAATACCGGCCAGTATACCACTGCGATACATCGAACCTTTTACAGATATACGTAGAGGGAGAGGGAAGTAAATGAATGGACGCCGTGAACTACTTTATGCCCTCTTTCGCGTCAACCCGAGTCGCACTCTTCAGCCGATGGGGTTTCCGTCTGGGGTGACGAGGGGGGTGGGGAAGGGGAGGGGACAGAGGGGTTTGTGGGTGGAAATAAAGGGATCCTGATGCTGATGAAGAGGGGGGGATTGCGGGGACGGAGAAAGAAGCCGAGTTTTTACAAGAGTTTCCACTTTGGATTTACGCTCGTCTTGGACGCCTCGCCTCTCCGTCACCTTCCTCCTCTCTGCCCACGCACTCCGAGAGGGAGAACACGTCCCCCACCTCCCCGGCCCGACTGGTCTGCCGCCGCGGCGACCTGCGACCGCTCCCTCGGGTCAACAGTACGACCGCAGACGCCGATTCCTCGAGGTGTGGAGGAGTTTGCAACTTAGGAGTCCATGGATTTAGGCATTGATTTTGGCGAACACTTTCATTGGCGTATGAGAGAACTGTTTTCCCAAGCGTTTCTGAGAATATTATCCATCCATTAATAGATTTAATTTTACACAAGTAAATATAATAATGGACTACTCGGTAAAAACATTGAAGCTACGCTATACTCTACGCAAAAATTATTGAATGATGGCACAGACATCAAGCCATTGCATTAGCTTCAGTGGCGCCGACTCCATGGGGCCTAAGGGGGCCTGAGCTCCCTAAAAAATTCCTCATGGGTGTCAGGAAAAAAGGTGTCCGGCTTGTCGATTTTCCCCGGAGTTTCCAGATATCGAGATTCGAGTTTTCAGGATTCTAATGTTGGTCATATGACTCTTCTAAAATGCTTGAAAAACTTAAAACTCACTACTTATAAAACTTCCCGGGGTAAGATCCCCGGTTTGGGCCCATCCAATATTTTTTGTAAGTTGGCATCCCTGATTAGCTTTCTCTTGAGGTGCGGAGTTTGGAACTCACCCAAAAGAGAAACGGAACGGATATCATTTTCGCGAATATTGAATACAGCATTATAGTGGAGTAGTGGAGTTTTATATTAGAGTGTAGAAATTACCATTTGTAGTTAATACAGTGTGTCCCAAAAAGAATGACCTGATTTTAACTTTTAATAATATTGAAACAAATGTCAATAGGCAAGCGAAACAGCACCAGATGTGATCGGCATTGTTTAGAGTTTAAGAAAAATCCGCTGAATGTCACTACGAGCACTGATGTGAAGCGTGCAACCCTTAGACCATTGGTCTAACAATTAGGTCTAACAATAAGGTGAAGCCAGTCTCGCTGAATATGACGTACAGGACCGCGAGAACAGGCTTTACACTCTTGGCCTCCTAGGTCCCCTGACATAACACCATGCGATTTTTTCCTTTTGGGAAATGTTAAACAGCGTGTTTACGTTCCTCCCTTACCTCGTGACATTGATGAACAAAAAACATGAATATCAGCTGCTGTAGCTTCAGTGACAGAAGACACCTTACACTCAGTTTGGGATGAATTCAGCTATCGGCTAGATGTCGTCCGCGCAGTCAATGGAGGACCTATTGAACATTTATGATGGTTTTTTTATAACTTTTTGTCTTTTGTGAGTAATTTAGAATACAATATGTTGATGCCAAGCCCTTCTTACTAATAAATAATCTTATTTAAAATCGGGTCATTCTTTTTGTGACACACTGTATTTTATCATGGATATAATGCATTTCCACCACATCAAGTCGGAAACGATGCCACACGAAACGTTGCCACTTCAAAAACTGAACTCCTCATCCAGGACGTCGGCACATTCATCAGCAAACCGCCGACGCGGGAGAATACTCCCTGCGGAACACTTCTTCCGTCCGCCTCAGCGATTCGCGACGCCTCCCTCACAGCCTCCGATGCCCCAAGTGCCTCATTTCTCAAGAGCAGCCTCGCGAGGAGGGAAACACTCCTCGCGGCTGCAAACCCTTCCCCTCACCCCACCACATGCGATCGCACGGGCCGCTCTCCTCGTCCGATAAGGTCTGAAATCGCAGAAAACGCGGTCGACCGGCGCCTCTGCGGCCGCGAGCGGTCGGATTTCCACTCCCACGCGCTACATTCGCGCGCTTGAAAAGCTGCGTCGGCAGAGGGAGGGAGGGAGAGGATGGGGGAGGTGTTGAGTAATGGGAAAAAGCGAGAATGTCGCACGGAGGAGAAAAGGACAAGGTACAAATCGGAGAGAGAGAGAAAAAGTGTATCAGACCTTGGAAAACAAATGTTCTAAAAAATAATCTCAAGAAACCTGGGTTTAGGCAACAAGAACACGTGAAAGAATCAAGAGGACAGACAATTATTCAGAAGTTAATGGCGATTGGTTTCCTAAATAAAACGAAAAATACTAGTGAGATTGAGTAGAGTTTATCCATATTATAAAAGTTAATAAATAAATTTCGATTTCACTCAATTTCTTAGTAATTGCAACGGTAGCAGTGACTATGCCGGAAGAATTGAAGCGTGATTAAATCGTATATATCATGGCATATGCAAGGTTTTCAAACATGAATACAAGTGAATGAAACAAATCTCGGTTTCGCCAACGTTTTTCCCTTATCAACGTTTTTAGACTCGATATGACAAATGTGATTTTCGAGAAAAGAACTATTATTTTAATTCATAGGTGGGATCGAAAATTCATGTCGTGAGCATTCAGAAGCAATCCCATTCATCACATCGGCTCAAACATATAGGGTATATTTCAAAGTAATTAATAGTAAAAAATCAAGTATCCGCTTACTTTTGGATGACCTCTACTCTTCCATAGCGTTCAAAACATAGCAGTATGCGGGGGTTCAATGGTCTGCTGACTTGTTTCTTACCTGCAATGAGAGAATAAACATTATAAGTGCCTAGTACTCTATCAGTTATTACCTGCTTAAGGAGAAAAGGAAAAATTATTAATTCAAGCAAAGTTATTAGATTAAATTCATGATAATACTTAAAAGGGGCAGGATAAGACATTATCAATAGTCTTATATCGGCATCACAGTACAAATTTAAAAAATAAGAAAGTGGAAACACATCGATTCACCCATTTTGTATTTTGACTTTCATACTTCGTAAACTTCAAACGAAAAATAATCACCTCTCCTCTACATAGCCGACGACTGTGACACAAAGTAGGTTTATAGCCTATTTCTGAAATGTGGACAACATTGCTGGTGTGAAAAAAAACTCATTCATTATATTTACGTCGTACATATTTGAGGTCCAATCAATCCAATAAGGTCACCGTGGAAACTACTCTCAGCAGATGTCACCAGGTGTTGGTAATTCATGTTACAATATTAGACCCTTAAATAAGGGAGCAAGTACTTAGAAAACGTTTCATGGCCGTCGGAGAACATAATTTTAGAAACGATGGCTACGCATTAGTGAGAATTTCTTACACGCCAATCAGACTGACAGTGTTAGAGTTATCTGATTCTGTGCAGCAAAATCTCGGGCATTACGACTGAGGATAAGTTTTTTAATGATCGATCCCATATTAATTTTTTCATCCGTTTTTCCATTCAATTTTTCAATTGGCTCATAACATTTAAAGTGGACAGCCGACTTCCAAGAATTCAAACCTATTGGTGAATGCATCAATAGATATGGACACCGCTTACAGGCAAAGAGAATCAACAATCGTATTTTAAAATCAACATGCTACAACGATAAACACTCTGAAATAATGATAATAATTAACTCATTTATTGTTCTAGGAGTGAACTCCTTTGGAAAATAGAACCTATATACAGTGGTGCGCAAGACAATTAATATGGTAATAAACCAATCAGTAAACAAATAAGGGAAGTGGTCATATGCATTACTAATAATAGACATATACAATGTTATCACTTAACAATGGACTAGAAAAGAATTGAATTTCTTTCCTAACAGAAAAACGAACATCAAACATACAAATAAGGAAATAACACAAGTTTAAAAAAAGAAATTTAGCTTAACAAATGAAAAAAGAACTAAATTGCTAGTTTTCACATAACAATGGGCATTAATTACATCAATGAGCAGATAAATGAATTACACGGTAAGTATTCATAGTTCACCAGAAAGTAAGTGGGTGACAATCCTTTCCTTAAATATTTCTGAAATAGGCACACTAATAACGTCGATAAAGACCTATTGATAAAAATGGTGGTTGTAGCCAATGACGGATCTATGGGAGGGGGGGATAACGGAGGGCTATAGCCCCCTCTTGCGTATTCAATTTGCACTAGATAGAACTGTAATTTTTTTCGCATCACTACTACTGCTGTTATTTTAACCCCCACTCAGCCTCCCCCGTTTGTCCCTATTCTGGATCCGCCACTGGTTGTAGCCTGAATAAGAAATTATTCTTACCCATAGAATGCGTGAATATAAACGCAGGCAACCACCTTCGGCCATTCATTAAGGGTACGTGGGCACTTGATACTGAAATGCTTCGTGGGCGTGTGCAAGGACACCATTGGAAACACGAACTGCGTCTCTGAGCACGAACATATTTTCCGGATCGAAGCGTGAAAGAGGACGAGCACCGTCTTACATCGCCGCCAAGAGCCGTAAATAGACGCGGAGCGGAGAGGCACGACATCCAGAGGTCTCCCTGCCCGCAGCCATTAGCGATTTGGAGGGGACGCGTCACTCAAGGTAGGTATGGGATGGAATCCCCAGAGGAGCACGAATGGCGAATGGGTGCCGTAAAAAAAAGGGAGCGAAGGGAAGGAAGAGATGGAGGGAAAAGGAAGAGAAAATGCACTTGAACGGAGAGAGCGTCCGAGGTCCAAGCGGACTGACCTTCTCCCTCCACGGTCGTAAAAATGCAGTAAAATTGGGACGCAGGGTCTTCTCCAATCGCTTCTCTTCATCCCTCGCCTATTTCTCCTTTATCCATTCCTACTCCTCCTATTATCCCTTCCTTATACCTCTCATCTCCTTCTTATCTTTTACTTGCATCTTTTTTATACCTGCTTCATTGCTTTATCTTTCGTCCATTCCTTCTTCATATCTATTTATTTCAAAGTAAATATATTTTATATATGTACTTTGTAATCCATTAATAAATGGAATAAATATTATTTTTATCGTTATAATTTATTTATTATCCACCTGCTACGACTTGCTGGCTTCGGTGGCGCCGGGGTAACCCTACCATCCCAGACGTCATGGGTTCGAATTCCGTCTGACTGGTTTGACTACCATCCAGGGCATGGTGGTCAAACTAATGGTGGTGGTCTTAATTTATCCCAACCTTCCTTTATTCCTCGTACATCATTCCTTTATTGTTAGGGGCTACCATTTCATAAGATTGTCAAATAAGTCAATTTTGAGAAAGTGACTATCTAGTCGTTAATTTGCTTGCAATAAAGACAATATTATTATTATTAATTCCTACTAATCCCTCTCTAATCCCTTCTTAATCGCGCTTCTATCATTCCCTTTTCTGTCATCTATCCTTTCCTTACTCCTATCCCATCCTTCCTTCATCTCTCGTCTACTATTCTTTTATTGCAAGGGAAACTAACCTGCTTCATCTAGTCATTAGTTGTAATTCAAGCAACACAGAAGGGATATGAAAGTAACTAATTTTAGCCACTTTCTATTCCTCTTATACCTCTCCCTTATCCCTTCCTTATTCCTTTCCTATCTTTCACTCATCCTTCGTCAATATTTTCCCCACCACTTTTCTGTCCCTGCTTCGCTCCTAGTCCATCCCATCTTAATTCGTCTCCTACTTCCTAATAATCCGACTCCAATACCTTCTTAAGCCCTCTTATATCCTTCATTATATCTCGTCTATCCTTTCATTACCACTCTTCCATTGATTTTATTTGTTTATTCCCATACCACCGAAAAAAACACGTGTTTGCCTCTTACGTCGGGGGTTTTCAGCATATAAACAATTGCAAGTGCATAAACAACTATGAAATTCTGGATAGGGGAAACCTACCCCGGCGCGATTCGATTCCACGACATCTTTCTTGGAAGGAGAAGATTTTACCCCGCTGCCACCGAGGCCGGAAAATCCTTTCTTGATTATCCCATCCTTCCTTTATTCCTAGTAAACCATATCTTTATTGTTAGGGGCTACTAATCTGCTTCACGTGGTAATATGATATATTTCATGTAACGCCGTAAGAGATGAAACTTTTCATTTTTATCCATCTCCTACTCTTTATTACATTAATTTATGATGGGCTGATGCATTGTGGAAATCCATTGTAAGATATGAAGTAATGATACTTAGCACTTAGGCACATAAATCTTTGTTTTAAAGGAGTCATCATATTTTACTGCACTGCAGCAGATCTCAAAGAGATCCTGCTATCATTGCTTCATCTCCTACTCTTTATCTATACCTCTTCAGCCTCATAATGATCCCTTTCGTATCTTTCCTTCATCCATTTCTTTCTCCTCCTTCACCCCCTGCATACCTGCAATACCCATTTCCTAAAATCTTCCCCACTTCTATCACGTACTGGTGCATCCTCCTGGCTCAACGCCGTATAAAGATAGAATTTTAATGATCCTTCGCCCAGCATCTGGTAGTCCCTCAGCGAATGAGCGTCACCGGTGACGCGTTAAATGGGTGGATAGCTTACGCAAGCCACCATCGAGAATTTTATTTTTTAAGGGACACGACTACCGAGGCGACAGTTGTGACCGTCGATAAAAAAAAATCCCGATCAATTTTAATCTTCATCATCGATAGCAGAGGGACAAAAATTCATTATTTTTTCACTTACTTGTCGCTTGTATTTTTATAGCTTAAGTTCAAGGCAAGAGGTGGCCTTAGCAAAGACAATTTCTCGAGGTTATAAATTCTCTGAATTACATCGATATTTATATGGGATGAATTTCATCGATAAATCTTCCGATGATTTTGCTCTTCACCATCAATGGCAGATGGAATAGAAATTCATTCTTTTTTCACTTATGTTTAGCTTATGTTTCCATGAATACCGTTTTTAAACTATATTTTCGGCAAACATAAATCTCAGATTTGTATTCTATTTTTTCTTTAATGCTCCTTAAAGATAACTTCACTAGTATAGATATTAGGTGTCAGCGGTAATTTGTTTCTTTAAAAATTACAACTTAGATTCTCCAGAAAAGACAAACATTGAACCGCCTCTATTTTATAAATCAGCAATATTATTTCCCGAATGAATTCATCTTCTCATATCACATTCAAGCAAAATAACCGAAATAATCGCCAATTTCTTGGTCGTATTGGAGATAAAATAAATTTTAGTACAAGCAGCAATTATTTTTCCTGGAGTCAAATTACGTCAGTACTATAAATATTAGTAAAAACTCCGAAAAGACTTCTTTAATATTAATATGGGCTCACTTCTGCATATTTACCCTACTTTATACGCCTAAATACTCTCCACCTCGACCCAGGTATAAGAAAAATAAATTAAGAAAACGTAATGAAGCTCTTTATTCAACATTCCATCCCGTAGCTGGGACACCAAAACTAATAATTTCAATGCAAGAATTACTCCTTACCGTACCACAATGTCCAACGGCTAAAATACCCCTGACGACCATTCTACTGTCAAAAGTTCCTCCCCTTTAACCATTCAGTCTCGGGTGGTCGAACATGCTCCCAATGAGAGCCAATGAAAACGGGAATACCCCAAAAACGGTTGAAGAACTTCGTTAGCATTAAGCCAACAGCCGGGTTGAAAGGGCAATTCTTCTTTGAAACCTCCTCCGAGAGAGACTTTTAACCGCCCTTTCGCATTAAAAGGGGTTAAGGAAGAAACGAGAAAGACACCCACCGTCATAATTAGCGCCCTTTTGATGGCTCCGGGATAACCCTCCCACAGGACCATCTCGCTTTAACCCTTCCGCCGCGAAACACCCATCGCATTAGGGGTAAACCGCCCGCGACGGAACCATACGGTCGGATGAGAAAAGCGGGAAGAAATGTTAAACAACAAATGAGAGAGGAGCCCATCTTGAACAATCCGAGGCGCCCCTCCCTCCCTCCTTTTCTTCAAGGAGGAATTAAGGTGGGGAATTAACGAAGAAGAGAAGTTTTTAAAAGGTCGTCAGCCCAGCAGCTTCAAACCTTTTATGAGGAAGGCTATTGAGGTGTGGGGGGAAGGAAGGTTTTGGGAGTAAGAGATGGGAGAGGGAATACGCTGGAGATGGGCAGATCCCCGCACCGACAATCCCCATTACCTACTCGGGGGGTTGGACTCATTAACGGCACTACGGGAGTATATCCGAGCCATTACGACGCCCTCCTTGAATCTCCTCTCTACCCCCAATTCTCCTCCCCCTTCCCAGCATCCTTTGCGGTGCACCCCCTTCTTTCTTCTCCTTCTTCTTCTACCGATCCTGCCTGCGACCGTGACCGATTTCTCCTCACTTCTCCCCGTCGTAAATTGAGAAAAAGGAGGAGGAAGAAGGTGGATGGGTAACGAGAAAATTGAGGGCCTTTCGAAAGGTGAGGGAGGGGGAGGATGTAAGTATCTCGAATGCAAGATTAAAGCAATCGCGGATGTTCGCCGCAGAGGTTCGTCGGAGGTGGAGGGAGCCCTTGTGGGGGAAGATGCGTTCCTTACCGGTCTAAAAAGTCTCGTTCACAACAGTACCACTTGACGTAGTTTGGCGTAAGTTTTATTTTTTTAAATTTGATTGAAAATGTCCTCGTAATAATCACAATTTGTAGTTGTACAATAACAAGCAAATGTATAAAATATAACGAGAATAAAAAGCATAAAATATAACATTGGAATGGAAATTCTTAGAGCACAGTATGGAGAAATTGAAAAAAAATATTCAGCCTTAAAGAGCATGCTCTAATTTTTTCGCAAGAAAATTGTACCTTTCCGACGATAATTTTTTTGTTAAACTATTATTATTATTATCATATTTATTTGACCATCCCTAGGACAACCAGATCATTTTCATTTAACTACCTGAGATTATGATTGTAGCATAGCACCTTACTTTAAAACGTTACTGCAATTTAATCCTCCATGAGATAGAAGAAAAGATATCTTTGTTCATAGCACAAGACTCTATGGTGAAGAGAAAAATATATTACGACTGAGGGGTGATTCAATCTAGCTGATTGTGCAGGAAAAATATGGCAAATGGAAATACCTTTCTTTCCCAATTTTGAGATCAAGTTCTCCCACCAATGATATGATGAGGAAAATTCTGCTGAACTCTTTAATGAATTTTTGTTTAATGATAACGACGCTGTTATTCACGACACACCGACTACATAATGATTCACAGTGAAATGAAGAAAAGCAGCTTTCGAGCGAAAGCAAGGTCGCAAGCAATTGGTCGTTGCTCACGGAGGAAAGTTCTCGGCTCATAGTATTTAAAAAACACCTTTCAAACATATGGTGAAAATAATGTTTTTCGTGAAAGACAACCATTTTGGCCAAAAAGTAAAGTCAGGAGATATAAGATATGGATAATTTTAGCCATATAGTACCTAAGTCAACAGTTTTTCCCGCTCTTTCCTCCGATTTTATAAATATTTTCAGTTAACTTTGACTTCAATTGAAGCATTAACACGATTATAACTCAAAATCTAAAGGGATTACGAGCCTAAATTTCATGTTTACCACTATTCTCAACAAATAACGAACATTGCATAAACTCAATTAATTTCGGTGTCACTGGACGGAACGAATAAATACTCATAGAAAACAAAATAAAGTATTTTTTCCATAAACTGTTCATTCCTGTCGTCTATTATCAACGGCTATTGAGTCATTTTCATTACAAAGAGGTTTACCAGCGCCAATCAGGCTATCTATCTTGAAAATTACGAAATAGTAACTAATAGCTAAACTAGACAACATCAATGAACAGTTTGTGGAAATCTTCGTTGCTGTGTTTACTATGAAAAACGTTGGGAGAGATAATTTTTTCAAGAGAGAATGCGTAAATTCCAGCATTAACTATCTTTCTCGTTCAAGTATCGCCGTAGGGGCTCGTACGAAAATGAGTATTTTTAAGTGCAATACCCCGAATATCTGTATAGCACGAAAAGCCTATAATTTCAGGGTGTCATTCGATGAAATAAAAATAGAATGGCAAAGTTTGAAATTCTTATGAAAATGGCATGCACTTCGTTTCTCCGACCAGCCTCTAGATTAAGGAGAATGTGGGGAGGCGACATCAGAGAGCGCGTGGGGAGGTGGCCTCATCACTTCCCGCACTCGCCCGCCAGCTGCCGGGGTGGCGGAGGTCTGCGCCTCCGCGATCCAAGGATCAGGCGACAATAAGTCCGAGGCGACGGAGGGCAAGCGCCACCCGCCGGCCAATGATGGAAGCGCGTGGCGGGAGATGCGAATGATTACCCTAGCGATTCGAAACGGTGAAAAATTTGCTGTTGGCAATTGCAATTAAAATATTGCTAAGGTAGGTATTAATTTATAAAAAGGAGTCGAATTCCTACTAAGCATGCGAGAATCAACTCCTTGTAATAAATACAATATTCGAAAAGGTGACCATATTGCTTCCGGTACTTGCAACAAGAATATTCCTGAGGGTGATGAAGTTCAAAAAAGGAGCCAAAAGTCTAAAAAGCATGCGAGAAATACTTTTGAAGACTTAAGCATGCGTCAATTAACACTTCATAACTTCTAATAAATACAATTTGAAACTCTTTTCTTTCCACGATTAAAAATGCAATTACATATAATATAGATAGACATGGTCTCTTGCAACAAATGGCATGAAATATAATCAGTATTTGCGTCACAATAAACACGGTTATATTTCTTAAGATGTGGAAAATCAATAATTTGTTTTTTAACTTTTATAATGCTACTAGAAATATGTAATAACTCTGCTGATTAATTATAAAAGCTGCTGATAAGCCTAGAGTGGCTTAGCAGGATCACAATCTTAAATAATTGAAAATAAAATAGTTTGCATCTAATGTTAAGTGCCACGTTTAAAAAAAATGTTGCTTTACGGAGCAAGTTATTTAGGTGTTAAATACTTTGTTAAAATCATTGATTTTCTGCATAAAATAAATGAATTAAATTATTAAAATACTTCTAATATGAAAAATGTGTTGATATTGAACTTTTAAACATAACCTATGATTTCTTTCCTCCAATAAATTAATGAATTAACTACAAACATAGTTTTTAGTAATGGACAGAACTGTAAAGTACGGCTAGTAGAGAAATCTGTTAATCGTTATTATTTTTATTTTACGTCTAAATAATAAGATGGAAAAACCTTGAAGTAATATAATAATTTTTTTGGGTATTAAAAGTATTTCTTAAAACTAATAAATACTTTCAACACAAGGAGTCAATATAATTAAAATTTCGATAAACGTAGTCAAAAAATTGCACAATGGCTCGTTAATTTGGCCAAGAGTCTGCACCAAGGCTATGCAAACATTGTATCTGTAACGAGTATTCAGGTCTCACTATGAAAATTCACTTATATTTACTGATCAAATGCAAAATTGATCCAGGAAGGAGCAGTGTAAAGTACGCGTACACGGGAAACATGAGTTCGTCGGGGATGCATGCATCCCACGCAACAGGACTTCCCTCCTCCTAGGCAACCCGGGAAACATACGTAGGTAGTTGCATTCAGAGTTAGCAACTAGACGAGAGCTATCTCGATTCCAACGCTCTTTTAAAATAAAACTACTCAACATATTCCTGCACCTAGATACTGTAAGAGCAGTACTCTAATACATGATCGAAATAAAAAAATTGGCAACATGTACTAGTTTCCCACCCCATAGTAATAGACAAAATGTGCATACCTAGAACTAAAAACTAGAAGTCGAAGGAGGTAGTCACGGCAGAGATAGATAAAGTTGCATATGGGGAGCTAGTCTAGGAGGGAAGTTAAAAAAGTTGTACCTCTGCATCGAGTACTTACTAAGTGCATAGATATTATAGCAAAATGCATAGAGCACGTTACTAGGAGTACAGTACTTTAGAGTACACTGCAGTTCAACCGAAGTGAACGTGGGATAGGCAACCATAATGTCGCAGGAAGTTGGGAAAGTCGGAGGTAAAATACATGTGATCTCGTCCTCTACGCTAGGCGCGCCTAGAGAAGGGACAACGCCCATTTTGATTGATCCATCCCCGGTGGGTGGGGAAATAGAGAATTTAGAGAGCCCGCGCTTCCCACGATAGTTTGACCCCGCCTGGAACGCACCCTGGGAAAAAGCGATGGAGAAATATCACGCGAGTGAAGGTTAAGGTGGCGATATACTATTTACTCAGCCATAACAGTATAGTTTTTTTGCATAAACAGTGTAATGAATAACAAAGGGAACGATAAGAATCTTGTCCGAATCCTTGAGGTCGGAAATAATATAGGGAAATCCCTTTAAAACAGTAAGAGGTCGCTCGCGACCACCATGGGCTCATTCATCACTTCTTTATTATTCTAGATTGCGATGTAGTTTCTATTCGCTTCGTATTCTAGTATGATGAAATATTAATTTTTTCTATTTATCGTAAGATGGAATGGTTAAATAACATTTTCTGGTTTTCCAAGTGGTGGTCAACGAAATGTAATAATGATAGTATCATAAAAAACGTTTGGTCGAAAAGATACAACAGTTTAGCGTAAAAAAATACGGAGCATGCAATTTAAGGCTGAATATTTTTTCAGTGTCACCATACTGTGCACTTAACATTTCTCATATCATGGAAACCACTCATCAATACGAATTACCAACGTTTCTCACTCCCCTCCTCATTCAAATATCTTCTCTATCAACCCCTAAATGAACAATTTACAAACACTATGAGTACCCACATATTTCGGAATTATCGGTATCAAACCTGCAAGTTCATCTTAAAAAGAGCTGGAGGGCGTTATTGCGCTTCTACTCACGAAATGTGGCTGATTTGCCCACCTGTGGCTGGTTTCTATATCGGCACATGTAACATGTTCTTATTTGCGACTGCTACTACATGATAAATTCAAAGTAATATTTTCATAGGACGAAAACATATCGTTAAGGATTTGCAGAGATTTTGTTTGCAATAACTTGTAATTGGGATTAAATATTTCTGAATGCCTCGTAAACTTCAGCGCAATCAATTGAAAATCGGTTGTCACTCATAAGAATCAAAACGTAAACGACATGAGTCATATTCCCTTGGGTATGTAATGAAAAACACACATTTTAACCCAAAGACTGACTACAGTTTATGGATGCTTTATTATAGTTGGTCATTAATCATGTATTAATCATTTCGCCCTGAAGACGATGGCAGAGAAGGCCATCGAAACGTTGGCAGCAATGACCATCATTACCCGGCTGATTTCCCGTGAAGAATTCATCAACAGCATTCGCCGGGAAAGCATCAAATCCTTCTTCATTAATCATGTAGTTACCTAACCACACCGTTTGAAAAATAGATTATCATCACACCACATCATAAAGCTTTATATCACCACTCGTGGAAGATTCCCGTTGAAATTATTAGGAAGAGGAAACAAAAAATGTCACAATCAACTCATATTTGTGCATAGCAACTGGTGTGAAAATAATGTAAAGAGTAATAGAACATACGGTGGAATGGAAATCAATGCTTTTCTTCAGGTAGTATCCAATAGTCAACAATGGTGAGGTAAAAAAAAACACGAGTATTGTATTACGCTTCTTTCCTTCATTGGCAAATTAAATTTTCATGAAAGTTTTACAATTGTTTACTCATTAATTTAATTTTATCGTGTAAAGTAATGTAAGCTTAGATGGGACTAAAACAACTCAAAAGATCAGATCTCGCACATTTTTCCCAAGCGCACCAGTGCATCACGCAAGGGACATGTCCTGAACATTACATAGCTGTACAGTTTCAGCACTGCATTTTTATGAGCATTTCACGATTGTATCTTCAATAATTTACCTTTCTTATGCAAAGTACTTCATACTTCATTAACAAGCCAAAACATTATTTATCGAGAGATTTTTCCTCAGCGGAACTGGAAATCATATAGAGGACATACCCTGAAAATTTCATAGGTGTATGAGTAGTTTCGGCAGTGCATTGATGAGGACATGAATCTGTCAAGTCAGCCTGGGAACCGCGTTTTATGCATCACGGTAATCGGGCGATCATCATCCCGACAATGCTTCATATCGCAACCGGTGCTGCTTCGGTACCGCACTTGCCGGAGAAACGTGAGAGGAGGAGACTTGAGGGGGTGTGTGGGGCAAGGAGGAGGTAAGTGCGTGATGAGGTAAGGGAGGATGAGATGGGATATACGTATAAAAGGGAGGTAAGGGGAGGGGAGCGTGCGTGAGGCCTTAAAAAGGGGCGGAGCGGAGAGTTATTAGGCAAACGTGCGGCGGGGAGGAGGATGCCGTAAAGCGAAGCGGGGAAGGGGAGGTGGGTGGTTGGCGGGAGGCGGAGAGGGAAAAGCCGGGAAATGCGACAGGGCGGACTACGGACGGTGAAAGGAGACTGGGATGAGATGTGGATAGACAAACGACTTCATCATCTGGGAGAAATTGATCGCACACACCTTCCTAGATCGAAGAGAGTGGCCGAGAAGATATATGGTGCCTCAAATATGCGATGTGTGTTCAGGAAATAAAGGGACTTAATTTTGAAATATTTCGCGAGTTTGGAGGATCCGATTGTCAAAATATTTTTTATCATGTTGGTACACATGCACCTCATTCAACTTAAAATTTTAATTTGCATTCATTGTTTACTTTGAAAAAATCTTCTCAGGTTTGGCACCGGTTAAGGCTGTTTAAGGCCAACGTTTCCATGAGAAACTCCCTCGTCGTCATCAGAGCTAAGACAGACTCATCTTTACGACCTTATATCATTGTTTACTTTGTCCGTTGGGGTTAGGCGTGTTTTTACGAGATCAGCGATTTTTGACTCACTCTTCATTGCTTGTTCGTGAATTTTTGGCCAAAAAAGCCTCCATTTTCGTCAGACATGGGTCTGTATGACTTTTTTCCTTTTTTCAAAAAAATATTAAAAAAGCCGTCGTTTTGCAAGCATAAATAACATTAAAAGAAATAGCTGACAAAGCTAAAAGCTATTGTTTGATCGAATTTGAGAAGTGTTTCGAGGATAGGAAGAAGCGCTGGCATAATCGCTTAAATCTGATGGGGCGAAAACATTAATGTAGACGAATAAATGAATTTTTTTTCAAAAAATAAAATTCCTGTTATTTTCTGAACACACCTCGTAGATAAGATATGGGGTATTTATCTTGACAAATAATCATCAGGTTTGGACGTATTTTGGAAATAACTTCATATTTAACTTATACATCCTGTATTAAAACTTTGATTGAATATCCATAATATTAAAACCATTGGATTTTTAATTTAAACGATAAAATAAGGACATTTAAAAGGTTAACAACCACTCCTGTAAATTATTTCTTTTTTACAAAAAATTAAATACGACCAAACTACTTGATTTTAAAAAAAATGTCGGCAAAAGGCTAATGCTCCACAGAAATAATTTAATTTTTTAAGGCTTCAAAATTTGAAAGAAAAAAAGGAAAATAAATTACTCCTTGACGCATTTCACTTAATTTAAGAGCTGAAAACAACGTCGGTGAATTAACATTTCATTGACTATTATGTTTATCAACATCCCACGTAATAATATTGAATTTGGGGTTTAATATTCGCGTCGGCTATCGGCTAGTACCTATGCAGCCACCTCGAGCGCTCTTGTGTATATTTTCTCTTGAGAGTGGATCTAAAAAAGGTTAGCGGAGACTGGCCGTGTTTGGGAAAAGAAATTACGACGTAGGAAGAGGGTGGAAAAGCCATTTCGCGTGGCTTTAACGGCGATAATAACCCTGCCGGTCGCACGGCGGCCTGCAATAATTGCGTCGTCCGGTGCGCGCTTGTATGGAGTCACTGCTAAACGGGCAGCCATGGGGCATCTTTTTACGTTACCGCGAAGGGTAACGCTGGATCTTGGCGCACGGGGGAGGGGATGATAACTCCCTGCGGAGAGAAGGAAACTGTGCTTCCACGGAGGTCTATCTCCCACCACTGGGGTGGAACTATCGCCATGTCGCAATGGGAAGTGGTGGAGAACTTCATTATCCACGAAGAATTCCTTCCAAACATGGTCGCCACCGCTTCGAATTCCATTCGGTAATAATTGAAAGTCTACGTGATATACGGAGGTTTCTCACAAATATGCGTATTCCAAATATTAAATTTCATTCTTATCACATTTCCTGCACCGAAAAAGGAAAAATATGATCCTCAAAAAATTGAAGCCATCGTTACCTTGAGGTAAATTAAGTTTATATCTGAAAAAAAAGCTTAATATGAACACGAATATTCAATCCCCTTTTACTTCTAAAACATTCAATGGCTTTTCTTAGCGTGTTTGGTAAAATGATATTTGCATATTGCATTCAAATATTGATGATGAATTTATACATTATTAGTATCGAATGATATATTATCGGGTGGAGAGAACCGTTTAAAAGCAAAATATTTTCTTTAAACAAAGCATTAATAATTTTACTGCCGTAATTTTCAACTGTCTGGTTTTCTGAGTACGTAAAAAACCTTCGCATGGAATCAAAGTCGAAAACTGCTAGACTAAATGAGAATTCACGCAAATTGGTAGAACATTTAAAAGCCTAACGAGAGACCATGAAGCTAGAAAACTCACACGATCCCTCATTCAGTTGCTGCTTAGGCGGCTATCTCTGTTGTTTTCGATAAGAGAGAGAGAGAGGATTTTACGGCGGGAGGACATTCATGGCCGGAAAACAGACGAGTGTTGCGATGCAGATTGGCCGTCCACGGAGCCTTCACCGGTCCACGGGACGTGAGGCGAATCTCAAAAGTTCGCTCGGAAGAGGAAGGGAAGAAGGTACGAAAGAAGGCAGTGGAGGGGAAGGAGACAGGGGTGGAAGTAGGAAGAGGTAACGTTGGAGTAGGTATGGTAGGAGATAGGGTTAAAATGAGGGGGAGAATAATACATATAGGCATAATAAATAAAAGGCTGATCCCACTGACACAAACTATGAGCATAACCCATCAAGGTTAAACATTGGATAATGCAGAGAAAGAAGCTCCATAATTAATAACTAAGACTACCATGTCCAAAATTGGCGCTTAATTTTTTGCTGAAAAAAGATTCTTCGAACAAGACATTAATTTTCATGATGAATTGCCTTTTACTCAGATTTCTGACACAAAAAAGCTGTGCTTAATAGGTACACATATTGAAGAGATATCTTTCAGAGCGACACAAAGAATATCGTTCTAGATCCTCACTATCATTCTTGGTCCTATAGAAACGATAAAATATGAGTAGTTTCACCGAACGGATAGTCATAAGAATTCATTTTGCCCCCGAAAAATATAGGACTAGGTAAAATCCAGTTGAAGGTGGGATGCAGCGATCATATATCTCGAATGTGAACTACCTCTCCTTACTTTTTCCTCCTAACACTCTCCATCACACCCCTATCGAGGTGGTTTTGGGAGTGGCATATATATTCCCATGAATTTAGGGACGGTTTTGGATTACGAGTTACATGATGATGACGTACTAAGTTTCCACGGTGTCTGGAATCAGGAAGTAACAAATAGTGAACTGTTTCAAAATATAAATACGTTCTGCTAATTAAACTGCTATATTTAAGGAGCCTAAGAAATGAATGTTCATATGACATTACCGTTATTCAGACCTAAAATCATATTTTTTTGCGAATTCGGTGAATGGAAGACGCAACTGGCAATGGATAAAAAAGTACACTTCACAGTGGATATTTCACACTCAATTTCGACAATTCTTAAATAAATAAAAAATAAACAAATAAAAATACGGACAGTTACTGGGCACACAAAATTTTCATGGAGATTTATCTTAAACATGATTTCCTATAACTCTGTGAGAAATAATGAAAAGCAAAAGAGATAAAAACCGAAGCGCCGTATTTTATCGTTAAATATAGACAATTTTTATCAACAATAAAAACGAGGACGCATTATTACGCACGCAAGACAACAACGTAATATACGTAGTATTGAGGTAACTCTTTGGACTTTGTTCCAATAATTCTAAAAGGACTCACAATGTAATTTACAATAAAAGTTGCTAGATGAATAGATTGGGAGAAATGGGAGGATTAACTAACGGTATGCGATGTGGTTAATTTTTCAGGGAGGTATAAAAAGGAATAGGTGAACGAAGGGTGGATTCGGGCAGTCGGAGGACTAGGAGGTATCAAACAAGAGAGCGCCGGTCACATGGCACTCGCCCGGTAGGAGAAGAGGAGGCATTATCCGGAGGACATAAATTGGGCATGTTTCGCTGAGCGGTGGTCTTAACGGAACATATCCCGGGGCAACACGGACACTTGGGCTCCCTTCACTGGAGTCTTGGACGATCGGCTGAATGACCACACCCACGTAAGTCTCTAAGATAGTATGAATAATTTAGCCCCTCTCTTACGATCCCTAGTCTTATGATTCCCGGTTGAGCTCATGAGAGAGTGGTTCGATTCCATGTCAAAGGGAATTATTTCTTATGTAAATTCACGTGATTTTACCGCCGTTCACGCGGCTTGACTGAAGTATTGCACAGCCACCATGCCCGCATTTAGCTCAAGTCTGAGGATCTCAACCGGTTGTGGCTTCATCCCTCAAGTTTCCATCTTAGATTGCTCACAACATCTAATACAATCACTCTCAGTTAAATTGTCGTAGGAAACCACGAACCTCGAAAGCGCAAGAGTCTGCGCAGTGGACCTGAAATCCAAAGGTCCTTGGTTCGATTACCGTTCCAGGGGAACATTTTCTCACGGTAATCCATTTGATTATGCGTAAGGAAATTGGGTGTTCCGTATACGGATTCCGGTTATTTAAGGTAATATTTCTCTTAACATATTTCCTACTTCTTTATTTCAGGAGAAAATCCATTCGTGAACTCTACAAGTTGTAATCTCAGATGGAAAAGCAGAAGAATGAGAGATATATTGGTGTTTGTCACAAGTAGTTCGAATGAAATATTAAAATTTCCTAAATTATATAGGAGACTGAGAATATAATATAAACTAATTCCGCACCATGAAAGTAAAAGGAAACATACAGCAGATATAATTTTAATATATTGATTATAGCATGAAATCCTCCTAATCAGTATTCCTCGAGAAATATGCACAAAGAAAAAGCACTACGGATTAGGGAGAAAATACGAGAGATCTTTTCGTCGAAGCTTCGACCTTAGAGGCGGAGACTATGAGAGGCAATCTGAGGATACAAAACATCGTGGTCCCTGCGACGGAATCATTATATGCACCCATTACGCCCGAGTCATGCTCCGCTCGGAGCTTTGTGGATAAATAATAGAGGACCACTCCGTACGAGAGACAAAGGACGGGATTTCCCCGTCATGTAAACAATAAAACGGTGGCTTCAAACGAAGTGGATGAGAATTGAGAGGGCAGCGAGGATAGAGATCAAGAAATCGGAAGCCGAGGGCATACAAAGAAAGCGTCACGGGCGGGACATTAAACCCCTTCGTTTGGCGTTGCCCTCTTGACCCCACGTCCAAACGCTCGCTCCCTTTAACCTTGGTCCAACCTCCCGCTCAATTCGTGCCCCGGGATCAGGGTGGAACGTGGAATGAGGAAGCAGAGATTAAGGGAAGGAAGAAGATTGAATGACGAAAGGCGGAACTATTTCTCCGAGCGAATCCGACAAAAGAATACAGAAAAAATCACCCTTGCTGCAGCCAATCCCACATTTTAGCTGACTTCAGACTGCAGAGAAATGTCCAAACATTAATTTATCTCGCAGATGATAAAGAGATATAAACTAAAGTTATTCATGGATTTAATGCCAATAGCTAAGAAAACAGGCTAAAATCTAAAAATTGCAAGGCCGTATAGCAATGACAGAGGTAAGATATTCTCAGGTAGGTAATGCGTATCCATCACCTATTTTTCTCAATGCTTCCCATTTCTTCTGTCCCTTCGCATGCACAAAATATTAATCAAGCTTGGTATATGAAAATTCCAAGCCATTTTTGCGTTGTGAAAGGTGATTAAATTAATTAATATTTATTAAAAAATACATGAAATCAGGCAAAAGCTAAAAGTAAATATTTTTTGAGGTACCACATGAAACTGTAGGTATGACCGCAAATCATAATTAATTTGAGCAAGTAATTTGTAAACACTCGAGCACACTCCAACATATATTAAAGAAAAAGGTTTACCAATAGCAGAGGATTGAAAATGTCATCAGGATATCCTGTCTTTTCGTGGTCTAGAAGTCCAACATATAAACATTTGACTGTCAATATGCTTGCCCATTTGAAAATATTTTAATAATATTTGCCACTTACCATGATTTACCAAATAATCGTCTAAGTAGAAGGAAAAAGAGAACATAAACTTGCATTAACAGATCAATTATGCTAAGAAAAATCAATAGATAAATGGCATACCCATCCAATAAATTTGAGTGCCAGTTAGTTCGCGCAAATCACAAAGTAAGTAATATCATTCTTAATGTACATATACAATAATTTTTCTGCTCATTTTAGTCGAAATATTAATGCTGATTTCGTGGTCAACATCGGTTCGTAAGCAGTTTATTAGCCAAAAATACCAATTAAATCAGGAGATTTATTTGTAAAAATGTGGGTAATTGACATATTAATACAAATAATGCACTCATATCGAGTCCGCAATTGATAATATCAAAGAACTATGCACATTTTTGTCACATATTCGAGGTTTATGCGGGTGGGCTGAAAGCTATTCATTCCAAGATAATACTAACAGCCCTCGGTAAGCTCTTAATGCAATCAATTTATCCTAAAGCATTAATTTTTTTCTCTTCTACTATACGAATGGCCAAGCTTCAAAAGGTTAACCAAAGCGTTGTACGTGATGCGAGATATAACGAAATCCATTTATTCCAAGTACCCAAGCACGGAGCCTATTTTTTATAGCCGCATCCTCCCATATCCTTCGGAAACCCCGAACATTTTATCATCTAGAACATTTTCTAGATCATTTTTCCTTGGCTACATGTACTTAAAGATGATCAAGACTAAGCATCAAACTGACTGATAATATTTTACAAAAAAAGATCGATACGGCCCATAATCCGGCAACTTGAAAAGATATTATTGCAAATGTTATTCTAAATTCGCTTTGACAAATTGCTTTAAAGGGTGCAAGATTGCAAGCTGAAGAATATGCCACGAAAACACAGTGAATATTAGAGATTGAAGTAAAACTCCGTGTGTAAAAGTATTTTCCTTAATATTAAAAGAATATTCGAAATTATTTTGCACAAAAATACCACTAGCAGAAACAATTAAAACAATGTTCTCTTCTATCGATTGTATTCAGCTACGGTGGTTCGAAAAATCATCGTAGTGATGTCAGTCGTAAGCAGAATCTAGAATGTATGGAAGCTATAACTCAAAATTTCACCTATGTTCTTATTACTTTCATTTACATTTTTTCCTGCTTGGAACCTTTTAATTAGCTCTCGAATAAAAAATTTAAATCTCACTATTTTTGCATGGCCCATACCTATCTTTCAACTATCTTTCTCAATCCGTCCCAGTTTTTATGTCCCTTTGCTGCGGATTAGACACGGAGGGTTGCGAGTTTTACCCCTCCCCCTTGATCTATTAAAAGAGGCGCCAAAAACGAGCAAGATAGACTTAGTAAATAACTTAATAAATACTCGTGGAAAAGTACTGTTACTGAGTACTAAAAATCACATTTTCAGCATCAAAAATAGCAAATTTTTTGCGGAGACCTCATTGCCTTTGGTGTTTTCAATTCACCCCGGAAGGGCCTCGAACCTCCGGCAAACCCCCCCAATTCAAAATCGTCCCTTTATACACATGGGCGAGGGGCAGCGGGTGGCATCCGCATCCCCCTTGAAGCAAAAGTAATTTTAGTTCAAAACAAAAGTATTATTTGTAAGTATAAAACATATAATAAAAATACTTTTCCGAGCAAACAATTTTAAAAACTAACAAAGCGCTGTTATAATTTTCTTGAAATTTTGATTTCCTTAACCTTTTCTGTCACAACTTGAACGCTCTAGTTTTGTGTTTCGAAATGACACCCTTTAGTTTTGTCCTAAATATGCCCTTGTTTGTACATACAATTTATTTCATCAAGCAGGATAGATGAGAGTGCTGAGCCGTTTTTACGTAGTGAAAGACGACTAAATAAATAAATATCTTACAGAAATCGCACTTAATCAGGCAAAAGCTAGAAGTAAATGCATCATTGGAGGTATCAATTAAAAATGCAAGTATCACCGAACTTGCTGCAGGAAAGGCAAACTCAGCACAGATCAGAGAACGAACGATATCTCTCTTATCGATTAACTTCATGTTTAGATACAAAAATCATCACTCGCAAATATACCCACTCAAGATTTCGCCTGTGTCCTAATCATTACATTCATCCTTGCTGCTCACCCGCTATTCCATCTTTCTGTCCTCATTGCTCTTCGTCATCCCCGCTTCTACCTCCCGCGAGGATGCCATTAAGTTTACTGCATCCCACCCCCCAGGACACATAATAGGATTAGGGACAGATGGGGGAGGAAGACGGCTTCGTGGTGGAATGAGGAGGTGGGGATAAATCTAAAGGGGAAGGAGGGAATGGAGACGAATGTGGGGGCGGGGTCATAATAATGCATTAGCAATGGGAGGGAGAGGAAATGGAGAGAGAGAGAGGATGAAGGAGAAGATGAAGAGAAAGGAAAGAAAGAGGTGGGAAGAGTAGAGAGACTGGATGGTCCGAGAAAAGACGGTCATGTCGTTTGCATGAAAATTTCAAAGTATGCTCCTCAAATTGTACTTAATTGTCCATAGGCGGATTTAGGAGGGGCACGTGCCCCACCCCCCAGATGTTTAAAAAAATAGAATAGATTTTTAATGCGGTTATCATTATGGCTGCCAAGTTCCAGGTTCTCTAGCCGTGTCTGTCTGGCGTTGACTGTCGCAACTACCACAGGCAGATTATGGAAGCATTAGAAATTCATAAAACACCAAATATTAACTTGGACAATGGCTACCCAATCAGCAACGTGTGGAAATACTGTCCAATCCGCGCACAGGGTGAGGACGGCTAAATTATATAAGACGGCGAAAAATCTACATTTCTCACCTTCGACCTGAAGACGAAAGCAGGATGACTTTCGAAACTGAAATCCACAATAAAAGACAGACGCGGTCGGAGAATCCGGAACTTGGCAGTCACCATGAACAACGCCGCAAAAACCTACGCACGAATTTTACGGTTATCATTACGTTCGTTTTGTTTTCTGTATTACGGAGCCTCAATCATTTCATTTCATGTTAATAACTTTCATATTAAAATAAAGAGAATATTTCGTATAGTAATTCTTGTATGTTGCTTTTGATCTAAAATGTGAGAAGATCATTTGCCTGTCAGGCCTTTGTGCCCACTCACCAAGTTTGGTCTGACACAATGTCTTATACAAGCATTGGAAAATTGCCTATTACCTACTGCTGGAATAACAGGCCATTATTTAAACAAACTGATATAATCTTGGACACGTGATTAGTCATTGAAAAATAATGAAAAACGTTGTCAAAGCCAGCATTTTGAATGGAAAGTCCAAGGAGAAGATGTATTTATAACAAGAATCTCAATTATTCCAATAGATGTTCCAATAGAATTCGAACGGGTTCATTTTCCAATTAGACTGACATTCGCAATGACAGTCAATAAGTCTCAAGGCCAAACGATGTATGTTTGCGGCTTAGATTTTGGGTTCACCGTGTTTTTCACACGGAAAATTAAACATAGCATACTCTCGCGCGGGTAAACCATCCAGTTTGTTTTTTGCTGGCTAGCGATGGACTCACTAAAAATATCGTACGCTCCATTGCACTAAGAGACTGATAATGTTTATTTTTCTGTCATAATTTGTTAGAGAGATGTAATTTGACATTAATTGGTCAAGATAATAAAAGTACAATTCATTCAAAACAAGAATGTTTAGTGTTTCGTTATTTTTACAGGTCTTCATCGTTCACATCGTTCTTTAAGTCATATACTACATCCCCACATACTTACAATAAATCATTTATTTTTTATTTGCTCACCAAAATATTTACTAGTAATAATTTATAAGGCAAAACAACGTTTGCCGGGTCAGCCAGTATTTATATAAAATATTTTAAGCGCTTCGTGAGATTTTTTTCCAGAGAAAATCACGCAAACGAGTTCAGAGTGGAGTAAAACAAAGTATAGTCACGAGGGAAACAACGGCGATGGAAACGACGACGCCTTCACTGCCCATAGTCACGTCCGGCGCACGTTCCACGGCACGGGCAAACGGGGCGAAATTGATGAAGACCACACGTGTTCCGGACGAGATCACCTTTCCAACGCCTCCAAAATGGACTTTGACCGCCGCCGCCGCCGTTGCCCGTAGAGAGAGAGCTTATTTCTGCGGCCCAATACGGCTCCATCACGTGCGGCCAAGGTGAAGGTTGATGATGGCATCCGAATTGGAGAGAGAGAGAGAGAGACAGGTGTGCGCCAAGGTTCCAATTTTTGGAAACCGGGAAGGCGGGGAAACATAATCATCTCCAGATTGTTCCAACTTCGCAACGTGTAGGTCAGAGTGCCTTACAAAAAAAAAAGGACTTTGGTGTACAGTTCTCGCCTCGAAAACCTTATAGCACCGATTTCTAAACACGCGGCACGACGAAATCACAGAAAACCCTACGTTCACAGCAGAATAAAAGTTAAGATGACGCATCACTCTCGCTCCTTCGGTTGACACAACTGAATAATGATACCTTCTATGATAAACGAGTTCGCAAGAGGTTGTGTATTTGATATCTGAAGATATTTTTCAACGATAGACAAAATACGAGAAGTAGCCGGATTCGGTTGGAAAAGCCGGACATAGGGGAGAAATTAGGGGTACTGGGGTGCGAAGGGGTTCATGGTGCGAAAATTTAGGATTTTCAAGAATCAGAACGAGCGGTTTTATTTTTGATGATATGAAAATAGTTCAGGAAATCATTACATAATGATATACTAACGTTTTCATACACACAGTACAGAATTAACAGTTTATATATAGTGATCAGACGTTGGTGGAGTTGATTAATAATTTTAAAAATAAGTTTACAATCCAAAAATAGTCCATGATGTCGTTTCCATAAAAAAATTAAATCCGCAAAAAGCGTTAAGGACGCGTAGTTTCCTACCTAGCTATCAAAAGTACCAAAATGACGCTATCTTTAAAAACTTCTAATTTTCATGGTACACATAAGCGATTAATACTAAGGTTAAATGTCTAACATAGCGGCTAATACTTCCTCTATTGAAACATCGTAATGATTAATACATTGTTTCTGATTCTGGTCCGAACTGAATATTTTAGGCAGATCACAGATAATCGTGAAGTGGGTTAAATCTGAGTTGTAAGATTTTTCCCGGAAGGACAATCAAGCAGACAAGACAGTGATTTCATAAAAATGTGGTAAAATAAAATCAATAATGTCTATCGATAGTCAAGTAGACCACTCATTGCAAGTCTTCTTTAACCCAATCAATGAATGATAAACAGTCTACGCTGGATTATCAATATAAGGTTTGAGAGATTTCAAGTCAAATCACCCGAAGTTGATTTGCTCAGAAGAGGACTTCATGCAACGCACATCACCCTTTCGTATTTTGTCAGTGAAGTATTACTTGTCTAAGTAAGACTAATTCTGTCAGCTTGAAAATTTCAGGGAAATTAAAATATACCTTCGTCAGCACTTCCATATTTCTCATACATGAAAAAAACTGAACCTGAGATCATTTTGACATGAAATTTACGAATTAAAAATGCGAGAAAATGTTGGACAGGGCCTAATCTACGTAACTATAAAATGTGAAGATATTAGCATTGGTTTCAAGCGTGTAACCTGTCCTCATAAAAGACCAATCGAGCTGGAAGTAGGCGTCACAAGTTTCGACGCTATATCCCCAACAGATTCGAACTGCGTACGAGTGCACAACGCTGCCTTCGAGACGTAACTCGACGCACCTGCGAAGGGGCATCACCGTTTTATGTAGCCGCTGCACTGAATCCGCGCCCGCCCTTTTACCTTCCCTCGAGAGAATACCTCCTCGCCTCACGCTGCATCCCACAGCCCTCCGATCAAGAGGGAGAGGGGGCGAGGCCCCTCCCACCGAGCGCCCTCATTGGCCGCCAGCCTCCCCACCCTCCCTCGTATACCCCTTCCCAACCCGCCCTCCCTCGACTCCTCTCCTCTGTCGTTACTCTTCCCACGCTCGTGATGGCAAGCGAACGGGTTGAGAGGGATGTGAAACGAGAATAGCAAGTGCATTGCCAAGAAAAACTGTCCAGTTACGAGGCATAGCAATGATAATAATATTCCTTAGGCAGAGGAAGATTGAGACTTGGTTGAAGATTATTGTTCAGTTGAAATCTTCGATCAATTAACTTTATGAACCACAGTAATAGTATGCACTACATGAACTTTATGAACTACACTATCAGTATTAGTATTAATGAACTACAGTAAGAAACACTGGGAACGAAATGGAAAGCGAATGGTAGATTTGAGGCAGGTACTCTTTACAGTCGACTTGGGACGGAAAACTTTCAACATACTTATATTTTAACCATACTTTTTTTTGAAGAAACACAGTCATTTATTTGCTACCACACCATCAACCGAGCAAGCACTACACCATCACATTAGGTGATGATTAAATCTCTATTATTACAATTTTGTACAATAAGCACAAAAATTCCCGCATATTGTACTTTTTTACAAACACAATCATTGCCATAACATCGTCAACAGAACATGCACTCTACTAACACAATCGATGCAGACTAAATCCCTATAGTAACAATTTTTTATCAAAAGCACAAAAATGCCTTCTTGATTTTTTTTGTTAGAAGTTCAATTTCTTAGGGCCAAATTTTGTCCAGCCCGGCTTGCTCGTATAAAAGATAACTAGAGATGCCACCAATTGTGAGTAATGCGAATTAATTATCTGAAAATTTGTAGAAAAATAAGAAATTTGTTGCCTCAGCCTAATAATAGGGAGGTTTCCTATTATTTTTTATCGCCTTAATCGAAAGATTATTATTCCTGGAGTATGTATTTCACGCTTTTAGATTTTTAAATGACGATATCTATTTTTCGTGATTAAATGAAAAGTGAAAATTTTCAAGCGCGCGAAAACTCGAAGGCTAAGTATGAATGCTGGGAAAACCTCGTGTGACGTCATTCTGGTTCCGCCTGGCGCTGTGTGAGGCCACCTTGGTGCGAGGCCTTGAGCGCCACTACGATGCAGGCTGCTGGCTGGTAGCAGAGTACCCTGCTATCAGGTAGCGCTTGGATTAAATAAGGATTATCAATACCCTATCAAACGAAGGAAACTTTCCGACCATAGATAATTTTAATAAGTGATTATTAAGGGAATTTTCCCTGAGCTCTGTGCCACATGCATGCATTGGTAATCTCAGATGATGTAAAACTCCTATCTACTCTTATAGAAACTAAGTCCCTATGACGTCACGTAGAGTGGCGTCGCATGGTCGCCAATCTGGCCTTTTCCAAATGCGGTTAAAATTGACCATTGCCATCGTCTAAACTGGGTGGGTAACGAATCGCAATCAATGCCTTTCGCTTTCTTTGATGAAGGAAACTAACCCATTCATTATAGAGAACAAAAAATAAACTTGAAAATGAAGATGAAAAAATGTAGTAAAAAAATACAATGTTTCAAAATGACAGCCACCGCCATTAATTGTTTTCGTACGAGCCCGCGGTTCTAGTGTTAACAGACAAAACCTTCCCTGGCAATACTACTGCCTCAGCACCCACGCTAATCCACACGAGGCACAAGGGGGTATTTATATGGTTTCGATGGCACCCTATTCCACTCCGCCCTAGGCGAAATTCGCCACCCCGCCCCCAGTTGTGTCTCCCCCACTACCCTAGTGACCTCATGAGACACAAGGGGAAGTTCTACCCACGCACAATGGATCGGTCTCTGCAGACGCAGGGGGGGAGACAAGGAGATGGCACACGGAACGGGCCCCTCTAGAAGCCCGACCCAAAAATCCCACGGCCAGTGCCCTCTGTCAATGAATCACGGAACTGACTTCCACTTCGAGGGGAAAAATACATGTAATCCAATCAACGCCGCCACTGTGATATGTTTCAACCCTATCCCAACCCTGTGTATGGTAAAGGCAACAGACGAAGTGAAGTACTTACCAGGGATTTATAACTTCGAAACCGTCGTGGGAAACACGTATAAGGAATATTTGCGGCATATCCCTGAAGGAAGTAGGATTCGTGAAGCGTTTTGTGGGAAGATTATCGGATGAGAAAGTAAAATAACGATGCTATTTCGCACTCGTTCATCCATACCATGAATATGCAGCGAGTAGGTATGTGGCAAAAAGACTTAATCCGTGAATTGAATAAAATGCAAAGGAAGGCTGCGCCGTTCTAAAACAGCAACGGGCGTACAGACAATGTTACCCAAATGATAAGCAAATTAAGCTGGGAGCCGCAAGAGACTTGGAGGCTGCGCTATAGGCTTATATTGCTTGAGCAATTGGGAACTGATATCTTTTAGAGCGACACGGAGAATATCATATTAGAACCCCACTACATTTCCAGGTCAGATAGAAACGATAGATTAAGAGATACATTTTGCCGATATGGGATAGATATGGGAAGTCGTTTACATTTTGCCGATATGGGCTAAATATGAGAAGTCGTTTTACCCCCGAACCATAAAGTGCTTGAATAAATGCTAGTCGTAATTTTGTTTGAGTGTTTGCTTTTTATATGTAGACGGCTTGTGTCCTAATACCTACAGCCACACGCCTTTTTCGGCGGCTTACGGGGTGGGGTATAGATGTAGACGTACGGTACAAACGGCTATGAAATCTACATTTGTTTCATGGGCAAAAATTACCGATATGTATAAAATACATCACGTTTACCACCGAGCGGGGCCAAAGCGCTCAAGAAGACCGGTTTACACGGTACATTAACACGTACGAGCTAAACGTATGAACGCGTGAATGAACATGAAAAACGCACCGTATAACCACCCAACTTGTGCGAACGCATGAACAAAAAATAGAACCTGTTCTAATTTGCCTCATGCACTCGTACATATTCCGTTTCGGTCCGCCAAAACCGTTCATGCATTCACTCATTAACTTGTAACGTTTTAATGTACGATGTAAACAGTCCTTAAGAGATTCAAAACTGGTTGTGTATTCTTCGAACCCCTTTCTTCCTTGCGTTGCCAACTTTTGTGGAACCCAAGATCAAAACACATGATACCATTCACCCCAATACTTTTCGATAAGCAGCAAGAAAAATGAATTGCGCATTGGTCAGGAAAGCCAATGGTCATTAATTCTATTTTCGGTTTAAGAGAAATTCTCCAATGGATTTCTTCGATTCCAATGGAAAATGTGAATCCACCAATCCCAATCATTAATTCATTCACTGAAATATATTCCTTAAATTGGTACGCTTCAGCCCACAATTTATCCTTTTCCCAGGCTAGTTCTATTAGCACCCTCAGTGTAAACTCCCTTGTGTCTTTGTTCCGAACCATATGTTTCAACCCTAAATAGTTTACACGGTAGATTATCCCGTACGAGTTAATGTCTAATGTATGAACGCGTGAATGAACACTAAAACACGATAGATGAAGTAGGTGAACATTCGACTACTTTAAAAACTGTTGGTCACCAATGATACTGAATACATGAATATTAAGATTTTAATCAAATTGAATTTGACATATATATAGTACCAGAAAGAGGTTTAGAAAAAGGAACTTCTATAGGTCGACAACCGATTAGTTTTACCTGTACAAGCACAAGTACGTATTTAGTTACAGCCGCAGATGATCTACATTCATACAAGTTCTTATCTCTTGTTATGTATCTCTTGGTATGTGGGCTCCATCAATGAGGACTTTTGCTCCTTCATTCCCTGTATTATATTTCTCAAGTAACTACTTTGTCGCACGAGATGGCAATCTGAGGGCACATGAAACATGTAATTGGTGATTGAACGGACAAAGCGAACGACGTCGATAACTTTCAGCAGCACTTTGCGCGAAGAAATCGAAAAAATCGAGTTCTCGCCCCTGATGAATCACAAGTTAGGCCTCGCATTGTAGATCAGAAAAAATGGTCTTTCTCTCTTTCGAATACTTAGATAGACCTGCAGCAGATAAAATATTCCTAACGATACAATTATCGCACCATTTAGGTGAAGCAGCAGTCAGAAGAAGAAATACAATTGTAAAAAAAATCAGGACTGGGATCCCTTTGAACCTCCCAAATTTATCCAGAAACCAGCAGGTGACTCAGTTAAATTTACTCCAACAGATTCACAGGCACTTGAGAATACATTCGGCAGGGTAGTGCATTGTTAAAAATATGCCGGCTTCCGCAGCTGCTTTACAGTTTCAAATGAATATATTCAATGCATAAATTCAATAATACTCGAAATCTGTGCGTTTCTTACAATCACTCCAAACAATAAATCGCGCTGTTGAAAACAATTAAAGTAAACATAGTGATTTATTAGAATTCTCGTGTTGAATTGAGAAAATGGACTGACAAATTGCGATAAGGCGTGGAAACTATCACTCTTTAAAAAGTATTGCACCCCTGACATGTCAAAGGTAACCGATTGTTTAGATGAAACATCGACAGCAATTGGAACACTTTGCTATAGGAAAAAAAGGAAAGAAGAAATCACTCAAGACAACCTCCTTAATTGTGAAAACGTAAGATCGTTCTCGACAAATACTTTTTACTAGTCGCTGAATTGGTCCATTAGCAAGAGAACCGCGTTCTGCGGAACTGAGAAATTTCCAGGCATAATTTCTGAAGACGAGAGAATTAAAATAAAAGCGGCACGAGCTGTGGCAAGCGCATGATGATACAGCGAAGACACACTGACAAACCTTCGCAGCACTTGCGCTCCATCAATCAGGGAGGAGATGGGTAGAGGGGAAGGGAGAAAAAAATCCCACCCTCGCACCCCGAATCATAAAAAGGGTTTCATAAAAAAAAGAATCGGGGGGGGGGGGGGGAGGAATAAGGAAATAAGAGAGGCAGGATACAAAGTAAGCAAGTGTAAGGGATTAGGTGCAAAGGAGTTGGGGAAGTCGGGGTAAGGGCGGAAAACAAGGGGAATGGGTATGTACTGAAGGGGGGATGGGGATATTAAGGTCGGCCGGAGGGTGGGACTTTATATAAGGAAAGCGGGCGAAGGAAGGGATTAGCGGTATAAGAGGGATGAAGACTGAAGTGGCAAGAGATGGTGGAGGTTTAAGAGAACGCGACACTCCCTCTAGAAGAAACGTATTTCGTTTTCTTTGGTGACGCATTGTATTTTAAAACATAAGTTATTCACTTAAAATTTTCAAGTTATGAAGGCCCTACATTGTAGGGTCAAACTTTTCAAGAAATATATTTCTGATAAATCGGTTGTGTACCAAATTTAATAAAATTTATAGAACCCAAATTAATTTAATTTAGTAAAAATATACCACTGAAAAAAAGGACAAGGTAAAATTTTCTAATTTGAGAAGCTGGCAAAAATTGTTGACAAGGATCGAGAGTATAATGTTGAGATAAAATTTTTAAATTTAAAGCACGGTAAACAATACTGACCACGGTGAAGTGTATATTTTTTAAAAACTTGAAGACCATAGCGTGAGTTTTTACTCCATGATAGTAGGTAGGTCACCAAAAATAATAAAGCTGTCGTGGCGTGTCCTATATATTGAGTTCGGTTGCGATCCCAAACCAAAAATATTTCTAGCAAATGTCGTTGAAAAATTGACTACCACCCAAGTCTCCTCGGAAGTCGTACTTGGTTAAATTTTTATTTCAAAGGGAACACTATATTGAATTAAGAAATAAGTCCCTCGCTGATGAAATTTTCGATCCATACATTTAACTATGCATATAATCCAGCGAACTTAAGCAGCACATCATCATTATAATTTAACTACCGTGATTTGATATCAATTACAGCATTTATTGGCAGACAACTTAATACAAAGGAAATTGATGTGTGCACATTGTAATAATAATTTGATTCTTGTGATATGACGAACTTATTTCAATTTTTTGCGTCAATGATACTTAGTATTGCAGTAAACAACATTTTTCAACCGTAGGAGAAGAATTGCTATCAGTGTATGTAAGAAAATGTAAATTTTAAATATACAATTGAAAGAAAATATGTAACAGAAAGAATTTTTTGGCAGCCTATAAAATTAGATTATAAAATTTTCATGTAAATGACATGTGCTTCGTATTTCAACCAGCCTTCTTAAAGCAGAAGAAAGACCCGGTGTTATCCGCAGGAGTCATTTTAGAGTTTGTTTTCCCAAGGAAATTCGGCTTCTTTCCTTTGGAAGGAGGATCGTGTAGGGGGAACTTCGGGGAGGGTTCGCATGATAGCAAAAGCAAAGGGGTTGGGTGAAAGAGGGGCTGAGGTGATTAGATGATTGACGGAGAGATGTTGGAATAATAAAGGTGGGGTAAAAGGGAAGGCATAAGCCGAGGGTACGAGAAGAAGGCGGTATAGTGCTAATTTAATTGAGCGGAAGAGAAACCAAAGAAGTTATGACGAGGAATTTGATTCCTTCCGCTTCCCCTGGATGATTTCTAATTGCATTCGAATTAAGGTGAACATGGTTCAAGTCTAGAGTTTTAAGGGGAAGAAGATCGGGTTTTGCAGTTCTTGAGACGATTCCGGCCGTTTGTATATTAATGGCTGCTCATTTGGGCCAATATCACCGGCAGACATTTGACGACCTCTAGATTTAGGAGTAGCAAGCTCTTACGAAACAAGACCTTGAAGAGATATTCAATCTGAATCCAACTAGAATTGATGTTCACATGGAAATAATTTAATAGCATCCTAAATTATATGCTGATAACTATAAATTTTACGATTGAATGAAATACATTCGTAACACCCAGATAAATTAAGACACAGTAATCTTTGGGGTATCACATACTCTGGAATCAAATTTTTCCATCTATATATTGAGTTTTCTCGCAAGTTTTCATTTTCTACGAGTATATTGCGTACTAAAGGCACCCATTTGTGTAAAAACTTACGTTTCTACATTCACCAGTGTAAGTGAGTAGCGAATTTAAGTAACCTTCGCAAGTCATCCATAGTCACAATTTTTTCATATCCGTTATTTTCATCAGCGCTCCTCTTCTCTTCCAAAATATACCTAGAATAAGAGATGAATAAGAGATTAAATTAACTTGAAAATGAAAAAACACGATACAATTTATTCATAGGAAAAATTAACCGATTGAGGTTCTGTTTCCAATAGTCTGAATAATCAATACAGCATATCCCATTATACTGACACTATTCCCAGTGTGAATACAGTAATTGACTGAGTCATCAAAGAAACTTTCAACGGAGAATTATATTCATAATAAGTGCTACGCTAAAATAAAAAGGAAGAAATAGCAACTAAGTTCGCCTTTGAAAACTCATGTTACGTACATTTATGCGTACGTCAGGGTTGAATTTGAGAATTACTCACTTTGCCATTATCTTATCGTTCCTTAAAAATCTTCTTAATGATTTCTTCCATCATAATGAGTTAACCAGTTTAATAGAAAGAAAATATTTACTCGATCAAATTAATGAACTCTTGAGATAGATCTTAAAGGTCACTGAGTCTATCATAACTTATTAATGCACTAACAGTAGCATCTCGTAATCGCACTCATGAGTGTAATAACTTTAATGGGATGCAAAGAGATGAGGTTGCGAATGACAGTTCATCACAGCATTAGTGTTTTAAATATGCTCTTGCACGGGTCCGAGGTGTCTGTAGATGATTGATTCTCCCTTAATGCTATAGAAAAAAATGCTTCACCATCGCTGATTGATTATTGGAGAAAGAATGAGATGGGCTTCTCGGGATACATTATTTTCATGTAAAAGACACTTAATGGGATCCTAAACGGGATGAGAAAATTATCCCCAAGTAGCTGATGGAAAATAAAGCATATAAAAATTGCGTATCGGGATGAATTGGAGTGGGATAACGACTCAAAAATTTTTTAATGTAAGACTTTTTTAATTCAAGAGGACTCATGTCAGCCACAAGAAACCACTTATGGAACAAATCGGAAATGGATGTGGCCCATTAGAGGTAAATTCGACACCATGTTTTTATCCACGATAAAGTTTCCATTAAAACGCTATACATTGACATTTAGCCGTCATTAATGAAATATATTCATGAGAAAAATCAATTGGAAATCACAATCAATGGCAGTAGTGGGGATCAATGGGGTACGAGGGGATAGACCCCCCCCCCCCCCCAAAGCCTCTCAGAAATAAAATAATATTTTAAACTTTTGACGTGTAATAACTGCATTTGCTTAAAGTTAAATCTTTAGAGCCAAAATGATGTAAAATGCATTTTAAGGTTTCTTGGATATTTCTGTTTTACTTATAACGTAAAAGTGGAATGCCGAAGAAACCTTATAATGGAATACCACACAGTGAAGAATGAGTTAGTGAATTTTGTAAATTGCATTTCCAGGCATGTTGCTTTTCAAAAATTTTCCCAAACTGGGTTCCCTGGGGGAGGGAGGGGTCACCAGACCATCCCATCCCCCCTCCAAAGCATGTTCCTAGTTATACCACCGATGGAGATAGTAATAATCAATCGAGACGAGAAGGTACAAATTACCATAGCTTCCTCAAAAACGTTTAACTGATCAGATGATAAATCCGAAACCTATCGAAAATAATATCGAGGTAAAGAACAAACCTTAAACCTTCAACCTTTCACCTTAAACAGCCACCCCTGTCAAAATACGCCAACCGTATTTTGACACGGGTGGCTGAATAAGATGAGCTCTTGTTGAAATATGCATAAATTTAATTTATAATACTGATATGTAACTATGAATGCGCCATTTTTGATGGAAAAATGAACTTTTTTCCGAAGAATTAGAGCGCCAAGCTGATGTCAACAGAAGATGGGCAGTTCAAATTTCACAAACAATTCCTTCAAGTAATAGCTCCTAATGAGAAGAGTATCCGCGCCCGAGTTCTTCACACACCTTTCGCCACCACATCAACGGAAGTTCTAATAAATGAATGAATAAAATGTATTCATTTTCCTAGGATTATATCCTTTAACGACAAATACATACATTTTTTGAGTAACATATATAGAAAAATCAACCACTTGGAACTAACATAGTGAAAAAATTAAATATAAATTGATATAATATTCACAATTAAAAGGCTGAATGCAAAGTATTTAGGAAATCATTAAAAAAAAGTTCATCTGCATGCTTTTTTAAAGTTAAATGTAGGAGAAATCCACTAAAACACTATTATTAAATATGCAAACGCAACTACTACTAGCAATTACCAAAATAATGTATTTCTGCAGATTTTCGCTTCTAATTGTATTTATATTGTAAGTTACTTTCGGGAAATGCTGCGTTTATAACATTTTCCGTTCATTTTTTCACCCTTCCTACTGGAAGATTCTCTTGAAAACGCTCCCAGTAGGAGGAGTGAAACGCTGAGCGGAAAATGTTATCCACGTAGCATTTTCCGAAAGTAACTAAAGAGATATAATTACTACTACATGCCAAATAATAACGATATTAATTGGTTAGAAAGTAACATATTATAATATATCATCTTAAAAATAGCAATAGAAGGAGAGCAGGCGACTGCAAAAGATGAGCACCAGTCAAAACACATCCCGTATAGGTACTTCCCTTCAGCGAAGCAAGAGGGCGAGAAAGGTACAAACAGAGCGAAAGAGCGAAGGCGATACATAGCAGAGGAGGAGGCAGCGGGCGAATCTCTCGCATACACGCGCTTATAATGGGCCCTCACGATCTCATTCCGAGAGAGAGAGAACAGAGACCCCCTTTGGAATATATCCCTCCCGAAAAGGATATTCCCCAAGGTGCGTGACGCCGCCTAGAAGACTTCCCTCACCTCACCGACTACCAAAACCCACACCAAGCGACCTTTCCCATCAGCAGCTTACTACTACGGCACGTCCTCCGCCGGAACGGGAGGCGAATAATAAGATGGATGAGGCAAAGGGAGGACAACTTAGGAGTGGGGGGAGTAATCGGGAAGACAGGGGGGGGGGAGGTTGATACGGATTGGGATGGGTGGAATGAACCGCATCGCCCAAGATTCTGCCGACGGCATAATTGGATTAGCGTTCGGGTAGGGTGGGGAGTGTCTCTCTCGGCCGGGTTTGACAGCAACAAGGTGGTGCGTTGCCCTTTAAGGAGGCGAGAAAAGATGATCTCCATATGCATGCCATCCAGTCTCCTTCCCTCCAACCCTCCTCCTTATAATATCCATCTTCTGTCCCATCTTTCGCTCCCATTAAACCGCGACGACGCCCGTCGTAATTTCGTCACCACCGCCGGGCGTACTTGTTTGAGTAGCGTGCGCGGGATAGCGTGTTCGGCGGGATAAAGCGGCGACCTCCCTCCCGGTGAATTATCTCCCGCGCAATGATGAATATCCTCCATTCATGATCCGGAAAGACAATATTGCGCGAGAATAGGAGGTGATTGTAATCAACAGACGATGCGAGGCTTCCGACCGAGATCGTGCATACTTGGATAGGTTTTGGCTAATCATACGGATATATAATGTGTAGAGATACGTGTAAATCGCACTTTCATTTTTATTTTATCGCACTTTCAAAAACAGTTAATCGCATTTTGTAGCGTCTATTTTTTATTTTCATAATCAGGTAGATGACGATAAATGTAGTGAAATTACATGTTAGATATATGACCAAATGCAGAATATTTTAAATAATTATGCTGTAGAACAATAACAAAATTAAGGAATAAGACATATAGTGGCGGAGGTGTAGCTTGCCCGTACCCACTACTAGTTCGCGGCCACGTAGAGTCCGAGCCAACTAGCAGCATGCCAGTCGCTCACATCCTTTAAGTGGTGAGTGTCGGCGGAGCATTTAAACTGCGCTTGGCACAAAATGTACGAATTTTGCCGTCGAAAAGGCAAATTTGCGTAAAAATATCATAAAAGTCCAGTCATCGCATCTATATAGCATTTATCGCATTTGCGATTTTCACGCATCTCTAATAA
Source organism: Ischnura elegans (assembly GCF_921293095.1). Lineage (NCBI taxonomy): Eukaryota > Metazoa > Arthropoda > Insecta > Odonata > Coenagrionidae > Ischnura > Ischnura elegans. Next base: position 89,013,315 of record NC_060249.1, read on the forward strand.
TGTGTCTATTATTGCAAATTTAACAATTACCGATGCCGTGCCTATAAAAGATGTTCTTTAAACAATAATTTTCCGGCCTTCGTGGCGGCGGGGTGAAGTCCTTGCGTACCACACAAGAAGTCGCAGATTCGAGTTCCGCCTGGTTAGTCTACCCCAATCCAGCGCATGGATGTTCGTGTGCATTTGATTGCCAAAAAACGATGTAAAAGGCCATTGATGCTGTTTTCGGTGGTACAAGAATAAACAAATCATCTGTAGTATATGAAAAGCTTCTGACTGAGATTGAGCAAACCACTAGCTATTACCTAGGGCATTTAAGATTGTAATCCGTATGGTAACTTAGGCGTGACACGAGTTTAGTAAATGCCTGCAAGTCTGCCGATATTGACTTCCGATGTGAAATTAAGGCAGAATATATTTTAAATTAATTTCAATATAATTAAACTTTACCCATTTCATAGTTTTTATTTTGGTTCCTTCACGTTATTTTTTTGCGGTCATTTCCTCATTCACGACAAAGCTATAACTTGATGAAAAAAATCAGACTTGGCTAAAAGGTGATTCTTTTCATCACCTTAAAATGAATAACAGGTTTATTAGCTACCACGAATAACCGTTTACGGGAATATTATTATGTAAAAAATTTTACTTTTGGCGGAGAAAATTTTAGCCAGTATATACGTATATAAAATTAAAACGAATATAATATATGTGATAAGACAGCCTACTACTACATTTAGTGCAGTACATATGATAATACATTAATTAAAACCACTAACTGCTTTTCACCCGGCTGGTATATATTGTTTGAACATTTATTGCTGATACTTCCAAGAGTCAGTAAGATCAGTCACGTGATAAAATGCCACTGGAAATTTCACGCCCAAAATCTTAATTAATTATAGTTCACTGATATAATATTTCTAAAGACCGCCACTTGCCCATTTAGAAGACGCATTACACCTGGTCAACCAGTTATTTTTTCTGACTAATCAAGCAAAAAAGTCATTTTCGCTATCATCAATTTCCATATTGGTGGGGATATAGTAGAAACTTTTCAGCATTTATCTTCACCTAACATATGAAGTTTTTACCCGAGTATTTTCACGGTATGAACTACTCAAAGCAGTGTTAAACACTCCGTCATTCCGGTGGGATTGTTATTCGCCGTTTCTCTGATGGCGACTTTGGGCATCGGGCACCCCAAGAGGTAATATTATATTTTAATGTTTTTAATCCATATTTTGCTGTATTCACTATAAATGCTATTCTTATAGTGATCATCACTCTTTAAATAGCTTTTTTTTGCTGCAGTGGCATGAAAATATTTCTCTCGCAAAATTAAAATATAAAATATTGATGGTATGCACCTAAATACAGATAGTATGATTCCGTATCTCACAGTGACTGAAAGGATTGTTCTGTAGCCTTCCAATTGCATTTTGAATCTTTCTGATTCTAATAGAGTCCGAACATTCAAGCGTGAAAGAGTGGAATTTTTCACTACATGCCGAAATAAATACTTGCAATTTTCCACGATTATAAAATTTATTACGGCATGGATTTCAATGTTATTACATGATCTTCAAGGTGATGATGTAGTTCTTGAAGATGATGTAGATACATTTAAATATGTAATCTAAGATTTTAATGGTCAGGTTGTAATAAATTTTATAAATTTGAAAAATTGCTATTATTTATTTCAAACTGATACAAATTCTCAGCGTGCTTTACATAGTTAAAAGCTAATAAAAAGAGAAAAGACCTAGAAAAGTAAAGTGAGGGAGCGTGGTAGCTCAGTAGGTTAGTCTGCTGGTCGGAATATCTCTGGTTCAAATCTCTGGTGAAGCTTTCGGACGTCTCGCAACAAAATTCCTCTTGAAATGTGAGATCGCCCCGGGAAATGAACTGGCCCCTCCACCTGAATGTGTGAATTTCACACGACTTTGGCTTAATCTGAGATGAGCTCTACCCTCACCAATTCTAACAAAGCGACGGGTTCATTCAAGAAGTGAGCAAAGCGAGATGCATCTCATGGAACACTCAACGGAAGCCTCAAATATCGTCAGATTCAGCATGCACATGGAAGATCCAGCTCCCAGGTCTTGCCAAAAATACTATTTTATCTTCTTCACACTACTGGTCACGTAGCAGGCGCATTCAGAAGCTGTTAACACACTAACCAGCCAGTGGAGATTGAAATATTTTTTATGCGCATAAGTCTGTATTTTGAGCGTAGGGAGTTGTCCGTAATAGCAGTACCTAAAAATTCGATATTGGAAATATAAATTTGAGCATTTTTCCAGCAATTATAAGCAAAGTGTTGCTCACAAGGTAAATTATAGTTTATAATTTCGATTCTTTTATCTTTTTATCATTTCTCGCTATTCTTTCAATCATTTTTGGTTGAGAGTGGCAACTTCACCATTCAAATACGGTAAAAATATTCTACAAATGACATTATTAAAACTAGGATAAATGGAAGTGCATCGGAACTCCTACAAGTCTCGTACCCAATCCACATATCCTTCTCAGGGCAACTCCTTGGGCTATAGCGTCGGACGTCTTGACCCCTCCTCTTCACTCCGCCGCCAGCAAGGAGGAGTAGTACACCCTTGAGCGCGCCCATCTACATAATGACCCAATAAGAGATGCATGCTTACGGCTCCACCGAGGGTCCGAGACGTCATGGCCCAAGGGGTTCACCGTGAGTGAATGGGTAAGAGAGGAAGAGAGGAGATGGGTGATAGAAAGAAATATATAAAAGGAGTAGGGTGGAGATGGTCCCGCGGATGAGAGGTCAGTGGATGGGGGCGACCCTTGGTATGGGCTGACCCACATGACTGCAATAGCCCCCAGAGGGCGGAGGGGGGGGGGGTTTGCGACTGGGGTCAGGGGATGGAGAGCGGGCAAATATGCGCCCCTAATAGATATCGATTGAGGGCGGGATGCTTACGAGGGGGGCGACCCCCTGTGCACATCCCCCCTCCTACACCCTCGCCTGAGCTTCGTTCGCCACTCGGGGCCTTCAAAAAACAAGCCGCCTCTTCAACCCAGGCTAAAGCCTGAATCACACGATCTTTTTTTCCATCCTTTTGTTTCAAATCCCTGGTCTCATGCGTGTTTTGGTGTTAGTTTTTGAACGGGGATGGCATTATTTGCGATTTGGTCATTGGGTTTTTTTTATGAATTATTTTTATAGGCACTTCATTATTGGTGAAGATGGTACTGTAGAGTTCCTAAGTAATTGCAAGGGATTGTGGTTTTTAATAGGATCATGGGCCTTCAGACCCTACCAAATCTCCTGTTATCCTTCCTCTCAAAACTAGTCGCAGGTGCGTCCCGGTGAACCAATGTAGCCCAACCCAGTGGACAATGCAATAATTTTCGAAACATTTGTCTGAGTTGTGTGAGTAGCATGTTGTTTGCTTTAGCAGAAGCTTTATTGTTTAAAATTATTCACTGAAAAAATGAATTTGAACGTTTTTTTAACAATTTTATGAGGACTTTTTCACATGGCAATTTTTTTTAACTTACGATTACTTTAACTTTCATTATAAATTATACACCGAATAAATGAGTTTGAACGTTTTTCAAACAATTTTATGAGCAGTGTTATTCACAAGGTAATTTTTTTAAACTTACGATTTTTTTTTAATTTTCTTGTCATAACTTTCTATTTTTGTACTTTCTTCGTTGCTATATTCGTTGCTATTTCTTCGTTCCATCTTCTTTCTTGCTATTTTATAATTTTTTGGTTGGTCTTTTTTTATATTTCAAATATAGTAAACATATTCGACAAAATATTAAATCTCAGGATAGAACAAGGGATGGAAAGCCCATTCCGCGATGGCTCGAGGGATAGGCCTTCCATCCCTTTTTCCATTAGTCGGCTTGTCCCTTTTCCCACAGCTGAAAAAATCGCTGACAATGCCCTTCTGGCCAATCAGAACGCAAGGTCGCTAAGAGCGATTGTAACGCCACGATTGGCATTTAATTGAATGACAGTGGTTGAATACGGAAAGTGACGGAAAAACCGATGGGAAAAGGGACGGTGGGAATGACCCTGTGATTCAGAAAATGATGGGTCGGGCCAAGGGTGTATAACTAGGATCATAACTAGGAGGGAGGGGGAAAGCCATATTCTCGGGGGGAGTGGGGGCATGCCATGGTCTGGGGGGGCAAGCCAAGTTGAGACATTTTAGCATGAAAAAGGTGAATGGAACCAACATTTTAATAAAATTATAACAGCGCTTTATTAGTTTATGAGATTATGTCCTTGAAAAAATAGTTTTGTTTTAATTACATATCTTATACTAATACATATCATTTTTCGTGGGTTTAAAGAAAATTTGTTGAATACTTTCGTTTCAATTCAGTGCTGATTTTGCTTAAAGATTTTTGCAAATTTTGCTCCAAGGGGGTGGGGGAAGGGGCAGTGCCCCTCGCTGGGTACGCCCATAGGTCGAGCGATCACTCTTTTGGTCGCTAAAAAACTATCGCTAGATCTATCATTTTGAAGGACGGAAAAATATGATCGCGTGATTCAGGCCTAAGCCACCCTTCCCTAGTTCCTACCACCCCATGTAAAAACCCTGATCTCTCCCTCTCGAACAGTTTCTTCTTTTATCGCAGGGACCTGGATACACGGTGCATTAACACGTACGAGTTAATATGTGAACGCTAGGATGACTTTGGTGGACCGGAACGGAACGTGTACGAATGCATTAGCCGAATCAGAACAGGTTCTAATCTATATACTTGCATTAGAAAAACTTGTATGGTAATACGGGACATTTTCGCGTTCACCGACCGTTCATGCATTTTCACATTAACTCATATGAGTTAATGTACCGTGTAAACAGGTCTCAAAAGTAAATATTACCTAGAGCAATTTATGGTTTCTGCTCAAACAAGCGGTATTGGAATGACAGAATCTGAGAAACCGTGATGGTTCTGATTGACTAGCACGACGATAGCCTTTGCTTTGACATTTTTATTTGGATTGGAAGTTTAATTTTCTATTGGAAGTATAAATATATGATTCGCACTTGAGTCGAAGCGTCTTGAACTTGGTTAAAAATTCGGAGTATTTCATTTGATTTTTTTCCATAAATATACCAAAGTAGGTGATTCGTAGCTGGCCCTAGCTTTAAATTACTGCGCAGTCATCTTGAGTGCTCTTATAAGAATATAATTGTGCAGAAACGCAGCGCATCCTATGTAGTCATGCCTACGATACGCCTTCTATGTATCCATGTATGGGATGATACGGGATAACGAACTGAATTCACGGTGAGTTGCATGGCTATATGTTTCTATGAGTGAATTTTTACGCAATCATATGATACGACATGCGATAAACGAACTGAATTAACTCGATTCAACATTAATTTGGGAAAGATTTTTCAAGATTGATAAAAATAAAAAAAACGTACTAATATATTTTTCAACAAAAAGAGTCCCGCATTAGAAAAGTAATCCAGTATAAACATTTAGTGAATATCAAGTATTTTACTGCCACGACAAAATTTCAGCTCGAAATAAATGACAGTTCTAACGTAAAGAGAAGTAGCATTTACACGTTCAAAATTGCTTATTCAAATTTATTATTATTCTGTGCATTGATATATACTGTCATCTGCGGCCGTTCGTCTCGAATCCATCCTGCCGGTGGACTAATTTTCATCGCAAATGGAAATATACAGACTCATTCCCATGCAGATTACTGATTAAAGTGGTAACCTGGGCTGCGTGGACTTATACCCCGCGGTTCACCTACTCAGATGGTTTTCTGATCTTCTGAAAACTATCGAGCTAGTGTTTAAAGGCATGAGTGAAGAGATCCCAAGCTAAGCAGCGTATTAAATATACCATTAATATCGTATACATGCAAAACTGATGGTGCAGTAATGCTGGGCAAGTTACAATATTTCCCCAAACACTTAAATTTAGTAGCAAACAAAATACTTTGAAAAAAAATCCGCATAGCAAACATGTAGGTAATAAACGCAGGCAACGTGAACCAGATATAATAAATAGTATAATACTCTTCCATAGCAACTTTTAAACTTGCTGCCAAGGAATTTATCCATTTATCTCAATTACCTCCGAAAATAGCACATTGAGACCTAGTATTTAACAAGTAAAAATAAACGGCCACACACTTCTATGCCCTAGATAAGGCCTATGTGTGACCGAGGTTGACACAAAATGAAATTATGTCAAATCCTGTATCGAATCATAGGTCCGGAAATATAGCCATAGCGTATGAAGAGCGGAAAGATACGAGCGGAAGAATTGAAACGAGCCAAATGTAGTTAGAAAAAAATTACATTTCCTAATACCATCGCTAAACATTCAGCGTACAGTATTTTAGCGTAAATGAAATTGAGAGGAAAACAAACACGGCTACACAAAGGCATTGCAAATATTGAGATGCTGATCCAAGAACAGACAGCAGACGGCGTTACTGCGAGGGGAATTCGAACCGTTCCATCCGCCAGACTGAATTTGGCCCTAAGTAAACATGAAAAGACACTGCCCAGGAACGACTCAAAGAACCAATTCCCATGATGGCCGGTTTACAGCTTGGGTGCTAATACTGGCGGCCTCCCGGCCGTAAATGTGCCATACCGACGGACCTGGATGAATCATTTATCCGAGGTGCACAGTAAAAACGGGGATGTGGTAATGCAGGGGTGAGGGTCAGCGAAATGGGGTAGACCCTGGGAAATGGGGATGGAGGGATCGGTGAAGATAGGGGGATGTTGGCGATGGTGCAGAGGTATGCTACTGGCATATGTGTGAGTTGGTACGCTTCTTAGTGACTAGGGAGTAAACAGGAAAACAAGCACGGGTAAAGGGGGGAGATTAATCTTGAATTAATGCCTCCAGAGGTGGACAACATGGACACCATTAAGAGTAGCAAACAAGGGAAAGAGATGCATCATAAACTTAAGAACAAAACAACACGATGGGGGACGAAACCCATTATTGGCGATCAAAATAAAGAAAATAAGCATTCCTTTCCGTGTATCTGTTTTTCACAGTTAGAATGGAGGTCAAGCTGGCCACGGCTGATATAAATAATAGTCTCTTTATACATATGATATACATTTGTCAATTACCATACGGCAGGTAGCATAATCTAGCGGATAATAAAACTCGCACTTAAAGATAAAATGATTATACTGATCCTAACATTATTTATCACGGTAATAATTCATAAAGTTTGCATTAACTGTCACGTTACGTCATGATATTGCCGTATTACCTCGCCATGAAAGTTAATGAAAGCTGATTCTATAAATACGTCGGAATTTAGGTTTTACCAAGGAAAAAATAAATTCTCGCCTATTTTTGCCCTCTCATCAATAATAGTACTTACAGGTATAACAGTGTGTTAGATTACTCGATACCTTGAAATTTACTTTAAGTTTCACAAGGCATATTAATATTTTCTTGCGATTAGGATACATACCTCATATTGTTTTAAGTTAGTACGCTTGAAGCGAGTTAAACCATTTATCGACAATAAATAGTTTCAGACCCTGAAGCTGAATGAATATTGATATTGCTGATAATAAAATTTACGTAAGCGGATAAATACCAAAAACATTGCATGAAATAGTCCCCATTTAAATTTCGTCCACATCGCTTAACCTCGTAAAGTAATAGAAATCTCATCCTCAACGACAAACCTGAAAATGTTTAAAATGAGTGTTTATACTTTCTTACATCCAATGAAAATTTTTATTTCATATCAACGGAGAAGCTGGAGGAAAAGATTGAAGAGTAATTTCAATGTGGTCTAGGAAAAGTGGCTACTAGAAGGTAATCAATTAGAATAAGATCCCATTTTCCCGGAGAATAAGGAAACTAATTCCCAAGGAAAACCAAATGGTTCCTTGGTGGAGACAAGCATTTGGTGTAAGAGGGCACCCTAAACACTTTCGAGTTATCACTCTAACCACGATAAAAAACCACAAATCATTACATGCGCTTTCGTGTCGAATTTACCATATTATTCGATTTCCTATAGGAAGAAACTAAATGTATTAATGCCAAAAAAATAAACGAAAAGAGCGAGATAAAAGCATCATATCAATGGGGAAGCTGAAAGCGCCCTTTACGTTTGAAATATAATGGTGGAGGATGGAAGAAAGATGTCAATGAAGGATTGAAAAAAAGATCACTACAAAAAAATCACAAAAGAAATTCCCGGGCAATACAGAAACCAATACCTAACCTAAGCCACTTGGTTACTTGGTGGACACTAGCTATCAGTGCGAGTTACTTCTCTAGCTACTTTATAGTTATCACAACACAATGTCACAAAAACGCCATCCTGTGCACAAAACCGCAAATTGTCCTCGCCTGCCAAACTCACGGGTTCGAATCCCACTTGCGTAGGTTGCCTTTATCCAGGGTACGGCTATTCATGAACGTGTAAATGTTACCGTGTCGAAAACCCAATGTAAAAGCCCAATGTGAGCTGTTTTCGGTGGTATGGGAATGCATAAAAATAAAATAAAGCCTGTTTTTCTTTTTGAATTCAAAATATTCTTTAGATTTCCTAACTTCCATCTATGAAACTGAACAAATAAATACCCTTAAATAAACGGAGGGGAGCTAGATAAAAACATCACAACCATGGGGAGGCTGTAAGTGCCTTTTAAATCTGGAAATATGACCCTGGACGGAGGGGGGGAATGGAAGAGAGATATCAATGCAATATCGGAAAAAGAAGAGAACAATGTGGGCAGCCGGTCCAGTTCCGAGAGGAAAAGTGTCACTTGGTCCAATAACCGAACCCTGAGTTCTGACCGTCACCCACAGCCTCCCTCCAGACACCCATCCGAATCCAATCTCCACGCGGCCGGCCTTTTTATGCCGCCGGAAGGCGGAAAAATAACACTCACCGGCTCACCCCGAAGACCGAGAGGCGAACCTTCCACCCTCCACTTCGATACGCGCATAGCATTGGATTCCCATTACGGGGTCTCGCCTGTGGCTGCGATGGCCTATATGCGGCGCAATGAAGGGACGAAAGAGATGCTGGAGATAAAAAAAATGGGAAGCGATAAGGCTGGGGTGACGGCAGATGTCCGGCGGAGGCTTAGCGCCACACATGGACGTTGGCCGATAGGGAAGTGACCACAGGGTAAGTAGTATTCCTCCTCCTCTCCACAGTCTTACCCGCCACCCTCTGTCCTCGGGCCAAACTGCGCGCGGGCGGGGAACTGCATGTGCTGCAGGGATTATAAAGCCATAGTCGGACGGGGGTTGGGATACGGCCTGAGTTCAAGGGTGGAAAGGAACACTGCGATTGATATAAAGAGGAGAATGCAGTGGGTGCGTCGGCCAAACCCAGGGAAATAACGCGGATAGGCTCTCGTCGGACATTCAGGGTCTTAGGTTTTCTACCATATGCCTTCTCAATCGGATTTGGAAAATTTAGAAGGAAAACCATATCGAAGATGGCTAAGAGATAAATATTTGGCGCAAGTCAAAGATCCCTGCCAAACCGTAGGTCGTGCGTTCGAATCTCGCCTAGGTAGGTGGCCCCTATCCAGAGCATGGAAGTTCGTGTTGTGCTTTGTTAATTCCTCCTCCGCTTTAAAGGCCTTCATGTGCTGTTTACGGGGCAGTTGGAAATAAATAAAATAAATAAAAATACGGGGGGGAAACGCAGGGAAGTAAAAGAAACGGGTTAAATGAGAAATTTCCAGACTAGAACTTGTACTAACAAAAAATTTTGTTTGCTCTTAATTATCTCTTCTTGCAGAGGCGCCGACTTATAAAAAATATTGGGGGGCCCATATCGGAGGTCTTGCTCCGAGAAGAGGTTAAATTCAAAGTGTATCGCAGCACCGAAACACTATCATGATTCATACCACTTGTTTTAAGTTAACCTGCGCACTACCTTATGATTTGTTTTAACACATTGTTGAATTTATTTTAAAGGGTAACTATCGTCAAACATGGGAAATAAAAAATAACAATATATTTTTGTGATTTCACAAAGCATGATATAACTAAATTATTTTCCTGAATTATTGAGGGGGCTCCGCCCCCCCCCCAAACGAATCTTTGAGGGGGCTCGGGCCCCCTCAGGCCCCATGGAGTCGGCGCCACTGTCTTCTTGTACATAAATTTTATCACATGACATTTTTTGCCATGCGTCATATTTCATTATATATATTTATAATCAGCCTCCTCCTCACCCTCATCCTCCACACCCTGGAATCAGCATGCATTTGGCTATTACAGTCATATAACGCACCTGGATTGAATGTTGCCTGCTAACCCCATTCCCCCATCCCCCCAACACTGCTCTCCTGTCTCCCCTTCCCTCATCCAACATTTTCCTAGATTCTACCTCCTATATACCCTACTAGTGTCCTCTTGGATGCTGAGAATGTAGCAGATGCTTCGAAAGCTCCAGTAATTTCCTTTTCCCGTGTGAGTGTCTTTTCCTCTTATGTGGTTCTCTTTTTAGTGATAGTGATTCCCTAGTGAACTACTATTTTGTGCTACTCGCATCATGTTTTACTTTATTTAAAATTTCCACACCGGTGTTTTTAGCATTAAAGCTATTTAAAGTACCTACCTCCAGTTTTATTATTAAAGTAGTACATTTAAGAAGTATGGTGTAATAAATTTATTATTATTATTATTAATAATGATTATTCGATAATATTAAATGGTGGACTACCGTATATCAAGTGTTGACCATCCCAATTTGAGGACCACCGAAATTCAAAGAGCGCGGACATAAGGGTCGCTGGTGACGTCAAGCAAATGGCAGTCAGATTCGTGGGTGAGACAACATTATGCTTTATGGACCTTTGCTGTACACCATACATGCTGTTTTAGAGTTAACGGCTTCATTTCTTCGCGGAAATGGTCAAGGAAGCGGAGCTTCCACTTCGACAGTTAGCAGCACTCCCTTGCACCCAAACTCAACTTCTTGTCCCACCGTTCCCCGCACCCTCCCCCTCCAACCACCCCCCTTCTGTCGGCATGACCTCTTCGCCGGAACGAACCCCTCATTAGCATGGGACACACGACAACCAACCCCTTCCGGGACCGAAAAAAAAACACCCCCTTCCAATGATATCCAATTCCGGCGCCCACCGTCTTAAAGACACTGTCGCCACGCCATTTGCTCCCACTCATGACGACGGCCTGCAACCCACCCCTCAACTCACTTTCATCATAATACTCGCTCTCCGTCATGGATCCACCTCTTTTCCATACGCACTCGACGGGCAATTCCGAGAGGCAATCAAGAGGCCCTCTCCGCCTCATTCCCCGCGCGATGTGCTTTCATCATCTCCGCCCATCTCTACAAACTCTTCAACCCCATATATATATCTCTCTCTCTCTCAATATCCACCGACATCCGCAAAGGCACATACCGTCGAAGAGGAAGTTAATTTCACCTCCTCTTGCATGGAATATCTATCATTGGTCACCATTCTTCGCCACTCTGCCGTCTGGGAGCCTGATCAGCGTTCAGTGGGCAAAAGAAATAATAATGACAGCGAGAAAGGCGTATTCCTTGGTTGAAATTATCAAGCTAGCTGGCAACTCATCAAAAAATAGCCACCGGGCAGCATGTTCTTATGAATGAATGGAGGGAAGCTGAAGTAATTTATGATTTTAAGAGCTATAGAAATAAGAATTACTTAATTTACATTCAAGGAATAAATTTATCGCGAAATACTACTGACTTTCATAAGTTCTATTAGACTAAATAAGTTCATTTATTTTACCTAATGTATTAGAACATCGTTCGGTAAAATCAATCGCCGCTACGCTGTCTTGACGCCTGATAGGTGTTGCACAGGCAAGTTAAATGATAACGACTCTGAGAATGACTCACGCCTGGGAAGAAATTATCAAACTAAATTATAACGCGCCTGAAAAAAATACGCACAGGGCAGCATTTTATTTTGTTTGAGAATAACGGAAATCTGAAGAGATTTATGATTTGTCTTCACCTTTTTTACTTTGACGTTTTGCTACTTTACGTTATCAACCGTCTCACAAATGACTTACTTGGGAAAGTGTTCATGCAATAAAAAGTTGGTCAGTTCACATTATTGGCAAACAAAAACCCCTAAAAGTCTTATTCAGTTTAACTGCGATAAGGACTAAAAGGTTGAAATTTAGAATAAAATTTCATCTAAAAAAAAATACTGGTCGTCTTCAAAGAACTTCATTCCTATACTTTTAGATAAAATAACATTATTAATGAATCGCTTCAATCCAACAATAATTATCAACGACGTAATCCACATGGTTTATCCTCGCATAGATATATAATAAGAGGGCTCTTTCCATTAAGGATCACTATTATCTGATAAAAATTTAGTACTTGTATTCAGCTGGGAAAATATATAATTAACATAAATAATGAACTCGGATTTCAAAATATATGAGTATTTTCATCAATATGTTTTAGTTGAAACAACATTTAGCTCTACTCGAAGAAATTTACTATTATGTAATTCAGTTACCAAAGAAAATCCATATTACGGAAATTACCTTCCCATTTTCTACATATTCTGCCAACTACAATACCGTTAGGTTAATAGGTAAGACAAAAGAAAAAATATTCTAGTAGCTCTACAGAAGTACGTGGTCTAGTTTAAGTTGACTAACCTGACACGGTTCGGTAAATTGACAAAGTACTTAAGATGGTTGTTCGCAAGGAAGGTGTGAATAATTTTTCATATTATCTACCCTCCTAAACTCCATAATATTTCGTTCTAGATTTTTGGCTGAAGGATATCTCACAAATTATCCTGAAGCCTATGTTCATCACTAATCTTAGTAACCTTTAATAATAATAGCTATAAAAATAACTAAATAAAATTTGGATGCGCGCCAATAGGCATGGAGATCAATACGCTAAATCCCTACACTACAAAAAATTTCTCGGGCAATCCGGTGCCCGATCCAATAAAAAAAACAGCACAACGAAGATACCCTGAAATCCTCAATGAGCCTCAATACTCCCGAGGGTTTTGCGAAGCCTATTAAACATATCGCCGAAGAAATTTGTTTTCCTCTTGGTCCACGCATCCATCTACATGTCGGGGAGTCAAATAACTCCCCTCCTTACTTGCGAAGCTTTGCGTTTCATCCCGACAAATTTCTTTCCTCTCCCAGGCCTTCGTTCGCGCAGAGGTCGGCGGGATACATGCAAGAAGTTGGAGGGGAAGGAATAAAGCGGGGAGAACAAGCCCTTGAGACTAAGAGAGAAAAATGTCACAGCCAATTTGCTCTTTCCCGACCCAATCCACTCCTCCTACCCCATCCCTGACGCCAAACACCATCCCCTAGCCCCATCATCCCTTTGCATTTCGTCAATCTCGCTCTGCCGAGAGAAAAAGCAAGGCCGATCTTGGGGCGGTCCCGTCATCGGTCCAACCTAATGGCCCTAAGGAAGGAAGGAACGGCTCCTTGAGTGGACGAAAGAGAGAGAGTTAGTGTTTCTGAACTCGATCCAAGGAGATGTATCTCCGCGAACGGTTCCTCAATTCGGCTGCAGGACTTGACATTCCGCCGAGTGATTGCTTGGTGCCAGCCAGTCTGCTGATGTGATTAAACGGAAAATATAAAACTTGATGACCAGAAGTCTACACAATTGGCATCTGATTAAAATTATTTCTTGGTGATCATCAACAACGCTTCAGTGCGAAAATTAGCACAAAATTTAAACTTACAATTTGCAATAAACAATATAGTATTAGACCAATGGCTGAGTTGTATAAATACCCAATTTTTTAAATTACATAAGAACTACTTGAGTGGCCGAGAGATTGTTTCTTAACTTGGTCCAAGGAGATGTACTTCCGAGAACGGTTCTTAAATTCTGTGGTGGAACTTGACATTCCGCTGAGAAATATTTTGATGCCAGTCAGTCCACTGACTTGATTAAACGAAATATATAAAAATTTGATGACCAGAAGTGTCGATCATTTGCAGCTGATTAAAGTTGTTGATCGTCACCAACGCTTGAATGCGGAAATTAGGACGAATTTCAAACAATTAATGAATAATTATGATGCTCTGGAATAACCCATTAGAGCAAAGAAAATAAATACCATATTTTCTGCTCTAAAAACAAATATGATTATAGCATAATATTCCATAGCAGCGACACAATTGTTTTTCATTTTTAAAGAAATCATTTCGAGGCTTGACAAGAAAAAATATTTTGACATCAATTTAAAAAATATAAAATATCAGTAATAAAAAATTACAATTTTTAATACAAATCGTTACGAACATATGTTATATGAATAGTAGGTTTTGATAACAACAAAATATAAAAATGGTACACAAACTTAGATCCTTGTCATCAAATAACAGCACGATCTTTCTTGAAAATAATGAAGGGATTGTGATGCTTTGATATCTAGCGTTACGGAATTTCAGCATCTAGATGCGGTAAGTTGAAAAGAGGTGAAATATATATTAGTGTGGGCATGAGGATTTTGAAGGAGATCAGAATTAGAACGGGTGGAACAATCAGGGTAGGGCAATCACTGAGTTGTACCCGAGGTTTAATATCACATAAGAACGACTACTTTAGTGGCCAGGAGATTGTTTCTTAACTTGGTTCAAGGAGATGTATCACCGAGAACAGTTCTTCAATTCCGCAGCGAATCGTGACGATCCGCCAAGGAGCTGTCTGGTGCCAGTCAGTCCAGTAATATTACTCACAGAAAAATGCCCAATATCAATGACCAGAAGAGAGGCCCCAATCATTTTTAACTGCATAAAATGAGGTCGATCGCCACCATTGATTTTACACCATAAAGGGAATTGGACCGGTGAAACACGTAAAATTTATTATAACCAAATGTTCAGAACGATAAGCATGAATAATTACGTACGAGTTTTCATTTTAAAGGGCATTTATGGTCAATGGAAAGTTCAATCGTGATCAATTTTTATCGTAGTTTTAAAAAAATAATGCATATCAATATCCTGCATTAACGACAATGCAGAGTATCTATACTTTTTCATCTATTCTGACTCTCGATGGGAAATCTTAGCCTTACAAACCTAAAAGAAACTTAAGTGAGGTTCGAAGTCACACTGCTGTATACTAATGCCATTTAATAATTGCAACTCATTGAACAGGAAGTTAGACACAATGGAGCTTAATTGACATAGCATAACCAAGAGCAACTAGCTGATACTGCAAACTTCTCATTAGTAAAAAATACAGTATCCGTCATAATTCGGCGGAAATCAATTCATCAAATATATTTACAGAATAGGTCTATAATTACACGATCATTTTCAAAATTACAAAACAATCTTGACTGTCTCAGAATAATGACGAAATGTCTACAAATATGGGAGGAAACAACATTTACCTACGATACGAACAACAAGAAAATAAGCTACAATAACAAATTTAGGTGATTCTACTTTTTACGCCTTTAAATCTATTGTATGGGATCCTATATGATAATTTCAGTCTATTCCGGACAAATTTAGACAGAAAATTAGGCCAGGGATAGCATTTTTGGGTAGAAGTGGATGGTAGAGTTGAAAGGAGAATAGGAATTGACTGAGGATGAAAAAGACCCATAGTTGACGCGCAACTTGTTGAAGAATCGAGATGAATAAAGTGAGAGAAGAAGAGTTCCAAGAGTTAATTCTTATGTTAATCCTGAAGTCGAACACGTTTTCATTGCCGCCTCCGGACCCCTTGGGGAGAGAGACGGTGGTCTTCCCCCACCTCCAGCACTCTCTCCCACCCCAGACCAGCCTCCCCCCCAGACGACGAAGGAACAGAAGGGGGAATGACAATGAAACTCGAGTCTTATCACCGTCTTCAATCATTCTCACCTCCCACGCAGTTCGCAACCCAATTCGAGCGTACGGCGGCGCACTTAGTTATTCTTTTTTTTTTGCTCCCTCGCTCCCCACTCCGCTCGACTCTTTTCTCTCTATCCCTCGTCTGTTTCCGCTGCCAATGATGTTACGATGCTCTCTCCAGGGGGAGGGGAGAAGGTAAGAAGTCGGGTTAGACACACGCATGCAGGGGGTGAGGAAATACGGGGGTGAGTCTGAGACGGAGTGCGAGGAAATAAGGAGAAAACGGAAATGGAACGCTGGCGATGTAGGAAGTAAGATTTTCTCAGGGTTGGTTAGTTACGAATCAAATTCATGATCCCTGTACGGGCTATAATTCATCCTTTTGCCTGATTTAATGACCTAAAGTGCATTGGCGGGTGTGGTTTTTCAGAATTTCAGTAGCGTACTGAATTCTAATGATATTTATTAAAAGCAGCCTATTGAACAGGAAGTCAGACTTTGGCGCGTTTGGAATTATGGAGCTTCACAGCTAAAAATAAAATAGCAAATAGCTTATATTCTAAACGCCTTATTAATTATATAGGCCTATAATTACACGATCATTATCACTAATACAAGACAACCTCGACTATCTCAGAATGTCGACGAAATGCCTGCAAATATATGTGGGGAAATAGCATTTACCTACACACGACATGTACAACAAGGAAATAAGCTAAAATACTAGATTGTGGAAATTTCTACTTTTTAAAGTTTCAAGTCCCACGTAAGGGATCTCAAACAAGAATTGTAAGTCTTTTCTGGACGAATAGACTTAAAGTACTTCAGACCGTGGTCAACATGTTTGGGTAGAAATGAAAGGTAGTGTTCAAAGGAGGATATAAGTCATAAGGCATTTGCAGAATAAAAATATGGCTAAGAGACAGCGGTTTGACGTCCTATTCAGTGGACTGAATTCCAACTGCACCTTAGGATTCTCTTTAGAACAATATAGGTCAGATTTTCAGCAACAAACATTTAATCATCAAGACCGGAGTCCGATAACTAGTGCATTGATAAGAAACAGTTCCATTTGCAGTAATAGAAAACCAGACGTATCAACTAAATATATCGCTTCACTAGTACGTCTTCGAGAGTTTTGAAAAGTTTGCAAAGATGTTTACCTCAAAAAATAGGTCAAAATTCCCTTGTATAAAGCCATATGATAACTTTAACTACAATAAAATCGTCCCCACTAGACACACAACTTTTGCAGTTTGGATGACATTATTTCATTCACATCAGAGAGATAATGAAGTATCAATAATGTGATTCGATAAATCAATTATAAATATAGGTGATTGTTTTTCGGGTTCATTCCGCGTTGTCTCATATTTTGCGGACGACAGTTTCGGGCGCGTTCCAGCTCCCGTCTTCGGGTCCAAATGATCTGCAGAGCTGTAATCCTTTATATATGAGGCTAGTCAGTCGGGCGTCGATTTGAATTCCATTGTTGGAAGAGCCGTTTGAATGATGAAGCTATAGGATAGCCGTCCTCCCTATTAAAGTTCTTTTCATGACTAGCTATTTCCATGGCCTCCCTTATCAGCCGAGGGAAATACTTATTTGCCCTGGTAATGATTTTTGATTCTTTGAATAGTATGACCAATCACCAATTAACTCACCGCGGAAGGCTCCGTAATAATTATAAATATAGTTTTCCAATCATAACCATAATTACGTTTCATATTTAATTAAATAAATAGCCATGATACCTTCGGAGAAATGTAATAATCTATGCCTGAAACCGACTTATTTCACCCCCTTCCCCGTCAGAAGACATCTTTCATGGGTTTTGGGGTCGAAACAAAGAGCAGAGGGGACACGCGGTAAATGAGAAAAAAATGGCGACACGGGGGGGGGATGGGGACGTTGTACCAGCCGTATCACTGAGATGAGAGGGGCAGGGGGTAGGCGTATCTTTAAGGATTTCTCGGGAGCGACAGGGTCAGGGGTGGGTTGCAAGGGAAGGAGTGACTAAGTGCGGAGGAGGGTGTCGAACAGCAAAAGGGGATGAGGGGCAAGAACACTGCTGCAGTAAAAAAAAGGCGTCGGTGACGAAATCTAATTTCGACGAGCTAATTTTTTTCTCGCTCGCTTATTTCCTCTCGCTCCGTATCGCACACACCGGCCTTTTTTTCTTATTACCCCCTCTCACACCTCATACTCCCTCCATCCCGACAATATGTTCCCCGAAGTGAAAAAAAGTGTCTGAACGAGAGCGGAGAAGTCATAGTGATTTCTCACCCACGGCACAATTCTTACAATGGCGGATTTTTATGAAAAAAATGATAACCACATTTTATTTAGTGCATGATGAGAATGATCTCCAAGTATAAATGATAAGAGATTCGCTTATCTCTACCGGTCGTTTTTTCCCCTTAAGGAAACGATTTATTTATTTATTATCAACTTCCCCGTAAACAGCACATGACGCCTTTTACAACGAGGGTTTCCAATGTTAACAAAGTACAACACAAACATCCATGCCCTGGATAGGGATCACCTACCCAGGCGGGATTCGAACCCACGACCTACGGTTTGTCAGGCGAGGACATTACCCCACCGCCACCGAGGACGGCGAATTGAAATACGTAGAATAATATTGGTATCAAAATTGATAAAATTCATGGCTAATTTAAAAATAAACTATGAATATTCACTAAAACTTTTCCTTTAATAGACGACTACTTCCATCCAACATGGGCTGAAAGTCAGATGGGATCGTGCATTAATTTGAAATTGAATATATGGAACTTTAAACTTTTAAGCAATCTGACCTGCTGTGTTATAATTCAACCAGAGGTCATCGAGTGAAGCTTAATCTTCAATAAAAACTATTCCCCTACAATTTTTGGTAAAATAATATCCCCATCGTATCAGCTTTGTGCCCTGAAAATATCGGAAGGGTAAATTAATTGTATCACTCAAAAAATAATTGAACACCAGTTCACTGCATCTCCAAATTTTCATGGGGAGCACTACCGTTTATTAACCTGCACACCAGGGCAAATTCGATCTTATGGAGGTTAAATATTATTATTTCGGCCCTATTAAATCGGCAAGAAAAATGACATAGCAAACATATTTACTTGACATTCCGCATTCCTATGACTCATATACAGACTTATTGTTGCCTTTACAATTAAAACAAAAATTTTCTAATCATCTGCAGAGATGAATAACACTTTTTGAAGTTTTAGCTTTTGGAGGATTTCTCTTAAAAAAATAATAGATACTTAGCTTTAAAGGTACCAGATACACAGCTACATACGTATGTAGCTGTGTATCTGGTCGATCAACCCAAGACCATAAAAAAATCGACTCTCTCGAACCCCACGTGCATGTAGCAGAATGTACGATAAAAACCCGATCACTCTCTCTTGAGATAACCGCTTCATCTTTTCGTGCGATTATCATTAATGGAGCATGATTGACGATCCCATAATTTTTCCTCCCTACCTTGAATTCTCCATTCCCCCTCTCTTAGAACCCTAAATTTCAGTCAAAAATATAATGAATAACTAAGTGATATCGTTATCTAATCAGTATTAAATTTACAGAAACTGGATGGTGTCATATCCATCCCCCAATTAATAACACGCCTGTACGTCGTTTTTTTAAGTTATGAATTTCAGCCTTGAATTTGCTGCATAATTTTACGGCAACAGACTTTCAATGCTTTTCATCACATCTGATTCAGCAACTGCTTTTTAACGACAGGGCTCATTCATTGGCATGCCAGGTTAAACAAAATGCTGACGTCTTGAAGTGGAGTTTCCCAAATAATGAGTAGCGCTAAATAAAAACTGCAAATTCCAGAATCATAAAACAAAAACTCATTTACTACGCAATCTTCATCTTATAGAAAGTGGAATTTCATCTTGAAACTGCATAGCGAATGAACCAATGTGTGATAGATATTTAAATTTGGCGAGAAAATATCAAACTAATAGCAATCGGCCGTACTATAAAAATTTATCAGTCAATTGATCTCTCCAGATTTTGGCCTAGACCGTTACTAAAAATTAAAATCGTGGTTTGAACAACGCGAAAATTTCCAATCTTGAAGTTACCTAAAGTAAAACCTTAAATTTTTTACTGGGTCTAACCCTGGATTCAGTAACCATTACTTTGACAAAACTCATTTATAAATCATCTGAGTCACTTTTTTGGTAATTTAATGGGCTACATTTTTATTGATTTAATCATGCACTACTATAGCAATAAATCAAAAATCCCCATGTGATCCTATCTACGACGATAGAAAGCCTTTAACTATAACAATCTATTTCTACATCAACGTATATCAAAATTAGGTCATTTATTTGATAGGTTTTCCAATCGATGGGCTTGTGACTGAGTTCTACCTCTCTGCTCTACATGTTGGACAATTGAGTAGTTAACTCCATCACTCAATTGAAAGAGCAATTAAACATCATATCTAAAATAGCCATTTCAAGTAAGTTTACGCAAGAAAAAAGTCAGTACTCAAACCGATTGGAAATACATAACGCACTATTCATATTTTAAGTAGGCTCTTTAACCAGCTTTTATTTAAATTTATGTTCTTTTAGATATTAAAATGTTTAAAGAATCTTATTTTTCCGTTTTTTTATGATTCGTTGACTAGGTTTTTTTGTTTTTCTAGGGGAAAATCGACGACCTAAACACATTTTACATATATTTTTTTTACATATTTTATTTTTATGTAGGTATATGACGTCACTCGCTCCTTTCGAGTGGGTCTTCATTCGAGTGAGCTTCTCAGCTACTCCTCGTTCTCGAGTGGTTCTTAATTTTTGTTTATAATCCTGTGAGCGAGATTCCTTCCTAAAATTAGTAGTTCGCCTAGAATGAGTAAATGGTTCGGAACACTGAGACGTCACCAACTCATGAAATTGGTGCGCCAACATCCGTGTATTTTTATTGATACTTATGAGAGATTGGAAGTAACGGGATGATTTTTTTTTCGTCATTAATCTATTATTCCCATTCATCCACCAAATTCTATTAATGAATTCCGATTACGAGTTTGAGTGAACGACTCAATTCTACCGCAGCTTAATAAACATAAAAAAATAACCTACTCCACAAAAATTCCGCTCCAAGATGCTTAATCCCTTCCCCGAATCCTTCCTTATCAGAAGAAGGGCCCACGAGGTATTGGCCCCTTCAGGGCGGGACACTTTAGCCTTCCACGAAGAAGAAAGCGACGAAAAGGGACACACAACTTCTTCGGAAGAATGCGAAAAAAGTCGTGGGACGCTGAGGGAGGAGGTTTACGAACAGGGGAGGAAAGGAACGGAGGAGGAGGGTTTAGTCCCTTGGAGTCTAATAAGAGGACTTGGGATAAGAATAAGACAGAGGGCCAAAGGGGAGTCGCATCTGATGCAGTGAAGTGGGAGAGGGATTTGGATAATGAAAGACTTGGGGATACAAGAGAGTACGATTCGGGGCCATAAAAAAAAACTCTGGGAGCAGTCGTCTCTTTTCCTTGCGCCACCACCATCCCCCTTAGGACCAGACCAGCCACGCGGACCCCACCCTCGTTTGTCTTCCGCAACCCTCGCCACCCCCTAATTTGTGCCTTCGCCCAAACTCCCCCAGAGGTCGACACATTCAGAGTGCGATGCTCGGAGAGGAAGACTGAATAAGAACTGGGGCGCGAATGCAGTTCTTTCCCTCGCGTCGTCACCATTGTGAAACTCCTCACCGGTCAATATACATGTACGTCTATCTATAAATCTATGTTAACCGCCATATCTATCGATAGTTGTCTAACTATCTCTCTAATTTATTATATGATAGATGAAATAATAATGAAGATAATACTTCGTTTTTATTGGGCGAGATTGGGACTATGAAATTCATTTTCCATCAAAATCCTCGTAATGCATTGAATGTTAGCAAATGAATACCTTTCCAACTCACTTTAAAAATAAAGTGCAGTCAAATTATAGCAAAAGTCACTTATAGGTATGCTTAAATAAAAAAGCAAAGTGAACAAAGTAAATACAGTGTTATCGCAAAATAATGATGCGGCTTTGAATATAATTTAAATGAAAACAGCATTACTTACAGTTTATCTTTTTTTGTTATTCGATTTTGTAGTCTCAAACTGTTTTTTTTTACACAATTAATACATTTCAATATGTGCGCCTTGCCTCTCGACAAGAGAGAAACCTGGCGTCAACATTAGCCTACTCCTAACTTAGTATCTCTGACTCAGACTGTCTCCGGGCACTCAAGCCGCGATTGGGCAGCCTCTAAAAAATTTCTAACACCCTTTCCCAGCTATCCTCCTATGAAAAACTAAAACCACATCATTCTGTAATGATAACCCTGTATATTACAAAGAAAATTTCCCTCATGCATAAAAAGAAGTAATATAAATCAATTAATTTGTCAAAGGTTCCGAGACAGCAACACGAATACAATTAACAACATACAATAAAAATCAAGAACAAGAGTAAACAAGAGTATTCTCTAAAATATAACAAGTCAATATAATACTTTAACAGCAATAGGCAGCTTTAAAAGGATACCTCGATTTTTCATCAACATTTCATTGACACAATGCTTAAATAAACTCGTAAACTGAATATGCTTTATGTTTGTTCGTAAGGAATTCCACAGTGTAGCTTCAGCAACGTGTAGTGGGTAGTAAAGGTAAACGGATGACGATGTGGTGATATTGCTCTGGCAGACGTTTAAGCATGGCAAAGGTTTAGGAGGTATTTGAGTTATTAACTACGGGAAATGAAAAGAAGGAAAGCAGCCAATATGAAGAACGTCCAGACTGCGTATTTAATAAAGATACGCATTCAGGAAATGTTGATGTGCAAATGACTTTCACTTTTTTCACAGCCTATCATTATTTTATTGTCATTAATTTATTGCAGTTCTAATAATATTTTTTATTCTTGTTATTGATTTTTATTGCAATTTTTTTCTTTTTCTGCCGTGTTCTCCAGAAACTAAGAAAATGGAAAGGTTTTTACATTGAATCGTAGTTTTTCTCAGAGTTCTTCAGATCGGACTCACTGGGAACCGTTCACCTTCGACAATCCAAGAACAGCGATCTCAGGGGGAACATCACCTTCGATCGGCCAACAGTGTTTTTATCTTTCCTCGCAACGTGTTACACGTTTTATTATTACGTAGTCGTAACGAAAAATCCACGATACATAAATTCTTGTAAACCTTTCCTCTATGTCGAAAACATTTCGAATTAGAGAAAAGAAAATATTGAGATAATATTTCCAAATTTTTCATGCAGGAAAATTTAAGCATCTGAAATGCTCTGAAAACTTGAAGGATCATAGAGTAAATATTGAGCTGGGATTATTTTTGGTTACTTTGAAGCTTATGTAGAAAGTTTTGATGTTATGCATATACATATATATACAAATATGAATGTGTGTGTTCATTATGATCTGTGTAATTAATATTGAATATTTTACAGTTTTTATCGTAATATCTACTTGTTAGCCTAGCAATAATCTCCATAATGCCATCTTTTTGACAAATTGTCAGTTAATAAGAGTACAGTATATCCTGTATTTTCTATTTTTTGCTCTCATAGGTTTTACCTAGAGCATAATAAAAATATTCATTCATTCATTCATTCAAGCTTCCTCAGTAATATTCGTCATAAAAAAGACGAGTGCTGAGTGAGAGTTGTCAAGGAAGACCACTAAACCTGCACTCTACTATTGATAAGCATGAACTCATGAAAAGTAATCTAAGTCAGCTCTGTAATGCTAATATTTGCAAACGGGTGCAAAATAGCTATACTGCATCTTCTCACCACCAGACTCCATATTGATCTACACACCACATACGCGTATCGAGATGCAAACAGCATCCTGCCCCCACCCTAAATTACCTCCCACGATATCAACCCATCTCCCGAATCTTTCCTCGCAATTCCCGCATCCATTCTTCTCAAAACTCTTTTCTCCCCATTTAACCCGATCTGCCGTATGCCAGCCACTCTCTCTGCCACTCAGGGCAACTGTGTATACGCTTAAAAGCGCTCCTTCTCCCCTTTCTTATTTACTCAAGGCTCTCCGACGGGTTCCGAAACAAATGTATTTTTACACGGGACTTGTTTTTTTCAATTGCCACTCGCGCACGCCTGCCGCGTTTCAATTTTTTTTTCAACGGAATGGAATGCGTGCCAGGGTGCTTTTCGGGTACGGCAGGCGAGTTTAGGCAGGTCCATTCTTAAGGAGATCCCGGAAGGAACCCAGTTTCTTTTAATTGAGCTCCCCTACTCCTGCTCTTTTCTTTCGCTCGAACAAACAAGGGAGGTATTCGATGAAAAAAAGAAGAAACGCGCGCACCGAACGCCGGCACGGAGGTCCGAAGGATGTCGCAGTTGTCGGTTTTATGACCGTGGCAGCGCTCGGAAATTAAGCAAATTTTCATTCCGCACCATTTGACGTGAAGTATCTCTCGGCCCCATCTGAAACGCTCCCCATAAAAGTGCCGCATTTTAAGCTTCTTCCGTCTCAGAAAAAAATATATTGCGCCCAAAGCTGCCCGGATGGGGCATTCCGATGCGTTTGTTGGAAGAACGAAAATTTGAACCTCTGATCTAACTCCCTTGTTTTGGTGGCTTTCATAGCAAAAAATATTTCATTTTCTCTCAAAAAATCACTTCTTGCGCCGTGGATTTGGTCATAATTCCACGCTGTTGACAATATTCTGCGATAAAGTTGGTATTTAATTCGAATCTAATTCTATAAATGGCAATTAAATACCGATAATAGTAATCCAAGCATTACGTACAATGCTATTAGTAAACCTACCTTGAAAGTACGACTTCTTAATAAAAGCTATATTGGGCCGATATATTCACCAGAGAAATTACATATGATGTGGGATGGATCACAAAAATATTCCAATAAATTTTATAACGACTTACTTGCGAACGAATTCAGAGTGACAGAGGAAAAAGAGCAAAAGAAAGCTATAGAACTGCTTGATACGAAGAAATCAAGCGCTGAAAAAAATTAAATTGCAATAGTAACATTGCGTCTGAATACTTTAAAACGATGAATGAAAAAAATAATTAAACAATAACAATCAGATGATAGTCAATGATGAAAATAAGAGAGCTATTTTTCAGGATGAATAAGCACAGGAATTCATTTTTTTCCAAGCAATGATGGAATTTCTTCAATAAATGCTTGGTCTAAGTCAGTTTAAGCACTGAAAATACACAATTTTTTGTCGTCTAAATTCCATATTTTTGTATTCTCGTCTGAGACATACTGTATTCACTTATGTCATTATACCTCCTACCACATGCCTATTCAATCAGTTTACGATTAAGTGTGTAGATTGAAATGTAGAACATACTTTGTTGATAAAAATAAAGAGTATGAAGCGGAAAATGAATGAAATGCGAAACTGAATGAAATTTCGCTTTTTTCTATATCCATTGCGGTAAGCCGGAGAGATAAACAATTGATACAATAATTAAGTATTCAGTATATTCACCTCTACTGCAGAGAAATAAAGAGAGAGAAAAACATCCATTCGGCGAGTAAAAGGATTAAAAAAATCACTATCCGGAACCTCTTGGTACCGTCGTCGGGAGAAAAAACGATTACGAAAAGCCAGCTAACTAGCATGAATGAAAGCATTTTGTATAATGATCTCCGTAAACATACTTCAACGGGAACTTAGATAAGGACAATATCATGGATATCAACCAATTTAATTTAATTTTTTTGAAAGAAGAAAACATGAATAATTCAAATGAATAAGTACATTTAGAAAAAGATTATTTTTGAGCGAAATAAAAATGACAGATGAAAAAGAGCCAAGGGGATTTCCAGAACTAAAAAGTAGGAAGAAATCAAGCGTTCCCAAAAATAAAACTGGGGAAGTCACTAAAATAGTGATAGTACGAATGTGTTAAAATAAATGAGTGGACAATGAAAATCATTTAGTATTAAACGCCGCAGCTCAGGCGGCGGTAAATCACAACCAAACATGGCAAGAATAAATTTCGACGATGAATTGCGAAGGTTACGAAGCAAAGAATTACTGAATCTTCACTTCTACTCCCAATTTCACAGCCGAAGAGCTACGTATATACGATAAAACATGAGGAGTATGACAAAAAACTGACTGAGAAGCAAAACTGAATTCAATTTTGCTTTCCTCTTCTTCGAATTTGGCCAGCCGAAGAGATAAATCGTTGGGACAGCAATTAATTATGCAATATTTTTACCTCCACCTCAGAGAGAGAGAGATTAGGAAAACATCCGTTCGACTAGTAAAAAGTAACAAATATCGCTTTCCGGAACTCTTGGGACGGTGGCCGGAAGGAAAACGATTGCGACGGACCAAGCGACTGGCGTTAATTAAAGCAATTCGTATAATGTTATACGTAAACAAACTTGAAGAAGGAGAAATATTTGATAATAGCTAAAGTATAATACCAACTAATGAAATTCTATTTCTTGGGAAAATACAACTCAAACGATTTCAATTAATAGGTACTTTAAGAAAAAGATTACTTTTGGGCAAAATAAGAATGATAATGGGATAAAAACCATTGGGATTCACAGTACTGAAAGGTTGAGAGAAACTGGGCGCTGTCTAACATAAAACTGATAATCACATACAGATGCTGAAATAGTGATAGCACGAATGTGATAAAAATTAGCTATATGAAATAAAGTGAAATGAAAAATGAAATGAAAAACTGAGCTAGATATGCGACTAAATGAGCAAACAAGAAAATCATTTTATAGAAAAGGCCACAGCTCAAACAATCGTAAATCACAACCAACTATAAGGAGTCATGTTAAATAAAAACTTTTGGCCTCTGTCGCCGCGTAATTCTTTTAGTGGCGACATAGCCCAAAAGTTTTAATTTAACACGACAAGTACCCGCGAAAGTTTTAACGAAGAACTATAAGGAGAACAAACTATGAATTTGAACTACAAAGGTTAAGAAGAGAAGAAAACTGAATAAATTTCGCTTCTTATATTTCCATTGTGGCCAGCCGGAAAGCAAAATCATTCGGACACCAATTAATTATGCAATATTTTCACCATCACCTCAGAGAGAGACAGAGATTAGAAAAAAAGTCCGTTCGAAGAGGTATAAGAAAAAAATCACTCTCCAGTTCTCTTGGAGGAAAACGATTGCTACCGGCCAACCGCCTGGCGTTAATGAAAGCATCCTCGGTGAAGTCGGCGTCGAGGTCCCGATAAGAAGAGAGGTTTATAAAGGCCGCGGGTAATGAGATGAGAAGGGGGACTAGGTGGGAGTGAGAAGGTGTCACCTGGCCTGTTTAAGGTAGGGAGGAAGAAACTTTTAAAGTCAGGCCGTGAGAAGGACCGGGGCAAGTA
The DNA here is from genome assembly GCF_921293095.1 of Ischnura elegans. NCBI lineage: Eukaryota > Metazoa > Arthropoda > Insecta > Odonata > Coenagrionidae > Ischnura > Ischnura elegans. The sequence goes on from NC_060249.1 coordinate 89,040,591, forward strand.
TCTTTTCCCCAACGGGAAAAAAGGAGTAAGAGAAGACGTTTTTATTTTATCTCGAAAGCCACTCTCGTGGCGACCAGACCAGCAGCCGGACAGATGACCGCCCGCTCTTAAATATACTCACCTCCACGCTTCTTTACGTCCACTGTGTCCCACGCACAAACATGGGACTATTTACGGGTAAGAGGAGACGAACGGTACCCTCCTCAACCCGATAACTAAAAAAATACACATAAAATTTAGTTCAGTAGGAACGAACTGAGAGCGCGGTGGGCGAGTGGGTAAAATACTTAGTAGAGACGCTAAAATGGTCGGAAGTATTTTTCTAAACACAAAAGCGTAAATTTTTCCTCGACTCCCCTGGTATTATGTATTGCTATATGTAAGATAGGTGTCTATGCCATGACGCGATTTCCTCATTTCTAATGAGGTAAATAAATCCTCTATCACGCCTTGAGCTGAAACAAATTGTGGACGAATAAGTCAGTACGGATTATTAACCTAATCCAATCTGATTTTGTAACATCTCTCTTCCTTCAATTTTTTCCCGAGGGAATTCGCAGCCTTTAATCTAAACACTATTATAAGAGTTCACAACATGTCATTACTGATCAATAATTCGCTCCGAAAATAAAAAAATGGCAGGTTTTTATGACCTTGTGCTTATTATTGAGCATGTTTAGCATTGAAAATGAAAGCGGGATTTGTATGCTGAAATTGGTATCTCACCATAATAATATTCTTGACATTGTATAGTAATTGTATGTACTGAAATCTGGTTTTAGCAAAGTAGCACGTAAGTATTACAAAAAGCCTAGTCTATCTTTGATTTGAACTATTTAGTGTAAGGATAGCGGCAAAGGATGACTTGACATGAAATAAAGTATTAAACTGGCAAGGGATAAATAAATATGTAACTATGAAAAATGAAATGATAGGGAAAAAGAAGGGAGATCTGACAATGAGTCAAATTAATATTTTAATTATTGAACAAGGATTATAATAGAAATAAATCCTTCTCCAACGAGTAAAATTTCCTCTTTTCTATATATAGGAATAGTGTGGAACTCACAAATGCAATTTCCTCATTTCTGTACAGGAATGCTCTGGAAATTAGATTTGTAATGACAGCAATGAAGTTACAAGAGAGAAGTAAAATAAAAACTTACTTCAGAGGAAATACTGATGCATTCACGTCCAACGTTTTCCTTAACACTGATAAGGAAAGTTATTACCTTAACTTCGTGGATCCCAGAGTAACTCTGAGGGCCATGCAACCGAAGAAGCCACGTATTCCCAGAAGAATAAAAACCCTGACACGGTCGGAGCGACACTCAACGGCGGATGAGGTAGGACACGGTTTCGCATTCAACTTTGAGAGGCTGACGATGTCCGCCGAAAGGAGACGAGTATTCTCAAGGAGCGCCCACGAATTACGGCTCACGGGAATGACTCTTCCTTTAGAGCTCCATTCCCCGACTCGAAGGTAAATCTACCGACTCGCTGACGCAGCAGGGGTGTTACTGGCCGAAAATCCCTAAGAAAAAAAAGCACGTTGGTGATGAAAAGAAGAAAAGGTTCACTTGGCAGCTAAAACTCGGATGCTCTTTTTCAAGCAAGAAGATTGCATTTAAAAAGAAGTGAGTCCTTAGTTTACCCAGGTATGCAAGAGCTAATTGTCCGCTCACGAAAAATACGTATGATCGAAGATTCCCGCAGAAGCAAATTTTTCTTTGTATTTGGAAAAATAATTTTCTCTTTTTCGACGGAATTCCCATCTTCGTCATTCCACTATGTCTCACCGCGGCAAACCCACCCAAATCCTTTTTTAACCCACGCCAACCTACACATTAAGATCTTCCTCGTGAACTTCCGTGATAATTTATGCATATATTTATCATGTTTTCCAGACTGCAAAATTGGCAATGTCAGATATACCTACATTTATAACACTATAAATATAGCAAACTGGAAGAACTGTATGCACATCAATACAAATTTGACATCAGCACCATTTTTTCGAACGTTAACCACAAAAAAACTAATTTTCAATACCAAGAGAAAAGCAACGGCAAAATTTCCTACATCTCTTTTGGATGAGATAAACGTTAGGTAGAGATTATTGAGGGATATACTGTGTAAAGAACGGAAATGGAATGCTTCAAATTTTTAACAATAATGCGGTCGCAAAGAATACAAGCATGTTGAAGACTCAGAGAAGATTTGTAATAAGCCCCGACGGCACAGCAGTCTGAAAAGAATTTAGGAATCTGAGGCGTTCCTGACGACTTAGTGAATTCTGTGATTTCCTGCCTATTTAGGTGTTGAGCATTCGTTTTTATCACCGACTATGGCAAGCCAACAATCGTATCAGGCGCCAAAATATCATGTCTAGCTTGAATATCAGTGATGTCTTACAAAACTGCTTAAGATTTAAAAAGAGAGAAGGAGGAAGTCTATGACTTGCCTTTCACACAATCACCATTATCGATTTATTATCCTACAGTGACATTAACGTCCATAATGGCATTTATTAGGAAATACTTGAGAAAGCAGTGTAGCGAGATGATTATGTGTTACTTAAATAATATATGTTATCACTTAAATGATAGTTTCTAGTATATAATAGTATCCTAATATATAATACATATGTTAGAGCGTAGGTTTCCGCGGCGATGGTTTGATCTCTGCATTTCTCCAGGGTTTTCTTCCGCGTCAGATTGTTGGTTGACAACAGTTTCGCTGGCTATCCTGCCAGCGTCTTCAGGTGAAGGTCACCTTCGACCTGAAGACGCTGGCAGGATAGCCAGCGAAACTGTTGTCAACCAACAATCTGACGCGGAAGAAAACCCTGGAGAAATGCAGAGATCATATAATACATATATTTCTTCTAGGCATATCCAAATCTATACCTTCATAACACCCTCCAAGCCACCTACAGAGGTACTTGGCAGGGGGTATCATCAACATGCAACAGAGGATAAAAATTTTCTTCTACGAGCTTGAACTTTAAAACGTATTTGTAACATATAACACATAATCTAATTCTTAAAGGATAATCGATATTTTCTGAGATTAATGCTCAATGACACTTTAATTCATGCAGATATGGGAGAATAGGGGGGGAGAGAATGGAGTGGGTTGAACTAAGAGAACGCGAGGGATAAGAGGGATAAGTGCTGAAAGGAGGGAGTTGCTGAAGGCGAGGAGGAAGGCATATTTTGAGGGACAAGAGTGGTAGCGAAAGGATTTCCCAGCAAGAGAGTCATTGGGATTTCGCGGTGCCCGGATAAGAAGTGAAAATGGGAGTGCTTGAATACGAGCGTGCGTGGATGGAAGAAAGACAAAAAGAGAGAGATGTAGGCGATGCAGAAGGGGGAAAAGAGTCGTCATGGAAGTCCACTGGGGATGAGTGAAGTAAGCGAAGAAGTAGGGTGGAGAAGAGGCCTGAGAGATCCACGGAGTGGTGGTTTAAGGTCCTGAGGGATGGAAGTGGGGCAAGAAAAGGGCAATAAAAGCGATGGGGGATGGGATGATGTGACACTGGGGTCGGACGAGGGCTTTGGGTGGAGCAAGCGAGGTTGGATTAGTCAGGAGGCTGGGAAACTGATTAAAAATGTGCTGCTCTGGGATCGCAACCCGAAGATAAAATTTAGATTTTTAGAGGTAACCTGTTATTTTTTACAGACATTTCAGGCCTCGGTGGCGGCGAGATAAAGTCCTTTCATGCCAGACGAGAGATCGCGGGTTCGAGTCCCGCCTGCGTAAGTTGTCTCTATCCACGGTCTTGAACGTTTAATTGTTAAATTTTTTTGAAACCCCTGATGTAACAGGCCGAAGGATATTTGCTGTAATTGGCCCCGCGGGAATCAATAAAATGAAGTAAATAATTTTAATATACAGTAAATTAATACTTGAATGCGCCTAATATTTTCCGATAGCAGTGCCTCAAAATGTGACAGCGAATAAACTGGCCGTGCGTTATATTTTATTCCATTAGAAATTATTAACAGCATTACAATTTATTTTTTGTGAAATTTCCAAGTTTTATTTAATTTCATCATGAAGCAATTCCAAGAAATGACGCCGAGAGCATTCCTTTCTGTTGTATTACGGTCGTATTAAGCTATTTCTATTTATCAAAGCAATGCTTCTCGAAATTACGGCCTCTCACGCGAGATATTTTGGTATCTTTCGAAGTAATAACAGTCCAACTACCCAGTAACCGCTCCATTACCGTTTTTTAGCCAATTTATGCCACCGGTTTGCGGAGCGTAAACAGGACCAAAGAGGTCGTCGCCCGTTATTTTGATAAAGGAACAAACGCAATGACACAAGCAAAGGAGTATACTTAAAAAGCATGAATTAATATGCTTTTTGCGCACGAAGTGACCCTTCATGATGGGTCTTTGCGAACATTCTAATCACCTTTCCAAGGTCCAGCGGTATTCTATTTTGGGAGCACCCACGTCACGGTTGGATTACTGGCTAATAGTTTCGTCTCCGCTTCTGGAGACCTCCTCAGGGAAATGATACATATCAATGGCTAAGTTCTAACAACACGTATCTCAAATTCGGCCGGTTTGAAACAGGTACCTTAAACAAAGCGTAAAAACATTGAAAAAATGAAATACAAGCAAAAAAAACAACTCTTTGTTTGCAAATGAATGCTTCTTTTCAATTTTATGACCTTTTAGTTTTTAATTTCAGTATGCTAGTAACAAATATTAATCGTTTTTTTGCTCTCCTGAAAATCTGCTATTTTTTAGATACGCGTTGTTATAATTTATCCTTCGACATTGTGATAGAAGCAAAGTACTTTCGAGAAAATCCCTAAACTACCCACAATCTTCCACTACCCCACAACTTTGATCCACTACAAAGATGGACGGGCAAGAAATGTATCATTGTCCTAAGGTCTCCAACAGCGGAGGCCTGTTGGACAGTAATGCAAACTGTGAGGCGGGTTCACCCATAAGAGAATACTGCAGGAAATCATGGACCGCGAAAGTAATAACTACGTAAATAACAAAACGCCTTTCTAGGAACTGAAACGCATACTCTATAGTGAAACCATTGTGCAATTCATTAATTCTCGCCCTCGTGCATAGGGTGGTTTCCTATTATTTTTTATTCCCTAAATCGAAAGATTATTACTCCTGGTGTACATACTTCCCGTTTTTAGATTTTTAAATGACGATACCTATTTTTTTCCTCTTCTATTCTTGACCTTGTATAATACATTTTATAATATTTCTTGGAGTTTAGGTCAATGTAAAACAAGTTATAGCCAGCTTTTCGATTTATTTTAAATCATCCTCAGGGCTATGAAAGAAAAAATATGAACAATATAAAATACAAAGGTAAAAACGATATACAATATTAACACATAAAAAAGGTACAATCGGGTTTTTTATACAATAATATAATTTTTTTAAAATTTAACATCACGTAACATTTTTATGTAAAAATATTGTATATCGTTGTCATCTTAGTATTTTATATTGTTCATGTTTTCTCTTTCATAGCCCTGAGGATGATTTTAAATAAATCGAAACGTTGGCTATAACTTGTTTTACATTGACCTAAACTCCAAGAAATATTATAAAATGATATCTATTTTTCGCGATTAAATGAAAAGTGAAATTTTCAAGCGCGCGAAAACGCGACGGCTAAGTATGAATGCTGGGAAAAATCCGTGTGACGTCTGGCTACTGGCGTGTGAGGTTCCCTGGATACGAGGCTATGAACGCCGCTACGATGCAGGCTGCTTGCTGTCGAGCATGGCGGTAGCGTAGAGTACCATGCTAGCAGATAGCGCTTGCATTTAATAAGGATTATTAATACCCTATCAAATCAAGAAAACTTTCCGACCACAGCCAATTTTAATAGGTGATCATTAAGAGATATTTCCCTTAGCTCTGTGCCTCATGTATGCATTGGTAATCTCAGGTGATGTAAAACTCCTGACTACTCGCATAGCATCTAGGTCCCTATGACGTCACGTGGAGTGGCACCACATGGGCGCCAATCTGGTCTTTTTCAAATGAGGTTAAAATTGACCATTAACATTCGTCTAAACTAGGATTTTTAAAACTAAATAATTAGTATATTACGAATACACTAATGGTAGGTTACGAATCGCAATAAATGCCTTTCGTTTTCTTTGATGAAGGAAACTACCCTATTCACAGGACTCCGAGTGGCCGACTACAATCACAGGGAAACGGAAATGGAGTTTTCCGTTTACCCACCGATAAAACTTCCTCATTCTTAACATTCGAGGCTAAATGAGCATGATGAGAAAGAGAGACACTAGTAGAATTTTTTTTGCCAACCACAGGATTCCCACCAAGCACTGAAATCGTGAGATGAATAGACCTGCGCTCCATCTGAAAGATTCGTCGGCGATGGTAGCACAGCGCGGCGTTTCAGTATAGAATCCAACACATTACTAGGAATAGTTCATTCAACGGGAAAAATACTATTTTCAAGCGAAATTCTATGGGATTCAGCATTTACGAAAAACGATTTTAATAATGAACACGTTCGTTTTGGGACTAAATTAATATTACCGCATAACTTTTCTATGCGGTGTTCAGAACTCGAACGAACATGTTCATGAAGGCGTTTGGAATCAATGAATGCCACTTTTGCATCTAAAGTTTTGCATTAACACTTTGCGTACCATGGACGTAATATTACGTCCTGCTAATCCTTCTGAGGATTGCCATGGACGTAATATTACGTCTTTCCATTTAATTGGCTTTGTACGCGTGAAGCCGTAATATTTCGCCTGTGTTACTTTTCCAGTTTACTGCTTAGGGGTTCTGCTTTTTCAAAAATCAACTGCTCGATGGAAAAAGAGTGCACTTTATGTCTTGAAAAGGAAAAGTCCTCTGTAGCTACCGGCATCCTCATCTTAGGCCACTTAGTGTGCAAATTCTTTGGACCAATGGACCTAATGGTTCGTTGAGGGTGCATTGACCCTTTTTGTCATCCAGGATTTATAATGCTTTGCTTGGAACAATGCTTTTTTATGATTTCCATGCTTTAAATAGTTCAAATTGAGCGTATTAAAAAATTATTATGCATGTTATGGTGGTACATCATGTGTTGCAACTTTTTTATTTTTCAAAAATAGTAGGTTTTCATTGTTAAATTACATATTTTAAATTTATCAATAAATGTTATTCAATTCATTCATAAAAAAGAGCACAGTCCATTTTTATTGAAATGCACATCGATATAAATATATTTTTGATGCTAATGTTTTAAAAAATGTACGAATACAGTAGAAATGGCTGGATTTTTCAGTAAGGCTTTAAATTTAGCAGCCGGCACTCAAAGTGTTAATTTATATACTGGTTGCAGGGGCGCAGCTAGGTATTAAGGCTAGGAGGAGTTTTTGGCGCAACTAATACTGGGTTCTCTGGGGGTATGGGATACCCGCCGGGGTAAGTGGGAGGTGCGGGGGCCCTCCCCAGAAAAAAATTAGGATAAATGGTTCAAAATGGTGAGTTTTACGGCTTTCTGAGGGATATTTTATAAATCCTTACACTATTCTATAAGTAATATTAATGAAATAAGTAAAACGGATTTAAATTAAAAATTTCTCTGAGCTCTGGGGGGGGAGGGTTTATACCCCGAACCCCCCCCCTCGCAGCGCCACTGATTGTTAGACCCTTTTCTTTCTAATCGGACTATTTCGGACTAAAATAAGATTATTTGAATAATTAACACTATTAGATTTTATAAAACAATCATGGAATCTAAAAGCTTAAAATGAGGTTATTCTTTCGGTGAAAAACAAAGAGGAAACATCATTATATATTGAAAATTCTGAATGAACACTAATATTATGAAGACGCCAGAGTGATGCAGCGGTGGACATATATCCCCCTCTCCTCGTTTTGGAACTTTCTCGCGGACGCTACGCAGAGTTTTCGCGGGTTTTTTATTAAACTCTAGTCTCCAGCTTTTCAGCTGTCAACTGAGTGTTTCTTGGTATGATTGTTTCAATTTGTTAATAAAATTACGATTAGATCATGGCATAGCATCAGCAACAGTTATGTGGGGGTGGGAACGTGGTAAGGACTAAGGGCTATTTTGGGGACTTCATGCTTTGCGGCGGGTGATGGGGTGTAGTCCCAACGGAGGCTAGTAGTTCGTTATTCGTCGAGGGAAGGGATTTATTGAAGCACGGAGGGAAGGATTTAAATTGCAAAGGAGAGGGTTGAATTTCAGTTCCTTCCTGATTTTTTTGGATATGTTCCACGGCACGCTAAGGATTCTTCTTCCTATGGTATTCTCCGTCGACTCCAAACGCTTGAGGTGAGTCGCAGCCGCATAAAGCTAGGCAGGTGAGGCGTATGAGAGTGTATGGGTTTGATGCAGCTGTGATAAAGTAGCAGTTCTGTTTTCAGGTGCAATGGGGAATTTGGTTTCAGCAGCGGGCTTAGTGTGGCATGGATCCCTTTGGCCTTCGTGATAACGGATTTGATATGTTTAAACCAGGTCAACCTTTTACCCATACGAACTCCATGGGACTTTGGGTATTTTTTGATTACCGCAATACTGACGTGGACCTTCCTCAGCCTTCGGTCTCATGGACGCATATCCATGAGCACTTCTTATATCTCCGTCATACAGCAGAGAAACCTACCCGCGATACCCCGAGGAAATCGGTATGTAGCAGATATCCCCCACCCATCGCACAAGGCAAGGCTTGATGCCACATCTCGGCTCAACCAGCCAGCCAAACCCACCAAACCCCTCCCTCCACTCTTTCCCCTCCAGACCGGCGCCGCACCGCCTTTCAGACTCACAAGGCGGACTCTGGTGGTGGGAGGGATAAAAACCACCTCTCTCTCCCGGAGCCTCTCCCACTTTCTAATTAGCGAGGAAATTTCTTTCGTCGAACCTAATTGTCATGGACGGCATCCTCACGGAATGTGCGATGCTTGGACGGAGGGATTTAAAAGGGTTGAGAATGGGATGGGTGGGAAAGAAGAATGGAGAATAGGGAAATGAGAGGTTTTTTTTTAAGGAGAGAGGAGTAGAGGTAGAGGGATCGGATATCTAGGAGGGTGGTTCCCCCGAAAATGAAAAACGTAACACTTTTCGTGATATAGGCGTAATATTACGCCACGTGAAATCCTTAGATTTCTGATAGGGGCAGCGGCGTAGCAAGGGGGAGTTACAAGGGGTCCAGACCCCCCTCGAAGTATAAAAACACTATTTCTTTCTATCATTAATGAAAACGAAATATTGAAAAATCTTGAATTTAGAGATTTCTTTACAAATGAAGTTTTTTCGATCACGAAAAGTGTTAAAATTAGTTGTAAACTCTGTACTTAGTACCTTGTTTTTTTAATTTTCCACCCTGGTATCACTTTCAGATGTCCTAGCATCAAAAGTTAATGAGGAAAACCTATGGCAATCGTAATGTAAGGCTGATAACCTATCGAAGAGTTATCTCCAGTGTGTATCATCCCTAAAATTAGGGGATTTAACTATAATAAAGGACTATTTTTGGCAATTAAGGCACGAATGTAAGATTATTACTAGTACTGTAGTATTCAATCAATCATGGTAGGTTTACAAGGATTATTTTGCCGATCGTTCCCGCTTGTATTCCCTCCAAACTTGTAGATCCCTCTGAAATTAATAATAAGCCCCACCCCTTTCATTCTATCTAAAAAGTCTGTTCCCTTCCTTCGTTTCCCACGCTTACCCAACATTCTCTGACAATGTTTTCAAAATTTCCCGCCCGCTCAAAACTCGCTCCATTCAATGAGAAATTGTATTTTCCATATAGTGAAACAGACTATCATGCTTTAAGCCTTGAAACTTCAATCGAAAATAAGAGAGTAGAATTACAGGTAAATTTCAGTGTATCATTTGCAGCTTCGAGCACATTTTTTGGAAGTCGATGAGATTAAAATATCGTGGGAGCCTATTGGGTAGAGCATTTGCCTACTGATCGCAGGAACCCAGGTTCAAACCCCGGGAGGCCTTCTGACATCCCAAATCAAAATCCTCGAAGTGCGAGGCTGAAGGAAATGACCTTCCTGCCCTGAATGTTTGAAGTACACACACCCGTGGCCGAGTTCGGGGTGAGCTCTGCCCTCACCTAACCAAACCAGCCTTTGCGTTGAATCACAGAGTGAGTGATGAGTGTTAGAAGAAACGAAATTCATTACTTCCTCTAATAATGAGTGGGAAAGAAGAGGAGACGAGTTTGAAGACGAAAGGAATCGGAACAGATGAAGGTGAGGGATAGTAAAACTCGGTGGGAGGAGCCGAATGTCGAACTTAATAAGGATCTTTGGCGATAACGCCTTCGAAAGTTACCTCCTTTTGCGAAAAGCGCTTTCATTAGTCTCCCTCCCTCCAGCATGGGAAATGAATTATGCGCCGCAGTATAATTTTCACATAGCGGATCTGGGCGTCATAAATCGCTTAAGGGTGGGTCCATACCGAGACTCCAGCCTCGCTGGGCACGTAGAATTTTCAGCATGTCTCTGTGATAATCTAGAGTTAATTAACCGAATCACTGCCATGCATCAAGCGTCTGATTTCCTTTTGTTTTTTATTATCAAATATTTTCTTCCACTATCGATAAATAAAATGTACGCAAAATCACATTGCAAATCAATAGGCATTCTATTATTGGAAGATACATTTACGACGGATAAAAACTGTAATGATCCCAGTGTGCTGCTTAATAACCTTTATAGGTATTAACGAACAGATGAAGCTAAAGTAAATGTCTGGGGGAATAAATATTGATGCAAATATTGCAAAACTAAGGAATAAAACAGAAATAGTTAGGAAATACAATTTTTAGGGAAAAATAATGCTATCCCAACAAAATGCGACTGAGTGTGAAGTGTAAGAGTGAGAGAATGCGACACTCTATACTGTTTCATGACCTTTTACTTAATCTGTGTCCCAAGCTAAAGGTCAGTCTTAAAACTTAGCGCCCTTCCTACAATTTTCAAACATTTAAAAAATTGCATCCCAAGGGACATTCTTCGACCATACCGATTTTATAACCTGACTTCTCAGCCGCCATTTGACACCCCTCAACGTCTTATGGAGCATTTAATGACATGTTACATTTGGTGCATAATTTGAGCTGGATTTATGATATGTTTTTCCAAAAATCATTAATTGGGATGTACACCAAATAATTACGGATTTAACATGAAAAAACAGGACCAAAATTTTTGAATTTTGCTCTCCCTCAAAATCTTTACCGGTCCCGAATTAATAAATGAAACAGACACCCATATTGGGAAAGTTTTAGTCACATAATGATAAAATCACTTTTATAACTGCAAGGAATGATTTCAATTCAAAAAGTTAAGAAAATTACATATTGTTCTCAACTTCATTGCAAACTTCATGTCAATGGCCTAACATTTCAATTTCAATCATTATTTACGCGGATCCTTGAGTTTTGGGCTGAAGATATTAGTGTCGACAATGAATTTACGGATAAAATTTACGATAAATTCGTGTTTTAAAAGTATAAATTAGAAAACATTATCTTGACGGCTAAGTTTGTACTGTCGGACCCTTATATGATGGATTACTCTTGAATTTTATGAAGCTATTTAACTTCAAGCTTATATTTGAAAGGAGAAACGAAAAATAAGCTGTTGAAAAATAAATATTTATAAAATAAATCCCTCATATGCTATGAAAACTGATATGATAATTTGTTGAAAGACGTGACGACGTTCAGTAAATCGCGTTAGGTCTAATTCCAATGAAGTAAGCCAAATATAAAGAAATATTTTTCGATTACTGTCGCTAGTAAGGATATTTGAGGAAACATCACTTTTTGGTAGCCGAAATTTTCAAGAATACTAATATATTAGTCTCATGGTTAATCTTAGAAAAGTGCTACTTATTATAGAATGAAAAAACATCACTGTAATATAAAATGAACCAATAGTATGAAGATCTTCCACGCAATAAAGTCGATCACATACGACTACCTTCAGTAGTTCATGGCAATACAACAAAAGCTACCGCGTTCTTCTGTTTATAGCTGCCATCTAAACTGGACATTCAACCGATTAAATTCGATGTAATAGAACTTATAGTAACCTCTTAATTACGACAAAGATTCTCATGATTACAGCTAGCTAACCAACACAAACTGGCCTCTTAGCTTTTAAAATATAAAGTGTTAATAAAAAATTGTACATATTTAATATTCAGAGTGATTGCAGGTAACTGATATTAAGTTCTAATTGGAACACTTCACAATCAAATCAAAAATAACACAACACACATTTCAATGGTTTAAGCGTGGTCAAAAGATGAATTCTGAGCATTAGTGTTTCGAACAAGGGATCGACATAGAGCAGCCGATGAAAGCCTGACGATCACCTTAGAGATTCATTAATATCAGGGGAAAATTTTCATAGGACGCGTTGATACAAGAAAAGAGTAATTAAAGGAAGTTGCCGGTGAAAGTGTGCATTACAAGAACTACAGAATAGCTCGATGCAACACGCAAAATAATGTTACGCTCACTAAGCAATGAACGATTCAAAAAGAAAGAGATACTTGAACATTGAGAATCGCTTCGCTAACGGAATGGCTGATCAATGATCATAAAGCTGTGCCAAATAAGGCTAATAATAAACGATGGGAAAATTTACGGCGTTTGTGAAAGGGAAATATATACACCAAGTTATCCGTAAATCTCTTGCTGACTAAGCACACTTATAATTAAGTAATGATAAATAACCGAAGGAATTCTTTACAGTGATATAACCACATAAACATTAGCTCACAATTAAAAAAAAAACAAGGGAAATAAAAATTCCAATTTCGTGGTTCTGCAAAGTAAAATCTAAAACCTTAAATGGTAAAAAATTTAGATAAAGGGCGCAATCGATATCAATAAAACTAAGCACTACCATCACGTAAAACAAGACAGGAGCATTATTCTATGGAACAAAGGAGAGATTCAAACGATGAGAAAAATGATATCAGGGCGCGAGCGTTGACTATTATGCACGGAAGTGGGAGTGTGAGCATCCCCAGCAGTCAAAGCACCCGTCTAGCATACCAGTAATCTCACTCTTAGATTCAATTTTAATACAATTAAGCAATATTCACAATTCAGAAATAAACATATAACTGCCTTATGCAGTCAATTTAAAGGAGAAATTAAGAAGATGAAATAATCTATGAAGAGGCTAATAAAATACATAACTAATCTCAACCAAAAACATAACAGCGTGAAAAATTCCTTTTTTACTGGCTAATGGTTGCCTGAATTACACTTGTTTAACGCAGCTGATGTAAAAGTATAGCTCATGCAACTAGAACTGAATTCTCCTATGGTGATGAAGACGTAAAAATAATCTACCATGTACTTCATTACATCTAAAATTATGAGCGTTCATCAAAAATATATAAATACGAGTGTATTATTTTGAAAAATTAAAGTGAGCAGGGGTCAAATGAGATACAATCACATACAAGGGTTTTAACCACTACTTATTACAACATCATTTTAAAATATATTATATCAATGAGGATTCCAATTAACGGATCTCCATTAAGACATTCCAAAGCCTTGCGAAGCTTTACTCATTCAGTGCCATCCGGAGCAGACGTGGGCAGTTGTTGACGGGAAGCCCAGAGCCTGAGACCATTAGACAAAGAGTGGGTGGCGTAAGAAAACTTAGGAGATCATCAAATGTTACGAGAGGAGTAAAGTTGCTAGACATTGTAACTTGAAGAAGGGATCGTGAGAAAGTTTATGTTTCCTGGGAGACAGTGGTTATAGTGTTTTACGAGATAGGTCTTTGTTTCCGAAAGACAACGCGAACAGGAAACAGGAGAGCATCATGTATACAAATCAATTTTCCTTCACAATTGAACAACACGAGCCAAAGGAGGAGTAGCCGTACTTAAAAGATATAAAATAAAAACTCAAAACTCCAACCGAAACGCAGCATCTCGTGCGCCCCCCTAATGATTCTCATGGGACACGCCCACTTTCGATTAAGGAGACGTTTAAATCACCATCGACCATCATTTCACACTACGCTAAACGACCTAAACAGCAAAAAATACCTGTCAAACTGCCTTAATCTTCTAATATTTACGTCACTGAAATTTGAAATACGATATGCTATTTATATCTTATTAAAAATTGCAACTTTTCGTTCACTCCAAGCGGAAACATCTGTTTATAAAACGTTAAAATATCATTCAAGGCTTTTGAAATTTTTTGAGATGCTTGAAGCGATTTTGACCTGGGATTTTTTTAGACCTGAAGATCAAATGCATCAGTCACACTTACATCCGTTGCGTCCAGTAAATTATTAAAATATTACCTTTATGAAGAGAAGTCGTCCGAAGTGTGGTATGCCACTTTTGGGCTCAAGGTTAATAAATATTTACGTCATTCTGATGGTAGGTACCTCGGTAGGTACTTAGGTCTGATGTCATTATATCAAAACAAAAAGTAAATTTATTTCCTATAGCAAACAATGAAATAAGGCCAGACTAGCTACTTCAATTCTTGATTTTTTTAGATCGTCAAGATAAAATAAAGGTTCTTTCTCATGGCTGCGCCAGTGGCGCCGACTCAATGGGGCCTGAGGGTGCCCGAGCCCCCTCAAAGTTTCGTTTGGGGGGGCGGAGCCCCCTCAATAATTCAAGATAATAATTAAGTTATATTATGCTTTGTGTAATCACAAAAGTATATTGGTATTTTTATTTCCCATGCTTGACGATTGTTACCTTTTAAAATACATTCAACAATGTGTTAAAACAAATAATTATAAGGTAGTAAACAGCTTAACTGAAAACAAGTGGTGTGAATTATGACAGTGTTTTGGTGCTGCGACACACTTTGAATTTAACCTCTTCCCAGGGCAAGACCCCCGATATGGGCCCCCCCAATATTTTTTATAAGTCGGCGCCCCTGTGGCTGCCACGAGAACTTTGAAATAAAAATGAAGCAATTAAGATAAAGCACTAGTGGGTTTCTACTTTTCCTGAACTATATATACTAAAGTATTTATTACTAGGTCAGCCAGCTGAAGATAAGCAAGAGGAGGATACGATTACTGAACCCCAGGATTTAAATGAGAAGCTCTGAAAAGGTCCACGAAATGAACGACTGTAGGCGGGCATAATGGGACGGATTTGAATGCTTAAAAGAGGAATAAACTAGAGCTGATAATCGCATCCGTTCGCTGAGTGAGAGGGTGTATCCATTTATTAAGACAAGTGTTTGGGTGGAGGGAGGGCAGTCGGAGTTACAGGACGGAGAGAGACTGTTTTTCACAATAAAAAACGCACCAGCCGGCGAAGAGCGAAGACGGAGAGCTTTGAGGAAGGCTGGAAGTGAAAAGAGCAGGCGGCATGGCGATGCCGTCGACGCGAAGGAAATTTTTCTCACTTCCTCGGAGGACTTCAGATCTGATGTCAATTGTTGAAAATAAAAAGTAAATGTACACTCTACAGTAAAAAATGAACTAAAAATTAGAAGAGCTCACTCAATTCTTGATGAGATGGAGAGACCATTTGCAAACTCACAGGAATTAACTTTCGGAACACTTTCGAGTTGACATTCAGGTTCACAACAATCATTACGTTGGCATCGCAAAAAGTATAAAATGTATAGTTATCAATTAGAAGACTCGTAACTTAAATTTCCTTTAAATTATACTCGCAACCATGCTCAAGTTACAGGCGTTAAGTGTTGCATAGCTTAAACTAAGAGCTTATAAATATAAAAAAATGTTAGTACTTTGCTCGATGAGAATTTAATTGAGACGAGGCGACAGTACGTGAAAATATTCGTGTTGGCAGTGGCGATCCACGGATCAGAAAAGTGGATCAAAGGCAAAATTGGCTAAAAAAAAAACTTCATAGGTGCATGCGATGGGGGGTAAACATCAAATGGACGGTTAGGGTTGGGAACGAAGAAGTGAACAGAAGAAGAGGCCAAGAAAGGGATAGGAAGAGCACCCTATTCCAGAGAAGTATCCGGTGGGTAGTCCACGTCACGAGGCAGCATTACGTGAGGAATATGATGAATAATAAAATAAGAAGAATATAAAGCTACCTTAGATGGTAACTTACAACCATTATCGTATTAATACTACTTTGACTGATGCAGCAAGAAACTGACTCACGGGGAAGAGATTGGAGTTGAAAAGGGTTCGTCTATCATGATCACTAAGCTTCGAATGGATTTCAATTAAAAAAAAACTGCAACGTACGTCATCAAAATGTTGATTAAACAGTTCATTTACTATTTTCATCAGAAATTACTACCAGATCATACTTTTAAGTTCTTTTTTCCAAACCTTTTATGCTTTCTTCGATAAAAACAACAAAAAAACAATTATGGTTGCAAGGGATTCAAGGACTCAATTCGACTTTTCGTCAATTTCGGCAACAAAACTCGCGTTACTCACGAAGCGATCCGCTGACCTCTAAAAACTTTCGCTAAAAAGCTAAAAACTAGAATTATCACAATGAAAAGTAAATATAGCTTTTTAATTACTAACAAATATTTAATGCTCAACAAATGCACGAAAGTGATATTTACGTGGAATTACAAAATTTTCATTACTTTCCACTATGTTAATTAATTCCATAAAGTCACGACCTAGACAACGAATTATAGAATTATCACCACGATATGTGCTAAATGCCTATTCTATCACGAAATAACCGCGTCAATTCCATTGCATAATTGCATTGGGATTATTCACAGCAGATGAGCAATAGCCTAGGTTTCTGACTCTTAGCTTTCAATCCCAACTCACAAGACCAAGTAACCTCAATCATTGAGACGGTGGCAAGCGCAACCGTGAAGGCCGCAGCGGAAAGAGAGAATTCTATTTCACCGCAAAAAAATTCCCCCTCCACACTTTGGCGACGTGAAGAGAAGGTGTGAACTAAAAAGGAAAAAAAATCCGCAAGGGTTTGCGTGAAGAGATGGGGAGAGAAAGATGTCTTCTGGAGAGTTCACACACTGGGGCAGGTGGGAATCGCATTCAGGACTCGAGGGGAGGAAGAGGATCCTTCTTGGGAGGGTGGGTTTGGTAGGGAGGGTCGGAGGGCGAGACGAGGGTCGAACAGGTGAAGAGTGATCAAATGCTAATGACGGGACGAGCGATCTGGCCGAGGTGTGAATTGGGAGATACAAGCGTGGATTACGCGCTGCGGAGGATACCGCTGCGTGGTGGCGGGGTGAGGAGAGGAAGTGGATTAGCATATCGGCGAAAGAGGGAGAGGGAGGGATGGTGTATTGCGGTGCAAAAAGTGAGGAGGGGTGGGAATAAGTTGGCGAACAGATCTGCGTACGGAAGGTGCGACGCCACCGTTTACTGAAACGAATAGGGAGGGGATGCCATCGAAGGAACAAGTCCAAGTTGGTATTTTTAGATATGTTTAAGCCACATTTCCCGGCTTATATAGTTGTCTCTGGGGTTTTTCGCGAAAAAATTCATTTCAGGATCATAAGGTGATAACTATAAATTATACGCGCAGATCATATGGTAAAATGTGTTTGCGAATAACTCTTTTTGTCATACCGCTGCGCATAAAATTACTTAATGAAATCAGCCAGTGTCGTTATTATGATAACTGTACTCAGTGTACAATAGGGCGGATCGCAAAAATCGATTTTTTTCAAATCCATCTGGCCCAATGAAAAAAAGTTGTGGGACCGATCAAAAATAAGGCCTGAAAAATTTGAGACCTGTACGTGAACCCCTGACCCTCGCTCAAATGCAATTTAGGGGGGGAGGGTCAAAATTCGAAAAATATAATATTTAATGGTCATTTCCTATAGATTTTGCCGAGTTACTGGACTTCTAGGGCAAAACTTTCGTGCATTTTGACGTATCTGCCACCGTTTAGCCACAAAATGCCTAATATGAGTCCGCGTCCGCGAAGAAAATATTCCAACGCCCACGCAGCGTCGCGGATACCAGAGCCGCAGGCCGATCCCTTCCCCTCCACGCTCGCTTCTCCCCCTCCCACGCCTCTAATACAGCAAAATTCATCCCGCGCATGCTGCTAGGAGGTCGTTTATCTTTGATAATATAAATCAGAAGATGGTAGAAGGTAAAAAACCATGCGTAGTGAGACGACTTGTCCCTTATTTGGTGCCTCGTCGGCGTTAAACAAATCGATATTACCAACTTTTAGAGAAGTGATGAAATATTTTTAGACCTGCGCACGCAGGAAAGGAGACTACGGTCTATGAATACGCCTCTCGAGTGGCTATGAAGGTTTGGGAACTTAGGTTATGCACTTCTATTCCGGTATTGTCCGACAGCTGTGACTAAATGGATGAATAGGGGTGAAGGCCGCCGGCGTCCCGTCCCCGCTCGCCTCTCCCGCGCCCCAAATGCACCAAAATTTTCACTAAGTGCGTCTTTCTTCGTTAGTCTTACTAATATTTGTTGTATCAGCATCGTCCAGTGAGGAACAATCACGAAGGAATTACTCAATTACCTGCTTTCCAGTCTGTATTTCTTATGTTAGTGTCATTCCTCGTCTTTTGCTGCTGTCAACAAAGTTTTGGTAAATTCTTTCGCGAATCTCTCGTCCGTATGTATAATAAAAGGAATATTGAAATTCAAATTAGAACTTTCATCCATAGATTTTTAAATTCCACAGCGCTAAGCTCAGATATAGCCGAAGGAACCGGAGTCTCCCTCCAATATATCATCAGCGGGTAGTCCTTTATGTCGATATTAAAATCCAGCAATTAAAAAAATCTCGGATTGGTCGCCAAACGTATCCTTGCAGAAACGCAAATTGGGCCCTAGATTACCCTCCCAACGTTTATGTCGCAAATCCAAGTCAGCATAGTGCAATTAGCAAATAGACCACTGTAAGGGATGAAATACGATTTGATGCTTTCCCAGAGAATGATGTGGGTAAACTCTTTTCGGGGTTCAACAAAATTTATCCCTTAGGATGAGCCCCCAGTCAGAGCTTGAAATGTTGGCCATTATGGAAAAATGAACCCGGTGGGAATCCCGAGAAGAGTCTACCCACACTGCAACGGATGTTGGAATTATGCTTATAGCAAAGGGATGATGCCTCCTTTTTGGGCGGTATTTGCTTGGTACCATCATAATCAAATCCTTTTTAATTCTGTGTATCTAATTTTCACACGGAAAGGAATCGATAATCGCAGATTTTATAACTTTTGCTAATCCTCCGACGGGGGAGGCAAACCTCCAAAAGTGGGACCCTGTTTCTTCAACTAACACCACACATTCCCCTCTAAACTTGTATTGGTAAGTCCTCTTCCCTTTTTTCATCAGACAAGAGTATAGTCTTTCATTCCAATAAAATAAGGCCCTTTGATGACACCTCTCTTTTCTTATTCACAGTAATTAGCATCTATTTCTGTCTACGTAAGTAATTCTGGTACATTAGCTTTGATGTATCTTACGAAGTTATGACTTCTGCGTCAGCTAAAGTTGCGGGCAAAGTTGGAATTGCTGTTGCTTGGTTCTTGCATATACCTCTATCACAGTTGGCAGACGCATTTTCCCCGAAGAAGTTCCAATTTGAGGTTATAGTCCTTAATGTTTATTTCATGAGGAAAGTAGAGATACATATCGGCTGATTTCTCGCCAGTTTAATTTTCTTCGGATGAATTGATGAAGAAAATTTTTGATACTATTTTCCCGTACAAGAATTGACGATGATGACTCAACGCTCTTCTATGATTCCCTTTTTTCCTCAGTTGTCGAGTTTATTTAGGGTTCAATCCAACAGCCATCATCTTTCATTTCGTCAGATTGTCTCTCAAAATACTTCTTCATTGTGGGAACCTTATGCTCCTCCATGCCCTTACACGCAAAAATATCGCATAATTTAAAATGTTCCTTTAAAATTGTTTGAGTTATATACTGCAAAAAACCCTACTTTTGGCCTCTTACGATTTTCCGTAAGTTTTAGTACTTCCTGTGGTACCGCTAAATCCATTTTGTCACATTCATAATGGAAGAGAAGCACGTCACCATAGTTCGCACACCTTCATAGCCACTCGAGAGGCGTCTTCATGGACCGTAGTCTCCTTTCCTGCGTGCGCAGGTCTAAAAATATTTCATCACTTCTCTAAAAGTTGGTAACATCGATTTGTTTAACGCCGACGAGGCACCAAATAAGGGACAAGTCGTCTCACTACGCATGGTTTTTTACCTTCTACCATCTTCTGATTTATATTATCAAAGATAAACGACCTCCTAGCAGCATGCGCGGGATGAATTTTGCTGTATTAGAGGCGTGGGAGGGGGAGAAGCGAGCGTGGAGGGGAAGGGATCGGCCTGCGGCTCTGGTATCCGCGACGCTGCGTGGGCGTTGGAATATTTTCTTCGCGGACGCGGACTCATATTAGGCATTTTGTGGCTAAACGGTGGCAGATACGTCAAAATGCACGAAAGTTTTGTCCTAGAAGGCCAGTAACTCGGCAAAATCTATAGGAAATGACCATTAAATATTATATTTTTCGAATTTTGACCCTCCCCCCCTAAATTGCATTTGAGCGAGGGTCAGGGGTTCACGTACAGGTCTCAAATTTTTCAGGCCTTATTTTTGATCGGTCCCACAACTTTTTTTCATTGGGCCAGATGGATTTGAAAAAAATCGATTTTTGCGATCCGCCCTAGTGTACAACAATGTTACAAGAAATAATATCATAGAATTCAAGAGATAGGGAATTTATACAGGCTAAAAAAAGCAGAATGCTGTTTAAATTAGCTTAAGAATAAATGGAAAATATCCAACATAACAATTTCCATTTGTAGATCAGTTGAAGTCAAACCTATAAAAAATTTGGGAGTGTTCATACGCTTCAAGAAAGGTAATTTTTTTAAAAAGATCTTAAATCATTAACTAAAAACTACCTCACTCTATGCTTCCGCCATTTTCTCTAATCTAACAAGCTACAGCACCAGCTTTAATCAATTCCAACATCACTAAGGTGATTACTATTTGCCTTCTACACAATTAATGCGGCTACAGCGAGTGAAAGACACATTGCTAAATGAAACATTGTCAAACTTGCGCCAACTGCAGATGCTCCAAATAATACAAAAAATAGAGGCGTAATTACCTTGCCTTTTACTATTAGTGCTTTCTCCTAAGAATTTTTCGTATTTACTATTTAGCTCTTTATTTTTACCTTCAAATTGTTCATGTAGATCTTCAACACGATTCTCTAGTGTGCTTTCATGTTTCTTGAGTTCAGGTGTTACCATACTCTCTAATTCACTCTGTAGTTGAGTATATTTTTCAGCTGTGTTTTTCTTTAGATTATACATGAGCATAGAATTACAAAATGAGTGAAAAGGAGTGAAAAATCCACAAGGAATCATTCACCTTCGAACCCGGATCCCTCGATATTCGGCCGAGTGATTTAGTCAGTTGAGCCACCGAGGCGTCAATCTCCCCTGTGGAAATTTGTGGACTATACCGGACAAAGTGGTACGGATTGCTGAGCATATTATGTGACTATCAGTCCATATCGTGCGCATGGCGCTTAAGCTGGAGAGCAAAGCCCGAACTTTTGAGCACAAAGAGGTGCTCGCATAAAAAATGGGTGAAAAGGGTTGGGGAATAAGGCAGTTGGGATTGGTTTTAAGCGAATTTTGGTAGTAAGAAGGAATACCACTTAAAAAGAAAGGAGGAAAGAATAACTTAAAAAAACGAAAATAACTGATCCACTATGCTAAGTAATTATACATAAGTAATAAAAATATGAACTTATTAGAACTTAGCAATTTATTACTGAAAATATATGCGTTTATTTCGTAAAGGTCGCGAAAATGTATGGGAATGCAACCGATGGAATTCTCAGTAATGCAGCATTTTATTAAAAAATTAAGTACTGCATACCACCAATATTAATGGATTTTGGGGATAATCCGCGTCAAGACTTTAAAATAGCCTTTTAAAGTCTTGACGCGGGTTTACCTTCGATATCCATTAATATTGACATATATGGACTGCGAAAAATTGGGTAAATTAACATTATGTATTCCGTTTCAGTTCCATGATAAAGCATCAATATTTGCAGCTATAAATCGATTTATTTATAATTGGGTTAGAAAAAATTAAATACCTTTGCTTAAGCTGAGGAAGACGTAATTTTAGACTGAATTTCTTCGATGTCAACAATAAAATGAAATATTTCTCACAATAACTGCACAAGTTGATTCTTTTCTTTAAATATACTGAAAAAAATACATTAATAATTATCAAAAAAACTCGTACGTTAAGAAATGTGAAGTAATGGCCATTTGCATCATCGCTTGTTTGGCAGATATTGAGCCCCCTCAACACTTCCAAGCAAGACTGTAGCGAGCGGTAGAGCTAAGATTTTAAGGACGTTAGATAAATTAATGCTCCGGAAGCCCTCTGAACGCGAGCAATATGCGTATCTACATATGTGCTAATTATTGCAAAGATATAATGCTACATCACGAAAAAATTACCATTCAGTAAGCACCTTCGGAAAAAAGAGGAAACGATAGGAAAAAGAATGCGGAATAAATGCATTATATAGACATTATATAATATATTAGTATATATATTATAGTATTACATAATAGATATATACATTATATTTTACACTGTGCTTCAAGGCACCATTGTGTTAAATAAACGACGAGGGAAGGCAATTGGACGAAAGTAATTACTCCAAATGAGGTATTTGGGGGAAGTGTAGCGAGAGTGTTTGCAGCCGATGCGGAGGCGAGGTAGAGGGGGGGAGATAGGGATGGGGAGGGGCAGAAGAGGTGAACGGTTAAGTAGTGTGTGAGAAGGGGCGCTTAATGGCTCGAGAGAAGGCAAGAGGGTGCAGGGGGGATGACGGGGGATGGATGGAAACGACTCCGGGGAGGTCAAGAGGTAATATAATGCGAGAAAGGTTTTCCGATAAACTTATAGAGACTTGGACTGCAGTTGCATCGTGGTGGAAAAAAACGGCGAGACATACAAACGGACGAATAAGCAATAAATTGCTGTCGTTGATTTTTGATTTTTTAAATATTAAAAGGGGTTACCGGAATAATTTCGAGGAAAACTGCAATCCCACCGATGACATTCATGAAAGGTTAAGAAATAACAGCGGACTAGACAAAGATAAGACTAGTGGAGGGAAAGAATCGTCAAAAGATCACATGGAAGAATTAGCAATAAAGGGCTTTTATTGATGAGTTATTTCAAATATATTAACTGGGGTTTCCAGACTAATTGCGAGTAAAATAGTATATCTCCGCTAAGATTCACAAAATGTTAAGAAATAACGGCGGACTAGACAGACAATTCCTCAAGAGCACACCAAGTGAAAAAATTCACAGAGAAAAAGTATTGGTGATAAATAAAATGTCTGGTTTGTATGCGACGATTTTTGGCCATAGTAAGTCACGTAGCTGTAAAGCAGTTGACCGTGCAAATTATCGTTTTTAACAGTTGCAGAATATTGGTTAAATCAGACATGTTGTTCTATGTGTGATTTTATCAATATTAAGAATTTCCACGACATCGTGCCATACATCATGCATGAAATTCCTGAATATATTGCAAATATAAAGGTTAAAGGACATTATACTCACTCTCCGCTTTGGTTATTGATTGGATTAATGAAAGCAATCCTATCAAAGAGTGGAAGGGATGAACTTCAAGTAAAAACTCAATAAAAACTAAATTCATCAAGAAAAGTGATTTTTTTTATTTCGTCTGATCTTGGGAGCCAAACTAGGTAACGCTTCCCATAAAGCACCGTAAAATATGTAGCGGATGAGTACATTTTCAATATCCTAGGAAACAGAGGCTAGTATAGGTTCGAATAAATGATTAATCTCAGGCCGCAACTAAAGAAACGACTCCATTAAAGTTTCAATACTATTTAATCGATAATAAACGACAGGATCTTCAACTATATCAAGATAACTTATTCATATTCCGATTACACTTTTTCTTTTATCAGTATATTAAGATTAAATGATTATGTCATGCATGATAAAATAAGTGAGATATGTTCATTTACGGATAGGCATAAGAATTCGCTTTTTCCCTCGAAAAATATAGCAATCATTGGGATTCCGCCACAATCAAATCACCCTACCAACGCATACCTTATTTGTTTCTATAGATAGACTGGGAAATAAAACACCGGATCGGTGCGTCTTGAGGGTCGTGGGCTGGTAACATCTCCCGCCACACGTATATTCACGCAACTCCAGAGAGAAGTGCCTAGATTACAGTATGTCCTTGATTTTCGATATTCATCCGTTCCGGAGGACCGATCGATAAGTGAATACCGGGGTATGTTAAATAAAAATTACGAGTGCATGTAAATTTCACCATATTAAAAATGTGTTTCGTAAACAAATATAGCAAATCTCGTTGAGAATGACCTTGAAAGAAAGTGTTGAAACCATTGTCGGTAGTTAAGTTGTGTATTAAAGTGAGGAAATTACTCTTGGAGTTTTATTTTTTATCACGTTGGTATATATCATATTTCCACCACGTCAAATCTGAAACTATTCCATACGCAATTAAGGCTTAGACGTACGTATTACATTTCGTACAATTGGAAAAAATTGGCGCAATTTCTCATTTTAAAAAGAAGTTTCTTTGCGAGTAATGCTGGATGCACTGACCTCTCCGTAGTAACACTAAGCTTTAGTACGGCAAGAAGAAGCGGAAAGTATATGCATGGGACCAGAGTGGTTAGATTGGGCAAAGAGTAGATTGGGTATCCCTTAAGTCGAAAAGGAATAAAAAAAACAAAGAGGAGAAAAAGAAGAAGAAGGATGAGAAGGAGAGTTGAAGGAATTAACGAAGGGGGTGCGTCTTGTGGCCCGCAGAGGGGGTGGGGAGGGGGGAATGAATGGGAGAGAGAGGGAGAAGGGTATACCTCTGAGGTCACGAACGGCCCGGACTTTTTAATTAACTGAATTTACTGCTGATAAGTCCCTCGCTCTCTCTCTTTCTCTCTCCGGAGAAGGGCCACACCCCTTCAGAGACTGCCTTCCCACAATCCCCTCTCCTACCACCCACTCACTATCACCCCCTGCCAACCACCACCCACTCCCCCGAACCGCCCCACCCAAGTCATACTCCCCCGCGTCATTACCCATTGTCCGAATTTAATCCTAGGTCGCGGCCCGCATTTCCATTGTTAAATACTTAGATATTACGTCATATAAATTATAGACACGTTCCAAAGCACTGTGTGACGCAAGTGATCTCATATGCAGTCACGCGCACGTTGTATTTACACCAAGCGTGAAATTCTCCATGACATTATGTTAAGTGATACTTAAATCATGATACTTAGCTAGGATTCGAGCCCTGATCTCCCGATTACCGAAGAGGAATGCGTCCGAGGCAAATTTCAGACTGGGTTTACAAGGTGATAATTTATGATTCTCAAAATTCTATACTAAACAGTTTATTCGCCTTCACATACGGATTTTAACCCCGAAGGAGCTTGTCCCAGATTTAACTTAAAACGCAGTACTGTATCTCTAGAATTTCCTGGTGTTAAGCTGACCGTTTATCATAATGCAAAAATATGGCATAGTGTTAATGGTTAATGAGAAGTCAAATTATGGGTAACATCTGTCAGCTTCTGCATTCTACGGTCCCAAATGAGTTTTTACTTATTTAAATATAATATTTATTATGCCGAAAACAGCACTATTTTGCCTTAAAATCGGGGGCCACTAACAATTAACAATAAAGAACCATAAGCAACCATGCCCTGTTAGGAGAAACCTACCCAGACGGAACTCGAACTCGCGACCTGCTTTGGGTAGGCGAGGGTAGGCTGTACCTTCCCACCACTGAGACCGACAAGTTTCCACTTGGATGATCCACACACCACGTGATTATCTTAAGGGTGCGCATCACTCCCACTTAAACGGTATTTTTCCGTGAGGCATCCATTCGTAGCTATAACTTGAGCCAATACCTTAAAAATTTCAGAGCAAGTAGTTTTGAACGTTTGCTATCATCTAAAATTTGAAAAATTGCCTCTCCATTTTCTGAAATGAGATTGAGAAAAATTTTTATAGGAGCCGACTCTATATCCCTGATAATTAAAATGTAAAAGAGTTTACGTTTAACGAGTAATATGTCGCAGTAATGACGGAATAGGCCGTTCAAGCGGAAATGATTCTTCACAATGGATTGCTAGATAAAAATTTAGCTATGGCCCTGAAGGTTTCTGGGTATATATCCGAAGTCAACGATTTCCTTGATCTTAAATTTGAATGATTTCCTCAGATGAAAAACATGTTAAGAGCAAATAATGGAATTTTTTTCTTAATATTCCACGGAAATTTAAAAGTTGATAAATTAAATTTATGATAGACTAATTCGTCGCGAAAATGACAAAATACAAGTGGTATATATGAAGTGACAAGTCACCTTAAGCTTTTCTTCAAAGAAGGATCTCTACTGCCCCTGCGTTAAGAGTGCCCATCCCTCCGACTCAAACCCTTCTTCCGGAATCTCCCCATCAACGGCGAAACGGGGCTGCATCCCAAGAAGACCCCCTTACGGAAAGATCCCAAGAGTGAGTAAAGGGGAAGTCGGTGTTGGGAGAGGGAGGGTGGCACATAAAAATTGCTCCGTAATTAAAACGAAACGAAATTAAAAGGAATAAAAAAGATCTCGTAAGGAAGAAGAAGCAAAAGAAAGGTGTGGGTTGGTACGGTCGGGCGTTTGAGGGGGAGAGCAAATTGATGGATATCGCCTGGGCCGTGAATTTCCCAACCGCTGCCTGCGAGCGTAGGCGAATGGTGTAGGGTGGAGGCTGACTACCCAAGTCAATTTTTTTCACGCTCTCCGAGATAAATTCATAATGCTTTCCTGCATGACAGACAAAGTACAAAAATTTGGCTCCATACGACTTCTATCGGATTTACACGCTGAACACAGTTAAAAGTAACAAAGGCAGGCGAGATGAACTATAATGGCATTCTGATTAAAAAGAGAGTTGGCAATTTTCCATAAATTTATATAATAATATACGATGCATTTCGAGAGTCGGCTCAATTTCAAGTAAATTGTACTGGGTTGACTCGAGTATGAGCTGATGGTCGAAACGCGTATGAAATAAATGAACTGAAGTTCAATATGAAAACATTTTGTACTGCAGCTTAATAAAAAGTGTTCTCTTTAAACTGTGCATAAATTAGCATAAATCTGTAGAATTAAAAATTTTAGCATTAAATTATTTGCAATATATCGTATTGAATTGTGGAATTCCTAAATATTTAAAGTCCACTTGCTAAGGATTTTGAAAGAAAAGTTTTATTAATGTTCTACGGGTGCGTTTTTCCGGGTTACAGCTTCCCTCTTTAGCCTTTAAGGCTTCAACTTCATCCAAATTATATACTTTATATTAATAAATGCTCTCACAAAATTACTGTTTTTGAGTCTTAAAAACCCCGTTTTCAATATAAAAATGCAAAAATTTTCGGGGAAGGACCCCCGAACGCCTCTTAGCACTAGGGTGTTTTCCATACACACCGCAAGGGCTCCGAAAGCTTCTGTAAACCCGCCTTTCAAAATCCTGACTACGCTACTGACTAGAACTGCAGCTTCAATTCAACGAAGTCGGGATTTCCAGCAAAACGGTCGTCATCAGATATCAAACAACATCAGAGATATATAGTACACCATGATAGGAGCCTGGAAAAAAATATATCATCACAGTATAGACGTTTGCCAACAGTTGCATAGACATTAATTGAAATTTTAAAGAAGTGTAACATCCTTGATGGTGACTGTATGCGATTTTTCCTTCTGGGTGTGGGAGTGATATTGAGGACCAGAATGAGGTAGGGGAAAGATAAGTTCGTTGGTGGTGTGAGAGGGCGTTGGAATAGGGCAATTCTCCAGACAAGGCGGACCAATAATCTTATTTGTGCACCACTCTTTCTTTTCCCCTTTTTTCTCTCTCCCCAGGCGATGACTGCTCAGTCCAATTACACACGACCGTTTATCTCCCTCTTTGAATGCGAAACTAATTGTCTAACGCCTCGGCACAGTATAAGCGATGACGTTTTAAAGTCTTGCTCCTTGCAAAACGAGGGGAGATAAAACGGATTAAAAAAGAGATCTCTAGCTATTTTTTTCTCTCAAAAGCTACAAGGAAGAAAGGATTCCACATCTCCTGCACCAGATCGTAAAGACGAGGTCAAATGTCAAGTATAAATGTATTTATATCTGACCCCTAAATTATCAGGTTAACTCGGCAAAGGGATCCCAGTTAAGTAACTTTCAATGAATTTATGATCGATCATAAATCCATTGAGAGTTACTAAACTGTAAGGGTATTAAGTGAGCGAAAGTCGTAGCAAACTCAACTGATGTGTGTTGATGTACTTTGACAAAAGCATAAAATACAGTGTAGCTATAATTGCAAATTCATTGTCACACATATCGAAAACAAAAATTGCGTATTAATAATGACGCTAAAATCGCGTGTTTACCTCGCAATATTAAAAAAAACTAATACCACATAATGAACCACGTAAATTGCACCCGTAAGTGGTTTCTTATGTTAGTCAAATTGAGTTTACTGTCATTGTCAAACAATCTATGCCCTTACCCTAAAATTTTCCTTCTTAGTCACTGGTCCAAACTCTAAGTGGCCATCATTAACTTAACAACATTTCCATTACTGACTGATGCTTTAAATGGTAAAAGTCGAGTAATATCACTGTTGTTACATTCTGATAACCATATTAGCAAATAAAGTTATGAATAGGTAATGAAAGTCATCAATTTATCGAGAATCTAAATTTGAATCATCTTTCGATGCATTAATTTTCATCGAGAAACATTAACTGTCTAATTCTCTTAATGCTCAATTGGATAATAATTGGCCTCAAGGAAAAGGTTTCTAGAAATCTGTAGCCCGTGAAAACCTCGTACACTAGTTTACACGTAGGAATGCCCTTGAATTTTCATTCTCTGCACTAGTAAGAAACACAAAGACCTGTTCATGTTGGCAGAATAGGATTGAATTGAGTTGAAAATTACCACAGCGTAGATTTTCGCTAAATTATGATGATGAAATTCAGAGGAACATCAAACTGTTTACAATCATGATTATCCTCATTACAATAAGTACCTAAAGTACGTTCTTTTAAGTTGCGTATGTACTTAAAATAACGAACGACAAATTGAATATGAGTATTCCACACGAAATGATGGTATTGCACCATCATTTGGTGTGGAATTCATTCAGCATGGCACGAATTTGTGAACTCCGTGGCGATGCGCCCTAGGACTCAGTAATCAGGTCGCTGACCCCAAACAATTATGGGCATTCAGCTAAACAGATCATAAGGACTTCCAATGGCGCCAACTTTCACGACATCTACTTAATAGCCGGCACTATTGCGTTAATCCCTCCTATTGCAACCCCTCTTACCACTGTGTCATCAATTCAAACATATAAATATTAAGCACACTTCTTGAAAAAAATAGTCACATTCTTCATACAAATCCCAAATCACCTGTTTTCTATAGCGATTCCTTGTTTCTTAACAGTTTGCCGGCCATGCAATTACTTATCTTAATGCATATCTATAAATATGAACCCATACTTTTTCTTCCATCAGAATTGCTTAAATAATTTTCAGTGCCTTAAGCACGCAATAAAAATTGACTATTTAGTTTGATACTGGATATTTAATTGAAAAGGTCGACCGACGTCATCATATCTCTTGCATCAAAACAAGTTCTTCTTCTCCACATGGAAAAATAATTTGACAAAAAAACATGAGCTGTAGTCAAATTATGGAAAATATATCAAAATAAAATATTTTTAAATGGACGTTTAATAACCAGCATAATCATCAGCTGACATTAAAATACCTTGGTTTATGAGGTAAGAAGAGGGCAATATTTACCTTTATAAAAATTACAACTCACGAAGTTACCATGTTGCATCACTGAAAAGTTACGGTAGAATCGAGAGAGGAAATCGATGCGAAAAATACTTAATTATTACGTGAGGATACCAGATAAAAAAATCGAAAGAAATTTTAGACACTACCGTAATTTCGATGGAACAAAAATGAAAAATTCACAGGTATAACATGAAAACGAATTAGCAAGGGTGATAAATATAATTTAAGAGCATATATGCATTATGATAGGAAGAAAATTAATTAATTAGATTAAATTTTCCACATTACAAATTTTACAAGCTACAAAGGAGGATAGTAATTTATGGCGAACAGAGGACCACACCCTTTATATTGGCAGCCACTAATTAATTTTTCTGTCTTTAGCATTTTATCTAATTTACTACAAGAAAATGGCTTGACAGAATATTTATGCTTGTTACAAAACCGACGCCACACCCTATATTAGTAAATGATACCTTTTTGAATGTTAAAAGCCGTGTCGCTCATTACTGCCTCCAATATAAACATTTTATTGCTTGTATACAAGCATTGCACGACCTGGATTTAAGCATTCCTTATACATGCATTTTTTTACGTCCGTAAAGAAAGTATTGTTTCATACGATACAAAAACTGTAAGACGACACCCCCAGAGGATCACACATTTGAAATGAAAAAGCCAGTGACCTCAATTCCGCCCGGTGGAAATATTTTATCGAGCTCTAAATCTTCCTCCCATTCCTTATAACTCCCTCTCCTGAGTCTTCCCCTCCTCCTCCAGTATTTACTCACACTCCTTCCCCTCACACCACCCCTCCTTCCCCCACCCTCTCCCTCAACCCTTTTCCCTTCTAATCTTCCAATTTATCGCCCCTGCGCCGCTTATTGTGTCATTACAGTTTAAGACGCCCTCTCCACCCGCTAACTCCCCTCCACTAACTCGCCTCTCTCGCTCCTTCTTCATCCATCTTCCAATTCCTCTCCTGCTCCAGCGGGCTGCACAAGTTTTCGTTATCCTCCCGCAAATGATGAGCGTTGGTTGGATGAAGGGTTTCCGTTGAGCCAAACAGCAATCCCTCATTTCCAGCTGCATCAATGATTTTTAGTAAAATCACGGATAACATGCACAATATGAATTATAAACTCTAATAAGTTTTCTTTGATATTACACTTTTACTTGTACCACTGCTTTTTTACATAACGCGACCCGGGTTTCGATGAATTATAATCATCTTCAGGCTTAAATTATGATCTATTTATCTTATTATTGTTACCTAGTTACCAAACGGAGGATGAGTTGAATTTTAAAACGGACACCAGAATAGGGGAAAAGGATGGGTAAATATATTCGTTTAAATCAGAGTGCCCACCTTACTTTCAATAATTTTTAAAATTTCCAGGCGTAGAGTGATTGCGGCCAGACATACATCGACCACACGTGCTCTTAGATGCCGCCTGCAAGAGCACCGGAGAGCCATTAAAAACAGGCAGTTTCATACCTCAGCCATCGCCGAACACACATGGAGCGGACGGAAACACAATGTAAATGTGGAAGAAGCAAGATTGACCACAAAAGAAAGACGCAATTATCCGAGACTCATCAGAGAATGAATCGAAATGAAGAAAACCCCAAATAATTTGCCACCGCCAAGCTGTTAGAAACAATTTTTCAGCAAAAACAAGAAAGCGCACCAAAACGAACCGGCCCCCGGCTGAAGGAAAGGTATATGGGGAAATCACCAACTGCATCCTACAAAGAATGAGGGCTCAGGGGAGCCCTACGAGGATACAACGCATCGGAGCCGGGATCACCCGGGGAGGGGGAGGAAAGGAAGGAAAAAGGAAAGAGACGCCGCCGCGATAGGAGCCCGACGACGCCTCTGGGGTCGGGAAAGGGGTGGCAGGAATGGGACGGAGTAATTCACCTTACGGCTATAGAAGCGAAAAGGGCCCACTGACTAGCGAAACCAGGCATCAGCCATTAATGTGCCAACGATTTTGGAGGATTTTCCTGTATTCCTGAAGCTTGCCACGGCACAATTAAAAGAACTTTAACAATAACGTTGGGTTATCGCAAGATGTGTGCTTGCTGGGTTCCCCGGATGCTGACTGACGGACACATGGAGCAACGCCTTGGCTGTGCTCGCAAATTTCTTCAACAATTTTACGGGGGGGGGGGGGGGGCAACAAGGAGAATTTGTTGGGCTCTATCGTCACCGGGGATGAAGCGTGGGTTATTGCATTATATCCCCGAAACAAAACTCTTAGGAGGCAAACGCCTCGAGAGCGACGATGAAGTCCGAGCAGAGGTCACACACTTCCTCAACGGGTTGGCGGGAGACTTAGAGACTCAACTTAGGGATGGAAAAGCTGGAGCACTGTCTTTAAAAGTGAGTCGAAAAAAATGGAGACTACGTTGAAAAATGGGCAAACGTGTAAGCGTTTCAACGATGTGAAGATTAATATCAACAAACAAAGTTTTGTATTTGTAAAAATATGGGAACCTTACTTTTAATACAACCCTCGTATAAGAGAAAAATCCATCGATCAAATCGTTGGATCACCAAAACGAACCGGCTCCAGGCATCCTGCACTTCGGACCTGAAGAATCAAACTGCAACGCTTGCGAAACATGTCGTCGCCTGAGGTGAACAGACGCGAGAGAGAACCTGAAAAGCAGCCAATCATAAATCAGGAGTGAACCGCTGCTGTGGGAGAGTCCATGCGATGGGGAATCGTGTAGTCCGGTCTCCCAAGAGGGAGATTTGCCGGACAGGAGGGAGATGCGGGGACAGAGAGCGGTCCCACTCTCTCTGAATTGAGGTCAATAATTGACAATTAGGGTCAAACGATGCCACGGATTGACTCCTTCCTCCCGGCTCATACCCCCCGCGACCCCTGCCCCACACCCTCGCGAGTCATCCATACCGCGGCACCCCCTTCAAACACCACCACCCCAACCCCCTCGACCCTTTTCCCCCCACGTTAAACCCCCACCCTCCATCGTGAGCATTTCACACCCCCTCCCCCTCCTGCAGCATAAGGCCACCATCATTCGTCCACTCAATCTGCGCCGCGGGGCGCTCTCTCGATAGTGCAGCATGCGAGCGACCTTTATAGGAGCCGTGATGTCGCAGCGAACGCGGGCAATAGCTTTCTCCCCTTTGATATTTGAAGACGGATGCACTGCCGCGCAATTTATTTATTTAGGAATATGTCTATATTGACACATTACCCTACAAGCCACCTAAAGAGGTGTTTGGCTGGGGATGAACCATCTCCAATACGCTCCAGAGGATTAAAATTTAAGTGAAAATTATTTTAAAAAATTTATATTACTTATAGTCTGTATACCGTAGGGTGACACGCCTGCTACCTGAGTCGGTCCGCGAGCCTCGAGCGCCGGGGAGAGGAAAGGACCCACAATAACAAATAAGCCGGCGGGCCTGTGCGCCACCCTACGGTAAACAGACTAAGTATAATTGATATTTAAAGTATCCTGCACAAATATTTAGCATGGATCCGAAGAGATAAATATTTGGTATAGTAAATTGCAATTTATACAATGGAATATAGTATGAAGAGCGTGGTGGTCCACTGGATGGACCGATGTCTTACTGCTTTGAACCGTCTGATCACGGCAAGTTATCGGTAATTTCTTCTCATAAGTCACTTCGGACACACCGAACAAAATATTTAAACGATTGCGAAGTGCCCCATGAAAGGAATTGACTCTGTTTCTCTAAATGGGTGCTTATCATACCCCTAGCACTTAGTCTCGGGTGAGCTCTAATCCTAACTCTAACCATACCAACCTCCGGATTGAATCATTAGATTGATTGTAAGGTATTTGATATAGGGTATGTTTTAACTTCTCCAGATTTTCTCTTGCCACTTTTTCAGCTTGTGACATCAAAAATTTCTTTGTTGTAGAAACCTACCTACACTAAATTCCAAAGGAATAATTTGATTTCGTGACCTCATGGATATAACGGAATTCTATGTTTTTTTACTTAATTCTTTAAATTTTCTATTATTCTGGATCTGGAGAGAGCGCATTACTTATTGCTTTTTTTTGTTATTATTCGGTATTTTTAAAGTGACATACCTATCGGTATTAATGCCAACAATGTCATCTTGATATCTTCAGATAAGTATTATGGAGAAGATCATATTTAATATTTATGAGAACACAAAACGGGAGAATATTTGCTTGGTGACTTCACGATTCTAGATTTTTAAAATCTAAAAATTTTGATTCGTGTTTAAAAAACACACCATGAACATTTCAATATTACCTATATAATAAGTTTTAGACCAGTAATAAGCTGTGAAACAAAGAAAAAAATATCGCCAATTAGCCGGGAACGATAAGTCTTCGTAGGTGCTTGTAATCTTTGTGTCGAAGCAACCTTGCAGGGGGAAAGGAGAAAACCGTCCAGGAAAACATGAGGAGAAAGGAACGGAAAGGAAAGAACACAATTAAAATACTCTAAATGGACACGTCTCTGCAATTCCATTTTTGGTTTATTCATCAGCTGTGCGCAATGTGAATAAAACGTTTCAACCTCTTTTGTCTTCAGCACTCGCAGGAGAACCGCAGAGAACAATTTTCGAAGGAGGCGCGCGCGGGTTTGAAGAGAACGGGAGATGCAAGATAGAACAGGGGTGGCGGCAGGGTCGTACGAGGGAAGGGGAGGCCCGCAACAAAGGGGCAGGCGTGGAGGTAGAGGAGAAAGGACCGCTCTCTCTAAATAAAGGCGCCGCTCTCCTCCGGCGCAGCCTAATTCATTGGCGGGGAAAACATGCAAAATTCGTAAAATGTGGAGTCGCGCGCGTAGATCCCTCTCCGGCCAATGATTACCGCCTCCGGACGTGATTGGAATGAACGACGCGGGGAGGGGAAAGGGAAGGGGTGGGAGGGGAAGGAGGTGGAATGGAGGGGGAAGAGAAAACACAGAAAGATGGAGAGGAGATATTCCGTTGTCTCGGCGTGACTAGGTGGATTTTAATTTTTATTAAAAAAAAAGGATATATCTAAACCTACATACTACCCCGCAAGCCGACTAAAAGGCGTGTGGCAGGGGGTGCTAGGACACCAGCCAATTGCACATAAAAATGAAATGCTGTAGCGATATTACTACTAGCATTCATTAAAGTCCCTTATGGTTCGGGGGAAGAACAAATTCCCACATCTATCCGTTCGGCAAAACATCTCTCATAATTTATCGCTTCTGTCGGACCTGGAAATGTAGTGGGGCTCTAGTATTATTTTCTGTGAGTCGCTCTTAAAGATATCAACTCTCAATTGTCCAAGCAATCTAAGCCCAGCGTGCCGCCTCCGAGTTTCCAGCGGCTCCCAGCCTAGTTCGCTTAACATCTGGGTAACGCTGTCTATACGTAATATAAAAATAACTACCTAACTCCGAGGAAGGTGGTAATGCCACCGAAAATTTAGTGAGTGTGAGTTTCTAATCTTTTTCTTGTGTGTTCTGATACTGCCCATCCTAGGGTTTTTTATGTTATTTACTTTATATATCGACATGTATATGTTTGCTGCTCCAGCTTAGAAGAAGATCATCATCAAATCTGATTACTACAAGACTCGCCGAAACATAAGTCGATTTACCATATCAAAATCCTAGGAAATTAGTCAAAATTTCATCCAGGTAAGCATTAGATGTTTCCTAGAATGGCAAGCGTCAGCCAATTTTCATCCACCGTAGCCATATAGCCATTCTACCATTCTGAGCATATGAGACTCTTATTTATATAAATGCTATAATGCATGTCAGAAAATAAGACAAAAATTTTCAATTCCGTGATAATTTTACTTAATGCAAACCTAAGAAGTCTTAAGACAATAATCGTACTTTCAAATACACTTAATACTTTAAAATATTTGCGAAATATGCATGCACTTTAAAATGCGATGATGAACGGCGTGAGAAATTCAAAATATAATAGGTACTTTTCACAAGAAAAAAAAACTATAACTATTTGGATATCCTAAGACACGGTTTTCATGACTGCATAGGTCAAAACAAATCAAGCAGAAAATCGATATTATTTTCTCAACAAAAAGTGATTAAACCCAAACATATCCCAGAAAATCGTAGGTACGTACCGTCATTCTGCCCATAAAAATAGGTAGAAAGTAGAGAAACCCTAACGTCTTCCTGAATCAATGTTCTACCTTAGAGAGAAAAAATAACACACTAACTCATTTGCGCATAGATCCTTTTTCGTGCTGCAAAAGAACTTCGTCAGCTTATCTCATTTACGTGCTAAGGTGAAAATACGAAACTGTAGAAATTCAGCTTTGGTGTACGCTTAACGAGGCTATGAAAAAAAAATTGAAGGATCCTTAATAAATGCCTTCGAATCGAATTTTTGGACGGAACAAAAGAGGCTTTGCCGTACGCATTCCATTGAAATTTCCAGTAGTCGCATTTCCACGAGAATATTGCAAAGGCGAGCAGCATACGAAATGAGACACGAGTACACACGAGGAAGAAAGCTTTCAAAACCTTTTGGTAAGTACCTGCACCCCAGTTAATGTGAGTTGACAGCAGTTGACACGTACTTTCGAATCTACAAGTAGCATTTAGACATTCGTCTATAGCACACGACACATAAACATTTTGAATATGCCACGATTGGGAGATTTCGGCCTCAAATTTAGAATTTTAATATTAAAATATGCCGATTCAAAAAAATATCGAAGACGAATTTCAAAAATTAAAACAGAACTGTTAACCGTCCGTTGGCCTTGATCGTCATTACCGATTTTCTTGCAACATCGACATCCTTGATAGTTAATGTGTTTTAGATTTTCTATCAACTGAACATTGCATGAATCATTACTTAAAGTTGATTGATAGTGATTTCTCAAAGGTCACCCAAAGAACCATCATAAAAAGCTCTCTACTGTCGACGATATGAAGGATATGTATGCATGAAGTATTAAGGATAGATCCATCAAATATGCACAGCAACCTCATATTCTAAATTCAGATGCCAGTAAATAATGCGCTACATTACTTCATCTTCACGCTCCCATCGTCAACTTTAAAATTTGGTCCTTTGGTTCACCACTGTCATACTAGTGTCTGTAGGAGGGGGAGCCGAAGGTATGGTAGGAGGGGAGGATGAGTGAGAGAGGGGAAGAGAGGCTAGGGGTGGTTTGGGGTAGTGTGCGGCGGAATCGAGTAAATGGAATTTCCCGGGAAAATATATGCACTATTCCGTTCGACGGGAATGCAAAATGAGGTATGGGCTCCTTTCAAGAGGTGAGAGGCAATTTTTTGATGCAAATATTTGTTAATATACACGCGTTCAAAGTAAGTATACTCCCGCCAGATTCATACACAGACTCCATATTTCAGGGACTAAGAAAAAGAGACACGAGATGAAAAATATAAGGCTGGTTCATAGCCTTCGGCGAGGATTTTATGTATACATATCATTCTTCGTGGATACATAGTTACAAATACCTACACGTACCTTACCGATAAATTGACACTGGCATATTAGCAAAGTATATAATTCATTATTTGCCTATCTTCTATATTATTTCTACTGTATAGAAAACTTTTTCTCAACTTATATGCAACCAAACTCTACAAATGAGGTACCAAAATGCACAGAATTTATCAGAGAACATGCGACGGCATATCTTACTTCCTAAATATTGCAATTGTTTCGTAAAATTGGTTTTTAAATAGTAAAAAAAAACGGTAAATATTCCTGACGTTAACGGCGCACCAACTGATACATTTGTTCATTTGCAACAATATCTCGTATTCTTTACATAACTTTTATCAAAATGCGGCTGATTCCACATTCAAGTCTCCTGTTGATACGTAAGTATGAGTCATCATGTGCGTTTAACAGAGGATAGTGTAATTACTTCCAATGTTGTGTTTAAAGAGGTCCTCTGACCTCAATTTGTACATGAACATTCCAATTAAATTTGTAAATAAGACCCTGGCTTTTTTTTCTACATTGTAAAATTAGAAACGCGCCTATCCGTCTGTGGACCTGCATTGAAAAGAGCGGGGTGAGCCCGCTGGGAGCGGGCGCAGCACGCTCGTCCCAATAATAAACAAAAAAAGGGGTTTTTAATTAAGTGAAAATTTCTAAAGACCCTGCAAACGTAAACGTACAGCGTGTCTCGTAAAATGCCACCGAATCTTCTTAGATCCCCATTAGAGTATGCATTTTATAATAAGAAAATGAATATCTACTTGAAGAAGCTATAGAAAATGAAAAGGATAAACTTAAATATCGAATAAAAGTGATCATTTAATGAAGATAGATTTAATAAAACATGCCTTTCGACTTACTTCTCAGTGGAACTCTGCTTAGGGCAAGGAAAATGCACATACCTGGAAAAGAGATTACAATTAGTAACGGTGTTAGAACATAAGATACAATTTCAACAGGAATGAGTAATAGATTACTTCTTAATTCTACACATTATATAATATCATTAAGCCTCTCAGAGACGCAAGGTTGAAAATAAAATAATTGGACAGCGACAATAACATTACTTCGTGGAGTATTCGAGCTTTATGAAAGCCTTATTCAAAACTACTGCAGTGGTAACATAAGACAGAGGAGTGTTCTCCAAATTTATTATCAAAGAGGATTTATTTTGCGAAACTATAGATTATTAGCCGAAATACCAGTAAGCAGTTTTCTATAAGTGTAAGTATTACAAAAAAAACTGCTCGCATGATCGTTTATATTTGATAGAAAAATGGAAGAAGTACATAATAAAATAAACATTTTGAGACATACTGTTCGGAAGTTTCTCTTCGTGGTGAAATAAAGCAAGCTAAAAACCTTTAAAAAATTCACAGGCAGCCCTTCAAATGAATAGAGCAATAAAATTGTATTATGTATCGGATCGTACACAATCCTTCAAATGAATGAGAAGCTACAGGAAATACGAGACGATAGCCAATTATACTCTCACGTAGGTACGTAAATTACATCTTATTTCGCATGTCTGGTTTTCGGATGGCTTCGATGAAGACTCAATCCACGGAAATGGTCCCCCAATTAAGATTCTCCCTCGTAAGCAGATTGGGGCATATTTCATCCTCGTTCTGGAATATGGGGGACCTCATTGCCTCGTTAAAGCATGGGCTAAGGGCGAGCATTTTCACGCTAAGCACAAACCATTACTCTTTTATCATTCTCTCATGATTGGGAAACGCTCGTCCACCACGAAAAAGCCTCGAAAAGTAATAGGCAAAAAAATATTCGTATCTGACGTACCTTTTCACTTTTTTTAAATCCCCATTATACCCAAAAGAGCCAAATTATTTACCCATTCCTTCGCTGAATGTAGCGTTCATATTTTTTCCAATAAGAGTAAATCAGCTGTCCCTCACGTAAATTCCAACAGGAGATTTTTCTCTCATTGTCCTACATCAAAGCTTATACAAAGTAGTTAAAGGTTAAACAAGGCATCATCATCATAACGAGAAAAAAAAATGTGAGATTGGTTTGACACGACATTCCATTCCGCTCTCCTATTTGCCACCCTTTTCATAGTGACATATTTCTTCTCTTTAACATCTTTTTAATAATTTCTCAAATGCAACTCATTCGGGGCCGTCCTTGAATGCCTTGGGGCCTTGACCTTCTTCCCGTCCACCTGTTCTTTAACAAATATTTTCATAAGGCCATCATGTCTCATAATGTGCCCAACTAAGTTGCCCGTCTACAATTTTGGGTTTTGAGAAGACGTCTTTTCTCCCACTCAGTAAGCAATTCCTCACTGCTTACTCGGTCGAAGGATATCGAAATGACCTTATCAAATTATATAATTATTTGAAATTTTCGAATAATTGAAACAAGAGTAACTCCTATTCATATTGATTAAAAAAATATCCAGAGTACCGCAAACATACCGGATCAAATCATTCTTTTGCATGGTAGACACAAATAAATTGTTATTGCGCGTATTACTCCATGCAGTAATGCGGGAAATAAACAGAATTTTTTGTATGTTGATTTTTCCCGAACCGTGACAAAAATATGCATAAAATTATAAACTTGTTGACTGTATCATAAAATATTATTACACTGTGGAGGAACTAGCATAGAGTATTTCGTAGGTTTTCGACTTCTGCTATGTCGTATGATTTTTGGCTCGAGTGTCGCCGTTTCACGTGGACTCACTATTAATGAAGAAACCATGAGTATTTATGGAAGAAACGATACTTTCTTCATTCAGCCAGTTTTTTATCAATAACTGAATCACTAGCGAAAATTGAAAAATAAATAATGCCAACAGATGGCATATTTGTAGAAAAATGTTTCCTTCTTGTATCAATCTCGTATTAGTCACAAAATGTTTTAATCCTCGTAGTTGGTAATTCAATTCAACAACGCGGCGAATGCTCAGCGAGTTTTTGAATCCAAAATTCTCTACGCGCAGCAGAATCCGAAAACCTGCGAGTACATGTTGATAAATCCCAACCAAATCCATGGTATTAAATTGCTACATATATAATTCAATTTTTATAAATTTCCTGAGTGGACATGATTCGCTGCGAACATACACGATAGAAGC
This sequence comes from Ischnura elegans, assembly GCF_921293095.1. Taxonomy (NCBI): domain Eukaryota; kingdom Metazoa; phylum Arthropoda; class Insecta; order Odonata; family Coenagrionidae; genus Ischnura; species Ischnura elegans. Next base: position 89,081,150 of record NC_060249.1, read on the forward strand.
CGTTTACTAACATGTGCGTCATGTAAGATCTTAGATTTTCCCGGCATATCAAGTGCAGAAAGGAATCTCGGGTTTTGTTTTCCACCGGGTAAATGGCTGCATATCTCCAAACAGCACCGTTACGAAACCGAGAAGTACCTAATTAATTATATTTCTTATGTTTTCGAGTTAAGGTTTAACCGGGAGACATGCATTGCGGTAGAAAACCTGGGAATAATCTGCATGTGTGTATTGAGTTTTTACTAAGCAAATTCAAATTACAGAATAAAAAATTGAGAAAATATCTGGGATATACCACCAGTGACAATGGAGTGACCCCTGGCCGGGCCCCGGGACGCAGGGCAAGTGAAAACCTGGCTGATTGCCCCGTGGGATGGAGGCTAGTTAGCCTGCTTCGCCCACGGACACACCAGACAGGTGATCGGTTCGACCGGGGTGGAAGGAATGAGGGAGGGGGGGGAGGCGAGTTCGTCGTGGTCGGAGGATGGAGAGACTAATGAGGGGCAATTTGCGCCGCCGTAAATCACCACAACAGCAGTCCCGATCCCCACCATCAAAAGGCGACCCCTCCACACCGGCCTATGTTTTAACGGAGGCGACGAAAAGCCAGGCGCACACAAAAAACATGATTGCAGCCATACACACACAAACCCATGCCATTGCAGGACACACAGGCTTTTTGAGGTGATTTTTTTGTTCTATTTTTCCATTATAGGAACCTATTTTGGCTATGGAGAAACAGATAGGAATGGTGTGGGGTCGGAATGGGGATGGTAGATAATGTTTTGTAGTTTGAGGTGTTACTTTATGGAATTTATTCATATTGAATGAAAATTAAGGATGACGCAGAGCGTTGAAACTATGGTGGTGATCAAATAAATATGCGTAAATATGCTGTGCGTAAAAACATAGTTTAATTTTCGTTCAACAAAAAGGCATTAGAATTTTATACTTCGACAATATTTTCAAATCCTAATAGTTCCGTGATTATGACACGAGGAAAAATAGGTACCTAGTTGGGCGTAAAACACATAAAAAGCTAATGATCCCAGTAAATCAGATGATAAAACAATTCCTACCTATCAAAATCATTTAGAAGAGAACGATCCATTTTTCACGAAACGCCCATTTATTTTAAAAGTTAACAAAACGTTACCATAACTAGGAAACAAACGATTGACTTGTAAAACATGGCTAGGATAGCCAATTATCCTCTTTCTAGGCATCACGATCACCATTTAACTAAATTCATTCAAGGAACTGCCCAAGCAAGCCTAAAACACATATATAATCATTATTGCAGGCGTATAAACAAACACCTACACCAATACAGCACCAACACCAGCATTGGCAAAAGTATTCCAGTTCTAAGCGCATACGTTTTTTGTAAGGATTGTCTTTTTTTCTTATTCCTGAACGATGTTCCTTTTTGATGGAAAGGAACGCTTTTGCATTGCTGGTGATGGAAATCCTGACTGAGAGGTAATAACGTATCCACGCTCCAGTCTCTTGGACGACTAAAAACTTATCGAGGACTTCATCAGGGAAAGTACACATTGAATCTTTGAATGTGCGTATTTCACAGGACTCGGATATAAAAACACTTTGGTAAATGAACACATTCTCCTCGACAGCTGTCAAAAGCTATTATTTCTCCTCAATTGTCGATCAATCGTCAAAATTCCTATTATTTCCAACCCATCTCTTTCTCCATCAGTCACCAACCACTCATAAATTCAGTATAACTGATGCTCCCCAGCTTCCACTAGCTAGGTCCAGCAGCCATGTTATACCTACGTATGAAACGGCAGATATGAGTGTAAATTAAAATTCTTTCAGAGGAGACAGTCATGCAATAAATAATGACGCAGTAACATAGGAGAAAAGATTCAAAATTCCCTTCAAGAGCATAAGCCTTGGAGACGTTAGGATTCCGATGCTGGCATAATGATACCTCAGGTATGGGAAAGTCACAATTATAAGTCATAACCAAGACTTATAGAGACACCATCACAAATCGACATACGTAACATCCCGGATTCCGTGACGTAGAGATGAGCTCTTAAGAGTGACCCGATTATGATTTCCTTTAATAGACAAAGAAAATGACATTCTATTGCTTGTGCCTTTTATGGATAACGCGCCAGAGTGGATCAGAAGTAGTCGCGGGAGATTCTTTGCAGCATTCAGGAGAAGAAAAAATCTGCCCATTTGAAAAGAGTTGACCGCCTTTGAGAAGAACTGACCGTTACGGCGAATGGAAGTATATTTTTGTTATTTTTCAAGTGCGAATAAAAGTAGCAATACTATATTTCATTCGGAAATACCCTCATTCCATAACATGCAACACAAAAAAGAATGTATCTTGATGATACTATTTGTAACCAACAAAATGTTCATGCCATATAAACTTTCTATAAATTATGTCAATCACCAGATGCAATACTTCAATTACCAGAAAGGCTTCTTCCGATGCAATATCAAACAAATATTATAAATGAGATAAAAGTGAAGTTCGATTCCATGAAAGAATCTGCTTTTGCATTTCCAACGGCAAAAATAATAAACGGTAAAAACAAATAAATATTTTTAAAAATTGTGAAAATAACATACACAATTCAAAATTAATAGTTTTTCAGACTTAAAAAAATTAGAAAAATTCTACCTCCTGCAACTATGAATCGACATACATCAGCATAATTAATCGAGGAACATATCACAAGTATGGATCATTGCATTCAATACTGAAATATAATAATATTTTAGTTAAATTACGCAGGCGCCATGCTGACACTTCAATCCATACGTTTCCATGAAAACAAAAGACAAATAATGGTTTAAATAAATTAAAGTAAAAACTTTGTCGCCCCACATAAAACAGGTATTTCATGTAGAATATATGTTATATGTATACATACTTTACGTGGAAAAATTAAAGCTTTCGCTTCTATTAATTTAAAAATTTAAAGCTAAGTTCACAGTCCTCTGTCAAGTTTCATTCGACGGTCAGAACACATTATAATCTTCCAGCAAATTCAACCAAAAAAAATTAAATGCCTCAGCCGCATGTGAGGGAGTTTCAGTTTGTCCGAGCTCACACCGCGCTGACCTCTCCCCTGTGCACTCTCATCCCATCTCAAGACTCCTCTCCACGTCGTCATCCAAATCCCAAGAAGCCCATTTCCATCCCAACTTCCACGCCGAGGGACACCGAGACACTCACACAGAGATCGGTAGGGCAAGATACAAGCCGTTCACACCTCCCGCTGCTGATCCCATCGCATTCACACCAGGGACGAGAGGTTTTCCGTCCACCATAGACTGTTATAGGCCCCCTAAATGACCCAGGAACACTTTGATGCGGGTGTAATTGCTGCTTAAGCGATAATGAAACGGGCATGGATGACCGTTTCCCGGGGAGATGCTTTTAAGGTTCACCATACTGGCAAAGCTAAGGGGAGGATTTGTGAACTTTTGGACGAGAGTCAACACGAATTTAAAGCATTGCAGTCATAGCTCATTTAGAGCAACAAATTGTAATTTATGGGAATAATCAAATATCTCAGGACCCTTACAATTAGGCTCATACACAAATGAATTCACCCATTATATCCATATATAGAGCATCGGGTAGAATAAATTATTAATGAAATTATGAGACCTCCATGGCAGTGTTATTTAATTGAAATACAAGAAGATTAATTAGCTATATAATGAGGACAATAATGGGAAATAGCGACAAACTTCATTCAGTAAAAGATCCAAACGAAGATACCAGGTCAGCTCGACCATTACTGATTTCAAAGAGGCTTATTGCAAAGAAATTACGTGAGTTTCTCATCTTATGAGTATACTGGACTAATGGTTAGAATTTTCCGCTGAATAATGTTTTTCTTAATTATGAAACGGACGTGAAAAATTAGAAGTAAAGAGATTAATGTGGCGGCTTCCGAAAACGCACAAATCTTCAAAACGTCGCAAAAACCTTCATTGGAGCTTTTTTTCAGTAATAAGTATTCATTTTGAGATCAGTCGCCAACTTCCGATTGCAAAAACACGGCAAGGAACGTATTCTTAGGCGTCATACCAGATGTTGAGGAAGCGATCTATTTCAGCACTAGAAAATATAGGGGCAAAAAAAAACAAAACCGGTCATATTGAATATTTTTATTAGTATTTCCCATTTCTCTTGAGTGTAGCCGTAGTGAAGCGGTGATTCACCGCCATGAATATGTCAAACAATATTCCCGCCCGTGGCTTGGACTGGTGTTAGATCCACCCTCCTCTGGCCAAACTATCCTTCGGATGGAATTGCTGAGTGAGCGAACAGTCCCAGTAATTTTGAGATGCCTGAAAATCTTATTCGATATAATATTTTTTGCAATATTACATTTTTTGCGCAGATATCTCTGTTAAATAACAATAAATAACGATGTACCCTCAGTACTATTCAACAGATATAAATGAGGGGATCGCTATGGTTCGGTGGCTAGAATGTTTGCTTACCACCCCAGACCCGTGTGAAAATCCCGGTAGTATTTTCGGGGATTTTTCAAAGAATGCTCTTTCCCTCCGTGAGTGCTTTGTGGAGGTCACCTCAATTGCAGCAAAGCGTCCGTCGGATGGGTCGCTAAGCCGCGGTTCCGTAATTGTCTTCCGATGGGAGCAGTCTAATGCTAACGCCGGGTGTCGCAACATGATTCCGTCTCCATCCTTCCCTCATGGCGCAAATGAACTTAGATCTAGGGAGCAGGTAGCCGACAGCTAAGCTCATTTGCACGATGACGAAAGGGTAGGGAAGGGTACAAGCGACACCTGGCAACCCTACGATACGTAGGCTTTGTAACTGTGTTTAGCAGTTATCGAGGACAGTTATGTTCGCGATGTTCAGCTATTGATGGTAATCGGCGTTTGATGTTTTTTTGTAATGTGGCGTTAATGAGGTATTTGGCTTTTTGTGTTTTATTGTTCATTTTGAGTAATTTCCCTTTTCGATCTATTGTATTTGAAATGAGGGTTTTCTTGGTAGTTCCATAGTGGTTAAGGTAGTGTCGGCATTAGCCTGCTCCTAACGAAAGGCGCCAAGGGGACCACGGCTTAACGCCCTATCCGACAGACCGAGTGTTGTGCTTGAAATTTTCTCCACATAACATTCTAGCAGGGATCGGGAATTCGATGAAAAATCAACGGGATTTGAACCCCAGCCTAAGGGGTGGGAAGCCAGCACTTTAGCCACCACACCAAGCCGATCCCTCTTAGCTGTAGATCGCCACCTCTGTATACCATACCACACCCGAATTGAATGGAGCGGCAAGAGCGTACCCAGGATCAAAACTTGGGGGTGGGGGAGCAAGCCATAGTTGTTCAAATTGTAGGTAAGATTTAAGCATGGAAAAGGTGAATGAAATCAAAATTTTAAGGAAACTTTAACAGCTCCTTAATAGTTTTTAAAATTATTTGCTTGAAAAAATATTATTTTCCTTAAGGATATTTGCGATTTTTCCTTCTTTGGGGGGGGGGGCAGCTGCCCCCTCCTGCCCCTCTCTGGGTATACCCATGTGGAGTGAAGACGGGGGTGCGGAGCTCCGGTAGCGATAAAGTGGAAAGAGATCGCACGATTTTTGAGACGGCGGATAAAGTGGAGGGAGAGGTGTTCTTGAACTCCACCACCACGAAAGAGGAAGGGCGTGTGGAAAAATATCTTCCGAGTTCTTTGGGTGCGTTGAGGAGGAGAAAAGGGCGATCTCTATGCGTATGGCTTTTGAGATGGGCATCCCCCTTTAGGCCTTATTCTCCCTTGGCCTCCCCTCCTGCGGCCTCGCAGGTAATAAAACGGCGGAATACCGGAGGAGAGAATGGGGAAACGGGCGTGGGAGGGTGTTGGCTACGGCACCCGCGATCGTTCTAAATCGGGGAGCGCGGAGAGGAGCTAGCAGTCGGGAAAGGAGGACCGCAGGGGTATTGTTGAGGGAGTTTAGGGGGTTAACCAACACCTCACCCCTCTCATGAGGAAATATCGTGGTCTTATTAAATTTTGTGGTTTATCTCGAAGCCTGCCGCGTGAATGGCGGTGAAATTCACATTAATTTCCATGACAAAAATTTCCCCTGGATCGGGAATCGAACCACGGATATCCGGCATTCCGGCCACCTGCCGGACCTCCGAAGACCTTTCCGGGGACCTGCGCAAACCGCTACTTTATCCGAATTCTTTAATTGCTATGACAATTTTATCGAGACTCAACGAATAACATTTAGCACCGTTGAACCTCGGTAAAATAACCACGAGATTTATTGAACGTGGATAGCGTAGTGTTCTTTTAGAGCAGTGGTTGACTGGTTGGTTAACGTATAACCTTAAAAACATAATATCTGATCCGAGAGAAAATTTACATGATTTGCCATGAAATAATTCCCCTGGATCAGGATACGAACCACGGACCTTTGGCATTCCGGGCCACCTGTCCGGACCTACGCAGACCTTTCCGGGGACCTGAGCAAACCACTATTTTATCAAAGTTCTTTAATTCCTACGACAATTTTATCGAGGCTCAACGAATAACATTTAGCACCGTTGAACCTCGGTAAAATAACCACGATATTTATAGAACCTGGATAGCGTAGTGTTCTGTTAGAGCAGTGATTGGCTGGCTGGCATAGATTGATAACTTTGCAAAGATAATATCTGAGCCGAGAGCAAATTTACATGATTTGCCATGAAAAAATTCCCCTGGACCGAGAATCGAACCACGGATCTTTGGCAATCCTGGCCACTGCGCATACCACTATGCTATCCAGGTTCCTGATTTGCCATTTCAAATGTACCGAGGCCGCTTGTAACCGGTTGCGGCATCATGGAAGTCCTTTCTCTCTCGTTTTTCAATCTTGGATGGACCGTAAGGGCCCAATATCTACTAGGCTAGGTACAATTGTGATGAAAAATCAGAAATATAGACAGCGCAGCGTAGCGGTCTGCCCGGAAAGCCAATGGACCGTGGTTCGATTTCCTAGGGAAACTTTCAGGGGATTTCCAGGGGAATTTTCTTTCATGGGATTTAATGTTAGTTATTTCATTTTACTTACCACCAATGGCGTAGCCAGGGGGTCCTCTCCGTCACCCTCCTTCCCCATCCCTCGAAATATAAAAACGCAATGATTTTCCTTCATAAAAGAAAACAAAATATTGAAAAAACATGAATTTACAAAAAATTTATTTATAAAATTAAGTTTTTTTTAAATTATGAAAAGTGTGAAAATTAGTTTAAAACCCATTATAGGTGCCCTGTTTTTCAAAAATTTTCCCCCTGCTTTTGGACCCCCCCGAACGAAGTTTCCTGGCTACGCCACTGCTTACTACGATTATAATATAACGGTTGTTAATAAAATTTACAGTATAAAACGTTTAAATATTTGCAGACGCTCTAATGGCTTCAGGATTTAACGGTGCAGAACAATGTATCGACCGGAGGCCGCTGAGCGCGCTAGTTGATACTCCAGTGCAAGGCCATATATGTTTATGGCCTTGCTCCAGTGATACTGTCGTCGTAGAATAATTTCATGTGGTGAAACCGAGACGTCATTGAGTTACCTGCAAATCAACGCCGCGGAAAAATCAGAGTGAAATTGAAGTCGTGCTTTCCCACTGGAAAGCTGATATAGGGGAAACCCTAGAGAATTCAACGCGTAAAACTATAAGCTTGATCGTAATTTGATGAGGGTACCTGAAATTCTAGCTCTTAACTGAGACGGTAACCAGATATTGATGTATCGGACTTCAGGTATTTAAGAGATCGAATCGCTCCCACATGACCGGTCACATTTCATGACGCATTTTATAAAACGTTCGTTGTCATCTTAATATTCAATTGGGATATAAGCTGGGCCTAAGTCAACATTCTCCTTCCTCTCAAAATTTGAAAATTTACCATAGTAACGTCTCAGGTGAAACTTTTTGTACAAGAGACACGTAGAAGTAAATTTTGACAAAGTTCAACTCCAAATCTTCTAATAGTTTCAAGATGATAAATACGTTTATACACACGAGATACATACAGGTACATTTTGATAAAAGTTAACTCTTTATATATTTTGAAAATTTCAAGATGATGAACGCACGAAAAAACAAAAAAGAAAGTAAGTTTTTGACGAGTAATTCGACGCGACAAAAGGTGCTGCGGAGAAGGAGAGAAGCGTCGTCTTAAAGCTAGAAGAACTCGCATTTCCGAGCGCGGTATCGGGAATTGCGAGACAGGCAGATGTTATGAGGGCGCGAGAAATAAGAGAGGAAACCTTTACGCAGGAGGTACGGGGATGCACAAAGCGGAGTGAATCTCCAGCGGAGGGATTGCCGAGCGAAAATGAGATCGAATACGGCGAGAAATAGATGCAGATGCGACTGCGGGGCCGGGAGATTGAGGGATTCCGTATTATAAAATGCATGGGGAGTCCTTTTGAAGTTTCCTCCGCGTGCCGAAGTGGGATTTTTTTCCTGCGCCCGATCGCAAGCGGGGCCGTGAATCCAAATGGAGCATCAAGCGAATACAAAGAGCGGCGGTATCGAGGGAGGAGGAGGATAGACCCGAAGCGGTGAATTTTTTTATAGCTTCCCATCGATGCCTTCTTCTTCGTGCTTTACACCAACTACCTGGGGATCGCAGTGAAATTTTATAGCGGCAACTTTAGGTTATGGATGCAAAGAATAACCAAATTTTCAAAGAATGATAATTGGCAATATACTTATGGACAATGAAGTCGATCATTCAGGCCTGAAAAGGTATTTTCATTAATTAAATCCGAGTAAAATACAGTATATATAAATATTATAGCGAAAGGTAAATTATTAAGCATTTAATCACTCTTTAACCTCTCACTCACATCTTACGAAGGCCAACGCCTATAGTATACAGATGAAACCCCTAGTAAAAAGATTAGTCCCAGAGCTAATATGTCATATTTAGTGTAAATGTTGCGCAGTGCATGTTAGTGGAAGTAAATATTAATCCTATGTTGAACGTTGGGGATGGTTCATCCTCTGCCAAACACCTCTACAGGTAGCTGGCAGTGTAATATGGAAATGTAGATTAGACAGTTGAAGACAAATCCTGTGAAAGTTTCCGTCCCATTGAAAATTTATTTATGCCACCAGATCTGACAGGGTAATGCGGAATTGGGGAATGCTATGCAAAGCCAAAAATAGAATATGCCGCAATACTCTGGTTTTTGAGACCCAACTAACCAGATTAACCGCAATAATTAGAAATCGTTGTCTCCCTCATGGTGAAAGAGGGAAGTAGTTAAACATAAAAGATAGTTCAGGCAGCCTTTTCGTAAATAGTTACAGTGCCTTTAAATGAGGTAGTTGGGATAGTATAAAATCATTTCAGATCGCAGGGCAACAAGTGATTCCGTGAGCGTAAATGAAAGTGAGCGTTCATACTACATAAATTGCTACCACTCACCAATAGAACTGAGCCTCACCGTAGTCTAATTTTTTCAGAAAGCATTTATATATATGTTTTAGATATGAGTACGTTTTTGTTCTCCATACTTCAATCTTACTCTTGCAGCACAAGGAATTGCGCTCATTTAGCAGGCTTCCGCAGAATGAAGTAATTGAGTTGAATTCTGGAATTCACTCCAAGGATACCCACTTGTACGAAAACCGTTTCGTCGGCACTGAAATGTGTCTCTTCAGGTCAATAAAGTGAGGATGCAGAATTTTTCAACAACTTATATACCTAACCGTTAGGTAAGGTGTATAAGCTCGCCAAAAATTCTGCATGCTCACTTCTCTAACCTGAAAAAGCCGACCACAACACCGGCAAAACTTTTGTCCTACAACTGGATACACTCTAGGATATCCCGGAAGATACGGTGCGTCGCGTCGCCTTGATTTGGACCTTCGACCTTGCGTCAAGCGCGGTATGTAAAACGGCAGTTTTAATTTTTTATAAGAATTCTCAAGCACGTCAAAACAATGAGCCAAGAAGCGTCTCCAAGAGGTATCTGGGTTCCATCCCAGGGAAAGAGGAACCATCCCTTCCATTTCCGACAGTGAAGTGAGACTGAGGGCAAGATTAAATTCATTTGCAATTCACGCCCCTCCTTCGCCCATATCTTAGAGAAACATGTGTGCCTCACAGCATCGACAAGACCCATCGGACACCGCCAACACATGAGTGTCGCCGGCATGGGGACAGCGGTATTACCACGTATGGGCGGGACTCCAAAAGTGCCCGTATTTTACTAACGGGCCTAAAAACAGACGATAGTTTCGGTGCGATCAATATAACTTAACACCGGTGGCCTGCCGCTAATATAGTTGAAATATATAAATCAACGCGCTTCAAACGCTTACTTTCTGGGTATTCCACCAAATAGTCCAAAATACTTCGGATTAAGTCAAATCGCGATCTATTCTTTTTTCAAACGAAAAAACAGGAATTGATTTACGTATTATCAAATATAATATTATATGTAAATCACAGAAATAATAATGTTGGAATGGATTATCCATCCAGTTTGGAGAATTATCGACGCACTATAATTTGTGTCTTAATTAGATGTACTTAGTTAGATAAACAAAAACGAAAAATATGCCAATTTCTAGAGCCTTTCCGATAAAATAGTTCATTATACTTATTTCCCCATAAACTCGAGGTTCCAAAAAGTAAAATAAGGGAATTGGCAAAGCAGATAATTCTATTTTAAAGAGGTACCTAGAAATTACCTATTTTAGCCAAATAATCCATTGCAAGTCGCACTCATCCTACAATGGGGGTCCACTGCTCTTCGTTTCCCGGAGCCAACCTCAAAAACAATCTTTAACTCCAACCTCTTCTCTTATTGCTAAAGCAAATACTACACGCTGGGAATAAGCATCTTTCCACATACCCCCTACCCTTCAGTCACGAATATTACAATACAGGATCCTCAAGTCGGCCTCCAAAATGTATTGTCTCACATCACGCATTTAAATGCGTTTATAAAAGTCGCCACTCGTGTCGCTGATGGACAGATAGATCCGAGTTTCACGGAGAAATAAGGTATAATTAGGGGTGTCAACCGAAATTAATATTCATGATGAGTGTGATTTATCATATTAATAACTTTTCCATGCTATTCCTCGCAATTATAACCACCATACTCCCTTTCCCCTGCCAAACACCCTAGAGGTGGCTCGCAGGGTATTATGTAGATGTAGATGTATACTCAAGGGCGTAGCCAGGATCAAAACTCGAGGGGGGCAAGCCGTAGTCGTTCAATTTGTAACACAGACAAGGCTATGAAACCAAAACAGCGACTTAATATTTTTTAAATGATTTATTCGGAAAAATCATTTCTATTTTAATTACATGCTTTATGCTAATATCACTCTTCTTCTATTTAAAGAAAATTTGTTCAAAAAATTCGTTTTGAACTAAATTTACTTCCGCTTTTAGGAGGGGGCAGCTGCCCCTTCTGTCCCCCGCTGGGTACGCCCATGACTATACTGCAATATATTGGAAAAAAAGTGGATCGCATTGCAGTCATCACTGCGCCGCTGACGTTTGTGAAAACCGATTAAAATTCGACCGAAGTGGCAACAGAAATCAGCCTTGTGTGGGATAGAAATGGGCCTCCTCTATGCAGTCCCCTAGCCTTCAGTAGTCAACTCCCAGAAATCCTCCTGACAGCGACCAACTCACGGAGGGCTCCTCGTTTTCCTAGTCGCCGTTTTTCGCTGGGTGGGGGGAAAATGAGTCGTCCTATTGGGTGAAGACGATTTCTATGGATGCCCTTCCGATAGGGTGCGATGATGGTTGTGCCGAACATTTCGTTTCCTGGGGATCCCCTGACTTGCGAGAAAACGGCAGGTAGGGAGCGGAAGTCGAGGCGTGGCGTGGGTGGAAACGGATGGTTTTGAGATAAGTTGGCTTGTTATTGGGGAGAGGGGACCCTCGGCAGAGGTCTTATGCGCCATTACGGACAGGTGGGTTGGCCGGCAAAGCGACGTATTATAGCGGGATGGTGCAAGAGCCGAGAGAAACTCGAGGTCGACAATTTCCTGCGATCACAGCAGGTGGATAACTTTCACAATGGTAAGTTTGCAGGGAGTTATGACATCGCTCGAGCGCAGTTTAACCCCGTATAAAAGGACAAAAGTCGACCGTAATGGATATAATTTTAGAATGCCTGTGTTATTCTACATTTTCATGAGTATTTGGCAAGTTTTGCTTTGGCATAAATGTGCAAGAATGTTTTATTATTATGCGTAACGTTTTTTATATCCGTGTATTGTGCATGTGAGAATCCTCTTGATTGCTGCATGCTGGTAATTGATCATCCCCTGCCAAACACCATAGAGGTGGCTCGCAGAGTATTATTTAGATGCGGATGCAGATACATCTATATGTAACCCTGAAATTCACCTAGAGAAATTCAGCTTTCCCAGTGAATCAGCTGGAAAAATATTAATATAGGTGGAATGTATTGAACTGCGGGAACTCGAGAGAACTATTGTGTTTCATAATGTGGAGTGAAATACCATCACTCAAACTGCTTGCCATGATAATAGCCTTTTACCTTCATAATAGCCAAGTTCCTTAGTAGCTATCCACCTCATCTGAAAACAACAAGCTTACACCTTCACCTTAGTCACTATGTTAGTCACTACCCACCTCGTCTCCATACAACAAGCTCATACCTTCACCGCGTTCAATGCTGAAAAATAGCACACCAAAACGCAGGGAAACGACCAGGAGAGAAAAGCAAAGATTAAAGATGAAGAAGGGATAAGATGATGGGACGTAAAACGAGAGAAGAGGGAATGGGAAGAAGAGAAGCTCTCAAAAGGGCGTTATCTGCCAAATAGCCATCGGGACGAAGCAATCGACTCCACCGGAGGGAAGCCATCGCCTCTCATTCAATATTTCAAACGACACGATTTCCGGGAAAGTGCTCCTCCGGGTGGCTCCGGGCGAGGTGAGGGAGGGAAGAAGAGGAGGAACAGTGGGATGGGAAACGCGAAGAAGCGAGGGGGATGCCGGAGTGAGAGGCCGAGGTGGGCGTGGCGGCACTTGACGAGATGAGAACACCCGGGGGTTTTAAGGTATCAGAACGGGAAACAGAAAGAAAGAGAGGGGATTAAGCACACTGACTGGTGGTTAAACAAGTTTAACGAACTAGTCCAATTTGTGCATTGCGGGTGACTCCGTTAAGTTATCACCGGGGCTAGTCCCGGTATGCTTAAAATTGATTCCAATGATTTAACCATAATCTCTAGAAAACTTGCGTACCATTGAAGATATTCATCTACATCTACGAGGTACCGTGCAAGCCTTCAACACGGCAGTATGCCACGGGTTGATTCTATAATACCAGGCAAGGAACAGTCATCCTAGCCTTACTCAGAAACGCGCTCGTTCGTAGGACACTCGGGACAACGACAGACGGTCAGACCAAAAACTAGTGCAAAGGACACGGACATGCTATCATGCAAATAAAACTACCAGACAATATAAAAACGAAAAGTTAGCACAGTAAGCGATCCATGCACGAGGTATAACGTGCCAAAAACGTATGCAGATAATAATATGTCAGTAGTATTAAATTCGATTACCAACTGATCGGGAATAACGGCGTAAGAAAAGTCTGTAGTATTCACAGGACAGGGCCAATTTGTATTCACCGCTCTCCTGTTTATGGTAAAAATTTGAGTGTCCCATGCATCCAATGGCGGTAGGCTGAACCTCTACTTCATTTAACCATACTCCGTACTCGGTGTGGGTCAAAACTAAACCGTTCGGAGGTGAATCACGTGGTCCCTCCGGAGCGAAACATCATCTGCTTTTCATTTTGCCCCAGAGTTTTACGTTAGTTTTGACCCGAAGTAGTTTTGACTCCGATTTCGTTTCGACCCTGAGTTTAGTTCCCCGGGTTTACATCCATTTCGTTCCGTCTCTACGTTTCTCTCCCGGGAACTAAACTATAGATATTTTACTGGTTTTGACTTACGTTTAGTTTCTATTTCCATCCCTGGTTTTAACCTGCGCAATTTCGTGCCCCGTGCAAAACGGCCGTAAGAGTTTCCACGGAAGGAAAGCGGAAAGAAAGAGATAGGAATGTGAAGAAACGAGAGGGATAGTGGGGTGAGACGCTGAGGTGGGCGGGGTGCCACTGGGTGGGACGAGTACCCTGGGGTTAAAGGTATCGAAACGGGAGACAGAAAGGATGATGCGCCTATACGCCGTGGGAAGGGGACCTCGGGGGGAAAGGCGAGTTGTTTCTTTGACACTCTCTCGGGGTTATCCTTCCCCCACCCTCGCGCTGGACGTGGAGTTCAACCAGTTCAACGGATTCAGGTGCAGTGGAAGTGGGCCGCAGCATCGGGTTCCTTTGTGCCATACCACGCGCCTCCCTGGCCGCCGCCAGCGTTAGCGCATTGAATCGAAATTTTTTAATGAACTAATATCAATATTATTTTTTATCATAGATGGGTGTAGTACCAAAAACATTTACAGCGTTCAATTAAATTTACTTATAAAACCAACTTAAGGGTATCACCTTCGACCTGAAGGCGCTGGCAGGATAGCCAGCGAAAATGTTGTCCACAAACAAGCTGACGCGGAAGAAAACCCTGAAGAAATGCAGAGATTAAGGGTATATGGCCTCATGGGCATACCCAGCGAGGGGCAGGAAGGGGCAGCTGCCCCCTCTCTAGAAGCTAAAATATCAATGCCATTAAGGAAAATAGTATTTTTCAAGCAAATGATTTTGAAAACTAATAAAGAGCTGTTACTGTTTCCTTAAAATGTTGGTTTCATTCACGTTTTCCATGCTTTAATCATAACTATAACTTGAGCAACCATGGCTTGCCCACCCCCCTTGTTTTTATCCTAGGTACGCCCTTGTATTGGGGTAGCCTCCGAGATGTATAGGCTAGGCACACTATCTCTCCCACATTCATTTAGTCGACCTCCGCGAAGCGCGGGACATGCGCTTCCAATAGTATTCTTATGACATAGCTCAATGAAGTTCAACTTTAGATATTGTCGTGCGCCTTATTTTGTGCCCCAATTCAATTTCATTAAAAATATTTATCCACTAGGAAGAGCATTTTTATTTACGGGGGAATTTTAGGAAATTATTACCAGAAAACAATTCGAGTATCGTCGCTCTCTAATAATCCTCATTGAAAAGTTCGGTAACCATAAAAAATTATATGCACTGGCTTGGTGTACATTTCTGCCTCTTTTCTTTCGCATAATTCATCAGAGTATCATTGTGCCGTAGGAAAAATAAATGAATATAAAGAAGGCGAATAAAAAAACATTCCGATTTTGTGCTTCTTCCCGATTGACGATAATACCGCCCACTAACCATCAACAGTGATTGCTTGGTAACTATGATAATTATTAACCAGAAAGACACAAAAGGACATGCACAAAAACAAGCCAACTTACTAGTCGACAATCGAAATTCGGATGCTCCGACCTGTACGCCACGGAGGCTACGGATTCGGCATACGAGGGTTGCTTTTGGGCACGCTTTTGAAACCTTCAAATTTATCCGATTTTTTTCCACTCACGCAATATTCCATCAACTATATTGCTCCACGCCTTGATAGCTAGCGAAATCAATTTTTAAAATAGTGGCGATTCAATGCGCTTATAATGTTTCAACTGATTCCTCGATTGGAAGTAATCTCGATTCAACATGAGATGGAATTTGATTTTCGATCGGTCAAGCCACTTTTTTCAGCTTTCGATAAGAAAAAATAACGGCAGAATTAGGTCTTAGAAATAGGTTAGTAGATTTGTAGTGTAGCTTACTAACTTATGTATTCCATAATGCACATTTTTGAATTTTTCTATTACTTCTAGCAGCATATTTAGCATGTTCAAGCTTCATAGGCAGTTTGCCTCCATAAGTATGATACTGATTAATCCCATAGCTTGTGTAACATGTGCTTGTTGCGTAGAGCATGTTTTGGAAGTAAATTTTTATCTTCTGTTGCATGCAGGTGATAGTTCACCCGCACCTAAATACCTCTGTGGCTGGCTTGTATGATAATATGTAGATGAAGAACGTTTTATAAAATGCGCCACGAAATGTAACCGGTCAAGCGGGAGTGATTCGTTCTCTTGAAAACCTGAAGGCCAGCACCTCAGTACATGGTTACCGTCTCAGTTATGAGCAAGAATCTCTCGTACCCCCCCCAAATTACAACCTACCGAATCGTTTTACATGTATATTTGTCCGAGTTTTTCGCCTATATTAACCTTTTTCCAGTCGATTCGCTGGGAAAGGACTCAAATTTTACTAGAAGTTTCTCGCAACATTGATTTGAAGGTACATCAATGGCTTCTAGGTTTCACATCTTCTAGATACTGGCTCACCCTCTGTCAAATAACTCTGTAGGTGGCTTTCAGTGTAATACGAGAATATAGAACGAATTATAAATACGTCACGTAATGTAGCCGGTCAAGTGGGTGTGGTTTTCTCTCTTTAGAACACGAAGTTCACCACTTCAGTGCATGGATGAGAATCATCCACCTTGTATGATATTCGAATTAATGTATTCTTTTTATACTATACGGGTATTTTCTGTCTCTTTACTTTGTTCTTAGATAGGTAGACTTTTTATTAATTTCTTTAAATCTCATGCTGCCACCACGTAATAGCCTAGTTGTAGCAATATGCAATATACAAGTAAATAAATAAACAAATTAAATACCTCTTTATGTGGATTGCAGATAATATGTAGATGTAGATGAACATCGTAAATACAGGGTCTATTGTAGTTTACTTTTACCGACTGCTTGCGGGGGAGAGGTGGAAAAAAAAGAACGTGGGGTTGTGATAGGGAAGCCCGGAAGACGTGTGCTCTACCCAAAGACCTATTTCGGGGAAGCTTCCTCTTCGAATCTTCACCTCACGTACCGCACTTCCCCTTGAGCGCCAATATTGCCCCTTTCCGATCGGCAATGCCTCTTCTTCTCTCCCCCATCGGGCCGCGGGGGTATAAAATGCGGATGAAAGGGAGAAGGAGGCGGATAGATTCACCCCCGGCCATCTGCCGAAAACCGTCAGCCCGAGACCTTCAAAATAAAAGGCCACACATGCATGAGTTTTCCTTGGATTTTAAATCGGGAGCGTTGGTCCATGATAACGAAGCCACTAATTGTAAGTTCGAAACGCTCACCATAATAATCTCTAGGCCAACATATTTAACACGACTTATCCCAACTTGATTTGACTATTGGCTGGAGATAATCATTATCAACCGTAAATATTCAATGGCTAAAGTTAACTATCGACAAGAGGTAACTATCTTTATCGGTGAAAAATCCATGACCATCGCTGAATTAAAAAAACAATGGCCCCACTGGATATCGATGAGGGAATTGATTAAAATCGATGACGATATTTGGGCGGTTGAAGTCGACCGCGGACCTTGACGATTTTTTCGGCTATCCAATCTCAACGACCAACTCAACTTCATTGAAATGAATACTTGCAATTTCCCACAATAATAAAATTCATTACAATCTAGATTTCAATGGTACTAGAACATCTTCAGGGCCATGTCAAGGTGTAGTAACATTGAAACCTATGTCGTAATAAATTTTACAATCGTGGAAAACTAAGTAAGTATTTATTTCAATATGCAATACCTCCACTCCATGACGCATGTATATTCGGATTTTATTTCTCAACTCGTTTCTTACGTGATACCACCATACTAAGACTGGTATACTGCAAAACCTCTTTATTACTCCCTTTCCCAAGCTAGTTCCTCCGGTTCCATGGTGTTCTGCAACCAAGTGTCATTCTTTCTATGTCCCAAGTACATAACCTACCTAGTGTATTCTTGTAATAGTCATGAAAAATCATTGGCGATTACTTAATAATTATGAAATAATGATTAGTGGTTATAATTTTTAACAGAAATTAACGGTGCTAACCAAATTTTAGCTGCCTAAAAAACGTTAAATACGAAAATATTCACAGGATACATTCCCAAGAAAACGTGCACAAAAACTTGGGGGACTTTTCCTTCAATTTTTTCCTCCATTACATTCGTAAAGTCGCCGCTAAGACTAATAACATGATCATCCTCCTCTTAAGGCCTGTTTACACGTTACATTAACACGCAACGGGTTAATGTCTAAATGTATGAACGCGAGAATACACGCCAAAATGCACCGTGTAACCACCCAACTTTTGCGAATGCATGCACAGAAAATAGAACCTGTTCTAATTTGGTTCATGCATTCGTACATGTTTCGTTCCGGTCCACCAAAATCATTCATGCAAACAGGCATTAACTCGTACGTGTTGATGTATTGTGTAGCCTTTAGGGGCTATGATCCTCAATTTCCGTTTGTTTCCTATTCTTCAAATACATCCACGTTTTTAACCCAATCCGCCAATTCGCTCTTCAGTAATTTATGCCAGCATTAGGTCTCGAAGGCTTCAAGTATTTTCTGGTCAGCATTTCCGATTGAATCAATAATGCATACACATTATTTAAAAACATAAGACACCTCAAATAAAGAACTGCGACGTAGGCAGGTGTAAGTTACAAGGGATAGATAAGTTGCAACGAACATCAACTCTTCTCAATAGGCCAACTCGTTCACCATATTCACGCAATACACCCCTTAAAATATTTAGCATTTTTCACCTTGAGTTACTCACCTACTTCTAGGTACTATCCAGCAAGCAACCTCAAAAGAGTATGAGGAGTATTGCAAGAACACCCGCCTTAAATCGGTACCAGAAAAATGAAAAGAAATTAGGTGCGCGTTATCATATATATTCGACTGACTGAGCTCGACATAGCATTAACTGAAGCCTTCTGAATTTCACGGGAAATAATCAAATTACTGTAGAAATTCGTTTACTAAAATATTCTTTCTCTTATTTTATCGTCCTTTTCGGATATTTAAATATGGTTCGGTTACTAACGTAGGCCCTTAACCCATTATAACTCAATGTTGCTTATTATAATATTAAAAAATGTATACATTTTCAGCTCTATTCAGGAAAGATTTTAACAACATGTTCCTTTGTGCTGTAAACTTTAATGGAGAAATACGTAGCTTCAACAACAATTGTGATTGATTTGAAAATTTTCACGTTTATTAAAAAGAAAAATGTTGAAATTTAACTTCTCCCAGAAGCAGCTCTGGTTTATAAAATGTTAAGAATATCACGACCATCTTCTAGGGATCAGAAGAGCTAAGGAAACGTTGCCCTAGGCGTTTTCGGGAGCTCAAAAACCAACTTCACCACATGGATGGAGTAAGGCGTGAATGAACCTTGCCCTGAGGACAGTTGAAGACGGAAGGGAAGGATGGATAGATGGGTGAGGGGGTCAGATGGTCATGTGGGGAGGCGGAGGTGATGGGGGGATGGGGCGACAGAGGGGGGTGGGTGGGAGAGTAATTACGGCGGAGGCCGGGCCGAGTGTGTGTGTGATCGGGCTGGGATGAAAGCGAAGGTTTCCGCCGTTGGGATGGGAAGGCCACCTTCGGGAAATCGATTGAACGTGGGATGAAAAAAAGGACTCGGGAGGTGTTGAAGAAAGTCAGGGGGATAGCACTAAAATAGGCTTGTTCGATGGACTATTTTGGTCGTAGAGATTGGATGGCTGAAAAAATCGTTAACGTCCGCGGTCGACTTCGAGCGCCCAACTACGGTAATCGATTATTACCAAATTCCTCATCGATACCCAGAGGTAAACAGAGGCCATTGTTGTTTAAAGTCAACGATAGTTATTGATTGTCAGTGATAAAGATATTTCATCGATAGTTAACGTTAGCTTTTGAATATCTATGGCTGGAAATAGTTATCGAAAGCCAATAGTCCATTTAAGTTGAGAAAAGTCGTTGAGATTGGATGGCCGAAACAATCGTTAAGGTCAGCGGTCAACTTTGACCGTCCAACTATGGTCATGGATTATGATCAATTTTCTCATCGATTTCCATAGGTAAATAGTAACTACTGTTGCTGAAATTCAACGATAATCATTGATTGTCAATGATAAAATAGTTATCTGTCGTCGATAATTCACGTTATCCATTGTATATCCAGCCATTAGTAAATTTAAGTTGAGATAAGTCTTAGAGATTGGTTCGCCGCAAAAATCGCTATCGTCAGCGGTTGACTATGACCGTTCAACTATGGTCATCGATTATTATGTATTTCTTCGTCGATATCCAGAGGTAAATAGTGACTTGTTGAAAGTCAACGATAATTATGGATTGTCAATGATGAAGATAGTTACCTCTGGCCGATGGTGAACGTTAGCCATTGAATGTCTACGGCTGACGGCGACTATCGACAGCCAATAGTGAATTGAAGTTTGTAGGCTATGGGGTATTTCGAAATACGTCGGCAGTCCGCAATATGAAGTGTGCTACCACAAGGCAGTGCTTCTATTTGAGCGAAATAGCCGAGAAAATCTGTGTGGCATGGAAAGTCAAAAAATGAAATCTAAAATAAAGATTCAAATCTAACAACAAGTCGGATACCGCTTCTCCTTCGTAAAACCTTTTGCTATGGTAAAAAAAATTATCAACTCGAAATAAACTCACCACAACAAATCAAGCAATGCTAAGGATGGTGCAGGTAAGGGAGTCGGCCAAACATGTGAATGCATATTCCAACCAGAGTAGTATGTAGTTACTGACTTGACAAATCTATTTTAAACGTTCTCACATAAAGCGAAACCGGATAAGGCGATGGAAAATAACACTACTGAATCACGGACGAACATGGCGGAAGAAAGAAACCAAGTATTTCACAAGAACATAATTAATTTACTCAATTTCGTTAATTTTTAGAATTCAAAGCGCAATATTAGTTTAGATATCCATTTTAAACACATCTTTATATCTAGTGAAGTTTCTCATTGAAACTTCTTGCGTAAGTTCTGTGCACACAGATTATTGCAGTCCATATATTTGTATATTTAATTCACTTGGAATGGTTACCCTCGATGTAAGAAGTCTGGCTTGAAGGCGAATGTCTACAGTAGAAATATTCCATACCATCGGAATGTTGACAAGGTAAGGCACTTAAGTAGGACATATAACCAATGGGTATAATAATCATTCATGCATATCCTTCCTCTGAGATCATATTCTCAATGGTCTGAGCATCCGATTATCGATATTGTCGATTTGATTTCAAAGGTTTCGACTAATCGAACAAGGCTACGCCTAAATTTCTACGCTCGAATACGATATCAAGCCAAAGGGTTTAGTCATCATCGGGTTGTGATGATACATGTCTATGTCCCCTCCACACTCACTATAGAGCTCTACGGACTGCATTTATCCATTCGGAACTTACGATGAAGTCTTGAGGAGTAACTTCTGCAGACACAAAAATCTATGTGAAATGGTATCGATAGTAATTTTATACTTTGATGAAAACAGGTACATTTAATATTTGTTTTTTCCTGTATCACATGTGTCCTTTCTGGTGGACAATGGATTTAATTTTCGATATGGCAGGTACATTAGATTCCTAGGATTTCGATCGATCGAACAATCCAATGCCAACGAGTCTGGCAACATTGCATCCGACAAGGATGGAAGGGGCGCCTATTTTTCTTAAAAAAAAAACAGCCGAGTGGAGAGTTGAGGTGGAGGAGGAAGGCGCAAGGAGAGTGGGACGGGATGTAGGAGCCAAGGTCGGTGGTGTCTCGGGAAAAGGAGATTTTTTGGGAGAGGTTGTGGGAGACGAGGTGGACTAAAGTTGGGAGGGAAGCGATCTTTGGAGGAAAAATATTTCGGAAGGAGTAGGTACATAATTCGAAGGACAGGGAAGAGGGTGGGAAGATCCCATCCCAGTCTCTCCATCCGTTCCGAGGCGGGAAAATAATTTTTTTCCACCCGTGATTGAGATCGTCCGCTGGGGATTGGATGATCGAGGGAGTCAATTTTTTTTTCTTTTGGGAGTCGACCGGTAACTGAGGTAATTTGCGCCGTTCAAGGCGGTCATTTAGTTGTGTGTGCGTACGAGGAAACTATCTGACTCAGATGGAAGGAAGAGAGGAAAGAAACCCGGCGCTGGGAAAAATGGTGTCTGGAGGAGTGAAGACAACAATAGACACAGGTAGTTTGTTGAAGTTAAGAAGCAAATCGATCACATGCCCCCATTTTTCGTAATTTTTTCTGATAGGATTCCATGCAAAATAAAAGAAGAAATCGGAAAACGGCAAAAATACGAATCTCATTTTCTTCATGACACCATTATAAACATTAACAAACAAGTAGCGAACAAACATATTGGCTAGTGAATTTGTGTGCATAAAATCCTTTGGAGCTATGTTACATGCCACGCATCATATGAAACAATGCCAGGAGGAAGAAAAAAATTGGGGAAGAACAGTGAGATAAGATGAATAAGCCCCCTTACGCACTCAACGATTATGGATGGCCGGTAAAATACCAGCCGATATTTTACCGGCGAAGCGCTGCTTGCACACACGCCGGATTTTTACCAGTCAAACGATAAGTTGCTATGTTCCCGAGCCGGCGCCGCGACGCGCCGGTGATCAACAGTGGCAGTGGCCGGCAGCAAACCCGCATTTTACCGGTGCCGGTGCGTGGTCGGTACGTGAGCAAACTCCCATGCCCTACCGTAGTTCACTATTGGATTGTGCATGGCCGATATTTTACCAGCCGTCCAAAATCGGTGTATGTGTGCAAAGGGCCTAACACAATGCCTAAAACATGCATTTACTTTTTTACGCAAAAACTTAATTTCTCATCTGTGAACGTTTTAAATCAATTCGAGAATATCATTACGAAGTGATAATCAGTTAATTAAAAGTATTTTCACCCTAATTATCCAAGTTGCATTTAAAACATCGAAGAAGGATAGCTTTACAAAGAAAACGGAAGGTTCGCAAATCCATTCCATATTTGATTCAGTTCATTTTATCCCCGAATGGGAGAATTATTGAGAGAATGCGCTCGAAAGGCTTTGATGAGCCCGAAAACGCTTTCCTTTTAATTAAGCGTCCACCATTTCTTCTATCCACGACTCCGTAAATATAATACTCAACTACGGAGAGTGAAAGTCTCCGAGGGTCGCAGAAATGAAGGAAATTGGGGATTTTAACATTTTTCAAGGCGGATGGAAGCACATCTCAATTACTCTCCTCATCCAAGGAAACATTCACGCATTTCAAAGGATATAAAGGTATGCAGAGGATTTTTTGCTTCTTACCGCAGCAAAAGTTCTAGAATAAACTTCTAAGTCTTCCAGAAACTTACTCAATTTTAAGTCCTCATTCTACCACCGTGGTTAAAAATCTCAGACTCAAGTTGAGTCACAACTCGTCTTTTAGAAAAAAAAACTTCAACTTTTTAGAGCTAGAGCAGCTGCAGTAAAATCTGAGGTAAAGTTTCCAAAATAACACATTTACCTTAACTCTTAGCTCATCAAAAACTCGCATCCCTAGATAACAATATCACGCGTAGAAGTAAATTTACGAGGGAGATTTCATTTCAAAAGCTTGAGGCGATGGCGGTGGAAATCTTGAAAACTGGTGACATAATTTGTGTTGGAACGCAACTTATCAACAGTGAATTGCAGTTTGAAAGAGCTTTGGAACTCGAGTTAGGTCTCGCAGTACCACCGAGGCAACCGAGTCGAGTTTGAGTCAGGATCAAAACTTGAGTAACGTTCTAGAATAAGGCCCCAAGTCTAAAAATATTCACTGGAAAAGAAACAATTTTTAAATGGACAGACCAGTGAATCGAAGAATAGCCGAAACTGCCACGTTCCAATACGTCATCATCTTGGTTTACGAGTTCTTTTATCTCCAAAAATCTGACTCAGATGGAAGAAAGAGAGGAAAGAAACCCGGCGCTGGGAAAAATGGTGCATGGAGGATTGAAGACAACAATACACACAGGCAGTTCGTTGAAGGCAAGAAGCAAATCAATCGCATGCCTCCATTTTTCGTGATGATAGTCAGCAAAATCATAATTAGTCAGTAAAAATTTTCCACAAATCTTGAGAAAAAAAGGCATATAGGTAGTCACTCAGTGAATGATAGCGAAGTTAGGTTCGGAGTGAGAGAGTAAAGCTCACCCCAGACTTGCGTTTGAATTTCACACGTTCAGGGCTTGGAGATCAGTTCCTTTCCACACCTCACTCTTCCAGGATTTTGTTTGGAATCGATGTCCGAAGGCTTCATCCAAGATTTGAATCCAGGTCCCTTGAATAAGAAGCCAAGAGCCATACGCATTGGGCAATCAAGCTCCCAAGAAATGTCGAATGGTTGCAAACAATCCAGTATTTTTAACAAAGTATCACGGAAGAGAAAACGAGGTACGTATACCAACTTATACCACCCTACATCCGGCTTAACAATCCTCCTCGGCTGGAAGCATATTATTTTACTAGCTAGCACTAGTATATCAAGAGAATTAGCGATAGCTAGCACTGCAAAATGAGAGGAACTAAAAATGCGAGAGCCTTTTTTTGAGACCTCGCTTGTCGCATCTATCCTAGGGCTCACAAGAACATTTGTCATCATCAGGTCATCACGAATTCTTAATAATATGACATTCATGCAAAAAATACCATCATACAGAAACTTTGGTGCTGATACAAAGCACAACACATTCAGCAATGCATTTGAATCTAATAGTTTCGCGGGAGAAGTTTTGGAAATTACACTATTTCCAAGGAAAGGAAGTAATATTTTAATCGAAGAACGTTTCATTTCTTTTTTGATTATTTTGAAAAACGAAAACTACTTTCAAATACATTTTTATGCATCATAATTTAACACAAAAAAGTTTTTAAATCGATGAGACTCTGAATTTGAATATTTCATTTTAAGGCAAAAAAACACGTTCCATTCAAGATCGCTTTAATTTTATCACTATTATTTTTCCTTGAGCTTAAAGAAGCGTGGAATTTCCCTTTTTTTTAAGGCACAAGGCTGGTGGACGAATATCGCTTTCCAGAAGAATTGGTTCATTAACATATTCAAAACAGCGTCTCATTAATTCAGACTATCATAGGGTTGAATGCCTCCGCCCGTGGGCTAAATTCACAATACCCACTATCAAATAACTGTGCTAGTAGTTAGAGTATGACCAATTATTCTTTAGTAAATGGATAAATCTAGCAATAATTTGTTTGTAATAACTGAGAATGCAAACATTTTTCAACGCACTCACAATATAATTGTTATGATTATACAAGAAGAATTTGATTTCTCAGCCCTCCTACATTCATTAACTCAGGAAAGTCTAATTTCGAACATCTAATTTTGTTAATTAAATCCCATTAGTGGAATTTGATAACCAAATACAGATGATAATTATTGATCAACATCGAATATAGAAGAGATGCGGCTAATGCCTGATATTAGTGACTTGGGTGAATGTTAAAGCTATTACGGGATAGGTAATGAAGTGTATTATTATCACATTGGTGTGAAAACCGGACCAGTATTAAGTTAGTTAAGGGTAAAATGCCAGAGCAAGGCAACCAATAGATATAGGAAGTGTACCTGTGTAGCTTAAATGCGTGGAATCTCCAAGCGTGTATTAAGAAAAATATTAGTTGTTGGTGATCAGATGACGAACATTGAACACATACGATACATGACAGTGCTACGGCATTCGTAAGCGCTTCGCGTGAATGGAACATTTTCGAGATAAAATTTTAATTGGGGGGAAATTATAAATTGATGGTACATTTCATAACTAATTCAAATCAACAAATACGAGGTCTGGGCTAACATAAGTGATACATTTTAGAAACATTTATTTTTTGCGAGAAATTCTATATCTATCATAGCATCAAGCAATTATTGGCGTGGAAGACCTTCATAAAGCACGTGAATATTTTTTTTCCTGAAGACTTTTTTCTGTGGGTTGAGAATTTATCATCATAAAAGTTCTTTGTATGCTATAAAAAGTTTCATTCAGAAATCAGTCTCTATACTAGACAAAATTAACACTCATTACTACATCGAATGCGAAGCATATCTTAGTTTACACAACCAATACAAATTAGTCCGTATACTATGTGCATTAAGTTATTATAAGTAATACCTACTCAATACGGAGAACATCATGAAATCCACAAACAAATATAACTTCAATTTTTGCATTCAAAGTTACTCGCGAGAAAAAAAGAGTTTAAAGCTAATGCCGGATAGTTACCGAATGAAGTGAACCATTATCACATTGGTGTGAAAAGCCGATCAGGATTAAATTAATGACCAGTGAAATGCCGGAGCAAGGCCGGAGGAAATGCCGGAAGATATAGGAAGTGTTTTTAGAATTACCGGCCCCGATGACGGCGGGGTTAAGTCCTCTGCCGGCCTCGGTGGCGGCAGGGTAAAGTCCTCGCCTGCCAAACCGAAGGTCGCGGGTTCGAGTCCCGCCTGGGTAAGTTACCCTTATCCAGGGCATGGGCGTATGTGAATGTTCTTCATTGTTAATTGTTAATTCCCTATTGTAAATGCCGCTGTGCTGTTTATGGGGTAATGGAAATAAATAAATATATGTTCGTCACACAAGAGTTCGCGGGATCTAGTTCCGCTAGGGTAGGTATGGGTCCCGGGAATGAGTTCGTGTACGTTTAATTTTTAAGTTCAAAAACCCCTATGTGAAAGAACAATACGTGCTGTTTTCGATGGTACAGGAATTAATTAAAATTAAAGAATAAATAAATTTTAACCAAACGCTGCTTAGGCATATTATTATGCCATTACCAATGGTAGAGTACAAACTTTAAATAAAACTCTCCAAGGTTCAACAGTGTTCATCCGCTCGAAACAAATCGGCCATTTAACGCGGGGATGATCCCGATGGAGGAGCAAATTATCCATCGTGGAACTCTTAGTCTCATAACTGGAACGTTAATGATTCAGCAGCGGACAGGGGGCGGGCAAAATAAACGCCAAGCGACGAGTGGTCGACCCCACAGGTGCTACGAGTCGTCAAGGGGATCAGAGTTACGCGAGGTCCAGGGGATACACGAAATTAGGGCTCAAAAAACGTTTATACGTTCCGACAGCTCGGGGAGACGTGACTGTCGTTTATCACCAGCGGAACACCTAAGTGGATTTACAAGAGAAAAAAAATGAAGGCGGAGAGGATGAGGAGAACCGTCTTTCGGAGTGAAAAGGCGCTCACATGTTCGGTGACCGGATCAACTCCATTCCTACTCGACGGTTTATGCGCAACAATGAAAATATGTTTTTTTTATTTCTCGAGATGCATGAGTAAATACAAATAAAAGTCGGATTTTACTGACGTTGGTAAGAACACATTACCGCTTTAGACGTAATACTGGGGAAAGCGAAATCTATTTCATTATATCATAGAGTAAGTATATACTTACTCAAAGGTTATATAAATATTGCTTACGCCCTGAGTTTTTCTTCAGAGAAAAATAAAGCTTAAGCCTAAATGCCGAAATATATGGTGAGCAATTAGTATTGACTATTCAATAACGTTATGTGCATTCGAAAAATTAGTAACGCAATTTCTCGGAACTCGAATATCGATTTCCTTTCATAACTTTACCCTACTTCTAAGTATACTGACATCTTTTTGTCATTGATTTTTTAACCGACTTTTGTAGTTAATCGATAACGTCTTTCATTTTTTTCAATCAAATTTATACTACTGATGGCTTCAATGAAATTTTACACTGGATTCATAATTGTAACTTATACTGCCACTACGACTCAGTCTTTCTACATCAGTAAATTCCTATCGCATATGGTGCAAAAATATATCATTACATTTTTTGAAATTTGTTACCGAAAGAAGAGAGTTTCATCGCATGGAACGTTATCCCTCAATAACGCAAGGCCCTAATCTTATTTAAATGACAAGAAATATATTCCCTAAAGGTTTTCTTAGACAATAATGTTCGCAAAATTAATGTTCGGAAAATGACTAAGTCATTTTCTAAAATTATATGTAAAAAATTAAGAAAAATTAACACGGCTTTCCTTCAAATATCCCCTGCTTCGAGAGGAATATGTAAGTGAAATTCGGCGCGGCATCAGCTATCAGCGCACACTTTCTCCATGAATTCTTAGTGCCAGTGTATATTGTGACAGAGCATATTGCCGAAACCCAGTCGGCTATGAAATAAAATCTGGAAAATAAAACAACTGTTTTATCTTTACAACGATATTGATTTTGTATTTCCACAATGTATCGCCTAAGACGTTAAACTCATTTCTATATTTCCTCTGTACATCCAGCACCCTGATTATGTAACTGTGAGAAGGGTGAGAGCGATGTAGTTGCCAGGGGCAACGTGATTCCCACGACGGAAGGTGATAGCAGCAATTATGGAACCGTAACCGCACTTTATCACGCTGCGAACGTTATCGGCCTATCACGTTCGAAACTGATGGTGACAAGCATATGCTGAAATAAAAACGAGCATTAAATGCAAATATTTGCAAAACATTATTGTCTATTTAATTTAAAAATACCCTATAATCGAGTAAAAACCATTAAAATTCTTAATTATTTCTACTGGAGTGCTGTCTTGACTTTATTAGTTGTCCACGTTGTTCAACTGTTTATGCCCATGGCAGTGAATTCGATTGAGCAGCATTATTTTCATGCAGCAAATTGGAAAGTGAGTTCTGCTAATTCAAGTACATCCGTGATTCAAACGTCAATTAATTTATATCGAAGTTTTATTATCAACATTTGCCAAGAACATTCTCTAATATATCAACATCGTTAAACACCTTTTCGATATTTTAATCATCATAAATCCACTATTAACTACTTACATTCAAATCGCTAGCGACTTAGAAACAAATTTTACACTTCCATTATCATTTCAACATTAATTAGTTTCCATCCAAGCGTTACGACTTTTCGACCATTCTGTACGCAGAGTCAAAGACACCGCAGACGACGAATTCTCGGAAAGAGATGTGTCGAAAGATTCCATTGGCTCTTCAGATTTCCCAATGATGCCAACCTCGCGCGCTAGTACCTTTATGTTACGCGCGATGACGGTGGCTTACATGATCGCTCGATACAGCGGAGCGTGATAGGATAACGTGATGGTCATCTATCGCCGTCGTCGCCGGCACATTTACATAAACGAGGTGCAGGAAATGAATGCGTAATTTGATTCCCGATCAACACTCTCGCTATGTTACCTTAGGAGAGATGGAAAGAATATTAAAAAATGTGCACCAAATGGCCATAATTTTCGTTTCGGTCACCTTGGTTCGGCTATCTGTTCACCCATCCACTACGCCCTCTCATCACCTCGTGGTGGCGGAGCGAGGAAAGTGTGCCCAGCATCCCATCACCCTGGACCACTTTCCCTCTCCTTTCAGCCCGCACCGGATGATCAATGAATGGACACGATCGCCTAACGGGTGTGAATGGTGCGCGCTGAATATCTAAATAGCCAGACGCCTCCCTTCCCTTCAAATTCGGCCACTCCCCCCCTCTTTCCCGAAGATACATCGGACGGCATGCACGCGAACCCTCCGTTACGGAATCGGGGGAACAAAAAAAAATAACGTGAGAAACATATCCGTTGGCCAATTTCCTCAACTTACTTCCAGTTCAAAAAAATAGGTATACCGACATTGAGAGTGTATATAAACAGGAGAAAAAAAAGAGTCTGATGCTTTCCCGACGTCCACTGGTTATGAGGGCTGCTCGCGTGCTTTACCGGGTATTCTCTTTCATGGCTGCCGACCAGCCCAGTGCAACTCTCCAGCCCTGGTGTGCCCGGCTATGATTTCAAACTTAGATGGCAGCACTGAAGCTGGCTCGTGTGCTCCTAGTAACTTACCTGGTTAGCACAGATGGGAAAAGGTTCTCAACATGAATTTCTATCTTTTAATTACTTGCTGAATTAAGCACTGAAATGTATTTTCACCATTAAAAGTCTTTGTTCTCTGATAGCAATGCGTGGAGAACCATGAAATAAGCCCCCGTACCTACTTGATATTTTCTGCCTCATTGCATTCCGCCTGCTAGGCTCCAAACTTCGTCGAGAAAAATTTTCTAATAAAATACATTTGGTATCCCAAGAAAATTGATCGATCTAAAGTAGCTTCTATACTCGAAAGTGTGCTGAAAAATGATCACTGCCGTACAGTACTCTACATAAAACTCCCTAGATGTTTCGGGCTAGCTACAGTGCAGCCATCTACGTGAATAATTTCTCTTCAGCGACAATAGCGATGACAGATGAAGCTTTAAGTGCACAGTCCTGATTATTCTCCGTGTCCTGAATATAAGTCCGTGCTGGCGACGTGTCGGGGTAGGAGTCGTATCCATCCTCTGGGCTGCAGGACTTCATCATTCAGCCCTGAGGATGGAGTACGTCTTGTCTCCCGAAACGTTGTCAGCAATGGAGAAGATTACCCGGTTAACCACCCGAGCAGCCTTTACATTAAACCAGGAATGGCAATCATAACAAAACGCGAGTCAAAGCCAGTACAATTTCAATAGTTGCGTTCCCTGTGGGACGTAACTACGGACTTAGAATAATCCACATCGAGCATCATGGTATTAGATACAGGAATGGCAAGAGAATCAAAGCGAAAGTCAAAACCAGTAAAATTTCAATAGTTTCGTTCCCGGGAGCGAAATGTAGAAACGAAATGGATTTAAACCCGGGGAGCTGAACTCAGGGTCGAAACGAAATCGGAGTCAAAACTACTACGAGTCGAAACTGAACTAAACCTCTGGGACGAAACGAAACACAAAACGTTTCGCACCATAGGGACCACGTGCTTCCCCTCCGAAAAGTTTAGTTTCGACCCACAAACCGAGAACGAAGTATGGTTGAATGAAGTAGAAGATCGGCCTACCGCCATTAGATGCATAGGAAAATCATGTTTTTGCCACTAACAGGCGGACGGTGAACGCAAACTGGCCATTCCATTTTTAACCCTTAGTTGCACGCTAAGCGGGGATTTTGCCACATTTTTCTTAAATTCAAAAAAGCGCCTTTACTGCGAATAGATCTCTGGTGGCAAACTTAAGTATTCTATTTCTGTACTTTTTCCTCGACCAAGAACATAATCGTCTGCAATCCCGTAAGAAAAACTACTCAAAGTATTAATAGAGAAATTTGCATATTAATATGCTTTATTTATTTTTATAAATAAAAGAGAAAATGTTTAAAGTGCTTTTATTTATTGAAAGTTATCCAAATACCCTAAAATTTTGATGCATATTTAGGGAAACCAAAAATATTAAAGTGCTTGCAAAAAGGCCGCAAGCGTGCATTGGCGTTATCCTCGCGGGCGCGTGTAGCTAAGAGTTAAGCTCAATGTTTTAACCTCTCTATACGTATGTCAAACGTAATGGGTCGAATATATTATCTCTTATCCCCTTCCACTCAACGTTTTCGTTTCGTTTCACTTTCCATCCCTACTATAAACAACAGAGCTCAAGTTGTAAGTGGCAACCAAAGGCTGAGGCAAGCATTAAAATACCAACTTCAGAGCAGAAATTCTTCTCGGGTAGTCAACAGGGTGAATGGCTTCATCTCCAACGTTTTGGTAGCTCCCTCTGCTACCAAGTTAGTGGTTTAGAGTCAGTCAATAACTATGCAACCCTGAAGACGGTACTAGAGTGAACCGCTGAAACGTTGGAGATGGAGTCATCAACCCTTTGAACAACCCGAATTTCTGAATATTATTCGTTTGGAAAATCTCAGAGCTTTCGTCAGTTTTAGTGCGGGAAATATAAAAATAAAGCAAATAAAACCTCAGTAAATAGGCTTGATTTAAAAAGCTTTGTCACAACCGGCAGTTACATAAAATTGGCGGACGAGCCTATTCTCAAGGCGACTATAACTGATGTTTCGTTCGTCTTGACTCGCGGTGTGGGTAGACAAAAGG
This sequence comes from Ischnura elegans, assembly GCF_921293095.1. Lineage (NCBI taxonomy): Eukaryota > Metazoa > Arthropoda > Insecta > Odonata > Coenagrionidae > Ischnura > Ischnura elegans. Next base: position 89,113,046 of record NC_060249.1, read on the forward strand.
GAGCAGTAAAGGTGCTGGAATGGCCGTTTCCTCCATTTCCCGTCTTCCAGACTTCCTCTCCTCAATCTCACTCCCTGCGCGGAACAAGAAACTCGGCTGGAGTCTCAATTAATTCCTCACATTTCCTCGTGAGTGGGCAAGCTGTCAACCCACTCTAATCTCACTCTTTCCCTTCCCCTATCTCCGCTCGCCCACTTAAGCTCCACTACCAAACCACTCTTCCTTCCATTTCATACACTTCTCCTCCTCCTCCTTCACACTTTTTACGCTTCCATTCAAGAATCTTCTCATTCCACCCCCTCTCTTCAATCTTTCTCAGTATCTTCCCCTCAATTAACCCCACTGTCGTCGGCAGAAATGACTTCTGTCTCGTGCCACAAGGAGGTTGATCCGGGAAACGACGTATGTGTCACAAAAATATTTTTTTTAGGAAAAGAAAGCGAAGTTTTCATGATAGACCTCAAAATGTGCCCTTTAAGTCCTGGCTCATTGACTGTGGGCTACTGAAATAATCTTTCTCGTCCTCATTTTCTTGAAATTGCATTCGATTATTCACATTTCTAAACTGAAACTTTGAGAGCATAGCATCGTTGTGAGTGAATCACTTGGTGGCTGATCCAAATATCCCGTTTTCAAACCCCGGGTGAAACCTTTAGCATGGGTGTTCAGAATTGGGTATGAAGTTTGACCTTTCCTTAAAGCAGCTAAGATTTTCTTTTACGTTGCATAGGCACTGATTAATAAACAGGGTATGCAGAATATTAATAACTAACTCGCAGAAATGAGGCTTGCAGTGATCTCTTATTGTTAGGTGTGAAAATGAAATTATCCTGACTGCCATTTCTGCGTCTTATCATAAAGTAAGTATAGTTTTACTCTATGGTCATAAATAGATTATTTTTGGATTAAGACATAATAAACCCAACTGTGCGATGCCATAATTAATGTGGCGATTGGCAGGAGATGTAAGATGGTAAGTCATTGATTATAATAAGAAATAAGAGAGGCCCATGAACTGAGCCTTGAGCAACTCCATAATTTAATCTCAGGAATGAAGAAAGGTTATTATTGATGAAAGCACAGTGGCATCGATAGGCGAGATAAGTTACGAAGAGTTGTAATTCCATATTATTGAAGCCATGATATCCACAGTCAAATGCTTTAGATAAGTTATTGCCAGTTATGTCAATAGAGGATTTATATTAGTTCAATGAAACATTCCAATATTTCTACAGGTGTGTGCAGGATTTCAGTACACTCAGTAATGTTGTTGTAACAACGAAACACGTCGTGTTCGAATAAATTCTGTGAAAATATTGCAATGTCTCACTTAACTAATATTTACTATATTTCCACCATATCATGCCACATATCATACAAGAATAGAGGATTTGCTTACGATCTCCACCAAATAACTAGACTCTCAGCCAAATGAAAAAAAATTCGGTCCGTCCTCTCCTGAAATCAAAGGGGAGAAGTTCGGACTGGGTTCGCTCCCTTTTCTTCCCCTGTTTGTTGATCCCCTCCCCTTCCGACCGCCATGGCGCGTCAGGGGGCGTGAGCGATGAATCGTCGCGTGACTCTCAGCCGTCGCCCGACGTAGCACGCGCGCCCGCGGTGTCACGTTCCACCCCCACCCCTTCAGCACGCGCCCAGTGACCCAAAGCAGACCGCCTCATCTCATCAATGGGACCACTCCCCTAAATTTTGGCCGCGGGCGGCCTCTAGACAGTGGTCGCCTAGCTCCGTAGTGATTCCCAAAATTCCGACTTCCCGACCGGCTTCGGCGAGTGCGACAAACATCCAAATGGCAAAATACGAGATCACGAGATGCATCCCATTGGCTAACCCAAGGGGACTGGATAAAGGAGGCCCAATTCCATCCCATTGAAGGCTGGTTTCTGTTGCCACTTCGGTCGCATTTTAATCGGCTTCCAAAAATGTCCGCGGCGCGGTGATGAATGCTATCCAATCCACTTTTTTCCAATACTTTGCAGTATAGTGTTTGTAATTGCGGGGAATAGCTTGGAAAAGTTATGAATTTGATACACCACAATAATCATTACATAAATTTTGGTTAACACCCCCATATATGGCATATTTGATCGTAAAATTCGGATCAATTTGTCAGTCAGCGACGCGAGTGGTGACTTTTGTAAACCCATTTAAATGCGCGGTGTGTGACAACAGATTTAGATGCCGCATTGAGAATCCCCATTTATAATACTTGTGGGCTAACCTATGGAGGAAGCCACTTTCCAACTCATAGAAGCTTGATTCATGCTGCAACTTCGATCTCTTTTAAATGGGTTTTCAAATGTGTCTACAGCACAGTGATAAAATCAGCGCTATCCATTAATACTCAACATTTGCAAAAAATTATAGGCGCTCGGGATAAAAAGGAATGAAAAGCCAGTAATTAGGAATTTATGAAATTTTAGATGATGACATCACGATTATAACTTACGGTTAACGGCTCGTTAAATGAAATTGGAATGCTCAGTAGTTGAGATGTTCAAATATTTTTTGGACGAAGTCAGGAGTAATGAAGATAATTATGACCAATGACTGCAATAAGAACTATTTAAAGTTCTCTTCAATCGAATGTTACTGATAATTCACAGTCTCAGCGATGATTATTGGAATATTTCAATTGTAAATCTGGTTACGCCCTTTTAAATTATATAAGCGACATACGGCCGACAAGTTTTCGCCCCAGATAAGTTAGCTCTAAAAGTAGACGATGCATCGCGATGCGTCGTGATGGATCAACAAAGGGAAAAATATGGGATTATTAATTTTACCGTAGTCACATTGGATAACAATAAAATACTAATAAGCGAGCACATTCTGCTCGTCCGTATTCCGCGCATCATTTAATCGGCGGCGGAATTAATTTTTCCTTCCATTTCCAATATTTTCACTCATTATCTTTAATTAACACCATTTATATTTACAACTTATCTTTTCATACTCAGCACATTTAACTCGCCAGATATGGGACCAGTAATAAATTTGATTAAAGATTTAATAAATTCCTACTCTTTCTTGTAAATACAATAAGAAAGAGCTTAATTGAGTAATGAGGTAAACCATAATTCACCGTTTAAACTGGTACCTAGAGATTTGTCTCATATTTCAAACAATTATAAGAAGTCTTCAGCCATAAAGCCCTCTTCACTTAAACACAGCGTACCAAATTTAGCCTCAGAATATATACCCACCACTACTATATTCGCTCAATGTAAGTTTATCTCATTATAATTATCTTGCGAAGTGATATGTTCAATGTACACATTCTATTTACCGTAAAGCTAGGTTATTTGGTCACATTAGGGCAACTTAAGTCTAATGTATAATAAGAGCTAACATCGCACGCGAGCGGTATAAGTTAATAAGTAGTCTATTATCCCTAAGATTTGCCATCTACATGTTATTTCTTTTTTTAAGAAGGACTCCAGTTACGTCATATATCTATGTAAAACAGGCCTAGTTAAGTAATAATTTACTGACGAGAAAATAAATTCATTTGTACTTGCTTCATTAAAGTTCATAATGTAAGATAAACAAATAATATATATAATATCAAATCGTTCACTTGCAACCATTATGACAAGGAAACCCAGTAGTACACTGCCAAACTTGATTCATCTCGGCGCATAAGAACGCAATAACTGAAAACAAGTCATTGAAGAATTATGTAGCCGGTGAAACCAGCATTTTCACTTATTATCGTTAATAAATACCATTATTATAATACGAAATTAATCTTTCATTCTTAGTATTTTTCCCCAATAAGGTAACAAAAGACCTTCTAGTCTCACCAGATATGGAAATAGTAAAACATTTAATTAGAAGGACACGACTCAAAAATCAGTTATAACGACATTCATACGGGAAAAATACAATTTTTCCTAACGTAGAGGTTCGTATATAATAAATTAAGGACGGATATATTTTTTTAATTTGTCAAATAATAAACGTGAAAGTACACAAGAATAATTCTCAAAACGCGCCCCAAAATATGGATTTTAAGAACTTAATCTATGCCAATGATTATTCACAAGAATAGATCTGATAATCTGAAATTTTGTTTCCCCAGAGTTTGGACAGAGCATCCGAGCATAAGGTATTTCCCAACCATCTGAAGAACTCTTTCATTCATGTAATCGCCCTTTTGTAAAAACTTAATTAAAGTTATTTTTCTAAAAATCATTTTTTATTGATTTGATCAAAATTATGGCTGTAAAGGCTGATAATAAATTCAACCCAAGAAATGCTGGAAAATCCGCTCATAAAAAATTAAAAGTAGCTTTTCTTTGACAGAACGGTTATGTCGTTTCTTTGTATTGTAAACAGTATTTTTTTACTGATTAGTTCAAAATTCTGGCTGGAAATGCTACAAATAAATTCAGCTAAAGAAAGGCTGGAAAATCCTCTCATAAAAATAATTTATGACGGCTTTTCTTTGACAACACGTGTAAGTCATTTATTTGTCGGTAATTAATGTAACTGCTGACATTCTTTGGACCGAAGGCTTTGCTCAGACTAGATGGTCAGTTTTGGAACGCTCTACTGCATGTCTTGTTCCCGTTAAAATCCCAGTCACATTCCCTGAGGAATCCAACGCACTCCATTCGACTTGTCCACATTCTTGTCCTTCGAAATGGAAGCAATTCTCTTCGTGAAACTTGCAAAATTCCTTCTTGCAAGGTTCGCATTCTTCCTTCTAGAATTTTGCAGAAATATCCTTAATTTAAGTTTCTCTGACTAAGATCGTCTTTCCTGATTCACTTATTATCTCCTAAAAGCGATTTCACATTCTTGGAATCAATATTAGTATCCCGCTCCACTCTTTAATTTATGCGAGAGTTTTTTTATGCGGCTTACAGTAATTCATGCCCTTAAAGAAAGGCCAATAAAAATTTCTTTAATTTCGCTAAAAATTTCATCATGAAAAAATGTTTCTGATCTTGTTCTTCCTACCAAAGTGCATGATTGGAACGATAAGCATTTAAGAACTACCTGAAATTTGGACTATGAGCTTCCCGATTAGAAACAAAAAGCGTTACTGAACATATAATATATTTTTACACATCATTAACCTATTTACGTGAAGACCACTACGCATTAAACTTCTATGCATTACTCCACAATGGAGACACTGAAACGCCTGGTAGCAGAGAGACACTGGAGTTCAAAATCTTAGATATCAATTTGTCTTCGGTTTCATATTGTCAACGACCATTGGGATATACTTTTCTGTAAACTCTCGGCTCAAATCATCTAATTTAAAAAAAACCTTACCCTATGTTGCGGACTGCAAAGCAACAATAGGCACCGCCACAAGCGTCTAAATAACTCACAGCTTCCATAGGCGCAAAATGTACAAATACATTTACAGAATGATTACGAATTCCTCCGAAAGCTTCCTCGAAATCTGATATAAAACCAAAAGAGCGGTCCAGAGGTTAGTGCCTCCAATGAAGTTGAAAGATCACAGAGGAACGCCTTCAGTTTTATTCTGTGGCAAAAAATTACTAAAATAGAAAAGAGCTTATCTGTCACTTATGTTTACAAAATTAAAGCTGATGATAAATATTATTAAGTAATGAAAATTAAAACCGAGTACAACTGATCCAACAAATACCTCAAGGCGTCAATGATCTAACAGATAACAAATATAAAGCTGTAATGGGGTATCAATGGTATACACGGAAATAATTTCTCGCGAAGATGTTAAGAATTGCAAGTGTTAATTGTTAATAAGTTGGCTAATGGAACATTCAATCAAAAAGAAGAAAAAAGGTCATTTTAGACAGCCATTAGCCTATTTTGCTGTCTAAGTACTTATTTACCAAAAAATAGTACCTACCCTGAGCTATAATTCTTAGCAAATTAACGATTGAAAATTTTCCAACTAGTTTGACGCAGCTCTCCACTCAAATCTTCCCCAAGCAAACATTTCCATAGTTTTGCACACCTTTCCTTATGAATATCGCATGAATTTTCCCTGCCATCAATGTAAAATAATAAATGTCACTCAAGGCAATTATACAAGCTAGGCAATATTTGATCATTAATCCGCAACAACAACACCATCGCCTTCTTTACATTCCAACGCCAGTAGTGATTGGTTGAGAAGACAAGACAAAAATAAATGCCTATGGCATTTGCAGACGCTCATATTGCTTCGAGGAGAAAGAATTACGAGGGATTCGGCAGAAGTAAAGTGAAGAGGAGACCGATTCTTAAAAAAGAATAGCAGGAGCTTTAAAACTTTTCCGATGGCCACGTCACTTTGAAAGGCCAGTCATTAGGGAGTTTTTTTATCCTCTAGATGCCGGTGAGGGATTTTTGGCGCAAAGGAATCGCAGTGAAGAGGCATACGACCCGGTTTAAAAGTGAGGGGGGAAGAAAGTTTTGGAATCTGGCGGGTTCGCAGCGGGGCAGGTACGTTGACAGCGGGGGTGGATGGGAGAGGGAGAGACGTATCTCTAAAGTCATCGAAAAAAATAGCGAGAGATATAGAGAGCGGTGGAGGATGTACTTGAAAGACTGACTTTTTTTGTGAAAAAATTTGACGAACTCTATACGATGAGGATCGATTATTTATATGGATATTGTCGATAAACTTGTTAAAATCGGAAAGAAAAATTTTAAAAAATTGCAAAAAAAATGAAAAAAACAGTGGCAAAAAGAAATATATTCACAGAAGAAAAAATTTTTTTTAAATTATGAATATCTTGAAATTCAACTAAAAGTATTGAAATATAGAAACATCGAAGAAAACTTAGGTATTATACGATCAAATCGTCTTTGCCCAATCGGACATTTCGCGATTTTGTTTATTCAGAGCGCTATGACCCTATATCACCGATGACAGAAATCAAAAGATTGTCCATAGCTCCAAAATAATCGGAAAAGCCAAATATTTGACAGAGAAAAGGACGAAAATCCAAGGACGCACAAATCTACCAGCAGGATAAATAGCTTGGCCATGAGAATAATAATTCAAAAGCCGAGTTTCTTCTAGGCAGTCAATCTCATTCCTCCACTCTATAATGGGGTAAACGAATTCAACGAACTATCTAACATAAATAATGAAACGGTTGACGTGAAGAGGAAAAGATAAAATTCGTGAGGGAAATAATGTCGGGGAAAGGGCTGAGAATGAGCGCATTAAAAAAAGATATCTTACAGACTCCACTTAACTTCAATAAAGGCTAAAATAAAGTAGGAACCAAGAGAATAAGGAAAATATTATTAGAGTTGTATTCAATAGCAGATAGCCTTACTTCAGGTTTGCGTGGAATTTCCCTCCCTAGAATACATAACATCGTAAATAATGCAGAGTGCTGATCAATTATAATGACACTCGTTAGCGAGCATGTTCAACTGCCAGCCACCCGTGTCAAAATATTGGGAACCAAAATAGCAGACAACAATAGTCTAAGGTAAGAGAGATAATTAATTTAATGATGAATTAACTAATTTCAATGAAAAGTATTCCTCGACCCCTGTTTCCTTAAAAAAAAATGGTCATTTATTATTCCCCTTCTCGAATAATAAAGGGGACAGAATGCTTAAAAAAATTGTAAGAAAGAAAAATTTAGAAAAGACGGGTAGGGACAAGAATAGGATACGATTTGTAGATAAAATTAAGGCCATAGCGTGAATTCAAAGGGATTAATAATGCATAGAGGGGAGACATGCTGGGTCAATTCGCAAAGTGATCCATATAAACCTATCTTAATCGGTGGAACACTTTAAAAGTGTCGACGATTCTCCAATCTTTATGGAGCTGAACGCATTCAGTGACCATAAGAAATGATAAAATAGCCAACGTGAAGAATAGAAGAAAAAAATCGCGGTAAGGATTGAGAGGGGTTGTTGAGAGAGTAGAGAAGGTGGGTGTCTACGATACCCCCTCACCCCTCCCACCCGTGACGCAGGGAAACAAGGGGGTGGGAGGCAGAGGAAAGAGGATGGAGGGGGGGTAAAAGGAAGAGACAATTCCAAATTCAGAGACGTGCTACGCGACGTGCATCGCCAATCGAGTCCCATCCCACCCAACAATGGAATCCGGTCCGCTCCATTGTTGCAGCCGACTGGGCGAGGAAGAAGAGAGCCGGGAGGGGGTAGTTGTTAAGGGAGGAGGGGGTTAAAAAGGAGGGGTGGAAAATGTGTGTGGAGAGATCAACCGGGAAGCGGTCGGAGTGGGGTGAGGACGACGGAAAACACGAGCTCTGTTGTCGGGGGGAGGGAGAGGGTGACGGCGTTAAAGGAGTCGGAAAAAGACCGATAAGAATTCCCACAGTTCCGAAAAGGGAATTATGGGGTGGGCGCCGCGGGTTGAGGGGTGGGAGAAATGCATGTAGTAGAGTATGAAGGCAAGGTGGAGAGAGTAAAGGGGAATCATGGTATGTCAGACATCATCAGTTAATTTCTAATTTCGACTCTTTCCCTCGGATTCCCTCGACATACAGAAAATCAATCGAAAATCGTCGAAATGATCAGTCGACGTGAAAGGTAAAAAAGACGAAAATCGATAAAGAAATAACGTATCTGGGATTGAGAAGGAGATAAGGAAACACGGGATGTCGGATAGTCCTCTTGTAGTCATCGTCAGTCAATTTTTCTTTCCGACTGTTTCCCTAGAGTCGAAATGATCGAAACAGTGGACATGAGTGGCAAAAGAGGAAAATCGAGAGGGAAATAGCATATATGGGACTGAGAAGGTGAAAGAGAATCATGGGATATCGGAGAAGTCCCTGATGGACATCGTCAGTTAATTTTTCATTTCGACTCTTTCCCTCAGATTCTCTCGAGTGGAAATGATCAAATAGGCGGCGAGAAAGGCAATAGAGACGAAAATGGAGACGGAAATAAAGATAAACGATACTATGATAGCAATAATATTTTCTGAGTAAATATCGAGTTTCACATACTTGGGTTGCAAACTACAGGAACAAACACGAAGTTTTTAATCCTGAGGGCACCCAATGCACCCTTTTATGTGAAATAGTATTTGAAAAGGGCGATACCAAATGATAATTACGCGATTTTTGGGTTTTAAATTGTATAACTCTATTTTATACAGCAGATAAATAATTATTACGTTGTACAAGCGTACACTGTGGTATTGATGGCTCCTGACAAAAATATTTAAATTTTTATCCTCAGATATCTTCCCATTCATTATTTTAAAAATTTTGAATAATTAATATCAAAAATATCACTTTCCAAGATTTAATATTATGCATGACTGTTAATTTTTCTACACACATTATAAGATTTGGGGGATATTATTCCCAAAATTATCCCTGCCGCGTATACAGCACCTGCGCGACTCGTCGTGTTTTCCCAAGAGGCGCGACTTTCCGAGAATCAACCTGACCACAGAAATCCCTCTTTGATCATCGAGCCAGAGCGTTTTTCCATCCATTTAATACATAATATTTTCCCCTCATTCCTACGCCATAGTCACCTCCACCCTTGCTCACCAATTTTATCACCCTCCTCCACTAACTGGCTCCAAAGTTTTTCACCCACCTTGACTACACTCCTTCCTTATTCGTCCCTCTCTCATTCCCGACTGCCTTGACGTCGCGACCTTGGGTGTTCCTCGATCACCTTTGGCCACGGGCCCCGCCTCCTCTCTCCTCCGACGGGAACAAACTTCAACAACAAACACAAACACACCTCTGCCCCACCCTATTCATAGTGCACCACTCTCAAACTCCTAGCATCTATTCATTATCATCCATTAATTAACGACCTCCCCCAACACTAAGGCATTGTTCATTCATCCCTTTGGCCACGTAATTGCAGTAAATGCAGGTTATATAAAATTCAAATGTTCCACCGAGATGGAGAGGAATTTGTCCAGAGTTAAATACTACGGTGAAATTTTCCACAAAATAATTTTTACACCGAGATGGATTTCAATGCAACGACATGGTTACATGTCTCGTTGTTAGAAATGTTACATATAAACCTAGGTCGTTATTTATCAATTATATCCATGAAATCGTTAATGTTTATATATTTAAAATTTTATGGCAACGCAATTATTAACACTGCAAGAGAATTTTGATGATTTGGTGCGTAACAATAGATTAAAATATGAAATTATTTCAAAAATGAAAATGTTACAAATATTTATGGCAATATAAGGTAACTTGGATTTCTGAAGAAAAGAAGTGGGGGTGAAGACTGATACTATTTGAGCCTTAAGCAGATTCTCATGAATAATCATGAGAAAAAATCCCCAAGACCGAGAATAGGGTAGTTTCCTTCGTCAAAGAAAACGAAAGGCATTGATTGCGATTCGTTATCCACCATTAGTGTATTCATAATATACAAATTATTTGGTTTTAGAAATACCGGTTTAGACGGATGACAATGGTCAATTTTATCCTCATTTGAAAACGTCACGTGACGTCACAGGGACCTAGTTTCTATACGAGTGGATAGGAGTTTTACATCGTCTGAGATTACCAATGCATGCATGAGGCACAGAGCTCAGGGAAACATGTCTTAATAATCACCTATTAAAACTGCCTATGGCCGGAAAGTTTCCTGCGTTTGATAAGGTATTAATAATCCTTATTTAAGCCAAGCGCTACCAGCTAGCAGGGTACTCTGCTACCTGCTAGCGTCCTGCGTCGTATCAGCGCTCAGAGCATCGCCCCAAGGTCACCTCACTTGCGGCAGAGGGAACCAGAACGACGTCACACGGAGTTTTCCCAGCAGTCATACTTACCCGTCGCGTTTTCCCGCGCTTGAAAATTTTCACTTTTCAGTTAATCGCGAAAGATAGATAGCGTCATTTAAAAATCAAAAAGCGTGAAATGTGTACTCCAGGAGTAATGATCTTTCGATTTAGGCAATAAAAAAATAATAGGAAACCACACTATTGAACTTCAGTCGTTCAGGCGGCAGAATGGAAATATTACATGGCAAGTAAATGTTTTCTCGACTCCCATAAGTTTTAAGATGACGCCGTAAGTTTCAAACAAGTAATTCGTCACGAAAAAATACCACTCGAAGGGAATGAAGCGTCTTCTTACTGCGCAAAATGATGTATCCGGGGTCAGAAGAAGGGATCATCGAGGAGAAAGCTGTTCTTGTAAGACAAGAGCCATCTCAGCGGCTTTAAGGGCGCGCATGTTGGCTAAAACGCCTAGTCATAGTGCCAGAGATTCACCTGGGGAGTCCGTGTCCATGAAGACAAAGAGAAGAAGTTGGAGGTAAAAGGGGCAAATGAACCTAAGAGACAAGCATGTACGACCTAGAAATTCCGATATTAAGAAATAAGAAAGTGGGTCCACCGCGGTGACTGAATTAATTTTAAAAGATCGTGATTTTTAAACCCAGAGAATGGTCAACGCAGAATTCACTCGTAGGACCAATATTACTCCACGAAAAATATAAAACCGTCATAGAGGAATGGGGATATTTGCGAATGTTGCAAAATTTATAAGGACCAGTCTTAAGCGGTCACTGAACACGTTGAAGAAGACCGCCTCATGAGGTGAATGCTGAACAGAAGCAGTTGAGAAATCAAAAGTTTTCTTGTATAAGTTACCGAAAATGAGCCATTATTTGGTGTCTACCCGAAAATAGTATCATCATCAAGCTATAACTTTAATATTTTAAAACATACCTATATAAATGCAATCGTTAGGCTAACTAAGATGAAGTAACGGGCCCAATTGGGCGGCCGCGTTTTTATTAAGTCGATCTCTGGAAAATATTTGTTCTTTGTAAAGAATAGGGTAATCAGAACACAAAAAATCAATTGTCCACGCCTATTATGAATGATCTTTGGAATTAATCATCGTAGGGGCTTAACGCATGAATATTTCCTGCTTCCAGAAAAAAGGCCTCTGGCCGATGAAAAGGTGGAATTTGCATAAAGTATCCGGGAAGTACGTTTGGTTCCAGTAAAATGGCTGCTTTCGGAGGTGGTGGACGCAATATAGAGGTTATCGTATGGATAGGTTTCAATGCATTCCGAACGGAGCGGCAATCTGATGATATACGCTAAGAACCAGCAAAAATATACGTTAATTCGGTAATTTAACGTTAAAACATTACGGCGTATTGAACCACTGCGTACAGAGAACGAGTAAATTAGAAAAGCGAAATAACATTGTGCAAATATGCGTAAATTTTCAATATGTACTGTTCAGGTACCAGTCACGAGAAGGTTAAACGAGCGTGCGTGGACGCAAGCCTGGATAGCGAATGTTCTCGGTTGAAATGTATGATTGTTTCAATCCGTTGGAATTCCCGTTCAATTACACGACATATACTTCACATCTTCTCGTACACGAAGAAATTACACGTATGATTTTTTGTCTCAAGCGTTTAATCCCCATCGCTGCGTTGTCTCGTCAATCCAAGTAGGCTTAATCGATGACAGGAAATATTTTGATGAGGATATCTGGTATGTTGAAGTTCATTTCTGTTGTTACCTTCCGTATTACTTTTCCGAGTCTTGATAAAAGAGTATGTGATACTTTGAAACATCTGTGAAGACAACGCATCCCTACAGAACGCATCACATAATTGATTAAATACCTACGTATATTGTCTTCTAAACATTTTCAATTTTCCTTGAAATAAAAAAGACAAATGTGGATGTGTTTCACCTCATAAAAACGCTAATTGTTTATGCTTTAACTTCTGAGGCAACGTGGGGTTAGTATATAAAGGTTATCATTATAGCACCTATGTGTCATAAATATCCGGATATTTTACATCATCACTTCCTCGACTTATTATGTTGTATTCAAGGAGAAAGTAAAAGAGTTACACTGAACTTTTATTTCAACCTTGATAATAACTTTTATTCGTGGTCTTATCGATAAAAACGCCTTCACACGATATAAGGCCCACACGATTACTTTGCTTACAATCATGTTTTTCGATCAAAAATTAAAAAATTATCGGTGATGTAAAAATGGGCGTGAAAGGGAAAAGAGATATCACGTTTTTAAATAAATTATATATTGAGCATAAAAAATCGCCAAAAATTTTCATTTTTAAACCCACACGGACTTAATCAGTACGAGTCACTCGTTATAGTCCAATCAAATAACCAGCGATTCCCTCGAAGGCCTCAGAGTAGAGCATTGGGTTCCGAGAGAAAGATTGAAATGAAGTTATACATCATAGCATAAGCTCCTTCTTGTTTATGAATGAGCTTATGAGAGTATCGTTATCTAATAGTTTAAAAAAGGTTTGTGAAGAGACTGATCTGGAATGTAGCGTTTTACGGCTCGGAAATATGGACACTTAGGAAGGAGAACGAGAGAAGACTCTAGGCTTTGGAAATGAGGGAGTGAGTAGTGATGAATAGAGAAGATGATGTGGACGGAGAGGTGGAGGAACGACGAAGTGCTGGATATGGTGGATGAGGAGAGGCAGCTTCTAGATGAAATATGGAGGAGACAGAAGGTATGGATGGAGGGAATACTTAGTGGGGAAGGGATGTTGAAAACTGTGTTAGAGGGTAGAATGTTAGGTAAACGAGGGAGAGGAAGGATGAAAATAGCATTTTTAGATAGAATGAAAGGGAGTAGGCTACCTAAACTAGTAGGCTAACCCTTTAAAGACCGAACTAACTTCCCAACTGATCATTTTTATTTAATTGCATATCCTATTTATTTAACAACTAATTTATTATGAAATAAATCCCGTTCAAAACTTTTTAAATACGTTTTCAAGCACGTTCCCAAATGGGAACATGCTGAAAAATGTTACTATTGCTTAAAAAATATATAAAACTTGACCAAAAACTAAGTTTAACAATGTTTTATGGATTGTTGAATAAATAAGCATTTGTTACTGAAGAGGGAGTGTAGAGAAAAATATGGAATAAGCCCCATACTCACCACAGAGGTGATGAAAATAACTAATTTTGAAAATGTTTAATTAACGACCGATGTATACGCTGCGATCATGTCATGCGATACACTTTAAAAAAATAATTCCATACTTTATTTACATAACAAAAGCTATAAAAGCAATCACAGATACGAAATATAATTTTCATGAATTTTTTAAAAATCTGTTTCCAAATGGATACACTGGAGTGTTAAAGACTCCATGGAAACCTACCTTAATTGGTAGAATAATAATAATATCATAGTCAGAATGGGAGAGGACTAAAAATCGGAATCAATTGCACCGCTAACGCCATGGAGAGCAAGGCAGCAGATAGCCAGCCTCTTGATAAATGCCTCGGGAGAACGCAGCGATGCCTGCTTCCATTCCCCTTCCATAATCCTACTCCCCCCACCTCTCCACCCACTGAGGTCATAGGTTCCCGGGCCTCTCAATCCTCCTGACCTACGACCCTTTCCTTTCTTTCTCCATCCCTTGCCCCATCGAGGTATCGGTTAATTTCTTCGCTCTTCCAGCCCGGGCCCATCGAGATTGAAAACCACGAGCGACGGAAACGTTCCCTGCTACGCTCTGGCGGAGTAATTAATTTGGTACCATCACTGAAGCCGGAAAATAAGAGAGGCAACATGACATCACACTCATTTCGGACTATAAAGGAAAATATTTGGAATATTAATTACGGATTATAATCCTTAAATGCCTGCAAAACGAAGGTGGGGCAAACGAACGAGCATTGACATGGTTGATATGGGATGATATTATCTGAAGCCTACTTTGAAATATTAACCTTTATTCACAGAAAATTAAGATGACGTAAATATTAGGCTGAAAACTTAATGCGATCACCAGCTATAAAAAAACAAAACGGTGTAACCCGACTTAATATAGTCATTAGTTGCGAAAAATTCTAGTTTCTCTAATATTTTAAAGTAGCCTTATAAACCAACATATAGTCTTCTCAAATCGAATCCGTGCTTATTTCACGCTGTAAGGAGCAATTTTTGAATTTTTCTAGTCATCGATCAGAGTCACTATTGGTAAAATTACGCCAAGTTAAATTACAGCAAGCAAAGCTATTTTCTCAAAGCTTTCTAGAATAAAGTTACAATTTGAATATCAATCACGGCACTTCGAATGTAAAGATCTCTTTCGTCAAAACACGTTACGATCATCTTGATAATATCTCAGTGAACCAAAAATGAGGCACTCAGGTATCATAAAGATGAGGGTTTAATTGGCCTAATAATAACTAAGTATGATGCCTTAAATATGAATTCCACATCCAGCAAAACTCAAAAATAAAGCACTACTAAACTGCAATTATTCACACGAGATGCAAAAAAATGGAATGCTTGTAGATTGATTACACACTATCAGCAAATGAAATATATTGAATATATTTCACTACACCTCGAAACTGATAATATTCAGAAACTCTCTCCTCCAAAGCCAGGAACGTAGAATAGTTAAGTAAAAATAGAGTAGAGATTTTTACCCTCCTCTTTCCCACTATCTTTTCTTCAAGACCAACGAATGCATAAACCAAAAACTTTTATGTGTAGATATATTTAGAGGAGAGTTGAATCTCATTTAAATTAAGTTACACAATACCACTACTGGTTAGCTCTTCCAGAAATCATTGAAGCTTAATCGATTACAATGAACTTCCTTCAACAAGGAAGAAAGAGAGATTATCTCTCATGCAGATGTAGAATTATCTCACACAGAAAACAATCCCAGTATAGCTAAATAGCCTTTTTATTTACAATGGGGCTAGCCACAGAGCAATCTATGACGCGGCGCCAAGAGCCATTCCCCATTCCCTCTTTTAGCCGAATAGCAACGGACTATGCATCATCACCAGAGCCAACGGGGAGCCTTGTTAAGGTTTGGGTTGTAACTCTTATGACGATGAAAGGCAAGGTGTTGGGCAGGAAAAGGAAGAGGTGACTCCGAGGGTTGCACAAGACTGTGGGATCCTTAGGTGTAACAGACGAAGAATGAGATGCAAACGAGAAGGGAAAACTAAGGGTAAGGTGGAGTGGGACGATTTGGTAGGAAAACATACTCAAGAGAATCCAAACTAATGAGGCCGGAAATTGTGCACATTTTACAAGATCATACATTTTCCTGATATAACTGATACCTTCAGGGTTGACTAAGTGAAACCACTCAATATTGTAAATAAAAGAATAAAACTTTGTTAGGTTCACTTGTGATTTAAATAGGCACGACCTGGGTTTCGGAACGTAGTTCACCTTCACATGACTACGTTACGAAACCCGGGTCTTGCCTATTAAAATACACAAGTGAACCTTACAAAGCTTTATTCTTTTATTTTTCAATACATTTTCCTGATTAAGTAATGACAGAGAGCTAAGAAGAGTCGGAGAAAAGAGAAATCTTTTAAAAACCCTAATGAGATGAATCAGTTGGCCACATTCTGAAGCATAACGGCCCAAAGAAAAAAGTCGTAGAGGAAGAGGTGGAATGTAATAAAGGGCAAGGGACGGCCCCGAATGAATTACATATAGCAGGTTATAAAGGATGTAATAGAGAAGAAATACGTTGCTATGAAAAGGCTAGCGGATAGGAGAGAGAGAGATGGAGAGCTACGTCAAACCAATCTTTGGACTTATGATGACGGTGATACCTTTCTCCGCGGATGCTGTTCATTGGTTTTTCTAGGTCAAATTAATGAATTGCTTATATTTTAACTAATATTGAATATTCCAACAAATTTCTCGAACTTCATCCACCCCAACGTAAAACTGCCTCCGTCGTCATCAATTAAGCCAGTGATACCCGCCCCCGCGACGATGACCATTACCCCCGGGTTCTCGCTACGACCGAACAAACAGAGGCAGAAACGGAACAAACCAGTGAACCCCTACCCCCAACCCAGTGAAGGCGATAGCGTCCTAGTGCCCCCTCTCCCCCCAGTGATACCAGTGAAGACTATCTATCAATACCAGTGAAGGAGGAGTAGAAACTGTTTATTTATTTATCTATTTATTAATTTATATCATTGCCAGTGATAGACGAGCAGAGACTATTTATTTATTATTAGTTATTTGTGTATATGTCTACCCTTATTAATATGTTAACGTAGTTTATCCTTGGCACGTTAATATTCCATAGTCTGTTATACCGTTGTGATCCCCGCCCTGACAGCGGTTTTATGGGTTTCCCGTCGTCCTTAGGGTAAATGCCAGGCCAATACCACTCACGTACCAGTGTTCAACCCCAGTAGTGCTGAAGAGGTGTATGCCTAAGCAGCTTAGCGAGATGTATATTTTTTGTTATCATGTTACTTGTTATATATTTCATATTTTATGTAATGCTATTATCTCGCGAAATAAACTTAGTTGAACTGAACTGAACGAACTTCATTTTATTAGTTGTTTAAGTATCCCGGGACTAGCCACGGTGATAACTTTTTCGGAGTCACCCGCAATGCACAATTTGTGCGAAAAATCCACAGAGGAAAAATCATTTTCTGGAGTAGGGCATCCGCAACTCCTGCTTACCCTGGCGGGTATGCAATACCCCCACACCCCCAAGTATTAGTTGCACCTAAAACCCCCCTAGCCTTAATTCTTAGCTGAGCCCCTGGTGTGAATGACCTGACCCGGTATAATAGATTCAAATACGTTTGGACCAGGGAATGAGACGAGGAAATCGGTGTTTGGATAAGAAATTATTCACGGCGTGGGAATGGGGGGAGGAAAGATACGAGACAACGCTACGGGGAGATGGACGAAGACACGGCAACTATAATTGGTAATCGAAGGCAGGTACTCTTTAACAAGGGGGAGATAGGAAGGGGATTGGGTAAGCGAGGGAGGGAGGGGGGTCCGAATATCTCAATCCACGCGACCCAGAGCCTCGAGGGTCAAAAGGCAGAGGATCGTAACTCGTACACGTGTGGCGGGAACTTCTCCGATCGAGAGCGCCCGTGCGTGACTCTCGACTCGTTCTCTATGCTTTCCTCTGATTCATAACTTCACATCTCTGGCGGGCGGGCGAGCCGATAAGGTAGGGCGGATCTTAGAGTAAATAAATACCAGAGCATACTCACGATGGCCGCTCGGTAACCAAAAGCCGAACGCCTGACTTCTTTATAAATTAGATAAGAAGAAAATTTCACTACTATCAGAGACAAGCGTGCTAAAATTATGGGCCACTCAACTGTATATATTGCGGTCGCTTCCCAGACGTCGCACAGTGATACGAAATCGGAAATCACTGGATATAAGTCGAAAACGTTTGTTTTAGATAGAGACTAAACTAAACTTAGAGTAAATACTCAAATAATTACCGATAGTGGATAAATATGCCATTTTACATGCATTTGATCCATTTCTGAGACACAGTTAACCGAACATGACAAATTTTTCAAAAACACGCTAGATCTCGTTTTCCCCCGAAAATCTTTGAATTTAAACTGGTCCTGTTGCGGTGATATGATTTTTATAGAATGAAATACAATATTTTTCTTTGACCAGTTGCTTTGCCTATATTATCCATGATTTATGAAGATTTTGGTTCAAATCTGCCTGGTTTTTCAACGCAAAATGGCGTACCCGTTTTTCACGTGAAATTTGACATAAAGTAGACATTTTCGTTCTTAATTTATTATATAACTCAGGAAAATTACAGTGTGATTTATAGATTTCTTAACGATACTACGAAGAAATCTTAGAAAAATATTAGGGACCAAGGAAATGAGAGCGATTTTTCGACCGCGCGTCAAGTCTTAGCTACGCGACGCGGGACGCTGAGGCTCGGTAACTGCGGCCGTTTTTTACAATTAATCCTTGAAAATCGTCGTTTGAAGCACGTTACATCGTCAGATACCTAAAACACTATTACCAAGATAATGGATCAATCGAATTGACTATTTACCACAATACTTTAATGAAGATGATAAGGATCATATATTTGTCGGAAACATTCCAAGTATATCCAGCATACTTAGGATATTGAAATATTGTTATGAGATCAAGTCGGCATCCAAAGAGAGAGAAATAAACAGTTTCTTGGAGAGGCAACAACCTATCCTGCTTCTCCCTACCCTTCCTTTTCAATCCTCGCCGAGGAGGGTCGCGCGAAAAGAGGGGTTTAATAACGTACAGCCCTTATCTGTATTTAACGAGTTCCTCGTTGTATTTCATTCATTCATAGAATTTAATGTCGATATTTTTACGTACATTTCGACTGTTTCACTGGCATTGCAGCTGGTTTCTTCAGGTCGACGTAATGTCACCCAAACACTGTGAGCACACACCTTGCCGAGATTTTTTTCACACCCAATTTTTCGTACCTAATTTTAAAAATAAATTTCGGGTCTCGGTGAACGACTCCATGCTTAAGTTATTCTCAACGTCACCGACCGGACTGGGGGTCGTCATTTCCGCTATGGCCCTCATCCCAGCAAATGCATACTGCGTCCTCCCCTCTGGGGCAACGGGCGGCCGTCCTCCGCCCCCGGCCACCGGGCAGTCCCTCCCGGGACACCCGCTACCACACCACCCTGAAACGCCGAGAGGGACAACCCCCACCCCCCATTCTAATAGCAGCCTCTCGTCCCTTGGAATTACGCCGGATTTGGAGTGGCCGCGGGTCGGAATTACACACAAGGCTCAGGGCAGACCGAGGGATGGGCGAGTTGCAATTCGAATTGAAATAAAAATATAAAACAGGGGCTAGAGGCAGGGATGAATCAGTGTAGGGAGGGAGAATAAGAATGTATGACGAAAAACAATGCTGAAACTGCAAGGTTTGAAATGGTTCAGAATGTTTATAACTTTCCTCCAAAGAATCGAAACGGTCTCCTGTTGTAATACAGTTTGAACCCTGGAGAAAGGATTGTCGCCGTGAAAGATAGTTTCTGTCCTGCTGATGAAATGCGCTGTCACACGATACGGTATTTGGGTTCAACCGCCATGAATATCTGTGAACGTGATTGGAAAATAAAATAAACAATAAATAGCAAAATAGCATAAATTTACCGCCACAAATTTCTTTAAAAAAAATGATGAATCCACCAATGAACTCTCGAATTTCTCCCGAGTGCCATAATCACGGATATTTTGTCTTGAATCCATGGTTGATTAAGATAAAGAGTTATGCCAATGAAGCCTCTTTTCGTGCCCCACGATTCCAAAGAAATGAATAACCTTAAAAAGTGTATATACATAGTGGTAAAAAACGGTTGAGACAACTAATCATAATTATGTACGGACGTATTAAAAATTTGCTTGATTTCACATTGTGCACATATGGCAAATAACGCAGTTTAGTAAAAAAAAGTTTATATTATTGAAATTAAACAAATCAAAAAATTTTTTCCTCGAAGGTATATTTCACACCTCAGATACACTGAGTAATAATGAATAGTTCATTAAAAAATGACAGTGATTTATAGTTGAAATCGTAAAATAATTCTAGTTATCCTTGACATTAGCTTCTGTTCTCAACTTTTGCAAACAAAAATCAAACCCAATAGTCGAGTTCAATGGAACATCAGCAAGGCGTTAAGAGACATTCGTCGCTACATACTTGAGTTGTGAACTTTTTTCGCCAGTTTTCAAGAGATTTCATCCATTGTACACTCGACTTGGCAGCGGTGCAGCGGATGAGTAAATCAGGAGATTGAGGGAATGAAGGGGTTGTACAAAGACAGCGCGTGGGGTGATGAGTGAAGGAAGGTCGAGATGAGACTGAAGTGGCGAGGAATGAAAAACAAGTGAGGGGAGGAGGGCGCAACCATTGTTACGGGTGGGAGTGAGAGGGTGGTTGTTAATGGGGTGCGGCGCTCGGAAGAAAACCACAAGGAGGAAATTGAAACTCACTCTTTCTGTATCCGCAAGATAGAGTAAAGTGGCGTTTTATCGCTATGAGTCGAAATTTGTAGTCAAAATTGTAATGATGTACCTAGCCATAGGTGGGTTAGTTGATGAGTCTGAATTCCCGCGAGCGATATAATTCCAATCTACGATATATTTAAGTATGACCAAAATGCCTATTTTTCGCCATACTAAGAAGACGGATAACTTCTGATAAACTGTACTATTATTGCAATCTATAATTTGTTTAAAAAGATAATTTTATAACCCTGAAATTTTCAGGCTTCACAGTGTTATCCTTGTCAACACTTACCTCATACTCAAATTTGATAAAAATTAGACTCAGCATTTTCTCACATGTAAAATTATATTAAGTGGTAATTAAATTAACAAAAGTACTAGCAAGGATGTACTCTAAATTCTCAGAAAATTTCTAGATGATACTGTAGTTTAAAACTGAATATTTAGCGGAAAACATTTTTTTTTAATATAACAGTTCCATTTGTAGCGGTGAGTCGTCTCACTTTTAATAGTTTAAATTTAGTTTAAAAGTTTTAATGAAAAGGTTAAAATCTTATTACAAATTCATTTTAAACTTTCATGGAAAATTTTTTATTAATGATAACTTTCATTCATAATAATTTTCGTACTTTTCAAAAATTAAACAAAAAACATTAAAATTATGTTAACGTTACAGCCTTGCAAAACATGGCCTGCATCATTTCTCTCCTTGATTAGCTGAAAGAATATTTTTTTACAATTTTTTCATGAATTTTCATCTCATTTCAGATTAAAATTTAAGCAATATTTTGATATAAATTGAAACCTACCCCGAGCTCATGCATAAAATGCAATAGATTCTTGGGAAAGAGATGAAGTGAAAAAAAAGTTTCCTAGACCGTGGCTGGATTGTCGTTGAGAGCAGAGATACCAAACACAGAGGGCACAGAAGTGGGATTGAAAGGCTACAGGGGATTGGGGTCGAGGAGGATAATCGGGAGGATTACTGAGGGGGATTAGAAGGCCGCGGGGTGTATCTGAAGAGGGGGTTTAAAAGGGGTTCGAGGCGTTGAGAAAGCTGAGCGTCGAGGGGATTTGGGGGTGAAACTGGCGGACGAGAAAAATAGGCTATGCAAAGGGACCCGAATTGACTGGAATGAAAGCAAACATGAATGTAGAGGGGGAAGACTGTCCTCGGGTCAAAACAATCCATGTCGGAATTAAACAGATAAAAGTCTGCGTAAGGTCACCACAACACTCATTGCACCTAGATAAAACTATTACTTTTAATGTTCGAGGAAGAAAACCGTGTTCCAACCAAAGAAAAAGTTAATAATGCCCAACATAAACAAAATAAAGGGGTATTGAAATAAATTCTTACAATTTTCCAAGATTATAAAATTGATTACGACATAGGTTTCAATTTCACTACATCATGGGATGACGGACCACCAGTAACATTCAAACCTAGGTCATAATAAATTTATAATCGGGGGAAAGTGCAAGTATTTTCTTCAATATGGAAAAAAATCCACCCTATAACGCTTGAATCTTCAGATTTTGTAAATAAAAGAGGTTTTCGCAGCTTGTTCAAGTCCCTCTTAATTTTTAGATTATTTCCATGGTGGTCTTATTCCACTAAGGCAATTTATTTCAATCTTTAGTTATTTCCTACGCACATTATGGTCGTTTTATTCTTACTTTTTAATGAATAATTTATTTAAGTATACCGGGACTAGCCACGGTGATAACTTTTACGGAGTCACCCGCAATGCACA
This sequence comes from Ischnura elegans, assembly GCF_921293095.1. NCBI lineage: Eukaryota > Metazoa > Arthropoda > Insecta > Odonata > Coenagrionidae > Ischnura > Ischnura elegans. The sequence goes on from NC_060249.1 coordinate 89,135,595, forward strand.
AATAGTGCGAAAAATCCACAGAGGAAAAATCATTCGCCTTGACCGTGATCCCGGTCAAGGCGAATGATTTTTCCTCTGTGGATTTTTCGCACTATTTGTGAAATGAATTTATGTTTATTTAAGTCAATGGGTAGGGCTTTATTCAATTTAAGTCACAAGGTTACAATAATTATATCTTTGAATATTCAGTTTGTATATTTGTAACTAATAATTTTTTATCACTTAGATGGGTTAATGAAAATAGATAATTCTTAAACTAGTCACAAAAATGAAATTAAATTCCAGCAAATTTCGCCGATAAATAGCTGAGAACTTCAACAAGTTAATTAAATTACGATGCTAGAAAAATTTTAAGTACCTATTCATATTTTATTTTAAACATGTGACAGGTAGTGGATAGACAGATAGACATGGAAACGCTTTTCAAGTTCTACATTAGATGTTAGACTGATCAAGGTCTCCGGGCTAAGTATTGAAAAGGATTGAAAATTGTGCACCTTGATAGTGCCTATATGTCTTGATGAAACCAGTATTTGTCTAATAAACCTAATGAAATGTATTCTGAGGTAATACTTTCTATGTTGCGTATAAATAAATAGTTACTTTCTTTCACTTTGAGTGATTATCTGGTATCTTATCTTGTGGTTTATAAAACTTAAACCCCTAAATACATTTATCTGCATTTAAAAATTAAAGGTGGTATCAAAGTATTTGTTTTCTTCGTTGTTGTGAGTCCTCTGTAACTAGCCTCGTGCTGTTTTTGGACTGCATTGCATAAATAAATGTTTACATTAGAGACACCATAAAATATTGACTGAGGTATGCTCAGCTTACCCATAAAATATCGTAATTTTGAACGAGCGACTAGTCTCCATGAAATACAAAATTTGCCCTTTCGATATGGAGTGAAAAGTCACCATTGCTCTTAACAGAATGGGGTTTAAATAGATAAGGACCAGGCTCTTCCCGTGGAAGCTTGATATATGTTACACCTTAAATTTTGCTAGATTTAACGCCGTCAGATATAACCATTTTCACAAACGTCTGCAGCGAGGGATGAGTACGGAGTAGAGCAACTATTTATTTGCCTTTGCAGAAGAGTATTTACAGTGACGTGAAATGGAATTAAAAATGAGTTAAATCGTTTTCGGTGGTGGCGGAGGTAAGACCTCACCTTCCATATCGCAGGTCGCGGGTTCGAGTCCCTCCTGGACATTTAACTCCTATTCAGGGTATGGATGTCAGCGTTATTCTATTGTTAATTGTTTAAAACCCTGATGTTAAGGCCTGATTGTGCTGTTTTAGGGGATAATTGAGATTAAAAATTGGTAAAATAAAAAGGTATTATGGATTTCGGTATACTCGCCCAATTACACCGTGCATTTCCCTGTGAAATTCGGATCACTCTGCCGTAGGCGTCGCGAGGGTGACTTTTTTAAAAACCCATTTCATTGCGTGTTCGGTGACAACAAATGACATCCTGACTCTAGTGAGGCCTCACTTAGAATATGCTATGCTAGTATATGGGACCCTTACGAAGTAGGACTAATAGCTGAAATCAATCGAGTACAGCGCAGGACGGCCAGATTTGTGATGAGTTGTTACGACAAAAAGTGCAGGGTTTCCACTATGTTACACGAGTTAAGATGGGAATCTTTACCGGAGCGTAGAGCGAAGTATAGGCCTAACTTACTTAGGATATTCGAAGAAGATGTTTTCTCAGACGACGTGAATCATATCCTTCGTTTACCATCGTACTATGGTAGTCGTGATCATGAGAAGAAAATAAAAGAAATAGACTGCAAAACAGAGAGATTTAAAATGTCATTCTTCCCTCGTACTATTAAGGATAGCAACGCTGTCTCAATTGATAGGATTATTGGCGTCACTCGCTAGGATGACTCATTGCATGTTTTTTTTCCATAGTTCTAACCTTGCATGTATTTGCTCTAGGAATTACTAACCATTAGCAAGTTTTTCTTATGAATTAGCATGTATATTTTGCTAGTTTGCGTAATATTTCTATGACCGTGCGGTGCGCATGTGGCGGTCCTCTTGCATGCTGCATGTTGGTCATTTGTCACCCCATGCCGAACACACTAGAGGTGGCTCGCAGGGAATTATGTAGATGTAGATTAAAGTAGCATCCCACTGGAGAACCCTCTATTGCAATATTCGCGCATTACACTGTCAATCCTTCATCCATTTCGGTTCACCATTACTGCAACCCGTCCACTCCCGCGCGCATTTACTCCGCGAGATGACTTACATCCTCATTCATCCTCCGTTCACACTCAAGCCCCTCTTGCGGCGGCCGAGATGAGCCGGAGTCGGGGAAGAGGCGGGAGGGCGAGGCGGCGGGCGCGGAGGCGGTGGGCCGGGCGGCGTGTCGCGGCTGGCCGCGCCGTCTCAGAAGTATCAGGAGCCAAGAAAGTCGGGGAGGAGGTCGCAGCTCAGACGGCGCTGCGGAGAAGGAGAATGTGTCCCCCGAGCAGACTACCGCGCTATCATACTCTCCTGATCTGCCGAAGGCCTCACCGACGGTTGAATTGGGTACCTTGAGATGGCGTAGGTGCATCCTTGATCTACTTCAATTGTTTTTCAGGCACAAATACATTATTATTGTCATTGTCTACGGTTTATCCATCCTCCGGTATAGAATTGGCCAACAAAAATGATTGTTTGGGTAATTTGAAAATTCATCTTAACGATATATCCCATAATCAACATATATTTACATTAACATACTTTGATCACAATAAATTAAACATATTTTGTAAAAGCGGAACAATTCATAATATTGGATAAATTTCATTTTTTAAATACGCCTATGGATTCTTGAAAAAATATTTTTCTTATAATCATAATATTTTTTTAATATCTATTTTAAATAATAAATATTTATCCGATTCCTACTTTCAGCGGAGAGTGACGACCAACGCATTCAATAAATCCCTGATGATAGGGAAAATAATTGTATAGCTAATGACATCTTCCATTAGGCCTCACACTTATAAACTACGTATATTTTGGGTGCTCAAAAGAAGAAAAGGTGTTTCTTTATCTTATTGGTGTTTAGTTTATCTTGGACGTGACGTAATATTATTGATCCCCATTGTCGGGTAAATACTTTTATCAGATAACGGTGGGAGAGGTTGTGCATGCATACGTAAATGTTTCTGCTAGAGCCCGTTGGAAGGTAACTGATTGAGTCCCTTCAAACTCATACCTTTTTCCAACAGTCAGGATGGCCGAGCGGTCCAAGGCGCTGCGTTCAGGTCGCAGTCCGGTTCTCCGGGCGTGGGTTCGAATCCCACTTCTGACAAACTTTTTTTCAAAGTGCAAAACGGCCACTTTACCAACAATTTTTCATTAAGCCTGGCTAGTATCGTTAAAAGCATTGCGTTCTAGCATAAATAACTAACGAAAAAGGAAAGCGTGGAAAATATCGCACAAAAATAGTAGGTGTATCATCACTATCTCGTAATGCATCTTTAAGAATTGAAAGACGATTGATTTACCACCACGATTTAACATTACCGTAATTTAAGAGAATATATAATTGGAATGAGAAGTAACAGATCCATTTCACTGAACTGTAAGTAACCCAAAACATCACTGAAAAACAATGCTTATTTTGTAATTTGACCCCGAGAATCTTGGAATAGTTAACATCACAGAAAGAAAGCGTCTTTCTGGAAGTCTAATAGAAAAGAAACTGAGAACCTAAGTGCATTTTTATAAATTTACAACCAATAATAACGCTCTTTTTTTTCAACCTAATTGTTTTGATATTCTTCTTTTATCTTGCGCATGAAAAATAAGCTCTTGATACCTGGAGCAAAACATGTGGCTTCGAAAAACGCAAATGTATATTAATCCAAGTAGAAAACTACTAAATACAAGTAAGGAATGAAGATGCAAAAAAGAAAAACATCAATCGTATTTGCACTTCGAAAATATATTCTATACATAGGCAAATGAAATTTTAAAAAAATCCTCATCGACGCCACGAGGTGTGAAAAATTATGCTTTCAATATTTATAATAATAATGTATAACCAAAAATAATTGTTTTATAACATAGGTCTCTGCTTTCAGCAATCATCCAAAATTATCAAGGTAGCTAAATCAGGGTTGATTGATTTAAATCACTTTGATTTAAATCACTTGATTTTTATTTTTAAAAATCAGGTGATTTAAAGCATAATGTGATCTATATGTTTGATTTTTAAAGAGTCAAGAAAAGGAAGATGTTAGTGTATAATTTTGATTTTTATTTCTTAATTAATACAATGAATCGACAGTTATCAGCACAATGGTGGCTCTTAAATAGAAATGATACTGTAGGAATGCATGTACTTAACATGAAAATTTAAAAAAATGGCTTTGGTTAGAATACTAGTGTAACCGTTGAAAAAAAATTGTTTTCTGATTTAACTTCTAAGCGTAGGCACCATACAAAGTTGCAATTACAGAATTTTTCTAAACTTCATATGCTTTAGAACCGCATAATATTGCACATTAGATACTTCCAATGGCAATTTTACATTATGCTGGTGTAATTTTTAATTTGATACCATTGGCATTTCCATAGCTCTCTCCCCTGATTGACTAAATGTTGTATTAAGTTTAGAGTATGTTGCCTCTTATTGTTTCTGCAAACGATCATTCTCCAATATGCTGCCCAAATAGTTAGTTTTGCAAATAACTGAATTTTTGATGAATGGAGAATCATAAAAATCTCATTTAAATCAATAAAATCCGATTTAAATCAATAAAATCTGATTTAAATAAAAAAATCAACAAAAATGATTTTTTTGAAAAAAATCATGATTTTTATCAACCCTGAGCTAAATAAATAAATCCAAGGATATAATATGGTCAAATATATTTTAGGAAAGATAAAAATAATGTGATATTCAATCCAGTTTTGCAAGCCTCAACCCAATAATTGGGTATTTTTTCCTGTAAAAATCTTGCTGAAAAGATTTCCTAGTTCCTGAGAACATGAATTTAGAATGACCCTCCGATACAAAGGGAGCAAAAAGTTGGATACTTCGAAAGCTGATATTTCGTAACTAGACAAGGATACTGTCAGCTGGAAAACTTAAATAGTATTCAGTATATACCCCTTGGCATCCACTGTTCAAATTCACATACATAGGAATTCATCGAACAGAATAGGAAATAGATATGCGAATTTGGTAAAATAAAAAATCATTGCATAGATAACATACGAGTCAGAAACGCCTGATGACTTCAAATTTCTTTTGGTCTGGTATCCGAAAGAAGAGAATTTCGAACCTCATCGAATTCCCGTATCCCAAACGTGAATGAGACCAAAATGCATGCCAATTGTTAAAATATTTTCATATCCCTAAGGTTAGGATTGATTCGTAGTTAGTTACTTACAGTTACGAGTATAAAATGCATCTCAGTATATTATCTTTTTTGCTTCTACCATGTTGCTTCCATTATTCACATACACACCGTTAACAGCCCATTCAATTGAAGGGGAGAGAAGCCAAGATTTTGTGTGTTTTTGATTTCTTAACACAGCTAGGTAAAGATATTAGGTAATGGGAACAAACGAGATCAACTAGATACTTAGTAGTGCCTTCTCGTTTCCACTCGATGTTTGCATAGAAGAGAGACTCACTCGTATGCACCACCTTTTGCCCACCATTTTTTTTTCCTCACATCAATTTCTGTACCACACTCTGTTTAGAAAAAAAAACTTGTATCCTTATGCTTCTCACTTACTTAATATATCCTTGAAAACACCAAGCAAGCATCTAGGGTGATACAAAACTCCGTAGATTAAATGAAAAATTACGTTTTACTTCACGTGTTTCAACACTCCTCATTATCGCGTTCTAGACATGCCGTTATGCACTCTGCGATTTGGCATTTTCTTTGACTGAACCCACCGGGAAATATTTCTTTGCATCATGACACGTGAAATTATGAATCAAAGGGGCAAAATTATGTATTCTGGAATATCTCGGAGCTAGATGCAGATATGTACACTATATGGGGGTAAGATGAACACCCCTACTTCCCCGCCCTCCTCTGGTCCTCCGCAAGTCCGCCCCCGGCCCTTCTTTGCCTCCACCGCCCCCAGCTGTACCTCCACCCTCTCCGCGACCCCTCTATCCCCGGGTCGGGTAGCCTCCCAACCCTCTGCGGACGCACTCCGCTCACATATATGGGAATAAAATGCGGTTTTTCACCGACAAATGAATAAGGGGGCCCCGGTGGAGTGGACGGCCAGTCGGCGGAGTGGGAGGAAAAGAGAGGTGGACAGCGAGTAAGTAGGATAGGAATAAGGAGGATTAGTGATTGAAATGGGGAGAAAGAGTAGGGGTAGAAGTAAAAGGGCAGTGAGAACACGAAGGGGTGAGAGGGAAGAAAATTGGAATAAAAGAGATGGAAGTAAGAAAGAGGGATAAAGACGCGAAAAAATGGAATGGAGAAAACCGCGGAACGCTCATCCATCGACAGATCTTTTCCGAAAAACGCCACTAGCTTCGCTGTTTTCTTTATTTTAGAGATTAGATTCGGACTATTTAATGATTTACAAGAATGGAGAACATCCACGAATCTATTTTTTTTCGCCGATTCTGCCGAATCCGCATCATTGTTTTCGTCTCCAGGCCGCTTTTGTAAATTGTCCTTTAGGTCAAGCACTGCAAAGAGTTACAAAGCACACCCCTGAAGCGGGAAATGTTTTTGGTTTTCAAAGATGGAAAGGCTATACTATTATAGCAGCAGAAAAGTTTACGAACACATACAATTTGCTGCTCGAAAAGATGCAAAGTTAAGTTCGTCATTATTCTTGGAAATATTTAGGGTCCATTCCTGAAAATCTTTACTTATACCCATAAGATAATTACTAATCGTCGAAGGATTGGATGTAAATTATACTCCCAAACTCGCCCCAATGAGAGAATATCATGCCAGCAGAGATCAAATTTAAAAAGGCAAGAATTCTTCCGAGGAAATTTATTTACGATACCGGTAGATTAAAAAAACTACATAGGCAATGTATTGTGGAAATATATAACGAGCAGCATAGTCACAAATAAACTACGTAAGTGTGAATTCGAAGGAGAGTGATTGAAATGGGAGGAATTAATATATTGAAGAGTGATGGAGAGAGAGAACGGGAAGAAAAGACATTGAGGAGATGGAAGTACAAACAAGGAAGAGAAAAGCCGAGGAAAGCAAATGAGGAATCCGCGCAACGATCATCCATCAATCGATTTTTTCCAATCGTCTGGTCTCGAGCATGATTTTTTAAATCTTCCTCACTGAAAGCAAATCGCCCATCACTAAACAAAGTTTACTAGCTCACCAATTATTCCTCTTGCAGAGACAAAATTTAAAATAAAATAAAAAATTTCAAAGAAGGAAACCAAAGCTGGAGAGAAGAAATTTCGACTAACACCTGAGGATTATTGTTCAAGAAGAAGCAATTTTATAATATCTATATTTTCGGCGATGTTTACGGATTTTATTCCTGTAAACCTTTCAATATTCAGCGCCCAAATTCTTAAATATTAAATTTTACCGATCGTCCAAGGTCTTCAAGGTATTAGGTACTTTTAAGCCTCAAACTTGTTCCAGGAAGAGCATATTATGCCAACAAAGATCGAATTAAAATAGGTGAAAATGTTCACCAGTAATTATTATTTTGCTATATGGGCATAAATTAAGTCTCAGGATAATTATTGTGAGAAAATAAGAAATGCAGCACAATTAGAAATACAATCAGCAATATCAGTTAATTTGTACATGACGGAGAGCGGTGACGGAGCGATATGGGGGAAATAAGAATCATGAAAAGCGGGATGAAAATTGGATTCGACCAATTTCAAAACATTTGAATGCTATTACTTACTCGCAAGAGTAACCGCCACTCTGCAAAAAATAAATGGATCGAATCGAAAATCAATGGATCGCACGGTGCATAACACCATGCCGCACACTTTTGAGAAAACTTATTAAAATCACGATGGAAGTGGAAACATAGGTAAAGGTTCCATGGGACGCACTAAGGCCTCTCTCCCTTTATGTAAGGAATGAAATGAAATCCCAAACAGAATCCTACGTGATTTTTATGTCTAATAGATATCAATTTTACATCACCAATATCACCTTTACGCCTCCATTCCTTCGGTGTTCTAAACAAGATGTAATTTAATCATCCACTTCGGATATTAAAATACAATAACGCCACAAATTATGAGAAATTAACCCTGTAGATCAAAATTTGATATCACGGCTATCCATGAAAAAAAAAGATAATAATGCAATATTAGCCGACAAAGTAAGAGGAAAGGGCCAAACTTTTTCTGCTTGATATTTTTCATAGAAGCTTATCAGACAAAATTACATCAATTCGTGACATAATTATTCCTTTTTGTCGGCGTATAAGGGAAGAGCAAATTTTGATGCAAACAAATATCACTTCGCGTCACCTATGTTACCCCAAAATGATAAAACTTACACTTTGGTGATGAAAATTTTCATCATATTAGGCGCATAACATATATGACCAGTGATATCACACACATGATGTGATGTGTTGAGGTGACAATAAATGTATCTTTAGCTTTTATCATAATATTAACATTAATATGTGATTTTGGATCCAAAATTTTTAATCATTACATTACGTTACCTTGGGGATAACTGCGTAATCATCCCTCAGAGTTCTCATTCACGGGTAAGGTTGCGACCTCGATGTTGGATTAAGATAATAATTAGGTGCAGAAGCTTAATTAATAGGTCTGTTCGACCTTTAAATTCTTACATGATCCGAGTTCAGATCGGTTTAAGCCAGGTCGGTTTCTAGCCCCAATTTAATATTAGTCATTAGTACAAAAGGACAATAACTGAAAATTATTTTATTGTTTTTTAAATATATTTCTATTTTGCCAGAAAAGTTATATGAATTTAGAATTCATCTGTGTAGGTTAACTTCTACGTGGATTTGACTCAAAATGAAATAATAAATATAAAAGAGGCTCTTTGGGATAAGAAGTTGTTCGGTGGCCCAGGGAGCAGCCAGCTAAAGGAAAGAGCATCTACGGGGGAGGATTGCAAACTACGAACGCAGGGGCGGGTTTAAGTCCGCGGAGGAGAAACACACACAGTTAATCCTACCGCGAGACGACGTCCAAGAGAGCGCCCGCTCGCAGTGGGAAGGATGAGGAAGGGGTGTGGGGAAAGGGAGGGAGGGAGACACTTTGATTGATGGCCTCGGGAGGGCAAGAAATCGCCAGCCATTGTGATTCGAAAAAAACTGGAGCGGCCGAGTTTTAAAGGAGGGAGAATGGGGGGGGGGGGGGAGCGGCCGGTGGACGGCTTGAGGTAGGGGAGGGGGGAAGGAGGGGAGGTATGGAACAGGGGAGGGGGGAGTTGGACGCGCGACGGACGGTCAGACGGTGGACTCCTCCGTCGATAGTGACGCAGGGAGGGAAGAAGAAAATAAGGGAGGATTGGAAAGATATGCGGAAAAACTGGGTCCGCAACAGCACGAACAACCGCATCCATTTTCCTCGTACAGTCCAAAAAGAAATTTAACAAACGGCATTTTGATAAAGGATATAAACAAAACAGCGTAGCTAGACTGGGACTCGAATAATGGGGGGAGAAGTAGATAACGTAAACCCTCGATCATTGTAACTACCCTTTAATGATAACTTGCATGAAAGTTAGTGGGTTTTTTCATAAATAAAAATTAGGAAAAATGTCTTGGTCCTTACCCTCAAAAATCAAAATGGAGTGCATATCCACGTAATACTTTAAATGTATTTCTGGTACACTATGCGTCATATTAGACCACAAGGGCACAATCTCCATGTAATATGTAAATGCAAATCCAAATTTAACTGTTAAAATTTACTATAGGATGTTATCAAATCATTGGCTACGTACTTAAGGTATTTAATTTTATTATTTATCGATCCTCACGTGTATAGGATCTCCCTCCAACTAACCTCCGAAGAGTTTTTATGCACTATCTATCGGTATAAATATTATTTTATTATTTATTCATTTACCACCGAAAACATCACCATTGGCTTAATTTATATTCAACACTTTGGCCTTTAACACTGGGGTTTTTGACTTGACAATTTAACGTACTCGAATACGCACGTCCATCCACAGCACGGAGTAGGGGCAACTTATCCAGGTGGGACTCGAACCCGCGACTTTTGTGTCGCAGGTAAGGACATCACCCCTACGTCACGGAGGCCGAAGGGGTTATCATAATTTACATCGAAAAGTAGGAACACTTATAACTTCTATATCTTCTTACAGCAGAAAGATCCTTTACTGCACCCAGTATTTACCCTTTCTATTCAGAGTTATACGTGCGCGAAGAAGTGGACACAGCACTGAGACAAGAGGGGCATAGAAAGAGAAAGGACAATAAGGCAGAGTTCGCCCAGGGGACAAGGGATCATCGGACTCAATGGAATACCGGACACGCTCCTCTGCGGCCGCAAGGGGTGGTTCCACTTAATCCCTAAAAACACAAACACACGCCCAGTTTGTAACTTTTCCCAGGGGAGACAAATCTCACTTTGTAATTGTTGAGGAATATTGGCTGGCCGAGTCGAGAGTTTCCGCAATCCCCATCACCACACCTAATCTCGTATTATGAAAACCACGAGCTAGGAATACCTCCAGCAGACGTATTTACACGAAGCATTTATATACGCTGGTAGATGCGTGAACATATACAGCATTGAAAATGCACCGTGTAAAAAGAGTCTTAAATAGTGCAAATGCACATCCAGGAAGTAGCTCCTGTTCTAATTTCGTGACTTAATCCGAGTATTTGTTTCGCCACGTACTTGCACAGGTTTCGATTAAACACGGCTTAAGATTCCAAAAGCTACTGTTGGAAGTAGAGACTAGAAGCAAGCTAATGCCTGCTACCAATAAATTATAGTAAACATGAGATACCCTAATCTTAGAGTTCGGGCCTAAAAAGTCACGAGGGCATAAAATATGGAAATATAAATTAAGTCAATAAGACCATCGAAACGCGGTAACTTCAAAGCCCACAACTGAGAAAAAGAAATTTCCTAGATAGTAGTTCGTGGTCGACTTCGAATGCAATTCCTGACGTAGATCTTGATGTATCTAAGGCATCCGGCAACAGGGCAAACTCGCGTCCAATCGGAGCGCTTAGCTCAAACTTTTTGTAGTTTAATCAAGGATGGCAATCGAGATTAAATGAAAGACAAAAACAGTAAAATTTCAATAGTTTCATTCCCGGGATTGGAATGTAGAAACGAAATGTATAGCTAAACTCGAAACGAAATCGGAGTCAAAACTACATCGGTTCGACATAAAACTAATCCTGTAGGACGTAACCTCGGACTTAGAATAATGCATATCGAACCTAAGGGTACTAGATGCAGGGATGGCCAGTGAATCGAAACGAAAGTCAAAACCAGTAAAATTTCAATAATTTCGTTCCCGGGAGCGAAATATAGAAACAAAAAAAGAATTAAAGCCGAGGGTCTAAACTCAGGGTCGAAAAGAAATCGAAGTCAAAACTACTTCGGGCTGAAAGTAAAGTAAAACTCTGGGACGAAACGGAACACAGATTAAGTTTAGTACCGGAGGGACCACAAGCTTCACCTTCGAGCAGTTAAGTTTCGACCTACACACCGAGTACGAAGTATGGTTGAATGAAGTAGAGGTTCGGCCTACCGGCATTAGATACATGGGGAAATCATATGTTTACCACTAAATGGAGAACGGTGAACGCAAACCGGCCATTCCATTTTTAAGCTCAATGTTTTAACCTCTCTACACACATGTCAAACTTTATGAGTCGAAACTATCCCCTCTTATCCCCCTCCACTCAATTTCTGGGATCGAAACTTAACTATGAGCAACGGAGTTTTCATTAATTCAGTTTCGTTCTTGAGTGTAAAGTTTCGCCCCGGGTTGAAACTAAACTCCTTGGTGATTTTAATTTCGTGCGGGAACGAAACTAAACCCATGCCTCGTATTTTCGTTTCGCTCCAGATCGAAACGTAACATTTCGTAACGTTTCGTTTCTCTTGCCAACCCTGAGTTTAACAATAGCGTGTTTTCAATCTAAACATCATCAAAGAATTTGGTTCCCACTGGCATCGGCAGATCAGGGTCAAAATTTCCTGACATAATATTTCTCCACCATGTTCCACCTTCTACCACTATATTCTCTTCCACCCACCAGGAGTTTCTTCTGCCTACTTCGCTAAAACTTCCCATAGACGAGAAGAAATACAAAAATGGAATGGAAAAGACGGCAGAGGTTGAGATAGAAGAAGAAAATACGCAAATATGTTGGAAAAGAAGATGCGCTTAGATTGGCGGTCAGGTGGAGCAGTAGCCTCGGCGGTGGAGGAAGAGGGCTGGGTTCGGGGTTGGCATAACAGCCGAGGAACACCGGGAGAGGGGAAGTGGTGTGCAGCCTAAGAACGGGGAAATCGCAGCAGGGGGAGAAACGAACGATTGAAAAGGGGGAGAGGTGGTCAAGGGGATGAGTCGGGGGTAGCAAGGACGAAGGATGCAGGGGAATTTGCATTTCCAGAGCGGAGGGATCGGAAAAATCGAAAAGAAAAGGAATTTCCGACGAAATGAGAAAGGCGAAAAGCGGAAAGGCAGCGACCAGCCAGTCCCCCTTATTTTATGGACATGCCTCTCCTTAAAGATTCCCTTACTTGGGAGTGGATTTTTGCCGCGGAGGACGAGAAGAAAAAAAATAACTCGAGTCCTAAATGGACACGTCTCCGTAATTATGATCAAATATTTTCCTCCGCACCCGTCCATAGAGTGAACACATTTTCGCAACTGTTTAAGGAACCTGTAATGAAGACTATTCTATTCGAAGTGCTGTCGTAAACATTCTCCCATAAGAATGGGAGTATATTTATGCGAAAAATATTGTCAAGGATTAAAACAAAACGTTTTTTGTAAAAAAATAACTGGTGCCAAAGAAGGCTACGCTTAATGCAATTACTTTCACATATATAAGATATCTGAATAAAATAGATTATTTTTAACATTATATATCAGAGATCATTGTGACTGTGATCTAAAATATCCATTTTATTTTCCATAATTTGAAGATTAATTTCAAAGCAACAGATTAGGTTCAACAGATCAACAGTGAACAAATTTTATGAGCTCTCAAGGAGCCATTATAACTATAAACATAAGCTAAAAAATGGCGTTAAACGTAAAATATCTATGGCTAGGAAAGGAAAATGGCATAGTATTTACTTTGAACTTCCAAAGACACTTTACTTTACCAAAGACACTTAACTCCACTTTAATTAGTGGAGTTATTTAGATGGCCATCCAATAAATCCTTTTACGTGTTTTCTTTCTTATTATTGATTCCTCAATTAATCTTGAGGTAAATATCCATGCTAAATCACATGTAGCCATGGGAAATAAATCCACAATGTTTTATGCTAACAGGATTGATAGTTCAGTTCTGACTGATCTTAGAATGAACGAATGAAAACTAACCTCTAGATTCTCTAGATTGAAACACAGCATGAGTTCCTACCACAAAGAGAGGCCAAAAAATGTTATATTTTCCATTTGACGATTAAATATACCTCTGATCATTTGACCAATTTTTCCTGAGGAAAGCAGCCGATGGTCAGGCTTGAGAGTTCGCGGATTATACACGTTGCACCTTGAGGGGGGGATAAAGGGAAGAGGAAAGGGAGGAGGCGCCGCGGTAACACAACTTATCGGGCAGAAATTGTTAAGTGAATCTAAATAAATAAAAACAAGCATAATAAAGTTTTATTTTCTAAAAATTCGACAATTTTTTCGGGCTTTTTGTTGTCGGCATGACTATGTTTGATAGGGTTACATTTATAATTAGCACTGTCCGGCGATACCTTGTGGAATTGTTTGATATCCATGAGAATAAACTATGAATGGTAAATTCAACACAATTTTATTTAAATATCATGATTTATATAAATACATAGAACGAGGAAGGCCAAAATTTGTAGGTACCTTGATAATGACACTACGTGTCGAAACCGGGTCGCTATTTAAATAAAATTGTGTGGAAGTTTACCATTCATAGTTTATTCTCAGGGTCACATTTGTCCACAAAATATCACAGAGACCTGTAGGTTACCAAATATTTTGGGCCATAACCTGTAGAATACGAATATATTTAATAAATATTCATCGCCAAAAGTCGAAAATTTGACTCATTAGACAGCTTGTTTTCGATTTGGGACCAGTGTGCGCCACAGCGCATATGGGTCCTACGGCGCCATAGGGATAGGGACAGAGGAGCAAGGAGTGGAATGGGAGAAGGCGTTCGAATCGACAGCAAAATATGAAGAAAGGCAACCCGAAAACCAAAAATCCAAACCTCCCCCTTAATCAAATATTTGGAAATATGCCTGCCACCATAGGCGGATCTAGGGGGGGGGGGGCACGTGCCCCCATTCCCCATACCCTTAAAAAATATGCATGATATTTAATACGGTACCGTTATCATTGCGTTCGTTTTGTATTACGGGGTGCCCTTGTGGCCTGCCACCCAGTCCCCGTAATAATTGAAATTGACTCAAGATAAAGAAAAGGAGGGAGGACGGACGAAAGAGAGGTAGGGGGCGTGGCCGAGGAGGTGGAGGTCACCTGCACGACGTCTCGGCCACTCTCGTCTCGAGAGAGAAAAGGAGAAAGAGTTGGGATGAAATTACGAGGAGGAGGCATGTTATGGACGAGACGAGGACTGATGGGGGCGGAGGGCGGTGGGGGGAAAGAACGATCTGGACTTTGACCACGGAGGGAGAGGGGCTGGAGCTCGCGCAGAGGAGGGCCAGTTGCAGACGGCGTGGGCCGAGGGAGGAAGCCCCCGGGGAAAAAGAAAGGGTTGCGCGAGGGAGGGAGGGGTCTCCTCCGCCCACGTGACTGGGTTTCAGAATTCGGCCCGCGCGGCGGCAAGATAGAGAAAGGAAGGTCCAGCGGAACAGAGGCAGGGAAAGAGGGGGGGGGGGGAATTGCAGAAAAGGGGGCGAGGGAGACAGGAGGTGGGGGGAGAAACAATAAGTATGGGGGGAGAGGATGAAAAGGGGGTAAAATAGGGAGGTAAATTCAGTAGCGGATGCAAAAAAACTCACGAGGAAGGCGAAAACAAATCTTAAACTACCTTTACTTTAGTGGTAATGACAAATAATTAAACCACATGCAAAGTTTTAACAAGTTTTATTTAAACTGATAATACGCATATGCAACATGCCATCTTATCATAAGTATAAAAAAATTGCAATTGTGGTTCTGCAATGTTCGGCAATGCGGGCGGCACCGTACGGGAGGGATGGCGCCCCCCATTTGTATCCGTTACTGGGTTAAGTAGGGGAAAGGGTTACGAAACATGAAATGTCCTAATAAAATTTTTTTATCGAAATACCATATTTATATATTTTCTTAATTTTTCACATTCAGCATTTCTTCCAACTTACAGTGAAACAGAACATGATACTAATTGATAAAATTAAGAAGTTTAAAAAATAAAAAACAACAAAACAGAAGAGACAAGATTGCAAACATGAAAATAAAAAAATCAACGAAAAAATGAAAAGTGATGAGGTGGAAGCCTAGTCCCTGCATAAGATGATCACATACAGCATTTCTGCCAATTTACAATGAAACAGAGAAATGATAATAATGGATATAAGTAGGATGTTTAAAAAATAAGCAGCAAAAAAACATAAGAGACAAAATTGCAATAATGCAAATAAAAATATTCAATGAAAATATGGAAGGGGAAGAAGGGGGGGCCTACAATTAAAAAGGTTAGTTTTTACAGATATATGGGACGTAGTAAGGTTGACGAAAGAGTCAGATGAGAGCCGGAAAGGATCGACATTATCTGGTAGAGAGTTAAGAATTGTGGAGAGGCGGTAGGAACGTTTGATAAGAAAAAGTCTGGGAACAGGCAAGTGGAGAAAAGAATGGGAACAAGAGGAACGGCTAGGGACTCGGACATTAACGAAGGAAATTAATTCAGGAAATGCGCCTAACCTATTTTATGGTTGTTGAGTGCTGTTGATGACGATGACTCATAATGCAGATCCATGGATTATCATTATAACGATCATAATAATTGTGAACTCTTTGCTGGAGATTTTACGTTTGAGACCTTTAATTAGGTTGTGGAGTGTTTATCTTACTTTTATCTTGATTTTTCTAGTAAGTATTCTGCAAACTATTCTTTTATCACATTACTGGCATCGGAATTAAAATCCGAAGTGGCCTCGTGCCTTTAAGAACGTTAGTGTAAGCAATTTTGTCACTATTGATTATGTAATTTTTATTCAATGGGCATTGAATTTTAAATACGTATTTACATACGTACAAGAGAATCGATGGAATATTAAATGATCGTTGCGTGGAGATTACGCATTCTCTTGGCAAAATTTACATTACTTCTCTCAAATATCTTTCTTATTAGTATTTACCAAAGTAATTTGGGGGATATCAAATCAAGAACTCATAAGAATTGTGACACACAGGATTGGTGCTTCCGAGTGGAAAAGACATTAAAAAAGTAGATTTTCCATAACCCTATATTTATTTTAAGTTGTGCTACTATTACTTTTCATCTGAAATTTGAATATAGAGGCATCTGACTCGGATGTCGTTTTGGTATGCATTTTAGTGAGTGAGTTATTTACCAAAAAAGCAAAAATCAACATGCAATCAAACACAATTTATCCGAAAACACAAACTGATATGAATATTAATTTATTTCAAACAAATTAAGCTATTTCTACCGTAATTTATTATTTGATTAGCGTTTTATTGATGTCAAAAACTGAAAAATCTGGACTCATTTTTAAAATTACCTCTCCCGGTCAATCAGAAGGCTGTCTGCTTGACGACTTCTTTTCTAGACACTAATGACTTTGAAATAGAACCTACCATTTACTGAATAAAAAGATCAGACCTATAATTCTTCAAATTTTGGGTTAGAGCCAATCCAAACATATTATTCAAGTCTTCCACTCCTTCGGCGATATAAAAAACTCTAAGAATTAGATAATTAAAGTGGCGGTGGGGATTATTTCCGTTGCTTGAAAATAAATCAAAAAATAATAAAATTACTTGAAAATTATCGTATTAATATCATTATAATCGGACATTGTGAGCTAATAAATAGAGCGTAGGCTTCTCCCCCATAGACACGGCTCAAATATGATGTCGATGCGATACAAATAACCAAGCGGAATACGACAGTAGCGTGAATGATTGAAGAAATTGGTATTAGTATTTTTCTAGCCAGGAATGCAAGGGTGCCTGATAAAGTTTGTAGACGGAATATATAGTTGAAAAAAACTTGAAAAAAGGGGCATAGACGATTCATGAAAGTATTTACGCGCTTTCTATTGCATAACTAGACAGAGAAAATCACAGTTAGGTACTGTAACTTAGCCATTTTTACCGTACGCTGTGAATTACCGCCAAAGTGTCTCCGAGCCTAAATATGCCAAGTATCATTGGAAGATTAACTTGAAATATATTTTAGACTAATTAATCATAATCAAATTATAGAAAGCAGAGGACTACGGGACAAATTAAGTGCATGTTAGTTAAACTTTCTCATTATCAATCAAATAAACTTAAACATGCAAGAAGATATTTTCTATGTAGGCACTGGAATACCAACTTGAACAAACAGTAAGCGCACGGCCACAAAATTTCTTGGCAAGTAAACTGCATCCGTCTAATCTACTGCTATTATTCATAATAATTATGACTTTGAACTTATTAAATTCTCTATTCCTAGTTACAAATACTTTCACTGATAACATCATCATTCGGTACTATTAATATTGGTATGGATCGTAAATAAAAAGTTTCCTATTTTACGTAATTCCAGCGAAACTACTTTTACTCAGGAATAAATGAATGTGGAATTACAAAGCTAATATCAGGGACATATAAAACTTTGCGAAGTGAAGCCTGAGCTGAGTAAGTGTATAGTGCCGCTCTAAATATTATAAAGAATTCGACTTCAACGCAGTGCACACCATTAATGTCAGCCCTATGATAGATACAACGCAACGAGGTGTAAGATGAGAGTTCAGACATGCCATCTCCTGAAGAAGAGGTAGGCCGTCAAAGTTTCAGTAATTAAAGTTCCTCAGGGTCTAGTCCATTAAATTCAGAGAGCATAACCTTAATTGCTCGCAGAGCGAGAAAAACTGCATCTTCCCGAACGTGATCGACATCTCTGACGCGAAAAGCCCTAAGTCGGGGGGGCGTTGTTCCTCTGAACAACGTTACTTCCAAGAATATGGTCATTTTATACAGTAGAGATGATGGAAGCCAGTCTCGAAGAAAGATTGTGTTTCCAGGAACAGATTCACTATGGCTACATCAAGGGGGTGAAAATTTCTTTTTAGTGTACATCTCGTTCCCTTTTACCAAAACAGGAAATTCAATTTTTTACCCCGTGAAGAAAACGACGCAAAGAAAATACGTCGCCACGATCATGTCGTTCCGTCTCCGAAAGAAAGAAAGCTTAAATTGCTAGGTTTTCCACCGTCTTTGTTTCCTATGTTCGATTAATAACGGTCGACGCTCATTGTGGCTTGTCCACAAACGAAGCACGAACTGGGCGTACGAGAATAAACTGGTATTGCTCGAGATTTTCTCAAGCACCTCATTCCAAAACCCGGAATTCACCATGCGGAACAGAATACATATCGTGACTAAATTAGGATGTAAATTCGAAATTGCTGACTTTACTGAACGCGACGGAAAGACGAACTTCCGCATTGGTCAACTCTCAAATTCGAGAATTTTCATAATTGTACTAAACTTGTACAGCAGCAATTGCAGAGAAAACAGCTTAAAACGTTCTCAGAAAACAGGTAAACATAATCTCATCATCCTAGGTATTACCATTAACTAGCATTACATCATATTTTACTCTGCCTATGATATAAGACCCTAGATGACCCATCGGCTATCAGTAAGCACCCGAAAAGTCTCCTTAGAGCCACAAGTCGAACGCGTATTTTTCACCGAGTGCAGAGTCGTGGTACTTCCATTGCAACATTGACGAGGAATTTAATAATTCTTTTAATTAATTATTATGCCATTAGCCCCATTATTCTGCATTTGGCTTAGGACATACTGTCTAAGAATTTGGTAATAGACGAAATACAGACGAAACCAATCGACGCCATTTCTTCTGAAGCCTCCACATTAACTTTAAGCTGGTAAATTTTTATCCGGGAATCATTTGGGACGGGAATGATCAGTTCTGTATACCGAGCAAGAAAAAATAACGAGATAAAAGACTGTGTGACAAAAGAACGGAAAAGACTTAACGATACAATCTAATGATAGATGAACAATTAATTCTATAAATATCAACCAGCCATCATCGCATAAGACAGTCAAAAATATGGATTGCCGTTGAAATAGCCCAAATGTAATTGCTTTGAAGCGGAAACTTCTATATTTTCATGCTCTATCACGGCTAGAGTAAGAACTGCTGGGGATATATGTGATCGGTTTCCAAAAACGTTAGCGTTATCATTAACTTTATTAGTTGAGAAATCAATAAAAGGTATTAAAATTTGACAGCTTTAAGCATCTAATGCCTCAGTTTTGGTTAACATGAAAATAAAAAAAAATTCAGCGGCCAGTAACTATAGTTTGCCACTGATAAAACTGCTATCTACGAAAGAGGTATGATACGATGAAAACACGCGATACTCAGGCCGTCAGTCGACGGCAGGAGCTTGCCGAATAAGAAACGCGGGCATCACCTGTTGCATTGAATACGTACAGAAAATCGGGGTGAACAAATTCTTCAAACTGGGAAATATATTATCTTTCAGTGGATAAGTTTCTATCAGCCTTGCATAATCGTTGCATGTTTTCATTTTTTAATTATGAAAACATTATGGCTTTCGGCAATAATGTTAATAATAGGGTCAAACTACTAGAATGCTCAGTTGAACAATGTGAATTTAAAAATCCAATTTAGTTTGGAATATTCCATATTAATGCATATAAAACGCTCTGGTATAGTCAAACTCTGTGATTCCATACTCACTTTTGTCCTCAAAGCAGCAAAATTTGACACCAGCTATCTCCATTTAAAAATCGCCCGCTTGACACTCCTAAGCTTAGAAAAATGTTTTGACTGAGAGTCGAGCAATGGAATGCATTGATTCTCGTGAAAACCATCTGAATGATAGCCTAATGCTTACTTAACCAATACTAGATACTTTCTTGCGTTCCATAGAAACGTAAACCAAATGCTTAACAGTGACCACTACTACCTGGCCTGGCCTACCTGGCCTGGAACCATTTTTCAAATATCCGCACGGAACGGGAGGCATTTTTCTTATCAATGCATATTTATAATATTCCCCTTTATAAATAGGAGAATTATTCCTTTTTCGTGCTAAAAAAAACTAATGTAACTTACAATTATCACTTACCGTGTATTGACTGAAGTCGGGTTGCCAACCTCGTCCACCGATGGCTTCCTGCAAATGCAAATGAAGAGTTTCAAAAAAAGTAAAATATTTGCTAAGAACTACCATAATTTCTGAGATGAAGAATGGAAAATTTTGAAACAATAGATGCAATATTTACGCCTACCTGTTACTCACGTAATTAAATATTGTTTTCACACGACCAAAATAATACGGGAAAATAGTATTAAAAAATTCCTGATAGACACTCAAAAAAATTATATAATTTTATGATGAATCACGTTTGCTGCACAGCAACTTATACTGCTTTCTTTTCACAGTATCTTTGATTGGTCTAAAACAATTGACAACAACAAAAAACGAATTGTAAGCAATTTTTGGAGACAAAATTTTTATTACCTAATAATTTCCACAAATCTCTCTCATGTGTGTGTTTAGGACAATAAAAGTAATAATCCGTCAGTTTATCATTTCAAACTGTAATTATCTTACTTAAATAAAAAATAACGCTCAAAAAGAGGAGCAAGATACTATGGAATGGATTTCGTTTTCAACTGAAATCATGCCAAAATATGAAAGACTGTCATCACAATCGAGATTAAAATCCCAAGTGATAAATTATTAGGAAATATTAAGTAGGCTGATGCAGCAAAAGCGATTTACAAAGGCAAAATTTCGACACGTATTGCCAAGTCCTTTTTGGTATGAACGCAATATATCTTACTCCAGAAAGCTTCTTCCTTAGATGGCTCCGTAGGCTTTCACAAAAGATGAACTGCCTGTCGGTTTCCAAATAGAGAAAGAGAGCCATTGTGAGTGATATTCCATCTTGGGTGACACAAAAAGTCGTGGTATGTCCTATGACATACAATACCATAAAATCACTAGTACGGAGAAAAAATGCATAGAAACTATTATTTCTCATAAATTTATTAAGTATAGTTGCCCAAAACAATCCCATAAATTTAGTGTAGAGATAAAAATAAATTATACAAACATTGTCAATAAAAATATCAATAAAAGGTACGACAAACCACTGATAAGAATGAAACTAAAATGTATAAAAATCATAACACATCAAATAGGAAAAAAATCTGCATAAAATGATGGAAAAGGAACTCCTAAATGCGATCGTATCATAGCAATTGCAATGAATAGCATGGAAGAAAGTAAATTCAATTTGGTTTTATGTTTAGAAAGCATAGACTATAATTATTTAGTACTCAGGTGCATCATGTAAATATAACAGTTTTATTCAAGCAGAATAAATGGACGAATTGATCACTACAACTGGTTTTTTTTCTTTCTGCAGGAACAAAATCTGTATTGATTAACGACCAAAATGAGTAAATATCCATAATACGGTAACTAGACAGAAAGTCACAAGAACTGCTATAAATGGTCTTATTTTCTATTTTTTATTCCTACTTTATTACCGGCCCTTTCATTCATACTTTATTACTTAGATTACAAGGGCAACAATACATTTACAAAAACATTTTCGCTCAATGGACTCTGTGCTTAGAAAATATCATGGGTGCAACACCAATACGTTTAATACGTCTCCCAACGGTGCAAATAATTTTAGAGCGTATTAAATTAAGTAATTATGGAAGTCAAATGTTTTAGGCATTGAAACTCGGTGGGTTGATGATTTATGATACCCCATAAAATTTCAACTCTTCCACCAATCTTTTATTTGTGGAATCGTACTTCTCTTCGTACGGTTAAAAAAATTAACATGAACTCCTCCTCGAAAGCCTTTGAACTTATCAGTTATTCCTAACCTAGCACTCATCAATTTCCCAAATTTTATAATAAAACCGACTTTGAGGTTTAAATGGATCACTAGGTATCCTACCTCTTATTTTCCAAACGTTATATCCCAAAGAAGAACAAATGGATAATTTGGTGTGATCATTTAAATATTGTAAAATATTGTATCCCAATTTTCATCACAGAACACTTAAAATCTGAGAATAAGTGATCCAGGTATCCTACCTCTTATTTTCCAAACGTAATTAGCCAAAGAAGAACATATGAATAATTTGGTGTGATAATTTAAAATACTGTATCCCAATATTTCATCACAGAACACTAAAAATCTGACAATAGGTGATCCGAGCGAAAATTTCGCACTTACATGTGCATTTTGTACTATTTTCATTCTTTTTTGTCAATTCCCGTTGATAATTATTCTTGAATACTTTCAACACAATATTTTTGTTTATTCGTGATACACACTACCTTTTAAGTTCCTTACAAATAATTTTTAACATTATAGCTTAAGTTACGTTTCTTTGGTTTAGTTATGGATTTCATGGCCTTTTAAAAAAACTGTGTGGAGTCGATACATCTCCAGCGAGTAATCGACATGGAAAATTCTAAAGAATTCAGTCAAATTAATGGGTAATTAGTGACGTTTGATGTTAAGATTATATTTTTATTCAGAAGCCGGTTATTCAACGTTTAAAATGATACTTCATTTATTACTGTAGGTGCAGTATTAACGGAGCATATACGGAATGACAGAAAAAAAACCTTTCTGTAATAATATTTATATGATTTGTTGCTAAGACAACTTCCATCGTCCAGCTTAGGGAATACCTAAGAAAAATCAGCAGTCTTTGGAGTGAGGTAACTTTCTTACGTTGGTCAGGGATAGTGAGCCATGACGAGTTGATTTATCACGGACCAGTCCTACAATTCATCGGCTCTGTATACCATTACGAATGGGGCAGTCAGCTGTTCTCGGTGGCGCAGGAACACAAGCTGAACACTCTGACCACGGACCGTGTCGCTGTCACCATAAAACTTAATTCTATGTTCGAACGATCATATCTCGAGACTTGGGTACAAAAAGGTGACATTTTATTTAGACTTTATTACTTCTTCGTCTTAATAGAAATGCTGGTTTGCTTAAGGCGTACCTACTTTAGCAATCTTTTCAGTTTAAATTGCATTCATACCACATTATTATGGCAAGATTAAAAGCAAAAATATTTTGCACTATTGTGCATTCATTTTCACGAATGACACTTCATTTATCCATGCGCATTCAGTTCATCATGTGTCTGTGAAAATAATGGCCAGCAGAACCACAGACTACGCGTTCGGAATCGATATTTTTTCATGCCAACTTTAAAAAAAAAATAAAGAAGTCGCGAGAACCACACCAATTGTTTGTGTTTTTCTGCATAAACGGGCCTTGTTTGCTGAAAAAAGATGGAGGAAGGACTGAAGATAATTCAATAATAACTGGAAAATACGGGTAGATATTCCGTGAATGAATTGTTTTTCAAGTATACCGCTTGGTAATCGGATTAACGTGGATATGTATTTTTCGACACACGCTATTCACCTGCTCACTGAGAGATAGTTCATCATGTGTCTGTGAAAAAAATGGCCAGCAGGTGTAGCGAAACGTAGGGAGCAACCTGAATGAACGGCTGAATACAAAAGTTTGAAAATTCGCCATCACAAACCGCAAAAAATTCAACAATTAAATAAACAGGCGTTTGGTTGGTCAGTTTCGATGGCAGGACAAGCTCATAAGAAGTAGTTTCTACGGTATGTAGTTTCATTTTGAGGAGAAATTCAGTGTCCCTGACAGTTATATGCACACATTCGTCAGACAGCGACTTAAAATTCTGCTGCAATAAATGTTGTTTGCGGAGAAATTGTCAGTGGAGTATTACATAAAATCGACTAATTTCATTGCAATGAGATTACGTACGAACAAAACTTATTGTCGAACGTATCATGGTACAGAATCTATTCAATTAACATTAAAGCAATAAAAGGATCCGAAATCCACTGAAATGATATTATATCAAGAGAAAACGAAGCAAATAAAATTAAAATAATCATAGCTGACAGACCGTCGAACAACGAGAAAATATCCTCATATTAAGATTATCAGAGCGTACGTAAATGATCAATACACAGAATTCAGAAGAGAGTGCTTTCTTTTCTACATGAGCACGTAAAACCTCTAACTGCACCTGACTGGTTACATTCGTGATTTCATGACTAGTTTTCCCGTGAGCAATTAGTAACAATTTACTCTACATTTACATTTGCTTGATAAAACTATTTCGTAGAAAATGGGGAGAAAAGAAGAGAACGAATATGGTTGGCAAACTAAACGTGGAACCGAAAGAAGGCGAGACATTACAATAAGTCGCAAAATTTGATATTCTTGACTGGGGAAGAAAAGGCATTGAAGAACTCAAGTACGGAAAAAACGGCAGAGGAAAGTCTCAGATTGGTGGCAAATTGGTGGTGCAACAAATAATGGAGGATGCAAAAAAGAATTAAGAAGTATACTCAAAAGATCAACTCAATGAAGAGTTGAGTGGAAACATGCGTCTAACCAAACTCAGTTTTGCTGACCTATGATGCGGAGAGGAGAGTAAATTAATATAGGACGAGACACGAATATACTTAGCTCAACCACCTGCCCGTCAATGAGATCCACATTTATGACCATCACCATAGCATAGCTAAACGTTTTCGGCTTAGCTTTGCCGAACCACGAATTATGAATATAAAATTCACTGTGTAATTACGTTCCACTCTTACAATTTTTTAATGACCATGGTTTCGAAACTTATGACATTACATTGCCTTGATAACGGCGTAAGAGTCTAAACCATAGTTATAATGAAATTGAGAGGGTGTAACCCCCAAAATGAATTATATTTTCCTACCACCACAACGATAAACGTCTAAGGAATGGTTTTCTGATCCAAAAAAACCCTATTTTTTCATGAGCATGGGGTGAGGAATTCGGCACAAAAATACACCAGCTTCAATTCACCTTTCATGATGTCCCGGGTAGAAAACCCCGCCGCCTCCGTACGGTCCTGTGTCCAATCCACGCCCACTGGGAACATCCAATAGGAAAACTCCCCCAGCGCCCATGCGGGGCTCAAAGGAGCGACTCTTAAGCATGAGGTCCATCGCGAAAGGCCACAATTCGCAAAACTGGATTCGCAGTAGGAACCCGTGTCGATGATGACGTCGGATAGAATTCAGGGGAGCACCTCCTCATAAACACGAGTCATTTCAATCAGCCCAGTTTGCACGAGGGATTAACGCGATGACCATATTTCAAGGTGCGCGTTGAAAACAGGGCATTGAAAGGTAAAGATGATCACAGACTCCTACGCAAGTGAACAAAGAAGGAAGGGCTAAGTGGATAAAGGTATACTACAGTATTGGACGGAATAAATGTAACAAACTGTTGACACTTGTGCAATGTGGTACCAGCGGCAGACCGTCATTCGGCATTCTCTCAAAATTTACATGTAAAACACTACTGTGTACTCTTCACCCTAACGCATATAGTACAGCCTCATCCCAAAACACAGCCTAACATACGCTTATGTCACAGTAAACGATTCCCTTGTCTGACGGATAAAATGACACTCCGATCACAGCCGTGACACTGCACTAGAAGAAGCTCAAGAAAAATCCACACAAGACTTAACAAAACAAATCTGTCCCCGTCACAGTGATAGCACACACTTCGGAAAACCATCCTTGAATATAAACAATGGATCATCAAATGAGCGAAGGATCCCCCTTCTTCCAAATCTGGCGAATGTCTCCAAGGATTTCTATGTAACTCCCAGATTCCAGAACATTTGCTAACAAGAACGAACTTTGAGGAAAAAATCACTGTGATGGTCCTGAAGTTAATAACTGTTTAAAAAGAAGAATATAGCCGGCATGTTTAGGGTCACATTGGTGGCGTGACAATCGCCATGGCATAACTTTGGGTCATTAGTACAGGAAACTAGGGTATCACTTATGTCAAACGTATGGGCTATATTCGTCAAAAAATCACTGGGCACTTTCGAACACCACCAAGCTCGTCCGAACAGACTGTCGCATGGACATGACGATTGCGCATGATCAGTCCTTTGGCATGGGCACGACACAGCACAGTGGATCACCTCCCTGTCCGTGGAGAGTCCGGGGCGACAACAGCACAGATCGCCAGAGGGACACACTCGAAGCCGCGCCCGACCCCAGAAGGCGACGCAGAAGACGCTCCCAACAGTTGCCGGCTAAAAAGTCTTCGAGGGAACGCTCGCGCGTGGCTTCTACGATCCGTACAACGCATTCCCCGCCTGGATACGACATTCGACTAACGCCATGCGAAGAGGAGCTCCTCCAACCCTTTCCCCCTCTCTTCTCGCCTTCTCCACTCCACCACTACATCTTCTCCCCCTCCCCACTCTCTTCCTCCTCCGCCATCCTTTGGGACCGCTCTCTCAGTCAGTAGACAACCTCCTTCCCGGGCGTTTAGCCCTCTTCGACGGTTTAAAAGAGGCGGCCGTGGAGGACCTCATCCTCCGCTTTCAAATGCGAGTATTTCTCGCAGCCTCTCATTCCATCTCCAGTGTGTGTCTACTTCTCTCACAAACTCGGGAAGTAAGGGGAAGCTTCACTCCGATTCCTCAGCCTCGCCCCTTCACTTTTTATCCATGCCCGTCCGGTGTTGTGATTTCCAGAGAGTGATAAATATTGATATTATTCAATAAAATATCAATTATTCAATTCTTCAGCCAAACCGCTATTGCGTTAGGCTTCACTTTTTTCAACAGCACTTCGGTGCAGAGATTTCCAGTTTAATTGATATGAACACTCTTCAATAAAATATTAATTATTAAATTCTTCAATCAAACTAGTATCTTCCGCGGTCGTAACCAAACCACTATTGGCGACTTGGCTTCACTTTTTTCAACAGCACTTCGGTTCAGTGATTTCCGGTCTAAATAATATGGACATTCTTCAATAAAATATTAATTATTAAATTCTTCAATAAAACTAGTATCTTCCACGTTCGTAACCAAACCACTATTGGCGACTTGGCTTCACTTTTTTCACCAGCACTTCGGTACAATGGTGCTGAATAATAATTCTTTTCCATTTTTCCATTTCCTACAGTGAAATAAGCATCAAACACTCATTCCTTCAATAAAATAAGAATCTTCACAGCCATAACCGACCCAGTATTCTGTTCTCTTCAGTTGTTACATTGACCCGTTCCGTTCAGTGATGCCCAATAAGTAATTCTCTCGACACGACAAAAAAAATTTTCAATAATATAAGTAACATTCACATCTTATCCAATTTAAGCGGCTCTTTTCGAAGGGAAAAACCGAATCAACCTAATGCTTACTGAAGCTAGAATGAAACAACTAGCTCTTATGTGCTTCGCATATCCATTCACATACGATATGGACATGGATTTATATGAATATGAGTGCTTTTATCTTTTGATTGGAATTTTTTTTGTAACCCGTATGCCCCTGCACAAACTCGCGAATAGAGATTAGATATAAAACAACACTCTCGGCGCTCTGTACACGCACAAGAATAGTAAGTCATAAAAAGTGAGGATTTCATCCAAAAAATTTAAAAATATTTCTAGCATCTTTCGATCACTTAATACTTCGTACTGTCAGGAAAAAATATTTAACATTCCCTTATGACATCGAATGATCGAAAGATATTCATCGATTACTTCCACTAAACGACCAACAGTTTCCATGAGTAGCTGTGTCCGATACTCCTTGGTCTTCCACGAATCGCAAACATCTCAGGAAGTTATGGGAAAACCTGCGGAGGATGAGCTATTCATTTCTGTTTAAGTCATCGAGAGACGGAATCCACTGCTCGTCTACAGCAAAACCAGTGGATATGTAGCAAATTCTATGTCGTTTCCTGACCCTGCAGAGCCCATAAACCGCTTCCAGCACTAACACCATCCATTCCATCGAGTTTTTCTCACCCTAGGAATGCCGACAGAATTAATGAAATCAACACAACACTCCTGTTTTCAGAAAAGAGAGACTGGATATTCCAGCGGCATTTTTTCATGATAAGATATAATTGACTCGCTCATACGCTTCCAGGCAAATTTTATCAATGCAGAATTGATAATGGCACATTTACACAGCATTATCATAAAAATCAAGCGGGACTTCACAGCCAATACACGTTAACAACACTTATTGGTACCATTGGCGGTAAAATAATGGAAAGATGGCCTTAAGTAAACAATTTCAAAATACCTAAATAAATATTAAATGAATAGGGTAGCCGAATATGGTTATCCCAATATTCAAAATATAAATAATGGAAAATAATGGTAAAATAATGGAAAGATGGCCTTAAGTAAACAATTTCACAATACCCAAATAAATATTAAATGAATAGGGTAGCCGAATATGGTTATCCCAATATTCAACTAAATATTGAAAATCCACACGATGAAGCATTCGGATTGAGGACATACGGCGGATTCATTGGTAAATTATAGCTTTGATACACTGAAATATAAAATTTCAGAAGCTTCTTAACAGCACCCGATGAATGATCCTGAAGCCAGATATTTGTATGATAAGAATAGTTATGATGATCGGACGCAATAGGCAAAGGTTGTAATTATGGTAGTAAATCCACTAGACTATATTGGTACTGATGACCGCTAGCTCCCATTACATGATAATATTTCTTTCTTCATTGAAGCAACTGGTTTGACCCTTTTTGAACTATCCGTAAATCTGGCTCCCATCTTAACACATACTGTTCAAATCTATTCCTTGATAACAGGTTTCACCATCCCGTCAACCATTTGCACCATTTACTAGCCGTCTTCTCATCTTACACTTTACGCAAGAAAAGGTTAAAAATATTACGTAAAAGTTGCACAAATTCGATGAAAGATTTTGTTAAACCGTCAGCCCACACAAAATCCCTCGACACATTCCCAAAGTCTTCCTAGCATAAGCGTGTGATATGGAACACCAAAGTATAAGATGATTGAATGCAGATTTGATGATGCGAAATACAAGGTCTTCTAAAAATCAATGTGTACTAACAGCATATTTCTTGATTTAAAAACGTAAAATTCGACCCTGATATTAAAGAGAAGAAGGCGTTAACCACAGCTCTCCAAAGACTTGGACTCCACCAAATTCTCCTTTAGAATCAGCGGTAAAAGGTAAAGCAATGGGGATTGGAACGATTGGGGAATCACGCATCATTCACGAATGAAATTTTTAAGCTATCTCCACTTCTAAAATTCTTAATTGAATCAAAACTCTTCGATTTTACGAAGAACTGGTTGTTCAGACTTCCTATGCCAATGTAGAGTCCATACGGGAAGAGATTTAGGACCGATGACCGCGATGATGATCATATTTAATTAATTTGATATAACCTCCTCCATAATTTCTAAACTTTAAAAAATAATGCTTGATAGAACCCTCCATAAAGTCAAAATAACCCTCATCTGGGTATGCTATCGTAACGGGATATGTGTGAATAAATGTGTGAACAACTATTCATAAAATACAATTTGATGCTCTCCCGTTGAAAAACGTGGGTAAACCTCGGGATTCCCACCGGGTTAAATACTGCATTTTAGCCGAAGTTTCAAGACCCAACTCGCGGTCCATCATCAGGAATGCTGAATGTAATTTTGTTTTTTTTGCATTGTTGCAATTGATTTGGTGTATCAAATTATATTAAATTCACTAAAAAGCATAATGTAAGTTCCATTACCGCAGCTATTTGTGTTTTTTAAGTATAATATATTTCCATTGACTTTTTATAAATACAATACCCATTGAGTATCTACACGGTCCACATGTGGGTAACATGATACTTAGATTCTTTTGTTCACCGAGTGATCACCGCACTAATTCAGAGAACAAGATGATCAAAGAAGATGAGTGAGTTAATTTGTGACATTTTTTAATTTTTTTTGTTGCTAAGTCACATTGTTACAATTAATTCTGCGTACCACACTATAATCAATTCACTAAAAAGCATAATGTCAGTTCCATTACCACGTCTATTTGTGTTTTTTTTAGTATAATCTATTTCTATTGACTATTTATTAATACGATACCCATTGAGTATCTACACGGTCCACATCTGGGTAGCAAAATGCTTAGATTCTTTTGTTCCCCGATTGATCACCGCACCGATTCCAAGAACATGAAGATCAGAGAGGATGAGTGAGTCCCTTCCATCAGTTAACCAGGAAAAATGCTTCTCTCGGAAATCTATTTAAGGTGGAACTGAGGATGGGAATTGATTACGAGGGATGGGCAGCGATTAAGATCCCCAACCGAGAAATATGTATAGAGGGGGAGGTGATGTTGATGGGACCCACGTTGGAGGAGGGAGGCCAGGGTGACGTCACAATAGGAGGAGAAACCGACCACACTCCTCTTTCTTCCGAGACGGTGTGTGTGCGTGTATCTTGTATCTGTCACGTCCCGCAGTAGGCCACTCGTGCAGCGAACGCCCCCTGGCGGGACCACGCATTAATGCGTCACGTCCCAAGCCGAGATGCCGCCGCCTCTCCTGAGAGAGCTTCTTGGTCACTCACGCCGGTCGCCGCTGAGAGCCAGCCAAACTCGGGCCTCGTTGAGCCCAAAGGGGAATCAGAAGGGAGCGCAGTGCGTGAAGGCAACCGCGGATTAAGAGGACGCATCAGTCTCTCGAACGGCACAATTTCGTAGTTTAAGTAAACTATCAATATTTTGCAGTGGCGTAACCATGGGGGGAATGAGGGGGATAGATTCCCCCCCAAAGCTTCAGAGAAAAAAAATATTATAAAACTATTGCCTAGTTTTGATGCATAATAACTGCAACTACTTAAGGCTAAATTTTAAGTACCAAAATGTATTTCCAGGCATGTCATTTTTCAAAATTTTCCTCGGACCCCGATTGCTTGGAGGGGGGGGGGGGCGGAGAGTTGCCCCCTAGGCCCCTCATCCCCCCCCATAGCATACTCCTAGTTACACCACTGCTATTTTGTATCTTAATCATGGTTAACATTTAGAAACAGACTGTTCGGAAGCGATATATCGCTACTTCCAGGAAAAAAGAGTTCCCGAAGTGCCATTCGCTTCATCTACATCTAAATAATACCCTGCGAGCCACCTGTAGGGTGTTTGGCAGGGGGTGATCAATCACCAGCTTGCAGCGTGCAATTGGACTCCCACATGCACATCACACGGTCCAGAAAACGTCACGCATACTAACAAATCATGCTACCACATGCTGTTAGAATTAAAAATAACGTTCAGAAACATGCATTAAGCTATAAAAAAGGTAGTAGGCTACACTACAAGTCATTTTATACATCTGTGAGTTCTAACGCCGCCGTTATAATCTTTTATTGATCGTGGAAAAAATACTTTCTGAATCTGTGTGTTCTACAGTCTCTCTTATTTTATTTATGTGATCTGATCTACCGTAGTAAGTTGGCGCTCGTAAGATATGGCTAACTTCGTTAGAATAGACTCTGCTCTTGAATTTATTTAAAAGTTTTGGTCTATTTTTCAATCTACGGTCTGACAGAGGTTCCCACTCCAGTTTATCTAAGAGGTCAGTTACACTAACACGATGGCAGAGGTAGAGTGACGGTTGATAGGATAAGTGAAACGAAAGAAGTGACAATTGCGAGGGATAAATGATTCCATCTCCTCTTCATCAGTCCTCATCAAAATTCATCAATCCTAAAGCCTGAATGATCGCTGGAGCTATCCCTCGAAAGGGATGGAAAAAATGATCGTGTGATTCAGGCTTAAGATTAGTTTGACGCGGCTCTCCACTCAGTTCTCCTATTGACTAACCTTTTAACACCTACGTAATTCTTCTGCTTTGCTACCTCCATCACCTGCGCTATAGCAAGGATACTCTGTTTCTTGGGGGCGCAATATTGCGCCGCCGTTGTTAACCTCTTTCTAATAGCATTTCGATTTTGATTCTGCAAAATGCACCGCGTTATATTCCGCTGATTTTGAGGGCGTAATGTATCGCCCTGGTGAAATCTGTAGTCGGCATGAAAATTAGTGTAGGGCAAATGATACAAGTCGAGTAATTAAGAAAGATATTTATAAATATGCAATTATTACATATAATGATAATTAATAATATTTTTCTAATTCTTTCATCGTTATCAAGCGGTCAGCAAAAACCAATTTTAGATTTTATAGCATTACCTGGTGATCCAAGAGGTCCAAGAGCAAGATAAAAAATGACGTTCGAAAACAGTTGCGCGCATTGCAGGCGACGAAAATCAAACTCTTACCGTATATATCGTATGATCAAACTAATAAATTAACTCTTGTGTTCGAAATTATCGAACATAAAGATGGATCAATTTTTACACCAATAATAATTAAAGTGTTATTCTTTTCTTTACAAAAGTAAAATTAAACTCCCATGACTTATTTTAACGGTTTTTATCCAAACACATTTTTGGCTCAGGGAGAATATCGTTAAAATAAAGAACTAGATATTATTAAAAATCTGAAATTATTTATACGAACTTCCTGAAAACAGCCTTGGCAGTTTTCGCACGTATCACTGAAAATGATCGGGAAGGAAAAGGGTTAATGAATCATGCATAAATGTTAGGCCGCGGAATTAAGGAACACTCACTAGTTTTCTACAGTTATTTCAAGTATTAAATATTATGGTGTCCCCATATTTCAAATTATTCCACATAAACTTACATTAACCTGGGTCACCAAGAAAATAAACTACATTCATGACTGCGATGAATCTTGAAAAGAAGATATAATTGCTAAAGAGTGAGGCAAATTGGTACCATAATATCCTTAATGGAAGAGAAATATAACAAATTAGTACAAAAAACACACCAATTTGATGTCTTTCATCTCCGATGTCAACCGGCGAAGCAGATTGCTCCTATCCTCTCCTGTCAATGAGAGGAGTTGTTCCACTTATCGTTGGTTGCATTCTAGGACAGAATCAATCGGTGTATTTAAGTTCTTCCCATTACGGCATAGCGTGTTCAACAAACTGTTATCTAAAACACATTTTTAGACCTCTTCCAACATATTCCACGGGTAAGGAATGTCAATGAGTGAAGGTAATGATAAGAACACCTATGGTAGTTGAAGTATACAGGTTTAGATGAAAAAAAATTTGATCCCTTTGTGGAGGAATTCATTTTGCATCAGATTTCTATATAGTCAGGTTTCATAATCAATTTCAGAATCAGACAATTTCAAAGTCCGAACAATTTCAGAATCAGAAAAATTTCAGAATCTCTTAATTTTCATGAAAGCCGCTAGGTTTACTGAGGAGTAGAGCACAGATGTTTTCCCCCAAATTGCTGGAAGAAATAGGAAAACACCTCTTTTTGGAATGCATCAATAGTTACCATCTGGAAAGAGATCCAACTAATGTGTCTTATTTCAGAAAAAAATATTCCGTGATAGTACGCTTCACAGAGATCAAAAAGCACAGAGTCGATATCACGCGAAAGGAAAAACACTCGGTAACAGAGCATGAAAGAGAATTCAACGTGTGCAAGAAAGAATCTAAAAAACATTATTTCCAAGTACGAGAAAACTGATGGTCAGGACCATGAGAGTTAGGCCCTCTAAACAATATAGGTATATATTTTCAAACCGAGCTTTGATCTCGTATCCTTAGTGTTTCCGGAATGTTACCAAAAATGGCAATCGGCGCATAACACATGATTGCAAGTACAGGTGGTACCGACGTGTGCTCAATATGCGATTTCTTCGGGACGAAAACCTTCCATCACTGTCCACTTCCCCAATAAACCCTTATTTAAATTTTCTGGCGAGGAAGAAAACACTTGATTGGAATTTTTATGTTTATCGCCCATCTCATAACGTAAACATCGAGGAGCAACAAAAATTACTCTCTCGCGAATAAATTCCGACGGATTTTTACGACCCAAATTCAAGGCCATTAGGCGAAAAGATTGCAAATTGGTTACCGAAATCTTTTATCGACCGATAAGCCAACCTGACGAGAAGGTTGGGGAAGGGCGCTGGGGGAATGGAACCGCCGAGACCGCCCTCAATTACCCAAAACCGCCGAACGGCCTTCCACAACGTGCGACGCCATTGGAACAGCCTCCAACCCACGTGATCCGGGGCGCTGCGCGGGAGACGCATTCTCCATGGGCCGGTATCGAAATCAAGAGTGAACGTAGATAGGACAACGCTCAGCCCAAGATTGGTGCCGCCCTGGCTATTCGATCTTTCTGTGGAAGCAGACGGAGAATATGTGCCAAACTTCAGTCCATATTCTTCAGCATTTGACATTTTGAACTTCATCACCACAAAGTGAGATTAAATTTGAGTCTTTTCCTAAATTTGAGCCTTGTGTGAGAATTTACACTTGTAGAGACAATATAGGCCTTGAATTCCAAGCGTCCTTAATTTTAATTTTGTCATAGGCAAATTATCTTATTTTTGAGTTAATAGTTGATATAATTAATATTAGCGGGCGTAACTTTGTGGAGATCTTATATCGTAGGAATGGAAGAAACAAAAACTTGTGATGACACATTGATAATGTTACTCAGTAACGAAACTATGGTGGGTCACAATAAATTACCATGCGAAAATAGCCAAGTTCTTATTTCTTATATTCCTATTAATGTTTTTACCATGGTCTACACTATATGCCCCGTAATTTCAAGACGCAAGTAGTACGTCATAAAAAAGACAAAATGCGATAAACACCCTCAAAAGAAGGTTTTGCAAGCCTGTTCATAGTTAACTTCTAATTATGCAATTGGAAAATTACTTCATCTTTTTAATGCACATTTTTAGTATTTTTTTTAGTTTCTCCGCAAAAATCTTCATGGGCATTGTTCTTATGTTTTAAAATGCTTTTACTGACAATCTTTGTCTCACGCCCTTTCATTTTCATATGTACTGATAGTTTTCCTTATTCCATACCACTCATCAGATGTTACTAAGTCTTCAGTCAAAATTACTCTTAACGGTTTCTCCTTATTTGAACGAATCTTACACAACTTACTTCCGTGAACTTAAGACAATGAAGTCACCTTTCTCCTCGGTGAAAAATGGTGTTAAATAGATGAAATTTTCGGAACGGATACCAGGCATTAAATAAAAAACATAGAAATCAATGGCTTAAGAATCTTTCATCCAATAATTTAGTCCCCAAAAGCAAATAAAAAGTGTGAATCAATTGGTGTTCCCATTGGACAGCTTTCAAATAATCGCGAACTAGAGAGCGGAGTATATAAAATGCATCATCAATATCATATCACGTGAGTGATCATTGGTAACCACAAATTACACAAAGTTTTCGAATCTATGGTTAAAATGATTATTACAAAATAGATTCTATACTTCAATGTTGAAAATATAAATAAGAGTAGGCATTACGTTAATATGAATAAAAGTTTTTCTTTACATAAAACCTTTACCGATTGTCTAAGGTACCCGTAGCTCCTATCCAAATTAACGTGTTCTAACTAAATTTACAGCATGAATTATTTATTTACACAAATAACCCAAGTGTATGAGGCTGTTCATCGGTTTTTACATGGTCATAGTTTAATAAAATCTTCTCTATGTATCGCCGAAATTTATTTTCACAGCATATTCTCCGATTCTATGTCCACGAAACATAACTTTTATTATAGGAAGAAAGTGAGATGCAAATGTTGCTGTGGCAAAAAATTTGATAAGATGCATCATTGTAAGTATCCGATTAAAAATAAAGGATGGCCCCTCGAAATTTCATATTTTTCTGTTAATTCGAACTTTACTGAAATAAAATCGGCCGAGTGCAACGAAAAATATTCATATTTTATTAATTTTATGAGTACTTCCTTTCCCTCAGAAGGACCTATCTCAAACATTGATCGAGGCAGAAAGTGATGATGACAAAAAAGAACAAGTATTGATGGTAAAAACCTTTGACCGGCGAAGAAAAAACAGATAAAAGCATGAGGAGAGGGGGTTGTGTTGGGGGGGGGGGGGGGGTATGTGAGGTGGAGAGGTTTGGAGAGGCAGACACTCTTTAGACGAGAACCCGTCTTTTCGGTCCTCTATGAATATTAATGAAGATTGTGCGTCTGCTGCCTCTTTCCTCCAAAAAAAACCCATCCCCCTCGTCTTCCCCTTCCCCTACCTCGACAACCCCCCTCCCATCTCCTCTCCCTGTCCACCCCACCCCCAATATCTTCCTCCTCCCCACTGTCCCGCGATACTTAAAAAGAAAACTCGGGAAGATTTCAGAATCCCGACGATTCCACGAAGAGGTCGATGATCCTCTCAACACACTACACTACACCAGTACGACTTGGGCGTCCTACCTCAAGTGGGAGCTTTTTAAGACATTGTCGTAATACCGTGTGACACATCTTCGTAGGAGAAAACGCCGAAAATATGGTGGGAGATATACATAAGTATCTAAAAAATTTCCGAGTAATAAGCTTTATAAGGAAGGCTTTGTAAGTAGTAATTATAGGTGCAGAGAAATAAGTAGCCAAGGGATGAAAGTCGCTGTCAAAAGAAATCACCCGGATCCGAGCACGGAGCTCATTGAGTTTTCAACTATGGAATTGTAAAACAGGAGATTCGGATTAAAATTGGCATGTAATATAGGTAGTTAAAATGAGAATCTTCCAACATAAAATACAATTTGGGCATCCTAATCCAAGCTATTGAAAGAAATTTCCGTCATTTTTTCCACACATATACGAGCACATGACAGGCATATTAAACGAGGAGTAAATTAAAATGTGTCCAATATTTGCCTAAGTATTTCATTAAAAAATGGCATTCTATGACAGAATTTTTCATTACTGTAAAGATATTAGCACAAAAAAGGAAATTCACCGCAAAAAAATCATTTGACTTCATATGGACTAGATTCATGGTTTCATAATTTCCAATTCCGGTATAGCAGATACGGATTTGAATTGTAGCTTCACTATTACAAGTATGATCATTCCAACTATCAAATTTATTTGGGCGTCTTACCTCAAGAGGAAGCTTCTTAGGTCAATATTGCAATTTTTTCCACGTCGTTGAACGGGAAACATCGGATGCATGCTAAGAGAACTTAATGAATTTTTCAGGGCACTGCGTCAACAAGTGGCCCTGTACATGGGTGGCTCGAGCATAATAAACTAAAAATTCCGAAAATTGATGCTTCGGTGTATTTCATGGGTTAGATTCCACTGCCAGGTGGCTGTATACCTCCTAAAATTAACAGTAAATTGGAACATACAACAACTTTCTATCACTTAACGTTTTAAAAAAGGAAGTAAATGCATATTTCGGGATAGAGACGAGATAGGGGAAGGAGAGATAAGCACTGTAACAATGATGCAAAGTTAAACCCAGTTAACTTCATTTAGATTGTCGTATTACACGTAAATGTGACTCCATAGGCCGTTTTTACGGGACAGTTTTGAGAGATTTGATGTTGTTGATTTGATGTTGGACAGTTGATTTTTATGTAAACGCTAAAGCACAGTAAAAGCTGACTCCTGAAGTAAAAAAGATTGTCGTCGTCGTCACGATCGGGCTACGCCTGGGGTATATTTTTCGTTGTTCAATGGTCAATGCTAGACGGTTTTTTTGACTTGTAATAAAGATCAACAATGAATGCACTTTTATTTTATATGATTTGCGAAGCATTTAAATGAATCCCGTAATTTTCATTATCTCTATCCTTTACCCTCCTCTCGAATTTTTCGCGGCGACAAATTGATGAGTTTCGCCCTTCTAATGATAAATCGATGACGTCACCGACTCCCACCAAGCGGATCCCGGCTTCTCAGCTACTCCCTGACCTCGCGCATAGTACTCTTGCGGTTCTTGGTTTTTAGCACCTTGGAGAGCGACCCCAGCCTTCGATGAGCTGTTTTCTCTTAAGCAGTTAACGAGCTGAAACTAATGACGCTACCAACTCATGAAAAGTTCGAGCTATTGCAACTTTCGTGTTTTTTTACTTTAAAATTATGACGGGATAGCTGAATGAAGAGAACATTTTTATTTTATTTTATTTTTATTTTTATTTTATTCTAAAACCACCGGATACAGCTCTCATTGGCCATTTTACACCGGGGTGTTCAACGTATGTAACAGTAAACGTACACAAACAACCATGCCCTGGACCGGGGTAACCTACCCAGGCGGGACTCGAACCCGCGACCTCTTGTTTGGCAGGCGAAGACGTTACCCCGCCGCCACCGAGGCCGGCAAATTTTCCCTAATAATTCATCTTTTAGCATCATCTAAAGAATTATTTTAGTAAATTGCGATTTTTAAGGGGTCTGAGTGAATGGCCCCACTCGTAGAGTCGCGTAGGAAAGAATCATTGAGGTCACATGCCAGGTGTCTTTTCTTCATCTAAATAGGTGTTTGGCAGGGGGTAATCAATCACCAGCAAGCATCATGCAAGAAGACCCACACGTGCACACCGCACGGCCATAAAAACACAATACAATTACATAAAAAAAGTATGGCATAATAGCAAAAATACGGACACATACATGCAAAGGCAAAAATTGCC
Organism: Ischnura elegans; assembly: GCF_921293095.1. Classification (NCBI taxonomy): domain Eukaryota; kingdom Metazoa; phylum Arthropoda; class Insecta; order Odonata; family Coenagrionidae; genus Ischnura; species Ischnura elegans. The sequence goes on from NC_060249.1 coordinate 89,174,515, forward strand.
AACTTTTCCCGGAGCACTTTCCCAGTGCATGCCAATCAAATGAAAAAGATGCAATAATGCTGAAGAGTGAGTCAAATATTGCGATTTTTCTTGATAATAAGGGGGTTTTCCACTGCTTTTTTGTTGCCTAAATCGAAAGACTATTACTCCTGGAGTACGTATTTCACGCTTTTAGATTTTTAAATGACGATATCTATTTTTCGCGATTCAATGAAAAGTGAAAATGTTCAAGTGCGCGAAAACGCGACGGCTAAATATGAATGCTGGGAAAAGCCCGTGTGACGTTATTCTCTATCCAGCTGCCGCCTTTGTGGCCACCTTGGTGCGAGCCTATGAGCACCGCTACGATGCAGGCCGCTAACCCTTGGTTTAAATGATTAAGATTAAATACCCTATCAAACGAAGGAAACCCTACCCTAGGCAATTTTAATAGGTGATTATTAACAGATGTTTCCCTGAGCTCTGTGCCTCATGCTTGCATTGGTAATCTCAGACGATGTAAAAGTCCTTACTACTCATATAGCACCTGGGCCCCTGTGACGTCACGTGGAGCGGCATCGCATGGGCGCCAATCTGGCTTTTTCAAATAAAGTTAAAACTGACCTAAACTGGAATTTCTAAAACCAAATAATTTGTATATTATGAATACACTAATGGTGGGTAACGAATCGCACTCAATGCTTTCCGTTTCCTTTGATGAAGGAAGCTACCCCATTATTGTTTTTCCATCCACTGTGCAACAATAAAGTGAACGGTTTATCCGGAGCAATGACCACATTCAAGAAACCGCTATTGATAAAGCCTCAGAGAGAAAGGGTTCGAGAAGCGATTTCCCACATTGGGAGACCCTCTTAAGATTCTCGACACGAATCGCCATCCTCTCTATCATCAGTCCACTCCCGAAATCTCAAACCCTTCCGTTCCCTCCGGATCCCATCGCATCGGTCAGGTAAGTTGAACCAACCGACCCTCACGTGCATCGGCGCAGAGCGGCAACGTCGCACATCTGAATTTCCAAACGTCCCCCCACCCCACCCGCCCCTAATAAAAATCGGCTTAATTAACTTCCGGGGAGGGCAAAAGGGTACAAAGGTCTGGGGATGGGGAAATTTTGGGAGTGTGAGTCTCGTGCTTCTGCGTGTCCCAGACCTCACCTCGCAGACAAAACCCCACCTATCCTCTCTCACGGTTTCCAAAAAGGAACGGGCGCATGAGAGGCGCAATTGTTTTTCCATCCATTCTTCGAGAGGGGGGGGAGAGAGAGAGAAAAAAAAGGAAAGGGCAATTAGCTGTCATTAGCTCCTACAAGGCGTGCCATTTGTAAAGTTTCGGCGCCCTGAAGATAAAAAAATAAACGAAATGGAAAAGAAAATAAGATCGGTATCAGCGCTTAGGCGGCGTGCGACGTTGCCACGTCACGCTTATTTGGTTACGAAAAATAGTGAGGGGGGATGAGTGGAAGGATTAAGTGCCAGTATAATTTCACCCACGTGGGAATCTCCATAGAAGACGTGGATAAATATTCTAATAACCAACACCGCCCCTCACAAGGTTTTCTCTCATGTGACCCCTCCTTCCGCTCCCTGAGATGAACTCTTCTGGTACAAACGCTGAGAGAGAGAGAGAGAGAGACAGCCATGGAGAGGACCTCATTGTTCCAAAAGACATTAACGAAATAGGAGTCTTTGTGAAATGGTTTTAATATCACCGGAATGCACCCGGAAGTTCTCCCCCCCCCCCCTCTTCGCCCTTCTATCGGCACATTACGAGAATATATCTTCCCCAAACATCGCATTAATCTAAACACATAATGGGAAGTGCATTAAGCAATCCCGGAGATTAGGGTGGAAAAAATTAAAGCATCGCTTAGGGAGAGAATATGAGAAGGCCGGTTTCCATCATCACAGCTCTTATGCTGGGACATCATCGGCCGTTGGCATTCAAGGCAGATAACGGAGGGTGGAGTTCACGATGGTAGAAACATTTTGAAGCGGAAGCGTTTATTAGGTACGTGATACCCCGCTACGTCGCGGAATAACATCCGAAGGTCAGGCCATTTTATACCTAAAATTTGTTTTTAATGAAACTCCGTCAGTCATCGTATGACAAACACGATTTTTTGCGGAGTTCATCACATAAATGTTTCGTTTAAAATGACCTGTTCGGGGAAGATGCAATACTAATACATAAAAGACCTTCAAAATATCCACGTGAATCCAATATGGTTGGGAAAAAAAATTACTATTATCAGTTTTACACACGAGACGTGTATATCTGTCCTCGCCCAGTAGCAGCCTCTCCTATCCATCATCAATAAGTTACAGCAGTCATCAAACAAGGAGTATTTCTACTTCATAACTTCCTTGTGTTTGAAATCGTGTCGTTCAATATTCGTCGTAATCTCTTTATTGGTGATGAGTCGCTAAAATCGATGGAGGAATAATAAACCGTGTTGCGTCGTACAGATCAGCAGTAAATTAATATTTTCCTCACCACTGAAAGGTTTATTACGTCGGCCGACCGGTGAAAAAATTTATTCTTTAAAAAGCAATAATAATATTTAAAAGACCATCAAAATAATCCAAACAATTGCGATATCACATAAAAAAAAGAACAGTATAATGTAAAGTGAAATCAATAGAAACAAAAAAAATTCTACTGAGTCAATCGTTAAGTTTAATAAGTAGGTAAAGAATAATTGAAGAAATCGAAGAGGAAAAACTACAGAGAAATAGAGAATAATATGAAAAGGAGCACCCCAGACGTAAACAATGCTTTTTTTTTAAATATGGTGGCACAAGGACCAATTTCACTTTTTTCTGGATTCTTCATCAAATTGCACCGCCAGTTTTTCATTACATTGCTTCAGACACTTCAGAGAACTATTTTAGGACCAAATCAGAAGTAAAGCAACATTTCAGCAAAATTTTCAGAACAACCTTTGTATATTCCTCGGAAACGACCGCACAAGCAATCACTGCTTCAAATCAACCTTAGATCGCAAATGAATCACTGAAAAGACCTCAGGAATTTCTGCAATCCAAGAAACATCCTAACAAAAAAACAATTGCGATATCACACAAAGGCAGGCAGGAAAAAAAAGGCGATCGAAGCAGAAACTTGCGCGGAGATCCAAGATTCAAGGTCGACTCATGAATTCACGGTTTCGGATATTCAAGGCACAGGTTTTCTCGAGATTAGAGAAAGTAGAAAAGAGAGAGATTTACTTTCCATCGATGTACACGGAGGCCGTATGCTAATACAAGACATTACTTGCACCGCTGAAGCAGATTGACGATCGAGGGTTGAATATTTACATTTACATAAAGCCTAGCAAGCCGCCTCAATGGGCACGCGGCATCACCAGAGTTTTTAAGATACCAGCCGTTTACCAGAACATACGATTTATTACATTATATTACAGGTCAGGGTTTTGACTGTGGGCTAGTATGAATTATGATGCTATAATAATACCGCTGAATAGAATACGCGTCACTAGTGTGGGGCACGTATGAAAAGGGACAAACAGAATCCATCGAGAAGGTGCAAAGACAGGCAGCAAGTTACATAATGGGGAAACACAAAAAGACCGAAAGTCTCAGTAAAATGCAGAAAGCACTGGTATGGGACTCACTAGGACGGAGAGGGAAATTAAGTATGCTTTGCGCACTTTACCGCACACTTAAGGGGAAAAAGGCAGGGGTAACTACGGAAGAAGATTGAATACCCCAGCTATATTGGTACGAATGATCACCAATACAAGATGAAATGCCGGCCACAAAGGACTAACGTCAATAAATTCTCATACCTAAACAGGACGATTACTGAATGGAATAGACTCCCTGCAGAACTGTTGAAGCCCTACCCAAACAACATAAAGATTTTCAATAAGAGGTGTAAAGGATATATATTGGAAAATTAATATCATTGTATTTTAAGTATTCACTATACAGTTTCATTTTGGTGATGTATTTTCCATTCACTATATTTTTATTTATTTTTTATGCAAACTGTTACCACCGGGCAAATAGCCAACTTGTAACTTGTACAATAATAAAACACTAATATTTAAAAATGAAGGTCCTATAATTTGCCACTATTGTATTCATAGCTCTATTTCTATTAGAACTGAATATCTAATGCGTGGATTAAAAATGATACCTGTATCGCTGAAGGATACTAATTCTCAGGTAACTAGCAAGCTAAGTCTCTGTTTCCATGGGGCCCCATGTGGTTCTATTCTCTCTCGCAGACGACAAAAAGTGTGATCGCAATGTAAAACTGTAAAGTGTGAGCAGAAGTATAAAATATACAACATAGAGAAGTAAAAAACTAAAAGGAAACCTAACACTCACTCATTGATTCAATCTGGAGGTTGGTTTGGACAAGTGAGTTTATACCTCACTCCTGTCTTATCCGCGCGCATGAGAATATCACACTTCCAGGGAAGAGGGGGCGAGCAGTTTTCCCTCGGCTGACTCTCACTTAGAAGATTTTTGCACTATTATAATTCATTTTCGGGAATACGTCTGCGTGCTATTAATATTTAACTCAACGTTTCGTTCCACTTACTGGGAACGTCGTCAGGAGACGACGACGACGTTGACGACGTTCCCAGTAAGTGGAACGAAACGTTGAGTTAAATATTAATAGCACGCAGACGTATTCCCGAAAATGAATTATAATAGTGCATCTAATCGCTGCGAAAACCTTAAAACTAAAATTTAGAAGATTTTTGTTTGGGGGATTCAAAAGGGTTCACAAGGGGTTTCAACCAGAGACCCTTCGATCAGAAGCCAAGCGCACTATTCACTAGGACACCACGCTTTCCATTCGCATGGGCACATCACACGAATACGAAAAATCATCCAACTCGAAAGAAATATGCATAAAGGCAGGCATTCAACTTATATCGAGATATCGCCATGCGACGTGTTCCTTCTAGGGATGACCCAAGATTCTAGGAGATATCAATCCAAAATCTGGGATAGACATAATATTCTATACCTAGACTCATATATAAAGAGGCATAAGGTTGCTTCCTAACTAGAAATAAATTTTAAAAAGCAAGTTTTAGGTACATAATAATCTAACAAAAATAATAATCGTTGCCTCTAATAATATACCGATTGTTACAATATGAACAGTGGTGTTTTAAAGTAATATAATATTTATTGCACCACAATTACAGCTATAACTCATACATCAAATTATAGTGCACGTCAGAGCAAAACATAGCAGCATAGCGAAGATTGGACGCTCGCGGTCAGGATAGGTGATGTAAGGAGAAATGTGCGGAATACGGACATTGGCGGTCAAGGCAGCTTTGGGCACTTTGCGGCAAACGACTTTCTTATCTACCGAGGCAGGTAAATTCGCGGAGTAAAGATTAGCCGGCTTCTCCTATTTTGGGGAATACGATAAAAAAAGTGAAGCGGAAGAATGTTTGCGAGGAAAATGGAACGAAGAGGAATAAAGAGGGCGTGGTTAGGGGTAAAAAAGGGTCGTTGTCTATTCAAATTCCGCACATTACCCCTAACCCTATTTTCCAGACCGCGAGCGTCCAAATTTCACATATTGTTATCTTAATAGGTCAACTCTCGGATAAATCTGCTACCTATAGGCAGTAAACATATTTGTTGTGAAAGAAAAGTTTTTTTTAGCAGGTCGAGAGGTATTTTAGACATAACTGACCAAGCCAAAAAACACCAGCACCCGCCTCAAATCGGTGATAAAGACTATCTCATGGGGATCCCTCATACCGGCAACGCACTCTAATTGAGGTTTCGCAAGGGAAAAATATCCCGTTTCTCCTACTTAGTCTTCGCACTTACCGAGAATTCATTACACAAAACGAACAACCAGCTACGAGTCATTTGCGGAATACAGACGCACACGAACGTCGTTGGTCTAAACATTTGCGCAAGAAAGTCTTTCATTCACTTTCTTCTTTGCTTCTTGCTCTTTCAGTTTCAACTTTGCCCATCGAGTAATTTGGCCAAATAAAAAAAAACTCCTTCGCCCTTTCTCTTTGTCTCCAGAGCAGATTCCAGGTCAGAAGGAATGACTTTGGCAATAATTTACTATTAAAAATATACAAATTATTTGGTTTTAGAAATCCCAGTTTAGACGAATATTAAAGTTCAATTTTAACCGCATTTGAAAAGGGCCAGATTAACGGCCATGCGATACCACTCCACGTGACGTCACACGATCCTAGATGCTGTACAAGTTTACCTTTTTTGACGGTCATAAAATGCGCAAAATAAGGCAGCGACCATCTGCAATGTATCGCCTATTTTTGGTGACGGGAAGCGCTAAATCGACTCTGGAGGGATGCAATGAAATAAAAGGGAGAGGGATGCGATAGAAAAAAAGAAAGTGGAAGGATGTTTGCGAGGAAAATGGAGCTGAGAGGAAATAAAGGGGGCGTGGGTGTAGGGAGAAGGAGAAGAAAAAGAGGTTCGGTCTTCGAAAGGAGGACAGAAAAAAAGGGGCAAAAGACGTTGGGTTGGGGTGAGGCCGCCACGGTTCCCTATATTTCGATTCCAAAAATTCCTGGGATTCATTCCACAATCCGCGCCGCAGAGGAGAATGGAGAGTCAATGGCTTTTGGGAGCACACAATGCGGGGTGTGGCGGACGGAGGGAGGGAGGGAGGGGGTCCTTTAAGGGAAGGGTAGATCTGGCGAGGACATCGAAGAAGAGGGGGGAATGCGGAGTGGGAGTCGAAGGAAGAATGATGGCGAGGACAAGGGCAATCTAATGACGGCTAACAATGCAATAAATGCACGAGGAATGTCGGTGAACGACCCGCGCAAATCAAAAAGCACAACCTTCTTACAGCTTACGAGGAGGCCTTATGCCGTCTTCCTTTTGTTCAAACCGAAACCAACGGCGAAACACTGGGTGATCCTAAATAAAAATTATTTCATCATTTATTCAAAGACGAAATTTATTAAATTACGCACGAAAATTTATGTACGCAAACTTCAAACAAGGGAAAATCGATGCCTATTTCACAAATATACTTACACCTTTAGGCGACTTCTAATTTAACATTATATCATGACAATCTAATGATGGCTAGCAATGCAATAAATGCACGAGGAATGTCACTGAACGACCCGCGAAAATCAAAAAGCACAGCTTACAACCCTCCTTACAGCTTACGACGAGGCCTGATGCCGTATTCCTTTTGTTCAAACCGAAACCAACGGCCAAATAAAAATAAAAAAGCGAAGTGAAACACTGGGTGATTCTAAAAAAAAATTATTTCACCCTTTCTTCAAAGACGAAATTTACTTAATTACGCGCGAAAATGTAAGTACGCAAGCTTCAAATAAGGGAAAATCGATGCCTATTTCAAAAACATTCTTACACCTTTAGGCAACTACTAAATTAACATTCTATCATGCCAATCTAATGGTGGCTATCAATGCAATAAATGCACGAGGAATGTCGGTGAACGACCCGCGCAAATCGAAAAGCACAACCTTCTTACAGCTTAAAACGAGGCTTGATGCCGATTTCCTTTTTTTCAAACCGGCAATAGCAGTCAAATCAGAATCAAAAGGCGAAGCTAAACATTCAGTGATTATAAAGAGAATTTTAACCTTAAATTTAATTAGGAAATGCAGTAAAATACCCAAGAAAACGGAAGTACGCAAGCTTCAAATTCAGGATTCAAAGACAGGATAAATTGAGCCTTTTTATTTCAAAAATAAACTTACACATCAGGCATCTACGACATTAATATTTTACCCCGCAAGCCACCTAAATAGGCGGGTTTTACCAATACTTAATTAAATAAAAATTAAAGTTAATTTTTAAAAAAGTTCGCGCTTCAGATGTTTGACATTTGAGTCCCACTAAGTATTTACGGAAGTCCCTTATCGATCGAGGGAAAGACGATAATCTCCACTTATCCGTTCAGCAAAGTAATTTTGATAAGTTATTTTATCGTTAATACCGGACGTAGAAAAATAGTGAGGTTCCAAGATAATATTCTCTGTATCGCTTTGAAAGATAGCTCGATAAATCTAAGCGTCGCACGTAGCTTCCGTGTCCTTAGGGAAAGTATATCCATCAACTTTTGAATGGGGCATATAACTGCATTATAATACCATGAAGCCGACCGTGATTGCTCCTTAAAAGAGCCTTCAAAACGTTCTCACCATTTTACCAATTTTGTGAGAAGCTAATATAGATACCCTCAAACTAAGGGACACCCATAAATTTTAAAATGGCAACTGTAGACTATAAACCCACCTCAACGAATAACTCTCTTGTTCCGAGAAAAACAAACAAAAGTAGATGAAGACAATATCGAGAAAGTAATCTCGTCTGTACTATTATATGTATAAAGAAACCGACAGATACTAAGCTCCTCATGAGAGCCAGCGAAATGTTCTCAGAAACGTTCGTGCTTAGTCAGGAGCAAAGAAGGAGAGACACACCCTAAAGTTTCTAAAATGACAGCCGTAGTCCATTTAAAACCACCCCCAACGATGGATAAATTTAATTTTCGTTAAACGACCAAAAGTGGATCAAGACAATATGGAGAAAGGGCTCTCCGCTAGATTATTATAATACAAAGAAGCCGACGAAGATTAAGTCCCTCACTAGACAGAGCCGTACCCATATCACCACGTTCGCCGTAAATAAAGGAAAAGACGTGTGGATAGAGAAGCTCGGCAGGCGAGTAAATAAGGGAAAGGGACACAAAGAGAGGGATGGAAAAGGTTTAAGAGGAAGAGAGAGAAAGAGAATAGTTCGAAAGAGGATATGGGAATAGATGAGGGTGGACGGGGCGAGCGCGGGGCGGAAAAGGGTTGCTTGAGTGAAGGGGCAAATCATGAATATGGAGGGCGAAGAGGGGGGCGGACGTGGAAGGGGGAAGACATTGATTCCAATTACGACACTACCCATAATTCATTGCCCCAGCGGCAGCGGCATCTTCTCCTTCAAGACGGCCTCCGCTGCGCTACACCCACCCCTTCTCCTCCTCCTCCACCCCCTTAACTCTCATACTAGTCTCCTCCGGGTCCATCTCCTACTCCTCCGCTTAAGCTCATTCCATTGGAGATTTTGGTCATCGACTACATTCATCCGAAATCGTCCACATTTTAAAAATAAACCCTTGCAATTTTCCGCGATCCACGTTACTAGAAAATTTCCTTTGACTACAGCCATAGGAAATCGTCAACATTTTGAAATAAACACGCAATTTTCGCACGATTAACCGTGGAAGATTGCAAGTTTTTCTTTCATAATGTCGACTATTTCCCACTATGTCGATGACCAAAATCATCGATTAATTGTGGAAAATTGCAAACTTTTATTTCAATATGGAAAAATTCCACTCCATCACGCTTTAATCTTTGGATTTTATTCGAAATCGTCAACAACGCAAGTTAATCGACCGGCTCATACCGCATGAATAGGAGTGGAAATTCTGAATGATGACTCGGTAATCCACGGTTATCTATTGGCATCGATTATCGCTTGCCGTACACCATATTTTGCCTAGGATTTCCGACTACCAAAGAAATGCACCTTTAGGAAAGCATGTCACAGAAATCCAACAACGAATATTCGCATGGCTATACTGAAGCATCGCAATTCTTCCACTCTCGAGATGTAAAATCCATGAATGCGAAAATAAGTTGAAATTCATTAAACTGACCGATATACCGATAATTGTCATCGCATCACCCTCAGCACGACGACGCTCGCAGCTTCATTTTACCAAGGATGTCTTTTACTTTTTAAGGTTCCTTGCTGTACTTCTCCTATGCTGAATGATGATTTATTACAGTTATTTGAACGTAAAAATCGTAAACTAATGCCAAAATTTATTGAAAGCCGTCATCATGGTTACTTTATCTAGTCGATTTCGAATTTCATGGGCTTTTACTATAGTACAATACTTGGCTTCAACAATCAACTTGATAATCAAATCAAATTGATCAAATTGATTAATTAATTGATAACATTCTGCGATTGCTAATCAAATATCACAAAAAAGAAAAAAGCCATAATTTTCATAAATATTCTTTGTTCATTTCTTATAGAGGGGGGGGCTCTTAATGCTGTTCACATTTAAAACTCAAGCCGACGGCAAATAATAATAACTGTCGATAATAGACGCTAGTCATAAATTTATTGCCTAAGATAGTCGGCTACGATTTATCGATAATCGATAACTTTCATTTTTACAAAATAGTATTTTAGAAACCTTGCATGATCAACTAAGCAAAATTTCCAAAATATTTCGATAAATCTAACCACCGAGCAAGCCTACCTCCACAAACTCAACTTCGCTATCGCCCCCAAAAATGCCTACACGATAATCCCCATCACAAATCCTCCCCTCCTACCATCCAAACCACTATTGATAATCGACACTCGTCAGAAATCGATTGCCTAGTGCAGTCGGCTACGATTTATCGATTAAGGATTACTTACATAATTAATTACATATAAATAATATTCAATTACTACCGATACTCGACAGTGGTCATAAATCGATTGCCTAGGGTAATAGGGTATGATTTATCGATGCTACGAGTTTACTTAATCGTAGTTTACTTCCATAAACACAAAATAATATTTTAGAAACCTTGCATGGTCGACGAAGCAAAATATCGAAGGTTTATCGATAAATCTAACCACTCAGCAAGCCTTCCTCCACAAGCTGAACTTCGCGACCGTCCACAAGAATGCCTACCCGGCCACCCCCTCCACGGAGCCTCCCCATCCAAACCACCCCCAAGCATCCCTCCCACCCACCGCCGTCCGTCGGGGAAAGACGGATCGCGCAAGGTAGTCCGGTCGGTCTGGAGAGACGGTCGGGGGAGGCGAGAGAGGGAGGATCCCCGCGGGGGAGTCTGACTGCGATCGCATCCTGGTGACATCGGGCTCTCGACGGGGACTCGCAACCGCAGGTATACCTCCATGCCGCCAACTTATGAATTGTCCACATTACAATGACATGAGTTTTTTACCCCCGCGTGTGTGTCTGTTATGACGCTCGTCTTCAGGAAGGCACTTCCTCACTTCGGGGGCGGGGATGGTAATTGGGAATCCATCCGGGAGGTGACTTGTCTCATTTTTCCACCCCTATACAAGCTGCTCACCCCATCGTAAAAAAACCCATGCTGTCATCCGGGAGAACTAGGGGAAAATATTATGCGTCTGAGACTTTCAGAACCAACACCGTGAACGACCCAACTAATGAATGTTCTTTAAATGATTATTTGGATATTTCAGAGCGGTAAAATAATCTAACTTATCGATTCAATAAGATAATAAAATGAATTAATGTCAAATTTGTTCGATAGAATACAAAATTATTTGAAAATATTCTACCCTAGAAATGGGCATCTTTAGGATGACGAGCCGTTTTGAGATCACCAACTCAGCCATCACTAAAGAAAAACATTCACTATAGACATGATTTGGGATAATACCTATAACTGTGAGAGGTTCTCTTTGGCCTAAAATATTCCAACAAAATTAAAATGCTAAATTTTATGACTAAAAGGTATAGTCTACGCTATGAACGGACAAACTTTTTTTCAGGTTGTTCCTAGAAAGTTGCCTCCAGAAGTCATAATTCGTATATTGGCAGCGTCATGTTCATTTCATGATATTATAAATGCACTATTTTCCGAAACAGTTGGAAGTGCCAGGAATTCTAATTCAATGTAGGCACGATTGAGCAACTAATGGGTTTTTCAGATACCTCCCTATGAATAAATGTAGTTTAATTTCTACAATGCGCTTCATTATGCCCATAAACTCCTCGAAGAACATCCATCACTCCTACAAAAGGAAAGCTAAAACCTATAGCTTGGGCGACAGAGCGAACAAGGGGATGAATATTATAGTACTATTCTCAATATATTAGCCCTAATGATGTAATATTCAATACATATGGCTACCGCAGTAAAATGAATCCACCCCTGATTTGAAAAAATTTAAGTTTAAAACATATAATTTCCCAGACAGGACAAAACTACTCTGATCACATTTAGAAAAAAAAATTCATATGTGGTATAAGTAAAATCTGCCGCGAGGAAAAGAGTGAAATTTTCATCAAGAAAAAATATCCAGGGGCGGGTATGGACCATGGACCTTTGGCTTTCGAGATCGCTGCGCGGACCGCTAGGCCATCCTGGTTCGATGATCCCCATCACCATTCAAAACAATAAATCTGTAAAATACCACGAGAATCAAGAAAAATGAAGACCTAAGCTCCGTGGTTCTATTTCCGCACCAAAATATTTTATATGGCCATTTTGCCATAGAAATTAATGTAAATTAATGTATTAATGTAAATGCCCATAGTTTCAACTTACGCTACCAGTAGCATTAATAAGTTCAATAACTACTCTCCTTCACTTTGGTATTGAATTTATTGAAATACTTCCACAGGGTTTACGGAGACTATCTCATGTCATCTTTTAAATCGATGACTTCTTCAGTAAAATTGGAATCTCATTCCATTGTCCTCCCGAAAACTACCTGTTGCGTTAAAGGGGGATGACGGAGTGGAAGGTGAATGATGGGAAAATGTGACCCTTAAGGATGGATAAAATGGACATTGCTGAAGCTTAAAAGAAATATACCGACATTTACAGACGCAAAATAAGAAATAACTATAAGAAAATACCTATGCATGATAGAATAGTCAGAAACAGCGGTGAAATTTTGTAAATCGGCTAAGTGCGTGTAGTGCTCTCTCCTACTTAAACAAACAAACATTGAGGTTGAACTAGTTAATGAACCGTAAATTCAGAAGCTAGGTTGATCCTGTACAGTGACAAATATTCACACATTATGGCAGCTGTATATAAGCTAAGTGTGACGAATGACGGAAAGCTGTAAAGAATAAACACTTTTCCTGAATAATTGTTTCCAAGCAAAGGAAAATTTCGTAAAGAATAAGCATGAGTTGAATCGTATAATGGGCTCAATCCCAGTTGTACAATTATGCACAAATAATTCTGGCGATAAAGTAACTTCACTAGATTTTACTATCTATATTTTTTTGTCATTTTCATTCAAAAACACCACTACGGGTGATTTTCTTAACTGCACGATGAGCTACGCGAGAGACGATTTTTGTATAATAAAAAATTGACTATTATCTCCCCGTTACAAACTCATGCCTTATAATTACATGTTCAACGTCAGGATACTTTCGTAAAGAGTGCGGGACTTTTTAATTTATAGCCCAAAAACTTGTGTTGACTTCTTTCATGGTGACTCAAGATCTTTCTTATAACACAGACAAAAGAAGGGCGGAACACCTTGACCACCTTGGTTCCCCTTTAAGCTGATTTAGCATTCTTTCGGGGAAAATACCTCACATTGCTTCTAAGACCCATGCATGAGCTGCTAAATAATCCTCTCCGAAGTTTTCAGAAGGTGAGAATTAAAAAACGTCAAATTTGAATACAATGCCCCGACCGACTAAATATGAGGATCGTTTGCGGAAAAAAGGATCAAGGTGCACATTAAAGAAATTTATTACGAGGAAAAAATGAAGGTTCTTCCAATTAATGAAGCATAATTTTCAATGATTCTGCATCCTAGCAGGTTGCGTTCTTGAATAAGGCGATTTAAGTATTTCCGACGAATAAAAAAGATAAGAGTTTTTTTCAAAGTACGATAATGAACCAGAAAAAATACTAAAAGATTATTTTAATTTAATACAGTTTAAGGGTAATAGCATTTGAATCTCATTCATTTTTTCAACCAATAAAATCTAAAAATTCAGAAGTTATTTTGGTATCCTCTCGCATTACTTCGATAATAATAACTTATAATTTTATGTCATCGCATGTTCATGCATCAAATTGGCAATAGCTTACTAAGGGCAACCAAGAATCATTCCCACAGTCTATAGAGATAATTATATTAGCTTAATGAGAGCTGAAAATGAACAATTTGCATGAATGGTTTGGTTTTGTGATAAGGGGTTAAATGACTTTCTTACGTTTTTAATAGAATATTGTAATTCCTTTTTTTTAACTTTTCGGTTGCCCCTGATAGTGGAAACTAACCTTCGTCGGCTAGAATAACATTTATTGCTAATCTTATTACATTTCGTTACAACATTTTCATACAATTTAGCTTACTTATGACAAGAGTTAATTTTTACTTTCATCTTGTGATACCTGCACTGAGCGATGTGTGGTTGTTGAGAGCTCACATCAGCGTATGCATACATAGATTTTAAAGTGGGTCTTGTTCATGAAAATGAACTGTGCAGCGTAGTTTATGTTAGTGACATCTCAAGCTCAACCAAAGGCGCTGGGAGCGACTCAATTCTAGCAAAGTACAAGTAGAAATAACAAATAAATAATTTTGTCAATTATTACGTCAGTCTGGCTTTGAGGACACATTTATCCATCGATTAAGATTCGTGGAGGAATCTTTATAATTGAAGTAGATCATTACTCCTGAATCCCAAAAAGTCACAGAAAACCTGGACTTGATTAATTTGTTTTCCTTCTGGCTAGACGCGTAGGTGTACGCAAGCAAAGTGTGATTTGCATCGAACTATTTGCGTTGAAAAACGTACATTCTTGGACACTGAACGAAAACTGGATCATTGAAAAAGGATCAAACAACATTACTAAAGCTCCATGACACGACAAAATACTACATATACAAAATATAATTCCTGCCTAGTATGTGCAGGAGATTATTTCGTATTCCATACAGCGTTTAAACACCCTGCATTTATTACAATAATATTGTAAAATATCGCAGGAATAGAAGAATGGAAGTTGTTGGTCCTTCCATTCCTGCGACTATGGATTTCCACCAAGTTACGCCCGCTACCATTAATTATTGTAAAATATATTCGCACATTTCGTCAAATTGCTGGACCAAAAATTGGTTTCAAAATTTCCCATCTCTTGGCCACACTTATAATTATGAAAGATTCTGCATTTCTTGGTTTTCCACGATGCGACGTCCGTTACTCCTCGACTGCACTAAATCCCGTATTTTAACGAGCACCTTCTAGTCGAGGATCATCTTGAAGAGGCTCGTGGAGAAATGTTTATGCAAGCATTAGGAAGCACATATTACGCGCATCTAATCGCTTGCTCCACAAGAATCGCCCGACTCCGCCTAATTTTTCGATGCCCTGACTACATGCAAGGAGAGCCAGCGAGCGTACGCGGGATTACCAGCAGTCGTCTCAGCAATAACACGAGGCAAATGCGGCCGACCTCTCGCCACCACATCGTTTTGCGGCCCGTTCTTCTTAACCCAGCAATCTCATCTCGAGGAGAATAACAAGGGCTTACTCCGGTAATCTCCGCACCCACTCTCTCCTCTGGGGCTCGCCTTTAACTGCGCCAGACGCGGATGATGACGACGAACTGTAACGCGAGAGCCGACGCCCATGACGTGTCCACGCTAATCCTCGGACGGACTCTCTCGCTCCGACACTTCTCGGTTACCCGGCCCTTCACCGCATCTCTCCCGAAGACGCCAATCTGACGCGCCCCCTCTCCACGGCCACGACTTGATCCCCCAATTACGGCATCTAAGACGGAATGGACCCCCGTGCCCATCACGCACTCACTCCCTTGCAGGACGTACCGACAACAACACTGGGCTCCCTCCCTCAGCGACTTCGGGGCTGGCTGCCTGGGTCCTCCGCTGCATCTTTTTCCATCCCATACTTATAATGAAGTCCCGTTTGGGCTTGTAATGGGATCCGGAAATTACTCCAGTTACTCCCAGAGGTCCCCCCGACCCTACCGCTAGGATAGGACTCACGAGACGGGGACTTACATGAAACATATGCATAGAGGGAAACGGGAAAGGTAGCAATGATACTATGAAAATGACCCTAGCATGAATATTGTTGGTTGTTGACGATAACCCAGATTTTAAAAGAAATTAAACCGAGAATACAAGCGTAGGAGTGAAGAAAAAATTCATCAAATGCCACATACAGAGCTTGTTTTTCTATGGAGGCGAGGTTTGGACGTTGACTGCAGCAGAGAAGTCAAGAGTCGAAGCATTCGAAATGTGATGCTACCGAAGAATGATGAAGTGCTGAGATGAATGAAGTGCTGGGAAGAGTGAGAGAAAAGAGTAGTCTCCAAAAAAAACCTTAAGTAGAAGACGAGACAACTTAGTCGTCTACATTATATGGCATGATGGCCTGATGAAAACAATCGTAGAAGGACAGGTGGAAGGGAAGAAGGGCAAGGGATGGCCCCGAATGAGTTTCATAGGACACGTTACAGAGCATGCAAAAGTGAAGAAACACGTCACAATTAGCCGATAGGAGAGAGGAATGGAGAGATGCGTCAAACCAATCTTTGGATATACGACTAATGATGATGAAAATAGTTAACGAATACCATCTCCAATATTCAACTCTCATTCGCTGCATTTATGTTTCTCTCATTTTTTGGGATCCATTCTCAAAACAGCTTTTTAGGCTTTTGTAATCAATAAACCGCAAGGGCGTAGCTATAAAAAAAATCGTCGGATAATAGCATTTTTTTGAAGTTCATTTCGAGGGAAATATTTTAGACCTATCTCCCACATTGGGGGTGTTGGAACTCCCAGACCGCCCGCTGATCGTAACAGTTGAAACCGTAGTGATAAGAACGAGCAATGTTAAAACCCTCAGCCTGGTTGGCCACCACACAAATGAATTGACTCGAACCCACAGCCTTACGATTAAGCAAAAACCACTTAAATACTCTTTATATATCATCTTAAGTTTTCCCGGCGTATCAGGTGCAGAAAATTTTTTCGGGTTTTTCACCGGTTGATGTTTTCCATGTGACGTTACGAGCAGCGACTTGCTGTTCATCCTTAGGGGATCTTCCGAAGACTATATCTCACTATTATTTCTTTCTGCATTAAACCGAGTCATGAGATCATGTATGAACATCACATGTCCAATAAATACTTAAGCTATACAGTTGCCTAAAATGAAATATCCAGGAAAGAAAACAAATTATAATCATCATTAAAAACATTTTTTAAATAATTTGACACGAAAACCTCGCCGCAATTATTCACATATTAGTGTTCAAATCCGAATTTTATTTCCCAGTGCTGCATTTTTTTTCATTATTTATTTCAACACAAGGACGACTTCTCAATTCGTATTCTTAAATACATTCATTAAACCATAATCCGTAGCTTTTCCAGGATTATGAATATCTGCGGTGGTTTAGAAGGTACCATTACTACCTCTTAAACAATATTACGGCATCTTATTTCGTTAAAAACTACTCATCAAAAATTTATAAAATACGTTATCATCTTGAAATTGGTATATTATTCATAAGACATAAGACATTTGTCAATCTCTAAGATTAAAATTAAACATTGGAGTAAAAGGTGAGGTAAACTTTTCAAATATAACACACACGTAAATTTTGAAAAGGGTAATTAGGTATATCCTGCGAACATTTCAACAAGATAGCTTACGTTTTAAACGAGTTTTTTGTCATCGAAATAGACCGATATATTGATAACCTCGTGCAGCACCGGGGATTCCACGACGTTAAGTAGACTCCAGAAGTTTCAATGAAGTATCCAGTCCCATCATGGTCCACTCAACGAGTCAAAATCTTCTGCTTTCCGGCAGGTGGCTACGTGCTGGTATGGAAACGCAGCAGAGCCAGTGGTTTGATTCCTGGATGAGTTTGTATTTATTCTACTGGAATTTCTTTACCGGAAAGACTAATCCAGGCATTTTGCGATTCCACCCTTCGACATGATACAGCTTAGTCACCTTCGATGCTCTAGATAGCGCCTTTCCGCTGAGTCTCCTCAGTGACTCCGAGAACGCTTAGCGCTGAGAGGATGCCATTATCGACACTTTTTCGAAGAAATGGTGCGAATAAGGTTTCTTGAAAACCGAATGGCTGTTTCTTACGCCACCCTTACAACTCACTTCCGTCGTTTTTTATGGATCTTCGGGGTTTCTTATCCCTACGATACGGCTATGCACAGCAAAAGGAAGGACTCCACTACGGACTCCATGTTGCTATTTACTCATGAAATCGACCATGCGGTCCTGTTATACCTTCACCAATTTACAGGTGTTTGCACTTCCCAGATACTAACTGTGAGAACCCAAAATCAATCAACAGACAAAGTACTTGGAAAGAACTTACTAGAATTAATTTTACTGCATTTTTTTAATTTGTGTTTTAGAACGCGTTTGTGCCCAAATAATTTACTTCTATCAACAATGCGCATAGTTCCAATCGTCTACATGATTAAAATCGACCAAACTCATTTAAAAATATTCTCTCAGGAAATAAACCAAACTGGACTATAGGACCTACTTTAGTTAAAAATACGTCACATTCACGGCAAAATATATTTATTCTGTAAGGCAAAATATTTGTACGCAGAAGGTGAATTGCATAGCTCTCTTTAGCTATGTGGCAATAATATATAATTTTAAACCATTTCCCCAGGTAGACCATATGAAAATGAAGATTATCAAACGACTTCAATTTAATTTATCCTTGAACACGTTTTATTCGTAAAAATGACACCTCTTTTAGTACATGAGTTATGCATTGTCTCGGTAAATTGGGCGTCAAACTGGGCGAGAAACTTTGCAATGATAGATTAAATATGATTTTCTTATAGTGGCAGACATGGAAACTTTTACCATTGAACACAACTCTTATTAGCTACTAAAATCTAGATTTATCATACGCCAAGGGTTGAGTATTAAAATCTTGACTGGCCAGCTGTTGCGCAAAGTTTACCCAAAGAGTCAGAAAGTGAATAATTTTTAGAAAAAAAAAACAGGAAAAACTGACAGTGAGTGAGTGGGACTCGAATAAAAAAACAAATTGACCATCCACATGCACTGGACGTTCATTGAAGGCAGTATTGAAGAAACAAACTTCCTTTTGCTTTCGTCTGAATTTATGTTACAAATGACTGCGCCAATATTTCATTGTCTTCATGACACAACGTCGCAAATACGAAGAAGGATGATCTATATCCTAAAAGAGGTATTCACAGACGTCTCTCACTCAGCATGCAGTACACTGCCCTGCGGATACCAGATGAATTCCAGTACTAAGAATTTAAAAAAAAAAACAAATTACTTGACGTAAAGCGAATGGAAAGACGCCGAAAATACAAGAGAAATATTAGAGCTTCGAAGATAACTCGAAAAGTCATTCATCTTCGGAAAAAAATTGCCCAAGTGAAACGAAAAATTGTATGTGTAAAGTGAAACAGTGACCCCAGTAATCTAATATCAAAAAGTTCATTCCTTAACAGTTCGATTATTGAATGGAACAAGTTATCTGGGGAGTTGTTTACACATTACGTTGTAGCATTTAAAAATACATATGATAAATGGGCGCTTAGTAATTGAAAATGAGCATTTCTGAAATTTTAACGGATATATCAGTATCCATGCTAATGTTTCATTTATTCCAGTGCACTCATGCCCTGTCACATAGCAAGAGTCAATTTGCACATATACGTGTAAATAAATACATTACTAAAATGGGCAATAATGCATTGTGAATGAAGTAAAACTCATATGTTGAGTTTATCGACTGCCTACCCAAGAAACACCAAGAGGTGGTATGATCTCGTCGTTTTCCCGGCGAATGATATCGTGTAGTTGAACTGGGGATGCCTATCGCGTGAATTCTGAGGAACCACCTTGTACGGGAGAACGATCCCAGTGGTTTTCAATCGCCAGGTGTTTATAGCATTCCATACGAATGTGTACCATTCTTATGAGGGCGAAACCGGCAGGACCATTGAGACGCTCATAAAGGAACAAAGAAGGCATTTTAGGTTCGGTCAATTGGAAAAATCCGCAGTGGCCGACCACAGCATAACAAACAATCATGCCATCCACTGGGACAACGCCAGAAATCTGTGCTGCACTGACCATTACTGGGAAAGGCTCAAAAAAGGAAGCCATCGCAATCAGGTCGGAAAAGAAAATCTTCAATCAAGACAACGGCTGCAACTTAAGTACCACCTGGAGGCCGATTTTAAGGTTGATCAATGAGGGGAGAGAAAAATAAGGTGGAAAAATTGGTCCAAACAGCAGCCACCTGACATTCACCCTCGACCTATATGAATCGCTAACTGCAAAAAGGCATCATGACCGAGTGGGACGATTTTTATATTATTTTTCTTTAAATTTTTTTCAGGTGCAAGACTCGTCGTTTTCTACTAAAAGGAAACATGTGCGCCCGGCGTTACATGTTTCCTTTTAGTAGAAACGTTGAAAATATATCGTATTGAGAATATTAGCATTGCATGTTTCCTCATTCTCAACGTTTCCTACTAAAAGTAAACACGTAATGCTAATAATACCGAGCGGACATATTGTTTCCTATTAGTAGGAAACGTTGAGTCTTGAACTGAGCGACAGCTTAAAGAAAAAAAGAAAAGTCGTCCAACATGGACACGATGCCTCTCTGCAGTTAGCGATTCATATGTATTCTGGGCACATATCTGTTCACGTCACTCGTCCTGAAGACTCGACTTGATTTTCGAAACGTCGACAGCATACTTTCACCCGGTGGAGAGCCCGAGTTCAACTACAAGACGAAGGGGAGGTGGCTGCAATCCGCACACCCGCCTGCACACCCCGATAGCGTACCCCATCCCACGCTTCCTTCCAATGACCCCTTTCCCCCTCTCCCCCGACAAGACACCCTCCATCTCTTTTTATCACCACCCTCTTTCTTCCCCCACCACGGCGGCCGCGAAAGGGAGAGTAGGGTTGGGGGCAGGCGGAGAGAAATCTGCATATTGCGGGCGTCACATTCGACGGTGGCCATAAAGCCAACACGGGGAGGTTTTTACTCGAGGAAGGGGATGCGACTGAATGGATGGCGAAGGGAGAATATGGGTGGTAATATGCTTGTTTTTAGGGTGGAGAAGGGAGAGGTGAGGGACGTGGTCCGGGCAGAAGAAAGGTAGACGAAAAGAGGGAGAGGCAAAGGAGAGTAGGTATTCAGAAAAGGTCTCAACGCGGTGGAACTTCGAAATGTTCGTGAGCGTGACATCTCAACTTTCACCAATATCAAAATTTTTAACTGAACGTGGTTCTGCTTTTACTTGGAACTAAGGAAAAAAGAAAAAGTCGATAGGATTGATCGTTGAACTTTAAAATGTTCTTATTTTATCGTCTATAGAAAAAATCCACTAGCTGTAATGGTGTGCATGTTTAATCAAAGAGTTTATTCTTTGAAAATTTTCAATTCGTGATACATCTTGAAACATAGCCCTTCTTTAATCGTAGCATCTTGTGATGTCGGACTCAACTCAACGTTGGATACGATTCTAGTACTAGGCATGTTGAGCCACCTCCACGTTGGATCGCAAAGGGTTGAAAGAAATTATTGAAGAGATTATTTAAGGGGTAACCGCGGACTTAGCGGTGGCGTACAGTTATGGGCTCACCCGCAGGTGTAAAGATTCCACAGAGCGAAATCATTTTCCTCAACCGGCGAACCAGAATCTCCCGGAGTTGTGCCAGATTCCCTAACACTAACTACCATGGCATCTTCTTTTCCTGGGCCCTGCAAATGAACTCAACTCTTGGTACCGTTTGACGTAATTCAAAAACGGAAGTCGCATAAGTTTTGTTCTTTTCTTTGAACCTAGTCTCCCTCGCTTGGCCTAGCCATAATCTGATTCCACCACGTCAAGCTCCTTTCTTAAAACTGTCACTTGCCTTAACCTCTCTTTGATTACTTTACTTTTTCTCGCTTCACCTTTCCACCTCTCAATTTTCCCCTTTTCCTAATTATACCCAAATTTCCGAAAAACGCATCCACTCAGTGATTCAACCCGAAGGCTGGCTTGTGTGGATGAGGTAAGGGCTCACCCCAGACTAAGGCATAAGCGTGTGAGCTTCTCAAACTAACAATAAGGGGACAGATCTTTTCTTAGGGCATATGTGCAGTTCTCACGCATCAGGCTAAATCTAGGGTACCTTTACCCTCCCGATGAAGTTGTGGGTAAGGTCAGAAAATGTTTAATCAAAAAATCTTATCTATGTTTCACTTAAATCGCTGCCCTGGAGAGAAAATGACGATCAAGAAAATGTTGAAGCAATGGATTTGAATGAATACATTACGATCATTTTTTGGTTTTAAAGTTTCCGCAGCGAGTTTTCTGACGACGTTCCCAGCAGGAGGAACGAAACGTCGCGACGTCACGGCACGTCGAGTTAAATATGAAGCACGCAGGCGTAAACCCGAAAAATGGAGTGTAATATTACGATTATTTATTTCTTATCCTTTATGACTTACACTACATGAAACAATGTAAGAGATTTTCTTGATTGAAGATTTCGCGGCTCATGAAGATTAAAAATAACTCACCTACGGGTGTATGCCGCGTGTCGTCAAGGAGATAGCCCCGACGTTTCGCGACCGACTGCTGGTCACTTTTTCAAATTTATTCCCTTGAATTCCCTTATTTATCCCCTCGGGGCTATCTCCTTTACGACACGCGGCATAAAAACCCATATGTGAGTTATTTTTAATGTAAGAGATTTCCATCCCCGAATTCCGTACAATAAAATCATGTAATTCTATTCTTGAACAGCTCGTTTCCATGTGGATTCTAACCGGATGGAATGTTTGAGATGGGCGAGGTGACGGGTGCCGGAGATGGACCATTTAAGTGTTTCAAGTCCAAGGCACAAATGGACCAAGCAGTTCTCGGGGAAATAACGCCCGCCTCCCTTTCATCGCATTCCGGAGGGATGGGAAAGATTTGCTTCCAGCAGGAGGGGTTGGAATCAATCGAATGTCGCTTACGCACGCTTCCGTAGGCCAATGACTGAGGAATATTAGGGTGTAGATGGATGAAAAACGACTGAAAGTGAATTTTCCATTTCACTTCCGAATGTGGGGATGCTGGCATCTGATTCAGGTTCAGCAAACACTTGACAAGGTGGAGTCTCATTCAGAATTTTAGCAGGTAATTTTGAAGTCTCAAGCTTGAGAAATATTATTATTAATGCTATTAAAATTTAAATGTAGCTCAAGGAATCTGGGAAAGAGGATATCAACATTTCGGTTCCCTCAGGGTGACTTCATTTTCACTAAAGCGCACAGTTGGTTTGCGGCTCTTAAAGTCCTCTACATCTAAGAATTAACAACGGTGCGATGAACTGCCCTCCTGTAGCATTGATTATTGGACTTTAATTTATTTATATCCTTTTTATTTCCTTTCCATCGTATTTTAATGCGCAACGGTTGGATAATTTTCCAAGCATGCTTCTTAATAGGCTTTTTCAGGGAAGAAATATTTCAATGACTTTTAACTTTTTCTCTGTACACAGTTGTCCAAATCATTAGTTGTGGACAAATCTGTATTTAAAACATACCGCATGATGTATTGCACGAAGTAACCTTACCATAGGCTATAGTGTACCGCAAAAATATTAATATCTTTTACAAAATCAAAAGAGGCCAAGGAGGTTTGTGTGCCCTGTATTTTCGTATTGAAAAGACTACGTCTTCAAATTCCTTAAATTGAAATTTGGTGAAATGTAGCATACTTTCCCAAGAAGTTCCTCATTACTTTTATAATCCATTATTAACGAATTTTTGGCGTCATACTGAATTAAAAATTATGTATTCTATAAAAAAGAAAATTCTTCAGGTTGCCTACCTGTTTACCTCGACTCTAGTAGTATAATAATTCATCCATTCAGTCATTAAAAGTATTTACCTAGAGATTCAGGTATTTCAAAACAGTAATGCTTCCAAAGCCCTATCAACTCATAAATACCCAAATTTAGAACCCAGCAGTAGGGTATTTATGCATTGAGGAGCTCCTTTTCAAACTAACTGTTTTAAGCATTGCTAAGTTAAGTTGAAAACTTCTGATAAATTGGCTTCACATGGTGCTATACGTAGTACTTCACATATGTACTTCGGAAGATCCAAACTCTTTTGAAAAAAAAAAGTTCTCATGAATGACATTCGCTCCTAAAAAGATCACAAACAGCAATCAAGCGACCAGAATAACTTAACCTAACGTCACTACACAAAAGGGGCAGTCCATTAGGGGCAATTTATTAGCAACAAATACTCGGATGTGAATTTTGGGTATTCATTCGGAGAAAAAACTTCGGGTGTCTACTCGAGTACCTTATATCACGAGGGCCTTTCTAGACCTTTTTTTCCCATCATTCCTCCTGTCGTAAACTTAATAAAGGATCCAGTCACGTACGCTACAATGGGAATCTTTTATTCGCCGCTTTGTCTCACCACCACGAGACCTGAGGCGTCACGGGGCCTCGTTCAAATGGAAACTATGGCAGCGAAGTGCTTTAGATGCGATTTTCCAGGCGTTGTCTTCTAATTTGCATCGCGCCAGGTGATTAACAGAGTTTATTTTCCAATTTCTCTCCCCGCTAAGAGAGGAGAGACCACCACCTAACTTGGCTCAATTATTCGCACGGCACTGCAATTCGTCTTTTGGACCATATCGACGGCTCCATCCATTGTTTGAGAGACACCAAAATCTACCAGACACGCTACATTTGTATTCGGAGCCAAAAACATTTCCCACGGGAAAAGGAGACGATTGCAAAAAAATATAAAAGTCCCATTCCCCGAGATCACCGAATCGCACGGATCCTTTCACACATTAACGACGAAGGCACTTCCTCCGCAGAAATAATATCGACGGCGGGGCAGGACAAGGAAATGGGAAAACACACATTTTCACACTGCGAGAGCTCGATATCTTCATAGAGCAAGTTTTCCGAAGAAAAAAATTGTGATAACCCAATCACTTTCATTTGTTTTCATCCATGCAGAAAAGCTATTGTTTAAGCTCTCGTTTCTTTGCTGTAATACAATGCATGGACATTAAGACTGCATTACAGTTTCCATTGCTTATCCATTTGCTTATTAGTTTATGACATTAATCAATTCTGTTAATATCAAATATAAATATCAAACTTACCTTTCTTACCAAATATTTCATGCTTCGTTTTTTTCCGTCGACGTTTATATGATTCTAAAAAACGATAGATAGATTCTAACTTAGACGATAGATTTTCTACATGGATGAAAACAAAAAATAATTCTCAGGTTTTCACTGAACGATTAAATGAGCCGGAACTTCAATGACGTCACCAACTCACTAAAACTGGGCATTAACTTTCGTGTTTTCTTATTTAAAAATTATGATAGGGTTACAAATTTTGGGTGAAAGAGGATGATCCTTTTCCGCCGCAACTCATCTATCCATTCCAACCAAATTTGACTTACTAAGTTGACATAATTAGGACACGTGGGGCAGTGTCAAAATTTGACTCACTTTGTGAACCCAAATTTGACTTACTGAGTCCGCAGAAGAATAACGAAACACCTTTGCTGGGGATACAAAATTGCAAACAAAGGTTTCAGACAGTTAACTACCTCATCAAAGCGATTTCCCATTGACCTCTTCGGGCCCGACTGGCCACTATCTCCCAACCACCTCCCCAATTCTCTTCATTCACTCCTCTCTCACTCTTACGCAAGTGACTGTGTACACGCACAGAGGGGAGCGAATGCATTCATCCAAGATCTGCATAACTGGTTGCTCATCCCTTTGATCCAGCCGCCCCGCAAACATATCCCCTCGGAGTGCAGCGGCCGAAAGCGGGGGTGGGCGGCGGAGCGAGACGGAAAGAGCCCTTGCACAGGTGAGGAGGGACAGCAGCGTTGAAATTGAAAAATCATAAGACAAGGAGAGAAGCACCTGATCAAAGCTCACGAGAGGGAAACAGTGTTTTTTTTAAAGCCGATCACACGAATCCGTTTCTCTGACTGGAATATCTGAATTGCGGGGAGCTACGTAATGCAGATATCTACCAATGCCACTTTCCCGCATCCATCACTTGACTGTTGCTCATGCCTCTAGGATTTAGAAATGGGAATTTTAATGATAACGGAAATGAATTTCGGAGAGATTTAGAGGAGGTTTTCAACCATAGATAAATGAAAATAACTTCTTATTGTGTATTGGACCAAAGAGTTTCTTATAATATTTTGTGATTCCAAAGTGCTTCGTGTTAGTAGCAATCACTCAGTCAGTGTTTCAACCTAAAGATTTCTGCGGATAGATAAGGGTGGAGCTCATTCCAGTCTAAACCACAGGCGTGTGATACCTCAGATACCGAGTAGAGGGCAGTACCTGTCCCTGAGCCACCTCGCAATTCTACGACTTTTGTTTCAGGATGTCGCACGGCTTCACCGAAGATTTTAACACAGGACCCTGAGGAAAAGCATTAAATGTAGGCTTTTGCAGCGAGATTCATGTGCATTAGAGGCTTTCGGCTGCAGCAACACTTTATACTCTCCCGAAAGCATCCGATAGACCTGAGGAACAGCAGCCAAACGTTCAACATTCTAGGCCAAATGGAACAAGATCCTGGGCGGACTCCAGGGGTGATGTGGCTGGGCTAACAATAGGATGGTTTCCTGTTATTTTTTATTGTCTAAATCGAAAAATTATCACTTACGATATCTATTTTTCGCGATTAAATAAAAGTGAAAATTTTCAAGCGCGCGAAAACGAGACGGCTAAGTATGAATGCTGGGAAAACCCTGTGTGGCGTCATTCTGGTTCCCGCTGTCACCGTGTGAGGCAACCTTGGGGCGAGGGTATGTACTTCGCTGCGATG
Organism: Ischnura elegans; assembly: GCF_921293095.1. NCBI lineage: Eukaryota > Metazoa > Arthropoda > Insecta > Odonata > Coenagrionidae > Ischnura > Ischnura elegans. The sequence goes on from NC_060249.1 coordinate 89,201,227, forward strand.
CAGGCTGCTAGCAGGTAGCACAGTACCCTGCTAGCAGGTAGCGCTTAGCTTAAATAAGTATAATTAATACCCTTCACACGAAGGAAACTTTCCGACCTTATGCAATTTTAACGGGTGATTATTAAGAGATTTTTCCCTGAGGTATGTGCCTCATGCATGTATTGGTAATCTCAGACGATGTAAAACTCCTATCTGCTCGTATAGAAACTAGGTCCTTGTGACGTCACGTGGAGTGGCATCGCATGGGCGTCAATCTGGCCTTTTTCAAATGCGGTTAAAATTGATCATTGCCATTCGTCTAAACTGGGATTTCTAAAACCAAATAGTTTGTATATTATGAATACACTAATGGTGGGTAACGAATCGCAATCAATGCGTTTCTTTTTCTTTGATGAAGGAAACTACCTTATTCTAAATATTTTTAATAGATTGAGTTTCTGCACCTCAATAGGTGTTAAGGCGAGGAAATAAGGAAAGAGGCGGAGTGCTGAAATCGAAAAAAGCAGGCCAAAACCACAAAAATGTTTTTTTTTTTAAATAGGGAAGTTGACATTTTTCTTGGCCACCGTCCAAATTATTGGCCCGAATACGTCTCGGTGGTAGGTATAGGGGAGACTGGGAAAGGATGGAGAATGCCGCGCCGTCATTAGGGCAACGCGGGCAATCATTAGCGAAACAAAATTTCCAACGAATAAAATGATCCAGAGGTTTTTCTCTAGATATCAATCAGGCTACCACGGTTCCCTTCCTGATGTTGGATAGAGGATCTAAGCCCGTGGATGAGGTCTCCTGAATTCGCTCACGTCTTCCACAATTCGCGCCGATTTGAAAGAAAACAAAAACGTCTCGAACGGACCAAGTGTGAAAGTTAGTGGAAGAAAGAGAAAGGGAAAGGCATAAGCGAGAGGAAAGGAACGGAGGAAAAAAAGCAAAAACTGGGGCAGTCCTGGACGATGGGAGGATGTCTCCCGGACGACAGACGAGGGACGCTCTACAGATTGATAAATGGACGCTAAGCGAAGAGTAGAGAGGCGGGCAAGAGTGGAGGAGGGGCGGGGGAGGTGATCTCACTGATCGACAGCAATCGTTCCCTGCTCATCCGCGCTGTGCAAATTCTATCCTGCTCCAGTAGAAAACTTAAGTCTTTACTGCGCCAATAGGGTAGTTTCCTTCATCAAAGAAAACGAAAGGCATTGATTGCGATTCGTTACCCACCATTACTGTATTCATAATATACAAATTATTTCGTTTTAGAAATACCGGTTTAGACGAATGGCAATGGTCCATTTTTATCCTCATTTGAAAAGGGCCAGATTGGCGCCCATGCGATGCCACTCCACGTGACGTCACAGGGACCTAGTTTCTATACGATAAGATAGGAGTTATACATTGTCTGAGGTTACCAATTCATGCATGAGGCGCAGAGCTCAGGGAAATATGTCTTAATAATCACTTATTAAAACTGGCTAAGGTCGGAAAGTTTTCTTCATTTGATAAGGTATTAATAATCCTTATTTAAGCCAAGCGCTACCAGCCAGCAGGGTACTCAGCTACCCGCTAGCAGCCTGCGTCGTATCAGCGCTCAACTCGCCTCATGGTCACGTCACAGGGTGGCAGCGGGAACCAGAAATACGTCACACGGAGAGATTTCCCGGCATTCATACTTACGCGTCGCGTTTTCGCGCGCTTGAAAATTTTCACTTTTCATTTAATCGCGAAAATAGATATCGTCATCTAAAAATCTAAAATCGTGAAATACGTACTCCAGGAAGACTCTTACTCATACTAATCTTCATACTCGTACTAATCTTTCGATTTAGGCAATAAAAAATAATAGGAAACCACCCTATTGCCCAAAATTGCCTTTAATGTGACTGTCCACAATGTGCATATCGATGGCTACGTTCTAACATCAAGTATCTTAAAAGTAGCAACTTTTCGGGAGAGCAAAATAAACTATTTATATTTTTCATTGTACACTGAAATTTAAAACCAAAAATTCATAAAACTGAAAAAGAAGCATACATTTGCAAACAAAGTGTTGATTTTAACTTTAATTTTATTTTTTAAATATCATTACACTTTGTTTTAGATATCTGTCCAAAACCGGCCGAATTTGAGGTACATGTTATTAGAACTTAGCCATCGATATGCCCCTCTACAAAATTCCCTGATCTCGAGAGGACTAACTTTGAAACTACAGCTATCCCGACAGTGGTACTTTCGTAGGACAGAGGTCCTTTAGGGTATGGTTCATGCCCTAAGCTCTTTTCTTGAAATTTCTTCAAATACGTGGAACGGATATCCAATACCTTTCATTCGGATTTGTTGAGTGAAGAGCATCAAACATAGATTCCCATCGTGGAACATGGTAAAAATCAAAAGGTATAGAATGGAAATTGTCTAATGACGCTGTGACTAATCGTATAATATAAAGTATGCACTCATAAATTGAGGAATATGAGTAAATGCATGATTGAAAAAACCCTAAGTTAGTCTGCGTGAGAAAAATCATCGCAACGTTTACATAATGTAACGCTACCTCGTAGAAAACGACCGGTAAGAGCGCTCAAATAATTTCATCTTCGCGTAGCTGTGTGTCACATTATTTTATGAGAAATGGTGGTATATCGTATGATTCCATTGATAGAAAATACCCAATGTCAAAATTATACCTCATAAACTTCCCTCCTATATCCTAAATACCTTGCCTTCTAAATACCATCCCTTACCACATACATCACCCACACATTTCATTCGTAACATGGCCAGGAAATCTCGCGAACTGTCCCCGTCTCGACGAACTAATCGGAATTACCATCCCATGGTCATGCAAAGTTGAGATGAAGTGGCTACTGGACCTTTTTTTAATCCTTTCTGACTAAAATAAAATTAGAGTATGGATGTGCTCGTAGTTAACTACGCATAGAAGTCTGCGAGCCACTCAGATTCAAATTGAACTATTGTCTTAGGGATCACCCCCACTGTACTCCAATCAATCGCAACCCTTCCTAAGTGACTTGCGAATAACCAAATTCAATATTCTCCAAATACTTAAGATACCAAAGTCAAATATTATTCGAATAAGCAGTTTTAGAACACATTAACAATTGCTTAAGACTTACCATTTTCCCAATCTATTTCAACACACATTTCTCTCAAAATCCCCATTCATTAAAAATGTTTTTCTTGACACACTAGTTAAAGCTCTGAAACCATTATAAAAATATCAGAAACCTCAATAAGAGAAGAATAATAGAAAATATGTGGTTGAGTAAAGCCCATAGAGAGGAATTAGTATTCCAAATTATTATGAAATGAAAGCCGGAGTTACAGAATAAAAGAACTCTTCTCTTCTATAAAACCTCTGTAACCCTAGGCCCGTATTAAAAATGGGTGCCTAATCAGCTCCATTATCGATAGTATTGAACTAATAGTTATGTTTTGTTGTCAAATAAAATATTCAAATATATAGCTGATATTATGTTTAAGGTTGAGCCGAAAATGCACACTTTCTTAAGATTCAATTCTTCAAATATGATTTTTCCTTTGAAGGACTGGGTTGGAAAGGGTAAAATGCCTCTCAAAAATAATCAAGGAGGGCATACAGGTGATTGTCACCCAGCAACAAATGAATTTTTCTTCTGGACTGATTTTTTTCTTATGATGTAGCTTCAATTGAAAAATCTCAGTCTAACTTATCTCCAAAAATGAGTTCGAAATAATAGTAAATAAAATGCAAGGTTTTCAGGATTTCCTTAAGGAATTCCTGCTTTTGCAACGTGATCGGAAAACAGATCCAAAATGGTAAGCGATTTATCCTTCTCTCAAAAACCGGAATGAATGTGAGGCAATGCTCTTAAATCTCTCCCGGGAAAAAGAAGTCGTGAAAAGAACGCAGGCATCGGAAGTTTTGAGATGGAAAATTTGTACGGAGGTACGGGATTCGAAAAAAAAGAAATCATCGGCTACTTTTGCGCATCGTGTTTGTCAACCGATAGTTGGAGGAAATATTTTGAGAAAAGGCCCACATTTTAAACATGATCGATTCTTTTTGACCAATTTGGCAGTTATCATGCGGAAAGGAATCCAAATCTCACGAGGTAATGGAATACGTTAAATTAGGGAAGAGAATTCTTCTGGTTTATTAACTACCACAGTGTCGACATGACATTAGTATACCAATTTTAAGCAAACTTATTGATTAACATTTTTAGGATTAAATTGATTGACTCTATAAAAGTAGTCTAATATATCGATGAGTAATGATGCTTAGCAAATAACAAGCCCTTTATTTACACTTGAAAATAAAAAACTAAACCTCCATTGAAATTTTAAGCTCTAATACCGTCCATTCCCTGAATGGACCCTCATTGATTGGAATGGGAGGAACACACAGTAAGCTACTGGCCTAAACCCTATATAAATAGATACTTACTTTAAGGTACTCCTTGTCATGACAACAAAAAGTAGCCTGTCAAGATGGAGCTTACACGTAAGGAAAATAAGTGGCACAAGTTAAATTTTTCCATTATTAGAAAATAATGAGAACACCCCCTTAGATAGCCACTTGGCTCTCTGCAATGAAGACTTTTTTCAATGAAATGCTTTGTTTACACTAAAATGATACAAGAAAAAACTTCAGTCTGACGCTAACAATATCGAGAGAACAAATCTTACCGTTTAGTCACATGATGGCTCAATAATAATCGCCATAAAAATATGCATTTTTTTCGAAAAATATGGTGGATTTTGATGAATTGCAGCTAAATCCTCTAAACCTTTGATATACCTTACCTATGTGGCCACTCAAACCTCAGGAGGTTTTTGGCCTCACCAACAACATGTCGCCATCTATCTCTATCCGCCATCCATTCTGCATCTGCTCTCATCTTCCCTAAGTCCCTTTTCACTTGGTCCTGCCATCTAAGTCGGGGTCGCCCAAGCGGACGTTTTCCTCGGGGTTGATTTTCAGATACCATTCTTAGCATGGACTCATCTTTTCTCCTCTTTACATGCCCGGCCCATCTTAATCTCCTGCTTTTTATTTGCGCTATTATATCCGGATCTGTATATAATTCTCTGAGCTCTTTGTTGGTTCTGATCCTCCATACTTCATCTTCATTAATAGGACCATATATTGTTCTGAGGATCTTATTTTCAAAAACTATCAATTTCCTCTCCTGGTTTTTTGTTAAAGTCCAGGTTTCGGATCCGTAGAGTATTACTGGTTGTATTATTGTCTTGTACAGTTTTGATTTAGTTTTTCTTGACAGAAGTTTACATTTTAGCAATGATTTAAGAGCCCAATAACAGTTGTTCCCGAGAAGTAACCTTGCATTTATCTCTACCTCCTCTTTATTTTCCTGTTCTATGGTTACTCCTAAGTATTTAAAGTTTGTTGTCCTTTCAAAGGTATAATTTTGGACTTTTAAAGCCTCTGCTTCTATATTTTCTGCGTGTCGACCAACAATTAAGTATTTTGTTTTTTCTTCGCTAATTTCTAATCCTACTTTTTTGGTTTCTTTTATCAGAGACTCTGCAAGAGTTTTTAACCCATTTGCATCCTCCGCCAATAAGGTCACGTCATCTGCAAAAGCTAGCAGATTTATCTTTTTGCCGACTTCAATCCCCGGTTGTTGCTCCTTTATGGCTTTAAGTGCATTTTCTAATGACAGGTTAAAAAGCAATGGTGAGAGTGCATCTCCTTGTCGTACCCCCGTGACTACATCAAAACCTTCTGAAAATTCATTATTTATCTGTACTTTGCAACTTGAGTTTTCTGTACATATCTGAGCCAGTTTGACTAGTTTGTTTGGGATTCCCATTCTCCTGAGATATTTCCACATTTGGTTTCTGTTGATACTGTCGTACGCCTTCTTAAAATCAATAAAGAGGAGGTGCGCATCTCTATTGAACTCCCAATACTTTGATAAGATTTGTTTAATGATAAAAATTTGATCAATCGTAGACATTTGTTTTCTAAAACCTGTCTGGTGCTCTCCTATAATTTCTTCCGAGTATTCCTGTATTCTGTTATACAGTATTTTGGACAGTACTTTGTAAGCCGTGTTTATTAAAGATATTCCCCGATAATTGCTGCATACTAACCTGTCTCCTTTTTTTTGCAGCGGGACTATTATAGAGAGGTTCCATTCTTTTGGTATTTTTTCCTCGTTCCATATTTTCACTATTAGTGCATGCAGCTTTCTTAAGAGAGCATTTTCCCCGGCCTTGAGGAATTCTGCTGGTATACCATCCTCTCCAGGAGCTTTGTGGTTTTTTAGAGCTTTTATCACGTTGCATACTTCCTCCTCAGATGGATCTTGGATCTGTATTTGAGGATATATATATAATTCATCTTCTTCTTCTGCTGGGGTCCTGCCCGCATTAAGGAGGTTGCTAAAGTAATCCTTCCATATATTAAGGATATCTTTTTGGTTACAGGTAATTTTACCATCTTTACCTTTGACCCCAAATGTTCTAGGTTTAAAACCCTGTTTGAAATATCTCACCGAACGGAAAAATTCTCTAGAATTGTTATTTGTTCTGTCTTCTTCCGCTTTCTTTAACTGATCTTTCACAAAATTTCTTTTAGCGGTCCTCAGTGTCTTGTTTGTCTTTCTATTAATTCTTAAATATTCTTCCCTTTTTTCATGGTTGTCGTCTGTAAGTAGTCCTGCCTTGGCTTTTTTTCTCTCCTCTATCATTTGCCGGCAGTCTTCATTGAACCAAGTTTTCTTGTTCTTTCTATTATTTTGGAACCCAACTACTTCCTTCCCTACTTCCTGAATTGAGTCTCGAATAACTTTCCATTTTCCTTCTATAGAATCCTCTTCTTCCTTTTCTAAGGCTTGGAACCTATTAGAAAGTTTAATCATGAACTCTTTCCTAATATTTGGGTTATCAAGTTTTTTGAGATCAAACTTTTGTTTTGTCTTTTGTATATCTCTTCTGTTTTTGCACACTTTTTGCCTTACTTTTATTATTATCAAGTAATGGTCCGTTCCACATTCTGCTCCCCTCTTGCTTCTAACGTCTGTGATGCAGCTTTTATGTCTATCCTCAGTCAAGACATGATCAATTTGGTTTTTTACTTGTCCATTTGGAGAGACCCATGTATACTTATGAATATCTTTTCTTGGGAAGGTGGTCGACATGATCTTGAGATTTTTTGCGCTTGCAAAGCTTATGAGCCTCATTCCATTTTCATTAGTTGTTTCGTGCAAACTGTTTCCTCCTGTATATTGTTTCCAGCTTGGTTCATTTCCTACTTTTGCATTTGCATCACCAAGTAGAATTTTCATGTCATAGTCTGGTATACTTGTCATCAGCTGATCCAGATTGTCATAGAAAAAGTCTTTTACATCATCCTCTGCATCCTCTGTAGGTGCATAAAAGCAAATCACAGATATGTTCTGAAACCTTTGATATAGTCGAAAATAAATGAACAATGGAAGTCAAATATTTCCGGTCTTATGACCACCTCACTTAGTGATTTAGCCTTAGCATTGATTTTTTGAACGTAAAGCCTTAGAGTAAGTATATTCTTACTCTATGGTAAAGCGCACTCTAAATTAAATCAATGGCGCATGAAGTTCGCACATTCATGGTGGCATTATCATTCCATTGACCACCTCGCCCGTCGAGTATTTTACTTGGGAGACGTCCACTCTTGATATGATCCGGGACCATTGGATAAGAAGCCTAAAAAATACACTATCTACTTGGCCAACTCGCATCCTAACTATGCATGAAAGCACTTTAATTCAACACTAGGCAACAAGCGTTTGTTTTTTGTACCTACTCTCAATGGGAACGCACGTATTAAAAGGCATATACTACTTTATATACACCCTACTCAATGGATATCAACCACTTTAAGATCATTACTGATACCACTCTGAGTTTCCTAACCGGGAAGATCAAGACACGTACTAATAACTCGAACAAAAACAACAGGCAAACAAGCCCTCGCTCTTTTTTATGAATGCCTAAAAACTGAAGAAAAACGAAACGTAGAATACATTATTTTTCGCTAACCAATTTCAGATCATTACTCATAACTTCCTCTCATTTCTTAACCAGACATTATCTCGAAAAATGCCGTAATTATTCTTTAAAAAAAGCACAACAGATCCCCTACCATGTACCTCGCTCCTTTATATGAATTCCAGAAAACTGAAGGAGAAAACGATATGTTTCTTGCTGTCCATTTAATCGTTCTCAAAATGTTCACTTCAACCTCCGATGATATGAGCTCTGGCTTATAAAGCATTCTCATCAAGATGGTGGACTCCTCTTAAAAAAGGCACATATTTTTTTCGAGATGCACATCGCAAAAAGCATTACTTTCTTTAATGGCCGTTTGTGTTACCAGTCCAACCCCCCCTTTTCTGATGAATGTTCCAATCGTCAGCATACCATGCCATCCTTCTCTGTGAGCGCGGTCGTTGTAACGAAGATTGATTGGTAAAAATGATAAATTCACTGATTTATTGATTGCTCGAGTCGCCGTATTTGGAGGGTAACATGCATTGTGGTTGGCCTCGCTCAAACCTCTCCACCGCGAGGGAAGTTTTTACGAGCGGAACAAAAGACAATCCGAACGCGAATCGGAGCAACGCGACAGGTAAGGAAGGGGTAGGAGAGGGATGCTGAGGGGATAGTGGTGGGGAATTGGACGAGTTGTGAGGGGACGAGGGAAAAATAAAAGGGATGAAATGAGGGCTTCCACTAAAAGGGAGAGCGGTATCCTCGGTAGAAATACGACTCAATACAATATACGAGGGTCGTTCAATAACTAATGCCCCTTTTTTTTTTTTCTCAGAACATATTTGTTGTAAAGAGTCAGAATTTGGTGACAATATGCATCAACGTGTCTTGTCCATACCCTATTTCATAAATAAATAATAATAAATAACTAATTTTATTACTCCACACACAAATTACATGACAATAGCAAAATTGAGTAATTTTAGGTAGCCGCAAAGGATAACCTGTTTGAGGCTACCATCCAAAATAACAATACATTATGCTTTACATATAGTGTAGCTCATTTTGTGTTACCTTGATAATCTATACTAACAAAGCTTAAGTGCATACATGAAAAAACAACTAATATTATAATTCGTTAATTCATTTACATCAATATTTTATAACAGTATTTGTTCTACACTTTCTTTAGTGAGAAGCCAAGAATGTGCATTTTGCAAAAACTTTTTCAAATACTTTGAAATACAGCATGACTGGGGTAACAAATTGAAAACTTTTGGTCCTACGTACAAAAAAACATCTTTTAAACAAAGTCAAATTTTGTTGTGGTAAGGGCACACTTATTTTACGTAGGGTAAAGGGAGAAGACAGGGACCGAAATATTTTAGAGTTGCCACTTCTAGCATAAAAACATCGTAGGGCCTTATAAATATATAGATGCCTCAACGGAAGCAAACGCAAATTAAGAAAAAGTGGGAAGGATCTTTCAAGTCCGTCTTTTTTCAAAATAATACGTACAATTCTTTTTTGTAAAAAAACGGCAGGTTTCAAGGAGTTTAAATATGCGCCACCCCAACAAAAAATGTCATACCTCAGTCTGCTATGTACTATTTTTCTACGTAGTACCCATTACGTTCTAAGGCCTAGCGCCAACATTTCCAGAGAGCATGTATTCCCTGGTGGTATTAGCTCTTGTGTTATAGGCGTTGCCATACCGAGCGTGGCTGATCATGGAGCTCTGTTTCTGCATCTCCTGAGGCTGTAACTTTCTTTACCCATCGCCCAACTTCACTCCTACCAAATGAAGCGTTGCCATACACTGAACACAAACGTTTATGGATGTTCACCACGGTTTCTTTTCCTGTACACAAAAATTCAATAACAGCACGCTGCCTTTAACGTGAGTCATATGTAGACGCCATTTTGACGCTTTACTACGGTTCTGCTATGCACTAGAACGGTGTCAAACTTCATCAGCGCAGAGAAAAAGCATCAATTGTGAAGCACCGACAAGGGCATTGATCTATGAACATCAATGGTTCTTTAAAAAAATGTAAGGCATTACTTATTGAACGACCCTCGTATGTATTGCTCAAACCCAAAATTGCAAATTAAAATGATTAATTCGATGGTTGCATGGAAAACTAGATACTTATCTAAATAAAAATTTACAATATAAAATCACCAACTCAAAGCGACATTTTAATTCTCCTTATGCATGATGAAAATATTTCGAGCATTGAGCCAATAATTGAAATAATTAAATCCTTATGAAAAAATTTAATTTTCTTAGGTATTCATTAATCTCGATTTTCAAATAATCAAATTCATAGAAAAGAACGAGGCTTAGGGAAGGGAATCTGTTTTTTTCTTTCGTATGATTAGTGCGTGTCTCGATTCAAATTTCGGGTGACGTCTTCGGACAGTCTTGAACAAAATTCCTCGTAGTTTAAGGTGGCCAATGGGAAGGAACTACCAACTACCCTGAATAGGTGATATCAGACTCAGAATTGGGTGAGGTCTTCCCCTGACTCGCCCCCTAGTGGCGCAGCCAGGTGGGAGGTCCAGGGGGTCCGGACCCCCCCCCCCCCCGAAATATAAAAACACTATTATTTTCCTTCATAAAATAAAACAAAATATTGAAAAATCATTAATTTACATAATATTTCTTTAACAAATGAAGTTACTTCGATTATTAAAAGGGTAAAAATTAGTTTAAAACTCATTAATTAGTATCCTTTTTTTTCGAAAATTTTCTCCTCTGGTTTTGGACCCCCCCCCCTAACAAAATTCCTGGCTACGTCACTGTCGCCCCCACTAACCTTGTGTTTGAGTCACTGAGTAAGTAGCGTGATAAGAAGAAAGGGACTAATAACGATTCCCTACCGGAATAAAATTGGACTAATTCACAGTCAAAGGAAGATACTCGCACTGGGATGGATTGGATGCACTTAAAAACTGTTGGAAAACAATAAGAGGAAGAAATGTGATGATCGAGTATATTGAATATCGACCAAAGGCTCTCTGGTCAAAATCATTGGAGAAGCTTCTGCAAACCGAAAGTACAAATCCGTGAGATGCAGCGGGGCCCAAAAAAAGAATCTGAAATACATTTAATAAGCACGTGAATGTAGAGCGATCTACGTTAACCTATCCAAACCATGGAGCTCGAGTTTATTTGAGGGAATAAATGAGTGACTTCTGAACCGTGTCATTTCATGCAAGGGAAGAAAAATCATAAACTATTCGCAAATAAAAGCATGGAAATTGGAATCATTATTAATTTATGTGGAATTTTGGCCTAAAATTAATATTTTAGTCTATAAATAAACTCAATAAATATTAATAGGTCTTCTGTAGGAAAACAACTTTAATTACGTAGCATAAACACTATGAGCGCTCATAAACTTTTCACGTTGGATGATGGAGTGAAAAAGCTCAGGATCGATCATGTGATGAGTTCCCACCCATTTTTTCCTTTCTTGAGTGCAAGCAAAGCCGAAAGGGCAGCCGCAAACGTCTACCCCCCCTCCTCCCAATATTCACTATTTTTATTTATAGAAACTCCATACCACATTTTTAGTACACCGTACTTCCCGAAATATCTAGTTTTAATAAATGCTTGTCTTAATTTTGTTTGAGCATTTGTGTTTTAGGTAAAAAAGGCTGGTGCCCTAACACTCCCTGCCACACGCCTTTTTAGGCGGCTTTTGGAGTAGTTTGTAGATTTAGATATCACCCTACGTTTTCTTTTTATATGGATAAATCAGCCGACTATTCATAATAAGCAGTATATTTCCCTTAAAATTTTTATACTACCGCATCAAATTATTTCCTGATTACATACATGCACCTACCGGAATCAAATAATTTAGACATCCACAAAATCAATCCACCTACTATTGCAAGAAAATGATAGTGGCCTTTCACGTCCCTAATTGGCATATCAAAATCTGGATTGTTTTTCGGCAATTGACCTAATCTAGAATTGCTAATCCTTTTTCTGTCATAATAAAGTTAAGAGGAACAATGTGAGGTGATTCCAATTTTTTTTCTAAGAGCCCAATTTTTTATACTGCAATTGGATTTTTCACAAATAAAGAAAAAACGAAGGAATAATTTTTAAAAAGGGTGTGATTATTATCAATTTTCAAAATTAGTGATTTTTCCTCGAGAGAAGAATAAAATATTTCAGGATTCATTTGCACAATTTTCATCGATAATGATTAAATTAATGTCTCATCTAAACGAATAAAATATATAACAATTTGAAATGAATATTTTTCACTCATAAAATGGTTTATCAATACGGACTGTTCTGTTTAAACTAGATGACGACAAAAATTGTCGAACGGCATGAGTAAAGCCACTGCCGTCCGGTTTCATTAGCTCCCTACCAGACAAATACATCATTTAGATTTTCCTTCGCCACAATTATATCCTCCTTACTCAGCCAAAAAAAATTAATGAGCAAAACCTAACACGGTCAATAATGGCATTCCAGGATTTGGTTTCCAGACTTTACCGCCAATTACTGAAACCCCGACTTATAAACAACGCCGAATGACTACTTCCCCCTTAGTTTCACTTTTATCATCTCCTTAAAATCCTCGCAAGCCTTAATCGAATTCCGCATTTTCCGAATCTGCTTACTTTTCTTTGTTTTACGGCGGCCTCTCTCGCGCGCGCGGGACTTCGGTCTTTTTGGTTCTGTCGGTCTGGCGGCCGCTTCCTTTCATCGCCAGCGCTTCTCCAAGCTCACCACCGGGGGGCGCGCAATTTAAAACCCCCTCTCCGAACCGACCCCGAAATTAGTATTCCGCACGAATTGCCAAAGGGAACACGTAAGGCAACGAGTGTCCCCATTCCACCTGGGACGCAAACATCGTCGGAGTAAGGGGGTAGAGGCGAGCAAAATAAAGATCCGCATAATAATGATCGCTCCGATAAATACACGAGGAAAATCAGCCTCATTGCGACCGCTGCATTCATAGCTCGAGATGCCAACAAAGGTGGTGGGAGATGCACAAAGGGTTCATGAAGATAATAGATAGGAGGACATTTCTAAGACGGCCTGATGGGATAAGGATACATAAAGAGATGCTGTTAATGTTAGAAGCAGCGAATTTTCGTGATTCGCGATAATTTACAATAAAAATGTCTCTTTCAATAATTGTAGGACAAATGACATGGAAACACTGTTTACAGTTCTTAATAATACACCTAACATTTTATGGGTGAAAAATATTGAGGTCGTGTCGAGGAGACATTAATTTTATCATTAGAAATAAAAATTTCATGAATGTACACTCTTTCATCACTTCTTTTCCTGACCCTCCACATACTGCATTTTCTCGTGACAGTTCTCTCTGTATATCCCACCTTTCTCCTCCACGCACACATCTACAACGTTTCCAACTATTTTAACCATCCTTCCTCTGCCATCACGTTTCCATGAAATATTACGTACATCTTTTGAAGGAACATTATTCATTGCCAATAATTATAATAATCAAGAGCATTTTAAAAAATATTTAGCTATGTTTTCATATTTTGTGAATAATCTAATGGTAATGAAAAATTTAATCTCTCAAGAATCTAGAAAATACCTTACATTAGTGTGCTCTTAACTTTTCATTCCATCCGTGAACTCCGTTCTCTTCCTACCGCTTCTCTGTTAACAAAAAACTCTTCCCTCTTACATGAAATGGTCGCTGAGCGTGAATTTGTGGAGCTATTGTATATTCACGACGAATTACACACAAATTATTAGTATTAATGCTCCACACAAATGAGGAAAAAACTTGCAATTCAGAGCTATTTTTTTGTTTCACAAAATGTCATAGAGTTGCCGAAACCTGGGTCGATTGTTATTAACTTAGTGAGGGCTATCAGTAGCGTTTGTTACAACATAAATGTACTTCTCTTTTTACTCTTTTCAGGGCTGCCACTCCACTTTACCTACAAGCCACCGCATACATATCCTCAACCTTCTTTCACAGCTTCTTCTCCTCACCCTCCTCGTCCAGCATTTTCTCGTGACAATTCCCTCTGCATATACCCTCTCTCTCTGACACGAACACATCTACAACCATCCTTTCTCAGCCATCACGTTTCCATGTCTTAAACCACAATGCTCCATGTCAGACTCATAGCTGGCCTTTTCTTAATCCCATCAGGCTAATACATAGGAAAGCGGAGCGACTCGTCAAAAACTGCAAACAGATTACGGAGTGCGTATACACGAATTAGGATGGGATCCATGGGCGCACCCAGCGAGGGCGTACCCTTAGGATCAAAAATTGCAAATATCTTTAAGGAAAATAATATTTTTTCAAGCAAATAATTTTAAAAACTAATAAAGAGCTGTTACAGTTTCCTTGAAATGTTGGTTTCATTCAGCTTTTCCATACTTAAATCTTACCTACAACTTGAAAAACCATGGCTTGCCCCCCCCCCCCCCCCCCCCAGACTCGGAGGCTACGAGCAAGGATTGAATAGCAATTACGCAACACGGATCTTTTAGCAAAATGGATAACATCATCTTAGAACCATACTATATTTCCAGGTCCGAGAGATATAATAAAATAAGAGAGAAAGGAAATAGTTGCCTATATTATACCACTTTTTACGTTTTATTTTATGTAGCTCAAATAATAAGTTACACAGAGATTGATACCATTTTTTCTTGTTCAGTGTGATTTAATGCATAGCATTCGATAGAAAAACGTCCAAAGTTAAATCGTTAAAAGTAAAATATTTCTGAATTTATAAATTTCTACAAGGGGTACGAATTAGGAGACTGGTCTCCTAATTTGTACCACTGACTTCCTAAATTGGATCACACATTTAATTTTATAAATGATGTAGCCGAAGCTAAACAAATCCATTTCAGTTAAGATCAGAATTATTAATATAAGCGTTTTACTGTATCTTGCTAGTCGATACATCTTTTTACTGATATTACAGAAAAACTTTTCCCACCCCCGCGCTACTACCATGAATCCATATTTTTCATTCCACACCTCTTATCATCTTTTCCATTTTATCTTCCTCGCATAGTTCACAATACCATTCTATCGCAGCTCCATCCCTCGGTTCCTTTGTTGGTTTCACCGCAGTGACACCAAAAGAAATCCTTTTTACGGGTAATTTTGAAGGTTCGGCCATCCCCTCCTTCGCTAATCTGAGTTTTTCCTTATACGAACTACAAGTCAACTCACTTTTGGGAATTGGAGATATAATAAATATGCTACTACAGCTAAATGTAGTTCATCTAAGCTCCACTTCCCATATTTTCCTTTGGGAATCAAACTGTAGGGTAAATAAGTTACTCACGATAAATAGCTCATTAAAAATGAATAACATTAACGATAGCACATCAACTAAAAATATTTTTACGACAAAAAAGCTAAATCATGATTTAATAGTACTTACTAAGATATCCTAAGTTGTACTGGTACAATATAGGAAACAACTAGTAGTACATAGTAGGCAACTCCGCCATTTTGTCTTCGTTACTTCCTTCCAAACTAACCATAAGATTTACAGAATCATATTTTCGTAAAACTGGAGTATGTATATGTGTTTTCAGCCAATAAGTTACACAGATTGTTTCCACTTAGCTTATATTGCTATTCCCTTAGCCACGTGGAGAAAAATAATGCTACTTTTTTATTAATTAAAACAGCAAAATATTTTACTCTCTCACACACAAACCGTTCTCGAACACACTAAGATGGCGACTAGTATTTTGGCGTATTGCATGACCAAATTGTAGCTGCAAACGACAGAAGCCTCAAGATTCCACGTACTTCCGTTTTACCAAGGTGATAACAAATTATGAGCCGGTTCAATATAGGCAAAACTTTCTCCTATATCGCGGTACGGATGGATTGAGGGATTCGGTTTTTCTCCCAACAATGAACGACTTAAATGGATAGGTAAATATCTTGTATGATAAGTGGCAAGATGTGCTGGAAGTTATTAATATTTGTAAAAAATAAGACATTGCAATATTTCCACTGAATTCATTTGAGCTTGACGCGTTTCGTGGTTACAACAACATTACCAAGGGCATCAGAGTGGCATCACAGTATCATCACATCAGCCTCCTCATTTCTGTACAGATCAGTGCGGAAACAGTTCACCAGGCAAGAAGAATATGAGTGATGTTGCACTGGAGAATGTTGCTGTAACCACGAAACGAATGGATCTTCAACTAATAGACAGGTGAAATCCAACCAGGATTTCCACCGTTTCAAATTATTATGTATCACCAATAGATAGATATGTAGATATAACTATTTACTACTCTAGATACGGAAAAAAATAAAAGTGAGAACTGATGTCCACTAAGGGTGGATAAAGCGGGAGCAAGACGAATCGGATTGTAGGTTGGAGGGGTACGGGGAGAGTTCCGTAGGTGGGTACACCGAAGAAACGCTGCGTCGCCGAAAAGGGAGGAATGCTGGTTAGGGGAGGGGGACGGAAGAGGAGGATTGGAGTCCAGGAGGGAGGAGGGGAGTCGAGGATATACAGGAGGGGGTAAAGAAAGGTTATTAGTATCTATACTCCCATTCTACATTATCTATACTTATGATGAGTTGTTCTTGCCCACTGTTTTTATGATTCGGAATTATATCATTGAAGCGAGGTCAGTAAAAAATTACTTATTATTTTTCAAACTTTAATTAGATTATATTCAGTGCCTACTTCCATACTAATGATGCGCTTCTCCTAGAGACCATATCCTGAAACTGGAGCCCGGAAAATTCTCTAACGAAAGAGTGAAACGCCGGCTGATGTTTAATAAATAAGTCATTTATCGACCAACCACATCAAAATTTCGAATTATCTATTCTCACTTACTAGATCAGGAGCTTCCTCAATAGGTGTGTGGCACGAGGTGCAAGGATACCATCCGATAAACTGTTAGGAAAGTCAAAAATATTTGGGTGCGCATAGTGAGTGAGTTCATTGCACATACGATGATTCATTGCACTGAACGTTACGCATAACAAACGACTCAGTCGCGAGCAATGGCGCAAAGTTCGTAAGCCTAGGATGAAAAATAGCGTGAAAAAATTATTTTTATCGACCGAGATCCGAAATAGGATCTACCAACTGCCAATCAACTATGGCTTGGCTCGTGGACCCTCGTTGGGTTATGCTCGCGGGGATAGTGAATTTGTAACGGATTACAGAAGGTTTTTTGATTGATTATAGGTACCAAATTCGGGCAGATAAAAATAATATTCATCAATACCCATTTCTAACTCTTTATTATACACTCTGTACATTAGGAAAACCTTTCTCCGGTCACCAAGCCAGTTTTATCTCAGAACTAGAAAAAACTCATTCTATTCTGCCGAAAAGCTCATAAATCTAAGCAGACCGATAATCCATTGAAAACCTCGAAAAGTTTTCTACGCAAGCGTTTGCCAACTTATCATAGATATGTAATTGAAAATGCAAATATCCAATTACATAGACTAATTACTGGGGAACTTAAATGCCAAATGATGAAGCTTTGTTATAATCAAATTAACGTAGCTATTGAATACGTTTGGATCTCATTAAATTGTATATCGCTCCGGATTACCTTGAGGAAATTCTTTTTCTAAGCACAATCACCGCTCTCAAGGCAATCAGTGTCAAATAAATCAACCTTAATCCCATTTCGATTAATGCCTAACGAATCATTCTTAAACGACTGCAAGCAATTAACTTTGCAGGAGCGTGGTAACACAGGAAGAAAAAGAAAGCCGTTTTCTTCTTTGCGAGAAAAATTAAGTATGTCCAGTTATCTTAAGTTGAAAACGAGTAGAATGTAGCAGGTTCCAACGCTTAATGATTTCTATTGTGACGTGAGGTATGCGTTTTCCTGGCAATAACGGTGGCGGAAAACTACGAAAGAATGCGTAGCTGTAATAAAATCTTGGTAATTAGGAGATTTAAAGCAGCTCCTTCTCCTAAACGCGAATTGTTTCTACGCAGTTACCTTACGTAAACTAATAAATAAAGTTAGCGCTCAAAATAAGAGTACTGATCCGATAGTGATTTGAGTTAATCCTAAATAAATACATACAGAAATGTCTTAATCAATCACAAACGCATGAAAATATTACTAAGAAATAATACACACAATTATAAATTTTGTTCACATTTGTTGAAGACATAGGTTTCTAATGTCCAATATCACGTCAACAACCTTTCAGACTTGGAATTTAATTTCTTTACGTATTTATGAATTAATTTAAAGTAGGAAATGAAAAATAAATGGCAAGGGTACTATTTTTTTAAATCTCAAAACGTAGAGCATATGCCGAAAATCAGCTGCACTTGAATGGATGGAAAAATGAATAGCTGGAGAAACGGAGACTGGAGGTTTAAATTTTGATTTTGTTGATGTAACCAATTTTGTTTTTACAACAAAAACTGGCAGTAAATTTTGAAAATCCAATAAAAAATCAAACGCTTATAAAAAATTTTTGCTACGTCCTGATAATCGCAGAATAAAGCAATAGGAGTGTAAAATTATTACGCAGATCGGAGGGCTCTACAGAGGGTTGAAATCTGGCCGAAACTCCAAAAGAATCTTGTTAAATGCAGAAGCTGAAAAGTTATACGTAAGTCGATTTTTAAAGTATAAGCCATCTCATCCCGTATAGTTACTGAACCAAGTTTTAACTTCCGTACTCGAAGAAAACCGTTTTTGATATTTATCAACGCTCTTCTATTTCAGCTCACTGCGCGACAGATATATCGAAGGGTAAATGGATGGCTAAGTTCTACTAACACGTATCTCAAATTCGGCCGGTATGAGATAGATATCTTAAAGAATGTGTAATAACATTAAAAAATAAAATACAAGGAAAAACCAACTCTTTGTTCGAAAATGAAAGCTACTTTTTCAGTTTTATGAACTTTTGGTTTTTAATTTCAGTGTACGAGTAAAAGAAATTAATCGTTTTTTAGCTCTCCTGAATAGTTGCTATTTTTGAGATACGTGTTGTGAGAACGTAGACATCGATATGCTGGAAAAAGAAAAGTGGAAAGAAATTTTTCAGAATGCTGGAATTCCATAGTATCGGATTCGGAAAACGGTCGCAGGGAGGAATTAGCGGTGGTTGTTGTTGTTGAGGAACAGTCATTTGTTTGACTGAATTCATCGATCTTTAACACTGGAAGGAAAGGAGTCATGTGACTACCCATAAGGAACATTACCCTTTATTTTTATGGGTGGTAATTGTTGAAAAAATATCTTCACTAATGAGTAAATTAATTGATAATTTTATTGAATATAACCTCCTTCTTAATTTATCAATGCAACTGAGTATTTCTTTAAATACCATTTCACGATAAAAATACAGCGGCCACACCAGCTTCCCCTGCTCTAGCCTGCCACACGGCACATTTTGCGGTGGTCTAGGGGTGCGTTTTTATCCATAGTATGTTATGGACAACGATAATTTATTGTCTCCTATGGACACTGCGTCTATAAACGTGATAGATTTGCTGCTGTTTAGTTGGTTTTGGTTTGGCATTGGTTTAATATACCATTTTACAGTGGTAGTATTTTATTCTCATATCCTCCCACCATGTCTGGTGACAAAATGAAAGAAGTCAAAA
The DNA here is from genome assembly GCF_921293095.1 of Ischnura elegans. NCBI lineage: Eukaryota > Metazoa > Arthropoda > Insecta > Odonata > Coenagrionidae > Ischnura > Ischnura elegans. Next base: position 89,220,856 of record NC_060249.1, read on the forward strand.
ATTCGATGTATTAGCAGTAGATTTTATATGTATTGGGTTTATATCTACCTAAACATCATAAATGCACGGTAGAACCCTTGCTGAAGGATAATATTAAAAAAAAAACTGATTTTTAATTAATACCCCAATTTTAGAAAAAAATATTAAGCAGCTTAAATTATTTTTGCAACACTAAAACTATGACACTGAAAGAGCGGTAGGTGAGGTTATAAATATCAATATGGAGCACTCGATTAATTGCAATCATTAACATATCAAGAAACAAGACTCGATATACCCCCACAGTTTTCAAGTTTTCAGTATCATATCTGGGTGCATAACACAACTTATGCGAATGGATATTATTTGAAACCATAAATGATGATAAACTTATACCTACTCCCATCTTGGAAAATTTTCTGTTTCTTAAAATAAGGGATTTATGTCAGTTTATTACAGTACTTACTATTAAAAATACTACATTAAAATGTGTGGGGCATGTGAAGGAGCATTCCAGTATGGAACACTCCGTCGAATGAATTTAATAATTTATTACAGAGATAAACGCAATGTCAGTACTCGACAAGAACTTGGCGAAGCACCCATTATTTTCAATACTACTACTAAAACCACCGCTTACTAACGAAACAATAATGATTATAAACTTGCAATTCCCTCTTCGAAAAATTCCTGATTCTTTAAATAAGGGTTTGAAGTCAGTTTATAATGGTACTATCAAAAATAAAATATTATTGGTGTAAGTCTTAAGTGTTATTTTAATTTTATTATTGAACTATTGAAAATACTGCATCACAGTTGTGCGACATGGGAAGAAGCATTCTAGTACGGAATATTTCGTCAAATCCTTCTTTTGGCCTCGGTGGCGGCGGATTAGAGTCCTCGCTAGCCAAACCAAAGTTCGCAGGTTCGAGTCCCACCTGGGTAAGTTACCCTTATCCAGGGCATGGATGTTTGTGAACGTTTGATTGTTAAATGTTATCAACCCCTATGAAAAGGCCGAACAGTGCTGTTCTCGGTGGTGTGTGAAACAAATAAATCAATTTAATAACTGATTTAAATCATAAACGCAATGTCAGCAGTCGACAAAAACTTGGCAAAGCACCCATAATTTTTACAACTACTACTACTACAACCACCGCTTACTCTTTTCCCTAAAGCACTCGATATGGACAGAGCAGCAGAGCGAGGGAGAGAATGGAAACGGAGAAATGGGAAGGAGGATTCCGATATGGTATGTAGGGATCGGTAGTGCGCGGCGGCTCGCGCGAGTACTCCTCCGGCCAAGGAGAGAGATGCAGCCATTTTCGAAGCGCTCGGATCCCGGAAAGGCAGGCGGGAAAGAGGGACAGTGGCGATTCCCACAGAGCAAGAGCGATCGGAGGGAAAGAGTGGGGGAAGGGAGGGAGTATGGCGGAGGGGAGGGAGGGGAATAGAGGGGGGAGGGTGAGTAGATGGCCAGCCAATGCTTTCCCCTCCCCTCCCGCGAAGACAAGAGGGGAGGGGGTGGTGGGGGGTTGAAGGGAGATGGATTGGTGAGGGGTTGGGGAAGATGATGTGCATCAGTCCTTTTCGCCCGGGAGAGAGAGGGGAGGAAGACGGTCCTCATCTCTCCGCTGGCAGCTTCTCGGAAAGATGCTCTCTTTGCGGACGGGAGGAGGCGGTCACTCTTGTTTTGCACACTTGTGAGAGAGAGAGAGAGAGAAAGAAAGATGGATTCGCGATATATATACGTGACACGTGATGGTCATCGTACCCGCATTGTATTAGCTGTGCGGGGACTCGAGAGGGGGCAGTGGGAGATAGGAAAAGGGGGAAAAAATAAAACTGAAGGATTACTCACGTTACCACCTCGTACTACGCTCTACTGCATGGGTTAGGACGTACTTACATGAAACGAAGAATCAATAGTTTCTCTAAACCCGATGGTACACATTTTGGAGAGGCACTGACTGAGTCACACATAAAATTTGATAATACATACTTGCATTTAGAGCCTTGCTCTTCCCTACAGAATGCCATAAAGGTCATAGGTCGTTCCGGAAGGGCCAAAAATTTTATATATTCTACTGGCCATACTCTTCATATTGCTTAAATCATGCTATCAATAGCACATTAAGCACTAAAGTTTTATTTATGATACGATAGTGGTAAAAAATATACAAATAATTATAAAAACTGTTGTGCAGAGAGTCTGCAAACGTACTGAAGATTACATCTTCGGCACTTTTGGATAGGGGCATAGCCTCCAAGTCTCATGTTGAATTATTAATGGAGGATATGGTCCCATAAGATTCTTCCTTAGGGCAAAATATATACTGCGACTGCTACACTGCTTGACCCAACGGACAAAGTCATGATTTTTCACCATTTATTTTCATTTTTATTTTCCATTTCAGCGTTTTTCAAATTCTTATTTTCACGAGGACTAATGGAACATTTCAATAATTAAAATACAGGAGCCTAAATATTCTATCCGGAATAAAATTCATCCATAACACTAAAATAATTAGTGTCCATTAGTCCGTAATGCTAGCAGTCATTTTTTTTCACTTTGCGTTATAGGCTTTCCTTGAGATAATACTAATTAACGGGACACTCACTATTATGTGACGCTCTATTTCCTAAATTGGATACATAAATAGAAAAGCCATATTCTTCATTCAGCCTGTGGGCAGATTATTTTCACGAGAACAGCATTATATTTCAAATGATTATACCTTTCTAACCACTCTTTAAGCGAATATTATGACAATGAATCGTAAACACGTACAGTTGGGAGGTGGGTTAGGGCATTCATTTACCTTGAGTTATTGGTGCAATGCAGGATGAGGGGATACTAAAACAGGGATGCTATTGGACAAACACGGGATAAAGAAGGGAAAGAAGGAAGAATAAAAGATAAATATAATACAATAAAAAAGGAAAATTTTGCTCTACTTTAGAACATCTCCGGTTTCTTTTTTAATTGTAGCTACTTTCTTCTAATAAAACTATCTCGTAGTTGCAATAAACTGCTAGAGAATCCATGGATACACCCGTGAGCCGTGGTCAAAAGTAGTGTCAACCTCTCATTGGGTCAGCCCTCAGCTCTACAACTTTTGCCTACAGCCACCTGAGCTAAGTGTTAATTCAATATCAGAATTAAGGCTTCCAAGTTTTCCAGTATCGTATCTTATCCTATCGCATTTTTACCTGCACCTATTTACATAAATTGAAAGTAACCACATGGAATTTATCCAAAGGGAGGGAATTTATCTATTAATTAGTATTATCTCAAGGAAAGCTATCCGCAGCAAAGCCTATTACTCAAGAGAAAAAAATAACTGCTAGCATTACGGAGTAATAAAATACTAACTTTTTAGTGGTATGAATGAATTTTATTCAGGAGAGAAGATTAAGGCTCCTGTATTTTAATTAGTGAAATGTACCAATAGTCCTAGTGAAAATAAGAATTTATAAAACGCTTAAATTGAAAATTAAAATGAAAATAAATGGTATCAAATCATGAGTAGCCTTCAGACAAACTGCAGACTCAATTTCACTAATACGTTCATGGAGAATCGCACGAACACCGTCAAATTTCCTGAAAGCGGGGAGAAAGTACAGGAGGAGAATCATCATTGGTTGGAAATTTTCATGCAAAGAAGAAAAAGGATTAGAATTGATTATTAAGGACTAAAATTTCCATTCATTCCACATACATCCAATTTAAAATTACCGACCGCTTATTGGGCACATTAAATCGAAATAATATGGTGCATTTTTATTACATTACACCAGGAACAAGAATCGTTAAAATCCATTCATTACAAGTGAACAAAACTTTCTGCCCTTTGGGACCTCAGTTCCTGATGTGAAACTTGTAAAAGCTATCAGGTATTTGCTGGTAAGTAAACTTATTGTAATACCTGACAAATGTATTTATTCTGAGCACCTGAGGATCAATGCTTCTCTTTAAAGCGTTTAAAATATATGTTTCAACAGAAGTATAGATTTTGTAGCATACTTCTCCCATATTGATAAAAAGGAATTGTTGAGCAATGAATTATTAAAAATATACCTATAAATACCTGATAGATTTTATAAGGTTCACATCGTTCTCAGGTAACTGAATTGGTGTTGACCTGCAGCAAATATCCAAATTAGAGTATTCTTTCGAACGATATCATTTGAAATTGAGAACTAAAACATTCCAAGACCTAATTCTGCAACTTTTCTAAACCTTCCTGTTCATAAGGGACTTAATAAAGGTTAAAATATTCTATTGAAACTGCTGTTTAAATTATTATACATTAACTACCGTATTAGGAAACCAAGCACTGAAGATAAGAGGATGACAAAAACTGAATATTTTTCGAAACCCACAGCTTCATGAAAAGAAAACTTAACATCCTCAAGAATAAAAAAATTTGCTGAGGTGAATACTTTTACGAAAAATTAAAAACCTTTCAGCTTATCAGCCATGAAAAAGAGTATATGACCGAAGGAAATCGTCATTAATATTATGTAGACTAGATATTTACCCCTCTTATCCAGTGATGGCATGGTAAAATTAGCAATGCTGGAACTTATTTAGATTAACTTTTTTTACAAATGGAATATTACTCTGTGCAATTTTTTATCACAAGTTATTATTTACATTTTATTACATACATTTCTTATTTTGGTTAAGAATGTATACATTAGAAATGTTGAGGTACCAAAATTGATAAAAGTGTTATATGAGTGTTACGTCATTTCTTAACCAGTGCTGGAACGGCTTTTCGGCGCGTTCCAGTAGCATGACACTACTACTCTTATCTCAAGCTATTAATCATTAGGCAAAGAGTTCCCATCGTGACGTATAGCTATCTATTGACACAGACACTAAAATATAAAAATGCGATCAATAAAAATAAATAATTATATACTTAGAGACAAATAATAATAGGAACAAGTTTATTGAGCCTAAAAAGGTATTTGAATCTATAGGTATACCTGTGCAACTAAAGAAAGACTGAGTGAGTCAGTGAGACGAAAAAAAATAGTCGAAAATCGCTGGAGACAATTCGAGCGTGGATTAGAGGCAGCGAGTGTGTCCAAGCGGCCCACTTTCATATCCATTGTGGATTCACGACACGCAGCACAACACTGCCGTCATGGAGACAGAATCTCTACTGCAGAACAGCCTATATTGCCGACTGCAAGCTCTGTCACCGCGAGGAGAAGCCAAGAGCACTCGCGGATAGTCGTAGGGTCATTCGAAAGTCAATTCTGACCCCGAGGCTTCCGTTTTGCATTTCCCCAATTTTGCGCACGGTTCTCGGAAAATGATACTTAATGCTTGAAAATTAATGGCAGCAATTGAACATCGTCACCTGAAATGGAAAACCTTGTAGATCAAAAGTATCAAAATTTACAGTTTGAACAAAATACTGTTTACTTTCTTGCCATGCATCATTTAAATAATTGATTTGATTTTTAAATTTATCAAAATTCAATTTTAAATAGAATTTTTCAGCTGTATTGAACGAAATACGAGATTTTATTACTAATGGCATAAAAATCTAACTCTTATAAAATTTTTGATTTACGAGGTTTTACATTTAACGTTACGATATCTAACTTCCTACAGGAAAATAATGTAATACAGAGTTTATTATAGTAATCGATAAATACACAGTGTTGGACTTAAATGCAAAATTTAAGTTTTTTCACCAACATCGCGGAAACGTTGATGAAAAAAACTAGGAAAATGAATACATGTATTCCATTGAGAAGCATCATAGGTTTTCACAAATTCACAGTCTGCATAACGGGATAAAGGGTAAAGAGGTACATTTGAAAATGATGGTCAAATGCAGTGGCTTAACTACGGAGGGGGATGGGGATAGAAGCCTCTGAGATATAAAAAAATATTTAAAACTATGGTCTAGTTTTCACATATAATAACTTCATAACTTTATCAGCTTAAAACTTAATTTTAGTGCCAAAATGATGTAAAATGTATTTCCTGACATATCATTTTTCAAATGTTTTCCCGGAACATCCGTTGCCTTCCTCTAGCTTCCCAGATAGCTTCCCAGACCTCCTCATCCCCCTCCAAAGAATATTCCCAGTTACACCACCAGTCGAATTGTAAAGCCTTAATCACAAGATCATTTTTCCGTCCCTCGGAGCGATAGCTTCTTCGGTAGGTTTTCAGCGACCAAAAGAGTGATCGTTCGAAAAATCATTTTCTGAATCACACGGTAATTCACAACGTCCCTTTTTCCATCGATTTTTCCACGAAAAATACAACAGAGTATGCTCAAGATGGCCCCTGAAAGTGTTGTCACCCGCCGCGAATTATATAGGTTTACAGAAGTCACCAGTCGCGTGGCTGACGGGCAAAGTGATCCGAGTATTACGGAGAAATAAAGTAGGTATAATTAGGGGTGGTAACCGAAAATTATACGTATGATGATGTGATCTTGCAAATTTCTTACATTTCAATGCTGTTCCTCACAATGGCAAGCATCAATGGCGGATCAATGGGGGAGAGGGCTAAGGGGCTATAAATAGCCCCCCCCCTTGGGTTTATACTAGATAGAATGGTAATTTGTTTCCGACCCCCACTTAGCCCCCCCCCCCTTGTCCCTATCCTGGATCCTAAACTTAAATGCATTATACTGCAAAATATTAAAAACATTCCCTGGACTTAAACGAAAATTTTTAAACCAACATTAGCCAAATCGGTCCAGCCGTTCTTGAGTCGGACATTTTTGAAAACCGATTAAAATGCGACCCAAATGGCAACAGAAATCAGCCTTCTATGGGATGGAATTGGGCCTCCTCTATGCAGTCTCCTCGAATTTTTCCGTCACTTTCCTTTTTAAAACAGTGATTCGATTAAATGCCGAGGGTGGCGTTACAATCACTGTTAGAGGCCTAGCGTTCTGATTTGCTGAAGGATGGTGGTTTCAGCTGCTGAAAAAGGGACGAACCCGATGATGGTAAAAGGGATGGAAAGCCCATTCCTCGAGCTTAGTGAAGAGTTCTCGGGATCGCCACCGGGTCAGGAACTGCATAACTGCCGACGCTTGGCTTTTGGGATCGACTCATCAAAGAGTCAATTGAAATTAGACTGGCCAAGAATACCGTCAACAGAGATTCCGGATATGCATCGAGCAGCACTTGGAAACCTGTGCTCCAAACTATCCAAAAGGCTAGGCAAAATCATCACGCCAGCCAATCAGAGCGGGCCGCTGACGACAGCCAATCAGCAGTCACCTGACCGCCAGAGTGACTGTATATAAGCAAGTTATTTTCTCACTCGACACTCATAGCCCTGAGGACGATAGCCGAGTTGGGCATCGAAACGTCGGCAGTTATGCAGTTCATGACCCGGTGGCGATCCCGAGAACTCTTCACTAAGTCTATTCGCCGGGAAAGCACGAAATCTTTCTTCACCCATCCCTCGAGCCATCGCGGGAAATGATTGCGAAAAACGGTTATCGTTTCCGCCATCGCTAGAGCTGTCGCTGAAGCTGTCGCTGGAGCTCTCCCTCCAAATGGATTAAAAAAATGAACGAGTGATTCAGGCTTAAGCACTGTATTCGGAAAATACTCATCAGAAAAATAATGTGTCTATCGCATCGGGAAACGAGTACAGAAGACAAGGTAAAGGTGTGACCATTTTCTACTCTAAAAGTCCTTCAAGGCGTTCGCGAGTCACCATAATTACGGAGCATGTACCTGTAAGTTACAAAAAAACAGCAAATTTCCTGAAGACAGCGCATCACCCCCGCTCTGCGCGTCATTTCCACGACAAAAAAAACTCGTAAAAAAACTTTCATTTTTATCTTAAAATTTAGGATTATACAGATTAAACCCCTGCTACATCCTTATGTATTTGAGGCATTGGCAAATGTGGACTGAAAGTTTATTTTAAATATTCAAAAATTTCATGATGGTAACGTATGGCTTTAACGATTAGTAGCAAAACAAGTCAAAATACGGCCGTTTGAGAGAAAATGATGTTTCCTTTAACCAGAAGGAAAGGGTAATGTTTTCAAATTAATACCAGTGACTGGTTACCTATCTTTGTAAGAGAGCAGTAGGCAATACTGCATTTATTATACTAATCAATAAATGTACAGTTTTGAACTTTGAACGCTAAATTCGAGTTTTTCACAGGAACCGCAGTGAAATTAATGAAAAGACTTCTAAAATTAGTCGGTATATTCCGTAGAGAATCTGTATAAATATTTAAAAATGCTCAGCCTCCATAAGAGGATAAAGGAGTGAGAGTTACATCCCTGACGTGATACCTACCTTCCTTGTTGGGTTCACAGACTGAATGGAGGCGAGGTGAAAAACCAAAAAAAAAACATTGGTTTGCTTTTCCTCGGCAAAATAATGGCCAATGCCTCGTAATGAGAGCGCAAGTCCATGTATAAGTAAATATATAATGTAAACTTGAAGTGCCCCTGCACCAATTCAAAGCTTGGAGAAGGGAAATAATAATGACATGTAGCGACAAGATCCCCTGAGCTACTCTCAAATGCTAAGTAATCACCCGCATGTGCATATCGTCCATAACAGGCTATGAAGATGGTCTACAGAAATGTTTTTCTTCATAATTTCATCATATATGGCAAAAAAATTATGGCCCAGAAACAAGAAGCGGAACTTCATTGCATGCTTCTTAGACGCTTTCTCGGCTTGTCATATTAACTTCCCGTATGAGCTTCTACTCTCCTTAACATTGATAGAAATAAATCTCCTTAACACTGATTTTTCCAACAAAGGAAACTTCATGACTTACATGTTACCATTACCACTTGGTCCCCAAAGGAACCGACATTGTAGAATAATTTTTGGCCAACATATAATGGATATGAAATTCGTGGAACTCAACAAAACACCTATCTGCCTTTAGAAGTTCCATCGCCTACTAACTGAAGTTCTTCCTCTAATGAAGCCATTGATGAAATATATTTTCATCGCTACCATTTTTCAATAAGTGAATTAACGCAAGACCATAAACATCAAAGAAAATGATGTATAATATATCAATCACATTAAGACTCAATTTCAAGCACCGACAGCCTTTATCAGGACTTCTCCTCTTTAGTATATAATCAATTACTAATTTACTCATGTACTCATTCACTCGTAGATTTATCAAGCCAGACTGAGACCATTCAATTTCAAAAATAGTAATTCGTCAATAGGAAGAATGAAACATTTGACCTTATACAATTGACATCGTTAATGGCTTTAGCATTTACAAACCCCATGACTTACATCTTGTCTTTTTCCCACAGCATAAATTCGAAACTAGTCGAGAGTGATTTCGCCATAAAAGGCGGAATAATCATGGGCCTCCATTCGTGTTTCCCTTGCCCTCCTCTTCGACTTTCCCTCTATCCCATACAGCGCCCTCCAACCAGGACGACTTCCACGCCGCCACTGCGGATCGCGACCACCAATCATATACATAAGAAATCCCAAGCCATTGTACTGATGAATTTATTTATTTCAAGCATCGAATTTGACACTAAAAGAACCAGACGCGTCATTTTGATGTGTAATCTCTGCTTACTTAATTATGTTGCCTAGAATTTTTTACGTAGCAATTCTGATAAAATACAATTTAATTTCATTCATATAGAAATGGATTCATACCACCGATCTTAGATAATTTCATCAAATATGACCAAAAAAATTAATGTCCCAGAAACAAGAAGCGGAACTTCAGTGCTTGCTTCTTAGACGCCTCCTCGGCTTTGTCCACTCTTAATTCGTTTTCCGTTCACGCTTGTCATATTTACTTGAATTACTACAACATCCACTATTATAACTACATTATCCATTAGCTTCTGCAGTCCAAGGAGAAATCTCCATAGCGCTGATCTTTCCATTAAAGGAAGCTGTTTTCTAGATAAAACTGGAGTGGATAAAGGCCCAATTTAGGGAACAATCTTAGATAGGCGGTATAACTCCATTCTTAGATCCTATCTGCCTTCAAAGAGGTGACGAATAAAGCGTTTCTATTTTATTTGTAACGGTAACGCGTGTTTTATTCAGGAAATCACTTCACTATTTCACGTCTTTCCATTTTGATGATTTAGTTAGCACCGCTGTGGATTTAACTGTCATTATTAAAGTTTTAATGGAAATAAGCAACATGTCTGCTATGCCGAGTGGAGTGTGGTAGGCCAAGGCAGGGGTAGCAGGAGCTGCGAGGCCGCTGTACAATTTAATTTTTTATCGTGAAATGATTTGTAAAACAAATACTCAATGTGTATTGATAAATTAAGAAGGAGGTTATATTAATTAAGCCATCAATTAATTTACTCATTAACAAAGACATATTTTAAATAATTACAACCCGTCATAAGGAACCGTAATGTGAGTGGTCTTAAGACTCCGGTCCTTCTGCTGTTAAAGAGCAATAATAAACAATAGTTTCACAAATTTAGTTGACCTATTGAAAGAAAAAATGTAAAATTTATCCACCGACCGTAAACTAGTTGGGATATAATATTTTTTTACGCCTTGGCGAATCCGTTTCCAATTCGCAAAGTGCTCCTAAGGCCTAGTTTCACGATAAATTCGCGCGATACACGCGAGGATGAGCGCGAAAAAAGCCCGTTAAACCATAAAAGTAGCATATCATATAGTAATTATCATTAGTTTGACTGAAATCACAAGTATTTTTAAGCTAAAAACCTAACCGTGCGATCCCAATTCAATATGACTTTAGGAGAACGCCTTAATGCCTTCCGGCAGTCGTATTTTGCCTATTTTTCAGAATGAGTAGGTACTAGTTCAAAGTTAACTCATGAAATTTACCTCAATCATCTCAAAACTCTCAGGGTAGATTGAGTGGATTTTTTTACACTTTCTTGAACATGAGTACAAAAATTTTACACCCCAGAAAATACTGAGGAAAAATTATCCAATTTGAGACGCAAGCATAAACTTTTACTCTTTTTAGAATCTGCCAAGAACACTATGTCAGTTGGTAACGGATTCGACCAATGATGTCATTAAATAGCAGGTAACAACCGAATTGAGGTCTTTACGTGAATTTTACATTTTTTATTCCATTTGGCCTGGATTTTGTCAGAATCGTAAAAAATACTTGAATTAAGCGGTTACAAATTTGAGGAACAATTTCATTTGTTTGACTGAAATTGCTTTCCTTCAAATTCGGTCTTTGAGGTTAAATTACCAATAATGCTAGAATTAAATACAAATGTATTATCAATATATCATTCTTTTTCTTTAATTCACTTAAGGCCTGAATTCCCGATATAGCACCCGGTACTAGAACCTTGAACGATTTTAGTAGACCGGGGGGGTGTTTCAGAGTCTCCCTTTCCGAGCGGATCGGGAGACTTGACGCGGATTCTGCGTCACTTAGGTACTATCGGCCAGGCAATCCGTGCGTTTCAGACTGGCTTCCTATCGACTCAAGGCCGGCTTTCCTATCGGATAGAAGTCGAGTGGGCTAGAGGTGCCGGAAACTCATTCCCGTGGCGAGTGGAGATATGTTATATTGCTGTTTTTTATTAAGTATTTGGCTATAATAAAATCATACCACTTTATTTCATGAGTGCTGATATATGCGGATATTCTGATAGAGTAATATAAGTGCAAGTGACTTTAATTCTCGTGCAAATTAGGCGATAAATAGGCAGACTGTATCATTGACGGTACAAGTTCGTTTGCGTTGTTATTTGGACGAGTAATTTGGCAAAAAGAACGTGAAACAAGTTGGAATGCATGGCGTAACGACTTACAAATATGCAGGTAGCATAATGCATTGAATACGTGTCCGTGGGTTAGGAAGTATAACAATTTGTATAGTTTGAAATGATTGTGTGTGTGGCTTGACATCGTAGTCACATCGAAATTAGACGTGGTTATGTACCTAATTCAGCTGATTACGTGGTACATGGTTTCAGTACATTCCATGTACATTCTAAATATTCATTTTAATATGAAATACTAGTTCAAGCATAACGGGAATAGCCACGATAACAACTATACCGAAGCTCCCTCATACCATCCTTCTATTTATAGGTTACAAATTTCGGCCTTATTGTAACAATTGACGGTGGCGCAGCGGGTTAAGGCAGTATGCAGCGAGGTAAAGGTTATAGGTTCGATTCCCTTTTGCAGCGAATATTTTTTCTTTGTGGAATTATCGCTCACTGAAATATAATTTAGAAGATGTATTTCAAGTTGCATCAGTAGCAACAATTTGTCATTTTCGTACCAAATAAAATGGTGTTATAGAAATAACCGAGAACGTGCAAAACAGATAACAAACTAACAAAATTATTTTGCGTTATTTTAACGTACATAACTCGAGCCATTACTATTAATGTACACTATTCAACCTAATGTAATCGCTATATTTTCTTCCAGCGTACCTCCACTTTCACGGAAAATTTTTAAGACGTTTACGGCATATCATGAAGGCCATAACATTATTTATGATGGTCAATATTCATATTTAATTGAGATACTGAATGAAAATATGACAATTTGGTTAAACAATTGAGTAAGTAAACCATATGTTGTTGGAAAAAATTATGGATTTCGTGACTGCCTGTAATTTAGTTCTTAAAAACAATCAACTATGCTCTCACGAGAATGACAGAACAAACTCGTTCAAAATTTTCCTTCATTCCCGTAATTTGCTCAAAACGACAGGGTATTACGTTAAAAAAACTACATACGAACAATTCTAAAATAATTTTACCCGGCAACAACGTCAATTATGTGACAATGTATCAATTAGCACTTATTTATGCCCGTACATACCTTTCGCCTCCCTTGTCAAGTATCAAATCTTGCGGGAGGTTATTTTCGCTGCTCACTTGTCACTTGAAAAATGTGACGTTTTCTCGTTTCCCGGAGGAGGATGACTGTTGACGTCATACCAAAAGCGGAACGCTTTCCGATAGTATGTGTGAAACGCACGGAAGACGAGCGTAGGATAGGTTCCCGATCGACTCGGAATGAATCCGTTTCCGACGCCGCCAATCCTACGAGACTCTGAAACACCCCCCGGAACGGTACATGCACAAATTCATGAGCCTTATTAGAACAGGTTCTTTTTAATATAATCCATTGATATTATTACGTTTTAACCGCTTCGACGAAAGCAGTTGCATTGGTGCGTATCTTTAAACCAGCAAATGGTATAAGAAGGTCAATGCTAACAATATTAATGATGGCTTGCAAACATTTCTGTCCTTGAGAAAATTCAAAGAAAGTTTTATTTTCGACTGTGTACTTATGCGCCGGTAATAAATGATTTGAGCAACCAACATTAACGGCACCAAAAATGAAATTATTGCAACGTAATCCTTATTTCAATATTACCACTGAAAATATTGACCAATTTAAAAAAGTAAGAAAAAGTAGCAAAATAATTTTAAGGTTAATTTTACTGGAATATTCCCACCATAAATTCTTTAATCGCAAAAGCAAGCACTATTAGAGCATGATGGTTCATCTTTAGATTAAAAAATTCTAGTCATTAAGGTATTCCCGGATTTAAAAACAAATTCAGATTTTCTGAAGTCCATTTTCATGGATCTTTTTAGTGGAATACTCATATCCCCGATTCCACATACATTTCAACGATTTTCCACATTCGTACGTAACTTAACTTAGCAAACAAACGAAATTGATTCCAAAATGTTAATTAATTTTCACACTTACCTATCCGTCCAACAGAGAGCATCATCTCGGTAACTGTGGAGAAAGAAGACAAATATTTTAATGAACATAGCATTCACCCCATTAAATTTATAACGATGCATTTATTACTAAAAGTATGCATTGCAAACGTATCCCAGTAATTCAAAATAAACTCTGAATAAGAGTTCCTGGTTTGAAGCGTTCAAAAAATGAGCAAAGTATTTGAATGATAACAAAAAATCATATGCGGAGGAGGTTAAAATTGTGTGTAATGAATATATGCTCTAATGGAAACATAAAATTCTGGCTTTTCGTTTAAGCATTGGTAGAAATGGATCATAGGAATTACTTGAAGGAACTGCTTACAATAGAAACTAGTGAAAGTGTTGCGGCTGTTATACCTAGTGTCTTCATCAACTTTTAAGAAATATATCAGAGCAAATGTTATCAAGACCGGTCAATGTTACTAAATCTCAATAATGTGGCAAAAATCAATGCATGTCCACTGGAGGAGTAATGGATTGTGAGAACATGAAATTATACATAGAGGCTAGAAGAAAAAACTATCTGGGACAAAGTGCCTTTTCCAGCGTTCTAGGTTAAATCGATTCCAGTTTCATAACAATAATACGTTAAGGTTTCAAAATTCAACGTCTGACAGTCAGTATCTAAGTCATAAAACAAAGGTGAACAATATTACGTGGATTCAATGGAATTTTGAAATTCTTTTGAAAAATCTTTCGGGTGATCCATAAATTAAGAATTATCTTAAAGTTAAAATGACATAACTGAACATATTTGATACCGAAAGAAAAAATAATAGAACATGTTTATTTATTTGAAAGTATTGAACTATAAGCTCTGAAATAGTGGAATGACCTCTGAATATTATCGCGATAACCAAATGACAACGAGCTATACAACAGCACAAAGTTTACATTGATAAGATAGATAGACCAGGAGGTAGTATTTGCACATAAAAACTTTTACTCGATATTTATTTGTGTTAAAACACCTTATGCTTTTTAGCATTACCTCAAACAGCGGTTAGGAAACGCAGTACTAGCCAAGCTGCTTAATAGTAAAAACTAGTTCATTAAACGAGATTGTCCTTTTTCCGTATCATCGAAAAGAGTTGGTATCTATCCTGTGATTCACTTAAGTATCATAGCAATTAGTAAAACATTTTTTATGGTTTCTGCAGATATGCATGTGACAATTTTCGGACAAAAAGTTGGGATTCCATAGCAAACCGCATTCTCTTTCCACTAATCGGCAAGCAATGGAGTCGTTCAAACACTAGGTACTTAAATCGCAACAAATTCAAATAATTCCGTTTGAGGAACTAGGAGGTTGCGACGAAAATACTTTTTATCGCATGGCCATTCCCTCACGAGTCTGAAATATTAAAAATTGGCCAAGTTTCTACCAATTTACGATAGTTCCATTACAATAGGGTGGTTTCCTATTATTTTTTTATTGCCTAAATCGAAAGATTATTACTCCTGGAGTACGTATTTCACGCTTTTAGATTTTTAAATGACGATATCTTTTTTTCGCGATTAAACGAAAAGTGAAAATTTTCAAGCGCGCGAAAACGCGACGCGTAAGTAGGAATGATGGGAAAAATTCCGTGCAACGCATTTCTGGTTCCCCCTCCCGCCTTGTGAAGTGACCTTCATCGAGGCTCTGAGCGCTGATAGGACGCAGGATGCTAGCGGGGAGCTGAGTACCTTGTTGGCTGGTAGCGCTTGGCTTAAAAAAGGTTTATTAATACCTTATCAAACGAAGAAAACTTTCCGACCTAAGCCAGTTTTAATAGGTGATTATTAAGACATGTTTCCCTGAGCTCTGTGCCTCATGCATGCATTGGTAACCTCAGACGATGTATAACTCCTATCCTCTCGTGTAGAAACTATGTCCCTGTGACGTCACGTGGAGTGGAATCGCATGGGCGCCAATCTGGCCTTTTTCAAATGAGGATAAAATTTGACCCTTGCCATTCGTCAAAACCGGTATTTCAAAAACGAAATAATTTGTGTATTATGAATACACTAATGGTGAGTAACGAATCGCAATCAATGCCTTTCGTTTCCTTTGATGAAGGAAACTACCCTATTTCGATTTATTTACTTCTTCGGTAAAAACCACGGATATAGGGAAGTAATCGCCGATAGGAGCGAAAACAAAATTAACTAACAACGTAAGACCGATGCGCGAGGTCTACGAGGAGCTGTCAAACGGTGACCCGCTCGGAAGGAGCTCGTGACGTCATCAACTTATCTGCAAGAGGCTTTATGCCGCCAATTTTTCGCCACAAATAGCATGAGAGGTAGGACTGGATCGAGAAATGGAATGATAAATATTTCATTATTTTTTCAAACTCTTTCATTATGAATAACTCTTGGGTGAGTACACCCGAGTTTGGTTTGAATAGGTGAAGATAAAGCTCAACCAAAAGTTAGCCACCGGCATGTGAATTTTATGCAATAATCAAGGAGAGAATGTTCCTTTCCCTGTTAGTTCCTTTACCTTGTGCGTCGAGGATTTTCTTTAGGGGTGTCGGAGGGCTTCATTCGGGTTTTGAACCCGGGGCCTATCGAACAGCAGCCAAGATACCTACCCATTAGGCTACCACGCTCCCCTCACTATGAAATGACTCATTGAGGAATATGAAAAGCTGTTGAAAAATGCATCTATCACAATCGAAAATATAGAACCATTGGCGAACGAGCCAACTAACGCGGAAACTCGGACGACATCAAAGGCGAAATGTTTCGACCACCATTTTACCTCAGTCCTCTTACGAGAACTATCACATATCAACGATTAAAAGGCTATGGTGTTCTAGATAGAATTCAAAAAATTGCCCTTCAACTTGGATGATATTGAAATGATTTTCAATATTTCACATGAAATAGTTTCCTTGTCCTTAGACAGCTTTCATAATAGTAATCGATACCTCCACTGCAAAAAGCTCAACCACCAAATCAAATCCCATCATCTAGTAGCCCAAACATACGAATCCGTTCAGCTGGCAGTGTCCGGAGCATAAACGGTCACCTAAAAGCTTGGAGAATAGGAGATAAGCGGTTTTGCTCCGGACACTACCAGCTGAGCGGATTCCTATTGTTGGGCTACTAGATGAGCGGATTTGATTCGGCGGCCGATTGTTGAGCGTTTTTTCAGTGGAGGTATCGTAATATGTACTAAGTAGTGTAGCCCTGATGTATACCTGAAACGTATATTTTTTTGTGATTTTTAAAATGGCTACGCATGTTTTTATCTTTGAGGTAACTTCATGATGACAACTATTGTTTAAAATGTGTTATAAAAAAAGGAGTAAAATGGAATTATTTTACCATAAATTACGAATAAATCACTCAAATTTCTGAGCAAAATATTCCAAAAAGAGTGTTTAAGTCTTTAAAAAAAAGTGCCTCTGTCAAAAATAATATGACCTAAGTTCTTTCGATCAAAATTTGATGACTAAAGACGACTTCTGACCGGCTTTGAAAATGAAAAAAGTCGACTTCCAAAAAAGTCCACTCACCACTCAATTGCACTTCGCCTTCCCAATCCCTAGTCTCTACAACTATCGACGGAGGTGAACCACAAAACCCCTCCTTAACCTCCTCCCACTATCCCTCCCGATGGGCACAACACCCTACCACTCTCGCCCACCCCCAGACCCCTCCCCAACGCCCCCGTTACATCAATTCCCCCCCCCCCCTACTTCGGCGCCCCAAGCAACTCTTCCCACCACCGCCAAGCACCCCATTCCCCGAAATTAAACACTCCTTCCACTCTCGTCACCCTCGGCAGTGGCGATCTGCCCACTCCCACTCACCCGAAAGCGGACCATGCAAGCTCCTCGACCGCTTATAATCCCTCCCCGACCCCCGAGACCTAATTATCATCATTGGAAGAACGGGAAGGGAAAGGATGCTATATTTCATGGCGCTGATTACAAAATAAGTCCGGCGAAGTGAGAAAGGGGATGCGCAGGAAATGGGTTGAAGATGGTCGCGAGGGCCTGACGAGGAAAGAAGTGGACGGAACGAAGATGGAGATGACTGAAGGGAACTACGAAAGGGAAGAGATTGGCGAGACGTGGACCCAAGGCATCACTGCTGCCAGGTGTGGTTAAAATTAGGCATCTACATAATAACCCGCAAACCGCCTAGAAAGGCCAGTGGCAGGGAGTGTTAGGACACCAGCCGTCAACGTATAAAAAGCAAATGGTCAAACAATATTACGCCAAGCATTTATTTATTTTATTTTTATTATTTTAATAAAGTGGTACACGACGCGCGGTACTTCATACCAATCTTATATTGGTATTAATCTGCTCAGCACTCCTGGGCTCTTCAGATTAAACAGCAAGACTGCCAATTTATAGTGCACTTATAACTACAAATATTAAATAATTAAATAATAATTATTTATTACAAATTTGAATACAACAAAATACGAAAACAACAAGCATTTATAGATGTAATTATTAAAGTACTTTACGGTTCGGGGGAAAAACGAATTCCCATATCTTAAATTTTGGCAAGGGTTTACTCTACATGACCGAAATTTGCTAGATAATGGAACAGTTTTTTATAATGCAACATGAAAAAATAATAGATTTTCCCGGCCGACGGGGAGTGATGGGATAGTAACGGACGGCAAAAATTGAGTAACGCAAGATACCATTCATCTGCATTTACATACTACCCCGCAAGCCGCCTAAAAAGGCGTGTGGCAGGGGGTGTTAGGACACCAGCCGTCTATTTATAAAAATCAAATGCTTTAAGAAAATTACGGCTAGCATTTAAGACCTTTATGGTTCTGGGGAAAAACGAATTCTTATATCTATCCGTTCGGAAAAATATCTCACTTAATATATCGCTTCTGTCGGACCTGGGAATACAGTGAGGCTCTTACATGATTTTCCCTTTGTCTCTCCTAAATATATCTATTCTCATTTGTTCAAGCAATCTAAGCCTTGCGCGCAGCCTCCGAGTCTCAAGCGGCCCCCAGCCTAATGCGCTAAACATCTGGGTAACGCTGACTGTACACCCGTATTAGTTTTAGACGAAACGCGCAGCTTTTCTTTGTAGTACATAGAACATAATGTCACAAACTGTGGGCTGAAAATACAGAAGAAAATGAATAGTAAGGAAAATCTCAAGGTAGAGCATTCGGAAAATAATGATGAAGTATACATATAGCCGATCATATATATAGTGCTGTAGATTTCCACAATAAATTCAAAA
This sequence comes from Ischnura elegans, assembly GCF_921293095.1. NCBI lineage: Eukaryota > Metazoa > Arthropoda > Insecta > Odonata > Coenagrionidae > Ischnura > Ischnura elegans. The sequence goes on from NC_060249.1 coordinate 89,239,812, forward strand.
TTTAGGTCCTTTACAATGTTATATTTTGTGAAATTTTCACGTAAACATTTATATGATCAAGGTATCACGGAAAACACGGAAAAAGAACTTCACCGAGAAACAAAACGAATCATCAGTCCTTCGTATAGAATAGTGGTATGGCAAAAGGAAAACGACCTCAATAATGCACTCATTGTTAGTACAACAGAAAAGGGCGCTGAGAGCAAGCAACGAATTCAGAATATGACGCTTATAAACCTAATTAAATGTTTTTCCCCCTCAGGGAGGCTGAGAAGAATGGAATTTCCGATAACTTTAATCATAAACGAAAACGCATGATGTATATGATTATAAATCATCCTAGTTTCCCGAAGAAATCCCTCCAATGAAAAATCAGGAGATCCATTTGAGATACAAACTCAACATCAACATAATGAGACATCATAGATGTTGGACGGCGAGGATGGTGAAAAAAAAATCAACATACGCGGCCCGATACGGGGCGGCCCTTTCGGACACCGGTGATGGAGGGTGGGGAAAGGGCAAGGGAGATAAGTGATGGGCAAGGGTACGAGCGATAGAATGAAGACGGGTAATAAGAAGAGTGAAGTTTAATGACGGGAGGCGGGCGAGCAGGGTGGGTGGAGGGGGCCCCTGGTAGTGTGGGCCGGTCAATCCAGTGAGCTGCAACGGGGAACACGTGGTATGGGAATAGGGGACAAGGGCGTACCCAGGATCAAAACTAGAGGGGGGGACAAGCCGTGATCGTTCATGTTGTAATATTATAGCACAGAAATGGTTAATGAAACCCAAACTTTAAGAAAATCATGACAGCAATTTATTAGTTTTAATAGTTATTTTCTTGGATAAATGATGATTTTTATTTCAGTTCCCTTTCTTATATTTATATCATTTTTCTTCAAAAGAAAATTTGCTCAAAAACTTTCGTTTTGAACTAAATTTATTTTCGTTACCGTTTACTACTTTATCGTTTAAAACTATGAGCAAAAAGGGCAATCAAAGATTCGTCAATGACAGGCATTCATGTCCGTCTAGCCTATTTACGGCAGCATGTTTCCCATACCGGAGCAAAAAAGGACAGCAGTTTAAAGCGCCGAAGATAATTGTGAATCAATAAAAGCTGTAAGCGGAAAAAGTAAACATGTTCTGTGTATTTTCTTCGTAAATATAAGAAGAAATTAAAAGGCAGACCATTTGGGACGACTTTTTTTCACGTCAATACTACCACACTACATCTGCGAAAAAGAATGAAGCCAAAATATCATAATGATATTACAACTAATATATTATATTAATAATACTATACAACAATTATATAGAATTAGTAATATACACTATATCACTATTATACCATAGCTAATGCCATAGCTCGTAGCTCTTATTTAGTATTAGAAATACATATTAAATTACAACAACTTTATACTTTTATTCCAAGTCACTAATATGGATGGTATAAGCAACCGGCGCAAAGCATCCAAGATTCCGTGATCAAAGCATTTAACTGCAAAGAAGTGACGTTTTATCAAATGTTACGTGAAATAAACTGGCGCTAAGTATAAGAATAAATAATAAGTATAATAAAAACTGCACTAAAAAAAGAACGTGACAAATCATAGCATACAGTTTTTCTTAATGTGAAATAAAATCATCACGTACGGAGAGAAAAAAAATATTTAGGGGAAAATCGACCCAAAATAACTTCAGAGACGTCACAAGAGTTATGGTTCATTTATTTTTGCCAGGACAACCTTTCAGAGAAGAGAAGAAATTGCTCACACGGCTGGAAGCAACGCAGAACCAGGAGAGGCCGACGAGTAGCTGAGAAACTGTGACCCGATCAGCATAAGCTCGTGACGCAATCAACTTAGCTGGGAAAAGGTTCAGACCATTGATTATTCGTCGCAAGTAGCGCAAGAAGCAGTGACGAATAGAGAGATGGAAAGATAATAATAATAATAATAAACGTCTTTATTGGGCGAGATTTGGACTAGAAAGTCCCATCTTCCATTTAACCCCTCGTCAAACATGAAATAGATGCAGTTAAATACATTGTCAAGTTGCTCATGAAATAACATGCAGAGAAATTACATAAAAAGAAATATAAGTTCCATTTTCAATCAACAAATAAAATTATAAGTTAACAAAGTTACCATTGACCAAGTGTAAAAATATGTTAGTGAACGTGGGGATAACCTAAGGATATTGTCATAGATATTGTCTTAGATAAAGATAAAGTCTTCATTTTTTAAAATCTGTTTGAAAGAATTTGTTTAAAGGAAGGAACTTATGAGAGTATTGTTATGTTTGAGTTTATAGAAAAGGTTAGTGATAAAGTCTGAAATGGAGGGTAGCGCTTTACGGTGCGGAAATATGGAGAGATGTTTGAGATGTGAGTGTGGAGAAGAATGGAGAGGGTGAAGTGGACGGAGAGGACGAGGATCGACGAAGTGGTGGACATTGTGGGTGAGGAGCGGTAGCTGCTATATGAGATACGAAAGAGACAGAAGGTATGGATGGAGCGAGTACTTAGCAGGGATGAGTTGTTGAAAGCAGCGTTAGAGAGTAGAATATTGGCTAAACGAAGGAGAGGAGTGAAGAGGATAGGATTTTCGCGAAATGAAGATGGATATCCATGAAAGGAGGTGAAACTACTAGAATACTTCTCAAGTACTCCATTTAATGTATTGTACAATGTAAAATACTTCTTAAGAACCATCTCAATCGGTAGAATACTTTAATAACAATCACAATAGTTAATAAAAGAATTGTGAAAGTGTCCATTCAGAATAGTCTCACTCCCTTAGCAATTGCCGAAATTTCTTTTCAGATGGAAAACTGTCATCGCTCGCCACTTTCGAATGAAACGCGTTGTGATCTTTCCGGGTCCTAGGAGGTTGTTGTTTGAGGGGAGGAAGGGGGCGTGGCGCATTGGCGAAGTGTGGGAGACGGGGAAAGGGCATTGTTGCGGAGGAAAATGGGATGAGATGGAAGGGTTGGAAGCTTGATGAGGAAAAAATAAATGCCGGTACGGGACGCCTCATTCTCCTGACCCGGAACTTCCATTCCCGACTGAGGCTCGCCCGATTCTATTCCGTCTGTTATTTTTAACCCGTGCCCTGAGTCGAGCAAACTGCCGAGTGGATGACGCATGCCTGTAAACCAATTACCCATACCTTCCACCTACCAAAACGATCGGGGTTCAATCCCCAGGTGGATAATGTGGCGCTGGTCAAGGGAGAGAGGGAGCTTTCTCATAAAAAGAGGTGAATTTTAAATCATTGGAATCACAAATTCCATGTAACGCAGCGAAATCCATAACGATTGAATTCAACGTTAATATGAACGAGCGTCTATCTGTAAGGGGAAACATGATGTTTTTTTGCAGCTATATGTCTAAGAAGACAGTAAATAATAACGGACATTCTTGAACTTGTCCTAAGTTTTGAACATATTGGTAGTTATGTTATATTTTTAACTCGGAATATAATCATAAGGGTTTCCTAGTATTTTATCCTTGTGCATATTGTTTTACTTTCTTTCGTAATTTAAAAAATCATGACTTGTATAACGAGATATCAGGGCATGAATAAGAAGCAAATGGTAAAACGTTATTCATAGCCACCTCACAAATATGGTAAAACCTTCCCAAACTAATCAAACACTCGTCATCCCCATAAAATTTTAAAAAATTACATTTATTTCTAGCTAAGAATAAATTTCAAGTTAGTTATGAAGATGGCTGCTTTTTAATTCAGGCAGCGGCTACTTTCTTCATGATATTTCAGGCGAGCCAGTCTTAACCAATATAAGCTGTTGGTATTCCTGAAACCAAATTCTACGACACCGTACCCTAGGACACTTTGACGCTGAGGAACCAGTTTGATCGAGAGATCACAGACGCAATGAAATGCAGAAGTACTGGTCTAGCTGGTATATAGGAATGTACACTGGAGGACATGCGTGGTGCAGTCTCCGAGTACAGTTCAATATTAGCACGCACACTTCTGATGACAACTCGCTCCCTTGCGTTAACCGGTGAGGTAATAAAACTTAACGGTTAACATAACGTGAGCGTGATGCGCGTAATCGGTTGCGCACAAAAACGATCGGGAAAGATAGAAGAAAAAAAGATGAAACGGACTGAGTTATTCCGAGCACATGGAGCGATTGGCATTCAAATTATAGCAAACGCCGTAGCGGGCAAAAGCCGACGACAGGTCGTCTATTCGTCATCGCGGGAAAACGTAAGGGGAATGGGGGGCTCTATAATTCTCCCCCAACCCTTGCTTCCGAGTTCCACCCCACACCCATCCCCTCCACCAAACCCCTTCCATCCCCCCAGAGAACCGTCCTCCGCGTGTGAGCCTTTGTTTGTTTGTGTCCATGATACGCTCCGATCAGCGGCGATTGTTTAAAAAAAATTGAATGCTGGGAAACCCGTTCCAGACGTTCGTTTCCATGGCTTTTCATGAGTCCAACGGCTCCATTATTCACCGACTTCTTGCCCGGATCAGAACATTCAATTTTCATCCGCTTATCTCGCCATATAGTTTCTCTTTCTGCCGGATTTTTATCCCTTTCGCGAACCGATTAGAATTTTCTCCCGCGGCAAAAAATCGTTTTCTTGTGAAATTTAAAGGCAATGTTGTAACGACGAAGTTTCCTTCGTTAAAAGCTGCTCGGTTCGAAATTAACATATAACCTCAAACTCGAGAAAAGTACAAGTGGTGGAAACTGGTGTAAAAAAAAGGGCGGTGAGTCATGCGGTAAAATAAATCCGGCCTATTTTCGTTTAAAGACTCGATTATCTATAGAATCGGGGATTCGTGCCAGTGGCATTCCATTAGTTTTTGTGTCCTCTCGGTATTTATTCATTTTTAAAGCAGCAACAAGAACCTTCAATCCGAAAACTACCATTGTCTTTAAAGACTCGGATAATGCATGAATTGCTTGGGATAAAATATATTGAATTGTATTTATTTAATGGAGGAAAAAAAATTAATTTCGTACGGCTTGTGGCTACTCACATTCATATATTACCTTTAACAATAATATACTTTAAATTTTATCAGTCATCTATGTCATTCTTTTATCAAGAACTACGATAGATATGAAGTTATAGAGACGTTACATTGCGATCACCAATTATCCTATTATTAAGCTACACATGCATATGCAAGCATCTTCGCACACGAATTGTATGATGCATTATTCCACGGGTTCTGTAATACAAACTATTTGTGGGCCAAAAGACTGCAAGCCATTTTTAGGAGCCGAATTCCACTATGAAATCAATCTTGCGCATTTTTTGTACACGGGAGAAAATTTTTCTCGCTAATTTGAACATATACAAAGAAATGAAACAGCTCCTTAAGGCCGAAAATGTAGCTAGATTGTTAACTCACGCTCCGGGTTATTTTCTTATTTCACGGGCGGATATGTAAACCATCGATAGGAGTAAATTGTATGAATTAGATTGTATCAACCCTGGCGGTAAAGGTCATGAATTACTCATTAACGTCCCTTGTACGAGATGATTTCATCTTGCATAATCTTCATCATTTTTCAAGATATTATTACCGATGCAATTCCGCAGCAACTATATACATTTTTGTATTTTACTTGGAGCGTATCGATACATCCACAGCACAAACGCTGAACGATCGCCCACCGAATAAAATCCGCTAAGCCTGTAGTCCAACAATACGAATGCGCTAAGCTAGCAGTTTCCGGAGCATAAACGCTCACCTCCATTTCTCCAAGCTTCGGAGATAAGCGTTTGTGCTTAGGTAACACCCAGATGAGCCCATTCGTATTGTTAGGCCACTAGATGAGCGGATTTGATTCGCTGGGCGATTGTTGATCGTTTGTGAAGTGGAGGTATCGGTATATACCTACTCATTGTGCGGAATCATGGCAGCAATGATGCTGAAATCAAATATGTTAAAAAATGTTAAGATAAACCCTAGGAGGCGGTAACTTACTTGCATGAGTAACATTACTTTCTCACTCAGTGTTTCAACCCGAAGTTTGGTTTGGATAAGTGAGGGTAGAGCTCAGCCTAAACTAAGCCGCCTCGTACTCCGAGGATCCGGGGAGTATCCGAAGGATTCACTCAGGATTCGAACTCTGATCCCCTCGTTCACCAGCCAAGCACTTTACCCACTACGCTACCAAGCTCACCCATTCATCTCGCTCAAGTAACATGCATACGTTTATTTTTTACTGACATTAAGGAATAAGTTGAGGAGTTATTTAAATAAACGCAATCCAAGCACCCCTGACATGTAATATCCAAATTCCGCTCAATAAAAAAGTTCACATTAGCGAATTCGTGAGCCTAGGTCACTTTCAAACCAGAACATCGATTTCAAGCGGATAATCTAATAAAAGATGCATCATTCGTGTTAGGATGTATCCTAGCTCCGATCTTCAATCATGTCAACGTCTACCCGACGGACATATTTCTCTTCTAAAGTAACACGGCAAAGTTATGACAAATTCAAATGTGCGGAAGCCGATGAGTTATAGCGTACGATAGGAACAAGAACCAAACCGAAACATGGGAAAATGTCCTTTCATTCTCCTCCAACATTAAATCCAACTCGAGTATTCGTGAGTCGTGAGAAAAAAACACTTATTCGGCTCTTTTGATCCTACTAAACGCCCCACCCTTCTCCCTTATGGCATCGGATACAGACAAAAAACGAATGCACGATCATATCGCATCGTTTTACTGCCTCCCATTGTTACGAGTGCCCATCCTTCCACCCAGCACTTAATGACCGATGTTAATGAGCCGCTAATGCGTCCGCCACTGGTCACTGCGAAAGTGGGCGCTGTTTATGGGGGGGGGTCCTTTTCCCTGGCGATGCGGCTATCGCATAAAGGCGGTGGGAAGGAAAGGTAATGTTTGGATTCAGAGAAATGGGGACGATTAGGAGATTTGCATTCGGCACGGAATAAGAGAAACAGCCGATATGTAATCGTGGGAGTTTGAGTTAAAATACAGTTATGGACACAGGAGTTGCGAGAGACGAAAGGAAGCCGTGGAATACCTCCCTCGAGGAAAACGACGCATTCACCGATTTTGTATCAAAGTCAACAGTTGAAGACGGTATTTAAAAATAAAAAAACCGTATATTTTCCGCTTTTTCATCCGTTGACATCTTCTCGAGCCATTTACGAAAAAATGCCTCAACCCTTACGTACATAAGTTGGTGACGTCACCGATTCCTGCCGAGCTGTTCACCGATTCTCCTCTACTCCTCAGCCTCGTGCATCGGTGTCACTTGGTCCGTTGTTATTAACTATCTAGTGAGCGAATCTTTCCGTGAAGGTCCGGGGCTCCCTGAACGAGTTAATAAGCCCAAACTCCAATAATACCGCATTCTCCAATTTTTATTAACGTCGACTGTGAAAGACTGTACCAGAAAATAAAGAGACCTGTATATCTTCCGCTATTCAACCCGTCGCAAACTAATTTTTTTATCATTGCCAACTGTTGTAAACAGTATTGAAAAATAAAAAGACCCGTATATTCCCCGCTTTTTGATCCGTAGACAACTTCTCGAGCCATTTGCGAAAAAATGCCTTAACCCTTACGTAGATAAGTTGGTGACGTCACAGATTCCACCTAAGCGGACTACCGCATCTCCTCTACTCCTCATCCTCGTGAATCGGTCTCACTTGGTTCGTTGTTGTTAACTATCTAGTGAGCGAATCTTTCCGTCCAGGACCGCGCCTCTCTGAACGAGTTAATAAGCCAAATTTCCGATAACGTCGCATAGCACATAAATTATTATTATCGTCGACTGTGAAAGACTATTACAAAAAATAAAGATACATGAATTTCTCCGCTTTTCGACCCGTCGACGACTTCTCGAGCTATAGGAGATGAAAAATCGACGTTTTAAACCTTTAGCAGATAAGCTTCTGACGTCACCGACTTCTGCTGAGCGGATCACCGCTTCTCAATGGGTAAGCTGAAGCAGGGGCATATCCACGATTTTTTTCTTAAGGGGGGGGCACAAGGACCTGACAGGTTAACGATCTTCTCATACTTGAAATTAAAAACAAGATGCAACAATTACTGTGCGAAATATTCTATTTATTTTAGCATTAAAGTTATTGATATTTAAATGATTGAGGCTCCGTAATACACAAAACAAACCGAACGTTATGTATAAAAAAATTGTAATAGTATAAAAACTTTTACCTTTTTTTTAAGCGCCTGAGAGGGGGGCACGCGCCCCTGTTCCCCCCTAAATCCGCCTATGAGCTGAAGAACAAAAATGCTTTTTAATTTGTATGGCATGAGGAATGACATTCTGTAGCCCTGAGGATGAGCACCGATTCGGAGCTCGAAGAGTAGGCTAAAATGGAGTATTTAACCTGGTGGGAAACCTGAGAAAGGTTTAACCATATAATAAGGACTGTTCACCAAAATTTATTATCTCATTCTGTGAACATTCAAATTCATAAATTTTACAACATAGCATTTTCATTCCTCGCTATGCAATATTGCAAATATTGAGAATAAATGGATCGCACTGAACTTTCGACCGCGGATATTTTTGTAAACCGATTAAAATCAGGGATTGCAAATGAAATGAGACGAAAATGTTTCGTTTCGACCCGGACGGAGTCGAAAGTACGAGGCCAGAGTTTAGTTTCGTTCGTGCATTAAATTCGCGACGGGTTAAGTGATCTCTATCGAGATCACGTCGCGAAAAGAAATCGCTCTAGTGATCATTTTTCTAAATCACACGGTCACTCCCGCCGTCGCTTTTTCGCATCATTTCCAATATCACAGCTCGTTGTCATAGGACCCACATCACGGAAATATATAGCGTGTTTGTTTATTTATGTCGTTCCCACAATTGTCAAACGTTGCGCTGCAATCGCTCCATAGGGGAATGCGTTCCGATTGGCTGATATGGGGTTTTAGTGACGGTTTTAGCGACGGAAAAAGCGACCGCACGAGTGATGAAAAATAGCGATGGGAATCCTCATCGCGATCCGATCGCGAAAAACAATTGCCGGCGACGATCATTTTGCGCAGTGATCGCGATAGTGATCACTTTCGCGACGAAAAAAAATGATCGTGTGATTCAGGCTTAAGCTCCGATCCCAGTAATGGAGAGGAGGGGGATGAGAGGGAATAGTTTCGTCCCATTACAGAACATAGAGAGGTTGAAAATTTGAGCTTAAAAATCGAATGGCCGATTTGAGTACACCGTTCTCCTGTTTTTGCATGAGTGCCCCATGCACCCAATGGCGGTAGGCCTAACCTCTACTTCATTCAACCATACCTCATACTCGGTGTGTGAGTCGAAACTTAACTGTTAGAAGGTGAAGCACGTGGTCCCTCCGGTGCAAATATTATCTGTGTTTCGTTTCGCCCCAGAGGTTTAGTTCAGTTACGACTCGTAATAGTTTTGACTCCGATTTCGTTTCGACCCTGAGTTTAGATCGTTAGGTTTAAATTAATTTCGCTTTGGAAAATAAGGCGTATGTTTTAGGTCTATATTTTTTCCCTTTTTTAGAAAATCTTACCCGCATGGAATCCCGAGAAAAGTTTAAGTATTCTGTTCGCCGGGAAAGTGTAAAATCTTACATTTAGTTTCATTTCTATATTTCGCTCCCGGGATCCAACTATTGAAATTTTACTGGTTATGACTTCCGTAAAGTTTTGATTACCATCCCTGATTAAAATGCGCCGTTAGTCTGAAATACACCCTAAATCAAGCTTCTAAAGGCCTGGTTACACGATACATTAACACGTACGGGTTAATGTCTAAATGTATGAACGCGAGAATGAACGCAAAAATGCACCGTGTAACCACCCAACTTGTGCGAATGCATGCACAGAAAATAGAACCTGTTCTAATTTGGTTCCTGCATTCGTACATGTTCCGTTTCAATCCACCAAAATCATTCACGCAAACGTACACATAACTTGTCCGTATTAATGTATCGTGTAACCAGGCCTTAAGGGACGGACTGGTACCTACTTTATGTCGTCCCGTCGATCACGGCCAAAATCAAGGCGCGAACAGGGGCTCGATCTAAATCGCGCGGTTAGGCCCACCGGTAGACGCGACGGACCGTCTGATCGACGGAAGCGGAATGCGCTTATGCAAAGAACGTTGGGGAGTGAGGCATGGTGATGAGTAGCTACGGTGGGAGGGGCGAAGGTTCGCGGAGCAGTGGCAGGAACAGTGAACAATGACGAGAGGATTATGAGCCGCAGAACAATAAAAAAGGATCTTCAGGCGATATGATCTCCACACATTATGCCATGGGAAGCGATTCAAACCTCTTGGGGAGGGATCGGTCAATGTCTAAGAATCGAGGAAGAGGCTATAAAGAAGGGAAAAATGAAAATGAAATTTATCATTCCGGGACAAGTGTGTCCCTTAGGAGCATACATGATTATAAATATAATATAGTCAGAAATATTACAAAAAGCATGTAGATTTACATTAAACATCGATGTCACAGAATGCGACTTATATGTGACAAAATAGAACAAATAATAATAGAAGATGGCTTGGTGGTGTAGCTGGTAGCACGCCTGACCGGCAATCGGGAGATCCGGGTTCCGGCTAAGTCAAATATTTTTTCATGGCGAACTTCATCCTTTGGTGTATAGAACAAATAATACTTATGTGTATATATAATTATCAGAAAGACAAACGTATGAACTCATAAATACATCTGATTTTATTAACTTAAGCACAATATTCAGTTAACCAACAATATTAAATTCACATGTAGCAATATTTCAGAGTATTTGTTTTTGAATTGACTTACATTTTTAGATTTTTTTAAATCGTACAACAATTGATTCCATATTTCGCAAGAGGTGAGATAGAAAGACCTAGCGTAAATAGGTGTTCGAAAGTGTAGTATGTAAAGTTTGGCATGTGGCGTGTTGGAAGTTTATTTGTTCTAGCATTATATTGTACATTTTGGTGTAAATAGGGAAGGGAGACTTAAACAGAGCAAATAGAAGGAAAGTGGGAGGCTGTAAAGGTAGGAATAGTGAGAGGAAAATAATGGGAAATCATAACATGAGAACCGCAGACTGGTATGGTATGGTATTTGGAGGAGGCGACCGCAGACTGCATGCAGTGCCTATCAAAGAGCGCTACGCTGTGACGTCATTTTGTCAGCAATTCAGGCCGGATAACGATAAAATTGGAAAAAGTAAGCTACAGTAAAAAACCTTTTTGTTTCAAAAACAGAAGCTACAATTTTCCATAATTATTTATTAATGACGACGAATCGTATTCTCGGGTGAAAGCATTAAACTACCCATCAAAATTTTTTTAACGAATTATTCATTCGTCACCCATCATAGGGTGAGATAATTTGACCTCGCTCATTTATTGAAAAATTCCGAAAAAAGGGTAAAAATACGAAGAGAAAATAGATATGCTGGAGTATATTCAAGGAATAGGAGGTTGGTTTGCTGAATCGATGTAACACGAATAAACAGGAAAGAAGAGCCAATGTGACAAGTAATAATTTTAAAATGAAGATAATTAAAGAAAATATTGGAATAAGTACATCTTTATATTTCGCGGGTATTCCAGGTAAACTCATATTTATTTATCGCCAGGGAAATCCATAAGGAATGTTTTATTGGTTTAATGCTGATTAGTTACATTTCAAAAGTTCGTACCCATACGTATCACATAATGATGTAGAAATGACATTTTCTTTAAGTCCTGGCAAGCAAATGCAACTAAATGTTATTTAGAGGATTTCCTCATGCCTTCTAAATAATTAAAAAAATAAAATGTTAATTAAATATCACTCACATTTGCAAATGAGTATTAGAGATCGTGAGCAATGCCTTCAGTTGTAGGGTCACCTAAGAAACCTGAGACTGTACTAAGAAGAGGGTTGACGATGATGCAATAATGAGAGGAAGCTATTTTATATTAGCACTTGTACGCGAGTATTAACAAAATTTACAGGTTTCATTCACCAATAAAATTTTATCAGAGAGATTTCAAGTCCTTGATTAACGGCTATATCGATGCGATTTTAAAATTACCTCAATAGATATGAGAAGATAATAGAGGAAATTACCGGAAATTCCGTATTATGAATGCCGTTTAATAAAATCGTGACGAGGCGAGTGGTATGCTAAGGGTTAATTGCAAGAGGTGAAGATGAGAGGGAAGAATTTACTGTGGTTTAAGTGAGATAATGAAGATGAATGGGGTGTCAGGGCCATGGCATAGGCACATTACAATAGTTGAAGGAATATATACTAATACTCAAACACACATCACGAGAACCGGAAGCGAGCGTTAAGAAATTACCTAAATTTAAAATTTTGTAGACAACAATGCAGATGAGTACCTGGGCCAATGCGGGGAATGCTGTCCCCCGCCTTCCTAAAAATATGTAATCCTACGACCGATGAAAGGGTTAAGTACAGTTTGCTAACAGTGTGTAAGTTTCAAGAAGCAAGATATAGTGCTAGTTTCTTCCGATATTGAATCTCTAATCCTTATTAAATCACTTGAAACAATTTTCTCGCATTTTCTTTCATAAATAATAGCACATAACGAAACTATTTATGAATTTAGGTACATTATATTGGAATTCACGAATCAAAATATCACATCACATCAAGCACAAAAATGACGTCTAAAAAATGTGCCTAGTAATTCATCACAAGCTTAAAATTCTAAAGGGGATGGATATTTTTCACTACATCATATTAACACAATTGCCGAATGACACGAATGTTTTTACAAGATGACAACGAGTGATTAATTAAAGATCTAATGATAAAAAATCCTGTAAGCAATTGTTCTCTAGAATTATTATTTTTTAACTCGCACCACTCAGGCCTTCTATAAAAAACGAATCCATAATTCAATTTCGAAATAACTATTAGCGCCTTACAATTCGGTTATCTTACCCTATCCACCATATTTACCTCGTCTTCATGAAGAAAATAACGTGAGAGTTAAGTCCTAAAGTATAAAATTGAAATTGAATGGTCGTCCTCAGGATTTCTTTTTTTTGACGGTGAAAGAACAATGAAATGATACCCCAAAAAGGAGGTGTAATAGCATAGGGTATCGTTAATAAAACCTAAGGTTTAATTGCGGTAAATGAGTTTTTTTCCCTCAAAGGGTCTCATTCTTGCTCGCACGACACCATTCATTAGAATACGCAGCTGGAACGGACCACCTACCTGGCTCACAGCCCACCCTCCTGCAATCAACGTTTAACTGAGAGCTGGAATTTAATCGCGGTCAAGAGAAGAATATTAAGCGGGAAAAAATATCTTTAGTTCCCGATATTATGGTCATTCATAAGCTATTTAAAAATTTAAGCTTTACAAGGTAAAGTGTTGCACAATCGACCTTTATTTTGCGATATTAATTCGTTCCGTAGGACCGGTCGTGCAGCGAACCTACATTACCACCGTAGGTGGAATCCACATTGTTTCGAAACGAGGAATCAATGCATGCAAAATTTTCTGCATCAATAAACGTGTATTTTTACAAAATAAGGCGTACACATATATAATTGCAGTAATAATGTGCGAGTGGAAACAGAATCGGCAGAGTTTGACATTTCAATAATGGCGCGCAAAGGTACCCCAGATCGTAAGCCAATTTTATCGTCGAAACTAGACGTTTCAAAGTCGAACTAATCGTAAAGAGAGATGCAAGCTCAAATAAATTTTCCATCGCAGCCATCGTATTGTGTCTATGAAACCGATTGCATTGGCCAACTATCCATCGGACAATACTTTCGTAATGAGACTTCATAAAATACGCGCTAAATTTTCTCGCCGTTTTGATTGTTCGGAGTTAAAAGCAACATGTAGGATAAGGTAAAACGTCCAATGGACGACTATTTCCCTCCTAACCTCCCCATCGATCTTCGCCTCTCCTCGTTTCCGAGGCAACCTTGCGCCGTGGAATTCCAGTCTGGATGCTGGAGGTCCAGACGGGCCACCCCGCTCTCTTTTTCCGTCTCTTTCGCCGAACAGAAGACTTGTTTGGGCCCATTGAGGAATGAATGAAAGGGGAGCAAGCGGTCTGATTCAATCGCAGCCCCTAACTGCCGCACTGAAAGAGTTCGGCGATTTTAAAAAGGGAGCCCTTCCAGGGAACTAGATAAGTCAAATCGTTCTTTTTATCGGAGATGAAATGGGTTCATTTACGTGGACCTAAATTCGTGATCGGGGTTTTTCATGATTTACGGAAACTAAATACCGTCAAAAAAATTATTCGGGCTTGCAACCGGGTCACATACTTCGTCTCTGCTAGAGTTTCCATGGCCAAAGGCATGCCTACCTTCACCAGGTTATGGTGTGGTAATAGGGTAGTTTCCTACATCAAAGAAAACGAAAGGCATTGATTGCGATTCGTTACCCATCATTAGTGTATTCATAATATACAAATTATTTGGTTTTAGAAATACCGGTTTAGACGAATGGCAATGGTCCATTTTTATCCTCATTTGAAAAAGACTAGATTGGCGCCCACGCGATGCCACTCCACGTGACGTCACAGGGACCTAGTTTCTATACGAGTAGATAGGAGTTATACATCGTCTGAGATTACCATTGCGTGCATGAGGCACAGAGCTCAGGGAAACATGTCTTAATAATCACTTATTAAAACTGGCTAAGGTCGGAAAGTTTTCTTCGTATGATAAGGTATTAATAATCCTTATTTAAGCCAAGCGCTACCAGCTAGCAGGGTACTCAGCTACCCGCTAGCAGCCTGCGTCGTATCAGCGCTCAAGCCTCCCTCAAGGTCACCTCACAGGGCGGCAGCGGGAACGAGAAATACGTCACACGGAGAGATTTCCCGGCATTCATACTTACCCGTCGCGTTTTCGCGCGCTTGAAAATTTTCACTTTTCATATAACCGCGAAAAATAGATTTCGCCATTTAAAAATCTAAATGCGTTAAATACGTACTCCAGGAGTAATATTTCGATTTAGGCAATAAAAAAATAATAGGAAACCACCCTATTGGAGGAGGCAACCGACAGCTTAGGTCATTTGCGCTATGAGAGAAGGGAAGGTAAGGAAGGATTGAGAGAAACCCGGCGTCGGAATGAGCCTGCTATTCACGAAAGGCGCCAAGGGGACTAAGGCTTAACGTCCCATCCTACGGACGGAGTGTTGAGCTTGAATTGTCCTCCACAGTGCACTCAAGCAGGGATCGGGCAATCTGAAAAATCTCAGCCGCTGCCGCTTCATCAGGGAATGATGTTGAATGATGAACTACACGAGATATTGAACGATCGGCAGAGGCGATGAATGTATCCTGATGACAAACTTGAACAGAATTTCTTGACATTATAAGCCGAAAACGTTCAAATTCTTGCGCACACCATTTATTATGACACCCACACACGTGCACATTTCCAAAGTAAAATTAAAGCTGTTTAAAAGTCTATCTCTAGTCAGCGGCTACGTGCGCAGCCCCTTTTGCCATGAACCGAAATTAGTCATATTTCCGATTTAACCAATGGACAGGAAATTTTTTATTATATTTAAGCCTTCATCGGTCAGTGATCATATTACTTTCGGTCCATGGCTAATTCTCAAGTGACCACGATAGCCTTCTTAATATCTCTCAATTCTATAATTCTAAGCAATGAAAAATGGGTAAATGAAGACAGTAGTATCTTTCATATCAATAAGAAAGCACAAGCAACCCATCGTTATAACCAATAAAAAGATAAACGTAGCCTTAAAAAATCTGAAAACTAAATACTCATCCCCTATAAATAGGTATTGATGTTACTTCCCTTACAGCATGATGAAGACAAATGAAGCCCATAAAAATACTAATCAATGGAATTTGGTGGCAAAGATTATTATGTACGATCAAATTGTAAACTGATAAAAATGAATTCTCATAATAAAACTTCCGGAGTTGAAGGAGTAAATTATAGTAATATGTACAGCATGTAATAAGAACCGTACAAAAAATCTCTTCTAATTCACATAAAAATAATAGAGCCAATGCAAAATGCTATTCCGTCGTATATCAATTTCATATCAAATCTGTTGATCAGTCAACAGCTGACGTTTACTTCCGTCAGGGGGTATAATAGAACTTGAGGTGTTTGAGGGTTAATGAAGTTTTCCCGAGAAAGAAAAGGGGGGGAAGACATAGATTTGTTGGAAGAGAAGAGGAATAATGTAGATGAAAAAGATAAAGGTTCTCGCTTCCCGCTTCTCATTAGCGCGGCAGAGGACAAAGCAGAGCAGGACCGTGAAATGGCGGTGAGTAGAGGGGGAGTGGAAAGCGAATCGGGCCGGAAGAACAGAGATGAGGAAGAGCGAACGCCTTTCCGCGAACGACTATTTCTGAGCAAAGTTATCCAACACGCATATGCGTAAAAAGTGTTTCCCAGAAAAATTATTAAATCAAAGGTCTACCACCAGGTGAGTGATCCATCTCTCCAGAAGCTTTGATCAAAAACTCGGTAATCGTCATCAGGAACTTCTGAAGGCCGTATCGATGACTTATCTACAAAAGAGAAGGTATATTTCTCTTTTATACCTACGGAAGGCATTTGTCATTTGACACTTATATTATCACGCTGAAATTTTCAGGGCATATAAAACAGGCCTTAGTTAACATTTACTTGCAACTCAAATATAAAAATTAACGTCTGAGAAAATAAAGGGATTAAAATTTCAGATTTCATGTATTTACAGGCTTTTCCCACCACCACTCATCCAAATAATATAATAAAGCTCTTGAATTTGACAATTTCTTAGGGTAGGTACTTCATAATAACCTACGATCGAAACTCGTCGTTTATTACTAAATAAATGTCGAAAAGTGCCTTCTCTTTAACTTCAACTGATTCAGGCGTTATATAGTGGAAGTTGCACACATTGAAATGAAAGGTTTCCACAATATTTGTGGAAAAGTTCAACCGCCTTTCATGCCATCTCTATAACATTAAGTCAGCACTTCCATTACATCTCGTCGGACTCATTGTCAGTGACATTTATTTAGGTAAATGCTCACCAGGGTGTAAAATACCTACCCTTAAAAAAATTAGACGATTTCAATTGTTTCAAGCATCTCTACATACGTTACCTCAAAAGACTGGTCGAGAGAAAGGAATGCGTCCTCTTAGTATACCCTCCACCTGGGCTCAGATGCCTTCGGATTAGTCATTAAGCTAACCTATCCCATTCTCTCTAATTATGAGTATCTTGAGGATTATGACATCGTTCAGGGACTCAAAAGAGCAACATCTTGTAGCCGATAAACCCTCACAGATATGCGTAGTAATGTAAACCTTGTTATTATAACGATTATTCCACCAGTCAGGGTAGGCGTGAATGGAATATTATACGACTGATCCGACGACCTGAAAACGGTTCTTAAACCTGGCAGAAAAAAGAGTCTTTCAACATTTCCTTTCGCCAAAAACCTTTTTCAACTTTTTCATTTAAAATTAAGCATATATAATGAAATAAAATTCCAAAAATTCCTCTCTCCTTGTCTTTTCCTTCCTTTCCACCTTCTCTATTCTCTTCCAAACCCGCATCATGAACACCTCCAGCACATTCTCGCCCTTCGTCTGTATCCATGTGTCACCCTTCAGATTAATTTTGTGTACTATGTCTTTAATTAGGAATTACGTAGCACGATTCATGTACCTCATTCGATAACTGCCATTGAAGGAACTTAAAGTTTCCGGATGTAGCATCCCATCACTTGGGTGTAGTATCTGCATTCGCAAAGAATCTCAAGAGAAAAATTATTTTCAGCTGATGCAGATTGCAGGATGACAATTTCTTTCACCCTAAGCTACAAAGTCTTCCCACATTTGTGAAAAGAAAAAAGATGAAAACCGTAAAAAAAAGCAGTTTAGATTCCATGATAAAAATTTTTAAATTACCAATCCAACTTTGGAATGACCAATCAACTTTTGACTGAAACCAGGAACAAAAAAAAATAATAGGCATAAGATTGGTCCTTAAATCGACTCGAAGGAAACTTTTCAATGGAGCAACTGATTGGCAAGTTTAGCGATAGGATTTTTTATCAGTGCACGACCCGACTATGCTGCTCCGCAGTAGGAAATGAGCCTGGGACGGAATATTTTTCGGCTTTCCACATCACGGCTGACCTAGTCCATTTCGTTACGTTTTCCTATCCCTTTTTCCTTCTTTTTGTGAATTTATAAAAATTTATTTTATGCGCCATTCAGAGTTTTTTGGTGGATGCATTCTAAAAATTAAATTATAAATGTTCAGCCGCTTTGAGCCATGATGGAACCCGGCGGAAAATTCTTAACCTTAACCCACAGATTCGAATGCATGCCTTTCTGATTCCATGTCCGATATCTGACTGAATGGACGAGAGTATCACAAAAGATTTACGACATTGGCGAGTCACTGAGAACATTGTATACATTCGTGTACTGATAGAGAATGAATTAAGAGCGTAATAATTCCACTGAGAGGGAAGGAAAGTGGTACAGTCAGTTGCGGTAGGGACTGAGTGGGCGAGGAGTAACGAGGAATGGCTCTGAGGTGGAGAGCGGAGGAAGGCGAAAGTGAACGGAATGAAGAACGCAGTGCGGTGAGAAGACGGGAGTGAATTCGTAGCAGCAGGAGGAAAGTCTGAGAGATTAGAGGAACACATCTGATGGAGTATGTGCTTCGGACAAACGGTAGGAGACGAGAGAGCAGCGGGACGTGAAAACATTTGCATGGAACGAGGCCGCGTAAGGGAGTGGCGTGTTGATAGCCGTAGATTTGGCAACTGAATGTTACCTACACCTCAGGGAGTGTATCACGCCATTATATCAATACATCAACCTCACATCTAACATACAAGGTACGGGAATTCGTTTTTCCCCCGAAAAATAAATGACTTTAGTAAATGCTAGGCGTAATTTCGTTAGAGTATCCCCTTTTTATTCGTCCAATGCTCACCACCGCACGCTTATTGAGGCGGTTTGCGGGCTAGTATATAGATTTACATTAAGGTGGATCGGAAAAATCGATTTTTTTTTTCAAATCCATCTTGCCCAATGAAAAAACGTTGTGGGACTGATCAAAAATAAGGTCTGCAAACTTTGAGACCTCTAGGTGAACCCCTGACCCTCGCTTAAATGGCATTTGAGGGGGGGGGTGGAGAGTCAAAAATCGAAAAATTTAATATTAAATGGTCATTTCCTCTAGGTTTTGTAGAGTTACTGATTTCACAGTCAAAAAGTTCATGCATTTTGACGCATCTGCCACCTTAAGCCACAAAATGTCAAATTTGAGTGCGAGTCCGCGAGGAAAATATTCCAACCCCCACGCAGCGTCGCGGATAGCGGAGCGGCAGGCTGCTCCCGTCCCCCCCCTCTCCCCCCCGCATACTTCTTCTCCTCACACGCCCCGCAAAATTCATCGTGCGTATGCTGCTAGGTTGGCGTTCATCTTTGATAATACAAATGAAAACATCGATTTTTCCGATCCACCCTAATGTATATCCTTCCCTGAGGAGAAGGCATTTCAGTTACATAGCAGCATTTGAGTTACTGACAATACAACTCTCAACTCTGTCACTACCGTGAATATTGGTTTGGCACGAATCTCAAAAATTTACATAGTACGTAAACCCGCTACGCTGGAATTCAAAGATATATTATCCGTGTTTTAACACCGAATACCCAAAAATTCATTGAGAATACATAGATTTGATTATTTACCGCCGAAAGGTTCAATAGTAAAAACCCTAAGTAGAGAGCCGGTCGACCGACGACCTCCGCAATGAAGTTATCGATGCCTCGCATATTTGATAGTACAAATCTCTAAAAGTGGCGCATACTGAGTTTAACGGTGAAGAAGAAGAGGAAAAATGATGAGAGATACGTGGCTGCGTAGAATGAATTTTGCCCAGCGACGTTTCAATGACTGAATATGGGGTGTAGTAGGTTAGCATCTGGAATACGATTGTGGACTCTGTCAATGAAAATTCGGCAGTCGAAAACTTGAACCCATGGAAATCCAATATAGAATTCTCTGGAAGTCATCAAGAATAAGACAACTTAGCGAAGGAACGTCTATTTTAGGGAAGGTTAGCTGAAGGGTGTGGTATCAAGTACAATAAACAAGCGGATAAGTCAAGAAGAAGACGATAAGAGAATGAGGTAAGAGCGATAAGGAGGTAGAAAGAGAAGGGAACATGCAGAATAGCTTTTAGCCACTGACACTTGGAAATTACACTATTACTTATACCCTTTCTTAAAGAATTAGCATAAGTAATAGTGTAACTTCCAAGAAAACTTATAATGGAATACCACATAGTTAGAAATGAGTTAGTGAATTTTGTTTTAGTAAGTTACAGATCATCTTATGGGTTTAGAAGATTGACTCCTGGAAGACAGCGGCGTTAGCCGAAAGCTTGATACGGTGGAAAGCCCTGGAAGGCTAAAAAAGAAGCCTATAAGAAGGCAGGAACTCAGCGTGAGAGCACCTTTTCCTAAAGAGAGAAGTTGGATAGTGTGATATAAAAGTACAGGATATTCACAAAAGTGACGAGAGGAAGAGAAGAATAATATAGAAGAGAAAGAGAATAAGAGTATAGGAGAGGAAGAAGAATAAAGGGTGTGAGGAAAGGGCAAAGGAAGAATGGGCGAGAGATTCCGAGCAGTGATACGCCCCTCATTCCCGATTCAAAGCGATTCTACCTCTCCAGAAGTGAAGACGGGAAGGGGGATGGGAGGAGAAGGTTCGGAAGGCAAAGACGGTGGCTTGTGGGGAAGACCTTATTGAATGGGCGCTGGGGGAGGCCAGGGGTGGGGAGGGAGAGGTTCGGAAAGCGTATCATATCTCTTTAAAAGGGGAACGGGAGAAGGTGGAGGTCGCGATGACACGAGCGATAAAAACGATTAAAGTCTTATTAAGACGTGCACCTCCCTGGATCGCCTCCATCCATAAAGGAATGGTTGGTATCCCTCTTCCCCTATAGTGTATCGTATGCCTTTGTCTCGCTGTCTGGCTCATAGGGAAGGGAGGAGCAACCTCGCTGACCCAGTGGTGTGCTCTGGGTGACTGCAACCACGCCGCGTGACCCTGACCTTTTACGGGCAGGCTCCGAGGAAGTTCTCCCATGACTCCCCATTCCGATAATTGAAAAGGTAATTATTTCCATTCCATTGTTTCCCCTCGCTCCGATCTCATCGCCCGTGGTATAGCATTTCCATAATCTATTTCATATTTATTCAAACACTCGTGAATTTATGTAACCGATGCCGTCGACCTGAACTCTAGTGGCAGCAGCGATACGGGTGGCGCCCCAAGGCTCGGAGAAAAATCTTCAGTCCACGGCGGCTGAGAGGCGAGCGTGGAAATAATAATTAGAGCAAACACCTTACTTCCTAATTGCCTGGGGCTGTTTTTATGCTAATAAAAATCATACGTTCTCACATCATCTGTAAAAGCTGAAAATTATTAATAACCTCAGAGAAGGAGACAATATATATTACAAACCAATGGCGTTGAGTGCAAAGAGGCAAATGCGGATCATTATGTTCACCTACTATCGCACGGCATGGAATGGCCCCTAAATTTTTCCTGTAAACGTTTTTCTTTCTGAATTTTACAAACAAGTAAAACATACAATTTCATCCAAAACCCCGAGAGGTTTTCTAGGAGTCTATCATATTTCATTAAAATTGCGTTTATACTCATAAATTAACATTTCAACGAGCAATTTCCGCCTGTTTTTCGCCGTGTTGAATATTTCCTCGAGTCTTTTGTATGTATTTTTTACGCATGTAAGAGGTCAGTTTTTTAGATTATTATAAAACTTTTACTGAAATATATTTTTGCGATACGCCATCATGATTTTCAAATTATTATGTCTAATTCTCTGGGTAAAAACTGCTAATGAAAATATTACTTTGGCGAAATTAATGGGCTTACAATCTAAGTCAAGGCTATTCCCTTTTTATATAGAAGATTATATCTATCCATTAAAAGCAAAAAAAATGTTTCTGTGCATCACAGACACACGCAACATCATTTATAGTCAAGGTACTAATATCGATATGAATACTTTAGAGAAACTTTTTCATAGTTCTCCGAAAATCCTATCCATTAATTTATACCATCAATAGCATACCTAGGCATATGCTTCGATTTACTTTGTATATAAATAGTATGTTTACACATTTCAATTATATTAATAAATTATTATAATATATCGTCTTTTTCCCATGGTGGGTAATATATTTTCTAGACGAGGGGCCTAGTGAATATCGGGGACAAATATAAGTAAAAGCCTGATTATTACACAATGGAGAAGACTATTTCTGCATTAGAGAAAAAGTTAGAAGGCGATATTAGAGGTAGCATTTTTCGCTGGTGCGAGATGACAACGCATGGCCCGACAACACGAAGCTTTCTTAATATATACCATCAACCGTTATGCAATAGCCAATTTAATTAGTGTTGCTTGAAAAATGTGTAAAAAATTCTTTATAACCATGAATGGGATAGTATTTTCTGGAGGGGCCCATTGAAACGATGACTAAACTTATAAGTGACATCCTACTTGTTAAAAACCGGAGGAGGATTTTTTCAGCATTAGAAAAAAATTAAGTGGCGAAGTAAGGAGCAGGCATTTTGCGCTAGCGCGAGGCGACAACGCTCGGAGCGAAGGTTTATGTACGGAAATTCGAGTTCGAGAGAGGACCCCCCACACCCATTCCTCCAAAATGTGGGGTGCCGGGGCGGCATCATCGAGGGCTCGGGGCGCATTTGACAATTTCCGGCGGGAGCAGAAGGCAGTTACGAGCACGTGTCACATCGGCGTCGCGGCGTACGTGCTTTTACGCCCACGGCATGGGGCCATCTCCCCCGACCTCCTAAGGGGGGGGGAGGAAATCAGCCCCCCCCCCGCAACTAGAGGAGAGGGTCCCCAAACCCTAGTTTCCACCTCACCCTCCAAAATCTCATCCCTAAACTCCCTCACCCTACTCAAAACCTTTACCCAACCTCTTCCCTGTAACAAAAAAAATTCATCCAACTCCACTTTTTTGCATGCCCACTTCCACCAAGTGATTTCGACCGGTTAGATATCCAGTGTCCTAGTTATGTGCCATCATTGCAGATATTCAACCATTTTAGGTACGTTTACATGAACTCGGGCCGGCATCCTCTGGTCCTCGAAGCTAATTCATACGACCACACAACTAATAGCCATTTTGATAATGATATGATTTTTATTAAGAAACATGAGATTAAGTGTTTTCATCATCATCATTAGTCAACATAGATTGGTTTTTCGCAGCTCTCTATACCTCTCTCCTATCCGCTAGCCTTTTCATAGCGACGTATTTCTTCTCTTTTGCATCCTACATAACCTGTTCTATGTAACTCATTCGGAGCCGTCCTTTGCTCTTCTTCCCTTCCATTTTGTCCTTCTATGACGGTTTCCATTAGGCCATCATGATTACACATATATACATAATTTAAGTTATTTCAACTATTATCTTTAATTACGAAATATTGAAATACCTCATGAAAATACTAATATTTAATTACGTCCCATGAATAGTAGTGAATTTGAAAATAAGCGAATGCGCAAATTCGAACTTGCGACCCGAAAACATTATATCAAAGGATACCGACCTCCAGAGAAAAATATTTTGCTGAACACCCAGCTTACCCGCAACACCCGCTCAAGTATGAGAGGTTTTGAGATACCAAAAGCGCAAGCAAAAAGATATTTTTCAATTTCTTTTTTATGACTTGAGCACGATAATAACGAAATTACGTAAACTGCGGTTGTCTTCGCGAGAGCTTTTTCCTAACTTATTGTTAGAGAGAAAAAACTCATTCATGAAGATTTTTTTCCCTTAAAAATAACATTACACGACAAATATAACTTTACAATCATCTCAACAGTGAGTTTAGTGCAGTACGGGATATAATCATCACGATGGCCAAGTTTGTGCATTGTGTAGCGGCAGTCCAGAGCTATAAATATTCCCTGTTATTTTACATACCTTTTACCAAATGGCCGCATGAAATTTCTGCACAATTTAAACAAATGTACACAAGTTTGTCACAGTTAATATATATTTTCCACCCTTGACAGTCAGCTCTTTTCCGTCCGCACGTACTGGAACTTAGCATGACCATTAACTTTAAATAGATCGCGGAAGTCTTGTAGCAAGGAGGAGCTTAATTGCTGCTTTTTGAACATTTTACGTGCTCCGTTACACGCTCTGAAGCGGATGTCCCGTATTCGATTAGAAGATAGAGGCTTTGTAATTTTCAGGGCACATTAGTATCTCCGTTCTCGTTATGAAGGTAGGAGCGAGAAGAGATGGAATTCCCCCAAACAAAGGTTCCGAGTTTTGCTGATAAAAGTTTCATCGATCTTCAAATCTCAATTGTGAAAATTACGCCGGCCTAACTTCAATGATACCGTTTTTGTGGATTATGCATGAATGGCAAAAAAGTACACACAAAGTAATTTAATACATGTAGTAATTTAGTAATTTTCGATGCGTATGGGTTGGGTGGCCAATTATATAAATCGTTATGAGTATGAAGCAATCAGGTTACTTGGAAGAGAAGGCTTAAAATTTTAATAAAATGTTATGTACGAAGAAAACTTAAATGATGAGAACCGCTCAAGACAATAAAGAACAAAGAGAATGATAGAAAAACCCAAAGATATGATTTTTCCCTGAGGAAAAACTCAGACATGTGAGAGAGAAAAATGTATTGTAATATACGTCCACGAAACTTCCCAGCAGCGAGGGGAAAGTATTATTCTCCAGATATTCTCTGCAAATAAGTAATATTGTAAATCGATTGCAGTAGAAGAAATCATAATCATAAGGAAACGAGTTTGCGAGCGAAGTAAACGTAAAAACGTCAAAAATATGTAGAAACGAGAGTGTAAAAATAACATATCAAATCAAGCCTAATGGGAACCTGCTGCGCTGAAGAATGCATTACGACATCAAATATATAGAAAAACAATATATATACTGCAAGGCATATATATACATGTATGTATCAGGATAGGTTTTCTCCTTCGTCACACTTCTACCCATACTTTCCTTCAGGAGCAATTCGAAAATAAATTTCCACCTCACACTGATTGTGAGTAGAAAAGTGAGTAAAGATATCAGAGAGACCGAAAAACAATGCAAGAAAGTGCCTAAATAAGACAAAGGAAAGAAAGACCCTTTCCGAAAGTGGGATAGGGGAGCGAACATAAACATGAACAGCTGGGAGTCGGGCGAGCAGATTCGAATAGTTTCACGTGTGCGAGTTATGCACCCGCGATTTGTATGGGAAGCCGTTAAGGGCCGTTGCCGCATCCATTTGCCACCGCTCCTCCCTGCTCTGATGAGCATTCTACGATAGGTGAGAGCAATCCACGCAGCATGGCCCACACACACCCAAGTCCCGCCGCTTCGAAATGGCTCCCGTCGGCGGCGGAAAGTTCGCCGGTTGCGGGGGCGCAAGGAGGCGGTATGGGGGCAAGGAGACAGAGCACAGATGTGATTAATTGTTTCGGTGGGCCGTTAAAATCCCCCGAAAGCCCAGACTCCTCGCTCGCGCCCGCTTGCGGATCTCCCTGGAGCGGATGGACGTCGAAACGTGTCCGGTCGCGTTCGTCCAAACTTGACGGCTGTGGGAGGGAGGTGGAATAAAAAATGAATAAAAATTTTTGACTCATATTTCATGACTTTAAATTATTTAGTTTGGTTTACCGCTGTGCAAAACTTAGGCCTGATATTATTATTTTTTTCTATTTTTTCTCATCACTTATACTTGTCATGCCCGGATGGCTCATCTCGACCAAGACTATCAAATCCATTTGAAACCTTTCTTCAGTTCCTTTGTATTCAATGCAACGGTGTGTTTTATACTGATTTTTTGTCAAAATGTTACGGTAATTTTTTTAACCTGATACCATTGAAATTCATTGTATGTACCTCCCAAACCCATCAGAGGAAAACAGATAAGTATTAACGAAGTGGAAGCTAGTGTCCCATTAACACCAGAGAAATTGTTGAACGACTACAATTTTGAAATTTTTTGTCTAATTAAATTTTCTACTACCTCCCAAATGCTTTATAAACAATATTAATAAATAAACTGGGAAGGAACTAAGTATTTGAGTAATATTTGCAAACATGGTCATATTGGGTCAAACTCACCCACTCGGGCATAATAGGGTGTAAGGATTGGTTGGATATGCTGGTGTTAATAAAATATGAAGATCCAAGCGTGATAGAGTGGAAATTTTCCACATTGAAATAAAGAGCCTTTTCAATTTTCATATCCAGGCAAATATTGCCAGGGTATGGTCCGAGAATCCAAAATTTTCGAAGCGTGAGGACAGATTTTATACAAGTGATACGAGAAAAAGGGCTAGTCAAGCGGGAGTGAATTGTGCTCTTAAGAGGTTTGAAACCTCAAATAAAATCTTGTATCTGGTCCAGAATTTACGTAATATGCCCACTAATGCTATCTCTCCTCCCTTTCCATCCCAAATCTCACTACCCATAGTCTCACAGCTGATTTAAAACTTATTTATAGGGTTCTTAATTCCACCATCGACTACCCTGAATTGCTCTCTTTTATCAATTTTAAAGTTCCACCCCGACCCATCCGTTCTCATCCCCTAATCCACAAGCCCCTTCATAGACTCTCACGTACTAAGCGTTCGTTTTTCTACCGTATTTCCTCTGTTTTGAACTCATTCCCTCTACGCATTGACCCCTTTGCACTTACACTGACATCCTTTATAAGCCTCTCCCTATCCTATCCGTCACCGAAGTAGCTATTACCTGCAGATTCTTGTAGATTTTTTTGTAAACTTAATTCTTGTTTCTACTTTTTATAATGCTTGTTTTTCCACTAATTTATATATTGTTACCTAGCCACTATAAAATGGCAACTGTATGCTACATGTGGTTCTTTTTCTTTAAAATAAAAATATCGACAAGGAACGCAAAAATTCATGACAAAGTTTTTCCTTTCTCAATGCTCTCTTCGAAGTAAGCGGTGCTAACCCAATTTAGTGGCATGAAAGTATTTTCTGCTGAATGAATGGGCACTATTGTTATGGTGGCAAGGTAAGTTAATCAGCACAAACTTTGTCTACCTTATGTAGATGACAGGTGAAGGACAGATACACCGAAATATTGCAACTTGAGACTTGGTATTGGGTATGAAGGAAAATTCTATGTTTTGCGGTTTCAATATTCGTTTCATTTTAAATACAATTTAATTCTGTACGAGGATCAAACATTTGAAGGATGCGACAGAAAATGATACCATGTTAACTATAATCAAGTGTCAGGGAAAACGTATAAAAAGGAATTTATAAGTTCCACAACTTTGCTCCTGAAGTATGAAGATCTTATGGCGGCTCTTTTCTTTCTATCTACAATTTCAAATTTTCTCCGCATGTAACCGAATAAAACTCAAAATAAATAATTCCATCCGTTTTTTATAGTATACTGTATCGTACCGTATACCTGCAACGAAGAACGCTGCAAATAATATATGCTGATTCCCACAGCTTAGCAAATTTTCGCAAGTGTGCTCCTAATAATCGATAATCCGCATATTTTTAGAGCAATATATTTTATTCCGATCCATAGAAACTTCATCTGGCTGCAAAAATATTTGTACTTTTCATTCTCGCAGGTAACGACCACATATTCAGAAAGATGGAACTGGTACTCCAATTGACACCTAAAGTTGTCTCCTTTCTATCTCTCCAGCATTCTCATACGGCTTCTACTCATCCAAGTATCAAGTTCTAGACAGCTCAGACAAAAGACGTTTATCTAAAAGCGTTCGAATTGGGAATGGGGGTATACAATACCGCCATTGTTAAGCGGGATCGCAATAAAAAATATTTTTAAAAAGGCCTAGAATTTCGTCAATATTTACATCTTTAAATGACGTCTTCGAAAGGAGTGCTGAAACCTCAAATTTCCTCTTCACCTGTACGTTCTAGAACAAAGTTTTGAAACTTTATTTTTGTTTTTTAATGAATTTCAGGGTAACAGCCCGCTGCCCTCTCCCTGGAAACGCCTGGGTCGCAGACAACAATTTCTATGCATTTTTTATGCCACTTAAATAATACTGAATAGCTAAACGATTTACAGAAAATATTATTTTCATGTAAACACTACTAGCGCCGTCTTTTTCCCATGCCTAAAAGCGGCGGTAGCGGGCAATTTTACCGGTAGGTGTTTTCTCTCGTGGTGGTGGTGTGTAAATAATTTATATCGCATACTGTATTTTGAAGTGCAATTATTTTATTTTCAACTCAAATTTACAACATTTTCAAATAACAAATAAAATGATTAAATAATTTAGTTATTCAACTTTGGTTGGTAAACTCTGAGGTAGACATGCAATAATCCTGTGATCTACCTGCATAGCATGAAAAAAGAAATTCTACAGAAATATGCAGAAAATCAGCCGCGAATTCAATCTGCGAACGTGTCTGCTGCTCATTGTTCTAGAAAAATCGGATTTCAAAGGACACAAATAATAGGCAAATCATTAATAATACTGCTCATAATGACCGCTCTGGTGCTTTTAGGTATATCAGCAAATATTTCATTATTCATGAAGCCGATAATAAACATTTATAGTGTGGTCGAAGGACAAAAATTCATTAAAAGTCACGAAATGTCAATAATTTTTAAATGTCGTGAAGGAAGAGGAGACCATTTGAAATTCAAAAAAGGTCAAAATGACCGCTCCGGCGCTACTAGGGTTAAAATGATATTTTAAAACTTTTTGAAGTTTTCTACAATGTTTTTGATGATAAAAAATCTCTTTATGTGATGGACTAGGCCTCTTTTTTTCATAGAAAAAGATTATTTTCACTAAAATTCTCAAAGCCTCATCAGAGTTTAGGAGTTATAATTATATTTGTAAATAGTTGAGCGGAAAAATGGACAAAAATAAAAATATTTTATAAATTCGTAATACTGCTGTATTTTCCATCTACGTTGGAAGCATCGAAAACTACAGCCATAGCATATAAATATAAATACGCAATAAAATAGTAAATAATGGATAAGCATCCACTGTGAGTGCTAAGAGACACAAAGCCCTCAACCTGATTACACCACGCAAAAGCCTTCTGAAGTACGCCTAAGAAAATAAATACTACACTGTTTCCAAACGTCGCACATGCATAACACTTTCGCTCGACCAGCCCATCTTAAAATCTTGCGGGTAAGAGAGTGGACACATCAGCTTTAGGGAGCTTAAGCATGAGAGTGCTAGAGATGGGACTGCGGAAGAGGTCCAAATGAGTGTCGGGTCGATGAGATGCAGGAAAGAGTGGTCAACCCACGGAACGGCGTCGGAGGCGGCAGCATCTAGTGTAGCCTTGGCACTTGGCGCGGCGGCGTCCGCACCCACCAAGTAGCGACCGCACCACGAGGCCAATTCCGCACTCCCACACTCAACCAATTCCCCACACTAATCCCTCTCTCGGCGTCCCTTCCTGCCGCCAGCACGCCGCCAGACATCCAGACAAAACTTTATCCACGAACATTGCAGTTGAGGATTCTCCCATCGACCACCAGAAAGCGTTGTCACCCTCAGCGCACATAATCGGGTGTACAAAAGTAACCACTGACGTGGTGATGCCAAAATGCCGGTCGATTAAAAATCGATTGCTTGAAAAAGCGATTGATTTTTAATCATCCGACGAAGCGAAAGGCGATTTTTCAAACAAACTATTTATAATCGAAATTAAAAGGTCGACCTTTAGACAAACAAAATCAAAATTTGAGCCATAGGATCGATAAATCGAAAAAAATGACGAATCGTTTTTGTTAAAATGAAACCTTTCGTCATTGTTTGACAAAAAATATATTTATGACAAGAGATTTTTTTCGTGGTAGGTGAGTAAAATGTGAGGGATGCCGACGTGGGCCTCAATGCTAAAATTTTCTACAAAATAATTGAAAAACAGACTGCGCCCATTTTTTTGAATTCACTGCTTGACTAATGCGGTCGATTTGACGGAAATTTCGCCTGTTTTCAAGCATATCGCCGCGAGCAACCATCGCGAGGTCGACCGCGGTTGTGTCCTCTCGTGCGACCCAGGTTTTAGGCTGGCGGTCAAGTACTCCGCCTCGAAAAATCTATCTGCAACACAATGACCACAGATTTAATAACAGAAGGCTTTAAAAAAAAAGGCTACGGTCGTATTTCGTCAGAGTGTCCGCGCTCCTTAACCCCGAAAACTGAGAGAAATAAGGTAATTCCGCAACATTCCTCGCAAGCCACACCACAGCGAGAGGGTAAAAGCTGCCCAACTAATACCTACCCCCACCCATCTTCTCCCTACTCCGAAGGAGAGATGGTGCCTATTCCCTCTAGATGACGCCTTTTTCTCACGCATAGCCATTCCTAAATCAACTCCCTATCCTAGATATGCAAATGTTGCCAAAGAAATTACTAAATCTCACTAACAGTATCAGTGAGTTTCCAGACACCAATTTCGAGAAAAAATCCATTTTCCCTCTCTTATCTAACGCTGACGATAAACTATAGATCCTACTTCAGACATCTCTTTACAATATTAATCGGTTTCGGAAAATCGATGATGAAGCGGATTCCATGTTAAATCGGCTTTCTACCAGACATGGAATCAGTTTAGAGATCATTTATAAATAAATGTTATGAAATCTACTTCTTAAATAAGTAAAACCTAGGTTAACATAATTGATGACACTTTGCGGATGAATCAAAATTCTTCAAACTTTTAAACGGACTGTACAAGGATGACATGACCTAAAAGGACATGATACAAAGATGAATCTTACAGTGCTTTTACACGCTTTGTAAAAATACGAGGGTTCGAGCGTAAGGAATTAGCAAAAATTCTTAATGCTACGTGTGGGTGTACCATGGCACTATCTTCCGAAGTAAAAACCCTTAACCCATTAGTGCATAAAGCTATTTTTGTTGAATTTCATTTAGAAAGTAATTATTCTGGCTAATAATGTTCATTTTGAATCATTTCTGCAATTTTTTAAATTTTTACAATCAATAGTTTAAATAATACTGATATATCGGACGGTCAGTTTTCAGTGTTGCTTACAGATTCAAAATAGTACAGAAAAAATTGATAATAAAGAAAATAAAATGATCATCCTTTAGAAAAAAAATGAGATAAAAGTTATCAACATATTGAGCAAAATACTACAATAAAAATAATTTACTTACCCCGTGCGGGTGACTGAAAATTCTTTCAATACTATGTCTCACATAAATGCTTCTCAAGTCGATAAATTCAAGGAGTCAGCTAAAATATTAGCAGGGCGGTGAAGAAAGGCATCCATTTGAACTTAATATAGTATCAAAATGTAGCACAAGTCAACTGGAGCCCAGAAAAAATTAAATACGCGCGTCCGATATATCGGACGCTATTCACTAATGGGTTAAAACGCCTCACCTCGCTTTAGTGACACAGAGATTCATGCACTGCTCGTCTGCAACTGGCTTTGAAACGGGGGTTCGGAGTGCGTGGCGTGTTACGAGGGGTGGAGAGCGTTGAATGGGGTGGTATTCCACCCGGGGCAACGCGAAATGTGCGGCTAATTGCCCCGTGGTTCTCCGGCGGGTGGCCGGTTGACGGCTATGCGGTTGAGGTGCACCGTAGGATGTCGAGCCATGTTCCCCGCCTCTTGATGAGGGGGGAGAACGATACGAGAAGCCTAACTAGCCGAGCGAGGGGGTGCGGGAATATGGCCCGGGAAGGACGGACGGACGTGGGGTGTTGGACGGAAGGGATGCATCAAACGGCCGGCAGCAGGACCAGAAGCGGAGGGACAGCGGCAGAGAGCGTGTGTGGCCGTGTAGCGGTCGCCAAAAACGACCGACATCCCATCTCGGCGAGCCACAACTCGGCGCATTAGAGCAATAGGGTGTCCCATTTCAAAATCATTATTGCATACCGGAATTGCCCATCACCCACGGAAGTTGATGTCGACGGCATCAATTAAATCTGAATGTAATAGGGTGCTTTCAGACTGTGGCAAACGTCGGAGGCAAGGAGACTGCATGGAGGAGGCCAAATTCCATCCCATCATAGGTTGATTCCTGTTGCCACTTCGATCGCATTAAAATCAGTTTTCAAAAATGTCCGCGGCGCGGTGATGAGTGCGATGCGATCCACATTTTTTTCCAATATTTTGAAGTAAAATGCTTACAATTGCGATAATTAGCATTTAAAAGTTATGAATTTGATATATTACATCATCCTTTATCAGGGGCGGATCTAGGATATCTTTTTGGGGGGGGGGGCACAAGCAAGGCCGTATCCAGGATTTTGTTCTGGGGGTGCACAAGGATACCTCGTAATTCAAAACGAACGCAATGATAATGGGATCATATTAAAAATCTTACATATTTTTTGATGGTCTAGGAGGGGTACGTGCCCCCTTTTCCCCCCATCCCCTAGATCCGCATACGTCCTATTGAACATCCCCAGTGAAACGAATCCTAACTGTTCCTGGAAACTTTGTTAACAATAGTGTAAAGGTTACGAACCTTTTTCGGACAAATTATCATTTAAGCTAGGGGAGCAGGCACGCATACCCCCCACCAAAAAGAAACTCTTCCCATGGCTGTTAACCGAAATTCATGTTGCTATGCTATGACTCATCGAATTCAATACTTTTCAACGCCATTCCTCGCATGTGCCAATAAACTAATGCAAATATTTAGATTAAATGCATCGCTCTGCTCCTATCGCAGCGATGTGGAGATTCTTGATAGCAGATTCGAATGCGCTGTAAGCGACAACTAAAATCACGCTCCCAAAGAACGGACTTCGTAGTCCACCAAGTTTGTGCCATCAGAGATATAAAACAATATTTACAGATAGCCGTCGCTTTTTTCCATGTCGTCTCGGTAGCTTAACTGAGTGAAAAGACATTTAGTCCATTTTTTTCGGTATCATTGATGCTTAATTATCAACGGTATCAAAGATATTTTTCTAAATGGGTCCATTATAATGGGTCGGTGCAAACTAATTATCCAGATCACCTTATTTTTAATGTACTTGATTCGGTTAGTCCCCAAAGTTTTCCAGCTTACAATCGTAGATCGCTTGGGGTGGAAACATGATATTAGTCTTTAGAGTGCCTCATATCGCCCCGGTAGCTTGACTGCAAAAAGCACTCGACCGGAAATCGGGGGATCCGGGTTCAAATCCCGGTCAAGGCAGATGATTTCTTCTGGACTAGGTGGCGACGAGGTAAAAATCCTCGCTTACCACACAAGAGCCCGCGGGTTCGAGTCCCGCCTGGATAGTTTGTCCCTTTCCATAGTATGGTTGCTCGTGGAAGTGTAATTGGTAACTTGCTGAAAAACCTCAATCGAAAGGCCAATATGAGCTGTTTTCGGTGGCATGGGGATACATAAATACATAAACTGCTTATACAACGAATTAACTCGCTTATCTCGCAGCTAATCTCAATATCGAGAGGTTGACCCACCATCCGCAATCCTGTGAACGCACTCGGTGGCTCTAAGCTTAGCCGCGAGAACTTAGCGTTAGCGTAAATTAATCACCATTTTGAAGTAGTACCTATGGTTGAAAAGGAGACGACTGATTCGTGCAACGGTCGATAGGATTGACTAATTCGATAGAGGCAGAATTTCTACATTCAAAATCAATTTACGTCTTATTTGATTTAGGTCTTAGGGCGCTTTGAAATAAACTCCATATCCTTATATTTCAAATTCACATTCACACAAGTCGTCACAGGCGAATATACAATCACAATAACAGATAGAAATTGAAACAAAGAGAGAAATTGAAACAAACATAAATACTGGACGATGACACAGTGTGGCGTGGAGATGGAATTAAGGTCGAAAACACATGGAAAAATTTCACCTGAACCGGGAATCGAACCAAGGACCTGCTTTCCGGTTACATAATATTCGTCGATATTTATCAGCTACGTACTTCTGGCATACCTAAGCTTTATATTCAGTAATCAAAGAATATACAAATTAACTTATTTTAAAAGACCCAGAATTTTTATTAACATATCCTGATGGCTTTCTCCAATCAATTTTATCGTAGCATTTTTTTCTCATTCGCCTATTACATTCTCGCACGGAATTCTAGCATATGAGGCTAAAAAAATGATCGCTAGACATTTAAAAATGTCAAGTGATTGTAAAGAAAAGTTATTACACACGATGATAGGTGGCTAATTTTTCTCAGCAGATTAGTTAATTTTTTGAGACACTGCTAATTACTTTTCCTTAGATAAATCTGTATCTCGACACAAAACTTATAATACAAAGCTGATAAATCTCTCCCGTCAAAAGGCGTACCCAACATCTCTGAGACAGGAAGTGATTCCTTCCTTCAAAATAAGATTTATTGATCATGCAAATTATTTTAAAATAAAAATTGTTGCTTAAAATTCATTGATTGGTGCCAGATTTTACTTGGTACTTTTTTAATGGTGAACTATATACACGGTGATGAAAGTTTTATCTAACGGTTAAAACAATCATATGATTGTAAAAAGTTTCTGAAATTTTGGCAATAAACAATTTAAGCCATTTTCCAACAGAATGTGAGTCCATTCACAGAAATGACTGCTGTATTTTTTCAATATTTGGGGCTACTGTAGCTTTCGATGAATGTATATAACACATATGTTAACATACCCAGTCATGGCCAAAAGTTAAATTCTTATCATTTGTAGGTTTAATAAGTTTACTGAGGGAATACAGATTGCTCCTAAACTTTAATCAAATAAATCTACTTAACTAATTTACTTAATATAATTGTGCCGCCCTGAGAGTCATTCCTTCATTTCTGCCTGATAGTTATTATTTATCAGCAAAATTATATCAGTGTTTTTAATCCTTTAGTTCGATAATAACCTAATCATTCATCATAGATTTATGCAAATTTGAAATAAAAATTAATCCGAATATTGCTCTATCTTCCATAGAAAAGGCACTAATCTTTTCATGAATCACATCAAGTTTTAAAGTAAAAATTTGGGAAAGTAGCGTCTTTGCGACAAAAAAACAGCGGAATTATAGAAATTTTTAGAATTTTATCGAAGAGAAATGCATACACAAAGGATTATATGCGCAATCTGGCAAAGAAAATAAAAAGATGGTGAAAATTAATCCATTAGTGTATAGTTCAAAACGTAAGAGAGGGATTAATTCTCACCCAGCAACTTAAATTGTACAGGAGTCCTCAATATTCGAATCAGTACTACCAGCAAAGTTTCAAATTATCTCTCAAGAATACAACTTGAGCATAACCTCCGAAGGAGCAAGGCCAATTTTTCGTGCACATCCTATAACATATCGTCAACGGGGAAGATAAATATGCCGAGCTGCAGCACTCGGTCAAGGGGCCTTAAGTTCGACAGTCATCTGTCACCGCTCCCAAGCTTTGGAAGCGGAACATAATCAATTTCTCAGCACGTTATAATTGGAAGGCACAAGGGGGGAACATGGCTCGAAATAATTGACGCATTACTCATCCATCTAGAACCTAAAAATAGCGGCGAAAGCTTTCTCTCGTTGAGGACTAATTTATTAAGCAATTTATTAACTTGATTTTGAGAGAAACCTTCAAATGAAATTAACTTAAGCAAGAAAATGCAGGTAACATCTTATGGATACAATCGCAAGTTTGCATATTCCCTTCAAAATTCAAGCCCTTCTACTGCTTCCACAGTAGTAATGTGGAAGCATGTCACTCAGTAGCAGCTGTGTACTTATGAGCCAATATTTTTGCATTTGGGAATCAAAAAAGATCTCCATCGCCTGGATCAGGAAAGGAAAATGGACCACCGAAATCTATTCCCAGTATATACAACATTTGAGCTATCAGGATATGCCTGCCAACCCAAAAACAATGAAGAGAAAAATATATCATAGTGCATAAATCCAACAATGTAGTAGTTTCTATTGCATGACTGGAAATGACATGAATCAATTCAATGAACGTGAAATTTATGGGGAAAGGAATGGCTTTAAAGTTGTCTGCATGATATTCAATCAGTTTAAATAGACAGAGAATTTTAAAGATTGATATCCTTTCATTCTTATAAAAATTCTATGTTAGCTCAAGTATCTTTCACATGGTAGGATACCGTTTTATAGTTGTTCAATCTTGAATTTTCCACCAAAAGTTGAAAGGTTTTTTTTTTCATTTCTACTCGTGCTCAGGAATGTCCGCAGCGATATACATATATAGTTTTCATTATCATAATATCTCACTAATGAATACATAGCCAATACCCGTAAATTATTAAATTCGTTCAAAATTAGTGTGTTCAATTACGGATATAGAAATTACCTTCAGTGATTCAGACACGTTGCCACTTTCACTGTGATGAAAAACTGTTTTATTCCCTCACGTGGCTTAGGATTGGATTTAGTGGGCACGTAAAAGTGTGCGGGTTCCATTTTGTCGCAGAATTTATTACTATGCAATTCAGTTTGCCGTCGAAGCTTGCCTTCACCTCGTTCTGCTCAATGGCCGTCTGTTTTCACTCCCATGGACCTTGAAGTATTATTATTTGAAAAAAAAATTCCAGCCTGTTTACGGTGAAAACTTCCTGATAAATTCACTAAAACATGTACCCGCAGCGTGAATTCTTGTCGTTTGAACGGAATTTACGGCAATTTTCCTCGGAGCATAATATAATATTAAGAGATAGGTGTGGTCGTGTGAAAACCGTCCAGGACACTCCCCGCTATATCTTATAAACTGTTAATCGGAAAAGGCAAACTCCGAAGCTTTTGGTGATCCCGACAGTCTTAAAGCCGTAAGTGGCCTTTTATCTTCCCTCGCTGGACATTTATTTTATTTTTTTGTTTTTTTTACCATCTCGGCGCCTGGAACCTGTTGTAGTTAAACCTGCCCCCCCTCCCCCTACTCCCCCCCCCCCCACTACCTCTCACCTCTTTGCTGTCCACCCACTCACTATGCTACCTTCCCCTCATCCCCCTTCCCCTAGACTCCTGACTGTTGTTTCATAGCTGCCACCGTTCCTCTACCCCCTCATGATACAGCGACTGTCAAGTATAAAGGCCGTTTTACACGGGGCACGGAATTGCGCAGTTTAGAGCTGCATTTGCTTCTAAAATGGCGTGAAATTGCACGAATGCATGAACGAAATTAGAACAGGGGCTATTTTGCCGTCTCGCATCCACGCATTCTCGCATGCGTTCTAGCAATTCACCGCTTTACACGACGCAATTTTGATTGCGCCTTCGCACGTACGTTAGATTACGCAATTCCGTGTACCGTGTAAAACGGCCTTAACAGTATACGCTGCACGGCGGGCTCCACGCATGAATAGACCTGGGTAGCCATGGACTACAGTCAAACCTCGATAGGCGAGAACTGGATGAGAAAGAAACCTCCACACAGTGAGACTCATTGTCAGGTCCTGTCATTTTTAGCCTTGAGATGAGCCTCTATAAGTGAGAATCTAGGAACCTCTTCAAGTGAGAGATTATTTGACCTACTTCAGGCGGGAAAATGAGTACGCGCTACCCGACTTAATATGGAATAGGGTGGTTTCCCATTATTTTTTAAAGTGCCTAAATCGAAATATTATTAATCCTGGAGTACGTATTTCAAGCTTTTAGATTTTTAAATCACTGTATCTATTTTTCGCGATTGAATGAAAAGTGAAAATTTTCAAGCGCGCGAAAACGCGACGGCTAAGTATGAATGCTGGGAAAATCCCGTGTGACGTCATTCTAGTTCCCGCTGCACGAGGCTACCTTGGTGCGAAGCTATGAGCGCCGCTACGATGCAGGCTGCTAGCAGGTAGCGCTTGGCTTAAATAAGGATTATAAATACCTTATCAAACGAAGGAAACTTTCCGACTCTAGGCAATTTTAATAAGTGATTATTAAGAGATGTTTCCCTGAGCTCTGTGCCACATACATGCATTGGTAATCTCAGGTGATGTAAAAATTCTGACTATTCGTATAGCATCTGGGTCCCTTTGACGTCACGTGGAATGGCATCGCATGGGCGCCAATCTGGCCTTTTTCAAATGAGGTTAAAATTTACCATTAACATTCGTCTAAACTTGGATTTCTAAAACCAAATAATTTGTATATTATGAAAACAGTAATGGCGGATAACGTATCGCAATCAATGCCTTTCGTATTCTTTGATGATGGAAACTACCCTATTACAGGAAGCCTGAGCCACACTCGAACTACATAGTTTTGTACACATTTTAGTTAAAGTTGAATTGAAGGGATCTTGTTCTTCACAAAATTTTCTCACCTACCAATTCCTAGCACACACTTTGACTGAAATTAAAAACAAGGGAAACAGTTTTGTTTTTCATAAGAAAATTTACAATATTTATAAAAAAAATTACATCGTTGTATCTTCGAATCCAGTGCATCGAGACATGTTGTAGTAGATTCGTTTACAAAAGGAACAATCAATTTATTGTAAGATTTATGGGATCGAAAAACGTACCAATAATAGCACAAGGGAATCTCAAAAACATTGTTTTCTTTAAATAAAAATTTTAATTACAAGTTAATTGATAATTGTGGTTTACTTACACTCTCCTCCCAATACCTACTCCTTTGTACCTATATAAGTGAGAGAAGCCATTCCGGAACCTTTGTGAGTGAGAAACTGGATTAGTGAGGAACCTCTCTTTGTTAGCTATGAAAAATGCCAGTCCCTGGAACCCTCACTTATAAGGTTCTACTGTATATTGAAAATTCAACACCGGAGTACGATTTATTTTAAATCTCGGTAATGGGCGATTACGATCAAGCTAATATCGGGACGATCACCATCGTCTTCTGGGTCCGATAAGATCATGACGATAAAATATCGTGATCCATCTCCCGATAATGAATCGGATAAGAGTAAAAACATCGGTGATTAATCGGATGATGCATCGTGATACTTTATCGGCCGGCGATTTTTTAATCAAATGACGTATTATAAAATTTTAAATGGAAATTACTATGCTTCGCTAATGTTAGAAACTCAAAATCTGGTTCTCGAAATATTTAACTATCGTGATATTTTCCGATGTATTGATGTACCGTCCAGGCCTGGAGCTGGGTTCCTGTTACCCCATTATAGCCCAATGTTGCTATTAAGTTACATCAAAATTCTACACTTTTTCAGCTATATTAAGGAAAGATTTAAACTACGTGTTATTTTGCGATGTAAATTTTAATAGAGAAATATCTAACTGCCACAGTATTTATGATTGAGACGACATTTTTCACTTTTCACTTCACAAATGAGAAGTCTTGAAATTTAATTTTTGCCAAATTTAATGAAATTTAATTTCCAGAAGCAGCTCTCAGTTATAAACGGTGAAAAAAGAAGTAAACTCGGCGTAACCTTGATATTTTTGTGGGCATGAAGCCCGTAATTCGACGTATCTCGGTTATTTATAAAGGCACTGGTTTAAAATTCACTATGATTGCATTGGGAAAAATTTATTACTCACAGACACCTTACTTATTCTATTGTGCGGACGATTCTCAGCTAATCATCGCCAATCAATCATTTCCTAAACAAAGAGGATGACCAACGACGATAAATTTTGTTAGAAGTATTCTTCCGTCTTTGGGCACTCATTTTCCACGCTCTTAAACGTCGGTCACTTCTTCCTGAGAGAGATCTTCCATGCGGATTGGCTGAAGTTTATCTTGGGATTATTTGTCTACGTCTTAGTCGAGCTAAATGTGGAAAGATCTTGTGTATGGGAATATATATATAAAACAGAAATATGTGGGTATAATTGTTTATGGTTTTCCTTCATACCGCTTATTACGAGTTGAGTTATATTTTATACGTGTTTGAACGCCTTTCTTGTTTTACTTGTTGTAAAGCCGTCATATTTACCTATGTGGAAGTAATGTAGTAACCTTCAATGAATAATTTATCACGTAGACCATTTTTTAGAAGTTTGCATATTTTATTAACCGCATTTGTTACCGTTCACGTAATAATGCGCCTCATCCTGCTAGTTCAATGTTTTCAAATAAAATAGAATCAAAAATGCCGAACCGTATCGAGTTCTTCGAGCTACCTTTTTCTGATTCACAATTTTCGCCAACCTTTTATCACTCCCATACTTTCCCTTGTCGCCTCAACGCTCATAACTCCAGCAATAAAAATGAAAGCCGAGCTTGGCGTTTCGATCGCTCTTTGGTGTCATATAGTTCTGGTATGCTGAATGACCTTTTCAGTTACATAGAAAGGGACGAGCTCAATGATGACAAAATGGTCGGGAACGATATCATCAAATCATAGGCGTACCCATCGAGGAGCAGGAGGGGCGGCTGCCCCCCCCCCCCCCAAAAGCAAAAATCGCAAATGCCTTCAAGGAAAATAATATTTTTTCAAATAAATAATTTTTAAAAGTAATAAATAGCTGTTACAGTTTCCTTAAAATGTTGATATCATTCACCTTGTCCATGCTTAAATCTTACCTACAACTTGAACAACCATAGCTTGCCCCCCCTAATTTTGATCCTGGGTACGCCCTTGCATCAAATGGCCATTCTTAAACAATCAATAGAAATACCACGAATACAACAAAAGATGGTCCTAAAGTCGACCTCTTAAAATTGTTGCCACCCACCGCACATTTAAATGGGTTTACTAAAGTCGCCACTCGTGTCACTGACGGACGTATTGATCTGAGTTTCACAGGGAAATAAAGTATAATTAGGGATGTTAACGGAAATATATATGCATGATGATATGATATGATCCATAGAATTCATAACTTTTCAATGCCACTCGCGCAAGTCGCCATTCGCGTAGTTGATTGACAAATCGATCCGAGTTTCACGGGGAAATGAGGTATAATTAGCGGTTTTAACCTAAATTGATACTAATTCTGACGTTATCTATCAAATTCATTGTTTTTCAATGCAATTGCTTGCAATGACAAACATTATACTGCAAAATATTGGAAAAAGTGGATTGCATTGCACTCATCACCGCGCCGTGGACAATTTTGAAAGTCGATTAAAATGTGACCGAAGTGGTAACAGAAATCAGCTTTCTGTGGGATGTCATTGGGTCTCCTAAATGCGGTCCCCTTGGTAGATACTTCAGAAAGAGTCAAACGAATTCTCCAAAGAGTTCCATTTAAGGCCGTAACCAATAGTTGGATTTAAGGGAATCATGCCCTTGAAATAATGTCTGAGAGATGGTGTTAGGTGTACCCTGTACAGTGTACAGTGTACAATGTATTTCCCGTAAGTTTTAGTACTTCTTGTGGCATCGCTAAATCCATTTAGTCACAGCTGTCGGACAATACCGGAATATGAGCGCATATCCAAAGCTCGCACACCTTTACAGCCACTCGAGAGACCTCTTCATAGACCGTAGGCTCATTTCCTGCATTCTCGGACCTAAAAATATTTCATCACTTCTCTAAAAGTTGGTAACATCGATTTGTTCAATGCCGACGAGGCGCCAAATAAGGGACAAGGCATCTCACTACGCATCCTTTTTTACCTTCTACCATCTTCCAATTTATATTATCAAAGATGAACGCCCTGCTAGCAGCACACTCGGGATGAATTTTGCTGTATTCGAGGCGTGGAAGGGAGAGAAGCGAGCGGGCAGGGGACGAGATCGGCCTGCCGCTCTTGTATCCGCGACGCTGCGTGGGCGTTGGAATATTTTCTTCGCGGATACGGACTCAAATTAGGCATTTTGTGGCTAAACGGTGGCAGATACGTCAAAATGCACGAAATTTTTATTAATTGGACAGAAACTGGGCAAAATCTAAAGGGAATGACCATAAAATATCATTTCGAATTTTGACCCTCCCTCCCAAAATTGCATTTGAGCGAGGGTCAGGGGTTCACCTAGAGGCCAAAAATTTTTCAGGCCTTATTTTTGATCGGTCTCACAGCTTTTTTTTCACTGGGCCAGATGGATTTGAATAAAAATCGATTTCCCCGATCCGCCCCACTGTACATACCAAATTCACCTCCCTTTGAAAACCACTTCGTCTCCGAACAAAATCCGACCTGCACCATGAAGGTAGCAAAAGTCTTATAAACCCTGATATCTTATAAGGGACGGGGACTTGCGAAATTTTCGGAACCACGCGGTCATTTTCGCAATGATTTTCTGCGACAGAGCGGAGGGCTTATTCTAGCATGGAAAAGGTGAAGGGCATTTATTGCCCACCTTAAACCATCATATTTCAGCGATCAATCGAGTTTACTTTAGAATTCCTGCCCCCTCGCCACCTCACCCCGAAACGGGAAATTATTACTGGCCAACAATACTAAGATTGGTTTGACGAAGCTCTCAACTCAATTCTCCTCTCAGCTAATATTTTTAGATCTTTGTATTTTTTCTCTTTCACATCCTTCTTCACCTGTTCTATATATTTTTTCCGAGGTAATTTCAATAAGGAAGAAAGTCAATATCCTTAGGTTTTTCCCACGTTTTTTCACACCATTTTACACTTGGTAACTGCAACTTTGTTTATTAACATTTTTTGGTTTTTAATCATAGTACAATGCATCCTGTGTTATAATTTGATTGAATTTTATTTAAAAGTAACTTGATAACGTATTCTTCTACAAATACTAAATGTATGACCAAGGGTTAGAAGGAAAATGGGACTTTCTACTCACAATCTCGTCGAATGAAGACGAATTATTATTGTAATTATCCTTTTCGCTCTTGCAATCCACTAAATCGCGAACATTGATGGGTATACACACCTTGGTTCAAATAAATATATTATATATTTCCATCGCTCACTTAAGAAGGTAAGGTGTAGTGGATATCGTCAGACATGGAGGAATATGCACGCAGAGCCGT
Source organism: Ischnura elegans (assembly GCF_921293095.1). Classification (NCBI taxonomy): domain Eukaryota; kingdom Metazoa; phylum Arthropoda; class Insecta; order Odonata; family Coenagrionidae; genus Ischnura; species Ischnura elegans. The sequence goes on from NC_060249.1 coordinate 89,282,741, forward strand.
CACAGTGACCGAACCATTCCGCACTCCCACGAAGGAAGGGGGCGTCACGGTCAACCTGCACACAGTGACGTCACTCGCGAGGAACAAAAGACGGCGCCGACTAGGCTCCAAGGGGGTGGGGAGGCTAAGGCAGGAAAAAGTTGGGCGGTGGTCTTTATTGCGAAGGTTAATTTATTCGGATGGTGATGATAATAATTGTATTACAGACGAATGAGAGAGATAATGGCGTTCCCTCTCCTCCTCTGTGGCGTCGTCGCATCGAAAGGACGCCGGCGCGACGGAATTCTTCGCCTCGACGGAAAAAGCGGCAAACAGACAACTGCACCCAAAACATACACTGGTGATACTTGGTTAGATACCCCATAAACAACTCTCACCAGGAGAATCGTGAGAATTAAAGAATATTATTTAATCCTAAGGTTCTCTTTGGAATCCATTTCCTCCATAATACCCTATCCTGCCCACTCAAATTCATGTTGAACAGCGAAATAATTTTAATCAGTAATATGATGCATTTTAAATATTTAGACCCTTTCACATCAATTGGAATAACTTGAGAGTTGATGCTGGATAAGAGAATTTGCTCGTACATGACTTAGTTCGGTCGTTGTTAAAGAAAAACTCAATTTCCTCTTGAATCCAGATAAAAGGATAAAGATAGTAATGCCCACCAATAGTAAAAGAAACTGGTCAAATTCCTCAAAATTATTTTCATAACTGATGCACAGTCTGATTAATAATTGGAAGAATACTTCACTTATCGGATTGAGCCTGGTCACGAGGAACTACATCCTGAGGAGGCCTCAGTCCGTCCCGCGAAAGCTTGATTTATGTCGCTACTTACGGAACATTTTAATTGGTTTTCAAAAATGTTCGCTGCAAGGCGATTAGTGCACGGCGATACATTTATTCTTAATTTGGCAAGAGACTACTTCCATTTGAAAGGACTATCGTGGATAAGTTATGAATTTGTTATGTCGCATTATAAGAAATATAAGTTTTGGGCCCGAATAATTGCTCATTTACCCAGGAAATTCGGATGGAACTACTTTCAGGGACGAAACAATTGTTCTTATTATTTGCAACAGAGTATTTGAAATCGCGAAGAAGGGCATTAAAAAGCTATTGATTTCATTATTTTGCTGGGTTATCACTAAAGAATGTAATTTTCGGTTAAAATCTATAAATATTGTTTATTTATCCGCGAAATTTGGATAGATTTGCGGTCAACGATACGAGTGGTGACTTTTGCGGGTCCATTTAAATGAACGATAACGAATAATACATTTAGGGGTCAAATAGGGTAGTTTCCTTCATCAAAGAAAACGAAAGGCATTGATTGTGATTCGTTACCCACCATTAAAGTATTCACAGTATACAAATTATTTGGTTTTAGAAATCCCAGTTTAGGCGAATGGTAATGGTCAATTTTAACCGCATTTGAAAAAGGCGACCATGCGATGCCACTCCACGTGACGTCACAGGGACCTAGTTTCTATACGAGTAGATAGGAGTTTTACATCGTCTGAGATTACCAATGCATGCGTGAGGCACAGAGCTCAGGAAAACATGTCTTAATAATCACACATTAAAACTGCCTATGGTTGGAAAGTTTCTTTCGTTTGATAAGGTATTGATAATCCATAATTAAGCCAAGCGCTACCTGATAGCAGGGTATTCTGCTACCTGCTAGCAGCCTGCGCCTAGCGACGCACATGTCCTCACCCCAAGGTCACCTCACTTTTCGGCAGCGGGAACCAGAATGACGTCACACCGGCTTTTCCGGGCATTCATACTTTGACGACGCGTTTTCGCGCGCTTGAAATTTTTCACTTTTCATTTAATCGCAAAAAATAGATATCATCATTTAAATATCTAAAAGTGTGAAATGCGTGCTCCAGGAGTAATAATCGTTCGACCTTTTACAGTAAAAAAATAAAAGGATACCACCCTATTGACCATCCTCCGTTTTATAATTCGTGAAATAGGTTTCCAATCTAATCCGCGCATGTGTGGAAGCCACAAATCGCCCCCTTCCATCCTCACTCTGAGTTATCCTCACATCAGATAGCAATGGACAATATTTCCATGTACTTCCGGGTGCAGAGGACCTCTCCATGTACTGAAGAGACTATTGTCAGCCGATGCCTCGGACTCATGGGAATGTTTCCCGAACGGAGCGACTCAAAAGGAGTAAGGAAAGAAAAAAAACAAAATTGTTAATTAATCTCCATCCTTAACATAGGCTCCCAAGGCCAGAGGTCACACTTGGGATTATAATCCCGCTTGACTGTGACTGATCGCCTTCTACCAGAGAACATGATTGCCTCGCTATTTGTCTCCTTCCCCTCCCGATCCCAACCTATTTAGCCCTCTCCCCCTCTTTTCTATTCCACCGATACATTCCCTTTGTATCCTTCCGACTCCTGAAAATGGCTTAACTATCAACCTTGAACGCAAACATGTCTAAAGGCCGTGTTACACGGTACACGGAATTGCGCAATCTGACGTACGTGCGAAGGCGCAATAAAAAATGCGTCGTGTAAAGCGGTGAATATGCTAGAACACATGCGAGAATGCGTGGATGCGAGACGGCAAAATAGCCCCTTTTCCAACTTCCAAATTTCGTTCATGCATTCGCGTAATTCCACGCCATTTTAGAAATTAATGCAGCTCTAACCTGCGCAAATCCGTGCCCCGTGTAAAACGGCCTTCATAAAAAATTGTAAAGCGAGTGACTATTTCAGTTTCTTACTCGCTAACATGGAGTCAGCCGTACTGCAGAACTTAGAATGAGGAAGTTGAATATGTATACGAGTTTCTTAAACCGCACATAAGCATTATTTGTACAATTTCTACCTCTCTCTGAAGCCAATCAGTGTTCCAACACGAAGGTTGGGTCGTATTAGTGAGGGTAGAGGTCACCCAAAACTGAGCCGCCGGCGTGAACTGGCCCTCTACCACGACTAAGTCATGGTAGGAGGCTAGTTCATTTCCCTAGACAACAACACGATTTCATTTCGGGATTTCCCCACATTCCCATTCTTTATACATTTTTAATTGTTTTTTTCCACCTTTTATCTTCCATTATTATTCCCTCTTCCAAAAAATGGGTCATCCAATACTTTATAGGGAGAGTTTTCTACGGCCTCTACATTCATTTGTAGTATTTTTCACTACCCCGGTGATGTACGTATGTAAATAATTAAAAGGCTACCTTAATTCACGAGTGCATTGTGATGCATCAAGTCCTTCCGAACATTATGCTTGCTGAAAAAAAATCTATCCTTGTAGATGGTGGAAATCCCCCCCCCCCCCAAGCGTAATTCATACCTAATAGACCTTCAGGATCCTAGGCGGGAAGGTTTTCCCACCACCAACAAGACTAGCATTTCATACTGACTTCATCGAGGACTAGTTTAGATAGACATGATAACAATAGGTTTCGTTAGCCGAGACACCATTACATGCAAAAAAAAAAGGATTTCGGTAATTAGGGGATTAGCTATTGAATTTGTCAAAAAAAGGGTCGGGTTAAAAAAATTGCCAGAAAAGGTGACCTATTTTGTGCAGGAGCCCTGATGAAAACTTATAAAAAGAGGGAAAAGTAAGCCCAATCACTTGAGGCATCCAATTTTCGTAAGAGAGTAAAAATAAACAAATAAAAAATAATTAAACGATTTTTCATTCAGTAATTGTGATAAAGACTATATGGAAATATTTTAAGTAGTCTTACACACCCCGCATTACTACTGTTGACATAAATACGTAATGATAAACGTTTCTAGCTCAAATTTGTGGACTCAAGATTATAAAAATAAACTTCACTTTTTACGTACCACACTGACAACCTATTACCGATCATGGTTCAAACACATTAGTCAATATCAAGACCTTGGCAATTACGAAGTCTCGTTTGTTAATAAATTATCAGCGTGGAACGTAAAAAGAAAATTTCCCTTTCATAAGAAGCATTAATTGCTATGCGCAAAAATTCGTTAACTCTTGGTGATTGACTATCATGTCATAGTGTACATTTTCAACCAATGCACCATTCAGCCTCCCTTCATTTGACGATTAATTTCAACATCTCCTCTCACCTTCCAGTTGATGTACAGCCAGAGTCGTCTCTTCACTAAGGACAAAGAGAAGAGGCACTGCCACACCTATAGGCCATGGGCGCGGACGACACCAGTGTCACCCGGCTATCCTGACACCAATTACACATTGAGGTGAAAAATTAATGCTATATAGCCATCACATAGACCAATAAATTGCACAGGAACAAATTAATACCCGTCTTTCGGCTCAGTACTCATATCATGCATTTACGCCTTTGAATGAAGTCTCGGACACCTCCGCGCCTAACGGCAGCCTGTTCTTCGCGTGACTTACGAGTTAATAATCGTCTTGGGTGGGCGGCAGAGTATCCTCCGCTCATGGAAATTGATTCAAGCCCTCAAGCTAAAGGATTAAAAACTGATGAGTAGTCGCCAATCGCACGTAAATACTCCGTTAAGTAATGTGTTATAGCTTTCGCGGACCATGGAATTAATAGAAAGCCTAATGATAAAACATTTTACAAAAATAACAGATGCATGGAACTTAGATACAAATAATCTTCGAGCAATTTCCTTACGTCGTAAATTTAAGATATTTTGAAAACGGGGAATTTACCAAAAACTCAATCTGTGGTCATGATTCGTAAGATCATCATCATCAACTGGTTCTCTGTCCACTGGCAAGAACCAAACACCAAAGTCGTCTCCACGTCACTCTGTCTAAGACCTCTTCCTTGGTTTCCTCATACCTTCTTTTTATCATCATTTCGTCTGTCATATTCAGCCTTCTTCTTCCTCTTCTCTTTTCCCCTGCCACTGTTCCCTCGATTGCCTTATTTAAAATCCCTCACAAAACATTCCCGATCCAATTCCCCTTTCTCTTTAGTAGGTATAGTTTTCAATAAGTACAAGTTCGTTAGATATTTTTTTCAAAAAGTCAGAGATAAAAATAATAAAAATCAATAATTTGTGGAAAATAAACCCATCTACAATGGCATGGAAGATAAGCAAGGCCCTAACAGACAATGTAAACTATTGCTTGATAACGAATCAAACTGCTCTCTACTCCCATTCCTTCACTAAATACTACTTCCGAGAACCTAGTGACTCCAGAGAGTTATCCCATTACACCTAAGTATCCATTACGGAAATAACGGCTGGCTACTGCAATAAGTCCTGTAACAACTGCCTCTGTAGTCTTACCGTAACAACTGCCTCTTGTCGTACAACAAGCCTTATCGTCGAAGTTACATAATAGGCACCAAAATCTTCTGAAGGATTTGAGACATCAAGTAAAAAGGATGGCGCAATGAACCAAAATATTAGAAGGGCACAGGAATCGGTATTGGAAAACTCCAAAAACCTCAATTGGCAATGCTGACATTTTTTCCAGAATATAAACAAATGTGCATGCATTTCTTGATAGAATCTGAATAAAATTCAAAAAGGGAAAAGATAAATAAAATGATGCGGTACACAAAAGGACAACTCAATTAGTCTCTTTGATATACGAACTGGCCATATTAATTTTCATTATTTCTAAGTCCCTCGACTGAACCACGATGACTCAACCATGAAATTAAAATCAGCTCAATTCAGATTTTTTGACTTTAACAATGATTTACATGAATATATGTTATTTCAAGTACCACTCTAGGTTATAATTACAATGGCGTAAATAGCAAGAAGAGCATAAAATGTTTATAAGAGGATTGTGATGTCATTGGAAAAAATAAGGTTCTCTCCATAATACTCGACAAATAACTTGTTGCATAGAAATAAATATCGTGGAACGAATAAAAAAAATATGGACACATTATTCTCAAAAATATATTCGAGTACAATATGATTACATATGAACACAAAGAAAATTGACTGCTTCGTACGTATAGAATTACCACGCTCCCTCCGCAAAATATATAAATCTTTTACAGGGACGGCACTGCATCGGTAATTAACTCTCCTAAATAGGGACCAATGCATGAAGCACCGCGGAGATGCAGTCGCCTTGCCTCCCCATCTGCCTCCCTCTTCCCCCCCCCCCCCCGTCCTCCTCACCACCCCCCCGTGACTCCCTTTGACACTGCAAGTGCCCGCATCTGAGCGTACTTCACGCCGCGCCGTCTCCCACACGCATCCGAGCTGCTGCCCACGCCGCGCTGACTCGAGCACTGTGGGAAAGGATTGCAGGCCAACAAATGCAGGATATATTTCTCAAAGGTTTTCCAACGGGTGAGTTTTTATCAGCGAAGGAAAATTATTTTCTTTTTTTACGCATATTCTAAGCTGGTTTGCACCAACTACAAACTGATAACCTATTCTTAATATCTAGTATTCATTACCTATCCTGGATTAGAATAAGCTTCTGGTTAACCTGCTGAAAAACATTTAACTGCTGGATATCTCGCTGTTCTGTATGCTAGACCTGTGTCCTGCAAGCGAGCGCGTTTCTGATTAAGGCTGATTTCTGATTGGTGCTGCATGCCTGGTGTAGAATCACTCCGTGCCACATACCCTGGTGTTGGCTTGCATGGTACCTCTTATATGTAGATGTAGGCTCGGCCTAGGTCATGACCTATTCATGACCTGGTTTAGGATAAGGCTCGGCAGTTAAGGAAGGGAATATTATTACTATCCGACAATGCTGTCCCTCAGCCCGTTCTGCCCCTGCAATCCTAAAAGAGCAGCCTATGCTTAGGTTTTCCCGAAACTCAACCAAGTGAATTTTAAGGCCAGGCTACACGATACATTAACAGGTACAAGTTAATGTCTAAATGTATGAACGCGTGAATGAACACGAAAATACACCATGTAACCACCCAACTTAAGCGAACGCAAGAACGGAAAATAGAGCCTGTTCTAATTTGGTTCATGCATTCGTACATGTTCCCTTCCGGTCCACTGAAGTCATTTATGCAAACAGACATTAACTTGTGCATGTTCATGTACCGCGTAACTAGGCTTTAGACACAACCTAATTGTCCTAAGAGGTGAAAACCACTCGTAAGGGGCACGAACCCGTGTCCCCGGGATTAGCTGGCGAGGACTTTGCATCGCCGCCACAGAGACCGTCACAGTCAATTAACCTGCAGTGAATTTACAGTCAATTTTGTGTTTCAAGGTTTGAAACTTATAGCACTAAGGTAGAGTTTAGATATACGAGGACCGAGCTCACAGAATAAGTGACAGGCATGCGAATAATATGCATACAAGGAAAAGTAGTCCGTAACTTTTTTTTACATATTATAAGCTGGTTTTCACCAACTGCACACTTTTCACCGATATTTAATACCTAATAATCTTGACCTATCCTGGATTAGAATTGGGCTATGCAGCTAAGGAGGAGAATACTATTACTATCCGGCAAAACTGTCCTGGCAAGGCACCTCGCACTTGAAGACTTTTTTCGTATGGGGGTGAGAAAAGGCTGCGGTTTTGGGCCTCAGCCAGCGACCCCATTGAACGATAGGAATAGCTAAAACTCCATTTAAAAGTACGTTTTAACCCTTTCTTACTCAGCCTTACTTCTAAGAAACGTCAAAATTTGAAAGTTCTTCGTAAAAAAATGGGTTCCTTTTTAGCTCTAGTTAAGGCAAATATGAACTGAGATCTTTATTTCCAATCAAATGGTTGAATATGTAGCTGGCATGAAAATAATGATTTTTTTAGTATTTATACTTCTGAGTATTTAAATTTAAAATCTTAAAATGTTATTTTCCTCAAAAGAAACACTGGATTAGAAATGGTTAAACGTAAAGTAATTACTAGGAGATTGATAGGAAACGACCACGTATATTACTAAAGAGGATCTTGAAGTCGGCCTCTAAATATGTTATCTTCCACCGCCCATTTAAATGGGTTTAAAAAAGTCGCCACTCGCGTCGCTGACGGACAAAGTGAATCGAGTTAAACGGGAATATATGGTATAATTAGGTATGGTGTGGTATTTGAAGGAGGCGACCGACAGCTGAGGTCATTTGCGCCATGAGGGAAGGGTAGGAAAGGAAGGGTGGAGAGAAACCCGACGTCGGCATTAGTCTGCTCTTAGCGAAAGGCGCCGAGGGGACCACGGCTTAACGTCCCATCCGACGGAAGGAGAGTTGCACTTGAAATTTCCTCCACACAACATTCAAGCAGGGATTCGGATGTCTCTGAAAATCCTCTGACACCGCCGGGATTTAAACCCGAGCCCACAGGGTGGGAAGCCAACACTCTAGCCACACCACACCAACCCGATCCCCCGGTATAATTAGGGGTATCTACCGAAATTTATATACATGATGATGTGATATATCAAAATAAATAACTGTTCAATGGTATTCCTCGCAATTGCAAACATAATACTGCACAATATTGGAAAAAAAAGTGGATCGCATTGCCCTCATCACCGCACCGCGGTCATTTTTGAAAACCGGTTAAAATGCAATCGAAGTGGCGACAGAATATACTAGATGGAATTGGGCCTCTTCTATGCAGTCCCCTTGGAAGCGACTCTGAATAAGGCCCAAAGTCTCCACTTTTCTCGTCCTCCTGGAAACCATTTAACGGCTGGATATCCCCGGCCCACTCACAGCTCCCAACCTCTCCTCCCCCTAATCCCCCTTCTCCTTTTGGAATGGATACAGCATGGCAGACGTAAAAGAGGGAGAAAATCACAAATCGCCGAAGGACTGACTCCCCTCCCTCCCCGTCCTTCCTCCGAAGGACGATCTCCTCGCGAGGGTGTTCTGAATGAGAACACACGAGCAAGAATAAAAGGAAGCGAGAAAAAAAACTACAGGAAGGGTGGGTGATAAAAATAATAGGGACATTTTTTTCGCCATTCTTTTCTTTTACTTTCGCCATTTTTTGTTCTCGCGTGTGTGTGTCCGGCCGAAAACACGGGATTTCAATTAAAGGACGGAGCAACGGAGAGTGGTAATGAGTTGTAAAGATGGGAAGACAGAAGAGGAGTGGGCAAGAGGGAATCGAAGCAGGACGAGACGGAGGGAGTAAATTCGATCGTGGGGGACTGAGCGGGTTAAACACTGATGAACGGCCCGGGGAGTTCGATTGGCGGGAAGGGATTGGTACAACAGGCCGCCGCCGCCGTCTCCACCCGGTCAGCGCAAGAGAGTGTAGCCGGGAAATTGCTTGTGGCAGCGGGGACTCCGTATGCGAAGATACCGGGTTATCTTTCACTCGAGTGGGGTTTTTAAGGACGGTGGAGCACAAGGTTGGGGTTTTTAAGTGCAGCAGAGGACTTAATAGCAGATCCAATGAACTAAACCACAGGTACTCCTGTATGCAAACAGATGGAGAAGTTAAAATTGAAAAGTAATATGATAAAATTAGCATCAAAAACTCATCTCGTTCGCTAAAAATAAATGCATTAACCGCAGATCTATGGAATAAAACGCTACTATTATTCTACGTGCATCAATTCAATAGTTACAAATGAAAATTAATATTGCAAAATTAGAATCAAACCACTCTGCAATTGCTTAAAAATATAATCACATAATTGAGTACCCATGGCACTAATAACAGCTGTTTTTCTACGTATTCAAAAGCAGCAGTTCAAATGAATATTTATAAGATGCAATTAACATCAAATCACTTTCTAGTTGATCAAATACAGCGAAAGGTCAACTCGTTCAAATATAGTCCGTTCTTTATTGTGGATACATGGAACTAAAAAAGGGGTTTACTAGTCTGCGCATATCGACGCAACAGTCAACAATAAAAAAGAATATAATTGATTGAATAAATTGATAAAACAGAAAAAACAACGTTATAACTTTCTCGTTAGAAAAAAAATGCCTTAAAACGTGATTCTGCTGCATAACCTAAAAACATATCTTCTACTTATCACTTTAAGAGCAGTAAAATTTATGAAATACTATTTCTTACACCTATCATTTCATGCCCTAATATACATTAAATAAGGTTTATGGTTGCCTTGAAAATTCTAAAATACTAAGAGCTACCAAATGCGAATGTGCAAATTAGTAATAGCGCTAGATGCCGTGATAACAATTCCGTAAATACGAAAGCAAATACGCGGTTATTATCCCATAGATAACTCATTCGCAATTTCTTGGCTTCACTCTGGGATGTTATCTGAGATGGGTTATTGGGATCGGGAAAAATTAGATTCGACCCATCATTACCCTCCTTGATTTTCGCGAATGAAAATTCTCGTGGCTTGATAGTTTTTGTCACCCATATTACATTAGAGGATTCTTCAGTCCGCCACAAGAATTGTTGACACTCCGCGCGCATTAAAATTAGATTTCAAAATCGCCACTCGCGTCGCTACCAGTCATCGATATCCACTTTTCACGAGGAAATACACGGCATTAATATGTATCTGAGCCAATACATTATATAAACCACACATTTAACGCATGTAAGACGATTCTCAGAAGGAACAAAAATTCACTTTCACAACAGTTAATGGCGAAAGACAACTGCACCGCTACCCATTGGCATCGCCGAATAAAATGCGCGCGATACGGCACATGATATAGCGTTTAACCGCCATTTTCTTGGGCCTTCTTTAATGTAACCCCCTTGGTTTTTGCATTTCAACACGATTTTTTGTATTCGCGGCGTTAATCACGATTTTATCCGCGTTTTTGTGTGGCACACGGATCTTACCGCTAAAATTAAAAAATAACTGCAACTAATAATGAGAATGCGAAAATCAAGAATCCCAACCCATCATTAATAAATAGCTAAGAACGAATGAATACGAAAATAATTAATTCAGTCACCCCAAGAGAGATAAGAGATGGAGAAGGGCTGAGAGTGGCTGGCTTAAGATGGACCACGGAACGGAGGGATGCTTTCTTCCTCTCCCTGCGTTCGAAAGATTTACTCCCGCTTCCCTTAATAGGCGACGCGGTATCCAAGAGAAGGAATAGGATGCGAGTGGGAAGAGGTGAACGACAGACGATGGCAGCACTTGATTGTGAGCAGATAAAACAGCTGAATAGATGGCGGCGCGGATGCAGTAAGTTTCCCATAGACTGCGAATGAAATTGAACCTTGTTGGAATGCAACTAGGAATACTCCAAACTTTAAGAGGACGCATCACTCCCGCTTGGACGGCATTCATCGTTTTGTATTTCCATGCAGTTTAAAACTTAAGCCATAATTAAGATATTTTCATGGTTCCTACCGTGAATCCTTCTCATGATTTTCCTGCATCTCAAATTTGAAATTATTCACTTCTGTATTTTACAAAACGTAAAATGTTTATTTTTTGAGAGACAGAAATTTGTTTTTTTAAAGGAGGTCTAATCTGCGATCCATGAAAATTTATTGAAGGTAAAGAAGGCATTAAATGATATCTCCGTCGTGAAAAGACAAAATTTGACCGGTTGAGAGGAAGAGAAGAGTCCTCTTAAACTATGACGTAGGGTAAAGCGTATTTCGCACAAGGGAATCCACGATATTTTCCAAAGTGTAGCTGTTGACCTCGCGCCTTCTTCCAATCGTGAATACACCACATGCACACTTATTAAGCATGAATTATGGTTGCCCATACGTTTAAATAGAGCACGGATTTATACAAACCAATAAGCATAAAGAGAAACCTCTGACGCTTTACTGACTGAATAGAAGAAATTGTTTACAAAATTTTACGTAATATATTAGTAAGGAGGATGATATTCCACCGGTATCAAAGGAAAAATACCACTCTTCCCGTCTTTTATATGGAACTCATTAAATAAAGGAATAGTAAATCTGATTATATCATAACTCTCAGCGTTGTCAACTCGTGAAGATTTCCTGGTTGTCACTCGTGGTATTTCACATCCAGTATTGACCTCAGAAAAATAACGCTGGCTATTTAGCAAAAGAATTTTATAAATTATAAGAGTAAAAAAGAGTTTTGCATCACCTTATCCGATCAAGTTAATGAAATAAGACGGAAACACATTCGATTTTGCAATGAAAAGTCATCATTTTCACGCAACCATGACATGATTACAAAATCTCCGAGGCACCACAATTCAAACTTTCGTTTCCATCTGAAGTTTCTTTTCGTTTCTGCCTCAACTATTTCCCATCCTTTAACCTTTCCATGGCGACTGTATAAGGTCCTGTGTACCTTTGACCTGGCTGGATGAGTTTCGCGCAAATTTAATCAGCCAGTACAATAAAGTACGATAAGCGCGGTTATTATCGCCATTTCCTATTTAAAGGGATGAAACGTAAGTGAATGAGATGAACCATAACTCAAAAGTAATGATAAAAGAGCTTAAAGAAATTACAAGGATGCGCTGACCTACCTCATTAATGACGGCAACACGAGGAATAACATATTGACAAACGTGACGAAACTAACACGTCAATAAATTTCTTCCTACAAGCATAAATAGATTCTCTATTCCAAGACTCTAGTATGAAACAGGTCTGGTATATCTGCAACGTGAAATAAATGCAACAGAAATTGCGAGCTATTTATTTACAAGCTTAAAGGCCGTTTTACACGGGGCACGGAATTGCGCGGATTAGAGCTGCATTTATTTCTAAAATTGCGTGGAATTGCGCGAATGCATGAACGAAATTAGAACAGGGGCTATTTTGTCGTCTCGCATCCACGCATTCTCGCATGTGTTCTAGCAATTCACCGCTTTACACGGCGCAATCTCGAATGCGCCTTCGCACGTACGTCAGATTGCGCAATTCCGTGTACCGTATAAAACGGCCTTAAGAGCAAGATCATAGGCTATATTTCTCCACTATATTTATCTTTCTCTATGGGTAAAATTACATCCAGTACCATCCAATAAAGAATAATAGTCACTGCATTTTCGTTAGATTAACAAAAATATGACTAAGCTAAAACAATTTGACATCTTACTTACATACAATCAATATTTCCAACACATACGACCTGTACTCACAGTAAACGTCTTCGCCGCCTGAGTGAAATGGTAGACTAAATTCAGCTCACGGCTTCACTACAAACGATCCCGCACGGTAAAAGGTTATACTCCCCATTCATCTAAATTAAACGGAATTCCACTTCCATTCAGTCTTCGCATTCACTTATAAACTTTCTGTTCATGCTCCGATTAACGGATTCGATTATTATCACACACATAAATCTTAGCACTGGAGTACGAGTGTCGTAGCATGAATTTACATTGAACTGAAATGCAAGCCAAATCCGAAGGATTTCTCCGAACGTAAATTTAAAATAACTTTATTCACATTTTTCTGTGTCCTCACGCGGCGAAATTGGTAGCATAATCAATATCAAGAAGATAGCCGTAAGGTAACAAAGACTATTTTCATACCTATTTTTGTAAATTATGATAGACAGCTAATCGTGACTGCAGCCTTCGGACAACAAATTAAGAGTGACAGAAAATCAATAAAATTGGAGAATAGGATTTATTGACACCCATTTATCATTTTTGTGAAGTCGTTACCAATAATTTACAGTTATACGAGTATAAATCAGATATTCAACCCCATATTTCCCATTTGTGGGCAAAGCTAATCGTCACTCCATTATCCTCTCTTAACTTAAAAAAGCATAAGGTTATCACCTCGAAATACCACGTGAGAATAACAACGTAAACCTCCGCATGAACACGGAGTATATCCACGTATGGTATTCACCTATTTATTGCTTGGCTTTCTCCAATTCAACTATTTCTCTCTCCAATCAGTTTGCTTTTCAACATCAACTAATTCATATCAAAGCTACATAACGACAAGATTTTACAGCCATAATGCGTCATCTAAAACGATAAGTGATCCCATACTAACCCTCTTAGCTGATTTTTATGATTAGTATCACAACATCTAATATTAATGGATGTTTGTTGCCGACCAGTGACTGTTCTCTGATCGAAGAAAAACTAGAAATGTAATCGTAAAAAACCAAGTAACAAAGAACTAGAAATGAAGCAAAACAAATAAATTGCACAACTATGCAGATTCTTCCTGTATGAAAAACTAAGTATCCCAAGTAAATAATATTACTAAAATTTAAGTATCACTTGAAAGCTGATTAGCACGGCTGGGAGAATTCTAGGTATGCTCATGAAATTTCTTCACATACTAGAATTTTAAAAATTGCGCCAGGTCCAGTATCGTGCTATGCAGGTTTATAAATTATACTGATATAATTGATGTATGTATATACATTGGGAACGTAGGAGCTGTGATGAAGGCGGGTCTTTTAGCTGAGGAATGGAAAGGAAGAGGGAATCATGAGAGACAGATAGAAGGAGTGGGAAAAAAGACGTGGAGAGAGAAGGGGAATTTGACTTGAGTTGAAAGAGGAGAGGAGAAATATCGAACAGTGGTGAGGCAGGGAGAATTGGGGAGGAGTGGAAGAGTATACGCAGCGTGTCGAGGCAGCCTGACTTAGTGCCGACTCCCAAACAGTGACGTCATGGATACGCCATTCACCCACTCTCATAAGCCCGAAGGAAAAGCATTATTTTTTAACTCCAGCGTAAGAGAATGCACTAAGGGGACTATATACGCAGACGAAGCCCCAGGCCATCTCGTTGAAGCTTGATTCCTGTCACCTCTAACATCGCACATTAATTTGTTTTCAATAATTTCGATATATTTATCCTTATTATTTGCAACCATAGGCGGATTGCGAGGGGGTACGACCCCCTCCCAGACGCTTAAAAAATAGACAAGATTTTTAATACGGCTACCATTACTTTCGTTTTATTTTGTGTCTTACAGAGCCTCAATCACTTACTTACATATCAATAACTTTAATATAAAAATTATGATTATATGTTTTATAGTAATTGTTGTATTCTATTCTTAATCTCAAATATGAAAAGACCGTTTCCTTGCCAGACCTTTCTGCCCCCCCCCCCCCCCCCACAGAATATGATCCTGGATCCGCCGTTGTTTGCAACAGAGTATTAGCACTCGCGAGGAAGATCATTAAAAAATAATTGATTTTGTGCATTTGCAAGATTATGATATAAAGAATGTAATCTACGGTTACAAGACATAATTATTGCTTATACCTTCGCGAAATTCGGATAGATTAAGCGACGCGAGAAGCAACTTTTAAAAACCTATTTAAATGCGCGGAGGTTGACCACACAACGAGTAATGGAGGGAATCCTATATTGTAACATTCCTGGAAAATCAGGCGAAAGCGATCAAGGTGACAGCGCGGGCACCAAGAGCCGTGTTCCACATTGAAACCCCAGCTTCGGTAATAATATGAAAATAAGAAAAAAAGTTGGTCAATTTTAATCATTTTGAATGTGAATAAATCCGGAGTGTTGAGCCGGAATAGGCTTAGTAGCCTAATCCTGGAAGGAAGAAGAAGAAGATCAATGGGACTCAATTTTGCTGGCGAAGAATGATCGCAGGCTTTCCCGGCGTATTGTATCGTGGAAGGTTACTCGGGTTTTCCACCGGGTCAGGTTTTCCATCACGGCCGATGTTTCGATGAACGAGTCGTCCATCATCATTAGGGCATCGTGGATAATACATAAAAGAGTGCTCTTTCAGAACCATCAGAAACCAAAAGCTGAATCGCACATTGAAACCTCAGTTTCAGTAATATTAAGAGAAATGGAAAAAGTTGGTCAATTTTTGGTTGATCAACGCCGGACGACTTGTTCGTCGACACGAGCTGACCCGGTGGAAATCGTGAGTAACCTTCCACAATACAACATGCCCGGAAAGCCTGCGGTCATTCTTCACGGACCAAATTGAATCGTACTGATAATTGATTAAAACTTACCAACTTTTTTTCCAATCGGTTGGACCTCTACAAATAAAAATAAGAATAGACTATGAATCTAAATAATCAATGGAAACCGAACCCACTTCTCGCGAGAATGACTTAAAAACTCAAAGTTGGCCCTTCGGCATTCCCCCCACTCCTCATCCCTTAAAGGCATGGCGCCAAGCCGATGAAGTCCCCCACTTCCCAGCCTCATTCTTTCCCACCCGAACACAGAGCCACCCTGCACCTCAAGCCACTCCTTCATTCTTCAACCCCCTCCCACACCTTCCCGCTTATCTGCAGCACAATCCCTCCCTCCCCTCATCTCCTCATCCCCCCCTTCCCTTCCCCTAGCATCCCTCCCCCTCCTCCTCCTCCTCCCCTCACTCTCCCAACTCTTTATAATTATCTTCTTCACGCTCGCTCTCGCATATCTCTCTCGCCCATAAATTATTTCGGGTTTCGGGAAAAAATGTTCATAGTTCGATAGTGGCTCTTCTCTCGCTCCTTACCTTACCTTCCTCTTCGTTTTCCGTTTGGAACAATGATTTGTGGTGTTATTTTCCGAGAAACAGTTGGATAATAATTTACGTAAATCGTTAAAGGAGGAGAGGGGGTATATATGGAAAAGGAGGAGGTGGTAGGTAAGAGGGAAGAAGGAATTGTTTCCATACGTTGCGTTGGGAGAGGGTACGTCGGTAGGTAGGCGGCTTTATCTTTCAAGGGGGCTGATTCGTTCATTGATCCGATCTCTCGGGGAGAAATGAAGAGGCGGGTTTGTTCATGAGTTAATGAAAGAGGGCGTGCGAATTATTTTTTTTAACTCCGAGTTTTATTTCGACGGAATTATCGTTTTGCACCGAAAAGGGGAGTGCGGATTGATTTCGAGGCCCACGATCTTGAGCAAAAGCATATTCCGTATTCTCAGGGCGATAGTGCAGGTTTCTCTACCGCCAATGAATGCACGCAACTCAAGCGGCCACTAGCATAATTTTGCAAAATATTTGCCAATATTAAACGTGGTAGGAGAAAAGAGATAATTGTGATAGAAAATAACGGTAAAATCAATAAAAAATATGTTATTAAAAAAAACCAAATGATGCTTTTAAGTGGCCACTAGCATATTTTTGCCAATTTAAGCGTTGACATGGGAAAGGTGGAAAGTTCGAAAAAATCGAAATTTCGTTTTTTCATAGAAAAAGTAATATATCCATTTGCCAATGGCATAGAAAAGGTAGAGAGTCAATTCATACATTATATCAGTTGCTACGATGGACGAAGTTTGTGCACTAATACCAGCTTCACAAAGTTGGCAAACCTCTTTCTTTCTTCTCCTATAAAATTCACTTTTACTACCTTTCCCATGCCTTCGATTATAAACGTAGTAGATGGAAAAAGAGAAAATTGCAATGGGAAAAAACCGGCAAATCTACCTTTACGAAATAATAAAAACTAAATGATACTTTATGTAATTGCCAATGCGGCAGTGCAAACACTAAGAAAAATCGACCAAGGAAATCTTAGAGTGGCAAGCAATTTTAGTTCCTGCCTTGAATATTAAATTTGAATCTTGGAATGTAGGTCTTCAAATTGAAATGCAAGATTTGCCAGCAATTCGGATTTTTTATAAAACATCATCAAGGCTTGAAATGTAAATATAAATAGCGTTGATACGTAAACATAATAAAGGATTAAAACAACGTTTTTTACAAGAATATGATAAAAAATAACGGAAATTGGCAAGAACGGAACATGAAGACCTCGATCAAAGTATGTGGAACAGGTGAAGAAGGATGTGAAAGAGAAGATATACGTAGGTGAGAAAAATTATCTAGGAGAATTGAGAGAAGAACTGTGTCAAACCAATATTATGATTTTTGACCAGTGTGGATCATAATAAAAAAGAAACATTCAGTTGTAAATTGACAAAAAAAGAAGAGAATAGAATTTTGGCATATTTTTTTTCAAAGTTTACTGATGCTAACTAAGCCAATACAATATCTTCGCTAATACAATTAGCTTGCGTCACCCAACTCAAGAGTTCTCTGTCTAACTTTATTAGGTGTCCAAATTATGTCATTATGACATTAAACAACTTTTCTTCAGAACTCATGAAGAAAAGTAAAGAGAATGCAATTCCTCTCACCAACATAAATCTAAAGCAATTATCAATATCGCATTTGTATACATTGTTTCACCAGTCTAGGACACAAAAATCACAAACACGAAGATGGTCTAGAGTTCATTCGTCGTGAATTCTTGACAGTCTAAGCATATATCATGTTGCATGGTTCGTTGATGAAAATAATTTACGCGACTATTGCTGTTGTACAAGGATTCAAGGAAATAAAGAATGATTCATACCTTTTCGAAATTAATTTTACGCCTCCCCAGACAGAACAGAAATTTAATTAACAGCCCAATGGTGTGCATGCAATATCTCCGATTTTTCGGAATTTAAAAATATGACGATAATTTTATGACTTTTCCTTTTAACTCCATATCTCAATCACAGAGCTAACGGAGTAGATAGAAGGGCAATTGAAGTCCAATGGATACAGTTTATAGAATAACATAAATTTTTTTTCATCATAATTCGCCATGCGATTTTTTCTTATTGACTAAGTTTCCATGCCGGACGCAAACTTATAGGTTATTATTTTGTACAATTCTTTACTCTATCAGGACAGTTGGTAGTTATGGGAAACATCGAAGGATTTCTAAATTAAACGACAGCCTCCTTTCGCCATGAGTTCATTTACTTCACAAAAAGGCCATAGAACATACGGCCACCGCAAAACCGATCGCGCCAAGCAATATGAATGAGCATACAATAATCTACAGTATCCTCGGTAAAACTTTAATGGTCTTCCTCAGAATTCCCATTAGTTCAGTGTAACTTTATAGACGATACTTCATAGCCTAAAATCAAAAATTCTTCGTTACCTCACCGTAGTTCCCAAACTTCGTCCATCAAGTTTAAAGAATAGGTTCCTGTATTCACAACAACCGATTCAAAAAGCCCGATCATTCTGCCGTATCATTCAAACGACATTTGGAGATGAATGAACAATGATACTTGCTTCAAATAAAGAAGGGGTTAAGTTTCACTCTAGTCGTACGAACGGTAGGATCGCATCTCAAACAAATGAAATTCTCCGTTCATGGTACGACCCCTAAATATTTTCAAGTAGCAACATAATAATTTCGCAGCGCAGAAGAGTATGAAACTTAATACATCTCCAGCGTCCCAAAACAGTGTTAGCGAACCTTTAACCGGGATTGGGATTTTTACTCATCTCTTCACAGCGTCTTAACCCCTTCGTCGGGAGGGAGGTGCATATATTACCCGGGATTTAATTCCCGAGGAAGATTAAGACAGCCTTCAGTAAGGTTCCTTTTTCAGTCAGACGGACCGGCCGCGGCGAGTGGCCACCTAACCCTCCGTTACTTCATATCCGCCGTCCTCACTGTGTTCTTTCCCTCAGCGATATGGATGATCCGAGACAAGGGGAAGGAGAAGAAGGAGGCAGCTCGCAATAAATACACGGGCTTCTACGGCCGGATTTGTATGTGTCTGACGAGCGAGCCTCATATTTCATGCGAAGATTGCATCTCAGCCGTTGAGAGCGGTATATCCGACGACTCCTTCTTCTCCGCTTCCTTCCTTCTTGTAATGAACTCCTCCCCCCCTCCCCTCTTCCAACCCTCACCCCTACCCTACTACCCCCTCCCATTGCCTCCCACCCACCCCGGTACTTTCCTTATACCCATTCCTTCACAGACTGATGACTAATGCTGACGCCTAGATACGGATTTTTGGATCGGTAGAGGGATTCTATGATTCGGTCACAGTGGCAGCGACATCATAGGGTCATCATTAGAGATACGTGAAAATCGCACTTTCAATTTTATTTTATCGCACTTTCAATAACAGTTTATCGTATTTTGTAGCGTCTATTTTTTATTTTCATAATGAGGTAGATGACGATAAAATGTAGTGAAAGACAGTTATATGAAATAATACAGAATATTATAAATAACTATGTCGTAGAACAGAGAGTTTGAGGGTTCTAGGCGAACCCTTCGAAGGATACAACGCACCGGGGCCGGGAACCAAGCCAGTGGCTTATGCGCCCAGACACCCGTATGTTGTAGAACAATAATAAATTAAGGAATAAGACATATAGTGGCGGAGGTGTAGCTTGCCCGCACCCACTTGTAGTTTGCGGCCACGTAGAGTCCCAGCCAACTAGCAGCGGGCCAGTCGCTCACATGCTTTAACCGGTGAGTGTCGGCGGAGCATTTAAACTGCGCTCGGCACAAAATGTAAGAATTTTGCCGTCGAAAAGGGAAATTTGCGAAAAATATCATAAAACTCCAGTCATCGCATCTGTGTCGCATTTATTTGCGCACATTGCATCTATTTCGCATTTATCGCATTTGCGATTTTCACATCTCTAGTCATCATTCTCTACAATTTAAGCCATGGTTTTGGACCTAAAGATTGGTCTAGCAGTTGGTTCTACCAACCAGTAATTTTTAAAACAACTTGTCTGTTTCCACACTCTTTTATTTTCACCGACTATGGTTTCGGCAACTTGTGCCATTGTCAAGGTTGCACAAGTTGCCGAAACCATGGTCGGTGAAAATAAAAGAGTGTGGAAGCAGACAAGTTGTTTTAATAAGCTGAATATCAAAGATTTCCACCGTATCACGCCGGACACTGTATCTTTTAGTAATTTTTACATTCACCATGGGTTGATTGGGTGCATGTTAAAACCTTTAAAAGGTCGTGATGAATGATAAAACAAACAAGAAGCGATCTTTTCTTAATCTTTTTGTCGATAAAACCCATTTTTCGCTAACCTAAATATACTATTGTGGATAAATCGATAACCATCCATCCAAAGGATAATAAAAAAGAACATTAGGCTTCTGCTTAATTAAGAGATGAAGATAAACATTCTATTATAATTTTGCCTATAGCATCCTACCAGAGGGTACCATTAAAGAAAATACAAGGTTCAGCTTTGGTTGGGATCAAATAGATAATCCATGATACAGGAAGAGTTAATCAGAAAAATATTTCATAAACCTTCGTGCTGAATAAAATTAAAATGGGATGGATATGATTATGATATTTTGATTCTATGTCAATAAATAATGATTCAATCAAATTTTGATTCGATCCGTCGCTATTTCGTTAACATTTGAGAAGAATTCCAGCTCTCATTTTTGGGTAATGATGTTTCGACTATTTTGGCTTCCCAACTCTGTGGCTGAATCGCATATTTTCACCATCAACGGCCGGTATTACATTATCAGTATGTCTCTACTTAAAAAAAAGTATCTATCGAAAAATAACCGCTGGATGACGCACTTATGAATTAATGGTAGAAAACGCATAACCATAGCGAGTCAATCTATCATGTTAATATAAATGCAAAAAATAAATAATGGATCCCTCTTTCAATTATGGTCTTCGAAAGATTAAATTCTCCGTGGCCATTGATCCTTCATAGTGCTTGTTTGCAAACGACAGTCCTGTCGAGACTCATCAAATTCATTACTTTCTGGCATTTCGAGAAAAGGGAAAAGAGAAGGCAAAAGCTAATCAAAAACTGGATATAGTTAATTGGAAGTTGATATCGACATAAATTCATTCGTTTGATTGATAATATTATTATATTCCGTAATGGCAACTGCGTAAATAATGGATCATAATTTCGATTAATCTCAACTACATGTTAACAACTACAAATAAATGAACGAGCCCTGTTGGAGGTTTCATGTTATCGTTATAATATCGCTGCCGCAAAAACTTATAGGAATATAATCACTTGATTCACACCCGCTTTTGTATTCAGTTTATGGATGCAAAATATTACGATTAAAATTATTCGATTACCATTCTTAAAAAAAAACGCTTATTCCCAGTCCAACACAAATTCCTTCATCCAAGTATATTTTATGTTCTTTCTCTTTTCGCTTCACTGACCCCCAAAGTGGTCAGAGGAATGGGTTAAGGTCAAAAGTGGCGTGAAAACATTTTTCCTCATAATTTTTTCTCCGGCAACATTTTTCATTCATTCATTCTCACTTCCAAAATTTTTAGCGAAGGAGGACCACTGATATTCTGAAGGTCATAGGATGGATGAAAGAAATTGAGAATTTGCGTTTATTCCTCCCATATTCCCCAGAAGGAACCCAGAGGTTTTTTATGCTACGATTGCGAATATCATACAATACTTTTGAATTTGACTTCATTTGCATGACTAGCCCTCTGCTTGAAATCAAAGAATACTGGAAAAAGCGACGAAAATCGAAAACTGATGACAGCCGATGCTCATCGGATTTCGACCACATCGATCCTGTAATGATACCTACCATCGAAATCTAAATCCGTCGCTTAACAGTTAAAGAAGCATTTACTTAAGTTAAATATATTAATCAATGCTAATATATTTATTCAACTTTCTTAAGTTTGAAGACGTTGTGCTTGGTCGACTTTAGAATTTTTGTCATGTGGGAGTTAATTGTTGGAGAAAAGGAAGGCCCGTGTTTTGCTCCTATTCCGATGCACGAATTTGAAGAAATAAATTCAAGGGGACTGGATAGAAGAGGTCCAATTCCATCCCATAGAAGCATGACCACCGAGAGAGGCTATCTCTCGGTGGTCGTGCATAGAAGATTGATCTCTGTTGCCACTTCGGTCGCATTTACAATGTCCGCGGCGCGCTGATGAGTGTAATGCGATCCACTTTTTTCCAATATTTTTCAGTTAAATGTTTGTAATGGCAAGGAATAGCATTGAAAAGTTATGAATTTGATAGATCACATCGCCATGCATATAAATTTTGGTTAATACCCCTAATTAAACCTTATATCCCCGTGAAACTCGGATAAATTTGTCCGTCATCGACACGAATGGCGACCCATTAAATGCGCGGTGGGTGACAACACTTTTAGAGGCCGACTTGAGGATCCTCTTTTGTAATATTCGTGAATATGGTTGAAAACTTACCGACGTAATTGACAGCAGATTCGATAAAATTTTGCGATAGAAATACGATACTGGGAATCGTTCAGACCATCGCTAAATTGTCGAAAGAGCATGTGGAAGAGAAAGGTGGAAAATGGAATTCACGGCCGATCGGAAGGAACCCGCTTGACCCGCCGGACGGGTGCTGAAACGCGAGCACCCCGACCATATTTAGCGTGGCTATTTTTTAATTTGTCGAGCAGACGCCGCCGAAGCATTATACAGCGATGCGTCGCTTTTTATGTTTGTGTCAAGTTCGTAAGCGAGTGCGAAGGTGAATCAAAGTTTTAAGGGGAGCGGAATTTTGGCTTGAAAAAGCCCGAGTCAAAGGAGAGGTGAGTGTTTTGAATAGCGGTGGGGAGGAATGAAACAAAAGCGAAATGGAAGGAAGGAGAGACAGAACGGACGTTAAAAAAAAGGAAAGGGGCCGCGTAAGAGAGTGAGAATAAAGGTGCTTTTTGATGGCGGCTGAGTGAGAGGGAGAGATATATATTGCAGTCGTTAAAATATGTTTGAAGAAAGGGCGTAAGCGAAGTGGCTGATGGGACGATTATGGGATTGATTGCTTAATTGGTCAATTAAATGCGCGTTATACGGGCGGGCGAGGGAAGTGGCCCTCCGGCTATGGGGTGGTGGGAAGTGTTGTTGGCGTATTATGTATATAAATCCAGAAGGGTTTGGCGGCTGCCGGGTTGTATAGGTGGAAGTGATGGTGCTAGCGTTCACTCCGGGAGCCCATGCCGGAGACGCCCGGCGATGCCCTCGGGGACTCCCGCCCGAAAGTATCGCCTCCAACCCCCCTTCTCGAAGACTAGAACGGGAGATGAGGACCACTCACGGATTTTTATGCCTCGCATTTCATTTTCCCTCCGCTGACACCCCAGACCCGGTTGCACACATTCCCTCAAATATCCCCACACCTAACAGTGGTCACCAAATGGCCGTCCTTCACATAAAGAAACGCCTTGGATGCTCACGGCGGTTGTGCTTCAGCCGGCTCGCTTCGAAAAACATCACATCACATCACCCATCAAGAAGGTACACTGGAAAAATGAAATTTCTTTGATGGAAAGGCTAAATTTTATTGCATGAGTAGGCGCCGAGAATACTTTCATAAGTCAAGAGGGGATCCCACTGGAATAGTAGTCTCAATATAACATTAATAAATTGAGAATTTTCTCTTGAGATTGATTCCCAGGTTCTTCAATTATGAATACCTCTTTGGGAGACAAGTAAAGTTTTCAAACTTGGAGAATATTTTCTTAAATTGAGCAAGTTTCAGGCAGCGCACGCTGGATTCATAGTTGTGATTAGTACAAGAGGGATGTCTATTGGACTTCAGAATCACGTCTTTGATTAAAGCGTTAAAATTTTTTCCTGCTACGCTACGTCTGCGACTTCACATTTCTGATAGTTGAAAACAAAGTTTAGGGCCCGATTGCTGTGTGTTTCCCGCTAGGTGTGATGAAATTATGGATGATTATTCAATGGTTTTATCTTACCAGCGTAAGGCTGTTAAAAACAGAGCATTTTTTAATAAATCACCGAATGAACGTTGACGTCATGGTGAAATGAGCAGACGAGTGTAAATTTTTAAGAATCTTCTTCGATAATTAGTTTTTTTATTGTATTTTATGGGTAGGATTTACATGAACTCGATTTCAGAATGCTTAGCAAATACTTTTGAATTCGACTGTTCATATATATGAATATATGAATAACTCTTGGATTAGGATTCGGCAACCTCAAAGTCCACATGTCGCCTCTTGAAATACAAGCATACAATTTTATCCAAGAATCCTTATTATGAGAGTGCTCAACAACAATGAGGGTTACGTCCAACATGTAAATAAATTATTCATCTCATTCATTTTGAAATATAGCGGGTAACTGGGTCCCAAGTAGTCTCTCTAATTTCAAAATGGGACTCTTTGACTAAAAAGGTAGATAATCCTTCCCTTGACCAAGCAAAGAAAACATTTTCATATTTGCGGGCTTCATTCAAAGTTCTCACGGCCATCGTGAAGCACGCCACTTAATTCGATTGAAACTCGACGACATAACTTCGATATCTAATTATTAGATATAATTAAAGGTTTTATGTAACTATATGTAATGGTAGCCTATAAAAACTTAAATCTACTTAAATCTACTCTATCATGATGCTAATAAATTTCGCTATGTGGTCAAAATTTGTGGTGAAGGGCTAATTTTCAGGTGAGGGCAAAACGAAAATAACCATTCCCTCCCCTATTCATGTCCAACATGCCATTAATCAAGACGTGAATGAAGACATTTTTGGACTGGATATTACTTCATCACTCATCTAGGTCTTAATGGCGATGCGACGCGTGCATGACAGAGATAACATAGCTAAAAAAAGCCGTGCTGCAAAAACATGTGTATCAGAAGTTCGAGTCATACTTCATAATGCATGCAACAATGTGATGGTAGTCACGTGAAAAACACTGTTGGAATGGAAGTGGGAAACCCTACCAACTATCTCTCCCCTGAAAACATTGAGTCTGAAGATATCAGGGGTAAATAAAAATGCTTCATCTTGTAAAAAAGATAAATCATGGATTAAAGTCCGACTCCCAGCGCTGATTAGACGCTTATGCTGTGAGCATATTCATAGGAGTAGTACCTACTTTGGATTCTGGCTGCCTCGTCGACAATGATCATTTAGCACCACTCAATATTTTTAATTGAATTAGACATATAAAGGTGAAAAAAAACAGTAAATTGGTTACTTTATTCTCTTCCAGTATGAAAAACCAAATGGACTACATGAACGTAAGCGTGTGGGAGTATTACTACCACAAGAGTTGGAATGCTTTAAAAAATCCAACCACCACCATCAATTGACCATTTCTTTATCAATGGGGAAAACGCATTTTTAAATCGGGGGCGGGCGAGAAAGAGAGGTCGGAAAAAAACAAGTAGAATGACCCGCAGGGTCGTCGGGTGCCCCCATGGATTTAATCCGGCTGTCCTTGTCCATCTTCCTTGACGCAGGCAAATGTGGAGGAAGCGATGAGTGTCTTGGAAGCATGCTCCGTCGCAAACGAGCATGGAGCAGCTCCCCCGCTAAGGTCACGGGATGATTTGACTCGCGAGGTACGGCGGAGAAAGAAGCAGTGGGCTCCTATAGGCTGAGAGGGAAAATTCAAACCCCGCCACCACGAATATTACAAAAGAGGAGTCTCAAGTCTGTCTTTAAATTTTTTGCCAACCACCGCACATTTAATTGGGTTTACAAAAGTCGCCACTCGCGTCGTTGATTGACAAATCGATCCGAGTTTCACGGGGAAATGAGGTACAATTAGCGGTTTTAACCGAAATTAATACTAATTCTGACGTTACCTATCAAATTCATTGTTTTTCAATGCAATCGCTTACAATGACGAACATTATACTGCAAAATATTGGAAAAAGTGGATCGCATTGCACTCATGACCGCGCCGCGGAAATTTTTGAAAGTCGATTGAAATGTGACCAAAGTAGCAACAGAAATCAGCCTTTTATGGGGTGGAGTTGGGCCTTCTCTATGAAGTCCCCTTTCCCACCACAAAGAAGCCTGTGGAGTGTCCCTGCTCACACTGCATCCAAATACCAGGGGTGACCACCAAAATGATTTTGCGCGGCACTTAAGGTGTTTTTACACCTTGTAGCATGTTATGTAAACAAGTTACATATAATATGTTTCACGAAATAGTCATAAATCGGTGTAACAAGTTACATGTAAAAATGCGTTACAAAACAAAAATTCGTGTTATATAACAGGTTTTTGGTTTCCCGCACGAAGTGGGAAAATGTGTGACATGTTACAAAAAAGAGGTAATGCTCATGGTGGGGATAACCAGTTGACGGGTGGGCTAGAACTGAAACTGTAACATGTTATTTGTGCACTTTTGGCTCCGCTGGACTCTTGTTATAAAACAAATGTTACAAGTAACTTGTTACACATAGCATGTTTATAGAACATGTTACATAGTGTAAACGCACCTTTAGGAAATGCACCATTATTCCGAAGACTGCAAGTAAAATCTCGGCGGTTGATTTTTGAGGAAATGAACACGCAAATCATGTATTACCCCTTATTTAGACACTACTGATCTGAAACGTGTAGCCACCATAGAAAAATCTTTTCAAACCAACGTTTAAAGGCGATACTTGTGGAATATAGTCCCAGACACAACAAAAATCACCATAGTATATTTCAAACATACGTAATATAATTTACCCTCTTTGATATTTACTCAATTCCCTGTACATCGACTCGCATTTATAAGTAACAAATGTGCCTAAAAATGAGTTTTGCTCAGTCTTAACCTAAATCGGAAATGTAAGCTTTAAAGTATGTAATATACAACGTTAATTTTCCGTCATGATAAGATAGAAGATACAAGTTTCTACTTAGTTTAGGTAAAGAAGGATACAAGAAAGAATGGCATCAGGTAACTCGATTTACGCCACGGGCCGTAAGGCATTAGTCCACTCGTCTGGGTTTTCATGTACCGTCCTGGCTACTCGAGTAGCCCAAATAAGACACGAATTTAAGTATTCTTTTTAATTATCCAGGCATTCAAATACCTGCACTCAAGTGTATTTGGGACACCACTGCTTCTACCCCACCCTCTTTCTCCTCCAAAACTTCTTTAAAGTAGTCCAGGTATCAGGGGTTTAGGGGTCAAGGTTTACACCATGGGACCAGAGGTATTTGTCCACTCGTATGAGTATTCACTTACAGTGTAGGCTACTCAAGTAGCCCGAATAAGGCGCATATTAAAGCATTTTCTTTTATTATATGGGTATTCGTATGCCAGTACTCAAGTACACTCAAGTACATTTGGGTCACCGCTTCTTCCACTTAATCCTATTTCTCCTCCAAAATTCTATAACAAACTCGCACACACTCTCAACAACTAGCATCCACCGACAATTTCCTTCTCAGTCCTCTCACCCTCATCACCTTCCCCTCCTCCTCCTCCCACATCTCCCCACCCCACCAACCTCCTCGCGGAGACTTCTCAACCCTTCGAAAGCCTCAATTTCTCGGAGCGCCGGCTATAATTACTCGTGCACATGGCGAGAGGAACTCCCAAACACAGAATTTGTGTATGAATACAGCCTTGAAGAGGGCTGGTTGGTTGGGAGAGAGAGAGGGAAGAGAGGCGGGATGGGAACCAAAGGAGTGTGTTTAGAAAGACTTTCGGCGGACAAGACTTTGACTCTTTCGGATGGGGAGAGGGGGGGGGGAGGAGAAAGAGATACAAGGACAGAAAGGAGAAGAAAAGAGAAAACAGCCAAAAGGGAAAGGACAAGAAAGGTTTTCGGTCCCGTGTTTCATGCAGGGGGGAATGAACGGTAAAAGAGGAGGTGCAAAATTGATTCTAAAGGCTTATGACATGCTAGGAGAGAATTGTTCAAAACAGCAAGGCGCACTGGTTAGACAAGCCAATGGGGGAGGAAAATGTTGTTCCCCCTTCTCACAATCCCTAATCCCGACTCCGATTATTTTAACCCTTCAATCAATACGATACACGAAGATGAACCATGTCAACTTAATTTTCAAACAATTTTATGGTCTTCTAAAAATAATGTAACAGAAAGAAGGATTTTCAAAACGTAACAAGACCACTCGGCTTGAATTTGAGACGAACAGTTTTTTTTCAGAACTTGAAATGTAGCTTCCATTTTTTTCTATGAATGAATATTACCGAGATTAAAACAACTATTCATAAGATAAGATGAATTGATGGCTTTCATAATTTTCAAAATATGCTAAGAATTTGGCTTGCCTCTAAACTTCTTTGAATTAACTGATACTGTTTTGGATATAAGGCTCCAATTGTTCTCGCCCTGTTTGTTCGTCTTGCGGTCTCATCAGGAACATTCATTTTTATAGATACCGTCATTCCTACCCACCTACCATCTACTCTGTAACTGGGAGACTCGCATGTCTTTGTCATGATAAATAGTTAGCTCTATCCTAAAAATAGGTCCTTGATAGAGTTCTTATTGAACTAGGGCCGATATGCAAGCGTTAGACACTGAAAAAGCTGAGGAACGTCTGAAATCATTGAAAATTTTCATAACTGTGTATGTAATTGTAATGTATCTTATCAAGTATATTATTTAGTAAAAAGAGCATTCCTTCCCGACGCGATCATGATTGAAGAATTATTTTTTTAAATACTACAGCCTTCGTGCGACTACGCCACAGGCATCAGGTGGGGCAAGATTAAGATTTTTATAACCATGCCTATTATTTTTACAGGAACGCATATTGCATTATGAAACGCAACCGTGTGGTACAAGGCTTGAGGCTAAAACCGATTCACTTTTTTTTAAAGTAAGCGTATATTTCACATAAATAAATGTTTTCTGCCAAAATGTAACTCATGAATTTCAAATATATAATATAGAAATAATGTCATATTACCTTGATATTGCTTCACTTAGGACTATTAGTCGTGAGTATTTATTCTTTTATTCGGGCCATTTGGAAAAAATTATCATCAAATCAATCGACTTTGTCGAATCAATGACCTTCGTATTGCTCAGCAAAACATTCCCGAAGGTGGCAGCCGTGTCTATGATGAAAGGTGCCATCTGTGCAGCCGATCTGTGAGGCTAACCGTGCAGATTCTCGAAAATCGTTAACAGAAAATGCAAACATGGTTACCACGGAAGCATGCTGTTTGACCAAGGATCTTCAGATGCTGGGAGAATTCTTCCCATGGTAAACACGCAGCCTCGCTTGGATGTCCACGGACCACTCGCTCGGGTCAACCTACATCTTACGAGTTTCCCTCGCCATAATTCTCCACTCACTCGCGTCCTCCAATACTCAGGTAATGCAAATTTTCCAACGGTGCAGTACGCAGTACAGTAGGACCCAGATTTAGGAGGATTGTCCGAGAAATGAAGCTCGTTTCATTCTTATTAAAATATTGAAATAAGCTCTTCTAATTGTACCTCGTCAAATGATGGCCACATAAAGAAAGCTTTTCGAACTATACTTACTGGAAACTTAATTATAAATTCTCATTTTCACCCTGTTTCTTTTAGCGATACTTGCCTAAGCTTTCGTAAAATCTTGGAAGGTTATTCGGGCATTCCACCGGGTCAGATTCTCCAACTCCATGTCGGCCGACGCATCGATGTACGATTTGTCCATCGTCCTGATGACGATGGAAAGCTCGTTCATCGAAACGTCGGCCGGGATGGAGTTGGTAAAATCTGACCTGGTGGAATGCCCGAATAACCTTCCACGATTCGATACGCCGGGAAAGCCTGCGATCATTCTTTTCGGAAAATGTTGGTTGATTGTGGAATATACTTGCCATTCTGGCCAAAAACTAATTAATTACGATAAAAACAAAATTATGATTCGTATCTAGGCTACTTTTCAAGTTTTATGCAAATGGACGCCGCAATTGAACTCAAATCAGCTCGTCGTAAGACAATTCTGGAAACGCGGACAATGGAAAAAAAGCTATCTTAAAATATGAGGATTGAATAATCAACATTCTATGTTCCCTTACAGTGCACGACCTCTAAGTGTCGGGAATCACTTCCTTTAGGGAAAATTAAATACAATATGATGCCACCAGGTTCTGCGGTTCACATCATCATCAACAGTAAGCAAACCGAAGATTAGCTCAACACATCTCGCCACTGAAATCTCCTCTCCACCAATCTTTTAACACTTCCATAATAGTTATGTTTAACGTCCTTCATCAGCAACACAAATCTCATCCGAAACTTTCCTCTGCTATTCTATATTTCCACTTGTCCTTCACCGATTGTTCGCATCAGACCATCGTTTCACATACCAGCAGTAGTAATCACTCCTTCGTTATCTTCCGGAAGCATTAGTCTCGTTTGTCCCTCATAACACTAATTCAACGTTTGAACTATCCATTCTCTATCCCATACCGTAGCATTCCTCGTCCCTATAGTACCTATTTCCATCCTACCACTCCTTTCTTCGTCAACCACTTCGTCCACCAGCGCGCCACCTGTGCCTGTCACCATCGGACTCTCATAATGGATGTCGAGAGACCGATTCTCAGCCAACCGTGTCGCATTCACGAAATCCCTTTTTTACCCAAGTTGCCGGCACCTCGCGAGGAAGACGAGGGAGCGAAGAAGCCACGACCACTCATTCACACCACCGATATGCTCTCTTATTCCACTTTGAAAATAAAATGTGTCTCCCAATGGTGATGGGAGTAAGAGAGGAAGGAGAGAAAGAGAGGATAGCCTTTTCAAAACGAAAGAGGGCTCCCGAAATGAAACACACACCAAGTCTCTCCCGAGAGTGAAAGAACGCCGAAGGTGGTTTGTCTCTCTCGAGGCGCGGGGATATTTGTGAGACGCTAAAGAGCCACACTTCATGTGTGCCTTTCTTCCCTGCTGACGGCTCGGTATTTCTTGGTAGCGGAATGGGACGTAAAGTTGAAACGGTAAAGACGATGACGATCATGATTGTGGTGGTGGTGGTGGTTTTCGAGGTAAAATAAGCGACGCCCACTCTGCGCTAAGTGAAAAATAT
The DNA here is from genome assembly GCF_921293095.1 of Ischnura elegans. Classification (NCBI taxonomy): domain Eukaryota; kingdom Metazoa; phylum Arthropoda; class Insecta; order Odonata; family Coenagrionidae; genus Ischnura; species Ischnura elegans. The sequence goes on from NC_060249.1 coordinate 89,314,138, forward strand.
AGCTACTTCCACCGTAAAATTAATACGTTCATATCGCAGTGAAGAATGAATATTTGCCTGAATAACGGAGGGTGACCATTGACCAAATCTCCCATCTATGACATCTCTCGCATGCATTCCCCAAGCGATCAAGCTACCTTCCTGTGAATGAACAATTTTTAAACAATCCAAGTTCAAAAAGGGTAGGCAAAAGATCAAGTGAATAAAATTTATTGTATTTATAAATCAGTGCTCGACTCCGCTTTATATTAAACCATACCCAATCCAGATTGGTTACGAAACTGGAAAACGTTGGCACATATGAAGCCTTAAATACAAATCATAATGTATTATTCCTCGTGCAAGACGTCTTCCATCAATGACAATAACATATTCACACCAAATTAAAATCTCACTGCGACTTTTACAAAAATGCTCTCGATGTAATTAGCCAAACTCATGGTAAATATAAACAAGAACCATATTCAACGTCTGAGCATGCGATCAAAATTGAAAAGGTAAAATCTATGACCATTGGATGTTTCTGATAGGCTCCTTCTGACGAAAATTTTTATTTTCATGTTGTTTATTTCGATCGAAAATTATATTTCCGTTAAATCTTATTGTCACTAAGACGAAAAGGCACAGGAGTTAACACGTTTACCGCCACGCTGATCATTGCCACCGATCATGGTGGCGGCCATAGTGACCGACCACGGAGCGACTAAATTTCGAATGAATTTCTGATGCCTCGGGTGATCGTGACCGATCGTTTTGACATTAATTGTGACCAAAGTGGATATTATGACGTATTCCTTCAAATTAGAGTCACATTCATCTTAGATTTATATGCAATGATATTTATACCAACCAATAATACGTGGCAAGCAAAAGAAAATCATTGACGACACAGTAAATACACACTAAATTTCGACCTCGATGGCGGCGGGGTATAGTCTTCGCCTGAAACGTCGAATGCCGCGGGTTCGAGTCCCGCTAGGGTAGGTTTCCCCCAGTGCATTATTTCGCAGGGAAAATTGGGAGGTAAATTGTTTTGAAATTAAGCACTGGTTGCCCTATCCAAAGAACTCGGATTCAATACTTCTTCGGGTCGAAACTTAACTAAACCTCTGGGAAGGAATGAAACACAGATAATGTTTCGCACTGCAGAAACCACGTGTTTCACCTTCGAACAGTTTAGTTTCTACCCACACACCGAATACTAAGTACGGTTGAATGAAGTATATGTTCGGCCAACCGGCATTAGATACATGGGGAACTCATATGTTTACCACTAAAAGGAGAACGGTGAACGCTAACTGGCCATTCCATTTTTAGCTCGCTTTTAACTTCTCCAGAATATGTCATGAAACGGGTCGAAACTATTCTCTTTATCCCCCTCCGCTCAACTTCTAGGATTGATACTTTAACTATGAGCAGCGGAGTTTCGATTAATTTAGTTTCATTCCTACGAAGTATGGTTAAATGAAGTATAGTTCGGCCTACCTCCATTAGATGTATGGGACACTCATATTTTTACCACAAAAAAGGAGAGCGGTGAATGCAAATTGGCAATTCGATTTATAAGTTCAATGTTTTAACCTCTCTAAACGCATGTCAAACGTAATGGGTCGAAACTATTCCCCCTTATCCCCCTCCACTCAACTTCTGGGATGGAAACTTAACTATGAGCAGCGGAGTTTCGATTAATTTATTTTATTTTATTTTATTTTTTATTTTATTCTCAAACCACCGGATACAGCTCGTATTGGCCATTTTACACCGGGGTGTTCAACAAATGTAACAATTAAACGTACACAAACGACCATGCCCTGGATTGGGGAAATCTACCCAGGCGGGACTCGAACCCGCGACCTCTTGCTTGGCAGGCGAGAACGTTACCCCGACGCCACCGAGGCATTTAGTTTCGTTCCCCGGGGTAAAGTTTCGTCCCGGTTCGAAACTAAACTTCTTGGTGATTTTAGTTTCGTGCGTGAACGAAATTAAACCTAGATCTCGTATTTCCGTTTCCCTCGGCGTCGAAACGAAACATTTTCCTTTCGTTTCACTTGCCTGGTTTGTGAGCGCCCTATGCTTTCCTTCGTTAGATTTCCCCGTAAAGGCCTTAAATATGCTGTTTTCGGGTCGATGAAGAGAAATAAATGAAACACTATGGTGGTCAACGTATTAATAAAATTTAATTATAAGTTCTGCTAACCTTTGCTAATTTTTTTCCACCCTATGCAATGCTATACTCGGCATCTAGATACTTCACATATACCTAGAGTCATCTTGTTTACATTCATTCAGAGAAATAGATCACCTCGAGAGATTTTTTCCATCTTTTTCGCATGCGAAGCAGTCGAATAAAGCTCATTCCTACATCACAACACTTTCGAGGATAACTAAGCGGAAACGTCAACAAAACGTCCCAATAAGCGAGAAAATGACGGACGAAACAAAAAAAGACAAGTGAGCGTGGCGTAGCGCAGCGGCGCCTGGGGGGAACGCAGCAATGCCAGCGAGCCGGAGGTGAGAGATAAAAAATTGGCGTCGACGTCAACCCGTGTCGCATTCCGCCGTTTTTACGCGGAAATCCATCCGGCACACGTCGTTCTCCAGCCCCTGTCACAAATTATGTCCAATTCCCTCGGGATTTTTGCGTTTCGGCGACATCAAAGAGCATCCCTCCCCCCATCCTTTCGCTCTCCTTCCCACTTCCTGCGACTTCGCGGGAAACAATCAAGTCATCCTTGCGTTTTCACGTGCGATAAATCCTTTTCCTCACTCGCTCGTGGGTCGAGGAGTGCTTTTTAAATTATTGTGTGATTGATCCCAAACATGTAGGAGACATCCTGTGAAGCAAATTACGTTATGGAATGCTGACAAAGGGAAATAACTCGATCGCTTGATACAGCGTAAGAATTCCCTGGGAGGAGTAAGGGATGATAGACCATGAGGGTTTAGCCAAACGTTACTGTATATTCTAGTCTAACTGACGTAGAATACAACAATACTTAAAAAAAAAGGGATTGCCGGTACAAACACTGTTAGAGAAGGAAAATTCTGACGTAATTCTTTCCCAACAAATTATTTTCGTGCAGCCCTCTCGGGACTTCCACCGGTTCAATTAAAAATATATTACCAATATTTCACTTCCACCTAATTTCAAACTTATTCATTCACCCTGATGGAGATGAACGAGTCGTTCGTTGAAAAGTTAGTAATACATATAAATTTAAACCGTTCGAAATCCCGAGAATAGTTAAAATAAAAATCGTAAGATATAATGCTTTTCCATGAAAATTAGGCGCGAGCAAGCAGCAACAATATTTTTTACATAAATCCAAGAGATATTGTGAAAGTGTGCGATATTCAGTGGGTGCGAAAAATTATAAGCGTAATCTAAAAATTCAATCGTAAAGGGAAAATGAGATTATAATTATTCCTCACAGATATGTTCATTGTTCTAGTTCCCAAAAAAGAGCCCAACGACGGCGGACAAGAGTTTATAATTGTAATGCATGTCTGGTATTTTTAAGGCATAGGAAAGTCAATTCTCCAGCATTCTCCAACCTCTAACCCATTAAAATCAGGCTTCATTTCTAAGTATTCATAAACCTAATGCAAAACTCATTCTCACTTTGAAGTCTTTAATTAACGTGATATCTTTAGTTTTCTTAACATGTAACATTTTGCTTAATTTAGTTAATATCTAAAATTAGGGACCCTGGGCCTTATCTATGGCAGAGCAATGATTGTAAATTTTGAGTCTCGGAAATGGCTTGATATATCATGGGAGATAGGAACTTCCGTTATTAAACTGGCTTACAGGTTAGAGCAAAGACAGGTAATATAATCAAATATAATGTCCACCATGAGCTTTCATGCTGATATCATAAAAATAATATCTGAAAATCAGGACAGCCCGATAGCCATTTCGCAGAGACTTAGGCCCAACTGAAAATATTGACAAACATTTATGATAAAATAAATAGACTTTCAAAACATTTGCAAATTTATGAATTTATAATTTGCCATTCCCCACGCTTGACACTTCATTATAGCAAAAAAATCAAACATAGATGCATATACAGATTATGTGAGCTTTCAGATCTTTCAGGCGGAAGCAAAAAATTCTCTCAGTTCATCGATCTTCGAACTATAGCTAAATATCACTACTACCGGTTTGATAATCTAACCTGGTATTTCTGGTAAATTTGAATCTAATCAACATAGGCGGTAGACTGTGTGGGACTCAGTCACCGAAATCGCTGGGAAGGGTGATATGGAGGTCTAGGATCCCCTAAGGATCAGTAGGGGTCATAGAGAATGAGTCGAGGGACCACCAGGGTTCGACCGCGGCAGGGCCCGATAGGAGGGACGGATGAGGTCCGGAGGTCATTCGGGCCAAGCATGACGCGGCATCCTTAAGCCCGTTCCCGGCTAATATTTGCGGGAGATCACGGAGGGACAACATGCCACTCTGTGCTGCGACCGGTGACAGAAGGAAACGTGTATCTACGGCCACTGTTCAGGCATCTGGCAAATCGATCACGACTCCACCGTGAAAATGCCTGGGGTCAGGCAGTCGAGTGGGCCTTCCCTTCGTCCCTACGCTGCCTACCTTCCATCTCCCACCCCACATGACCATCTAAAGCTTTCCTGTGTAGGTATATCACGTTCTCTATACACCACGGCTTCTGTATTAATAACACGAAAAATTTCCTAAATTTTACTCTTGTAGTTCCCTTCGTGATTGCGATGATGTTATGAAATGTAAAAAAATTAATGTTTTCATTGCTCTTGCTAAATTTCACGCATCGCAAATTAGCAGGCGACTACTTTACTAGTTCCTACGGGTATTAGACCACAGTCTATGAGCTTATTTGAATTACTTTTAGTTATTCTAGTTTTTTGTAATTCTCAATTCCTTCCTCACTGACAGACAACTCTGACTCCCTTTAGAATTGAGATTAATAATGAAATCAAATGATTAGATATGAAACTAAAAATAATATAATGCAGAGTTTCCTCCAAATTTCATGCGGAGCAAATATACATCAAAGTCGTAACGTAAAAAGCGACTAATACCCTGCGAAAATTCCGCCTCGGTGGCGGCGAGGTAACGTCCTCGCCTGCCAAACAAGAGGTTGCGTCCAGGGCATGGTTGTTCGTGTACGTTTGATTGTTACATTTGTTGAATACCCCGGTATAAAATGGCCAATAAAAGCTGTATCCCGTGGTTTAAGAATAAAATAAAAATAAAATAAAAATAATTTCTTGTCCACAAATTACCTGAAATCGAGTGAAGAAAGCAGTCAAATCAGCCGCGTTAGAAGCGGAAAGTAAGGGTTTTATTTATAAGTCATAAAATAAGGCGTTTGTAGCTTTAATTATAGATATTTTATTTATACATGAATTTTTTTCAATAAGAATAACATAGCAATTCCTTTGTAAATCAAAGTAATTATAACATATTCAACAGCGCATTATTCATATTTGTGCTGTATTTTAAGCTTTGGAACAACGAACCGGGCTGCTTATAGATATAAACAAGAGTAAGGGATGTCTGTCATCTTTGAGCCCGTATTGTTCACTGTAAGTGAAAGGCACTAAGGTGTTCATTATATTCTTTAGGAGAATTGCTTATTGAACTGTAGGGTTAAAAATATTATTTTATCAAAAAAACAATGATGGATAGGATTAACGGTAACCAAGGAAGGAGGAGGAGAACTGAGATATTAAAAGCTTTTGGGTTTGTCAGCTTCATCGCGAGTGTGTTTAAAATATACATACCCTTTAACGTTATCAACCACGTACATTTTCTACCTAACTGGAGGAATACGTATTATGGGGTAAAATAATCTTAATTACTTAAGCTCATATATTTAGTTATCACCAACAAAATTAGTATTATTTTCCATCATTACGGGCGAAAACTTTATTTCAACATAATGAACAAATTAATGCAAAATAGTTAATATCCCGTTTCCTTGGAAAAATATACAACAATTCTTGTGATGCAGGTAATTTTTAGTACACAATCCAATTAATTTTCGTGAATATCGGAAGCTCCCCGGCCTCTTCAATTCGCTTCTTCTTAAATATTTTATGACGTCTGCTATTTCTCATGAAAATACGAGTTCCAAATTCAAATAAAATTCCATTCCAAATAAAATCTAGCGACGCTTTTGTTTTATCAACCGTGTACATTTTTAAATAACTTGAGGAACATAATAGAATAAAATAATCTCGAAATACAATGTTGATGACTATAATCATGATGAAATGCGAATGACTCAACAATTAATCTACATCTACATAATACCCCGCAAGCCGCCTAAAAGGCGTGTGGCAGGGGGTGTTAGGACACCAGCCGTTTACAGCTAAAAAAATTAAGTGCTCAAACGAAGTTGGGACTACCGTTTATTAAAGTCCTTTATGGTTCGGAGGAAAAACGAATTCGCATATCTATCCGTTCGGCAAAACATCTCTCTTAATTTATCACTTCTATCGGACCTGGAAATATAATGTGGCTCTAATATTATGTTCTCTGTATCGCTCTTAAAGATATCCATTCTCAATTGTTCAAGCAATCTAAGCCTAGCGCGCAGCCTCCGAGTCTCCAACGGCTCCCAGCCTAATTCGCTTAACATCTGGGTAACACTGTCTGTACGCCCGTAGCAGTTTTTGACGAACAACGAACATATTCCGCAAAAACTGAAATGTGAGAATAAAGAACCTCGCTGGTACAATAGCGATGTCAAAAGGGAACTTAGAAAACAGAGAAAACTATACAACTTGTACAGAAAATCCATCACGACACGTTTAATGATGGTTACTCTAGTATTTTTATATTGATCAAATACAGATATTTATATTTGCACAATTTTTTCGAAAATATATTTGAAAAGCCGAGACAATGACCATGTCACTTCTGCGTATCTCGACACGTCTTCCAGCCCACGAGGTTTGCCATCACGTCCTCGCTCCGGACCCCTGGCGGCCCCTCTCCGAATTAGGGATGCCCAGCGCGGAGGCAGACGCGTCCCGGGCCGCCGCGCCGGCCTCCCTCACGGGGTCCACGATCCTTTTTCGCCGTAAGGGTATGGTGTGGGAGGGTAGAGGGTCAAAGGACCCATATTCCAGGGAATCCTTCCACTCCTGAGGCGTGCCCTGAATACGCGGAAGGGTAATCCCGTAACCCCAAAGTCCTCTCACCTTTCCTTACCACCTTTTCCAAACTACTTCCAATGGGTTCATTGATTTCATAGGTTTGCAAACTCTTTCTCCCAAACTTGAATCTCACGATCACTTGTTCTGTCATTCATTGCCAGTGTGATGGCTTGAGCGACAAATATTTCTATTGACGATGGAATTATAGTTCGAGTTACGTGCCGTGTCCAGCTATGGCGTGATTGGCAGGGCCGGAGCGAAACGAAAATACGACGCCTGGGTTTAGTTTCGTTCCCGCACGAAATTAAAATCACAAAAAGTTTAGTTTCGACTCAAGACGAAACTTTAATCCTGGGACCGAAACTAAATTAATCGAAACTCCGCTGCTCATAATTAAGTTTCGATCCAAGAAGTTGAGTGGAGGGGGATAATAGGGAATAATTTCGGCCCTTTACGTTTGACATGCGTGTAGAGAGGTTAAAACATTGAACTTAAAAATCGAATGGCCAGTTTGCGTTCACCGTTTTACTGTTAGTGGTAAAAATACGAGTGCTCCAAGCATCTAATGACGGTGGGCCGAACCTCTACTTCATTCAACCATACTTCATACTCGGTATTCGGGTCGAAACTAAACTGTTCGAAGGTAAGCACGTGGTCCCTCCGGTGCGAAACATTATCTGTGTTTCGTTTCGTCCCAGAGTTTAAGGTAAGTTTCGACCCGAAGTAGTTTTGACTCCGATTTCATTTCGACGCTGAGTTTAGCTCCCCAGGGTTAATTCTTTTTCGTTTCTGCATTTCGTTTCCGGGAACGAAACTATTGAAATTTTACTGGTTTTGACTTTCGTTCCGTTTCACTTGCCAACCCTGGTGATTGGCGGATAACAGGCTGTACTAAAATTGATAAAATTGATTCTAGCGGCCGATACACAGTGGAATTCCATTATACTTAACCTAAAATTCAGACTTTAAAATATCCACTCAATATATTATTATTTTTTTCTTGTCAGCATGTTTCACTGCACTGCAGGAATATCAATAATAAATGCATGGTTACCGGTGTTGTTATGGTTTGTTTTGAATCATCCGTGGGTGGTCAAAGAGTGAGAAATGCATGTAAAAAGAAGTCATAAATAAAGGTGATTATAATGTTGATCAGGGATGGAGATTGCTATCATTGAATCCATACGGGAGATAGTTTACCTGAAATAGTCAATTTTATAGTAACCAATCGAGTCATAAATTGAGCTATCATTAAGACGGAAAAATTATAATCTGATTCAGAATTTACCCGAAAACATTTTATATCATAAATTTACCTTTATCTATCCATCGGGCACATGCTCGAAGATGATGACGTACCGGTATACCGTCCATAAAAATCATTCACAAAAATTGGAAACAATGCTCGCGGTATATAGAACAAAGACTCATGAAAATCTGGTACAAAAATACATATATATGCACAGGAGAAAACGCATCATTTCCATTTGATAGGCCTTATTTCGTGCGGCATTCGTAGCTTTAAAACGTTATTGAAATAACTTATAAAACTTGTCCGGGTAATAATATAGGATATTTTTCAACTTTAAATTTTTACCACAGCTATTTATCAGGAGTAATTCTTTCTATGGCGGAGATACAGCAAAATGTGTGTTGACAAACGTTCACACTAACCTGAACTTTTCATGACACATTTCAAGAATAATTAACAGTGAATTTGTATTAATTATGCAAGTGATTAACCCCAAACTTTCCTAATATATTGCTATAATAATTTACATCTGGAAATATCACCTGAAGATACTACAATGGTGACCGGTCAATCTGGTCAGCAAAAGGAACTTAATAAATGTGAAATTTGCGGGAAAATTACTTCTTTCCCAATGACACCGCTATCCGCGAAAACTCCGACCACGACCTTGGCATGGTATTTGAAGTAACGAGACAGCCTCAGTGACAGCAAGCCACAGATGAAAATTCGACCTACAGCGAGACAAGATGTCCGAATACGAATGGAGTAGCATTCTTGGTGCGGTTCCGCCGATTCTCTCGTTTCACTCGAATAAGCTGCATCTGTGATCGCATGACATTTAGCTCGGTCTGAGAGAGACGCAAGTTACTCAGGCCGCTTTGGGGTAACTGGACATAACCTTCACCTGATATATATATCTCTGTTTGAAAGTGAGCTAGTTCGTCATGAAAAAAAACGCTGCGAAAACAATCGCATATAGCCTCAAGAGCGATCGTCTCGATCTTACGAAACCGTGTCCCCCGTGTTTTGTGGCTCTTGGGTAAGGATTAAACAGGAATTCTTCAAAGAATGTGAGCGACACCGTTAAAGCAGTATCTATAAATGCCCTCGCGAGAGTAGAGCTGGATCAACTCTTACATAATCCGTTGAAAGCACCGCAAGGAGCCGTACTGTTTAGCGCTCAAACTGGGGATAATAAACAAGAGAACGAGTTTCTGGCATACAATCCTCGGGAGAATTTTTAAGTCAGCCGACATACTGAGAAATTATGTATATATACATTTCATGAAGCTAAAATAGTTTGTTTCTCTCAATCAAAGCCTTACGAAACGATTTCAAACGAAGCATTACGCTAGTATATACTCTGCAGTTGACACACAATTGCTTCTAATTCTCGCTCGGTCACTAAAACCGAATGTTGGTCTCGATCATTATGAACTAAATTATGGATTTGGTTAACTTATAATAATTCCAAATGAATCCACTATCTTTCATACTCCAACAAAGTTAAAGAAGTTTAAATTTTATGAGCTGAACATTTAAATTTTAAAAAGCTGGTAATAAACTATACGTAATGAATTAGCTTTGGCAGATTGTAAAATACGAGTTGCTCATAAACATACGAATAATTTAAAACTATAAAACTGATAGAATACAGGAAAGGGATCGTTCACCAATTTTATTTGATTGTTGATTGTGATCATAGTTTGAAAAATAATTAGAGAAACTTATTTCCGTTTTTCCAACCGTCGCACAGTGGTCCGAAATCGGAAGTCGCCGGACAAAGGTCCAAATTGGCATATTTTTAGATAGAAACTTAGCGTAAATATTCATCAATGTTTACCAATTAGAAATTTCTATGTCATTTTAAGAAAATTGGATCGGTTGCTGAGATACAGTAGCCCAAAAAACACGACCATTTTTTTAGAACCAAGCGCGAACTCTATTTTCTCCGAAAATTTTTTAATTTTAGCAGGTTGTGTTGCGGTGGTATAATTTTTATGGAATAAAAAGCACAACATTCCTTTGACCAGGTGATTTGGCTATGTTTTCCATGATTTTTGAAGATTTTGGTTCACATCCGACTGGTTTTGTTACACAAAATGACGTACCCGTTTCCCACGTGAAATTAGACGTAAAATAGACATTGTCTTTCGTTTACGTAATATGTAATTCGGGAAATTTACATCACGGTGTGAAGTAAACATTCCTTGAGAAAACTGCGCAGAAATCTTGGAAATAAGTTTGCGGCCAAGGAAATGAGACCGATTTTTCGATCGCGCATCAAGGACGTTTGCATCCGGATCATTGTGCGTCCCCTACATCTCGAACACATCAATCGGAGTTGTGAGTACCAAAAATGCACCACATCAGTCAGCAAAATTTTGAGACAAACACTTTTTTCTGCACAACTCCAAAAATAACCTAAGCCATTGTTTCATATTTTCTCCATGATTATAAAAATACATATCACTCTAACCTATATCCATTTGTAGAAAAAAATCGAAACGACACCCTCAAAAATATGCAAGATAATATTTCATGCGGAATTTTTGCCTGGTGGACTTGTGCCGTTTTGAAAATCGTAGCTTCAACTAATACGCCGGATAATCAAGACAATACATACGACAGAAGTAGCGAGAGTGATGTGCGATGATCACTAGTATCTAACGGAATCCTCAGGCCCGCTTAACGGGCGGTATTACGCCTTTTTTGTGACGTATTTCGTAGGTACTTGTTTCTATCAAGGTATCATCTTGAAATTCTCAGGATATGGATAATAAACCTTAGTCAATATTTACTTGTTTCTATAATGAAGCAGAACCTCGCTTTCAGTTGCGGATACAGAAAATAGTCAAGGAGAGGTGCAAAATATATCTTGAGATGCCTTTACTTTTATCGTAAAAAGTCTATTTTCGTAAAAAATTAAGTTTAAAAATAAGTCGCATTCAAATTTTAAACCAGTTTTATCTAAACTGATTATACACTCATGCCATCTTATGATATTAAAAGTTACAATTCTCATTCTGCAATGTTAGGGAGTGGGGGCGGCCCCGCAAGGGGGGGCGCGCCCCCTATATATTTTCGCCTCTGCTCGCTTTACGATGTTATCTCGTTCCGAATAACAGATAGTAGAGCCAATTCCATCGTATCTTACATCGACATTATTACTGGAAGACGCTTAGAGAATTAATTCAAAGAGCATCAGCGAATGTTGTTACGTTAAAAATGTTTTGCTAATAATTAACGCATTGAATTTCAGAGTTAATGGCATATTATGCGAGCAGAAAAAACAGCGAACTTTAAAATTAAGCATGGGCAAAATCAGCTCAAACTGTACGACGAATCCATCACATTTTCATCTCTTTTCACCTTTTCAAGCGGTGGTCAACTCCATAGTCGGATATAGGAAGGTGGTGGGGGCACGGGGGGGCACGGAGGCACGCCCCCCCCCCTCAGACCCAAACCCTTAAAAAATGTGCAAGATTTTTAATATGGTCCAGTTATCATTGCGTTCGTTTTGTATTACGGGGTGTCCTTGTGCCTCCCCCAGAACAAAATCCTGGATACGGACTTGCTTGTGCCCCCCAGAAAGAAATCCTGGATCCGCCCCTCGTCGACTCTATATAAAAGTTTACCTAGGAAAAAAAACTTAGGTAAAATATTTCATGTTTAATATAAAAGCAAATGTTGTCTGGGGGCCCAGAAATAAACTTCGAAAATTTCAATCTGACTGCACAAGTTTTTAACAAGTAAAACGTGGCGAAAAAAACATCGGTCAAGGGGGTGCGATTCGTCATTTAAATACTTGCACTTGCATCGAAAAGTATGAATGAAACGAAGGCGAGAAGGAAGAACACTTGCCTCCGCGAAGGCATTGCCAGCACCGAATTAATGGCCAAGAAGGACACGAGAGAGGGTTGAATCTATTCGCTCCTCCCTCCCATCTGCACGCCCATTCCCTCTCGCTATCAATCCTCTCCTTCCTTCAAGGTCCCCAGCGTAGCAGTTGTACGTATGTTGAATGTACTCTCCGTCCCCGAAGGCAGTTCTTCCCAACCCACAGCTGCGTGAGGCCGCTCCTCATTGCTAAATAGTTGTCCCTCTCTTGACAGCTACACACACGCTGACCCTGCCCGCGGGGTGGGTGACGTGCGAGTGATGTGGACAAGATGGCCGCCCCCACTCATTCACTCTAAATGAACTGAATGGGACCCTAGCTGGTCTCGCGCGCATGGTTCGAGGTCTTGGAGCGAATCCATGAAAATATAACATGAACATAAAACCAGTGGTGTCATGGTGCCGAAACGCCGTTACGGCACTAAAAGAAAACACATAATTGTCAAATAACTTCTATCAATTTTGGCGCCTCAAATTTTCTAATATATACATTCGTAACCACAACAAAAACTAATTTTAAAATATGCATTCGTAACTAGTAATAAAAACACACAGAGTAATGTTTCACTTGTGAAAAAAGTTGAAGAAAAGTGCGTTCCGGAACTGCCACGACACCACTGCATACATATAGCAGTGTCCTCAAGGTGACCTCGCAATAAATAAGAGGTGAAGGTGAAATAGAGTCTCAGAACTTCAGTATTATTGTAAGAATGGAAAAAGTAAGCAAATTAAATACTTCAAGATGGATTCCACCTACACCTTAGAAGTACCGCGCAAGCCACTACCAGGGTGTGTGGTATGGAGTGATTCCACGCCAGGTATGGAGCAGTTAATTGCAGCCTAGCCTTAATCATAAACGTGCACGTTCGCTTGACACTAGCCAAGCACTCACGACACAAACACGAAGTCAGAGCAGAAACTAGGAGAGTGCTGCAGACAAGAACATTCCACAAAGCAAATAAACCTGATAGTAATAGAAAAATAGAAATAGTAGTATGTTTTTCATGTATTAGTTACAATATTCCAAAAATATTTCATTAGATAGTTAATATCTACTAACATAAAACCTTATTAACAATACATGCAGAACATATTTTACCCGCAATCCGAGTCATAATGTTCCGATTTTATCATAATCATGAAACTCTCCTCATGCATGAGTAATGAATTTAATAGACAATAATAAGTCCAATCAGAAACGCCAGAACAATAACATAATCTCGCATTTTGTTATTTAAACCTTGGCTGCAAAAGCAGAAGCCAAAAATCAAAACTGTATATGCTTACACTGAGATCTCAACACGGTAGAAAATAATATGGATCTTCACCATGGAAAAATAATCATTTCCAAGTACATCACTAGTTACTATTGCAAGTACTTAAAAAAACTATGGAGTTTAAGTTGCTGTAATATTTTTGCAACTTTCTTAAAAGTTTGTGTATTATTTCGAAGCCTGCTGCGTGAACGGTGGTAAAATATACACGAATAGCCATGAGAAAAAAATCCCCTTGACCGGGAATCAAACCACAGACCTTTGGCTTTCCGGAAAACTAAAAGTACGAGGTTAAATTCCCGGTCAAGGGAAATTCGTCCTCATGGCTATTCTTGTATATTCTTGAAAGTTGAAAAAATGTTACAGAAGCATTTCATTTCGATCACTCATTTTTCTATTTACTTAAAGATCCCACCATCCACTCCCTCTTCCGACTCATTCTCTCCAACATTCACCATTCATTCCTCCTTCCTGTTCCCAACCCATCACCCTTTCCCTCACCTTACATCACCACCCCTTCCCCCCTCCCGCCCTCCATCTTAAACAACCCCTTCCAACCGTCCGTTTCGGAATGCCCCGAGGCCATCGCCCGTCCGACACATTAAAGTGAATCTGACAAGTGAACGACGCTCGGCGGGGCGGGCGTGAGGTTCCCCCCGGGGGATTTAAAGGAGCGGTCTTTTCTTCAGCAGGCCCATTCTTCCTCGCCTTCTTCCGCGGCACAAGCCCGCGACGACACCGCCAAAACATTCTTACCATTCTCCTCCTCCCGCACCCTCTCCCAAACAGACTTATTTTTTTCCATTCGGTAGACCGCATTGCGTGTTTCTCCCGGTTTTTGTTTTCCCTCCCATTCTTCACGTATACATGACTCCCGTTTGCCTCACGTGGCTCCGGTCGCGAGATTACTCATCGCGATGCGTGTGGGCGTCCGAATCCGCTCGGCTCCGCAAGGATACCGGTACATCGCATGCAATGACCAAGGAGAATGCACAGAGGAGGCCCAGTTCCATCCCATATTAGGCTCATTTCTGTTGCCGTTTCAGTCGCATTCAAATCGGTTGTCTAAAATATCCGCGGCTCGGTGATAAGTTCAACGTAAACAACCTCTTCCAATATTTTGCACTATGGCCTTCGCAAATGCGAGGAATGACATTGAAAAGTTATGAGTTTCGTAGATCACTTTGTTATATATATAAATTTCGGTTGACACCCTTGATTATACCTTGTTTCCCCGTGAAACTCGGATCACTTTGTCCGTCAGCGACGCGAGTGGCGACATCTGTAAACCCATTTAAATGCGCGATAGGTGACAACACATTTGGAGGCCGTCTCGAGGATCTTTTTTAATATTCGTGGCGCCTGCCAAACCGAAGGTCGCGGGTTCGAGTCCCGCCTGGGTAAATTACCGTTATCCAGGGCATGGATGTTTGTGATTGTTAAATGCTAGCAACCCCGATGTAAAGGCCGTACAGTGCTGTTTTTGGTGGTGTGTGAAATAAATAAATAAATGACCAAGGGGACTCAATTAAAGGAGGCGCAAGAACATGGCCGTTAAGCGTTATATGCCGGCCTCGGTGGCGCCGGGGTAACGTCCTCGCCTGCCAAACAAGAGTTCGAGTCGCGGGTTCGAGTCCCGTCCTCTGTCCAGGGCATGGTTGTTCGAGTACGTTTACTTGTTAAAGTTACTGAATAACCCGATGTAAAATGGCCAATATGAGCTGTATTCGATGGTTTGGCAATAAATAAATATCTGTTGCAGTTTCGCGTGCATTTTATTCTGGCAGCGCCACTAGACAGCTGTGTCTCGTTTAGTGTTACTTTCGCCATTAACCGCAGTGGAAGTGGTTTCTTTTAATTGAAAATCGTGTCGCATGTGTTAACTGTGTGGTTTATATGATTTATTAGTTCAGTTACCTGTTACTGCCGCGTATTTATTCGTAAAAAGTGGATATAATGATTGGTAGCGCCGCTAGTGGCGATTTTGAAATCTGATTTTAATGCGCGCGGAACGAAAAAAATTCTAGCGGCAGACTTGAGAACCCTTTGATGTGATATCCGTAGCAGTGGTAACACGCTAACGAAGTAAACTTCATTATTAATAAATATGCTATAATACAGTACACCCTCGCTTAACACTGAATGGGGGCGTAGCTCTCGTAGCGAGCGGACGTGTTTTGTGTGTGCTCCGCAACCGAAGGTCGAGCTCCGTGCTATCGGCAAGTGGGGCCTCGGTGGCCGCGAAACTATTCGGCCACGTGCCGGTGTTTTTCCTCAAGACAGTTTAGTCTTCTATTTGTGCTTCAGTGACATAGGAGGAAAGTGAAACTGGTTCTCGCACCGCCATGGCGGTGTGTAGAGCAAACACTTTGTTCCTCCATTTCGAAGAGAACATTAGAGCTACGCCGCTCGAGGTCCACGACTTCATATTATCGTTGGGCCTCGCGGCAGAAGATGTGGTGGCCATCCAATATGGATGGAACAGAAATGACGTTTATGTAAAACTGACAAGAGAAGAGACCTTAGAAAAAACTTTGGAAAGGAATTTGAAAACCCAGCCCTTCCCCAAGGGAAATCCAAGAGGACGAGTTACCGTGGAGAGAGCAGCAGGATCGCCTGTGAATGTAAAAATATTGTGCCTTCCCCCGGAAGTGAAGCAAGAGGCAGTGAAGGAGGAACTCTCCCACTACGGGAAAATAATTAGACTCGTAGAAACTCGGTGGGAGGGAGACAATTTAATTAGAGCCCTCACGGGGACAAGAATGGCGAGGATGGTGGTCGCTAAAAACATCCCCAGCTATTTGAGTGTTGCTGGGCACAGGGCAATCGTAATATACGACGGCCAGCGCAGAACCTGCGCCCGTTGTGGAGAAGAGGGCCACGAGAGGCGACATTGCCCCCGTAACTTTGCGGGGCGCAGCTACGCTCAGGCGGCTTCGGGGCAGGACGAGGAAATCAGCGAGACGATGGCAGAGGAACGGGGGAGAGCCCTGCTCAACCTCGAGGAAACGAAGAGAAGGGAGTCCAACGCCGACATTCCAGCCCCCGAGGTAGTCGAGGAGTCAAACCCCGCAGCAGTCGCTACGTCGTTGCCGGCGGATCGGACCGAAGACAGCAACCCTGAGGAGGTGAATAGGGAGGGGGCCGGGAGGCGTAGCCCCATTTCATCCGACGAAGAATCGTCGAAAAGGCCGCGGACGACTTCGCCAACCCCACACGACACCCAATTTACGCAGTGTGTGATTCATCCTTTGCCCTTGTCTCTACCCTCCCCACTCCCCCTTCCTTCTACTTCCTTAGCGAAGGTGGAGAGTGAGGAGTACCCGCCACTGCATCCTAGGAGACATAAAACAGAGAGTATGACGATGGGGAATGAGAGCAGCTCCGTGGAGGAGGGGAACGGGGCGGAAAGCGACATGGCCGAATCCATGGAAAACGAGGAGGCGGAGAAAAAAGAAGAACAAGAGCTGAGCAACATGCAGGCTAGAGAAACCCAAGCATCGGATCAACCCAACCAATCCCCAGGCACCCCCTTTGTTTCCCTTCTAACCCCAAACCCCTTCAAGTACGAACGCCAGGAAAAAGACGACAGCAGCCCTGAACAGTCTCCCACGCGGCGAGGTCGATCCGGCCTTCGCCGCGGGTCGAGGCGGAAAGCTGATGAGAAGTGCAAGTGGGCAAGTGGAGCGGGAAAGACTTAGGTGAGATATTCTGCCCAAACCTAAAAATGAGAATTTTAACTCTTAATATCGCGGGCATTTCAAGTCCCCTAAAATTGAATTTAATTATGACATTCTTAAAAAAAGAAAAAATAGACGTAGCTCTCTTTCAAGAGACTGCGGAGGGGATAGTTTGGCCTGATCCCCTCTATAAAGTTTTTGCAAATTGTGAAGGACCTCGCTCTGGAACCACTATCCTTGTTAAATATAATTTGAAAACCTCCAGTGTGAGGTTACATGCGTCAGGAAGAATAACTTCCATTAAAGTTGAAGGGATACATATCATAAATCTTTATGCCCCATCTGGGGAAAAAAATCGACTTCTGAGGGAGAGTTTTTTCAGTGACACTGTAATCCCATACGTCACCACTTTCACAGGGAAAGCCATAATGGCTGGCGATTTTAATTCAATTTACAGGCAAGAAGACTCAGAATCGAATTTGAAATGCACCAATTCAAGATTATTTAATCGCCCGAGCCGTGCTCTCAAGCAACTCATAGATTCAATCGTAGCGACAGATGTAATAGCTAGAGACACTGTTGGGACCACACCTTATTCGCGTTACGGTCGTAATTCACGCACGCGTATAGATCTGATTCTTGTATCAAACGCCCTAAAAACCCATTCCCGAAAAACTCAAACGGTTCCGGTGTCCCTTTCGGACCACTGTGCATTGATTCTTGACATTGAATTGCCTGGAACTTCTTCCCTACCTCTTAACAAGCCACATACCTGGCGATTTGATACGCGGGCCTTGATTGACAAAGATTTTCGAGCCGCTGTAAGACGGCGGACGGAGCAATTAATCAAAACGCTGCGCCGGGGTGATAACATTATAACATGGTGGGAATATGGATTTAAAAATAAAATAAGATCCTTTCTAAAAAGGGAAAGTTACGAATGGAGGAAGGGAATGAATAATACGATTGCCTTTCATCGTTCCGCGCTAAGCGAGCTCTTAAATCTGACCCCTCGACCTCACAATTTTTTCGAACAGGTCTCTTCTCTTAAACAAGCAATACTGAGGTATGAAACAATACGGCACTCTCCCAATCACTGGGAGAAGGAAATAGATCCCGATACGTGGGGCCCACTCACACTATCGGAGCTTCGCAGAGCAGTCAGACTTCGACGCGGAGAGACCTGTGAGTTGAAGCCGACAGAATCACGGCACGGCGGACTCTTGGAAGACGCCACTAGTCATTTTAAGAACACCTTCAATAAGTACGGGTCGTGGAGGAAGGAGGACTCGCCTCCCATTCCCGTTCCCCTCCCCACCCTATCCCCTGAAAATGCGGACTATATGGCTAAGCCAATAGAGGAGGAAGAAGTGGCAGCGGTGCTACGCGCTCTCCCGAAAGGAAAGGCCCCAGGGGTGGATGGCCTCCCTTATGAATTATATATCTTGTGCCACGATATTTTAACACCTGTCGTGACCTTAGTTTTTAATGCTATCTTCAGTCCGAATGGTGCGCTCACCCAAAGTCAGCGCACCGCCACTATATCGCTGATTCCTAAAAAGAATCGTCCGAAGTCATATAGTGATTTAAGGCCTATCGCTCTCTTAACCACTGATTACAAGATATTCACCCGTGTATTAAGCAAAAGACTCTCGGCTGTTGCTGACTCCGTCCTTCACCCTTCACAGCACGCGGTGTCCAACTGCCGGACCATTTTAGATGCCGCAGCCTTAATTAGAGACGTGATCTCAACCCCTCCCCCAGCCACAGAAGATTTTTTCGCGATTCTAGCCGTGGACCTTTCCAAAGCATTTGACTTTATTAGAATAGAATACGTCTTACATGTAATGGAACTGATGGCTTTTCCGAAAATTTTTACGGATACCATCAAATTAATGTACACTGACGTATCTGCGAACTTAAAGCTGGGAAGGGATGTCTCACCCACATTCCCAATCAAAAATTCAGTGAGGCAAGGCTGTCCACTTTCGATGCTGCTGTTTGCCTTTGGAATGGATCCGTTAATGCGATCCTTAGAGACAGCGGGTGTGGGAGTACACAGGCATAATGCCTTGTATACAGGGGTGTTATATGCAGATGACATAACCTTGTTCATCGAAAAAGAGCAGCATTTAACTAAAGCTGAGGACATAATTAAGTCCTTCAAGTCGGGAGGGTTGGAAATTAACACGAATAAGTCAAACGTGTTGGTACTAAAAGGGGAGGGAAGACCTCTCCCAAATACATGTTGGAACCGCACCACGGCTCCAATTAAGATTTTGGGTTTTTGGTGGGGCGGTCCTTTAGAAAATACCTTAAATAAAAACTGGGAAGAAGTATGGGGAAGTATCTGGGGGATGGCGAGGCAATACACTCTACCCTCACTCCCCCTCACTGCTCGAGCCAGACTGATTGCCCAAAGCGTTTTGCCTAAGGTGTGGTACTTGGCACATGTGTGGCCACTCACAACGCGTGCACACGCCACGCTAATAAAAGCCACCAACAGCATGTTGTGGCACGGCTACATTAGGAAAGTAGCAAGGGCAACTTTATACGGCCCACACGAGGAGGGAGGTCTCAACCTCACCAATATTGAATTGAAGGCAAAAATTATCTTTGCAAAAATCAACGTAAACATTTTGGCCGGAAACGACGATGCGAGGAAGGCTCTCCTTCGTTCCGCATGGGCAGAGTCGAGCTTCCAATCCGTTCAATTTAGGCGGGGCATCAGGGGCACGCGAGAAGTCGCGGAAGCCCTAAGACAAGGGGAAGCTTTCCAAACCAAAACCATTTATGAAAGAATGAGGAGAGCGCCTGGGTTTCCTAAAAGAGTAAGGGATGAATGGAGGAACTGGGCAGGGTGCGTTGCTGGTGTAGACGCTAAGGTGGCGACGGCAGCGTATGAAGCCGTTGCTGGTCTCCTCCCCACGCGAGTGGCCCTCCATAAAATGGGTGTTCAGAATACCCCGCACTGCTCCAAGTGCAAGAGAGACGATGACGTCCCTCACTTTGTGTTGGGGTGTAATGATAAAATATTAGAATGGGAAGTGGTCAAGAAAATCTACAAAACCTGGGATGTCTTTGGTGGTGGTTCCATTGCGGACGAAAAATTGTTTTCATTGAAATTTCGGCTTTTTCCGTCCTTCAAGAATGTCATTCTCTCCACCATTGTGGCAAAATTTATTGAAGCTAAACTAAATAATAGAAATTTGGGCAGAGTTCTCATGTCCCATGTTCGCGACGCCCCTCTCCGGGGTGCTCCGGCGAACATACGACCGTGGCTGCTAGATCTCTTCCAGCAGGCAATAGATGGCGCAAGCGCACCAGTGTCAACGTCGGTGCTGACGGTGACGGAGGCCTGAGAAGGAAATGCCTGCAGTATTGCAAGGGAGAGAGGAAGAAAGACTGTTTCAAAAGCTGTGATTTTCATTATTATTTATTTTGCTGTTTTTTCTGTGTTTTCTTTTCTTTTGCCATTCCTAAATGTTTTTTGAAGAAACTTGAAATTTAAATTGGAAAATATCATATGTATCTACATTTTTGGACTTGTAAATTGAATTTTTGCTTTTGACAATAAATGATATTATACCTAGCTCAGATGGTAGAGCGCTCGCTTAGCATGCGAGAGGTACCGGGATCGATGCCCGGCGCCTCCATTTTTTTAAGTAGGTGTAGGAATCTATTTTCCCTCCGATCAATGCATGACTTAAATAAAAGCTAGGTGGAACTTCGTTCATATTATTTCCTTTTTTTCGTTGGCAGCTCGTGTCCTAACACACGGCTATTGAGACGGCTTGCGGAGTAGTATGTAGGTGTGGACTGTTAATCCGTTCCATTGGACCGATCGTAATACGAATTCTATCGTATGTGGAATCTGCATTATTTCCTATCAATCAACCAATTTATAGAGCTGCAGTGCACGTAAATTTTGCTAAGTTAAAAATATTTCGTTAACAAATAAGGTCTAGGATTACTTTAATAGTGACATGTTTTTCGAGTGGCATTAAAATCGTCATTTTAAATTTTTTATCTATTTTTTAAAATCGCACCAGATCGTATACCAAAGCCACCATAAGTCAAAACCCATCGTAAAGTCGGGGTGTACTACACATACACCATCACCATTGTACTTTTGGCTACCTTTCAAATGGTAGCCTGACGGGTGCAGCGCTTGAATTCTGATCGAAGAGTTCAGGTTTAAAATCCCTGGTTCTAACCTTCATAAATTCCCAAAAGAACTCGAACAGTAATGTTTGTCGGGGAAAATGACTAGTCCCCTAACCTGAATTCCTCCAAATAACATGCCTAAGGCTTAGTTCGTGGTGATCCCTACCCACACATATACAAACTAAACTTTGGAGTTGAATAACTGAGTGAATTTCAAATGCTCTTATTTTGTCCATGTGAGATTTTTTTTACTATTATTCCGTAAAAAAATAAGCTCAGTTTTTAAAAACCCGATAGAGACGCTTCTCTACCCGCAAGTAAAAAGCGAAATACAAAAGAAAAAATTCAGATCATATATAATTTATAAATGTCACCAATCCAGGCGAAAGTTTAAAAGCTGCCGTGCAGCGATTTTGGGATTGAAAGATTCTGCCTTCTAAACACGTTTACCGTGTATACATGTATGCAGCACCAGTAGGATAATGTACTTTAGTTTTTGTTGCCAAATATGAAATTCGCCCGCAATGCCTTCAATAAATTGGAATACCCAAAGCTACTCGTCGCAGTAGAATATGGAGCCGCTGGAGGGACGAAAGGGCACAGTCGTCTATGTAATGCTCCATAGCGAGTTTAATTGTCCACCACGGGCCGAAATTAATGTCTCCGCCGAAGCACTATCCTGGTCATTTTTCTAGCAATATAGTCACTTTTCCCTCCGTTCCCTTCTCTTACCCATCAAACATATTTCAGCTTTGTTCTGCGCATGGAGAGTACTAAGGCTTTCGCGAGGGCAGTAAAATGCAGGCTATACAACCACACTGATTTCCGAAAAAATCGTAGATTAATACTACGAATCAAGGGGACTGCATAGAGGAGGCCAAATTCTATCCCATAAAAGGCTGATTTCTGTTGCCACTTCGGTCGCATTTTAATCGGCTTTCAAAAATGTCCGCGGCGCGGTGATGGGTGCAATGCAATCCACTATTATCCAATATTTTGCAGTATAGTGTTTTTAATTGCGAGGAATATCATGGAAAAGTTATGAATTTGATTGGTTACATTATGTATATAAATTACGGCTGACACTTCTAATTATACCTTATTTCCCCGTGAAACTCGGATCAATTTGTCCGTCAGCGACGCGAGTGGCGACTTTTGACAACTCGTTTAAATGCGGAGTGGTTGACAACGCATTTAGAGGCCGACTTGAGCATCCTATATTGTAATTTCCGCGCCACGAATATTGAAAAGGAGGATTCTACAGTCATCCATTAGATTTGTTGTACCGCACCATTAATTTAGATGCATGTAAGTCAAATCATCACTTGCGTCGCTGACGGCAGAGCGATCCGAAGTTCACGAGGAATAGGCTTGTTAAACGAAAGTTATATTCATGATTATATTTTTTATATCAAATTCTTTATTTTTCAATGCTATCCCTCGCGAGGGCAAACATTGAGAATAATGGATTCCTTTGCCCCCATCGTCGAGCATCGGACATTTTTTTAAACTGATAAAATGCCCCCTGATTGCCAACAAATTAAGTTTCCACGAAACTGATTTCGGCCTCCTATGCAGTCTCCTGGGCTAATATCATTACTGGAGCCCATATACATTAGTTCAGCGAAAATCGTGGAATACGAGACTGTAACCGCAAAAAAATCGGTAGCTAAAATTAATTATTCATTCAGTTACTTCTTTTTAACTTCGTCTTCCGTAAATTATTACCTAAAAACACAAACTTAACGTTATAGAATATTTGATTGTGCTTTGTTTTGCATTAGGCGGCAACATTTAATGCCCAGTATTAAATTTAAACAAAAATCAATCGAAATTGCATAATTTTCAGAACGAATTCAGACTAGGTTTCATTTTCGACGAACTTAGCGATAAAATTTTTCTCATGGGTTATACAAATAACTACTGCAAATAACTACCAAGACGTAATCTTTTTTCTCAACACATACTAACTAATCAAAGATACACTCATTGATAGAAAGCAATGTTTACTTTGGCCGTTCACTGATTCTTGCAACGGACTGTCAAACAGTTTTCTGATCCAGCGAGTTGGGAAACTAAAACAGTCAAAAATATGAATTTCTGAAAAATATTCAATGGCCACGGAAAACGAGACAAAGATTTTATATAGCTACAAAGAAAATTATTAAAATTACGGTATCACCACGAAACTGCATTAAAAGGGCACGACATTTGAAAAAATGAAAAAGAAGCGGATGAAGAAAGGATATATGAATCAGCAATCACGAAGCTCTGTACCCCAAATATGTATTCAAGCACCTAATTCCTCGGAAAGTAGGAATAGTTCAGTAAGGACTGATGAATCAATCAGTTTTCACTGAATATTTAAATGCATTGCAAATCTTAATATTATTATCCCCAGCCTACTACCCAAAAGAAACTACTCCTGATGTCAGGATGATTTTCCAACGAAGTATGAGCGTACAGGTTTGATATAATTGAGTCAGTTCCAACACACTATTCTATAAGGAATGATCTTGAAGTACTATCATACAATGAGACAAGAATAGCTTCCCATCCAATGACATAAATCACCTTTTATTTTAAGAAAATCCAATACTCCCGCAATACCGGTCGTTTTTCATGAGGTAGAAAATTTTAAGTACCTACCTATTGTTAATCGTAGAGGGCGTAACTTGGTGGAAATCCATAATCTCACGAATAGAAGGATCAACAACTTTGCTATTTCCGCATGATATTTTATTAGCACCGACCATGGTTTCGTTACAGAGTAACATTATCAAGTTAGCTGAAATTTGAAAATTTTTCTTTGGTATTTTCTTATATTTACTACATTTATACTTGACGTAAACGCAAGTGTAGACGAATATATACCCTGAATATTTCAATATGATAACACATACATAATTATAATATATTTTTTCAAACATACCTATTTACATGCATTAAATTATTCCCATTCATGGAGGTAAGGCAATAAGTCTGAAATTCAAAATTCTTAAAAGCGAAAAAATAGGGTGCCGAAAATACTCATTACCTAAAGAAAAACACTGAAGGAATTTTGTGCAATACACGTGTGGCATGTCATTTGCGAGTGGTGCCACCTCTTAGGTTAGGTATGACGGGAGTTAGGAAGATTGCCTTCTCCGCGGGAGGGTGCATGCGTGAAGTAACTGCACCTTCCATACTAACCGGTGCGACAACAACTTGGAACTTGAGGCTTCTTGCCAGTTGCGCTGTGGTGGTTTGGTGCGGGAAACTAATGAAGTGGAAGGATTTGCTGCCCTCAGTCAGAGGAGAACTCGCTGCATTTCAAGATGGGTAAATTTTGCCCGCTCACTCCAGTTGCGATCCTAAATGATTTCAATAGGAGGACGGATCCAACAAATGTCGTGAACCTCATTGATGATATTTGCCTCAGTACAACCCCGTAAATTGAATTCATCTAATTATTACAGCGAATTGCAAAGTCCCATTAATGCACTCTAAAATACAAGTGCTGATATCAAAGAAATTATGAGAGCACATACATTCAAAATCACTAGCAAAAAAGCTTTCTTCACCACTGCCAACTTTAATAAATTAAGGATTATTTAAGAATTATAGTGATGGCAATCCCGATCCTACACGCTTCACTACGCACAGCATTTTTCACGCGCAGTATAAGCAATTAAACAATTTGTGAGAGCAACGCATAAGGAAAATTTGAAAAGTCCTAACTGATCAATATTATTTATTCCAATGCATAAAATTTGCAAAGAAACATCCCGATTTGCAAGTGTTTGACTTCTGAGCAAAATTTACGAATAGTTCGGGCCCCTTTATGAATTGATAACTTATTTACCAGCCTGGGGTCTGTCATTCCTGGCTGAAACTGTATTGCTATTGTGGTTTAAACAAATGCTGCTTGAAGAAAGATCAAAAAATCATTTCCTATTTTCATAAAGAAGTATCGAAGGAAAAGTCCCTAGGTAAACCTGAAGTTAAGTGCTTGTGGCAGATAAAGGGTGAAGAACATCACGAAACACGAGGGTGAAGAAGTCCAGCGTTCAGCGCTTTGGGAAAGGAAACATGAAGGTCTACGGCAGTGGCGTAACTATGGGGGGGGGGGGTGAGGGGGATAGATCCCCCCCAAAGCCTCAGAGAAAAAAAATATTATAAAACTATTGACTAGTTTTGATGTATAATAACTGGATCTACTTAAAGGTAAATTCTAAGTACCAAAATGATTGAAAATGCCTTTCCAGGCGTGTCATTTTTCAAAAATTTTCTCGGACCCCGATTACTAGGGGGTGGGGTTAGGCCCCTCAACCCCCCCCCAAAAGCATATTCCTAGTTACGCCACTGGTCAGCGGTATACCAATCTTAGGATCGTTGCACCATGAACGAATACTGTATAAATTCTTCATTTGTTGGCCGCAAATAAAGAATGAAACTACTATTTTCAGAATAAAGCATACGCTATCATCTCGGAAGGTTTAGGGTAATAAAATGTCCAACCTTGAAAATGTTACCTAAAAAACTTTCAAAGAAGAAGACAAAATTTCAAGTTATGAATTACGAAAACCAAAATTTAAATGCATAATGCTTCAATTCGTTAAACACATATGACAGCATTCCAATGCAGTAAAACCAACGATAAATATGCCGCGTCCACATATTTGATCACTTGTTAAGTAGTAGTTACCGGAAATGGGGAAATAAAGTTCATGCGATGGCCATAAAGTTTTTTAAAATAGTTTGTGTCCAAATTATTAAACTTTAATCTCGAAGAAAGTTCTGAGGGGATTTATCTGGCTTCTTAGATTTGGGAAAATATTAAAGGTGTTCTAATCTATTTACATACCTTGCAAAATTCCAATATCGTAGAGCAAATTTTAATCAAAATGATAACGCATTTTTTTCTCTCATGACCTCTATATTTAATGCTTATTCAGCGCCTTGGAGAGTAGGCCTTAATAAATTTTAAATGCAACTTTTTTCAATGTTTCGGTGTACATATCTGTACCTCGGAGGTAAAGGACACTATGTCCGTTTTCCAAATTTTTAGTGCATTTAAAATTTTTCAAGAACTACAATCCTAGACGCTGATTTAATAGTAATAGGAATCGAAAAAGGATGGTTTTGAAAAAAAACTTGACAAATAGAATTTATATTATGTAGGTACTAAGTAAAAAATGATCAATACAATATTTGAATACAAATGCTCCACTAATGTTATGAAGAAAATACGGACAATGTGGGTCAAACTGAGGAACTCATAAAGTTACGGTCCAACTATTTCCATTGATCTGGGAGTGATGTTCCCGACTAAAATTCGTTTATGATAATGTTAAATTCGATGGTTCAAATAGTATTCCCACGCCCTCATAATTGGTAATGGTATAGCATTCCCTGCTGGACTCCTGCCCTCTCATTTTGCCGAGTGCCGGAAGGCAACCCGCCTGGGGTCAGACGACTGCGAAGTGCACTGGGACGTCGGCGCGGCCCTAATCTCAGCACCTGCTGCTTTGCAATGCAACGCCGACCGATAGCTCGGCTGGAGTGCATACAGTTAATTCCTGAACGGAGGGACAGCAATAAAATAGCCGATACAGCCGTGACTCGTCCGATAAAAACCGCGAGTGGTCGCTATGATATCGCTTTGTTCCGATAGATTATAGTTAAAGGCGGAGAATAGCAATCTTCAACTAAGTTCCCGTTCTCCAACGGAAATTCTAAGTCTGTATTAAATTAAAAATTACGAGCAGCTTCAGGTCTATCAGAGTAAAGTATGTGCCAGCTATATGATACCGTGAAGCTACCTTATCGTATTCGCTACTGGTTAGGCTGGAATGGGTATTGGGCAGTAGGTTCTCGCTCGCTATCGCACGGTGTCGGCGGTGTTTGATTTAATACAGAAGTATCCAAGGCAATAAACAAAGGCAGAGAAAAGGTTACCGCTGCGTTCGGATTCAACCATATTTGATCCTCATCGACTTTTTAATTTCGTAAAACGATGAATATAGGGTCCCGAGAAACTCCAAAATAGTAGTTATTGAAGTAAAAACTATGTATACCAGCATTTTGATAGGATAAATTGATTGTCGCTCATAGTGGCACACTTTTTAAAGTCTCAAACTACAATACATCAGATTATTAATCATTAAACACAATGATTGGTTAGCTTCAGTACGAAAAATTTACTGTTTAGATCTATTCAAAGTACGAGTAGCATAAAATCCTTTAGGTTCTGTCAGGGATATTCCCATCGGAAAAAAAAAACATAAATAGACATCGACTACATTTTAATACAAAGAAACGTAAAATCTTGAGCATGAATCAAACGTTTAAAGCGGTAGATATGAAAGGGAGATGGCATACATTCTCAAAGGAAATGTTAAAACAAAAAAGGATGAAAATAAGTGCAAATTAACAATAATTTGTGCTGACACTCCTAAAATAAAAATAATTATGTTTCTATGAAATAGTAGCTAATACACAATAAGTATATCCCTTGCCATTACTTTCACATAATATATATGAAAGAAAAAACGAATATGTCCAAAGATAAAGACCAATTACCGTAAACGGCTGTAAAAGCCATGGAATTCCTTTAATGTTGGTCATCCAGTGCTACATAACTAAAAGTTCCTAACATGGTCACGTCATATCAAAGTTTCCCTTCAATTAGGCGATATTACCCCCCCCCCCCCCCTGCATTTCATACAGAGCGACATGGCAATTCAATTTTTAACCGAGAATAAATGCATCTATTCAACCGAACTCATCCCAAGTGAACGAAAAATATTACTTCGAAAAATTGAAGCATTACTACTGCCTTTAATTTGATTTAGAAATATTTTGATCTTCTATATGGGTCGGAGAGACAATTGTTCACATTTTTGACGCGAGTGACTTGCCACACATGTTTTCATTGGACAACTGACATAAATAAATTGTTATTATTAATGGAACTTCACGGACACAGTGAATAGGAGGATGAATAGGTAAATAGCCTGCAAGGACAAACCAATGAAAAATATTTATGCAAAGCTACAGCTTCCTAGCATTTGCTTTAACATGGCCCGCTTCGCACGATATTTATGGCCGACTGTGCGTAGTAATTTTTCCACACCACATCTCCTATGATCAAGGAATTTCATGAGCTTCATGATTTTCCTTATGGTAAAGTCGTTACTATATTATTTTTCTAAACAAGATATCTTTAAACCTTTCCATTAAAATTAGGTCAGTACTATAACGTTAGTCCGTACTGAACTACCTTTTTTCATTTCCTAAGAATATTCGCGTAGACGTATTTTGCAAACTACCAGATAAACAAACTATAAAGATACATGGAAATTGCTGAAATGGTTTCTCCCCGAGAATAGTACTCTCGTTGGATTGTGTTAAATTTTAATGGTTTCTGGCTCAACTTTGTAGAAGTTGAAGTTCACAAATGACTTCGTTTTCTCCCACGGATTTCTTTTTTTGGCACAACATTTTTCAACCTCAAGAGGTCATTTTCAAGTACAAAAATGTTTTGGCATTTTTAACATGCATGCCAAAAACATTTTGTACTTGAAAATGACCACTTGAGGTTGAAAAATTTTATACCAAAATAATAAGTCCGTGGAAAAGAAGGAAGTCGTTTTGCCATTTGTGTTGTGTTAAATTGTAGCATCGACAATGATCGTTTTTACAGAATGATAGTTGGATAAACTTGAAGAGGTAGAAATCGCCGTGTGTGCGCGGGTACATCAATAAGCCCCGATAACGACCTCAATGAGCGTGATAGCTTTGGCATTAGGTCTTAAAAGGTGCACTTTGGTGAAGACGGGCGCTTGCAGAGACGATGCCGTCTCGCCAACCAATTACGGTAGTCGTGAAGAGGTAATATACGCACATTAAACTTTTTCCTTGCATACATGAAAGGCTACATGGAGCAGTTCTCAAAGCAACGGGTCAACATAACCGTGGGAACTGACCTTTGGGCCGTATTATAACTACAGCAAATGTTAAAGCCAAGTTCGCCGAAAGGTAGCAACTCGTAATTTTCTAAATAATTACTCTGTATATTTAATGAAACTGCATTAAACTTTTCCGAAGATTAAATACACGGACGCGATATAAATTAAGAAAAAGAAGAATTCGGACACTCCAGGGTTAAACGGTAAGGCTAGATACTTATTAAATGTTACATTTTTAATTTACAATTTTTCCGCTTCTATTTACCAACTTAAAAATACATCCACTGTTACCAACATAAGAACTCTTAGTAAATGTGAGCATTAAGGCTAAATTCACGTTCACAAACGAAACACCTGAATATTATTGCAATATAATTCTTTTTTGCTTCGAAACACCACTCACAAGACGTTAGGTACCTATTATGAAAACAATGAATGCAGTTTGATAACGAATATAGTATTTCCTCGCTCTTTTTCCGGGACTCTCGTGGAACAAGAGATTCGGGTGATAAAATGACACTGGATTCCTCTGGCATTCCAGGAAATTCAGAAATAGTTTCCTCGTCCATGAATCGTAAAAGCGCATGATGAGTTTTACCTTTAAAGGTGAATCTGCTAAGAATCACTGCATTGAGTAGATGACTCAAAATACCAGGCACTTTTTCGATGAAATGGCTTGACTCTGCCAGCCCGCTTCGATTTAACACTAGCCTTACTTCGCTGCAATTGCAGATTGCCTCAATTAAAGTACCATTGTTAAAATATTTATTAATACAACGTCAACCTAAATAAAAAATTAGAATAATTATATTCCTCAAAATTAAGGGAATTAAATAACATGTATATAAGCAGAAACTTCGAATGTCGAGTTGAACAAGAGCAGAAAAATTATATCACTGCTCCTCAGGACTAGAACATAAACATTCATGAATCATAGTTGAGTTATAGAAAAGACCAAGTTCTTAAATTTGAACGACAAAAAACAGGATTTAAATTAATGACGTTACTACTAGTCCTCCAAATGCAACCGCATTCCATCTTTAAATCAACGTTGAAAGTGTCGCTTCCAAGAATTGGATGACTAGGAAAGAAGTAGTTAACAGAAGAAGGTTATATAATTTCATTTATCAACATATAGTTTTACTTAAAAAATATTTTTTAACCTAAGGGGTGAGAAAAAAAGGCTTTCTCTTGTTTGGGAATGGCAGCCACACAATGTTGCAGCACATACAGAGAACTTACGTCTCCTTCAACGAAACCGAATTTACATTAAGGAGATCTGCACCTGTGGATTTCTCTGTGAGAAACGATATACGATCCTAGCCCATGCATTACTTTCGAGTGCACACGAGCAATGACGAAAATATGAAAATGAATGGAAAACTTTAGACACACCCAGAGAAAATTGCGTGATGAGCGAGTCAAAGCCAGGAGGAGTAGGGAGATAAGCTGGCGCCATTATTCTACATGTCATCCGCATTTTGGAGGGAAAGCCTCATCCCATCGGTTTGCTTCACGCATATCTCCTCACTTCCTCGTTTTATCGATCAAAGGCTATCATATTTCATCAATATTATTTTCATCACATTGGAAAGTGGTTCTTAAAATGGACTGTAATGGACACCGTGAGCCCGTGCTTTTTTTAAAACGTGAAAGTACAAGAATGAAGTACAAAGAGTACTAGGTAATCACAAGTAAGTGTAAAAGGAAGACATATCTCTCTTTCGACTGGTCGTACTTTGTATTTTTGGAAACCTATTACTAAGAAAATGCCGGGGAATTTTTTTTAAATTTGAGATATAGGAAACTTTAGAGCAGGATCTACGTTATCTACCATATAAGTTAATTTTAGCAAAATTATAGCAAAGGTTTTAAACAATTATACGCCACCAGAGAGGCTTGCTAAGCGGGAGAAAAGCGTCTTCTTAACAAACATTCAATAGCGCTTCGGCTATCACCCATATCAATTTTCTCACCATCTTTTCAGCCCAGCCAATACGAAAATGTCGTAGGGGACTAGTACATCCGAGAAACAAGTATATTACCGAAGCGGTGTTCTTTACGAGATGTATAGAAGTTATATAATGAATAAGATTGTGATTATATTGATATAAGTAGTTTGACAGCACATTCATCCACGTATTTTGTTAAGTAAGAAAAGGGCCGTATTAACAGCTTCCATTTACGAGTAGCATTACTTCAACTGCACTCCAGGCTATGTCAAATGCCACCATGCACACAGCATGCGACGCCTACGTAGTATGAATGGTTCCGAGTAAGTGATGATTCACTAGAGCCAGCTAAATTCCATTAAAACGGAATTTCCAAACACTGTGATTTTCTTACGTGGCCATAAGATATTGTAAATATGTAGACGAATCCTCATTTTTTATTAATTCTTGTTCCATTTTTCTTGGAATCACCATTAGAGCAATCTGAAAAATTATGAAATCTATCTAAATAATTTCAGGAATTCTCAAATACTAATATGTATATTAATCTAGAATTTTTATAGTCACTTTGGAAAGAAAAAAAATTATTTTGTTATGCACAAGATAAGAGCTTTCGTTAAAAAGGTATCGTTCACATTTATCTCACACCAAATATACACAAAAGGTAATTTTCACAAATATAAATGCTCTAATACTGAATTCTGTTAGGTAGTTGAGTTATTTCGGAAAAAAGATCCACAGAACATTAAATACGGTATTTAGTCAGTTAAATTCCATCCTTGCAGCTAACTTATTTAGGCAAATTTAGAGCAATATTTATGTTTAGTTTCAAAAGTAAATTTGCATGGAAACATACATATTGTAATTTTTTATCGCTTTATTTCTTTTAATTGTGATTAATTAATTATGAAAACTAAAATTTATTGTTATTTTATGGCACTTAGGGAATGAATTGTTCTTGTTTTCTGCTTCCATAATGGAGTGACATCCTTTTTTATTAATCCCCTCATTATCCATAGTACATTTCAGTGGGAGTGAGCGTTAAATTCCAACTATATGAATTAATAATAGCTAAAAAAATTTTGTACATGGTGGCTTTATTCTACTATCGATTTATGAAGTTATGTTACTTTTTCCAATAATGGTAATGACCCTTTTAAGTAATGAGCACATTATTTCCTCTCGAAAGTAATGCTATAGGCAAGTGCTAAACACGACGACGATTGAAGAATAAAACCGAAAGATAACATTTGACTCGATGTATAGCAGATTATCATGCTTCCATCCGACATAATCTAAATAAGTTAAAAAGGAAGCATTAGCTTCAAACCAACTACTAAGCCGAATAATAGAAACACAGGTTGAAATTCTGACGTTTGAATCACGAATCTAATATCCTCCAAAATTGTCAGGTACACCTTTCACTGATATACCTACCACGCTGAACTATATCATCAGGTAAGGTGCGTATATATACGATGCTTTAAGTAGGTAACCAATTCAGAAAATTACCAGCGTATACATGATGAAAATGACTTACAAGGGGAGACCATGTACTTTGCTCCGCCTTTTTCAAAGCCGTATTTTTTATGACATTCGGAATGGCGTGCAAATCTCTGAACTGGTAGTGGTTCCATTGAATGGGCCTTAGTTTGGCTGTAATTAATTTATTTTCATGCGGTACTTTTAAAAAGCCGTCTACAGTTCCAATATAGCGCGCTCCCTTATAGATGGGTCAGTTGGTGTAGTAGTTAGCGTCATCGGCACTCACCTAGTAGGCTTCAGGGTTTACGGCAGTATATTTTGTAGTCATTTTGATCTTACGGCGACAATTATTTCATTAATTTTAAATGCAGCAAGCATAGGCGAGAGAGAAATTTGTTATCATCATAATAGCGTTTAGGTATTCAAGGAGTGTCATTTTGAACCCACTCTTTACTACAAGCCTATCCGGGTTTCAACAAGGAGATATGTAGTACCAAATTGTTTCAAACCTATCTCCAGGACTGTTTGAAATAAAGTGTGGATTTGAACAAAGATGTTTTCAATATTAACGCACGGTAGTAAAAATGTAGTTCACAATGGTGAACTTTTCCAGGTTCATTCTATTGATCCCGCTTCATTTTTAACGTCGAAGTTTATCAAAAAGACTCATAGTAAATAGTCCTTTGATCGACTCACAGTCCAAATGGAGAGCATCGTACTATTTAAAGTCGATGTTAATAGATAACACCATTTTTTCCAGCGATGACTGAAAAAATGAATTATGCATTCACAAACTCAACGGAGAAAATGTCAATCACAACAAATGGGATCAAACCTGCATATATATTCCAAAATAGCTAGTAACAAAAATAAGAATGAAAAACCATTAATCTATTGAGAGAATAAGGCCTGACGGTGAGTAAAACTAATATTTCATGACTGTTAGCTTATTCATTTGCACTGATTGTACTTCCTCAACTTTTGAACTTTTATTAGAATGCGAGTTGCTAAATATTTAATACTAAGTTGGCCACTGTATACGATACTACGGTTAAAAACATGGCTTCAACGCTTTTTTTTAGACCATCATATTTATCACCATCATCCCTCGAAATTAATAAAGCAAATACAGCAAGGAAAAGATCAAGTGAGAGCTCATATTCATACAACATGCATTAAAAAGGTAGTGAAAAAATTAGGACTGCCACAACAGACGAAACTACGCGATTTCAAACGTTCTGTAAAGTATGGTATATAAATTCATGCGGGTATTTTATTCGTGAGCTGTCACTAGGCCTTTAAATTCAAATATCAGCACGCAAATTATCATCATTCGGTCGACCAGTGATAACAGGAATTACTGACGTAAGGTTATCGTTACAAAACCCTGCTGTATGCCATGACATAACGGTATTAACTTTTAGCACTATCACTATAGCTATCCAATTGATGAGTGCGTTACCACCTCTAATTTCACATGGATAGCTCAACTCCACGACTTCACATGCTGATTTGGCTAAGAGATGACTACGATTACAAATGTATAATAAATATAGCATAAAATAAAGTTTCCTAGGCTCAGATTTTGAACATAAATTGGTAAACATAATTTACTGAAGCTATACATTTACACTCGAAATAAATATCAAAAGAACTCTTACAATGACTCTTATTGACGGCTATGTGCATTTATGAA
This sequence comes from Ischnura elegans, assembly GCF_921293095.1. Taxonomy (NCBI): domain Eukaryota; kingdom Metazoa; phylum Arthropoda; class Insecta; order Odonata; family Coenagrionidae; genus Ischnura; species Ischnura elegans. The sequence goes on from NC_060249.1 coordinate 89,348,654, forward strand.
TTTATTCTCTCATTCGATTTTCTAAAGCCAATATGAGGGGAGTATCTTTCCCAAACATTGAAATAAGGTTTGTTTCACTATATTCACTCATATTTTAATGAGTTGTAAGTCATTTATCCTGGCAGAATACTGCAGCGAACTAAGCCATAAGAGTGCATTTGAAATACGCGCGTTAAGTTTCAAAGGTCTGATATGGTCTGCAATTCCATATTACCTGGAAACTTACATGCAATCGCGATCCGTCACCACGCACGTAAAGACAAGAATTAGTACGCCGAATTATTCAGTGGCATGCCCTCGTTTGGTCCTTCGTGAAGGCCTGTTGCATGCACCATGGCAGATCCTTCACCGAGCGGTTGCCCGAACCCAGTCACCGGCTCTGAATATGACGGATATTTATAGCATGGCTTTCACAAATTTGCTTTTAAATGCGGTGAACTTTATTCAATGAGGCATAAATTCACTCACGATGAAAACCGTTGAAGTGGCACGTATATGCGTTGAAAACAGTCACAAAAAAATTGTCGGCATATGATGTTATGCCCAAATAACATTTCCCGATGAAAATATCCGTTTGGAAAAGTGAACAAACCACAAATATAAGCCAGGTCGGACAAGTAAGTACATGTAAAAGCCATCCGAAAATCAAATATTCTCAATTACCTACAATAAATTTTAATCTTGGGTATAATTTTCAGAGTTATTCATCACCGATCATGAATTTAACGGGCGTTTCATATTAAAAGAAAGTATGCGGTCATAAATTTTCAATACCGAAGAGTTTAAAAAACGATAAATACAAGAAAGGTTAAAGAAAGTTTTGAATTTTATTCATGAAACAGGAAGTGAGCTTAGTCATATTTTTAACAAGAAAATTCCAATGCAAAGTTTCTAGCAAGGTTGTTTTTACTCCTAAAAAAATAGTCCTCTGTCAAATCATCCTCCCTTTAATTTATCAGAGAAAACTTGCTATAATCAAATAGCGAATGAAATTTGGATAAATTCCGGAAGCCAAAAAGCATACCAAATGAAGAAGAAAAATTCGTGCACGATAACGTAAATATAGGAATTAGCAATAAACCGCAACCCGAAGCAGACTTAACACCCTTTCGCATAAAGGGAGTTCTCTCAAATATTACGACAAAATAACAGTTTTATTTTTTCCTACTTCGTCTACAAGGGATATCTCAACTTCCCTGCATCACGAAGAATGTCAATAAGCATTGAGTTCAAAGAGTACATAATCGTAGAACAGCAATGGAATGTCGCCTATTTGGAGGAAAAACAGAGAACTTGCCCTAGTAACTACAATGTGCTTTTAACATTATTTTCCGGAATCCATTGTTTTACTAGCGAACTTACGGAGGTTCTAAAAGTTTGCTTGTGTGTAATGACAGCGCGTGTCAACCACTTTCATCGCATTTTATGAAGGAGTGCTACTCCTTTCTGCCAAAAGGTATCAGAATCTATTATTGTATAAACAATTTGCAAAGGAGATAATGCAGGCCAATTACGTTCCAGCTCATAGAGTAAACTCTCGGATGGTTTAAGAGCTAGTGAAGAAGTTTTCGTTGGTATAATCTATTATAAATTTCTGTGCTAAAGGACACATTCGAGCTACCTTAATAACTTAATGCAGGGGTTAATTCAGGCAAACTATACCAAGATTGATTTTGCAGGTACTTTTGCTAAAATTTTTAAAGTTCGAAAATTACTTAAACTTGGCAAGTTACGACTAAATTACCTTGCATCGAGCTACACGCGTCATTAACTTTCTAGTGAAGCTCCACCTGTAGTTACAATGCCAATGCAATTAAGAAAAAATTCCACCTGTATAACTGGAAGTAAACTACAAGTGCATATACCTTAGCAAACATTTGAAACTTACAAAGGCGTACTATGAATGAAGTTTAAATTATTTAATTACAATAATAACCACTTAGGTGATTTCGTTGTCCATGTGAACTAACCTGAAGTGTAAATGAGATCAGATTGCACAAGTACTTGAGTGCAGGAAAATAGCGAAGTAATTTGCTACTAAAAGCTGATGTTCAAGCAACAACTACTACCTAAAGGTGCTGGCAACCACAAAAATGACAAAATGAACTTGCAGCATAATCCAAGTATAGTTTAATCACCAGTGTAACGTCACTCAAATTGTATCGATCATTTGTGAAAGTTTTTTGTTGAAAGGTATGTGTGGTGCAATTTTCTGGTATAAACATCACTTTTAAGCGGATGCGTAGTTTTCCGCGGCGTTGTATAGATGATGTCTCCATGTTTCTGGGTTTCACCGCGTGGATTTTTTCTTTTTGACGACAGTTTCTCCGGTATTCCAACCGGCGTCACCAGAACCATCGACCTGAAGAGAAACCTGAGAAACTGTCGTCAAAAAGAAAAAATCCACGCGGTGAAACCCCGAAACATGGAGACATCATCACTTTTAAGCGTTAAAAAAATTCAGAAGTAAGCTTGCAGAGATAAAAAAACAAGAGAACTGTATAACATATGACACATATTATGTTTTAGGCTCAATGGCAAAGATGATAAAACAAGCACATTGTATTACCTACTTATCACGCAGTGTATGTTTTAGGCTCAATTTAATCGTTAAAGTATCCTCATCCCAGTTAAAATGGCGATAATATTTCACCATTAATCTTCTACAAGTTTATTACAAAGTAGTCTGCAGGAATTTCTCTTTATCATAAAAATTTCTACATGGAACACATGCCTCCAAATCCCCTTGTAAATCAGTCACAACATGAAACTTTCCGGGCAAATTTCTATTACCACCCCAGGTCTAACGGTAATTAGATCGCGTATTCAACCTGCTGCAGGGATGAGGCGATATGATTAGCTGGTATTAAACTATGAGTATTTTCAAATTAAATGATATCAGAAAACTGTAGTGTATCCACTCGCAGCATGCGTCTACACATCAGTCTGACCTCAACAGGAGTTCACAGACGATTAAAAGGTGCAGCTACCTGACAGTAGCGGTAAAGGTCAGTGATAGACTGGAGCATGCACCCGTTTAAGTGTTAAAAACTTCCACCAGTATGATTGAAAAATGCTGACGATCAAATGTCGTCGCGTATCAATCCCATACAATTATTTCTCAATACCACTGATCAGGACCGACATTACCCACATGGCTCTAGAATGATTCGCGATGGCGCCCTAGCAAACTGATTTGTCTCTATTCACAGCATGTGGCTAGAATCAGTGTAACCTCAACATAATTTCGCTGACTATTAAAAAGTGTAGATATCTTGCAGTATAGGGTAAAGATAAGTGAGTACTGGAGTAAACGCCTGTTCAAATGTTAAAACTTTCAAAATTATGATTAAAAAGTGCTAGAGGCAAAACCTAATTGCCTATCAATCACAGAACATTCTTTATCAATTCCATTGACTGGAACAGACAGTACCCAAAGCGCTCTAGAAAGATTCGCCATGGCGCATTAGTTTTGCTATGGGAATGATCGCCTCTTACCGGTAGTATGGGAATCCCTGCGGCACGTGAAGGTCCATGGGCATGGCGGCGTGGGCCGCGGCGGCCGCCGCCGCAGCAGCCGCCGCGGCTGCCGACACCGCTGCCGCCGCCGCCGAATGCGAGTCCAACTGGTGGTGCTGCGCGGACGAGTTGGAGGACGTGGAAGAGGCCGACGAAGATGAGGAGTGCGCGGCCGCAGGGGGGGTCAGCAACTGCCCCTGGTGCTGCTGGTGCGGATGGTGGTGGTGGTGCGGGTGGTGGTGGGGATGGTGCTGGTGATGTTGGTGGTGGTGCGGGTGGTATCCCTGGAGGCTGGGGTCGCCGAAGTGGTGAGCCAGAGGGTGGTGATGGTGGTGGGCCAGCGGATGATGGTTGGAAGGGTGGTGGTTGGTGCCGTGGTGATGGTGCAGGGGCGAGGACGACGGGGTGCTGACCGAGGGGTACGGGCCCTGCTGCAAGGGGGGCGGCTGGTGGCGCAGGGCGGCGAAGGGGGCGTCGGCCCCCGGCTGCATCATCCCTGCGGCCTCCGCCCGAGGCGCGGCGGGCCACGCGGCAGCCACTGGGTCGCGGAGATGCCGAGGCGAGGGCAGCGGGAGAGACGAGCCGTGGCCCTCGGCGACTGGCGGCGCTCACGCCCGGCGAACTCTCTGTCCGATGGCCGAGGTGGACTGGCGACTACCCTGCCGGCGTGGGTTGGACATGCCCAATCAAATGTACTTGGAAAAAACGTTATCGAGGAAATTTTGACTTTGCCATCGATTGACCACGTTTCTTTACTGAATGGAATGGAGAAAAGAGTATTTGGAAAAGGTCCACCTCTCTTTTTGACACTTGTTTCCTACTACGAATAGTAGAAGAATAGGGATATCTCTGAAGTCCCTAACATAAGTTCAAAATTGATACAAGTCCAGTCCTAATTTTTAAAAAATAGGAAAACACCATTCAATCCAAAATCTCCTACCTGCATTCAACACTTCCCAAATTGGTCTTTTCAATTGTCAACTAAGAGGTGCACTATTTTCGTCAACTTAAGAGTAGAATTTTCAAGATAGACAATCGAAGTAACTGCGATAAATATGTCATTCAAAGATATCACGGGACTATACAGAGAATATCTCACATGTATTCACTACGAAGTGTTCGTGGCACAGATACCTTGACGGACTATCCGACACAATTCACAAACATGTGACACCAACGCGCGATTCTGGTAATGCGGCAGTCAGTAGCACTGTTATGTTGAGTCCCCACGTGGTCACAGCTTCTAAATGAGGTACGTAACGATGAACTGATACCGGTAAATATCCAATTTGAAAGTATCCAATGCTTCGGGTCCACAAAAATCCGATGCGGTCCGGAGGAAAGAACACTGAGGGGTACACCAAACTCTCCAAGAACGCACGTGGGGCACTATGACAGAGGGTACGATTACACCACCGCTCGTTGATATCTCCGGAGTCGCGACGATTAAAACGACTCGCTTAAACACGAAAATTAGCACAGCTGCGGAACAAAACTCCTTCAGGTGGGCGCTGATATTCTTATGTCACACACTGAGATGGAAGGACTGTCACCACACCAATCAAAAGAATTGTTTAGCAACACACGAGGCGGGAAACATTCAGTTCTCGGTCTGACAGGTGGAATCGTCGGCTGTCTCACCGATTTTAGGCTACGGGAACGTTATACTGAGGCAACACCAGAGGTTAGGCGGCCGGTTCGCCGGCTAAAGGTCCGATTGAGTCCCTCTCGGGGGAGGTTGATGAAAAAAATTAAGCCGGGAGATAGAGGCTCGCGTCTTGTTGTTTGCGACCGGCTACGGTGGGGGAAGCCGGCGGAATGGGGCGGGAACGGCGTGGTCTCCTTGCGGAGGGGAGGGCGTTTGGTGCGGGGAGAGCGGGGAGGTAGGAGAGGAGGAGGGAGTGAGGGAGGGGTAGTATGTGTGGCTCTGCCCACAGTATTTTGCGTCATCTGGTCACGTGACGCACATCTCCCTCCTTCGGCTGCATCACACATCCCTCCTCTCTCTCCACATCTCTCGCGCCCAGCATCCCACCTCTTGTCTTTCGATTATTACCCTTCCTCTCACGGGTCCACGGAGCATCATACGCCACGCCCCCCTGATTACCCACCCCCTTCCACCCCCCTCCCCAGCTCTCTCTCACCGGTCCGTCCTCGATATCCAAGAGCGGTGCGGTGCGGATTTGCGTGTTCAGACCACACCCTCCATCCTCTTTAACATTAGCCTCCTATATTTTCTCACACCTTCTACGCACTATCCTCATCATGCCGTAGAGTGGGAACAGGCTGAGGGAAAACCCAGACATCGGAGCAAAAAATGCGGTTCCGATTTAGGGTAACCTCTATCTCACATCTGAGTAAGTGATATAATTAGTTGTTCCAGCAGTGACTTTATTGACTATAGTTAACATAATAAAGAGTAAAGAAAACATTGTAATTTCATATAAATATTTATGTGGAATCACAAAGTTTTCTTCACTTTTTATTATGAGTAAGTGGTGTTTGATGTATCTTTAACAATAGTAGACAGGTAGATCTGCACCTCTATGTCTAATACAATATTTAACTGCGAGTTCAAACCACATCCTCTTCCACTTTAACATTAGCTTCCCCTAGACATATAAGCTCACACTATTTCATGTATTTTTTTCCTCATCATGCCTTAGAGTGGGACCTGGCAAAGGGTAAATCCGGAAATCGGAGCAAAAAATGAGGTTCCGATTCAAGGTAATCTCCATGGGCGTGCCCAGCGGGGTGCAGGGGGGCAGGGGGAACACGTAGTTTAAATATTTCTTGAATAGAGCTGAAAATGTATACATTCTTAATGTTACATAAAAGCAACATGTGCATCAGTTATAATGGGTTAGAGGCAGATAAAACAATATAGATATACGATACCGTTCCGTAATTCCTTATACCATGGATATCTATGATGTTTACGGTATAAGGCAGTCATGTTAGATCTATCTTCAATGATAATTAACGGGTAGATGTACACCTCCATGTCTAAAACACTGTCTACTAAAAAAAAAGTAATTGCGTATTCAGGCCACACCCTCATCCTCTAACCCCTTACAACCACATGTTGCGTCGAAGTGACATTAAAAATTCATACATTTTCAGCTCTTTTCTCGAAAGATTTAAACTACGTGTTCTTTTGTACACTATGGCGAAATATGTAGCAGCCACAATAATTGTGATTTTCACATTTTTAAAATGAGAAGTCTTAAAATAATATTTCTTCCAGACTCAGCTCTAGGTTAGAGAGGGTTAACCTACTCCATACATTTAAGCTCAAACCTTCCCAAGTACTTATTTTTATCACGCCGTACTGTGTGACCGGACCGGTGAAACCAGGATATCAGAGCAAAAAATGGAGTTCCTCTTTAGGGTGATCTCAATGTCACTTCTGGGTAAGTGAAGTTTGATGTATCCTCAACAATAGTAGACGGTAAGATATGCTCCTAAATGTCTAATACTATCGATATGAAAATTAGTCCCATAGAGGCATTGAGCCCACCAAGAATACGTTTGGGCAATCAAAGATGACTTCAAAACAGAGCATATTTGAGACTTTTCAATTCACTTAACTTATATTAGGTAATCGGCTTTAGAAATGAAGTATTATTTAAGCACGTTGATGAAAATACGATTGTCGAAAAAGCACTTCACTTCTATTCGAAAATATAATATTGCAAAAATGAAGTTACTTTGAGAAAAAAATACTTTTCAAAGTAAGAATGTAGTATAAATGGGTACATTAATGCGCATTAATTTACCGTAACAAGTAAATGAGTACTAATGTTACAAGGAGCTACAAACACGGCATATCTTTTGCGTCCCCAGCGTTTCATGAATAAATTCAGCAGTACGTAAATTATAATGTATTTCATTTTATTGTTCTCCTTTGGGAAAGATGTGATGGATAATCTGGCAAGACTGCTCTCATTCGTTCGACTGATTTCCTCGATGAAGGAAATGCATACGAAACATCAACTAACAGAGGCTAATGAATTAGACTGCAAAACCCTGAAAGGCACAATTTGTAGTTTGAGGGGATAATTAAACAGAGATCTGAATTTCGATGGAAAAGGAATTTTTCACGAAAGTTTGTTATTCGTTGAAAAACATTTATTATGTGTATTATAAAGCATAAACATTGCCAGTGATATCTTTGTCCCGTACTCTTGACTCGAAAATTGAGAAATCATCAAATATTCGCAATTAACTCGAGGGACTTTTTCCCCCCATTGCTTCAGTTTCAGACCATTGTATCGCGACATAAAATATTTTATGCAACAATAATGCGCAGAAAATTAGCTTTATTTTTATTTTGCATACATCGGCTCATAAGTAAACACTTGCTAGGGGACTTTTTAACATCAGTTATCATCAAAGTGTAAATATAACCAAGATATAAATTACTTAAAAGTCTTCCGGAGCGTCTTGAAGATGAATTTCCCACACTTCTAGGAATTTATACCGCGTCGCTGTTACTAGCGGCTACCATTTAGACCTGAAGAAGTGCCACTTGAACGCAGGTGACACCTTTTTCGCTTTCGGTAACATTATCCTAAAGAATGGAGCATTTGAAAAGATAAGAGCTTAAGATAAACAGTAACAGAAAAGCAAAAAGCGGAATAATGACCTGTTTGAGGTATTTTACTACAATGCTGAGTTACAATTGCAGGCGATTGTATCCCCAATCCCATCTTTCTAGTGGGAATACTATTCAGCTATTGCCATTCAATTAAAGATCAGTCAATCATGACAGCAAAAACGATATACAGGCGAGAATATGCTAGAAACACAGGAGATTTTTAAACAATAGAATGACAAACAACTAAATATAACGTGTTAATGAAAATACCTAGAATTTAAGTTCATAAAATACTCATGTGTCTTTATAATCAATAAATCAGCTGATAATTAAATTTTCCGAATAGAGTGCACCTACTTTAAAACCCTGAAAAAAATTTGACGAGAAAACTAACGGATGGGATGGAATTTCATGTTAAGGTGGTCAGTTTCTTTTCAATTTCTGCATACACTTTGCAGCAATGAAGTTCGCCGGAATCCTGACTGTCAGATAAACTCAACGGCAAAATTTTTTGCCAGGCTTACGGCCTACAAACCGACGCGGAATGAACGTGATTGCACGATTCCACTGCATGCGATTCTCATGAAATTCCATACGTACTTTTGGCACTATAAGAAATTTATTTAAAAATGGGAAATTTTCTTAGGGCGATTAAGAACCAGCAGTGGAGGAGGTGCATATTGTAGTTTGAATCATTTTTAATATATTATAATAATTATCATTATTAGTTATTAATACACTTAACTGAATAGACGCTGATTATGAGACAATGCTGTCTCCTCTGCCATCGAAACCCACGGCTTATGGATACTTAAAGCAACATTGATATCTTTTGTAACAATCGGTGGCGGTGGGATAAAGCCCTCGCCTCCCAAACCTAAGGTCGCAGGTTCGAGTCCCGCCTTGGTATATTATCCTTATTCAGGGCATGAATGTTTGCGAATGTTTAATTGTTAAATGTTATCATAAACCCCGGTGTAAAGGCCAAATAGTACAGTTTTCGGAGATGTGGAAAACACATTTTAAAAATATAAAATAAAAGGATTACTCGATGAAAAAAAGATGACATATGAAACATTTCCACATGGAAAGTAAATTATTACTTTCTTCAGAGGTCATAATACTTCCAAAGAAAGTTTCCAAGGAACACGGACTTCAAAATGTAATTTCTTTACTAACATTAAGTTTAGCATCGTAGTCGTCTCTTCCGTTTGACATGAAATATATTATCCTGCATTGTGGCACGAAGCCAGTTAACCCCTCCCCATTCCCAATAACCATATATATTTTATTACATCACGACATCATTTCCCCACTCATTGTCAGTGCATACAGATACCCAATGTCCTCCACATCAAACAAATACACGCTCTTAATTCCTCTCCCTTCACCTCACCTTCTCCTCTCACCTGTTTTTCTCCGCGGGGACAGCAATCCTGCGAAAAACTCCACGTGTACTTGAGATATTGGCTGGACACAGAGGAAGGGAAAATAAACTCAACATTGGGTGTATTGGAGGCGGAGAAGGCGCCACTTATGTGACAATTAAATTCACTCACGTTATATTGTCTTCATATAAATGTGATTTATCTCTGTTCGTCTACACTTTTTCTTTCCGTATTAGCATAAATAACATTTGTGTATATCTTTAGCTGGAAACGTTGAATTATGGAATTTTGAATTAAATTTTCGCTGGAAAAATTGAATAACTTACATCTCCCCATTAAAAATTCGGAAATCAGCCAGTCGATTCAGAATAAGAATTAAGCTGCATAAATATTCCTGAAAATATGATACCAATAGATACCGTTATAATTAAGTATACCGGGACTAGCCATGGTGATATTTTAGGAGTCACCCGCAATACACAAATTGTGCGAAAAATCCACAGAGAAAAAAATCATCTGCCTTGTCCCGTATAGTCCTCAAATTTCCACGTGGAAGAATTGCGCCTCGGTAGCTGAATTGGCTAAAGCCCTCGATCTGATATCGGGGGATCCGGGTTCGTGTCCTGGTCAAGGCGAATGAATTTTTTCTATGTGGTTTTTTCCCAGATACTATTCTTTAATGCAAACTGGTTCCCCCTTTAGAGTTCGAAAAAAGATGTGCTGATTCAGAATAGAATCATAATAGGCAGGTTGAAATCCCTGAAAATACGTTATAAATAGGATTCATTAATGCAGGCAAACTGCGTTTGTGGCAATGAACATAGCGGGGGGGATGTAGAGAGCGGGACAGGGCTTCAAAGACGGGTATCGAAATCCGGACTTGTATATTTTTATTGTGTCCGCTGGTTTCTCCGGCGTCATTCATCTGCAAGGTAAGTGGTCGGGGAAGGGTGGATGGGGGTGATGGGTTTTGTGCAGCAGGGCTCTGACAGAGGGGGTGGGGGGCAAACGGGGTCAGAGAGGGAAAAAGGAAGGGGGTGGGAGAGAGAGAGAAGAGAGACCAAGTCAGGTCCGTCGCCAAACATGGGCAAAAGACGTTTTCAAATGCATTTGACATAGCGAGAGCGACAAGCGAAATTTTCATTCGTCTTGTCTGAAAAAGGATCCGCGAGCCTCCCCCTCCGTACTGACCATTTACGGACTGGACATAACGAGGGGAGCGGGAGGGGGGTTGGGGGCAATTGATTCTTTGCCGAGCGCACACGAGGAATTGGGAGGCAGGAAGAAAATACATACATACGTTGGCGTCCCACACGATATTCCACACAGGTTGCATAAAGGGAGAGCAGGTTGTCCACAAGAGTCAAAATACTGAGAAATTCTAGATTCGAATATAACTCAAGGTTTTCAACACTAAATTTAGTTTTGAATTTCAGCTAATTTTATCGCTTTAATATAATAACAAACATAAAATAATAATAAGATCCAATACTTTGAAAATATATAAGTTAATCAAAGGAGGCTGAATCAAGGGAGGGCTCGACCATCGCCTGTTCAAAGCAATCTCCGTGTTTAATCACTGAATTCGTGAGTGTACTTATCAATTATTGATATACTTTCTGTGTGCGCAAACTGCTATGGTAATTTCGCACCACTGTTCTATAAACTGTTAATGCAAGGAATTTATTGACTGAAGAGAAATTGAAACAGTGCTATTTTTAATTCAGTACTCAGATGAAAAAATATTCCAGTTGTTATTTAAAACACTGACTGTTATTTATAATATTGTGGTTTTCTTTAGAAATGTGAATTACTCGGGTGAGGGTATTTTGAGAATCACCAAGGATTTTTTAGCGTTCCGCTTTGTGTTTCAAACGAGACTTGCGGTACCTGCCAACAAGATACCTTCGTCAGGATATAGCGCGCACTCAAGAGAAGATGTGCAATCGTTACACCAAGGTGGTTGATTCTCTTAGTTGGCTAGATAAATGAACGTATGTAATGAATAATTAAATAATTCACAAATGAATAAGTAGAGTAACATAGAAATTACCTTTGTAGGTTTGTTGAATATATATTTTACAGATTAAATTTGAATTTCGTAAAAGAAGATAATAGTTGAGAGGATTTCCGCTGCCACTTTCATTCGTAACAGTACAGCAAACAATAAACTACTTAAAATCTAAAAGTAGAATATCGCATGCACCCAACACTGTGGCTTCCTTGCTTGTGATGTCCTGCCATACACTTTTGCCTTCGCATTTGAATTCGATTATAAAATGAGTACGCCGATAAAATAATCTTTGTTTGATTTTCAGCTTAAAACAGGAATTCGTGAGTTATTCGCACAAATTTCCCCGATTTGATTCATATTCTCCTCCCCGTGGATGGCAGCGAAATCAATCGAAAATCCGGTTCCATAGATCATTATTTTTTCAAACTTTAATTGGCAATAAGATTTTCATTTCTTCGGACGTCATGAGTATCCAAGACTGGTTCCCTGATCCTTGGACACCCTAGGGAGATAACAAGATACACTGGTTCGTTAAGAATAAAACTACGGCATTAGATTCCGAAACGGAGATTAAAAAATTGCAAAGAAACTTCCCCGAACGCGGCTTCCAGGAGCTCAGATTCCAATTCATTCGGTTTATAAAGTGACTCCCTCCTTCGCCGAATACGTTATAATGCTTCACTTTTACGTGATTTCCGTTTAAAGACTAATAGCGATACGGCTTCAAAATGACATAAAAATACACCGTACCCTTCGTTTCTTCGAATACGGATTCGCACAACGCTTCCTAATCGCGAAAAGTAGACCTGGCGCTAGAGGAAATCTCAGTGAGTATTTTTGGAATATTTTTCACAAGTAAAATCACAAAAAAAAAAGAAACAGATGAGCAATTCCACGTAAATGTCATACTGGCTGGTTAAATAAAAAAAAGTGGTTGGAGGCTCTGATATGGATCAAAATTTGTGCTATAAAGTCTAGACTTTCGTTATTAAGTCCTGACACTAGCATGACTCGCGTGTGTCTCTGACAAGAGAAATTTTTTATGTGCTCACCACAGTTTTTAGCCACATACTAAATTTAATGAGTCATCTACGTGCAAAAAACATCTGTTTTGCTAATTGATTTTTATGGCCACTGTATTAATAACTTTTTTCTATTTTGAGGTTCGTTCATTATTTTGAATGATTTTAAGGGTTTTGGCACAAATTTGTTTTGTTTATTTTGAATTAAAGAGGTTATTTTGTACATTTTTTGGCAGTGAATAAATGTATACCAGAAGGGAATCACAAAAGTCAGTCCGTGACATTTCTGGTCAGTCCGTGACAATGCTTTTCAAGAGGAATTACTCCTCTGTAAAATCAGTTATTGTAATGGGCTTTGCAGCATTATGAAATTTGCATTTGGTGTTCTGAGATATATTTTACTGAAACTCTGATCACTCTTTGTTTCAGAGCAAACCTTAGAGGTTTTAATCTGAGCTGAAAGTTCGTTTCATTTTTGTCAGTCCGTGACAGAGAATTTTAAGTCACGTAAGTCCTGTATTTTTCAAGACAAAGTAGTGTATCAACCAAAGTTAAACTTCCCACCATTTTGCAGCAATTTGGAAGTTGAAAAAGTTTTGTATGTCAGTCCGTTCGCGTTACGTGTGTTCTTAAAAGTTCAAAAACGCATTGTGACGGTCAGTCCGTGACGCGTGGAATCGCCAAGATGCATTGAGATCTGGGTGGATATGTCATCTGGTGGACAACGCCAGTGCTAAAAATACCAGCAATTACAGTGTGAGCATTTCAAATATTATGAATTTTAATGCTAATCAATTGCTTTTATCATAAAAGACTGTTTTCCTTTCGATTTATTTCTATTTCATAGATAAAATCTGAAAAAAATAAATAGATGCATTGATATCTGGATGGATATGTATTCACAACGCCAGTGCTAAAAATACCAGTAATTACAGCAGGACCCCGCGATTAGCACCCTATGGCTCAGCCAAATGGGTGACCACGGTTCCAACTTTTTCAGATTTATCTGCTGGTTCATGGACACTCGATCTAGGTAGAAGAAAACCTTTCCAAGTTTTCGGTTCCTTGGTTCGGTTACCGCATCCCATCTTCCGCTTCAGACGTAAATAGGTTTCCCACACTTCATTGTTAAATTATTCAGCCCGACTGTTTCGAAAGGTGAGGATAGAGTTCAAAGCGGTCTAGTCATTGTCTTCCTCAGTTCACACTTTCAGGGTTGGAGAACCAGTTCCTTTTCCTGAGGTACAGGGCATTAATATCAATTTTGTGTAGTGGCATCTGAAATCGGCTTCATCTGTGATTTGAACCCTGAACCCCTAGAAAAGTAGCCAAGCGCAGCTAATTTACCACGCTCCTTCACGAAGTGAAATTCCCCGACTTTCCTCCAAGGTGCATTGTGATTTTTTTAAATAACTTCATGTACAAAGATATAACTGATGATATATTTTTCACGCCAAAAATTAAAAATTTTTATCGCCATGGAGACTCTTATCGCTTAAATCATTTTGGCATAAAATAAGTAACACTTGGTGGTAACTTTTTTTATAAAAATATTTGGGTACTTTTTAAGAGCCAAAAAAGAAAACATTTCATCATCAATTTCGGAAAACTTCTTTGGTGCCTTTCTATGAAAAACATTAACTGACAAAAGTTTTCCCAGTTGCTAACTTCACTTCACGTTGCTAATTTTTGCTGTATTTCATAGGTATCGCTTTTACCTAAATAGCGGTTATATCAAATTCAGATACATTAAGTTATTTAGATTGTGCTATCAAATTTGAACAAAGTTATTTTTCATCGTTTATAGTGCGATCAAATTTGAATATCCAAAGTGATATTTAAATAATATCACTTTTATATCACCGAAGGAAAGAAGACGTAAGAGTAATATTGATATTGTAAAATTGACATCTTTTTTGGGATAAAAAAATATATAAGATGCTGTTTCGACCTGGTTTTTCAGCAGTTAGTATCAAAGTCGATCGCATCGCAAGCAAGTTCAGCACCCTTGGCCTAATTCATCCCCGGAGACCACGAGGAACACGTGCGACCTCCCATCATTGGGAAGATAAGTCCTCCTCCACCGAATCGATGAAGGAGGTGGAAAGCTGAGCGCTCCTTAATATCAACCTACCCTTCGCCACCATACGGAAGGAAGGCTGCGCGAGGGACACGTGCTTCGGGAGAGGAAGATGAAGATTCAATCGTGAGGGCGAGAAAGGCGGGTGGTCAAGAATCCCAAATTTCGGCCGGGGGGGTCGTGACGTCATGGGGATGCGGGGGCGGGAAACGGGGGCAGTGGGGGCCGGGACGTGCCGAAGGCGACCGCCGCGCCCCCACCGCCGAAGACGGAGGCGACGCGCGTGATCGGGGGATGCGAGGCTGTAAGTATTCTCTCTCCCGTTCACCCTTCACCGCCTCCCTCACCATGCCTCGGCATCCCTTCCCTCCATCATCCTTCGTTCTTCCGCGTTTTTACGGCCCTCGATCGATTCGAGGAAAGGGAAACAGCCGGAGGCGATGTCGGACTTCCCTCGACTCCGGAGAAGTGGAGAGTAATTATCACATGCCTCGTTCACATTACGATTGTCCGAGCGATCGTCCTAACGATAGTTGGCCGAACTAGCCGTGTGAATGCATGTCCTGAGAATAGTCCACGCAGTTCCAAGCGTTGCCACTTTACGATGGTTAGGCGCTGGGAGACCGGAAAAGGAACCGACAAGAGAAAGACGAAAAGCTCGTGAAGCTCTATTTTTTTCATGGATTTGTCCTAGGAAGGAAGATATGTGCGGAAGAAAGATTATTCGGTAAATACACGTTGAACACAGTAATATCTTGTCCCTGCATACCTCAACAGCTTTGCTAACCTTCAATTTCCCGTTCACTTTAGATTTCAGCACTAGAGGGCAGCAAAGGTTTTAACCATCGTAGTGTGAATGCACGATAGTTCCGACAATCGCTGGAACAATCGTAATGTGAATGAGGCAACAGAGAAAGGATGGGTATCAAGTTACTGTTGACAATGGCGGTTATGATAGAGAAACCTGGAATCTTAATACAATAAATTCCGGTTAATTGTATACATAAAAACCGGTACATGGGATCGGGTTGGTGTAGTGGCAAGGGTGTTGCCTTCACACCCCGTGGGCTCGGGTTCAAGTCCCGGCGGTGGCGAAGAATTTTCCGAGATTGTCCAATCTGTGCTTGAATATTGTGTGGAGGACATCTCAAGCGCAACACTCCGTCCGTCGGATGAGACGTTAAATCGTGGTCCCCTCGGCGCCTTTTGTTTAGAGCAGACTAATGCCGACGCCGGGTTTCTCTCCACCCTTCCATTCGCACCTTTCCCTCATGGCGCAAATGATCTTAGCTATCGGTCGCCTTCTCCAAATACCATACCATACACAACCTTGGAATCGATACACTTTATCTCAATGAGGTAGCTGCCCTATCTATCTTAAACATTCCACCATATCAATTCGAGGACTAAAATATATATCAAAGAAGACTATTGTTATTAATAACGGCACCCGGTAATAGTAAACTCAATCATGGTAAATGAATTACATTAAAACATTTTTTTATTGGAGTATGTTCCTCGCAGCATCATCATATTTAATAAGGTGGCGTTTGCAATTCAGCCTAGAAGAAGCCTCAAGGCGACAAAATGCAAATTCTTTTATGGTTAGATCGAGAAAGTGTCGTACAGGCATCCCCCGAGTTACGTATGTCTCGACTTATAATAACTTATATATAATGACTTAATAACTAATATTCTACTGCATTGAGACTGAAATAAGACCAAAGCCTGAAAAATATTTCGATTGGGATTCATGTGGGTGGGATCACTTAAAAGTGGATATATTATTCCAAAAAATACAAAGCAATTTTTATACCTTGGTAGTCTGACGGATGCTGAACTCAAGTTAAAAGAATTGAATTGCGAAAATACTTGATGTAGGTATATCAGAATTAAATTAATCACGAAGAAAAATTTGAGAAGGGCAACCAGTAAGTGCAGCTTCATGGGTCACAATAACTACTTGGTAATTTTACGAGTAAAAAATAATTCACGGAAACCTATGGTTTCCGAGTTCAAATATTTACCTACTATTTTTCCGGCACTCGCGAGTAATACATAAAAAAATGATTAATGTCCTCCTTTTCGAAAAATCGAAATATTAAAAAGCATATTATACTAAATCAAAATCTTCAAATGTTCCAGCCCAAAAAAGAACGCATACCATAAAAATTTTGCATAGATTTTGGCTTATCCCAGCGTCCATCGATTTCATCCCACGTCCTAAATTTTACTCAATTACGCCGTGTATTGTGAGCGCATGGCAATACTATGGCATAGTAATCATAAGAAGGGAACACCTCAAGGCAAATGGCGTAACCAGGAACTTCGTCCGGTAGAATTTTTTTT
The DNA here is from genome assembly GCF_921293095.1 of Ischnura elegans. NCBI lineage: Eukaryota > Metazoa > Arthropoda > Insecta > Odonata > Coenagrionidae > Ischnura > Ischnura elegans. The sequence goes on from NC_060249.1 coordinate 89,365,626, forward strand.
TTATTTAAACAGAGCACTAAGCAGAGGGTTTTAAACTAATTTGAACGCTTTTCATAATCGAAAAACGCAATAGGGTGTTTCCTATGTTTTTATTGCCTAAATCGAAAGATTATTAGTACGCATTTCACGCTTTTAGATTTTTAAATAAAGATATCAATTTTTCGCGATCAAATGAAAAGTGAAAATTTTCAAGCGCACGAAAACGCGACAGATAAGTATGAATGCTAAGTTAAGCCCCTGTGACGTCATTCTGGTTCCGGCTGCCGCTGTGAGAGGCCACCCTGGTGCAAGGCTATGAGCGCCGATACGATGCAGGCTGCTAGCAGGTAGCGCTTGACTTAAATATGGATTATTATTACCCTATCAAACGAAGGAAACTTTCCGACCTTGGGCAATTTTAATAGTTGATTATTAGGAGATATTTCCTTGAGCTCTGTATCTCATGCATGCATTGGTAATCTCATATGATGTAAAACTCCTGACTATAATATAGTCGCATAGCATCTAGGCCCCTGTGACATCACGTGGGTTGCATGAATGCCAATCTGGTATTTTTCAATTAGGTTAAAATTCACCATAAACAACTGTCTAAACTGGGATATCTAAAACCAAATAATTTGTATCTTATGAATACAGTAATGGTGGTTAACGAATCGCAATCAATGCCTTTCGTTTTCTTTGATGAAGGGAACTACCCTATTTTTCGAAGAAATCTTTTTGTAAATTCATGATTTTTACATATTTTGTTTTCTTTTATGAAGTAATTCTGTTTTTATATTTCGGCGGGGGTTTCCAGAACCCCCTGGGAAACCCCTTACGCTACGCCACTGCCTCAAGACGCTGCCTCCGTCTTGCGAGGGAGTGAATGAAAGCACGTGGGCTAGAGACGGCGCGGCGTGGACCACCCAGCCGGAGCGGCGCCGAACACCGCCGTGATGCGAATCCTGGAAGACGTCCCAATGAGTTGCCGGGGAAGAAACACTTTCCCGCCTGGACTCCTCGTATTCGGACGTGCGGTCTCTCCCGGACACGAACGAACCTCCACACACACATTTCCCCCGATCCAACACCCCTCCCACGCGGAAGAGATACCCTTCCCAAACACGGGGAGAATTGGAAGGAAGGGTAAAAAGGGATACCCACAAACCTCCCCCCCCCCCCCACCTTTTATGTGCCTACGCGACCGGACTGCCTCATTCGGCGAGGCTTGGCGCCGGCGCGAAGGGCACAAACATATCTCCCACCCCCACCTTCCATTTTCCTGTCCTCCCCCCCCTCTCCGGAGCCGACGCTACCTCTCGTGGCGGCCAGGGGAATGAATGCCACGCCCCATAATGAACGCAAGGCACGTCCGCGGGGTGTATAAGTCTAGAAAACATTCCTTTTATAAGCGCCAGGGTATTTGATATCCCTTATCCACCCCCCCAATCCCTTCCATCCCACACCTCTCGGTTCTCTTTAACGCCGTCGCACACGGAGCGAAGCTGCTGCATATATGGTTGATTCTGGCAGCGTCTCCTAGCGCCAGAGTGATCAACTATTTCTTAAGAAAATAAACGAGATCGCTAAATTCTGGGCCAGAAATAAGAGATATTTCGAAATCGTTCAATTTAACAAAATAAGCAAAAATCAATGCATCGTTTGCGAAAATCATAAAAAAGAACCTTTTTTACTTCAAGAGGACCTAAATGAAAATGATCGGGTTTCATAAAATGAGCTTACATCACTACTTTTATATTAAGTTTTCATTGCAGGCCTTCGCTTTTGCCAAAAACTCAGCCAATTTTTGCGCCACTGTTTATATTATATTATCTCTCATCCGTGAATATAGGCTTCCCTCACATTACCCAACGACTAATGTAAAGTACTTTATATGGCCAAGTTACGAAATATGATTTTTCATGGAAAATTTCATCTTTGATACCACCAGAGATGCTCTATTTTGCTACGGTTAATGGCTAGCTATCACATTCTGCTAATTCTAAAAATTCAGGGCAAGAAAACAAGAAGTTTTAACCTTTGTAATGCTCACATTCCCATCGGCGATAAAACCTATTTATTCACTTCTACAGGTTGGCAAGTTATACGATCACTACTCAATAACTCATCTTAAGAGGCCATACCTTCGTCATTTTCCGGCGTTGTCCATTGACCAAACCCAGGGCCTTCTGATGTTAAGTCCTCCTATGTGTCAAGGGAGGCAGCCGGTGGCGTCGGGTCGTCATCACTGTGGTCAGCGGAGAGCTCCTACTTCCGAGGGGGCTCTGGATACGGATACGGATACGGTGCCGGCGTCTTAAGGCGCGGCGATTATTAGGAGGACGCCAACCGGCAGCCCGGCGTCCTTAGATGCGGAAGAGCTGTATCTGGTAACAAGGGCGTACCCAGGATCATAACTAGGGGGGGCAAGCCATGGGATTTATGAGATTAATTCCTTGAAAAAATAGATTTATTTTTGTTACATATCTTATACTAATATATATATCTTCTTTCGTGGGTTTAAAGGAAATTTGTTAAATGCTTTCGCTTCAATTAAGTACTGATTTTGCTTAAAGACTTTTGCGATTTTTTCTTCTGGGGGGGGGGGGGGGGCTGCCCCTCGCTGGGTACGCCCATGTCTGGTAAGGCGGGCGTGGAGCCGAAGATCCAGAGCGTTCTCAGATCACCTCTTGTATCATTTTTGTGGGACCCAAGATCAGGATCCTCAGGAGCTCGTTTGGGGCGATGCACAGTAGTCTGAAATCGGAAAATGCCTTGACGTATATGCTCAAAATAAATTGATAACCATGTAAAATTAAGTCATTTTTCATTGATCTCATTCTTTACTGAGAGTTCATGGTGTCTCTACTTCTTTCAAGTCTCTACCTCGAAAAACGTAATTTTGGACTTTTATCCGGCTTTTTCCGATTTCAGACTACTGAGCGATGGAAACTGCTCAGAGACACCCTCTAAAGCAAAGGATAAGTTATTGCATCCAAAATAGAAAAATCAACACAGGATTAAAAATTGAATAGAACTTAGAGGAATGATGGCCGGCTTTCTCGGGTATCGTAGAGGGTTATTCGGGATTTTCACCGGGTCACATTCCCCATTGAGACCGACGCTTCGATGAACGAGGTATCCATTTCCTGCCCTGATTACGATGGACGACTAGCTCATCGAAACTTCGGGCGTGATGAAGAACCTGAGCCGGTGGAAATCCCGAATAACCCCTTTCCAGCGAATTATCAAATAAATATTATTTATAATTAATTTACTTGCATTGCGCTAGTTCATTATATATTCAAATTTAATGGATTAAATTACCTGTATAAAATTAGTATATCAAAGGGAAATATTGTAATCTTATTAGCGAATCATGTGTCGAAAAGAATACTAAATTTCTAGGTTTATACGACTATAAATATGAACAATATCACTCAATCGAAACGCAAGTATTAACATATTGCCTGATGGTATTTGAAATAAAAATTGATACACGGAACTGGGCTTAGCAATCCGGTTTTAACCGCCACTGGAAAACCATTGAATTCCGTCTTTTAATGCGCAGTTAAACATAAAAAATCTTTTATTGGCAAACCAATATTATTCGTGGGTAATGTAATGTTGATAGCAATAGAGATAAAATTGAACACATTGTAAAGACTAGGGGATATTAAGTTAACATTAATCGAAATCTGTTATCGTTCTGCGGATAGAATCACGTTCTACGATACCCTTAAAATTGAATCGAAGTGAAATAAGCTCATTGGCCATTACCGATGAAATACAATTTATCAAATTAATGAGTTTTATCAAAATGATTGATGCCTTCGATAAATATGCCTTACCATATCCACCGCATCAAGTTCTAACCAATTTACAGCTAAATAAAATGCCGCCGCATTAAATTCTGAATGCCAACAAAATGCAGCACCCGCGACAGCACGCTGCCTTCCACATTTATTACTCTTCGATTCCATTTCATTTCCGATCTGGCAATTCGAGATTCATACCGCCCCAACGCACGGCCTGCCTCCTCATGCATTCGGCGCACCGAGGCAGAAGCGAATATATATACGAGAGCGCATATCACCCTCCCACTACAAAAAAAAAGAATAAATAAAAGTGATCGATTACCCATTCGCGAGTGACACAACGTTATAAACATCCGCGTATGCAAGAGCCGACGAAACAAAGCAAAATAAAAAAAGAGCAAACACACATGACGGGGAGATGAAAAAAAAATAAATTGTGCAGTTACTCACATCTCCGCAACCACTCGAGTGCATTAGCATTGAAATAGTTTACGAGCAGAGCTCCATTAGCGGAGTCGGCGGAAGTATCTATTTATGAAGACTTCCATATAGGTCGAATCCACTCCGTCCCTCTCTCATAGGTTTCACCTGCATGGGCTTCAATCAAAGGACCGTAGTGCGGGCCCCATACCCTCCGCGGACCCGCAGCCCGCAGTTCTCCGGTTCGCTTCACCACCGCGACCGCCCTCTGGCCTGCTCGCCTTGCATAGCAAATATAAAAGGGACCCGTCCCGGGACGTCGCGGCCGCCCGTTGCCGCCCTGACCGCGGGGTGGGGTCGGCCCGGGAATAGAATAGGCGGACTGCCGAATGCGGAGCACGTATGAGTGGCTAAGCGCTGCCAATCGGTGCCGCCCGCTTGAGTGTGCGATTCGTGTGCTTCTCTCTCTCTCTCTCCATACACTCCCGGATTAAACATCCCCTTGCTCTCGGAGTGAGCCAATCTACTATGTTGCAGCAGGTATTACAGCAGACCCCGCCTTCATCCAAGATTCGACTTAAAAGGCAAATTAACAATAGGCAATAGTTATTAGTTAAAGAAAAGGAGGCCTTAGCGTGAAATCTCAGTATACATGCCTCAATGGCAGCGTTCGTATAAAAAATAAATAAAAGATCGTAGCACTTTTCCACATTTTTTGTAGAAAACTGTAACGATGTTTTATTTATTTTAATACGTCTAACCTCCACCAATTGAAGCCTAAATCTGTTGAATTTGTTCGCATAAATACTTAGCTCGGAAATCAAGAGCATACCCAGGATCAAAACTAGAGTGGGGCAAGCCTTGGTCGTTCAAGTTGTAGCATAGAGAAGGTTATAAAACCAAAATTTCAAGAACATCATAACATCGCTTTATTGGATTTGAAAATATTGGCTCGGAAAAAAATACTTTTAATTTGATCACATGTTTTATGCTAATATCACTTTTTTGGAATTGAAAGGAATTTCTTCAAAATTTTCAATTGAAACAAATTTATTTTTGCTTCTGCGGGGGGGGGGGGGCGGACAGCTGGCCCCTCCTGCCCCCCCCCCCCCCCCGCTGGGTACGCCCATGGCGGAAATGGGAGAGTACGTACGTTGCACGTTTTTGGGAAGCCGTCTATAAAAAATTTAACCTCAATTTGGATAAATCCCGAGTTTAATAATAGTGAGATAGTGTTTAAGTAAGATATAAATTATTTAAATTTGCAAAATTGATGTCGTGCTGAAACACCAGGCAGCCATATTCTCACAGATGTGACGTTATTTCTTACTATGTGCTTTCAGGTATAGCTAGTTCATTGGGGTGAGCCTCTACACAGCATATACTGATGAGTTAGGAAAGAAGGCATGGAATGAGCGCATGATCACAGAATCAATGATTTCTAGCATTACAATTGATTTTGGCGACCTTCACAACTTTCGCCGCCAAGCGAACGGCGAACATGACAAAATTCATTATACCAGCGTTTCGCAATGGCAGAGGATAGGGCTTCATTGCCAAAAAGGAAGTTGATTGATGCACTCCTATCCTGATAATCAACGTAGAAAGCAGTAAAAAAAACTCATGGCACGAAGTGTTCACGAGTAAACTCCATTTTTTCGCTGAAACAAAATATTTGAATCGCTGCAAACAATGCAAGTTATGATCAAACTGCAAAACTTTCTGAGGAAGGTTAGCGCTGATAGGGTCAAATTTCAGATGGAAACGTCACATGGCGCTTAAAGCAATCAGTGTTGCTAAGGTTCAAAATACAAATAGCTACCCTTGTATTTTCCAGAAATTGCATAATTAAATCGGCAACTATTTACACGCTTTCATTGCAAAGCTCGCCTCTGCGTAGAAATGCGTAAAACCATACATGCATATTAAAAATACATATCAATATGATAAAAAAAACATGAAGCCATTTCTTGCAAATTATATCTAACATAAATACAACGCAGACACCACATTTTACTAATTTCTCAGTAAATATTTATTGATTGTTGTTCCCTCTGGTAATTTCTGAGATGGACTCATTTTCCATAATGCCTTGAATGACAGTAATTTACTTAGACACTAAACATGGTTCATATAGCAACCTTCGAAAATTTCAACGAAATTAATCCCATGGCTGAAGTCCAAGTATGTTCGTTGAATAACAAACTGCACAATTGTCGTCAAAAGCAGGGTTGGAAGATTTTACTTTAAAAAATGTTCACAGAAACTTGTTCATATTCTCTGTACCTTATGCGTACTTGCTTTTTCAGCATATAAGGATGAGGCTGAGAAATCAAATCCTTAACTCATGCCAATAGTATTGTTTTGAAGTGCACAGCACGGCGCAATTTCCTTAGTGGACGAGTCCGGTCTTTCGGTCCATGCGTGACCACGCAAAATCGTGTTCTCATGACAGGGTGGGAGCGTCCAAAAGGAAAATTTTGTATGCGCAACCGAAAGAATATCAGGTATAAGTGCTTGTTCATTCCTTTCAGCTAAAAGTACTCAATTGAGGAGAAATAAAATGTGTTTTCATACGGGTCACAATTTTGACATTGACCAGCTGAATGAAACGTTAAATCTCCTAAATGTTAAAACCAAGATCGGAATATTGAGCATCAAATCCTCTTTCACAATAAATCAACTTGGCGAAAATAACTGGCATAACTTAGGAGTTTGGTCCGTGATAAAACAATACACCGGTATGTAACAAGCATAATTTAAGCTTTCTTTTCAACATTATCTCAATTCTAGCCAATAATATTTGCTCTATTCCCATGTCATGTTAATAATTTTTTTCCTTACTATGATGTTTTGTCTATTTATTTGTTTTGATGGCTAGACACAGTTAAAATAAAATGAAGGGATCTGTTATCACGTTGTACTAGACCATTGTTAGAGTGATATCGCTGTATATCACCTTTTCATTCTAGTCCTCAAAATTACTTATTTCTCCCGATAAAAACTCTATTCAAGCCAGGAATCAATGAATTTTGCAACAAGATGGAAATGTGGTAGATTTTACTTTACGAGGATGAAGGGTATATTCTCAACTGGCGTTTACATCGCTCATGCTACGCTATGAGCTACTACTATTATGAACACGGCCGCGGCGCCACTACTCACGATAGGGTGAACATAGAACGCAAGAATTCAGCTGATGATGAAGTATACTGTAGAGATACCTAAATAATGAGAGTGATCACATATTTACATAATTAACAGATATTTTTATCGTATTAGAAGGCAACTGGTAATTCTGGCTGTTTTTTTCATAATTCTTGTATTTATAAACTGTTAAACAACATACATTGCGTTCAAAAAATGACAATGAGAAGAAATGATAAAATCTCTTTCTTGGGCCCTTTTTCTCATTTTTTACACAAAATTATGCAGAAACTTGTAAAAAAAATATCATATCATTTTTATTACTCATTATTGTAGAATAAATGAGGCTATTCTTTAATTCTGCAAGTCTTCATAGTGCACCTTATTAACTCTGGGGACAATGGTCTTGTCCATATAATTTTGGAGCCGAAACACACAGCAAAAAGGGGAAGATTTTCGAGAAATTGCAATCAATGTTCATGTCTTAAAGAAGCTTTGTTTAGAATAGTGAGAGGAAGCCATGATAAAATATTAGGAAAACTTTTCCATAATATATATTAAATCGAAAAAGTGCATGTTACATTCAACCTGGTTAGATGTTTTTAGAAATTATTATAGGTTGGTATTACGGAACACGCGAATGCTAGATTAATTTTTTATTGAGAAACTATTTTGTATTTATTATAAACAGTAAAGTCTGACTTTACAAAATTCCGTCTTTTTTATTTTTATTTTTTTATATCATTGTAAAATGCACAGCTGCATCTAACGAATGAATAAAATGGAAATGCCAAACAGAATTGTTCAACATTGATCTCTATTTTCAAACGATTTCAGAACGGGTCGTGGATACCAAATCGGGAAGATATGGGGAGGAAATATACTACCTTATTATGTGGGTAAATTTAGGCATACAAAATTGAAACTAATTGGATTGACACAGGATGAATGAGCGGGGGAAATCTGTCAATATAAATTCTGACACCCTCTGCCACACTCACTTGCTAAACCTGCAACGGCAGTGCGTGTTATCACGTGCATCCCCGTATTTTCCCCTTCTCCTAGGTATTACACATCCGATGCTATGCTAATCTGCTTCTTCCTTGCATGTATTCTTCCCTTGGCGAGTCCTATTCACTTCTCCATCCCTGTACCTCGCTCACCTGACGGCCGCCCTTCTTGCTACAGAGGGATGTGCGCTCGTCTGTACCACCAATCCGCCCCACCCTCCTCTCCTCCATCTCTTCAACCCCGCCCAGCCTCCCTCGTCGTCCTTCTGATCGCACCGCTAAAGAAAAGTCCTGCTTCTCCTTCTACACCCACGACCATGTCCTTCCTCAAGCCACCCTCGGCCAACCTACGCCATTCCGTGAAGAGCTTCAATCAAGCGAACAAAAGCGTCGACCAGGTTAAATCTTGTTCTATTTGTTTTTTTATTGTTCTTATCATAGTAAAATTCACAACGGCATACAGCGGAAGCATACAGAAAAACGTGGAAATTCCTGGCAGGAATTTTTTTATCATAAGCTTTCTTTCCCATCGTTTTCAGCAGGGATCATGGATCAAATTGAGAACTTTTTGATATGAAATATCAGTTAGTTATGTGGAAAAAGATGGGCAACCAAATACGTCGCTATGAAAAGATTAGCGGATAGTAGAGAGGAATGGAGACCTGCGTCAAACCAATGTTAGGATTGTTGACTTATGATGATGATGAAATAATTTTGTAGATTAAGATTTTAAAAAGTTCTATCACAAATAAAATAAAATCTATGTAGCAGTCCGAAATGCGTTAATTTCTTCTTATTTAATGGATCCCTAAAAAACGCAATGGCGTGTCAAAAGCCGTTAGTTGCGTAATTTACCTCGCTTTAGCACTATCCTGAGTAATCACTATCAAATCAACAATCATTATATTGGTTTGACGTAGCTCTCCATTCCTCTCCCCTATCCGCCAGCCTTTTCATAGCGACATATTTCTTCTCTTTTACATCCTCAACAACCAATCCCATGTAACTCATTTGAAGCCGTCCCTGCCCTTATTTCATCCACCTATCTTTCTACGATTGTCTTCATAACGCAATCGTGTTTCATGATTTGGCCGACTGAGTTGTTCAGTTTTTTTCCGAGCTTTTGTTTTCCTAGTTTAATTTTACTCCCACTCTCTTCTCTTTCACAGACTCGACTTTCGTAGACTGCCTCGTTAAAAAATACTTCAGAATGAATAGGTAAATCAGGCTTTATATAGCCATATAAAACCAAGTACCAAACCAAGTACAAGAGGTAATGATTAAGTAGATTAAACGAAAAAGATCTATCTCAAATACGAGAGACCTACCAACAGAATATATGAATGAGCTGCGAAATATACCGTCGGCAAAGACTTTATTTTTTAAATAAAGGCTTTACTGTCACTAAATAGGCGTTATATGTAACAAAGCAAACTACAGTAGAAATAAAACATTAATTTGGCATTGAACCTTACTATAAATTGCTTTTCCATTTGCATAACTGGAGTTCCCTTATAAAATAAATGAAAAGTATTTGTTTGGGAATGAAAAATCACTTATTTATGCACTTCAAAACAATAAAAGTAGAGGCACGATGAGATTTTTGGGATAGAGGAGATGAAGCAGGCAAAAAATTTCAATAATGAAGTATTTCCATGAATTTTCTCCCTCGAGTATGGATATTTTTATTGATTGCTAATGAGTCGACGCGCCACCACACGCCGAAAAAATTAACCACTTCCGGACCCAGCCGCCATCTAATCCTGCACCCGGAGCACCGACCTACGGTGCACACCTCTGAAGTTTCCTGGGTGCTCCCAAACTTACATAAATCCCGCGGAAAAGACGCAAGCGGATCGCGAGTGGATTTTTTAGCATCGGTAACTCTCAACAGAGAATTAGCATAGTACAGTACTTCGTGGTGCAGTAATCGGACCACACGTCAGTAGACGCGGTGGCGATCCGCGGTGCCCGGCGAACATCCATCCGTGCTCAGCGGTGAGATTGACAGTGAGGGTACGCTTGAAAGGGGGCGGGTCTTCGGAAAACGCACGTGTTACTTCGATTCAGGCGTTCGGATGGAAAAGAAGATCCCGTGGGATTCGCATACGTTCAAGGGCAGATTGCGATTGGGTGGGGGGAAGGCGCTGGGGATGGGGAAAGACGTTCGCTACGTGATTTTCAATTGTCGATGGCGTCCGTACCGTCCTTACTGCGATCGCTACGAACAAAAAAAACTCCAAGATTCCACCGCATCTAACGTATCCATTCAAAATAGCTAATACTTTCCCACAGTCTGTGCGTATGTTTGCCCTATTGAATGATTTAAGATCCGGCGATACGTCTTTGTGCTAAATGCTGTTTTTTCTAACGGACCACCCCATGTAAGACGTAATAAAGTCGTACTTAGACATTTCTTAGGATATTTTTTTTATATTTGATGATTCTAATCTATTACGTGGTGTAAATAAAATACAGAAAATAGGTAAAATTTTCTTTAAATTGTGAATTCATGGTGTGGATCTGTATGGTTACACTGATGAATGACCAAGATCGTGAGGTATCTGAGCCTCACGTTAACCTTTTTTACATTTGACAATTTAGTCGTTACAGTATGTTTCCGGGATTTAAAATTATTTTATTTTTTATCCAAGTGCACCTTCATAGCAAAATATACCAATACACAAGCTATAACTGTAAATAATGCGTCAGTATGAATCTGGGATATTTATTTACTTTAGGAACAGAATTAGAACCTAGAATAGAACGAAGAGTAGAAAAACATCAAATCATTCCAATTGATGCCGCATATTATATGAAAAAGTAACTGCTTAAATATTTGAGCATATAACTCCTTTTACTGAGGATAATAAGGCTGAAAGAGAAACATGAACGGCAGGTTTAGAGAGTGAAAATGGTGGAGAGAATGGCAGAAGCAAAGAGAAATAAATAGCAGAACAAGAATAGTATTGGGAGGAAAATTTTGCAAGCTTAGCTGGGAAAACTGAGGTTTTTTAAGGTATAACCCAGCAGTCATCCTACCGATTATTCGTGAATGCATGAAAATATAGATACTGCTCGTTTTCAGAGAGACAATAGTGTCATTAGATTCAGAAGAACTTACGGTACTACAGAGGCAAGGTACCAAAACTGCGCGTACAGACAGGCAGCCACAATCCCTTACTCAAGCCCGTGCCTTGGGCCATATGAGTCATTACTACTACCATTCCGTCTAGGTAAAAGGCGGTCGGACCCTTTGTTATCCCTAGAACACGTCTCACATGGTTTCAACCGCCGATATTACAATAGAGCATTCTCTATTCGACCTCGATATCTGTTGTCACCGATCACGCATTTATATGGGCTTACAGAAGTCGACACTCGCGTCTCTGATGGGAAAAGCGATCCGAATTCCACCACACAATTCAACGAAGCAACGATTTGATCCGTTAGCCTAGATATAAACCCATGATGATGTGATCTAGCAAATTAATAGCTTTAAATAATTTTATTCTCGTTTCTAATTATAAAACAGGTGTTTCAAGAGAAACCTGCAATGCCTCAGGAGGTAGTATGAGATACAATTTTAAGATTTTTTTTTGCCATATAAATATGGGTTCGCAAATTTTCAGTTACTGAGCTACGGTAACGCACACATAATTTTGGATGTACGTGGCAGTAACAATGGAAACACTAAATAACATAATGTGCAGTTATGGGAGGGATCTGAAACTTGAGATGATTGTGCATGAGATATGCTTCGTTCAATCTATGCTATCCACAAAGAGAAGGTTAGCTTATTTTTACGTAAATATGTATGCCAAGTAATTAATAAGAATAAATGAATCGCTATGTCCTCATTGCCGTGCTGCGGTCATTTTTAAATATGCAATAAAAATGCGCCCGAAATGGCAACAAAATTCAAGCTCCAACGGAAAAGCCTGGTGCCTCTTCTAAGTATTCCAACATTGAGCCCAGAATACGATCTCTTTAGAAAAAATGAAAACACGATAATAAAACAAAGGGATGAGAAAAAACTCACACGATTGATAATGCAGCCGTTCTTATGGTAAAGGAACCGAAAAAAAACGAACGAAAAGTTAAAACAATAAAAAAAGGGGAAATAAATAAGAGATAATAGTAAATAAAGAGAACAAGCTAATGCAAGACGTAGTATTTTGATTATGAGGAGGAATTTGAAAACCAGACAGGGAAAAGACTAAGTTCGGGTTTACCCTCAAGATCTCACCTGTCTGTCTTCACATGAGGTCTCTACATGAAAACCTAGTTCTCAACGACAAGAATAGTCAAGCGTTGTAACATTCACACCGCCCGAGAGACCAGTTTAGCAAAGAGACACGCAGAGTCCACACCAAAATCAAGTTTCTGCCGCGATCTCTATGATGTATGCACAACGAATATCATTCCGGCTTTTTCAAAGGCGATCAAACGCTTTATTTTTCCTCTTACACGCTCGTTTCCCTTAGCGTCAAAATCGAGAAAAGATTCGGAAAAGAGCAAAGCACAAGGAAAGAAAGCAAAAAAAGAGATTAGAATGATTCAGAAAACCTCGGTAATGGGTAATAAACCTAAGTAATGGTATTATGATTAAGGGGAGATATTTGACAACCAGTCTGTAAAAACATCTAACCTAGGGCAGGGAAACCACTAAACTCAGGTTTTCAAAGATCTGATGCGACTGCCATCACATCAAGAATTCGTCTGCGTATGAAAACCTAGATTCCTGTTTTGCATGATTCACAACTCCTAAGAATAGTGCCTTTGAGTGTAGAGACACGTGTTGTTCATACCTAAATCAAGCTTCTGCTGCGGCCTCTGGTACACACTGCGACTCTTTTTGGGAGGGAGGGGCTGAAAAATCACCAATATCACCTTGCCGTGCAATTCATAGAGAGTCAACTTAAGGCTGGAAGTCGATACTTGGTGGAACTTGGTGACAGGAAACATAATGAAGAAACACTTTTGTATGTTCCACAAGAGTTTTAATACCGACCCAGGTTTCGAAAGTACACTATAGGTATATATAAGCTCGCAAATTTGTGTATATTCACCTTGATAATGACATAGTGTACTGTCGAAACCTGGGTCGGTGTTAAAACTCTTGTGGAACATATAAAAGTGTATCTTCATTATGTTTCAAAAAGAGTTCCTGCATCTTCTTCCTCCTATATGAAGCAAATCGTTCTAAAATGAAATCTGCATCATCACGATGTTGATTTCTTTCACCAGCAACAGCCAATATTGGAAGACAAGACTTGAATCATCCACGATCCGAGTTCTTCACTGGAGTATGCTCGGAGGTATGCACTATGACTATCGTTCCAGCTATTTCAAAGACGGTCGAACGTTTTATTTTTTCTCTTACACGTTTCCTCTCCACATGGAGAAAAGATACGGAAAATAACAAGAAAACAAAGCAAACAAAAGAATAGAATGATTCAGAAAACCGCAGTAATGGGGCAGAAAGGAAAACATGAACGAGAGGTTGGAGAGAGAGAATGGGGGGAAAATGGGAAAGGAATTAGAGATAATAGCTGAAATAAAGAGAGCACGCTAATTCATATAATTGCAATGCTATTATGATTGGGAGTAGATTTTTGACGGCCAGTTTGAAAATAGAATGATTGATAAAACCGCGGTACTGGGGACGAAAGGAAAGGATGAAAGAGATGTCGCTATACTGGAAAGGAAGGAGAGAGAAATAGAATAGTGGAAACAAATGGGAAAGGAATTGGAGATATCAGTAGAAATAAAAAGATCAAGGTAAGCCATGGTATTATAATTGGGAGGAGATATTTGGCAACCACGTTGAAAAAAACACCTAAATCAGGACGGGCAAAACACTAAATCAGTTCCTCAATGATCTGACCCGGCTGTAATCACATGAGGAGTAGTAGTGTTTATAAAACTAGTTCTAAACGCCAGTTTTGTATGATTCATAACGCCTCAGAGGAGTTCCGTTTATCGTAAAGACCAGCAGAGGTCCTTATACCTTAATCAAGCTCCTGCCGCGGCCTCTACGAGCCATTCACTACGAATATCATTCCGGCTATTTCAAAGGCGATCGAACGCTTTATTTTTCCTCTTACACGTTCGCTTCCCTTGGCTTCAACTTGAAGGAAAAATTCAAAAAAGGACAAAACACAAGGAAATAAAACAAACAAATGGATATAGAATGATTCAGAAAACCTCGGTAATGGGGGCCGAAAGAAAAGCATGAACGAGAGCTTCCGAGAATGGAAAGGAAGGAGAGAGAGATTGGTGGAAACAAAGGGGATGAGAATAAGAGATAATAGTAGAAAAAAAGAGAGCAAGGTTATCCATGGTCTTATGATGGTAATATGATTAGGAGTAGATTTTTGACGGCCAGTTTGTTAATACACAGGGCAGGGAAAACACCACATTCAGGTTTTCAAAGATCTGATCCGGCTATCATCACGTGAGGAATTCGTCTGCGTATGAAAACTTAGTTCATAACGCCTGAGATATTCTAGTATTGTGTCATTCAAAACGCCTCAGAGTACCACTAAGCGTGAAAGACATGAGAAAACCATACCTTAATGAAGCTCTGCCGGGGCCTCTATGAGGTATGCACTACTACTATCATTCCGGCTATTTCAAAGGCGGTCAAACGTTTTATTTTCCACTTACACGTTCGTTTCCTTTAGCTTCAACATCGAGAAAATATTCGGAAATGAACAAGACACAAGGAAAGAAAACATAGGGATGGAATAATTCAGAAAACCTCGGTAATGGGCGCGATATGAAAGCATGAATAAGGGCTGGAAAAGGGAAGGATAAGGGAATAATGGAAAGGAAGGAGAGAGATATAATGCTGGAATCAAATGGGAAAGGAATTGCAGATAATATTAAAAATAAAGAGATCAAGCTAATTCGTAGTATTATGATGGTATTATGATTAGGAATAGATTTTTGACGGCCAATTTGAAAATATGCCTATTTCAGGGCAGGGAAAACAGCAAATTCAGGTCCTCAAAGATCTGACCCGGCTGTCATCACGTAAGGAATTCGTCTGTTTGTAAAAACTAGTTCCAAACGCCAGTTTTGTATGATTCATAATGCATTAGAGCAGTCCCGTTTAGCAAAGAGACACGCAGAGTTTACACCATGATCAAGTTCTTGCCGCGACCTCTATTAGGTATGCACTACGACTATCTACGACATTCAAAACGCCTCAGAGTACCACTAAGCGTGAAAGACATGAGAAAACCTTATGAATACCTTAATGAAGCTCTGCCGGGGCCTCTATGAGGTATGCACTACTACTATCATTCCGGCTATTTCAAAGGCGATAGAACGCTTTATTTTTTCTCTTGCACGTTCGTTACCCATGGCTTCAACATCGAGAAAAGATTCGGAAAAGAACGAGACACGAGGAAAGAAAACAAACAAAGGGATATAGAATGATCCAGAAAACCGCGGTTACGGAGGCCGAAAGGAAAGCATGAACGAAACTTTCGTAAATGGAAAGGGAAGAGAGTGAGTGAATGGTGGGAATAAAAGGGATGGGAATAAGAGATAATTGTGGAAATAAAAAGGCCGAGCTAATTCATAGAATTATAATTAGGAGGAGATATTTAACAAACAGGTTGAAAAAACACCTAACTCAGGGTAGGCAAAACACCTAATTCAGGTCCTCAAACATCTGACCCGGCTGTCATCACATGAGGCATTCGTCTGTCTATGAAAACTAGTTCCCAGCGCCAGTTCTGTATGATTAATAACGCCTTAGAGTAAATCCATTTAGCGTGCAGACACGAAGAGGTTCTTATACCATAATGAAGCAATGCCGCGGTCTCTATGAGGTATGCACTACGACTATCGTTACTTCTATTTCAAAGGAGCTCGAAAGCTTTATTTTTCCTCTTACCCTCGTTACTCTCGGCTTCAATATTGAGAAAAGATTTGGAAAAGAACGAGAGACGAGGAAAGAAAACAAACAAAGGGATATAGAATGATTCAGTAAACCGCGGTAATGGGGGCCGAAGGGAAAGCATGAACGAGAGTTCTCGAGAATGGAAAGTAAGGAGAGGGAGAGATAGAATGGTAGAAACAAAGAGAGCAGTGTTGGGAGGAAGAGAATATGCCGCGGGAGACAGGATGGCGGGGAGCGAAGGAGTATGAGGTGGTCGAGAGTATGCACACATTTCAATTCGTGGCGGAAAGGTAAAAGAACGGAATTTTTTTCAAGTCTCTCTGGCGTACGTGTAGTGAGGAGAAAGGAAGGGCACGGAGGAAGAGAGGCATCTTCAATCGCGGGCTCATTACAATTGAAAAGTGAGCCCGGAGAACAATGGAAATTAAGTCCGCCGTAATGAACGAGTGGCAGTCTTTCTCCATAACGGGAATCCCTTGCGGCGGTTGAAGTGTGAACGGGGCAGTGGATGAAGAGCGCTCCTCCGTCTCGCAGAGATTTCGAGGGAGGCACGAGTTCCCAGTGTATCATCAGTGGATCCTGGAGAGGAGTCCTGAATGGTTAGAGCGCATTGTCAAAAGCAAAAACCTTAAAGCCGCATAAAAGTAGAATAGGCAGGCGAGATATAGTGGGATGACATCTTTAGTTAATGAAAATGAGAGAGATGGTACTTTTTTCCACAAATTTTGCGTTCTATTGGCGTAATATTACACCATCCATCTTAGGAAAAATAGTAGTTTCCCATTTTTTAACAAAGAGGTAAACCCCTAAAACTAACTATGAAATAAACAAATGAAAAAAAACAGAAGCAAAATTCATTCTATGAAATGATACCAAACACCTTTTCCTCGCATCAAAGGTTGGTTGTTAAGAAATAACAAAAAAGCATTGAATTTGGCCGGCACTTGGATAAAGATATAAAGTGCCATGATTAGCACGGTAAGTGATAAGTAATGCACGACGCGTCTCAGGTGATTCTCAAGTACACATTAGGGTTGAAAAGTAATGCTTTTGGCATACATTACACCACTTCAAAGATTAAATCTACATGTCTATGCACGGTTTACTGGGGATTTACAAAGCGGCCGAAACGTGTCGTAAATTACTCAATAAATTAGTGGAAAAAAACATCTCTCTTTTTCATTGACTCGAATACGAAATGAAAAATCGGTATTAAATGTATTTTTTGTGTGGAGTTCTGATTCAGGAATAATTTTTGACTCACCACAGGTTAATAAAATCAAAAATGACAACACTAAGATATTAGCATTCACTTTAATTTTAAGTAATTATAATTTGCTGTGTTTCACTGCGGTAATGAATTTAGTATATAAAAAATGCTAATAAATTTGCCAAAACGTTGGCTGCGCTTGCTAATTGAATCTAATAAATCTAATAAAGACAATCCCCGTGGATACCTAAGTCATTTTGTTTGAAATAGAGGTGGAAAAAGTAATTTTTTCTAATTATTCAAAATTTACATTATACCTGAAGAAAAACACCTCAAGATAAGTCGTGATATTTTACTAATGTAGCTGATAAAATATCATTAGTGTTAAAAATTTCATCAAATTTCATTTCAAATCATTTTGTATTCATTGCACTATGTCAAAGACGAAATCTGTATGTTTAACCACATCAGGCTACATTCCACGGAAGTACATTGCATTCCTAATTTTTTATTTGTACTTCTCCACGAAATTAGTCAGTACTATTTCACCACTTTGCGGCATAAGTAGGTACATATATTTTACAGAATTTTTGTTTTGTCTCATTACTATGTTGACATAGTTACGCATGATTTATCACTCCCGTTGTACCGGTCTTTTTGTAAATAATTACGATTCACAGGCTTTCGCTATCACCTTGAAATTTACAGAGTACTAATTTAAAATTTGTCTTTACATAAAAATGTAAAGTTTAACCTCGGTGTTTTCTCAAATGTAAAAGTAATATTTTTGTGATACAGGCAACATTTGGCAAAGGGTTTATTACATATGCCCTGAGGAATGCCCAAGGAAATCCAATATGGCAGCATAAGTTTCAAGTGAGCAGCACGTCACGAAGAAAAACGCAATACGAGCGGTCTAACGGGAGTAATGTACCTACCCCCCAAATCGCCTACGAGTCGTAATAAGGGTCGTTTCGGCTGTATTATCCATTCCTTAATTTAAGCAGGATAAGTCCTTTAGTTTAGGCATCAATTACTATAAAATATCCTTTATATTGACAGCCAGACACGGTAAATATCGATTATTAGGCTTAGTATCAGCATTTTTTCAGTATGCCTACCAACCGTTCGTATTTCGTTCGTTAAGGACGGATAAAGGGGGATTAACTGCATCTGTGATAACTGTCAACACTAGAGAAAGTTTAAAAAAAATTTCGGAAATCCCCTGTGTGGATGTGGAACGCAAAATTTCATTTCAAAACTTCAGTGTATATAATTAGCTTCAGCATTTCATTGCATTCAATTATCTGCGGGAAATCCTTCGGAATCCCCTCCGTTCAGTCAACAGGCGTTGCAACCCCCAATACTGAGAATACTTGTAAATTTTCTTCAAGGAACGATTTTTTATGCGATAATATTATGAACTATTATTAACAAACTACATATGATTAAAATCAGAATATTACTGAAAAAACCCTTTTCGATGTGATTTTATATCAAAATCCGGTTTCTTAGCGAAATGTCAAGCTCTAAACCAATTACGCAAGGCAGGTGTTCACCAACACAAAAGATATCACGTCAGATACTACTACAACTTGACGTTTCATGCCCTGAATGTCGACTAAACATCATCTTCTTTTGAAACCTCAATTAAATTCGGACTGGAAAATAATTGAGGCCCTTTACTTACTGAGGACGGTGTTCCTTAATTGACGGGAGATACGCAAGAAAGACTTTTCCAAATGAAGCTGAAACATATTCATTGATTTCTTGCTTCCAAAGCAAACATTGGAGTTTACAAAGCCTTCATCGATCCAAATCGTAAAGCAGAGACACTGGCTGAATTTTACTGCACAAGATTTGTCGGAAAATGTTTTATCAAGGTTTTTGCAGCAGAAGTATGGGAGTTTGGGAATGGGTTGGAATTAAAATCAAACTTTGCGAAATGAGCGTCCTGGTTACAATTATTACCTACTAATGCCATTCTTGAGAAAAAGCACAATGTTCACCATTAAACGATTGATTATATGCATATTTAAAGTCCTCTTAAAGTAATAATTAATGACGACTTCCCTTGAAACATTTTTTCCGATGTAAATAATAAGATAAAAACCGGCTGACTAAAGGTCACATATTTGGTCACTAAATATACACACTGCTAGACTATATTCTCATCATGGTTATTTAGACAGTAAAAACTTAAACTAACTAATTTCTTCCCCATGGATTATCCATGGCTAAATGATCGCTAAAAATTCTTCCCCGTCTCGACCTTATTGAAAAATTTAACTAAGCCAAAAATTTAAAATTTAACATCCTATCATCAATAACGAAAAAATTCTATTTTTTTAATAATAACTAAATTGCATCAACATATTGAATATTAATTCATTGTAAATCATTACCATTTATTGAGGAAGGGGTGTTCAACTTCGATGATACTGGCAAATTCCTCCCATGACTGTGATTTGGAAATTTTTAACGTAGGTACCTACTTTCAATTTTTCGAAATTTGTCCCCAATTATTTTCATCAATGGCGCAACTTCAGCAGTAATTTGTGAAAGAAATATACAAAAGAAAAGGTTATAAGTTAAATTTTTACTTAAAACTTTTGCATCCGCGAGAGTCCGATGCAGTGCTATTTTAAAATAAGTGCCAACCGCGTCACCTCAGCGCAAAGAATTTGAAATTTTCAACCCGAGACCTTACGACGCCTTTCAAATTTGGTATGTTTACTGACTATTGTAAGCAATGAAAATATATCTATTTGTAAAATTATATAACCGCTTACAAAAAAATTACAGGACTCCGAAGTTGGGATATCATCATTGTCATTGTGCAACAAAATTAATATTGATTTGATGCAGCTCTCTACTCAATTCTCCGATCAACTAATATTTTCACATCTAAATATTAATTTATATATACCAAGGATGATACTCGCCATGAAAAAATTATTCGGCATAGCTGAAAAATTCAATCCCGAATCTCCCGATTAGGTATGCTACCGGTTACACCATTAACTCCGTGAAATGCATGCATTTCCATCTAAAAAGAAATGATTTTAGACTTTCCTTTATGCTTAGATTTTTCCTTAGCCGATCTTTATTATAGTAGTTATACTGATATGAAACGAAACCTGGCCAAAGTGTGTCTCTGCATTCTCGAAAATATCAGAAGGACAAATAAACAAAAATGCCCATGGAAAATGAAATATCTGCCATTCCCGTTCAGTAGTTTAGAATTTTTGCGCGCTAAAATACTCATATTTCAACGGCACGCTTAAGTTAAATTATGTTGAGTTCAAATTGAGATGATAGACAAGCATAGTGAGGGATACTGGAAACTGGTGGATAGATAACCATTATTTTATCTCAAGTACCATGGCAACAAGGGATGCTGAAATTGAGGAACTTTCGCTGATTCATAATGCATACTGATTATGTACTCAAATACGGAAGATATAATTTTTTCTTTCGTGGATGACTTCCGCTGATATTAAAATTAAAATTAGGGTACAGAGAGTGCGAACAAATTCAGGGCATATATTTGTTAATCGAAATGTTTTTTCTGCCTTTGAGATCTGGCCTTAGCACGATTTTCATTAGTTAAACGTATTTATAACGTAATTACTCCATTATCTAGCTATTGACTCTAACTTTAAAATGATAGCAAGCCTATTTTTACGTCTACTGTGATTATGAGGTTTTCGCCTAGAAATAATTCATACCCTATCCATGTTGTCCATATTCCGATAACGCACGAGCCTTAGGAAGGCTTCAGAAGTTATTTTCAATGAGTTTGTCGGGTAAGTCCTGATTTTTGTGAGCAACAATTGATACATCTAAAAAGTGCCGCTTTTATGATGCCTTGCCACCGTCAAGCGTAACATAATACAGCTGTAATCTTAAGGAGAGAATGATTGAAGTGTACACACTAACGGAAAGAAGTTCAGCGTAACGGTCGATTCAACTAGTGGTCTTAATTGGAAGAATTCGTCAAATTTAGTACTCGAGAAATTTTCGCTAGAGATGAAAAACATGGCCCTCAAAATAGAAGCCCTTGAAAATTTGACACAAAAATAACATTTGATTCTTTTACCACTGGTACGCATCTTAGAGACGAAAGGGGGGTACACATGTGCCCTAGGTTTCGGAGCGCAGATGGAATTTGAAAGCACAACCGCGGCAGCCCTTTTGGTCATCCCGCTGACGGGAAGGATGCATAGAAACAGCCGTGGACCGGATGCAGCCGCTTCGTTATGCATCCCAGCGGGGAAAAATCGAGCGATGCGAAAAGATCTCGGAAAAGCGCGCACATATTTATCCGTTCCGAGAGAGCTCTTTGCTTTCGGGTCGGGGAGACGAGCGTGTGCCTTCCCTACAGATCGATGCACATTTGAGAAAACCGATGGAAACGTGAAGAGGCGGGGTGGAGGGAATAAGACAGTAGCCTCACTTGCTCCCGTTTCGGGATAATGAGCATCGGTGTGCCCGCGGCGTCTGTGTCCTTGAATCGACAACTGATCATGATTTCGGACTTGCCGAAGGGAAAAGAGACAAACGCTCCTTAATGGAATCGATCCACCGATTTTTCAATATGAGAGTCACGGCCGACATGCAAGTCATGCGACATGAAAATGGAAAGGTCAAATAGGAAAAAAAGAATAGGTTTTTAAAAAAAATTCGTGGACAGGCCATAAAGATATCAAGTGCCTCGTTTGAATCTTTTAAGTCGATTCCGCGTGTATTTTAAATCCTCCTCATGTTGATGCATAATCTCGTCATTTCTCTCACATGCATAATGTAGTAAGAGCAGGCTTTCATACCCGGTATTCCATTTACCATCTCTCCTTACATGCCTATCTGTGAAATGAAACTGGAGCATTGATCGCCGATGTTTCGTGAAAATAATAATCTATAATCTAATAAGGTGACTATACCCTCTTCAGAACCAAGGTACACACACGTACACCTTCATGTTTATAAAATTATAATCCTTCAAGTGTGAATCAATACCGCTGCACTTTTTGTGCCTTGTAGTACATGATTCTGCCACTACATGCCACATGTTTTTTGTTTTGCACTCGTAAAACATGATAGATTACGCAACGGCAGACGAGATGAGTGTGCGCCGTTTTTTCATTAAGCTATGTATTCATTTGTTGAAAACTAATAAATAATGTCCATAAAGATTTTATCTGTTGAAAACAATTAATAATAATAAAGTATTCTAGATGAGAATAATTTCTTTGTATTGCCGTGGTGTATAAAAATATTGTCGTTAAATCCCAAAGTGCACATATATGGACCATACTGTAAAATATTTGTTAATAAATATTCCTTTCAAATTTCACCGTAATTTTATTTTTTCCATCCACCCAGATTATGAAAGGAGCCAGAAACGTAAATAAAACAGCTCAGAGACTCATGGGTCTGAAGAGGTTATATAAGATGTTTCCCTGGGTGTGCTTACATGATCTAACAATCCTATGATTGGTTTTCTAAAGATGTTCACTTCTCCCCTACTCGTGCTATTTCTTATACTCCCCATTCATTTCTCAATTCTCTTTGCCATATTCGTCTTGAAATACGGAAAGTAGAAGAATCTGACAGCAACATCCCACTCCGTGACTATTTCTCCCGTACTATAAGAGTCCGATTAGATACTCAAAATATATAGAAAATATGCATGCATTTACCTAACCGGGAAAGGTTTGATTTTTTCCTTGTACTCGTTTCATTCGTGAATATTTTCAAATCTTAGAGTTCGTTGCAAAAATTTGAACTTTCCTGCGCCTGTCACAATTATTAAACAATTATACCCGGAGTATCTGCTTTAAATAGATCAAAAACGTTATATGACTCAATTTCCGCTCTCCATCTAAATTTCACCAATTGCCTTCACGCCTTCAGTTCATTGAGGTATGTTCTCTTTGGATCTCTTTTACGCAGGAAACTTGCCGACACGCTTCGTAATTTACATAATATCTAACAAATGATCCTCAGGAAAAAATTTTACCCAAGAAAAAGAAGGAGCTAAATTGGGAAAGAAGATAAAGGAATTAAAACGAAAGGATGATAAAGATAAGGAAGGAAATTAAGAAAGTAACATTTGAAGTGTCTATTTCTTTGCGTCTTCTTTCCGCAAGAACAAACATCTGTTTAAATCAAAGCGCATTCAAATCAAAAGCGGAGAAATATAAGGTAGGAAATTAGTTGTTGTTTTTGGTATATTACATCGAAAGTGTGGTGGTTATTAATTTCAAAGTTAACAAGTACACTAAATGCCATTTTAGAAATAAGATTCGTGCTGTTGACTATAGTTCGTATCTTGTTGGCGATTCACGATTGTGGTAGAAAGACTTTTCAACAAGTCTTACATAATATAGGTAGGTAAAAATGATTTTATTTTCATTTTTTGTGATGGTGATAACTTATTATTTTTGTTTACGTTCTTTTTTCCGTTAATGTCCTTTTTAATGTACAATGTCATCCGTGAGCTACAGGAGAGAATAGGCAGTGAATAATACAATATGGAAGATAAGGGCAAATAAAGTTATTTCTTATTCAATTATTTGTCTTGCGAAAATCACGTTTCCTTGAGTGACTAAGTTGTACTGTAAAAATTATCGAAATCTTGACATTCACAATGTCTTGTACACCTAAGGCAGTGATCCGTTACTCACCAGATTTATTGCGCATTGCGTTGGATATTAAAGCTGAGATATTTGTGTATCCCGATTCATTAAAACTTTAAATAGAGGTATTTCTGAAGTGAAATCATTCGCGATCACGATAAATAATATTTCGATTAAATTCGTTATACTAGCCCCAATTCATGCTAAGGCGCGTTTGTTTCTAGATATTTATATTCAGTCCCAACGTAATTCGCTTACGAAGGGGAACAGCTGTTACATCTTATTCGTATATCAAGAATTTGCTTGAGTTTTGTGGAAAATAATTAATAAACGTATTTTTCATTGTAATTCGTTAAGTGGTTATGATATGATATTACGTATGCATTGCGTGTTACAGTGGAATGTGGTCTCAACGTTTTTTGTATTTGAATTGAATAAGTTAGAGAAACTCGTATAAATTTATTTTACTTTTTTAGCCCCTCAGAATAACTTTTCTCTTTATAAATATTTACATTCATATTGTAGCCTACGTACCATGCGCTCGTTTTACGTGAAAGTGGAAATATTGCTTATACCTAAGCTAGCCAGCTTAAAAGTAAACGATCCTTAAGTAACAAGTAGCAAACAAAAAGTGTAAGACCTCCCACAGTGAGCATAACAGGCCGCACGCCTTTTTCGGGGGGGCCCAGGGGGGGCAGAGCCCCCCCAGCGAGCTAAGCGAGTATACTCTTGTATAGACGAAAAGCTATAGGTATCATGTTATGTAATTATACAAATTAATTTAATATCAAATATCGCAAGTAACAGAAATGATTACTGAGAACGTCCTCGGCGTATGGCACAGTGTAGCGACCACCATAAGAAAGTAGCGTAGGTATGCTCTCCTGATAAGGATACGTGTCCTATGATCTAAGAAGTGAGAGAGAGCGAGCAATATGAGAAGCGAAACAGCAAATTAAGCGGAGATTTAGCTAGTCAAGTGTCTACAAACTCTGAGAGCTGACCTTGTTACACGACAACAGGTGCTGGCGGGGAATTGACCGAAACATATCCATGAAAGGTACAATGTCAACGCATATTATCATTTCGAATCTCCGTCTCGCGGTCCACAATGCATTACTTCCGAGTGCGTTTCCCCGACGGATATAATAGAATTTTATTAAAAATTCGCAGCTCATCGGAAGGCAACTCAAACCTGCTAGAGTTCATTTCAAATATCTTTGCGACTAAGAGGCAGGCCCAAGTTTTTTTTTGGGGGGGGATGAGGCTGGAGGGCACGTGACTTACTGAAAGCCAACCAAAATTGGATAACTGTAGCCTATACTTCGGGAAATGCTGTCACTATCAGACGTCCGTGGTGTACGCTTGGTTAGTAAGTTGGCTGTGTTGCCAAGTGGGGAGAGGGTTTTTGAGACTGCCTTTCGTTTCCATTCACTCACAAAGTCTTTTGAGAAAACATGGCAACGCCTGCGTCTCTCGCTCCCCATCCCACATCCCTAGTGTCCCAGGTCCCACCTCGTGCCGCGACGTCGCTCGGAATATTCCGAGCTTGCACGACAGGGCCAATCGCAATGATATTCGAAAAATACCTTAGTATCCGAAACACTTTGAGGTCTAAAGCGGTTAAACTAACATAATATCCCATGGAGCATTATGACTCTCTATTTAGCATAAATGTAGTCCTTTTTACCTGTAATTATAAGCTTTCAAGCCTTGAATAATTAAATATCCTCTTTTTGATAGAAATCTATCATTTTATCCCTTCAGAACTTACGGACCATCCCGACAGCCATATTTAACAACACCTGTTTCAGGGTAAGGTGAAAAAGCATTACGGTTAATAGAACCCGTGCAATAGCCGTTGCACATGAGGGAAATATTATTTTTTAATACGAAAAATAGTTAGTGAAATTCTAAACAACCTCCTGAACAATTCCAAATTTAATAACAGCAAACTAGCAATCATTTCTGTATGGGACAAGTCTTCACTCTGAAACTCAACCGTCTCATGTGAAAAATTTTTTATTGGATTTTAGCAAACGCTTTTGGTTTAAAATTCGGAAGAAGAACAAGACATAAGAGAAAGCCAGCCAGGGTAATACGCCAATAATACTCGGACTAACCTAAATTTGGTGAAACGGCCGACCGAAGTGCGTGACTGATAAAAAGCATTCGTAATTATACAAAAAAATTAATGTTTCCCGCATAAAAACAGTTAACACACGCAAACGCATGCGGTGTAAAGCAGCAAATAATGATACCCAGAGGTGACGAGAATGAAATATTGAGCAGTGTGCCGGGCTAAAGAAAAAGCGTGACAAACGGCCGAAATTCCGACTTGTGCTCAGGTAAGCCTGGTCCCCGCGTTTTTTCCCTATGCCTGGTTAAAATACGGAAAAATGACCGATCGAAAGAAGGAAGATCTTCATCCTCCATCCAGAATGGATGACACGTTGATTCGGCATCGAGATCAATCGAAACTAAATCTATCATTATCACAAACAGAACTAGATCTGTCCAATAATCAGTGGCGCCGACTCCATGGGGCCTGAGGGGGCTCGAGCCCCCTCTAATATTCGTTATGGGTGTGAGAAAAAAATGTGTCAGGCTTGTCGATTTTCCCGAAGTGTCTAGATATCGAGATTTGAGTTATCAGGGTTCTAATGTTGATCAAATGACTCTTCTAAAATGCTTAAAAAACTTAAAACTCACTACTTATAAAATTTCCCGAGGCAAGATCCCCAGTTTGGGCAACCCCAATATTTTTGTAAGTCGGCATCCCTGCCAATAAAGCTGACTTTTCGATATTTATTTCCACACGCACCGTCAAGGTACGCATTATAAAGGTATGGAAAGGATTACTAATCAAATCATACCCGCATTCACAGATTTAACACCCTTAACTATTTGAAATAAGTTGAATAACTAAAAACATAATTTTATTAGCACCTCACTGAGAAAGAGAGCAGCCACCAGTTAAGCACCCATCAGCCAAAAACTATTTTTTTCAATGAATATGTTTAAAATAGGCACTTACAATACAAATAAAATTTAAAATATACAGAAATTTGCGCCGGTGACTTATTTTTACTTTTCGCAAATGCCTGATTGAACTTGAAATAAAACTGGCAAAAAATATTATTTTTCTACCTGTTTTAATATACCTACATTGGTGCGCATCTAAAAATGCATTAGTAAAAAAAATTTATCCAGTCATTCATTTACAGGAGTAGTGATGTGAAATTTGAGGTCCATCCTATTTTAAATGGATGACTAAATTAGCTCCTACTAACTACAGCTTCTCAGTATCTTCAACATTATGCTAACTGACGGTCAACTCAAAGATGGATGGGATTGGAATCAAACGGAAGATAAGGTAGAAATGCCTGCAATAAATTTACTTTTACAGTAAATATTTACGATATTTTAACATATATTAGAATAAATATTGACCTGAATACTTTAAAGAGGAAACAAAACATCATTGTCGACCGATGAATTCAAACTTTGGAAAACAACCTAGTGCACTTTTGAAAACAGTATTTTTTCACATTATCTTGATGGAATAATTCATGGAAGAGATGTGAAATCTCTTTAATTTGCCATATCAGAGAAATGAGGACTTATCTAATTAGTTCTGAGTGACTGCCAG
The DNA here is from genome assembly GCF_921293095.1 of Ischnura elegans. NCBI lineage: Eukaryota > Metazoa > Arthropoda > Insecta > Odonata > Coenagrionidae > Ischnura > Ischnura elegans. Next base: position 89,393,421 of record NC_060249.1, read on the forward strand.
TTTTTTGTTAATATACGACCCGAATACACCCATACATCAAAATTTAAAATTCAAATGATATGCATATTACGTAATGTGATGTACCATAAATTTTTATTTTCTCAGTAAAAAAACGCATTTTAAAGGCATTCAGATCACAACGACATTTAAATTTATTTCATCGCTTTCGCATTCTTAAATTTTAGTCCGACCAAAAAAAGTAATTTTGCAAATAAACATCAATATTTTTGGAAAGGATCGAGAGAAGGTACCGATATTACTCTGGAATAAGGTGTTACTTATTATGTTTTGGGTGAATATCAATAACTAAAATTACCTACCCGCATTACCCCCACAGTGATCTTTTCTCAGCCAATATCGACAAAATCAACATAGCCTCTTAAGATGCATTATGTAAGAATATTTAACAACTATCTCTACCATAAATGCTTAAAGCTGCTCCCAAAAAAACCACTCGACGAGAAAAATATGTGAAATTTATACGGAAATGATAAAAAATATACAATACATGCATGTGATCATGGATCGCTGAAGCTGCGTGACTTATTAATGATAAAATATCGCCTAAAAACGTATGTGCAGTCATTTCCCAATACCATCACCAACCACTTGCGCACCAGACCTTCATGTTTTGCGACAACTTTTAAGTCAGAGGTCAAGATAGGTCGGTGAAGTAGGTAAAGAGTGCCTTTCTCGTATGTTAATCGAGTAACTACGAGTCATGGAAAAGTTAAAGAGATTATTACCGACAAAAACAAGCGTGGATATAGGGGGTTGACAAGTCAAAAGACAGGATGATAGGGGATGGGATGAGATAAGCTGCAAAGCGCAACGCATCCACCAGCATCCGCTTGCTTCTACCGTCACCGCCACACTACATCGTCCATTCCTTACTTTCAATTCCCCGAGCATACTCTTGACCGGGAACTCTTTCCCGCCAAGCACAAATGCGCCGACAAGATTAGCACTAACCACCGCAGGTATGTTAGGTGTCCAAGAGCAACAAATCAACCGAAATAATAAAAAAAATAGCAAAACAAAACGCGACACCGAAAGTCCTCTCTCCATTCTACCTTTACCCAAACCCACTCCCCGCGCCCCCTTTTTAAGCGCGCTTTTCTGATTTCTTTTATTTTTCTTATTCCTTCCGAGACCATTCCGACTGTCCTTTCCAACCGCGACCGTCTCTTCTTTTTCGCTTATTTTCCGGACCCTTTGAAGAACTCCCGTCTTTTTCCCCTTCCCCGTCAACGGACGTAAGCGAGCAAACCGCCCACCAACAGGTGCCCCCCTCCCCCTGTCCGACTGCTATCTTAAACTCACCCCATTCCCAACCCTCCCAGTTACCCCCGACTTCTCCCCCTTACCACCGCCGCGGCGGTCAGAAAATCCGCCGCCCTCGGACTCCTCCTGTCCGGCCCGGATGGACGTCCAAAGACCGATGCTCAAGTCCCTTCCGCGGCGGCGGTCCCGCGGACACAGACCGCCGGCCATCACCCACCCACCCGGGAGGAACCCGCTCCTGATTGACAACCTTGAGACGCACCGGAGACGCTCCTGGTCCAGCGGCCTTCGGGAGGGCCTTCGCCGCGGAGACCGTAAGGACTCACCCGCTAAAATGTACGACTTGCAACCCCCTACCTACGTCCCCTAAGTATCCCTTTCTCCCCCCGTCCGTTACGCCACAGGGGGGTTGCTAAACTATCCGGCGCCCCTAAATTCTGGTCGAGGGGGAAGTAACCCGAATTGTTTCCAGAGAAGTTTTTATCCATCAACAAAAATAAGAGATGGTGTCATTGTTTAGACGGTATCTCTAATAAACCCGAGATGACAAAAGTGACCCTATATTGACTCGCTTAACTACTCTACTGTTTAAAAAAAACGATCCGCAAGTAGCTCAACAACCATAGATATGCGATAGATCCAGGATAACTTCAAGGCTCTAAATTGACGATAGCATAGTTTCAAGCAGGTGTTAATATAACGGTAATTTTTATTACTCAGCGCAAACGTTCTAAATTATAGAAAAATTTAAAATTTGAATACAATTTTAAATCGGAATAAAGTTTCGTGAATGTTGAATATTTTGTTTATCATTTTATCACGCATATTATCAGCCAATACAGGACATTGAAACCATCAGAATGTTCCACAGCAGACTTTTAATGCCAGAGGGCAGCTCGAGCAAATTGGCATTGACAGTTTTCGGTAAAAGATTTAGCCAGAATTTCCTTTACACCGTGCACCAAACGGTCAAACGGTAAGTGAAAAAGGAAAGGTCTATATAGACTAATCCCTACGCACCTACGTATTTCCTTCTCTTTCACATCCTTCCTTACTTGTTCCATACATTTCATTCGAGTTCTTCCTTTTCCCACTCTTGACGTCTACTTTTCCCGATTGCCTTCATCAGGCCATCATCCCTAGAGGCCATGTCTGAAGATATGGCCTATAAGGTTGCTCCGTTTTCTTGTCAAGGTTTTCGTGGAGCTTCTCTTTTCTCCTACTCTTCTTAGAATTTTGCTGTTAAATTTCAAAAGTTTTCTACCATATATGATGATAGTGCTGGTTATTTACAAAACGTAGTATCTGTTGGGACACGGGATTGTAAGTTAAATAACTATAACTCAAACCCGATGTAAGTTAATATATTGGATAGTCATGGATACAACTGCGGGGTATGCTGGCTGACGGATGAGTGAATGTGAGCACGTATCCCAGGAACAGCTTTGCACACCAAGCCACCTAGTGACAGACCCGTCAACTAGTATCCGTCAACTAGTATAGGCGCTCATTATGAACCTAACAGTATCAAATTCGCTCTATATTTATTTTTAAAAACATGGCGTTCAGAGAACGCATAGCCAGACGGTCGGTCTGGAGATGCGAGGGGCCCCATTGATAAAATACCACCTTGTCTGCGTCGCGGACTACGGAAGGCGTCCAACCCCTCCCTCTTCCGCCGCTGGACACAAGGGGACACCCGCCTACTCCCCTCCTAGTGTGGAGGGGAGTCACGAACCCATCCCAGTCCTCTTCGCCTTCAGCCTCCTCCCCCAATCCATACAACGGGTTGAAAAAAATTCCCGTTTCGGAAAACGACTCACGTATTTTGGTCTCCAGACCGTCACGTGATTACAGGTAAAACCTACCTATTAGACTTGGGCTAATTAATCTCTCGAATTAGCTACAGAGCACAACCTCAAAAATTGAGATAAATGGCGCAAATGCACCGTCCAATTAATCATCTCCGGATATAGGGGCAAAAAAATATGATACACAACGTTCGATGGTTTTGGAAAATTTACGAAGTTTTCCCAAATGAGTCGTACTTACGTTGAATATCAATGCATTTCATATTTCCAAATGATCGGACGTGATATAAATTTATTGGCGAATAAAATTTTGACACTATCTAGCGAAATCATGAGATCAGATACGAGAGGTACAAAAACGGTTATCGATGTCATTTTATGCTCAGGGCCAAGACACAGAACTCTGCCATGAAAAAAGACGGTAAAAATGAAAGAAATATCAGCTAGGGAAGAAATATCAGCTTACTATCTACTTTCCCTTGTTTCGCTGCAATGAAATTATTTTGAAAACACATATTTTTTAAAGATTGCTATGTGGACATGAAGTATACTATCGTCAATTATAAATCATTAGTATCATGTTGCCTGATTGCTAAAATACTTCACACATAAAAATCTGGCACTTAAGGTGACGGACAAAAGAAAGCTGAAAATCTGGTTACAGGGCTATAGCATATTTATAAGGCAAAATAATTTACGAAAGAAAATATTTTATTCCCTCAATCTGCACCGCAACATAAATTTCAGCTAACCAAAAAAATTTTCGCCAATAAAAAATAAAAAAAATAATTATCTTATAAGATTCATGTAAAATTTTAAAGGTCAATGAGCCAATGGTAAGAATATGAATCAACACGTGTGTCGCATAGAAAAGTGGGGATCAAGTTGGAGTGGTGGCTAGAGTTTTGGCTTCCCACCCCTTGGGCTCGGGTTCAAATTCCTGCGGTGGCAGAGAGTTTTCAGACACTGCCCGATACCAGCTAGAATGCTATATGGAGGAGATTTCAATCGCAACACTCCGTCGGTAAAATGGGACGTTAGGCCGTGGTCCCTTTGGCGCCTTTCGTTAAGAGCTGGCTAATGCCAACACCAGGTTTCTCTCCACTGATCCTCCTCTTCCCTCATGGCGCAAATGACCTAGGCGGTCTCTTGCCTCCTCCAAATACCATACCACACATAGGAAAGTTATGGATGCCATCGTACAGAGCACTCGGTTTTGATTTGATAATTGCCAACAGATAATTTGTTAAAAACATGCGCCAGAGGGAAAAAGATGACTCTGAATGATTAGAAAGTAAACAAGAAATACTTATGAATAATATATAGTTTTTAAAGATCAACCAAAGCCAAAGGATAATTCTCGCCAAAGGGTTGAAACAGAGGACTTGTACATACTACAATCTGTCGAGGTGGGCCTTAATAGAAGACTCTTAAAGAAATAGTCCTTCAGATCAATAGTATTTATTGTATGAAATCCATCCTACCGGTTGCGTAGGCTTACTTGGAACATTCTGATAATCACCCCAGCCTGTACCCCTACCCACGTTGTATTTCCCCTCCATTATCCACAATAATTTGGCCAATTGTCTTTCAGTCTATCCGTGAACAATATCAACTTCCTTCCCTTCCCTGCTGGCCAAACAACTCACTCTTCTCACACGGTTTAAGCATCCTTATCTCCGCAAGATTACTCTCGTAACCAACCATTTCTAGCGCTTTCTCAATCCTTTTCCTCCACGTTCATCTCAGAATTCATCTATCCTCTCGTTATTAAAAAGGAAATTCACTCGTACTCCCAACCACCAAAAACTTTTGCGATCCAGGAAAGTGGTTTGAAGCAGATTCTGTGTCGCTCCGTGATTTCTCGGGAGTAATTAGTGACTTCGGTAACTTTCCACGCCTCTTTCCGTTAACGGATAATCAATTTCGATATTTACGATGCTGACAGAAAAAATAAAATGAGACAGATAATTTTTCGAAAAGATAGGTTCATGAATTGCTTTATCCGCGAAAAATAAAGGACTTCGATGAATGCTACGTAGGACTCAGTAGTCACATATCTCCACACCACATTTCCTTCTTTTTCTGCTAAACTGATGGTCTCATCGGCTGCATTTTTTTTAGCTCTACAAGGATCGCAAACAAAAAATGCTACAAGAGCCAATACAGAGATTCTCTCAATTAGATATCACGGATCGTAGGCTGATGGCATTGATTATTAATTTCTATTGAGTAACTGGCATATCCCTAATTTTCTGAAAACAGGACCTGCGTTTTTTTACAACTTTTTACGCTACAGCCAGTGGTGTAGCCAGGAATTTTGTCAACGGAGGTCCAAAACCAGGGAGGAGGGAAATTTTTGAAAAACAGGATACTAAGTAGAGGGTTTTCAACAAATTTTAACACTTTTCATAATCAATGAAACTTTTTTTTTTTCAAATAAATATTATTTTAAATTTATGATTTTCAGTATTTTGTTTTATTTTATGAATCAAGGTAGTAGCGTTGTTATATTCCGGGGGGGGATTCGGACCCCACGCACATTCCCCCTCGCCACGTCACTGGCAACAGCACGGGCAAGAATATTAAAAGAAGTTTAAGTACACAATTACAAAGTGAGTAAGCCCTGACTTGGGGTTTTATGGCTATCATTGGGGGATTGATAGCGATTCATAAGCAGGTCTAATCTTTCAATTATCAAATCACTTTCGGAAGTGAAAAAAAAATATTGGCAGACCTTCCCTCAAATAAACTCCGATGGAACTTGTTTGAGATGAAGTGGAACAAAGGGGAGAGCGAAGCACAGCCGTTCCTGAGCAGTTGAATCATTGCGAAGGGAATTACGGCGCTGGCGGTGCGCACTGTCCCCGTTCTCTCCTTTCATTCTTTCCGTCCGCTGCAAGAGCTTTAATGGGACCGTCCATTGGCCGCGATTGGGAGCGGAATGGTAAGCGGCCATATCCTCGACAGGATACGAACCCGCGGACGCGCGGCACGAGGAAGGAGGAGGAGTGCAGAGACAGGCGATGCCAGTGGCTGAAGAGGAGGATTGATGGGCATAGGATAGAGCTATGGGGCGGCCCTTCCTCTAAATCGCCATTTAAGAGATAAAAGTAAAGTCAGAAACTACCCAGGATACATCTGTTATTTACGTGATCCAAGTCCTATAAAGCTGTGAAACAAAAGTCGTTCATAATTTTGCCTCAAAATGAATGAATAAGTAATAAATTAATGCGTGGATTTTCCATTAAAATTTTAAAAATATAATTCTCATTAATCTACTTAATTCAGAAATTAAAAAACTTACTGTACTTCAGAAATTTGTGCCAGCATATTGCAAGCATTTAAAAATTGTGGTATTGTTGAACTAAAATAACTTACGTTTTGGATTTCCTATAAGATTTTTATCGATGTTTTTTTCTCATGTATAGCAGTTTTTTCTAAGCCAAAGTAAAAGAATTTACTCCAAAGGTTTATGCCCTGAACAAAGAACATACATATATACTATTCATTGCGACAGATTTTCCCCGTCGCAGTTCAATTACAACAAACATAAGGAATAAAGTGTTATATTTTAAATCAACCTAGTTGACATCCCTTTAAATTGGGAGATTATTTAAGTAAAAGAACATATATTAACATTATCTGAGGAGGATTTGAACACTAATTGTATTTCCTCGACGGTGAGTGCATTTTCAGCAGTATAACCCGAGTGTCAGGGTAATTCGAGGGATTCCAGTTTATTTCGGATTTCAGGGTATTCAAAAGAGTCCTTGAATTTCTGGGGTAGAAATACAGCAGCTTAAAACATTATTGAAGTTAGTTAGTAGCCACCTAATTACTACTCACTGTTCATTAAAAACATATATCAAGGAATAAAATATATTCTATAAAATCAACCTATGTGTTCAAATACTGACCCAGTTATCTTTCTAACACCTTGAAAGTCTTGTAAAGAAACAAGAAAACTAGCCTAACTCGCTTACTAAATCCACCGTTACTGGAATGTTTGTCGCAAGTCAAATTAAGAAAATATAAACATTTTTACTGTAATAATTAAAATCCTTTTGTGTGTAAATCACATTCATTAGTAGATCTATTAAAAGGAAGGAGTAGGGAATCATAGTGTGTCTAGCATACTGTAGTAGCTATATTCTATGCTCCTCGTAAATCGCATGCGTCCTTATAAAGTTTAACTTGCATATTCAGTATTCATCGATGTTAAGTAAATTATGGCACACGTGAAGTAGACAATTCAAATCTAATTTTTTTATTAATCCTATTTCTAGCTGTTTTATTCGACTGCAATGCTATTCTTAACAAACGTGATTTGACTACAGCGTTGATCAACTGATATCTTAAAAAGCAGACCAGTAACCAGTCTACGTTTTCTATTATCTTTATTTAAAATTATGACTCACCTTAAATAAGAACTTTTCTTCAAAGCTAACTTTGTATTCTAGTTTTAATAATCATGTTTTGTATACTATGGGCAGAATAAGCATAAGGATCTCTATAAAAATGCGGATTTTAAAATGCAGATTTCATTTTTAAAAAATAAAAAACGGGATAACGCAATATTCGCCTTTGAAGGTCGATGAAGTACAAATAGCGAAGCAAAATTTTAAGTTGTCGTGAAGACGATATTCACGTCGTTTCCCACTGCACTGTCCAAAAGAGCAACGGTGCTGCCACTTCCGACCAACTACCTCTCCCGTAACCGCGACGGGTGGCCACGTAAATCACTCGCTATCATTCTCTCGGATTCTCCTCATGGATATTCATCATCGGCATGATTTTCGACGGCCTTTTCATCACGAGACTCGTCTGTTTGTCATGGATCCCCAGGATTGATCCACGCATTCATCGAGCGTTGAAATATTAATGCAACAGCTTTTCTCGATGCCGACAGGATGAATAAAAACAGAAAAAAAGAAACAGGAAACCTCATATCATCGCCCGTAAATTTATGTTTTCATGCGTCCGTATTTTTTTGTGTCCTTCAATTGCAGAAATGTACACCACTCATGAGTTTCACTCAACTGAAGACAATGGAAGTAAGACAACTGTGAAGAGATGCAATGGCGCAGCAAGGAGGAGGGTATTTTGGGGGATAAACCCCCTCCCAGAACTCAGATAAATTTTAAAATTTAATCCTTTTTACTTGATTGGATAAATATTACTTAGAGAATAGTGTAAGGATTAATAAAATATCTCTCAGAAATCCGTAAAACTCACAATTTTTAACCATTTATCTTAAACAATTTCTCGGGGAGCGCTCCCGCACCACCCGTATTCCATACCTCGCAGTATTAGTTGCTCCTAAAACCCCCCCTAGCCTTAATTCCAATCTGCGCGCCTGGATAGCTGTGACCCATTCGTCTCACGTACAGGAGACGCAGTAAAATGGACACCTGTGAATGTCATTGAGTGAAAGCAACAGTAAGGGCCGGTTTTATAATGTCTGGTTAAACTGGAGTTTAAGCTAAGCGTCGGTTTAGTCCCAAAATTCTGTTTTATAATCGATGGTTAAGTCAAATCTGAGCGTTAAAGTGGTAGTCAAGCTAAACCATGGATTTCCCTCGGGTAAAAGGTTAACGTGAAGTTTAAATTGTTGAAAATGGCGGATGTTTTGTAATGCTGAAGTACCCTACGATAATATACGGAAGAAATAATCGACCAAGCGCAGCATCCTCCGTTTTTATCCGTATCTACGATATCAGCAATCAATTTCCAATATTTTTAGCACCATAATAGCAATTTAATAAGTGAAATATTTCCATAAGACCGGTGATATATCCGGAACGGACCTCTGTTTTCGTGCTATTCGACGTATTCTACGGTATACGCTACGAGATCCTTACAAACATCTCAAGTTTGAAAATAATCACCATCCAATAAATAATATTGTCTATTCTATGGACTGCAGTCGGAGATCGTGTGCTAAACCCCTGAAAATGTTGAAGTTATGCAATATCTGTGCCGAAAGAGGCGTTTGTAATGATTTGTGCCAGCCAAGTGAGTTGGTGAAAAACACTAGAATTACATGTCGGAGGGAAGGAAGGAGGTGTAACAGGAGTGTAGGTATAGAAATCTGTTATTACCTGGTTTTGCTGACTTCATCAACGAATTCAAAATGTGTCGGTGTTTACAAAGACAGTTTGAATTAGAAGAACAGCCAAGTTTCGTATTTGGCAATCGAAAGAGAGAAAAAGATCGTACCTATCTGATTGCATTCTGATTTACTAGCATGTGATGTCACTATAGAATTCATAATTAATTGTGAGGATATATGTTATGAGGTGTAAGTATTTTCGTATTTCCTTTTCCAAAGGATATGTTTGTCAAAGTACTACAATAAAAATTGTAGCTTAGCCATTAACAATATCTGGTGTACGGCTTGGTATTTCTTGGAGATAAATATATGGAAATAAGTGAGGCAAGTGAAAGATTGCGTGAAAAAGAAAGGATTTAGCACGTTTCGTACGTAATGTATACAAGATACTGTTTGAGATTTCTTTAGAAGCTGAGAAAGGCAAATTGATTCAACCAATACAGCTCGTGTGGGTAAAAAAGTAAGAATGACTGATTTGCTCATAAGATGGTATGACATATTAATGAATTTGTAAGGCAAATGAGCCTTTAGAGTGTGGAAGTTTACTAATCATTGTACTTTTTGTGACTAAAGTAATGACCTCTCATCCTTTTGATAGAAAAAGATTTGGAAAGGCACTTTAAGCAAGAAAAGTCTTCTCTTCTCTGAGTGTTCTAATGTGTAGCCTTCAACGGAAAAAATTGCGACTTTATTGCCTAAGTGCTGTTCGTAGCCAAACACTGGTTATGTACTATTAAAACCTCCTAGCAAATTATCTACCATCAAAAGTAGCTTCAGAGCCATAGAATCAGTGGTGCCCATCTAGATACTTCAGGTTAAAATATAAGAGTGCCAATTTGGTTACCAATACTTAGGTATCTTATTTCAGGTTTGAATATTTTAATATAGGTAGTGAAAGTAAACAATTCGATACTTTATCCTGAAAAAGTTTGATTTTATTGCACACATTAGAGCCTTAAATCAAGGAGAGAATTTGGACCCTTGCACCTGAAGACTCATGGAACATCAAAGCCAGATTAATCAAAGAAATATTATATTAAGGTTCTTAAGCATTGACTGCTAAGGGAATATATTTATTGAGGTTCTCAAGCATTGTCTGCTAATGGAATGTTTGAAACAATCAGAGTCAGTTGTATTTCTTACAATATTGAGCCAGCTGGGCTACTCTTGCTTGCTATTGGGGAAAGCTGTTGTCTGTGTACATATGTATTTGCTCATGAGGTTGAAATTACAGGAAATGACCGCATTCGCCACCATTCCATTCATTATTTTCCATGCTCATCAGTGACCGCAGCGAAATTTTTTCATCGATAAGCTCTTTCAAAGTATCTTGTATGATATTGAGCATGCATAAAAGTTCTTCATATTAGTAAAATTAGACATTGCAGTATTTCCACTGAGTTTTATTATAATAAAATCAGAGGAAATATTACAATGTCTAATTTTACTAATATCTCTTTCAAAGCCTTAAGTAGGATCCTTGGTATGGTTTCTTCCTAAAATATCAACCCTTACTACTACTTGTCAACGTTTAACTAACTAATATGTTTAATAAGTCTTCAAAGGATAAGTGAAGACATATTCCTATAACAGCCAATTTACATCACATATCTCGTACACTCGTTAGTTTCTTGGGATTTCAATCCCATACGTAGCTTTTATTAATTTTTTCATGCTCCATCCATTGAACTGTCACTAATGAGTACATACGTTCAAAAAATCGATTCGGTATAATATCATCAACACTTATAATCATGCATGACTAGATATCTCATTCCATTACTTACTGTTAGAAGTGATCTACTCATTAAGGTTGACAAGTTCATTGTAACATACATGGTTATTCCATTTATTCCAGAACCATTGTCTCCCTGCCCTTGCTTGTTACTCAAAATCCTTACCTTAATCACTGTTGCCAGCATTTCAAGCTTGATATAGGTACACTTCATCAACATCATTTTATCTAATTCGTCTCCTGCAATAATTCCCTCACCTCACTTATCAGGTCTAGCACTTCCTACTTCCTTTTCCTCTGTCAATCTTATCTATACATTCCTGTATACCTCTATTCTTATCCTCCTTCTGGGTCAAAAATACCAGTTCCATAGCAAACCTTACTCCATATATCTTAACCAGACTTCTATTTGCACTTTGGTGCTGTGATTTTCCCTTTAATTCTCCTCTTTTTATTTATTCCAAGGATTATCTCTGTCTCATCTGTCTCGCTCCGATCTGCCTCACGAGAGATATATTTTAACATGCATAGCTGCAACATATGCAATGAGAAACAGTCTATGTTCATGTCACAAAGGCAAATTTTCTTAATAGATTTATGAAAGTGGAGTGGATGTAAGGGAAATTGCTTCTATAATCACTTCATAAATAGAACATGGTACGATAAAATTCTGTGAGGAAGTCATATTATTGCATTTATGATAATGGAAGCACATGCATTAATTATAAGTGAGTGATGTCAATGTGGTGCATTCAGAGATTACTTGGTACAGCATTCAAAAGAATTACCCCAGAAGTAGGTAGTAAAAAAATACTTACTGTGACACCAGGTAACAACATAATTCCATTGAAAACCCATATCCCAAAAAGACAAGTGCAATGAAGGAGTCATCATGATGGAATCCTTATGCTTTACATTTGATACAAATAAATTCTTTAAATGCTACATAAATAACTGTATCTTTGTACAGTGATGGATCCATGGGGGAGGGGCTAAGGAGGGTATCCAATTTACTCCCCTTGGGTATCCACTTTACACTAGATAGAATGGTGGTTTATTTCAAACCCCCACTACAGCTGGAATTTTAACCTCACCTAGACCGCCCCCTTGTCCCTATCCTGGATCCACTACTGTCTTTGTATAATTTAGTGCTCTGCTAAATATTTAAAACATGTTCAATGAAAGCTTCTTATTTTGTGGGCTGAGAATAAAATAAAATGTCTATCACATGTATAGTATTCATAAACACCACTGAGAGTTGAAATTTAATGCTTTCATTCTGATTAGATATGTTTTTCAACATATTTTTTATAAATTGAACCCAGCAACTTTAATATCTTTGCACCCCATCTCTTTTCCTTAAATCTTAAATACAATACGAGCCTTCGCTGTTAATTAGATATGAAGTTAGTTACGTTAGCACTTAAAACTTATTCTTACACAAGGTTTGCAAAAATAGTATTTACATAAAGAATAGATCCCCCATCCCAAGCTATGAGCCAAAAAGAGTTGCAATATTTTGTTACAGATGCATATTGTCATAACAAAATGCAGCCTACTTTTAAAGTATGAAAGGTTTGCTGCAAACTGTACATTTATTTAATAACTGGATGGCATGAGCCCTTGAAGTAACTGCGGTAGGGTTATGCATAAGTTATTCAAACTTTATTCATTCTTCTCTGATTTTAATTTTAGACTGTGAAGTTATGTTCATAATCAGCGATTTCTGAACATCCATTCAATTTTATGATGGCAATGAATACATTCTCAATGGCATTAACATAAAGACCCACAGTCATCCCTATTACAATATCAACTACACTATTGACAGCCAGTATCAAAATATGTTTCACTTTATACTTCAATGGTAAAGGCTACTTGGTGACATGCAATAGGTTTTGGTCTATCTAATGAAGAAATTTAAACTTAGTTATGTCCCTTATTGAAATTTTATTTGCCAGAGATAATGGATTTCATGAAACATATTGCTTCTCAACAGTATCTATATATAGTCAGAAATAAGATGAGATAATTTAAAGTTATGAAATATCTGCTGCTAGCTGACAATTATGTGGCTCAATTCTTTTCGTGTCTGTTACACGAGTGGCATATGGCTGAAGGTACCTCCTTATTGTGAACATTTTAATAAAACTGAAAATGCTTCTATAAAAACACAAAAATCATCAAAGGAAATTACCATGAATTAATTGATCATAACAATGACATCTTCAGTGTGACAGAATCCTCGTTATCGTTTTAATGAACACTGATGAATTTTTCTATTAGACGGTGGTTGGTTATAAATTCTGTTATTTAAATTATGGCCATGGTGAGTACTTTGAAAACGGGAAAGACTTTGATTATTCACAACTTGCAAGTTGTTCCTAATTTCGTAATGAACGCAGAGATGATGATAAATTAGCGTAGGGGCCATACTAACGCTAAGAAGATATATCTTACTGCAAAAGTATTATTAAAATTTATCGTCATTATGATTACATTGTAGCCTCAAAATGTTCCTAAAATCGCTCTGGTGGCGTACTCAATAGAAAACCATTTCAATAAGTTTCACAATACAAATGAGAATCTTCGTTCCCGTGTAATAAGCACAAACAAGGTTAATTTAGCACTATTTCTTGCAAAGGGACTCCACCTTGATTCAATCCATTCACAAATAGTCATTCATTATCTCCGTGTAATTTATGGTTTACGCGTATAGCATCACTCATACAATTAACACTTGTACTTGCCAAATATTCACAAATCGAGGCGAGTATTTTTATTTTAACGACAAACTGATGATTGACCATAAGATCGTCAATGATTAAAACCGAAAATGTTGGCGTCATCTTCGTTTTCAAGGCTAACCATCACTTCAAAACAAACGTAAACAAATCTGTACCATACTCCAACTCGAGTTTTTCAATTTTGACTTTCGTCTGTTTCACTTTTCGCGATCAATTGTTGGTATGAGAATTACAGTAGCTGCGCTTTCCTCTCGTTAAAGTTCCCATCAGCCAACCGGCGGTAGGATTTGCTTTATAAAACCCAACCTCTCGTTAAACTCCACGTTACCGTTATCTCCACGTTAGTTAACGTGAGGTTTAACCAGACATTATAAAACCGGCCCTAAGTGTAGGTATTTTTTTGTGCGCGCTTTTATAAAGTTGACAAACATAAAAGTAAACGTAATAATATCAAGGCAACCGCAAAGACGGCAGTGAAATCTTCATGAATGGCCGTAAATGCCGCTAAACACGGTGAGTGCTCATGCGAATGAAATCATTCGCAGTGTAAAACGGAAAAAAATCGCGAATGAACCGTCATGTGCATGATCATTCAGTGAAACTTAGAACATGATCTATTTTTCTCGCATGATCACGTGATCATTCAGCATGACCATTCGCATGATCATCGCCGTATATAGCGGCCATTAGGAAGCTTTTGATAAGAAGAGAAAGTTGTTATGTAGCAGCATGGACCTGAAAGAGACGGGTGAAATATTATGTGTGGAGTATTGTGTTGTATGGATGTGAAATGAGGACCTTGGGAAAAAGATATTAGAATAGGATCAACGCTTTTAAGATGCGGGTGTGGAGAAGGTTGGAAAGGGTGAAGTGGGTGGATGAAATGAGGAATGAGGAGGTACTGGAAAGAGTTGGGGAGGAAAGAACACTAGGTATTGATAAGAATACAAAAGAGAAAGGGAAATTGGATTGGGCATATTTTAAGAGGGAATAAGATTCTAAATAAAGCAATCAAGGGAACAATGGAAGGAGAAAAATGAAGAGGAAGGAGAAGGCTAAAGATGATAGACGAAGTGAGAAAAAAAGGAATGTAAAGGTAACCAAAGAGGAGGCACGGAACAGGAGGAGATGGAGACAACTTTGGTGTTTGGGACCTGCCAGTGAAGGGCAGAAAACCAGTTGATGATGAGAGCCGTGCGGTTGGGTTTTGGATTTCCTAACTAATGTGCAAAATATCATGCTACCCAGATTCTTTAGTTTCCACAAGAATTTGACAAGGACTGAAATCTAGAGGTCCGAAACTGCCACTAGTATTAAGGAAAATGGTTAAAATAATGATCGTAATAATGATAGATAATAGTTGTAGACACTAGTATTTAGGAAAATGATATAAAATCAGTATCAAACGATTGGTTCTGTAAGGTTAAGGGACGTGGTATGAATCCCGATCAAGGTGAATGTGGTGTACTTAAAATTTTTGGGAATTGATTGCCTTCTATGGAAATATTTTGCGCGAATAAAATCACATATCATCCTATAGCAGGATTTTACGGTTTATGCCAGGCTTAGAACAAACCTAATCAAGAAGAATATTCGACTTCCAGAGGAATAAACCTGAAAAATGACGACTTGCATGCATTACATCAAACTTTTCCATCACGCAATGCATATTGCGTCACATTTTAAATTAGCCGTATGGGTCTCATGAGAGCGAAGGTGACGAACATTTTTTATTTATTCATCGGCTGACTACACTGATAGGCTAGGCAATCCTTCAGTCCGAGGCGCACATTGGCCCACTAATGCCCGCGAATTGTATTCTAATTGATAAGCGATTGGCGAATCTAATTATCAAATAAATGAATGTATGAGACTACTTTTCCATGCACTCCACTCTCTTTTAACTTCCTGTTCTATGGTCGGTACTTTTCTCTTCTTTGAATGGTTAAATCTGTATAAGGTACAATGGAATTGGTTTTGCATGGGAAGGGAGTACGGGTTAAGAAGGTTAACCGAGAAACAAAGAAATGAAAATAATAGGTGATAAAACTTCTCTGCATTAGGTCAAAATGAGATTGAAACTTGAAAGTTCGAAACCATAACTTAAAAAAAAACAAATAAAGACAAAAAATTATGTTCCCCACTACAATCTACACTCGATCTTTCTAACCAATATTTCCTGAACACAGAATTTAAATATAGTCAAAGGGGGTTGAAAAGGAAGGTTAACCGCTAAATAAGGATCATTGGGAAATGGAAAGATGGAATTTGGTTGGTGAAAAAGGTGAAAATATTCCAAGACAAGCAACTCTGCTCTTTAAAAAACCTGGGAAATTGTAAAATATTATCTAATCTTCATAATATAAGGATGCCAAATTTGAAACGATAATTAACTAGCAATAGTTACTACAAGTGGGAACCAAACAAATATATTTGCTTTGAAAGTCGATATAACGCCGTAGACTACTGAATGGTAGGGGTACCTACGCAGGTGATCAATTACCGCATTACGAGGCGAGGCCTGGTCAATGGGCATCCTGAATGGAATCGGCGCGGCCGGGCGCGCACAAGCAAGGCAGATTAACATTCGCACGGCGCCACCTGGTGGGTTCCACGGCCACCGGCGCTTCCCCGCCACAAATAAAGATGTCGCGCCGACACGCGCCGATCACGTACGCCGCAGAGACTCCACGGCATAACTTCCGCCGCTAGACCGAATGAGATCACAGATGACGCCGAACTCGCGCCGAGAAGATATACAAGAAGTGCCAGGGCATTTTGTGCTAAAGTGTCAACGGATAAATTCATTTGTTTCCGTCGCGTATTATGACTTTCGCGCGGGTATTGTGTTGTTTACCTAGCAATTCAACTCCCTCGGAGGGATATCAGTAACACGTGCTCTCTCGCATGATAAAAAAAATTAATTTTTTTTCAACCACAAGGCTGAAACTTTCTCTGTTTTTTTTATCGAAGCATTTTGAGTGCAACGCATAAATATGCCTCATTGCCAACTCTGGCCACGATCTCGCACAAAAAAGTGGGAAAAAATAAATATATGCTGCTTTAACAGCAGATGCACGAAACACGTTACCTTAAATGGTGGATGAAAAAAAGGTTTTACCCTATTTTTAATGACTTTTTCATTTAACTCAAATATATGAGGATTGAATGTGACGCGCATTTTTAAAGGCCATCACGAATACTGCTACAAGGTTCAGATCGGTTGCAAGGCTAAATGGCTATCTTTTATAATTAATGAAACGTTACAGAATGACACTTTAGTCAAATAAATAAAGTTATAAGATCAAAATGGAGTCACTTCCAAAGAATAATATCTCCTACACCTAGAGAGAAGAGGATTGACACAATGGGGACAAGATTATCTAGCACACAGATATTATGTGATAAATAATTGCCAACTTTGAATACACCAACGCCGTTCAGATGGGTTTAATTTTGGAGAAAGGTAGCAGAATTTCCATGTATCACCAAAGAACATTCTATGCTAAGCATTAAATGGAAGTGAGTGAAGAGCTAAATGAATTCTTAATCGTATCTTTTGCCGAGACATATATCGGTGCGATTAATAGGTCAAGTTTAATTTAATTAGTAACATTTTTCTCAATCACGAAACCACAGTAACTGCTTAAAAAGAGACGTTATTGTTGCATGATTCCATGCTCTAAATAATTCTACGTTCATCTTTTTCGTTTTAGTATATTTACAGTTTTGATGATTAGAAATTATCCTCGACTACAGTGAACTAATATCTTGAAATGAACTCTTTCTTTGGTTGTTACTTTATAGACACATTTAAAGCATTCGCTAGCAAGGAGCATAACTTAACGCTTTGGAAAAACTGCACGCAAGAAATAGAGGTAAACGATAACATTAAACATACAAACTTCACATTCACGAGTACTTACCGCGATTTGAATAAAAAATATTTGAAAACGAGAGGAAGTCGTTATTTCTTACTAAATATATAAAAGAAAAGAAAAAGAGGCCTTACGGAACGAATAATGCCAAACAGCAGAATTTCTTATAAGCATGCAATGAAGAATTCCCATGAAATCCAAAGAGGAAATATTTTCAAAGTGATTCATTCATTCAAAAGCATAGACAATTTATCTTAAATAATTGAAGCCAGCAAATAAAATTCCGATTCATATCCTCAATGAATGACTAAGCTATGAGATATTTCAGCATAACTGACAGCTCATTGAAAAATGGAGCGAACGGCTGCCATTTCAATTTTTTAATAGAGCAAAGAAAATAATCTCTACCGACCAGCAATAGCATTTATAATCCAGGATAAAAAAAATCAATCGACCCGAAATGACTGTGACAACACATATATAAACGAATCCGATATGGTGCCTCAGTTTATCGGGTATGACGCGCTGTTTACACCAATACTCTCGAGTAAATTACTGGCTTAACGACACGAAAAGAAAGAAAACGATCAAATGTTATTCAATTTACAGCATCATCGAATGACCAGGCGGCGAAAGCACTTAAGAAGCATCTGACAGCCCTCATTTCCAACGAGATATGCGTCCCGACCGAAATCGTTATGATTCCCCTCGAGCACCTGTCGACGAACGCACCTGTTCGCAAACCACCGCGTTGCAAAAAGAAACTTTAACGAAAAATGGGATTTTCTCTTTCCCGAGCAAATATCACCGCTCCTGCTCCGTATTCTAGTTTAATTTTTTTTTCATTTCTTTCGTGCCCACACACACAACCTTTTTGTCAAGAGAAATCCACCCGGGTATGACGGCTTGCACAGCGGTCTTCCGCACAGAGTCTTGAAAGATATAATCTCAAAAGGACTACACAGAGAGAGGTAGGAGAGGAAAGTGGTGAGGGTCTCCGATTCTGTCCGACACGAGGAACGTAAGGTGGGGGGGGGAGAGAGAAGGGGTTTAAGATGAGAAGGGGCCGCCCTGTCCGAGTGTCGCGAATGGGATGGGGTATGAGGGGAAGGGGGAATCGTGCAGGGGAGGGGTTAAAGTAGGCGGGACGCGCGGAGCTATAGCAGTGGAGCGGTGTAAGACGGCGACCCTGTGGGAAGCACTCTTTTTAAAAAGCCGAGGCGAACCTTCTAGTTGCCCCCGATTGTCGGCTTAATTGTGCATTCAAACGCCGTGTTTTAAACTGAGGTGGAGGAGAGGAGAGTGGGTTGCCATAGAGACGGAGAAAAGATTGCAGTCGGTAAAATGAAAATGGCGACGAAGGAGAAGGAAATTAAAAATCGCTCCGCGATGCAGTTTCAATGACTCTCGAGATAAAGAGAACGGGTTGGGATGGTAAAAAAAAAATATACAAAAGGGGGGAGACTTTGAGGGACATTGGTGGTGTGGGGTGATTACGCTTTGACTGGTGGAAAGGGTAGGTGCAGAAAATTGGAGGGGAAAATGGTGGGAGGGGTATACAGTCTCGGCAGTTTCGTCTTTTTACGCGCTCCCTCGCTTTTAATTCGCAAAACAATAAGTGAGCGGTCACGAAATGGAGGGTTTTACTTTCCCGGGATACTCGCATTGTTTGGCGTCCCACTTAGCTCCGCTTGTCGGAAATGGTGTATACGTGGAAGTAATGACGAATTCAGCAGACGCAAAGACGGCCAAAAAAAAGGGAACAGAAAATACGAGCACTCTGAGCGAGACTAGTTGAGAAGAAGTTCACTCATGAACTTTTGAAGAGAGATAATAAAGGAAAAACGCGGCAAAATGAGATATTTACTTGAATTGAACGCTGCAACGACGTCAGTACTCAATGGGGATTGTATATTATCCGCGTTGATGATCAATTGAAACCGTCGCTTCATTGATGATAACAAGCAATGATATCAAAGAGACAAATGAATTCTACCACGGATAATCAAGGAACTTCCTGCCGTCAATCATAATCATATGGATCGATAAAATACCAAAAGGTAGGTAAAAAAAAGTAAATTGCCTTTTCATTCGTTAACAATGTGATCAAGATAATAAAACAGAGAATTAGTCTGAAATTAACTTCATTTCTGAATCTGATCAATTCTTCAAATCATAAATGAAATACGAAAAGTAGACTTTTCAAATAGTCAACTTGAAGAGAGTTAAGGATGAGAGAGACGCAAGGGTATACCAATCAAATTTGACTATCAAAAAATATACCGCATATAGTTGAACATTATTATTTCTATTCAGCGATCCAAACAGCAATTCGCTTATGTAGTTTAACCGATTAGACATTATACGAGTCTCCAAATCAATTCATCACTTCCCTCCCCAGTAGAGTTGCCCTGGGACAGTAAGCAGTAATATTTTACACCAACAGATAGAGTATCACAGGATGTGCAACACATCCCCCATACTTACTAAGTAACAATGTTTTACATTCCCGGCTTAACTTTATAAAACCATGATTGAGGAAAAGAAAATTCAAATTGAAGGTCCCAATATGACAGTTTACTACAATCTTGGTGTCGACAACCATCGGTTTATCGCTTGATAGTGACATAAAGTGGAAAATATGTTCGGTAATAAATTTTTTGGGTAGAGCAAAAAAAACGTTTCTTAACTTTACGAAATAAGTCCACCATTGCTATCCTTTTAACAAAGACATAGCTACTCAGTTAATTCTCGAACCGTTTTCCGATGGCCACAAGCCCCTTAAGATAACTTTTTATCAAGAAAACAAATTTGAAAAAAAATCACCCCAAAATCTGTAATTTGCATTCACAAGCTACTAAGAGTCAAAATCTTTTTCTGAATAAAATCCCAACAGATAATTTTTCTACGAAACATGAGGCAATTTAGCTGGCCACTTCATGGGGAATGAATGGTTTGATGAAGAGTACCATCGAAAGAAAACGGTAAGTATAGGAAGTCTCCGATAAAACTCAAAGATCAAATAATCAAGTACTGCCGATAAAATAAATACGTATATATGAAAATATGTGCTGACTGAGAGTTAAGTGAAAAACTGCATTAAATCAAGGATACTCAGAGTTGTTGATCGATGATGTTGAGTACATTAATTCTTCATGAACAGAAATACATACAACGAATAAAGGAAACGGTTTTTAAACAAATCCACTCAGCATATAAAGTCATCCGTTTAATATCCAATCAAGTCAAATTTAATTTATAGATGCGAGAACTCCAGGCTAAATCATCAAGACAATGGCTATGATTTCCTTCATCGTGAATTCCATTTATGTGTCACACTTCTAACCGCGCAATCTATGTTGTCATCATTCCAATTCACTCAGCTTCTGACGGCTTCAGTAGCACATAATTGAGATAGTATTAATAGAAAAAGAGCCAGTTAGGCCATTCCTTGAAGCTCGGACACCTTTTCAAAGCTTCGCATCCTTTAAAATGAGCCATGCCGATTATACATTCACTCGTGAAACAGGTCGACGGAGCACTTAATACTGAAACTTCGGCGCGAAACAAGTGAGCAGAGGGAAAAATTTTCATTTTCTATAAACGCGTCACGGCGCTCTTTCACGCAAACGGTTGAGATGTTTATAATGCCCGGTGCAAAACAGGAAATCCCAGATGGCACTGTCGATTATGAAAGGACGCCGACACGAGATGCGGTAACTTCTCGAACGGTCCGACAAAGTCCACTGAGCAGGTGAAAATAGGATTGTTTCCAGCTCACAATTAAGGTGCACTCCCCCGCAAACGTGCAAAGAAATGAACAGAGGCTTCGGTAAAAAAAAGGAGCATAGCTCCACATCCTGGATCGATTCCCCTCGTCCGCGGGAATAAGAAAGGGAAACGCGACTGATTGGTAAGCACTCGATGACCAGCGCTGCTTCGGACGCTTCGAAAAGTCGATGAGGAGGCTGGGACGGACTGCGTGATTGGCCGGACACCGGACGGGTCCACCGGCGACGAGTTGGCTAACGTGGGAAAAGTGATGAGAGGGATACGACGACGCCTCATCGTCTAACCCTACCATCCTGTCAGCTCCCCTTTAGAAGTCACCCAGCCAGATGGGGTCTTGGGGGCTTCAGCTCCCCTGAAATTTCCTCTCTTGGGACGACTGCACGCGATTCATCTGCAGAGGATATCACTATCCTCTTAACACTCTATTTCTCGATGCAGTAGTTACGCCTTATAATGTCTAACAATGAGAGAGGAAGACTTACGAAAACGGAACATATAGCTGATTTAATGAAATGTATGGTTTTCTTATTCGTGCGAATTAATTATTTCATTGATATTTTCAATAAAATGGAAAATATACAGCAGTACTTCCAAATTAAATTGCACTTATAACAAATGAAAATTAATCAAATAAGCTAATCATTACTACAAATCAAACAGTAACAAAACAACAACAAACCGATTATAGTGACCACAACCTCAGTGTTTTGCAAGTTATATGGCCATTATACATCAAATGAGATTATTCCTATTGAGCCAAATATGTTATTGATAGCAAGAAGTGTCAATGCCAGTCGGGAGAGAATTTATCTGGACGGAAAGTCGGTATGATAGAGAGCGCTTAATTACTGATGGCCTTGGTACGGGCATGTGAAGTAGGGAGGCCGAACAGGTGTGGCAGGAAGGTACTCTTCTATTTAAGAAGGGTACAATATCTAGGCCAACATGGATCACGTGATGTCCTTTATTAACGAGGGGTTTGAATTTTCGTAACCGTTTTTGCGAGTAATTTAGCTCATTGATAACAGTCGCAAAAGGCAAAATTTATGTTTACGTATTAATTTCAATACTCATCACCCAATTTATGTATCTCATAATAAAATACATCGAAAAGGATATTGTTTTAAAATAACAAACTCTAAGAACAACCTACCGCATTAGAACAACAGTCCTTAAGGGATAGAGTGAGCTGAACGAGTACCTAATTCATTTTTCAAGTACCAACCGCAATTTGTATTAAAAATATTTGAGAACGAGAAGAAGCTGTATTTCATTTTAAAATAAATTGCCGGCCTGGTGGCGGCGGGGTACAGTCTACAGAAACTGAAGATCGTGGCTTCGAGTCCTGCCTGGTTGGGCAGGGCATACCCCTAACCATGGCATGGTTGTTTGCGACCGTCCATCGTTATTCGCTGTAAGCCCCTGGCATAAAGACCAAATAGAGCTGTTTGCAGGGTGATCAAAATAAAGAAATGAAACAAATAAAAACATAAAAGAAGCCTATTAGAACGGGTAATGTAAATGAGCACAAATCTAAGTTACAATACAAACAAATAAACCAAATCGTAAACAACCAGGCGATGATCTTTCTCACCAGTTCGATTCTGAAGGAGCGTGGAGCATGAATTTCGATGAATTATTAATAAAATTGCCTCAAATTTTACCTACAGCATGTTGTCACAAAAGTGGCTGGATCCATAAAATCACTCTTTTTTAAGTATTTACCTAATGAAAATTATGCTCTCCATCATATACGTAAGTGATAGAAGGAATAATGATGAGGAAGCAGAGTGAAAGACAAAGAGTACATGTAAAGATCGATGGATGGTAAGACTCTCGGGCAGTAGAAAAGAAATTATTGCAATTAAGGGGCTAAGAAAACTACCTATACGTGTGAGCACGCTTCCATGTGGGCCGACCATAGCTACTGCGTTCATTAGGTAAAATAATCAGTTCCTTAAAACACAGGCGTTTCAAGCATTCAAGATTTATTTGAAGATGAAGGATGGGCAGGAAAGAAGGCTCACGAAAAAGGGCACTGTACAATGTACAGTGCACATTCTACACTTATTTGTTGGGGCAAAAAGTTTTAAAAACCACGATGCCAGAAAAGATGGAGATCAATTCTCTATATCTACCGTATTCTCCATATTCTCCATATCTACCGTATCTGCCAAATCCTGAGTAAAAATTAAACACGTAATTAGTTAAAAATGATCAGCGATATCAAGATATAATTGAGATCGAGATTTGCGAACTTTGAAACCATAGCAAAAATTGCAATAATTCATAACGTAGGGAAATTGAATAGGCTAAAATTCCTCTCTGAAACACTTCCGAAGTAAAACAAAGTTCTGCTTTAACTGAAAGTGTTGTGCCAATGCTGACTTAATTGAAAAATGTGGGGTAAACGGTGAGGTAATAGAATAGAGTTATTGGACAGGAAAGTGAGTGGTTGACCGTATATGTACCAAGAGAAGGAATGATAATGAGGAGATTGGCATTCGCTCCATCTCCAGAGTTTTTCCGCAGTGTGAACATTAATTACGGCTGGGATGAAAAAAATAACTGCTTCCCGCCGAGATATAAATATTTCCGGTCGCTTCCATGCTCTGCATATCTAAAGCATGAATCGCACGATCATTTTTACTGTCACTCATAGTGATAGTTTCATTGATAGCTTTTAAGGGACCAAAAAAGTGATAGCTCGGCTTATCATCAAGAATCTACCGTCCCTTTCTCCATCGTTTCTTCCGTCGCTTTTCGTATTTACCGCTGTAATTCCGTTAAAAGCAAAACTTGGCCTTACAATCGAGGAACAGAGAGAAGAAATCGAGAAAGAACAATCCTGTGACCTCCAACCCAGTAAGGACGATGACGTCCGAGTGACCCCCCCAAAGCCTCCAGTGATATGAAGTAGAAGAAAGACTTTATTTTTCATTTATTTATTTATTTATTTATTCATTTATTTATTTATTTATTCATTTATTTATTTATTTATTTATTTATTCATTTATTTATTTATTTATTTATTCATTTATTTATTTATTTATTCATTTATTTATTTATAAAATTATTCATTTATTCTTTGTTTTTAGGTATATCAACATAGTTTATCTGTGGCATGTTGACATTTCATAGTTTATTGCGCCGTGATGGCCTGACGGTAGTTTTACGGACTTCCCGCCGTCCTTAGGGTAAATTCTGGGCCAATACCACTCCCGTAGCAGTGTTTATCCCAAGTAGTGCTGAAGAGTCGCAAGCCTAAGCAGATCCACGATATGTTACATTATTGTTATTTTGTTATTCAGTTAAGTCTATGTACTGTTATGTCTCGTAGAATAAAATACTGTTGAACTGAACTTACAATCGCTGTCTGCGGCCGTGCGTCCTGATTGGCTGAAATACGGCGCCAGCGATGGTTTCAGCAACGGAAAAAACCGAGCTGTAAAAAGGGATGGGACGCCATCCCTGGAGCCATTGCGGAAAATGATCGCGTGAATCTATTCTGATTATCTTAAACCTGAGGCGGATACAATGGGAGAGGTGGAGGGGCTTTTCCCCCTCCTCCCAAATGCTTAAAAATGTCCCTTGATATAACGCCACGGATAGTTTAAGAACTCCATTTGATGTTAATGAAACAGTATTTCGGTACAAAAATATAACCTTCAACTGCATTTTAATTAGGGATGGTCGGATCGGATACCTCGGATGGAAAATATCCGCGGATATTGCCCTTCATCGGATCCAAAGTCACGGAAGACATCGGATCTGGATCCGAAATTTTAAATAATAGCTTCAGTGAATGCAATGCCCCATAAGGGTGGAAAGAGTTCCGATTCTCTCTTCGAATGCGCCGTAGCATGCGATTCTTGTCCTACTCATGAACTGTTTTGTTTGAAAGCTCTCGCAGAAGTTACGTAGCAGAATTTAGGCCGCGGAAAATAAAAAAGGCAAAATACGACTCGCACATATTGTGACTCATCCCTAGAGATTGAACAATCATCGGGGGAATCTCGGCGTCAGGAATTTGAAAATGTATTTGGATCCGATAATATCCGATCCGAAAGATCCGGTTCCGAAAATCAAGGATCCGATCCGAATCCGAGAAAAATCCTGGATCCGTCCATCCCTAATTTTAATACTGACGCAATAAAAGTATTTTGTTTCCGTTTAGCCGCCCATATCCATACTCCCTAATGCATAGCGAGTTGGGAAAAGGAGTTGAGAAAGGAAAGGAAGAGAATGGACGCGTTTGGATGTCCATTAGCACTCTTCTTAGCACTTCCTCATTACTTATACGGTCGATCCATTTTATCTTCCTCATTCTTCGGTACCACCACATTTCGAACCCAAGCCCACGGGGTGGGAAGCCAACACTCTAGCCAATCCCGGGAGAGGTAGAGAATTTTCAGAGATTATAATACCGACGCCGTGTTTCTCTCCACCTTTCCTTCCCTACCCTTCCCTCATGGCGCAAATGACCTAAGCTATCGGTGGCCTCCTCCAGATACCGTACCACATTTTGAATGCTTCACTCTTGACTTCTCTACTGCTGTCAACGTCCACGGATAAACATGCTCGAAATGCGCCATCTGATGATTTTCCGCTAGGTGCTTCATTTAATTTTTCCATGATTTTTTTCTATAAAAGAGCGAATATACAATTCCGTGTTTGAGCCTCGTTGAAGGGTCGCGTCTCTTACGCGCTTGAGCGTGGTCCATCCGAAAGGAAAAAAAAAGACGAAGAGAAAGAAGAAAGGAAGAGGATGGAGGCGGTTGGATGTGAATGGGATCGCTTGCTCGTTTTATTGCCATCTTCCACGCGATCACGCTTCCCTAAGCGGGAAAGTCATGGATTACGGAAACGGGTAAGAGGATCTCCTTAAAGGCGGAGCTAGGCTCTCTTCCCTCCACGCACATACGTGTATATACATACATATACATACGCATCGAGGAGGAGTTCGCAGAACAGGTGGCAACATCGTGGGAAAGTTAAAGAAATCTCGGTTGGAGGCTGGATTTAGCGAGCAGCAGAGGAGTGGACTCCACCCTTTTCCCCTCCCCACCTCCTACCCTTCCATTTACGTGCGCTTTGTAATGGCCGACTAATCCGCCATTTTCTAACTCCCACAACGTCCCTTCCTCCCCCTCATTTACCCCGGTGCATCCTTCCTCCCACGCTTCTATATTCTACGTCTTTGAGATATCCCGGAACTCGTCGCGCAGGTGTTCTGCCACCTTACTGAGATGGACCATCTCTTGTTTATAACGCACGAAGGGTAGCCGTATCAATTTAATCCCGGGAAATGCTGATCAGATTTCCTAATTATATACGCACCGAAGCTTAAAATAATTAGTTTGAACTCTTATTTTTGCCTTATTTTTGACGCATCCAAATCAATTTTTGTGAATTAATAGAACTAAATTTCCTTTTCTTATGAAATCAATCGATTCTTTTTCCTTTTCTTTTCCGCTCGTCTGCATAGAAGGTCGGTTTGTCGTGTTTAACTAATTTCAAATTAGAAATTCACCTCAGGGCGAAAGGAAAACAATCACTCAGACGTTTATTCAAAACACGAACCTTTTGCCTGCAATATGGGCTTCAAAGGCCTCATAGCTTTGCCTAATCCCATTAAAAAATTATCATAAAGGTATTATTTTCCGCGATTCTGTAATAAGGATTACCATTTTAGTTCAGGAAAGTTACGGAATTATTAATTATGTATCGATATTCATGGTATGTCAATAAAAATAAAAAAATGTATAGCTGAGATTTTAACTTGGTAGCAAAAGTCAATTGCTTTCATTTCCCCATCTTCTTCTGAGAAAGTATAGCTTTGATGTTTAAATGCCTGAACTAAACCGATAACCTGCCAAAACGTGATTAAACTTTTTACAGAGTTGACAGCGAGGTAATCCAGTTCCACCTGCAATGAAATTCGGGATCTCTCCCGATGATATAAGCATGCCAGAAAATTCTTTTTGCTACTATTCTCAGTTTTATTTAATTCAGATGATTTCCCTGCTAAAATTAAATTATCATTATTTTACATAGTTTTACATAAGGTTCAATCTTCAATTGCACTCCTCCTTCAAGTAGAATATTTTATTTAAATTTTCAATTATTTTTACGCTAATTAGCGTCCATTATAACCATAGCAGTACGATATATTTCCTCGCGGCGTCGCTCATTTTTGTCCTCGGGAATCATTTTAATCTTAATTATATTATTATCATACCAAAAACAAAATGACAGGAGGCTGTTTTTCCTTGTCGTGGATAAGGCAAATCCTACCAGTATTAGGCCCTGGAATGGGAAACCGTACGATTGTCGATAATGGTTTCCTTTTCCCTATCGATTGATCCGCACCTACAACAGTACTCTAGGACAGTATAAGACAACCAATAGGACATTGCGAACAATTTGAAAGACCATTTCGGAGTATTTAATCATTTTTTTATAAATCTATGTTCTAAATCCTACCACAAATGCCCCACTTACAATGCGTAATAGGCTGCAATGACTTCTTACTCTCTTTCGTCGAGACGCGGCATCAACTCCTCACGAGTTTTCGCACAGTATATCTTCCCCAACAGGAATTTCACCGATATTTTTCACTATTAAGCAGCAATTTCAGTGTAAAATCACGTGGCTACCATCGGCTGCCAACGAAAATACATCACGGCACCATCGAAAGCACGATCCATCTCTCAGACGGTAAGTACTTCCCGAAAGCTCACTCAGCAAACTCTCCTGCCCTTGTCGAGGGAAGAAAGGAATCCACGGCTTTATGCGCAGACATTTTAATGGCTTAAATGCATTGCACGGAGAACACTTTGGAATTGAACCAAGGACGAAAGGCAATCTTCAATGATCATCCGTACTCAGCGGGCTTCAATGAAGATTCTGATTGCTTTTAACTCTCCATTACCACAATGAATTCAACACGTGTAACACAGAATTTCAGTATATTCTCGATTTATATTAGATTTATATTTAAGTGGACCAATTTCTAACTAAAAAAAACAACTCGATATTTTCACGGCAAAAGCGCATTCGGAAAAAATCGCCCTCATTCAATGCTTATATACATTGGTTAGGGTAGAGCTCATGCCGACCTAACCCGCAGTTAAGAAGATATTCTATGCTCAGGATGGAGGGGGCGGCACCCGTCCCGGGCCACTTGGCACCGTGAGGAATATTTTTGGGTTACGCAAAGGGTATCTTATATCCTTCGGCCAGGTGTTCACAAGAGCGGATCGGAAAAATCGATTTTTTTCAAATCCATCTGGCCCAATGAAAAAAGTTGTGGGACTGATCAAAAATAAGGCCTGAAATTTTTTATACCTCTAAGTGAACCCCCGATCCTCGCTCAAATGCCATTTAGGGGAGGAGGATCAAAATTCGAAAAATTTAATATTTCATGGTCATTCCCTACACATTTTGCCAAGTTACTGGCTTTCTGGGAAAACAATTTCGCGCATTTTGACGTATCTGCCACCGTTAATCCACAAAATTTCAAATTTGAGTCTGCGTACGCGAATAAAATATTCCATCTCGCACGCAGCGTCGCGGATCGGATCCGCCCAAGAGTACACACTACCACCTAGACTACCTTGCTGCATAACCCACAAAATAGAGAAGGAAATTGAGAAAAGGAGACAAATGAAGGAATGAATTACAAAGAAATATATGTTTGCTAGCGTAAATTTAAGATTGCTGCTGGTATAAGTTATTTATGAATATTTAAAAACTTATAGCAAAGAGTGTTCAGAGGGGAAATAAAACGCCTCAGGCTGCCTATAATGCGTCATACCATAGAGTATTTGGTGGAGTACCGCAACGTTCTGAGGTGGTTAAGATTTTAGGGAGTCTCCCTTGAATCGCATCGAAATACCACAGAAGCATTTAATAAATTAGTTGTTATAAACCGAATCCACAGCTGATATTGTATTAAAAGGAGGTCATTCCCCCTGTTTAGCCATTGCAGGGATGTGTTTTTTATCAGCTCCTGTTTAACACGGGGCAAGTACTTCATCAATTTGGCTAACGTGCGAGAGAGCATTTCAAATTGCGTCGTTTAAAATGATGAATTGCTAGAACGCATGCAAGAAAACATGAACGCGAGATGGAAAAATAGCTTGCATCCTAATTTCGTCCATCCATCCGCGCCATTGCACGCCAGACTGATTGTGAGATAAAAATGCAGTTCCGAGTACCACAAGTAAAATGAGCTGAAGGATTGTGCACTCTCTGTGTTTATAAGTATTTAACTCGCGAAGCAATGTGCTGTTCTCTCTTCTTGTATCCAATGAGAGGGACACCCCTATTGATCAGTGGCCTGTAATCTGAATAACAAAAAATTTTAGCTTTTCATTTTTATACCGCATAATGTTATACCTAGGTATTTAAAAAATGCCGTCTTTGTATCAACGATTCGTGAAGGCAATGAGAGGACTCATACAAGGGATAATAAATAAGAGGTGATTTTACTCTTTTTATTGAGCTCCTAAGGGGTTGGGGCCAAATCTCTGGTTTCTATTCGCGAGCTTGAGGCTCGACAGGGTGGAATCATCACCACAGGGGCAAGGTCTAGTAAGCACATTTATATATACATATATCGCATACGACCTCATACTCTTCAATGTGCTTGAGGAAATAAAGATAAATTATTATCATTGAGGTAAGTATATCTCGCCGGAAGATTTTCAACTTCTTCTGCAACTTTTTTTCTGGGAAAAGTTGTAGTAAGCAACATTTAGACATCACTAAGCTATGGTGGATTGCAAATTTTAAAAATGCGAGATTGTTTGGAAATAAACACGATGTTTACATAATAATGTGCTTTAAAATGGAAAAAATAAAGTACCTAGAATTTGAGAGTCAATTTTTAAAGGAAGCACGTGAGGATGTGCTGACGATGGTTTACCATTATTTTTTATAGTCTTGCGGAAAGCGAAATGCTTTACCTCCACTCCACCTTGAACATATAAATTTTACACGAAGATCTCTCGGTGGCAAGCCCTGACGACTTATTCAACACCCGCGATGAGGAGATGAAAAGGAGACTCAGAACTAGGAGGGAAAGGTGCTTAAGATGGTGATACGAGGTAGAGTACGTTGACGTGGAGGCGGGATGAAGAGCTTCGGTCGCCGGCATTTCCCAACCTCTTCCTCGAGCTCAGACATCCCGCCTCCCCCGCCACAGAGCGGACGCGGGGTGGGAGTCCACGGTTTGGTGCTGCAGGGAAGTAATGACCGAACATATCTCAAGGGGGGGAAGGGGTCCATAAAGCACTCCAGGTGGAGACAAGGAAAGGGGGGGAGGAAGAAGAAGATTTGCGGAGATGTCTGCATGGGTGGAAAGAGATAAAGCGGTCGGCATCGTCTCGCGGGTAAACTAAAGGAATCGGGGCTCAATCTGCTGAGGCGGCACGGAGCAGGAGGCAGAGGAGGAAAAACGGCGAGCAGACTCACTCCAAATGTTTACATGGCGGCGGAAATTTAATACGTTGACCCCCATCGCCGGCGGACGGGTTGAAGGAGGCACGGGGTCCGTTGGGAGCTGGTTGGCCCGAGGGTTATTGTCGGCGCGCTGTCTAGAGGAGAAGCGCATGTCTCCATTCGAAAATCCGTATCACGAATATTACAAAAGAGGATCCTCAAGTCGGCCTTTAAAAGTGTTGTCACGCATCGCGCATTTAAATAGGTTTACAACAGTCGCCACTCGTGTCGCTGACGGACAAATAGATCCGAATTTAACGGGGAGATAAGTAATAATTAGGGGTATTAACCGAAAATTATATGATTATTTAACACATGATGATGAAATTCATTACTTTTCAATGATATGCCTCGCAATGACAAACCTTATTCTGCAAAATATATAAAATAGTGGATCGCATTGCACTCATCACCGCGCCGATGACAATTTAGAAAACCGATTAAAATGCGACCGAAGTTGCAACAGAAATCAGCCCCATGTGAGATGGCAATGGGCCTCCTCCATGCATCAATAGTCATCCTAAAACTGTTTTTCGTGATCTGTAGCTAGTGTAAGCAGAGCAAAGAGCTGGGAAAAAATTCCGGAGGGATTTTGTTCAACATTAAGGATTAATTCGCCAAAGAGGGTGTCTTCCAGAGAGGCTATTCGGGAATTCCACCGGGTCATGTTCTCCATGTTGCTGGTTTCCCGTCTCGCCACTTTAAATTCAAGTCGGTCTCAACCATTCCTGACCGATGCTAGGCGGTTTTTTTCATTGCTTTAGCCAAATGCTTAACGCCCAACGCAAGAAGGATCTTGAATGAATGCGTTACCATTGCGTTATAATGCATGGCCACACACGCACAAACTTTCCTCCTCGTGAAGCAGTAATCCAGAGCAAAAATCAACTCAACTCAACTTGACGGAACTTGTGTGATGTGAGATGAGAAATGTATAAGTACGACTGCTAGCTCAAAACTAGAGATAAATCGGCTACTTGTAGCTACATCTACATCTACATAATACCCTGCGAGCCACCTCTAGGGTGTTTGGCAGGGGGTGATCAATCACCAGCATTCAGCATGCATTTGGACTCCCACATGCACACCACTCCGTCCAAAAAACGTCCCGTATAATAACAAACTATACTACTATATGCTGTTAGAAATAGAATATAGAATAGAAATTCAGAAACATGCATTAAGTTTTACATAGGTTAGTAGGCTACACTACAAGTCATGCAATCTATTTACGAGTTCTATTGCTGCCGTTATAATCTCTTATTGATCGTGGAAAAAAAGACATTCTGAACCTGTCTGTTCTACAATCTATCTCTCTTATTTTATTTATATGATCTGATTTTCCGTAGTACGTTGGCGTCCGCAAGATATGGTTAACTTCGTCAGAAAAGACACTGCTCTTGAATTTATCTAAAAGGTTTAGTCTATTTTTCAATCTACGGTCCGACAGAGATTCCCATCCGAGTTTATCTAAGAGGTCAGTTACACTAACAAGACTATCGTAACGACCTTTCACATACCTGGCAGCTCTTCTCTGCACGCGTTCTAACTCTGTTATTGAGCCTTTTTCATGAGGGTCCCAAACACTGGCAGCGTATTCCAAATGTGGTCTAACGAGGGAAAAGTAGCTATTAGCTAAGGAAATCTCAAATTTATCCAATTTTCTGGCCAATAGATTGGAAGATATGTGTTGTTATCCATAAACTATCGAAGCTGAAAAAAATCGATAATTTGGTTGAAGCGCGTTCTGAGCTCCAATTTATGGGATTTTCACTTATTGAACAAGGTTACAATGTCCTACTTAGATTTAAATTGGTGTGACCAAGACCTAGCAAGACTGGCGAGCTGACTGTGGTCTGGCTATCCACACTTAAGGTCACTTTTTTATTTATAACTAACTTCCCGTAAACACGACATTAAGGCCTATATAATGGGGATTCCAACATTAACAATGCGAAACTCAAGCGTTCATACCGGGAATAGGCCCGCCTACCCAGGCGGGACTCGAACTCGCGACCTACGGTGTAGCAGGCAAGAGCTTTACCCCACTGCCACCAATTCAGATCTATCTTCCACCATTACATTAAGCAACAACGATATCCAAAGAATAGCTTCCTGGATGAGGAAAAACCAACTACAACTCAATGAAAAAAAACTAAGGCTATTATAATCGGTCCTAGACATCTTATTACTCAAATTGATGTGTCCGCTCTGGCAAAAATTCAATTAGAAAATCGTGTAATACCGTACGAAGAGACGGTAAAAAATCTTGAAACAATATTTGATAAGGAACTCAACTGGAAAAAACAAGTCCATGTCACAAAACAGAAATGTCTGAGCATACTACATCAATTATATAGAACCAAGAACATAGTTCCGCCCAAAATTCGAACCGCCTTGGTTCAGTCACTAATTTTTCCTCACCTTGACTATTGCTCTTCTCTGTTTACTAATCTCAGCGAAGAAAGTAATAACAAATTACAAGTAACAATGAACTCTTCAATGCGCTACATTTATGACCTAATAAAATGGGATAGGATAGCTGATACTTACGTTCGATTACGTTGGTTGAAACTAAAACAGCGTTGTTTATATCATGTGATCCTGCTTACCTATAAAATTTTATCCACTCGAAATCCCGTTTACCTATCTGCTAGATTTACCTGGAAAAAAGATCTACATGCAGTACCCACTAGGAATCACTCCGTAGATCTTCACATTCCTCAACAAAGCACACTTCACGTAGCTAAAACCTTCACAATAATCGCCTCTAGAGTATGGAACTCCCTACCATCCAAAATTAGAAATATTAAATCCATACATGCCTTCAAAACCCAGGTGTACGATATCTTAATAAATAACCCTAAAATGCTGTCTGTTTAAAATTGATTGAAGTAAAATTAAAACGGTGTTAAATCGAATGGCTCAAACATATGGTTGCAGAAAATTGAGTTTAAAATTGTGTTTAATTAGAGTGTTATACTAATTTGTTATTTATTTTTCTTTGAAAAATGTTGTTTGTTTGACACTATTGTCATAATAAATTGTCGCCTTAATTTCTTGTAATAATTAGTCAGTTGTTCCGCAGTATGATATTTTTTCTTGCGTTAATATTGTTTTGCCGAATTGTCTGTATGTTAACGGCGGTTTGCAACGAGTGAATCTTTTGTATTTCTTTTCATTTTTTCTTTTCTTTTATGATTGTAATGTCATGCTGAACTTGTAAAAGTTGTACAATAATTTTCTCATGGGCCACAAGTCCCACGAAATAAATGAATTTATTATTATTATTATTAATCCAGGTAAAGAAAAAGTAGTTTACTGTACTTTTTCTTGGCTGGCAAGTAAAGTAAAAGGCAAACACTTTGCATAATGGGAGAAGGAAACATGAATATACCTCAAGGATTGCATTAAACAGATATTTTTAATGCAGGCTATAGCTTCAGTTTTGCGACAAAAGGGTCAGAGGCTTGATAAATAGATATCAGATATTTTAAGTTCTCGTGATGCCACTGGATGTCGCTCCCAGTCTGGATGGTAAGACCGGAAGAGATCGCAAGCAGAGTGAGCGCCGCCGTCCATCCTCCCTTACGTCAATCAATTCCTCGCGGATGAGAAATGTGGTCCATTGCGCTAAGAGGCAGAGTATGTAGAGGGCGACTCACGGATGCTCGAACCGCGATGCCCTCCCACCTCCCAACCGCCCGAGTAATCGGCGAGATTCACCCCGGGGGCAGGGAGCGGCGGCTGGAGCGCTGTCCGACGCGGGGCGCCTTCCTCCCACGAGGCCATCTGGACGAGCAGCGGGCCTCGGAATGGGATAATGGGCGGGAGAGATTGCATAATGGAGTGAGGGAGGGGTACGCATGGCCTGCGCACCTCGGGAAAGGAATCACGGCCATTGGCGGCGCACTCGCCTAGGATATATCTTCCATCGCACGTGTGTGTGTACGCCATCGTCAGAATAATCAGCAGTGTGTCTAAAGTTAAATAAGTTTCAATAAAAAATAAATGAGTGCTTTTCAAACGTTGATAACGTATTTTTTCCGAGAACTCCATCTCTACTCTACGCACTTGTCTATCAAGGGCGTACCCAGGATCAAAACTCGGGGGGAAAGGGCAAGCCATGGTTGTTCAAGTTGTAGGTAAAAGCATGGAAAAGACCAACATTTTAAGGAAAATGTAACAGTTCTTTATTATTTTTTTATTATTTGCTTGAAAAAATATTATAAAGACATTTGCGATTTTTGCTTCTAGGGGGGGCGGGGGTATAGTTGCCCCCTCCTGCCCCTGGCTGGGTACGCCTATGATATCTACACTAAGACGGGAACGCAACTTATGTTGAATGCCTGATCTGCTCACGCGGTTCATTTAGTTCATTTTTCCCAGCATAAATAAAATACATAATTTCTGTCACACTAACATAGTTTCGTTTATCTTTTATATTTCCGTCATTATCACATCGTAATCATCAATCGCACATGTACAAATATATTTATGACTTGTTCACCAAGCGAAAAATGGCTAAAAAATCAATTCCATGGAAATTCACAGGATATGGGCATGGATATTCCATGCATCAAAAAGCAGCGACGTTAGTGGGGCACAAGTATCGAGAAAACAGGTCAATTTTTGAGAAAAACACAGAATGGTTCAATGATTGCATCGGAAGTAAGTCACCTCTAAAATTAAAATAGAACAGCGTAGTACTTAAAATCTTTAATTATATAAGCTGCTGTTGCAATTTAATACGAAATATTATAGGAAATATAACGGCCAAGAAATTTATATTCCAATATAATACACCACACAGTGACACATCCATCATGAAATATCTACAATGAACTAAAAATCGAGCAAAAAGTCAAAAATATCACTGTCACTGCAATGCACTGATGAATATTGTGAAGGGCCAGGAAAAAAGGATAAGTATTATACTGAAATCATATATGATATTAAAAGTTGCTATACTCGAAAATAAATATAAAAGATACATTTTAAATATGATCAACCCTTTAAAGAATATAATAGAATAAATAAAATAACACAGCAATAACATTCACATGATGATAATAATGAATAAAATATTTGGGAAAAAAACAAATTTCAACAAACAAAATCACTCGACTAAATTATTGGATAAAATTCTATCATCATACATTTACCATGTACACGTAACATCCACATTATTCGATAACACACTCGGATACCACACTGCTTTAGCCAGAGGAAAGTCTGATGTCACCATACCATCAGATATTTGATTTTGATCATCAGTTTGATAGATAATTTCAATGAAATGGCATATGTATATAGACAATATACATGCTGGAGACTTTCTATTACTCCCCCTCCCCACGTAGAGGGAGCAGTTTGGATTTGAGGGGCAAGAAGGGAAGGATCGTTAAGAAAGGAAGGGACAGTTAGTGTTACTACCTCTACTAACTCTACTATTACTACTACAGCAAGCACAAAAAGTCACTCACGCAATCACTCACACTAACCAAAAAGCAGCATTCACACATCAACCATTTAATCCATACCAAATACCTATCGCAATGACCACCTATATCTAAAAATCCGAAACTAAAAACAATTCTCCTAGCTAAGACACATTTGTCAACGACCTAAGAGCTAATTATCTACTATCTAACGTCCTGGTACATAAGCTACGCATGTTAACGACCTAAAAACTAAGGCGTTACTACCTAATGTCCTAGTAGATCGATTCCAACTCTCCTGACTAAATACTACGAAGTGCTGTAAAAAAACAGCATAATACAATAATTAAGTAACAACCAAGCACATAAAATAAAAAAGCATACGCAAATAGTCCACGGTCGACTAATGAACATAACACGACTCCAGGCCTCCTGCTTCATTTCTTCAATCTTGAGGTACAGTTCGATGAACTTCTTGTCCAGGAAAAGCAGTTTCCAGTAATGTCACCTGTTGCTAAAAAACATCAATTGTACTTGAGATGAAATTGTATACCGCATCGCTGTTTGCTCTCCGTAATGATGTAATCCAAATCAATTCATTTACTAATTTATGACGCATAATATTTTGAATGTAACCCAATTAATGGATTCTTAATTGTATGTAAAAATAATACGCGTGTCCAATGCAATAAGTTTGGCTGCCTAAGGAATTTCATTACATTGATTTCATTCATAACGTTATTTCATTAAAAATGATAATTCATAACAATTTTTATTTGTAATTTAATTTTTAAAAGTATTTGAAGAAAAAAGAACGAACTATATGATTACGTGTCAATGAAGGATTATCATAAATCCAACGAATTTCAATTCCAATTTTCACAGTAAAGACGAATAATGAATTATTTAAGTAAACAAAGAGTGGAAGAGAGGAATGAATTCTGTTTATTGGGAAGGAGAATAATTAGTGATGAAAGAAACAAAACCGACATTATTAATAGAATAGCAGAGGTGAGGAGAGCTTTCTACCCGAAGAAATATCTACTAAAAGCTGGAAAATTAAGCATAGACGCAATGAAACAATTTATCCCAAGTTAAAGTACGCTAAATTTGTGTCAAACCATTCTTTGGATTGCTGACCAGAAATAATGATTGATGAGTTTTAATTTAAATTTGATCAGAACACATGATGACAAAATCTCCTTCGTGTTTCATTTTCGGAAATGTGCATCACATACCAAATTATGAGAGAAATATGGACTTATCAAGCTAAATTTTGGTTTAAAGAAGAAAATTTTACTAAAAATGGCCTGATATTTATATTACTAACGTAAATTTTTAATTTAAATTAGACAGGCATAACGCGATGAAGGAGTAACAGTCAGCCAGCCATATCTACGAAACTGATTTGCATAGTGAACTTATTCCACAAAAAAGGTATGCTATGCCTTCGTATATCAATATAAATGATGTTTTTCTATGGATAATAATTTTATGTTCAGGGCCTAAACTTATGTTTCAGTAGACTTGTAAATGAATTAAACTCATTCCTACCTTGAAGTAACTGCGTCCAGTTTTGAATGTCTTCATAATCCAGACTGCCTTTTACCCAGCTTTCCCTTTACTCCGGGGGATGAGTTGCAGAGTTGAGAAATTAATTTCATGCCCCTCGTTTTAAATTAAAACATATAAAATTGTATTTTTTCTTTGCTTTTTTTAGGAATCACGATGTTAAGGTTGGTTGCCACCAAAGATCTTAAATTACCCTGGTTTTGCATGGAAGACCAGCTTTTATGGCACGAAGGTATCGTTCAGATTGCATGGGTTTTCGATGTGAGGGAAAAGTAAATTTTCATCGTTGCTCATTCTGCAAAACCAGTGTTGATGCGCGGAACTGGAGAGGGGGCGAAAAATGAATCTCAGCATTTTCAAAGCACTAACTTTTTGGCGTAATTCGTCGCACTATCCGAATGTATACGTGTCGATTTTATCTGCCGTTATATTTAAAACTGAATTACTGTCTCTCCTGATGAAGCTGATCTACCTTGAGCTTTGGAGTGAATGGTGCTTCATATGGCCATACGATTACGGTCTACCTACCTCGGTCAATAACGTTATATATGTGGTTTTAAAATAGTATTTATTGCCTTTAGCTATAGACAGCAAGTGAGTAATTATTGGTCATTAGTTCTTACTTTTGATGGAGGAGGGTTTTATGCTTTATGCAAGATTCACAACGTATTTTTGCTCATCGTAATCGGAAAAGTAATCAATGGTACATGAAATATTCCAGATGCCAAGGGAGGATCCAGGATTTTTTCTGCA
Organism: Ischnura elegans; assembly: GCF_921293095.1. NCBI lineage: Eukaryota > Metazoa > Arthropoda > Insecta > Odonata > Coenagrionidae > Ischnura > Ischnura elegans. The sequence goes on from NC_060249.1 coordinate 89,432,056, forward strand.
GGGGGCATAACTGTCTGACAGGCAAAGTCTTCCCATATTTGGAATTTAGATTAACATACAAAAATTATTGTACGAATATACTTTTTATTTTTACATAAAATGTATAAATATGAAAATATTAATAAGTTACACACATAATAACGACAGTTTTCTTTTAGGTTTCCTTTCGATAGGTTACATTTTTTATTATTAACTCGCGATCAGTAGTGGATAAATCAGTGCGGATAATTTTCATATTTTCTGTCGCCTTAATTATCAACTAACTTTCGCGCGATACCATCTCGGTTCGCTACCTTCTTTTTTTTAATGGAGATATAACTTTTGACACCTGAATTTACATGCAAAAGAAAAGATTTTCAAGTACCAAATACATTTAACTCTGTTACTGATTACACAAATCAAAACAAACTTAATGATAGTAGGACCGTATTAAAAATATTGACTACTTTTTAGGCGTCTGGAGCAGGTGTCCCCCTCGATCCGCCTTTGCCCGAGGTAAACTTGAGCAATTCAAAGACGACGAGTGATTTTTTTTCTTTTTGCATTCGAATGAATCACATTAACACAGCCTCACGCTTCATTGGCTTCTTCTTCCAGTACTCGATGCTCTCCTCGTTCGCTTAGAGGGAACTTCACTTTTAAATGAAGTAAATTAGAAAAAGGTTCTCCAATGGAGCTTATGCCGAAGGATATAAATGGCCAATTAAGCAAAAAATTCGTCTTAATCTATATCAACAAAATCTAAATCAGCATCTAAATATTGTTATCCAGCGCTGGGCAGGGGCGGATTCAGCTCCAAATTTGGGGGGGTCATGACCTGGGTCCGGGAAGTATAGAATACCCCCCTGGAGAGAGGGGCGTTCTCCCATGTAAAATTTTTCAAATACCCATTTTTTACGTATTTTTTAGTCAAAATTTAATTTTTATCTTTAAAAACATATGAAATTAAACATTTTTAGACATTTAAGTATGTAAAAATATTAAATTCATAAAAATTTTAAAAAATTGATACAATTTGGATCCGTCACTGGTGCTGGGGTGTAAGTCGTAGATAATTCCTCTATCCCGGCCTAATGAAAGAAAAACTGCTGAAACTTTCTTGGTTGGTGAATGAAATGGCGTGAAAATAACCGCTCTAAATCTCTATCAGGATATCCAAGATTACATTTGGACCGACACGCTTTCGTGCGTTAATTGATAACCAACTTATGGTGCCGCGTCCAGTAAAGCGGGCTTTATACTTCATACTGGTCCCTGAAGTATTCCGTAGGGAAGTGTGCATTAGGGTTGTTCTTAATTTTAGGTGTCGTTTTTCATTTCGAGAACATTCCTTGTTATGCATTACCATTGAGTAGTTGGAAAATATCCACATAGGAATCAAGGTTGGGAAGTGAAGCTGTTTTTTGCTATATTTCGGATATGAATGATGACGAGAAGGCGTTGATAATTTTCTACCCATCTTCCTCAAGGATTAAAGACACATCGGACGCTTTGCCCAAACTATTTTTCAGTAATGACCCGTTTCAGTAATGAATCATGGTCCTTATTTAACGACCATGATTTTGCCCGCAAATTTACGTAATGTCGAGCCACAGCGCTGGGACCAAGTCTAAACTGTGCGTGCATAAATCCTGCGTTGAACGAAAACAACGCGATGTATTTTCGAAAGCATGCATCGTGTCAAATTTACTCGTCTCACGACATGCACTTACGGGCAAGAATTTTTTGTTAGTATACAATGCCGACCGAGTTAGTAACGAGGAAGTCCTAAGAAGGGTAGGAGAGAAGAGAAGCCTCATGAAAACCTTAATAAGAAGACGGAACAACCTTATAGGCCACATCTTGAGACATGATGGCCTGATGAAGACAATCGTCGAAGGACAAGTGGAAGGCAAGAATGGAAAAGGAAGACCCCGAACAAAATATATGGAACAAGTAAAGAGAGATGTGAAAGAGAAGAAATACGTAGGTGTGAAAAGATTAGCTGATAGGAGAACTGAGTGGAGAGCTGCGTCAAACCAATCCTAGGATTGTTGACCAGTGATGATGATACAATGCCACCGACCGCTTCAACTCCAGCCACGGATTACCTTCCTGCCACTATGATGTGGCGAATCTCCGTCGGCGGACTGCATTCTCCACTTCGATTCCAATCCACGAATTCACTTCCAGTCGCTCTCGATATCGTCGCGGGAGCGAGGCAGAAGGCCACGAAGTTTACCTTTAACGTAGACTGACTGAAACGCCACCAACTTAATATAAATGGATTAGTTCCCTATTTACATGGGAAACATTGCGTAAACTGTAAAATATAGCTAAACTGTATTTATAATTTAAATATAAGGTATAGAATGTACAAGAGCTAATTTTGAGTGTTTTTTTTTGAGAATTTTGAGAATAGCGCAACGCCGTGGAATCAACAGTGAAATACGAGTATCTTAAAATATCCCCTAGTATTTTTAAGTGTTGATTTTTATCAATAAAGTAAGAAAATAAAGAGACTCATACTGATTGCGTTCGATGATAAAAGACCAGTATTAGGTGATATATTTATTTGGGTATATATTTATATAAGGTTGAACATGCATGAAAATATTCTGAAATCCTGCGGGAAATGTTTGCTAAGTTCTATTTTTGTTGAACTTCCACGCATAAATGAATGATGACTGCACAAATTCATCCATACCATGCAATTTTTATTAAAAATTTGAGTACTCTATGGCCAGGATTACGCTACGAAATTTATTAAAAATTGACGGTCTGCAGCGGCGCTTATCACCGAGGTCACCTTTCAATACACATTTCCAAGGGGACTGTATAGAGGAAGCCCTAATCCAGCCTATAGAAAGCTGATTTCCGTTACCATCCTGGTCGCATTTTAATCGGTTTTCAAAAATTTCCGCGATGCGATGACGACTGCAATTCGACCTAATATTTTATAGCATAATGTTTTATTAGCGAGGAACAGCATGGAAAAGTTATGAATTTAATAGATCATATTGAATTTCTTTTTTCACCCCTAATTATATCTTATTTCCCCGTGAAACTCGGATCACTTTGCCCGTGAGCGACGCGAGTGGCGCCTTTTGTAAACCCATTTAAATGCGCGGTGGTTGACAACACAATTAGAGGCAGACATGAGCATCCTCTTTAGTAATATTCGTGCAAATGCCCCACGGAGTCGGGACCTTCAGGCATCATGGTCCGACGCGGTGGCGACTTCGGTGCGGCTACTTGCTCGGGGATACGAGGTGCTGGGTAAGAGGAGGGGGGAAATTTGATGGAAAAGGGAGAAGTGATTGCTGAGGTGGTTGGGACGCATATCTCTGTTCTTTTTTTTTTCTTTGAGCGAGGAGAGGGAAGGGTTATGCGGGGGCGGAATGTAAGGGACGGGGCGGGGGGATGAAGGCGTGGTTTGGGCCTGCTGCGTCGGGGGTAATGATGCCCCCTAATAATAGGATTCGTCGCAGTCCCCCCCTTCCTTCCCAACGGCTCGCCTACCTCTCGCTCACTCAATCCGCCTTTGCCCTCCTCCCAATCTCCGCTCCCCTCTCGAGATTCGATTTTTCTGCCTCCCCCGTTGGGATTATTACGGAGAAGAAAAAGGAACACAAATGCTGCATACCGGCCCTTGACTTGTTCACACTCGTCTTAGAGCTGACCGTGTTCATAGCAGGTACACGCACAACCTATGGTACTCTAGGGCACAATAGGAAATCCTGTAAGAAATGGATGCCGATTCTTTGGATACCTGATAAATCAAAGGTCAACGGAAAAGGAAAAGGAACACTAATGCTGTATAAAGACCCTTGAGTTGTTCATACTCGCCTCAGGGTTAACCGCGTTTATAGTAGGTACCTACACCCACAACCTACCGTGCTTACCTACAGAATAGTAATTCCTGTAATAAATGAATGGCAATTCTTTGCTTACCAAATAAAACAAAGGTCAATATCAGAATGTAAATAGGCGACCTTTATTTTATAGAGGGATAATAGAAAAAGTAAAACTTCTCAGATCAGTTAGCAGTCTGATAAATACAGATAAACCAAGAGTAGGTAATCCATGGACAAGAAAGACTTTGAAAACCAAAAGCTTTATTAACCATTAATAAAATACTTATTACTCTAAGGAAACATTTACGGATTGCTCTGAGAGGGCAGTGGCCCTCTCTGGACTAGAAGCGTGGACCTAGAGGAAAAAGGAAGTGAAGTATTTGGAAAGTTTTGAAATGTGGTTATGGAGAAGGATGATGGTGGTTGTAAAAGGTGATATTGCCATATTTTGAAAATCATAAAGAATTAGGGAGAAAATATTAAAGAGAAGTTACAAAAACAATATTATTACAGGTCATGAGCCAGGACTTGCTCCTGCGTACGATAATGGAAGGAAAAGTGAAATGAAAACGGAAGAAAAGAGGGAGATATGCCATTAAAATTTGCTATGCTGACGGCTTTGAGGGAGAACGGGGGTTATCAAGAGGTAAAAATGTGGTCACCAGTTGATGAGTCCAGCTGGACCTGTCTTAGGACGCATCTACTTTGTTGATGTAATACGCTGTGCACACTACTGTGGTAACACGAAAGAACAGCTCCCGTTTTCACGTTTTTCTTATTCTTGTTCATTCCTTTTACACATCGATGGCTAAGTTCTAACGACACATGTCTCAAAAATAGCAACTTTTCAGCAGAGCAAAAGAAACGATTTATATTTTTAATTGTACACTGGAATTAAAGACCAAAAATTCATAAAAGTGAAAAAGAAGAATACATTTGCAAACAAAGAGTTTTTTTTTGCTTGAATTTTATTTTTTAAATGCCATTACACTTTGTTTAAGATACCTGTCTCAAACCGGCCCAATTTTTAGGTGCGTGTTTTAGAACTTATCCATCGATTTGGTGTCATAAATGAGATTGAGGTGGCTATTGCATGTATCATACCATTCCCTAGGGCTACAACCTTGCGATGGAAAGGCTTGCGCGCTCCATGACCCCTGCAGCTGCACTGTCGGGAAATATTCTCAATTACTCGCGGTATGGACGACCATTCCAGATAGGTTAAAGGGTAGGAGCCAGACGAAAGGACGCACTTTTATGAACGATTGGTTTATTTGGTAAGTGAAAACACCACGGCGTAATTTTCACGTTTGAAGGTTAATAGTAAAGGGATTCACAGTAATGGTCACAATATTCACCGAAATAGGAAATCAAATCCAGAAAATAGACTAAAGACGATTCCACTTTTAGCGGTGCTACACAACGAAACGTGAAAATATTCGTGTGGGCAGTGGAAATCGGATCGGAAACTTGGACCATGGAAATTCAGACCAAATACCCGGATATGAAAATGAAAAATGGCCCGGTCGGCTGGTGCTGAAGATCAACTGAAGGGGTAGGGTGACGTGGTGCACCGAAGTCTAGAGGATTGAGGGAACTTTGGAGTACCATATGCCAGAGGACCCAGTGGACAGGAATTGCAGTAAGTTACAGTGATTGGTTGAGAAAGAAGATGGTGGGGGAAATTGAAGGAAATCCGAGGCCGAGAAATTCTAAGTACTTAAGGCGAATAAAGACGGATATAGAGGAGGAAGAACTTCTGATTACTGAAGGAACTGTCTTGAAAAGGGGAGAAATAGAATGAAGCCGTACAACGGTTTAAGGACTGCTGTACAACGAATGAATGGTAAAAACGCCGATATCAGCAATTAAACCAATAGTACTACTTTCCGATACTTTACTTCTTTTCGAAAATGACATCACTTTTTATTTTCATAAACTCAAGTGATCAACAGTATAACATATAATGGATAATACATTCTCCTGCGCAGGTATGTCTATTTGAAGTTAGAAGATCATAGAAGATGTTAATTGCAATTTTAGACTGAAGCAGTCAGTGGGGTAGCCAGAAATTTCGTTCGGTGGGGGGGTCCAAAACCAGGGGGAATATTTTTGAAAAACAGTGTACTAAACAGAGGGTTTTTAACTAATTTTAACACTTTTTATAATTAAAAAAACTTTATTTTCATGATTTTTCAATACTTTCTTTTCTTTCGTGAAGGAAAGTGTTGTGTTGGTTGAATTGGTTGTGTTTTGATATTACGGGGGTTCCGGACCCCCCGGACTTCTTTAGCTACGCCACTGGAAGGAGTTACATAAAATAAAAGCTCTGTGAAAACATTATATTAATGACCTTAAATAGCTCACTCACTCATTGTCAGTGATTGAAACCGAAGGTTGGTTCGGTTATTACGTATAAAGTTTCCCCAGCAACAGGCGCGTGAGTATCACACAGTCAGGAATAGAAGGCCAGCTAAATTTATTGAATGTTTTATGTATGAAGGCTTCACCCAAGATTTGAAACCGTGACCCTTTGATCAGCATCTAAGTGCTCCACCTAATAGGCTACCACGTTTCCTCTATTAAGAACTAAGGATTGGAAAATAGGATGTTTGTATCGATACAGGTCTACTTGTAACGTAATTCTACGTTAACGGCCAAGTAAAACTAACTCACACTATGTCCTAATAATAGTGCCCAATTGAGGACTGAAGAGGGAACTACCTTGGTTATCGATAGCATGATAGGTCACAAATTTTTCCCGCTGCCTCTTAAATATAACTTCACCAATATCTTTCCCAGTCAATAAAACATAATTTTGGGCCGAAACTAATTCTTGGGTTCTTTGAAAACATCGAAAACATCTTATTTATTACCAGTCGGTAATAAATAAGATGTTTTCGATTGAGCCTTCATTGAGCGGGGGCGGTTACATCACGGAAATTATGAGCTGAAAGTGACTTATATATAGGGGAGTCGCGAAGCCACAACCGATAAAATCATTTTGCTTGCCATGTAGCCGCGAACAAAGAAGGTAAACTTATTTTGGGAACTGCAAATGAATTTACAAAGATCATTTTTTGTCACGTATCAAATAGTAAAAAGAAGATAATTGAATATTGCATTTAATATTGACGGGTAACCATCGCTGGTATTTTAATGAATATATAGACAATGTAATGCTTGAAGAGCGTATTTTTTCAATCGAGAGTAATTAGCTGACGTAATTCTGTACCAGATCGGTACCGATCAGCCAATAGTCACTCCTCAAATCCTAACAAAGGTGATCTTTATCGATATGAAAATACTGGACAATGAGGCGTTTGGATAAAAAAGTCTTGCCACATAAACGTGTGGCGAATTATTTTAGGCTTGCGGGGAAATTTAACGTTACCCCGCACAACGTCTTGGGAGGAGTAACAATGGGCACGGTAAGTACACAGACTTGCTAATAAAACATTCGTCCTTACAACAAAAAGAAACCCGTGGTATCTTTACCTTTTCTGACGAAAATGTCAGTTTTCTTTTCACATTGAAGTTAGTGAATTTTAAACATTCCTTTTTCAACGTTTTGAGTATCTCTACGTACATTTCTTCATATCAAATAGTTTTCAAAGTTCAAAATTATTTTTTTTCCATTTTTTTCATTGAGTTTTCCCCTGGTTATAACTCAGTTGGTTAAGTTTCCCTAGTACCAGTATCTTTTCCAACAATGTTTTTAATTTTTTTAAGTTGTCGTTTTTCACATATTTTGAAAGTAGAGACCAAGACTAATGGTTTATGATAGTTTTAAAGCATTATCGTTCCAAATTCAACTTATAAGGAAGCAGTAGAAAAAGAAAAAAGTGGTAAAGTTGTGCCGGTTTACGGTAAAACAATACCTACATATAGCTCCGAGGAGTGGCCCCCAATAAATAGCCCAGGAGTACAGGGGCGGATCCAGGATTTCTTTCTGGGGGCGCACAAAGATACCTCGTTATACAAAACGAACGCAATGATAGTGGGACCGCATTGAAAATCTTGCATATTTTTAAGGGTTTGGGGGGGGGCACGTGCCCCCGCCCCCCCCCCCCCCCCCCCCCCCCATAGATCCGCCTATGCAGGAGTATATCCCCAAGGCGACAGCTCCGGTCTCCACAGAAGTGATCATCTCTGATAGATTGAAGACGTAGAGGACGAGAGAGGGACGAGGTAGAGGGATAATCGGGATGCATGTAAGTGACGGACAAGAACCTACCTCCCTCCCCGACCACCGCACACCTATCCTATTTCCCCCGAATCGACCGCCCAACCCCAACGCTTCCCGACGTTGTTGTTTTGCCTAGCCGGGATACCAACCACCACCTGACCACATTTTTTAATTTTCCATACGTGTTTTTTTCTCTCCTTTCGATCGCGGCTCCAAATCACAGGGGTTGACGCGGAGAGAGGTAATGGGAGGTAATGGGGGAAGGAAGACAAAGGTGGTTGCAAGGGGAAGAGGGGGAAGGAGATGAGGAAAATAGGAAGGAAGCAAGGTTGTAGCCAGCGAGAGTGAAGGTCATCGGGGAGGATAATGTTACGGTCAATAACGAGACGCTGTCTGAAACTGACGACATTCACCGCCTGGCGGGGGCGAAAATAACAGGATAACGAAACCGAATGAGGCTGAAGCTTTATTCGCTTTGTGAGGAATTAGATACGCCCGAAGCGAGTTTATAATGAAGGATTGAGATCAGATGAGAAAATGTCTTCCTGGCTTAAGAATAATACTGCAATCTAATATTTTACGAACTCATCGACTATCGACTATCACCTACATTAATGACGCATTAGATGCTATCAAGACAAAACAAGTTTTTGCCAAAAAAATCCTTCATGCGCCTATAGAAACGATGGGTATACCCACGGGGTCACTTCACCATTCTACGAAACGTAAAATTATAAATACATCTGACTGAAGGTTGGAGAAGAGTCTGATCTGGGGTGTAGCGCTTTACGATGCGAAAACGTGGACACTTAGGAAGAAGGACGAGAGAAAACTGGAGGCGTTCGAGATGTGGTTCCGGAGGAGAATAGAGAAGATTAGGTGGACAGAGAGGAGAAAGAACGACGAAGTGCTGGTCATGGTGGGTCAGGAGAGAGGCAGTTTCTATATGAGATACGGAGGAGACGGAAGGTATGGTTGGAGGAGCGAGTACTGATCGTGTAGGGGAAGCTGAAAACGGTGTTAGAGGGTAGATTGTTAGGTAAACGACGAAGGGGAGGAAAGAGAATAGGATTTTTAGATAGACTGTAAGGGAGTAGGCCTTACTGTAAAATTGGAGGGGGAAGTACTTGAGGGAAGGGGAGGCTGCCAGAATGCTTCTTAAGTACTCCATGGAAACCAACCTTAATCGGTAGAATACTTTAATAATAACTGCGTTATAGGATTCCTTCGGTAGGGAATTCGTGTATCTTAGGCATGGCCTTAAAATAAAAGAGAGATTTAAAAATGCCATTGCAATTTATATTAACTGACATGCTCTGGACTAAAGTGCCAAAGCATAAACAGAAGTGTAGGAATCGACTACCACATACATTAATGACGCATTAGATGTTATCAAGAAAAAACAAGTTTTTGCCAAAAATTCTTTCATACGCCTATAGAAACGATGAGCATACCCACGGGGTCACTTATCCATTCTACAAAACGTAAAACTGTAAATATATCTGACTAAATTTGAGCATTTTTACCAATTGAGAGATCATGGTTTTTCGTCTTCATTTGATCCAGTGCATTTAGGACCATTATGTCCTGTCTGTATATGTGCTTACAGTACCATCATGTAAAACCTTAACCTGAATGGTATTTCAACCCAGGCAGCACTCAAACCCGGGGTCTTTGAAATAATATGTTGGGGTTTAACCATCACCGCCACCAAGGCCGGAGGTTCGGAACCCAGTTGATTTTCCGCCGCAATTTCATCCTTGGTATGATTATATTCGCAGCGGCGTATGTACGAAGGTAAAAGTTCATCAAATGATTTTTGAATTATAACTTTAGCATAAATTTATATCAAATTACACAAAAAAGATATTGGAACAAATGGGAACACGATACAAAAAAGTATGACGACTTCAGTGGAAGAGAAAAGGGTAACAGCGAAGTACAATATCAATTTTAGCTGCTACTCATACCCTATGGTCACAACTTATCACGGAATATCATCCACACCCTCGTGTGACGCTTAAAACACGCGTACAATAAGTTCACCATCCTTGCTCTAAACCCAACCACAATACTGAATTTCTGCGTTAAAACTTTGGGAGAAATAAAACCATCTTGAGGAGAATTTATTTAACTCACTCCGTTTGAAAATGTAGATGCTCAATCTAAGACAACTCCATACTATTTTAGTTCTCTATGATTAAGCAAACACCAAGCGAGTATTAATAAAAACAAAGCCTGTGCATAATTCATATTTATTACTTGTTTTTTAAATTAATCGCTTGGCCAAGACCCAGGAAATGTATACCTTTTCTTTTGTTGATTCATGATCCTAATTTCTAGAAGGGAATTTCACCAAAGATAAGGAGGTATTGGCCATATTCTATTTATTAAAATATTGATATAGCTATTTTGAAGTATTGGTCGCATCAACAAATTAAGTTTGAATTTTAGGTAATATTTATCACTGCTAAGGAAGAAAACGAATGTGAAGTTTATGAACTAGCTATGTAGTCTCCAATGTGAAGTTGGAAATGCCGGTTTCTTTCAATGACTCGATAACTAGGATAGATATTAACCTAATTGACCTTCAATCAGCATCGACGGAAGAGCTACTCTCCGAAACTTACTCGGAAGGTTTGCAGATAGGAAATGATACCAATTTACCTTTATTCTCCTTCGGGAATCGCCTAACTGCCAGAACATTGAGGATATCGGCAGTTCTCTACCAAAGAATTCAAAACGAGGATTTCAGTCCTGATGGAAATGACCGCCAGAATGGTCCACCGGGCACACATCATATTCTCTGTCAAGGCCAATCATCGACCTTCACGCAGCCATTAATCGTGATTAGGGGCTATATTTTACGTTTCGAAGACGATCACGCGCTAACCAAAAATCCTCCATAAAATTCTCTCATCATACTTCGCAACTGCCGGCACATAATCATCTCAAACATCGGGATCGCAGTAAAAATCGTCGGCCATCCAGATAAATGGACTTCTATCCACATTGTTATCGGAAAAACTCAATCTTTCGATTAACTTCTCGCCCAAAGAAAGCGATTAGCTGCATTTTCTGGCACATGGAATGGCTGGATAATACCGGAGAGGCTTCACTTAACCAGGTATATTTTCGACGGACACAGACGAGAAGAATTTAATGCTCCTTGCGAAAAGAACAAAGTAGAAATTTCGAGGGGATGATTATGAAAAGCACTTGATTCTTGAAGATCATCGAAAAAACAACGTGCGAAAAAATAGCACTTTTTTACGGCCCTTCTTTTTATTAATGCGCGCTACACCGGAGAATTTTGCAAGGTCTTTTCCCAAAAAGGGTGGGAGCAGTAACAACAGGAAAATATGTTGTAGTTGCTACGAGAAGAAATACACCAAAACTAGAATGAAACAGAGCACTTTTAGATACAGCCCATCATGATAACTTCAACATTACTCGTCCAATTTCATTATCATCACAGCTGAGGTCCGATTTCTATTTTCATTTCTGTTTCTATAAAATGATCAACCTCACACAGTTCACGACATGATCTTGATAACGAAATACATTTTGTGGTAAGCTAGTAAAAAAGAAACGAAGAGATGAGATTGAGAATATATCTGTAATAGGATGCTGCGCACAGTGGTCGGAAATCGAAAAACGCCGGACAAAAGTCCGAAATGGCTTTTTTTGAGGTAGACAATTGAAATTTGGCACAAATACGGGGAAATAGTTGCTGATTTTGAAATAGCAAGTCATTTTTATTAAATCTCAGCCGTTATGGAGTTGCGGAGGCTTAAACATGACGAAATTTCGAAAAACACGCGATTTATCATTTTTCTTCGAAAATGTAAGAAGTTACGCAGATGGTAGAGCAGTGGATGGATTTTCATGAAATTTTTAACATGTTCATCTGTCATTATAGTTTCTTGCCTGTACTTTGCATAAGTTTCAGACATTTTTGTTGATATTTGTGTGCTGTAATGTATCAAAATGGCGGAAGCTTTTTTCAAGCAAAATTTCACTTAAAGCAGTCATTATCTTTTTTATAAGAAATATGTATGTCGAGATATTTCGTAATAATACTAAGAAAACATATTTAAACGTTTGTCTGCAAAAGGTTTGGGAAAAGGTTTGCGGCCCTGAGAGAAAATTCGAATTTTCGACCGCGCATCGCGGTCCGGCTCCACGCGGCGGACCCCGGTAATATCGATTGCGTGTGATGGTTGAAGTTGTTTGCACCTAAATTCCTCAAATTTGCCTTTTTCAAGCAAAAAACACTTTTGTGGATTTCCTAAGGTTCTATATCGAAGATATTTTGAAAGCAGTATTGGTCATTAGGTCATTAAATGGCGGACATTTTGTTAGGCAAAAGTTAACATAAAGTAGTCATTATCTCTGGGTTTTAGAAAAATGTATATCATGATTTTTTGTCAGGGTATTAAGTAAACATTTTTTAAAAGTATTCTGCAAAAATCTGCGGAAAAAGTTTGCGACCCTGAGAAAAAATTCCAATTTCCGATCGCGTTTCGCGGCCCGGCCCGGCTCAGCGCGGCCTCGAAACTCCGACTCCCCGCACTGACGAATTTCTGAGGACCTTAATGTTCTGTATTCGCCTTACTCAAGACACCCATGCTGTAAATGATAACCAAATGCCATATATTTATTATCATGAAGGGATACTATATCCAGCGCATGTGTTTGTAGACTGTGATGCCTAACTGTGATGAATATGCTTTTCTTCGGTTACTCCACGGAATTTTCCGAGTAATTATGAACTCCTTCAATTCCTGAGTGCACATGAGGTCGTTTTGTTCCTCATACACTCTTTTGTGGAAGGGTGTTGGGTTGGCTGTTTTCCATTTCCACTCTCTTTGCATTTTCAAACTGCAAGCCGCCAAATCCCTCCGCCTTCACAGCACCATGCGACTCGGTCCCTGAGGGAGTTTTTATGACACCGCGCACCCTTTAACAGTTATGATATCACAGTCTACAAACTACAGTCAAACTTACAATCAGTTAGGCATCACAGTCTACAAACACATGCGCTGGATATAGTATCCCTTAATGATAATAAAAATAAAGGTATTATTGTCCGGGTATAAATTAAGCCTGCGCGTCTTGTATCAGGCTCCGTCCATAAAAGGAGAAAGGCTGAAAAAAGAGGAGTCGTGGGAGGCGGAGAGAGGGAGAGAACATAGCCGTCATCACCACAATCGAGACATGGTTTTCACGTCGAAAAAAATTAATTTCAGAATGGAAAGGGATCACAGTCATAATAAGGGAGTCCTCGGTCCGGGGCAGAACAGATCGCCTAGGACGAAATGGCCTAATAACCAGTGAGAGAGAGGTTGAAGACGATCAGCCTTCTGGTTCACCACAAAAATGATGGCTGGCAGTAGCAGCGGGTAGGGATATGGATAAGAAATACAAACCAACAAAATTCACAACTAGTGTAAATTTTAAAACGTAATAAATAATTTCTTTACGCAAAAAAGTACATAATTTCTCGGCATTACCGTCAAGTATTTTTGTAGTAGTTGCATTGTTTCCATTATATCTCAAGACATATTTTACAGATACAAATTCGAAAAAGAAACTAGTTTTCAAGGTCTCAGTTTGCCGAGAATATATATATTTATTGAGTTATACAATTAGATACTCAGTAATATCTCGGTATATTACTGAGTAATCTTTCTTTTCACGGTATGTACTATCAGCTAGGGAGCCGGATTGACAATATACTTTTTAATTTAAAAACCTTTTTTTGATTCAACCAGTCGCAGGGGACTTCCTATAAAATACAACACAATCACAGAGCACACTGAATGCCACGGAAATCTCTGCAAGAAGTTAAAGAGTGCCTATGAAACCAGCTAAACCATATTTTGTCTTGATTTCCTAACATATCAAATGCTTAAAATGTATGCAATCATAGTGAAATTTCCAGCCTATATAGACCACAATTCCGCAAATTATGACCTATATGTCACTCGTGAAATGTTTTCCAAAGTAAAGGTATTTAAGAAAAAATCATACTTGAGATAAGGGTAGTTCTTTATATGAGCCTTCTCCATTAACACTAAATATGCCAACAAAATTGCGTACGCTTTACTCAAGTAGTGCAAGTTGTAAATCAACAAAATGCTACCGGTGTAGAGAATGATGCGTCCTCATAATCTTCCAGCTTGTTTCCAGGCTTTATAGAGTACACTTCCGTAAAGAACGACTTATATATCACTCATGAAATGTTTACCTAAGTAAAGGTATTTTAGAAAAAAAATTCATACTTGATGTATGGGTAATTCTTGATCACGGCCTTCTTCTTTCACATAGAAAATGTCAAGATGATAGCATAAGTTTTTTTTTAATAGAACGTCAGGAAATAAAAAAAAGCGACCGGTCCGGTGTAGATAATGATGCATTCTCTTAACCGAGTCTTATTTTTTTCTTACACATAACTTACTCATTTTTCTTGGTAATATTTAAGGATTCATATTATAATATATCAAACTCTTATTTTTCTCCATTTGGTCGGGTCTACTTAAAGGCTTTTCAGGGGATACTTACGGGACTTATGGAGTGCAACACGTTCATCGCTTTGATTCGCAAGCCTACGCCCATCCACTCTGGTTTGCCGCTATCTTGGCGATTAATCGGAGGGGTTAAGGGAGGTCACCCAGTTGAACATGAAAAAGAGTCTTTTTTTAATCGTATCATCACTCCATCATCAGCGTTTAGGAGCGTTAATGAGGTGAAGGTGAGGATAGCATTTTGTTAATCTGAAGCGAAAATATTTACTCCTACCGCGTGTTCTACGAAATTTTCGCATCAAGTCACGTCGTTCGAAATTCTACCCTATTTTTACACAACATTGTTACCATGAAATGGACGAGATTACAGCGAGGATCTTCGCAGGGAATTTTTTAACGATTAGAAAAGACAGCACAATATTTCTCTTGAGTAATATTTTGTTCAAAATTTCTACACAATCTATTTCGTTGAAATAGTATGGTTTAATTTTGCTTAAAGTGATCTCCTGTCTTGTCGCATGAAATCATATATTATCACTCGACATAAAATTGAGGTTATGACACAAACTGACAGAAAAGTATATTTTGTAGTGTCTCGGCGCCGCACTTCAGTCCGGGCACATAACAATATATTTTTCATTCCAGGCTTCTAAAAAATAAGACAGTAAAAATCAGTAAAGATAAAATTGAATAAATACTGCCACTCAGGCTTGCAAAGTTTGTATCCAACTCCACCACTATTCATACTAAATTTTAAGTATCATTGTACCTAAATTAAATATTTTTAAAGTTGATAATAAAGGTCTTTTCGAAGCTTCACGTATGAAATTCATATCGATCATCCAATCGCCATTCAACCCATAATATTAAGGATGTTGGAAAATTTAACGAACGTCTTAAATAAGTGCAACAATTTTTACGCCTGCGCAATTTATGACATTATATTGCAAGGGTCGTCTGAGTGGATTATTGAAATGTTGTATAAGATAGGTATTTTGAAAACCCATGAGAGAATTATTTATTAAATTATTCTCACAATTATTTTCGTTTGCCTTCGTGATCCCTGTTTATTAGCTGAAGATACATTTATTATAATTCAAAGGTTTTAGAAGGCACCTTACGTACGAGATCATAAAAATGTTATAAAATGAAGTTAAATAGTGATTCAGATGGTTCACTATAAGTACAACACTTGCAAGTCATCGGAAAGCGTAAAGGTTCGTGGCCGTCATCATCTTTGTCCAAATAACCCATGCGGATATCGAGGTATTCCCAGCCACTTTTAATAGCACTGACAAAGAGAAAGAGTATTGGTGGAGGATGTAAAACGTGTATTATAATGGAGAACCCAAATCAAACGCTTTTTGACAATCGACTCGAAGCTATGGAATCCGAAAAGGATTTAGGATTGATAATTTCAAAAAATTGAACCTTTTATTTTCAATAAATTCGGTGCCCTTCTCAAACATATTTTTCAAAATATTTTTGTCTATTATCTATGTTCTATTTACCATTACCTTGGATCAAATATTTCTGTATGTTTTGAAACTATTATTTGCTCGTCAAAAGAACAATTTCACCAATAGAACGAACGCTTCAAAGGTCGCTTTACACTATTTATTTCATGGTTTTATTTTGTTTTCAGAGAGTGTAAATTTTGAATTGGTACGTGCTGTTTCGCAGTGATAACTGTACCGAGTAAAACGGCAATAAAATCATAAATGCTTTCATGTAGACAGGGAGAGCTGGAGCCCACACACGGGAGAGCTGGACGTCGCGTATGACCGTGTACATCAAAGAGCAAATTTAAGAGGCATTTAGGGAAAACTCGCGCGGGTCGGCTAGAGTTCCGCGTCCGCGACGGGGCGGTCCCACCCCCGCCTCCCCCGTTCCACCCCCACGCGCAGCGGAGGCGGCGTATTAATTTCGGGCCGATGCCCCACCTACGACGGAGGCTGCGGAGGTTGCAAACCAGCGTGTGTGCTAGGAGGAGAGGAGAAATGGACCCAAAGGATGGAGTAGGACGGGAGGGAAGAAAAGAAAGAAAAACGAGACGCGGAAGGAGGTGGGGGTCTGATTGCTATCTGCTAATGAACGCGCCGAGCCATGTGACCGAGGGGAGGGGAGAAATTACACGTTCCGTGGAATGGAATGGGCTTGTTTCCCGCTCTCTGTGAGCAGTACTATGTGTTTGTGCTTGGGATCAGGGACTGGGCGTAACCCTTTCTCTCCCGCCCCCCCCCCCCTTCGTCCCCCAATGCCCGCCCTCCCGATAGGTGGGGCTGTGGGAAAGTTACCGTGGGGGCGGTGGTAGGAGAATATTATATGGATGTATGTGCACATGGTTGTGGCTCGGGGTGACCGACTGGGGATACGAGACTGCTCGCGAGCTCGATCGGTGGATTGGCTCCGAGTACGGGGAAAGCATGAGACACAGCAGTTTCAATGGTCAGCCTAAAGGACACTACATGGGGAGATACTTGTCCCTCCTGTAGAAGCTTCTATCTTCTAGAAGTGAAGGTTATAAGAGTATCCCTCGGAAAATATTAAGAAGTTAAACGTACTTCGACTATGCCATAAAAAATACGTCAGAGAAATCACTAGGCAATAGCCAACGCGAGGGGACTACATAGAGAAATACAAAGAAGAAATGGCACGAATTATGACAGAGGACAAGATTATTAAAAATTTGGAACAATTCAATGAAATTACCTGGGTGCAAAACGGAGTCACTTCATCTTAACCTATACATCTACATAATACCCCGCAAGCCGCCTAAAAGGCGTGTGGCAGGGGGTGTTAGGACACCAGCCGTTTACAGCTAAAAAAAATGAAGTGCTATAACGTGTTGGAACTAGCGTTTATTAAAGTCCTTTATGGTTCGGGGGAAAAACGAAGTCCCATATCTATCCGTTCGGCAAAACATCTCTCTTAATTTATCGCTTCTATCGGACCTGGAAATATAGTGTGGCTCTAATATTATGTTCTCTTTGTTGCTCATAAAGACTTCAATGTCTCAGATGTCCTCCGTGATTCGCTTGCGGTTGTGGTAGGTATACAATCTAATAAATACTATTTACTTTTCCCATTACATATACCTATAAGATATAAAAAGTTGATTAAAATGCAGTCTTGCATCAAAATTAAAACAAACTGAAAATTTCAAGAAATAAAAATGAATCTAAACTGTGATGGAGCACCTCTTGAATGACATCCTGGGAATGGGATGACTAAATATCGAGGAAATGCCTAGCGGTAAGATCGTGTGTCAAAGATTGACTTTTACACCGAAGGTGTCACTTTTAATTTTGAGACATTTTTCCTGAAGTTTAAGACACGATGAAATCTTTTATACTGCCAGGTTGTATTTAGACGTGTGGCCACCCTGTGATCGTGGCAACCCGTTAGAAAAAATAAAATTGATACCACAGTAATGCACGGGCGGTCCTTATGAAGATACGCGATCTCTCTGCCTTTTTGGCAAAGGTACCGCCGACCCCGGAACCCCATTACTTGGGTAATTAAGATTGAATAAAGAAGGAAGACTTAAGAAGGGATGAGAATGGCTGCGTACAACGAATCTCCCAAACACCTTCGTCCGTTTCTCCGAAATGTTTCGAACCGCGTGAGGAGGCAGGCGGTGGAACTTTTTACATTCGTCTATGAGTTAATTGGTATCGCCTCTAACGCGAGATATACAGATTGCTCAGCCTCCGAGAATCTCAAAGAGGTTATTTCGAAAGCATTTCCCACCTTAATGATGTTTCTGAAAAGCTTTAACCTTTCCACGCCCGGTTTATCAGACAAACTTTTCAATGTAGCAAACGACCCGGATTCCCAAGGTGGCGGACTTGATAAGAATCGGCAGAGTAGGCAAGGAATAGGTTGGAAATACACGCTGTAAAAACACCTACAAGAATATCTTTGGAAAAGAAACTTCGCCTTGTAAATTCGTACCTAAATGTTATACCCTAAATCACGAGGGCCATTATAACATTATTATGGAATTCTCTGAATAATTTCAGCTTTTCTGACTATTTTAGTAATTTTCAGGCAGTTTCATGCCGTGTGTTTCTGCGAATTCAAACTTATCATGGTAAATAAAAAAAGATTTTATGCAGCTTAGTATTAATCTTAAAATATAAAATTGATACCCGAAACAAAAATGAGTTCGAAGGGTTATGGGGCAGTTCCTAGATGACAATTACGGAGTGGGATGGTAACATATAGAATAAATATGCCTCTGAGTAAGATGAATTTTTTGTCTGAAGAAAATTTTGCTCCAACTAAAAGCAAATGTCAGAACATTTGCCATGGACCCAAAACCCAATGGATAGAGTATCTCCTCGGGATAATTTAGTAACGACAAAGCAGAATCTTTAAGAAAAGAAAAATGTTGTATCTATTTCAAAGCTATTTTTGAAAGTAGTTATTCCCTCATTAACCAATGAACAAATATCCGCCATTCCGATCCGACAGTAAACTGCAGCCTTAAGTTGACGATCAGCAACATAGGCGCCGACTCCATGGGGCTTGAGGGGGCTCGAGCCCCCTCAAAAATCCGTTATGGGTGTGAGGAAAAAATATGTCAGGCTTGTCGATTTTCCCCGGAGTCCAGATATCGAGATTCGAGTTATCAGGGTTCTAATGTTGATCATATGACTCTTCTAAAATGCTTAAAAAAACTCACTACTTAGAAAATTTCCCGGGGCAAGATTTGGGCCCCCCAATATCTTTTGAAAGTCGGCGTCCCTGATCAGCAATCACTAATAATGCGGAGTTTAGTACTCAATCTCAAGTGTTTGAACTTATGAAAGGGGTCAAAAACAGGAATACCTTAGAAGAGGATTCTCCAGTCTGCCTCTGCATATTTGCCTATGGCGCATTTAAATGGGTATAAAATAATACGTCTCGCTCGACGCTGAAGGTAGAGTGATCAGAATTACATGGGGAAATAATCTGAAATCAGAGTTTATTTACTAAACATAAAAAGGAGATGATTTAATAGATAGAATTTTCAAATTTTAAACCAATTATCACGAATGCAATTACTGTATTGCCACATTGGGAATAAATGAATTGCCTTGCGCCTATCGCTACGCTGCGGATATTTCTTTGAAACCGTTTGAAGAGAGATCGAAGTGGCAGCTTAAATCAGAGTTTACGAAATATATTGGAGTCTCATCTACAGAGTCCCCTTGGTCCAAAACCACTCAACAACTAGTCATGTAGCGACATTCCGGGGACCGCGGGAAGTATCACGATTGCACTCTCTTCGCAGAATCATTGATTCGCCCAACGGACACCGAGTCGAGGAGGGAGACACCAGTCGGGGAAAAATCGGAAGGAAAAAGCCGAGCAGTTAGTCCACAGAACCGACGAGCTTCGGCGATATAAGATGACTCGATAGAGGCTGCGGTGAGCGTGGTGGGAGGCTATCCCAGGGAAAACAGGCGTACGGGCTTCCAATACGATGGGAACAGGGAGAAAAAGAGGTTAGGAAAGCGAAGGATGGGATAAAACTCCAGTGATGAGCGAGCGGCCAACAAAAAATCTCATTGGGAACATTTTCGATGGCAAACCGTGAAATTCCCGAGTCAGAAAAAAGCAGATGAAAAACCAATCGTCGCGGCTCAAATACGGATTCCACGGAAATTGCCGGAAGTCGTTGCGGGAGGGAGTCGAGGGCGGCCATCTCTAAACAATCGATGGAAGCATGTTTTTTTTATCTCGATTTATTCCCTTGATCAGAATGTCAAATTCAATATGTTCGCAGCATGCGATTCCGAAAGGGAAAAATGCGGGGAAATATCCTCGAATGCTCCCATTGGAGACTTGAACGTCCGAATGCGATTTCGAAGCTATAATTGTCCCACATCAAACGAATACCATCAAGGGAAACGGCCGAGCCCAGTTAAGATTCCTAAAGATTTACATTTCACGTTCACATGCCGCAGAATGATCTTTGATATATTTAAAAATGCTCAGTGCTTTATAATAGGAGAAAATTCAAAAAATTCCATAAACAAACATAGCTCTCACCAAATTCAAATGTTATCGACGTTTTTAATCGATAACAACATAATGACAGCAAGCAATTAATTCAGATTATTCGTGGACAAAAGTTAATCAAGAGCTATTTAACCATTTCATATTTTTTTCTGTCAACATTATATGGCGTTCAATTGTTGATAGGCGTGAATTTATCAATTTTATGACTAACAATAAGAATGAGTTTCATCTAGGGATAGACGCAGTCTTCACAGAAGAAAAAGCGTGCATTCTAACCGTAGTGACTCAGTCCCCAGAGGAGGAATACAATTATCACATCATTACAATTTTTATGGCGTTCAATTGCTGATAGACGTTAATTTCTCCATTTATTCACTGAGATAGTATTTCATTTAAGGTAAAATGCACATCCTTTATATTCGCAGGGGTGGAAACAAAGTTCCGTGTAATTCCATGATCAGCCTTATTGATATTGTTCCACTGCCTATGATAATGATGAGCAATGGAATGGAGCAAGGACACGTAAGAGTAATGTTTTCAAGAAAAGAAATTTATTGCACATCTTTACCTAAAACAACAATTACTACCTCCGAATAAAATTAACAACAAGCAACAAAAATCTAAGGCCATCGAAAAAAGGCAACTTTCGAAAACTGACAAATATCAACGACTACAGCTTTAGGTTTTCTAATGCTCATTAACAACATCGGAATAAAGATATCAATCAAACCATCAGAAAAAAGATACAAATAATATTTTAGGGGAATCTTTCCTGGACGATCAGCAATATGCGATATTTAATTGGGTTCAAACTGAAGATTTTTATGGCCCCCGAATGAAAAATTTTGCATTAAACTAATTAAGAATTTTTTTCCGGATAGTGAGGCTATTTCTGTTTCGGAACAACTTTCAAATATTACACATAATCACGCTAAGCCTAAGTGCCATATTATTACCCTTTCTTTTGCATTGGGGGGATAATCGTCCCTCCCCTTCCTCTCCTCTCTAGTCCCACCACTTTCAGAAGTCGAGTACAAACATCTCCCTTCGAGCAAGCCTGATATCAAATGGATAAGATGATGAGTAAGAGAGGCGATGGGATGTTATGAGCCGATGTGGGAGAAAGTGGTGTGTGAGATAAATGGGTGGAGGGGGATGTGTGAAAAGGACATGTGGGGGATGGGAAATGGAGAAGGCGATGGGAAAACAAGAGAAGATAGGGCAGCGACGCCTTCGCAGTTGGGCTGTTGCGCTTAGGGGTTCAAACCCCCTCATTAATGCTCGGGAGATACGGTCTTGAGAGAACATATCACTCCTGCTCGATAGATATAATCGCCTTTTATGTCGTGTATTCGTATAAGATTATGCCTTCATCTTGGAATGATTTTTAAAAGATTTCTTTATTTTTTTAAATTGTCAACATTGACCTCTATATCAAATATTAAATAATTTACCTCCTATAGTATGCTGAGAAAAAATTTCAAGATTATAGGGCCAATTTATCCGCAGTCCATGATTTTTTCTTTCGTGAAATTCATTCATTCGAATGGTGTAGAAACTATTTTATCCGCGCTAATTCAAGCTACAATGGTAAAAATGAGTTATAATTAATAAAAAGAAGTTGTTATAAATAATTGTTCTCACTTTGGCCCTATCATATATTAAACATTTTTACTTAAGGGGCCTTCTGTACTTCGAAACAACGCCGAAAGAAATTTATTGAGCATTTGATTGTAACCAAGCCGTATCCAATACATATTTCAGCGCTGGCTAAGTTACAGGGATGCAAGGTAAATCATAAAATCTAAAATATCATAAAGACATTTTGCAGTTGCATCCATAATTTTGTTACGCTTTGCCTAGGGTTGCTATAGTTCTTCCTACTTAGTAATTAAACAATTATTCAGAACATCTTATGATCCCTCCCTTAATGTGATCATGAACGTTGAACGTAACCCAAGATAATTTTAAATATCATTCATCCAAACAAATAAAGTAGGTAAAAAATAAACAGTCCACTTCCAAATGCGCTGGTGATTTCTGGAAACGGCTTTTCCACTAATATTGCAAAAGAGGATCCTCAAGTCGTCCTCTAAATATGTTGTGACCCACCGCTCCTTTAAATGGGTTGTCAAAAGTCGCACTCGCGTCGTTGACGGACAAAGTGATCCGAGTTTCACGGGGAAATAAGGTATTATACGAGGTGTCTACCTAAATTTATATCCTTGATTGTGGTCTGTCAAATTCATAAATTTTCCATGATATTCCTCGAAATTAAAAAACATAATACTGCAAAATAACGGAAAAAAGTGGATCGCATTGCACTCATAACCGCGCCGCGCACATTTTTGAAAACCGATTAAAATGCGACCGAATTTGCAACAGAAATCAGCCTTCTATAGAATGGAATTGTGCCTCCCCTATGCAATCCCCGTGGGCTTTGTATTGAAGGTTTACGCATTATGAGCTAGGTAGATCTGTAAAACGATGAGAACGCCGTTTGGGAATGCGCGCACCGTCGGGGGTGACCTTGCTAGGATGGCAAAAGGTCCTTGACACCAAAAAAAGACTCTGGCTCACTCGGTTTCACGGAAAGCAATTTTCTCCTTCTTCCCGCGGTTTAAATAAAAACTTCAACACCGCGAACCATGGATAATGCCGACCAGCCATTTAAAAACAGAAATTTCACGCCACGGTGTCCACGGAAAATCTTCCTCGTTACCTTACACGTCTAACGCGTGCAGTTTTTGCACTTTCCGCTCGCATCGGATCATCCCGCACTTGTTATTACCTGGATGTAAATGGTGAGGGACCTCGGTCTCACTCGGGGTGGACCGTTGACCATCAATAGGTCATCAGAGGATGTACCTCGTGATAATCGATTGGTCACAGCGGAATGAACACATAGTGTAAAACCAAATTAATAAGAGCCGGACTAGTGAACAGCATGGAATAAAAATTTTCCAGCAAAGAGAGTTGCAAAAACAATTCCTACTCAGGAAAAAAATAATAAATTTAATAAAATCGTCTCCATTTCGTGTCCATGATTTTTTTCTCTCACGAAATTCATTCATTGGAATGGCAGAGAAACTATTTTATCCGCGCTAATTCAAGTTTAAATTAGTTATCCCTAATTAAAATAAGTCATAATTAATAGAAAGAGGTTAGCATAAATAATTATTCTCACTTTGGCCCTACCATATATTAATTATTTTTAATTATTTTTAATTAATTTCTGTACCTCGAAACAACGCCGAAGGCAAGTTATTTCGCATTTGAATGAATACCCAAGATGGTGGAAAATAATCAAGTCGAACAAAGCCAAATATTTGTTCCTAGAAAGTGGCTTAAAAATCCTAGGAAAACAGGTCGGAAAAAATATAAAATTCAGCTGAAGAAAATGGACCTCCTATTCGTTTTAAATATAAAAAGCAAAATGTATCATGGGAATAATACAAACCAGCAACTTTCAAAATTGTTTAGAGTCAATTTGTATTAATATCCAACGCCAGTTGGTCACTACGACAAAAGGTCACTTGATCCATGATGCCGTCCCTCAAACCTTTCATTACACCACTAATTGAAATTTTTGAGTCTCACCGAAAGTGAAATTTAAGTATTACGTAATTAATTGAAGTATTAATATTAGCAAACCTAAATTTCCAAAAGCATGGGCAACACCATGAACATGAAATCATCTTGAGTGTCAGCCTCACCACTTCGTACTTGACACAAAAATATTACTTGGTGGTTCACAAAAATCAATGCAAAATATGCACAAAAAAATGGCCCATGCTCAAAGTAACAAAATAAAGAAAAAGTTTTTATAATTTTGGGATCTTGACCGACAAAAGAGCTAAGAGATCCTCCTAAATTGTCTCCCAAATCCATGCTCCCTAACGCCCAGCGAGTTGGGACACGGTTTCCTTCTTTCGCGCACTCTTTCACGGATGCGGCAAAAGAGAGTTCGTTTTCGCGACCGATGGCAGGTCTCTAACGGAGGAGCGCGAAAGCGAACCCATCCCAAAAAGAGACCCCGTCTCAAAGTGCAGGCCTTCCCATCCCAATGCGGCAAACCCTATCTTCCTTCCTCAAAACGCTGTGCAACCCTTCCGCTTGGCTTTTTTTTGGGGGGGAGGCACCCAACACTCGGGGCTTTTTAATCTGGGTCATTAGTAGTCACCTCAGACACGACACGTCCCGGTCCCATCTCCCCTTATGACACCCCACCTCCCGCCCCTCCGCAAACCTCACTCCCCTCCACCCGCTATCTCCCGACAAAAGCAACGGCACCGGCTTTGACACAAACGGATCCTCGCCAGCGGCCCTGTCAACAGTTCACCACCAAATGAAAAATAAGTAGACCGATGAGGTTTTTGGTTACTTTTTATAAGATTCTTTGTATTAATTTAAAATATTGCGAAGATAATCTCTTTGATTCGACTTTGTTTCGAGAAGACTTTTTTATCTGCTCTTTATTTTTATCTATCTGTTGCATTTACTTGTGATTTCATGAGTATCTCTAAAATTGATACGAATGATATATACATAGTCATACCTGAGTAGGATAGCCTGAACATAACCAAAATATGTTGAAACTCGAAGTTATAATCAGGTTCAGCTATGCTGATGTAATATGCAAGCATTTCCTACTGCATTGTGTCTGTTTTAAATCTATATCTGCTTACTACCTCGCAAGCCGCCTAAAAAGGCGTGTGGCAGGGGGTGTTCGGACACCAGCCATTTACACATAAAAAGCAAACGCTCAAAGAAAATTACGAATAGCATTTATTTAAGTCATTTATGGCTTGGGGGAAAACGAATTCTGTATCTATCCGTTCGGCAAAATATCTCTCTTAATTTATCGCTTCTGTCGGACCAGGAAATTCAGTGGGGCTGCTCTAACATGTTCTCCATGTCGCTCTTAAAGATATCTATTCTCAATAGGGTAGTTTCCTTCACCAAAGAAAACGAAAGTCATTGATTGCGATTCGTTACCCACCATTGTATTCATAATATACAAATTATTTCGTTTTAGAAATACCGGTTTAGACGAATGGCAATGGTCCATTTTTATCCTCATTTGAAAAGGGCCAGATTGGCGCCCATGCGATACCACTCCACGTGACGTCACAGGGACCTAGTTTCTATACGAGAAGATAGGAGTTATACGTCGTCTGAGGTTACCAATGCATGCATGAGGCGCAGAGCTCAGGGAAACATGTCTTAATAATCACTTATTAAAACTGGATAAGGTCGGAAAGTTTTCTTCATTTGATAAGGTATTAATAATCCTTATTTAAGCCAAGCGCTACCAGCCAGCAGGGTACTCAGCTACCCGCTAGCAGCCTGCGTCGTATCAGCGCTCAACTCGCCTCAAGGTCACCTCACAAGGCGGCGGCGGGAACCAGAAATACGTCACACGGAGAGATTTCCCGACATTCATACTTACGCGTCGCGTTTTCGCGCGCTAGAAAATTTTCACTTTTCATTTAATCGCAAAAAATAGATATCGTCATTTAAAAATCTAAAAGCGTGAAATACGTACTCCAGGAGTAATAATCTTTCGATTTAGGCAATAAAAAAATAATAGGAAACCACCCTATTGCTCAATCAATCTAAGCCTAGTGCGCAGCCTCCGAGTCACTAGCGGCTCCCAGCCTTTTTCGCTTAACATGATAGGATTAGCAAGCGAAATTTAACTGAGAAGCATGTTGAACTATCAATTAATACGAAAGCGGAAATAAGCAGGATCCTTGTCAGACAAACATAATAGAATCTATTCGAGTCATTGAAGGAAAAAACTGAGCGCGCAGAGAGTTTCGCCGCAAATACAAATAAAAAATCGCATTATGCCAGTGTTTCGCAAATGCAGCCACTCATACATGGGAAACTGCTGACAGGATGCCATTAGAGAGAGGAAACAACATAAAGAAATAAAACGTGCAGGTGCTTAACGTTTTAAATTATTACTCGCTAAGGGTAGAAGCCGACGTGAATCTTCTACAGATTTGCGACAAAAACGGTCCATTATGTACAAATAAAAGTTTACATTTTACAGGGATATATTATTGGAAAACTCCATATCGGGGAAAAATTCAGGCCAACAGATTTTAATTTCGGTTAACAAATAAATAATTATCTTCATTTCATCATTAATCAAAAGAGCACTCCACTAGCCATTTCATAGAGATGTATTTCTTCTCATTTGCATCCTTGATAGTCAATATTATGTAACTCATTCGGGGCCATCCCTTGCCCTGTTGAAAGTTCCACCTGTATTTTGACGATTGTCTTCATAAGTAGTATGTAATCTATATTTTTATGTGCAAAATGAGACAGAGGGAAATTCACCCTGTTTCCAAAGATAGTATGTTGGTAATATTGATTCCATAATACTCACCCAATATTACAACCCAAATTTTGGTTTTGGAAAGGTGAGGGGAGAGTTTACCCATAAGCTGAGACTAAGCTGCAGGTGTGTGAATTCCACACATTCTCTGCGCCACTTCACACTCCCAGGTTTTCTTGACCCAAGGCTACAGCCAAGAACGGAACGTAGGATCATTGGGCCAGCAAAAAGTACTCAACAAACTAGGCTCCCCTGAAGGAAATATTAGGTACAAAACATTGTCAGAGAGAGAAGGAGAGAGAGAATATTTTATTTCGTAATCGCAATACAGAATTTATTAAGAAAAATTTGAAGCATGTTCGGAGACTACTCAGCCTTAAATGAGAACTCTATAAATTTAAAGAGAATAATCGTCGTATAATTAATAATAATAATATAATAAGTAATAATATTAATAATCGTCGTATTGTGCTTATAAAGTAATAAAAACAAAACAAGAAAAGTTAAGCGACATGTATGTAACTCAATAAATGATATGGGCAACTCAACAAGATAATCTGTAAACTAATATTGGGACAAAGTTTGGTACAAATTCGCGATTTGAACACTGCATTCAATTAAATTAATTAAAGTGAGGCCAGATCAGAGCATGACATTTGTTTTGAAGACTTCTGAAAGGAATGAAACGTAGTGACAAAAGTAATGCATCCTACATTATCGCATCCGTGGTCCGCACTAGTCCGCACTAGTCCGCACACTGGCCGGGTGCAATATTCATAGCCTCGTCGGCATTAAATCACTTCAAGGCGGACAATTAAAAGGACGAAGAGGGCATTATTCGTGTGAGCCAACAGACCAGAGCCATCGATCATCGCCTCGTCACACCCCCGCGCACGAAGACAACACAGTATCAACAAAAAAAATCGAGACGAGTCGTTGCGATGGACAGATCGCGATCACGCGATAAGCGACCGCAGTCGAGGAATGAAGAAAAACGCGTCTCTGTTACCATCGCGATACAGGAAGGAGTACTTTCCACGGCGGATGAGATGACCACGAGAGATACATAGGTATAAATACGAATGATGAATGTCGGGGGCTCTGAAGAGGCCACGTTATCGGAGCAGATCTAAAGGGTCCATCGGTAAGTCATGACGGTGTCCTACAAATGTTGACTTATGGTCACAGACGAAATTCAGCAAATGTTAGAACGTAGGTTTCCGCAGCGATGGTTTGATATCTGCATTTCTTCAGGGTTTCCTTCCGCGTCAGCTTGTTTGTGGACAACAGTTTCGCTGGCTATCCTGCCAGCGTCTTCAGGTCGAAGGTGTCGGCTGCTGTGCCAATCAGAGAGAAGCGCCCAGTCAGACAGCCAATCACAGTGCAGCTCCCATCCAGCCTACAGTATAGAAGCGAGGCAGAAACCAACAGCCGACACCTTTGACCTGAAGGCGCTGGCAGGATAGCCATCGAAACTGTTGTCCACAAACAAGGTGACGCGGAAGGAAACCCTGAAGAAATACAGAGATGAAATTCAGCAAAGTCAAAAAATATCTTAGCGTATAAACCAAGATATCCTGCCCTATGACCCCAAAGCTTCGCCTGCGACTCTATAAACTACGACTTGTCAATCGTTGAAATTAAGCCATCATCGTGATATTTTCATATTTATCCGAGTAAACCATGGTTAAAATGTGCCCATTTCTTAAATTTGAAAATTTTTATGTCGGCATTTTAGTCGATGAAAAACTTTTCACATTTAAGGAATGAGCATTTGCTGACAGTGTTGAAATTACACCATCCGAAAATGTCAACATAATAGTTTATTTCAGATCGAGAAATACGGCACGAAAAAAGAAACCGCATGACCTGTAAATGGGAAGTAACGCGTTCTCTTAAGGCCATTTTACACGGTACACAGAATTGCGCAATATGACGTACGTGCGAAGGCGTATTCAGAATTGCGTCGTGTAAAGCGGTGAATTGCTAGAACACATGCGAGAATGCGTGGATGCGAGACGTCAAAATAGCTCCTGTTCTAATTTCGTTCATGCATTCGCGCAATTCCGCGCCATTTAAGAAATTAATGCAGCTCTAACCTGCGCAATTCCGTGCCCCGTGTAAAACTGCCTTTAAGCATTGCTGAAGGGTCCTCGAACGAAAAAAAAATTTAATAAAAAGCTTCGCACCCGAAAGGCGCACCTCGAATAGTCTGCATGTAAGACGGATTCGTCGCATAGAAATTTAACCTGTAAACTAATACTACAAATGAAAGTGATGAGATCTGGTAAAAACTGTTTCGGCCGAAAAGGGAGCATAACATAAATTTCGCTAGGTACATATAGGAACTACGGAAACAAGATTTTCGGTTAAATAAAAAAGATTAAATAACAAACGATTAAATAAGATGTAACTTAAGGCATATTATTTCCGTGACAAAGACATCCATAATACTGAATGATTAAAGGAGATCAATGTTTACTCTGGCATTTTTTTAGCTTAAATATATAGCTTGCCTCACAATTACTCGGATCTATACTTTGCATTAAAAATTTATAATCAGAAACGAAATTATACAAGTATTTTTCACAGTACTCAACCATTTACAGCATGATTTCAAATAAAGAACCATAGCGAAAAAAGTTACTTTGCACTATTTTAAACCGATACCAATATGCGTCGTTCCTGTAGCAATACTTTCAAAAGCTTAATTAATTGGCGTTACCAGGCGAAAACCTGACAAATGCACTACTTTTATTATTTACTAAGTTATTGGCCCCTTCTAAGAAATCAGTTTTGGGCACAAACGATTATATTTTGAAGAAGTACCGTCATGCGGGCGTGTACGCTAAAATTGTCATTTAAGTTTCGGACTTGATTCCATTCTACACCTATGCTTGACTCCACTTGACTAAGTCCGAAGCACTTCGCCTCCCCTCCAAAGTTCCCCCACCATGAGTACTTTCCCCTCCACTCTTTGGAGTTCTGCGCATTAAGTGGCCACCAAGTCTTAAGGCAGTTTTACACGGGGCACACAATATAGTAGGTTATAACTACACTAATTTCTCATTATGGAGTGAAATTGCGCTAATTCATGAACGAAATTAGATGGGGGGCTATTGTGCCATCTCATATCCATGCATTCTCGCATGCGTTTCAGCAATTTACCGCTTATAACAGGCCGTTTTACACGGGGCGCGGAATTGCGCGGGTTAGATCTGCATTAATGGCGAGGAATTGCGTGAATGCATGAACGAAATTAGAACAGGGGCCATCCGCCATCCATTTTGCCATCTCACGTCCACGCATTCTCGCATGTGTTATAGCAATTCACCGCTTTACACGACGCAATTTTGACTGCGCCTTCATACTCACGTCAGATTGTGCAAGTACGTGCCCCGTGTAAAACGGCCTTTAAACGGACTGTACTAAAATTCCCTTTATTTACATGCACCATCCCCATAGGCGGATCCAGGGGTATTCAGAGTAAATAAAGGGATAATAAACGACATATAACGAAGAATATAGGGATATTTACTCTGAGCCCCACGTGAATAATATACAACAAACTTTTCATTGCCTTACGAATGATAAGCACAATTTCATTTTACCTTCAGATTATCACAGGTATATTCGCAGATTTTACATTGTATCATTCAATGAAGACAGTTAAAACTAATTCATCACTTCACATACCTCATTTTGAGAGCATCCTTGAAGCGCTACCTGCCAGACAGCAAGGTTTTAATCACGAAAGACAGTCGAATACAGAATTCTGCACCTGCATTTCCTTACAAATTTTCCACACCACAGCAAATGTAAAGGTATTTCAAGCAAGTTACCAGGACATCTCCCTTTCCAAGATTTATATGAAAACCTATCGCACTGGAATCGGAATAGATCAACAAAAAAATAATTTGGCACTAAAAAAATTACGAGTTGTGAACCATTGGGTTACCAAAAGTTACAACACTTACCACATCAGAGTAAAAAACTGATAGTAATGAAGCGTACATCAATAGACCGCAGTCACGAATCACTATCGATATGATATAATGTCACACTGGCACAAAAACGTTGATAAACACAATACGAAATAATAACGGCCGACAACAACACACGAGCTCCAAGGTACTCGCTAATATTCACTTATATCGAAACAATCGATCGATGGATCACATATCTATCGATTGATCACGATGCGCTTGGCGCGTGGTCTAGATTCGGTGTATTTCAATTGGATTGGAATATTTATAATGAAGCGATATAAAAAATCAGGAAAGTTTCAAACGTAGGAGTTTATCAAGTTTTTGAAGGAGTGTTTGAAAATATAAATATTTGATTTAATTTTTTTATTTTGATAGAGGCATTAGTATCGTTTATATTTTATCCATAAATAAAATATAAAATATAAGCAAATATATCAAGCATATTTATCCACACACGCTCGATGAAGCATCTAGATAGTGAGCAGAAAGCTGGTTAATGAATTATATCTTTAGTTTTATTATAATGATCAAGGCTGAAAGGATTCAATTCCCCTGATATTTTTGGAAGATACAGTAAAAAGTGTGATAAGCCACATCCTAAGACATGATGGACCGATGAAGACTATCGTTGAGGGACAAGTAGATGGTAAGAATGGATAAGGAAACTTTTAAAAAATACATGGAACAGGTAAAGAAGGATGTGAAAGAGAAGAAATGTGCAAGTGTAAAAATAATAGCTGATAGGAGAATTGAGTGGAGAGCTGCATCCAATCAATCTTAAGATTGTTGGCCAGGGATGATGATGATATCTACTTCACTCTTCTCCAAAGGAACTCATTAACAATTGTTAACTCCTCATTAACAATTGATAGTAACCATTAAAACTCCTTAGTGTAATTCTGCAAGGTTTCCAAAAATTATTCCATAGTTAATACACATAGGGGTGGATCCAGGATTTCTTTCTGGGGGGGCACAAGCAAGGCCGTATCCAGGATTTAGTTCTGGGGGGGCACAAGGATAACTTGTAATACAAAATGAACGCAATGATAATGGGACCGCATTAAAAATCTTGCATATTTTTTAAGGGTCAGGGGGGGGCACGTGCTCCCATGTCCCTCCCCCCTAGATCCGCCTATGAATACACAGGTATACTGTAGTATCTCACCTCACCTGTACAATGCCCCCTTGGAAGTCTATACACTTTAATCATTCCTCTCCTATTTTCTTGCTGCTAGGCATAAGTCACTGCCTACTTAAACCCATTCACTGATAGCATGGGTGACCACTGAGTCTTTGCCTCACGCTGAACATTCACTACATTTCCATATTTTCAGGCTTATTTCACTTTACTCAATCTATACCTCTTTTCAGAAACAATTTATTTAACTTCAACATCCCTTTTGTTTTCCCTCCATATCACCTTTTTCCCACTCATGTGGGAAGCTACTTTACTTCTTTTTACAAACTATTGTGTTGTGCTTATCTCAGAAGCTCTCCCAGCTGGTAACATTCTTCTTTCTGTGGGCATTCAATATTTCTCGTCAAACCAGCATGTTCTTCATGATATATTTAAAAACTAAGCTTACGCTCCGCTGCTTTCTGCATAGCTTATTTTCTTATCCGCCATCCTCCCTCAGTGACATCTAGCACACTCCCTCTCCAGCATTCCAGACACATATCAACACACAGGGAAAAAGAACCTGCAACTACCAAAATGTCTATAAGCTCCTGGTTATATGACTTCTTCTATACAGTAATACCTGGTGAACACAGAATTATTTGAGATCTCAAGAATGAGGTTTTCTCGCAGAATTTATGAACTGAATCTGAGATCTGCGACTAAAATAAACAATGGCACTAATAATGAGTGGAAGGAAAATACCATGGTGAAATTTGGACCATTCAAATTTTATTTCGACTTAT
The DNA here is from genome assembly GCF_921293095.1 of Ischnura elegans. Classification (NCBI taxonomy): domain Eukaryota; kingdom Metazoa; phylum Arthropoda; class Insecta; order Odonata; family Coenagrionidae; genus Ischnura; species Ischnura elegans. The sequence goes on from NC_060249.1 coordinate 89,464,887, forward strand.
GATTTGAAAAATATATTTTATTATTTGGCACTCACTGTTAATTAGTGTTCTCTGATTTTTTTGCAAGAAATAATTTCATTGTGTGGGCAACAGGGATGTTGACTTACAAAAAATATTGGGGGGGCCCAAATCTTGCCCCAGGAAATTTTATAAGTACATAGTGAGTTTACGGTTTTTTAAGCATTTTAGAAGAGTTATATGATCAACATTAGAACCCTCATACCTCGTATCTTGATATCTGGATACTCCGGGGAAAATCGACAAGCCTGACACATTTTTTCCTCACACCCATAACGAATTTTTTGAGGGGGCTTGGGCCCCCTCAAGCCCCATGGAGTCTGTGCCACTGGTGGGCAACTTTCTTGGCAATTACTGGAAAGACTTAGATGTGAATACATATGGAAATACACAGCTGATGATGCTCAGAGATTTTGTTACTGGTACACATAAAGCTTTAATGCATCATTCCAAGCATAAATAGGTGATCCATTTAATGTGTGTGAGCAGGAACAATGAATATACCTCATTATTAAACATAATTTCGGTCAAATTCATCAGCAAAGGGGGTTTAGGGGATGAACCCTCCCCCACAGAGCTCGGAGAATTTTTTAAGTTTAATGCATGCCACTTAACTGGATTAATATTACTAATAAACTAGTGTAAGGATTAATAAAATATCCCTCAGAAAGCTGTAAAGCTCACCATTTTTAAGCATTACCTGAAAATTTTGGGGGAGGGCCCCCGCATCCCCCACTTACCCTGGTGGTTATTCCACACCCTCAGACCCCCCAGTATTAGTTGTGCCTAAAACTTGCCTTAATTCTTAGCTATGCCCCTGATCACCATAGTTGAGGATTATTCCTCATTCAGCATATGCCATACATAGTAATATGACAGGGAAATATTTTCCTGGCAAAAATCTGAAAGATGAATTTCATCACTTTCTTCCATGTAGCATTCATTACACATTGAATATTTTCATTGTATGTATAATGAAGTACAAATCTTATTCAAATAAGGGATAGCCCAAGCCATTTAATTTTTTTAAGGATTTCACATTGTGGTGTCTGGGCCTGGGTATTTTGCATCTTTTTCACCCTCTCCATTGAAAAACAAGATGTTTTGAGGTGGGAAAGGGTAGAAAAATCAGAGGGGAAGGTTTAGGAATCTGGCTTGGGAAGTGATGGGTGGAAAATCCAACAAATGGTTTTTTGAACAACAGATAACCATAGCTCTAAACAACTACATACATTCACATGAATAGATTTTCTGATGGGAGAATAGAGAGAGGAGCTAGGTCCAACTAACAGTCAGTAGAATAACTAAAATGACGGTTTTCTTCATATAGAAGCAGTGGCACAGTGAGGGGGGGTTTTGGGGGATAAAACCCACCAGTGCTCCCAGAAATTTTTAAGTTTAATCCGTTTTACGTTATTGGATAAACATTACTTATAGAATATTGTTAGGATTAATCAAACATCCCTCAGAAAGCCATAAAACTCGCCATTTTGAACCATTATTCTTAAAAATTTTCCGGAGGAGGGCCCCCCACAACTCCTGCTTACCCTGAAGGGTATGCAATACCCCACACCCCTAATTATTAGTTGCTCCGAAAACCCCCCCTACCCTTAATTCCTAGCTGCACCCCTGAATAGAAGAATATACATTCAGATGGTGATGAGAATACAAACTTAGATTTATGATGGAGTTGAAATGGATCAACTGAGAATGTGAAGAAGAAAGAATGGAAAAAAGAAACATCTAATGAACACCCTGAGAAGGTGACAGGACAACTTGATTAGCTGCATCCTGAGGCAAGATGGTCTGACAAATACAGGTGTCAAAGGACAATTGGTTGGGAAAATCAGCAAAGGAAGACATCAAATCAGCTATATATAATAGGTACAATAATATTATTGAGAATGTAAAAGAGAAGACGTGCAAAAATAAGAAAAGAGTTACTGGCAGGATATTTGAGCATATTTGTAGTTGCATTCAATCAATTCTAAGATTGTTGGTTGATGATGCTAACGAAATCAACATTTACTTAATGGGCTCAGGTTGTAATTGATTCAGGCATGGAGTTTTAAGAATGTTAATTAGAAGAACTGCAAATTTATTTCTCTGTCAATCTCTAATAAAGAAAAAGATGAAATAGGAAGTATGAATATCAATTAGATTGACAGAGTGAGAAATGACAAAATCCAAAGAGAAATGGGAAAAAGGGATGTTTTCTGAAAATCTTGAGCAAAATATAGCATAAGAGATCAATTATTAGTCTGATAAAGATAATGAAAATTTGCAAGAACATTAATGCTTATGTTCTCCGCTAGAAGGTTCAGGGCTACAAGCTACTCCCAGTTTACTTACAGAGCAAGACTGTGACCTACCTAATTCTGCTAGTCCTTCTAACACAGTGATAAAGGACACAAGATGAACTTCTTTGAAAACCTAGAATGATTTTTGCACAATCAAAGGAAAACTTGGTATATATAGAAAGCAATATTCACATGCAAATTTTTAACAGAAACCACAACCCCACCCAGTGGCGGATACACATTGGGGGTGCGGGGAGCACGTTCCCCCCCCCCCACTTGCAGGTCTGCCCGCATTGCCTAAAACTGTAGGACCACAATTGTAACTTTTTTGTATCATAAGATGGCATTGACTTGTACACGTGTATAATCAGTTGAAATTAAACATATTTTTTAACTTTGCATGTGACTTGATTATTTTTTATTACGACAAAAGTAAAGGTAGCTCAAGATATCTTTTGTGCCCCCCCTTGAGTTTTTCATGTATCCGTCACTGACCCCACCCACTGGCTTCTTCTCCTTCCTTTAATTTCCTCCCCATACACCCTCATTCTACATACACATATGTACTTTGTCAAATGGTGAATTTTTGTTACAGTCCCAGGGAAAGCTCATTTCTTCAAGAAGGTCAGAATGGGGGAGGTAGAATGAGTGGGAGAAGAAAAGCAAAGGTGCAGAGATGTAAATGAGCACACGGAAAGTAGAATGGCCAATTTGGAAATGTAATTCTGAGTTTAATAGGACAATACCACCTTGTAGAGAATAGGGTGGTTTCCTATTATTTTTTTTATTGCCTAAATTGAAAGATTATTACCACTGGAGTACGCATTTCACGCTTTTAGATTTTTAAATGACAATATCTATTTTTCGTGATTAAATGAAAAGTGAAAATTTTCAAGCGCGCAAAAACGCGATTACTAAGTATGAATGCTGGGAAAACCCTGTGTGAAGTCATTCTGGTTCCCGCTGTCGCCTTGTGAGGTGACCTTGGGGCAAGGGTATGTGCTTCGCTGCGATGCAGGCTTCTAGCAGGTAGCAGAGTACCCTTGGTAGCGCTTGGCTTAAATAAGGATTATTAATACCTTATCAAACAAAGGAAACTTTGCGACCATAGGCAGTTTTAATAGGTGAGTATTAAGACATGTTTCCCTGAACTCTGTGCCTCATGCATGCATTGGTAACCTCAGACGATGTAAAACTCCTATCTACTCGTATAGACACTAGGTCCCTGTGACGTCACGTGGAGTGGCGTTGCATGGTCGCCAATCTGGCCTTTTTCAAATGATGTTAAAATTGACCATTAACATTCGTCTAAACTGGGATTTCTAAAATCAAATAATTTGTATATTATGAATACACTAATGGTGGGTAAGGAATCGCAATCAATGCCTTTCGTTTTTTTTTTTTTGATGAGGGAAACTACCCTATTGAGGTAATACTAAGCCAAACCTTAGTTCCTGTCCACCCCGCCAGCTCTGTCATTGAAGGACAATCAAACCCGTATCACTCACTGCAGCCATTAGATGGAGACTATATTATTCATTCTACACTTACCTACTATAATTTTGAAAATTTCTTTTATATGAACAAAATTCCTTATATGTTTTCATATGGTAATGAGTATTTCTGAATTTAAATTTTCATTTCTGCATTTATGAGTTTTTTGAAATTAGCCTAACAACAAGCTTTTTGCCTTACATACTTCTTTCTTCCATGAATATAAATAATATAGGTACTTTATGCATATGTTTGGAAGAAAAATATATATTATAAATTCTTATATATTACTATGTGGCTTTTTGCCAGTATCACTTACATCTCCAGTGAATGCCAGACCATAATCCATCCCGAAAGTAAAAGAGTTCCAGATTTTTTTACTTTTTAACATATCTGCAAAAACCTTAAAAAGAATGTATAAATAATTAAAATTATGTGGCAAGCCCTGAAGAGGAATATGTATTTCCTGTGATGGGATCTTTACTATACTACATATGTATATGTATATAAATTAAACTACCTAAATATGATAAATATTCATGTAAACATGCAGCCTAGGAAATAAACCAATAGGGTGGTTTCCTATTATTTTTTTATTGCTTTAATCGATAGATTATTACTCCTGGAGTACGTATTTCACGCTTTTAGATTTTTAAATGACAACATCTATTTTTCGCGATAAAATGAAAAGTGAAAATTTTCAAGCGCGCGAAAACGCGACGCTTAAGTATGAATGCCGGGAAATATCTCCGTACGTCGTATTTCTGGTTCCCCCTCCCGCCCGGTGAGGTGACCTTGAGGCGAGGCTTAGCGCTGATACGTCGCAGGATGCTAGCGGATAGCTGAGTACCTTGCTGAATGGTAGCGCTTGGCTTAAAAAAGGTTTATTAATACCTTATCAAACGAAGAAAACTTTCCGAACTTAGCCAGTTTTAATAGGTGATTATTAAGACATGTTTCCCTGAGCTCTGTGCCTCATGCATGCATTGGTAACCTCAGACGATGTATAACTCCTATCCTCTCGTGTAGAAACTAGGTCCCTGTGACGTCATGCGGCGTGGAATCGCATGGGCGCCAATCTGGCCTTTTTCAAATGAGGATAAAATTTGACCCTTGCCATTCGTCTAAACCGGTATTTCAAAAACCAAATAATTTGTATATTATGAATACACTAATGGTGGGTAACGAATCGCAATCAATGCCTTTCGTTTTCTTTGATGAAGGAAACTACCCTATTTTGACTCAACTCAGGTGGAGATCTTCGAATACATACATATATTGAAGGTAAATGACAAATTTCATAATTAGCGATGAAAATCATTCGCATTATCAAGCCTGCGCTATACATCCAACTGCAATAATCAGTTTTTGAAAAAGGAACCCTTCCAGTCTTAAATCATCTACTGAATGGTGAAAGCTTTAGCGAGGTTGTACCACAAGGATAACATTGAGAAACCCCTATCGTATAATTGAAATTTTTGTAACACATGAAATTAAATCCAAGCTGATTGGAATGATTGGAAAGAGACTGTTGGTACAAAAGTGCCATGCATAGCCTTGTTAATGTCTAGTGTTGTGATCCTCCTTTTGAATACAGAACTAAGAATCCTTAAGTCCCAGCATTAGTAGTTTTAATAGGAAACATAATTAATCTGGGGGCAACCCCACCCTCCCCCCCAACGCAACAGGGAAAATTTTTGAAAACTGGCATGCCTGGAAATACATTTTACGCCACTTTGGCACTTAAAATTTGGGTTTCACTCATAATTCTGTGGGAAATAATCATATCAAGGAAAATATTAGTATACTATAATATTTTCTGAGGCTTTGAGGGGGATCTATCCACTCATCCCCCCCCCCCAATAGTTACGCCACAGTGCCCCACACTCACCGAGCATGAGACAAATGGTCTCTCAACCAATACAGAACAGAAAATGTGGTTATATAGATTTTATTCTCACCCTTGACCTCAAGTTTTTCATAGCCCTGAAGAAGATATAAAAAAATGTATCGAAATGTCAGCTAAAAATTTTGCATATCATTGTTAGACCTTTACTCTGAGATGCTAATAAACATTAGGAAATGCAATATGATGATGAAGAGGTGATAATGAGCAGGGTCAGATATAACAGAAGGCTGATAGAAGAGGACACAGAAATAGCTCAAATTAATAACGTCTACAGTGATGAAGGGAGTAGGTGTTGAAGTCATTTGAGATTAACACCTAATGGTAACAAAAATTTTATCTAAAATAAATGAATTCTTTATTTTTTAGTAGATGGGCAACACTTAAGCTATAAAGATACCAAATCAAACATAATCTTTCCATGTCTATGAGTGCTATGTTTCAATATTTTCCCTTCTAATTGATTTCTTAAGTAATAGAGGGTAAAGAGAAATTCTAAATCTTATTAAAGATTTAGCATTGAAGTGTTAGTGGATGCATGGTAAAACAGAATAAGTGAATCACAGAATTATTTGTCGTATTCCGTTAACTTCTGAGCGACCATATTAATATGCAACAGAGTGATCTCATGAGTTCCTTGAACTCCACAGCACTGTTATGAAAGGATCCTTGATCAATAATATCATTCATTTGAGATTCAGAGATTACAGAAATCCCACTATGTCTTGGTCAGTAATTGCTCTGATATGTTCAATCAGTGAAACAAACTATAAAATTCACAACTGCATAATTTACGTTCTGAAATTGACATACCTTCAAAGTCTTTGGTTCTGCCACAGCCCGGTAGTTCCACCACCAACATCTGGCTCCACCTGCTCTCATTATGAGAGATCCTCTCTGCTGACCTTAGACCCCAGAACCTAAATAGTTAGTTTTTCGAGCATACTTAGCAGCAAGGGAGGCTTTCCTCCTCATCTACTTACTACATTTTTCTCCACCTCCTTCTCTGGCCACAGGTGGATTTTCTTATGGCAGTACTAATGCTGAAGGGAAAGAGAATGTGGCCTTCACTTACCATACCCGAACTCCTTCAGTATCCTCTTACACCTTGAATTATGAACTCAAGCTTTCACTGTTGTTACAGGTGGCATCATCAGGTGAATGGGTATCGTGGTAACTAAGACGGAGATTCAATGCCTTCCCTCCCTTCTTCTTCTTATGCTTTCGAGCTTATTCAAAGGGCCAATTTTTCCCAGCTTAATACCTTCCAGAGGGGAACCAGGAATCTGAGTATTTACGAACTCTATTCTTAAAGGAATGGTGCCATTCTTGATGCAATGCTCCAAGTAAACCTTTGGTTGGGCACTAAAAATTTTTTGACACATCTTGCCTTGAATACTTAGTGTGACCTCAGATTATTCAATGTTTTCTAGACTTCCCTACTCCTCTTGTCATTGCCTCGGAGCAGGGGAGGCTTTCGTCCTCATCTACTTTACTACACACAAATCTCTCTACTTTATTACTACATAAACATCTACTTCCTTCTTTGACCATGGGTGGATTTTCATCTAGTAGTGTTAATATCCATGGGTAGATTTTCGTGTGCCCCCCCCCCCCTCCCCAGACTTAAAAAATAGACAATATTTTTCATAGATTATCATTACTTTCTTTTCTTTTGAGTAATAAGAAGCCTCAATCATTTAATTTCATAGTCATAACTTTCATATTAATATAAAGAGAAGTTTTTGTAGAGATATTTTTGGATGCTGTTTTAAATTTCAAATATGAGAAGACCATTTGCCTGTAAGACCCTCCCGCCCCACAGACAAAAAGTCTGGATCTGCCCTTGCTAATGTCGATCCTTCCAAAAATGAGATTGTAAATTATGGCATCATAAATGAAACTTTAGGTCTACGTGAATTTAATGTCATGTGTTTAACCTTGGGCCTGAAAAAACAATGCAAGTAAAGTAACCATGATTACTTACTAGAAGTAGAAGTTGAAGAGTATTGAAAAGCATTCAAAGTGGCTTCATCAAAGCATTATATTGATATAATGGATATTATATTACTTTTTAATTTGGTGCAGAAATTTTAATTATATAACCCAGGTTTCTCAATGTTATTCTCAAGGCACAGTTCTTTCATACAGTTTATAACATTTTGGAGAACATGATTGAATACTGGGAGGGTTTCTTTTTAAAAGACTGTTCTTTGGTGGTGGATGTATAGAATAAGCAGGATAATGCTTACTTGCATTAGTTTTACCAGTTTACCAGATCTAAATGAATAAATAAAACTGTAAACAGCAGATAATTCACAGGAGGCAAAGCCGCTGCAAGTATGAATCTAAAAGATGTTGACTTTTGAAAATGCATACATATTATTGAACTAGTGTAACTATTAACTTGAAACACATAATCACAAAAGAAGAGGCTTAGGTGACATAGTGAGGAATTATGAATCCGGTAGTACAACAGATTGCTACACGGCTAGTTACTAAGGCTTCTATTCTATTTACATTTCATGTTACTAATGGAAGGGAAAGTCCTCACTAAAAAATTGGATTAGTTCCTTTATTTATTTAAATCCCGACGTTATGTCTTGGGGTTGAAGGTTCAGTCCACTTCAATGACACCAAGGAATATAAAATACCACAATGAGGGAAACCATCAGTGAATTCTTCACAATAAGAACACAAGACATTATTGAAATAAGTATTTAATGGAATTTTGTTCCTTTTGTTGTTACATTTCATAATAAACATCTAAAAAGGAAGACTGAAAAAATACAAACATTAAACATGGTTAAAAGAATAAAACAACGTCATTAATCAACTGAAGTGCTTTAAGAAATACACTTCATTGAAAACCACATTGATTGAACTTCTCCTCAAATATTAATCGCTCCTTTGTCACAACATACGTCTCAATTATGTAAATAAACACACAAATTATGCCATGCCATTTTAAGACCTTAAATCAGAGTTCATGTATAATCAGACACCTTATGGCTGGCAGCTAAGGAACAAACTAGATTGATACAAAAAATCACTAACCCCAAGTGACACATCACACCTAATCATGCACAGATATGTGATCATAGGTCATATAAAACAGAATTTTCATTTTAAAAATCTCGCTTATGAAAGGGGATTCAGGTCATAAAGGAGAGAAAAAAATAATACGTCAACTCGTTAAGATCATGCGAGCAAGTTGTAGACACAACCTTGCTTATCCAAATTATTTTAAAAAATTCCCTAAAATTTCTCTATTGTTTTTTTGTAAATACCCATTTGTACTATTTTTGTCTTATGCCATTACAATGAAAAGGCAATGTAATCACATTAAATTATATATTTGCAAAAGTGTGTCAACAATTTCATAACATATTTCTTTCTCGGCTCCCCAAAGGAAGTGGTAACTAAAAATATGAAGTCTTTAAGACTCAATAATCAAGCCACAAAAGGTATAGGAATCCATGCACAGAAATCAATGTTTGCATGGGCAACACCTCCCTTGCAGCATTTTAGGTACAAGGTGGCCAGCTTACTGCAGTTCAAAAGAGTTCTAGAGCAAATAGAAGTTCATTTGCTTCTTCAAATTAAGACATGTAGTGCTGTATGTGACGTGGGGCTGCGGATCATCTTTCATAAATTACATGCCATCAATTATAAGAAAAAGATGACATTGTAATAACTACAACATTATTAAATCACCCAGGTCAATTGCTTTATACATGCTTATGTGATCAAACCACTTTTCCCACTGCTACAGTGAGGATCAATATATTAGTAACCACTAAATAATTGTGGGAGACTTATCCTCATGTAAATAGAATAAACTTGTTACAAGTTAAACAACTCAGCATCAGCAAACCTATCAGTTACATAATGATAGATATGGATAGATATATATACTTTAATCATGTCAATAACACATTTTAATAATTAAATATGTATAAAAATATAACAATTGCCAGCTTCTAAAGCTACCTAAAACAAACTGGAGTGCTTGCATTGACAAAATTAAATCCCAAAATTGGCTCAAACTCAATTACTCCTCAGGATTCATTTCACAAATAAATAATCATCATCTCTTTCAAAAAGAAATCTAAATGCAAACTATATCAAGCACTCCATTTATGAACGCACACCATACCTGTTAAATGCTTGACTAAAAAAAGAACACAATTCATTCAGTCTAGGCGACCGACCACAGGAACCCCTCGAGAGAAACAAAAAATATTCAAGCACAATTGACCAAATCCAACTGATGAGGTCAATGTCTTAACCACAAGCTGGTTGTCAGAAATGCAATTTATAAAAAATCAGTCTTTTCGCATTGTTCCCCTGCCCACCCACCTGCAGTTAAATATTTGACTGACACCCTTTGTCCCTTAGCAATTACTCTGGTTACCTGCTTTAGTCGCCCTGACTACACTTCATGGCCTCCAATGGCACCTACTGGAATTATTCCCTTAAATTCCAAGAGGAAACCCTTTTCAACCCATGGTTAGTTTGGAGTGACAAATGCTTCTTCAAACTACCTTGCACAGTAATAATTACCTTAGAGTGCAAATGGACCACAGGCTGTATGAAGGCTGGAGGCCACATTTTATCAGAACAACCACTAAATAGTAATTGCAAAACTTACTCAACCCTATTTGAGAACACACTTTATCCAATCCCAAAAGCTTTCGTTTAAACTTAAGGTTATTGATGTTATAATTAAGTGGATATTCTTGCATATGCTCACAATACTCCTTAAGACTTATCAACTCGTGCATCTAAGGTGATTCTCCTCAAAAGGTAAGGATATACACTAGCCAATAGATCATTATCATTTACTCGGGATGCCTGCATTTGGGTTCAAATTGGAGGCGGGCCTCTAACATAATGGAGCTGTGGCGTGAGCGAGAACGAAAGGTTATTGATGGCACTGCAGCAGTGTGGTTCCAAAAAGTATGCTGCATACAGCAACAACACCAATGCCAGCTGGAATGGCATCGCAAGGCACATGGCTCTCCACAGCCAGTGTCGCCTGCCCTTTCCGCCTCGACCTTTCTTTTTCCCAAATATGTCACAATCGCTGTCACTGCCCCTTCGAAGCTTCTTCAGCTTCGACATATCGCCCTCCGAAATACTACCTTCTGGCAACATCATGCTTACCCTACAAAAGAATCATTGAAATGCATCAGTTACAATTAGAGATTTAAGTTTCAAATGCCAAATAAGTTCACTGAAGGGCATGACATATTGATGAGCTGTCATACAACACTGAACCATGGGTAACAGTCAAAGAGTAAATCCATTCAAAAATACATGGTAAGTTCGTAATGCAAATATTCGTTAATAGTTAATATTTTAAAAAAATCAGTTAAATTTTTTCAGATAACCATCACCAAATGGAAGGCAATAATATAAATGTCAAAACAGCTTTAATTTATTTATGTTTCTCATTTGTTCATCACTTTGTTTTATATTTCAGAGTTGATAAGGCCTTTAAATTAAAAAGCATAAGTTAAAACTCTAGACCTGCATAGTACATTGTATTGATGGTTAGTTGTAGGTTCTTTAGAACTTATTATCAATGGATATCATGTGGATACAATATTTACCCAAAGATAAACCACTATAAGCAGAGAGAAATTCAGATGCATTTGATAAATAAGAAGTTAGGTTAAACAATGTGTCTTTAAAAAATTCTTGGCATAGAGACTTTAACATGTACTGTCATAAAATGACAATATTTTTTTATGGTTACTTCCAAGATACTTTGAGCCAAATATTTTTTATCGTCACTATTTCTGTATTCTTACCTTTCCAGTGCCTCCTTATCCAACTGATAACATGCAACACCATTCATTCCATCTTCTACGGTAAAGTTAGCCTTGACCTCTGTGGAAGTAGAAAAGCTGTTCTTACAGCTGGCACCATTTACTTCCTCAGGATTCCCACTCCTTGCTTGATTCGCCGAGCAAAGCATTGCAGTACAGAACACCAACTCACGGCACGTCCTCTGCAAACTCCTCAATTCCTTCTGAAAGTCGTCAAGACGCTGCAAAATGCAAAGCCAGAATTAGATATTGCTTCATCGAAAGATTTGATGATTAACTTTCCTGAAGTGAACATCAATGAAACTGCTAGCAGGACAAAAAATTAACCAAATTTTCTACATGGTACTTAAAAAACAAGTAATGTACTATGAAAACACAATAAAAAATAATACAACAAATTCTTGCCAAATTTTTGCTAAAAAACAATCAGAGCAAGTGAACTGCTACACAAGGAGTTTAAAAATGGCAGATTAAGTCAAATCACAAGCCATTTTTATGATCATTATTTTTAGAATACTATCAAAAGGTTACATTTTCGATAGTTATACATAAATTATGGTAAGAATGTTCAGAAAATCGTAGGAATAAGGATTAGGAATAGATTTTATTCCAAGCACAGACTTTATATTAGATATAGTGCGTGATTGCATTATACTATTATCATATTCAAAAAGTTGCAATCATGAACTTGACATCACCATAATTAAATCACATGCCAAAGCTATTTTACCTCCAACATCATTTACTCCAGTGTCATTGCACTTACCTGTTTCAAGGCAACAAGTGGAGGGCTGTTTGGCCCTAATGTGGCAGCAAGTGTACGAGCAAGTTTACGCAGTGCAGCAAGACGCCGTCCTCTCTCGCACATTCCACGCCCCTCCGACCCAGAATCCGAGATACCAGAGTCAGATAGCGAACCAAGGGGGTCTGCAGGCAATCCAAAGCTCATGTGCACATCCCCATTGTTGTCAGATCCATCAGTGAACCCCTAAACAAAGAGAAAAAAATCATATTCATGTCAAAAATTGTGCAGGACATAAAAAGGAAACATCCTCGTTAAACAAGTAAATTTTAACAACTTGAATAAGAATTCTAAATGCAAAATATGCGTATGAAATTTAAGAAACACTTCAGCAATTATAAATTTACTGCAATAACAAATTAAAAATACATTTTATCCACATGCTGTAATACATACTCAGAAAATAATGCGCATTTAATATACATCCTCTTCCAGAAGTTTATTTCACTGATTTTAAACCAAATTAAAAGATAAGAAGGCTACCTTTCACTTTTTGGTACACAATAATTGCCTAGCAGCAAGAAATAACTGTAATTTGGCACACACTTAAGTAAAACATCACCACGAACCAATCATTATGAGTAATTTTATAAAATATATCAAAGATATATATTTGTAAATAGTAGCTTTTTTAAAAAAAACGCAAGCACTCCTTTCCAAGTTTCACTCCCAACTTTGACCACATAATTCAAGATAAAGTTTTACAAAATTATTTAACCCTATATTTGACCTTTTTGCATTGTGACTAGCCAGTTTCCTATGATTAGTAATGTATTCCTAATACCATTTCAGACATAAATAACTTCAAATGAGGAAGCCTTTTAGACATACTACTAACTATTCTAGTTGCTGCTGCCACTAACTACTCAATTCACATCAGTACATGCATCCATCATTTATACATTAATTACAACTGATTTATATGGTGCATTTTTACATGGAGAACAACAAAAAAAAGTCATAATTCTCTCGCCTCAATTTCTTTAAAATGGGAAGTAAATTGCTGTAAATGCACAAGATTTTCATAACTTATCAATATATTTCCGATAATATTCAGAAATCATATGAATGGTCCCAAGAATATTGATCAAAACACTCTGCTACTCACAGAAAGTTGAAACCTTATTGACATACATGCTAATGAAAAAAGAATTGGACCAAGTCCTTTCCGAAATGAAACTAGTAAATTATTTTTGCCATTAAATTCAAAATTTTATCCTGGAGATTTGAAAAATTATACACCCTCTAAAAGTAATTAGGCTGGTACAAATTTTATTAAAACATCTGCAGCACCAACAAAACCAAATTCGTTAAGAAGTACAAGCATGTGTGACCAGAAATTATCTGACATTGGTTTCAAACCCATGTAGAAAAAATAGATGCAGTCAAACTCACGTGATGCAGATCTTCTTCCTCCTCCTCTTCTTTATCGCCACGAGGCCCGCTGACCTTGTTTGATGCCTTTTCCTCTGAAAGCACTCGGGCCAACTCGCGCACGGATGCTGCTAGCAGTGCTGGTGTCTGAGTTGACTTGGTGAGCAGCTCCTCATCTGGGGGCAGTTCTTCTCCTTCAGGTGTTGACACCCTGGCTGCTGCAACTGCTGTTGACAGTGTATTGAGGGTACTGCGATCAGAGCTGAGGTCAGAGCCAAGAGAGGAGAGACCCTCATCCAATTCGGCCCATGTGCGAGACACCCTCTGGAGAGCAGCCAGCTCGTTGTTCAACCTGAAAAGATAAGATACGTACACATAAGTCCTTTGATCATCAACTGCCAAAACAGAGTTGCAGGGGCGCAGCTAGGAATTATGGCTATGGGGGGTTTCAGGCGCAACAAATACCGGGGTGTCTGGGGGCGTGGTAAACCTGCCAGGGTAAGCGGTAAGTGCGGGGGCCCTCCGCTAGAAAAAAAATTAAGATAAATGGCTCAAAATGTTGAGTTTTATGGCCTTCTGAGGGATATTTTGATAATCCTCACACTATTCTATAAGCAATATTAATCCAATTAAGTAAAACAGATTTAACTTAAAAATTTATCTAAGCTCTGGGGGTTTTTTTTTATCCCCCAAACCTCCCCCCCCCTCGCTGCGCCACTGCAAAGTCGTAATATATTTAAGAGAGTATGGCAATCATCAAATAAAACAGATGGAAACAATGAAATGGGTAGCTTCAGACATGAATTCTTTAACACAATATTAGGAGCAGATTAAGGTGTTTGTTCATTACTTTTCATGGTGCCTTGGTGATATGCAGTACCTCCGAGCGATAGCATCTCTGAGGTCTGATGTGGGTAAAATAAGTAGCTTTTAGATATTCATCCATTATTTTTAAACCTTGTTTGTTAAGCTAGTGAAATAAAAACTTTCAATACAGATCCACTTTACCGATGACCATCTTTACAACTTTTCCACAAATTACAGGGGATGTAAGGGGGAGGAGGAGGCCGCCACCTTCCCCCTCAATATATTCATTAATAATTCATTCATAATCATATTCACTGCATAATATGAGCAATACACTATATCTTAAGTCACAAATATTAAAAATAAAATTATTTAATATTAAATCAAGTATGATGCAAGTAAGTTCCAATTTTCCCATTTATATACTTCTGATTCATGTACCCCAATAACAAAAATACACTTATACAGAAATCATAACATGTAAGGCTACAGTATTTACCCTGGGTAAATACTGGTAAACTGAGGAAGAAACGGGAGAAGAATATGCTAAATCTCTATTTATGGAGAGGGTGCACCAAAGAAAATCTTCCAAGCATTCTAGGGGATTAAAAACCCTAAGCCTTGCCACTATCTTGTTGCCCCACAGTTTACATAGCTGCGCCAATTAGAAATACATAGAAATATTACATGAATAGGGTAGTTTCCTTCAACAAAGAAAACGAAAAGCATTGATTGCGAATCGTTACCCACCATCAGTGCATTCATAATATACAAATTATTTGGTTTTAGAAATCCCAGTTTAGACATATGTTAAGGGTCAATTTTAACCTCATTTGAAAAAGGCCAAAGGCCCATGCGATGCCACTCCACGTGACGTCACAGGGACCTAGATTCTATAGGAGTAGATATGTGTTTTACATCGTCTGAGATTACCAAAACATGCAAGGGACATAGCTCAGGGAAACGTCTCTTAATAATCGCCTATTATTACCTAGTGTCGGAAAGTTTCCTTCGTTTGATGGGGTAATAATAATCCATATTTAAGCCAAGCGCTACCTGTTAGCAAAGTACTCTACGCTACTGCCATGCTCGGCAGCAAACAGCCCACATCGTACCGGCGTACATAGCCTCACACCCAGGTGGCCTCACACAGCAGCAGCCAGACGTCGCACAGGCTTTTCCCAGCATTCATACTTAGCCGTCGCGTTTTCGCGCTTGAAAATTTTCACTTCTCATTTAATCGCGAAAATATATATCATTATTTAAAAATCTAAAAGCGTGAAATACGTACTCCAGGAGTAATAGTTTTTCAATTTAGGCAATTAAAAAAAAAGAAACCATCCTATTACCGACTAAAAAAATCCCCTATGAAGACAACTATTGAAAAATTTGGGAAGGTAATGACTTTGTGAGGTGAAGATTGCAGAAACAACTTTCAATCCTGCCGGACATTAAATAGTAAATAAGTGTTAAAGACTGACAAAAAATATGTCCACCCAGATGAAAAAATAGACGAAGGAGTTGCTCGAGGGAGGACCGTCTTACAGATCCTTCTCAAACGCGTAATATCATAGATTTTATTAAGAAGGTCAGCTTGCGTTGAAATCTCCGTCTGCATCTCACAATTGTGAGTGTAGAAAGGAAGGAGAACAAAAGAACGGCTCTAAAGAGACGGCCTCGGGCGACAGAGGTGAGCGGAGCCGGGAATCCCGCGTGACCCTCCCGTGTCTCCCCTTCCCCGGAGGGCGATGATTTCACCAGCCGTCACACCCCGACCCACGACCCGCGCGAGCACCTATGTAAGTGGGCGAGACGACTCTCTCTCCTCCGCCCCCCCGGTGAGACCCAATACGGCTTTGCGGTCAACGGCGGCGTCGGCGGTTACCCGGGGTGATTCCTCCCGCGTCCCACGCATCTCCATTAATCCTGGCCGGGAAAAAAATGGCGGCAATTTTCCCGCGCTCGTCCGCATAGCACGCTGCCCGACGTAAGAATTCACTGGCGTGTATATACGATATCATGGGGGTTCAAGATCATTATTAGTTTACGTTAACTCGCTTTAAGTAAGGGCACCCCCCTTGCATTTAGTAACAAAAAAATATACGATCAATAATTTAAAGTGTTACTGAATGCCACAGCGATAATCAAGCGTGCCTATTATCATAGAGTAAGAATATACTTACTCTATGCTATTATTTATGAAACTAATTTAAAAAATGATACTTAATTCCAATTTAGGGGGTCGTATTGGTATATCCTGGGAAATTTACACCTAAAATATTAGAGAAAAGGTTACCTGTGTAGATAATTTTATTAGATCTGTGAATTAATTACTAATGATGTTAATTTTAATTTAATACTATTAAACTGGACATCATCCGACGATTACAAAAAGAATTTCCTTTAAGGTATTTTCAAGCAGGAGCTAATTACAATTTTAAAGTATTGAAACCCACAGAACTTAGAACTCTGCATTCAGTAACTTCCCCACCAAAATGTATTCATGGGTCCGCTTCTGCGTCATTATAAGCCATTATGGCTTACCTATCACTAAAATCGGCATGAATTTTTAACACGGGTTCGCTCTGAATTTCTAAAGAAAAATTTGCAACGGTGCGTCACACCATTTTCCATCCTTATTTGCGGAACGAATTGGCAACAGATACGATACATGTACAAAGAAAAACGCAACACAAAAAAATATATCTCAACGTCCCCGCCGGCGCAAGAGATAGAAATTCAGTTAAAAATAACAGTACAAAAAGAGAGCGCTTGCTTCAATTCGTTGCATGAATAAACGAGGAAACGTCCCAACAGGTGGTAGGTTCCGAGTCTAGTACCAAGAACATTACGAAGGCAAAACCACGACACGCATCATTGATGGCCTTCCATCAATATAGGATATTTGATAGAGTAGAATATAACGGAATTGATTTCAAGGAAATACCTCTTTAACCACAAGCACGGAGGTGTCATAAATGCGATGTTAGTTGAATGAAACATAGAAATATTTCCAAAGGACTTCGAATATGACGCCTTTCGTTGATACGACAACACTATCAACTTCTGCAATTGTTGTAACAACAAAACGCGTCGTTTTTTAATAAATCCAGTGCTATGTTTTATTTAAGAAATATTAAGATCTTCCACCTCACCGTGTCGCATCGGCTACAAGATATAAATGCGACGATTTCCACGAGGTAGTGATAAAAGACTTGAATAGATGGAATCAACTTCAACAAGGAGAAAATTCAATCTGAAAGAGAGTATAGACATAGAATCTATGACAGTCATAGACCCTGATTTTATGAAACCCACGGCCGGTTCCAACGGATCTGTTCCACCTCAAGGTACTAAAAAACGCGAAGGAATAATTCACAGTACGTGATCGAGTACTATAGTTTTCCGCAGAGCTTACTTTCGAAGGGGAAATACTGGGTGTCCACTCAATAAGAAAATTCAGATAGGTAAACACGCTTCATGCAACGAGAGCAGGGGCGGATCCAGGACTTTTTCTTTGGGGGAGGGGCACAAGGGTCTGACAGGCTTACGATCTTCTCATACTTGATGTTAAGACAAGATGCAACAACTACTGTACGAAATATTGTCTTTATTTTAACATGAAAGTTATTAATATGAAATTAAATGATTGAGTCCCAGATAATACACAAAAATATAACAGTGTAAAAAAAAATTCAATTTTTTAAGCGTCTGGGGGTGCACGTGGCTCCGTGCCCCCTAAATCCGCTCATAAAAGAGAGGCTAGTCATCGTTCCGCCGTTCGCCGTATAAGAAAAGAGTTTAAAATAAAAATTAGAGAGGAGGGAAAACGAGTAGGTGCCAGATGAAAAATAATACAAAAAAATAAGCGAGTTCAAAGTTGCAGCGGAGCGCAATAGGCGTATCAATGCAAATGACTTGGATGACTAAGCACGATCGCATAGCCCAACCGTCTCGCCGGCGAGGCAAATAAACTGCGACCTGAATCATCCGCAGGAGCGTCGAGTGTCCAAGGGCATGGGGGTCGATTTACCACTGCACCAACCACTGCGGCCTCGATAACATTTCTTTCGTGACGGTAATTGTGAGAATGAAGGGGATCTCACAAGATCTCAGCGACGCCGTCACTTCTCTGACACCATAAATGACTCTGACATTATAAGTTGTGCTCAGAATGTGCCTCTTAAGTATACACGCAAAACATACACTTTAATCAACGCGAACATTCAAATCGAAGATTTGAGCATCAAAGAATTTTATGGGAAAATAAAATTGAGTTTTTTTTTTTTTTTGAGAAGAGAAACTATTTTTCGGGGTACTAAAGAGGATATGCATTTCCCTGCGAAATTGCGATTTGGGAAATCTCCATCCAATAATTAAAAGACACGAAATAGGTAAAAACAGTGAAATAATAACTAGCGTTGGAAAACAGTTTTTGTGATTAGAAATTTTCCCCGACATTAGAGGGCGGACCCCAACATCCTGCACCTCCATGGTAATGTTAAATGCACCAGCATGGTAATGGTTTCACAATACCTTAAGTACGAAGACTTTTTACTATACCAAAATGACGTTAGCAATGGCAACATCTGTAATTAAGGAGTTGTTGATGACGTGATTATGACTAACCTTAAGGAGGCTTACTGAGAGAACAAGATATCGCTGGCACTTATGGTGACAACCATAAGCCATCACTGAGGACAGTGAGGGTGAGGGATTTCGATTTAGGAGCTCTTATTAGAATACTGACGAAACTACCGATTGCCAAGGGAATGATCGCAACAATTAGTAAGAAAAACTGAAAGTGAAGAGAATACTTGGTAATCAAGGATTTATCCGTATAAGGAATTCAACACAGTGCACGACGAATCCACCGCGGTTGGAAAAGCGATGAAAAAATAAGAAAAGAAGGGAAGCAGACAATGGAGCCCATCATGATCAGCATAAAAGCACAAGAGTTCACACACGAGAGAAAATAATGAAAGTGAAATTATTCCTTGAGACACCAATTGAATTACCCTAACCTCTTTAGCTAAACTAAAAACCGTGCAGCCCTGGAACACCCTTCATGACGACAGCAGAGGATGCAACAGATGGGAATATTGCTAGAGCTTCAGGGAGAAGAACCATTTAAGAACACCGGCAGGGATAGAGAGAGGATATTTATAGGAGAATGCTTTTACGAGGAGAGCATAAAGTCAAGAGAGGTTGAAAAAGTCCCTGGAAGAGTTCGTTATATTGAGATCATGGACGATTTACAATCCCTCGAATACATTTTCCAGTTCCAGCTATCTAGGGCAATATTTATCCGCACGAACTTTCGATGCTGCTTTACACAGTACGTACGGCACATCTTAAAAGTCCTTGTTGCGAAAAATTCCATTTGTACCCGGTCAACTGAAATGATCTCCTCATTTAAATTAAATTTTAAGTCACCAGATTTTCCTAATATGAAATTTTGACTTCCTTTCATAAATACACCAAACCTTTGCAGAACTGACAATTTAAAAAAATACCAATGGGATAAATAGATTAACAAGCAAATTTAAATAAAATGATAAAAATGGGCAAAGCAATTAGACGACAACATAATTCAGAAGAAAGGTACCTGTTCATTAGGGAGGGTTCCTGTTATGACGATGATAACAAATCATTAAGTGGGTGCGCCAAGTGCTACCGTCCTCGTGTTATTGCAAGTAAGAATGCTCAAATCCGTACCTTGCATCTCCACATAATATGATGACATGTCCGTAGCCATCATACTTATCAACACGTAAAAGGCTGGCGAGAAGGAATATGAATGGCATGATGAATACAATTCCTCGCACAATGGGTGCTTACTAAACTTTCGAAGACGCCAAAAGGCTGGACGTCCATTAATGCTCCATCCGAGTCACGAATTCCATTAGGTACGGTCCTAAAAGGCGGGATTACGAGATGCGGGTTTATTTTGGCAAAGTGAAGAAACACTTGGGTCGGATGGGAGAAAAGGCACTCTCGATCTTTGTTGTCGGGAGGAGTGGCAAGGAAGCAAGCAAGTAAGCCGCATACTTCTCCAATGAGGACAGGGTGTGGGGAAAAAGCGACTGGGTTTGTTGATAGGGCCGGGAGAGAGCAGAAAGCGGTGTCCGGTGGCTTCTTCATCATAGAGACAGACGGAAGGTTTGATTTCCACCGCAAAGGAATAAAAAAAACGCTGAAAAATAAACTTCCGACGAAGAGATGACAGGAATAAAAAATGAATCTATTAACCTGTTCTATGAGAAAAAGATGCCATAGGGACCTACCCCTTTATTTTCCAACTGCCACTCAACGAAAAACTTCAATCCCGGACCGAAGTACCCACTTTGCTTTTACTTACGTCAGGCCACCTTACTTCACGAAATGCTAAAAATATATATTTTAAGCGAGTTTACAATTTTTCCACTAGTGTTTTAATTCATTCAAAACACAGAGATATGAGTACTTACTACCTGCGGAAGCGATGATATCTACGAAATGACTGCGATGACTGATGGCCCGTATTTCTTCTCTATAAATTGTCTTCTCTGTTATGAACAGTTGTCGAAGTTGCAAACAGCACTTCACATAAAAGAAATCATTAAATAAATTCCTAGAACCGACACATAAATAAGAGCAAACAGATGAAACGATTCATGCAAGAATTTGACTTCCAAACAAAAAATCTTTGAATGTCATCCGCGTAACCCCGCCCATAGTCATTACCCTATTCCAAAGATATACTTAAGCCTCATTCTACCAAATTGGTGACCCACTAACATAATCACACACAATCATAGGAGAGACATCTCCTTGAGATTTCCACGAATTCCAACTCCACTTTATCTCCTAAGTTAACAGCCTTGGCTTTCCGGTCACCATAGATCTACTAATTAAAAACGACCTTATAATTCGTTTTATGGCCTTGAGAGAGCCAGATAGAATCCACAATCAAAATTATATTGAGCTTATTTTATCCGGTTGCTGAAAAATTTTTGATTTTAAAGAACTTTCTTTATATCCTCAAGCTTTACGGGAAAAAAACTAGTCCTTTCGCTTCTAGCCATAATTGAGCCATATAAATCTAATAGGAGACATTATCAATGAATTTCCGCGAGAAGCTAAATATTCTCAGCCAATTTAGCGCATAAAATCAATTAGTTGTTGGAAACCTGTTGCTGAGTAAAAAAAAGCTGTTGAAGATTGAAACACTTTTCAGAGCAAGTACATCCCCTGACTTCAATATCACGGGAGTAACTACAAGACCCATAGGAAACAAAATCATACGCAAACGATTTTTTAAAATAACGATTTTTTTAAATACGGCACAGGAAAATGGGTTTGGAGCCAGAGAGACGTTTTTCAATTATTCTCATCAACCACAGCAATCAGTTCGTGTATCCCGTTTCTTTCGTAGCAAAGGGTTAGTTACAGTCACAAACATTACATTTCCCTAAGAAAAGAAAATAACAATCGAACTCATGATTTCGAAACGACACAAGCCCACTTGGTAAAAATTCGTGATGAACAGTGTTTTTTTTTCAACATTTAAGGCTAGTAGAAATGTTTCAATGATTTTTGCTCTATTGAAGGTAATGACACTGAGCTACGTATCAATATACTGAGCATAGTTGAGGTGGAGACTTCGACAGGTTTGAAGATACACAGAGAAATAGGTTCGTCAACAAACTTTGCTGAGTGGACTTTTGTCGTTAAGGAGCTCATTGCTTCAATTGTAGTCACAGTCTCTAATATAATCGGCATCCTGGGTTATTAAAATTAATATTTATTATTATTAGCAACCGCCAATAAGAAGGGGGATGAACTCCCTAGATTACATTTCATCACGCCGCTAAGCACCTACATCCCAAGAATGGGAAGAATGGCGGCAGACGGACGACTTTCGAGGAAGAGGCACTTCCAAGGAGACTTCGCGGTTTGCGCTCCGGCGGGTGGCGACTGGCTGCGAACTAGACTGAGGGAGAGAAGGGGCGGGTGGGAAATAAAAGACATGGCGGGCGGCCGCAAGTGTATCGCGTGAAGCGCCGCCTGCAATTGAATTAGTCGAAGAACGCCGCAGGCGAAATAAGAATCTGTGCGAAGAAAAAAGTGTCAAAAATAGTCTCTTTCCTAAGATCTAAAGGTTACACTAGTTATCAAATAGTTATCGTTTCCAAATCGATAGAGGCTATTGTGGAAATTTCATTTCTGATTACGTAAAGCAACGAATTGTAAATTGCCACAGTCCCTTCATTCTGGTACTGCTAATGTCAAAGAATAAGAACCACCATTAGTTACTCAGACAAGTGATTCAATAAAGGATATAACAATCACAATTTCACTACCTAAAGATGAAGCTATGCAAGACGGTAGCGAGCGAGAGGTAACAGATTCAAAACCTCCCTAAAATAAATCGGAAATGAGGTCTTAGGAATGTACAAAATGAAAAATAAATGGACCCCCTTTCAAATGTACCCTCACGGCAAACGATTATATCCCTAAATACTCTTCGGCTACGGCCTTGAAGCTAAGCTATCGACACGCGTAGTCAGGAAAAATTTATCAGAGCACAGAGCCAACTCCTCTTTCCCGATAAGTTCATCAAGATGTTACACATCTTCCACACGCTGCCGACAATCATGAATAGAAAAAATACTGAGCGGTGTCACACAAACTTTCGTGCATACGGCTCATTCCCTGGGCGGTACTCACCAAGTACCGTTCCTGCACGAGAGAAGATGCAGCGGAGAGAGGCGAAGACGATGCGCTCATCGCTCTACCCGGAGGATGAATCCAAGATCGCCCGGCCGATGTGCTCGGCTCCCAGCCACGCTCTGAGCGGTCCCTCCCGGACGCGCGACTCAGCTCCACACACAACTAACTGCCTCATCCCTTTCCCGAATCCCAAGACATCGCGCGTCGGCGAAAAGGAACGAAAGGAACAGGCGGCGGTGACGTAAACTCGAAACCGGTCGCGCAGAGGGAAAAAAGCTTCGGGGAGAATAAAACACGGAGCCAACCCCATCCCAACACCCCCACCAAACCACCCTACCCCCTCAAATTGCACACAGGAACCTTCGAATTTAAGGTTATTATAATAAAAGAATTGATTCCGAGAAAAAAGTCATCCAGCCAGAAAAAAACACAGAGGAGCGGTAGTTTGGAAGGTTCTCTACATCGGTATCCCCGGCAAAAAAAGTTTACTGAGGTAGTTTCATAAATAGAATTTTTCCCGAAAAACACGCAGACAGAAATATATTTTTTTAATAAATTAGAAACAGAGCAAGACGCATTCAATAAGAGGGCTCAAAGTAACAAACATTCCCAATGCGCTTCACCTGCGAATAAAGCTGCAACCTTAAGTTTTTTTAGAATACCTACAGGAAACAAAATACCTCGTCATACCAACAAAAGAATTAAAAATCTACTTCAGACTCGTACGTCAAAATAATTTTGCTTTAAAATGCGCTTCTAGATGTAAAATTTGAGGAAATATCAAGAAGCAATGATTCGCTGCAAAAACTGTAACTTGCGAAAAAACTCGCGTTTAACTAATAAAAAAAATACTAAGAGACATATCGAAATATTTCTGACACACTGATTTGGCTCCTTACGCTATGTTCACTATCAGTACCTATAACCTGCGTATGTAGGGATCCGAAACGCTCTTTTTATTATAAAGGAATTCCTTCTCCGAACAACAACTGCCTGGCCATAAAAAAGAACCATCAAGAAGCCACGTTTTTGCAAGGTCTCCTAATGACGAAGTTCTCCATAGCCATAATGGAGTTTTTTCCGCCATACCAAAACAGCTGAGGGGTATAATGGCGAGAATGAATGCCTTTTGGCCTTCGAAAAAATGCAAGTAAGAGTGATTTTTGGCCCCTGCTCGTGGGGTTTACATTGAAATGGAAGAATAAGAAATCTTGTATGTTCGACTGACTACGATGATAGCGTTTCTGTTCGTGTTGTTTATTTCGATTGGAAATTTAATTCAGAGTAAATTTTACACTTACAACGGATAAAAGTCAGAATTTAAATAAATGATATGCATACTTAATTCAAAAACTTTTTCCATTTTCCCAAAATAAAGATTCAGAGTTTCATAATGTGTACAAGTATTTCACTGCCAACTTTTTTTCTATTTGCATTTCTTCCATTTGCAAACATTTTCCATTTCCCGTGATAATACTAAAGTTGGGGTTTGATGTTCATGTCAGCTTTAGGTTACTGCACCACCACTTAGAGCGCTGTTTCAAATTTTCTGAGATGCGGGCAAGGTAAAAGGCAAGACGGCCGAGTAGTTTTGCTACCAAGGCAATTACTTTCAACCCGCAAGCATCCGCAGAAGTGGGGATAAAGAAACTTCAAATTGGCAGTAATGACAAGGTAAAAGAGCGGGGAAGAGCTAGATGGGCCCGAGGCTTGTTGAGTTCCCCATCACAACTGAGAGAAACTTGATAATTGAAGGGTGCTCAACGGTAGCAACCGTAAAAAGATTGAAAAATCTGTTCGCATGAGGCAGGGCCGGAGGCGCACAATTCGCAAGACGGTTACGACGGCATAAATACATTCAGCAAACTAAAAATGCATACACAGTTGGGATTGAAGGAAGGAAGCCTACCTACTGCATACATTCGTTAGCCCGAAGACAGCAAGCTCACGCTTATAAGCTCTGTTTACACGAACGATGAAGCCACGCAGGTTGATGCGTGAACATG
The DNA here is from genome assembly GCF_921293095.1 of Ischnura elegans. Lineage (NCBI taxonomy): Eukaryota > Metazoa > Arthropoda > Insecta > Odonata > Coenagrionidae > Ischnura > Ischnura elegans. The sequence continues at coordinate 89,490,146 of NC_060249.1, forward strand.
CAAATGCCATACGTCTCGAGTTCACACTCTCTTGCGCAATGAGTGACACATGGCTATAAATATAAGCTTCTGTTCTAAGAGTTTATATCACTTCAGATCTTTATAGATATCCTTTACTCACTCACGTGCTCAAGCATTCACAGACATGAGTATTCAAACAGGGTAAAATTAGCTTATCAATTGACGTGATGTCTTTGCGTTTCTTTAACATTTGTAATACAGAATATCAGTTCTAGGTAACGGATAAAAAATAAGATTAATTTCTATAACACGATTGAAAAAAAGTCAGGTAAAGTGAAGAATTATTGGTTACATAATTAATAAACAGAGATGGACATTAACCACAGAGTCGCGCGAACCGTCAATACGTAATCACAGAAAGATGAAATAAAGATTACATAATTTATAAAACGGATTGACCGATAAATACGGTACTAGTTTATAACGAGAAAAACGTCAAAAAAGGATAATAAATATTGGCAGTCAACTTCCCGATATCTAGCAATACCCAAACAACATGTACATCAGATGCTCTTATGAGCCTATTATTATTTTGCAAACAATTACTTGCGAAACGTGAAAATTGTTGGTGCAATTAGTTTTTCTCATTCATCTATTTTATAGTATTCAATTCTATATTTTCTGGAGTAAATAGAAGTCGAATTATAAACACAAAAACCATTTCCTAACCAATCTGGTAGTTTCCCATTCATATCTGGGACATTCACCTCACGGTAACATTCGGTCACGCGGAATTCGACCTGGTTTTCGGCGTAACCTTGAGGATGAAACTCATTAGAAAGCAGTTACACGGAAAGATATTACTTCCAATAGAGGAGCAGTGATGCACTCCTTATTTACATCGAAAACGATACTAGTTTCCCGAAGGAATTTGGGATGAACAGTTTTTGATATATTTGGGACTGCTACGGGTGTTGCTTCGATTTATTTTCTATGAATGGATAGCGCATATTGTTACATATCAACTCATGGAAAAAAGTTGAAGTGACGGATTTTGTAGCTTTGAAGATCTGTAGAGAAATTCGTTCCCCAAAAACCTAGCTGAATGAGCCCGTGTTGTTTTCGAATTCACGACTTCAAATCCTTCTCGCACGAATATTACCAGAGAGGAGTCTCCAGCCGACCACAAGATGTACAGCCTCCAATCGTGCATTTACATGGGTTCACATAAGGCGCCAATCGCGCCGCTAACTATACAGCGATATTAATTTCACTGGGAGATGAACTGTAATTAGGGCTGTTAAACGAAATTTGCATGCGTACTGATATATAATCAATCGAAATCACAATTTTTCAATGAAGTTCCTCGCGAATGCAAATACCCCATTGCAAATATTAAGAACTATTGGTTCGCTCTGAATTCATCACCGCGGGCATTCTTGGAAATAGATTAAAACGTAGGATATGTGGCTGTATAAATCAAACTTTTTATGAGACGGACTGGGGTCGCTCCTATGTTGCGCCCTTGATACAAAACCACCGAACCGCGTTAGCGACAACGCGGGGAACACATAATCTATTGGAATATTGAGAATAAATGGATCGCACTGCGCTCATCGCCGCGATGTGGGCAATTTTTAAAACCGATTAAAAATCGAGAGAATTAGAAGCATGAATCATACTTTTATGGGAAGGACTGCTGCCTCCTCCTTTCATTGAGTAGTACATTTGCACGGTAGAAGCACTACAGACACCAAGCGTCGAATATTCCAATCTAAGGCGGAGTTTCATGGCGAAGAGATCGCTACTATGCTCGATGAGCATATGACTGGAGATCAGGAGACAGCTCGTGAAAACTTTCGAGCGGGAGGTAGCATTCAATGGTTCAGAAGCTTGAACCATCGGAAAAGTGATCAGAAAAAAAGTAAAAGGCCTTCCATAGCTGGTGCTTGAGGAAGACACTGAGGATAAAATGGACAGATAGGGTGAGGAATAAGGAGGTATGTAGAAATCCAGGAGAAGAAAGGACACTATGCATCACTGTACGCCTACAATAAGAAGAATACGACGGTTACGGAATTTCCCTCTTAACTGCTGTCTCAGAGGGAATCATAATAAAGGGAAAAAATTATAGACAAGAAGGAAGAGGAACGCCAAGGGACCAGCAGCACCCAGGGCAGATCAAGAAGGATGGATAGGAAGAAAAGGAGGACAGCAGTACATCAATCTTAGGATTGCAACATTATAATGACTCCTATCGCCTTCCCTTGTGAGCTGCAGTCTTAATCCATGTCCCACCACCAGCCTACAATTCACAACACACACTCACCTTCCCAGGGAGTCGTCCCAATCGCGGTACATCTCCGCCACTTCGTCCTTGAGGAAGGCGTAGTCGGCGTGGCGGCCCGAGTCCGGAGTCTGCACGCCGTCCTGACCCTGGCTGCCGGTCGTCGTCACCGACGGACACTGGACGGGCTGCGCCGTGCCCGTCAGGAAGCGATTCACTGACACGTTCACGTCCAGGATCTCGCCCTTGAGAGCGAAGATGGCGGCGATCTCGGCCTGCACACAGAAAGGAAGAGAGAAGAAAAAAATGAGAGACGATTCCCGGTCGGTCAATGAACCGTTCAACCTCGGCAAAGGTTGAACTCCCGCTATGCTCCGGGCAACACACACACACAGACACAGTCACGCGTGTTATGGGACAAGGGCGGGGCCGCATGGTCGGAGAACTCCCTCCCTGCCATCCAGAAGGATACAAAACAAGTTGCTCGCACATTCTTTAATTACCGGCGTGCCTTCCCCGTGATTACTACCGTTCAATACTCCGCAGGTGTCCGTGAGATAGAATAGAGATCCACAATCCGCTGAGCCGCTTTGCAACTCGTATTTCCTCATGCAATCCCTCGAGCTGAGCCTGAAGGCGATCATTAAATCCAAATGCATCAGGAGAGGGGTTCCGCAAGGACATGTAAATTACCACGTGCCGAAAAGCTAACGTTTCCATGCACACACCCCCTTCCGGGAAAAATAAGACAAAACAATGGAGTCCATCCCGAAGGGAGTTTAACGACCGATGATCCTCCGAATGAGAAGATGACGTATGGATTATATCTCAACAGAAACTCAATGAGTCTTCACGTTGAAATTCAAGGTCCCATACAAGAACGTACGGCAAGGGATGCGGGGACACTGACTATTTACAATACAATCTGTTAACAATTAACTAGTTTTTTTCCGCACAGAAAGATTAAAAAGACATGTTTCCTAAGGGAGCTTAATATCCCTAATGTCAAAAATAAACTCACAAGATAAAATACAAAGGAAAAATCCCGGTACAGAAAATAAAGAACCAGACGGATATTACGTGCTCGCAAAGAAATGTACAAAGTAACACACTGAGGCAATTGTAAAGCATACATTTTATATTGGTTACAAACATCATGAAATGATGATGGCGCCGGACGACAAAATACACCTAATTCCCCTGACTTCGAAGATAAGAACATTTTATCTAACACTAAGAAGAAAATAAACAAAAATAAATCCACTTATACTATTTTCGGTGGGTCCGAATCACATCTGACATCTTCGATTTATGGGAAATGGAAATCCATTTCGTGCTACTTTTTTTTAATGCCGAAAACTATTTAAATACATACTTTCAACAACGAAGTTTAAAATTGAAATTTTATTCACTCCACTAATAAACCACTTCACAGCGAAAAATATATCCACTGCGCGAACTGAGGAAACAATACAAGTATTGACACGAGTGTAGCAAATCCAGAGGAACTTGGTAGATACAGAAATAAATGAGGAACTCACACGAACCTTTATAGTTTGCCCTAGCGCTCCCGCACAATGGAGACTACGCAGCGTCCTCCGATGCGTGAACCGAAGCGAGATGAGGAGAACACAATCGTTCGCGACGAAGATCGAGAAGCCTATGCACGGCGGAAACGATGCACTCACCTCCTGGCAGAGAAGATTTACTCTCTCCCCGAACGACCAACCAAAGAACGCTCTCTCTTCTCCTGCCGGGAAAGAAAGAATCCCCGAAGAAACACAAACGCTTATCTCTTCATTCGACCGGCTGAATTTTTTCCTCGCGCCGACGTCGTCGCCGGGTCGTCAAGGGAGGCGCCTCGGGTCTCCGCGGAGATTTCTCCGACTCGCTTATTAGGCTCGCACTCACGGCAGGAGATTGATGGCCAGTCCGATTGTGAGGGATGGGATGGCTGACAGACTTGTTCACAACACCTTAAAATAGCGTACTCGACTTCGCATAGTCATTAGTTGAGAAAAGTTTAAATTTTCACTTTAAAATTAGCTATTGACAAGGAGGATAGTTTTATCTATCGCGATAAAAAACTATCTAAGAAAGAGCGCGTCAAAATATTATTAATTATTAAATAATACATCTCGCTATACCTATATTTTTTCTTGATTTTAATAGCATGTTAAATTGCAAAACAAGTAACGGAAAAACTCAATTCAAATTATTTATATACATTAGGTAACATGCCATAAGATTATTCATATTAGGGACGAAAATTTAGGGCGAATGTCTCATTAGGATTCCAGGAACCCACAGGAAATAATACTGAACACGCTAATTACCGTACGTCCTCTGAAATCGATTTCAGATTTTTTGCGCGGTTTGTGCCGTAATTATAGGAGATCGTAAATATTGGCAATTGAAGTAGTAGCGAAGGGTCAAAAATCTCGCAACTGTGGAGTCGGGATCCAGCCCGAAAGAGGGGGAGAGATGAAAAGATTATTGATTAAAGCAGGGACACAAGGGTGGAGTAAAAGCGAATTGTAAGTTGTGCTAGGTTGCAATAATCTCGAGAGGTTGTTATCGTTGGGGATGCGAAATTAATGACTCCCGATAGGATGAATATGCAAACAGTGGCTGATTAGAAAACACAAAGAAAGAAGCGCAATCCAAGACCAGCCAGTACCTTCAACTCGACTTTTACCGAGGCGAAGACGATATAGTAATTTACGATGATATCCAATCAGACGCTGAGGTCAAACTGAAGCAATAATGAAACTAAAATGACAGGACTAACAAGTAGAACTGTACTGAAAAAAGAGGTAGACCGAAAAATATCATTCCAATAGAGAATAAGGTTATCTAGTACCAAACAATATAGGATTCATGGGAAATCATGTCATACAAGCAAAAAGGTTCTTTATATTTTTTTAACAAAATTTGATATTGAAATTAATTATTCAAATATTGGTACTGAGTTTAATACAAGCACATCTCAGACAACACATGTTATTTTTTCCATGAATACTTTCGTGCTTTGACATTTATCACTCACTATATCTTCAGTAAATTTTACTCATAGGTAATTGAAACAAATGAATATAATGAAGAGGTTTCTCCAAGGAATCGCTGTGAGAGCAAGACTGGCTTCACTAACATCACAGATACAGCCATTCGATAAAAAAAGCAGGTCACTTCAAAAATGCGCTCGAGTATCACGCAGCCGTAATCTCCAGCGCACGATTTACTCATTTCCAATGATTCACGACCCTGTCGCAATCTAAATATTCCACAGCAAATACATCAACACCTAGACGACACAAAACCAGGCGAAAAGACGGATTCACGATCAAAGAACACTCCATCGAGTTATACTATCAAGAATTTGTACAACTTTCAGGCAGTCAGACATTGAACACCAAAAAGGTTTCATCATTCAAGAAAGTAAACTTGATAAAGAGAAAATGCAATGATAAAATTGGGTAATTTTTAGAAAACTAAGAATGCATTAATTGGTTTCGATACCAGAATGAGAAACGACGAGGTAAATCATGGTTTTCGTCAACTAACGCGCCATCAATGTACGCCCACAATGCTAACACCCCTTCTCTCATGTTTGCATGAGGAAATAATCATAATTTAACATTTTTAAATAAATAAAAGATCGTAGCACTTTTCCACAAGAATTATTAATTATTATTATTATTAAAAGTGCTACGATCTTTTATTTATTTAAATATGTCTAACTTCCACCAATTGAAGTCTGAATATGTTGAACATAATTTAACATACCTAACATACACATTTGCAAAATCCATAATTCGATTCACAGCAAGATCTCCGAAAAATCAGGCGTCGTCAATACTTAATATGAAATCAAAGCGTTGCTTTCCTCCGCAGGAATTCACGATGAATGTATTCCATCTACTCAAGCGTGAGAAACTTCTCTTACATTACCGATTTTTTCAAATGACTTACACGCCCATATGGGTATACTCAGGGATGCAGAGGAAAGTGCAGAACAGTCACTACCTGCTCCTCGCTGAACGCCTTGGGCACTGGGTGAGAGCGAAGACAGGGGGACACTTGATTACAGTTGCTTTCTATTAGCTCCGAAGGAAATTATCTCCTTCCGCCGACCAGACGGGATTTAAAGCACATCAGCCACCTGCTACTGGGAGACACAACGCCCTCAGGGACGGCTGTACCAACAATGGACGGCGGTATCTCTTCTGAGAGTAGTCACAGTTAGCTTCAAAACCATACTGAAAGCCCCTTTCACAACAACTTATCTTGACTCGACTTAATTACAGAGTTCAGATCTGGATTATTGAGTCTTTTAGTTCACAAAAATTTATACATGTCTAACTTCATCAACGTACCGTAGTCACTGAGACCTGGGTGAACTCTCACTCAATTCAGGTAAATAGTGAAGAACGTGGTAATCTACATCGAAAGTCCTCACTCACTAACTGATCAAGCGTCTCAAGGAGAGACTATTTCGAATTTGAGGTAAGAGCTCACTACGAACGAACATAAATTCAGGAAAGTCAAGAAGAGGCCAGTTCCTATTCCTAGGCCACTTCGCACATCAAATACTTGGGAGGTATCTGAAAGCCTAACCGCGGATTTGAAAGCCGGAACCTTAGGCCATTAGCCCAACCCACTGGACCACAACACTCCCCTGTAGTCCCAGTACACAATCAAAAGACTTCAACGATCGACTTATTATTGATGCACAATCTGAGCTGATATCAAAAGAATATTTTACTTATTATTTTCGGTATAAATAGGCCAAGTTACGCCAAGTAAAGCTGCCATGAACGGGGCTTCTGCGGGACCAATCACATGTCTCGACAGTTCCTCCTCAGATGGCGACCGATCTCAGACTGCTGCTGCGGCAAACACTTCGGCGACGATGAAACTCTGGGGGACGATTGTGTGTGACGGTAATAGGGTTAGTGTAGAACGAGGGCTTCGAGATCGCGAGGGAGTGAGAGGCGACACGGACTGGAGGGTTTTTAAAAAGCCTCTCAACTTCCGCCAGGCACTTGGTTGGCCGCCGACGACGACAACTCCACACCCGGGCAATCCGTTTAATCCGGAGGAGGAGCAGGCGATCTGCCGAAGAAGGGAAAACGCTAACCCCTTGACCTAATCCGGCTTCGCTCTTGAGCCCAGCAGGGGACGAGAAAGAAGAAAAGAGGTCACTGGGGGAGGGACAGATCTAAGGACAAGGTTTGCTGCCCGTCATCGGGGGGAAGTGTACTTCATGGAGCCGCGAGAGCGTCAAAGTATCTACATACACCAGACGACAACTGCATAGTCGAGTAACTATTGGTTTGGAACAAACAATTAGGAAAAAATGCAGCTTAATTAAAAAAACACTCATAGAAACTCTAAAAACATCCTTGGAGCGTTGGAATGAAGATCCGCAATGACTCACGCATGTCTTTCGGTAATAAAAAATTAAGACAGTTATGTATATTTACAAGTAAAGTAAAACAAATACAAGCAGCTAATGTCACCATGCTACTCTGATCGAGGATTCACGGATTTCAGGGAAAGGGTAGGTGCTCGCCATCATGGAGTACCGCACCTAATGGAGGCAAAATAGCGTCAAGGTGCACGAGGTAATTGAATTGCAAATTAAATATTGTCACGAAGCTAACAAATAGGAAAACCTTCAGCTAACTATCCGAAAACAAATGTGACAGCTGTTCCGTCAATATCCTAGTAACATGGGAATATGATACCGCAATAAGCCGCCAATGGTATTCAAACATGAAAAATGCACACAATTAAGCATAAGGTACAACAAACATATATGCATACTATTAAGTACATCCTAATTATCTGACCACGTTTACTTTCAACGAGATAAAAGCCAAGGTTGAGGTAGATAGCCGCCGAGCGTCACGGTTCAACACACACTTATATCGTCGGGCAAATATCTGAACCATAGATTCGGAGAAATGAAACACAAATAGACCTAAATAAAGGTAAAATCTGATATCAAATCGAGCAAAATCCTTATTACAAGAGAATAAATCCCCGTCATTATTTTCCCATGGAATTAAAATATTTTTATTAAAAGGTTAAGCAAAGCAAATGTTAAAACTAAATTTTTCTACTCTTACTAGGTACGTCTTGAAAATGCTACGGTAATGCCAACATAGCTAAACTTAAAAATTTAATGATAAAAACATAGAGCGAATACAGTATAAAATAATATTACATGAGATAAATAGAAGTTTGTATAAGCATCTTTACGATACACACTGGAATAATCAATCGATGGTGTAAAATGAACGTAAAAATGAAATTATTATGAAGCATTATTACTCATCAGTGAGTAATGAACCTTACGAGGAAAGAAGATGATCAACGCAAGGAGAGTTGAATTCAATGGGTAAATAGGTGTATAGTCGGTCGACAAGCCATCAAGAAAGCAAACTGGTCATTTAGCGCTCTCAGGATTTTCGTCTCTGAAAATAAACAAACCGCTTTTTTGGACACTTAAGAACGTTATTGGCTTCATTATAATACACTAAAGAAGTATTTTTTTTACTTGACAATAGTTACTTCATCCCAAATGTGTGTACGAGAGGAAAATATTTGGAAAAACAAATATTTTGGTCAAAGTCAAACAAATAAAGCTACTCCCAACAAAATCTTATGTAGGCATAAAAGAAACGATCACTTCGCTAAGTTACTCAAATGATGCAATCCAAGCCATGAAAGATTGCTCTAGCAGATGGAATCGAAAACTTAGAAAACCTAATCGAAGACTAATTTTTTGCGCCGTTTCTTTAGCTACATCATGGCTCTACCCATTTAATATCTTGAAGATGCTACAGAGCAGGAGATTATATTTTAACCAGGTTCTTATATAAGAGTAAGCTCGAGGTTTTTTTTAAAGATACTTTAAAGTTACTCGTACGAATTAGACTTACTACCATTAATTCGATACTACACCGGCTTCTAGACACTAAAGATTCCTCTAACCAATTCTACACAATAGTGATTTCGAAAAGTTAAAAAACAAATACTTTCGCTATCGCTATCCCCAACACCCGATCACTCACATTTTTCACAATGGAACGTAGTTTTTATGACGGCAGGAAATCATTTTCATTCTCCATAAAAATCCAGTTATCAACCTTTCCAACATCCGTTTTTTATACAGCACATCACCGAATTGGAGAGAGTGAGGCTTCGTCAACCAGTTCTCTCGACAGGTTCATAAAAATGCCATCAACTTCGTCAAGAAAGATTTCTCGTGCGAACTTAATTGGCGTTCCTGAGAACACACACACGAGAGAGGCCTCAAGACCCTTATGTTTAAGATTATTTGCATTTGAAGGGGAGTAAAAGTTTTCTCTGGGGGATCTTCAATGAAAATCACCTCAAGTCATTAGGGAAAGATACCAACTATGAGTTACAAGGAATGCATTATTTGTATACGATAAAATTAAATTAAATTTCAAAGAACCGCAGTCAGAATTTTCATTTATCTATTGAAATATTTTCAATAAAAATCGCAGGATTTAGCTTGTTACAAAATTTAAGAACCCACATGAAAGGAAAGGAAAATTCCATCCTGAAAGCCTCGAAATCATAACTACTACAGAGGATTGATAATATAAAAATAATAGAGAAAGTGATTTTCCTTACAAGCAATTTAGCACTCGAGAGAACATCAATTATAGATGAAGGTAAAAAGAAAACTGACACAAATGACTGAAGAGTGAAAAGTGCATTATTAAGAGCAGAAGGAACAGCTGGTGGAAGATTCAAGGAGAGAAGATAAGAGGGTAGCCCCAGGAATGCTGAACAGTGACTAATGCCAGGAAAATTGACAGGGACACGAACTAGTAGGGAGGAGAAGGGAAAGAGGTCACTGGTGACCGGTTGGTCCGAGAAATCGAGAGTCCGAGTCGGGCTAGAGGTCACCACGGGTGAGCGAAAGGTCTAATAGAAAGGTCTAAACGCGCGCTACAAGATTATATTCTTTTAAGGGGAGGCGAACACCTTCAAAGATTTTCCAGCTCCCCTTAGAGAGTGAATAAACAAACACTTTGTAACAATCAATAAGCTGAACTGACACAAGCAGTGAGGATTCTTAAGTCCCAAACATCAATCACGAGAGAAGGGAGAAAAAGCGGAGAGAATAAACCCCAGTACCAAATTTGTCGTCTGTTACGCTCTATCTTTCCAACAAAAAACCTTAAAATTTTAAACAATGGCTTTCTCCTATTCATTTCATCACTTTAAAAGGTGAACTACAGTCATATTTAGCATGTTTACCACCTTCACATTTGATGTAACGCGGTGGGAGCAAAAATTACGAAGCACAGGTTTGAAGAAGTATTCACCTATAATATTACATACATAACGTAAAAGATTTCCTCCCAGTTTCCACGGTAAAATTTCAGCATACCAGCATAATATCAGATATAATAAATTATGAATATTCGAATAGAATCAAGGACAGAAAGACATAAGCGAATTCAGCATGCTAACCGATAAAAAATGTAAACTGAGGTTTTGTAAATCCTTAACAAAACGACGTGTCCCCTGGCGACTGACAACAATTTATTGAGTAATTTGACGTACCGCAAAGTATAATGGATGCTGCCACGCTGGCGAGAAAGTGACAGCCAAAGGATTGAAAGCCAACCAGCCAGCGAGAAAATGAATATTTAGGCCACTCCACCCCCCGCGGGGGAGGAAAAATAAGAATTCAGGTTACGCAACACACCTCCGCATAATACCTCTATCCCCAGGTAAGAAAATATGCACGCACACCGTTTCGGACTTTTGCTTCACATTAGAGAGCAGATCGACTCCTCATAGATGGACCATATTGCTATCAAACTCTTAAGAAATATGAGAAGCATAATTTCAAAGAAAAAAAACAATGTAACATGTTAATATTGTAATATACATATGTTAGGGGTATTTTATAGTATTATTATATAATATTATATTACAATATAAATATTATAATTTTATAAAATTGGAGCTATATAGAATCACACTAAGATTATAATGAATAAAAGAAACTATGGATTCGATTTAAATACGATCACAAGACGAGTAACAAATTTGTAGTTTATCATTAGGCATCACAGTGAATAAATTCATCGATTTGACTTCGCATAACACAAAATAGGGACCATACATATTAGGAAATATGTAACACTACTTCACGCATACTTCTTAAAAAGAACCCGAAATCGCGCAAATAGTCAACATAACTAGATATTTAATAAGCATCTCTCCGATATTTGGCGATAGCAGAAGGTGCTAGATGTGGCATAGATGACTCTTCACCAGCTGCAGGTACAACCCAAAACTTTATTTAGACATGATCACTACCGAAATACGGTCCGCGGACCAGACAAATCTCTATTCGGAAACCCTTTGACGCTATGAAGTTGCAAATTATGAACTAAAGACGTAGACCCTCACCAATGGACGGCACCAATAGCGAATAGGTAAGGGATTGTCAAACTGACGAAAGAACTAAATGTTGTACACCTTTTTGTGTACCTGTAGCAGCTCAATGGAATGAGACTTACGATATTAAACGAAAAAGAGTAGAACTAAAATATTCTGAAGAAAGATGATCCCGAAAATCAAATTTAATGCTAACACAAATGCCATTCTTTTATGCACATGATAGAAATTCGTGCAACTGGCTTTTTTGATTTCTCCTACATCGGAAAAGTTTGCCCACAGTAAATTCACTTTCTTTTAAAATAGAAAAATAAGAAATTGCACCACTTATTACTAAATATTCTATCATTAAATTTATTATCTCTATTTTTTAGTTTAACACACATGAAGTAAGTGAAAAAGTAGCAGTATGAGTCAAAGTCTCACTGACATTGATTTTCTGAGCGAAGTGCATTTCAATGGCGGCAAACATATCACTTCATTCGAAACATAACGAAATGAAATCGTAGCTGAATACCTTGAAACGGCAAAATTGTTTTCTTTACACGGTCTTACACAATATGAGAGCAATTTGTGAAAGAACTTAAAAAAATAGCAACATAAAAATTAATAAGAGCGACAAATAGCGTGAATCATCAACCGGACCAGTCATCTGAATCTCAAAGCTGCCATTTCAAGGCTCAAAAGATTGTAACGGTGTCTTTGATTCCAAACCGATGAACAAGGATTGAATCACGCACGTGCACTGAAGACCGACCGCAATTGATTCCCTCATCTCCAGACACGGTAGCGATCTTTCATCAACCCTTATCACGCGCGCCTCGAGAACTGTTAAAAGCCTCCTCCATTGAGCACGCGTTCAAGCCCACGGCCTGAGAAAAAATAATTGAGCAATCATACGTCAGTTTAAGGTCTACATATTCCGAAATGGTCGCAAAAAACAGCTCGTATTGACGAATCGAGATTATCGCCATAGAGTACAGAGACACTAGCCCTAGTCTGGAGCACGTTCGCGGTGGCCTCTTTACGACAGCATGGCCGTAAACGTGATCGGTGAAGGGAAAATGCCCAAGACCGTGACATAAGCGGCTCCATTTCGAAGACCTGGCTGGAAATAATTGCTCAACCACGCCATATGAGCATCGCATGAGCAACAATTTAATACACGCCTCCGACTCCTGAGAAGAGGAAAAAACATCCTAAGCTACTTCTTAAATCTTCACTCATTACTCACAGAGAATACAAATAAAAGGAAAGTAAAATAATTATTTTGGTCCACGTGGAGGTACCGCTCTATCGCTTCATTATAATTCATTCATTAATTCACAGTACCGTAATCCAGAGAATGGTGTACTGCAGCCCCCTCTGCATTTTTACTTTTCCCAAACTATTTCATTCAGTTCCCATATGTTCTCATTCTTGTTTTCCACCTTAATCAGCCCAAAATACCTGTCTTCTGACCTTCTTCAATGCATTTTCCTTCTATTTTCCCCTCAATTGTAATTCTGTAAGATAATTAACTGGGATGAAAGTTTCACCCTGACTTTAGTTTCTTTACGAGTGATTTCGACACATTCAATTTTTGAGCGTGAATGAGATTTGACTGCGATGCAGTGCCAAGACCAGTTGTCACTTAACAATGATATGATAGAAGGAATGTTGGAAAGTGTGGTAATTGTCAAGAGACTTGAATCCAACGATATCGTACAACGCACCTTAAGTTAGATAAGGAATCAGAACGAGCATAGATTTGATACCAAAACCCTTGCATTCACGAGAAATCAAAATTTGATGGCGCAATAAAGAAAAGAAAGAGGTATACATTCGTACGACACAGAGTTACAAGAGACACACACTATCATAATCATTCACCGGTCAAATATGTAGCCGTAGATCTTTATGCCAAAGATGGAGTTCACAATGCTTCACAAATAACAAGGCAACGATCAATGTAAGAAACTCTTCCACAGTTTAATTAGGTCGAATAATCTGCGTTGGCATTTTAAAACGCGAAAAAAACCTACTTTCATTGACCGTATTACGAATCCAATACATATCTCCATTCCGATGTACACACACACACACTGATCTTTCTTTATCAATATACGTATGTTCCTGCGCGTAAAGGTTGGAATTATCATGATCAACTAAAAATCACTAACAGTTAACACATTTATAGCACAAAGTAAGACTCCAAAATCATTACTACAATAAAAACAATGACATTATATCACAATTTCCCGAGGAAGATTTTACTTGAGAGAGGAAACAAATCAATTACCAAAATCACTAAGATCCGTTATTAACTCAAGTGACTTTCAATAGAAGAAAGAAATAATATCAAATTCCACAGACATAACAACAGGCACTGACAAAATAACTTTTAGAAACACAGCCAAATTCGAAGAGGCTAAGTCTAGATATATTCTGAAGAAGAGCAAAATTTAGAGTCATTAAAGATAATAGCTAGACTAGATCCTTCTCGGTACACCCCCTCAGTGCATTAAACTTTCCGCTATGAGAATAACGAGGAGCAATTTTCAACCAAAATGACTTAAAATTCGACTCAATATTCGAGGCTACATCGATGTTGCTAGGGTGCATATAGTGACTGTTGTCAATACATGCATACAATGCTCAACTCCGTTTGCAACTTGACGATGTAGTAAAAATGAAATTCAGTTCGAATTAATTTCACTAATTATTTTAGTTAATTCCAGTTAATTTCCGTGGAAAATTGCACCTCAAATATGGAAGAATTTCACTCCTTCTCCCGAGAATTCTTGGATTCTATACCGTCACAAGAAGCCAATACCGGTCTTCTCTACATCGCGAGGGCGGCAATGGAGATGAGTCGGGTGGCCAGCGCGATGCTAAATTCCCACCAATATCCAAGGCTTGGCTCCAAATAGCTTCTCTCTGCAGTTACCCAAGCTTTCAAAAAAAGGGGGAAACGCAAAATCAGTATTCGGATCCCGTGCTTGAGGAAATTCGGAATTCGAAATGTCCGAGGCTCAAGAGACGGGGATTAATACAATTTTCAATCAACAGGAAATCAACGAGAAAACGGGTTACTGGTCGTGCCAACGCGATAAAAGTAGCACAGCGAAGAGGAGGAACTTGCAAGGGATACAAGTAAAATCGAGTAAGAAAACCAGACAGATGAAGGAAATTTTGAATGACTTCTAAACGGTCGGAAGGGATTCAAACAGTTTCGGTCGAAGAGATTAATTTCAATTTCCCCGCGATTCAACTCAAATCAAGAGTCCACCCTTGTGTTCGTATGAAATCCTCCCCATTCCCTCCTTAAAATCACATCAATAGAAATTTCAGAGAGAGACCAAGAAATTTAACTACGGAAACTGAGGGGGCAAGAAAATTTCCTCAATTATCCCAAATTCAGGCCATTATTTAGAAAGGTACAGGGTTAAAACGACATGATTAAGAGGAAGCCCCCGAGTGAGCAACGATTTACGTAAGCGTACTATTACTGGATTACTTTTTACAAAAAAATATGACTTTAAGTATAAGATAGCAAGGCACAAATAATTAAAGACCAAACAAAAATATCAATTAGGTCGCCTCGTTAACGTCTTCGTTCCAACATATATTATTCGGTATGCAATATTGATCCATCTCTCAATCCGAATTGCGAATGGTTCATTTTTATCACTCAGGTCCCGTATCTTTTCCTTTGTTACGCGGCACTTCAAAAGTGCTAGGAAATCATTTCTTCAAACGTTTACTAGATATTTATACCAAGAAATATAAAATACGGCGATTAGTACAAAATATTTCGCAATATCCTATTCTATCAAATAGCTGAATTTATAAAAAGAGGGGTAAAAGGCAATTTAACGATGCACAACTTTGGATTAACTTTTCACATTCCTATATCGTTCAAAAATTGTTTAAAAGAACAAACCTCCGGGTGCAGGTATATTTCAAGTGAAAACTTCCGCTATTAATGACTCAAGGGAACTAATAAAGAAAATAATAGAGGTAAAACTCAGAGATAGCATGCGCGTAATCGCAAAGAAAGTTGCCAAAGGGACCAAATGCAAGCAGCTAATTTCTAGAACCTAATACTACTTTCGAGATAGTCAAATGAAAGTAAAGATATAGCTAATAATATGGCTTCGACCAAACATAACGCTATCAAAAACATGCACACTGCATTGCTTTTGCTCATGTAGGCATTATGAAGTTTCACTATGAGTGGTTAAGAGATATACCACTTTCATTGCTTGAGGCGAATAGTATCAACTTTCACAACGCACTTTTTAAACGTTCAACTACCCAGCAAATAAGCACATAAGTATTAATTATGTGCCAATTTCGACACGTAAGTAAAATAAAAACGGAAAGCTATTACATCCTATATAGACAGTCTCTTCCACAAGCTTTCGAAGAGCTGCATCGATACCGCTCAAGACGTGAATACTGACCGATAAACGATCATTGCCACCCAGTCTAACTGAGACTATTGCCACTAGCTATGAACGAGGATGATAACCATACAAGCCGAACTTTCTCGGTAATTATTGAAACAGCGACAGCCATATGATAGAATGATGTTACACGATAAGAAATTGACTCACAGGCAATTGGTAACTGAAGATAAACAACAGAAAGTCACTGATAAGTCACGAAATATTAAAAAGAAATTTATTGAATGCTATTGTGAAAAAATATGAAATATATAAGAAAATTGAATTCTAAAGTACAGTTGGTTGATTCTGACTACCGTTTACCTCGCCCATCATAGTTTCATAGTGAAGTGAAGTTAATGCGAATACCTACGGCTTGGGATTTCGGTAGGTACGAAGGGGATGTTTTAAATGTGCAATCATTTATGTATTCCAATTTTCACTCGAATAAAATGAGACCACTAACCTAATCATATTCCTCACTTTTCGGGGACACTTGGAGAAATCAGTAGCAGTAGGGTAAAACGAGAGGCATTCAAGGATACTGCATCCACTCATACAAGAAGACTATGAGTGTGTAGTGGAAAAACGGGGAGTAACACAATATAAAAAGTACCTCACTTCCAATCAGTGGTGGACCTAAGGGGACTATTAACCCCCCCTACCCCATTGGGTCGAAAAACAAACTAGATAAAATGGAAGTTTTAGGGGGTTACCACTTTGTCCAAAAGTATTTAGTTATATTTTCCTACATTTTTACCCACTTTTACGAACTGAAATACAAATTAGCTCCAAACTTAAAGCCTATTTTACATGTTTTTGGTGTACTACAATCCAGTGGCAGATCCAGAGAGGGGCTAGGGCGGGCCATAACCCCCCCACTTTGGGTGTTAAATTTACACTAGAAAGAATCATACTCTTAGACCCCCCCCCCCTTGTCCCTATCCTGGATCCGCCACTGCTTCCAATTAGTAGTTTAAAAAATAGGAACTGCATCCTGAATAATCCTACGATGGGATGATTGATGCTAGCTGCTATATTTCTCCGAGTTAACACCCAATCAAAATGTTGATCTGAATACGCTTTCCTGAATCAGGTGAGAAAAAAATTGTATTTTTTCAACGTCGAAGACTTGGAAAGCTTCATCGAAGAATCCATTTCGCAGATGCTAGATGCGGGAAAGGGAGCACAGCGGCACACTTGCTTATCAGAGGAAGTGCGTGTATTCATT
Source organism: Ischnura elegans (assembly GCF_921293095.1). Taxonomy (NCBI): domain Eukaryota; kingdom Metazoa; phylum Arthropoda; class Insecta; order Odonata; family Coenagrionidae; genus Ischnura; species Ischnura elegans. The sequence goes on from NC_060249.1 coordinate 89,507,514, forward strand.
GAGGGAAAACGACTAGCTGGATGCTCTCCCGCTGTTAACCATCCCGCTCACCCGGGTGCCTCCTAATTGAGATCTTGAAGCTCATCGTAACTAGTCAACTGCTTCAAACACGTAGAGAGCAAGAGAGGGAAACCACACACTGGTCATGCAGAAATAATTCTCTCCTTCCACAAGAAACGATCAGAGTAGTTTAAAACACTACAGAGCATTCAGAGTTGATATCCTATTACTAATGTCAACAATAGGCAATCTAATATAACATATGATTTACATAGAAATTTTACCGTTTCACTACACAAGAAGATTGAAGTGCATTAATCATCCCGATAAAAGAGAAAGGAGTTGATTTAATTAACAGGACAACGTCCTCTCAACTAGTCCTGAAATATTTCCCACATGTTTATGCTTGCACTTTCCAATACAAATGCAAATAAGGAATGCCGAAGAAGAAAGGAATTTGAATTGGCTGAACGCTCGAAAATGACAGATACCGACAAAAATGGATAACAGAATGCAAGTTAAAAAAAACAGTCGCCTTTGCAGTTTTTGCCGCATTATTGCCACAAATTTGGTATAAAGCCCGACTTGCAAGTTCCGCTTTCACTACTGCGTCAGAAAAATACAAGACATGAAGGGCATCCAAAAAAAGTGCGAACAAGAAAAAATACTAGCTATCCGACTGGATAAACACGATAGATCCGAGATTTGATTTAAAAAATCAGGAGACGAAACATGGGGGAACCAAAAAAGGACTGAAGGCGGGAGGGTCGGCGACCCTATCCGCTAACCGTGTCGGACCACTCCCATCGGTTCGCTTTCCCTGCTTGCGATAAATCCACGGTGGGGACAAAAATTTCGAGAGCGAAGTGACCAGGCGAGGACAAGGTTTGAAGGGCAAAACATGATCCGAAGATCATCAGGCTAGGCCGCTGTTTACCAGCCCGATATGGATATTTGCTTTAGAACTCCGCGGATCGCATTCTTCGGAGAGAAAAGAGGATCAACAGGCCGTATAATGCTATGCGCGTACAAGCACCGTGGTATGCTTCGTCGGCCATTGGGAAAGCTAAGAACTGACTCTCTTCAATGATCTTGACTGAGAAATAAAAGTGGGTCACCACTTTCTCGGAGACAATGACAAAAAAAATGCCGGGGACAATTACGACAAACGATCAATTAATTACAACGCTGCAATGAGTTCCAAACTGTAACATTGATTCTACTCATAAGCTATGTTCTGGCGGTAAAAAATGGCGTTTTAAAACACTTTCTTAAAACGTATGTTTAAAGAAGGTTTAAGCGATGTTTAAGGCAAAATCTACTCCTTGTTCTTAAGCTGAAATTGACACTGAAGTCAACGTACAATAGGACGGACTCATATAATTTATGACTAACTATTTCCCCGATCTGTTTAATTACTGCCTTAAGGCAGCCGATAAATATCACTTATACTGAATTAGTTATAAGAGGTAAATTTAAAACTCTAACCTCGCATCCAATCAACAGAAAATCGTTAAGAACAAGACTAGTTACTCGAATAAATCTAGACATTCAAAAACGCATACTGCCTTAATGCAATCATTAATGCAGAAAAAGTGATTTTCCACTAACATTACATTTTCTCCGATTGTGAACTAGGATAACGTAAAAATGAATTTCTACTTTAAGCAGCAGCACGACAAATGTATCACTATAGTGGCCCATTACTCGCTAATTTGCACCCCAATCACAGAAACGCACTTTTTCGGGGAAAACTCAACGAAATATACAACCTTCATAGCTGAGAGGAATTAGACGCCGCAATTAGATCAATTAAGTGATGGGAGAAAACGAATGGAGGGCGTACCTGTCGCGACCACCAACCAAGAAGACACGGAATGGGGCTTCCTAGCGGGCGACATGCGAATATACACGCAAACAAAAGAGGGCTATTAAAAGCGCTGCGGGGGCGGAGGAGGGGCGTGCCAACACGGAACGCGCAGTCACCCCCACGGTCACCGTTACCACAGGGGTCGCTCTGCCGACACGCAGGCGACCTGTTTCTGAGGAGCAACCCATGGAGAAAAAGACCACCTCGACTTGAGGAAAGCACCAATTTTTTGGTCGGTTTTCACCTTGGCGACAGGGTAAAGACAGCCTCATGCCTCTACCTTCGTCGAACGGACTCCTGAGGAGGCTATAGCCAAAAACAGGGCTCCCAGCAGTGGTATACTTTACTTTTAATTGTAATTTGTAATTTTGAACACACGAAAAGCATATTCTACATCATTGGTGAAAATACTGAAGACTTACATTTACTTTACCAGTTATATTACCCAGATAGCTATATTGTAAAATATATAAAATATAAGTAAAATATTAAGCAAACGTTTAAAAACAAGGTTTCATAGAAATAGTTATCAGCGGATCCCACGATACATTTTTCCATGACATTTTTAAAGATCAACACATGTAATGCATACTCTACATCAAGGGTGGAAATTCTGTAGACTTAACTTTTCGGGTTAGATAACACAGACAGACATTTATATTGGAGTAACGGATTATAAAAACGTTTTGAAAAAAGTTTTGATTAATATTGTTATCAGCAGATCCCTTGAGAAAATGCCCTCTCCATCGGACGTCTCCAATCACGCTCACCAATTTTACCGAGCGTTCCTGCATGTTGTCCGAATATATACAAACTGAGAATATGTATTAAAACGTACATCAGATCCCTTTGTGTACTTAGTTCTCATTTTTACATTCCATCAATAACTTTAATTTGTAGTTTTGAATTGCAGAGATTCTTCAAATACCACAGAAATACGGAAAATACTGATACGCTTTTGACGAAGTACTTAGTGTCAAAATACTATTACTTTGCTCCTAAGTACGTGAATCACACGGCGCTATAACTAAGTTGCAGGCTTTTACGATTTTGCTTTCACTGAACAAGATCATTAAACATAACTTACATTCACCCATGTCACTCTTCATAAAGAGAAACGCACATACTACAAGCTTTCTTTATCTGGTGGAAAGATCAACAGCATTTAATCTACGAAGCATGAGTGCATTGAGGTCAATGCGGACGAGTTAAAGGGTCACATAATGAATTAAATCAATTATATTGTAGTGGTAAGAGAGATGTAAATAATTCTACTAAGACAAGTGAAAAGAACGGTAGATACAGCGGACGCATTATACATATGTTTTACACGATGAGTAGTTAAGTAACATAGACTTCAAGAAATAGCCTCCAGGCATTAATTTACATTCGCTAAAAAACACTAAAATACACAGTCACCAGCAAGATAATTCAACATTATAGTAACCAAGTAGCAAATGCAATTTTGGAGGTTTTCCACATTCGGCAACCAATATCAGAAAAAGTGAGGAGAAAATCTTCACCAATTAATTAAAATGCTTTTAAAATGAAATTTCCACAGCTGTACAGACTATAAGAAGTAGGTACAAGTCAATCAGGCGATAATGGCGATAGCGAAACAAAGATCAACTTTATCAACCTAAATTTACCAAACTTTTGACTCTGGGACGGCATGAAGGCCACTCACGTCACAAGCTCTTAATCCGTCAAGCTAATGAATTCTTTGCAAGGACTTGAAGTTGGCAACAAGTCGAGAAATGCTCCAGAAACATAATAGCCGACTCCGAACAAAATTGCCGTGAGAATCACACCAGCGACGACAAGTTACTGGGAGACAAATGAAAGACCTCACAATAGAAGAGATCTGGTTCCGGCGATAGAGCGGCACAACAAGACGCGGACACGAAGACACTCCTCCCCTTCTAGGCCAGAAAAAAAACTTCAGCAATTGCCTTTTTGAGTACAAATGGTTTCAACAGTAATTTCATCAACATTCACACCACATGACAATCCTTCACTATAAGTATCGAAGAGAAATTCAGATAATTCCTAACGCGACACATCTCTGGTTGTTTCAGATGATACCTTGAGAGGTCCAACCGTTTATAATCATGGATGCGGTTAAAATTGCTAACAATTGCCAGTCAATTAAAATGACAGTGGATGAAAATGACATTGACTGGTATTTTCCACCAAAAAAACTTAATTTTACCTAAAGATGATACTAACTGTATCGAAACCGTTCAAAATTAAACCTTTTTTTGTGAAAAAATGCTTGCCTCTTGTATAAATATGTTAGACCTACCTACCTATATTTAGCCCGACAAAACACACTAAACTACCTAAAACAGTAGCCATGAAGCATAACCAGTTTCAAGAAAGTTACGTCCAAAAGTTCCCAGTTTACGCTCTCAAACACATCAAAACATTTTCGGTTAAGAATGGGGAATGAATTCGGTGGGGTACACTCAAATCCTCGTTAAGCGGCGCGGTATGGAGAGTCGTTCCCCGAAAACCAAGAAGACGCCGTGTAATCCTCTTGATGACAATAAGGACGGAGCATCCCCTCGGAGCTTAATTACGCCCACTTTTACGACACACTTCCCGGATGGGAAGGAGCAGGTACTAAAGACTCCACTGAGGGTATCGGAAGAAACGCCAAGTCACTCCCATTACCAATCCAAGGGATCTGTCGCCAGGAGGGGGAAGTAACGGGCCTACAGACGCGCGACCCCCAAAATCTACGCCCATGAAAATCGTGACGATAGCAGCCTCTGAGAAGGATGAAAACAAAAGTAAACTATGCAAACAAACATAAATCCCAAACTCTAGAAAGTGGTTAAAAAATACAAGTTAGTTTATATCTCCCCCATTAGTTTAAGAAAAAAGTCATCGTCAACACGATGTTAAGCAACGTAGCTCTATTACAGCGTGTTTACAATGACTTGCTTAGTTCGTAACCCAGGAAAGAATACACCAGATTTCTAACATGGAGTTATGTTCAGTGGATAATGCTTGTTACCAGTCACTATTGAAGAACCTCATAAAAAATTTACAAATGGAAATCAACCAACCAGAAATATCGTCAAAGAAACCAAACATCTACCAGCTGATATGGTCATCTACTATAATTATCTTACTTTGCTTCATATTATCTAAACTTTAATCACACTTTTCTCTATCCATCCCATATAGAATCATGATAGTAAGGATAACATTCATACTAAGTGACTACCTACATACACTTCCGAAATGCTGGTATACTTTATGAGCAGCCAAAAGCACGTTTCAATTTAGGTTCTGTGCAGCCATCAGTGCATTCACTAATGACTTTTTAGACTAAAGTATTTTTTTTTACAAAAGCATTTTTCGTAATAACGAAAAAGTAGATGCTTGAAAACCAAATAAGGCCTGTTCACTTAACCGGATAGGAAACGAGATAGGAAGGAGGAGATTATCATCCATTCTTAGAGGAAATTGCGATATCGCAACGCAACAGAAAAGGTAGGTACTCCAGATTACCGTGGCGGGAATATTAACTACCGTCCAATTAATTCCTTAAATAGAATTGACATGGAAACGGTCATAGTACGTGAAAGTCAAATTTGGTGACAGTCGCCATAAAATGTTCAGAGAGTAGTTCATCCCTAGGCGACAAACAAGTCTCCTAAGCGGTTTTCCCACGAACGCTCGTATTTCGAAAAAACTATAACATTAGGTGAATTTTACCGCTACCGCCGTATTCTCCAAGAGTTTTATTTGCTGCGGACCGATTAAAAGAATAAAACCAAGGGTTTCCAATTGAATAGCGGAGTTAAAACTCATTCCAATATTTATTACACTAACCTCTTATCTGTAAATAATGCATCAGATGAAAGAGCAACTCATACTGTTTCACATAAAAGCCTACAAGTGTTCAATGTAAGAACTATTCGTCTAACGGAACACGTCAAGACGATATGCGAGTTATTCCCAGTGTCTCTCGAGTAATTCTTGCAGCAGCTGCTTAATTCCTGTTTCTTAATTCAGAAAGGTTTTTTTGTACATTTGATGTATAATTTACGGTTGTAAATTAAGTGTAATAAGTATTAAAAAGCGTTAAAACCCCGCTATTCATTTTGAAACACCCGGTACATTGTTTTCACGAATTCTTTTTACCAAGCAACGCATTTGAAATATTTACCGTGAATTATAGCTGTTAATAAAACGAACATGTCGCTCAGAAATTAAAATACCGAATCACTTTGCATATTTCAGGCTAGTTTTTCCATCACACTACGAAATTGCAAGGAAAAAACAATGATTATAAAACAAAAGCGAAAATCTCCTCAATTTTCGAGTTCTTTTCTTTGACAAACTTCTTTCTTGAAAATATGATGATTCATATTTCTCACAAAAATAAAGAACCAACCAATCTTATTCAATTTTTAAAATTTAAGATGGTAGTTATAATAAGAATCTATTTTACAACAAAAAATAATTAAATGCTTTCCCTACCACATCAAGAAGAGAATAGGTTCAATAGTTCGCCCGTACAGTCAGCTACCGGCTAAACAGTTGCGCCTTGAGAGTAAGCATTACACTAGACCAGACAAGTTACCTTCAATCCACGAGTGGCAATTGCGCAAACACACGATGCCGACTAAGGTTATAGCCTAGTTCATCGAAGGAGAGTGAAGAGCTCTACCTCTCCTTTAAAAAATGTGTAAATCTCACTAAAGAACGCGTGAGTACGAGGTACAAGTGGGTTGTATTCCTTTCACCTATAAAATAGACGAATGACTGAAAAATAACAAAAAGGAGGTCATACGACATTTCTCAGCATTTCATTTGAACGATAGAACCTCTGTGAATTTCAATATCATTTTCAACAAGGTTATTTAACATATTCATTTGATGTCTAGAAATCAACTACTACAGATATGTACTTGTTTTTGATTCACTACATTGCTTCTCAGAGTCCAAGAAGAGAAGACGCTTTCTAATGCTTCCCTTCTATTTTTAGGTAAATGCTACGCCAACACAACCTACCCGGAAACTAATGGACGAAGTTTAAAAAAATCTGGAGTAAATAATTAAATACGCTTACCTCACGGAATTTACTTATCTCCTTCATGCAGTTGTAGACTATAAATATAGTCTGTTTTCAGTACAACTTATTTTCCCATCCAAGAACAGAATACATGAATACCATAAATATTTAGAGTAATAGTGAACGGCCTAATTCATTTCGAATCAGGCACCGCATTGGATGGTAGATATGAGTTGGCGATGCAAATTAGGAATTAATATAATTAGAGAAAGATTTTCAATTGAGGTTCAAAAAACTACTCTCATAAAACTATGACACTAATTTCCACCTGCATCCTCTCGTCTCCCTTGTCCTTCCAGGTTTACCTAACCACCCTCCCGCGATCACAAATTTCAACTTCTCCTCAACCCATTGTTCAAATAAAATACATCTCGATAAATAACTGCGGAACAAGAGTTCTTCATACACCTCGGGATCTTCCAAAGCGTTTGGTTCGATACTGGTTTTATTTCGTTATAATTTATCATTTTATTTGGCTTGATTCGGGGAAAGAATACAATTAAAGTGAGATAGATGAGAAAATATGAGGCTGATAGCCACATATGTCATCTACGCCGCAATAACCCCCGACACCGCAGTGGAGTCGAGAAACAACTGAAGCAATCGCAAAGAGGATGGGGACACACAGTGACGATTAGCGAGGGGCGGACGCCATTGGTTGGGTGGCAGGCATAGGGCAAGTGGGAAAGGTCACATCCATTGTTGACGGGCGGGATGTACCTTGGCAATCAATCGCAAAAAGCTACGCACTCATTCTGTACATTTCAGCGATGCTAGCGATCCATCTTTCACTCGGAACGATAGGGATTCTTAGGTTTTGATCTCGCACTTAATTCCGCCAGCGAAAAATCATGCTCGACTTAATAGCATCCGATACGATTACCATACTATTGAAGCCTCCTTATTCAATTGATCGTTACCATGTGAAATTCAAGGGGAATAAAAAAATCAAAGGCAATTTCGAGTTTCTCTCGCTTTGAATGAGATAAATATACTTAGTAACCTTGGTAACCCGTCGGGAATAGAATGAAGTCACAGGGACTTCTCTATAATGGCACAACAGCACTGAAAGCGGTTGGGCAAGCAAAAAACTGCGGAATATTACAAAAGTACCCCTGTGAAAAAATTGTATAAACCTGTTTCAAATTTCAAACAACCATAGGGGTAATCAAGCATAAAATTACAACGGAATTCATCCAATTTTGAGAGAAAAATGGCAAATATTATTCCACGGTGATTTAATAAATAATGACATGTATTATTTCAAATTTATTATTCAGCATAACCGCTATCCGGGAGTTTGTGTCATCAATGGGACTTCCGTGGCATTTTCTGCTATTCTCAAGGGTATTCTCAAAAATGATCTTATTTCTTACTAAAACAGGATAGCTCAGAATTGCCAGAATTATTTTAAATGCAAATCAAGCCTAATAGGTACAATACATAAATAATGATGATCATGGAATTTCAGCAACTCGGGGAACATGCTTCTTAAATAATTTTCCCGTCTTTCGCCTACGGCCACAATCCTGAAAGGGCGATGGCTCACTGCATCGGGGATGTCCTCGTCACGCGCGTGTCCCCAAGCGGGCGTCGTCCCCAAAACTTGAGGCCCACTTTCGCTCCAATACACGTCCCTCCCGCCCACCCGCGGAGACCGTCGATGCGAATCGCTCCACGGAAGGGCGCATCGCCCCAAATGCCGAGAGAACGGGAGGAGAGAGAGAGGGAAGGCTCCGTCGGTGGGTGCATCAACAGTTGGCACGAAAGGCTCCTCTTTGGCGGGGGAGTGTGAGTCATTCTCGCGGATAGAGAGAGAGATGAAAACGAGAGGGAGGAATGGGAGCGAGGATGCTCAATGGGAGCGAGCCAGCTGTTCGCATCCTGTGCCCCCGAGAGATATGTGAGATGCGAAAACAGAAATCACGGCTGCACAACAGCCATACGAGGAGGATACGGAACGATATCCGACGCCTGATCTTTTCCCTACGCCCGCTGGTCATTGGAGCCTTTGGCTAAGAGAAAGTCCCTTGTTAGGAAAGATTAATGATGAGCTAGCCGAAGATTCCGCCCCTTTTTCTTCCTTCTTCTGCCCTAAAAGGGACGCTATTACGAAAGCACGTTCAATGGAAAACGTGAAATATGTTTCCTTAACTAATGCCAACTAACCATATTACAAAAGCCTCAACCTATTGGTAAGACGATCTGTATTTTAAGGATTTTTATGAAAAAATGCGAAAATTTCTTTATCTCACCCGTTCTGACCCAACAGATATAAAATCTCTACACTAAAAACAACACAGGCACCAACGCGATCTAACTATAGGCTGATACACAGGGCCTATGAATGAGTTAACAGATAGGCACGTTCAAACGTGAAGCAATTCGTGATGGGGTAAGAAAGGATGCGAAGACAGGCCATTTTGAATACACCATTATTAACAAAGTGATTTTCCACAGCTTGAGTGAGTTTTCCTTGAACACCGTTGCCATGAACAGAAAGCCTAGACAGAAGAGCTGGAAGCATGAAGGGAATCGCCATAACAATTACGACAATTTAGACAGCCGTGGTCACATAGGATTGCAGCGGAAACTCACACAAAACGAAACTTTAAGGAGATTCATCAACCAGAAAAAAAAAGTGAAATACGACTTTGCAACCCACGCTCATTACCCCGAAATTCGCAGGGGACTCACGTACGGCACACAGCCCGCTTAAAAACCACCCTAGCTACGGCCCATGAGGGCTCGCCTCCATTCTGACTGAAAAAAATCCCTCATTGGCCCGTCCCAAACTGCCTCCCCACCCGGAAGCGGCGACGCGTCGAAACTGGCACAGCTAACCTCCCTACGCCCACTCATCTCATCTTCCCTCTGAGGGCCCCCCAATATCCCCAGAGAGGCCTCTATCTCTACGCTTCGATCATTCGAAAACCTCATCGATAGTTTTCATTATCGATAACTGTTGGTGAGAGTCCGGTGCATATTGATACACACAGTTTTCCCGGTTTTGTATGTAAACACTTGGATGTTCCCTTGTATAATTTCGGATAATTCCACGCAAATTTAGTACGAAATCGGCCGCTAATTGTACCAAAAAATCGCTAAGCTGTTGCGACCGCTTCATATGATTTAGAATCATGTAAATCCGTCGAGAGGCCCAAGCAAGCCTCCAGGTTTTTTTTTCGAAGAAAAGCAATATTTCCCATTTATGAAAATATATTAGATACAAATAAGATACTCCATTAAAAATCAATGGAATGCATAAAATTGATTGTTTAAAATTTTCGAAAACTTTCAGTCAATCGATGATCAAGAACTGCAAATATAAGATTCAATAAAATTTTTGACTAACAGCAACTTTCGCAGTAGACTTATTCGTAGTTCGCTTTATCGAAAACATTTTTATAATTTAATCAATAAGGGTATAAGCTGAACATTTTTCATAGCCTTCGATTGCCAAATGAGGTAAATCGGGTATAGTAATGACGAATTAAGGTAGAAAATAGGAAAAATAAAAAATTCAAAAGAACATGGACAAGTTAATGTCATCATAAACAACGAACCATCGTTAACAGTCGATTGGTATGCGATTTTCCGACAAGTATTCACCATGGGAACTATGGATAAGTAAGCTACGGCAATGGAAAGTGGATGGAAAAAATCGCCGACTGAACGCACCAACTCAGAGGAGGGCCCACCCAAATGAAAGCAGCTCCCACCTACTCCGGACCGCTAAACGTCTCCCACGCACGCAAAACACCTTCCATCCACCTGCTTTGCATACCTGCTCAAGACGGCATCGAGCAGAACATCACGGCGCCTAATCACACCGGGAAAAATAGCGAGCACCATGCGGCATCTCCATACTTGGACTCGAGTCATTTGTTCCAGCGGTGAGTCATCTCTATTACAATATTTTCTCTAACAGCTTGGAATAACATCCTCAAGGCACCTATCAAAACCTCTATGGGAATTTCAGGGCCTTACCCTTGAATTAATTTCCCATTTGCTCCCACTCACTCAGTGGTTCTACCCGAAGTTCGGTGTGGATAGATGAGGATGGAGCTCGCACCAAACTAAGTCACAGTAGCGTGACTCCACACATTCAAGCTAAAGGGACCGTTCCTTTCCCTCGTCACCTCGTACTTAGCGTTTTTCGCATTCACTTGGAATTGAGAAAAACTAAACATCCATCTACAGGGAAGTAAAGTAATCTAGGTTGCGGGCTGCCAAAACATTATCTGTGAACGAGCTCCGAACGAAAAAAATCCACTTGTTTACAGAACATACATACATGTTTACTGAATACCGGCGCAAAGGCATGACTTCTCCGGCACAGTTTCCAATTCTCCTCGCGGAACTAATTATTACACCTACACTGACGGTGTTCCACATTTTAATGATTTACACAATGAATTAAATATCAGGCTACCCGAAAGAATATCAATAAAGTTCCCATAACCAAGATTTATACACCCAGCATTTCCAAAAAATTTCTCTGCTTTCTTTCCCAAAGACATCCTGTGCATTACCCTCTTTTTCGTAAAGCAAAGCGAATAATACACATTAATCAGGAACTAAAATTTAACACTCTCCTACAAATGATCAAATGATACAAAAAACAAATGATCTCATCTAAGCACATATCTTTCCATTTATGTAAACATTTAAGACATACTTGGCCCAAATGTTTTTAGGACATGTTTCAGAAACATACAGCGATATCAGTGCCTCCAAGATTTCCATTGATGCCTCGACATTGAGATACAACTCGTCGACGCAGCCTTGATTCCGATACAAGTAATAAAAATACGAAGTAAAAACGGTACGAAAAGGAGGAAGGCTATGAAAAAACTAAGTGAACAGAATCGGAGCATGGGATCAACGAGAGAGTTCAGTGGGCAACGTCTTTACGGTGACTGTTGGAGAATGGCCGATCCATTGAATTTCAAGAGGCTACCTTCCTAATTCAATACACGAAGCTTCCCACGCTCACGACTCATGAATTTCAATATAAATGGCCATTGACTCCACATACAATGATGGTATTTGAAGGGCATAGATAACAATTCCTGGGGGATATAAACTTTCTCATTTAGACGTGAGTTCGTTTGTCCTTTGAAATGCTACCTCAAAAAAAGACCTCTGGTACTTGAGTATCATGAAATCTTTCACTCAAAAAGAAAACGTTTAAAATAATTCAAACCTTAATTTAATGATCGACTTCGCCTCTGACACACACTAAGCACAATCATTCTTTGCCGCCAAAATAGAAACTACCCTCTGGTTTCTATCGATTCGTAAACATTAAAGATGCTTTATGCTGCATAGTGAGGATTGGCGTTCAAAAATGGATAACATTTTAAGAATCAACTCATTGTGATTTCCAAACCTTAGGCTTAACAAAACCAGTGAATTCTGACATTGAAAAAGAAAATAATTTATTCAAGTAAAAATATAATGAAATTACACCCTACAATAAATATATTGCATTAAATACTGCACTGATACCATTAAACGCTTCCTTACTGCATAGCAATTATCACTCCCAACGGCATATTCAGGGGCAATGATATTTAATGTCCAAGCGTTCTTAGAACTTTCAGGCAGTATAACGAACACAACGCATTTATTACAAGGCAACGCAATAATTTCGGGTATCAGTATCGAGACACTGGATTTTACAAAATGGCGGTAAAAAACCATTTATGAGCCCGATATGAACAGAAGATCAATAGCATTTATATTCGAATTGACCACATAAGATTCCAGGAATTATGTGGAATCATTTTTACTGTTCCCACAGATGCGTGGGAAACAATGTGGCAACATCACCCGCTAGCTCCAATTCGCCGCCACTGCACTTATTGGCGCCGCGATAAAAAAAGATAATGATCAGCTTCTCGCGTGGTCGAACTCGATCGTTCCCTTTACTCCCGGCATACTTTGAGCTCCCGTCATTTCGCGATCTTTCTTAACGGATCTCCGAACTTCCTCGGACCAGTGGATGCGAAGGGAGACGGTAAATTTATTACGGTCACTCCCAGGCGCCTCAAATGCTGCGTGAAAATTGCCCCAAAGGCTATTTGCGGCCATTTACTAAAAATCCAACATTGCGGTCCGTTTCTTCAACCGCTCCTCGACGGGTAAATTAATATGGATTACACGTTTCAGGTTTGTGCTCGTCATTGCGTATACCCTGCAGCTATTAATGATGTATAAACTCAATTTCCAGTGCAGCTCGTCAGTTAATTTTTCTAGTAGGAACCGGAAAACTTGGAAAGAAAATACTTCGATAGTTATTTTTAACCCATTTCCGCCGATAAAAGTTTCCGCTTGCGACTATGAAGATATTTAGGTACTTTGCCCTTATGGTTATTTCTTGTAATCCAGGGAAGTATTTAATGATATCAACTTGTTTCTTATATATATAAGGTACACTACCGGTACTTACTTCATATATCTACGCTGGGTGGTGACGAAGTCAGAAACTAATGTAGCTTAATTACTGGATAGAAAGGATGAATCTTCTGGGAAGACATATTTTAGGATGAAGTTAATATTAGCATGCCATTTCCTGTTTAATTTTATGAAAGTTGCATGCATTTTTAGAGACGCTGGCGTCCTTAGGCGTGAATTTCTGTTGCGCAACCGTCTCTTTCTGTCAGTGGGCTTATTTCGACCGAATTAAAAAATGAACTAAGAGGATTAAGCTATTGCAAGCTACAATGACATACTTGTGGCAATTCGACAGCAAAAAAGAGTGGGGGGTTTTCTTCCAGAGACTCATAAGCCCAGAATGTCAGGTTATAGCCATATGTCTACGCTGGGCGGAAATAAGTTAAGAATTCGTAGAATATCACTAAAAATGAACGAAAATCATCATTAACAATATGCATTAATTTTCGTTCGAATCTTCCAGCGGCTTCCTTTATCAATAAACGATTATGGTTAACTGAAATGCAGCGTTTTACCTACTTTTTGGCTTAATTTACCTTTTAGCTACAATTACTGGAAGCATCATTTAGGGAACAAATCGAGAAAGTGGATGCATATTCTCTTGACGATACTCACCGCAAGAGAGACGAAACCAAATTTACCGTTAAAATGGAAACTTTGACCTCGGAAAATTATAAATATTGTAAACTTTAAGACTCAGAGGAAAGGATCACACCATGGGAATTTTAAGTGAGTGAAAGCTACAACAAATCGTAACCCTTGCCAACCCGCATTTTCATTTTCAATCCCACCTTCTCGCTCTTCGGGAATCTCCTCCTATAGCTCTCTAAAGAAAATCACACGAGAAGATACAATTTCTCATGCAACTGCTGAATTAACATCACGCAGAGAAATCGCCGGCGGATGAATGATTAGGGCAAGACCGTCAGCAGTACTTGCTCGTGAAAGTACCGCTTTGCATTGTCTCATTCATTCGAGGCAATCGAAACGAAAATTTCCGCTTCCCTGAGAAGTGCCAAGAAAAACTAACCTTTGACTTCCATTGTACCGCTGACCATGTTGTGATTGGCAAGTATGTGCGAGAAATGTATCGTATCTCGTGAATCAAATTGGGGAAAGCAAGACCCAGAGAAAGATGGGCATTGAGATGAGCATTTCCCAAAATTGCGATACTTTCTTTACATACCGAAATTGGTTTTCACATTTTCACAATTCTATTTCATTCAATTTTTGGGTGTGTGTGTCAAACCTATTAATCGGGACTAATATTATGCAATCTCTGATAAAAACGTCAAAATAATGAAAAAATGGCACTTGTAATTGAATGAATAACGCCATGCTCTAAAAATGGATTGTCATCACTGTCACAATCCCAGTCTAACTGAGATAAATTGAAAGATACAATTGCATATAAAGATGAAAAATTTAATGACTTTTATGAGAAATACGCAACAATGCAACAGCATTATAATTAAAGATTCAAGTGCCTGGAATTTAGAAATTTATTGCATAGACATTTAACACTAACTATGAGGTTGCAAACAAAAACACACATTATGATTTGAGAAGAATTACTTTTAGTAATACAGGGAGTAACCACATTTTCAATGGCCGAACGAAATGATCTGCTAATGCAGACGATTCGTCAATGTTTACTCTAAGCATTCAACCTCGCGGGGGACCATAAAAATACCACTGGATTTCCTTTCACTGGAGTTTTGGTTACCGAATTTCATTTCCTGGCTGGATCAGTTTCCCTCCTAAAGTTTATTTTTAGATGCCAAAGCGCCGTGCTCTTCAGGGCAAGGAACTGCATCGTCTACAGCTTTCTCCCTAAACGGACTACCATGCAATCAAAGTCAAAGCTCCGCACGATTTCGTGGGTTATCCCCGTCGATCACAACGCCAGGGGCTTCGACCGGAAGTTCCTCCACGGAGACCCCAGTCGCCTAACAAGTCCTCTTTGGAAGAATCTCCACAAGGCAGGTATCCTCTTAGAAAACTCCACACGGTAAACCAATTATGGCGTCTCATATTCATGTTTCCATTTATACAAGCGGCATCTTTTCAAGGGATAGTTTGAAGACTCGAATTACATGCCCAGGTCATTGATCAAAGATTCCAGAAAATATTATGCATGCTAACAGAGGAGAAAGTTCACGCACTACTTCAGATGATTTCTCCATAATAAAGAGCCTAAATTGATTATATGAAAGATGTAGAGGGAATTAATTATGAACTCTTAGGAAAAAAACTTGTTTATTTCTCTATTAACACACACAGTATTATTTTCAAAATCTTCAACACGACAAGATTTATTGAAAAAAGTCAGTATAAAACTCTATATAACAGGAAAAGGTAGCTTCGTTTACTTTAAACATAGTCGTAAAAAAAAAGTTCAACGCTAGTACATCCCTTAAATCTTAAACCGACGTATATGTTCGCGTGAGTCTTTCACAATAAATTACAGCAAGATACTTTGCACTTTCAAGTCGCCTTACAATCTCAATAAGAAAGAAACGTCACACGAAGTAACACCATTTCCAAAACTGAGAGTTTAAAAAGTCGAGAATGAAGAGTCCTAACAAACGAAACTTATTCCGTTATGACGGCATGCGCTTCACAACACGGACATGTAGCTCAACCAAGCAGTTCAACGGCCGCGCCTAACAACGTGAACATAATAACAAAGAGGCAATCATAAATGATCTGCTTACCTTGACCTCCTGGATCCTCCTCTCCAACTCCTTCCTGCTCTGCAGGTCCTCCACCCTTCCGTTCCTAATCCTGCCCACCGTCGGGGCCACCATAGCGTCCCTCATCGCCGCAATCTCCTGGCGAAGGAGGCGGGCCTGATGACATTCCTCCACGCGGGACTCCAACATCTCCCAGCGGTTCACGAGATCTTCACGGGAATAGAGAGAAAATCCACTTTTTAACGACAACGCGCACCACAACCAGAAATCACCACACGCGGGTAAACGACAGGGGGTTTCCCATGACAACACTTCACGCCGGGGAACACACTTTGAATGGGGGCGTTTATATGTTTGTTTAGGCTAAGGCGGCCGCTACGGAACGCCGACAAGCCACGACTGTGTGCGGAGAAGGCGGGAAAGCACGTCGGCTCACGCTTTAAACCCCCCTCCATCTTTCCCCTCACAGCCCGCCAAGTGCCGCCGACACAGCCGTTGGAGTCCTTGAACCGCCCACAGAAGCAGAGGGGGCAACCGTGACGCAACCGACCCTTCGGTAGGTACTAGAGGGAGCTACCGGAGGGGAAATGATGTGGGGGGACAGGTGTGGCGGGGTGGAGCCGCGGAGACCATCTGGTCGCCCGCGAGGAGGAGGAGGAACACCATGTCGAGAAGGGGTCGAGACACCAAGGAGGACCTATGGGGAAGGACGACATCGGGTCGTGTGTATATATAAGGGCACACTTCGGCAGTTATCGTCACAGGAAGACGAGTGAGGGTGGAGGGAGTATCATCCTAGGAACCATAAACGACGGTGCAAACACAACACTAAGTAAAAATATAACTTCCTGCAGGTAAAACAAAATTTTTACGCCTAGTGTCCAAGTATCCAACATCAGGATACCGTGAAAAAATGAAAATCCACTCGAGTTAAATAATAATAATAATATATACCTTTATTCGGGCAAGATTGAGACCAATAAGTCCCCTCATCTAAATCACAAAATAGTAAGATAATTTTGCTTTAGCTACTGGTAAATCTCGATATTTTACATCCCGAAGTCAAACTGATCACTAAAATATATTTAAATGATTGCACTACTGTTCTATAGGTTGAATGAAGAATATCCATCCCAACTGACTACTAGGGTATGCAACGGAAAGAAATAATTAAGGCTGAAGTACTTCGGTTGATTATTATAGAATTATCAGTAGTATAAAAAAATGAAATTCTTGCAGTGAAAACCGAGAAAGTAAAATAAAATTTGAACAGGAAAAACCTTTAAAAATCAAGGAACCCTTCTTAATAAACTAAGCGCATATTCCGAGACACAAGCCAAAGTTAAACAGTAGTTGAAATCCAGAGCGGAAAGTAATTCGTATCCCAAAGTAGTATCGTATAATTATTGTAGTAATTAGTATCCCAAAGTCAAAAATCCCTAAATTTCGGCATAGCGGAGCAGAAATAACAACATAAAATTCGTTCTCTAAAACATGGGTACGTCGAAATAATAAGATACATTATAGCATGCAAGAATTGAGGTGTGTACTCTCGTAAGAAAATTGCTAACACATACGACGTAAATTTGGATATCATTTACCACCACTAGCCATTTAGTAGCCGATTTAGTTATTTTAACTCTTACAAAATCTAAGAATTTTGTTCATAAAATACAAAAATAAGTTTGTGTAACAATAAAAGCATTAACACTAAGACAGTATAAACTTACATAAATCTTTACAGGAGAAAGGAATAAAATCATCTCATTTTCTAAAACGAATGCTTAGTCAAGTAATATGATAAATAAATATGAGCATCAAAATCATCAAAGTGAAAAGATACCACGGCATATGCATTTCAAACGCCGCTAGAGAAATGAAAGGATGATGCACGCAAAGAATGGAGGTTGGACATTCGATAAAAGAATGCCGACAGCTCATGGGAAGGAATAATTGGCAACGCTCTAAAAACGAGCTATACCCGTTCTAAAAAAGGATCCGGCACAGAAGAGTGCAATTTCTTTCACGAAAATCACAATGGAGAAAGGGCGCAGCCAAGCGTTTGGGAACCACGCACGCCCTAATACCGTATGCAAGCACAATGGACAGAGGACGAGCCTCGTCAAATATTGTCGGTCAATATCATGAAAATATTTTCAACAAGTCAACGATTTTTTCCCGCTATGTTGACAAATTCATTTTTCCTTACATTAAGACAGAAAGCAAATTAATTCACTTCCAATGTTATCTGGCGGACTCAGACCGAATTAAATCAGGAACGGCAACAAAAAAATAATGTTCATCTTCTGTGGAGCCTGATTCACCCCTAAGTTTGATTTGTAAAACTTGACGTATATATTTGGATGAAATAAAACATTATTAATGCATAAATAGTACCATTCAGAAACTGCTTAATATAAATAAGTTCAAATATTAAATACGACGCTCTATGAAAGGAAAATAGTAAAAGAGAGATGAACGGTGTAAGAACGTAACGGTAAAACGTTGCTCATTGACCAGCAGGTCAAGTGTTCTCACGCATGGCACATTCAGAAACCCCGAGACGAAGTGCCTTCCAAATTACGAATTTTTGATCGGGTATCAAGGAAAGGAAGAGAAAAGAACTGTGACACTTTTTCCCTTGTTCAATACGTGATTTTCACTAAAGTTTGCCTGACCAGTAGCTGCGAACAACCCTCACCGATTTAGCACACTTTCTGATCGAAAAATCGGCTTTCCACTCATTTAGTGATCCGAGACAGAAGAAAAAAGCTTAACACGGGGGTAAGAGTAGGAGATAAAACTGCACACGGAGAAAGTTACAATTTCATGGAAAACATCTTCAAACTATAAACGCTTCATCGGTCTTAATAGCCATTAATAATCGTCATCATGAAGGGATAAAGAGATCAACAAACATCCGAGACCCTAAATTCCCTATCTTCCTTTATTTTGCTGATCCAAGAGATGAAAATTCCAAGACATAAAAAGCCGAGTATTAATCAAGAATTTTTCGATATTTCATACCCAGTCTATCAATATTTCACCGAAATCAATTGATATAGTTTTTGAAAAGTGAAAATTTAATTTATCTGACAAATATTCACTTGTAGTTACCACATAAACTTGAAAACAACTCAATAAGTATTACGGCGACGTGGCCATTTCACTTAATGAGATGACACCTCTGAGTAAATATAAACGCACTTATAGTATACCGAATACATACATTACATAGTAGTTCGAGTATATTATTGGCATGCGCCCAAGAATGAAATGGTAAATATCGAGATCATGTGACAAGCCTGATTGACTGACAACAACCGTACCGTTTCTTTTAATGTTGTTTGTATTGAGTGTAAATTCACCTCCTCCCATTTAATGATCACGAAAAAGAATAATACGAAGTAGTAGGATTTCAATAAAGTCTAGATATATATAAGTATTTATTTGCCGACTTTTTCCATTTCTCATAATACTACTTTAACTGGGGTTTCAACGTCGATCACCGCTTTCAATAACTCCGCGACCACCTTGAGCACCAACGCACATATTTTCTGAGAGGATGTCACCATTGAGATGCGGCACTGTAGAGAACGTGCCCTTGGGTGCAGCGGATGCGGCACACACGCTCCGCTCTCGACGGCACCTCTTTTTCACGCTTCGACTGGCGCTACACCCCGAATACTTGCTCACGCGAGACGACACATCCACAACCACAAACGAAAGCACTGCCTCTCACGATTCACAACTGCACCTCTAGCGGCGGTTTGCGACTGAAAATACGACGCTGTTGACATCATAAATAACCAGTGGTGTCGTGGTGCCGAAACGCGCCGGGACGCCGCGTCGTTAAGAAATGACATAATCGACAAATAACACTTTTATCAATTTTGGTACCTCAAAATACAATATATAAATTACAATAAAATATACAATTAAATATATACATTCGTAACAAAAGAAATTATTTTACAGTATGCCGACGTAACTTGTAATTTAAAAAAATCCATACAGAATAATATTTCACTTCTGAAAAAAGTTTAGAAAAGTGCGCTCCGGCACAGCTAATTTTGCCATGACATCACAGTAAATAAGCCTAATTTATCACTGTTTTTTCGTCCGTTCATTCTGCAATTTTAAAACAGCATTAATCTCTAAAACTAACAATATGATTAACCAATTTTTGCGACGCGAGCAATAAAGTTTTCTAAGTCCCTACAAACCCAAGTACAACAATACTCACTATAGATATTCATCACATAAACTGACCATTAATCTGACTTCATATTCTTGACTGTAACTTTCGGCTAAAATTTAAAACCTCAACGTTCAGGTTCAATCCTGATTACCACACGAATTGTAATACCAGAGGATAAAACCGTACCTTGGACTGATATTATAATTAATTACAAACCCTACTATCGGCTGTAAATATGTAGGCTACCAAAGTTGATACGAGATATAGCCGTAACTAAATTCAACAGCGGGTTTGGTGAATGAAAGATGAGAATTGACACTTATTCCTACAAAAAAATGATCAATTTTACTTCACAAAAAACATTCCTGAAAATTCTTAGTACGTGACATTCATGTTCACTCAATGGATGGCGTCCGAATTATATCACATTGATCTACTCAAATAAGATACGTTTTATCGTTCAATCAATTCACCGGAGTGAAAAAGAGAAATTGATATTGATGCCGAATCTGATAAATCTAAAGATTCATTTATTTAAACTTTCAAAAACAATTCCTACACACTATTCATACCCAAAGTGGAAGAATGAATCAACAGTCAGCGATCAAAATAAATGATCTGCCACTTTACTGAAGAATTACACCAGCAAACTGTTCCCTGGCTTCCCACGGTGTTTGATTTTCCACACTGGTATAGCAGTCGAAGAGTTGCATTATCTAACCCTGAGGGAAGCCCATAAAGAGCTCACCATCAAGACAAGAACAGATTATTGTGGCCAAGCCGAACAACAACTCACTTAACACCTGGTGCCACGCACGACATTAAAAAAAACTGATCCATTTAACCAAAGACCACACCACGCACATTACATAAGTTAAGAAAATGAATAGAAGAGCATCTAAATAGACATTTTTTTAACAATCTTTCGAAGTCGAAATTGAAAGGCAAGAAAACTGCGAAAAATTACCTATACCTACCAAAACACTTTCCACGTTTAAACTGAAGCAAAATGGTGGCAAAATCATTGATACTAAAAATTTATCATGGAGTCTAGGTCAAATAAAATAATTATCTCTCTTTGGAATTGTTTCCTTTCAAGTTTACTCTAAAGTTATGCCGAAAAGGTTCAATGGACAGTCTGGGCACAATCCTATCGAATAAAACCGACTACCAAAAAAATAATTTTATTACAGAATGAAATTCCCGTATCCGAATATATTATCCAAATCAGTGCAATAAACTCCTCGGAAGACAGCTAAAATTCATTCACCTGCCACAACTATTACATCAAATGAATTTAATCGGAGGAAAAGACACGAGTTCTCCATAGAAAAAAATGATTTTTTAAATTCAATCCCTCCACTTCGAGTGGCCAATGACCCCAGGACAGAGCCGTAAACGCATCGAACGCCACAGTTTGCAAGCAGGGTGCTTCTATAATGAAAATCTTTCGAGAATGGTCGGCCTCAAGTGGAAAAAATCCACTGGTGCCAAGGACTAAGAAATTTAAAAACAGCCACTCATTCGAAGTTACTCATACGAAACGAACTTCGAGACTCCGATAAATCAGTCACGCACAATAGAAATTCTAGCGAGAACTCATTATCAACCCTTTCTGATTAATAATTCAGAGATAAACAGGTGTAGATGCACTTAAGAACTTACGCCAGGGAAAATGGAGATAGCGCTTATCTTCGGCTTTTGAATTCTCGGGCGTCGTCGCTCCATCCTCCGACATTTTTTCCAAGGCTATTTCAAAAGAGCTGAACGTGGAGCGGGGCCAAAATGATGCACCTCCTTCCTTCCAGGCTGCGTTCGTTTTTAATGACTTCGGTCCGAACGCCAAAATAAAAAACTCCGACGACAGTCGATTCCTCAAACACGGGTCATTGAGAAGAGACTAGGTGGTGCTTGCAGCTGAGACCATGGGGGGGTTTCGCGGCGACCAGATCACAGCGGGCCGACTTCCTCGTGAGCAGTATGTATTTTCGTTCTCCGCAGCAGTCGACAGCCAACTTGGCAGCGATTCACATTAACCCAGTGATGTAACCTCCCGAGGGAGGAACCGCGGCCCCCAAAAGATACAAAAACGCTCTCTCGCGTCACTCCCGTGGCAACGATGCCATAACAATTGCTCGCTTCTCGATCGGAAGCGAGAAGCGACGCAAAATAACACAAATGTTTGTAAATACAAAGAGAACGCTAAATCATCGCCGAAAATATTACCGAGATGGAATGACTTTTAAACTGACCAGCCAACAACATTCTTGACTGGAATACAAAGAGGCAAAATTTCACACCAATGAAATGACCACAAAGCAACGAATCCGGTAGGTACATCAGTGTAACAGCAAACATTCGCTACATGACGGCGTAGGTCCATTTTCAGTGCTGAATTAACGAAAAATTTTGAATTCATAAAAATGTACTAGTGAACCTGGCTTATGGCTATGAAGCCACCCAAGACTTAAGAATCATAATATCCCTCGTTTCAGCAATAAAAAACCATTATTACGAACATTAAGACCAAGGTCTTAAACGTCGCGACTCAAATCCTGACGGGAAAGAATGAAAAAAAATGACAACACAGCGCTATTGAAAACAATGTAATCAGACATGGATTGGCTGGAGGCGAAAAAAAATTAAAATAAACTGAATTATCACTAATTATCGAAGTCCATGCGCTTTGATAGCAGTGCATATTAAATGAAAATTTCTGAAAAAAAGCTGTCACTTCCACTTGACCGAGGCACACCAAAGAAAGGACGATTAAAAAAACACCTTGAAATATGGCAACGTATTCTTCACTCGATAAATTTCTACGAACTACAAATGTAGATAAAAAATGTAACTTCTGCGTACTCTGAAGCTAATAACTTCGAGGAAACACTCAAGTCCTACAGATGTGGCAAATCAAAGCTAAACACTTGGGTTTGAGTAAATACTGCTCGCAAGAAGACCACAACATTGGCGACACTCTGAGCACACCGTACAACTAGTCGGAACTGATCACTGCACCTTCAGAGATATGCGACACAGGATCTTCCTGATTGTGTCGACACGATGTCTCCCTAACCCTCCGGAGACCTATCACCTGACATGCAAATGACCGAGTTCTCTACGATACAGACACCAATGAGACGATAGAAGCACTGTATATGTTTCACAAATACCACCCGTTGTATTTACACCGAAAACAAATTTCCCATATATTATGGAAACAAGAAACTAGAGCCTTACCACTGGAAAATAAAAAAATGGACAAGACAGGATAGTTTTCTACGATCCGCGATACCTTCGCGATAAACAGCATTCAGTGTCACTCTGAATCCATTTACGGGTCGTTGGAAAACGGGAGAACGCAAATTCTTGCGCAGACGAACCGCAGCCAGCGATAACGCAAGACTGAACACACATGTGCATTCTATCCACTAGATTATATTGTTGTTAAGGCTTCTCCTACAAACTAAAGGACACAAAAAATGAGAAACGAGGCGGTACATATAAATACTATTAACAGAGAATTGGCCACTGCAGAGCACCAGAAGAATACGGATGATTTACGAAATTAGAAATAACAATAACAATTGAAATACAACCGCGGGAAAGAAGACCAAGGCTGCTATTATGGATAAGCGTTGCAAAAAATAGCATACGCTATTCTGCGGGTCATTATAGCAACGACCCCGTATTATGAATGAAGCGTAGTAATAATTTTGTTCGGAATAGCAGCATGCTATTTCTTGCGCGAGCTATTTGGAAGCTCCGCCTCTTCCCGTATGAAAAACTTTCTGAACAGTTTGCGTAACCAATCAGGGAGAAGATATTTTATATATTTTTCTGTATTTTACGGAATATTGTCTTGAAATTATAAATAATTGCTTTATTTACATTTAAAAATTATATTAAACCTTGGAAATATATAATACGCTTTGAAAATCTCATTTAAGAAATCAGCTGTTTGTTGTGTTTGTGATAATTTCCCAATGGCTTCAGACAGGTGGGTTAGGTCATAATTTCGTTGTTATAATGATGATTTATCGGACATAAATATTCAATGATTTACCTATATCCGATCGGTCCTTTACCGTGAGATATATGCTATGCGAAATAATCATTGAAAGCTAAATATGTTTGATTTTCTTCGTAAATGTGTTAGGCTTCGAAGTCTGTTTGTTGCATATCAGAATTAATATGTATCAACTTTTATTGTATTGCTCGTGACGATATCGTTTTACTGTATGAACTAGAAGCTTTCGTTTCTAATGTTATCTATATATTATATGACTCCCTAATTTCAGTGTTCATTCTCTGTTTAGGAAATGAAGTAGGTGGCAACGTCACAGCTGTGCTTTCATGTATTATGATGGAATAGTATCGATATTTCAGCTGCATATTTGGAAAAAGCAGAGGGAGGTGATGGTGAATTTGAGGATGGATGGAACAGCTGTGAAAAAGTGAATCTAGCAATAGTGAATCGTGTGGAAAGTGCTGTTGTGTCAGTTATCATTGTTTTCGTATCAGCTGATTTTATTATGTGCTCACTGAAATTTTTGATAGACCCTGAACTGTGCCGATAAACTGAAACTTAATTGTGTGAATAACTTACTTGTCTATAGAGGAAACAATTTGTATCCAATTCCACATGATATATATTGCATTAATGATGTAGTGCATGGATATTCCATTAAACGTTTGTGGTGAATCATATTTGTTCGGAAACTTTATTGGTGTTCGGAGAAATCCTTTGTTTTCAAGCAAGTAATTCAAGTCGACTGCCCGTGTTTATAATTTAGTAAATTTTTAGTTTTAATTGTAGAAGGCAGCGAATAGTGGGGAAAACAATTTCGACTCGTTGCATGTATTTGTATATACTGTCCAATTGAGGAAATGAACGGCTGATCAAAGTATATGGTATTATTATGGTAATATATGGTTTTCATTGAAAGCTATAACTATTAATATATTTGGCGAGTTAGTGTGTTAACACAAGCTTGAAATTTTTCAAGAATCGACCTGATAGCCTACATTGAGGATATTTTTAGTAGCAAGTCAAGTGATGAAATAAAATTATGAATTGTAAATATGAATAAAACACGTAAAATTTGGGCTAATGGTAGTAATTCTTTGCATTAATTGTTATTGTTTTCGTACTGTCGATGAAGCAAGCTTGTGCTTCATATATTAAGCTCGAATGTTAATTCCTAACCAAATCACTTAACTAGTTAAATATTCATCACTTATGCTACTATTATTTAATTAAAATAAAGCTGATATCATTTTATTTTTGGCTATTATTCCATTTTTCAATGCTTGATTAGGTTACTTTAACCTCAGAAAAACAATTCGACATCGCAATGCGCACGTTTTCTGGTTGCAATACCGAATTGCTCGGCATCGAAGACCGCGTAATATTATAGCAAGCCTACCGGTTGCAATTCGCCGTTCATAATAGTAAATAGCAACGGGCCTATGCTATTCTGAGAATTACGTCTTCCGGTGTAGTAAAAACACGAATTGCAACCGTTCGTAATACCAAATAGCATAGGCGTTGCAATACGCTATATTATAGCAACATCGGTTGCAATAATGAAGAATAGCATGATGCTATTCCATCCATAATAGCAGCCCAAGAGCATTTCGGTACAGCCAAGAAGGATTGGGGGAAGATGAACCACTGGGTAGCAGCATTGCGGCAGCATAAAGAACTAACATGAGTTAAGGTGAAATGAGGGCTGCAATACACTAATATAATATTTATAAATGAGGATCCCGAATGAAGCCTTCGAACAGCCCAAACAAAAATCCTTTAAGTGTTAGGTGTCTCTGGAAAAGAAACTGCCCCCCCCCCCCCACCCTCCTCTTTGAATGCGTGAAAATTCACACACCGGTGGCTTAGTCTAGGGTAAACTGTATCCTCACCGATCCATATTAACTTTCGGGTCGAAACAGTGAGCGAATATTATTACACTACTCAGTATGTATGTCCAATCAGCATGGTAGCCGCAGAAGAATAAGGAGATAGGCTTACCAGTGATAGCGCGCGGACGTGCAACACCCTTGACAAGGCTCACCCGCGAGGCACGCAACGGAATACACACTGCCTTCTCACGGCGATCACCATAACAACAATAACAAGCCGGCGCGCGCCCTCTGCGGCTCCGGAAAGGCGAGGGCGGACCACGTGACTTGAGGCACCTCCCCTACCCCCTTACCAACCCACTCAAATCGCTCCAAACGCACCGCAACTTCTCCACTGCCAGTGACGTAATTTCAGTTTTGAACTTGAGGTGAGAACTACACGGGAGTACGGATTCGGGAGTCCTCCCCCGAACATATTTTCGAAATTTTCAGTTAACATTGAGGTCTTTTCAAGTCTGCTTAGAGTATTTTCTAGCATAAAATTACTCCTCTGTTCACGTTAACTATTCCAAAGATAACCACTCAGTGATTCAACCTGGAGGGAGGTTGGTTTTTGACAGTCAAGGGTAAACACTGGCGTGTGAACATCACACATTTAGGGTCCAATTCCTTTCACGGAAGTTTCCTCTCACACTACTGACGGTTTATTTTGGGGGTGTCCAAAGGCTTCACCCAGGATTTGAACCCTGGAAGCTACGACCCCATGCTCTACCCGATGGGCCACCACTATACACCTAAGTTAACCACTTGGTCAATAAGTATTGGGGTGACAAAATACGAGGACGATAATTTTACGGTGGAAACTGCCATTCCTTGCCAACCCCGTAATACAAAGAATCCTCTCTCCTCGAGTCGATCGCGATCTTTCCTCAAAATCCTAATTTTAGGCCAAGCACCAAAATGCAAAGAATGCTGCAACCCCTAACTTCCGAATATTGGAGTCGGATTCGTTTTTGCTGAAGACGATGACACAGGAGGTGGAGGAAACGTCACCTTACGCCGATCTCAATTTTAGAACCCCAGAAAAGCCTCCATCAATATTAACATACATACATTATTATTGCAGTCCCCACAGCAAACACATACAAGAGTGCTCAAGGTGGCTGCGCAGTAACCAATAGCAATAGATACTTCTTTTGCTTCAAGAGTATTTAATTTAATGTGAATTAAGTTATCAATCGAAGTCGACAAGTTGCAAACAAACGCTATCGCCGTAGTCAGCCAATCAGAACTATTACATGAACTCGGATTTTCCCATTTCAATCATGGTCTCCTGAAAAGAAACCTAAAACTTATGTTTATATTTATCTTGAGTTTCCAGTAACTTTCAAGCTATTAATGTCAGTTCTGATGGAAAAGGGAATATCTACTTCCTACAAGGAAGGTGCATCATTAAAATATACGATTTTTATGATGGATTAATTCGAATTATTCCAGTCCAGTCCATAAACCTTGCTCCCTTATTTCCCGCACAACGCTCAGCCAGGCATCCTTTCTTCTGATATGAATACAAAATATTTCCTCATCCTCAATACCCCTTTTCACCTCTGTATTGTCATAGCTTGCTCCCTTCACCGACCACTTGAAGAATTTCCTAGTCAGATTTCCACTCCGACCAATACGTCTCCCCCAATAATCTTCCATGACCACATGAAGCATATTCCCGTATTCCTTCCTCTTTGTCTACGCCATTGTCACATAGGAACAATGGAACATTCCTTAGTATGTCTCACAAGTCTTCAATTTTGGATTTATAGTTTGTAGAAAGCTATAAAGCGACGACTACTTCGTAATCTCAGTATATTTCCTTGTCCATATAGTGCACTTTAAGGTGCTCCTCAGTAAATATTTACTGCCACAGAACGTATCCTTTACCCATGCTACTATTCCAAAAAATTAGCTAATTGCCGGGACCATTTCGCCTTATTAACTGCCGAATAACCAATTATATTATTTTTCCCACGCCTAACATAGAATGGAGAATAAATTTAGCATAAATCGACAAGAAATTAATACGAAATTATAAAGAATATATCAATATCCTTGCGGTATTTTTTACCAACGTTTTTATTTTTGTTGCGTATGATGCACGATACTGGCGAAATATCTACATGCATGAGATAACATAACGAAAAATTGGCGATTATCCGGAGTGAACGTTTTTTTCCAGGGATTTCGAAGGAGTGAGTCGGGCCATGAATGACGAAGTTTCGAAGTCCAAATCGTTCCTCGTATGAATATGATTCGATATCAGATATTTTAAACATTCACCCTGACGTTAAAGAAACATCTGAATGTCGAACCGTAGGTAATCAAGGATCAACTCATCCGGATACATTCCCGAGGAAAATACGTCTTTTTAACCAATGAGGAGTTCCAGCCTTCATGCTCATGGATTTCTAGTTCTAATCCTGTCACGAATCGCATTCAAAAATACTTTTAAAAATTGCAAATTAAAAAAAAACGGGAAATTTAAAAATCACTCTACTGCGAATGTCCATATCGAATACTTCATGCTCCACTTCCCTATCTAAAGGTTCATGCCCAGCACATCGCACAGGAACAACCCCAAGATAGCTCCAGCAACCAGCTTTGTCCTGCTTGGCCAACGCGACACGATGCTCCGGATTCGTTGCGCTCTTCCATCTCTTTATTTAGGATTTCTATTAAAAAATACGTACGATCAAATTCAATCATGTTAAATGATAATACACAAAACTTAAACACTTCATGTGAGCTGTTGGGCACTTTCTCTTTTTAATTTGGGATTTCTCTCAGACTCGTACCAACAAATACCAGAGCTAGTCTTTAGTCAATTAACTGTACTATGTAATTCCTTTGATCTTCCATCGCATAATAAGCTCGTCTTCATTTTTGATGCTGCCTGGGTCGGCGAACTTTATAGGAAAATGAGTAAATTTTTAACCTTTTACCTCTTCGTCTATTGAAACAAGGAACGGGAAAATTTTTACGGATGTAGATCCTATTCTACATGATCTTAGTCTACAGATTTGAAGAACTGATTAGTGATGCCCGAATGCTTTGAGTTACGGCTGTAGGTACTCCACGCTCGATTTCTTCGACCTTCCTAAAATGACATCACTCATACTTCATACAAGTTGTCTGGCATTCGGGGACGGAGGGAGAAATGACTACACCATTTCGAATAGTAGGCTTCCACATCGCAGGACGTTTACCTAAATGCTTGGCCACGTGCCCAGCTGATGCGAGAGGAGGAGGTGGATAGGCGCGTGGGCGGGGAGAACGTGGCTTGAAGCGGTAAGAAAAACTGCCGCGCGGAGGGGCCGACATGAAAGCCGGCTCCATCAATCTCTAACGTCGCGTGGACAGCCGATTCACTTCATTTATTCATTCCGGAGTGAGAACATCGACGATAATAACACATGGAAACTGCCCCTCCTCCGTTCATGACCAGGTCATTGACATGCGGCCTTACGAAGAGATTTCAATAACAAATGCTTGTAAACCTAATTAAACTTGCCTTCACCACATTCCGCGATTCTTTCCTTCAAACCTAAACAAGTTATCACAGGATAAACACAGGCGCAATATGCAGTATAAAAATACGAGTATGACACTAGTTAAGGGCTGATATAACTTGAGAATGGGACATTCAAATCATTTAATTCTAAGCAAATGAGGAAAAAACTTGACGAAATTCCACTCTTATTCTCAGTGTCAAACAAAGCTTATCATCATCATGTACAATGAAAACGGTTGATAATTATGAATGTGGCCAGTACCATTTCTGTGGTGCTTGGATTACTAGTCACCACTGACGAATTATAAGGGACTCATGCCCTTCCCACACCCCAGAAATTCATTAAAAAATAGAAAAATGGTATTGAAAAACTTCTTTTTCCAATGCAAGTTTTTACTTCGCAAGTTCAATATTTAATACTTGAGCATTTTATGCCTGTCATTTTTATACAGCGATTCCTAAATATTCTCATTCAATAGTGTTATGGCCAAAATCCTAATTACAAATCCCTTGCCCCCCCCCCCTCCCCCCAGTGCAATGAAAACAAGTGAACCTCTCCCTCTAAAAATAATGATTTTCATCCATACATGATAGTAACCAGCGGTGTAACTAGGAATATGCTTTGGGGGGATAGATTGGCCTGGGGTGGCGACCCTCCTACCAGGTAATGGGGGGTCAGGAAATTTTTTGAAAAAATGATATGCCTGTAAATACATTTTACATCATTTTGAATTTTTTTTTAATTTCTCTGATGCTTTACGGGGAATATATCCCCTCATCCCCCCATAGTAACGCCAGTGATAGTAACCATGCATAATTTAAAAGTAAACCATAAGAAGTGTCAGTTAAGGTATACTCAATCGTAGATTCAGGATTTTTTTCCTGGAGAAGGGGGGGCACAAGGGTCAGAGAGGCAAACGGTCTTCTCATAATTGATATTAAAAACAACATACAACAATTACTGCATGAACAATTCTTTCTTTTAAAATGAAGTTTAATAATATGAAATTAAATGATAGAAACTCCATAATGCACAAAACAAAATGAACGTAATGATAATAGTATTCAAAATCTTGCCTATTTTCTACGAATCCAGTGGGAGGTGCATGTGCCCCCGTGCCTATCCCGTAAATCTTCCAACGGGTGTACTAACCAAAATGAAGAGTAAATGTTGTAACACTGCCTTTGATGCTTCTCGAGAACAACAGAAAAGAAGGAAAACAGAGAAATCTACTCCAAATAACAATAAAATGTATCAAAATCCTCCACGAAAACTAATTTGAACTACCTCCTGCACAGGAGTAAATACCTGCACATTCAAATAATGCATAAAAGGGAAAAGTGTCTCCCAAATATAAATATACCATGTAAAATGAGAGGACATATCTTGCATGCTGATAAGCAAGGCATCATTAAATAGGATAATAGATGAAAATGCGCTTTAAGTGCTCAATTTGGCTTAGTGTAAATTTAAAAAATATCATTGGCACCACACTTCTGGAACTTCAATACATTGCAGCACTTTGGAAATAAAAACACAATTAACAGGTAATATTTCCCTGACAGAGAATGATAGCAGAATGCAACTGTCCATATTTTCAGACGATGCACTTTCCTTTGAGAAATAGTTGAATTTCTGGTCCGGAATCTTGTGTAAGAATTCATAATAAATAGAAGATTACCTATGACACCAAACTTCACTCTTGAGAACAAATAATACAAATAAAATACCAAATACACTTCAAAACCTATGATGGAGCAGTGATGGGATTTCTTTAGTCAAAAAGAAGGGATAAATTGCATGCTTTGGGCTCTATATTGGATACCAGATAGACAGGCACTAATATTTGAATGAAAAAAATCCTACACTTCTGAATTATTCCTGAAATTGGACATTTTAGATACCATAGTCCTAATACATGACATACACTTGGGTAAATGAGATCATTGCCACGTAGATATGTCCATACCTCACAAGTCAACAGAAAGACTATGTGATCGAACTTGATAGTGAACAGTAAAAATATGCTGGCTTTCCAGAAAGTGCTCGCAAATTTCAAACTAGTTAATTTTAAAATGCAAACGACAGGAAAAGATAGTTTTGACGAATTAACATTTCCCATTTGGCATTACATCTTATCTCATTTAACCTCATGCATTTAATATAAGAATATGGAGAGGTTGCCGCGCACGTTTTGTGAGTTGGTGATGTCATTAGTTTAATGGTTCATTAATTTACTCAGGAATAACAGCTTGAAGAGTAAAGGTATCATTCTCAAGTGTGTAAACAACAATGAACTGAGTGTGGACGATGTCCTAGGTAAGAACTTCAGGATTAGAAATAAACCTTTTTTACAAGAATTTTTTATCTGCAGAAGGGTTAATGCCAACGATATTTTTCTGCAAAAAGCTTGAGAAATATTTAAGTGATTGAAAAGAAAAATATTTATCTCTTAATTTTTCACACACAAACAATCAAAATATTTTTTTTAAATGGTGAACAAGCCATTGATTAGAGTATTCAGAGAATAACTAATTTTAGAAAAAATAAAAAAGGAGTAAGAGTAACAAAAATAAAAATATAAGTAAATCTACCAAGAGAAAACCATTGAAATAAATAATGTAATTTGTTTATAATTGGAAAAGCTTTGGCCCAATAACCATACCCTACTAAAATTACAGCAAATGACACGAAGGAGGCGTAGTTATGTATACTAGTAGCAACATTTACCCTGGAAAATGTAGACTTTTTCCAAATAAGCATGAAAATGTGGCATAGAATAAATAAAAACCAAAGAAACAGATTTTTGTTTTGAGAGATTTTTCTAATGCCAAAGGTAGATGACAGCAAATGAATGATGAACAACTAGAGCAGTGGTTACAAAACTGCACGCATACTAACCTTTAATAGCCCAAAAGTCACGAGGAGGGAGCATTGTGCCTCCAGTGTTGCCTCCAACAGTTTCCAAAAAGGCACGAAGGCACTTGATGTTTTCACGACAAGTAGCAGCCATTTCAGCCTATGAAGAAGTAAAAATAATCACAGCAATCTTTAGACAAATGAAACTAGAAGAATACGTTGAAAAATAGATGAAAGCGTATTTGAGGCACTCATCAAAAATTCCTTGCATTTGTTGAAATCATGAATAACAAATGCCAGAAATGGAAATTGAGCTATGGGCTCTGTGCCCTTTCATTTAAGAGAATTCTCACTGAACTGATACACAGAAGAATGCACCAAAAACTGAATTTGATGAGAAAAAATCATAGCTAATTGCCAAGAAACATGGACTGGAGAGATATGTACTTACATAATCAGCAGGTGGAGGGTATTTCCCAGGGCTGGTCATGGGAGATAATCCACCATTAAGTGCCTTTTCCATAACATTCTCTGTGTACATGACTTGGGCAAGCGACTCCTGCAAAAAGTGGTTCACATCTTCCAGATCAGAGTCCGAGTCAAGGGCAGTCATGGGATTAATACCACACATCCCATCAACCAGGTTCACCATTGGACTAAGAGATGCCGGGCCCTGGTTGCCCAGGATGAAATTGGGTGGGAGCATTGAAGACTGTGGCATTTCTCCAAATGGAGGCCTAGGGCGAGATGATCCCACCAGTCCAGAGACCTGGAAAAACCAAAAAATATCCATTAGAACGAGTTCCTGCACCATTAAATATATATCTTCAAAACTAATGCATGACCCAACAAAAATAAACACAAAACAAAACCAAGAATGTTCATAGTGTACTAATAACTTGTAATGCCTAATCGTTAATTATATATGAATCAATTAAATAATCAAATGAGAAAAGCTTTGGCCAATTCATCCCTCACAGTATAACATCATCATGCTAAATGCAGGTGAGTATTCACTAATATGGAACTAAGATTAATATTCCATAGTATGGATTACTGATTTCAATCCCTTGTGAATGAAGATAGATTATGTTTCAGTATTTTTTCTGGAATTAGCATGGTATTCTAACATCATCTTCAGCATGATAAGATGTGTAATGAGGGGACTACAGGGAAAACTAACTTTAGCAGCTACCAAACAGGTAAGATAAAAGTGGTGGATGAAGTAGAAAAGAGCAACCACCAAAATATATTGAAATTGAACTCAATACAAGAACTCCTGAATATAGGTAATAGTGAATTATGCACTTTCAAATAATGTATGTTGAAGGCTATTTTGTTCACAAACCTACTTGCCTGGATCACTGAGTTGTGTAATCAAGGCTTTAGAATAGTAAACAGAATAGTTAATCATGGACAGGATCAGTGGTGCAGTGAGGGGGAGGTTTTGGAGGAATAAACCCCCCCCCCCCAGAGCTTAGAGAAATTTTTAACTTTAATCCATTTTACTTAATTGGATTGATATTACTAATAGTGTAAGGATTAATAAAATATCCCTCAGAAAGCCATAAAACTCACCATTTTGAACAGTTTATCTTAAATTTCCACAATTTATTAATTTCGCACCTACTGCTTATCCTAGAGGGTATTCCATACCTCCACACAGCCTGATATTAGTTGAACCTAAACCCCCCCCCAGCCTTAATTCCTAGCTGTGCCCCTGAAAAGGATATGTAAATTAACCCATTCGCATCCATCCCCTGGGATTTAAATTGACCATCCCATTTATATCGATCAATTTTCAGGTGAATAAAATCTACAAGTAAGAAAACTATTTCTAAGGTGATTTACATCAAAAACTCATAAAATAGCTCAGGACCAATTGATAGATATCACTATGCTTTCTGCGTACCGGTACACTTGTGATGTTTGTGGCCAGTTTCAGGTTGCATACCAGTATGTACGCTTGTAGATGCGAATGGGTTAATTTCTTTTTGAGCTTTTTTTTCAGTGCTTCTGATGATGTTCATTTTTACTGATGACCACTACTTTTGTTTACTACTCTATCTACATCTTATATATAAAAATGAATCGCAAAATGTGTTGGTAAGCGCATAACTCAACAACGCCTGGACCAATTTGGCCAATTCTTTTTTTAAAATGTTCGTTGAAGTCCAAGGATGGTTCTTACGGCGAGAAAAAATCGAATAATTGCCGGGAAAACCCTAAAAACAGCCCTTTTCTTTTTCACATACAAACGTTTTCTAACTAAAACGTAGAATCAATTTGAGCTTTATTCCTATTATATAAAGTTCATATTAAATTACAAGCACTCACTGTTATCTAAGAAATGTAGGTGTGTTCCTAACGTCAAAAAGTAAATTTGCACTTTCTTACCGCTATACAAAGTTCAAATTCAATCATATCTATCAAAACAGTGTGCGTGTGTGCGTTGGAGCACAGAATACGTCGTTGGAGGATTTAATGTCGCGTTCCGAAACTAAAAAAAAGTGATCGCGGACCCGACCAAATTGAATAGTCACAAAATATAATAATAACAACTTGGTTGGATTCGCGATATTATTTCTTTTGTTTTACTTTCGGCAGGCGACAAAAAAAAACATTGGTATGGCTTTAAAGGATTTGACTTCAAGTCATATCAGACTAAAAAAAAAAACAAATTAAAAAAACAACTGTCAATGTCGATTTGCCGCCTTTGCCGGTGTTGTTTTTCTTGGATTTTCTGTTATACTCTACTGAGTGTGCTTTTGTTTTGTTTGCAGTGTTTTGTTATCTACCTATGAAAAAAAAGTTATTGCATGTGACACAATATTTTAATAATGCCTCCTATAAGACGAGGCAATTAAGTAGAAGAACACGAAATGCTACAAACCAAGCTAATTACCGATCTAATCGTACTGCACAAGAACGTGACGACCGAAATGAACATGAAAGAATTAGGATATCACAAACACGTGAAGCGCGAGCACGACTTTCAAGTAATAATCGCGCAAATTTGAATCGAGCTGCTTTCAGTTACGATGTGTCAATTGACTACAGTAACTACCAATGTGTTGTTATTGGTTCTATGAACTCGGTTTGCTCACATTGTAAAGCATTAAAATACAAAAACGAAGCCAATGGATTGTGTTGCGCAAATGGTAAAGTGAAATTAATACCATTGAATCCACCACCAGAGCCATTGTACTCATATAAAAAATTTTTGGAGGCTTTAGACAGAACCTTAAAAGATCTACGGAGCAATCAGAACCGATTTGGTGGTGCAATGATTTTATTAGCAGGAGATTTTCGTCAAACATTGCCAGTGATTCCACGATCAACGCCAGCTGATGAACTCAACGCATGTCTAAAGTCATCCAATTTGTGGAAATATGTCAAAGTACTTCATTTAAGCAAGAATATGCGTGTTGAGTTGCAAAATGACCAATCTGGAAACATATTCTCTAAACAACTCATTGACATTGGTAATGGCAATTTTCCTATTGACATGTCGACTGGATGCATTAACTTTCCTCAAAGTTTTTGCCATTTAACTCAATCAAAAGAAGAACTCATTCAGAAGGTATTTCCAGATGTTGCTCAAAATTACAGAAACCATGATTGGTTAAGCGAACGAGCTATATTGGCAGCCAAAAACATTGATGTAAATGAATTAAATTTCAAAATTCAAGAACAAATTACAGGCGAATCGAGGATATATAAATCAGTTGATTCGGCAACTAACCAAGACGATGTAGTTAACTATCCACCGGAATTTTTAAACTCGCTGGATTTGCCAGGATTGCCACCTCACAATCTTCAATTAAAGGTTGGATCGGTAATTATAATGTTGCGAAATATCAACCAACCGCGCCTTTGCAACGGCACACGGTTAGCGATAAAAAAACTACTAAACAACGTGATAGAAGCAACTATATTGAAAGGAAAGTATGAAGGAGAAGATGTTCTCATACCGCGCATCCCAATGATTCCGACTGATGTGCCATTTGAGTTTAAACGACTACAGTTTCCAGTGCGGCTTGCTTTTGCCATGACCATAAACAAGTCCCAGGGGCAATCATTAAGTGTTTGTGGTATTAATTTGGAAAACCCATGTTTCTCACATGGTCAATTGTATGTTGCCTGTTCCCGTATTGGAAAACCATCAGATTTGTTTGTCTATGCGCCAGGTAATCAAACAAAAAACATCGTTTATCACAAAGCACTACAATGAAAATAGAACTGATTTTTTTTGTTAATAATTATGATTTACATGATTAAAATTACTTACTTTTAAATGCTTATAGTGTTTTATTTAATTATTTTTAATTCACACCGAATTATTACCAGGGTGACGGTTCTGTTCAGGATAATTTTTTGCAAAGAATATAAAAAAGGTAGGAACAAAACACTGCCACATTACAAATTTTTTTGACAGGACGAAGTCTGTCGGGTCAGCTAGTTCAATATAAATAATAAACTTTTACAGTTTTTAACTGATTTACATACATTAAAATACCTTAACTATAATATGATAATGGGTCAGTGGAGCATAGAAGATGCCAGAAAGGCATATAAATTAAATGTAGATTTCAAATTATAGCATGTATTGATTGATAGTTTCAGCTAATTTTAACTTGCAACTATTTTTTTACAATTTTACGCATATGATCACTGATCCTAACTGAGAAATACTAGTAGAATTGACCATTAGGGTGCGTCGATGGCTAGGTCATTCTGCACCACAACTCAATCTTTTGATTCAAATCATATAACAAAGGGATCGTCACGGCACAATTTAATAACATAAAATAGAAAGGAACTTTTAAATTTACTGATAGATAATTCCGAGTCACATTCATGGAATCAGCTTTGAACCTCTGAGAAACGGGCCTTGTGTTAAAACTAAATGATACGGTAAGCTTTTCAAAAGATTTTCTGATATAATGATATAGTCCAATGAAATATTGGCAACAAAATAGATATTAACTGAGTGGGAAATAATAATTCAGGATGAGGAGAGCAATTCAGAGAGAGTGCAAGTAATTTTATCTGACTCCTTTTTTTGACTTTTTGAACCCCTACGATCGAAAATCCAGGGATCTCTTCAATGTTTTTTTTAAAGGGAAGAGATATAATGAAGCTATGAGCCATTTCTCTCATTATTCAAATTTTATAATGTTACTTATATTTTCTAAAAAGACTTGATTCTAATAGTGCAGCTACCGCAAACATGCCTTTGATCAGAATCATGAATTCAATGCTTCATGTAGTGAAAATTCATTCTCCTGACACAAAACATTTAGGTGAAACAGTGAAACCTCTGTTCACCGACAACTCCTACCTCTGACTTGAGGAAAGAATTCAATTCTCTGGAAGATTGGTATGCATTTATTTAAGGATAAAACCTCTAGTATCCAGGCACTCCTACTTACAGACATGGACACTTTTAGACATAATTTTACTCTTTTGCGGACACCATCACCATGCGTTTTCTGACTGATCTTTAATCACTATTCAGACGTGATATTAGAAATAAAAGGATTTCATTCAGCTAACTTAAATTCCTACGCTATAATTTTTTCCAAGTAAAATAAAGCGTAAAAATGATGTTTTCTTTGGGTCACTTCCCACTTATGGATACCTCTCATGCACACTTTTTTGAGGACAGCTAGTGTCCGTAAGTGAGAAGTTTCACGGCATTATACTCAAAGAATCAATATGAACTTATAATTACACACAACAAAACATGAAAATATACAACCTACAAAGCTAATTTCATACTTATACTAGTAGAGACAAAATAATAACCCATTGTTTTGGGAACAGACACAACAAAACACCAACAGCAAAGACACTTACTGCTTGTCTTTTCCTTCTCCCACTGCCAGTTCTTGAGGATGAGCCTGGAGAGGGTGGAGTTGGAGAATGAGAGTGAGGGAGTGAGCGTTGGCCATCGCCTGGGAAGGAATCGAGAGTTGAGCAAGGTGTTGGAGGCTGCCGAGCAAGAGATGAGCCTCCATCTGATTGGCTGTCAAAGTGCTGGCGATAGTCGTCACCAAACTCCATCAAATTTTTGAGCTGCTCCTTGGTGGTTTTGTCATCATCACTAGTGTATTCACCTCCTTCACTCAGGCAAACCTGTTAAGCATTAAGAGAGGAAAAATTAGCAAACATTTAAAAAGGCCATATCTTTCTTTAATAAATAACCTGAGAATAATTCAATTTAGTGACACACACGCATCTTCTATTGCTTTAAAATGCTTTTTCATTCACTTGAAATTCATGAAAGAGGTTTCAGGATAAAAAAATGAGAATAGAAAAGACTTTTTTCAGTTTCTCCCTTGTGAATCTAAAAATGAATCATTTTATATTGTGACGGAACCCCTTAAATATCTGCCATTAGGTTTATTTCGTTTGTGTGAGATTTATTCTGGTTGTGTTGCTTGAATTGTATGAATTGTATTGGTGAACAAGTGAATGGTGAATACATTTGAAATTGTAGTTCGCCTAGTTCCCAACTACGTCGTCACTGTACGTATCGTGTGCAGACGACGTTAGTGCGGGGAACGCTGGGTAGGGGAACTGAATAAATAGGGAAGCTGAGCGAGAGCAAAAGACAGAGAGTGACGCACGAACGAGCAAAGCATACGCGGAGAAGGAGTAGAGAAAGCAAATGCACCACATCGGAGTCAGCACATTGAGAGGGGGAAAGTGGGGTATGGCCTTTTTGGACTACGCTATAGTGATGGGTCGATCATGAACGATTCGATCAAAAAGATTGAATCACTAGGTGAATCAAATGACTCGTGATTCATTTCGTTAAACAAGTCGATCATCAATCATCAATCACTCCGACTTCCGGTTTCATATCAATCATCTCGGTTTCCGGTTTGTTTCAAAATTTGGAACGATCGATGCTTGATCTCTTTTCCTCAGGGCAGAAATAGTTGTGAGAAAATTAAATACTACATATGTTATGAAGAACTGAATACTTGTGTAATCTTTTTCTTAAATGTTTTCCAGCAGTTATCAGTATTAATAACACCAATACACGTAAAAGGAAAATATTAAGATGACTCCTGTAGGAGAACGTTAAGAAGTAGAAGTTAAAGCTGGTTACATTTTATTGTGCCGTTCATAAAATTATCCTGCAGATCAGATTCATGCATAGTGTGTGGTGTATTTTTTGTTATATTTTGATCACCTATAGTTAGAAATTATTTTATAAGTGTTAAGAAACTGTGGCAGTTTTGCCTTCCCAAATATTTTCATGACACTACTTCCTTCATTTTTGCAATCTAATTTACTTATCTAGGAATTCACAATCAAAATAGTATATGAAATGATAATGTGGATAGCAATCAGCGTTACCAATGCTCTTCGCAGATGAGGCAATATTTATTCGATTATTCAAAGTGATTTATTACATCCATTGATTGAGTCTTTTCGATCTTGATTCCTTTTGAGTCTTTTCGATCATGATTCCTTTTGAGTCTTTTCAATCATGACTCCTTTGAGTCTTTTCGATCTTGATTCCTTTGACTCTTTTCGATCTTGATTCATTTGAGTCTTTACGATCATAGTGATTGAATCAATTGATTGAATCACTTATGTGACTCGAGTCAAAATGATTGAATCACTAAAATGATCGACTTTGCCCATCACTACTACGCTAAGCAAGTTCCTTGGCATTAAAGGGATCGGCATTCTAGAAGAAGTACCTGCCACGATTCAGCAGACGCAATCCACTGTCTGTTGGTCAGAGTATTTTCTACAACTGATCCTCGCAGGAAAGGAAGCATAAGCTAACCACGCCTTAATTCCCTATTTCCCCTCATGAAGCTTGTTAAAGCTGAATAAGTGCGCTCAAGTGTGTGTTTCGTGCTCTCACGCTCGTAGGAAGAAGAAGAAGGACCTTTTTTAGTCAATTTCTCACTGTTCACTATATATCAGAATTGCCTTGACGATAAGTCATTTTTTTTTTAATACATTGCTAAAGAGTGTTAATCTCTCATTGTACTTTATTAGATATCTAAATTGCCTTGACGATTAAGACATTTTCTTTCTTTGAATGCATTGCTAAAGAGTGCTGAATCTTATTGTTGATGAATATTGCATTTAATTGAATTATGTCAAAGGGTATTTTGTGTTTCAAGGGTATTTTGTATCTTAAGGGTTATTTCTTGTTATCATGTTTTGGTTCATTAAAAAGTGATTTATGTTAAAAGGAAGTAGGGCTAGCATCTTGTTATTTAAGGGGGGAGATATGTCACCTTATTCGGCGATTCCTCTGCCACCCATCAATTTTATTGTTTTTGTGCAAATCAAACAGCGCTGGTTGCTTGAAATCCGAATTCCCTACACCTGGATCAGAGGAGGGGAGTGGTGGACAAAGGCTGTGACTCCTCCGACTCAGGGAAAAATAATTACGCGTGTGTCGCCTCGCTTGCTAACCTCACTCGTCCAAATACCATCGGAGAGAACAGAGGGAAATTACTTTTTAGGGTTACCATAAAACGAATTCACACAGAACCCAAACCTTGTCTACTGAACTTTTACTGGGGCTTTATAATAATTAAATCTGGCACCAAAGCCTACCTGATAATTATCCCAAGCTTGTTCAGAATATGAGCTGGTTTCCTCAGTCTGCAGGCTGCCCAGCTTCTCTTCTTCCTCACATTCTTCATCATCTGGCGGGAGTGGAACCTCTGCCATTCTAATGGGCAACCTCCAACCTTCCTTGCAATGGCCAATGCCCTCATCATGCCCATCCACTTCATCCTTTGACTCATCCGCCACCATGTTTGAGGAAGAAAAGTCACTGCCCGTGGACTGGCCACTGCTTCCCTTACTTCCAGGGGACAATCCTTTACTGCTGGTCCGGCTGCCTCTACGATGCATTAGGGCTGCACCCATTTCTCCAAGTAAGCTGTCTGAATTTCCTGACTCACTCTTGTGACCCTGCAATTCAAATTGCGAATTAAACATTAAGAAACAAATAATAAAGCAATCAGCATACTCAGAGAAGATAAAACTTAAACAGTATTTGACATCCTCAAAAATTCAATTCTGATTTTAAAGAGGTATACTCACTTTGCTTGAATAATTAAAATACATGTACCTTTTTCCTCAAAAAAAAACCTAATCTAATGGGAAATGTTTCAACCAATATATTCTTCCATAAGTGAGCACATGAAATGTGAAGACAATTATGCATGTCTACCTCAAAATGCATTTGTAAAACACATTTAATTGCATTTGTAAAGAACATTTAAACGGGAGCCAAAACGCTTCACAATAGGGTGAGTGAGTAAGGACCAAGACCCAATGCAGGAATTTGAAATCACTAAAATGAAGAATAGATATATCTATATAATTACATAAGTACATTAGACTGGGTGGATCAATATCTGGAATAAAGAACTCACCAAAGTCCTCCTCCTGGTTCGAATCCTCTTCTTTCTGGAAGAGCTGGTGCTTGCTGATCCAGCTCCACTCCCAATGCCGTCTCCATCCATGCTCCCTCTCATAGGCGTGAGCTCTCCTGAACCCATCCCCACCCTGCCCGTATTGCTGCCAGCATCTTCCACACCAGTCGAGCAAGATGACGAAGAATATGCGAGGCAGTGAATAGCTTGCTCTGAGGTGGAACGAACAGTGCTATGGATGTTAGGGCGATTGGGAGAGTTTGGAGTGGGTGATGTTGAATGAGGGGTTACAGGCAATGGGTGGATGCCAGGAGAGGTCATGCTGACCAAGTGGCCATGACCTGACACACAGATGCTCCAAGGTCGGCGTTTCTGCTCTGATTTAGGACTGCGCTGGTGGTTACCTGATGAAGTCTTGCTCTTACGTCTCTTGACTCGAAGAACCATCTACAAAATTCAAGATTGCACAAATAAGTCGTCTCATCAAAATAACTTATTTTTGAAATAAGCTATCACCAAGTCCCACATTTAATTGAAAATGACCAAGTACCACATTTATTAATGCTTTATGGGAAAAACAAAAATATAATACAGAGAGTTATGCTTTTTGCACTGGCATTTGATTAATAGAATAAATAATAAATTATACAGACACGCACTATTTCATAAGTTCGAGCCATTAAGAAGCTCTCACAACAAAGAAAAAGTTGAAAGAATGAAATTAATTATTAATTCTGAAATGGTGAACAAAGAGTAGACATCAAATGATGATATTAGATAATTAAGAAGCATCATTAAAATAAAAGAAACATCACAAACACCTGACAGTAATGGAAAAGGCCTGGGCATTGGAGAAAAAAACCCAAAGCCATATACATATTCTAAGACAGATTTATACGTAAACAAAAGGGGAAATGTTAAAATAATTGCACACGAGCATTAAAGTAGACATATTTCATTTTCATACCTTTCCAGAAGGTGAAAGAGTGATTGAGCCAGTGCTACCAGGAAAAGCTCTGCCATCAGCAACGGGTGTGATGTCTCCATCAGTTGGACTAAGAGACAAGGAAGAGATGCCCAAATCTTGGATGACTAAAGGCGATGCCTTGGGCTCCATCAACGTGGCTGCTGTGGCTGAGGACGACTTCCTGCATGTTGCTACACTACCATCAAGGTCACCAGATGACTGTGACTCTGCTTCAGATGACTCTCCAGAACTAGTGTATTCTCCACTGGCATCACAGCTATCAATTGGCTGTAAAAATAAAATACATTACATGAGATTACAATATATAATAAGAGGCTTGGCAAAAAAGGGTATTGAAAATAATGGGTTACAGAGTAAAATCACAGAAGAAAAATATGTATACCTAATTTTTACAAGTATGAGACAAGCCAAAATTCCAGTCCCTTAAAATTCTCTTTTGAAACTTCACAATGGGAAAAATTTATTTTTAAATAATGATAATACATCCCAGTAAGCACAGAGAATATAAGTCACTAGGACAGAGTATATTGAATTGAATATTTAAATATTTGTATATGTTAGATGACAAAAAATGAAAAATATGGGAGTGGAAGTTTAAGCTGCATTAATGATTCCCTAAAAGACATGTAGCCAATGCAATCAATTCGGAAAGCAGGACTTTAGTTCCTTTTGCAAAACAAGTTCAGTTTATTTCAGAATTCCAGAATAAAAAGAAAATATCATCTTTGATTCTGATATTTGAGATAACAAGCCAACGAAAGCCTCAATAGCATTAGTCAACATTTCCTTTGAGTTATGAAATACAATATTAATACTGCAACAAATCGAATAGCAGTATCATTCAGAGCAGGTTCTGTTTATAATATTAAGCTGAGGTAGTCTGATCGATCGAGTATGATTGGCTAACATAATGAATGAAAACAGTACATCTAATAGATTATGTTTGTACTGAAGTAACCATGATACAGCATGAATCTGGGCTTATATGAAAGGCCAGACACAAAGCTAAATTTCATAAATAGGCAATTGCTATTACAAGGTTACTGTCCTTATTCAAACTTAAACAGAAGTGCACCTATGTCTACTTACATATCTCTTGGATGCCTGCTCCTCCTGGCTCTCCGCTGATTCTTCCCCAGCTGGTCCACCCTTCTTCAGCCACTGCCTGATTCTAGCATACTTTCCTTTGGAGCTCACGTCGGCAACACTTGGGTTCAGAGGCAGTGATTCGAAAACCCTTTGGCTGCTCACCCTTGGACTCTCCTTCTCTGCTTCCACGTTGTTGTCATACAGCAGGCTCTTCCGGGATTTCACATCCCTGTGAGACATGTGAGAATACACCCATTCCTCGTCCTCCTCCTCTCCCTCCGTCTCCTCTGCATCCCCATTCGGTATTGCTGATGCCATCTCCACAGTTTCCATCGCCACCACATTTGCTCCATCCTCCTTGTCCCCTTGCCCATCCTCTTCTGCA
The DNA here is from genome assembly GCF_921293095.1 of Ischnura elegans. Classification (NCBI taxonomy): domain Eukaryota; kingdom Metazoa; phylum Arthropoda; class Insecta; order Odonata; family Coenagrionidae; genus Ischnura; species Ischnura elegans. Next base: position 89,552,012 of record NC_060249.1, read on the forward strand.
CTCTTCACTCCATTCTCCTTCATCTCGGCTTCCGAGTCTGTGTCAATGCGACGGACCACAAAATAGGCACAGTTTGCACGCTCCCCCCTGCAATTGAATACATATATTCATTGAAGTTGTCTCCGAAGGATGTTAACATCCGAGGTCTTTCTTCTCATAGGAAGGAGATATTGGTAAGGTTACAGTGGTGGAGAATGAAGAGGTTTCTGAAATACAGCTTTGGCCTCTGATGGTTCTTTTGAAAGGTGTATAAATCAAGGGCGTACCCAGGATCAAAACTACGGGGGGCAAGCCATGGTTGTTCAAGTTGTACGTAAGATTTAAGCAAGGAAAAGGTGAATGAAATCAACATTTTACGGAAACTTTAACAGCTCTACATTAGTTTTCAAAATTATTTGCTTGAAAAAATATCACTTTCCTTAAAGAAATTTGCTATTTTCACTTCGAAGGGCAGGGCAGCTGCCCTCTCCTGCCCCTCGCTGGGTACGCCCATGGTATAAATACTGATGAGGTGATCTTAGTGGTCTGGATTATGTAGGAATGGAATGCCACTGATGGGAAGTATGCAAAGGGGTGTGTCTACTTCAAATACCCACATGCACTATGGCCTGGAAAGCCAAAGGTCTGTGGTTCAATTCCAAATGAATTTATGAAATCCAGAGGTCTTAGAGCATTTTCCCCAACCCAATTCAAATGAAAAATCAGGGTACCCAAATAATTGATTATTTCCAACAAATACATTTTTATAGCCCAATGCATTAATAAAAAAATGTGGCGAATTTTATCCTTAAGTAGCCTGGCATATAAAAATACTTACAACATGGTATCAACAATCTTGTGTATTAGCCAGAATTGCCCAAAGCAATTCTGGCTAATACACAAGAACGATGGACATCACTAAAAATGAGAGGGTTAATTATATAACCTATGTAAAAAATTGCAACCCACCTGTCCAGAAAGGCAGACTCCCTCATGTTGGTGCCGTTCTGAAGCGTCGAAGAAGATGAATCGAAGGAGGGGGACGAATCGGCGATGCTGTAGTTCAAAGCTTCCGAGCTGGTCGCCTCCATCACCGAGGGGCCCTCCTCGGTCCCTTTGGGGCCTCCACCTTCCTCGGCCTCCCCTTTTGCTGGAACCTCCTGGCCCTCGCCCAGCCTCGGCTTCTTCACAAGCGGCCCGCCCCCGTGGCACACGCGGCCCCTCCTCGACCCAGGGGACCTCCGACGGACCTCAAGGCAGCCGTCCGACAACCCGCCTCCGTCACCTCTCGACCCGGCAGCTCCGCGCCTCCCGTCCGCCTCCTCACCGTCGCTGGACGCGGGAGACTGCTCCCCGGCGCCCCTCCCCTGCGACGAAGGAAAAGATGAAGAGCGTTAGGGCGCATCCACAAAAATCACACTTCAAATCAACCAAAGACATCAGAAATCATTCCTACCACTATGATACCATTGAGGTGCATTGTGAATCGACAAAATCTCACATAAATTAACCAAAGGCAAACAGAAATTATCTCTACCAACGTGACACCCCGGAATGCCACACCAGGTTTAACTTGCGCCCTCGACACACCACGACAAATGTAAGTCGGCAAGAAAGGGTGCTTTCCAATCACCTTGCGCAGATTAGCTCACATCGCAACAGATTGAAACACATTAGCGCACAAAGAAACAGACGATTGGAACGCATCTGCGCTGATGTGTTTACAAATGGTGGACCGATCGGCGGCAAAAGTTGAATGTTCAAATGACCTGTAGCTTTTGAACTGACCTTCGCCACATGATCAATCAAGAAGGATGATAAATGTTCGTCTATATCATTTTGTATTTATATAAGCACTAGTAAGTATCAATTGAAATATAATACTATGGAACTATCGCTACTTAATAATTACCTCTCCCGAACCGCTACTGTGCCGGCAGTTATACCAGTTATACTTCATTTCGCATTTCTGGATTGAGATACACATACAATAATAATTAATAATCCATATCACGCAGGTAAAGCCGTAAAAAATGTTAACACTGCATTATAAATCTGCCGATTCTATAGTTATTTTGCGGTACTGAATTACAATTAATGGAATAGAATTAACGCCACATGAACGTTAAAGGAAATTTGGTATATAATACGTCCGCTATCCATGTAAGCTAATGAAATAAATCTGCTTAGAATCTAAGCAATATAACATATTAGTTTAATAGCTTACATTCTCCATTTCTAATTTTTTTGATAAGGACAATTTCTCTAGAAAATCGACTAGCCTCCTCTTGCTATCGTCCTTTGCTCATGTTATATCAATCATTACGTTTGACGAAGATAATATTATATTTCCCAAATTACGAGCTTAATTAAACTTATGTAAGACATATACAGATCAAATTATAGTTTATTATTCTCAAATGATCATCATACTTATCTTTGTGATGGTGGAATTCATTTTCCGTCAGCAATATATTTTCCCGCCATCATTAGTTTTGTCTGCTAGCGCAGACGAACAACGGTGCAGGGTGTGTTCCCATCTGTTTAGCGCAGATGACGTCACAGGTGCGATTGGAACACGCTCTGAGCTAAACAGTTTCAAACAGATCAGCGCAGATACGTGATTGGAAAGCACCCAAAGAAGCCGTAACAACGAATAGTATTACCTCATTGTAACTTTGGAAATAAAGGAATTAAAATTGGGAATCATTCTGCACACGGTACAACTTAGTTGGCCACATTATGACGCATGATGGCCCGATGAAAAAAATCGCAGAAGGAGAAATGGAAGGGAAAGGCAAGGAACGGCCCCGAATGAGTTAGATAGGACAGGTTACAAAGGATGTAAAAGAGATGAAATAAGTCCCGATGAAATTGGTAGCGGATAGGAGAAAGAAAGGAAAAACGCGTCAAACCAATCTCATGATTGTTTACTAATGATAATGAACCATTCTGCAGGTAATTTAGGTTGCATAAAAATTTTAAATTTAACAAAAGGTAAAATTTACAATATACAATTCTAAGAACCCTAATTTTAACACCAACGAAGATAATGATTTTGATAAAAAAAATATTTATAATAACATGATGGTGTAAGCAGAGCCGGTAAATTAATGCTTGGAACAATATATTAAACCTATTTAAATCAATTTCAAATAAACCGATACATAAGACAATGTAGAAAGTTTTAGTTTAAAGGACAGCTTTTTAAAATTTTTAAGCATTTCTCCATTCAAACTAATATTTAAGAATCTCATGAGGTATAAACAATTTTTTAAGAAAATGACGGCGAAAGAAGACATCAATTTAGTAAACTCATTTTTTAACTCAAACACTCATTCAACAACATTTGTCAAACTCATCATTTTTATACTATAACTAATAAGCATTCCAACCCAGTATCCATTTCCCAACACATCTTAAACCATAAGTTTCTCTTTAAATCTCTCTACCTGAAATCAATAGAAACAGGAAATCTCCCCATGTCATTAGCTCATCAAATTCCATTCCCCTGAAGTCATCAATTCCCAAACATATTCGGGGTCACCTAACTTCCACTTGGGCCTCCGACAACCCTTATTCAATAGAGCTGCCGTCGAGTCCTCGCCAGCATTCCTGCACTCAACTCAACGGCCATCCAGCCGAAGAGGGAACTCAAGTGATCCTCAAGATTAAGTCAGCATGCCAGAGGCAAATGGAAAATGTCAAGAGAAGCGCGATGTATTCTATTACCCATAATGGTCCCTCGCGTGAAGAATAGTAGCCAGGGCACATTGCACGATCTCATACATCTTTATACTAAAAACTTCACTGCCTGTTTTCCACGACAAAAAGTAAAAGCACGTTTTAATCATAAATTATACACACGCATGCAATCAGTCCAAAATAAAAGAATAGCATGAAATAAGCAAGGTAAAGGAGGAGAACTGGCTTTATGGACTCAGCAACTGCCCCAATAACTCGGCTGAAACAATATAAAATTCGGAAAAGAAACCGCATAAAAGAACGGAAAAAGTTTAAGAAATTTATTCCTAAAATCATCAACACCTAAATGAACGACCACTAATGGTTAAATATCTTCATTTCATGAACCAAACATGCGAGGCAGCGAGAGGACAACTAGGCACGGTTGTTGTATCAGTGGAATACATTTTTCTATGTCGCGAAAGAAGTAAAGGGAATATGAAACAAAAATATAAAAAACAGCGTCAGAACTCTAATCACCTATGCCGAATCCCAGCTGAATAAAGCGCCCTACTTTTCACTATCGTTCTTCCTTCAAGGCTCCTGAAAATAAGGGCAACCTTAAAGCCATTCAAAGTTATCGCCTATTCTAAATACCCCTCACTGAAGAGCGAGTCCCAGAAACTAAAAGTCAAAGCAGTGATCAACTATGGAAATCACAATTGGTGACTCATCAAGGTCCCAATTTATTGTATTGTCGAAATTTTGGAGCACCTGATGTCATTCCTAAAGTTATCAAAGCTTCAAAATGGCATTATTTGAATATGTTACGGCTTTGACGTGAAACTCACGTCATTGTCAAATCCCTCATTGTAAAGGGGCAATGAATTAAGATATCAGGCAGGAAAGAACCACAATCATACCTATTGAGGCCACTTGCTCCTGAAGGAATACAAGTTGTCATCATTGTTCGAGATACATATTTACGGAACGGAAGTAACATTATCAAAGGTATTCTACCGGTGAAGGGATAATTACTGTCGACACTGCACTGATAATTACCTAAACGCTCCAAATACATGTTATTGCTCGGGGCGTGGCGATATAACGCACACATTACATATCCTGTTGAAATAAAATACATTTCAACCATCTTAAAACAATTTTGAAGAATAATTTAGTATTTCAGAGCGAAAAATGTGTACATAATGTGGAGTGTTTTAATACCGGTCCACTGAAATATAGTCTTAATCTATAACCTACCAACCAAATAGAGGAAAATGGAATCTTCAATATATCTGCCTCGCAGTGTTTATCAAGTATCTTCGAGAGCGCTGTACGCGTAGCCTGGAGTCATAAAATAGATACCTATCAATAGTGTGGAACTGATTGCGAAAACCATTTCTAGCAATCTAAAGCCTTGCGACCAGCCCCTTGAAGGTTTTAGGTTCACATTGCCATCTCAAAACCGGTAACATATCCACCTTGATTAAGTACTAAAACGCCACACTAATGAGGGCAGAGAAAGCACGATTTTAATACCTACAACGTGATTGGAAAGCAACGTTCATGGAAGGGGTTCAAATAATTGCAGTCGCTAAAATCACGCACGCTCAAATGCATCATTCGAGATCGATTGAAAGGGGCTGGGATATGACCAAAGGGGGTGGGAGACGATAAAACAGGGAGGGACCCGCATACCTTCGCGGTGAGAAGAACAAAGGTCACGGTCACTACGTCGCATCCCTCCCAATTCACCGAACATTTGTATGATTACATACGGAAGACGGATGACGTGAGCCAAAACGAAGTTTAGCGAGGAACCCAATAGAAATTTTGCAGTTCATAAAAAATATTTACAGCACTAGACCTGGGAATCCTGTATGGATTCCAACGCACTATGTCACCGGCTACTTAAAACATAATGTGCAAAGGAAGTAAGAGTGCCTTGTTTACGCGACCAAATTAAAACGACTATTATAATAAAACGCTTATTTTATTCATATTGTGAAGTTATGAGGGACTGTATACAAAGATTCTTTTCGAAGGAAGTTTGTAAATAGTTGCCGACGAGCCTTTTAGTACAGAGATTATGTCCGCGTCTTACACTTGAGTTTTTTTAATAGCATAGAAAATTGAATTCTTTGTCCGCATAAGAATGCAAACTCAATGCTTCCCTCCTTACCTCGAAAAAAAAAGATGCTCACTACGAAGTAGCATCATTAAAAGGATATACATCAAACTTGATAGATTACAAAACATAGGATTACCTCAATTTTTTTCAGTGACATTTAAAGTGCCGTTATTACTCTTGGTTGTAGCGGTTGTATCAACCTATTTTATTTTTTCGATTTTCCAAAACGGTCTCTTGAGGATTGGGGTCAAGGATTCCAATTGCACGAAGAGGAATGAGCATGGTCGTCCCTAACGGTCCACGATGAAATATTTCGTGCAGAGAGACTAGGAGTAATGACCATTCCAACCAATATAACGATCGGAGTCTTCTCCGGTGACTACCGGTATCAGGTACGGAATATCGAAAATTATACCAAAGAAACGTCTGCGATCGATTAAATAAAAAGAATGAGAAGAGAAATGTTAAAACTTCATGAGAGCTAAAACCATACGGAAAATATGTAACACAGGAAAGTCACCAAAATTACTATTATTAATTGACTGACAAGCGATAAAATAGCTTCAAATGTAGGTAATAGCCACAAAATCTCTAAATAACCTTTGCGAATGATGCAGAGGGCCAAGCATTTTTTCTATGTGCGTTATAGTCTCGTTTAAAATTACGTAAAATTACGTCACTAGGCGTATTCTAACTCTTAGCAAGAATCGTACTTCTCCACCAGAATCCCAGCCACTATTCCGATCGTATATTTTATTTTGGAGGTCTTCGAGGGATGTTGCTATCGATGGGTACAAATACCTTCCCTGACATTAGCCATAATTTACAGAAAAAAACATAGTTTCAATTTATCCTAGGTTAAGCCAGGTATGTTATCCTGCAAGTCGATGTGTACCAATATACCCTCCATTTAAGCCTCAACTTGTTAAAGTTACGTGAATAAAATTTTAAGCTGATTCAAACGAATTTTATAGCATGTAAAGGGACCACTGAAACTCTCACTCTCGCAGTTATTTTTAATACTTACATTCGAGGAGGCACTTGAGGAGTAAGAGTAATCGTACTTCTCCACCAGAATCCCAGCCACTATTCCGATCGTATATTTTATTTTGGAGGTCTTCGAGGGATGTTGCTATCGATGGGTACAAATACCTTCCCTGACATTAGCCATAATTTACAGAAAAAAACATAGTTTCAATTTATCCTAGGTTAAGCCAGGTATGTTATCCTGCAAGTCGATGTGTACCAATATACCCTCCATTTAAGCCTCAACTTGTTAAAGTTACGTGAATAAAATTTTAAGCTGATTCAAACGAATTTTATAGCATGTAAAGGGACCACTGAAACTCTCACTCTCGCAGTTATTTTTAATACTTACATTCGAGGAGGCACTTGAGGAGTAAGAGCGAGTTGAACCATGCCACACTGAGTAAAGTTGCAGAGAACACGAATTAGAATAGAGTAATTTAACCGACATTAGATAGCATGCGAATCTTCCCTTATTATTATTATTCTCATTATATTCCAGCGAGATAAAAACATTGGGAGTGGGCTAAGGCGAAGAAAAAAAGTTTCTGGAGATGGATGAATCTAGCATCAAAGGGATGGATAAGAAATGCATGGTTGAACGAAGGAGGCGTGGGTTGGAGATACAAAAGGAAAAGGAGAGAGAGGTGGGGGAGAAGGGACAAGGAAACGGGTTAAGGGGATGGGGTAAAAAGAAGGGAGAGGGAGTGAAAGGCCTCACTGGATGGCGTGCCGCAATGAAATAAAGGGTAAAAAAAAGAACTAGATCGAGAAAACAAAAAAAATAAAAACGAGACGGGTTGCGAAACTCAGGCTCCGCGCGTGACTGATCGCAAAGCGTGCCTAAAATCACATGTCACGATTCCCCACCCCCGCGCCTATACCCCGAGATCAGCCAACCAATACACTCCGAATGCCTCCACCCTCGCGCTAAGTACTACCTACACTCCTCTGCAACCATAGAAGCACCTATCGGTTCGTGAAGTTGAAACAATGAATGTTTTATTCTGGATTATTATTGTGAATCCAAAATCGATATTAAACATTAGCACTCGTCACTCGCTCTTAGCATGCGCAAAGGCGCGAATTTTGAGATGAAAATTACCCATAGTTGGGCTATATTTCCGAAGCTAGAATTCACGCCGAAATCTCTAACATCTGTATCTGACCAAATAATAGGTATAACAGCGTAAAATAATGAGCTAATAACCACTTCACACGTCAAATTATTTCCAGTGCTGATGTTTAACAATGACCAGAACAAGGAATATTTTCAACGATTATGTATACAATTTACGTGTGTCACATACGTTCTTTTTAATGGATTAGGGTCGCCGATGAAAAAACTTTCAGTATCGACCGATGCATCGGGAGACTTAACTTCAAATTACGACAAGCTATTCAGAGAATTGACTAAGAAAAAAAGCGTTCAAGCATAAAAAATGTAGGGATGTGCGAGTAAAACCTTTTTGATCTCGAGTCGAGTATCGAGTTGTTGACCAGGCAATTGTGAATCAGGCAATACAGCAATGCATGCTCCAACACATTCTCATTTTTTCTATCCCCAATTTTCTATTCCAAACGCTTAGCTTGATGTAAAAAGGAAAAGATAATGAGGAAAGTTGATGTAAATGGTGTCAGAATTAAAAGATGAATGAAAATTAATGCGTCTTAAACAGTTCCTTAAGCATAATTGAAATAAATTAACCTGTACTAATATGTCGTCAATTTAATTATTGTATGTATCCAAACTGCTCCATCAGTAAAGGCATTTGCACAATTTTTATAGAGAATACATTCGTAAAGAATCATGTTAAATTTGATATTTTCAAATTCTCAAGCAGAAAACCAGTTGTTCTACATTCTCAGACTCGACTCGAATTTTCGAGTACTCGCACATTCCTACAAAAATGATAATCCAAAATGGCTGTATGTCATTTTCTAACAATCAGCAGCCGCTTATGCTATAAACCAAATACCGCACGCAATTTGACTAAATTACTTATCATAGGATTTCATCAGCGTTTGATAAATGGCGTAACGTTTGCAAGTGTGTCGGCGAGTTACACTATCGATACCTGAACTAAATATGATAGTTCTGCATTGAATAAGAAATAAGACGCATGCTGTTTTTCATTCATACCTTTTCAAGGCAGTATCATCAAGCACGCTGGCGTTTGTGAGCTAAAATATGAAAATAAACACAAAAGGTTTCGACTTTTCGAAAGGTAAATATAGATAACCACATCCGACAAAAGTGAAAGAATGACTGAAGAGCGAGGCGGAAGTTGACGGAAAGGCGATACGCAGGTCAAGTATACTAACTAGAAGGAAACACGGCCGACTGAAAGACATTCAAATGCAAACACTCTCCTGCGCACCTTGGACGAAGAGGTGCCCGCTTCATTGCGCCAAGTCATAGGATGGCTTGAAAGGTACCCAGGAGGAAGACTGAGAGAAGGAGAAGTTCAAAATCGAATGCGAACTACAACTGCAGTGAACGCAAGACCGGATTCAACACCTCAATGCACCTGAGAAAAATCATCTCGGAAAAGGAACACAGGTACAAGCAAGCGTCCTGCTTGTCGATTGCCACCTTCGGTGAGGCACAAGTATATTCATGATTTTGATTCAAGGTTCACTTCACAACTCGGGTTGAAGATCATATAAATTCTATGTTCAGAAGCACCACATAAAAAAAACAAGTCAGCGCTCCAATTACAGCGGAGGGGAAACAAGTAAACTCAGAGAGCATTCATGAAATTGTGGCATTTCGTTGCTCTTTTTGAGGAGAATCCTATCATGTAACTTAGGAGAAGCGCAAACGATGCCAGAGAGAGATGGCTATGATTAAATATGTCTATAGTTTCCTCGGCCAAAAGCATGCCTTTATTCACATTGAAAAGGGATGAAAATGTGATTAACTGTAGATAAATATTATGTAAAATATAGAGAAAATATGATTTTCATAGTTTTTTGTCGTTATCCTTTATATTTATTATATTATCCTTTATATTATGTTATCCTTTATATATCCAAGCCTTCTAGCAAAATTTGAAGTATTAATTTTCCTTGACTTTACAGGTTGCGCAGACGAGAGGACACCCTAACCATGCACAATAAAACTACAAAGGCAGCAGACCACCTATTCAGTCCAGTTGAAGACAGGAGGGCACACTCCTTACACGGGGCAAGCAGAATTGCCGCAACCTGGCCAGGTATCAATCAAACCCACTTCCGAAGAAGGTATCATCTTTCTGCAAGGCCTAGACATTCACAATTGCAAGACGCGGGTCCCGGATGGCGACCGCGACGCAGCGGCTAGCGAACACGAGCTGACCGTGTCACACCATCCCCCACCACTTCGTTATTTAGTTCAAGGGGATTCCCATCGCGAGTTGCATTGCAGGAGCAATAGGACGGAATAGATATATAATAGTTCTACGTTTGGACATGGAGCAGCAATTTTTACAACGATCGAGGCTTCGAGTACGCGATCCGCAATTCCAAAATGGTAGTTGCATTCCTGATGGTTGAAGAGACACACTAAAATGGAGCAGCCTCCACCGGCACCAAAAGTAAAATGGGCGCTCACGGAGGTGGCAGCGAAAATAAGGGGGAATTAGTATTCTTTTTCAACAAAAATATTCCTAATAAAATAAGTATAAACCTAATTCCGAAAATATGAGACTGCACGCAAACAAGACCACCAAATGGAGGTGGTCGTCAAAGTAGGCTTATTTATAATTATCCTGCAGGTTATGCCATTGCCCTCGACGATATGGGGGTTTTGGGGAATTTCCTTCGAAAAATTAAAAGGAAAGAAACGAATAAGCATGAATGAAAATGTGTCGCTTGCGTCGTCACATGAATGATACCAATTTCCTATTTTCCTGCGAATTATGGAGGGCGGTCATCCTAATGTGAAGGGTGAATGCAGGGTGAATGTGAACGCAGCTATTATTGCAATAAAACTTCTAAAACTAAGTAATTCAAGTGTAAAAATTTCTTTTTCCACAACATGCAACTTAAATTCGGAGCGTTTATGCATCACACCAAACTTTGTAATTGAATTGTCTAGAGGAATACACAAACGTACTGATAGTTAAGTCGTTACACCGACACTGATGAAAATAAGGAAACTTATCACACCCGCTAGAAAGAATCAATCGAGCGAGTTTCCTGCAGCCATCAAGGGCATGCAAAATATGAAAAAGTCCCGCTAAGCATGCAGGTAATATTTCACAACGGTTTGAGATGAATAAAAAATACTGAATAAAAAGGACTACAAAAACTAAGCTTCTTCGAAGGCGGTAGTCTCAGTCAGATTTTCCCCAACCCAATGCACGAGGAATAAAGCGCCGTATCTGAGACGAATAATTTCGTTTTCAGATGAGGAGGCGAGAAAAATAGGGAGAACTAAAGAAAAAGGGGAGAGCGAACAACCTTAGAATGCATCTGAAACCAGTTCTGGGTGGCCAGCGGAATGATAACAAGAATTGACAGGCGAAGGTTTCCGGACGAATTCTTCTACTCCAACATTTCGGCGACCGCACCGATAATGATCCCTTAAAACTCTCGTTCGCTCAATCGTCCCTCCGAACACAAAATCCACACACAGAAACTGTTGCACCCACGCCTTCAGCGAGGTCACCTATTCCAAAAGTGGGTCGAAAGAACGAATAGTAGGAGTAAAAAAAAGAAAAAAATACGACGATACGTACATTGATAAGTGCGGCAACGACTTCAACAGAAAAAGGTGCGCGTGTAATATTGAAATTACGAAAACAAAACGATAATGAATGTCTACGAATGGGTAGAGACACGATTATTTGACGCCAAGAACACTCGTGAAGTTTCAATGCCACGAAAAAAAATTGTCATATGTATTTAACAGGTATTATGTCAGCCCAATGGGCCAAGATAATAGTTTCGTTGTTAAGACATTTGGCTTAAGCCTTAACTGGAAAACGTATCAAAAAATATAATTAGTCAAGCGCAAAACAAATCACTTAACCATCGATTACAAAAAGTAACTGAAACGTTAATAATTTCACTAAAAATTTTGCAAAAATATTCTGCCAAATCTAAAATAATTTAAATGTTTTTTTTTAATTCACAGACATACTATATCGAATATATTATAAGCAATACAAGAATTATGCTGAGAATAAGGCAAATGTCATGCTTTACATTATTTTTAAAATTCAATGAACGTTACATATTTTCATGCGCAAAACTCACTAGCGAGTAACGATCTGTTCAATTAATTTTAATGCAGCCAAAATTAAATATGTTCAAATGTTGAATCTTAAAGGTACCAACGCAAAAAATATAAATTACAATATCATTCATTAAAAATTAGCTAAGAAAAAACAACTAAAGCACTTCACTAACGAATTTTTTTACAAAACCATTTTCCCAAAAAAATGCGTTTTCAAGGTGAGAATTCTAACCTTCCTGCCCATTAACAAGTAACCAGCACTTTCCTGGAGGCTTTGAATGAAGCTCTCTCGTTTTCGTCTCCAGGCCAACGGCGATAATTTCGCTGTCAACTCCATAGTCCTTAAGACGTGAACTCTTGGGTATGGACGAGTCTTCAGCATGAGAAAGCATTTAAAAGACTGGTTACGAAAAAAATTGGATACGCGAGGAAAGTATGCAGTAATGCTGCGAGAAGCGGATATCTTGAGCAACAGTAATTTGGCCATTCGTAAGATCCATACAATCCGAAGGAACATGAAAACAGTGGGACAAACTTTGGGTCACTTCGGTAGTTCGTAGGTAGTCCAGCGCCGTATGAAATTCTTTCATTGGCGAAAGTAGAGACCACTCCTTACGAAAGCTTCTGGTAAAACACATTCACCAAGTGCAAGGTGCTGATCGGCAACAATTGGATGAAAGAAAAGATATTTCACAGAGATAAATCGAACAATTTCTCGACCACTTTCGTTGTCTTCGTCAAAAATCACTAACTGCTCGTTCACGAAACACAAAACGAACCACTATTTGGTGCATCCACCAAAAATAACACAACAGAGTCAACCAAAGATGAGCATACAGCAAAAGCACATAGTCAACCTCCTTATTAATTACAACACGATCATCTTGATAGGTAAGAACTAAAGGTGTCCCTCAAGGATACTCATGAGGCCACGTGCCCTGTCCTAATCGCGTCTCGACCCTTTAAGGACTAAATGGAACCACGGGGTAGGGAACGACGCTGAGGTGGAGGGCACAAAGGGGAATGGGAGACGACGAGATGGGAGCGTCCCAAAAATATAAATGAGACCCTTATAAAAATATACCGAAACATTAGAAAACCAAGCATTAAATATATCCCATCTCCCCTCTCGAAAGTTTTCTCAAATTATTTGATCCCCTCTACAACTAAGTCTGCATAAATCCCAAATTTATTAGGTTTTAAAATTTTCTACCACTAGTAATGGGGAACTTGCATGATTTTTTTTTATTTCATAAGCGGACAGAAAATTATTTTCTGAATACAACAAAGAAAACCGCATGTAAATCTGAGTTTTCCTTCGCGAGATATTTAATGATAAATATAACGAATTTTAAAGCGCGGGAAAAACTCCCTCACCCCCCAAGCCACTGCCGACGAAGCCTCGATGACGTCAAAGGTGCCTAAACATCACGCGAAGCTATTGTTGTGATTGTTTGTAATAGTTGCCAGCAGTTGTGGGAGCTTCGTTTGTTAGACGTGTTGATTATTTTCTATTTAAAGATAAATATCCGACGATAGAGGCTTGGAAGCCCTCGTATTTTGCATTATTTATAATATTAATATCTGAGTAAGGGCATAAAATATAAAACTGGAGCAGTTAAACCAAAAATTTGATAATACCTAAATAACATCGTTGTAGGAGTCTGAGCCACGGCCATTGGAAGGGGGATACGTTAATTGTAAGTTGATGTTATCGACGGCATATCATTCATTTAAGTATGTAATTAGAACGATTTTGACGTTTACTAATGCCCGCTTAGCTTTTATATACAATAACTTCATCCGTTTATTCGTAGGTACCGGAGAATTCGTCGTTTAGGACTGTCTGTGCTTGTATTATGGGGTGAATTCAGGTCAATGCAACTTTTGCTCGCTGATTGGAGACATCTATGAACATTTTGGTGCCAAAATAGTGTTATTTTCAACGTGACATCTCCCGTTAAGCTACTGCTAATAATCACAGTGCCAGTGGTTGTAATGCACAAAGTTTGACAAGGTTGAAAAATATCGGCCAAGAGTTATCAGTGTTCCATCGTGATTGAATTGTAAAAAGTGCTATTACGCTATCGATAAATGTCTAACAGTAGTGTAAAAATTGTCAGTGGCGTGCTAATCTCCGTTGTTCACCGTAGATATGACATTTCACGATCACGCTATTGAAATAAAAACTGTGTGTGAAGTTTGTTATTCCATTATTTCAACGAATAGTAGTGAGAAATGTCACCTGTGTCACTTGTGTGGGCTAATTTAAGGGTTTAAATCAGTGAATAAATAGCTGTATTCATCATAACGAGTTCTGTTATTGTAAGTTGTACGTGACGAATATAAGAATGTGATAGTGACATCCAGTTTTTGATAAGAGTATTTGCCTATTTCCCACTATATTTTTATGGTATATGCTAGTATATTGTTTATGGATTTACCTATATTATTGAAATAGGTTGTAACTTGTGTGTGTGTTGGCAGCGGAACCGATTCGCGATCTCACATGTGGATTGTGTGCAGACTGTTTTGCTGTGAATTATCGTACCGTAGGACGGATAGGACTACCTTCTCCGTTAATCCGGCGTTGCCAAATTCAACAGCACAGCTTACTCTAATGTCAACAGCACAGCTTACGATCGTTATCCTCCAGTATTACAAGTTTCTTTTACAACTCGATTTGCCGCCGACGTATAGCAATAATTTGTCTTAACAAATTCCATGAGGGTCGTGGCATCAATTTTTGGTGTCCTAAAAAAAGGCTGGTGTCCTAACACCCCATGCCACACGCCTTTTAGGCGGCTGGCGGGGTATTATGTAGACGTAGATGAATTTCAGGTGTACTATTCGAACGAGTGGCAACGTTATCATCCATTTTTCTGATAACCAAAACACACGAAGTGAAACGCTTGTACTTCATCATCCCGATGCCGCATTATTAATATCCCAAGTAATAATCTAGGCACAATAGCAATAGGAAAACTTTCCCAAGAATAACAGAACAAAATAAAGTGACGATGAGCAGCTATATACTCCCTCAAAACAAATTTTACACCATGCGCTCAGCGTATTTCCCTACTCCCTACGGTTGTTTAGGCACCTATGACGTCACGCCTGGCCTCGGCAACGCTCGGGTGTCTTCGCGCAGTGGTCGGCTCAGAGAAATTTTTCTCGATTTTAAATGCAATTTTTTTATTTCTTTTGATGTTTAATGGAGAAACTGAAGGTATTTTTGCGAGCTAATGTATCCATTTGACTTATTCAAAATAGTTTTTAGAGCAATCTACGACCCATGCAAGTTCCTCATTGTCAATACAAACATCAAAATAAAAACATGTATCCGTTTTTAATCCTTTCAGTGAGAAAATACGCAACTGGCATATGGTGTCGATGTAACCATGGATCGAAAGTCTTATATAAATTATTTATACTTAAAACGAATGAGTTTAGTTGAACAATTAGACTTCTATGGAATTAATAAGATCACCAACTACCATTTAAAGGTCGTAAGCCATTAACACCGAAAATTCTACTTGATTATCAGTTAATAAAGCCCCACCTCTCTTATTTACGTCAATGAATCCTTTAATCAACAGCCCTCCACCATCCCGTCGAAAACGAATAATATATTTTCCATAATGAAGGGAGAAAGAATATTCCTAAAATATTCAATGCAAACGAGCAGGAACCCGTATAATTTGCCTATAATAAAATTAATGTTCCCTCACCGTGAGATCCTAAGCATTCTAAAACGCAAAATTGGAGCTGGAATCAACATTCTTTAACTGCTCCAAATAAATCCATGAAACGGATATTATATGAATTCCTTCTTGCCTTGATGTCATAAATCACACGAGTAAAACATACACGCAAAAAATAATAAATTCAAAGGCTAGATTCAATTATATGGTATTTTAAAATATATTATATAAATTATATCCACTGGCGACTTGTACACCTCATTCGTCATAAAAACTGGTAATATTTCAAGATTACAAAAAATATTGCCAGGTTTTTCATTACTACACAAAGTTGGTAATATTACCTAATGGTCTTTTAATAAGTGCCCAATAGAATTCCATAAATTTAGGGCCAAGGAAGTGCATGAATATCATTCAACGCCTCGATTTAACCACAATGACATCGATACATGCCACCCCATCGATATTTCTCGTCCGATATGACTTGAGCCGGGGGGAGAGAGAGGAAAGGGGTGTCAATAGTTGGCAGGACGCCAGGTGCTCCGAAAGAAGGAGGGCGCTTGGAAAAGGGACCGTTGGGGGATTGGGGGAAAAAATGACAAAACAAAAGCGGAGAGACTTCCGTTCCCCACCCAGCCCCGAGACGGGACTGGCGCACGAGGCGGCGTCAGCACCACTGGGGTGAGCGACTCAGGTGAGCGGCGGCAGAAAAACACGAATTAACGGTAAGGCCCGTGTACCTCGTAACGCGTGTGTGAAAGATAGCACACGGCGATTCCAAAATTAATGACGGTATTTAATGGCTTCCCCTTCTGCTTGGACCACACCCTAAGGGGCGATGAAAATTGAATGAATTGGGACCGAAGACATTAGCCAGCCCTTGAAATTCTGCCCTCCAAAATATCCCTTCCCCGATGGGACAGATGAGCCCTAGAAAGTTCGGGGGACTATAATTAAAACGAAGGGAAACTATGGGAACCACGCTCCCATTGCGTTCACGAGGAGGCCTCCGCAGCTCGACAACACACATCATATATTCGATTTTATTAGGCGGTCCTAAAATGTGGGGCCATAAGGGTAGAATCAATCTTTTTGCTGTCTTTTTGATTTTCCACGAAGTGTACAGATACGTGAGTTTCGAACTCTTCTTCCCACAATTATTTTTCTCAGCCACGTTGAAAAGCGAAAAGATTTATGACTGGCTGAGAATACAATCGTGAAGGAGATCGGAGCCATGGACTATAAAAAGTTATAGAAAAATGGTCTTCTCCCATTTGAATATCCTTCATCCCATAGATCACACTTGACGATTTAATGGGCAAGATGATTTTTACCAAATGTTGACACACTGTTGTATACTGCATTACCACAATTTCAATAAATACAGCAATTTGGTTAAGATTATCGTTGATTCTGAATAAATTACTTAATTCAAGTCAAAAATTTCCCAAACGAGCATTACTCAGCAACTCTGGCAATGAAAAGAGTTTTTTTTTTACTTTCGATTTCGTTCGTTTATTGCAATTAATACCGTTTTTTCTTTAAAAATAATTACACTCTTTCCACCGTTATGTTCATGCTCTGATTAACACCAAATGCTAGTAAGCTTAGAAGCTAAATCAAAATTTTACCGATTCAATGACTCCTTAGGAGCCTTAAAATAACATTCCGTCCAGGTGTGCGCACACTCAAGAGAGGAAACCGTAAAATCGATTTTTTTCTGACGACTAGTGGTAATTAGGACAGCTACAAATAGGGAAGCCCTTTTCAATGTCTCATCCATTCTAGTCTAGTGGCTGGCGAAGGATCTTACCAGTTCCACGGCAGAAAAAAACCTAGGCGTTTCTATTCTAACTTGGTGCACTCTTTCCCTTCTACGTACTAGTCACGTACACAAGTCGTTTAGAGCGGTCTCACAAATGGACCTCACCAGTTCGGAGGGAAGAAAAACATCAAGAGCGAAAGATCAGTCATCATGACAAGAAAGACGCCGTGAGAATGACCCTGACCAACTGATAGATTGGATATGTAGCGAGGCGATCGACAACTAAGGTAATTTTCACCTCCGATGACGGATTCAAAGGTGGCGATGGAGAGCACAAATCAGCGATAGAGATTACGGATGGAGAGAAAACTGGCATGGCATTAGCCTGCTCCAAACGAAAGTTTTAAGGAAACCGATTCTCTAACTAACATCCCACTGAAGAAGGAACAATCCATCCCTAAGAAGCAACACGGTACGAATCAGGAACACACAAAAAAATTACAAACCTGAAAACATATGCAATAGGGTCACTTACGAAAGGGAAATAATGCCTAGTTTTGACACAAAAAAAACAATCCCACCAGAAAATACAACTATTGAATGGAACGAAATTCCAGAAAGTCTAACATTTCAACGCTCCTTTGAATTGCATGAAAGTAAATGAAATCATTTCAATTCTTAAGCTAAGACTAACTTAATGGCATATGTTCACATTATGAATTTATCAGTTGAACTTAACAATTTCAAGCGGATTTATTCATAAAAACCGGTCCACAACAACCACACTATTTTTTATTCCAGGCTATCTAGCATTCATATGATTAACTATATAACGCTTACATTTGAAGTGGAAAGCCAGGTCGAGTTTTCAAAATAATGCCAAGAGGATTCACGATTAAATTTTCAACACCACTTCGGGCGTGAATTGGACCAGGAGTAGCCTATACCACGCCGACCGTCTCAACTATGCCATGGCCATGCCATAGTTTAAAATATATAAATTATGGCCATGACATAGCCATAATTTATATATTTTAACAAATGTAGCAACTTTGAATAAACCATACACATTCACGGTTACTACGAATATGAAATCACCAAGCAAAGGTGCTTACGCGATTGACACCATGGCGTCATTAGCTGCCGTACGGTTAAAAACATCATTTCAACATAGAAATCCAGGGCTTTAGTACAACTACAGTTGAGGCTGAGAATGATATAGTGCGTTGCCTACGCATAATGATAACTCGACGAAAACAAACCCATTTGGAGCGAACGAAATTCCCTACCAAGGACGACAACGTAGTCGAGGCTATCGTACTATAATGCTATCACTGGACATAATTTACACTTTTCGAATCAGTGACATCTACCTCTTTTAGCAAGATATGAAAGAAAAACCTTGAATCCATACGCGTTCGTATAAAACCGGGTCATGAAACTTTCCACACACAACAAAGGAAAGAAAATACACTAAACCATTAATGTTAGAAGCTTTTAAAGGCATTATTGTCGACACAATTATGACATTTAGCAGTTCTAAGAGCTAATATCATAATAATAATAATTCACTTCTGCTTCTTTAAAACCTCATTTTAATTGTACCACGTACTCATTACCTACACCACAGATACATACTTCATCATAAAACAAAAAAACGCACCTAATTAGGAATCTAAGACGACTTTATGAAAAAAAACACTACATAATGCTCCGGATAGCGAAAATTACGTCATAAAATAAATTTAAAAAAATACTTTGTTCTATTCCACACTTTACCCGAATTGTACCTGATGATAGCATGATATGCAGAAACCCGGGTCGTATTATTTAAAATAAAGTGTAGAATAGAACAAAGTATTTTTATTTTATTTTATGATGAGGCAGTTCCACAAAGTAACGCCGGAGACCGTGTCTTATATGAAAATTACGTCCCCTGAATGTTATTCCGAAGTGCGCACAGGAAAAATTAAAAGAAAAAAGAATCGGGCATCTGGCATTTCATCCGGCTCACCAACTATCAAAATAGCTCTCCTGTGTGGTCTCATCTGAACTCTTCTACTAAAACAAACGCATTTTAAACACAAAGATCAAACGCCTATCGAAAAGGAAGCAAACTTTTCCTACCACTTAGATTGATATCATCTGGCAGAAAAACATCGGTTGAGAGAATGTGGCCCTTAGTGAACCTGCCAAGTAAAATAAATCAACGCCCAAACAAAAGTGCTCCTCAACTAAGAACGTGTTGGCAAAAGTCAGGGCGGGTCATGTCCTATTTGGCGTCCACACAAAGTCCAATTTGTTCAATGGCTTCACTAAGACGGGAAAGGGCGACGGAATACCGCCTCGAGACAAAATATGATGGGCATTAAATTTCCAACGAAGAGAAACAAAAAACTATCAAATTTTTATAATGAGTAAGAATATAGTTACCGAAAATGGTAAAATTAGAAAGACGAAGCAGTTCAACAAGCAGCCAAAAAGAGTAACATACGCTACGACGTCTTCAGAGCCACTAATCCGCAGCCAAATTTCAGTAGAAGATTGATGAATCAGTGCTCGAGATGTATTTCCATTAGCAATTCGAATTCGAAATGTTTCAACTTCGAGCGCAAAGGGAATGAATTGCTACAACTTCGTTATTTGATCTATTCAAAATCGACCACATCTTTAATTGTTCTTTTCCAAATCCTTCGCCGGCACTGTCCAGACGTATGCGTCGAACGTAAGATCCGTAAACTTCAACGTGTGAACAAGGTTTAACGCCGTTCTTTCAGATAAAATTCCATTTTCAACTCGGTTCTTCACCATAGGCTTTCATCTGTGTTTGAATACCTTCACTACCTACATTATGTTTTCTCAAAACACTTTCACGTCGACGTGAGAACCTGCAATATTTTTATTATTCTCTTCTCAATCCAGATAGAGAAAGATGTAACGCTCGCAAATAGCATTTACCCAACAGTTTATAGAAGCAGGAATATCTTACAACTTCATATATTTTTAATATTTAATTTGTTCCTTCTTCTTGGCATACGCCCCAACATGCCTTCTATCCGTCAACAAAGTATCTTCTCAAGACGCATCAAATAAAAAACACCAAAAAGCTATGAATGAAGAGTCATCGATACGCCAGCTGAGGACAAAATCCAAAAATAATCAGGACTTGATGTTGAAACCAGGTCGCCTCATGAATATTAAAGAGTCCGCGATGTCCGAGACTTCCGGCTAACCACCTACGGGGGGAGCTTCTCTTGAGAAAAGAAAGCAAAGGAGTAGGTATTCTTTAGAGGAGGGCATGAGTAATCACAGCATATCTGCAACGTCTACACAAGGTGAGAGACACCCACTATTCATGATTGCCAAAACGGCCATTCCTTGTCCGGGATAGGTACCACTCTCTAGCGGGCCCGAGCAACGCAATCTACGCAAACCACTACAACAACTGGAATTATCGTTTGTTGGCTTAAAATAGGATATTCTCTTAGAAAACAACACAGTAATCACAAATTGAAACACGCCACATAGAATATGCAAAATACTGCCAATAAATGTAGCCCATAAGACTTATCCCAAACATAGTATTTTCTACATTCTTGATTATAAAATTAATTTGCGAGATTTGTAAACTTTCAATAATGTTGTTGAGTCAGAGTTGATACGGACTGAAACCCCGCAAATAAACCGTGAATACAATAAATTTTCGTTATAATAGAAACTACTAACGAAAAAAAATTGGAATAGCTACTGCATTGATCAATTCACTACCATTCCCTCGTTCTACATTTCAAACATTCACTACACTCATTCCACCACTAAAACCCCCTTCACATACGTTAAGTCATCAGACCCTCCGGTTACGAGACCCATGAACTCCACATTCCGACGCGGGAGGGAAACGCGAGAGAAAATACCAAAGCTCGCTCCGTGAGGAAACCTCCACACTTTTGACTTGCGCAAGACTATTCGTCACCCACCTGAATCAAATCAAAAACAAGAGTGACATATGCACTTGGGACGAGCGAAATGCCGCCGATTGAGTAAAAAAGAAATATGCCGATCGACCGACAGGACGCTTCAGGTGTAAGTTCTCATTGGTCATAAATTGGAAACGGCATCACGGAGGGGTGAATCTATTACCTATTCTATTACCACGAGTTCTAACCAACAAAATTTTCCATCTGGAATGCATAGATGAGCGATCGGGCACCATTTTACACCATTGATACCAGAGGGGTAGTTTTTCAACTTAGCATGACAACGGGAGACGCAACTACAAGCATTCGCAGATATAAACTAATAATAAGTACCGTATTAAAATGTTTGAGGTTTCGGCGTCGTTTACCTATAAATTAAGATTATCTAAAAGGAAGGTAAAAAAACAGAATATTTTTCCATGGCACATTAACTCAACATTAACATATTAGCAGCACAATTACGAGCGTGAAACCCATTTCTCTTCCACCGCGTACAGCCTGGTAGTTTACAATAATCACTAAAAGCACCCGAAATCGAGAAAGCACCATTAATTTACTTAGAATTTCGTCAGAACCATCGTAGGCATGCATTCGGTTACCAAACAGGTGTTATATTCCCTTCAGCTTTCACAATCTCATGTGAGGCAACAATCACACCACTAAAAACCACTTTCATACTCAGGATTCACCAATTTATCCAGTAAAAAAAATAACTTAGCATTCGCGTCACACAATAAAGCATGTGGGTCGCATATTGGCCTATTTTCATGCTACCTCTAGACAGCAAGGAGAAGACGGAAACACGGTTAAGGCTTGCACTTCACTTGACCTAAGTTGGTGTAACTATAGAGTGGTAAACTCCTTTGGAGCGAATGGCAAAATAAACATCATCAACCGGCATGTTTCATAATATGCCAAGTAATCCGAGTTAGATTGTCGTGAACGGGGATTTAATCACAGGAAACGGTTAAGTCCCACACGACCTTGATAAAGAGGCGTGCGACGAGAAGCAGGTCTCGATAAAAAAAGGGCTGTCAGAATTTTTAAGAAAATAACATGGCGCTGGTGATATACACCGGCGGAGGAGAGAGACCAAGAAACGCAACGCAAAGCAGTCTCCAATCCCATGAGAAACAAACCCAGAACGAATCGATTCGATGAGTGAAAGAAATAGCGTTAAATATAGTATTGCGATTTCACCGGAAGCTTTCCGAGGCGGGGAAGACTACTTGAGATTACGATCTCCGAAAGGAAAAAAATGAGGGTATCCCCGAAGGAAAGGGAAGATTTTCTTCGATGGTCAAGAGATGCCGACACAGGATAACCATTATGGGAGTCCCAATGCTACAGACAGCGCGGCGGGAGGAAAAATATTCCTGCTATGGATAGGGTAGTGAAAAACTGGATTCCCAGGAAAAGCGCTGAAGGGAAAAAGAAATGCTTACGCAGAAAAAAAACAAGCATCATGGAAAATATTGCGAATGCCAAGACCACGCGTATTATTGTTTAAGTGTTCTGCCGAATAGGGTAAGATTATATAGAGCATTATGCGAATTACCGGAGGTTTGGCGGGATTAACTGAGGAATTACATCTCGCTGAAATACCCATTCAATGAAATACCCATAAATTTAATTTAACTAACATTTTCAAGCCCCAATAAGGCTTACTCCCATTCATTCTACCTACGAAGCCCATTCTCTACTACCGTCTTCCCCAGTTAACTAACTTTCTTCCCTATAACACGGATTTTACATTCCAAACGCGCTCAGTACTCGCTCCGTCCAAATCATCTGTCTCCTCCGTATCTCTTCGAGAAGTTCCCTATCCTAGCCCAGTATGCCAAGCACTTCGTCGTTAAGGGAACATTGGAATGACCAAACCTTTCCACAGCAACGAAGTCGTAACTTATGGGAATGGAACCACGAATAATGTCCCGAAAACTAGATGATTATGTAAAATAATGGTGACAAAATAAATCTCAATTGTACACGGAAGGAGTATTGCCTCTATAATACAATTAAGCCGTGAACATTAATGATTAAATTAATTCAACATTAAGGTCGTAAGAAATTAATGGTTTTTAATTCCAGGAAATATTTCTGCAGAAAAAAAATCGATAAAGAAATTGAGCGAGGAGTGATATTAATTAACCAATCATATAGACAACCATATTACAAATGGCTGAAACTCGCTGACGATTAATGACTTATCAACATAAATAAAAACATCTCTTCACATCGGAAACGCAATGGAGATATAGTCGTTGAAACACCGTTACAACTAATGACGATGAACGTAAGGACGTGCCGCCATTTAATTAATTCAACAGAAGGGGAAAAGAGCAAATCAGATTTCTGCGAAGAAGTTAAAAAAAAGGTAAGACCACACGTGTCCATTCAATGCATAGTATCTTGTAATTACTCAAACTCAAGAAACCGCAATCGATAACCCTAATCCTTACATGGACAAGAACTGGGAATATTACTAATTTCATGCAGTACGAACCAAATAAATCGCAGTAATAAAAGATTTCACAGAATCTCGGGCACTCCATAATTCAGCCTCTTGACAACATGCGCACGGTTTATAACAGATCCTGGCGTATCGATATTCCGTAAATAAACTCCCTTAACAGGATGATGACGTAAACCCAAGCGAGGTTATTACTTCTCTACTAAGGCCCAGTTTCACCAACACGGATAATATTCTCTATTATCTCAGTTTTCAAAAACTCGGTTAAAATCATTATCTCAGAAATGTGAGGGCCGTGTTTCACCAACGACGTTTTATCCTAGTTTTCAAAAACCGAGATAATCAGAATAAATGATTTGGCTTGTACGTTTTTCATAACTCTGACGTGGGAAAAACAAATGACGGTAAGCAACCGTATGACATGGAATCAGCTTTAATAAGCCGGTAAGTGTACAATCAAGTACAGAGTGATAAAATGAACAGCAACAGTATTAATATAGACAATGAGAGTTCGAAAAGCTCAAATATTAAGTTTCCGTGTAAGGATTTATTAATTTGCCTAACGAAATACCACGCACGGGTAGTAAAAAATAAATAAAAAACAAATAGGGGAACCGCGTTTAGCAAGAGCAAGGAGTGCGAGAATATTGCGGTAAAAAAACTTGTAAGCACCTTTGTTTAATGCATCGTTATTTAAAAATGAAAATTTTTAATTTACCGAGACTCCCACATTTAAACAAACACAGTTCTTGGTTATTTTGTGCTACAATAATTAATTACGTCTCACATTGGTAAAATTGCGATTTCGAAGATAACGATGCTGTTACATAGGTATTAATTCAGGAAGAGGACAGAGATAAAAGGTTTTTGTACATATATGTAAGAAAATTCAAAGAAAGGCTTATGACATTTATGAATACGAACATATTTTGGCAAGAGTTGTCGGAAATATTGGCTCAAGGGGAGCATAGGCATGGGAAAGCTCAAGTTTAAGAGAAAGAAACGTGAAATTTCTTTGACAAGGGGAGATCACGTACCCCATTATGATGATAAAAATTTTTCCTCATGTCTATGCTTGCTACAATTAAAATTATTCATATACTTGTCGCCGTATGATCAAAACGAAGACGAAAAAAAAGCTATTCAAAAGTTGCCATGGCAAAGGATCGAACCCTGGTCCCCTGGGTGAGAGTCGACGACGGTAACACTACACCAACTACCCGAGATATGAGACATCGCGCTATTTTAGCATTATAAATCATTATTGAATAAGGCTTGTTAAAAGTACCGCATGAAATTAATTAATTACAGCCAAACAAAGGCCCATTCATTAGAATCACCACCAGTTTATAGATGTGTTCGCCATTCCGAATGCTATAAAATATACGGCATTGGAAACCTCCACTTCCCCTTGTTAGTAAAATTCGTCTTCTTCAATGAGATCGAGAACTGCCTTTGCAGTTTCACATGCCATTTTGGGATGAGTAAATAAATGTACTTCACCAAATATATTAAAATAATCTGCACGCTCATTTATCTATAATGAACGTGGTCGCCGAATAGAATGTCGATATTCTTCATCGCTGTCATTCGTATTTTCCGAGAGCTGATGAAGCTGCATGCGCGCCATGCCATCTGCCCTCAGATTAACTCGGATAATAAGCTTTGAACTGCGGAATATCGTCAGTAAAAGTATAAACCGAGATAACAGCCCAAAACCGAGTTAATGCATCTGGTGAAACACGATTGTTGTAATATCTCGGTTTTTGAGAATATTATCCGAGTTAATTCAATTATTCTCGTTGGTGAAACTGGCCCTAAGTGATTTATGGCATTCTAGCGTCGCATATCAAATAGAGGGGACTCTAATAGCGCGGCGAACACAAGGATGGATAGATAACGAATAGGGGAACGTTGACCACCACCTGTTCCGAGAAAATTTTAGCGTCATCCACGAAGAAGTATCCCATTAGATAACGTATAAAAAATCCCCGCAAATAAGTAAAACAAACTTATTGCGAAATTTGCCACTTCAAATATGCATTCACGCCTTAAATTCTAAAATGTATTTTTGCGAGTTGAAACATAATTACGAAAGGAGTTTCGGCACATTTTCGTCATTTTAATTTTTACCAGGACCCAAAAGTTGGATCGCCTCATATTTAAACAATTACGTATGCATATTCGTAGAATCGTGCGGAGAATCACTTCATAAATACGTTACGTACATCATGCAATTTCATTTTTTCCAGAAATAATACGAATTAGCAGTTTTTCGAGATTGGGAAGTATCAAAGCATAACCGATCCAAGGTCCCGAAGAAGAGGCGACGTAAAAAAACAGCGATAACAAATATAGAAGCACACATACAGTGGAGATTAAATAAAAAAAGCTGTTCGGATTCTCAACGTGATCCTTCTTTTAAAATAGGGGAAGGACGAAGACGAAGGCTGAGCATAAAAAGGAGGAAACATATTTTCAGCCGGAAACGGTTTAGTTTGTCAACACCACGTAATGGTGACGGAGAGCTTGAAATAAGGGGGGGAGGAAGAGCGGTTCATTTGGTGGTTTGGGGATCATCTCTGGTTCACTGTTTTACCATTTTACGTCAAATAATGAGAAAAGTCCACCTCCGTTTACAGTAAATAGTTTCTTGCACAACTTTTCGGGAGGATTGTAAAATCGTTACGAAACAAACACGAATAATGCACCACTTATACTAATCAAGGGTTGAAGAAAGATTTAGTGCTTTCCCAGAGAATTTACTGCGTGAAGAATTCTCGGGATCGCCACCAGGAACTGCATTACTGCCGACGTTTCGATGTCTGACTCGCCCATCGCCCTCGGGGCTATGAGGGAATAGAAACGTCGGCAGTAATGTAGTTCCCGACCCGGTGGAGATCCCGAGAACTAATTATGTAATCAAATGTTCATAAATATTCTCTGGCTCTTCCAACCAACCTATAAAAATGCTTTTGTAAGAGTGAAAACAATTATTAACGGAAATAATGATTTATAATTGAGGACCTTAGAAGCCAAGGGAGATAAGTGTTTTTTTATTTTTTGGAGACAATTGCAGATAATGGTTGGTGGGGTACACAGTAGTGTTGTAGCAAAGTCATACGTGCAAATCACTGAATCTACATGCATATCCTTATCGGCGATTCACTTGTGTCCCTTTGCCACAACAGCATTGCGTACCCCACCAACCAGTATTTACATTTATCTCCAAAAATAAAATAATGCACTGATCCCCCTTGGCTTCTATGGTCCTCAATTGTAAAGTGATCGCAGAAGTTATAATATTTTTTATTTGGTAAAACAAATTGAAAACTTTTCCATCATTTCCTCGACGAAAATCATAAACTTTCCTCAATGGAATTTTCTCCTACATAAAGGGGGGGAAGACATTGATGGGGCTCACTATTCCACTCCCAAGCATATCCTCCTGTCGCCACCCCACATAATATTACTGCCGCCCCAAACTCGCCCAGACCTCCCTACGAGTTTTTCCAGCCCTGCCTCCGCAAGAGGCCATCCGCTGACGTCACCCGTGCATTTTTTTAGGCAACTCCTTCGACCCTCGTCGCTCTCACCCCCGCACATAAACATGCGACAGCCGCAAAGATCTCCTGGGCAAGTTTTGCATGACCGACGAACAGAGGAAAACATTTTTCAACACGTGGCTCTTTTCTCGTTTTCTGACGTGGAGATCTTAAATAGCGATTACAATAGTACCTTCAGTTGTCATGGAAAGAGCAGAAATTTTCAAAAACAGAATATCACGATCCATTCTCGAGATCATAATGGTCGTACTTTTATTTGGATTGTATCTGCAATAAGAAATGATCTTCAGAAATGGTTTCCATAAGGTATCTACATCATATAAGGTCAAAGAATTAACGCCATTCAACAAGATTAAACTTTTGGCAATTACGGTAGGTACTATCACCGTTCAGATCTATTCAAGGCGGTGTTGACGTAGAAAATATAGCTGACGGCATTTTCGTCAAGAACGGCTCGTCACGGCCACACCCATGTTAAACATTCTTATCATATCTAAAATTGCGAACCGTAAAAATTATATTCTCGAGGCCGATCGTAATCGCTACTGAGTATAGTATGTTTGCCATATTCCACCCACAGACACAGCCAAAGAACTTAAGGCCGCGAATAAAATTTTATTTCGTAAAAAAAGTCAACTCACAGCCCACAGATGAGAGGTGGGATTTGAAAGTAACGTGTGAATTCAATTACCGTGCGCTAATATGATATTCCCCGCAAGAACTATTTATAGCACCATCAGAGATTCCGTAGAAAACATTTCCCGTTATACACGCAGCTGCGAGTAAAACGGCGATACTGCGTTTGCGATTACAGAGAAAGCTTCTCCTGATCTTTTTCCTCTATATTTCCTTGTTCGACCACGCTATACGGAGGCGGTGATGCAGCGCGTAACATCACAATTACCTAATTGCCCGCCATAAAAAAGACACACGCACGTAATTTGGAAGCGATATGAGTTTGGGGTATGACCACAAGGGCTGAGAGATAATATCGCTCATGAGTTGAGTAATTATAGAAGAAGAGCAAGGGCTAACAGAACAAGAAAACGTGATAAAAATATTTGATTCGCGACAACGACGGAGACAAGGGCAGGAAGATACCTTTTTAATGACCATAATGGAAAGGTTTTATCGAATCGAAGTTTCAGTACTAAGAACACAAAGGGATACAAGATGTCCACCAGAGGGAGAGGGCATATTAACTATGCATAAAATTGAGACACTTTTATGGTGGACCTTACCGTGATCCGCCATCTTTGCATCTTTGTCCACGTCAAGAAAACCAATTCACGTAGGCTCCAGTAATACACTTGCATGAAATAACGCAAGGGGAAAATTGAGCCACTATACTGTCAATTCATCGGGCTATCAACAATCTCTCTTCGACAAGCCAAAAATTGGTCAAATAACCACGGATGGCAGCATAATTCTTATCCATTGGAAAATATTATGTGGCCCTGAAATGTTTCTGCACACGCGCGAATAGAGATTATTCCAGGAAATAGGTTACAATATGTTTACGGACATAAGTCAAAGTCTCAGAATTAGCTATAATAAATAAGCCTCCCCCGGATTACAGTCAATGAAAATGCAAAAATTAAACAGATCACATGGACGGGTAGACCATTTAATATAACCGCTGTTTTGAAAGTCAAACGAGACGACGAGAATTTACAAAAAATAACTATTCTTATAAAAATATGGCGATGACGACAATTGTAGGGAACTAAGTATTGCCCATCATACATTTCTTCCGAATATTTTCTGTAAGATTGAGTAAAAATCGGGGGAGGGTATATAACCATTTTACATCCTCCCATTTTACGTTTCTAGTCCAAGAAAACGATATATCCGTGAGAGAGGTGAAAATAATAATGAAATTATTCAGTAGCAAAAATTCAATGTTCCACCTATTGCAGGCGACACACATGCCTCTCCACAAATATCCACTCCTATTCCAAGCACCCAAAGCACTCGCGCAACCATCACGAGAGCATCCCAGCCTCCTTCGCAAGACTGGGGAGAGCGGCAGAGAGAAAAGCAGCAAACGCTAAGCAAGGACCGGCTAGCTCTCCTCCCCCGCCGACCCAACCCTCGCCCACAACGGACCCGTCGCCTCTCAATGGGATGCAGCGTCGTCTCGACCGCGGGCCGCCACAAGGCCATCCCGGGAAGAATGGAGCCGCCCACTACATAACAGCAGTCGCCAAGAGAAGCTCGCTTGCTTCCGACAACCATGCTCGGGTCTCGAAGACTATCGCGAACACCTGCGTTTATAATTGTCCTCAAAATGAGCATCCAAAACAAAATAGATCACTCTAGGCTGAGGAGACATTAGGTATCGAACAAAAAAATTCAGCGGATAGCTCGCGAGTCATTGGCAGAGAAAGAAAGTATCCAGAAAATAGGCATACCTTTTATGCATATTAGATTTTTCAAACGCATTAAATATATCATTTATAACGAATAGGCATAAAAAATACAAAATAGTTACAAAGTATACTAAATCACATAAAAACCATGTAACAAGTGCAATTCAACACTAACGTGAAAGCAGAAGCATACAGTGCTCAATACAGTGTACACTCAAGAGGTCGGGGTACAAATGGTGAGGTGGGACACTTATTATGAGCTGAATTAAATGGATTAAAAACGAGTCACAAATTCACGATGATATTATCACTATGATATTTAATAAATCAAACGTCTACGCTCTACTTTATAATCAATGAAAATGAGCCTGGAAAACACGAAAACTTTGCGGGGATAGTGGGACATTATCGCGAATCTGGTGGATAAAAGGAGACCTAACAGAGGCGAAACGAGAGCTGGGCCAGAAATTGAGCACATAGGAGAGCGAAAGAAAATTATTTCGGCCTTAAAATGAACCGTGTCAAGCAAAGCATCACTCCAGTCGCAACGGAATAAGTGGCAGAAAAGGATACCTAGCTGAGAATTTAACGGAAATCTTCGCAAATAAATCCAATTTCTTCAACACACCAATCACTCTTAGAGCACCAACTTCTCAGCCCCATCGACGCAAAAATAATGTTGCGGTTTTGAACGCGAAATTAATGAAACACAAGCCCGCCAAAGCGATCCTCCTTGGCGCGCTCCACTCAACAGAGCTATATAGAAGGCGTAAAGATAACAAAAAAAAGAAGACTGCCTTCTTCCAGACGCCGAATCAAAAGACTTAGTCATCGCGGCGGCGGCTGCGACGGTGTAAGAATGCGAAGTCTTTCTCCCTGCGGAGGATCTCTCCTCATAAACGCGGGTTGAACGGCCGAAAATAGAACGAGAGATGTATACGCGAGGGGGCAATTGGCAACGCAGCTCCGCTTCGCGACGAAGCCGGCCGAAGAGGAGGACAGGTCACAGTTTACGGCCACTCTCGCGAGCGAGGAGGTTTTCAATTTACCTTTTACGACTCATTTATTCTTTGCGCTCCACGTAATTGCATCACAGCCACCGAAGGCCTCCTCCGCCATTGGTTACAGAACGCGTACCATAAGCCTCCCTGTAGTTCAACCGCATAATTGGTTTCCCTTTCGTGGATGCTGCTACAAGTCGGCTCGTTTACGATACCGCGAACACAACAAACAAGAGGGAAAGCTGCCCTAGCAGTTTTAACAGCGAAGCTAAAACGACCTAGGTATTAGTACGACCGGGGATGAGAAAGAGAGCTTCAGATAGGTACATAGGGACGCCGAGAATGAGCCCTGATATTCATGTGCAAGTTACTACATGAACTCACCTTCACCGGTAAATTAATAATACTGATAATAACGACCCCATATTGAAAATGCATGCTTAGACATAATAATATGAAAGCACTTAAGTTATAACGCCTTTTCATAATAATATGCGGGTGTTACCCAAAGTTAGTAACTGAAAATTGTGAATGCCTATTAGTTACAAGAATGAAGGAGTAAACAACTCCCAACACGTGATCCACTCAAAAAAATAGGACTTCATATTCAACGTATACTTATATTTTCAGAAAACTACTAAAGAACATTTTACCCAATGTTTAATGACAAGAAGAGGCACAGAAGTTATTGCTGGCACCGAGTAATGCTCGGGTCTTACCACCAAAGAGTCGCAGAATTACACGGGAGAAACTCCCATATAATTTATATTTTACAGGTAATATTGCAATAGAATGGCAACTGGATAGCTACCGATATGAAATGAAAGCCATAAAAAATACCAGGCGGAACGAGTAACCTTGAAAGAGCACTCCCGTAGGATCTTTACCAAATCAGACGGGCGAAGTGACTATCTAAGAAAACAAGTACCTACACTTAAAGTGATAGCATACAAAAAAATGAACACTCGAAATCCTAATTACATTATTCACCTATTAGCATACGTGTACTCAAAGAGAATTTGGACTTGGTGATAGTAAGATAGACGCAGCCCCAAATTTGAGGAACAGGTTCACAAAAGCGTGAGAACAATACATCTTGTGATGGGAAAACCTATGCTCATTGTCAGAATGGAGAGCGATTCTACGTAATGCATGGGCAGGAAAGTCAACTAGCAGAAAATTCTCCCTTCTCAATGCAAACCCACCCGTAAGTTCAGACGTAACGGCGATTAATTGCTGACCCTTGGCACATCATGAGGGTGCGCGGGTCTAAAAAGGTAAAAGACCCTTAGCCAAGGACAAATCGTGACCAGGAAGGGAATCAACGGGGTTGAAGATCCCCTGACTTATAAGGGGAAGATTTCGCTCTCCTCCATTTATGGGGACATTGTAATTCACTCGTAGGCTTTCCCACGTTTTCAGTCTTCATTGGAATACGAGCATTGATTAATTCCGTGCATTCAAATATTTGGATTGTCACGAACAGCAAGAAATGTCGCAATGCAAGTAATAATGGCGGAAGTAAAATATTTTTGACTCATTTTCGTAACATTCTGCACGTAAAAATTTAGATGAAGGAGTCATTTCCTGTCACTATTTTATTGTCTCCACAGTCGTTCACGTTCAAACCCCATTAAAATTCCGGGGCAAGTAATTTGTTTACCTAGGATCCCTTCACGACAATATTCAGTCACATTTGAGGGGTACTTCGTAGCTTTGGTAATTTAAAATCTATTTATCTAAAAATACTCCCATCCCTAGCCCGAAAAATGTGAAATTCTAACTGTGCGAAATTTTGTGAAAGTACATTTGGCGATTCGAAAATGAGAAAAGGTTTCAAGCATCCTAAGCGCAAGTAAGGAGAAAAGGTGAAATGGATACGAAAAAATTTGGCTTTAAACTATATGCTTGGAGAGAAAGAGTGAAATAATACTAGTAACGATGAGACGTTACCATAAAGTTAGGTTAACATTTGCACAAATACATTTCCGGAAATATCTGTAACTGAAAAGCGTTCCCCAAACCGAACGAGAGACAAGGCAGCGAAAATTTAAAGTGCAAAGCCCCTTTGACACAGAAGGGGTCAGCAATGAAATTAAGCTCAAAGAGAGTTCCGACGGCGTCATCAATAAAAGCCTACGTTTTTGAAGCGGAGAGGTAGTGTTTTTCAAGTATACGCCACGTTTATGACTGGACCTGATGACGGTTCCAAACTGGATGCATGAATCGACTGACCAACCCCTTTCGTTGAGCCATTACATACAAATGGACTCACGCCACACGCGTGGCGTGATGTTACGTCACAGGATATGCATAACAAAAGAAGGCGAAGAAACAATGACCAAATTCGTCATCACGTTTGGGGCGTAGGGAGGACATGTCGCGGACATGGAAACGGAGCCAGGCGGTATTAGGCAAATGAAAGGCTTTCCCTCTGGAAAGACAGCAGATGTGAAAAGCAAGTGCCGATAAGAAGTAACAGGTTGAGTCTCGTTTTTTCCATTAGTTACGAGGACCAATGTTAATTTTATAAAGAGGAATCAGGTACTAGTTCAGTTAAATTTACTTTTCATTATTTATTTAAATGTCCCTGGGTGGTTGATGCGCGACAATCAATGAAGAGTAATATTTTTGGTAGATTAACTTATGTGCAAAACTTGATCAGTTATTTTTATGCAACACATTTAAAATACTTTATATATTGAAAAAAATAAGAAAAATGTTTGCCTAATTCAAAATTGGAAAGCATATGGTTATTTTTTATAGATAACCTAACGGATTTTAACAACTCTTTTGACCAACACTTACAATATTTCCGAAAGTGCAAGACGTGAATATGAAGTAGATATAAACGAATTGAGACGATTACAATTTAAAATTACCTATTATGTAACCGTGACTCGTGACTCATACCATAGTATAGCTACATCCCGGCTCTAGAAATCACCCTAGCCTCTTCACGTGCACCTGGGGAGGAAAGGGTAGAGCGGTAGGTATTAGAATGGAAGGGGGAGAGGGTGGGATCGTCAAAGCATTCACCTGCAGAGGGAGGCGTGGTCTTTCCTTTCTGCGCAGATCGTGGCGGTCGGCAGGGGTCATTATAAAAGCATTAATAGCAGGGGTGAATGGTGGGAGGACGGAGGGAGCTGAGTGGGCACGAGAGAGAGGGCTGTAAAAGCGGAAGTTCGGAAGAGATGCGATGAAAAAATCCCCAGGCTCCACCGACGACCGCTTCTGTCGCCACCACTCCCGACTACCATTGAGCGCCGGGAAGCATCCACGCTTTCCAATCCATAACCATTCATTCATTACGATATCTTTCAAATCCCTGAAGTGGCCTTCCATTTACACTGAATCAATTTACAGATTAATTCGGGAAACGATACTTTTCGGATAATTACCTGTATTTATGTTATAGAGAGGCACCGAAATTGCGCCAATAGCGAAATCTCAGAGCCAAGTTAAACGATTTGTGTTTCAAAAGAATGAGAAACTTATTAGCGGTCAGTGGCGGATCTAGGATAGGGACAATGGGGGGTGCTAAGTGGGATTAAAAATTCCAGCAGTAGTGGGGGTCGAAAAAAACTACCATTCTATCTAGTGTAAATTGATACCCAAGGGGCTATAACCCCTTACCCCCCCCCCCAAATATCTGCCACTGTTAGCGGTCAACCTTACACCACAGTTCCATGATTCCCCCTGATTATTAATAAGAAAATATCTTCATTTTTGCGAATTTGATTTTCCATCACTTCGGTAATGATTGGCACTATTATTATATACTTAGGTTTAACATTCTCGTGGCAAGAGCAGAGTCGTCAAACACCGAATTCTCACCAAACCCTTTTTTATTTATATCCAACTTCCCTGTAAACAGCACCTGAAGGCATTTATAACGGAGGATCAACAAAGTAAACACAAAAATCCATGCAATGGATAGGGACCACCTACCCAGGCGGGATTCGAACCCAAGACCTACGTCTTGACAGGGGAGGACTTTACCCCACCGACACCGAGGCCGGCCTTTTCCCAACTTAACCCGATAAAATTATTTTTAAAAAAGAGAAATACGAAACGTAAATTTATATTTTACGTAACTTAAAGGCTTTTAAGTTCTTGATTAAACAATGGTCAACTAGTTTACCTAGACAATAAGATTTCGCTATTCTCGGAAACTCGGTGTCTCTATAAAGGTAATTATCTTAGATAAAGGTAATTATCCGGAAAATATCGTTTCACGAATTAATCTGTAAAGTGATTCAGCATAAATCAAAGATCACTTATCTAAAAATTGAATTATTCGTCATACACGAGAGTTAAATGATAGTGCCAACACGTACAGCCGAATGACCTGAACAAAAAGACGAAGAAAAGCAAAATCAGGAGTAATATGAAGAGCCACTTGAAAACCATTTATTATCCAATATAACTCAAAATCGTTCATTAAAACATGACTGCGTATTAATGACAGCGCAAGACGGAGCTGTTTTTAAGGATATAATTAAATAGATAAGTAATCTGAGACCTCTCAAGGTTAGAGGAGCCGCATGCATTTCCCATGACGCCACTTCAGGTCAACGGTCAACAGAAAAATCTGCCGAATCGCTAAGGTAGAGGATTTTTAATTCTCGCCCAGAGAAAAGATACAGCCGACGATGGAAGGAGTGGGATAAAAACATGAGTCTTCTACCAACAGCAAAGCCTAAACATCCATCACAGATAATCGGAAGAGGATATGATTCAAGATTGGAAAGCACGTTTTTATAACATCCGTCCAGGAATAAAAAAGCGCTTATCTCATCATTAGGAACATGATCCATGCATTTGACAGTTGAGAATTGATACACGAGGGCCAAAGGGTCTGCCGCGAAGGGACTAAGCTCAAACCGCTCTGGACACACAAAAAAATGAACACGTCCAAAAAAATGGGAAGCCGAAATATCAATGCTTTCAAGGATTGAGAAATTCAACTCATCGCTGTTGAAGGCGAGCATAGCACGCAAATGCTTTCAAATTACTGCTAAAACTATCGCATTCACATCAGAAACCAAAGGATGCAAAGAAGTAAAAGCTAAGCAAAGTAAAAAAAACTTCCCGAATGGTCAAGAGATGGTAAATAACTATAAATTTAACCGAAGTCGTTGAAATATATTGAAAAGGAGGGAGTGTTTTACGAAAAAATATATAGTAAAGAATTATTTGACGAGTACCAGCACATATCCCGAAATGAGAGAAAAAGTACAAATATGATAGGATACAGCCGTGGGTGAAGTATTTTTCGAGCACCGTGTTCCAATTTAACCCACTCAGACCTATATCACACCTCAATTTACCTCATGAATTACTATTAGTATTTTTCGAGCGCCGTGTTCCAATTTAACCAACTCAGACCTATATAACACCTCAAATTACCTCTTCAATTACTTACTATGTTAGAGCTTGCACTACTATTAACTTATTTCCTCTCTGCAAAGATTAAGAGTATCTGGAATTATTTTGAAGAAGTCTCGGGCAGGTGAATCTAGGTCTGTAACATGCTTACCCACCCGATTAAACCATGCATGATCTTCCAAAAGCGATATCCTACCCCGTGTAATCCCATCTCTTCATCTTTCCTGGCACCCCAGTCGATAGAGAGTGTGGCTGGGCAACTAGTCGTCGGCCTTCGATACCCAAAAATGTAAAAGGAGCTCCAAGGGAGAGAAACCGATCGGCGGGGATGGCGAAGACTGGGAAGCAAAGAAGCTGTCAGAGGGGAGGGGGTTGAGATGGTGAGTCAGGACAGCAAGATACAGTGGGAGAAAGGGCGGGTTGTGAGGAGCGAATTAGATGCAGGATAGCACGGCGATGATGTATTTGGCGGAGAAGGCAGAAAGATCGAACGCGAGAAAATAAACGGCAGAAGTTCCCCCGAGAAGCTTTGAAATCACGTAAGCATTCCGAATCCTCGAGGCCAATTTCATTTATATGGTATGACCTCAGACTTAGGGAAGGAAATTCATCACACCTACGAGTTAAAAAAACGAATAACGAACGTGAGGAAAGTAAATGAATTATTTCCCAACATGTACACTTAAATCACCATGGGTGATATGCCGTTTGAATCACGAAGACTGGAACACAGAACACAACAGCAGCGAAACGTCTCTTACATTACACTTCAAAACGCAAGACAATAGGCCTCCACGTGGGAGCAATAACGCTCATTCCTACAGTCTACTAAGTCTTTTCCACGGCAAAAATATGCGTAGGAAAAATGTGTCAAAATTGCAAGCGTGCCGGAGTTGATTAACTTCAATTCTCATCATCCGTTGAGTTATTCAGAAATACGCAGAATGAGAGAAGTCGTTACATACGGCAAAAGCTTTCGTCATTTTTCATATACAAATTCGTTTTCGTTCAACTCTTATCGGTATTATTACACATAATCTACCGATTAAACAGCAGCATTTCGTGATTCACCCCGCCTGACCCATTTTATAATTCATTCCGCAGATCGGTATAAGGTCTTGATCTTCTTCATATCCATGAATCACACTCTCTTCCTTTCCCTTCCTCGATAACCCATCATCCTTAAACATGTTAAACACTCGTACCATCTTAGGTTTGATGAGAAGACATCCCAGAACAGAATGAGGGAGATTGAACAACACGACCGATAAGTTTTCTCACGACTGGAAATGAAAAGCAAGATAATCCCCAGAGGAACAAGGAAACAGATTGTGCTGGGAGAGGATATGTCCGAGATGGGCCACTGACCAGAGGTCAGCGTGGCGGAAGGCGGGGGCGAATCCGGTGGCAACGGCCGCGGAGGAAGGAAGGGCGTCCCGAATCGCGTATTCAAGTCGCGCGCCTCACCGCGGCGCACCTCCGCCCACGCGCCCTTTCGGGATAACAAGCACCACGCGGGATAAAAAACGAAGGGAAGAACTCGCTACACAATTATCCCTGAAAAAATTTGAGACCTCTCCTACACTAAGGGCATCCGGCAACTCAAAAAAAGGCCTTTCCCATGTATAATTGGGTGGGTCAATTTTCAGTTTAACACTAACGTTTAACCAAAAAGAAACTTTAATTCAATGGATAGTGATTTTGCTTTATATACTTATTTAAAATTTAAATTAAGTATCTTGTTATAAACGCAAATGAAAAGTTTAAACGGCGTCCTAGCACTGCAAATCATTTTCAAAACTTTACTGGCATGACATCGACGTGGTATCAGGCTACGTAGCTCTAAGAGTTTTTGGAAGACGGGGAATGTAACGTCAGGTAGAAGAAAATTTTATAGTTTTAAATGTCTAAAGCTTTAGACTACAAGAAGCTTAACTCAGTAAAATTCATTTATTGACGGTTTTCAAGCCTCATGGAAACTAAAACCAAATGGCAAGGCATTCAAATAAATCACAATGAAAAGTTAAAAAAAAGAAACTCACGCCACCTCATATGAGTAACGTTTTAAATGGCAAAAGTTAGCCACCACAAGACGTTTAACTCAGTAAAATTCATTCATTGAAGGTTTTCAGGCCTCATGGCAACTAAAACGGACGGTATGGCATTAATTTATATCACAATGAAAAGTGAAAAAGGCAAACTCACCCCACCTCTCTTCTGAGTAACGCATCTCGCAGTGAAAGTTAAGGAAATGAGCAGTTCGGACGGTGGCGCGACCACCGCTGGTGATGATCTCTTCCGCACAAACGCAAATCGGAAGCGAGAACAGACAAATTCGGACACGCCCCTTCCCAGTGCACGGCACTTCCAACCACTCGAAAAAAATAAAACCCTTTCACCATGACTCTTGTCAGTTCTCTAATTTGCGAGGTGGCAAAGGTGGCGCCGATTAAAGTGAGAAATGAACGCGGTCTGAAAGGAAGTAACTACGAAAAGGCCCACGGAGTTAGTTCACGGAGGTGAACAAAAGAAACCTTTCTCGTCGAATGAGTGATGTAAGGGGACCGATCCATCACTCGCCCCTACCTTGATCCAACTTTCTCCACCAAGATTTATGGCGGCAATAATTCCCGAACTCACAAACCGTACCGGAACCGAAAAGCCATTTAAATCTACAAAAATAATTAAAATCTATGATATTATCTGTATTTTAACAGATTTTTGTACTGAATCGTACCACTTGTTCATAAATTTTGCGGCATTTCGGTTAAATTACCAGAAATTAGAAGACATTAATTTCAGCAGGAATATTACTAAATCATCGTATAAATGAACATAAGATTTTACACGAAGTGAAGCCGATCTTGAGTGGAATATAAAAATTTAACGTTGCATAGAACTGGAAAACACAAAAGGAACAAATAAGGCATCCTCGAGAAAAATTAAATTATAAAATAACATTTCACATTTTACATAACCATTACTATGCACAAACTCGGTTACGGCCGCGATATCGCGAAGCAGTTATTCTTTTTTTACATAAACTGGCGCCGATCTCCAACTCTACTATGAATATTTCGGAGAAATTCTTAAGGCTTCACAATCGAGACCCACAAGCGATTGGCAGTATAAAAATATAAAATAAATAAATAAATGGATAGCAATGACATCACAAAAGAAAGATAACGAATGACTCAACGGCATGCTGATACAAGGGGATAGGTGAAAAACTGAGTTAATACCCATTCACAAATATTTATTTCCTTGTAACTCAAGGCTTCATGATCATAAACAAGAATTGGCA
The DNA here is from genome assembly GCF_921293095.1 of Ischnura elegans. Taxonomy (NCBI): domain Eukaryota; kingdom Metazoa; phylum Arthropoda; class Insecta; order Odonata; family Coenagrionidae; genus Ischnura; species Ischnura elegans. Next base: position 89,591,612 of record NC_060249.1, read on the forward strand.
CGGTCTTAAGTGGCTTTTTTTATTTCGACTTTTTTTTAACCTTCATGAAATAGACCATTATAAAAGCCTTCTGTATTCGCACTGTGAAAAAAATAATGAGAAAATCGATATTTTGCGACTGGTCTGCAACCGAGGAAAGGCCAATAAATGGCAAGAAAGCAACACCCAGGAAGCAAGGTTTCCAAGGCAACTTCATTGTGACAGTCTAAGAAAATTAGATACTGACACTGCAAAGAATCAGAGGTTACGATATGGAAAAAGATTTCAGGGTTATCTTCGAAGCGTGCGAGCTCACGGAATAAAAATCCAAACAAATTCCAAATGCAATATAACCTTAATTGACCACTTCTAGTGAAGCCATAAAATTCTTCCCCTCATTAATACCACCCCTCGCTCTTGAAGTAAATCGAATGTTTGAATGGCCACGCCACATGTTGATACCGAAAAGAATTCAATGAAAAGCTCGATAGGCCATCATACCAGAAAGGGAAAAATATATATTATTGATCCTCCACTTCCACAATCGAATCAACATTATTACGGCGACCCACCAAGGTAAGCAAACATTTCGATTCGCCCGAGTGGCCTAATCGATTGAAATTCAATGAAGACGCGGGATATGAACGAGCGGCTAACTGCCCAGGGACGGAAATATCCCATTCCGTGATGGAGGTAGCAATAACATAGGGCTGATAGGGAAAGAAAGATGACTTTCGTCACGAAAGCAGCTATGATGAACGGTGAAAGGGAGACGTGGAATGATGAGGTAGAGGGGTGGGGGGGACAAAGTTTCGGAAAATGAAATAAATAAAAATTCGTGAGCGCAGAAAGTATGAGAAGGGGTGTTTGGCCATGGGAATCGGGCACTTGGAAAAGAAATTCCCCGCAAGTGACGACTATCGAGCACGAGGAAGGGAAAAGAGGGGACGGAGGGATTGGGACAAAAATAAATGCTTTGGGATGGAAGGAAGTGCGTTGGGCACGGAATGGCACTCCTCTCAATCTTCCAACACACACAAGAGGAAGCGAGGAACGATTTCGAGAAGGATGGGGCGACGCGCGTCTGCATGACTCATCCTAGTCGCGGCTCTGCCACGGAGGCGTTAAATAGGTGACGCCGAGACTACGGGCATCAAAACAAAAATCTTTATCGCTCCAAATCGATTCCCTTTGTTATCGCTTCATCGCAATATCAATTTCTCAGCTATCGATTTTTATTCACCGCGCTAAAATAGTTCAAATGAAGTTTCCTTATTGCTCATCTCTCATCTCCATTTTGACAATCAATCCATACTTTTCCTTCACATTCACTGCGACAATTGTAGCTTGGAGAGAAATTAGAATTCAATATTTTTAAATGAATAAATAATCTTAATAAAATGATAGAAACAGATAAAAAATTTACACGACGTGAACCTAGACACTGTGTTTTATTGAAAACTACTCCATCATGTAACGTGAATAGTTTTCTGACATAATATGAATCGTATCTGAATAAGGGGTTGATCTGAATCAGGGGTAAAAAATCAGCGATTAGTCCGTAAAACGTGGCAAGAATTACTAAATAGTATCAAAGAACGTGATATGAGCTAGGAGACTGATTACGTGGTGAGTATATACATGGTATATGGTTTGAGGAGATCAGAAAAAGCATCCTCGTACAAAGTAGATCCGAACGACTGTCCTAACCCCTCCACTTATATATACTCAATATATATTCTCCAGCCAAATATATTCCACAGAGTGATACTATATTGAGCATTGGGTAATGGCAGTCCACACAAACCACCTGCTCAATAGTGCCGCCCTCCCCGGAATATCCTCACGGATGCACTGTCAATAGAACAGAGCAAACTCTGGAACGGCATCCGCTTCTAACATGGGTAATTACTCAAGATTATCCATAGAATATATTTCGCGAGAACAGCTATGAGAGCGGAAACCTCCATTCATTAGGAGTCGGACCTCGTTGCCTTCGCTGGAAAGCAGAATTTCATTAGAGACAATGGGTTTCCATGCATTTTTCAATAAGGCATCATCTTTAACCGAAGTGACGAGCAGCAATTTTCTTAAAGAAACAGCCAAGCGGAATTTTAATGCCCCCTTTTAACCGAAAAAGGAGGTTCGTCATGATTCCAAAATTATGGGTCACCCCTTACGGGTATGCAGTTAGCGCATCACTCTGAGGGAATTTAAAACAGGCACTAATATAAAAATTAAAGCACAATCATCCCGGAACAAAAACGCTCATTCATTGTATGTATATTCTGTGGAACACTGAGTTAAATCACCGCAGAATTAAGTCACGGAGGCGAAAGGTAGTCATTTTGAAATTTGGCGCCAACGAAGCATACCATGCTTCACCTGAGAAAGAAAAATTGAGATTTGAGAGGGTCCTAGGTCTACGAGGAATCCTCAGGGGATAAATAACTCGAAATGTTGTGAGAGAAAACAGCAACAAAAAGGAACATCCCACGGAATACGTTACTCTTACAATTAGAGAAAAGTCGCTCAGGTAGCACTCACTGTCTTCTCATAAGAATATCATTTATTCAAAAAACCTAATTTTCTACCTCCATTGAAAGCGTGGCTATTGCGTAAAAAAAACCGTTGAAAACATTATTAACCAAACAAGGACAGTCAAACACAAATGCACAAAAATATTTTTTTACAAAACAACTGAAGCTTATACGTTTAAATTAACCAACACTGTTAATAATATAGACCAAAAAGAAAATGACTGTCAATAAAGTGAGAGAATGGAATACTATTCCAAAATATGAGAGGATGAATAATAACTTCATTGGGAATTAAATTGGGTTATATAAAAAAATTTAGTGCTCGTAGGTATTTATGACCGTTAGAAGCCAAAATATTCAGAAAGTAAGCTTCATGAATGGAAACGGGAGTTTTTAACATAGTAATTCAAGAGCCATTCAGCTCCAACACAAGATGGTTTAAGGATGAAAAAAATATTATCCTCCAAACCCCCAAGACAATAGCACGAAAAAATATGCAAGCTCTAATAATCAAATGTGTACCCTCTCATCGCTACCTACTAGCAGGTTTTAAGGCGCGGGCGTTGCCTCAGTAACGGATTCAAAAGAAGAGGGCAACGCATTATGTGAACATTTAATCCTGCTTTGTTGGACTCCACCGAAAAAAGAACACACACACATGAATTATCTGAGTGAACAGGGCAATAATAACTGAGCAGAAGCATTTATTCAGGGAACAACAGCTAGAAATCCTTCGGAGGAGACCCAATAGGCTATTAATTGCTCCTTCCCCGTCCCTTAACGAGGTTGAGAGTGATTTGGCATCTTCCACGAGCACCACTCCTCTATCTCAAGATCTCTCAGGGAAAGGACGGACGACAGGCGTGAAATAAAGGGCCATGAGTCAGACTCCGAGCGTGACAAAAACCTCAAACGGCTACCTGGCTAGACGAAAGAGAAAGAGATAGTGATTGTCTCTCGAACTGGGTGCTAGGAGATGCTTTCCCGTAGGTGTCAAGCCAAAAAAGGGTAGCTCAACCGTTGAAGAGATCCGTTGTAACGAGCTAAGTTTTGTGTCACTTCAGAACATCCATCTCGAACTAACAGCTTTTCGTAAGAAAAGAATAGAAGACTTTTTGGGCGTGATCACGATGACTATTTCAAACTGTTACCCTTATACCCTACCCCAGGTAAACACGGTGTCATAAATAAACTTGTGAAATACGCCTACAAATTGAGGAGGGAAGCGGGTTGCGTACCTATCGCGGGTAAATGCATTGATTACGACTGAAGACGTCTGTTAGTAATGAAAGTGAAAGGCAATCAATTGCAAAAAGATCGAAAAGGATGGGATTGTGGATATTAACATGAAAACTTCGACCTGAATATTGGAGTCATCAACCATAAATAACAGTTAAATACACCAAAGGATGAAGTTCGCCATGAAAAAATATTTGACTTAGCCGGGATTCGAACCCGGATCTCCCGATTGCCGGTCAGGCGTGCTACCAGTTACACCACCAAGCCATCTTTTCAGAGCGAACTTCGGGATAGGTTTTACCGATCAAGATGTTGACGTCACAAGTCCACACTGTGGCACATGTGGCGAGGGTCGTGCTTACTAAGCCACTGTCGGGGAGAAAAACCCTTATTTTCCGCTGGTCTGCGGCGACGATTTTCAAAGCACTGAAGGAACAAATGACTTTGTACGCAGTCACGCGCACGGGTGCAAAGTTAAATACACCAAAGGATGAAGTTCGCCATGAAAAAATATTTGACTTAGCCGGGATTCGAACCCGGATCTCCCGATTGCCGGTCAGGCGTGCTACCAGTTACACCACCAAGCCATCTTTTCAGAGCGAACTTCGGGATGGGTTTTACCGATCAAGATGTTGACGTCACAAGTCCACACTGTGGCACATGTGGCGAGGGTCGTGCTTACTAAGCCACTGTCGGGGAGAAAAACCCTTATTTTCCGCTGGTCTGCGGCGACGATTTTCAAAGCACTGACGGAACAAATGACTTTGTACGCAGTCACGCGCACGGGTGCAAAGTTAAATACACCAAAGGATGAAGTTCGCCATGAAAAAATATTTGACTTAGCCGGGATTCGAACCCGGATCTCCCGATTGCCGGTAGCACGCCTGAAGGCACGGTCACCCGTGTAAAGTTTGGTTGGCCACGTCAAATTCACGGCCTCGGAGTCATGCGCAAATGAAAGGGAGTATTACCTACCGACCGAAAATGCGTGCAAATACACATGTTAATGTAGTAGTTTTGTTGAAAACTACGAACAAAAGTTTTTTTCCTCAGGGGCTCATACTTTTGCTTTCCTTTAGGTAACCACAACTAGTATTCGTGTTTATAAATGTGAATAAAAATTAATCAATGAAATAGCCATTGTTACAAAAGCGCATAAATCCCTTAAGGCTATTTCTGTAGAGCAATCTGCTGGTGCTAAAATCCAGAGGAAAAATTCTTACATCCTAAGCTGGGTATGTGTGCTTGAATCGTTCGAGGTTGAGTCCAGCATGGGTCCCTCTCAACTCCAACCAGACTCTTCCGACTACTTTGAACAGTGAGACCATAAAGTAATTGAACCTAATTTCGGGAGTGGAGCTATGTCATTTGTGTACACCCGGACACCAGCGAAGAGATTCGGAGGCGGGCGTGGGCGAGCAACCCCGAGCGGGAAAAGCGACGTCCTCAAACGGTCACTCGGACAATTTCCCAATTCAAAACGACAATGCTGCGCACGGTTTCATCGACGCCAATGAGGGAGCAATTCTGTATACACAGGGCAGAGTGGAGAAGGGTGCTGGACGGAAGAGAAAGATAAAACTCGAGGAAATCTCCCACATTCAGATCAGAGTCCGATAATTATTAAAAGATAAATACACTGACCTCAATATCCTCAACGGAGATAATACGTTAAAAGCAAATGCCGTTATTGTCCGCTGTTTCTACATTTTTATTCGATTAATTTCATGTCGAAGTTGGTACATATTTAAACATTTTAATTGATTTTAGAAATTATACATGCTTAGCATGTGAACAGTCGAAATAGGATTACGCTGCCATTTATATATGCCTACCGTATGTAACGCATACCGCATGTATCATGCATGCCCTCCCTTACATAAAATAAAAAGGTTAAAGAAAGCCATTAGGTTATATAAAAGCTATGTAAAATCACAGATCTAAACGCATACCCCTGCTTTAGATCTGATGAGGATGGCAGTTTGTTCTTCATAAAAAAGATGTATTTAGTTTATAAGAAAGAAAAAAAATCAGTGAATAACATTGCGATCTATACATCATTTATACAGAGTAATTACTTAACGCACTAAAGCAGTACGATAAGAGTTGCTAGTAGAAGTAAATGCACTTTCCAAAGTATTTGTACGGCTAGCATGAGCGACCCAAAGTAAAATTGTTCTATACAATCAAATCCAGTAAAAAAATACAAAACAGAGCATATATTTGATATTTTATCCTCAACATGAATTCATCATCCGAGATGACGTTTCATTCGTTCTGCTGAGAGCATGGAACGTTACATATCCCACGCATTCAAAGGGACCTGTCAAAGTGACGAGGAGGGAGGCACCCGAACAATAAGCCACGTGCCCAAAACTAGCAAATGGCCTACAGATGGGCACGTGCGACCAGGTGAGTCCACTGCAAAGGATTGACAGCATCCATCACAATTACAGTTCCCCCGCGCTTCCGCTGATAGTGCTTTCGACGGTGCAAATCGCAAGAATGATCAATACATTATTTCCCATTTCATTTTATTCATTTTAACCATGAGAGAGGACGATGCATTGCGAAAGAACTAATCGTACTTATGAATATCTAAATAAATTCAAGAAAGCCACATCGATTATTATATTAAAGAAAACAATAAGTCGTTGAACGAAAATGGATGACTTAAATTCAGGAATGTAAACAATAACCACTTCGCCACCTCAACTACTCAAATAAGAGAAAGGAGCTCACTTTCTACTTCAAAAAGGTAATGCTTTTATCGATGAAAACTAATGAAAGAAAATCACTAGCTTTCTCCATGAACCCTATAGCCAGTATGGCATTGAGATAATTATCAGCTGAATATTTAAGACCAAAAAGCGGAAAACAGACGGTTAACTTCAAATATTATTTTTACGCATACATAAACACATTCTCAAGATGGATGAATTATTAATAAATCGCAAAAAATCGAATCAGTACCAATTGCTTTCAGCTAAGACTGTGCACAGGACAAAAATGTGAAGACTTTGTTAAGGCATTTCAGAAAGAGAAAATTACTAGGTATAAATATACAACAGGTTAATCAGCCGGCGTACACAGATAAAATTAAATTTGAAGAGTGATAATTTCATATTCATTAGGGTTGTCAACAATTAAAGAGAAAAGTTAACCACATAAACCACCACTAATGTATACGGAAATCGACTTCACGACCAGAGAAGTTCAGAGTGGAAAAGATGCGTGGGCAACCACCCGTTTAGTCTATAAGCCCACGAACCGTTTTAACAAAAAGATTAAGGAGTACTACCTCTTTTTTTCCCGCGATTCTACATTCAACCCCGTACTTGTGCAGGATACCTTTGAACCTTCCAGTCGCTATGGGCTCTTCTTAACCCCCGCCCTTTCCCTAAAAAAAAAATCCACCCCATTTTCGGCAGCACGGCTTCAAAAGTATCCACTTTCCTGCCATACGTGGGCGCGACTACCCCTTTTTTTTGCAAGTACTCGTCCCGCGGATTAACCGCACGCACCGGGTATCGAAGCCAAACTCCGGCCACCACCCACGCGATGTGCTGTTTCAAGTTCCATCAAAGAGCCAAATGTCGCGAAGGCTACAAAATGTTGTCCTCGGGGAAATTTGTATAGATTCGAACCCCTTGCTAGGGTAAAATATGGGCTTAGGAAAGTCAGAAGAAAACTGTAACTGCTAATATATGTATAAAAGTTACCTACATATATACGATTCGTCATGATTGATGCGTGCAATTATTATCAAGAAAGCACACCGATAATAGCTCCAAGAAAATTAAAGGAAATTTAGTGCTAAAATTTAGCAAACACAATGACATTTGGCTATTTTCTATCGATAAGGTTAAAAAAGCGAAGAATTTTACAGACCTTGATTTTAGGAATAGCAATTGGTTTGAGTACTAAATTGCCACAAAACGAACCATATTTTTCATTCCATAAAAAAGCAAAGGAACAACGACGATTTAATGAATTCTTGATAAAATACTCCTTCCTCTGCAAGATAATATTGTGAACATCAACGTTTTAAGCGTCGTCGCGTCAGCGAGCAATACTCTTTCACCTTCAATAAGAGGGATGCTTCCGGTTTTCTATCGATTAGAAAAGAGAATATGAATATTATAACAACAGCAGTCACTATTTGTACACACCGAGGAACAGGTCTCGTATAGGTAATACAGGTTGGGAAGCCAAGATATAAGCCGACTCCATAGTCAAGTTTATCACAAATATGATGCACTCAACCATTTCTACTAAGAGAAAATAGAGAATATCTTATGAAAGCATGCCGCTAAGTACGCTGAATCGAGTCAAGCATTACAAAAAAGACTAAGTAATTTTTTAAATCCATACGATGGGTTCCATTGCTTCATATCTGCAAACGAAAGCATTCCAAAACCTATAGTACTCTTCATCATACTCCTTATCTCTATCTACCTCTGAATTATTTACTGGCCAGTTCAAGAAACTCATAACTGGGTCTGTACAAGCGCAGGGAGACGAAAATATGAGTCTGGAAACGATGCTAGTAAAAGAGAGCATAAAACCCATAGGCTATCTCATATACCTTGTCCTCTCGTTAAAGACAACATAGTATCAGAGGGGGTAACGAGATTTTACGGCAGAGGTGGAATAAGCGGGAGGACGGGATGGTAATGACACGTGCTGGGGGAAATCGACGCGGAAGGAAGGCGACGCACAGTGGAGATATTAACAAAGGTTAGATGTTATCCTTGCCCTTGGGTTCAACTCGCAAAAAACTGAAGTTCAGGGGTAATTCACATTGAACCGAGAGGGTTGAATGACCTGGATCGATTAAAGGGACGGCCCTCCCTGAGGAGTCACGCGAGAAACAAATTTTACGACCAAGAATAACCTAATAATAAAGATTTGCGTCGGAATATTGACAAATGAACATGAACTTTGATGCATGAATATCAAATCCTTACACATCATTTGATATTCCATTCCGGATGTGTCTATGACAACTCCGAAGAGAGAAATTTTTGTAGGTGATCTCGGAGGTGGTTTTAAGATAATAAACTTATGTTAGGGTTATCTACCACCAGCAACTGGCATGTTTTACACAGCTTTATACTTCTCTTCCGAACAGACCTGAATACCTCTCTGAATTACACGTTTCTGTTCTTTAATTGCAAATCTGATGCAATCTCCCATCTTGTTCGTTCATATAAACATTAAAAAATTAAAGAAAGATAAAGAAACCGGTGCCAATAAAGAGCCATATATATTTCCTTTTTAATCAACGCAGAAATAGGACAGGTTTCATGATACATATCCTAAGTTTTGCATGAAAATGATTAATGATCGTCAGACCAACATAATTATGCACCTCCAGACATATAGAGAATAAAAAGTGGATAAGAGCAAAGAACTATTTATTTAGCTTAAAACAATTTAAGTGAAATAAAGATAAGTACAATATAACACTTACAGAGCACCTTATGAATAACATGTTGGGAATGGGATGCTCATAAATCTAAGATATTCCTATGAGTAAGGGAATGAGAAAAATCGCCCATTGAATTTTACAGCAAAATAATTTTTCAAGACTTTTCTGTCGTTTTCCCTCACATTCTATGACTTCCCTGACAGAATAACATTCCTCAATTTTCCGGTTTTCCATTGGAGGGACCATGACTTTTGGTATCCTACGGTTCTAATCAGGAATTGCACAGCATGTAATTCAAATGCATACAGACTAATTTCATTTCTTGACAAGCCAATGCTAGTAATCACATTCAGGCTAAGTTCCCCAATACAAAATGCAATGACTGACCGTTCATTTATATTCCCTCATGATACTCTAAAATCTAACATAACTCGTCAGTCTTCCTCCTGAGTTCATGTAAAACTCAAGTCATTAAAATGTAGAAAGAGAGAAAATTTACTCCTCGGTCACTCAACATCGGATGGAAATCACGCGAGAGAAAGCCATCCAACAACCAGGGCGACGACCCTAGCCTTCCAACTAATGCATGCGAAGGGCAGCTACACACACACACGTCACTGTGGAAAAAAAACCGACGGTCATCGACAACGACTCTAGAGATCCGAATGACTGCGTAATTATGGGGTGGGATGGAGGAATACCTCTCAGACATGCAGCCGTCACAAAACGCCCCCTCATCTCGGCACCGAAACGGAACCTTTGGTTCAATGCCAAGTGTCGCCAGAAAATTCGTAGAAAACACACTCGTGCGGGTAAGAAGCGTGGAGGAGAGAAGGTAAGAGAGGAGCTCCAGGAGTTGGGGGGAGGGGACATGGGGATTTCTCCCCAAGGGCGACCAAAGTGGATTGCATGCGTCTTCTGAAGACGCTGCCGGGAATCAAGGGGGGACAGAGAAGGGAAGAACACTCCTGCACTAGCCCCTGGTGAGACAGAAAAAAACAGCATTCCGAATAAAGAGGCAACCACTTTCTCAAAATGTATCGTATTAATAGTTAATATCCCCTTCCCGCTTAGTACTTTTAATCCATATTAAACTAATAACGAAGATGAAAAATGTCGTAATGTCATTTTCTTAGTTTCATATGAGTACAGAAGGGGAACGGTATTATCCTGTTATTATATTATAGGTATAGTATGACATTTGTAGGAGAAAATCATATAATAAAATCACTATATTTCTATCAAACACAGTATGGCTTTTGATGTCAATTCAAATTATCATGAGGGAAAACGTAAGGTTCAAACGAGACTTAGAAAGATGATTTAAGGTGGATAGATTTGTATTATTTAGAGAGAACATTGGAGAAGAGCACGGCGCGAAAGCTATTCGAAATGGATAACAATTGCAGATCACTTAAGAAAAAAAATACTTCCTAGCAAGTGGAGATATTAATTCTGACTGTAATGAATTCCTTTAAAATGTTCCCCCATTCTAAAAGTTGTTGTCACATCTGGTATAATGCTATAAGAAATATACTATTCACATCCATCAGCGACAAAATGTCAGCACAAGGTAACCACACCTACGTAATCAATATTTTTCCGCAATAGTTCAAGCACATTCACGCATACATGAGTCCATCCAAATATTCCCACTCCGATATTCTCCTAAAATTCCATTTCGAGGCTTGAAATATCACCATTTTTTGGTTTGTCTATAAAAAGCTCTGAAAGACGGCACGAGAAATTCCTCAATAGTCAGCCACTGCGGTGGAGTATAGGAGTCGAAACGAACACAGCAGCGAACAGGTGACAGGGAGAAGATAATGCCATAATTCAATTACTAAGGACGATTCTCACGAATCACAAAGTTACCGCCGGTCTCGTAAGAAACAGCTTTCCAAGCGACGGGGAATTTCACTCACGTGAAAAGAATACGCGACTGCGAATTTTCAACCGAAAACCTTCAACACTCACGAGGGAGCAACTTTATTTATGCACGTGAATGCAGTACGTAGATCATGTCCGCCATATTCCGAGCTGTTTGCAGAGAGAGTGCATTAATGATTATTTTGCACCTGATGATTAAAAGCATATTTCAGAAAACAAGTAGAATAGAATGCAAGAAATAACTGCGCAGCCCAAATGCAAAATCTTCACATTCTCAGGCAGCTGGAAACGATACTATTAGCCATAGTTCTTCACTTAAACAATAGAGTTCTACCGCTTTGTTATCACAAACCAATATTATCACGCAACAAGAAATAAAACGAGTCTTGCGTTCATCATCTCACTTATAGAGATATTTGTTGGTTTTATTCATTGCGCTATCATTTTCTCTATGAATGTCCATAATTGTGACACGTAGCGATTTTCTACCGTCACGTTTTCACACCAAAGGTGCTTATCTAACATTTTTTATCATAACTTGCCACTCTTCATCATCCTTCAGGATGCTCAGCTCCCAAAACCAACAATCAGCCACGAAACACCCGCGTTATGAACACAATCTTTGGTGAAAACAAACCTCCACTCCGAAACTGAACCCAGCAACGAAACACAGCTCAGTGTTCACCTTGATTTTTCGTTTCCAGACTGGACGGAGCCACTACCCCACCCGTAAAGCACCCCTCTTTGACACCCCTCGCTCAATTTATACGACTCGAAACCTAGCATTTTCCCCAATTCGTTGCCGGGAAAGGTGCCATTCGGGAGTGGGAACAAAAATCACGCCGTGGAGCTGAGGAAATAAAAGACACGAAAATGAGCAGTTGTTGGGGGAGGAAAGAAACTAGTGTGCCTGAGCATGGACACCACTTATCTCCCGCGCGAACTTCGAAGGCCACTCAAACACCACAGGCCGTCGCACGGCTTCGGAGTCTCCTCTGATACTTCCCCTACCTTCTCTAAATTTTTCATGCAGACACTTCTTCTGGCGCATCTGTAATATGTTTTTGGACGAGGCTAATAAAGCGCGCTGGCGATACACAGTAAAAAAGCTACCTCAATCTTTAAATTCACACCCGTATTATGATTATTTCGACCAAGGGTTGGTTACTCTATCATTTTTAGAATATTTAACTACCTATTATATAAGATTACTCGATTATCAAAAAATTACGAAAATGATATTAACAATGACCTGCCTCTTGTATGTTATTGAACACATGCATTTCTTTACAAGTTAATATAATTTTTTTAGTTAGTCTTCAGATTTGGTCAATGAAAGCAATGTTTCGATTTTATTCGAAAAATTTATAATCCTCAGGGCTTTTAACTTCAAAGGGATACTCGTGAATAGAAAACAATGATTTATTAATTCTCGAATTATACTAAAAAGTCCAGGATTTATACAAATCAATATAATTAACATCGCAATAATACTAATCATTCTCAAGGCTAATAACTTCATAGGGAAACACCTGATTAAAAGAAGCAATAAATTTTAGTAAATAGTCTCGGATTTCTATAATATTTCGGATTATTAAATAATAAGAATGACAAATATACACGTCGAAAGTTGCCAAAGAACCAAATAATTTTATTGACCAAATTTCAATATTAATTAAAAACAATTCATCGCTGAAGTTTTGCAGCCATCAAGTCTATTTTCCTTCTAGCAACCTCACACACGAGCCGCCGGTGAAGGGGTCCGTGCCTCAGACGAAGTGCAGGGAGTCGCTCACGCAACGCAACCCCCAGAAGGGAATGAGGGAAGGGGTGGGAGAGAGAGAAAAGGCGGATTAGGTGACAGAGCAGACGATCCGAGGAGAGTCGGACACCGCCGCCAAAGGGGGAGAGGAGAGGGGGGGGGCGTGCACTAACAGGACGAGCCTAACGACACGACACGCGGAGAGGACAATCGCCACCTCGCTATACGTTTTGCCCGTGAAAAAATTACAAGAAATCGATCGAGACTGGTTGGTACTTAAAAAAAACTTTTCAAATTACGAGCACGTAAAAAAATACGACACATGGTGCGTCGGTAATGAGATCTCACGTACCAGTTCTTCTGAAAAAAATACTAGCAAGCTGGCACGCATGGATTACTTTCTTAGATAATTCTCATAATTCTCCCAGCACACCACTTAGCAGGATACAAGCTAAATCCATTCAAATTACAACATTTACCACCCATAAGTCGAGCTGCTCCATGCAGAGCTTGGAGAAGCTATAAAGATGCAATATGATATTATACCAGAAATAGCACTAATTATATTTTCATGAAATTGAAGTTATAAAATTAAAAAAGGCATCTAAGCAGTGTTAATGATTTTCAAGGTTCATGTAGCAGGCAAGTAGGCGTAAGTTCTTCAGAACTCAACGAGCTTATGCCTTTTTTTCACCGTCCCTAATTTTATGCAGATGTGGCACATGTAACAAACGCCCAATTAATTCCGTCTTCTACACCGAAACTAAACAACGGACACTAGGTCTGTTACCGCTTTCGTAATCCTTGTACAGGCCATCACGGACAATAACAAAGCACGAAAAACGTAAGGTAAAGACAAAAGGAGTCTCAGTACTGTTGATTAAATACAATAAAAATTTCAAAATAAAAAACCTCACGTGAAGCTAAAAAAAATGATCGCAAGAGGGAAATCGATAAAAAAATGATACTGCCATTGAAAGAGAGAGCCAAGAATTGGAAAATTCCCATGGGAAAAGAGTAAACGCCAAACCGTACACAATGATCGAAACTCTGCTCGCAAGCCTGAAGGCCGCATGAGCAGCGCAAGCAAAATAGATACCCACTGTCGCACATCCCGTTAGGGCTTTGACGTCATCTCATTGTGATGCTAACACTTAGATTTGACTGATTACGGCGAGATTTACGACCAATACCGCAAGGCGGCACCGAAGCCGATTCTTTCCCGAAACAGTGTTACCGTGTGGTACCCCCCATTGGGCGACACCGATAAAAACTCGTTTCATTTTTGCCATCCATTTCATCCCCCGATTCGCAAGCACTGTAGCGAGTCGCACCACAATGGGAGACCGGACAGGAAAAGGACCATTGGGAATTCATGACTCAATCCAAAGGGGTGTTTCCTGTGCGGGAAGATGAGCAGATGGTCAGTGAACAACGGAGAACCAAGAGCACGTCTAACCAGTAAGGGGGCGGCGAGGGTGCGGAATTATTCTGGTCGATTGAGGAAGGGACAAAGGGCCGGTAATGAGGCCGCTTCTCGTCTCTCATTCCGTGGAAATACGAACGAGGATCTCGAGACGGCGTGAGACGGACCTGATCAAAGCTGGAGGCAATCCCCACACCAATGACGGCGTTTATCATTCCCAGAGAGGGAAGGATCTGAATAATCAGACTGATAAGTTTCTGTGCCTCTTCCTACACGCCACTGAATGTCCCCCTTCCTCTTTCCTCCACGACCACATTCTTCCATCTGATCCTACAACCCCACTACTTTTGAAGGTCTGTCTGAAATGGGATTTTGTTGGTACCTGATGATGATTATGTGACAATCGAAACACGAGTTGTATAAAATAAGTGGGCATATCAATATCTTTGTCTATCATTCGATATGTTGTTCCACCACATCTCTCCGCAAAAAGTTGACTTTACAGAATGATCAGTCTTATTACACTTTTTCCAGAGTCTCAATCCTACGGTTGGCGCTTATGATTCCTTTACCCCGGCAAGCGCCTTACAAGACTTCCTTTGTGCTTATTTTCAGAAGAAGAAAACACAAATATTATGTCAGAAGTAATGAAAAGAATTTTTCCTCGGTTTTTAACCAGGTTGGTTGATCCATGGGAATCGAAGTTTTAAATTTCGTATCTTTTATATCATTTTATCGTTTACAAATATTTTCCGTGGTCACGTGGAACAACTGAAAATTCCCCGGGAAACCAGGAGGTCCTTAAGTAGTTACAATTTACAATTAGATGGTCAGACGAAGTAGACTAGACGTATAATCCACAAAATTTAAATACAACCTAGCTCTTTCCCGGCATGCTATTTCGGTTTATTGCGGCATTGGTCAATAGCTATTGGGATAAGGTATTATTAACTCTATTAACTTTTCGCCGAGCCAAATATTCCACGTCAGGCAATATTCCAGCCAAGGCTACGCAAGTTCTCCATACTGAGGGCCAATGAGTTTCGATATTTGCCACTCATTACCACAAAGTGCTCATTATTAAGGAATTTTTTTTACAATAACTTAGATGATGCGTTGATTTCGGTAGGCGCCAAGGAACACATCAATGGACTTCTTTATAACCGCGGACGAGCCAGCCGAGAAGAAGCCTCTTCAAACGAAAGCAGAAGTTAAACCGAGCGCATGGATAGGGACCAAGATTACGATCAAGGCATGCAAGCTAAGCACTTGATCTCTCTCCGCTGTAAGTACGTGCGATACGACTCGCGCGGATGCTCCGTCGGCCATAAGATGCACGAGATACGGATACCAGTCACATGACAGCACAAACAATGGAATAGCCTCCCCCGGGGAGGAAAGTAACCACGGACTAGTGTAGTGGACATAGAAACAACCTTGGCGGCAAGAGAGCAAACAACGTAGAAAGCAAGTCGATGGGAAACAATCGAGGCCTTTGACACAACACTGCAAATCATTGAAAACACTGCTTGATTTAATGCGCACCGATTCCTGAAGCAAAATTCCTGCGCAACAGCGGTTAATACGAACGCCGTTTCTGCCCGTGAGTCTTCAACTCTAAATATCTCTCTTCTATCACTACAGGGAAAGGATAAGACAAAAGTTAGTTACCTTCACTTGCAACGACTGAGATAATGACGATGAATTCCACAAAATATGATTGACCTTCTTTCTCTACTACCTCTGATATCTGATGGTTCGTGTACCATTCCATATTCAATGAGAACTCAAAACTTCATAAATGAAACCATGGCTCACAAAATTATTTGAGCTCAAAATTGCGTATTAATTTAAACGGTGTGACTGAGGCAAAATCTAACACATATAGCGGTACTTACTCTGATAATGATTGAACGTTAGAAATGAGAGAAAATGATCGCCTGCGATATATAAAAAAAACATTCACAGTATTAAAACCCTATGGTCAGTATAATGCTGCCGTCCATTGCTCCCTTTCCCAAGCAGGTTCTTTCAGTTCCTTGTGTCTGTCTTGCCAGTCCCAAGTGATTATTTCTACGTCCTCAAAGAACAAATGTCGACTACTGCAATTATTTCAATCTATAAATCCACTAAATGGCCTAACTATTCAGAAACTACTTCCTAAAATGAATTTGTAATTTCAATGGCCACACACTCAAAAAAAGTCAAAGCAATCAACTGGCAACGAGCATTCCCGACTGAAGTAAGAGAATGACACCACACATTAGGCAGATCACCGGTTCCGAAAAACAAAAAGAGTAGAAAGGGGGGATCATTACCTCTCTCTCTCTCCTCATCAGGCGAAACGTGAAAGTTGAAACATAATTTTGCGACTAAATTTTTTTGGGGGATGTAACGCAGTCTAGGATGTGCGGTCAGCCCGAGGCGAGAACCAAAAAGGGGGTGCGAGGGCTGGCTAAAAAGCAAGCAGCGGATTAAATGACGCGACGAGCGGATGCGCGAAAAAAAACTGGCAAGAATTTGAGCTGGAGGAGACGAGGCTCCCGAGGTTTTTGGGCGAAAAGAAAGACTCCTCGAGAGAACACCCGCGGCAATTGAGAAGGATAAAAGGCTCGTGTGTTCTGTCCACGCAGCGCGATGCCGGGACCTCGGGCCGTGGGAAGCGGATGCCTCAACACCCAACCTCAAGGATCCCTTGCACCCCACTTCGTAATCCTTCCCCACGAGTTTAAAAAAGTATTGCATGAAAATGGATAAAAAATCAGCAGTAACGTGAGACTGTACCTTTTTTCGGGCAAATTTTCCTCGAACGGCCGGTTGCGAACTCAATGCGGAGGAAGTGGTGCAGGGCCATAAACTCGCAATCGCCTTATGTAATACCCCGTGAAAAATTACGGCGGAGAGTGAAGTGAATTAGATCAATTACTGTGGAACCGCTAACTGGGAAGAGACTTCAATGCATCGTGGGAATATAGACCCGAACATCGCTAAAGTTTTATCGGTTAAAGGAAAATGGAAAGCCCCTTTTTTACAGAAGAGAGACTGAAATCGCTCGCTTTTAAAGCATCCTCGGGAAACGATTAAAAGCAATTACACACCATTAATAGTTTAGTTCCTACGTCACAAAAAAATAAAAATTATAAAGCTACCATAAAGTTACGAAGATATTACTTACAACACTATGTAACTCATTTAATTCAATTTCAGGTTCTATGCGTACTAACAACATACATAACATTTATGGATCAAAAACAGCTATAACAAAAAAATAATCAACGTTAAATTATTGAAAAAAAATCACGAGGCAGAGAACGAAAAGTTACCTTATTTGGCAAAGTAGTTTTTCCGATTCTCCAGTAATGAGGAAAAGCAACTTCTTTCAACAGTTTTCAAATTCTTAAAAGCACGCATCGGAAAAAGAAACGAAAATATCGAATTGCGAGATCAACATCTTAAGATGAATAAAAAGAGAAAATTTTAAACAACTATAGGCAGTTCACAATTTTCCGAGTAAAGAAAAAATAGTGACTACACGCACGAAAAAGAAAGCAGGTCTAGCTAATAGCATTATGAAAATGCGGAGGAATCAAGCAATATAATCAGGGCCAAGTAATTTGGTTTCAAATATCACCATATTAATGTTTACTTTTACATTTTTGCAGCGATTACATGTATTCCTTCGATTTATTAGATATATGCAACATTTCTTTCCTCCTGCTGGGATCGTCTCCAGGAGATTCTTGACGATTTCACCAGCAAGAGGAAGAGTAGAGCATTAAAAGTTTATTCCACGCAAAAGTAAAACCAATAATGGATTACACTACTCCCGAATAAAATCTAAAAGACCTCAACACAAGATTTTCATGAAGTAAACAGACAGCAGATCACAAGTACCAACTCATAGAGGTTAATGCTTCAGCTGGAGTCTTCCGATTGGAAGGATAACATTGACCCTGACGTTATGAAAAATATAAGTCAATCATATTTCAAAACCGTACTAATCTTCTTACCTTAACCAACTTCATCAGAAATGACTTCAGAAAACTCTTCAGGGACTGGTACACGAAGACGTTGTACCGCCTTAACAGCTTCAAGCAATAAAACACGATGGGGATGATAACATTCGGTGTTCGCAATAAGATGCCCATTGCCATTTTTCACACGTCCTCCAGACTCGGGAATCACTTCGTTTAACAACCATCCCTCTCCATACAGCTGACTCATCCCGCTTTCCTCCCAGTGACTTCCGTTTCGCGCCCAGAATCAAAATGTAGAAAGTATTATTCGCCCTAACAAACGAGTTTCCAGCAACTGAACCACGAAAAAACTACACCTCAAATCAAATACGCAAGCACAATATTCCGGGATGTATGGTTAAAATCATAACTTTGAACACAGTCACATAAAGCGGCTCGAGAGCCTATGCGAAATGCAGGCGCAGAGGCTCATTAGGACGTAGTCACCGAGGATGGTTGCCTGATCACTTAGGTATTTGGAATAAGATCTGCAATGAAGTAAGGGAAGCATCTGATGCACCTGAAAAAGTGCCGATAAGGAGAGGATTTGCTTACTCGGCGAATGACGGAGCGGTTAGATAAACAAAGGAAAAAGCACCCACTGATTGTGATGATAACACGTCTCCGTGGATACAACACACAACGAAGGCGCTGATAATGAAGCCATATTTCCCCTTTCCTCCGAAATAAAACACCCATGTAAACACGTTGCGAGGAAACTTCGCTTACAACAATGGAGGGCTATAGCCTAGTCCCATAAACTGGCCGTGAGAAACATGACAGCGTGTGTAATGCATCACGAACTCGAGGATTATTAGATAAAAGCCATACCGATGGTTGCAAATATACACCAAGAGTAAATTAACTCGGAATAAAACTGTGAGATATTAGGGTGAAGCTATTAGGATCACAGAATCAGACCTGAAGGGGAGTTTGACATCGATGGCCGATCGCGATACTTCAAGCTTTTCCTTTAATTATTTCTAGCCTTAGAATGTGGTGACTACGCTTTGAATCTCAATTATTACATGACGCTAATTTTTTTCAACGCCGTGATCGACGCATGAAATAACGAGGCTGAGGGAAGGGGGAGGGGAGGATATGCTACAGAAGCCGCCACCATCCAAAAGTGAGTAATAGAAGAAACTTTCGTATGAATTACGGAAACGACTGCGACTCAACCGATTAAAATTCTGTCATCCAGATTAAAAGGGAACTAAATTTTTCAATACTTGGGCAAATGAACACAGAAAATTAATCGACGCAGTTGAAAAAATGCATCGGATATGTAAGAGTAATTAAAACTCCGAAAAAATGCACAGGATATATGAATGCTGTCAACAATTTCTCTCGCATAAACAATATTTCGATAGCTTAACATCGGTGCGTACGGCTTTAAATTTATATGACACCTTTAACGACTGACTTACGTTTCAAAGAGTTAAACACATAATAAGACTATATCTTCCAGACAGTAAGATTAATTTGGCACAAACAATCCGTCCAATAATTGGCTTGTAATCATCTCAGACAACATGCCCCATTATCGTGAACGACGACGCATTCAATGACACCTCAATAACCACGATACAAATGTGAAGTAAGTATCACTAGAGTGTAACAAGATTGAATCGCTACCTGCCAACTATGACTGATTTGAAATGACAGGAAATTCACACTTACGAGTGCCACGAGTCACGCCGATCACAGCTGTCGGCGTCGAAAGTTACACCATAACTAAATGCAAGATTGAGGGTTTTCAAAAATTTGTCGAAGCTCCCGGATAGCATACGGCTGCATTAAAGGGAAAGACAAACTTAATAATTGATTACACTCGAACAACGGACACGGGATACTTATTCTTGCACTAATTATCGAGGGTGAATGAAATAGATAAAATTAATACATATTAGAGAATAAAAATTACATTTTTATATTAACCAGGATACGTTTCAAAGAAGAAATAACTGCCTACGACCCCTTAACTTATTGAAAATTTCAAATTTCATCGATTAAAAAGTAAAATAAATTTTAGAGGAACATTTCAGATTTCAAAAACGAAAATAGTGGTGCGCATGAGAGAGTATATTGTATGATATCTGAAATGTTCTTCAAAAACTTAATTTTATTTTTTCATCAATTATATTTGAAATTTTCTATAATTTAAGGGGCCGTATGCAGTTATTTCATTCTTCAACACAAAGTGGTTCTTATAAATATGTAATTTTTATACTTAAATATTATTTTAGACTCTTCAGTTTTGTCAGAGAGGAATTTTGCAATGGATTCAAATTTTAAGTACAACCACAAAGGGGTCTCAAATATTGTCTTTTATACCCGACAACGATAACGATTATTATAGTTTTAAAACAAAATGCCGGAGATTACTCGGTTAGCAAGAAAGGATGACCCTTAAACGATACAAGCACTTTAAATCAAGTAGGATAACCATTATTGACACAATTGCTCTAATTACTTCCGTTCACTTCAATTTTTGAATCAAGTAAAAGAACATTTATTTCCATTTATCTATAAAAATAGATAGATGTCTATTCAGTTTCATTCATTAATTATCTGACAATGAAATTTGAAGTATTTTCATAATTTCTATCATTTTAAATCGACAAGAGAAAAGAAGAGCTAATGCAACAGTTTCATTAAGAGCTATCAAGAGTTTCGCAATGGATATTTCGTGAAAAATCATCGTACGTTGTATTTGATACGTAAAAATAAATTAAAATTGCCCTGAGAGCGCTAACCGGATAAAATATTCTACTTAAACTGTTCATCTTGCCAACCTACTTAGTACTGATGCCCTGAAATTGATGTCTTAATAAACTGTATTATTATGCAGTTCCTCACTTTCTCTTTTTTTTTTATGTATCTATCCATCCCTAAAATAAATTTGAGAACTTCTTCCTTCAATTTGAAATTGTTTTTGTAGCGAATGTTTGTTTATTCAATTGTAGATTGGATCATAGAGACGGCAGAAGTTATGTGCGAAGTCGAAAATTTCACGTAGCAATGTATAATTTTCAGAGCAACTCATAAAAGAAATGGTAAATCGCTATACAGGTACTTAACGCTTAACAAACAGATACTTGATTGCACCTACTGTGATTGCATTGCCTCCACTGGATTTAAGTGGCCATTTTTAGAACTCCATATTTAATTTTCATTTCTGAATATTAGTCGAGGCACTCTTCTAATCGTGGTAAAAGTGTAAATAAATTGTACTATCTACCAGTTCTAAGCTATCCTGAAAAATTCAGCGCTCTAGTTAATCAGGATGTGGACGAAATTTGAGTTGCAAGATTTTTCCCGGAAGGACAAACAAGAAAGCGAGGGTAATAAAACGTGGCAAAAATAGGAAATACTGATGTGTTCTACTGAAAATGATTGAAAAATGAAAATGAAAACACTCTTGCATAGTGGTGATGTCCCACGTCAAACATGGTCTCATCCATATGATTAAAATCACGAGGCAAGAAAATCATCTTCATGCTCATGATATCATATCAGTCGGCTTTATACCAACTGTTAATAAGATATTATCGGCTTTATCAGGATTTTATCCACTGTGATAAAAGTATTTTAACTATCATTTTGTCCATGGATAAGAGTAAGTAAACAAGCAGAAAATGTACGAGAGACAAATTGAAAAATAAAGAAACTCTTTCGCGATATCTTCAAGAACGAAATTGTTACATATGCAGCACTATGGAAATACACACATTGCTATTACTCACTCTAGTTAAATACACAACAAAAAAATGGCAATGTAGTTTGGGATTTCCTTCCCCGTTAAGTATGTCAAAAATGCTGCGGTCCGAGAAGATGTGCGAAGAATAGAGAAGGAAAGTGAAAACACTAAAACTCGAGGAATTAAAATTGCAGAAAATTATTGAGAATGTGCATGGGGTAGGTGACAAGTAAAATATAAGTCGAGAAAACTGGGCCACTAAATTTCACAGGGAAAATAATCTATGGATAAATTGTAAAAAAAGGGCAGTGTCGAAGATATTCTCCACATCTTCTGACGTTTTAGTGGACTCTAGGAAGCAGAAAAATTGACATATTCATCATAATAATCAAATAAACAACACCATACACGTGGAAAGCACTCTCCTCATAACACACTACCGCATTTAATGCCAACAGGTTTCCCTTAGTGCGTCAGAAGTGATAAAATGGGCCCTGAGCAAGGAACTCCTTTTATAAAACACCATAAAAAAGCCTTTACAAAACTTCCAATTCCTTAAAAAACAGCTTAAGGACAAAAAATAGAAAAGCCGTCCTGAATGAAAAATATCAAAAAAGTAATTAGGTTACTTAAAATAAGGAATTGTCATTACAGTTAATACACTTCATTTTAGTTGGCACAAATAAAGGCAGCAATAGCGGGCGAAAATTGACGTAGAAATAAGGGCAATAATTTTTCTGAGCATAAAAAGACTAATTTATTATGATATGCGCACAAGAAATATTCCACTTTAGTACAGCTAAGGATGCATTTCCCTGTGACACACGCAAAAAACCTGACAAAAAAAATATTTTCTTTGAATTGCATAGAATTCGAAGATGTATGTATACCTAGATAGATGTATGTAATATTAGTTCTTTCAGCATTTAAATTCAAAATACTGGAACGATGAATACCTAGTTATCGCGCGAACAATTATTTGAAAAGAGACTGAGGAGGATAATGCGCCTGTATTAAATTGCAAATGTATTAAAATAAAGCAAAAATTTGTAATTTAACCCAAAAACGGCGAAAATTTTCGCATGATATTATAGATAACAGATTTAGGAAATTTCTCAAACAAAACTGCTTCCATACAAACAGCGTGCCGCGAAATCGAAGTAATCGACACATCAATAGCTCAGCGTCAATCTAAAGAATATTCTGCTCAAAGGATTTAGAAAATGGCAGAGGAAAAATAGAACAAAACTGAAATGAAGGCCGTATAGGTTATTCAAAATTTATGCTATAGTAAATTATGTCATAGTAATTTATGTGCTTCCTTAAAGCTTCATCCCTGATAAATATAAAAAAATAGTATGGACAAGAGCAAAAATTTAAAAGGGGTAACTTACGTTACAATTTATTTGTCCGTCACATAGATATAACCGAATGAATCAGAATATGAAATATTAGAACTTGCGTGTACAGTACTTGATATGCAACGAAAATTAACGAATTTAAAGTGAAGAAGTACCACATTCACCGGAGTAGTTGATGCGAAGACGGAAAGTGGGGAACCCTAAGGTAGGGAAGAGTAAATCTTGATGATCGAATCGAAATGAATAATGATTCCAAAATGAAATTTAAAGGAAAGGAAATTAAAATCCGTTTAGGAAAGGACATAAAAACCACTAATGCACCCGAAAAAATCTGCCACGAAATAAACGGCGGATACAATTTGAACTTTCGCCATCCCATCTTTGGAAGGGTTCCGACAAACGTAATTACAGGCACAAAGACGATCAACTGCGACGAAAGTGACGCAGAAGCTGTGAAAATTAGAACACTGGTCATTCATATTTCATTCAGCGAAATGACACTTAATTGGTGAATTTTCACCGACGGATTAAGCAGTGGCCAAATGCATGACTAACAATAGGAGTCAATGAACGGAATCGAAGAAAGGGGTAGCGGATGCGTAATTATGGCTGTAACTTAATTTTTTTGCGATTTATTTCCATGGAATACGGCGATAAAAGAATTCAGACGCAAAGGAAGAGTTAGGATTAGGTGCTCGACCTGCTTCCAATTATATTCGTATGACAGCAAATTACCGCCGAATTAAAAACTTTCTTCAAATAAAAAGAAGCTCTTTATTTTCCTACGGGCAAAGCTCGATTTTCTATACTCAAGAACCGTTATCAAACGTACCGTCGTATTAGTCCACAAATACTGGAAGATATATGCTTGGATACAAAAAAGCACGTAAATCATGGGAGATTATAATATAAAGGGCTAAGAAAATATTGGATTAATGTAACTAGTCGGCATGCACCAATCAAACTTAGGAAGGACCAAGGCGAGAACAGCTGGCGATAAACACGGGAGGCAGACTCAATATTTCATATCACACCAGTTTTCGGATGATGCGAAGGATATTCCATCTGCATGAATGTAAGTACCCCTGATAGCAGCGATTAAGTAAGATAAAAACCTGACAGGTAAGAATAATGACCTAAGAATTCTTAAGAATGTTTCTTTTCTATCAACAATGCCGTCTTAAAAAAACAGAGCAAATGGGAAAACATGACGTTCATTCACCTCCAATACCAGTCGTTTCTGTACTTGAAACCATGGTGAGCTTCTAAGATGATGTTTTTCGTGTCGATCTGAAAAAACATCAATCTTCAGATAACGCATTCCTCTCTCTCTATAGATAAATTTTGTCTTATTTCGTGAGGTAAAACTATTTTCAAACTCAAGCTATCATCTAGAAATTGAGGGTGTATGTCTTTGTACACCTTTGTCACCACTTGCAAGTAACGTAAGAATGAAAAAATATACAAATAAGAAAATAGGAAGGATAGGTGGAAGGGAAGAAGGGCATGGGACGGATCCGATGAGTTACGGATGAGTTAAGGATGTAAAAATACGTCGCTGTGAAAAGCCTGGCGCATAGGAGAGAGGAAAGTAAATCTGCGTCAAAACAATCTCAGGATTGTTGACGAATGATGATGTTTAGAGATAGTGAGGTAAAACTTTCAGATGCTACATTTAAAAAATATTGACTAAGGTAAACCTCATTTACAAAGAAAATTTCAAGATAATAGCATAAGTTTAAATTGAGTTATACGCAACAAAAAACACTCATCGAGCAGGAGGCATCCCTCTTCTTAATTGATCAAGAAATCTAAGCCTATCCAACGTAGCCTTAAGGAGATTTTAAAGGCCGTTTACACGGGGCACGTAATTTCACAATATGCCGTGTGTACTAAGGCGCAATCAAAATTGCGCCGTGTAAATCGATAGTTTGCTAGAACGCATGCAAGAATGCATAGACGTGATATGGAAAAATAGCCCGCTCTAATTTTGTTCGTGCATTCTCGCAATTACTGTAATACGAAAGCAATGCAGTTCTAACCTGCGCAATTACGTGCCCCGTATAAAACGGCCTTAAGACTTCTAATCGATATGGTACTCACCGGTGATGGCACGTCCCCGTTGAACTGTCCTCGCCTCTTGGCAGACAGCTGCCCTCCGCCCGAGATGAGCTCCTCGATGTAACACTGCCACTCCAAGGCCCTCAGGTACAGATGGTGCCAGCGGCCCTCGAGCCAGCGCGCCAATTTGAGCGAATCCGCGGCGCTACCCTTGGCGCCACCGACTGGCGAAGGGCGGGCAGCCGCTTCCTCCTCCTCTACGCCCGCGACCGCCTTCGCTTGCCCCCGCGCCTCCTCTCCACCACCTTCCGCCCCCTGCTGCTCCTCTTCCTGGCTTTGCTGCTGCTGCTGCTCCTGGTTCTCCGCCGCAGAGGCGGCCACCAGGCACTCGCAGTGGAGAATTAGGGCGGCGACCACTTTCCCCTGGGCTTTGACCTCGACGGCCAAACACTACGAAGGAATGGAGGAAAGGGGATATGAGTAAATATACCAGTCAGAAAGCACTGATACCATTTGCTTATAACGACACAATAAGTAAAACAGCATACAGCCATGCCAATTATACCGCTCCCTTTCGAGGTAGATTACCCATGGGAAGTTAACACCCAAGAGCAACTGGCGTTTTGCATTACATCTTCCGATTTTCTTTGCATTACCACCACATGCACAGTGCATACCGTTCCCTTTCTACACTCAAACGGAGGAGTATTACCACAAACATCAGTAAAATTAAGATTCTCCAGGAAAAATAAAAACTAGACACTAACTGAAGAAACCAATTCCACTTTCTAACCCGTAAAGATCATGCCGCATTTTTAGGCAAAAAAACATTGGCAATAAAACGAAGAAAAATTCGAACAGCCGACAAAAATGAAATCGGCAATGGTTTAGAGCTGTAAAATATAAATTAAAAGCGAGCCATAAAAAGTATTTCCCTGAACACCGAAACCGTTCTTCACACGGTAGGGCAAGAGGAAATACAAAAATATTATTTAACACGCGAAGGTGCGAAGGCTTAACCTTGTACACATATAAGTGGACTTTCATTTACGATTTGCCAAGGGAAAAAAATCCAAAGCTTTCCAGGTGATATGATGACATGAAAGGTGAGGAAAGAGAGAGCAAAAGTAGAATGTTGGAAATGACACCTATTGAGGACCAGTTACACTTTCATTTCCTGCTATTAAATGGAAATATGAATAGAATAAAGCTACTGATATAGTGCTCAAGCGAATGGTGAAAGTGTTCATTTGACAACGATGAATTAAAAATTGAGACGTCTTCATCCTCCAAGAGAAACACACACCCAACACACGCTTAAAATGAAACGGGCAAAAACGGCAATTCCTCACGATAATATCAAGGAAGACGCATGGAATGATTTCGAGAAAGATGCTCACGGCCATAAATTTACGGTCCGCTTAAATTTCATTTGCATGAGAAAGCTAATGAAATTGTTCATTCCCTCAGAATATAAGCGATAATTTTAATTGGAAAACATGCCATTTTCATAAATATTTCTGTTTCTTATTTGCTAATCTGCATTAGAAAACATGCTCAAGTAACCTTAATATTGCATCGATTCCATTAAAGTACTTCAGTGCGAGTAATGACCTCCAACGGCGGTTTAGGGGGAAACGGCTGTTTTTATAATAATCTTGGATTCACTGGGAACAGGTGAGCGGAATTTCAAGAAGATAAGCTGTGAAACTTCAATATCAATCCACTGAATACACCAAAGAATTACCTACATTTAATGAAACATTATTATCCCATTGTGTCGCTTTCCGGGTTTCCTGCGCGGCTTATAATGTTAATGCATACTCGGATGCAGGCTACAATTAAGTCCTATGGGAAATCTTAAGACTAACCCAACGACGCTTTCAGTACAATAAGTGAAATTTGTGCACTAACTAAACCTAACGCCGGTCAAAATTTGTCAACCACCTCAAGAATTCCCGTCCACCAGGCGAAAACTTTCGTCAAAAATAAATTCTCGATAAAAACTTAGCGATAATATTAAGCAAATTAGATCTTCTTAGCGTAGATTTCAGCTGTACTTTCACTACTGTAGTAGTACTTCTCACATCCACGAATGCGATTGTATAAACAACTTGGGAACATATTAACAAAATAATCATTTGAATTACATGAAAAATATTTTGACCAGAGGTTCGAACATCGCAACGAATGGAGTATTAGGCACATCGACCCGTACCCAGCTTTACTCAGTAGTCTGGGCTATTACTGGAGCCACAAGTAGTTGTCTGTATTCGCAGCGCACGACAAAACGGAGGGCCAGCAAGCATGGGGTTACGAATAAGCAAACAGATCGAACAAAAATTTATAAGAATGAGAAATCGGCTGAGATGGTGATCGAAATTAGGAGAAAGTGAGGCGCAGAACTGAATGACATCAATGGAAGAAGACGATCGTGCAGGGAAAACTGCTGTTCCAGGAATGGACGGCGGTAAATATTCATAACTACCGCGATCTCGAGTGACTTCCGCCAACAAAACGACGATTCAAAAACGAAAATAAAAAAACACTCAAACAGACCGAATCGTGGATTCCAGCAGAGACGGAAAAGGCCAATTTTTCAGAGGGAAAAAATAATCGAAGTAGGAAGGGAAGAAACCAAAAGATCGTTTAATTGAGACGAATCCTCATTGCCTGAGGTGACCACGATAATTCAGCCTGGGTGCCTACTAAATCTACCGAGACTGCACGGGCCAAAGAAATGTACTGGAATCACAAAAATTGCAACTAATTATTGGATGCACAAGGCATGAATTAGGTGATTAATACATGAGATTCCTAAAGAAATTTTCATGACACAAATTTTACATATTTTAGGAAAACTGACGATGGAAACGGCAAGACTAGGCAACGAGGGCAGCTTCAACTCACCACCAACAAGGAATAGGTGGCCACAAACGAATTCAGAGAAAATTACCACATTTTCACCCATGAAGAAAAACGTTTTAGAATTTTTAAATAGCTGTTAGATGGATGGTGGGATGATATTATGTCCTCAATTGATCACCTAGAGCGCACTAAACGTGCCAAAATCTAGTATACTAACCAAAGGATGTGCTGGGATTAGAACAGGTTACACTAATGTGAGGAGTCATTACTTGAACCATTGACTCCGTTCCTATCTTCACTAGAGTGCACTAGGTGGCTGCTCAGCAACCACAAGCTGAGGCCAAAGTTAAAACCCGAATTTAAGACAGTCTCCGGCGTTGCTTTGTGGAGCTGCTTCATCATAAAAATAAAAACTTTGTTCTATTCCACACTTTATTTTAAATAGTACGACCCGGGTTTCTGCATATCATGCCATCATCAGGTCCCTGGTCGTACTATTTAAAATAAAGTGTGGAATCGAACAAAATATTTTTATTTTTATGTTAAAACCCGAAATTCAGTATTATTTTGACTAACAGAAAGAAATAGCAAATAAAACATTTGATTTTATTAAAATCCTAATTCTTTTTCTCCTGCGTGAACGTTAAATTTCATGAATATAAAATTTCAATTCGCCATAATAAATATGAACAAACAATACAGTGGTAATTAGGCAATCATACCCCAATACCATCCCACATAATCTCGGCTATTTATACTCCAATTTTTGGTCTCATGCGCAAAAGCAGAAAATCGTTCTTGTGTATTATTAGCCTGAGGATCTAACAAGTTCTCCAATCGCCTCAAGGCACACAATCCTTCGACATGGACGAATTCATTTGGTGACTGATACCCAAACAAGAATTGGCGATGGATATTAAATTAGCTTGCAAAATTATACCCAGAGGAAACGACGACCAATTGGCAAAGTGGCAACACGCAGCTAAATTACGATCATCCGGTCGCATTTCAACAA
The DNA here is from genome assembly GCF_921293095.1 of Ischnura elegans. Lineage (NCBI taxonomy): Eukaryota > Metazoa > Arthropoda > Insecta > Odonata > Coenagrionidae > Ischnura > Ischnura elegans. The sequence goes on from NC_060249.1 coordinate 89,620,906, forward strand.
TACTCCTCGCGAAACCCCTCTAAAGAAAGGGATAAGATATAAACCTGACCACTACCGAACGTGTACGGCGGCGGAAATGGTGAGAAAGGCTACACCTGCACTCGCCGACGCCTTAGGCGACATGCTTCGAGAGTATTCTGAATTTTCCAAGGCGTGTTTTGAAAGGAATAGAAAAAAAGGTATGCACCAGGCTAGCGCCAGGGGCCAAGTGAGAGGGATTTGCGCCACAGGGTGCATGGATAATGGGGGAGGAAGGAAGCATCCGAACGCAAGTGGGACAGGAAGCGAGGGAGTGATACACGATTGAGGCGGACACGGGTGTCGCTGCTCCTCATAACTGGGCCGATCCATCACGGAATGGACAGGACTAAGCGATGAAGGCACCCTAGGGCGAGAGAGAACGACACGGAAGAACGAACCGTTCCCCCAACTAAAGCGAGGATTACACACACGAGTTAACTCGTAGTCGATCGATTTATATTGAATCGAATGTGAGTTTCGACTCCACTTGGATTCACGGTTGCGTCTACACGTCTAGCGCTGTCGATTGCACGTTATCGCAAGTGAAGTCTTGTCGTTGGCGGTATTTTTGTATCAAGCATATAACTAATTATTCGTTTGTGGCGATGTCTATTAACCGAAGGAGAGTCGCGCTGGGACTTGTTTTGTTGAGCAGCCTGAAAGATATTCAGGAGAGGAAGAGGAGGAAGCGCTGCTGGGTGAAAACTCATCTCGCGAGGTGTGAGCTGGGAATTGAGGAAAATTTGCTGGCTGATCTTCTTACTAGCGACGGAGAAGACTACCGGAATTTCCTCCGGATAAGCCACGAAAAATTCCTAGTTCTGCACGAGGAAGTAAGCATCAGAATTAGGTGTTCCTAAAAATATTGATGAAGTTTTCATTTGCTTATGATTTTGGATTTCTGTTTTCCTTTTATAGATAGCTCATAAAATTCAAAGGTCGGACACATCTATGCGGCTAGCCATATCCTCGAAGGTGAGACTGGCTATATGCCTGCGGTTCCTCGCCACTGGCGATTCTTTCCGGTCCTTGGAATTTTTGAGGTTTTTTTTCATGTGATGGGAGCGATGAGGAGATGAAAGGAATAGTGAATAATGGTAAAATAATAAATTATATGAAGGTGTATTACGTTTTACATTGAAGGTTCTACCGATTTCGGTGGAGCAATAATTCTCACTTCTCTTTCAATGTTTGATGTGGGAATTTGGCAGGTTCCTTGTGGAGGAAGAATTAATCTTCCTTTCATTCGCTTGTTTCATGGCTTGAGTATTCGGCGAGGAGTTTACAATAAATGGCTGTGAGAAAGAGGATTCAATTTTTACTTACAGTAATATGCATAACTATGAAACTAATGCTAGAAACTAATGCCACTAATCCAAGAGATTTCTATTTGTGTAGCAGAGTGATGTGATTTACTCTATCACACGCTTTAGAAATGTCAGTATAGAGGACATCAATTTGACAACCATCCTCAAGTCCTTGGATTAAATAGTAAAAAGCAAAGGCATTCATGCCTTTGATATTCCTCGATAAACTTTATGGTGTCTGCCTCGGTAAACGGTCCCCTCCGGGAACTCATATTCCCTCCTCTTGCGCACACGCTTACACTTCTCTCAACGTTCTCCATTTTTAAACAGCGATCCACTGCTGTCGGACCAGTGCGATTTTTTCGATCTAATCGAGAACCCTCGGATAGCTACTAGGATGGCGGCTACCTCTTCCGAGTATCGAGAACCACAGCAATCGATAGTGAACTCGGCCGGAAGTTGATATGATACACGTCCGAGTTGGCTAGTACCAACGAGTCGACTCGTACGTGTAATCCCCGCTTAAGCTTCATGTCTCCTACCCAACCCCGTGATGCGCTTTATGCTGGTAATACATCTTAACCTTATCCAGCCGATTTTTAAAAATATCCCAACGGCTAAGATAGGTTTACATGGAAAATGTTACTAATCCCAGCTGATTGTCAACATTTCTAACTACCCTTTATTCCTTTTCATAAATTCTACGAAACCGATCCTTTACTTAACTTTCCTCGCGTGATAGCTTTCTTCCCTTTATCACGGGTTTCAACATACCCTCCCCGAGGAGTAGTGACTCGTTTTCTGCATACCACACTGTATTCTTCATGTCGCCACGAGAAGCTCTCTCCCACGATGTCCAGCACTTCCTCGATCGTGGAACATCATTATCCCTCATAAAATAATGTTCCATTTCTCTAGGTACAGCAACTTCGGTTTCACTAGTGGTTTCACTAAGAAAGAAGCCTTTCAGTGTCCCCCTTTCAATGCCCATCGATTGCAAAATAAAGAGTCATTCGTATCAATATTTATTAATTTTATTTTCTGGTGATTATTTTATATCACTATTATATCTGTTATCCAGATATAAAAGTGAATATGGCCATATCGCATCCACACGCTTGCCGCGTAGCCGTACTCTGCACCTCCGCCGGCCAGAACTTTTGTTATATATCAATGGTTAATCTTGTAACAAAATCTTTAAAAACCCTCCAAATGGAAGAAAAAGAAGTGTTAATTAAGACGGTTATAACAGTTTTGTCAATAAAAATATTCATGAAACCACTACATGAGGATAAAGTTGGCTATTTTCATAAAAAATCGAGGTAGGTCGTTTTTCGCTAAATTTGTTCAACTTTGACCTCAAATATATTGTTAACGTGAAAGCACAAGAAAGAAATAATACGGCAAGTTATGCAAGATTTGTTTGAGAATATGTATGCGAAGTTTCTACTTCCTAGCTCAAAAAAAAAAAAACGTATTGGCCAGCTTTTTTCGATTCTAGCCCACTGTGCGCCGCCTCCTATTCCTTTTACTTCACCCTCCCTCCTGAGAAGCGCGCGGCTTCAAGTCTCGGACTCTGATCTCGACTCTCAAGATTGTACCCCCGCGGGCCTGCCCTAGGTTTCCGAAATCGAGGTCTAATCGACTCAGACATTTTCTTAATTATGATGTTTAATAAGAAGATCTTTACGACGAGATGAAAGGTGGATACAATATTACCCCTCTCTTAAAAACGGACCTCAGATCTTCGCGCATTTCCTACAACTCCCTTCTATCCGGCTTAGTTTAAAAAAAAGAATCTATCCGCGTAGTCAACATTTCGCTCAGATTTTCGAGGCTAGTCGTGCTCATCCACCTAATCATCTGTGAAACCTAATTCATGCTTAGGAAACACTAATCCTCTTACCCTCAATCTATCAAGGCAAAACTTTGAACGGAGTCACGCTCGGTAAAACTTAAGGGGGGGGGGGGAAACGACTCCCACGTCTGAAGTCAAAAGTCAAAGGTGGAGGAAGAAAGCTCGAAGATAGGCTAATTTTCCCTCAAAACTACATCCCCGCGAGGTGCACGACGTGGAAAGATCGATGCATGCGTAATGGGAAGCGCCATTTGACTGAATGAGATTCCAGTAAAATGGGAAAGGGTTTCCCATTTTACTGAAAGGGAGAAATCAACCGGCCATTTCATCACGATCTTCTCTCCGGCCTATTGCCCGCTAGCGCAGTCACTAATCCCTGTCCATTTAAGGCAATATTCCCCAAATGGTGGGGAAAACGTCTCATCCCGACGGCTTATCGTGCATCGGAAAGTGACTCCCCTGCACTACCGCGTGCGTGCGTGCAGTGAGCGTAGTGAAAATGCCGACGAAAAAAGGAAGAGAGGCATTCCGGATATGCACCTCGACATGACTACACGTTCACGAAGATGTCCAACTTCCATATCCGATTAAAAACAAATGAAGAATCGGTTTCGGAAATGCAGTCATTCATTTCAAACGACTTTCTTATAAAATGAAAATGCGGAGAAAGAAAAAAAATCCGATTTTTTTTACAAAATGGATGAGTTTTATATGAATGAATTCTCGGAAAATCGGAGAAGTCACGAAACAATAATGTCATTTTATGATTGATGTAGCTCAAAAAGACTGCAGAAATAAATTACGGGAACTAAATGCTACGTGAACAAGAAAAAGCCAATTTCATGCTCCTACATACCTGCACAGTCAAAGGTGACCTATTAGATCACGATCACTCTTTCGAGGGAATACATTTTTGTGGTATTTATATCGCAACTATTAGTGTCAACAATATAAATTCTAAAAATATTCAAAATGAAGAAATACAAAAAGAAATTCGATATCAATCTAAGTTCATAGTTTAAATAATGTTACCAACACGAATACAATCCTCTTCCATATCGACCCTTAATGAATGAGGAATCGTGGTTTAAACTAGGATATAATATCATGCGATTCACTTTGAAGCAGCAGTTGTCAAGTCCAATCAATGTCTCCATTTTTTACAACAGTGACCTAAAAGACCGCGGAAACTGATTCAATAATATCTCTTGGAAACCAAGAAAAAGTGAACTTTCTAGATGCATTTTAATGAAATTATTTCAGTGAGCAGTGCGTTAGGGGGAATGAATTTTTTGGCCAGTTACATTTAAACGGCTTTTCTCCTATAGAGGTATATCCTAGAAGTCTACAAAGACAAGATGAGGGGTAAACATAACAAGCTAACAATAAGACTTCTGTGGCGTGGACTGCACTTTGACTGCCCCATGCATGTTGAATCTCCCCTATACTCGTAAAACGACGATTACATTTAGCAGGAGTCGGCATTTACGCTAGATGAAGCAATAAAACGTGATGAGAGGACTATATACTATAATGCAGGTATCCATATTCATGCATAGCTTGCCCCAAGCGGTTATGAAATGCAGTGTAAATATGGCTAGATTTAATAAAAATAATAATGCCATCTATTTACCATTTTTAGGTCAACCTTGGGAAACATCTGCTAATCTAGAAATCTGATAATAACGTAAATGGCTAAGGTTTACTCCGTACACTTTATTTTAAATATGAAAGCTTAGGTTTTAAGCAAGCAATAGGAGACGAAATAAATACAAAATACACCAGGCTGAAAGGGAGTGTTGCGTTTCCATAAGGGTAGAAAGGAGAAGAAGACGGAGGAAAAAGCACAAGGAAAGAACCCTACGACCGTAACGAAGGGTAACGATGCGATGGCAAGGTGAGACGTCGCAAGGGTGACGACGCACTCTACTAAACACAGAACTGAACCGTCAATTAAATACACCCAAGGACAAAGGCATTAAGAATCGTTGTTTCCTTTGCTTCTTCCATTACACCAATCCTAATGCCCGAAAATGCTACTAGTGGTTCTTCTGAGGAGCTAAGTGGTATGCACATCACATTTAAATTAACAACTGCATGAATGAAAGCTATCACAACTCATTTAAACATAATGCAGAAGGTATTAAATATTACATCAATATAACTAACTATAGCGATTAACTGCAATTTCAGCATATGTATTTTTGTTATGTTCAAGTTTCCACTCATCTATGACTAAGTACATATCATCGTATCAACTTTGGGGATACTCATGAAATCTCAAGGAAATCTAACAGGGAGATAAAGAAAATCACTTCCTTGAAACAAAGCCGAAACAAAAAAATATATCCTCCCAATACCGTAAACTAATACAAAGCATCTCATAAAAAGTAGTCAATCTCTCAATCGATAAGAAATGTTAAGAGATTAATAACTTATTTGATACACTGCACTTCCTTTAATTTCTGTAATTTCGGACACGTTATTATTTTGATCGACAATTTCATGCAATGGTGATTCAACCATTATGATTTTTCATTTCTAGGGTAGGTATATTTTATGACAGATTAGGCTCCAAATAAAATTTTTAACCTTGACCACTAGCATAACTTTTTTCAATGAAATGTGCTTTTTAGATCTTAGAAAACTTAGAATAATAGATTTTAGAATCTTAGAGCGAACACAGATATTCCATAATATTATAGTTCTTTTTAAGGCTATTCATCGAAACTCGGGCATGGCAATAATGCAACCAATAAGTTATACCATCTTGCAGCATTTCAAGTAATCGGAAGGCGTCGCAGAATGCAAGAGGCCGATCCAGTATTCTTAGTTCCCTTATGCCTTTTCATCCCAACGTATTAATGATACCGATGATAACATATTTTACCATCATTCCATCACCTTCTAAGTCCCATAAAATGCTTTGAAAGTAGGATTGGAATACGATATTTACGATATTTCTTCGAGATGCCGCCCCCTTTACAGTAGCTACATCCAATTCCGATGCTAATTCAGGAGCGATATTTGAAATGGCAGAATACATACGAGGAAATGAAAAAAAAATTAGCGGTCATAAATCAGCTTGGATACACATGGACTTAAATTAAACAGAGAGCAATAGCGATATCAGTAGCCAATACCTCTATAAAGGAGCAAAACTAATCCATTTTCGACAGAGAAAAATACCAAAATGACGCGGCACGGTAATTTAAAATCAAGTTAAAGATAAAATAAAAAAGAAGATTCAAAACCAACATTCCACTAATAAAATTTATGATTACGATCCATGTTCTGGTTTTTGATACACAATCCTTACACGGCGATGGTGAAACATGAGAGATAAACACATCGAAACATGGGACTCAATGTGGGTATCTAAAAATTTCATTAATAGAAAACGGATGGTAACACTTCAAACCAACTATGTAAATATGTAAAAATTCCAAATCATAGAGCCTCAATGTGGATTTATTTTCTCCAGACCATGAAATGAGTAAAAAAATATACAAACTTAGGTCGCAGTAGAGTAGATAATTAAAAGTTTTATCCTCATAACAACGCTTCTAATTCTTCACCTTCTCGTCACAATTTTTCCACATAGTGTCTCCAACGCCTTTCGAATTAAAAATAATTAACATTAAGCTGCATTCTAAACACACAACACATGCCACTGCGCCCTATCATCACCACAAGGTCTGCGCCCTTACACGTCCTGCCATAGAAAAATCGGACGACGATCATGAAGATGATCATTTACCTAAAAGGCACGAATTAATTTTGGTAGCCAGACATCACCCGCGAACAACAGAGCACGAAATGAGTAATCACATTTTCAGCTCGTCTATCTTCTTCGGCGACATTTCCCGAAAGAAATCGCATGAGCACGCTTATCCCCAAGCAATACCCCCGTCCACAGCTTAACCCTTTCCGTCTGGGGTCATATGAGCTCGCTCGATCCCTTTTCCAGACAGCGACGGAGAGGGCAGAGACCGAAATCTTCGGTTCCACGCGGTACCGGCCCCCGAGGGGCGTAGCGCGCCCAGACGCTCGCCGCCGCCGCCGTCGGACCCAAAGGGGTGGAACGGGAGTGAAATGGGGGTTGAAAACGGGGGAGGGAGGGGGTTGGGCTGTTAGCGGAGGATTCGAACCCAAGCGAACGCCAAATGCGCGCGTCGCTCAAAAGTCAAAACAATTTCCACGTGTCCCTGAGGGGACTGATGGAAAGGGAGTGAATTTTATTTATGCGGGCTAAGGGGGAGCACAGCCGCTGCACTGCGGGATAGTCTAAACACGCACCGCGGAGGAAAACCTTAGGAGACCGCGGAGTACGCATAAATAAAGTGCTCAATAGGGCTGCCCAGCACTCGAAAAGTAAGGCCAGCATTGTGACCACATGATTTTCCAAAAAGGCAATGCGACGGAAAATGTACGAAAAATAAACTGACTTCTTAAAAAATATACTTTATTCTAAACATGACCTCTCCTATGCGACTTTTAAATTAATTGAAAAAAATTACTTAAGTTTTACAAGCTACCTGCTCCAAATCAATTGAAAGGCATAATATATACTTTATTCCATTCCATTTCGCTCTTTATTTTTACTGACCGCAAAGTGAAAAAATCCGATACAGGAAATGAGAGAAACTCCATTCGATTTCATACAATTTTGTAAAATACGATTCACGGCGATATTTAATTGTAATGCACAGCGGTCTTTTCTGGTCTTACGTGAGCAGGGGGATTTTCTTCTGCAATTTAGGTACCATGGTCAAAACTCAAAAAATCTCCCTTTACTTAACACATTTTGAGGCTCCTGTGATAGGGGATGGGAAGAAGGGATGGGTTTTATCCATACGGGTAAAGGGGAGCAGAAACACTGCACTGCGGGTAGTCTAAACTCGCACCACAAAGGAAAACTTAGGAGACACGAGGGTATGTTTAAACAATGTGCTCTCCATATGGAGTCAAAAACTGAGGGCAACCCTGAAACAATGCAACTTTTAAAAAGTCTCTGCTGTTGTGATTAAAGATAATAGGAGAAAAAAACTTAAGTAGAAGAAAATACACGAAAAAGATTCTGGCGTCATATAGTAGAGAGAATTATGCATATTCATGATGCAACAAATCGAAAACTTCTCTACACAAACGCTAAACTATCGCTCACCAAATCAAATCCGCTCATCTAGTACTACTAGGGCTACTAGATGAGCGGATTTAATTCGATGGGCGATTGTTGAGCGTTTGTGCAGTGGAGGTATCGAAATACTTGTAACACTCCACACTTGTTTCATTAAAAAATCGACCCGGACTTCGGCAACCCAGTGCCATTTTTAAGGTTAGAAATTTGCGTTGACTTGCCGATAGTGAGGTCGTTTCTTTTTTTAGCGCACTCGTGGAGTACTACCAGTAATCGTTTCATCATGAATTTACTGAAAGCCTTAAATATAATTCTATCAAAAGCTTTTTTTATTGACAGTATGATTAAAAAATCAAGCTTGAATTAAAACACATCAATTCAATGCGAGCAAAGCAATAGACGGATTCCGCATAGAGGAGAAGGATTCTATCTTTCAATTTTGGCCGTATGCGCAGAAAAGCAAGACCGCCCAATTCTATCCCACCCTCGAAGTCCCTGAGGGAAAGGGGATATAAATTTATTTATGCGGGCAGAGAGCAGCAGCCGCTGCACTGCGGGCAGTCTAAACACGCAGCGTCAAGGAAACCCTTCCGAACGCCATGAATTACATACACACGGAGAGAGGAGACGAGACAGCCGTACTGTGGAACACGTCTCCGTCGAGCCGTGCAGAGAGCAATGAACCCACGCCCGAGGCAAACCTCGTAATAACGCTGCTAATCATCGATTTCTGAAGGAAGTGGTCTCCCGAAAAATGCTTTTCCCTAACCACGATTACAGACAAGGGACTTAAAACGCAGGCCCAGAGGAGATTTAAAATTCCCATTGAAGTAACACACAGCTATACCGCAGCTATCACTGGCAACCTTCACTCCCGACCTGAACCCTCTTCAACCCGAAGATTGGTGTGGATATATGTGGACAGAACTCGAACCCGCACTAAGCTGCCGCCATGTGAACTTCACGCATAGTTGGTAAGGGGTCCAGTTTCTCTCCCTGAATTGATGAGGGGGTTTCAACAACTTTACCCGGGATTCGAATGCAGGACCAAGACTAAGGTCAATATTAAGTACACTATAAACTTGTAGCCACATCCGCTATCAGACCTATTAGCCACACCGTTGTGATGCTAAAAATATAAGACGCAGGTATTTATTCTTCCTCAGAAAACAATTTCGGAACTGTCATCGTCGCTTTTTTTCTCACTTATCTGTTATATAATTTCTCTTTGGAAATTGAAGCTTTTTAGCAATCGGCGTGAGCTCATGAAGGGCGGAAATAGAAGAAGGAAAAATGCTGGGATATTGGAAATCAGCTGCTCAAATTCAGCCTCCCACGACGAAGAACCGGTGTTTATTCTTGAGCCTTTAGCCCTTGCGCTCAGCCCTCAGAATGATTTCCGAACTTCATGACCGCGTCCTGCGGAAAAAAGTGAATATCGCCTCGAAAAGAAGAGGCTATATGGAATTTTCAAGAAAAGTAAATCATTCTAAAACTTTAACGTACTGACTTTTCGACCCCCAGCTTATACTAGCATATCTAGACGATTGCCAAATTCCGGGTTCTCCAGCCGCGCATGTCGTTTATGATTGACTACAGTTTCAAATGCCATCCTGATTTCGACTTCAGGTCGAAGGCATTCGGCATGAAGACGAAAGCAGGATGCATGATTTGGAAGTCATCGAGAACAACGCCGCGGACACCTACGCACGAATTTCACTAAAATATCTCGCCGAAGATAGTAAACTACACCCACCGATGTCTTCAGTTTCAATGAGAATGTATATCGCATAAGGCACACCTCAGATAATGGTACAGATATAAGTTCAATGAACAATACTGCTATTTACTTATCTCTTTCCCGACACCGATAAGATACACAGACAAGAGGATGGCCTCACCTGAAAAGACAAAGGTTCCACATAAGTAAACTGATTGAGAAAAGTAAACAAAAAAAAATGCTCAAAATTACGTGTCAAATAACAACCGCTATATTATGAAAATATAACAATGAATTAGAAGTTTCAGCATAAATACAATGGGTGAAGCTTAATTAGAGCCAGAAACACAACACATTTTTAGCTGGAATAAGGCTGATTTCAGGATAGCAATAGACGCCTCACATTTAAAACCAAGTATCCATTTTCCGTCTTCTAGATAAACTGAAGGTAATTGCATGCTAACTATGATTTAAAAACACCATGCCAAAAACGATCACGCCATCACTAAGCTATTTAGGGCGAACTACTCCCGAGGAAACAACAACAAAAACTTAATCCTTAATAATTGCTTCTTTCATTTAAGTAAAAAGTAGCAAAGGCGTAAAATCGTGAGGCCATTCACTAGACCTTGCGAAATGATGTTTGCTCTCAAAAGAGCAAATCAACGAAGACAAAACCATTTCGCATAAATAGTTCCGAATGCATTAAATCACAACTAATCAGTGGTATTAAACACAAAACAATTATCTTATATATACGAATAGCCAGGAAACAATCACAGCGTAAGCATCTACTCAAACACTCGAAGTGAGAGAAAGAGAAAATATGCCAAGTACGGCGGAATGAAAACAAAATGACAGCCAATGTTAGAACGGGAATCAAACACAGATTGCTGGCAAGGTGAACTCCAGAGAAATCCTCCCTTTCCTCCACTTCCCGAGGACGGGTGCTCCGCCGGAGCTTAGAATATCACAAAAACGACTAAAAATCACGTACAAGATAAATTGGAAACGCGCCATTAAAACGAACCCTGCCGCCGAAACCGGCGCACGGGGAGGAGAGGAAAGTCGTCGATGCGTAGAGAAAGAGGGAAAGAATGTTTCGGGGGAGAGTGAAACTGGAGAAATGTTTTCGGAGGAAAACGATGACGCATATCGTCACGAGGAGAAAAGTTACTTTACAAGATCTAATCGGCAGAAGAGTAAAAGGGTTCAGCGGTTTCGACCACGAAAATTCGAGCGATTGGGTCGGAAGAGAGAAAGGATTGTTCGTCTTGCCTCGCGAGCGGTTCCGAACGATGCTGATAGTGTCGAACACGAGGGATATTGGTACGCATGAGGGAAAAACACTTGGGTGGGAGGCAAGGACGCCTGCCAATGGTTCCCACCCGCCGAAGAAACCGTGGGAAAAGAAGGAACGCTGGAAAGGATCGCGATCTCCTCCGCATGGATGAGGAAAAACTGACGGTTATGAAGTATTAACAGACTTCGATCCGAAATGTACTAGTGTAAGAAAAATATCTTACGATATGAAAATTCCGTAAACATATTATTATTATCAGTCGTATTATTTAAAACAGGAGAGAACTGAAGTTCTACGACAACGGTATTTCCAACACTAACAATAATACATTCTGTATTTTGTATGTCATATTGTAACTACTATCAAACTATTTTAAGTGATGCTGAAAAGATACGGAGATAAAACATCACTAATACATCGCATATGGGCACATATTCAATATTAGTCTCATCCTGTTGAGACTTCGACCACTAAATCGTTAATTTTATACAAAAAACCATGTGGGTATTGAATTTAGAGATAAATAGCGCTATATTCAATTTCGTTAATTCTAGAAGAATATCTTCATCAACATTGAAAACGGCGAACACCATTAAGAATTTTCAAGCATAACCAAGAACTGGAAAATGATTAATCAAGGAAGAATAAAAAACAACCGAAGCCAAGGCCTAAAACCATACTTCGGGTTCGGCTCAAGCCAGTAAACCTGATGAGGTAGTTAGTTTCAGAGCACAGAGCCACGGTATAGACGGCTTTTAAAAAATTATTCAAATACCGTTAAATAGGCATCTAATATAAACAGAGACGGAAGTGGAAACGGAGAGTCATATTTGGAATGCCAACAGTATATCGAATTCACTTTTAAAGACACGAAATAGCAACGATGACTTCGCCACGACCAGTAAAAGGCTCCATGAAGATATTCATGCATTCGCGCACTCCCTTACGTAATTCTCTGATTCACACGAATAAATTCTGCACGCAGATCTATCGCAGCATCAAAATGCGTCAGGCGAAGTTTCCGGTGAATACATCCTTAACGAAGTGAATAGCAAGAGGGGTTCGTTTCCGATCTCAATTCTCAGGAGAGCGGCGGAAAAGGAAACAAGCTATTTCAGCCAGGAGAAAAGACTGAGAACTATACTTCGGCCGTTTCGCAAGTTGCGCTGCCATGAAATATAGAGAGCATGTACCGATAGCGTCAGTTAGAAGCCATTCCAGCACATGAGAAATGAAAATATATTTGAAAATCCGCTCCCCATGCCAGATGCATCCACAAAGAGCACGACATTTCAGTCACGATAACATTAATTCACGTCCGTCTTTGCGGATTCAGTAACCAGGGCTACAAGGTGACTGCTCTTCGTGATCTGACGCCGGGTCGCACAAAGCGGCTAAGCACTCAGAACCAAGAAGACATACGTCGAAAACACGGCTAGGCGACATGAGGCTCTCAGCCTTTCAAAAGACTTGGAAACCTGGCGACTAAACATTTTATATCAATAGGCACCCTTGAAGGTGCATTATTTATTAAATTTCCCCACCCTCTGCGGCTAATTATCATGATATTTATTCTGTCACGATAGATTTGAATATAAGGAATCACACTTTCCCGCAGTGGATTTTCCTCTTCAGCTGGTCGTCAGGAATATCACTCCACATTCCGTCGACGAGCTACGTCCACTTCCAACCTATTCCTCGTTTACCCCATATACTCCCCTCCCTTAGTGTCCCGAATCCCTTTTCCCCTTGATTCACGCTCAAACTACCGACATTAATTATAAGCCTAGAAAAGCTACGGAAACTTGCAACCTTAAAGATTCATAAATCCCCAATTTATTATTCAAGTTTTCTACCGTTAAAATTAAGGGACAATTTCACAAACTACCCCGTCCCATCTCTCTAAATAATTAGGTCTTCCCTTTCCAATTCACAATAAGTCCAACTTCCTTTTATTCCTTTCCAACTTCCTCTTATTTACTCCTTCCGTCTACAAATCCCATTCTCTTCTTTTTCCCCTGCTAAAAATAAGCGCAATTTAGGCATATTACTAAACCCCACACTTAATACCATCTCCATCAATCATTCACGAAGAACAAGGATATCCGGATGTATTCGATCACTCGCACCGCTGCGACAATTTACTCGTTTGAAAAAACGTTTACCATTCACAAAAGCATCGAGTTACGATACCAAAAATGGGATGGAAGCATAATTCTCTCGGTGACTTTTCACCGAGACGTCATACCGTACCAGGAGCGCTGCGGCTCAATGGAGACAAAGAAAGAATTGAATTCTCGACGCACCTGAAGGGCTGAACTGATTCAGGGGTCGGAGAGGGACGTCCACAATCACTCGTCGGACGAGATGGATGCGCTCACGATTCGGGCGAGCAAGGCACGGGAGAGACAGCGAGGAATCCCACTCAACGAGCCACGACGCACGGGCCAAGGCATGCCGAGGACGTGGTTATATCCGCGAGGAGACGAGACACAGGGGGAGGAAAACATTAACGGAGAGAGAGAGGGAAAGAAAGACGGAGAAACACGTAATGCTCCACTCGGCCTTCCTCCCCACCCCACTAAATCCATAATCGGTCGATCCTCCAAATCTGCCCCGGGATATCACCGAAATTTTCATCGTCGAGAGGTCTCGGACAGAAAGGGAAAGAACAATCGACGAGGAAACTTTCGTGGAGAGTCCCAAGTCCTGATACAAAAAATATTTTCATTATAATCAGCGGCTATGCAGTGTGCACCCACCCGTTAGGAACTATGGAGGTACTCAGGGTTCTCATTTCAATTGGTGAACATAGTTCCCATATCTAGGGTATGGTTGAGTTCGCCACAAAAATTCACGTTAAAAATATCGCCAGGGAATTTAAATAAATGAATAAATACATTAATTTCTTAATGATGCATAAGTAAACCCATGGGAAATTAAGAATAAAATATTAAGCCTCCAGCTCTTTGGTGCTCCATTAAAATTGATTAATTAAAATCTCAGACAGAAAAAAAAACAAAAAAATGATAGAGCACCATAGAAAAAATTAATATGATAGATTAGTGTCCATGCAATCTTATCTGCGATGGATACACAATGCACATGTGTATATCGGAATATAATTTTGATGTCCCATAGATACAGAGAAAGGATACGAGTGTGATAATATTCCCTGCTAATGACAACAACATATTCGAGGAACTAAGAAAGTAAATGTGCGTCAAACCGTCAAGAATTCGAACGCCGGAACGAAAATAGAGATAACATAAAATGAATTGGAATAAATTAACCCTGAGCAAAATGAATTGCGCAACATTAACACCAGGAAAATCGTATATAATATTAAATAATTAATATTTTAAAACAAAAAAAATGAGAATATCTAAAAATTTCCGATATGCCCACTCAGAATGAAAAAAACTTCCCATTGAAAAATATTCTATGACACCATGCTACGGAGAAACTTGTAAAAAATTCCAGAGGAGACGATAATTTTGGGTGGTTCGACGCAATCCATCGTAATATTCCCCCACGTTCGATAATTCGAAATGTTAGAGCTTAAGCCAGAACCGATCCGTGCGAAGGTATAAAATGCTGATTCATCAATTCACAATACACGACCTTCACTGAGATTCAATGCGCCAAGCTCCATTGCCTGAAAATTGCGTTTTCCTCATGAGAATCATTTTGGAATCCCTTTCGAAATTGTCGAGGTCAAACGTGAGACGAAAGTAACCGCTACAGAGAGGCGCGGTATCATCAAATCATGAAGCTTGCAAAGACTAAAAACCTGAAACGAGAACGGCATTGAAGTAGGATTCCTACAATATTCCAGACGAACATTTTCCCCGACTTGTCACAAACACTATCAACTATACATACTACAAAAGTTATGAAGAGCAAGTTAAGAAGAGTCAAAAAAGCAAGATTCCTTCAAATATTACAAAAAAATGTTTTAACAGTTCGGGAAAGCGTGCACCATGGTCACAGGGTTAAATATATTTTCGAAGATCGAGTTTCAATCTCCTCACTACGCTCAACTAGGATACTCAATACAGCTAGAATATGCAACAGGATTTTAGGTCATAATAAAGTTATATACCCAACTCCTCGTCTATCGAAATCAACGCATACTGTGAAGCAATGCACGCAGGGTACTACTTAAATCTAAGTATCGTAGATCATGAACCGAGTGCCTATATTCACACAGATCGACCGCAGGAAATTAAAAAAAATCAAAGCCACCATGAGCGAAGGGACCGAGAGAAATGAGACATAACCACACGTCGAGGAGAGAGTGAAAAGATTCGGCCGAGTGAAGCAGCGATGGAATAATCATGGTGGCCGTGGGCGCCCATCCGGGGAGAAGACAAAAGACGTCGACTCACGGGGATTAATAGGTCGTGTGGGACACATAGAATGGAGTTTTTGAGCGATTCCGGGGGCGGACGGGAGCGGATGGAAAAGAATGCGAGCAACACAGGAAGGAAGGGTGGGGAACTGAAGAAAATACATCCGATTAATATCTGCTGCATAACATTTGACTAATACATACAATGAACCAATACCAAAGGATTGACGATATATTTTAATAATTCAATTCCTATTTTTACTCCGGTAAATCTTTTCAGCAGGCAATAGTCAGCTCCTACGTTCAGTAATAAGCAGGCCCATGCTGGGCCGCCGGGGCAACGGGACGTATCCCGGTTCGCCCTTCAGCCTGATAATCTTTGGCGCCCTCCTGTTCCGAAACTCACAAATTTTACACTCAAAATACCAACATTGAGCAGATAACTTGATTTAAATGATTTAACAGCATAATTAGCACCGTAGCGAGTCAATAAAATAATAATATAAATTAATATCATGCAATCTGGTAATATTCAATTTAATCTCAAGAGGGTAAGGATTAAAATTTCAAAATTTATCAATTATATCCCGCATCCCCAGACCCGCCCCCTCCCCTGGTAGTCCTTCCTCCCCCTGCATAGTGGTGGCGCCCTCTGGCCATGGCCGTCCACCGCCATAAGAAGGAATCCAGCACGGGCCTGGTAATAAGTATAATTCAGCTACTTCGCTTAAGTTTTATTTTCCATCCAGCAGTTCTCCTCGACGAAGGTCGCTTGTGGCGCACGGAGCGATGCAAGCTAAGTGCGGCATACACTAGTCGCATTTAGGAGCATTTGTACGAGAAATGTTTCGCATAGCGCAGACAACGTCGATGAAATCTCATTCCCAAAACCTTAAACCTTCCTCAACTTCTACAACCACACTTTGTCCTTGAGGTGGCTGGCAAGGCACCATAACGCAAAATGAGGAGAAGATACGAAGGAAAAGAGGTGAATAAGGTAAAACAAAGACAACATTAATGAGGCTTAACCGATGAATGGATTGTAATAAAAATTCCCCAAATTTTGAAGTCTTTGACTTTGACGTATTGTAGATTAAGTTTTTGACAAAATAAAAAACTTGGAAAGGTGCGTCTAAACACAATGCCATGGTAAAAAATAATTGAACGCCTACATGCTACTTCAAATGTTATTCGTAAATAAATGTATTAAATAGACCTAGCATACTTTTGATGAAAATCAAACAGCAGTAAAAGTTATCAGTTAAATAAATATGACGGACAAACGTGCACAACACTTACTTAGCATTCTACTCGTACATTCGAGTGATGCCATTTAAGCAGTATTTCTCAACAATACGTATTTTTTTAAGTCGCTGCGGGACACACCTACTTAAAATGGAGATGATAAGGGTCGCATGGGAAGATAGGAAGGGCGCGGGGCAGCGGCGATCGGGCGTGGAAAGTGAAATTGTGTGGCCAGAGACGTCTCACGAGGATGACCACGAAGATGACGGACGATAAGGCATCGTCTTCATCACTGAGGCGGCGTCGGGTCCTATAAGTAATCCTCTTATTACAGACCAACGCACCGCAGGATGCGAGGGGTCACGCACAAGTATGCGCACAGAGCTATTCACATTTCTATAGAGATAGAAGTTTCCCATCGAATGTAGCTACGTTATGCCTGCCACTCCATTTGAAAAAAAAAAGTCAATAATGGTGGCCTGAGATCCCACACCAGGCACAAAATTACTACCGATATGGCGCTGAATATATCGCTCAATTTGAATCAACGCATTGAGAAAATATGTGCATGCTAATTATTATTATATACCCATTGCTTAAAATTATATCCAATTATTCCCCATAGAAATTCTCAGTGGCAGGTATTACTACTCGTGCGGAAGTACTAGGTACTATACATATGATAACTAGTGCGAAAATAAATATCCTGAGTTTTTGTAGTAGTGAAATGAATAACTGGTGTACTTCTGTAGAAGTGATATGTAATTTTATAATGTTTGTTTCTCGAAAAGTACTGCGCACTTGGTGAGAGCTTGTTCCAGCAACAAATGAGTGTTCTTAAAATTTATATAGCGTAGTGCTCATCGCGGAAATTAATACGGCGCCAAACCTCCTACCTGTGACTAGTATAGAAGAATAGATAATTTATTGCCGATACGTAATTAACTTCTCGGGCTTCCGACCGAACGAGTACACTAAAACCTCAACGAACTAATGCTTTATGCAAGCATGATGTAATAACCACTTCCACTCACACCCATGAGGTGATAAAAACATGTTTTACAGAGATTACAACCGTTGACTTGTCGGCTGAACGCAGCCATTGAAGGGCTTCTACTCAAGAGTAATCAAATAACTCAATAACACTGCAGCCTTCACGAATCTCCGTTCTCGAACCCACATCGTAGATGTTCTTTGAGTCTCGATCAATTCTTCACATAACCCTCACAACAATGGCTCACGGCACCAATGTACCAAATACGTGTATTATGCATTACTCACCAAGTAGGGAGTGCCATAATACTCGCCTTCTCACAATATTTTGAGGGTCGATTTTAAAATGTCTAGTTAAACGTTTTTTGGAGTGTGAAAACCGGAGTTTACAATTTCTTCCTTTAAAGATGTAAAGTTAACTTGAATGTTATTCTGAATTACTTTGCTTCACGCTAACTTCAAAATATTTTCAAAGAATAGTAACGGCTGCATCATGCTAACAAGACATTAAAAAAAAAGGCCATGAAAGTGACCATATACCGGTATCAGTCCATATCAATGCGAATCGGCATGGAAATAACAGCGTAATGATTGCAAATAATACCAGAATCCGGGTCTATAACAACGCATACATATTTCTTATTCTATTTGGCGTTTTTCTTATACCTTTTATCAAAATCAAGTGCTGAGATTTTGGACGAATAAGAGAACAAACAAAACGCCACTGCACATCAAGAAAAGCGAAAATTCTACTCCAACATGATTGATACCAAGATTTAATGATGCATGACTCTAAATAATTAGAACTACGACATATTTAACCATTCAATTGCGGGACATGGCGAACAAATCCTCGGTGAGGAATATGGGTTGCATTTATGATGAAAGGATATTAGGAACAGAAAGTTATGGGACAGGAGTAGGCTAGCGGTGGATAGAAGAAAAGTGAAAGCCCGATGAAGGACGTTGTATGGACGCCGACGGTGATGAAGACCGAAAGAGTCTTCTTCATCTCAGCCAAGGCGGGGAGTGGAGGGACAAGGGGTCTCTCTACCCCTCTTCCCATTTATTTCCATCTTCTCATCTCCGGCGACGCCTTTTAATTAACATTTTTTCCTACTTGGGGCGCCACCTATGCATCTTTCTTCGTTCCGACGTCATCCGATAACTCATAGCTGCCCTTCGTCATACGAAACCTGACTTAATGACCGCGCCACGGAAACATGAAAAACTGCGTCCGTGCCAGCGATTTGGATCATCAAACAGTTTCCATTTAATATACGGCCCCAAACGAGGCAGTTCCATGCTTACCAGACCTCCCGATTATATTTATGCCAAGAATAAAACTAAGGGCACAACCAATTAAATTAAACCGGGGAGAGAGACGAAATTTTAAACCAAGTTCAACGACGCCAAGAGCGTCGAATGCTATGAAAAAGGGGACATTTCAAAGAAAAACTCTTTTTCCGTAGGAATAAATACATAATGAATATCACATTTACTTTGAGCGCAATATGAAATTCCGGACTAAGAAAAGATACATTTTCGAAGCTTATTACGGCACATAATTCCGTAAAGGCAGCTACGGTCCTTGTATTCTTGAAATCTTGTATTTTAAGAAGTGAGAGAAAACTAGAAAGGAAGAAACGCGGTTCTACGAAACAATCTACGGTACCAAGTAATAAACCCAGATTGTGTAATGCCGATATTGATAATGATGAGCCACATGCCAAAGATAGTTACACGCACAATGAACTAAGAAGAATACCATCATAGCATGCTAAAATTACAGTGGAAACAAAAATATGTTACTCAGATACCGGGAGCTACGCGTAAAAAATTGAAGCGCCATAAGGTAACGCCGTTTTCTGTTCAAAATAAAAAAGACACAATTATATCAATCAATTCGCATATTTCTATGTTTTCATTATAATACAAATATACCATCAAGAAGTTAGAACCAAAGTCATGACAAAACTTCGGAGTGAAAACTTAGGACTTGGCATAATAACACAGACAGCTAAGACTAGGCAAATGCAATACACACGATGCGATCACAGACGGGAAATGGGGAAGCGAGGCATGGGAAAGCGTGATCGACAGGGTAAGATGAAGGGTATAGGGGGCGTGGATCCTGAACACGACGAAATCTTCGAAGGGAGGGCGAGAGTATAAAACGAATACGCCGGAGGGCCTGAGGGGGGAAGAGAGGAGAAGTCAGGCCGCCCGGGAAGATATGATGGTTATTGGGCGGAAGGGGAGGAATAGCCAATCCCCGTCCCCTTCAATCAAGGAAAACAAGCTTTGGGGGGGGGGGGGTATCAATGGAGCAGCCGGAGGCCGTAGGGGCGTACGGCCACCGTAATCTTTAAGCCGACAGTCTGGGAGGGCCAACCCAAACATCATACTACCCTGTGAGGGGCACGTTTGAGTCTCTACGGTGGTCCTTTCATCGGAAGACGAAAATATTCAGGTCCCAACGCATACACGGACCAGGAAGTTGAAAACGACATTATTTCAACTAACACGATAGCAGACATAACCATCGGCAAATTGTGAGAGAGCGGATACAAACTTAGGCAAAAATGAAAAACATAGCCTACATGATTGACATCAGTCAAAATACCAACCGCTATTCATAATGCAATTAAAAGGAAACAACTGGCAACCATTAAGATAAAGTAACTTCTGGACGATTTCTGTAAGTAATTGAGCAAACTTACTGGCGGGTAATGAAATACAAAAAAACGCAGCAAGAAAATATTTTTTGTACACTAGCGGTCCCCCAAGTTAGAGTAATGCGGTGTTTGAAAAATAGATGAATCTTAATAATAACTAGGTGCATAATAAGTAAGCATATTCTTACTTATGTACACTTACTACATGATAATTTCGAAAGCCTCTGTAAAGGGATTAAGACTCCTACTTCCTTGTTTTCACAAGTGCCGATAGGTAGTGAAAACACGTTTCTACTTTCGATAATGTTACTCTAAATCATTGATCAAGCCGAATGAAACCTAAGAGTCAGTTTCCATAGTCATTAATTAAAGTACTTTCATTCGGAGCTGAACCCGATATTCTTCGAAAAAGAGCACTAGAACGCCACGACACGTCGTAAAACTTATATCATTCATGAAGTGATTATAGTACCGTATTCCCCATCAAAACCGTTGAAATCTGTTCAGTATTCATGTGGAGCGTGACTCGAAAATTTCACTTGCACCAGTACAACAGCGACTCATGGGTGGGTACCACTCGACAAAATATTATTTATACATCCCAACTGAATAATAACCAATTCAATTTATTTTTATTTGCAAGAAAGTGAGGTTTGGAAAATAAAATTAGATATTAACCAATTCAATTTATTTTTATTTGCAAGAGAGTGAGGTTTGGAAAATAAAATTAGATATTAAGTACCGATAGAACACAAACAGGCATGACTATTAAAATAAGTGCTTGAAATCAACACCATGAACGATTACACTTACTAAAAACTAACATGAAAATGGCTTGGTAAGTCCCAGGAGTGCTGAAGAAATTGGTGCGAATTTTTGTGAAAAAGATTAACCACTCGGAAAATTAGACCAAAGGGTTGTAGAGGTACGAGAGGGCGTGGAGGCCGTGGGAGCGGGCCCATGTGATGGACAGGTGTGTCTCCGGAGCAGGGGGGAGGTGGATAAGAGAAGAAGGGGGAGGGGCGGGGACGCGTGGGCGGGGAGTGAGTCACACTAGAAGAAAGGGTTGGGGCGATGGATAGGAAGCTTGGCATTAAAAAAAAAACAACAAAAGAAACGGGGACATGGGTTTTGGTCAGCCGTCCCCATTCTCCGGTCCGCGTACCACCCAAGAACCCAGTAAATATTCCACACAAACATGAATGTTTCCCTACTTTTCCGAACGAAAAATCGCCAGGGAGTTCCACCGAGTCATGAATTCCACGCAGGTGAAGGACGTCGGTAGTTCAACGGCCGATAGAGCCGAAGAGTCAAAAATTGATCCGTGTGACTGGGCGTGTTATCGGATGTTTGAACGAGACATCCCACCTGATAACAATTTGACAGAATACTACCTATATATAAATATACAAATACCCATAGAGAAACGAAATGCGGAAATAAACCAGAAGTGAATGATGTACCAATGAATGCGATTCGAACTAAATTTTTATCAAATTTATTTCACCGCAAAGGCAAAAATAAAAATGGAACATGATACGAAATTACAAATACATAATCAACAAACCTTCAACAGATATTGCATTACCAAAGAGTATTATAAAACTGTGGCAAAAAATATTGGCGACACATGCATTAGTGGAGGGAACATTTGCCAAAGGACACTTGTGAATTGAATAGCTGCTGAATTTGTAACGCAAGCGATGAGTACTGAAGAAATACCAAGCTAAAATCGCACAGTAGACAATTGCAGGTTCAAAATTACCACCTCAAGTAGGAGGGTATCGAACGTCAACTAACAGATTGAAAATAAATTCTCAAATCTATTATCCATCAGATTATAATATTTTTAACACAATTCTACAAACTGAGGATACATTAATTATGAAAATGTCCATTAAATTAGCAAACTCTTCGCCGCAAATTTCTATCAAAAAATAACATTTCAACCAAATGAACGTATGTCCCACTGCAGTTAATATCAGACACGATAGAAATGGAATCCTGCTATACCAGGTTTTCGTAGCAGCCCACTATCTTCCTATGATAAGACCACACGTTTACTTCCACGATCCATCTCGATCCATCATTTCGGCATATACTCTACCTCTCACCATCCCATTAAAAAACTCTATTCCCCATCTTTCTTCGGCTAGCATGCCCTTTGATGAAAAATTCAATCATAATCTAGCGATTACGAAATACTTTCAGAATGAAAAGGAATACACACAGCATACATTTAAAAATTCAAATTCACGATGTAAGCTTTGAGAGCGATCACAGACTTGCTTTGGCGTTTATGAAACATTAACATGCACACAAAGGGAATGAGTATCTCTTGGCAACATTGGGGAAAATTCACAATGCATAACTCAATGCATTGTTGCATTGTCATCATAAAATGCAGAAATTCTGTCTGCCAGACAATGGTAATAGAGAAGGGCGAGTCCGTTTCGATGTAATGGACTCCCAGGGCGTAGTTTTTCGACGCTAGCCCGAATTCCAGCCGAGGAATGACAATTGGCGGGGTTCGCAGAGTTCACGGAGAGAGGAGGCGGGTGTGAGTGGGAAGAACGGCGGGCGGGTCCTTTAAGAGGTCAGAAAGCAAACGGAGGTGTCGCGACCAACGACCTTCACACTGCTCTCTTCGCGAAGGGCATGGCGAAAAAAGAATGCCTTCCAAAACCAAAAGAGCCTCTCCATCTATTGCGATTTTTACCGGATGTGCCCTCTGACTTTCTTTCAAAATGCATCGAAAATACCTTCAGCATACCCTTCTAAAAAGTAATTATTTTCCATTCACTTACGATTATCCCGTATTCATACAGCTTTAATGTTTTCTTGACGTTTGCTAATTGGTAAAGGAATAATTTCGGCAATAAAAATATGCAATTACGAATAACAATACAGCATAATGCTAAAAACTGTCGTGGAAAAGTTTCCTAATCCTTCTATGAATTCTATGACGAAGGAAGGTAGTCAACTTTATTTTTGATTCTCATCATAAAATCGCAGACTGACGAATACCTTGTCTCAATCCACGGGTTCACTAATATATTCCACACTTTAACTAGTTCTTAAGTTGTTCATTGGCCAACAATTACTCCATGACAAAAACTTTTCATGTAGCTCAATAATCCTCAGCCGACAATGCGAAAAAATGAAACAATTACAACCTACTTAAATGAACTATGCTCCTGGCGAATAGGTAATCGCAGTCGGTATTAAATAAAATGATTCAAGTTCACCTTTTTTCTCATAGGATCCTCATGGTAAATCTCTTCCCTTCCCAGGTGCACGTGAAAGTATTCTGAAAACTACCACTTTCTACTGATAGTTCTCACATCGATTCGAAATGCTGAAGCATTGAAGGAAATTGTGACCTCCATTAGAGCCTTTCAACAAAACAAAGGAAGCCATTGCCAAGCCCCATCGTTTATAAAATATCGCTACTGATGGCGCCACCTGGAGGAGAGGAAAAGCAAACAGAAGCGGAGACATTCAGCCGCTGTCACCGACGGACGCCTTCTCAACCCTAAGCAGAGGAATGCCACTCGTCCGCCCCCAGCTAGCACCCACCCACGCCAACGACAAAGAAGCGAACCTACTTGAGAGAGCCTTTGCCGCCTTGAAGGCAAGCTTTATCACCAACCGAGTGCTGGAGAAACACAATGACACAAATCAAACGACCCTTCCACTCGCACGGGCTCCACCATCTGTTAGGAAATGAGCGAATATCTCCGCGAAATAGGCTCGCAATTGGATTATTAGAAATTAGGTAGTCGTGGCAACGCACAGGGTGAACGACCAAAATTGGGGAAAATAAATATATCGACCCGCAAAAGAATTGGCAAAGGAGAGAAGGACACGAATAGAGGATTGATTTTTTCTTACTCGGGTAATAGACTCTCGCCAGCGTTCTGCCAGAGAACGTTCGCTCATTTATGGTATCTGGAGGTCTCTAGAGGTCGTCGCCTTCGGAGCTAGGGAGGGGTAGAGAAGCTTACTATATAAACCCTTCCTAGAAAGGAGTGGGCTCGAATAACTCCGTGGTAAAAAATCTTTAAGGCATCACCAAGCCAGGTCTGATAATCCCTATAATAATAATAGAAGATGGTAAACTTCCGAGACTTGAACGAAGAGCAACAGGAGACCATAACATTGGAGAAATAGGCTGCAGAAATTAAAACCTGATACTGAAATGCATAAAAGAGTATTTTTTACTGATACAAATGTATGATCGCAAGATATAACATCCAAATTTACTTTGATGATACTCATAAGCCTTATAATCTTTTCACAGGTACTATTCACTTTCATCTCCTTCAATCGATATAGGACTGGTTGAAATAAATGAAGGCAAAGTTCACCCTTAGCCATACCACGTAGATTTCACTCATTCAGGGTAGGTAGAAATTACTTTCCCTGTCCCATTTCACACTTCTGGATTTATTTTTGAGTGTGTCTGAAAGCTTCAACCGGGATTTGAACCGAAGCAACAATTCATGACTCGTTTCGAAATTTTACATTAATTAGTAGGAAGGACATTTAATATTAGCCTCATTCCAATGACTCAACACTATTTAACCTATAACGTAAAATATCACTGAGTGTTATATCAAGTGCATGATTGGCTTAGTTATGCTTTCAGTTAAGACAGGGTAAAATGAATTTGTTGCACAGAGAAAAATATCTTAGGCACGAAGATCACAGTTTTCTCGGAGAAACGAAGATTCAGTCACCCTTTTCATTTTCTGCGAGTAAATCGCCGCGTACGAGGAGGGAAGACACCCCCCACCCGTGAACTTCACGTGAAGAACTACTAGGCGGCATGGCAGTTAAACACACGTTGGAACAGCTGGCCCGCAAATCTTAAAGAGAAGAAGGCAGGAATACGTGTGGATGGGTAGGCAAGAGTCGGGAAAAGAAGGATGAGAAGGCTTTTTCAAGTCACTCTAGACACGCACACGGCATGGCATTTACCCGGACGGGCGTTAATGAGTTGTTCGGCTGAGAGAAAGAGAGAAAAGACTTACGATGGGATTTAAATTACATACCATACCAGCTGGATCCCTGCTCGGGAATAACATACTCACACGCGGCAGGAATCGACGCGTTATCTCCGCAACATCTCGGAGGAACGGGGAAAACTGCCGAAATTTCGCCGAGGAAAAAGAAAAAAAAAACACTCCTCCCGGGGGAAAAGAATTGAAAAGAAAATCCACGTGAAAATTCTGGGTCACTAAAAGAGCAACCAGTAATTTCATTTACAACCGATGGCGCGGAGGGTAAAATCTCCTCCACGCACTACTGAAGCAGAATAAGCACCGAGGGAATGGATACGTATACTCGGGACGCGAAGAAATGCCGGTCAAAGGAGGAAAAAAAATGAAACCGCGGAACTTCAAAGAGAGATCTAGAATCCATTCGGAAGCATGCCACAAACGCTGAACTGGAATGATTAGACCGCGCACCTATCCGCACCTCCATTAAAGCAAAAAGCAATTGAAGCCTTTCGATACACTCATGAGCCACTTAGGGGAACTCTCCCCAACGCAATTAATATAAAACGGGAAAAATACCCAATTGGATCATAAATATTATTTCCCCTTAATACTTCCGACTGAGATTCTTTGTCTGATACAATAAGCCCTTCTACAGATAATACTTTCAGGGTAATCCAGGGATTCAATTGACTTGGATTCTTGGATCGGATGGAATTTTAAGGAAAGGGGAATTTCAGAGATATTGGTTTCAAATACGGAAAATACGATAAATTATAGTTCCTCCTCAATACTTCTCATCCGCTAATTTTTGCTGTAATCATGATAGGATTAGATCATTGATTCCTATTGCGCATGGGCTACATAAAAAAGTATGAACATCAACAGTTCGCTTTTTCACCAACTAGCGATCTTCTTTATGGTCTCAACAAACCAGATATCATCCAGTAATGTTACAGCGGGTTAAGTAAGTGACTACCGCTATAGGATATTATACTGCCAATTACCAATTAGCTTTTATGCACGGGAGGAAAAAGAGAGCGAAACCAATTTCATCATGAGGGGCAAAAAATAATAAACCCACCTTTGAGTTTATCATCCAATTTCCACAATGTGAAAATGCATTCCTCCTCGCCACTTGCGAGGTTAATAAAATACGGCAAATTCCATTTTAGCCCCAAGGAGCTACCAAAAATGACAAGGAAAGGCATTGCCCTCAATAAAATGTTCTTACTAAGCCAATCGACTGCAACGAGCACTAGTGCTTTAAAATCCAATTAAAATATTATTGGTAGTTTATCGCAAAGCTACTCGCTCGAAGTTAACCAACCAAAATCATTCTTGTCTCTGCTTAGAACCCATGGCAACATTATCAAGTGAAACCTCAAAGATTAATTAAACAAACAATTATATTGCTTGAACTAAAGAAGAGGAGATGATTAAGAATAATTCAGACGACTTCCATGGCTCATATGTCCACCTTTTCCCTTGTATCATCACTACAGCCCATTTCACCATCAATAAAAATGAAATACAACCCTTAGTATTTAAGCACAAACCACGCTTAAAAAAACTTTAAAACTTGTAGCCACAGTTTCACAGCATTCTAAGCAGTTTGCGGAATATCAGACTTCGAACAAAGTCGAAGGGCTCTATGAAAAATGGGCGACGAGTCGATATTAAGTGCTAACTTTCCTAATTGACTCATCGTACTCGAGCAGATTTTTTTAATAATAGGATATGAGGAACTAAATATGGGCTCTAAATGGCAGCCCGTAAAATGTGGTCAAGGCGGAGGAGAGGCGGATCATAAAATCCCACTCGAGAGGTCAAGTATTTTTACGATAGAGAAGACCTTTACCTCTAGTCTCTTGTCAGAACAGCTGTCTTATGAGCCTTATAATAAGAGAAATTACGCGAAAAACCGTGATGCTCAATATTACATACGAACTCACCTCAACCGTCACGATATAACTTTAATGTTTATAGTAATGAAATAGTTTTGATAACAACAGTAACTGCTAATGCCAAAAGACACAGTTATTCGTCATTCACTTCATATAATGCTTTCCTCAGGGCAATAAAAAAGAAACCTTTTCACAACAAAACTTAGATTTAAATACAAAAGTTAATTGCCTCCTCGAATTGATAAAAAACATGATAACGATTGTACCTTCCATCAAAAGCTAAATAATAAAAATTAAATAAGGTCACAAATATAAAAGAAATATCATTCCAGAAAGAGCATTTCAGAGCCACGTCGAAAGCGGCAACTTATTCGGACTTTTCACAAATCTGATAATTAATGAAACAATAGTACTGATATACGAGCAAGATTAAATATTAACCCCTAGTAAGATTCCGGTTCAGTGCGAACTTGTAGAACAACTTATCCGCTACGTGTTCAAATATCATCCGTACAATACCTTTTGCGGTAATGTGAACTATAATCTAAGAATCGCTATAATTTCACGATGTAATTTAACAACGCATTGAGAAATCCAGTATTATTATTTTGACACCCTAAAGCTGAAGCGGGAATCTTTCCAACTTCAAAATTAAAAACAGATACAGCAAAAACCACTTCCAGGGGAAGAGGAAGCCAAAATTTCATGACTCATTCACGACGAGGACAATACACCACTTCTGCCATAAATGGGACGGTTGTAAACTACCCATGGGGGTAAAGGAGTTAGTATGGAACTTTTCCAGGGAAAAGGTGCAACTCGCACATCACCACGTCCCAAATATTGACTCAAGCATCTCTTTCTTTTTCTTTTCAGCCGGGGATTTCCCCGAAAATAGTTCACAGACTTTCCCCACGATATTTTCACGAGAGACCCGTGTCCAAGGCTCTTGAAAGTGATAAGTGACCAATCCGAGGATCACCTCCACTCTTGCACGCCTCCACTAGATTAATTAAGGCAAAGCGAAGGGTGTCATGTGTTCAGTCGCTAACTCTTCGGAGAAAGCTTCATTGTCGAGACATGACCCCTGAAAAAGACAGCAGGAACAAGCTCCGTGAACTCCCTTTTAAGGGTAGATTCTCTGTCGCAGAGTTTTTACTTCGTCGAGAGACTGGTAACTCAGATCAGATGATAGGAAAATGGCGTATGGGAGGGATTACAAATAAATTATCGATATTAAAAAACGGGGACTAGATGAGTAGAACGTAAATTATGAGACTAGTTCATTCGGTTAATTCCACCCGATCAATATTAAAATCTCCAGGCGCGAGGCTTACCTGTGTGCCACATACGTGCATATATGATGCGATGCAAACGAAAAAAATGTAACGACGTATAACTGAGACTTTTCATAAAATAACATTTTTATCGCATGAGATACGCCTAGCATTCCGAAAGGATTTCAACAAGTCATTCCATGAAGGAATATTAGGAACAGTAGCAAATACCGAAATTCCGACTGACACAAGTCATCACAATAAAGAACGATGTTTAAAATCTTTTTTCACTGATATGATTTAAAATACAATGAAAACTATCAATGAGAAAAGATGTTGCCTTGTTAGTCCCTTTTTCCTCATTAAAATAAAAATAAATAAAACCAAATATGAAATAAAACCAAATCGTATCAATCAAGATTTACGCCGACGGAAAAATAACCTGTGGTACAAACCAGTGAGATGGAAAGAGTAATAGAAGAATAATACAATACCCGAGAAAATATAAAGAAACAGTCACCACGGCCTTGCGCATAACGGCTGTCATCGCCGATCCGTTGCGAGACTCACGAGTAGCGAATCCGGATGCAGGCGACGATTACGGATCAGACGGACGGGTCATATGATACAAGTGCGTCGTCGAGGGAAGTGTGTATCACTTTGGCGACGGATATCGACGCGATAGCAACGAGGGGAGATGGAGAGAAGACCAAACAGCGCCATCTGGCGGGAACCACGAGGATAGACCCCACCCAGTAGGGAAGAGGGTTTAAGACCGAAGCGTCGAGCCATCAAGATGCGGAAAAAGGAAATGCCAATCGTGGGCCGAGGGACGGGAAGATAGGAGGTCAAGTATCCCGGCGAGAGAGACTGCAATATGGATGACAATTGAGTGCACAATGGCGAAGAATGATACGCCTTAATTTTACGAATATCATTTCAAATTATTCTCACACGTGATTTTTAAAAACGGTGGGTTCAATTGTAATCAGACAGATGAAAAGTCTGCATTCAATTGAACTTCATCATAATAAGAACAGGTTTCAAAGTTTACACCCGTCATTATCTGATGTTAACTTCCTTCTCTTGATGATGACGTACATTACTGACACTGCAAGTGTGTATTATTAAACTATCTTAAATTGAAAGAGTACATCATATTTCATTCATAAACTATAATGCTGAACAGACCAAAGCACCTAAAACACTATTTCATTCCTACCATGGCTAATTGAGAGCCGACTAAGAGGAAAGATGAGAAATTGATGGGTCTTCAATCTGATAAATTAGTACTGAAGAATTCAATGATGGAGAGAATGATAATTTGAAGGAAAGATATGATAAGATAAAAGGATTTAACCATGGAATGAAGCGAGGCTGACCTAAATAGTTACATCGTTCAAGTACATAATTATTTTCAGTCAATATATGGAGAATAATACAGCTTTCACGAAACCATATCTAAGCCTAAAACCAACTAATTATACCATGGCCTTGCATTCCCTCCATATATAGTCTTCTAAATGATTTTTTGACGATTCTGGCTTCAGCATCTAAACGGTTCACTGGACACTTCATCTGCACCATCTACGTCCGCTTTAACACACTCAGTGCCGTTACTCCAAAGGACATATATACACAGCCGATTGTTCTGTTACAAAATACATTGCGTTATACTTGCTGCCACTTCCCTATTCCGCCCAAACTATCTCTATCCTTATGTCCACGTCCATCGCCTTCGATCAAACTAATTCCACTATGTACAAAACATGATTATCATTTTGGGAGGTTTTGTTTCCGTCCATTATTCATAAAGTCATCACATGGATTCACCTTCCAATCTATCCTACGAAAAACATTTTAGCGTTGCGATTTCCAGTGCATGATAACAATTAATTACAGTTTTAAAATATCGGTACATAATAACATTGCACCCCCACAATACAGTGGGAAGAAAAATGTTAACAGTACTCACAATCAGTGGGGTTAATGACGAACCAGAATGAACAAGAAACTCTTCCAGTGAGGAAAAAGCTACCCTGAATGAATTTATTACATATAGCTCAGCTACTTTTGTCATTACCTGCTCTAAATAATGAGTTAAGATAAAAAGTATTTCCAAGAAATTATCCACTTAGAGTTGCGGAAGTAATATAGACAACCTCTGTATTCATATTATATTCCTTCCATAAATACCTTCAAAGCAATTAAACGAACTTGGGTCATGAAATGTGAGACGCGCGTGACAGATTTCAACACGGCCATCAATTACTAAAGAAATGTCCTCGACCACCATTTCACAGAATCACTATTCTACAACGAAAAGGAAGAAAATTGTGCACTGATTTAAAGAAATCGAATGCACAGTTCAAAACAAGAAAGATAGATAGCTGTGTTCCAGCGAAGGCATCCTGCTCCGCATAAAAATTACCTTCTGCGATTTCCTCCAGCACAAATCATGCAATAATTTCACTGTGTTGAAAATACAAAACAACACTCATAAAAATCATCGATTAGGGTCTTTCAAAAATTTATGAAAGTTCTTGAGGACGGTGTCGGTCACATCTTGAAAGGCTTCTTGATCAAATTCAACTTTTCTAACTCAAGAGAATTTTCTTACGATCATATAAATCATGAGAAGGAATGCCTTAAGGCAAAAAGCGAACGTACGTCGTTTTCAATGTTTATACAACCAAAATGAACACGTACGATAGCAACGCCAGATGCGCGAGCGAAAATATTCCTCGAGAAACCAAAAGTTACGGGATTACATATATTGAAAAAACTGAAGACTATGATATTAAACAGAGAGAGGTTTGGATAGGAGAGGAGAAAATTACTGGGTGGCCGAGCCTGTCTCTCCCACGTGGGGAGCAAAAAGTGACGCCATTTCGGATTGGAGAAAGTTTCATTGTTAAACGAGCGAGATAAAAACACACTGGCAAGTAAAAAACAAGGGAGTAGTCGGCCGGATTCCCATTAAATGAAGTCGGGGGGGGATAGCTTTTCTAAAAATTCGAAGCGTCGAAAGATGTTTCATTATAAATGAGATCGTCGATTCGAAGTGATGGAAAAGGCATTTGGCGTATAATTTCCAAGCCTATTAACTTCTGGCCTTTCAACGTCTGGGACGAAGCAAACCTCGACCAAAGATATAGGGCCAATTAAATATAAGAGCAATAAAATAATAAAGGCGAAATTGCGAGTAGGGGCATATGAAAGTGTCCAGGACTACTTAACTTGGAAGTTGGAAAACTTTCAGAGTTTCAGTCCGAAAGAAAAAAATTATACCACAAAGCAATGGAAAAGAACTCTATTCAAACAATGAAAGCAGAAATATCATTATACCGAGTAATCAAGAGGAGATATTTATGGAGTATGAAAGTAAAAGTCATTACAACTTTATCAAAAATGTGGAGATAAATATGATTAAAAAGAAAACAAGTTCAGAAAAAGTGTAGCTTACATGACGTTGAACTAACTTTTTTATGTTTTCTCAGCGTTAAGATACATTGATCAGTATTATACAAGGCTATCAATAATATTGCCCAATTATAAGGTATCATTCTCCATTAAACAAAGCGAACCACGATTTCAAGCTTAAGAAAAAATGGTTATTACATTACCAAAGCAAATTAAAGGATTGCCCGTCTAACAGTAATAAATAACTGTCGGCCTTGAATCACTTGAAAGCAGCCTCGGGTAACCGCGCCAACAAAGCAGACGATGAATCGAAAGAACGGGGCCGGGGGGTTGGAGAGACTTGCCATGTGGCTAGGATTGCACCCCAGGGTGCTGGATGGAAATCTGGGGGGCGCGGAGACCCCCTCTGAGATCGGAACACAGGACGGGAGGAGCTTCCCGGGATAAATGGAGGCAATCGAAGAGCGGCAATCCCAAGCGACGGGCAGGAAGGGTGTTAAAGAATAGCGACGTCTGCGGATCGATGGAAGGGAAGGATACACTGGGGAGTGCCCGGTTCGGAGCGATAGATAAGGGTGGCTTTTGCGCTGATCCCGGAGCACGGAGTCAAACAAAGGATTCTATGGCAACAGGTGCGCACTTGATTTGGAATCCCTCACCGAGCGTATGATAGCCCCACACTTCCCTTACGACGGGAAAAGACGTCACGGCCCGTTGCCACCTCCTCTTTCCGAGTCATCGACTCTTTTAGAGGACGAATCACTCCCTCTCGACCGGTAATATTTTGTCCTTTTTAGCGATGAATTACTCTTTTATAACTCTCGCTATAATCTTAAATTTTAAAGATATAAAACCTTTTTCAACTTATCCCTGAAACTTAAACATAACTTTACATCTCAGAAAATACTGAGGTCCAATATTAAAACTTGAAATACAAGTAAATTTTCAGTCGTGTCTACTATATTTGAAGATGGCAGCGTAGTTTTCAATCGAATAATTTGTTGCGAAAAAAGAATGTTCGAGCGGTAGTCTCTTACATTTCTCCTATCTTCCGTGACCACCTATATAACGAAAATTAGAGCCTCTGAACCAGAAGTTCATGGTAGGAACATTCTAGACTAGGCACTAACTTATTGTAAAACTATGTAGGCAAAAGCCGTTTGAATAAATGTTAGAATGGATTTCTATTTATTAAATTGCCATGGGCTATTCTAAAATTTATACATAATTTTTTTCGAAATAAGTAATTATTCCAACATTATTAAAGCTGCAAACGCGAAGGAATTACGCCTTGGATTATACATTTTTACAGGCATTGAACCACTACGGATGATCTTACATTCAGCATTATACTAATCAGCCCAACCAGTGCCTATAACCGCCAATACCTTATCTAAGTAAAGGCATCACCTTTAATTTGATAAGGGGTCCATTGTACTACCATTTAACCCTATTCTTATATTTCGTCCCTGATTGCCTAATTATAAGCCACCGGGAATTAAAATAAGTAACTAGTTGACACTAAAACCATCTCTAATTCATCAACCTCCCACGAATTCCTCCCCATCGAGGAAACTGCATTTACAAATCATTGCTTTGGCATCCAAGACGTCATATGCGCAAAAAAGTACTCATTTCAGTCTATACTGCTTCGCTTAGCAGAGGATCTCACCTGTGAATCATCCACCGACGCAATATATGAATCACAAATCCTCAAGCCACGCAATAAAACACGATACAAACGAAAGGTAAAGTAGATAAACAATCAGACAGTAATGAGGGAGATATGATAAGAGCCAGGCAATCATGACACACATACAACGAGATAGTT
Source organism: Ischnura elegans (assembly GCF_921293095.1). Lineage (NCBI taxonomy): Eukaryota > Metazoa > Arthropoda > Insecta > Odonata > Coenagrionidae > Ischnura > Ischnura elegans. Next base: position 89,654,966 of record NC_060249.1, read on the forward strand.
TTCCCACAAGATCGCAACCTTCCAGATTTCTGCGAGAAATCAATTATCTATCGCTACAAATAGGTGTATGGCAGAAAAGCGCCGTCACCTAAATTCACTTAAACAACAATAATTCTCTTAAATAAAATTAATAAAACGTGAGCATACACACGACTGAGAAAAACTCCAACCAGCAATTTACAATTTACTGCACCAAGAAAAATCAAATGTTCCAAGTTGAATCAGTAACAAATAAAACTAGTTTGAAGTTACAACAGACGAATTAAAGATAACATTCATTTCATGAACTTCTACTTGCATCTATAACGGGAATTATTTATATTTTCCGTAAGATACGGGTTGTTCCTGGGTGAATACAACCGGAAGTCTAGTCTCCCACTACTGTCCAGAAAAGCCTCAAAAATCTTCTGTGTACCCTACGAGAATGTTGATTTAAGGTACACTCGAAACTGCAATCCATAGAGGATTAAGCAAGAAAATAGTCTTCCGGCCATCGTGAGCTTGACTAGCCGATAAAAGCAGTAGACTTAGTACAAATCTTAGAGTAATAATTAAGGTAAACAGTAACTTAAATAAGTAGCTTCAATCACTCGTGAACGTTCAAGAGTACCTACTTGCTAGAGCCGCCATTCCCTCTCAGATTGAGCAGAGTGAGATAAGACGATGACGCAATGCACAAGAATACAAACCTCACACACGCGTGAGCGATGGTGATTAAAATCAAACTCTGACGGGCACGGCAAAATTGCGGACGGAAGGTGCCGTTAGGGTAAGGAGGAAGTACGGAGAGCACCTGCAAGACTACAAAGACAGAACGAAGTCGATCAAAAGGCCACAGACAGTTCTACGCCCTCGCCCATTCGCCCTTGGGGTTAGGATGCTGCGTGGACGTAAAAGCGCAGTTCAAAACGTAAAATTTTTCGAAATGAATCGAGAAACAACACCTGAATCATGCACTCACACCATCCGACTCCCCTCTACGAACTAAATAATATCTATCACAGTAACCTATTAAATAGCCAATCAATAAATGAGTAATTTAGGAATATTAAATAATTGTTCTGCGGACCTAACCTCAATCAAAAACCTAAAGCTTTAAATGCAGAATTATTTGTATATCTAATAAGAACTCGTGCGAAGAATAAAAATAAACATTAACATCTGTAAAATCCACCACTGATGATCTCTCGTGAGCAACCTCAATTTAAAACAATAAATATTGGCAACTTACAGTGACCACTAGAAAAACCTTGCAATTTTTTAAGTGAAATAAGCCCGCACAAATCATCCCATACTATGGAAGCCAATATCGAAAAGCGTGAGAAAAAGATTGCCTAAACCGAAAAATTTCCCAACCGCGACGCGAAAAAACAAATACCGTTCAAAACCGCGGGAGTCACTAACGTCAATTTCAATCAATCTAAGTAGAGAGTATCCGGTCACCTCCGGCAAATTTAAAAACGGGAGAGTAGCGGAGTTTCACCGCCGCTTGCCCGCTCGGAAGTGGCGAATAAATCCGCAAACGCATTTCAGAAGCAGGAATCGCGCGGTTTTCTTATAACAAATGACAGTTATTGTGACGTACGGGAGAAAGGAGAAGGGAAGGCGAGCTGATCAACTATGTGCGAACCTGCAGCTACAGGCACACATTCACACACATACACAATACAGAAAGCACTGAATTGTGATGCCAATCTAACGGTTGACGAACAACGTCTGCGGTTTTAAATCAAGATCGCCGAGAAGAATTTTAAGTGCTCTCAGTACCCCACTTCCGGGATGGTCGCGAAAAATCTCGAGAGCGTGTGCAGAGCCATCGACCGCCGAGAGCGATCGAGATATGTCGATATGGAGCATCGAGTTCTATTCACTCCATCCAAATGAGAAGTTACAATGAGAACAACTGCATTCGTGACGTTGACGCATTAACCCTGACACGAAATAAATAAAAACATCAGAAGAAGACAAAACAACGAAATCGTAAATGCCTTGAGATAAGATGGCCACACGAAGAAAATGACTCGAGTTCTATACTACGAAAATAACGGCAAAGGACAGTATCGAATAGGTTAACCTGCGTTCCAATTCGTAGATTAGATTCCCAAATCCTTCATTCAAAGGCTGGATACCCTCTACAAGAGTTACCCTTAAGGTGGAAAAACTCCGTTTAGACGTTCCTGAAAATCACCATTAATAATTCTTGCTTCTAAAACACTTCCGATTCGGCTTTATAAAGAAAGGGTTTGGAGATTTTAATGATAAAAAATGAGCAAAAAAGAAAGAATTAGTAGATTTGATAGCTGAGTTGCGAGTTGCGTAGAACAATCCTCAGGATTGTTGATCTACGACGGTAGTAAAAATCATAAACGTAACATTCTCCACAAGATTTTACAACCCGGTGGCAACGATGAGATAGGATGGCGAGAGGATGCGGGAAGAGGAACGACTACTGGAACGGTTCACTTGGAGGGCGGGGAATTCTTGACTGCAGGGCTTTCAAGTCTCACGAAAGGAGAAAGGGGAGAAGAATCGGGATGAGTAACTCAAGGAGGCCGAACACCAAGAGAATAAATGATGCATTCTAGCCACGTGCGGGTTTTAAAGGGCCATCGATCACGTAATAATGAGGCTACGATGGACGTAAGATATACACTAAAGGTGCGCAGATCTAAAGAGCAAAAGACTTATCCACTCACCTTAAAGACCATCCATTCATCTTGACCGTAAATAAACATCAACCTAATGATAAAGAAGATAGAAGATCCACACATGGTATCACTTTTGAAACCAAAGAACAAGAAATATTTTTATTCAAATGAACCGATGTTGATATCAATCGGCATTCCAGAGGCTTAAAAAAACACCTGCATAAATAAAATTAAATCCTTGGTGATGGCCCGGTTGACACTGGAAAATATTCATTTTTGACAAATGATATTAAAGAAGTTAATATAACGTAACGTATAATTCTCAGCCAACTGATATATAATCTGATAGTTTCTGTCCTTAATGAGACCCAAAGGCAGAAGACTCGTTCGAGGGGCAAGTACGGAACAAACCAGCCAGGACAGACAAGTATGAGGACCCGTAGCTATAGCGCGCATACCAATCCTTTCCGATGGGACACCTGTAATTTACCAGGAAATACGTACATAGCACCGCAAGGACTACATACGGAGATGCTCAGGGGGTACGCCTGGATTTGAACCAAAGACTTTCTGGTATACACTCGCCATCTCTTCTTCCCATTTCGAACACAAGAGAGCCTTCTCCTCTTTTGGTGTCGGTATCTAGGTCCTGAGGACGATAAAGGGAACAGGTACCTGTTTTAATCCATCAGAATTCGGATGTGACCAAGAATTCGTTCGCGGGTTAAATCCCGAAAGTCGACGGCGCCCGGTAAATCATTAAAATCTCCCAAGCATGCCGACAGCCTTGGGATAAGAGCTTAAGGTCTTTCCCTCCGCGGCCTTAATCATACTGCATCGGTAGGGCAGATGACCATAGGAGATTCGGCCGAGAAAGGGAAGCGCAGAAAAAAACTGGATGAGAATAACACGGAAAAGAAATAGGCGGCATACAGAAAGACGTTGAAGAATCACCACGAAATCCCTAGATAAATAGAGGCGTCATCGGATGTAAAAAAAAAAACATTCAAGGTCGCTACAGGCAGAGAGAAAACTCATCGTAGAGGCCCCCTTCTCAAGAAGACATGTCTCACGACTCCAACCAGTGTGCACACGAGAAACCGTCAGACAAGTGCTTTCTCTACCCTGTACGCTAGCCACCGTGATTACCTCACCCTTCAAGATTAAGAAAAATATAAATAGTAAATGATGAAATTCAATTGGAATAAAGCTCCTGAAGTTCGCAGCCGAGTTCGATGGCCCATTGTTTTCGAAGTTACAAAGATGCTGAAGACAAGGGCCAGGTCAGAACTCGTTAAGTAGGAAATAACTACATTAAACACCGCTGGAAAACAGTCTTTAATGTACGTATACATTATGTTAACTTCAAATCTTGATTCGTGATTCCAGGAAGATGTAAATAAAGTGCAACGGCTTTAAATGTAAATGCAACACGCTTCAGTCCCGTAATATAAGGCAAAAAATATGGGCATTTTTATTAAAAAAATCAATATATTAATATTTTTAAATGCTTCCATTAATAGAAAGTATGATTCCTTTAATACACTATGCAATGATTTGAATGCATACCATGACAAAGATATTTCTGGGATAATATTTTGATAAGCTATATTTGCTCAAAAATTAGCATGCTATTTCGGCATAACTATGTATGAGCTCTGAAACCATAGGTTCCAAAAGGTTCAGTATACTTCATTGTTTTCGTAATTATAGCCAATAATTAAACTCTTCCAGCATTTAAAGATATCTAAACGTTGAGTGAACTTAAAATTCACATCACAAGACCACAACCTTGCACGTCCATAACACACATTTCACCAGAAGAAATCTTCCAGAAAAATAACTTCTCGAACGGGCAGTTATCGGTTCAAAGGGGAAACATTCTCATAACGAAACAATCAGGCGAAAAGGATCACTTACAAAAACTATTAACACTAACACGGATAATAGCTTTTTCACAAGCCTTTCTCCAACCTCCGTACTTATCTTTGAATTATTTTAATGAGTTTTAGGCTTCACTGTCTCTTTCCGAGAGCAAAAATCGTTAAACCATGACGCATTTCTTTTCTATGACATTACCACTGGAATTAAGTAGTACACTGCGCCAGCTTTCGTTTTAAACGAAAACTACCCCGAAGTTTCCGTGCTCTGATTCGAAAGAGAGAAATGTACAAAATGCGGTTGAATACGAAATCATTAACCATTCGGGAATAGGGAACAAAATTACATTCATGAAAGCAAGAGAAACTATGGTAGCTATCAGGAAGCTGATAGTTGATGCTGAGGAAAAAGGTGATTTTTCTGATACTGGACAGTAGTCTGTGACACAATTTAGTGCATAACGAAATAGTTACCTGGAGAAACATGCATATATACAACTAATGGAACAAGAAAGCAGGGCAAATTTATATAATTACTTAATTCTTATTTCTTTGGGAAAAAGTCAGATACTATACAAGACTGTACATAAAGATCTAAATCACAATAATGCTGATAATTCGTTTCCGAAAAAAATACGCTGTACCAAGATTTTCAACCGAACAGTTACAGGTATTTTAAATAGTATCCCGACGGTTTTTTCTTGGAAACCTGAAGTATCCTACTTGGTAGCTACACCATGTCAACAACTCCATGGGCTTACCCATCGAGGGGCAGGAGAGGGCAGCTGCCCCCCCCCCCCCCCCCCGGAACCAAAAATCGCAAATATCTTTAAAGAAAATAATATTTTTTAAAGCAAATAATTTTAAAAACTTATAAAGAGCTTCCTTAAAATGTTGATTTCATTCACCTTTTCCGTGCTTAAATCTTACCTACAACTTGAACAACCATGGCTTGCCCCCTCACCTTGTTTTGATCTTGGGTACGACCTTGAACAACTGCCAGGATCGCACACACTAAATCAAATACTTGCACATTAAATTGAACGAGCAAATAAGCCACCACCAGCGGAGGTGGCGACAATGTCTACGGCACCTTGAAACGAGGCCCAGACTGCGGCCAAGCGGGTCTTACCGGTCGGTTTCCCAAGTTCCTCTTGCTTTTCACGCGCCGCGAGCAATTAAATCTAACCTGGCCAGCCGCCGTCGCCGCCAAGAGATCTCAAAAAACCAAACGCTTTGCACGCATGGACAAACAGCGGGGGCAGGTTCTGCCGGCAACACAGAGCCGGCCACCCTCGCATTCCTTGATTTCCAAAAAAAGAAGAGAAATCTTGACGAACGACGCCAATGAAAATACACACTTATGCTAAGCGATGCAAACGGGAAACATTCTCTAGTTGAACACGGTATATCGTACAGATAAACAGTAATTAGTGAAAGCATATATCGATATTTTATGCAGTGGATCCTGCCTGGATGGCTTCGGTTTCTACCCCCGCACACTTTTAATTACGTGCCATCAGCATTGAACACTCCAAGCCTGCCGGCCACAAAAATAATTGTTCTCAGTGATTTCACCCGGGATCTATTTTGGTAACCAAATATTGATAACATTTCTCCACACCTATAAAGCGTCATAAGGGGTTCATTAGAGATATTTCTAAATCATTCAAATACGGTATAATTATATTTAAATTATGATCATATCCTACATTGTCGGAGGTTATCTACTCATAGCTTACGTCGGTTCAAGAAATAATTCAACCAACTTTGTGAGTTTTATATGAATCTTACTCATAGGGATCTCTTGTCCGATGAAAAATATTGTTTTAATTTGGTGGAGTGTAGGTACTCATAAAGCGAGTGTGTCTTTCCACAACAAAACCAATTTTATTCGGCCCTTTATTGTAGGATATAGCACCATGTACTCTTAAATAACAGAAAGTGCCTACTTGAGCACAATTAATCGGTAGACAAGGATATGGGTGTGGCCGGTAAGATGAACACGAAGGTTCGTGTTGGGCAAAGTGACGTTCTATGTCACGCAACGGGTTAAGGACAACTTCACGACTTTCAGAGGAGAAAATGTCATGACGGAGTTATTAAAGATAAAAGCAACATCACTTAAATTCCCACAGGCAAGAACAGCTCATAAATCGCAGTTAATTGCGCCGATATCCGTTACTGTATCAAAATAATCAAATTTCGCCCAATAGATTTACAATTATTGCCAAATATACAACAGACACATGCTGATTGTACTTCAACGAGATTTAAATCGTAAATTAGACCACACAAATATTCACTAAGACTAAAACACACAGAAATTTTCGGCAGCGAGTATGGACCTAATACGGAATTTAGATAATCTTGAGTAAGAAAACTTGAAACAGATAACTCTGCCAACCTGCCAAGCAGATTACTCCGGTTAGTAAAATAGCATAGAAGCGTCTCTGATTATTACACCAACATGAAGTTCACAGCGGAAGTACTTTCTTCAAGGCCAAATACAAGACTTACTATCACAAATATTGCGTAATAACCCGACAGTCACGAATGAAGTAAAATATGAACACCTGGTTAAAATCTAGTACTCGGAATATTTGCCGGTAACGACAGCTTATGCCGTTCTTGTAGCAATGAAAAAAAATGGAGCAGAAACAATGAAATCCACCCCTTAGCCAATAGAAAAAAACACTTTCCATGAGAGCTCCGACTTCACTTTCTGATTGGAAAAGGCCGTAACTGAAGCAGAACTCATTTTTTTTAAAGAAAAAGGTCTTTCGAATAGATTTTCATAAGAATAAAATGATAAAATATTATAAGACAGTCGTGTTTTACAAGTAATCTCAGCGGGAGAAATAATCGGAAGCCCGAACATTTTGTACAAATGGAATTTCGTAATTGAATTAATCCTGCGCCTCGCTCCATAATGGAGTCATCCATGCATTCAGCTCACTAAGATGAGTTCAATGAGGCATGGATATAATGTAACATCTCCTAAAAGAAGACAATTACAGGAATAGCACTCGCGTGGAGAAAGTTTTATCGAGAGAACCGATTCATAAACCGCGAAACTTTAAATAGACTGGGGAGAATGAGCAATGAAATTGCTCTTGTGCCATAAAAAAGATGAAAATGTTCTCAAAACTCCCTCGAGCATAGAAAACCTTCCTCGGTTCGACATTCCACACGACCCAACGGCAGGAAAGGCTGAACAACCGCGACATCGACGAGCACAAGTCATAGGAGTTCTCCGTTTAAATCGAGAAATCGCTTGGATTGCTTGCTTCTGAACACAGAGCTAAAATTGAGTTCCGCGTATGTACTCCGAAAAATGTTACCGCGAGGTAATTGTTTATTTTTTTAAATTTATTTCCAACTCCCCCGTAAACAGCACATGAAGGCATTTACAACGGAGGATAAACGAAGCACAACACCAACATCTATGCCCTGGATAGGGACCACCTACCCAGGCGTTATTCGAACCCACAACCTACGGTTTGGCAGGCGAGGATTTTAACCCACTGCCGCCGATGAATTTGACGTAGCAATTAGGAATTAAGTCATTTGATTCCTATTTTAGATCAAAAATCACGGGTGTCCCACGGCGACATTGTAAAGGAGAGGTTTTATAACTACCGTATAAGCAATCTCGAATGGCACAAACCGTATGTGCACTAGGGCTTAGTAGTAGCCGAAGACGTCATTTTAACAATCACGAACCGATTAGAAAAATAATCAATTAAAGCCTCGATCCTTAAACCAAATATTCAAAGTTCACTTCAAAGTTAACTTAATATGCACGAAAATTAAAAAGCAACATTTTCTTCTGTTCCATAACTGATTTCTTTCTCCCGCAACTCGAAATGAAACTAGGTAATATATTAGTAGGCAGGAATATAGCCTATCTATATATTATTCCTAAAGAAACACCATAATTTGTTGCCATTCAAACATTGAAGGTTATTCTTACCGGTACAATCAATTAAAATATATTAATGATATTATGAAAAATTATCACAAGGGTAACCCAGAAAGAAATCGGAAATATTCGATAATATAGACGAGCGCTCTGCAGGCTTCTATGACAATATGGTACCTAATTAACTCTCACAAATATTTGTTCAATATAAATACCTCCCTAAGGAAGATAAAAACCACCAGTATAAACACTCATTTCCACAGGATCCTACAATTACAATTTTTCGACACACGTGAATCAGTTGTAGCTAAATTGATGTTTTGTTTAAAGCTAATGAGAGATAAATCTAAAGTGAGTGATATATGATGTTTCATCAGCATTATAACTCTTGCGATTACAAGTTCGCTCATCTGTTATCGTGAAAATGACGATGGGTAGGATAAAGTAAAAGAATTCGTAGTCCTAACCTCGATTGAATTGAAACACTGCTACTATTATGAAGCTACTTCAGTTCGACCATATCCAATGTATTCATCCCAAATATTACTCCTATTCTATTTTTCCTTCTCGGGATGCTAATTCATTGACAAAATAATTACCTCACCTCACTTTACTCTCTCCGACATCTTGCACAGTGACCCTTATTTTTTTTTTTAATTAAGTGCATCCCTCAGTTACACCTATCACTACCTCGTTCGCTTCCCTGCCCGTAAATTACAACAACTCCATTTTCCTCCACACATCGCCTGCAGTTTAAACCAATTCTTCCGCAGTCTCCACAATCCATTCAACTCACCGTCCGTAGTCGACTAGGTGAGGTCACCATGCCAACTCTCGAATATAAGAAAAATATTCTTGTTGACTTGATCAATGCCGATTTCGTTCATCCACAAGAAGCTGACCCCCGCGAGAAGTTGGGAAAGCGGAAGGAGGTATGACTCGGGAGACCAATACAGAACAAGCGACACACATACCTTCAACTTTCATAGAGAGCCACCTAGCGTGACGGACATCAGCAAGAATAATTCCCCACCGAGGTGACGCAGCGCCTAAATAGAATAGTGGCGCACTGCGGACACGAGCTAGAGAAAAGGAAATTTACCTCGCCGGCAAAACCAGTATCGGTACCATTATTCTCTATCATCATTATGACTTCGAACACGAACAACATGTACTAGTATATTATGCATGTTTATATATTCATACCTAAACCTCTCACTTAGAGATAGTTTTCAACAAAACAGTAGCAATTTAAACAAATAAAATCTCTTTGTAGAGCGCAAAAATACGTACAAAAAAGATAGCCATTTTTCCAACTTCTAATTGAGCAACACAATGAAAATTGCAATAATAATGTATAATAGCGACATAAATGGGCAACACTGAATTTCGCCAATGATTGCACAGTGAAACAGTGGAAAGACGCCTTTTAATTATTCAGATTCGACGTTTAACTGCATATACATAAATAGACCTTCCAAAATACCGGTTTGGCTGAATAAAAATATTCACTCCGATTGTTGAGCGAATCAATAACAATTTCTTGAGTTGGTAAGGATGCAAAGAGGTTGAATTTCGGCGGATTCATACACTGCATAGTAGAGCCATCAGTCCCCGAAGACAGCTTTCGGCCTCGGGCGTCCTACATATCTCCCCCATAGCTCCATCCTCGTCTCCGGCTTCCCTCCACATTTACAGCGGCCTTGCATTTCACCCACTCGCATCCAGTCCACTCCACTTTCTCCTCCGGACCTCTTCTCGCCGTCTACAAAACGCACCTACGACTGCCGCCATCGCAAAATGTGACTGCTGAGGCAATACCCCAAACGAGTATTCCGAGTTCAATGAGCAAACTCTAACTATAATAGGAACTCGATGTCCAAAATGAAGCATATACGGCAAGCCCAGAATAAGGCGGTAGCAAACAATGTAATGGATGCGAAAAATAATTGCAGAACTTGAGCGAGTTGAGGAATGAACGATGTTATGAAACGTTCACTAACAATAAGTAATTCGGATGCCTTTCAAACCTACATAACGTAAATATATAAAATAGAATAAAAGCAGACAAAAATCCCAAATGATTATAGTATAGAGAATTTCGAGAGGCATATTATTAGGGAAAAATGAAATCTAAAAGTGTTCTTTTCACTTAAGACACGATCAAATGGACATGCATGGAAGTCACAGCGATTGAACATCCATTATATGACTCATTCACCCCATATTCTATCAATAATTTATGACAACTACCTAACAACCTCTTAAGGACACAAACAAATTGAATTCTTACCATACTTAAACTATTCTGATTACTTTCCTAATCACCGTAAAAAAAAAACATTTTTCCATTTTCGTCTTTTCATCATGACTGAATGCTTGAATATTCCCACTTGACACGCATCCACGGTTGGCAAACGTCTACACTATTCAAGGATGTAACGGGCATACCTATCAAGCATGACCTGCTAGTTATAAAAAATGAGGAAAAAAGCACCGTTAAAAAAAGAGTGAAAACCCCCATAGCGAGCATAAAGGTAAGGGCGTTAAGGGGAGATGGTCATGGAAATGTAACGCCAAGGCACAAATGTGGTCGGGGGATGGAATAGCTGATGCGGCCGCGATGGGGATAATCACTTAAATCCCGTCCAATGCCTCAAACGTTGAGAAGGAAAATCCGACAGTGACGAGGAGACAGCTGCATTAATGCGGGCGACGACTAGAACGCGTGAAAGGAGTGACGGTCCCCCTTTCGTGGACTGTGATGAATAGTCGTAGACTGGGAGGAGTAACACTTTGGGCTTGAAGATGAATAATTGCGTGAAGGATGCTGCGATGAGAGTGTAGGAGAAGAACCGCGGAGATTACACGGGAATAAAATCCGATAAGGGAATTTTCTTTATACCGATTGATAACCCGAATAAGAAGCGTGGAAAAGTGACGAATGGGATACGAATGGCATCACCGAGCGATAGAAACTCTCACCCACTCCCACAATAGCAAGAATAAATGTGAAAAAATAAAGAAGGATCATAAATAAAAGAAACGAATAGACTTCAAGTGATACGAAGACGATGCCACGTTTGTTAGAAACTTAATTAATCAATGACATGATTGGAGGTCATCGGATTAGTCTCGTTGAACTGTGGAGAGAAAGCGATGATACAAAGCTGATAGGGTAAGCTGTCAAAATATGACTAAGTGATCATCACGCCCCCAGCAACGGAAGTGGGTTCATGATCATCTTTGATTGATGCGCCAAAACAGAAAGCCAACACGAACCCTAACAGGATCCGAGACGATAAACTAAAGAGCTAACGAAAGATAGCAGCGGTGCAGTTAGCTTTAATGTGATAATCTTGGCAGTAACTGCTTTAAAAGTAAACTTTTATTACACTCAGCATCAAGTGTAGATATATATTACGTGATAAACTTAGCAGTACATACTTTTAAGGTATATTTATTTTTTAATTTTCTACGAAACATCAATATTTATACATGAAGGAATTGTGCTTAAGAAAACGTCCAAAAACGAAATTAGCCATTAAAAGAAAAATAGAGTGGAACTTGAACGATCGCTTGAAGTTGGCACTAGGGGAGGAAAAGGAAGTCAACATTCGTCGACAGAAATTCAAGCTAGGGAAATAATAACTTAAATAAAGATATACCATTTTCTGGATAAAATATTTCCCCGGCTTCACTAAGTTTTTGAGATAAAATAATACAAATTGATAATTCGAATTTTTCTTAAGGCACGTTAAACGACGCCGATTCTAATACTGTCAATATGGTATAACCTTGAAATAAGCCAATGCCGATAAAATTATGGTGACTGGAGGAGTAAGAGAAAATTGAATGAAAATAAAAGGTTACACACGCTCATGCTCAAATGCTTAAAAATATTTGGCGATAATATTTCAGCATTCCGTTGAATCAGAACTTAAAGCTCCGATTCGCCAGTTTCCCAACGCATTTACGCCAGCTATTTTCCCAGGAATTAGGACATACCTTTTAGATTAGCAAAATTGCAGCCTGCGCTTCTCATATGATGTCAATTTAGATGCGGAAGAGATGCCGCGGACACAGCATCGTTGAAAACCACGAGTTCATATCTCTTTCTTTTATGGTATCGCAAATTCATGAACGGAAACGTGAAAAATGAATCAATCGTCGATAAATACCACTCCGGAAATGTGAAATGGTAAAAAGACATTTACGCAAACGCTATTCACCGCCATGAAAACTGAGATAAGTTTGATCGGGGAGTAGGCGTTGACATGATACGATACAAGTCAGGGAAGAGGTCGCATTAAGAATCAAATTGATTTTCGCAAAGCTATTGATCCTTTTGTCGATTTTCTGCGTAGGTTACGGCATGAAGTGTGAATATCGACTTACATTCATACAAGGATTTACATATTACTTATTTATAACAGGAGAAATAAAAAAATTGATATTTCAGGATATCACTCCTTTCCTAATTTAAATTTGAGTACTGGCGGGAGTACTGGGTAAAACACAAAAACGAAAGACAGCCTTCATGTACTGCAGAATAATGCCCCGCAATAACTATGCCGCATGTATTAATTGTGGAAAAAAGGAACTCCAATTAGATATGAATGCTAAACCGCTTGGATATCATCCGTATATGTCTAGTTACTCCCTAGGGGAAATAACTGGTGATGAATACCAAAACTAGTATATTTAGTCCAGGAACCCCATCCTCCTCATAGCTATTGAGTCCGCCGCCCCAATCAACCAAAGCAAACCATTAGCGACATTAACAAGCCTGTAATTTCTCAAAAGTTGAAGTTTTTACGGGTTTAGTTAACACATAAATTTTCTCTACCTTGGGAACGCTCACAATCAATTTAAGATTCCATAAGGTGACCACAAAACAGAAAGAAATTACAGCGAATAACTCGCCACAATGCTCAAAGGAAAGCATCAGAAATAATATCGGACTGCGGAAAAAGGCAGAATCTAAGATGACTTGCAACTCGCAAACCCTCGCTCACCCATCGACCCGAGTCTCATTCAAACTTTCAATCCATCGGCGGTTCGCGGCGCGCGACCCAAGCCGCGGGCCACCCTTCACTCTCCGATCTCCGCCCACCCCGCGACCACGCCGAATGTTCAAGGAGCCGAAAACAAGGATGTCGATGGAGATCTCAAACGATGAGTGAAGTCTTCCATCTCGAGAGAAAGCGCCCAAAGGAATGCGCGAATTCGAAAGGTATTCTAAAACTCCTTAGGCCCACGCACAAAAAAAAACGTCAGGGAAAACAAGGAAACTCGTATACACTCTCTCGCTTCGGCTCTCCTCTGAAGGGAATAAACAAAGGTGAAGAAGAAAAATACGGAGAGACCCTTACGGTCCATTTATAAACACACCGAGAAGGTATGCGGCGAGATGATAGACGGCGTTTGGCGAGGCGAACGCCCAAATGGAACACTTCCAGAAGCTCTCGGATCACGTCGCGTCAGCTGAGAGGCAATCTGTGATACGCTGCTGGGACAAATTCCTTACGTCTAGCTGAAAATCTATGTGACATTTCCGGCATGATATATATGGAAATTGTATCAACACCACAAATCATGTTATGAATTTCAAATCCGAGAGATGAAAGCCTGGACTCAAAAATCGGTATTGATTATGAGGAATGATATTCAATAGTGGGTTAAAATATTTTAAACACATTTAATTTCACCACCTTTACATTTTGAATGAAATTATCTTGAATTTCAGCCAACGGAACGATTTCACTCACAATCATTTCATAAAATAATAATCAGCTTACGAATCTTTCGTTGGGAACATTTCTACCGTTTACAATCAGTTTATCAAAATATCATAAGCAACTGCGTGACGGAATAAACAAACGCCGATTAGTTACTGGCGAGTATTATAATTATGTATGATTCACGCACGATAATTATCACATCATTATCGCGCAAAAAACTGAAAACATACTGCATTTGAAAATTAAAAGAATCACTGGGATTTCCAAAACATTATTTGATGAATTACTGACCCATAAAAAATATCGCGCAAAATTATCTACACTACGAATTCAATGTCGCTACAGAGCTAATAATGAATTCTAAATAGCAAATCTTCCAGTGAAATAAATCCCGCTTACATATTCCTCATAACCAGAGGAGTCAAAAGACCGTCGGAGAAAATCAATGATATGAGGGGGTGACAAACAAGCGAGAAAATATGGCACCAGACGAAAGACAACTTGACGGGCAGTGGGCCATGGGAGGCTGTTCATCTCTCTCAATCTTCGCTCGGGAGGGCGAGGGAACGCTGACCCACTGGCGCCGGAGCCAAACTTGGGAGGGAGACGTCACACGCCGCCGGTTCTGCTCTTGGCTCGGGGGGAAAAATTCGCTCAGCAACAGGTGCACCGGACGCTGATGACGACGAGGAGGAAATGTCCAAGCGGTGGATTGGCGACGACACGACGGATACCTTACGAGGGGAGGAACGTCGGCCGGCAAATGGAGAGAAAGTTCGATGATGTGACACTTGAATGGCGGGAGTAGATTCATAAATAAACTCGGCAGTTTTGGATATCAATGAAACGCCGGCTCCGGGATACCAGGCATTTAAATTAATCGTTCTCTAAAACGAGTAATACGTCCAAACATTACACCAAACTGACTTGAAGAACGGCAAAGGAAGGACTGGTATGAGGTATACAGATCAAGTGATTAAGGGCACAATTGAAAAGAAAAACGGTCACATGAAAAAATAGCTGGTAGGAGAATTAAGTAGGAAGCTGCGAAAAGCAAATCTCAGATTTATGGACCAATGATGAAGATACCAGACTGACACAACCGCAATATATGATCGCTAGAGATACGTGAAAATCGCACTTTCATTTTTATTTTATCGCACTTTCTATAACAGTTTATCGCATTTTGTAGCGTCTCTTTTTTTATAATGAGGTAGATGACGATAAAATGTAGTGAAACACAGTTATATGAAATAATACAGTACATTTTGAATAACTATGCTGTAGAACAATAATAAATCAAGGAATAAGACATATAGTGGTGGAGGTGTAGCTTGCCCGCACCCACTTGTAGTTTGCGGCCACGTAGAGTCCCAGCCAACTAGCAGCTGGCCAGTCGCTCACATACTCTAAGCGGTGAGTGTCGGCAGAGCATTTAAATTGCGCTCGGCACAAAATGTACGAATTTTGCCGTTGAAAAGGCAAATTTGCGAAAAATATCATAAAATTCCAATCATCGCATCTATGTCACATTTATTTGCGCACATCGCATTTATCGCATTTGCGATTTTCACGCATCTCTAATGATCGCACACTGGTATTTACACCTGGAGTGTAGATGCGTAAAGGAATGTAGAAACAGTAAATAGCAAATTTATCTAATAGAAATGAAATGAAATTGATGCTGTAAGAGATTTCCTAAAAAAAAACAAATTTCAGTCATTCCCACATAACACTGACGCAGGACGTTTGCAGGGCGTTTTTCGAGCAAAAACCTACCTCCGCAAAAATATGACGACAAGAATATGAGAAGAATCTCCAACACTTGCAAGGTGCGTACATGTCGGGTGCATCATACACCATTACACCAATAATAATGACCGAAGAGTTTTTTTCCGATAATCCCCACCCATGCTAGTACTTCCTCCTGGTTTCAGTCGGTATTCTTAGCTGTTAAATTCATTCTCACCACGAATCTCCTATTACAAAGTCTCAGGACAACTATTCTTGCGTGAAGTCATCAATAAAACAAAAGGCATTACCAACTGTCGATGAGCCGGAATATTATGAAATACGGTCATTAGCCGAAGTTTGTATTCATCAGCATATCAACAAGTACAGGATACTGATCAATTTCGACTCAATAGGACCATGATAATGAGGTATTGATAATTGAATTTCATCTGTTCCGAAAAAGAAAACGTTCCAGCACCTAATCTAGCCCTTCATGCTGTAACTTTTTGTGAATTGCTTAGTTATTAACACAAGAAAGGTTTTAAATAAATTTTAACGCAAGGAAGTAAAGAATGGAGACGGCGAAAAATAAAAGGAGGTTTTACATGCACATTCACGAAACAGAAAACCATCTCCTAAAATAAAATGTTACCAATCAGGAGCCTTAATACCAAAGAAACTAAGGTGGACGCAAAACTATTACATTTAAGCACTTTATAACACAGAAATGGTAAGAGCACCGAAGCATCAATTATGGGGGAACCTACCTACCAACTGATAGCAGGTTACCGAGAATAAAACGTCCGGCTTCGCGTCCGGTCCGGTGTGACCTTTGCGTTTTTTGCGCATCCTGTCACTACCTTCAGCTAGACAATTATTACTTTCAAAAACATTAAAATAATAATTGGACAAGAAATATTCAATTTATTGCACGAACCATAAAAAGCAGAGAGCGGTACTCTTAAGAACAAAAACTAGTCGTTACGTGAGTGCAATTAAGACGAGATACGTGAGATTGACAATTCTCGTCCGGCACCAGAAAAGTGAAGCTCTAAGCATTTTCTAACAAGGTATTCATCCTTTGCTGGCAGAGGGGCAAACCCGTTACGCCAAGAGTATCCGGCCTCCACCCGACAAAAACACTTTTACAGTGTTTAGGTCAATTAACCGTACATCTCTCGCGGACGCCTAAGAGGAACATGGGTGAAAACCACTCGCAAAGTTCCACGCAAAAAAGCTCAGCCTTAAATGAAAATCATGTTACAAACAATAAAGGTGACCATGAGTCCATTTCAGTGCAAACTTTAACGCTGGACAAAGTTGGAATCTAAGATAAAAGATCCACGGAGGACTCAATGCTTATTCCTATCACATGACAGAAACGCACGCTTTCAGTTTTCATTAACGGAATTCGTTGCCATTACAAACAGTGAAGTATTCTTCACAGTTTGCTGAAGCATCAATTTACTCGTAAACTGAGGAAAACTTCATAAAATTCTATTATCCTCTTCGCTCCTCCACAACCATCAATTAGCAAAGAAAATCTTTATGAGGTAGAACCCAACAACTTGGTGTAACATACCTCCTAATGAGCCAAACAAGTTGAAGACGTATTCTTTAAATCACAGCACAAACTGCACATCAAAGGTGAAATCGAATTTAGAAGGCATCGAGGAAAGCCATTCCCAAGCTACCGGTTAATTACAAGTGAAATAACGCATTTTCTCAATCAATGACCAACACAAGTCAAGTTACACCATTTTAAGGTGTTGTGAACCAACACGCGTTCTTTTCGAAATTTCAACTCCATAGTTACGCCAAGTCAAATTACGTAGTTGTTCAAAAGACTTGTCTGTCATTCCGTGAACTCAAACTAAATAATTTATCTTGATTATTTCAGAAGGAAATGCTTCCTTCTTTGTTAAGGGCTACACTCCCAAAGCCATCAAGCAATAATTGTGTCGCACTATATCGCTAATAAGGTATCGCTTTATACAGGATCTGAAGTCCCGTAAGGCATTTCGACAAAGTATAATTAATGCAACGATTCCCCTTGCCCAAAAGTAATCATACTTATCACCGTATCATCATCGACAATCCTTACGGTTTCACCGAGCGTTAAAGAGGTTCACCGTGCGAAATTTCTTTCCGTCCCTCGGGAAATATGACATTATGTAACATTTCCCACCCGGCACGCTAATTACAACGCAGCACACGAGCACGGTTGCGGTAAAATTGCGCATCGCCACTTCTCAAAACAAAAAAGAAATGCCAGGGCCTGGTCGGGGCATCTAATTACGCCGTGGCTCGGACATTCTCGCAACGTTCATCCAGGTCTTTCAGATGGGAATAAAAGCCTCACGTTACGTAGTGCTAGCGGCTCGTTCCTAGCCGTGTGCGAAAGCGACTGACCAAAGATAGAATTCCATTGCTAACGACCGAATTAATCACCGCTCAGCTCTCGAGAACGCAACTTTCCGGGCCGCGAAAAAGAACGAAACCATTCATCAGCGCGCGGTTGTTTTTTTTTATAACCGACGAAGATGAATGTCTCAGGGCAACGTTTCTGAACTACAGCGTCGCGAAGGTCATGGTTACGGGTTACGTACCTCCGGGGGTGAAGACTTTCAAAGATGGCGATAGCACGAATACGACGAAATGTAACCCTATGCCCTGCCGGCCTACTAAAAGAAATGGAAACGAGCTCGCCCCCAAAAGTTCACAACACCCTCGAATTGGCGAGGTAGGAAAAACCGCTAGAGACCACCTAGATAGCTACCTTCCCGCATTTCTTCCTTCAATTACGTGAGAATTCGGAAAGATGAAACGATACAAAAGAAAGCCTCACGAAATGTGCTGAGGAAAAAACACAAACGCCATGCTAAAATTATACATGAAAAAATAGATTCGTTACAGTAACATAGAAGACAACATTAATATGTATGCATAATATATACTAAAATAATAAGATATATGTGGGGGAACTGCTCGATCTAATGGTGAATAAAATGAAATTTTGACTTAGTGGAGTGGAAAATTTGATTTTATTCACCATCAGACTATTCATTATATTCAGCTTATGCATTCACAATATCTATAGTGATAAACATGATATGAAGACTATTTCTACCATAAAGCGACAAATTAACTAAAACCACATATTTTAAAAGCAGATAATTACCACAGATAAATAATTATGGGGTATTCTCCATAACAATTAACATAATGGAGAATTCCAAGCTTTGTTACCCCCAACATTTACACTAACCGAATTCGCAAATTACGCGGGTACAATTGAAATAATTGGAAGGGCAAAGTAGCTCACACAAATCAGACACGAAATTTCTATCCTCAAGGCATGGCTACAGAAAAATAAGCTATCAAACGAAAGAAAAGGATTTCTCATTCTCCGGAGCTGACTGAATTATTCTGTTTTCGAATAATAGCAACTTTCACGACTTGGGGTGGTGAGGAGGGCGCGGCTGAAATCAAGCCAAAGCAATGAGGTTAGATGAACATTGAGAATGGGAAATGAGGTACCTTCAGGCAAATACAATCGGGGAATTTGAGGTGTCAAGTACGAAGGCCATGCATCGAAATGGAGAGAGCTTGTCTTACGGATCGGATGGCCGATATTGGCGATGGGGAATTGCCAAATTCACTCCGGGGGTGTTTGTGCCAGAGGCAGGGGTGAATTTGCGTGCAACAATCTGACAGAGATGATCGAAAGTATTCATGACCCCATGATAAATTGAAAATTCATTGAATTAAATCATCCTCACCAATCTGCCTTCGGTACGCAGGCTCTAAAACACTTCTCAGGCAATATAATGCTGTAGAACTGAAGTACTTTCATAAAATTTAATTTCAGGGCATTACACCTCAACCAATTTTATGATTTGGAACAAAGCATTTTATACTTTTTCACACAAAAAAATTATAAGCCCCTAAGTTTTGAAAAGTAGCAGTGTTCAGACCTAAGTTTTCTTCTTTATTCATTCGAAAATCGGAAATACTTACAGTGCTCTATCAGCAAATATCACAATATATAAACACGATCCTGAATACCTCGAGTTACTTTTATACTGTGTTAAAACTGGAGAACTTTCATAATTTTAACGCCAAATTGTTGATCAAAATCCTACGCAAAGAACTTAACTTCCCTAATGTCATGGAGCAATGGTGAAGACTGTAATGGTTACGAATAGAGGTACACAATTTGGTTCACTACTTATCACAATATTTGATCTCATGCCCAGTTCAAGCATACCATTTTACATTCCTAACATAAAAAATTATTTTCGAGTTCATAGGCGCAGGCCTTACCTAAAGACTCGTGTCTGAACCCTTGGCCCTCCTGGGACGGGATCGGGGTCTAGTCCGAATCACGTTGATGGCAAATAACAATGAGAATTTCGCGAGAGATTTGAGTAAATTATCAAGCGGCTCTCTGGAAGAGGTTCCCCGGGGGGATTCAAACCGGCAGAGCGCGTGTCTGTGGGCCCGGTGGTCACGCGGCCCGCGTCGCCCCAGATAACTCTCAAGGTTGAGAGCGAGGAGGAGGAGATGGAAAGGAGAGAAGGCCAGGGAGGGAGAGAGATGGAGACGGAGAGACAAAAAGAGAGAATCGGAGGGAGTAATTTTCATGCCTACGTCATCGCCCCAGGAGGCGGGTCAACGTCTTACCGCGTCTTGTTAGGGGGTGGAGGGGAGGCTAAATGACATGACTCCATCGACGCTGCCAGCTGAGAGGGGTAGGGGGTAATGAGTAGAGGGGGCTCGGAGTTGTGATGCTAACGCGATCTCTTCTCATTCCAAGCCCATCGTGATAGGTGCGATGCCAGGGAGACGGATGCCGTTCATCCGTATTGTAAGCCTAATTGTAAGTAATTCCGCAGTGTAGAAAATGTAAATATTTTTTAAAAAGTTTCTTCTTTTACTCATTTTCGTACAAACAATCGGATATTTCTTGAGAAATAAAAAAAATTTCAACAGCGTGTACATCTTTCGGTGGATATGACAAACACCAGCGCGACAAGTGCCGTGAAACTATGCTTCCTAAGCATCGGTTAGGCATCATTCTACCTTTATGGTTTTAGATAATTTAAAATAAAGAGAAATCGCAATAAGCAAGAAAGGATGGATACAATGAATTATATTTCATAATTTAAATAACAAGGGGGGCAAGCCAGGGGTTAACCTATGTGGAGTCACTTCCGAGTGCTTTATAAGGGAAAAAAAATCATCTTAGAAAAATCGTTAGCCTTAATGAAGGCTCTCGCCATGATCACCAAAAATTGGCCCAAATGCCCTAAGTTATGCTTCCAATTTGTGTGACACTGATTTGAGACAAGGAAAACACACTAGAATGACATAGGCCAATTACTTTGAGTCGCACGACGTTCACAAGACACAATGAATGCACAATTACCTATATAAAAGGTTTACAACACGATCAGGATTTTGGTGATATATTAAACGGAAGATAACCTACTTATCGAAGTGAAAACACTCGCTTATGGCTCTTCAGCAACCACCGGTACCAGAAAATTTGAAGAAAGAGTAGGTACTACAGGACGTACTGATTTCTGATACGTGAGTTGACTACATCTCAGAGTGAATTGAAGATAATGAAAAGTGGATATTAAAAAAAGTAAGAGGAGGAGGACCAGAGCGATTTCCCTCAGACACGCTCACAGAATGCCATCAACTCTATTGGGGCCCGCATCACAATGCTTCATAAACAGCTGCATCATGCACACCCATTCCGGAGGAAAGGAATTCCTACCGAAAGCAATAATTTTCACCCCATCTCTCCCACATGAGGATATTCACTATGGACCAAGGGGGAAGGGGAGACGATAATGAAGCCGGGGGGTGCGTCACGCGGGGGATAATTGAAGACTCTCTAGACCCTGAAAACACACACACACAGAAGGGGTGGCAGCATAAGGAGGAAGGCAACGGGGCCGAGAAAGCGTATACTGGGGACGGCCCATAGAAAAATCCGAGGATCGTATGCCGGAACACGCACGACACAATGGCCCACAAATATTACAAAAGAGGAGGATCCCCAAGTCTGCCTCCAAATGCCTTTTCACCCACCGCGCATTTATATGAGTTTACATAACTAACCGCTCGAGTCGCTGACGGACAAATTGATCCGAGTTTTACGGGGAAATAAGGTATAATTTCGGGTGTTGACCGAAATTTATACCAAAGATGATGTGATCTATCAAATTCATTACCTTTCAATGCTGTTCCAAGCAATAGCAAACATTATGCTACAAAATATTGGAATCGCATTGCACTCATCACCGCGACGAGGACATTTTTGAAAACCGATATAAATGCGACCGAAGTGGCAACAGAAATCGGCCTTTTATAGGATGGAATTGGGCCTACTCTATGCAGTCCCCTTGCCATGGCCCATGAGGGAAGGACAGAAAAAAAATGTAGAAGACGGACGGTCGTGGCGCGAGAGGAAGAGCATCCGGGTTGCATCGGGAGTGGGAAGGGGGGAACTCTTCTTCGAGGAGAGTGAGATGGGAAAAGAAGAGCGAGGCACGTTTAGGGAGAAGGGAGGAACGAAGCTGACTTAAGGAAAGTGGGGGAGGGAGGAGGAGAAATGTTTTCACAGCGGCGGAAAAAAACGATTCCACGGAAAGAGAGGGGGAAGAGTTTTTTTTTTTAAGTGGCCACTGGCTCCGATCACCGAGGATGTACAACTCCGAAGAGTTGTTCGCTGAAGGCCGGTAGAGGAAAGGGAGGAGAATTGCCTGGCGAATTAGCTCCAAGTCATTTTACAAGCTTAATTCGAAAAAGGCATAAAAATGGAAAGTAAATATCATGTTCATATTATATCAGCATATGTTCTGCTCATCTAACGCGCGGCAGTCGCCACTTCGCAAATTCTAATCTCACAGCAAAGACGTATCTTTCTTGGGTTTAAATAAGAATGGTGATAATCTTATGCATTATTTGGGTAACATGTATCAATACACGAATATCCCTACCATAATATCTCACAAAAGAGCTTCGCTTACAATAAGCCAAAAATCAGAGTGCAAAAATATATCACAGGGTCAATCGTTAAGTCCACAGTCCTCTCTACCCAGGCTAAAAAAGATCCCGCGACCTTCGCATTGGCTGGTACGGAATTCTTTCCACCACAATCGCATACATAAAGGGCAGCACAGCAGTAGAAAGCAGCAATACATATACATAAAATAAGATTGTACATTCCATACCCACAGAGGAGATACGACACGGTGAGCCGATGAGCTAATGGAAGCCATGGAACCAGTTCCTTTCCTCCTTCACCTTCCTCAAAGCTCTTGACCCGACGCTGCTGCATGCAGAATAGAGGAGAGAGGAATTTGGGGTCACGTCGTGTAATTGTCCTTCTCGCACGTCACCCCCGGCTCAGTGACCTCATGCCGATGAAATTCGATACCGAACCCCACGGGGTAGAAATTTCCATAGAGACGGCAGAATCCTACGTGGGGGAAGGTATTCTGCGTGCTCTTTCAAA
This sequence comes from Ischnura elegans, assembly GCF_921293095.1. NCBI lineage: Eukaryota > Metazoa > Arthropoda > Insecta > Odonata > Coenagrionidae > Ischnura > Ischnura elegans. The sequence continues at coordinate 89,678,431 of NC_060249.1, forward strand.
CTAATTCGCGAGGCCGGGAGGAATGGCGTGTAATTCGCTTCGATCGGTCAGTCAAGATGGAAACTTCGCGTTTCCCGAGAAAACCTGAAGCCGATTGTATGTTGATCACGCAAATTTTTCAGTAACACAGTTTTCCAATAAATTTCAGCAAATATTTCTCCTGTGGTGCACGAAACTTAGTTAAGCTATAAAGTCATGAACTTAACAGAACAATAAACTGTCGGATTTGCACCGAAAAAATAAGGAAGAAAGGCAACTGCGATGTACCATACACCTAAGGAGGACTCGTAAGATAGATTATGTCATAAGTCAGTATGTGATAAATAAGTGGAAGAAAAAAATAGAACAGAAATAACACCAGGATAAAGGCCAGAGATAATAAGGTACAAGGAGTAGATGAAGAATAACACAGGGAAGAATAATATCTGGTAACGAAAAGAACTACCTCCGTAAAGAAGAAATGGAGGGCAGAGGTAAACCAATGTGAAGATTGTAAAAATGGAATGAATGCAGTGTAACATATTTTGCAAAATAATAATTACTCCAACTTAAGCACACATATTTGTTTTACATTTTTTGTTCATAAACTTATTCACATTCATCTATGAAGGGGTAACGTTTTAAACAATCCATACGCTACAGCCAGATTTTAATTACTTTTCGTCACTTCGTCTCCTTGGATATGAGACTATCATCATAGTAGTCAACAGCACCTCCCAAAGCCCATTGATTATCAATTATTAATGACGATGTATTAATTATTAAGCGATACCATTCAAATAATCTGTTCCTATGCGGAAAACTATTTATAAACAAGATATTTCTCACAAAATTTATTAATTATGCACAACGTTCTACCGAAATCAAATCTCGAGCAACACACACTAGGAGGGACACGACCAGCGAAAGGAACAACAAAGCGCACTCTGTGATGGTACGAGTACTTCTCTCGATGAAAATTGTCGAGCTTTTTCGAAACTGGATAGACGGGACCAAGGCCTTCCTCGAATGAAGAAATAACGAGCTATTCCAAGAAAAGGAGCGAACGAGTCGTGATTTCCTAGGCGAAATTCCTGATTGAAAAGAGACGCACAATAATAGGTCGGAATCGGTTTTCGACAGAAGGAAGATAGTAATTGGAACGAAACGAGAAAAAAAGAAGTCGTGAGCCCCAGTCGAAAGGTTAAAATTGGAAATAGACCAATCTGAAAAGGCTAGGAAGGGATCACTAAGAACATTCATCTTTACGACGCAAAAAAAACTCAAAAACCTAGGTCTACTTCACAGGTACAGGAAAAGTTACATATGACTACCAAGTACATAATCCTAATATATGTAGCCAAAATACCATCTCTTTATGCCTAGAACATCAACAGACACTTCGCCACACCAGGGAAATTGAATGAAACACGTGATACTCTATCATTATCAGCCAAAAACTAGTCAATTCAATATCAAACCACGCCGAATCAGCTCAAAATTATAAATCATTAAGCACAGCTACGCGATCACAAGAAAAACTCAAGATGTCAACGGATATAAAATTAAAAATAACTCTGTAAAAAATAACAGCGAAATTCAGATAACCTTTACAAAACCGAAAACAACACTCCCTCAATCCAACGAAAACTGCGAAAAATCGAACAAAGAATGATTTAACCGCGAGAAATGATTTATTTCATCATATAGTGATATATACACCCATACTTGTACAATTACTTATTACACAGTAATAAAGTTGCACAATACTTTGGTCTTACACTAAGTTAACAGCCACTCTTTCCCAAAGTATGCCCTTACGTCTTTCGAAACAACTGGTGGGGTCCCCCCAATAGCCAATCGCCGCGTGACTGAGCGGACGCTGCAATAACCGCAGATAGGCACTCGCGAGACCGGGAGCGCTTCGAACACCTACCAGACCCCCGATTAAACCCTTTTCTGGGCTTGCTTTCCCTCCGAACACCATTCAATCTCATCACGCCCACTTAATCTCCACCAATGAGGCTGACGTGCGCGCCCGCCGAACAACTGTTATCAGGCAAAACAAGAGCAACCGACCCTGCAGCCGCGAGAGAGGAGCTTCCTCATTGCCCCTCTTCGAGCTGAGCAATGAGGAATGGATTACAATCGCCCAATCCGATGCGCATTACGATCGCTACGAGTAATCGCCACAGCCAATTGCTCGGAACACTTTTCAAACGACCCTCGTGCACCACTTTGAAACATGTGGAACAAAGAAAAAAAAGAAGATTCTGACATGAGATTGTGAGAAGAGGATATTAAAGGCTTCGCGAGAAGCAAAAGCTCGATACGAATGCCTCCAGGCCGCCGTCCTGCGGTGAGACAAGTGGATAATCACCCCTCAAGCCTTCAATTACGCTCATACCAAGAATATTCATTAAGCCTAGCAAACTCAATCTACGCGCGATATCTCAACATAATTTGGTGTAAAATATGCGTTGTAACTCCAAGGTTAGGAGAAAAGAGAGTCGAGCTAATAGTAAAAACAGGAATCAAAATTGAAGTTGAAGACTGATAATGAATTGGATGCACTCTTTTCTATTACAAATCAAATTCATCGCCTACTTCCGCGGCCTCGATTTTTTCCACAAACTAACTTTTCAATCCTTCAACGACGGCGATCCATCAACTGTCAAGATTACGTGGGGATGTATTGACCTGCACATCTTCCCGGAAAAAACAGATGATCCTCGTAAGCCCATTTCCAATCAACTTGGCCATACAAGCGACAAAAAAGTTACCACAGATTATTGAGGAAATAACTATAAATTTTGCGTTACTCTCGGGGACCTAAAACCTAGAAAAATTAGTTAAGGAAAAAAAGACAGTCAACACTGCTGAAAGCGGCTGGGTAGAAGTTATTGAGCCCTTGAGCTAGAAAAGTTAGGAACAAGTTACATTAACCTCATTTGAGACTTGGAGAGCACGTTCATTGTCTGAAAACAATGCACCGTAAACAGGGAAATGCTGTCAAACCTCTATTTTCCAGAAGGTACTAGGTCGTTCATAAATTGATTAGTTGGGAGTCCGAGTTCCTAACAGTAACAGCGAAGTAATGACACCAATGTTCCCGCAATGATACCAAACAAACAAATCAATTGCTTATTAAGGAGTAACTGGCAATAATAGACAGATATAGTACTAGATTAAAAATATTTTCCCTTAACCTTAGATATTTTGATTACTTTCTCACGGAGAAAATTTTAATCTGGAAGCTTTGTTATACGAGAAAATACAATTCTTTGAAAATCCGAAAGTCGTTGCTACCTGATCTACTAATTCAATAATGAGGAAAAAAATCTTTTCCTTCTCACCGAGTCATAGAGAGAAATAAGTGAATTGGTGGACTGAACGTATAACACTGGATATTACATTGAGAATGCCACGTCCAAAAGTTAATATTTATCAGAGAATATGATGCAGCCATAGGCATTGAAAACGCTATTCGCTTTTTAAAAAATCTCCAATATGCTAAATTCCAGTAAAACAAAATTGGAGTTTGGCTTCGAAAATTTAAGCGCACATCCGCAGAGCATTAAGGAAGAGATCGCCGAGTAATAAATGACATAAATATAAACATTTTTTCTCACAGGGAGGAAGATGAACTTTTAAAAAGTCGCAATATGATACATCAGTGCCAGAATAAGACAAATGGAGGGAATAGGCAATAATAAAATAAGGGAAGAGATGATAATCAAAAGAAAGTAGAATAGAGGTGTCGTGTGATATAAAACTACGCACAGCTCTGCAACGAATACGATACTGACGGTATCTTAGATTTTTTTCGAGTATCTTAGATTATGCTGATGGTATGCGAAGACAATAAAAAAATACCAAGTGCCACTCGTTCCCATATCACTTGATAATTTCGACATAATGTTAATAAATGTTATATTAAGAACCTAGCAGATTAAGTATATCCTAAAATGTTGGTACGCAATAACTTCACACAGCAGGTAACCTGAAAACATTTCTTCGCCAATTTAAGTAAAGGCTCCATTTAAGCCTACCCTACCGGTATCAACAAAGATTCTTCATTAGCACAACATTGTATCCATCTAGTACGATTTTCTTTGGAAATAATTGGAGATATTTCAACAGCGCCCCCTAAAGAGAGATAAGGAGGGAAGAAACGACGTTCACGAAGAGCTCATCCCCAGGGGCGCAGCAAGGAATTAAGGCTAGAAGGTTTTAGGCGCAACTAATACTGGGATGTCTGGGAATACGGAACACCCGCCAGGGTAAGCGGGAGGTGCGGGGGCCCTTCCCAGAAAAAATTAGGATAAATAGTGAGTTTACGGCTTTCTGAGGGATATTTTATAAATCCTTAAACTATTCTATAAGTAATATTAACGTAATTAAGTATAATGGATTAAACTTAAAAATTTCTCTGAGTTATAGGGGGGTTTTATCCTCCAAAACTCCCCTCCCTCGCTGCACCACTGCTCATCCCTACCACAATTATCCCCCAAGGTGCCACAAATCTCGCCATGGATACCACATCTATTCAGCTTGCACAGATAAAAAGCAGCATTCGCGGCCCAAAACACTTTCTTACAGCCTCCAGCTTGGGTTCGCGGAAGGAAGAGAAACAGGCGGGGGAGTTGGGAGAGGCCATGCACGACTAGGCACGAGAGAGAAGAAGGAAACCTGGGAGATGGACGGAGAGGACGAAATTTTCACGATAGAAGGAGAGGAGGAGATATTGGTCCGAAACAGGCACGTAGCCAAGGAAGGAGGATGAGAAGAGGGGAATGGACTCTAACGTCAGTCCCACACACAACGATACCAGGGTGGCCACACACTCATCTAGCTGAAATTTTATAATTTTTTCATACTTTCCAATTCAATTTTCACAATTTTTCAAACTTTTTCATACCATATCTATGCATAGCTTAGAATATATATACGTAAAAAGCTGACGCAAAATTAGTAAGAGGTGCCAATGTTTGATACCAAATTAAAATAAATATAAAATGATCAATAACAGTCAGAGGAAAACTTGAATGAGAAAACATTGAAACTACTCCCCTAATCAATGCTATGACTAAAATGAGAGCGAATAACCTGGGGTAGAGAAACAAATTTCATTCAGACTGCGAGTGAGTTACGAGAGATATATAAAAAGCTCAGTCTCATCTTCTCCACCACTACAAAGGATTGGGATTCTATTCGAAAATAACGACCACTTTGAATAAAAAATTCAATGTTTCATTCAAATGGCTCTTATCACAGGGACTCACAGGCAAACATTATAGTGCAGTAAAAATCGACATTTATAAGCCAAATTGTCCACGCATATAAGGATTCTTAGCGATTCAATCACCACGATTCATTATCTTCTCATCAACTCACGGCGAACATTTTCACAAACTAATTCGTTATGGTATGAATAAGCGGAGGTTCCAAAAACGAAGATACACGAGTGAGGATGAGAAAATATCACGTATTGACTTTTACAGCAGATAGAAAAAATCTTTTCCATTGGTATGTTTCGTTTTCCCACACATACAAAAACTTTCCAGACATTGACATCCCTATCCTTAAGAGATTTCTAAAAGAGTGGCCACACTGGTTATCCTCGCGAGCGAGTCAACCTGGGGGACTATAACAAGAGAGAAGAACGGCGTGAAGACGGAAAAAGACGAGCCACCACCCACTAAAAATCTTTTTTCCACATTCCTTTCTGCTTTTCGCCCAAAAAAGCCGGGCCGAGCACGAGTGGATTCGATAAAAACATGTTTTGTCCGAGCACGGCACGCAGGTTATCTACAGTTATTGATGATCGTTACGGCTTCCAATAACCGCGGACTATACACAGCTTTTCGAGAGCCACTTGGGGTAAGGGAACAATCGGAGGAGAAGGAATCGCTCTTTACAGTAAAAGAAAAAGGAATGAACACACAATGAAGAGAGACATTTTTTGGCCATTTATCCTTACACTGCCATGACATCAAAAAATGATGTTGTGATCGTTCAACAAAGGTTTACTGCCTAATGCTTGATATTCATACACAGGATGCGTTGGAGAAAAAACGGCTTGCGATATATGATAAAATATATACGGCGCTGTGCAAACAATTCCACCAATATGTGAGCATGAGATTTCACTATGGTTTATACTAGGAAATGCTATCTTGTCTCTTGCTGTGAAATGTCGTACGACTAGTTTCTACAGAATTAAATACTAATATATTTAGTTTTTTTAACGGAAATCCCCATCCCCCCACATTCAAAAATCATGCAAATGAATATAATGAAACGTCCTTACGAAGTAAAGAAACGCAGTACTTTTCTTCATAAATGAATAGTAGAATAGGGAGATTAAAAATACACAAGATAAAAACATGATGGAAAGCCGTATGTCGAGTAATCAGATTTAATTACAGCACTTCGAAGCAGTTAGCAAGTTACCTAAAGCCAACCAATCCAAGGAATGCTGTTAAAGTGCTCAGTGAACACGTAACGAGAATGATATGGCGGTATCTACCGAGAGGGAAATAAAGGAATGAACATGTAAATCAAACGAACAAATGACGTGTAAGAAAGACGGACAACGGACGTGTAACAATGAAATCGATATCCTCGAATCAGAATCGGTATCCTCGAGTGACAGAAAAACGAGAGGTCTGAAACCAGACCAGCCGAAGACTCTGTAATCCTATTTTTAAAAGATTGTGGAAGGCAAAAAGTCACGTTGAATACGCAACATAATATAATTCAGGCTTAATTCTGGCACACTACATAATTAAATACGAAGAATAATCTTGAAAAGAGAAGGTGTTACTCTCGAGAAATCTGAAGGAATCAAAATTGAAGGAAACACTAAATCAGTGCCATATCTAATCACAACTCTTCTGAACCTATTGAATACCACGTTTGCGCAACAAAAAAATATGACATTAATACTTCAACCTGTGGATTCTACGTGAAAAGCGACCAAGGGCATAACAATAAGAAACCAACCTTCGAGCCTGATGCGGGGAAGATGAAAGTCAAGTTCAAAAACTTTTTCAAGCGAATAATAGCAGCCGCCGAATAGATGAATTGCATCTTCTTCCTAGCCACGGACACCACCACTGATCACAAAGATGATGATTGCCTTCATCATAAAAATTTCACCACCATAAAAAGAGAACGTGTCGGATGAGATTGATGTATATGGCCAGATATGATCACGGATTCGTTACGTATCAAAAACCTTACGTCACAATAGACTTCCTGAAGAATAAGTGTCGAGAATATTGGCTTGTGAGAAAACACGAGACGTAAGATACGTGGGAGGAGGGGATTCGGATTCGTTCTATAGGGGAGGAAGGTGGGAGGTCGGTGTCCTACCCACGGGTTGAACAGAAAAAAATGACCATTCTGCCACAGATAAGTCCTGAGGTGTCGCTAACCTCTGCCAACAGATCGCCAACCTCAACACTAAGCGAGAGAAACACACCAACAACTCCGGAGAACAGATGATGATGCCTGGTCGAAGAATTGACTTAAGGAGCACCAACATACAGAACTAATACCCATGCATTCTCCACGACCGCCGAGGGAATAAAAATATTAAATAATTGAAGAAAAGATCTAGGATTAGCATCAAATGGTAATATCCTTATTAGCCGTCAACAACTTATTTAAATCAGGCCGGTTTCGAAACTTGAGAGTCATCATCAAGAAGACTAGATTCTCTCTAATATCTTATAAAATATTTTACTACATCATCTAGTAGCCCCGATAGTTGAACTTGGGTACTCAAAAGTTTGCAAATATCATTTACTTTGAAAATTTACCGTAAAAATTACTTATTTTTTCCGTAATGGATTACCACTAAGTATATTCTGAAAAGTGAACGATCCTGGGATTAATTCTAGGAAAAATTAAACACGAAATATTTCCATTGAGCTTCTGCCGATGTTATTTTTCATAGGAACATTTGCTAACTATGCTCTTTGATTAACATTCTTTTAAAAATGCTTTCTCAGTCGAATAAATCATATCTGATCAAAGATGGCAATCGTAAAGATAACTGACCCCTTTCAAAAGAGATAGGAGGAGGTATCATTTAAAAGTAAATAAGAATTTCCGTTCAACCAGATCAAAAAAATCTCAACTAAGAGTTAAGGTGACAATCAAACACTACAACCACCATGATTGACACATACAAACAAAATAATCATGACGTGAATAATAGCGACATGACGGCTGATCTCGTTGAAATGAATTCATACGCGAGTGACTAGTGGGTGAATGATAATTAAAAAAATTAAAAAAACTTCCGCTAAAAGCCTCCAGCATACCAAGAATTCCCACCCAGAAACACTGAACATTATAATTACGGGATGAAAAAGAAACTATCCACCACCAGGCTCCACGCAACTCGATGATTTTTTTGTCTGTTAAACTGAGAGCGACCGCGAAAGCCTCAAGTCAGAACAAGGAAACCTAGGACAAGAGGAAAGCTTCCGCCAGAACTTAGAAAATGCTTCCTGGGATAAATATTTGAGGGGAAAAACATTAAGCAAACAAGAGCCACGTATATTGCACCTTGCGTGCGAAACAAACGACAGTTGATGAACAGGGTGGATCGAGGTTTGAAAACACCACTTAAAAACGTGACTACACATGCATATAAATAAAGCCTTAAGGAGAGATGAGGGGATTAAAAAATAGCAGGGGGGATGGGTTCCGACAGAGGTCTTTTCCGCGAGATACCGCCTCCCACACCTCGCTACACCTCGCGACCATTCATCCGAGACTTCGTGGATACCGAACCGCAGGGGATGGGCGGGGAGGCTGGGGAGGAGAGGGGGGGGGTTATAATGGGGCGACCGCAAAGGCTCCATTGTCCCCGGACAAAAAGAGCGGACAACGCGCGGAATGGCTCGGCCTGAACAACCGCCATTTCGCTTCGAAAGAGACCACTATGGCGTTTTTGTCACGTCTTCGGCCGTTCCTCCAGTGTCCCGCGATGGGATGAGGCACGTACGACGGTGATGTCGAATACGGACGAGCATCGCAGGGATGCGATTGTAAGGGGAAGCGAACCGAAGCCTTTAGAGTGAGAATCGCAATCGAAATCCTGGGATTCGTCATCGAAAATTGGAATTTAAATCAAATTCGGGAAGGAATTTGAGGAGTTCAGCACATTAACTAGGTACCTAAAATATGCTAGCATCGTATTCCGCGGAGTGAGGTAAAGGTAAAATATGGATAAGTCATGGAATTGGCGTCGGTAATTCATAGGATAGCAAGATTGTTTTGCTAAAACATCGAGAATATTCGCCCGAACATAGTGCTAGGCACAGGCATGATACTATCGCTGGAAATCCTGAATTTATACTATCTGCCGTAAAATTATGCATAGAGCCTTTTATACAAGCGGTTCAACTTGCTTCAAAGGGTTTATGAAGTTCATTTCTAAATTTTTAAATTGCTGGAAGATTTTTCTTCCACATATTACCTACAAAATATAATCCAATTTAATGACATGGTAAATATGAAAATACATAAATATCAGGCTTTCAAAGAATTTCATATTAAATTATCAAATACATGTTAAGTATATAAAGATTCTAGCTCAGCTGAAAACTGTTATTTTTAACCTTCATAATAAGAAAAGCCATGAATTCCAAAAATGGAATACAGAGGTTAACCTCCTGTGGCGATATTCTAATGAGACAAGATTGTCTCTTCAGTTCATACGTAACAAAAAAACAATTGCTAACAACCGAGCTCTACTGGCGACAAAGAACCTTGAAGAATCACAAATTGATTTTTACAAATACACTTTCAAGAGCATAAAGCCTCCTTTCAAGCCATAGAAATTGTATGCGAGTAAAGTATAAGCTCTAAACACAATAACTCCATTGTCTGAGGATTCACAGCAAGCTGAACGGATTTCAACAAAGAACAATGTATAGAAAATGTTACAGACTGCAGCTTCATGTGAGGTCACTCAATCGCTGAAGCATCTCATTGATAGCCAAGCAATGCCAACATTTCATCAATAGGTAAGAGAGACATGATTTTCCTCCTACACAATTTCCATTTCATGAAATTACATGACTTGAAGCCCTTACCCATTTCAGTTTAATAAACCAATTGATCAGGTCCGAGGTACCCAAAAAGGCTAGCCTAACCTAATAAGTAAAAAATCAACGCATAAACCAATCGCCATGAATGGACACGAATTTCGATTCGATTATAATTACACAAGTGCAGAAAGTATGTGCGAAAATTTCTACTCGAGAAAAATAAGTAAAGAGCATTTGTAAAAATAATCGGAATTCAACGCAAAATGGTACCCCACATTAGACTACATTCAATATGTTAAAAGGTCTTAACATACTCTTTTATTGCACCCGATACAGCCATCAGAATTAATTTAGATATAAAGGATTCAAAATCATGTAAAATTTCTCTTTCTGCAAAATTAAGGGAATAAAAATTCTATTTAACTGATAATAAAAAACAGAATTCGGCGCCTTCCCAAACTTACGCTTACTCCCAACATACGGAGAGAGCACAATCGGGGAACAGGTCTCCGGTTTTTCGGTCAGCAAGGTACTTGAAGTTCTGTACGGCAACAGACTTCTCGATTGGGTGGAAAATCACGATTTCTCTCGAATTCACAGGAGAAATCGAGATGGGACGAGCCCAAATACTCCACCCCCGAAGAATAGAAAGGTATGTGCGGAGGTCTCAGCGGGTCGATGATGGGTCACCGAAGGTCGCCTTTTCCTCGCTACTATGAAATTTTACGCCGGGGAATGTATTCAACACGGAAGAATGTCTGAATCCAGAGGATGTATGCAATTCAAAGACTCAAAGCAAATTATTGAATATTGGAAACATTTCAAATTCACAGTCGTCAAATAAACTTTATTCAATCGAAGTTTCAATGACACCCCATGGTTGGAATGCTCACCGGATAGTTTTTAATTAAAATTAAAACCAATTTATTTCAAGTTTTACACACAGCGCCATGTTATCGTTATCTTAATTCGTGAATTATCCCAGGTAAAAAGTAAGAATAAGAATTGAACGCGAATAACACTAAAAGAAAATTAGTACCTCGTACAGACATAAGTTAAAATTTAGGAATAAATCAACAAGCTGCGCCAGTTTTTTTTACCAACGATGAAAACGAAGCCAGCCTTTTAAACTTGAATAAAGGAAAGTGAAGGCATTTTCCTTACCACTCCACGGCTTTAAAAACAAGCATCCCGCCGCCTCTGGAACTACATGGCCGACAAATTGGCTTCGTCACATTCCGTATCACAGTATAACAAGCACGCTCAGTAAACTCACGATGGGGCCGAGAGCTCACGGAAAACTTTTGATTTCCATAAAGAGCAAAGAGGCACGCTCACTCCACCATCTCTCCCCTCCCCAACAGCACCTGCACTTCCAGCCGCCCTCTTCAGTTTCCCTCTACTGGGATGGTGCGGAAGGGGAGGATAGAGAGGGAGGCACTTGGGCGTGGAGACCCACTTTCCCACCGGAACCAACCCTCGACGAGCATTCCCCTCCAGAGTACGTATACACAAAACACAGGGCCGGCCGCCGCCAACACCGAGCCCCTAATTGCCCCTCCCGCGCCAACACAAACACGAATTTCATCCGAGCGCGGAAGAACAGGATACAACAACACCACGGCACGGGTTCGGCGGGCATGGGGCGTAATTTGAATAAGATACGGTATTCTGGGTACACCATACCGGATACTGTAATTAACCTATCCGCTCCGGACCGTTATTTCTGATCTGTGACAGTTTATGACCGCATTTCACCGTACACCTGGAATATGAAATCTCTTTTTTCCGAAAGCCTTCGGGTGAAACAAGAATATCAACAAATATGAATTACCATGAGAAAAAATTCCCCTGGGCCACTGCACAAGCTACTAAGCTATCCAGGTTCCTCAATTCCCACGGCAATTGTACCATGAGCCTTGGTACACTTGCCAATTCAGGAACATGGACAGCGTAATTGACTACTCAGTGGCCCGGAAAGCTAAAGATCCGTGGTTCGATATCGAGCCCAGGGAATTTTTCTCATGGCTATTCTTGTATATTTCACCGCCATTCACGCGGCAGGCTTCGAATATTACTCAAGAATACCAACGATGGAACTATAACTAGAGGTTAGGGATGCTTACTCGTCAAACTTCTGAATCCAGAGACAGCTTTGCAGGACTCTTCATTAATATATATTACAATAAAATATGGGGAGAAATTCGTGTTAGGAAAATATACATTGATGAAGAAATTGATCTATACGACAACATCCTAAGAAATAACTTCGGATCAAGCGCGTCAATTTTCCTCATGATAAGCCGAGAAACTTCCAAAATGAGGAAAAAGTTATGTTTTCGGAAATTTAGAGGAAAAGGTAATACCAACACCCCAAAGCAATAGACCTCATAACCATGGCAAGCTCCTAAATAATGTAAGCATGTATTACTCCTTCCTAGCTTAGTAATGTAAGGCCGTGATGTCTCAAATCTATACGAACAAAAAGTACTTTAAGTTTACATCACAAATACCTACTCTAACCAATTAAATTTTATTACAAATAATTCCGCGGACCTTCCACCATGCTAACATAGGATATGGCTCTTAACTTTCTCTTCTTGCACATGAGCATGCTATAACTATACAAGGGCATCGTGTGTTTCTAACGTCATATATTGACTAAGAGTTCTTTCTAATAGCTTTTATTGTACAACTATGATGCTTACTGAGTAATAAAACTGTACCACTGGAAGAATTATTTGAGGCGAATCGTAAAAAAAATTCCATCGAGAAACCCTTACACCATTCCAAACTTATTACCTGAAATATAAATCTCCACTCCGCCAGCACCAAGCCCTTCCCTAGCAATTAATCCCGAATAGTTGGAGGGGGCGGGGATCATCTTCCAGAGCGGACGAGTTTAAATCAAACTTTCTGGGGCAGGTAGAGAAGCACGATAGTTCTCTCTACCCCACGAATCCGTGCTTTCGCTCTTTTTACGTTCGCCGATGACGATAGGCCACGCCGTAACGGACGGTGATTTCAACGCTCAGAATAGACATTAAAACCAGGCACATCAAACGGCCAATAAAAAAAGGAACGAAACTAACTCCGATTTCAACGGTCCTAGAAAATTTTACGGGAGGAGTTCTAGGAACCTTATAGTTGCATTCCCCCTGGATTGTGAACATGAAAAACGGCAATGCGGAAACAAACGCTCTCTTCGGGGAAAAAAACTAAAAAAGAGAAAAAGAAATGGAAGAGACAGGCATTTATTCCGGACCTCACGAGAAGAAAACCAAACAGATGAGAGTAAAGAGAAGTTGAGGAGATCCGAAAAGTATAGCGTTAAAGGATTAAATTTCCCACTAATAAAAACGTGGTATGGAGAATTAACAAATCCATCTCGATATACACCGTCGTGGAAATTGTACGAAACGGATTAAGTAAAAAATGCCTGAATGGTTTGAAAAAATAATAAGGTGACCTAATTTCTCGTCGATGTATTTCTATATCATTTCTCGTTCGTTTATCTTCATCAAATATGTACGGAAAAATTCCTTATATTGTGAGTAGCTTTCCATTTTGAAATAAAAAGACCTCACCAATTAATGAACGCGAAGACTAAGTTCGTTATGTCTTCCAATTAACTGCAATATTTTCCAAATACCTTAAGGCAGGCACAAACTTGGTGATCATGGAAGGCATACAAAGCTATTTGAAGTTTGCTTCTTTCAGAGTGGATCTAGCTGCAGTAAGCGTTGGCTACTGTTTACTAAACCGAGTTTTCTCACAAATAACCCCTTCAAAATATTAGGTTCGCCTCCACGTCTCTACCATATTTTAGAAGAATTTAAACGGAGGAAAAAAATCCATCAAACATGACCAAATTCGTGTGATGTAGTGACTCTACAAAAGGTTAATGGCAGGATACAGTGGCCGCCGCGTCAACACTGGGTTCTCATCACAATGAAAACAGGCGATGACAGCAACGTTCAAATTCGTTCCATCCCGCCCGAGATCTTTCAGACACGGCCCTCGACAAGACCAACAAGGAAACCTACGCTCATCGCGAGACACGACATGGCTCGCGGGGGATGAGTGATATGATGCGCAGGTGAGAGAAATACGCGTCGTAAAAGGTGTAAGAGGAAAAAAAAAGACCAACGCGAACGCGGGATGAAGTTTCCAAAGTAGAGAAAAGGAAAAAAGGCGATTTAGGAACGACAAGTACCCATGGCCGACCGTAGGAGGAGAGGGGCGGGGACGCGCTGACAAAGGGTAGCGCGCTCTCGGAAAAAGAAGAAAATTATCGACTTTCACGACAATCCGAGAGGGGGAGGGAGGAGTGTAGGGAGGGAATAGGTACCGTTGGGTCACGAGAGGTCTCCAGGAAAACCGAGATGCCGCCGGCTCACCTCATTGCATTACACTTTCATTTCAAGTCGATTTCATTCTGGCACCAATGAATGCGGATTGAAAATAATTACCGCGTGACTAATTCCCGCCACAGGTAATTATAACTTTCTACGATATTCCGCCATAAATCACGCAAGAGTAATGGAATACGATTGAAACGATACAAAACTGGATGTACAGCTTTAGGACATATTCTAGAGGAAAATAATATTCACTGACGTAAATAAAATCATTGTATCACAGACAAAATTATTTTAAGTGTACTACTGATTGACAAATAGAATAATAAAAATAGCAAAAAGTGTATTACAAAGAAATAAATTAATGCCACGGTCAGTTTTGGATAAATAAGTAGAGAGAAAGCCTACTCTCGTATTTTTTAACAGATCAAAGAAAGCAACAATAAAATATAATGCCTTAGGAAATGCAGCCTGTTTGTATAAAAATAATGAAGTATTATAAAAAAGGATTAAATCTTCTAAATGTTAATTAATTTATCACAAAAATTACCCTATGATGGCTCAAAATAAAATGCGAGAAACTGAATCCCAAACTTAAATAATTGATCTGGAAATGAGGACTGGAATTAAACAAAATGTAAAGAGCGAGAGCAAAAAAATTTACGACTTGATTACAGAATCAAATTTGAACTAGGAACACGTGTTAAGCAATGACAGAGCGCGAATAGATACGGGTAAAGGAAAACAGCACACCCAACGAAGCTACCACCCGAGACAAAATAAATTCCTAAGCACACACAGAAGTAGCTCACGAAGTTCCCTCGCTACGAGATATCTCGAACTCGCAGTGACGAAACTCTTCGCCCTGATATTTGATTCTCTTCTCCCCTCGCATCAACCTCCCAACCCCTACCACGCTGCCCTGGGTGACGAATAATCACGATGGATACGAACAGACAACCCAAGCAGCAATGTTGAACTCAATACGGCCGAGAATTAATCCCGATAATGGGCAAACGGTAAGACACAGCTGAGAGGCAAAGTCTGCTGGAGAAAATGAGGACCTAACTCAGGCACAAGAGATCCTTATTCTCACCTCATTCCCTTCAGACAACCCCCATTACTTTGGACTCTCACATAGCCATCGGAGCCGACGCCGCCGGCGACAGCAAGTGCTTTCGCTTATCGAGGTCAGGCTTCGAACAGCCTCCTCCCTTAAGGGACGGCTTCAAAGATCACGAGAGAGAGATCCGGTGGCTGGCGTTTGAAAAAACAAACTCTCTGGAGCCGAGGGATCGGGGTGGTATGGATCGGGGAATGGGTCGAGGCACGCCTGACTTAAGGAAAGAAGAAAGCAAACGTAACTAGGCAGACGCATATCCAGCAAACATACCTCGAAACTAACTTAAGTGCCGGGGCATAGTACTTTTGTTTTTTGTAAACACCTTTTCCCCTCTTTCAATTTAAATCATAACAAAGCCGTGTATGACGAATAATTGCGATGGAAATAAAAATACGAGCACCATTGTTGATCTGGATACGCTCGATAATTTTTACTGATTTCCCATTCAAATAAACAACTGAAATATCCGGACTTTCTTATAATTTCCCTGTTTTTTCAAATTCCATACAGTTTAAAAACATCTACTACGCCAAATATTCACCTTTACAGGAAATCTAAATGTGATTTAGAGCAGTTGAATGGTTTTCCGTAAAACTTAAAATTCATTTTTATACTTAAAACTAAAATATCCACTTAAAAAACTGAGTAAAATCAGTACATAAATATGAATTCATAAAGTTCTGGAACTTCACCAGAATGATGTATGGGGCTAAAGTCTTCCAAAATAATAAGAGACGTATGGGTCCTTAAATAGGATGGAAAAAGAAAAATAAAGGAAGAAAAACAAGAGCAGCGGCACACATGTACATCACTAAAAATGCAATTGATCACCATTCCATTCGAATCGTTCTCAAATGGAAGATTATCTATAATAATAACAATATTTGAGATGACTGAGAATTATTCAATGTCATCATTTCCAGAGATGATGACCTTTTTTAATTCACAAGACTTCAATGACTAAAGAAATCCTTGAGAAATGAATGTACTCGTATTCCTACGTGGCTGGGATAAGCTCCGCTACCATGGTCGACGCTCTCCGACTGGTGGTAAAATCTTTTTCCGATACATAGTTACATACAAGTTTATAGACTACCTCTGATATTCTCCATCATTCCACGTCCATGAAATGCCAAAAGATCGTTTGCTAAAGGGAAAATTTTAAATCATCCCTTCTTTTCATATACATGATAGATCCTTATCGAAAAGGATGGACGGCACCTAACGAGGGATTTCAAAGTGAACTGAAAAATGACACAAAATAACAAGATGACTCAAATGGGTTCCCTCGCTTCGGAATCTCATAGGTTGTGACGCATGAGTATGGGCCAAGGCAGCTTCTGATACGTTTAGGAAACCTCTCCAGTGCCACTGGCCAACTTCGACGACATAACTCAAGAAATGGGGACATCGCCCAAAACGCGTGCTGTTCAAAAGAATTGTGAACGTTTTGAACACTTTTTTTACGAGATAAATCTCCACCTTTTCAGTAATTATCTTAAAAATGCAACAGGTTAATCACAATTTCCCCCGAATTTACTATCAAACGATGATGAACAGCAACATCAACATCTGTATTTGACTATGCAACATTTACATGAAGCGCGAAATTTATTTTATGAATCCACTAAGCTTTCTTGCTTTTAATTGGCACAAATTTACATTTACTTAAAACGGCAAATAAGTATTAGAGATGTAAAGCGAGGAAGAAGACGACAAGGAACGATAAGTCGTTTATAATTACGATTGAGTATGGGATGCCTTTTAAAACTTCAATACGCTTCTTATTTACTTCATTACTACAAAATATCCATTCAAAAACATATAATTAGATCCAATCATCGCAAAACAGGTAAAATGAGAGAATAAAACTGATTGCTTTTAAGTCCATTGCATAAATTGTAGCAATAAAAAAAGCTAAAACTTTTCCTAGAAAAGGAGAAATATAATATAACGTAATGAAATTTCTACTCAACTTGATTTCACAATTTCAAATACACAGATGCGGGTTACGGCACTCCATTCTCTATTGAGCCACAATATGCACCTTTGATATTAACTCTGGATCGGTTTATGAGGTCATATAAAATGAATTTTAATGAGCGTAAGCATGGAATAAAAGAAAAATCCACTTTCATTATGAAGGGAATATATTTACCCAAGTTTACGCCAGATAAGACATCTTCCTGCAAACGAAAATAATTGATGACACTATTCAAGTTACTTATTCCGATATTCTTGAGACCGATACGAAGGGAGGAGGGACGAGGTCGAGTTTGGAGTGGATGCAGCGCGCATCGACAGGGCAGGGACCCCAATGGAATGAGAGAAGAAGAGGGTTGGAAGAGAGCACTCAAGGACAAATCGGTACTCCACTGGGAAACTGCGACGGCGCGAGTGGGGGGGAGAGCCATCTGCCGGCGTGGCGGTGACAGAGAAAGAGGACATAGAGAGGAGAGAGAGAGAGAGAGAAATAAACACGAAAGTGGGAGGCGACGGGACGCTACCCGAGTGTGACGCAGCTTCCGGAGATGAGCCCCATATGCTCCCAGCCCTAAAACGCGAGATAGAGTAGTAGATGGCGGCAAACAAAAAAACATTAGGATGACAAAACGACAAAAAGCTGGGAAACGCATTCAAGGCAAGCTGGCGGCGCTCTGGTATTAACCTCCCATCCCGACAGGGTGAGTCAAAACAAGCGAGAATGCTCACATTTAATTTCGAATTCCGAAGAATAACAGGTTTTTCACCCAAGGGATTTAAGGCAATGATTATTATACGATGACGGATCATACCACCCAAAACTAATACCAAAACCCACAGCGCGACTGAAGAGGGGATCGTTGGCGACTGCTTAAGGTTGGAGCTGAAGAGAAATTTCATGCTTCAGAATGTTCCTCGTAAACAAAGCTGATTCACCCATAGATTTCCTCAATAACGAGGAAATTGAGCATGATTTATGGTTCGAGTACGGGCATATATAAAACAACTAAGTCTTAAAATGAATTCCAACTCCAAATCGAAAAATAGAACGCATAATTTCCAAAAACCCTTCCGGATTCCATTCAGTAACAAAAATTATAAACCAATTACTCAAAATTTAATTTGTACATTAAAGTTTCTTCATATTCATTTCAATGTAAATTTCATTTTTTAATTTAACCGTCAAATCGATTAAAAAACTTCACCAGAAGAGTGGATTGAACCTGGAGTGAACTCATTTCGAATATCACTTTAGAGCCATTATTAAGTCACCTAAATTTCTATCCGAGAAAAGATTTCTACGAAGTCAAACAATAAACGATAAAGTAGGAAAATAGAAGAAAGATTACCAGGGTACCTATCCGAAATAAGCGAATGCATTTCCAGATGCTTCTTCTATAGTCGCCCAAACACAAAAAAATCGTCATAAATGTTAGGACTTATGGCTCAGTGCAATAGGACACAAAACAGAAAAAGATAGGATGACTGCTGCATTGAAATTAACCGGAAAAAAGACAGCGCGGGGAATTGAGCGATTAAAAATTTAACTGCTCCACAAAAAAATGCGTCGCACGATAAACACTCAATACTTAAGACAACAAATAATTATGACAAAACCTTCCTTCCAATCAGCACCCACGCTAATATATCCTTCACACAAAGAAAGCAAAGGACTTCACAAACGTCATCAGTCACATATTACCTCTCGGGTCCTCCGGAGTCATACAAAATTTCACCTAGAACTAAACAGTAGAGCACAGAACGGAGAAATTACTCCGGGAGGGTAGTTTATAAAAGTAGAATTTCCATATTGAAATTCAATCCATTGACTTACGAACACCAGTTTGGCATAGCTAGGAGTAATGACTGGGCCTGCAATTTACCTGCAAATAAAAGAAAAATGAATTAGTACAAAAATTTCAAGCTGCTATTAGGCGCAATCACATTGATGAAAAACACACGAAAAAACGTCATATTTCCGGATGAATAGGAGAATATGCAGAAAAATAAGAGGAAAATAACTAACAACAGCCCTCGTCTTTGATCCTTCAGAGAAGGGATGGTGAATCACTGCATACTAACGGAAAATATACGGCTACAGAGTGGTTCTTTCACATATTACACAAACACATTCATTGATAGGAGGAATTCACACCGAAAGCATTCAAGCATTTTTCTTTCTTGAATTCTCGACGACATGGGCAGACCAAATAAAAAGAATTTAGAATCTAAAGATAAGGTATTCACTAATGTTTCGCCATTACAAACCAAGATCATCTACACAATGAAACTCGTTGAAATCAGAAATGACACACCAAACAAATCTGAAGTACTAGCGATAAATGTAAGGTGATCGACATTTCCTCCACCAGAGGCAATTAACATTGAGCAGACCGATTTAGGTGAGAAAATTCCACGAATGTATGCATTGGTAATATTAGATGATTTTGTCCTTAAAAATATACACCAACTGGTATTACAAATCGTCCGGTACCGATGCAACAGAAATACAAGCCAAAAACTCGCATGAATGGAACGCAAAACGGTCATAATTGGTAACCTATTGGCTTATGAAAGTTCACACGGATATGAAAGGTGGTGTACGTCTTCATATCCACAATTCTATCTCCATAGATCAATGAACCAGATTTTCTACCTCAAGTCCGTTTACCAAACTATCTTCCCTTTGCAACCAGCTCACCTCACAACTCGGTCAATCCACGCACTGCCTCTTCATCTAATCCAGCCACATACATGCACCGAAATCACGTCTCGAGTGCCATCTTCGCCTCCTTCCTCTATGCCTCCCTCTTCCAAGTCTATGATCAGTACTATGTCCCATTATTGATCGATATTCATTTCCTGATATCTTTAATGCGGTACAACGCGACACAAAAAAAATTCAGACGAGTAACTCAAGATGCTGACATAAACAGGGTTCGTGAATTGATTTTAGGAATAAGACATTCACAAAAAAATTAATGCAAATTGACTAATGGTCAATAAAATACTAAGCCATGCACTGTGTTCGTATTTTGAGTTGGGAACTCAATATGAAATAGAAGTTTAGATTCATTTTATGGGAAAATTTCCATTCTCAGTATTCAGGAGAAGACTATTAGGCTAGATCCCTGTGCATTAGAGCCCCTACCAATGACGCGAGGTCATTAACCTTAGGGGGCAATCCCGCGCCAGCCGTTCAATCTTCCCATGGGACTGATCTAGTTACGCAATATTCTCCACATTCGCATAACTGTAGGGAGGGAAGGAATGAGCCGCGAGCAGGGGAACAAACTGTCGCCGCAATTATAGACCGAAACGACAACGACAGCCACTCAAGGCAGTTGAACTGCATATTTACTTGTTATAAAACAGTATCCCCGCGAATTACGAACTTAGCGACCGGAGTTATAAGCTCTACTTCGACTATGGTCATCATGATAGGGAATAAAGCGCTGAAAAATATTTCCTGAAAACTCATCCTCATTGATAAAATTTGCAGAACCTAAAGCATAGGTTTCCTTGTTAATTTCTAGAACGATCAAATCATCTATATATTTCCGATTTCCGTGAGTTACTGAAAATGACGTCTATTATTCTTCTATCTAACCATCATCCTGACATAATATTTGAAGGAAAATATACAACCTTTTTTTAAATAGCAACCAAGGTCAAAGTATAACGAGATAAATTCTTTCTCAGAAATCTTTAAAAAACATTCTAGCATTGACGAGGATCCATAATAACATATTAACACTTCACGTGCAGTTAGGAGAATCGTTATTTAAAACAGTTATTTTCAACAGAATGTTTTAATGGCCAAGATACCCTTGAAATATAAATTTACGCCAAAGCCCGTGCACTCAAAGAGAGTTAGCGGAGAGGGCAGAAAAATCGACACGGTTATGCTTTAAAGCGGCAGATGAGGCACCCAGACGTGAGTGCACACAAATGGTAAACGTTGCCACTTAAATGATTGCAAAATAGCGCAAGCTTATATTCACATGCTCAGACAATGGGAGGTGGAACAGCGGGTGACCAGGGAAATGAGGCACTTCCAAGAAGGAGAGAGCCGACGTGGCTCGACATGACCGCAGTAACAGAAAAAAAACGAGCTTCCCTACACACGCAATGCCTCCCAGAGAACTGATGGTTAATCTTCTATCCAACCCCAAGAACTGACAACAAAACCACGGCTAAACAGTCTAGTCCTGAAAAGTCTAATTAAATGCCGGCAATTAAGCACGATTCCCGCAGTTTTAAATGCAGTAAGCACGGAAAGAAATATTTCCAGTCCAAGCTGCGGAAGCCTTCAAGCAAACATGCCGTTTCTTTTAGTTCACGTCTAAACATAGAGCTCCGAAAATTCAAAGTCTACAGATTCATTAAGCCTAAGTCTAAAGATATGACAATATAAGACGATTTCCTCGGAAAATTAGAAAGCTTATCCGCTTTTAAAAATAAAAACCAGGACCGGTTAAGACTACTTTCAAAGATAGTTAGGTGTGTACTTCTTTACGAGATATTCAGAGGGATGAGGTCCATCAAAAGGGGAGATGAGGCCAAAAGATAGCCACGGAAAGATAAACTCCTTAGCTGATAAACACAAAGAGATAGTAACAAGTGCACAGCGATACGGCTTCTCTTTTCATGAGACTTGGAGTGAAGAGGCTGACCTTTTCCCATGAGGGGAAACGCTCCAAGCATAAGGATAACCTATACAAATAAAAACAATGGGCGTAAACAGTAATAGCTCTGCGTGAATAGAAAACCAAGAATTAAGTTCGAAAACCTGAACTATAATACAGGTTTTGTGGATTGTAGGAGGAAAAACAGCATTCATAATAATGTATTTTTATCACACTATAATTTTAATCAAGCTTAGAGAAGTTCTAATTAGTTGTGAGGCGCCAAACCGGCGAGCAACCCTGACGTTTCATACACTAACAAGTGTCATTATCTCAAAATTTATAAATCTCTAATTAAAAGCAATGACTCACGCATACTTTAAAATAGTTTTTAGAGGTTCAGAAATAGACCGGTATTTCTGCTCAACAAAAGAATGAATGATAAACTTTGGACCATTCTTCCAGTGTGTGAAAGGGATTAGAAAACCATATTTAAAATCAGGGAAGTAATAATGTGAAATGTGCTGTGATCTCCATGCAGTCTTCCCGCAGCACAAAGATATTCCAATAACGTAGGCCATGCATGGTTCTGACGAAGACGAGATTACAGCCGTACATGTAACAGAGATTTGCCCGGAATGTCTATTGAAACATAGGGTGGGAAGTGAAACGAGGGTAGCAAGCGACCACCACCTCCGTGGAATGCACAGCGTTTGTCAAGCGAGCAGGGCAAGGAGAGAGTTGCGCACACAAGGGGACATGCATGCGCGCAAATGCCCTCGACTTATCACTGCGAGGGTCGGGTGACACTTCGCGAGAAGATCGTCCCTCGTCGTGGGAGCTTGTGTGTGAGCCGTTACGGGGAAGTGGAGGCGAGGGCAGTCACAACAGCAGGATGAAGGAAGGGGAATATGTATTTCCAAATGGCGTAACACCTACGTATCCACGCATCGCTTCATTCCCATGCTTCGATTAAAAAAAATTCGAACTATTCCTCACGTTTCTTCCCACAAAATTTCCAAATACACTTGTGAAATTTTAACCTTTCATCCTTAATTGCTTATTTATCTGGATTGACATTTCACTCATAGTAAATATTGTAATTGTATGTTTTTCGATTGTAAAATGTATATTTTTCTATTGCAAATGTTAATTTACCGTTATATATATGCATGCAATGTCGCTAACGAGAGGTTAGGTGGAAGAGGGGACTTTTAGTCTCAACCTCGCCCGAATAAAGACACACCCTGAGACCCTGTAGCCAAATGGAATTTAAGAATCGATGAAATTTTATTTAAGGGTCAAGGAAATTTGTTCCAATAAAAGCATATAAACTTGATGTTGGACGTAACCAGATGTGTTTTTATTCAGGTGTCTGAATGACTTTGAAATTTCATTGCAATTCTAAACCTTAAATAGAACTTTCAAAAGTTTGAGATTCAGACCATGGAATTCTGTAACTATCAAAGATATTTCTAATGTATTAACTGAATCACAAGAAGCTCACAGTGTATGACAATGAAGTCCTAACCGTCATTAACACAGTCATGAATCGTAGAAGACTTATTTTTTTATGTATACATATTACCTCAAATAACTAAATAGGGATTTGGTTATTTAATCCATCCTTGATTTTTTTTCCAATCCGAGTGAATTTATATTTGTGTTACAGTGCCATAAGCCCTAATTTTATACCATTTGATACACGCCCGAAAAAGGAGATGCCTAGCTTTACCTGAACCTTCAAATATCTCAAAATACCTTCCTGTGAGGAGGAGCACTGAAGGATAAGAACTCTTCCTTTACATAGAAAGGTCGAGAGGACCTCAACAGCAACCCTTCCGGGGCTATCTATAGGAGAAGTACTGGGCAAAGCATTATGTTTGCAAAGAAAATGAATTTTGTAGGCTTCTCCAGCTCCTTCAACTCTGGGAGCAGAAAATCCTTCCGAGTAGCTAATTAAAACAGAGTAAGTTCGTTCTTGTAACATAACCCAAAAGCGAAGCCCCGGCAGTTAGGTACGAAGGAAGATATTTCTTCGCCATGGTTTCGGATTCATTCACTTCCTAGATAGGTTTCTCTCGCCGAATTCCACAACTGGTGATGCTGGAATTTGAGTGCATCAACTCACTAGAGCGGAAAACGGCACTCATGAAGCCTCTACTCTCAGGAAAGAAACCGCAGACAGACTCAGGAAGAGAGGCTCTGACCACATGTCACGAATTTTGTACAATGCTCCACGTTTTTTGGTCGGAATCCCAGCGAGGTAACCGATTGAACGCGCATCCCGCCACTGTCAACGGTTCTCAATTCAATGCATTACTGAGCTTATCTACGCACGACGATCACCAGTTCGCTTCCACGTGCCAAATGAGGATAAACTTTTTTTTTGGTAATTAGTTGGCATGGCTGCGGCAAGAGAACCTGAGAAACCGAATCGGTCGGGCGAAAAGGTAAAAGCGAAAAAGATTTCCGACAACCTCTGTTTCGGAAATCATTCCGTGAGCTCTCTGTTAGTAATTTCATTAAGGAGACCATGAAATCAGCAATTTTTCATACTACCATGGGAACCACAGCAAGAAAAAAAATGAGTGAATCACAGATTGCATAACAATCCGGGTGACTATTGGCAACAAGACACAAATCAGGGCGCAGCAAAGAAGATACACGATTTTAAAGCTGGAGGTAGAAACAAAAACTTTCATTACATCCGATGGCCTGAATGCATTCCGTTACGGCATATCCCATTAATTTTTTTTACCACCAAGGGGTATAACCTCCAATCGACACTTTTGAAATTGGCCGGATGATGCTTCATATTCGGGCAATTGAATTCTACCTGTAAGCGCAATTATGACTGACGGCGATGAGAAACTCAACCAGAGATGGTGAGGGTGGACGATAGGAAATTAGCCCGACTATGACTGAGATGCTCGGAGTGCCATTGAAAGATTCTACTTCCTAAATGCAAAATATGAAAAAATGCCTGCGCCACATTATGGTAAGGGATAGTAAGAGCGTGACAGAGGAGGCCTTTTTACATTCATTAGGCATAGAGGTTCCCATTAGGGCTCGATGTATGTACGAAAACAGCCGAGATAGGTAGGCTAACTAATAACTTCCTCTCCTGAACGAGAAACGGTTAGCGAGCAGATGCACTTTGTCAGTCCACTGACTAATTCCTTCAATTATACCGCCGTCACTCCGGCTCCACCCTTTGAGATGTGAGCACCCGTCGGTGACAGACAAAAGAAAGACATACTCGATGCAGACTATCATTACCGCTTTCCGGCCACACACCGAATAATAGCCACTGAGCGAGGAGAGATGCTCTTCCGGTTTTACCCTCTATTTCCTCCCTTTTTACGAGTTCGTTATCAAGCTTCCACTTCCTCGTCAATCAAATCTTACAAAAAAGTCAACGGGGACTAATTCATTGATATGTTAATGTAAGCAGCATCGGCTAAAACGATTAGAAAGTAGATATAAAATACTAAAAAAGAAAGGATGGTCATCAATCGGCAAATATAATAATCCAAACAACGTCACAACCCTTTCGTCAAAGCTAAAAGCAAAGGTGACACGTATACAAAAAAACGAAGGAACAAATAGAGGTACAAAAAGAGGAACAGTAACCACTACGAATCATAACAGCAACCTAAATAACGACTACAAAACCATAATTAAGGGAGTGATAGAATTGCTATGCATTTTAAATTATTACCGCTAGTACGTGCTTTTCGTCACGTACGATCAAAATTTTTAACCAAATATAACATTCGAAATACAGAGACGACCATCAGATGAGTGATACTCATCACTTCATGAATGATGGTTTCAAGTACTCATTTTTCAAACGCCTGACCCAAACGTAAATGATAATCTCGCGAAAAATTGAAAAGGAAGCAAATAAAATCAATCAATTTATGCTACTTAATTAACACACCCGCATTGAACGGAGCCATGAAAAATTACCCCTATTGTTTCAAATATGAAATAATGACAAATTGAAGAGGCTTAAAATTTTTACCTTTGAGAACTCAATTCAATATGTATTACGCTCGACATAAGCAAGAAGGGCTGAGGAAACAGAATACAAATTTCCCCATGTTTTTTTTCATAAAAGCGAGGGGGATAGCAGGGATACCGACGCTAACGAAAATCTGAAGCCATCAAGATGCTCAGCATGGCGGCGACTCTCTCGACCGAGAAATGCTGTGTTTTTTCCTATGCGGTAGTGATTATTTTTTTTAATATACGGCGGGAAATGTTTTCGCAAATTGAAATCCCAAAATTTAAAATACCGTTCTAAAGCGGTAACCTCAGAATTTCACTGAGACTTTTAAAATTAACATCCATCTTAATCTAAACATGAAATATGTTCCATTTCCAATTAATCAAGTTGCATAGTAATTGCTCAAGAAGTACTTTTTTATTTCCCTGAGTTTTAAAGGCCTGATCCTCATCACTGCGTCTTTCAGATCTGAAAAAAAGGTACACGATGTTATTTCACCGTTTCAGAATAAAATACAGCCCGTTTATATCGCTGTCTATGTTTCGAAATACAATATTCACAAGACACGGTGCCGAATGATAACGAAATACTGGTACAACTGATGGAATATGAACGGGGAATTACTGCTTCGGGAAACTTGAATTCGTCGCCACGTTGACTCCAACATAGTGAACTTCTTTACAAAAAATCCTCGAGATTATCGTATAAAAATACTTATGGAAATACAAAAATTTAAAGAAAGATACCACGGAAACAACGATAACCGTAGGAAAGCAAAACAAGGTAGAACAAAAAGTTTTTTCTGCATTCAAATTCACATAGTATAGTGAAATTTCCGAAAATTCCATCATCCAAAAATTTTTAAGCTATTCCCGAGGATATTCTATACACCAATCGCTTAGAATAAACGAAGAAATGTGATTCATACCTATATCAGTAAACTTCCAATTTCATTTCTCCTTTCCGATGACAACTGTGAAGTTTAGGCAACCACGCAAGCCATCCTTGCCTGATAGGCAGCCCAAGCGGTGCGTTTTCATTCCGTAATGATAACCTAAATAAACAAAACCTACCATTTAGAAATGAAACGAAAGCGGAGGCAGTGGGAGCGAAAGAATCGTAACATCCCACCGAAGACACGCAACATCGCAGTCGGAGATGATTATGATTCAGAAGACGAGCCATCAAAACAAAACTCGGTCGGCACGCGCTCTGCGTGATGAACGCTAGAGTTCCGGAGATGGAGGCAGCAGGGAGAGAGTTTCATAATGCGAAGAGAGGGTCGTGAGAGTTTTCAGAGAAAGATTACCAAGATCACAAATAAATTCAAAGGCTACGGGCATCATACATGTCGGGAAGCGAAGCGATATCAACTGATCAGTTCCAAAGCGACAACATCAGGAATCAACAATCGGAAATGTGGATGCGGAAATTACTTATTTTCCAAACGCTTGACCCTTACGTAAATTATAATGCTGTACAACGCACCTAAGACTTCTTTGCAATTAAAAAGCCTTGAACTACAAAAAATTACACCTTTCACATAAATCAAGAATTAAATAAATTGCCTTTTCGATGAATAGGAGTAATTTTTACCAAAATCAATAGCAGTAATTACTTAGATTTACCCAAATGCATGGAATTAATTATATAAAAAGAATTAGAGCGAATCAGAATCGTAAACGACTAAATTTTCCCGGTGGAAGACGCAACAAGATTTACTTCAAGTAATTCGCTACAAAATATTAAATAATACTACATTAACAAGCTGGATTGCATAATGGGAAAAACATTTGGTCCGTTCACATAACTATTCTAATAAAGGACTAATAATAAGACGAATCCTTGAGGACAAAGCAGCCCCACAATGAATACACAAAAAATAATTTTAAAAATCAATCCATAAGCAAAACATCACGCACTAAGTTTACGGGACAACCCTCAGCCATCAATTAATAGACGAGAAGCATGAAATATAGGGGGCGAAAAATATCATATGCGATTAGATGTAGTCACTCCCAGCCCCATTCTGAAGCGAGGAGGAAAAAGATTCCGAGAAAGCACATTTTCTTCCACGACATAATTTCCCCGCGGACGAAATGACTCTCTCCCTTTGGTAATGAAAAGAAACTGCTTATCTAACATCCAAAAAGGGACACGAATCGATGGAAGTGGTTAGGCGAGTGACTCATGCGCATACGAGCGAGGTCGTAAGAAAGAGTAATTTCAAGATGCACTCAGCACGCAAGGATATCACTACTCGTGCCGCGGAAGATTTGAAGATTCTTCATCGAACGCAGAGAAACGTTTTCGTTGCGCTGGTACACATTCGGACACTTGGCAATGCTGTAGGCCGCTCATCTACTTCTACGAAATGATAAAAATCGAGGGAAGTGGTTTGCGAGAGAATCTCCAAAGGACGACCGACTTTTAATCAAAGCCCACTCTCCCTTTCCTCGTGGATGTAGCAAATGTTGCCACTAAAATCACCGGAGAAATTATACATATTCATCAATTCATTAATTTAAAAAATAAGCGAAATTTAATAAATACAACAAACAAAATTTCGTTTGGTGACTTAGTTTCAGAGACCTTTGGCACAATTAAATCTTAACGGCATGGAAAATCCGCAAAAAAAAAAGACCGGCGATTACCTGACTGCCGCGAAGAATCCTATCTGCAGGCCCACCATTAATGAAGAAGCACAACATCGCAAGTGCAGCATGATAAAAAATAGAGAAATTCGAGATGACAAAATCCAGCAAAAAACATAGTGAAATCGAGAGGGTAGGGTGTTCTCAAGCTTAGCCAAATGAGAATAACGAAGGACGCCCGCATCTTACTATGGGATTCCGAAAACAGTAAGAAGAGCATGGAAAAAATTAAATGACAAGAGATCAAGGAAAGATGATATGTGGGAAATATTTACGAAAACTTGCACCTGTGGAAATCAAATCTTAGGCGATAAAAAAATAAAACTAGGGATAATTAAGCTTGTCAGCATACGGAGAAGGGTAAAATGTAGCAAAAGATGGCCTTCAACGGAGACAAATTCTCCGGCATGCACTCATTCAACAATAATTCGTGCACCGAGGAAGTCGCAAAGTAACACTAAACCACCTGTCACTGCATCGCTTCCAAGGGTTTTAGTGGCTATGAGGCGGAGAGAAAGAAATTCGTCCAAATCAAATTACATCTAATGCGATTACCTCCAACGGACTCACTGCAGCGCAAAAGGATTAACTTAACTCGATTTCACACAATCAAAACGGAGGCCACTGAGCCTATTAACAGCCGTAAGTACTCAAATTAACAACCGATACACGAAGAGGTACATAGAAGAGACAGAAACCTTGAATGCGAACGACCGGAATAAACATTCCGTTCTTAGGGATACCCAATCGCTGGAAATCGAATATAATGTCGAAAAAGGCAATGGGGATTGATTCTTCTTTAGAATATTAATACAATACTCCTTGAAATCAGATACAAATTGACTAATTAAAGAAAAAACAAGCTTTATTAGACTCATTAACTCAAAAAGACAAGGAAATCTTATTGGATCAAAATGCCACTAACATGTTTTTCCCTACAGACTTACACAGATATTAAGGCGTCGAACAAGATACTTATGAATACTTGAAAAAGAAATTTGGAGGGATATTCAAACACAAAAAAAAGAAAAAAAATGCTGTGAATGAACTGCAGAGCTCTCATGAAAAGTCAAAAAGGATTTGCAGCCAGACAACTCGAGATGACCCAAGGAAGTTAATCGGGGAACAACATTAGCGGAGTGGGAAAAAGTCACAGATAAAGGTTGAAAAGCACGCTGATATTCAGCTTTAACCCACAAAACGAAAAAAAAACAAACAATAAGCGCAAGGAATGTAATTTCCACCGCCACCTGCACCAACAACTGAAAATTCCCGCGTGAAAAACCGCATAGTCGACAAAAATGACAGAGTTGACACGAACTCCGGGTTCTAAAGCCTGGAAAAGTGAGTTGCACCACCGTAAAAGAGGCCCCTTGCTACCGACACGAAACACACCGAGCGTAAAACTAGCGAGCGAAAAGCACAACGCTGGACTGGGCGGATTCTCAGAAAAATAGTTAAGAAATAAAAGGCGAGAGTTAGGGTTGGGGAGTGAGGTGGAATTGAAGGCTATGGGGCGGGGCAGAGGCTCGGACGTAAAATACAGCGAGGGAAAGAAAAAAATTACCCCACAGTCCCCACGGTTGGAAAGATTTCCCTTTGTTACTTATCGGCTCTCTACCAGTGAGTCACACATGAAATTATTTCATCATTATCATAAAAATATGTCACTTAGAACAATTTGAAAATTAAACCTAAAGTTAATTTATCATAATCGCAAGGGGATTAAAAGTTACGGGCAATTTTCCACAATTACTTTACTTTTACTTCACGACCGGTTCCAATAAAATTTGTACTACCTTCAAGTCTACGTACAAAATATCCTGCAACCAGTGAGTAAAATTCGATTGGAAGTGAATAATTGCCAGAAACTTTAAATGTAAAAATACGTTAGAAATCCACTAGAAACTACTTTTTACATATATTTATCACCATGAAGTGAGACTGTCGCTGCATGGAATGAAACCAATCTTTTTTCGAACCTCTAATCATCGTCACACAATAGCAATATCCAGTTTAATCAACTATCATGAGATCTCTTTCCGCAATCGCATGATTAGTGAATACTTAATTAATAGATTGTAAAGTATACAAATCAAAACTCCCACTTTCAATTTTGGAAAGTAACACTCCATTTCATTAGATATTTAAAACTATTACTAAAATTCATTAAATTACATCAATAAAATCCTAACATCTCGGAAATGCAAACGTCATTAATCGTACGGACACCACGGCACTGCCTATCGCGAAATGGGAATTTATCTCTGCACGTACACACTCCCCGTCATTACAAGATCAGGTTATCTTACATAATAGACACTTCCACCGTGACAGCAGAGGAGAAACTGTGCGTGAAAGAAATAAGAATCACTAAGCCACGACCGCGTCAAAGCAGATCTAAATATGATGATAATGTTTCAAATGCAAACTCCAGCCGCAAAGCTCTTAAGACTCCTCCGATGGTCTTGTAAAAAAAACTTCACCCGTGAAGGCCAAGTTAGATAATGGCAATTAAATCGCACTAAGACCGTGCGATGGTTGATCTAGCTAGATTCCCGTTCTTTTGTATAACTGCGCTGACTCATCTCATTTTTTTGCGTTCCGGTAACAACCAATGATACGGATGCAAGTAATTCTAGAGGGGGGAACGTGAGTAGTGGAATATATTATGAATCAAATATACAGATTAGGCAAAACACAGAACGAAAAAAATTACCTTACAGGAGATTATTATTCTGAGAATACATTACACAGTCATAATAAAATACGTACAAGGATGAGTACAGAACAAGTAAAGAAGGATGTGAAAGAGAAGAAATACGTAGGTGTGAAAAGACTACCTGATAGGAGAACTGAGTGGAGAGCTGCGTCAAACCAATCCTAGGATTGTTGACCAGTGATGATGAATAAAATACGAACGCAACACAAAAGCTACAAATTCCTCAGAAGTTTCGAATTCCACATTGAAGTGCCATGGTATTATACATTACTACAACCGTTACTGAGAAAAAGTCAAGGGACGCCGCCATTCCTTTTCCACTCGCTAGCAACTTGCATTATGTTCCGAAATATTACTTAAGGTTAATCCAGAAAAAGACGGTGAATAATAAATTATTTAAAAATACTTTAAGTAAATGTTTCTGCGTTGGTAAATCAACCGAAATGAGGCACATTGCGCCGATTACATATAGGAAAACGGTTTTATAATACAAAGGCAATATTTTTATTTCGTCCTTTTGAGCCACCATCGATCAAATACATTACAATAACTTTCCCTCCTCTAAAATTGTCATTAAATAATAACATCAATACTATACTTCAAAACAACCTTCCTACCTGAGGGAAATAAAATAAGTATAGACAAAAAAACATGATAAATACAAACATTTGAAACACATACTCTAAAAGCAAAGAACCAGGGTGAACACCAAAAAAGATTTCTACAGGCATGTAAGCACTTACAATATACAAAAGGAAACAGTATCACGATATGACGCTATTACAGATGAAAGAAGTAAGGATAAAAGTTTACATATAAAGTAGCGCTCAAAAATTCACAATACGGAAGCACAATAAGGGACTCGCGTCAGTCAAAATACAACGCCATTCCCAAGCGATATCCAAAATCAGCACGGATTTACGAAATAAAATCAGAAAAGGCGAAGGGTTGTCGAATCGACCGAGCTAGCGAATCAGCCATCCAGATGAACTGATAACATTTACTCATAGATTACCCACCTTAAGGAAAGTGCAAAGGTCAACCTGCCCACTCATCTGCAGGGAAAACATGAAAGCAGAGTGAAAGGAAAGTATAGCAACGTCGAGTGAGACATTTTAGAAAATACGGATGGATAGGGAAAATATTTTTCAAACTTTCGAAAAAAAAAAGCGTTAGTGAAATTTTTTCCACGCCAATGGGAGTCGAGTGGTGACTGCCTTTTAAGGGTATCTCTTCGCACGGGAACAGGCCGCTGGGAAGTTAACGATCTCCGGTGATCCTATCGAGAAGCAAAAATGTTTCGTCCAAGATCAACCGCAAATACACTTTGGGCACATCATCATTACATTCACTCCTTCCACCAAATTCAAAAACATAATTTACACTACCTCATCACATCATACAGTTACGCTTCTTCCGACAACCCTGGTTGAGTGTTGTCTTTCATTGACGGCATTGAATGATGACAAATCCAAAATAAAGAATACTTTAATCAGATTACCACATTAATATTAATTAATGATCCAAATGCTTTCTTTTCACACATTCGAAAATAAAAGAAGATTGAAAATAAAAATAAAAATACCGCGAGCTATAGTTTCAGTTGAATGCCCTGCAAATTTATACTTCTCTCCACGCCATTTCAACTCCATAGACTCAACTCAACTCATCTCGTCACGCTAATTATATGAAAATAAGGAAAAAGATGAATAATTAAAAAAGTTTACAATACAATCGAAAAGAGGAGTTTGATTATTTTTGGTAATTAGGTTTTTGAGCACGTGATTATTCTTACCATTTTTTCTGATTTCCCTGTAATATTGACTTTGCACCGAAAACAACACGTTGCGAACATGGTACCAATCCTAGCATGGTCTGGGAGAAAAATGGCAAGCTGGTAGAGAGCGAGTATGTTCTTCGAAAAAGCGTGAATTAACCGATTAATAATGAAGGTAACATGGGAACACACTTTAAAATATTGAGTTTTAAATCGATTTGAGAATTGATTCCACCTTACAAGACTTTTTCTTCTCGAATTATTACCCAGAATGATACCATACGACCGTAAATGTCACACCCTTGTTCAACAAGGAGATGGCAAAACAAGTCATAATACAATGAGAACCAATGTCTGTTGAAAACGCAGATTGAGAATAAAAATACTTGTGAAATTTGCGCAGTATATACTCTCTAAAACGCAAATACTTCTCATTATTAACTTAACGTTAGGATTTGTTGTAATTCATTTCATGCTTCATTCATAAAACAAGCTGTCACGAAATATGACACCTAACCCTTTTGACAGTCGAAAACTCTTGTTTACATGGGATAAGGAAATGGCACTCGGGTGATATGGATGGCACATATGGGATGGACATGGGGCGCCTGACAGGAAGACACCGAACTGGAATTTCCACCCTTCAAAGATTATCGACTGGTGTAGACCCTGACGCTCACAACACACCCGGGGGCATTGTTACGATAAGGCCTCTCTTGCGGTCTCCATGGAAACGATATGGAAGGGTGGGGGCCGAAAAAACGAGGGGGAATCAGGAGAATGAAAGCTTCTCTTGGATCCCAGACGTCCCTAAGCCGAAAGAAAACTGATGTACGTACTTCGTAAGACGAACCGTTTTCTGTTCCTCAATTCGCAAAATCAGAAGGTAACTTGATAGCGATTAATCCTTTCGATATTTAAAGGCACTATCGTTTCCGAAAGAAAGTTCTATGGTGTAAGGATAAGCCATTATCAATATGACTAAACTGAACGCAAAGCATGACTACCATAACCGGAAGAATAAAGCTTCAATCTCGCTGCTAAATTCTATTACTTGCTCTTGCTTTTTTTAAAGAAATATTGACACCAAATATCACCAGCAATATTTTAATATAACTTATAAGCAACATGTAGAGTTAATAAAAAAAATCAAAAACTACTAACTGCCTTTGCCACATCAACCAATAGTCTTTCCAACAAATATAATTTTTTAAATGCATTTTATACCTGGTCGCAGAGTCCATTTAAACGCTTTGAATTTTTCTTTAATTTCGT
This sequence comes from Ischnura elegans, assembly GCF_921293095.1. NCBI lineage: Eukaryota > Metazoa > Arthropoda > Insecta > Odonata > Coenagrionidae > Ischnura > Ischnura elegans. The sequence continues at coordinate 89,713,021 of NC_060249.1, forward strand.
GACTGTCATGCAATATTATTTCACGGGTTAAAGCATGGTCTATGTCCTGATAAAATCTTATTCTTGTCTGTCTAGGGTTCACAGTCTGGTGACTGACGCCAAGCAGGGTTGAGTGCAACGGAAAACGAGAAGAGCTCTGCCCTTGAATTATCTCCATCAAGATATCGCAGTAAAAATTAGACTCACAAGGACATTTTTTGTGCCGGCCACTAAAGGCAATAAACGAGAAAAAAAGAGAAAATAAAATCTACCGCCCTTAGAATGTCGGATGAAAATTTTCATGGCTGGAATAAGCTCTAAAACCCATATAGCTATCCGGAAGTACGTGCAAATCGTCAAATCTCCTTAATTGCCCCCATATCTTAAATTTGAAACGAAATATCTTCACGGACCAAGCCTGAGTAGATGTTATTATGACTTAAATTCAGTCACAAAACTATTACGCACGTGAGATAATTCCTTTTTGTAGACCTTGAATAATTATTTGATGGGAAAACGTAACTTGATTTATTGCGCACAGAAACCTTACTCCCATATTATTCAAGATGAATAAAGACGATTTAAATACGCACTGTAAGTCTAGCCGTCGGTCACAAAACATATTTATAATAGAAGAAGAAAATGCTCAACACAAGCAGGAGGTAAACAGTTCAACAACACTACTCAGTATGTACTTTTTACAAACTCAAGACCATGTCTTCCTTTCACCACAAATTTCCAGAAGATGGTGGCACCACTGGGGCTTACAATACACATTGAGACTGACTACTCCAATATAAATTGATTACAACCGCTTTCCAGAGCCACATTTGTAAGTTTCCAGTTTTCATAAAATTTAACTTCCGCACGTTTTTAACAAATTCGCAAATAGACGTGAATAACTTGATCCTTAGGGCCGGTGAAATTTTAATGCACCACAAGACCTACATGGGAAAAACTAAACACCAAAAAAGTCCCTACACTATCCAAAACGTTCCCACCTGAGGATATGAAACGGAGGCACGACCCGGGGGCTACACAAGACGAGAGCACAGCAGGCGTAAAAGCCGTAAAAACTTTTATGCGTGCTCTCGTACACACGAGTTTGGGACCGGTTCCCGACCCAGACAAACACAGAAGTAGGTCCAAACAAAGATCGGGCGGGAATTTCGGTACTTGGAGCCATTCGGCCGGGAGCGCGCAAACGTTTCGGTGAAAACATATGTTTAATGTCCCACAAAAAGGACAACATCGTTAAAACGAATCCCCGTAGGTGCGGGGTGGCAAAAGTCCGGATGAAGTTCATCTACGATCATGTAAGCAGTGCAAGCGATAAGGCAAAATTGATACCAATAACACAATGAGAAGCAAAAGTATTTTTTTTTGCACCAGCCGCGTCAACTGACATCGTCTCCAAGATGCAACATCACATTTCGTTTACGGCATGTATATAAACGCTATAAAGGAATGTCCATTCTTATTATTTATATTTGAATACATTGAAAAAGAATAAAGGAAAATAAATTGAAATCTTTAACGCAAATAAATGCTTAATGCACGGTTATAGTCTTAATTTGGGAGGGGCTTCTCGGGAGACAAGGTAGAGGGTTCATATCCTGTGAGTACACCTAAGACCGTGTCTCCCAAACATCTCGGTGAGTTGTATCCCCCATACCAAACGCCACTGCCTAGCTATATCGGTATTTTATAATTTCTGAATTAATTTTGAACAAGATGACCGTGGATTGAAGAGAAAGAAGTTGAACACTTCAGAACATTTTTTCATTAAAACAAAGTGGTTATTAACCGAGATTACGAATGTAACGAATAGATAAAAATCGTGAATACGTATTCACCAAGAAACGTCGGTGTTACGGGTTGACGGGACTGAACACCACAATGAATGAGCGTATTCATTTGCGCGCATTATCTAAGAAGTGCACACGTAAGAAATACATAGGACGAGATTCGTGCACCACAGGCCCAAGGTCAAAATACGGACATTCTACCCCTGTCAGCTATCTACAGTGTGGGGAAGGGACGATGGATGACCTTATTACAACAAACGAGGACATGCGGGTTTATAGATACCCCCAAGGCATGTGGAGTACGCAGACTACGCGGCTCCTGCAGAAGCATAGGGTGCAATGGACTGAGGACTTCACACCGCGACCGTGGGCTCGCAAGCTCTGAGACGTGGCTCTAAATGGAAGATGTGAACTTCACACATAAAGGGACACAACTGACGGAGAATTAATTTAGGACTCGCATACTATTTTAGCGACTTATTCCTACATGATTATCACATACCAATTCCTGAGGCTTAAGAACTGAAAATGGGCACATTAAGTTCTTAGGAATTACTAGATGGTTTAAATTAATTTTCACGACAAAAGAAAAATACTTATCATATTTTCATAAAGCTTATCATAGAAAAATTTATTTATCTTTTTTAAAATTTGCAATGATAATTTATTTTATCTTCTCTTTTACTTTCTTATTTTTTTGGGATGACAAAGCCAGCAACATAATGAGAATGAAACAAATCACTCTTCAAATGAATCGGATTGGTACCCAAAATTGCTAACCTACGCAGTAGCTCATGTTTAATACGCTTCAAGTACCATAAATAATGTACACTCCATCTGTAGTCCATATGTTAATAACAGAGAAATAATGAATCCTAAATATGATAGGTGCTATATATCGCCCGTATATGATTACCAAAACCAGCAAGCATAACTGTGAACCAAAATACAACTTTCTGAAAAAAAACGGAGTAACAATGGCAAAAGCCTTAAAACGAATAAATCGCTGTCTGCTTGAATTTAAAAGTGTACCGATGGGAATTTCACTCAAAAACAGTATTGTCAGAAAGTAAATCCCGGGGAAAAAAGCGGCAAAATAATAAGGCGTTTGGTCCGTTCACGCAACGACGAGACGCTGGTACTCCGTCAATGCTGAGTCGAAATAGGTGCCAAGGTCAATCAAAAGTAACTAGAGAGCTCAAAGCTTGGGAACACAGAAAGAGCAGCACGGCTTCTCCTCGCGAGTGAATCACAGAGACATTCGAATGAAATAAGGGAGGGAAGGAAGGAAAAGGCAGTGGATATCAAACCCGCATGCAACACAGTCAACAAGGCATGAGACGCAATTTGAGCTGATAGTAAATTGAGGAACCCCTATTCAAGCATGAAGGAAGACAAAGAACCTCATCCTTGATTGAAAAATATGCCTTTCGAGGACGAAAAAGAATAAATATAAAATATATTTCATGAGAGAATAAACATTCAATCAAAGGAGAATTATAAATTAATAAATCTCGGCGGCACCAAGCTTAGCCGTAAGGAAAAAAACCTAAACCTAACTAAATTCTCCTCGCATGTTCCGCAAATCGCCAAGCTAATGAAATGGAAAACGCATTTCAAATCTAATCTCGGGGATATTTACCAGACGTGAAGACGCTAAACGATCAAATGACCACCAAATCCATCCGTTTCCCAATCGCGTGAACCCTTCACACGAAATGGAAAAGTCAGGATTTTAAGTAAAACATGTATATCCTCTCCATCAGTTTTCACCATGTGATATAAGGACGAATAAACACTCTCATTACCAATACAGTTATAACATATCTCCTTGAAATAAGACGCTCTTGAAGGAGGCGATGTTTCTGCACACACCTCTACGAACGCAAGCCCTTCCAGGTTAGTTAATTGTGAAAATGAATCAAATCACTGCTAATTACGGAAGCGCGTTTAATCGCAAACACAAGCTTAGCCATGTGTTAATAACAGAAGCTAGACGGGCCTCGTTTATGCGGAAGAAATATGTTCGAAGTCAAAATATGGTTTAAATATGAGAATTGGCATATCGACAAAGAAAATTTACACTAACCACCTCACCCTATAGCTCTTATTTCCAATTATGAATCAACGTTACATCATTTACTAATGCCAACAAAAAATGAAATCGAGACACACTTGCACAGCGGTATAAAATGACACAATGAAAAAAACACCTTGCAACTGATTGCGAAGACTGCTTCCAAACCGTTCCGAAAAATAAACTCGAAGCATAGAATTACTTACATTCTAGGCTCTACGAAGTCTAATTCTCTGAAGAGCATGACAGTTATGAAAATTGCGTTTATGTGATAAGCAAACCTAGATACAGGTAGCATTTTAAGAATACACATTTTAACTAAACACAGAATGGCAATCTTGATCCTATCTTTTTATCTATTATCCACGAACTGGAAACAAAAAAAATTCAACTTTATTTCATGAATTTGTAATTAAATGTTAGAGCAAGTGCGGCGAAAAAACGATTCGAAACAGCGAGGGAAAGGGAAGGTAGAGCCAACACCGATCAATGGGGCCGCACGCAGTTTTAACCCTATAAGTGCACCATCACCACGCCAATTCCACAGAATGAACGGGGAGAAGACCATAGTATGATAGTAACATCTGGCACGCGCCCCCTCCTCCACTAGCGAGGGGTGTTCGCAGGAAGCTCGGTAGAAAGGTTCATATACAACGGCGCATATCGTTACCTTAAATGTAAAACCTCGGAAATCAAAAATTTCATAAGAAATAGATTTTTATGCCATTAGATGTAAAACCTTGTACTTTGTATAATACAGCTGAAAAAAATCTAAAATGAAATTTAAAGAATTTAAAAACCAAAACGATAATTTTAAGTGTTGTATGATAAAAATAGTTTTTGTTCATAACGTAAATTTTGATATTTTTGAGTTATGAGGTTTTACATTTAAGGTGACAATATTCATACATAGGGCCTACATAAGAACTGAACCCAAAACTTGGAGGAAGCACTCGTCGGCGCTCGGACTATATTCGGAAAACGGAGGCGATGAAGCAGAAGGGGATGGAATATACACACACGGCCCGATACCTTTGAGAAGGGAAGGCGTGAGAACGAGGGGGAGAGGGTTGCGAGCTCAAAGCGCCCCGCCCACCCTGCAACTCACCTTCTCCAGTGACCGGAGACTGCGAAAAGAAGAAGGGCCTCTTCCGGCACGGCAGACGCTTGGATTACACTCTCGCACAACACCCCGCTGCACCGCCGAAAAAAAGACGTGAATGAAAAAGGGGTGGTTCTCACAGACTTCCGGGCGATGCGCCCACCTTCTGTTCCGCAGGACACAAAACGGGAGGAGAGTGCAGTGAGGAAGTGGTCGGGAATTAAAAAAAATACACACACCCTAAATTGTCACAGCACGCAAAACACTAGTTACAAAAATCACGCCAGCTAAGTGGACAACAATGCCGTCCAGGGCGCGTGGACATCAACAAAACCAGCACAGGCGCAGATATCTTCGGGGACGGACGGAAGAGTGAATTGTGCAACTGCCGCCTTCTCACGAGAAAACAATCACAGGGTCACATCACCGCCATCGTCCTCCGGCCATCCTCCCGGATCCCTGAAAACGCTCTCCGTGAGTTGTCGGCGAGTTGCTCCGCGTCCAGTCGTACCATTGGCCTCCACCGTCCCCATGCACAGCGCGAGTTCTCGGAGAGTCCCGCACACGAAGCAAACCTAACTATTATCGGTGGAATACGCCGCGGAACCCGGCTTCAAAACGTAAACACGTGAAAGAGGACAAAACTAGGTTTATTTGCGGCAAAACGAGGAGCGAATCTCGAATATTTGTGTGTGCTTTATCGCGGCGGGGGAACTTCTTCCCACAAAACTCGGCGGGAGACCGGCGACGAAAAAAAAAGGAACTCGACAGCGTGGAGAGCCGGCCGCGCTGAGCACCAGTGAACCAACGAAACGACCCCGCAGCGTGCTATCCTCACTACTTCGACTGAGCGACTGAACCACACTCGTCTGCGGTAGGCGAGGAGGAGGCCGGATTGCTGGTGGGGTGGGGAGGGACGCGGGGGAGACGCCGACGAGGGGCGGGGAGCGGAGGGGCAATAGAAGTGGGGGCGCAAGAAGGGGAGGGAGGAGGCCACCGACAGAGCGTGCGGCCCGATGCGACCGGTTCTCAGATCGGCGGAGAGGAGCGAGAGATCGCGAACGCCGTTTTGGGCAGATGGACGCGCCGAAGGAATACGAGAGGGCGACCTAAACCAATAACTACGACCGCGATGAACCGAAGACCGAAATAAATTATTACAGCAGGTAATTTCCCTCTAAGGCAAGGAATCTATTTTTATTTATATAATACTGCATTCCAAAGCGTTTTTTCTGATTAATTATTATATATTATTATTATAAACTCTTCCCAGTCATCTTACAGAAAATTGACTCTCAGGGGGACAATGGGGAGCGTTGTCAAAGTTGCTGGAAAATGTAATATCTGATAATGACCTAAAAGAAATTCGTGATACGGAGCAACTGAACGAAAAGAAAAAGTAAACCTACATTATAGACGGTAACACCAAACGTTGCTTTACAATCGGCATCACAGCGCGAGGGTGCCTTACAATAAATGGTCGCAGTATACTATAAAATGATATTTCAGCATCGATAAAATTTCACGAGTAGGTATGAGACGTTGCATTTCCAAATATGGATTTAAAAAAGTCGAAGCTGGATATGGAACTGATTCTGCAAGCCAATTTGCTTCCAACTGAATAGTGTTAAAATAATAGGATTAACAATTTAACTTCAAAGCAAGAGAAGATAACATGGTAAGTTTAACGGGGCAGCGGTATTGCTCTTCATTTTTGGCGGATGTCATCCTTATCTCCCAGCAACAACGTATGCTCTCACTTTTGCATTAAGAATTGAGATAAGATATAACTGATATTTACACAATGAATATGTTACCTACTGATACATTTTTAACTTCTCCGGTTGCAGCCAGTACACCTGAACCTCATTTTGAACGAACGGGAAGCGTGAAATACTAATCGACAGGTAATCTAAAATTTAGGGCTGAATAAATATGGAAGCAGAAAACTAATGTATTAATACAAAAAATGGACTTTCTGAGAGAAATAAATCTGTATTCTTCTACAGTGAATGATGCACGCACAATCGCCATGGATATAATACCAAAGAGACAAGCGATAGATATACCCGAGGGAAAATGTCACCAAGTAGCCGAAAGCTACAAAATTTATTCCAAGTTTTATCGATAAGTTGTTAAAAAATTCTTTAAAAATGTTATACACAATGAAACAAGGTTTGCTTTAAGGAGGAGAAGATACTAAAAAAGAAAGACGTAGCAGCGACGACAAAGGGAGAAGTAGAAGAAAAAAATCTCAATGAACGTAAATTTTATCCAATTTTTTGGCGTAAACTTCGCACAAAATTGTATTCATTGTTAATGAGTTTTCTTAATATCTTTGAAAAAATCGCTTAAAGCTTTAAGGGAACACCACATTTTCATTCCCTCGATCGTAATTCCAATATTTTTTCCGCTCGGTGAGGAGACATCAGATGTATTAAAATATACAATATCTGACAATGCAAGTAGATGTTTACACCTGCAAAAATACCCACGTCAAATCTATCCCAAAAATATCATGTGTGACTACAGTCTAGGATGAGACCGTTTCTTCATGTCTGAGTTAATAAAATTTTAAGATATGTAAATGCTCAAATAGAAGGCCTGAAAACTAGAAAATGTAAGACGTCAAACGAAAAAGCTATTAATAGTAGGTAATGCGAGGGTAACACCTTTTCTGTTCATAAAAATGAAATTCAATCATTGGTTTCTGTTAAAACCTATATTACAGCTCAAGATATTTACCATTTTTGCGACTTAATTATTCCTAGGGATTTATAGTTCACAAGAGCCATAATTAAAGAGAATCGCTTTATAATTAAGAAAAACACTTCGCACTCTTATGGAAATAGTGCAATGATCATCCGTAAATATGAAGAAACCATCCTGAAAAATACTGAACTGTGACTAAGTGCCATATAATATTATTTTCTCGTTCTACGCGAAGAATCATTACAGAAAGAAATCTGCCGAGCCATTTGAATTCCATTTACAGATCATTTTTGCCCCGAAGATATGATAGAATTAGCCTCGAGAGAAAGATTTGAACTCGCATAAGCATAAGTTGGCAAGAGTAGCCAGTCTTGATGCTTTTTTAATCTAAAAATTAGTCCGCACCGACCGCTACTATTTGAAGAGAAAGCGGAAGCACAAATCATTGGACCGGATACAATGGCACTTCCCTCTGAAAACGGAATAGCGCCTTCTGCAAAAGAGGAGCGAGGGTTGGTGATGGGAGGGAAAGTGCTCGGAAACAAGCAAACCACTCACAATGCCCCGTGGATCCTGGAGAAAAATGCCGTATTTAAGTTTTTTCCATCGTATGATCTGCAGGAATAGTTCTCGCGTTTCCCACCAGGTGTTGTTTTGGGTGCATGGTCCCAACGTTTAAACGGCTAAGTCTTCCATCGTCTTTAGGGATAGATTTCACCCCTGAAGACGATGGAAGACACAGTCGCTGCAACGTTAGGACCATGCATCCAAATCAATACCCGATGGGAATCAATACCCGATACAACAACATTATCAAGAGCTTATTGTAATAACAACACGTGTCGTATTCGAATTAATCCAGTGGAAATATTGCAATCTTTCTTTTAACTAATACTTAGAACTTCCACTACATCGTGCCGCATATTATACAAGAGCTTCTTTGAAGCCCATTCCCCCTTACGTTGCCATCCTTGATGGACAGCAAGGGCGCAGCACCTATCACCATGACCCTCGGTAATATTTTCCATATGGCTTTAGAGAGTTTATTCTGGCTAAATCAAATGGGATTATGGCATACTTATTGGTAAATCATTAGTTACCGGCAATTTTCTCATATACTTCAATTTCATTTCATGACTGGTCTCAACACATTTTATACTTTCCTAAGGTCTACTATTTTTTTGCGATTTTCCCACAATCATGAGCACTATTGATGGAATAAATATACTTACTAAAGTCGAAATCGAGAAGAGTATGACGATGTGAAATACATAAAACTGTGAAGATGGAATGTACTGGTATGAAAAAAAACACTGGAATGATACAGGCAAAGACGTCGGAAAAAAACTAGACTGACCGCGATGGATGCTATAAATTACGAATGAACAGATCATATGTCGTATTTAAAGCATTTCATCTTTTTCCTTTGCCACAGCGAAATTATGATGATACCCGTCATCATTTCAATATCCGTCATATGATCACCTACGATTCTTTGTGTCTTAACTTACCATGAAAACAGAAAATATATCACACAAGCACTGTCGCTTAGTTTTACATCACAATCTAAAACTAAGCGACAGAAAACTTTGCTACAGAAGAGCGTACAGCAGTGCGATCTGGTATTTTTTTATTTGAATAATACATCGAATTAGAAGATAGTGTTTGAAAATAAGAGGACTCGTAGTATTGGCACTTGAATTAGGTACATTCATTTTACATACAAATCCCGTAAAATAAGGAACGAATAATCGAAAGACATTTTTCTTTCTCGTTTAATCACCCGTGCATTTGTGTTTATCTATTCACGGCCCCTTCTTCATCATTAACTCCATGCTCTTGGTTACGGTCTAGGCAATTCCATTTTCAAAGTAGGAGAGACTACGGTTTCACAAAATTCAAACAACTTTCAAATGTCATGTGACCTGGTCAGGGCGTGATAACAAGCCCTTTTTAAACACAAAGCGGAAATATATCACACGCCAAGTAATCACACCACCCCTTTTCATAGCACCTTCCTCATTGACCAACAAATGAAAACTTCATGCAGTGAAAGGAATCACGGCTGCCCACAGAATCATGCAACCGTGCTTTTCCTTCATTTATCACGTCTAACAAAGCACACAACTCAAGAAATACGCGAAAGAAAAATAGATATGGGCGATACCAGAGGTCATTCGTCATTTCTGGTCTCGGAAATAATAACATGAGAGACCACAAAAAAAATCCACGACCAACCATTTTTATACGCCTACAGCTTGCTTTCCCCGAATAAAAACAAGTAAATGTTCTTAACCCAAAAAGTGACGTTCCAAACATGGTAAGTGCATATTTTCTAGTAGCAAGGAGCGCTCCATTCAGAGTGGGAGACTGGAGTGATACATGCGGTGAAGATATGGGGAAGAGAGTTAAATTATAGGCATAAGAGGAGGCAAGGAAGGACCTCGAGGAAGAAAAATGAGGAATGGGAAAGAGTTGAGGTTCTCGATGGGGATGTCCCAGGAAAAAATAACATTTGAAGAATAAACACGACCTGACACTGCTCTCGACGTCCTCGGCGGTGAATTTTTTATTGTGAGCATCAATTTCCGCCCCTTCATAGCGACGAAAATCCGACCCAGCAGTAATAAACGATAAATAAAAGGTAAAAAACGACATAGGGCACTTAGGAAATTCGGAACTATCGCGAGGATTAAAAATAAGAAAATTACAAATACTACCGCCACTTCGAACGAATTCATGCCCAACATTTTTTACATGCCATTGAGAAAAAAATTAACCACTAAATACACACCATTAGTCAAAAAGAAAAAATATTTCGCTAAAGGTAAATTTTTAAAAATTATCTTCATATTGAATAAATTATTGGGCGATGTTGGGCAGCATAATCCGTAACGAGCTTGTAGTAACAGCAACTGCCCACAACTAGTAAAATTCAGAGGTATATAGATAACGCTAAGAGCTAACGTATTTACCGTATTTAACGCTTTCACGTTTTTCAAACGCTTTTCAATTTATTCATGTGCCATCGTATTATGAGTCAACCTTCTCCGCACAAATATTTACCCAAAAAATTGAATATTACGTCTAATTTCGCATAAACTCACAACACAAAGACCAAATTCCCAGACTGTTCATCTTTCACATTGTCTGAACCAGGTAAAATTATATGCGGAGGCAATTTTTAAAAACCATTCCTGATTCCACGGCACACTGCCGTTATTTACTCACGTAACCAGAAGTGACGGTCATAATCCAAAAAAGGGACGCCATCGATAAGAGATCTAAAAACGACATGCCCCGTTAAGTCCTGAGAGCTTCGCCTTATGACATGGGAGGCAACCAACCTACAGTCACTCCATCGCCGGCGAGTGCCACTAGCGAAGTGATTGCCGACCTACGTTAAGCTAACAACCATTGGCGACACTGATTAATCCCTTCGCACCATCAAGTACCGTGAAGAACGCCTAACTGACAACCTGAAACCTGTTTCACCATCTTACCATATGGTGCTTTTTTTGGAGGCATCACGGATTCACTGTCAGAGCCACATCTTGAAAAACATTTTGAAAAAATTTACAGGACACTAACAAGGGCATTTCATCAACAACCGTTTTGAAATGCAGAACGACATCGCAATTAACGTCACCACCATTCACTTTAATGGAGAGAACACATTTCAATGGCAAATTTCAATTGACAATTCATCGAAAGTTATAAACGGAACAAGGGCTATTAGGAAGCGGTCACCTATTTTGAAAAAACTTGTTACGACAAGCTGGTGGACCACATTGAAAGAGAAACTGGATTGAGAATTTTTACAGTCACCAAGCCAGAAAATGAAAGTTGGTGGGTCAAAAGTAAAGAGAATGGTGGATAATGAAGATCCGACGAACTTAATTGAACAATAAAAAGAATTCTTCCCATCATATACACAAACGGTATGACTTTACTGCTTGCATTTCCAAGCCCGTCAAATAGTACATTAAAAAAGGAGTGAATTACTTCCACTATCACTAGTATTTGGACAGCCAACAATTTTTTAGCTAAAAGTTCTGTTTGTACACTAAATTATCTGAAAATAATCAATTCCATGGTGAAGAAACCAAAGAATTTAACTTCCACTAAAGGCTTTTATCTCCAAAACAAAAAAATTCATTTATGACAAATTTCAAACAATTAAAGAAAAAGTGACCTTGATGAAATAGTTCGAGTATAAAGCATTGCCTTCCAGAAAACTTACTTCACGAAAGAAAATAATGAACATGCGAATAATGCTAACTCAGCCTTCTAAGATATAGTTTTGTCTATTGAAATTAAACGCCGATAACTTTTCAAATTCCAATTGTTAATTTTAAAACACCTTATACGCATCCATATTGCCCAAGTGATTTGATTCAACGTGAGCGATGAAGATAGACGTAAAAGCTCCACCTCCACCTTAGAGTGAGATACGGCAAACGGGTTATCGTGAAATACGAAGGCTGAACTTTACATCGATCAGGAGGAGCGACACTTGTTAGCTACGCCTAATGAAGGCAACAACTGTATATTTTAATAAAAATGAATGTAGGATATTTTGGAGAGATAAATTCTGTCTAATCACGTCGCCCGAGGCATCAAAGGGACCAAAGGAAACTCCAAGGTGGGTCCATTATGACTGTGAGTCATTGAAAATACAAGTTTCCATCAATTGCTTCGTACGCTTTAAAAAATACTGCTTTCACTGATGGAATTTATCAGTCATTTAAAAAAACATTAAGGGTCATATAAGGGGATACGCCCGTTAAACTATTTTAACGATCACATTTTAAGCTAACTTACTATGCTTTGACGTATTTCAATTCAGATTTTACCGTACTCCCTTACGCACAATTTAATGGGTACACGAAAATTCGCCTTATTGGAAACCAATAATCTGTAGCACATTTTTTCTTCAAATAAGAAAGATTATGACCACAGGTTTTAATTATACAAAAATAAAACAAGAATGACTATCTAAAGAAAAACTTAACCATTTGTTTCATTGATTCCGGAGTAACTCAAAAGAGCTACACATTACAACAAATAGAATTCAGTGGTCAACTCGGATAAGTACCAACTTCATTATAATATGATGAGCGACTTGATCTTTAATATGATGGAGGGAGTACTTAGCCGGGAGGGATTGTTAAAAACGGTGTTAGAGGGAGGAATGTGGGGTAAACGAAGGAGAGAAATGAAGAGAAAGGAAGAGAATAGGATTTTTAGATAGAACGCATGGGAGTGGGCCTTACCGTGAATTGAAGAGGGAAGTGCTTGAAGGAAGGGGAGGCTTCCAGAATGCTTCTTAAGTACTCCGTGGAAACCTACCTTAATTGGTGGAATACTTTAATAATGAAGCAACAACAATAATATCCGCTATTTAAAGGAAGGAAACCCTCTGATAGAACTCTCCCCCAGCGGCCGATGACTGCTCACCACATGTGGACTTAACCGTGTTTTGAAAGGGGCGGGGCCGACAACGTCGGGAAAACGAACGCATTTAGGGAACAGCGCGTTGTTTTTCGGGGAGAGAGCACTCTTGGGAGTGGCCCCCGGGGAAGAGAGAGAGAAAGAAAGAGCCGTCAAAGGCGTCACCGCGTGTCACCGCAGGCGTGTTGCTCCCCACGCACTCGGCATACGGCACTCACTCGTGCATTTCGGAGCAGAGATGGACCCGGGCGGTCGGTGCAACGCCCCCACGCTCTTGACACACTCATTTCTCACGCCTCAGGTGCAACGGAGAAAACAGAAAAATGAACATGTTCTTTATGTCACAGCCCTGGGTTTGCTAAACCCACAGAAGAAAAAGACCTCTCTCTCCTTCAACATTACCCCTAGCGATTCATATCTTCACAAAGATGCAATAGTCCCCGTGCCATGGAGGTATTTTTAAAGTAAGGTACGGTTACAGCAAAATGTCTCGGAAATTGGTACGAGGGAGATTTGCTACTTTTACACTTGCTACACCGTATTACTGATTTCCACAACTCACTTCGCCACGTTGCTAAAATACCTACAATTAAGGAGCCCCATAATCATCAGAGATATTACTCCGCACATATTCATCTTTAGGTGAACAACAGCTTTTCCGACACTGAAGTAAGCATCTTCTGGTTGAAGTGAGCACTAAACGAATAAGTAGTTTTTCATAAAAGCTTTTAACTCCACTTTAGAGCATAAAAGCTTTAGAGAACCCCGCGAATGCTTTTCTACGGAATACTTCCATTAATCCGAATTTGGTTGGATAACTATACACATTATCAATAATAACACAAAATATTATTGAGATGATCTCAACTATTGGGATATTACAAGCATAACAAAATAAGCATGTTACCATACTTTGCCTAACTTCGCCGAATATGGGCCGACTACACACATCTTTCTTAACAGCTCTCAAGTAAGCTAAGGTATCAACAAGAATTCGACATAGGAATGATGAAAAAAAAGTTTGTTCTTGGGAGAAGCTTAGACCGTGCCGATGTCAAACAGTATAATTTAGGAGAAAAACATTTCTTTATAAATAGAGGAATTTCAAGTCTGCCATACAAAGAACAAAAGAGAGGATTTCATCACTTCATAATGGAATAAAACAATTGGTGACAGAATGGAAGAAAAAAAACTCGAAGCAAGAAACAAAGAACTGCAATTAAAGGTGCGAAATAAGGGGATAAGAGGTTGATGAAAAATATCCGTGACAAAGATGGCATTGGATCACCGATTATTTGGTAATTTCAATGTGATTCTCCAAATGTTAAAATACAGAAAAGTAATGACGCTCTAACATACTATTTGTAAATTTTGTGACATTATGAACATAAAACGGATGCTGAGGCTCCCGAATGTATTACTTGCCAGAGGTGAAGAGACCAGTTCCAACAAACATTTGTACAAGTGGAATATTATTACTATTAAAACAATAAACGCGTGCCTCATATGTACCTGTGCATAACATTAGTTACTCAGTGCGGAGAGAAGTTGACGGCAGGTGGCTCAAGAATAACAGCGGATTCCGACATATTACGCGGTCCGTAAGCTATGATTTTCACACCAAATAACGGAAAATTAATTTCAGTGAAGGGAGATTAAGATTACGTAGACAATCAAATCGTTAAACTTACGCTCCAAGAGGAAGAAGGAAGAAAGAACTGATCACCTGCAAGGATCCCCCAGGGCTTCTTCATTCAAAGACGGGCGATTTAATTTCATTTGTGGCACTCAAAAACGTCGAAGATGATTGGTCGAGCGTGGCGGGGAGGTCGGAGAATTAAGCCCAATGTCGAGGCTGATAGATGTGCTTTGAAGCGCGGTGGGAGGGCGGAGAGGAAATGAAATCCGGCGCGTCATTGATATTATTATGGAAGAGAGAAAATCCGATTTCGAGGTCACAAGGGGGGCCCCCCGATGCAGCATTCTCCGATGCTCTTTGTGACATTAATAACTTCTACAACACAAGAAATGCACCACTATGGCTGCGCTTGGGGGGTAACCACCCTTATTTGAATCTCTTGAGGCCACCAAAAGCAGACACAAAACCTGTGTACAGTAAAAACGCGGATGTCCACGCAGAGATATAAACCAATATCTACGATCTATGGCACACCATGTATGACTTAAATAATAATGCAGCACAAGATATTAACCATGAACAATTGAAAGACGATGATGACAATTAAACCTCTTCACTACAGCCGTAAATTTTTAACCAAATGCTTAAAATTATAGTCCATAAAAATAAGTAAACAAAATTTAGTATTGCTGTTTTTATATGAATTTTACATGAATTTAGTATAAATGAATTCAAAATACAATTAAATAAAAGCATGTAAAATAATTATAAATCCAATTTTTTAATACAAAGAAAGAAGATTCGGTTACTTTTGTTATGAAATGCAATAATTAAAAAGTAAATGAAGGACAAAACATTAGGAAATTGATGAAGATATTTTTCACGAAGCCTTTCACTACTTTTTAACTTCAAACGAGAAGTCGGGTAAAAGCGTTTTCATATACTTCCTACCAAATAAATAGCCGATATAAAAGTCTCACCACGACAGACGACTGAAGGAATCCTAAGGACTTTAACATCAACCAGAACCCTAATTACATACAAAATTACAATCTGGATTAGTAAGACTAATATTGGCACACGATTAACGTAGAGTTACCCTAATAGACGTGTCTCGACACCCTGAATTTCTACAGACTTTTGCTAACATCAATAATGTCGCAAAATATCATAAGCTCGTAATATCTGGCCTGGGAAAATACTTAAACATTGAATAATTTCCCATCTTGAGCAAATTACCTTTTTCGTAAGAAATATTTTGAATCACAACTAAAAACAAATTCCAAAAGACATTTACAATCCTAAAGCCAACAAAAGAGCCCACAAAAAATAGATCAGCCGTTTTAACACCACATACAATAGGAGAGGAAAAGTAAAACATGTCATATCTGAATGTGAAATTACTTTTTCAATAAAGCCTTTTCCACACGACTTTACCTAATTTATCTCATAAGTACGCTCGTGGTAGATTAATGATTGAAAAAATTACTGAAATTCAATCCCGCAGTATTCATATCACAGCTGTTTTCACGCAGATTGCCAATTTTTATATCTAACGTGCGAAACCAGACAATTTACTCGAAAAAATAATGAGTACGACGACTGGGAAACTGGAACGAGCATATCAAAGACATTACGGTTCACAGCCTCCAGCAAGGAAGGGAAACATACATACCTAGTGGCATTATCTGGAGGTTTTTTTCCGCAACCAAGTCATGAGACGACGCACGGCTGGACCGCTAACTTCGATTCCCCGCGGAGGAAACCACACCAAATCATTTCTTTCTCATAGAGCCAGGATATTTTCCAGAATGCTCAGAGCCCCGGGCGCGGATGCATGATCCACTTTGGCTTCACAACTCCACGGCGTTATCAGATGACAAATATGGGCCAAATGGGCATCGATTTCGATCGAAAAACGTACACAACTATTCCACCACCATGCACACGTCCATTTTCCTCACGCAATTTCCTTCACTTCCTAGGATAGTTATATCGGATATGAATCGATGTAGTAACCATAAATCAGGACCACACCTAGAGAAATTTACAATTGCTTTCCCTTTAGTGCGCAATGAACTGGATAAATTATAGAATACGGATGCGATAGGTTTCAGGAGGGAAATTTTAAATATCACTTCCCGAAACGAGGATCAAAACTTGGAAAAAGGTCAAAAAACACACAGTCATCGATAACAAACAAAATGATAAGTCAAATAATACCTGTGTGCTATCAACGTTGGTGTGAAAAGCAATTATATCCAGAGTATAAGTCACATCGACGTCTCGCGTAAAATACGTGCTTCAGTTTTTCTCCGGTATTCGATTGCCTATGGATATCTACACACATTAATAACAAAAAACCTACAATAAAAGACTTAAGAAAATTACGACACCCGAAAAATAGAGTTTCTGAATCCGATTTCCTGATGCCTATCATCGACATTAAATCACATTGATTAATTTTAGCCACGTAGCGTCGATTTTAGCAATAGTCCCTTGATAAAACATACACGGCTCCGCCCTCATTTCGCACAGGATTTCATGCAAAGAAAATTATGTGACAACCGTTCGCATTTTTCCCAAGAGCTCAAAAATTTCCGACGAGCCACAATCGTCTACCGGTAATCGACTAGTAACCACACTAACATATTAGCAACGGTGCACGAGGTACAGAAAAAGAGCTGCAATAATACAAAATCACTTAACAACCGTAGCAAAAACTTTTTAGATTGGTTCACGCGTTACATTAATTTCTCCCTCATATATGAAGTCTTGTAAATATAGGGAAAAGCATAAACTGTACAACAGCAAGTATGAGTGATGTATCAGTGTTAGCTCCGATGACTGGACACAGCCATCACAAATACTGACTGACAAGACTACAATTTCCCATTTATTGGCATGTAAACTCGAGCCACGTGAAACGGTCTTAAATGAGTCATTAGCGAACTAACTGCTGAGACATTGGGCAAGAGTTAGGAATGCTGATCGAAAAAAGGAAGTCTCCCGCACTGCTCGAAAAACTAACTCGAGCATGTCTGCAACCTTCAGCTGCAACGGCAGTGATTGTGAGACGGATGCGTTTAACACGAGCGAACTAATTTCAGAAGCAAAAGAGCGCGACCGATTAGAGATAGAGTCACGGTGGCATAGGCAGACGAGAGCGTTTTATTCCGCTATTCACGAATATACCCGGATCAAGGCCAAGGCGTTCTACTGTTCTGAGTCTCCTGCTTCAATTAAACTTTCTCAATTAACATTTTAGGCATTTGGGGCAAGAAAGTAAGAACGAGTAGGTCAATAAATCTCCATCAGTCCGACTGAAAAGCGAAAGCTGGCTTCATTAGCCACCCTTGCACTGGGAAAGGATTAACCACATACGACCTTCCGAGAGAAAAGAACAAGACAAACATACAATAAGAAAGGTGCGCATCGATTCATGGAATCCTAAACATTTCGAATTAATACCTTCCGTTCTATTCCATGCATGAAATTTCTAATTAAACCACATACACACTGCCATGCACCGGGAGAATAAAATAAAACAGTAGCTATGGATTATTAATTTTTTAATACTATAAAAATGCACCGCAATTCGACCAAATAAGGTTCCCTACCTCTTCCCGTTATTTCCAAGTAATATTGGTACTTCAGAAAAATGCTTGATTTCGGATAAGAATAACGATAGGTGTTCTTTCCATCGCCAATAATGAACAAGTAAGTGTGACTCCCAACAACTGTATCATAACGTTTTCAACACCAACCAGGAAAAAGGCAAATAAAAATCCTTAAAAATTTCACGGGTGAAAATTCGGTTTGAAGACTTCGAGATCGAAACATACAACAAGGGACTTGAGTAAAAATACCAGACACCAGAAACCTGCAAAATGATAGACCTTATCACTAAGTCTCAATTCTAAGGACGAATTTCACCAAGAAACCTGATCTCATAAAAATAAACACACTCCTTAGATAAATAAAACCCATCCTAATTATTTTTTTCCGATGGACTGCGATCCCTTTCACGATAAAAACTTAAAAGACGACCGGGACGAAAACAACTTTCTCCGCAGAAAATAAAAAAGAAACACACGTGTGAACATACGAGGCTCATTCCCACGATATGGAAATATTTATCTTCCTCACTCTCAAGGGGGTTCAGAGGTACTCGAGATGCTTTCCCTTAAATCGAGCAAAGGAAATGTACACGTAAAAAAGGAACATGTGGCTGGAGGAGACCAATCCTTCCACTTCCCGAGACTTCCCCTTACAACAGGGAGTTTCTGTCCATGCTGGCCATACTTATGATTGACAATTTACGCATAACAAATATACCGCACCGTTTCAATAAATCAACAATTTAATTTAATCTTTACTTCTAAGAAACGATAGAGTGTTAATAAACTGACCAGGTACTATAATTTTTACAGTGTCTCTGACTTGTTTCCAATGATTGTAGAAGGAATAAGTGGGTTTAAAAGCAAGAAAATGAAATGATATTTACTTAAAAGCATCTGAATTAAGAAAACCCGGCCTAAAATTATCTGGAAGCATGAATTTCAAATAATAATTTCTTATTTTTACTTCAATCAGTTACCTTTCTCAACCGTAACTTTTCACTTTTACTATTCATTTTTTTCGTGATCAACTTCAAATTAAATCATTTTATTATTATTATTGATAATTTTCCCATCCAAGATTTGAGCCGATATTTTAGTGACCTTGACGCGGTCTTCTCCTCGTCTCCACAGAACTTAAAGCAACACTATGCCAACCTCCAAATCACATTATTCTTCACTCTCCTATACTAGGCGATCGTGAAAATACTATAATAGTAGAAAAACCTTCTTCACCAATCTGGTCTCTTCTTAATAATTCTATTCTCTCACAATACTAAATTTACTCCCAACTTTCCCGCAAGTAAAATTTCATCATCAAATATATCGAAATATAACCCAAATGAAATAAATTCTACCTCAAAAATGTACAAATTATTACTCAAACCTATCGCTTTACACGGGGCAGCATTTGGCGTTTAATATTTCTGAATACTTCAGGTATTAAATTAAACTCTAATGGGTAAACTATTTTTACGCTTGAATTTAAATTTTACCGGTAACTTCATCAGAAAAGTAACTTTTAACTTTGAATACTATAAAACATTTTCAGAGATTAAGCTTAACTTAGACTCTTCATTGTTATTGGCAAATTTTCCACCAATGACAAGCACCCATGTATTCCGTGACCGTGATGCTTGGCGGACGCAGGGAAGTGACGCGCCAGGTGCGTGTTGGGGGGAGAGAAAAAAGAGACAGAGAGAGAGAGCATAGGGTCTGAGCACATGTCAGGAGCCGGTGGAATGCAAATGCTTCGACCAGGAGGCAGGAGGGGCGAGATGGGTTCACGGAGTGAAGGGCACCCAGAGCTTCGCATAAATGGGAACAAACGACAGCGGGCTGTTGGATCCCAGCCACCACAGACGAAGGCCAGATGACTAATCTCGAGCGCCACAAGTAGAACGCGACCGACGTCATTTCCTTCAAACGTGCGGGACCATCAGACTCTTTTCACACAGCCTGCACCGCTAAAAAAACCATTAATCATAGCTGCAGAGTCTTGAGTGGTTCTACTCATTTCGAGCAAGTCCACCCACCAATAAAACAGTTCCAAACACATCGGGAGTGCTAGGAATATTTCTAATTTTGAAAGTGAAAACATCGTAGTACGGTCTTCCGAGGAAACTAACGTACAAAAATCTCTAAGCAACGGCGACAGAACTCACCATGCTATCATATAATCGTCCCTATCACCCTAGTCCATTCCTTCTTAAAATGGGAAAACTAAATAAAAATGTTACGATTTATTGGCCAGCTAGGACTACGGTGAATCACTTCGGAATATCAAATGAGAGCAGTCTATTTGAAATCCCTAAAGCAGGATCATAAAACTATATGTGAATCTCAAGCCACCGGTTGGAAATAAAACTTAGAGAAATAAATTATAAACTAAATTTGCATTACTTTGCCCTGAAACATTTTATCGTGCAAGAAAAATATTGTTCACTAAGACAGAAAAACAAAAAAATCACATAAAAACACCAAATCAACGAAATAAAATCATTTGGGAAAGAGGGAATACAAGTTAGCGAAATCGTAAGCAACTGACAATCGGAAGAATAGCATCCCATGATTTTAGCATCAAGCGAAAAACCATTACAAAAACATCTTCAATAAGCATTCAAAGTCATCATCCTTAAGACCTTTGAAAACATGTGGTGATAATACACCTCGGTCGGTGAAAACGCGTCGTTCATAGTAGAAAAGCATAGCCAGAGAAATCTGTTATTTAAAAACGTTGGAATTCTTAAGCGGGAAAAATACCATAACAAGTGTATACATCTCAGAAGCTAACTTGATATATTAAGAAAATAATTAGCCACAGAGACAAAAAGTACAAAAAATGATAATTCACTTGGTCATTCATACGCAGATACCTCCTCACTAGCATTCCTAACACAGCAGGGGGAAATATTTGTCCTTCATTTCCAAACTGAGTTTAAATCACTTCTACAAATAAGATATGGATAAACACAAGGGAAAGAGAAAACAGCATCCTAGCCTTATAAGGTATTCCAAAGCATCACCAGACTCTCAAACAATAATTCCCAAAAAATTCATATCAAGATAAAGGGTTAGAGTGGAGGAAAAAACAAGGCTAATGCTTGCCCGACGGCAAACATAAAGAAAGCAGATGAAATACAGACGACGTATTTCACTTCGAGAAGATCGTTCAACATTCACACCTATCACAGAAAACCATAGAATCACAAAGAAAGGCATAATAATATGCTTTGGAATAAAAAATAACGACGCGAGAGATAATGGTTCGTCCATATAAGCCCTCCTGATCACGGGCCGGTTGAAAATGACGCGGGCCCGAACACCTCCCGCAGGGATAACAAATGAGCAACGAAGCGCGCTTTCAGTGAGGAAGACGACACCACCTCTGTGGGAAGGCGTCTCCTTGGAAATCAAGACGGGCTGGGCTCTAGGGGAGTTGAGGAATCACCAATAGCGGGACTGGGCTAATGGGAGTTGACAAGCCCCGCAGCCGAAGGACGCCTCTTGCGGGCCAATTCGAAGGTGGTTGGACACAGCACATCCACGAAAACCGCAAAATAGAGCGGAATGCCTGTTTAGTTGAAAAAAAGATAAGCATTCTAAAGATAACTCGAAAATAGACATATCAGTGTTGGCTAAGTCGCGAAAATAAAATCTGGTATTCAATTTTGGAAAGGATTTATTATTTTAAGTCCTTACCCGGAAACATACCTACGAGCATTTTGAATGAGTTCAGCCATAAAAATTCTAATAATCACAGAAATCGATTGCTTCTAGATTATCTTGTATATCAATGGCAGTTAATTTCTTGATTAAATGCCAGTCCATACTTTAGCGTACCATAGATTTGAAACAACGATGTCAAAATAGATAGAAAAAACAACGATACGATTCTTACTGATGATATAACTTTTTACGAATTGCTTAAAATCTTTTGGAGGCAAATTCCAAAGATAATTTGAACTAACTTGATTTAACAGCAAGTTTTATGGCTAAAAATCGATAAAACCACTGACCTACACGTTTCAACAACTATACGACCAATTTCTGCGACTGATATAGCGTCTACGAGATTATTCCGTCCACTTAATGAGCACAGATTTAAATTTGATGGGGGTTCATTTTAATAACTTGATAAACATGTCGTTATATTAGTCAATTTAAGCAATTTCTTTTTTAAAAAAACCTATATCAAACATTCGACGAGGAAACAAAGCAAAATTTATTTTTGTTGATTCGGAAAACATCGACTTATTGTAAGATATAGATTGCCCTCTGAGTAAGTCATTCGAGCATTCATTTTTGGCCCCTAAATGCATCGCCCGTAGGCGGGCTGAAATGAACCGATTCGGAGAGACGTGCAATTTGCATGCCCTGATTTCACACACGACCGAATGGCGGCGAAGAGGAAATGCTCCAGCCAACCCGATACCTACACAATTCAGCGTTTCGGGAGAAGAGCGTGAAAAATTCTGGATAAAAATTCCGAAACCGAAAAAAAGAGCATCGTTTCTTTTGTCTCGGAACCGACCTAAATTCGCCATTTACGGATATGCCGGACAGGCCTAGCTTTTTCATGGCGACCCGAATACGGAATGTTATTTTAATATATTCATCCGTCGCCTCCTTATTGATTACCGTCGATATCTCTGGGATGATCATTGAAATTCAGCATGGGAGGAGAAAATTGTCCCAACTAAGTCACTAATCACGTTTCCGGAAGTAGGAAGAAATATTACTACGAGCAAGTGTAATTTACAATGCAATGTAGTGAAGGTATTCTCCTCGTAATCGTCAAGGTGGGATTAAATGGGAGCATTTTGCCACCTATCCGGGCCTGCCCCGCCTCCCAATATTGATTTCCTTTTTCAATTCACAACGAGGCCTATTCACCATCTTTTTATTCATACATCTTATCATCTTCGTTGTTCTTTCCCGCTTACTTAATATGCTTCCCTCATCTCGCATTTTAGCATCCCCTCCCTCCATTTTAACAATCTTTCTCCCCCGTATCTAGAGAAGTTTTTCTTTCCACACACCTCCGTAAATATAGTCTCTTCCACGGTTGCACTATTAAGCTCTAGCTACAACTAGAAGCCAGCCCACCCATTTGACCTCATCTTTCCTCCCGCCTGTATCAACATCTTCCTCTTTCCGTGTACCAAGTATTCTTCCTTGAGTCACGGCTTTAAATACATTATCATAGCTAAGCATAAGTCCAAGCCGATTCTATTTTTTCCATCCATATCAGCTTCCATTTACCTTTATATACTACCAAACTTAAAAAGTCTAGACAGGATGCCTATCTTTTCTACGCTTGTGCATAATATATATCGCAACACTCCACTACAAACTCCTCTTTGCAGTTTTCTTAACCACCGGGCAACAAAACCGTAATTAATACATTCATAATACAAATCAAACCTTACCAAATATTCTATCGTCCTAAGATATTATTATTTCCTATTGTTCTTCACCATGTAACGCAGCATTTAATTCATAACTTTTGTCTCCTTTCTCTCAACACACAATAGGTTACCGTTATAAACTCTATCCCAATGCAGTAGCCCTCTTATACCAAACCTATTCACTTCCCATTAAAAACATCACATTATTTTTTCATGTTAGCCGAGTAAGTGAAATGGTATAATCAAAAACTAAAAGCACGGCCTCGGAATATAGCCCTGATGGAATAAAAAAAACTAACGGCAACTAAGACCAGCAGGTGGGAGGGAAGAGAGACCCGTCAGTCTTTTTAAGAGGTCCATCCTCGACGAAGGCAAAAACATAAGCGGTGCTGAGGAGAGCAGATGGCAAAGAGTTTTGTTCCGAGCCCTACCTGGGCCCGTGGCTAAACTTTCTTGGGATAAAGGGAAGGTGTGTAAGGGTGGCGGGGCACGTGGGCGACCCCCGCAGGATGGCCGCCGACACCCCCGCCGCCTGACCCTCCTCCTGCCCACCCGTCCATTTCATCTGCTGCTGCATCTCCAGACGGTCCAACTACAACACAACGCACGAGAGGGCGGCCGAGAAAGGTGAACTGGCGTGACCTTGGGACGACCGGGCGGGGGCGAGAGCCGAAGGCAAACCGACGCCAAAGGATTCCTACGCGTCCCTCCTCACTGTCTCTCCGGGTGCAGATTGCGTCTTCGAGGAGAGGAATTGGATGGAAAATGGACCGCAAGAAACAATCGATTTTCATAAAGATGTGGTAATCGGAAGATACTCTGCGTGGCGGGAAAGGAGGCGGGACGCTACTTTTCCCGCCCTAGGGTGCGTGGGTCCAAGTAGCATTTCTTAGAATTCTGACCACGCCCGAGGGTACTCTACCCTTTCCCGCTGCGACCCCTTTCCCTCCACCCGCACCCCAAGAAAATAGCTATATAGGGCAGAAATTGTGGCCCGCGGTGGACAGTTTTTCGTGGGAGTACAGCAAGTGCGGAGTGCTTGGGCAGAGCGAGTTCGTCGTTCGGGGACTGCTACGACTCTCCTCGGGGGACTCTTCGGGACCTAGACGCGGGAGCTGCGGTAGATCTCGAACGACGACTCGAGTGGGAATCGAGCCGGGTACAACAAGATCCACGTACATCGGCACCGCCTCTCCCTACTCGCCGCCACGTAAGTTCTCTGCCCAAGCATTCCACCTCCGTGCGCGCCAGCCTCAAATCCCCCCCCGGTGCAAGTGCAAGAACTGAATAAGAACGAACAATAAAAGCTGGGTTAATTACTCCCAATGAGCATTTGATTCGCTCTCCCTTCGGGACCTTATCCAGGCAGAAGACCTACCAGTAGGTAGCAGTGTCGTCCAGTCGCGACATTTTGGTGTCAGGTGGAAAATTAATTGTAATTTTCGGGAGCTAGTTTTACAGTGAATAATCTAAAGGACATTTATTCCGAATTTTTGTTATTTTCGTGCTTTATTTTATTTTTGTTTGTGTTGAATTTTGGTATTACTTCACTATGGCCTGGCCGCAGGAAAATTTTATTTTCAAACAAAACACGAATCCATTATTTCGGCAGGAGCATAGCGCGGATTTAATTGATTTTTGTCCATCCGTTAATACTATAACCCCAAATCATTCTGAGAATTTACCTAATCCGCCATCCCCTTCACCTAATTCCGCCATCCCTCACACTCTTGGGGGACAAGTATATTTTATTCCGCTATTCAGTGGGGATGATGACGTATCGGTAGAAACTTTTTTAGAAAAATTGGATTTAATTCGCAATTTAAGTGCTTGGACCGAACCTCAAACGTTATGTGTCGCGCGCTTACGCTTGGCAGGTTCCGCTGCTGAATATGTGTCGGCTAATCCACACGTAGTTAAAAGCTTCAGTGATTTCCTTAGGTATTTAAAACAGAGATTTTCCGCCCGCATTTCACCTCTGTATCTCGAGCGCTTATTTTCCAGCTGCACTCAGCAGCCTTTGGAAACAGTAGCAGGCTACGCAACAAGGCTTCGGAAAATTGCAAGGCAATTGCTGGAAACGCTCGCGGATCCGTCCTCGGAAGTGGCCACGGCGATGATAGGAAACAGGCTTCTTTTGCAATTTTTGTCGGGATTAAGAGAAGAAATAGGTCGCTTTGTGCAAGTCAGACACCCAAAGAGTATGTTAGAGGCCGAAGAGTATGCTCTGCAGGAGGAAGCGACTGTGAAGAGTTACGCCGCCAAAAAAATAGACGCGCAGTATGTGCATATGTTGGATAGCTTTCCCTATGACCCTGCCTTCCACATCCCTTCACCCCAAGCCGGGAGAATACCCTCACTCTCCCTTTCTTCGTCCAGCTTTCCTCAAGTGAACCACATCCCTGACAGACAAGGCCTTCGCCCACACCCTTCTCCTAGACCCTCTCCTGCCCATAAACCTGTCGTTCAAGATCGCCCAACAAATGACAACCGAAGCTGCTATTCTTGCGGAAAGACAGGTCATATTTCTAAGAACTGTCGCTCGCAACCCCATCGCTGCTATAATTGTGGGGAAAATTCACACTTCTCCAAGGAATGTCCACTTCAGTGTTGTGGAATTTGTAAAGAAATCGGCCATCGCCCGCTCCATTGCCCCATCAAGAAGACCTCCGAGAAACCGGGAAATGGGATAACCCCGGCCGCGAGGTCGGGGACGAAGTAATTTTGGCAGTATCACCAGTATCGGGTATGGCAGTAAGAGTTCAAATATTGGGAAAGCCTTACCGTTTTTTAGTGGACACCGGAGCAGCAGTTACCATTATAAATGAGAAAAAATTTCCATTTCATACTCTCCAGGTTTTGCCCTACAATCGACCAATTAAGAGCGCCTCGGGTCATTGTTTAAAAACTTCTGGCCAAAGCTACCTTCCATGCTTAATAGGTGGAATACCATACCCCCATGATGCTCTTATTGTTGACTTGGGAGAGACGGAGTATGATGGTATACTAGGATTAGATTTTATGACGCAGTATGGAAGTCAAATATGCCTCGCTAGCGGCACCTTCAAAATTACACCGGATCACACCGTGGAGTTGCTCTCGAGAGATGCCCCTTTGGAAGAGATAAAATTAATTTCTTTCGAAGAGACTAGTGGTAGCAAGGAAAATAAATCAAACTATATTCCAATTAACGATACGGATTTGCTTTTCTTTATGGAAGAAGAAAAACTTAAGGACTTACCGGAACCGATATTACCCCAACAGGCCTCCATCGCAGTAGGAAATTTGATCGACATTGACACACCCTGGTCGGTTGAAACAGAAACGCAAAATAGATTGAGTAATTTTCGGGAGACAAATGATATAATGCTTGAGGAATTTTCAGGACCTTTAAGGAGAATTAGTGAAAGTGGAGAGGAATACGAGAGAACGCCAGTGGACGAGTCAAATGGAGAGGATGAATGTGAGGTTATCGAAATCATCCCGGCCGAAAGGCAAGAACAGGATTATCTTGGGAATATGGGAGAGATTGGCGAGTATAATGGGCCGTCAGGGACTCTACCAGGGAAATTTTGGAGTACTGACGATGAAAGGGTATGTACCGCAATCTCTTCCGCCGAGAGGCAATCGCGAGATGACCTTGTGACCAAGGGAGAGATATGCGATGGGTATGAGCAAAGCATCACTGATCCTCTAAAGAATTATTTTGGGCCGTCAGGGACTCTACCAGGAAAATTTTGGAGTACTGACGATGAAATGGCGTGCACCGCAATCTTTCCCGCCGAGAGGCAATTACAAGATGACCTTGTGACCAAGGGAGAGATATGCGACATGTATGATAAAAACGCTGATCTCCGACAAGAAAAGTTTCGAACGTATGCATATTTAAAGAAACGAGAAAAAATTCCCCCCTATTCTGCAGTATTAATCGCCGCCTGGAATGAAGAATTAGCTGGAAAAGTCGTGTCAGTGGAGGCAGCGGACAATGAGACACTTGTAATCCCCTCTGTCTCTAAAGTTTCCGACGCTGGAGCCGTGAATGTTCTTCTAGGAAATCTTACTAGTTCCGAACAAGTCTTGAAAGCTGGAACAGGGATTTGTGTGGAAGAAGAAAACGAGGAAATTATGTTCTTATCCATTCAGGAGGGAAAGGAAGAACCACCAATTTGGCCAGAAGAGGCGAAAAATGGTGATTTGTTATCACTATTTAACTTTGATAGCGTACCGGAAGGCGCGAGAGACTCCTTGAAAATTTTAATCAGTGAATATTCAGATATATTCACTCATGGATCCACTCCTCTAGGATGCACAAATCAAGTGAAGCACATTATTAATGTTGGTGATGCCCGACCGATTAAAAAACAACCTTATCGCGTCCCCCATGGCCTTCGACCTATTCTAGAGAAAGAAATTAATGAGATGCTCGCTCAAGGTGTCATATCACCTTCTACGAGTCCATGGGCTGCGCCTCTCATTCTGGTGAAAAAGAAGTCATCATCAAATAATGGTATCCCGCAGTACCGTCCTTGCGTAGACTACCGGGCGCTTAACAATGTCACCGCTAAGGAAGTTTTCCCTCTGCCAAATATCGAGGAGACGTTTGATCAATTAGGAGGGGCAAAATATTTTTCTACGATGGACCTCTGCAGTGGGTATTGGCAGGTGGAGATGGATGAAGCAAGTAAACAATACACGGCCTTCAGTACACCAGACGGGCATTACGAGTGCAACCGCATGAGCTTCGGACTCGCGAATGCACCCTCCACGTTCATGCGCTTAATGATGAAGGTACTTCGTGGGATGATCAACCATGGCTGCGCCTGCTACCTGGACGACATCATACGCTATGATTCTACTCCCGAAGACCACATCAATGGGCTCCGAGAAGTTTTTAGCCGATTACGTAGTGCAAACCTACGACTTAAGCCGCAAAAATGTAACTTCTTCAAGGAGCGAGTCGGATTTTTGGGCCATGTGGTGTCGGTCGATGGAATACGGCCGGACAAAGAGAAAGTTGAGGCCATAAAAAACTTCCCTATACCTAAGAATATTCAGGCAATACAATCCTTCCTCGGTCTCGTCGGATACTATAGACGTTTCATACCGGATTTCGCGGACGTTTCTTGCCATCTCACACGGCTGATAAAAAAAGGCAACGAATTTGTTTGGGAAGAGGAACAGCAACAGGCGTTCGAGAAATTAAGATTGGCTCTCTGCACTCAACCCGTACTAAAATTTCCTGATTTTTCGAAACCATTTCTTCTTTACACGGACGCCTCTACTCAAGCGTTGGGAGGAATATTGGCGCAAAATTTTGAAGATGGTGAGCACCCTGTGGCCTGTGCCAGCCGGCAGTTGCGTAAAGCTGAGAAGTCATATTCCGCAACAGAACTAGAGTGCTTAGCAGTGGTGGAAATGATTAAAAAATTTCGCGTATACTTGCTCGGACGAACCTTCACCCTCTATACAGATCATAAGCCGCTAAAATGGCTGCTAACGCAGAAAGAGCCGAAACCGCGATTGGCGCGCTGGATCATGGAGATCACTGAATTTACGTTCGACATCCAACACCGACCTGGCAAACAACTGCCCCACGTAGATGCGCTATCCAGAATAATTCCCGGGATTAACGCCCTCGAGGTGGAGATGGTCACTCACGAGCCAACGTGGGATAAGGAGAAAATACTGCATGAGCAACAAAACTGTCCCCATTTAAAATCCCTCCATGACTTGGCCCGAATTCATGACCCATCCTTTTTCTACGATGAAGATGGACTCCTTTATAAAGTTATCCCCGGCACACCCGATCCTAAATTTTCCCTATGTGCACCAAAAGCTATGCGTCGATACATCATGGAGCGATGTCATGACAATCCATTAGCTGGACACCTAGGCGTGACGAAGACTTTGGAACTTGTTCGCAGGCACTTCTTTTGGGATGGATCCTCGGTCGATACGACTAACTATGTTAGCGGCTGTCTAACGTGTAAGAAGAGAAAGGCAAGAACCCAAAGGATACCGACTCAGCCCACAGAAGAAACCTCCTACCCCCTCGAAAAATTAGCATTGGATATCGTGGGGCCTCTTCCGAAATCTTCCCGCGGAAATCAGTACATCTTAACCTGCCAGGACCACTTCACCCGGTATCCCGAGGCCGTGGCCATTCCCAACCAATCCGCGGAAACAATCGCGCGAGCTTTTGTGGAAAATGTTATCTGTCGTCACGGAGTACCGAAATACCTTTTGACAGACCGTGGTGCGAATTTCACCTCCAACCTAATGAAAAATGTCTGTAAACTTTTGCAAATTAAGTCGATATTTACCTCCCCTTACAACCCCGCCGCCAACGGTCGCCTAGAACGAGCGCATCAATCGTTCGCGAATGTTATTTCCCACTACGTCTCGCAGGACCACACAGACTGGGATGACCATTTAGATTTTGCTCTTTTTGTATACCGGAATAGCAAAAATAGGATCACCGGGTATTCCCCTGCCTATTTAATGTACGGAAGAGAACTTAAAATGCCGTGGGATGCCGTATTAGAGCCCTCAAGCGTTTCTTACGCCGAGGAACCCCCCTACGAATTGGTAATAAAAAGAAGGCTGCAAATGGCGCATTCGCAAGCCGCAGAATTCAGTAAAGAGAACTTAAAGAGCGACAGGGAGAGGAATAATCAAGGGATATCTCTTCCCCCGCTGATGGTCGGACAAATGGTCCTACTGAGAAATATGAAGCTTCCAGGTGGCGCGAGTAAAAAGCTCGCCTCTCGGTGGATTGGGCCATATGAAGTAATTAAGGTGAGAAGTCCAGTCACCTATGATATTCAAAGCACC
Organism: Ischnura elegans; assembly: GCF_921293095.1. Lineage (NCBI taxonomy): Eukaryota > Metazoa > Arthropoda > Insecta > Odonata > Coenagrionidae > Ischnura > Ischnura elegans. Next base: position 89,743,657 of record NC_060249.1, read on the forward strand.
CAGCACGGTAGAACCCTCATTGCCCACCGCCGTAACCTTTTACCCCTACCACCTGATCCTGTGCCAACGCAACCCACTTTCCATGCCGACTGCAGTGATCTCTCATCCCCCTCCCCCCCTTGTGAGCCTCGCCGGACGCCCTCTCCGAGACCTCTCGAAGAAGAAAGTGCGTCGCTGCCCACTCCCCCGACCCCCCGAAGTCATCCTTATAATCTTCGACCCTTACCGGGTCGTGGAATCCACCCTTAGAAATCACTCCCTTCACCATGCCGCACCCTCGGAGACGCCCTGCACTCCGACTCACCACCCTTTTGGTGGGAACGTTCGGTGGTACGCGTTGGAGGAGAAGGATCCACCGATTTGACACGTCGGACGCCCGAGGACACCAGGACAATATCCCCCCCCAGTGCTCCGAGCCGTCAATTTTTTTCGTGCGTGAAAGGACAGAAGACTCGGTTTTATGCTCTATATGTTATGCTTATTTGTTTTTTCCTCAGTGCGACTTTGGACACACAAGTGATATTTTTGTGCAGTGATTTTAGAGATTCTTTTTATCAAATGCAGTGCAGTGTTTTCTTTAAATATTTTATTCTATGAGTTTATAGTGACGATGGACACAGTTATTCTTTTGAGCTTTTTACATTTTATTTTAAGACTAAACAGTTACGTTGGACACATTAAGTGCAACATTCAGTGATTTTTTAAAAAATGTTCGTGTTTTTTAAAGGTATTTTTTTTCTGTTTAAGTGTTTATTCTTGATATTTGCACTGTAAATTGTTTTTTCCCCTCGTTGAAAATTTGGTGATTTTTTTTTCATTTGGTTTCTTTCAATGTTTTTTTTGTATGTTGTAATTGTCTATTTTTGTCAATTGTGTTTGCGAATTGTTTATTTTTCGTATGAGTTCTTATTTGAAATATTTATGTTGACTTGAGGCTGGAGCGCAATGAAACCTACCCCTCTCCTTTTCAAATCCCCCCCCGTAGCTTTATTTGCCAAGGGGGTGATGTGGTAATCGGAAGATACTCTGCGTGGCGGGAAAGGAGGCGGGACGCTACTTTTCCCGCCCTAGGGTGCGTGGGTCCAAGTAGCATTTCTTAGAATTCTGACCACGCCCGAGGGTACTCTACCCTTTCCCGCTGCGACCCCTTTCCCTCCACCCGCACCCCAAGAAAATAGCTATATAGGGCAGAAATTGTGGCCCGCGGTGGACAGTTTTTCGTGGGAGTACAGCAAGTGCGGAGTGCTTGGGCAGAGCGAGTTCGTCGTTCGGGGACTGCTACGACTCTCCTCGGGGGACTCTTCGGGACCTAGACGCGGGAGCTGCGGTAGATCTCGAACGACGACTCGAGTGGGAATCGAGCCGGGTACAACAAGATCCACGTACATCGGCACCGCCTCTCCCTACTCGCCGCCACGTAAGTTCTCTGCCCAAGCATTCCACCTCCGTGCGCGCCAGCCTCAAATCCCCCCCCGGTGCAAGTGCAAGAACTGAATAAGAACGAACAATAAAAGCTGGGTTAATTACTCCCAATGAGCATTTGATTCGCTCTCCCTTCGGGACCTTATCCAGGCAGAAGACCTACCAGTAGGTAGCAGTGTCGTCCAGTCGCGACAAAGAGACTGATGATTCATTTAACAATTTCCCCATGTATATGTAAAGGTAGGATTCTTAAAGGATTCCGAATGAATTAATTAGGGATGGGTCGAATAGTAGATTTCTCGAATTCGAATATCGAATTCGAATATTAAATCATTGCTCGAATATTCGAATACCTCGAATTTCGAATACCTCGAATACTAAACGATGAATGTGAAAATGTTTGACTAGGTCGCCTATGCAGCAGGAAACCCAAGATTTTGGCGAGTAATTGTGATTGCCTTTAAAGGATTCAAACAAGGAATTTAGCTGATTAATGGAATATTTTAATTTTATGTAAACAATAGGGTAGTTTCCTTCATTAAAGAAAACGAAAGGTATTGATTGTGATTCGTTACCCACCATTAGTGTATTCATAATAAACAAATTATTTCGTTCTAGAAATACCGGTTTAGACTAATGGCAATGTTCAATTTTACCTCATTTGAAAAAGGCCAGATTGGCGCCTATGCGATGCCACTCCACGTGGCATCACAGGGACCTAGTTTCTACACGAGAGGATCGGAGTTTTACATCGTCTGAGGTTACTAATGCATGCATGAGGCACAGAGCTCAGGGAAACATGTCTTTATAATCACACAGTCTGTTTGATAAGGTATTAATAATCCTTATTTAAGCCAAGCGCTACCAGCTAGCATGGTACTCGGCTACCTGCTAGCATCCTGCGTCGTATTAGCGCTCAGAGCCTCGCCCCAAGGTCACCTCACTTGCGGCAGCGGGAACCAGAACGACGTCACGCGGAGTTTTTCCCGGCATTCATACTTACCCGTCGCGTTTTCGCGCGCTTGAAAATTTTCACTTTTAATTTAATCGCGAAAAATAGATATCGTCTTAAAAAACTCTAAAAGCGTTAAATACGTACTTCAGGAGTATTAATATTTCGATTTAGGCAATAAAAAATAATAGGAAACCACCCTATTTGAGCATTACGCCTCCGTTGTATTTCTTCTTCTTCCCGGTATTTATTTTCCTGCGCAAAATGCTTAAATAAAGTCAGAAATATGTCGTGTTTGGTCTTATTCTTTTTTAAATTACGCGCACATTACTAATATTTCAATCCAATAAAGGTGTAATAACAATTGCCGAAAGTCATTGTTAGACACCTTTCGGGCTAGTAGATGACTCATGCAGCAGTTGACCTCGAGAAAGGGGGAAATTCGAAGCAGGTAGGTAGAAAAAGGTCAGTGGGTGAGAAAAGGGGGTGGGTGCGAGACACGTTTTTATTTTTCTCGCGTAACTTGATATTTTTTGAAGCTAAGGTTTTTGTAATACAATCCCTGCGCGAGCTGGGATCTTTTGTTTGATTTCGGAGAAGAGGAAATCGTCAAGAGTGGGTGAGGCGAATGCTGAATGGAGGGGGATAGCAGATCGTGGGAAATGCGCCAATGTCACTATCCCACGGCACTGAGTTCCTCCCTATAGTAGTTTCATCTCCTGGGGAAGATTCAAAATAAGTGCCTGTCATTATTAGCCTCAAAGGACACACGGCAAACACCTCCTCTCATTTTATCAAAAGATGGATGCGGGAAAATGGTCAGTGGGGAGAAAGAGGGAAGGGTGAAACACGATTCTATTATTTTCCGGTAACTTGATATTTTTTTCAAAGCTGAGGTCTTCGTAATACGATCCCTGCACGAGCCGGGACCTTTTTTTGTTTTCGGGGAAGAGGAAACCGTCTGAGGGGGTGGGGCGAACGCTGAATGGATGGGGATAGCGGATCGTGGGAAATGCGCCAATGTTGCTATCCCACGGAACGGAGGTTCTCCTGATAGGGAACACCTGGGATTTTCGGATTTTTTTCATCCGATCAATTTCGGTTCCCCACGTCGAACTCTTTTCACCGCTCGAACCCGTGAATTTGATGTATTTCGTCAGCTTGCCTAAAACGGCGCTGCATGCACTAGACGACTAGAGTTCTCATTTTTCCGAGTCAACTACCAACGACGTGCGAGCGACAGTGTATGACGCGAAATTCTAAGTATTCGAGGTATTCGAGACGGTACCTTTGGCATAACTATTCGAGATCTCGAATATCGAATACTTTCTATTATTCGAGGTATTCGAGTATTCGCGGATACTATTCGCACATCTCTAGAATTAATGTAACAATAATGATGATGAAAATTTTGATAACCAAGCTCGTAACTAAATATAGATCCTTAACCGAAATTATACAGGCACACGCTATAATTGACCCGTAAAAAAAATTTACTCGATGAAAATTTCTAAAATAAAAAAAAAGACTTCCCCTGCAACAACAATTAACAAACAAAATAAAAATTAACAAAACAATTAGTCCTTGAGGCACTTTTTACCAGGTAATAAACTAAAAAAGACTGATTTTTAGAGGAAATATGAGACGTGAACCACAACGTCAACCGGCAGAAATTATTTCGGTTGGCAATGGGATTTCGATTCGTATATGCAAAAACACCAACAATTCTAATATTTTAGCGCAAAATATATCTGGGCAAAACAGTAACCATGGCAACAGAGGCGGAGAAACCCATATAGCGTCCGTCCCTCGTTTCATGCTCTTACTTCGGCCTCCGTTCCTCCTCCGATTTCTAGTCGCTAATCCGCTGAGTCGCGGCAGGAGATTACGGAGCGGATAGAAGTGACGCTGGAACATGTTCGCCCACTCTGGCGACAGTGCAAATAGAAAAAAAACAGCACGAGGAAAGGGCATTGTTTCCTAATGCCCTGAACGGCATTTCCAGCGATATTCGCACTAGGATTGGAACTGACTCGTAACAATCACCACACTCTTCGCTTGGTATCTTTTAAGTATCTGAGAATAAATGAAGGAACTACTTTTCATCGTGAAGCTATTGGCAAAATCGCTTTCGTGAACCTATTAGGTTACAGACATATTATACATCAAATTTTAATGGAAGATGCCCTTTTACTACCCACTCAAAGGAAGCTAAGGGATAAAATAGAAATGCACCAGATAACCGTAGCGTTAGAGATCGCTTATGTCAGCTTCGGCTTCATAAAAACCCTTTAATAACATAACTCAAAATAATTTGCGAACCACAGTTTCCGACTGGGAAAAATATTACTAGTTTTTATAAGAATATGAATAAATTAGAGTAAAGAATATAAAAATGCGCGAAATCACAACCTATGGATCTAAAAGTAATTCCTTATTCTACAGCCACTGACAAAAATTTAGTTAAAATCTAAAAGACAAGAATTTTAAGGCAATTACATAAAGTATCAACCCCTTTTAATAAATTTTTTGTGCCATAAGGAGTTTCTTTTTCCTCAGAACGGAAAACCACACCTCTCCTAAGTTGCATCGTGTGCAAATGGCAAAGGGATTTTTCAAATGAATAGGCAGCTGGGAAGTCAGCCTTTTTTGTCAGCTCCCTTGGACCCTTAAGCAAGATAAGCACTTCGAGGAATCGGCCTCATAATAGCCATGAAAATACTCATTATCAACGAAATGTTTTCTTTTGAAAGGAAGGAAGAGTTACCTACAGAACTTCAGCAGCAAAGTCGATTGCAATGAACTACACGTGTGAACAGAGCTGCTGGTTGGTTTGATTGATGAATAATTCAAGCGCGGTAAATATAGTATCGCAGCAACGATGACAATTATCTTTGTAATCCAGAAATTTCACCTTGTATGAGAAGCATCGGTGAAAGCAGTGCGGCCGAATATTCAGCAGCCAGGTCAATTGAAATGAAGTGTACAAGTGAGGAGAACTGAAGGTAGGGAATACAGAAATGCCATCCTCGAGGTAAAGACCATTTATTATAACACTATTCTACCGATTACGATAGGTTTGTATTGAGTAGGGGAGACCACCGGGGTAGTACCGCTCGGCGGGGCAATACCGTGCACCATAATTTTAGATCCACTGGAGTATGCAGTGAGCGCTGGGAAGTACTGCTGCATAGCGGAAGGAAAGGGAAATCGACAAATACAATCTGGGAGCTTCTGCACGTGTTTCGGACGAAATTTTATCTGTTTTGTCAACTTTTGTTAAAATTTTAAAGACTAACTCGAACTGAGGTAAGGGAAACATGTTATTAGTGACTATATTCAAATTGGTCTACATCTACATAAGTAAGTAATACCCTGCGAGCCACCTCTAGGGTGTCTGGCGGGGGGTGATCAATCACCATCATGCAGCATGCAATTGGATTCCCACATGCACACCACACGGTCCAAAATACGTCACGAAAACTAACAAATTATACTACCAATCCTGGTAGTTTTTAATATCCCATATCTATCTTTTTATAACAAACATGAGTCCTCTATTGTTCTTATTTTAGGTTAGGATTGAAAATGCTGCGTCATGTCGTATTGGGGCAATTCCGTACATCTTGCATGGGGCAATACCGTGCAAGGCGCAAGGTATTGCCTTGTGTTGAACGATAATGCCCCAAATATATTCATAACTTTTCTGAACAACTTGAGCATCAAAATTGCTGTTTTAAGAATGTTCATGTTAAGTATAACGGGCCTTTGATTAGGTGAGTTGCCAAACCTCCCAAGTACAGGCGAACCTCGATAGTCCGAACACACGGTAGTCGGAACACCTCAATAATCCGAACGACCTTAATCCGTCGTATCGTCAGTATGTCTGTACTATTTATGGATTTTTATACTTCGATGCTACAATGAAATATTTAATCGTAAATAGAATTTTTTTTTCTATTTCAGTTCCATGTTAGTAGACTTTTATTGCAACTAATATGGAGGTATTTACTATTTTTGTTTTGTATTATTTTAATTTAAGCTAATATGCTATGTTTAACTTACTTCGATGTTAGAATAAAGCTATTAATTTCATTTTCCATCTTTGTTTTTTTCCCCTCAGTCTTTTCAATATCGTTCATCATCTCCGCACAGCGGTATTGCCCCATGATGAACTGACTGGCTGCACGGTACGCCCTAACTTATGTACGGTATTGCCCCGGCACTCGGGACAATACCGTATAGTGTAAGGGTTTCGTAAAATGGGTTCAACTCTCAATGTAAGATAAATTTTCCAAATATGGAGCAAAGAATTGATCATTGAATCGGTTTTACTTCGAAATAATATGATTGCCCCTTTCATTGAAGATTTCAATTGAAAGATATAAAATAAAAATGCTTAAGTGTACGCCATTACTCCGCTCTCCCCTATTTACGAAGTATTCTAGCCGTCTCTTCAATAACTTTCCTCTTCAATTCACAGTAAGGCCCTCTCACTTTCATTTTATCTAAAATTCCTCACAATCTTTTCCTTCCTCTCCCTCACATACCCGAAATACTACCCTCTAACACTTTTCAGCATCCCCTCCCCGCTAAGTATGTAAAAGCCATTATTTCATATATTTTCAAGCGTTCATGGATTTCGCCTAGAAAGAGAAACCAGAACGCCGCAAGTTGCCGACGAAATTAATCGTGCCTACGCTCTAGTTTTCCAACCGCTCTCCTACAAATACAACTCACTTCTTTGGAAGCGTTCGAACGCCTCCTCCGCGACCTAATCATATGGAAATAACATGCTCCTTTCGGTATAAGGACTTGGGCCCGGCACAAAATGAATCCAGCTTTCACCCATCCATCAAACGGTGTCCCCAGGCTCCAAAGAACAATGGTGAGGCACCCTTTACAAGATCCCTTCACAGTGCTTAGCTTCAATTACGCACTCATAACTTATCATAACTTTCCACGGAGCTTCCGGGGATAAGAGGTAATGAAATAACATGCTGAAGAAGGGCCGCTGTAATAAGTCACGGCTGAAGGAACAAATGATCAGTTAATTTAAACAACAAAAAATCAAACAAGGAAAAAATGAATGAGATCGACCGCTTTACTTGGAATAATGGAGAATAATTTACTTCAGTTCTTTTTTCAGGAGGAAACAAAAATTTCACCCAATGTACCGCTCTAAATCTGAATCAAGAATGAATATCCAAAGCAGATGGAGCTCGTAAAAACCCTTAAAATTATGAGAACGGAAAGAAGTGGCTTCATCAAACTGTATGCATAAAATGGACCAAAAAAGTTAGAAATTTATTCAAAATGAGGAAAATATCTAATGGGAGATGGATATCTTTTAAATGCTACATTCTACCATTTAAAATGTCACGATCAAACATTGCTTTAAATTCAATGGCTCTTTAACGCAATTAGAGGAAAGATTGGAAAGCATATGCAAACGAAAGTCATATTATTATCTAGGCATAACAATGAGCATGCTTCCTGGTACACCTATCCTACTCCAGGATAGCATAATTATCACAGGGAAATTTCACTATTGAATCAAACAATTTTTCGTAAAGATGACAGACTTTATTGGACATATTGATACCGTTGCAGGGGCTAAAATGCCATCCATCACAGCACGAAATACAATTATACGACTTGAGAGAGAATGAAAACAACCGTGTGAATTTAATGGAGGAAAATCTATACCCGATAGGCACATAAAGCTTTCGAACTATAGCCAGAACCGATTCGATTGCGAATGTTCCCTCGCGAGTCAGCCACCTGATTCAGCACAGATTATCAGACACGAAACGCCGTCAACTGAAGGATAATTATTGTTTCGCTGTTCAGCCACCAATCTCGTTTCACTTCACACGACACTTCCGGCACTGAGGTCGCTCAGCTCACGGAAAGCACGACACAAAAATGGCGAAGTAAACAATATACCCTGAATTCTTTAGGCTGTGTCCTTCACTTTCACCGGTCATAATATTGACACGACACCATTCATATACGAAGTCTTTTATTTTAGACAGACTTTATACCACATATTTTATTCCTAATTCCGCTGCACAAACTTGGCAAAATGTGGAACCGTTCAAACAATAAACAAAGCGCATTTGAGTTTAAACTTCTCCAAGGCCCCTTCAAAAAAGGAAATTAAAACCATACGGAAGAACCTTCTTACGAATATTCGTTTAAGAATGATGACTTAACTCTTTTCTCCAGGTTCCTAAACTCATCCGATGCCAAAGCTTCGGTTACCCGGCGCCTGTTTGTTCTTGTACCGGCGCGTGTAGAGACGAAACCACGATCACGTCCGACCTGCATCGAAAAGGTTCGTCCAAGGTTCGTAGGTATGTGCCATTTTCAGTAAATTTTCAAAATACGCTCATCAAATTGTATCTCATTGACTGTTAGCATCAAAATATTCTGTCCGAGCTATATTTTCTGGAAGTTGCACTTAAAATTTCACATTTTCATACAGATTTTTACAGCGATGCTCGTCGAACCGTACCTACTAAAAATGTTAATAAATGTCAGAATATGCATTTAATAGTCCTCCAAAAACAATGACATCATATTCGCTATTCAATTATAATTACGATAAAATAACATTTCAACCTATTTGAGTATATAGCAAATGCTGTACTTGAAGTCAGATCACAGCAGTTGCCTTGAAAATAACGCCCAGTTCGACACAAATAACCGTATAAGGTGATATATGTATAACTATAAGGACTGAATATTACAACTTCTATCTGTTCTAATTAGATTTTTATCCCCGTAAGATACCGTTTACGATGGTAATTCATTTGTTAGTAACCTTTTAAAAAGCACTAATTTTGGATCGAGACACTACCACATTAAGTACATACCATAGACTAAGCGATGCGCGCTAAAAAGTAGATTGCTAAACGTAGCGGGAAAGATCAAAGCAAAATTGATGAGCCTGTCAACAATAAGAGACGACTAAATATTTCATAATTGAGATCACAATAAGAGAACGTCGGCTTTGAAAAATTATATGAACGGCGAAATAGAGAGAGAGCCGGAGGCGGAAGGGCGAATGGATGACGCTGGCGATTTGGGCCACGAGCAGCGGAGCGTCTCGAAATTGAAGCGACCCCCATCAGCGACCGGGACTCCACACCGCCGTCCGAAGAGGGGGGAGGCGGGATTGCCCATTTGCGGGATTTACGAGTCGCGGAAAGGTAGTAGTAGGGAGATGTGACGAGTGAGGGCTTCCTCCTGAGGGCGTGGAAATCGAGATTGCGAGGAGCGAAACGAGCGAGGCTAGGCCGGGGGCCATCACGTGCGGGCCCTCTCCCGCTGGGGCGGGGCTCCAGAGACGGCAATCGAAAAGCAAGCATTTCCCTCTGCGCTTTTATATATTTTACACGATGCATAAAAAATATTACATACTGTCTTATACGAATAATTCAATATTATTTTATGCTTTCCTGGCGAGTAATGTGTGTGAACTCTCCTCGAGATTCCCACCGGGTTAAATTATTCATATTAGCCATTGTTTCAAGTTCCGACTAGGGGCTCATACTCAGGGTCATTATATGATTGAAATTGCTTCATTGGAGGGCGATGCATCACTGCAGACCTGGAATTTTTGCATAGAAAACTGACACCCGGAAAATAAGTCACAATTAGATATTTTTTGGTGGAGACCCACCTTCAGTAAGTTAAACCATTAATTTATCACTCAATGAACGTAAGATGAACAAGCATCTCCAACAATACATGAAAGTTAATGGAATGTATTACGGATTAACTGTTTATTTATACCAACATCTGCTCTATGACTTACTCTTTCCCAATGAACCCAGACCAAACGAATTATAAAAATGCCAATCAGCAGTAAAGTGGTTTTATCCCATTTTTTAAGCAGCCACTTTTCTATTTAACCAGATATATTCTAACGTATATCCGAAATGAAACCCATAAAAAGGATAATTTCAAATAATCCGGATTATCGACGCTAAAGTGCAGGTATTGCTTCGTGATGCTATCCCAACCCGAGGGCAATTTTTTCCGCTAGGTGACATTCAGATGAACCAAGTCATTAACCCTCACTTTTGTGATCTCGTCAACCTGGCCGTCAATAATAAGAGAGGTTTGGGCGAGGCACGGGAGGCGCCAAAGCGGGACGCACGCCTACCCAATCGACATCAGCGCTCTCCCACTGCAAAAGCCGGAAGCATCTCCTCAGTTCCGGGGAAATGGCGGAACTGATAGCGGGATGGGCGCTCACACAGTCAAATAACAATCTCGTTTGTGCTCGAGATCCAGACGCACGGCACAGCACCGTTCGGAAGGGATTCGAACTTCTTGCTTCACGGCGTGAAAAAGGTTAGGTAGAGGATCCGCCATTTGGCCAAAAAATATTGTCACCAACCGCGCATTAAAATCGATTTACCTAAATGGCCAGATGCCTTGCTGGCGGTGGAGCGATTCGATCTTCACGGGGAAATAATAAGCCGTAGTTTTGGCATTTCACCGAAATTAACATTCGAAATAATATGATCTATCATTATTTAACTTTTCAATGCTATTCATTGCGAGAGAAAATACTCGATTGCAACTATTGATAACAAATGTATCGCTTGCACACACTATGACAACCTATGGAAATGCGACAGAAGAGGCAGCATTCATGAAGCCTACTCGGGGCTTCTCTATGTAGTCCCATTGGAAAATTAATTCCCTCAGTTAATGGAATTTGGCAATGCAAAACCATCGTAGTAGACGGAAGGCTTCTTTGAATGAGAATAGTGCAAAATATTACACAATTCAGAGATTATTTTTATACTTATTCGCATACTTCAATTCTAAGCGACTCTATTACATTCAAAATTTAATCGACGATGAGGAGTCTCAAGTTTTTCCAACACATACTAAAAGTAAGATATTGATAGAATTTATGCGACGTTAATTACTCGATGAGGTCCCTAAAACCGAACTGTCCCATATCAGAAATGACCGTCAAAATACAATAATCCATCCATATAAATTATTTTAAACAATGATAGTTGCTACTCACACCACATAATAGCATTCACCATGAAAATCCTTCAAATCTTCCTTTTTTTACCAGTTAGACACCACATTACAAGGCGAATTCCAGATATGAATGGCAGATCCTTGAAGATAAAGAAGAGAAAAGTGGGACCTCCTAAGGATCTAAGACTCATGATGGAACGATCTCACCTAATCACATTTGAATCAACCCGAATTCCAGACAATTTCTAAGGTATCCATTTATTTGTTTCATGCCTTATTTTTTTTTACCGCGAGTAACATTCAAATAGAAGGTTTGACTACGATAAAAATGTTTCCAGATGTTATCACTACGCCTATTAATGCTAGTTCCTACAGTAAAATTTTAAAATAAAAAACTATTACTAGCGGTGGCAATCTGCTTTTCCGGCCGTTGCCTTGTCGCCTATCTTTGTGGTGCTGTTGCCTGTCATAGTGTTGCACCTGTTAATGGTTGCTTAGGAGAATCATGCAGTGAGGAGACTGAATTAATTGTGGCTTGCCACTGTTAGTCTCCTGTTTTGTGAGCAGGCTGTTTTTAGGCCGATTTTGCACATTTGCTTGACTGTAACTTAATGCAATGTCGAATTACAATGCTGGGACCAAGTCTAAAATGTGCGTGCATAAATTCTGCGTCGAACGCACCAAACCCCGTCCCTGTAGCACTTGGTAAGACAGAGATAGACCTTAAAGTGTGACTGCCTATAATGCAGACTTACTGACACGCTACAAACTTAAAATATACATAAAGAAATTTCGGCTGAAGAATGAAAACTTCAGGACCGTAATACAAAGTTGGTTTGATGAGTAGAGAGAAGATTCAACTAGCTACAGAATAAACTTTTTAAATTGCCTAACCAAGGTAATTTTTGTCTTAATTGCGAAAAATAAACAGCCCAACGCACGATTGAGAGTCGGCGGATAGGGGGTGAGGGAAGAGGGCGGGCACCGAGCGGGAGTGATTGGTGAGACAGTGAGGCAGCGAGGTGCGACGGGGAAAGCGACAAAAGGCGAACACGGAAATTTTCCAGGGGTGCGCGCCTCGCGCGTGGGTTAACTGGATAGAAAGAGAGAGAGAGGGGCGAGATTCTATCAGGGTATAGGGCCCCACTCGGTTGGAAAGCACGCCACGCTCATTTGAAAGACAAAAGCCCTCGCGCGTTAATTTTTTTCGGCATTGAGTAAACAAGCTAGTTTCCCGCAGCCTCCTCAGCAAACAATGATAGTCCGGCAATAATGAGGTATTTCCCGTGTTGATGTGCGCTGATCAGGCGCCTTTGCTTAAGGATTTCCACATTTGCGGATCTAGAAAGTCTCCGAGGAGAAAGGGAGTACAATACAGAAATGGATTTACCTGATCGAATTAAATTGATTCACTACTCCTTCTCAAGTGTTTTGACTTGGAGTTAGAAATTAACACGGCAAAATTACGAGAAACTATCCACGGTGTTTACAGTTAATGAGGCCGCCAATCTGCTGATTGTATAAAATTAATTGCACTATTAATGTGTGAAGTTATTTTTGTATTATGATTGCAATTATGATTAATTTAGAAAATAATTTACCCTATCATTCTGTTTTAATGTTGGGTGAATTTGAATTATTAAAGAAATATGTATATAAATAAAATATAAATCAATGACCAAATTAAGTAATGAAATAATTACAGGCAGATTAAGGAATATTGGAGACGAAAAATGAGAAGAATGAAACGCTCATCTATAAAAAGAGAGGACAAAAAGGTTGTATGCCCGATTGTATTAAATTGAAAATCCTGAGCTACTCACAGCCTCCGTTAACTTATTCCCAGATTTTTAACACCTTTTTCTGTGGTTGAGGTCGGTGGCCGGAGAGTTCCGGGACTAGGATCCGGGTGAACCCGTATAGGATACGCCCAATGACACCTACTATTACTCGAGTGATTTCGGAAAATGAGCTATTTGGACAACCACAGGTAGCACAGGGAGGAGTAACGTCGGGGAATCCTCTCCGACGTGTGAATTCACACACCGCCGCGGCGCGCCGGATCGCATACAGGAATCTCGTCTATTCAATCGCAGCGAAATGTTTCGACGTAATTTTCGGAATCTTTCATTTTGAATAAAAGTTATCGAGGCTTACTTTTCAACCATTTCACTGTTTTAATTTAACCCGAGTCAAATATTGTCAGAGAAATAAAAAAATCCGAATAACAACTTATTCCAATCAACGGCGATGAGGAAAAGCATAAAATGCAAAGGTTAAAGAATTACAAATCACAAAAAATATACGCACGAGATATTAAATAGCTTATCCAACCAAAGGTAAGGAGGTTAATAAACTCAAAGGTTACACAATCTATTAGCATTCTTAGGATCATCTATTCGATATAATACCCGGAAAAATAGCTAAATGAGAAAATGAATACGGAGGATACTAATTCCCACAGGAACTATTCTTAGGCAGAATTCGTTAAGGTAAGTCTTCTTCACATAAATTTAAACGTATCTTCCCAATATGTGAAGGGATTCGCAAGTGGAATACGAATTACAATCATTACAAAGTACAAAGGTGGAAAAGAGTATATTCTATTTAAACCATGTATTTTATCTTAATAAAACCAAGGAACTTATATAAATGATGATCGTTTGTCCAACAAATGGAACTAATAACACCCGCACAAACATCGGCTCCGAAGGTGATGTGGAATTTACATACGGACCAAGAAGTGACAGGGGCACGGTTAAGAAAGAATGCGTATTATAATAACCTCTATAAATATGTTAACGTTTCAACTCCCACTTGCGGCTTATACTAAAAAGAAAGACGCATTTGTAAAATATCAAAACTAACTTTAAAATGAGCCACACCAAAAAATTCTTTATCAGTTATTACAAGGTTAACTGTTCTCACACATTGCGCAAACTCGCAATACAAAAATTGCGCTAAAATATCTGCCATTACAGTGTAGCCATCTATTTTCTACGAAGCAATAAATTCAGTGCCGACAGATTAATCACATTTAGCTATTTATGAAATCAAAATTTTGACTTTAAAAATAAATGCCCACAGCAATTGGGCAGACAGTATTCAAAGCGGAAGATACCACGAAAGGTGCGTGGAAAATGTAAAATACCAGAGTTATCGGAGAAGATTGGAGAAGCTAAGGGCACCTGGCTAGACGGGTGGCATTATGAAACATGCGGAAGGCAGATTGAGAGTAGCATGGACCGGAAACGCATGGAAGGGAGATACAAGACGAAATGGAGGCTACTACGATGCGATCAATAGAGTCAGCAGACGAAAATAGCCGATAAGAGCGGCTGAGCGATGAGCTCCATCATCATCATCATCGTTCGGAGAAAGCCTAGACGCGCCGCTCTACATTTCGGAGCGGACAACTGAGCATCAAAAGGCGACCAAATGAGGACCGCCCAAGGGTGAGCAACCTCGGGAACCCGAACTGCGTTTGGCACGTGGGTTGCTCCACCGGGATGCCATCTATTAAAAAAAAAAACAATAAAAATCTTTGGGAAGCGCTGAAGAGCCATCTTCAACGGTGGAAAAGTCTCCTGTCAGTTCGCGGGTTGATCTCTCATCACATACGGTTAGGGACTGGATTAAAACGTACATATTCATGAAATGTTAAGAAGAATCACGAATATTTCAAAGGAACACGTACAAAGACACCCTCCACTTTGTATCAGTAGCCCCTCTAGAAAATTAAGTCACTATTAACGCTAAGGAGACGAAATTAGAACGTTAGTAGCATTGTTACCAGCGGTCTTCGTTCAACAATTGTCGGTTTACGAAAGTGTACACATAGGCCAGAGTAATAATTAGCGATAGTTAGTAATTGCATAGTTAATTGACCAAAAGTGATAATTAAAATTGATAAAAAAAAATAAAAAAGTTCAAAGTTTTTAGAAAATCTGAAGTAGAATTATACTTCAAAGTAGGCACACCCTCCAGCAAAATTACCATGCAACCTATTCGGAAAGCATTGGAGTAGTGAGATAGAATTCCAAATCCGTGTCTCGATAACCATTTGCACCAACATACTTTACTATCAAGGCCCTCCGTTAACTATCCGAAGGTTCCGCGCATCTGTATAGCGATTCCTCGCTGAGATTCGTCGCTCATTCGTCGGTGGGCGGGTCGCCGCTGGAACGATTGGAATAAGCCGCGGGAGGGAAGGCGGGTCCTCTGGCAACCGCGACGCCTGCGCCCCTCGAGTCCGCGCAGGGCCAATGCGTCGGGCATCTCGGTAAGGGGTGGCCTGAGCGACCAATGGCGATAATTTACTCTCCCCAGGGGCATGGCCGTGAGATACCGCGCACTACAGGGAGCAGGAAACGCATTCATCACATCTTCCCACAAATCCGAACGCGACACCACCACTCGCTTGAAGTCTTTCATGGCGGATACTACACAATTCGTAATAAAATACAATGGGACAGAAAAATGTATGACAAAAAGTAATTGATGTGAAGATTCATTCATTACACGCGGGGAGATCTAAGAGCTTAGCTTTAGGCGGCACTAAGCCTTAGGCGACTAAATTCGAGTCAACATCAATATTTTACTTATTAAAATATGCAATAATGTTGCTAAAATATTTAATTCATTGAAAATATTTTATCGCATTTCAAATAAGACTCGCTTAGTATTATCAATTATTAATTACTAACTATTATCCATTTCGGGAAATTGTCTCCTTTTTAATCACGAAATATAAATCATTAGAGTTCAAAGTATACTTTCGTAGTTAAACTGTGTTAATAATTCGTCATAACTTAAATTTTTTTAACTATCTGTTACTTAAATATTTCATCACTCTTAGAAATATATTTGCTAGGGCATCTCCCATATTGTAAGGAGCGGCAAAAGGAGAAGTTAACTAACCACGACAATTAAACAGAACGAGACTAATGAGTTTAAAAGTTTTTAACTACATGCGTAGGAACAATAATTCGGGTAAAAATAAAACGTTCTGAACATCCCACTTCTTTAAATTATTATTGGTTGTAGTTGCACAAATCGGCAAAGAGATGGACAATACAAAAATTTGTATAATTTGATTCCAGAAAATTGAACATCAAGTCAGTATGAAAGTAATCGTCCAAGAATAAATTTCGCAATGTCATGCGATACGACTCATCGATATGATATTTGAATCTGAAAGGTAAAATACGATGGGGGAGGAAGGTTGAAAAAAGCAGCGAAAATAGGACGTGCGATTAGTCTAAACCTTGGATAGATGGGCCACAGTCATCCACAGCGGGTTTCTTGAACAGCGCCGAAAAATACACTCGGAAGATTTGTCTTGGCGGGATGACTTGAAAGATAAATTCCCACACCCGAAGCTCTGGCAACCACGACTATATTGCCATACACAGTTGTACCTTGAATTTCTCTCCGAGGGGGCTCAGTCAGAAACCACGGTTCCACAGGATTACGAACAAGGCACCTCAACAAACATTTTCACCCCGTGTATCTTTAAGCCTCAACACGGAAATGACCCCGAAAAAGTAAATTCACTCGGTAATGTTCGAGCGAGAGGAACAACTTAGCGCGCGGACCGGCGATATGCCTCCAACTTTCTACGGGCGAAAAGGATTTTAAATTGCGGGAGGCGACCCAGGTGGAGAGGACGCGACCTCGTGTTTTCCCAGGGCAAAGAGATGATGCCAGGGATTAAGAATTCGGTGATTTCTGGGGAAACGGCTGAACGCTTTGCGGCAAGAAGGGGGCAGCTTTCTCCACAACACTGGCAAAGGGGGAGGGACGATGACTTGCCAACCCTTTCCAAGCTCTGAGAGGAGGTTTTATCGCGGGTAAAAAGTTTAAAAAAAAAATGTGTATGTATTTTTCGCATTTCTTGTTAACGTTTTGCTTTCAGAGAAGGCTGATGGCAAAAATCGAAATAAAGGTACACTTTGCAGGAAATTCACCACTTAAATGTTTCAAACAAATGGTAATCAAGCTTTCTGAGGAGTCACTGAATTACGCAGGAATTTTATACACAGCCTGCAGACAGATAGTGCACTGTATCATAGTATGAGCATGATAGAACTGAACTGAACTGAACCCATTTTCTAAATTATAAAACATTTTATGCCTATATTCATGAGTTAGCCCTATTTTCATTACTCTTTTTTAGGTGTTACACTTACTCCTAAGATGTGTCTCCCCTTGAGAATTCAGTGATTTCAGGGGAAACGCTTTGCAGCTAGAAGGGGTAAACTTTCTCCACAGATCTCACAAAGGAGGCGGGATGATGACTTCACAACCCTTGATCCTTTTAAAGGGGTAAGCAGTATTTGTGCCGTGCGTTCCCGAAGGCGTCGTGCTGATGAGTGCGAAAGAATGGCGGCTCCTAATCTCTGGTGGGGGGGAATGGCTCTGTTGATATCAACGTTGAAACCCCTTGACCTCGAGCAGATACTCATCGCGGCATACGCTGAGAAGGGGGCGGGCCCTGGCACGAGTGGCATACGGCAGAGATATATACAAGTGCTGGGGAAAGTGGAAATGACCGTCTGCGTGGAAACAAAAGAAGTGATTCACACAAATAGTGTACTTACTACTCGCGAGTAAGAGAACACCAATTCAACGACAATGCCATTAAAATATTTAAAAAATAGAAACTCCAACTTTCTCACTATTCATATTTTATTTCCATTTAATTTCATTCAAACTTTATCTTTCAGGCCTGAAGGAAAAATTATTATTTGGTGAAATAAGAAGCTATAAAGTATCAGTACGTTACACCTCCAATTTTTCAAGCTATTTCTTCAATACGCAACTTAGTTCTCAGAGACCATAAACAAATTCTCTCGCGAATTCAGAAAAGTAGACGATAAATAATGCTGCTTACTGTAAAGTAAATGGTAGTAATTAAGTACGTAATCAGAATATTTATCATCACGGCTGAGTCATTATGGTTGATTTTCATTATTATTTTTTTCGTATCATTTCCTCAAATTACTTTTTTAACGTAAATGCTCATCCGTTCGATCACCCAGGCACTGATGTGTTGGAGGAAAATTATTACTTATAATTACACACGAAAGATTGTTTGTAAAGGAAGCAGAGGTATATTGTACACGAAATTATCGTATGCCAATATTTCAATCCGTTAACTTGGCGTGTATGTTCGATATCATCGGTGGTTTAAGTAACCAATCATTCTAATCGTTTTCAAAACACTGCCCTACCAAGACAGATAATGACCCTACGTTATCGTACCGTGGACGGGACTGAGTAACTAGGCGTTAAAATTTAGACGCGTGTTTTCCTTGTATGAGAAAAAAATCGTTTAGATAAATCTGCGGAAGACTTTCACACGAGGTAGACCCATGGGAGTAAAGGTAAGTAAGAGAAAGCGGTGATGATGGGAGGAACAGAGACTGAAGGTGCTCGACGAATCTCCAGGATCGCTCAGGAGGGGTAAGTTTCATTAAGGGAACGTCAGCGAGGAATTCGACCTTTCACGCATCCATCAGCCACACACGCGTGCCGGCGATCCAATCCGAAAAGACGCCTCGACAAGTCTCATAATTAATTTTCAAAAAGGGAAGCGGAAAAGAATTTCGAAATCTGGGTCGCCCCGAGAGCCCAAAAAGAGAAGGGTGGGACGCATTGCAGCATTTATAAGGCGCATCACTCCCTTTCAACCGGTCTTACTCTGTCCTTTTTCGTGACGAATAACTCGTTTATAATACACACCGTCATCTTAATATTATTCGGGCATACATAATGGATCCTTGTCAAATTTTTCCGGTAGCTAATGTTAACTAACCATTTTTACGTACGAGGAAATAACGTTGTAAAATTTTCAACGACAGGCAAATTTCCGATACGGATCGACTATGTGCCTATACGTACCCTGAAAATTTCAAGATGATGGCGATAACTTTGAACAAGAAAAGTCACGAAAAAGACATGTTTTGCGTTCTCTACAATCAAGCACTTTGCAATTCCTCGCCCTTCAAAATCACTCCAACTCAATTTGGATGAATTTTTGAGAAAGGAAACGTCTTAATGTATATAATAAAAAGAAAAAATATGCGTAGTACGGAAAGGTGAGATGCTTTAAGGTACCTCAGTAGACGTTGATTGAGCGGCTCTCCGAAGTCCATATCTCCTGGCACATACATTGCATTAAAGTCTAACAATTTCTCAAATGTGCTCTTTCATGGCATAACTAAACTTTCCGCAAGAACTAGCTCAAATCAACAAAAATATTTTTTTAAAGCGTGATATCAAAGGGGTGTTCAATTTAATAGTCGGCATATTTTCCACAGGTTAAAAAATTATCCTTCCTTAACCCAAAATCTGCTACACTGAAAGCTAATCCTAGAGCAGTAAAAGTGTTTTTGCTGTACCAAAACTACCAATAACACCATCACGTCGGTCGTTACTAGATTCATTTCTCCACTTTAGAAAGCTCGAATCATATCGCGAAAGAGTGAGGGGAGGAGTAGAGCGATACGGGGTAAAATATTGAGCGCGCGAGGGTCGTAACCGATGATCCTTAAAACAATAATTTTGGCCCCGAGCGGATCTGGCGCGCTGCTATCGTATCGGAAACCAAGTGGAGAGCACCGCGTAAATAACCCTTTCGAGTGTGAAAGCTGTTGGGGAGTGAGGAAGCGCATTTCCGCTGATTGACGAGAAAACGCAGAGCATTGCGGAGACGCCACCATGTGGTTTACGCGAACCGTTCATTTTCCGCTATGATGGACGCGGCCATCTCTCTCTCTCCCCTCTCCTTGATGCCCTAGGAGAGGCTTTTTCTTCGCTAAAACTTTTCAAATTTCATCGTCTAAATTGCAACCTATTAAACTACGGTCAACGGGGGTAACTTTGGCCCTATCCAGGCAACTTCGGCCTATGGGCGTAAAAAGATTCATAGCAATGTATTTATCCATTTGCATTGACTTATCGACTTAGTTTTTGCATCAGTCGATAGGTAGCAGAACAGAATTGATAGAACAGTCCTTAATTAGTTTGGGCTTTAAATCCGCAGAATATATGGAATTTTGCACATTAACTATTTATATATACATAGATACATAGCAATATAATATGACTTTTCCCAGCTGAAATGTATTTTTTTCATTTTTATCCGAATAAAATTAATTTACAGGTTAAAATCGAGGAAAAATTGAAAACAGTACACTAAGAAATACTTTGAGTCGGGTATCTTTGCTCCAACTCGTGGTTTAGGACTAGATTTGTATGCTTTTATTATATTGGGCTAACCCTATCCCAATTCAAGACAACTTTGCCCAAAATTAACAACAAAACCTGGTTTTTATTTTTTTGGTTTTCAGAAACAGCCTTAAATTGAATGTAAAGGATCTTTTAGATAACTTTGGAATAAATTTAACTACTTTCTATACGTTGTTTATTAATTTAAAAATTAAAAAAGTTTTTTCTAAGAAACCATGAAATTATGGGTCTAAGTTACTCCAGTTGGCGGTATTTGGGCAGCACAGCAAGATTTTTCACAGTCGTCATTGTGGTTGAATGTGAATGCTAAAATCAGAGAGGTACATGGAAACATAAGCGTTGATTACCCTCTCGGCATTAGGGCTGTAAGCTCTAGTGCATTCATTGTGCAAGCGTTGCGACGAATGGGGATGAATCACAGCACGACCAAATCGGTCGTTTTGGTGTAATGGGAGGAGAATCACAGGATTATATGCTCAACTCTAGCCTTGAAATGAGGATAGAAGAAAAGAAATTCACGAAAGAAATGAGTAGGTAATACAGTAAATGAATATAAACAACAAAAATTGAAACCAACCATCAAAATGCTAAAAAGGGTTTCGGTAAAAGTTAACACACCAAAACGCGTGAGTGTTTGACAAAACAAAATACAGCTCATTACTAAGGAAAATTTTCTGTCGATTTTCGGGTAAATTTAAATTTTCCACAGGACCTCATCTTTCCTCTAACCTACTTTTCTCAGATGATCTACCTCCATGAATGAGGCTGCCGAGAAAATTTTGCAAAACATTGAGAAAATAATACTACTCATCACCCACGGGACCACGTTTTGGAAGCTTTCCGCTCAATCAACAGGGTTTAGGGTCACGGAGAATTATACCATCTCAAATCCTTCAATTCAAAAACATACTCGGCCAGGAAGCGTCATGCCTCTTGTGTCTAAACCGTTAATCTGTGAGAAAATTAAGCGTAGCTCAATAGACGATTTTCAACGGGAAATGGTGGATTGGATTACGAAGGATGTCAAGATAAGTAGCACAATTCATAGAACTAACTTCATCAGTGGACTTAACAGGTTAAACGTACACTTTCATATCACAAAGCAAAATAACACAAATTGTAAGCACTTCCCTACCTCGCTTCAACCACAACTCTTTTTATTTGTACTTGTTGATATTCTTCTCTTCCTGCACCCATGTCAACGGTTACCCAAAATAAGCTATTTACGCACACAACAGAAAATGACTAAAAATATGTTAATTAGCAATTACTATTAGGAGCAATTTATTTATAATTTATAAATTGCTACAATAAATTGATATAAACATCAGTCAATCATCATCGAAATAAATATGAATCGATCAAGTAGAAAGCCCCACGATACTTCACACTATACGCATTGTTAGGCCTAGAAAAATAGTCCGACCAAAATAAATGCCATGATTACAAAAAAATACTATTTCCGGGCTATACGATGGAAAAACAAACCATTTACCCAATTCACAAAATATTCAAGGGCATGGTAGATAACTTCGTCGATGTCAAAACAAGAATATATCTAACCAGAATATATCAATTACTAAAGAAAAAAGACTCCAAGAGTCATATTTTTTTCAAAATTATTTCTAGTCCAATCATAGGCGCCGACTCCATGGGGCTTAAGGGGGCCCGAGCCCCCTCAAAATTTCGTTATGGGTGTTAGGAAAAAATGTGTCAGGCTTGTCGATTTTCCCCGGAGTGTCCAGATACCGAGATTCGAGTTATAAGGGTTCTAATGTTGACTTCTAAAATGCTTAAAAAACTTAAAATTCACTTCTTATAAAATTTACCGGGGCAAGGTCCCCGGTTTGGGCCCCCCCAATATTTTTTGTAAGTCGGCGTCCCTGAGTCCAATTCGATTCTTCTCAACACTGCCATATACTTTTTCACTGAATATGGATTCATGAAGATAGTGCACCATCAAGAGCACATAAAAACGATATTTAATATTATAACTTAGGAAAACAGCGGTAAGTTCTCCACTTAACTTATTAAAATCATCACAACTTAAGGATTTACTTCAATCCCTCTATTAAAAAAACTGTATAAATGAAGTAGAAAGGAATAGAGGACACTGCGATGCCCTAGACAAGAATTTCTCGGTCATAGTTTCAACCAAGATGGTGACCCTCGTGAATGATGAAAACGGGAATTTCCACAACAGTGGCAAGAATTTACAGCCCTAACGGCATCAGTAAATTAGTTTTATGCCGGGCATACAAATATAACATAAACTTGCCTGCATAATTAAGCCATTTCCGCCAGGACTCATTTCTGAAGCCCGGTACAAAAACTAAGATTTACTTCCTAGGTAGGACAACATCATCACATAAATCCATGGCAATATAGAGCTAAACTGCGGAGAAAAATATAATTTAGATTCAAGAACGGGTATGAACTCATTGTCTAGAGGAACCAAAAAGGTATAAGCGAGTGAAAAAATGTAAACAATGAAGGTCTCAACTAGTACCGTAACGTTTGACGTATGTTTATTTTTAACGAATTCTTTCATTGATTTTATGTTTGATTTGATATTTACGTTCAATGAATACTGAGGGAATGTTGCCAAGAAGTTGTTGACAGAGGAGAGGGGGAATTGTTGAGAAGGAAGCCATTTAAGAAGAGCTTAAAAAGGGGGGGGATTGTAATTTGAAGAATAAAGAGGTCTTTGGTAAAAATGTCTACGGTTAAAGTACGAATAGATACTTGGTACAGTGAATCGAAAACCCATGCATTCTTTATTGTATAATCTAAAACTAAACCTAACACCATGCATAATGAAAAATAATCTGTGCTAAAATTATTACAATATAAGGGCTTACATAATTCTCATTAATTAACTGTATACATGCGGCACGCAGGCTTATAACGAGTTCAGAAATTCCGGATGAAAATTTCAAATACATAATAAACTAATAAGCGAAAATTGCAGATGGTTTTCGCAAAACAAATTCCACCATAAATTCACCTTATGACATCCGAGAGAAAATATCTTCAGAAAATAAGGAGAAAATCGAGGCTCAAACTACACTCACCACACTGCGGAGAAAGCGTACAAATAGATATCACCGCGAATTACTTATTGGGGCATAATATACATTCCAATTTGAACGACCAGTTAACTATAGCGGGGTATGGAGGTCAAATCCAAGGTTAGGACTCGAAAATCATTCGAGTAAGATAAACCACGCGCATGGTGGCAAGATGCCACACCCTATAAAATGACTTCAAAACCAAGAAAAAAACCTAACAACTCATGACGAAATGCGACATAATTGTCTGATTGCGCCATCAATCCATATAAGGCCATAGTTATACTTTGAGACGGGAAACACGCTCAATTAGCAACGCGCAAGATCGGGATCAAAACCACTGCACCGGAACAAAAATATTACCTATTCCCCCACTTTCTAGATCTCACTTTTCCTTTTTACTTTCCAAAAAAAAGGAAGAATAGGCAGCTAATTGAGTGATAAACATAAGCGGGCAGTATGGGGGCATAGGAAGTGAGCGGGAAGCATATGAGAGTATTCATTCAAGTATTAAATACAGGTTAGTCGAACGAGCCATCTCCGTTTTCCCGGCAATCATATCGAATTTTCGAAAAACTGAAAACCGGAACTGCGACGCGCCTGCTAAGAGCGAGAACCGTTCCTTTAAACGCACGCAAGAGAGCAGAAAACGTGCCCTAGGGGACACGCTCCGCGGCATGAAATAAGCACAAGAAGATGCGATGTCGGGGGAAGTGGGAGGGGGAACCCTTCCGCGAAACTGCGAGCCAGTAATTCACTCGGCCAACATTCCCTCGCCACCACGGATGCTCATTGAACGTGCGGCCCCAGATGTGAAGATGGCTGAGGAAATAAGCATTGTTACTGAGGAATTATACAAAAATTTCACTGCGTCACAATTTATAAGCAACTTGATTCCGACACGGATTTAATCGCCAGCACATCCACGGGAAAAAAATGAAACCAATAATACGATTATACGCCATTCACAATAACACACCCGTCACTCGGTGATTAAGCCTGAAGGCTGGTTATGATGGGTGATGGCTCACCCAAGACTTAGCCACAAAGGTGTAAATGGAACAAATGAAAATGATACAGCAGGGGTACAAATGGGGCTAGTTCATCTCCCTTAATCGAGTCCCACTTAGATGATTTAGTTTGGAAAAATCTGACGGCTTAACTCGGGATTTCAGCCCAGTATCCCAAAAATCCAAGCGCTCCGCCTATCAGGCTAAGAGCTACCTCGATACTCAGAAATAAATGGGATATTGGACCGCAACTGCAATCTTAATGCCATTTTCTGCCTGAAACTAAGTGTCATTAAAATACTTTATAAGTTGGCTAATATGAAATTTCTAGCCTACATTTCGGAGAATCCGAACACCAGGCAACATCGTCAGAAACTAGCGGATATCAATAAAAGATGCTCAACAGCGAATATGCACAACAAAACACACAATAATAAAGAGTTGAATATAATACTTCCGAAGACGTCTTCCTCGGATGTTCCAACGCAGCATAATGGAACATTAGACTACAGCGGCGATCAAAAATATGGCTCCAAAATAAGTATCAAGATAAAAAATGTGACAGCCTTTTGATTAGATATCACAACCGAGATAGATAATTTGACCACATATAAATTAAACCATGTCACTAAAAAGTTGCAAGACACTAAAAAATAAGCTCATAAATTGTCAAAACTACAAATTATAGATGGCTTAACGAAAAAAATACGATGAAACCATAAACCTTGCACTGGAGGTAATGATAAATTTAAAATATTTGAATAATTGAGAATTTAGCTGAGTCTTTTGATCCTAGGAACGAACTTTCCATTTTGGGCAACTAAAACTTAATATTTACCTCATTCAGACATCGTAATCGTGTACCAACCTATGAGTCGAATAAGGATCAAATGCATCACCTCTTGCGATACATGTAACGAAAAAATAAAGTTAACGCCATAACACGTTTTTACACGCTAAACCCAACAGGATAAGTGCAGGATGGGGTCAAAATCACGAGTACCGCGATATCCTGGTTCGCGTCGAGCACCCCAGCTCTAAGCGCGGAGGTAGTGTAGCGTGTAATATGTCTTCAGGGGTGCTGCAGATGAGGGAGTAATGGCCCCAGGGGATATCTAAGATGGAGCAGGCTGGAGAGTAGCAATTAGAGGCTTAGAAAGCATAAAAGCGGCGGTAAGTGGTAGCATACGGTTATCCGGCGAATCGAAAGGAAATTCACTTTCTAAATGTTTGAAACATTTGGGTAGACAAATGATGATAGAATATACCAACTAAATACGTAAAAATTCATCTACAACTAGTCCAAATAGCATCTCACGGGCCATAGAAGGCTACCTACCCACTATTCTTATTGGATTACGTAGTGTTACACACTCAGGAATTGAATAATGAGATTAATCACATTCCTATAAAGCATGACGGTCGATATGGTTTCAATTTTTAATGATGACGTCGGATCAATTGTATCAGACTAAACTATGTGGCAGCTGAATTTGGAATAGAAAACATTAACTAGGTTTCCTTCCATGGATGTATTTTATAGTTTTACACATTTATTTTTCTCCCTCCCCACCCCCCCCCCTAATATTACACCTACAACCCTCAAATTTCCCTCAACTCTCACACCAACCGCCGTCCCCACCTCTAATTTTTCTCACCTGTGTACCCCTCCCCCACCTCCATCAAGTCACTTAATGATATAAATACAATGAAAAACTACACAATGCGGAATGAAAAAAAAACACTATTGGCCTTATGGCAGTTATAAGGCCAATTGATTGTTTTTCATTCCATATTGAACCTTAAGACCCAATTATTTTTTAGCTCGATTCCCCCGTTTTCCATTGGATGACTATATGAGTATTTGTATCTGATGATTACACTGTTGTGTATAATGATGTCGCGCAAAAACGAAACAATTTGCGGAAGGAAACTAAGCCAAAGTTTTGATTGTGATAGCTTAGGATATAATTAACAACTTGTGTTCACTGATAAAGTCCTCCACATTAGTCGGAGAGCTCAGCTGTTTGCTTGATAACGACCGTGAATTTCAGTGCCTTTCACAACTTTAATGTCTAGACGCTTGACCATAAGCACTTGGCATGTATTAAAAAGGGCAAATAATGAGATAATGAGTGTTAAGTAGAGATTTTTTCATTCGTTTCCAATATCGCATCGACGAGAAGCCCAAGGCGCGACAGCTAATCAGACAATCATGAATTTCCAATGCATAACGAGGAATGCATGGTATCTTGCAAGGCGTGACTTATAACAACTATAGGCAAGGGAATTCCTAAAGGCGACGAAGAAGAAGCGAGGAGATGGAATCGATGGGAAGAAACCCGCGAGGATCGCCAAGTTACTTCCGCTTTCTCGCGCTCGAGGCGAAAAAGGCGATCCGTCACGCTCAATTTGGAGACAATGGCCACAATATTCTCTCCGCGCGGGGCATTCCCCCTTATCGAAATCCCTCCCACTCGCCAAACAAAGGAAAATCGGGAAGCGGCGGCAAGGCAGGGTGGAAACGGTAAGACGACCGGAGCTCGCCGAAGTGACGGCGGATGAGGTGAGGGAGAGAGAGAGACAGAGAGAACACAAAAGCCATCACAAAGAGATGATGGAGATGCAGCAAAAATTCCGCCGCTGCGAGATTGCAAAGTTTAGAAAAAAAACATAAACTGGACGGCCGACGTGAATGCACAATGCGATGGGGGTGGCAGAAAATGGTTCACTTATGTATAGAGGCGTCATTCTCGGAGGCAAGCGAAAAGAAATGCAGCAAGGAGACTGGTGTCGATGAAAAGGTCTCTGAAATGAAAGGCTCGAAGAAGATTGACGATCCATAATGACGGTGTTGTGACAACCGCGACAAGATTGGAGACCTCTCTTCGACTGAGAGGGGCTGACAGGTTCATTGCAGTAAATGCAATTTCCTCCCAATGGACGAATAAGCCACAAAAATTACTAAGGATTAGCAAGTCCTTTTTTATTTCTAGTGGAATTCATGAGAAATGCAGATGAAATAAATTATTATTGTGGATCCTTTTTTGAGTTTTGGTACAGGGATTAAGTTTACTTTTACACCAAAGCCTACATTTTGGCTAATTTATTTTTCATCTTATGGACTAACTATAAAACAAAATCAAAGCAAATATAAATAATTTAACAAAGTATTGAATGAAAACCAAGTACTATATTCCGACAAATAGATGCAATATGGAATTTCCAAACGGATGTTAAATACCGGGTTCATATATAAAAAAACGGTATATTAATATGCTTTTAATAATTCTATCTTTGTCCCATCCCTTTATTATCTTCGAAATATTATGTTGCATTACAACTTGATCAATGATGAATTTCTAGTGCCTGAATCTTTAACAACTTCTTTAATTTAAACCAACATTTCAGAATGTACAAAGTTGTTTTTAAAATACCCTTTCAACAAGAGTACATAATGCACAACTTCTCAGAAATCGCACATGGAGGACATGAAAAGAGAGAATACCGAGTGTTGTACGGCACACTAGGAAACGCCGAGATAAATAAAAGAAGAAACTATCGACAAGGGAAATTTAAACTAAACTGCGAATAATTATTTTAAATGTGTAACTTAAAAAGCTTCTACGCAAAATCAATAAGAAAATAGGATAATATATGGGTTTCCAAGGGTTTTCGACGACTCAACAGCCAGCAAGCGTAGATCGCCCTTCCAGCACGACACCAACATGTAGGACGGTACTGACTTGAACATCAGGCAGTTCGTCACGCAACGACGAATCAAAGAGAAAGCGTAAACTTAATGTCAACCACAGCTGAGTACAAACCTTTCAAACGATGAAGCATCTATAGATGAAGCAAAGATTGCATAGAATATGCAGAATAAGACAGCTAAAGGTCTAAAGGCGATGAAAACCACTCACCTGAAAAGAGAAAAGAAATATTCAATTAGAAATGGGTTGCAAAAGGTATTATGGTAGTCGTAAAAACTTAACTATTGCTCATTTCATGCAAAACACATCTATTCACCAATAGCGAGATGATAGCATGAAAATTTCCTTTCGGAAAATGAGAATTTCATGGCGCATAGTCCAAAGTCAAATGTTTCCTGACATCACTAGGCATTGAGCATGAACCGGCGAACCCAGAATGACGAACTGAGAATACCCATTTTCAGTATAAGGGCACATAAATGTGCACCAAATAAAGCTGAAAATGAAGCTTACTGCACAATCCCATTTCGCGCCTTCTAAGCAATGGAAAACCAGTGAATGATAACCAAACAGCCGCCAATTCTTTGCATACGAAACCATTTAGCGACACTATATTGCTAACATTTCGCGAGCCAAATATAAGAGGAGTATAATTTTTCACCCATGAGAATATAACTAAATAATATTTAAATCAGTCTGATGTCACTATCTAGAAGGCAGATGAGCAGTAAAGTATTCAGTATTTTAAAATAGGGCCGGCGATTAAGTGAACCAATTTGGGTTCTGCGAAACCTCAAATTAACTCAGCTGAGAACAGAATTATACCCATTAATACAAAACATTACCTAGTTTTTCTCTAACTAGGAACCTCACGGTTTGATTCCATGAGGAAGTGAACACTGATTCACTGAGTCAATGGAACAGAGATTAAGGAGTGTCGATAATCAGCTCGATCCGTATTCAGAGATACGTTGAGATTGAGGTATTCCTTTGGACGTGCAATACGTCGGACAGCTCATATCTTTACCCACAGCAAATACACGCGTGTGCATTCGCACATTAGGGCTGAAAGGTGAGATTTGCTCGCGGGCTTCAAAGCATTTACCTATGTGATCGCCGATGTGGATGCGGGAGATAATGATAAGTGCCCTTGCGCGTGAGAAAGGACGCGATAATTGAGAGGCGCATAGGGAACCGAGAGGCCCTGGAAGGTGGTTATATGAGCTTAGTGGATACCAAGCGAGTTGAAATCGAATAATTGGACATTCACTGATGAGATGGGAAAACCCAAAAAAAAAGTATTCATTATGCATTAGCTTAAGACTACAGAGTGTTTTTTTAATTGTTTAGGTGATACAATAATTTAATAAAAGGACTATGATTACACCATGAGTGCATAGCCCATAAAACGAGATTATTCCAATTAAAATAAATATGATTCATTAATTACATCGCCCCTCGAAAATGTTCCATTATTACAACCCATATCATTTGTCTCTTACCGATGCGTACAAACTGTAGTATGTTAAGGGAAATTGATATTATATTAATTGGTTGAAAACCTAGAGCATCTGTTGATAGAAGGGATATCATTCGATTATAAATATAATTCCGATTCTCTGAGATAACAGAAAAAAATACAATTAGGTCTCTACTACACTTTCTCACTATTTTTTATATGCGGGAGACACATTTCGTCTCTTATGCAAAACAAAAAACTTGATACTTTTAATAAAAATACTTCGCCATACCCGATAACACAGTGATGACTAATGCCATAATAGACAAGGCTATTTATTTCATGAGAATTAGCTACAATAATTGGAAAATGATATAAAGGGTTAAAAAAAACTGGGGAGAAAAAGTCTGAAGATAATTTCATCTCAAATTTTTCGATTTACCCCATACCTCTACTCAGTTTTTCACAAATACACAATATTAGAACGAATAATTTAGCACTGATTATCTTCAAGTGAGAAGAATATCATCAAATAAAAAAAACAATTGATGCCTATAAGACACTAATGGGGTATCGTTTACCTACCGACAATCTATACACTTTTATCTACTTACATACACCTAGTTTCGTATCAGGAAATTCTCACCGGAGACTGAAAGAAAAACTAAGGTATGGCCTGACAGATATAAACGAGATAGAGAGAGAGTCATTACGAAGAGTCCCAAACAAACAGCTTGGTAAAAGTTGAAGACTTGGCCTTCAAGTTTCCATTGTGTTTCTTTGACTCATCGCTTCCCATTAGACACTTAAAAACTCCAAGGCTGACTCCATCGCCTCAACTCAAATTACGCGCAGGTGGAAATGGAAAAATGATTGAATACTCTCGAAAAGGAGGAATAGTGTGAAAAGTCAAGGGCTTAACAGATGGAACCACACAGCGGTGGATTACCAAGGTGCACGGGGCACGGAATTTTCAGAATTTTGTAAGACTTTGCTCAAGTCGGCGACAAAAAAGAAAAAAAAGTTACAGCGCCGTCCTACTGTTAAGTATACAGTAGTAACTCGTTATAAAGTGTACCCAAAAAAGCTTTCCTAAGGAAATACATAGAGGTCAACTTAGTTGTTGGACTACATCTTAGCTCACCTTTACGAGATGATTCCATTATAGAAACAAGGAATAGGACTGCAATAAATGTTTTCATCAACGCTAAGAATTTTAGAAAAAATATGCACAAAATAAAACGAATAGGCATAGCAGTGCAGAGAGGAAATCATACGAACACATGGTCATAATACTCTCGATAGCCAAAAGTTAAGCCTTGGAATGGGAAATTCGAATTTATGGATTTTCATGAACCCACAGAGCAGGTGCAGAGCTAATTGCGTCAGCAAGGCAAAATCAATAGAATTGGATAGGTATTAAATGGAACATTTCCGATCATGATCAGAAATGGTCCATTTAATTAATATCGCTTTCTCTTAGGGTAATAATAATTATTACCCTATGATAAAGGGTTATTGGTTCCGTCATCTACCAGAAAAGTTAAAAGAGTCACTAATATGAATACACAGGCTACAATTCTACATTCTTCCAAGATGCAACGGGGAAACGCACCAAATACCTAAGGCTAAAATGAGCTAAGACCATAGAAATCGATAATTTATCAACAGGCAGAACGTAATCTGAAGGCCTGAAGGTGCTATAAATTTGGAGAACCGTGTCGACACCCACGGCTATAAAGGGGTATTATTTAAAGCATGGAGTTAATACCGACGGAGAAAATGACACCGAAACGATAAATAAATGGCATTCCGGCCTTGTGGAAATAATTTATTCGAAAAAAAAACACCTAATGTGCCTCCTATAGACTATTAAAACCTTTCTTGGCCACCAAACAAATAATATCTTAGGGCTGTTTCAAAGGACAAAATTTTTACCCCGTAAAAATAGTCGATTGCTCAAGAAAACAAACTAATAACATAACCGCTGCGAGTCACAATCTTAAAAATAGGTAAGCAAACTAAATAGCCTCAAGGATAAGCAGACGGAAACATAGGGACACCCATTTTGACCTATCTATATTACAAAGCTAAGAAGTGATTTGCCTTTAATGACAAAATAAATGCAATGCAACATCCAACACAGTATAACTGAGTAAAGGCCTGGTTACACGGTACATGAGAATGTACAAGAAAATGTGAGAATGTCTGAATCTCAGAATGAACGCGAAAATGCACCGTGTAACCACGCAAAATGTAAGAATGTATGAATTTCTGAACGCCTGCTCTAATTTCATTCAGACAATCATACAATTTGAACTCAAGAGTCACCTGGTGGCAGAATACGAAAACGACACATTCATTTCATCTGGCTTGTATAGGCGACTTCTTTGTTTACTTACGGCCCCGATAGTTATTTGGATTTGATATGATCTTGCTGGACTTGGATATCTCACTGATTGGATATGGGTAGCGAAAGAATGGAACACTAGAAAAGGGGATGGGTAAAAGGAAGGATCAGATGGAAAGGCGCTGAATGTATGAACCGCGAGAATTGTCCAAGATTGAGATCCAAATGATCGTTAAAAGGCCATAAAAAAGCATGTGATAGGCAAAGAAATAAGATTCAAGTACTATTTACGCTGTATTTACTCAAGTTCCTGTTTTTGAATCGAGACCGACTGCAAAACGAGTCGAAATTTTAGGTGTTGCGTTGACATGCAGCGAACGTTATGGGCATCGCAGTAATAAATATGGAATTTACCTTGTCAAAAGCCTCATATTTCTAGTATATTCCTGTAGCGTGCGCCGATTCACAGGAGAAGGATGGAGAGAAATCACGACACACTCGCTTTCAAGTCTAAAATTCAACTGCCTTTATTATGTCCTGTTTATTATATCACAAGGCTTAAGGGCACGAGAAATTTTGAAAATGTGCTTTTATTATGGAACACTACTATCCAACAAAATTTTAACGATATCGGCGAAAGACACTTCGTGAATATTCCTTGTTAGGGGCTCCTTGTGACGAGAGGCCGGCCGCCCATTACATTCCTTATTTTTCATCGTAATCAGTATTTATTCTCGTAAACAGCCACTTTCCTTATAATTTGATCCTACAATGGGTAGAATGATAGGTACATTTATAGAGTTGTTTACAAAGTGAAATAAGTAACTTGATAAAATTCTGCGGTAACCCTGATTTAAGAGTGTACTTACGTTGAGGTAATCCCGCTGACAATATAGATAATGTATTTGACTCCATTCTGTGAATCATCAACCACTTATTCCTCTTATTTTTGTCCCTTCGAACACAAGCAAAAAACTTCTCCGGCGAGTAAATAGAGGTACTAGACGACGGAGCACTTTATATGGTTTTGTGGGATACACGATTTATATGGTTATCACACGTTTTTCTATTGAAGGTCCATGCTGAAATATACTTACTGCATTAAGCAAATGATGTAGGTGTGTAACGTAGATCACAATCTGCAATCAACTTATTTTAATTTAATCTTTACAAAGCCCCCCAAACAATCGCCTTTATTTATTTCAACAACGCCTTGGCAACCCAATATATTCACAATCCGAAGTTTGACGTTAAAGCAGCAATTATATTCGCCAAATTTGCGTTTGAGTCCCTACATAGACAGTTTTTCTATCCACTTCCTCAATCTGTCATCAGTGGATTCCAGGCCGTGATGTAACGCGCGCACGCTCCGTCACGTGTTTTCAAACAGTCGATGAAGATTATTTTTAAAGACTCATATCTCAGCTATAAAATATTATTCATCCGCGAAATTTTCGGCAAGTACATTTGAGGTAAGGATCTTATTATTCTAGTACTTTTAACAAAGTTTGCCTGTTCCCCATTGGTTTATATTTGAAGTTGAAATATTTTGTTGCGCATTAAAAAATGTACGAAAAAATGTCCGAAAAAATGTACCGTGTAACCACCTACTCGTGGATCTTGTCCATGAGAATGTACAAGAATCTGTTCAGAAAACCATTCAGAAAAATGTACAGATTCTTGTACATTCTAATGTACCGTGTAACCAGGCCTTAACACCGCAGGCTCAGAACCGCAAAGCAATAAATAACATGGTAGGCGATAGAAATTCGTAGTTTATGGAAAACGATAGGAAAATTTATACTGATTGCAAGAATATTATACTTGAAGTTTTAAGTCATGGCAAACAATTCAGATATTTATAGTGTACATTTATCTTTCAATTTCAATATCTACATCCTGCAAAAAACAAACAAAATTCTTCAAGCTCCAAATACCTACTTTACTTTGAGCTCCAAATACATACTCTAATTTGAGGTACAGGGGCACACCAATCAGAGATAAGGCATGCATGTAATTAGTCAGATATATCCTGCTTATAAAATCATGCTTTTAAACGTCGGATGCCATTAAGAACAAGCACAATTCCCAGAATAACTATCACCGCAAGACTTTCCACCACTTCGGCATCGCCCGCCCAAACAATACAAGGCCATCGCATGCAGCGTGTTCATTATCTTTTCAAACCACGCACTCGACTTAGAAAATCTGGAACCCACCCGGGGCAAAGTCTGAGTAAATTAAAAAATAAATTCTTTTTAAAAAAATCCGAGATATCTTCAAAGCACCGAAAAGAAAACAGACTCCTATCTGTCTCTTTCTCTCTAGCTCTAGAAGGGACAACGTGGACGAGGATACAGGAGAAGAAAAGAGGGGATATGCATTGGGGAGATTTAAGTGTTTCACAAAGGAAAGCGAAAGCTGCGTTGGAATGCGCGCTCGGCGGGGTAGGATGGGTAATTAGATAACGGTGGGCAGGGCAAGCGGGAGGGAGGATTCTTGTCTTCACGGAGTGCACGAGAGAATAATAACGGAGGGATTGGGGTTGAGGGAACGCCATACAAGGCAATCAGGGACAGAGAGAGAGAGGGAAGGAGGATAGTATCGAGAAGTCCAAGACGACGCTGAGGAGCGAGTTAAAAACAATTACCGGCGACCAGGATTTCCATAGGGATGGGAGGAAAAAAAAGTTGATTTTATTCAGATAAAAACAAAGGGACGGTCGACTCCTGTTCATATGCATAAATAATACGTTGGGTAACCAGAATATGGCTATACCTCCTGGTATGGTATTTGGAGGAGGCGACCGACAGCTGAGATCATTTGCGCGATGAGGGAAGGGTGTGGAAGAAATGGTACATAGAAACCCGGCGTCGACATTAGCCTGCTCTTAGCTAAAGGCGCCAAAAGGATGATGGCTTAACGGATGGACAGTGTTTTGTGCTTGAAATTTCCTCCACGCAACATTCAAACAGGGATCGGGCAGTCTCTGAAAATTCTCTGCCACCGCCGGGATTTGAACCCGAGCCCGCAGGGTGGGAAGCCAAAACTCTAGCCACCACATCAATCCGATCTCCTGATATTCTTCCTTCACGGGTGTACTCGTTCGATAGGCGATTTAAACCATACACTTCCGACGAATGAAAGTTAATCAAGGCTTCCACCAAATCTTTCTCCCTTAATTTTCAAACAACTTTGTATTTTATCACTGTCATAGGGTGGTCTAAATTAACATTCAATTCAGGAATTCTACGCGGAAGGAAATACGCTCATCATTGACAAATATCTTAAAGTAAATACCTCTTCCATCAGTGCGAACTTCTCCCTTAGAACTGAAGAAAGAAAATGATATCATATTCACTGAACAAATTATTCGCCGAGCTTAACCTCAAAGATTACTGTAAACCTTATTTAACATCCCTACTTCTCACCGCAAATGCTGGTCAATTCAGCAAAATGAATCAATGCAAGTCCTCTTTTGGCCTAGAAGGCCATAACCGTACTCGAGCATTTAATGCTCTTCGAGAAGGATTGCGGTAGGAGCCATTTATCACGAATTCTATGATACCTTCTCTTATAGTCAGACAGTTTTTTTACTCCCTAAACAATTAAAATCAACTACCATGGAATGAATTTTTCCTAGCAAAAAATTAATCCAGCTTTTCGGTTACTCGGGTTCATTAGCCGCTTTTCGATTATTTACGACGAAGATCGATTCGGTCATAATTGCTGAACGCCAATTTCATGGGATCGACTGCTTTATTGGATCAACATTTAGAACTGTACACGAACATGTGTAACTGAAGCTGAAGCAAACTACACCAAAACGAATCCCATTACAAGCTACAGTGTTAAAAACGGGAATAAGATTCTACAACAGGATCTAACGTACGCACCACTCTTCAGTAATCCAAATTTTACGGCAGATTGAAGAAAACCTGTTGACTGAAACACAAGCTCACCAAGCCCTGACGAGCTCATCCATGCATAAGGTCACCATGAAGGCTGGGGTAAACGACCCAGAGACGCCTCCGTTCCAGGAAAAAGAAAATATTGAAAAAACTGTTCAATTTGAATTTAGCAGATAAAACGCAATGCAATGACCAACTTATGGATATAAAATATGTAGGGACCGACATTCGGTAAACCGAAAATTATATAAATATTCGTATTCTAGTATACAAAAATAATTCCATCTAAAAATAAACTCTTCAAAGGGGCCTATTTTTAAACAAGGCGAGGTGACGAAACACAACCTGACGAAATAGCACGAACTTATAGTAATTTTATTACTTTAACAAAGAGCACGGATACGAATTCCAGGATGGAAAAGTCTGCATACAAGTTTACTCTGAAGATTATACTTGGATGAAGAGATCATTCACCGGAAAATGTATCTATACGGTTATTTCCCCATCCATCACATAATTGGATGTGATGTAATCAGTAAAGTTATGAGAAATGGCGTGATCAAATCTTTCCAAGACGCACAGGAAGGATTACCAACACGAAAAGAATTTCTCCTAACATCAAAAGTCAAGTTGCTGCAGAATCCACAGGTGCAAGGTACTGAAGTTCTTAAGAAGACTGGAGGAGATGAGGAAGCGAAGGTCAGAAAGAAACGCAGATGAGGGTAGCCAGAGACGAGATGGGAGGCTTAATTGGGGCAGCGGCTAGGAATCCTAGACGCCGTAAAGGCCGTCCTAGTAATTAGTCGGCCCCTGAGGGAGAGGACTATAAAAACACCTGCAATCTGCCTTCCCTTGGTTATGTGACCCAATTTTGACCAAAGCTTTGTCGACTGCGGCAAAAAATTATGAAACCTTTACCATAGGCAATTACATAAAAACATTTGAATAAAGAATGATAATTCTCTACCTTCTAAAAACAAACTTAGGCTGAATACTTGAAACAATCGAGAACAGAAGGTCCAGAAAAATCCAAGAATGGTAACCCCTCAATGGTCAGCCAGATAACAAAAGCATTAGGCTGTTTGTGAGAGCGATCTGTCAATGGAGAGTATTTAAAGAATTGTGGATTTGGGCATCGAGAACAAATTTGGAAATCTATGAAAGACGGAACGCAACCAAGCACTTGCAGAAACCAGTTGACCAATAGCAATAAGTAGACAAGAGGTCATAAAATTGTCCAACAACGCACACAATTGTTGCATTAAATAAAAATTATCCCGATGGCCCCGAGATACAAACCCTGAACCCTGGAATGGGATGCCAGAGAATCCATTACCACAAATCGGAACCATCACCATTGATTCAGTCACTGACGGTGCAATAGTAATTCATATGTCGATAATAATGAAGATTACGATCATATCATTTCGGAGATGAAAGTTTGGTCGTGGATAACCAATATACCGTTAATGACCAATCTCTAACCGAAGATAATTGCTTATCGATTGCCGACAATCAATCCGTCATCGATAAGATGTTCCATAAGATGCTCTAGTCAACGGCTCCTCAACCTGGAACCTACTTTCTATCAGGAAGGGACAGATAAAAGCTAGGTATGCCTGAACGTCATCATTCTCCAGTGAACACATTCTCCTAAATAATATTAATACTCCATGGTAAAATTTTCTATAATCCTTAAAGCAATAAATATTGAAAGTAGATTTTTAAAATCCTTTCTTTAACAGATTTTCCACAATCATAACCTCCACGGTCCGTAATTGTGATGTGGCCATCGATTGTAGAAGGAAAAATTCACCTAACCATCAAGTCACTTTCCACGAAAACTCCATTACTCCTCAGCATTACGTAATCCCGTCGTAAATATGAAATTCTAATTAAGGCAAGGTAAAGAGAAAATTGCATCTGAGGGTGTACATTAAGGCTAGCTCACTTATAAGTTCCTGCCGGCAACGGAGTTTGTGAACTGACCACTAACACGCGAAACTACGCCGATGGGCAGTGAGGAATAATAAGGCACGCCAATAGTACGAGAAAAACGTGGGTGACCTTTGAGCACGAATGCGTACGAGAAGCATCATGCCTTCAGAAGTCTTTTAAGACGCTTTTCTCTCGCAATGAACCGCGCTACGACAGTGAAGGCTACATGCTCTCGCGTGCCAAAAAATGAAAGTAGTATCACGTGAAAGACAAAAAGTCTTCGCGTGTCCGAAATTAATGCGAATATCACTTGAAGTCCTCTTTTTCGGCTCCCATTGCGTGCTAAGCCGCCCGCCAACTTTAAACAGGCCGACTGCACCGGATTTCGCTCTTTTGGTAGGCTATGTTCCCCAGGTTGCGTCACAAGATGGGATAAAATATCGAAGTCTACAAAAAAATTCCGAATATTACAACACAATTTCATACTCTCTGGGGTAGCAGTAAACGCTCTCAAATCTTTATTACTAGAAGGGAGATTTCGCGAGTATTTCACAGCATCTGACTGCTTTCAAAGACGCAGAGAATTTCTGACCATTGCACTGCGAATTCTCACGGCACGGTGCGAATTTCACACCATGCGCGCGAAAATATTCGTGCAATAGGTACTTATGGATAGATTAAGTACCTAGTTTCCTAACTTGATATTGTTCCACTATGGAGAAAAGGCAGTATTAGAAACGAAATTCCCAAGTTCATGAGAAACCCATCACAATATGTTTACAGATTAAAATAAAGGGCCATTAGGGTAAATTAATTAGGTCACACTATAGGATAGCAAAATAATCAGTATATCAAGTCTGTCAAACCGTACCGTCACTAATTGAAAAAAAATGATCTCGCATTAAATTTTCTAAGTAAAGTAAATTCAACTAATTAGAAGGAAGTCGTACATATTAGCACAAGAGACAATTTTCCACAAAAAAATATTAAACTTCGACCGGCTTCGATACAATTTTCCCACAATATACGCTGATACGAACTGTATCGAAACTGGTCGAAAGGAATCTTTTTTGCGGAAAATTTCCCAAAATTTGAGTTGATAATCAGCCTCAATGAAAAACTACTTTCTGTAAGCACTTGATAAACTTCATAAAATCAAACACGTGTTTTCCGACAATTTTCCCCCGCTACGCTATAAATACGGTCCAGGAAACAGAGTTCCAAAACGGAGAGTTTGAAACAGTTTCGAAATTCGACAACCGCTCCGTCGAATCCCCCTGACCACCCGCACCGATGAACGGAACAATGTCAACCCGATCCGAACAAGATGTCGACGATCGACGAGGGAATTCGTGCCGTATCTCGAAGACAAAACACTAAGAAAAGGGGAAGTCCGGAGGGAAGAGTAAAACGACCGCGGGAAGAGTCCCATTATTGTTGGTGCCATCCCAAAGGGGCTGAAAAGACGGTGAAGGAGGAACGGTACCATCCCAACTTCCAGTTGCTTGACCCCCTTCTTTTTTATACACCTTCCCATTGTTTGAATGCTGAGACTTACACAGGGACCGATGGAAAAAAAAGCCAACCTACAGCCGCCCCGGTCCATCCATTACGGATGCGGGGGTCCGGCGATAATTAGCGGGCGAAGATCATCGAAGCGTAGAATGACGGGCCAAATATTAAACAGACATCGCGTCGGGGCAACCGTGCCAGATTCACATTCGAAGCTTACGGTACTAGACATAAATACGCTACTAATTGATCCGGGCGAGTTCACTCGCGTGAAGACAGCGAAGCCTGGACTGCATTCAAGATGAAAACTCGGTGAAGTGGGCGGGGTACACATTCATTCTACGCGTCGAGATTCATAACAGCTTCCTGAAACAATGATAGGAGAAAAGATAGGGGAAAGGGCAAGAGAGATCATTGACTATGATAGAGGCTTCATAGTAGCGGCCTTGCCACCTCAGTATTGCTCTCAGGAAACCACAACCCTTCAACTACCGGTTTAAGGAGTCCTGTAGTACGGAAAAAAATAACACAAATTTCTCTTTCTAATACACCTTGCTTAGATTTATATTCTATGCCACCCAGGGGATAGTAGTACATCAGAAAAAGGAAAATTTTCTCCTTTCCCAATAGAAAACAATGCCAGGAACATGATGAAAAATAAAGATTACGGGGGAAATTGAGCTTTGTAGAAGCAAATGATTAGGAATCAAACTGTATGGCTTGTTTCTATTCTACGACAGTAGTCATAATCGTGATTTCAAATCAACCCCCCATGATTTTTGCTCTAGCTACGTCCTTTCCCTTGAATAAACATTTCCTAAATATTATCAAAAGACTAAGTAGACTTTCCCAACCAAAAACGGACACCATTTATTTGTAGAAAGGCAAGGAGGCTTGCAGCAAAAAAAATACTTCAAAAAGTCAGTTACTACAATCCCCACACAATGTTTTTCAGAAGCTATTTCGGAAGTGTTAAAACCAATTACCTTCAGATAACACACAAGCTTAAAATTATAAGGGACATTCAAA
This sequence comes from Ischnura elegans, assembly GCF_921293095.1. Taxonomy (NCBI): domain Eukaryota; kingdom Metazoa; phylum Arthropoda; class Insecta; order Odonata; family Coenagrionidae; genus Ischnura; species Ischnura elegans. Next base: position 89,784,297 of record NC_060249.1, read on the forward strand.
TATTGAGAAATAATTCTGTTACCATGCGAAAAAAATAAGGTGAATGAAGCATTTACTGCGAAATAAAGGTACGGTAGGTATTTTAGGTAAGAAATTAAGCCAGTTGGACGACAATTGCTTAAGATAGTTATAATATGATAATACTGAGATTTAATCCAATGACTGAAATTTAAAAACTTCGAAAACTGACAGCAAAAGGAATTTCTTTCCTGTTTCAAGTCTAGGAAAACCCCGATTAACTCCACAAAGCATAACTAATAATTATTTATTTTTGAAAGAGGCCTAAAAATTTTACTTCAAACACTAAGGCTTTAAATGCCAGCATAGCTATCAGGAACTTCAATTTGACGATAATTTTCATTCTCTAACCTGCTCCTAACGCAGCATCGTGACAGAATGAATTGGAGAGCTGCAAACATTCAACTTTAGAATCGACTGTTGAAGATGATGAATTTGATCAGAGAACACCCGCACGATGCTGTCAACAGATAGCCGAACACACAAGCTTGAAAGCGCACGCCAAAACTGGAGCGAGCACGATAAATTAAGGAGGCGAGAGCCCATCCGACCCATATTTAACGTTTTACAGCTGCTTAAGTCCGATAGGGAACGAGAATAACGACGCGGAGAGGATAGGGGAAAAGAGCCCTGCCCATATCTCTGCTGCAAAATCTATCGTTAGCCCGTGGGCACAAGCGGAAACACAAGAGGAGATTCGCACGAAGTGGATTCGCAACTTCGACCGCAAAGAGCGAGAGGTAAAAAAAATAAAATCTCGTCCTCGGTTACCAGGGCGATTGGGTCGGATGTACTGTAAACGGTGGCTTTCGCCCTGCTCGCTAGCATGATAACTTCTTTAGCCACTGAACGCGACGAATATCACACCTGGATGAGAACGGGTATAGGGTTGCCAAAATGTAAAATTCGATGCGTCTCAGCTTACACGAGCGATTATAAGGGCAACGTCGCGCAGACATCACCTTCCAAGACTGGTGCTTTACTTAACTGCAAAGTATTTTATAATACTAAATAAGGTAAGGGGGAGGAACTGAAAAGGATTTACAGGAGGAGTGAAAGCGAAAGTCCTCACAAGGGTTAGGAGGTAGTTCTATTCTGGAATTTGCAAAATGCTCCATGTATATCTACCTTTGCCGGTGGAATAACTCAATAGTAATACAATTCCTAATAAAGTTATTCAACAATCCACACAAGAAATTCTTATACTTTTCTTGAAAGGAATAAATAAGTCAAAACAATGGTTCCTGCACTGTTCCGCCCTTAAGACGGGTATGCCACCGAAAATTAGCGATGTATTTTGTTTCATACATTCAACTCCTCCTATCCCAATGTATAACTGAACATGTATACAGATTTCGTGTTTTCAATTTTCATAATTAGGTATCATTGCACGGTAAAACCGGGTTACTTGGAACCACTAGGACAAATTGAGTGTAACGTTTAAAAGAAGGATTATGATGCATAAAAGGAGAATCAGCTTAAATTGAATATACTGAACGTAATTCAACTCTTAGCACTGCATTATCTAAATACATTAAGTAAGATGATGCTCGTGAACTATCAAAACGGTCACCTCCATCTTCGATAATCTTAATACAGAGCTAACAAAATATTGATAACAGAATCATCCAGCGCACTTCACAACGCTATCACCGAGAAATGAACAAACTGATTTCAAAATACAACAACACTCGTAGCTCATTGTGTTTCCAAATGAAAACTGTTGACTTTCCTTCCATCAGAATTTTGAAATATCCGCAGAGGAAAACAGAAAGACAACTAGCGAATTTATCGCAGTAAAAAAAATTGCCGTACATTCTCCGCAGCACCATGATCATGCCCTTGGTGTGGCTCTGAGCCTCATACGATGACGCAATTCCTCCGCCTGAAGAAGCCGCAGAACATGGTCGTGCGAAACGGCAGCGAAAAATCGTGGACCGACGGAATCTTTTGATGGGTTGAGGCGGACTGCGGCAAAGCACGATCTCTCGGTGACTAGGGGATGGGGCGTCGCCTTCAACTAAAATGGAGGGGCATCCGGGGAATTGGAAAAAAAACTGGAACAAAGAAGATGAGGGGATGGAGAGGATGGAGGACGCGACCTGCCAAACATAAACCGAAGAATGATGACCTGAAAAAAAATAAGAACGAAAGACGGCGGTTCCAGAAAGGGGTAGAGAAGGGAAGGAAGAGGCTGGATCGCACTGAACAAAAGAGCATAACGCCGCTTTACACGGAACATAAATCGGAAAGCACAAGACTGCAAGAGACCGGCTCAAGTACGTAATAAATGTTGCCTGAAAGTAAGCCAAACCCCGTCAAATAGACTGAAAATTCAGAACACTACAATACCAGCTTCGTGATGAAATACAGAACGCAAAAAAAAAATATTAAAAAATTGAATTCCTAGAAAATAGTCAAAAGGTTACACAGGATCTCTAAGCCTTAACGGAGAAACTTCATTGAAAATTAAAGCTGCTTATAATTACACCGAAATGGAGACCGAGCGGTGGAGGCGGTTCGATCGAATAGAGGCGATTTCCAATATTGGACATAAATATAGATAACCTTACGAATAAGTAAAATTTAAAAAAATATTAGAAATTAATACGAAAGAGAGTGCAACAACTCTCACTCACAGCTTCAACTCGAATTTTTAGTCAGTTTAGACAGGAGAGGATAGACCTCAACGAGACTAAGCCTCTAGTATTGGGATGTAGCACAAGGGCAGGGAAGGCATGCTTTTTTCATGGGCCACCTCGTAATGTGAGGATGTTTGCAATGCAATGAAACAAAAATTGAGATTTGGAGGCTAAGTGCCCGGGTTGAGCAATTAAGAACACCTATCTTTCAGAGCGGCACGGAGAAGTCCATTTTTAAACCTAGCCGTATTTCCAGGTCCTACAGAAATTACCAAGTACGAGAGGTACTTAACCGTACGAATAAGTATAGAAATTCGTTTATCCCTAGAAAACTTAAGGTCTATAGTAGTTGTCAACTCAAGCAGTCGAATTTCACACAACACGTACCTCAATATTTTTGGATTTTTTTTTATTTAATAGATTATCGGCGGGTGTTGAAACACTTCTAGCCTCAAGCCTTCTGAGTCGGCTAGCGGGGTAGTATCTAGATGTAAATGAATGCAGAAGAGTGTACACATTAACCAAACTAGTGAATTTTACGCCCAACTGCAGCCATAAGAAAAGAAGGCGTTTTTGGAGAGGTCGAGGTCCAAAGGATGAAGGATGCTGAGGGTGGGCGTAGCCGCAAGCGCCGAGTGACAGGCAATCGGCCCAAAGGAGTACTTGGGAGGGGTCATCCCGGGCCATGCACGGCGAGAACTCTGGGGATAATAATGGAGCACTGAGGAGACCGTGATTCTCCGAGCCCAACCCCCCAAACCTCGACACACAACAAAGCGAATCCTCCATAGAAAACGGAACGATAGGGGCCGAGGCGGATCGAAATAAGCCTTTCAAAAGAAAGAAACGAAGAAAGGAGGCGAGAAAGGAAATAAAATAGTGCCCTTTACGGCCGATGGAGGGAGAGAATGGGTCACGAGTGACTAACAGGATGAGGAAGGAGACGTTACAAGGAGGACGGATGCAAAGTGACTGGAAAAAACCAAGGAGTAAATAGGATAGAAGCGTGAGAAGAAGGGAAAACGGCCTAACAAAAAGAGGTTAGAACGAGATGGTTTAGATACACCGAGACTTCTCTAATCAAATTTCGGCACCATGTTTCCGTTTCCTCAACGTATCACGACACAACACTTTTTTTCACTGCTTTGTAGCCCTTTCCTAGAGCAGGGATTAGAAAAACTGGGCTTTGTTAATGCCTCACGAGCATTTAACTTTGCTGTAGTAAAACAGCTGACTGACAGGATCCGGCCTCGAATTAGGGACACGATTGACTGCACTCTAGTACAGAAGTAGAATTAGGTTAGAATTGTTCAGGAAGAAATATCTCAACGCATAACGAACTGCAACCAATTCTGAGGCGGGAAAAAGAGTCCACAGCAATTATGGGCAGATTCGTAATGCCTGGCAATCATTGGCATTAAGATTATGTAGCCTTCACATTAACGCCGTTTCAACTTAACAGCTGTGACCATAAATGCCCAAAACATTACAACAATATGGCGACAAATCGTACCACATAGCACCATGGAGTACCAAGGTTTTGCAGGCTGGTCAGGCCACAACTTCCGAGAGTACAGATGAACTCTTGGTGGTCGTGGTCAGGCTCTATATTATTGCCAACACTTAGCAGCGTTTCGACGGACGACTCAGCTACCAAAACGTCGGCAATAATGGAGAGCCTAACCCGACAAAAATGTATCTGCCTTCGTCAATGTACTGAAAACACCAGCCCATTGCGGAGTGTTCTTCGACTGACCGGGCATAGATTCCGCCATTACATGCGAAGTTCAAGCATTCATTTTACCAGTAACCAAGATCGATGAATTAAATGATTCGACATTTACAAATGAATTCTCACAACTACACATGAGAACTAATCCGAATGACATGATTGACCGAAGGATGATACTTCAAGACTGAAGTAGTGGATATTACGTGCCCAGAATTAGCCTACTGGAATAATAACGAAAAACAAGACATTGGAAAGAGAAGAGTGCGTAACAGCAAAAAAAAAAGCCGCCTCCGGATAGGGGAGGCCCTCGTGAAAAATCATTCTCTCTCGGGAATTGCTTGCTCTCCGTAGGCTCACCACGGAGCGAATGAGCTTACGGTGTCGAAAGAGCGCTCGGGAAAAACTGGAACGAACATTCGCGTGGGATGAGGCTCAGAGCATGCTCCCCCCAATCATCTGGGAGGCGAACTCGGCGCGGACCCCGGGACGAGATTAAATTCACGTAACGAGATTTTCAGCGGGCGATCCGCACTTACCGGACCGATGAGCTCTTGAGAATCAAGGGGGGCGGAGTATACGAGGAGTGGGAGTCGTCCAAAGTGAAAGGAAAGTGCAATTTTTGCAGCGAGACTTCCTGTCGATAGGAACGATCTTCTGAGAGGTTAAAGAGGTGTTTCCTCCAGACACCATTCATTTCGGAGCACCTGAGAAATGGACGAAAGCGCTCGGGAATATCATGCTGGCCATGGGATGAAACGTGAGGGCATTGTAGCGATTGAATAAGACGCCCAAGACTTAAGGCATCCAGTTCCCAGTTCGCATTTACCGGAAAGGCGATTAACTTGGGCGGAGAACTCAACGCTCTCGCTCGTTCTGATCTCCATCGTAAATATTTTAAAACAACATAATCGTGGAAGGCAAGACTACTTTCTAAAATTATTGCGTGTTCAATGGCTAATAACAAAAATAAAAAGAAAATCCAAGTAGGTATGCAAAAAAATAATAGACCATAGCATATCTGATAAGCAATAAAACGTGAACAACCACGAAATGCTAGCATTTCTGTAACAACGGCCTGCATAGCTTTATCAGTGAATGATGATTTCCGGTGACATGGCAGAAAGAGCCATATTCGTCAAAACATTGAAAGTCTTTGGTAAAATGTGAAAATAACAACGAAGAAAGTACCCAACATCCGAAGCCAAGGTTGAATAAGTAGTAAGTCTCATCCAAAGAGCTGACCCTTTCTGATCTCTTTATTGAATAGTACAATGACCGCAAGTAGTCATAATTACATCTGAATGGACAGCTAAATGCTAAAAAAAAAGGGACCGAGACTGGGATTTTGGATATTTTTAAGGGAAAAACCAACCACACGAGTCGTGACAAGGTTATCAAGGTAAATTTCAGAGTTCTAAGAAAAAGAAGCATTCTTCCTTCTAAACTGTACATTTGTTCACATTCAAACTCATTACATTGCACAAATTTCCTGAAGAATTTGTAACCGTAGTGCTAAGTATTTTTCTCTGATGTAAACTTTCAATATTTGAGACGCAGCGAAATGTTGACGAAGATCCACTTCATATACCATTAACAATCTAAGATGGCAACGTAAATTTTAAAAGGGTAACTCGTCGCAAAAAAAAAAAAAAAACAAAATACGGCCGCAGCATAGGTAATGAAAAGTTTCCTTGAAACACAAGCGGTGGTCTAGGAGGAAAAATCAGAAAGAACGACTTGAAACTACCGCATACTCCGAGAGATCCGTATGCAAGCTCCTTCGGCAATGCCCACATGATTTAGAAACCACGCCCAACCGCAGTCGTTAAAGGTCCCGACGTGAAAGGCTTTCAGAAACCTCTCACCTTCCTCCCCACAAGATGTGCGGGTGCACAGCGCTGATGGAAAGCGCTTCCCCAGATGCGTATGTCTTTCGCGAGGAGAACACCAGTCGAGGCGATTTCTCGAGGTATCGGCGAAATTGATATGCTCATGCAATGCGGCTGATCCACGACACGTACGACGTCTTAAAAATTCCCTCAAAGTTGCGGTTTCCACCGTCACTCCAGAGATGCGCCTCTTAAAAAATTTTCGATGTGATGAAAATGACACACCACGACGTGACGTTTCCAGGGAACGGAGATGTTAAGTGACCGCGAATCTATGGCACGAGGGCAAAAAAACTACCTCTCGCAACGACCGAAGCGTGTTCTATCCCTTGTACAATTCCTGACAAGTTCGGACAAAATGAAGTCAAGTGATTCATACAAGGAATATTCATGGTAGAGCTCATGTGGAAGATGAATCGCACGCGAGGTGCCATCCTAAATAAACCTACAAGGAGGAAATATCTATAAAGAGGGAAAAAAACAGGTCAAACCGCGGAAAATCGATGTTTACCAAAGCTAAAAAGCTCCGAAGTGAGGTGGAATGGCGGATGGAAATGTTTAACTTTATCCACAAAATTCAACGCATGGCCACATAATTTAAATAAATAATGATAACAGAGTAACATAAAACTACTTCTAGAATACAAGATATGAACTCCATGCGAGCTTAGAAAGATGAATTTGATTGAATATACCTTTTAAGATTTTTTTGTTAGTAAACCACAATCACTAAAATTGCAGAGCGCTCATATTTATTGGAATCAAAACAGAACCAAAATGAACACGATTTCCCAAACCAAGTAATCAAAAATTATTGCAATTCAACTTTGACCACATTTATTCCCATGAAAAACACCAGTGAAGCCCAGGCCATATATTTAATTAAAATTCTTTACCATTGAACTTAGTCGAAATCCAAAATCAGGGTACCAAAGCCAAGCCTAAACGATTTTAAATCCGACTAATAGCAAACGTAAATGGTTCAATCGTGTAGGAAATGTTATTTTTTTATTTTTCTATTTATAAAAATCGTAAAAGATGCTTACGTAATAAATTCTTGTCACTAGTCTACGAAAGTACAAACACAGATAATTAGAGCGTTTAAATATTTCAATGTAATGCAGGTCTTTGTCAGCATCATCTAAACTGAGTTGGACATGAATAAAAATGCCAATCCGTAGAAGAGAGAGAGTTACAAAACGAGGAAGAATTTTTAAGGGGGAAAGATCTTCATGAGAAATGATAAATGGAGACATTAAGAAAGAGATACGCAGCTGACAGACAGGAGAAAGACGCAGATGACTGATAACAGTCATTTGTGCCGACAGATGTCTTTTGACAACCACAAGTTCTTATTTAATTGCAAATGAGTAACTCTTAAGAAACAAAAACAATCGAAATAAATGACGATAGCTGTTGCGCATCCCTCGGCAGAAGCGACGGCGAAGGCCTTAGAACTCGAGAGAATTTCTAATAGTAAATTAAACGGCACAGAACTCTTAGACACAACGTCAGATACATCAAATTTCCCGTGCTCGTACGAATATCTACACGACTACGCATCTTGCGAGGATGTGAAATTTCCCACAGAGGAAAAAAAACAAATAAAATATGCCTTTTTACTTGATGGAGGATAAGTGTTTAACCTCATGGTAAACCTTAATTCCTCCATTCATTATTAGCTTGCCCGCAGGTTTCACATGGAATGGACACAATATTTTAGATTTGTCTACTAATCGAACAAAACTGTTTTTTTATAAATCAATAATGCAACGCTCGACGATTAATATGCTAAAAGGAGCAGCATTTAAACAGTTATATTTATAATAAGTAAGAAATAAAACTGATAAAGTGGGCTTTTACACACAGCTCATTAGCCAAATACACCAAAAAGATGTGAAACACCGAGAAAATGACACGAAAATAAGCCCTAAAGCAATTGAATTCAATAAACTCGTGGTTATTTAAATAATATTATTTGCCCCAAAATCAATTTTTTCGCTACTTTCAAGAGAATAAAATTTTTATTAACTCTTAAGTAATTTTAAATTTTGGACACCCGAAGCTATGTTGCCAACTAGTTACTCGAGTTCACATATGAATCAATGAGTAAGCAACATTATCATCCTAAAAATTGTGTTGAATTTGTGGAGGTATTAGAATTTTTACGGAGGCAACAAGGTTCTCTCCACAAATCGGGAGGTTTAAATAATAGTACTTATTGGTAGTCAACTAGTCTCTCTAAGGGGAAGGCCTTGCTGCAGTCGGTGTAGGCAACGGAAGCCGTTAATCCAAAAGGACATAAGTCCACTGAGCAGATATATAGAATTTTTTTCTCTGATAATGTTTGCACTTAAATTATTATACGTTAAGGAGTACAACATGCCCTAACATATCTATTCGTGAGAAAAGTCGAAGCGACTCCCCTGGTAGCTTTGAAAATGCGCAGAAAAAGTTGTTCGTCCAAAAAGTCTCCTAAACGGACTTGAGCTATTTTGGAATTCATGGTTTAAATTTCTCTACGTAAGGCTGTTTTTTTCATACACCCGCAAGAGTTGCTTTTAAAGGTTAAACCTACCCAAAACCTTTTCAAATCTAGAATTAAAACGGTGTTGGTAAAAGTGACAGATCCAAAGAAATTCGTAACCCCTAGCACCTAATAAATAGCACTAAGTGGTGGTACTCCCTTCTCTCCCTCCCTTTCACCCTCTAATAGCACCGTATGTTTGCATAAATAGCCCGCGCATAATAGCACTGGATCCGCCACGAGTAGGCAAAGAGGTCCGGCGCCAACAACCGCCGTGGCTGAGGATTCGAGGGAGAGGAAAATGCACTGTAAGCGAGGACTTGAAATGAGGGAGTGTGTGAGTCACGCGCGCAGGAGAGCAAAGGACAAGAGCACTTTTCCAAGCAAGAGACGCCAAGGGAAGGGTTGGCAGAGGACCAAAACGACGGCGCAAAGAAGGCAACAACCGCTGCAGCGAAGTGCCACCGACTCTGAGGAGGAGAACGAGAGCGAAAACGGGTGACCGGGCGATTATACAACTTTCGTCCTCAATGCATGCAATGCCATCGATTACCATCAATCTCCTCTTTGAGATGAAAATATTTGAATTATTACACTACATATTTGAAGCTATTCTCGAATTCTTCCCTTACCAGTTCACGGGGATTGCGATTGCCTGATATCGTAAAAAATCTTTTATGTCTTGATTTGGTGTAAGTTCGATATATCTACGATGAAAGAACACAAATGGTAATTTCCACACTTTTTAATCCCAAAACTCAACAACCTACCCAGGTTTCAACACATTGTTTCATTTCCAAGGTAGGGTATTTCAAAGGTTTCCTTGAAAATGGCACAATGTGTTAACACCAGGGTCGGTTGTCGAGTTTTGGAATTAAGTGGAGTGGAAATTACCATTTCAAGTGTTCTTTCATTGTGGATTACCTGCCACATTAATTAACAGTACTCCCTCGCGGTTCGGTGTTCCAGAGCCTTTAGAAGAATTCAAAAATTTAATCGTAGAGTATTTTAAAACACATCTTACCTTAACGGCTACCACAAACACCGTAAATATTTACCATACTATAAGGGCATGTGTACCAACATAAAAAAATTGACAGTCTGACTCAGCTAACTCGCGAGAAATTTAAAAACTTAGGTACCGATATTTTCTGAAAATATCTCGCACTAAAGCAAATTTCTAGTTTCGTCGATTACACCGTGCAAACCTTAGAGAAAAATCTCGAACTCATCTTTAGTATCCTCAAATTAACTTTTTACTCATAAATGAAGTAAAGTATACTGTTTACCTTGGACGATAAGGGGCCACTATTTGAAGCTATTATTGAATTACAAGTTCAAAGGGATTGTGATTAACCGCCAGATTTACCAACAGTATTTCCACGCGGTTCGCTATTCAACAACATTCAGAAGGATTTAAAACTTCCAATTCTGCCTCCATAACGAATTTTACAGCAAATTTCCCAAACACTTAGCACTGGAGATAAGTACAAGGTAAGGATGTGTAACGCATTTAAAAAAATGACCCCGAATGACTTTCATAACAATTTTACGATTTATTTTCTCCCTTTTAAATGGAAACTCTCTTAAGGATGACCAATGTCACCGCTTAAAAAAAACAAAATGAGGTCAAGGATGTTTCCATAACACTGACAAAAAAATCTTCAGAGATTTTCCAAAATAGTTCATAGGCACCAACATCATCGCCAAAGCGGAAACAGCGCCATCAACTTTTTCCGCTTACTGTATGTATTTCAACAAATAGTCGAAAGCTGAGTTTCATTCTGGCGAAAAAGTCGTCCCTGAACATGAATAGCATGCCAGGCAACTCTGCAGCCGCTATCTTAACGTCTCCGCGAAAGTCTTCATTCCAATATCACCAACGAACTCTGCGACACGAGTTAATAAATGAAATGACAGGGCTGGTTTCTCTCAACGGCCGTCAACGGACGCCACCCACCCCACATCCGACCAACAAACAGCCACCGTCCCGCCAATTACAAAACGCCGCATAGTTGTGACTTCCGCGCGCGCGGGTTTTCAGGAGACTAAAAATAAGAACATGGCGTCATCCGCAACGGCGAGCCTCCCCACCCCCGCCACGCCATCAAAACAGTCTCCGAGGAAGCACGCTTCCCTTCTGCAATATGAAGGACCCTTCATCATCAAGTCCCCTTTCTGTGAGGGCGGGAGAGGGGTCAAAAAGAGGAAAACCAGACCATGGAGGAGATAAACACACACACGCCAGGCGTCGCGAATGGGTTGAAAAGCCTGCTGGCGAAATATGAGGCGAGAACCAAATTGCTCAGAGGAAGAAGGGGTTCAAAAATATGAAATTCCTTGGCCGTATGGTGAGCCACAGAGAGGGAGACCCGAAAACTCGAGTTAATTTACCGCACTGCAGATAAAAGTAAAGGTCCCTAAGGGATATTGGGCATGGGTTTAGGGGTCATCTGCGTCCTCTCGATTTCGTGCATCTATTTCTGATGAAATCTAATACAGGGATACGAAATAAGGCGTATTGTCTCATTCCACACCATATTTACGGATAATTTCATTTGGTGAAGGATGAGCCGTCCCCAACACATCTAGAAATTAACTGGGGACGAGGAAGCAAGGCGAAGGCTGAGAAGACACAGGGAAGAGGGGAACGGAGTACCCACTTGCACACAGGTTAAACCTGAGGGTAAGAGGAATATAAAATGTTTATGTAATAAGCCACGTGGTTAACTTGGTTTCCTGTCCTTTCGCGACAAACCCCACTTCTTTGAAGAGGAATGTAACATCGATAGGGGGAGAGGGACAAAAGAGGGAAACGCTATCCACTCAAATCTGACCTGAATGTACCCACAACATCTTTCTGAAGTTTTTCTACTAAATAACATAAAACCAATGATTTAAATAACCCTAGAATTTGGATATTTTCTTAAGGTCCATCCTAAGTGAATTTCAGGCCCTCCTGTCAGAGCAATAGTATACATGTTAAAAATATTATGCCCGTATATCACTCGAGGCACACACAGGAGCGATGAGATATATGAGCGATGATAAAACAAAAGAAGTTCGCTTCTTGAGAAACAAAATAAGGAAGGAATAAAGACAAGAAGACACCATGCTTTCCAGTCTCATTATTTTGAAGATGAGTGGGAGTAAGGGAACTCGTCGGCAGCGTCATAATGTAGATAAATGGCATTATAAATCATACCAGAGACTAAGAAGTTATAACGGTTCTATAAGATGTCATCTTCGTAAATGACTGAAATAAACATTGGTAAAGACTGTCAATCTAAAGGAGGTCGGAGACTTGGTTAAACTTAGCCATGGCCAAATCCCAGCAAGAATCTTAAATTAACATAGAATTACCAACAACTTTCATAAATACATCCATTCCACCGGGAAAACACAAAAAAAAACTTTCCTTCTAGAAAATAACGGTCTCAAATTAATCTTGAGATGCTTATAAGTAAATAATTTTGCTGTCGAAATAAAAACACCAACAGTCAAAGAGATTCAATAAATTTTGGAAACTAACGGAGAATAACGCATAATATCCCAGATTTAATCCATATATTAATTTATGGTAGTGCATTACGCGAAAAAAATGGGAACTTTAACTAATATACGATAATAAACGACGATCTTTATCCACCGATGAAAATGTACATTAAGTGCGTCATAAACCAGGAGGAAAGTTAGAGATCAGTCAAGATTAAAAATATGAAACGTAAGGAGCGTGATTGACAGCTAAGAAGAATAAATAACCTAATGACACTTTTAACCGATATCGATGGAAAAATGGGATAAAATATTATAAATGGTGAAAAAATGCGAATAAATTGCCACTTGGCTTCCTAAACATACCAGAGTTTTTTGATGCAGTATCTCGCGCACCTCACGACATCACATTTATCTCGGACTCTCCAACCATCAAAACACCTCTATCGCCGATTTTGCACAAGACAATTCTTATCTGACAAGATAAAAATTTTGAGCACAGACCGTTCCAGGAAGTGCTGGTCACGAGACCAAAACAACAAGATTGATTGGATTACGGTCACCACAGATTAGGGAAGCGGGAGGAAGAAAGCGCGAATTGGAAGTCTTTCGTTTTTTTACATCTTTCCTTCGCTTTGCGAAGGATTTAAGCAGCCCCGTGAGGGAGGCGTTAACGGAATTGAAATCAGGGCGGAGTGAGAAGTGCACAAGACGCCGCCACAGATATAACAACGGCTAAATCCACCGCACGCGTAGGCGGGGTGCCCCGCACATAACAATGGCGGGTCGTGACCGCCCTGTTACGAGAAGCAGATCCCCGAGATAGCATCCATGAAGCGGAGCTCTGGGTGTACTCAGATCAAGAGTGCATACAGGTAAAGAGAGCGTTCAAACTTGGATACGCAGAGGTGAAACTGCGATACTCCTCAATACTACCAATATTGTTACGTACAATACAAGAAAGAGAATTGAGTACCTATTCAAAATACTTTCTATTCAAAGCCAGATACCTGCTCAAGGTAGCAATGGGTATAGAGAAAAAATGAATTCTCTGGAATCATACTCCTACTAGAAATACGCGGCAGGTCGGTGACTTGGTAAATCTACGTCGGAGAAAAGGCTATACAAGATACATAACATTCAGATGGAATCACGAAAATCAAACATACACAGATCCCCATATTCACTTTAGTGGGGAAATAAAAGTAGTTGCTATGACCCCTGGTAAATACAAGTAAGCCCTGAAAAGAGTCACAGTCGGCCAATCTAATCTGGGGTGCCCCTTTGGAATCCCACACCGATCGCTAGAAGGCCACCTATAATTAATCAGAATATTTTAATATACTATCGCTAGAATGCCAAATTAAGTTTTCGTTCCGCCTCATAAAATTGTAAGGCTTTGTGAAGCGAGACCTGAGAAGTCAACAATATGACCCAATGGAAAACTATGCCATCTCGATAGGATTATCGAAAGTTAAAAACGCGAACAACATAGTCTTAAAATGATCGCAATAATTTTATGTTTGAATTTTATGCAACTTGAAAACATCGCTACGAAAATCTATAAAAGGATACATTGTACGTATGAGATGAGAATTGAAAAATGAGTATTCCATGAATCTACTTATTCCTTGCACCCAAAAAAAAACATTAGTTTTGAACCCACGTAGGACTGAGGGCTTGAATAGGTATGAGATTATTTTTAAGAGCATCTGCGAGGCGATGCGGATTTGGAGTGAAAGGAGAAAGAGCAGGGATCTTCCACACACAACGGGGGCAAACATTTGAAAATTATTAAAAAAAACATCTTCCTGGGTACACACGGGAGGGGTTGAAGACAGCAATTTGTTCGATCGAAAAATGATCTCCCGTAACTCTTCTCAAAATTCCCCGAATCACTTCGGAACGAAATACTCACGATTCCAGGAATAAAAGAGAGCCCCACACAATGGCATATCGTTAATACTCCCACGGGAGGGTGAATGAGTTTTCATCACCAAGTCTACACTTTTACGAAAGCCAACCAATTAAAGAGTGATTGCGTAAACAGTTTGAAAAAAAAATCGGTTCGTAGGATTACAAAAAGGTTGAGGGACCCGGATGAATGTACCTGAGGCAACACGCTCGTTCCCAAAGGAGCCTTTAAAAATCTGCGGAAACGTTGAACGAAACACGCATGAACAAAAATTGTCTCAATCGCGGAACCGCGACTAAACGGAGGGAAAGATGGGCTGGTGCTTCGCTCGAGACAGGCAGGTGCCTCAGTGATGTGTTCAGTTGCGTCCAGAGTATAAGTGCATTCAATTACGAGGATAACTTCCTACTCAATTTAGAAGCTCGAGTTACTAATATTAAGTGGAAACCGCAGTTTAAAATGGCTAATTGCAGTGTATGTAATGTGAATGTTCTTAAGCGCCAGCTGAGGATTACCTGCAGTAAATGTCAAACTCAGTGTCACGCTACTTGTGTTCACTTGTCCAAAGAGGATATCGAGTATATTGGCGCTGAAAAGCAAAGTTGGCGTTGTCCTACCTGTGCTGCGGAAAAACGTAAGAGCATGTCAGTAGTTCCACTGGCGGATACGGACACTGCTAGTATCTCTCATATTATAAACCTTCTAGAAGAAGCTAAAGAGGACAGGAAACGCATGGAATTGGACTTGAACAAGGCTATTGAGTTTGTGCACAATAGATTAGATGAAAATACTAAAGTGCTTCAAGAAAACTCAGCGCAGATTGCTGAATATTTAGCGACAATAGACTTGCTTAGGCAAGAAAATGTTGGCTTAAAATCTCGAGTGAGTGAATTAGAAAAGAGGTTAGACGACCAAGAGCAATATTCTCGCGTTAATGACCTTGAAATACACGGCATTCCCCAGCAACCAAATGAAAATACCTTAGAAATCGTGAAAAGTGTGGGGGACGCCCTTGGTGTTAAAATAACCGACGATATGGTGAACACATGCCACCGATTGGGAAAGAAGGGACACGAAGGCGGAACGAGAGGTATTATAGTCAAATTCGTCCGTAGGTATACAAAAGAAGAAATTCTTCAAAAGAGGCGAGTGAAAAGGACCTTCTCCACACGGCACCTGGGCTTGGCGACCGATACTCCGGTGTACATAAACGAGAGCCTGAGTCCAGGTCGGAGGAGACTCTTCGCTGCTGCGCGTCTTGCGAAGAAAGAAAAGGGATACAAATATTTATGGCTAAGGCATGGGACAATACTCATGAGGAAGAAGGAGAATGATCAAGTAATCACTCTGAAATCCTCTGATGACCTGGAGAAACTGTAAGCATTCTGTGAGTGAGTTATGTATGTCTTCAACCTATCTTTACTAACAAAATGCAGAGTACTGTTAATGATAGTGGATTTAATGGTGGCAGGTTCCTTGTCTTGCATCAAAATATAAGAAGTCTAAGAGCTAATTTTGATAAATTTGTATTTCAACTAATTAATCTCGATATAAAACCCGCTGTAATTGTTTTGACAGAAATTTGGGTCAATGACACTGAAGTATCTATGTATCAAATAACTGGCTATCGGAGTTTTGATGTGTGTAATAATAACTATAGGGCTGGAGGAGTTATTGCATATGTAGCAGATACTTATGAGTGTTCTTCTATTGATCTGGGTGAATTGAAAACTGCTGATATGGTTAAAATATCAGTAGGGATAAATGATTCTTCTTGGATAAGCATTATTGGTGTATATAGACTTAATTTTAATCCTGTTGAACATTTTTTGAGTGAATTGGAGAATGTATTAACCATCTCTCGTGAGAGGAATTTAATTGTAATTGGTGATATTAATTTATGTATATTACAACCCAACGATATTTCCTTTGAATATCAAACCCTTATGGCTAGTCATGGACTGGACCAGCTTATTCGAGTACCAACTAGAATTAGCAAAACGGGTAGTGCATGTATAGATCACATTTTTTGCAGAAGTAGAGATAACTATAAGTATGAGGGAAGAGCGGACGATTGGGGTTTAACAGACCATCATGCTGTATCATGTTCTTTAAATATTAATGTACCCATTAATATATACGAACGAGTTTATCGAAGCCATTGCCGGATAAACTTTAACCATCTAAATAATAGTTTGCTAAGATGTGACTGGAATGATGTTTATTCACAACAAAATGTCAATGAAGCCTATGAAATATTTATAAATAAATTGAAATGCTGCATTGAAAAAGCTGAATACGTGTCAGACAGTAACAGATCGGGAGGAATGAAGAGGCCATGGATGACTTACGCTTTGTGCGGGAGAATTTCTAGGCGAAATTTTCTGTATAAAAAAATGAGGAAACACCCTGAAAATGAAAAGCTAAATAGGTACTACGTATCGTACACGCAAAGATTAGAATATGATATTAAAAAGCGCAAAGAAAAGTATTACAGGGACCTATTTGATAGTAATGTCAATAATACCGCTGCTCAATGGCGCATTTTAGATTCACTCACGGGAGGAAAGCAAGGAAATGAGAATTGTGTAAAAATTAGAACTAGTAATGGTATCGTTGTCACTAAGTGCCAGGACATTGTAAACGAATTTAGTTCACATTATGGTAAAGTAATTCAAGAATTGACCCAGAACAATTATTTTGAAAGTAATACGAATAAATACAAAGAAATATTCCCAACCTCCAATTCAATTGACTCACTGTTTTTTGTTCCTACTGATGCGAAAGAAATTAGCAGCATTATTAAGGAATTAAAGTCTAAAAAATCTAAAGGTGTTGATAATATTTCCACACAAGTTATAAAAGAAGTAAATGCAAATATTTCGGAGGTCCTTGCCCATATTGCTAATCTAAGTATGTATACTGGAATATTTCCTAGCCAATTAAAAACTGCAATAGTGATACCAATTTTTAAAAAAGGTGATAAAATGAACGTAAATAATTACAGACCAATATCCCTATTATCTGTATTTGCTAAAATAATAGAAAAAGTTGTTAAAGTCAGACTTCTTAAATTTCTAAATCAGCATAGTTTTTTCAATAAAAACCAATTTGGATTTATGAGTGGTAAGAGTACAGAGGATGCATTATTAAAATTCTGTTCAGAGCTGAACGACGGACTGAATAAGAACTGTAAAGTTGCTGGCTTATTTGTAGACATTACCAAAGCCTTCGACTCCATTAATCATAACATACTAATGAATCGATTATGGGAAGCGGGTATACGTGGAACCGCATATGATTGGTTTCAAAGTTATCTTTGTGATCGAGATCAATGTGTGCGTCTCAAAAATTGCTACAGTGAAAAGATTCGACTCACCTGTGGTGTCCCACAGGGTTCTGTGTTGGGACCCATACTGTTTTTAATATATGTAAACAATTTATGTGCTGGCAGGTTTAAAGGTCAATTAACGTCATTCGCAGATGACACTGCACTAAGTTACTCTGTTAATAGTGTTGATGATCTATATGAACACATACAAAGTGATCTATTAACACTCAATATGTGGTTTTCGGCTAATTATATGTTGTTAAGTGAAAAAACGAAATATATTATGTTTAGCATGAGTAAATCTACCTCAAACAAAAGTAAACTATACTATCAATGTGCAAATTGTATAAAAGATAATGTTACTTCCTGTGATAAATGTATTTTGATCGAACAGGTTAGTCACATAAAATATTTAGGTATATATTTTGACCAAAATTGTAAATGGAAGTCTCACATAAATAAATTAAAATCAGAAATGATTACTATTGTAAGAAAATTCTACTTCCTCAGATACATATGCCCTGAATCAGTGTTAAAAATGGTATATTATGCTCTCGTTAATTCAAGATTGCAATACGGAATAGCCTGCTGGGGTGGAGCATATTTTATCAACATTAAACCATTGATAGTGGCGCAAAAAAGGGTTATCAGGGTTATAACACGATCGTATAGGAAAAGCCACTCATTTCCTCTATTCAAAAAATTAGATGTCCTCCCACTAAGGCATTTATTCATTTATAAAGTCCTTAGAATATTCTATAACCGTAGTGGTGAAAAGGCCCGACCACAAAACTATGACATTAGAGCTTGGAGAAACTTCCATATACCTAGGCCGACGACCGAAATTTATCGACAGTCATACAATTACTTAGGGCCTAAATTGTTTAGCATGTTGCCGAGTAATGTAGCAAACTCGGAAAAAAGATGGGGATTTAAATCCGCAGTTAAAAAATGGCTTATGATGTGTGAGGAAGTAGAGTTTCTACTAAGAAAGGTGGGTTAAAAAGTTTACAATAAAAGGTATATTGTATATTCTATGTATGTAATTATGCGTTATATAAGAAAAATAAGAAAAATAGTTATCCTTGTCCAAATATTTGAAATACGTTTTGTAATAATGAATGCAATCGGCAATAGAACAAATAACTGAATACAAAGAAATTTTACTTCTCATGTGTGCTAGCACCAGACCTATGTAAAACGTTTAAGATGGTAGCCCCAAAACTACTCAAAGGGGTACCTATATATTCCAAAATATTTAAGTATGTTCTAAAATGTAATATTTGATTGTAAATGGAATAAATTATATATTATTAAAAAAAAAAAAAAAAAAAAAAAATTTCACATCACAGGTTTTAAGACTAAACGTCACGACTGGCGACGCGTGACTGAGGAGAGGACGCAAGACTTTTTTCTTTCGCGAAATAAATTGAGTGGGAGGATTTACAAGACTTTTTCCTACAAGATGCCTACAGCTAAAAATTAAAAACTGAATAAACAATCATTCATACCGCTAAACCTTAACACCTTCTCTAACATTAAATTTACATTCTTCAATCAGTTAAGTTGAATTATAAATTAGGTAGGTCAATATACCCCCTACCAGGGAGTAGGAACATGTTTAAATTTTGTTTAAATTTTCTATCTTTGTTCACAAAAAAAAGTCGAATCGGTGACAAATAAAATGGTATCCCTATATAATTCGCCAAAAACAATAAATATTGCCTGGAGCTGTAAACGCGTTTCACCTCTGAGAACATCGTTTTTATAAATACATAATATCTAACAATTAAAACTAACAAGTAGTTCCTTAACATTCATTATTATCCTTTATGCTACATCCAATTCTAATAAAACTGAGTCCATGCACACAAAGATAATCACCAATGAGGAAAAAAAGAGATTTAGATGTTCATGCATTTCGCGCTCGTTAATCATTTACCAAGGAAAAGAAAATGTAAAAAGTAGTGAAAAAAAATCGAAAATCACACGATAGCAGAAAAGGGCAAAATAATTCACAATACCATCCTAATTAGTAGAGAATCCTGAGATTGGTTTGACGCAGCTCTCCATTCCTCTCTCCTGTACCCTAGCCTTTTCATAGTGAGTTAGTTCATCTCTTTTACTTCCTTTACAACCTGCCCTATGTTACTCATTCGGGGCCGTTCCTCGCCCTTCTTCCCTTCCACCTGTCCTTCTACGATCGTTTTCATCATGTCTCATAACGTGGCCAACTAAGTTGTCCCGTCTTCGCCTTAAGATTTTTATAAGAGTTCTCTTTTCTCTCGCTCTTTTTAGCATTTCCTCATTACTTACTCGGTCGTTCCATCTTATCTTCATTATTATTCATAATTCAAAGCCTGAGTATGTACGTCTTAAGTATAGTCAAGCAGAATAAAAAAATGTTAGAAAATATTAATGAAAAATGCAGGCACTTTGCCAGCTTGTATTGAATTAAGACCACGCGGAGAGACAGGCAGAACCATCTGAAAGTTCCCTCTTCGTGAGGAGGTCAGTAACTGAAATGGCACGTTGACATTGGCACTAGTCCCACGTAAGAATATTTCCGACCTGGCAACTTCCCGAGTCCCAAGGGTTTTGTAGTATTAAAGGGGAGCTTAGACATGCGAAAGGAGAGAATGAGACACCTAAGGCTCTCAGTCCAGTGCTCAATTGGCGCGACAAAAAATAACCAAGCAACAACAAGGGTAATAAAAGTTAAGAAAGGTTCAGGAAAGGAATGAAGACACTTGAAATATTGGTGCCCATTCATTACGCAGGGTATTATTTTCATGCTATACAACCTCTCCGACCAGCTAAGAAAATGACACAAAACACTTTAAGTCTCAAGCTACAAGAAGTGGAAATAACTTATAACTGGCCAGGATACACTATAGGCCGGAATTACTAAAATAATATTCGTCTATAGAGTCACGAGTAAAAGCGCTTCACAAGTTTCCAAATTCCAATAAATAAGGAAGGTGTGAAACGTGGATATTTTTAACAATTAAGAAAAAGAAAAAAACAATATTTTTTACTTCAACACGCTCATTCTACAGAAAAGACGATACGAAAAAATATCAGGAAAATAATAGGGAATTTCGGGATTACATTGTCCTCCCATAAACATGAATATTTTTTTAGCGAAATACCATCATTCAGTCATATCTACGGCCGCATGGCTTAAGAGAACCAAATAATGCAGAAAATAGAAAGGAAAGCAGTGTATGTTTAATGCAAGATGATACGATGAAGAATGCGTTATGGTCTGCGATAAAACTCGACCGTCACGAGAAAGCCAGGTGCGTGTGGAAGGGCAAGAAAGGATGCACCTAGGGGTAATCCTATCCAAGGTGGTAGCTTAAGGAAGGAGACAGCGGGGGCAGTGTCGGAGCAGGAGAAAGGTCAGGAAGTGGGAATAAATGGCTGACGGGAAATTCCAAGGGCCACAAAAAAGTCCACAGAAAAGTGGATGCATCACTGCATTTCCAGTATTTCAAATTTGAAAAATTCACTTCAGTATTCCCTAGGGTACCGGTAAAGGTAGACAAGCTTCCTCAATGTAACGTGAACATTTAGACATAGTAGGTTAGCTTTAAACGATAAACAAGTCACGAAAAAAATACAAAATACGAACGATTGACCTGTCTGGTCATCCTGAGAAGGATGTGATGTTAGAGCACAATTATCCGAAATCATAAGTGCAAATACAATTGATGAGATATGCTATCGCAAATAAAGGTACCTACACCCAGTTTTCGTAATGTTTAACAAGCCCAAATCGAAAATCCATTTAGGTGGCATCACAAGTTTGTTTTCCCTCAAAAATACTCAACTTATCCTTTGCCATGGAGATTTCGGATTTTGCATAACTAATAGAAATTTCAGGCTTCCAAAAATTCCACTCCATAAATCTTGAATCTTCGGATTTTATTCGCAAATTTTCCCTCTGGTAGATCGACTGCATCCCACAACTAATACCTAATAATACATTTTACAACAGTGATTAATTATAACCACTCTAACAAAGAATGTGGAAAAATAATGACCATAAAAATTATACTACATATTGTAATCAATGATTATAGATAATTGTTACACAATAATTAATAAATTTATTGAGTCTCCATCCGGAAGAAAGGAGAATCTCTGATATGTTTCGGCAGTTCACCTACAGTCTTATACTATTAAGTACCCAACTCCTTTTACCCGAATGGAAATGCCACAAATTAATCTGCATACCATCTACCGGGAAAGCCGAAAACTATTCATCAAGATTAATATGAACAGTGATAGTATTGTTGCTGTGTTGTATAGGATAATTTGAATATGGTAGATGGGACGGGAAAAGCCGAAGCCGAATCTATGCTGACAGCTATAGAAAAGATGAACACGCATATTATTACAATATTTTCTTCAACGACGATAAATTCTAGCATAGAGGGGACAAATTATAGTACGTTGAAGTCCAAGCATGCGGTAAAACCGAGGGTGAGTGAGATCACGACAAAAGGTCACTGTCTCTGCATTATGAGGAAGAAGAGACAAGGGACAAAAGAAAATGCAGGGGGGACAACGATGATTGACGGCTCGTGAGGGAGGAAGGAGGAAGATGTTCGCGCAGTCAGATGCGAGTGACCGTGGGGAGGAGGACGGGGGTCAGCCGAGGGGGTCAAAGGCACGGGGTTCAAGGGTGGGTCTATTTGAAGCTCCGCTTACGCGACATGCCGAAAAAATGCGAAGATGTGGCACCCTTTCACCCCTTTCACTTTGCTAAGGCGCGGGTATTACATTACATCGCGTGCTTACATCCTCACAGGCTAAAAAATTTCAGAACCCTAGGAAATTCAACACTCACTTGTCTGAAGTACAACTGAGGCTGTGAAAGGGCAATTTTATTTTATCAAGACAAAATAATTCAGAAATTCCGCCACAGTTGATTCCACGTTGATTATTATCTGGCTGAAAGCTGTGGAAAAGCAACTCTGAAAGCAAAGAATTTGAAATATATACATCGATTTCCGTCAAGTAACAGTGGGAAAACCTTTCCAATTTACCGTTGGTTCATTTAGAACGCAATCGTTCCCATATCTCTCAGGATAATCACTGAAACAAAAGTAGGACGTCGAGATCATAAATATAAAATATGCAACCCTCAGAAAAAAAAGTCCTCCGCTGCTGGAGGAATAACTTGCGGAAATCATCTTAAATTTTCAAAATTACTCACCGTAATCTTAGCAGCGAAACGTGTATTTCAACTTGACGTAGACAGGTAGTAACGTAATATTCGCGGTCATACATTCATAGCTCATTAAACTCGATAAATTAAAATGAAAAAACAGTCGTCACCTGAAACACGTACATCTTACGCATATATATTTCAAAGAATGAACAATTAATGCTCTTAAATTAACAATTAATGACCTTAAAAATGCTGTAACTAATCTACTACGGATGGAACGAACATAAAATTTAAAAGTGTGACCTTTTACCAAATATTTTGATCAAGTTTTGGATAGCAGAGGAAATTTCCTCGTGAAACTAGAGAAGTAGCGTCCGAATGGAGTCGCGGAGGGCAGAATTACGGCAGACGCTTTAAAAAGATCATTAAACTGCAGTCGGAATAATAGCCTCATAATAGAGCATCGGGAGCTTCCAATAAAATCTAATCGTCAGTCTCCGCCCAGGTCGCTTTCTAAAATCTAAAATTATACATTTCTTCCGGTTTTAGTGCCGCTCAGGCGAACTTGCATCCGGATAGAAGAGAGAATGTAATACGAAAAGACGAGCCCCCACGTTTATCCTTTCAAAATCTACGATAAGGTCAAGAAAATTTTGAAAATTTGTACGTGCTTCGGCCAGGCTGGAAAAAGCCTCGTCAGTTTCTCATTACTAGACATGAGTAAGTGGAGATGAACTACATCGTTTTGAGAGTTTATACCGATTAAATGCCTTGTTTTTCCAATGACTAAACTTTTTCCGTTATTTTTCATTGAAATCGCCAAAAAAGAAAAACGCTCCCTCATTAGTCGACGGTTTATGAAGATCAATATTCTCCTTTATTACTATTGTTGCGTTGTTTTCCTGTTTTCATTTTGTCTGTGTGTGCAGCCACATAAATATTAAGACCGCTGCCGCAACATTGCAGGCATTTGCCATTATTTATTCGGGATCCCAAGTATCGCTTCCGATTGTAATGAACCAAAAGCGTGTAAAATACGCTAAAGATGAAAATTATTTTGATACTTATTCATGAAAGTCGATAAATTAGCCGGAAAATGTAACATAAAACTCCTACATTTTTTTCTAATTTTGCTTTTACACCTCTCGTCATGGCGATTTTTGGCATTAAGATACTATTTCATAGGAATAAAATATTTTTCTTACATTAAAAACAGAATCAGTGCCCGGTGCCATAAATTATGAACACAATGGGGAACTTGCATGAATTTGTTTTATTTCACAGGCGGACAGAAAATTATTTTCTGAATACAACAAAGAAAACCGCATGTTTATCTGAGTTTTCCTTCGCAAGATATTTAATGATAAATATTACGAATTTTAAAGCGCGGGAAAAACTCCCTCACCCCCCAAGCCACTGCCGACGAAGCCTCGATGACGTCAAAGGTGCCTAAACATCACGCGAAGCTATTGTTGTGATTGTTTGTAATAGTTGCCAGCAGTTGTGAGAGCTTCGTTTGTTAGACGTGTTGATTATTTTCTATTTAAAGATAAATATCCGACGGTAGAGGCTTGGAAGCCCTCATATTTTGCATTATTTATAATATTAATATCTGAGTAAGGGCATAAAATATAAAACTGGAGCAGTTAAACCAAAAATTTGATAATACCTAAATAACATCGTTGTAGGAGTCTGAGCCACGGCCATTGGAAGGAGGATACGTTAATTGTAAGTTGATGTTATCGACGGCATATCATTCATTTAAGTATGCAATTAGAACGATTTTGATGTTTACTGATGTCCGCTTAGCTTTTATATACAATAACTTCATCCGTTTATTCGTAGGTACCGGAGAATTCGTCGTTTAGGACTGTCTGTGCTTGTATTATGGGGTGAATTCCAGTCAATGCAACTTTTGCTCGCTGAATGGAGACATCTAGGAACATTTTTGTGCCAAAATAGTGTTATTTTCAACGTGACGTCTCCCGTTAAGCTATTGCTAATAATCACAGTGCCAGTGGTTGTAATGCACAAAGTTTGACAAGGTTGAAAAATATCGGCCAAGAGTTATCAGAGTTCCATCGTGATTGAATTGTAAAAAGTGCTATTACGCTATCGATAAATGTCGAACAGTAGTGTAAAACTTGTCAGTGGCGTGTTAATCTCCGTTGTTCACCGTAGATATGACATTTCACGATCACGCTATTGAAATAAAAACTGTGCGTGAAGTTTGTTTTTCCATTATTTCAACGAATAGTAGTGAGAAATGTCACCTGTGTCACTTATGTGGGCTAATTTAAGGGTTTAAATCAGTGAATAAATAGTTGTATTCATCATAACGAGTTCTGTTATTGTAAGTTGTACGTGATGAATATAAGAATGTGACAGTGACACCAGTTTTTGATACGAGTATTTGCCTATTTCCCGCTATATTTTTATGGTATATGCTAGTATATTGTTTATGGATTTACCTATATTATTGAAATAGGTTGTAGCTTGTGTGTGTGTTGGCAGCGGAACCGATCGCGATCTCACATGTGGATTGTGTGCAGACTGTTTTGCTGTGAATTCGTACCCATGGCCATGTTCGTACCGTAGGACGGATAGGACTACCTTCTCCGCTAATCCGGCGTTGCCAAATTCAACAGCACAGCTTACTCTAATGTCAACAGCACAGCTTACGATCGTTATCCTCCAGTATTATAAGTTTCTTATACAACTCGATTTGCCGCCAACGTGTAGCAATAATTTGTCTTAACAAATTCCATGAGGGTCATGGCATCAATTTTTGGTGTCCTAAAAAAAAGGCTGGTGTCCTAACATCCCATGCCACACGCCTTATAGGCGGCTTGCGGGGTATTATGTAGACGTAGATGAATTTCAGGTGTACTATTCGAACGAGTGGCAACGTTATCATCCATTTTTCTGATAACTAAAACACACGAAGTGAAACGCTTGTACTTCATCATCCCGATGCCGCATTATTAATATCCCAAGTAATAATCTAGGCACAATAGCAATAGGAAAACTTGCCCAAGAATAACAGAACAAAATAAAGTGACGGTGAGCGGCTAAATACTCCCTCAAAACAAATTTTACACCAAGCGCTCAGCGTATTTCCCTACTCCCCACGGTTGTTTAGGCACCTATGACGTCACGCCTGGCCTCGGCAACGCTCGGGTGTCTTCGCGCAGTGGTCGGCTCAGAGAAATATTTCTCGATTTTAAATGCAATTTTTTTATTTCTTTTGATGTTGAATGGAGAAACTGAAGGTATTTTTGCGAGCTAATGTATCCATTTGACTTATTCAAAATAGTTTTTAGAGCAATCTACGACCCATGCAAGTTCCTCATTACCACACTTTAGAACACTCCCTACCCACCCCCATAAAAACCTTTCTTTGCTGCTACCTGTGGAGGAGTCGGGTTATGTGATTTCGTGCAATCCGCCCTGCGTGAAAAGGGGAGATGATGAGGAGATAGTATTTTTTGTGGACGAGACGAGTTGGTCCGGCGCGTAAGAGGGGACGAATACGAAATGGAGCGTGAATAAAGGCGAAAACGCCCTCACAGATGGCGAGATGGCCTCCGCACCGCGGTTACCCAATTCCGCCGCCACGGCTACATCTAGACTCCCACCATCTTGGCGAGCGGCACCGGAGGGAAAAAATCTTCCCAGCTCGAGGGCGACCACACCAGTCAGGCCACTCGGCTGCGAAGAGTCAACGCACCGGGGTCCGTCCTCACTCCAACGAGTCATCGAATGATTCCGATACGATCGCCGGAAAACCGCAAAAGGTGCACCGCCGCTTATTAAAGCCACTAAATGGAAGACAGGGCGGAGAACTTAGGCGAAGGAATCCAACAAAACTTCACCAGACCCTTAAGAAAGTTTCCCACTGCTTTATCCCTTGGGAGAAATAAATATAATGCTTTGCTTACCATTTATTAAAGTATTCGAGACGTTAAGGAATGCATAAAGAAACAGGCTATTTACCACAGACTGTCACCCCATCAATTTCGAACTCTTAACAATCAAATGTTCTTCCGAAAAATAATATAGTTGAAATATTCTATAGGCTAAGGAATGTTTACACGATGATTTTGCAAATTAACCTTGGTCCTACTAGTATGCTGGTATTTAAAAAAAACTGGTTTCACTATGTAGATAAGTAGCTATTACAATTTACTGGAATAGCACCAATAATATAACAAATGCCTACATTTTTATAATAAATTAACACAACTAAATGTATGTTAGAGCATAAAATTAGTCATAAAAATGCCATAAAAACATAGAATGTACACGGCTGCTTTTTGAATTTGGACCCGCTCATAAGAAGCTGGATAGTAAAATGAGGCAATAGAAATATAGAAATTCTTTCCAACTCTTAGAAATGTATACAGCTGTCTTAAATTATCAATGAAATACTTGACGGTTTATCATGTAATGGTATTTATATTTTAAAATTTTAAAAACTATCATACATAGTTCTGTGCACTAATTAACTAAATACAGATAGACTCAATTACTATCCGTACCACCATTTTAGGATGTTTACTGGATTTTCAACCCATCATATTTCCTTAGCCAATCTTTCCCAATTCTTGTATTTTCTACCCTCCCTGTCTTACTAAAGCTAACCTCAAAAAAAAAATATAGCTATGAAAATTATCACATATGGACTGTCCATCTGCATATTTAATTACCTTCTAGGTTTCCCCATAGGCTATTGAAAAATGGATCAACAGAGTAGCAATGAGGGAATCCTATGAAAATAAGGAGATGAGAGGTGTTCTAAAAATTCTAAGAATACAAGGCAACCTGACTGCTGACACCATTAGATATGACATAGGCAATTATTAAACAAGTGGACATGAAGATGAGCTAACGAAGGCCTTGTGGAGATAAACCAATTGAATGAAAAAGGATGTCACGGATAATACTAATGTTAATTTGAAGAGATAAGCTGATAGAAGAATTGAGAGGAGATCTACATCAAACAAATCCTTGGACAACTAACTGATGATGGTCATCAATAGGGTGGTTTCCTTTTTTTTTTAATTGCCTAAATTGAAAGACTATAACTCCTGGAGTACGTATTTCACACTTTTAGATTCTAAGATGACTATATCTATTTTTCGCAATTCAATGAAAAGTGAAAATTTTCAAGCACGCAAAAATTCGACTGCTAAGTATGAATGCTGGGAAAAGCCCATGTGACGTCATTCTGGTTCTGGCTGCCGCCCTGTGAGGCCACCTTGGTGTGAGGCTATGAGCGTCACTACAATGCAGGCGGCTAGCAGGTAGCGCTTGGCTTAAATAAGGATAATTAATACCCTATCAAAGGAAGGAAACTTTCCGACCATAGGCAATTTTAATAGGCGATTATTAAGAGATGTTTCCCTGAGCTCTGTACCCCATGCATGCATAGATAATCTCAGGTGATGTAAAACTTATGACTGGGCCCCAAATGCCATAAAAGAAAGCATATGGAAAGCATCTGGGCCCCGTGATGTCACATGGAGTGGCATCGTATGGCTGACAATCTGGCACTTTTCAAATCAGGTTAAAATTGACCATTAACATTCATGTAAACTGGGATTTCTAAAACCAAATAAATTGTATATTAAGAATATACTAATGGTGGGTAACGAATTGCAATCAATGCCTTTCGCTTTCATTGATGAAGGAAACTACCCTATTCTCAAGACCGAGCATAAAATGTATTTACAAGCAGTAATGGAATTTTAAGTAATGCCTGAATTTATAATCTTGACACTGCATTGATATCTGTCACTCAGATTTTCAACTCTATAACTGGTTTAGATAAACGACAAAAGAGCACCCATTCAGGGTGAGGAGGGCCAGTTCATTTTCTGATAATTTCTAAAAACCTCACACAACAAGGGTCCAATGGCTACACACAGGGAGTTTCTTAAATAATTATGGAGAACTAAAAATATTTAATGATAAATATTTTCAAAGCAGAGGATAAAACAAGAAATAGACAAGTGCATGACTGCTAAGTTATGTACACCAGGAGTGAAACATCTGTAGCAGAAAATCAACTAAGTGGGCTTTATTTCTCCAACAATGGCTTAGTAAGCACAACCTCCGACTCCTGGGCCACAGTGTGGACTTGAGATGTTCGGTAAACACAATCACAGATCTGCCTTGGAAGTTGATAGCTTGGTGGTGTAACTCAGGGGCACAGCTATGAATTAAGGCTGGGGGGGTTTAGGTGCAACTAATACCGGGGTGTGTGGTAGTATGGAATACCCACTAGGATAAGCGGTAGGTGCAAGATTGTTAAATTGCGGAATTATAAGATAAACGGTTCAAAATGGTGAGTTTTACGGCTTTCTGAGGGATATTTTATTAATTCTTACACTATTCTTTTAGTAATATCAATCCAATTAAGTAAAATGGATTGAACTTAAATATTTCTCTGAGCTCTGGGGAGGAGAGGTTTTAACCCCCAAAACCCCTCCCCCCCTTTGCTGCGCCACTGGTGTAACTGACCAAATATCGGAAGATCCTGGTTCAAATCCTGGCTAAGCCAAATGATTTTTCTACGGCGAATTTCACCATATTTTATACAAATACTTCAGAATCTATTTAAATATTTCACACCCTTTAATAAGTTCTGATACTTTAAAAGCTGATCCACATTGGTTCTAGCAACACTTGGGCTATAATCATAAACAAGAGCAAAGCTGAATTTTTAGCCACATCCAAAGATGCCTATGAAGCCTCAACTCTCTTGTAGACTAAGTCAATGCAACAGTATGTTGTATCATACTCTTGTTAACTTATGATTTTTCACAATGAATTATGAAAGAATGAAAGAAATAATTATTACAATCACATTATCAGAGCATAATAAGAAATGATTTCAATTTAAAACATAGAAATATAATGAGGTTACAAAAGAAAAACTATTCATATAAAGGGTAGCTTAACTGGACTAGAATCCAGGGAGCAACTGCAGAGCAAAAAGGTCAAAAATCTTAAGCTGGTCAGACAAAAATGGTGCTCCAGCATGATGAAGACAAAAAACAAGCAGTAGGACTTTTCTATTGTGTAGAGGGAGGGTTTCCATCAGTGTTGGTAATGTGCAAATTTTAGCACACATGTGGCCATAAAATATTTTCATAATAATAGTTTAATTGATTAGATCTAAGGATTCCTTCCCTAATAAGGAATTAGACACTGTCAATGGTGTAAAGGGTAGAGTAAAATTTTTTTAGCAGAATTATTAAGGAAAATATTTTCCTACATTTAGAGAAGTCACCGGATGAAGTTCAACAAAAATATTTCTCGCCTATAATTAAACTCTCAAGGCAAGGCTTAAGGTCATCAAGTGCATCCACAGGGTTGCATATAGAGGGCTGACCCTAGATGCAAAGGTAAGAAAAGCAATGGCACTCCTAAGTGGTATTGGCCAAAGCCTCGATAAGGTAGAGACCAAAACCTGCAAAGATGACATGATCTGGGTAAGAGGCAACCACCTGGATGGAAAAATGACTGAAGTATCTGGAACAGGAAATCAAAATGAAAGGTGTGGTAGACTATGGAATTCTGTGTAGTTATCAGCAGTGGGGACATTATTAAAAATCCAAAACTGAAGGATATTAACTAGGAAGATGTCAGGTGACAAAAAAGAATTAAAAACAATTAAGATGGCGAAGCAAAGATTTGGGAACTATGTAAGTGTAGAATTGTATAAGCTGCCCGGTGGAAATATCAACAGCAACCATAATTTAGATATGATGAAATGGTTCTTAAAATTCAAGAAATTGGGGAATTTGGAGAATGATAAATTGAAGCAGAAAAAAATTTAAGAAGACCAGAATTAGCTTATATTTCATGAGGAGTTGTTGAACAGAACAAGACAGTAAAGGATCTGACCAAGGAATCAGGGTAGGATAGTACGAAAAATATTAAACATGGACTATGAGAAGGTGTTGAATTCTTGGGAGGAGAAAAGTTTCTGCTATGGGGAACCTATGGACCAAGAACCATCTCAGAGTTTAGAGAAAACAGGCGTAAGTACAAGTAAGGGCAAAGGGATAAAATGAGTAACAAAGCAAGAAAAAATAAGAGACATTGGCATGAAGATTAGAAGCTGCCTTTAGGATATTGAGAAACCACTTTGACATAATGAAATCAAGATGCTATGAACTTAAGGACAAGAATGTAGATCTTTTGATGGAAAATAAAGAGAAAGTGAAGGTATGGAAAGAAAATTTGCAACAGTCATAAAATAGAGGCAAATTCAACACAAAAATAGTGAAAGAGAAAGGTGAAGTAGAAAAGGATGATTTGCACAGATGAAGACCAATTTGGATTCAGGAAAAACGATAATCAATACTGGCCCTATAGTTGCTCATTGTGCATGTATGGAAACAGACATTCATTAAGTTTTCAGACTCAGGGTAGGCTATGTATGTACAGCACTGATTGGAATTACATGCTCCAAATTTGGAAAGACATTGTAGTGTTCCTTAATGACAGAACCATTATCCCTAGTTTTTCATAAATTAGGAGCAGTGATTAAAATCCGAACCCAACTGTGAAGATACAATTATAATTAATGAGTGGATTGAGCAACATTGTCCATAATTTACAATATTGTCACTTAAAAAGGCCATGACGTCAAAGAGTTAGCTTGTGGAGTGAATTCCCTAGGGGAAAAATTATCATCCTGAGATTTATGAAAGAAAAAGCAGTCATGGCAGAGAGACTGACAGATATTATGCAGCAAGAATAGAAATCAAAAAAATCCAAGGAGTGAATAATGAAGAAGTTCACAGAAAAATGAGAGAAAACTTTTAAAAGGCTTCAGAAGATGCTTATGATAGAAGATTTGGTCTCTACATTGTAGTGGTGTCATTCACTCCCCTTACTTCTCAGGTTTGGGCCTAGTTATCTTCCCCACGGGATTTAACCGGGGATGAGTCGGGGTTCCGCTAAATAAAGGTAGAGCTGTTCGGCCGTGATGGATGATGAAACCATACAGTCGAAGAGCGATTGATGCCCCTCCACAACCAGACTTTGGTCGCGTAAATGAAATAAGGGCACAGTTTTGGTTCCCCGGTTTCCGCTTGTGCCCCGTTACTACTCTGAGAGGTGATCGAATGAAGGATGTTTTGACGACTTTGGCAAGATAAACAAAATATGTCCTTTCCACAACACAATTAATGAAAAAAAAATAAAGAGACTAAACAGAAATAACCCTTTTCAACATACACGGCATCTCCTTCAATAAACAAAAAAATAATGAACCCTTCGAAACACACGGCGTCACCATTAAATACAAAACAATTGACCGTGATTGACACTCTTTCGGAAATAGAGAATTTCTCTTAAAGTTCATTGTCTCTTATCTTCCATTTCTGAGGATTTAATGGCCAAGGGAGGACAAGACACTGAGATAAGTTTCGAGAGTTCAATCTGCTCTCTAGAATAGGAATCATTTTTTTTTTAATATGTGATTGCCTCGGACCATCACAATATATGAACAACATTAGTAATGCTGTCATGAGCAGTGTTTGACGTTCTTCAGGCAGCATAATTTTATACAGAAAAATTGTGAAAGAATCTAATAGTAGTGAAATAGAAAAGGACCTTTCTGGCATTAACGAATGGTGTTGTTAATGAAAATTAAAAAAGAATTTTGACAAATGCATGATCATAAATGTCTGGAAAAAGCCCACTGAACACAACCTACAGAAGCTACACAATTAATGGGATTAAACCAACAACTGCTGAATTTTTCCAATGTCTAAGAGTCACTCATCTCTCTTGGGAAAATACATACCTCAGGACCTCTCTTGGGGAAAAAACTAACCCAAAATCCATGTAAATCAATTATAAATTGGGATTTATAAAGAGAGTTCTCGAAGAATGCGATAAGAAGATCAGAGAAAGAAGCTTAAGTCTTCGGTTAGGCTTCATTTGGAATACACAGCTAGCATGTGGGACCCATATGAGACAGGACTGATTGCGGAAATCAATAGGGTACAGCAAAGGGCAGCTAGATTTAAACATTTTGTATGATATATAGAGTAGTTTGAGCATACTGCTTGATGAGTTAGGCTGGAAGTCATTACTTGAGTGAAGAACAATATATAGGCTGAACCTACGAAACAGATTCAAATCAGACGTGTCCAAGAGAAGGCTTCAGCAGTGTACATGCATAAGGGAAAGAACTGGCAAATTGCAATTGGCCAATGAGACAACAGTATTTAGTAAACATAGAAAGGGCAAGATTCAAGCAGAAAATTAACACAAAAAATCATAATATTAGCACGCAGTAGAATAGAAAAGGCCAAGGCCCATGTAAAACTTGAAACAAAAATCAAAAGAGGATAAATATCACTGATACCCAGAAATCCTGAGTGAGAATGAAGGAAGCAAGAAAGAAATCATTAGAGGAATAAACCAGACAAAAAGAGTACTAAGAGCAGTGTGGAGACATGCCTGACAATAACCTCAAAAATATGAAATAAATTTATCATTCACATCATAAGACATAACGGTCTCATGAACACTACCGTCAAACAACAAATGGATGACCAAAACGTCACAGAAGACCGTGGATGAATTAAAGAGCAGGGGATGGAGGATACAAAAGAGAAGACCAATATAAGAATGAAAACATTAGTAGTCAGGTGAATTTATAATAGAGATTCATCAAACCATCCTAACGACCATTGCGTGGTGATGATGATAGTAGAGAAAAGATTATTCCAGTAAAAATTCTGTATTCCACAATAACCACATCCTCCAGGCATATGTCCTGCTATTTCATTAATACATGATTTGATCACATGCCTGCCCTTTTATATCAAATCTATATTAAAATCCATAAGATTCACAATGCTGAAATGCAGCATATCAGATATTATCCTAGACCAGAACCATTTTGTTGTTTCTGATTTTATGAAAAAGATCAGCAAACCCACATTTCAAATTGTAAAACAAAATTCTCCCAACAGAGTCTGGCAGGTAAGTTCAGCACCTCTAGCTCTAGTTGATGTATCTCTGATTAAAACTGTCATAGCAAAATCAACGCATTAGTGCTTGAGAACAGCAGCTGGCTTGCATTACCACAATATCCAGAAGTAATGAGAGAGGAAATTAAACGGCAACAAAGAAGTAAGCAAGACAAGTAAGCTAAGTGATAAAATGATTTTATACGAGTAGTGATAGCTCTGTTCTTGATGTATTTAACTAGATACTTAAAATTTGAAATAATAATTTTTCAATAAAACTTTTCATTTTACTATTCTACGTTGATTACAAACTACAAAATAAGACTTCATTATCTATTATTACATTTCAAAAGAACCACAGAAAAAATAAATAGAGAATAGGAGCACGATAATCAGAAATTAATTGAAGTGGAAGAGGTTAAAAAAGTCTATAACACCAACATTTCCATATGCTGATGCTCTATAAACTGATTCAACACATGAAAATAATGCAATTCAACTGTAGTGACCCGGAAATGGAGGATTTCCATTTCCAAAATATGTATAAATATGTTGTTGTGTGATGTCTCAGAATAGCCAGCTATGACAAACTATGCCTCGGGATTTGCACCTTTTCACTTTCTAGAACGCCTAAACTTCCTCTTCCCCTTCTTTTCCCCTTCCTCTTGGACGAAAACATCCTGGTTCCACTTCCCTATATAATGGCACGCTGTAGATGCAATTGACACTTGAGCACTCAGGACGCACTCTCGCACTCAGGGACGCAACCAGTGACACTCAGGGACGCAACCAGTGACACACAGGGCAGTCGGTAATGTAGCCGTCAGTTGGAGTCGAAGCACGGGCCTTATGGCCCGTGCCCGAAGCGCCTCGCTATCCACCCGTGCCATTACCAGCAGCTCCTCTCCTTCCCGAGACTTGGGTAATGTTCTAAATGTTGGTTATTCTGGATGCACAAATTCATTATTACTTCATGCATTGAATTGATTGAGTAATTGGGTTTAATGGAAATAAACTTTGGTTTAAAACTTAAAATACTTGTGTGTGATTATTCGTTTACCGACACCAAGGGCAAGATCCCGACTTTGGGTTAAAACTTAAAATACTTGTGTGTGATTATTCGTTTCCCGACACCAAGGGCAAGAACCCACACGCAATTCGAGGCGTGCGACCCGCGACACTTTCGAGGTGGCGGGCCGCGCACCCCTTACACAACATATGGCTGAATTCACTTAACGATCTCCCCTGAGAGACAGAGTAATGTCATAAAGCAAGGGTCTACTGCATATATGTACAGATGTTAGAGAAATGAATGTGCTGTAATGATTTTTTCATCAAAATGTCATTTCTCTCACTTGTTTCCCTGATTAGGAAAGATTATTCTGGTCTTCCTAAACAAGCTTACTTTGTATTATAATAACTGCATATCAAAAACATTCAATACATTCATCATTAACAGAACAAAAAGCAGTGAATTTAACTTTGATTTTATTGCATGCTCTTTAAAATGCCGAAATTTGCTGACTTTTATTTTCCACACTCACAGTATTCCATCATTCATGTAATAAACCCCTAATTTTTTAATGAAATGCATATTTTAACACCAAAAATTCTATGCCCTGCTGTGCTTTAAACTGATTCCTTGTATGGAAATAATACAATTCAGCAAAAGATGGAATTTTCAATATGATCTGTACAATGAAACGAAGAAATGTTGTAAAGCAAGGGTCTACTGCATAAGCAGAAATAAGAATTGAAAATGTTGCAATGACTTTATCAAAATGTCATCTCTTTTCGTTCCGGTCATCACCATCCATGGCAGTACAGTAGAGTTTGTCAAAAAGGGTATCATTTTAGCAACACAAAAACCTAAGTAATAACTTAAGAGCTCCAAATAATGAATGCTCACATTAGACGTGTTTTACAAAAATACAGCATCTTGATAAACACACATCCCAGCATGTTGCAAGCATACCGCCTTCATATACCTTCTAATTCTAAATGAGGAGCTAGAGCATTGTAGCATCCAGAAGCCATAGCTACACGTGAGCTGGCACGTAGGCATGCTAGTCCAAAGTGCAAGTCCACGAGATGACCCGCACGTGATCAGCGGATGTCGGTCCAGAGGTTGATAAGAGGGATTTTTGGACCTTCCCATGGGGGAGATTAAAAGGGCATGCCTTGCTTGGCTGGTGCTTAGTAGCTGGGGGGCGACTGCCTGAGGAGGTCACAGTCTAGGGCTGAGGAACGTATGTGCACATTCAAAAAGGGGAATAAATGCCACTAATTTTGGGTAAGAGTGACTCCTTATTTCCAGGACCTGATCCTTCCATTCGAGAAGACTCTTATAGTCGCTAATATCTCGTTCGAAGACGAGCGGGATACGACAGCATGGAATCTTGCAGTATCACTGAATTCTTTGTTAAGCACAAGGAGAATAATAAATAATGCAATTGGGGACCAAAAGGGAAACATTTAAGAGGTATTCAATTTGATAAACACTAACCTGAATTTCTTTCGCCTTATCTTCCAATTCCATTGGGGCAAAACCAGCCTTAAAATCCATTGGACGTAGCCTCTTCTCCATATCCCGGATCCAATGGCGCAGGCACCTTATCTCCTTCTCTACTGCTTCTACATTAGGGATGGCAAGATGCATTTGTTCAGGATGGATTCACTCACATCATTCTTTGCATGAATTCACCAAAACACCCAACCATTTATAGGTGAAACATAAAATACTGATTTATTACCTTAGGTAAATTTATTGACCTTGAGCAAAAAAAATCATAAACCTACTTCTCGAAAATAATTAAGCATAGGGGAGAGAAATGTTTTGGGATTCTAATCTGAGAGGATTTATTTCATTTCTTTCATTAACTTTTAAAGTAATATTCTGAGAAATAAAACAACACACACTTTTATTTCAATGTCTGTACCTCTTGTTTAAAATTTTTAACCTGTCAATTCATAAAAGTTACCAGAGAAAATTAAAAAAACATAACATTCAATGATAAGAACAAGAAGTTTCATTATGAGATAGGTTTTTAAATGGCAAATATTTTCTATAAAGCTAACGATTTGACTTCAACCACAAACATAATGGATAACTTAATAGCATGACATTATCAGAGGGACAGGTAAAAATAGATATTTGGGAAATTGAATGACTTCTTCAATGAGTCATCTCTCAACTTACAGTGAATCACCATCTGACAGGATCCATTCCAAGTCCACAACATTAGTCAGCACCCATATCATAACTTACCCAGACAAAGTGTTTCCACTTCACTAGATGAAGCTTTCCCTTCCCTTGCCACCTCCTCCAGAAGCTGCCACTTATGATCCATGCATAATTCTCCAACAGCTTCCTAGAATTTAATTTCAAGGCATTACTTAGAATTTAAATCAGAAAAAAATTCAAGCATGAACACTAACAAATTTTGCAAAAAATCCATAGAGAAAAAAATTATTCTCTTTCACCAGGATTTGAACCCGGACCCCTTGATTTCCAGTCGAGTGCTTCAGCCAGTTAAGCTACCGAGGTGTAATTCTCCCCTGTGGAAATTTGAGGACTATACCGGACAGAGAGAGAGAACACCTCTTTGTGTCCAAAGTTTGGGCTTTGCTCTCCGGCTGTGGCACCATGCACACAATTTGGACTGATAGTCGCACAATATGCTCAGCAGTCCACACCACCTTGTCAAGGTCAAAATTGAGAAGAAATAAAGGCACTAAGTGAAAACCATAGTGAAAAAATGTCACCTGAATGGGTATGAAACCTAACATCTTCAATTTAATATCAGTTGCTATACCACATGAATTACAACTTGATTTTGGTGAATTTTTACACAGAAAACAACTTTTTCAAGGAGATAGTTTCAAAATTTTACAGCTTTCACCCAAACTGATCATTTCATCACATTCATATTATGTACAATGACATTCAAAAAAGACATTGAATACAACTTCCGATTCACCTTTTCCCAAAATTTTTGGCCCTAGAACAAGTTCAAATCTAGACATAGCCCATCTGGTATACATTTAGCCATATCCTTGGAGAAATATGATGTTTTGGGGATAATCTAATCCTCCTTGTCCAATATCCCTTTTTCCATGATTTCAAGTTGAAGGAGGAGGGGATGAAAGAGTACTATTAGCCAAAATTAACCACAAGGTGGCACTGACATCCTCCGTTACCATTAACAATATTAGTGGCTTGGTGTGTACATGGGTAAGATGTTATTTTCACGAGTTTCAATGAGAGAAAAATATGGATATATGTTTCCTAGACAGTAATAATGCCACCTAAGCATCTTTAATGCTTAGAATATGGGAACGTTTTTAAATGCTTTGTACAGTGACTGAGGGAAAAATGTTTTTAAACGTTTGACCACTGCTTGACTACTTACTTCAGTTTCCCATAATTTTTATTGCCTCTCAGGTAGAGCCCAAGTGCACTTTCCCTCATAGTAGGGATCGCTAATAGCAGGGATTTTCTTAACTCTACCAGGCCATTCGAGAAAAATCAAACGTTTGAAAACATTCCCACAGTCTAATGGTTAAGGTGGCCTTGTTTTTGATGGGGCCTACGCCAGTGTGAAGAGGAATATGTAACAAGATGTTAAGTGCTGGGAACAAAACCCATATCATATACATCATACATATGTATATGATATTATTGCACCCAAGACTAATTCTACGAGGCCCATGAATGATTGCACTATGTAGCTTTGGCTATGATAGATTGTAGGGGTTTATTACAATCGTAGTTTGTAAACATTGATATTGTTGCAATGCTTATTGATGGAGTCCCATATTTCAGGTCCAGTTGTATATGATGATGTTCCGTGGTGTGTGCAGGTCCATGTGTCATTTTTGATAAGGTCAGCAGTCTTACAGTGGAGCCCTTAGGTGTTCCTCAACACTGAAAAAAACTGATTTTCCCTCCAGTCTCTGAGAAGAGATGAAAATTTCAGTGATATATATCCCCCAAGGAATGTGAATATTTTAAAGAAGAATACTTAAGAGGACTCATGTGATGGTATTTGATATTGTGTATCTTCCACAATTACGTCCCCCCTGCTTTAATACCAATGTTTTATAAAGTAAGTTTCAGAGTCCATTTTCAACTGCGGCTTGTTTACCTTCTTGTTCACCACTTGTCCAGAATTCCATTATGGGTAATTATGAAAAATAATCCTTCCCCTCTTGCATGAATTTACATTTGGATCTATTTATTACATTCATTGATAAAACAAAACACCCTGGATTGTTGCGGAAGGAATAATAGCTAGAGCTGTGATTATGGAACAAGTTAAGATACTAGTGAATTCCAACAACAATTTCTAGGGTAATGAGAATGGATTTCGAATTTAGAAACCATACATGTAACTTCAACCACCTTTGCGATAAATAGATGAAGATAAGAGGACTCATCCATGTTATAGTGCAATCATTTCATGATGAAAAACTTATGAAATTCATCAGGTTTTGGGCAATAGCTAAGTTAATTTTCCACCTTCTTCTGATGAAATGCAGATAAACAATTTTTAAAACCAATAAAGGGTTGACTTAGGATGGTGAAAGATTTATTGGATTGTATTATGTATTTCAGTATTGTACGTTATTTATATTGCACGATGTAAGATGTTGCATTGAATTCACGCAGATTTTATTAATCTAGCCTGATGACGCTGCAATCATTGTCCACCAAAAGCTCTAGATTAAGAAAGTACCACCATCATCCGTTCATCCACCATTTTGATCCTAAACAATCAGGCAGCTGTGGCAGGCTGTACTGTTAAACAGTACTCAGAAGTAAGCATGCTACTTGGCCAAATTCTTCTGCAGACCAACCTAAGTGATGCTGCCAGAAAAATTGTCCTCTCCAACGATGTGGGGGTGGTAAATCGGAGAGCAGGGATTTTCTAAAATCAGATTTATCTCTAAACCTGTGCTAAGTGTCAATTACATACAAGTCCACAATTTATTAACCGTATACTAAACTTGTTTCAATTGTTATACAATCATCCTCATCGAAACACGTGTAGTAGGTACTCAGTTAATAAACTGTGGACAATACGATATCTTCTTTATCATTACCATTAGCTATGTTCCACGATATCTCTCCTGAGAAATGCATACAAGTCCAGGAATAACTGAAATATAGCTTCAATTTCACTCAGACCAACAGAGGTGGTGAATATAGTGCCGGCATGCAAAATAGCGGTAATTTTTCAAATTCAGGCTGTCCCATTAATCATGTGTCATTTTTTATCTCCAATCTTAGGCACTCAATATACGTTGTGTGGTTTCTATGATATTTAGCATGCACATCAAAACAGGTAGTATTATTGGTCAAATTCAAATGAAATTTTACAGTAACGACCTTTTAAACCCAATTTGGATCCAAATGCAAAATTTTATCTTGCTATATGGGATTCCTAAGTGTAAAGTTTCAAGATAGAAAGAAGTCTGAACCTTATGGTGAAGATATCATTTCAAATCATGAAAATAAAAACAAAAATGCCAACTTCCTCAATATATTTGAAAAAAGCACAAATAGGCTTGAAATTTTCTTCAATTATCCAGCAACCACCTTCCTATTCACTACAGTAGTGTAAAGTTAGTGGTGAACAAATTAAGCAACTTGAGTATAAAATTTCTGCATTCAATGTG
Organism: Ischnura elegans; assembly: GCF_921293095.1. Taxonomy (NCBI): domain Eukaryota; kingdom Metazoa; phylum Arthropoda; class Insecta; order Odonata; family Coenagrionidae; genus Ischnura; species Ischnura elegans. The sequence goes on from NC_060249.1 coordinate 89,824,712, forward strand.
CAAAATTACATTAGAAATTAAAATATAATCCATTAGGTTTAGTTCAAACGTGGAACAATTCAAGCAAAGGGAAATCTTATATTTAAAAACGACTATTCAATACCCAATCAAAATTATACAGAAGCTACAGTGGGCAGTATACTGGCCACAGAAAAAAATGGATGAGACGTTTACCAAAGTATGGAATTTTTATGTAAATACAGCACAATTTCATTAAAATTACAGAGAGAGTTTAAAGGAATCACCAAAACGCATGAAAATAAACCTTCACATGTTAAATATATATGTGAGTTGCAGCGTTAATGATCAACATTTTTACAAATAATGTATCAGGAACAAGGGCAATGCAGGGCTCAGAAATAATTATGCATGTGCAAGTAGTTTGAAACAGAGTTTCAATTTACCACCCAAAGAAAATAGAACAATGGGAAAGCTTACCACATGAAATGAATAAAGGAAAAATAAAAAGTCCATAGAAATTGAGCCAAAATCATTATTTCTCACAATTGCATAGAATAACCACCAATCAAAAATTTAAGCAACAAAATTAAGATGCAAATTCTTATTGAAAGCTGAGGAATTATACTTCTGGATTTTTAGGAAAATATTATGTTTCAAAGCTGTCTACAGCAAAGATTTCAAGGAAGGCATCCACAAAATGTATAGTATGTTGATTGAGGATAATAGAAATTATAACATACCATTGCATAATAGAGAAATCACAGAGGAGGATTAATTAAAAAAAACAAGAAAGATATATCTGCATCACAACAGATGTTCAATACTTAAAACAGCTAACAAAAAATTCACTTTTGTCTCAATCAACTTTCTTATCAAACATCAAAAATCAACCCACAGCTAGGTAAACAATCCTTCAGAACTTAAAATACAAGTTCCAGGAATGTTTGACCTTCACCTAAGCCCAGAACCAGTGGTTTACCAGCCATGAGTGGCATCTGAACAGAACCAACACAGTGTGAACCACACATACAGCAGTACAAAACTGAAGAAAATACCAAACTCATTAAAACATGAACTTACTTTGCAGGTGTCAATTAATGTGTTGTCCATAAGGAAGGTGTATATCCTGGGTAGAATAGGTTCCAAGAAAGAGTCCTCGTTGTCTCGACTTCCCAAGGAGTGCCTCCAGTTGTCAAACTCACTCTCCCATGCTCTCCTGTAAAATGAGCACACAATAGTGGACGTCAAGGCATCAAAAAGCCAATTACTCTGCCTACCACTTCTCCCACACAATCAGTCTAACTGCGACTCAATCTCAAAAGCACAAGGGCTTCTCATAGAAGCTTTACAAATGCCAAATTTTCCCTCTGCAAGATGGAGAAATTGCCAACTTTTTTTTCAAATCATACAGATCAACAAAAACCATCAGTGGGTCAATCCATGCCATTAAGGAATAAATGCCAAAGGTATAGAGGTAATGACTTATGTTCAGATATTGAGAGGATATTTCACAGGAAAGATTCAAAGCCTTAAATCAGTAAAATTCAATCCTACAAATGACTTAATTTCTTCTTCTGTTTAGGATTTTAATTCCCTTGTTTGTAAGATAGAGAATGCTCATTGAAATAATGACAAAATGAACTCATCATGAGCAAAGATAAATATAAAACCTAAGAGGGACAAAACTATTTGAACTATTTAAAGACTAAGAAACAAAACCCAATAGCCAAGAAAATGAAATGTAATGCATTCTCTAATAGTCAATTTTTAGTCTAAGAAGAGTTTTGGAATATCTTGGAAAATTAGTAGCGGCCATTGACACTTTCTATCATTGCACAAACAAGTAATCTCACGGTCACTTAAATTTACTAAGTATTCCCATACTCTGTAATTACAGCGCCCGTTGCCAATATGATTGAAGAATTCAAATAATTATAAAATATGTACTTTGAAGAATAGCAAATAACACCAAGTATATACATGGGAAACTACTACTGTCGTAGCACTCCATGATATGACCTCATAAATTAATTTCCTTTGCAATGAAAAGATAAGAGCCCTTCAAGACAACTAAGGATAATTACTAAAATCTGAAGCCATAGCAAAAGAAAAAATAACTAACACATTAAAATAAATGAGTTCCATTTGATCTCAATTGCAGCATCATATGAAGAAGCCACATTTCAGAAGTCACACTGCCTCACAAGTCTAAGGCCTTTCATGACCTATATCTTTCAATCAATTACACAGAGCAACAGGCAGGATACCAGAGGGCAACAGCCTCAACCATTTGCTGACGTATGGTACTACTTGGAAAAAGATAACTTATAAATTGGGATTGAGAATGAAGCAGTACAAGATCTCACTTACTGATCATTTTCAGAGGCATCAGCTAAAAAATGAATTTAATAACATGGGTAATAAATTAATATCTTTGTTTCCTACTGAAAAAATTACATAAACCAATGAAATATTGATAAATAAACCAATGAAATAAAAATCAGGACAATAAGCTTACCATAGCTTTTGACATGGCTACAAGGATTAATCCAATCAGAGTCAATGTTTAAATATAGATAAAAAGGATGTAATCTAGAAAATAATCATGACCACAATGTAAAAATGAATTAAATTAATATGATGCAAAATAATTATCACCATCCACTTGGTAGCACACCATGGCCTGTCTCCCTTGGCCCATATAAAATTTTATACACCATCAATTACTTAAAAAAATGATGAACCTCAACTTATAACTAACATAAATAAAATAACATATAAAGGCCTTGCTAAAAGATACATAAAAATGAACAAGTTAAAGCTTAAATGTATGAATGCATGAATGAACACAAAAATGCATCCTGTAACTACCCAACTTGTGCAAACACATGAATGGAAAATAGAGCCTGTCCTACAGTCCGGCCGCCGAGAGTTGTCCGATGACAGCTAGAAGGAGTAGGGGGCAAGGTTGCCAGGTAAGAAATGGAAACGCCCACACCACACGTAAACAAAAGGGTTCCCTTAAGAAAGGAACCAGAAGGGACGACGAGCGTGAAGGACCCAAAGGAAGATTCCTTTGTTTTGGCGATTCGCAGAAAGGGCTTGATTTGGTGGCTCAGGCTTGTTTCAGTGCTTCATATCCATGAGACAACGTTGTATGACTGGGCGAGGGTATGAGGTGCGTTTGGGGGACAGCAATTGGCTGCAAACCGTGCAGGCGCAGGGTTCTCCGCCCCTCCTTTTGAACTGTCATCGGACAACTCTCGACGGCCGGACTGTAATATGGTTAATGCATTCGTACATGCTCCGTTCCGGTCCACAAAAATCAATCATGCGAACAGACATTAACTTGTACATGTTAATTTAACATGTAACCAAGCCTTAATAGTAGCATTATTTTCTTCCCAGTTACTTTTAACAGGACTTCAAAATGAACTCGATTAGATTTTTCTTGAGTATTTTATCAATCACAACCATATCAAATCTTGAACAGTACATTGCGAACTCATAATGCCACAGAGAAATGATTCCACACACTCTAAACAGCAACAAATATAATGCTAATTACACTGAAGAGGCATATTCATAAATACCTTGGTTTCTTGGTGAGGCTGTTGTAGGGCTTCTCCGTTCTTAGCCTCGCATGCTCCGGTGAGTCTGCTAACAGCCCACCAGATCTGTCCAGCGAGGAGAGGGAGAAGGATGCTTTCATAGCAGATACTTCAAAGCCTGTTGAGAATGAGAAGAAATTGTAAGGTACAAAGGTTTAAAATTATCTAATGTACCAAATCCCAACCTTAATGTTCTAAATGAACTACCCATTTGATGATATACATAAATTATTCAAATAAAACTCCAGACTATCACTTCATGTCAAAGTGAGAAACTTTTCAAGGACAGGCACACTTAATACAAGATTTTTAAAGATGGACACAAAATGATCTAATGGCTTTCCAAAATCCTGCAAGAACCCCGGTCCTGAAGACCTAAAGTTAGTTCAAAAATAATTTAACTCAACAAAGCATTTAGCTCCGTAATGAAAAAGCATAATTAACTACAATGAACTTGAATTCCACAAGATCATTAGCAAACCACACCGTCAAAAAAATTAAGTTAAACTCAACAGCTGATTCCGAAGGATAAGGTAGTCCCTCAATGATATCACACTCGGAATTAAACACGAAGAATCCTATTACTAAAATATCCAAGATATTTTTAATTGAGAACCTTGATACGGTAATATCATCAACTGACGTATCCTTTTCAGACTAACAATTGTTGTTGACAGTATGAATAGCTCGAATTGAGCTCAACATTAGTTACACTTCATAACATAGAACTTAAATTCATTTACCTTGGATACCTCAACTAACTTAATACACATCAGAAACAAGCAATAAAAATCTAGAAACTAAGGAAGTCCACAATTGAAATGGGCAAACGCCAGTCCCATTAGAACGTTCCGAAATACGCCCACCACATAAAAAGAAAACAAGTTACTTACATTTCCTGCAATGCATTGTACTAATAAGATTGATTGATAAGAGTTAAGATTAAAACGTGTGTTATATCTCTCCCGCCGGTCACTCCCTCGTGATAAGCGATTGCCACCGAACTGATCCGGCGAATTCAAACTCAAAATCGCATTGGCCAATCAAGGCACTAGGTCAATCTCAACAAGTTCCACATTCCTCCACACGCTGGCGCTGTACTCACCGACGGGCATTATGAATGAAATGGGTAGTTCAATTTTGTAGATTTAGTCCTTGCAGTGGCCGCTAGTCGTCGTCGTTCCTCCCACCTGTCTCCCCGCCCGTTACTTCTGGGTGCCGAGAAGTTTTGAATGGCTGCTGCCAGATAGCAGGAGCATCGCCATTCTTGGTCTTGTTTTCACTTCTTCGGCTGCTCGGGGAGTTGCCTGTCCAGGAGAAAAAAAGGAGGATAAGTTAAAATGTGACGGTTCAATCCACGGATGAATCATCACGAGGAAGTAAGTAACATTCATCAGAAGCGCAATTTTTTCATTGGTTTTCTACCTCTTATCACTTGTAAGCCAATTAAAATTTCATATTATTAGTACCTCAACACAATTTTAAGTTATTTCGTAAATGTTACCGACACAAAAATAATTATGCCGGTGTTATGGGTACCACTTCTATAAATATCCGCAACCATGACAGCAAAGGTTGCGAGATGCGAATACTAAAAAATTAAGACATTGCAAAATTTCACATACATTCATTCCTTGCATCATTACGTTTCGATTTTAACATAACATTCTCACTCCACCATCCAGTCCACAAACGGGAGTCCCAGGAGTTAATTTCAGGAGGAGACAATAACCTTGATTTATCATCATAAATGATAAATATTTTCATTTCATCAACAGTTTAGGAGATATGATACCATTATCCCTCCCTTCATGGCTTCGTCCTTCTACCAAGTCACAGTTCATTGGTTACTGGACTAACACCTTCGGGCTACGCTATTTCCATGACTTGCCCAAGTTTCAAGTATCCTCCACATCTTATAAACATCTTACCTAGAGAATGTGCTAGAATACAGAATAACTCCGAGTCGAAACGATATAATTCTATTTTTTTTATTTTCATCACTGGATACTTACTTTCTTACTGGCATTTCTACATTTACTGCCACGCTTTGTTATACAGTTCATCACGTTACAAGAGTGTTAGCACTTGGATTATACACAGTGTTATTCCAATAAATATGTAACGGAATGGATTAGGTAGATGCCCGAGGGGGTAAATATAGAGAAAAAGGAGGGGGAAGGTGGAAGCCACACGCATATTACTAAATCAACTTCGAAATGAACAAGGAAATTTAGAACGAATATTAGGTGAATTATCGTTAAGTAATTTATCGAAGTCCAAATAGAAAAATAGCTGAATCTATCAATAATGCATGTCATTTAGCAGAGAAAGGATAAATATCTGACTGATTCATCCACGAAGCTTGAACTTCCTAGTCAGATTTGGTGCGCAGAAACATTTTTGTAATCTTTTATGACTAAGCGCAGCAATGTATTCCTAAATCATAAGACGCTAGTTGTCCTAGGTTAATTGTACGGCAATTTTTTGATGATTGATTCTAACCAGTAGAGCACTTCTGAACAACTTCATGAGCCAAAGATTTTCCTCAGAATCTGAAGATAATTGAAACATTAAAATTTATCTCAAACTAAGTTTTTGTCAATTGTACGTATTCTTCTTCTAGGGTATGGCTTCTAGGGTCCTAAATTGATGACACAGTTGTAAAGGATCCATAGAAAGGCCGAGATAACCTCGCCATGATAGTCGTACAGAGATAACGCCTACTAACCTCCCATTTCTAATCGAGAGCATGATTATCACCAGGTCATAATTAAATGCGCGTCTAAAGAACGTAGTCTACACGGAAAAAGGAGGATGATTCAGAAACCTTGGCAGTAATGATTGCTTGGAGTTGATCCGTACAGAATAAATTTCGAAAATAACTAAGGTATCTTCATCTAGAGAATAAATGTTATAAGTGAAATATTTATGGGTTATCACCCACCCAAAAAGATACCAAATAGCCAGGGAAGAAATTGTGAGAGCCTAACTAGAAAACTGTCTTCGACATTCAACAGGGCTGTTTCCCGTCCAACCTCAGAACACGTCAAAAACAAGAAACGGTAAACCTAATTTACTCCACCATGGTACTATTTTAACATCGTTTCTCCTTCACAACTTACACAACTAACACTTAATATGAAAGAAGCCATTAGGCTGAACACCACCACCCTTCATATACCTAATGTCTCTTTTAAATATACAGCAACGATACCAAAATTTTATTGAGTAAGCTTTCGCTTACAAAAATAAATTCTAAGGTAAAAAATAGAGAACGGCGGTAACTTAAAGTTGTGAAAATATAGTTCAATTATTTCGAAAAAAATATTAATGTCATAATCGATGAGTTCAATCATAGTTCAAGTAAGATAGAGTGTACTGTGTGGTTCAATGAATTCGATGCCGCACTATCTTTCCACCGCTCACATCCCAAATGTGTTCAACCTCCATCAAAAACCAAGAAATGAATTTCTAATACAATCTCTACAGAAGTTCACCACTCTAGTCCATCTACTAACAGGAAAAATACTTCAAATAAACCCCCTTTCTTGCATTGATACTTGAGACAGGCGAAAGAAACTTGAGACACTCAACCAAATGGCACACGATAGAGTTTAAAACGATGTGAATCCTCTCAGAGCTTTCCAGTAGATAAGCTGAACGTAAAAAGAAAACTAGTCCTCCCACTGAGAACTGTGCGATTGGTAAGCAATAGACACTGAAAAGGGAATGAACACGCAATACTCAAAATGGTCATTACGCGGACTTAAGTCTAGGTTTTCTCGCGTTTTCACTAATTAGAAAATATGTCTGACAACTTTCAAGCTCTACTACACACTGAAGAGCGCTGCTGCCAAGCCATTTTCCAGGTAGATGAGTGCCACCATGAGAGGAATACTCTTTTCATTTCTTTCTTTCTTTCTTCCAACCAAAAAAGCTTTCAAATACCTGAAAAATGATACCGAAGAAGAGGATGTCAGTGACTACACATTTAAGAAGCATCATTCAGGTATTCCCATCAGTGGTACAATACCCTGTAATTAATTAATAACTGTGTAGGCTACAATATTTTTATCTGAGAAACTTTTGTGACACTAAGGATCGAACTGAACACAAGCCATTTCCAGATATAACGATAGTGAAACATTCGCAACTATTACCATCCATGGGAAAAAAATCATCGGGAAAATATATCATTGAATATAATTGAATAATTAATTCAACGCATTACATTCTTCAGCACTTGAATTTATTCTCTATTTCACAATATAACACGGATTACGGATTATTTTTTAAAACTGTTGTTTAGTTTTGACGTATAATAACTGCATATGCTTATATTTTAAGTGCCAAAATGATGTAAAATGTAGTTCCAGGCCCGTCTCCATCCTATCCACATCCCACATTATATTCTCTTCCATTTCACCAAACATTCCTCCGCCTATAACGGAAAAATGAAAAGGTTTTGACTAGACCATAAACACCTCAAAACGAGGTTTGGCAGTGTAAAATTCTAGAATATGGTATCGCCAAAAAACGAACAATCACGGAAATAAATATTCAAAAAGACTAAGAAAATAATACTTAAGACTTTAGGGGGTATCAATGCAACAGTTCTATAACTTATAAAGAAGTAATACTACGACCCTGCTGTTCAAGTGAAACGACCTCGAATCCATCTCCTGGTCTATTGACTTTTATTAAAAAGCAAGGCCAGCTGTCCGGAGCGATTATTTCACTAATGTGAGCAAACTATTCCAATATATACAGATACATCGATGATGCTTGACTCAGGAGTCAATGCCAAAGTTCTCAAAACAGCAGCTGCGATGAACATGGCGGAATCCTTTAGCGGCGCGGAAGATCAGGCAAAATGACATTCTCTATTGTCTTGCAAAATATGAAAATAGAGACAGAGATGAACCCGTAGTCAAGTACACGTTCAAATAAAAACGTGTGCATAAATAAAACATATAGATAGGTAACGAGTAATAAGTAAAGATAACTTATGAAAATTGAAAAAAAACGAAAATCAAGCATAAATCTGTATGCAAGTTTAGAGCGAATTATTGTAGCCGAGATACTAATTCCGTAGTGATTTTTTATGTAGTCGAGAAGCAATAGGTAAAGATTTTCCGAACCCATTACTTTCCGAAAATAACTTTATCAGGCGAAGTGGAAAAGGATGTACGGTAGGGAACGTAGAAAAACACCTACCACAATCGGGGGGAGGGCGTTGAATATCTTCGGAAACGGATACGGGATTTCAAAAGTCTGAGGAGATCTCTATTCAGCGCTATAGCCAACCCCGACTCCCTCAGAAGCACACATCCGCCTTCTTGTATTGTGGTCCCCAGCCAGATAAGTTTTCTCACACCCTTGCTAGGGAGGCTGCCGGGGCAACACGTGTCTCCAGCGAGACGTGGACCACACCCGCACCGAACCCTTCCGAAGGCGAACTCATTACCATGAGCGAGGAAAACTCCACGAACCCGGAGCCCCTTCCCCAATGTCGTTGCTCGCGAGAAGTGTTTTCGTTTTCTCGCGTTTCATCATTTGAAGCGCGATAAGAGGATGCAGCACTTCCGCTCGAGCGGTTGTTTTTTGGGACGAATTACTCATTTAAAACTTATTCCATTATCTTGTAACTTGCAAGGAATATAAAATAGACTCTCTTCAACAGTTGACCGTCACTTAAATTTGAAAACTTATCAAAGGAATTACCTCGGGTGAAATGCTTTTCTGATGATGTTGCAGGCATAATTTCACTAAAGACTTATCACACTAGTAACTAGCAAGTAATATAAAATAGGCTCATATCAACAATTGCCCGGATCTCAAATTTGAAAATTTAACCAAGGAATTTCCTGTGGTTAAATGCTTTTCTGTTTGAGATGAAGGCAACAAAGGTCAATTGACAAAGGTCTATTCTATTTCCCTCAAAATATGAAGATGATAACACAAGTTTCAAACGAGTAATACGTCTCCAAAATAGACTACAAAAGATCGGTCGAAGGAAGGTGATACGTCCTCGCGACATCGCGTCGTTGAACTCAATTTAATCCTAACCTTGTTGGTAATTGTTGAAGGAGCTTGATTAAAAAATCGTTTCCACGGCATACAGCAGAGCCATTCGAAGAAAAAACTGATGTGCGACCATTCATAAACCTTTTACAGTTAAAAAAAAGAAATACAGTGCAAGTGGTCAAAATCTTCCTTCAGCCGAGTGCATGGCGCATACCATACCCGCATTCCGATTCAACACTTTACATAATATTCGCTCGTCCCTCATGCTTGCAGAATGCAGTCCTGGTGATTTCCTCCTTTCTTATTAACGGAACTCATTCGGCTTCAGAGCTGATGAGTCATCATCATCGAGGGTACATACACAACGCCTTTGTGTCAGGGAGTACCAGTTGTATCGAATTCTACAGCCGGTGAAGAGAGTAACCCTAAAAACTACGCATTAGAAATTTGACAGCAAATGAGTAGTGACATCAAACATTCTATACCACTTACAATTAAGGACTACTGAAGACAAACGGATATCGAAAATCACTGTTTTATAAACCAATTTTTGATGCTCCTCCTCAATATAAAGTCCGAATGAGGCCGACCTGATGTTAAGCAGTTACGAAATCGATCGTGAATAAATATTAGGTATATTCTTTTTAAGGAATTTGCAATGTATATTTGTAGCTATCCTAATGTCGAGTCCTAGCACGATTTATCGGTAGGTTATGGGTACAAGGGAGGAGGGAAAAACATGAGTCCCTGAAAGTGAGAAAGAAATGAGAAAAACACAAGCTGGAGAGGAATCCCCCCAGAGATCCTTGGACCACGAGCAGGGGAATGACTCGTTAGGTTTTCGGAGACGCGAAGAAAATGTATTTATAGAAGTAGTTTCCCTCCGTCTCTGAAGTGTCTCTCAAAGGCGTGGTTCTTATCTTTAGACCCTCTCGGAGTGCAGTAGGGACGCGAACGGGAGCAAGAGAAAAGGATGCACTCCAATCAACGGGAATCAAGATATGGACCATCCTAGGCCCAAAACATGATGTTAATAATTTTTCTTCCATTTTCCTTAAGTCTGTATAGGTGAGCAAGACTCGTCACAATGATTTCGTGTTTTGTAAAAATATAGTCCCCATAAAAAAATCATCTTCGTGAGCTTCTACCTCAACCTTAAAAATACAAAATACAGTGATCCCACACTTCGTTTTAACAACAAGTGCCCACGAAAAAACTCCGTTGCGCATTAAAACAAAAATTATTTTCGATTTACAGTTGAAAAGTCTAGAGCCCGGTAAAGAAGGCATGGCGGGCTTTATCAGAAACCTTTCGAATGAGGACTAAAAGCATTTGGAATGACAAAACGTACCGAAACCATGGTCGGTGGGTGAATTTAAGTGTGGAAGCGATTGGGATTTACGACTCGAGGAAAACCTGAGAGCTTTCAATCTCAAGGTGAGTAACAGATATCCTAAAAACATGGAGACCAATATGGTACTGCATATTTCCCAAAACATTTTTGTCGAAAATGCACACCAGTCTTAATGAAACGTGAGTATTATCAACTGATCCAGAGAGTTTATGTTGGAAGGTATAAATGATGGAAAAAAAGAGAAGCACTTGTCAATAGTTTCTACACCCAATCTTTCATCGGGGTAGATTATATTATAAGACACGGTCTCAGGCGTTATTTTGTGGAATTGCTTCATTATAGAATAAAATAAAATAACTAGATGCTGAAACCCGGGTCGTGCTATTTAAAATAAAGTGTGGAATAAAAGTTATTTTATTTTATTCTGTAGATTGTATTTTCCATCTAGTCATTCGTAAATTTACATGAGCGTTCTCACCATTTTTGACCGAGAAAGTACAGACCCTTGTTCAAGAGTTCAAATTGAGTTTTCGTGAATAAAGGTAACGACTCACATTATTTGCCGCGCCGCAGGTGAATTAACGCTGTACCAGTAAAGTATGTTTACCACAACCAGCCAGTTAAAAATAAAAATAATTATTTTGCGCATCTGTTTGTGCTTTAAGAGTAATGTGTTGTTTGCGTTATCAGAAACGTGAATAAAAGTAAAAAGAAACAGCTTTAAGACACCCGGAGTGACAATGTAACAACTCGCAGCGCTCGGGGAGACTCGACCCCGACGTGCCCCGCTTGCTGTCGAGATAATCCTTAGTGACGGCCGTCGTGCCACGGAGACGCTTCAAGAGGGCAACATCCCAAGGATGCACTCAAGGTGGAGGGTGGGGGGCGAGAGACTAACCGTACGCCCGCTAGTAGGCGCTGACGTCGCCCGCCAACCCAAACACCCTCATAAAAACAGAATATTTGGGCCAATTCATGCATGAATAAATAAACGGTTAATCGCGCTTCTTCTGGCGGGCTTCTGAAACCTAATGGCTCTCGAATGATCCTTCAAAAATCGGTCGATACGTGTAGAATGACAGGTGATGCAGGTCCGGGGGATAATTAACACGTTATTTCCACTCCGATCGGCTGTTCGATATTTCCTAAGAGGCACTCAGTATGCATAGAACGTCGTAAAAATCGTCTATTACACCATCTCAAGTCGTATTCTATTAAATCGTCTGACCTACTATTTGAACAAAGAGATTGAAGACGCTAAAAAAAAACTTCGGAAACGACGATTGAATGAATGATGCCAGACACAATACTCGTTATTTGAAATTATTATTCTAAAACGGTCACAAAGTGTTCGACAATATTAAAAGGTAGTGATATTTCCTCTCATTATTCATGGTTTTTTGGTAACATATGCCTTTATTCCAGACATTCGATCTTACTTCTCTGCGCCGCAAATCCGTTCCACATTTTAGGGCAATAGTATTTTTCCACATTCAATGTGATAGTCAATACTTCCTTGATGTACTGAAAAGAAAGAGTAAAAAACGAAAGCAACAGCAATATTGAGAATTTGTTCCACATTAAAAGTAGCAATACAGCAGGATATTTGGAAAAATTGCCTCAGTTCCAGCTAGAGTTCAAAATAAAGAGTAGTTTGTAAAATATTTTTTTTTAATCGGAAAATACGTTATTTTTAGAATAAAGACTTTGGCTTTAAATAGTTAGCTAATAATTGGCGCAGCCTGTTGATATGATATCCAGTAATAAGATCGAAGAGCTGAATACTGCTCATGTACGAACTTTACAACTACTATAAACTTTCACAAAATAATAATGCACACCGATGGCTAACAAGCATCATGTCAATGTCATTCCACAGATTTACACGTCATGATCTCGAGCATATCTACGTGCAGGGGTGCCGACTTATAAAAATTATTGGGGGGGCCCATAATGGGAGTCTGGCCCCGGAACATTTTATAATTAGCGAGGTTTTTTTTTAGCATTTTAGAAGAGTCATTTGATCAACATTAGAACCCTGATAACTCGAACCTCGATAACTTGACACTCCGGAGAAAATCGAAAAGCCTCACACATCTTTCCCTCCCCTCGATGTCGAATTTTTTGAGGGGGCTCGGGCCCCCTCAGGCCTCATGGAGTCGGCGCCACTGTCTACGTGAGTGCACGGCGTTAACGCTTTCACAACAAAGTGAGATAATACACAGTTGAAGGAAAGAGTGACGCCGTAAACACAAAGCAAGGGAGGTATCAGTGGAGTCAAGGTGACGGAGTTACCCTCCACGAGGTCGTAAAATAAACTTCCCTGGCACCAATCGCAGGGCAAATACTTGTCTCGTCATTAAAGGCGTCCTGGATTCACCTTTTTCACCTAAGCAAACATCGGCCTGGGATCCCCTTCGCCCACTGGCCCACTTCCGACGGTACAAAAGTCATAAAGAGAGTTAACATAGCCTCAAGCATTCACCAGCATACCAAAGATACTGGACCTACACTTTCTCATCAATTGTAATGTTTACTTACCACCATCGACTCTAAAGAGCACCGTATGCTAACCAAAATAAGCAACTTTAGGAAAGGGGAAAGAACAATTTGGTGATGCCGGCTAAAACAAGAAATACCACTTCAACGTGAGAAACACAATGCAGTTGGGGTACTTATTTTTAAATACTTTTCTGGCAAACACATCTGAGCATGTTTGACAGCTTTTGGTGAGCCTTGACCGTGATAATTTTACGTCTTAATGTGAAAGCGGTCCTTTATATGACTGTACGAATAATGAGTATTCAATAGAATGTGTTTATGCCGACGACATAGGTAGAGAAATTGTTACGGCCGCCATTAAATTTAACCAATGAGCAGAGTTGTGAGAGATATGAGAAGTGTGGGTCTGATGCATAAATTTATATTCCAATAATGAAATAAAAGGTACTTGCGCTTTTCCGCATTTATTTCAACACACACATGCGACGTACGCATTAAAATAATTTTGGTTAAGTGCAACTATTTTATTTCCTTTCGTCGAGCCTCCACCACATTACGCTTAAATGGGTAGAATTTATTCCTTTTCCACGACGAATCATTACTGCGTCCTAAAAGGTTGCAATTTTCAGCAATGAATTGTCAGTTAATTAAATCAATTGCGATAAATATAATTCAGTGAGCTATCGTCTCACTCTAAAATTCCCCCCACACAAAAGCTGAATCCCCATTCAGTATGACATAGCTGATATTAACATGGATACTGAACCAGTAGAGCCTTGCTCATAGAGTTTACATTACTAGTGTAGAGTATTTATGGCCTTGCTTCTAAAAACCTAAGCCGCTTGTTTTTGGATCATAATATTGATATTTGTTTCATAAAGCCGCGAGATCAACAAGCGGAATAAATTCCGACCAGGATCTCAAGCAGCACTTCAAATATCCGTTCAAAGTAATCATGTCCGCCTCAGAAGTAGACTAATACTCGCATGCCCCGCTAGGCATAAAAGAACAAAATAATGACATTCATAAGCTATCGAGAGCTAAGAGAAATACAGGCGTGATGAGACTATTACGCCGGCTACAAATTAAAATTTAGGACAAGTACAACTTCCTACATATGGGCCACGAAACTGTTAATGGAGTTTCTCGAATTTCGGAGGATGTCACCAATACTGGAACTAACATCATATTTTCACAACAGTTACTAGCCATTCCATCATCGAATCCCTCCTCACGATCCCCCCCGCACTCCACCACTCATCAGTACAATCAACAGTTCGGTGGTTTTTATTTTCAAGAATAAATTCACGTTGAAACCATCCTATTCAACATGTTTGAATCCACAACTATCATAGATATTTGAGCAACAATCCTCGAAAGGTAATACGATTCCCAGTCTCAATAGCGGAAAGAAACTTATTGTAAGTTAATTTGGCTTCTATACACTATCTGGCTATCTTCGGCTTTTGATGACACCTTTGACACCCGGATCGCAAAAACGACGAGCCTAAAAGTCATATAATATGTTAACACCAAGCCCCAGGAATGGGTTTTGTGCTTTGACAATTTCCTGAGAGAGCAGGTTCGGTATCTCTATACCTGATGGAGCTCCCGAATAATCATGCCTCGGAACACGATATTTGTAGTTTCTCAGGTGGAAAATAAAATTAAGAAGGGTGCATAGCGATGAAGAAAAGAAACGATAAATAATACTTGTCGAGACTCAACAATATCTGAGTCAAATAAAAAGACATCATGTAACAATATCAGGACAAATTATTAATTCTAACACCATGTAGAATGAAAAAGTCGAACCAAACGTTCACATGGGTGAAAACTAAGTTGACAACACAAGTTTCTAACTCACATGCTAAACTAATGACAAAATGACATGTTTCGAACAATTTTTTTCAATAAATTACTTTCTATTATGGTAAAAATTGAAGGATACACAGGCGTATAGCACTGAGCGTGGGGGAACACCGACTCACCGGAGGCGTGGGCTTTTGACGGCGTTCACTACGGTAGGCAGCGGCCACTTTCGTCCTCCACGCGGAAAAACCGCTCTTCGAGTCGTCCAAATTGATGGGGCCCCCACGCAGACACCAACCCGGGACCAGAGGCTCCGAACCTCGCCCACAGCTCCCTTCCAACCACAAATCCCCGCCCCGGCACAAGAAGAGGTGGGGTACGGAAATTGTGAGTCATCGAGGCCTCATTTTAATATTTTTTTTTTCAACCACGTAAAAAAAATGCTGGAGGTCACATTTTATAAGCCTCTATAAATATTATGCGGAGGGACTCGCCACACTTTCACCCACACGCTTTGTTACTAATGTGATTCCATTTATGCCGCCATACAGTGAAATTCATAGCTTGTAAAAATGTGCTCCGTGATGTTGTCAATGTTATATTAAGGTACTGAATAGTACATGTATGTCACCAACTTCGTTTTCATCAATGATAAATGTGAACGCCTAGTTTAACTTTTCTTCCACATGGTAGTGAAATAAATTTTATTCGGCAAACTACTAATATGAAGGCAAATATTCTAACTCATTTACACATGTTCTTCAGCAGCGGACAATGTAAATAAAAGAGGACAACAGATTTTTACAAAGTAGTCTCAGAGCATGAAAAGGCTTCTATTCATCATAAATTGTTACGCTCGTGATATCTACAGTCAAATAGGTGGGGAGACAAATAAAAGAGCCATGTAAGTTCATGTTACGCATGATTTCGCTTCTAGAGGTAAATCTTTCCAGATAAATAACGAAATCCTCACATACCGTGACTCTACGTGTGCAAGGTGAATTTATAAGACAGAGTGGGAGGTAATTTTCCAATATGTAGGTCTAAAAAAAATAAAAATACATGGTTTCACGCAAATCTTTGCTCAGCAAAAATCGCAGCCCATTATGGTGGGCGGGGTGAGAAATAATATATGCGGACGTGTTGAGGATGTCCTGGGCGGATCGGACGACGGCGGGCCGGCCTTTCATGGAGAGCGGGACGCCCTCGGATGTGGACGGGGGCCAATTGCGCCGTGAAAATGGAATAGACCGCGGCCCCCGTACTGACCTCGTCGGGAACAAGAGGGGGAGAGTTAGAGGATCAAAAAGGGTACGCTTGACCACTATGAAGACGCATCACTCCCTATCGTTTCCATAGACGAATCTGAAGATTCAGGTTTGGAGATGTAAAATAATCATCACTTTGTAATAAAAAGGTCGTCGATCTCCATGACATAAAAGAATCCGGGAAGTTGCCGGACTCGCAAACGGCGGGGTGACGTCTTCGCTTGCCAAACAAGAGGTAGCGGATACGATTCCAGCCTGGGTAGATTGCTCCTATCCAGGGCATGGCTGTTCGTGTATATTAAAATTGTTAAATGTTATGTAAACCCCGGTGTTAAGGTCAAATAGAGCTGTTTTCGGTGGTATTGGAATAAACAAATAAAATAAATAAAGTTGAAGATACTGTAAAAAAAGCTAAACTCGGATCGTGATTCAAGTATTTTACTTTGGTAAAATATGCTATTTTAATTTCCTAGAGATGATAAACTCAGGAAAGAAAAAAAATTTCTCTGAGGAAAAACGTTCAATTTCTATTCGCAGGTAAATGCAGAAAAGGGTCTACTCTACGAATCTGCTATGAAACTACTGTACCCTGAAAATTTCAATAAGATAGCGTATGTAAAAACTGGTATTAAAAGAAGTTGAGAAGCAAAACATAATACGACCGGTCAAGCAAGGGTTATGTGTTACGCAGAGTTACGTGCGAAGAGACTATAGGTATAATATTGTCGTATTTAATCAACAGAATATCTTATATGATGTAACAGAATCGTAAATACAAAACTGTTCTTCAAGTCAGTGCATGAAACTTCTTAGAAACTTTCACAATTTAGACTCATTTCACGAGCTCAAATCAAGAAAATTATACGTTCCCTTAGATAAATAGCAAACTTCCAACGATAATTTATATTCGTAATACAGTACGCCTAAATTTCTAGCGACACTTTGAATAATCCTCACACAGGCATGTATGAAGTAAAGTTCATACGGTCCACACAATAAATACGCACACTGACTCAAAAACTCGAATCGGCATCACCAAAGACTGCTGCCAAATCAGCGCTTTCCAAACTGTCTTCATTATTATTTCATAATTTATCGAAAGAAACATTATATGAATAATGCGATTGATATATTGCTGAGTGGCTGAAAGTAAATTTACGTTGGAAGCTCAGCTTGCCTACGTACAGTCGAACAGTTTACAGAAGTTTATTCAATAGTGAGTATTGATAAAAGTCAACTATGGAAGGTTTTTTGAAGACGTAGTAAGTGAATTTTGAATTCCGTCTCATACAGTACCGATTTAATCCCTAACCTAGGATTCAACATACCTCTAATACCTGACCACGGTTAATCCACCATTGAACTACATATAAAAAATTGAGAAAATAAGCAAGAGTTATTCAAGGTTAGCTTGGTCAACTGATAATAGATGACTGGATATTCTAAAAATTGGCTCCGAAAGGCACAGAAAGAGTGATCGCAAGTGTAAAATAAATTCATATTCGCCAGACGAGTCGACATGCCTCAAGACGGCCTCAAATGTGTCAACCTCCGCGCATTTAAATGGGTTTACTAAAATCGCCACTTGCGTCGCTAACGGACGAATTGATCCGATTATCATTGGAAAATAAGGCATAATTAAGGGTGTTAACAGAAATGTATTCACATTATGATGCGATCTATCAAAATCATAACTTTACAAGGCTATTCCTCGCAATGAAGTCATAATACTGCAAAATATTGGAAAAAGCTGATCGCATTGCACTCATCACTCCACGAATATTTTTAAACGCCGATTACAAAGCGACCGAAGATGCAACAGAAATCACCCTTCTGTGGGATGGGCCTCCTCTATGCAGTCCCCTTGCGACATGCATTCGGTAATATGCGCGTATGGAAAAGATCTCCCGAAAGGCCGTTTTCCTTATGCACACCAATTCCACGAAGCTATCAGCGGACTCACTCGGCAGACACGGAGACAGGCGAGGCATACGTTGGAATTCACTAAAAATAAAAAAAAGATGTTCGCGTGGAGAAGCCGACGCTTCACAAATTCCAGGATAAGCTGGCGTTAGTCACTTCCCTCGGTGACGTTTCGCTACGTCCCATCTGTCCAGAAGCTGACAAAAAGGAATCATCAACTGACGGCCTCTCTCACTCTCCCGTTTTATCACACGCCACTTCTGGCCCTTGAAAACATATTTCTACAATCTTTACAGGATGTTCTCATCCCCAGGAGGAAACCCTTAATTCATAAGACGACACTGACATACGTGGTTATATAAGCCAAGAAAAGATAACAGCTTATGAATAGTGAAAGCAATAAAAATTATTGCGTATCGGTACTTAAACAATTAATAACATGAGGACAGAAATATCCATATTAGCCAAATACGCTAATCCATAATTGAATAGTTAATAGAGATATTTTAGAGAATGAGTGAGAAATTTGGGCTTAAGCGACGGCGGAGACAGTCAATGGAATTCAGGATGCGTACGATTAAAATAAAAATAATTAGATATTTTAATGATCCACAGATTCGGATGCCTCTAGAAATTTCATTTCTAACACCGGTTTTTTTTATTGCGGATTCGAATGTCCTCAATAATATTCCCAACAACAAGGATTCTCTTAAAATCCAGCTGACCAATAGCCCTAATAAGTAAAGATCATAGAAATACGTTGAAAAATTAATAAATAAAATTATATCACCATCGTGAGTCATCCTTTCGTTTGAGGTGGATTTCCGTTCCGTGTTCAATGAGCTTATTTCGTAACCTCATTATAATTAATGATTGTTCCTTATAGAATCTTTAAATAACTTAAAATCGGTAGCTCATCCAATATTTTCTTCGGCGGATATCTTTTAATTCTTCCTTCAACAATATATATTTAAATACCTCAAGTACTTATCCAATTATAAACCCAATGAGGTTTCCTCGATTGATGAATTCTTCTCGGGTTCTCAGCCAGGTTAATTCTGTCATGTAAGCCGACGTGAAATTTGAAGGAGAAATTAAAATCGTTTACTAGGTTTCCTCTATTTTCGCTGCTCCCAAAAAATCCAGTACCCTCCTACTTCCAGCGCTACTAAGTCTAACCGGCTTATATTATTTCCCTCTCAATTCTCACATCAATACAAATTTCTTCCATACGTTGCTTCTACGCAACGAGCGGATTCAGCGCAGAGGTTTGAGATTATGATATTCTGGATGACGTTATCGGTGCGTGATTTCAAATATGAATATTTAGAGTTCAAGTTGCTTTTCCCTAGCAACATGATTTAAAAAAACTAGTTCTAACAGATAAAAGATGCACCGCAAGCATTTATATTGAGGGGTACCCCAAAGTTTGAGCCAAATTTGAAGACGAAATGATCCCACTCAAAGTCAAACACCCTCCTTATAAAAAAACACCACGCCCCCAAGAATAACATGAATCAGTAAATTTATGAAAAATGATCATCTCCCGCAAGACATACGACTTTAAATCCAAAAGAGGGTTGTATTCCGCTTTCAAACCATGTACGATAGCGTGCGCTTCATTAAGATAATTATGCTGGGGTGAAGGAGGGAAGTGAAGTGTCAGGGAAGACCCAAATCTATGGTAAATGCAGCGAAAAACGCTTCAAGTTGCAACCAAGCACTCATAAAAACCAACAGGCCCATAGAAATAATGCCAAATATCACTCTACGGACCGAAAGGATGCGAAGGAAATAACTAGACAACACTGTAAAGAATTTTAACTGGAGGATATTTCCATAAAGTTACTACGAAAGCGGAAAAACATAACAGAGTAGATTTATTATTTAAAAGTCGACAATGAAAAATTATACGAAATTTACAATGTGATTACGTACTCCTCTCAATGTGGACGTCGACATAAAAAGCAGAGACAATAAATACTCTCGAATCCTAACGATGGGACCCATTTCAATTAAGGCAATACAATAGCTTTATGGTCAGTAAATGAATTTCAAACACCTTAATGAGGTTGACCCAAGCTTCACACTCGAATGTTTGTACCAATTACTCCATGAAACGGGAGGAAAGGACAACAGGCGTCTGCTAATGGCAGAATATGAGGACTGACGGCTTACTTTTATTTTCCCAGGTGGGCGAGAGCAACACAATAAATAAAATGCTACCCTAACCTTCTACCCTCTCGTCCAATCCTCTATTCAGGAAAATGCCAGACCGCTGGTAGGAGGAAAATTTAACGAAGCACTTGCCCTTCAACGGAGCATATATGAATTCCCGTCCGACTCAGTAATTCGCTTCAACGCCTACACATTAAACTGTGGACTGCCATACAGGTATTATTAACCCTCACAGGTATTATTAACACATATCTCACTCGCCCAAAAGAGACATAGGAGAAAAGGAAATCATTGGAGAGAGGATAGGTTTCGGTTAAATTTTCCACCGAGAGATGAAATAGATGGCAGCTATTATCGATTCTTAAGTCAGGTCGTCCGCCAGAATGGCTACTTATTCAGTTAACACATCGCCGGACAGTAGATACAAAAGCTATTAAACACTATTTCACGAAGCGGCGAAGTCGGAACAGGCAATTACGAAAGTCCGATATCAGCAATCTATCCGGTAACTGTTTCTCGACAGTATTTCCTCCATAAGTTCGGGACAAATTCGAGTTCCATTCATCCAAATCATAAACTAGATACTCTCACTAATCAACCCGTGTTTTTCTAGCATCGAATCTATTCTAAAAGTGTTCATTTTCCCTCGGTCAACAAGTAGACTACTAAATTACTCAGCACAAAGCCCTCTACCTCCCGCTCATCGCATCTAAATGGTTCATCTCCTCACCCACTAAGACGAACACATCGTTTTTCACCCCACATTTATAGGATGGGGTTAAATTGACGATTTTTATATGGTAAAAAAAACTGAAGGGAGGTGTTATAACGTCAACGAAAATAATGATTAACAGCAGGATATCCTGTGCTAGAAACGACTCGGCCAAAAAAGTTAAGGCGATAAGGACTTCGCCTCTGCAGACCACACCTCCTGGTATTCCCCCTGGTAACTGTCTGCCCGCAAAGCACCACTGCATCTTCCGCTAACGCCCACACCACGACATATAAAGGGTGGGAGGACGGGTTAATTTAGTAGGGGAGAAAAGGCAACAGCTAATAAGGATAGGACAATTGATCCACACCTCAAGACAACCAAAACAAAATAATTCGATGTGGAGATAATGCAAGGATCGTAAACGAATTAGAACATTTTCTAATTGAAAAATGAAAGAAAGTCAATTATTCAATGAATGACGAAAAAGGATAATGACTATACGGCCACCATAATCCATACGACTTTTTCGGGTCATACTTAGCTCATACTAGGTCGCAGTACTAACGGCAGCTCATGATACGGATGATAGATATTTCAGAAACGTTTTCCAAATACACCGATGTACTTATATGAAATAATGATGACGCATAAAATAATTTTCAATAGCTCCGCAACAGTATACACAAAATGGAATGTGGCATCCTAAAATCCACGAGGAGTGATTCGATATCACATCTCATAATTCCATTTGGATACCAAATAATTACCTTATAATTGCGTCTAATTCCATAAGACCAACCAAATTAGTCTCACAACAAACCTGAAAAGCAATGACGGAAATTTTCTTCATTTAAATAGCATGGAAATGTCGACTATAGCGATTTTATTCTTTAGCATATCATTGTTTGGCGACAACAGCTTCATACTACTAAATGGACAGCATCTACCTACTAGTACATCTGCCTACGAGGTTGTGGGTATCACTGCCACAATAAAATACTACGACGGAAATATTCCTCTCTTAACAAGCATGGAAATGTGGACTAGAGAGTTTATTTTTCCTTCTAGACATGTAATTGTTAGGAGATAACAGGTTAATGCTAAAATGTGGGCAGGATCTAGCTGCTAGTAACTAGCTACGAGATAGAGCGGTATAGTTGCCATATGTTCGATAGAAATAAGCTATTAAAAACTTATTTTTCTAGAAAATGTTAAACTTTTCATTTTCGAACTCAGCAATGAATATCATTCAGTTTGGCATAACTATAAGCGCACTCTTACATTGGCAGCACCTTTCATATGATTCAGAAATAAGATCTACAGCCGATCGAAGAGGTGATAAGTAGCAGGGACAAAAAAAACCAAACACCTAATCCAATTGCGTGGCAACGAGTGGGGCAAAAAGTTCGCACAACGTTTTGCCCACCTGCGACCCAATGAATGTCCAGAAGCATTTCATTTTACGGTCACTTTGAATTTTAATGACCA
The DNA here is from genome assembly GCF_921293095.1 of Ischnura elegans. Lineage (NCBI taxonomy): Eukaryota > Metazoa > Arthropoda > Insecta > Odonata > Coenagrionidae > Ischnura > Ischnura elegans. The sequence goes on from NC_060249.1 coordinate 89,847,554, forward strand.
CGATTCGATTTCAATTTCATTTCCTTCGACGCGAGGAGTAAAAGTACCATGCCCACAACATTTGAATCAACGCTTCCGTTTTGACATGGACGCTTCCTTCGATTTTTTTTTTGTCATGCGGGAGTCATGAATAACTTTTACATCGAAATCACGCTAAGATTTCGTGGAAAGGCGGATGTAAATGGGTCGGTCAGTTCTCTCTCAATCTTACCTCGCATATCTGATGACTCAAGCTCGCGAAAAAAATCTCAAAACGCAGTGCAGGTCGGTGGTGAAGAAGGAAATCGCCAGGCAGGCGAGGAAACCGTGTGGGCTACCAACCCATTAAACTAATCGAGATATTCATGATCGTGCAAACCAGGTTTTCCCCGAATATATCTTTTACCATGACATTTCCGGCTGTGTATGTAAAATATATTAATTTTATGTTGACTGAGTACCCGATTGCACATAGAATATTTGAAAAAGTGTTGTTCCACAAATTGTATTTTAACACGACTACATTCAGTACCTTAATAACCAAATGAACTATTCAAATTCAATCAGTTCCTCCAATAATAACTCTAGATTTACAATTTAATCCGGATAGCTTCAAATAAGATTTACAAAATATTATCACAGAATTCAGGGAAAAAAATATTTTTTTATTATATCACGTCATGGAATTCCACCTAGCATTGGCCATAACAGTGTACACAAATAAAACCACGAAAAGTACTGAATCAAATAAAAGAAGACAAACGAATTCAAGAACATAACAGTGAAACGCCAGTGTATTTCGTTATGGCATTGGGGCTCGTACGGCATTGACCCAGGTATTCGCGGCAACAACCGAGATATTATAACAATGTTGTTTTAGTCTGGATCTTCACATCTTCACCCAAGTACTGACGTTATCATTTGATTATTCATACATATCCCACCACATATGCATGCATAACGTAAAAATCATTTTATTGATTAATTCCATTTTTTAACGATAAGTCTTCCTTATAAAATATAATTAATTCTGAAATAATATCTGAGGGCTACGGGTTGAAATCTTCTTAAATTCATTTATGTGTCAGTCTGCTTGTCATAGTGGATGATAGACCGTGACTCGTCCCATACATATAATTGAAAATGAATGAAACGTATCATAATTATTCATTATTTCATCCAAGTACACATCTATACATCTCAGTGCCCACGTTTTCTAAACTCGCGGACTGGAATAGCAATGAGAGACATTTGTTTCAGCCCTACATACGGCCACAAGAAACGGCAGGACTGAATTACCGAATGTCCGTTTTACTTTGAATTTTTGCGATCGCTTTCGCCATGCACCATTTCATCTAAAAATTATCATATTCACGATCGCACGGCCGTTTTTCATACGATGGTTAAGTCTTCCAGCAACTGGTGACCCACCGCTGCCGTAGGATTCTGCTTTTACTTTAGAAAGCTAAGCCAATAGATCGCGCGAGATTAGAACTCGAACGGGAAAAAAATCACGCCGTGCCTAAGTGCACGGCAGTTTGGAGAAAAAATTACGGATGGCCGCGCTCAGAAGAGGATGGAGAGGCAGTGCGATCAGCAGTGCGGATTCCGATAAGGAACTTCCTCGCTTCCCAAACGCTTGTCTTCGCTTTCAACGACTTGCTGCGCGAAATGCCACGCTAACTCTAGAAATGCGCGGATTCAATGAAGTTACACATATCCATTGGTTGAGCTTCCATCGTGATTTGAGGAAAACGATAAATCTAAAAAAATCAACAATAATTTCAGAACATTGAAAATGTTGCCTATTCTTTACATTACAAGAACGAGAACAAGATAGGAACACAGCACGCTTTAAATTCGACAAAAACTTAACAGTACTTTCTTTTTCCCGTCAGGATTCCCTTGGAAAGTGCAGTTTCCACTGAACTACCATGCTTAGACTTACTTAAAAAATGATAATGAACAAGATAATAATACATAAAGATTCCACAATAGCTATCTTTCAAATTAATAATTATGAACATAAATTTCCAAAACTATATTTTTTTTGAGAAAGCATTACATGTATTTGATTTTTTGTATTTAAAATATATTATTCCTTTTCAGCTCGACACAAAGTAATGTCGACTTCTGCTACCTTTCACATGAAGTATCTTTCACCTTTTGGAAATAAAAATAAATATTAAACAAAATTCGGAGACGCATTCACTACTTTACAGTACTCAGTACGTATTATCATCGGAGCAGCAAAAAGGCAAAACTTAGTTTAGAAAGAACGAATCATCACATAATTACAGAGGAAGCGACATGGGTGACCAAAAACTATTTACGGATACAAGGTGAAAAAAATCTACGAAAAGATCCCAGACATTTTATATGATGAACCGTGTATGGACAGATTCCGGGGTATTTGAATTTCTTTCGTCACGTTCCTATAGGCAGTTTTACACGGTACACGGAATTGCGCAGTCTGACGTACGTGTGAAGGCGCAATCAAAATTGCGTCGTGTAAAGCGGTGAATTGCAAGAACACATGTGAGAATGCGTGGATGCGAGACGGCAAAATAGCCCCTCTTCTAATTTCGTTTATGCATTCGCGCAATTCCACGCCATTTTAGAAATTAATGCAGCTCTAACCGGCGCAATTCCGTGAACCATGTAAAACGGCCTTAAGAGTGAATCCCGCCAGGCAGGATACCAATTTTCTAGCAGAGCGATAGTGGTGGCGCAAATTTTGTAGGGGAACATTTTCCCCCTCATAATACATGCTTCTATGAACCTTTGAGAGGCCAATAGAAATTCGCTTTTGCAGAGATTCAGGATTGCCCTGAACAAAAGAGGGAGATTTCGCAAGAGCAGAAAAAAGCAAGCTTTCCCACGCACGCAAACAAATCCAAACAATGGATAGATGTGACAATTAAGGGGTAACGTTTAAAAGGCTTGATAGGCGATTTTCCTTATCTCGCATAGGACACTTTCACATGCCGTGCATGGCATTGCAACCGTATAAAACGTCACGTATTGTTTCAGGCACAGAAAAAAAGCAGCCGAGCAACTCCTTCGGCGAATTAATTCTTCCGGAGCAGGAAGATCCGCGGTTTCCCCTTTCCCAATACACGATGAAACTGGCCGAGAGGTTGATAAATATTTACATCAGAAACGTTTCAAGGAAACTGCTGGCGATCGAACATCGTGGACTACAGACAACTCACTACTTATAGAAGAGAAAACCTGACCGGTTGCTCATTTATACTCTCTCCAAATACCACTACTTGTATCAAACAATACAACATAATTTAGATGAAAATACTAAACACATATCTCCAAATACGAATTGAGAATCTTTTTCTGACTGTATGCACTGGACCTAAATGCCGAAAGACGTACTAATAATAATCGCTAACAATGACTGAACAGGAAAAAATGACAATCGAAAAGCACAATATCAGCTATTTTTGAGGTAAAGGAATATCCTCACGTTTGATGAATTCCCTTTATTAACAATAACCAAACAGTTGAATGCTTACCACAATTTTTGGCCAAAAGACATGCTTTTTAGGAGACACTACAAGAAAATATTAACCCCATAATAAACGACACATCTCATTGTCAGCCATTGCTCATAAAAAAGAAAAAAAGACATTACTACGCTTTATGTCACAAATTTTAAATAATAAAATAGATCGAGCAGTAAATTACAATGCTAATTCAATTTAGCTGACCCCTATGTGGATAAATAATCGTTAAAAAGTTTATGTATCCAATTTCACTTAGAACACTTGGCTACTCCGAAAAAAGAAATCGCCGCGAAGGAACTCTCAAACATAGGGGGTCATTCAGCTCTGGCATAGATCTCCACACGAGGGGAAGCAAACCTTAGTAGGTTACTGCTCCATGGCCAATAAATCCCTCCCAGGTAAAATAATAGGAAATAGGCGAAATGGGTGATATATGAGATTCTGAGGAGTTCGGATCGTGGGAACCATACCGCCAAAAAGTAAGATTGAATTTCGTAGCCCGAAAATTGATATATCTCCAGTGAGGAACATTTGAAGGAAAAACGATGCGTCATCATTTTTTATGCATTTTAGCACAATCGCTCCGGGAGAAGGATAAAAATCACCGGGACTCCAGGACCACTCACGATTGATGGCGTCAAAGAGCGGGCCCAACCCACAATGAACTCGAAAAAAGCCCTGAAACAAAGATGAGCAGGAAGATATGGTTGGCAGAGGAAACTGAGTGAAAACAGCACTAAGAGGACACTCAATTGAGTCGCATCGCGAAACGAATATCATTCTCTTTGTACCCAGAATAAAGATAACAGGAAGTAGTCAGCAGAAAAAGCCAAAATGAAAAATATATCTGTCGAGAAATCTTTCAGAATTCCCTGTCGTCCCACATTTGTTTTTTTTTTAACACAAATTGAATTTGAACTTGTAAGACGGTAAATGCGAAAATGGCTTATATCCGCAGATGATACAAATGCAATTTTCACGACCAATGAGCTGCATATGCATTAATTTTCATTTGAAAGTAATATTCGCTGGGGGTGAGGATATTCCACCATATTTTCAAAGCTATCAGCGAAAAACAGATATAACTTAGCTAAAAATGTTCCGAAAAAAGGTACCACAGCCGGTTTATCTGGCCTGAAAGAGCCAAAATTAAAATATATCCGTCGAAAAATCAGCAAGCTTCGGAACTCATTAGTTTTGCCCACTACTAATAAACGCCATTTGTGCATCACCTAAAGGTTTACCAATGTTGAAGCCACGACTTCCAACAACCGGGATTTTCAGAGATATTTTTATTTGAATACTTGAGATAGTTCCTATTTTGACGAAAAAAAACTTTTAACTACGATACTTTGGTCATCTTTTTTCTCTCCCTCGTCTCTGCATTTGATGTTTTCTATACGCTTTGAATGAAGGTCGTTAACTGGAGCGTGTCCAAAGAGCTTTGCTTTTCAAGTTTTATTATTTTCCAACAGCTTCGGCCATTAAAGGAGGTGTTATTTATCTTGTCATGTGAAAAAGTGACTAGTTTACCATTTGAACTTCTTAGCAGAGTCGTAGCCGAACACTTTTAAGAACACATAGCTCCCGTTCGACCAATCGTGATTCATATTAAACTTATACTACCACCTTTTAATTTTCAAGCAACACATGGTTCGGTCAGAACTTCAGAAATTCAGAAGTTCGCGCTGAGAAGATGGCTCAGCGGTGTCTTGGCTAACACGCCTGACCGGCAATCGGGAAATTCGGGTTCGAATTCCGACTAAACCTAATACTTTTTTCAGGGCGAAGTTCATCTTTAGTATTTATTACACAAAGTACACCCAGTCGACATTTTATTGCATCTCGAATTGAAAAAGTTTGCCTCCATAGCGTCTGAAGTCCGTTTAACGCGGGGAATGTCATTGCTAAGGTTAGCACTGAAAACATTTGTTGAAATTGCGAGAATGCGATCTCGGAATTAGAGCAGGGGCTATTTTGCCGTCTCGGATACACGAATTCTCTCTTCTGTCTTCTGGAAATTCACCGCTTTACAGGGCGCAATTTTGATTGCGCCTTTGTACATACGTCAGGTTGCGCAATGACGTGCCCCGTGTAAAACGGCCTTTGGATGTAAAATTTTTTAAATTTGAGACGAAGTCAAATGAGGCCGAAAGTTTACTCTAACTACTTATTCTGAAAATTTGAAGATGATAGCGCTATTTAAACGAGTAATACGCGACGAAAAAATCGGAATGCGGCCAGTGGAGAAGGAGCGATGCGTCTCTTGAATAGCCTCGAGACACTCGAAAGACGCAGAGAAGACAGTCGTGGGAAATCTCTCTCCGACATCATGATTTCAAAGTCTTCGACTCCATTCTTAAAAATCCGCTTAAAGGTGGTGATAGTGGGTAGAACCCTGTCAACATTTCCTTGCACCTCGAATCTGAAAATTTGCCCCTTTAGCTTCTCAGATGTATTTTTTTAAATTTGAAACTAAGGCAAATGAGGCCGAAAATGTACTTTATCTACGTAACCTGAAAATTTGAAGATAATGGAGCTATTTTAACGAGTAATACGAAACGAAAAAAACACGAAATGCGACCAGTAGAGAAGGAGTGATGCGTCTCCTTAATCGCCTGGAGGCACTCGAAAGACGCAGAGAAGACGGTCGTGGGAACTCTCTCTCCGAAATCATGATTTCAAAGTCCTCGAGTCCATTCTTAAAAATCCCGCTGACAGGTGATGATAGTGGGAAGAACATGAGACATCTCACGTCCCGAGCTGACTGAATGGCTGTTCCCTTTTCCACCGCGACGGAAGCAACCCTCAAATAGGCCCCGCGCTAACAAACACGTTCGTCGCGGGGATGAAGAGAAACCACGCTCTCGTGGAACACAAGAATCGTCCGGAAGTCATCGGAAGCTGCCACGAGTAAAAGGCCCCGTTTCTCTCAAATGGCACGAGTCAATTAGAGAATCCTATCGTGGAAAGGTCGTTCTTATTAAGGGACCGAAAACTCACATGAGCCCCAAGACAGAATATCAACATGAGATGACTTCCTCGATTATTATTTTATTTTCGAAAGAGATAACGAATCGAAGTACTCATTTCTCTCTCAGAAGCATGCAAGCTCTCTATTACGTCAGAGGCAAGCATTCAAAGAGATGATAGGAGGAGAAAGTTGATGAATACTTTCTTGAAGAGGAAACTCTAAATGAATAAAAGAAGGTGGAAAAGGCGTGGACTGATCACTGAAAAGACAATGGATGCTGAGCCCTATAACACAAGAAAGAATGCTTGGTTAGAGCCTCAAGGAAAGGATGGGTATCTTTTAAAAGTACGATGACGAAAGATGGCAGTGATGGGACACCTACATTTTGATCAAAACTTGATCAGCTCTCGATAACATGTAAAGTTTTTTAATTTATACATACCTTTTGTTACTTTATGACAGGCCAGACACACCTTAAACACAGCCATCTCCTTTCTGACAGGGATCCGATTTATAAGTCATATTAGGATTATTATTATTATTATTATACTGGCAGTTGTTTCGGAAGTTTTGGACTTAAGTCTAATACGCGGGATGTGACAGTTATAAATCTCTTCTTGTGACGGAAGAGTTACATGCCTTCATAAAGCCGAGTACTAGATAACGATGTCTCACAGGATGACTTGCAGTGTATAGGTGCACCTAAACGTCTATAAATGGACTGAGGAAATAATCACCCACGGCATAAGTGGAAGGACAGGGGTTTGAAAAAAGAACCCATCGTACTGCTAATAGGACGGAGACTGTTAGGTTAACGGAGGGTGAAGAGCTACTTGACAGCTCGAAAATGTTTTCAGGATTCAAACAGAGAGGCGCCCGAGACCTGAGGTCATTCCCACTCTCTCGGCGGGTAATTGGAGCAATGGGTGGTGAATCGGCACGTGATTTAATCCAGTCTTAATCTGAGGCTGATGCCCTAGGCGGACCTACTAGCTTCCCACTCGGAAAGCTATATAACGGCGCCAGGCATTCAGATGCCCCATAAATCACTCCACTAGGTGAGCAAAAACATTCCGCGGCAAAAAGCAGAATCAAACCCGGATCCTCGAAGTGAGAGTTCCCGATGCCTACGGACGGCATCCAATCCGAGGATTGTCCGTTGATAACCCCATTTATAACGCCGTCGCGCATGCAAATTTAGCCGACCGACATGTATTCACACCGATTCTTTAAGTACCGTAACACACTGAAGCCATGAAGTTGACCGTAGGGTCGAGTAAGGCGAGCATTAGCATTCATAATGGCGGATACTTTTTGCGACTATTTTTTTTTATTTACAAATTTATATAATTCAGGGATTAACGAACGAATAAAATCTTAAAATTGAATGGTGGTAGGTACTTGCTGCAATAGTCTACGTTATGCGAATAAATTCGGTTCATCATAATGCACCAAAACAAATGATAGAATACTGGGCTCATTTATTACCGGATAGCTCTCACCCATTGAAGCGATTTTGAATTTTAGGTCTACTCGATTTCTACCAAGGCAGTAGCGTCGGGGGACGCACGGGTGGCGATGGCTTCAACAGAATCAAAAATAATCAAAATACATATTATAAACGTACCGCTGTTTATGACGCAATTTATTTCCAAGTAGTACATGCAGTGATATGCTGACGAACGTACATAATGAAAAATATTGTTTTACCAAGACAATTTTGTATTAGCAGTTTGAGGAATTGAAGGAATGCGTCAAGAAGTACGTGAAGTGTACTAGTGTCACAGAATCAATATAGATTTACATATGCATGACCACGCAAGCCGTTGCGATAAGCGTTTGGCGTGAGATACAAGGACACTAGCCGTTTACCTGAAAGAAAATGCAAAAAAAAAAGTTTAAATTTTGAGAAACTTGATTGTCGGTAACCTAGCACTTATTCAATTCCCTCACTTCTCCGTGGATACTGAATACGTACGACTAGCAGTTCGGCAAGATATGTCTCTTATTAAATATTTTCTGTCTCCGCAGCGAAAATTTTTGCAGTCCTTACGAATTAGATTCATAAAGAAAGAAAAGATAACGAAAAGTCGCTGGGATGCACCAGCATAACAATAGGGGCTTCCATCCTGGACTTCACAGAGGGTCTGAGTCTCGGACAGGTACGGATTAAGGTCGTTGTTTTCGGGGTGGGGGTTCAATAATTTCCGTGACGCCTTGTCGGTATGAGATACCTCCCAGCGGTTGCTCCCCTGAGCCTGTCATTGGCCTCGGATGTCACATACGACCCCATGGACCGCTGATAGGGGAGAGATGAGAATGGCGCCTGCTTTTCGCGACGCCCGCGAAAGCATTCAGAAGACCACGGCGAACGGCAGAGGCGATGCTTCCTGCATCCGGCCGAACACGAGCCGGGCACAAATCACCCGATCCGAGGGTGGGAGGCACTAGTATCTCGGCCAACGCATCGCACAAAGCGGCGATATCGCAGGGACCCGCACGCTCCCTCCATTGCACAAGTTCGAGGTGGGACGGGAAAGGGTCAACTAGAACTTATCGCCGTCTTTCTATGGGCATTGAGTACGTACAACCGTGAGACTCGTTGCAAGAAAAGGTATTATTTTTAAGGTTAACAACGAATCTAGCTCGTCATGAACTTCCGATGCCAAATCGCGCACTGAAGAGTTTAGCTCGTCATCACATTTTCATAATATTTGCACTATTTAGGGGAACAATATAAAATTTTTGGAAGCTCCACGATTTTAAATCATCCATAATGCGCATAAAGAACTCGTATTTCATGAAATATAATGCATTGGAAGGAATAAAATTAGTTTATACAAATAGCTAGACCTGTGCTTTCGATGTATAATGATCACTTTTTATTTCACTACTCTACGTTAATTAAAAACTAAAATATATCATTTTATCGCCTACCATTCCATTTAAAAAGAACCACCGGAAAAAATTAGAGGATAGGAGCACGATATTCAGAAAACAAGTTTAAGTGGAAGGGGTCAATAGGTGGTTAATAGGTTCCTTGATTTTTCGCGAATGCCTATGATCGAGAATTCATGTTTTTGCTGTTTTTACTCGATACTTAGAAAGGGTGATGTCATTTGCGATTTATTCCACTTTTGGGAAATTTTATACCCTACTACCTCATCAAAAATCTGTAACCAACGATAAAATCGCGGCAATTCGCATTTTCGAAGATGAGGATACCTAATTACAGATATGTTACGTGCAGTTACCCTGGATCAGTGGCGAAACTAGGAATATGATTTGGGGGAATGGAATGGCCTGGGATGGCGACTTCCTCCCTCAGGAAAAGGGGGTCCGGGAAAATTTTAGAAAAAATACATGCCTAGAAATATATTTAACATCATTTTGTCACTAAAAATTTAGCTTTAAGCAGCTGCAGTTAATACGTAAAAACTATGCAATAGTTTAAATTTTTTTTCACTTCTCCGAGGCTTTGTGGAGGGTCTATCTCCTCATCCCCCCATAGTTACCATTACATCAGGTGCACAACCGAACACATTGCGGCGAGGATGTAGCAAGAAATTTTGCGGGCGTTGATTGAAGGGGTTCATAATTGGGGAGGGGGTTTCACAAGGGCGGAACAAATTGGAGGAAGGTTCGTTTTGGGGGTTCACTTGGGGAGCTGAACGACAGCCGCCAAGTTAGTAATGAAGAATAATTGTTCATTGTAAGCGAAATCAGGGGTAGAGATCATCAAGGCCATGGCCAAAACTTTATTCTTCGAAGGATTCACTTATAAGACAGATTTACCACACAAAGATTACGAGGTGGTGGCAACAAAGAACAGACTCTTGGAAGGGCTAAGTATAGCTAGGTTTCAATAATTAGATAATATTCACGTCAACACAACGTACAACACAATGTCTCAGTCAAATTACTGTTGTGCTTGAATATGGTTGTGTTTGGTTTAGCTATTAAGTCTCAGAAAGTTATCTGCATAAATTTAATGCAAGTTGTAAAGTCATATCTACGTCCAAAGAATAATAAGTTGATGACTGCACGCAAGTAAATAATAATTATGTAAAAACAATAATTTGTTATTATTGCGCGAGATTGGGAATGCAAGGTTTAACTATAAAATACTAAGAAAAGAAAAATACTAGAAAATAAACAGATAGGAGGACTAGATGCAAATAGTTCTCAGGATAAAAAATAAAAATCTATTTTTTTTATTTTAGAGAGTATTTGCCACCTTTCACAGACCTGATGCTGAGACGCGCTCTTTTTTTAAATCTGCTATCCAGATTCCTTCAGTTTTTAAAATCCCATTAAAAGCAACAATCGTAATCGAATAAATACATATACCATCAACTAGGGATGGTCGGATCGGATAACTTGGATCCAAATATCCGCGGATATTGCCCTTCATCGGATACATCGGATCCAAAATCGCGGAAGATATCGGATCTGGATCCGAAATTTTAAATAATAGCTTCAGTGAATGCAACCCCATAAAGGTGGAAAGAGCTGCGATTCTATCTCCGAATGCGCCGTCGCATGCGATTCTTGTCCTACTCGTGAACCGTTTTGTTTAAAAGCTCTTGCAGAGGTTACTTAGGAGAATTTCAACCGTGGAAAATAAAAAAGGCAAAACACGACTGGCACATAGTGTGATTCTTCCCAAGAGATCGAACAATCATCGGAGGAATATATTTAGCGGAATGATGATTTTCATAAGATTTATTAACAAATAAATCAAAAATTGCCCAAAACCTCACTCCATATTAAAGTTGGTGGTCTTCACCATGCTTACAGAGATTTTTATGGCTTTCTTTTGATATATGTGATTTTTACAAGTATTTGAAAATGTCACTTTTTTGTCGAAATTTATCAAAAGTGCAATTTTTGAACATTTATAGAAAAAAAAGTTGTCAAGTGAAAATCGTTTTGATAACATTTTTGAAAACTATAGCAGCATGTTTATAGCCTCTAAAATTTTTACTAGCTTCACTCGTTTGGTTTTGGTCTTACAGGGGCACAAATATGGTAGTTTTGAATAATTTGATTGGCGCGCAGAATTTTTGTGTGTGCCTCATTGACTTCAAACACTCATATCTTGGAAAATACTTGCAATGGGTCTTTAATATTTTGGATTTTTCTTCACTAAGGTTGAAACTAACAACAGGGAAAAAATTATCAAAATCTGAGATGGTGGGCGTGGGACCCTGGTTGAGTTGACATGGAATGACCCACCCCATAACAAAGCATCCCTTACTCCCGCGGATTCCTGGTCTTTCCGCTCGCCGCACCGTTGAACTCCGGATTCACGAGCAGCCCGAGACGAGAGGGGTGGAACAGATCGGAAGATATTCTCCCGCTGCGCGAGACGGAGGGAGAGATCGAGGAGAAACACGCTAAAGAGAGAGAGAGAGCTAGGGAAAGAAAGCGAGATGGAGATACACTCTAGGCTAGGGATGTTTTAGACGGATGGTGGTTCGCGGAGGAGTCAAGAGACAATCGGTCTGATTGCCGAGGACGACTCGTCGTGAGCATCCAAACAATGGCCCAGCGAGTTTCGCCGTTTCTCAAAATTCGCAACATCTCGTGGAAACGGACTATCTACGATAAATACTTCTACTCATCTCGGACGCATTATTATTGAAAACAATGTCGCGGAGAAACGCATCAAGTTTCACGGCGTCACGAGCAAAGAAACATCCATTTCTCCTTACGTCAAGAGAGTAGGATTACCGTCTATTATCTGATAAACGAAAATTCTTCACGTTCACGAAATTCAATCGATCATCACCCACATACAAATCATTTGGCCAAAACATAAAGGAAGATGTCGCTTGGCTACAGCGGTCTGTCATAAATTATATGGTACCATTTGGTCGAATTCTTCTTTCTAAGTTCGCTCATTTGTTTGAGTGCTTGGTCAGTGGTGGTTGAGTAGATTTGAGTCCATATACGCTTCTTTCGCCGAATTAAAACGATTACTTCCGGTACTGAGGACAGTGTAGGTAATTTGTCGGAATTTGCGAGCAATGGAAATTTATTACTGATAAATTTCGTTCAAATATTAAATAATATACATAAAATCTTCGAGTAGCCCATTCATGTTGATGAATACGGACCGCAAAAGTTTTAGCAAGTTGATTATATCTAGGAGTAATTCCGGATGCTGATAGCGTATTTTTCAGATCTAGTTATCTGCCACTCTAAAAATTAAGCCCGAAAAACTGTGAAATTTCTCATAAGCTGCGACGATGTTGCTATCGGAAGGTACCGGATACCGTGAATTGATGGGAGAAAACTGATAAATTTTTCTTTAATAAATCCAACCATTATTTTTACACACAGCCATAAATGGTGATTGAATGCATTTATTAAGGTATTAAGCACGTACGCATAATATTTACAGGTGATATACACGAAATATAGGCATGAATGGTTATCTGTCTCTCATCTAGGACTTTTCGTAAGCACCTCTCAGCCACTGTAGAGAGAACAACAAAGGAGTGTGAGAAGTAACACACATAGGGCCTGAACTATGGAAAGGGGCGCTAGCCTAACCTACATTTCAAGGTTTCACCTTCACAACAGAGGTAGATACGGAGTGAAATATATCGATGGCAACAGCCTACCGATTTATAACGCAGGACGCACCACCATTTTCCGAAAGGGGTCCGAACATAGTTCTCGCCGGATGAGAGGAGGGGGCTTCCGATAGAAGTAGGATCGTCTCTGTCAATTAGCGTAAATTCTCAAATTCGAATCACAACCAAATGGCGGTGAGACCCTGCTGCCCGCTTGCTTCACGGAGATTTCTATCGGGAGAGAGAGACAGAGAGGGGTTGAGAGGTTAATGAACTGGAAGACATGCACGCTTTAAAATCGAGTCCAGGCGAGGCGCTTTAAGTATGCATTAGATCCCCACAACCGCACAATTCGATTCATGTCGCAGCCGACGGAACGAGGGGGAGGGGCTTAAACAAACAGCGGTGCCGGCGAGATGCTTTGGAGAGATGTGAAAGGGTAGGAAGCCAAAGGGGATACGGATAAACAATACACAACACACGCACAAGTTAGTACGTCGTCCGTCTTGGATCTGGTGAGGAGGAGTATAGGGGCAAATGATATACAACTCTTTCTACCAGCTATCCATTCGTCGCTTCTAAACCTCTCCACACGTGGGCGGCCCGAGGCGAAACAAATAGTTGAGAGATTTCCGATTTATTTCCTTCCCGAAACGACGCCTCAGGGAATGTGAAAACTGAATCCAGTTAAAAGGTCTTGTGGACAGCAATAAGATAAGTAGAGAGAAAACAGAGAATTCAGGATAAACATGACAGAGAGCACATAGTTTTGCTTCAGACAACCATAGAAGGAGACAGCCATTATTTTCACTGACAAATTCGACCAATAGTTAAATTATTGCGTGTTTTTCTCGAAGAAAAGTAAAAGCACCATTGTTTTCCACGACGATATAGAAATACGTTAAATTCAATGGATATAAGCAGTGACGTCTCGATATTTCAGGATCATCATTAAGAAACAGAACGCCGGATAAATTAATGCTTCAACCGGCAGGAGCCCAATAGAACGCATTCCGCAGTAAGCCATTTGAATAAGAATTTCACACGTTCAGCTCTTTCTTTCCATCGACAACTTCCGCTGAAGTTAAAACCATCAAAATGAGGCACAGCAAGCTTTAAGACACGATACGAAATTAAATCACGTGTAATAAACAATCATGAGATATTTCTTTTAAAATATCCAATCCAAGAAACATTGAGTAAATTACGTAAACCAATATCATAACTTGAATCTTTAAAAATTTTGTTTTTAATTTTTACCAACTTAAGATTAAATACACACTGAGGCGCTCAAAGTGGACGCACAGTAACCACAAGGCAAAGACCAATATCAACATAATTATGGGGAATGGAAAAAGTTAACACACGAAATAATTGGATTTTATTAAAATCCTGATATTTACCATTCTTCTGTAGCATTCAACCTAATGCCAACGCGCTATCTTCATCCTACGTAGTGAGTTGAGACTATGTAACCTAAACCTGAAAGCCAATACCACCGCTCCCTTCCCCAATCCCTCTAAAATTCGAGGCGACCATGGAAAGTGGGCTCTTCGCCTACGCACGTGCGCGAAGTAGCCTCGAAGGGAAGGCAGGGCGACCCGTATCACGCCCCTGCACCTCTTTTTCAACGCCTGCCCGCACCCGTGATGGATGGGACCACGGGATCACCGCCAGCTCGTCACTTCCCTGAGACCAGATCGTAAAAAAACACTTAGTGGGATCGAAACGGCATGGGATTGAAGAGGACGAGAGAACAGAAAAGGATCCGAGTATAACCAGGAAATATAAAATTACAAAAAATACGACGCCGAAGAAAGGAGGGAAGTGACGCCGCTGACGCTTGTCGATTTGTTATTTTTGGGATCCCAACCACAAACGGGGCAATGAAAGTGCATGAAGATTAACATGCACCATGGCGGGCTATAAATAGCGAAACGTTTCTATTCTATCACACTTCCCTAAAAAAAAGGAATTAAAAAACCTCTTCAAAATTCTTCTTTTCCACTCAACAGAGACCACACTTTTCATCTTTCGCTTCCCCTTAACTCCCATCCGAAGAATTTCTGCTAAGATGTTGCTTTTCAAAATCAAATCGAAATTGCTTTTATGAAAATTGACTCAAATTTAGAAAACGCTCAATGTGTTTACCAAGCTTTTCAGTGGATGAAATACATTTTTCCCATTAATTTTTTATCCCACGCCGCTAGAAATCTATCTGTTATTTCTAGGAGCCCAACCGGAGAGCGCGAGGAGGATGTTAAAAAAAAGTGTGTTAGAGGAAGGGCAGCTATGGGTAGGGAGAGAAATAGAATTTATAGATGTCATGAAAGGGAGTAGGCCTCGTCGTGAGTTGAAAAGGGTAGTCCACAATAGGGAGGAGAGACAGACACAGGTTCTTCTGAAAATGCTAAATGTTAAAATATCTAAAGGTAGAATACTTTAATATAGTAAATAAAAATAATGAAATAACATTATCAAATGAGCAACTAGAATATGAATATAAGTCTCGCCAGAGTTATAATTAGAAAAACTTCGATTCTCATGAATCACAAGATCAAAAAAGTAATAAAAATTATTTCTCCTAATCCAGATATAAACTACTATTTCTCCATCCTTCCCATACCTACTTCCAAACCTCACGGACTCGCCTCACATGATAATTTTTATGCATAAAAGTACCACAATCGTAAAACTACCATGGTATTTACCAAGATTTGCATTTTTTTAAACATCTATATTTTCCTCCGCAATCATCTCATGACACAGATAATAATCCATGTATTGTTGTTATTGATAGCTCAACCACAAGCGAGGAATTGAAAGTGCGAGCAGGTTGAGATATCTCCACAGATATGATAAATACAGAAAATTCTTCTCTTCCAATCCAAAACAAATAAAAAATCAACACTCTTTTCCTTCTGTCATCCGATGCCAACTTCCCATCCCCTTTATATACGCGGCCAAGATAGAGCAGTGCTCCGGGTCGCTGAAGTCCTGGGAGACCCACAAGAGGCGAAAAGGATATAAGCATAAAAGAAAAATAAAAGAATCCTTGTTTCATAAAAACTTTATCACCGAGAACGAGTGGGGCGGGAGGTACATTTCCAAAAGATCAGATTCCGGGAAGAGAATCACAACGATTCGTCATTCTGCCCAGGTACTCAAAATTGTCTAGGCATACCATTAATCTGCTTCGTTTCCATATTTCGTAGCTTAATGTATTCCGCTTAGCTCGCTATAAGATAATTTTTACTTCTCTTTTTACCTCTCAAGTACCAAACTCTCGAGCGAAGGGATCGATTTCCATTTTCAACTTCTCTTTAATGCTTCTTAAACATCACGCGACTATTCGATATACAACGCTGAATCCACTTTTTCAACCATACTGCCATCTGAAGAAGTGAATGCACATCAACATACCTATTCGTTTACATCGACCCGCGGAAACATTCATATGGATTTCATTCTGCCAACTATCTAAACAAAACTTGCCCTTTCTTCTCAACTTTCAATTATTTTTTAAAGCCACTATTCAGGTACTAAGTATCCTGTCCGTGATTATCCTAGCTTTCAAAAGCCTACCTTCCAGATATGATGATCGCTTAACTACAATCAAAAGAGAAGGATAATATCCACATCCTTCAAAAGAAACCTCTCCTTTAAGGATAGTAAGATTAATTGCATGATCATCATTAGGATGATAACCTTCGACCTGAAGACGGAAGCAGGATGGCTTCCGAAACTGTTGTCAACCAAAAACGACAGACGCGGCTGAAGAACCCGGAAATTAGCAGTCATAGTAAAAGGCTAGTTATACGAACCTAGCAATGGATAAATGGTATTAATAAACCTTATGTAAAATTTACATTTGGCCAGAGGGTGCAAACGAGGAAGGCTAATTGAATCAAATAAGTGTGCAAAAAAATAAAAATTACGTTTTAATACCAACATAAAGCACTATGAAATTTATTTAAGTCGTTTGAGTAATTATTTAAAGCTGAATCCGCTGCATACATAGGCTAAATGCCTACAAAACAACAGAAGGCCCTTTTACAGCGTACAAATTACCGTGGATAAATTCTTCGGTGGTTATCACAACGTAGGAGGAAGAGACTGCAGCCCTCCCACGTTGAAGATACCGCGAAATGGCATTTACATGGTTTGAAAGGCGTTCATTATTTCCGGCACGAGAGATGAGTTTAAGCGGGGGAGCAATACTCATTTCCTCCCATCCTCGAGCGCACTGCACTTCCGCAGCGGGGGCTTAACTAACCGCGAGCCAATTAATGGCCGACGGACTGTTCCTGATTCGGAGCTGGTAGGATAGGGGAGGCGGGTCCTTGCTGTGGGATGCACTACGGGGCGGTTCTCGTCAAACCTATGACAGCACGGGAGCAGGAAACTCGAGCTATCAAACTCATCCAGCCCCTCCCTCAACGACAGTCACGACCCATGGTGAAATTTCCTGTCGTCTGGCCTGAGAAATGACATTTGTGTCACATAATACATTCCTCCCCGTTAAGTTTGTTCACTGCTTAATTTGGTTTATTTTAATACTTCTAAATTTATTATATCATTTATATCAGGTAAATACTTGGGTCATGATGATGTTTTTAGCAGTGAAAACGACACCGAATTTTAAAATGTGACACGGATGACCAAAAAACATCGCTAGATAATCAGGTACTCAGGGAATTTAAGATAATTTATAGCGAGACATATGAAAATGTCTTAATGCGTCTATTTATTCGAGAAAAAAATATGATGAAACAATTACATCACGCATTTAAATAGTGTGCTTGATGATAATTTTCAAAGATTAAAAAAAAATAAATGTTGACATTTTGCCTTTTCAAAGCAGGTGAGTCGAATCGATCTTTTTTTCGGAGAGGTAATTCAAATTCCCATTTCACTAGTAAAGAGTACCACACTAAGGCAATGATCAATTATGCATAACGAAACCTTAATTATCTAAAGTCTTTAACGCTATTTGACATCGTAAAATAAATATGCAGGAGTAAATAGAAGCTAATCCACCATGTAATACTCCAGCAACAGTGAATGAATTAAACTGTAATCGCTGCTGGTATTAGAAACAGAACTTCAGTATAAATTAGCTCGGCGTTGAATTTTTAGACATGGATTTGCCAGAATTTGTATTACATACAGGAAAAGACTAGTCCCACAAAATCACATCATATTATCCACCACACTTACCATACAAAGGATAGGGGAAATTATTTCCCACAGTCAAACAAGAAATTGTAGCGTTTATCTGCAAGTAAATACCGAATTGGCAAACCGCTTAAATATAGCATTGGTATGCCGCTATGAGGTGGCTACAGAGAATCATGATAGCCATTACAGATAATATAAACCAGTTGATAGATACCGAATTTGCTAACCGCTTCAAAAAATAGCATTGGTATATCGGTTTGAAGTTACTAAAGAGAATCATGATAGCCATTCGAGATAATATATACCAGCTATCCCCTCGGGCAACCATGCGTTTCACCTTAAATTTTGGTACCTGCATGCCCATCGAGGATTCTCATCTCTGATTCCCATGTAGGCGAGCCAATAAAATACTGACCACGCTAGAAGAAGCGGACAATGAAACCAGATCGCTGGCTAGGCGCACGCTAGCATGCATAAAGCAGTGCTATTATTTTCAAACGTCACCGAGGCATTCTCCGAGCTCTAATATCTACGACCAGCAGAGCATGAGATGCCACAGCGTCACGCCCTGCGAAAAGGGCGACGCCTCGTGTTAGAGATGCGAGTCTACGGCGCGTGGAGGAGATCAAGCGGCCGGTGTCACTTGCAGAGATAGCGCAGTGCAGCCAAGGGTTACTCCCCAAAGGGAAAGGGGTGCAATATTATGCTCTAGGCGCAGCTAGGGGTGTAGAGCATAAATATTCAATATTTTAACTGAAATATATTTCTCATCAGCCTTGGTACATATGAGGAGGGCAGAAAGGAGGGACGCATGTCGACCTGAAGAACGACATAGGATAGTTTCCTTCATCAAAGAAAACGAAAGGCACTGATTGCGATTCGTTACCCACCATTAGGGTATTCATAATATACAAATATTATGGTTTCAGAAATCCCAGTTTAGACGAATGTTGATGGTCAATTTTTACCTCATTTGAAAAAGGCCTGATAGGCGCCCATGTCGATGCCACTCCACGTGACGTCACAGGACCTAGTTTCTATACGAGTAGTCAGGAGTTTTACATCGCGTGAGATTACCAATGCATGCATGAGGCACAGAGCTCAGAGAAACATCTCTAAAAAATAATAACCTATCAAAACTGGCTAAGGTCGGAAAGTTTCCTTCGTTTGAAAGGGTATTAATAATCCTTATTTAAGCCAAGCGATTTCCTTCTTATTTACTCTGCCACCGGCTAGCAGCCTGCATCGTAGGAGCACTCAAAGCCCCGCCCCAAGGTCATCTCACATGGCGGCAGCGGGAACCAGAAATACGTCACATGGGCTTTTCCCAGCATTCATACTTATCCGTCGCGTTTTCGCGTGCTTGAAATTTTTCACTTTTCACTTAATCGAGAAAAATAGATATCGTCATTTAAAAATCTAAGAGCGTGGAATGCGTACTCCAGGAATAATAATCTTTCGATTTAGGCAATAAAAAATAATAGGAAACCGCCCTATTGAGGAAAATGAACCTTTAAGTTGCTCCACTACAAAGGGATGACATGCCTTTCAATAAAACCAAAATTTTCTATTAGGTTAGTAAGAGTCATTGATTGATTTCTATAATGTGACGTACCGTCCGTCGCACTCAAGTCATGCTCCTTCATTACTTCTACAAGCGAGGATAAATTAGTATTAATAAATTAGAACTTAATGACCTCCACGGATTTAATTGTCACTAACGATCGATTTCGACTATTATGCCACTTTCTAATAACGACTCTAGTTAGACCTGTTTATAGGATACATAAAAACGTAGGCACAATTTAATGTGCGAATGCACGAACGATTTCGGTGGACCAGAACGGAACCTGTACGAATACAGGTACCAAATAATACAGATTCTATTTTCTGTTCAAGCATTCGCTCGGCATGGATGGTTATACGGTACATTTTCGCCGTCACGCATTTCACATTCATACGAGTTAATAATAAGTGGTGTGACCAGGCCTCTAGACACGACAAGTTTATAACTATTTTACTATATTTGCTACGGAAGAGGTGGGGTCAGTTGGAGGTGAGAGTTGGGGGGTTGAACAAGGGATACTTTGCAGTATTCATAGCATGTAACTACTCCGTCATTATGATAAAACTCGATGCCAAACGTCTCAATTGAGCGAGGAGCACGAAAGGCGTCCAGAGGAATATAAACAAAGCAATATCCGAATGGATGAATAGAACATCGTGCCAAGAATAAAACGTCCATCCCATCGTATCGGAGGCATTTGAGTCAGAGGGAGAGGGGAAGGCTAGGGTGCTTCGTAAAAGCTTCCGGCGGCGCCATATGGGGGAAGGTTGAGGACGCTCTCTTCATCTTTCGAACAGCCAACCACCCGCTGCTCCCTTCTTCCTTCCCCTACAACGTTGTGTATTTGCGCTGAGGAGAGCCGGAAGCTGGACCCGATGGGGGGAGGGCGATCTCCCCACCTTGTCTAAGAAGGGCATTTATATACGAGAACACACAAAAAAAAACGCGTAGCTCGCTCGCGAAGATTAAAAACTTTCCAGTTTGCCGAGCGACGGGCAGGTAGTGCGGGCGGGAACTCGCTTGGAAAAGAGTGGATCGGTGGAAATGGAATAGGGAGATAGCAGCAAGGGGGAACGGAAAGTGGGGAGAAACACGAACACCATGAGGGCGATCCTTCGAAAGAGTATAAGGACTTGCGAAGGATGGGTTCAGGGGCACGAATATTACAAAATAGGATCCTCAAGACGACCTCTAAATGTGTTGTCACACACCGCGCATTTAAATGGGTTTACAGATGTCGCCACTCGCGTCGCTGACGGACAAATTGATCCCAGTTTCACAGGGAAATAAGGTATAATTAGGGGTGTCAACCAAAATTTATATTTAAGATGGTGTTATTTATCAAATTCATAGCTCTTCAATGCTATTCCTCGCAATTACAAACATTATAATTCAAAATATTGAAAGAAAGTGGATCACATTGCACTCAACACCGCGTCGAGGACATTTTTGAAAACCGATTAAAATACGACCGCAGTGGAAACAGAAATTAGCCTCCTATGGGATGGAATTGGACCTTTTTGCAGTCCCCTTTTTTAGGGGATAGGGATGAGATAGGCCATACTGATAAGGCTACTTTCGATCAATCGAAACTTATATCGATATTTCCATTAAGTGAAACTATCATCAACTGTTCTATCCACTGAAATTATAATTCCAAGTCATGCTCGTCGAAACTGCAAAGATGGATCGATTCATCGATAGACGAATGCCATAATTGAAACACTGAGCTCCAAGAAATGCAAAGTTGTCGCAACACGCCGGGCAAGGAATCAATTGAAGTCAGGCTTAAGCCAATCCAGTACCTCTGAACTTGGCCGATTATCTGTATTTTAAATGGAAAAGTGAAAATCGCGAAATTAGACAGCGAAGAAATAATTTTTAGACTTGCTTTAATTACCAAAGAGGGCCCGGGAGCAATATTATATCAGCAATAGTTCGATCTGAATAATATTAATGGAGAAAAAAATTCAAAATAGCATGATTTCCCAAGTATATATTTGAATGGAATTCTGCAGTTCCTTCTATAGATGGCCAGATTTTTTATTTACTGGGCTGACTCAGGGAGGGGATATCAGCATTCCATTGTTCAGTGAATGGAAAGTACAATTGACCGAATCGATAATCGATTCTTAGATTAGTCGAAATCATGATAATTAACAATGACACTCGAAGACGCAAATGTGCAATCGTCGAGAGCTGTATTTTATTGGTTCTATTTTTTAAATCTAGTTTCGTTGATTACCTGATTTTTGGCGGACAACAGATTTAGTCACTAACCTAGAATAGCCATACTCAAATTGCGCTTTACAGTTCCATGGGGGATCTCGGCGATAATGCTAAAGGTCAAAAATATATTTAACTCAAGAAATATCAAATAACAGCGCATCATTATGCCGGCAAGTAGAATTTCTTTACGCACATTTACGAAAATAAGATCGAATACGGCCAAGGCCATTCTTGTTGTACACGCCATGGAGGTCGACATTCAGAAAAATCACAATATTTGACTTCGTCCTCATAATGACTTAGATAAACACAGAATTTATGTTGACCGATTGATAATACTTTCATCACACTCGATTGATAGCGTGGCGACACTGAAAAGTGTTGTCTTAAAAATATCAACAGTCCCCGAGGATGTAAGTGCAACACAAGATTCTAAACTATCGCCAACAATGGAATGGATGAAGCATGATGCTGACCTATTTTTACTGAATGCTAAATTCTTTTTATATACTCCATATTAAATGCTAAGATTAAGGGGAAATATTTTCGTGATATAGTCAAAAATGACAGTGTTTAAGAACACAGTAATTCAGGCGTTACCTTTAAAATAGATTACTACTTAGAGTTTACCCCAAAATTGAGTGAAGGTTACCGCAGAGCGACAAAAGGGGTGCAGCTCCTCTTTTAAGACGAGTGAAGACCCCGTTCGAAAAGAAAATGAATCAACGACGAAACAATCTCGGAAAGCTAGCTGATTTAAATTTATTTTCGTTTCGTTCCAGCATATTCGACAGCCGATATTTTGAGTGTATAATCTATAAGAAGGACAGGTGGAAGGCAAGAATGGAAAAGGAAGACCTCGAACAAAATATATGGAACAAGTAAAGAGAGATGTGAAAGAGAAGAAATACGTAGGCGTGAAAAGATTAGCTGATAGGAGAACTGAGTGGAGAGCTGCGTCAAACCAATCCTAGGATTGTTGACCAGTGATGATGATGAAAGAGAGATGTGAAAGAGAAGAAATACGTAGGAGTGAGAAGATTAGCTGATAGGAGGACTGAGTTGAGAGCTGCGTCAAACCAATCCTAGGATTGTTGACCAGTGATGATGATGAATCTATAAGAAAACTATGGCAAGCCTTTTGGGTCATGAACTAAAGCATGCATATTTTTAGAAGTATTGCATAGATTACGCATTTTCCACAGGAGTAGGTATTCGTTTTTCGAATCTCCATTTACTATTAATGGTTTTTTTAACCCAACAAATAATTCACCCACTTAGAGATTGATACCCACATTGAAAAATCACAGGAGTAGTATAAATACCTATACAAACGCAGTGAACAGCGACACAATATACGTATACGTCGATGTATTAAACTCACGGTCAAAATAGCTCCGCTAAAAAATTTGCGCCGCTGATACTTTTCTCCTCGCGCTATCTTGATCGCACAAGCGTTTGTTGAAACTCACGGGAATAGTCATTCCATCCTCCCGATACATTCAGGTAGCATCATAATTTATAAAAAAAAGGTGTTCTATATCCGCGGGGTATTTTCATATACCATCGAGTGACCGGATGGCAATTATTACTATGGGTATTCTACCGATAAAAGGCGGGTCAGGATGATCTTGAGAGTAGGTACTTTTCAACGCTCCATTTAATCTGCAAACATGTGTTTCCTCACATCGTTTCTGTATTGAGCGCGGCTTACTTTCTACCTCACCCCATTTCACCTCAAATGCTAATCCTTTCTTTCTCTTCGCCTTCGTCGCTTTCCCTACATTTTATCTGTCAGTTTAATATAGAAGATCTTATTTCTGATTCAAATTTTTAAAAAAATCAATTAATGGTTGATGATATTGCGTCACGGGGAGTTAATAGATGGAATACACAGTAAAATCTCGAGGGAAAAAATTATAGAAATGCACGGAGCGACAATGACATGACTCTTTAGGCGAATAATTTTCCTGATTTAAATAAAATTCCATAGGTTATACACTTATTGTAGTATAAAATGAATCCGACGGCAGCGATTTGGCTACAACACGAAATACTCGAATGTACAATGACAGACAGTCATAGTTTACACCGAAATTCGCACTGGAGCATCACGGAGGAGTTTTTTGGCGTTGAAAGTTTAGTTAACTTTCACAACAAGCAATCAGGATCTAAAACCATACTCCGCCGATTCAAGGAAATATTGAACAATATGGTCTTATTGTCGGTTGTCCACGCTCCAAAATGTCACAATGTATTTCTTTACTGATATTACAGCACCGGCCCCTTTCAATCTCGTTTTCAAACGAAAAATGTCACGAAATGACAATAAAAGAAGTAAATATTTCCTCACAGAAGTTTCCACGCTAGATCATGAAGAGCATAGCTTCGATCGCGTCTTGTTTTAAATGGAAAAATTGTAGAAGTACTCACGAGAAATAGATGAAAAAAATCTTCAAGATTATCGACACGAAATATTATAAAGATTCATTGAATGATGTGTTTTTACTACAGAAAAATCAGTATCCTAGAACAACGTTTTATGCTATATTTTCGCGTAATCAGCCGCAATCTTCCGTAGCGAAGGCAGAAAATGGCACGGGCAACCCCAATTCAGGGATCACTGTGCACAATGCTCCCACTTATTGCTGAAAGTCTCGTAAAACACGGCACTTCCACTCCTGATGGGCACGAAACCGAGGTTATGAGGGACAATCGCGAACACGGCAGGTGGCTAAGAATAGTCGGGGGTGGGGTGAATAAGCGCGGATTATCCGCAGTTACGAGGGAAAGCACGAAGGCGCGAAGAATGCAGGTGCGGGATGACCAAACACTTCGCAGCGCGAAATAATGCAACTCAGAGCAGCGATCACCTGGCCGCCAGAATCACGATCCGCCGGACCCAGTGGAGCGTCCCTTCCGACCCGCAGACGATGATCATCCCCCAACGCCAAACGAGAGAAACAAGACCAACCTCTAAATGTCAAAAGTTTACCAGATTACGACTTGGAAAGACGAAAGGAAATCACGGCTGAGAGAAAGAATTCTGCACAAAACACCGACAGAAAGATAGAGAATAATTTATACATTCGTGTATAAATTATTCTCTAAAATTCAAAAGCTAGAAACAAAGAGCACTAAGTTAAGCTAAGTTGGATGCAACCCTAACTTCCTGCCTGTCGTTGTTGCTCCGCTATGCAAGTGAAGAATTATTTTTATCAGCTTAGCTTGACTATAGGGTTTGGAACTTAGCTCAACTTAGCACTTTTAATCCTAGCTTGTGAAAATCAAGGGAATGATTTACGAAGGGAGGTATCAGGCTTACGGTCGTATATTTTTTTTGGGAAATTACAATGTGGATTATCAGAAATTTACGGCTCATAAAGAAAAAAAATAATCATGGTGGATAGAAAAAAATCACTATTAGCAACGGGCACCGCTTAACACAAAAAAGAAAGAGACTAAGATCCGCCAAGGCCGCTTTATAAGGCTAACGTTGCTCGAATCACACATTCAAATTTTACAGGTCCACGTCAAGGGTGCGATTACGTGCATTTTGAAAAGGATAGTCTGAAATTTCGCAACATTACGACTTGAAAAGCCAAAAGTAAATCTGAGCGGAGAAAGAGAGAGAGAAGTCATCATTAACATTACAGATCAACAGTGACCCAGTGAAGCAATTAAGACTGGAAGAAACGTATTCTCAGCTAGGAGCATGTGGAATCAAGAGAATAATTTGTACATGGCTTAACATGTATAAGTTTGTACTCTTAGAAAAACATGATGAGGAATTTCACCAACTACCGCTCGGAAGGACAAAAATTAATAAAGTCAGAGGAAATAGTCACCGTTAACACTGAGCACTGATGAAAAACAACAAACAAGACATACACGGCAGCAATGAACGTCTTTTCATATTGGCGCTACTGAAAAAGAGAGAAAAAAACTTTTGAAGGACGACATTTGGAGTACAATTATTCCTAAATATAAAGGTAAAATGTGAAATTTCACGATAATGCAGCTTAGAAAAACAAAAAAATCGGGATGAGAGAAAAAAATCGTAATTTGCTATGTCGAAAAACAACCGATCAAACATGGCTACAAAGAGTATACCTTCATTTTAAATAGGGTATAAGGCTAACACCAATTTTTGCAGGGCGCCTGAGCAGATTCGCGAGAATAAAACTTGAAATACAGTATGGCATACAGTATGAGACACGGTCAGCATGCTTTTGATACTGCCTTATGTTGGCTTCCGACCGATTGATGGCTATCTAGGCAAGGGAAACTCGATAAACCATGCCATCAATTTTGCCACGCAAAAGGAGATACCTCATTAGGAAAATGAGACGCATTGCACGGACCTTAAACCAGTACACGCATAAATATTTAGATTTCCAAATGTGGAAGTCCTCAATTTTCATTCACTTTTTTGGGCTTTCTAGCGTTTCATTTCAATCCCAAAAAGACCTACGGCGTTGAAGTACGTATCATTTCGCGTAGAACGTATATAGTTTGGCTCCGCAGTCGCTCCGAGATGGAAATCTTCGTAAATTTTCTCAAGAATACTACGCCTGCATGAAATGTTGGTATCGCATTGAATATCGATCGATTGGTTTCACAGATTGGCCAAGTAAATATAAATAAGTTATAGCAGTCGCAGTGATGAATCTGATCGAATAGCTATGATCGCAAAAGAATGAAGTGTTATCATATCTTATAAACGACAATACGAATCCCAGAGATAAACCCCATTAAATACGGTTGCCTGAGAATAAAGAGGATATCGCGCAAACAATTATTATGGAGTAAAATCACAGAATATACTCAATGGTAAAACCCAATAGTTGAGAAGAACATAATACACTACTCATAAAACTTCAGATTTCTCACAAACGGGGTACCTTGAACGAGGGACATGGAAATAGCCACAACAGAAGCAATCTCACTGTTGTAACAGCTGCTTGCAGCACCAGAACAAAAATTTCTTGACGAGAAGACGATTTTGTGCCTGCACCGTTGCTGTTATTGCTCATGTTAAGTCTAAATTTAGAAGCCGCGGATTCCATGTGGACTCCACATGACTCCGTTCATGAGGAATGACGACGGTGGTAAGCAAAAGTCGCCAGGGTGACAATTTTTTTTTCCCGTGACTCCACAGAAATGCCATTTCATTCATTCATCGTAAATCGCAACGCCAAAAGGGAAGTTTACGAGGGGGGACCCAAAAATAACCGGACACCATTTTTTTAATTCAAAATTTAATTTTTTGCCTTACACCTTAGTCACCTTCGAAGTACTCTCCATTTACACTTATACATTGAATAAAACCTTTACCACTACGCGAAGCACCTTTTGTACTACTCGTTTCCGATGCCTTGCTGCGCCGCCTTCGATTTTCTATTCACCTACTTTATATGACCGAAAAATTTCCCTTCCCTCACTTTTCATCCGGTTAAACAGAAGGAACTCAAAAGGTGCGAGATCTGGTGAGTAGGGTGAGTGAGGAAGCAGTATCATGTAATTTTTTTACCAAAAACTCAAGTCGCGGCAATGAGCATCACGGGCCACGCTTTTGACCAGGAGGCAACGAGCGGGGGATGAACTTTTCAATTGCTAATCTTCAGCTAAAATACGCTGCAATGAACTCCATTAATGACCAGACTGTTCAGCGAGTCCATCAATAGTATGCCTCTTATCCTCGTACACAGTTTTTTTTCCACATTTTCGTCGGTTCTGGACCTGGAAGGGCGGTCGCGGCGTTGAATATCTTCGATCGACATGTCGCCGCGTTTGAATCGCGAACATCACTCGTGCACTTGAGTTTTTTAAACGCGTGTTCTTTATAAGCCGTAGAAATCATATTAACTATGTCCGACACAATTTTAACAAGTAGAGAACAAAATTTCAACGCTGCACGTTGTTCTCGAATATCGGCCATTTAAAAAATCGAAGGGCTCAAAAATGATGAAATAACATACATATAGTGGGAGAAGCCCAAAATATAAACGCGACGCGCGCAGCGACATCTGTCCGGTTATTTTTGGGTCCCCCTCGTACAACCTACTGGCGAAATCTTCTCGGGTTTTCCACCCAGTTAGTGGCTTGAAGGCCGACGTTTCGATGGCTGACTCCGCCATCTTCCTCAGAGCATCGTCCACATGCCTTGGGACTATTGCAGAGGCAGCCATCGTAACTTCGGCCTGCAAGCAAAACACCCGGTGGAAAACACGAGAAGAATTCACCAGTAGTATAACCCGAGAAAGAACAAAATCATATATTAACAAAGAATAGCCCGATATACTCGGTGATGAGAATTTTTCCTAATTTAAATACATGGGAAACATGGTGTTTACTTTTTTGATATTTCAGTAGATAAACGTTGGAATACATATTGCAGAAAATACAAAATTAAAGCGCATAATTTATTCGTCACCAAAAAACTTAGAGGCTATCATTAAGCAATGGCGTCACGATTTATCCATGGAAAGCTTAAGACGGATGGGCGAATAGGGTAGTTTCCTTCATCAAAGAAAACGAAAGGCATTGATTGCGATTCGTTACCCACCATTAGTGTATTCATAATACACAAATTATTTGGTTTTTGAAATACCGGTTTAGACGAATGGCAAGGGTCAAATTTTATCCTCATTTGAAAAAGGCCAGATTGGCGCCCATGCGATTCCACTCCACGTGACGTCACAGGGACCTAGTTTCTACACGAGAGGATAGGAGTTATACATCGTCTGAGGTTACCAATGCATGCATGAGGCACATAGCTCAGGGAAACATGTCTTAATAATCACCTACTAAAACTGGCTAAGGTCAGAAAGTTTTCTTCGTTTGATAAGGTATTAATAAACCTTTTTTAAGCCAAGCGCTACCTTTCAGCAAGGTACTCAGCTACCCGCTGGCAGCCTGCGACGTATCAGCGCTAAGCCTCGCCTCAAGGTCACCTCACCGGGCGGGAGGGGGAACCAGAAATACGACGTACGGAGATATTTCCCAGCATTCATACTTGAGCGTCGCGTTTTCGCGCGCTTGAAAATTTTCACTTTTCATTTAATCGCGAAAAATAGATATTGTCATTTAAAAATCTAAAAGCGTGAAATACGTACTCCAGGAGTAATAATCTTTCGATTAAGGCAATAAAAAAATAATAGGAAACCACCCTATTAAGTAGCACGATATAAAGCTGTTGAAAAAAATAGGAGAGGAAGTATTAAGTGATAAAAGACGAGAGACAGAAGCGCGGTTAAGACAGAGAGAACGGAAATTAATACTGAAGGAGAACATATGTTCCAAAAAAAAGTTGGCTCTATCGCCAATACAGTGGCGACAAGTAAATCCTTCCAAATCCCATTCCATCCTTCCCACAGATTTTCTATGAAATTAAGCCTATGGACCGACACCATGCGGAGCTTTCCAGTTCAATAATGTCCGAGGTTGCATCGCAGTGGCGTAACTACCTCCAGGAATAAGCTTTGGGGGGGATGGGGAAGGGCAACCTCCCACACCCCCCACACCCACCCCATGTCATTTATATAAATATAAATAAAATGCCTGCAAATTACATTTTAATTCCATAATTTTGGCACTTAAATTATGGATTCATTAAAATGTTACGATAAAATTTACTGTACGTCAAAAGTAGACAATAGTTTTGAATATATTATTTTTTTATCTGAGGCTTTGGGGGGGCATCTATCCCCCTCATTCCCCCCATGGATATGCCACTGTTGCATCGTACTCATTATCTCCAGGTAAAGTTGTTGACAATCAAGTAGAAAAAGAGAAATAAGATAATTACATTTATAATTATCATCTGCGCTGATGAAAACAATCGTACAAGGACAGGCGGAAGGGAAGAAGGGTATGGGACGGACCCAAATGAGTTACACGGGACAGATAATAAAGAATACAAAAGAAAAGAAACATGTCGCTAGGAAAAGGCTATCGGGTAGGAGAGGGGAATGGAAAGCTGCGTCAAACCAATTTTAGGATTGTTGACTAATGATGATGATGATAATGCTGACTCATATATATTTTGCCGTTAATTTCAGGATTAATCGTGATTGGAATAACGAAAAACGGGGACTTAAATAGTTTCTCCAAATCAAATAAAAGTCCACCAAATATAAAGGGAGATAATTGAACATATTCTAGATTGCAATCACTCGTTTGACCGTAGATCTTAAGTTACTACAGCAACCAGGTAAAATCGAGTGAAAATTGATTTGGGATCAAAGAAGAAATTCATAGTAGAAACCTCAAGGTTTTCACCGCAATAAATAAGAGCAATTATGGTGTCAACTTTCAATCGCGGAATATCAGAATTTTTTTATTACTAATGCTCACCGTGCGGTGGTTCACTTCGTTTCACAAAGAAAAGAGGCAGAGCTATACACAATCGATTAATATCGGCAATAAAATCCCATTCCCAGTGAATAACGGATGCCTAAGGGAAGAAATACTTCCGCTCAGGCGAGAGCAATGAGTTATGAAAACAAATAAGGAAAAAGCTGATATTACTGAGAGTGGAGAAAATGGACGACTTCTTAACGTAATCGAGGGCACGGTCGAGGAGGAGAGTAACTTAAGAGGAGAGAGGAAGAGGGAGAAACGAGGGGAGAAGAAAGTTGAAGACGGGAAAGGAGGATGCGCGTCGACTAAGAGCCGGGATGCCATTGGAGGGAATCGAGAATTCAACGATTATGCGAAGAAAGCGCACATATAGATACAAGCGAAGAAAGAGAACAAGGTTTAACGTGACAGTTTGGGGTAGGGGTTACGTTACCAGGAAATGTAAACTTGGAGCTGCTTGTAGGTGAGCCATCAAGCAATACCCCAGCAAAACCCCAGGTACATTCCTCCTGACCATCCACCACAGTTCACCCCACCCTTCCGGAGTGTCATCACGTAATACAGTAGCTCAGGTATATTCCTACCGAGCACCCGCACCACCCCAATCATTCCATCTTTGTCATTACTGTCCTGGTGGTCCTCCTCGTAAGCATCAATCGTCTTCTTCAATGATTTAAACTTACTAGTGTTAACGTTAAAGCTACTAGTTTAACTAAGTGTTTTGAACATTTACATTCTTTTTAGCATTTTTACATGGTTTAGTGAAGAAAATCATTACTACTGACAAGGATAAGCCTGTAGCACATTATAACGGATACGCATATAGGGAGTTAAGGAAGAAGGATGGGATCGGGTTGGTGTGGTGGCTAGAGTGTTGGCTTCCCACCTCGTCGGCTCGGGTTCAAATCCCGGCAGTGGCAGAGAATTTTCAGAGGCTGCCCTATCCCTGCTTGAATGTTATGTGGAGGACACTTCAAGCGAAACACTCCGTCCGTCGGATGGGACGTTGTACCGTGGTCCCCTTGGCGCCTTTTGTTAAGAGCAGGCTAATGCCGACGCCAGGTTTCTCTCCACCCTTCCTTACCTGCCCTTCCCTCATGGCGCAAATGACCTCAGCTGTCGGTCGCCCCAAATATCACACCATATCGATAAACGGGCTTATAGTTTGGCGTTCCTTACTTCTAAGAAGATAGGAGCTGGATTTCTTTTGTAACTCCAAAAGGATTAACTGTGCACCTTTATCGGCTATGCGTTTTTTTTCGCGACACCAATTGAACTGGTAGGAGAGCGGGACGTGAATCATAGTTAACTATCATTATTATTAAGTATTTTACCGGTTAAGGTAAGTTTATAGGTACCTAACAATTTGCGAATCACCCGGACGGCCTATATCCTTTCCTCTAATTGAACTTCCTTCTGTGACTCACAGCATGGCCTGTTCCTATTCCATGAGAATGTGATTTATAGATACGAGATTTATAGACTCGTACAATTCAAGACCTCGTTATCACTATTAAGAAATTGAAATGGGAACTTCCAGTCATTTTTCCCCCATTATGTTTACCAGCCAGTCTCTCCATCACTTTACTTCACAATTAAAACAATTCCTTTTTTGGCGGAAATGAAATAAGACCCTAAACGCCCTATCTATTACACCTACCCCAACTTTAATATCTTTAAGTAGATAATTATACAGTTTAGTCTTCATTTCGAGTTAAACCATGAATGGAACCATAACATTCCAGAAATAGTTCATAAAACTAACTTTTACGAAATAAAAACGGATGAATTCGACTCTGAAAAGGGCCCTTCCCGAACTTTCAAAACGAAGTTCTTTGTTTCCAAAGCGATGGAATAATGAATGATAAGAACCAGATTAGGAAGACGAGGCGATAATGCTGCGGGATACGGGGAGGCCAGTTACAATGGCTTATTATTAACGGCGTAACCCGGTGGCATTGTCACGCCCCCTTGATCTAACGGCCAAAGGGCCATAGTCCGCCTCCGGAGGGCAGAGTCCTGCGAAAGAAGCGGCATCCCCCGCCTCCCCACCAACCCCCTTCGTTCCCCCCACCCCCGGGCGAATTCAACGACTGTGACCGCAACTCGAGACGGCACGGGAATCTGCTCTTGCACTTCCTCACTTTGATGTAACTCTCCGCAAATGCTTCATTTTCTAACAAACATTGTCAACATGCACTTGAAAGACTGTTGCCGCATCAGTGATGGAGCACCAGGTGGTCTACAAGGCGATGAGTACATGTCCGACTTCCATTGCAAATAATAGTGTATGAAAATAAAATTAATTTATCACTTTGGATACTATAGGCGTAATACTACACCATCCGTCTTTTTAAAAATCGTAGTTTGCCATTTTTTTTAACAAAAAGGTAAACCTCTAAACAAACAAATTAAAAAATGAAAAGAAAATGTATTCTTAAAAATAATACCGAACACCTATTCTTTGCATCAACGGTTGTTTGTAAAGAAATAACAAAATTGTTAAAGTTGCCAGCACTGAGGTACAGATATACAGCACTAAGGTCAGCACGGTAAGTGTTAATACATGAATGCAATTACGTACCTATTGCTCACGTAGATGATTTTCTTGACGGTGGAAGCTCAGATGAAAACGTAAGTGATAATGGCTGTAGCAAAAAAAATACGGGGGTGATGACTAGAAGAAGAAATAAGTTTCGGGGAGATTGATTACGACTGGAAAACTTAAGATACAATCCTCCAAATATTTCTGGAGGATTCGTACCTCCGCTCCCTACGGTCTCTGAGGAGACGTCGAATATCACCTAATATGCCAAGAACAGAAAGGTCATACAGATGGAAAAAATTGCATGGAGTGAGAAGTATAGGAATGTAGTCTTAATAAATATAACCATGAAATATGGCATTCCTTCAATGTTACTATGCATATAACGCGATAAAACTAACATACAACTATCATCTTATATATAAAAATGAATCGCAAAATGTGTTGGTAAGCGCATAACTCAACAACGCCTGGACCAATTTGGCCAATTATTTTTTAAAAATGTTCGTTGAAGTCCAAGGATGGTTCTTACGGCGAGAAAAAAATCGAATAATTGCCGGGAAAACCCTAAAAACAGCCCTTCTATATATATATATATATAAAAGAAAGTCGAAAATCGTGTAGTTAGAACACTTATAGCTCGAGAACGGCTGCACCGATTTCAATGAGATTTGGTTCTTTGGATTCGTCTCAGGCGGGGTTAACATATAGGCCATCAAAAAAAGGATAATTTCACAAAAAAATTCATCTCTTTCCTATGGACATGCTTTTAGGAGTTATAGTAACACAACAATTGATAAGTCGGTCAAAACTACAAATTAAATAATTTGTTTTGTTTTTACCGCTTTAATAACTGAATTTAGTAACAATACAACATTTTAATTACTAAATATATTCAAAATATTAATTAAATTGAAATTACATTTTTTAAATTTAATTCGAGCTGATTGTAAGCCCAGCCGTGGCCCAGCTCGAGTTGACACTTCACTACCGTGTTTGTAAACAAATCTCCAAGCAATTGTTGACAAACGGTAATGTCCGTGTTCCTGTGGAGGAATCGAGTAGTTTTAACTCATTTCCTTGGAATGATTGCAAATTAGTTTCAGTGAGCTCATAAACAAAGAGTTCCAGAATATGATTGATCACCAAAAGAATCAAAGATGGTTGATTTAGCGAGCAAGAACAAAGATGTGGATGACTAAAACGAGGTAAATTCAAATAGTTCGTACTCTGCATGAATTCGAATCTTTTAAATGTGCAACAAACGTAGACGAAATCACCAACTATCTATCTGAATATTTTAAGTCTTTGGACGTACCTGGCATACCAAGGCACGATTTACAGCAAAATGTAGTTTCTGTGTTCATGATCTTTCGAAGACTAAACCAACCATAACTGTCCAACGGAACGTGTTTGGTGATTAAAATAATTGGTAAGGAATGTGATTCACGCAACTTTACTCAAAGGAAAATTCAAAGGTGAGGAAGTCCTTATTCCGAAGATTCCATGATCTCAACTCACATGCCCTTTTGAGCTTAAACATATTCAATTTCAAATTCGTGTTGCATTCGTGATAACGATTAAAAAAATCGCATGGTCAGTCTTTCAGTTTTTGTGATGTTTGTGCTCATGTGCTAATGAAAACCCATGATTTTCTCATGGTCAATTTAACGTGCTATGTTCACGAGTCGATAAACCATCCTCTGTACTTCTTCCTTCGCTTCAAGCGCGTAGCTAGGATAGGGGGTTTTCGGCGTAGCTAATACTACGGGTCTGTAGGGTATAGAAAACTCGCTAAGTTAATCGCGAAGTGTGGGGGAATTTCCCCCAGACATTTTTTAAGATAAATGGTTCAAAATAGTGGGTTTTGCGGCTGTGTGAATAGTTAAATATGTTTTGTTTGTTAGTCATCCGTCCCCCTAATATTAATAACAAAATCTTTCATAAAAAAATTCTCTAAGCTCTTGGGGGGGGGGTTATCCCCCAAAACCTCCCCTCGCTGCGTCACTGCTTTGCTTCCCTATATTTATTTAGCTTCATCCGCTTCATCTTGCGCCTGATAACAAAACAAAAACTGTTGTTTATCAGAAGGTGCTTGACGCAAGACATTATACCCGAATGTGTAGGGCTCACCGTGGTGCGTTTACGCATGCAGTACGTTTACGCAGTGCATTTTTTCCAAACAGAGATACTAAAACTGGCGCGCCTTAAGTTATTTAATACGAATGCTGCTTCCTAGGGGCTTTTCTTGCACGATTTGAGCATCAGTCAAGCGTCGGTCTGGGGTTATGTCAACCTACCCCCTGAATGGGCCAAGTGTATGCAACAGACTTGGACCTAAAACATTTTTTTTACAGCTAATAACGCAAATATCCAACAACTGAATGCGTATAATTTTTATTTCATGAACTGCTTTATTAAACCACAATGCCCAAAATTTCTTAAGCTAAAACGTAAGAAAATTTGTTTACAAAAATCCGCGTAAACGTACTCCGATCCACCCTAATTAGATTCAATAAAGAAAATGTCTTTCTGACAAGCAATTTTGGTACTCATTTACGTAGTTTTATTGAATTTGTATCCTTATTTTATTATAATAAATTAAACATGTTTAAAAACGATACAGCCGCTCTTGATTTATAAATGGTGTAAGTAAACTGTAGGTTCATTGATTGTTGGGCGGTACGAAGTTCGCCGGGTCAGCTAGTATACAATATATATACCAGGTGCAGCACATTTACTAAAACTCGTGACAAGTTTAACAGTGGATTGTCAGTGTTCCTTAGCAAAGACGAAATAATGATTAATATAACATAATACAAGGATATGGACGTGGGTGAGAAAAAGTTATGGCAAAGTGGAAGAGGATAATACAGCAATTGCGATAACACTACCGCATGGTTCTTAATGCCATTTCAAACCTCAATACATGAATCTTAGAATGTTTCTCATTTCTAGAAATGGTATCTACTTCTATCATTCCATTTCCTTTTTACCTACGTAACTTCGCCCAGAAGCAATACCAGTTTTAATGCTATTTCTGAGTCAAAGATATTCCAGTATTTTATACCACGTTTTTTATACTCTTGATTCAAAGAGGTGTACTCAATATATGCCCCAGAGTTAATAGTTTTTGCTAAGGTTTTTTTTAAACCATCAGCGCGAACAGTTTAAGAGAGATCATGCATAATAGAAAGCGATACTGCATACGATAATGATAAAAATATCAAAGTAATAAAATCTCAAACATGATGATGAAACCTCAGGATATGTATTCTCCCCAGCTGTGGACGGGGAGAGGAATTTAAATGAGTACCCGCATCAGACAACGCGTTTATAGACGGTGATTGAATGAATGAATCTTCCAAGAGAAAGACAGCAAAAAAAAGTAGCAACTCCACTCGTTACTGCCGCAGTTGACTATGTAAATAACCGTATGTAAATGTTGGAAACGAGCTCTGCGCTTCGGAACATCACAATGGAAGAGCAAAAGGAAATATAGAGGCGAAAAGTAAGATCTTTTTCTGCCCACACGGTCTTCCCAAGAATACCGGAATTGTATAATCCATCGAATTGGGAATTCTTATGCTAAACTAGTAGCAAGTGAGATTTAACTCATTTAGATGAAGATATTTTCTATTCTTCTCTTAAAGTTCAAATACTTCGCACATATATTTTTCGCTCATAGCGATTTCAATGAAGTTTATTGTTTAACGTTGAAACACAAAACGTCTGCGTATTACTTCTAAAAGCAAGAAGATATTCTTACCTGATTAAGAGATCTTTTCGACATCACTTTAGACAGAGAAGGTGTGGTTAGAAAATACAATGAACACTCAACATATGTATGATTTTCAATTAAAACTCCGTAACTGAAAAATGATATCACTCTCTAGCAATAGAATAATAAAGAGACATACCGCAAAACATCAAAATAAGCAAACTGTACGTAGAATATTCATAAACCCGACTGATTTTTTTACATCCAAACGAACTTCTCCATTAAATGATATGTATAGATCTGTTAGGTATTTAGATATTGTTAAGATTTAAAAAATTAAATCGTTTCTTTGGCGGATGACCTATTGGTCGTACACCTAGCCGTGTTGAACATCGTAATCTATTACCGCAATCAATGCTCACAGCTACTTTCAATTCGCAAAATTTATGCACTTATTAACAATCAATACGCTATACATAACTTACAGATGGAATTTCCCCGCTGAGAAGGACATCCAAGGTTCTACACATTACAATATAGCCGCTCTCCGGTCCTTTTGTTCTCAGGAACAAAAAAATACATTAAAATCCCATACGCGGCGGCTCGCGCGTGGAATGTTAAAACACTTCCCATGGCGGAGCATTAATACCTACATCACGCGACTCGTCCGCGAGTATTATATACATCATAGAAAAATATCGTGCAAATAAATAAAGTCAGTGGAGCAGCGGAAATGCTAGAGACGAAAGGAAAGTTTTGAGAATCAGTGAAGAGAAGTGTAGGGAAGAGTCGTGGGGAGGGGTGGAGGGAGGGTTTGCGGGGGCGGGTGGGTGGGGGGAGGGGGAAAACGGGAAGTCGGATGGGGAGGTGGAGGGGGGGAAAGGGTTGGGGCGGCGTCAGAGGGGAGGGAGGGGCGGCAAGCAGGGGCATCGGCCAGCGAGGAAACCACTTTCCACGGATCACTGCTCTCCTCCTCGCCTTCCTTACCTCTAATCCTACTACCACTCTCTCGAGACAGACGGAAAGCGAGCAAGCGATGGAAGAAGAGTATGCTAAGCTCTGGGGCCGTCACGGGATAAACTCTTTTATGCCTGATGATCAATGGGAAATTGACGTAAAACGTTTCTGTAAAAGTCTATCCATTTATTTCCATACCACCGAAAACACAACGTATTGGCCTTTTACATCGGGGTTTATCAAACATTTCAACAATTTCAATGCACGAACAACCAAGCCCTGGATAAGGGCAACCTACCCAGGAGGGACTCGAACCCGCGACCTCTTGTTTGGCAGGAGATGAGATTACCCCCCCCCCCTCTCACCCCCGCCACCGAGGCCGGATATTACTTTTAAAACAATGAACTAGGTGATCAAGGATTAGTAAAAAAAATTGAATACGAGGTGATAAAAAGAGTATGAATGTATAAGCTGATAGGAAAATCGATTGGACAGCTACGTTAATCCATTTCAGGATTGAGCACCAGTGAAGGTGACACTTATTCTATGATTCAACCGGAAGATTGTTTTGGATAGGTAAGGTGGAGGTCACAACCGACTAAACCAATAGGGACTTATTTACGGGATTCGAAGGCTTCACTGGGTATTTAAACCTGAGGCCCATCGAGCTTCATATAAATGGAACTCGGATTTCTTACTCCATGAATGCTAATAAAGCAATAGGAACCCGGATCACTACTTCAAAATGTGTGTTGGCTACATCATTTATGATTATTTTTCATTTGGCACAAAACCGCCGAGTAACATCCGAAATAATTCAGCTTAAAAAGATTTTTTACACAGATTTTGCAAAGGGAATGAATCAATAGATGAAATCAATGAATTTTCAAAACGTGTTCACGATGAAAAGTTTCACATAGTTTATTACGGAATTCATTTAATTCCATAGTTTTACGCAAAAAGTATTGAAAGGAGGTGATCATTGCGTTGATAATCTCATATCCAAGGGTAGAGAAGCAAACAACAGTAGAGAAACATGTGTGAGCTCATGAAATATCAAGGAAGTTATCTTCTTAAAAGAAAACAACCAATAAGCGATAACACAGCAGTCCTCGGCATGGGAAATGATCACACATTGAAACGATTTACAACACCTTAACTGCAGCTAAAGTAGGTTACGATAGAATAAAATTATATTCAGCTCAAGAAAAACTGACGACAGCTGATACACCTTACTATCAGCTTCCTTTAACCCAAATACCTTTAGCTCAACAAAACACACATTCTACAGCGAAAAAATTTAGCGCATTATTCAGCGACAAAGAGCTTGTGTTACAGTAAACTCAGTTTCAGTTAAGTACATGAAATCAATGGGAACGGCAAACACGAACGGGAAAAAATGCTCAAGGAACTACTTTTATATTGTTATTTTTTATTAATTTATTCCCATGCCAACGAAAAAAGCACAAATTGACCTTTTACGCCTGGATTTTTTTTAACAAGTCAACAATTACATGTGCACGAACAGCCATGTCCTGGATAGGGGCAGCCTATCCAGGTGAGACACGAACCCGCGACCTCTTGCTAGGTAGGTGAGGACTTTAACCCGACACCATCAAGGCCGGTACAAATTAATGCCGACCATGACAGGATTCGAACCTTCAATCTTGGAAGGCAAATTCCGACGCCTTCTCCATTAGGCGCATATTATAATCACCTAGACAATAAAGAGTACGATTTAATAGCACTAATTCTACTGAACAGCAAACTAGCTTAAAATAATTTCAGAAGCCAAGAGAATTCACGGAAGTTTTGATGGCAACAGGTTTTGATGTAGTTGCGAGACGGCATCTGAGCAATATTATACCGACATGTTCAAGTCCTCTCGCCCAGCAGGTGAGCCGACACGGGCGTTTAAATTCATGCCTCGATAAATTACCACCTGCCAGACTATAATAGCAGGCCAATCACGGGAGAACCGGAAGAAACCGGCCGAAAAAAAATCATCCCCCGCGACTCCTCCGGGCGTTCGCGATGTCGGAACTGCTGAAGTAACGACCTGTGAAATGGACGAGATACGGAAATGGAGTCATCCGGGATACAGTCTGGCGGAGAGTACCACGCAATTTTTATGTGAGCGCGCAATTTTTACATACCGAAGCGAAGGTCGAGGCTTAAAAAATGCGAACAATTCGCAGCGTATTCCAGACCCAACTAGGGGAGTGCTGTACAGAGATTGAAGTGTGTCAGGCAATGAAACGTTGCGACGCTTCGCCTTGAGCTAATCAACACGGATCTGAGTGTAAAGCATATTATTAAATTTAGCATTTCCCAGTAAAAAATATTTAATACAACATTTAGCTCGGTAATTAGCAGCATAAAAGATAAATCCATCAAATTTCCGAAAAAATGAGTGAATGAAGAGTCCACAAATTTTAGGCATGCGAGCATCAATTTTGAGCAATGTCGTTCTTCAGGAGCAACAAAAATTAGCGCCCATATTCATGCACTAAAATTTCACGATACTATAATTCATGCAGGTCAGCGAGAGTAAATACAGCCAAAATTTTTAAGTGCACTGGAAGTGTTTTGATTTTAACTAAATTATTATAAATCTGTTAATGCCGTATAAATGGACGAAATCCTATGCCTATCCGATTGGGAATTTCATTCTTTATCGTTTCCATCGCACCTGGAAAAACAGTGTAATCACCAAAACAAAGGCTGCACCAAAAGGACGAGTAGCGGTCATTTTTTACGGGAGATACCACAGAGAAAAATAACAAAACAAGAGCGCTCAAGGTTCCTACGCAGTAACCAAAAGCCGAGGTTAACACTGAGTCCCCACTCCAACATCACTATTGAAAATAGAAAAATTTAACATGTGAAATACTTAATAGATTTTCTTAAAATCCTGATACATATCCTTCCTCAAGATCATTATATTTGATGTAAATAAAATTTACAATCGAAAGAAATGATACAAAAAAACACTATCGTCATAATCTGCCAATCAGGACCATCGCTTGATATCAGATTTTTCCATTTCAATGCTGGTCGCAAGCGCAGAAGCCGAAAATCACACTTCTACACATTCACTTTACAAGACGTAAATATACCCTCGTGATTCCCTCGACCAAAGTTACCACTCAGAATAACAAAAATAATCCGGGCGAAGAGAAAAAGTCACCATTTGTGAAAATTCGACTGAAATGATTTATCTGACGACCGACAGGAGGTGTCTGACACAACGGCAGTCGCCTCCACACACACTTCCTCGGCTCCGGTGATGAAGACACCACCGCACTGACAGCCAACGGCTTCCACGAATACACACCTCAACTTTAACACCCTTCTCCGTGTTACCCCGCACGGCGAGGACGCTGCTGTCCCCGCAATCCCGCCGCGTCGCCAGCAACACACGCGGCCGAGGGAAGGAGCCTAACCCACACAAGGCACCCTCACAACCCCTCCACATCACACACCTCGGAAGAGCTTCGACAGGCGTAAGCCACCACCAGAGCAGCAGACACCGACCACCCCTTCCACCCAACCTCAAACGAGAGGACGCAGCGTTACGCGACGGGATTTCGTAATTCGTTTAACACAAGTTCATTGTCCAAGTGTGGAAGGAATTATGGGATACGTGGGGAAGGAGGGAGGGAGTTGTTAGAGGAGGGAGGATGGTAGGGTTTTGAGGGGCACATGCCGGACACTAGTGATGTCTTCATTCGGGTGTCCCATTCGTGAGAAAACGAAGTTCCGGCCAGCACGACATTAGGACGTGAACGTTCGACGACCAAAAATAACTATCCATAGAGGTGAATGATGAAGGATTTGGTGCTTTCCCGGCGAACCTTGCTGATGAAGTCTTCTCAGGAAATCAGCCGGGTCAGGATGGACGTTGCTGCCAACGTTTCGACGGCCTTCTCTGTCATCGTCATCAGGGTGAATGATGGGCAGCTATGTCCATCCTGACCCGGCTGATTTCCCGTGAAGACTTCATCAGCAATAATTATCCACCTTAAAAATATATAAGTGAACTTATTGAAATGTTGTTCATTACCAGGAAGTATCATTATTTACAACATCCTAACGGTTAAGGCAGGATGTACGCATAAGCCGACTTTTTAGGGAGATATATGAGGAGCCGCAAATAAAATGATAAACAAAGATACTGTTCACTTAATTTTGTTGATATATTCGGTATTTGATGATGATTGCAAGCCAATCGGAACACTTGTAGTTGAGCTGTGAAATAAAATTAAGTGGGCAGTACGACATCTTTGTTTATCATTAGGTCCTACGGAGATAGGAGAAATGTTTTACTATTAGTCATTTCTCCCAATCGCAGAAATATTACCATCTCACGACCTATACACTTAAACAAGGTATAGGGTCATTTTGTACCCTTGGAATTTCATGATACTCAAGTGGGCTGCGTTAGAACAAAGGCGACCACAACGGGTTCGCTCATTCCGACTCAAAACTACTATTTAATCCATGAATTCGAGGGATAAATGAAAAAAAATCCGTGAAAATAAATATCGACCGTCAATCGCCAATTTGTGAATAAAAACAAAAAAATCATAGATAAGTAACCACCCGCACGTCAAGTTTGCGATTTATTTTATAGACACCAAGCTTGCATCACATTCCTCACTCTAATTAAACCAGACGTTGAATATCATTAGATGCCTAACATTCAAAGAACGTGAAGAGTTAAATAACTATATTCTGAGATGAAGACTTCCCGCGACGGTGCGAGAGGACCTGTCGCAGGGAATTATTACTAATTGTAAGCATTTAAGTATTCTACCGATTAAGGTAGGTTTCCATGGAGTACCTGAGAAGAATTCTGGGATCCTTCCTCCCCTTCACCCACTTCCCTCTTCAATTCATA
Organism: Ischnura elegans; assembly: GCF_921293095.1. Taxonomy (NCBI): domain Eukaryota; kingdom Metazoa; phylum Arthropoda; class Insecta; order Odonata; family Coenagrionidae; genus Ischnura; species Ischnura elegans. The sequence goes on from NC_060249.1 coordinate 89,890,079, forward strand.
ATAAGGCCTACTCCCTTTCATTCTATCTAAAAATCCTATTCTTTTTCTTCCTTTCCCTCGTTTACACAACATTCTACCCTCTAACACTGTTTTCAACATCCCCTTCCCGCTAAGAACTCGCACCATCCATACCTTCTGTCTCCTCCGTATCTCATCTAAAATTTTCCTCTCCTCACCTACCATATCCAGCACTTCATCGTTCCTCCTCCTCTCCGTCCACTTCACCTTCTCCATTCTTCGCCACACCCACATCTCAAAATCGCAGGGAATAATTAGCAAATTATCCAAGCAAAATAAATCCGTCTGAACGTCGTGCGATCCTTCTTTGAATTATTTGGCGCAAATCGGCATTGCTATTACCAAAACCTTAATCCAGACAAGCATTGACACGTGTATATTACCACACACAATATAAATAGACGAAAAATGCAATTCAGATAACTTTGCCAATTAGCGGCGGAAACCCTATCTTGCGCAATATCGCGCAACCCTACTTAGTCCACCACAAAAACATATTCGGCATTCACATTTCCGCACAATTATTCGCATCGTCCACGCGTGAATTTCCGGCAATGTTTCATTCAATCATTAAGTTGTGGATGAAAAGAATAAAAATTTTGTAGTAAGGGTTGGGCAATGATGCTTGAGGACCGGATGGCGTTGGAGAAGGGGATTAATGGAGAGCCCTGAGCAAAGACTAGACGGTTTAGGATGATGGAGTGACTTCCGATGGACACATGTTCAGACGAAAGAAAGAAACCGGAAAAAGGAGAGAGCACAATGGGGTCAGGAAGAGAATGTTTTAAAAGATGGTAACTGGTGAAATTGCTTTAAAAAGATATCAACCGAGAGGATAAATCTCACTGCATCGACACACACAATCTGAAACGCAGGGAAATGTTACCAGCTTAAAAAGAACAGAAGTAGCTCTATATAATACGACGAAGATATCAACTTCGAAGGAGCTTAAATTATTTACCTTAAAATTGAGCAACTTAAAATTAAAAATTACTTCAGTTATATTTTTATTTGAAAACAGCTTAAGATAGTTGCCAGAAAAATATTCCACGGGGTGGAGTAAAAATTTTGAAGTACAATTAAAAGCTCTTTCACCTCTTTTACCATCAAATAAATAGAATTAGACTATTCCCACATTTTTAAGGTTATTTTATAGGGGCATCCTGACACATCGTGAGGGAACAGGAAGCTCATCAGGAGTGGGTACATCTAAAAATGCATCTCCCAAAGATTCCGGGATAGGGGACACGTACCGCTTCATTGTCACCCTACTCATTACGGGGTAGAACGGGCAGTTCAAAATAGCGCAAAATTATGATTGAGCACTTGATTCTAGTAATAGTAAATGGTTTTAATATCTTGAGACCAATTCATTCACGCATACTTGTACACGTCATTTTCGTAGTGCACCCTCGGCCTTTGCACGTTGTAGCGTAAAAAAGAGAGGGGTAAAAAGAGGACAAATATAATCACGTACTTAATAGTAAATGGTAATAACATCCTCAGACAATTTCATTGATGGATACACGACGTTTTCGTTGTGCACCCTCGACCTTGTTTGCACGCTGTAGCGTAAAAAAGAGAGGGAGTCAAAAGAGGACAAATATAATTGTGTACTATAAGACACGGTCTCAGGCGTTATTCTGTGGAATTGTTTCATTGTTGAATGAAATAAAAGAACTTTGTTTTATTCCACACTTTATTTTAAATAGTACGACCCGGGTTTCAACATCTAGTGTTATCATCAGGATGTCACTGGGTCACACACACAACATCAGGATCACACTAGATGTTGAAACCCGGGTCGTACTATTTAAAATAAAGTGTGGAATAAAACAAAGTTATTTAATTTCATTCAATAATTGTGTACTTATTAGTGAATCGTAATAATGTCCTGAGACCAATTTCATTCACGGATAAAAGATGTGTTCGTTGTGCACCCTCGGCCTTGTTTGCACTTTGCAGTGTAAAAAAGAGAGGGGGTAAACAGAGGGAGGCCTTACAGGGGGTTAAAAGAGAAGAGGGAGGGTAGAAGCCAAAGAGGAGGGGGGATGGTAGGATAGATGGGGGAGGGGAGACCGGAAGTGTTACGCGCGCACTGTAGGAAAAAGGGGAAAGAGCAGAAGGAAACTGCTCGGAGAGGACTCACCGAAGGCGAACGATTCCAGTTTCCTCGGTGAGGAAAAGTCGGCTTCGAGAAAACCCAAGAGGGAGCCTCACCTGAAACAATAAGAGAGAGAAACATTAGAGCGACCAGTCTGGATTAGGTGACTCATTCGTCGCCTTGCACTTGTACTGCCTTGCAGGGCTCGCGGCTGGTAGTTCCAGGAAACTGGGTGGGAACAAATATAGGTACGGTGGGGGCGAGTTGGAAAGGCAAATTACAACCAGAAATATTTGCTGTTTGAAATATTTCCTTCATCTCATAGGCGTAATTTAAAAAGGTCACTCAAAAAAAGGTAGAATTCCGGTCGGGGTACAATCAGTTGAAAGTAGGCACGCAAATGTTAGGGCTCAATACTACACACCCTTTCGCCTGTTCTATTTCTTTCTTGAGTAAAACATACAAAATATCCAACAATATAATAAGCACCAAAATCTGTGAATCTTAGCGCAATAGGGTAATTTCCTTCATCAAAGAAAACGAAAGCCATTGATTGCGATTCGTTACCCACCATTAGTGTATTCATAATATACAAATTATTTGGTTTTAGAAATCCCAGTTACGACGAATGTTTATGGTCAATTTTTTCCTCATTTGAAAAAGGCCAGATTAGCGCCCATGCGATGCCACTCCACGTGACGTCACAGGACCTAGTTTCTATACGAGTAGATAGGAGTTATACATCGTCTGAGATTACCAATGCATGCATGAGGCACAAAGCTCAGGGAAACATATCTTAATAATCACTTACAATTAGTAAAACTGGCTAAGGTCGGAAAGTTTTCTTCGTTTGATAAGGTATTAATAATCCTTATTTAAGCCAAGCGCTACCAGCTAGCAGGGTACTCTGCTACCTGCAAGCATCCTGCGTCGTATCAGCGCTCAATGCCTCGCCCCATGGTCATCTCACGCGGCGGCAGCGGGAACCAGAAATACGTCACATGGGCTTTTCCCAGCATTCACACTTAGCCGTCGCGTTTTCGCGCGCTTGGAAATTTTCACTTTTCATTTAATCGCGAAAAATAGATATCGTCGTTTAAAAATCTAAATGCGTGAAATACGTACTCTAGAAGTAATAATCTTTCGATTAAGGCAATAAAAAAATAATAGGAAACCACCCTCCTCGCCCGATAACTGTTGATTCGAGCCCTCAGAGGTTCTTACAAATAGGTAAACTATAATAAAGTTGTAATTAAAGGTATTTCACCGTTAGGTAAAACACCTTTCAAATAACTAAGTAGTTTAGACCACCGAGTTTAGACCATCTTCTCAAATAACTAAGTAGGTTTGGCCATCTTTTTTACCTTATATTTATCTTATTTTTATATGGTGATCTTAATTTTGGTACAAACATTCCTATGAGTTTGTCACAGCTTTCGCCTGGACCACAGCAAAAATTCTCTAAAAGGGGGAGCTCTGGATGCGGAAATTTAATTGATTAAAGCATTTAAATTAAATACGTGGATACTATTTCGGCCTAGGCCGAGGCGAAACATTTTTGTCTATAAATTTTCACACAGTATCCCTATTTCATAGTTAAATTGTTGTATTGGTATAAATGACTTGTTAAGAGTGGAGGCGTAAGGTAATGTAATTGATTAAAACACTTCAATTAAATCCGTGGATACTATTTCGGTCCAGGCCAAGGTGAAATATTTTTTCTCTGCGAAATTCACACGGTATTCCTATTTCATAGGCAAATTGTTGCATTAATATAAATGACTTGTCAAGAGTGGAGGCATAAGAGAATGTAATTGATTAGAGCGCTTAAATGAAATGCGAGGATACTACTTCGGTCCAGGCCAAGGTGAAATATTTTTTCTAGGTGAAATTTTCACACGGTATTCCTATTTCATAGATAAATTGGTGTATTATCCTAAATGAGTTGTCAAGGACACCGGATACAACGCGGAATTGATTAGCATGAGAAATTAAATCGGTATATCGGGAGAGACCCCACGTGGTGTACGTGTTGACCACAGTCATTGGTGCGAACGACCTCGACAGCCGGTTGACACCCCTCAAGCAGCAGCCAACAAGCGGATAAATGGATATCATCGGCGCGTAGCTGGAAGTGCACTAATCCGGGGACAGCGGCGGGTTCAATGGAGGTGTGGTCCGGTGGAATGGGCGAAGCATTGGGAATGGCGGGGATCGCAGCCACCGCCCTGGCCCCGAGCGCACGACGCGAGAAATCGCTCCTGACCCAATTAAAGGCGCGACAATCGCGAAGAAGAGCCCTACGAAGCCATTCCAAGGGGTTGAAAACGTTCGAGACGTCAAGAGTCCATTCCTGAAAGCGGCGGATTTTTTATACCCAAAACACGTGGTTATTTTGCGATAGACAGGATGGTATACGATAAAAACTACATCAAAAACTAACGCACTCGGTACGCGAATTTTAATTTTTTGATGATTTCGTTGACTTCAATGGCTGATTTTTTTAAATGCTAGGCACGCTAAAGCCAGATCTAAAATTTCCATCTCATAAGGTTACTTTGCTAAATCAATTTCATGAAAATTTGAATAACACACGTAAAAAATACATGATATTTAACATTTTTTGGAACTAAGACTATTGGATCCAGTCAAGGTATCTACTTGACATAATTTTAACCGGAAAATTAATAGAATATTAATTCTACTTAGAAATGTTTCTTCACCTTGAAAAAATTTTGAAGACAATTTTTTCGCTGCTTTTGTTGGCGGAAAAGAATTGGTTTTCATATTTTCGATGACAATCATTTACCCACAATGTTCTATCACATGTCATCACCATTCCTAATAGATTCTGTCAGCATTTATTTATTCCATTTTTCTTCATTTCTGATACGCATTTCCGTAAAATCCGGAAGGAAGTTTTCTCATCACAAATTGCTCCGTGTTCTAAGATTCTCAGGGTCTTTCCTATCTTAGCATTTAGTAGTATCTTCACTTCTAAGCCAAAAACTGAGCCTAAAACTGGGTAATCGACAAGCATGACTATCGACCATTTGTAAGTATTTGGGAGCATTTGTGTTTCCAAGAAACTGAACGACTGCAATCCGAAATACCTTTCATGATGACTTCTAACATATACAGAGAGCGATGCCTATACGCGTTACTTCTGAAAAAGCTTATACAATAGAAAATGGATGAATGTAATAAAAAATTCGCACGTAATCGTCATTAACTGAGAAAAATCCCATGTTTATGCCTTGCCATGAGGTAATAGGCTGAATTATTTTTACATTAGATAAAGTGTGCAGTGCTCGCTTTAGTTTTTCTCATTGAAAAGCGTTAATACTGAAAAAATAGATAAGAGATAAATTTTAACAAATGAAGCCACGGATAGTTGCTCCAGGTGTGAGTATGATGTGGAATAGGGTCATAAATATGAAGAGATTTTCGTTGAAGACACTGCGAAAATGAGACAGTGCACAGCGACGAAAAAAATAGGATGACAAGAAGGAGAGGAGGGTGCAGTTACAAGAGAGGGATGGGATACTGAAGTCCTTGACAAAGTGAAAGATATGTAGTGAGCAAACGTAGGCGGAAAAGAGTACAGACTCTTTGAATAGAATGACGAGAGGTAGACTAGACTGCAAGAAGAATTAATTAAAGATGAATAGAGCATTAAATCAATTGATATTTACGCGAAACGTACTGCGAGGAAATATTCCACGAAAATAAGTAGGTAATAGTGGATCCCTTCATTTCCATTTTGTCCCCAAGGAATTTTAATGTTCGTGGAGCCACCTTCAGAATTACCAGCATAGGATATACACGCGTTGGGAAAACATCAGATACAATAAGTCATACAAAATCAACTCTGAGTAGATAGAGTGCTTTTGAAATATCCCTTCCATTAGGATCTCCACGCTTCAAAGGAAGGTTAGGTATTGATAAAAATAGTAACTTGCATACAAGAATAAGTAATATTTTAAAACTAATATTTCAAAAGAGAGAATATTTCTCTTCCAATAAATTTCTTGGTGATGCTACACACGACAGTGATAAAGGAATAACAACAAAATGAGGAATTTGTCCTACGCGATCGAAAAACCTCCCAAAGATGTGCAATAGTAAGAACTTTTATTCAAAAGGGTCGGAGCCAGGAACATATACGGGCTGAATCCAAGGATTGACCCATATACGAGGTCAGCAACCCGTGCCCCGGATATTGCCCCGGCCGAGGAATAACCCCCACTGCAAGAGGGGAATAAAAAATGGGCGGTCGATTTCAAATCGTGTAACATTAAGTCACCACGCTTACTTCATTACCACTACTTACGAAAAATTTCCGGGTAAATGACGAATATTGAAACTAAGTAATTTTGTTGTTTCTGCAGCGGTACATGTCAAACTCACATAATATACGATGAATATAAATACTTTTTGCGGATAAGGATAACATAAAAATGGCAATATATAAATATTTTGTTTTAATGCCTGCCATAGAAGTAATACGTACAATCACCAACGCATTTCAAATCTATTAGCAGATATACTACGAAGGTCGTGGTACGGGGACATTCCTAACCAATAGCATCCAATCCATGCCGATAATCAACATCCACAAGCTCTAGATACAACGTAACACAGAGGGAGTAATTCCAAATACAAAAGTGCAGCGAGTTAACTCTTCTCGCAAGAGGGACTTCTGTTCCCGGTCGATACGAGTGTCGTCAAAATACTTCCTTCTTCCCCACAGAAAGAAAACTTTCTTCGTCTTCTTTCCACCAGGTCACCAACGCATCTCGGCTGTCTGTTGATTATTTTCACCTCTAACAGTTTCTTTTTTCAATTACCCTATGCTAGTTTAAGAGCGTTAATATCACCGGTAAGTAAATTGTGGATTCGCGGCTACGCGCATGCATCAAGCTCATGAACAATGCATCCTAATTGCAAAACGGGAATGACTAGCGCAAGTCCGAGGTACTTAACAGCGTAAATAGCCATGAATAGTTGAAAGGGACTTTTACAATGACTTTTTTTCTCTCGTTATCTCCATGATCACTCGGGCAGCAGGCTTCCCGGTAATGCGTCCACTAATTCTCCCTCCCGGGCAAAAGGTAACACACTGACCTTTTTCTCCTATTAGAATACCCACCGAACAGCTTCCTTTGATTTCATTTAATCATCAGAGCATGCAAATCAAGAGCTAACGTATTTTGTACACTATGGCTCCCGCAAGTGACCCAGCAGACGCGGATGTGTAGGTCATATTCTTCCTTTTTTTACGCCGCCTTAAGGTGAATGGAGCGATGCTATTTAAATGAACACCGTGAAACTTTGCATAGCGACATCCTCGTAAGGAATGGAAAATATGTCGATTCGCTGACTTGTTTTTTCCTTTACTTCAATCTCATATGTATTCTAACGGAACATGAGATGAATTTCGTTGGCGGTCGGTTAGACAGATTTTCATTAGAACATACGCCTGAAATAGTTGTAAATATAAAGGTCTCGTTTCCAGTTGTTATTGACAACATTATTTCTACGGCGCTGATTCATTGAAGAACGGCATACTTTGAAGAACTTGCATAAAATAGCATAAAATTCAACAAGTCCGAAACGATCACACTTCACTTCATCATCTTTCTTGGTTTTCAAATAACTAACGCATTTTAAAAATTAAAGCGATATCTCAGTAATACGAAAGAAAACTACTTTGCTCAACACGCTGATGTATTCCAACAGCTGCAATGGAATTCGCTTCAGCCCAACTCTGTCCAAGAGACTGACGACGAGCAATTCCTTACGTAAATTAGCAAAAACAATCCAATCCAACGGTCGTGTTCAAGTTGGGTACAGTTACATCTTGCCGGAGGATTCCTTTCCGAACCCTGACCTAGTTTTGCAAAACACACACCTCCTGTACGGGTAAGAAGGCGTGAGGTTCTCATTACGGGAAATAAGCGTGCGAACGAACCCAGACCATCCTCTATATGCGACCCAAATTATAGCATCCGAAACAAGGAGTATTTTTCAATCTTCAATCATTTCGTGAGCAGGCTCTTCTTCCATCGATTAGGCTTGGGTAAAAATCATAAAAGAATTCAAAACCAGAAGGCCACAACTCCACAGAGAACAAACACAGACGACGGACGCTGATTTTTTTCTCACGACGAAAACTGCTCGACACTGGGTGCTTATTCGTATTCAAATTTATTCTCAATCGAATTGTCGCCCACGGGTAGGCCACGACTCGCACACCAATTCACAAGGACACGAATCGTAAGGAGGCCGAAATGACTAGGAAGGGAAAATGATGTTGGATTAAGTAGCAAGAATTCCCCAACGAGCATTTCCAGAGCTTGTTGAAAAGACGTCAGGTTTTGCCCACGGCAGGAATAATAATCGTGCGTGAACTTGTGTGACTGCAAAGACACAGGCGGATCCTTGAAATAATCACAGGAGGGAATAAACTCAACGAGAGGCTGCGAAACAGAACTGAGGCATGAATACAAAGGTTTTTTTTCCCGTCCCGACAGAGAATAAGCAATCACATCCAACGGATAAAAGAGGAGATGGCGATGAAATACATTCCATCGACAATTTGTGTTTCCTCGACGGCAAAAAGAAAAACTTCACGAAGTTTTCTGGACAGGAAAGCTTTATTTCCTAAACCGAGAGTGCCTGGACTACTCGCTAACTCTGTCTCCTACTCAACTTTTCTAAGATAAAGCCTATAATACCGACGACTTCAAGTAGTGATCTGCAACACTTTAGGACCAGTGACGTCATGGCAAAATTAGCGGTGCCGGAGCGCAATTTCCTTAACTTTTTTTAGAAGTGACATATTACTCTGTGTGTCTATATTACAAGTCATTATTTACATTTTTTTGTTTTGATTAGGAATGTATATATTAGAAATTTTAAAGCGACAAAATTGATGAAAGTTTTATTTGACAATTATGTCTTTTGTTAACAAGTGGTGTCATGGTGCCGGAACGCCGCGCCGTTCCGGCACCATGACACCACTATTTAGGATCATTCTCGTAAGATTTATTTTATGATTTAATCCTTAAAAAATGTGGGATTAGTCAAATGAAATTCATTTGATGATACTAGAGATGAAAGAGCTTGTAATTTTACATCACTTTTTTACTCGTGACGTGATTGGGAAAAAAATTATTCTTTTCAAATAGTCATGATGGGGTTCCATCAAGTAACGCCTCAAACCCAGGGATTTATTTAATTTCGATTTTATGATCAAGGGGCCGATCACGAAATTTTTTTCTATACTTTCCCCAGCGATTGACAAACGCACTCATTGTCCAGTTGACACGACCAGGTGCAGGACCTCAAGAGACTCGACAACGCCGCATACTCTCGCGGACGGCCGCAGGCATAAATTACGGCTATGTGGATCGGGTCGTGCGCGGGCAAAACCGCCGCCCGGCCGACCCTACACGCTCCCCGCTCCCTTATAAGAGGGGAATACGTACATACACCTAAACTAGACGATATAGAGCCGTCGAGTAAACGCACCGAGGCGTAACGCGAGAACACGACCAAATCCGCGGAAACGGCAGACGACGACGGCGGGGCAGCGGAGCGGTGGTGGACCGCAGCGCAGGGCAGCTGGAGGAGGTCGGGGTGGAAATATAATTCGGTAAACCAATCACCGTTGCCTGGGATGGAAGAAGCACGACAGGCATCATGCATCAAAAAGCTCAGGCTATGAAGGCATTCATGGCGAAAAGGCCAAGACCATGTGAGGCCGTGTATCAGGTGAAGAGTAACTATGGATGGCAGACCATAAAGATGATTTTAATACATTTTGATTGATGGATATTTTTATATGTTATTTATATTAAATATTCTTCATCATCATCCATACCTCCTCAGTCCAGTTTCGGCTTTGGCTTCTTTAAAATGTTTCTTCATTCAGTTTTTTTTCTTCATGCTTTTCCCTTCATTTCGTGACTCCACTTGCCTTCAAGTTGCCGGCCTCGGTGGCGGTGGGGTAAAGTCCTCGCCTAGGTCGTGGGTTCGAATCCCGCCTGGGTAGGTGATCCCTAACCATGGCATGGATGTTTGTGTTGTGCTTTGTTAATGTTGAACACCCGTTATAAAAGGCCGCAATGTGCTGTTTACGGGGAAGTGGGAAATAAATAAATAAAATTAAAATAAATAAGTTTTCCCTTCCGTGGCCTACCTCTCCTTCTAACTCATTCCATCTTACTCTTGAGGCGTACTCCCGTAGATCAGGTGAAGAATAAGACCGGATGACAGACCAAAAAGATGAATTTCATATATATTTTTTTTACCTTCATAACCCCGAAAAAAGCTCAATTTCGCTCAATCGGGGGAAATAACGTGTAACAACGACTATCACACAAAACCATGCCCTGGGTATGGATAACATACCCAGTCGGGACTCGAACCCGCAACCTCGGGTTTGGCAGGCGAGGACTTTACCCCGCCACCACCGAGGCCGGAGAGTTTGATAACGACCTGGGGTCAGAGGCAATCCGGAACGGTCGAAGAATCAGGGAAGGAGGTGAATGGAAGGGAAGGATGCTAGCTGGCTTCTCAGCAGTTGCGCGGCGGATGCTGGTGAGAACACGGGGGCGTTGGGTCCAGGGGGTCCGGAACCTCCACTCTCGAAAACAAAGAAAATCATAAATGCTGCTAAATGGTGCTGAGGCATGCCTCCTCTTAAACGTATTTATAGTTAGAGGAGACCCTTTCTACATTCACCCACCATGTAACGATGCTGACTCACGGGCTGGTAAGGACCAAGAGCAAGTAATTCGAAAACAGTGCACGTTCATACAAATGAATTTTAAGAAAGACCACTTTTTGTGTACATTCTCCAAGCTACCAAAGCAAACACAAGATATGTTACTGCATAGAATAGTTATTCTTTGAAAATAATCAAAGGAACCGCTGTAGTTTCTCCAGATTTTTATATAAAATCTTTTTATCCCAAAACCTTAGAATTCAGTTGCTATGCAGCCACCAGGAGTGCACCAGTTTATATTTACCCTCCATCTTCAAACCAATAGGCGTAATAGGAAACCTTCATCCAGCCCTCCCTCTGCCTAGGAAAATCTCACACTCCGTCCCCAACGGCGGGAGAAAAAAAAAGGAACGACTACCTTGCCCATCTTCAAGGCATTCCGAGGCTAATTAAAGGATGAGTCAGGAGGGACGAGAGGAGGACGTCGCCCCGACTGCGAAGGAAAATAAGAAGAAGGCCGGGAAGGGGGAGGGACAGCCGCCGCTGTCGTTTTTCACCGCTTCCGTCGAGAATGCCGCTTTAAAATACATACATTCGTTTCCCTTCGATGCCAACGAGAAGGAGGAGTAGAAAAAAGTCCAAACTTAGAAACGGAGTCCTCATTAATTTTCTTTATTCCTATTTTTGGGTTAATCCTTCGAGATTCTCGAGTCTCCGAATGTCTCCCAGGAAGCATTTCCAAGATGTGGTCCCACGGAATTGATTCCAAAATTTAGGGTTAAATGGTTTGTTACCACCACATAGTTTTCAAACTAAGCTGGCGTTCGGTCACGCATTTTGGTGAAAATACTTGAAGCAGGATGATGGAATGGACGGAACAAAAGGAAAAATTGAAATAGATAGGACTATTAGGAAACTACAAAGAGACTACTGTTATCGAAGACACCAAATCGAAACATTACTAAAGGGGAAAAGGCACGGGATACGATTCCCATTTCCTTGTAACATTGCCCACGATAAACATTTTCATCTCAACTCCTTTTATAAATACTAGGTATTCCCTCCTCCACCGAAGTACTACAGGGTCTCATAAAGCCTACAGAGTAAGAATTTAGTACCTAAATTTCGTAATATTAAATAAAAACGTTTTTATCAATAAACCAAAAAACAAAAGTAAACCAAATTAAATCGTCCTTTAAGCATTACAATGATATCAATGAATTCTACCATCCATCGCTCGAAATTCTATAACTTCAACGTTCGATAACCCGTAGAAAAATCTCAATTCACATACTGCGTCTTTTTTTTTTCGAGAAGCGTGCCTTTTTTACACCACCTTGCTCGTACCAAGCAATATGAGAACCACAAATGAGTGCAAATAACCAAGTGTAAAGACAAAAGTTAAAGGACTGCGAGCGTTTGCTAAGTTGCAAGGCATAAGAAAAACAACAGGTTTTATTTAAGATGGGCATTTCACATGTGGCCAAATGAAAGGTTTGAATTCTGATTTCATTGCCAATAACTCACTGAAAATCAGTTTAAAGAAACTCTCAAACATTCGCCTTAACTACATACTTCCCTATTCCGACATATCTGCATCGGGAAGCACAAGCGAATAACTTTTACCGTATCATTCAGGAATCCAACAATGAGTAAGCAATAGTCATCTAACTTATTCACATAAGTGCGTCACTAATTACAGCATTTACCCAAAAACATTTATTTGTATTTGTATACAGCTCACTTGAATTTAACTGATGCCGATTGTAATACATATATCCAAAAAGCATTACGTTTCATTGGACAACACGCTCAATCGACAATAAAAAACCGCCAGGCGCTTAGGTAACTCCTTAGCGTTACATAAAAATCCTTCACGGGCCATTGCAGAGGGGAACGACACACGAAGACCCACAACGAGATAAGGTCAGATTCCCTTCGACTAGGATTATGAATGGGGGTGAGGGGTGCGGGACAAAATTCGGCGGCGGTGCCTGGTTCGTTAGAAGGGGAGAGCAAAGTTCTAACACGAAGGATTGAGCGTTTGACGAGATGGAGAGGCCAAACGGGGCTTAGGAGAGAGAGAGAGGGTTTAAAAAAAAATGACGTCAGTTTCATGTGGAAGTCGACACACGTGCCACGGACGACGAGGCGGTAAAACGTATGTTTATTAGTATGCCCGATAAGGTTCGAGGGGAAGGGTGCTCGAGTGTCATTTCCGCCGAAGGGGGCACTGTTCATTCCAAGCGCATGGGGGCATAAAATTCAGCGGTGTTGAGGTATATAACGAAAGCGCTTGACAGGAGATACGTCGATGGCTGAAAAACTGTAATCAATTCAGCATTCTATTGAAATAACTACAGTAATTACTATACAATACATCATCACTAGAGGCACCGAGGCAGAGCACCTGAGCTCAGAAGTATAGCTAAGCGGACACATCGCTGCCGCTCGATGAGTCTTTAATCGCAACTAATTACTTGTTGTAAACTAGTACAATACATTGATATTATAAGAATACATAAAATAAACCACTGGAAATATTTTATACATTTAAAATTATAAAATTTTACACCAGTTTTTTCGTAGCGGTAAAATTTTTATATCTGATATGTAGGCAAAGGTCTTCTCACCATATCTAGAAAATTTCAACGTTAGTAACGTAGATAACGTTAGTCAAAAAAGGCTATTCGGGCTTCCAGCCGGGTGGTCTCCCACCATTCTGCCGACGTTTCGGAACACGAGTCGGGTTCCATCCTCAGGGCTAATGGAAGCCCGAATAGCCTTTTTCGATTATATTCGCCGGGAAAGAATCAGATTTTACTTCGATAACGTTAGTGTTACATGAGAACAAATATCTCACTTTTAGCCTAATCTTTAAACTATAGTTGGAAATGAGTAATATGCAACGAAAAAAGACAAAATGCGACCGGCCGGGAGGGAGTAATGGGTCCTCAAAGCTCCGATAATGGTGTAAGAATTACGCCAGTCAGCAGAATAACTTGCGTGGAAAATTGAAAAAAATTCATTACAACTAACATAATCCTAGCAGAGAATGAATGTCCTCAGTAGTATCTTAGATTGAGCGAGAATGAATACCAAAACCGGTCTCAGCTCCTTTAAACCGAGCAGCTAAGGATATGAGCTCTATTTCAAAAGTGAGGCAAGCGTTTTCCAGGGGCACAATAAAATCACCAAAAACCTGAACCGTTTTTCACATATCGAGCCGCAACAAATGCATCTGAAACTAGGGTAAATATTGGGACTTTGAGAATATCTCTGGAGAAACCCCCTATGGCCGCCTCCCAGGCTACCTACCTATACTTACGAAGGCATGTGCGCCGCTGCATTGCTGACAAAAAATGACAAAATGCGACCAATGGTTCATGGACCGACGCCGGTTCAGAGCGAAATATTATCAAGAGTATCTAAAAATTAGTCGATTAATGATGCAAACACATTATTTTACCTTTATTTTGCAATCCATAACGATTGTAAGTCAGTTTTCCGGCGTCAGTGATAAATTCACGGAGTAGACACTATGGGCATGCAGTCTGGCGCGACGCCACATTCCTAAAACATTCTCCAGCCTATGGAAGGCACCGCCAACGAACTCTACAGTCGGCGAACAGGTCTACCTGCGCGTCATGGAAGCAAACCTTATCTGTGCATCACTTCCCAAGTGTAGCTTACGAAGTGATAGGAAAATTGTCCCAAGGAAGATTTTCAGGTCGAAGGATGCCTTTCATACCAAACGAGATCATCTCCTAAGAGCAGGGGCAAAAAACAGAAGCCAATTCATCAGTCCTTAATATAGATGAGTAGTTTAGCGGCGTTTTCGTCGCGCACTCTTTCCCACAACATCCGGAACCGAAGCCTCCACGCCCACCGCCATAAAACTTTTTGCTGTTTCCGAACGGCTTTCTCTCTTGGCTGTGATCGATAAAGTCGCGCATTCCATGACCATAAGGCTGTGGTGACAATTTTATTATCACCATTACCTCATTTCCTAAAGTCCTTGAATACCCAAAATCAACAATTAGGAAGTTTTTTTAGTGAACTCAACATGATTAGTCCAAAATTCATCAAATATACTACAAAAAGAGAAGCTTTCAAGGAAATATGCAATATCACTTCTTGGAATAGTATCACAGGTAAATATTTATCGCAGTTAGTATGCAAATGATTTCCATCTAGATAAAATTACTTTTTCTAATACCATTCCGGCCTCAATTACATCTCATCCACATTCGTAGCATATAATTTAATTATTATTACTACAAAATGAGATTTTAACAATTCATTCGTCATTACTTCGCAGAGACGTTGCTACAATCTAAGGATTCATCGACTTAGAAGTACTTCTGAATTGGTTATCAAGTGACTACCTGGATCCTGAGGAGTGCCGAAACCATGCTTTGCAAACTGATATACCTAATCGTAGGGATCAATGCCAAAGAATGCCAAATATCCATAAATTAGAGATAAAAATTCCTCTATTTTTCTAGTTCTACGATTAAAATTTCCCTCAAAAATAGCGGAGCAAATTTTAAGAATCTTACCAAAGAAGCTGCAGAAATGCAAAGAAACAACTTCCATGTTCTATAGTATCCGGATGTCACTGACTCAAACACCCAAAAGCGTTCAATTATAGATGGTTACATAAATATTTCATTTTACTAAGGCATAGTTCACATAGGTAAACAACACTCAAAAAGCAAAATAAATCATTAGTCCGTCGCTCAGCATAATTCAAGTCACGAATGGGGAGTGTAGCAGCCAAACAGGTAAAGCTACTGTTGGAAGGGCACCGGGTACAAATCCGAGTGAAAATTTTGAAGCATCTGCATAAAAATCCTCGGCGTGCAAGGTGGCTCAGAGAAAGGAACTTTATGAACCCTCCCCTCCCCATTCCTCGCTCGAGTTGAAGCGCTGTGCGAGCGATTGCTCCAAACCTTTCTCTCACAAGAAACACACTTTACCTGTCTCGCAAAATATTACTGCGGAATTCGAACAAGAAGAGCGAGAGACCGACGCAGTACGTGCGCGCAAGAGGAAAAATACTTGAAGGAAGAAGTTAGCAGGCTTAAGACAGAGAGAGTGAGAGCAGTGGGTGAGGCAATGTTGAGGACGGTACACAACGGGGTGAAGGGAAGGGAGAGGAATATTACGGGGGGGAAAAGGGGGAGTGGGCGGTCGGAGGGAGGGAGTCAGAGGGCATGGAGGTGAGAAACCCTTGAATGGCTCTGCCGCCGCTTATGACGAAGGGGGAGGGAGCGGGCGGGTAATGCCTACAAGGGGTGACTACTCTCGCAAGTAGCCACGGGGGCGGGGAGGGGATTCTCCGGAGTGGGAGGGGAGGGTGGACGCACGCGCCTTGGAATGCAATGGGCCTGGACAACGCGGAATGACGATCTGTTACATCTACATACTTCCCCGCTATCCACTACAGTGGGCGTGTGGCAGGGGGTGTAAGGACACCAGCCGGTTAAAAATAAAAAAGTATATGCTCTAACGGAATTACGCCTAGAAACTTATGTAATTCCTTTATTGAACGGGGAAGAAACGAATTCCCACACCTAACCAATCAGCAAAATATCTCTCTCGATTTATCGTTTCCGTCGGACCTGGAAAAAAGTCTTCAAACCTTCACAAGGTCCAAAACATTCGTTAACTTGTCTTTTCGATTCGCCAGATATGAGGACGTCGCGAAGAAAGAGTCTTGCGTTGGGGCGGAACACAAATGATCGCATGATATGGTAAATGAAGATATAATTTTGCATATAATTTAGCTATAGCGATCACTAGACACGGAAAAATTGACGCACAGTCTAACGAAAGCGTACGACGTTATGCATTGGACGATTTTGGAAAGCGAAGAGTCTATTCCCTGAAAACCGGCTGTCGTGGTAGGAAGCACCGGCGGGTTTCATACATCTTCTCGTCCCAAACTTTGACATACACATAGTATAGATTAAATCCCTAAAAATACTGTAATCTAAGAGTGAAGCAATGTTTGAAGAGTAATAGCAAAATTTCTAAAAGTACAACTCTCCATAACTTAATTCAAAATTAAATTTAATGCATACGAAGAAGGAGAAGCACCGCACTTTAAAAAAATCTCTTTGTTATTTGATATGCTAACATTTTCCTATAATCCACAGTGGCAATGATCTTGGCCTACTCCGCAGCCACCTTAGGCGCTCTTCTTTACATTGATTCTGAGACGACGATACCATTTGAAACGATCGCAATGTTTAAAGCAAAAGACAACGCTTTATTGGGCGGAGCAGTGCGCCGACAGTCAGTTGCTAGCTCACTTGCCTCACTAAGGAGGCTCAAAGCCCAACCCTAACCTCACTGTACCCGCACCAACAGAAGAACATAAATAAAGCGGGATGATATCGATATGTAGAGCCTCATTGCACAAACCTACGGGAATGGGGAATATCCAGAGGGTTGGGGAGTCACGGGGTCAAGCATGAACGGCAGAACACCCAAGGTTCCGTGACAAATGGAGGTGAAGGAGTTCACCACATAGCGACGGGTAATGAGATGTGATTGATGTGACAGGGGATACAATGGGAAGAGAATGCAAGGCCATGAGTAAAAGGCTTTCAGAGACAAATATGTCGACCCGACGGCGAAGAAAGCAAGACGAAATCTTCATCACGGTGGGGTTAGGGTATTATTTGAAGCCTAACCCTATAGTGATACTTCGATAAAACAAACCCCTCTGGACCCAATAAGTAGGAACTCCAAAATCCATGGGCGAATCATCGCGCGGATATCACTCGATTACAATTCGTTAATGCGACCAAGAACACTATTCGCAAAGAGTTTGGAACTGACAATAAGTCAATTATTACCGACTATTTTCTTAGGGGACTGATATTAAAAATTTAACTTCAATTAATCTAAATTGAAAATGAAAGTTGATTGATAAATAATTATCTCCAGAAACATAGGAGGAAGTTATGTTGCTTGATACGGGGAAAAAAGAAATTAAGAGAAAAAATACTGATGTTTAGGATGACTGAGGTCAGATCTGAACAAGAAAACGAGTATCAAATCAAGGATTTGCTGCTAATAAATCTATTGGTGATATTACCCATGGGAATATACCGATTGTACATGTACGATCCATGTACTCACAAACTCACGCTACAGGCGAAAAGCACACATACTTTTCGCGTTGAAGGTGATCGAATTCCTTTCTTGGCCCTCATTCCGAAAAAATAAAAGTTAGAAATGCCCAAAAAAAGGAATAAACCAAACAATTACGATACATTTTATTATTGATTGCAGTAAGAATGAAATGCCGGCCCATTATCCTGCAGTATACGAGGAATATTTAAAGTAGTGGCCGTTTGGTCACAGAAAAAAATAAAACCCATGTTATTGGCACTTTTAGTTGACCACAAACCTACTTCTCTACATAATAGCCGTTCACTTCTAAGCATTTTTCGTACCACTGCACCAGCTTTAACCCCTCAGCATAGAGGCTCGCCGACTGAAAAGTGGAACCAATTGAACTAAGCCACATACTCAAACTGCTGTCAAAAACAATAAGAAAATTCAGGATGTTCGTTTGAACTCTTCGATCACCCACCGCACAGTCCTTACTTTGCACCTACTACCCCATCTTGCTCTTGAAACAAGGGGCCGGTGGACAAAATTTCGAAACCGAAGAGGAACTCAACGGCGTTGTCAATTGGTTCAACCCTCAGACGCCGAGCTTCTACGCAGTGGGGTTAAAGAAGCTGGTGCAGCGATGAGAAAAATGCTCAGAAGTGAACGGCGATTATCCAAAGAGATGAGGTAGGTTTCGGGCTAACTAAAAGTAACAATAAATGCGTTTCATGTCAGTATATTTTTTCCTGTGACCAAACGGCCATTACTTTGTGAATATTCCTCGTACTTTTCGCGTAAGGTTTTCATCGGTTAAAAAATTTAATAAAAATAAAATAATGAAATAACAAGCTTTTTCGAAAAAACAGCATTAAAAGCACTAAATAGTGAGTACAAGCTTTCATCCACTCGGATAAAAAACCGACGGTACCTACTGACTAGGTTTATTCGAAATGAGTTTAGAAGAGTCTGATAGGAGAGTAAGAATTGACACTCACTCTTTATTCTCCGAGAGATGAATATATTGTTATTTTTTTACTTTTTATTGCATTTTATACTGTTTCTGGAAAAGCGTTTTTTTTTTAAGCCACTTATTTTATTTTTATTTTCTACTTTTTAGTTGTGAAGAAACAAACGCACTCTATAGAGACAATTTTAAAAATGGAAATTTAGTTAAGTAGGGTACAATGGAACAAAATTTCATATGACTGATTATTTGTATTGTCATTAGCATCAAGGAAGTGCGCATAATTTCTAGCCGATCCGACAATAGCAATTGGATTAAAAATCAATTACTGTACAAGATTCCATCATTGAAATAGACAAACAGGAGAAGGAAGTTAATGAGTAATCGTGTAAAAACAGATGATTCAACGATTCCACTGAGCCACTTAAGGGCATAAGACAGCAGATTCTATTCCATGCGATTGAAACGTAATCATCTTACTCTGATCACTTCCGTTGAAGTGAGGTCATTAAAATATAACCCGAGAACTTTGTACGGTACGGGATTGTGCTCTCAAACGGAAGTCGACGACACTTCGAAATAAATATCCAACGGCTTCGAATACCTTTATAGCACGGACTCTAAATCTTCGCATTCTTTCGTGTTCGGCGCTAAAAATACATCTCTGAAAGTTGATGGCCCGAAGCGACTCGAGAGACATCACTAACCCCTGCCATATCGCTCGCCCACCGACGAAGAAGAATGAACGTACCGTTGCAGAGTGAGGAATCAAGGTGAGAGAAAGCGAGGGGCCCGAAGAAAAACAAATGCGGGATACATCATATCACTTTTCCGTCCTTACATAACGATTACGTCGTTACATACTTTGCGTGGCATCGCTATGTTTCTACTTCATGGGCGGAATAACATGGAGCACTTAAGGGCCTACCACTAAAAACCGCGCATATTTCAAATTGAATTTTATAATGGAAATACTAATGATTCACTCGCTATTATTTTGTGTCTCTAAGAAATAAATAAAACGCCAGAAATTTAGATGTTTATAAATAAATTTCTAAAATTTTCATTCATCGTACCCACCAATACAGAAGGTCTCTTTCGACTATTGCACTACACCCTCACGCAATCCTTCATCAGAGAAAGCAAAAAAAAATGCAAAATAGAAAAAGGAAAATAGACAGCTAGGTATAACAATTCGATTCAAACGAATTAATTTAGTTGACAGAAGGCTTGTTCGAAAAAACGAACTGGTAGGAATATTGCATACAGATACAACGAGAAGTCTTGCGAGGATTTGGGCATTAAGCCGTACTTTTTCGGTGAAGAAAGTTTGACTTGTGGAAATAGGCTGAACACAAGTTTCAAATATTTGAAATGGTGTTATAGAATAGGATAGTTGGTATAGTAGTAGGTGAAAGGGCGGAGAGGAAAACGAACGAGGAAGTGATCGATATGGTGAGTTAGGCAATGAAATTGACAGATGAGCTTAAGTGGTGTGTGGATGAATTAAGTATGTGCCTAAGGGAAAGCGAGAGAATGCTGAGCATAGATGCTGAAGAGAGACACACCTAACAGAGGGGAAAATATAGGAATATGTATATATAGGATATACCATAATGAAGGCATGCGGGAGGCTAGAGACATATCATCATCATCATTGGTCAACAATCCTAAGATTGTGGGTAAACTTTTCTCGGGATTCCCACCGGGTTAATGTTTTTATAACGGCCAACGTTTCAAGTACCGTCTCGGCATTCATCATCAGGGCTGAATATTGATTTATTTAATTTGTTTATTTGTTTTGTTTTTCTTTTAAATCAAAAACTAACGCCACTTACAGTCACAGAGATAGCCAATATTGATGCAGTTGACCAAATTATTTCGAAATTACAGTTAAAGAACTTCATTTATATAAAAAGGCCACATAAGGAAATTAGGCTGTTTAACAAAGGTGCGATAAAATAATTGGTATCGTATTTTATTTTTTTATTTTTTTAAATATATATTTTTATTTAACTAAATTTATTACAACAATGACACTTAGCAACCAAACATTAAATAAATCAATATTCAGCCTTGATGATAGTGCCGAGACGGTCCTTGAAACGTTGGCCGTTATAAAAACATTAACCCGGTGGGAATCCCGAGAAAAGTTTACCCACATTATTCGCCGGGAAAGCATAAAATCATAATCCTAAGATTGGTTTGACGCATCTCCACTCAGGTCTCCTATCAGCTAATCTTTCCACGCCAACATATTTCCTCTCTTTCACATCCTTCTTGAGCTGTTCCATTCGATTATTCCTCCTCCGTTCTTGTCATCTACTTGTCCCTTGATGATTGTCTTCATCGGGAAAATAGAGAAAAATATCTTTAGCTAAACATCCTTGCCGACTTCCACATGGGCATGCATTGATCGTTTGATTACTTCTATTGATGTACTGCAACTCCGATAAAAGACTCGTCACATAACGGAGGTGCCGCGATACCCGACAAAGTAATTGCAGACTCTATACGAATAACATTAAGTTCACCAGGTAGCAAGTACTCTGAAAATGAAACTCATAATCGCAATTCTCAACAAGTTCAGAAAACGGCTTCTCGACTTCCTCAACTTCCCGCTAGGAGTGATGTAATCTTAGATTATATGATGAAGATAAAAAGATGGAAGGTTCGAAAGAAAAAAATTCTAAATAGTAAACAGAACAATTTTTATTTCTACTTCCTTCATATTTTCTTAAGTTAAAACTGAACAACTGGAAGCACCTAGAAAAAGTTCCTCTACTAATGAAGCTCATTTTAAGCCGTTATCTATGATTCGATTACATCAACAGAACTCATTTAAGAGCATCTGTTCCCACTAAGAAAGCCGCTCGAAACGGAAATGATTTCCAGATAACTGAGGAGGGAAATTAATGATTTCGGAAGAGGGTGATAGCTTCCAGACGCGTAAACATCAAAGCCAAGCGGGTGGAATCAGTATCATGCATGAACAAAGTAGACGCTAAAGCCTCTAAATAGTCCAAGTTTATGGCCAGAAACAAATATTTACAAGGAAGATAAAAATTTTTATACGACTTACTGTACTTCGACAGTTACTTATTCCGCATCAATTCCTCAAGTAGGGCTATACTTAAGTGTTAGATTTTTCAATACTTTTTAAGCGATAGCAGAGGAGGTACGCACTTCTTCGGGGCCTAAAGAAAGAATCTCATGATAATTAAATACCTTTTAAGTACCATAAACATAGCATTTGATTGAACTTAGAAAATTAAAAATAGTTTTAATTTTAATTGAAATAGCTACAGCTTCTAGTAGAAACAGTGTTATTAGATACAAACAATTGTGTCTGAGCTTATTCTGAACGGCAAGTGAAAAAAAACCTGCATTCATGCTACACCATTTATAAAAAACAACGAAAAAGGCAGAGAAATATCAAAATTTACGTGGTAATCATATATAAAGAGTATCATGTGGAGTAAGGCTCAGCTTTTAACACAATCATAATTTTTAAACCAAGATTAAGCGGTGAATTTCGATGATTGAGACCAACCGAAGGCCTTGGATGCCTATGACTGATACAGAAAAAAATGAATATTGAATTGCTGGTCGTCGATTATTGTCTTATCGCAGGCCGCCTAACAATGTTACTTGACGTAATTGTAGTCAACATTCAATCGTGGGGTTGATTTAGTTCCATATAGTGTAGTATAAGGGCAATTTGCAGAATATTGCTCATAAAAATGTCCACAACCGCAATACATTTATGGTCCTGCGCCTTCGATCACAAATGCAAACCCCTTTATACACTTTACTATCGAGGCTGTTGTTCCCATAATCAACCCAGACAACTAACGTCACACTGCTTACAATTCAACCAATTCAATTCAAAGTGGTACAAGGTAAGGTCAACATGACTCTTAAGTTATAATGTAGGGACCATGGATCGTTGAGACCAGTATTTTCCCCAGTAACGCATCTACTGTTCAAAAGACAAAAGTTCTCGAAAATTGAACTTATAGCCAGTGCCTATATTAGACACCGACAGTCAAGACTGTCTCGCCGATAGCTGAAAACATCATGGAACGGTATATATTGATCGGCCATTGAACAATCTTAGTGCGAGGCAATAGATAGCTGGGTGGATGTCGTCTGGGTATTTTTTCCCGAGGACACTACGCTTCCTCCACCTGCAAGCTCCACCCACCCCGCCCGTTCGGTGCACACGGCGGTCACGAGAGGCGCAGCAATCGCTGCACTCCTCCGGACAATTTCGTGACAAACGGCCCTGAGGTTCGCCCCCCACCAAGACGGCGACGATTATTATCCAGCCGTACCGCCATTAAGTTGGGGCAGGATAGGAAATATGAACTCTCTTTCCTCCTGATTTTTAACTGCCGCGTATAGCCAACAGAATGGTATGTAGTACTTATAAACCAACACAGTTCGAAGGCCTTTTTATATTCGCCTACTAAAACTAATTAAATTTAAACATTTTATGATGACGGACATGGTGTTTTGCCGATCTATGATGTTGAAGTCTACAAGGTAACCTCTTTTTTGCCATTTTTTATATGAGAGATTGTCCGCTAAAGTTGGCAAATATACAAAGCGTGGCCCAATGGATAACTCGAATAGACTTCATTCGCACTGACATCATATATTTAAGGAGGGTGATAAGAAGGTTTTTCCCGCGTAGTAGCCAAAAAGCACTAAAAAGCCTACAAAAGAACAATATCGCCAGTGACTGTCTATGCTAGTAAAAGTATGGCAGTTTGATGCACGAAAGGTTGTAAACTTGTTCGTAAATATAATACAAATGAGCCAATCTTGTAATCTATATTAATTTACATGTATACACCCACAACATTCATTCATATTTTTTATACGCTTAGCTAGATGATTCGATGCGCTAATTGGTTCTGTAAGGATACTTTTCGTAAAAAAGAATGATCCTCTAATATATTATAAGCCGCCAATTGACAACGCATGCTGCTATGAAAAGAAATGGTAGAATGCGGTATATTTAACGGTAGATATAGGCATAACCTTTAAAAGTTTAATCAAACTCGTCCAAAGCTGCATATATTTTAATATACTGCGGTCTTGGTGGCGGTGGGGTTAAGTGCTCGCCTACCAAACCGAAGGTCACGAGTTCGATACCGGCCATGGTAGGTATCCCCTATTCAGCGCAGTTCATGACCATACAACGTGGTTATTTGTTAGATTCTCCCGTTATAAAGGTCTTAAATGAGCTGTCTTCGGGGCGGTGAATATTAATAAATATCTATAATTGGACCGAGAGAACCGTAACGGTAGTTAGAGAAGAGTAACAGAAAGCGAGAAACTAAATGGCGCTGTGGAAACTGAAATTCATTGATTCGAGAATTGGATAAGAAAAGCGGGGGAGGGGTGGCGAGGAAGTAAAGATTCGGAGAAAGCTACACAGACGGAAAAGACTCCGCCGAAAAACGAGCCCAAGATAGTTAAAGCAGTTACCGTGCATAAAAAGTGGGACCACGAAATCCACAACGGACGCATTTATTTGTTCTCAAAGCGTGCCGAGAAGAACCCACCGCAGACACAACATTAGTGGGCTTGAAATCGGCGGATTTTGAAACTTAGGCCTAACTGGCTAATAAATAAGAAAAAATCCACCGATAAAGACAGGTATTAAAGAAGCCTGAATAACCATATTGCCTCGCCAATTGCTCACGAAAGCTATAATATTTCGATATTTTTCCCCCTAAGGTTGATCCAATGGAATTAGGGATTGACAGCTGTTCTTCTCTAACTCGCATTTCTTACTTGTCGGGATGTACCTCTCTATCGATACTACAAAGCACATTAAAAATAAAGCATCAACGCTATAAGAAATACGTGGTAGGCAAATTAAGCACTTCTTCACTACATAAAGTTAATTAAATGAGAGTACGGGATTCGCAAGGATAGACATTAATACCTGAAATGCACTTTTATCTCAAATATCTTGGTACCGAGGTATTTTGAACAAAATATATAACTGGTAAAAAAAACATTAAAGTGACTCGAACAAAAGGACATTACGGCACATCAAAATATTAATCCATAAATATGTTTAAGCTATAAATACATAATATAAAAGCGAAATGTTAAGAATACAATGATAAAATTTAATACACAGCCTTTCGTAAAAATGGCAGATCCCGACTTCAATAGCACAAAAAACCATTAGGTAAAACAATTGGGATTTAGTTTTATCTCATCCAAAAGAAATAATTGACTATAATAACAAAAATCAAGACAGAAAGCAGCGTATAATTTTAATTTCGACGGGAAGAAACTGAGTAACATTCAGTATAACCGCGAACATCTTCCATTCGTCAATTTCAAAAACGACGCATATTTCTGCACAATGTATTTGAGGATACATACATTTCTGCAAAACAGTTCTTTTGGCAACAGAGAGA
Source organism: Ischnura elegans (assembly GCF_921293095.1). NCBI lineage: Eukaryota > Metazoa > Arthropoda > Insecta > Odonata > Coenagrionidae > Ischnura > Ischnura elegans. The sequence goes on from NC_060249.1 coordinate 89,915,482, forward strand.
AACGAGAAGTATTAGTAATAATCAATGAAACTGTGTTATTTTCCATTCGAATGAATGGCAAGAAGAGAAAACAGGAAATTTGTACAAAAAAGTCATACAAAATCTTAAAATAATAGTACATCCCTTACGAGTAGGTAAAAAAGTAAACGCTCGCTTTAACTCCTCCTAATGCCATTGAAACTGACATGATAGAATACGGTGAAGTACCAACCAAAGTCGTAAAGAAGAGTAACAGCACTAAAGAGGAGTGAATGAGGAGAGCGGGGTTGAATGAGGACAGCGTAGACGAGAGAAAACGAGGGTTGGGCTGAAAGCGAGTAGCATTCCGTGGTCAAAGCAAGACTGCGTGAGGAGCGACCGGAAGCAGAGACGCTGTCGAAGTAGCGGACATTGTGCGGGCAGAGGGGAAATACCACGGCTATCCAGAAGAAATTCACGCAATACCTGTCACTGACCAAAGAAGATGAATCTACAGGACAATATTAAGACAACGAGTAACTTCGAATTACCAAGTCGTCATAACAGCATAGTGAACTATTAATTTATAAGCAATTGAGGCTGTTAAATCAGCTTTTATTTTCTTCTACCACTTATATTTGATATTGGTATTGAATGGTGCATTGAAGATGTGGCCGACGCACAGGTCATTTGCACAATGAGGGAAGGGTATGGAAGGAAGAATGGAGAGAAACCCGGCATCGGCATTAGCCCTGTCTTAACGAAAGGACGCAAGGGGGCACGACCTATTATACGGAGTGCTGTACTTCCCCTACACAAAGCACTCAAGCAGGGGTCGGGCAGCCTCTGAATAATATCCACCACTGCCGAGATTTGAACCTGGACCCACAAGTTAGGAAGTAAACGTTTTTTTTATTCCTTTTCAATCACATTGCTAACAATTTCTAAAGGGAAAAATTGGAAAGTAGATTTTACACGAAGAGATAAGCCTCGTATGTATGAGCAATGAAAATAATTTGCTCTGTCCTACACAATTGAACAGACCAAGTCCGCAATTTCTCAAGGCCGTAAGCAAGATTAATATATTTTTATTAACCTTGATAGTAAAACCCCTATTTTCAAATAATATTTGGTTTAATGTGAACGAGCTGTATAACGCATAGTTTTATTCTCTTGTCGAAACAGAGTAATTCCACAAAACGACGACTGCAGTAGTTACTCGGGTATTTACATGGGTTTTTACTCATACATCGTTTCATGAAATCGATAGCTTTACAATGATTTTAAGGAGGACACTGAGTTTATCTCAAACGTGGAGCATAGCGCTTCATAGACGTTCAATATCAGCGTCTATTATGCCGGTGCGATGGAACAAACCTTACGGGAGGCCATTTAAGTTCCAGTCGTCGGAGGTCGTTATTTTTCATTCAGCGTAGTTCACTTTCACAAACCTGTTATTCTGGATAAACTACGGCAACACACGCGACAGATCCCGGAATGTCGCCGCTCCAGCCGGGATCCGACCGAACCATCGCCTCCTCACGTCACGGATGATTGCAAATCATCGGGCGTCGGTTGAATAACCCTCGAGTAACGAATAACAATCAAACGACGCGACGGGGGAAATATGAACTTTCAGTTTCAAGTACATAAATCACGACGGCGAGAATACGCGTTACTCATCTTGTAACCAAGAACGGTTGTGAATCGCAACTCTGAATCACCCATCATTTTCTAGGCGCAAGACCATGAATCATTTGTGCATAACTTTTTGAAGATAACCATTCTTGGAAAAACAGCGAGACAATATAAAATAGCCTAGCAGAATATTTTTTTAAAATGAACGAATCCTTCCGCGGGGATGAAGACTTCTAACAGGTTTAGTCACGGTGTTCGGGGGACACAAAGTGACGGAATAATGGGAGCTTACGGAAATTTAACCCAAGTTATAGATTCATATTGTGCAGTAATTTTTATCATTTATTGCTGATATCAATCCATCTAATTAACCCGAAAAATAAATAGCATACCACTTCCGTTCAGTTGTTCCTCAAAGCTTATTGTAGAGTAAGAGGACACGGACGTTTCGACCACGATGAAGTAGATATATTCAGATCCGGTCTGAGGAAGCTACATAATGAGGCTGAACTGTTTAGAAAACTTAAGATGAAACACAAACGCTAAGAAAATCTTCCACCAGAAAATAATATTCCAAAAGGGAAGCATAATCGAAGCGCATTTTTCCCAAAAAAAACCTTCCACAATCATCGAGCATGTACTCCATTAATACATACATGTATAATTGTATATGAGAACGATAACTCAAAAAATGATAGAAACGCAAGAATTCCGAAGACGCTAAACAGTGGAGTAACACGCCCACGCCATCCAAACACGACTCCTCTCACGCTATCCATCGTCACTCATCTCTCAACACTCACGAATCATAGTTTCGACGCCACGACAAGTAAGTGACACCTGGAAACTGGGGGCGAAAGCAAACACATCCATGTCGGGGTGATAGTAATGTGAAACATCAACAAAACGTTAACTCCCACGATAGGGACGCCAGTCGCACTTACTGCCGTGACGACAAGGCGCACGAAAATCGTGCACAAGTCCAAAACATAGAATAAAGAAAATTTCCAGAATTTAGTATGTCCACTTTTACCTATCGAAAAATAATAAAAAAAATTTATGTAGTCGATGAATACTCCTCAATCCTAGCCTATAATGGAAGTTGATCTATCAGACAGTAAAATATTCACGTCATATGAAAATAACAGAGCATAAAGCTATGACCTGCTCTATTATTGCAATACAAATAGATCGGAAGAACTTAAAGCTCAAGATAAAATGAAACAGGAAAAGAGGGAAAATAGGGCAAATTCGCAAGTAAATCCTACAACCTTGCCTCCATTCTTCACGCAATACATTTGTGACATAAATTGCATTCCATCCTGTGCAAAGGTATGCAAAGGGAATACTTAGACTAATAAAAGCAGCAACGGTCTAAGCTATGCACTTGAAACAGAAGGAAAAAACATGCGCAGCGAATCATTTCATTGGCGAACAATTTTCTATAGCATGGAGTGTCATTCGTATAGTTATTTCCTGTGTCACATTCAAGCGCGGTACGAAACAGAACAAGTACGATATTCCAATTCTTCCAACAAACGCGGGTGTACTACACACGGCAAGGAATCTAGGCACCAAGTTACGGAATTGGAGAAGATGGCTTGGCATTTCGCAGGAAAAAAATCCGACTGGAAAAAGAATATATTCCGCGTGAGATAATTGCTAAAGGTTGACAACATAAATATGCGCATAAATAATGAAAACTAACTTCCAATCCTTCTCTCTTTTTCCCAATACCTGACGGTCTACACCTTTACTTTTGCTATTGGTACTTCTACACGGTAAAAATCAGGGAAAAGGGTACTCTTCAGCATAATATATAGTATGAAAAAAAATATTCGAAAACCAAAAACTACTCCGTAACTAACATGACGGATAAGGATTCAAAAGAAGGGCGAATGTCATTACATTATGGAAATCAAAGCAGCCCGTAGAATTCCAGCAAATCAACGAAACACATCAATCGAGTCGCATCAGACGAGAAAGGCAACGATGTTAATTGGTAACGCTCTGAATAAACGCATGCAGCGCTTACTACAGTCAGATGAAAGGGAGTGATCAAAACAAGGGCACAGCGAGAGAGCAGAAGAAAATTTTCACTTTCCACGAAATTTTTACTAGTCCATACTGAGGAATTTTATACTTAACAAGTTCATCAAGCAAAGTAGATACGTACTTTGAAAAATACATACATGAATCATATCGTACGCGAGTTCTTTTCATTCTCTAACGATAGTCATTTTTGCTATATTACATACGTTCATAAAACACTTGAAATATTTCTACAAGCACTTAGCAGGAATGAAAATCGTCAACGGAAATTTTCTTCTTTTTTAAATTTTATCTCTATTAAAATGCAAGGACGAACAAACATTTGAACTACTAGGGAAAAAGTGGGAGGTTACATGAAGTTATTTTGAAATTTACACGAAAATTATAATTATTCCGCAAGGGTGTAGCCATGATTCTTTGGGAAAGGGGATCACCCCTCGGGGAGTGGTACATTTTCGGGGGGTCTATCTGGGGAGAGTCTACATACGACAGTAAAACCCAAAATTTTTGGGGAGATTTGAATCACAAGACCTCTTCCCGATCACAACGACCTTGTTACTTCGTTTCATTGTGGAGCGACTTGAACGTGAGTGCGGAAGGAGAAATGACAGGACATAACTCATGAAAGTCACGCTGACAGGCCAAAAGATGAACTTACAAAAGATATAACCATCAAAACAAGCTACTTAGCCTTTAGAACTAATAATAGCGAAGATTTCTCGGCCGTGTTTCATTAAAAAGTAAATTGTGTGGCTGTAAGTGGAATAAGGTAACTCATAAAATAGTTACTCTCCAGACAACATTTCTCATATTTATTTGCATATTAGTATTATTGCTAGTATTTTAGGGCTTTGGGGCTACTATTTTAAGTATTTTAGTATATAAAGTATATATACTAAAAGTATTTTATTTAAGTATTCTAATGCATAAAGTATTGAAAAGCATTACTTCCACAAAGATCACAAAGCATGCGAAAAAATCTACGCACAACAATAGATTATAACCTGGACCTTAATTATTAAAGCACAATACTAAAGTTCATTGAAAAATTAATCAGAATTGACATTGTATTAATGGAATTAGAAATGACAAAAATACATCAGAACTAATACGTGTATAAAGGCTTCCTCATGAACCTATATAAAAAGTTCGCGCGAAATGACGAGCCTTCACCTTTAGTCTGTTAAACGCAGACACAATCACCGCCATGAATGTAGAAACGATGACGGCGCAATAGCTACGTTGAACTCAATACAAAAAATACATAGAGATCGAATTTCCATGTCTTCGCCGGAAAAGTCAGAGGGACGCAATGCTTCAATGAAATTAACTAGATAGTCAACTTTTTCAGACTGATTATCGCGATGTAGTGATTACAAAGCAGTCACGAGAACCTGTGAAGGTAGTCACTTGACAGACAACGTGAAGAAGGCCTAGAATTACGGCAAGATGAACCCCAGATGCAACCATCGGTTGCAGTGCTTCAGAGTGAAAGTCATATGGGTGACGATGAAAGCAATATGCAAATTTTTCCTTCTTCGTTTATTTTTTCGAAGGCTAGAAAAACACGTCTGAGGAAGCACATTAGAGCATAATTTGTGTGCATAGCGGCGAGTCGTTCGACAGTCGAAGAAGGCACACGTTGGGAGAGTCCATCCGAGGACATTATGAAATTCAGAAAACTGAGCGAAGACTTTCTATTTGAACAGTTAGAAAGATGTACCTGTCTACGTTCCAAACTCGACTTCAGACGGCGTGAAAATATATGCACCTATATTCCAGGGACTGGCAGAATCCAAGCCTTATTGGATAAGGCCCTCAAGAACTAAGGGTCTAAAATCAAGGAGAGGTAGAAACTGCGGCAGAAAACCCTAAATGACCACATATAAACATCAGCATTAGGAATAAAGATCAACTATCGACAGCCTCAAAAATACACAGCACTTATATCAAAAAACAGCAAATATAGGCGCTTCTATAACATACGATATACAAAGATTAGAATAAAGTCATTTTAAAGAATAAATAGCATTATAGGTTAAGGCTGCAGAAGTGAATATCAATACAAGCCAGATTCCAATAAATTCCTCTTCAAGTAGTAGGGAGACTCTTCGCAAGAATTTGAATTGCTCGTTATAATACAAGACAAATGCGCACAAGGTTTACGCATGGAGATGATAGGATGGACAAGAAGAAAAATAAATGATGAGATATAATAGAATATTCATGAAATATACATGATATATACACCGACAAGATAAAAAGACAATTTATTAAATATGAAACAGTAATTCTAAAATATGTTGGGAAGGGTACGTCTTCCATAGAAAGGGGACTATTATGGGTTCATTAACGGCTGTATTAATCTATAGTATTATTTTTTGCTTCAATGACAGTTGGTAACGGTTAAATTTCACTAAAAAGTTTATCTAAATCCATTATTGTCGCTAATGTGATCTTTCTTACGACAAAACATTAAGATTAAAATTGTAAAAATTACTATTTCATCGTGAGCATACTCATTTTTATGAATTGATGGCTTTACGATAAGTTTTACTGAATGTATTACACAGAGTAACCGACAAAAGGGGCGCGCTTGGGATTCGTTAACATTTAGGCGATGGCGCTAAATGCGGTCCTTATCAGTTATAGTGAGGAAGAGGCGTGAATCCTTGAAGGTGCGACGACCCAATTCTCGTGCCAAGGCCACCGAGCGAATCCGCCTACAACCTCATCGTCAATCAGGCGCCGGGTCTTTTTCGCTCTCGCAACCACCCATAGGCGCCAATCAGAGCGCAGTCGCCGACAAAAAAAAAGACCCGCTTCCCGTCAATGCCTGACGCATTCTCATCAACAGCGCCACCAACGGCCCGAGTCGATTAACAAAGCGAAGAGGTAGATGCGATTGGAGACGAAGCGGGATAAGGCATGTATGATTTTAATAACATACTATTTTTTATAACAGAGTGGACTGGCCCCATCGGGTAAGTGGTCAAAGGAATCCAATGGGCAAATCCCCCTAAAAAAAAGTGAGGGGGGACATTTAGGTGTGAATGTTTTTAAGATAAATAAGTTAATGGTTTGAGGCGTTACTTTATGGGATTTATTCATATTGAATGAAAATAAAACTATGTTTTTCCTAATAAAATATTTATTAGATAACTACCAGGGTTTTAACGCACTGCGTCATCCTCAGGCCCTATTTATATATTCTTCTCAAAACATACGTTGAAACCATGGTAGTGATCTAATAAATATTTTACGAGGAAAAACATAGTTTAATTTTCATTCAATAAGATAAATAAAGTAAACAAGTAAAAATTTGTAAACTAAACCGAATACGGAGTGGAATAGGACCCCCATTCCCGATGTACATTGATAATTACCATGCTAGTGCGTTGACGGGTGCGAGATGAAAGATAGACTGGTCATCACCACTTCAGGGGTCTCGCGTGTTCTTTCATTTTACAATTCACCAACTTAAAGTGCCCACAGAAAGTGGAAGGTGCTCACAGAGTCCAACAATATAGGTCTAAAACATGTTCTTCTGAAAAATATCCCTAGACCGCCTGCGGCCTCCAGAATTTCCGCCCGCCCCTGCAAACGAGTTTACATTTTTCTAGTTATTGCCCCTGAAAACGACTTTACTATTTTTCTAGTTATTCTATGATAAAGGTAGTTTTACACGGATTATATTGCGCATCTTAGACGTTCTCATATCGAACCACCCTCTTAAGATGTCCAGTGAGGCCTACTCTCCTTCAATCTATCTACAAACCTTATTTGTTATCCTCCCCCTTCCCCGATCACCAAACATTCCAGAAAGATGGGTTTTAAAATTCCCACCCCACTATGTTCTCTCTCCATCCAAAATCTGTGTCCTCAGTATATCATCTAGAAGTTTTCTACCCCGCCCACAATGTCCATCACTTCATAATTCTTATTACTCTCCGTCGAATTCGTCTTCTACATTTTCCTCCACTACATCTCAAAGAGTGAAAAGACAAATATATGCATCTACATTCCGCACACTATGCTTTGGGTGGTATTACCTTTTAACTTAAACAGTCTCGCATCCATCAAAACGATCCTAACAGGAAATAAATATCTAAATCCATATACATTGAACACGAAACATGCTACTACTTTCAGAGAAAATGTCTACCGAAACATGATTTTTCCGAAGAAATACGACAACACCGTACTTAAAATTAAAAAACGACAGCAGTAACGGCATCCACAGAATCCCCAATGACCTACTGGCATCTCCATTTACGAACGAAGCGGACGAAAGGCGCGGACCGAATGAAAAAAAATGCAGCCGCGATGTCACAACAACCGAGGCGCGCACGTTTCGAGAAGGCCATAAACTTACAGAGACGAGAGAGGGGCCAACAAGGTGTTTCCCAATTCGGCCCGAAGATGGCATGGTTCGACGCCGGCCCTTGTCTCGGGTAAGTGATTTTCGGGGAAGGGTCCTGCGTCGCGGGCGAGGAGCACGGCTTTGGCGGCGGCCTCGCCCGGGGCGCGGCGGAAGTGGAGCGGCCTTGCCCCGCTGCGACCCCCCTCGCAATTTCCGACACGGACCGATGCCACACCGTGGACCAATGAGCGCACACGGGCCGAACCCACGCAGAGCGACCCGCTCGACTGTGATCTGGCTCGGCGAAAGACGCGATGAAAAGCTGACGAGCCGACTTCTTCACTGGCTCGAGACACGCCATCGGAAATTGCAGTTTCATCATCCCTATTGAGAACTCTCTCCTTGTTTCAACTAAAGAGACTCGAAGGCTCCAGTCCGCCCCAAAAGAACTTGATTTTAAGTTTTGACTTCGCGCTCTTTTTAATCGGTTTCAAAATTCTCCACAGAGCTCATTTCATTACCAACATTTGCAATAGAATATAGCACTCGGTAGGAATATTAATGAAAAGTTATGAATTGGCTTTACTATATCATAAAGAAAATAAATTTCAGTAAAGAGACATTTTTAGTTTATATCCCCTCGAAATTCGTATTTTTCAAACGTCAATGGCGACTTTGTGACCCATTTCAATGCAATGGTGGGTGATAGCAAATTTAGTGATCAACCGGAGATTACTATTACTACAACGATTTTTTTTTACAGCTATAGGAAGTCAGCATTGGATGGAAAAATAAAACTTTTTCCACTGGCTCCCCAAAATGGCCATTTTTGGAGTGGTTTTAAAAGGCCGTGAATTTACGAAAAATGAAATTATAAACTTAAGATTACCCTATTCGTAAATCATGAATATAAACCAGAACAATTTTTTTAAATATCCTCGATGGTGACCCCCGACCCTCTGCATTTTAATGGAATGAGTATTAAGTAAAGAATGAGCTTTAAGAAAGAGAATTTAGTGAATAATTCTACGGCGAGATGTTCAAATAAACAAGTCCATCATTCGAGCTTGGAGAAGTCCGCAAGGTTTCAAAAGAACAGCGAGTGAGCCAGGAGTGGTCCGGAGATTCCAACGACCGCAGGCTACCGGCACGCGGCGAAGCAGCAGAACTCACTGACCTCCCGCGAGTGAGAGATGAGACGACTTCCGCAAACCGCCTGAGGGCAGCACAGTTCCTCGCGAGCTTCCTCACCACGCACAGACAGACGGCGAGACCGGATGTGCGATTACGCACCCAATCGCATAACCTGTGACGGCGAATGAAGAACCCGTTTGATACGAATCTGGGCCATATATATGATGTTTTAAAGGGAGGAGCGCGTCTAAAGGATTGTCAGATGAGATCTCCATCGTGCTAACGAGCTTAAACGAATATGTAAAATAATATGCTTCACACATATCTTCTTCTAAACTTGCGACGGTAAAAGCGCTACTCTAAACACCGCACGGGATACTTGTGGTCTACAAAAGATTTACATAGTTCGCAGGCATCCAAGTTACCCTAAAAACTCTTTTAAGTTCCTTTAACATATCTTCATGAATTAGTTATTTCCCTCACGTTCAAGTCTGGGGCCCACTGCTGAGTCACTGATGCAAGCTTCTCGGTCCCTGGTACCATCCAGCTTCCGGTAGCATGGAAAAAAAATCCGTGCTTCTGCGCTCAGAATAAAGAGAGAGTATTTTCCCACTAATATAATATAAGCTCCTGTTTTCCGATGACTTTTCTGCCGTATAAATAAAATATTTATGAGCCATAGTAGATTCAATTAACATAAAGGAAAAAAATGAGAAATTGCGGGAATTTATACCGCATAGCGACCGCACAAACGTGTAATATCAAGCACAAGATGAATAAAAATGCTGATAATAAATGACTAATAGGTAAATCGGAATATTTGTCCTGAGAATAACTTCAAAATGTACCTCTAATAGAAAGTGCAGTGTACCTGATGAACATCAGATCGGAAGGGAACATGCAGTCGGCACTACCTAATCATGGTGTCGATTACAATTCCCTGCCGATCATTACTATTTAATGATGATGAAATTTATTAAATATACGTGAAGCACAAAAAACGGCCCCTAAAATGGCATTGGCGAAAAGGAAAGCGCCAATCAAACAGCACTAAGGATCCACGTAAACTTTGGAGAAACAGACCAAATTCAGACCCCAGTTCCACAATATTATTATCAATTACTTAAACAACCTAGCACATAAACACTTTTTCCGTACAGCAAAGAAAGAAAACATAATATGAAAAACCATGGCTCTGAAATAGAAATTTCCACGGCAGCTTACTAATTATACAGCGATTTTACATAAATTTAAGCTATATTTTGATGAATAAGTAGCATTAAAATAAAACACTATGCGTGTTTATCAATAATGATCATTTAAAATTATTTCTGAAAGTAAAATAAATAAATAAGACCATCTAGTCAACAATCAAATTGAATAGGTTCTTCAAATAATGTATTCTTCGGCAGAATAACTAGGAAGAATGATTTATAACATCGTCTTACATGAATAATGAACACATCGCAGGGGGTTAAGGCTTCCATTGAATCTCTATAAAGAGAAAGCTAGTATATTCAATTCATCACTAGGTGAGCATCAATGGAAATTTATCACCAAGTACAGATATCTTCGTACGTCGCCGCCATATTTATCTTATGATCAGCCTCCTGGTCGATAAATTTTCGCAGCAAGTTGCATGCATAACGCGGGAAAAACGTCCTCGCGGCTATTACTAGTACGACGAAATTCACGGAAGCAGCCAATCGGAAACCCCCTGAAGAAAGATTTCGTGCTTTCCCGGCGAATGGACTTGGTGAAGAGTTCTCGGGATCGCCACCGGGTCAGGCACTCCATATCTGCCAATGTTTCGATGACCGAGTCGGAAATCGAAACGTTGGCAGATATGGAGTTCCTGACCCGGTGGCGATCCCGAGATCTCTTCACCACGGAAACCCCCTGTCTACTTCTACGTTTACGTTATCACGCGATGGATAAGAAATTAATGAGGAAAGCTAAAATAAAATTTGTTTAAAGGCTCATGTATTAACTTCTCGCAGACAGTAGCTCATGGACCATCTCTTTTTTAGCCACCTCAGACTTGGGGGGTTATAGGATGGGGTGGTGTAATTTCCCATGGCTTCAACCCGGATTTTTACCCGGATCTAATGGCTCTCTACTCAATGGGCCACCACTTACTGGTACTACCGAGCGACACGTTGACAGCTTAATAATCCGAGCTTGGATTCGGCCAACGAGGAATATCGATACCTCGGTGAGATCCACGAGTCCATTCACAACGCAGGACTAAAAGGTCCACAGCATTCCACTGCTAATTAACACTCTAATTAGGACAACAAATAATCCTCCACGGCCTTAAAAGCTCGATTGTGAATCTCTTTAAAGAGCAGGTAAAAAGTGCAGAAAAAATATGCTCCAACTGTCTGAAGTTAACGTACTTTAGTTAAGTAACTAACAAATAAATTAAATGTAAATATATCGTGGAAAATATACCGTTTCACATTAGATCGGAATACGATAAATAAAACGTTGAATACGTTCCTCATTTTATCGCGTCCTTAAAATTTCCTCACTTCAGGCGGTCACAAACAGAGAGTAATTATTGTACCATCATTTCTATTTTATTTACATTTTACATTGAGAAAAATTTTCCCTTCCCCCGATTAGCAAGTTTTTAGTCAAATATAAATGTGGTATCTTGTTATCACAAATATTTGGGAAGACCATCATGAATGGCGTTAAATACGTAAGAACTATTGTGGACCCCAATCTGATGAAGGCCCATATGTACGCCAAATTGCCATCATCAACTATGCGCTTAAATCACAAGTCTAAGTATTCATTAGCCAGAGGGTTCAAATACAGCCGACGAAGACAAAGGAAAACGATCTTCAGGGCCCGTAATACCACTGGAACGACGAGTTTAATTAACTATTACGGCAGATGAATGTAATAGGCCATACACCTGTTATGGAAGGTTCACATATAGGTCAGCAGACCGATTTTAGCCTGCACACCTGCATGCCTTGACTCTCCGTTTTCATTTCTACCGTAAATTCGCCGCTAGATACTTCAAAGTTTGTTTTCCTCTCCATCCATCTTCCTCTCCATTCTTCACAAAAACATCTATGCCGCCTTGAGCGTATTCTTATCGCTATCATCATGGTTCACGTTCCCAAACCGCTAAATACTACACTCATCGTCACTTTTTATCTAATATTCTACATAATTCTTTCATCATCATTATATTACCCTGGTCAAACGCCGCTTTTACCAAAATAATAACAAACAATAAATTGTAGATTTCCACAGCGCCCACTTATTCTCATCCTAAGACGCATTTAAATGCATAAATGCAATCAGCAAGACGTTAATAATTTCCCATACAGGACGCAATACTCCCACAAGACAAGCTGTTTTCGAGACGTATTAGTCGTTAAAAACTTATGCAATCATCTGGCTCAGCCGTTATTATTTTTATATTTAAGCGACGATAAAATGTTGACCCTGTCCATTCTATGGACTCCAAAAATGTGACGATAATAAAGTAAGTTTAAAATGAGTAACACTCCAAAAAATGTAATTGGTCAAGAGGGAGTTCCTCTAGACCAGGGGTTCCCAAACTGGGGGGCGCGCCCCCCTGGGGGGGGGGGGGGGGGCGTGACACCCAAATGAAATAAATAAAAAATTACAAAAATAATTTCCTCAGATCTTTGAAATAAAGTCTTTCTAAGTTTTCATAATTGTTTTTGTAAAGTTTCAATAAAGTTGTAAACTTTATCAAAGAAAGTTACAGGTAATTATATTCGTTTTTCATGTAATACTTGTTTTAATTTTCATCATACGTACAATTATTGAATCTTTCCATTCTGCGTTACCGCATTCAACAGTGAAAAAAAAATCTACCGACTCACCGTATCAAGTCGGCACATACTTGTACGAGTACAAGTAGGAGTTGGTATGTACAGCACCGTGGAAATATGGTATTGCAAAATGGAAAGCTGATATGTGTAGCGGGGGGGGGGGGGCGTGGTACAAAAAAGTTTGGGAACCCCTGCTCTAGACCCATTGTATGTATGAACGAGAAGAGGAATTAAGGGGCAAAGGAGGGTGGAGGGTAAGATATCACTTTCAATGACTACGGAAATTTGAGAGCGGAGTATGACTAAGAACTCGGGGTATGATCCGTCGTCGTTAAAACAAAAAAATCACATTTCAAACTTTAATTCCCTTTTCCTCAGGCGCATTTACTTAACAATAGCACAGCTAGAACTACATGAGACCACAACCTATCTCGAGTGTCCCACGGGGAGTGCAGTTTTAATTGTAGCGACGCTTCAATGTCACGGACCGCCTTCGTATACAGGATAAATGAATTCACTTCTAAAATTAACTGGGAAGACGATCGCAGACTGCCTTTTCGAAACCTTGCACCACGCTGATGCATTTTTAACAGCACATACGGTGGAAAATCCAAAAAGCAGTTCATTATAAGCATTCGCTGGGAAGTTCTGAGATCGCATAGTTTTAAACAATCTTAAAAGCACCCATAGAAGAGCAACCACGTCTCCCTTCCTCACGTAACTGATCGGAGACCCGATAAAATACTGCTAAATTGGAGCATTTTCAATGACACATACGGCGGAAAACCCGAACACGTTTCATTAAAAGCATTCGCTGGGAGAATCTGAGATCGTATAATTTGAAACAATCTTAAAAGCACCCATAAAAGAGCACCAACAACTCCCTTCCTCACACAAATGATAGGAGACCAGATTAATGTACGCACTGCTAATTCAACGGCCTTTCACCCGCGCCCGCAAAATTTTGGGCGCCGCGAAAACGTTTTCCCAGCAAAAAAGACGACGGTTTCCGAGGACTGAGAGCATAAATACGGTGGCACGCTCTTGGGAACGGCTTCAATGGCCTCCCTTCATCTGGTTCGCACATCCAGCACGCAGATAATAATTAGCGGAATAGGGATGGCGGAAGCCGAGCGTGAAAGAGTTCCCCAGGGATAGACACCCGCCCACGCCACGAGGAAGAGACACCAGGGACCGTAAGAGCAGCGCCTAAGGAAAGGGACTCCCTGTAATCATCACCGGGGGCTGTTGCTGGCGAGAGCGGGAGGAAGAGGCGAAGCAGATGACGGGGCGTCAGGTCGTTGACGCCGCACTCCCTCCGCCTCGGCATCCGCTCTTCAAATAGGAAAGACTGAGACCAACCACAGTGGCGGGACCACAAAACTGCAGATAGTCTCGCTCCCAATGACTTAACTTGACGTAACTTGGCATCCTGTTCATCATCAACACTAGTCAACAATCCTAAGATTGGTTTGACGCAGCTCTACACTCGATTCTTCAATCAGCTAATCTTTTCGCACCTACGTATTTCTTCTCTTTCATATCATTCTTTACCTGTTCCATATACTTCAGTCGATGTCTTCATTTTCAGTTCTTGCCATCCTCTTGTCCCGCGAAGATTGTCTTCATTGGGCCATCATGTCTCAAGATATGGCATTTAAGGTTGTTCCGTCTTCTTGTCAAGGTTTCACTCAGACCAAACGTGAAATGTTTTCCCAATCAAGATAAAATCTCGCAACTATTAAGGAATCGATTGTAGAGGACTTTCAATTGTGCCCTCATTTTTAATTATTTACGCATTTGCATACGAACGAAATCAATCCAATATTGGCATTTACATCGGTATTGGTAAATTAAAAAAATGACTTTGAATTGATCAAAACTTACAAACGATTGCCTTAACAGTAGACTAGAAACCCTAATTTCCTGTATGACATAAACTCATGCACACACAAAAACGCAAGGATTCAAAGACGTTTACACCGTTTGACATTTGTACAACCCTTCCGTAGTTGAGACGGAATGAATACACCCAATGCCCATCCTTAGGCAAAACAGGAAGTTAACTTCCTGAAATGCACAGCCAGTCAAACTAACAATAAGTGTAAATTTTTTTTCATCCACCAAAAGTGAATCGAAGCCGGATAAGAGAACTAAAAATAATGGATGCGTTGGCTGTATGGAATACATGTACGCCTGCATACATAGGTGTTATAATAATGACAGTCCTAGCGTAGGAAATGACCTGACGTTAGCGTTATCGATTGCGTACAGAAATGTAACTGAATGAATTAAATCTCCTTTAAATGAGAGCCGATTAGATAATTCAACTCGATGTATTTTCTAATGTTTTCGTATGTATTGCGCTGAGAGAAGTGGGCGAGGAGAACAGGCCGGGATGATCTCCAAAAACTACACGTAAAACCACCTAAAAAGATAATATTAATATAGTAATACTGCATAAAATATTAATTTAAATATTAATTTTTAAAAATAAAAGTTATTTAAATATCGAAAGTTTTAGTGGAATTATGAGGCAAAAAAGCTCTAAAATAGCAAGAATTCAAGTAATGGGTATACATGCTACATAAAAATAGACTCGACAACTAAATTTCCTTGCGGAAAATGAATACATTTGAATTGGTTCCAGCGCTGATCAAAACCAGATCAGGGACGGCATTGAGTTAGGCCTAATAAAGTGCGATGAATTGGCTCAAGGGTCTAAAAAATTTCCAAGAAATAGAAAACCAGGAAGATATTTTACCCTTTGACGTCGAAAATCCACCTTCACAAAAATTTCGTGGCTCCACCAAGTTAAGCCCTGACTGAATGAGACCCTAAAGCAAGAAGGCACCCCTAAGAACGTTTAATGCAGTGCATAAATTCGATTACTCATCCGAATATTTATTTTTAACCACTCACGCAAGATATCGGCGACAGCCCCCGATGACAAACGGACGCTTGCGCGATTCGAGAACTCGAAAAGAAGTCAGAATCCAAGAGGAAGCCTTACAGAAAAGGAAAAGAGATGCCGTCACAGACGATTTGAGACCTTTTCGAAACCGAAATCGTCCCGGCCCGCACGTGGAATAAATAAAATGAACCGTGTCCCTCCCAAGGTCTTTTTCGCTCAGCCTGTTCGGAGTGCGTCTATCCAAATGAAGGCGTGTCACAGCTCTCGACGGACTCGCGCCACGGAGGCGAAGGCAAATTAGTTCCACGGAGGGCGAACCCCGCCATCATCATTCACACCGAAACTCCAAGCCATTCCGAAGACTCTCGGCATTTGGCCAGAGGTATTCATTCTTCGACCGCAGAACGATTTCCCGCCGGGCCGATAGACTCCTGACACTCGTCTTCATAGATGAATCAGGAAGCTTCTAAAAGGACTATGGGAGGCAACACGAACGTAACATTCCATCGTTGCATTCACGTTGCTCAAAGAAGGGGTCGGTGACCCGTGGCCCCAGGGGCCAAATTCAGCACCCCGAAAAAGTTTTATTTGGCACCGAAAAAATATTATGCATTGATATTTTAACAATTGAAGAGACAAAATCTACAAAAAAAAACAAAGTATACTCATTCTCAATATAGTAAAGGAATTATGCTCGTAAATAACTTGTGAAAATATTAAACTAGCCAAGTTTCATAAAATGTGGCTGACGAGCAGGAAAAGGTTCAACATTAATTCACGATAAATTTATTGGTAACGTTATAAAATACAAATAATCAGCTAGAGTTGGTTTTTAACAGTCTTGCACCTTTCCTTCATCATCACAGACCATCGATAATAGAGAGCACCGAATTTGTTTTGACGCTACAGGAATGTCCGCCAGGATATCTGCAGATATATGCAACACATTGACAAACCCGAAATTTACCCTAAGGGAGAGCTAAGCGACTTTCACGTTTTATCTCGCATCACACGTCAAATAAGCAAACCTCAAAAATATAAATTTTGAAAATTTTCCGCAAAGTAAAAAGGTATTCACTGATTGTAAGTAACAAAATACATCAACGATACACTCATCACCTACGTAAAACCATTTATTCACGGTGGCGTCTGTTTATTCTAAAAATGAAATTGAAATGATACAACACACGCGTAGCAAAAAGATGATAAACAATCGTAAATCGATGCACTTAAAAGTGTATGTTGACATGAAAATTTATCCTTATATGGCTTTTAGGCGAAGTATACTAATTTTTATTTAGTGCCTAATGTATATGTTAACATGAATCCCAAAAACGCATTCGAGAACGCTGCAAATGGCATTCAGATGAAGGATTCTAACGATTCTAACCAACAATATCCGTTTTGAGATGCCCAGCCACACGACTATCGATGAGGCTTGCAGGGTAGTATGCAGGGGTAGGAGTTTACTCTGGTTATCATTAGAGGTCGCTAAGTTATATTAACGATGAAACTCTTCCTAAGATTGTTCAACTACCTTCTTATACCTAGCTAATATCAGCTGCAGCCAACCCTTAGCGACGAAAGAACCGGAATAAACTCCCAGATCTTCATTGCATGACCACTAGGCCGGCCCTTATTTTTCAGAATTGCGAAAAGTTATGTTTTCCTGGTCTCAAAATGATCCAAATGAGGTCTATATTCACGTGTTAAAATTTGGTTACTTTCAAATAACGGCAACCCGTGCCCCAAGGGCCCTAAGTACTAAGGACCCTCAATTGAGTTTTTTTGGGGTCACAAAGTGCTATTCCTATGTAAAACGTAAAAGTAAAGCCCTTTAGGGCCAATTTTCTGTTTGTTTTGATCTATCTCTAAGCGTTTAGGAGATATCGTCCGTCGTAATGTAATCCCCCCCAGGGCGCCTCCCCGCACCGCGGCACCGCTGAGGTACGGCACGCACCACTTACTACAGACTTCCCCTCAACCCCCTCCCCTCCCTCGGAAAAGACTTTGCTCCTGATGACAAGATTTACATGCTAGTGGTGCAGTATTGAATAGGTTGTTCCTCGTGTGTCATGATTAATGTTGTTAAAGCCTTTAATGTCAATTTTAACCCTTCAACGCCGTCCTATTTACTAGGTACCGACCCCTTAAACCTTGATTTTTTGCCGCCATACGGCCGCGAACCATTCCAGCAGGCTTTGTTCCAGAGTGCTCTGTTATGCACAAAATATTATAAGCATGTGATACAATTGTGTCTATGAATTATAAAGGACTGAAGGGAATGAGCTCCAATAGTAGATAGACATATTCAAGGAAGACGAAACGAGATAGTCAGTTCACGGATGCAGATCACTGTAGAGAGATGGTTCTAGTGTATAGTGTGCAAGGGATAGAAGGTGCTAAGTTTTTTAGGATGTAAGGAGAAAAGTGGTGAAATAAATACTTTATCATGAATGTGATGTTCATTTTAAGAATAGACCAACAAGGAAAGAGTGTAATCAAGACTAAATCCAGGCATTGAACTGGCAGGAAAAGAAAGTGAAGAAATACTCGACTCAAATTTACCTACAGCGAGAGAAGTACTGCGTGTTTTCTCTATCACCTAATGGGTTCGAAATTTGTAAGACTTAGTGCGAGAAAAACCGTGAGAAATGCGTCTCATCCATGGTACAAAACTAGAATTCCTGTTATTACGGTAAATAAGGCGATTTAAAAGTTAGAAAAATGACGCAAAGAATGGATGAACGTGCAACGACATAAAGAGACCGCGAACTACAGTAGAGATGAAGAGAAGAGAATCTTTCGTAAGAAAACTTGATGACTTGTTTGAAATTGCAAGGAGCGGTACCATTGAATTTTTGACGCACGACGGGGAAAGTGCAGTTAATGTCTCGGATAAATGTGCTTGGGCTGAAGAAATAAGTTCTTACGCAAATAAAGAGAGGAGAACGAAATGCAGTTAGTGGTGGAATACATTTCAATATATTCAAGAAGAAAGTAAAAGGTGTGGTTCTCCGCTCCTAACAGTGTCAGAAGAATAAGAAATACAATGAAAATGTATTTTATTTTGGTTAATGTACCGAAATTCATGGACAGTGAAAATAAATTGATCTCTTGGATTGGAAGTATTGTTATTGCAATTAAATTCTTTCTAAGGTAAGCAAATTTCTTCAGAGGCTAGATCTTGCCAGTGTGAGCAAAGTCTTTGCCGAGGGAGGGGAGGGGGTTGAGGGGAAGTCTATAGTAAGTGGTGCGGGCCGTACCTCAGCGGTGCCGCGGTGCTGGGAGGCGCCCTGGGGGGGATTACATTACGACGGACGATATCTCCTAAACGCTTAGAGATAGATCAAATCAAACAGAAAATTGGCCCTAAAGGGCTTTACTTTTACGTTTTACATAGGAATAGCACTTTGTGACCCCAAAAAACTCAATTGAGGGTCCTTAGTACTTAGGGCCCTTGGGGCACGGGTTGCCGTTATTTTAAAGTAACCAAATTTTAACACGTGAATATAGACCTTATTTGGATCATTTTGAGACCAGGAGAACATAACTTTTCGCAATTCTGAAAAATAAGGGCCGGCCTAATGACCACTGATACCACCAAACAGCCAGAGAACGAAGAAAGAGATATGAAGGGAGTGAAACGATTTGAGAATAAAAGAAAACTGTGATCCTATCGCACGAGCTACCTAAACGTGATGGAAATTTTATAACCCGCCAGAAAATACAACCGGCGCGCCGGTAAACGTGGAGGTCAACATCCGGGTGCAGTGGCACGCAGAAGGCGAACGACGGTGGCTCATTCTCGCTTCCGCCTATTTCCGCGCGCAATCAGCACAGCCGAATGGCTAACACAAAGGGGAGGCTTCAAAAGAAAAATAATGACAGCCGCGGATGAGCACTACTTGCAGCTCAAATATAATTCCTTTTCATCCGAATCTCGTCAATCATTCTTGATGATCTATTTCAACGGGAACACTAACTTACAGAAAAACAAAACAGTGTATACCACCAATGGTTCGACTCAAGAAAGTGCGAGCAATCATGGTCCACAGCAGTAAGAGTCAAATGTTTGAACGAAAATAGTTCCAAATGGGTACGGAGTACAGTCCGTGATTTTTATGAGAAAATGAGGGTACAGAATCAATTAATTAAATAGGAACCTAAAATTAGGTTTGCATGAGCACCAAACATAATGCAATCACAACTTCGCAAGGAAAGAATTGGAAAAATTTAATTTAGCACTTAGGGCTAATAAAGAAAAGTAAAAATGGATAATTGAGATCTTTCCAGTCCATATAAAAATTATGAAACAGAGAAAATCGAGACATCCTTGGATCCTCTAAAAACCAGGAATTGTTCAAACTTATATCATAAATGATATGCCTCTATGACACGAAATTAGTCAAATTTCGAATAAGCCTAGCTATAGCTCGAACTTGCTCGAAAAAAAATTGCAGACAAAACATATTATATTTTTTCGACGATTTCAAACTCAAGAATAGTATGATTCCGGGGTTTCAGGATTACCAAACATCCCAATTATTACAGAAAGAAATAAATGAGAGGGAGCTAAATATAGAACTGCTTAGTTCAAGCGTGAAATGGATGGTCGGTAGCGATGAAACCACTCCGGACGAGGAGGAAAGCTGGTGGCACGGACAATAGCGCGGAACGCCGAATCAGATACGCAGCATATCACGCAGTCATCAACACCAGTTCATCGTCCAGGCAAAGACTACCGGCCGAACGCCGCGAAAAACAATGGGACCACTGCTTCGCCGCCTCTGCATAGCACGGCGACTTGCTATTTCCTTTGCCGAACTCCAAATAATGCAAGAGGAACACTGAGGGTCATGAAAACAACTTTAGATTACACCTCGAGAGATGTACACAGTGAACAGGAGCCAAAAATGAAGTCCATACATAGTTCTTCGTTCGAGAGCATACGATAGTCCTGCAGACTCGATAGTAATAATTTTGAACGAATATTTACATGAAAATTTAGGAATGATGATCTAAAAAAATATGGAATCTGTGCGGATCTCGAACGGTTGAAAGTTTTGACGGTGGGTGGGAGAATATATTGGAGCAACAGAAAGAAAGACAAAAGATTCACCCACCTTTGATGGATTTGTGAATGCGGCTTATTACCGTTCAAGATACCTGCAGATCGCCCTGAGAGTAAGAGGAAAGGTATAAAGTTTTTGATGGGCCCTGTCGTTTCCAAGGCACTGTTTGCTATCGCCCTCAAGGTAAAAGAACCCACGTAATGAGTTGAATGCGCTATTTATTTTTTGATGTTATTTCATTATTATCCCGTAATATTCAGCGCTTAAGGCCAATGTTATAGGTAGAAAGATATAAGTGAAAGGTCGGGCGAAACCCACTTCTGCCATACAAATGAACTCAACAAAAGACGGCATGGGAGCCACGAGCAAACGTCCCACCCGAAGGACAGTAAAGTATTTGGGTGATCTAACATAGCACCTAATTATTAAATATGAAAAACATCTCAAATGACATTACCTACATAAAAGTCAGGTTTGAGAAAACATCTCCTTATTTTCGTAAAATTCACATAATCAGTCTTGTGATGACATAAAATAAAAGCTAAAGCCACCATTTAATTGATCATTTACCACTATTGCACCACTAAGAAGAGTAGGAGAGAAGGGATTGCTCATGCAAACCTTGATAAGAAGGAGGAACAATATCATAGGCCAATTCTTGAGACATGATCACCTAATGAAGACAATCGTCGAGGGACAGGTAGATGACAAAAACGGAAAAGGAAGACCTCGAACAAAATATATGGAATAGGTAAAGAAGGATGTGAAAGAGAATACAAATATGTTGGTGTAAAAAGATTAGCTGATAGCAGTGGCGGATCTATGGGGGGGGGGGGGGCTAAGGGGGCTATCCCCCCTTGGACATCCAATTCACACTAGATAGAATGGTAATTTTTGTTCGGACCCGCAATAATTCTGGCAGTTTACCCCATTCGTAGCCCCCCTTGTCCCTATCCTGGATGCGCTACTGGCTGATAGGAATATTGAGTGGAAAGCTGTGTCAAACCAATCTTAGGACTGATGACCAGTCATAATGATGATGATTGTAACATAATTAATTTTTAGATGAAACAGGAGTTTAAACTTACAATTTGGGCAACAAGATAAAAAGAAATCCAAAATAATTACCCATCACAGTACCAGGCATTGAAACTTTATAAAATCTCACAGGGTTATGAAAAAAACTTCCGGGAGACATCTCAACGATCGAAATGAAGAAATCGAAATAAAAAAGATCGAAAAAATTCCCACAGTAAGAAATGAACACACAATTTATGCATCGGAATATCTAAACAAGTTTTCAAGGCACTTATCTAGACGCACACTCGAATGGGAGTCAAGGAATTAAGACATTCCAAAACGGAGAGATAACGATTCGAGGGCTTACGAAACCAATACGATTGTTCCCCCTAAAGCGTACCGATGTAGTCGAGAGATAGCGATGGAGAAGGAGGGAGGGAGGGGCAGGTAAAAATGAAACCATGGAATGAAAACGAACGAGTTTCCTCCTTCCGATCGGTATTCCATCGTTGGCTCCGCAACGTCAATGCACAGGAGCAGCACGCCACCTCGTGGAGGAGAGGAGGAGGACAACGCCAACATTTCAGATGAAAGCAATACAGGAAAGAGAGAGCGATATCATGCTCAAAAGAGACACATCAAGCAAGAAACAAAATTCAACCCTGCAAAGTAGGGATGGTAGGTGAAACGAAACGAAAATGTTTTGTTTTTACCCGGAGGGAAACGAAAATACGAGACCTAGATTTAGTTTCGTTCCTGAACGAAATTAAAATAACCAAGGAGTTAAGTTTCGACCCGGGACGAAACTTTACTCCCGGGAGCGAAACTAAATTAATAGAAACTCCGCTGCTCATGGTTAATTTTCGATCCCAGAAGTTGAGTGGAGGGGGATAAGAGGGGATAGTTTCGACCCATTACGTGTGACATACGTGGTGAGGTGAAAGTATTGAGCTAAAAGTGAATGAATATTGAATGGCCAATTTGCGTTCACCGTCCTCCTGTTAGTGGTAAAAATATGAGTGTCCCATGCATCTAATGGCGGTAGGCCTAACCTCTACTTCATTCAACCATACTTCGTACTCGGTGTGTGGGTCGAAACTAAACTGTTCGAAGGTGAAGCACGCGGTCCCTCCGGTGCGAAGCATAATCTACGTTTCGTTTCGACCCAGAGTTTTAAGCGAGGATTACACACACGAGTTAACTCGTAGTCGATCGATTTATATTGAATCGAATGTGAGTTTCGACTCCACTTGGATTCACTGTTGTGTCTACACGTCTAGCGCTGTCGATTGCACGTTATCGCAAGTGAAGTCTTGTCGTTGGCGGTATTTTTGTATCAAGCATATAACCAATTATTCGTTTGTGTCGATGTCTATTAACCGAAGGAGAGTCGCGCTGGGACTTGTTTTGTTGAGCAGCCTGAAGGATGTTCAGGAGAAGTTTAAGTTCAGTTTAAGGTGAAGGGTTTTATTTTTATGCCTACATACTGTAAAATAGTAAGTGATAACAGCAAAGTTTTTTTTCATGTGATGGGAGCGATGAGGAGATGAAAGGAATAGTAAATAATGGTAAAATAATAAATTATATGAAGGTATATTACGTTTTACATTGAAGGTTCTACCGATTTCTGTGGAGCAATAATTCTCACTTCTCATTCAATGATTGCTATGGGAATTTGGCAGGTTCCTTGTGGAGGAAGAATTAATCTTCCTTTCATTCGCTTGTTTCATGTCTTGAGTATTCGGCGAGGAGTTTACAATAAATGGCTGTGAGAAAGAGGATTCAATTTTTACTTACAGTAAAATGCATAACTATGAAACCAATGGAGTCCACTAATCCAAGAGATTTCTATTTGTGTAGCAGAGTGATGTGATTTACTCTATCACACGCTTTAGAAATGTCAGTATAGAGGACATGAATTTGACAACCATCCTCAAGTCCTTGGATTAAATAGTAAAAACCAAAGGCATTCATGCCTTTGATATTCCTCGATAAACTTTATGGTGTCTGCCTCGGTAAACGGCCCCCTCCGGGAACTCATATTCCCTCCTCTTGCGTACACGCTTACACTTCTCTCAACGTTCTCCATTTTTAAACAGCGATCCACTGCTGTCGGACCAGTGCGATTTTTTCGATCTAATCGAGAACCCTCGGATAGCTACTAGGATGGCGGCTACCTCGTCCGAGTATCGAGAACCACAGCAATCGATAGTGAACTCGGCCGGAAGTTGATATGATACACGTCCGAGTCAGCTAGTACCAACGAGTCGACTCGTACGTGTAATCCCCGCTTTAGTTTAGTTTCGACCCAAAGTAGTTTCGACTCCGATTTCGTTTCCACCCTGGGTTTAGTTCCCCGGATTTAAATCCATTTCGTTTCTAATCTTATTTCGCTCCACGGAACGAAACTATTGAAATTTTGCTTGTTTTGAATTTCGTTTAGTTTCTATTGCCATCTGCAAAGGGGGTGCAGGTCTAAACCCTGTATTACAACAACTTCATATAACTATACATTTTAAGTTTCGCGAATGAGAACTAAGGATAAGAGATAAAAAATTGAAAACTTTATCCTTGAAATAAAGGAACTTTCCTCATGATAGCTATCGGACAAGTAATAGTAGAGAACATGCAAGAGTTAAAATTTGTCTCCGTTTACCGATGAGTAGTATGGCAATGACGAAGGTGGTTGAATTCAATTACATAAACACAAAATTCCTCCAATTCTACTTGAAAGCTCTGAAGCACACACATAAATTCATAGATAATAATATAACATACTCATTGATTTGAACGAATGAGTTTAAGATCTCGTTTCCGAAGAAAGAATTCAGTTGATCATCTTTCCAGGCTGTGTTTCTTAAATCATTGTCACAGCAAAATTTATAAGCAGCTATAAATGCACACGATTAAACCTAACATACTGAAACCTATCACGGGTCAGAATAACAATCACGGGGCAAAATCTGCATGCGTTCCTTTAAAAAATATTATACATCACTCTTATGAAAAAAATATATCAACATATACTTCGAAATCAATGACTTTTTTGTGATGAAAAACGATTTCAATACGGGACGCCGAGGGGTCAGACGACCCACGATCCGTCTTTGAATTTTCGTTCGTCATTGAATTCGATGCCAAGGACGACCGCATAATAGACTAGTGTACCCATACGGCTATGCATACAGAAACGAAACTCAGCCCGCAGCGTAAGAAGAAAGCCACGTTGACGAATGCAAATAGATTCAGGAGCCCACCCGGTAAATAAATAAATCACCGCGAAGGAAAAGAAAGAGAGAGCGTCTCAGTCTCACGAGAGATTCCATGATCGGAAGGTCGTCACTCCAAGTTTCGAGAGGTGAGAGTAAAGAATCACAAATAATAAATTTTTGTCCCTCCGAATGACAGGCGTTTATCGACCGCGCCAAGCAAAGGTAGTATTTACACATGAAAAATTATAAAAACTATTATCTACACAAAAACTAACAAACTACGCGGCACATCAAAACGAAACATGAGGGACCGTAGGAATGATTTTCACATCTATCACGCTTAGAATGATATCACACCAATAAACAAGAAGTTCAAATTAATATTAAAACTCCAAAAAATAAAAAATAAAATAGGAAAAAAAATGAAATGTGTAAAGGGAACCGACTTTTTATAAAGGCGTGTTTATTTGGTTTCCTGCCTTCCGCTTCCCTTTATCGTAAAACTTCATCGAGCTGTTGCGATGAATATTGATTAAATTGCTAATTATTTTCTATAATTTTCTTGAGTCATCAAAACAGTGTTTACCGCTTCCGAAAACAACCTGTTTTAACATTTTCACAATAGTTATAATAACTCCAGAATTTTAAAGCTAAAATGAGAAGGGTTAGCTCATTCAAAAATATTTGTATTTTGATGCACAAAGGTTAAGAAAACACTTAGCTGTTTCACAAAATAAAATATATTGCGACCGGTTTCGATACAGCGTATCATCATCTGGCCAGATGATGATACGCTGTATCGAAACCGGTCGCAATATATTTTATTTTGTGAAACAGCTAAGTGTTTTCTTAACCTTTGTGCATCATGAAGGAGTTTCACCATGTTACGCCAACCACCATCGCATTTATTTGTATTTTGATAAAAAACTGGTCATCAAACTAGGAGTAAAATGTAATAAAATGAGAACAGAATCATAACTAACTTTTATCATGCTGACTGAGCTAAGAAACAGTTACGAATTCGTCCGAAACCCAGCCACAGTTCATTAGGATTCTCCAAATATGGTCCCACTCGAACTCACCTGAAAAGGAAATAAAAATAGATATTAAAATTCGCAAAAAAATAATATTATTAGCACAAAATGTGAAAGATTACACCAAAATTCAATTAATTCAAGAAACAAAAGGTGTGCCGAAGAATAAGAGAAGAAATGGAACACCATACGCCAGGGAACAGATGAGTGGCCTTGTCATAAGGAAGTGCATATACGCCTGGGAAAATGTAATGGAAGTAATGGAAGGGAAAAGTGAGGGTAAAGCCATTCCTGGAAGACTAAGTGATTTAGGGAAGCAGCAAAAGGAAGGAAAAAAAGGTAGCAGAACATTGGGGAACTAAAGAAACTAGCTTGGAAAAGGGAGATCTGCAGAAAATCAATATTTTTTTTATTTTTTACTTTATTCTCCAACCACCGGATACAGCTCTTATTGGCCATTTTACACTAGGGTGTTCAACAACTGTAACAAGTAAACATACACAAACAACCATTCCCTGGGCCGGGGAAACCTACCCAGGTGGGACTCGAACCCGCGACCTCTTGTTTGGCAGGCGAGAAGGTTACCCCGCCGCCACCGAGGCCGGCGCCTGTAATATGATTGTAATTCCATGAATTAAATGGATATCTGATTATGTTAGGTGACGATTAGGCAGCCCAAAGAGCCCAATACAGGAATCAACTTACCACCAACGAATCATTCAACTAACCAGTGACCGAACGTAAGTAGCCAACAGCCGAACTACTTCAATGATAATGCATCAGGAATAAAAAAATATACCGAAAAAGAAATCGTTCCAGCCGAAAATTGTGTAACAGAATAAATTTTACGCGAAAAAAGAGAAAATTTCTCACTTAGAAGGGCACTATTCCCCTTGATCAGAAACGCTACCATCTCAATGGCGAACCGAGTCGGGAAGACCACTTATTTCTCCAGTTCGCAATCAGTGAAAGTGTTTTAACCAACCTTCCCGGGAGCGGTAATTCAACTTTCCACGGCGAGGAGTCGAATCCGGTCCAAAATTTTCCGAAAGTCCCCATAGACACGAGAATTAAGATGGATGATTCGGGAATGCTTGGGGCGAAGCCTTTGAGAAGGATTGCCGCTACCGCGTGGAGGCAGGCAAGAAAGAGTACCGACAAGCGATGCTGCTCCCTGCCGACGATGCATAGGAATTTCCGACGAAAAATTTGTGCCCAGGAACGCGGTGGGGGAGAAGAAAGTAAGGGCGACGAAGTAGTTCAGCCCCGTCACCCGTACAACGCCGTCTGCTACACCCCGAGGGGTACGCATCATCCTCGACCGTACATTAGTGCATTGAAACTGTCTTAAGCGGCCACAGAACAGGTTGGAGAATAATTACCACAGAGTAGAGGTGAAACATTCAAGGTTTTCAGGAAAGATTAAAGATTAAATGGTCCTTTAACTAATCTTACACTATAAACTGGCATATATACATGGTAAGGATTAACATAAAACAGCCACTGCCAGGGGTGCGAATGCAGTGATAATGATAGCAACCGGGTATGGAGAGGCGGCTATTGAAAAGATGAGGACTTTATATTGCTTATAAATTAGGCTACAATCGTGAAATTTTTTGGAGCAAATAGTTTCGTATTGCTAATCATCATCTGTACTTCAAACATGAAACTTTCAAACACGTAACAGGACAAAATTGTAATTTTTAAGATACAGTCGATTATTGATAAGAGCATACAGAATACACTGAAAATTTCAATATGATAGTGAGGAAGTAATTAAATCATACCATGAATTAGTAAAGCAATTAATATTGTGATTGAAAGCTTAGTAAAGAATATAACTGTAAGCCGGTTATGTATATGATAAGTATGTAGATCGTGTAGACTAATGTACAGGTCGTAAAAGTTTTCAGTCAAAGTTTTACATGCTTATATTTCATAAAAATATAAACGATTATAAACTAAGTTATATTTGAGACCAATCTACTGTGAAAGTTTCAGATTTGTACAAGTGCAGACCGCGTCATTGAGTAAATTACGATAAATTAAATTTTCTTACGGGCGTATGACTGAATTCAACACGTAATATGTATATTATTAATATTCCTTCCTCCCACCATGGTCTTTGTATATACATTTCATCACGAAGAGGAGAAAAACGGTCCAAGTGACATCTTATCGCACAAATTCCATACCATGCTTCATAAAAATAAGTTAGCATCGATTACAGACATACATACAAATGCCTACGTTGAGAATGTTATGTACGCGATATCCATTATTTTTACTTTAATCCAGAAATAACGTTAAAAAGGACACGTAGGTATGCAAAGTTTCACGCAAAGCGTGCAAAAGCCCAAAAAAAAATCCAGCTACCTCCTCCCCTCCGCTTGATCCACTTCACTAACTTTCACTGTTTACGCCTTCTGGAGACCATATCTTACCGGCTACACCGTTTCCAAATCCGTGCGCTCCTTTTCCGAAAGCGTGCTCAAGATCGAAATCGATGGGAAATGTCACACTCCATTCTACCACGACGACGAAAGGTAGGACAGTACGGCGGAACGACTTTAGTTCGAGGAATAGGGTTGTCGCACTGCTGAGGTGTGAACGTTTTTGCATGGTTATTCTAGCTATCGACCATCATTTAACCAATGATCATCTTGAAGAGATGAGCAACGAAAAACTAAAATACGATTAATGTCAAAGGTAGCCCATACATAAACTAATTTAAATACACCAAAGGGTGAAGTTCGCCATGAAATAATATTTGACTTAGCCGGGATTCGAACCCGGATCTCCCGATTGCCGACGCTCTGAGAGAAAGGCTTGGCGGTGGAACTGGCTGACATCCCTGACCGGCAATCGGGAGATACGGGTTCGAATCCCGGATAAGTCAAATATTTTTTCATGGCGAACTTCATCCGTTGGTGTATTTAACTTAGCACCCGTGCGCGTGACTGCGTACAAATTCACTTATTCCTGCAGTCCTATAAACTAATTTGGTCGTTCTTAAGCGAAGTTCATCGTTTTTCTATAACCACTGACGATGGATATCAACGATTAGCGATGGTCTGCGCTGGTGAGGGAGCAATAAGTTTTCTACATTTTAAATACATTTTTTTAATTGGCCTCATCTTTATCATAATCTTTTGCCATTTTTCGATAGTGAGATTCCTTGACATTCAACGGCTACCAACCTGAAATGTTGAACTAATTTCAATAGTTACCGAAGGTGGTAGGAGAGGAAAATTACAGCATTATTTTGTTCCATAAAAATAAGGTCGGAGCTACTGATACTGAGTCATCGAGTTATTCTTACGAAAGCATTTTCTGAGAGACATTTCGCAATTCCTTTGTTGACTAAAAAAATTCCGAATTGAGGTAAAATTCAATTATTAAAGAAATTTACTTTTCAAAAGTCGAAAAAAATTCTTCCACTAAAAACGAATGTCAGTTGCAAACATAGGTAAAGGTTATTCATGAACGAGCCGATGTTTAACATTTTATAACCACGATTTTTTTATTTTAGGCAAAATATCAGCTTACCTTTTTGATACAGTAAAGTATGGAAAAAATCAATTGAAAACAATTGTAGCAACTTCGGTTACCATACTGAAATTTTTGACCAAAATAAAAACTTAAGGACAGGAAATAGAGGGACAGAAATGCTTAACATTCTCTCATACCACCATCGACAGCATTAAATGGGATGGACTAAAATTGAGGTAAAGGATACTAGTTTATGATGAGCGCACACGATTTTGTACTTCATCAGATAGCGGACATATTAGTATCGGATATTGCGGAAATTAATATTTTTCCGCGGTCTATATTTCAGAATGAAAAACGAGAAATGAAAAATTACGGCACTTATTTTAAATCCCGATGTTATTCCGCGTATATAACCATTCAAACTTGACGTGGATATCATATAAGAGGCCTCATACGAATTCGACCTGACGTCTGCAGCGTAGTTTTTGGGTGAAGTACCCGAGATCCTTAAGGCGAGAATAGCCCCTTTGTAGCCATTTTACACAATCCGCGCCATCAAAGTGAATAGACGCGAGACAATTCTCCCGAGATGCGGGCAGTGCAGCTGAAACCGCACGAGAACACTTCGGTTGAACCCCCATAAGACGGTCACGGGATAAAACATTCGCTTGGGCCGCCTCAGAGCGGAGCTGCAACCACATTATTGGCGCGGCATCGTAATTTTTGGTGCTTGACGGGTCGACCTGCGGTGTTGGATACGCCCGCGGGCCACTTGAGAGCGCCCAACGGCGCTGCATCGTAACATGTGTTTATTTCCCGCCTCCTCCGGTAACCTTGAGTGACGCAACCCTGTGGGTAACTCCATTTTTTTCATACGGACCATTGTTCTCGCGCTGCGTTCCTCAACGATCGCAGATGCCAGTCGGGTAGCGAGAGCAGCTCCCACACTGGAGCCGGCCGGGAAACAACAGGGGACCTCGGACGTCAGATTGTCTTCGGGGGTGACTAGTTTTACGCAGTATCATTATTTTTCAAGTCATCATCATTTTTACTCACTCAAGGAAGTTTTGCAAATGGAAAATTACTCACAGTAAATTTAAATTAAGTTATTTGCGGCTTCTGTACATGTGACCATGAACGAGATAGCGAAATGCGAGATTAAGTGATGATTCTGATGGGTCTAACTAGCCGCTGCGACGGTAGCGTTCGTTTTCACGTTATTATTTCACATAGAAATTTTACATCCATTAAATTTAATATTCTATAAGAAGTAAATACATCAGGATTTCAATATCAGCCTTTAATTGTCAACTTTTGCCATTTATCACTGTAATATTTCAATGCTAAACTCAATCTCACACTTCGGTTACTACGTAGCTCCTTGAACGGCCTTACTCAATAAGATCTCGACAGCTCTTCACGAAATTACTCCGAGGAAAACTATAATGCACTAAAGACTGCTTGTGAGCAATCATCTTAGGGACAGATGAGAAATAGAATTTGTGCTATCGCCATTCGGACAATAATGCATATTCCAAAATATTCCTTTTAAAAATTTTAGTATTGTAGTTCACGTTGAAGAAATTCGCTCTCTACCCGTCGCCCTTGAGATGAAAACCTCGATACATTGCAGGAGTGAATTTATCTCTTCATCTGGCAATTGAGTTGTATATTCTCCATCCCATCCTATAAGGCCATCCCCTTCCTATATATCGTGAATCTAGGAAATATGATACCCGCTAAATCTTGCAGATATTATTTCTCAATTAATCCCGGTACACTATCAGACCTGCCTCAAGTAGCCCTACCCTCGATCAGAGTTTTCAGCCTTCCCTCAACCTTCATTCAGACGTTAAAGCGTTATTTTGTCTTACGATACGGTTGTTTTTCCACGCCTACCAAGTCGATCACTCTCGTCCGTTTTCTTTCCTGCCTATCTTACTTTCTCCATCCTCCTTCACACCCCACTACGGACTTCAGAAGCCAATTTCTACATTTCTTCCCTATTTTTTATATTTATTTCCGAAAAATTCAATGATAAACCCCATATGAGACCACTTTCCAGCGCCGCGCCGTCTCAATCACGCATCCCCCAAAATAAAGTCATCACTGACGCTTTCACACTTATACAACAAAAACTCTTGCGACAAATCTCGTTCCTAATTCAAGACAACAGAAATTTGGGGGATCGGTTTGTTGTGTGGATAGAGTGTTAGGTCATTCCCACCTCTTGACCAAGGGGGGCCGGGTTCAAATTCTGTGGCGGAGATTTTTCAGAGACGTCCGTTCCATTAATGAGTGGTTTGTGGAGGGCAATTCAAGTGCAATATTCCGTCCGTCGGATGGGACGTTAAGCCGTGGTCTCCATGGAGCCTTCCGTTAAGAGCAGGCAAATGTCATCGCCGAGTTTCCCTCCACCCATTCTTCCCTACCCTCCCCTATGGCGGAAATATCTTTAACAGTAGGTCACCTCCGCCATAGCAACCAGCGGAAAAATGAAATAAACGGTATTAACGTTGTAACGGGTACTTTTTAGTTTACGTTCCCACCAGCTAAAGAAAAGCGGGTAGTGCGGAGGATAGTTCTGTATTCTCATAGATGGATTTTTAATTTCAACCATTCTCTCGGAGACCTTATTTCGACGACTCGTGGAGGATGCATAAACATCGCGACATCCCTTTCAACTCAACAGTTACACAAAATTAAAATCAATTTAGTAATATAAAAAAACACAGTACGAACAACACTGGAGACAAACAAAAAATCGTCCTCTTCCAACGCGCATGACTTTGCTTTCTCTCGAATTAATACAAATTAATCACAGAATGACTAAGCCAATCTAGTTTAACTCAATGAAAACAAAAGCGGTATCGTTATACGAGCCGCTATACAAACGAAATTCTTCATTCAATCCAAATTTAAGTTGTGACATTCTTCCATTTCAATCAACGTATATTGAAACTCGACGGAAAAAATATCTTTGGCATCAAAAAAATGTTTTACTTCCACCTATTTAACCTCCATTCTCTTCATTAGACTCTAATTTCCACCACGACATATTTTAAAGACTTTTTCAAATGAATGTTGGTGGTTGTTTCCGGGAAATGCTGCGTGGGTAACATTATCTGGTCGACGTATCTTATTATTATTTCACTCCTACTGGGGGCGTTTTCAAGAGAACGGTTTCGGACGTCTACAATGTCATGAGGCTTTTCTACTGAATAAAGTTGAGGAGTGGAAAATAACAAAGACAAATCAATGTCTTCATCACAGTAAAGGAACCGGCAACGGATAGGTAGAAGTTGAGGGCTGCATTAAACCAATTCTGGGATACCAATAATATTAGTAATGGATAAATGAGGGGTAAAGTTCTCTTCAGGCTGATCCTCCCCAAAAATTGGAGATGGGTTCGAACCCGGTTTAATCCCTCCCCGCCCCTCAGGAAACGACTTTTTTTACAGTCTCACGGTTAGCATAAACAGAGGGGCTGAGGGGAAACCCAAAGCCGATACCAGCGTTGCAACCAAGTGAGTTCGGAAAAATACCGACTTTATTATGAGTAATGGAAACAGTATTTCCGTGCCATACAAATAGATTTTATTAAAACTTGATGCATCTCCGTCTTAGTGATCACTAAATGTGATGGGAATTAAATTTTTACTCGAAATAAACACTTTTTTTCCACGGAATCCGTGAACGAGCGGTAATCACTGTTATGAAAACGTGGGAGGGGGATGAGAGATCACGTGAGCTAGGGAATTTTCAGTCGAAGCGGCAAGCACAGGAGCCAAACAAGGTATAGTATCCCATAATAGCTCAAGATGGCATAAATGGTACCGTAGACCTAAAATAGCCGCCATCGCCATTTCCACAGTGGAAGCTGTTGTGACGGCTTCGCCCAATGAATTAGTGACCAGCGTTGACAGTGTCATACACATGACTTGGACATTACTCACGCAAAGGTGCCGCACACGGGAGAACCGGGTCAAGGCACGCTGGCCTTTCGACGGCAATACACGGCACGACATTAGAAGCCTCTTCAAGAGAAGCACGTTTTCACGAAAGGCGTACACGACGGAAAGGGAAGATTTTGCCACTTTTCCACAACAACGATAATCTTGGGTTTTGACGCTGAAGTTTTTGGTGGAAAGGGCAGTCGACAGTAAACTTCGTTCAGAAATATTATCCTGATAGGTTGACACGGGTAAATATCGCGGGTTAAAAATCGCAGCGGAAAGAGGCGTTTATGCTACGTAGTTCTCAGTGCGCTAAATTTTCGTTCGCGCTGCACATGAAAGGCATGAAAAACTCGCTTCGTTCATGATAACATTTTCAGAAACCAGTGAAGACGGTAATTTAATTGTGCGAAAAATCAGCAGGAAAAATCATTCGCCTTGACCGGGATCCGAACCCGGATCCCTCGGTTTCCGACCGAGTGCTATAGCCAGTTAAGCTACCGAGGCGTCATTTGATTTGATTTTGAATGCGAATGATTTTCCCCTGGGGATTTTTCGCACAATATGTGCATTGCGGGTGACTCCGTAAAAGTTATCACCGTGGCTAGTCCCGGTATACTTCAACGGTAATTTAATGTTGCCATGTGTAAGAAAAACGAGTCTATTTTCCAATCGATAGCATAAAATGGTTATTACCTCTCACCTTATGTCAAGAAAAATTTGATTTGCATATTCAGACATTTTCATTTAAAACATAGTAGTGACGAGGTATGGCAAAGTAAAATAGACAAAACGAGATTTGCGATTTTCCCATTTTATTCACAATAGCTCCTCCGATTGGGCCAAAAACTTAATTTCGTTACGTAAATTCCAACAGCCGCAAATCTCGTGAAGACGGTCGGGATACAAGAAGTAATTTTATATCACTTACAACTCTTGCCGTAACTTCATGGAAGTTAATTATTACTTTCACACCGATTTTTACACTATTCCATAACGAATAGCACTTAAGTCTTTGGGATGGTCCCGCCCCTGCCCAAGCAATAAACGTTTGGAACTTTTGTCCGATATGCGATGAAACCGGTTGCAGACCAATGACAACGCTGTGGAAGAGAACGAATATCAGCATGAACACAAACCATAATAGAGCATGCAATGTGGAATCAGCGCATTTGGTCCGTCGTCGGCTCGGGTCGAGAGTTCATCCCCGTGGGAAGGCAGCCGCAGTGGGTAGCCGACCTCATCACAAGGTCCAATTAATGTGGGACGGCGAGCGTTCAAACAAATGAGAGGAGACAATTAGAGAGGAAAAAAAGAAGTGCTCACGCATTTAAAACCACGGGACGGTGGAAACTCTGAGCGCGACCTGACAGCCACGATGAGCAAACGAGCTACCGGGATAATTAATTGCTGACGGGGGTGGTGTTGGGTTGCGCACCGATGAATGAATTAAAAGGAACCCTTTGTTTGAATTCTCATCTGGGATCGTGAACAAGTTCCTCAGGTAATACACTCTTTGATTCGGATATTTTTCGGGAGTTTCTCGAAAATATTTCAGCGGCTAACGGTTACCTCGCGAGGAAAGAGC
Source organism: Ischnura elegans (assembly GCF_921293095.1). Taxonomy (NCBI): domain Eukaryota; kingdom Metazoa; phylum Arthropoda; class Insecta; order Odonata; family Coenagrionidae; genus Ischnura; species Ischnura elegans. Next base: position 89,950,745 of record NC_060249.1, read on the forward strand.
CTGGGATTGCTCAGCGTAGTGTAACAAACTCTTTTGAGATGGTCCCTCCCCTGGCCAAGCGAGAAACGTTTGGGAACTCTTTATCGCTCAATCTCCAGCCACGCACCTTCGTGCCCCTCAGCACTTTACACTCACTTCCTCATTCCCCCCCGGCTTCACCACCTACGAATTTCCCAGAAGTTGTCCACAATTGGTGGTTCAAGTCCATTCCAAGAAGCTGATCGAAGCGGACAGAGACCATACAGTCCGAGAGGTAGTCCACCACGGACATTTAAAGCGCGATCATACGTAACCAAGATCTTAAGGAGTAGCCGATGATCGTGGGTATTTAAACTTTGATTCAAAAGTATTCCAAATGCAAGCACACAATTCTCAAGTATGAGATTTTTACGCATCATGAGACGCTAAAATATGAAATAGAATTGGCTAAGAAGATAAAATATAGAGAGCAGGGATTCGTGTACTTTGGAATATTATTGGAGAAATGCAGCTCTTTAATTCCGATAAAACCTCTACCTGAAGATCACTTAATTATAGTAACAATTACCTTAAAACTAGTATTTAATTTATTAATTAAAGTCATTACTACTTCTGCAGACATAACCATAAAGTATATATCTCAACAATCAATTATGATGATTTTAACGGAGACCTTGACGATTAGAGATAATTCTTCAGCTCCACGTTATGAGATTAATATTCATACCAGACGTTACATCATAAAAGTCGCTCTAAACCAGAAACATATTCCATAACTAGTTAGAGGATATTATCTCCTCACTTGAACTACCCTCAAGTAAGCCATTCAACGTCAGCGAAAGTGCGATATTGACACGAAAAGCCTTATGGTGAATCACTTACGTATTCCTCATCGGCGTTAAGCTCAAAACTAGTGACCAAGTATGGAATAACCGAAGGCCGTGGTAAAGACACTCTCATTAGTCTTCTCATTGACCCAACGGAACACAAAGAATATAGGAGCACAATGACCATGACAAAAAATTTAGTTGAAGGTGATTTTACGTACAATTTCAACACAAGAAAGGAACTGAAAAAAAATGAGGTCGCTTTAAAAGTCCAGAAAAGGGCGTATTTCAACTGCAAATCCTTGTACCCAACGTCTCTTTCGTACAACTATTGGAAATACTGAAAGGAAAGCGTTATAACTATCCGACATGAGCGGGACGCAACTGTATAATAAAAAAGAGGTTTCTTTGAATTTCAAAACCGTTTTGATGAAGCCGACATAGCCGACACCGACCTAGTCTCACAAAGTCTACGACTACGAAACAACAGCTAACGTATTTTTCTGCATTATTACCACGAACGATAAGTAAGATCCAAGTTCTTCGAGTGGCTAATAAGGATATAAATCAGAATTCTATTTAACGTCAACGTGAAGAATACTGAACTACGATTCGTGTTCTCCGGGATGCGAACAATTCATGACTCTTAAAAGTCTCCATCAAAAGAACACGAAAACAGGTAGCAATACAAGAAAAATTGCACCAACAAGTTATGACGATATTTCAAATATTCAATGGTGAACAAAGAGAGTATTTCCATCAGCATTTAGAAATATTGCCATTATTTTCCATCCCCTCCAATACGTCCGATCGCACATTTGATACTCACAGCAATATTCGACGTGTAATTATGACAGCTACTACTTTCAATCACAAGTAAAAAATTTGCGTTGACTGTCAATATTGTTTCCAACATTTTTATTAATAATTCCCTGTATTAAGTCATTAAACTGGTCATGTGTTCCAAAGTCGGCAAATTTCATAATACTGCATAGCCAGCCCGATCCCTGTGGTAAGCCAAAATCACACGATCATATTTTCCGTCCCTCAAACTGATAGTTCCAGGGATAGCTATCCCTAGCTATCCAGGGACCAAAAAATTAATCGCTTGACTCATCATTTTCCTAATCACAAGGGCATTCCGCCGTCCCTCGTTTTATCGCTTCGTCCGACACTTTCCATATTTACAACCGTAATTTCACTAAAAGCTCAATGTGGCGTTATAATCGACGTTAGACCGTACCAGCGATGATTTCAGCGACGGAAAAAGGGACGTGACGCGGTATGGAAAAAAGGGACGGGATTCCCTTCCCTGGAGCCATTGCAGAAAATGATTGCGTAGAAAGGTCATTTTTCAACCATCATTGGAGCTATCGCTCGAAAGAGATTAAGAAAATGATCGAGTGATTCAGGCTTTATAAACTCAGTGAATCTCACATCCCTACTTTTGTCACGGACAGCAAAACACCCCGCCCCTCAGCAAAAGGGCCTTTTCTGTCTCCTTTTCTACTCATTCTCCGTTGATGATACCCAGGAAAAAAACTAATGGAAGAGCCACTGTACTTATAACTTTAAGTAAGTAAAAAGATATGCACATGAAAGACGCGATCAACAGTATTGAACTCCTGAAATATGCCGGGACAAAATTAGTCTCCAGTAATCAACAACGGGCGACAATCTCTCCACTTCATCTCCGAGCTAAACCGGATGAAAACAAACCACAAAAGGAATCTACCTCGGAATATTGGTTCCTGAAATAGCACCGCTGAACCATTTATCCCCGGTCTCTCTTCAATGTTGTCTACACTCACGATCTGTTTTTGGCAATGACTGATGCCTTCCTGGAGTCAACGGAATACTAAAGCCCACATCCCTTTTGTTTGAATAAGGACGGAACCTATCCAAACACGGATTCTCGGACAGATAAGAAGCGAACCCAATCCTGCTCCAGGGATCCCATTTGCGCCACTAAATCACTGCTCACCGAGAATCAGCCCTTGAAATTGCTTTCAAGATGCATTTCCACTCAGTCTCTGACAAAGAGGAAATCTAAGGGAAAATGGACTCCGTCGAAACGCAGACAGTAGATAGATGAATAATAGCTCAAAAAAATTAAAAGAGCACAGACCCACAACCGGCATAGGGAAAATATAGCAATGAAAACATAGTATGCAATTTAATTTACCTGGCGTGGTTCATCTATTTCGTCTGACTTACTTCTTAGGCTGTCATCTTCAAATTTTCAGGGATTGTAGAGTGCAAAGTTTTCAATAATTATATTTATACTAATTTCAAATTAGAGAAAGTACGAACGTATAACTTTCGAATTTGTGACACAGATAAACATTAAAAAGGGTGTAGGTACAACCCATACCCCGAATAATATACGATAATAGCCAAATATTTAAACAGAAAGTACACATGGAAATAAGACCGGCCGTGCGAAAGTGATGAATCCCATGAAAGAATCCCAATCAAAATTAACTTTAACTCTACGTCGTTTTCGAGTGACCGCTAACATCTTTCAAGTGCCCGGATAATATAATTTCAATTTCAGCAAATAATATTATTTAACATTCTAACGATTTAAATCAGGAGGGTATTTGGAAAGTTGCCATTAGATTGCGCGGTATAGTTATATTCCACCCGAAATGAGCTTAAATTACACGGACATAATTACAAACACAACCGTATTTATGTCTAAACGCATCTCATGAGCTAAAAAGACAAGCAGAAGGAAGAGCTGCAATAGGATACAAGTAAGACGTAACGGCAAGTAATATAATATGGAAAAATAATAAGAGGGTTGAGTAAATCCGCGAACGAGCGATAGGCTTGTGACCACAGCTAATTTAATGCTCGTTCACTCATTGACTATATCCCTCCAGCAATGTCTTGAATAACCTTCCCACAAACAAGACTACTTAATCGATGATTGCAATCAGATGGCACATCAAATAATGTCATGAAATACATTTCAAGGGACCACAGTAGAATATCACTTATACCCTTTCACCAAGAAACCAAGTGTTTTTCTAATCGCATAAAATATTCAATGGTAATGTTCATACACACTTCTGATTTTGCCAAGAAGTAACAATATTGATGAGATTTTTTCTGTTAATGATACGCGGATACATATCACAGTACGGATAGCAAAGATGTACTTTGATTAGTACTAAAGCTTGGTTTAATTCATTAATTAAAAGGAATATTTCCGTATTGTGGGCAATTAAATTGTGGTTTTGTGGTGATAAAATCAGTGCTTCGCTTGAAAATCCTAAAATAACGGGTACTTATTAATTAAAATCGAGTATACTATAAAAAATCGGAATTGTAAATTGGTAAATTAAGACATGGTAAATTATGACGAGATAATTATTGATTTTCCTTTTGTCTTTTAGTAATTCGTATCCAAACTCAGGACCACATTCTTATTGGATCGACAGAATAGCAAAGACGCCATTTCCACTGGATTTGATTTGCGTTCTGTAGAAGGAATGCATTCGGAGTTAAATCAATGATCCTTCTCTCACTGATGATATTTCCAGCAATGCCCATAAAAGCCAATCAGCCAAGACCCTCCTCATTTGACCGTTTAATCAAACAAATAGAAAAACACATTTGGAAACAGAATAAAGAATAAACCAAGTCCTCATTCCCGGTTAATTGAAGGGCTGACGTGCCCGAATGATGAAAGATGACAATCGTTTTAATAACGTGTTTGGTCACGGGAAGCAATGTCGGAGAGACTGGAGGTTATTTTCACGAACAGTTTCGGAATTAAGATAATATTTGAGCAGTGACGCCATAATCCACTTTCAATCTTGAAATAATTGCCCGTCGTTATTTAAAGGAAACAACACCTCAGTCACGCGATAGGTCCACGAATCGCAGCAGCAATAACATATCTCAGGGCCATCTCGGAGCAGTGAGCAAACGCGAAAGTAATTTTCTTGGTCGAGCCGAGATATTTTCGCATCAGTGAATTTCCGCGGTGCGATGAAATTTATATCCTCGACCTCAAGCTCTGACTTCGAGTAGGAAAAAAACTTGGAGAATATACGCGCACACATACGACGTAGGTAACGGCTTAGTGCATAGAATACTCGGAGTTCATTGTCAACAGAGCGACAGTTCACGAAAATAAGAAGAAGAAATGGTTTGCTACGCAATTATTTAAAGAGCGGACCTGTATCAAGGCACAGGTATCTTACTTTTAAGGTCCAAAACGTAAGATGCAGAAAGGATGCCATCATAACGGCAAGATTACGTTCAAGATTATGTCATCCGAACAGCAAGATTAGATTATGCGAACATGACGCGTAGTGCATGTTAGTGGACGTAAATTTAAATCCGATGTTGCACGTGGGCGATGGTTCAGCCCTGCCAAACACCTCTGTAGGTTTGCCTGCACGGTAATACGTAGACGTAGATTACTTTAAAAACACTCTGACGAAGATACGCCTACATCAATGAGCAGAAAGGATGCCATCCGTACGGCAAGCAAGCAAAACTGCAGAAATGAGCGACAATATACTGAGTAGTCAAGCAAGACGCATCCAATAAATTGACGGCATGCAGCGCCAACGGCATAAAAGTATAGGTACATATTCATTCCACCACCACAGTATTACATGCAAATGTATGAATAACAAAATGAGGGCATGGTTGAAAAGCTACGAGACTAAGTCCAACAGATTCAGGCTTCAATTGGTGGAAGTTAGACATATTTAAATAAATAAAAGATCGTAGCACTTCTCCACAAAATGTTTACTGCGTACAACGCGTTTCGGCTCTCAGAACCATCATCTGGTATAAGACACTGAAAAACATTTGAAAATAACCTTTATACCTTTAAGAAAGTGGGTTGGGGAGGATTTGACATCTTTGAAGGAGGGGAGTGTGGGGTTAAAGATGTCAAATCCTCCCCAACCCCTTTTCTTAATGGTATAAAGGAGGTTTTCAAATGTTTTGCAGTGTCTTGTACCAGATGATGGCTCTGTGAGCCGAAACGCGTTTGTACGCAGTCAAATTTTGCGGAAAAGTACTACGATATTTTATTTATTTAAAAAAGCTACGAGGCTGTTAACCAGCTAGTACTATTGGGAATATTATTCCGACATATTTATTTTAAAAATCAGCAAAGTAAATAAATTGCCCAACAAAAGACTAGGTATTGAACAGGAGTTGATTCTGATGTGGTCTATATTCAATTTCAGGAAGAATAAATTTCTGAACCCCTCAGTTATCGACTTCAATCCCCGATTTCGTGCTCATTTACTTATTTATTCCTGTACCAACCAAAACAACACCATAGACCTTTTACACCAGAGTTTCCACTTTAAAAGTCAAGCGTACACGAAAACCCATTACCTGGATAGGGTCAATCTACCCAGACGGGACTCGAACCCGCGACCTCTAGTGAGGCAGACGAGGACTTTACCCCACCACCACCGAGAATCTACCATATTACCTTTCAAAACATCATAGACGTCGTCTAAAAATATTGTATCCTACAACTCATTAAAATATTAACTATAAGATTAAAAAGACGGTTACATAGTTGTACTAATCCTAATTTTTTCAGTAAATTCGTAACGCTGATTAAACTGTCTTTCATGTACTTGGCTGACCTTCGTTACACGCCCCGTAATTCAAATTCATGGTAATTTCAGCGATCATCAACTTCATCACGTCAAGTTCCGGAAAAAATGGTTCCAAAATAGGGAACCGCAAGTAGCTTAGTGGCTCTCGCATTGGCCGCGCAGTGCTTTTGGCCCACAGTTCGATCAATGCCCAGGTGACCCTTTTCCCTCCGTATATTTTGAACCCGTTATTAGCCCTTCATAGCAAAAGGTGTTATGTTTCTTGGAACAGGAAGGCCGACGCAACTTTCACGCGATTACGAATGCTACGAAAGCAGACGAGGAAAGCCCTCCGCTGGGAGGTTAATCTAGAACGGAGAAACACTCCTCCGCAGGGTAAAGGTTTTCGCCGACAGAAGAAGAAGAAGAAATAGCTCCCGTTCGCATCACAACCCGCAGTTCGGATTGTAATTGTAACCTTCCGCCTGCCGGCTAGAAAAAGCACTGTCATTCCACAACGAGGGGGAAGAGTCGACCATTAAAGGCACGAAAGGGGGTATTTTTTCACGCGTTTAAAGCCCCCTTCACCGTAAGGCTTTCTCCTGCTAAGTCCACGAACGTACGGAGATGCTTGGTATTTTTAGAACGAGATTAAAAGACGTCCAAAAATAAAAAAGCAATCAAATCTGCAATGGCTTTCCATGCATTGTTATGACAAGACAAAAAGAGGTATTTTGATTGTGTTTTTTTTCTCAGTGATGACTTATGAGCATAGTCAAATGCTTCTATGAGGATTGTGAAGCAAAAAATAAAAATAACGAAATGAGGTCTAGTGGGAACTATTTTAATTACAGAAGAAAAAAATCTAAATGAGCCGAAAGTCTCTCTCGTGAACTCTGACAAACATTCTCGTTCATAGCAAATTCAAATTTTTTTTAAAACATCAGAAAATATTTATAATGAGGTTTCCTCGTTTTTCTATCCAACTCAGACCTTTCTGAAACGATATTTGCTTAGCGTAGATGATAGTGTAGACAGTACTGCGAGGAAAGGGAATACTCACTAATAATTAGTGGTAGAAGCGCGAATAAATCGGTGAAGATGGAGAAAAATAGACTTCATGGATGGTTTAAGGCAGGAAGGGCGCCCACCTGTAAAATGACAATTGCGTTCGAGGGCACGTGATTGCGGATTTATAATAAATTCCACCTTCCATCAATAATATGGCACATACATTTTGAGACATTGTGCGACGGCTTAAAGCATAGGCGAGATTAAAGGGAAGTAGGCTGGGAAGGAAGGGTAAAGATAAATCCAGTCTCGATGCGACGGCGTCGGCTTATAACATAAGGCGGCAAGGTGATATCTGCTTTTATGAGTTCCATTCGACGGACTGAGTACAGTTAAGTGAATTACCGTCCACACACAACCCGAAAAAGGATAAATAAAAAATACACGACACCACCGGGATATGAATCTAAGCCCTCAGGGAAGATATTCCGTATTTCTAACCGTTGTAAAATTCCGAATTACTAACCGTTGGCAAGTTTCGCTCTTTCATGAATGAGCAAGTATTTTTTTTAATTATTGTGCGCGATATTTTATGACCGTGTGGTGTGCACATGGCAGTCGTCTTGCATGCTGCATGTTGGTGATTGATCACCCCCTGACGAACACCCTAGAGGTGGCTCGCAGGGCATTATGTAAATGTATAAAGGTCTTCCTTCCATGGGAACGGTTCATTTCTTCGATGTTATTGTTGTTTCTGTGATAAATTAATGACTCGATTCCTTTGAAGATCCAAAGTTCCTATGAATATAGTCATACTCATTCGAAAACACAAAATAATCCCCAAGGATAGGGTAAAAAACACTAGCCACCACTCTCATCCGATCGCCATGGTTTCATCGAGCCCCAGCATATCGATATTTCACTTGTAGTAATAAAAGTGAAATAAAATTACACCATTGTAATTCACCTGTCACACGGAGCTCAAACTCGTGGTCTCAGGTTTTATGACTGAAGTAATAGCCGAGGAGTAGGGGATTATGTCACTAGAACAATGACAAGAGATTTATACATATTTTTTAGGAACCAGCCGTCTCATCCGATGACTTGGGTTACGACGACACAGCTGCACTCGGGTCGACGTCCTGAAGAGGTTTCGACCTGGCGGTAATAACGCCGTGGAAACAGTTTCCAGCAGCGTTCTCATAAGGAAGTGATCATGTCATGAAATACACAGCTATGGATTCTATTCCCTCCTCCGGGATGGTGAGCATTGATTAGAATTTTAGAAATAAACTCAACGTGAAGAGCGATTATTCAACACTTACCAAACGTAAAAACTTACGATAATAGTTTTAAAGCAATGAATTACCATCACCACCATATCATGAACCACATGAACGAGCTCTAAAGGAAATAAATATTAATAAAGTCACGAGTTTAAAAAAATGGCTAGGTAACTAGTCGCCACGTTTACAATAAAAATAAAGCATACAAGAAAAAATATACGAAATTTATTTTAAAAATTTATGAACATATAAAATTTCTAATCAGTTACGAAAACAACTCGACGAATATTATCTCACGCTCACGCCTTCAAAAAGGTTAAGTAAACGGCAAGCAAGAATAAACACGTAAAAAACTATGGCCAGCACACCTAATTCCCATGCATCAAAATCCTAATATCTCATAGTTCACTACTTAATCAGATTCTCAACAGAACTGATAATCCTGGGATAGTGCTCCAGGAGGGGAATGTGGCAGATAAAAGAACTCATGGGCATCAGCCCACAATCAAAGTGAGGAACCACGTTTTGGTTAAATTCCTCGTCAAACTGGAGGAGGGAGAAGAGTACGCGAAATTTCCTCATCACTGACCCCTTGCTTCTCCATGCCAAGTTACTCACGAGCAACTTCCTTCACCGAAACTGATTCACTGTGAGACATTCTCGCAAATTGATTCAACCGCACTTGACCCCGCCTTCCAAGCGCTTGGAATCACGAGAATAAACGCGGCACCAATTTGTCAGAGCAGAAATAACGCCCAGGAGGCGCTCACACGGAGCATTCACCGGAGCGGGGGAGTAATGTGTATTGTCATGTCCATGGCAAAATACGCCTTTCAACGGCTACTGATGTAACGGATATCCTCCGCGAATAAGCCACGGGAAGCGTTCGCAAGCTATGCCTCGGGGAACAATGGATGGCGCGTAACCTTGCCGTAGTATTAGCGTGGGTACGCAACTCCTCTTCCTCGCAAATGCAAGCGAAAAAGAGATGTCGGAAAAATTGACCGAGGATTGACTTGTTTACCGCAGGCCCATGAGCCTATCTGATGCGTAGGTACATCACGCACGACGAATATCATTTATGGACATGAAACTGGATTCTGATAGCTTAAATTATAATTATAATAATTCTCAAATATTGTTTACACTCCGAATTTCGCAAATCACGGTTACTGCCTGATAATTGAACAACTACTTGATGACAACATACGATAAGTACCACAATATTAATCTCTTCCGTATTCTAGAAATTCATACGCTCCGTCGTTTTCTTAATCGCGGCACATGGTGATTTAAAAAAACGATACGACACCCTAAATATGATTAGAAACTTTATCGTTCTGGAGGCTTTTCATGAGTAGCCAAGTAAAAAAAAACTACACGTTTTCTGAATTAGTTCTTCTAACACCAAAACCGCACCCTAAAAAGGTTTGTTCATAAAAAAGGTATTTGATGAAAATACAAATATTAGCAGCACTTTTTGAAAGGATTTTCAGAAAAAAACTTTTAGCTTTTGCCGCCAATAGAAATAATCAGAAAATTGATGTTTTCAGCCAGCTTTTTTTCGATTTTCGCCCTCTGAGCACTTCGGCCTCGTTACTCTTTTAACACAATTTCCATTATTGATACCAAATGACTCGTTTATTTTTAAAGTATTCATCTCATAGTTGTCTGTTTTGCCCCGAGACTAATCCAAACTGTTCCGAGATGCAAGCCTTGCATTCCAGAATAAAGATAAAAATTTTCCGCACAAAAAATAAATGTAGGTATGTTCTCGCTGAGCCTTGGAGTGCGCCGCACCAACTTCCACTCGATTCGTAAACAGGTTTGACGGCGGGGGTTCATACTACATGATGGAACGCGGGGCCGGATCCCGGGCCTTTGAGACTCTTTTCCTCGCACTCTCTGAAAAAAGGTTTCGCGAGGAGACGGAAGGGCGGGAGAGGAAGCGTCCCGTGGAAAGGGGGTGGGTGGGAAGTGGGATGAGGCAGACGTGAAAAAAGGAAAGAGAATGTTTGAACTTCCTGAGCGGCGTGACACGGCGTTAGCCGCGCCGAGGGCCATAGGCTCCATCCGGCAGTTAGCGTAGTAACGTGAAACTGGCTGATATTTCCACAGGAAGGAAAGAACATATACCTGTTTGATGGGGGATCCACGACATTTTCTGCGAATGAATAACATTAATAGCAAGACATTTGTCAGGCTCGGAGGCTGCGGGGTAGAACCCTCGCGTGCCTCGCGGTCACGGGTTCGAGTCCCGCTCGAGTAAGTTGTCCCTATCTAGTGCATATTTTTTGTGCACGTTTAATTGTTAACTTGTTGAAAAATTCCGATTTGTAAAAGGCCAACATGTACAGCTTTCGATGGTAAGAGAATAAATTAATCCAAACTTCTACACCCGTGGCGAGCACTGGAATAATGATTGCTGTCTTTTACCAAATATACCGTTGAAATTAGTCAGTTGAACAGAAAACAATGGAAGGCTGGTCGCTATGTGTCGCGCACGGGAGCAGGTGAAGACAGACTGAAGCACGTTCGGGCAATCCTAACATGGCCCACTCCCACGTATTTTAAACGAGAAAATACGCAATTCTAGAATGAAATACTAGTACAACAAGAGGAGAAAAAACTTTCGTCTTAATCCAATTAATATATTTTCCAAGTCACAACCTCATCCGAAATGTAAGAGTGAGAACAAAATAGAAGTAGCTCGATTTCCTATGCACTGAAATGCAACGCGATTCCAGAGGTCCTTCTCAGGATGGCCAGATGCACAATTTCTTCGCTATCAGCATTACAACGTTTACAGTTCAGTGGTTAGTTTACAGTTCACCAGCCGTTGTTTTTCATCGTTCGTTGAAGGGCAATATCATTGATGGACTTCTTAGGAAGTTACGCAGGGCTTTGGTACCAATATATCTACCGCTTTTGATATCACTATCGTAATTTTCATCCAGCCTCTCTATAATATTTCTGGTACGAGACTCTTTACAACAAACTATTGAGTTCACAAGCTCAAAACCTCAAGAATAGGAATAAAATTATTGCAATAAACTCTAAGCCTATCAAACACACCGTGCGTGGCTACGAGGGAACCATGCAGATATGACCGGGCTTCAATCCAATATCGTAGTCAGTATTTCCAGGCAATAAAAACAAAGAAAAGCCAGGAATGCAAAAGAAACATAGGTAATGTTAGGATTGAAATCCCACAGGTGGATGAAATTTCGCAACAGCACCGACAGCAAAGCAAGAGACCGCGGAGGGAGGTGGGCGGAGGGTGGGGGGAGTGCATGCCAACCGCAGGGCGCTATTCCGTGCATCGGCGTGACTGGGCTCGCGGAGCAGTATGGTGCGTGGGCAGGGGAGGAGCTGGCTGCCCGCGGGCGCGCACCGCGATGCACGCCAAGGCGGCAATTTCCCCCCACTGCCCGGAGACATCCCCAAGACACGGCTCGAACATGGAGAAGCGCATGCGACTTTCCGCCGAACTACGAGTCCATCGGAATATGCCACCAAGGTTTTCCCCAACATTCCCTTCCTCGTACACCTTCCCATATAGGGCGAAGATTGGAGTTTCATGTTGGGGGGCCAGCAATCCTGCCGGGGGTTTAGAGGCTATGGAACACCTCACTGTGAAATGGGAGGTATTCCATAGCACCTGGTAAATTTGTCAAAATTAGCCTCTGAAAACAACATTTTAAGCTTTTAACTTTTAATGTTTTTGTTTCTAACGTGCTTGAATGCAAGGTTCCGTACTAATTTTCGGAGCAATTACCATTTAAGTTGGGGGGCCGCCCTCCCTCCCCCCCCCCCCAAAACCTCCGCCCATGCACCTTCCAAATGCTAACATTTCTACCATAGTCATGGTATCCATTAAATGGGAAAATTTGAATTCATGCATAAAAATATATTAAATTTCAAAAGTTCCAGTTATCTGTATAAATAAAAACCTGATGTATTTTTCTCCATCTACAGGACCTACATAATTCTCTAGGTAACTCCAACTATTGATAAATGAAGAGCAAACTTAGTGCATGTCCACAGTAATTTTATTTAGTACGACGCGTTTCAGCGAACTTACTTCGCTATCATCAGGTACAAAATGCCATATTTTCGTCAAGAAGTCATATATATGTTGTTAGCCCTCCCCCCTCTCAAACCTCCAACCGAACCCCAAATCCTTACGTATCCCAACCACCTCCCCACCCCCTTCCCCCATCCTTTACCCCCCAACCCCTCTCATATATATATATATATATATGACTTCTTGACGAAAATATGGCATTTTGTACTTGATGATAGCGAAGTAAGGTCGCTGAAACGCGACGTACCAAATAAAATTACTGTGGACATGCACTGAGTTTGCTCTTCATTTATCATTGTATCATTATGTTCCACAACATCTCGCCGAACAGCGTTGAATACATCCAACTATTGATTGGAATGGATAGTATCTACGCAATATTTAGAAGAAAAGCAATACATAAGTGACGGTTTTCACGAAGAACTAGGAGCCCATCGGAACAAGCTTGAAAAAATTTCCCCATCATTCGTTTCCTATACGCCATCCTGCTATCAGTATTCCTATCAATGATTATGGGGTGGGTCCGATATATTGGAGAATTTGAAATCCATGACTGGAGTGATAGAAACATGATTAATGTCAAATGCATCGTTTCCCGCTATATTTAAGAACCAGGTGTAGTACTGACAATTAGATAAATATTCTTAAAGGCCAAAAATATCTTTCCAACACGCCTTAAAATATGATTTAAAGATTCGCTTTGCTCGCCGAATTCAATTTCATTAAAATTTTCTTTAGGCCTCCATTAATTCATCATGCCACTGAAACTTCAATATGTCATCCCTAAGCAACATTAATAAACCTTAACATATTTCTCTCAATTGGGTCAAAAATCGATTTAAAGTGATAGTTTCAATGTAAAATTTATATAAAAGGTAATGGTTTACTTTCGAGATGTAAAAATAGTTAATATTTATTATCAGTGTTTCTAATGCATGTGTAGCAGGCAGTCTGAGTATCAGGTTGTACTTTTTGATATGATTGATAGAAAACATAACTAGGAAATCGCATATTTTAGCATACACAATTTTGTATATCGTAAAATCCTACCCGTGTTTTTTCCAAATGACTTGAATTTTCCATATCGAAGATATTTTCTATGGTTTTTCATGTTTTTGAAGTGAACGGACTACCTGCACCACTAGTAATACTGCCCTAGAAACTTCATTCGGCATAATTACGATGTCTCAACGGTTGTCAATACATACATCGTTGGTCGACTATCTTCCGTAATGGGCATCAAGGAATTAAGGTGACAACTATGGCTATAAAATAGAGAGGTACAGTGATGAGGAGGCAAGCGAGGACATGATTTCAAGGGCGAAACGGCAAGATATTTGCATTGGTACAAGGCATCATGACACATTCGTCTCGCCTCGAACCCGGGATGCATGGGAAATGACCCTGTCACTAAACCTCACGCGAAACGAGGAAAGGAACGGAAGTAACTTGAGAAATGAGACACGTTTCATGACCCGTTGAGCGCAACTGCACAATGAGGTGGTGGGATTTTCTCCCGTTGTTTCCGCATATTCAACTCATACTGTGAGGTCAACGAGGGAATGACATATTCATCATGATTCCTTATCACCAACTCCCAACGGTTTTTACCATTGAGGGGTCGGACAACAGGCGCAGCAACGCGGTTGCAGGTCTGGAGCGATAAATAATATCGGGACCACTATATATCAGTAATGTGGGTGATTTACATGAGCGATAAATTTTACGAAATAACAAATTTTGAGGAAATCAGATGAGAGAGTGTTCTAAAGCCCTCCCTTTACTGAAATTATTCGCCAAGGTGGCAATATGATACCTTCATTCGTTTCAAAGTAAAAATCGAAAATTTGAACACCCATAGGCAATAATTTTCAATAGATGACAATTAGCATTGGTACATCCATTTCCAATCAAGTACTACCATGCAAGGTAGGAAGAAATTATTGATATAAATAGAACAGAGAAATTAATGATAAAATAGGGACTAAATTAAAGACATTAATTTTCTCAAAAAATAAAAAGGCGTTTCCAAAACGTGTTAATTACATGTTGTGAATCATCAAACTTATAAAAACATTCGTATTCATATTTTCAGAAACGATTTCTGGCACGTAATTAAATTCTTAAGAATCATGCCGTTTATATCAGAAGAAGAAGAAAATTGCATCCTAAATAGCGATAGAAGAATGACCTATTACAAAGAAAAGTGAGGGAAGATGGAAAGTTTTTATCTAACCACACAGCAAGTGACGAGCACGTAATTACCTCACTGTTTAATATCTTATATTTAACTTATCACATAATGTCATCTACGTAAGATCGTTACACGTTTCCTCACGTAGTGAGTTAATTAGCTACTATAAAGGAATTGCGATATTGCATTCCTCTTGCCTTCAGACGCCAAACACCGTTACTGAATAAACGCAGAAAATCAACTCATGGGCACGACCAATGAGCGCTGGGTAAGCGCATATACGTCACTCCGCATTTTAATGTGCGATAATACATTACGCTATCAAGGGCAAACCTTCGCAAGTACATGCCGAACAATATCGCACTCTCACACGAGGATTAGCCATTTCACACGTGTTTCGCGGAACTTTTCAAGACCGCTCACGCGTAGGAAGATCACGTGTGACTTCAGCGAAGACGTGGAAGAGTGCCGAGGGAAAAAGAAACGCTAACTCGCTAATGGATTCTGGGAGCAAAGGGAAATCATGCTTCCGGAAAAGGAAGGAATTGACGCCAGGTGACTCAATGCATCGGAACGGCCACAGGACGTGGCGGATTTAACTAAGCTTTTCAGATCGCTCGATCGATCGAAAAGCTGCAATCGAAAAAAAAAAACCTTAAAATAAGCAGTTTCATCACAGAAAAATCATTATGATGATTCGAAAGAGGTTGGAAGCAATGCCATATATTACTCCTATAGACGAGCACATATGGACGAGGCCTAATTGCTTTCCTCGACCACACAGATACCCCGTATTATGGCTTGAAATATCCATATAAATTTACTGCCCGCAAAAACAAGCGCGCAGGTAACCCTAATGAGATAAAATAAAAGTCAAATTATAAAAGCGCGATATGTTCCCGGAATTCAAGGACGAACTATGAGTAATGAAACTCATGAATCAATTCTCAAGATACAGCCACTGAATTCCAAAAGGAATTAACGAATCACTAGGTACACATAAAAATGGTATAGGAGTAAGAAAATGACATTCTAAGGCTCATTCTCTTTTCATAGCTGAATAATTCTCGTTGATGTTATTGAGGATAATTGACTTCAATTACAGATAAGCGAACAAGTGGCAGACTATACGGAGAGCATACAAAATGGCTTTGACCGTTGAAACTCGTAACGCAATTCTATACATAATGCTTCAAATATTTTCAAGATATGAAATGAGTACTTACAAAATTAAAATGCTAATTAGACTTCAGAAAATACGCAATAAGGTGACCAACACCTAATAAGGAAATACGGATGATCCGATGATTGTAGACTCTTCACGAGTTCATTTTCCAACTGAGCTTTTTCCTCCTCTTAAAATTAGTTTTCCAGAGTCTGCCCCAACATAGACTTTCGCTTCATCGGCAACTATTAGACAAATTTATAATACGTTGGAGCAGAGCCGACTCCTAAAAAATATAAGCAGCCCAGGCAAATAAAATCCTACTAGTAATATAAATCGTGCCTAATCCTAAATAGTCATGAGCTATGAACAAACAAACTCATGAATTAATTCACGAGATGCAACTAATGAATTACGACACTACATATGTCTATTCAAGATGGAAAAAATACTTCCGACACCAGGGTTTCAATTGACTGGATCATCGACGGGGATGGGAATACATGTGACCTTGTCAAGAGCTAAGCGTACCCTTCGCTCAACCCTTGGTGAGTTAACATCCATTCTTCTCCCCGTAGATGATCGCCAAGTCAATCGAAAAAAAAGTGCCGGGTACACTTAATTTTTATAACTTTAATTAGCGTTCGGATATCCCTGACATCAGACTGAGCCAAATATGAGATCAATTATTATAATCCATGGGTAACATCACGAGGACCAGGTACGTATTAATTGTGGTACGGATGACGCATGCAATTATACTTGAGATGTTGATATGAGGTTGCAGTTTTTACTCATTACTCCAACGTCGCAATTTATTCTCCCACTGCGCGCGCCCACTCAACCTCTTGTCATATTCGCGAAGTCTTCCCACCGTCGTCGCACTATAAGCCCACCAAACGTATGGGCTTTTATTCTTTCTCCCGCGCCAAAGCCGCTCAGCCGAAACGGAGGCCATAGAAATTTCCCCGAGCGGCAGTCCCACGTAATACTCCCCCAGTTATGTATTTATATTGTCTGGCTCGCCCTTCCTTCCGCCTCCGAAGCGTCCTCCTACCCACATCGAATAATCGCGTGATATATCAGAAGGGCGATCAAAGAGGCCACAGATGTGGAATATGAGGCAAGGTGATGCTGCGAAATGTTTCGTCGGGTGAAAGAAAGCCTTAAGAGGCCAACCATTGCAGATGCACACGTAAATACATGCATTACGATGTGGGACCCTCATGAAAAAGGCTTAATAACAGAGTTAGAACGCGTGCAAAGAAGAGCTGCCAGGTATGTGAAAGGTCGTTACGATAGTCTTGTTAGTGTAACTGACCTCTTAGATAAACTCGGATGGGAATCTCTGTCGGACCGTAGATTGAAAAATAGACTAAACCTTTTAGTTAAATTCAAGAGCAGTGTCTTTTCTAACGAAATTAACCATATCTTACGGACGCCAACATACAACGTAAGATCAGATCATATAAATAAAATAACAGAGATAGATTGCAGAACAGACAGGTTCAGAATGTCATTTTTTCCACGATCAATAAGAGATTATAACGGCAGCGATGGAACTCATAGATAGATTGCATGACTTGTAGTGTAGCCAACTAACCTATGTAAAAATTATTGCATGTTTCTTAATTTTATTATTATTTCTAACAGCATATAGTAGAATAATTTGGTAGTATACGTGACGTTTTTTGGACGGTGCTGTGTGCATGTGGGAGTACAATGCATGCAGCATGCTGGTGATTGATCACCCCCTGCCAAACACCCTAGAGGTGGCTCGCAGGGTATTATGTAGATGTAGAAATGTTTCACCATCGCGTTAACGTCCCATCAAGACTGAAAAACACGTCACACATACGTTTGCATACTTGGTTCAAAAATGTTTTGTTTTCATAGATGACATCCATTATTAAATAAGTTCAGCCGATTCAGGCGTGATATAGTGGAAGTTCGACACATGCATTGAATCCTATCCGAAATTGTGGAAAAGTGCACCTACCTTTCATTTCAATCCATTATTAAAGCAAATTCCGCGAAACAAAATTATAGACTATAGATTCGTTCTCCATTTTTTTTATTGCCGCTTTTCATAGAGTTTGAAATATTTTTTCATCGAGTTTTAAACTTGGAACCCACTCCCAAAACAAGGAAAGTGGAGTAATTATAAAGTAACTGGCACGAATATTTCACTAACAATTATTTGTTTTATAGCAACACCCAAGCATTATTATTACCAGCCGTACGCTTTAATATAATAACTTTCCACCTTTCCTGGGGAAATAAAAATAATCACCTACGCTTCTACGATGAAATGTCGTCATTTTACGTAGTCTCCCACCAGAATAAGAGACTTTTAACTGCGGAAAGGTTTCTCATGCTAATAGAAAGATCCTATAAACATGATAATCTTAAGAGAACTTTGCTATCTGATTCTGAGCACCTCAACGCCGGAGGACGACCAAATTTGTTTCGAAACCAAAAAAAAGGGGCTGTAGCGGTTGCGGTAGTCATATCTCAAAAGCAGATGCATTAAAATAAGTAATGCCCCGTCGGGAGGGCCATCGGATGCGTGGAAAATTTGATTCTGGAAAGATGCATGACTGGAATAGAAATTGGGTGTAACGGGGACATTCACATACGAAATGATCTCGTAGGCTTTCTTCCCAGAGGAAAGTAGGCTATAAACTGCTGTGCATTCCCACGGAATGAATATGTGTCACAGATATAATACCACAGCGTCATTCTGCTACTGTTACAGTGCTTAATAGAAGCCACTACAATGCAGGCTCTCCTCGTGAAAAGGCTTCATGATAGGAGATGACCAATCCCAGTGGCGAGACGAAGGGCCACAGACAAACATTATTACGTACCAAAGCGCATTAGTGCATTATTAGGCGGATGATACTTAAAAATAACCGCAGCGTCACCTTATTTCAATCCTTCAGACATTTTTTTCATGGACACGATCACTTTTCCAGCCAGAATGAAAGAGAGATGAGGCAATTTAAGTGTAATGCCGATACTCCTCTCTGGTAATACACATCAGAACTTTCCCTAGTATTTTACCCGCCATCCAATTTACAAGGAAAGTAGAAATTAATCAGATCTCAACTTATGAAATTAACTTATTACATCCGTGATTCCACAAGTATTCCTAGAACAGCATGAAGTTTTCGCCAGACCAAAAGAAAAAAAACTGAATTCGGGGTCTCATAAGCAAATATTTCAAATTTCGAAAACTGAAACGAACTAAGATAAATATTACAAAGCAAAGTCAAAATATTCGTGGTACCTATACCACTTGGAAACGTCGTATGACATCTAGTGATGGATGCACTATAATTAAGAAATAGTGATGCACAACTTTGTCCTGGATGGGTCGGAAACTAACGCATTCTATTTAGACTAACTCATTTTTGGACGTGCCACAGTGAATTTCGGATGAAGTTTGGCAATCAATTATGATTTCTAGCTTCGTACGATTTTATTGGGGTCAACATAACTCCAAAGGATGAAGAACAAAAATTTATTTGAAGATTATGTACAACTAAAAGGAATATTTTATAAGGTACGATTTTATACGGACCATAAAGGGGAGCGTAGTGAATGGCCTCGTTGGTAAAGCGCTAGAGTTTAACAAGTTGTAAGTGAACAGTTTACCCAAGTAGTGTATTTATTGAATATTTGGTTGGCAAGTCCTCAGCAACGCCTAAATGTAGGTAAATAACGTATATTTTCATTAAATGACAAATAAAAATTACCGGACCAGGAGGCGCTTAGATGATACATAGCTTACACGAAGGATCCAGGGTTCAAATCTCTAGTGAAGACTTTCGGACACCCCAAACGATAAAACCCGGAATGCAAGGTGGCTCATGAAAAAGGGACTGCACCTACCATGAATAACAGGAAATTCATACGCCTGAAGCTTCGTCTGTAGCGAGCTCTACCCTCAATCCCTACCAAATTTGAGCAGTAAACGCGAGCGTGCCAAATTAAAAATTTCAATTCAGAAAAATCGGTGACCTGTGGGTGCTCAGGAAAGTTTAGTAATGCAATGAGGTCGTCCATATCGAACTCAAGATTTAAACTACACGCATGTAAATGTGTAATGCGGAGGTCATAACTAGCTAACGAGGCTAATTTATAAAACTACGAGGCTACTAGTTAGGGGGAGATCCCACGCGAAACAGCGCCCAGGTAATAGCGCCTACCCCACACCAACTAAATGAAAGCCTCGACCATCCCACTGCCTCCAAAATTAATTCGGAAAGAGAATGAACGGCATGGTAGCCACGATTAAAAATACGACGTGGGCGTGGACTTGAGAAATGGGCAGTAACAGAGCGTGACTGTAGGTGAGCCAACCACAGAGTTAATGAAAGGGTATATCCATTAGTCAGGTTATCTATTTTCCGAGGAAGGTAGGAGGATTAAGGTATTCCCACGAAGAGAAAGTTTACCTAACTAGCAAAGAGACCATAGAATGGACGAGAGGACGATGGGGAGGCAAAAAATTGACGAGAAATAATAAAAAGATTTGAAATAAATGCAGAAACAGCATTACCCTAGAGCAAGGATGATCAAGCTTTTCGACTTCGTAGACCCTTCAGTATTATTCGAGTCCAAGAGCTCAGTAGTCATTGCATCGCATACTTATATCATTGATTTAAAAAAGTGTACAGCAACATCTGCATACAATAAAAATTCATAACCGAAATACTTCAACTAAAACTATTAAAGCGGACTCATAAGTGTGTAATCCCCTAAGTACTATCTTTAAGAAAGGCGCCAAGGGGACTATGGCTTAGCGTCCCATCCGATGGATGACGAGCTGAATTTGAATGCCCTCCACAAAGCATTGGGATCAGACAGTCTCTGAAAGACCTCTGCTACTGCCGGGGTTTGCACCCGGGCTGGCCAATTCTCTAACCATTCTATTGTGGTTCCAACCTGATGCACACCGTTTTCGTGCAAACAGTAGTGTATTTGTGAAATATGATATGATGTTTTCCCGGAAAATTATGTGGGTGAACAATAAAAACAACCGCCAACAACACCAACAACAATTATCAAAATTATTATCAACATTCAGCCCTGATGATGAGTGCCGCGACGGAGCTTGAAACGTTGGCCGTTATGAAAGAATTAACCCAGTGGGAATCCCGAGAATAGTTTACCCAAGTAGTGTATTTATTGAATATTTGGTTGGCAAGTCCTGAGCAACGCCTAAATTTAGGTAAATAACGTATATTTTCATCAAATGACAAATAAAAATTACCTCTTACTTAGCTTACGCTCACAAACCGTAAAAAATCACAGCCTAAGCCGCACATCGTCCCATCTTGGGCAGAAGAAATAGCACCACATAAGCCAAAATGGACATACCTGCAATGGATAGAGAAAAATATTATTTCATACAACTACATAAAAAAATCTGCATCATCATAAAATATGAATACTTGATGTTCGCAAGAAATGAATACCAATTGACATCAACCGCACCCATGGCATTGGAAAAACTTAAATGGCAAATGAACTAAGCTATTATCTGCAAACTAATGGTTCAAGTAAGCTCTTACACTTATGTACCAAAACGATGGAAGTAGAGGCTGTCCGCTCAACAGCTACGGTAGATATTGAGCTATTGATGACTTCGATGAAACGAATTCCAAATTAAATATCACCACAACTGGTACTATTGGTCATTGAAATAACGAAGTATAATAATTCAAGTTGTTCCATGACGTGCCAAAAATACCATGATTCTAGACCACGAAAATCGACTGATCTTTTATTACAAACGGGAAAAACTATTTTGGAAACATATAAGTTCTTGAAAATTTAGAATTTACTACGCAGAGCAGGGTTCTATTACCTTATGATAACATATAATTTTATTCTTAATTATTTCATTTGATTCCGACTGATAATCTAAGCAACAGTTCTTAAGTGGAATAGCAACTTTCCTTATAGATAAATTGGAGTCAATCACACATCCTCCATCTGTTCAAAACATGTAAAGTTGGCCGTTCTCAGTCTTCCTATTTTTCCCAATTGTGATTTCCAAAGATGATTCCACTCCCACAAACCAATTCAAACTTTCTCCGCTACCTCCTTTCGTTCCGTTTCATTTCCCCAATCAAAATTCTTTCCTACGGTATCATTTACAGAACTAATGTAACTTCCTTTCGCTTTCGTAATTATGTAAACACAAAATTTCAATCACAAAACCGATTAGCTATGCAAATGAACTTGAAAATCGAAGGACTAAGTTTCGATTAGGTGGCCGTAGCCGAGCAAGGAAAACACGGGGATGGAGGACCATTAGTTAGCTCCGAATCGAATGCGTAAAGTATAAGATTGGCCGAGAGATGGTCAACAACCCTCGGGCAGCTGAGGAAGAAGATTGCGGGACAAGATCGACCTCCGAAGGTCGCCCACAAGGTCGCACAAACTCTGGGCATGTAATTCTGAAGGCCTGGTTGATTTTTCAAGCTTTCCACCTCGCTTGCTGATATGAATACTTCTACCACAAGAATATGTGCGGATACGGTAATTAGCAATATACTCGATGACATATATATAACACTGCTAAAAATTTCATTACAATGAAATTGGTCAAATATTCGAACAAACATAATCGCAGCAGATATTTGTAAAAGGGCATCGAGGCAAAAAGGAACCCGCGTGGTATAATAATAAAAAACCTCGAAATTCCTTGATAACGAAGGCGAGAAATCCAAACGAGACGCAAACTTCTTCAATAATAAAAAGTTCTTTTCTGAAGATTTCAACAAATCACAGGAAATCATGAAAAATAGCAATAGGTGAACCACTGCGCCACAACATTAGTACGGATAAAATACCCTAAAGAATAACAAATATACAAACAAAGCGCAAATTTGAAAAATAAGAGCAAAACCGATACTTGAGGTTCAAAAGGTAACGTTTATTTTAATAAAATTATTTCGTACGTAACATCATTTCCTAATTAATTACTAAGAATTTGCACGACGAAAAAGTTAAGAAAGCACATCTCACAGAGAAAAAATAATGGGTAGGTCTACATTTCGAACATTTGTCTAAATGGTAAGGAAGGCAACAATTCTCAATCAATTTAATTCATGATCAATCAATTTATGGGAGGATGCAATGATTGAGTCCTTTCCACCCTGTTCAAACACCAGAATCACATTCCTTGAATTTCCCAGGGCAAAAAAGTCATCACAGAAAGGCAACTTCCCTTTCGAAAACAACACCACAAATTGGAAATCGCCAGAGCAATTCGGCTAAGTAAAAAATAATGCACCGCGACCGTTGAAATGAAGAATTTTTGGGTGAGATCCCCCTCCCCCAATCTTCCCGATTCCTTCACCTTCACTGCTGCTTTTTTACCAAAAAAATCACTTACTTTTTTCGATAAAGAACAAACCGTCGGATATTCAGCAGAAACGACATAATTTACTCTCTTCCGCCTATGTATGAGAATTCCTATTGGGTGAAAAGTCAAAGAAAACTACAGTGCAAATTCGTAGACTTACTTCTGGTCAATTCCCAAAAAATATTTCCTACTCTATGCTCGAACTTTCACACCACATCAACGCCTCTAATCGCTCCCAATCCATAAAAGCATGTTCCTGCTCGAGAGAAAAAGCGTCGGAAAAGAAAGCGCTTACCGATGAGAACTGTAGATGGTTGGAACGTTGAGAAATACTGTCTAGAAAAGAGAAGTAAAAAGTCCGATGTGGAGAGTATCACAGTGTGGTGAACAACAATGGGGAAACAATGAATATTGAGAGAAGAGGATGAAAATACTCTCCAGGAGTTTGATATTAGGTCTTTGAAGGGATGAAGAAATTAGGAAGGACATTCAGGAAAATAAAATAGAAATTCCATTACCTGACGGGTCATAAGTTTACATGTTCAATAACATAATGAAAGGATAGAGGATTCTGTCAGCAAGTTCATCTGGGGGCAAAATGATACCGCAAGTCTACACAAAAGGAAGGATTATTCTGAAACGATTAAGTAAGGGAAATATTTAATGAATAAAATGAAAAAGTTATGCCATTCAATGACAAATGACACAATGGAATAATCAGGAGGGTAGGATGGCATACGTTTAAGGATTATTTTACCTTATACCATAGAATGAAAATAAATGGGAATATAATCTTGCTTACATAGTCTTGAAAGATTGCCACGTTGAAGTAGACATTTCTCCTCAATTTGATACAGTGAACCGGATCTTATACAGCGAGTAAAATCTTTACGAGGGAGTTTTATGTTATTGAAAAATTATTCTCAATTTCTGAGTAACTAACTAGACAAAGCTCTCTGGCTATTACCAATCGCGTGAAAATGTCGCGTTTTTATTTCGCGTCTAGTCCCAATATTATTAACTATGCTTCTGAATAGATATTCTCCTCATCTCGTGCACTACCTAGAACTACGACACAAGTCATGTCATGCAGTTATACTTGAGACGTAATCAGAATTCCGCCGTGAGAAAGTTACAAAACACCGCATTCAATCCCACATTCAAAACAAAATAACTAACATTGTTGCGAAATACAGGGAATTATCATAATTTTGTGGTATCCTAGAAGTAAAATGCATGCGATACCGCACGAAAACAAAACGCATGAGTTTTGGTCTTGGAAAAAATATATTTCGAGGCGGTTATTTCACGCGCACTTTAACGCCTTTCGAGGAGGAAACGGTGCACACGAATGCTGAGATGCAAAAAAAAGCATTTTCAGGAGTGCTGAAAAAAATCATGAGCACGATTCAATCTCGGTGATTGGAGAAAATGGAGCCCATGAGAACATATGGCCGGCTACGCACACAGAAGTTGGAGACCGCAAACGTCATTACTCCAGACACCAGATACCACCGACGGTGAACGTTGAGTCGACGCCTCAGGCTGTGAAAACATACGCCAGCACAGAGATGCCATTTCCCACGCAGCGAGGGAGGAAAATATTACGATCGTTACAAGAATTAATACATCGTGGTCCAGCCGTTCGATACTTGGACTGATGGAAACAGTCGTGAGGCTTGGTATCATAACATACCGATGATGATCCCTTCGAGACGAATAGCTCCTTTCACCATGTGTAGTCTATTGAGGCTACGAAAGACAACATGCAAGGTAAGTATTTTGAGACGACGAGGAGGAAAAATAGAAGAAAGAACCCTCAAATGAACTCCGCAATAACGCCAAGTACACACTACAAATTGGATAATTAGTGGGACAGCAAACACACAAAAGAATTTCTCCGTTCAATTTCATTAATCACCGATAATCTAACCATTAAAGTAAGGTATGCACTCGCCGAAGCAATTCTCGGTTTTCCATCTCGTTCATGGGCTGGATGAAACGCGGCACCATTAATCCCTTACGTAGAGCGTGCGATTGGCATTAAAAATTCAAATTCAAACGGTTATGCTCTTTTCATGCATTCTCTCTTGGAAATACCTTTCTCATTTTCCAAATACCAAAAAAACAGCTCGCAACGGGCTTTAAATCCAGGATCCCATAGCAATTCTACAAGCACGAACAATCATGCCCAAGGTAGAGGTTAAATACCCAGGTGTGACTCGAACCCGCAACCTACGGATTAACCCGCCGCCACCGAGACCAGCATAATACTTCCCTTCAGAGGAAGAACAATTATGCAGATTCATTCACCTCCTCTATGCGTATTAATATCAAAAAACAGCAGGTTAAACAAACGATTTGATAATCATGAAAAAAACTAGTATAAAATACGGGAGTAAATAAAATTAAAATAATCAAAGTAAAATCGCAATTCCACGTGGACATATCGTGAAGTCGATTTGTATCGATGAATAATGGACAGATTCTGCCATTGCTGTCACGACTAAATCCACCTCTCACCAAAAATAGAATTGAGAATTTCTCGACGTAGTAATAACGCTTGATTTAAATCGCATTAGATGCCATCTAGTTTTCGGGCTATAACCGACGTCAATTTGAAGCGGACAAAAGGTTAGCAATCGGTGTTTTTTGTCAAAGGTAACAATAAGAAATTAAAGATAATCAAATGGCTGCTGACAGGAGAATATTATATCACCTTGTCCGACAAGATTATAATGATGAAGTAACGCCACTTCTCACATGCTTCGCAATCAGCATTTATGTCATGAGGAATGATTAATAGGAGATTACTCCCGTGTCCTTCAGCCAACTAATTACAAAATTAACATCCCCGACACTAAATTCCTCTCTCCAACTATGATGCCTGCAGGATGAAAGTGTGAGTGAGTATGCATTACCTTCTGAAGGTTTAGAATGCATTTTTTTCTATTAATCGCATTACTCCTGTAATAAATCCTTTTCTTTGGGGTCAATGATCGACTAATCTGAAACCAAAGAAATGGAATTTGCTAAACTGACTAGCAACCAAGCAGCCCCTTAACTTTTTGGGAAAAGGTAAAGCCAAATAACTGTTCGCAGTTGCATTTGCGTTCAAACTACATTCGAGTCAATTCAACAAATATTACTTTTACGTTTGAATTTTTCCTCACTTTATCATCTAAGATGACGTAAGGGGTCGACTTAGATTAAACATAACTGTCCTTAATAATTCCTTCTCTTTAACAGCGAGCACGGAATAAATTAATTGGTAAATAGTGACATACAATTTTTTTTAATTAAAAAATGAGCTACTGCCAAAATTGCCTTCAAAACAGTTTCATAACGCTATCAAGACTATTAAGCAGGCAACGAAAGTAAAAAGAAATGTATGAAAGAACGATGAGACATTGTCGATGCATAATACCTAAATGCATGATAGGAAATAATAGAATGGAAATGAAAAAGGAAACCACAGAGAAGAAGATCTATGCGGTTAGGGACATTATAAAAATATCTAACACATAAGCTCCAGCGCACAATTATCAGCGTTTCACTTACAATTGGTAACGGGGTGGGATGAACACCAGCGAAAGCTAATTCTTCACTCAACACTCGAGAAACCCGTAATACCGCAACACTTGCATCGTTATAATTAACGTTAGTTTACAGCAAACTCGAGAAAACCACAACAAACATTTCAGCACACGGTAGGACAAGAGGTAGCAACCGAAAGCGCTGGTGGCAAAAAAATCATTTGAAGTGTTTAAATATAAATTTAAATAAATATTACTAAATCTTAAAATGGTTTAATATTTCTTTAATTGTATGACAGAAATTAAAATACATAATTTTCAACGGGTCAACAGTAAAGCGCTACCGGAACTGCTATCTAAGATCTTATGATAAACACCTAGAGCTTCTAACGCGCAGGATTAAACATAAGCAAATAAAAGTCATAGTATTGGATTAAATAGCATTGGTTTAAGTAGTACTGAACTGTTGGTTGAATCAATTCAATTCACTGGCAATGAAGGGATCATTCAGTGAGTACTGACGTATTTACTGCGTGTCGTAAAGAGCCATTTTTTTCATTATTACAAAAAACGGCTACGTAGAAAAGCTGAAACACCTGACATTAAGTTTTCCCGTGCACCAGGGCTCCACAGAAGCGATACAAATATGAAAACATTCCGCCGATAAACAATTAAAACTTGAAACCTTTACACATCAGAGAAGTTAAAAAAGGAATTAGAAAAAGTAAAATAAAAAAACATTGACAAGAATATATGGAAAGCATTATAATTACAATGATTTCATGATCTACAGTGAAACACCATTGTAAGAGAACAAGAAATCTTTCAGTAAAAAAACTTCGTACAAAAATTAACTCACAGTGTACCTATATACTCGACGACAGAATACGAAATTTTAATCGGAGGCAGCAACATCGACCCAAAAAGATATTAATAATCGACTTAAACACAAAAATGCCTCATCAATCATATTCGAATTAAAAAATTAGACCCCCAGATCAAAATATTCGTGAAACATCACTGAACATTTTCGACATATGCATAGAAGCATTTCGATATACAATTCTGTCTCCGTCAAAATTAACTGATTTTTTTATTTTAGGCCCTAAAATACGAGAAATTACTAGTAATTATGTAATTACAATGAACTTCGCACAGGAAACTAGGGAGACTGCAGTGTAATCACTTGTTTCCCAATCGTACAATCGCTACCTATAAAAAATCAAAGAGAACACATTTCGTGCTTCACGGTGACCAAGGTGGCAATTCATCACTGCAAATTATGACGAATTGATTGGCGATGGAGGGCTCAAGACGCTAATCGCTTGGCCTAGATGATAAAAATGCCCTGGCCGACTGCCCGCATAAACGTGACGACTTGTCGGCGGACCAATTTATACAGATGCCGAAAAAAATTCGAATGTGCTGCAAAAAAAATAAAACACAATGCTTAAGTCTTCTCTTCAGGCAATGAAAAATGACATCACTGGCAGGAAACTATCACAGATCTCAACGACATCTCCTGATATAGGTGATTGGAACCAAGATCAAAAGAAGAGTTCGAAAAAAGTATCAACAGTAGGCGTAGTTGCCTGCCCAGGTTGGCGATGCTCATAGATAAGCACGGCTAAGAAAGAGATTAAAATTAACGCTAGAATACCTTAAATTAATTTTACCGAACGTAAAGAGTGTGCAGAAGCAATGCATAAAAATATGATTTTCCTTTACCGAAGTTCAAAAAATGAATTTGTAGAAAGAGAATTCAAAATATTTAAAAATTATACAGAAAAAATGCATTAGAATTACAATGATTTCTTATTCTACCATGAAGAACCATGATTTAGTCGAAAAGAAAACAAAGAAAAGTTTGTTCAAAAAATAACTCAAATTACAAATAAGTTCAACTGATTCAGGCGTGATATAGTGGAAGTTTGACATAATGTAATGAAAGTTAGCTGCTCTTTTACACAATGATATTATTTTAATGTCAATTATCATGGAAAAGTGCAGCTACCTTTCATTTCAATGCACAGTATAAGTATTAGACGGAAAAATATAGATTTTAAATCTCAGGTCACAAAATGAGAAAGACATCGGAATGGTATCTTTAAATAGAAACGATCATTTGACAGGGAGCCTTCTTTGAAAAGTATGAAAACGAATTCACGTTAGTGGCCAAATATAATAAAAACATTTTAAGAACGAAACCTTCTCCTAACTAGTCATTCCCAAGGGCTACTCTCGCTTATGTCGGAGGAAATATATGAAAGTGGAAAAGAGAAGAAATCATGTCATGGGAAGAGCAATTCACGTGGCACAAGCAGATTGATCAGCCTCACCTGCGGCATCCGACGAGCGATAAATGTTATCATTAGCGCCTCCCTACGCCGGAGAAGTGAATCACGAATTACGTTAAACCTTCACGCCCAGTTTTCATTCGTGGAAAGGTAGTTTTTTTCCTTCTCTTTCGATGAGAACATAAGACATATAGCTATCTTTTGACCTAAAAGCAAAATACTACACTGGCAGCCGATTCATCAAATGATCTAAGAAAATCGTGACAGGGGATGGAAATCGACCAAAAATGCCATAATACGATAAAAGTCATGTAAACATCGTTTCAGAAAGATACCAAAAGAACGTAGTTTAGCCAAAACAAAATCTAAGAGAAGGTATGAAGTCATAAAACATACGAACACCATCTACAGCAGAAAGCAGAATTCGTTTTAAATGACTGATGTCAGTTTCAAAGTAAAATAGACTTCTCTGGCTCTAACTTAAACATTGAAGTGATTAATTAATATTGATATCAAAAAACAAACGGACCTAATGAGTAGGTAATATTATTATAGTATTCTACCGATTAAGGTAGGTTTCCATGGAGTACTAAAGAGGTGATCTGGGAGCCTCCCTTTCCTTCCAGCACTGCCTTCTTTAATTCACTGTAAGGCCTACTCTCTTTCGATCTATCTAAAAATCCTATTCTTTTCCTTCCCCTCCCTCGTTTCCCCAACATTCTACCCTCCAAAACCATTTTCAACATCCCCTCACCGCTAAGCACTAACTCCATCCAAACCTTCTGTCTCCTGTGTATCTCATCTAAAAGCGTTCTCTCCTCGCCAACCATATCCAGCACTTCGTCGTTCCTTTTCCTCTCCGTCCATTTCACCCTCTCCATTCTTCTCCATACCCACATCTCGAACGCCTCCAATCTTCTCTCGTCTTCTTTCCTCAGAGTCCACGTTTCCGCACCATAGAGAGCTACACTCCAAACCAGTGGGTAATAAGCGGTTTAAATAAAAAGCAAAAACTGCGACCTCCATGGTACTGCATTTTATGAATCCTTCAAAGAAGACTTATATTTCATAAAAAGAACTTAAAAATTGCACTCATTGTCAGACACAAGTACACAAAATAAATACGCTTTTTTTACTTCAACGTAACGCACCATGAATATAAGAGATCTTAAGATAAAAATGCAACTGTAAATATTTCTAGGAAGACAAAATTTATTGATACGGATTCATCTTATCGGGAATAGTGAACTGTAGGAGAAATGTCGAGAGTGAAATCATTACCGCAATCAATCATTTGAAAATTCACTCTCGTAAACATCTCCAAGAAAGTACACGTTAAGGAAGTTAACACAGGAAACCAAAATTATCCATGAAATCCTAAAAAAATAAGAAATTGAGCATCCATTTTTCCCTTGTTTCCTCTTCCCAAAATTGCAATTCTGGTTCCGAATAAACTTTTAGCAAGAAATATTATGATAGCCCCTCGCGGAGGCAACGAAAACTATTCACGGGTAAGCTACAGACAGCAGAAAAAATCCTACAGCATGAAAATAAAGGTAGTAACAGCATATAAAATCGTTTCAGGCTTAATTTTGTGGAATAATGCTATATTCATGATTAAAGCACAAATGGTAATGTCCACACTATTTTATTTATCACTTAACCGACCATGGTTAAGTGATAAATAAAATAGTGTGGATATAACTATTTGTGCTTTAATCATAGTAACAGCATGTTTAAAGACGAATGGATTAGAATTGTAAACGGAGTAGATGTGAAAAGTGAACGAGTAAGGCTGTCCTTGCGAAAGAGGTTCATTATGAAACGTATCACTCAAAGC
Source organism: Ischnura elegans (assembly GCF_921293095.1). Lineage (NCBI taxonomy): Eukaryota > Metazoa > Arthropoda > Insecta > Odonata > Coenagrionidae > Ischnura > Ischnura elegans. The sequence continues at coordinate 89,981,939 of NC_060249.1, forward strand.
AATGACAGCCATACGGGTTGACTCACCTGTTTCTAAATAATCTCTCATCGAAAGATCTCCATCACACAAGATGATAACCGATCTAAATCCAATTTGGGACGGCCTTAGAGAGACACGACAGTCGGGAAAACTCTTTAGAGACACAAACAGGGCCCGACGGTGTGAAAAATAGAGCGAGGATCACTGCCATGAGGCATTCCACTTCGTGAGAGCTTGGCTTTCGAGGTGGATAAAGAAGAACAGGCCCCGGGGGAGGATAGCTGTAGAGGGACGCTAATTTGATTACGGCTCGGAGTCTACTAAAATAAATAACATAGGAACCAGAAGTACAGAGAACTTAATGGCTAAATAGGTCTTTAAGGCCCAGGGGAGAGAGATGATATCAACGCAAATTAGCAAATTCCACTAGCAATCATCTGAAGCAATTCATAGGGTAAGAAATATTGAGAATGAGGACGGAAATTCTAGATTGACAATCAGCACACAATTATTTATATTAACAGAAACTCCATGCAGCATACGCTAACTCGCTATAGGAATAGAGCATCGAATTATAAACTAGATTTTTGCTTAATGAGCATCCATCCAGTAAATTAATTAAAAAAGGCTTACGAGAAACAAGGTTGGAGTCGGTAAGGAATATATATTGGAGAGTAGAGTAATTTCGAATTGGATCCCAGCGGGACCATAGCTTAATATAATAACATATTTAGCTAATGCGATTGTTACGCGTAGAGAATTTGATATGTTTCAACTTAACTGAAGCTTTCTTCTGTGAACATTCACCTAATAATTTTAGCAAAGATTAACGACAGATAATAGACAGACACGGAAAAGATAATAAATCGGAGAGAGAAAGCTCAGGTGGAGCAATGGTCATCTTAATAAAATATGTAGCCATTACGCTTATTTAGTGCTCGACTTTTGACGATCATTATTGAAGTTTACGTTGGGCACATATCCAGCAAATTAATGAACAGAGGTTTACGACAGATATAAGCCAGTCGGAGAGGGAAACGGATTCAAGAGAAAACCAACCTCTGAATCGATCCCCGCTGAATCAATATCAGCAACACGTACCTAAATCTTTGATTATTTCGCTTATTTCCAATACCGCGCATGAGACGATCGATCTTCAACTATTTTCTCCGAGACGGCATTAAGTGGGGAACGCCGAAAGTCGCCCGAGGACGTGTAATGGGCACTAAAGAGACGTCGAGACATTTCCCCGATTCCTACGCCTCGAGAGCACCGCTCGGGCTGATTAAAAGGAAGGAAAAGGAGGGGCGATGCATCAACCCCTTGGCGTACACGCTCGACTGGGTCAGTCGGCTCCACTGAGGTTCGTCCGAAAGCAAAAACGCCCACGCGCCGTCAACGCCGAAGACGGATCCGGGGCGGCGAATTGATTGACCTATCGCACCGACGAGACGCATATGCATGCCGATTCGGAACGCTGAGGGAATACGACCGTAAACGAACGGCGTGCACTCGAAGTGTCAGGCCCGGGGGGAGATCGCAACGGGTGAAATCCAGAAACATCCGCATCAGCTATTCGAGGGCACACAAAGTGAAAAACGGACGTCTCACCAGTCACACGCGCGACGTGATATTCGAGGCAAAGAGACAATGAAATATATATTTCACTAGAGGAGAAAGAAATTTCACCAAGGGTAAGGTGAAAGATGCCGTATGTAGAATAAACACCCAAAAGGCACGTAAAGGCACACACCTTGGAAGGAGATCGTTACGATTTCATAGTTATCCTTTTTCCCTCCGCTCCCTTAAGAGAAGAATCACTCCCGCTTGGCCGATCGTCAGCTGTCTCTTTTCGTGACACATTACTCGTTTAAAATTACGCTATTACACTGAAACATTCAGCGTCTACATAATAGACTCTTGTCAAAATTTATCTGTACCACAAATATGAAAAATTTTGCTTTAGAAAATGCTTAGGTAAAATTTTCAGCTATGACATGTGGGCAAATCGACTCAAATTGCAAAGAAAATTTAAATACGAAAGCACAATTTAAAAAAGCCATTAAAAACGATATACTGCCGGCCTCGGTGGCGGCGGGGTAACGTTCTCGCCTGCCGAACAAGAGGTCGCGGGTTCGAGTCCCGCCTGGGTAGGTTTCCCCGGTCCAGGGCATGGTCGTTTGTGTACGTTTACTTGTTACATTTGTTGAACACCCCGGTGTAAAATGGCCAATGACAGCTGTATCCGGTGGTTTGATAATAAAATAAAAAATAAAAAAAATAAAATAAAAGACCGGTCACGCGGGAAGGACACGTCCAAAAAATCTCTTATCTCTATTTCAATGTATCATGCAGGTTTATCGAGAACTTTTCATACAGTATTTATTTTTTTCAACTTATACTACCCAATTGATATTATTCAGCAACATTTAACTAAGGCATCGGTATTTTCTTTAACATGCGAAAAGAATAAAACAACATTTTTAACATTTGTGACTTAACATATGAGTCAAAGTCTTACTCCATGGATAATTTTTAAAAATAAATACTAGGGTGAAACAAAATAATAAGCACTAACGTGACACAATCCTATTCTCCCGGAAATTCTTAGAATATTCATTGTGCAATGCTTAAACGTAAACCTAGCGGTATACGCCTTATTCTGGAAGATTTCCGTTTAAGGGATCTGATTCAATTCCCCAGAAGACAACGAACAGGGGACAGAAATAAAAAATGCATAAATTGTGAACGCAGCATGACACGTCTGACCTGGGAATAACCTATGAACCTATGAACACGAGATCAAAGGTGGGTAAACTGCCAGGAAAGCAAGATTATAAATATAAAAAGTCAGAGCGGAGCGCGAACTTCTTCAGGAAATACATACAGATTAAAACGGCACGAGAGATAACAGAGTCTGGAAGTGAAATAAAAATAATTTCACAAGGCTGTTACGACCATCGTGTCTCTCACGAAAGGATTCAACGCGAAAACAGGCTAACTAAATATCTTGGTAGATTAAACAGCATGAATAATACAAGGATTTTCAAAGAAAAGACTTCCATAAACCTAGAATGATATGTAACAAAACAGTACGCATAAAATATAATAGATATAATGAGCATTGATCAAAGCCGGTGAAGTAAGCGATCAAAAGTAAGATGGCGAAATATATAAATAAAACTCCAAACGCATCATATATCATAAATATACATACGAACAGCACCGCATCAGCTAAAACTTAACGCTCACGTACGGTTCTGCTTGAAGTAGAAATATTCACGAACTCCAGAATCGTGCCTTGTTTTACCATATGAGATTTTTCTTCGGAATACTTTCATTATTCCTTAACTATTATTATTGTTTATTACTATTATTATTATTTATTACTATTATTATTATTTATATTTTAATTATACTTTATTATTTCTTTCATTCCCTAGCCTGCCATTTACGTCTAGCAATTCCCCGTCCTTTTTTATAGTTTCCAGGAAAAAAATCATCAACCGCTTAAAAGTTGACGCAGTTTAAATTGTTACACGAATTCTCTACTCATTCACTTAAGGATCGGATACTCTCACTGAAATGTTAATGAACATTTTTAAGAGTTTTGTTTAAAAAAGCGAGACTATATTTCCTAATGCGTCAGAATAGCGAAGGAGTGGTCGAGATACATTAAATAATAAGGTAAAACAAAACAGTATGCGATCAAAAATCGTTATACCTTGAATATACCTATCATCAACCAGAATAAGCGACACTGATAGTCTAGTTAAATGCACAATTAATTCACGAGAGAAACCGAGAGTCCGTGAATCACTAGATTAAGACGCGTGACGGGCAGGGAAGTCTAGCTGACACGGCGTGCAGAACAGTTGAGGCAACCAGTGACAGGTAGAAGGCCCGCGAGACACAAGTGTGCCCGGCGTAAATCGTGACTCTGCCCCGTTTGCTTTTGCGCGATGGGCATCTAAGTAACGCTCCCACAGACTAGACAACCCTAAACGAGCGGCTCTAGGCTGTACGCAAGAAAAATCCGCTCACGAGAGCGGAAACGCACGTCTGCATAACTTCGCCACGCCGTTTCTTTCGGAATCATCTATGCGCCACGGCCGACTTTCCACCTGCGAATTCATAGCTCGGCAGATTTCGTCGGATAGGAAAAAAAATGCACCGATCCATTCATCACATCACCATCCCGACGTGTTCCTTCTTGCGAGAGTCTAGGCGGAGGAGTACGACGAAACGAAAAAAATACCGGACGAGCCGTAAATCCTGTAAGCACAAAACATATTGGATTACGCGCGCGTTCTCAGGACTCCCTCATGGCGAGCTTGCGGAGAAATCGGAAATGAGGTGGTGCGTAATTATTCTCCATGAACGAACGCTGAGCGGTGGATTCCCGGCTAAGCAACTTTGATTACGGCCGGAGCAACAATTTTTCCGTCGGACGTAAATTCCCTTCTTCTGGGCATAACTAAACGAAGTCTAAATAACTAAAAGAAGTCGAGGGGCCCCTGACGAACAAGCGTTTAACCAGAGAGCTTTCTCATTTTTCCACAGATTCCAGTGGCCTGAATATGCATGCGCACAAAGAGAGCACATTGCCAGGAAAAACGTATCAAGCATCATGCAACACTGCTTGCGGCTTGTTGTCATGGTTCTGTTTCCTCGAGAGAAATAAAATACATTATAACTTAATTTAAAATAGATAACCCATGCCTATCAATACAGATCAATTTCCCCAAAATAAAGAGAATGCTTTCATAACGTAAATACACGCATTCATGTAATCCGTTTAAAACGTAAATTACTAGAATTGAAGTAAATCTTACAGCGGTAGTTAATTCTAACAATGTTTCATTCTATAACCGAGGACTTCTCCCTGCCAATAGTAAACAAACTAAACTAACTAGTAAACAAAACATTTCAAGTAACAACAGAATGCTCAATATTCTCCATTACCTTCATTCGATATCGGCAAGTCTTCAAACCGACAGACGTCTATTTCATATTTTACGACTACTGACATTGCAAAAACTTGTTTTTTCACGAATTTTAATTTAAAATATAATTTTAAAAACAAAATAGGTTAAATTACATACTTATCGGACAGGTCGCGGATTGACGACAGATGAAAGAAATTATAATCCAGCAGGGAAACTACTTGGATTAACGCGGTTCTTTCTTTTACGTTCTTAGCATAGCATTCTCATCAATGCCACCCTCCAATTCAAATAAAAAATAATTTTTGTATCGCAGTGGAGGTAAGATTCACGTTATTCCAAACTTGAAAAGTTTCCCCAAAAGCAAACATCGTGCTACTATTTTCTAAGATTACTCATCGTCTTAAAACCATAAGTATCGGGTTTTTCTGGTAATTACGATTCTCGTATTTTCATAGGCGTTAATAAATCCCCATAAACAATGAAACATAAAAATTCAATGTCCAGACCTTCCTACTACGGCAAAAAAATACCACACACTTGACGTGATAGTTATAATTAATCTCCACCTGATGGGGGGCAATTAAGACTAATAGCTTAAATAACAGCGGGAACTCTGAAATAAAAAAGATTATACCTACTATCATCAATCGAGGGCAGAGGAAACACTCGCAAATGCCGGAGGCGCTAACAGAGTTCGCGAATAACTCGTGTAAAGTGGAGTGTTGCTTAATGAGAAAGCCCATTAAAACGATACGGAATAGCACGGCGTGATAGACAAAGAGGAATAGGGGGAGAAATGGTAACCAGACAAGAGGTGGAAGGAAAGAGTGCTGATGGACGAATTCAACAATTATTCACGTTGGATAGCGTGCTCAATCTTTGCGTCTTCACGATAAGATTGCCACCCATAGTAAGTGTTACAATCCGTCCCAATATTACCAGGACGTCAAAAAAACTCCCTATGTACACTTGAGGCGCCCTTAATAACGGGATTTTTGACGCATTCCTACTTTGAGGGGACTCCACCACCCTACGAATAACAATTCCCGAAGGGAGGGACCAATAACCGTTAAAAAAAACACATATCTACTCCCGGTACTACTAACTAATACGATGGCTATTTTCAGGGGAAAAATTTGAAAACGCAAACACGAAAAGAGCTATGGCTATAATTAAAGACCGATATCGGATATTTCTATCCCATTTAAATAGTTTCGTAAAAATTCACTAGATAGTAACTAGCAAGTTGACTCAATTTTCTTGAAAGTTTCAAATCAGACTTAGAATTTGGTTTACGATTGATGAGCTTGAATAGACGTTAACATTCATCAGTTTACAAAGCCTGAAAATTAATAAAATTTATATACCAATCATTCTTATGGATACTGGAATGTATGGATATTCTCGTGCCTATAAATAGCTAGTGGATGGAAATATTAGGTGTGGAGTCACCTGGTACACCGAGCTCAAATCGCTAAGATTCCGAGACTGAAAACTACCAGAGATAGAACCTCCATTTAAACATTTTTTCAATGACATATCTTGCAAGCGGCTCCTAATACGAATAAAAACGTTTAGTGGAATACATTTCACCATTATAATCAGGAAAAAGACAAAAACTCACAGTCGAGAGAGCGAAAAAAATTGAGTTTTATCCCGACCAAAAAATATGAGCGAGTAAAATCTGGGAGTCCCTTGGAAATAAGTCAAACAACTTCTTCTAGGGATAAAATGATTCAGCAAATCAAACTGACTCACATACCAAAGAAGTATAAAACATTAAAATTAATTTGGCAATCTCATGCTTCAATTAAATTCGATTCGCGCACTCAACAGACTGACTATTACGATATTCCCGGAATGCAATTAGATTGCTAAGACGACTACATCCTCCTACGTTCCGATACTGGGCCAATAGAGGTTGAGCGCCGAAGATTTCCCCGTATTAAAGGCAATTTTCCGCGATGATTCAATTCAAATGAGGGGGACGACTTTTTGCCGACGCCGGGAATGCCTGCAACTCACGATCCTCAATTTCCTCGTTATGTCTCGAGGAAAAATTCATTCGCCGGAGTTATCTTCCCAGCTCGAGGCAGAACGAGCAAATACCAGCAAAAGGAGCGAGAAAATACTGGGGCCAAATTATGAGCTGATGCCGAAAACAAAATTATACACGATTTACCCGCCGTACTTGGCAGCAAGCTTGATTGATTATATCGACTTGCAGGTAAGGAAGCGATTACCCATTTAAAGGAGAGAAAGAGCCTGGATGTGTAATTGTGGGAATGCTGCTTCGAGGCAAGAGTTATAATCACTTGCCGAGGATTGAGCATGGAGAGTAACCCAAAAGAAATAAATACCTGCACTCAAATCACCCATTAACACAATTACAAAAACCATAAAGGTGCAAAATGTCGCAAAATAAAAATCAAACGCCTAGAAAGAGATTCTAACCCTGAATTCCCGCAGCAGCATCGACTGCTTAAACAAATTTAGCACTTATGCTTTACTTTCACCCAAAAACGTATCAATCACCTTAAGTCCATTTCTTTTTACATCAGCGAAAATGGCCTCTACTGTACACTGTACGAAAAATGTCAACAATTTTCACAAAGATGATAGTTTGAAGGCCAACAAACATATACTTGGGGACATAATTCGATTAATCGTAATAATTACTAATAAACTGAAAGAAATTGATGAATGACACTACCGAAAGTTTTGTGCACCAAGTACTCTTAAAGGCATAAAAGAATATGAGAGGAGACAGGAAGTTTATAACATTTATACTTATATTATTTATATGGGCGACAAAACAAAGCTATTCAGCCAAAAATATGAACTACGTAGTATTTTTCTACCAAAACCACTATTACAACTACTTTTAGAACATCATATATTCTTCAAAAGCAAACATTGAATATTTATCAGCAGCTTATCAAATTCATACGCCTCTTCCAGTGACGACAATAACTGAAGCGGGAATCTCCTCCCTGTTATCATTTCTCATGGACGAAAATAAACATAATTAAAGATTATTAGCATGCATTGCATGAAGCAATTTAAGCCTTAACTGAACTTAAAAGAGACTTTTCAAGTAGGGGACGCAAGATATAATTGCGTAAGCAGCTGGCGTTAGCGATGGGTTTGAAACGAAGCAGACGCCACGCTCTTGCAAGAATTCTCAATGACAAAGATAGGAAAGGACCCATGATATACACGAGAAAGGTAAAGGCGGAAAGGGAAATAGACTCGAAATACGCGATTCAAGATAATAATGACCTTTAGCCCTCACCAACTTCCCTCGCTCACTCGAAGGTTTTCAGCAATCACGGCTGTCATTCCACAAAGCGAAATAAAATGACAGCTAGATCAAAATTACCCATCCAATCCCATTTACCTTCAAACTATCAAAGTAATCTCACACGAGTCGCTGCTTTCCCTTTTTTCACACGGTGTAATGCTCTCTTTACAGGGCATTACTATTATTTCACACAGTTACGGGCGCTATAAGATAATATCTTCTTTATATCGTAGACATTTGATTCTGGTTTATAGTCGTTTTAGCTTCCTAAATGAAGATTTTTCTGGTACAATTGAAGGTCTTCGATATTTTTAATCTATGAGATATTTACGATAAAACTTGCTCCAAAATTTTAGCTCCACATTGAATAAGAATATTTTTTCATGAAATCCATGTCCACCTTTCCTTCCCTTAAATTTTCTTTCGTATTTAAAACTTAACGCCAAACATAGTCAAGGTATAAACAAGAGAGATTCTTTCTCTAAAATAAGTAGGAATTAAAAGACGGTATCGGGGTTTTACACCGCTTAAAATGTGGCAGTCCAACTCCAGTAGATTCTGGACACGGATTGGTAGGAAATACAATAGGGTAGTTTCCTTCTTCAAAGAAAACGAAAGGCATTATTTGCAACTCGTTACCCACCATTAGTGTATTCATAATATACAAATTATTTGCTTTTAGAAATCCCAGTTTATACGAATGTTAATGGTCAATTTTAACCTCATTTGAAAAAGCCAGATTGGCGCCCATGCGATGCCACTCCACGTGACGTCACAGGGATCTAGAGTAGTCAGGAGTTTTACATCGTCTGAAATTATTAATTCATGCATGGATGTGGCACAGAGTTAAGGGAAACATTTCTTAATAATCACCTACTGAATTGCCTATAGTCGGAAAGTTTCCTTCGTTTGATAGGGTATTAATAATCCATATTTAAGCCAAGCGCTACCTGCTAGCACGGTACTCTGCAACCTGCTAGCAGCCTGCGTCGTATCAGTGCTCAAGCCTCGCCCCAAGGTCACCTCACACGCCGACAGCTGGAACCAGAAATACGTCACACGGACTTGTCCCATCATTCCTACTTAGGCGTCTCGCACCAAGGTGCCCTTACACGGCGGCAGCTGGAACCAGAATGACGTCACACGGGCTTTTCCCAGAATTCATACTTAGCCGTCGCGTATCCCCTTGCTTTAAAATTTTTTCTTATCATTTAATTTCGAAAAATAGTATCGTCATTTAAAAATCTAAAAGCATGAAATACGTACTCCAGGAGTACTAATATTTCGATTCAGGCACTTCAAAAAAATAGGAAACACCCTATTCACTGGTGAAGAAAGGATTATCGACCCCAGGACCCGGCCCTCATTCCTCAATGTTTCGAAAATAACGCGGGCCCACGCTGTAATTTATCATTCGGGATTAATAAAATATAAATCAATGTTCCGCATTCGTTTTGGCACACGCAACAGTGGAGCCCCCGTTAAATTCCTCTTTATGATTACCATCTTTCTGGCATTTGCACCCAATCCCACGACTGAGCTGGGGCGCGCGGCTCACGAAGGCCAAGTTCAGGAGGCCATTAGGCCGTCAGGATCGTCTCGACGTAAAACCGCACCCTTTCCATCATGGGAAGTAGGAAAATATGACGTCGAAGACGATCAGGGAAATCTTTGAGCCCACGCTAAATGTGCCAGGGGATGCTGCGTGGATCCCGATCGAGAAGCAATCAAATATGCTGGCCCAAGGGATTCAAGCGACGACAATAATTGAGGTCACCCCCAAAAATTCATGACGATACGGCTACGCGGTGGTCTGCGCAGCCAGGTCGCAGGAAACCGAATGTTTTTGTCACGCCGGTGATGACTGCACGGTCACGAGTGAATTATCCTCGACATGGAACCTTATTTCTCAGTGCTAATCTGGGCCTAACTATTCTATTTTTTAACCCTTTTAGTGCTATCCTTCTTCCCGGGGTACAGTCGAAAAATGCGGAGGGTATTTTAATAAAATGCAGCAACTAAAAAAAATAAACATTATATAAATTAATTTTTTAGATATCTTTAAGCGGTTTTTTTAATTCTTGAGATTAAATTAGACAATAATCACAACATTTTTATACGTTTACTGATATGTAAGTTTTTTATTTCAATGTCCTCAAATTTAAAAACAATAACGTAAAAGCCGATATATCGGCGCGCCGCACTAAAAGGGTTGAAGCAACCAACCTTTCACCAACCATTTACTCGTCAGAAATCCGAAAAATTTTGCCTGGAGATAATTTTTTTTAGTCTCAAGGCGATATTTTAATTACCACACATCACACTGAAATTCAATAAATTATAATCGCGCATAATAGAGCCTTAATAACGTTATTCTGTAATGAAACCATAAGCGGATATAATAAAATATCATGTGGAAACGGCAAAGTTTTAATTCCTTCCATTCCAACGAAATTAGAATCGCAAAAGAGAGCGCTAAATGGCCGATCTTTCAATAAACTCAACGCGGTATTGATATTTTGGTAATTATAACACCAAAAATACAAAAATCTAAGGATATCAATTGAAAGCCAATTCCAAAAAAGCCGTAAAGAGGCGAAGAAAAGTAAAAAATAATAAATTATGAGAAATGAAAAACTTTTTCATTTAGAATTCTAAGGATATCCAAGGTTTCATAGCTATTTGGCGGAAAAAACCTTTTGGTCAGTGTAAAACTACTGAAAGACTGCTATCCCCATTAAAATTAATCAGAAACAAGGTACGACAAATAAATTTACAATACAAATGTAGGCCTATATGAAGGGAAGAACTCGGCTACAATTACGAAAAAAACTAATGACTCAAACTATCCTTACAGTCATCAAATCCCTTTTTGGATCGAAACAGCTGACATAAATGTACGACTTAAGCCATAGCTTACTCCGAATGCTCCATGTGTAATGCATCTTGTTTTTTCAAGAATGCCTAGCAAATGAGAAATACTTTCGTCATCATCGTAAGACTTACAATTAGCCTACTCTGTGAATCCTGGCCTACCACTGCAATTTAGCTGTCCATATGTGGAAACCCAAATTCCACCAAGTGACTACAAACTACCAAGCTTTTGGATAAAATTGCAATATCTTGTGGGAAGATATTTTTCCTAAATGTATTAAACCCAGCATAGCATCATGAGTGGTAGGCAAGAAGAATTGAGAAAGTACGTACCGGCTGACAAGATCATGGAATCGGTGACCGAAATCTTATTCGCAACATTTTGATTCAGTAGCGGCGAGAGTCTTCAAGGGATAGAAGACCGCAATTCACTCAAATCCGCCGAATCTATCTCGGGCGCAATGCTGATCCCGGCCGTGAGCGAACCTCAAATTTTTCCCAGCCCATCATTTCCGCAGCCACCGCATGAGTAGAGGGTTGAAATAATCTCATCAACACGTTCATCCAAAAAGAAATGGCGAAATCCAAACTTGAAAATTTCGCAGATGGAATGACGGCTCAGGTTTTTCCTCAGTTATAACAGAGAAATTTTCAAAATAACGAGATAAAATTTCGATATCTCTTCACTCTCACATAAAATGATTTATGGTTTCTTTCTCCTGGATTAGGAGTGTCGCCCGCAACCAAAAATTACACCGCAGTTATTTTCACTCAACTCAAGCTCTCCCCACTAGTCAGTTTTGCAAATTTAAAGAAAACAGCAGTGAATATTAAGAGTACCCTGTGTAGTCGGGCTTTCAAACGATTTGCCAGAACCTTTCTCGGAACTCGCACACACCAAAAAATTGCATTAAATTTCGCAGCTTGAAATTTTTAAGAATAGAAACTGGTAGTTATAGGTGAAATGTGGAGCAACCATGGCAGGAGTCTGAAGACGGGGTAGGGGAACCTGGCCCCCAACTTAAATGGAAATTTTCCGAGAAAAAGTTACATTTAATTATAATGTAAAAAACAAAAACATCAAAAGCTTAAATAAGTTTAAAAAATCATTTTCTAGGGGAGGGCCTAGGGGACCCCCTCGTTTCACTGGGGCGGTATTCCATAGCCCCCGAATCCCCGGCAGGATTGCTCCCCAACATAAAAATAAAAAACTCCGCCCATGGGTGGAACCCATCCGTCATAGATGAAAATATCTTACAAGTTCCACTGAAAAACTTAATTCACTATAGGACGCGTTTCGACGCTTTCCAATTATTCTAAAATATTATTCAAAGGCTACTTTTTTCAAAAAGTCATGCAGAGTACAGGGAGAAAAACCACGTTGAAAATTACGGAAAACAAATTATAAGTGATTCTGTTGATACACAAAAATAAATATTACCCAACTCCGCTATCGACTCTCATTTCTCCCTCTTTGAGCTGTGATTGATAAAGCTGTCAAACTTATTATTTGTCTTTCGCAGAAGCAATAGAACCCCCTGAGGAGAGCCCCCCTACTGAAATCCGCAATGGAGTTATCGGCGATAGATCTACCTCAAGCAAGCGGAACACTAATGCCTTAACACGTGGAACGGTTCGAGAACTCTGATCGCATTTATACCTCGGAAGCCGTCTTGGTCAGTCCCCCGTGAACATTCCAAGCGTCCCGGAACGCAACAGTCAGTCAGTCGCAGCCGCGGGCCCTCAAGCCTTTCCATCCAAGATAACGATCCCAAGGAATGCCTCCAATGAGAACGAACCGGAGCCCACAGCGCCACGCCGCCTGCAATTCCCATGCACACCAAATAAAACCATATCACGGGTGTCTCGCACGTGCAACCTAAAAGTTTTGCTACCCGCAGAAAGCCTTGTCGACCGCTTTGATCTCAGAATGCGAATAATGTATTTTTTTAATACTCCGTTTATGTAGAATATGAAATATACACTTAGTCTTCCATCGTCATGCGTCATAAACTCTGAGACCGGTCTTCACGGGACTTATCGCGCTTGCTATTCCTCGGCTACCTCTTGCGCCCATGCCTCCGATACTTCGACGATATCTCATGAATACCGGAGTCCCGGACGTTGCAATTCACCCAGCTAGGTGTCTTTTTTTTTTAATGGTTAAACTCCCCAAGTAAGACACAAGTCACGCAGTTTCTCAATGACGTTAGCATGCAACCCAGGAGTGAGGACACGCCTCATTAAAAGTTAATGAGGAAAACGCTATGCTAGCTAGGGTACAGCTGGGAACGAAAAAGATAGGAAAAAATACTACGACGGACATGGAGAGTAGTAATGGATATAAAATTTCGACACCGAAAAATAATGAAGAAACAAATGAAAAGGAAATAATTGATGTTTTTCATATACGCTTGCTATATATCGTTACGTCACGTAGACTGAGATAATCGTAGGAGAAAATCGTATTTGACGCTTGTCAAAAGGTACTCCATAAAATACACTCGGGAGGCGCGGAGGAAGAAGTGTTAAAGAATATGTACCGCAAATGAAAAAATAATTTATACTATGCTTTATTAAAGAAGATCTAAACAGTTGCCTGTTAGGTGATAGTAAGATAATTACTAGAATAGGAATACTAATATAATAATATATTACATAGGAAGAAGCATTTTTCTAATCGAGTAGGTCCACAAAAACAAATGTGATCAACAATCCAATGAATAATTTAAAAATTACTTAAATTCGTTCCCTATTGTACTAATTATGAAATGGAAAGAAAAAATAATTTTTGAAAAAAAATAGACGAATCACCATAGTGAACTCTAGGAGACAGAAGATATGTAAAAAACAGGATTTTTCCGATTAGAAAATTCGCATGCCTATGCGATTGTATACTCTTTAAACGATAAATTATATCAATTTTGGAGATGTAGGCTAAGAAATTATCAAATTTCCTTCATAGAGCATTCTCCTTTGCGAGAGTTGAAAAACCCAACCTAAATATAACTTCAGCAGTGCTACTTCCGAGAGACTAGGTCCATCAAAAATTAAATACGTAATTTATTCTCCAAAACAAGATTTTAATTTAGTAAAAATTCGTTCAGTCAGCAGAAAATAAACATAGTATCAGGAAAACAGGAAATTTTAAAAATAAATGACACTACTCACCAAGGAGAATTCTCGGAGTCACGAAAGAAACAAGAAAATAGAACACAAGAGGAATTCCAGGACAACAAAACTCATTCCTGTGATATTAAATGGTACGTAATGCGCCATGAACAATACGCTTTCCTTTATTGAATTTATTTATTCAACCTTCACGGTAGAGGAAAACGATATCACAACCATTAAAGATGTGCCCTCCCAGAACTGAGAATATGAAGAAAAAAAAACTTACTTCTCCAGGGTACTAAACGCACTGAGCGAAGAACCGTACAAGATGTGCTGACATTTAAGATAAATCTGTTTCCCGTAACGAAAGAGCTTGGAAAAATCCACGATGATCGGAAAGCGAAATGGTTTGGGGAGGAAGACTCGGGTCCGATTGAAATCTGACATCGCGGATCGTGTCGTGATCTCAGTCCGCGGACCATTTATAATCATGAAACAATGGAGAAAATCCACGGAGGACCCATACAAGGATGAGGTACAGCGCCGGCCGAGGCGCGACATGACGGCAGTGGCCTACAAGTGGAGAAGCGGAGCTCACACCACTTCCTGGCGAAAACTCGAAAAGTGAGCACCGGAGAAAGGATCATGCGGGAAAATTGCTCCGAGGTACCACCCACGATGGAATGGGCGAACGAAAGTAATACACGACCATTTTACACATCCCGACTCTTTTCGTATAATGCTCCGGAGATGAACGATGGGATGAGTTGTTAAGAAAACTTCGTAAAAAAAGTATATCCACAATTCCACGATAGCTAGCAAGTTCACGTTTGTGGTACACAACGTTAAAAATAGTTACGACAGTGAAATTGGGTAAAATAAAAGTGAAGAGGGCATTACATTTTGACTAGAGGACAACTTGTTTCACGTTTATAGGACGTTATTATGGATTAAGATCTCTGAGAATTAATTAAAGGGAATCCATATTCGAAAAACATTGGGGTTTAATGTTTAATTGGATTTTTATAGTTCTACAGGAGTTAATCCATCGATAAACAGCTAAAATAAAAAATTTTACGAAAAAATAAAGCTTTCGCTTACATTCAAAATACAATGCCTTGTTCGAGGAGGGATTACTGAAGAATTAATACCTCGAAGAAAAAAAAAACTATTCACCGATCAAATTAATATTAAAGCTACAGTACCTACTAGCATTGCGATTAGCTTAAACATCAACTAGGCGGTAAATTTGTACTGCATTTACCTATGCCTGTCTCAATTTTTTCATGTTTTTTTACCGTTCAATTTTTCTAAATTTTTCCCTTTTACACATGTTCTCGCTATCTGTTAACGTACATTCATCAAAACAGCGGCAGCTATAAGGGCGGTTTGCTTCGTGCCTTATCAAACACATCCTTTTCCACTTTTAATCTCGTTTCTATATTTTTATTTCCGCATTGAATTATGGCATCCAAATCCAACTTTTTGACAGTGTAACCTAAAAATCGAAGGACAGGAACAAAATAATGATTTTAATTGACGGTTTAAAAAAATAAACCTTCAACTTAAGCAAGCCATGCTAAATAAAATTACGGCTTCACCTCCTGGCCCATCACTGCAACTCACGATCACCCAACTAACGCGGCTAACTGCTATCGCACACCCCTTCGCGATTTCTCCACCCACGCCCTCAAATTACCCGCTCCGCGAAAAACAATGCCGACTGCGCGCACCGCTGAAAGAAGAGCGTGCGTCGGGCGGAAAAGCGATTGATATCTCCGGATATGGCCACAAGGGCCGCCGCCGCCGAACTGGGCGCGGAAGATCTCCCTCGATTGAGAAAGGGAGTATGTACTCAAAGAAGGAGGAGAAAAAAAATAAAGGGTGGAGATGGCCGTGATGGGGAGCTCCTGCTACGCCGACTTTATTTTTCCCGAGGAATTACTTGTTTCGAATTTCTATTGCTTTCAAAATTACCGGATAGATGATTCATTTAAAATGTCGTTGTTATTGATGTTGAATATACGATAAACTACTGCCACAGTTAGCTAAAGTTAAAAATAATACCGGGATAAAAAGAACGTCCGCGTTATATCGCCCGTAAAACTCGAGGTTTACTTTCAAAGGAATATTTTAAAAGAAGAGGGACGAAGAGTCAAGCTGAAAACCAACCTTTTCGAAAAAAGGAACTTAAGCTTTTGGGATATGATACTAGGAATTACTATCAAGCGGAAATGCACCACTTTGCACGGCCCAGAGTCCGCTGAAAACAGATGGCCCTTCAATACTTATATTAATTATTGTGAATAATGAATTTATTTTTAAAGTTCTATGATTTTTATGAAACAATTTGATATAAATGTCAATGTTTTTTATCAAATTTTCCAGGATTAAAACTGTCTGAAGTTATGTGACGCATAAGTTCTGACAGCACAAACGCTGACACATATGCCTTATGTACATTATTTCGGAATTTTCCTTTATCCAATAAATTTGTTTAAATAAAATACTCAAAGTCCTTCAAAATAAAGTTCTTCGGCAAAATGTCAGTAATTCCATATTGAGAAGCCTAAACAATACCAGCTAGACATATTTTGTCCTTGAATCTATAAGAATATCAAAGACATGATTTTGGACCACCTTTTTCCGATTTCAGCACACTGTGCTTCGGTGGGTACATTGGATATAGATATTTCATACGACCACAGCAACAACCGTCGAACTGAGATCCCACCCGGATGAGGAAGTACCCTGAGAAGAAGACGGAGATAAAAATTAAGGGTGGAGATGGTCGTGATGGAGGTCCATTAAGCGGAGAGGAGAGATGTTCTCGGGGAAGCGTCAGAGGGTTAGTTGGCCACCACGCGTTCTCGTGAGGGGTGGGTGGGTGCCCACGGGGGGAGAGAAAGCTGAGCCGGAGGGGAGGATGAACGATCCCCCGGCGGTGGAGACGGTGATCTCGCGGCGGAGGGGCAGGACAGACGTGTGAGTTGACGACACGCGAAAACCGGTGCGAATGCCTTTGATATATGGGACCACCGACTATCGCGGAAACTCCATGGGAGAAATATGTGGATTCGGAAGCTGATGAAGCGGAATTTCCTGAAAGAGCCTCGACGTAAATGTCAACTAGAGGAATCATCGTTTTCTCCCGCATGTGACCAAGACGCAAATACCAATTCCGAGATCGGGTGATCGGTCTGATTGATTTACTATATTGTTTAAATGTTGTTTGTCTTGATTGCTGCAGTATGATTGATATTGAAAGTGAATTACGTAGGGAGTGAATTTCGGTGTTCTCTTCGAGGATTGCAGATTTCCTATTAACCGAAATAAGCGCGGTGCTTCGGAAATAACAGGCTTATGGCTATGAATCCGTCAGGACGATGTGAGTGGGTGAGAAGCAAAGGGGTACAAGTGATTTCTTTTTTCTACACAGTGTTAGGGATAGCAATTAGGTTTAGAAAACAAACGAGATCAATTAGATACTTAGTAGTGTATATAATTTTCTACTCGACGTCGGCACAGAACAGAGACTCACTCGTATCCCTTGGCAACCAATTTTGTGAGTATTTCTTCTAACACTACCAAACTCTGAGAAAAAAAATCACTTGTACCTCTTAGCTTCTCAACCCCTCATATCGTCTTTCCCTCATTTCTCTTCATCTCCTTGGTTACGATTTCATTTCTTTTATCAAATAGTAATATAATAAAATCTATTTTAAAGTAATTCATTCAATATTTTTATCACAGCCCTTAATAATGCTGTTGGTGATGGTTTCATATAGGCTTCAGCTTTCAGTTACCTCGCAGCCAAATTATATACTCTGTGCGTCTATTCACTCGGACACCATAAGAGACTGGAGAGAAAGCCAAAAAGCTCGCTCGTTCTAGCGTATTTCACTCACATGGCTCTAGCCTCAGAGAAGATTGCTATAGGGTATCCGAAAAATCCTCCGTTAAAATCTCCACCAGCATTCAAATTCGTAGGAATATTCATCAGGTCTCCAAACCAAATTTACGGGTACGCAGCTGTGCAGGGGAACTCCGGCATGGCAAAGGTCGAAAAGCTCAAAATGGTGTATATTACTCCAGAAGTTCGCGCTTTCTTAAAGGTGGGAATTGATTCATTTATAAAAACTCCATTGCCTCGACGACGGTACATTCTCGGTAGAAAACCGTTGGGAGTACGAATTCATCCTCGAACTTCAAACTTGAACTTCGAGAGACACATCGACGCCAAATCGTTTGAGAGCGGATGAAATGAAACCACGAGTCTCCCAGGAGAACATCAAAATAAAGTTTATAGACAACTTAACTTCCAAACGGCATATGTAAAAACCTTAAACGCATATTTAACTCCCAAAGTAATGCTCACTCACAACAACACAAAACAATGAAATGAAACCGCAACCAAAGAGACGAACGGGGCTGTAGTAGAAAACATATCGTCCTTACGTATTAATAGCCATAGGTATCATATTTCCGAATCACCGCGCTAATTCCGGTTGATAGGTAATCTGCAACACTCGAAGCGAACACAGAAAGTCACCCCCTACGTAAACCACTTTCTACATCCATCATGACGCCAACAATAGACGGTAAAAAGACGGCTGGTTTGTAGTTTCAAGCCCATTTTCTCCGCGCTTACTCATTCAGATTTCATGCCATTAATGGGAATACGTAACTTTCCCATAAACCCAAATGTGCATTGACCTCGAGATCATAAATGCAAAAGGCCGCTGGGAATATACATGAAAGTGAATTAATAATAAAGACATTAAAAAAAATTGTGAACAAAGCGCTTTCGTCAAATAAGAACGAAAGGTCGGCGCACATCAAAAGGCTAAAAGGAAAAATAGAATATTCACCACAATACACTTTCACGATTCATCAAAAAGCATGAATATTCAACAGCGGCTCCTTCATGAAGAAATTACGATGATGGCTGCCATATCGGGTAGAAAGATTCAAGTATGATAAAAAGTATAAAGTAATCGATTGTAAAAAAACCGTCTATTACGAACAACTGACGTGGCGGTTATTTCATCATTTCACACATACACTAATTTTCCAAATACGAAACGACAACAGTAAGAAAGACTCCCTTCCTTTTGAAAAACGAAGGCTGCTTAAAAATCGAATACGAAAGATTCAGAGCCGAATGTATATATCCGATTTTTTTTAAATTATACCCAACAATCTTAAATTTTCTCTTTCATATATTATCGACACAGACCAATGAATTAAAGAGAAATTACATCATTTTGCTCGGTAAACATTGCCGTTCTTAAGGCATAACAAATACGATACAGTGCATCCATCCCATAAAATACTTCGAACATATTTACGAAGATGAAGCCAGTCGAAATCACTAGACTTATCCCCATTTTTACCAAGCATTTTCTCTAATTTGTAATAGGTTTCCAAAATCTAAGAATACTCAGCTATTATCAAAACAATTTTTAAGTATACATTAAGAACATACCAATATTTTTATAAGAATACACGCGTTAAGCAAGGCAGATTTGGCATTGGTGAAACGAGTCGTTATTAATACACGACATGCAACTATTTTCGTGCGATGATGTTGAATTGAGTACCATTATTGGTTAGTCCGAGTTATTTTTCTCCTGAGTGTTTAATTTTTTTAACAAAGATTATGTTAATAAGTTGAAAAAGCGATAGACCCAGGAAACTAACCTTTTCGAAGCAAGGAACCAATTCTGTTGACGTTTTTCTGAGAGTAGATAGTGTTCATGCGGGAAGGTACAACTTAGTAAGACAAAAAAGCAGGCGGAGTGTTTTTACCTGAAATGAGAAAACATAAGTTATTAAACACAAACAAAAGTCGACGAAAATTCAATTTTGATAGATTTTTAAACACAAATCAATTTTCAAACGTGTATCAATAGAATTCGAACCATTTCATATGAATGGTCGGAAGAATTTAACAGAAATTTCTACTGAAATTCAAAATAATTATCCAATTTCACTAATAATATTGACGTGAAAACATGTCACGCCGGGTAAAATCACAATAAAAATACTAAGGATTAATCCTCAATTTCAAAACGGCAGAGAACATCCTTCAATCCCGGGCGACACCTAATTAGAACATCGTGTGCACATTTATCAAAACAAAGTGAGAGGTCGATAACAGGGTGACCGGTGCAAGTGGTTGGAGAAATGACCTAAATCGGAAGATAATTGGGATCTATGCATCTCCAAATCACATCATCGATTCCTTCAACGGAACCATTTTTTTCGAATCAGAAGCTGGATAGCCCCTCACTACACGAGGCAAACGGCATAAGAAAAATTTCTGCCACTTTATTTTCAATCAACGAGTAAAAAGGCAAGAAAAATGGGACTGAAATCAACAGTTTGCGCCATTTTATCTTTCTGCTTTCTAGGTTTAACATTTAGGTCGTAGCTTCATAGATACATCATCGTGAAGATTCTCCATCACTCTCCCACGGCAGCAACCGGTCACGAAAGCTTTAGGATCACGAAAAGTATTCACAATTGATAACTGTAGTCTAACAGGGTTTCCACTTAAGCTAAATTTAAAAATTCACGTTTTTTCCAGGTTTTCACGGTCTAAATGTCTTCAAAATCACGGTCTGTCAATAAGCTATTTTAGGCAGAAATATTGAATCAAGTAGCAATCACAGGCCGCACGATAACTAAAAATGTATCAAACGCGGCAGTCGCCGTGAATGCAAATGCAGCAATGGAAGTGCTATCTCTCATGACGTCATCTATCGTTAGCTGAATTCAGGGCCGGCTGAAGGTTGTGAGTGGGAAAATGGAGGGAGCAGGGTGGCAGGGAAGTTACGAAGTGTCTGAATTTGCGCCAGGGTTAATGAAACACTTCGGTTACCGGTCTTCCGGGTTTGGTACAGTCAATGTGTCGTCATGGCACAAGCAGGGACGCCGACTTATAAAAAATATTGGGGGGGCCCAAACCGGGGGTCATGCCCCGGGAAATTTTATGAGTAGTGAGTTTAAAGTTTTTTAAGCATTTTAGAAGAGTCATATAATAAACATTAGAGCCCTGAAAATTTGAATATCGACATCTGGACACTCCGAAGAAAATCGACAAGCCTGACACATTTTTTCCTCTCACCCATAACGAACTTTTGAGGGGGCTCGGGCCCCCTCAGGCCCCACGGAGTCGGCGCCACTGGGCACAAGGACCAATAAATGCGCTTCGAATACTCGAATATATATATACGTGTGCAAATAAATGCGTGGACAGTGACTGCGTGTGACTGACCTTGAAATATGATCGACATATTAATTTTTCTTTTGATCTCTCAAAGTCTATCGTATCGTTGTTCTACAATCAAGCTTCAGAGATTTTTAAGGTTTTATGACGAAATTCACGGCTATTTCCAGTTTTTTTTTTTCACGGTAAACGAAATTCACGGCTTATTCACGGTTGAGAGGGAGCCCTGTCTAAAGTGTGTTATGAATGAATCACAGTTGATAATTTCACCTTGCACTATCATTGCCATGTATTCAATAGAGCCAAATTTACTGAATATTCTTCAAAAATTAATTTGAAAAACTTTCGAAGAGCCTGCTTACACAAATCATTCAATATACAATCCCTCGTACCGGTAAATATCCTCTATGAATGATACACGGAATAGGAAAATGTTTTGTTTTATTCCCTTACTTCAGTCACTCATATAAAAAATACGGTTGCCGTTATAATTTGAGATAACGTGAGAATGATCTCGTAAGGTGCATTCAAGGTATTATCTAGCTTTAATACTACTTATTTCTAAAACGTTACTCAAAAATGCAGAATCAAATCTTCAAGTAAATTCACTCGAGATACACGAAATCAAAAATGAATCGACATGGCTAATAGTTTCGAGAGTTTTACGAGATGTAATAACAAAGAAAACGTGTTGTACTAAGGCTAATATCAATAAGGACAAACTCGAATTTTTGTTGAAGTGTTACCTATAGCAACAGTAAACCAAATACAGGAAATAACTAACTGATTCCGAGCGTAATAAATAATCTATCTGGTATAACGTTTCCAACATGTACATTCGTATATGAAGAGGTTGGTAGCGCAAGCACAACCTGCCGCAATAGCTAATGAACTCTATTAGGAATCTCCGAAAGTTGCAGTAATCAAATTAGTAAACAATAATTCATGGCCAATAGAATATCCCATTCTTCATTAATCAAACCCAAAATATTGGAAGACCACTGAAGACAAAAAAATCAAAATGACGTTCGTGAAAAAGTTCAGAATTCTCTCCACATAATACATAAAATTACATAATTTCGATAAAGACGCCACCTATTTTTCACGAAGAAGATAGCAACGACATTACATGCAATAAATTTATTAGCAAGTCACCGTCCAAATATAACATCAAACCAGAGGACGTTCAAAAACACGCAAAATATCACGCTTATCGCAAGATAGAACGACAATCTAGATTTTCACACATTCTTTGGGATTTCTAAAGAGATAGGGAGAACAAATAAGTCTCCAAATAGTTGCAGACTTGAAATATTCTCATTTTTCCATCGTTGAAATATTTCCTCACCTTGGCCAGAGAAAATTCCGGAGATGGCGCATCACAAGAACTTTTCAGGGCACTGTCAGCCCAACCGCGCGAAAACACACAAAAGTTGTTGCCAAAACTTTTCGTCGGTCGACTTCAAAATTACGGTCAACCAAGAAAAGGCTTTTGTTGTTGCATAAAAAAAATAGAAAACTGAAGATGCAGAAAAGTCCACAATAGAGGCACCAATTCAAACACGAAAGCAATGAAAGTCAATGCAAAAGAAGTCTCTCATGAACGCGAAGTATTTTCTTCAAATTGACTACTCAGCCGAAAACTATGATGCATAGCTATCAGTGGTAACACAAATAATGACCTAGTAAATATGGCATTCTATAGTTTAGGAAACATCTAACATAATAACAATGGTCTTTCCCGAAATAGTTACCGCAGGGCGATAATTTATTGATGACTGCATTTACGAAGTCAGGACATCACCAAGTCTATAAGCTGCTGAAGAATAACTCTGGAACACTAAATATCTCCCTTAAACCACACAAAGTTCAACTCCTAACCAGTTCAATAATCACAGTCCTTCCGGTACCACATCACTACCACATTCTGGATAAGACCCACCCTCACTCGACAGAAGACTCACATCCAAGTCTCGAGGACAGCTGACAGTGGAAGACTGGGTCTGTCTGAAACAGCTTCCGTTAACTGCAGAAATTTATTTGACGACTTCCGTCGAGATGTTTGCTGAGACTGCCATCAATAAAATGGAAGAGGCAACATCACCGACAGTTTGCGACCAATGATAGTGCACCACGGAGTTCAATCACTTACACGAAAAGACTAAGTATCTTTAATGCATTTCAACCGATGTCAGCAGCAACGCTTCGCTCTTCCTCAAGCACCTTCTTCGATGAGTTATGAACAAATCGTGCTATGCAAACGTGGTATGTCATCAGTAGCTGGAGAAGCACTCGAGAATACTCAACTACAGCATAATACCACAAGGGACAGGTCACGACAAAGCGATATTCCAGCAGGAATCACTTGAATCCACTCTTAGACGAGATAACGATACGACACAAATGACCTGGCACCCAACGCTCCCGGGCCAAGAGAGCGCACCGTTTGAAGGCCCGGCGCCCGGTGTCCCACGCAGCAGATAACTGATCCCGAGAGAGAGAGGCTGTGCTAGCGGGGTGGAAACGATATTTCGGACGCGACGGCAATATCCACGCGGCAGTGAAACGCGGATCCAGAGGGCGTAAGCTTCGCATCGGCGAGAGTGCGTGTGGAGGGGGAGAGAATGGGTGAGGGTGGAGGGTTGCTGGAAGGTCTTCTGGAGGAGGAGGAGGATGGCATGGTGGGGAGGAGTGATAAACAAGCGGTGGGGGTGGGACACGACAAATTGGGAAGAGAGGGAGGCCGAGGGAGAAAGGTGAAAAAGAGAGAGCGGGAGGACCAAAGTATACCGAAGTGCGAGGCAAAGAAGAAAGACACGTTGGGGACGCTGTCACTCGTCATTTACACTGCCTCAGTTGCTGTAGGAGGCATTAGTACATCTGCATGACACCCTACAAGTCACATCTGGGTTGCTTGGCAGGCGGTCAATATTTCTCCCCAGCATTGTATAATTTACACGCAGGTAGTACCATAATGGGAGAACGAAATAATACCCAAATGAGAGCCAAAGAGCATACTGATGACGCTGTCACTCATCCTATACACTCCATTGGTTGAAGTCTTGCAGTAGGTAGTGCTGGTACATCTGTAAAAATCCTGAGAGCCACGTCTTGGTTGCTTGGCAGGGGATGAATATTTTTCCCCTGCATGGCCTAATTTATATTTTGGTAGTACCAGAGTTACACGTACCCTAACGTGGCAGAGATTAATTCTAGTAAAGCGTTCTCAATATTTATTTATTTTAAATATCCCCATAAACAGCACGTAATGGCCGGGGATTCAAGCATTAACAATGCACACCACTCATGCCCTCGATAGGGTTCACCTACCCAGGCGGGACTAAAACCCGCGAGCTTTGGTCTGGTAGGAGAGAACTTTTCCCCACTGCCAGGCCGGCAAATCCGCTACGAAAATGTTTAGGCCAACATCTGAATGCACCACAAGCTAAGAACATGCACGAAAGCTACGCAGATTACCGGTTAGCACAAAAAGGATTATTATTTGGTAATTTATGGGAAAACTCAACTAAGTAATTTAACTGAAAAGCGAAAGAACTGGTTTTGAATCGCGCTGAATTCTATTCTGGTATTTTTTCGTTCTCGGGAAAATGAATTTTTAAAGCTTTTCTTCCTTGAATTTATTTTTTATTCAAAATTGAAAATTCTCAATCACCACTTTTTTAAACCGCCTTTTTGTTAATTCCTTTCCAAAAAAACCCTTTTTCATGATACTACAAGGAATAAAATGATTGTTTACTCCCTTTCTAAACTGCAGATCACCAGTCGAGATGGGTTCATCACTCATTCCAAGGAAGAACCCTAGACTTCACGTTTCAACTTTCTGGTATTTCGTTTTTTTGGAAATTTTCACATACAAATTCGATCGTAAAAAATACACTAGTGAAAGTTCTTTTCAACGAGAGAAGGTTTCACCGCGCACCTCCGAAGTAATTACCGACGAGTAACACGACCACCGCTTAATGCGCTGTTCGACGCTCGCCCGAAGTAGATCCACTGAATAAGGTCAAATACTTCGTCGAACCGTGATTTATCTATGCAGGGAAGTAACGCCTGTCGCCATTATGCTTCCGAGAAATG
This sequence comes from Ischnura elegans, assembly GCF_921293095.1. NCBI lineage: Eukaryota > Metazoa > Arthropoda > Insecta > Odonata > Coenagrionidae > Ischnura > Ischnura elegans. The sequence continues at coordinate 90,007,491 of NC_060249.1, forward strand.
CTATCATCACCATTACACGGGAAAGTTCAACACTGAAACTCAAATGGTACCTAATGCTAGTAAAATGCTGTACATAATCAACTTAGAGATTAAAAAAAAAATTTTTTTTCAAAGCTAATTTATCTTCAGGCCCGAAAATATTACATTTTTTAACTCGAAACTGTCAACTTTTCTCTTGACGGAAATGAAGACATTTGCCTGATATCCCCCGAACAATGACCTCTAAATTGCCATGTTAACGATAATGGAGACTTGTCTTGATGATGTACTAAGAAATGTGGGAAAAACGATTACATGTGTTCATTTTGCGATATCTTTATAATGTGATTGAAAAGGGTGCTTTAAAAAATTGAAGCCCTTCACCGAATAAATATATCAGAAAAATATGTGTCTAAAAGGCTAACTGACGTCATGGGGCAGAGGTAAGCCAGATCATGTCTAAAGTTAAAAAAATATAAGATTAAAGTCTTTAGTAGCTTCCACTACTACAAGATAAATGAGTCTTAAGGTCGTCTTATCTATCCAGCCATTTATCACTGACCATGTATTTTATGGACACAGTTATTCTCACAGAGACAAGCGATTAACGCTTCATCCACATTAAGCAATTACAAAAATGTAGCTTTCACCCACCCATGAGGCACGACCTTATTCAAATCGTAAATTAAAAAACTGCGGCATCATATGAGAAATAGTGACGTCCCCAAATCATCTGATAGCAGTTGCTGATTTAAAATTAACTGGTTCATGATCAAAGATAAAAATGCTTGTATTGCTTATACATCACGTTCTCTCCACTTGGAGAGAGTTACTTTACCGGGTATAAATATACGATTTTTAGAAAAAGAATGGAATGAAGATTGGCAATTGTATTGGACACACACCCAGGAGTGGGACACGAGAATGGGCAAAACAGAGACTGATACAATGGAAAGGAAAACAATTCAGCGTCACCCAAGACAACAGTGAAAGGCAAAGGAACCAAAGAGGAAACAGGATATCTTGATTTCGATAAATTGATCCGACTCACAGCGGTTAAGAACAATGGAATGGTCACTCACACACCTGCGGGATAGAAAATATCACGATCGGGAAGAAACTTTTACTACAGCCCAATTCTGGGCGTGAGGCAATATGGGAATATAAATGAGATGCATATTCACGTTAATAAAGGTGAACTTTCCTACAAAGCATAGAAGCTCAATTAGTCCATCACGCATTATTGTTTGGAATATAAACGATGAATTCTAAATTTACTTAAACCGTTCTAGTTATGACCCCGTCACCGTTTTTTTTATGGCTCGAAACGATTCCAGGTAATTCCCGTTCGAGTTCACATCAAGAAACGATCTTATGTCACGAAAAAGAATCCAGCAATATTACGCCAACTAAATGAATAATACCAGGAACCAAGCAGCGAAATAAACTAAGGAAAGTATTGATAACAAATTTTATTAGTGTGGATTTACGATAAATGTGCTGCTCTGCATGGAGAGATTGAATTAAGAATGGCGATTGGAATTATTCTCCTATTACAGTAAATTTAAAAACACTACACTATGATATAGTTCATGTCAGATCTAAAAATATAATGCGGTTGCAAAATAATAATATTTTACTTTTATCAGCGTTTGGTGGCTGTAATTATTTACAATAATTAAAGCCACCAAACGCAGCATAAGTAGGTGTGACGATAAAATTACTCTCAATGTGGCAATGCACAAAATCGGGAATTATGACAAACACATACGCTCAGAAGTGAGGTAGTCTGAATGCCTTCCACGGTAGATAAATGAAGAGCTGATATAGAGCTAAACCTTACGAGAGAGTGACGAACTCTAAAGTACACCCCACACCGCAGCAACGATCGCATTCCGTACCTTCATTTGGCGAAATGAGAAAGAGACGAGAGGAATGAGGTCTTTTAACTGAACGACCAAAATGATATTTCGCTGTTTTGAGTCACTTTTATCGAGCACCCACTCACGAAGAAAGCCCGTAAAATAAAAACAGCGGGAGGCTGGGATAGCTTCACACGTCAACCCCAACGGGACGCCCACGAAAGGGGGAATCAGTTACCATATAACCAGTTTTAAAAGACCCAAAAGAAAGTCAGCAAGTCTCAATAATGGACCAAAAAAATTAAATTCGGCTAATAGAAAAAATGCACCACAGAAAAGTTTATAGATTCGACCCGGTTTAACGACCAACGGCGTAGGAAATCGCCTAAGCAAAGCTAATGGTGTCCACGAAAAACTATCAGCATAGAAGAGTAATCAAACCATAACCATAGGACAGAAGGTCGGGAAAACAGATGGCGTGAAAAAACTGAAAGGAAGTTATTCAGAAAAAAATTAAATCTCGTGGATGCGTGATAATGCAGATTAGGCTCGACTTCGATATGAGAGAAACAAACTTCATGGGAACTCTGGAATGGGATTGGCTAAGTAGCAATAAAATTGACAGCTGGCTTACACAGAATAATAATTCTGGTAAGGGTTCTTCTACCAATAACCTTTTCTTATAACCTTTTTTCTTTACTACTTTAAAGCATGTTCAAATATGTTTAATATACACTATAATTAACCAGTAAAAATATTTTATTTACTACATTTTATACTACCTATTTATATCACATATATTTTCCGAATGTACAGCATTACATGAAATGCCTAAATGGTTTCGAACAAGCTTGGTGCCATGATGGTAGGAATGGTTGCTTTTATTTGGCGCCATATGATTTTATCAAACAACTGCTAGATAATTAATATTCCTCAGAACACTAAGGATAATAAATTAAACGAGTGTACTCAAGAAACACAGGGTTACACATTAAAATATAACATAACGCCCAAAAAATTGTAATACGCAAAAAAGTCAAGCCAATCAAGACCAACCAAAAACATCTCTTCCTCATTCGTCAGTAACAGCAACCGAAAGACGTAAACCTAGACAAGGTCTTCGAATATTGTCAAATTTGAAATTAATTCTTAAATTTTTACCTTTAAGTAGACAAAGGACCAGTCCCTCCATATCCTGTTCTGTAACTCATCCCTCTAGCACGGTTATGCCTGATACATCCTGAAGATTGTGGCAGGATTCCTTACACAGTACACACTGCTACCCAGTGGGAAACCGGAGAATCATTTTTCCAGGAAAGGCTTAAATCATTCGCCATGAGTGCATGGAGTATCCATCCAAATCGGAGTAAATGGCCGCAAATATGACTTTCCACCCCAAATAAAAACACTAAAAGAATCTGTGATTGTCCGTTGGAAAGTCTCCGATTCAAAGACGATGAGAGGGGTCTGCTCTGCAGCACGAAAAGGGTTAAGAGGGACGCTCAGATTGTCGAGAGTGTAGGACGCTGTAGAGGGCACGATATAGAGATTAGAGGAACGGCTTTTAAAGACCGTCTGACAACCGAGTGACCCATTCAGAGGGATAAACTAGAGTAACAGGCAGGAGGCAAAACGACCATAAAGCGTGGTCTGGGACTCATGTTACGCTGTCCGATCGAGGGGAGGATTGGCCCACTTCGCAAGTTAAGGGATGCTCGTCCGTGACTGCAAAAGTAAAAACATACGAGAGACTTCAACGCAATACGTTTGCCGCCTGTTAAGTACTGCCTCCCTATGGAACTGTGTGCCTCCTTTCCAAGAAAGCCGTGAATTGGAAATTGAAAGGGAAGGTAACTACAAAAGAGGTGATGCTGATCGATAATATTAGTTTACTGACATCCCCTATTCTTAGAGGGCATTAAACGCACGCTTATTCAGCTAGAAACTTTGCCGCAATTAGCCCTAAAAATAGAACGATCCTCATCGTATTATTATATATAACTTAATTTATTTAGAGATTTTAATCAATAAGTCAAAACATCACCTGCGTTAAGAAAAAATACAGCCTATCATGCGACATATGCGACATAGTGACATGCGACATCATAGCGACATGAAAACATTTTTGCAAACCAAAAAGGCCATGTGGCCATGTTTAGGAAACACCGAAGGCATAAAGAAAATGAGACAAAAGGGTATAAAAACCATAGTTATCAAACCATTCACAGCTTATAATATACATAATAATTTAGTCAATTCCTGGTACTGCAATCAAAATCACCACCGTATTGCCAACTGAGTCATCAATGATTCTTCTGAGTTCATTTCATTGAAAGTACCGAACGTACCCACCTCGACTCGTCCACAGCGATAGTGACCAATAAGCGAGTGACCTCGAAGTTCTTCTTCGACGGCGAAATCGAATAGTTTTACCAGCGATGAGAAGTGGAAAGAGGTCCAAAGGTTTAACGTTCCCCTCTCCAGGCGGGGGCGGCAGCTGGACCACCGCGTAGAAGCACTTAACCTCGACTGAAACGTCACACACAAATAGAAAGAGCAGTAACAACTTTCAAATGCTTCCTCGACTTCCCAGCCCCCCGCAAAGACCGCCTAGTTTTCCCGATTTAGTCTAGGGGGCCCTCGGGCGGAGTACCCGGATCCGCCCACGCCGATCGACTAGACACTGGGGAGCGGCTAGAGAGCGTGTCTTTTGCTCCTAGTTGAAAGATGCCGAACTCGTGAGCAAGAGTCAAAGATGGTCCGTCAGATCGTGACCAGATGTACGTGCGAAATGTACTAATGAGGTGAGAAACTCTTAGGGTTCGAACGGACTTTCAATACTTTGTTCACACTATGGGAAAACGGATGTAGGTGTAACTTCCGGCCACAACTCGTTCAAAAATAATTAAACAGAAGAAAAAAATATATGCTTTAACTACCACTATCTCGGGGCTGGCCGACTACACATTCTTTGAAAGAGATAATGATATCTTTAAAGATTCGAATCAACGATGATATTTTAATTGATAAAACATTAAGTCATTTTCTCGAAGTACAAGATTACGGCATTCAGCAAATACAGTATATCGTTAGTCCATCGAGGTCTGTAATGTAAGTGTCCTTAGATCAAATGCTTCAAATAAAAGGTTTATTTAAATTATACAACAGAGAAGATCATTTCCGTGAGGAACACACTTCTACATAAATAGGCGACGTGCAGTGTCACGTCGCGACTGCTTTAATAATGCGATAAAATTACTTTCCGCAAAGTTCGCAAAGAAATCAACGCGGACTTATAAATTCATTTGGACTTCACTACAACAGCAGGGATTTTCTAAAAAATTGAAAATGATGTATCAACTAAGATATGGTCTTTTGTTATTATCTTTTGGAAATTCTCCAATTTCATTACATCCGGAGATGATTACGTTAATTAACCACAAAATAATTTATTTTTTCGAAATTAGTTACACGAAATATGAAAACAATGCTTTACGATCGAAATCATGGAATAATCTCACCTGAGGGCAAAAAACTAATTTAGTTGCGTGCAAGAAAGAACAGCTTCAAAAATATATTAATTTCTTTTAAAAGTGCGAATTAATCATCTCGTAATCGCGGAATCAATTTTTCTACTAGAAAAAATTGCACTCAGTATCTCAAAAATTAAATAATTAATCTATATATAAATCGCCTATTCATCCATTTCTATAACCTATACATCTAATAATAACTCCATGGCTCTACTAAATCCATGACTCCAACTCAAATCCAAAAAGAGGGACAAAATTTATAAAACAGAAAAGAACTGGAAGGATGACGAATCTTTCAATGAACAGCACGATAATCAATCAAAAACGAGACCGCACCTCCACACGGTACAACTCTCCAACTAGTTCAATGATCAGATGCACGAGGATGGCCGAATCGGTTAGACTGGCGGTGTACCGACACCGTAATTACACGGCGGGTGAAATTAACGACGCGTTTAACTTCACGGTGATAACAAGAGAGCAATCAATACAATTCAATGGACGGCGCATCGTGCAAACCAAGAATCAAATTAACACCTCTCCTCGATTCCGGACGCTAGGAGGATGCGAAAAGCAAAACTGGTCAAGCGTGAAAACACACCACGTGCTCGGAGCTCAAAAAAATAAAAACAAGTGAGCAGCAACTCCTAGATACGTCTCCTCCGTTAGAATTCCTGGATTTGACATGAGGGAGACTACAACTCATGAGCAATAAGATAATCGTTACGGAGATAAATATAACCCACCAGCTTCCGCAAATCAATTGCTAACCCTTTTATTACTCACCGATCAGTACTAGGTGGTCTGCTCGGAGCTAGAAAATGGTTAAGTGTGCCGGATTTGCATTTGCGAGAAAGAGAAACCTCGACGGATCGAGAGAATCGTGCTTTTCCCGGAGGATCGGGAATATAACTTTTCCGAAAACTGGACGCAGTCAATATTTTCCCAAGAGAAAATTGAAGCGAACATAATAGCCGCTCCATTACAAGATACTGAGGCGAATTAACGAGGAACTGTCAAATGAATTGAAATGGTAACTACAGCCAATATCAAGGGCTCAAGTGCCATCAAAATAGAAATATTGACAAAATAACCAAACTGGCAAGCCTACGTGTATCTTCCCTCACAAGATACAAGACTAAATCAAACATGATAACTCGAACCCGTATATTTATACCTAATAAGATAAGAATATTATCTTAACTAGATTTTTGACCGGTACAAAGAAAATTACAGCACACTTCTGTAAGTATTTTTACTTAAAACCTGGCTACATCACTGATTAGTACTCTTCTAATTGTGTCGGTTTTCACTAAATGGCTTCTTCTATCCCTTAACATCAGCCTCATTTCTGAAAGGCACTCTATATAATGCTAATGACGCACCCAAAAATTGAAGAAAATAGGGCATAAAAACACGGAAACCTAAATCTATAATCTACTTCAAGCGACTTTTACATTATTAGTTTCCAAACAAATCGCCAAAATAATCACTAGCTTGATAAGTAGATACCTTATTAAAGTGCAGCATGTACAGGTAAGGTATTCTGACAGAGCCAAATACACCAAGAGTGAGAAAAGCTTGATCGACCCTTTCATTATAGCCTACATCCAATTACTGACAGTAAATACGGCTGGTCGTCACGATTAGGCCGAGGGTGAAGACTGGTTAGAGAAAGACTCATCTCTTCATTTAAATTCCCACCCTTTCCAGACATGGTGGACGTTGTGGATAGGTAATGAACTTCGTTTACTTCGGGTGGAATGACGAAATGAAAGGAATCAAGCCTACGCTTTCAACGCCTAGACACCTTTCGTCCCTCAATGGTCATAACTTAAATAGTTCATTAGGTTCGCATTAGCGGAGCAGCGAAAGGTTCTCAGGTGGAAGTAAAAAGAGTACAGCGTGGAAGGACCGTAAATTGCATGCGTGGGGACGAACGAAGCTCGTGAGGAAGCTGAGTTTCCATCGCGACTGAAAGATTCAGGACATACACTTCCGGAGTATTCCGCTATAAAACTTAATTGAAAAAATTATTCTAATGGTGTAACGAACATTGAATCCATTTTTGTCATAACGAAATTTATATTCTAAATACACTCAAATTTCATTTTCTGTACTGGCACCAATATCTCCAAGAGATGGTACCTAAAGACTCTGACATTCAAATGTAATTTCCACAAAATATAGTCTGGGGAGCTTTGATTTTTTCAGTCTATGGATGTAGAATTATAAGAAGAGCATATTTTTGAATTTTCATGAAACTCATACCACCTTCATTTCTCGGTCGAGGCTGCTTAATGCACAGTCACCACACACAGCTTGATGCGTATAACTTTTAATGGTTCATTAGGGTCACATTAGCGTAGCGGGGAAAGGTGCTCTGGGGGTAAGGGAAAGAGTGCAGCGCGGGAGGACCGTAAATTGCACGTGAGGATGGGATGGGGAGGAAGGTGGCTCTTGGGGAGGATGCAGAGAGACTAAGGAGATCGCTGGGAGGATGTAAAGCGATGGATGAGAGCGGCTATAACGCGGAGTTACAGAGGCAGAGGGAGGGGGTCAAGAGAACTGCCCCTGGGGGAGAGTTGGATCTGGGGGAATAGGGGACGACTCCAAGAGATTAGAATCCATTGATTTTCGCGAATGCGAATTCTCGCGGTCTCGTTATTGCTTGAAGTTTTTGAATATGGCAGTAATGCTTGAACACCAACCTAAACCATGAAAAAAAATCGTAAATAGCATAACCAATAATGCAAAACACGATTGCATGCAAACCATTTTTACTCGCTAAAATCAAGATACGTTCGTTGTAGAGGGTTGCAGTCACCTCATAGGAGCTCTCAGACTCTCCTCATACAAATGATGCTCCGATTTTGAAGAGATTTGACTTGATTTTTATTTAAACTAACAAGACACCCAAAATTAGTTAAAATGAGCTATTCCGTGGCGGTCACTCAAATATAAAACTAAAATTTCCTGACATATCCAGAATTTCTAGACAACTATCCACCACATACTATACCTTCAATCACCGTTATATGATTATTAAATATAGTTAGTTATTAACATAAAAAGCAATCAATTAAAATAACTAATATATAAAAATGAACTTTAAAAGTCATGGCCCATCGTCTGAATAACACATCGGATATAGGATGTTCAAATACATGTATACTGAATATATTTCAAAAGGCTATGCGTGAGAGGACGATGAAAAATTAAAACCATACCACTGTTTGATTTTAATAACAAATATTATGAGTCAATTTTTTGCTATTTTTCTAGACTTTCTATGCCACTTACCGATTAATACTCACTTCTAACCTTTGTGTGAAGAGATAATTTAGAACATCTGCCAAAAGTATCAGAGAACTGAATCGGAACAAAACTGAGGTGGAAAGCGTTGGACTAAAAATGTCGGCGTGGAGAGAACCGGCAATTACTTTTTCCCGTGAAGGGCATCCGATGGTTCTGGACCGTCATGAGGAAGAGGGGAAGACAAGGAGTAGAGAGATATAGAGAGGGCAGGCAACAGGGGGTTTGGACGGGTGCCTTTCACAGAGAGCCAGCGAGATACGGGGCGGGTGACTGGGAGAAAGGACCTCATGGGGAACCCGTGGACCGGTGGAGTGAATTTGAATAATGGTCGGAATCTGACTGGCGCGAACGTTGAAAACAAACGTATCTGATGCCACGGGCGATATGTACTCCTCCCAAATGATGACAGCGTGGATCCGCGATATCACCAGATTCTGAACGCAAATTCGAAGGTTGAGGAGCTACAGATCAAAGAGACGTCGACAGCGAACGTCGTGGAGGGACAGGGTGGGCCGAAATTGAGAGATTCGAAACTGAAAAAAAAATTCAGGCATCACTGACTGAAAGAAATTTTCTTCAGTAACCATGATTTAGACATTATTTCCGAGGAACAAATCAAATCTATTCAACAAAAAATCGTTCACAACGACTGTTTCAGAAAATCTCAACAGGTAATTTCCGCCACCTCATAGGAGCTCCCAAACTCTCTGATACTCCCTAAATGCCTCGATTTCGAATAGATTTGACTTGATTTGTTATTTAACCAATTAATACACCCACGAGTAGTGACCTAGTAATCTTACTGTAGTATAAAAACGGATACTGTAAAATATTTTTAATATATGTTACAGTGTATTTCAAATAATTTAAAGAAAATAACTGTCACTTAATTAAATAATTAAAGGAAATACTAGTCACAGACTTACGCATACGTCAGTCAGCCAATTTTTTGGAAGTTCGCAGATAAAATTATTCAATGGAACATCGGAATCAGTTCAAATAATAGATAAACGACACGCTTACTTTCCCGTGCAAGAGAAGACTCCGATCAATTCAAATTAGACGTTATAGTAAAGTGAATACATATTATGTACTCCGCAAAATCCACACATTCGGAAATTATTAAAGACCAGTTTCTTTGGGCAGTAATTGAACCGATCCAAAACTGATCAAATTCATAAACAGGAATATGTATGAAATTTTCAACACATAATTGATTCAGTACAATCATGAAGAAGTTCCTTGAAGTATATCCAAAAGCAACCTATCCCTACATTAATAACGTAAACGACTCCATCATAAGGGGTGACTTCGGTCTTCTGGACCAATATGAAGTAAGCGTAATACTTATATAAGAAAAAACGATTTCCTTAATTGGTATAAAATACAATGGCCTCGAAAAAATTTCAATTAAAAGTAAAAAAATAAATAAAGTTAATTTTCACCACTAAAGTAACGTAGCTGAATTTTAATTTGAAGTCCAAAACTCCGTGGTCTTGCAATAAAATGTATTAATTTTTACATTATTATAACTGAATTGGAGAGAAAAATGCCAAATGGATTTCTAGAGGACCAAAAATATTTTTCATCTTTATTAAAAGCAAGATATCATTCATAGGAATGTTTGGCATGCCATAATACATGGGATAAGCCCTAGACTAATACTAGAGAAGATAGCTATAGACTAGACTAATAGACTCGAGTGGTGCGATCGGGCAGAGGGACCGAAAATTACTCTATGAGTTCAAATGCTTGCGCGAAGTAAAAATTGAAGCTCATACCGCGGTGAAGAAGTTTTGAATAGATAGCTACTAAATAGTGCAGCATGTTACTCTCCGTCTGGATATCATAAAGATCAAATTGCCGGTCGGAGAGACCCAGCGTCAGCTATCTGGAGTGCAAACTACAGCCGACAACAGTTAAAAATAAAATAAGGAGAGAAAATCTAAAATAAAGTTGCACAAGTGTACCATTAATTTCAACCCATGAAATGATTTACCCTAGCAATTAAGGGAAGCAAATAAAGACGAGTCCGGAGGCAGAGGCAGCCCATCGCTAAGCAGCACGTGTGTGTATATCGTATAAAAGTCGCCTCGGGACACTCCCAATTAATATTTGACTGAAAATCTGCAAGCAAAGACGGAGGATACACATTGCCGGCGTAAGTAAAGAAAGTGACCCCATATCCTGAATTTAACACGCTTACGGGCTAAGTGCGAGGTAAGATCTACGTTCGCTTAATAAGGGAAAACTCACGGTAAATGAATCTGCTCGAATTCATTAACGCTTTCATAGCCCCAGAGGGCCTTCGGCGAATGTGCGCGAACTAACGCCGCGTATATACATTTACCAAACGGCAATTGATAAATAAATATTCATTTATAAACCATAAGGACAAGCAGGACGTCACACAGTTCACTAAAGAAACTTGTGTCGTCATTTAAGCATATTTATATGCTTTTATTGAAATAAAAAGTAGTTGCACTTACAACGACACCATCAATATGCCGAACTTACACTATACCACGCCTGAATCGGTTAATCTGACAAGGCTGTAGGTACATAGTTCCAATTTATGAGGCGATAGGCTACACCGAAAACCATTAATTTAAAAAAATCCTTTGAAAATTCTTACAGGAAATTTTGAAGGGTGTTAAATTTTACAATCTGGACAAAAACCTGTTTAAATACTTCATTGCACCATCGTGATACTTAATTTAACACTTTCAGGTTATTGGGTCCAGTTCTTTTCCCTTGGCCACCTAAAACTTAAACGATTCGTTTTGGGATATCTAGAGACAATTCGTCATAATGTGAACCGAGGATATTCGACCAGTAGCCAAGCGCTCAACCCACCTTGCTTTGAAACTCGGGTAGAGCTCACCCCGGACTAACCATATTATTGTGCTGATTTATTTTCATTCACATGGAATTTCACAAAGTTTCGCCTTCCACCATGAAGTAAAACTACCGTTAGGCTCTCTCTGAAGTATTTCTGCTGTCCAACTCCCACTACGAGTGCATACAAGATGAATAGTCATCCTGGATGCGGGAGAATCTCCCATCCACAAGCGCATACCTCGTGAAACAAAAAAGGAGCTCGTTACCCCTCCACGGAACCACGGCCCATTTAGCATACAGTAACGACAAAGCGACCGCGGTGAAAAGCGATCGGAAATCGAACGGCGGCAATGTAACGAAAGAAAGAAAACAAATTTACTCCTTCGAACAACACAGTCTTTCAAAAATGCATCCTCTCGCCTCGCGGAAGAACCAAGAATACGCGAATCCGTTCCGGGTGCACGCATGTTAACTGATGAAAGCTGGCACGACAGCAACATCTGCCGATGACGGTTTGAATTTGAAAAAAAATAATGAAAGGAGCCCCAGAGGATTTTCTCCACGGAAATCCACGACCGTTCCCCCCTTCGATGCCAGTTTAGCATGTTTCCAATGCGACTCATTTCACGAATTAAGGACGAGCAATCGACGAGGGAGAGGTGTGACACTTAATAGAAATCCCATACATACATGTAACGTCGCATACCTTATTCAAAAGCGCAGTTTGGAAAGTCGCGTAAAAATTAACTCATTAAAGTCATTCCTAATACCAGAAGATGTATTTTCTTTAAGTTAAAAGTTAATTTTCTAAAAAGGGTGATACGTTAAAATCAGTGCTAAAACTTTGTAATGTTAAAATTGATCATTAGATAGATTTTTCTGAAAATCGAGTGATCTCGAGGTTCATCGTCCGGGGTATCTAAACATCGTTTTGAGGTTAATGCGCGCGATCCCGCATTCATATAGACTCTTGAAGTTTTGGTAGGGGCCTATCCATTGCATTGAACACTCTCATAGTCCCTATACACTGCTGCCCAAGTTGTGTATCCTAATTCAGCCAAGTCAACACTGGGCAACAATCAACGGATAAAATTAATGCTCGTTTTTAAATGAATAATTTTTACGGCAATTTTTTTAAATCTATCGCAGTTTAAAGGAAGGCACAAAAAAATTAATTCTGCCATTTTTAGGTCTAATTCCAATCCTTATTATCTCCATCCGTTTCGTGTGCACGCATATGACAAAAGCTGCCACGACGGCAACATACACCTGCATCACACGGTTGCGACTTAAAAAAAATGAAAGAAGCCCAGCGTTTTCTCCCAGAACGTTCGCCTTAGATGCTAGTTCCGGGAGTCCAAACGATAAACCTCCAATCCAACTCATTCAACTGATGAAGGACGACCGATTCACGAGATGAAGGTGCGACACTAACAGCACACAAACACACGTTCCGCCGGATTATTTATTCAAAACGACTCTCCAAGGGAAAATCACGACGGAGGAGAAGTCCCACAATCTTTTATTTTTTGCCACACTCTCGCTCATTTCCACTCTCCCGGGGCAGAACTTCAACCACCGGCTCCGATGGAATGCACGCGCTAAAACGCCTCCTCCCCTCGAACCCGGAAAAACAATTTTCGCGGAGACCTCCATCAAGCGGCTGGTCTCGTACTGACGTCTGAATCAAGAGCATGCCGCCGAGGTGAACGAGCGTGCAAAGTGATGCGAGTCCGATATTTCAACGAGGTTTACAAGTGGCCTCGTGAGCCAAAACTTAAGTATGGGACATTCCAACTTTCCGTTGGCGTAGCTCCAAAAAGATTGTTCTTTCACCGATGACGATGCATTGCCAAAGCGATAAGAACACAAGAAAGGGAGAAAATAAAATATACACCGATAAAAAGAGAATGGTACTCTAGTATACCTGGGCTAGCCACGTTCATAACTTTACGGAGTCACCCGCAATGCATGAATGTGTGAAATTCCACGGAGGAAAAATAATTCAATCCTGGTCAATGCGAATAATTTTTCCTATGTGGAATTTCGCACAAGATAATAGTGTCTTAGGTATAACAAGCCCCAATGGCTACCGACATGGTATTTTTTTCTCGCATATATACCCGTTAACTTTGCGAAAGCTCTATGAATGAAACGAAAAGAAACGCAATGGAGAAATGACCAAAAAAAAACACATCACAGTTACCATCATCAAATAAGTAGAGAGAGGTAAATTAAACTAACCTCTGCCCAATCCACAATGACAAATGACTATTACATTAGGAAAAAAACGTGAAAAACTATTCTGTAAGAACTCAGCGAGCTAACTTCCTACGAAAGAAAACACTATTGAGGAAATTATCAATAACAGACACCTTGTTACCTCCACAATAAATTTTAAAAAATTCTAATTTTTGACCGGTTTCGGGTGTTACACCATTATCAAGTACAGAAAATATATGCATTTTTAAATATATTGTGGAAGTAACAAAGAGTCCGTTATTGATAATATGGAGCCCATCCACCATGTACATTGTAAAAGCTTCGCGTTTCGATTTATTTTATAAGGAAACGTTAAGGCATTGAATACAATTAAGGACTACACACTTACTTTGTCATTCAAACTGAAAATTGTATTAAATAGATAAAGTTAGAGCTCATCACGGACTGAGATGACTAAAATTTACTTATATATAAGAACAGGAGGGAAATTTCCTTTCCATGGACCATCTCGCACTTGGAAGATTTCTTTTTCGGATGGGCTGTTCCTGAGGCTTAACCTTCAAGTTGAACCCGAGAACGTTCAGTCAGCAATCCAAAGCTCTACTTAGTAGGTAGGTTGTGCCAACTGGTCCACCACGCTCCACTTAAAATTTAGCATAGAGATTACAATTAGCGGAAAGGGTACAAGGCACAAGAATGGTAGCCAAATGATAAAAAATGTCAGGTACGCGAAACCACCAAAAACATCACTTTCCCGAGGACGGAATGGATCGTATGTCGGCCGAGAACACTAAAACGGGCTTGAAAAAAATATGCCTCAATCATTTCACTTCACGGTGGGACGTCTCAGCGAATAAAAATACGCCGCGAGAGATATTTTTCACCCTCGCACGCGGAATAACCGCCCTCATTGCGAATCCCACCCGGGACGAGAGAGGGTGGCGTCGCCACGAAAACAGGGTCGAGACGCCGCCGACACAAGCGAGCCACCCTCCGACCGAGAAATGTGTAAGAGAAAGAAAGAGGACTTGAAGAGCCTGAGGAGGATACATGAGGGGGTGGACTGTGTATGTAAGCGCGGGAGAGGAGGAAGGAAAGCAGGCGGGGGGACGGTCGTGAGGCGAGGGCGTGGTCGCGGGCGGAGGGGCAGAGAGATTCCGATATCTGCAAGTGAAACTATTCCTTGACGCCCTTCGGGGGTCCTCTCCTCCTCCTCTGGCGGAGAGGACGGGCGGAGCGGCCGGGTAGACGGCCGGTGGCGCCCCCGCGGATCGAGGCGATGGGAGCACGTCCGAGCACGAGAGATGATTAGGCCTGATCCCCGTGTGCACGGATAAGTCGGCGAGGTATAAAGACGAGTGCGAGAGAGAGTGGAGAAAAGAGGTAATATGCCTACCTCCTCACTTCCAGCCTTCGAAACACTACCGGCAAGAAATTTGAGGTAGAGCGTTCACCGAGATCAATCTCTCCTTGTGGAGTCGGAGAGTTTCGGACATTGTATGGAAGTCCGCGAAGGCCAGTGGAAAGCATAAGTTACATGGTTGTACATGTTTCTCATCCCCTTTAAATGTAAACTTGATTGAGAGATCCAAGCAACATTGCTGAACTATACATTAAAAAAAAAAAAGATTTTTGACTCGTAGTCTTTCGTGGCGTTCTAGATTCGTGGATCTCTACATCTTTCGGGTTTTCGCCGCGTTGGTTGTCAGAGGTTGACGACAGTTTCTCTAATTTTCCACCAGGCGTCTTATAATGGAATCAAACCCGACAACCAACGCGGCGAAAACTCGGAAGATGGAGAAATCCTAAGAAGGTTTTGTAGAAATATTCGTACGCTTTTTAACTTTGTGTTTAGTCGCTCGCGCACAGTATGTTTGGAAAAACTGAACAAAGGGAGTTCTTTGGCCCCGACAACACTCTTCCTTGCTACTTGCTTGCCTTGACAATGAACCCAACATGGAATTGCGATTATTATAAGTGAGGATCAGTGGAGGAGGATACGATCAAGTTGCTCCTTATTTTTACCATGAATGTGAGCTTACCTAAAGTGATATGAACAAATTTTACAAGCAGAGAAATTATAATGCTCTAGAAATAGGGGAATAACAAACAATAGCACTCTAACGAAGTTTAATTTACGATGATAAGCGACTCAACATTTTTTTGGAACAAGCGTTGAATTACGATGATACACTTATCATCATCGACTCCACCCTGATTCCTTCAATTCATACAAACACACGACACAACAGCCGAAGCATGACTAAAACTTTGCCCAATGAAATGCGGCCCAATTTTTTTCTAGAGAGTAGCCGATGAAAGAAATCATCTACAGTTAGAATTAATAGATACACCAACGTTGCCGGAGTGGAAGTATGGTATAACATTATAGAGAGCGGAGGGACATGTTTAGCAACGAAGGATGCAGATTTCGATGACTAGATACCCACGAAAGGCGGACGATCATAGAAAAGATGTGATTAAAGTGATAAGATTGGCTAAAATAGGAAGAGAAAGGAAAGCAGAGGGCTGCACTTAGAGATGAACGATAGAAGGAAACGATGAATGATAAAAAAAGGCGATACCATAAGATTTTCCAGTGACGCGTAAGAAGAACATGCTCGCAAAGTGAAAATGGTCGGAAGAGAAAATATTTATCAAGAAAAACATAGCATAGACATAGACATCTGAAAAAAGGGACAAAATAGGAATACAAAGAAAAAATAATCACAGACAATATGCTGACAAAGTGAATACGACTTTCCAGTCAAAAGAGCTTAACAAATTTAGCCAACTAACTCGTTACGGCTTTTGGAGCAACTCATTTTACATTTATGCTGAATAAGATCGAATTGGCTGGGTCAAACATTTCCCAAGAAAGGGAAGCCCTACCCACTATACCATACTTGTGACTATAGGTAAATGGGGCCACCATGCGATAATTGTGATTAGAAAAATAATGCTAACTAAAATAGGAAAGGAATTGAAGAAATTTTACATTTTTTTAAAGATAGGCGTGATTCAGCCCTCCTTTTTATCAATATCAAAGACCACTTCTTATACTCCCTACTTATTCTTTCCTTACATCCTTCTACAAGGAGGTCCATATCTAATGGGAATTAGTCCCTCAACTATCTTCTGTTTTGACGGCAGTGTAACCTTGAGTGCGCTCATATGATATCCTATCAAATAGTAGTCTGCGACATTATTTGGAAATAATAATAACTTAAGTCGTAATTCGATACAACGTATTGCATACAACGACGAGTATTTCAATCAAACTTTATTATATAGAACTAAAAAGGATAATAATATGATATTAATTCATCCATAAAAACTGTAACAGTTACTTCCTTTAGAAAGAAAACAATAATTATAGCTTTTTGGAGAGTAAGTTTACCTTGAGACAATAATTTAATTTAAGCTAATTTTTAATAAAAAATAAATAAAATAAATTTAAGCTTCTCATCACTGTTCAATGCGTGTTGATCATTTAAAATGTGCATCATAATCAAGTGAAAATGAAAAATGGCTGAAATCAATTTAGAGATGTTTTATTTAAGGAGTCGATATTGAATATCAAACATAAAGATACACAAAATTTAAAAAAATAACATTGAGTTAATATAATGACAGCATATTTTCCCACCTAAAGCCACTTGCACAAAATATTTACTTTCATAGAGTAGTGATAATAGCGTTCCTACGCTGCAACGGACCTGTCTTAAAAATCTAGGGAACCAAGGGAGAAGCAGGCCATTTTCACGCAAACATGATGATGATACCGATTGGTAGTTTTGAGCGGCGGATGCACGCGGGAAAAAAGAGCCGAAAGGACGATCCGAATTTTCAATCGGCGACCGAAATACTTCTGTCGTGACTCAATTTAACAAAATCTCCGAACGCCATCTTCCTGATTGTGGTCTGGTGGGTAAAAGAAGAACTGGGGGAAGGGGGGGAAGGCGATAGGATGCATCAATAAAAACCTTATCCCCCCCTCAACCTCCACACGACCCACGAGAAAATCGTGACATTTCCGCCTAGAGAAAGAAGAGAAAATAATGGACGGGAGAGAAAGTGGAAGGGAAAAGTAAGAATGAGCTAGCTCTAGGATGAAGCGCTGGCTTGGTCTAGGATGAGGCCGGGATGGAAGGAGGGAGCACATCTCCCAAGATGCAAATCGAAGAAAACAGCTGTTTGGGCCGGGAAAAAGAGGAGTGCTGAATGGGATGTGCCGTGTAAGAGTTGATGGAAGCCTCCCATCACTTCCCGAAGAGAGCTGACCGCGGATCAGTTTCAAAGATATTTCCCGATAGCATTCGGAGAATACGCGTCAGGCATGGTAGGAGAGGGAGGTAGGAAAAGATTGAATCAATGGAGAGGAACTGGAGATAATCACGGGCAAAGTTTCACAAAGCCAAAGCCCACGGATGCACGCCTGGAATGGAATCCGTGAGTTTGTTTTAGGAGTCAATCTAAACATCATCTAGAAATCATCTACTCAGGCACTCAGGGTAGACAGAAACAAAATTTCTGAGTTGTCACTGATTTCCTAGGGTACATTTATAATTATTTTATGACATTCTGTCATGAGTTTTTAAACGTTTTCTGCCCGATGTTAATAAATTAAAAATAATAAATACAGGGCGCTCACCAGTATAATAATTAGATAGCATCATTTTAGGGTTCTTCAAGATTTTCTTCGATTTTAAATACAATTTCCCTGAAAAACATGCATGCTCTTTACTTGTCACTTACCCAGTGATAACCCTATGGTTGGTTTGCACAATTGAGGGATTTCCTCATCTCACACTCGGTCGCAGGTGTGTGAATAACTAGCACTCAAGGTTGAAGGGGCCGCCTCCCAGTTCGAGGATTATTGTTTACGGAGGTCCGAGGATTTGACCCTGGAACCCATAGATCAGCACCCACACTCCACCCACCAAGCTATCACATTTTCTATTTTATTAAAAGAATAAAACATTCATCTCAGTTCACCTCAATCGATTAGAAAGTATGGACAAAATGAGGTATTTACTAAAACATAATTACATTTTTCTAATTGCATAGATGGACATGACATCTACTAGTAAATGTGAATAGCTAAATGCATGCCGGGCAGCATAATTTCAGAGTGAGCAACAGTTAGTACCGCAGACGGTAAAAGTACAGGGCGTTCACCAGTATAAAAATTAGATAGTATAATTTGAGGGTTCCTGAAGATTTTCCTACATTTTAGACTTCCAACTACGGAAACTTAATCGTAAGCTCTGATAAATCATAAAATGTCATAATAAAACTCCGTTTCGTTGCCTTTCTTTTCTAAGGATAGCGGATCAAAAATTTTCCCCATAATTTGAGGGAACTGGCAGATTTTATTTCTTGCTAGCTTGTTATTCCCGAGTAGTTGGCCACCCTGCTAGAAACTAGATCAAACGAACAGCCAACCGCCACATCCACAATAGAACTTCTATCTCGATCAACTGACCTGACCTTTCCTAGAAATCTCTAAAAATGTTATGAATTACTCGCCCATCAAGGGGGTCATCTCACGGCAGGTATATTTCGACCTTTGAACCCACTCTTTCAAGAGAAAGATGAGAAACACCGCTGAAACGGGAGGGTGAACTCCTTAAGGAGTTTTGAAAGTCTCGACGTTCCACCGAATCTATCATCTCAAAACCTGGAAACAATAAATGCGGCTGCCATCGAAATGAAAAGAACACGCAGAAAGAAATTAATGGCCACCGGCAAAAGGCACCATTTGTTGAACGTAAAAAGGTCACATATTTCATTTGGCTTTCCTTATTATCATTTTTTGAGCATTATCATTCGTTTTCATCTTTCAATGAAGGTCAACCAAACTACCTTTTATGTCAACAGGATTCAAAATTATTTAATTAATCACAGTTGGTTCTCAAACCAATTAAGTGCACCGAATCCGATTTTAGAAATTATTTCCGAGTAAAAACAATTTTAACCCCAAAGACATATTCTTGCAATACGTTTATGAAGTTCACAAAAAACATATCATTCTAAACCTACCGAAGTGACATTTAGACTGGAAAAATAATCAACGTCAAAAATTATATAAATATTAAATAAAAATATTAATTCATTTAAACATTGAATTACATGTATACGTAAATATGTGTATTTTCTACGCTGGATCGTTTATGCTAGTAATTCTATAGACCGAAATCCCTTCCAAGTCATTATAATGCACATTATACCACCAGAAAAAATCTAATTTCCAATCTTAGGATTAATAACGTGTTTTATGCATGATTAATAATAAGTTACACTCCTCAAATAGGCAAGATCAGAGAGAAGTAAAGTAGATTTACAAGATGGCCCTCAAAACGATATTGCTATTCATTCCCGCAAGCATTTCTCCCAAACTATTTGTGTTAAGGTCTATATCCGACTTCTCTCTATCCCATCGTGCGAAGCGAAGCAAGATTGGTCTTAGTTAGAATCAAAATATTTTCATGACGAGCTAGCCAGTAGCGTCACACGACTATTGCGCAACTCTAGTCCACAAAAACTGTCATAAAGGGGTCATCAGGTGATAAAAAAAAGGTTTGACGTCAGTGCCCAGGTTCATATTGGGTCCACGGTCTTACATAATGGGACAAACGGCTTTAATGGTGAATCGCAAAAAGGGGAGTGTCTGTTCACGTACATGATCTACGATTCCATCCATAAGCCCTGCCCACTTCCTTCCTCTACTGCGTTTTCCCAGCATCCTTCACAATATTACGATCTTCTGCTTCCTCTAACCAATAAGCACACGGTCTATCCACGACTAATCATACCTCTTCTTTACCTCATCCACCTTTTTTCTCCACCTCCAAGCATCATAAAGAGCACTTCCTCCCTCGTTTCCCCCGAGAGAAGATTTCCATCTCGCAATAAACTTGCACACATCCCCGAATAACTTCATAATAATACCACCACCGCCGAACTCTTGAGACCTTAAAGTTCATATTCGGAAAGGAAACGTCCCCAGATGATTATGGATAGGTCTGGAGCGAGAGACTAGCATAACGGAGAATAATGAAAGGTGTACGGATAGCATCAATGCGACTCCCATAAATGGACACGCAAACTCCAAAAGGTGCTTAAGCATTCGCCAGGGGAGGGATTGTAATTGGGAATATTTATTGGGTCAGCCGGGCAGCGACGCCGTGACTCCATGAGTTGAGGCAAGGGGGCGTGGGAGAGATCGGAGCAGGTGAGCGGGAGATGATGGCAGGCGGTCAAGCCGAGCAGCGCAACGGGCGGCTCTTTTCGAACCGTGCAGCCGCATTGGCAAAATATCAGTATTTTGCGAGCACGAAGGCGTCCACGCGTATTTTTCCTGACAATGCAATCACGTTGATGGGAGTCATCACTTACATTTAGCCACTTGTTTTCCACCCAAAAACATGGCGATACATTTATTTTTGTGGCACATAAAGATGCACGACAAAATTACTCACCTAAATCCAAGTTAAAATTGTACCCTAAAATTATTAGAAATGGATAGTTTGAGGCGCGACTTCGTGAAATTGCTTCACGTTGAAGCAAAAAAAAATGTAAATTTCGCAAAAATAATTTTACTATCGACCAGTTTCGTCGCCGAGCGACATCTTCAGGAAGATGTAGAACCTGAAGATGCCGCAAAGCGACGAAACTGGTCGCTTTTAAAATTATTTATGAGAAATCAACACGTTTTTTTTTGATTCGGCATAAAATTAAGTTATAGCACTAAAAACTATTACATACTCATGCGTTAATAATTGCACACTTAAAAGCAGATGAGGGTGGTTTCAAGTATGGCTACAAATCAATGGGCTCCAGGTTTAAATTCGGTTGAATTATAAGGACAGCCTCTAACAACAATCCTTGCGATGCTATAATGCCCAGGGCAAGGAAATATCCCCTTAAATTCCCTTAACTTTGCCAGATTGTGGATAAGTCAGAAGGGAGTTCTATCTTCCTTTATCCTAATCAAACTTCCAGTTGAGAGACTGAATGAAATACAGATGAAGAATATTTGCACAGAGAAGGATTTGAAGCTATGCCGTCGCAAATACTATAGCCGCGTCTATATGTATATGATCGCTGTTAGGCTCTTGAAAACTATACAGTTCTCAACGCACACTATGTAAACCTCTATTTTCTGCCGTGCCATTAGGGAAAAACAACCTGAAACACCAATTTCTTTCAGGCGCAGTAGCCCATATCAAATGAGATCAGCATTATTATTGGCTGCGTCCGTTTGTATCGTTCATTCCTCAACAACCCATACAGTGATAATTGTTTATCGGGTTAATTCCGTGCTCGTTCACCTGTGGTCAATCTTACATCGGGCAAACATCTAGATCCCTCAAATTCAGAATAGAAAACATTTTAAGGCAACCGAAAAGAAAATGTTTCACCTTTCCGCGTTTGTGGAGCATGCATGGTCAGAATCTGGGCACGTCATACTATTCCAAGAGTCAAAAATCGTCGCCAGAGAAAATAAATATTTCCCTCGGATGATAAAGGAGGCGATAGAAATAGGATTCAAACCGAGCAAATCAACGCGCGCCCGACTAGCCATATTTATAAGGAATAAAAGCTCTGCAGATCATTTGGACCCGAAAACGGGAACTAGAATGCGCCCGAAACTGTCATTAGTCCAACAAAATGAGTCATGCGGCATTAACCAGAAAAAAACTATCAATTTAATCACCGCAGAAGCCTTCGTACCAACTCATACAGTGGTCACTGGTCAAGCATCATAATCGAAAATAAGGCAGTCCTTAAATACCACCTAGATCGAAAGTCCCCTAGAAAAACAGCTAAATTTGAGGTCTATAAAGCCACCGAAAACTGCTCCTCGAAAGCCTACCCCTCGCAGTTGGTTTCTCCTGCGTATCTTAACCAACGACTCGGGCGTAAACGCTCTTTCCCTTTCGGATGCTAGGCTCGAGCAGGAAGCGTGCATCCCGCCTTCCTGCCCGAGACAAGCACGCACAGGGGGGCTGGAGAGGTGCTTCCCCGACGTAGGCCATAAAACAGCCAACGAAGAGCAGCAATCGATACCGCCCTCGGCAGACGGGACCGATTCGGATGAGGTGAGTAATTTGGTTCCCCTCGAAGCCAGTCATTAAGGACCCCCACTATTTTTAAAAGCGTCATTCTCGGGCGGGGGCAATCAACTCCTCACACACGGAATTAAAAGATTAAGCGGGGTGGCGGCGGCAGCCGAGGAGACAGGCAGTGCCGTACTTCCAGGCTCTCCCGCGCCTTCGGGCGCACTCCGCTACGTGAACGAATCACGAAAGGTTGGATCAAGTTCTCTTCTCATTACGACAAACGTCACTCCCTCAAGTGATGAAGTCGTACCCTCAAATTAGGCATTCTATGGCGCCCGCTTCCATTTTAAAGTTCTCATATCACAGTAACATTTAAGAAAATGCAAAATATTAAGAGATTTTACATTAAAATATAAAGGTTATAGTTAAAAAATTGGTGAGATCTCCTTTGATAAAATCTCTAAGGGCGTGCGACTCCGGGGTTTGCTCGCAAAAACATAAAATAATCAGAACTCCATATCAGGACAATGGTCAAGACAGCAGCGAATTCCTCGCACAAGCGGAAGAACCATATAAAATTATATATATCTACGCTGAAACCTAGTCTGCGACTCCAGCAAGTCAAATCATCTATGAATTCTGACTTTTCGCTGAGCTTTAGCAGCCATGAGATGACAGATAAAATTTCAAGAGGCATACCAAATTTTACGTTATATCCCAAAGAATGACTGAAAAGTTAATTAAAGCGTAGGCAGCAGTGAGGGATTCGGAATTTTTACAGAAGGTACATTAAATCATAGATTACTGTCTTGCATGATTGATTACTATCATTGAAAACTGGAGTATAGTTTGATGTTACATTCCAAAAAGCATCGAAATTATGGAATGCCTTTTCATACAAGACATTCATAACCTTATCACTTATAACATTCATAATGGCACGTGAAATAGCAACGTAAAGATTACGCTACACCCCGTGGAGGTGAGGTTGCGACAAGTAGTGTTTGCCGGCCTCGGTGGCGGCGGGGTAACGTCCTCGCCTGCCAAACAAGGGGTCGCGGGTTCGAGTCCCGCCTGGGTAGGTTTCCCCTGCCCAGGGCATGATTGTTCGCGTGCGTTTAATTATTAAATTTGTTGAATACCCCGATGTAAAATGGCCAACATGAACTGTATTCGGTGGTTTGGGAATAAAATTTAAAAAAATAAAAAAAAAATAAAAAATAAAGTAGCCTCAAAATAGGAGGGAGTACATGATCTATAAAAACAAAATCGGAGTTTACTTAAAGCCCCAACGAGAGCTGAATACTTTCGACAATTATGAGACAAGAGATATTTTAATCAAAATATTTCACTTCTTGAAAACTTATGGTCTTTGAACATATATTCCTAGAAGCATGACAGTGAAACACAACCATGCGGGCATTCGTTCAATCAGGAAAACAACAGCGACGCGGGGGTGCGACGTCGGCGGAATACAAGCAGACTGTATTAACCGGCGACCCAATTCGACTCCCCCATTCGGAGGGGCGGCATTTGACTTTCAAAAAAATAGAACACGAAATGAACGAAAGATTCGCGCCAAAGATATGGAAGCGGTGAATAATGCGTGCGTTTTCCCTCGGCACAAAAGAGCGCGTGATCGATGGGAGGTGCTAAACGGGATGGATTCTGTCGTCCCTCGGCGGCTAAGCAAAACACATCCACCTCACCCCTTCCGCTCATTGGACCTACACCTACAGAAGCCTCCGTAGGCAATGGGGCGTGGGTGGGGACCGAATATAGGCTTGGCGGGACATATATCGTGAGACTTTCGAGGAAGGGCTCTCAAGAACTAGGGAGATACTCATGAAGAAATGTTTGATAATAAATCACTTTTCTCCAGAAGACCACACTAGTCTATTCGGTAGTAAGATGAAGATATATTTTGGAGGTTTATCCACGAATGCGCAATGCAAAACGAATTATTATTAGTATTATTGTATCAGTAGGTTTAAATTGAACATTTCATTGAGTACCCCGGCTCCATCTCCTCTACCAAGTTTAACTTCCCTCTTGAATTCCCAATAAGGCCTATTCCCTTTCAATCTATGTATAAAACCTATTTCTTTCTCCTCCCGTCTCCCGCTCACCTAAAATTCTTCCCTCTATCACGGTCTTTATAGTAACACTTTACATTACTATAAAGCAACAGACAAAAATTGACGGTTATATAATGCACACTAACTAAAAACCATAATTAGTTAGTTCACACCAATACTAAAAAATGTGGTTTCATTTACGTCGTGTATGAAACCGATGAGTAAATATAGTCTACAGGATACAGGACGCGTTAAGAGGTCTCATAGCAGCTTCAATGAGACTATAACAACTATTTTCAGCGGGATAGTGACTGGATAACTTGTAGGCAACGACAGCGAATATGGCTCTGTTATCATCAAAGTATTCCAAAAATTTCTAGCAAGTATAGGCGCCTATGACCTGAAGGATGAGATTTAGAATATGAGCGAAAGTTAGACTCGACGAAAGAGAAGCCTGCCCTTAAATAATGACGGCAAGGGAATCACGACCTAATGACCCATCCGACAGATAGGGTATTAAGTTCAAAAGGCCCATCAAAGCTCTCACGCAGAAGTAAAATTGTTAGCTCAACCAAAAGGGATTTGAAGCTTGAACCGCGGCTTGGAAACGAATTTCTGCAGCTCAAGTGGTACAAGTGTAAAAAATACGACTTATGAACAAATTAAAAAAAAAACTTTGCTTCATTAGAGGATATACATAGCTTTAAAGGATGAGACAAACACGTAAAAGGAAAAAAATCGAAGAATAAATTACTCTTGCATAACACAGACTAGCAAAAGGATAACATTGCTGTTTCCCTACAAAGTTCCACCTCGTAAACTAGCATACTCAAATTTCATCTCAACGGCAAGACTACATGCTATCAGAGTTTTATTGCTTGGTATAATGTACGAACTATTTTATTAGAATCGAGGTGTGATCTCGTTTCTACCTTTATTACTCACACACGACCGAAGCGATGCACATAGCGGGTAATGGAATCAATTTGAAATGGCCTCCACGGGAGTAAATTGGTAGCGGCAACAGTTACGCTCACGAAACTAATGAAGCAATTGTCCTTGGTTATGTTCTACAAACGGAATGACGGTGCATCAAGAAATGGCTAACTGACAGATAAATAAGGTAACAAACTAAGAAAAGCACCACCACGGCGTACTGAATATAATTAAGCTCGATATACAAACGGCACGAGGGAAACTTTCACACAAATACAAACAATGAAAGACCACCACAACAGCTTATCTCTTCAATCCACAAAAAATGCACGGGCAACACACAATGAATTCTTATCACGTTAAAAACTAACTTATGAAAAATTGACTGAAATTTAAAAGTGACGGTTACATAAACTCACGCTCGGGAAAAAATCAACCTCATACTCTGGTTGAGCCCGGTAATCTATAAAAATATTCTCGATATTGAAAGTGAAATTCATTCGCCTTCTTAAAGAGATTCCTCAGATTAATAACAGCACACATCTTAGAGAACAGCACATGACAACAAAAGTGAAATAATAAGCGAATATTAAGCTACGCCAAATTGCAGACAATTATTTTTTTACGTAGAAACGTAGAAACAAACGAAAATAGTGAAAAGCACTCAGTACAAAGAGACGATGGAAATGAAAGTGAGAGGAAAAATAAAGGGTATGTGCTCAACGTGTTAGAAGAGGAAATTATAGGTTGGTATGAAGTTGGTGAGCAAGGTTGAACATCGCAACAGACTGAACGACATTTAGTCAAAAGACATCGAAAAAGATAGAACAAAGATAACAGAAGATCTGAAGAAAAATAATACGTACACCGTACGTTCCGGCGTACAAGACGACCCCCAACTTATCAAATTAAAAAATGGATTTTGGGCAATGCTCACCGTACCTATTTTAAATTGTTATTAATTGCCATCGAAAATAAAAACAAAGCATACAGAGAATACCTACAGAGAAAAACAGAGGAAACAGTAAAATAAGTAAAATATCACAGCGTTAGAAACCGCACGAAAGCAATAATAAGGAAGGCACATATGATATCATGGGATAGATTCATAAGTGGAGGACGATATTCATGGTAGGCAAGAAATAGCATATGAACTAATGAAACATCTCAACAAAGCAGAGAAAGATACTGCTCAACTCAATGTTATACCGAAGGAAGAATGGATAGAACACTATAGGAGATTATGGTATGATCCAACATTAGATGATACGATCAACACTCCGGAGGAAACAATAGGAGTAGACCCTATTGACTTGAAAGAACTAAAATATGCTCAAAATAAGACAAAACATAGGAAAGCTGCAGGCATAGATGGAATTGAATCAGAGCTGATAAAATATGGAGGTACATCCCTACAAAGAAGAATACAGCATCTATGCAACATGTGCTGGAAAAAACTTGGGATCCCAAAGGATTGGAATGTGGCTAAGGTTGTGCCATCGTTTAAAAAGGGAAAAAGAAATAACACAGAGAATTACAGAGGTATAAGTCTACTAAATACTGCATATAAAATATACAGTAAAATAATAAATACTAGACTACAAGCTATCTCTGATACCATTTTATTAGAAGAACAAGCTGGCTTTAGGAAGGGAAGATCTTGTATTGACGATGTTTTTACTTTAAAACAAATCATTCAAAAACGAAGAGAGTTCAATCTAGAAACGCATCTTGCATTCATAAATTTTGAAAATGCATTCGATCGTGTAAACAGAGAAATGTTATGGTCAGTTATGAAGAAAAGAGGGTTTCCTAAACATCTGATAAAAGCTTCCCAGAGTCTATACAGAGACACCAGAATTGTAATTGACACTGGGAAACAGATCACACAAGAAATTATCATTAACCAAGGAGTTAGACAGGGTTGCAGCCTATCCCCAACCTTGTTTAATCTTTATATAGATGACGTTCTAAGAATATGGAAAGAGAATAATGTATCACCACGCATAGAATTGCGACCATTTCAATACTTAAATACAATGCTGTTTGCTGACGATCAGGTTATAATACAAGATAAAGAGGACAAACTCCAGATGGCAGTACACAGACTACACCAGTTGAGCAAACTATATAACCTGAGAATTTCAAAAACCAAAACAAAGACTATGGCATTTTTAGGAAGCAACCCGATACGAACAAAAATTGTTATTGAGGATCAAGTCTTGGAGCAACTGTCGAACTTCCAGTACTTAGGATGCGATATAACATATGACGAGGAAAAAGATATTATAAATAAGGTCAACACTTTCCAGAGAATATGTGGCACAATTAGAAGAACTCTAAAAAACAAAACAAGAAAAGAAACACAAATAAAATTTTACAAAGTGATGGCAGTCCCTACTCTACTCTACGGATCTGAATGTTGGGTACCAAAAAAGAATGAATTAAAGCAGATAGAATCATCAGAAATGAAATTTTTAAGATCAGTAAAAGGCTGCACAAGATTGGATAAAATAAGAAACATCCAAATAAGAGATGAACTGGGTGTCGAGGCAGTCACTGACAAACTACAAGACTACAAACATAAATGGAAAGAACATTTACTTCGAATGCCAAATGAAAGAATTCCAAAACAAGCAATGGAAAATCAACCATTTGGCAAGAGAAGTATAGGAAGACCAAGAAAAAGATGGAAATGTGGAGCCGGAACAGGCTTAGTAGCCTAATCCTGGAAGAAAAAAGAAGAAGATTAATTGAACAGCGCTGCCCATGCTGCTTTCATATTATTTTACGGGGGATAGGCACGTGCGGCAGTTTTTAAGCTCCCCCACCGAATATGGAGACCGCAGATTTTACAGTCCAGTAGAAAAGTTTGATAATCGGCCGTTTGAGACCAGATCTGGCGTACAAGACGACTACTGGTTTTTCAGAAGATTTTCCGGGGTTAAAATTTCGTCTAATACGCCGAAATATACAGTACTTACAATTAGCTCTAAAATAAGAGCAATAGAAGGTAGGAATAGAGGTAGTAGGACATGAAAACCAGCACTGCTTTGAGGGGTTCCTCTTAATTTCCTGGATATAGACAGTTACTTATACCACTTATTTTATAAGAGCGCGACCCGGGTTTCAATGAGTAATCATCATCATCAGGCGCTAATTATAATTTGTTTATCTTGTTGTTAATCTTGTTGTTACCTAGTTACTTGATGAATTTTAAAACAGACGCCAGAATAGGTGAAAAGGATGGGTAGAGGTATTCATTTATAAGGGTACTATCTTGATTTTCAATAATTTTTAAAATTTCTAACTGTTCCCTAGAATCCAGTTCTCGACGGTCATTGCAAAAATTTAAAATATTCATTTTAAAGTCGCTTCTGTGGCAGTTACATAAAAGATTGAAGATTGCATAGAAGATTGGCTATCGACCAAATGTTTTCGGCGGACGAGGATAAAAAGAAGCAGTGGTGCACAGTGACGTACCTCGATGCACTTTCTCTGAAAATGGCTCATCATTTACCCAAGGACAAATTCCGCTTGGCTTTTAAACCTTATTCCACCTTAAGGAGACTGATCGTTAAATGCAAGGACCATATAGACCGATTGGATAGATGTGGAGTATATTCTTTGAAATGCAGCGATTGCAATGGTGTGTACGTGGGACAGACAGGAAGAAGTTTTGAAATTAGGAAAAAAGAACATTTAAGTGCTTACAGACATAATAAAGATGAAAAGAGTAATTTTGCTAAGCACTTAATATGTAACTGCCACAGAAGCGACTTTAAAATGAATATTTTAAATTTTTGCAATGACCGTCGAGAACTGGATTCTAGGGAACAGTTAGAAATTTTAAAAATTATTGAAAATCAAGATAGTACCCTTATAAATGAATACCTCTACCCATCCTTTTCACCTATTCTGGCGTCTGTTTTAAAATTCATCAAGTAACTAGGTAACAACAAGATTAACAACAAGATAAACAAATTATAATTAGCGCCTGATGATGATGATTACTCATTGAAACCCGGGTCGCGCTCTTATACAATAAGTGGTATAAGTAACTGTCTATATCCAGGAAATAATGGAATACCACATAGTTAACCAAGAGTTAGTGAATTTTGGTTCCTCTAAAACCTATCACAATAGGCAGAGTTCGATACTCAGTTTGTCAACCTTAAAGCTGGTTTGTATATGTTAGGGTAGAGCTCAAAACAGACTAAGCCATGGAAGAATGAGATCACGGGCGGATTCAGGATTTTTTTCTGGTGGGAGCACAAGGATCTGACAGGTCATCACATATTTGAGAATAAAAACAAAATACAACAATTACTGTAGAAAACATTCTCTTTATTTTGATATGAAAGTAATTAATATTTAATTAAATGATTGAGGCTCCGTAGTACACAAAATAAAACGAACGTATAGATAAACATATTAAAAATCTTTTCCATTTTTAAGCGCCTCGGCAGGGCACGTTTTCCCGTGATCCGCCGATGAATGAGATGCATTTTTCGGACAATGAGATGCATCATATTGCGCCAGTTCCTTTACCTAGTGTATCGAGTAGTTAAGAGGGCTTGAAAGATATGAAGTAATTATTTCCTCGCGAATTAACTGCGTGAACTATTCTCGGGATTTCCACCGGTTTAATTCGCAGTATATCGCAAAGTTTCAACGGACGACTCACTCATTGTCATCTGGGTGAAAGAACCGTCTTTTCTTTCACCCGGATGATGAGGGAGGAGTTATACGTTGAAAAGTTGGTGATATATAATAAATTAAAACGGTTAATAGGCACCCCGAGAAGACTTCAAGGGCCTGAAGGCTTCACCCGAGATTTGTGCCCAGTAGATTACGACCCGCTAATAAAACCCATTAGCCAATAAAACACTTTGTAAGTACACTTCATGGCAAAGCTAAGAGATGCGATCAGTACGACCTGCCTTTCTTCCCGTAGATGACTCCATCGATAAACTTTGAGCCGCTCAAGGCATCCGAAACTCAACGAGGAGCGTGAGAAATAATGGAATCCACGGGAGTGAATACTGATTTATTCCCACAGAAATTGAAATAGATGGCCGATAAAATCGATTCCGGTGGAATTCACTTTTTTGGTCACACGAGAAACGTGCTGATACAACAAGTATCCGCAACAACATTCTGGAGAAATTTTGCCAATCAGCGACGCGGAATTAACGACTACATTTCCATAATTTTTCGGTTTAGTATCATATGCATAGTGGGAACTTCCTCCGGAAAGACGTTTCGTAATTCACGGGAGAATAAATTCTCAGGCGTATATATTGGTGCATAAACGAGGTTGACATTTATCGTGAATTAATTAACTTTCGTAAAGAATTACATGGTAAATGCACCCAAATGGAACCGATGCCTATCTCATCGACGACAAATGAAAACTTTGCATAGGGACATGGTGTGATAATAATTTTACCATAGAAAGAGACTACGATAACACTTCTTTAATCTAATGGAGTCGATTAAAAGGCAATTACGGTTTCATTTACTGATATAAAAATAAGAAACCGCAGCTAATCAAGAAAGCTATGGAGATTCACATTCAAACTACCATAATATATAAACACACAGTCACTCCCCGGCGGAGTAGAGAATATTTTGATAAGAGTTATCACTTAAGAGGCGACATTCCAAACTGAGATAATGTAAACCAAATCCTTCTTTAAATTCTCGCAAAAATAGTACAAACATGAACGATAGAACTTATACAAGCTTTTTCGACGATTTTCTCATTTACCTATTAACACAAATTCTCCCCAAATATTACTCTATCTCGCTTGATTGAGGCGAAACTCCCCAAATAACATGATTTTTCTTTCCTGGAGTATGATACTGGTGAAATCTTCTCGTGTTTTACACGAAGTGAGTTGCTTGTCGGGCGACGTTTCGATGACTGCTTCTGCCCTGCCTCATACCCTGAGGACGATGGCAGAGCATCGAAACTTCGGCCTACAAGCAAATGACCTGATGGAAACCCCGAGAATATTTCACTAACTCCCCAAATAACACAGGCACACGATCTGCGGGCAGTTCCGCATAGCGAAGGCATGGGCCAGGAGATCAAAATGAAAGAAAACTGCGGCACTAAAACAATGTCGTCAGTCGGACTATAGGTAGAGGGATAAATACTACCGGGGGAGGTCTTACGGACTTTCCCACGGTGGTGCAGGCACGAGAGATGGGCGGGCGAGAGCACGGACGGGGTGGGCCGATGAGGGAGAAACCACCCACGCTGTAAACGGAGACGCCTCGGTAAAACGCCATGTACCACTTGAGAGGGCCCCGAACCGATGGGGGCATTAATTATTCCCAGCAGGAGGGAGGGGAGGAGGAGTTGAACGCCGAAGGGTCACCACTTTCACGCATTATTCAACTTTTCTCTTGAAGGGGACTCGAGAGAGAGAGAGAGAAAAATAAAGGAGCGAGACTCGAAGCGGGCCCCTCGATCAGAGAGGGGCCTCCGGGCGAAAGTGAATGTCTC
The DNA here is from genome assembly GCF_921293095.1 of Ischnura elegans. Taxonomy (NCBI): domain Eukaryota; kingdom Metazoa; phylum Arthropoda; class Insecta; order Odonata; family Coenagrionidae; genus Ischnura; species Ischnura elegans. The sequence continues at coordinate 90,039,846 of NC_060249.1, forward strand.
ACTTCCATCGCGGCGCCCCGTTAAGCTGGCCGCGCCACCTCCGACATACCGCTCCCCCTGGGGGGCGATGTCAATGAAAGGACTGCATCCGCGGCCCGCTTTTAAGGTGGTGGGTTCCGTGTTAGAAACTCCGCTAAGCTATTTAAGCCGCTGTGGTGGCATGCGAATAAATATAAAAGCACCGTTTGCACCATTCGAATCCCGAAAGGGACATATAAGAGTTCAATAAATTACAGGAAATCTACTGGTTTAGAGGACTCATTACTTTCACTTGACCTGACTTTTTTCGTGAAATATTACTTGCTTAAAACTTAATCTATCAGATTTCCACTATTTGCCTGTACCTCAAATTTGCAAGATTTACCTTCATATTTTCTCAGGTGCAAGCTCTCTTTATAGTTGACACACGGTCTAAGCAGACAAGAGCCTATATTACCTACCTTGGAAATTGCAACATGATACCTTAAGATCTAAACAGGTACTTCGTCACTAATGCAGGCTAAAACTGTCCTCTAAAAGTACGTTCGCAAGGAACACTTTCCTAATTATGACGGACCGATTCCCATTAAGAATTTCCATCGTAAATTGGGCATAAGGTCTATTTCACTTCATCCTATTCATAAATCCATGTATTTTCCGATTTTTACCACATTCTTTCCGCTCACAATTAATATGTACGCATTCCATTCACGCCTCCTCCCTCTCCACATATCCTTTTCCCACCCACCTTATTGTTTCATGAGGAATTTCCTTAACAAAGCATCGTAGTAAGAAAATTATAAGAGGAAAGACTACTCACCAAACCCCGACACAAACCACGATCCACGACCAGAACAGCGTTCCGGCCAATTTTGCTATGAATTCGTTTACCCAACGGCATATTGGGGGAAGTTGGTTACCTCAACGTTAGTAAACGATAAGTAGACGCGGAAGACGATTCTAGCTAGATGATTGATGAAACTCAAAAAAAGCATGTCAATGAAAAGGGAAATTTTCCTCCATATGCACCGCTAAACCATTTGCGGCTCCAAATGCGAGGTCTTCGACCTTTTCGGTACGGTAGAATAATGACAGCTGATTCCATAATTACAAAAGTTTTGACCTCCCTTATTAACGTATTGTTTGCTAAAACTACCCTTGAGACTCACTCCACGGCTCTAAAAAAGCTATTATGAAGAACGTCCTCACTTAGTTTCAAGGATAATGAATAAATAAATATAAGAAGGCCGCTTTCTAGATATGAGAAACAAGTGTAATGGCGTCAGTGACAAGTCGCCGAGGCGCGCCGCCGTAATGCAGGCCTAGCTATTCCATCAAGGCCAGCACATCTCTATCAACATCAAGAGTTTTGATAAAGTCTGCACGCCCTGGCAGATCCATACGGGGGCTCGCACCGAAAGTGTTTAAAATATTGCCTTCAATAGATACGTGCACAAGTCATCTCTTCAAAATGAGGTTATCAATAACAACTTTGAAAATTACTATTGATGAAGTGATGCACATGTAATGAAGAGTCTCCGACAATAGTGAACATGACAAACATTTTGAGCACTTTGGGAAACGTCCTTAGTCTCGATAATCCACAATTTCACACAAACCACAAACAAGAGTGTCTTTCAAACGGACTTTTCCGAGGTACCGAAAATGAACCATTTCCTTCGATTCACTTTATCTACTCCCAAGAATCAAGAAATAGAGACAATTTATTTCTTAAAAGCTTGCCATTGCTTAAGAGTTCATGGATGCACGTGAATTCGTATACACTCACTAGATATGACTAGGCATACGAAACCGATGACAACAACACGATGCCAGACGTTATCCCAAGATCATAAGTGCCTATGCCATTAATTTCACAACGCAGTAAAGAAGAGGTTCGATTAAGACCTAGAGAGGAGCGGTGAACCGGTTTCAGGCAGATCACAAAATATCTTGAAACATACATCAAGCCACTTACAGTGAATAGGTCTAAGGTGTTACCATTTAAAACCGCATTGTTAACTACCTGGAGGAGGAAGTGGATAATGACGGCATGGCAGCTTCATTCCGATTGGCATTGCAGTGACAACTGAGAATATGAGAGAGGTTTTTGCTACCCTTTCGAACTATAATAATGGCCGAAGAGATATATAGATTGACTATTCTCATGGTATTATCAACGCAGACTTCTGTGGAACCAAATGTACCGAAAATAGTGAAAAGTACCAAAAAGAGTAACTTAACTTGATTCACAAGAACTATACACAGCTGAAACTAAACTGCCTCGGAAATAAATGACCCTCAGTTTCCACGGCTTCAAAAAGAGCTCTACGTATAAGAATATGACTCCATGAATTTCACCACTGAAAATTGAAATTCCACGAAATGAAGATACAACAACGATCACTACCATCGGCAAGATATTCATCGGCTGCAAAAGAATTTCCGCCGGTTGGAGCAAATAAGGAAATGGAAAAAGGGAATAAAATCAGGCAGGTAGTCTATCGAGGAATAGGAATCCAAGACGCAAAAGCCGTGACTACTACTAATGCATGCTTACCTTACTCCTGTTTCCTGAAATGCCTTACGTGGGTGCAAACGTCACCTAAAAGCATTCTACACTCGCACTGAACAAGAAGAATATCAACATCACGTTGGTTACAAGAGGACAAATTTCATGAACGAGAAGTACAAAAGATATAGTAACGAAATTAGTTAAGTCCGATGAAACGTAGGGAAAGGCAGTTGATAGGGCAAAAAGCTTCCAACCGATGAATAATTTCACAACGCAAACTGTAAGTATTGCTAACACTTCCGGGATAATAAACAACTGAATGGCTAGCAAAATACCAATGAAAATCTGGGGAAAGTGACATGTAACGGAAATAAATTAGTCGGAGTCAAACACTTGTTATTGGATATCCCGTAAGGACTGCAATCAAAATATGTCCTACACAGGTATGAAAAATGGTACAAGTTATAACTTGAAACATTTCATATTCAAACATCCAGTAAATTCACACAGATTTTCCACTGCTAATAGAACATTTTCACATCGAAGGGAAGCGAAATAAGAAGTATGTATCTGCAATAAAGTGGTATAATTTATATTAGTATATTTATATAATTTTAAACAAATTGTAAACGACAAAATTTCGCTATAGCCCGTGAAAAAATACGGGAAGACAAAGTCATAATTTTAGCTTAAATTCAGCCGAAGGTTTGGCGTTCAATAAGCAAGCATTAAAGTTGAAAGAAAAAAATCTCAATTTTTCACCCTCATTAAGGAAAAACCTCACGAGGCATCTAAATAGTACAACGTAAATTCATAAAGGCAAAGCGTGTTGGAACGTAATAAAAAATAGAATATGTTAATGCATATTTACCGGTGACATAAATCCAGATAACTTCAATATTTAATAAATGTGCATATAATTTCAACCATTATCTTTCGAATTTCTTAAATAATTATCATTGAATTCAATTTAAGAATTTTCAACGGCGGTGTAAACTTATGACTACTATATCACTATTTGTCTTCCTAATACAATTGCAAAACGTACACATGCATAATTCACGATGTAAGAGTGAAATAATACGTCGTTGGCATTAATAATTTCTTTATAATTTCCGAAGCATTGCTATAAAGTAGGTCAGCGATACATACATTAACACAATGGATCAACGAGTATTGAAGGATGACCACTAGGAGATATCATCTCTTTCGAGGCGAGAAGACAAATAAAGATAAGAAATCGACTTCGAGGAAAACATCTGCGCCGCACGTGGGTGGAAGAATATTCCATCCCATAACATTAGTACTTCCATATACGTCCTATGGGAACCCAGGACTATGGCAACCTTTATATGTTGGACGGGATCTGTGTCGATATTAGCATGTAAATGCGAAGAGAGGCGACGTTGAAACAGCTACCCGTACAAGTGCACCTTTAATCCTATAGACATGATCTAGACTTAAAGCCATTCAAGTAACCGGCTAAAGGAAACAATGAGCGGAATACACATTATAAATACACTCCCAAGGTTTACCATAAGAAAGGAATCGAAGCGTATCCTAAAAACCAAAACAGGTCCGAAGGAAAAAGGGTTTAATGTAATATCCGACCCGTCCGACCTATTTACGAGTTTTATGGAGATATAAACTTGACAAAACACTAATCCAGCACGCCCACCAAAAACCATAAGAAATAGAAGATAAAATGATTCGTAAATTTCTAGGATGAATTAAAATCATACACTTAAAAAATACCTTAGGATTATATCGCACCACTTGATGGAATTACGTCCGAAAATTATATGGATTAAAACCCCTTAATGGCTGGTATACTCATATTTATGAAGGGTGGCTAGGGTTAACAATCAACATCCCCACTATTCCATATGCCAACTAAGTTGCCAGGACGTGAAATCACAATATAACTCCTCAAATAGATCCCTGCAGTATTTCTCTGTACACGATGTTCATCATCATATCAATTTCTTATTTCACTGGAAAAATAAATAAAGTTAAGTTCTTCTCTCGAAAGTCATTTCCCTTTATCTTAAGAGTTCTCCTAAGAGATATTCTATTCATTCTTTTTAACCCCCTCCAAGAAACCAAACAGCTCCCCAAGAAGTATTCATTTGAAAAAAAAAAACATTTTTCGAGTAAAAAATAATACTTTTCAAGCACGTAATACGAGCCATTAAAGTTTAGTAAGTAAAAGTACAACAAAATTGACCGTTTACAGAATTGACCTTGCGCCACAGTTATACGTCTGACACCCCAAAGCCTCCAATCTACACTTTAATACCGAAAAATATTTTTAAAAGAACTATTCATCGTATATATGGATGCAACCTGCTTGTGAGCTTATAGTACCTGTCGCACACCACTATTCCGAAAAGAGGGTGCAGCCGGTGACATCCAATGAAAGTGAAGTGGTCGAGGAAGCCACCGTGTTTATTTTTACACACACACGCCGCGACAAACAATGGTGAGAACGGGCAGACCGAAGCGCGACCGGTGAGTTTAATGAAAAAAAAGGAAAATTGAAAAATGAAAAAAAAAAACAATACACTGGGAGTATAGTGGAAAGGGAAACCGGGCATGCGTAGCAGGGCCACTTATACTGCCAGGGTGGCATCCAGCTGAAGGAAGCATAAGGATAGAGGGGGTGGGAAAAATGCACCAGGGGAGAAAAAAAAAAGTTTGCGCGGCGAGTTGAAAAAAAACTACGGCGGCGGCAGCGGCGGAAGTGACTCATAATTCGGCGATACGCGCATCGAATCGAATGGAGTGGACGAGCGCCCGACCCAAGGTCAAAGCGTGATCGAGAAAATCAATTGCGATATCCCCCCCAAACACTACCGTACCCGTTATCTCAGAATGAATTTCCATTTTTTCACCATTTTTCATAGCCGTCATTGATATCTGATGATGCAGTGGTAACACCAGTTATCTCACTTAAGAAATTAATTGTCGTGCCTAAGGCCACAAAAATGTTTTCCATGACGATAAATACCTTGATATTTTATATTTATAGAGGAAACACTAGCTCTTAGCACTAGAAGGTGGATGAATACATTTCTGCTTCGGCCTCAATGAAAATTCACTGCTGTTTTAAAAATGAACTAACACGTTCACTCAAATTTTTCTTTAACGGACGACCGGTTTCATCCATCAAGCCCGACTGTTTCTACTTCTACTGACTATTTTTCTGTTTGTAGTATCTTTAAAAAGATAAATTTCAGTGAAAATTTGAAAAAAAATTATTTTTTACAATAATATCACTACTTAGATTATGTTCATTCATTAACAGTATTGCAATCCTAGGATTGTAATACTACAGCCTTCCATTTCTTCCCATTAATAACCATTTCCTTATTGCCCCAAGTTCCTTACGTTCCCTGCAGGTGATATATCCACACAAGTAAGTCTTTCCATGTTGTTTTTTCAATCGAAATCTCGCGACCATTTCAACTGTGACGTCAAGTCCTCCGGTCTGGTACCGATCTAACCAAGCTCTTCAAAACAGCTTCACCTAAAACCTTAAACAAATAGAAACGCCTTTTACTATTACTGATTACTAACATAAATGGCCCTCGCTCCCAACTTGAGTTGTTTAAGCGAGAATTGATTTATTCTAATGCAAAACAGTGTTCCATATTCGATTCCAAAATGGCAGCATAAACCCTTAATACTCATAATTTGCTTAAGCCTGAATCACACGATCATTTTTTCCATCCCTTTCGAGGGACAGCTCCAGCGATATCTCCAATGACAGCGGAAAAATGACTGTTTCACACGATAATTTTCAAAGATGGCTCGAAGGATCGAAATCCGGTCCTTTTTTCCGTCTCTGAAACCATCGCTGGCAACGTCATTCAGCAAATAAGAACGCCATGCCGCGAAAAGCGATTATAACACCTCGCTTGGCTTTTAATTGAATGACAGTTGTAATTATGGATGGCTAAGGCCAATTATTATGGCTAAGTTCTAACAACACGTAAGTATCTCAAAATTTGGCCGGTGGAAAAAAATGATCTTGTGATTCAGGCTTTAAGAAAAATAGAGCTGTTCACAGATAAAAATATGAAGAAATCCAAAAAAAGTAAGTTCGCGGATTTGACGTCAAATCTCGAAGAGGTGAGCAGTACGAAATACATTTGAGTGCGATGCAGGCAAGTTTACCGTCACGACCTTGGTGGCTGAAAAAATATCGTACCTATTTGAATTTCCCTCGTCTCGTTCCAAAGATCACCAAGAATAATTATTAATTTACGGCAGATTTCCAAAACAGAGTATTCAATATTTGAAATAACATAGTTTTTCATATTACCTACCTACAATCAAAACAACATTGTTTTTCATATTATAGACAAAATCAAAGACAAGTAAAGGGTAAAAAAAATTTTCCTTAACCCCTAGCGCTGAAATGACGAGTCTATCTCGTCATGAACTTCTGATGCAAAATCGCACAATGAAGAGTGTAGCCCGTCATCAGACTTTAGCAATTTAGGACTATTTAGGGCAACAAATACATATTTTGAAAAATTAACAATGTTAAAAATATCCATAATGTACATTAATAACTAATATTTCATGAAATATTATGCATTGGAAGAAATAAAATGATTTTATACGAGTAGCGATGGCGGTGTTCTCGAGGTCCTCACGGGAAGAGGATTCGTCGGTGAAAAATATGAAATAATAACCAATTTTTATTTCACTGTTCAGGTTGATTACAAACTACGGAATTTTATTTCATTGGCTACCATTCCATTTAAAAAGAACCACAGAAAAATAAATGGAAGATATGAGAATTATATTAAAAAAATAAACTGAAGTGGAAGTGGTTAAGCATCGGTAATTCAGGTACTTACAAAAAAAACAGATACAGTTACGACTGATTTGTCCACGGACGCCTTCACCTTGAGCTCTCGTTACCTCGGTTTACTGCCCTCAACGCGACCCCAACCCACGTCCCCATCCCACAACGGACACTCCCACGATCGAAACGAAATACGCAGTGTCAAAAAAAATTCACGCTGGAAAAAATGGGGGAGGACCTGGGAGGAAGAAAGGGGAGGAGGAGGAGGAGGAGGGGTTTTCAAGGTCAAAATATGGCTGGAGACAAATTGGAAGGCCGTAGACATTTGCGGGGAGCGAGAATAGGAATAATGGAGGGAGGGAAAATGGAAAACAATGGTTTGGCATGCGTATAGGCAGTGATTGAGTGCGGTGGGGAGGAAATAAAACATTCCATGAGGAGCGGACGAGAAAAAACGTATCGCACTCGTGGGCGAAGGTGGGAACAATATGGAAACACGTCGAGAGAAGGATAACACCCATGAACGAGTACGTTTGCCATTCGATTTCACACTGAACTAATGACGACATACCACTTAATGAAGTTGCTACAGACGATATTACCAATATAGAAATAAAATGAATCGCCCAAGGTTGTACTCTCCAATGGGTAATTTAAGAACTTGGTACAAGAGTATTGGATTAAAGGAAGGCAAAAAAGTTAATGTCCTAAATGATGATTGATTGAAGTTTTTGCTTTCCTTTTATCCAATATCTTCCAATAGCAAGTTCTTTAATAGGCTATCGAAGAGTGCAGCCATGAATAATTCATTTTATTTATATATGTGTAATAATATTGGCTGCAAAATCTATTAGGCGGGAAGCAAGCTCAATAATAACTGATATTTGCTTCAAGTACCTACATATATCGTCCTGATTGACGATTGTAGATCTTAACGGCGAACACTATGCAAAGAAACTTCTCACGTTTCCATCCGTGTCAAAGGAGTCATCTCGAGATAATTCCTCCAACCTGTATGGAAACCCCAGGAATTTATCGGCATTCTTTTGTCTTGCTTGTACTAGCACGTATATTCATATGAATTGATATTTAATATAACAAAATAATCAGTCTCTCGATAAAACTATGTTAAAAATCGCAGTCACGGATATTTAAGTCCTGCACCGTAAGAGGGACAAATTGAATTTTCACTATGTATATCATCCAATCTGCAAAGACCCTCGATAAGGACTCAGGAATTTACATGAGGTTCTAATCACATGTCTCGCAAGTACCCTCTAACAGGAGAGGAGATTGCTCTAAATGATTTCAGTAGCGACCACGATTCAAACCGTGCCTCTCTGGTGGTAACCCAGCAGTATATTTATTAAACACAACAAACGCACCGTGAGAAATTCTGCCAAAAACTTTACCCCAGCCCAGGGTTTCAAACTTGGATTCAGGAATACGACGGAAGCAGGAATCACCTATACAGCCCCGTTCTGGTGAGGGTGGAATAAAAAAAACAAAGGAAAACTGGAAAGACAGGAAGGAATGATTGGAGGAAGGGGGTAAAAAAATTACTCGACGAACAAAAACAAGCGGAACGAAGTCGGGACAAAGTCCAGCAGGAAAACATGGAGGGAGCTCTATGGGAACTCGTGAGGAGACGGGAAGCTCTTTAAATTCGTTCCGGTCGACTCAGTGAGAGTGATTTACCCAACGAAAGTTGCCTCAGAACTTAGCATACATTTTTCATGACAACCGCATCTTATCCCTCAATGAGTTTTCGCTCTCACATTAAATGAATTTCATCTACATGAGAAAACAAAAATTCTCCAAGTATGAAAAAGAAATCGCCCTCAAAACACGAATACGTGAAATTAACATGCCAAGGGGGTGAGCTCTACCCTCACCCATCCAAACAAACGTTCAAATTGAATCAACAACTTATTACTTATTTTTTTATTATTTCCAAACGTCATAACATACTTAACAATAAAACTTGGTGATCAAATGCTAATAGAGCTCAGTAAAAATACAATACAACCAAAGCATTTTTATGTTACCATGCCAACACAAGTATTTATTTAAAGAACAAAATGACAGATACTTGCAGCTATTGCAAATACCCTCTTAGTCAGTTTTCCTCTCACAGCTACGACCAAAAGAACGAATCCAAATTATGAAATTATTGCAAGTGTAAAATTTATATTATTCCGAAGGCTCAAACTACGTTGTGAGAAGAGGATTTGTACTACTATTGTTATGAAGGAGCTAAACTTATCAAAATACACGTGGTTTTAAAGAATACGTATTAACAACAATCCGCTAAATAGTGCGCTGTGTGTTGGGTAAAAAAATACCCTTAACGTGCCACGAAGGAAAGCGACAATTCAGATGATATATTTGAGGATAAACTTTCTAGTTTAAGACTGAACCTTAGGGAAGGATCACGGATTACGAGGTGGAGGTAAAGTAAACAAAAGTTCAGTTTTTTTATACCCTTGCATACCTGGGAACTGATTTTTGTTTGGACATGTTAAATAATTCATGAGGGAGGACGGAGCAAGAGGAATGAAAGATATTGAAGACAGTAGCCTGTAATTGTCTACCCCAACATGGTAGGTATTACGCTCCACCGAAAAACTCACCGCTAAGTTAACTCACAGAGGGAAATTAATTAGCATTTCCAACGCCTACACTCTTAAATGAACACACACATTGAATTCAATTCCAGTCTGCTGAAGGAAGATAAAAATCGGTTAATTTCGAATGAAATATAAATTAATTTATTTCTGTTTATGAATGGCTCTATGTGCCATAAAATGTACAAAATCTCAAGTAAGACAACGTCAACACTTTTGAAAAACACCGCTAAAAAATCCCCATCTTACTGCCTTCTAAGCTGCGTTGCCAAGTTTGATAGGTGAATTTACTGCGCAATACTAAAAATATCCTTAATTTTCATTGTACAGTCGACCATAACACGATTGTTCATGTCGTCAGATGATTGATTTGATGGCGATGCGAGAAAACGGGGTAGACGGAATAGTTTATTAAATACATTTGCAAAATTAACAGCACACGTAGTCGGAATTAACCGAAAAATATATTTAAGACAATATAGCAGACCCCACAAAAGGTTTAGTTAATGAGCATTATTCCAAAACATAAATTTGCGTGTACGGCGACCCCTATATAAACACTCATAACTTTAGATACTTTTTAAGAGGGTTTACCACTTTCTTTCCTAAAACGGAAGACAGCGGTTTCCTAATAATATTTTAAGATAGCAGTTTCATTTTACACATAAAAATTGGCATGGAGATTGGCATAAAATTTGGCAAAAAAATTGGCATAAAAATTGGCAAGAGCCAGAAAACCATTTTCTGAGCCTCTTTTTCACTACTCTAGCTCAGACACCGTTTATGTCCAGGTTTATAACTATCGCCAATGATTTTTTCAGAGAAGGCCATTATCATAACCGGGCTAACATCCCTATACGAAAAAGATATTGACTCATGACAAATAATTTTTGGCATATTGATTCACACTTCTGAAAGGCAGAACAGGTTCGCCCCACCATTGTTAAAATTGATAATCCCGCATCGTCTGGAGTATTTGAGGACACCTCAAAGCGAAATTTTGAATGGCTTAAGGATGATGGAACGAAAAAAAGGAGTTACCTCGCTATTTTCCACCCGCCAAAAAAAATGGCTATGAAAAGGCGGGAGAGGCTAGCGGGTGGAACACCAGCAGGTGTCCGATAAAGAAGAAAAAATAGAAAGATGAAAGGCGAAGTGAAGAATGGCGTGCCTCGGATGAGGACGAGGTCAAGACCAACGTGAAAGAACTACGAGAGGAGGCCAACATCAAGGAGATAGGTCGGAAAAACGACGTGAACAACAATTTCGAGAAAATTTCATGAAATGATCTTATAATTACACCGGGCTAACTAACTAACAATCGTCCACAAGATTTGGGAACGCTAGTTTTTTACAGTCTTTATATCAACTCACCAACCTGTCTGTTTGTTTGTCTGTTTGTTTGTCTGGTACAAATCTTGTAACTCAAATTTGACTCACTTCCTGTGAAGCAAAAACGCTGAAATTTTGCACACTTCTTCATTTCCGATGACAATACATGAAAATATAACTTTTTCTCTCCAACCCCCCTTTAACCACCCCCCAGTCAACCCCCCCCCCAAAACATGTTTTTGATCTAAGAAGTTCCAAATGGTCGATTTTCGTGTTTCGTGGCATTTTTAACATAGGGGTAGGCATTTAAAAGCATTGGGGTGGCATTTTGAAACATAGGGGGCTTACCATTCACTGAAAATTTAATAAATATAGTGACTTTTTTAATACGTCACTTTTGGTTTTTCGGGGTCACTGAGTTTTTTTGCTTTGTGTCATATATAAACGTTGCTCATCCCCTGTAATCTAAATATAAAGGCTGGTTTTTTTAAAAAAAATTTTTATAAGAGCTTATTTTATTAACATTGCAGTCGAGAATCCGCATTTTCATATTGTTTCTTATGGAGGAACTCTTCTATAAATACGAAAATTGTTTATTAAATCTATATGGTAAATGTCTTTTAGAAAAAAAACTAAATAGCGTTCGCCATCACATTAAAATTATAGACAAAAAAGAAAGATAAGACATAATACTAAGACTCTTCACAAGTTCTTTATTGAGTTATTCGCAAATTAATGCTATAATTGAAGTCAAATCATGTTTTTAGATGAATTTGGCACCACTATTTGCACCAATAGCTGGAAAAAGTGCTTTTTCAAAAAATAAGGACTAATAAGAACATGGATAGAATATTATAATAACCAAATTGCACCTCATTCACTACCGTCCACAAAATTAGGCTTTGCAAGCGGTATTGCAGTTGAGAATTCGCATTTCCATACTGGTTCTTATGGAGAAAATCGTCTAAAAATACGAAAAATGTTGATTAATTCTATAAGGTAAATGACTTGTGCGCTAAATGTGACAAAAAACGAAAAAACTTTTGCCATCACAGGTAAATCAATAAAAAACGAAAGAAAAGATAATAAAACTTACCCGTCATCGGACCTTTATTGCATTGTAAGCAAAGTAATGCTGTAATTGAAGTCAAATCATATTCGTTACATGAATATGTCGCCACTTTTGGCAACAATTGCATGAAAAAATTTTATTTGAAAAAATAAGGGTTTAATTATCAAACTTTTCTTAGCAATTGCATACCTTTTTAACATCAAAAACGTATAAAATCCGAAGATCCAAGAGTGATAGAGTAGAACTTTTCCATATTGAAATAAACATTGGCAATTTTTCACGATTATAAATTGCAAAAATTAATAATAGAGTAAAATTGCAAGTGTTCATTGCAATACTCCATTGATGCTGTCAATGAGAGAAAAAGTTTTCTTTTATAATATACGGGAAAACTATTTGTTTTGAACCGCGCAGTCACTGTCCTACCTCCTTATAGTGAGGTTGTGGTTAACGTGCGATTCGCATGGAACCAACTTCTCCTGGTGAACCCTCAATCTCCTCCAAGAAGGCCCCCTTTTCGATTCGCCACCCCCAACGCACAAAGGAAGGAGAACGAGGTCACCCAATTCTTCCCCATCCTATTCCTTCCACTCAGGAAATATTCGCGGATCGATTTTGAAAACGTTTTTGACTGCCGTTTGGGGCGGAGTATAGCGGCAGCTGACGGCAAAAGACCCCCCTCAACAACTGGAGACTGTTACGCCTCCATGGCGGAACAATGGGAGGTCTGCGACGATAGGGCGGGCGGGTGGACGCCCAAAAATAAACTTAACTACGCGAAAAAGATCGACCCGATATTGAGGAGAAGAACCCGTCATTGCTGGAAACATGTGGGGACATACAGGGAGTTTCATGAGAAATCTGAAATGCTTCAGGAGGTAGTAGAAGGGGAGACAATTTTAAGAATTTTATATCGATAAATATAGGAGCACAACTCCTTAATTACTGAGCTATGAGAAAGTAAACTTTAATGCACTTTGCTTTCTTCATTAAAACGGTTTTTCTAGGGTAATCAGCTTTTTCGATATTTTATTTAATATTCTGGATTTTTAAGGCTATTTAATAATTAAGGTTGGACGAAAATGTGTGACTATAATTGTCTGAAACAATTAATACCTGAGCTTGATTATACGAGAGCTTTGAGCGAGTAACAACAATATCATCGCGCAATCTCACCGATTTCGAGAATAATTGTTTCAGACAATCATAATCGTAAATTTTCGTCCAACTTCAATTATTTAATTTCCTTAAAAATCAAGAGTATTAAATGAAACGTCATAAAGGCAGATTACCCTATAAAAACAGTTTTCCCGTTGCAAAGGGCATCCAAAAAATGTTCGCGTTCTATGTTATTCAATGATTGACGACAGTAATAATTTCTAAAGTTAAATATATCCAACAGACCCCTTTCACATGTTATCCTAACGCAGAGATAATTTCTTCCCGTGCAACATTCCTTCAACCATAAGGTCAATGGGTAAGTACTATTAGCTTACGAAATAAAACTTTCCTCCACAGATCTCCAAAGAAATCGCAGAAACGGACACAGATTTCGCCAAATGCAACACTTTCAAAATAAATCAGGCCAACCATACAATTAACCACCTTAAAGTATAATCCATTTCGAATCTGCACGACCAATAATAAATTCTCCCTAAGATGAAACCGAGCCAGCATTCGTGCACGACCATCCCTGATTCACTTTACTTTTCTCTTGCCATTGCGAGGAACTTGAACTTCTACCTCCATTGCTCCGATTACCATATTTAAATCGTTCAAATTATCCCGGCTCTAAGTCGCCACATATCATGATGATCGCACTTTCAAATGGCGCTTTAGAGTACACGCCTCCATTCAAATGCTTAGTGGCCCCTCCCAATGACCTCCGAGGGCAGGAGGGGCAGTTTAGCAAAAGCGAGCGAAATTGTGGAGAAAATTGAACAATGCCAGATTCGAGGAAGAACTGATACAATCACCAAACGCATTTAACGGTATCAAGGATGCTTTCTCCAGCTAAACTTGACGCAGATTATTTCAAAAAGAGCAAAAACACTCACGCAAAATGCCAAGAATTAAGTAGGCCTACACACCTTGGTAAATTATAGCGAAAGTTTTCACGCGCATTCGGTCTGTCTTTAAAAAACGCAGTACAATTCACATTTTCGTGCATCAGAGCTAAAACCAGTCTGTTCGGTTGATATTAGAGAGTTTTGAATTTAAATTCTAGTGAAGCTGAACTTCCAACAAGGCTAATGAGATTTTTCCTTGAAAAAAAAACGAAAGAAAATAGTTCGACGGTACGATATGAAAGGTACACCCGGTCTTTATTGCAATCATGTACCGTAGTTTAACTGAGTACAACGATTACCTACCATGTGTAAATTTACCACAAAAAGTATGCACTTAGAGGTCCAAAACTGGAAGCGATTGTTATCATATATTTATTAATGAATTACAAGAATATCTTAGAGAGACAAGCGGTCGCGGTTTCTCTTCACGGAATCATCCATACCTCATTTAAATATCTACTGTATCTGATGATTTGTACAAAACCGACATAGACAAAAAAAAATAACGCCAATACCGACTATGAATTAAGTTACACAGAAAATCCCAATGAACTCACGACCATCAAAATCGTTAAAATACTCCTTGTCGCTAAAATACAAACCCTACCAAACTCTATGAACAGTGGGGTTGCCAGCAATGTGTGATGTCACTATCTTAAAACATCTTATACAAAATTCTTATACTTCGATCTACCTACCTTAGCCGGTAAAATACTTAAATAGCAATATTATCTAAACATTATCCATTTGCCCCAAAAACAGCACAATTGTGGCCTTTTACGACTGGGAATATTCAACGATTACAATGAACACTCACAAACAATCATGTCCTACAAAGAGGCAACCCACATAGGTGTGACTCGAACCCGCGACCTTAGGTTTGGCAGGCGAGAATTCTACCCCAACCTCACCGTACCCTACAATGTTATAATGTTAAATATTGGCCGAATATTTCCTCGGAAATCTTTGATTTAAATTTTTTTCCTGGTACTTCCTCAGATACAACGATATCACATTTAAGATAAAGGCATACATAGATGTAATTCTAATTTTTATACGCCGAAAATTTAGAAGAAAATTTGAGTTCTAAACGAGAAATACGTCACGAAAAAAGACAAAATACGACCGATATAGAGAGAGAGTGATGCGTCTTCTTAAATATTAGTTTGTTCGATCGACTCTTTCAAATATCCTACACCGAACTTTCCAGTAGGTCGCCTCCTATATTTTAAGTAGGATCAAGTTCATTCCATGCCGTCAGAGATGGAGTGGGAAATGTCAATGGGATTGTGAGTTTCGGTCTCACTTAACTCCCTCGCCTGCACTCCATAGCTCATCTAATCCCCGCTGCAATCGGTCGCACCGAGAAAGCACGGGTCCAGCGCGGATGCCACAGGAGAAGCACCCAGATCCCATTCATCAACCCACCTCCAAAACAAAGCAGACTCCCTTTCTCTCCGCCAATCCACTTCACGCCTCTCACGCTACAATATCACTCGACCGATTGCAATCTCCTCAAATTCACTTTCTCTACGTGAAGGAGCGCGCAGCATCCACCACTGCGTCATTGCCATCTGCTCGAAAGTTCCTGCAAGGCATGGCTTTGGGTCAGTGTTCTGTAAAAATCACATCACTAACCTTTACGGGTCGAATTTTACAACTACTTCTGCACAGTGCCCTAGTAGCTAACTCGGGTGTGTGAACGGCAACGTTTTCCCTGACGAGCTACGCTGTGGGGCAAAAGAATGAGTTCCCGTAAGCAAGACATTCATCTACATAATACCTGGCAAGCCGCCTAAAAGGCGTGTGGCAGGGGGTGTTAGGACACCAGCCGTTTACAGTTATTAAAAATAAAATGAAGGGCTCTAACGAGGTTGGGACTAGCGTTTATTAAAGTCCTTTATGGTTCGGTGGAAAAACGAATTCCCATATCTATCCGTTCGGCAAAACATCTCTTTCAATTTATCGCTTCTATCGGACCTGGAAATACAGTTTGGCTCTAATATTATGTTCTCTGTGTCGCTCTTAAAGGTATCCATTCTCAATTGTTCAAGCATTCTAAGCCTAGCGCGCAGCCTCCGAGTCTCCAACGGCTCCCAGCCTAATTCGCTTAACATCTGGGTAACACTGTCTGTACGCCCGTAGCAGTTTTTGACGAAACGCGCAGCCTTCCTTTGTATTTTATTCAGTTCGCACATCGCACGACATTGACATGTTCAAACCAACTGTACCAGGATAAAATCTGTGGAAATTTACTAAATGTCTTTCAATAAGTGACTGGTATAATTACACTGAGGCCAGGGCAGCGCTTATGACGCGAACGCGAAAGGGGAGATACATAACCCCGGATTCTAAAATTTATGCTATAAAATATATACTGCACGATGGGAAATTAATTCATTTTGTAAGCATAAACGCATTGCCATTTTCGTGCGATCAGTTCTTTATTTATGGCCTATTTGTGGAGCTAGTTATGAGCTATGCCGAAAAATGAGTGCACTATGAATATTTTAAGCGAACTAAAAAATTATTAATTCATAAAAATTTACGGTATGGTACTTTATAAGACTATTGCTTACACTCCCAAACCGTAAGGCCACCACCACCTTCGCTGCACATCGAACCATCTGCAGCAGAAGAAATATCATCTTTATACTGATGCGGACATACCTGTAAGAGAAAAGACAAAATAAATGAGAATGTATAACACCGCGTAGTAATTGTGAATAATCGATGCTCTATTGAAATGAATGACAAGAAGCTACTGCACCAATGATTAAGGGAAAGAATTAAATGGCCTTAAAAAAACATTTTTGAAAAGTAAGACCAGTAAAACCTACAAAATAATCAGTCCCTACCCCCTATATGCATACAATTTGTACGTGAAACATAATAACGGCAAATACGAAAATGTAGTGATGGAAAAGACAAATAACTAGCAGCGCGTAATTTGTTTTAGTGTTCCGGACAAGAGCTTAGTAAAAATCTTTATCCATTTACTCAATTATTCAGACTTATGCTCTGACCATGAAAATACTTATATACATTCATCACATATATCACACTTATATACATTTATCACAACCACAGACAACTTGCTTTCGTCTCATTAAAAACCAGAGATAGCGATAAACAGGAGGAGAAAACACTAGCCGCAATGTTTTGAAGTGTCAAGGTTCAGATCGAATGACGATGTTAAAGACAGGGCACGCAAACCACTATACATCTACATGTATTCAAATAAAATTGTTCACAGGACAGTCATTAGGGAGAAATTCCGATTCATTTAAAAGGAAATGCCCGACTACACTTAAACAAATACATTAGCTAAAAATTACGGACTCTGCAGCTGTACGTAGACTACTTTTTTTGGTAGAAATGTATAGGAAAATAATCAACTAGTCCCCGAGGATAGTTTTGAAAAAAATTATCACCATAAGCAATACCTAGTTTAAGTTTTCTACAAAAATATACAAAACACGAATCGGTCGATAATACTGCAAAAACTTCATAACATGAAATCCTAAAATACTAATGAAATCCTTTCAAATCACTCTTAATAGGACGTATGTACATCAAATTCATCGGTATGAATTCAGCGTCACTGAAATACAAATTTGCAAGTAAGAGCTACTTATGGACCTCATTGTGAAGACAACCAAGTAGGATAAAATTCAAAACCTCACCTGAAAATCAAAATTCCGTTTTTTTTAACAATCGTTAGAACTATTCAAGGGCCTCATTTTGAAGACAACTAAGTAGGATTAAAGAAATTTTAAACCCTCAACTAAAAATTAAAATTACAGTTTTTTGGCGATCGTAAAGGAGAAAAGCCATTTTCCAGATGAATTCATTTCATCCTCGCCGCGAATAATTTACGAGCCGCAAATAATCGAGCGGCTCACCTCGAGAAGCGTGCGTAATGGCTAACCGCCTTCACATTACCCCGAACGTGACATTATTACGTGCCGAAATTCGCGAGTGATCCACCACCTATGGCTTCCACACGGACGTCAGGACGCAACCTCTCTTTCCTCCGTCGCATTCGACTCACTCTTTCCAATTTTCGCAGACGACGACCGCATTCAAGGATTCGCGACTCCCAGGGGAATCGATTGTCTCGCGAGCATGCCCTTCGAAATCCAATTGCCATCGCTCATTGGAGAAAGCAACATCCAATCCGCCTTCCGCATACCCTGCAGCAACATCAATCCTCGAAAAAGACTACCCTCACACGAGCCCACTCGCTTCTTTCGCGACCCACAAAATCCGGTTTGCAACTAGGAATACGTTCTTCAACTTCCGAATGCATAGCCCCAGGAGCATGATTAAATAAATTTGGGATGCATACCCTCGAATTTCCGGGGAGCAGGGCAGCTAAGTAGGCGCTGGGCTTACTGACCGGGATAATCCGGGTTAATTTCCCACGTGAACCAAGGGCACCCCAAACAAAAATCCTGGAAATGCGAGGTGGCACAGGGAAAGGAACTGTCTCCCTGCACGCAGAATAAGTAACACTCACGTCTTAGAGGGAAGAATGTTATGTAAACGAGGGAGGGAAGGAAGACAATAAGATTTTTAGGTAGATTGAATGGGGGTAGGTCTTACAGTGAAGTGAAGTGAAGGGAGGCTCCCAATATGCTTCTAAGTACTCCATGGAAACCTACCTCAATCGGTAGAGTAGCATAACAATAAGGGAAACATAACAATATATAACAATAAGGGAAAGAGAACATGAGTGGGGAAAAGCTGCGCCTCATCCAACGGAAGAAGGACTGTGCTCAATAGCTATCCTCAAACCACAAATTTATGGTCACATTTCCCATGGATTTTTTTTCCGACTTAAAAACGGGCTCCGTGCGCCAAAAGCCTACACCCAAGACACTTCGCGACCCCGACCCTTGGTCCAAATTCGCGAAGATATACCTTTCATCTCTACAGTTACCCATGGCGGCATTCGCGCATTAGGCAAAACAATATGGCACAGTCCTCAATAAGGCCCCATACACCACACCTGGCGAAATCCGCACGAAATTGGCATGGAGAAAACATCGATCATGACATCTATCATCTTCGTGGTTTCCTCACTAACATAATTCTGTGTCCAGATTCTACGACTCCCGATGGTCACTTTTCTTCGGACAAATCGCAACCTGACACTCGCCCAGCATGCACGAAAATCATAGCCGTCATCACGAATCGTGAAAGCTTTGGGATGTATTTCAATCACTCACGGCATGCTTTGAAGATGGGAGAAATGAATCGGCCTGACAGCGATGGCGAGCAAGGATTGGAATAACCCTACGTTCTAGGGAACGTACTTCTAAATGATGAGTTGCGAGGAAACGAAAAAGATATTAGGCCATTTCAGAGGAAATTGTTCAGTGACCTAATCAATCCCCGCACCGATGACAGCTTTTGGAGAGTATAGCTCGATTTTAGGTGGAAGCACCTCATATTTACTCAATCCACTTTACATATAAAAAATCCTGAATGGGTTTTAATATGGCTTTCTCAGTTTTCCAGAGAATTTTCTGGAGTTCAAGTACACGGTTTCACCACAATCGATACCGACCGCATTTTTGACAAGTCTTATGTACTATAGTGCCTATTTTCCTTTCTAATGGTATAATTCAATCTAAATACAAAAGGCCCAACACCGAAAATACCGGCCCCATAGGCGAGACGCGCAACTCAGAGTGAATTACCGCGTTCTCCTCGCCACGCCCTCATTGAATACCTTCACGGCGTATATTCCAGGCACTAAGAGATCGAGCCCCTCTCAAAGCGTAAATTTACATCTCCAACACGCCTGCTAGCCATCTGACAAGAAATTACATTCGGAGAGAAGAAATTCCAATGGTTGGTTATTACACAGGGAACCGGAGCGAGTATGTTAATCGACTTTGATATGCGTAAAAGAAATACCAAGCACACCTTACTTCTACTGAAATGCCTAACAAAGAAAGGATATATATTGCAATGTTCTCGGTGAAGTAGCATCATTAAAGACGACAAAAATCGAAGCCTCACAAGTTAAAGGTCTGTTCCACAATTCGTCTAAATAGAAACCAGAAAACCACTTCTTAAGAATACCTTAGGGAAATTTTATTCCAAAATTTACAACGCCATTTAATTTATTTTTTAGCCGAAAAAACGCTAAAATTGTTTCTATACGGCAAGTTTTAGCTCTTTCCGAAAATACACACGATTCTTTAGGCTAAAATTCGTTTTTATCATGAAAGTGGAGCACATTTCGCATTTGTTAACGAATTTATTTCATGGAATAACAACAAAAACACTCACCATTATTGGACATGCGGATTCAAGAAGGCACAGAAAAATATTGCACATAAACTCCAGCCTTCAAAGTACTCGATATTTAAAATAATACTTCAACCTGTGTAATTGTGCGAACCCGCGTGGCTTCTTCTGAGTTGGACATATTTAATTTTAGCTACCGCATACAACAGCGCTCAACTGGTTTAAGCTAACATCATGCGCTCGTATTAATGCCATGTTAAAAAATAATAATAACGTATACAGCGTAAAACACGTGGGTGAAAGCCAGCCCCTGCCAAACTCCTTCGAATAGCCTTGCAGAATAATATGTACAAACAACTGTTGACAAATAACATAGGAAGTTGAGTGGTGTGCAAATGAAGTTGATAAAGAATTTCAGAACGATGGTTTCACAAATGATTGATCACAATTTTGTTTTCCACGAAGTTTCACATCACAATGTTTTCCTTACACGTACAGTTTACTTTCTCCATCCTACTCTATGAAAGAGGGAGAGAGAAAATAGAACGACGCAGTTTCGGGGCATAACTTATTTTTCGGCCATTGGTTCAAGGCGTCTTATCCCATTACATTCGGAGACGCTGTCTTGAGGTAACAAGATAAGTGTTTACTCATTCGGAATGCCCGAATTCGCACAAGCGAATTCCTCGTCTAAGCCCCTTCTTTCACCATTCTTTCGCCGAAATGTATGACTCAACGTTTCTCAGAGGACTGCAACATTCCTTGAGCGATTTTTCTCTTGGTATGTGGGTGGATATTGTCCCCGAAAGCCACAGTCCACAAGCCTCGCCAAAGAGCAGGATGGGTTTTGGTTCAGCATCGCAAGATGCATGTCTCGTGCGGTTTATAAAAGTTCGCCGATTCATGAGGTTCCGTCAGCATATTTTTCACGATGCACCACCACAGAACTGAAAGATCAATTTCATTCACACAATCTCCATTCCACTTAAGAGTGGCATATATTAAGGGACTGGTTTGGAGGCCACATACGATCGCTGGAAGAATTACGGGGATGCTTCTCATCACGAATCGCTATTCTCTCAAAGACAATGGTGCTCTATAGTTTCGAGAATATAATTCTTCAATCATATTGGTACAATGACAGAGCGTGCTATTATCAATAATATGCAGTATACCGACAAATACTGTTGCGAAACTAATAATTATCGCCGTTCCTGACATATACGTTAGGCTTGGATTGTGCATGTTTGATTAGAGCTCAGAATTCAAGTACGTGCGCGATATTTCGGAAAAAGTAGGAAGCGTGTATAGTATGATAGAATATAAGCGACAGAGAAAATCTCAATCCAAATTTATAATTGAAAGTTTCCTTAACAACTGAAAATACTTATGACAAATATTCTGAAAATTGTAACAAAAGATTCGGTGAGAGCTTTCAGCACTCCTTAATGAGACTTGAAACTCCGGGCAAATAAAGACCACTACGCACTCGTGGAGCCCATACTGAAATGGAAACCAACCTCCATGACCCTGAAGTGCACGTATACCGGTTCTGTCCCGCCCAATGTCACTGGTTGACACAACTTCCATTTCGTCAACACAGACACGCGAGAAAACAATGGGAAGTGGAAATGTCAGCAACTTTGTCGCGAGGAGACAGTGAGAAAGGAAAATCATAAACTATGGCTGCGAGTAAAAAGGCTAGTTGATCTCATTTGTCACTCTCCCACTAACTAAAGATCTTATGCCCTCCGAAAGAAAGAAAACAAGATCAGCCACCTACCCATCCTCCCATAAGGAAATTAAAGAGAACCAAAGGGACTTAAACGCGAATGAATAAATGAAGGAAAAATGGAAGCAGCGTCAAAAAAGATAAGAGGGAATATACCAGAAAAATAAGAGAAAAGTACCTTATTGTGAGATAAGTAAGGAATGAAGAATAAATAATTGACGATCAAGAATGAAAAACAACACGCTAAAAATGGGAGAACCCAATGACTACGGTATGCCACTCTATCCCAGATAAAAATAATAATACATATAAGAAATACATATCACAAAGAATTTTAATTGGTGATATCCTAATTATTTTCTTTCCATTATAAAACATAGATACTACTGGAATTGCATGGAAAAAAGATAGAACATACGCATCTGAATTCTTTAGAAAATCGAATACATAGACTTCATTTGTGCCAACATGGAATGGAACCATTTCATAATTAAAATTGACTACCTTAAATGGCTCTTAGAAATATAGAAAAAAATCAATGTTCAAGCCTTACATTAATTTAGGCACGATAAAAATAACATTAAAATTTTATATACACACAAAAGTATTTAAATGCATAAATAAGTTTATGATAAAGCACGGGTAGGTGCATTGGACGTAGGGCTGGCTGGCCAGCAAACCAATATAGTAGGAAATATACAAATAGGGATCAGAAATATGGACCTTTGAAAAAGCTTATGAGAAAAGAATAAAAGCCTTCGAGACATGTTACTAACGATGACTGCTGACGATCAAATGGACGAATAAGGCGAAAAACGAAAAAGTGCACCGAAGAATATGGGATGAAAGGGAACCATGGAGGCTACATCCCACAGAAGGGCCCAGTGCATTGGCTATGTAACTACCAAACGATGATTTACGAGGGGAAAAAAGGAAAAAGACCAGGTAAGTACATGGGGCAGATAAAGAAGAACATAAGAATATCAGTTAAGTGAAGGGACTAGCTTGGAAAAGGGAGACGTAGGTGGTTGCAGAATATAAATATTAGGATTTCATTTATATGAATAGATTCGCTATCACTCCAGACCCCCCCGGGAAAGGCCTGCAACCTTTTCTGGTCACTCTAACAGTTCATACTTTTTTCTGCCGTTAATTCCTTAAGAATCTTTTTTCCCGGTGATATTTAACCAACTTAATATGAATTATAGGAATACCAAACCGTTCTTGGCTTCCAGGCTTTCTGACAGTAACAAGTTATGGACTAATAGATGCCACAATAACTTTGGTGCCAATAACAAGCTTCTCCGCGATGTTCAAATTCCTCATTACCATCGATTTTTTGACCCTCAAATCCTTCCAAAAAAGTAGAGGCATAGGGGTAGTTGGAAACACTATGACAGATAGAAAATTAAGTGTTTCGACGATTTTTCCTAGGGTTTTAGACGATTTTAGAGGGGATCGAATCTATGTTTCAATGAAAATCCACAAAGTGAACTCGTCAACAACCTGATCTGATTGGATAATATGAATTTTTGTAGCATCTCGTCTCGTTCACTACAAACATTAGCATGAATCAGTCAGCCAGTGGTCGGAAGAGGGTTTTATAGTATAAAACAAAGAGGGATAAAGTTAAGTACACTTGACATGGAGTCAAGAATCATCTTCCGCGAAGGGGGATAGGAACAAAGTGACGAGGGAGGAGAGAGAACTTCAAGACGAGACGGCAGGAGGGTGGGAAGTGTATTGGACTGAAAGGTATTGGCAGTAAATCGAGCGACGGCGGCATAACGAAAGCGGTACACGGCAGAGGAGAGCTTAGGAGGGAGTGAAACACGAGGGCATCCATCAAAGGAACATTGTAAAACCAATAGATTGAAAGAAAAAAAAAGAGGGGCAGGCAGGTTGAGAAATTGCGGGCTTTCCTTCTAGGGGAAATTGGGAAAGTGAGGCTGTCGCTAAACATTCAAAGTGAACGCACACATACACTGGATTCGAGGAGGAAGCATTTATATTACTGCTCCCTATAACTCCGGAACGACGAGACGGCGAGAGAGAGAGAAAGTCCTTGACGGAGCCGATTTAATAATGAAGAAATAACGACGGGCAATGGACGGGACATTCAAATTAAGCAAACTGCCTCAATAACACCCCCATTGTTCTCGATCATAGGCTTGATATACACTCAAGCTTGTGGAGCGGATAAATTTACAAACAATGCACCATAATTGTTCAAATATTGTTGTTTAGGCGGTCATTGGATCTGACTAATCCATCAGGTGAGCAGAGAGGGTACTCGTCCGTGAAGATTTAGGCGGATTGGGGTAAAAAGCTCCTTAGAAGGTGACACGGCTTAAATGGAGGTACGTAAAACAAAAACTGTTATCCGTAAGCCATTGCCAAAGACAACAATAGAGGCTTGGATATAATTTTGAGATTCAAATTCTCTCTGTCGTACCAAACGGCCGAACATTACATTTCCCACGAGCATAACTCGGTCGTTGCATGAAAAGCGCGAGAGTTCACTAGCACTCAAATTTAAACCAATACGTACTATCACTCTTCCTATAGAAAGTAGCATCACTACAGCCAGTATATCCACTTATTTAATTACAGAATATTATAACAACCATTCAATACCCCAGCAGTCTTTGTGAGCATTCTTCGGACAAAGAAAAGAAATAATGAGGATAGTACTATTTTCAAATAGGAGACAGATACCAAACAATTAAATAATAAAATCTAGGCAGATACATCGCTGGACCGTCAAACTGAATGTCAGCGATAATTTCACAAACGCTAAAAATTAGGTGCGACTACACCCGATAAGCCCAAACTCAGCGGCATGTGGGTGCCACCCACTTTATGAAAACGTTAGCGACGATGGCAGTATTAATATTTTATGTAAGGTACAACTTATGGCGGTAAGAATTTATAAAGGCATTACTGATGCCATTCTCATAGGCAATCACTAACAAGTAAAGGTTTCATTTTCCAGCTTACGTCTCATACGTATCAAAATCGTACCCATGGCGATAATCATTATCCTTTCCTTGATTAGATCCCTTCTGATTCCAACACACCATCACAATTCCAATCGTGCTTTTCATGCATTAAGGAAAATGAATCTTAAGTATTTATTTGAAAGGGTTACTAAAATAAAATCATGGATTTGTGTGTGCTATCTAAAGCCGATGAATATCACCAATTTCCAAGTTCATAAAAAAATACGTCGTTATTCTAACCGGGAAACCACATCGAGGATGTTAGGTAGTGCTGCGATACTACTATCAAAATCACACATGAAGTACACGCAATGCGCCACAATTCACTTGGAAACCAAGGTAACAAGATTGCTCTATCTACTCATTTGCTAACGTGGCGTTGAAAGCTCCAAGAACCTGACTGTGCCAATTCAAGACATAATATCCGACTCTCCCTTTAAGGAACGCTTACTATAGCGTGAAAAGCGCATCCTGACAGACTGGGAAAACCGAGAACAATGGCGAATGAATAGGTAAATAATGGAAATGGTGTCAACACTCACCTAATATTTCAGGAGCGGTTTAGTCGCCCGCCCGTCGATTCGCAGAGCCTAACACTGCCGCAGGCAAGCGTCAGGGACCCAACACAACGGCCGCCCAGACGATGAATATTTAATCCGAACGACGAACATAAAAAGGGTGGCACACGCTCCTCACGGGTTGGCTGGACTAACTGGACTCGAAAGACCACTCCCACCCCCCACGGGAAACTCCCCTCTCCCTCTCCAAACCAAAAAACCCTTTCTTTCCCTCCTCACCCACTTTCTCCACACCCTTAAAAACCCTTTCCCCCGAACGAGTGTGTGACCTTACCCTTGAGCCTGGTTCGCGTGGCCCGCAGACGATCCTTATCTCTTCTCCCTCACACCATTCCGTCCGACAACACTCAATCCACCCCACCCCAAATCCCATTTTCACCTCCGAGGGCCACCCACCCAACCCTTTCCTTTTTCTCAGTAATAACTCATGCCGGCCACGGTCCGGTGAAATGGAAACGGAAAATTATTTCCATGCGGACGTTTTAAAAGGTCGATAAAAGGACTTTTTTAAACGACACCTCTAAAATAATTGCACTATTTCAATTATTGTAGACGCAAAGCGAAAAAAACAATTAAAATAATCGAAGAGACAATGAAATAACGCAACAATGGGTAGGAGTGTTTAATGGGTGACATTGGTGTATCAGAACTTATGGAAATTTAGTATATCCAATGAAAACAAAAATAATTTTGATGCCGACATGATAGATAAAAGAAATCACTTTACAGAATTCATATCAGGATTATGCTCATGGACACAGTTTAGATTATTAAGGAAACAATGAAATTATTAAAAAGGACGAACTTTGTATTAATCAACCAATTTATTTTCGTGGTACAACTAGTTTCAACGCAGCGGCGTCATCTTCAGGTACCTGAGGATGACCCCGCTGCGTCGTAACTAGTTGTACCACAAAAATAAATGGATTAATACAAAGTTTGTTCGTTTTAATTATGAAATGAACTTACACAAAGTCGAGCCTGAGACTATATAGATTATAAACAATGAAATTGCTGAATGTATACCCAAGAATATACTACTCGGTGCTTGAATAAATGCTCACAGGGTTCCCACTCAAATTAAATTATAATATTCACGGTTTTTACCAGGTTTTCACGATCTAAATGCCGTCAAATTCACGGTTTGTAGATAAACCATCTTAGGCAGAAATATTGATCGCGCAATCATCGGTCGCACGTTTACTACAAATTTAACAAGCCCGAAAGACGTCGTGAATGCAAACGCAGCAATGAAAGTGCTATCTCTCTTTACAGATTATCTCCCTTTCGTAAGCAAAATTCTGGTCCGGCTAAAAGTTGCGAGTTGGAAATAGGGTAGTTTCCTTCATCAAAGAAAACGAAAGGCATTGATTGCGATTCGTTACCCACCATTAGTGTATTCATAATACACAAATTATTTGGTTTTTGAAATACCGGTTTAGACGAATGGCAAGGGTCAAATTTTATCCTCATTTGAAAAAGGCCAGATTGGCGCCCATGCGATTCCACTCCGCATGACGTCACAGGGACCTAGTTTCTACACGAGAGGATAGGAGTTATGCATCGTCTGAGGTTACCAATGCAAGCATGAGGCACAGAGCTCAGGGAAACATGTCTTAATAATCACCTATTAAAACTGGCTAATGTCGGAAAGTTTTATTCGTTTGATAAGGTATTAATAAACCTTTTTTAAGCCAAGCGCTACCGTTCAGCAAGGTACTCAGCTATCCGCTAGCACCCTGCGACGTATCAGAGCTAAGCCTCGCCTCAAGGTCACCTCACCGGGCGGGAGGGGGAACCAGAAATACGACGTACGGAGATATTTCCCGACATTCATACTTAAGCGTCGCGTTTTCGCGCGCTTGAAAATTTTCACTTTTCATTTAATCGCGAAAAATAGATGTTGTCATTTAAAAATCTAAAAGCGCGAAATACGTACTCGAGGAGTAATAATCTTTCGATTAAGGCAATAAAAAAATAATAGGAAACCACCCTATTGGGGGGACCAGGGTGCCAGGGAAGTTAAGAAGTGTCTGAATTTTTGCAAGGGTTGATGAACACGTTGGTTACCAGTCTTAATGGCTTTGGTACAGGCTTAAGGTCAATGTGTCATCATGGCACACGGACCCCTAATTGCGCTTAAAATAAACTTGTGAGGATAAATGCGTGGACAGTGTCGTGGCTGACCTTTATCTGCGATCGATAAACCGATTTTTCTTTTGATCTGTAAATAGTAGATATAAAATCAAGTTTGAGAGATTTTTTAAAGGTTTTATGACGAAATTCACGGTTTTTCCAGGTTATTTTACGGTAGATAAAATTCACGGCTTATTCACGATTGATCTTGGTTTTGCATTTCGCAATCTTTAGGACTCGATTTTTATTCTTTAATGACTGATTCGCGCCGTAAATATAATCAGCATGGCCATCCACGCGCGCAGCAAGTTGCTAAAAATACACTCAGCTGCCCCTGACATCGGATTTTTAGTCGGCGCACATGCCTACCTGGAATATCATAACTCTTTCAAGCTTAGGCTTATTGAAATGGAGGAAGTTATTTCCATTTCGATCAAACTAAAAGCAAATAAAATAAATTTTTTATTAAATATTTTAATGCATTATGAATGAAAACAATAGCATTCAAGTTTCTAAACAACAAAAAAATTAAAGAATGAAAGACAAGCAGTGCAGGGCAGATTGGATATGGACAAAGTAATGCAAGGACAAGTCCGTGGAGGCATTGACTACCAGAAAAAAATCAGCAAGCTGAAGTTGACTCATAGCAAAACAAAGCAAAGGGAGACCAAGTATTCGATTCCCTCAGTAAAATGGTCACACTCAATGGAAGAAAAATTTAGAGAATTAGAGAAGAAGCGAGTGAAATTCAAAGTCGAAATTGGCTGATATTAACGAAACAAGTAACAAAATCAAAGGACCAACATAATGATGCGGAAATACAACTGATGTCGAGTACCGTATATCCGCGTAACATCACTGTAGTTTTGAACCGACAGGTCCAAACATCCGCCAAAACCTGAATCCAAAACTGAGCCTTTCGAGAGATCAATAATCGCGTCAAACATTGCACTGATACCCAAATTTTGCACGCTTTCGAAAAGCTTTTTTCTCTCAAAATCTATCCATGATCTAAGTTTTTTACAGTTTTTTCCTTCCTTTCTCCACATTTTTACAAACACCCATCTCGGGACACACCCGCCGAGTGTTCAGTCAATGTGGCTCGCCCGGCGGGTGCGAGTTCACGGAAAGCACGCAGGCGGAACTCATCGCTCCATCCGCCCACCCGCCATGAGGAGTGTCTTCAGGGCAACGGAGGACCAGAGTGAACGGAGCGAGACGTTTTATTCAAGAACTGGATTCTTGTGAAGAATGAAAAAAATATCTTTTTAACCCGGACTGATCGATTTCCTTAAAACTACCATTCAGTGAGATTGGCTGGAAGGAAAACACGCCCACTCAAGAAAGTGGAGAACAGGAACAAATCTTCTATTCTAGTCTTCTTCGAATAGCAGGCAAACGGCCGTAGTAAAAGTGAAAAGGTTCAAAACGATACATGGGCTGATTGAATGATAATTGACCCTACTAGTGCCAACTACAGAAGGGTCATGAAACATTTCAAAATATGAAACCTCTACGGGACTGGTCACGATAAAAAAGCAATGT
Source organism: Ischnura elegans (assembly GCF_921293095.1). Lineage (NCBI taxonomy): Eukaryota > Metazoa > Arthropoda > Insecta > Odonata > Coenagrionidae > Ischnura > Ischnura elegans. The sequence goes on from NC_060249.1 coordinate 90,069,516, forward strand.
TTCGTTGAAAATTTGTAGAGCCGATAAAAATATATACTGTTGTCAGTTTTTTCAGGTAATTTTATTTTTCAAAGGATATTTGATTTTCATCGTTAATTTTTTGTGCCTTTTTTGCTTATTATGACTGAGGACTATTTTATAAACTTACACATTTCGAGGAAATTGAACCAAAACAACAAAATACAAGACATAAAATGTAATAAACAAAAATAGTACAAGGGAAAATACGGCCATATATAGCTATTATCACATCGAAATGAAATGATCAATAATTTAAAATACTGAAGGAACTGACTTTTTCTAAGATAATCGTTAAAAGTAGAAAAAAAGAAAAGAAAAAATTTCAGATTCCAAAAATTACAAAAACGTTTTATCCTCGGTGAAAGGAAAATGATTTTAATATGAAACAAGACCAGGGAAATTTGACTAATCACATTGCGGATAAAGAAAATTCCTTTACACCACTGCTGAACGAACAATGACCTATAAGAGCACAAAATCGCTCATTGAAAACATTAAAAAGGCATTTCTGGTCATTGTAGGAAAGCAGCATACAGGGTGTGTCCTGAAAGTAGTAGGACTGAGTCGAGAACAAAAAATGTATTTCTCATATAGGTACATCGCTTCAAAAATCTTCAAAGTACCCCCCCTTGGGCATCGACACAACGCTGCCAGCGAGTTTTCCACGCAGCATACGCTTCCTGGAAGGCTGACTCCGGGATGTCCTTTACAGCACGCGTCACGGCCTTTTGGAGAGCTTCCACCGACCCGTGGTGACGCCCTTTCAGGGGGGTCTTGAGCTTGGGGAAGAGAAAGAAGTCCGGGGGGGCGATATCTGGGCTGTAGGGTGGGTTGCCACGCCGTGTTTCGCCAGGTAGTCAACGACAATGAACGCGGTGTGGGCCGGCGCATTGTCATGATGAAGGATCCACGAAGCGGCGATGGCTGGTCGGACGCGGAAGATGCGTTTTCGCAGTCTTCCCAGTACTTGCACGTAAAAAGCTGCATTAACGGTTTGCCCTGGTGGCACAAACTCACTGTGGATGACACCTTTCGAATCGAAGAAGCACATGAGCATGGGTTTTTGCTTCCATTTGGACATGCGAGCTTTTTTGGGTTTCGGCGATGTCGCTGTGTGCCATTCTGCACTTTGCCGCTTCGTTTCTGGGTCGTATTCAAATGTTGAGCGGTTGATCTGCTCATGGCACTATCCCCGTAAGCTGCCTTGATGAGTTCATGGGTCTCCTTGCCGCTTTTCTCGAGTTTAACGCAGAATTTCACTGCGTAACGCTGCTCCACTAAACGTTCCATGACGCACCGTGACGAGGTCACTTGACAGAGGTCTGGAAGAAATACGATTCACACTCCGCAAGAGCTCAGAGCCGACTGCCGCGCGTTCGCAGCGCTTTGTTAGAGTCCCTTCCACCAATTACAACCCACAAAACTCCCGTCAGACCGTCCGTGTGTGTGGGAAAAAATCAGTCCTACTACTTTCAGGACACACCCTGTACAAAAACACATTGACAATTCGACCGAGCAACTTGCCCTAAATGTGCTTCCGTTTCTGTTTCATGTATTGATACAACAGAAAATTACACTTCCATTAGATATTTCCCTCAGATTTCCAGCTATATCCAGTAAAAATAAAATTTCCGCAGACTTTCCAATCTTCCCGGTTGTCCAGAAAGCTGGACGGCCTGATACTTTAGCCGAGGCTTACACCAACCGTAGAGCAAATAATTGGATAAGGGAGTATTGACCTTGATATGCAGGCACAACCAGCGTAATCCAACAACACTAAAACAATAAAATATTTTTCTTTTATCAATTGAAAATCTAAATTTTTGCAGTTCTTCAAATTAAACCCCGGTGACAAGTAGGACAATTATACCGGGCAGAAAATAACACTTTACTAAACCAACCAGGTTTCACTCCGAAGCAGCAACATGTCCGCATAAACCTGGGTCGTAGGTAAATGAATTATTATTATTTGCTAACGTTGACTGCTCTTTTTTCCCTCTGATATTTCATAGAGGATAATTTATATAATGGAACAATCGATAAAGTATATTCAATGAAAACTACAATTTTACGAGTTTTGGAACCTTATTTGAGATAACTAACCCAAACATAATTACTCCAGAACAACTGGGATAATGAAAAGGAATGGTGAAAGCGGCTTAATATTTTTTTTATTTAAAACCACTCGACTGGATTTCATCCTATGTATAAAGGTGGGAGCAGATACTAGAGTTGGGATACGAGAGAGGTGACTGAGTTGACAGCGAAAAGATAAATGGCAACTATGCATGAAGGAAAGGCAAAGCCATCCCAACGCTTGATCACGATGGATTTTCTAGTCAATATTCCCGGGACAAACCCACGGAGTAATAAATTAAAATTCTGAAATTAAATTACAGCTAAAATTCAAATGACCAACGCCATGGGCAAAAGAAAAGTAAATGTATAAATATTAATCAACATGTCCTCAAATCCATTACCACGATGATTTTTCGAGGAGTAAAAAACACAGATATACGATCCCTGGTGGAACCGCAGAGTATACACCTTAATCAAAAACGGCATTAGAATACCTCACAACATACCATCATTAAGTTTGAACAACAATAGACCGAAGGCAAACATCGGAAGATAAACAAATGAAGCCCCTTAACTGGAACGTGGTGAGGTTAAAAAAAAATAAACGGAGACATGGATCGATATTCAAAAACGAAATAATAGTTTCCAACCTGGATTGAAGTTAAATCACGTTAGAAGTGATAAAGAAAGGCGATGGAATGACAGTTGAGCTCCATTGACCACCACAGCATAAATAGTACAGTAGTAAGCAAGTATATAATGCGTTTATCACCCTCAAAGTCACACATATTTGGAGCAGATACAAACATGGCAATACAAAGAAACGAAATAGGAAATCGTGTAGTGCACAATCAACATGACCTGAAAGCCCCCGACCGACAACGGACAACGACTTCAAAAATAGCATAGTAAATTAACTAAAACATGAAATAATTAAAAGCAAACAACGATAAATAATCAATAACTAACATTCGACTATAAAAATAATATTGATTTTTCTGGCTGAAAGTTTTTTTTCCAAAACGATATCAAAAAGACCCCGATTAAAGTTGACAACGACACATAAAGACAGCTAGAGCTTGAGGTAAATTGAACTCCTAGCGAAGGACTACTGAACACGCGTAAGTTAGAAAGTAGCCCTCGTTTCATGAAATTCAACGCGGATAAATAGGGAGTCACTAATCAGGCCGCGTTTTTGGCGTGATGCCTTCAAAATAGATCAATAACCACGCTCATTGATGAGAATGTTGACGATGAGCAATGACGACTCATGTGCGGAAAATAAATCCCAAGAGGTTGGAGTAATTTCAAAGACAGCAACGTGCGCTCCTTTCTGGGGTATAGGCAAAAGCCTTAAAGATAAGAAAGGGAAATTTCCAAGATGGATTTGACGCGATAGGTGGGAAGGATTTTGTGGGACGTCAGCGACGAGATAAGGGTGAGGAGGTCAGTAAGGCGTTTGAAAATGAGCTTGGGGAAAGGATTTCTGCTTGAAGCGCTGGTCTAAAAATATAAATACAGAAAGGGGAAAGAGAGTGTTTGAATGGAAGCGAAAAGAAAGAGAGGGTGCATTTTTATACAGACTAAGCAAATAGAAGTAGGCGCTACATTCAAGGGTGAATGTACCCTTTCTCCTCTTCTATCGAGGAATACCATGGTTTCGTGTTAGATACAAATGAATTTAATTTCTCCAGCCCGTATTAAAAGGTCACGAGGCGGGTAGCTGTTCAGGTCACATTACTTGTAAGAAGACTTGAACGCAATGTTCATCATCATCACTTGTCAGCAATCCCAAGATTGGTTTGACGCAGCTCTCCAATCAAATCTCCCATCAGGTAATTTTTTCACACAGACTACGTATTTCTTCTCTTTCACATCCTTACTTATGTATATAATTTCGGAAAATGTTAAGAACAGAACGGTGGTAAGATGTTTCGTAAAAGTAGGATCCATACAAAGAAATGAACATTAGCCGCTCACAGCTTTCACGGGTGCGAGCAATATTTAAAACGAAACTGATCGAAAAGAAAGTAAAATCATAGCGATGAATAACGATATTGGAGGAGGAATTTCTACGGAACGGCACACGTTCATTATGAACTTAATGTTCTCAAATTACTATCGAAACCAGAATTTTTGGGAGACTAGTGTATTTTACAAGATACACAGGATCACATATTTGGTGCCTAAATATTTTTATACTTGCATTAATAGATTACAAATTAAGTTTAAAGAAAGATAGCGATACGAGATATTTTATGAAAACTGATTTTTGGCATTTTTTTCAAAATCTAGATTCATTTATGGAATAAACTTAACTAATATAGTTAATTGCAAATCTAGCATCAAAAATAGCATGGATTACACGGATAAATATGCAAATGACCCACTTGAAAAGACACATTTGTACATTACTATTACATCGTTACGTAAAACATACCATATTTTACCTACTCATTATTTCACTATGTGTTATACATATAAAAGACCAAATTCTAGAATCGACACTCACTGGTAAATTTTCAATTGCGTACACAATAAATAAACGCAATAGGTTCCCAAAGTGTGAGTAAGAGTTTTAAATGGGTTCTCCAGGGTGATTTGATAATATAAAGTATAAAATGAGCCTCTGAATAGCATTGGATAGATGAGAGTGAGGTCAGCAAGACATTTAAAAATAAGAAAGGATCTCTGCTTTGAGGGTGGTGAGAGTATAATTTTCTAAACATACCGTAAAAAAAATAAGGAATAATGACGAAGATAAAACGGAAGACAAGGCAGAAATATCGAAAGGACTTTCACCGGTCAATTCGTAATTCTTTTTTAATATAATATCAGAGGGTCAATAGGGTAACACGTATAAATTAGAATGTCCCAATATATATCAGAGGATGAAAAGGGCGAGGAGGTCAGCAAGAAGTTATTAAAATATGAGAGTGGAGAAAGGATCTCGGCTTTGAAAGCGGTGAGAGAAGAACTACCTAAAAATATAAAAATTAGAGAGAAAAATGACGGAGAAAGGTAAGAGAGGAGACGGGGAGGAGTCGATAGGGCTTGCAGTGCCAGGAGGCCCTCCGAAGGTCGCAAACATTCGTGACAGTGACTGCAGAGTATGCTAAGCGCCCCCCTTTTTTTCTTCCTGCGGTGCCGGCCATCGATCAGAGGAAAGGGAAATTAGGGGCATTTCCATGGTCACGAGCTAACGACGGGCTGGCTGGCTTCTTTCTACTCCACCCCACCTCTCCCGGAGGCCCTGATTTTTAGTCCAGAAAACCTTCTTTCCTTCCCTCTGATGAATTTCCACGCTCAATTTAAGTCCTCCCGTGGACAGGAATACATCCGGCTCGAGAATGAGACATCCTTCCACGCGTGAAAACGTTCATGTTTAACGGCGAAAACGACTCTCGTAAACTGGGAAACGGCGACAGTAAACACGCTAAGGCTTTCCGATAACCGCTCCCGAATGGGTGCCACAATAAGTGTCGTTAAAGCTCGTGAGTTGCCGTTCGGAACCAACGTAAAAAAAAGTCGAGTGCAAAGTTTCACTACACAGCGTAGGTACTCTGTTTACACGCTTACGGATTCACTATAAACCCATTTAGGGAATTCGCCACAACAGAAGCATTGAGAGCTCGAAGGGATGCCATTATTCTAAACGGGGCCAGACAGTTTCAGTTCCTATTCATCGCAATGAAGCTACTAAATATGTCCACTAGGCCATTTCAACACGGTGAATTTATGGGCAAAAAACGGATTTCACGTAAAATGAGATTATCGTATAATCAATTCAAATCCTTGAAACGACAGCTTAAGCCACTGCATCCGAAACGAAATCGCCAATTAGAGGTGATGATCTACACTATAAATAATGAGATGTTGGGGCTTGGTCAAAGAAACAATGCAATAAATGAGTCATCACATCATTACTAGTCTCTCCTAAAATAGCTACAATTTTTAGGTGCAAGAAATGAATACTTATATGAACGTAATCAACATGACATGAATGTTAGCACAAAAGCAGAAAATCAGTTTCAGAGAGACTTAAAATTCGAGTAACGGCAATAAATTCTTCACCCTGCAGTTCATTTCGTAGAGAGGTGTACCCACCATATGAAAAGAGCTTAAAATAAAGGCGGAATTCGTAATTTTTTCATTGTAAGGTTCAGTATATCGATAGCATCAGGGAAAGGCAGGATTAGTTTAAAGGAAAAACTCCATTACTCAAGCAGGTTTATTGGGCACATCCGCACTCTACAGCCGCCAAACACACTCTCCGCTCTTCGTGGACGCAACTCCGATGGCCGTTCTCATAGCACGCCTCTCCGCGTGATATCTCCTCTATCTTTTCACTCGCGGCCACCCAAGAGGCTGCCTTCTGCTGACGCTGCACGGTTCTCACGCATAAGGCGATGGGGAGTGGGGTACGTGACAGGAAGGGTGATAAGACGAGACGCAAACCGCCAATGCAGCGGCCCGTGGGCGGTGGGTGGCGAGAGGTGGAAAAAGGAGGTCACGTCCCATCTTCGTGATACTTACATCACCCTCCCTCCAAACAACATTTAATCCCCCGATTAAATGGGGATGGCCGGAAACTGAAAAAATGCTTAATAAGTGACAATATATACCAAAGAACCAAAAACATCCAAGCAATTGGGATTACCCACACGATACAAAAGAAAAAAAAATTAACACTCAGTAATGGTAAATCATGTCCCCAAAATAAAAGAAAAAACATAGCATTCAAGGAATAATGTTTACACAAAAATAAATTCTGAGAGACAATAAAAAATAAACGTGATCAAAACCATCGTGGAATAATAATTACACTTCTACCATTACACAAATCAACAAATTCAGTACTTCAACAATAACAGCACAAACCAAACTATGAAAGTACACTTCAAACGCCACCGTGAAAGAAAGAATTGGGAAGAAAACAAATCATTCAAATATTTCACGCGCCTTTCTCTTTCTCACTTCACTTCTCCTCACTTTCATTTACTCTACGCGATACACAATAAAAATTTCTTCACTTTTCTCAGGATCTCTGACAGCCACGAAAAAGCTCTTCGGGGCAAGGGGGTTGGGAAGGGCAAACAGTTTTATTTTAAATCAGTCACACACTCTGAACATTTCACGCTACAATCACTGGCCTTTGAATTACTTTTCTCGTCTCGGCCGTAAGTCGTAGACACGGGGACCACTCACACCCACTGGGACCTCGTCGGGGGGGGCAGGGGAGGGTAAGGGCGTCTTCTCGTCAATGACGTCTTCTCCAGCTGGCGGCGAGACGTCCTGCCGTCGCGGTCGAGGGCGGAGATGATATGGGGGTCTCCGCGGAAGTGCCGGCGTGTCGACCTTCGCAGGAATGCAGCCTATCTCACGCTCACCGCCCAGATGATGCCGCACTGTTTGTTGACACTCTTCTTCGCCGGCCGCCGAGTTAACACTCGATTCTTCGTTACACTCCGTATTCAAGTCTGGGCTTGATGCTTCCTCTCGAGAGACAGTGGACTCAGGGGGGGAAACTTGAGGGATTTCACCAACAATAGGGGTGGGGGAGGGCTCACTTTGGGAAGGGGGGGCTTCAATTCGCGTATTCGGCGATTCTTGAGGAGGACATGTGGAATTAGTCATATAAGGTAAATTTTTCCTTGGTCTTCCCCTCCCCCTTCTAAACACCTCAGGGCGGAAAATACAGTCAGCTTCTCGCTTTTGTTTTTTGCACGCTCGATCAGCACACGCAAACGGAATTTCGCCAATGCATTCCTCCCATTCACTATCAGATACGGCCTTTCTCGGTCTGCCACGCCGTCTTTCTCCGTGGGGTGGGGGAGGAATCGAAAGATGACTAGGGTGGGGTTTCACTCGATCCTTATGTACGATCACAGTCCTATGCTGAAGCTGCAATTTTAAATTGGAGGGGGAAAGTACTTCTATCACCCTATACGGTCCTTTCCAGGGGCTGTGAAACTTTCGCACTTTGCCCGGTTTAAGAACTGGGTCCGTCAAGTACACATACTCACCCGCGACATAATTTCTCCCCCTTTTAGTGTTTTTTAATCCTTTAGCTTGTTCCTCATGGGCTCTGCGATTATTCCGTTTACAATCTTTCCAAATCACTTGCAGTCTATTTTGTAGCTGGGACACAAAATCGTCCACGGAAACAGGGGCGTTTTTCACGCACTCAAAGGGGGTCTTTAGCCTTTCCCCGAATATCACTTCATGAGGGGAACGACGTACGCTTCTATGCCAGCTTGAATTGTATGCACAGACTGCATAACCTACCCATAAATCCCAGTCATTGTTTTTGCAATTAACATAGTGGGAGATGATCTGAGCTATTGTACGGTGTACTCTCTCGACCCTGCCGTTACATTGGGGGTGGAATGGGGAGGTTTGTAACTTCTCTATGCCCAACAACCGACACACATTCTGGAAGAGTTCCGAGGTAAAATTACTACCCTGATCGGAAAGTACTTTTTCCGGGACACCGAACTTAAGTATCCAATCGCGCACCAGAGTAACGGACACAGATTCCGCGGTTTGATCCCCCAAGGGCGCCATCACCAAATACCGTGAAAAATGATCTATGATGGATAATACGTAACGATTTCCGCGTTCCGTTTTTGGGAGCGGCCCCACGATGTCTAGTGCAATGAATTGGAATGGTCGGTCCGCCTCCGGCAGCGGCTGCAATGGCGCCTTTGTCTTCCCATATGGCGACCTACGTAGACATGACACGCACCCCCTGACGTAATCAGTACAGTCTTTCTTCCATCCCGGCCACCAATACCGACCGCCCACGCGATACTTCGTGGAATTTACACCCATGTGCCCAGCGAGCCTATGGTCATGACACTGCGTTAGTATTTGCCTCCTCAAACCAGCAGGAACAACTACTTTGTGCACCCCTTCCTCAATTCGACACAGCAAGCCATCCGCAAATTCAAACTTATTCTTCCCGATCCATCCGATGCACTCTGCGTCTGCTTCTTGCGCCTCCTTTAGATTCAGTTCCTCCTCTGCAGCGACTTTTCTTACCTTGCGGCTCAACCCATCGGCATTCCCATGCAATTTCCCCGGCTTATGACACACCTCGTAATCGTATTCCGACAATTTTAATGTCCAACGAATCAACCGGCTATTAGGATCCTTCAGACTAAATAACCATTTAAGAGCCGCATGATCAGTGATAATGTTAAATTTTCGCCCATATAAGTAACACCTGAAATACCCTACGGCCCAAACGACGGCGAGTAATTCTCGTTCAGTGGCAGAATAATTTTGCTCCGCTTGATTAAGCCTACGAGATGCAAAGGCGACGGGATGTTCTTCTCCACCAATCTCTTGTGATAACACGGCGCCGAGGGCGTGATTACTAGCATCGGTAGACAACGTGAACGGTTTCCGAAAATCAGGATATGCCAGCACAGGGGTGGAAGTTAGAGAGTATTTCAATTGACTCAAAGCAGCCTCGCATTCAGCGTCCCACTCGAATGCCCTCCCCTTTTTAAAAAGATTTGTGAGCGGCTTTGCAATCGACGCGAATCCCTTTACAAATCGCCGATAGTAGTTAGCCAGGCCGAGAAATGACTGCAGCTCTCGGACGTTCGTAGGTGTTGGAAAATCTCGCACCGCTTGAATTTTTTCTGATTCCGGTCGCACCCCTTCACCACTTATCACATGACCCAAATACTTCACGCTGCTTTCCGCAAAATTGCATTTCTCTATTTTTAACGACAACCCAGCGTCACTTAGCCGCTGGAAAACAGAGCGTAACCGGACAACATGATCATCCACCGTGTCACTGAATACGATAATATCGTCTAAATAGACGAGACAACGTTCCGGCTTAAGGCCTCTAAGTACGCCGTCCATCATCCGCTGAAAACTTCCCGGCGCGTTCCTAAGGCCGAAGGGCATGCGTTTATACTCATACAGGCCACTATCGACAATAAACGCGGTTTTCTCCTGCGAGTCTTTAGCCATGGGTATCTGGTGATAACCACTCGTCATATCCAAAGTAGTGAAATAGCGACACCCCCCTAAATAATCCAAAGTTTCTACTATGTTAGGTAGCGGGTACACGTCAGGAATTGTGACAGCATTAAGTGCCCTAAAGTCTACACAAAAACGGTACGCCGGCTTTCCATCGGTAGACTTTTTTGGAACAATAACAATTGGGCTCGCCCAAGGACTGGAACTAGGGGATATTACCCCAGTTTTTAACTGCTCTTGGACGAATTGTTCAACCAAGGGCTTCTGGTGAAAAGGAATCCGATACGGACGTCGGTATATTGGACGAGCGTCACCAGTAGGAATATGATGTTCGACGAGATTAGTAACAGGGATGGATTCCTTTTCACTAAATAGTCCCCGAAAACTTTCTATTAGTTCCTGAAGAGGTTTCCTTTCCGACTCTGATAGGTGTGCAAGTTTTTCCGTGAGATCCCACCCCGACTTGTCCTTCTCCGCGCGTCTAATTGCTCTTTCCGGAACTTCACTAATTTCCACACCGTTTGCCGCGGCAATCGTCGTACCTCGACGTATTCTAATTCCCTCGTCACTCCAATTAGACATCATTACTATTACCCGGTTTTCCTCATCCACCCTACTCAGGGTCCGGGCAACGGCGCACCCTTCCACTTCGATCAATCTGGGTTCTATCACAACCATTTCTGCGCCCCCTACCGCCGCGCGTGGTACAGTCACTAGAAACCTTTTTTCCGACCGCGGCGGTATGTACTCCTCATCTGAAAGAATTACCGCATGGTCCTTGTCCGTAGTGATCCGGAACGCACTAAATGTCTTTTCCGAACGATCATTCTCTACCCCATCAGCCCCGTGCAGCGGAATTACACGCCCGTCTAGTTTCATTGCCCTTTCTGGAAGGTTGATTACACATCCGTATTTACATAGAAAATCTAACCCCAAAATCCCTTCAAAACCGCCCAATGTTTCAACTACTTGCACATTGATTGGATAAACATAACCGCCTATTTCTAAAGACACCGGCTTCTCACCATAACTTTTCAGCACCCGCCCCGCGACGCCTCGGATGCGATATTGTGACGGCTTCATCCCGCTCCCTCTACACGATCCCCGCACTAATAATGACACTTGGGCCCCAGTGTCTAACAGAAACGAGCACATTTTCCCTTCAACCACCGCTCGCACGACTAAGTCCTTCACTCCCGCACTCACCTGGACGGCTGGAATCAGCACTTCCTTTACCAGGGGTCGGCGCCGGCGGGACGGTCGACCCCTTTGCCGTTTAAATTGGCCGCCCGGCTCGATGACCCCTTCCTGCACTCACGAGCAAAATGGCCCTCCACGCCGCAGCTGTAGCACTTCCCACGGCGTTGGCTGCGACACTCACGGGCGAAATGGCCAGTGCGCCCGCAATTGTAGCACTCACGAGCCGTCACCTGGAACGCTCGACGACTGGGCGATGGATTACGCGGCGTCCTCTCAGCCTCCCGGATTCTCACTGCCGTCGCGACGGCGGCGTCGAAACTCTCGGGCATAGCGAGTCGGCATAGCCTGCCCAATTCGCCCGAAAGGCCTCTCAAGAAGGCATCCAAGGCTCGCTGATCAGCCTCGTATCTCATTGCCTCCATCCGCTCCGGAGTTCCGCCGATTTCCGCCGTCCGCGCGTTGATCCGCCTGACTCGATCCGCGAACACTTCGATGTCCTCCTTCGGCTCCATGTGAATGACTGCTAAGAGCTCTCGGTAGAAACGAGCGGTCTTTTTCGAGTGATAGCGGTCGAGAATGATGTTCTTCCATGCCGAGTAAGTGGCCGCCGTCTTACATTCTAGTCTCGTGCGCTCGTACACCGCGGCTTCCCCACCCAGACGTAGCCGCGCGGCGGCGAGCGTTTCCCCATCGCTCCATCCGCTCAGGGACGCCACCTGCTGGACTCGCTCGAGGTAGGCACCGACGTCATCGCCGGGGCGACCATGGAAGGGTTCTATGGAATTTAGGAGGGTGAATTTTGCACTCGCGGGTGAAGCGACCTCCTGCCCTTCTCCCCTGGCGACGACGGCTCTCAAACGCTCGTTCTCAGCACCCAGCTGCTCAAGTTTGTCTGAAAAGTCGTCGATCACCCGTTGGAGGTCCACCTCTTGCCCGCCAAAACTAACCCGACTCGCCATCTCGCCTTAGGTCGTCTCGTGTACTGCCCCTTGATACATATCGATCCCCACTTCGGACACCAGATGTAAGGTTCAGTATATCGATAGCATCAGGGAAAGGCAGGATTAGTTTAAAGGAAAAACTCCATTACTCAAGCAGGTTTATTGGGCACATCCGCACTCTACAGCCGCCAAACACACTCTCCGCTCTTCGTGGACGCAACTCCGATGGCCGTTCTCATAGCACGCCTCTCCGCGTGATATCTCCTCTATCTTTTCACTCGCGGCCACCCAAGAGGCTGCCTTCTGCTGACGCTGCACGGTTCTCACGCATAAGGCGATGGGGAGTGGGGTACGTGACAGGAAGGGTGATAAGACGAGACGCAAACCGCCAATGCAGCGGCCCGTGGGCGGTGGGTGGCGAGAGGTGGAAAAAGGAGGTCACGTCCCATCTTCGTGATACTTACATCATCAATAAATATTTCGCCAATTAAGAACATTGTTGATCACTTTTATAAGACAAAAACTTTCAGTTTTTCATCAAAATTTTCGGTATAAAAAAGACGAAAACTACACGCAAAAGAGCATATTATAACCAAAATTACTTTAAAATAACTTAAACCACAAATATACTCTGATGGTAAAAAATGACTCGTGAAAACTGTCCATAAGTAATATTTACTTCGGGTAAATATAATAATCAACAAAAAGAAGAGGATGACGTACGACGATATTCACTATCCCAACTGTAATGAATGGTGGACAACGATATCATTACTCTTCATTTGTTCAGATTGACAATGTTAGAACACTATTACAACAGAAGTGAAAGGAAACTCGTCTTAAACAAACTTAAAGAAGTGGTCTAAATTCTTTCGCGAGTGGAACCTGGGCATTCTTCGTTTCAGTCCAGCACTGTTGGTTAAACCTTGAGGATTATTTATGCACGGGGCGGTTCATTTTGAAAGGATCAATAAACCATCTCTCGACTCGAGAATCCACGCTGCGCACGACCACCATCCTTGAGGATGGCCATAAATTCCATTTTGGCCACATGAAACCACAAAACGAAAAACCTTAACTGTGGAGAAACTTGCTCGAAAGAGCATCGCCTGAAAACTTCCGAAGGGAGACGACGAGAAAAAATTGCCGAGCGAAATTAATGAGCGCAGTCGCGATTCCGAGAGCTTCCCATTCATGACGAAAGGGCCCGGCTCGAAAAAGGGCCATTGATCGTGTTCGAGAGGGAAGGGGGGTGGGAGTTCCATACTCGAAGGTGAACTTAAAACGTCGGGCGAAGAAGGGTGCGTTCGTTGAGGGGGTGGGGGTTGCGTCGCGTGCGAGCAATGAAGCGAATAAAAGGGGGAGGGAGGGTGGAGGACTATTGGCCAATGAGGAAGCCGAGAGGGTTTACGCGTGGCACGAGGGACTCACTCTCTCAATGACGAAGAAAGTGAGACGACACACGCACACAACTTAAGGAAACCTGGGGGACGAATAACATTGTAGGTCGGGCCCTTTACTTGAAACACAAAAAGGGTTTTCCTTCATTAGCGAAAAAGTACCTTCGCATTACAATGCTTTTTATCATGATTAATTAATTAATTTAAATTATTATCGTGGGCCGTTTTGGCCCATGAGATATTTTACAAGAGCACAACAATTCAAGAAAAAGCATTTGACACATGGGTGTACCCAGAATCAAAACTGGGGGGGGGGGGGGCAAAACTAGCTGTGGTCGTTCAAGTTGTAACTTTTTTCCACAGAAAAGGTTAATGAAATCAAAATTTTAAGGCAATTATGACATCAATTCATTAGTTTTTATAATTATTTGCTTGAAAAAATAATGATTTTTATTTTAGCTCCATGTCTTATACTAATATCATTTTTCTTCAAAAGGAAACTTTTTTCATAACTTTTGTTTTGAACTAAATTTATTTTCGCGTCTAGGGGGTGGGGGAAGTTGGCCGCTGGGTACGTCCATGATTTGAAGAAGGTAGGGAGAAAAAAATAAACACGACAGCAAGGTTCACTAAATACAAAACGAATGAAAAAAACAAAGGAGGAGGAAAAAAACAAAATATAAACCCATACCAGCATATACATAAAATTCCATCCCAAATGCGGATATCAGGGTATCTAGCCACAAAAAATTTCCCTACATTTCATGATGCAACATGCTTGACCATATCAGTGCCATCATCGCGTAAAAAACTTCAAGACACTTGACTTATCTATATTATCAAAACTTATGTAATAACAACACAATCATAATCATTACTTCTAACATTTTTTTTAATTCAAAAGACATGTAAGAAGTAATGTTTCTTGACTGTTTGCCTTTTTTCATTATGTCTTATCTGTATTCCTATTTAAAATTTGTTCCATTCATTTGTTACTATTACTATGATATTTTTATTTTGAAGGTTTCCTTTATACGCTTGATGTGTCTATTTTATTTTAAGTACTAGTAATCAATGTACTACAACTATATAAAGGGTTTTCTATAAACACGTTAAATAAATATATTATTATTATCTTTGAAGGAAAGATACAAAAAACATACAGATTCAAATCGCCCAGGAAAAATACAACTATCTCATTAATTTTAATTTTATATCTGATGATGACACACATTTCTAAATAGATATCGTATGCACCAAGAACCTGATGACAACCTATAGATCTCAACATCTGAGAAAGTCGACTAACATATAGCTAAACCTGGAACAATGGAGGAAGGTTTCTCATGATTAGTTCTGGTAATCCGGTATCATAGGACGGAGTAGAGAACAAAAAGGTAACACGATGCGGCTTTGAAATTCCAAAAGTCCCGAGATGATGCGTGATAGGCTCATACATGCATTCCTTAAGTAGTCCTAAAATCTCCTGATAAATAAATTTTAATTTGATGCGTAGTTTTCCGCGGCGTTGTCTAGATGATGTCCCCATGCTTCTGGGTTTCACCGCGTGGATCGACCTGAAGACGCCAGTTTAAGCACCGGAGAAACTGTCGTCGCAAAGAAAATCCACGCGGCGAAGCCCATAAGCATGGAGACATCAATGAATTTTAATGATTAAATGAAACATTAATTTAAACATTTAAACTTAAAAAGAGGTCCTTTAGCTTACAGGTTATTGAACGTAGCTACTAAAAATTAGCATTTCTCGGAAAGAGAGAAAATTTTTCTGATATGAAATTTCGAGGACGACGAATCGACAATCCCTACAATAGGGTAGTTTCCTTCATCAAAGAAAACAAAAGGCATTGATGGCGATTCGTTACCCACCATTAGTGTATTCATAATACACAAATTATTTGGTTTTTGAAATACCGGTTTAGACGAATGGCAAGGGTCAAATTTTAACCTCATTTGAAAAAGGCCAGATTGGCGCCCATGCGATTCCACTCCACGTGACGTCACAGGGACCTAGTTTCTACACGAGAGGATAGGAGTTATGCATCGTCAGAGGCTACCAATGCATGCATGAGGCACAGAGCTCAGGGAAACATGTCTTAATAATCACCTATTAAAACTGGCTAAGGTCGGAAAGTTTTCTTCGCTTGATAAGGTATTAATAAACCTTTTTTAAGCCATGCGCTACCAGACAGGAAGGTACTCAGCTACCTGTTAGCATCCTGCGTCCTATCAGCGCTCAGAGCCTCGATCAAGGTCACTTCACATGGAGAGAGGGGGAACCAGAAATGCGTCGCACGGACTTTCCTACTTACGCGTCGCGTTTTTGCGCGCTTGAAATTTTTCACTTTTCATTTAATCGCGAAAAATAGATATCGTCATTTAAAAATCTAAAAGCGCGAAATACGTACTCCAGGAGTAATAATCTTTCTATTTAGGCAATAAAAAAATAATAGGAAACCACCCTATTAAAATAATGAGCTAACATGTACACTGATAAGTTCTAACTTGAAAGAAAATAATAAATTAATTTTAACTGTTACCCCTATTGACTGCTAAAAGCCTTGCGAGGGCAGCAAAATGTGTCCTTAATTAACTCATAAAAATACAACGCATAAATGTCCATTCTTCACTCCAGCGAGCAGGATGGTAATGCGAACAGGGGAAAAAGGGGGTGGGTGCAGGTGGTGTAGAACTCATACCTCCTGTCCGACGCAGTCTATCAGATAAGAGGGAAAAAACCTCTTCCCCCTCCTGAAAAAAATACTCGCTCTTCTTTCAGCACCCTCCCCGCTCCTTCCCAGACAACACTTCCGGCGCTGCAGACGAACTGCACACTTTAGGCGAGACACCGCCGCAAAAATACGAAACAAGGGGAGTGTCGTATACTAAAGGGTGGTGGTTGAGGGAGGCGCCATTGGGGCAAAATAAAAACAGACCACCGCTAGAGAAGGGAAGAACAACGAACGCCGTGAAAGGGGAATGGCGGGGCGAAATAAAACGAACGCGACCTCGAAACAAGAGCTTTCCGAATCGGAAAACTCTTTCTCCCCTGCAGTCAGCGGGAGCAAAAAAGAGCCATTACTATATTAAGACGGGAGCCCGAGGCGCGGAAAAGTGCGGTTTACGCTTTTGGTAAACTATGGGTGAGGTTTCCTCCCAATCACGACTACCGCCGTCGACCACACCTCCTGATGTGCGGGGGCGGAATGAAAGTTCTGAAAGCACGATTTGGCAAAGAACAGAAAACCCCCTTTTTTTTAGTATACCTACCGGGGAATGCCACGGTGACAACTTTTACGGAGTCACTCGAAATTCACAAATTGTACGAAAAATTCACAGAGAAAAAAATCATTCGCCTTGACCGGGATTCGAACCCGGATTCCCCATTTTCCGGTCGAGTGCTTCAGCCAGTTATGCTACCGAGGAAATTCAGTGGTCCAGTATAGTCCACAAATTTCCACAGCTATGGACATTTGTGGATTATACCGGACAAGATGGTATGGAGTGTTGAGCATATTATGCGACTACCAGTCCAACTCGTGCGTACTGCGCCACAGCTGGAGAGCAAAGCCGAAACTTTTAACACTGAGGTGTTCACTCTTGACAATTTTGAGTCACCGGCAATGCACAAATTGTGCGAAAAATCCACAGAGAAAATTCTTAATCTTCCCAGCTATATTCACAATTAAAGTATTGGCTCATTCTAAGGCCAAAATAATGAAGATTATCAAGTTTCGTATACAGGCCTGGCTTCACAATCCTATAGTAGATATACCTACTATAGGAGAGTAGATTCTATTGTCACCTACAGCTACTTCTACATGTTACTCCAAAAGCAATGCCGGATCAACTATCAGGCAAGGTAGTCAACTGCCCATGATGCCCCAGAGTTTTTTCCCCACTCTATTCTCTTGCGATTCCTTCCACTACCTAGACTCCCTCTGACCAGTACCAATAACTAACCAACAAACAAAACCGTAAAAATTAAGAGCACATGGAAGGTATTAATTACCAACGTCAAATTACATTACCATAACCTCCTAAACTTGTGTCTCATAAAACACGAACTCGACTTAAAATGAGGACAAAAACTCTTTATCCTACCCATAAAATCACGTAACTAATTACAGTCCGCAGCGGTATCACAGTAAAAAAACTACGAAAAAACTAGAAAATGGAAAATTATTGAGGCAGGGTACGTACTCAGAGACGCATGCGAAAAACTTCAAAACCCGGAAACCAAAAACCGGTACCACTTGCCAATGGTTTCTTTCACTCTATACCGGATACACACACTATCGTCCATATAATACTGCTAACTGTAAGTAAAATAGTAATTAAGAAACATCTTTCTGCCACCACAGAAGGGCACGATTCTGCCGGTGGGAATGGGGTCACCCCTTGGTACTGCATAAATTACGGGTTGCGTGCTTGTGCGTTATCCTACCCCTGTATTGCACGGAGAAAGAGAAGTAGGCGGTGATGCTCAAACGAAGAACCAGACACGACAGAGGGAAGAGGCTGCTGCAAGACGGGCCGACACATTGCCCTTAAATCCGTCCCGCACATATATCTTCAATTGGAGAATTAAAAATCTCACCACAGGCATTTTCCGCGGCATGTACACAGAGACCATCTCCGCGCGCAGCAGACCACATACGTCCGTTGCATGCTGAGCGGCGACACTTTAAACACGAAACCGGTCATTAGCAAAGAAGAACACGTAAATACCCTGGGGAAGACGTGCGATGGATTTGGTAAGAGCATCCACGACCGGTTTTCGGCGTTCGCATTTTTTCGAAGATGCTCGAGCGACTTTTTTTCCTCAATTTAGGTCCCAGATGTGACCTCACGGTGACCACAATGCAATGGTGCGAATCAGTTTGACGACAGCTACGGGAAGGAATCAGTTACGCAGTTCCACTTTTATGCAATAGGAGAAATAAAAACACATTAAGCAGACTCCTTAGAAAGGTAATTAAGGGACCTGAGAACCAGGGGCGCAGATAGGAATTAAGGCTAGGGGGGATTTAGGCGTAACTAATACTGGGGCTTGGGGGGCATTGAGTATTCGTCAGGGTAAGCAGGAGGTGCGGGGGCCCTCTTCCAGAAATTTTTTTAAGAGAGATGGTTCAAAATCGTTATTTTTCCTGCTTTCTAAGGGATACTTTATTAATCCTTACACTATTTCTAATTACGTAAAATGGATTAAAATTAAAATTTCTCTGAGCTCTGGGAGGGGTTTTATCCCCCAAACCCCCCCCCCTTGCTGCGCCACCGCTGAGAACAATAGTGATTGAAAAACCTATGGTTCATATGGAGCGGCTCAAATAACCACTAAGGCACACTTAAACGAATTCTCTTTTCATCCCCCACCACTCTGTAAATAGGTACGTACCAAAAAAGGTGGTTTGACAATGTTTTCGAGGTTACACTGTTACTGGGAAGAGGGTCAGAAAATTTCTTAATTTTTCAATAAGTGCGACTGCCACTAGACCCCCTAAAATGGCGGATTAAGGTTGTTACATATGGGGGAGATATCCTTCTTTTCTAAATACCTAGAGGGTATACATAACTAAACGAAGGGTCGGGAGGATCTCTTTAGTAAACAAATCACAGGAAAAACATTCATACAAAACTCGTAAGTACTGAAAATACACTGAACTGAAGAAATAAAAACTTGCATTGGGTATTCACGTCGGTGATAACATTTTCTACTTCATCTGTAAGTACGTGAGGTAGTCTCACCAAAATCCCAACACACGCCATCTTAATCCGCTACTTCCTTGTCTTATCGCACTCGCTTCTGCGTGAAGGGGCGATAAGACAGAGAAGACAAGATTACACATTTTACTCGAAGTAAACCCCGACATTAGAGAGAAACTTATTTGTTTTAACTACCCTGACGGGAGAAGTAAGCTCGAAAGGGTAGCAAATATTCCTCAACTCGATAATTTTGGCTGAAAATACTTATTTCCACGGAGAAAAGCGGCGTTAATGAGAAATATCTGCGCATGATGCGATTCGAATACTCGCTATCCAAAAACCTAAAACAGCAAGATAGAAAATATTGATAAACAAAAATATCTCCATCTGAGACCAACTCACACAAAGAGTTCATAATTTCTTGAATAGAGAAGCCATTTACGCGAATCATAATGGCGATGGCTCAGAAACTCGTTAAAAATACCGATGCCAGGATAGTCTCATTATTAATTTGTATTATTCATGAAAAACTACCAGTGTAACAGAATCATTAAATAATTCTGCCCTCGCGAAGGCACAGACGCTCATAAAGTCATCTAAGCATGTCCGGCAGTTTCAATCTAAATACAATACGGGAAAACCTGATGAATAGCAAGTGATTTTTTGCACCTCCTGCATTGGACATTGATTGGACGGATTGCAAAAAAAAGAAGAAGCAAGCAGCAGCATCATTAAAGAAGTAATTCAAATTCAGGTCTTATAAAATAGCTGTAAACTCCCCAAGAATTACCAAACGGAACTGAATTACTGAATCGATTCACACCGATCACAAATGTAATCATTAGCAATCAGAAGGCCATTTGAGTCAAAAATACATCTTAAATTCAAGCCAGCCATTTACGCGCTCTTTCGGAAACTCAACAGTAGTAATAAACGAAATATTTTGAGGGTGAAATGAGAGAATAACTACCATAAACCAGCGAACTGATTCAAAGAGGCTTGAGATAATGTTCGATCGATTGAATCCATAATCAATTAATGGCTAGATTCATCAAAGAGCTGTTTTCAAAGATTCTATGGCAAATGTGGATTACTGTGCATAAATATCAATGGATAATAGATTTTCTACGATTAATCAATTGTGGCAGGTCAACTAATTATCAGTAAATCAACTGTAGACATATTTTCCAGGGTATTCTTGACCATGTCCATTCAATTTCTACTCAGCGAACCAAAAACCGGGGTGTTAGCAAGTACCTGCCGCTCCGTCCGCTTTCGCATGGCCACCAGATGACGGAGCGGTGAATGCAAGACTGGGGATTTTTAACATCGTGTTTATAACTAAAAGGAGATCACAGCAACAAATTACACGTTTCCTAAGAGCAATATTTATGAGTAAAACCCAGGGTGGAAAATTAGCATCTAAGATGACAATCTTGGGTCCTTGTGCATGTAATACCTATCAAATGACTGTAAACAACCTTCGATCAGTTAAATAAAACTAAGGATCGCCAACCTGACCTGGGTACCTATCATTGATTAATCACAGCCTCGTTAGCACGATGGACGATTTACGCTTTAAACATGAACAAGTATGAAGCAGGCATCCGATTTCTAGAGAGCCGATGCCTAACTATCAGTAAATACGACGGATTGCGCGTTCTCTCGGCAGGGTGAGTATTGACTGACCCATATACAGCTTCCCTTGAGTGGAATACAAAACCAAACGAGATTTTTTTCCTCGGATCGTTACAGGTGCTCTCCGCAAGGCTATCCTCGTTCCAGGAAAAGTTCGGGGCGCTGAGGGAGGTTGGCGATGGCTCCATAGTCACCTGGTTTAAAAGCACGACGTGACAGCCATCAACGCGATTCCGGATCGGGTCGGTCACCATATTGCGCCGAGGGGCAGCGACGTCCTCCGCCCCCCCATATTCCATCTCGGGCGGGCATCGGTGTTGACGCAAAGGCGGCTTCGTCATCACGGAAAGTCCTTCGCGAAAGCCAAACGCGCGGAACGGGGACGACGATCGCAAAGCGCCATTGGATTTGGCAAGGTGGCTTCACTTTTCGACCGACCGCTATATCAACCTAAACACTGAAACGCAATCGGTGTGCACTGTGACAGAGGTTTCATCATTTAAGGTAAATGTAAACAAGCGCGTGTATCTGTCTATGCCCTAACATAAAGATGAAGTATACAAGAATTGCCATGAGAAAAAATTCCCGTGGACCGGGAATCGAACCACGGACCGTTGGCTTTCCGGGCAATTGCGCAGACCACTACGCTATCCAGGTTCTTCAAGTCCCATGGCAGTTATACCGAGGCTCATGGAATTTTTTCTCATGGATTTTCTTGTATATTTCACCGCCGTTCACGCGGTAGGATTAGAAATATTACGCATAAAGATGCGGCCAAAAATAAAGCCACGAGACTGAAAGATCATGCTGATATTTCTATGGCAATTGGAAAATGGTTGTAAATGTCGGTTTCATGACAGTTATTGAAATAAACACTTGCAATTTTCCACGATTATAAAATTTATTCCCACCGAGGTTACGAACTTGAAGATGACAACAAAGCCTAATTCGGAATAATTTTATAATCGTGGAAAATTGCATGCGTTTATTTCAATTTGGATAAATTCCACTTCATCACGCTTGGATCTTCGCATTTTATTTATTCGCAGTTACACTGCGGATAAGATCACTTTACCCTTTATTCAATGCGGATTCTGCATTAAAAAATAACATTTTATGCTAATAAAAAAGTTCACAACGAATTTTTTTTAATACTATCTAGCGATTCAGTGTTCTTCCCTTTCAGATTAAGGTCGGGAGTGACGGAAGGTCACGACATAACAGAGACATTGCAAAATTCAGTATCGTTAGAAACATTTTTTTATACCTGTAAGTACACACTGAAGCTCAATACAATCATATTTTTCATGGCTTCAATATAATCATGCCTTCCTTTAAAACCCGGACTAAAAACATGTCACTCCGGGGAGGCAATTCGGGAATCTCACCGAAGGTGACATTTAGTCATCAATTTCCACATTTTGGCTATGTGGCGTCATGAAATGTCACCAAAACTCCGCCATTAGCTCATTTTGTTCAGTGACTGGCTTAAAATGTCGAAAAAACTGTAGTAAAATGTCTCAGCTCAAACAGCTCTAAAAACCTGGTCATTGAGCAGCTCAATGAATTAATGTCACATTTCCGTCGTTCGTATGAACGGTTACATTCCCGAATAGCCCTCTGGTCAACTCTCGTAATTCTTTCATTTAAACTAAAAGACTA
Source organism: Ischnura elegans (assembly GCF_921293095.1). Taxonomy (NCBI): domain Eukaryota; kingdom Metazoa; phylum Arthropoda; class Insecta; order Odonata; family Coenagrionidae; genus Ischnura; species Ischnura elegans. The sequence continues at coordinate 90,092,182 of NC_060249.1, forward strand.
TTGTAGGGCTTCTTAGAGTGTCTGATTCAAAATAATCAGTTCGCCTCTTTGACAGTATTTTCCTTTAAAATATCAACATAATATGGTAAATTTCATTTCAATTCCATGAAAAATTTCATTTTCGTGCTTTGGCAGATTACTGACAGGCAATTCAAACACATTTTCCCATCTGTTTTCCACCTAAGGAAGCACGTAGATGGCAAAACAGCCCACGAAATCCCCAGGTGTTTCTTAAAAAGGTAACTCAACTTAGCTGTCATAACTTGACAGGTCGAATACGATAGCTCACAGCCTAGAAGCGGCCCGTGGTTGATATTAGATGCCTATTGTTTCCCACACAGATAAAATTAGAACGGTAAAAAAGGTGGAAAGGAGAAAGTAAGGGAGGAGTCGCCTGGCCATCTGCCAGAAGAAGGAAAGTCACATGCAAGCGTGCACATGTTTAATATCAACCACTGCCCTGTTTGGAATCCAAATTAATACGCTCAGTTCGGATGTGAAGACGGACTACAGATGAGTCACATAGAAACAAGATTTTATTTCCGGTAAAAATGGGCAGATAATCTAATTTTAAGCTATGAATTGAGTTTTGAAGAAATGAGAGTATAGTGGTTGAAGTAATCCAATTACACAAGCAAAAAATGAATAAAATAGTAACGTTCAAAAAATAAATACATATACCGTAGTAGATGTTAGAGGTGCAATTTAATTCTGATTTTCAATGGCCGAAGTGAGCATGGTAACAATCGGAGCAAGATCTCTGAACTCAATTCACGAGGCCCCCTCAGTATTACGTGGGATTGAGTGGAGTAGCATTAAACGTAACATTCCGAAATAAAATATTCATATGTAGGTCAATTAAAGCCAATAATTAATCAATGTAAAGTATCGGCAAAATTTTAGTGAAACTAAAATCATATTATATTTTAAAAATTTTAAGAGTCAAAATTTATTGCACTCCCTACAATTGACATTGCAGCTGGTAAATAATTTTCGACGAAAACTTAAGTGGTCATGTACCTACGGATTTAAGAGGGGCACGTGCCCCCTCTACCCCGAAGCATAAAAATATAGACAAGATTTTTAATACTATTATCATTACGTTCGTTTTATTTCATTTAATTTAATATTAATAACTTTCACATCAAAAGAAAGGGAATATTTTCTACAGTAATAGTTGTTTTTGTTCTCCAGTGATTGATGTATTTAGTTTTTAATCTCAAATATGAGAAGACCTGTCAGTAAAAAATCCTGGATCCGCCCCTGTCCGTGGTTACACATAGGGTAAGATTCGAGAGACCCAAAATAACGTGGTTGGTGTTTCCGTTGAGAGAGAGACACATGGAATTATTAATCAACCCCCTCGGCCAATCACGTGTGTGACATACGAAGGTTGTCGAACCCTGTGCCTTGCCCGCGGAGGTGCGCCTGACGGACATCCTTCCAGACGCCACCGGCACCACTCGTCGCTGCACGTCCCGACTCTTACCAGAGAGTATGCATTGGGCCGCCTTCGTCGGGATAAGAAACAAGTTCGGATAAAAGGATTCCAGGAGGGCGGAGATGGCCCTCAGAATCACTAACATTTTGAGGCAGCCGATGCAACAGAACATTTAATTAATTATTTTTAAAGTATTCTACCGACTAACTATCCATATCTTACGGACGCCAACATTCTACGTCATCAGATCATATAAATAAAATAAGAGAGATAGATTGTAGAACAGACAGGTTCAGAATGTCTTTTTTTTCCACGATCAAAAAGAGATTATAACTGCAGCGATAGAACTCATAATTAGATTGCATGACTTGTGGTGTAGCTTACTAACCTAAGTAAAACTTAATGTATGTTTCTTAATTTTATTATTATTTCTAACAGCATATGGTAGTATAATTTGTAAGTATGCGTGACGTTTTTTGGACCGTGTGGTGTGCATGTGGGAGTCCAATTGCATGCTACATGCTGGTGATTGATCACCCCCTGCAAAACACCCTAGTGGTGGCTCGCAGGATATTATGTAGATGTATGTTCATTAACGTAGGTTTCCATGGAATACGGAGTATTCAGGCAGCCTCCCCTTCCTTCAATGACTTTCCTCTAAAATTCACAATAAGGACTACTCCCTTCCGTTCTATCTAAATATCCTCTTCTCTAGTTGAATAAAAACTTTTGGGCTATGTCGCCGCGAAAGTTTTAATGAATCTCCGCTCTTCTCTTCCTATCTCTCCCTCGTTTACTCTAAATTCTTACCTCTAATAATAATTAACATATAATGGCTTCAAAAATACCTGTCATAGATAAGTTTGGATACCAGGTGAAATAGATAAGGAAACTAAAATACAAGATTCTCCGAGAAATTTGCCTAGGATCAAGGGAATGATCTATATGACACCTTATAAGCCAATTCGACGGCGCTAGGCATGGGGGGAGGGTTTCACTTACATGGGCTACATACTCGACGATTGACATTCTAGTTGTTAAATTATTTTCGACGATATCTTCGGTATTTACACATACTTACGGTGAGATTCCAGCGCTAAAAAATAACGCGGTCGGTGTTTACGCTGAGAGTGGGGCATGAGCTACAAACACAATCCATAATACTGATTTTTTAAAGTAAAACATAACTTGCATGTGAATTAAAGGCTGGAGTGATTTCCTACAACTATACATCATTTCGCACACCAGCGCTACCCAATATTGAAATCTGATACAGATGAAGTAAAACAAATATATCCATTGGCATCGTAATAAAAATAAGTCTTAACAACACCAAAACCACTGAATATTCGCAAACGTAACTCTTATAATGACATAAGCGTACGCGTACGACTGAACTACTATGTGTTTACACACATTGGGTTAGATTTCAAAGTCCAAAAAACAATAATCAAATATTTTGACTAAATTTTACTATTTCTCCTTATCGGAATATAGGCGGGCGAAAATGAAAAAGGAAATATATTCTGGGAATAGGAGTCGAAGAAGAATAACATTAGTGAGCCGGACTTCAAAGCGAGCATACATTACCCAGAAAATTATCTATAGTAATAATAACATATTTACCATAATACATTCCACGGTTTACACCCTAAAATGCCGCAATGTGTACCCCAAACCCACTCCAATTTAAATAAAATATCTAAGTGTGTCTACGACGATAGTCACCATATTATTAATGTCACAGATCAAAATGAAAAATCTTTCGAAACGGGAAAGTTCGGTGGGAAAACATATCCCCTGAAGAAAGATGATTTCCACGAAGTCAGAAAAATTCGGCTCTGAATCACATAAACATTACCATGGAATGATGATACTATTTTATAGATAAAAATAATAATTTACGCTCGCAGGGATTGCTCTAATACTGATCTAATATTGATCACTATCCTCTTTTTCGAAATAAACCACGTTGAAAATTAAACAAGTCAGTAAAAATCCATGGCTTACCACTCACTTTGAGACTACGGATTGAGTAGGATTCTCAGGAGATGAAGGAATAAATACTTAGCTTTTTCCGCAAGATGATTTATTTTGTCCTGGCCTGTTTTTTTTCCTTTTTGTCCGCCTGCTACTATAACTTACATTTCTAAGTAGTATTCATTACACAATTACTGATCAAGCATTACAAAGTAGTACAAGGAAATGCACTCATACTTTAAGCCAGGTGTCTTCAACCTTTTTCGTGCAAGGGCCACACATCGATTTCCCATCGTCCGGAGGGCCACAATTCTCCACGTCACTTTATCACCAGATCAATAAAATACAAAAAACATAATTTCAAAGCGTGATAATATTTATTGGTTAAAAAGTTCAATCAATCAACGCGATTTTTACATGACTTATTTTTGACGATTGTGCCGATAATTGGTTCGCGATACAATATTTTCTTTAGCCTCAGGAAAAAAAGAAAAGGGGCCGCAAGAAATTAAGTGGCGGGCCGCATGCGGGTTGAAGACCCCAGCTTTAAGCCATCACGTACTTGTAAATATTATTTCAGTCCCTCTTGAGTCCTTCCTCACTGACATGTCCACTTAAAAATAAAATACGCGCCCACATAAGGTAAGTGAGATCGCAAGACCTACTGCGCAATAATGAGTGGCAAAGCTGAAGAGAAAAGGTCGGAGGTGAGGCATGAAACCGAACGAGGGAGACCTCTCTCGTCTTGTCGTGCAGTAGTCGCACCTTCGGAGGGATGTGGGGACTGCGCAGCTCAAACACAACGACAAGAGGAGGGGGAGTCGAAAATGCAAACAAAACCAAGAGGAGGCCTCAAAAGCCATTCTTCGAAATGCGGGAGATGGGGGAGGCGGCGTCTGCGTAACGCGATACGGGAGGGAGGGGTGGAGTGGAGGGGGGACCAACCGGTTCTCATCTCGGAGAGCATCTCACCGCGACTTCGGAGGAGCCAGCGCACTCACTCCGAATGCGACCGGCGGGCTTCCGGTGCGGCAAAAGCCGCGAAAACCGAGAGAAGAAGGGTGATGGGGAAGACTATGGTTTCGGAGGTAAGATCCACCAACGATGGCCTGTAAGGAGGAGGCTCTACCCTATTTCCATGTAGTATAAATTGAAGGGGTCGAGTTAAAGGAGGGCAAACCGTCATTTCTAGTGTTTTGACATATTCACATTTTCAAGTTAATTAAACCCACAAATCTTTGCCACTAATTAACAACACATTACGTCTATATATAAAAATTTTAAATCATATAATAAGTTTAATCCTACTTAAACTGATATGGCTCTTGTATTTTATTGCCATCCAGTTAGGCCAAAACTGATGGTTTTCACTCTTTTAACATGGCCCCTTCAATTGATGCATGTACTTTGAATGACCTACATCACTATTATTTTTCATTTTCAACACATTTCCATAATTTGAGTGTGTTTCATTTTCTGGGATTAATTTACTACTTGTTGTATTTGCCTATTGATTTTTTAGCGTTTTGTGCTGAGTTTGCGCCTTGGTTACAGAGAGAAAAACAAGGGATTGTTGTGGAAGAAGTCATATAGATATGTAAGGAATAAGGAAATATAAAATAGTGTCAAGTGATATTGTTTTTTCCCCTCTTATAAATTAGCTTTCATACATTTAAGTCACTCGTGATAGTTTCAAAAAATGGCTCATAATTGTACCCTGATCGCCGCCGTGGATTAGTTAAAATGGTGTAACATAATGTAAACAAGCCACCATGTTGTTTGTAAATAATTTAAAACTAACAATGGTAGTGAGGGACGGGGAGATTGTTGTGAACGGAAAAAGGGGAGTCGTGTATGGAGAGAAGGAGGAGGTGGACGTGTTATAAAGAAAGATCGGGAGAAAGACTGAAGTAGCGGTGTATTGAGAGAGCAGAGGAAGAGATACGGCAGAATTCAAGATCGGCAGGGAGAAGAAGAGAACGCAGAGAAAAGGAGGCGCCTACGAGAGGAGAAGAGAACGGGAGGAAAGGGATACGAAGAACTCAAGATCCACAATGGTGCAGTACATGGCATTGGGTCAGTGAGTGGTAGCACGGGTAGTACAAATGGTATTGTAATAGTCATGGTGGCTTTTTGATGTTGTTATTTGCTCCCAAATTTCAAAATATAGAGCTTGTTTTTGAATTGTACTGAAATTATTTGTTAAGTTGGTAGTCGATATTTAAAAACGCTACAATGGGGAAGTAATAAGCGACCTTCATATTCATGAATTTAACTTCCCTTTTATACGCATAGGGAAGAATGTTTGAAAGCGCCTATCTAAATATGCGAGTTTTAAAAAGATATATTTAAAAATTCAATGCGGGGAGCTCGTTATTTGATCGAAATTTTGGCATAATGAGGGATCATCGAAGGGGAAGGGTCGAAAAAAATAAGGGAAGGGGCGCGAGACGTCAAAAACAGTAACGAGCGAACAGAGAGCGTAAAACAGCTTACACATGGATTAGGTAGGGAGCCGCTACAGATTCTGGAGATATCAACATTGAACAAGGCTCCGTCTGCTTAAGAAATTATGAATAGATAGATAATTAGATCGACAAGTAAAACATAATATTAGAAAAGCACTATAATCCCTGGTCCAACAGGGTTACGGTAGCTCTGAATATCTAGGGAGAAGGTACTCTCAAAACTTTGATGAATGACCTTCATTTGTAACGGAATTCACGGCTTCGTCCGTCATTTCCGAGAAATTTTCAAAACAATCCCATATTTTGCCAAAATTTTCAATAGAAAAAGGGCTTCCAACACTGAATTTCTTGAACGCTGCTTTTCAAATTCACAATTTAGACTGGTATTTGCAAATATTCCTCCTTAAGCGTATAAAAATTGTAGATTACATTTAAGGATATGAAGGTCTTCAACAAAAATGACTGATACGATGTGCGCTCATGCAAAAGATGCCGGATACAAACAAATCGCAGTCACTCCCGATACTAATTTTTTCATCATTGACAAAAAATGCTGTCAAAATTTGTAAGTCAATGAAAACTGGCATTTAGGCGGCTGAGGCATCTGCAATGAAGCTAGTGCCCTGACATTCTTAACATACCTGAGAGGTTTGCCGTTGGAATAGTTAGAAGACTGAATGGCGCAGTAACTACCGAAACATGGGAACGTACCTGAAAAGAAAAGACAAGAGGGATAAAATATTTGTTACTTTGTTCGAATCATTCATTTGTTTTTCCAAGAGATTAAATTTGAATTCACGCCAGTAAAATCATCACAATTATTTTTGGCATTGAAATTCTAAAATCGGCGATTTCCACATTTACTTGTACTCATACATGGATTTATACAACAAACGCCCAGGTAACAGCAGCACTACTTTCGGTGCTCATCAAAAACATTTCAGCTTATATAGAATATACAGTGCGGGCATCACTAAGGGGGAATATCATATTGTTCTAAACTTTTCGATGCCATAAACTGTTAATGTCCTCATATATACGGAAATACCAACAGTTAAGGCCAGAAAGTTCTTAGCTCTCGATGACTAGGTCAACAGGGAGGAAATGTTTGAAGTCAAGTCACCGATGGACCAATGCGTTCTTACGTAAAAAGCCGTGCAGCTTCACACATGACACAGCAGAAATGGTAACAGGACGCAAAAAATCCTTAATTCACTTCAGCACACTCAGACTCAGACGGATGAAAGGGCGGCTTATAAATCGAACAAGTGGAAAATATAAACTCAAAACATATTTTACGCTAAATACTCTCCTATGTCTGAAAGCAATGGAGACTTATTGTAGTGGAAAACGCGTGTGAATTCGCCTAAAAACCCTCACGTGCATTCGCAAGGATCACGGTCGTAAATTTTATTACAGCGACTGCAAAATGCCTTATTTCAACATCCTCTTAAAGAAGCCTGGCTCCTATTTAACTCACCCACACATACTGTCTTCGACAATGCCACGCTGCAAGGATGGATAAAAAAATGGGTGGAGGAAACCTTTTTACGAGCATACGATATGTGAAGGAAAGGAGAGGGGAGAGGAAAAAAGTAATGAGTGTGGGAAATACAGGCGTGACCGACGCAATAATTGAGGGCGGGGAGATTTTAAGAGCGAAGTGGAGGGAGGAGGGGGAGGATGATAATGATCCGAAGACACGTGGAGAGCAGAGCTGTGTGCGGTCGGGAGGAGAGATGGAGAGGAAGCCAAGGAGATGAATGGTAGGCGAGGGAGAGAAGAAAGAAACAGTCGAGACATAATGAGGGACAGGGCGTCCGAAGCAAATTGCCGCGGAAGATGGATAGGCAATAACCTGGCACAGCTGAGGGAGCAAGAGACTTGATTCGAAAAAGTGATCTCCATATTCACACCATTATTTTATTTACGGTTTTATTATTTTCCTGTTTTTTTGCTAGCTCGTACAAAGAGACAGATAATTGACACTAGGAAAATGTACACGCACCGGAAAAATTCTTCTCGCAGCAATACGTCACTTTCATGTGATTACCAAGAACTTTTTATGAGTAAGAAATATGCTCACTAACTCGGCGTAAGAGATAACACTACACATCAAACGCTGTTTATTAACAGAGCCCCAAAATGCGTTCATCTCCGTGAAAGCAATAAATGTAACTCAGCTGGTGGAATAAAAAACCCAATTCGAGAAGGCAGTAGCTACCTATATATGCAGGCATAATATCATTTGAGCCATGCTTTAAAAGTTATGATGTTTTTACACGGTTAAAAAGCACAAAGAGGAAAAGCACTGTTTCAATAGGGTAGTTTCCTTCATCAAAGAAAACGATAGGCATTGATTGCGATTCGTTACCCACCATTAGTGCCTTCATAATACACAAATTATTTGGTTTTTGAAATACCGGTTTAGACGAATGGCAAGGGTCAAATTTTATCCTCATTTGAAAAAGGCCAGATTGGCGCCCATGCGATTCCACTCCGCGTGACGTCACAGGGACCTAGTTTCTACACGAGAGGATAGGAGTTATACATCGTCTGAGGTTACCAATGCATGCATGAGGCACAGAGCTCAGGGAAACATTTCTTAATAATCACCTATTAAAACTGGCTAAGGTCGGAAAGTTTTCTTCGTTTGATAAGGTATAAATAAACCTTTTTTAAGCGACGCGCTACCATTCAGCAAGGTACTCAGCTATCCACTAGCATCCTGCGTCCTATCAGCGCTCAGAGTCTCGATCAAGGTCACTTCACAAGGAGAGAGGGGGAACCAGAAATGCGTCGCACGGACTTTCCTACTTAAGCGTCGCGTTTTTGCGCGCTTGGAATTTTTCACTTTTCATTTAATCGCGAAAAATATATATCGTCATTTAAAAATCTAAAAGCGCGAAATACGTACTCCAGGAGTAATAATCTTTCGATTTAGGCAATAAAAAAATAATAGGAAACCACCCTATTAAAATGATGTTTGTAAACGGGAGGAATTTTTATCGCAGAAAGATGTGAGTACTACGATGGTAAGATCGCAGCTAATTTTGGCCTACCATCCCGAAGGCTTGGGTACAAAGTCTCATGATTGTAGCGATTTTTAAAAGAAATCTCGACCCATACTTCGGTTCTCATTTTAAATCACTCTAAGTACTGCACTCATTCCGTCACATACGACGCCATGGATCGCCATAGTGCCCAAAATGCAATCCCTTAAAAAAGGCTTCTCCTTGAAAAACCAACCTTCCCGGCGAAAATTAATCGAAGCGGTTGTTCACATCCCCAAATGCAAATAAAATTTAAAATAATATTGGAATAACAAGGTGAAATTTCAATAAAAATATACTTCGACTGCCTTCGACCAGGGTTTCAATCAGGGGCGATGTATTTACACCAGGCCACCGGGGGCGATTAGGTCAAGGACATTTTCCCTTAAAAAAGTGAGATTAAAAATTTTTATGAGCATTTTTAATGGCATAAAAAATATAAAAATTTAAAATAACATTGTCTTCAGTTCTTCAGTTGCCTGAGTGAATATGTCTGTTAAAGTAAATGTGTATAACTATTGTATTCTTGTCTGCCTATAAAGCTAACAGTCATTCAATAAGTAAAAATTTCTCCGAAATCTTCTTAAGGAAAAGAGCCATGCGAATCGGAAGTTACTACCTTGAATTTAAAGAAAGCGCTCACAAGATACTCGTATACTAGGGGCCGGTCAGCACAAATGTATTACTCAGGGGTGACTCCTGGGGTCTCGAAAGGCCGGTCCACCCCTGGTTTCAACGCCACTTCAAATTACACAAGAATAAGGTAACATTTAATCAACGGTAAAAATAAGAAGCAATAACGTAATTGTATGAGCACAATAAAGTCTAAAGAAAAGTAAGAATGAGATCTATACTGAAATGATACGGTGCCCTAATGACTAGAACTGCAGTCTACCTGAGATAACAAATGCGCCACCATACGCGCTATCCGGGAGGTCCCTAAACTCAGACCGTGCAAGATGTAGGCTGGATGTAATTCTTGAGTAGAGATTAATCTCTAGGGACTTATATGGTACTACCAAGAATGAACTATCCTTCCGCTCTCCACAATCAACGCATCACTTTACGCCCTGTAGCGGCTAATGTGAAACCATCCCGACCTTTGTGAGATGATATCCACGTTAACACCACCATATTTCTTCAAGCACAAAATGTTATCGCAGTTAAAGCAATGTCTACTCGCATCCACCAACCATGAAAATACTATAAATCCTCCACATCTGATGGAAATGTCCAAGTTTCGGAGAGATGCGAATATTTCTTACCTAGCATTCACATTCCGCAAACATCTTTGCTGAATCTTTACCCAACCGCGAAAGTCTAAGCAAGGGTAGTATTCATATCAATCGCGACAACAGCCCAGCTTTCGAAAACATGGGGAATAAGTACTCTTCGATCCTTCTACAGACATCAACATAAGGATGTTTCATTGCGAAGAGTGAACAAAAACAATTACAAGATAGATGATTTTCCTTCGTACGCTTTGTATAGTTTACTTACACGGATAGCATGCAGAAGCATAGATGGCAGGCGTCGCAAAAGTGAAATTAGGGAAATAAACACGTGACAGGAATGAAATATTAATTCCATAAGACGTGTGAACAGCCTTAAACGGTACCTACAATAGATAAATATTTAGAATTCAATGTATTAGTAGCTAGGGGTTATGTAATATGCTTTTCTTCCCGAGACCACCCAAACAAACGTTTCACGGAATAACTCCATTTCCATCTTCTCTTTCAAAGAAAAAGTACAAGTTGCAGTTATATTCCAGCATTCGAAACTTGATTCCAATTGCTTCGCATCAAAATTGAATGCATAGATTGTGAGTCAACCTGATAAGTTTTTCGTGGGACCATATTTTGGTGGGGACCAGTCAGGAGTTAAACAAAGACATTGGAGAAAGCAGCGGGAGTCAGCCGTCACAACTGCTAACCGCAGAGAGGAAGGGCATCAAGATCAAAACTAAAAGTTGTCATGTGAGAACCCTGCGGTTTAGAATTGACGAAGCGCTGAAGTCCTACTTGACGGCATAAAGCCTCGTGGCTTAATAGGAGATAACACTGCTACAGCATAGACACATGGGTCTTCCTGATAATTCTCGAAGATTATGATCAGTACACCTTATAATATAACAGAATACAAACAAGATTATATCGTCGTTCACCCCATTGCTTGGAGCAAAAAGAGTACAGCTTATAAGCAAATCGATAACAACCCTTAAAGGACATCAATTCTAGGATATTTTGACGCAATTCTATTACATACCAGACTACACTCTTTACATATCCTGTTATTAAGCCTTTAAAATAGTCAAGGCATAATCAAAACACCATTATTTTGCAATTAGCATTTTCGGAAACAAACTAATTATAATTAAAAAACATCTTCATTACCTTTCTATCTCTTCGGAAAGATCGCAATAATTGGTTGCAACAACTCGCCCATTCTAAAATAAAGATTAATTTGCTTACAACGACTTTAAATTTTCATTCTTGACGCCCTCCACGGCTTAATAGTTGCGAATCAGAACCGCAGTGCAGTGAAACATGTTGACACATTTTTAAATAAATATGAATAAGGAAAAGTGAAAATAATCTTTACTTCACATTCATATCCCACAATGGACTTCCGCAAAGTATCAGACCTCACCATTCGTTTCCATCGCCTATAGGTATGTGCACAAGATACAAGGAACCTCACAACCGAATTATTTAATATCAAACACTTGAAAGGCCACTCTCCACGACAGAGGAGTAATTAAACAATAGGGAGGAGGGAACTTTCTTAACCAGGCGAGAGGGAAATTTCAACTGGAAGGAAGAGACGAATTTTTGTAAAAATTGCATCCTAATGGGGGTCTCTTTTCCGAGCCGCGTTGGGTCAACGGCCCGCGGAGAGCGCTCAACTTTTTGGGATTTCACCCGAAAAGAATTTCCCCTTTCGGAGAAAACAAAAGGCGGCACTCGGAGCTGGACACCTGGGTAAACTACAAGCGGGACCGCGTGTTAAAGGATGACAAGGAATTCCGCGTCTTAATGAGTATGCTTTCCCCGCTCATTCTCCCCGCATGACCATTCATTTGCTCAAACACAAGACCTCCCTCCTCCATAACCGCTCCTCCTCCCCAAAACGCCCCTCAGCCTCTCACCACGACGTGCTCAACCTTGAACTCACATCTCCATCAACCATCAACCCCGAACGGAGAAGGGACACTCGCGAGTTTCAACCTGCGCCGCTGCAGACCGTTGCAAAACCCTTCCAGCCGCGACGAATCAAATGAGTACTCAACGGCTTCGTTAACTTCTGAAGACGAAGATTACTCGAAACCGTCGCCATCATAATAGAGGACTCTCCTGTCAGCCTCTAAAGGCCGTTTTACACGGTACACGGAATTGCGCAATATGACGTACGTGCGAAGGCGCAAACAAAACTGCGTCGTGTAAAGCGGTGCATTGCTAAAACACATGCGAGAATGCGTGGATGCGAGACGGCAAAATAGCCCCTGTTCTAATTTCGTGCATGCATTCGCGCAATTCCACGCCATTTTAGAAATTAATGCAGCTCTAACCTGCGCAATTCCGTGCCCCGTATAAAACGGCCTTAATTGTCACCCACCGCGTATTAAAATAGGTTTACTACAGCCGCCAGTCGCGACGCTAACTGTAGATAGATTAGAATGTCATGCTGAAATAAACCATTTAATATAAGCGCAGTAAACCAAACGTTTTACTAAAAATGGCATACTTATTGATCCCATAACTCTTAACATATATTCCTAGCGAGGGTAAATACTCTTTCGGAAACATTGGGAATAAAAAGATCGCTCCACACACTACACCGCGCTGTGGTCATTTTAGAAAACCAATTAAAAGGCGAGCAAAGAGGCAGTGTAACGTTTGGGTTACCTAGTAGGTATGTTAATCGCTCATATGAAGGTAAAAAGAACTCCTTACTACATGAATTGATTGATCTAAGTTTTATTCTCGGTGCATTACATGCATTTGCCCCTTCTGTTACCAGATTCCGGTTCGCAGATCAAATAATCGTCTTATAAGTTTACACAGCAGGACTCTCCAGACGTACTTTTTGCAGTAACAGTATTTATAACGTGGTTCCAACGACGTTCTTCAATTTCTAAACTAGTCTCAAGAGCTTATAGAATATTATAAGCATACCTTCATGCATAAACTAGGACCAGATAGACTGCAAATAGTGCCCTATCGAATCAAGAAAGAACTTATGAACTAATGAAGATGCGACAAAACTTTTTCTACATAAATATAAACTTTAAAGATCATGTTATCTTCCACAAACTTTCCACACGGAGGTTCACAATAACACAGATGTTTATGGCAATAAATAGTACTACTGCAGTTCATTATGCATGAAGAAATATATTTATTTAAATCTATATCTGATAGTACAAAAAATCTTTTTTCCCACTTTATTGGGGACTTAAAGTATAGATTTCTTCAGACCAAAACTCACAGACTATAATAATATCGATTGGTATCGTGCACAAGATAGTGCAGCTAAAAGGAACTGTCTTTGAAATCGATTTCACTCGTATGCATAAATAGGAAATTAGGGCTATTTTCATGTGACCACAGCATAAATTTCACTAAACGATACAGGAAAAATAAAAAAAATTAAATAAGCGCGGACATAAAAAACGAAACTAGGTAGTTATTTCCGGCACGAAAAACTCCGATTAATATAAATCACCACAGGCTACGGATGTATCGCCGAGTGAGCTGCTAGGAACTAATTAACTGTTTTTTGGCAGACGCGATAACCACTTGAAGCCACTCAAGTGTAAGACTATCAAGCTGGCAGAAATTATCTGAAACGAGGAAAGCAGCGAATTCCACATAGCCTAAAATTTGCAAAGTTTTCCTCCGCAAATGGCGACGGAAGGAAAAAATGGAATTTTAGAGAGAATTCATCATAGCCATGCTGAAACATAACTGCACACTGATAAACTATAAGCACCAACTGCCTTATTTTACACGGGTAGATAAAAGAAAGAAAGCTAAAATTTCCAAATAAAAATCCATACCTAGCTTCGAAATCTACAAATATCTACGGCTAAAACAACATACTACCAAGTAAGCCACAAAGACAGGGGTCGGGAAGGCGTTCAAACTCTTATATTACCTATTGCATACGCCTATTCGAAATTCACAGCAACATGGCATTCTTGCGTGCAACAGTGATGAAGTTACATGAGTGATTTACATTTTCATGACATGGAAATTATATTAAATTATTTATCCTTCACAAGTTTGCAAATATGTATTCGATGATTTCACGACTAATAATCTACTGGTAAACTGTTCATACTGCCGCGTACATCCACATGGTAAGTGTGTTAGCCACTTAGTGATAAGCAGGAGGTGAGTTTTCAGATGATTGCCATTTTACTTTTCCCTTAAGGATCAACAACGAATGCAATTCAAATGTCATCAAAACTGAAGAAGAGGGTATTTTTAGATAGGAAGATAAAATGAAATGTTTAGATGAAAAAAAATAATTTATAACGCATTGCCGTCTTCAGCTCTCATTCGATGACGTAAATATTTTGTAACCTCAGTTTTCTGCACCCACGTAATTCTGATACCTCATAAATGTTACCATCGTACGCCATCAAGTTATTCTCATTAGATCTGCACTTCGTTTTCATATTTCTCACCAAATTAATCTCACTAATAACTTCTCAAATTATCCTCAAATACAACTCGAAAACAATTTCACGAACACTTCCATCTTACATGACAAACTGAAAATAACCGTCCTCGTTTAAATAGTCTATAGCAATAAACATGCCTTTTAACATGCCCTAAATGTGCAACCGCTCGACCAAGCTCAGAGACAGATGGCGGCCAGTTATCTCATTTCTGATGGCTAATTGCACATCCAAAATAAAATACATAAAATTGATAATAAAAAGAGACTTTTGTGAGCATTTATGGAAGGCGGGTGATGAAAATCAGCATGTTAGTGCCTTTATTTATACAGACGTCGGGAGATCAAATTGCTTCCAACGAGATGGGGCCCCAAATGGAAAACGTCAATTACCGTGTGAGAAGCGCATGAGAAGTCTCGAGAGAGACAATTACCATCCATAGGTGGGTAATCATCCAGAGTGAGACGGGAGACTCAGCAGAGGATGTCGCTGTCAAGATGGACCTGTCATATCGCGCTCACTTTAGAAACAACAGTCAGCAACTTTGAAAAAGACCAAATTCTTTCTTTTGCTCTCAAAAACAGATTAAAAATTTCCTATGAGAAAGGAGAATTTTGGAGAGAGTCGCACACATAAATAATGAACTAAAGGAAAAAATAAGAAAATCATCTATTCAATAAATCCCACAACAATCTAATTAGCCTGAAAAACATTTCTTTACCCAACAACGTCATAAGCTTACTAACTAGATCTAGTGATACAACATCTTCGTCCACCAAGACCATGCACCAAATCACATATATTTGAGCTCGATAGAAAATTGATTCTCAAAGTAGCTGCATTATTATGAACAATAGCATCAATTCTTCAAGTAGGTTTTACATACTTATTAAATTAGGACCCTTCTTGTTAGATTAGATATTTTGATAATCCTGTTTTTTTAAACGAATACTGAACCGGATTGTTTTACGCCGGTAGGAAAACTATTTCTCGCCCAGGACCTTGATGTTATTAGCTAATATACATTTAATCGCCATCTTTCGCATGACCAGAACTTCCAAAAATTTTAAGCCCAGGTATTTTTACCAGGACATACATGTATGATCTTAGGTTTTCCCGGCGTATCAGTTGCAGAAAAGTTTCTCGGGTTTTCCACCGGTTGATGTCGTCCATGTCTCCCGACGTTTCGATCCGCGACTTGCTGATCAGAAGAAGAACGGCAGAACGGCATTCGGAAGATCCCCTGAGGATTATCAGCAAGTCGCGGATCGAAACGTCGGGAGACATGGACGACATCAACCGGTGGAAAACCCGAGAAACTTTTCTGCAACAGGACATACATGATTGCAACGGAGGTTATTCTGCTGACTTATCATATAAAATATAGTAATTAGCAGGTTCTAAGCAGATAAATGATAATAGTAGCGAGAGTCACCAATATCTCCACCACCGTGAGGTAGCGACCGTTAACAAGAATTGGAATAAACGCCTAAGCCAGGGTAGAGAGTTTTTCCTCCGCAGGATTCGCACACTGTAGTGCATACATGTAGGCAAATGGCCTTCTCATATTTGAGAATAAAAACAACATACAACAACTACTATAAGAAATATTCACATAATTTTTATGTGAAAGTTATTAATATCAAGTTATTAATAAGTTACATACATTAAATCGACAGTCCCCGAGCCCCTTTACCACTTGGGCGATGATTTTTTCGAGTGCCGACTAAAGAAAGACCAACGATCGGCAAACCTGTCTTCTTGACTTGGGCTTAAGGCTTGATTAATGATTGGGTCTCCGTACCACACAAAACAAAACGAACGAAATGATGTGAGTATTCAATATCTTGTCTATTTTTGAAGCGTCTGGGATAGAAGGAGGATTACGGGGGCACGTGCCCCCCTCTAAATCCGCCTATGCCTCGATCCCGTGATCAGTTAAACCCATTCGCCTCATTCTCCACGTCCAAAACTGACCGACATACCACACGGCGAGCATTCAGCACAAGATCTATTTCCACTACAACGGCGCCGCTTAACTCACTGTCCGCCTCACCAAGAGCATTTTTGGTCGATTATGCTTTCCATCATGCGCCTTGACAGCTCCACCGTGTTCTCTCCCTCTGGTTCTTCACTTTCGCACTCGGACTAATGGGAGAAAACCGGTGGCAGACGAATCCAAGGCGGTCGGCGGAGACCGCGAATTTTTCAGCGAAAGGCGGATGTGCCGTGGCGAGAGAGAGAAATGAGGTGAGGCAGACGGATAAGACGTAGGGGAGTAGCACGAGGATTTGGGTTGGTAGGGATGGACGCGGCGGGAAGAGAGAGGTTGGCATTCGGCGAGGCAAAACACGAGTCGTTTGCTCTTTAGAGGATTCGTTGGTGGGTTCTAAAGAAAGTTGAAACACTGATACTACTATGCATAATGGTGAACCACTGACACTACAGTACCTACATAATGTTGAACCACGAACGTATATGGCGATTATGTGTATCAGTAAACAAACCCTAGTAAGCAGTGGTGGATCCAGGATAGGGACAAGGGTGGGGGCTAAGTGGGGTTAAAAATTCCGGCAGTAGTGGGGGTCGGAAAAAATTACCATTCTATCTAGTGTAAATTGGATACCCAATAGATTCACCCCTGCTAGTAAGTAAGCAAATAATTGTGGTTGGGTTGGGGCGTATTTTTCAGTACCAATTAGATTGTTGTGGGATTCAAAAACTAGCTGAAACCCTTATTTTTTACCTTAATTTCATCATTTGATGCCATGCGTAAAGCATCGCGCATATACAATATATGTATCAGTATTAAGCTCTAGTAAGTAAGATAATAATTTTGGTAGGATTATGAAGTGTTTTGCAGTACTTGTTAGATTTTCGTGGGGTTTATCAAATAGATAAAACCCTTATTTTTCACCTCAATTTCACCAAGTGATACCATGGGTAAAGCATCGTGCATATAGGAAACCAAATGCTTTTTATCTCCACATATTCATACATTCGTGAAGTTTATAACTTTCCCTCATGGAAACCTACATTGCTACCTTGCGCCAATTATTTTTGTCCGTATAACACTAGATGATACATCGGTGTCGTCATCATCTACCTAACGACATCTTCCTTCTATTGAAATAAATGAATTGAAGCGTATTGAAATAAAAATTGGTGGAAGAAAACAAATGTGAAATTCTTACCGTGGAAAAATCTAGTGCGAGGTTGAAACTTTCATTTTACATTATACTCTGCAAGCCACCTTTGGCGAGCGAGTGTTCGGCAGGGGGTAAAAGGAATCGGGCTAAATAGGGTGGTTTCCTATTATTTTTTTATTGCCTAAATCGAAAGATTATTACTCCTGGAGTACGTATTTCACGCTTTTAGATTTTTAAATGACGATATCTATTTTTCGCGATTAAATGAAAAGTGAAAATTTTCAAGCGCGAGAAAACGCGACGCTAAAGTATGAATGCCGGGAAATATCTCCGCGTGACGTATTTCTGGTTCCCGCTGCCGCAAGTGAGGTGACCTTGAGGCGAGGCTTAGCGCTGATACGACGCACGCTGCTAGCGGGTAGCTGAGTACCCTGCTGACTGGTAGCGCTTGGCTTAAATAAGGATTATTAATACCTTATCAAACGAAGAAAACTTACCGACCTTAGCCAGTTTTAGTAAGTGATTATTAAGACATGTTTCCCTGAGCTCTGTGCCTCATGCATGCATTGGTAACCTCAGACGATGTATAACTCCTATCTTCTCGTATAGAAACTAGGTCCCTGTGACGTCACGTGGAGTGGCATCGCATGGGCGCCAATCTGGACCTTTTCAAATGAGGATAAAAATGGACCATTGCCATTCGTCTAAACCGGTATTTCTAAAACGAAATAATTTGTATATTATGAATACAGTAATGGTGGGTAAGGAATCGCAATCAATGCCTTTCGTTTTCTTTGATGAAGGAAACTACCCTATTATCCCTTCGGATACAAAAGTTCACTAACCACTTTTTTAATTTTTCGAATTCTGATCACAGTCACAAAAGGACAGAAGATGAAGATTAAACAATGAAATACAGGACAGGCACACTTGTAGATATTACTTTGGGATAAAATCAAGAATCATGAACCAGGAGGACATAAGACGGATGTCAATACTTGAGAGAACCCCTACTTCCTATTCAATCATTAAATTCTGAGGACAAAAAACCTTATGACTTTCAAATAATAGACATCTAATGAACAGAGAATTAGGCGGGCAGCTCAAGGATCTCAATTTTCGAAAAAATTGACTGTTGGAAAATGAAAAAGAGACTTCGTTCGAAATATGTGATACGGACGAAATAAATCTGTGGAAATCAATGAAGTCTCCTTTTCATTTTCGAGTATTAATTTCCACATAGTTGAGCCTAATACAATTGAACAAATTAACTGCTTATTACTACATGTATTACTTTTACGTGCGCCATAGCTGATCTACCTCACGCAGTATATTCATGCCAAAAGTTTCGGGGAAATAATCGCACACGTTATCCACAGTCCATTTATTACCATGTTTTAGACCAGGGTCGGACGTCAAGTTTGAATGATAAAATGTCACCAAGACCTTACTTACCAGAGTCGCAGTAGTTCCAGGCCTAAATAATGCCCTTCAATGGGGATATACAAACCAGCACCGACGAGGAAAATAAGAATGAGTTCAAAGGGAGAGACTGCGGATGTGATTTCAACGCTTGAATAACTCTTCAAACGATCCAGCTACCTATCGTAAGTTAGCTCAGAGAAAAAACCCGCAATAGATTTAAGATTTCACGCCTTAATCACTCACCTTTTCCGAGCTTATTATAGTCACTGGCTTTGAAGGATAACCGCTAACGAGGAAAGAATGGGTGCAGTTAGGGTAGTGCTGACAGTATATACAGAAAGACTCCCACGGAAAGAATAGGGAGTGAAAATTTTGGGCACAAAGGATGACAATTTGGCGAAGGTTCTCAAAATCGTACGGGGTAGACCTTCGCCCTACTGACAAGGAAGAACAAATAATATTCTTCAGCATCTTTATGGAAATAGTTGCAACAAATAATGAACTTTTCATCAGTCATGGCATGAGTTGCGCCAAAGCTCACGATACCATTCCTTCATAATAATATTTCATCAAGAAACTTTAGGATCAAATAGCAAAAGGCTAATTAAATGACAAAATCCACAATTTTCTAAATACGAACGTAAAACGTATCATTAATAGCCTACCTTAAGAACTAAATGCTTATAAAAACGCTTGAACGGCGTGGATCTGAAAGTGCGTAAAACCATCTATTATATCCACTTTTCTCGAACCGATTGAAATTATTAAGGAAACCCACAATAGTAGTAAACTTGACGATTCTTATAATCCAAATTTAAAGTTAAATATATATGTATATAACTACAAAATAAACCGTAATTACTTTCAACAACGGAAGGTTTCGCGGGAATCAACAAATGGGAGACAACAAACCAAGAATAAGACTCGTCTTTAATTACCCAAGTGGACGGAGATTCGTATTTGATATAGTGCGTGGAGAGAATATGCATTCCACATCACTGAAACATAAAATGTGATTAAACCCATACGGAAAATAAATGGCGCTTTTAGTTTCACAATAGTGACACAGTCCTTGAGCAAAAGATATTTTTGGAACAATGGCATGATGAAAAAATAATGGCCTTGAGCACAGCCCCAAGAAGAATGAATGGTAGAAGACTTGCAATTCACACGGATCACAACTTCTTATGACTACTCGAAGACCCTTTAACGCTCTCCCAGCGAGTTAAACCAAGGAAATGAACAATCCAAACATCTTGCTAATGTATTTAATAATGATCCGATGCGATCAACCAGCTCAAATTTTCCACTACATATATTCCACAGAATCAATTATATACAGTGATTCAGGTAACTTTTATGGCAAAAATGCGACAGATGAAATGCACACACATCTATTACAATTATTTTCGCAAAGCAATACCAGGGTATTTAATTTGAGGTGATTATACGCCTTTTATAAATTTTGATAGAAATCTGATACCCCAAGACTCAATCGTTTGTACATATGTTGAGGGGTGACCCATATCAATCAAGAAGATCAAAGAAAAAAATTTTAAAAACTCTTACAAAGATACGATTTTTCTGCATAAGACCACGAAGCAAAAAAAATCTATAAAAAGTATGGTGTATAAATGAGTTTCCCGAAAGAAAAATAAATAGCGTCATTGATTTCTTTGCAAAAACATATTTTGTATGCTTGCATGACATGCTGGATATGTATATCGTACGTTGCACCTATGTTCTAAAAATACATGTCCAACGGAACATCGTGGCTTTCTATTCCCTTCATTTATTTTACAGGAGGCTCGACCTCAATTAAATATGAAATGATAGTTTCGTGTCTTTCAAGGTAAAAACCACAGGCGACGGAGACGTTGTCGTATCGTATAGATCGCCATATTAATCCTTTAAGCACTAGAAAAACGTATGGAAAGAGCCAACGTTGAGCACAGCGTGAAATAAAAACCGCAAGATACTGAACTAAGGAAAAATACACTTCCATCGCATGGTAATCCCCAATCGATAAGAGGAGTAAGCAATGATCAGTAAAATATGAGCAGAAAATATACGAAGGAGAATACCGCAGAACAGAGGTGATAGATGAAAGGTTTTCATGAATGAATAATAATGAACAACACACCCATATTCTTCCCATAACTGGTATGATTATATAACTAGAGTTTGAAAATTTTAATTTCATGTATGAATGCCATTTCAAATAATAAGATTGCAAGGGATGTAATAACAGTGGCGATCCACGGAAGAGCGGCTGTGTTTTTATGAATTCCAGCTCTTAAGGTATCCCTCTACATGACCTTTAGAACTTTAGTAACTATATTAGACGAGAAAAACTACAAAACAAAATTCTAATGTGTTTTGGGAGGTAAAGGTGATGGGCTGGTCACTGATGGATTGGTCGTAGACCGAAAAAATATAGCCGCTAAAAATGGGAGAGGGTGGGCGCTGAAAACAAGCGGAATTAAGTATTATCTTCCCAAATTTGGAAATACATAATAAACCCCCTAAACTGATGATGGAAACCGACTCAATTTCCGAAACTTCGGAAGGCAGCAATGTCATCACTGACCCGGTAGAGAACCATAACTTCTTTCCACGAGGTGTAATTAACACTGATCAAATAAAATGATAGTTCCGTGTCTTTCAAGGTAAAACCACAGGTGACGGAACCGTTGCCGTATCGTATAGATACGGTTCAACGGAAAATTGTCCGCTGAAAAAAGTGGTCGCTTGGGCAGGTTTCAATAAATTATAATAATTATTACTAAACTGTTACTACTAAAATATCGCGGATTTGAGTCCCACCTGGGTAGGTTGTCCCTATCTGGGACATGGTTATTCGTGCACATGTGCCTAATAGTTGAATAGGGTAGTTTCGTTCATCAAAGAAAACCAAAGGCATTGATTGCGATTCGTTACCCACCATTAGTGTATTCATAATACACAAATTGTTTGGTTTTTGAAATACCGGTTTAGACGAATGGCAAGGGTCAAATTTTATCCTCATTTGAAAAAGGCCAGATTGGCGCCCATACGATTCCACTCCGCATGACGTCACAGGGACCTAGTTTCTACACGAGAGGATAGGAGTTATACATCGTCTGAGGTTACCAATGCATGCATGAGGCACAGAGCTCAGGGAAACATGTCTTAATAAACACTTATTGAAACTGGCTAAGGTCGGAAAGTTTTCCTCGTTTGATAAGGTATTAATAAACCTTTTTTAAGCCAAGCGCTACCATCCAGCAAGGTACTCGGCTATCCGCTAGCATCCTGCGACGTATCAGCGCTAAGTCTCGCCTCAAGGTCACCACACCGGGTGGGAGGGGGAACCAGAAATACGACGTACGGAGATATTTCCCGGCATTCATACTTGAGCGTCGCGTTTTCGCGCGCTTGAAAATTTTCACTTTTCATTTAATCGCGAAAAATAGATGTTGTCATTTAAAAATCTAAAAGCGTGAAATACGTACTCCAGGAGTAATAATCTTTCGATTAAAGCAATAAAAAAATAATAGGAAACCACCCTATTGTTGATTAAATCCAGATGTAAAAGTCCACGTACTGTTTTCGGTGGTATAGAAACTCCCGAATTCACACGATTTTTTTAAGCTCAACAGATTCAGGCGTTATATGGTGGAAGTTCTACATATTTAAATAAAAGCTGTCAGCACTTTTCCACAGTATTTTAATGCGCAACACGCGTTGTACCAGATGTATGTACCAGAGGATGGCTCCGTGAGCCGAAACGTGTCGTAAGCATTAAAATATTATGGAAAAGTGCTACCAGCTTTTACTTAAATGCGATTTTTTATTCCCATTCCACAGAATACAGCACATATGGCAATTTTATATCGGGGTGTTCAACAAATTTAACAATCACACGTGCACGAACAATAAGAATGAGGGCTCAAGGGGAGCCCTTCGAGGGTACAACACACCGGGCCCGGGACCCAGTAATCTTGCTGATACGCTCGATCACCCGGGGAGGGGGAGGACAGGAAGGAAAAAGGAAAGAGGCGCCGCCGCGATAGGAGCCCGACGACGCCTCTTGGGTAGGGAAAGGTTTGGAAGGGATAGGACGGGGAAAAACACCTTATAGCTATAGAAGCGAGAAGGGCCCACTAGCTAGCGAAACCAGGCGAAGCCATTGCTGTGCCAGCGGTTTTAGAGGATTATCCAATGAGGAAGAATAATCCAACGACCAAATCGCTAGATACGTGCACGAACAATCATGCCTTGGATAGAGGCATCGTACCCAGGCGAAACTGGAACCCGCAATCTCAAGTTTGGTAGACGAGAGAGACTACCCCCTCGCCAAGGAGGCCGGCAAAGAACATTTCCGGTTTAGCATCCCCACTGCCGAAGGATTGAACAAACTGTACTGTGGGGAACTCGTGTGAGGCTTATGCCTCGTTCAGATTACGATTGTTACAGCAATCGTTGGAACTATCGTGCATTCACACAACGATGGTTAAAATCTGTGCTTCCCTCTAGAGGTGACATCTAAGGTGAACGAGAAATTGACGGTTAGCAAAGCTGTTAGGGTATGCAGGGTCAAGATATTACTGTGTTCCACGTGTATTTACTGAGTAATTTTTCTTCCGCCCATATTCTTCCTTCCTAGGACAAATCCATGAAAAAAATAGAGCGAAGAGAACTTCACGAACTTTTCGTCTTTCTCTTGTCGCTTCCTTTTCCGGTCTCCCAGCGCCTAACCATCGTAAAGTGGCAACGCTTGGAACTACGTCAACTATTGTCAGAACATGCATTCACACGGCTAGTTCGGCCAACTATCGTTAGGACCAACTATCGTAGAGAGGAGAGCTGTGCCTCGTTCACATTACGATTGTACGAGCGATCGTCCCGCGACCGGAAATGGAAGCGACAAGAGACAGACGAAAAGTTCGTGAAGTTCTCTTCGCTCTATTTTTTTCATGGATTTGTCCTAGGAAGGAAGAATATGGGCGGAAGAAAAATTACTCAGTAAATACACGTGGAACACAGTAATATTTTGACCCTGCATACCTCAACAGCTTTACTGACCGTCAATTTTCCGTTCACTTTAGATGTCAGCACTAATCGTCGTGTGAATGCACGATAGTTCCGACAATCGCTGGAACAATCGCAATGTGAATGAGGCATCACACGGCTGGTTCGGCCAACTATCGTTATGACGATCGCTGGGACAATCGTACTGTGAATAAGGCATAAGAGGAACCTAGAGAGGAGAGTTGGTTCGCGTCGATCGTTCCCGCTGGTGGTCATCGCCGTCCGCACCGGTGCTTGGCCGATGGTTACGGCCACCGCCGCGCGTGGTGGCTATTCCGGGAGGGCGGACGCCTCGGGGCACATTCCGTGCGCAGCGCCAAGGTCGCCGTGTGCTTCCGACTCTTAAATCGCCGCGCTGCGCTAAAAGGTCACGCTCCGACGGACGCAAGATGATGACGGCGCGCTCACCAACTCGCAAATAAAAATGGCGGGCTCTCGATTCCCGCCAATTCGAGCGAGGGAAAACAGATGGCAAAAAAAACAGGCACAAAAAAATTAGTAAAAGGCAACTTCGCCAGCACACGGCGAAATCGAAAGAGAAGTGTCGCAGAGAACCCGAAATAGCAAGCTCACTGGTCGTCGCAGAACATTTTTGCCAAAACCACAAACCGTGAAGATGCGAAAGTTGCGGAATTCGTGATGGATTAAACACCAGGAAACCAATCCCAAGGCTGTATAATGAAGTTAATCGCCCATTTAAACTCATTTCTCAGGTAGTTAAACATGGAACGTTTAGTTAATCACACTCACCTGAAATGATATGCGGTATGTCAAAGGCTATTATTATATTACTTATAACAGTTGATAAGCAGTAAGCACTCAGCGGTGTGTGTGATGGAGTATTTTAACAACCTGCGAAGAAGATTTAAAAGGCACCACGCAGATGAAGAACCAAGAGTAGGTATCACGATTCAACGTCTCATCCGATGGACGAAGTGCTGTACATAAAGTGCCCTCCAGAAACCAATACCGTAGAGGTCTAACAGTCTCTGAAAAATCACAGCCACCGCCGGGATTTGAACCCTGGGTCCAGCCAGCACTCCAGCCCCCACATCAAGAAGCAGCATTTTCACTGAGATGCCGACCCAATCCTCACGAATTAGCACAGGAAGCAATTATAAATTCCATTCGAAAGGCAGTACGAACATACGAGCAAAATTCATGCACTAAAATTTGGGCATTTCCTTTTTTCTTAAGTGGTTACAACGCGTGTATCATAACTGCGGGAATCCACTTCGAGATAATTTTTGTTTCTTAAGTGAACTGAATTTAACAAAATCTCTAATAGAGCATCCCTAAAACATGTGAAAGGATGCTACAAGAATGACCCTAAGAGCTAGAAAAACATAAATCCATCGCAAAGAGTACACTATCACGTAAAAGCGTTTCCGATAACCGGACGGAGATTGTGAGTAAATTTTTAACCAGAGTATTTTTCTTGCCTATCAACTGAGGAACATCGTCGAAGACTAATGGAAAGAAATGTATCCCATTAACTCCTCCCCCACAGAGATATATGCAATGTTTACATTGCAATTACCGGGAAACAATATAACTGACGCTAACCTCCCACATTGCACGGCTATAAGCAATGGTCAACGACAGGAAAGTAATATGCATCATCTAGTTGCAATACGTGAACATTTCAATCACATAATAAAAATATTAAGCTAATATAGGTTGAATCAATGAATGAAATATTAAAACGTAAAACAAATGTTAACGCCACAGAAATCCAGAGTTTCCGCCGAATACTTCTAAAACTCCATTTTGGCAATTTTCGGGATAATAAAACGCGTACAAATTACAGACGGCCGAGAGAAGGGAAGTGAATGTTGATTTCTCTCACCCCAGGGCCCATGTACAAGGCAGTCTCCACTCAAGCGTGTAAAAATAAACCTTCGCAAGAAGGGGTGAAGGGCAGAATCATAAAATTTGAAATCAACCGAAACATTCCAAATTGGCAATAATCCATATCTCTCCCCTTTTCTGAAATTTGATTCATGATTTCCTACACATGAACGCACTTTCCCTCCTTTCAAATAGCCTACCCTTTAAATGAAATCGGACACAGCCAATCGGACATAAATTAAGTCGTACTGGATATGTGAGTGATTGAGCTAGTGTACACGAACAATTACTGTTCACCACTCTCAAAACTTACATTTTAAAATTAAAAAATCAAAACATAGGCATGCACTTAACCGTAATATTGCATCATTTCGTTCTTGCAGCTAACGGATCAGAACAAGGTATTAAGGTAAACGAAAAACGTAATAATGCAGCTTACATGTTTTCGCAAAAACGTAAAATCATCACAGAGTAACGGGGATTATCTCCTAAAAAATGAAGGCTTACTCAAACGTAAAATCATCGTGTTATTCAACCTTGAAAATTAAATGAGGTGAAGGAAAACTCGATGTAGATTATAGGTTGCAATAATAACCGGAAAACGTAAGAGCAGAAATGCCCGCGAATAATACTTTTTTAGGCTTTTAATAAAACTTATTACGAGAACGAATTGGAAATAAATGATGACATAATTCGAGAAGAAATCGTCAAACTAAGCCAAACAAATGGAAGCTTTACGGTATCGCCAATCTATCTTTCATTTTTAAAGTAGCGGCATAGAAATTTTTGGTAGCGAATTACTAACTTTTTGAGAACCAGTCAAACAAACCCATTATCTTCTATTTGTAGTCCAAGAGACAAGCTCCTAACTCAAATTTCATTTTATGGAATACTTTACCCGTACTTTGAACAAAACTCCAGCTTATAGCTGTAAGAAATGCTGGAGTGGATAAAAAAGGAGATCGAAAAGTCTAGTTCAATCACCAGATATAACGAATAGAAGTAGGTTCATCATAGGAGCTATTAAAGAAAACAGTTAAGGAAAAACGAGGTATCGATTAAAATACAACAATACAAATTAATAATAATCCAGTGGGCATTAACAATTGTATAACTAAAGCGAATATGATGAAAATAAATTTCAGAAGTTAGTCGTTATAAAAAGACCCATGAAGCATTTCTTTATGGCAATAAATTTAATAACCGGAAGCTCACTGGCCGAACACGAAAATATTTCTGTTCATTTAGTCGGAAATAAAATCTTCGTACGATAATTGAATTTTTTTGGCACATTTCACCGCGCATAAAATAGCTCGAATTGTTGTAGCAATACCATGGAAACTCTCACGGTTAAACGCTGCTGGACATCAGGTTAAATACGGCTGAAAATTGTTTTTTGACGAGTTAGGTCTGTAGACCCATTGAAGAGCTGCATCAAATATCATCCAAATACAAAATTGAAACGAGAAAAGAAAGTTATTTTTCAAAACTACGCACGCACAAATAAATTAATCACATCTTTCTGAAATCAAAAAAAAGCGGCAGCCTCGATTCATCGTCAAATATTATTCAACCAGAACGCTAATTCAAACATCAAAACGAAAATATCCTGGAGGACGTGTGACGACAATCTAAAATTTAAAAACGGTACTCCTCAAGAAGTATTTGGTGGTGATTGAGAGGCACGTTTAAATCCAATTCTGCTCATTACTTCACGTTTGAGATGGTTTGCTTTAAGAGAGGCCTATTAGCCTATAATCGTCCAGCTTACAAGGAGGGCAGACTACGACCGAGGAAATGAAGCGAAAAAATTTGAGAGAAAAGGTGGAATGAGACGAGGAAAGGGTTGGGGGGACCGGAATTTCGGGACCCAGAGGGTGGGGGGGGGGGGAGAGGTAATGGGCCCATGGAGATAAGTGGACGGTGCTAATACTAAAATGGACGTTTCGCGGTCGCTGCCATGATATCTCAAGGCCATCACCGACCACTGAATCCTGGGGTACGGCAAAAACTAATTCCGGGGCTGAAAAAAACCAATAATGGTAGACTTTGCGTATCTTTTTTATCTTGGGATAAAACAGTAAATCACCCCTCACGGAGCCTTTAAAACTGAAGCTAAGGTAATAATTTAAACAGCTCATCCTCGAACTTCAACCGTAATACGTTTGAAACACGGAGGTATGTTAGGTATTCAAACACTCCTTTCGAGAGAAATGTCTGGGGTCAGGAAGGCCCATAAACTTGGAGAAGGGAAAGGAGGAGCATTTGAAGTACCTTAGTCCAAGGCCGTCGGGATTTAGTGGATACGGTTTAGCTAAACATCAGAAGGTGAGGTTCCGAATTACGACACAACTGGGAACACAGCAAAAAATGATGACCGATGCCGATGTTGATGAAAATCTCATCGCTGAAGTAAAACATGAACGCTGTTTTCAGACATAAATTGCGTTGTGTTAACGATTGTAATCGCTAACATTTCGCAATTTGTTTCGTCCACAATGATAAAATCACTTCTGTAAAAAACTACCTACCATAAATTGAAAGTGCTAAAATCTAAATTAAATATTTAAACAAGAGCAGAAAAATACTGTTCTTGCACCATTGATTTCTTTATTAATTTTATAACTTTTGGATGAAAAAATATTTAAAAAAACAACTAGCAACTAATGCACAAATATTTTAAACTGAAAGGCTAGCGAGGACATTATTGAGTAAACACAAGCAATTCAAAATTAAAAAGAAATATTTTTAACCCCGTTTACAACCGTCTACTGTGAAACCCCACCGATCTCAATGGTTTCACGTCATAACTCATCATACCGATCTTTATTTTTTACAATGGAATTGTTCGCAGATAGGTCGCAGACGCGATAGACGCAGGTCGAGGTTCACCAACGAGCTATGTGGAAGTCACAGAGCTCATTTCACTATTGACCTTCAATGGGCTGAATAGGTCACCCGCCTAAGGAAGGAACTATCCCTGCCACAATAACGGTGGTGAAAACATAGTAGTTTGAAACATAATGTCCTCCACACCATTGGCAGCGTGGGCACACTGGGAACGCGGGTCGATAGAATGGGAGAAACAACGCTGGAACACAAAATTTTGACTTCTTTACGTTCCGGGTAGCGTGACTCCGCACACTTCTTCACACAACGAGGAAAGTTGAAGGAGTCGCAGAGTTGTGATTAATGGTACGGCGGCATGCTCCGCGGGGAAAATTGACCGCTTTCGGGAGAGGAGGAGGGTCTCGGGACCATTGCAACCCAAGGGAGCCGAAAGTGTAGAGAGTGGGCAGAGGAGGAAGCCGTCGCAGGTCTCTTGACCCACAATTCATTGGGTCCGGCTCGAGATGTCAATCCTTTAATTGCCAGGAGGTATTTTTTAAATGATAAGGACACGGCAAAAGAATTTCAGAGTCGTGACTGATTGTGAGATCTCCACCGAAACTTTCGCATGGCTCCACGTAGAGTGCAAAATTCGGGACAGCGGGTCTCACAAACAAAAAAACACAACATGCGCAAACGGAGGAACCAGTTTTTTTATGTTTTTCATACCAATTCACTGCTCACAAACAGCTTTGCACCCCGCACATATCTTCATTAAGTTTAGAAACTCAGGTGAATGTGATCATTAATATACCCAATTAGATTCGTCAAATTCAAGACTTTACCTACGCTACAATTAAAATAATCGATATAAATCACAGCAGAACGCCGTCCTCATTCGGTTTGGATTATGAACCAAAATATACAACTCAAGCCATGCTGAAACAATGTGATTTTTCAGATACAACATGCTAACGTCCATGTATTTCACGCCAATTAATATGAAATCACGTGACCCAACCAGAAAATACTGCTTGATGATTACAAGCTTAACAAATAAGGTGATGACAAATAGAACGTTTACTTCATCTTTTTGTTGCTACAATTCCTACAGTTTCTTTTACAATGGATATTTTCTATTTAAAGGCAATCTATATTTTTTAAATGATGTTTTTTTACCTCAGCGTCTACGTTGATACGAGGTTTATCACCGACAAATGATCGTAACAACATTTTTTTTCTAATTTAGTAAGTAGATTACAAATTATATATTGTGAGATATTTTCTCATATTACCTCTATTAGCAGCAAATAATTTTTAATGTTCGTAGTAATACTCAGCATGGAGAATTATCTGTTACCTAATGACATATCCAAACGTTACAAGTACCTACGTGCATTTTCAGAATCCTTTTGGGATGAGAAAAGTTTTAGTTCCCTCATAAATAGACTATTATAAATACTTTCAATTAAAACGTAGTACTACCCGCAGGAGGGAATATTTCTAGCCGTGAAAATGTGTCGACTTGAAGACGACGGAGGGACCCGGTGCTGCGAGCAGCTGCCTCGGGAGGAGCAGGTGAAAAGGGAGGGCAGCCGGTGGGGCTTCCCTCGTGGGGCGGGCACGGAGGCCGCATGGCTGGCCACATGAGCACGCGCCAGTGACCATAGGATGGGATGCGCAGTGGATGACGACGTAGGCAGGGAAGTGCACGGGAGATGAGGACGGAGGTGGTCCGTGGGAAGAGGGGGAGGATGAAAACACGGGCAGACACGATAGAAAAAAATACTGGAAACACTACCTGAGATTTCTTGACTCCTAAAAATCAAAATGCATCCACAACCTACGTCGTCGTACCCTGAAAGTCACGTAGCAGAGACGGTTAAGGCGGGAGGGGCGGGAGGCTCTCCCAGGACATTCGTAGGGAGAATACAGAAATAGTAACCACAATATGAGTATGATTGTATTTCACCACTTAAGGGAATAACGCTTGGGTATTTCACATGACCGTATTTATTTCTCTACGGAGATTCTATAAAAGGCACATATCGATTACAGGTATTTCAGAGTGTATGCACTCCACGCGCCAAGTCAAGTAAATAGTCGCCACTCTCAATCCCCGCCAATGCCGCCTAAATCGGCCCCTCATTCCAAGATGAATGCCAGGGATTGTTTTCGGAAATACGAAGTATCCTCACTATTTTTTTCTAAGGACTTCTCAATGAAGGCAGTTTCAATTCACTCATGGTGACTCAATATTAAAAATAATAAATAAAGATGAAAATAGGAATGGATAAAATAGGAGGGAAAACATAAGTATTAATTTGCCTTTCACTCTTGGGGAAAACTAGACGGCTGTTAAAGTCTCTTTTGTGACCGGGCAAATGACTTGGACGCATAAAGGCATAGAACGGGGATAAGATGCTATAAAATTAACGCCAAAGGCATTACACAGTTAAATGAGCTTTAGATCATTTTCCAAAAAACAAAGTAATCTCAGATTGAACTTTAAAAAATCGTCACCACACTTTATATTCTTCACCTACCAAGTAATGAGCGAGCATGCATGGCGCTAAAATGTTGCGTAAGTCACCGATTTGAGATTCCAGAAACTATGAATCAATGTTTTTCTCACAAAATGACCGCGTTAGCAACATACGCGCAATCGTACCGATAAGAGCTACAATTCACGATACGCCATTCGGCACTATTCCAGCATACGTGATATTTCCAAGGGAGTAGCATTGATTTCAAAAGCGATTTAACGCGCTATAGTCTGATTTTGTGTCAGACAGTCTCAGGAAAAGGGAAATATCCAACATTTTCCTTCTACGCTTTAATGACCTTGATTGATTACATCAAGAGAAAAAATAATGCAACACTCGAGAGGCGTTTAATTAAAACGTACTATAAATTAGCTTCGTGAAAGCCGCGAAAAATATAGACGAGCGTCGATAATAACCATGAATTGTTACCGCACTCATTTGGAATAATCAGTAAGCCCGGATTTTCGAAGATGAGTTAAAGAAGACCGTTTGGTGCATTAAAAATAAGTAAACCTTCTTGAAAATGGCAAAAACAGTTTCGGTTTTCACACATTAGTACTGAAGTTAGATATTTAAGAGCCGGTTAATTAAAACAGGTTAGTATTTTGTGAAAAAAACTGAACTTATTCCGTATTTTAATGAAACAATCGTGTATATACTTTTGACCAGGACAGTAACAGGACCATAGACGGTTCGAATTTTTGAAACCCGGATTATTGGCGTCCTACTGTACCCTTTAAATAAGTGTACTGAGTGGCCTCGCATGGTCAATGTAAATTGTGACGTGTCGAGGAAGTGATATGAGGGAAAGGCGGTTAAGAGAGGAGAACTGAGATAGTGAAGGGGAAATGGTCATGATGGAAGTTGAAGGACGGAAAAGTGACATGAAAGACGGGACGGATGACGAGGGTAAAACGGAAGAGTGTGAGAACCGCTGCAAAGCATCGATGCTGACTTTCGAGAGTACTTCCACGTATAAATTGACGCCCACACAAAACGGGACGCAATCGAAAGATTCAATCGGTAAGATCGACATGTAAGAAATGCGGTTAATGTCTCAAGCTTCTCAACCATTATTATCACGATTAGCCAAAAGCATTAAAAGGATTTATATCCACGTCATGCGCTGATTGCCTCCACTAAAGGCTTCAGAGGAGAGAACACGAAGACAGTTTATTTTTAAAAGATTAAATGAGTGGTCATTTTAATTGTATTTATTTTGGCCGTAAACGAGTATAAAATTCGTTTCAATTACATAGTGGCTGATTTACGCTTTTTCAATAAATGAGCACAGTTTACCATTGGCAATGATGTTCAGCTAGAAGTGAGTTGTAGAAAAGTTAATAGAACTGTATATCATATTTCCGCAGATTAGAGAAAAATTGAAACTGAGATATTAATTTCCCGCCGATTATACATGGTATTACCCCCGAAAACTGTCCACGAGTAGCGAATAATCATAACGCAAAATTAATTTCATCACCTTCCCTCGTGTTTTAGCAGTATTTTTTAAATTGGCAAATTAAAAGAAGCTTATAGGATAAAATACATTATGACCTCAGCGGTGATGAGATGGTTTCCTTTTGCTGAACTCTCCTTCAGGTAAATAATTTACAATCACATGATTCACAAAATATTGACAGAACTTTGCGATCAATCGGAAAATATATAAGTATTTTTATTGGCATGCAGGAATAGCACCACATCTTGGAACCATCAAAGAGCTCTAAAATCCATGCAAGAGAAAAGGAATGAAAAAATGGTCAAAGACGAGGGTAATGAAGTTTAGAATACAAGGAAAAGGGAGATAAATACAAAGGGCTAAAAAATCTTCCAAAATATTCCATAAATATGCGGAACAAAATATAAAATCGAAGTTGGAAACTAGTACATAGGAGGACTGGTTGATTCCTAGAGAACAGCAGGTGGTCCAAACGCTGGGGTCTGAAAGCTTTCCTGTCTTTCAAAGCGATGATGCACGCTTCATTACCAAGAAAATTCACAAAAACCATGGGCGCAGACAGAAAAAATTCCAGTTTAAGGGGATGGCTTAAATTCCATCCAGTATGTGAGCCGCGGGGGAGACGCTAGCATGCAATCCGAATCATCAGTCAGTAGCAGTACGAGATACTGTGAGAACGAACAACGGAATAGGAGAAAGGCTGACCATCTCACGGCTAATGCACAATCCAATTCCATTCCATTGGAATGCTGTTCTATTACCTCAATCTCACAATTCCAGTAATAGATAAAAAGAGAGCGGTAAAACCAAGAATGTAGAATTTCACTTTCCATGAAGACACTCAGAACGGATTACAGATAATAAACATAACCTTTTCATGTAAGAGTACATGTATACAAACGATACGGTGAACAATATCCATCCCGCAATAAATATCAAAATATCAACTTAAACACACACTATACCACACCTGACTAAGAAAAAGAACTTGCTCACTGAGTCCTACGCGGCTACCGTCGATGAATTGGAAAGGATTTTAGCATTGCATGGAGCACATAGAGGTATTTAAGATAAGTGTTTTTTTTTCTTAATACGTATACAATGGCTCCTTTAATATTTACCAAACTATATATTCATAAACTATTAAAACTATGTATTTTATAATTATTGGGAGCAATTAAAAGTCCAAATAAATTGCTCAACAAACAAGAATTCTCCATTCACGCATAAAATTCTTCACTTACGACCTCATCGTGGCTAAAGATCCGCAAGATGATTCAGTTCATACCGGAGTTCCCAGATTCCTTCCATCGTGACACTCGAACTTACCTGAAAGTAAAATAAAACCGAATCAGCAAAAAAAGAGAAGGACAGTTTGCAAAGAAAGGAGCAAAAAATAAATCACTGGAGAGACCGCAGTGAATCGAGGTAGCCGAGACTGACAGCACAGCCTCGGCGAATAATAACCGAAAGAGGTCAACACGAGATGAGTTTCCCTGACAAATGACGGCTGAGATCTTAAAGAACTTTTACCCCGCAGGCATCGGAGACCCGACGAAAACGCCGTTTTGAAATTGTTTCACGGTTTAAAAACGCTAATTAACTAAAAGGACCTTGATTCCTCTTTCTCGAACTATCAGCTGCGGACAAAAACATGGTAAAGTTATTTTTTCAAGCCGCAAAGTCGTACTGACCTCGTTGTTATGTGTTTCAGTCCACATGCAAGAGGATGAAGACCACAAAGAGAGATTTACCGATGAATAAATTCAGTAAATTCATTTATACGAAAGGAAATCGGAGACAATTTCAGAGATGGGTCGTAATGGCACTCTGAAGTATACTAACACATATCCTAACACATATCAGCTGTAAAATGACGAATCAAGAATTTTTCTTGCACCAGGATAGGTAAACGCTGGGGAAATCCAAAGGATGAATCTTAAGGTGCGCTTCTCGGGATATAAAAGAGTCTTGAAGTGAATGAGGATGAAAGACCAAAAAGAGAGATAAAACAGCAAAATTACTTTTTCGATTCATTTCATGAAGACAGTGGAAGCGAATGAAAGACGCCTTAAGCAATAAAGACAGTAACACTAAATCATTAAATTCACCAACGGATGAAGTTCGCCATGAAAAAATAGTGTTCCTGCAGTGCACTAAATCATTACCACCATCTCTTTCAACAATACCGCTCCTAAATACAGTATGAGTACCAAGAAATATGATTTTGCCATACTCTATTCGCAATTTTTCAGACACTATTACAACATACACCTCACCAAAATTTCATCACTTAAAGTGATAAAAATGCGGTGCAAGTGCAGTGAAATATTGACCTCTTATAAATTAAATATATTAATGACAATAAAATGCATCTAAACACTTATGGAGCACCTAACGAATGGCATGTTGAGAATCGGATGTTTCAGTATCTAAGATTTACTTATGGGTAAGAGGATGGGAGAAGTCGACAACTGAATTTTACAGCAAAAAGGATTTTTTCGCACTTTTTTGTCATTTTCCTCTGACATTCCACGAGTTTCGAGGTTTGCCAGAAGAGTGGCCACCCTGATGCTGACACATTTCCCAAGACAGACTCGGACGAGAGCGACCTACATTGATGCAAAAATTCGCGAGTCAGGAGTCGCCGAAACACGCGAACAGGGAAGAGGAAAACGCTGACCATAAAACCACGCGTCCTTCCACGTTTTTTAAGAGGATTACCTCGGAACGTTTTATAAGGCGTTTAAGGGAACGCGAAGTCACGCCTTAACGGCACGGAAAAAGCTTATTACTACCACGCAGGGAAATCCTCAGACAGAAGAAAGGAAGAGAGCATTGTCAAATCGCTGGATATTTTCGGACGCCTTTCCGCGAACGTAATAGTTTCGGGAGGATCGCCGTGTCCAGAAATATTTGACGAAGGAGGGAGGGATGGAAGTAATACAAATAGTATATTTTGAATGCCATATCGTAAAATTTGTAAACCAAATTACATGCATGCATCATTTAAATTACCCTAATTAATAATACACATTACCCTAATTAATAATACAAATTTACATACAAAAATGGTCAATAACTAATGGGTTAATGCTACGGTATTATTATAAAGAACATTCTCATTATCTGTGTTATGGCTACTTATCCAATGGATGGATCGTGTGAGTAGAGCGGAAGTTCTAAGAAGAGTACGAGAGGAGATACGTCTTTTGAAAATCTTGGGTATAAGACTAAGAATTTTACTAGCCACATTATGTGACAAGATGGTCAAATGAAAATTACCGCTGAAGGACAGGTGGAGGGGAAGATCGGTAGAGGGAGGCCATGGATGAGGTAGCTAGAGCAGACAGCAGAATGTATGCAGAGCAGACAGCAGAAGGATGTACAGCAGAATAATTATGTAGGGATAAAATATTGGACGAGAGCAGAATTCAGAGGAGAGCTGCATACAATCTCTCTCAGGATGCCTGATGATAATGAAGGAGGTACATCGCCCCTTCACCTCCTTCCCTTGTGGGCGGAGGCTCAATATGGTCAGATGCGAATTGTATTGAGTTCACTTGGGGAAGGGGTATCCGTAATATATTATTTAGCATTCAGTAATTGATATTAAAAGACCAACCAAGACAACCAACGATTCCGCATTCAAATTTTCGAGGCCCACCGTAAGCCACTGAGTAAATTCATTTACCACAGCCACCGGAAGCCTATCGCGAATATTTAACACAGAACACTCTGGTATGAGTTCTCCCCGCACTGGAATTCCCTGCTTCCGAACCACACTCCTCGAAGTTTTAAGCTAATTCAAATTTATTCTATCTCATTACGCCCGCCATGCGCTGCCAAATTCCTCTCATGACTACATTCAGAATGGTCTTTTGGTGAATAGGAATTTTCTTTCTTCTCAAGACGAGGGAAGGTAAGAGTGGGCGTGGCGGGAAGTGAATGTTTAAGGCCTCGAGAGGGATGATGATCCAAATTGTATTTTCTCATGTTCAAAGGGAATAATGCACCGGAGAAAGGAAATGGCCACACGATAATGTGGCATTGGAGAAGACAAGCTATTCTCTCCTTCCCATGATCACCGACATGCATTCTCTCTCTCGCGACCGTGTTAAATGAAAATGGAGTAGGAATCCCACCTTCCTTTATGCGTCGTTAAAATAATGCTTTCCTTGAGGCCTTTCCACACGCCTTTTCAGCACCGTTCAACGACACACTCCAGGATCTTCGCCGAACTTTTCTTTCTCAATAGACGCATAAACTTCACAGGTTACCGCCTTCGCCTTCCTTACACCTTCTATTGAATGGCGCCGTCTTCACTGTAATACGATTTTACTTTTAAAAAGAAATGTAAAACGGGACTGGCATAACTTAACGATCTATCTGCTACACATATAAAAGAGGATGTCTGTTTGTCTGTCCACTCTGCGTTTCGATACGGCTGGACTGATAACGACCACAGTTAGTACATATGTGTACCTCATACTCCAAAGTCCCGTAGTGCTACTTTTAATTGCATCCGACGCGTCCTTGGCGTTGTTTTCTCATCACAGCTTTTTACGTCATGTCATACAACTTCTGTGGTAGGACATCCTGCTTGGTAGGCAAACCTCATGACACCCTCAAAGAGAAATCAAAAATATTGCTACGTAACCATTAATTCCAAGTTTCAATTTTCCTACTCCTCTGGGTACTATCTTTCCGTAGCAACTCCGGGTGGCCTGCTACTTAACAATTAACTTCGTAACTTCCACGTACACGGACGTGGAAAAAGGGCATCACTTCATAGTTTTCGCGGAGTACTTTTGGAATAATGGCGAACTGTTTGATAGAAAGGAATATTTCAATGCTCTGAACTGAAATTCTCAAGGAATAAAAGGTTTATTCTCTATGTGGCGCTCACCCAATCTCGATGGATATTGAGGAATAAGCACTCACTTAGTACATTTCTGCCATAAAAAAATATATACATATCGTAAAAACAACCGGTTCCACCGCTACAGCGTCACTATCAAGGGAAGGATACCTATGGAAAACAACTGGTTATACCCCAGATAAAGATCCTGTAGAGTTGAAACCGGTAAGTTTTACATCATATATAGTGGATAATTACGAAATGACTGCTATTCCAACTGATACTGTCGACTAACAAGCCAATCCGTAAAATAAATGTACCTTAGGAATTGATAAAATATTTCCTACAAAGACCATTCCCACTGTATGATAAAGTGGGAACGCACATGGCACTATCTTAGCTGAAATTCACCATTTTATGTAAACAAAATAAAAAAGCCCAAATTATACGATCTCGATAAAAAAATAGAGAGTACGTCTAAATAAAAACAAAATATTCAAAGATGCATACAATCCCAACGCATTCAAACGCAGCTGAATACACGAAGGTACTTGTTAAGTTGTCCGCATGTGAAATTTGTGATCTAAAATGCGCCACCTTCATTCCAATGCATTGAGTTTAACCAAGAAATTGCCCATCTAGTCATCTTGAGGACAACAAGAATCGTGCTCCATTATATACGAGGAAATCACACCCCTCAAAATGTAAAATATAAACAATGTCCAATGAGAATGAATGCTAAAAAACCGTTGCATCACGCCAGTTTTATTTTTAAAAACGTGACATCGCACAACAGCATCAACACCAGAGTAAATGAAGGATTGCCGAGAATCTATTCAAGGATGACTTACGGTTAAAATTAAAACCAAGCAATCGCAAAAGAGTTATTTTTCCTCATATGTTTCGATAAGGAATTCCCATTCTCCTAAACGAATGATAAATGAAACGTAAGTGCTCCACTATTCACGGTTGTCGCCGTCCACACTTTCATGATCCGAATGACTCTCTTCCCCTTTGTCCCAGAAAACTTCGAATCTTTAATATTTCGCACGAGTAAAATGGGACTGAATATAATTAAAGCGGACTTAATTGAAGGGACGTAAACTCCACAAAACGAGGGAAAGCGCAAGGTGGAGGGAGTGGGAAGGGATATTTTTTTTTACTCTCTAAAATTTTTAAAGTACGTATCCGGTGGGCTCTGGAGCCGATGACAGACCAAAAATATCTTACACTGAATACATGCCCGAAGAAGATCTACAATGATTAACGATTCTCGATGGTCGCTGACTATGGATGGCAATTGATTCCCGAGGATCCGATTGTTTTCTATCATTTTCGACAGCGATGAGTGTAACCGATTATCCACAACGCCATCTTCTGGACCGTGATTAGAAACGTAAGCACCGATAGCCCCTTACAATTGATAATCAAGTTAGCGTCCCAATCAATAGACCATTGACTGCCAATTGATATCAGCGAAGTCATCCGCTGGACCACTCACTTACAACTGAATGTTAATTAAAATCGTTACGCGTAAACGCACTGGATATAACTGACGATATTTTGCAACCGACAACTCCTCGATATTCCATAAAAGATGATCAAAACCGTGATTTCGATTCCTACCATTGATATGAAAAAATTATCTAATCTTCGATAGTCAATATCACCAAATATAGGAGAGAACACCAATTTTTGACTTACAAGCTTTCTTTTGACCGACCACAGTTTAGACTCTACATGTCAGTTCTAACGAGAACTTCGTTAACAGTTGAATAGATAGCGCTAGGTTACAGAACAAAATTGATCACCTTGATAATAACTGATACAGTCGAAACCAAAGTCGATTAAGCAAGTAAAGAAAACGAAAGGCGAAAAGGGAAGTTATTTTTCTAATACGCCATACCAAAAAACTAAACCTGACACTTAAAACGTATTCGACGTACCGTACTCACTTCGAAGGAGCGGCAATTGCCGTATCATTGAAATACTAAACTATTGAGGACCTATGCGCCTTTATTTCAAATGAATAACTGTGGAAAAATCTAATGTGAAAATAAGAGCTATTTGAAGCGCTTAAACTGAAGCAAAAGGTCTCACGGAGTGATAGCTCTCTTTTCAGTTTAAACTGAACATTTTGACACACATAAATAACGTCCAAATTACGAGAACTTAAATAAAAAATATAAATAATGTTCAAATAAAGAAAAAAATACAAATAAACATTAAATTTGCAAAATTTTCAGGATCTCTTGATAAAACGACCAGCAACGCTCGGGAAACGCTGAAGTCACCAAAAATTGAGGTGGCGACACAGCCCAAAAAGTTTTTCACTACCATCATCGACGATAGTTTCGAAAAATCATACCAGCCTCTAAATACGGCAGGGTGGATATCTGCCACGACGGACGACGACGGCCGCCAACTAACTCATGTAGGAAGGAACTTGTGGCAAAGTCTCTTGGAAGCCGATCACGTGCGCAAAGTGGACAGCCGGTATGAGGTGAGAGCGAGGGAGGGACTCCGCACCGCAATCCCCTCTTGAGTTTTTCCGAGGAACGGAGAGGAACAGTCCCCGACCATTCGAAGGTTGCCCTTAAAAAGGAAACTCGGTGAGGGAATGACATTTCGTTTTCACTTGCCGTACGCTCGTCCGTGGCATCCCATTTTAAAGCGACGATCACCGCTGAAAGTGAAGCTGGAGGCAGGAGGGGGAAGTATTTTCCCATATCCTCAGTGCTGGGAGCAAGGGGATTGCATAGAGGAGGCCCAATTCCATCCCATAGAAGGCTATATCTGTCGCCACTTCGGTCGTATTTTAATTGGCTTCCAAAAATGTGCACGGCGCGGTGATGAGTGCAATGCGATCCACTTTTTCCAATATTTTGCAGCATAATGTCTAACATTGCGAGGAATAGCATTGAAAAGTAATGAATTTGATTGATCACATCATCATGTGTACAAATTTTCGTTAATACCCCTAATTATACCGTGTTTCCCCATGAAACTCGAATTACTTTGTCCGTTAGCGACACGAGCAGCTTTTGTAAACCAATTTAAATGCGCGGTGGGTGACAACTCATTTAGGGACCGACTTGACGATCCTCTTTTGTAATATTCGTGGCTTGGACAATGGGCTCAGAGAATCGTCCCAGACAAGCTATGGTGTTAACTGGCAAATTTTCCACAAAATATCAAAAATCGATTATTGAAATAAATTATTAAATAACTCGCTTCATCCTAATAAAGATTATTCTTCCTATTGAGTTCTTTCTATTGATAAACCTTCCTTTTTTTCCCTCTTCATAAAGGAATTGAAAATACTCTATAAACGAAGGTACTAGTGTTTTACCGTCGCATATTGCTGAGTAAGTCTTAACGTTTTTTTAAAATTTCTCCACTCCGGCAGCCGATATCTCACTTAACCGGAGGAGAACACGAGAAGACAACTGCGACCGCGTCTGTACTACCAAACGCTTCGTTCGAATAAAATACCATGAGGAATATTTGCAACATTTGTTGCAAAGTTAGCTTTAAATTTTTGGTATGCGTCTTCATTGAAAATTTTGAACGAAGACGACATCAGTTTTTCTCTAAACCTACTTTATACTCAGTTATTATTTTATTCATCGAAAATTATGCATCATATTATTTAGATTATGTTGCAAAAATTAAGCTAATGGTACTTTGTCGCAGCGAAATCTTAGGCATTAGTATAAATTTTCTTCGAGAGAGTGGAGCACTCTTTCTTGGCTCCATTCCCACTGATAGGAGACCCAAATTGCCGAAATGCATTAAAATAAAATCCTCTCACAGCAAGAATATAAATGCAATAATAGAAGGTTTCGTACGTCTCCGGTCGCCAACTCATGTCTTAGTTACACGAAGCCATCCGAACATTACACAATTTCCAAGTTAAAATTATTCTCCTAGGATCAATGGTCAATTGATTACCGGTACAGTGCATTCCGAATACGAAACCAAAGGTGGGTTTGTCGACACGGAACTGAGGGTAAAATATATACCTTTCGGCAAAGTGCACTCGACAACTGGAAAGATAAAGTGCAGTTCAGCGAAGGGGAATACCAGCAACAAGAGTTATTTTTCCGCTGCCCTCGCCTCACGTTTTCACGCTAAAGTCGTGAAAGAACAAGAAGATACGACCATTGCACCGTCGCAGCCTAACCTTCTTCCAACAAATGTCAATTCTTGAAGATAAAAACACCCTTTCCATCTGCAGTACCCGAAGTATTTCACTACTTTATTCCAGTTGTAGCAACAGAAAATTACACCTCACTTAGACAACCCAATTCAAAGAATTTTTTCAAATAAAGAGGTAACCATAAAGGCTCCTCGTAAGTATAGGTTAATCATATTTTACACGGCAAGCATACAGCATGGGTAGAGCAGAGCATTATATGAGAACTAAAATACGTGATTTTCAACGGTTAGGGAAAGCTAAATAAATGTCAGCAAATCACGTTTGCCCCAGTTGTACCGGATTCGTGATGCACCGTACACACGTCCGACACAAATGCTCCCCGAGAGAAGAGTAGAAACGTGAAACCCTAATTCGACGAGTTTTGACGCGAAAATTAAGATAACCACCATTTCCTTCGGACGCAAATTGTTTAGCAAATCGAGTTGCGAGCAAAAGCACAAGCGACGATAACGTTTCACATTATTACGAAATCACTGACGTCGGTGACACATTTGGATTTGAGAATGGCGAGAGCTCCGTGGAATCTTTCTTCTAGCATCCACGCAACCTAGAGATAGCCTCCTCCCTTCTTCGTAGTCAAAGCTAAAGCGAGCGAGGGAGATCTAAGGGTTCATACCCTCGAAATGTTTGGTATACATATAACAGGGTTCCCACTGTAACTAAATTATAAAATTCACGGTTTTTTCCAGGTTTTCACGGTCTAAATTGCGTCAAATTCACGGTCTGTTGATAAGCCATTTTAGAATAAATATTGATCACAAAAAATCACTGGCCGCACGTTAACTAAAGATATAGCAAACGCGATAAACGCCGGGAATGCAAACGCAGCAATGAAAGTGCTCTTGCGACGTTAGAAAAGTTTCGGGCCGGCTAAAGGTTGTGAGTGGGAAAATGGAGGGTGACAGGGAAGTGAAGAGGTGTCTTGATTTCTTGCCAGGGTTAATGATCACTTTGGCTAAAGGTCTTCCAATCACAGCCATAAGGTCTGTGTGCCGTCATGACACACGGACCAATATTTGCGCTTCGAATATACGTGTTCAGACAAATGCGTGGACGGTGTCTGCGATTGCCTCACCTTGAAATATGATCGATAAATCGATTTTTCTTTTGATCCGTCAATCGTAGATCTACAATCAAGTTTGAGAGTTTTTAAGGTTTTACGACGAATTTCACGGCTATTTCCAGGTTTTTTCACGGTAGACGGAATTCACGGCTTATTCAGGGTATAAGGTTTTCACGGTTGAGTGGGAACCCTGATATAAGGCCCTAAGGGAACCTTCTCTACATCAACCTACCCATAAAATCTCCAAAACCTTTCTCGAATAAGAATGCTTTTTTCAAATCCAATCCTTCTCCAAATCCCTCCTCCACCAAGAATGCTTTTTCTCACTATAGTCTTATGAGTAGGAGTAAACACGACCGGGAGAGAAGAAAACGAAAATTTTAGCCATTGATTGGAGGTTTTCTCGATTAACACTCAGCAGATAGGCTTCTCAGGTTTTCATTTGGGCAAGTTGCGTTTTTTTTTCAATTACCATCTTCAGGACGAGCAGTAAGTTCTCTTCAACCTCGAAAAAGGTAGAGGAGTATATCTGCTGATGAATGACAATTGTGACTCAACTAACGCGAGCCAAAACGCGAGAAGCCGATTGTAGAACATAAGATGGATTGTAGCTCATAT
Organism: Ischnura elegans; assembly: GCF_921293095.1. Taxonomy (NCBI): domain Eukaryota; kingdom Metazoa; phylum Arthropoda; class Insecta; order Odonata; family Coenagrionidae; genus Ischnura; species Ischnura elegans. The sequence goes on from NC_060249.1 coordinate 90,135,912, forward strand.
CTAACCAGTCGTAACAGCATTACAAGGTAAGTGGGTGAATTCACAGGCTTATATTGCAAATGGCAATTTCATGAGGAAATAACGACGCCATATTTTCTCCAAGTATCACTTTTTTCTTCTACTCTTGATTTAAGCGAGTATTCAAATTGTTGTTTAAATATAAAAGTTGTTTTTTTGTACTAGGGTAAACACGAATTTTAATATCCATATGGCTATAGAAAAAGGTACATGTTACCAACAAATGTTAGGAGAAAAGTAAAGCTTACGCAGGGCGTGGACGACTCGCGGATAAGGAATGAGTTTTTTTTTTTACTATAATCCTCGCACAGTTCGGTCATTGGAATTCCCACAATATTCGGCCAAATTTTCCGTTAATTTATTTAAGGTCCTTAGCTTAATTTGTCATCAATTAAAAAAGTTAAATTCTAAGCCGTTCCTTTTTGCTAAATTAATAAGACTTTAAGTTGTACTTACAGGATTTCAAAACACAAATAAGGGCATCCAATCACATTCAATGAAAAGCATTCAGCAGACACCCAAAAATCGATAAATTAAATTCCCAGGGAAAAATATGAACGTGGCTGAATTTCAAAATACTAGCATGGTGAGGGCAATCGCCTTTCGAAAGACGGACTCATCAGATAAGACTGAACGTGCGATAGGACGTCGAAGATGTTGCAAATTCATTTCCACTTCAGATACGTTGACCTTTCAGGGAAGCACGATTAAATTAGCAGCCAAAAAAAATATTACAGCATATCGGTTATTTAAGGGAGTTAAATTTCAATGACGCAAATTTATTTCAACTCGAATTTTTTTTCCATCAAACATTTCCAATTCTCTCGCTTTTTAAACAGAAAATCACACAAGATTACAAAATAATTCATGATTGTCATTGAAAACGTTTTTCACATAAATTCCATCACGAGAAGGAAATAAAAGAAATAACATTTCGCGTGGAAATAAGTTAAAGGGTAATGAGTATCTTACCAAGGCATTCCCTTAGACGAAGAAACAGAAAATTAAAAATAAAGATGCAATTTCTTTATTTTGATGGTTTGAGGCGTAACTTTGTGTAAAAATTGTGAAAGCGACTCATTATGAAAAATGCAGAAGAAGAAACTTTGTGCTTTCATATGAAGTTTTTATTCACATATTTACACAAATGTTTGAATAAATGTAAATGGTGTAAATGTGTGAATAAATATTTCATGTATATTCACACAAATGCGTGGATAAATGTAAAGGTGTAAATGTGTCAATAAATATTTCAAGTGAGAGCAAAAAGTTTATTTTTCATTTTTTTCTTTATTTTTCTTTTGTCTGATTGAATAATGAAATAGTAACAAATTCAATAACTAGATTAGTACGAGGCGTGCCACAAAATACAGCCAGACCTTAGGCCTCCAACCCGCGACTCGATAAAAACCTAAACACTACAAGGATACTAAATATATATCTATAAAAAAAATACAGGTCTATTTCGCGATTTTGCAAGAGAAGTCATCCACTAACCGACGGAATTTCATTCCTTATAAAACCGATACGCTGCACAAATATACCTAGTCACATGTGAACTTACGGATGCGAGCTCGATCGTTTATCTTAAGAGATAACGAGGTCAAATAAAGGGTTGGCCAAATTCCTGGCGTTCCGTACGGACGGGAAATTTCTGGGGACAAAACGGACGACATTGCAAATGAAACTATGAAAAAATGAACTGGGCTTGTAGGACTCATGCCGGCGAAAACGAGTTGGCTGTGTAAGTATCGCATTGCATTCTTCATCAAGCTGGGCAAGAGAAGAGGTGTATCGCTAGAGAATTTGGCTCCATTAGGAGCAGTAATATTTGCACACAAGAGGTAACCTGAAAAATAAATTCAACAGACAAAAAAAGGATCACAAGGGCGAAGAAACAGATGGACTATGTACAGAAGACCATATGGATACGAAAAAATTAACTTCCAACAAAGCAAACACAATAAACGCATAGTTATTTAGGACCCATACGAAAGAGGAGAAGAAACTAGAAGTGAATACCACTCAAAAGATGAAAAAGCTCCCTTGTCACAATGAAATGTTTATCCTAGGTAGCAAAATAAAGTAAGGTCAATACTACCCCATTCTCGATAAACTTGCACTGTAAGATACAATGTCTTGGCTTCTGCAACTTTTAAAATAAACTAACAACGACTAATTCATAATAATTTATAACTTTTTCTAAGAGAAGTAATGTTTACCAACCTAAAAAGGAAGTACTGCTGACGGGGACCTCTATAGGAGAAAAATCATTATTCATTTTCCATTTTTTTACAATTATTCCATTCCGATTGCACAAAAAATAATTTCACAATTCATTTACTATGATTTTTTCAGAGACGTGGTGGAATATGTTCAGCTACATAAGCCCCTAAGTTGAATAACGGGAGGAGATACACTCCTCTCCCCCCTCTGGCTAACAAGCTTCATTATTTGTCATCGCCACGACCAATATTTTGCAGAATCAGAAATTTCTCGTGACATTGCTAGCGTTTCTCTCACCTCGAACCACCTACCTCTTTCAAGGCCTGGTTATCCACGCAACCGCTGCTATTTAGCATTAAAACCGGTTGGCCGCATTCGTCCAACGAGGAAAACTCCACCGTGTACTATTCTGCCATAAGTTTGTCGCCTGCGCCTAGCGAGCGACAGGAAATAACACATTCTATATTCGCTCATCTTCTGCGGATGGAATTCGAAATTCTCCACTCCTGCGTCATGACTCAACGAGAGAAAAGACAGATCGGTAGCAGAGAAACGTTTCCCTCGCAGTGGGGAGCCTTTTCGTCCCACAGAAGACGAACGCGTGCGTTGCGTACAAAATCTACGCCTACATACTACCCCGCAAGCCGCCACCACAGGTGCTAACGAGGTAACGAGAATGAGGTAATTTCAAGTACATAGAGCAACATGGCTCACTTCACTCAAAATCGCGAGCTAGCTCATAACAGCGAAACAGGAGAATAAGGGTATCAAAGAGTGGCCGAAATATCATAATCCAAAATGTCCCTGAGATACTTAATTCATATCTGAAATTCAAAGGCCTCAAACTAAGCTCCTCTCCACAAAAACTGACATTTAAAATACTTGAGTTCATGATGGTACAAGAAGCCGAGCAACTTGATTGATAGTCACTGATGCCATGCAAGGAATCGATTTGACAACATTGATTGGGGAAACGTTTTCACTTCAGCGTGAATATCAATGCCGTCCCACTTCTCCCATTGCCATAGTCTGCGGCCTTAATATCACAGTTCACTTTCTTCGCCGCCCAGGTGAACTGGGAGACTACAGGTGTCAAGGTTGACCGGTAAAAGAATGTTATTTTCATCGAGAGTAGTATCACAACGCTGTATGACTTTGAAACAAACCCGACCATGGTCTTAATAATTAATTTCACGCGTTTCAACTTGCTCGAACTTCAAATATTTACATGCTTATGCACGGAAAACACTTCTAACAAACGCATATGCAAAGATACTAGAAAAAATCTACGTTCCGATGCATAAAAGTCCATAATTATGATTCTTAAATGAATACAGCAACAGAGCGCATAGATATTTTATCAAATGTGTCTAATGTATCACATATCACGCCGGCCTCGGTGGCGGCGGGGTAAAGTCCTCGCCTTCCAAACCGTAGGTCGTGGGTTCGAATCCCGCCTGGGTAGGTGATCCCTATCCAGGGCATGGATGTTTGTATTGTACTTTGTTAATATTGGAAACCCTCGTTGTAAGAGGCCGTCATGTGCTGTTTACGAGGAATTGGACAATAAATAAATAAATAAATAACTTTATTTGCAGCAATTATATTGCCGGAATATAATCGGAGCAAAAATTAAGCAAAAGGCCAATGAATGATAAAATAATTGTTTCCTTTAGTATCTAACAATGAACAAACATAAGATCCAAGCAAGTTCCCTTCATGACAGAAACATACCTGCCGTGGAGCACTTGTTTCATACTATGAGTACCTGATAGCCAATTCTACCGTTGAACTTAAGATAACATTATTTTGAAGACCCATAACCCTGGCCATGTGGGAAGCTAAACTGCACAAACGAAACCGCAAACCTTCTAAATGCAGCGCATAATTCAAGACATCAAGCACTAAAATGACAGAAAGAAATATTACAAGAGCCTTTTACGTTTCTCAACGTGCGTAATAAGTGATAACGGATACCAGAGGCCCAATGCTCAAAGCTTTCGAACTCTGCCACTGGTCCGTAAAACACTGGGTACCATCTGCAAACGCACTTTCTGGTGGAAGCTGTTGAACACGCGCATCATAAAACTTATGACTGTTTCTCCGCATTCGTCTATCCGTGCGAAAGTGGTATACAACAAGGCGACCGAGTGTCGCCTGGCACCCAGGGAGCAATGAATCATAACGAAACGATTTCCAACTCCCAGTATGTGGCATGTCTGCCCTGCTCTTGTGCAAACGTAGGTATCGCGATCAGGGAGCGATTCCTTGAGCAAACAACCCCAAGGATACCTTCCGAGACATTTTTTTTATTCACATAGCCATTGCTTTCACCAAAGAAGGAAGTATAAAAATGCAGGAGAAATTGAGTGATGAAATAAATTTAGGTTCATTTTACTCATTAAAAGATTTTAACTGTAACAATTCTTTGACGAGCGTTTGCAAAACTAAAACCGTGTAAAAAGTTAAAAATTCTGAACGAAATTCTGAATTCGTAATTGTATGAATTCGTATTCTGAATGCGTAATTGTATGAGTGAGTTAAAGGAAATACAGTCTACCATAGCTCTGTTAAGACCATATTAGACGCATGACTTGGAATTTGGTCCCTTTGGTGGATGAAGTCTATCTTAAAACGTCACAATAAGCATTTCTTTATTGCTAATGATTTTGTTGCCGAGTGTGACAAGTTAAACGGGACAAATGCATTTCACTAACACTATACGCCAGGGCCTTTTCAATAAATATTGCAGAATTTTTCTTTGGCTTCGCCACGAAAATGGCACAGAGGAAAAAATTCTAAAAATGGGATTAGATAGGGTCTCTCGTCTATACATCCACAATTAAGTCTAGCAGGCATTCAAAATACCCGGCCTTCTTCACTGGAATACAGTGACACAATTTACACAGCACGCTTTTAACAGAAAAGAAATCCTCTGAGAAATCGATTTTCCTTTAAAATAAAGTTATTTTTTCCACTAAGCTTTTCAAACAAATAATGAAATTTTGATACAAACTACCTTGGTAAGAAAGAATGTTGAGGGCGCATTTGGGGTTAAACCAAGGAGAGCAACCACAAGGTGAGGGAGCATCGGACAATTTGCATCAAGATATAAATGATACCGATGATAAAGGCTACATAAAAAAACAAAGGTTTCCAGTACCTAAGAAAGCCTCAGGCATCGGTAACTGGTTGACGAAAGAATTCCCAGTCAGTGGGAACTGAAACTTCTCAGGATACCCTAATCTGATACATCCTACATGGGAACTGAGAGACACCATAACCCCGTGAGATTAGTTATGTGACATAAGACTGTGTAGCTCGTCAGCATATTCCCCAGTGCACATGATTTCACGCACGCCTAGGGCGATTTGAAAACTGAGCTCCACAAATTCGTATCATATACCTAGCCTTCGATTGGACGAAATTGGGAACTCTAACAGGTCACAGGAACGCAGTTGAAGCATGTTTCATCGATCCCGAGAGGAACAACAGGGAAATGAGCCTACTGAAGTTCGAAACACGAAATAAACGAGAAATGCTACCAGTTCCAAAGCGAGGCTAATTTTTCAAGCACTTACCTAAAAAAAAACAATGAAGAGAGGAACATTTTTATTTTCGATTGCTACACTTCTTAAAATATATTCCAAGAGGAAAAGATACAAAAAAAACAAAAGTTCTGGAAGAATAATGGGATAAAATCTAATACCAAACCGTTAACCGTACCTTCCAAAATCATACTCTCGACGTTAACGATAAACCCTCAAAATATTTTTCCAAAAACCTCTCATCACAATAAGGAAGACATTATCGGAATAAACTTTAACACGTATGCTCCGACGATTTGGCAATTTTATATGCTATATAAAGGTATCGAAAATCACCAAATTACTACCCACAGAGATCACGGATGAAAGGCACCAAATAACATTCCCCAGATCAAGCTTTCGGAGCTAGCTCTCAAGAAGATAACAAACCAGTATACAACGCCACTGGCAGATGCGCGAAAAAGAGTAAAAAGTCAACGTGCACATAGAGAGATGATTCTTGCATAATTTCACAGGTTAAGAGACTTCTCGTATCAACTTATAAGTGGATGGCGAAGTTTGGTGGAACTGTGTAACAGATACACTAATATCGTACGTTCCACAATTTTTAATGGTATTACTCAGGCTTCGACACTAAACACCATGTCCTTATATCTAAATCGACATTCTCAAAGAATGGCATAGTGTATTGTGTCGAAACCTGGGTAGGATCATTAAAAGTTTGTGGAACAAATAATATTAGTGAATTAGTGATTATGTTTCCTACTGCTCGGATATTTAAAAGAAGATAAAGTCGCATATAGCATGATTTCCGCGGAATTCCGCGGGAGAAACACTCATAAACTGCTTCCGATAAAATAAATAATTTTTTGTGTCGAAGTGGGTAAAACAATACGTCACTAATCGGAAAGTACCGGGATCAAATCCCGGTTGAATCTTTCGGAGATCCCAAACAAAAATCCTCGAAATGCGAAGCGGAACAGGGAAAGAAACCCCCCTCCCTACCCAGTTTGTGAGGATAACACCCATGTGGCTTAGCCTCGGGTTAACACTACCCACATCTAAACAAATTAACCTTGGGACCTCCAAAAAATCCTCAATGTGAGAGTTAGCCTATAGAAATAAATCGACCTCCCTGCCCTGAATGTGCGGTATTACACCCCTTTGGCTTAGAATGTGCTGAGATCTACCCTCACCTATCCAAAGCAAGCTTCCAGTTGAAACAAATAGCGGGAGAGAGGGATTAGGTAGGGAACATGGTGAAAATTGAAGCAACGCGCTTGATTTTAGGTGAGTTCAGGACATTACAGACACTTATCAACACGACACATAGTGTGGTATTCGATGCCGCACAACACCACAGGGTCAAACATAAAACATAACATAATGGGGATACACTGCCGCACAGATACATCCAAATAATCGTTTTCCCAAGAAAACAAAAAATAATAAACATCCAAATCGCTTAAATTTATAAAAATTGAACAACACAACTACTTCTCAACACACTATCCACTCCCCATTTTCTTCACACAGTTTGCCCTGAAATTCACAGCAACCGACGGCCCATCCGACAGCTCATGAGGGAGTACGTAGATGTAGATAGTATCACCGCTTACTGTACAAAGCACTTTAGTCAACAATAGACCTTCCATCTACGGGAGAAATTATGCAAAACAGTAGAGCCATCTGGACGCATGGCTTGTTACAAGGGGTTCTCGAAAACCAGTGAATGGAAGATCGTGTGCCCACGATGAGCGGGTATTGCACATATCACGTGGGAAAAAAATCCTCTTATCCACACACGAGAACAACACGATAATAAGATCAAACACCGTTACGGGGGACCAAGATCGAGGCGGGTTAGATGGACCGTTAGGATCCGATAGACTTGGCCCGCAGGGGACTGACTGCAATCCTCCCACTATTAACTCTACCTTTGGAGATTATCACCACATAACTCACCACCGTCACGCATCCTTAAGCCGCTTAGGAGGCGGAAATCAACAGAAATGCATCGTCCTGCTAACGGATAATCAGGATCTGACCCTACTCACCTCTACCGATCTTCACCTTACACTTGGGTCATTATCACTGTCATGGAGCCAACGAATTACGCATGAAATTACTGCGGAAGCTACCGTGGTGTCGCGAATTTCATGCTCAATCGATTTCGACGAAAAAAACGAAAATAAGGAAGATTCAAATGATGTAGGATTTCACTTTACTAAAAATTAAATTGTGCGTGGAAGTAGGAGGGGTTGGTTGAAGGTGATTTTTTCGATGAAACAGCATTCAAAACACATACTAATCCGTAATCCAGAGAAATGACGTTATTCTCATCCTAACCCTAGCGAGTAGCATTTGAGTAAGTCAGATCCACGGTGTCAGTAAAACTACTTCCTAATTCACCATACGTCGAAGGAGAAAATATTAAAAGAAGAAAAAATATCCGAAAGAAATGGAAGGCCACAGCAAAAATAAATGAACAAAAACAAGATACGGATATTTCGGTAACTACTGGTAGCTTGGTAACAACAAATAAAAGGGATAGACAAGGGATTTGATAGACATATTTGACCCTGCGTTAGACCTAATAAAGGCAATTAAAGTATAATAATAAGATGGAGTTGAGAAACCAAGGTTATACGTGAAAAGAAAAACCGAATTAGGTAATGAATATGGAATAGTTCGACGACGTGCAACCAAATTAAATTATAAATAATACGGCAAAAAAAAATCCTTCATCGAAGGTTTACAATAATCGTAGCAATGCCTACGGTCAAAATATTTAGCAGTACTTCAAGCAGTATTCAAGCATTTGAACGTGTACAGTACTTTTTCGAACGTATATAGATTTATAACGTATAAATATTTATTTCAGTAAACGTAAATGTTTTGTCAATATTAACCAGTTCAACTTCATCAATTAAAAAAAAAGAAAATATGGATATGTTATAAAATAGCTTCGTATTGTTTTTATTCCTAGTTGCTACATTTTATGAAAATACCCTCCGCATTTCTAGCCAGTACTCCAGGAATAAGGATAGCACTAAGAGGGTAAAATACCTAGGACCAACGCTGGCGCTAAGAAATACAGGTACAGCATAAATAAGGTAAACATAGCCCTAAAATCATGCGTGAGATGGGGTCATTGATGTCGTGCTGTTGATATGCACAAGCTTTCAGCAAAGGAAACCGCGGCTCAAGGCTTTGAGTAACGAAATGACCACAAAGCTCTCCCTTGAGAGGCATTCAAACGATATGACTCCACACGAACTTAACCGTGCCTAAGGTAACATCGCGCAAACACGCGTGCGATGAAGCTGATTGTGAGTTACGGTATAAAGCAATGTGAATGCTCAAAAGCACGAAACATACCTCATCTGGTATGCTTCCTTTCAGAGTAACATTCATTCGCCAGCAACTTGGGGGAGGACGAATATTTCCCACGAGACTCTAAGGCAGATATTTAAAAAAATATAAGCGACGTCCAGGCGTAATTCAAAGGAATAATTACAGCAAAAATATATCTGAAATGAGTTTTCAGTACAGAGTTAAATATTTTACGTAGCATAAATTACCCTACAGACAACCGGGGGTGACACTGTGCCTCCGATCACGAAAATATAAGTACAGAAACTTGCATGACTTCTTCGCGTTGCTGAATAAGTAACAGACCATGAGAGGACATCACTGTAACATCGGAAAAATTAGGGCAGCCTTAATGAATTTTAAATTTTAAATGCGTAAAACGCCAGGGGACTCGAAGGTCATAAGTAAACAATAATAACATGGTAATGAAGCGTATGGATCCGATTTTTAAAAAATACTGACCGCTGACTAGGGTTAAAGAGAGAGTTCTGTACATAACATATAAATGAATATGTATTTTCGTGCTAATTATCGAAACAAATCAGTGCTCCTGGAGATGCAAGCTCTTGTACACGACGGATTACCCGGCAACTAAAAACACCCCATAAAATGCAAAGAGCCAATGCAATTATATACCAATATATACCAATGCATTATAGTGTACACATAAGAGTCGCTTTAAATTTTCATCAATTAGCATGAAACGTAAGAATCAGCCCCTGAACATACAAACAGAGCAGTGTGACTTAATTACGACGGGTACGAAATGACTCGTACTCGGATATACCTTAGTTTTCCATTAAAACCGAGCCCACTAACGAATGAAGATTTAGATGACCGCCTGAACTGCCGAGTCATCAGGCATGCGAAGGGGAACCTTTGCTACAGAACGGTCAAGTCTCACGAAAAACCACGAGTATAAGGGATATCAGAGGGAGAGGGAAAGAACAGCCGCGCTCGATAGCGGGACGACTGCACTGACTCGCCAGATACCCACTTCCCATTGGAAATAAGACTGCACGTGAGAGAGGCGGCGTTTTGATGGGCTGACTTGCTTAATTTTAATTTATTCGCCGCATTCATCAAATCACACAAAAAGCTGGAAGCCGCCTGAGGGGGGAAGTCTTCCCGCGGAGAAGAGCGAAAGAAAGGTGGAAGGCCAAGAAGAATACGATGATAAGCTCGCGCCGAGGCGGCGGGAGAGTAGATATAAAAGGGAACGAGACAAACGAAGATGAAGCGACGCTCAGATTGGCGGGGAAGAAGAACGGAGATTCGTGAGCTCTTAAAGAGAATTAAATCCCGCTCGGATACCCTAACTGGGAAAAGGCAGAGAAAAGCCGTCACAAACATTCGGGTGGATTCACCCCGTGAACCAGGAAGAAATTCTGGAAAGAATCAAATTCCTATCGGGACTTCCTAGGACTAGGCTGTCATATTCCTAGCACACATTTCAGCATCAGAGGAGCGAAACATCTTCAGAAATATCGTTGAAGTATTCTACTACCTTTCGCCCCACATTTTGTCCGAATAGGTCTTCGTAAAATATTAATGCTTTAGGCTTAAAATGCTATATCAGGAGTTACAACTGTAGTCATTTTACCAATTTCAGCCATATTTCATCTTTTTAAACGAGTAAAATAAAACGATCACATCTTCTTAGCGCAGAGTGATTTTAATGACTTGTTTCGTTTCGTTTGTATTCATTAACTTTAACACGGATTAAAGCATTTTCGATCCGCATAAAACCCTCAATTCTCAAATTTCTCAAAGAGAACTTGACCAATTCCACCATTGTATTTCTGATTCGATCGTTTTCATTCTCATTTACCGTGAGATCACTATATAATCCAATAATACAGAACTTAGTGGGAAAAAGTTTAACTTATATCCAATCATCCACTCAACATATTATTTTTTTTAAATAAGCTAAATTCATCACACGCCAAAATCTTTTCCCTCATGCTTTCTTTTTCAAAGTTTCTCACGCTAATCAACTACCGTGGTATTACTAGCAAGTCACGAGAGCGGGAGCATATCGAATTTATTCATTTATACACTGCACGTATCCCGTAATGAATGTTCATAGAATAAGCGGCTCCAAAGAATAAAACCTCCCCTTGACTCCAACACGCCCTACATATACACGCAAGAAGGTAAACATAACATTCAAATGATACAAAATTATTATAAAACACTAGAAAACGAAGTGAATGCAGTTCTGAGAACAAAAAATAAAAACTGCAAGCGTATCAATCAAAAATAAAATCAAGTTTACAATTTTGAAATAGCAAAATTCACCACATCATAAAACATACAATATCGTTCATTAGACAACCATGACTAATATATTTCAGTTTTTGCCGAGGAATAATAATTACGGGCACTAAAAACTTTTATTTTCCAAAAGATACACAAAAAAAGCTTTGCTAAGCTAAGGCACATATTTCCATAACTTAAATAGCTACTGAGCTATTTCAAATGGACGGTAAAAAAATATGAAGAGCACGGCAGGCATGAGTTGAGGGAGGTAAGGTTTGTAAGGACGAGATTTAAAAAATAGAAATAAAACTCTAAAATTTGGTGCAGTTGTTATGTAAGAATACATTAAACAATATTTCGCATACGTCAAGAATGGCTATTCAAATAATGATTTTGTTAATATGAATGGATGGGCAATAGCGCTGCCGCGTGAACGGCAGTGGAATTTAAATAAAATTGCCACGGGAAAGTTTCTCTGGACTGGGAATCGAACCACGGACCTTAGGTTTTCTAGAAATACAAACGTCCGTGGCTCGATTCCCAGGTTAGTAAAAATTTTCCGATGGAAATTCATGTAAACTTGAATCGACGGCGAAAACAGAGTGGTGCAAGCACCGAACCGTGTGGTATACAGTAAATGATAAAAGCGAAAGAGGAAAAGAATGGCAGACCGCCGGAAGACCGGAGTTAGCACGGATGGGGGAGGAGCTTGTAAAGACCAGCCGCCCTGAGTGCTGGGGACCTCTCGTTGTGGCCATCTCCCCCTCTCCCCACTCAGCTGATTCATCGAAGGCGATCAGCAAGGGAGGAGGAGTAGTGATACCGTGACTCACGGCTTGTGGTGTGGGGGAAGTCGGCTTAGCGGTCGGTGGGGCTGGGCGAGGGCGCAATATCAGATCGGAGGGTGAGGCGAGGAAGCCTAAGGACTGCGGGGGGAACAGAGAAAGGACGATAAAACGAGGGATTCGGACGACAAGAGAGGGCAAAGGGAAAAAATTAGCTCACAGGATGAAGGGTCCCAAATATATTTGGCCGGGGCGCCCAAAAAAAGCTTAGCGAAAACGGAATGGTTTGACGGATTGAAAAAGTAGAAACCATATCACAGAAGAAATGACAACAAGCTTAGTGATAACTGCCTCTATTATGCGTCGCCAGTGGTCAAAAGCCTAAGAATGGCCAAAATTTGAACCGCTCAGGTCTAATTGGATTCGGGCTTACGACACCGTTTCGGGAACTAAGTCGGCGATTCGCCTTCCCTGATCCTCGACCGCGCAAAATTACGAAAAACCCTCCATAGCGAATGCATGGAAGAAGCCCAGCTCGTTTATTTGGCTGAGGAAAAGTTTCGGCAATGCATAAAGGGTATCTTAGTTCCCGATTAAACCACTGTAAGTCTACTCTAGTCACTATCCTGTGAATAGAAATATTTCTTTCTTTATTCCACCACGAAAACCATCAAAAATAATTCAATGCATACATTTCATTCTATTCGGCGGAACAGAATGTTTGTCCCGCAACAAATTTCATATCAACAAAACCGCACTTCTATAGTCTTGCATAATAAAAAGAAGAGACACGTGGTTCGCCAAGAGGAAAATACTTTCCTGTACAAGAATCGCAGCAAGATTGATTGGATTTCCGTAAAATTTTAAAAAAAGTTAAGAAAATCTCGGTTGAAATAATATCCTTTACTCAGACATGGGCCATTTAAGACTTGACTCAGGAAAATGGATAGAAAATTAGTCTTCTGTAATAAAATCTCAACACCACTTGCGTGAAAGATTAAAACCCATGCTGTTTCGAAATTGCGCAAACGGCATAAAACGGAAAACAACGGATCTCTCATTTTTTCAAACCCTGTACGAATCGGAGAGATAAAGACGTTGTGTGCGAACCAATCGGCGGGATTTTTATCGCCTATTGCACAGAAGAATCGAAAAGTCATAGGCAGGTATCATACTTCACTTCGGAAAAGATCAATACCAATTCGACACCGGTTGAAATCTCATCGAATTGGTAGGCGGGCAACGCCCATAGCGCTCACCGGGAGTTCCAGCATTCCTCAGTCTAGAGGGTGCAAGAAACTTCGAACGAGAAATCCACTTCGAGCTAATGCGTGCCGCACGATTTCCGCCACATATCGCACGCACTCACGCCCCCAAACAGACGCGAGAGACGGCGTGGTGGATGCAGCGAATGGACAGTGCGAAAAGCCGGCGGGGTATTTGAAAGCATCGGCCGTGTGGCAGCCACGCCACTTGCCGGCAAAAATCGACGCCTCTCGTGACCGCCGACGGAAGCGTGCGGCGATGCGGACGGGAGGCGTAGCCCGCCGCGTGATCAAAGTCACGGAGGAGTTCCGCGAGTTGGCTAAAGCACGACACGACGGTCCAGCGCTGCAGGGCTTTCGGTGGAACTGTGAAGACACGACCACCGTCGAAGACTACCCACGGGTGGCAAAAGAGAAGGGAAAGGTGTGAGGAAAAGAAAAGTAACCTTTAACCGCGAATTATGAGCAATAATCATATTTGGGCTGATCACTGAAGAATGTCATCAGTCACGATTACAACCACTTTCATTTAAAATTTAATTATAATTAAATACGATTATATTTAAAAATTAATTAATACAGTTTACTGTTTCAGGTATAACGAAATGCTGGGTATTCCTGATTTTATAATTACAATTTTTTATTTCCGTAGAAAATTAGAAAATTTCTCCATAAATTATAAAGTTAATTTATTCAGTCACGATTAAAATTCAATTGATTGCCATTATTTTTTTCAATTAATTTTGTATATTAATTTTTTCCCATTAATTAATGTCGATTAATTATTTTCCAAAAAATTAATAACAAAATGTTATTTGGCAAGAACTTTACCTGATATTTTCTCAGATTACTTTTTCGGAGACGGAGGAAAAAAGTGGTTCAAAGTGAGACTTGTAATAAAGTATGTACGCAAAATAATAAATTCTCTAAAACAGAGACTTCCTGCGTACGAAATGACATCATTTCGGCTGGATTGCGAAGCTAAAATTGGCTACGCATTCGTATCCCTGATTATCTTTATCAAAAATCGTCAATTCTGTGTACTGTAAAGATCACTCGTAAAATGAAAACGGCAAGAGTTGATTACATTAAAAGTTTCAAACGATTGACGACATTACTTTTTAAAAAATTGGACCGAAAATTAAAAAAAAGCAATTGCTACCCGTCATTCGGTTACTTTGACTCGAATACTGGCTATCAATATTAATAATTACTCTTCTTTTTGAACAGACCTTTCTAATGGCTATTTTTATCACGTCCAACTACGATTTTACTCAGATTGAAAACCGTAGTCAACGACTGTATCCATTCGAGGCAACTACTTCAAATGACCGCCAGTCGGAACTAATTTTCAATGCTGTTGCTGTCAAACTTTAACAACTTATGGTTACGGCCACACCATGTTTCGGTTGACGCATATCATAAAATGGGCCTTAAATTTACCCCAAGTGTTCATCAATTTTTTCGTTTTACTCTTTTTTTATTTCATCATTATACGTGATGACATTTCCTAAACCCTTTTCAAATCACCATTCTCCATCACACGGGTATGGGCATAAGTTTGTTCACATTATTTAGCCCAGGCCCTTGGCACGGTTCTATACTTGTCTTCGGCTCTGGTTCTGCATAAAAGGTCTGTCGAAAGGAGAGGGAGGGGGGGAGTTGAAGGGTATTTCCCTCCCGCAACACGAACGATAGCGTTGAGGACAGGGACACGACACAGGACCGTAATGGGGGTAATTGCCTAATTCCTCAATTCAGTTACATCCGCCGCAGAAATAATTCAAATCTCCGGATAGGGACACGCAAAAGTTGACTGGGAAAACGATGCTATTAAGCATTAGTGGCATTCTGCTGGAATCGTTCTTCGCCCGGAAATGCTTAAATATACTTACAAAGATCACCCTATTCAGGTGAACGGTAACACATTTTCGATGGAATATTCATCTCTCCGAACGTGTACGGCCAATAAATACCATAAAATCGCTTAAATGAAAATTCAGAAGATAATTATTACTGTTGGATACATACATGAACAGTAGACTGGCACATACATACTTACAGGAATGGGTCGCTCACAGAGAAACATGCGGAAGTATTTATAACATACGTACAACTCAACAATATTTAACAAAATGCCTTGAAACACTATTAAAGTGCTTTCATGGAACTTGTCACCAAGAACGCCTAATACGTATCCTAAAGTTGATTATACGGCACACCTATGAACAACATCGTATAAAAGCAAGTAATATACCAAAAGTGCCCAATAAAAATATTTTTAATGTGTCTAAGGTTTTTTTAAACTAAAGAAAACGATTCTAGTTCAACGGTAATCTAGAGGTAAAAATAAAGAAAAGTCAAACATAAAATATTAGGATTTCTAAAAATAATCGGGTGAGACCGAAAATGATTTTCTTTTATCAATGGCCAAGGCACACTCTGCATAAAGACAAGAAGAATATGTGTCAACTTATTCACTCACAATTGAAAATCAATAGGAAAATGAAGCTCATATCACTTACATGAAAGTATGCCTCATACTCCATACCACTAATTCGAATATTAAGCTGTTTTTATTTGAATAAAAAACCATTAAAACTTACCACGAGGAATAATGGACAGATAACAAACAATCAGAGAACATAAAAAAATGAAGTGATTGGTAAATATAAAAGAGATGGGGAAGGAAATACAAATTTATAAAAAAACGTGCTCCTCAGTTTGGAGTCCAGTTCGCAGAAATGAATAGCAGATGAAAGTGAGGACAAGAGGAAAAGCAAACACTTGACGGAAGATCCCTTCCATGCAAGAGAAAATGCATGTCACAATTGATGATTTGGCACGAAACGCATTTATGCCCGAGAGCCATTATGTTTATCATTTAGGCATGAACTGAGCGCTATGCATATCTTAGCTCGGGCTGCCTCATATTAACCGCACACAGTAAACGACAGATGCGAAGCGAATCCGGAGTCACCATGTCTAACGAACGAAAAAGGCAAAACAAACAAACTAAAAGTTTTTTTTCGACCACTAATACACCCCTGAGGGAACGGGTGATGCATGTAGTTTTTTTTTCTTTCCTTTAACGCAATCACGGGAATTCTCTCGGGAAATATCAAAGAAGTCACGAACAGGCGGCAGGAAATAAAATGTAAGAGAGCGAGCTGGTCGACTGTGGAACACGATCTTAGGAGTTATGAATGAAGTTGACTACGAGGTCTCGGAGAAAAATCACAATCTCCTGCCGATCGTCGATATGAAGTGCCGCGAGCCCGTTGCTCCATTCAATGGACAAACTGAAGAGACAGTGCGCGAGCACAAATATCGAATGCAGGCCAAGAGTTGCGCGTTCATCCCAGGTGCACGTAATGAAGTCGAAACTCTAAAAACGGTAAACCTTAAAACGATCACAAACAATGAAAAAAAAACAGGGACTCCATAAATACAAACTGAAATAAGATAAATATAACTCCATAAATGAAAGGTTTATTTCCTTTTTTATAACAACTCCATTACAATTTGATACGCTGATACATACGTTAATCTTGGAATGTATGATTAGTTTTCCGTCGTACATTATCAAAAATAAAACTATAAGCATATGTAACTAAGCATTCTATCGCAGGATTTAAACTATTAAAGATCAAAAATTAAATAAATCAAAATCTACCACCAATACCAACCGATGCATGCACCTTCTAAAAAGAACGTCTAATACTAAAACGGTAGGGATCACGCAGCTTTATAGACATTTTTAAACAAGTAAGTAGCTATAACTTATACATAATTTTTATAGTATTCTACCCCAATCAACTAAGTCCCCGTAAAGAGACTACTAAATAAAGTCATCCAACTAGATTCGCTACTTCCCTGATACGGTAACCACAACCGTTCTTCCCAAGCCTCAAAGTTACATACAAGTATTTTAGTATTTCATCCCAACCAAGAAAGTCCCCGTAAATATACTACTACAATAAAGATACAGTACTAGATTTCCAACTTTCTTAATAAGGAATCACAACAGTTCTTCCCAAACCTCAACCTAATAACGTTTCACACCGATTCTACGCTAACAACCGTAAAATCATGTTACATCTGGCGGTAACCGGACATCCGAAGACGATCCTCACAAAAAAGCAAAGAAACGATTTCCGTTGCACCGACAGCCTAAGAGACCACTTTCACTACGAACGGACACCACCCATATTGGGCCGATTCGCTTTCGAATTCTAGCTGCAGAGCAGATTGGGAACAATAGCACGCACCCCTGGCTAGAAAAGTAGAACCACTCCCCACGCATAGGCCAGGACTGAGGCGTAAAATTTGTGGCGTGCTGCAGTGGACATCCTCGGAATCGGGAACACACCCTAAAAACCGCCCATAAGGCATATAACGCAAGGGGAATCGGGAAACACTACGGAGTTCGACAGGTCAGGCACCTTCTATCCGCCGGCTACGATACGAGGGGCGAAGCCCACACGGTGCCGGCAATAGCGTCTGATCCGAGATTATACACGGAAATGGAAAGAAGGGGGCCGAACTGCCGGAGGCTAGAGGGGGAAATGTTGGGTGGCCTAAGCCCCCACCACCCACAACTGCGGAAAAGTAGACGGACGACCGCTTCAGTGTAAGGGCCGGGCTAAAAGATAGGATATCAAATTTCCATGAAAAATCGGATTATTATAGGTACTACGGCTTCGAGGATAACTCAAGCTAAATGTTCTCGCTTCACTACAATTAGATATCACCAATTTCAAATTGATTGTGGTGCTTAAAAATAATTCTTTGGGTGATTTTCGGAACCAACGCATGATATAAAACAGCGAGGCAATTGCACTTATTCGCCCGATATTACACTTAAAATCGAGCCTAATGCATCACAAAAATCATCACCAAAATCTAAAAGAGGAATCCTTTACTTCGAGTCGTGTGAATTAACTAATTGCAGCATTCACTAATTATTAAGACGCTATGGCAGCGTGATAAACTCGAACTAAACAACGGGATTAAGTATTTGATGTACATCGCGAAACGCGCACACACAGCAGGAATAATATTTTCTCTTCAAAACTTAATTGATATTAAGTTCCCTAGCAGGAGCTGATTCTTAAGTAGAAACTGAGTCACAATAGACCATGGTGTCAACGTAACTACTTTATTCATACTCCCACTGAGTTAAATCGAAACTTGAAGATTTTACGTGGTGGAAGGGCTCCATATTAATAATGAAAAACACGGAAGTGGAAGTGACAATGTGTTTTTCATTATTAAAACTCCCACTGAGGTAGGTACTCTCAAAATTAAACATACGTGTTGCTGAACTTTCAATTTAACATAGTCCTTTTCAAGGCAAATTGTGGATTGAGTTTACAGGGTGACCAGCCAATCAAAGCACAAAAATCCATGCATCATTCCAGGTTTTTTTTATTTCAAAAAAATCCAGGCTAATCTTGCGTGATTACTGCGATGGATAAGAATTATAAAACACCCAAAATTACTTCAATATCTACTTACAAATCTATTATTATTACAAATTATATCTATGCATTATCTTACGTTCCTATTTTAAAGACTTAAACTAAGTAATAGCAATTTTACACTTAATTTATGCATGTCTCACTTGGCACTTCAAGTCATTCGTCATAATTTATAGAGTTATACAGATAAATATAGGTTTTCATAAAGTGCAATTGAAATGTAATCAATCCATTGTAAAGCATACATGTGCATAACATTCTTTCATAAACTACGAAAAACACATTTTAGGCCAGTAACTGAGTGTTGAACTGGCAAAATTTTATGTGAAGTGAATTTGAAATAAAAGATTTTGAAATTCCAAGTTGGAGCAAAAATTCATGAATAACTCAAGGATAATTCCAAGGAATAAAAATTCACGCATAATTCCCGATTCTCCCGGTCACTGGACACCATGGTTTATGTAGGAATTCATTCACTATGAAGTAATTCGATTACCGCGCGGCCAAGCAATCGCATGAAGATTCGCCTCTACCTCTCGCTTTACTTCACAGCCCGAAGTGAAATACGGGACTTCGTGAGCGGCCCCGCTAAGCGGTGCGCAACTGAGGAGATGACTTCAAACAAAACCTTGTTTCCGACGCGGGAAAAACAAAAACCGACGCGACTCTCCCCAGGTCGCTAGAACAGGCCACACTAGTCTCGGTGGTATGCTCATGAGGGCATCGCATGCCTTGGAATCGCCGGAGTGGAGAAATCCGGAGGTAGAGACCACGACGCCTTCGAAAGGGGATGATGTAAAAAATATATGCGGACATACTGGAGCAAGCAGAGGTAAAGTAACAGTAAGCACAAGAGGACGAAAGTCCACTACGGATTTCCCACACATGATTTGATGACCGACTTATTCGATTGTTCGATTAATCGAAATTATTGGGAAATGATTGGAGTACAGCCTTGCTTAGACATCGCAGTACCGCTCAACATCAAAAAAGCTGGTTGGATTCAATTTTTATGACCATAACCAGGACAAAAAAAACGCTTCGAATAAATTTAAGCTTTTTCAAGAATACGTGATTTCGAAAGCCGTACTTAACAGAGTAGCTTCCCGAAAGTACTAACCACACATACTCTACCTCTAAAACGAGTCATCCTTACGCAATGAAGTAACAAAGAATATATTTTGAAAATAAAACCCGAAAAAAATAATTACGAAATTCTTCTTTTGACACAGTCAGTTGCTGTTCTACTCGAAAGTTTCTGCATTCGACACTATACAGAATAAAACTTACGAACTGGCAACAAGCACTAAAAATTCTCACAACGCTTAGCACTAAATCCTACAACTCAAAGCGTATGTCTTTCGTTGGTGTAAGAATTCATTTCCTATAAGGGACAGATTTTCTACTAAAACTGTTCTGAAAGAAGAAAAAAATACAGATAACTTTCTACGAACTTAGTACGTCGGAACATCAGCAAAACGAGGTAATAAATACTGCTTTGACGGGAGCTCACGGTACACTTCCTTGGAAATGGTTGAAACCTGATCAAACTAAATGATAAAACACAGACGCGGATATCAGGAAATGAAATGAACCGGAAGTTTTCTTAAGACTCGGTTATTTCACCGCACTGCTTAGCACGAATTAGAAATATAAAAATTTCACATATTCATATTTTGGCATCCAGCGCATAATTTCGTCACTGCTTCTACGTCGCACTGGCTTTTTATGCATTGAAATTTAAGTGAGGATTCTCATTACAGACTAATAAAATGAACATATTACTGATCAAAATTTAAAGCGTTGCGATTTCTTTACGCATCAGATAAAAAGGCATATATTATGCGGCTCTTCATTACAGAAGAGACATCTTTGATGTTATCTTACGGGGAAAACTAGTTTAGACCTCATACGCATTTTCTCCACATGAACCGGTCCCACAGCTTTCCATTTCGATCCCCTGGGACTCTTAAAATTTTCATCGCGGATTAAGATATGTTCGAACGTAAATCCTTAAATATATCTGGAAAAAATCTAAGACCCATATTAATAATAACAAAATTAAATTATCTATGCACTGAAAAATAACGTATTTGCATTCAACAAACTCAAAATGTATGATCTTCAACTATTTTTTTTCATAAGGACAGAAATTATCATTAATGTATGCACAGACATTGTGCAGACCCCTATGGATAAAAATGTTTAAAAAAGAAACGATAATAAATTAAGTGTAGTTGGTAATAAAAAACAATGCATGGTTATCAACATGGAGAGAAACCGGGAGAACTTTACCCCTTCGGCGGTAAAGTCTTCGCCTGCCAAAAAGGTGGTCGCGGGTTCGAATCCCGCCAGGGTAAGTTACCCCTTTCCAGGGGATGGTTGTTTGTGAGGATACGTACGATAAACATGTCAATAACCCCGATGTAAAAGACCGTATTGAGCTGTTTTCGGTGGTATGGAAAAAAATTAATAAAACCATCACAAACTTGACTACAGACAATACATAGCAGAGGGTTAACTATCAGTACATCGCTCCTGAACGAATAAGCGGACAGATGCTCCAATACCGGAGACAGAAAACATTATTCTGATTTGATCCGACCCATATATTAATTTCCAGAGGAAGAAACCCCAGCACAGAATGTCAGGCGGGATGTTGGACTCGAGGATGGTGGACTCGAGGTTGCGCGCTAGGATTAGATAACTTGAACAATTAAGAATAGATATCTTTAAGAGCGACACGGAGAATATCATCTTAGAGCCCCACCATATTTCCAGGTCCGACAGAAGCAATAAATTATGAGAGATATGTTGCCGAACGGATAGATATGGGAATTCGTTATCCCCCCAAACCATAAAGGACCTTGATAAATACTATCCCTAATTTCATTTGAGCAATCGGTTTCTACATGTTTAGGGCTGGTGCCCTAACACCTCCTGCCACACGCCTTTTATCCAGCTATCGGGGTAGTGTGTAGATGAAGATGATGTTAAAGTATGACTCCTTGGACATATATTTAATCAAGAGGAAGCTGATGATGAAACGGAAATCTCTCACCTTCCTCTAAGATCTGCACACGTTTCAGCAAACGATTCGAGCGGAAAATGTTTCGAAATCGATGATGCTGAAACAGTGAAGAAAATTAAGCCCCGAGGATACTGACGCATGTAACTCCCGACCCAAGAGAGCATTAAGCAAGACATTTTCAATATCAGCATGAGAACAACAATATCTGAAAACGAATGGAGAAGGAGTAAACTGCCAGAAAATCGACGAAATGCTGTGGACAGCCGAAGAGCTCGGAATTCGATTATGAACCAAATTAATTGGATTATCAGTTACATCGCCGAGTTTCGAGAGATGCGAGATTGCATAAAAATGATTCCATAATATCAAATTTGTCAGCAAATCCGAACCGCTTTAAGAGCTATGAATGTGAAAGATACATTTGTCGTAAAAGGAAATACGAACGAAAGAACGCAAAGGTTTCAAAGATACCAAAATTTAATAATTTCGGAAGAAAACCAAAATTAACTGACAAGGCGACTTCATGTTGAAACGAATGAAAAACAAGCTCCGTGGTGGCATTTCAAAATTAACGTCGACCGCAGTTTTAACGACTTCCGCCATCATCAAGGGCAGGTTGGTCGACTGGATATTCAATGGTGAGAAGGTGAAAAAAAAACTCTACACATTTATCATTACAATTATCAGCGTTCAGCATAGAAAGCCAATACCATCAGGCCATAGAAGCTAAAAACCACAGGAAGAATCGAAATTCCATGATTCGATTCTACGTTAGCCAACTTACTTTTCTATACTTAGTACAATTTCAAGAGGGTTTCCATCGACGAAGAATAATGTTTTACAGATGCAGGTGGATGTAAAAAAATAGAGCACGCGCAACACAATATTATGCCAAATTAACATCTGCACTTACTACAGACGGTTTTATTACTTCCCATGACAAAAAGTTAAGAGAAAAATCAACAATGCAATGTATGTTTACAATACTATAAAGAAATCCGTCATTACCCTATGCGATACGCCTGAGGTCACCACAAAGAATTTTTTCGAGTCTCACTCCACGACAAACTTTACGACGCGGAGATTATCATTTTTGTCACGTGCGGAACACGATTCATTAAATACGGAGTCAGATGTGTAATTACCGGCTTCGCTCGAGGGCTCCCGGTTATTTGATACATGATCACCGACCGAGAGGTAATTTCAAAAGAGGACGCCTTTTCCGGAACCACAGAGAGAGTAAAAAAAAAGAACAAACATGAGCTACGCTCAGCTGATCCAATTACGCGCCAAGTTCAGCTCACTGCAACGGCAGAAACGTATGTGACGAAACCAAAATAAAATGACAAGAGCACGGATAACAATGAGAAAACTCTATACTCACAAGTAATAATAATTGAGGAGCCTTCAACGAAGAACTCTTGTGAAAACAAAAAGGCGAAAACAAATATTGAAGAAAAACGAAATTTCGGAGAGGGAGTGCGAGCTAAGACAATTTTCACTGGAATCAAAGAACGTCATTGTGAATCCATAAAATACGTGAAGCATTTAGGGCGAGGGGGTGAAGCCGATTCCCACACAATCCAACGTGAGGGACGGGGGGGGAGGGACCTGGCAAGTATCACCTAATTTTTTCCCGCAAGAAACAGTGTAAAATTGCGAGAAAACTGGAATAAATTGAACAAAGAGTGTTTCTCTATTAAAATATGACTAACTTCTACACAATAATAATTATCGCGGTAATGTGAACGCCACAAAGTAGCACAGTAGCTCTTCAATTGTTCGGCTACCGGCCAGCCAAAAGGTGGGTCCAAATTTGTGACATTCTGCAGTGGCATGGCTTCAAATTATTTAATTTCAGTTAAAAAAATTGTTTTTTCAATAAATCCAACGTAATGAAGCATACGCTAACGTATTTACACTGAAAATACACATTTTGAACAATCTCACGAGAGATTAGAGGGAGGGGGTCGAGCCAAATCTCAAGAAATCTCACTACGCGGCGATAAGGGGTCCAAAAATCGCCAAAATCAAAATCGCCACTTAAACAATGGATCTAAGCAGTAGTGAATGGCAGTAAATAATATGATATTGCAAAGGAGAATAGTTAGTAGGAAAACCATACGTCCAATGAATGCCCACAATAAACCGTCCGCGACAGCACCTCAATCAATATCTATCGCGAGCTCCCGCAAGAAAGCACAAAAGAAGACGAGGAAACGGGAGGGGGCTGAGGGGGGTTGGGGGCGACTAGAACGGCGGTATAGGGGAAACGCAGCTCATCAGGAGTAATTCCGAATGGACCCCATCGTCCGTCCTTCCCAACTCATAATACCGAGGCAGAAGACTCACGACCGATTCCGAGGTCCCTTTTAAGGTCAGTGGAGCAGGTGGATAGAAGAACACTTCTGCCTCTTCTCGAAGGGGCAGTCTACCCTCCCTCCTCCGAAATGTCCCACACCAAAAAGTCAAACGAAATTCGAGTAGGAACCTGATGCCATATAAGAATTCTTGCCCGAAATTAAAGTAACACTCGTAATCGGCCGCCTTTGTTCATTCGGGCCCGCCGGGAGCTAACCGAAAGAGTTGTGTAATTGGTGGTCGTTACGGAATACGCTCTGGGGAGTGGTCCACCGATGGAATGCGACCAGATGCGTCGCTCACGGCTGATGCCGCGCCGACATCCACCGGCTTCTTAATCGGCGGATGTTTGACCAAGAAAAGTCGAGGGAAGGAAAGAAGAAAGACATTGGGAGCATCCGCGGATTCACAGAATTAACGAAGGTTTTTGTGGAATTCGTCCACTTCATTCCTTCCAGAATCTAACAAGCACGAGTTCCAGTAAAAACCCGGTACATAAGCAATTAACTTTTTCGTTTATGAAATCATTTGCTTCGTCCTCCTCTGCATGATGTTGCCCAGTGATGACTAATTCTTACGCTACTACCACTCCACCTAGAATGGACATAAGAGTTTATAACAATAGAGGTAAATAATTTCATGATGTTTTCCAAAGTTATACATTACATAAATTATAACTGCATATAATTTTGCGAATAATTGTAAATAAAATTATTCATGATGGCCTGATGAAGACAATCGCCAAGGGACAGGTAATGGCAAGAACGGAAAAGGAAGACCTCGAATAAAACAAAATGAACAGGTAAAGAAGAACATGAAAGAGATGAAATTAGTAGGTGTGTAAAGATTAGCTGGCAGGAGAATTGACTGGAGAGCTTCGTCAACCTATTCTTAGGACTATTGACCAGTAATGATCATGAATGAATGATTATAAAAAAATAATTTCTGTAAGAAAAAAATGCATAAGATAATGAACCTAGAAAAAGAACTCGTTCGTTTAACCCCGGTACCATCAATAATCTAACTAACGTCATTAGCCTGTCATAGCGGTAGTTAATGGTTAAGAAGAGAATTAGTAAACTTGTAGATAGTTAGAATGTCTAAAATAAAAGCACATTACATGTATATTCATTTAGTCGTCTATATACTCTGATCGTCACTTTGTACTTGGAGACTAGTACATGGTACTTTTAAGAAATCCAATCAAGGCACTCAAATTAGTTATTTGTAATTATTTCAGTAATGAATCCACTAAACTCCATTCCTAACAGAAGAAATACACTGAAGGGCAAGTAAGACAATGATAACGCACGGAAAATTCACAACGTTCAAATAAAATTACTATTGGAACAAGGGAGTAAGAGGATATGGAAGATTACATAAGTTCGGCCGCGAAGCAACAAAAAAACACCCCCATAACAAAGGGTTGGCCCACTATAGAGGATGAATTGTTACCCTCATTTAAGAGTAGTTTCCGGTGCATTACGATCGGAGAGAAGTTGATGACGCAATTTTGGAGCATATTACTGTCTTCTTCGTGT
Source organism: Ischnura elegans (assembly GCF_921293095.1). Lineage (NCBI taxonomy): Eukaryota > Metazoa > Arthropoda > Insecta > Odonata > Coenagrionidae > Ischnura > Ischnura elegans. Next base: position 90,161,807 of record NC_060249.1, read on the forward strand.
GAGGGTAATGATGACCGCATCCCTAACTGCCGTGATCTAAGATGGAGACATGACGTTTTACAGACAGCGTTGAAAATTGGAAAATATCCGCTTCTTCTATGGGGGAGTGGAGGGCGAACTTTTAAATGGACCAATTACATGACATGACACGAACATGCCGTCGAAAGGCGCTGCCCACAATTAGTGACCTTGTCCAGTTTGCAGTCCGAAGCAAATCACAACTACAAACTCAGTAATTTATGGACTCGTTTCTAAGGGTTAGACCAAAACTTCCAGTGCCCTCCCCGACTCAGATAAACTCATATACACTTTCCGATTTGAACTATGTGTACATTGTAAAAAGGGGATTAAAGAATGTTTTTTTAAAGAAAACCAGTCGTAATACATAAGAAATAAGGAAGTTATAAGGCATTCGCATCCTCAACACCTTGAACAATGAAATCGAACTGAATAAAGGCTACCGCAATTGTGGTAAAGAACAAAGGTGTCACATGTTGCCTGTATTCTCAGGTTATGCATTCGCGGACGTTGGCTTGAGGTCACAAAACGACGAAACTACCTGAGAGTGTAGAAAACATCTTAACATCGCACGGAGGCCTAGGGTGCGTTCCGAATCACGCATCATGTGCATCGATGCGCATCAGGCCGTTCCGAATCAAGCATTGATGCGCATTGATGCGGCCCTGCATCGAGCATATTTCGAGGTTTCGGAAGCATCAACTCGCATCGGCTCGCATCAGAAATTCTTGATGCAGTTGATGCGAAGGCGAAAATGGGCGCAACCTTTAAAATTTTGACTGGTGTTTTGTGTTTGCATAGGGTGTTTACACGACTATATTGTGCTTCTACTATCGTAGGAAAGAGTTTAAGGAGTTATATATATTAGTTTTTGATATAATTAGTCCATATAAAATTGAAAATGGGAAAATGTATATCCGTTGCGTTGAAGTGTGCGTGTATGTAACTTGTTTACAACCGTTATTAATTTCATGGGTGGTAAAAATGCAAAGTACGATCTATAATTTCACACATTGATATGCCGGTGTGGTAGTTTTAACCGTAATGTTGCTTCTGTACACTAACTTGTGGAAAGTTTCGACACTTTAACGTTATATTGTGAAAAGATAAGTTGAAAAGCTACATCAGGGAGTGTTCATAGCACAGAGACTGTGGTTTATAGTATAATAGTATCTTCAAAATAACAATATAAGACTTTGTTCGTCGGAATATTACAATTGCTTACGCTTTGCATAATCTCACTGGTCTATCATTTTAAGGCATATATGTTGCAAATTATTGCCATTTTGCCAAACGTTTATTAGCTATTTAATCTGCGAAACTATACATTCATTGCAAGTGAATTTCTTCGGTAGGTACTAAAATTATTTTCCCCTGCTACAGAGATTAGTTCACGTCATGGTACCACAAGTAAAGGGACATTCATGGTAGTGATGCCGTGATAAATAACATCATCGATTAATTTATTTATGCAAGGATCATGGATGTGTGCTTGATTTACATGTACACTGCAGTGATGTGTGCTTGAAGAACCCCATCGAGTTGATTGAGTATTCAGTGCAATTATTTTGTTCATAGCGTGTGATTTGGTAAGCCCGGATAAATACGTATTGCAGTACTGCAGTTAGTTTATAAATTGGCTCCAAATACTCTTTAATCGACGCATTGATGACGCGGCCAACTTACTTTCAGTGTCCTCCTAAATAAATGCTATCCAACTAAAGGCACACTTCTATCAATGTTATCAAAAGTAATGGGTTTCCAAAATGGTTCTCAGTTGAACTTGGGTATTCGTCTTAAGAAGCTGCATCATATGATATCAAACATTGAAAAGTAAACAAAAACATTGAAAATCGGAAATCGTCATAACTATAGTGATTACCGGTTTTCAATGTTTACGTTCAACTTTAAGTCATAATTACACCATATAAAATTTAGTAAGATCAGAAGGAAATGCTAAATTCTATTTGATAAATGCCACTCTAAGTAAATGGGCAATTCCCAACTATCCAATCCACAATATGTACTTAATTTTATTGTGATTAAGGCTTTTTTATGGACTCGGAACAGTAAAATATGTACCTATGTTGAAAAATGAGACATTGACCTACACTCCAAGAACTATTTTAACATGTTGTAGCTATTTATTTCTTAAATTTGCAACTAGGTTACAAGCACAACAACCTCCCTTCAACTAGTTGCTTCCATCAGCTACAAAATTCTATTCATTAATGCAGTTCAAATGCTTGCCATTGTTCAGCCCATTTGGAAGCACATTTGCTACCATATTTTGTTGACATGTAATCAGCAATTATTTTTTCCTTTGGCAACAGAGTTTTTAACAAAATGATGTCCAACCTCTGTTCTTTGACCTTCCATGCACCACACCAGTACCAAGTTTTTAATGCAGTTCTTTCCAATGATTTCTTTTACAATTCTGGAGAGTACAATACCATTTTTTGCTCCAGTTGCCTAACTTACATACTCGCCTTCTATTGTATACATAGCCACTGCACAGCACTGCTTTTTGTTTTCCAAGCCACTGCTCCATCAACTAACTTGTCATGTATCCAGTACAGGACACTCAATCTATTTTGTCAATGGCAAAGTCAGCATTTTTGTATCCCTCCAGAAATGTTCCTGACTAAGAATAAGACATAAGATAATTTATAGTTCCCATCAAATATCTTAATATACTCTTTGCATATGCCCAGTATTGCATTGTAAAATCATCAATAAACCTTCTTAACTTTGACACTGCAAAGACACGATCTGGCCTTGTAAAAATCATTGCATACATAAGACAACCAATCAAAACTAAAAATGGAACATCAGGAAAAGTTTTTGGGTCACTGCAGGAGCTACATTCAAACCTGCTTCTATGAGACAAAGGTTGATTGCAGGTCAAGTTAGTAGATGACAAGGAGATTATGTGATCTGGTAGTTTTCGAGCCACTCCATTTTTTAAAGAAAACGTCTCTTCTGCTTCTCCTCCCTCGCTTCCAAACACTGACTCATTTTCTTGATTACTCTCAAAACTACTGTCTACATTAGTTGGAACTTTGTCATTACCCTCACAACTTGATTCAGGGATGAAGTCTTCATTACTTGATATTGTGATATTCCCCTCACTACCTTTGTGAGTTCAGCACTGCCATTCTCTCCACTGTCAGGTTGAGGCTAGTAACTTATTATCCCTTATCCCCCTAAGAGCCTAGGTAGAATTAAAGAGTTACCAAGAGATATTTGGACTGGTTTGAGCTCCCCAAACATATTTACAAAGGATACTACATCACATGCTTTGATGAATCTTCCCGCAATATCAGGGTCAGTCAAAAAATACCATTTTTGACTCCTCACAATTGCCAATACTTTTTGCATTTGGCATCCAGCATCTTTCATTGCTCTTTAGCCACATAAGCATAGAAAATACATCCAAATACTTTTAGATGTCTTCGATTAAATTTTCGTTCAAACCATCTCTCCTCAGGTAATGCATTCCCTCCTGCTTTGGATGGTACTGTTTCGAGATATACAGCTTCTCAACAGGCTTCAACCCAATAATATTTTAGTAAATTGATGCCAGAGAGTTTGTACCTAGCTTTCTATTGGCTCAGCTAATCATTTCTGCTTGAAGATTATAAGATTTTGTAGTTAAATCTATTAGCGCACATGCCCTTAACCTCCCCTGTTATGCCTGACCCATATATTCACCCCCATAATCTGTATGCAGGCATTTCATATTGTTCCCTGTCTCATTCTCCATGCTTGCCTTAAAAATTGTATAGCATTGTAGGACTAAATGAGACTTCTTAATTTTAATAAAGAAAACAAAAACCTTTCTTGTGCAGTCATCAGTGAAGGTGAGCATATATTTTACATAAATAGTATACATTTATTTTCACCTATAATACCATCAGACCACACAACTCTGAGAGGATCAGACTTAATTAATTACATACAGCTTCCATTCTAGCACTTATTTCGAATCATTTCTTTGCTAACTTGCCATCACCATATGCTATACAAGGCTGAAATTTATTATTAGGGGGACAATCCACACCAGTGACAACCACATTATAAATTGCATATTACTCTGTCACAAGTCTGCTACTCTTGTGCCACAGCCTTAGTAACAGTCCTCTACTACTTTGGCAGTGAATCCTACGTAACAAGTTGCATTACTTTTACTTTCTGAATTACATTGTTTCAAATCTTGACAACATATGCCATTTTCTTCAAAACTAGTGGCTAGATCACTCCTTTTACTTCCAAAGATCTGGCATCAAATAAGCTGTACCCAGATTCATTAAACAAGACAGCTGTGTCTTTTTAACTAGCTTGCTTACAGACAGTACATTGGTTGATAAATTTGTAACATTTTGATCTGGAGTATAGCACTTTACAGTGTGGGAACATGGGCACTTAGGGAGGAGAATGGGAGAGACTGGAGGTGTTCGAGATGTGGGTAAGGAGAAAGTGAAGTGGACTGAGAGAAGAAAGAAGGTCAAAGTGCGAGACATGTTGAGTGAGGAGAGGCAGCTTCTGGATAGCATTCAAAGGAGACAGGAAGTATGGATTAGGCAAGTACTGAGCTGGGAGTGGATGTTGAAAACACTATTAGAGGATAGAATGTTGGGTAAACAAAGGAGAGAATAGGATTTTTAGATAGCATGAAAAGGGTGAAGTTGTGAATTCAGGAGGGAAGTCAATGAGGGCAAGGGGGACTTTTGGAATGCTCCATGCAAACCTACCTTAATACCAAGCGGTAGAATACTTGTAAATAAAAATGTCTTGGAGTTTATTTTTAAGCATTATATATGCAGTATGAAAAAGCGTTTGTGAAAATTTTATCGAGGTTTTAAGTATTTGTTCCCGATTTTTATGAAAAAGAATTTGTTTTCAAGTCGTATATCTTATCGGAAAGCCATAAATTGATGTCTAGCAGCTAAATCTACGTGCTATTGATCGTATAAATCGTCTCTTCTAAACAATTTGACCCGTTAAACTCACTGATGGCTGAGATATACTATACACTACGATTCCTTATTGACCGTTTTTCGAGTTATCTGCACAAATTCCCGTCAATTCGCTCAGTCTATCACTATTTTAAGTAAATATGAGTTGCAAGTTACGGCTTTGAACTTTCGAACGACCGTAATGAATATAATTATGTATTAATATACGCATCAATAAACGTTTTTCGTCATCATAAGTACTATGCATATTAAATTTCGGCATATCAATCATTGTGTTATCGCTTAACCCGAACTATCTTCCGGCACTGGTGCCTGCGGGTAAATTTGAACGGCGGAATACTTCCCGCTCATATCGCATCAAGCCGTTCCGAATCACGCATCAGCATAAGCGCATCAATGCCTTGATGCAATTTCGGAACGGCTGCATCAAGGTCATGCGTTGATGCGCATGATGCGTGATTCGGAACGCACCCCTAAACACGGATTTCCACAAAACGAAAAACGCTCTGCTGTAGACCTTATATAAACGGGTCACAACATATACAAACTGAGAGATGTTTTCTTTTATTAGAAGAAAAAACTTTCATATATCAACCAGCACTGATCATGAAAAGACGATATTCATTACAATAAAATGGATTGGAAAGTTATAGGAGATTTTAATGGATATTTTGATGACTTAAATGCAGCGACCATCCGATTCCAAGTCATTCCCTCAAAAATTTCCTCAGCTCAATGGATGAGATAACGTGTAAAATTATGAAAAAGTAAAACAAAAATATAACCTCCATTTGTCACGTACCATCATTGTTTAGAACATGCATTGTTAATGATAGTGGGGGCGACCAACTAAAAATAATTGCTGCCTAAAGCAAAACGGAACAACAGAAATCAGGAGAAGATGTCACTCATTGGAAGCGCCGAAGGCGCGTACATTTAACACTGTACCGGTGAGTCAACCTCACCTCAACCTGTCAGAATAACAAATAATGAACGGTGGCGTGCGCATATGTTCTGTTGTCGTCTGTGGTGTGGTTTGTGTGAAAAAGAAACTTACAGACTAATTTGACTTGCGATTTTACAAGAGAAGCCAAAATAAATTTTTATGTCCATTATTTTTTTTTATTTTATTATTATTACATCTTTTATTATTTTTAATTAATTAATTTTCTCTTTTACATTTTGTATTTTCAAATTTAATACAAGTTATATTAAATAAATGCATTTGAAAGATCTATGATTGAAGGAGGTTTAGATATAGGATAGACTCATAAACGAGTAATTTGGTGAACAAAGTATATGTAGTCGGGATACTTGGGTCGTAGTCCCATATGTTTGTAATTAGTGTATTATCTGTGCCCTTCAGCCTGGACTTAAAGTTTATGCAGAGGTGGGAAATGGATTCGTTGATTTTTGGGAGTTTGTGAGCTTTACGGACATGGCGAATATTGATTAATTTGCTTATATTAAGAAGGAGGCGGATTAAATATTTAAAGGACTTCAATTTTTTGCGGATGGTTCTATTTTTTCCCGAAGATTTCACATGCGTACAGCAGTACCGGGCGGATGACACTCTTGTAAAGCCTGATGCGGCAACTATGGGAAAGAGGGCTCGTTTGGGAGGAAAGACAAGCGATTGCTTGACGAGCAGATATTGCTTTGGAAATACAATATTTCAAGTGGGGTTGGTACGACAATTTGCCATCGAAAATGACGCCGAGAAATTTGTGTGTAGTTGCTCTTGGTTTCTTTTTCTTGTTGATGTGTGGTGATGTTTGTGGAATGAATTTTTTGCGTTGTGAAAAATGTACGTGTGTGCTTTTTGTTGCGTTGATTTTTATCTTTCTTGTTTGTGTCCATTTGTGTAGGCATTTTAAATGAGTGTTTAGTTTATTTATGTTAGAGTCTCTTGTGCGTGTTGTGGCATCATGAGAATACTTCGTAAAACTAAATACACATTCAACAATTCGGGTAGCTTAAGACTACTTTCAGTCGATCAATCAAACTAAGTTTAGCGAAATAAATACCGGTGCCATGCCAGATATAACGTGAAACCGAAACCAAACTCAGAAACGAGGACGATTGGAAATTAAATATCCCTTTACCGTTCTAAAAACCTTGCGACTCTGCAATAATGAGACTACTAAGCAATCAATTGGTTCACCGTTCCGTGTCGCCATCTAACTCTGGACTCTTCCATGAAAACTGAACACTTTCGGACCTGAATAGATGGGAAATCGTCCCCTTTTAACTCATTAACTTTCCGAAAACTGATTAATTTCACGGATTAGAGAGTTGAAATCCGGAACGTCACAGCCATTATAATTTGAAAAAGGAGACACGAGACTCCCGCGCAGACGCAGAAACGCGAGGAGAAGGAAAACTGTTATCTCCCCCGCAGTTGAGTAACTCAGTCGAACACTTGATTGCACGACCCATGGGGAGGCACAGGAAAGTGCTCACGATCACGAAAATCACTATCGAGAATTAGGAGCCGATGACGTACTCCCTTCCGCTGTTTCAAGGAACGAATGATCACGAACGGACACATTTCTGGGAAAAAAAATTCTTTCGTTACATACATACATGGAGCAGCACAATTATCATGCATACACTGGCAAACAAATCGTGTTGACGTGTTACTAGGATACTGGATTCCCATTCCAAAGGTCCTACATAAAGGGATGATGGCTGTTTTTGCCCCACTGAGCGATAACACAGACAACGAGTACTTTATTAGATTTAGAACAAACCAAGAAGTAAAATACATCTCATCTCACATTCATAACACTTCTTGTATTTGTCATACGTTCGCTTTCATAGCTATCAGGCGCAAAACTCAAGCTAGGGAATAGAAAAACGGCAAAATGGAACTTTTAATACCCTAACAACAGGAGATGGCCAAAAATTTCGATTAAACAAGGATTTCATAATCACGGTTCAACTTCCAGGTTACAAGATCTTTGAACCGACATTTGTTCTAATACAAGCATCACTTAATTGATTGCTATGTAAAGGAATACTGATTCTTGATCGGCTGCCGGTCTATTGTAATAACTGCTGGATTTAAATTTCAAGGAAAAACAATGAATATTGCATGCGTAACAAAAACCACTCATAAGTAAACAAATACTTCTATAGGCCAAGGGAAACGAACTCCACAGGACAATCCCACGGACCATAAACGGTAATTTAACACCGAACATTATTCACCCCCTAACTTCACCGGAGAAATGCACAAAAGCCAGCCCCATGATAACGTTTAACTACCGTATTCGGCGAAAGAGCGGTAAACAGCGACTGAAGAAATCCGTCGACGACAGTTTCGAATGGCCTGGTCTCGAAGACATTCCCCTCTACCTGGTAGGGTGGTCCCGTCTGCCATTTTAAGAATACGCCACGCGGATGTTGAGGGAGTAAAGATATCGGTGGAGAGGCACTGAGATGGGGATGAACACAGTACCAACGGGGGAGGAAAGGAGGATGCAGGGGGTGGTGCTGGGGAAATACGACACAGCTCGACATCTTGGTGAATACAACAGCGCTTGGCAGAGCGAGCACCATCTGTCGCCGTGGTGAGCTTGTGGGAGGCTTCGCTCGACGCCGTAGGGACATGCTAAGGCTTTTCCCACCAGAACCGCTAAATATGCGTGCGACACGATCAACGCAGCCACGAGTAGGGGAGAGGAAGGAGCTAAAAATAAACTCCGCAGCGTGAATGGCAACTATACCTCCCTACCTAGCTATCCTCGAGGAGTTCCGTAATTTTCTCGGCAGCGGTTATTACTCGTCGAGGAAGGACAAAAGGTGCTGGAAGGGCAAAAGGTAGGTGTGCCTTAGTGTGTATATATGCGACTTGAGGGATAGAGGGAGAAGGCAGCTAGAACGGGAAGTTGCGACACCCTCTTTCGAGGATCGAAGGCGAAGAAAAGGTGGTGGAATGGGAGAGTAAATGGTAAAGAAAACAATGAACCGACGACGCGCCGCCGCCGAAGGAGAGGGGGAAAGGAAGGTATGCAACGATCAGAAACGGGATGCCGACGACGGTGTACGCAGTGGGACACGGTATTGCCGGCGAAAAGAAACCGCAAAATGCGGGACTGGAACCGTGGGTTCGCCCATAAAATTTCCATGGCTTGATCATTAACTGAATAAACAGGAATGGCGTAGCGGATAACCTACTGCAGGAAGAGGGTTTCCGATGGTTGAATTTCTTCATCCCGACAGAGGGCACGAGCGACGAGAAAAGCACGTTCATTAATTATTGCCACGGGTAGCGCACAATTGTGGAAGCGTGCGGTTTGGAAAATAACGCACGATAAGACCAAAACTAACTTAATTTATCCCTGCGATTTTCAGTTTCACGATCCCTGATGAAATTTCTCTTTTCCTCTTCCTGATTGCACATGGGAAGATAATAGAGTATGTTAGGAAACTCATGAAAACTCACTGACAGTGGGAAGTCTCAGAGGAGAAATACCGCAACGTGTACGTGAACTTAAAGCGTAGGCGAAAATAACATGTAATTACAACCAATATTATGCTCCACAGCGGAGAGGTAATGGACGTGTATCTAAGTCATTGTGAGCGGAATAGCGCCCATTCTTAATATGGATCTCCTTATCTGGATTTATTATTTAATTAGTTAACACGCGGACTTTAAATCGACAGCATTATTGAACACTACTCAACCGAACTCCCTCAAAGCACAATGGTAACGCATAGGCTGAGTCGGTACCATTTAAAGATTAAATACCTGGCTAAAACCTTAAGGTTTATTATTAAAAGCAAATATTTTAAAACTGAAAAAAATGAGAAATGTATGCAATTCCATCTTATCCAGCAAGATTGATCCCTAATTATCATGCAAACACTTGAAAATAAAATATGATGATAAAAGCAGAGAATATTTAAAATAGCGTAGGATCCATTCCAATCGCGAGAGCAATGGCAGGTAAGTAATAAATCATGGGCTGGAGTCTATTTCGATCGGGAAATTTGAGAAAGTACAACCAATATTAATCCTGAGTCTCAGTCTCCACCGCCCTAATAGTAGCTCAATTTTGGCTTCAACAGCCGATAAAGGAGGAAAAGCAGTCATCGTGACTGTAATTTGCGGGCGAGGGCGATTTTGAACTCCAAGAGGAACATTTTTCGAGACTCCGCTGTTGATTAATCATTAGAAACCTTATAGTTTCATGGCTCATAGATTTTTTATACCGACAGAGAAAGCCACATCCTTCGAAAGGAGTATTTTATCGGAAGCAGCTTACACCCGGAGGACTATTGCTGCATAATTAGTAAGAATAAAATTAATCCATACAGGAAAAAACAATTGAAACACCAAAATACGCCGTTAAAAAACGTACATGCGTTGGATGAGCTGTTGTGATAGAGATACAAACACGTAGTTGTACAACAAGTTGCACAACCAGTAGTGAGACAACGGAAACAAAGATAAATAAATGAATACGTAAATCTGCAAATGGCAAATTGGAACTGGTTAGTAATTCGAGTAGGCAAAATTATATAGGTCACACTGTTACAGTAAAGCGTCGAAAAATGGTTTAGTTGTAATCGGACGCCTGAGGCCTCAGACATGAGGTAACTCTGATAATAAACCGTAAAAACAGAAATTCACTTTAGTACAGAAACTATATTACAAATTAAATTAAACCATGAATTGAAACTGAATGGGATTACGGATTATCAACGGTCCGCATTTCTTTGACGCTCGGAATCTTGACTGAACGACGGAACTTCAAGGAAAATACCTCGAATCTTAGAAATCATAATAATTAATCTACCACCCACCAAATGTTTTTAGTCATATGAGTGTCGCCCATATACCCATGCACTAGCCCGTTACTCTCCTTGCGGGATAGCACCAATTTAGACGTAGAAAAGCGATAAAACACGCGGAACTGCCCAACAGTGGGTAATACAACGGGGACCCTCGTAGCGGCTGGAGGCAACGAGGCTGGGAGTCACACCCCTTTGAACGGCCGCGGCCACATCCTATTCGCGACACTGACATCCCACCCCGGCGAATATCACCGCCGACGGCGACGACCCGACAACAACACGACCCTCATCCGCCTCGACGAACAACGGAGACGCGGTGGCGAGACCGTGGGAAGAAGAGCAAACGATCGATAGGCGATGCTGCGAGAGACCAAGGCACAGACTAGCCGACAAGAACTGCCACCATATGGCCTTCCACCCCAAGGAGAGAGGCAAAGGGGGGCGCGACAGACCTTTGGGGAGGGGCGCAGACACGCGGGGTTCTTGCCCGCCGGACTCTTCCACCCGTTCACGTGAGGTTGTAGGCGACCTTCACACCTTCCCACGCACGCATCCCCCGACTCACGAAATGTCTGCCCAAAACAAAACCCTTGGGGGCGTGATCCTCGGGCTCAAATTATCACAACACAGGCTCTACGCGACCGCTCGGGAAGGTCCATCAGGGAGGATACAACCTAATCAAGAGTCGACTGGGGTTCTCTCTTCCCCTTGAGATGGAATAAAAAAAACATTACCTACCTCAGAAAATCAGGCCTGTACGCTTCTGTGCCGCCGAAGCAAACAACTAGTTTACAATGAGCATGCTCAAAATTAGACAGACTGAATTCCAAAATGAACAGCATACCGAACCAGATATTTTATTGGGAACCAGCTCATACCCGAAGGACTAATGCTGTACAATTGACAAGAATATAGTTAAATCCGAACAGGAAAGTCCAATCTTAACAGAAAAATACGCCGACACAAAACATGCATGCGCTGAATGAGTTATCATGACAATGACAATCCCAAATGTTATGTGTGGTATGGTGTTAATAGTGTATGTCCACTCCTTATTTTACCATTAGGTTCTTAACACTCAGAGCTCAATTTTAAGCCGTCAGTAAATAATTTGCGTCGCAGATGCCATCAATGTGGGCGCTGCCTCACTCCGCTATAATTACGTCCTATCAACAAGACGCGTCGCGACGTCGCAAGCGAGTTCTATAGTCGGTGCATTAATCTCCGGAGAATACATCAACCAGAACCGAAAAATGATTCGAAAAGAGATTCGATGCCGACGCTGTTAAAAAGTTTTGAATATATTTTGTGAAAATGAGAAGTGAAACCTAGATTGTGATAAGTATGCTTAATCTAACATCTACGCCAATGAAAATGAAAATAAAACAAGGAAATCGAAGTATTCACAGCGAAATGGGAAGAATTTTGCAAACAGAAAAAGAAAACCCGCAACAGAACAAAACTAGCACACAATGCCGCAACTCGTTCATGACGCTTGCACATTGTTGCACTTAATTTGTTCGAAAGTAAATACCAGGGTATTTTGCTCAAGACTTTCAATACCATGCAGAGATCACAATACAACCGTTCGCGAAATAAATTCCTTTAAACGTACTTATGCAACATATAAACATAACGTATAAGACCGCCGCGGCGGTCTTATAACGCGCCGGTCCGACCATAAGTCCGTTTTTCAATATTTTCACCACAGCATAAAACAATACGATCATTGAACTCTCCCATTAACATAGTCTCGCAAATGAATTGAACCAATCATCATGAAGACATCGAAGCAAAGAGGTACTAAAAATGCAACAAAATCTTAATACAAACCATATCTTAAGGCATTCGAAAGGTGATGGAAATCCTTTGGCATAAAATATTTTTAAAAAAACAGCATTTTGTCATTGGTTGAAATTGGCTGATTTACTGTCCCATAAGAATTCAAACCAGAATAAAATTAATAGTCTACAGGTAAATCGTTAGGTAGGGAGAGAGTGGAAATTAACTGCCTTTGGAGAAATTAAATTGCATGTACAACACCAATTATACAGTTTTCATTAACAAAAGGGTTTTTCTCATACCTCAATGATGCCTCCTTAAACCCTATAGGAGAAAATCTTCCTCAATGCCAACACAAGCACATTTCAAGACTCACAAATTGCAAGGAAGCCGGTTATTTTTTTTCTTCCCCTAAACAGTTGTCCGCGGAGTAAAATGAGCAGATATTAATATATAGATTACCCATAAAGGTGGAAACTACGACTGCATAAAAGTGTGAGGGCAAGTAGGTATTTCTTCTGGCTGCCCCGTAACATGAGAATATCGGATCCGTCAATAATATCAACACACACACCAGAGCTGGTTTTCCAAATCTTAGAAGCGTAGTGTTTACAGCACGATGCACTAGGGTAAAGACCCTACACACGGAAAACAAGCACTACGGAAGGCGAGAAGTTCACACTGAACAGTTCGCGCTGCACTAGCAGATGCCAGCGAGCATGCAAAAACCCGTTCTTAACGCAGCAAGAAGGAATTGTACGCGAGTCAAAAGAGGTCGTAACCATAGAGTAGACTTCTATACCTTTGTAAGGCTCAAAGTGCAAGAGTGCGACGAGTTTTGTTTGACACGTATCCCGGTAACGGAAGAGCTTTGACCCGCGGATATGGTCCAGAGGCGTTGCAGCGGTAGACGCAGCGTCGACGAGCGGTGTCTCTAGCGAAGACACGCAAATGGGTTCGGCACAGCCACGATGGAGGACTGAGTATGCAAGGGGGCGTTCCTTTCAACTCACGCCTTGCATGGGGATATCAACATGGGAACACGACACAAGGCGAAACAAGGAACCTCGCCTCTTCTTCCTCGACTACAATACCACGTCCACAGAGCATGAGGTAAGAATATGAAAAGAGTCGAGTGGAGAGCAAACGGAAGTCGCAACGACAGTGACGGATCGGCAATCCCTAAAACAAATGTTCCAACATAGTATCTTTTCTTCGATAACAACTAGCATTCTGACATCACCTGAATCTACCGAAGACGAACAGAAACAGATGTGAACATAAACTACAGTGAATCAAGTGATTCACCTGGACCTTTATTCTGGTTATTTTTAGCGGTCGATAACCCGGATTAGCGAAGAAATTAGCGTCATCCGCAACAACGATTCTTGTATTAATTTACTAATAGCTAGCTTGCTAGCTAATACCGTTTGTAGCCAATACTTAGTGATGAAAGAACCAGGATAAATGACTTTCGTGCCTATTATCGTTCGTAACTAAATCTCGATCATTCTCAAACGAAAAATTTAACAAAAAGTACACAGATGCGACACCGCGGCGACATTTCCTAGATACCACGCGAATTGCAGAACAAAAATAGGCCTCATCACGCGCTCGTGGAGAACTGCGAAATCTCCATAGCCTTAACCATAATACGAAGCAAAATTAAAATGAGGTCTCACCAAGCACTGATTTTCTGAAAACATAATTTCTGATCGATGGCGATACAAAAGCGAAGAATATAAACACACCATACACACATATTCGATGTTGGAATATAAAAACGTTTAACTATTAAGACGTGCTTGGTAGCATCAAAAAATGAGAACATGACGAAAATATCAACTCTGTCCACTGAGACACCTGTTACGAGCATTGAAAGAAAAAAGGAAAATATTTTGAGTTTGATCTACTTACATTGAATCCTTGAGCTAAAAAATTCCACATCGCGTAAGTTTTCCAATTCAACTGGCTCAAACTCTCCAGTTTTATGGAAGATTCAGAGTTTGGTAAGAATCTTCGCACACGATATTCATTTTGTGATTTCTTAAGACGGAAGTGAAAAATACACCGCAAAACCACGATTGATAGGTACCCACTGCATTTTATCCCAGTCTGATATATCATGACATAAATAACTTTTTAATTCAATAATGAACGCTCTTCATGAACAAGAGCAAGGGCGTACCCAGGATCATAACTTGGGGGGGGAAGCCAAGTTATGACATTAGTTTATGAGATTATTTCCTTGAAAAAATAGTTTTATTTTAGTTACATATCTTATACTACTACACATCATTTTTCGTGGGTTTAAAGAAAATGTGTTGAATACTTTCATTTCGATTCAGTACTGACTTTTCTTAAAGACGGAATTTTTGCTTCTAGGGAGGGACAGCTCCCCCCCCCCCCCTGCCCCTCGCTGGGTACGCCCATGAACAAGAGACGAAAAAATCTTTTGCCACAAATTATCTAATGCGATAAATATGACAATTAATGCATACATGGCATATAATGATTAAATCTACCTACAGATAGGTAAAAATTAACTTTTCTTACGTCCCGGACGAGAATATAATAAAATAACTTTCCAAAAAATACCAAAATGTTAAATGCAATTTAATAGTGCCTTCCATTGCTGCAATATTATCCAGTACAAAGATGTTATCACCGGTGACCATGATGAAAGAACACAAATGGTAATTTCCACACTTTTTAATTCCAAAACTCAACAACCGTCCCAGGTTTAAACATACATGTCATTTTCAAGGTGAACTTGAAAATGAAACAAGGTGTTGAAACCTGGGTCGGTTGTTGAGTCTTGGGATTAATAAGTGTGTAAATCACCATTTGTGTTCTTTCATCATGGATATATCGAACCTCCACCAAATCAAGCCTGAAACGATTTTATGTGTTATCATTTGCGCTTAATAGTAACACGGTCCCAAAATTGTAATGGATGTAGCAATAAAAATATTTAATATGAGCCCTCAGAGAACAACAATAATCACTAAACGCACCTTTAAATAACAGTTTATGCTAACAGGAGAACACTATACACATACAAATCCCACCTTTTATTTTTGCTAAGAGACTACTATAAAGCAACGTCCGCCGGTGGTGCACATCTTAAGAGGACAGGGCAACAACAAGCAGCACCGGGGCATTGGAACCAGTTCCCGTATGCATCCATTCACGGGAATAAATCTCCCCTCTCCCCCGCTCCAACCCAACCCTGAAGAGGCTGCACGCAGACGACGGCGAAAAAAAGTGTGCCGGGAGAACAGGACGAGGTGTGTGGGCTATGGAGTGTCGGGTTTGCACAGCCTCCCTCGGATACATCTTCATTCCGAGCCATGGGAAAAGAGCGGACCAAACCCCCCTCAGAGGTGCAGAACACTACGGAACGGTGGGCTCGAAGACCAGGTACACACAACCAGTGACGGATCCAGGATAGTGACGAGGGGGGAGGGGCTATGAGGGGGTCCTGAGGGGTAACCTGACAGCAGTATTGGGGTCCGAACAAGATTGTAAATTTACCTAGGCGGCGACGGGGTAAAGTGCTCAACTAACAAATAAGAGGTCGCGGGTTCGAGTACCGCCTGGGTAGGTCTCCTTTATCCAGAGCATGGCTGTTCGTTATTTCGTAATTGTCAATTTTGTAAATGCCCCTGATGTAAAATTGCCAACATACGCTGTATTCGGAGGTATGGGAATAAATAAAAAATAAATCAATACGGGCTACAGCTTAACTAAGCCTTAAAATTTAAAGGATTACTACTTATTTAGTGGTGAACAGTACCGAAAGATAATAATGGGGATTATAACGGGGATAGAATAAGGCGCCTATCCTTTCAGATCACCTTTCTCATAGTAATTAATACTCGTACTGCTACAAAAAAGTAGGTATTCCAAATTCCCTCACCCCCTTGTCCATCATCAGTACTCATAGTCTAAGCATGCCTTCGTGAAAATCCTAGCAACAGGCCTGAAGGCCGTTTTACACGGTACACGGAATTGCGCTGTCTGACGTACGTGTGAAGGCGCAATCAAAATTGCGTCGTGTAAAGCGGTGAATTGCGAGAACACATGCGAGAATGCGTGGATGCGAGACGGCAAATAGCCCCTGTTCTAATTTCGTTCATGCGTTCGCGCAATTCCAATCCATTTTAGAAATTAATAAAGCTCTAACCTGCGCAATTCCGTGTAACGTGTAAAACGGCCTTGAGAGATTGGGCCGATTGTCGGTACGAGTATAAAATTCATCCTCAAAAATTTAGCGATATCACAAATTCTGATACCATCCTTAATACGCGCTTAATACCCCCATCACTTCAAATTGGAAGAATCTGTAACAAACATTGGGATTTCCTTATTCGTGACACATGGTTTACACTTACATTCAAAGGCACGTACCTAAAATAAGTTACGAGCAATAACAGCGATATCAAAATTATAAAAAATAGATAAAAATTCAAATTCACAAACGATAAGAACTATCTCCCTAAACTGTTCACTCAACGAACAGGCATAAAACGAAGAAAACTGAAAGGATACTGACAAGAGAGGTGTACAGGAAGTATTATCGACAAAAAAAAATAACCTAGGCGTGCCTAAACTACGACATGTCGAAATCAAGGAACTGGAACCAAGTGTTGTTTCCAATGTAAATCGACGGCGCACAAACGAACAAGGGAAAGTTTGGCGAGTTGAACTGATATGATTACATCCGGCATCCATCACGGACCAAATCGTTCACAATTACGGCATGGGATTTACAGAGCAAGAGGCGAATGATCACGGGCACGATCCGTCCTGCATCTTGCGAGTGGATTGCGAGCGGAGGGTTATTACAGGAAAAAGGAAGGGATCCGTACGATCGACGAAGAGGAGAGAGTTGAAAAATATTAAGTACGAGAGTGAAGTCACGTGGGCCGTGGACCATACGAGTCGTTTTCAACGTTACCATTCGCCCACAGAATACCCATACAATCAGGGCGGCACCACTATGCCCCGACCAAGCATCAAGAGAGGTGTACACAGAGCTGTAGTTGGGCCGGTACGGCGTACCCCCTAAAATCCAAACTCGTCATAAGCATACCGGTGAAACTACCTTCTTAAATCTGAAACAAATAGCCCTCATGTAAATTGTCCAATGGATTTCAGAAAGAAAAATCGGAAATGATTATTTACTTGCACAGAGATATCTCGTGGCACAACTTGGAACTAATGTAAGAGTTGGAGTTCGACATTTCAATCGCGGCCTGATGTATAACACATGTTCAGCTGCCGGCAATTTTTGGTGAGTACCGCCTAATTTTTTTTCTCAACTACAGCACTGGGTGTACATACCGATATTGGCTAAAAAAAACATTTCCACAAGCTTACATGTCCACGCGGTTGAATGAGGCTATCAAATGAAACCAGATAATTATATTATTTTCGAGGAACTTTTAAATAATGCCTTTCCTATCATGTTCTCGAGGAGACGAACGGGGAAAATACGCCAAAGAAGGAACGGGTGGATAAGGTGCATCATAAAAGATTGTTATTACTTGATAAATATACTGGAGGGAAAACTTGAAGCACATTGAATTGAGCGAAGAGGTGAGTACTTGTGGCAGAAAAAGACGGGGAAAGGAAGGGGAAACATCAAAGAAGTAACAATATTAGGCTACAGAATACCAATTTAAGGATTTTAGTACAGCGAATAAATGAATTATGTTCCACCAAGAGTCCAAGAAGAAAGATTGAGCCATCCACTTCGAATTTTAAGACAACTGAATTTCAAAATCCATGAATTTCGATAAGTTATTACAAAAATACTTATCTATGCCAGAGAGAGATGGAGAAAAATTTCGCTTGACTAAAGCACTGGCAATACCTTGGTAAAAATAAAATTTAAGCCTGCCCACCATGCTACCCTCGGAGTTATTTGCACATCAAACCAGTAACTACAGTATAAAATACTTATCAAGAAATATAATTACACCGACCGAATACAGTATGTACCTCATTCGCAGGCACAATTCATCTAACAGAAATTGTCATCATCTCCCACAAATTTGACCATTTTTTATTATGTGCAACTACTAACTGATACGTAGATCACAATTTCTTCAAAACCTGGCAGGCAAACCATTTCCAGACCTAATCCAACCCAAGCATAACACCCATTCAAGTGACTCAAGAACGCTAAAAACAGTGACGCCAACTTGAGTCGAAATAAGCATTCGTGGCAGTACCGTCCACCTCCCACACCACATATCTCCACGACTATCACCCCACCGACAAGGAAGGAAATGCTTAGGCAAGCAAGTCTGTGCATTATGTCCCACCGGACTAATTCGAGCGTGACGCTGAGCCCAGCACCACGCATCATCGACTGCGACCCCGGCAAACTAATTACCCTGATCCAAAACGCATATGGTTCGCTAATAGCAAACGACCTCATTCCCACTGACGCCACGGTTCAAACTCCACGAAGTCGTGCAGTGCATTGCGGAACAATGAACAAAAAGCTATCATGAGCAGCGGTGGTGTCAACTACTAGGCTGTGATATGAGGAAATAAACCGTAAAAATGGGAGTGTGAAAACTCATTGTGCAACCAGTTCCGAACAGTGCGTAACCCCTGATTTCAACTGCAACCGTAACGAGGGTTTGGTGTTACCAGCCTATTTATCTACATTTTTACATACAGCTTGCGAAAATTGAGATGATACATCTTTCAGGAATTATGTTTTTTAGGCATTTTAGGCATACATTTCTATGTAACAGATCCTACAAATCAGAAATTATAAAATGAGAATTTTGCCGAAAAAGAGAAATATGAAGGATATCGGAATAATTGTAATGGACTTTAATAAATGCTCAATCGAACTCAAGCACTCAAATCCACAAAAAACACACCTACTTATTTTACTATTCTTATACAGGTCAACGGCAGGTGTCCCAACACCTCCCGCTCGTCTATTGAGGCGGCCTGCGCGGTAATGTGAAGAAGTAGTTAATTCCTTGGTTTGACGAAGACAACCATAACAACCAACAAAGAAGACATACTTTATGCTTTCACGTAATTTCCTCCTAATTGACAGAGAAAGGTAACCCTTTGAAACGAGAAGTTCATTCGTTGAGTTATGGACAGCGTAATGTTTTCAACGACGAAAGAACGCAGAACAGTCTCGTATAAATTTAAGTTATTATTTCAATAACTGCTAAAATGGATCATTTCTGCCAATTCACAGTGACGCAGTAGCCAACATTAAATATAAACGTAAACAATCAAAACAAATATATTTATATTATGTGGAATAGGCAGTTAATTGCTCAGGCAAAATTAGAGCCTCGGTACCGGCGCCTCAATTGATACGCACGTCATAGTGCACTATACTTTTTATGACATGCAATACACATAAACCCCACAAGCCACCAACAGGGTTTCTGGCACAGGGTGACTAATCACCATCATACGCCATGCAACATGCTACGAACGCACGGTAGTGAAATACATCACGACACGTATTGGGAAGAATTCAACGAAGGGTACACAAATTTATGGGGATAGAAAGATACATGTGTCATCCGCAAATCTTTGTTGCGCATCTCCATGACGGTAATTCGGCATTCGTTGCCATCTAAATGGTAAAAAAGGGGCTAGATCTCTGGTTAATAATCACAAGTGAACTTGCACTTACGAAAGGCACACAATGACGAGTAACTTAAAAGCGCTATATTACAAAGTAACCAATCCATTACTGCCTAATGGAGACCTTCTTCGCCACGGACTAAATAAGTCACCAACACCTTTTCCATTTTTACCCAACAGCTGCACGTAAGTATTGATGCCAATGATTTTCAGTATCACCTCTTTCCATGCTTAAAGACGAGATAAAGGATTACTGACAAGGATAACTTAACTCATCCAAACGGTAGCCATATCAATGTGATAATCGCACCAGGTTCAAAAGTACGATCACAAGCAACAAAGCAGAAAAACGAGAATGAATGATTCAATTATAGAAAAAGACGAAAACGGCGAAACTCATTCAAATACGAAATGCCTCACGTAACTTACAATCAGCAGTTACAGTTATTAATGCAGCCGAGGATACTGTCAGTTCAATAAAGAAAAGTTAATCACCAAAGATGTGAGTCCTTAAAATGAAGATTTGAAAAGAAATATCAAAGGCTACAACGAATTACATGACTAGACTCAAGTCGAAATTATGAAATGGCAATAACAAATTAATATTAATAAGTTATTTTCAAATTCTTTCAAATTTTAGATGTAAACTTAGATTGCCTATATCTTTTGGCAGGGACAACATGGCAAATGTACCCACATTATTCAAATTCATTTAAGACATCATTGTTCAATCGGTGACTTAAATGCCGACCAATTATGATCTAACGCCAATTACCCTAGAGGATGCTCGCAGGATGATACCATTCCGATGCGCTTGGTTCGCCCATGAATTACTTGCCGGCTGAGTTTTATCTTAGCAATGTTACCTCTCATGTTCACTACAATAGATAATAAACACTGTTTTCCCCAAGTCTGTCAATAGATCAAACCCCCCCACCCGCCCATCATCATAACCAAAAGCATGCCGAGGGTTTTCTTAATAAAGGTTAAACCACCTCCAACGTCGAAGGAAAAATATCTATCTCAATTCTTTATGATGCAATGGATTATTTCACATGAAATTCGAGACTAACAGCAGGCTATGTCAAGTCATAATAAGAATATTAGAATATGGGCTCATGGACCTGAGAAGTGCATAGCTCTCATTAACGTTTGCTGCTTATTAACGGAACGAATTGTTCCTATTTGATGAGAACCCTATCACATAAGGGCACATTCATGATAACACCTCAACTATGTAGCACTGCGCATTTGGAGTAAAAAATACCCCTTCCACAAACATTAGAGGTTTGCCCAGATTTCCCAAAGTTGTATGTAAGCAAGTACCTACACGTAGGTGCGAGGGTATGAAAATCGATATTCAAAGCGATTACGAGCAACCAAAACTTAAGAAATTCATATCAGATCTACATACGCGACCCCCAGGTGTTACTTCCGCTAATGAGACAAAAAAGTATTCCTTTATAGAGCATATGAAGTGAAACTTGATTCTGAAGAAAATACACCAAATAGGGGAGAAAAAGTTGGCAATACGGTTAACAAAATAAATCACGCAAACTGCGTTGACGAAACAATTGAGGTCGAGTTTGAGACACCCCATCGCGCGTGAGTGAAGTAGCCGGCAATTCTTCCTACTTTCCAATATCCACCTCCCTGCGTCACAATACAGATTCCGGTCAAGGTATTCGGAGAAAAATCGCAATGCCATTCTTTAGCACTGGAAGATATTAAATCATTATTCATAGAGCTTTCCCCGTGTCTTTATATTTCACCGTCTTATGCAAATCAAAAACTTAAAAGTGACATAAAGATTACTGCGAAGTACAATTAATAGGTTCAGCTGCTCTTCGTATACTTAGGGATTAAATTCCATTCCGATTCAATTCCTATTCCTATCCGACAAATTCACTACCTATCACAGAAATACTTCCGCAAAGGTAACACGGATTGTCAATTATGTCAGGCCGTGGGAAACACTTATTGTGAAAAAATAAAGAGATGATTACAGCAACGACACGCAACCTAAAGGTTTCATAATGTACGAAAAGTTAAAGTTAAGGAGACATTAGCAAATAATTGTTGATGGAGGAAATAAATACACCAGCAGTTAACAGTTCCTCTGGTACTCTTAGCTTAGCGAATAACCAAGGAAAGAGGTATTAGATTCTCAATGACGAGGAAGAAATATATCATGGATCCTTCAAACTCAAAAATTTTCATCAGTGATCACGAGAGAGAAGCGGCGGCACCTGCTAGACAGATTGTCACTCTTTCGTTCTAAGGTTGAGATGACATGATTTCAAGATGTTTATCATCCAGCCACGGGAGGGTGCAAACATCCCGTCATTCAATCATCTGTATCCATTATCAACTTGATTTTGGAGACCAAAACTTCATCATTCTCAGAACTCTCACACAGATTCGCCAGGTAGTACGGTGAATCCTTTAAACCATGGTGAAATTTCCTTTCCTTGCTCATTGATGCAACCCACAAGTCTTGCTATCTTTGCCTATTCCTTTAACCACAGAAAGAAGGCACATCACCTATGCGAAAAAAGGATGGGACAAATAAATTGAAATGGTGAACGCTAAATTGGTGATTATGTTCCCAATTCAGAACAAACCCCAACGCAAACCGCTATTCCAACACATCAATGGTATGAATTTGACGTGAATTGAAACGAGAAACTCAGCACCCGGCACATCAATAGTAGTAGGGTAATCTCTAGACCCTGAGATAAGAATCTTAAGGACGCACAAACCGGTTCATTTGAATACAATATTATATCAGCATGTGGCCTCGAAATAAGAAGGCATACATCATGGGGACTATCCAAAAAAGTGTTTACTATCACGATAAATTCCTGAAAATCTATCGTCATCATACTCAAGAACGAATACAAAAAATCTCCAGTACGAGCAAAAAGTCAGAGCCTCGGCTTTATGAAACGCCGTCTTAAGGTATTCGGACGTTGGACTCTTCCAAGCAGGTGAAGCCATTCTAAGTACTATGACATTTCGGACAACATATCAAAACAAAATTAGAAACACGTCTTCAAGAGGGGTGACTTTTCGAAATGCAAACCTAAGCTAAAGAGAGACATCGATGACAACACTGGATCAAGAAAACATGAATCTCTCGTTGCTGTACGGCAATGAAAACAGTTTAAAGCCAATCTATCGACCAAACACAAATCTACTCGGATGAAAAAAGGCATGACATGAGATTGCAGCGGTAGTAGAACAAGCAAGACGAAGAGGGAATGCATCCGACTACAAGGGAATCATTTATTGTCGTTTTACCACACAGACAGATACAGAAACTAAGAAAGAGTGTGGAAGAGACCTTAATAATTACTCTTTCCCTGATCGATATGGCGCTTCTACAACGTCTCTTCCAGGGCAATACGAAAGACATGAACATGAAATACACTCCGACGGCAGACTACTGGCCAGGTAAGAAACATTCGCCGAAATCTTAGACAGTGTCTCAATTCAAGATGGTCAAAAAATAAAGAAACCTACCTTTTAGTTTATTCAGGAACTATCCATCCAAAAGGAGATATCCACAGGACACAATCATCACAATGGAAAAGCAAAGAATCGTCCAAAACTGAATAGAAAACTTCTACAAAACACAAATAATCTCCTTGTTTACGCACACACAACCACCACGGACACAGACAGCCCGGGACTGCGCTGCTAGCGCTAGCAGATGGAGCAAGAATTAACGTAGTCGTCGTTTGTTTCGCAGCCAGCGACACCTAAGTGGATATTCATCAAACTACTTTTAAATCGTTACCGCGTAAATGTTTCGTCCGTTTTAATGAAATCCCTGACATTAGCTACTATTCCTGGAATCTTCTGAATTCGTATACTTATGGGAAAACAATATTTTCATGAAATCAACGCGCTAATATTCACCCAAGTTTCGTATTTATGATGTCAGTGGCATGTGGCTGGAGCACTGCCAACTGCCCCTAAATAGCCAATGCAACTGAGTATAAATGTTTCATTTATCGAATGTTAAGGAAGAGCATTACAAGGGAATTAATTAATAATTTTAAATTCACGTCTTCTGTTGAGAAAATTCAAAGCATTTAAAAATCTATCAACTTGAAGTTTATTCTGAGGGCTAAAGGTTGGTATGTTAGGTACTCGCATTGCATATAATTCTTTTCTTTTCCATGAATAATTAAAAGCTAAGATGTGACATACTTCGTCGGATTTATCTTTACTTTTCTTTTTTGCATGGTAAAAAACCGATCAAAACATCACTAACTGCAGAAACATGCTTACCTACTGGTTTTCTCTTATCGGAGCAGACCGTGAAAACACTGATCAGACCTTGCCCGGAATATAATATTTCAATACATACTACTTTCATGCCATTTAAAAAAAAAACACCCAAACATAGAGCACACCCAATTTGTGCTCTGTATTACTATTAATTCAAGATTTTTACTCCCCTAAAATATATTCCTGTCTCATATGTTCTCATAAGGTGTTATTGATGTAATACTTCTCTTGGTGTGCCGTTTGGCTTTTTTTATATTAATGTATTGCCTAGTCGCCTCTTATAAAATTTCGTTAATGTTTTCAGTTTTTTATCCACTAATACTGCATCACACTCTTCCCAGATCATCTGAATAGCTGACCAGTAGCCACAACTCAGGATTATTTTAAATTTGCACAACACATTCCACAAAGCAAATTAAAATTATTCTGCGTTTTCTCAGCCCTGGTGGAAGACAATCAATCCATTCTTCCTTATGACACCTTCTCCATATCTGATGTAGGTTTCCATGTGGCTTATTGTTAGAGGTAAGGTAATTGATTTTTGAGGTTTCTGAGGCATCATTCCATGTCATGTGGATAGTATTTCAGTGGACTATCCAGCTGGCTTCTTCATCTTACTCATTTCAGATATCTGAGGAGGTCCGCATACATTAGTATAGTGAGGTATCATCAAGAGGAAATGAAAGTTATGGACCGAGAACCTGAAAACTGAGAAGACCTCTCCCCATAGCAACTATTATTTTTCTACCATCACTTGCCATACTTATTCCACTTTTATATTTACCTGTGGAGAACATTTTACATGTCTCATTATAATTTATATTGAAGATTTCATTCTATAAGGCATGACAGAGGAAAGGATGCCAGACAGAGGTTGGCAAAATATTGTGTTTTAGATACAAAATACAAATTACTCTAGAAAATTGTATTTGAAATTCATGATTACACTTGTAATTTCAAAATACTTTCTTAAAATATAAAATAATCCACCTTCCATGTATAGTATTTTTCAGACTATGAAATTTAAAATTTACAATGCTACAAATTAAAATTTAGCTACTTTAGTTGAAAATATAGTGCAGTAACTAAGGAATTCCACATGAATTCATAGAACAGAAACAAGGTTCTGACATTGCATTGAAAAATCAGATTATTACATGTAAAAAAAGCCAAGTTCAGAGGAAAAGGGACAAGGTATGTGATAAATGGGTAGATAATCTAAGTATTAATATTTGATATAGTATATATGATAATTTGGTGCCTTTAGAGAGAGCTGAGAGGAGGCATTGCCAATGTTTCAGTTTTTAGTACTTGTTACTCATATCATGCATAAAATGCAGACTGCATACATTTGCATGAGTATGATAAATGAATATGAAGTGGAATAAATACTGGAAGGAAAAATGGGTATGATGAAAGTTGCAGTTCATTACTCCCTAAAATCAAAAGTGACCAATGCAGCTCGACCCTCTTCCACAAGTCTAGGCCATCGAAAACAGGATTTCAATTTGGTAGTTTCCTTCATCAAAGAAAACAAAAGGCATTAATTGCGATTCATTACCCACCACTAGCGTATTCATAATATACAAGTTATTTGGTTTTAGAAATCCCAGTTTATACGAATGGCAATGGTCAATTTGAACCGCATTTGAAAAAGGCCAGATTGGCGCCCATGCGATGCCACTCCACGTGACGTTACAAGGACCTAGTTTCTATACGAGTGGACAGGAATTTTACATCATATGAGATTACCAATGCATGCATGAGGCACAGAGCTCAGGGAAACACGTCTTAATAATCACCTATTAAAACAGCCCAAGGTCAGAAAGTTTTCTTCGTTTGATAGGGTATTAATAATCCTTATTTAAGCCAAGCGCTACCTGCTAGCAGCCTGCATCGTAGCAGCGCTCAAAGCCTCGCCCCAAGGTCACCTCACAGGGTGACAACGGGAACCAGAATGACGTCACACGGTGTTTTCCCAGCATTCATACTTAGCCTTCGCATTTTTGCGTGCTAGAAAATGTTCACATTTCATTTAATCACAAAAAATATATATCGTCGTATAAAAATCTAAAAGCGTGACATATGTACTCCAGGAATAATAATCTTTCGATTTAGGCAATAAAAAAATAAAAGGAAACCACTGTATTGCAGGCGTTTTAGAGTAATTCTTGTAGAGATGCATCTCATATCAATGACATGTTCCTGGACAAAAACAAACAATGATGAAGGGTTAAGGTCTGAAAATGTGATTTTTTTCTGGGAAATGTGAAAAGATATATCATTAAGTTTATAATATTGCATAATATTAAAATATCATTCAAGTACAATTCATAAGAAATTATAAGATTTATTTAAAAATAACCATGAACAAGTCTGCTAAAGAAGCTGCACGACAACAAACGGAAAAAATGCAGCAATTGAAATTTTAATATGGTGAATGAAACAAGTACCAAGAAAGGCCTCTATGTATTAAAAGTAAAAGCCAAAATGAACTGCACCACCTCTGGGGTCCCGAGAAACCATTAATGTAAGCATATTAGCTAATCCATAAGAGGGATAAAATTGTAGCTGGCAAATGGCTGGCTAATACCTCTGACCGGCAATTGGGAGATCCAGGTTAGAATCACAGCTAAGTCAAAACATTTTTTCATGACGAACTTTATCCTTGTTGTATTCTACCTTTCTCCCCTGGTCCCAGTGATACAATAGGGTGGTTTCCTATTGCCTAAATTGAAAGATTACACAGGCCAACAATGAAAAAACTTTTTTTACTGAAAATACCTTATTCTTACGTTTTTTAAGTTGCTGAATCCAAATATGATGGTTTTAAAGTTATATCACCCACCATTTATTCACATTTTTCAGTTGAATTTATGAAATCAAGCAATATTTTTAGAATTTAACAGCTTTTTTATAGTTATAATAAAATTGAAGAAGTAGGTCTAATGAACGAAGATAATGGGGGATTACTGTTGGTACTTCACCGATAAGTTCAGCAAGCGATTCATTGCAGAAAAAGCTACACAAGAAGCTTCAAGGAAAAAAGGGAAAGAAAATGTAGACCAATTCCAGTTGACAAGTGAACCCTGTATTATCACGCTGTAGTAAATACAAACAATTTTATCACAATGTAGTGAACAGAAAATATAACAATTTTATGATGTAACCGAGTGTTTCATTGATTTTCCTATATACCGTGTAGGGGTATTAGACTCAATATTAAAATACATATTGCTTGGAAACTATGGGTGATACGAAAAAACTAAGGTCAGGTTTGGATTCGGCACATACAAATCTATAAAGATCAGCTATTAAAATAAAAAAAGTTTTCAAACAAAATTTTTTTGTTGGCCTGTGTTATTTACTCCTTGAGTATGTATTTCACGCTTTCAGATTTGTAAATGATGATATCTATTTTCTGCGATTAAATGAAAAGTGAAAATTTTCAAGCACGCGAAAAATGCGACAGCTAATTGTGAATGCTGGGAAATGCCCATGTGACGTCATGCTGGTTCTAGCTGCCACTGTGTGAGGCCACCTTGGTGCAAGGCTATGAGTGCTCCTACGATGCAGGCTGCTAGCAGGTGGCAGAGTAAATAAGAAGGAAATCGCTAGGCTTAAATAAGGATTATTAATACCCTTTCAAACGAAGGAAACTTTCCGACCATAGGCAAATTTTATAGGTGATTATTAAGAGATGTTTCCCTGAGCTTTATGCCACATGCATGCATTGGTAATCCCAGACGATTTAAAACTCCTGACTACTCGTATTGCATCTAAGCCCCTGTGACGTCTCTTGTAGTGGCTTCGCATCGGCACCAATCTGGCCTTTTTTCAAATGAGGTTAAAATTGACCATTAACATTCATCTAAACTGGGATTTCTACAACCAAATAATTAGTATATAATGAATATACTAATGGTGGGTAATGAATCGCAATCAATGCCTTTCCTTTTCTTTGATGAAGGTACCCTATTCCTTAACACTGTTCCTAACCCCTCTCATTTCGGAACAGTCACGCACTCTTCGTCTGTTAACTCCTTCCCTCCCCTTACAACCTCACTGTGTACATATATAAGGGGCTCACGGTGAACCATTTGATCGCCTTCATAATGACAATCTAGTAGTTGAAATCCAGGATCGAAATAATAGAAGTTTTGTGGAACATTACAAAGTGAGTTATTTCACACTAGACGAAACAGTTTGAAGAGCATCAGCTCACGTTGTTTTTGCAATGGTAACTTTGTGTTTTGTTTCCAAATAAGGCATTGATTAACATGATTGATAACATGGGCGGATCTAGGGGGGGTGGCGGGCACATGCCCCCCCCAGACTCTTAAAAAATATGGAATATTTTTAATACATTATCCTTGCGTTCGTTTTGTATTGCGAGGTACCCTTGTGCCCCCCCAGAAAAAAATCCTGGTTACGGCCTTGCTTGTGCCCCCCCCCCCCAGAAATGAATCCTGGATCCACCCCCGATTGATAACATAGTGCAAGTAGATGCAAATCTTCAAAATTTGGAATTGCAAAAATTACCTCGGATTGTATGCTAACACTGTCATCTGTCATAATTGGAAGTCATCATCAAGTAAGGATCTACTTTATTCCACAAATTCTAGTTTTAAATCTACTCGATCCTAATGAGAGGGC
Organism: Ischnura elegans; assembly: GCF_921293095.1. Lineage (NCBI taxonomy): Eukaryota > Metazoa > Arthropoda > Insecta > Odonata > Coenagrionidae > Ischnura > Ischnura elegans. The sequence goes on from NC_060249.1 coordinate 90,190,990, forward strand.
CAGCAAGTGGAAAATTAAAATTAAATGCACCAAACTTATTCACTTAGCTGGATTTGCCATGCCTCACACCATTTCACGACAGCATCCGTACTTGATAGGACCTGGTTGCCACTATAAAAGCTTAATTCTCCACTTACACCATTGTTTACTTTGGAAAAAAATGAATTCACCACTTCACTGATACAATTGATTTACGCAAGGAACAGTAAAGGACTGAAGTGCACAATAAGAGTTTCTAAAAAAATGTCATGAGAAATTTCATGAGTGACCTACATGTAACCTGCAATCAATTTCTCTCTGGCCATAATAATTGTTGGCCATCATCGGATGCATTCTATGGAAGTTTGACACCAAATAACAACAGATGTAAAATAATGAATGCTCTGCAGGGCATATATCTGGATGAATATATGGATTTCTCATGACCGAATTCTTCAATGTGCAGATTAAGGGATTCATTTTGTTGAAAAGGAATGCAATAAATGAATGATAACACCAAATAATTCGACAAATTCATCGAAGGAGTAAGTGAGCATGTGGTTTTTCTTTAATGTATTTTAGTGGTATGAGTGTGGTTACAGCTGCAGGAACGATCCTCGCAAACCTGAGAGGGCACATGCTTAGACATTCAGAAATTTATTCAATGAGGTAAATCTGAGGGGAAGGAGTGCATGCTTGTTTTCCCAGTTTTTTAAATTTTTATATAATTTGCAAACTGAGTGATAGAATTCCATTCCCTTTTAAACAACTGAATCTCTAACCTTGCCCAATGAACCAGAAAAGGGTTTAGTGGATCAGTAGTTGACAATAACATTCAAGTTCTGTCGAATTCATTCCATTCTAACAGCAATGGAGTTTCTCTCTAATTTTAACTATTTCATGGCTCCTCAGTTACTTTTCGAAGCAGTATTTTAGGTAGCTACTAGCCTGGGAACCTGCAGCTGATTGGCATTAGTTCAAATAGGCCTGCTAGTTGGCAAATGGACTATTGGTAGAAGATTCAAAAACCCTCAATCAATATAGCTCACCATAGGCGGATCCAGGGGGGGGGGGCACGGGGGCACGTGCCCCCCCCAGACCCTCAAAAATAGGCAAGATTTTTAAAATGGTCCCATTATCATTGCGATCGTTTTGTATTATGAGATATCCTTGTGCCCCCCCCTGAACAAAATCCTGGATACGGCCTTGCTTGTGCCCCCCCCAGAAATAAATCCTGGATCCGCCCCTGTAGCTCACTCTACTGTTACAATAGGGGGGAAAAAGAATACACTACATATAGCAATTCTCTTCCATGAGCTCTCAACCCCATCTAAAATGCAGCAATTTAATTGGAATTCACAGTCTGTATTAGAAGCCAGCATTCTCATGGGATATCCAGTTTGCTTCAACCCATTAAGACTGGGAGGTTTAGAGAGGAGCAACCTGTATGTAAACAGCCAGTTACAGTAAAGAGATGAATACTCCCCAGTTTTACATAATTGACAATTGTTTCATTTTACTGAGTATCAGTTAGACACTGGTGTCAGGCAAAAGAATAGTGATATTCCCATTATCACTTTTCATAGGCAAGTATGCTACAGCATTGATTGCTGGTTAGGAGGCAGGATGCCATCCCATTTGAGTGGATGAGAACAACAGACTTCCGTAAGGACTAGAATCTCATGGAAATTTCAGTACAATAAAGTGGGAATGGAAGTTTAAGTTGAATTTCCTTGGCAATGCTTAAAGAATTATGAGGCACTGGTTTCTTCCTGGAAAATAGGAAATAAATTAGAAAAATATGCATTTCCCATTGAATTCACAAACACTTCAACACTTTCCTAACGGGTGACTGTCCTTCCTGCCATCTAGCTATTTATCGTAGTAGAGTTAAAAATAAGTCAGACAAGTTTTAACACAGTGAGTATATAAAGGCTCATACCTATGATGAGGATACAGCCTTGGCCAAGCAAAGGAACAAACCAAGTGACAACCAGACTTAATACCCACTTGTAAGCCCTTATAGCAAGCAATAAAAATTAACATTAACATGTTGCGTACTGGGGTATTTAAATTCCTAGGAATGCAGATTCTGGGTGAAGGTGTTGAGATTGGAAATGTGTGCCTATAAGGGCATAATGCCTTTGGTTTAAACATGGTTAAAAAGCTAATGTTTAGAATAAAACTTGACCCAATCAAACCATATGATGCATCAATTCATTATGAATAACGAACAACAACTGAATACCTATTGTACACTTTAAAATTGTTTAGGTTGACACGCCTAAATGACGAGAATCTTCGTCACCCGTCCGGAACGTTTGGGAAAAGTATGACGAGAATTCTCACCATCCATACGCAACGTGTTAAGACATTGCTTTCAATAAAGGGGAAAAAGAAAAATGAGTCTTCAAATGATTCAATATCTTCAACTATCCATTCAATAGAACTGGAAAGGAGGAAGCAGTGAACTGATTGGCGTGAGCTCATGATGCCATCAACTTATTTGGAAAAGGGTTCAGGCAGTTGATTTTTCGTCACTTAATTGAGAAGAAGTGTGCGATAGATCAAAAACTGATATTTATAAAGAACACTATTCGATGAACTGAAGTTGTTAGATTTTCCTGGAGTATCAGGCCAAGAAAGTATTCTCAGGTTCATCTCAGGATGCAGAACAAGTCACTCTTAGAAATGTTGCAATACATACTGCCAATTACCTGAGGAGAACCGGATAATCCTTTCTGAACACTACTTTATCCACTGTATTTTTCAAAGACTATCACAGTCAGCAGTAACATAGGTATCATTGATGACAAGCCTATTCAGTATATCTGGGCATAGATAGGTATAAGAAAACAGTGGATAGCTCAGAAACTATTTTCCAGGTATTGTAATGTCTGCTCTTTTACTGAAAAAATGGCAGTGAATATTTCTCAAGTTTCACACCTGGTAATATTCTCCACAGCATAGATATCATTACAAATGTATGTTTAACTTAGAAGAAAAATATTTCTCACTTCCAGTAATGGGCCTTTTGTAGTCTATGAACACACTCCTATGATGCTGAATTATCTGATATATTTCATAGAATTCTATCAAGGCAGAACGGCACAATCCCTAAGTCTTAAAATCCTTCAACTCAACCATTCCAAAAAGGAAGACAACGAAAATGTGCATATAAAAGGCATAATTTAACTGCCTGTCAGTCAATCTCACTAGGATGGGCAGTTACATTGATGAGCATTTTTTAAGATATCATTAAGTTCCCTAGTTAAAGATTTGTTCGCATTGCTCCATTATTAAAGGATATTAGATTGTTATCAGTTGGAAAACAATCAAATGAGTTTTCTGCAACTATTAATGCAAGGAAACTTGCTTATCACGAAAGAATATCAGGCAAAATCAGGGTTGGGTGAAATACAGGCCGCTGAGTATGTATTTGAAAAAAAAACTAAAAAATATTATGTATTTTAACCCTTTCGCTGCTACAAGCGGGAATACCCGCAAAAAACATTATGGTTATTGCCTGCGACATGCGGGGATATTCCACGACTTTCAAAAAACTTTTCCTTTCAACACGACATGCGGGTAAATATCTACGTTTTCGAAAAACCCTCCCTTCGGTCGTAGGTGCTGTCATCTGCTCGAAATTCTAGCGGAACTACGTCCATTCGTGCGGCGACATTCAGCGACGTCAAATGAATGATTCAATTCATTTTTTTCTGGATAATAGGCAAAATAATGGAACCGATGAAAAATCTATTGAAGCAGCAAAAGGGTTAAATAACTTTCAAAATATAAAATACATTTGTATGGACATTAGAGACCATAAAAAAATATAACCTGCCTTGGCAGGTGATGGATAGTGGCAAACATGAGGAAAACGCTCATAGTGAAAATGAAGTAATCACTGAAGCATTATGTTAATTACACTAGTCAACAGCCATTTTGCATCTGGGATGTGATACATCAATTAGTATGTATTTTGGTGTGTAGAATCCGAATATACCTTTCAAAATGTTCTAGCACGTACCATTTTTGAGTTTTTTAAGTTTTTTTAAATTTTCGTATTCACCATTTTGCTTTTTGCTGGTCTTCTGTTTTGATGTTTAATCGTTTGTTGTTAATTGTTTTTATTTGCCGAGGAAAGCTGGAAGATCTACAAATCGTCAGTAAATGGTTGGTGTGGTAATCCAGAGGTGTGACAGAGATCCTCAGTGAGTGTTTCGTGTGAAAGATAGTGGAAAATTTTGTGTATAAAACTTACACTAAGAAAAATGGCAACTAGAAAATCCCGTTGCTGTGTAAACCACCCCGACAACTATTGTTTTGTGTGCGGGAAAGTCACTCCAAAACCCAAAGAAAACCAATCACTTATTTGGTTAAGAAGGCGTATAAAACTTATTTTGATTGTCCTCTTGGCGATCAAGATAAAAATTTTGCACCTCATATTGCCTGCATAACCTGTGCTACAACCTTAACCGAGTGGTTGAAAGGAAAACGCCGAGCCATGTCATTCGCTGTCCTGATGGTGTGGTGTGAGAGTAAAGACCATTATTCAAACTGTTACTTCTGTCTTACAAATATTTCGGGACATTCAAGCAAAACTAGTCATACAATAAAGTATCCAAATGTATCTTCAGTGCATTTGCCTGTGCCCCATGATGAGGGGTTGCCTGTTCCTGTCTGTAACTTGGAAGCCACAGAACCAGACACCATGTCAAGTAAAATCAAAAAGTATTGAACATATAGAACAGTACTGCCCTCAAGATCATGACACTTCGCCTCAGCTCTTTAATCAAGAGGAATTGAATGATTTGGTTCGCGATCTAAAACTTTCAAAACAACAAGCTGAACTCTTGGGGTCACGACTGCAACAACGGAATCTTCTAGCTCCAGAGACAAAAATTTCCTGTTTCAGATCAAGAGGTGCTTCCTTCACTCAATATTTCGATATGCAGAATTCAATGTGTGTATGTTGGGATGTCAATGGTCTGATGATGCAGCTAGGTGTACATTATAATCCACAGGAGTGGCGACTATTTATTGACTCCTGTAAAACCAGCGTAAAAGCAGTACTACTGCATAATGGCAATCCATTTCCATTGGTACCTTTGGCTTACGCAGTAGACACGAAAGAAACTTATGAAACCATGGCTTTGCTGCTAGAGGCAATCAAATATAAGGATCATGAATGGCAGCTTTGCTGTGATTTAAAAGTTGTTGCACACCTTACAGGTTTACAGGCTGGATTCACGAAATACTGCTGCTTTTTGTGCCTTTGGGACAGCCGTGACACCAAAAACCACTACATATAGAGTCAAGGAATGGCATATAAGGAAGTCATATGTTCCTGGAAACGTAAATATGAACAATACCCCATTGGTTGAGCCCGATAAAATCATTTTGCCTCCCCTTCATACCAAGTTGGGCCTTATCAAGAACTTTGTAAAAGCTCTGGATAAAGAAGATGAGGCCTTCAATCACTTAAAAGAAAAGTTTCCCAAATTAAGTGAGGCAAAGCTGAAAGAGGGTATATTTGTTGGACCACAAATAAGAAAATCGCTGAAAGATCCAACCTTTGATACCAAACTCACAGATATCCAATTAGCTGCTTGGTCTTCTTTTAAAGCAATCGTGAAGGGCTTTTTGGGAAACAGAAAAGACATAAACTATGTTACTACTGTGAATGATCTGCAGGACAACTATAAGAATATGGGGTGTAGAATGTCGCTTAAAATTCACTTTTTACATTCTCACCTTGATTTCTTCCCGGAAAATTTGGAAGCCGTAAGCGATGAGCATGGTGAATGCTTTCACCAAGACATTCCTACCATGGAACACCGTTACCAAGGTCAATGGAACCCTTCGATGATGGGTAACTACAGCTGGGGTCTAGTTAGGGAGAGTGATGAAATGGCAAACGAAAGAATAGCTCCGTCGTCGCATTTTTCAAAAACCAAAGATGATTAAAGGTGAAAATGTCTTCTTAACTATTTGGGATTTTTTATAGGCATCATGCCCATACATCATACAAAAGTGTATTGATTTCATACTTTCTGAATGTTTATTTTTGTTTGTCTTAATTGTGTCAATTTTCGCTATTACCATTTTTTATTCTGCTGTGTATCTAGGAAATGTGACGTCCTAGAGATAAACTGATTTTACCAGTGTATTCAGCACCCCAAAATTAGGTAAATCCACCCATTTACAAACCAGATGCAAAAAAAAAGTTTAAATTTGTTGACTAGTGTTATCAGAGCTCCTTCAAAAGTACTTAACAAATGTATTTTTTATTTTAAAATGGAAATTATATCAAAAATCTGTAATTGAAATACAAAATAAGATACACTAAGGTCGTGTATTCGAAATGACAAATACAGATGCATTTCAAATACAATTATTTTAAAATACTGCCCAGCCCTAGGCATGATAATTTGAAAAACATCTTTCCTGAATAAACCATCAATGAACCCCAGGATAAATTATGTTCATAAATAACTTTTACTACAGTTATTCTACTTTGTAAAGTTGACATTCCATAAGCAAAGATCTCTATATAAAAGATCTTTCTCACTACTATCACCTGTATTTTAGTGACAAAATCTCATCATTAATTCTGAAAATTAATAGGTGCCAGGTTCTATATGGAAGCGAGGCATAAATGTTGATGGCAGCAGAGAAGTCAAAAGTGGTAGCATTCGAAATGTAGTGCTACCAAAGAATGATGGAGATAAAATGGATCAACTGTGTAAGTAATAAAGAAGAATTAAGAAGGGTGGGAGAAAAGTCTTCTAAACTACAAGCACAAGACGGGGCCGCATGATGTTACATGATAGCCTGATGAAAACAAACCCAGAAAGACAGGTGGAAGGGAAGAGGGGCAAGGTACAGCCCCGAATGAGATATATAGGACAGGTTTTAAAGAATGTAAAATTGAAGAAATACGTTGCTATGAAAAGGCTAGCAGATAGCAGAGAGGATTGGAGCTGTATCAAAACAATCTTAAGATTGTTACACTGAATTGTTGAGGCCTTTACTTGGTAAAATTCCATTATATGGTTGTAAGAAAATTACTTTGCTTTTCTACAAAACACACACTTTATTGCCGACTAGTTTCGGTACACTGTACCATTTTCAAGACTAATGATACACATTCAGAGTATATATCCCGGCAAAATCTTATGTGTATCACTAGCCTTGAAAATGGTACAGTGTACCGAAACTAGTCGGCAATAAAGTGTGTGTTTTACAGAAAAGCAAAGTAATTTTCTTCCAACCATATTAAGATTGTTAACTCATAATGATGAATATATATGTGACAAAATGATTGAAAAAGGAATTCATTGAAATAACGAAGAAGCCTCAGATAAATGAGTCTTTATCATGACGAAGAATGGTCCATGGATAACCAAGGTTCAGTAACAGCAAAGTGAAAGCCCTAGCCAGGATAGTTGCTTCTCCTAGAAGCAGGAAACACAAAAATTTTCTCATGAAATTAGTATGCTTCTTCCCCTCATATTTAAATATTTCATTTGGAAATATACACTGAAAAATAGCCACTCAATTAACTCGAAAGAATTCATAATATTGCACTCCAAAAGAAAACATCTTGTTGTTAATAGGTGGTTCATGGCTAAATTAGGAACACAAGTTAATTCCCTCATTAACTCCAGATAATGCTGTGAAAATTTTTGTGAATAGATTAGTGGTGAACTCACAAATGTTATACATTATGTACATCCAAAGAGCTATACCTCATCATATTATCACAGGGTATCCAGCCAATCAAAGCAGATAAATTCATGCATAATTCCAGGTTTTTCAGGGAAATATCACAAAATTCCAGGCTTATTCTATGTAATTACTGCAAAAGATGAGGATACACTCAAAATTACTTTAACACTTTTAAATAATATTATAATTATTATTTTACATTCCAAATTTAAAGACTGACACTTAGTACCTAATAGAAATTTAACACTTAATTTATGAATGTCTCATGACAATTGTCATAAATTACAGAGTTATATAGATAAAATGTTTTCATGAAGTGCAATTTAAAATGTTATCACGTTGACATCGCCAGGCATTTTACTCTTCATACTTTTGGATCTTACTGGAGTCAAGAGTGACAGTTCCATTCTGTTAAATGAATTTGAAATAGAAGATATTGGAATTCCAGGCTAGAGCAAAAATTCATGAATAATTCATGCATAATTTTAGGGACTAAAAATTCACGCATAATTTCAGATTTTACCAGTCATCAGACACCCTGTGTTAAAATAATATATGTAGGAGCCACTTAGCTGTAAGGAAAGCCACATTATTTTGGCCAAGCCTCATAAGTAGACTATCAGACGTATTATTTGGAAATACATTAAGGTTTCATTTTCTGTATCCATGCTTCTACAAAAAAAGCAGTTCCCTACGAAGTATACTTTCTTAAATTGTAGAAATGTGGTAGCCTTTTGTTCCTGCTAAAGCATACCATTGACCTAAATATGTAACACAATTATCATACAAGAAAGATATGCTTAGAATGAGCTGTCTTAAACAAAACAACACACTAGCAGGCCACTCCCTTCCCCATCATTTCCCTGAACCTTCCAACATAGTCAGTATGGATAATCTCATTTGACAAAAATAAAATCTTTATTTATCCCACTTAATGATCCCAATAGGCATTATCTATGTCACTAATTAGGAGACTAATGATGCTAATGGATATAGACTCAGCCACAGGGAATAGGTAAACACCACCAGTTAGCCTCGAGACAGTAGACTATTCATTCAAGAATGTCAAATGGATATCTGAAATAGGAAGGCAGTCGATTCACTTTCTTAGCCATATTTGTGTCATGCTATATGTGAGTATTTTACATAGTGTTCATTAGAATTCTTGTTTATGTAGAAATGAATATGAAAGAGTGTGTCTCTTGGGGAGTGGCTAAAGAAATGTTATGCAGGTAATGAAGCTAATGGTTAATTGAAAAAACTATCAAGGTTCCACAGAATCCAGACTCTACCATGCAATCAATGTTCTATGAACATGCTATCCCTCTATCTAGGCTCAAAAGCCTTTCTCTCATGACATTACCTCTCCCACCCAGCAGGGAACATCTTATTAATATTTCTCACTACCACCATGGTTCAACCAACCCTTACTGGTTTATCAAGAAAAACCAGTAAGAGATCACCTGAATTTCACTTCTACTATAACATGATCATTGGTGAAATACAATCCTTCTGAGGCCAAGCACACAAGTGGGTGAGCACTTAGAAAATATGCTCGATTTCCCTCACTTATCCATTTGGGAAAACGGATAGTGAAGGATTGCACTAGAAAATATATAGCATACTTCCAACTGTAAAAATGTTATAAATGACTGGTACCACTTTTTAAATTGTCACCATGTGATGCTTTAAAAAGTAGTCTCCAGATATTTTAAAAAGGAAAAATTGCCTACATATTCACTAGTGCAGTCATGCCAACTTCCACATCGTACCGCTTCAAATCCCAAGCTAATAAATAAAGGCTTCAAGAACTTAACTTATAATAATAAGCAATAAAAATGCACTCTTTCAGAGCAGAGTAAGAAAATTGAATAAAAAAATACTTTGGTCTTAACTCTTGAAACCATTTACTACTTCCTCAGCCTTGAAAACGAAATCAAGTTACTAAAATATGAAATTAAACCTTAAAACAATGCACAGCACATAGGTATTTCAGGCTTCACGAGGTGGAGCCACTGAATTGATGAAAAATGCTCCATATACCACAAATTAATAGTGAGTGCAATGCCAAGTATCTTCTCAGAAATTTTTCTCTGAATCAATTTATATTTAGTTGGTAGTATCCAAACTCATGCAGTGATTTTTGTGCCAGCAACAGTATATAAGGACTTACAAGGAATCTATCTCATAAATGGATTTTACGAAGACACCCACCAAATTTCATGACAAAATATGTAAAAAATGTAAAACATTAATTTTACAATAGAACCATTTAGAGATTTTGATTATATGTATGAGTTTATGAACCCTATGGCTGAGAAAGCAGACAATTTCTAGTCCACCTTTGATTGTTTGATAACGAAAAATAAAATATCCACAGATTAATTTAAATTTTTTTATTTGAGAGAAAACATACAATGAATTAACTTATCTATTCATCTTGCACCACTGTTGTCTTCTCAGAAACATAAAGTCCATCCAAAAACTTTCGAATATCCTTATTTTTGACTGTCGTAGATTGCTGAATGAGAGCAGCTGTAAAAGAAAACAAAATCAATATATGAAACATTTGAAAATAAAAAAATAAGGTCAGTTATGCACAATTATGTGACAACAGATTTCTTCATGTAGAGGGAGTATCTCACTTGACATTACATGGTTACTTTCTGAAAACTCGGTTGGTGATGGGCCAGTCTTGCAATGTCAACAATTACACCGACTTATTCAGGGGTAGTGAGAACTCAATACAATGGTGAATCTCTGCACAGTGGCTTTTAATCGTTTAGTAACACACCACTGGCCACTTTAAACTAATTACTGAGCTCCCACCAACCAGTAAGGAGGTGTCAGGCAATAGCAGCTTAAGACCACTCAGAAATGACTGAGCTACAACCTAGTGGTCATATTCAGCAGGAAATTGCACAGGTTTTGCAGTAGCTCCCACTCTTAAATTAGGGTGCAAGGGAGATGGGAGTCGGGGTAAACTGAAGGGGGTCAGTGGTGGGATGTGTTTACAGCAGAAATTGATCAGGGTGCTTAGGGACCAACAGGAGTCAAGGGTGGAGACGGGTGCCAACAGGGCTGGACAAAATACAGACCAAGGTTAATTTGAAATACATAGTGCTACTCCAAACGTATTTGAAATGCAAAATAGCAGATATTTGAAAAATGAACTACAAAATAGTATTTTAAATACCTCAAAAAAATTGTATGGAAACTAAGATACCTTAAAAAATATAACCTGCCTTGGCATGTTATGGATAGTTGCAAACATGTTAAATACGATTCTAACGAAAATGAAGTGATCTCTGAGGCATAATGTTACAGAAGTATTATTAGAGCTACTTTAAAAGTATTATACAACTATTTTTTTATTTTAGAATGGAAAAATAACAAAAACCTGTATTTGAAATATTGCCTAGCCCTCAATGCCAATGCGTAAAAATTGATGAAAGAATGACTTCCATCTTTCATTTCTCTCTTTCATCACTTAAAAAATTCTTCTACTCATGCTTCCTCCTTCCTAAATAACAAAATATGACTGCTTCCTACCTTAAAGAGTATACTACTGAACATTTGAATACAAAAGCATTGATGAGGTAAAATTCAGCCATTGTTCGATTCTGATTCAAGCTCCACTGATACGAAAAGAATGACCAAATGAAACTTTCAACCATTACTGTATATACACTCACTAAAAATAACAAGGATATTTACCCAAATTAAATTAAGAAAGCAACTTTGATGTGGTTAATTTTCAGACCAACTAAGACTAGGTCACTATAGGACACAGCAAAAGCTTTTGCAGATACTTATCCATCAAAAAGTCACTTCTAACGGAGTGAGTGAGTCAATACAGCTAGATTACAGAGAAAATATGAGTGCTTGAGCTAGAATCGATTGATTACAGGCTGTCCCTGACTTTCGCACACAATGCATTCCGGAAAACTTGTACGAAAGTCGAACCATTGACTTCCATACTAATTAGGGGTAACGTTCCAAAAGAGCGGAATATACGTATTAAAACCTTTTTTTCGCGGATTTTATTTCAATTCACTAAATTTTAATAATAAGTTAATAAAATTCCTCGAATCATCTAATTTCTTTCGAAAATACGCAGAAAATGTAAATAAAAGTTTAAAAAAACAAGAACTCCATTGGCTATCAAATGAAACTTCCTCTTGGCGTTTAAGTTGACATTCCACTTATTACGTCCACTATAAATAAAAAGACATATCAAGAAGCATAACAAAATGTAATGGGGAACTTGCATGAATTTTTTTTATTTCATAGGCGGACATAAAATTATTTTCTGAATACAACAAAGAAAACCGCATGTAAATCTGAGTTTTCCTTCGCGAGATATTTAATGATAAATATAACGAATTTTAAAGCGCGGGAAAAACTCCCTCACCCCCCAAGCCACTGCCGACGAAGCCTCGATGACGTCAAAGGTGCCTAAACATCACGCGAAGCTATTGTTGTGATTGTTTGTAATAGTTGCCAGCAGTTGTGAGAGCTTCGTTTCTTAGACGTGTTGATTATTTTATATTTAAAGATAAATATCCGACGATAGAGGCTTGGAAGCCCTCCTATTATGCATTATTTATAATATTAATATCTGAGTAAGGGCATAAAATATAAAACTGGAGCAGTTAAACCAAAAATTTGATAATACCTAAATAACATCGTTGTAGGAGTCTGAGCCACGGCCATTGGAAGGGGGATACGTTAATTGTAAGTTGATGTTATCGACGGCATATCATTCATTTAAGTATGTAATTAGAACGATTTTGATGTTTACTAATGTCCGCTTAGCTTTTATATACAATAACTTCATCAGTTTATTCGTAGGTACCGGAGAATTCGTCGTTTAGGACTGTCTGTGCTTGTATTATGGGGTGAATTCCAGTCAATGCAACTTTTGCTCGCTGATTGGAGACATCTAGGAACATTTTTGTGCCAAAATAGTGTTATTTTCAACGTGACATCTCCCGTTAAGCTACTGCTAATAATCACAGTGCCAGTGGTTGTAATGCACAAAGTTTGACAAGGTTGAAAAATATCGGCCAAGAGTTATCAGTGTTCCATCGTGATTGAATTGTAAAAAGTGCTATTACGCTATCGATAAATGTCTAACAGTAGTGTAAAAATTGTCAGTGCCGTACTAATCTCCGTTGTTCACCGTAGATATGACATTTCACGATCACGCTATTGAAATAAAAACTGTGTGTGAAGTTTGTTATTCCATTATTTCAACGAATAGTAGTGAGAAATGTCACCTGTGTCACTTGTGTGGGCTAATTTAAGGGTTTAAATCAGTGAATAAATAGTTGTATTCATCATAACGAGTTCTGTTATTGTAAGTTGTACGTGATGAATATAAGAATGTGATAGTGACATCCAGTTTTTGATAAGAGTATTTGCCTATTTCCCACTATATTTTTATGGTATATGCTAATATATTGTTTATGGATTTACCTTTAATATTGAAATAGGTTGTAGCTTGCGTGTGTGTTGGCAGCGGAACCGATTCGCGATCTCACATGTGGATTGTGTGCAGACTGTTTTGCAGTGAATTCGTACGGTAGGACGGATAGGACTACCTTCTCCGTTAATCCGGCGTTGCCAAATTCAACAGCACAGCTTACTCTAATGTCAACAGCACAGCTTACGATCGTTATCCTCCAGTATTACAAGTTTCTTTCACAACTCGATTTGCCGCCGACGTATAGCAATAATTTGTCTTAACAAATTTCATGAGGGTCGTGGCATCAATTTTTGGTGTCCTAAAAAAAGGCTGGTGTCGTAACACCCCATGCCACACGCCTCTTAGGCGGCTTGCGGGGTATTATGTAGACGTAGATGAATTTCAGGTGTACTAATTGAACGAGTGGCAACGTTATCATCCATTTTTCTGATAACCAAAACACACGAAGTGAAACGCTTGTACTTCATCATCCCGATGCCGCATTATTAATATCCCAAGTAATAATCTAGGCACAATAGCAATAGGAAAACTTGCCCAAGAATAACAGAACAAAATAAAGTGACGATGAGCGGCTAAATACTCCCTCAAAACATATTTTACACCATGAGCTCAGCGTATTTCCCTACTCCCTACGGTTGTTTAGGCACCTATGACGTCACGCCTGGCCTCGGCAACGCTCGGGTGTCTCCGCGCAGTGGTCGGCTCAGAGAAATTTTTCTCGATTTTAAATGCAATTTTTTTATTTCTTTTGATGTTGAATGGAGAAACTGAAGGTATTTTTGCGAGCTAATGTATCCATTTGACTTATTCAAAATAGTTTTTAGAGCAATCTACGACCCATGCAAGTTCCTCATTGCTGAACCTGCACTCTGGATACCTTTTAATTTTCACACCAAAATTTGACATTCGGCAGGTGACATTCGTGATCGCGTATATTTCGCATATTATTCAAAAAAGACAAACTGAATTCGAGCGATATTTCATACAATATCGTTTCCGAAGGTGTACATGAATTAAACAGCACTCAAACGAAAAAACACAATTACTAAGATCTTACTAGTTTTATTGAAAGCTATTTGATGATTTCTGGTCAACTTTTTTGAAAAATCTCTCCAATGAAGGCTTTCTTTTTCTCTTGATGAAGGAGCCTATAGCAGGAAGTCTCTCTCCCAAATAAATCACCTAGATTAGAGTCAACTACCAACGATTCCCTTCATTGTATACGTTCGTATTGTTCGCATATACTGCCATTTGAAACAATTGAATGTTGGGATGCACAGTAAACATCGCGGGATTAAAAAAAATACAGACCAACGTCCGTAAGTCCGAATTTAGTGTACAGAAGTCAAGTAAAAGGTGTCAATTTTGAACGTACGAAAGTGTGAATTGTACGAAAGTCGAGGCCCGCCTGTACCTGGATTGGTAACCATTGCATGATTTGAAATAAGTTTTCAGCTTTATTTACTTACTCGAAGCAATTTAAGGATTTCCTACCAGCCTCAACAGAATTTTGGCAAATTATTTGCTCCTGTACACCAACATGGCAGAGCACAATTTATTTCAGTTTCTTTCTCCCACCACCACCTTTTCCTTCCCACCTGACCTCATGTGCCTGTATCTGCAACCACTTGTCACAAGTGTATGTGATATACTTCATTAACAAAATCTGCAATGTTACATTAATGAAGCAAGCTCATACATGAATGAATGCCAGCTTACGGAGATAACTTGACATCAAGACTGCCTGATAATACATTTTTCAATTGAATATTCATATCTTTAAATGACAAAAGTGTGATTCGGTTATGTTACATACTAACTTTCAAATGAAGTAACTAAGTTTACAAAACATTCCAACACTTGTAAATCAGTCTCTCAACATGTTGTGAATAGGGTTTTGAATTCCATAAATATGCTGAAGTATAAACAGGATGGGTAAAAACATTAATTTTTCAAGTAAGATGATTTTTTCAAAGACTGCTTTACTACCAAATACCAAACTTAAGTGTGGAGCCTTTGAATCACAATTGAATTTTTGCACTACTTAGGAAAATTTCATTTCAAGCTTGACCATTTTTGTTCCCAGAATTATAAAGAACAAAAGCTGTACCCAGGAAAATAGCCTTCAATAATAATAGAAGGGAATGATTTTAACTGCTCCCGCTTAAATGGGATTAACTCACTTAGGACTAGTGAGAGACCGTGAAGTCACAAATTCTCAAACCTCATGAGTGCTCACAGGGGAGAAAAATAAAATTTAGCAAACTATTTATAGATTCCATCTTGTTAATTAGAAATATAAATTTGAAATTCGTCACATCACTGACGAGGAACATGTGATAGGTAACTGATGGTCAAAGAAATACAATAATGTTCTTAGAGGTATCATGGAATTACATAATCCCCACAACTCTTGGAATCATAACACATTCATCAGAATAAGTCTTTTCACAAATGGCTTAAAGACAAAAAAATACCCTATTATGGATCAACCCAACACTCAATTCCCAGGATCATGAGAATCGACAAGCCCAACAGGGCAGCGTTTACATTAGCACTACATGAACTCTTACAAAAACCAATACTGTACAGTTATACCAAGAATCGTAAAATTAGCTTCGCCAAATAACACCTGGAGAACCACTACCTAGATGAGACTATGGCTTCGTAGATAATGAATACTTTCCCTAAACTGCACAAATAAAAGGTAGACGAGAATGAAAAATAAGTATTCATTCCATTTTGAACTTTTACCCTTCGCCAAAAATCACTCATTAAAAAACTTAAGCTTTACAACTCTAGCCCATTCAATGCCCTAGACAAATACATATCAGTATCATAGATGAAGTCACCATGACCATAGGCACTTCACTAATACAGACACAATTGAAGAACTGCAGGGGTTGAGTGCCTTGACTATTCTTTTCTCCTATTAACCACGAGAAATTTTTTCAATTATGCCACAACCTCATGCTGCAATTCACGTCATTATCACTACACCAAACACATCCACTGATCATAATCAAGCCGCGGAGTGCTGGGTAGATGTACCACTACATCTGCATGCGAATTGTTTACTTCTTTTCCCACAATTTCAGAACCTACCTGCCTGGTTTCATAAGACCAACACTCAAAATTTACCTGATCTAGAAACGTCTTCTATGCTGTTTCCCTCTAGAACTAACTCGTCCTTCTGCTTAGCAGAGTTGACAACTGTAACTCCTGGTGCCATTTTCACTCGCCGGATGTATTTCTCTCCCAAGAAATTCCTCACTTCAACCACTGAATTGCTGTCCGTCGTCACACAGTTGATAGGGAAATGGGCATACACCGCACGCATCTTATATTGGAATCCCTGACAAAAAAATTGGCACAACATTAATTTGGTAAAATCGAATTCTTACAAAAAACACACTTCAGATACACACTCAATTCATACTCACTTTTGTGACACCCTTAAGCATATTCTCGATATGAGAGCAAACTGTTCGTACAGCTGCAATTTCTTTCTTAGTTCCGAACCATTTCTCGACTTTAAGAAGTCGGGGATTTACCATCTACAAAAAATACATATCCAGTCATGAACAACTTCCAATCAACATGGGGCTATTATTATTATTTTAAAATACAAGTTCTAGAGGTAACTCACATGAATGTCCAACGCTAAATGCTTGAACGACCGGTGCAGTGTTCCTCGTGGACCTTTCACTGTTATCCCTCGCGACTTCACGGAGACAGAAAGCTCCTTAGGGATCTTTACCGTCTGATTAGTTACTATCTGCTTCATCCTGTAAAACAGAGTTAATATTTAAGGGTCAGTCAACAACTTACCTCCACAAAAACAAGCTAATGGAAGCATTTCCAGTTACAATAAGGTGCAACGTGGATATCTGACAACTAATTAACAGGCTAATGTAAGCGATATCGTGGATTAAAGAATGAAATACAGAGGAAAGTATTAATTAAACAAACTTAGTTAATCACACAGTGCAGAATTTAATTGGATGAATAAGATGGCAATAAGATAATAATTTCACAAAAAACATCTGTACCTGACGCGAATCCACAGAACCGGAAGAGATGGACTGGTTAAAGATTTGGTCACATGCGGCGCCCTCAAAATAAAACACAATCGAAATGATCAAAATCCTACAAAATAATTAGCAAAAACCAAAAAGAACGTAAAAAATACTAAAATAAATTGATTAAATTTACAATAAAATAGTTATGGGGAAAAAAATATATTCATTATAACTTTGGATGAACCAAGTATGATGGGTGATAACGTAGTTTGGCGGAAGTAAACTTCTAAGGCGGTTGTTCGATTTCAAGGAGTTTAAAGTTACTCCTTTCAGAGTGGAGTTCTGTTGAATTTATTGGTAGGTTTATCATTGTTTTCGTGTGAAAAATTTTCACCAGTGTTTAGATATAATATATATTTATAGACTTCCCTTCTAAAGATACAACTTTTAATGATTTCAAAATTATAAATCAAGGCAGATTTATCGTCTTCTTCTTGATCCTGGAGTCAAAAAAATCGAGTACATAATATGTTTCTCTGCTCATATTTACTGGGATACTCAATAAATTACTTGAATGCATTAGTTTAAATTTAGAATGCTTTTTAATTGAAAGAATATATATTCTAAAATTAAAAGTTATCCTCTCGTGGTATAGATTTTGTCAAATAAGTAATGCTTCCTTTTTTAATAATGACCCTTCGTAAACTCATGAATGAGGTCACTTCCTCTCAGATCATCGAATATGTCTGATGCCTTAGCATGTGCTTGTTACAACTCCTCCTTCATAACTTTGTAGCTTCCTTCCCCCAACTGTTTTTTATTCCGTACAAATTTTCCTCCATTACTCCCACTGTAGTGTTTCAGTCAGTCCATCACCACAATTTTATTCCTACTTGGGTATTTGCCAATTCATTAGTCCCTATCATCTCACCTCCTCTAGCACCAGCATATCAAATCTACCTTTCCTGCTTGATCATTTCCAGCATTGTATCTTCATAATTGTCTTTGCATTCCATGTCTCTAAATTCAAAGTGAATTTCTTCTTCTTCCCTGTGAGGCGCTTTGTTTGAGGGATTGTATCACGTAGGGGAGAGGGGGATCCAAGCAATAATCACTTAATTTTTTCCCACAAGAAGCAGTGTTTCTAGACAACGATCTTATTGTTATTAATCTTAAATACTGGTCTTAACTAACCATAAATAAAACAAATTGTTATTTTCATTAAATCCAATGCAATGATGCATAGATTAACGAACGTATTTAGATTGAATATACACATTTAGAAAAAATCGCAAGGGAGCTTAGAGAGAGGGAGTAGAGGGTTGAGCCAATTCTCACGATATCTAACAAGGGAGGTGGTGGGGACAAAAATCACCTCACAATTGATGGAAGCCCCCAGGGGCAGATCCAGGAATTTTTCTGGGGGGGGGACACAAGCAAGGCTGTATCCAGGATTTTGTTCTGGGCTCAAGGATACCTCGTAATACAAAAAGAGCACAATGATAATGGGACCATGCTCAAAATCTTGCATATTTTTTAAGTGTCTGGAGGGAAGCAAGTGCCCCCCTAGATCTGCCTATGGAAGCCCCCAAAGGAAAAGTAGAAAAGCCAATTGTAATGAAAAAGTGGGTAGTTAGATGAGTGATTTAGACTAATATTACTGTCTCATATTTGTGGGAAGAGGCAGTGTTCCATGTCATTTCCAACAGATCTCCACAGGAAGCCATCACATGCAGGGGTGCAGCCAGGAATTAAGGGTGGGGGGGGGGGGGGGGGTGTTTAGGTGCTACTAATACCTGGATGTGTGGGGTATGGAATACCCACCAGGATAAGCGGCAGGTGCGAGATATATAAATTGCAGAATTTTAAGATAAATGGTTCAAAATGGTGATTTTTACGGCTTTCTGAGGAATGTCTTATTAATTCTTTCACTATTCTATTAGTAATATCAATCCAATATAGTAAAATAGATTTAACTTAAAAATTTCTCTTGAGCTCTGGGGGTAGGGGGGTTTATCCCCCAAAACCCACCCCTCGCTGTGCCACTGATCACATGTACTACCTTGTCTGGCTCCCTTCAATGTATATGGCATTGGCAGAGTAGCTGATCATCCACCAGACCTTTAGATTACTGAAATGCATAAGCACTTCCATTTCAAGAAGGTGATAGGATAAAGGAAAGGAGACGGAATGATTAAGCAGATTTTGTGCATTTTTATTTCATTAACAAATAAATCATTTGACCTTTACGTGATAATTACTAAGGGGTGGTTCTCTTTACATAATACACTGCTATTAAATGCTTCCATTTTCAGTTGAGAGGTTTTCTCGAAAAATTACTCGGAAAATTGAACACACTTTTTTTGGCCCTTATATAAACTCTGATGCTTCATTTAAAACAAATTATGTGTGTGGTGGTTCACACTCATTATGCTTATTAACCATTTACAACCTATTTCTTTTCCCATTCACCTTCTGGCTTAATCTATTTCTTATCATATGAACATCCTTTTAACTAAGACATGACAAGAACTACCATCATTTATCTCATTAAAAATATTGCAATCTACTCCGAAAATACGCAATAAATTTTGATTGCTTTCAAAATGCACTTTTAGAATATATGTACGATCAAATAAATTGATTTCTCATACAACAGATTTAATAGGTTTTCATCAAAAAAGGCCACCCTTCATCTATTTTTGTACAATCCATAATATTTCTTGCTATACAATTTTTTATCGATTCTGTTCAAAATATAGGCATTAAAATATGAGTAAGCACCTAGTATTAATATAAAGACATAACAATATCTACTCCTAAACAAAAAATACTGATTTCTATACAAATTCATTAACTTTAAACATATTAGCCAAAGGTTTTAGCATCCAGGTAGGATGCTATATTTGTACAGATCAGGAAATTCATTTTCCTTAAAGCAAGACACGATTGTAAAATGCGTGTTGCTGAAATTAAGTTGAGCGGAGAGGTCTTTTGTTGTAAGCCCCACTAAGATTGTCATCAGGGAAAATATCATCATCAAGCAAGAGGCCTGGCGATGCTGAGAAATCTGGGGGGTCCACAAAGCCTGAATCGTCATAGCAACGAGACCTGGCTCTTGTTCCACTGGTATTCAGACCACCTGTGCTCAAACCACCACCAGTAGGACTGGGAGCCCCAGCATTACCACCCACATTTCCAAGACTATCCAACCCAATTCCTGGATTACCGCCTCCTGTGTTGCTGAGCAGACGAGGGTCTTCATAGCGGCGAGAGACCAATGAATACTCACGATGTGCATGAACAATTTTCTGTAAGCGTGAGACTATCTCATAGTCAGGCAAGGGACAGCGCATTGGATCAACACCGGCCAGTTTTGCTATTGAGCTACGGAAGTTTATCAACTGTAAAGAAAAAAATTTTTAGTAAGCATTTTCACGTCTAGATGTAAAAGGATTATTTTTAAAATCTAAATGCTATCATTATGTGAAACATCATGGGTAAACGTACTGTTCCCCCGATACTTAAGTTTTATGGTGAAATGCATGCATTTAGAGTACGTGGACAATTCTTTCAGCTGAGATGCCCAACCCATCCCATCACACATCTCAGAAGGACTCGGGAAATAAAAATAAAGTTGAATTTTGAGCTTGTTTTTATGTTAACTAAAACAATACTCCTGAGTTCCATCCAAAATAATAGGAGATTCAATTACTCAGAGCTTCAACACAAGGGTTAGTTTGGATAGGTGAGGGTAGGATTCACTTCACACTAAGCCAAAGCATATGAATGTTGTACATTCAGTGAAGGCTTCTTTTCCCTTGGCCACCTCCTACTAATATCATCTTTATGCTTGAGGGTATCTGAAGGCTTTGCCCAAGATTTGCACCTAAGAACCTTCGATTATTGGCCAAGAACTCCACCCACCACCTCAATAGGGTGGTTTCCTATTATTTTTTTATTGCCTAAATCGAAAGATTATTACTCCTGGAGTACGTATTTCACGCTTTTAGATTTTTAAATGACGATATCTATTTTTCGCGATCAAATGAAAAGTGAAAAATTTCAAGTGCGCGAAAACGCGACGCGTAAGTAGGAATGAAGGGAAAAAGTCCGTACGACGCATTTCTGGTTCCTCCTCCCGCCTGGTAGGTGACCTTGATCGAGGCTCTGAGCGCTGATAGGACGCAGGATGCTAACGGGTAGCTGAGTACCTTCCTGTCTGGTAGCGCATGGCTTAAAAAAGGTTTATTAATACCTTATCAATCGAAGAAAACTTTCCGACCTTAGCCAGTTTTAATAGGTGATTATTAAGACATGTTTCCCTGAGCTCTGTGACTCATGCATGCATTGGTAGCCTCTGACGATGCATAACTCCTATCCTCTCGTGTAGAAACTAGGTCCCTGTGACGTCACGTGGAGTGGAATCGCATGGGCGCCAATCTGGCCTTTTTCAAATGAGGATAAAATTTGACCCTTGCCATTCGTCTAAACCGGTATTTCAAAAACCAAATAATTTGTGTATTATGAATACACTAATGGTGGGTAACGAATCACCATCAATGCCTTTTGTTTTCTTTGATGAAGGAAACTACCCTATTCTCCCCAAATACATAGATACATTACAAACAATGGAAAAATAGAGTGAAAGATATTGCTGAAGATTGGGTTTGGCAATTAGGTTACTGTCCGCCATGTAAAATATTTTTCCACAAAATGCAACAAATGCAGCTCATTCATTTCATTTCATCACGCTCTTTGGAGCAGCAAAAATTCTAGCAGCAAAAAAAATCCAATCCAAACAAGGCAGTACTTAAAAAAGCCTCACCTCCATTGTAAATCACAGAATGAAGTGATATGATAAATAAGCTATGGAGGAGGAAGATCTCAATCCAGGAAAACAACTCCTGGTGTGTCTATTCTAATGCACAGCTCTACAGACTGTGTGAGAAACCTAGTCAGGTACATGAAATCGAGTGTTCTAGACTGAGGTGGCTTGATCATCTAAGGAGAATGCCTGAAATTACGGCATTCCGGCAGAAATTCAGTCAGAGGCCACAGGGAAGAAAACTTCAGATTTTGAAAAAGGTGGATGGATGACATAGAAGAAGACCTTACATACAAATAGGAGGAAGGAGATGTTGACCCCTTGCTGTTGACAGACATGTACCTGGAGAGGAATGATAAAGGAAGCACACACTCTTTTAGGTGTGTAATGCCAGTAGGTAAGTATGTTCTCCACCTCCCTGTATTTTCTGCGAGAGACATCTATATACTGCCCTGCAATCTGCCTCCATAGATACGTGGAAGAGGGTGTTAGGACACTAACCATTTATAACCATGAAAATAAAAATGTGCGCATTCGAGTCATTTGTACTGAGTTTCACCTAGCATTTATCAAAATCCCTTACTGATTGGGAAAGAAGAATCCGTAAAATAAAGCAGACGATTTTTTGGGAAAGTATAAGAACTTTATGAGTAGGGCCACTTGCATTCCTTTGAAGACAGGTGGAAAAGAGTGGTACTTAAGTAATTAATTATGAGAAGTGTCTTCTTCTATCCATGAGAAAAAAAGGAGAACTAATAACGAAGTCAAGAAAAGGGAATGCAATTTTCCTAGCAAACTGAATTTGCAGTTCTTTTTTAATTTGTCATTCAGGAAGACTAGTCATTTTTTTTAAGTTTTCCTTCTCAGTAATATTCTCCACTCATATTTCAAAGACTTGTCCATGCTATTCAAGGTCATCATTAACATTGAAAAGCAAGAAAAAGTCCTCCAATGAAACATCATTGGAAACAGAGCAAATAACCCAGTTGGAATCCTAGAGGAATTTCACTTCCACCCACAAGGATCAGCTCAGAAGATACTGACCTGATTCTCCCTCCGCGATGTGTCCGCAAGTGCTTGCTTTACTGATGCAAGCTCATCTCTTAGCATTTGAATGGTTCTGTCATTCATATTTCGATCCTGTTCAGCTACCTCAGAGGTTGATCTAACCTGTTACCACAAGGAAATAAAAGGTTACATTAAAAAGCTTTTTACATGCACACCACAAGAACTTTTTAAATCAAAGAATTCATAATCAAATATGTTAATTATCCTATTTTGATTAAAAGTTACTTTAAATAAATAGATATACGTGACTTAATAAATGATGCAAATTTATCATAAAAGAATAGGCCCCTCATTTACCTGGTCCTTGAGTAGAGCCATTTTCCTGTTGTACCTGGTTCTAAGCAATTCTGACTCTGCCAACTTCTTTTGAAGATCTTCTACTTTTCGCCCTCTTTCCAAGGATGTGATCTGAATAACATAAAAAATACTTAATCAGTGGAGGGCTCAAAATTATGTTGTAATGTAGAGCAAAGCCATTTGGGAACCATAAAATAAGGCGGAGACTGTTTGAAAGATTATGGACCCTACATTTGCAGAGCAGTGATGAGTGGAAGGGGTGTCAGCAGAGGAAATGGAGGTAACTTGGTGGAAATGGAAAATCTTGTCCTTCTTGTTGGTTCCATGTAGAGGAAGGGAATAGAATAACTTTTACCAAGTCGAGAGATGGGAAAGGTGATTCAACAGGGGAAGTGAGTTAAGCTCCGCTTCACTGATACATATTTGGAGATGAAATACAAAGATGTCAATTTTAAAGTTATCTAAAAAATTGAGGATTTTATTTATGCATTTGGAATTCACTTAGTTTTAAACCTGGAATGTTAATAAGGTTACACAGAAAATAGCAGCACATCTTTAGCACAAAACTGACATGTCCCTTAATACTGGCAACTTTTGAGTGGCGTCGGTAGGTGAAAAATCCAGTAACGCCACTTCCCAGACAGCACAAAGTAAGAGAGTAATCCGTTTCTAATGGTTTTCTTACGGAAAAAATTGATAAGCAGCTTATTGTAAACTAAGGGGCTTATATAAGACAAGGGTAACATTTTCGGGAAGAATAGGTGCTCCAACACAAGCGACTTGCGTAAGCCGCTTCTGTTGGAGCACCAAAGGCAGCTGAACAGCAAACTACACATGCTATGCTGCTCATCCCGACATGAATTTATAGCCTAACGGTGAAATTCAGCAAGTCTTCGTAAGAGCTTAACAAATTATAATATTTTCCCGTAAATAGAAAAAAATTAATATCTGCAAGCGACTGGCTGGTGAAGATACAAAGCATAATACAAGTACTTTATCCTTGAGGCGGAAAGAAGAAAAAAACAACACGTAGGATGACCGATCATGTGACTTATGCATCCGCAGCTTTATATGCTAACCATTACACCACGGCAACTGATGAATGTTAAAGGTGTAGTTACCACTATAAAACCCAATTATAGAGAAAAACTTAGCTGGTGCACTCATGAAAAACAGAAATTATTCAAGGTCCACGCGATCTGACATTTATGAATTTTAATTTTAGGTCTGATAACCCGACGAGTACAATATTTATATATTAGATATTCCTTTCGGCATTTTTATATTCTACGTTGCTATTCTTGTGAAATTATGTGTTTTTCTTACGACCGTCGTTTCGCTATCATTTCACAAATGTGAATGATTTTCAAATTATGGCCGTATGATATTATTTCTCGTCATACTATAAAAGCGCCAAGAATGGAAAAATTATTCTTATACATAAATCCCTTAATGAATACTCTAAAACGATGGAATAAAAACAACATCTACAGAAGTGCTGGAAGTTAGGCATCCATTTTGTCATTACTCAGGATGTTTGTCGGTCTGGCTGTAAGAAACCCATAACAAGCCACAAGCCTACTTTATAAGCGCCTTCCTTATTTCTTCCTTTCACCTTATCTCAATGACTTATAATGTGCTAGTTGGGTTATAACTGTGGTGAGAGAGGAAAGCAGGGAAGATGACTGTGTGAGGCCAAGAGGCATTTTTGGTTGCCATGACCAGTATCTGCTGGGTGATGCATATCCCTTAGCATTTCTCTTATTCAGCAAACTTTCCTGATATTGCACATCTGCAGGAATAACATGTGTTCCAATAGCCTGACTGCATCCTACTGGTTGCAACATTTAAATTAGAGTAAATTTTAGCCCCTTTTCTCTGTCTTCTCATGCCATCAACCACGACTATGTTTGTAGCATTTGTAGAAAACTTCATAACTGGGTAGAAGATTAATGCCAAGACTTATTCACAGTGACTAACCTCAAACATGTTTCTAAATTATACTTAGGTGCATAAAAAATTGTTTTACTGATTTTTTTTATTATTCCGTCTTTTAGATTAGGTACCTACTTTAAGCTAAGTAACCAGTGGCTAAGAAGGAAGAGATTAGAATGGGGATAGAAAAGATGCATTCATCATCTTACAGACAGTCCGTATGAAGTTGGATATTTAAAAAATATTACCTCGACCAATTGCATATGAAATGATGTGAGTCAATTTTTTATACGTGTTTTTACTGTTAACAACATATGAATTTAGGACTGCAGCATTCAATAGTCTCCTAAATGACTTCATACACCACTTGTTATGGAATTTTCTTTCCATTAGGTACGAATGCAATAACAGGTCCTTGAAATTCACCCCACCAATTAATTTATTGTAACCTAATACACAAACAGACTTCCGAGTCTCTTTATTGCCTTTCAATATTCCCATTTCATACGATCCCAAATTATAAATAAAAATAACCACATCCAGGAAGTACACCCGATGAGAATTTCGACAAACTGCCTGAAAGAACACTATACAGCATGAATGACTCTAGTGGACTGAAACATGTGGTTTTGAAGCTGCATCAAGAGACGAGAAAATATCTCGAAGGGGTTTTGGTATACGCTGACTGTTTAGAAGGAGTGTTATCTTCATTGATTACTGTCCAGAAAAGAAGAAAAAAATAAATGCAGAGCGAACCACATGGCCTCTTCGCTTAGGACTAACGAGGCGGACCAAATACACTTGGGGCTCGAAGTGATGACACACAAGAAGAAGTCGGAGAGATGGCAGTGAGCCTATAAGGAAGATATCGTATCTCATGCTAAAGTAGGTGACCCTTCTTGACGTCTCACAAGCAGAATAGGCGGAACTTTTCAAGATAGTACAGTTGAAGGAAGGCGTTGAGTTTTCAGACCGAATTTGTCAACTCGCTGGTTTAAAACAGAATTTCATCGAAACATTTAAAAAAAATCGTGAAGGCATAAAGTCGCTATGAATATTTTATTGGAAAGGAAAAGCATTTCTTCAAAAGGTAGAGTAATTAGTTTTAATTTAAAATACAATACCTGATGGAGAAAAAATATTATATACAGAAGTTCAGGAAGCATACTGGGTATGTATGACGGCGGTATACGAAATTTAAATGGTGCGTACTGGGTACGCATGATGGCGTTGAGGGGTTAAAGATGCAAGAGGGGAAATTTGTGGATTGGATGAAAGGAGAGGTAAACGACAGTAAGAGGTTGCCACATCTACGGCTTGAATAGTTGAAACCAAATGCAGTTGTTGAACTGATTGGCAAGATGGCAAAGACAGAGATGTTTTTTAAGTGGCAGAGATTAAGGCAGAACTGAGCTCCAGGGAGAAGGAATTTCCCCAAAAACACTAATTTTGTTTTCCTTACACCACAAGGCTGCACTTAAGCTCTACCCCTAGGATGCCTCTGCGTTATCAGCAAACAAGTCATTTGAGGTGGCCGGTAGAATCTATGAATGCTATATGTACCTTGTAGTCAGCAGCATCTGCTAGCTGGGATTTGAGGCTTTTGATAGTATCCCTTTCCTCGGTCAGTTGCAATTGCAGTCTTTCCACTTGCTTCAGCAATTTCTTAACCCTGTGATTAAGTTATAAAAATCAGAGGAGATGAATTAATGATGACACGGGCACAGTGTAATTAAATTTTCTTTTACATCATCCTCCAATGACTATTCACTCAATGGTAGATTCATTTTTCTATAAGTGTTATCAGTAGAGGTCTGTTTAAAATGGAAGCTACACTGTATTGGAGAGTCATGAAATTGGGAAAAAATTTTGTCTGGACTGTAGTTTGGCACAGTTAATGCTCACATTAACCCAAACAGGGGTGTGAGCATTGAGTACAAAGACCGTACACTTTACCAGCAAAATGACTTAATGACATTTTTTTCAGATTATCAATCAGGCAAGGATTTTTTTCCTCAATGAGAAAGAAGCCAAAACTTGAACATCAATTAAAGAGGACCTCCATAATCAGTCAGGTTATGTTTTAACCACTAAATTTGATGAAGAAAGCGTAAAGTTAGAAGTTACATAAATGCTGAGCATTTAAATACTTTGCGTGATACTAAAGTTAATTGGTTTTGCTCAGAATATGACAAAAGTTTCCTAGGAAATACCTTTCAGCAATCTTAGTACCTTAAATTAGCATTATCCCTTTCACCCTCCAGAATACTGCGAATTCTAGTGCTTTCTTCTTGAAGAGAAATCTTTCTTCTTAAAAGGTCCAAATGTAAATCACGTCTCTGAAGCTGCTCACGGAGCGTCCTCACTCTGCGTTGCAACTGGTAGACAGCAGCTGTCTAAAGTGAAACAATGTCAATCTGGAATTAAAATACACACAAGGCTGACTCCTTGTACCTGTAAATGCATTTCATTTTGCCAAGCATAAAATGTGGACTTGTTTGCTATTTCACCAAACTGCTATTTGTGACCAATAATGTTTTGTTCAATGATGGATAGGACCAATCATTATTACTGAGATGCGAAAAATCCACAGAGAAAAAAATCGTTTGCCTTGACTGGGATTTGAACCTGGATCCCCCAATTTCTGGTCAAGTGCCAGTTAACCCTTTTACTACCACCGGGCCGATATATCGGCCCACGCTGGTTGAACGAAAACTGCCAGGGGCGATTTATCGGCCCAAATTATTTTACTTTTTTTTTTCGTGATTGTGGCCTTTTCAAAGGCTGTAATTCATGTAAACCCCCATAATCTATCTACGGTTATAAGATATAAATATATCTTAAGAATTGGGAAAAAAATCTAGATGTATTAAATAAAATTAAGTAGCTGAAAAATTTTTTAATCTGAAATGTAGCAAATAGGGTAGTTTCCTTCATCAAAGAAAACGAAAGGCATTGATTGCGATTCGTTACCCACCATTAGTGTATACAAATTATTTGGTTTTAGAAATACTGGTTTAGACGAATAGCAAGGGTCAATTTTATCCTCATTAGAAAAAGGCCAGATTGGCACCCATGCGATGCCACTCCACCTGACGTCACAGGGACCTAGTTTCTATACGAGTAGATAGGAGTTTTACATCGTCTGAGATTACCAATGCATGCATGAGGCACAGAGCTCAGGGAAACATGTCTTAATAATCACCTATTAAAACTGGCTAAGGTCAGAAAGTTTTCCTCGTTTGATAAGGTATTAATAATCCTTATTTAAGCCAAGTGCTACCAGCTAGCATGGTACTCTGCTACCTACTAGCATCCTGCGTCGTATCAGTGCTCAGAGCCTCGGCCCAAGGTCACCTCACTTGCGGCAGCGGGAACCAGAACGACGTCACACGGGAGTTTTCCCAGCATTCATACTTACCCGTCGTGTTTTTGCGCACTTGAAAATTTACACTTTTCATTTAATTACGAAAAATAGATATCGTCATTTAAAAATCTAAAAGCGTGAAATACGTACTCCAGGAGTAATACTCTTTCGATTTAGGCAATAAAAAAATAATAGGAAACCACCCTATTCCGGTAAATAGACTTGGCAGTCTTCGTACATCCCACCTGAAATGGGCTGGCAGTAAAAGGGTTGAGCTACAAGGCGTCATTCTTCCCTGTGGAAATATGCTCAGCAGTCAATACCACCTTGCCCTGTATTCCTCAAATTTCCACAGGGAAATCAGGGGATCCGGGTTCGAATTCTGGTCAAGGAATCCTGGTGAATGATTTTTTTTCCTCTGTGGATTTTTCCCATGAATTGCGCATTGCGGGTGACTCTGTAAAGATATCACTGTGGCTAGTCCCGGTATTCTTAAATTACTGAGGTATTCACGATGTATAATTTTTTAAAGTAGGCAGTCACTTTTTTATGAGCAGTAAGAATCATGGAAGCATAGAATCAGGCTTCATGAGGAATCAATGAAATGAGTCAACTAAATGCAATGAAACCTGCCACAAGGGTATTGAGTCTAAAGTGTAAAATCCCGAAAAAAAAATGAACCACTTGGGGCTGGACTGGGGGCACTCTCTAAAACTCCCCTAACAGCCCCACCCCTAGTCTTTCGAGGGATCATTCATATCGGCTCCACCCCAAACTCAACATGTTCATAAGGAAAGGACTTGCTGGAAGGATAGGAAATCACTCAGAGTTAATACTCTATTATTCTTAGTTAAAAGGACTATGTGAAAAAACGCTTGACCAAAATTTTGGAAACATGAGCAATTTTTTACACAGAAACTGGCACAAACGACTAGCAACTATTTTTGCATGACGCGCACTTGTACATAATCTACTTTCTTCCAATGAAATCAATTATTTTTTGTAGTGGTTTGGAGTAACTTATACATCAGAACATAACTTCATTTAGGAACCTAATTTATTGGGATATATTAATTATGGTAACAAGGTGTGAGGATTGCACATGAAAATTTGCCTCAAAATACAATGAGATTCAGGTTTTATGGCATATGCAGAGCTGAAAATTTTATCTGACTGAAAATTTACTTGGCCACTCAATCACGCAATCAACTTACAGGAAGTTTCCTGTTCGTAGGGTAATGAGCAGTACTTGTATTATTTCTTTTAAGAATGATTTTATGGCTTTCCTTTCCTCTGATTAGTGTTTCTGGTTGGTGATGGCTGCGGGAGCCAACCCGTGGTCAGTAGTCACCCACCCGACTCTTGTAATCCTTTTACTCGAACTTTCCATGACAATATGCTCCAAAGCAGGGGTAGGACCAGAGAAGTCTGACTGCCTCCGCTATAATTTTGACTATTCAGAATATTTGTTGTAGCAGGTGATCATGGATTTTATCCTTATCCTCATCTAATTTTCTCTGTTTTTTGATAAACATTCCACAGTTGCATTATATTAGAAATTTCACTTAATTTGAGAGCCATTAAAACTACGGCAACTGAATCTGAAACACAAAAGGAAGACAAGAAGGTATATTTCATTTGCCTTATGCATGGGGCAAGTCCCTCCTCAGTCGCTCATCATCCCGAGAAGAGTCATCTATTGTACTGGGGAATGCAGCCAGATATGTTGACTTTTCACTTACTTCATGCTTACTTACACCGAATGCTTACTCTGAAGCATTTTTTGAGTAAAGTTCTGCATTTTGCTGTAGGAATGTGGTTCATTTTTTTTGCCCAGGACTGTATATCAGTTTGATCAAATGGAGAAAACAAAGACGATGTGTGAAGCCAAAAATGTGAAGGAAAAGAATGAATTGGGGTAGAGGTCCGATAGCAATAGCAGAGGAGCCAAACTGCATTTCAACCATTAATTGGCTCTAATTATCATTACATGATGATTAGATGTGGAAATCACATGATTGAATTAAAATTATACAAATAACTACTTTTAAGACATCTGTCTAATAATAGGTATTTGCATCATAGCCACCGTAAGTTTAATGTTGTGATTCTACCGTTTGCATATTTCCCTACTTGTTTATTTATTTTAGCAGTAATAAGTATCATTGCATTATCAAGTAAGTTCAAAGCTTTTGGGCTATGCTGCCATGGACATTCACAGTAACATAGCCCAATTGAACTACATAACATGACGAGTAGCCACGTAAGTTTAAACGAAGAATCATTGCATTGATTTTAAACTGCTTAAGCCATTACATATAAAACTTAACAGTCAGAAATTCCTGTGATAAATGAGAAAACTGATGCAGCTGTGCAGTGTTGTGAAAATGTAACCACTCCAAAAGCAAAAATATCATTTTTGTAAGCTCATAACCACTTGAACGACCACCCATTAATTATTATGACAAATGAATGTACCGCAATGGATTTTCCAAATTTATATCTTATTTAGGACTGATATGAGAGACAAACACCCAAAACTACTGAAATTGTCATTTCTAGGGTGCCATTTTTTCATGATGTCATGAGTCCTGCACAAAGAAATTACTCCGGTGATATTTTGCTGCTCTTGTTATACCTCTATCAAGTAAATGATTTAAAATAATTATTTATAGCAATTTTATGAACGGTATAATAATTAAGCACAAACGGCAGAATAATTCATCTCACTTTTCCTTTGCTGATGGTGGTGGTGGAAAATTTCAATTGCAAAAAGCTGTTTAAAAAAAAAATAATTATCACAAGCCCCAGGTTATGAGCTCACAAACTAGAATGCGGAAGAAAACCTTGTAAGTGTAGATTAGTGTACAAATTCAAGCACATTCCAAAAGAACTGATTATGTACTGGATGATTCCACCTATTGGAAATGTTTCAGGGTGCACAAATCAATGCAGTTAGCTTGCTTCTAATAGGTCTCTAGATGGCATCTAGTGCCTAAAAGCTTCACACTATGCTTCTTAGTAAAATAAACTCTTACTTCTCTTATAGCACACTCGTGGTAACATCTGTCCCGTTTATTCCGACATGCATAGCCGCACAACAACTGATAGACCAAGGAAATAGATTAAGAACACATGTGATCATCAAGTAGACACTGAAAAAATATGTTTTGTAACCATTCCTCCATGATTTACCAAAATTTACAATATCTTAAAGCCAGCCATTGAAGTAAATTCTTGTGCAGCAAAACAAATATGATGGCAGCAATATCATTAAAGATGAACACATACTGAAATGTTTAGTTAATATTAGATGAATAACAGACAATATGGACTCATTTGAATAGGTATTTCTAACATACATACTCAATTGTTTATATTAATTAAAGACTACTTATCAATTAAAGAGAGGAGAAATATGTGTATTAACATTGAATTTCTTAATACATACATATTACAGATACTAATGACTACCAATACACAGATGCCAGAAATAACACGAGAAATGTATCATCTTCGCAAATACAAAATTATCTTTTTTTACATTCTGTAAATCATTAAATGTGCACTGTTTTATATTCAGCAGTAATTTCTTTATAAACCACTGAGGCAGTCCCTCGTCATAGATAACCAATCAAGATCATAAGTAAATAAGGAATAAAAAAAAATTACATTATTGATTTCATCATCACTAGTTAATTCACTTCTTAGCTATTTGTAGAAGGTGGCATTGAACATGCATGCCACTAAATGAATTAAGATATTCTGCGGGTTTGCTAATAGAAACCTTATCACGAATTTTATTTCCTCTAAATGATAAAGTTTGGCCATCTTTCCAGCAATCATGGCTGCACCATTGTTAAAAGGCTGATCACCAGTCGTAAGGCCTCACTAAATCATTGAATTAGTAGTAGCAATAGGCAGTGAGTATGTAAGTCAGAGAGGTAAATAATGTGAGGCTATAATTTGTGCTTACTGTTAATTCATCTTTCATTGGAAAAAATTAAGAGCCCAAATCCCCAGGACAAAAAGTTAGTGTTTTGCCTTTTGGGCACAGATGAAACACTAATTTCTTCAGTGTAAAAGCCACAGGGCTCAAAACATCAAAGTGCCTCACAGACCAGTTATTACTTAACCTCGTGTGGCTAGGAGCTGCGTGTCCCTCAAAGAAGATTGCTATTTCAGAAGATCAATAGATTCTCACACCAGCTTAGTAGGTCAAAGTATATTTCTTCATTGGAATTCATCAGACAAAGTACTTCACCAACTAAGAACGGCCACTCACCACCATCCCCCAAATCAAGAAAGAGCTCTAATATGGGAGCAGGGCTTGTTCAGGTTCCCTCAGTTGATTGAGTTGAGCCATTCCTGGTGGTACTCTTCTGTTAATCAATTTAAGTTTGAGCTTGGCAACCACACTCTATCCGGAACCCAAAAGCTTTGGTTTCCCTAAAGCTGCTTTCAGAGTCATAGAATTGCATGTGCTATGCTATTATATGCTAGGAAAATTTTACAAATCTCCTAATTCTTCCAAAATTACCACCAACTTCCCTCATCATCTTTCCCCTTTTACAATAGGCCAAGCATTCAAGAGAGAAAATGCACTAGGGGATAGGAAAAATGAGATTGTGCATGCATAATATTGCCAGATCCATAAGTTACCTTAGTTCAAACGACTTGACTTGATACTTAGATAGTTAGAACTTGACTCGAGATCAAAAAGTACTACTTGCATAGCCCTAGTTTCTAATAATAAGAGTTTAAAATTAAATTTTTGTCAGATTTCCCCAGCTGTTGTGATTCATCTTACTTTATCGACAAGCTTGTCACTTTCCAGTCTGGCTAGCTGCTCAGCCCTCAGCAATAAGGAATCAAAACTCAGCTCATAATTCTTTGAGGGGTCGCCATCTCCAGCATCTCTTGATATTTCATCCATCCCCAGAGCTCTAGACAGACGCTCTATGAAGTTGTTGAACTGAAAAAATATACAATGAAGCGAGCTGTCAAACTGTAATAAAATATTTCCAATATGAGAGCACTTTTCCATTGGTTTTAACGGTTCTTTTTGCATTGGTTTTGTAAAACTGATGTCTCATTTTGCAGCATATCATTTTGTCTTCCCAGTTTTAGAACTACGGTAATTGCAATCAACATCGAAATTTTTTATAAATATTAGCGTTTACATGGTTGCGATCAATAAAAAAATGTATGCAGCTGTTCAATTGACCATGCCGGTCGAAACAATATCACAAAATTAAAAAATAAGGTAATTTTATTAATACCGAAGTTTTTTCTCTTCTCAGCGAGTCCCTGGCCACTTCCAAAGTTGCCAGTTGACCCTCAGTGTCTCTCAGGCGAGATTCAAGCAGCGCCCGATCATCTTCCAGGTTTCGAATACGTCGTGATGCTTGCTCTCCCAGTTCAACTTGGTGAGTAAGCTGCAATGATGCTCCACCTACTTTATCCCTTAAAGTATCTATTTCCTGCAAAAAAAAGGGATGTTGCTAAAATATGTCTCAATATTTTCTTGAAAATGGCTATCCTTAACACAATTTAAATATGCCTGAACCCTAAAGGTGGGTGTGGAGCGGATTTTCAGATGATTTCCATTATTTCCAGTTACAGCCTCAGATTACATGCGATTGACTAAGGACTTCCTAAAGAAATGCCACATAGAAATAGATTTAAATTTTGGAGCAATACCATTTACAGTGCCCAGGGCCAGATTTACTGGAAGGCAACAATAGGCACGTGCCTAGGGGCGTCGCAGTCCGAGGGGTGCCTTCCGTTTGGCCGGCAATGATCTGTACTGGAGGTGCCTCGAAAGGCACTTCCATCAGCAGGCTTATTATGTGGGTTCTGTCTGCCAGAAGGTGCCCTCTTTGCCTCTCTTTAAATATTGTTTAAATAAAGTATTTTAGTTGCATAAAATTTAAGCTGTTTCATGCAGTTTTACTCCAAGCTGTTTTTTTTTAATTTGAACAGTCTACGTTTTCCCTGCGTAAAAATTCAAGCATAAACTTATGCTGTCAACAACATATCTGTTTATTCCTTTTTTCCGAACCTTACCTAATGTGAGTGGCTATGTCTTATAATAAAAATCAGGGAGGGAGGGGGGGCTCAAGTGAGGAGGGGCACTCAATGAAGAGGTGCCTATAGTGTAACTTTGGGTAAATCCGGCCCTGACTCTGCCAAATTAATTAGGTACATACCCAACATTGCCACCCCTTTAACCATAAAAAATGTCATCTATGTATTTCTTTTACTACATATTTTGGGTTACAAGGTACATATTTACGTAACTGCTAAGAATATTTTATTCAAAAACGAGATGAGGAAACAGGCTTCTTAATAAGTACACAACCACACATTTTTTAAGATTGGCTATTAACTTTGGTTTATAGCTCCAACAACCTCTCATTATCTTATTTCAAATGCTTATCTCTTAAATATTATTTCCTATAGCTTTGTGATGCACCATCCAGCTAGTCACAAAA
This sequence comes from Ischnura elegans, assembly GCF_921293095.1. Taxonomy (NCBI): domain Eukaryota; kingdom Metazoa; phylum Arthropoda; class Insecta; order Odonata; family Coenagrionidae; genus Ischnura; species Ischnura elegans. The sequence goes on from NC_060249.1 coordinate 90,226,211, forward strand.
GCCTGCGTGCAATATTAGAAATTGTAATAGGATTCAGTAATGGTATCCCTTTATTCAACCAGATTTAACGTGGTGAGATGGACGATGAGGAAAACAAGAGAAAGTTCTAGATATGATGGATAAGATGAGGTAACTGATGGAGGAGATAATTAGGAGGTATGAGGTGGAAGGGTAAGCGGAGTGTGGACAGAGGGGTAGTTGAAAATCAAGATGAAGGCTAAGTGGAGTAAGTAGCTTAGAGATTATGTTAAATGGGCTGAATGAAAAGTAACAGGCCTCCATATTGCCATCTAACCTTAACCCATCAGCGCCCAAAGTTTTTTTAAATTCAAAAATATTTCGCTTTTAAAAAATATGATACACATGAGCTCAATAGAATTAACACAATTCAAACTGACTGAATGATAGAGGAAACCTTTTACATACTAAGTATGTGCACCGAAATGTACGCTAAAATTCACACATTAAATGCATTGCAGGAGTATTGGCTCAGCACTGCACTGGGTGCCATATGGCACCCGTGGGCATTGACGGGTTAAGTTGGTCATGTCCCAAGGATAAGAAAGTTATAAAATCGAGAATACAGCAAAGATGAGCAAAATTGATGCCACCTTCCAGTGTAAACTTAGTGGTAGATTACCAGTTAACCCTTTCGAGATGGTGGAGTTCCCTCCTTAGCATGACTGCTGTACTGAGCTCCAAGAGACTCCTCTGTATGGTGCATTTTTGCAGGAAATTCATTAAGCTGAAGCATTCTTGCTGATAATCACACTCTCAGCACCAGCCTTTTTCGACCCTTCATAGCGGGGACTCTGCATTATCTCAGACTCCAAGGGTAGTTGGGCTCCCTCCTTTCGGTGTTTACAACGCTACCAGTGGCATTGGTTCGTGGTCAATCATGCATCGTTTATATGAATTAGCTTTATGGATAATTGTTGCGTGAACGTAAATTGCAGACTTCGAACTGAATTCTTCGTTTTATTCTGAGAATTGTCAAATTTTGAACGAAGCTCTACCATCAATATTAACACATTTAATGCAGCAACAATTTCCATGCTGATATTTATGCTGAAATCAAGATATAAGTTAATATTTATCGTAGAATTTCTTTTAAAAATTGTAAACACTGCTCAAAAGACAAAGAATTCAATTCTTAGGTTATATTTTTTGGAAGGGAACTGTGGCGGAGTGCTTCGTTTCGAGCGCCGTCACCAAGGTCAGCCACCTGGCTGAGGTTGTTGCCCTGGGACCCTGAGGTCCATGCCGCTGCCGCCAGGGTACGCGGGACATAGCGCCAGCAAGGCGCCGCGAGATTGAGATGCTAGAGAGACGCTCACGGAATGGCAAGGGAGAAGGACTTGAGACATAGACGAACTGTATCGCTAACCATCCAAATAAACGTGGTCGGATTTACTTCCATTTAATTTATTGAAGTGAGGTTAATCACCTACATATCCCTAACCCCTTCAGGAACAAATATTTCAAAAACTGACTGAATGAACAATTGAACGACCACGGTCCCTTACCACAAAGAGGGGTAATATAAGACGAGGGGTCTGGGTACCTGGTCCCAGGTTTTGAGGGTACGGCCTACGGCCCGCTTTGTTGGGTCCCAAAACCTAGACTACGCGAACTTGTGACCGTCATAAAAGGGGGAGAGCAAGAAAACGTATATTTACAGCATTCGATCACCTGCGTAGAAAAATCTCCAACGAAAATTTGCGGCTTTCATCTCCCGGGTCAAGAAACGTCCTGCCGCATATTTTCGTCATTACTAAGGAAAGGGTTAAACATACTTGTAAGCAGTGGCGGATACAGATGGGGGGCGCATGGGGCGCGCGCCCCCCCCTTGCGGGTCCGGCTGTATTGCCGAACATTGCAAAACTACAATTGTAACTTTTTTATATCATAAGATGGCATTGTCTTTTACATGTTTAAAATCACTTTAAATAAAATTTTCATATATTTTTCCTGTGACTTGATCATCTCTTATTAACGTAAAAGTTAAGACAACTCAAGATATGTTGCGCCCCCCCCTTGAGTGTTTTCTGTATCCGCCACTGCTTGTAAGTCTAATTATATCCATTCGATTCAATGCCAGGATTTCAAAATACTTGAATCTCATTGCAAGGATGAAGAAAATGCAAATATTACCGCAGTTTTTTCCTTGATGTCAAGTAACAATTCAGAAATACGTTCCCGAATACTTGATTCACGAGCTTCCACAAAATGAGTTTGGGTACTCAGTTGTGCAGCAACAACTTCAAGGATTCTGTGGACCTCTCCTTGTGCCTTACTTGCCCTCTCTTCTTTAATTTTCACTTCATCTAAATGGAAAAAGAGAGTGAGTATTACACACATGGTCGCATTAACTGTAAATTATACTCTACTGTTACAAAATTCTATTCCACTAAATATTCCCAAACAATTCATTCTCAATAGCTATGCCATTGTCTTTTAGTGTCAATCTAAATGGTAGACAAGAATCTTGAGTCATAAAAATACCACTTCTGTTCTTGATATTACTTTGAAATCGGTACTGAAATTCAAAAATATCAGAAGAAAAACTATGACAACAATTGAACAATATTTATTATTTATAAAATGAAAGCAAGCACATGAAGCAAATACAGATCCTTCTGGCAGAGCATACATACATATATTAAACGCAGAAAAGCAATGGAATTAATTTTGACACATACAATGAATGACTTAATACAATTAAGTTCACAAAATATATTGGAATAGAAATCTGGGCTGCTATTCTGGATAAGCGTTGCAAAAAATAGCATATGCTATTCTGCGGGTCATTATTGCAACGACCCCGTATTCAGAATGAAGCGTAGTAATAATTTTGTTCGGAATAGCAGCATGCTATTTCTTGCGCGAGCTATTTGGAAGCTCCGCCCCTTCCCGTATGAAAAACTTTCTGAACAGTTTGCGCAACCAATGAGGGAGAAGATATTTTATATATTTTTCTGTATTTTATGGAATATTGACTTGCAATTACAAATAATTGCTTCATTTGCATTTAAAAAGTATATTAAACCGTGGATTTATATAATATGCTTTGAAAATCTCGTTTAGGAAATCAGCTGATTGTTGTTGTTTTGATAATATCACAATGGCTTCAGACAGGTGGGTTAGGTCATAATTTTACTGTTATAATGATGATTTATCGGGCATAAATATTGAATCATTTACCTATATCCGATCGGTCCTTTATCGTGAGATATATGTTATGCGAAATAATCATTGAAACCTAAATATGTTTGATTTTCTTCGTAATTGTCTTAGGCTTCGAAGTCTGTCTGTTCGTTGCATGTCAAAATAAATATGTAGCAACTTTTATTGCTTTGATCGTGACGATATAGCTTTTCTGTATGAACTAGAAGCTTTCGTTTCTAATACTAGCTTTATATTATATGACTCCCTAATTTCAATTCATTCTCTGTTTAGGAAATGAAGTAGGTGGCAACGTCACCGCTGTGCTTTCATGTAATATGATGGAATAGTATCAATATTTCAGCTGCAGATTTGGAAAAAGCAGAGGGATGTGATGGTGAATTTGAGGATGGATGGAACAACTGTGAAAAAGTGAATCGTGTGGAAAGTGCTGTTGTGTCACTTATTATTGTTTTCGTATCAGCTGATTTTAATATGCTCACTGAAATTTTTGATAGACCCTGAACTGTGCCGATATACTGAAACTTAATTGTGTGAATAACTTACTTGCCTATAGAGGAAACAATTTGTATTGAATTCCACATGATATATATTGCATTAATGATGTACATGGATATTCCATTAAACGTTTGTGGCGAATCATATTTGTTCGGAAACTTTATTTGTGTTCGGAGAAATCCTTTGTTTTCAAGCAAGTAATTCAAGTCGACTGCACGTGTTATAAGTTTGTAAATTTTAAGTTTTAATTGTAGAAGGTAGCGAATAGTGGGGAAAATAATTTTGACTCGTTGCATGTTTTTGTATATACTGTCCAATTGAGGAAATGAACGGCTGATCAAAGTATATGGTATTACTATGGTAATATATGGTTTTCATTTAAAGCTATAACTGTTATTATATTTGGCGAGTTAGTGTGTTCACACAAGCTTGAAAATTTTCAAGAATCAACCTGATAGCCTACATTGAGGATATTTTTAGTAGCAAGTCAAGTGATGAAATAAAATTATGAGTTGTAAATATGAATAAAACACGGAAAATTTGGGCTATTCGTAGTAATTCTTTGCATTAATTGGTATTGTTTTCGTACTGTCGATGAAGCAAGCTTGAGCTTCATATATTAAGCTCGAATGTTAATTTCTAACCAATTCACTTAACTAGTGAAATATTCATCACTTATGCTACTGTTATTTAATTAAAATAAAGCAGATAACATTTTATTTTTGGCTATTATTCCATTTTTCAATGCTTGATTATGTTACTTTAACCTCAGAAAAACAATTCGACATCGCAATGCGCACGTTTTCAGGGTTGCAATACCGAATAGCTCGGCCTCGAAGACCGCGTAATATTATAGCAAGCCTACCGGTTGCAATTCGCCGTTCAGAATAGTGAATTGCTACGGGCCTATGCTATTCTGAGAATTACGTCTTCCGGTGTAGTAAAAACACGAATTGCAACCGTTCTGAATACCAAATAGCATAGGCGTTGCAATACGCTATATTATAGCAACATCGGTTGCAATATCGGAGAATAGCATAATGCTATTCCATCCAGAATAGCAGCCCTGCTCTCAAGGCACCAACCAATATTATCTGGCAAAAAAAGGGATTAATATTTTACAATCATAGTTAACTGAAGAATGCAGCAAATAATTTTTCAAGAAGCTTTATACATAGAGAAGATATTTACAATGACAGAGTTTAGATTCCTTCACAGATGCATTAGATTTTGTGGGCACAGTAAAATTGTTCTCCATAAATTCATGATACTACATAATAAGGAAGTAGGGCAAAAATTTGGGCTTTCAATTTAAAATATTTCAAGTAACCCAAATTCCCTACCCACATCTCCAAATTTCGAGAAGCTATTTTTAATTTGACAATGAGACTAAAATCACATTAAATTAAACATAGAGTATTGAAATCCAGCCATGCTTCATGGCTTCTCACACTGCAATTACAGTGAAATAAATATTCCTATTAAAGTTCAACAGATTCAGGCTTCAATTGGTGGAAGTTAGACATATTTAAGTAAATGAAAGGTCGTAGCACTTTTCCACAAGAATTTTTAATGCGTACAACGGGTTTCGGCTCACTGAGCCATCATCTGGTACAAGACGCTTGAACACATGTGAAGATCCCTTTTATACCCTTGAGAGAGGAGAGTATTGGAGAAGGAGAGGATTTGACATCTTTGAGGATGGGGGGGGGTGGGAACGGGTGTACAGAGTATAGACAATGGGGAAAGATACAACTACGGGATTCCGCACGTGTCGTCATTTTACAGTTATGACCAGAACCCTCCCTCCAACGTGGGTTCTCCACATCCCGTAGTTGTATCTTTCCCCATTGTCTATACTCTGTACACCCGTTCCCACCCCCCCCCATCCTCAAAGATGTCAAATCCTCTCCTTCTCCAATACTCTCCTCTCTCAAGGGTATAAAAGGGATCTTCACATGTGTTCAAGCGTCTTGTACCAGATGATGGCTCAGTGAGCCGAAACCCATTGTACGCATTAAAAATTCTTGTGGAAAAGTGCTACGACCTTTCATTTACTTAAATAAATTCCTATTAAACATTCTTCATTGGATCCCAAATAAAGACACCAATTTAACATTAAACCCCAACCACCAAGGAAAATTTTGCTTGAGATCAACAAATTCAATGCTGACCACATTGATTGGCATGGTTCTCTCGGATGAAAATTTGGAGCTTTCTTTATTCTGTACATCCCAAAAATCTCAAGGCCCTGTGAGCTTTGTTTGGCTTCTTTTCCATTGTGGTCAGTTCATTTTGGACCTGATTCCACCCATTTAAGACTGAAAAAAATAGGAACCACACAAAAGTTTAAAACCACATCTCACACTGATTGTGCTAATCTTCATTGCTTCCATTAAATAAGGATACGAAGATGAATCGCCTCTGTGAAATAGACAAAATTCCGAAATCTGATTGGGGAATTTTTGTAGGTAATTCAGTTGGTCATATATTGTCCAATGGATCTGGAATGTTTTGTGGTGCATATACATATGTATGAAGTCGCACCAGAAAATGTGTCACTACTTCACCTTACCGACAATATCCCCAGGGTAAATATGAGAAATCAGGAAACGGAAAAGAAAGGGTTTAGAAATTAATGGGCTTGTACATTGACCAACCTCTTAACTGGCAAATTGCAGCTTCACGCTTGGCAAGGTCACCACTTGTGTTCCCAAGGCTTCTGGTAGCACTAGCCAGCTGCTCACGAAGGTCATTTGATTCACGTTCAAGGACCTTGCAACGTAACTCTAGAGATTCCTTCTCCTGTCGTAGACGATCGATTTCCATTAGATGTGAAGCAGCTTGCCTCTGGATATTTTCCCTGTCCGCAAGAGCTCTATCAAGAGATTCTCTGCATCCTCGAAGTTCAATTTCCACTCCTGATAAGGATTCTGATAGACCTCCTGATCTTACCCGCAGTCGTGCTGTTTCCTATAAATTGTTGAACAGTCTAATCAGCTTTTACCTTTCCACCATTTAAAGCATACAAATACATATATTTATTTGTTCATGAAATACAGCAAAGATAAAGTGAATGACCAAAATAAATATAAAAAATACTAACAGTAATCACTTAATTAGACTATCGCCTTCAACATTATGACTAAGACTGGCCCAAACATTTCAAAGTATATGCTTACTAATTCATTCTAGATATTGAATCTTCAATTAATCATAAAGTAAGCTATGTACTTCTTATTCATTTTATGGAGATATTAATTTCACAATGATATTATAGACCCCTGAGGTTTGAATCAGGAGACTTTTAAAGGAGGAGGTCACAGGGGTCATGACCCTACCCCCTCAAATTTTATCTAAATTTTAAAATTTTTATTAGTTTAATAGTTTGCGTCATTGTAAAGAAGTAAAGGGAGTGTACATGCAAATGCATGGCTACAAGTATTTAAAGTGAGAGAAGTTTGAGTTGTATTTATCATAGAGCATAGCTCTACCTACAAAATTCCATATTTCGGAGATATTCCATACTCCTCGGATCCAGATCATGAACCCCCCAAATTCGATGCTGAATTCACCCCTGGTTTGAATATGAGCAAGTGCCAACTTCCACTTTCTTGAACAGAAAAAACAACATGATTTTCTTATTCAGTAAGTAAGTCCCTTAGCCTCATTACCTTACGGTTAGAGGAAACGATTTTTAACTTTTTTTTGGTGTTTCCGTAAATAATTAAAATTAATTAATCCTTGCCAACGTTTCGGTTTATTTTTAAACCTTCATCAAGGCTATAAAATGGTACAAAACATTACAAGAAAGCAACGAAAAGCTTGTAAGTACAGTTTTTATATTTTTTTGTCCTCATGAAGGTTTAAAAAAAATTTTTTGACAAGGCTTAATTTCATTTTCATTATTGACCTATACCTAAGTAATATTTTAATAAAAAAATAGTTTAATAAATAACTGAGGTTGATAATCTGAAAAGTATGTTATCAGATACTCCCATTTTACTTTTCGAGTCCCATACCTGCACTAATTCAGAAGCCCTGTGCACCAAACTCTCAGGAGATGAAACAGAGGAATCCAATATTTCAGATCCAAGGGCATTGGAAAGACGATGAACAAAATCTTGCATTGCTCGACGAGATGTTTCCTTCATCTTCCCTTCAGATGAGCATTCTATCTCCAGCGTCCTATTTATGGAGCAGAACATATTATGCAGTTACATTCAGTGGCGGATCTATGGCGAGGGATAAAGCCCCCCCCCCCTCCTTGGGTATCCAATTTACACTAGATGGAATGGTTATTTTTTACGAACCCCCTTACTACTGGGAGATTACCCCCACTAAGCCCCCCCCTTGTTTTTTCCTGGATCCGTTACTGGTTACATTTATTATAAATAGCACCTTTGGTCAAATCTTTCATTGTTTATTTGAAGCCTTACAGGGTAATCACAGCAATATTCAAAGCTAATTGATGCATCCTTAAGGCCTGTATTGCTACCAGTTACTCTTTTACAACAATCGAAACAACTACAATCTGTTCACTTTATGTTTGTGGGTGAGTTTTTGTGAGAGCCCAGACACTCTCGGAGGGCTTTGCTGATGGGGGAGGGGTAGTACCGAGAGAGAGAGCTGGAGCGAACTTGACGTTGCCAAATGTAAATAGCCACCCTAGTTTGTCACTGAAAACGTGTGAGTCATGGGTGGCCACAGGTACTTTGGGCCCAGCACTGAGACAATATGTTAAGTCATTTGGATGGTATCGAGGATAATCCCTTCACAGAAGCCCATGGGATTGTCAGCTACCACGCTGAATGACGTACCGTTTGTGAAAGACATACTTGTGAAAGACAAGGGCAAGGGATCCAGGATTTTTTTCTGGGGGGCACAAGGATCTGACAGGCAAACGATCTTCATATATTTGAGTTTAAAAACAACGCACAACACTTACTGTACGAAATATTCTCTTTATTTTAGTATGAAAATTAGTAATATGATATTAAATAATTGAGGCTCCATAATACAAAAAAGATAAGGAACATAATGATAACCATGGTAAAAATCTCCTCTATTTTGTAAGTGTTCAGGGGGAAGGCCCAAATCCTCCTACGTTGAAAGACATTATACCAGGAGAACGCATGAGGTTTGGCAACTCTGCTCCATGAGCAGATTCATGATGTTAACACGACAGAGGTCTGAGAGAGACCAAAAATGTCACAACAATATAAACTCCTAACAGATAAATATTTTACTGATTTTATAATGCATGAAGTGTAGTGATAAGAAATTACTTTTAAAGAATGATACCAATTATTAAAGCTCACTTGTTGCCACATGCAAAAAATATCGATTAGAAAAATTATCGTAGAATTATGTATGCTCAAAATGAAAACAGATTGGAAAAAATCAATCAAAAAATTTGTTTTTTGTGCAACAGAAATTTTTGACCAAGTATACATAAATTAATACATTAAAATATACATAAATTGAAAAAATATACAGCTGGATTTGTAAAAATCACTGTCATGCATTTAGTATTATTGAACTTAGCCTCATCAAAATGAACTATAGTATCACCCACCTTACTTTCTGCTCCAGATCCTTTATTCTGTCACCTTGATAGCGATTATCTCTTTGAAGATTTTGAATTGTTACATCGGATCTCTCTACATTTGAATTTAGCGACTGCTCTCTTTCTTCCAAATCCTATGGAAGAATTACAGAGTAATGGCACATCATACCGATAAAAATTGTGGTTAACACAATATCCCACACCTTGTACATGCTTTTGAACCTGAAGGTTGATTTTGATAGGTGTAAGAGGAGCTCACCTCAGAAAAATCCTAAGGACTGTGAATGTATTTTATTTTGGGTAAAGGAGCAAGTTTCTTGCCTTGAGAAACGTCATCATACTAGGGGCACAATTACTGAGTGTCCATTATAGGTTAGAACTTCAGACCCTTTGATCATTAGACAAAAGCTCATTGTGTCCAACAGGCCACCACATACTCCTCTCATGCAAAATGGGAAAAACAAAAATATAAGCTTACATGAATTCTTTTCTTAAGAGATGCGATGATTGCATTCTGTCTTGCCGCTTGTTCTCGCAATTTTTCTGTCTCAGCTTGTAGCTCCAGAACCCTCTGATCCCTACTGTTAAGTTTTCCTTTTGTTTCCTGAAGCTAAGATAAGACAAACACATTTTATTAGTTTCCTCTCAACAGGGGTTATGGATAAAAAAATAAATTTTTAGCAAAATGTTTCACAGACATTCATATCCACTCCCTTTAACATTAGAAACAAAAACAGGCAGTGATTTGAGATGTCATCAGAGACATCAATCAGTACTCTATTTGTTGGCTGATAAGTGTGGGAAGATGAAGTGCGTAGTGACAGGACCTTAGTGTGTGACATCACTAAGTTTCAGCAACCTTTCCAATAATAGGCCTATTATTGGAAAGGTTGCTGGTGAATAACCACAATGTTATATTACTCGCCCCAAAAAGAACTGTAATAGGAAATGAAATACATTACATTGTTATTTTCTGATTCTGGTGTACATATATATTTTCATGTCACCCCTGATCAAACTGAGGAATGCATTTAGCCATAAAAAATTGACCATTATTTTTACAAACGTTAGGCATACCTCTGATAAAAGCCTTTCCCTTTTGTACTGCAATGCAGCAAGCTCACTGCGAAGATTAGTCGTGACATCATGAGACATCTCACCTTCCATCTGAAATTAAAGTGGATACGCAAGTTTAATCGATCAGAGAGCAGTACATTTGACATCCTTTTCATTTGCATCATTGTGTCAATCTATGAACACATGAGAGAGCTTCTAAAACCTCATAATTATTATTTTAAGATATGATCCATGAAATTAAAATGTCAATCACCATAATTTTGCTAAGAATTATTTTTGAGAACATTAAGACAGGTTTAAAAATTTAGAAATGAAATTTTGAAGTAAACAACATTTCACCACTTTGATGCAAAGAAAAATTTACGAGACTGTTGATCGTAACCACCTACCCTGATTGGGAGAATTCCATTAATTACTGCCTTACCATAACACTCAGCATACCAGTAACTCTTTCGACAATCTGTAATTTGTGACGGTGTCTTAAAGATTAAGATTCATCAATAAAGCAAACCCAAAAAGAACTCTAATTTCTCTGAACAAAACATGTATTTAAAGCTCTTGTATAATTAAATAAATGAACAAAAACTCATTGACATAAATTACCCACTAAAACTGCACCAAGGAATTTTTTTTCCACAACTAAAAAAAAAAATGGTAACGTTACAATTTTTGTTCAGGCGTTCTTAATGAAAACAACATAGACAGACCTTCATGCTAACTTCATAAATAAGTTAAATATGAAACATTGCAAATGCAATAATTATGAACTGTTATGATAGTGTGGCAGTACTTATACACTGTGCATGCAACTTTCCTTAAAATCAACAAGCATTGTAATTAAAAATCTAGAAATAAAAATAGAAAAATGCTAAATCAACATAGATTTTACATGGGAAATTGCAAGGTAGTTCACTGAGAGTATAGAGTGAGACATATCAGAATAAGCACTTATTTTCATCAAGCATAAATAATGACTGTTAGACAGATATGCCATTATAAAAGGCTTTTTTCATCAAAGACCACAACTAGGCAAAAATGAAGATAAATAATTAAATGGATGATTCTGCTCCAAATAATCACTAGGAATCATATGCACTCACAACAAAATTGTTCAAGTTATTTAATAAACCTTCTATTTGTAGTTAGCAATAATCCCGAGGTAATATCTATCTCATTCTGCAATTATGTCACATTGTATCAGAAACTGTGAACACATAATATCAGCTACAGGTAATAACAGAATGAGATATTGAGGAATATTAAGACACTCGCACGGGGACCTTCACTACCACAATATGAACACTAGATATCACATATCACCACTATTATTATGCATTTCTTCGTCTTCTTCACCATCTGCGCCTTCACTATCTTCATCTTCAGCCTCTTCCTCTTCGGGCTCTTCATTATCTTCAGCCCCCTCATTCTCTTCTGTTTCCTCGTTCTCTTCAGCCTCGTCATTGTCTTCAACTTCCTCATTTTCGTCAGCCTCTTCGTCGGTCTCAGCTTCATCTTCCTCCTCTTCAGAATCGTCCTCATCCTCTTCTGCATCAGAATCTTCTTCAGCTTCTTCCTCCTCCTCCTCCATGCTTTGGTAGTGACAATCCTCATCTCCAGAAGCATCACCGTTCAGCACAGTGTATTCAACGTCGCAAACAGGAGCCAGGTAATAATGAAGTGGGTTGGGCCAGAGTTCATCTTTGATCACCTCTGCAATTTCATCGACGGTAGGACTGTTATTATCGGTGTACCAATCGAAAAATGCCCTCCGCTCCGCCGCGCGCTTGCGTCCGGGGCTCGAGCCACCCACGACTTCCTTCGGTTTCGTAAGTTCCTTCGGTTCCTTCCCTTCTTTCCATTTGATGACGGTGCACTCAGAAGCCGGGGTTTTGGACAGGTAAAAGTCCTTGGTAAGGATGTCATTCTCAAAGTAGGGGTTTTCTTCAAAATGAAACTTAATCCGGTATCCAGACCTGATGTCGTCGAATTCTTCCACCTCGAGCTTGGTGAGAAACTGTAGCAGATCTTCTTCCTCTTCCATCAGGTAATTCAATTCGGGATGACTGACGAAAGCAGTCGCCCAAAACTTAGGAATTCGCTGGATTACGTCATTCCTTTTGTCGTAGAATGGTTTCCGTAACTGATTGTACCTCCGCTCCACTTCGAGGATCTCCTCACTACACCTTTCGTTCAACGAGTCGAGTTCTTTTTGGCATAAATCAATTTCTTCCAAAGCGATACGGGTCTCAGGATCGTAATCTCCATCTTCAACGCCGTCCCCTGACCCATCCATCTTTGGCACTTTACTGGCTGAGGACATTATAAGTACAATGCGAAGGAGCCTAGCGCACACGGTCCGCCCAAATGGTGTTGTACACTGAATCTTGTCAACACTGGCTTCTTCCGAAGAACACGGCTCAGTAGCCGTGGCAGTCACGACGCCTACAATGAAACAAAATGCTGGCGCTGTCAATAACTCCCGCGCTACGCAGGCCACTGCCGCCGCTACGGCCACTGCAAAATAAGTATTGTTTCAATGGAGCGCGAGGTTTTAAGAGCATTCTACAGGAAACAGCGCATTATAGAAATGGCAGATATCTCACTGTCATATTTTTAATCATATCTTACGTTTTTTCATGGGATTGACAGCAAGATTCTGAACGTCCTCGGTAGCTTTTCTTCTTTCTTAGAGCCATTTACTGACAAACTTACAATAAGGCTTCATCCATCATGACATCATCTCAAAAATGAAATTCCCATGCCTGAAGTAATCCTCCCTAACTAGAAAATACCTCCTTCACATTGTCTTAAGGAATGGAGGGAGGGCGGTGTAGGGGTAAGTAACCCAAGTTCGTCATGCCCAACGTGAGATAGCATTGTGGCTGTTTACGAAAGAACTTTAGCATTAAATAGAGCACCTACTCATTAATTCATCCGACTCCATCGCTTCACCGTACTCTTTCAGTATGCGACCCAACAATGCACACACTTTTCACCCATGTCGAAGAGATAAGCGGACATCCATTAATTACGTGAGGCGTTAAGGGGGTCAAGCCAATTCTCACTAAATAATTATAGAAATAATTTTTTGAAAATTTTTTTAACAAATCCAACGCAATGAAGCGTATATTAACGTAATTACAATGGATAATACTCATTTGGAACAAACTCACGTGATATTAGAGGGAGTGGGATTATCTCGCGATATCTAACAATAAGAAGGAGGGGGAGTCCAAAAATCGCCGAAATCGCCTCACGTAATTAACCCCCTAAATGTGAATGCTATTACCATTGATCACTCAGTAGTCAGTAGAGAAATAACAATTGTGCTCAAGCATCTAACCTTCATAGCTCAAAAGCCAACAATGGCATCTGTGGGCCAATGGGCCAATACTTCAGAAAATTAAGAGCCAATAAATATTTTGAAGACTTCCACTGGTTAGAAGGGATTGTGGAAGGAGGATTGCCAAAATTTTACATGTGGAAGAAGAGTAAAAAAAAATTATTGATAGAATTTCTTTTCTCTGATTGAGGGAACCATGATGCATAAAAATTAAATTAACACCTTATTTCCACAGGAGCCTAGGAATTGAAGGGAGGCCGGAGATGGATCGAATATTTGATATGGCATATGGCATCATGTGAAATCTTAAACATATTTTCAATCGCCATGTACACTGTGAAGAAGTTTCCTTACGAAAATATTCAAAGAAAGCAAAAGAAATGGGTCGCAATTTCGTTCCACGGGCCTGAAAATTCCGTGATTTTCATTATTTCAATCATATATGGTTTCCGCCAATCATTATTGTTCATTCAACTTGTGGATAGAACTTTTTAAACATATAATGTTATCAAAACGAAATATTTTTCCGACTCACGAGCACAGGAATGGCGCAAATTTATACCATTCACTGTCAATAAAGAGCATTTGTAAATCGCTTATCTAATATGCCAATGCGATGAAAAAAAATTGTGGGATCCACGACATCTCTTACAAAGACAACGGCAACCGCAGGCTTAACTTAATTAGGTGTAAAACTACTTTTTAAAACCACAAGTCAGTTTTACATTTCCGACAGCTAAAATGCCTAAAATATACTTTATCAATAATTCATCCCATCTTAGTAAAGCGTTAATAAGTAATAGTTAAAATGATGCGGTTAATCAACTTGCAAATCTGCTTAACTCACTTCAAAGATATCTAGTTAAAAACTGGAGGGTCAGAATTTGGTAACGTATTATTAGCCAAAATTTTTGCTTTTTATTTCACCACTGTGGAGTTGAATTTTACTCAAAGTCACTCATTCTGGGAAGGTAAACTTATTCAAAACGGTGGAGAGTTTGCTTTGACTTACAGCGATGTATCTCGGCATAAAACATCCACCATACGCAGGGAAAAAAACTAATAGAAAACACACGTTCTTGTTTGAACGCATTAGGAAAAATATAACAAAAAAATCAAAACTTTGATGACTAGAATTTAGAAGGTCGTGCGGAGGAATTCGAACTTTTCTTAGTCAATGTATGATCAATCATTTAAGTGGAACGAAATTGCAGCTTATCTCAAAATAATGTAATAGATTGTATCAATCCTTTTAGTATCGTTTGGGAAATGAAGTCTGTGCAATGGTTCGGCGCGGAGAACGGAAATGTCCAACTTGAGAGTAGGTACGCATGATAATTAGCACTCAAAAAAGCGAGTTAACTTCACGCTACAAATAAAATATTTTTGAAGAGGGTCTACGAGCATTGATAGTTTATATTAAATTTACCCATTTGCTATTTTACACCACTTGATTATGCTACTTCGAGGAAGTGCAAGTTGTCGCATCATCTTCGGGGTTAAAAATTGGAAACAGGTTTAAAAACACCGATAGTAAATTTAAATTTCCCACCTGCTATTTTCTGGCTCTTGATTAAGCTGTTTTGGCAAGTGGTCGCGGCATCTTCACCGTTTAGAATTGGCGCCAGGTCTCTGGGTCGACTTTTCAACCTGTCGGCGCCACGTTTTTTTTAAGGTTCTGCGCAAAACTGTGGATTAAAGACGCCCGGGAAAAAAGTACTTCAATTCTTCGCTACTCTCCACTGATAGTAACAGCATCCACATCCGCAGTCTAACTGCTCTATGAGCTCGGAGAAAATTATTTCGACAGTGCACCACCAATGCTGCCAGTCCAGCTGGCTCGCAAAGTGGACCTGTTCGTAATGAAGAGAAAGGGGTTCCTTATTGATCAGTGACCCCAAGAGACCCACTTCTGCCTGCCTGGTACTGACAGCCCTTTTCAAGGTATATTTGGAATGAAAAATATACCATCACATAAAAATTTGGGATGAGTATTTGCGTATTATAAATCGATCCAATGTCTTTTTGGGTTAGAAAAACGTTTCCCATTTCGATTTCAATCAAAATGAGCGGTAGAATTGGATTTCCAGCCATGAATTCGTGGACGTCGTCTTCCTAGGTTGAGCCAAGTTTTATAGCTGTATCTCTTGTCAGCAAAACTTAGGGAAAGTCTTATAACAATAGTATCTGAAATCTATTCATATTCGTAGCGCTGTCACAAAAGTTGTTAAATCGACTACAAAAAAATATTTCCCGAATATCCAATCCTTCGTTTTTTTATGCGAACAGAAGCGGAGTTTCGTGTATCTAATTGCTCTTAATAGGACACGGATATTCCAAATAATAAACAATTTTAAAAGAAGCGTATTATTTACAAATTGAAAAATATTTATCTTTGTAGGATTAACTTCAAAAGACTCGGTGAATTAATCATAAAATCTGAATTACGTGATCATTTTTACAGCTAAAACGATCGCGAATGACAGAAATGAATGGCAGAAAAATTACCGAGTGAAGAGTTCTCGGGATCGCCACCGGGTCAGGAACTCCATATCTGCCGACGTTTTGATATGGATCGGTATATAGTATATATATTTCGTATAGATATGGAGTTCCTGACCCAGTGGCGATCCCGAGAACTCTTCAGTCAATCCATTCGCCGGGAAAGCATACAAGAAAAATCACCGTTTCACATGATTATTTTCCGTGATAGTTCGATTTTTCTATCACCCGACACGTTCCCTTTTCTGTCGCTGAAATCAGAGGAGTAACTATGGGGGGGATGAAGGGATAGATGCTCCCCAAAACCTCAGAGAAATAAAAAACATTATTTAAAAATATTTTCTAGTTTTGACATATAATAACTGCATCTGCTTAAAGTTAAATTTTTAGCGTCAAAATGATTTAAAATGAACTTCCAGGCATGTCATTTTTTTTATTTTCCCGGATAATTTAATTGCTTTCCTTGGGGGGGTCACCACCCCAAGCCATCCCCACAAAGCATATTCCTAGTTACGCCACTTCCATAGACCATAGCTTGCACCGTCCTTAAACCATCAGAACGCACGGCAGCTAACAGCGATTGTAACGCCACGCTTTGCTTTCAATGGAATGAAAGTTCTAATTACGGAAAGTGATTCAATAAGCGATGGAAAAAGGGACGGTGGCAATCAGTGGCGTAGCCAGAAATTTCGTTCGGGGGGGGGGGGGGGGGGGGGGGGGGGTGGTCCAAAACCAGGGGAGGAAATTTTAAAAAAACAGGGTACTAAGTAGAGGGTTTTAAACTAATTTTAACCTTTTTCATAATCGAATAAACTTCATTTTTCAAAGAAATATTACGTAAATTTATAATTTTTCAATATTTTACTTTCTTTTATGAAGGAAAAATAATAGTATATTTCGGGGGGGGGGGTGTCCGGACCCCTCGGACCCCCCCTGGCTACGCCACTGGTGGCAATGTAGGTGTGATTCAGTAAATGAAGGGACGAGCGATCATTCCTTTGGTCCCTGAAAAGCAATCGGTGGAGATATCTCTCGCAGGGAAAGAAGAAAATGAATGATCGTGTGATTCAGGATTTAGATCCTTCTGAGGTAGTCGAATCTTTTCGGCTGTCATGTCCAGAAATGCCTAGCTTGCTATTTTTCTCTCCGTCAACCTCTCCGTGTCTATTATCACCAACCTCCATATTCCTGTTTAGTACAATTTCTCAAATCATTTTCAGATGTTCCACGTTTATGCACCACATAATGAGACACTAAAACGGTATTATTTGCGAAAACTTTCTCCACAACCTTTAACAAGATAACGAACAAAAACCCTTGTGTAGATCCTCATTTGCTAACAAATGTTTGAAATTTCCATCGAAAATCCTCATATCTTCACTAATGTGACATTATCTATAGTGGTCTGATCTGGTAACTTGCTGTAATATTTTTTAGTATCAAATTCATTTATAATACACTATCAAATGTTTAAAACTACAGTTCATAGGTATTAAATAGGAATACAAAGCTTTGGATTTACTGTCATGCAACGAAAAAGATGAGTTTGGGCTAAATCAGTCGGGAAAGCGAGACTCACCAGACAAAGGAGGACAGTGCAGCAGAACATCGCAATACACGTGCTATTCAGAAGTAACAAGTGAATCACGCTCCCCAATTAAGGGTAACGGAGGGAAAACTCCGAATTGCTGTGGACTTGAATAATACCGTATTACGGCGCCCCGCCCAATTGATCGCAATCTTATGATGTTTGAAGAGAGATAAGGGGATTAAGAGCAGAATTAGCCAGTAACCGCACGGAAACGGAAGTCCGCACGACCCATCATCGGGCACGCGGGAATTGAATATAATCATAATCCTATCAAAAAGACGTGATAACCTAAGTCACGATTGACACGTCCCCTTTTCGTTTCTATTCCAGTTTTGTGACGCGTTATCTTACGCGCCGAAAATCAGACGGAAAGAATACGATTGAGAATCAAGTCGAGGTATTTTTACTTTGTACTGAAATATTGGCAATGATGAGGAGGATTTTGGAGCGAGAATAACCCCCCGAACCTCCCAGGAAAACAGAAATAAGTAACAAATATACTTATGTGGATTTTTTGCGTAAGTTTTCATTTTAATCGCGCAATAAGCAACGCGTTCCCGATTCAAGTCTTAATTATGCGTAGGAGATTCTAGAAAATCTCCGTTGAGTTCATAGGTATTGCTTAATCTCCCGGCGCCCGCAGAAAAAATAATGAACCGATCCCGGTAACAACAGCCTAAATCCGAAAAGAATTCATCTCACTAGTTACAAATAAAAAGAACTAAATCCCATACAACCTAAATTCGCTCCTCTAGGTATGAGAGGTTCTAGTTAGACATATTTGTTTACGTCATATTGATTTAAAATCTTTAATTGTATATTATTCTGTGACAGATAAACGTTTAGGTAGACGTGGCAGAGGCAGGTTTTATAACGAAAACTTATTGAGGATTAAAAGGTTCACATTCTTTAGTAATTGCTAATGTCCTTCTGGTATATTTTTTAGCTAATATTTCTTACGAAGAAAGTTCGTTGTTTGATAATCTCGTAACTTCACTTCCAAATTGTCGTAGATACAAATTCAATGAATAACCAGCCAATCCCTCGGGGAGAAAGTTCGTGGTATTTCTTCACTGTCTACTGCAAGGCCGTAGCGAAAAGGAAGGAGGGACCAAGGGATTCAAACTGCCACGAAATATTAAGGAGATATGGTCTCGAGAGTATCATTTCCAAATAAAACCCTCTGATAAGTACCCCTTCGCCAAATGAACCCACTAAAATTTTCCTTTTTTTACCCACGGCTTTGTCTACTGGGGAATAAAACATGCCCTAACGTCACTTTCCCGCACACCGAACATAGATTCTACGCGATCGATACAACCCCGGTGGATAATCACAATGGTGGTTAAGCTTAGCCTCGAAGGAAAGTTACCATGGGTGAACTTCTCCGCAAAATTACTCGGTACCCGTAAGGAGGTGTCACGAAATGCCCCGTGTGGTGCAGTATACAAACTCGTGACCTGAACCTATCAAGCGCCCGCTTTCTGTGAGTACATGCTGAGCGTGCACATCAATCTGGAAAATATAGCTTAGAACATCGAAATTTCTCGTCTTCCATTAAGGGAATTTCAGACTATACGATCGGTCCAAAACTATGTGAAACCATTTCGGAGTTTGGGAGAAAGTATATTATGGAATGTCTAAATTACATGCAGTATCGACTGTGGTGTGTACACTTTGGAAGTAGTAATTTAATGTGTTAGCTATGTTAATATTTTCTGTGACAATAGGGTGGTTTCCTATTTTTTATTGCCTAAATAAATAGGTTATTACTCCTGGAGTACGTATTTCATGCTTTTAGATTGTTAAATGACGGCTATGAGCCACACTACGATGCAGGCTGGTGATAGGTATCAGAGTACTCTGCTAGCAGGTAGCGCTTGGCTTAAATAAGGATTATTAATACCCTTTCAAACGAAGGAAACTTTCCGACCATAGGTAATTTTAATAGGTGATTATTAACAGATGTTTCCCTGAGCTCTGTTTCTCATGCACTCATTGGTAATCTAAGACGATGTAAAACTCCTGACTACTCGTATAGCACCTAGGCCCTTGTGACGTCACGTGGAGCGGCATCGCATGGCCGCCAATCTGGCCTTTATGAAATGAGGTTAAAATTGACCATTAAAATTCGTCTAAACTGAGATTTCTGAAACTAAATAATTTGTATATTATAAATGCACTAATGGTGGGTAATGAATCGCAATCAATGCCTTTCGTTTTCTTTGATGAAGGAAACTACCCTATTTTATCATCTTTCTCAAACAAGGAATTTACGGTTAAAGATATAAGCAAAAATAACCATTAGCGATGTGACATTAAGGGCCGGTTTTATAATGTCTGGTTAAACCTCACGTTAATTTGACGTGGAGATTACGGTAACGTGGAGTTTAACGAGAGGTTGTGTTTTATAAAGCAAATCCTACCGCCGGTTGGCTGATGGGAACTTTAACGAGAGGAAAGCGCAGCTACTGTAATTCTCATACCAACAATTGATCGCGAAAAGTGAAACAGACGAAAGTCGAAATTGAAAAAAAATCGAGTTGGAGAGTGGTGAAAGAATTGTTTACGTTTGTTTTGAAGTGATGGTTAGCTTTGAAAACGAAGATGACGCCAATATTTTCGGTTTTAATCGTTGACGATCTTATGGTCAATCATCAGTGTGTCGTTAAAATAGAAATACTCGCCTCGAATTATGAATATTTGTCAAGTACAAGCGTTAATTTGAATGAGATACGTGTAAACCATAAATTACACGGAGATAATGAATTACTATTTGTGAATGGATTGAATCAAGGTGGAGTCCCTTTGCAAGAAATAGTGGTAAATTAACCTTGTTTGTGCTTATTAAACGAGAACGAAGATTCTCATTTGTATTGTTAAACCAATCGAAATGGTTTTCTATTGAGTAGGCCACCAGAGCGATTTTAGGAACATTTTGAGGCTACAATGTAATCATAATGACGATAAATTTTAATCATACTTTTGCAGTAAGATATATCTTCTAAGCGTTAGTATGGCCCCTACGCTAATTTATCATAATCTCTGCGTTCCCTACAGAATTAGGAACAACTTGTTAGTTGTGAATAATCAAAGCCTTTCCCGTTTTCAAAGTACTCACCATGGCCATAATTTAAATAACAGAATTTATAACCAACCACCGTCTAATAGAAAAATTCATCAGTGTTCATTAAAACGATAACGAGGCGCCTGTCACAATGATGTCATTGTTATGATTAATTCAATTAATTCATGGTGATTCCTTTGATGATTTTTGTGTTTTTATAGAAGCATTTTCAGTTTTATTAAAATGTTCACAATAAGGAGGTATATTCAGCCATGTGGCACTCGTGTAACAGACACGAAAAGAATTGAGCCATATAATTGTCAGCTAGCAGCAGATATTTCATAACTTTAAATTATCTCATCTTATTTATGACTATATATACATATATATATACTGTTGAGAAGCAATATGTTTCATGAAATCCATAATCTCTGGCAAATAAATTTTCAATAAGGGACAGAACTAAGTTTAAATTTCTTCATTAGAGAGATCAAAACCTATTGCATGACACCAAGTAGCCCTTACCATTGAAGTATAAAGTGAAACATATTTTGATACTGGCTGTCAATAGTGTAGTTGATACTGTAATAGGGATGACTGTGAGTATTTATGGTAATGCCATTGAGAATGTATTCATTGCCATCATAAAATTGAATGGGTGTTCAGAAATCACTGATTATGAACATAATTTCACAGTCTAAAATTAAAATTAGAGAAGAATGAATAAAGTTTGAATAACTTATGCATAACCCTACCACAGTTACTTCGAGGGCTCCTGCTATCCAATTATTAAATAAATGTACAGTTTGCAGCAAACCTTTCATACTTTACAAGTAGGCTGCATGTTGTTATAAAAATATGCATCTGTAACAAATATTGCAACTCTTTTTGGCTCATAGCTTGGGATGGGGGATCTATTCTTTATGTTAATACTATTTTTGCAAACCTTGTGTAAGAATAAGTTTTAAGTGCTAACATAACTAACTTCATATCTAATCAACAGCAAAGGCTTGTATTGTATTTAAGATTTAAGGAAAAGAGATGGGAAGCAAAGATATTAAAGTTGCTGGGTTCAATTTATAAAAAATCTGTCAAAAAACATATCTAATCAGAATGAAAGTAATAAATTTCAATTCTCAATGGTGTTTATGAATACTATACTATATATTGTGATAGACATATTCTTTTATTCTCAGACCACAAAATAAGAAGCTTTCATTGAACATGTTTTAAATATTTAGCAGAGTACTAAATTATACAAAGACAGAAGTGGATCCAGGATAGGGATAAGGGGGTGGGCTAGGTGAGGTTAAAATTCCAGCTGAAGTGGGGGTGGGAAATAAACCACCATTCTATCTAGTGTAAATTGGATACCCAAGGGGAGTAAATTGGATTCCCTCCATAGCCCCCAACCCCCCATGCATCCGTCACGGTACAAAGATACAGTTATTTATATAGCATTTAAAGAATTTATTTGTATCAAATGCAAAGCATAAGGATTCCATCATGATGACTCCTTCATTGCAACTGTCTTTTTGGGATATGGGTTTTCAATGGAATTATGTTGTTACATGGCGCCACAATAAGTTATTAAGTTATTTTTTTACTACCTACTTCTGGGGGATATCCTTTTGAATGCTGTACCAAGTAATCTCTAAATCACCACACTGACATCACTCACTTATAATTAACGTATGTGCTTCCATTATCATAAATGCAATAATACGACTTCCCCACAGAATTTTATCATACCATGTTCTATTTATGAAGTGATTATAGAAGCAATTTCCCTTACATCCACTCCACTTTCATAAATCTATAAAGAAATTTGCCTTTGTGACATGAACATTCTCATAGACTGTTTCTCATTACATACGTTGCAGCTATGCATGTTAAAATATATCTCTAGTGATGCAGATTGGAGCGAGATAGATGAGACAGAGATAATCCTTGGAATAAATAAAAAGAGGAGAATTAAAGGGAAAATCATAGTACCAAAGTGCAAATAGAAGTCTGGTTAAGATACATGGAGTAAGGTTTGCCATGGAACTGGTATTTTTGACCCAGAAGGAGGATAAGAATAGAGGTACACAGGAATGTATAGATAATATTGACAGAGGAAAAGGAAGCAGGAATTGCTAGACCTGATAAATGAGGTGAGGGAATTTTTGCAGGAGATGAATTAGAATAAATGATGTAGATGAAGTGTATATCAAGTTTGAAATGCTGACAACAGTGATTAAGGTAAGGATTTTGAGTAACAAGCAAGGGCAGGGAGACAATGGTTCTGGAATAAATGGAATAACCATGTATGTTACAAAGAACACGTCAACCTTAATGAGTAGATCACTTCTAACAGTAAGTATTGGAATGAGATATCTTGTCATGCATGATTATAAGTGTTGATGATATTATACCTAATTGATTTTTTGAACGTATGTACTCATTAGTGACAGTTCAATGGATGGAGCATGAAAAAATTAATAAAAGCTACGTATGGGATTGAACTCACAAGAAACTAATGAGTGTACCAGATATGTGATGTAAATTGGCTGTTATAGGAATATGTCCTCACTTATCCTTTGAAGACTTATTAAACATATTAGTTAGTTAAACGTCGACAAGTAGTAGTAAGGGTTAATATTTTATGAAGAAACCATACCAAGGATCCCACTTAAGGCTTTGAAAGAGTTATTAGTAAAATTAGACATTGCAATATTTCCACTGATTTTATTATAATAAAACTCAGTGGAAATACTGCAATGTCTAATTTTACTAATATGAAGAACTTCCACCTTATCTAGCCCAACATCATACAAGATACTTTGAAAGAGCTTATCGATGAAAAAATTTCAGTGGTCACTGATAAGCATGGAAAATAACGAATGGAATGGTGGTGAATGCAGTCATTTCCTGTAAATTCAACTTCATGAGCAAATACATATGTACACAGACAACAGCTTTCCCCAATAGCAAGCAAGAGTAGCCCAGCTGGCTCAATGTTGTAAGAAATACAACTGACTCTGATTGTTTCAAACATTCCCTTAGCAGACAATGCTTGAGAACCTCAATAAATATATTCCCTTAGCAGGCAATGCTTAAGAACCTTAAAATAATATTTCTTTGATTAATCTGGCTTTGACGTTCCGTGAGTCTTCAGGTGCAAGGGTCCAAATTCTCTCCTTGAATTAAGGCTCAAATGTGTGGAATAAAACCAAACTTTTTCAGGATAAAGTATCGAATTGTTAACTTTCACTATATTAAAATATTCAAACCTGAAATAAGATAAGTATTGGTAACCAAATTGGCACTCTTATATTTTAACATGAGGTTCTTGATGGGCACCACTGATTCTATGGCTCTGAAACAACTTTTGATGGTAGATGCACCACTGATTCTATAGCTCTGAAGCTACTTTTGATGGTAGATAATTTGCTAGGAGGTTTTAATAGTACATAACCTGTGTTTGGCTACGAACCGCACTTAGGCAATAAAGTCGCAATTTTTTCCGTTGAAGGCTACACATTAGAACACTCAGAGACGAGAAGACTTCTCTTGCTAACGGTGCCTTTCCAAATCTTTTTCTATCAAAATAATATGAGAGGTCATTACTTAGTCACAAAAAGTACAATAATTAGTAAACTTCCACACTCTAAAGGCTCATTTGCCTAACAAATTCATTAATATGTCATACCATCTTATGAGCAAATCAGTCATTCTCACTTTTTTACCCACACGAGCTGTATTGGTTGCATCAATTTGCCTTTCTCAGCTTCCAAAGAAAACTCAAACAGTATCTTGTATACATTACGTACGAAACGCGCAAAATCCTTTCTTTTTCACGCAATCTTTCACTTGCCTCACTTATTCCTACATATTTATCTCCAAGCAATACCAAGCCGTACACCAGATATTGTTAATGGACTTACCTACAATTTTTTTGTAGTACTTTGACAAACATATCTTTTGGAAAAGGAAATACGAAAATACTTTCACCTCATAACATATATCCTCACAATTAATTATAAATTCTATAGTGACATCAAATGCTAGTAAATCAGAATGCAATCAGTAAGTACGATCTTTTTCTCTCTTTCGATTGCCAAATACGAAACTTGGCTGTTCTTCTAATTCAAACTGTCTTTGTAAACACCGACACATTTTAAATTCGTTGATAAAGTCAGCAAAACCAGGTAATAACAGATTTCTATACCTACACTCCTGTTACACCTCCTTCTTTCTCTTCGATATGTAATTCTAATATTTTTCATCAACTCACTTGGCTGGCACAAATCATACAAACTCCTACACCGGCACAAATATTGCATAACTTCAACATTTTCAGGGGTTTGGCACACGATCTCCGACTGCAGCCCATAGAATAGACAATATTATTTATTGAATGGTGATTATTATCAAACTTGAGATGTTTGTAAGGATTTCGTAGCGTATACCGTAGAATACGTCGAATAGCATGAAAACAGTGGTCCGTTCCGGATATATCACCGGTCTTATGGAAATATTTCACTTATTAAATTGCTAGTATGGTGCTAAAAATATTGGAAATTGATTGCTGATATCGTAGATACGGATAAAAACGGAGGGTGCTGCGCTTGGTCGATTATTTCTTCCGTATATTATCGTAGGGTACTTAAGCATTTCAAAACATCCGCCATTTTCAACAATTTAAACTTCACGTTAACCTTTTACCCAAGGGAAATCCATGGTTTAGCTTGACTACCACTTTAACGCTCAGATTTGGCTTAACCATCGATTATAAAACAGAATTTTGGGACTTAACCGACGCTTAGCTTAAACTCCAGTTTAACCAGACATTATAAAACCGGCCCTAAATTGAAGTATTATCTCGTGTTTTCCAGGCTTTCTTTTCTTTTGAAAGACTACTCGGGCTTTTCAGGGCTGATAAATAATAGAAAGACAGACTTTGAACATGAAAGTCGGCTCCCGAAATGTCGGCAGCAATGCCAAAAATCACCCGGTGGGAAGCCCGGGAACCCTTCAATGAAATTAAAGTCACACCAACGGTTTTTCAAAGCGTCCAATCAATTCCAGAGCATACGGAACAAAGGCATACGTTGCTGAGCAGTTAGATAATTAAGCTCCTGTGGCAGAACTTATGAGGAGGAGGGACGCACCACTAAAGGCCTGTTTACACGGTACATTAACACGTACGGGTTAATATTTAAATGTATGAACGCGAGAATGAACGCCAAAATGCACCGTGTAGCCACCCAACTTGTGCGAATGCATGCACAGAAAATAGAACCTGTTCTAATTTGATTCATGCATTCGTACATGTTCCGTTCCGGTCCACAAAAATCATTCACGCAAACGTACATTAACTCGTACGTGTTAATGTATCGTGTAAACAGGCCTTAAGGTTATCAGTTTGAGTAGTAGTAAGAGTAGTCCTAGGTCGAATTTATAAATAGGGAAGAAATGGTAAAAGGATCGCTGAGTGAGAGTGAAAAGATGTAGGCTAGCGATGATTCAATTCTGGACCGTTGCGCTATACGGTGTGGTGACGTGAATGCCGTGGAGGGAAAGAGAGAAAAGGAAGAGGTGTATTACAACTCATGGAATGGAATGGAGTTGAGATGGATAGAGAATAAAACGAACGAAGAAGTATTTGATATGGTGCGTGAGGAGAGGAAAATTCTAGAGGAGATAAGAAAATGCTACAGGCAGTGGCGTAGCATGGGGAGAGTCCGGGGGGTCCGGACCCCCCGAAATATAAAAACAATTATTTTCCTTCATAAAAGACAACAAGATATTGAAAAATCATGAATTTACAAAATATTTCTTTAATAAATTGTTTTTTCGATTATGACAAGTGTTAAAATTAGTTTAAAACTCATTACTTAGTACCCTGTTTTTCAAAAAAATTCCCCCCCTGGTTTCGGACCCACCCTAACGAAATTCCTGGCTACGCCACTTAACAAAAGGCATAAATGGAAAATTTACTAAAGGGAGAAGGGATGCGGAAAATAGAGAGGACTTGTCCTTGTGTCTGGACACAATTGGGTGAAATCGAAAGAAAACGTGGACCAAATAATAAAATGTCCTCGTGAGCATGGCAGACTCTGACTTAATGCGATATTAACATAAAATGTAATAAAAATAGCGTTTAAAAATATGTATGCCGGGAAATTCATTTCAGAGATTCATTGAAGAATCAAATACATTTATAAAATGGTATTAAACAATGTTTTGCAACGTGAGCGAATCCAAACTCAGTTCAAAATCTCTCATGTGAGGCGAAATCTCTCATGTTAAGGCAGTGAAAAGTTATCATATTAAGAGATAATACCATTTTTCCATATAAATTTTCCAATTGCGTCAACGGGTACTTAATCCGTGAGATTTTCCGAGAAAACTGAAAACCACCGTCCATAAGAAAGCTTTGTTACGTTTCCAAGCCTGAAGAGAGACAAAGGCGAATTAACATAGCAATTGAAACCCTGTTCATTAATGCTAACCATTGAGTTTTTTTTACAAGGTTTCAATTTCCCACCATAAAAAAACGTCATTTTTTCATTCTGTCCACATTTGTATTTCGACTTAATCCCAGCGTGGGACGCTGAGTTATTGCGAAGAGGGAGGAAGAAAACGGGGTTTCGAGAGAAATTTTTGTTAGAGACCTTTTACCAAATTTCGTGGAGTAATTAAATTTGAGACAGGGAAATTCTCGGAAGGTTTATAATTTCTCCGCTGAAATACCCTTATCGATAGAATAGGTACGTGTAATGAATGCGTATGACTTCATTACCTTTCTCGAACTTGCTGATTTTATTGATGGAAGAACTACATAACTGGCAGTTCGTGTTGTCACCTCCTCCACGTTTGATCTCACTGGATTGACCCTCAAAATAACCGAACCAGGTTGTTAAGTCAATCTTTTCCTTGGTTTTACTGCTACATTCAGCGATTTGCTTATATCCAAATTAATGTTATTAACGCTTACCAAGTGAAGTTAAAAAACTTTCCGTTTTTTTACTGCGATGATTTGAGTTAATTATACAATGCCAAATGCTGTTCAATATTTCTACTAAACATAAAATCCTTGTTTTATTTGATTTTTTAAACTATAGGTGGTATTCCATCATTACTAAATAATGATCGCTGTTGATGCAGAGGTAGCTTTTTCAGTCCTTCACCTCGTTTTTACTCAGCACACTGTTAAATCTCTGCTCCATTGAAATGTTGTTTTTTCTTAATCCTTTTGTCGTCTGGCATTTTAACTGTAGCTTATTCGAATTTGATTTTTAAGTAACGCGTTAGCACTTACTTTACACACGTGACTAGCTTGCGCTCTTTGCAACCTATCAGCTCTTTCTAGCAACCTTTCAGCTCTTTCATTTAAATTTTGTATTCTATATTTGCTGGTTATTCTACCCTTCTGACTTTCAGCGACTATTGCGTTCCAACTTCCTAAAATAGTTAAGCTTTCGTCTTCTTTTTACCAACCAGTTTTATGATGTCTTCATGACCCTCTCAACCTCGTCTTCTTAATCTGAATTAGGCTACAAAATCTACACTTTAAAGTATTTTCGGGTTTTGTTTCTGTTTTTTACCTTCCATTACATTCTGTTAATCTTTTTCAAATACTTGTCGGCGCTCTTTTTGAACAACCCGTCAGCGCCCAAAGTTTTTCTTAAATTCACACATATTTCACTTTAAAAAAATATGATACATATGAGCTCAACACAATGAACACAATTCAAACTGACTGAATAACAGAGGAAACCTTCTACTAAGTATGTGCACCGATATGTACACTAAAATGCACATATTAAATGCAATGCAGGAGTATTGGCTCAGCACTGCACTGGGTGCCATATGGCACCTGTGGGCGTTGACGGGCAGCAGTGAATTTTACAGATCCTGCATATATGAATCTATGAATATTATATTTATATATTATTAATAATATGATATTTATTATTATTATAATATTATATTTATTTATATTTATATATAATCTATGAAATTATATGAATCTGCACCTGTGACTTTCAAAACTATTCTACATAATGCCTCTTCATTTTGCCGATTCATAGCACGTCGAGGTTCATTAATTCCATTTCTAACTTCAGGTTCTCCACTCTTTCGCAGGTTCGAAGCGATCACGCGTTCCATGTCCTTAAACTTAACCTTCTCTTACGCCGATGTACTATCGTGAGTAGTCCCCGAATGGATATGCAAGTGAGGGACCAGTTTACTACCCCGATAAACAGAACATGAAGGACCTGGGACCCAACCTCTCCCAGAAATGAGCAAAATAAAAAATCAAGTATCGTAGTCTGAATTAGTCAGATAAATCATGCACGCGAGACTATGGCTGCGGCATGCAGCGATACTCCGTCACAAATATCACTGTTCGTATGTATTAAAATACAAAATATAAAGGCGTGTCTGTATAAAGACTGAGTGAACCTGACATTACGTTTTTCCCCGCTAATAGGATCAGTCATTAATCTCAAGTTTTTACTTATAAATATTGATGCAAGTTATTGCTAACAAAAATGTAAGCATTGCCCGATTACGCGCGATAGAGAAAAATACGGAAAACCGAAATCGTTTTACTGGATTTGACGAATTTTGTTGCTTCTCCGATCGCCTCTCGTCAGCGAGGTTGCGCTCAGCGTTGAGTTCAAACCAATGGTTGATGTAAAAATACAGGGTGGAGAAAAATTGTGTCGTGAAATACGAACCCTTGATAGCTGATGCCAGTAGGAACCAAATTATGAATGATGTTTAGGTCGACAACGCACAATTTTTAAACTAAAGAAACTTTGAGCCAAGCGCTCCGATTGGCCGCGAGTTTGCCCTGTTGCCGGATGCTCTGGAAACTCATGGCACTCGGCATCTTTGCCTACGAAAGATCATGATTGTACCCAAGCACTCGGCAGCAAGGCAAACTCGCGGCAAATAGGAGAGCACGGCCAAAGGTTTCTGTAGTTTAAAAATGGAGCGTTTCCGACTTAAACACCACTAGTAGTTTTGGTTACCACAAAAATTACTCTATCCAGGGCCAAAATTTCGTGACACAAGTTTTCTCCACCCTGTATAGGAGGTGGCGCTTGGGGCCCGCGCCCTGGGAATATTTAATTAGAGAAGGGTTCTTTTCTTGTCTTGAAATATAATTAAATAATCGAGTGAAATAGCTGCACGTTATCTATAAAATAATGTGGTGGCTTCCCTTTCCTCATTGCATTGCTACAGTAGACAAAGAGAATGTTGAGGTGCCCCTCCAGTGGCTGAAATCTAAAAAAAGCTGGCAAAAACCTCAATCATGGTTTCTTTATACATGAAAAACATCGCATTTGATAGAAATAGGAAAATAAAAGCCATCAAAATATGTAAAATTGTGGAAGTTTTACTAAATATTCTATTTTAAAATGCAAAAAAGTCGAAAATAAGGCAATAAATATCATAAATAAAATGAGTAGCGAGATATGCGAAATAAAAAAGAGTATAAAGCAAGGAAACATATGCTTCCATATTCTGTATTAAAATACCCGAATGACCTAATACTTTTATGAATAATTTTTCTCCTATTTTCTGCCTGAAAGGAGCATGCCACTAGCTCAACTGTCTATATTTAAGTCTGTCCATTGTGAAGAACAATTCGAAGTTGGCGCCCCTGACACTTCGCACGCGAGGTTGAAGGTGGGAGAAAGAGAGACTTATGTCGGTGAAGTTTACCTTCCGTCGACGAATAAGAAATCGATAAATCGTGAGAGCACGCAACGCAGATATAACTTCCGATGACTGGCCGTGCAGTTGCAGGAGAGGTTACTAACCCCCTCTGCCGTAGTTTGAGGAACACAACCCTTGTTTGGTCAATAATGTGTTTGGAACGGGGTCTGGAGTACCAAATCAAGGAAAAGGAGAGACCAAAACAATGCAACGAAAAAATTTAAACGATTAAATGAATGAAACAGCCTAGATATGCGCATGGTAGTGTTATCTAATAATGATAAATCAAGATTAAGCTACTTTTTAATATAGAAAATAATATTTTGAGCAACTCAAGCCGCTAAAGACGGAATGGTTACTTAAAAATCTATGCAGTAAATTTACGCGACGATATTGGTATAACATTAGATAATCAGCTCAATTTTAAAATCAAAAAATCAAAAAAGTATTGCTCTTCATCTTACAGAAAAGCGTGTCACTTACGGCTGACTGTGAGCTTGGACGACACAGTATTTCATATATTTCCCAATCTTCATCTTCTACTGCAACATCGACGTTTTCCATTTTCTGCTGTAAACATTGTTTTCATGGAAATATTTCTACACTTTCACCACACAGATTCTTCTTCCTCATTTGGCAGAAAATTATGAATCATCACACTGTTCATTTTGTTTTGTTTACAGAATTTAAATGCGTCCACTATGAAAGTGGCTCTGATTCCTGTCCTCATTATCAACAAAAGATCACCACATAATGACACTATTGACCCTCAACGAGAAAAATATCAAATAAATTACCTATAAAAGGCAAAAATCACCAAATGATTCAGTTTAACAAAGATACACTGCAGTAGTTCACGTGTACTAGCCTTAAGCGCGATCACAAGTGGCGCGGATCAATATTACGCAAAGCTATTTTCATTTCGTCTTTCGCTGTTTCCACCCTACTACCGCTAGAGTTCCTTCTTGGGTCTCAGCTGATTTTACGGAATCGGCCTACATTTGTACTGCTGAAATTCTGTTTTAAGGACAGAAGTTTTTAGCAAGCTCAAAAATGTTTTATCAATACAATAGTTTTTCTGGAAAACTAACTGGCTCGCAGCAGTTCCAGCCATGTTTTCCTCTGGTAAGGCTAACATTATCATTTGTTCAACGCTCTTTTAGTTGTGATCTTTGCTAGTTTTGCAGAATAACAATTGATTTACTTGTGGCTTGGTCTTTATCGGAAATATTTGTTTGATATTTTATTATTAGAGCCCTCAGCCCGCACCTCAAGGAGAAGCCCCGAAGGTTACTTTCGCAGACCCTAATACGACGATAGCCAAAGAAAGCCCTCCGCCTTTTCGAGGAGCTGGTGGAAAAATGATGGGTGCCGTCTCTGAAGCGCTTCGCCAGCAACAAAAGCTATTTCAAGTGAGTATATGTTGCTTTTTTTAAATATTTTATATGATCATTGACAAGGATACAGACCTGTGTAATAAGTAATTTGTTACGACAAAGAAGGTGGATTACCTATTGTTTTGAGTGCTCCGAGTGCCATGCCTGCCCTGACAGGGTTATTATGTTCCAGTCATTGCTGAAATTGCCAGGAAAACAGTCGTTGGGCCACTAATTTCTTTTCCTGTGGTGTTATTCTGTTCAATTTTGGTGCCAACAAGCTAGATTTTTTCATGGGTTTACTTCTAGAAAGGAACTGTGGTTGATCAAGATTAGTGGGTGCAGAGCATTTAAGTGAAATAAGGGTATATGGCTGCTAAGGGTGGACAGCTTCATAGCCTGTAGTGCAACGGCAGGTAGCTGATGGTAGATAAAGATGCTTTCACTCAAAGGGAATAGTTTTCAGTGAGGCTAGCAGTCATTGTGGATGGTTGGATTAAGTTTCAGTTATAGCTCTTATGTCATTTGACAGAGAAATACCAACTAGAAGTAAATAACACACTGCACTCTCCTGTCCGTAATATTTATACTTTCCATGCTAATTGTTGACATTCAATCTTTTCTCTCTCCTCTAATAATAGAAGATTATTATTGCTAAATTCTCACAATTAACACCAGTTGACTGCACAGGTTGACTGAAGGGAGGAATAGTTTCGTGCATATGTGTATGCACGAAACTATTCCTCCCAACTTATCCTTCCTACTAATTCAAAATCCTTCTGAGCTCGCATAAAAATTACGTAGTGCATTATTTAACAAAGTTTTATCATTAAACACGTCTCAAAACATGCCGTTTGCATGCTTAGTCCAGCGATATTACTCCTACTTGCCTAACTTTCACTAATCCACGGAATAATAAGGATCGGACCTTTCATATTGTGTCTGTTTTTGCTGTAATGTCTGATGGTGTTTCTCGTACCCCTTGGGTACCCATTGTAAAGCTCTTGTAGGAATTTATCCTGCATTGCACTGTATTATGTAAGTCAATCAGATCTTTGAACACAAATATATGAAACTACTTCCCGAAGTCTCTCTGTTGATTCCCAATAAACAATGCGGCCTGGGCATTGAGAAATTTCTTTTAAATCCTATGTGTTTGCCAAGATGCTACAATTTGCAGAATTATGACATATTGGCTCTGTGCCCTGCAGTATCGCAGATAGGGGTGTCGCATATCGATGGCTAAGTTCGAACAACACGTATTTAAAAAATAGCACCTTTTCAGGAGAGCTAAAGAACGATTATTTTTTTTTTACTTGTACACTGAAGTTAAAAACCAAAAGTTAATATAACTTAAAAAGAAGCATTCATTTGCAAACAAAGAGTTGTTATTTGCTTGTATTTTATTTCTTTAATGTTATTTCTCTTTGTTAAAGATATCTGTCTCAAACGGGCCGAATTTGAGATACGTGTGGTTAGAACTAAGCCATTGATATGGTGTTGTATACTTGGCATCTCTTGCTAACTTTAACCTGTTTGACAGTATGAAATTAAGTATTAATTGATTTGTTGTTTGCTTTCTCTCTACAAAGTCAGTTACTTATGAGTCTATGCACTTATGTACTCATTTTAGCTTTTATGAGCAGTTTTTTTGCTCTCTGAAATGAATTGTGATAATTTTTTGAGGTTTACTAATTTTTCACTCCTTCGTATGAAGAAGTTCTATAGGCTATAAGAAGCTTGATATGTTGCTTATCTCTCAACTCTGTAAAAGAGGCATAAAACATTTGAAGTTAGTTGCTGCAATATCATTTACAACTTTTGATGTAAAATAATGTATTTATGCTTTGAAAAAAAAAGACTGCTGTTTGGACAAGTAGAAATTTGGATTTCAAGTGTTTTCTGAGGTAAAGATGATAAGGAAGATGTGGAGGAGAAAGTGATGGTTGAATTTCTGTAGAAAAGGAATGAAACAAATTTCTTGTGTAAACAATTGACACAAGACTCATTCACTCACTCATTGAAATGAACAATAATCTTGAATTAAATAATTGAAGGTAACTGACTTTTTCCAATGATTTTTTGTAATTGTTAGCTGATAGAGGCTTATAGATTTGGGTATTCATTTTTCCTGAAAAACAATGGAAAAAATTGTCTTTTATGGAGTAAATCCTCGAAGTTATATTGAAATTATTTTTGCCACTCTTGACTACGGCTCCAAGTTCATGTTGTTAGTTTAGAATAATAGTTCACTTTTTGTTTGCCAGGTGAACTTTAATTAGTGATATTTACAGGGGAGATTATTGACTTACTACATTCGGAGTTATTAGAAAATTTATTATGAAATGCCTTTTACTGTCTTGAAGGTACTTTTTGTGTGACTTGCGTTATTTTTAATGCAGTGAAGAATCTGTAACAAAATATTTAGAATATTTTAAGTAGATTCATTTATTGGAAACTGTATATATAATACTTTTATTCTCCATTTCAGGCTCCTAACAATATCCCTATTCATTTGAAAGGGGGACAGATGGATAAAATTCTGTTTGGAGCCACCATTGCTCTCTGTGGACTGAGTTTAATGGGGTGCTTCAAGGTGTACTATGATCTTTCTGTGCCAAGAAAGTAAAAACTTTAGTTTTTAATAGGTAGAATATTTAAGCTGTACATTTTGATGCAATTATAGTGTTATTGTTAAAAAATCTCTTTTTTATTGATGAGGTAGAACTCTGATAATTATATTTCCAGTTTCCCTTTTCAATGTTTTATGCAATTCACGTGAATAATACTTCCATGCATCCATAACGTTAAAAACTATGACTACCCTTTCTATAGAGGAAGTAATTGAAAACAAGATTGAAGTACGTATGTATTAAACCTACATCGATCACTAAGGTCACTCAGTTAACATGACTTGAAAATATTGCTACATTATCACATTACTGTAATTTAGTATTATATCCATTCTTTCAGACAAAAACTAAATCTACGGCATATGGCTTGATTGTAATGGGAAGATTGTATGTATTAGAGGGCAACTTTTGCCAGATTTGATGGCAAGAAAATACTGGTAAGAATTCATTGATCAATTTTCACTCAAAAGGCTCATGGATCAAGGCCATTCTGATATGAGTTTCTTGTCCAAGTTTAAGATAATAATGAAAATTTTTTCAACTTCATAAGTGGGGCACCAACAGAGGAGAAAGTTCATACATAATTAGCATTGAGTTTCAGATGTACCAATTGTGATAGAATCCATCGTTTAGCACTCTTCAGCATTAATGTCAATCGGAGAGGCAATAAAGGTGATGGGAAGACAAGAATTAAAGTGAATGGGGATGAAATCAACATGCTGCTTGCAGTGGCGGCGCGTGCGTATACGCAAGTTAGCAAGTGCACACCCAAAGATGAATAAATTATAAAAGAAAACTATTCCTTTGCAACGAGAAGGATAAAAATCCTGTCTGCATATGCAAGAAACATGAGCCTCCGAACGCTACAGCTATCTCCTTTTCGAATTCACCGCTCTACAAGTGTACGATCCCGTGGCACCGTGCCGGGTGCATTTTCGGTCTGTGCGATCGCTTGAGGGTGCTCTGGCGGGACGAGGTAAGCGGGGGGGCATGTGCTGTTCAAATGGGTGAGGGGAGCAGACTCTAAACGATGCGAATGCGCACGCGCATATTTTTGGTGACTGACTCGCAGGTAGTGTAGAGGTGTAGCCGCCACCTACACTACCTGCACCCAGGATCCTAGTCCATCTACAGAGACATCTGTATGGCCGTTTTCTACACTACTTCCTCATAGGGTGTAAGGAAAGGAGAATAAATTTCACCTACCGTCACTTGTAAAGATGTGTTTAGAATAATTATTTTAATGCATGCTAATATTATTTCTGATCATGCAATTTTAAGGGTGAATGTACCAGTGATATGTTTTGCTTTCTATGTATTCTTTTACGACGAAATATGGTGCTCATGGATTAGGATTAACATAAATTAATTAAATCATCCTATATCTGCTCTAATGCACACCCTAGATAAATTACCACCAGCCGCCACTGGCTGCTTGTAGCATCATTCAAGGAATTAGCCCCAAACTAGCCAGCGGCATACCTATACAAAGTCACACTCATGTGTATATTCGGTGAGAAATTAATGGAGGGAAACATGAGAAATATAATAGAGGGAAAAATTGGAGGACTTGAAGATGGCCTAACAGTCAAAACTGGTCAATTCAAATAAATCTATGTAGGTTACTTACTTGTTCAATTATTAGTATTTGAAATTGAAGGTCCTATGGGGACAACCATGAGATTAGTCCCAGGGGCAGATAAAGAAGGACAAAAGGAAGACGAACATCAAGGAATGTGGAAGCAATTAGCTTGGGACAGGGATAAATGGAGGGCTGCAGTATATCAATGTTAGGATTGTATTACATACCTACTATGATGATGGGCATTCACTAATGGTGATAAACGGTTTTGGAGGTACTCTCATCAAAGATTTTATGAAATGATTTTGGCTCTGACTCTGTTGATTCCTTAGATATTTCCATTGAAAATGTATTAATGCTATATATTCCTCACACAGTCATTCTATAATCAACTGAACGAGCTCATGGTGATCAGTGCCAATATTGTGGCAGTGCTATCATAAAGATAGTAACATACCAGGAGGCTATATGCTTATGAATGATCTGCTTCCTTCTAAATAATATCACCTCCTCCGCAACAAAATGATTTGAAGACATTTTCAATTATGCTACCCAGAACTCTTCGGAATTTATATTTTATAGAATAGAAGAGAATGACTCCCAGCCATATCCCAAAGTATGCTTGAAAGAAATATGAGTGAGATGCTCAAATAAGATTTGGGTGGCTGAAAAAAAACAATGGAGGTAGCTGAGAAGGAGGTAAGTTTGCATTGGTTAAATGGGAAACTATTTTGCTCAATTAAAAGTGGCCAGTTGAGGAAGAGACTTCTGAATTAAGGATGCCTTTAGGGCAGTTATCATAATTTTTTAGAGTTCATGATATCATCATTGATGCACAAGTTGTATTAGGAATGGATGAGTTGTTTTTTTTTAGTGAATTTGTCGGATTCTTGACACTCATTCAGGTTCCGCTAATTGGATAGCCGAGTGACTAATGATTGACACAGCAAGAAGGAAATAGTCGGTAGAATAGCTTAAGCAAAGAGGGCATTCCTCAGAAAGTGGAGTCTTCTTGCGGCTGAAAAAATAAGCTTTGAAGTTGGGAAGCAATTTATTAGGACATACATTTCCAGCATACTTCTTTATGGTAGTGAGGCTTACAAGTTGTTAAGAGGAATGAGGCTTGTTAGAAGAATGATGAAGATCAAATGGATAAATCCTGTGAGTGATGTGGAAGTTCTAAGGTGAGTAGGAGAGGAGTCTTTTGAAAACATTGGGTGGAAGACAGGACAATTTAAGCGTCCACATCATGAGAGGTGAGGGTCTAATGAATATTGTCACTCTGACATTTAGATGTTTTCGGTCCATTGTGAGAACTCCATGTTTAGTCTGCGTATTACTTGCAATCAGCAGGCAAGAGCAACATGGTTAAGGTATGAATGGTCACCCATCTATTTGTTGTCCCAGCCCAGCATTGCTTAATTTTGGTGATCTTATGGGAACTAGTGGTTCAATGTGGGTAGGACCTAGACCAAAATATACCTTTTGTTTGTTTTCCTTTGAATATAGGGCCTTCTTTATGAATAACTTCTTAAGCAGGTTAGTAAGCTTACTAACCTGCTTAAGAAGTTGAGTTCTAGAACTAGTTAGAGAAGTGACACTTTATTCATTCGGGAAGATTATTGGTAGGATTGGTCCATGGGCATACCCAGCGAGGGGAAAGGGGGGAGCAGCTGTCGCCTGTAGAAGCAAAAATCGCAAAAGGCTTTGGGCAAAATCAGTGCTGAATTGAAATGAAAGTATTTAACAAATTGTCTTTAAACCCAATAAAAATGATATGTCTTAGTACAAGATACGTAACTTAAATAAAACTATTTTTTCAAGGAAATAATCTCATACACTAATAAAGCGCTGTTATAATTTTCTTGAAATGTTGGTTTCATTCACCTTTTTCATGCTAAAATGTCACAACTTGGCTTGCCCCCCCATATTGTGATCTTGGGTATGCCCTTGGATTGGTCATCCTTTGTGTGTAAAAAAAAGTGTTTGAAATGAAATTTCACTAGTTTACAGACACGTTCAGGTAATACTCGCTCCCTGAGGGTTTTGATAATTTCAATGGTTTTGTCACCTGGAATGTGCTCAAATAGGGGCACCACATTAACTATGTAATGAGAAGGTTGTCGTCAATGGCGGATGACTTCAATGACTCTCTGCATGACTTCGATGGTCTTGGCTGAATTCTGAACATTGGCAAGGCAAGAGGGTATCATGGAAAGTCTATTAATATTTTTACCAAATATCTTGCAAGTTAATTGGACGAATCAATGGTATTAAGAATTGGCTGATGAGGAACGATTCCTCTATTTATCTTTGGGAGTCCATACTAGCTAGAGGTTTAAGGGAAGATTTCCATGAGTTTCGGGCATCCTACTCATGTGGAATAGAATACTGCTACATAAGAGTTTATATTATCATCTGAATTTAGTAGGTCAGGTCTGATTCTTGCTTTTCACAAGTCAGTGAGACACACAGGCCTCTTCTTTCATTTTTGAAGGTCCAGTCATTTTGGGTAAGTAAGTGTCTATGGGATTATTTTGTTTGATGATTTCAGATTAGATCACTCTAATTACTCTCTTAATCGATTATGTTATTAATATTTCATGTAAAAGAAAAGAATATTTGTTTCTCTCACAGTGGCCATTCAAAATGACTGGTCCCCTACAGCAGCGCAGCACGGCAGCGCCGCCAAAACGCTCCTCCGTCATGCAGCGCTAGTGTGGTAAGCGATGGAACTAAATCAAAGACCAAGGGTGGCACTAATTTTGAATGCGAACTTATGGCATAGGGTAATATCCTACAGTTAAATAATTTAATTTATTACGGTGATTAAACATTCTCTAAGATAGATGAACTCGCATTTAAGTACCTTAACAATAGTTATTTTATTCTTTAAGAAATTAACCTAGCTAGAAAAGCAAAATTCTCGGGAAAGAATATAATTCATTATTACGATCATGGTAAAAAGAAAGAGAAAAAATAAACTTTTTTATAAAAAAGTGCGTATTTGATAGGGATTATTAATCGCTTCATATCGTTGGTTCTTAAAAAAATAATCACTGTTGCTATTTAACATGTTCGTGCATGAAAATGAACGATTTCAAATAATGTATTAAATGATCAGAATGCTGGAAAACTGTTGTAAAGTCGTTTCATCATCCCAATAATGATATAAAATATTTATTAGTATGTATCATAATCCCAGAATTGGTGTTGTGTATCCCTCTGTTAATCCCTGTCCCACTTCCCAAGGGTTTCTATCATTTTTAACTGCGCGTAACCACTAGTCAGTCATAACGACTTTTCCATGGGCTTCACCTACAACTATATTCCTCAAATGATGCTACTCTCGCATATTGCCCTATAACATCCCATACCCAATTCATCTGGGCCTTCTTTTTCTATGATGCGCCGCTGTCCTTTTTTGGTTGATTCCTTCCCGTACTTTTCACCCTGCCCGTCTATTTGATCTTCAGATCCTCCTTCAGCAACAGACAACAATGTATTCTATTCGTTTCTGATCAATTTTTACAGCGGTCCACGATTTTAATCCGAAGGGTGCCGTCACCCACACGAATGTCTTCACTGGATTTTCATTAGTATTCCATCATGTGATTTTCTAGCAAATTAGCTGTTATTTTGTAAGGAAGGCCGTCTTGCCTTGGTCTAGTCGATGGTTGATGTGTGTCGTGATTCTTTTATCCCCAGCACTAGTAACTGAAGGCGAATGATGAATAGGGTAGTAAATACTGAATAAATCACAGATTTGGCCGAGAAATCGATTTTTTTTAAGAATCCCAGCTGGAAAAATGGCCAAAGAAATCTTCCCTTTGAAATTATTAATGATTTTTGTGTACCTATTTAGCCTTACTAACATCTCAAATATCTTCCATATCACCCTAATTGGTTATATGGGAGCAGGCTTTGCGTACCGACGGATCTCTTGCTCTCATTTGCACAGGATTAGATTTCTTATTACCCTTTCCTTATTATACAGGGCTCGGAACCTTGGTCATTGGACAAAAAAGTGGGTGCACAAGCTAATCGCGTACAGCTGGAGCAATACATAGCAGAATTGTGGTTGTTGCTCTCTGCTTCAAAGTTTTCATTTGCACTATTAAGACTTTTCTAAAACCACTATTGATTTCATGTACATTGAACTCAGCGGAAAACACTGTCAGAGAGGTAGGAAAGAAAACGCCAGAGGCATCGGCGTAACGTGTTAGTGATGACCACAAAAAAAACGCAATTTCGACCTCGATGTCCTAGATAGACTCGCGGTAGACAGTGACTAGTATATTCAAGGTTTAAAAGAAGAAGCAGTTGGTTGGACGCCAGTTAAGGCCGTTTTACACGGTACACGGAATTGGGCAATCTGACGTACGTGCGAAGGCGCAATCAAAATTGCGTCGTGTTAAGCGGTGAATTGCTAGAGCACATGCGAGAATGCGTGGGTGCGAGACGGCAAAATAGCCCCTGTTCTAATTTCGTTCATGCATTCGCGCAAATCCACGCCATTTTAGAAATTAATGCAGCTCTAACCTGCGCAATTCCGTGCCCCGTATACATAGAACGGCCTTTACAGCACACAGGGTGGATAACTACAACGATGGTAGAAGTGCTGAAATGCCGTTTTACACGGGGCACGGAATTGCGTAGGCAAAAACTGCATTAATTTCTAAAATGGCGTTGAATTGTGCGAATGCATAGCTATTTTGCCATCTCACGTCCACGCATTCCCGCATGTGTTCTAGCAATTCACCGCTTTACACGACGCAATTTTGACTGCGCCTTCGTACACACGTCAGATTGTGCAAGGACTTGCCCCGTGTAAAATGGCCTGAAGAGGTGTGCTCGAGGTCGAAACCGGGCGGTTCACGGCAAAAACCTCTCGGCTATGTTTGATTTGACATTTTCTCGGCGAATACAAAGAATGAACTTCTTTCGGGTTTACGCGAGGGCTACCGACGTTAATCAACAGAGTTACCGGTTATTCGATTAGCGGCTCTTGGAATCGAACACTGAAAAGAATTAAGATCGCCAGAGTCCTCGCTAGTCCACGGCGATCCTCCGCCACAACTATCGCGGCTCAACCAATCCCGTCCCTCCTGAGCCCGATCTTCAACGGTCACTTCGAGTGTGTCAGGGCCATGGAAAATACATTACTAGAGTATTTATGGTCAGGGCCTTAAGAATGGGTAACGAGACGGAACCCGAAACTTTAGCTGCCTTAATTTTTCTGACCAGCGAGCAAACCCGAGAGAAGTTCACTTCTACTTCTTCTTTTACTTCTTTACATTAGCTTTATAGTGAAAATAATGTTTGGCCATCATAGACGACATCCATCGAGAGTAAAAAGCCTACTTAGGATACAATAAATTAGGAAAAGATAATCCTCATATACCTTTACCGGTTACTTATCTTTTTTATCGTATTTAAACCAACCGTAGCGCTATTTTCTTGTAACTAGCGTTTTTCACTTCAATAGGGTGGTTTCCTATTATTTTTTATTACCTAAATCGAAAGATTATTACTCCTGGAGTACGCATCGCATGGGCGCCAATCTGGCCTTTTTCAAATGCTGTTAAAATTGACCATTGCCATTCGTCTAAACTGGGATTTCTAAAACCAAATAATTTGTATATTATGAATACACTAATGGTGCATAAGGAATCGCAATCAATGCCTTTCGTTTTCTTTGATGAAGGAAACTACCCTACTACAGCTTAAATTACAAATTTTGTTCTCAAAATGTAGTCCACTGACGAGCCCAAGTTTTGATTTTATCACGATTCTTAAGATGAAAAATATCACATCAGTTTTGTGACAAGACGACTTGCATGTAATAGCCTCAAGGTTTTTTGTGTGGTTGGAAAAGTATCGCAATTTGAACATGTATAAAAAAGCGGATTTTCAAATGCAATTTCCGGTAAATATAACACAAAAATCCAATTTTTGTGCGCGTCAATCGATGATACATGATGACGTAAGAAAATTTTTGAAATTTTCATGAAAATGATGCACATTCTCAGATCAATTGCCTCAAGAGCTACGCGCCGGAGGAAAGGCTAAGTCCCACCAAAGCGTCGAGTATGAGTTTTTGCCTTGGCTCATGGTTAAAAACTTCACTACCTTAGCCCGGTTGCCACCTCAATAGGGTTGCGATTGAAGCACAGAGTATGTATATTTAGAGGTGGGTTAAACTGTTCATTTTGATGAACCATTCACTTTGAACCTGTTCAGTAAAAAGAACGGTTAAAATATATCTGTTCGTGGCGAACAGTCAGGGTCATTCAGGTAGAAAATACTGTTTATCTGACGTTTTGAGTAAATGAAGACTTAGTGTGGTATCATATGGTTTGTGCAGCTTGTCATAGTAATTTCAAGCAAATTCTGTCCCGGGCCTTAACTTGGTCATCCGTGCGCAGGACAATATCTACTGTCTACTTGTAGAATAACCCAGAATTAATATTTATCAACCCAGAGTCTGATGTTATTCGCGTGTATAGCACCAGAAAAGTTTTAAAATGCTGCTCTGATGAGCGATTTAGACTTTCATACACAGCTAAATGTTCTTCAGCTAATACACAGCTAACTTCGAAAATAATGGATATATGCCTCCGTAGACTTTCTCCGGAAGAGTACCTACCAAGCGCTTCCCCTT
This sequence comes from Ischnura elegans, assembly GCF_921293095.1. Classification (NCBI taxonomy): domain Eukaryota; kingdom Metazoa; phylum Arthropoda; class Insecta; order Odonata; family Coenagrionidae; genus Ischnura; species Ischnura elegans. Next base: position 90,269,022 of record NC_060249.1, read on the forward strand.
CGATGTATAATAACACTTCAAACAAGTATTTTGAGGAAAGTTGAAGCCAAATTTTTGTCTCTCAAAATCATAAGTTCAGACCTCTTAAAGCAACGCACATAAAATATGAATTAACCCAGTTAAAAGTTAATTACATTACGAATAATTTAATAGCAAAATATATAGTGGATATAACATAGTTAAACAATTTATGTTTAACTTTTCCGTTTGCTGAAATACATTTTTGCATTAATATAATTAATGAAAATAAAGTTTGAACCTAATGTTTAAATTAACTTTGAGCCCTAGCAAAAATTACTAAAGCATAACCGAGCCGTAATTTGACCGCGAACCTGAAACATCGCATCCTATTCATCGAACGCGAAGGTTCAAATGAACACGAAATCAAAATGAACGCGAGAGCTCAAATGAACAGCCAGAGGAAACGAACGGCCTCCAAAAAAAGAACACCCCCCGAGGAACGAATACCGTCCTCAAAATGAACGGCTCATCATAATAAACAGTTTAACCCACCTCTTCTGGAAACGTATTGAGGTTGTAAGATTATGTTCTCCGTGTCACTCAACAAGGTGCTCAACACGCAGCCTAAGTTTCTCAGAGGAGTCCCAACTTTAACTCGGGTAAAAGCTATTTAATGTTTTCTGCTCGCTCTAGCAGTCATAGATTAATCGCGCCGCTTTCCTTTACTTTTCATTCAATTCACGGATTAAAATCTGAATAATTTTGAATATGATTATAATCTGTATAAGATACGCCGAATTTATCCCCAGGTAGAAGTTCTCAATAAGGATGAAAGCACAAAATGATAATGAGAAAATACAAAAGTGGTCACCTAGACTGTCTAAAGCTCTTATTTATAATTGAGTGGGTGAGAAGCCAGGGGTAAAAGTGATTTATTTTTTCTACACAGAGTTTGGTACAGAAATTAGGCATAGAAAAAAAACGAGATCAATTAGTTGTTTAGTAGTTCATTTGATTTGTCACTCGATGTCAGCACAGAACAGAGACTCACTCGTGTCCCTTGGCAACCAAGTTTTGGTTTATTTCTTCTAACAATTAACTTTACTTAACTCTGTTGGGAAAAATATCACGTGTTCCTGTTGGCTTCTCAACCCCTCAATTAATATTAAATTGCAGATAGCCCAAATTAATTTCTGGATCGGACTGGAAGAGGTAGTTAGATATTCTTACCTAGATAAGATCACGGCAGGGAAGAGGTACTAGAAAGTAAGGATACAAGCTAAGGGGAGACGACTTTGAACGCCCACCAAACTTTGGGTCGAGAAGAAGAAGGCGACGAAGAAGAAGAGTTTTCATAATTCTGTCATTATCTTTATAGCCACATGAGATATTATCCTCAACACGCGAAGTGTAAAGCGTTCGGAAACGAACACGTACTAAAAAGGCTTAAATGCAAGAATGGGTCTAGTTCCGAAAAAAACAGGAAGGTGAGGTTTGCGGTTTTGGAGGCACTAAAACCTAGGTGGGAATCAAAGGTGCCATCGGGATGGAGTCCGCCCCTTTTGCCACGAATGTGAGAAATTCACACGACGCGACGGATGGGAGTAGTCAGGATTTGGGGAGTCTGGGACAAGGTCAAATTAAGCGTTCCCTTTCACTCCCAGTGAATTCCAGACACGTGCCGAGCCCATAGCTTCTCCCACTCGAGTTGGATATGTTCCCATTGGCAGTTACCAAGGTCTAAACACGTGCGGTTGCAACGTGAATCGTATTTCCCCGTCTCGGCATCGGAAATAACCGAAATTACACCTCTAACTTCTTTGTTATTGAACATTTTTGAAAATAAATGCTTTTAAGTGAAAGAGCAAGTAATTATCAGTAAAAAATATCTCTAACACTTTTTCGATACAAGTCATAGTTATGAAGATAAATAGTATCTTGTCTTATAAACAATTGTTGATTATTAAAAATCGCAATAACTTTGTTAATATTTATGCTATGATCACCATTCAAATTCCTATCATCATCAAATTTAATCTAGAATACTTTAGCATTTCCAAAAATTTGTCACCACAGCGATAAATACTCATTTTCAGAACCCTCCACAAAACTGCACATATTGTCTATGGTATGAGGCAAGGCTATAAGTGAAAGGTGTTCCCAAGCGATCTAAGTGGGATGGGTAGGTTACGCCTAGGAGGCAAGGCTATAAGTGAAAGTCGTTTCCAAGCGATCCAAGTGGGATGGGTAGGTTACGCCTAGATTTGCCCCTTCCACGGTACCTTCTAAGCAGTATATAAGGCCGTGCAGCCACTGAGAAAATCACCAGCGGTCTCAGAACTAGTCTGATTCCATCGGTCCAACTGAATCATCGAGTAGGTCTTCAAGAAGTGAATTCTGTAGGAATTCTTTATGAATTCTGATTGAATTCCGGAAGAATCATCAGAGACCCGGACACCGAAGGAGTTTGCCGCTTAAGGTAAATATGATCCGTAAAACTGAGTTTTTCGGATTTTTTCCTATTTTTTCTATTGCTTTTGGAACCGAGAAAATTCATGAGCATGTTATGCTCAATACCCCCCTTCGACTCCCGGTCAAAAAACAGGATGAAATTTTTTATGTATCCTAGGATACTTAGGGTATGGTAGAAATCCTGGTCCTAGTACTCCCGTTTTCTCCTCTAAAATTCGGGGAGATTAGTAAAGGAACAACCCCGTTTAAAAAATTTTGATAGAGCAAATAGTTTAGATTCGGTGGGCCAATATATGAATGATGGTATTAGGAGAATATAGGTTAGTAGCAGGTATCTTTGTAAGAAAATCTTTAATATCTCCCTTATTTGAACAAATAGGACCATAGTTTAAATTTGAATGTTGATGAGTAAGTGACAACTCATCTTTTGTGTGTAAAAGAAATCACCTCACTCCAAGGGCGTGGCCCCTATACTCTGGAGATAATTTCTGCGATGGTCTATAACTCCCTTATTTGAACAAATAGGACCATAGTTTAAATTTGAATGTTGATGAGTAAGTGACAACTCATCTTTTGTGTGTAAAAGAAATCACCTCACTCCAAGGGCGTGGCCCCTATACTCTGGAGATAATTTCTGCGATGGTCTATAACTCCCTTATTTGGACAAATAGGACCATATTTTAAATTTGAATGTTGATGAGTAAGTGACAACTCATCTTTTGTGTGTAAAAGAAATCACCTCACTCCAAGGGCGTGGCCCCTATACTCTGGAGATAATTTCTGCGATGGTCTATAACTCCCTTATTTGAACAAATAGGACCATTGTTTAAATTTGAATGTTGATGAGTAAGTGACAACTCATCTTTTGTGTGTAAAAGAAATCACCTCACTCCAAGGGCGTGGCCCCTATACTCTGGAGATAATTTCTGCGATGGTCTATAACTCCCTTAATTGAACGAATAGGACCATAGTTTAAATTTGAATGTGGATGAGTAAGTGTCCACTCATCTTTTGTGTGTAAAAGAAATCACCTCACTCCAAGGGCGTGGCCCCTATACTCTGGAGATAATTTCTGCGATGGTCTATAACTCCCTTATTTGAACAAATAGGACCATAGTTTAAATTTGAATGTTGATGGGTAAGTGTCCACTCATCTTTTGTGTGTAAAAGAAATCACCTCACTCCAAGGGCGTGGCCCCTATACTCTGGAGATAATTCCTACGACCGTCTATAACTCCCTTATTTGAACAAATAGGACCATAGTTTAAATTTGAATGTTGATGAGTAAGTGTCCACTCATCTTTTGTGTGTAAAAGAAATCACCTCACTCCAAGGGCGTGGTCCCTATACTCTGGAGATAATTCCTGCGATGGTCTTAACTCCCTTATTTAGACAAATAGGACCATAGTTTAAATTTGAATGTTGATGAGTAAGTGTCCACTCATCTTTTGTATGCAAAAGAAATCATCTCACTCCAAGGGCGTGGTCCCTATACTCTGGAGATAATTCCTACGACCGTATATAACTCCCTTATTTGAACAAATAAGACCATAGTTTAAATTTGAATGTTGATGAGTAAGTGTCCACTCATCTTTTGTATGCAAAAGAAATCATCTCACTCCAAGGGCGTGGTCCCTATACTCTGGAGATAATTCCTACGACCGTATATAACTCCCTTATTTGAACAAATAAGACCATAGTTTAAATTTGAATGTTGATGAGTAAGTGTCCACTCATCTTTTGTATGCAAAAGAAATCATCTCACTCCAAGGGCGTGGTCCCTATACTCTGGAGATAATTCCTACGACCGTATATAACTCCCTTATTTGAACAAATAAGACCATAGTTTAAATTTGAATGTTGATGAGTAAGTGTCCACTCATCTTTTGTATGCAAAAGAAATCACCTCACTCCAAGGATGTGACCTCTTTACTCTGGAGATAATTCCTGCGATGGTCTATAACTCCCTTATTTGTGGATTTTTTACCTTATTTGGGGTGAAAGGAAATAGGGAATGACTTCGCAATCCACCTGGGGAGAATTGAGCTAGGTATTTTCCACACTACTGGCGTCATTCAGTAGCAGCTTTGCGCATTCCTTACCTTATTTGGGTGTAAGGAAATGCATAACTTTATCATCTATCCGTGAGGATTGACCTCGGTTTTTTTTCTACTTAGTTGGAATACCTCTGCAGCTGACATCATTCACAGTCTTCTCAACCCACTTGGCAGCCATCCGCTGAAGAGTAGGAGGAGAAGATTTCCTTTTATAAATACCGATCGAAGACGGAAGCATTCATTGCAATCTCGTCATTTGATCCGAGAACTTCCTCTTGGTGACTACTCCTCAAAGACAACGTCATCTGCTCTCAACGAAGACAACATCATCGCCATCTAGATCTTGGTAAGTCTAACTTTTTAGACATTCCAAGTTCCCACCTTAAAATACTACCTTGAGGAAGTAATCACTGCAGAATACACTACCATTTTATTTTTATTGAGATTTTAAGTAGATTGCATTCGTTACGAGGTTAGAATTGAACGTTTTTATAATCCTACATCTGATCCAAGACGAAGAATTAGCTAAACTTTTCTCTATTTTTTCAGATTTCTCACATTAATCATGACATCTATTAGAGACATCATTTTAAACTTTAAAAACAATACATATAGAACTAAAGAAGAACTTGAACAAGCGTTAGCGTGCATTTACAGAAAAGTAGCCCTTGAAAACGAAAGCATTGATGACATGGAAACTTATCATGAAATGAAAGATGCATTAGATAAAGCAAATGGTAGAAAATTTTGTCCTTACTGCGAAATCTTCTATAACATTGATGAGGCTATGCCTCATGAGAATACCAACGCACACCGGATCAAAATTAACGAGCAAATAGGGAGAGGGTTCAATGAAATCGAATCGGCAATTAGATCCAGGCTAAAAACATTTTGGATAACTCCCGAAGGGGATGTTCAGGACGTTGTAACTTTTCTTGGTGAAATAAAAAATCTGTTGATTGAAAAAATTAGAGAGCAAACAAGGACGAACAGGAGTATAAAGTTCAACCTCGTATTGATTTGCAAATTTCAAAAGGGAGAACACGAGGAGCTGAATACCTCATTTAAGACTAGTAATCAACGAGTCCTACTTGTTGATCAGTTAAATGAGATTATGGACGAGAAATTTTCGAAACTTTTAAAAGAAAAGTCCGAATTTCAAGCTAAAGGGTCAGGATGGACTTTGGCTGAAGTTATAGGTTTAGAGCTTCGTATTAACAAGTACACCCCTCTTCGAGGTTCTACATTCATCGAGTTACCTACAAAAATTAAGCATACGAAATCCGTTATCAATGTCAAAAATGATGATCAATACTGCTTTAAGTATGCTATATGGGCAAAATATGTAGCCAATCATCCCGAACGAGTTTCAAAATACGATTGTGAGGAATTTCGGGAGACCTATACTTGGAACTGTATTGATTACCCAGTAGATCTGAAGGATATCCCTAAATTCGAGCGTGACAATAACATTTCAATTAATGTGTTTGGACTAGATGATAAAAACAATGTGTATCCTATAAAAATTGTAGATTATGAGCTTGAGGATCATCGCGACCTCCTCTACATTACCAACGAAACAACTGCTCACTATTGCTGGATAAAGAATTTTGAAAGACTCGTGCGCTCCCAAATTACTAGACATAAAACTAGAATTTTTATTTGTAAACGGTGTCTAACTTATTACCATGACGTAGAAAAACTCGAATCTCACAAAGACTTATGTAGAGGAACGGGGACACCAAGTAAAATAGTGCTACCAGACGAGGACAATAAATTATTGAAATTTACCAACATTAATCGCACTTTCCGTGTACCTTACGTGATATATGCCGATTTTGAATGTCTACTGAAAAATGTAAACACATGCGAACCGTGTTCTAATACTTCGTTCACTAACATCATACAGAAGCATGAGCCATTCAGCTTTTGTTATATCATGATGACTCCAAACGGATGCGAGGAGCCAGTATTGTATCGAGGGCCTAATGCAGCACGTGTTTTTATTGACAGTATAAAAGATGAAGCCCAGAAGGTTTTCAAGTTGTACAAAAATACTATTCCTATAACGCCACTCACAGAGGAAAAAGAGAGCGCTTTCCAAAACGCATCGACGTGCCACATTTGTGGGAATGAGTTGAACGAGGATAGGGTTAGGGATCACGATCACCTGACGGGACAGTATCGAGGTCCAGCTCATTCCTTTTGCAATGTGCAGTATAAGATGCCTCAATTTCTTCCAATTTTTATTCATAACCTGTCCGCGTATGATGGTCATTTCATTGTACGAGAGCTAGACTATGATGAGAGGGAAATATTCATTATTCCAAATTCTGAAGAAAAATATATCACTTTTTCCAAGTCTATAGAGGATAATTTCAAAATTCGTTTTGTCGATACCTTTCGATTTATGCCCGCTTCTCTTGCTTCTCTAGTCTCGAACTTGACTAAATTTAAATATACCACAGAAATTTTTGGTGACAAGACGCGACTAGTTACACGAAAGGGGGTTTATCCCTATGATTACACTGATTCGTTGAATAAGCTCGATGAAACCTTGCTCCCGGACAAGGATAATTTTTACAACAGATTGAACGACGAGCATGTGTCAGACGAAGATTATGGTCACGCTTTGAACGTATGGTCTTCGTTTGGATGTGAAACACTCGGTGATTACAGTGATGTTTATTTGAAAAGTGACGTCACTCTTCTCGCCGATGTTTTTGAGAACTTTCGTGACGTGTGCTACGGAGCCTACAAGTTAGATCCGGCGTGGTATTACACTGCACCAGGTTTAACATTTGATGCAATGCTTAAGTACACTGACATAGAATTAGAGCTTTTGACTGATTACGATATGATACTCATGATCGAAAACGGAATTCGCGGAGGAATTTCACAGTGTTGTAAAAGATACTGTGAATCGAACAATAAGTACATGTCAGGTTATGACCCAGGTAAAGATTCGATATATTTAACCTATCTTGACGCGAATAATCTCTACGGATGGGCACTCTCCAGACCCCTTCCTTACGGTGAATTTCGGTGGTTAAAACAGGAGGAAATTGACGATTTTAGCGTGGAAAATGTTCCCGATGACAGTGAAACTGGATACATTCTCGAAGTTGATCTTGAGTACCCACATTGGCTGCACGATACGCATTCAGATTTCCCTCTTTGCCCGGAAAACAAGACACCACCTAACGGTAAACATGAAAAACTTTTGACCACCCTCGAAAATAAAAGTAAATATGTAATTCATTACATGAACCTGAAACAGGCATTAGAATTAGGCATCATACTCAAAAAAGTGCACAGAGTTATCGAGTTCAAACAGTCTTCGTGGTTAAAGACCTATATTGACCTAAATACAGATCGTCGAAAAGTTGCTAAAAATGAATTTGAGAAGGACTTTTACAAGCTCATGAATAACGCCGTATTTGGCAAGACAATGGAGAATGTAAGGAAACGGATGAATATGCAATTAGTGACAAGCGAAAAAAGACTTCAAAAATTAATCAATAAATCGACATTTTTGGATAGGACAATTTTCAACGAGTCTTTAGTAGCCGTTCACATGCGGAAAGCCACCATCAAAATGGTTAAGCCAATATACATTGGTTTCTGCGTTCTCGATCTCAGTAAAACTCTAATGTACGACTTTCATTACCGCACCATGCTGCCCAAGTACCAAAATAAATTGTCACTCGCCTACACAGACACTGACAGCTTCATGTATGAGATTAGAACGGATGATGTATACAGAGATATGCTAGAATACCTAGATGCATTCGACACCTCGAATTATCCAAAAGAACATCCGTGTTATTCTGAAAAAAACAAGAAGGTCATTGGAAAGTTCAAAGACGAATGCGATGGTCTCATTATGACGGCTTTCGTTGGATTAAGAAGCAAATTGTACTCATTCAAGATGGAATCGGGTAAAGAAAAAAAGAAGGCAAAGGGGATAACGAAATCTGTGAAGGAAAAATGCCTAAAATTTGGTGATTATATTAATTGTTTAAGAGAGAACTCGACGCAATTTCGAAAGATGAACGTAATCCGTAGCAAAATGCACGAGTTATACACTGTTAAAATAAATAAGGTGACACTAAATGCATCCGATGATAAACGATATATTTGCGAGGATGGAATGAATACGCTTGCTTGGGGTCATTACAGAATTCCGCGAAAGCGTACACATGATCAGGCATTTGGTAATGATTGAAATTGGTAAAAACTAGTTTCATCGTAATCATGATTCCAGTGTTAATCATGACGTTGGCCTGGAAACATCCTTTCACATGCATCTGCGCGGGTCCGTCAGGTTGTGGAAAAACCACATTTGTCACGCAGTTTTTGGAAAAGTTGGATTATATGATAGATAGTCCAATAGAGCAAGTGGTTTGGTGCTGTGCCCCAGGAAGTGAGCCTAACATACGAATACCAGTTGAATTTTACTCCGAAATACCTCCTTTCGAAGAATTTGGTGGTGTTCCTACTTTGTACGTTATAGATGATTTAATGAGTGAGGGAGCCTACAGCAAAGATGTGTGTAGATTATTCACCAGAGGTAGCCATCATTTTAACATTTCGGTGTTTTTGATCACGCAGAATATTTTCTATCAAAGCCAGCAATCGAGAAACATATCATTGAATTCAAAGTATATTGTAGCGTTCAAAAATCCCAGAGATAAGTTACAATTTGGTCATTTAGCTAGGCAGGTCTATCCGGAAAAATCGGGGGAATTGGAGAGGGTATATAAACAGGTTACGCAAGAACCATTCGGTTATTTGGTTCTTGATCTTGGTCAGGACACGGACGAGAGATTCCGCTTTAGAACCAAAATTTTTCCCCAAGACGGGGCCACTGTCATTTACATGCCCCAACGCGATGAAAAGATTGAAGAACAATAAACACTTGCTCCACGTCCTAAAATCTGCAAAGCCTAAATTACGTACTGCCATATTGAATACCTCGGACGAGGAGTTGATTAAAACAATTTGCGATTGTTGCCTCAATACTCTAAACGGAAATCACAAGATTGATAAGCGATTGAAACGAAAATTATCCAAGCATCGTAACACACTGAGAAAGTTGGCTGAACGAGGAACTAGTGTAAAAAGAAAACGAGCACTTCTCGTACAAAAAGGTGGCTTTTTGCCATTACTACTGGGTTCAATTTTAAGCGGTGTGATCGGTAGCCTGCTGGGAAAATGAGTTTGCAGAAAATGCTCGTAGTGAGTCCCGAAGTCTTTGATCGAAGTCATGCAAAGGCTAGGTTGAGTAAATTGGATAAGGAAATGAAACTTGTGTTAGCGAGTAAAGGGCTCAAGGATATTGACAAGTGGCATTTGTATAAAAGAATACTCGATAAGTATCTCGACTCAGTGTCAGACTTTAAATCTCCCGTACACGTTCCGATAGTGAAACACTCACCACCAGCACGACTAGTTGAGGGTAGCGATGCAATGAGAAGGCGGTTAGACGAAATTAGGAGGACAAATTCAGAGTTGGATTCGACATGGGCACGAATAAAAGAACAAATCGAAAGCGATTCTCCACCGAGAAAAATGAAGCGGATAATAGCAACTCCAAGAGAGCCAAGCACACCTCCAAGGGAGCAAAGAACATCTCCAAAGGAGCGATGGACATCTCCGAGACCAATTCCAAGGCGAAGCAAGCGAAAAAGGGTACCAAAAATGTTCGGGGCAGAGTGGGACACGACGTAATAGCTAGCGTGTACAACAATCCCGCACATCCTGCTGGTTTTTCCACAGATAAAAAATTAAATAAAGCGACTGGAATCCCTATAAAAACAATTCGCGAGTGGTTGGAATCTCAAGAAGCGTACACGCGTCACAAGCCGGTGAGAAAAAAGTTTGTTAGAAACCGTTACGAAGTAAACTATATAGATGAGTGTTGGCAATGTGATTTAAATGATTTGAGAAGTTTGAAAAAATACAACAATGGGTTCTGTTACATTTTAACCGTAATAGACATATTTTCCCGTTATGCGTGGGCTAGTCCTCTCAAGTCAAAAAGACCAGAGGAAATTATAGAAGCTTTTAAGGTCATATTTCGCGAGCGCAAACCATTGAAAATTCAGAGCGATAAGGGAGGGGAATTTGTTAATAGCAAGTTTAAAAGTTTTCTCTCGAATCAAGGTGTAAAGTTTTACACTACAAATAATCCAGAAATTAAAGCTAGCCTCGTGGAACGCTTTAATCGAACTCTCAAGACAAAAATGTATAAATATTTTACAAAATACGCAACTTACAAATATATCGATGTGCTTCCAAAACTCATCAGTTCTTATAACCATAGTACGCATTCTAGCATTAGGATCGCTCCCTCTCAAGTGAATGCTAAAAATGCATTTATCATTGCTAGTCGGAGAAAAAGCTTAAAGAAGACGGATGCAAAATTTAATAAAGGTGATTATGTGAGGATTAGTAAAGAGAGGATTCCATTCACCAAAGGATACACACCAAATTATACCAAGGAAATATTTCAAGTTACAAACATTGATCGAATGAAACTAATACCAACCTATAAATTGAATGATTTGAACGGGGAGGATATAAAGGGTAGTTTCTATGCGGAAGAATTAGTCAAAGTCAACGTGTCTCCTGACACGGAGTACAGGATCGAGAAAATATTGAGACGTCGGGGGAGTGGTCCTAATTTGGAGTATTTTATCAAGTGGGACGGATACCCACCGTCTTTTAACTCGTGGATTTCAGCTTCTTCCGTGCGTAAAATATGAACGAATTTTATCTTACACTACCCAGCGATAGCTCGAGGGATTTTTTCCCAAGAAATACAATCGCTCATTATCGTACAAAGTTGAGTCATCGCATCGATTTAGAAAATAACGAGTGGTATGTCGGTCTAGCTGAGATTTCGATTCCTTCTATTGAGGTAAAAAAAGTTTCCGAAGACACACCAGCTGTTATCGAAAACTTTACTCCAGCGCCTCGCGTAGCAGACGAATTGCCTCCTAAGGATAATAGGACCCGGACTGAAGAGGGATTAGTTCGAGGGGATAAAGAAGTTATAAATGTGAAACTTTTAGATGATTCATACTTTACAATTCCCATTGGTACTTATGACAGTATTGCGGCGGCATTTGCAAAACCATATATTACCTCCAGTACACAAAAACAAACGTACATTTCAAATGAAGTAATGCGTTATATTGATAAACTGAGTGTAAGGATTAACCAGGTTGGAGTTGATGAACGCATATTACCACGGTCTGCGAAAATTTTTGCGAGCGGAGTAAAATACTCGTTGTCTCCGGGAACGTATGATTCGTTTGCTAACTTATTCAATAGAACTTTGTCAGGCTTTAGTGGAAAAGGCAAGGAAAAGATAAAAAATGACCTATCATTATTATCGGCTGTTCTTATTAGATTATCATTTAAAGATTCAACGTTGACAGATGATGAGTTAGCTGAAATCATCGATGATGCCAGGGTAGAGATTAACACTAAAGAAGACAAAGGAAAAAGAGGAAAAAGAAGCATTGCAACCTCCTCAAAAAATGTTTACGTTTACACAGATATAATAAAACCGCAGTTGGTGGGTGACACTTTGAGTCGATGCATCCGCATCATAAATGTCAAAATTGGTGAATATCAAACTTTCAATCCGATTTATTACTACCCCGTCGAGAAAAACAATATCGAGAGTGTTGAAATTCTTTTTGCAGATAAACTCGGTGAAGCAATTTCTTTTCATAGTGGGGAGCAAAGCTCGATAGTTGTGCTACACTTTATAAAAAAGAGTTGAGTCACGTTAGTACATCATTTTACGACGAGATGGCGCCCGTGATGGATCGATATTATAGTTATTATTCAAAACAGGTGGGAGGAGAGATTGGATCCTTGTATAGAGCTTCTTATAGGGTGCAAAAGGGACGAGGTATCGGGAGTTTCCTCGCGGGATTGTGGCGATTTGCAAAACCTTTGCTATTTAGCGGGCTTAAGACTGTTGGTAAGGAGGCCGCGAGCGCTGGGGCAGCAGCTCTTGGAGACCTTGGAACAAAACCGGTTAAGGAGATACTGCGCAGTAGAATAAACGAGGCAGGTCAGAACTTGAAACGCAAGGCCGAGGAAAAGATAAAAGGCATGTCTGGGGGTGGGTTGAGGATCGCGAAACGTCCAAGGTTAAATAAAATAAAACATAGCTGCGTAAGAAAAAAGCGACAGTCGATGAGAAGTCGAAGAGGAAAGAAGGTTGTTGGAGGAGATATTTTTTCGCGATAATGGCAGAGCATATGCTGACTTCGTTGGATTTATTTCAGCCCAATCCGCCGGTGCAAACTAACATCTTGGCAAAAAGACTCGTGTCCTACAAACCCATATCTTCGCTAGATAATCGATCGGTTATAGAATTCCTGATCAAAGACTCTGGGGATGCGTATAAGGATTTGAATAGTATATATCTTAGACTTAAAGTGAAACTTTGCAAAAAAGACGGGACTGATTACAATGAATCCGCTACCAATCAACCGGGAGTAGTGAACAATATTCTGCACTCTCTGTTCGAGCAGTGTAACGTTTATTTCAATGGGACGTTGGTCACACCATCAGAGGATAATTACCATTACAGAAGCTACCTGGAAAATGTGTTAAATTATGGAACAGATGCGAGCAAAACACATTTACGAAATGTGGGGTGGGAGTTGGACACGGGAGACGATATTAACTTGACAGATACTTCAAATTCTGGTTATACAAGGCGTAAGGGTTGGTTTAAGAACAGTGCAGAGGTTGAGTTTTATGGTAAACTGCACGTAGATGTTTTTAATCAGATACAATTAATGATGGATCGAGTAGACATCGGTATAAGACTATTGCTCTCTAATCATGCTTTCCATCTTATGGGAGGGAATGATGATGGACTATTGAAAATTTTAGACGCAACTTTATACGTTCAACATTTCGATATTAACCCATCCATTTTAGTTGCACATAATAAAATCCTGGAAAACAACAATGCCAAATATCACTACAAGCGTACCGAGTTGAAAACCTTTACTGTTCCTTCTGGTGGACGAACTTTAAGCCTTGACAATGCGATCGTGGGTCGAATACCTAATGTAATTATTTTTACAATGGTGGATAATGAAGCATATGCGGGAAGTTTGAATAAGAATCCATTTGCTCTCTCTCACTATTCGCTCGAGAATTTTTCACTCTTTGTGAACGGTGTGCAAATTCCGTCCGAGGGATTACAATGCAATTTTTCAAGTAAAAAGTATTGGGCGCGAGCGTATGACACAATATTCTCAGGAAGTGGGATAAAGCATTACAATCGGGGTAATCAAATCACTTACGATATGTTTGGACACGGTTATTTTATGCTAGTCTTCGATCTAACACCCGATGATTCGGGTAATGAGGACTATATAAGTTTAGGAGATAGAGGTGTGGTGAGAATAGAGGCGAGATTTGAAAACGAATTATCGAGAACGGTTACGTGTTTACTTTTCTCAGAGTATGATGCAACAGTGGAAATTGATAAAAACAGAAACATTATCACAAACTTTTAGTCATGGATGGAATTCAAATTAACAGGTTACTAAGACCACTCAATATATTTCGCGGAGTTTACGCATCTGATAGGTTACCAAAATCACCACGAAATGGAGTTTACATAATAAATTTAGATCCATCTAAATTACCGGGTTCACACTGGGTTGCAGTCTATTTACATAATAATTATGCAGAGTATTTTGATTCCTACGGCTTACCTCCTTTTGTTTCAAATATAAGTAATTTTTTAAAGTCATTCTCAGTCACTCGCAATCACGTTCAAATTCAAAGCTTTCGTTCGGATATTTGCGGTGAATACTGCTGCCTCTATACCGCTAGTAAATCATTAGGTCAAACACTACACAAATTCCTCGCACACTTTCATCGCACCATCCCTCATCTCAACGATTGTCGAGCCCTGAAGCTGTTTCATCAGACCTTCAAGCGAGTTCGGCGGGCCAAATGTCATCCCAGAGCTCAGCGGTGCTGTTCCCGAATAAATACGATGAGCAGGAAGAGGAGGTGATTATTTGAGAAGAAACAGCCGCAGAATGCAGATCGTGGTATCTGTGACTTATAGCCAAGGCGGGGTGACGGAGCTTGCAGCCGTCGACGTGGATTCAAATCGTTTATTTTGGGGCAGTTTCAAGAAACATGGGAAGCTCATCGCTGGAGGAAAGAAGCTACGTTTCCCAGACCCCTTACAACGAGATGAGACATCCTTCAACGAAGGATTCATTTCACACACCGAACTTTCAACTACCCTGGAAGCTATGACTGAGGGTGCAACCGCTCTCTACGCATTCAGCGAAGCAGAGTGTGAGTTCCTGACCGATCTGACGGGACGCACTTTCATCTCTCTCGAAAAAGAGTTAAACTGTCCCCCTCCCGAAAAATGTTCCTTTCTTGCCTTTTCCTGCCTCAATCCTTGTCACAAATTGCGCAACAGCACTTGCGCATTGAGAGATGCACATTCTCTCGCCCAGTGGTTCCAGTATAACCGTCTCAAAACCGAAGTTGATCCTTGCCCGGATGACTGTTCCCCCACCCCTCCTCCTACATCAACCTCTAAATAAGGACGGTTACGTCACCATACGCCAGTCGTCATGCAGTCATCGGTGGATGCAGACCATCAGTCTCCTCCGGTGAAGAGAAAGAAACCTGCTGGAAATTTTATTCCTTCTATTGGACAATCGGACAATTTACTTCTTCAAACTGTGTATTATTTGAACAAAACAAAGACAAAGAGTGTGTGTATTGGTTACGATCCTGGTAGAGACTTTGAATCAGTTGTGCAATTTAATCAAGTTGGAAAAAAAAGTGTAATTGTTTCACAAAGCGAGTGGGCAAACATCTTGAACTGTGAAAAGGATGTGGATTTGTTCTTTTACAAAGGAGAAAAGCATTTTTTAACTTCCTGTTTGGCTTATGCGAATTACTTTGGGAAGACTCATTTGGTTATTAAAAAGACCTTTAATTTAAAGCAAGAAGAGTGGTTTGCATTGGTGAAACTCTTCAAGCTGATTGATTTATTTCTCCAGAGACTTTCAGCTAGTCGTGACAAAGTGAGACATTTTCTCGCCACAAAATTAGCAAAGAATATCACAGATTGTGATTTTGAAAGACTTGAATTAGAGATGGTACTCATAGCGTATGGTTCGGCTGATGAATAGCCTGTGTGAGTGAAAGGCTTTCTAACCTCTGGCGTGAATGAAAGTTCCGTAAGTTAGAGAGTCTTGATGTAAGTTCAACCCCTGGCATTGGGTGTAAAAACCTTGTAAGTTGGACATACATCACGATGGGTGCCATTGTCGAATTTCAAGGATTTACGGGTAGCAATGGACATTTTATTGTCAAAGAATTGGCAATTATCGCTGTCCAGAATAAATGCTGTAATACGTGGTTATTTAAATCACCACAGAGATTGCTCTTTACAAAAGAGTCTTCTTGGCTGAGAAACAACTATCACGGCTTGTGCGAATACTCTGGAGATGTGGATTATTCAGAACTGGAGAGTATACTTCACAATTATACTAAAAATTTTAAATATCTATTCACAAAGGGTGCTCAAAAAGCTGCCTTCTTAACAAGTCTTCTTCCCAAGGGAATTTGTGTGGCTAATCTGGAACTTTATGGGTGTCCTTCATTCACGAAATTGACCACGAATGAGGGTTGTTTAATTGAAATTCATATGGATGGTAATCTACAATGTGCCAGAAAAAATTGTTTTAAGCTAGCTGATTGGTGTATACGAAATAAAATATGTTAGATTTTCTAGTCAAATGTATCATTTTATTGTTTTACATCATCATGTTCACTTTGATCATTTACGATGCTATACAATTGAGACAATATGATTGTATCTGGGGATATTTAATCGAATGTGGTTATTTAAACGAGAGTGCTAGAGAACTGTCTGCGCTCAGACGTGCTGTTCAATTGTTTCAAGAGGATTATAACATAAGTATGAGTGGGGAAATGAACTATGAAACCATGTATATGGTGAACAATGTAACAAACTCATCTGTGTGCGGTTGAAGAAAATAAACTTGTTGTTAAAATTTACCCTGGTCTTTCATTTGGAAATAAAAAACACATAGTATAGTATTTAATATATTTATTGTTAATAAATATACATATCAACTTCAATTTTGAGTATAAACTTTATCACTCTCAGACGGGTACCTTTAATGGCGTCTGTGGTACCATAATCCACTTTTGATTTTCTATGGTCTGTATAACAAACAGGTTTTGGTCCGTCAATACAATCACTTTGAGTCCTCGTTCCTCCTCCTTTTGCGTAGACTCGGGGCTGGTAGCACTCGTACACATCCAACCAGATGATTGGGTGCTGCTTGTCCGCGAGGCGTCGCTTATCCGGATCGGTGATGTCATCCTGGTTCGTTATGTTAAATCTCTCCACTACACCATTCTCATTCTCGAAGCCGGAGAAAGTCACTTTATGTCCGATCACTTCAAATATCTTTCTCTGGTGTCGGAATACGCAGTAGTAAACTTCGTTAAAAAGTACCGAGAGCACAAAATCTGTGCCTCGTTGAGGGATGTACACGATGTAAGTATCCGGATCTGACTGCTTCTCCACCCGGAGATTGGTGTCCTCCAGGGAGGCTTCGGGATCTCTTCGCAGCTCAGCAACAGTTCTGGAGGTCATGTTAACGTTGAATGAGGTAATAATCACTCGGGAGTCATTTATATGCGGGAGTGGGAGGAGTCACGTTGCAACCACACGTGTTAAGACCTTGGTAACTGCTAATGGGAACATATCCAACTCGAGTGGGAGAAGCTATGGGCTCGGCACGTGTCTGGAATGCACTGGGAGTGAAAGGGGACGTTTAATTTGACCTTGTCCCAGACTCCCCAAATCCTGACTACTGATGGGTAAATGATCGCATGAGGTGAGTCCTAACCGTCAAAGCTAGCCCACAGACATTCACTACCGAGTGAACGACCGGTATTTGAAGATTGTATCCAAAATAGTTACAGTTAAGTAAGAGGTGTGAATTACGGGTGAGGGGGGAAAACTAGAATTATATCTCAAGGTTGCGTGCCAGACCTCACCAATTATCACATCGTGGGCTGAGTAAAGGCTCCTCAACCATTTAAGCCCGGTGTCAATTTCATAAATTATGCCTCTAATTTAGATTATTTGGTAAGATTATTGCTAAGACAACACGTTTAATTGAAAAAAATAAGATCGAGAGAAGAACTAGATTAAGGTGAGAATGTTTAAATCTTTCTTTCCCGCGTCTGAAAAAGTATCAATTTTACGGAATCTGGCATTGTGATGTGATGCAATTAATTAAGCCTAGAACATTAAGTAAGGTAAGAGATTAATGCCAAGGCTTAAATTTCGAGAGCATGAATACTTATCAATGGCTCAATGCAACGGCTAACAGTCAAGGAGAGAGAAATCGGAAAGGTATCTTGAAAGTTAATGTGCAATAGAATTTTCAAATGAAAAATTACATTATAATTATTAGAATATAATATTTACCTTCAAAATGAGTCTTCCAACCTAGTATTAGAGAATTACTACCAACTAATGGGTAAATAAAAAAAATGAAAGGCATAAGAAATAAAAGGGAATTCAGATACAGACACGCATTCGGACATTTAATTCGGGACGGGGGATACGAAGAATGCACAAAGTATGGCATACACAATCAAGCGTTAAATGGAACTCTTTTGGTCCTTCTCGTAAATGATGAATTTTTTAATAACATATTCACTAAATGAACTATGAACGTTATGAATTTGTTTCCTAAACACGGGAGTAAATTCGGCGAGTTGTTTATAGATGACGCCAGGTTTCGGATGATTGCATTATCAGTCCATAAAATATTTACGTATATAAATGCTGGCCAGGTTTAAGGAAAAACGGCAACATCATTTTGGAGTACCTTATCAAGGGATCAGAAAAACAAGAGGAAAAAAAAGATAACATGCCATACATCACTGAAAATAGCTTACAACAGTGAAGTATTTCCAGAAGTAGAAAAATCACAAAACCTACTATTGACCATGGAAATAACTTATGGGGAAGAAAAAAAAATTAAAGAATCAGGGGAATAACTATAATAAAGGACAGAATAATAGACTAAATAAACACACGGCAATAGGGTAGTTTCCTTCATTAAAAGAAAGGCATTGAGTGCAATTCGTTACCCACCATTAGTGCATTCATAATATACAAATTATTTGGTTTTAGAAATACCGGTTTAGACGAATGGCAAGGGTCAATTTTATCCTCATTTGAAAAAGGCCAGATTGGCGCCCATGCGATGCCACTCCACGTGACGTCACAGGGACCTAGTTTCTATACGAGTAGATAGGAGTTTTACATCGTCTGAGATTACCAATACATGCATGAGGCACAGAGCTCAGGGAAACATGTCTTAATAATCACCTATTAAAACTGGCTAAGGTCAGAAAGTTTCCTTCGTTTGAAAGGGTATTAGTAATTCTTATTTAAACTAAGCGCCTCATGCCAGCAGTCTGCATCGTAGCAGCGCTCATAGCCTCGGACCAAGGTGGCCTCACACAGCGGCAGCAGGAACGTCACACGGGCTTTTCCCAGCATTCATACCTAGCCGTTGCGTTTTCGTTCGCTTGAAAATTTTTATTTAATCGCGAAAAATAGATATAGTGATTTAAAAATCTAAAAGCGTGAAATACGTACTCCAGGAGTAATAATATTTCAATTTAGGAAATTAAAAAGAATAGGAAAACACCCTATTGAAGTGGTACGGGTATGTGCAACGAATGGGAAATGAAAGACTCCCGGAACAAATGGTGCAGTGGAACGTAGAGGGAAGACGAAGGAGAGTCAGGCCAAGGAAAAGATGGATACATGTGGTGCAAAAATAAATGGGTGACAGAGGTTTCGATGAAAAACTGAGGAAGGATGAAAGGGCATGGCGATTGGGAATCGAAAGACGCAGATCGTCACTAACCGAAAAAATTATAGGTGATTGCCAAGTTCGGATTGCAATCAGGTTATATGCATAAATGAGGCAAATTAATGAAATACACCGTTCTTACACCCTACATCAACCTCTCTCAGCATATGATTGAAGAATATACGTTAACTTGTCCCAGCATAAATATAATAGATATAAAATCTTTCTCATTGTGTTCTGAGAAAAGTTGGTAAGTGGCGATTGATTATAATTATTTTTATTATTCATTTTGCTATATTTCATTAAGTTGGATGTATTTTATAAAATCAATTTTAAACCCTTACCTCGAAGGTCAAACGGCAAATGCATATATTTATAATGAGAATATATATCTTACCTGAAAACTTGAATCTTAGCAAATGATTATTCTTGCTCTTTAAACCTGTTAATAATTCCGCATAACTATCGTCATCATGAATTTTATGGAGACGTGAACACTCATCAATCGGATACTTACTTTATCATAACTTTCACAAAAATTCAGGTGACAAGTCGATCTTTCAATTTACAATTAGATTAAAAATCGGTTGCTCGATAAATCGATGTTGAACGACATTTTTCCATCCTCCGCAGGTCTGGTTAACACAAATTTCAGTCAAGAGTCCATAGTTCTATCCCAAAATAGTGCCTAAGGTAGAACTTTTTAAATGATAAATGTTACCCCGGCGCCATGCTTTCTCACTATTGTCCCGGGTTGGTTTTCAAGCTGGATGGAAATTAATTAGTAACTTGAATCTTAAAAGCACATGTATTCTCTGTTGTAAGATTCACAAACTGAACTGATATAAAATAATCAAAAAACAAGGCACTTGGTAACTCAGAGAAATAAACATTGAAACTGCATAAAAATATGTCGATATCCCCACTGCAAAAACGCTCAACAATCGCCCACCGAATCAAATCCGCTCATCTAGTACTACTAGGTCAACTGGTATAGTAGTACCAGATGAGAGGATTTGATTCAGTGAGCGATTGTTGAGCGTTTGTACAGTGGAGGTATCGATATACCTACACTCACAACTGACTAAGTATATGGAGTAGATAGCAGAAAAAAACAATTCATGATTCTACATAAATGAAATAAGAAAAATATCCTCTGGACCGGGAATCGAACTACGGTACTTAAATATTATGGGGAACTGCACAGACCACTACGCTATCCAGGTTCTTACATTCCCATGGCAATTTTACCGAGCCTCATCCTACTAGATGTTTGGAAATTGCTGTGGGAGTTAAAGAATCTTCACAGCGTAGTATTCTGCAAAGTCGTCCGGAAAGTGTCCGTGGTTCGATACCAAGACCAGGGGAATTTTTTCTCGCGGCAATTCATGTATATTTCACCGCCGTTCACATGGCAGGCTTCGCAGTATTACACAATTCATGACTAATCAACCGCACTACTCGGAGCGTCTGATATGCCGATGTAAGCCCCATAAATTTGAGATATCAAAATATTTTCCAATTGACGGATGGCTGATCAAACGTAGCGTCCAACGCCGTTCACTCCTCTTTACCGTTCGTTATCTTTGCTGTGTAGCAGGGACTGTTAACGCCTGTCATCCCCCGCTAACTGCCCGATGACACCTTCGGTTGAAGGGAGAGGGGGAACCCTTAATCTCCCCACCAACTCCTCATCCGGACCCTTCTCCTGGCTGAGAACTCCCTGCCACATCCCCTCTTACCTCTCCCATTCTTTTATTCGAACTCCCAGTCGGGAAGTCATTGCGCCACAATCCTGCCATAGGAACAAAAGCAGCCACATCAAGTGAACAGTTGACTGGGATTGTGAAGAGGGTGCTTTTTTTATTATTCAGGGGCGTGTGCCGAGCTGTGAGGGGCGGGAGAAATAACCAGTAAGGCGTGAGAGAGTCGCAGGGCAGAGTCAAAATGACGCGTGCGCGGGAAAAGTGCAACAATTGAACATCGTCGATGCGCGGGGGACGGGATTATGTGTGGTGGCGGGAGACCTGGAAGATAGGAGCGATGAAATAAAAGGCGCCGGAGTCGCTACCCTCGGACCAAGATTCTTTGAGGATGGGGACATTTTTTTAAGGATGGGTGAAAAGGGGTGCGCAGTCCAGGGTTCGCCTGTTTTGTTGCGAGCGTGCTGGGATTGGGTCGGAGTTATGGGGGGGGGAGGAGGGAGAAGGGGATGTCGCCTCTCCGTATCGCTGGCCAGCACTCGCCTGTCCACTGTTCCGACCGAGGAATTCCAATCTGGGCGGGGTGACCCAAGCCAAGGAGTAGGGTGGGGATGGACTTAGCAGAGGGACGGGAGGCGAATATCCTTGCACCGTGCTGGGGTTTATCCGTGTAGCGCGCAGGCGGGAAGCTCAACCTCTTCCCTCCCATGGGATTTTTTCCCACTTCGCAATTATCGAGCGCATTGGTCTTGGCTGCATTTTTGTCGCGCTTCCCTACTCAACGATCTCTCTTTGTGTAAACTTATGCTGGGCCGTAGCGTGGCCAAGGTGTTAAAATCCCCTAGAGCCAATTGGACCTGACTATTGAAGTTTGTTCTAAAAATAATGGAATTTTACTATTCCATGAACATTTTATACACATTGTTGAAATTTTTATATAAAAACTCCTTTCTGAGTGTAGAGATCATGAAGGAATCGCTTAAGTTTAATGAAGTTACTAGAGACGTTTTATGGCCAGGGTTACTTAATTCGTGCATGACCTTGTACAGTTGGGCATTGATCAGTTTCCACATTAGGCTTCATCGTACTAGTAAAACTGTATTATATGATAAGGCTGGGCCAATGTTGCCTTGGGCTGAGTATGCTATGCAGGCAAACAGTATGGAGCGAGTGGTCTTCAGTAAGTGACCAGTAGACAGCTGGAAAGACAATTATTTTAATTTTTCTTTCAGCTAACTTTTCGGGGAGTTAACACATTCAATGCGGATGATATTTTCACCGAAACCTCCAGTGACGGATGGGTGATTTTGCTTCATAACGGTGGTCTTGGAAGTAATACAACAGAATTTGCAATTTTTTTCGTTTCTATTTCAAGCAATTAGTAAAAAACCCTAATGACATACATGTATGCCACCCGTCACCAGTAATTGACAATTCACGCAACCCGCATTACACACATGCAATTTTCCTTGTATGAAGGAGTGAACTTTTCATATTTCCGTTTATAATACTTCTTCTACCATTGATTCCTTAGGTTAATGGCGGAAATATCTTGGAATTAGTCTTTACGTGTTTTTTTTTGTTTCAACGGCCGTAGATTTAATTTTTTCAAGCCACAGAAGTAGAACACACAATGAACGGCAAGAAAAATATAAATTTATGGGATAAACATTTTTTTTAATCTATGTTACCCCAGAGTTATTGCAAAATTGAAACATTTCAATAAAAATTCTCACAAATGTTAATGATATATTTGAAAGCAAGGCCTTATAGCCCTGGTTGACCTTCACATTCTGGGCAAATTGCAGTCACTGTCCTTCGGATGCCTTCACGGTTAGCGGAAAAATGAAGAGCCTGCATCATTCCTAAAAACCTATCACGGCCTATTTTCTCCCGAATATCGGTACTCACACTAGTTCTGACCTCCAATCGTTAAAAATCGTGTTAACCCTAATTGCGCCCATGTGGAGAAGAAGGCCCAGCCAAGTTTCCAGTTCTCCCTGTCTAACAGCTTCCAATCCATTATGCCCTTAGTGAAGGCCCTTGGTGAAGGATTTTGGAGGAAAATGCTTACAGCAATTTTCTCCGTCTATGAGAGGATTATTTCAAAGAAAATATCATTTGCAAGTTGAAATAATCTCTGGGAGTGCCGCTGGTAGGGAGGGACTCCAACCTTGAGCCTTAAAAAATATCAAGCAAAATAGTACAATTTGTGTAATGGAGTGTTGCATATGTGATTAATACCTTAGTTTTTATGAAAATTAAGACTGTATCTGTACCTAACACTAGAATGTATTAATGACCTACAAAATGAAAACACCATAATGATCAGAGGACAAGTAATTGATGCGGAGCAATGACTGAGAAAATATGCCGTAAAATTAGGAAAAAAACCCAAATTATGTAAAAAAACGTAATTTGCAATAATTATTTTAAAATTATTAATAAAGTATAAAATACGACCTTTTGGACCGCATGGAAACATTTTGGAATAAAATAGTAAGTTTTGAGACGGGAATACACGTTATTAACAAAAACTAAGTCTGATAAAAATTTTTGTGGTTGTACATAAGATATGAATAAATTAAAAAATAAGATAAAAATACTATTTCAAGGGAATAAATAATGGTTAAATGCCGTAATGCTTAAAATACCTCTGAGTCTATTTTTTCCGCAATTTCGTTTACAAAGCTAAGGAAACAAATAAACAAGTAAAAAAATACAGACCAATACTGTAGATAATGTAATGCAGTGTTGCATACGCCATTAATATGTTATTTTTTTATGAAAAGGAAGAAAATCTGCAACTAACCCAACACGTATGAATAACTCAGAAAATGAAATAAAATAGAAATGAATAGAGGATTGGTAATTGACCTAGGGAAACGAATGAGAAAATATGCAGTAAAAGTAGGAAAAAGACCCAAAAAAAAATCACCCAGGATAAACGTAATTTGCATTAATGAAAAAATGTTCCTAGCAAAAGAAATTCAAATATAACATCATTAACTGAAGCACCGCACTAAGATCATTTTTTTATAATGTAGTGAGTATGAAACGGGGATAAATATCTTCAATAAAAAAGTTAGTCTAATCATAATTTTTGTGATAGCACATAAAATATGAATAAATAAAAAATGAAGGTAAAAAAACAAATTAAAAAAGATAATCCATATGTAAGACATGATTATGATATTTACGATAAGAATGATGAAAAAGAGACGAAGGAAATGAAAAGAAAAATCTCAACCTGCCAAATTGTTCCAAAAACAGCAGTAAATTAAACAAAAAAACACTAAAAATGAAGGAACACGTAGAACTAGAAACGGACACTTCCGCAATGGTGTAAGGTCAATCCCGAACTGCGGGAGGGTGAAAAAGTAACGCTAGGCTCGCTCGGAGCACCCTAGTGACCAGCGGAAAAACGTACTCCCGAAGACATACATTTATGTCATCCGCCTGAGTGGAAAGGCCCTCATGACATATATATATGTCATCCGCACTGAATGTGTTAATGGAGATAAAATGTCGAAAGTACACTTAATTTACAAAACATAAGGTGTTATTTCAAATTAAATTCAAGGATAATGCGGAAACCGTTCTGGCCATGGACGGAGTTTAGAGTTTTATGTTGGGGGGCCAGCAACCCTTCCAGGGGTTTAAGGGCTATGGAATAGCCCCCAGTGAAAAGGAGGCCCCCAGGGCCATTCCCTACCCCTCAAAACTCCGCCCGTGGTTCAGGGTGCAAAATATTTATATAATTTCTTTTCGAAGTTTCCCTAAAAAAATTCGGCTGTTACCATCTGTCAAAATGCGCAGTTGAAATATTTAAGTCAAAATATTAAAAAAGAAATTCCCACACTAGTATTCGTAGAGTCGCTGTACCTATTTCAACTAATTATTCTAATAAGGGATTTTTATTTTTGCTACAATTTTCAAAATGATTTGAGCGCATACGATTCGAGAAAATATAAATACACTGTTTTAATGAGAACCAATTTCCCTCGCTAAAAGTGGAAAGAGCAAGAATATCGGTATATTTCAATAAAGCTAATGCTTATAAAAATGCATTTGATCCTATTCAATAAATAACCGCAGATATACTTTTACATAGTCACCGTCGTGTGCGCATTACCAAGAAGTATCACTTCCGCTCAACCAGTCGCATTTCGTCATTTTTCGAAGAGAATCACTTGTTTAAAACTTGCGCAATAATCTTAAAATGAACATTTTTACGTATAAAGCACCCCTTCTCCCGATCTAAATGTAAAAATATTACTCAAGAATATCTAAAATATAAAAAATTACATGAGAAAAAATACTTGGGAAATTTTTCAAATTTGAGATACAGGCAAATGCTAACTCTGTATACCCTGCAATTTTCGAGATCATGGCTTTAGTTTTAAAAACGTATTATGTCATCCAAAAAAGAGTCTGCGACAGTATTCAGCGCGATAATTCCTTATGAAGGTAACCGGCCAAGGGAAAGAATATTACTTAAGTGGATTTTTTCATTCCGCAATAGTACTTGCCCGATACCAAAACCTTAAATAATCGTAAATATCCTTTGAAAAGCTTGATTAGTCTTGCAAGACAACTGCAAAAATCCTTGAAAACTGATTTTCTCTCTTGTGAGAGTACTTTTTCATACTTTGAAATGAGAATAAGGAAGAGGAAAAAACGAGCGAAAATGGATTTTCATAAAAGTGAATCTCAGCAGAATAAGTATCCATAGATTTCGTTTTTTTTATTTTAAATTGATTGACCTAGGCAACGCCAGTTTTTATATTCACGATCAGCACTAACATCTTAGTTGGTATATTGCGCATTATTTTTCTACTTTTGATTAAACATGCAATTGTGATTACAAACCAGCGACGGAATATTTGGCTTAATTTGTTAAATTAAGTATAAACAACGAATTTAAGCTATAAATAAATTGGAATTAATTTAATAAAGGTGTTTCTTGATATTTGTTTTAGCCTTATAAAAGACTAAAACGAAGAAAAAACATTCTCCAATCGCAGAATTTGTAACACGTTTACGTTAACCTTTTCATCATTAAATATTTTTATCAGAAAGTTATGATTATAGCGTCGCTGCTAATAGTAATATAACTAGTAGAACGCAAACCATTTCATGGATGAGGATAGCGAGAATGAGAATTCAAGACAGGACTGCTGACTCGTAAATGTCGACGAGCAGCCAATTCACAGCAAAGGTGATTGATTTAAACTTTTCTCACAGTTAAGGGGGTGGATTTGAAAGCGTTCTCATTTCACTTGGGCCACCTTCCACTCTCCTGATGATTGTTCTCTTCTGCTGCATACACCAAGAAGATCCCCTCTTCTATCTTATCTCTCAATTGATTCTTTCATCCAACCCTAAGTCATCCAATCCCCTGCGAACATTTTATCCATCTTCCTAACTCCTTCACTTAGACTCAAATCCCCAAAAATCCCGCCACGAAACTTAGACCTATATCAATCAAAAGTTCCTCCAAAACCACTCGCTTCAAAATATATCTCCTGGCATATCCCCTCCCGCATTGTTTCAACGAATTTATATGACCTTTGGGTGGTGAAAACCCGCACCTAACTCGAAAATAATTCAAATGGAGGACACCTTAGACCCCACAATATAAGAGGCGAACTACACAAAATATTGAGGATGCTATAATGTGACTTTAAACTATTTATGTTCCGTTGTCGTTTTATTACGATTGTTTATCCAATAATTAGCTGAATGAATAAAAAAAGAGGAAAATAATATTTGAAGAAATAAAGTTAATAATATCGATAATAACACGTAAAAATATATGGAATAAGTTTTAATTTGAGTTATAATATGTTCTTTAATAGTGCCTGCGTTTCGAAATACAAATTTACTTCAAGTATGGATGAAGAATAACTTTTATTTTACCTGAAGATAAAGCTTTCCTTTGAAGCCAGAGAACTTTTGATTGATTGATTGGATTGTAATTGTATGCGAAATATCGACGCTATACATTTCGCTTACATTACGAATCAATCCCATAAAGTTAAGCTACACACATGAAGAATCGGAAAATATATCATTGAGCAATATAATGAAGTGAACTCAGTTTTCCCATGTTCTTTACAGAACAGAAGTGGGAATGAAGTTAGAAACAGTTTGTGTCTACATGGTGGATTAAATTAGGATTCCTTTACCGTCTAAAGAAATTATAAATAAAATACGCTTATAAAAAGCCTAGATATAAGACAGATAATGGCAAAAATTGAGGATTTAGAAGTACTTTCAATGAAGTTATAGGCTTCTTTACAGAAGTAATATTCACATCTCTCGATGATATGGCTGTCTTTCTAAGTTATCTTCCCAATCCTATTCAATCTAAATCCAATTATGTTACCAACTGAACAATTTTAGCCAGCAGAAGAGTATTTTTTTGAGGATTTTTTACCAGACGACACAGATGTTACTTCAATACCCTACGCTTGAATCACCACAACTTTATGGAAATTATCAAAAAAATATTTTAGCTCTCTGGTAGTAAAATTGTTTCATGCTGCTGCGCGAAATAAAGGTTCAATCTATTAGAGGCCATCTGGCAAAAACAAAATATACAGGTAGAAAAAATGTTGGCGTTGGTCGACACACATTTTGCCTACTTTGTATTTCATATTATACACTTACCTACGGGACTCCTAGGAGTCACCATCAAACAATCCTTACTATAATCATTCATTCTTAATCTCAAGGATCAATAACCATTTTAACCAGGAAAATGTTAGAGGGATAATTTAGGTTCTTAGGTTTCGCATCGTAAAGAAGTGCTATGGGGATACTATTAATCCAGGTTGTTGGCAATATCCGGCACTCACAATGGACTGCCGACAGAAATACGATTTCTTAGTGCACGCACGGTATTTTGGTCAGCTTGATTTTGATTTTATGTGAGATGAAAAGTCTTAACTGAAGTAATTCGCTGTAGAGATGTAACAGCCATAATTTTTGAAACGGTTTGCTTCAATACATATTTCAGCATCACGCTATCCCTCACAGTTAGGGCAAGGATGTCGTAAATGAAAAACTGTCGTAACATTTTTACCTCTCATCCTACAACTGGGGGCATTTCTATTCTAGGTGCCCTAGATTTTGAGAAATCTCCGTTGATGGGCTGGATTCATGGTGAAGTGGATAAAAAAAATTCACCTCTCTGCAGTTCTCGCTTGGGATTAGCTCCGGATGGATTTTTCTGCTCCAACCCATCCGACCTCAGTTCTATTTCCTTTCTTCGACTCCTCCCATTCCTTCTCCATTGAATCTCATTCCATCTCTCGGAGGAATTCCTCCGCTCTGCCATTCCTACCAGCAATAGAGAAGATCCTCTTCACATTCCCCTTTTCGCTGTAGAAAAATCCACACTAACCCCGACATAAACCTCCCTCCAGACTTTGCTTTTATTTTTTTATAAGCTCTACTCCCAAGGTTTAATAAATACGATACGATTCATAACAAATAATTTATTTCAAATTTTCGTATAAATTTTTTCCATAATGTTCCATTTGCGATTTGAAAAGGGAAAATTAAAGAGAAATATTAACAATATTAGTAAATTTACTTATTCTTAGCACTTCGTTGTTCACAATTCCTTTTTTAAGAAATAACTATTCTTTTTTCTTGCCTCTTTTCCGTGCAATGAGAGATAGCAATGATAACAGTAACTTGGACTTTTTTGCAATCCATTGAATGCTTTAAAAATATTATTAAGTGAACAGTTAGGTAAATGTGTGAAACTTTTATAATTATTGCTTTCTTCCAAAGTACTTTTTGTTAGCCTTGGTGATCTTGTATTCACATAATGTCTTCTTTTTGTAATGGTCTTTCTAATTGAGTTTTGATTGCGTAATATTATGAAGTAATGTACATCTTTTATTTTTTATATTATTGCATTGGTTTATATTTTTTCTATTTTGTAATTTTGTAATGAGTTTCTATGCCCGTTGATAAACTGTATTATTATTTATATATTATTAGTAATCTCACTTTTTTCGAGCAGGATTCAAATCCATTAATAATGAAATTACGTACTTTTATAACAGTTACAGAATTTATGCATTAGTCATCGAAGGTATGGTGAAAAGTAAAGAAAAGACGAGTTTTAGAAGGATTAACATCGAACCAGCCAGTGGTGCACCATGACAGAGCCTCCCTCAACTGCAAATGAAGTGCGAAAATTCGACACGGGAAACATTTTACCTTCATTGCCGCATGATACACCCTTGAAACTACCTTCCCTAACCAATATCCATCGCCGTTCTTTCTCCTTAATCACGTTAAATGCAATTTATTTTCAAGCTCAAACTGTGACAAAATTAACGGCACGAATTTAGCCCTATCATATTTTTATTTCCACCTTGATGGAAAATTTACCTTTAAATTTTTCTTAATAATTCGTACTGATTCAGGAAAATTATCACAGTTTATATTTTCTTCAAGTTCATAGTTTTCTTCTTTCTCCCTCTTGAATACAGTGTTAATCCTTAAGATTTTCCTCTAATTACATTATTCCCACTCCTCTTTCTACCTGGTTTTTCCTTATTCCTTCCTTTAAAATCTATTTATTTTTAATTGCCTCGGCTATGAATTGCATTTAAAATGTAACATACTAACAAAAATTTCTACACATTAGAATTCATTAAATTTTAATTAAAAATAACAAAAATATTATGCATTTACATTTTGACATGAGGTTAATTTCCTATTTAGGCTGGATTCCTACTACTTAAATATCAAATTAATGTCTTTACTCGTTCCTCTATCCCAAATTAGCTTGTTTATTCCCCTAGACATGATTTTCATAAAAAAATATGCGCAACTCATAAGAAAATTGAACATATTACCATGCATTAAATTTGATTTTCAACTAAAATCCTAGGCGTCAACAATTATTTTAAAAATTTTGCATACTGGTTCAAATCGTATGGAAAAAATCGTAAAAATATTTCCCCATTAATGATTTTCATTGAAAAATGTGTAACTAATATGAAAATGGAATATACTGCCATTTATTATAATTGATCTTCAACTAAAATACTAAGCGTCAACAATTTTTCTTTAAATTTTACATACTGGTTCAAATCGTGCTAGTAAAATTAAAAAAGACAGTTTCCCATTAATTCATACAAAATGAATCGTATGAAATTTTAATAATTTTCTCGATGAAATCGCCTAAAGCTTACGCTTCGAATACCGATAAACCTTCACCATTTCATCCTCGCCTCACACCACGGCCTTTCCCCCGCTCCTTCACACGTCCACAGAAGAAGAGCTCAAATATTTCCACCCACCCCCCCCCTGCCGCTCTTTCCCGCCATTTCCATTCCCTGGCAGAGCCGTCAGCAAACCTTTATACGCTGTGATTCGCTTCCGTTCCGTGGGGGGCAGCAGCGGAGCCACTTGGCTGGCGACAGATAAGGCCTCCCGGGCACAATCTCCAAGGCCTTCAACGCCATAATGAGAGAAGCTGAGTGGTTTCGGGGGAGGGGGGTTAGGAGAGGAGTTTTCGGGATGAAAGGGGATGAGGCGGGCTTATTCCCGAAGGGATTCGCCCTGCAGCTCTTGAAATCTCGCGTTAAGCCTTTGTAAACTCCTCCTACCAATACCTCCCCAGCTCACCCCTCCATCCACATCGGCTTGATCCACCTTTCCGTTCCTCTTCACATCCAGAGCTTCTGCTTCAAGGAACGGTGGAGGTGGGGTGGGGGAGGACTATGACGGTATAATGGATTTCTCCGTGGTGGTGGGAGGAAGCGCCGCCTACTGGAGGGAATGATAGGTGCAAATGGCGCCATTAATTGCGTAAAATTTACGCTTCATTCGCAAATTAATTGTAAGAATTTTCTATAAAAGATTTTCCTAAAATGACATTATTCTGGCTCCTCTTTATCCCAGGGATTTTCTTAGTCCTCCATTTGAAACACATTCATTTTCAATTCTCTCCAGAGCGCCCTAAATTGCGTAAAATTTACGCTCTATTCGTAAATTGTGGATAAAAATGTTCGCTCTGAATGAATGATTAAATTTGCTCGGAAAAATAAATAATTTTAAATGTTATGTAATATTTTTACTCTAAGTAGGGTACGAGATGCATATAGTATCATAAATAATTATTAAATGGCAAAAAACTGAAATGTTTCAATGATACACACAATGGAAAACTACGAAGATAATACCATGAATTTTCAGATGTAAATCTCACTTAGAGCTTGCTGATATTATTTCATATCGAGATCATGGTCTAAGCGAATTGATTCTCTGTTTGCCAGATGGTACAAATTTGGTGGAAAAATGTGCAAGTTTAAATTACTCCAAGTATAGTTTAGTAAACCAATCCTTCGATGCGGCACGCAGTCAAATATTTTTTCCATGGTAAGAAAGGGTAAAGGCTGGGACACAATCAACGCTAACGTGAGACGGTATACGGGATCCGGGAGAACGTGAGACGGGGAACGACACCGTGCGGTCACAATTGACGTTCCCGTGGCCGGAAAGAAAATTGACTAACGCCCGCGCAGTGGTTTTGTTTGTGGTCTTCAGTCTTTTCGTTTGTGGGTAGGAAGAGTTTTGAAGAATGTTCGAAATCGACGGGGATAGCATGCACGTAAATTAAATTAAGTAATGGCTTACCTTAACTTACTTCTCTTCAGCTCACGTAGCACAACAGCAACTGCTATATTCGGCAATGGGCGCCAACAATGCTGTATCGCTGTAAACAAATGGCTCCTATTTTCGGGCTCTTCTGATTGGCTTTCCGTGTACGGGACACGGGAAGAGATGAAAGTTGCCCATCTCTCGCGTTTACGTACTCTCCGTAAACGGTGGTTGTGTTCCCTTCCGCCATTTTTTACCACTTCCCGTTAACGTCTCGCGTCTCACGTTAGCGTTAATTGTGTCCCGGCCTTAAGGAGTTTGGGGATAGGACTTAATGATTTCGGGAGTAAGCGCCATCATGATTGGGGTTGGGGGATCTTTTCCCCACCCGAAGAAGGACACTTCTCGCCTCTCAGCGACGAGGCCATACACACTGTACACTAGTGATGGGTCGATCATGAACGATTCGATCAAAAAGATTGAATCACTAGGTGAATCAAATGACTCATGATTCATTTCGTTAAAACAAGTCGATCATCAATCATCAATCACTCCGACTTCCGGTTTCATATCAATCATCTCGGTTTCCGGTTTGTTTCAAAATTTGGAACGATCGATGCTTGATCTCTTTTCCTCAGGGCAGAAATAGTTGTGAGAAAATTAAATACTATGTTATGAAGAACTGAATACTTGTGTAATCTTTTTCTTAAATGTTTTCCAGCAGTTATCAGTATTAATAACACCAATACACGTAAAAGGAAAATATTAAGATGACTCCTGTAGGAGAACGTTAAGAAGTAGAAGTTAAAGCTGGTTACATTTTATTGTGCCGTTCATTAAATTATCCTGCAGATCAGATTCATGCATAGTGTGTGGTGTATTTTTTGTTATATTTTGATCAACTATATATTTAGAAATTATTTTATAAGTGTTAAGAAACTGTGGCAGTTTT
Source organism: Ischnura elegans (assembly GCF_921293095.1). Lineage (NCBI taxonomy): Eukaryota > Metazoa > Arthropoda > Insecta > Odonata > Coenagrionidae > Ischnura > Ischnura elegans. Next base: position 90,301,768 of record NC_060249.1, read on the forward strand.
GCCTTCCCAAATATTTTCATGACACTACTTCCTTCATTTTTGCAATCTAATTTACTTATCTAGGAATTCACAATCAAAATAGTATATGAAATGATAATATGGATAGCAATCAGCATTACCAATGCTCTTCGCAGATGAGGCAATATTTATTCGATTATTCAAAGTGATTTATTAATCCATTGATTGAGTCTTTTCGATCTTGATTCCTTTTGAGTCTTTTCGATCATGATTCCTTTTGAGTCTTTTCAATCATGACTCCTTTGAGTCTTTTCGATCTTGATTCCTTTGAGTCTTTTCGATCTTGATTCATTTTAGTCTTTTCGATCATAGTGATTGAATCAATTGATTGAATCACTTATGTGACTCGAGTCAAAATGATTGAATCACTAAAATGATTGACTTTGCCCATCACTACTGTACACATAGTAATATAAACTCTATGGACGAAGCCATGGGAAGGGGGGGTTGTAAATTTCAGCTACCCCCGAAATTTCATCCCGTGCAGAAATTGTCTTTCATCCACTTTATGTTAGTCGATATCATATCCCTTCTTATTCACAAAATAAGTCACTTACTCATTCGGATTTCACTTTATGATTACATCTTATTCCGGTTACACTTCGAAATCCACTTTATGATGATTAAAGGCTAAATGTTCCGCAACGTGACATCCACTGAAATGAACGTTTGTGGTCAATAATAACAGTACTTTAAACTGCTATTTTTTCCCAAGCTACATTCGTAATAAGAATTCGGAAGTAGGAGTTACTGATTTCTTATTACTAGCAGCAATAAATTTATTCAAGCTTCTTGCAGAAATCATGAAAATTCATGCAATAAATGTCGGCGGTAGCTAGCTTGCAGAATGAAATTGAAGCCGTGATATCCAAAATGGCACGAGTCCAGTTGGTTGGAATTTGAGGTGAAAAGTTTATTTTGATCCTATAAAAATACAAAAGCTTCGGCTACACGTTTATTGGTGCGAATAGAAAGTGAATAGAGTAAGATGTATGTCCATTCAGTAAAGTCGAAGTGATGCCTTTGCAAGCTTCTGAGATGCAATGAGAAAGTGGATGGTATCGAAAGTTTGCTGAATGAACTTGCATTGCTTTGCAATTCACGGTATCAGTGGGACCTTCCACCCATTTTTTCAATGTCGATTGTGATTTAACTTGAAAAAAGAAGTGCCCATATTTTTTTTTGTTTTTCGATCCGCCCCAAATTCCTTAAATAACCTATGTGCGGCGAAAAATCGACGGCCTTGATCCTTTCAGGCCGTTTTACTCGGTACACGGAATTGCGCAGTCTGACGTACGTGTGAATGCGCAATCAAAATTGCGCCGTATAAAGCGGTGAATTGCTAGAACACATGCGAGAATGCGTGGATGCGAGACGGCAAAATAGCCCCTGTTCTAATTTCGTCCATGCATTCGCGCAATTCCACGCCATTTTAGAAATTAATGCAGCTCTAACCTGCGCAATTCCGTGTACCGTGTAAAACGGCCTTTCGAAGGTAATTTAAAGACGTCAACAGTCCGTGCCGAGCGGGTCACCACTTCTTCGCTTCTCTTCGAACTCAATCATCGTTCAAGGCTGGCTGTTCGTTTACACAACAGAGAGCCAATCCTTCTCTCAACGAAATGTTCTACCCTAGGGGGGAATGATCCGGGACGTGTAAGTTACGTCACCAACTCATGATGTTTGGCGGAAGCATTTTTTATTTTAAATGAATGACAAAGTGGCAAAGTGAGAAAGATTATTTTCATCCTAACTTATCTTATAGGGGTTAGATGAATACCGCCCTATAAAGACGAATTATTATCAATATCTTCACTTTCCATTTACCGAATTCTTTCAATGAATTGTAATTTCACGTCTGACAATGACGGTCAAGGGCGGATCCAGGATTTTTTTTCTGGAGGGGGGCACCAAGGTCTGTAAAAGCTACATGCAACAATTACTCTACGGAATATAGTCCTGATTTTAATATAAAAGTTACTAGCAAGTAAATATCTATAAATTTTATATTAAAATATAAATTTTGTTAATATTTCTATCAAGAATCACATCTATTATTTAAGCCCCTAAATCCGCCTATGATGACGGTCTTGCCTGTGTAAGTCATGCTTTAGGAAATATCAAGTTTTATAACATCACGACGCCAACTTATCACCACTGAACCTGGCGCGCCCCTCATGAAGCACATTTCTGACTACATGCCAGTTCCGAACGCACCACAACGTCCACATCGGCTGATCCACCCACTCGTTCTCCTCACATCCAGAGCTTCTGCTTTCGCGAACGGAGGAGGGCTATGACGGAGTAAATGGATTTTCTCGAGAGCGGCAGGAGGAACCTTTTCCCAGTCCGGAGAACGGAGACTTCTCGCCTTCCAGCAGTCGGGCTCGAAAAAAATAAAGTCAAGGGACGTATTATGGCGGAGCCGACGAGGCGCACGGAAAAGTCAGATTACGCCACGGGCGGCGGGGAGGCCGTCTTTGTGTGGGTGCGAATGTGTGTCTCTCCGGATGAGTTTATTCCGAGGGGGGGTGGAGTGTGAGAGATTGCCTTACGGGGTTTTCACAGCCAGCCCATGCCATCCGTGCTATGGAACGGAAGAGGGAGGGTTAGGGGGATGTGCTTCTCTCAGATAAATTTAATTGACTGAATTAAGGCTGAAGCTTAGCGGGCACAACAGCGTACCCACTCAAGTATGTTTAAAAAAAATCAGTTCTAAAAGTAGGGGACTCATTCTCTATTTAGGAATCTATGGTGAATGGAATTGAACGAAAAAAAAAGAATCATTCTTTGTAAAATGTGAATGGATCTATATTTCTAAAAAAATATATTAAATATTCTTCATCATCATCCATAGCTCCAAAGACTGGTTTGGGCCTTGGATTTCTTAAAAAAGTGTAACCGTATTCAGTTTTTTCATCATGCTTTTTTCATCCATCTTTTAACTCCAATCATTTTCAGATTTTCTTGTGCACTCAAGTATGTTTAAAAAATATATATCTAGAAGGAGGCAACTCTTTATAGGATTCAATGGCGAATGGAATTTAATGAAATAAAAGAATCATTATTTGTAAAAATATTAATGGATCCTTACTGTTATAAAATTTATATTAAATATTCTTCATCATAATCCATAGCTCCACAGCCTGGTTTGGACCTTGGCTTCCTATAAAATGTGTCTTCATTCAGTTTTTTCTTCATGCTTTTTCCCTCCATCTCGTGACTCCCATTGCCTTCGAGTTCTCATCCGTGGCGGACCTCTATTCCTGACCTATTCCATCTTGCTTTTTGGAATTAATTCCATCTTGCTTGCATCTTTGGAATTAATTTTAGCATTCAATTGACTCACATTATTTCTTCAGTCGTAGTGCCTTAGTTATCTACGGAAAATCATTCCTCATAGGAAAATTTTTCCCGCCCGCCTCTGTGACGGTGCAGGATTCCTCATCCCAACCCTTCCACATCTATCCTATCCCAGGAGGCGTCGTCGGACTCCTATCGCGGCGGCGCCTCCTTCCTTTTTCCTTCCATGTCCTCCCCCTTCTGTGGTGCAGGAGTAAAAAGCGAAAGCTTAAAATCCGGCCCGGGAGTGTAATCCTGCGAGCCCGCCCTGAAGTCTCGAATCTCTTGCCTTAGAGAATCTATGCATTCATCTTCTAGAATATCATTTACATCCATGTTCATTCTCATCCTCCATCTCCCTCCTTTTTCATCTACATCTTCATACTTCCCCCGCAAGCCGCCTCAACGGGCGTGTGGTGGGGGGTGTTACGTTTTGTGCAATTGTTTAAACACCAGCCGTTTACACATAAAAAGGAAATGCTCTGACAAAATTACGCCTAGCATTTATTGAAGTCTTTTATCGTGCGGAGGAAAAACGAATTCTCACACCTACTGTTTATGTGTGACCTAAAAGCATAGTGGGGTTCTAATTTGAAGCACTCCGAGTCGACCTTAAAGATATCCAAAATCAATTGCTCAAGCAATCTGAAGGTGCATTTACACTGTGTAACATGTTATACAAACATGTTATATGTAAAAAGTTACTTGTAACATTTGTTTAATGTAGCATTTGTTTTATAACAAGACTCACCTCTTTTCTGTAACCTGTTACCTACACATTTTCCCACTTCGTGCGGGAAACCAAAAACTTGTTATAAAACACGAATTTTTGTTTTGTAACATAATGTTCCATGTAACTTGTTACACGGATTTGTAACTTTTTCTTAAAGCATGTTATATGTAACTTGTTTATATAACATCAGATAACATGTTACACCGTGTAAACCCACCTTAAGCTTAGCGCGTAGCCTTCGAGTTTTTATCGGTTCCCAACCTAATTCGTTTAACATATGTGTAATGCTTTCTGTTTCTTTTCATCTTTCCTTGGCCTGGTCATATATCCTCATCATGATCTTTTTATGAAATTTTCCCAAAGGATTTTTTCATCGTATTTTGTTATCGCCCAAGACAAGAGTGATAATATTTGGAGTATCGTCAATTTATATTTATAGAGATAAATTCTACGGTACGTGCAAGACAGTCTAATGGCGAGGCGTGCCTGACACGTAAGTTCCCTAGATCCACTAGAATTTTCACATGTACTGGTATTTGTTTTTTTTTGCTATTCATAGGAATGTTTTCTACTTCTTCACTGAAGAAAATGATCTAGAGGTTTCCATCCTCAATAAATTCGCATCGGCTACAGAGAGCAAAGCATATGAAGTCCTCTAAGACACCATCGTGTATGGAACAAAAGTCTGACAAAAATTGAACTTAAGGGTGGTGGATTTTCTGGAGTAGAACTTCACGATTAAATGATTACTTTGCACAATTCCAACGTAAAATTGAGTCGATATGATGCAGCAAACTTTGAAAATTTATTCCCAAACTGCAATCAGTCATGACGATATTGCGGTACAGAAAAATTGGTAGGCTCAGTAAATAATTTCCAAAAGTGGAGTTTTTACATAGTAATTATTTTTTCCTCCCATTTATAAAAAAATATATAACATATTTGAAGCGTTTGGGATCCGAACCTGTAAAGAGGAACTCAGAAATATACTTCATTAACTTGTCGTTATGATCACTCAAAGCCGATAGGCGCCTCTTCTAGCTTTAGTCATAATTGCCCGAGTCATTCTGGCATGTTAGAAAGGGCATGTTAGCTGCGAACGTCTGGCAGCTGTGGTATGGGCAGCTAAAGATCTAGTTACCATTCAGAATTCATTGAGAGAGAACAAGAGATTGCACTCAACGATATCGCACTTCGTGATACGTTATATTTCTTAGGCACTTGAAAAATTACAATCGTCACCCGATCGTGAAAGAAACTTTTCATATGAGGAAGGGCAATCATAATAAGTTCGCCTAGGAATCATTAATAAATGTCCCACAAATGCTCAGGATGGAAACTTGAAAGTGGAAACCGTTATAATAGTTAGGTTTATCGTTCATTATAGTATACAAAGAGTAATGGATAGCTTTCATGTGGACACTGCATACGAATTTGAACATTTCTTACATTTAATATCAATTTAAAATACCATAGCACAATTGGTTGAATTGGACACTCAATTTTAACGATCTCGGACTCGGATCGATCTTGGCCTCGGCCCATCTGACTGAAGTCACCTGCTTTAGCTTAATTGAAGCTTGCCAGCACTTCGATAGGACTGAAGAGGGTTTTAGTTTGAGAAGGTGATTTAGATAAGTCTTGAAAGAGAATTATCCTTTTCAGACATATCTCCTTTCTCAAATTCAATTAGTTAGACTAACTCGACCTCACGAACTTTGTACCAACTTAAACCAAAAGTTTAACTTGAATACCATGCTATACGGTGAAAAAAACAGGAAAATAATTCGGGCTTTCTGATCCAACTTTTCCAAAAATCTTTATCATTAGGCAGGATATATTGACACAGAATTTGGGAGACTTTAAGATGAGAATATTACGATCGAATACTTAATTATTGTTGATGTTACAATGGTTGATTTACGATAATTTTATATTGGTTAGTTACGTCAATTGCTTTATCCAGGTACACATTGCCGAATTTTGATTTACATTATTTCTTATGGTAGCCAGAACAAAGGACCTGGTGCATATGTTATGCATATAACTTCAACGGGATTAGGAAGCATTCGGAAACCTTTAATAGAAGAGCCAATCAAACGAAGCCAAACGAAGTGGCAATGAAACCGATACCTACAAGAAATGGTGAGAGCTTATCGCCGCGAATGGGATCCATCGAAGCTAAGCAATAGTAAGTCCGGGACCTTGCATCTAGGCCTACTGCTACCATGTACTGAATTGAAAATTGCGCTTATTGTTGGCCTACAAGCAACTCTCCCGGTGGAAAACCTGAAAAGATTTCACCAGTATCATACGCCGGGAAAATGACAAAATCATATAATATGTTAAACGTATTATATGCGTTTAAACCAGGCATAAGCCACCATCAAAAATACACAAAAAATCGTCACCGGTGACACCAAATGGCCGAAATCATCGAAGACGGCTTTCGATCAATCGCACCACTCTGGAAGCCTACCTCCCAGGCGCACAATTCACCTTTTGTTTGAAGGGGACTTTGTCTCGAGGAAATCAGGCATCTCACTCCCCGGGCCACTTTTGACACCCGCCGAGAGAGGGATGGGTTGGGAAGGGGGTGGGGTGGATGGGGGTAGATTAACGGGAGCGGAGGTAGGGGGACAACACATCGGCATTGATGAAGGGGAAATGGGGAGGCGGAGAGAGAGGGGTGGGAGAAATCGTTTCTGGTGGTGGGGTGGGGTGAAAGGCGCATGGCAGGGCCTCACTCCGGATTCCATGGGTGGCTCGCGCCGCCGCGTGGCAGGTGCTGCGATCGCCTAAACATATTTTTTCCTCCCCTCCCCAGGCAGACTTTTTTCGGGGCATCATCAGAGATATACATCTCCGACACGAGCATTTAAGAAGCCCCCGCTTCCTCCTAAGAGAGGCTCGAGGCGCCCGAAGACGGGTGGCGGTGCCCGTACATACCTTCTTCCTCCCCTCCCCACAAAATACCCATCACTCCCAGCAATCCAAGCGACAAAACCATCCGCGGCGTCAAACCTATAAGAGGTGAGAGGCATTTTAAATGACGCGGCGCAGAGGAGAGTTTGAGAAGGTGAAAAAATATGCGTTGGCTCCGGAGATGATTTTTTTTCCGTCTCTCTCTCCTCATTAACTTCTTCTCCATTTTTTTTTACTTATTCGCAATCGGGATTTTTTTTTACTTATTCGTAAAGGTTCATTCTGCGGTATTTTTTCGCCCCTGTCGGTCATTAAGGTTTGCCATCTTTCCTTTTTTTCTTCCACTCTCTTGTTATCCTTTTTTTCTGCATTCAATTCCTTCCGACACCTCCCAGGAGTAATGTCGGCGTGTTAAGTCGTAATATAAGGCAAGAGTGCGTGTGTGGGTTTCTTGGAGGTGTTGATTAATCTTATGCCGTTCACTTTTATTCTTAATTTTCTACCTCTTTTCCTCTTTTAAAAAGGGAGGGTAATTAGTTCTTTATCGATCTATTCGGATCTTATTTGGCGCTGAAAAGCCTTTGATTTCTTCGAATAATTAATTTCGGATTAGAATCACGTGATTTCATTAATAAGGTATTCGCCATCTTTCGGAAGCAATTCCGCCTGCTACGTAATTTACTGGCCATGGTATTTTTCGTTTCATCAGCGAATATGATATACAGCAATGTGATGAAGACCTGGGTTTGCCTTACGTGAACATATGCTGAAATAATTATTACCAAAGCACTTTCTTTAATTCTCAACACAAAAAACAATTCACTCAATGCAAGTATACATATTAAAAAGTAAATTTCGCAAGAATGGTATTCACAGCATTTACGCTGGTGTTCATAGCCGTATGCCTCAACTATTCGACTCTTCTCTTTCGGTTCAATTTACACTCCTCCCCTCCCATTTAATTCATGGATAAGTGGGAACTAAATACATTATGATAATTTGCCGAATGGTAATACTTTAAATGAGATTAAATGTAGGTCGACGGTCGGCCATAAGGGCAGGTTAGCCCATTCCAGTTGGTTGTCTGACTAGGCGCTCGAGTGCGCTAAGAATTAAGAAGAAGCGGAATACTCTGGATTGGTGATGATGCACTGCAAGGTACTTAAACTTAGCGAGACTTAATGAGGGAGTAGTGTTGAGAACGGCCATCCAGAGGACTCATGGTCTTAAAGCCGTTATACACGGGGCACGTACTTGCACAATCTGACGTGTGTACGAAGGCGTAGTCAAAATTGTGTGGAGAAAGCGGTGAATTGCTAGAGGACATGCGAGAATGCGTGGAAGTGAGATAGCAAAATAGCCCCTGTTCTAATTTCTTTCATGAATTCGCGCAATTCCACGCCATTTTAAAAATTAATGCAGCTCTAACCTGCGCAATTCCGTGCCCCATGTAAAACGGCCTTTATAAAGGACAGAGGAGAATTTTGGCATACAGAATACCTTCGGAAACCATTTGAATACCAGGGGTTACGAGGCGTTCAAAAGTCTCCGAGCTTTCGACTATGCAGGCGATTAAATATGGGCAACCATAGATTTTTATGGTCGCTAACGACAATGATGATTTACTTAGCTTCAAATTTCCCGCCGTTTGATCTGCAATGGTCATGTGGGGGTAGTAGTTCGCGTGGTAATAGGACTAAACCTTGGTAGTGAAATGGTTGCCAATGACTAAATAAGGACTTTGTCATTGACTATTACACCCTTCCTAACCTAGAGTTAGACATCTTGATTGCCCGGATACTTCACCTCATACTTCAGTGATTTTTGACCTCCGCAAAATCGTTGAAGGCCATTTTGTTGACTAAAGGCATCAGGAGACCTTTTCAATTATTCCGTTGACCTAAAAAAAACCATGGTTACAAATGCTGATTGTCCTGATAGTACGGAGAAAAACTCAGAGAAATTTGATCCTCGATTGACCCGTGGAGGTCAACAAGTTGACAATATGGGCATATGGACTGTATCATTGACTTGGGCCACCTTGAAAATCTGAAGTTCAACTCCCTCGTAGCCATCCTTCTCTTTTGCCACCCATTTGACCGCGGTGAATACCACCGCTATGATCTCACAAGGGTCGAGGTTGGATTTTTTGCTAAAAGTTAGTTTCATCATTTTTCCCATGCACTAAAACCTAAGAAATGACATTTTCACCGAGAAATTTATTTGTTCTACCACGAATTATTTAACATAGCAACCTCAAAGGGTAAAATCAAATTTTGTGTTTCTACCCTAATTATTAAGTCAACAGGTATCATCATCATCATCATCATCACTGGTCAACAATCCTAGGACTGGTTTGACGCAGCTCTCCACTCAGTTCTCCTATCAGCTAATCTTTTCACTCCTACGTATTTCTTCTCTTTCACATCTCTCTTTACTTGTTCCATATATTTTGTTCGAGGTCTTCCTTTTCCATTCTTGCCTTCCACCTGTCCTTCGACGATTGTCTTCATCAGAATATTTAAAATTAGCTTTACATCAAACAACAAATAAAACCTCTTCTGGTGTGAGTGCCAAATTTTATCAAAATCTCGCAGCTTTTAAGTGGATAAAATTTAAGGCCTAAAATGGCTTATAATCGAGTCCATAGATTCATTTGCCAATATCTAAAGTACCGCGTGCCTTAAAACATGGCTGTTTTGACGTTTGGTACGCAATTATAGTCCTGTTTGCTGACAAAATTTTTTCTCATGCGATGCGAAATTCGCAGCTGTAACTATTTCAACATGAACGATAATTCTTCTAATAACTACACCCAAAATCTGCCAACGGAACCCATTACATTCTCTAGAAGTGCTGGATTCTCAAGTTTTGAACTTGGTACTAATCTGCAGGAATATTGCTGAAGCAGAACTAAGGAGATCTGTCCAGAACTAAAGCGCTATAATACGCTATTCCTCCATCCAAATTATCCAATAAATTGTTTTGTAGAGCGACCTGCCCCAATCCATGGGCTGACTTACTCTGAATACGGGGCACATTGGTCCAAGTCAATTGCGGGTCTAACAGCTGACCGGTCTATCTCCACAGCCGTTTCCCGGCTGTAAAAACAAACATGAATCCGCAAGATGATTGGGAGGTTGCCTAAATAGAATCTCTTCCACATCATTATACTACATACAATAAAAATTATTGCCAACATGACAAACTCTTTTTTTACTTACTAGCTGGGCGTAATTGTTTTCAGTTGGAAGTTAAAATATTACGAAACTAAATAAATTTACATTGAATTCGTCTGCTAGCAGCCTCAGATGTACTTTACCGGGCCGCTTGGGAAATGGTATCACGGTGGACACAAGATACAATGCAGCCTCGGGGCACGAGGTTGACTTTTGAAACACGGAAAAAGTTCTCAAAATAATACTACGAGATTTAAATGATAATATATATGATTGTATATGGATTAACCAACCTTTACCCATAAGGAAAATAATCCAAGATGGAAAACTAAGAGGTAAATATAATAGAAAACAATCAATGGGAAGAGTCAAATTATCCTGGAGCTTAATTATTGCAGGTATCATGGTCCCTTATTGTACGCAGCAAAAACGACATCTTAAATCTATCGGTTCTACAGTTTACTTCCCTAATTTTATCCTCGTGATAATTTCTGCCATAATAATTAGGCTCTCTCAAAATATTTTGAACATCAGGAAAAAGTATTCTGATTGAAATTTCCGCAAAAGATCTAATTTATAATATCTCCTTCGAACGGTTAGACTTTCTCATTCTAAATTCATAAAATTTAATTCAGTTACACTTCTATGGATATCGTAGCAGTTTTTAACAAATCTTTCTGCTCGCCTCTGTATTCTATACATATCCGAAACCATTCCTTTTTCATACATGTCCCATATTAAGGTATGCATGATCAACCATTGCGAAATCATGCGTGATTCGTTAAGGCCAGTAACTAGTTTAAAGTAATTTAGACTAGAATTTTAGTGCACATGAAAATTTTAGACAACCAGGATAAGGAGCACACTGCTGTTTTCTGAGCATCTCGCATGTGATGGAATTTATTGGGTATTACGAGAGGTTAAGGCCGTAGCCAGATTTAATATTCGCGGGGGGGTTCATTCCGATAGGGCGAACGGGAGGTCATTTGAAGACTTGGTTCATTTCGGAGGTGATGCACGATAGAATTATATCTCCAAAACATTTCGGAGGGGGTAGATGAACCCCTAGACGCCGCCCCCCGCTCGCTAAGGCCTTGCAAAAGGTTCATCCAGATTGTGCGAAAAATCCACAGAGAAAAAATAATTCGTCTTGACCGGGATGTGCTTAAATTGGTTCATCCAGATTTCAACTCGTTACATAATAGATTAAGAGCCACCGACTTCACACGCAAAGCTACTTCTTTAGATGATCAATCGAAGACAAATCGGTCTGGCAAATACTCTTTTTCTTTCCAACTTTTCGGTGCTGGTGGATGCAGTGGCGCAGCGAGGGGGATTTCGGGGGATAAACCCCCAGAGCTCAGAGAAAATTTTAAGTTAAATCTATTTTAGTTGATTGGATTAATATTGCTTATAGAATAGTGCGAGGATTAACAAAATATCCCTCAGAAGGCCGTAAAACTCAACATTTTGAACCATTTATTTTAATTTTTTGTCTAGCAGAGGGCCCCCGCACCTACCGCTTACCCTGACGGGTATACCACACCCCCAGGCACCCCAGTATTAGTTGCACCTGAAACCACCCCTAGCCTTAATTCCTAGTTGCGCCCCTGGGTGGATGCACTACGTAAACAGTCCAAATCTACGCAACATACTGGATACGGTTTGAATATTAACCATAGGAGGGCCAAAGTCATGCCTTTTCGTAAAATTTGCTACGAGCAACATAAAGGTTGCATATCATCTATAAAATATGTATAAAAATCCCGCGCACAGCCTCAACACCCGCTCGGAACAACTAGCTACTGGTCATTTTGCGGAATACCGAAGGTTGGACGATTCGCTAAATGCTTCACATAAACTCACCTTAACAGGTAGAATACAATTCCTAAAATAGCCTTTGACATCTAACCTTAAAAGAAAATCAATGTTGACACAGAGGAAACCTACACCCTTTTTTCCTACCCTTTTTCCAGGATAACCCTTCCAGCTCAAATGTTGGGCACATGTGTTCGGGGGTATCCATCAATTACGTGAGGCGTTTAGAGAGGGCAGGGGGTCAAACCGATTCTCATCTAATCTCACGTTGGGGTGAGGGGGCTCCTTGCAAATATCACGTAATTTTTTTACGCAAGAAACAGTGTAAAATGTGATTCTAGACTACGATCTTACTAATCTTAAATACTAGTCTTAACTAATATTAAATAAAAACAATTAAACAATTGTTTTTTTTAATAAATCCAACGCAATGAAGGATATATTAACGTATTCACACTGATAATACGCATTTGGATCAATCTCACGTGAGATTAGAGGAAGGTGGTCGAGCCAAATCTCACGATAACTCACTAACTGGAGAGGGGGGGGTCCAAAAATCGACAAAATAACCTCACGTAATTAATAGACGCCCCTTTCTCGGCTGCTGGGTGTTCCCTCGAATGACGAATAATAACTTCGTGAGGCATCAATGAGCACGTCAGCCAAACCCCTTGCCTCCATCCACCATGCCTCTTCTCAATGGCAAACGGAATCGTGACGGTACAGTGAAGACGGATGGCTGAATGATATGGCTGGAAGTTCACGACAGGTTTCGGGGATACCAGACCTAGATGAAAGGGTGAAACTAGTGAAGCGAAACAGGATGATAGGGAAAAATACGTCAAAGAGCCCTCGATCTATTTATAGTAGCTCCAACACATTTAAAAAAAACTCGAGATTTGTTGTCGGGCGTGGTCCAGCTCATGGAAAATTCGGAGGACGCGAACCAAATCATGCGGGCAGCGGCTGAGGCGAGATGTAAATCGAATTGGCAGAATTTGGAAGGTTTATTGAAAGGATTTAATTATGAGCGAGTCAGACGGAGATTCGGAGGGGCAAATCGTGAATGGATGAAGGAGTTGATAGCCATTCTTTGTTAAACAAACGAGATAGGATTGATAATAGCACGAGGAGATTAGGCTTTGCAACGACGAGTGTGGCCATCGCTATAGCGACGAATGTGCCAGCGATCTAAAAGTAAGAGAAATATTACTGTGGAATCAGAAATCATTCTACAGTTTAGTTTGAGAGGCTTATTCACTAAAAATAAGGTTGAAATCACAACAGCAGGTGAAGATCAAAGACTCAGCAAACATCTGAGAGTACTGTTTTCACTGTGCCGATGAAAATTATATAGATCACTCTGCTACTCAACCGTCACAGACAGTCCTCAAGATGGTAAATGATTAACTCATCGAAATGTTGGCGACGATAACTCGACCGCAATGGATGGAGCCTAACAACGATAGAAAATTTGCAGGTAAAAAATACCTTCTTTCAACCTCCCCCTCTCCTCATTTACTCAACCCGAAAGTCGAATGAGAATGATGATGATGATAATGTTCATTCCAAACTAAGCCAAAGCCTTTGGAGACTCGGAGGCTGCGCGCTAGGCTTAGACGGCTTGAACAATTGAGAATGGATATCTTTAAGAGCGACACAGAGAACATAATATTAAAGCCATACTATATTTCCAGGTCCGATAGAAGCGATAAATTAAGAGAGATGTTTTGCCGAACGGATAGATATGGGAATTCGTTTTTCCCCCGAACCATAGAGGACTTTAATAAACGCTAATCCCAACCTCGTTGGAGCCCTTCATTTTTTTTATTAGCTGTAAACGGCTGGTGTCCTAACACCCCCTACCACACGCCTTTTAGGCGGCTTACGGGGTATTATGTAGATGTAGATGTGACTATCACACATGCAGGGAAAGAGGACCAGTTCTTATTCTTATATACTTCCATATATTTGTTTGCACTTCGTATATATTTGTTTGGGTGTACCTGAATGCTAAAACGGTATTTGAAACCAGCACCCCTCGGTTATAGGCCAACAATTCTAAATGTTAGGCTCCTATGCTCCCCTCTTTTGTCCTACTTATTTCAAGGAGATAATGGGACAAAGGCGTTTCTGATTACGCTAATTAACTGAGAATGGGAATTAGAGAAAACATCGTAAACTTAACTCTAATTATATTCTATCTTATATTTGACTCAAATAAAAATTTCCACTCCCGTAGTTATTTCGTTATTTAATAGACAAATTAGGTAATAAACTCTCTGAACGACGATGTGAATCTAACTTCACAGTTAATTTCTCTGTTTCTAAGTGTTAGGGATGCTAAATCTCTAGGTGTTCCGGGAATCCCCATATATTCGAGTTGTAAAATTATTTTTCAGAGTTTTCAAGACATATGCATCCTGTTTAGAATCAATTAAAACTTTGGTTGGGCATGAAAGTTATTTGTATGCCTTTGAATGCTTTCAGAATTAGTTGTACTGCCTACGACTAGAAAAAAGCAGTGTCATTTTCCCACGTTCCACTGAAAAAAAAACGTTGGCAAACCTGTTCAGTAGGAATAATAGATGTAATTTTAAACATATTATTATTATAGTATTCCACAAATTAAGGTCAGTTTCAATGTAGCACTAAAAAGTAATCTGTGAGCCTCCCCTTCCTTCATGTACTTTTCTCTTCAATTCACAATAAAGCCTTCTCCCTTTCAATCTACCAAAAAAACTTCTCTTCCTTCCCCTCCCTCATTTCCCTAACATTCTTCCCTCTAACACTGTTTCCAACATACCCTCCCCGCTAATTACTTCCTTCATCCATACCTTTGTCTCCTCCGTATCTCTTCTAGAAGCTACCTCTCCTCACCCACCATGTCCAGCACTTCGTCGTATCTCCTCCTCTATGTCCATTTCACCTTCTCCATTCTTCTCCATACCCACATCTCGAATGCCTCCAATCTTCTCTCGTCTTCTTTCCTCAGTGTCCACGTTTCCGCACCGTAGAGAGCTACGCTCCAGATCAAACTCTTCTCCAACCTTTTCTTTAAACTCTTACATAGAGAACCTCTCAAAAGCTCCTTCCTGTTCATGAACGCCTTCTTTGCCAATGCAACTCGCTTCCTGATGTCCTTACTACTGTATCCGTTCTCCTCTAATGTGCTGCCTTAATATTTGAATTGCTATACCTGATCAAGTTTGTCACACCTACTTTCATAAACATGTTGATCATCTTATATTTTATAAACATATTGATCATCTTATATTCTCCAACACTGATGATGGTGAATTCCACACCTGTAATAGCATTTTGCTACTTTTGAGCTTTCTTTCGGAGATCTTGGAAGCGGGGAAGGGGGGGGGGGCTATCCTCCCAAGATAATGCAGTCCGGACTGGGTATGAGTACTCATTCATTATTTATCTGTTTGCAAACGGAGTCAGCGGACGCCATTTTGGGATGAGTTATCTGCGGGTGCATCTCACTCCATATAATCTCTTTAATCCACATTCATGCTCGTAATTCAGGACACAAGGAGGAGAACCGTCCCATCCTCCGTCTTTTGTTCCCATGCCTCCCTGCCACACGGAGGGGTCATTTATAACCAACCATCCCGCATTGGGTCCGACACTATCTCTGCCAACTGTTGGTCACATTTCAATGACCGTGCTCATATAACTATTTCCGTCTCGACCCATAGGGCCATTATTTCACCATTGTCACCCTCATCTCTGCCATTGTTGCCCCCCACAACCCAACCAGACCACCACCAGCCCAGTGTCGCCACCAATGTCACGGGCGGAGGGATTGCCTCCGAAACCTCTGGTCTTGGTCCCACAGGACGAGCAAAAACCCTTCCCTTCCGCCTCTCTCTTTGCGGATGTCCTGCCCTGCCGTGACTACGAAGTTGAAAGCAATTGCTTTTCCATGCTGCAAAAACAAATATGTATCTCAATGTAAATACATAGGTCCTCGAGCATTCTAACGGAAGTGATATTGATGTAAAACCCTGAAATCCGCTCTTGAAAAATATTATTTAATGAACTTCCTGTGTGAAGGACGTTTCCATCCTTTCCATATGTTTGAATATTCAACGGTTGCTTGGCGCTGTCCGTTAACGTAGCTAAAACTTTGAAGACCTGAAGATCGAAATAATCGCAGGAATAGGAGGATCAACAACTTTTCTATTTACACATAGTAATTTATTGAGACCTAACTTTGGGTCTCAATAAATTACGATGTGGAAATAGCAAAGTTGTTGATCCTTCTATTCCTGCGATTATGGATTTCCACCAAGTTACGCCCGCTACTATTAATCATATTAATTATTAATTAGATCGAAATAATTTTCAAGAAGGTTAGCGGAGAAATATATCGAATATTCATTTGGACCAAAGCTACTGGGATTGATACGTGAAATAATAAGGTAACCAGGATTTAAATCAATACAAAAAAATTAAATAATGTGAAAAAATGAAAATAATTTCAAATATATATTATAATTTAATGATTTTCTTAAGATTAAAAACTGAGTGAAATAATACATACATTTTAAGTGGGTACGATCTATTGATGTATCCAGCCTAGGTAGCCCGGTTTTACGCAAAGAATACATGAAAGATCTTTCCCGTCCTATATCTTTTTGCTTGTAATAGACGCCCACACATTGAGGCGTTCTATAAGGGTACCACATGTTTATATCCGTTTCCCTACACTTACTACCACCACATCAAATGTGGGACCTTTTTTTTTTACTCTTCCACTGCCATCCTGTTTCTCTACGTATCTCCTTCCTTTCCGAGTTTTTGCACTCTCTCCGCTAATTTTACATCGTCGTCATGTGGCCAACTTCGTGTGCTCCTCCTCCCGTTATCGTCTTAATCTTTTCTTCGATTCGTGTTTCTCGACGGGTCGTTTGACTGCAACGCTCGACAATGGAGTAGCCACCCTTATTCACCCTCACGAGACATTGTATATCGGCATTGGCCAAGAGACAGCTTTTTTATGCGCTAAGCGCCAGTTTTCCCGACCTTTTTTCGAGCAGAAGTCTACGTTTTGGGGAAAGGAACTTTGGGGAAAGGGTTTTGTGATCCGTTTTAGCTGGGTTCCACATGTTAAAATTTATCTTAGTGATAGGCTAATTGTTAAACTTTTCCTACGCCTTACTCACATCTAAACCACCAAAAATAAGTATAAAACAATTAGTTTTATCTTGTCGCTGCGAGGAATTATTGTGGCCGGAATGAAATTATTTGTTCAAATCACAACGCAATCGTGCATTACGCTCTTAGAAATTTCCAAAACTAATGTGATACGAACTTTTATGGTAGGGCTGTGGCTGAATCATTTCTGTGTGCCGCTAAAAATAGCATCGTAAGTATTGTATTTAACTAGACCCCCCCCCGAAGCCTCAGAATAATTTTTTTTTAATCAATCATTTAAAGAAATTAGGAAAGCAGAATTTCAAATATTTACCTCGTAGTGAAGTAAGATGGAAAGTAATATAAAGAAACGAGTTAGAGAGAAAAACTAGTTAATTAGTAAATGAATCTATATTTCACAAATATTACTTAAATCAGGGAGTCAACCACGCTCAAAGGTTCTTCGTCTACATTTGGACCACAGCTAACTAAGGGGACTATCATTCCGGCCACAATAATTCCTCACAGCGACAAGATAAAACTAATTGTTTTACACTTATTTTTGGTGGTTTAGATGCGAGTAAGGCGTAAGAAAAGTTAGCTACTAAGGTTAAGTGAGCAATGAAATTAGAATGATTAGTAATGAAGTTTGAGGTAATGATCAAGGGCAAGTGTGAAAACATTTGCAGCTCGGCAGAAATTTCTTCCCATCGTTGATTGTAATCATTCTTTCTCCGCATTCTAAGAATTTTCCAGGATCTTTCCTTCCTTACTCCATCGAATTAAAACATATATATCCTTTCCAAATTAATTTCACCGGAGAAGCTGTAGATCGATGTTTCAATAATAAACACGCTGCATTACCAGGGTATTTAATTGTAGAGTTACCCGTGAAGAGGTGTTGAGACTGTAAATATGTGCCAATTAGGGCGTACAATTTGGGCCTTTGGTTAAAACATGGTTAAAAGGCTAATGTCTAAAATATAAATTTACCTACTGAAACAGTGCGATACGCTCATATGTAACGGGCAACAACTGGAAAAGAACTTGCAAATACCTAAAGTATGCTTTGGCATTGTTTCAGTTCATCATCACCTGCCAACAATACTAGGATTGGTTTGACACAGCTCTCCACTCAGTTCTCCTACCGGCTAATCTTTTCACTCCTACGTATTTCTTCTCTTTCACATCCTTCTTTACTTGTTCCATATATTTTGTTCGAGGTCTTCCTTCTCCGTTATTGCCTTCCACTTGTCCCTCGACGATTGTCTTCATCAGGCCATCATGTCTCAAGATGTGGCCTATCAGTTTGTTCCGTCTTCTTGTTAAGATTTTCAGGAGGCTTCTCTTCTCTCCTACTCTTCTTGGGACTTCCTCGTTACTAACTCAGTCGATTCTTTGATGGTCATCATTCCTCTGTAGCACCACATTTCGAAGACCTCTATCCTTGCTTTCTCTGCGGCAGTCATTGTCCATGCCTCACTTCTGTATGGGAGCAAACTCCAAATGTAGCTTCTTATAAATTGTTTCTTTACTTCCATATTTAAGTTTCCCGCTGTAAGCAGGCATCTCTTTTGGTGGAATGCTCTCTTCGCCTGGGCTATTCTGCTGATAATTTCTTTACGTGTTCTAGTTGACGCGCCTAAATGACATGTCATCCGTCCGTAAAACTCTGGTAAAAAATTGTGAAAATTCCTAGTCATTCACACACAACGTGCTAAGAGTAAATGCGAGTATATCAAACCCTTTCAGTTACGTGCTCATTCTTTACACCCAGGTTTCATATTACTGTGCGATCGGTGGTCTTATTTTTAGGTGTGGGGAGATTTAACCCCTATTTGGGGCTGTACCACATCTTCCATCGAAAGGGTTACCTACCGGATTGGTTAGTATTTGAGATAAACTATCAACATCTCAGGTCATGTGCGCCATGAGAGAAGGATGGGTGGAGAGAAACCCAGCATCGGAATTAGCCCAGTGGCGTAGCTAGGGGAGAGGTCCGAGGAGTCGCCCCCCCTCGAAATATAAAAATACAATTACTTTCCTTCATGAAAGAAAACAAAATATTGAAAAATAATGAATTTTCAAAAGATTTCTTTGATGAATGAAGTTTTT
Source organism: Ischnura elegans (assembly GCF_921293095.1). Classification (NCBI taxonomy): domain Eukaryota; kingdom Metazoa; phylum Arthropoda; class Insecta; order Odonata; family Coenagrionidae; genus Ischnura; species Ischnura elegans. The sequence continues at coordinate 90,321,049 of NC_060249.1, forward strand.
TTCGATTATGAAAAGTGTTAAAAATGCTTAAATCCCTCTCCTGAGTACCCTGTTTTTCTAAAATTTTCCTCCCTGGTTTTAGATCCCCACTTCTCGAACATAATGACTGGCTATCCCACTGCATTAGCCTGCTCCTCAACTCAACGAAGTCATTCCTGAAATGGGAATGTTTGGGGAAAGAGTTTTCTGATTATTGAATATTGTATTGCATTATCATTGAGAAAGTTAAGGAAGCAATAAGAAAGTGAAGCCGATCCGACAATAATAAGTGAGTTAAAAATCAATTACAAGATTCTATCGATGAGACGGACAAATAGCCAAGCAGGCTAGAAAAAGCGGGTAAATATAGACGTTAATATGTTCTATATTGTGTACTTAAAAGTATAAATGCTTCACGATCAAAATTTACCAACTCATTCCAAACTGTGTGGCATTCCATTACTTAAATGGCTTCTTGGATAGTTCACTCATATTCAGATGCGGAGTGCATTCGTTGAAATGCAGCGCTGGCAATGGCGTCCACGTGGGGCAGACAGGAAGAAGCTTCGAATGCAGGAAGGGAGAAAATTTAAGTGCTTACAAAAATAACAAAGATGATAAAAGTAATTTTTCTAAACTAATTTAACTAAACAATTCACTCCTAATAAAACGATGCGCAATGACTTCAAAACCCAGCCTGACATTATTGAAGAGCTATTGTTGACTTAGGAACTAAAAATTAAATGATATTATAATTAAAGTGTTCTAGGGTCAATGTTCATTGTTAGTTGTATGATATTAGAATTAATGTATTATTTTTTACTATAGGTGCCTTACTTACTATACTTTACTATAGTTTTCTTACTTAGTTATTAGATAGGTAGATTTGTTATTCATAGATGTGTAAATCTAATGCTGCCACCAGGCAATAGCCTACTTGCAGAAATATGTAATTATAATATTAAAAAATAAAATTCTATTGATCAAGGTAGGTTTCCATGGAGTATTTAAGGTGCATTCTGGCAGCCTCCCCTTCCATTATGCACTTCCCTCTTCAATTCACAAAAAGACCTACTCCCTTTCATTCTATCTTAAAAAAATCCTATTATTTTCCTTCCTCTCCCTCGTTTACCTCACATTCTACCCTCTAACACAGTTTTCAACATCCATTCCCCGCTAAGTACTCCCTCCATCCATACCTTCTGTCTCCTCCGTATTTAATCTAAAAGCTGCCTCTCCTAACTCACCATGTCCAGCACTTCGTCTTTTCATTACATGATATACTGGAGTATCTAAACATTTCAGAAAACAAAGTAAAAAATCTAAAACTGCTAAGGGAATGAATACTATCCATAAATAAAATCGAGGTTTTTGAAACTAATAGTTTATTCCAATGGTAACTATGTGAAGTGTTTATGTAATATAGCTTAATGTTTTGTAAAAAAAAAGAAACATGAATTCCGTCTTTGTTCACAAACCGGCATAAATGAAATTCCCCTTATTTGTATACATATATTAGGAAATTTTCATATTTCAATACAATATTCAGGAAATTTTCAGTTTTTTTACAACATCACCAGCAATGGAATGTCTTTATTTGCGGTAGGCTATGTGGATAGAGGTGCTTGTACCTTTGAGACTGCCTGACGCTCCGAATTATTTGAACTTGAAAAATTCAAACAGCTATGGATTAAATATAAATTATTACATGACATTATTATTAAACCCAATTATTGCCTCCGCTTATGCAGACCAGATTTAAAGGGGCATACTCTCTCGGCGAAAACGAAACTTTCGATTAATAATATTAGGGATTGGTCTTCTATTTTTGCGTGAAGATCTTCACAATACTGCATTAATACGGTTCTTTCACTTTTAATTATACCATTACTTTTTTACATAACGCGACCCGGGTTTCGATGAGTAATAATCATCATCATTTGGCGTAAATTCTTATGTATTTATCTTATTATTGTTACCTAGTCACCTGACGGAGGAAGAGATGAATTTTAAAACGGACGCCAGAATAGGGGAAAAGAATGCGATAAAAGATATTCGTTTATTAGAGTGCTGTCCTGACTTTCAATAATATTTTTTTTTAATTTCCAACAGCTCTCTAGAGTCTAATTCACGGCGGTCGTTGCATAATTTTAAAATGTTCATTTTAAAATCGCTCCTATGGCAGTTGCATATATCTTTAACGACTCTTAGGTACCACCAAGGAGAAGTACTTGTTGGGGCTTATCTGGCTATCAAATTACACACATTATCGAAGCTCTTGTCTGAACATCTCCGATGCATTTTGCGACCATCTTAGCAATGTACTCCCAAAACACTCTCGCACCTCGAAAACAGGAAGATGTTGTCAAGGGCTTCCGCATTGCACCATGCGGCGAGCATCAATTAACGACGAATTTAAATTGCACCGTTCAGAACGCGAATGCATTTTCTCGAAGGAAGTGAGTGCTCAAATGTTGCCATTTTTTTTCTCTCTCACACAAAGCGATACAGCCGCCTGATAACGCCGAAAGGTGAGCAAACAACGTTTTGAAGCTCTTTCACCAGCAGCTTGCATAAGTGAAAAATGAAAAAAAAATCGGGACATGCCGAATGTCGAAGCGGGTACTACCAACATGGGGATGAGAACGCATTCGATCAAATGAGTTTCGAGAAAATGCAGTCTTCAAAAAGAAGGAGGCAGCAGCTTCTCGCATTACGCGCGTCACTTTTTTTTCTCCCGACAAAACGATCAGGTAAAGTAATGGCACGACCCTAATTACTCAGGAATGACGCATCGCCGGGGACAAAATGCTCGGTGAAAGCAGTTGGATCATAATAGCGGACGAAAAATGTGGTGAGTTCTTGGCAAAAGAAGTGGTAATCACAATTACGAACGGACACTGAATGGTGGCAAAAACTTACGATATTTCAGGGGGAGCAATTTATGGGAGGGGAAACACGATTACAACGTCGGGATGACACAACCTCATCCTTCACGTTATAACGGAATCGCAGTCCGCACGCATTCACTCCCCTGCCCCAATTCTTAACCCGCTTTCTCTAAAAAAAAAACACGTGGAGCAACGGCTGTAAAAATTACGGCGAGAAATGCATTTGAGTTAATGAATGACATATCAATTATACTTAGATCACGGATCAAGCATCAGCTCTTTATCTGAGTCCATCTACATTACCAACCAACCGCCCTCAGGAGCCATTGGTGTATTTAACAAACGCCTCACTTTTTATGACTCATCGTAAATTAAGATATATTGCTGCATGTGTCATGAAAGGGACCTTTGAGTCTGATGGTGAGAGAAAAATGGAAGGAAACTGCATTTAAGAAGGGTATGAATGGCAATTAATTTTCTCAGTGACTGAACCGGTTTGTACAATGTATAAAAACAATAGTAATTGGGAACGATTTGAGTCTAAATCAGTTTCACCAAGAGATATTGAAATTCGTTTGGGCCGTTCTCTAATGAAACAGAATTGCCAGGTGCGGAAAATCTGCCGTAGATTTCGTGGTAGATTCTTTCACTTTTTTTCATAAAGAAATGGAGAGATTCCACCAGGCATGTCTAAAAATGCATAAAAAGTTTTCATTTTCAGTAGCCAAGTCCTAATACAACCAAAACAGAGATAAAAATGAATTTTTTCACATTTTCCACCGAATAAGGTCTGGCTTTAACATGGAAATATATTCCCTATTTGGGAAATATTTAATAGGTAACTAGACCATTCGATTCTTCGAGTTACCATAACAACCTTAGTTTGAAAACTATGTCAACATACTTCAATATCTTCACTAGCTATCCTTCAATTGAAAAATTATGCGAGTAGTTAAATATCTAACAGGATTATCACTGTCCATGACAAGTACTGTTAGTTACTATATATCTACTGTAAGCACCAAACGATTCATAGTAGGTTACCTATCACTACAGGTAATCATTAATTTGTAGCAACATAATTGCAATAATTCGAAATAATTTCTATATTTTTACCATATAAGTCTATATACGAAGGAAAATACGCTGTATTTTTAGTCACGAATTGAAATTGAATTCCCTTAAGGAAACTAATTTCCTACCTAAAAATCTCAAAAATCACGTGGTGAAAACCTAAAAAAAATCCAATGCTGTGAGGCTAAAAAATATGCGATGAAAACCCTCTCTGGAGAAAATCTAGAAAATGTAAGGAGTAAACAATATCCACTGCAACACAATACTTGAATGGGTACGTGATAATATTTTAATAAAATATTTACAGTATTTTGTCTTCCATAGCGTAAAAAAATATATTCTTGCTAACCATTTCTCAAATATTGCATAATGAAATAGACATGCTTATAATACCATTAATGATACAATATGAAAATTAGCACCTAATTTACATGTGATTAGATAAAGATTTGAGATAAATGGGAATGAGCAACGAAGAGGGGAGGACAGATGGATAACATGAAAAAAGTAGGCCAGTGAACTATCGAAAAAAAAGGAATTAATACAGTTCTAAATTTGGGACCAGAGGGTGTGTACGCTAATGTCGATGTGTTGGTTTCCCTTTTTATCCAGCTTTACCCGCAGACTACACGTGGTGGATTTCTTTCAACGAAATAACGTGGGAATGAATGGAATTATACATTTCACATTGCAAATAAAAAATGGCAGCATACGGCTGATGGAAACCGTGAAAGTTAAACATCAGTATTTTATATACTTTCTTCGATATTTAATAAAAGAGGCATATCGGTGTGTCGGGATGTCGGCTTTAAGAGCAGATACATAGCCAACAAAATAAAAACGTTTTTAGAACTCCACACAGAGGGATGTAAATGCCATGATAGTAAATTTTGCCAAAGATGTAGCACGCTCAAAAGACTCTATAGAAAAGTTTCCACATTGTAGTCATTTTCATTATAAATATAAAATCTCCATTTCCTCCCGTAGGGATGTCCAACCTCCCGGATCCAGTTCCTGTAAAAAAAAAGTCTTATTAGCGCATACGGTACCGACCGGCTTCCATCTGAACAGTTCACCCACAAATATTACGAAATAGGATCCTTACGTTAGCCACTATATGTGTTCTCACTCACCGCGCATTAAAATGAGTTTACAAAAGTCGCCACTCGCGTCGCTGACGGACAAATTGATACGAGTTTCAAGGGGAAGTTAGGTATAACTAAGGGTATTAACCGAAGATAATACATACCATGATACATCAAATTCATTAATTTTCAATGCTATTCCTCGCAAATACAAACTTTATACTGCAAAATAACGGGACCGTATTGCACTCATCACCGCGCCACGGACATTTTTTAGAACCGATTAAAAAGCGACGGAAGTGGCAACAGAAATCAGCCTTCTATGGGGTGGCATGTAGGTTTACGTACTCCCGTTGAGCTCATCTATGACCATAGGATCAAATAGAGATACTCTGTGAGATGGATCTAAAAATAGCCCATAAAACACAAAACGGTGTCATGTGCTTTTACAAAAACTTTTTGAAGACCTGGTTGACAGGTGACGAAATCGGTCTCGACGGTGTCTTGAAAGAAATGAAAAAATATCCTATAATTGGATCGTTCTGCTCCAGTTGAGATCTCCCGCAGCCAATGACGTGTGCTATTGATTCAGCAGGCGATACCATAAGGTGGGGATAGAAAGGGCAGATTTCCTTTCACCCTGTGAATTCCCTCCTGGGTCTCATCTCGCCAGGGATAGGACCAAGGGGTCGAATACCCTTCCAGCCCATAACCCTCTCTCTCCCGGGCAAAACCCTTGGCGGAGTCACGCGCCGCCGATCTTCCATTGTCGCCTCTCGACTTCCCTGTCATCGCGCTACTCAGGGTTCGGGGAGGGGGAAGGCCATCTTTTTATTTAGGGCCCTTAGCTCCATTCTTCCCTTCCCCGTAAACGCCATCCAACAACACACAGCACCTACTGGCCCAAACCCCACTCCAGCTAACTCTTCCCCATACCTTGTCATGCTGGAGCAATCAGGATGACCAATACTGAGAGAATGACACTGCAGGAACAGTTCATTTAAAATGGATTGGCGGGTGAAGATTTGGTACTTCTCGTCAGTTCTTGTTGGACCCTATGCAGCAGGGGAAATCGGTGGATGACAATTATAGCTATAATTTTTACTATTAGGTTTGACATACTAATTTCTATGCTCTCCCTTTACTTTCATTTCACGAATTTCCCCTCTTAGTGAACGGGAACTGACGATAAAGAGCGGTTCCTCTACCACCCGGTCATTTGAAATGAACCGTGGACGAGGAATATTCTTCGTTTCAGCAAAAAATGTATAAGAGGTCACAAGGGATGTATACTAATACACTAATACATATCATTTTTCGTGGGTTCAAATAAAATTTGTCGTACTTCCGTTTCAATTTAGTACTGATTTTTCTTAAAGACATTTGCGATTTTTGCTTTAAAGGGGGGGGGGGCAGCTGCACTCCCCTGCTCTCGCTGGGTACGCCAATGAGAGGTCAATCGATGGTTGATGGTCAATCTATAGTCGATAATCGATTGTCAATGGTAAACAATGTTAATCGACACAAACAATTTACATCCGTCGATAAGAGGCTATCTACGATAGTACAAGTGCACTGACAATAAAGACACCATCAAAAATGAAACTCCAGAGTTTACTATCGATATTCAGTGACCAATGACAAAAGATTACTATCTTAAATCAGTTCATCAACCATAGTTAGCTGTCACAGCCAGAAATCGACAACAATATTCACGATAGCAACCGAAGTCAAAGAAATAGACATTGAAATCGATGGAAAACACTGTCCGTCAAATTAACGAATTAGTTTTTTGCCGAAGATATCAGCCTATTAGGTTTCCAGCAATCAAAATTGTAATTTAAACTGTCTACTGGTGGAAAAAGTGACAACGTACATTGGAGAAATTAAGTTCCTTCTGTTACGGAATTCAGTTCCCAAGTTCAGTGTTAAAATATACCTACGGACGATGAATCCTCTACATTCCTCCAGCGGCTTCCTTAACTCGCCCACCCTTTCTGAAATCTTCTGATCTGCCCGAGTTGCAATCTTTGCATTTTTGCGGGGAGTTCAAGTGAATTCACTTGAGGTGCGTTGAAACTGAGCAATATGTTATATAAACAAGTTACATATAATATTTTTTCCGCAAAAGTTACAAATCCGTGTAACATTTTACATTTGTTCACTGCCAAAATTACCCTAACCTCACCCAAGAAGACACTTTATTTGTAATTGAGGTACGGATCTATGATGAATTTGGAAACTAACTCCTGTCACCTTTAAAATGGAGTCTGGGGGTCGCCAACTTCCAAACTGTTGTCACGGTCCGAAATTAGCTCATCAGTCATCATAATAATGATTTACAACCGATGCCGTCGTGGTGAGGCTGTTATACTTTCAATTAGGCATCGTAACGAATTTCCTTCCATATTTTTATCGCATGCGATAAAAACAGACGTGAGGCGATTAATAAATCTCTAAGGCAACGGAGATGAGGGAGTTTCACCACGAGTTAGCATTCCTTCACGTGTTTGCCGTTACGTCCATGTCAGAAGCCATTTACGGGGTTTGACTTTTTAGGCAGTTGATCACCCAGAGCAAAAGAGCACTACTTTCAATGATATAACTGGTGCCTAAAAATGAGTTTTTATCGCCACCATGTCACACGCTAAGCATGTTTCGATTAAAAAGAAAAATTTTATCAGCCAATGCATTGAGGAAAAATATTTTTTAACCAATAACACAAACAGGATCACTCAAGAATTTTATTATTGGAACAAATAGTAATTAATCACATAATTTTGCGCACTATGCCTTGAGATATTAAATCCAATCGGCATCAAGACTTTCGTGTCGTTATCAGGGGTTGACACTCGAAAGATTTGGAATCTCAATAAATTTTGCGGTAACACGAAGGTTCAATTTCATTCAGCATATCACATTTTCACCTGGTATTGTCTGATTCCATTTAAGTATTTTATGATCTGGACTCACGATGGTGGTTTTCTACTAATTTTCCGAACTCGGGACGTTCCTCAGAGAAACGAAAAAGTAATCTCCAAGGAAAGTTCAAAGTTTGGTCTTCGAACTGTAAGTCTTTGCATGGGGAAATGTACATCCCGAAAGTAAACAGGGAAAACAGATGAAATATCATCTGGGCATCAAAATGATGTTAGGTGCGCCTTAATTATTATAAAAATAGTTATAAATCCTAATTATGGAATAAAATAATAATAAATATCCATGTCATTCTTTACGTGAGACTGAGAGGAAATTACGATACGAAATAATGAAATCCGTAAGAAATAACGCCCAAATGGCAAAAAACACCAGTCAATAAAACTTACTCATGTATAAACATGAACGCTTTTTTCGCTTTGTCAGGGGGTATTGACCTGAAATAGGTAAATTCAAAATGCGATCCAACAACAACGATATTCTGAAATCATACTCATGTTTTGTACATTGATTCCATTTTATTTCTCCACAAAAGGTGAGAATCTTTATCTCTGATTTTAGACCTCTGTCTGCTTTTTCCATGAAAAGGCCAATGAATGCAATGAGGAGCTTACTATCTTATTTCACCCGTTAACGGCCGCCTGCTTTACACCGGGGTGGGAGGCAAGGAATAACACGAACTGTGGCCCATTTTACACTCCGCAGTTTGGGTAGGCTATAGGGTATGGAGAAAGGGGTGGCAATGGGTTGAGGATATGAATAACAAGAGGATTATGGGTAGGGGCGGGGGGCGGCAGCCTTAGCTAGGCGACACGTTTGGCGGGTTCAAGAGGAAGGACGTGTTGAAAGCTATGGCATAACAATGGGAGTGGCGATTGTTGTCGACGGCACGGCTGCTTAATGGGGCACCCGAAACGCAATCATCGACACAAAGCAAGGCCGGCGATTCCACACCGAGCGTGTGGACCTTAAAGAGGGTTGTACCAAGCAAAGACACTCGCCAAAAAAGGACTCAGGAAAGTAATGAAATGGTCGTTTTTCCACTTAAATTGGCTTATCGATCCACCCACCCTACATTTTAATGAGCATGCACATTAAAAAAAAAGGTGAAAAGCAACAGTCACCAATTTTGCGCGGGCTGAGCCAAGGGTCGCAAATTAAGTTTTATAGCCCTAGGTTTCACGACCACGGTTATGTTCGCCCGAAACATATTTTTTTAATGGAACGAAAATTGATGGATTATATTTTTTTTTCTACACCGGACTCCTGTGTCGGCTACGTCAATCCACAAGCCACATTGACGATAGTGAAAATAAGAAAGGTATTTAGCAGCAAGCTGTGAAAAGTGTATTACACGTCAATAAAACAACGTAGGTGGGTACTTTCTTCATCAAGAAGATGATTGAGAGCTAAAGACTTCAAAAATATGAAGTATTTAAGGAGTGAGAAAAAAGAAGGAGACATTATACGCAATTATCCGGTCATAAAGCTAAAAGAAATGCTCACAAGCATCCTCAGGGTTAGCGCAACGCTAATTAATGCTGAGACAACGATCCAACCAGCTCCGCTTGCATGGGCCACAGATTTTATCAATTATTTCATCCAGGCAGGCACCATTAAAGAAATAAACAAGTATTTACGCTGCATATCCTTAACCTCTTAGCCTCTCAATTATTATGGAATTTTCGGACCTAAATCCCTTTTTTATTTTTTTTAAAGCTTTTATTTACGTATTATTTTATATAAAATTAAATGTTATCATACGATTCATATATTTATTTGTAATAGGGTAATTTTTGTCTTTTTATTTTGTCAGTTTTTGTTTTTTTGTCATAATATTTATTTTCAACATAATACGAGGGCATGTTTAAAATTAAAGTCTCCTATTAAAAAAATATATAAAATCAATTTATTCTCATATTTGCGTACACAATTGGAAAGGCTGATCGTTTAGCTCTTTTTCTACATAGACGCCTTGATGATCAGTTGCTTTTTGCATTCTTGTAACCAACTTTTTAATACCGACGTCGTACCACTCTCCCGCCGCGTCGCGAAGCCAACTGACGACTGCGTCTTGCACTTACATGTCTGGCTTGAATTTTTGTCACCCATGAGCATTTTGAAAGCAGGATAAAGGTGTTAGCCGCTCGGGGCAACTTTTGGGCTGTAAGGAGTAAGGTCGCTGATATCCCAACTGAATTCATTGCGTAGTGTTATTGTTTGATGTGTCACATGTGGACGCGCTTTTTCTTGTGTTCATCGGTGAGCTGCTTAGAAACTCGCCTGGCGGAAACCTTGTTTTAACTGAGGACCTCCGACACAATATTCTGCACCGAGAATTAGACACACTCGTCATTGAGACCTTACTTTATCTTATGACGGGTTATACCCCGGTTGTTGCGCACCATCTCGTCAATTCGAGCCGTCGTTGATTCCCCGACCGCTGCTCATCGTGGACGTTTTCCCGTCCATCCGCCGTCACTCCCGGCACCATTTCCGCACGTATTTGATGCCATACATTTCTCACCGTACACCTCCACTAACTGGTGACAAATTTAAATCGGAGAAACCTTTTTTGCATTAAAAAATCGAATGACTGACTGTAGTTCGCACCTGGCGGGCGAGCTAAGAGTGCTCTCCTTCCTAAATGACTGCTACACAGCGACTGAGCGGCCTAAGGTCACGTGGCTACTTCTACACATTGGCGAAGGAACCAAGGAATGCAGTACTGTAGTCATATTTCGCCTAGCGACTCGCGTTCGGAAATGGCATCGTTGGAGACCTTAGTTTTCAATACACCTTCGTATTTATTCATTACGTATGTAAAAAAAAATTAAAAGGCAACTACGACAACAACGCTACAGGCGGTTTTCTGGCTTAAGGAAAATCGGACCTTAAGGAAAATCGATACAAGCCGGCGAATCGCCGCTGCTTTATCCGTATGGGTTAAATAGAGTATTTTCATACGAATGCATCATGATTCATGACGATCATCATCAGGCGGATTCATCAAACAAAAGACTATTGAGTGAGTGGTCAAGGATATTGGCTTGAGCAACAATATTTACGCCAGATATCGCAACTTTACCGATTGTATTAAAAAGTGCAATGATTTATATACGCTTAATGATGACTTTCATACGATAAACGACACCTTAAACGGTATTTACGCTTAAATTTACGAATTCACGTTAGCCTATAATAGAAAGATTTTAACGATCTCAAAATACTAGGAAAAAATAAGCACTTAGAGGAATTATAAGAATCTTAAATATACAGTAGCTCGAAAAGATTTGCCTATATATTCCATCCTCTCAAATAAAATCCTCAGGATAAATTCTGGGCCACCCCATTTCATGATTTATGAATGTCTTTATTGACATTATCAACCGTTATTTGGCCAGTTAAATTCGTCTAAGGCTGTATCAAAGAAGATAGCGAATTGGCTGATAGCAGAGAAATATGACATTTAAATTTAGGTTAAATTATAAAAATGATATATTTTGGGATTTCGTTCAACTTCTGATAGACGAACTTAACGTCGATTTCCCCCTCTTTCTCTATCATTAAAGGTTATTTGCCACGGTTAATCAACGCCAGACGCGGAAAATTCTCGCTATCAACGGAATACGTGTCTCCTAGAGCTACTGTTATCTAACCTTTTCCTAGGAGTCGGAATAATAGGAAAGATATTTTTTTGACAGAAGCGACGATTAGATTTTACGTAAAAAAACGAGAGAGAAGGCGTCGGAAAGGTGTGAAAACTTGTTATTAAATGATCCTGACGCGTAGCCGGAGAGAGCTGAATTCGGCTGCATGCTGGAAAAATGATCGAAAGATGGAAGAAACAAATTTTCGCGAAATAAGACATTAGTCAAGAGTGCTAATTATGACGGAGCGCCTGGATCGCGATCACGAGATAAGGGAAAATAGGTTTTTCACGATTGGAAACTTTAACGACCACGTTTGACGTCTTGGGAACAAAACGTGATCGGAATAGAAGAATGGAAACGGTAGGCAAATTTTGGGGGCGATAGTGTTTTTCCAGGTAGACACAGTGTAATCAGCCAGGGGAGGTGTTTTGAGCTTCTCCTAAGTATCATTAAAGGTAGGAATGGATGCGTAATTATCAATACCCCAATCTTAAGGACGTGGGGATGGAGGATCATAGAGTGAAATATAGCGCTTGTATAGAAATAAAATGGCATTTTATGCAGCAACGTCATGGCAAAATTAGCAGTTCCGGAACGCACTTTCCTTAACTTTTTTTAGAAGTGAAATATTACTCGGTGTGTTTTTTATTATTAGTTATTATTAACATTTTATTGCGAAATTTTTTATTTTGGCTACGAATGCATATCTTAGAAATTTTGAGAAAGAAAAATTGATAAAAGTGTTATTTAACATTGTTTGATATTGTTATGTCTTTTGTCAACCACTGTCGGAATGGCTTTCCGGCTCCATGACACCACTGCTTTTATACACACACAGAAAATGAATGATTGGCGAAAAATCCAAGTCTTTAAGAATTTTTAATGCCTGAATTACCTTAGCAGCAACTTATTTGGGACAAATACCCAAGAACATAACCCGATTGATGAATTATCTAAGGCTTTATCCGGTTCATAGGGATAAAAGTCGCTAAGAGAGGCCACGCATCGGAGATATCTCCCGTAAACTTGAATATATTCATTTAATTTACCACTGATAACCGATTTTGTACCATATTCTTTTCAATGAAATAATTCTAGATTGATTCGGATTATTATTAGCGGTTAAGAAAGTAATGATTCTTGTTGCTAATACTGTTAAATATTCTTATGGCTAGCTGTAGCTATCCCTTTGCGAGGAAATATAAAGAGTAACTTCCGCGGCCACCTATCATTTTTTTAATCTTCTCTCTTACTGCAGCTTAAGTTAAATTACATTGAATCTATACTTCAACGTACACAGCCTCACCATTAACGCTAGCAGGTCAGCGAAAAGGCAACTTGAGTTTTGTCACGACGAGGATATATTTTGAGTAAACTGTTCATATACTTAGCGATGCTTACCGTGGAGGACGCCCTCAATTAATAAAGATACGCAATAAATCTAAGAAGAGTTTCTATCAGCGGACTAAGTTGCAGGTGTCTCTAAAAATTCGTTGTAATATGTAAATGGGGCCATAATTGGGGCAAAGTGTACATCTTCCAATAACTCGGAATGCAGTTCATTTATTATCCTTAAAGCTATAGACTAGATAAAGTCGAGGCTAAATACCATCTAGGGTATAAATGACCATGGGAGTAAGAGTAAGTAATACTATAGACATTAATGAGATTATTGGCACGAAAGTTATACTGAAAAACTTTTTTGAGTGCACCCTTGGGTGAGGTTCACGATGTATAACGTTGACGACTGACCCAATTGATTGAATAATCGAGTGCATATAATAATCGATCTGTAGGACCCTAGAATCAACCTGATTAGTGGGACCTAAGGATTAACACCCTGACGACCGAGGGGCAGGGAGAAACCTGAGGAAAATTTCAAGAGACTTGAACCTCAATGATAAACAGGAAGTAAAATTACAACAAATTATCTGCTTAAAATTCATTTTTCATAAAATTATTGGCATGTAAATTCTCAAGTAACATGACACTTAATTTACAAATGGAATTAAGTAAAATTCATAAAATACAATAACGTCAACGGAAACGAAGTAAGCTTACAAAAAATTCCGTTCCTTACAAATTTGAAAGAGCTACAATTTTTCAAATGTTTATACTTTTTTGTTGAGCCATTCAACAGAAACTTCAAAAATATGGACGCTAAAACTAAGTAAATATAAATAAATGATTATAAGATAATTTTAATACTTATTTTGGTCAAGAGAATTCTCGTAAAGTGACCGAAGACACGTTCGTATTCCAAAAAAGTGAGATTTTGCAAGCGAGCAAGTTCCTCATGCATCGTATTTGGAAGTAGGGTATGGTAATTCAAGTTCTTACATATAAACAAATAAATCCTCGTCATAAACTTAACGAATTAAGTAAGTATAACTTTTTTATTTCCTTAACGTAAAAATATTAATTACAAGCAAAAGAAATCACCTTTGACTTTCTCGGCGTAAATAGAACCTTATTATGTACCGTTTAAACTAGATCAGTGGATTATCATAACCAGGCAACTAAGATAAAACTGTTAAATACGTACTCATTATTTCAAAAAGAATCTTAATTTAAAAAAATAAATCAAAGGCTCCTAAAGTGCTCGTTTTATTTACAAACTTAAAATGCATAAAATAGTCCCTGAGCCTAAAAAAATAAAATCAACCCTTCTACCCTATCAAATTTAGTATTTATTAGTTAATTGAGTCAAAGGAATTGAAACAGAATACGCCTGACATTAACTTAACTATTTATGCTGTGGAAAACATTTTTATGGAATCATCTCAACGTTAAAAAATTATATTAAGTGATAGACTTTAATCCTTAATTTCTCATAAAGGACCGCATATAGGTTTGGCTTGAAACAAAATAATCGACAAGTGAAATAAAGACAGATTGAAAAAGTAATAGTGATTTGAAAGAAAAAGATCGGTACTCACTCAAACAGATTCTTTATATTCACATCAAATCCAAACCTTGGCAGAGATAAATTTCATGAGACTTAGTGACAATATCACTTCGTAACGCTTTTGTTTCTGCAAAAATCATTTCAATTTAAGAAGTTCTTATAAAAGATTTTAATTAAATTTTCAATTTGTTCCACACTGTAATTTTAAAGTCACAAACGCTTTCCAAAGTTAAGATTGTCGAAGAGATAGTACAAGTCCTAAACTTAGCCTATTATAATTATGTAATACTTCGATTCACATAGGTGATAAAAGAGAAGAAAAGAGATTTAAAAAAGATATGGCTTCATTTACGTAGATATGAATATATCATCTACAACATTTACAAAAAAATCTCTCATAATACAGACTTCAATTGTAGAAATCAATTCTGATCTGCATGCAGCTGGCAAAGAAAGTGGATATACGAATGAGCCATTAAAATAAAAACGTTATTTTTAAATTCTAAATAAAACCACATGGATGGAAGTTCGTCGTTGAATGGCCTGCCTCTAACCATTTGATGTTGAATATATGTACCTAAGTGCCAACTATACGCTTGAGAATGAAAGCCGTGGAACCGCCAACCGGAAAGAAAAAACGACGTCGATTGGTGTTCCCACTACATAAAAATGCGAACGTTAATGTGGAAGAAAAGGAAGATCATGGTCAATTTCATCGAAGGCTATGAAGAGGCATTGGCACGAAAGAAAAGGACAGCCGGCTCATTTCATTAAGAAGTCACTTCAAAAGCGGACGACTGTATACTCCCATATTTGGGAGTGATTTTACGCTCGGCATCATGGAAATAAACCGAACTACGAGGACAGGTGAGCGGAGGGTGACTGAAAAGCGAGATAAGAACTCGTTTTACTCCCGATCCATTTGTGAACACAATGGAAACACGAGGCCACACTTACTCATTATATAAAACACGAGCCGAAATTCCCAGGATATCCCATCGGAAAGTGATCGAGTTGAAATAAATGGCATTGCCGGCAGAACTCGAAGTCCGCTCTAGGAGAATAAAATCGATTAACATGCCTTTGATACCGCGGAAATCAATTCCGATGAAATTATAAAAATCCATTAAATTTATTCCACGGGATCATTACATTTCCGGTGAATATATTAAAGGACTTCTAGTTCGACGCTCAATTGGGGCCCGAAAGGTCGTCACCGTAAGACTACCTATTGATGAAAAGCACGTTTAGGATTATTGTTTCCGGCGAACATGCACTAAAATATTATTTTTGTAAGACATGAAGGGGCAGAAATGATCAAGGTAAAACTCAGACCTCTTGCGGTCACTTAATTTCCATTTTAACTGTCAAGTCGTCTATAACACGGTAGTAGGAATTCTGACGGAAAGTAAGTATTCCACCAGTTATGGTAGGATATCGCCATCATTATTTACATTTCCAATATTCAAACGAAATCATAGAAATTTTCCCTTGTTTTACACAAAGATGTTTAGCTAATTCTCTGATTTTGATTAATTAACGCGTCTCCAATAGATACTCTAACGTTACTTTCACTAAGTTGCCAGCATTTTCACCGGAAATTTTTGAAAAAATAAAAATAAAGACAGCCGTTGTTTTAGAGTTTTGGCTGACTCGATCTCCTACAACAAGTCAATGATTGAGAAGTTTAGGAATTAAATTTATTTTCTTAGCAGTCAATACTTGAAAAAATATATTTTTGCATAGCGTCAATCACGTAAAAAATGCAGTCGCGCAGAAGAAAAAGGACTTGTATAGTCACAACACCTGTTTGGTCAGCCCAAAAAAGACAAATATATGCCCAAATCATCTATGGAAAAACCCTGCTTATATTCTACTTTCATTTCAGCTTCTTTCAACAGGTAGATATTTGCGATTTTGTGGAAGTTAAACATATAAATATTCTCGGATTTTGGATTTAGACTCTGGTCAAGTTTCTTAGACTTTTTGTCTACTCACAGAATCTTGAACGCAAATGGTAATCGGCTTCTGCGTTTGGGACCAAGGTTGAAATGGCAAACTCCGAGATCACGTGATGGGTCTAATTGTCTGATCAAGAAATTGGCGTTTATTTTCACGTTGACTATTTCAAATTCACATTTTATTTTTATTTCGTTTTTATCTAAGAAGAAATACACGTACCAGAATTTTTACGAAATCAGCTCAAAAGTATTTCATTTTCTCTCTCTCTCCATTCACTATACTAATAGTTGGCCTCGGATTTTGGTTACTAGTCCGCTGCAATTTAAGCTTTTCACCTCCGAATTATTTGAAATTGATTCAATGGGCTGCACGATTTTCACATGAGAAAAAGTGACAACAAAATTAGAGGCATAGCACCGGTTGAACCAGGGTCCACCAGGGTGGAAATTTTTATTCTAAACGTAACGACTGAAATCGATATACCTAAGGTCAGGAATTATCACGAATAAAATTGGCATTAAGTTTTTTTTTGATTAATCAATACTTTTTGAGTTATTGATTGAAAACGAAAACTTCGAATTTTTATGGCATTACCACGTTTTCAAAATTTTTTCACGAATAACTATAAAACTACGGCTATTATCAAAGATGATGGAATTAAAAAAATGTAGCGAATAAAACAATTAAGGAAACAACTATTTTTGAAGGAATAATCTTAGTAGAGTAAAGAGCCAGATATAGTTTGTGGAAGGGCACTTATTTGGTGAATACTCGAGTCGATAGAGAGTTTGGAGAATACTCAAATGTCAAATAGTGGAAAAAGGTTTGATTTCATGGGAAAAATGACAAAAATGTTTTTCACAGTCATTGAATAGACATTTAAAATAAGCAATAATAGAAATCAATAAGAGTCAACTGAGCAACTATCTTGAGCGTCCTTTTACATATTGACTCTGTGAGTCTGAAAATAGCAGCATAGTGAAAATGACCGGCCACTACACAAGGAAACGGGCATGAATAATAGCCAGACGAGCAGGCGAAACAATGTCGTGGCTCCGGGCGCAGCGTTCATTTACGGAGCAGATAGTATGCGGCGCAGAGCTTGTCGGACATTGTGAAAACACACCGTGTGCACACGGTGCTCCGCTTCGGAACGTTTTCGGCGCGGCCCGTGAATTATCTTTCAGGCCCGCTATCATCTGGAACCGATTCCCAGAGCAGAGCGACAGCCTCTATCACGCAGGCAGGACGAGCCATGTACTCTTGGTTTCCCGTCAACGCTTTGAAAGAGGAAAAAAATAAGGGGATGTGAAGCAGTGGCGTAGCGAGGGAGGTGCCCAGGGGGTCCAGACCCCCTCCCGAAATATGAAAACACAATTACTTTCCTTCACAAAATAAAACAAAATATTGAAAAATCATGAATTTACTAAAGATTTATTTGAAAAATGAAATTTTTTCGATTATGGAAAGTGTTAAAATTTGCTTAAAACCCTCTACTTAGTACCATTTTTCAAAAAAATTCTCCCATGGTTTTGGACCCCCCCTCCCCGAACGAAATTCCCGGATTCTCCACTGCTGTGAAAGATTCAAACATGGCGTGGCCGACATTGCTAGCCCCTTCAACTTCAATTAATTTTCAGAATATCGTGCTCCTATTCTTTATTTATTTTTTCTGTTGTTCTTTTTAAATGGAATGGTAGGTAATGAAATGATATTTTGTAGTTTTTAACTAACGAGAAATAGTGAAATAAAAAGTGATTATTAAACCTCGAGAGACAGCTAATGCTACCCGTATAAAATCATTTTATTCCTTCCAATGCATCATGTTTCATGAAATATGTGTACTTTATGTACATTATGGATGTCTTAACATAGTTTAAATATTTATATCGTTCCCATAAAAAGTGATAAAAATTCTGAAAATCTTATGACGACGTTCACTCGTCATTACGCGATTTAGTATCGGAAATACATGTCAAGCTAGACTGGTCATTTTTAGCGCAAGGGGCTAGGAATCAATAATAGCCATGAACTACCGCATCTTTCGACAGCACAACCCCAGTCCGCTAGCAGCCTCGTAAATGAAATAAGTACCTAAGTAAAGACCCAAAGCCATGAATATAAATTCTGGAATTATATTTGTTAAAAAATTAGAATTGTTACGGAAAAAAACCACATTTTCAAACCGTTTATCACGAATAACAAAAACTACGCCTTTTATCAAAATTTTACTAATTAGAGGGTAAGATCTGAGAATAACTTTCAAGACATATTACGCACAAAATAAAAATCCGAAAATAAGTAAATAAAACTAGTGTGAATATTATAAAAAGATCATCTCTTATAAGCTCATGAACTAGAATGAACTTTTAGGATAGGTGTCTAATTTTCCTTTATGCTTGGGCAAGATTGATTGTAAGATTGCATTATAAAAACTGAACAAACATAAGAAGTTACCGGGGAATATATGCACCTAATCCTTGAAAAAAAAGTCTGACTTCCCCCATCAAAAATACTAAATTTGTACAATTGTCACCCTTTTAATGTTGGCCAAAGCTACAGCACGCAAATGCCCCTGCCAAAGTATAATTTCTTAATCAGCAAATGAACAGAGTGAAATATGTGATCGTACAAAATATTAGTTTCAGATTTCATCTATACTTTACAGCACCCTGGCTCGCACCCACCCCGGTATAAGCTCCAGATAATGATAGGCCATACTTTTTGAGGGCCTTAACTCGTTGAATGAGAATTTTTTAAAATGTGAACGTCACTCGCGGAAAAACTTATTTTTGCCTTAAAAATTTACAAATAACGTTCTTTAACAAAAAACTTTTTAAGAAATAGCATAAAAAGGTTAAATTTTTTACCTAAATACATGCTTTCCTAAGCCGAAAATGTATTCAGGAATAATAATTTTATCCATTATTTCATGGTATAAAAAATTACCCATTAGCGGTGATAAAAGGTTGATAAATTAATAATAATTCTCACCACTAAAATCATTACTTGAATACACAAAGAAAAAAATCTTAGCGCATTAAAAAAACCATTGTGATACCTGCAGTTGTTACCGAATTGGTGTCGTTGTTTTAATGAGCCTCCGACCGACCGTGGCTCGTTATAAAATCCAAATAATGATGGACCTGGCCGGCGCAGGTCCAGAGAATGGGTTTGGCAAACGAGAGGGTAATATCTGAGCGGGAAGCGGGATATACGTATATATCCACGCTCGATTGATAACGGCGACACGGGCCGTCGAGCGGTTTGGCAGCGCAGATGCCGCGGAGGCTGTATCAGCCGAGCGAGACGGTAGCGGACAGATCCTACTGGGAACGGGGTGCTTCATCGCCGAAACCCCTCCACTTGAAATGCATGCGAGCCCGCACAAACTGATGCACACCCTTCCACACCGTGCGCGGCAGATATGGAGGCCAACAATGAATGTGGATCGACAGAAGGGTTGTCGCGTTCGCACATAGCACGGGCTCTGTGACGTCCCGCTCATTCGGTTTATGTCCGCACCCGACATGGACCGCCGGAAGCTCACACGCTCAATTTCACGGCGAACCGCTTTTGTGTCTTCGGAAGAAGAGAAAGAAGTGGCAAAATGGTTTTACGGTCCGAGGAGTAGACGAGCGTGGACGCGGGCCTTTTTCTTGGGATTCGAGACGAAGAGTATGGCGAAAGTCGATTTGTCGCATGCCATCCTCATTTTCCATCGTTTGACAATATAACGACACAGATGCCATTGAAATTAAAACTGAGGAGAAGGCTAAGGGTAAAAATTGTTTGGTAGGCGGTAACTGGAGTGGTTGACAAAGGATATGTATAAAAATATGAATTGACTCAGTAGCTCAGTACTTTTATACATCCTCGAGGTGTAATTATAATTATCTTACGTAAAAAAAGATTGATTCACTGAACAACGCACAGCCAAAAATACTGGAGATTAAGCCATGACATTTTAATAATTTTACTGTTTTTGGGGTGGTTTCACCATATTGAGCTCCGTAAGAAATGCATTAAGTACATTCCTTGCAAACCTCTTTCCATAACCTCTTTTTTATGCTACTTGTACTCAAGATATTGGTTGAATATTTGTATCAAAGCGTGGAAAAAGATATGAGGAAATAATTGTGTGATTATTTAATCTGTTCAATCTTTTAATGCACTTCGTTTTATTTTAATTACAGTATTTTTACATTTAAATAGATATAACCAATTTTCTTCATTTTTTACGATAGAAATTAATCGTAACAAATAGGCGTAAATATGTATTGGAGACTCATAAAAAAAGGGGAACTGCTTTTACCTAAAACCTAATGTAGCCAGTAAAACAAACTTAATCATTTTAATGTCATCTTTTGTGTCTTCGCATTGTTCATAGGTAAATGCCTGAATTGACATCAAATTTAGATTGAAAAAAATAATTTGAAACTAAATTTAGATCGCAAAAAGTAATATTTGCCAAAAAATAAACCCATGCAACAATGATTATTCCATTAAATGCGTTCTCATAATATTACACTGTTTTTGTGGAGAAGAATTATGTGGCAGGTTTCGTAATTCCTCTTAGCCCTATGGCCATGGAAATGAATGTAATTGGTGCAGAAAGAAATTATAACGCTGGCAAAAAGTTGTACCTTATGCCAAAGTTTTTCGGTCTAATATTCCTCATTACATAATTTATACTCTACGATCTAAGTCGTGGGAAATATCAAGTTCACACGTTGCCCACGGAGGGGAAGGCTAAGCATCCAACTACGAGGGCGTGAGTCCCTGCCATGTTCTTCCGAAGGCCAAGATCTCTATCTCATGATAAACCAACTGCGAGATGGACGTATGCGTTGGCACAACGGATTAATCGTGTGACATGGCACAGCGGGACGCCCTTTTAAATACCGCCTCCGCTGCGCTGCTGTAAAGACTGAGTCGCGGATTACAGCGAATTTGATCTCGAACTTTCGCACACAGAGTGTCAAAAGGATAATCGCCCCTACACGCATGAAAGCCAAATCCCAAAAAATGCGGAAAAGAGTTCGGAGAATAACTTTGAAATAATGTTTTCTTCCTTTCTCCATTTTTCGGTAAGTAAGTCATTTTTACAGTAATCTAGCCGGATACATAGCCTTGGTTTTCGGGCTTCGTTTTTTTTAGCAATGCACGGCAAAAAGTAGTAATTATGCAAGAATGCGTTGAATAAAACACATTATTATGAATGGAAAAGAGTAGAAAAACGGTAATATCAACAGTTAGCTGTTCGGAGAAATATCGGAATGGAAAACTGTGTCGAACCAATCTTCGTACCGCTGTCTTATGAGATGTTCAGGAAACCACCACTGCCAAAAACACCATACGAGCTTAACATTAAATACTTAATCGCCGTCGATGAATTTGACGAAAGGCATCAAAGTTGCAATAGCTACATTGATAAAATAAAATAAATCAGAAATTGAATCAAGGAAGTTAACCTTAATTTGCATATTATTTTAGAATTAATTTTCAGAGAACAAGCGAAGGTTGCAATATTAACTAGAGCTTTTCTGATTATGTTGAGAAAATTGTATAAATTTTCTGCGCGAACGGAGTGAAAAATAAACTGACAAGTGAAATATTCGACGAAATCGTTACGCGGTCGGAAAATACATCAAAGTACAGTAAAAGCCACTGCCACCGTAAGCCACGAAGAAGGAGGCATTGATTTAGTGAAGAGTACAGTAATAAGCTATGCAAAATGCAGATGGAAAATTCATCTGTCAAACCTAGCAATTAAAAACTCGTATGTGGCAAAAACTTCCGTTAAAATTCCGTTATTTAATTTTAAAAATAAAATAAAAATCCGATATCGAAAGGTAATATGAAACCAATTTGGAGGAAATCATGGAGATCACCCCTTTCCACTGGTCCCAGGAATATGATCCATTACGGAAAGGTAATCTGATATGCTTTTTGATGGGAAAATATAGTTCAATTAAATACATCTAACGCCTCTGCGAATGTAAACCAATACAGAAAGTAATCTAATACGATTTATAAAGGGGAAAATACGCTCCATCATGACCACCTGCACCTTCGCAAAGGTAACTCAATACAGAAAGGTAATCTGATAAGATATTCAAGTAGGATGGGGACGATAACATATGCGATTTTAAGCGCGAACACCACCTTTTTTTTAACAAATTTCAACACCATTTACTAATGCGCACAGCAGTGTAAGGACGGAGGGAAGGAATTACGTTATGGCTCGGAGAAAATAAGTAAATAGAAATTTTAGAAAAAAAGATTTCATTTTATCACCTTGTAAAATATTCTACCTATGCCTTAGGGATTATCAATATTATTTTGAATCTTTCTACGGAAATTCTGAGCCTTTTTTTATTTATTTATTGAATCATTATAATACAGCCAAAACGGCATTTGCATTCAATAGACAACTTAACATCTGCAGCTTTTAAAAATATAAACTATAAAAAATACTATAAAAAACTATAAAAAGGATGTTAAAAAATCAAAAGACGGCTTTTCTAAGCTGCCTCTTGATGATCTGATGGGCATTGAAAGATCCAGGGAAGGGTGAGTAGACGAAATAGTATTGAAAGAGGTAGTGAGTCGGTAAAAAAGGGATCTCTGGGAGAGAGAAAGACGGAATTTAGGTTGGTGCAGTTGGTGATTATTACGAAAGGCGCGGGTGGGAATGTGGAGTGAAAAGAAAGGCAGTATTTCTGAGGATCGGAACTTGACATTTAAGGCATTGTAAATGAAGGAAAGATCATGAACATTCACACAGAAAACGTAGAAAGAACAGTTGCTGCCAAAAGAAACAAGTAATCGGCAACAGAACGTAAAACCTCGATTCGCACCCTGTTTGCGGTGGTGAAGTACACACGTAGCCAGCGGCAGGGGGTCTGATTTATTCTGGCTTCCGAAACCCCTTTCTCCTTCGCTTGGAACCCTCTCCGTAGGGGTTCTATGGCCGCCCAGCGGGGAGCGCTACCGCAGGATGGGTTTTTACATCGACTCCGTTTATCGCATCCTCAACTCCTGCCCAGAATTTCAATTCAATTGCCTCGTGGGGAATGAGGCGAGTTTGAAACGCTTGCGATAATAAATTTTAGGCTAGCCGAGGGTTCACCCATTCAAACATTTTCCCTCCATTGTTGAGGTTGGAGATGCGGAAAGGATAGGTTTCCCTGCGATCCGTCACGGTACGTAAATCATACGGCACGAGCCATAGGTACGTTTCAACACTGGAGGAAATCTGTGGGTACCATTTTCAAAAGTTCAACGTTAACCAAGGGTGTGAATAAATGTCAATACACTTCAGTCGAGGACAAAACAGCTGTTTGGATTGTACTTGGCCGGGAGAATAAAATGAATTCAGGACGATGTTTAAATACTCTTTTCCAATTTTAATACAAGCGATGCTGTTTTCCTCTGATCCAAGTTCTTTAATACCACGAATGGGAATATCGACCATAAGATATTCGTCGATTCTTACAATATTTATGACTTTTAATCTAGCGCGTTTCATTATCTCTAATTGAAGAACAAAATAAAAAAAATAACTCTTACTTAATTTGAACATTTCCTGATCTATACTCCTTCCATCTACGACGGAATTAAAAATTTTAGTTTCTCTATTCCGCATAACAGAAATTCTGATCGGAGGGTTCTTGATGCTAACAGAGTCAAGCCGTTTAACCGTTTCAGAACCTCTGATCATCGCATCAGCCTCTGTCAGAATAGCCTTATAACTCCATACACAGTCATCCTTCACAGCCTTTAGATTTACCTCAAACTGCACTGCAACGCATTCCAGTGGACTAAAAGTGTAAACTTGGATTGCAAACTAAAGTACGAGTCGAAAAACAATTTAGGCAGTTTGATTCAGCACAGTTCCCAAAATAGTGGAGAGGCGCGACTATGGCTTTTGTTGAAAATTTACCTTACCTCCTCTCTCGGGTCACATTATTTTTAATCCTCATTGCGATGATGGATATTTAATACAGATACTTGAGTTAAATATAATCAAAGTTAAACTTACATAATCGTAATAATAGACTTACCTGAACTCGTGTAGATAAGACGTAACAATTTATGAATGATGTTAGTAGCCTTGAGAATGGTTGACGAGTCGGAACCCGAAACGTCGGCGCTCTTCGAATATCTTACCCGCGCGGAAACCCGAGAAACGTTTAAATACGTAACAATTTCTTTACCACCAAAATATTCTCTCCCGATTACTCTAGAATAACTCGTGTCCACTGCACAATCGGCTTTTGCTTTTATTTATAGACTATGGTAATATAACAAAGATTTTTTTTCTTTTCACCCATCGAATAGAATGAATGTAGGAAAAGGAAAGTGTAAGTTTTCATCGACCATGTTAGATTGCCGCAGATAGGCTTTGATAGTGAAATTTGATCTTCTCCCCGCCGTTCCTAAAGCGATGGACGTCACGAATCTATAACGAGAATAGACGACGTTATGATGATCAAATTAAGATCATCGTAGATCTGGCCTTGGAATAATATGCAGCCATGGAAAAAGTCAAATATCATCCAATATGTGGCCCCAATCCTTTTATTGAAAAACATTTTGACGGACAGTATTTAGGGGCATAATTTTAGGTAGTTAGCTCATCATCTTAATAAGGAAATGACGTCCCTTCAACTGGGTTACTTTCCAACATTAGAGAATGTACTGAATGAGTATAACGATTTATTCGTTAATTCAACATCATCATTACATGGTAAAATGAGAGTAAGTCCTAGTTGATACTTCGAAAATGTATTTATTAATCTTAAAATTCTCTACCTGGACCGTTTTTCTCCAGGATTCCTCGAAGGCGTGGCCTATATTTAGATTTTCCAGGGACCTAATCAGCAGAATTTTACAAACAACCATGTCCTGAGTGGTAAAAAACCCACTCAGGCGGGATTCAAACACGTGGCCCTAGCATTATTAGGCGAGGACTTCAGCCCCTCGTCAAACAATTATCTCCAGATATTTTAGAAATATATTTTGTTAGCAAGGAAGGTGATGTAAGGCGAGATAATCCTGAGACTTTTATAGATCTCCAAAATTCTTTAAGATCAGTTACAGTACGCATAGAGTGATCTATACCGGAGCCTGTTTTAGCAGGCGTTACAGGGGTACCCTCCCCCCCCCCCCCCAAATTTAAAAAAGTTATCTTAAACTTCAAGTTGGATATTAATTTCTTATCCATTGTTAAACTTCTTAAATGTCTAAAATTAGTAAATTTCATCTGTTAATTACAATAAAAATGAAATTTTAGGCTCCAAAATGCGTTAAAAAATTGGTATTTAAAAAAATTTCACAATGGAAAAATCTCTTTAGATAATGTTTTGAACTAATATCTCTGGAATCTCTCTGGACTCCATGGACCCAGGTCATGACCTTCTCGCAAATTTGATGTTGAATCCGCCCTCGATCTTGACCGACGCACAGCCTTCTTTACCAGAGCGGTTTTCTCTTGCACCCAACGGGCAATCATATCGGAAATACCAGAAGTAAAGGCCGCTATACACGGTGAATGATCATGCGAATGAAATGATCCGGACTGCTATCATTCACTGGGCTATGCGAGCAAAAATGGAACATTTTCTAATTTTAAATGAATGGTCATGCACATGGCGATTCATTCGCGAATTTTTCTTATACACACGACGAATGATTTCGTTCGCATGATCTATCAGTATGACCATTGGTCATTCACCATGGCCACCACGACCACGGCCACGATCACGACCTGTGGCACACGACCAGTTTTAGCATTGCAACAAATGGAGCGACGCGCACTAGGCCAAGTGCGACTCGTTGGTCGGACCCGAGTCGTGCGACCAAAATTTTTGAATTTGGTCGTTCCCGACTCAACGGTCGTTGCGGCCAGAAATTACACATATTCTAATGGCGCTCCGCGCACTGACTCCGACTTCACTCCGACCCGACCATACCGACTGAGCAAGTGGTGAATGTATTTGCTATCGCGGTCGTGCTCTGGTCGGAAGGTGTGCGACAGAGATTTGTCGTGGTCGTTGTCGCGCTAGTGCGCGCCTGCCCTAAAGCGGCCTTAAAAGCAGCGCAAAATACAGTAAAATATAAACAAAAATTTCTTGAAAAAAAGACGTACACGAGCGTATACTGATATCAATTCAAATTTGTGAGATATTCACGGTAAATGCCTCATAAATTATCGCTAAGACTGGAGGCGAAAATTGTAGTGCGGTGAAGAAATTACAAGGCTCTCGATGAAACCGGAGATTCCTCAACGTTCGGGAGACTTTCGGAGTAAATTATGCAGATCATTCTTGGAGCGAAAACGAGGAAATTTCCAAGTTTTTCCGAATGATTAAGGCCTTCCCGTTCTTCACTCCTTTCCGAAATCTCCCCCGACCCACTGATCCAAACATTTTTGGTGGGAGTTACCCATGGGCATCCAAAAATTGCTACACCTCAGCTAAACCGAGACCAAATTCCTCAAAGGAAATATTTTCAAATATTTCCAAATTTCATACCAGTGAAAATAGATAATGCTATGGTGAAAATGGAAATGTTTAGCTACAAAAACATTAAAGGATTACATAAAACTGCGCTCTAAATCAGGGTGAAACTGTAAGCATTCTAATTCTATTCAATATGCACCGAAAATCTTAAATTCCAGGAAAGGTCATACATCAAATGGTCACATTTAAGATATGTATAGCTCATCACTTATACCTCCATTTCTCACCCATTTCTTACTTATCTCTACACACAGACAATTTATTCTACACGATAATATTTATTTCTACCATACTAACCACCATTTTGCTTTGAAAATGACACTAAATACAAAAGCTCTGACAGATGTCGATTTACATCCTTTTCATTGACATTCTCAATTTGGTTGCTGAATAGGAATCGGAAAAATTAGTCTATCCTCAATGTCATGGTCAAACTTTTAACTGAAGATTAGTCAAATTTGCATATCACTTCTAAAGGTTTTCAGTCACCAGTGATGAGGATATTAACTCAATATTAGAATAAATATTTTTAGAGGATTACAACGGGCGTTGGACTTACCACACTCGCCTCCTAAAACACTGTCAATAAAAATACATCTAACGAGTAATACTTCAGTCATGTAAGGGTGATTTATATTTTAAACGGCGTTTGCAGGCAGCTTTAGGCTTAATGATTGAAGTTAACGAAAAAACTATATCTATATTGGTAAGTAGGTGCTCACACGATAGCGGTGCTCAACCTTGAAACCGAAGTCCTCTTATAGTTATTTACGCAGGTAACCCTTCAAACATATCTGTAACCTATCACCAAAGTAAACGGGAGCACGGGATGATTTCTGTGAGCCATAAAATTATCTTAAAAAAGTCAATTATTGTCATGGAACGAATAAATGTTCTTACGGTTTGAAATTGGTGAGGGCTTTATCTGGCGTTGTGCCGACCTCGAAATTTATTTACATACAGGAAACCTTTCCATTTTCCACATGAAAAGCCAGAAAAATAACCAAAAACCATAATTAAGTGATTAATGTGTGACGAACAACTGTGAATTGACAAAAATGAGAAATATGAAATAGGGAAGACCTTAATATATTAAGCAAAGCATAATCTTCAACAAATGTGGAATCGGGAATGAAAACGGCAAGTTTACTATTCACTCACTTTATGTAGGATGGACTATGTTCTGCGAATGAAGCAAAGGTAGAATAATCCAAGGCTACATGACTATAATAGACTGGTTCGCTCAGGTAATTATCGAAGGATCTTAACGATCACACAGGTTGCATTCCAGATAACACTCACGGTAGAAAAAATGACAGAGAAATATTTGATTCATCCACGAAAAAGAAATTTATAATTTCAGCTACTTATTTGAAGCCACTATAAATTTCGCTTCGGTGAAAATTTTCGAATACTTTGCGTGAGTGTGATGAGTGAATTCAACCTATTTTCTTTTCATTTACGTGAAAAGTTGTTTCGCTCTTAAACCAATGTTAAATGGAATTCTAACGCAAATGAAAAAATAAACAATTATAAAAAATAGAGTGAGGACAAATTTTCCTCACTGTTAAAACATGAAAGTCAGAAATGACTATTTTTTAAAATTATTTTTTATTACGCTGGTCAAGAGACGATGCATTTTTATGTAAGATTCGGTTACTTTGTAACGAAATTGGCGAGAGGTTTTGATGCGAGCATTTGTCAATAAAATAGACAAATTCACGGGCTCGTAAGACAAAAGGGAGATATTACCCATAGAGTTTACATTACTAGTATTTATGATATTACCTATCAGGTGTTGACAGTCGTTCAGTTTTACGCTATATCAGATTCCCAAAAACACCGCCACTCAACGAGGAGGAACAGTTTTCTTGAAACGGCTAGTCACGTCATTATTCGTGTTTTCGCACATTACGGTCAGTCGAAAATGGGCATTATAACCCGTCGGTTAGTTCTGGAGCTTTCAGAAACGCCTCATTTTCCGCTCCGCAAGACTGTTTAACGACGATATATTCTTTATATAATATAAACCGTTCGCCCTGTCGTGAACGGAACAGATATCCACTCCAAAACGTTTTTTATCCATTAAAAAAAAAACAAAAACTGCGATGAAATCCATGTTTATCCTCGTTTGGATCCATCCCATACATAAACGTATCCTCTCTTTCAAGCGCTAATGGATAAAAAAAATAACATTAGATCCGACCAGAACCTGTGGAAACCCGCAGTATCGCGATTTCTTTAAGGCCTCGTCAAACGGATTCTTATCGTGCAAAATTTCTCTCACGACACCGGTGAAATTCTTGGGGTGAGATAAAGGTAAGGAGTTGCGCGAAGATTGAATTCGGGAATCTCGGGGTTTTCGTGTGGGCTGAGGGACCACGGTCGCCGATACGGAACTATGAGAACACAACCACTCGAGTTTTACGATCGCCTAATCTTCGCTTTATAAGTGTTGCACGGAAGCTCGCGCTCAGGGTTGCGCGTCGAGATAAAAATCACCCGATGGCGAAAAAAAATCATGATCCAGAAGAGGGCCACATGACGTGCGGAGCCGAGATAACACAAAAAAAAGAAACTAGCTTTGCGCATGGGCCGTCTTCACGATAAATTAAGACGTTTTTGCGCGGACGTCTGGAAATTGAAATGCTCAACTGTGGGAGATTTTTCCGAATGAAAGAAAAAGAAATATCACCGTTCGTTTAGCGGCTGGTGAGTGATTCCTCCCCTGTTGCATTCTTTAAGACATCGCAGTCGGTACTTTGAAAAATGGTGGGAGGCAGGTGCGAAGATGAACCTTACATCCCCTCGTATGAGAGTGTAATAATCCAATTTGTAGGACAATTAAGATACACACTGTTTGTATATCAATGGAGGGTCTTCATTAAGGAGATGGTGCAAGGAATGTAAGAATTTAAAATCTTTTTGACGAACTTCAAGAAATTCGTCAAAAAAGAACTTATTTCCCCTAACAGGTTTCAATATCAACATGATTAGTCAAGGCATTGACGACGTGATGACGATTTAATGCACTTTAAATTGGATACCACGGACTATAAAAGCTCAAACTTTTCTTTTACGCGAAAAAAATGACCGTATATCATATAATCCCAATGGTTTTTTGGGCCCTAAGTATCTACTAGCGCATGGTTGAAATTTACCCGTAGCTTGAAATACATTTTCCCCCAGCTCTGAAATACTTTCAACCCAATATGATTTCCCATTTATCTGTGGCTCTGAGGAAAATAGGTATAGTCATCTTTTTGAGAGAAAATGTTTGGGATAAGAGCTGGGGAAAAAGTTTGCCTTCCACGTAAGAAGCTACGCTTTAAAATACGTTTTCGTCACTATACCTTTTGAAATAACAAATTAGCCTTCATATTAACACTTTGACTGCGACTGTTCAGGTCCCCTATGATCCAAAAATGCGGAATTTTTTTTTTCTCGCCAACAGGTTTGAAATTGGATGTAATGAACATCCAGTATCACCAAACTAAAATTTTCAATTTCTTTTTCGGTATAATTGGATAATTTATTTTCCACGTCGATCGACGTGGTCCGCCGTTGACAATGGTCCGTGGTTATGCAACCCGTATTACAGAAGGTTGTAAATTTTCTTATGCATAAATACATCTTCTTTAGTCGCTAAATATCGATGATTAAAACAAGTATATAGTTAATCCGTATTTAATTACTACCCTCGTACCATTAACTGAATATTTGAACTCGGAATCCCACCTGATGCTCTTTTTTTATCGTACATTTTGTGCACAAAACATTTTTGGACGTTCACCTTAGATGGGGAGAATATACATTTTGATGTTGATCTTCTGCACATATTTGAGGTAAATACCGGAATTAGGTAATTTTTATGCCTAGCCTCATTATACTTACCTTGGAAACCTATCTTAGACCACTATCTTTTATACTCCCCGCTTGAATGGTTATATACTCGATGGTTCTTGAAGAGTGGTGGAAAAGAGTAGAGGTATATTACAATTCATGCACTCCTCTATGTTGAAAATACACTAATAAATTGGTAAAAGGATTTTGTAGGACAAAACAAGGACAAAGAAAATTTGTAGGATAATATGTATTTATCTCGAATTAAGATTAACAATTTGCATTCTTAGCAAGTAAAATAATAAAAATAGAATGACTTTTACAAATGTTTTATCAGGTTTTATGACCATTAAAAAACGTCAGTAAATATACAAGAATATGATAAAAACACTCACATAAACAAACATACTTATCTAAAACATATTCACCAAACATGATGCACGTAATTTAATCAATCCTTCCGTGAAACTCTTTGAAGCACTTTTCCAGGCAAAGAGGAGGATTTTCTGCGCAATCAGGGCAGCGGTATATAGTTTGCTGGCGTTTTCCTTTTTTTGTACATACACGGCAGTTTTTTTGTTTCCTTCTATCCCCTTTAGCTGTCATGGGGTTGAACTTGGGAAAGTGCATCTCAAGTGGTTGGGTTTGGGAAACGATGACGTTTTCCTGAGTCCGGCCAAAACTGACGAGTTTTCCTATAATACTAAGTCTAAAACTCTGTAGACTCATTTTCTCTCCCTTTGAATACATTTAATACAGTTGAAAGCTGTTTAATAGCATTATTTGCACAATATGGAGAGCAACCTTTTTATACCAACGCAAGGTCTTTCTTGAGGTTATGTGGTAGGACAAAAGTTGATCTAACCTATCAACACCACCCATGAATTTATTGTATTCCCTCACAGCTTCAGGAACCCTCCTTTCAATTTTCCTTTTGCTCACGCTATTCACCAACTTTCCCGAGTGCTGTGTGCTAATCATTGTCACCTCCCTTTTGTCCTTCCATTTTAGCACACAAACCCCGTCGTCGGACCACATTTCCACAACTTCTCCTTTTTTATTTTTTTCGCAGTAACTTCCGCGGGATTACCTTTTCGATTACTC
Source organism: Ischnura elegans (assembly GCF_921293095.1). Classification (NCBI taxonomy): domain Eukaryota; kingdom Metazoa; phylum Arthropoda; class Insecta; order Odonata; family Coenagrionidae; genus Ischnura; species Ischnura elegans. The sequence goes on from NC_060249.1 coordinate 90,353,014, forward strand.
CTCAACGTGCCAGTGCACAAAATTTTATTTGCTGCTAAACTTGCAACAATGTCCACACTGGTGAAGTAGTTGTCCATAAATACACAGTGTCCTACTCCTCCATATGCCTGCAAAAGTTTATGAACAACACCGCCCAGCGTGCCCAAGTCCTCCCTCAGAGTTTTCCCCGGCTCCTGTGTAAACTAAGATTTTTGTGACAAGGCCAGTGGGTTCAGCCAGCATGTATAGCTTTACACCAAACTTATGTTTTTTTCCTTTGATGTACTGCCTGAAAGACAATCGCCCCCTCCATGAAATCATGGACTCGTCAATACTCAATTCTCGGGAAGGGTAATATATTTCATCCATTATGTCATCAAAATGATTTAACAGTGGCCTTATTTTCTGAAGGCGGTCAGATGAACGTGGTTTTTGTGTCCCTTCGGCAGGTGCAAAATGTAATACTCGTAAAATTATTTGAAACCTGTCCCGAGACATGTGTGAGGGAAAGAAAGGGATGTTATAAAACTTGTCTTTCCGCCAGTAATCCTGAATCTGAGATATTTGGATCAGTCCCATGTGCAGTAGTAGCCCTATAAACACGAAAAACTCATTCTTTGTGACAGGTTTCCAACATCCTATGCGTGCGCGAGGAGATAGCCTCTCTTTCAAGAAACATTCCGCGTTATTATTTGTTTCTTGAATAATTTTTTCTACTATTTGGTCTGTGAATACCAGACGAAAAAAATCCCATGGAGTGTCTCCATTTGGTTTCACTTTCAAATTCCTCTGTCTAGTGAAAGTCATTTCTGGCAATGCGGGTGTTTCCATAGACCAAGTTCGGTCAGTACGACGCGCGTGGATAGACAAACCCGGAGTCACAGCTGAGCCATGGGTTAGGGAACTTGAGAAGCTATCACACATACCTATTGACGAATCTTCGAAAGCGTCATCATCCTCTGGGTATACGCAGTCTTCGGATTCGGTGCTTCCATCATCCTCCATATCGTCGCTACTTAGAAGAAAGCTGTCATCACTGTCCCCTGAACCGGAAGTATCATCTTCCGGGATAGCTTCAATTTCTTTCTCTGGCAAATTTCTATCTCTGTATCCCGAAATTGCGTTGGGTGAAGGCATTCCTACATTCGTCGACAGAATAAAAAAATTATATAAATAAAAAACACATAGGAGGTGCAAATTTTAACAGGCAGATATTTTGTCATCAATTTTTGAAAAATGTTTGCTTTTCTTACCAAGTATTGATGAAGAGGCATTTGAAGGACCAGCTGGAGACTCTTTGGGTATAGAAACTGGATCCAACGACGAATCAGAATCTAAAACGTTAATGCAAAGAGTGAAAGAGCTAATAGTTAGTCCGAGTGTGTCCGAGCAATCTCAATTAAACAGATGAAGTAATAAAGCAATAATTACCTGTAGTTGACTGTACTTCAGGAGAAGATGATAATTTGTTTTTGGAAATCCCTATTTTTAAAAAATTTTGTTTCGATGATTCCCCTAAATAGAAAATTCGTTTTTTAGCTTGTAGAAAATGAAAACTTGAGAATTAGCACTTTACACAAACTATTAAATTAGGCAAAACCTTACCTTGATATTGGGGAGATATTTCTACTTGGCGTCTTCTTTTCCCCATTATGGATACCACTGACCTAATGTACTGGAGCTAAAATTGCACTGCCCGATGTCAGAACGTCTCTCCTCCACGTTCACGTCTGTTCTGCGTTCTTGAATCTAAAACTTCTGGCTAATTTTCAACCGTGCCGTCACTTTGTAGTACATTGCTTCTGAATTGTTGCTCACCGACTAGTAGGTCAGAAGCACAGCTATTGTAGCAAAATGTTGAATCTGTCGTGTACCTACTTTACTGATTAAAACACAGAATGTGACACCAGCAAAAGTTTCCTTTAGGACGTAATGGTGTCCTGTTCCAGAAATATCAATTACAGCGAATTTATACCGACGTCCATTCTGTGTATTCTCATCTTACCGTTTCGGGTCTGAAAATATTTTTGGCAGCATTGCTTCTTCATCACGGTAGAATTTTTTCTAACGAAGTTTCCACTTTGTATTCATTTTGTACCAATGTGTTCTTTAGTACTCATAACATAGCTGTCTCAACAAAATCTGAGAGAAAACCTCCGCTAACAAAATCGACGGGTATAGCGCGATTCAACCAACAGTTACAACTGTGTATATGTATACACACACAGTTGTAACTGTGGTAGATGGGGGGGGGGGGGAAATATATTTATATATATATATATATTTTTTTTTCATCTACCACAGCACCGTCGTAGAAGTAATCATTTTGAAAGTTGTGATATTAGTCTTCACACGTTAAGAAATATACTAAAGATGGCGAAAAAAGGAGCAATGTGTCGTTGTCTCTAAGATAATCAATATTTATTATATATGTATCAGCTTACCACGCGGTATGAACTATTCGTAAATATAAATTAAATTTCATAATATTTCATTTATAAAGTTAAATACGGATTTTTTTACTAATAAATTATGTGAAACAAATTATCTCGCAAAATGATTATATTAAATCTCAAAAGAGAGCATAAGAAAATGATAAAAGTTACTCGAGGTAATGATAAACATAACTTTCAATGTAAGAAAGGCACCTTGAAACGGATCCGAATATATGATGTCTGGATCATAAAAAAGAAGAAGAATTAAGCACATGTCGGTATATATAGAATTAATTCAATCAGAAGCCATTTCATACGTAAGTGTGTTAGCACGTCGATTGACGTGTTCCGCCGCTGGCAGAAGATCGCGACCACGTCGATAGACGTGCTCCGCAGTGAAAGTGTTAATAGAAATGAAGTAGTCATAGTAACGTATTTTTTATAAATGTCTCATAATTTGTCATGTGTCATTTGCATAAATGTATTGTATTGTATACCAAGCTTTATGCTTGCTTTTCACTAACGATAAAAACATTTATAAAGGTTGCCTCCTCGTTAACGAAAAATCAATCTGATTAGAGCTAGTTTAGAAAAAAACTAAAACCGTGAATAAAATTATGGCGGAACATCGAGTTCTCATATAAATTTGCATTACAATAAGAATAAATCGCGACCACGGTAGGTCAATAATGAGCCACCGCGGTCCACTCCGTCGTGATAAATATATTGAATTTTAATAATTTTATACAATTTGATAACCTATATGAATAACATAACTGATGTTTTTGGGTGACAAAGCCATATAGGAATTCAAAGAGACTACATTGTACTCTGTTGAAAATAAACAAAATATTAAGAGTTCGATTAAAATAATCTAAGAAGCTTAGAGGGAGTTGTTTCAGTTCAATGTCCACTCCTGATTCAAAATAAAATCTAATAAGGACTACCATTCCTTTATTTTAAGCGATGTGACGTACGAAATCTAATTTGAATACCGTTGTGAATTTTTGATTTAGATGTGCGCCTTCGCGTAAATTTTAGTCCCTACACTTGCCGCTAGGGATATTGCCTAATACGAAACTTTTTAACTCACCTGCCTAGCTACTACTCTGAGCACTCGTTCGCTCTCTCTCGATTTGTTCTCCGACTAGCGCACCTCTATTCCGCGACATTTCTGTCCGTTTCGCTTATTTTTCTTAAGCCGATTAAACTTACTTTGAAAGAAGCTAACTTGCTTCTATTCTCAAATAATGCGAAACAAATACATTTAGATAAATACAACTGGAATATGAGCCTATGCATGCATCACCAATAGAACATAGATAGGAGTATATAAAATAATAAGGATAGCTAGCAATGTTGGCCATTTAGAGCACGCGCTGCGAGTTAAAATAAGCGATGAAGAGTCATCTGCATTTGGTATAAGTGAAACTTGCGCATAAAATCGTAGGCGTGTAATGCAAGGGCACACTCGAAGATCATTCATTCATGAAGGAAACATTAATGAAATTACCATAAATGACTTTCGGAAGGGGATGCAAAAACGAGCCATCTTGCATGTATCTTCGGTTTCACATTGCCGGCGAAGAAAACGGGGGAGGTGTATATTGATTTCCATACTCACTTGGGAGCATGTAGAGCATGCGCCGGAGAGTGCAATAGAGCATGCGAGACCCCCGCAAGAACACGTGGACGATTTCATTACAGTAATCCGCGGCGGAGATGTACACGAGAGCTAGACTACCGCACTTCGGTCATTACCTATCGATTGAGCGTAACCAATGATTATCATGAGGCGAAGGTAATTTGAAGGCGCAATATCCCGAAGAAGTCAGAGCTGATTTTAATTTTTTTTGCATCGTTCGAGGATATGGACGCAGCGGAACATCAGAGGGACCATGTCCACCGAGTTTATAACTGCAAGTTGTTGCAGCATCGCACGGCACAAAAACTAGTGGTTGTAGTGCAACCATTAAGGTGGGGTAGTCTTCCTAGAAAGCGCGCGTCGGGGGTCTGAAATTTTTGAAGTCATTAATGCTCAAAGGTGGGGTAAAACATGCCGAGCCGCTTCCGGCCCAAGGAGATGGCGAAGGAGCGAAGGCCCCCTTAAAAAATATATATTTATACGCGTCCGAAAGGGGCCCTTGAGGGATATTTCAAATTCATCCTTCCACATAACTAACTAGGATCTATTAGGAGTTAAAAGATGGCGTCCTTAGAGGATTCCCTCTCTCTTCCTGCGTTGAAAAGTGGCCTTTATCACCGTCGTCCGAAGCGCTAACCAGGTAAGGCCTCGTTTAGGACGAGATAATGAGTCGGAATTAGGGGAAAAAACACGAATCCGTGAAACGCACGGGGAATAAATGAGAGAATCAATCGTCCCCGTAGTTTTAGAGAAAGAGGAGGAAAAAAAAGATAATAAAAATGAAGGGGAGAATCGTCCGTTTGAGCATTTGAATTCACAATGAGACGAAATGGACAGCTGAAGGGGGGCATGCGATTAAGAAAAAAAAGTGACGACGGCTCTCCGACGCCTCGGAAGAAGTGGGTGATGGGTGGCACCACCCAACCCGGCAGGACAACACACGAGACGGACAACTGTGGAGAGACAAATCAGCCTTTTATTGTAAACCTGGGGGAACTTGTCGCGTGAGGTGAGCAGCCATGTTCCCAAATTATCCGCCGCCACCAACACCGTCCCAGAATACGGAAAATGTCCCGAAATTCCCGTCGATGAGGCGATAATTTAATTGGGGAGGACAAAAATATATTCCGCCTAATGCCTGGGCGATTTTTACGACTCGTAATGAAGCGAATCGTTAGGCTTTAATACATCTGCGACATTTCGAAGGCATCTTTTATTCAACGTTCCGAAGCAATCATTCCGCAGAGGTGGTCTTATTTTTTTATTTAAATAAAAATTGCCGTAGCGATTCCGAAGCGGAGTAGAAACGCGGGTCCAGGAACGTTCCTTGTGGTACACCCCCAGGGGAATAGCAGCTAGATTATGTTTGGGCCAGCGGTTCCAGCACAAATCACCAGAAATATTCACGCCCAGGCGTAGCAAGAGAGTCCATTTAGAGCTGCTTAGTATTCAAAGCAAACATGTCACTCGAAGGTCAGAGGAGAATCACGGAAAAGGAAAATATATAAATGAAATATTGATGATGCGGCACTGGCATATTTTCAGTCAAAGACGCGGGGAGGTTGCAGATGCGGAACATCGAATTTCGTAAATAAGGAATGCTTAGGAAAGCATATACTTCAAGTGAGACCACCTTACGAGAGGCCACTGCGATGCATTTCTTATCATGGAAACAGGCCGCAAAGCGGAAAAACGGATTAGCAGTGGAGGAAATTCACGTGGGCCGAGAAAGAATTCGTGATTACCTAAACTAAACAAGTCCTCAAGGTAGGAATTTTGGCTGAACAGGATATTTGGCGCATTTTGGGGGCAGCTATAGGTGGTACATCTTTTTTCTAAAAACAAATGATAAGGTAATATATCTAATCAAGGGGGAAAGTTGAAGCTCTGATGAAGATGGCTTCGGTCGCTTTTTAGAATTTACAAAGTAAGTGATATGTCTCAAAGCATTGCGGAATGAACCTGCGTCCTTTTGAACTTTCCGGCTTCCACTTCATTCGATAAACGATTCATCATCTAGAAACTGTGGTCGTGCATTAACTACGCTATCGAATTCTGTGGGCGTAGGAAGATGGAAAAGTCGAGAAGGGAATAGCTAGAGACGTCGACAACTTTCCTCACAGCTTTCCATAAAGGGGTTTAGAAGGCACATGTGTCACCGCCTACAACTCGAGGAGTAGTAGACGAATCAAAGAACTTCATGCAAGGACGTACCCAGGATCATAATTAGAAGGGGGGCACGCCATGGTCTAGGGGCAGGCAAGCCATGGTCTAGGGGGGGGGGGGGGAACGGGAGAATGCTACTTATCGACAATGGTGATTTGAGGGGAGAAAAGAATGACTTCAAAAACCTTTCACTCCGATAATGCTTCTGCTATTGCTTGTATCTAATTTCTGTACTTACACTTTTGGACTGTTCTCACTATACTAATGTATATGTTGGGCGATCATTAAACATAGTGAATGAGTGCCTGTAGGCCCAAGTGCCTGTAATCTTTAGTAGAGTAGTCCTGGGACTATAGAAATAATGTTTTACCGTAACAAAATTTCAGTATCGGCAGAGGGGGCTAGCAATTGCTTCTTGGCGGAGTACTCAGATTTCATGAAAGACGGAGAAGGCACTTAAATTGCCCGATACCAATTGAAACCATTAAAACCATTACCGGATAAAGTTGTCAGTCACAATCAGAACTCAACAATAGCTTTTCATGCCAAAGATCGACTCAAGTTTTTTAAATTATTCATGGACTGCCAATTGTAGCCAATCGTTAGTGATGTTGTGTTGAGGAATAATTACTGGAGACGATCGAAAATATTGACAGCAAAAACGTCATTGACGAGCCTTTGAGATTCGGTGGATATAAAAAATTACTGTCGTTTTCGAAGATATTTGCGATTAAGAAGATAGCCATGGACTTTTGGGATCAAGGTTAAGGCTACGAAAATTCCCCAGGCACACAATTTAAAAAAAAATCAGCAATAGCGCACAATAAACATTGCCTGAAAAATTCTACGCATTCAACCGTTGGAGGGTTGGAAGTTCATTTCGCAACGGCTTAAACACGATCAGTATTTTTTCATAACGAATGAATAACAAATCAATGGCCAAAATCATCTATTGCAAGAAAATATAATTAATCGCCGTCGGGCTTACCATGTGGAACTTTTTTATGGTAAGGAAAGATTAAAACCTATTAACCACACTACAAAACACGGCTTGTTTGTCCATGACCTGTTTCAGCAATTCATCGCGATTATTAAGGGATTACCTTTGATGATAGGGTAATAATTAGCGTGGCTAAATAGAAAAAAAGGCAATTGGTTTTGAATATTATAATGTAGTTAATTTTTTATTTAATAATATTTGTGCTTTATTTTTTCAGCTCTGTGCTTTAGCTTTTTTTATCCTTTGAAGTAAAGTTTTCTTTCGTTGAAATCTGTATTGCAATGGAAATATTTTAGTCGGTATCCTCAAAACAGGAGTTTCTTCTCTACACCTCATTCTAGGAGGCTATTTGTTTTAATCATGTGCGTACATCATGAAATGAATCCTCGAAAAAAATTATTTACACATTTTATGAAGCTATTAAGATAAGCCGTGTCGTTTTTAAGTTTTTTAACAAAACATTGATACATACTCAGGAGCTACTCAGCCTCATATGAACTTTCTATACATTTACAAGAGTATAATCGTCCTTATTGTGCAAATATTCCAGTATTTAACGGACCATTTTTTTAAGTAATACAAAAAAAACAAGAAAATATAAAGTGATATAGGTAACTCAACGAGACAATTTATAAACTTATACGACACAAATATTTTGTGCAGAGATACCAAAGAGTCTGCCTATTTATTTGGCTATTTTTGGAACAACAAATTTCACTATAAAAGGCATTCCATCCATGATTAAAAAAACTACAAATAGTAATTTCCAATATGACTTAAACTTTAATTTTTTAAATTAAAGTTTTTTATCTTCGATACATTGAACTTGGCACACGCCCGATGGATGGGGAGATGCTCGGTTCAGTTACAAGAAAAATAGCCTCCCGTGAGAAGAGGTGGTGGAAGAGTTGAACGAAGCGAGGAAGAAAGATTTCTTTGTCCACGAGTCGGCCGTGAATCTTCTCCGCTTTGTGCCACGAGAGACCTCGGGAACAATAATTCTGTGCAAGGGGGTGGAAACTGTAGGCACGCGCCCCACTTCATTGGCAACCCGTAATTACGGTTGCTTAAACGGCCCACAAAACGGAGAACACGTATACGACGGAGGAAACCAACCCATCTTCTCCGTCTCCCGCCCGCTCTCCCAAAGATTCCACAGAGGAAGGCCGGAGAATGAGAAGAAGCTCTCGCACTACCTACTTGAGACAAAGCCCTTGAGGCAAGGAGGGAGGAATGGGAACTTTGGTTCTTAGATGTGATGGCTGCGCGGAGGGAAACGTTCTAGCCCGCGGCTGGCTTCGTCGACGCAACTGCCTAGTAAGGTAGTACTGGGTGTCGACCTCACGGACTCCGTTCCTATAACATCACCTGCGGGTGGAGGTTTGGTAAATGGGTACCGACTCAGCGGACGGAGGTGGTCTGGAGTAGAAAATTTTCGGGCGGAGATCCGTTTTTGAGGAGGAGGAGAAAAAAATGACTGGCGCTGAGCTTAAAAAGTGATGGTATATAATAATAAAGGGGCTGGGTGCCTCGTGTCTGATGAGATAGGAAGAATTGGGAGAAAAGGGGCGGGAGGGGAGGTTCTAAAATACACGAGTCTTTTATGCAAAGCGAAAATTACTCGACATTAAATTTTGAACTTTTGAGGCGAGAGGGTTGGTTAAAAAAAAAGAGTGAGGGGAAATGAGACACAAATATTTACCTCCACGGAGTCTTGAGGCATTAGAAGAATTATTGGATATTGATACTTGGCACGTTAAAGCTCACGAAATTACGGCGGGGATCGTGTTAATTTGTTTTTTTTTCGCAAAGTCCGCTCGCCCGAAGAATTAGAATCATTATTTGGGTTTGCCTCCCAGCGATTATACGTTCTCTTTTGCCAAACAAGCGAAGGTGTGAACGGCGAATACCGCGTTCGCAGGAATCAAATGTCATCCGGCGTAATCATACTCATTTTCGCAACAGGGCCATTTTCACCGGCAGGTGGACTCACTATCACTCCGATTATGTATTCCAATTTCATGGAAATGTTTCGCGTCAATGTGAAGAGTAAACACAATAAATTTGAAAGACGCGAATACTCTTGAGGAGTGCTTGGAAAGAAAAATGGCGCTAATCAATCGGTCGGGGTAATAGACATGGCTTACTAGCTTTTCGCTGGCTGCATGCAACGGTAATAAGTAGGTGATCCCGAATATTCCGAATCAGACGACACAAAGTTATGTCACGGTAAAAAAGTAATTGAGACAGGCGAGATGTAGTGGAAGGGCATCTTGACTTAATTATATAAGGCACTTTTCAACTAATTTATGCAGTAATGTACACTTGAAGCGCGTCGAGACGCGTCGTGCGTTACCTATCGAATATTTTTTGCGGAAAAGCGCCATCTCTTTGTCATCAAGTGAAGATACTATGGTGATCACTCTGCCCCCACAACGTACTAATAAGGTAGCTCGTAGGTATTTATGCCACCTTGTACAACAAAAATAAATACGAGATCGCCGAGTTGATTATTAATGTAACTAACGAAATATTTTTTCCTTACTACCTACTAAACAAAATGTACTATTGAAAACGACGCGAAGGCAAGGATTGGCTTGGTGATTCTAGAAGAAGCCAATACTTGCCTTCACGTCATTTTCTAAAGCTCATTATGTGAAGTAGGTAGCAAGGAAAAACTATTTCATGATTTATACTTAATAATAATTAACTCCAGCGATGTCGTAGCTAATTTTTGTTGCATGAGGAAGCGTAAATACCTTAGTCATTGTGAAAGCATATTCCTTCAAATGAATTTGTTATCCTATGTTGACATGGATAGTTACAATAGTTTCCCCACTCGTTACATAATTCAAATGCCAATTTCCAACGGAAAGAGAACGTCCAAATTTTAGTCCAAACGTCCAATTTACAGGAAATCATTATATACTGCTCGCTTGTAAATGATGGAAAAGAATTTTCTGACCTTGTAACAAGGTGAATTGCATGTGGCCAATGACTCCTTGGGTTGTCTCCACGGAGGTCTTGGCAATGAAACACAGAGATGGTCGTTCACCTCAGTTAGCGGGGGTAAATGGATATTCAGCAGAAAACTCGCGACATCAGTCTCGGGTCGAAAACAATGAGCTCCGAACAAAGCTTTGAACGAGAAAAAAATATACCAATAATCACGAAAGAGAGCACAAATGATACTTATTTTTAGCGTTACTGCGAGTTGAATGGATAATTTTTTCGGAAAAAAATCCCATTTAAGCAGCTGGCTGTTTTCCATTTTTTTCGAGTGTCGTTTCGGAGGACCTGCTTAGGATGTGTTGCAGAAATTTTTTCGGAATGCCGTCAGTCATTTTTTTGTTTCCGGAAAAGAGAGCAAAGCAGTGGAATTACGTTTAAAAGGGCCGAAGCTCAAAGGAGTAAAGAGATGGAACGGAGGAAGGAGATTAGTAAAGCGGTTACGTGCCCCTTCGAGAAAATTTCGGAAGAGAAAGAGATGTCATTCATGACGAAGCCAAAAAAAGCTGACAAACGATTTACGACTTCATCGCATAGGCCCGAAAAGAAAAATAACCCACTTCGATCCCAGTTCACACAAATGGCTTCACCGAGAAGGATGCGTTGGGTACCTATGGTACGTCGAAATTGGCACGAGAAGGACGGTGTGTAATTTTCCATCGTCGAAGGATAACACTGTAATTATCCGCTCTCGGCAAATATTGGGGAAAGAATGACACCGCTAAAAATTTTCTACCTTAAGTTTTTACCTTTTCCGGCAACATAAAACTCCAAGATCAATGCTCCCCAAAAACCAACAGAGCCACTTTGAGTCGTAGACATCAGAGTTAAAGACTTTTTTTACTCCATTGAAATCTCCCACTCAAATTTGAAATTTCCCGAGATAAGGCACGAAGACTGGAGGTAGATTTTTTTGGCAAACAAATGTTTTCAAAAGAATCTGAAAAAAAAACGGAGGAGGCAGATACAATTTTAATGACGATGATACTAAGATAGTCGTTTTCTCTTTTTTTCTACGAATAGTTCCATTAGGGAGAGCCAAAGTACACTTACTGTATGTGGAAAATGGAATAAAGATTTAAAATGATACATGCAGATGTAGATATGAGAGGATAAAGGTATCATTTCTGTACCACAAGTGCTGATCATACCGGTGAAAACATTAAGAATTTGAAAATACAATCTAGAAACGTGATATCTTTATGCCGGTAACAATGCTAACCTGACAGCAGATATCCTAGATTTCGAGTAACGTCATCAGTTGATTAACGTCAGCAGTGGACGCTACCATTCTATATCTACGTAGACATGCTACCTCACAAGCCGCCTAAAAAGATGTGGGAAGGGGATGTTAGGGCACCAGCCGTTAACATATTTAAAGCAAATGCTCAAACAAGATTATGAATAGCATTCATTAAAGTCCGTTATGGTTCGGGGTAAAACGAATTCTCATATCTGTTCGTTTGCAAAATATCTCTCTTCATTTTTCGCTTCTGACGGACCTGGAAATATAGTGGGGCTCTAAGGTGATATTCTTCGTATCGCTCTTATAGATAACTATTCTCAATTGCTCAAGCAATCTAAGCCTAGCGAGTAGCCTTCGAGTCTCTAGCGGCCCCCAGTCTAATTCGCTTAACATCTGGGTAACGCTGTATGTACGTCGGTAGCAGTTTTTTTTTTACGAATCACGCAGCTTTCCTTAGTATTTTATTCAGTTCACGGATTTATTCTTTCTGCACCGGATCTCATATGCTCGCTGAATATTTAAGATGTGGTCGGACGAGTGCGAAAGAGCACCTTTCTTTTACTTTCTCATCCGAGAATCTTCCCGCAATATATTCTTACGAATACGAATCCTTACTACTTCAGGCCTCTGACACAAAGATACCGAATGTGTGTCCCCACGATAGGTTCGAAGTTATCTTAACTTCCAGGTACTTCACTTCGACTGTTTCCTTTACGTAAATACCATCAACAGTATAAACATAGTATAGCGGTCAAGGTGCCAAATTACGTACTGAGTAATGCATCGAAAACCCCAAATGGACGCATCACGACCTTAGCCATTGAAGTGCTGGTAATAAATGGGATATTGGGATAAGCTAATAGATAGATGCTTATTCGACGGTCGATTTAAAGTAAAAGATACGTGAATCGATTTCCGGTTTAGAAGAATTTTTTCCGCGAGGTATTAAATTACATTTTCACCGCCGATCATACGGCGAAAATGATATATATCACAGTTACCGCCAAGCGCTGTTCAAAGGCTGCGCGCATTTTTAATGGCGCCCTCGCCGACGGTCTCTAAAGCGCAAATTAGTCACTAAAAACTGAGTTCAAACGATTTAGAAGTACCAAACTAAGATTAAATATTTCCAGCTGTGTCGCGGCGGCCTGCACTTGTTTTCAGTGTCGGCGGCGGCCACCTCTATAAGGGTCCAATACCCAGGCAACCATATACCTCAGTACATTTCCATTGACAAAGGAGCCAGGAATGCGTTGTAGTTCGCGAAGTGGCCTGGATAGGAAATGCCTGCGGCTCGAGTCCCAGCTCAAGATAATATTTTCCCATTTCAACTAACATAAGCCTGACTAAGGTCAGGTTAACGTCGATTTGTCCTCACAATTGAAACTACTATCAATAGGCCGAGAAGATATTTCTGGTATTTTCCTACATTTTACAATTACATCTCAAACTAGTCCTCTATTTTACTGGATTCATTGAATACGAATTTAGTTATAATTTCAGAAAAATGTACAATATTAGGGGTAACTTTGAGAAATTCCTAAAAAATTGAGTAAAGGAAACAAATGTCCTGCAATTCATTTTAAAGATTCTATTAGTTTAAGGAATTTCTACACGTCATATGTCAAAAATAGGGCCATTAACACCATTAACTCAACGAATTATGTGCCTTGGCGACTTATTAAACAGCATTATTCTTTGCTTATGAGTATTTCTCATCACTATGCCCACATAATCTGTTGCTTCTTCCACCTAATTTACCCAAAGATATTTTCTCTGTTACAAAATAAATTGTATGATGCTCACCATAACTTCATGGATGCTAAATATAAAGCCGTACCAGAGAAAAAATTGTAGGTAAAAAGTAGATAACAGTTATATTTTTCACTTGGCAACTTTTTTAGATTAAAAAAATAAAGTATCTTAAAATAGTATAAAGTCTTTCATATGCAATAGGGTGGTTTCCTATTATTTTTTATTGCCTAAATCGAAAGATTATTACTCCTGGAGTACGTATTTCACGCTTTTAGATTTTTAAATTACGATACCTATTTTTCGCGATTAAATGAAAAGTAAAAATTTTCAAGCGCGCGAAAACGCGACGCGTAAGTAGGAACGATGGGAAAAAGTCCGTGCGACGCATTTCTGGTTCCCCCTCCCGCCTTGTGAGGTGACCTTGATCGAGGCTCTGAGCGCTGATAGGACGCAGGATGCTAGCGGGTAGCCGAGTACCTTGCTGGCTGGTAGCGCTTGGCTTAAAAAAAGGTTTATTAATGCCTTTTCAAACGAAGAAAACTTTCCGACCTTAGCCAGTTTTAATAGGTGATTATTAAGACATGTTTCCCCGAGTTCTGTGCCTCGTGCATGCATTGGTAACCTCAGACGATGTATAACTCCTATCCTCTCGTGTAGAAACTAGGTCCCTGTGACGTCACGTGGAGTGGAATCGCATGGGCGCCAATCTGGCCTTTTTCAAATGAGGATAAAATTTGACCCTTGCCATTCGTCTAAACCGGTATTTCAAAAACCAAATAATTTGTGTATTATGAATACACTAATGGTGGGTAACGAATCGCAATCAATGCCTTTCGTTTTCTTTGATGAAGGAAACTACCCTATTGTCATGGTGAATCCATTGGAAAAATCCAAAATAAACGGCTATTAAGGTAGTATACCTACGTAAAAGTTCCACGCAGTATGGATTGTACGGATTCATTACAAACGGGAAACCTAGAACACTATTCATTTCTGCAAAAAAATCAAAAGGTATTGTTGAATTTCTCCACCAACTAATTCGTTTCGCAATCGATCATTGCCGTGGTTAACAGAAAAAAACTGGAAACCTTCAGAATGTGATGAATGATAGAGTCCCAGTTGCTTATTATCCATTAGTTTTGGGATAGAAACATGTAATATACCACCCGATGTATTTGAATCACTGAGGAAATAATATACAATCATTTATGCCAATTAATGCCGAATTTCCGCATAAAATATAATTTCAAAACAATCCACCCATAAAAGGTGTAGGTGTACGCAGCGAGACTGGATTTTCATTCGAAAATAACCAGGCAGCCTCAATCAGCGAAGGCAAAGGTATTTTTAACGAAATAAGCAATATCTCCCCACAAATCTATCGATCAGTAGGCGACCATACGTTGTCGAATTCTCAATAGGAACCAGCCCATGCTTTCACCTTGACGATATATTCCAAGAAAGACATGCTAATCTACCCTGTGAGACAAACATTCCATTATTATTATTAGGTCTCGATCGGGGGGTAACTCCTTCTCGAACTTCGAAGTCGATCATTATGTCTGCATATATATATCGACACGATAATTTTTCGCTCGCCTCTAATTCGTTTTCCCACCATATTCGGCGATTTGGATCCGTTGGGCGGGGCCTCAGGGGTTAGATAGTAATTCGCGAGGGGTCTGCGAGGGGGACTGGGACCAATTTTATAAATGTATTCACTTGTCTCCAATTTTCGCCAGGCGTCGATTCCATTTCAACCGAACACACTGGTACAGCGGCAGTTGCGGTAACATCTGCTTTGGGATAGAGACCTTACGACACGTTTTATCAAAATCAGGCGAGTACAGTAAACCTGCTTTACTTGATCCCGTGAAAATCCTAGAAACAGACGATTAAAGAGAAATTCTTAATATGTGATAGAAAATTATGATTTTACTGGGTTACACTATCTACATCCATTTGAGGCATTATTTAATTCAACTCAATCAAAGGATGCAAACACTATAGTAAGCAATGCGGTTCACAGATAATTGTACTACAGTTTGGGAATGCGAATTTGTATTCTAGATAGATCAAGTGATTATTTATTATTCTTATATATTATTATTAAGTAATTATTTTTCATGATGAATATCTGTCTTTATCGTAGATATCCTTGGACCTGATAAAATTTCGCCGACGAAGCAGCCTGTTAATGAGTGCTTAAAGAACTCACGAAGGTATGAATATAAAAACATCGTTCGAAATCAGTGCTTAATTACGGCCGGAACGGCGTTGCGGGGCCTCTCAGGGAAAATTGGATACCGACTATAATTTGGCTCTGCGCTTCATCAAGTTTTGATACGATTTGTCTTCATTTTGAAAACAGCATAAAATAAAAGATATAGAAAGTTTAAACAAGTCATAGTTTTATATATTTGGTAAAACATGATTCCTCATCATAACTTTTATTACAATTCTTAAAAAAATCGGAAGTTTTAGGGGTTTAATGGTTGGGGGTTTTAGGGGCTTAGGCTTGAAAATCATCCGTGGTTTAATGTTTGGTCATGCTTTCCGGCGGCTAAAAAAATATTAATTAAGCTCTGGTCGAAAGTTAACTCGTGATTGAATTTTTGCTCCAAATATTATTATAATTATAATAAATCAGCAAAGGAGGCATACATGAAAAGGAAGGAGCTTATGAGTTATGAGTTATTATATATGAGTTTAAAGAAAAGGCTGGTGAAGAGTCTGATCTACAGTGTAGCGCTATACGGTGCGTAAACATTGACACTTAGGAGGGAGGACGAGAGAAAACTGGAGGCGTTCGAGAAGTGGATGTGGAGAAGAATGGGAAAGTAGTGGACTGAGAGGGGGAGGAGCGACGAAGTGCTGGACATGGCGGGTGATGAGAGGCAGCTTATTGATGAGATAGGGAGAAGACAGAAGGCAGGGTTGGCGCGAGTACTAAGCAGGGAGGGGATGTTGAAAACAGTGCTACAGGGTTGAATGTTGGGTAGACGATGCATAGGAAGGAATAGAATAGGATTTTTAGATGGAATGAAAATATTTATTCCTTATCATGAATTGAAGAGGAAAGTCCAAGAAGGGAGGAGAGCCTGCCAGAATACTTCTTAAATACTCCATGCAAATCTACCTTAATTAGTAGAATACTTAAATAATAATAATCCTTCATTCATACAACGCCATAAGCCAATGAAGAATGACTATAAATCATAGAGGTAGAAAGAAAGGTATATGAACACAACAGAAAATCGACGAGGACGACAGTGCTGTGGTAAATGGAAAAAGCTAGAAATCAGAGGGTAAAATTTCCTGACTGGGACTCGAACCCAGAACCTTCCGATGAATAAAAGTAATAATTATTTATTATTAATATCAATGCTACTCCTGCCGTATTTAGCTCCGACTCGACACAGAATGCGAGCTAACATTTGTCCTCTTTTTTTTTTATTATTTCGGATCGAATCAAAGGCAGCCGCCCGCTTCTCTTGACTCAACCGGTAGGGGACAAAAAAAGCGAAAGGATGAGAAAGCAGCGGTCGTTGGGTAAATGTCGAATCAAAGCGTGTGACGGCGGAAACTAACGAAGTATAAAACGAAGATGAATGAGCGCCAGCGGACACCATTCTAAGTGTAACTGGATAAATTAATTGAAATTCGGAAATAAAACGGGCTTCAGCGAGGTCGGGGGGGGGGGGGGGGGGGGGGAATGAACGAGGAAAATAAATGGGACCATTCCAATTTGCTTCGCGAATTAATTACGCCTCCTTTTTAGCTCAAGCGGTGACCAGCAGAAGGAAAAACGACACGGAAAAATGGCCGACTTGGGAAGAAGGCTAAATCTATCGCATCCATTCCTCCTCTGAACACACTTCTCGAATGGAAGGATTGAATTCGCCGTAAAACATACCATATTGGTGGCTCGTTTCCAGATGCAGTAATACTGAAGAAGCGATAAAACCTTGGTAATATTCCACAACATATTTCTGATCCAAACGGTTTCGGCAATTACTGCACCTTTATCAACGGTTCAGTTAAACTGTCCAGATATTTCTCGACGCTTAACGAGGTCAAATAAAGGAATTGAGCAATAATGTGGAAATATTATACCATTTTTGCAAAAAATAATGAATGTAAATCTACAAATAGGCATTTTGTCATACTGAAGGGCATGACGTTTCGGCTATCTAGTTAAAATCCCGTGCTGATACATTACAATGTGTTATGAATAGTGAGGATGTATATAGGTATTGCAAATGGTTGTAATTTTGGAGGATAATTGGGGACTTAATTATTCACAGCCACAACAAAATTCCATAAAGTAGTTCTGGGTGTTTTATGAGACTTTAGTTAACTATATCGTAGTTGAGAGACATTTTCTTGATTAAAAAAAAATGTATTACTTAGCCAGTTTTGAACGAAGAGGATCACTGGGACCACATACTGACGTTAATATGTTTATGAGCGGAAATATTTCTCAACCTTAGCCATTCAAGCAGAGTCACTATTTTTTTAAAACTCAGATAAACTTTTATTCCGCTATTCATAGGTCTAAATATTGAATCCGGAAACTTCCATGAATTCCCTAACGACCGGCTAATAAGACCACCGGAGTTTTCATTAAACCGTTGAAAATGCAGCATTTTGATTTATCACCTCGGCCATTCTGAAAATCGAGACTATTTGAGGCATAGATCGATGACGGACAAGCTCTATCGGTCAGATTGGAAATGCTTTCTTTCCAGGCCTATGGCCCCGGGACATGGGCCCAGCGACGCAGCTACGCTACGGCGGTTCTGCCTCTTGGTTGTTCCGTGAAACCTTTTTACCAATTAGATGATGAATTTTGGCTACCGGAACAGAACAGGATATGATGGAGCGGAAAAATATTCATGACATCGACAAATTCCAAAATGTTCATAAATATGAATATTAGAAATGGATGGAGAAAGGCATTTACCATATTCCTTAAGGGATTTCAGTTTCGACAGCATACTGACCCTAGGGATAACATAAGCACCTTTCCTTGTTTCCAAAAGATAGTGCCTTTAGCAAACGGATAATTACAGCAATTTTTCGAAAGTTAATTAGGCTAACAACGAAAGGGTTCACTCAATGCATCAAAACGTACGTTGGTATTGATGGGAGGAACTCACCCTAAACTAAACCAGAAGAACGTTTCATTTACGCATTCGGGTTGAGAGGTTTATAGCGTTTAGTCTGGCTATACTTGACCGTCGAAAACTCAATTTACCGAAGACATTAGCGACTGCAGAACCTTCGGCCAGCAGCCAAAAGCATTACACAGTAGGCCTTTACATTTCCGAAAACTTATTTTAGTGCAAGAGAAGTCTAATTATTAATTTATAGTTGATAACCCCTCACTTTGCAAGGCTCGGAGATTAAAGTGATCTTGGTGACTGGGATCACTTAAATATTTCAAAGGCACAACCCAAAACAGTTAGCAGCGCGACCAGCGGAAGATTCAAGCGTGGAATGGAAAATTCCCCTCCAAGACCAAGAGTGAAGGTTTATTGCTGGGAATAATGGTTTGAAAATATGATACAGAATGTGATATATATGTAGATGGCGCATTAAATCCACTCTCTAAGTGCCATTTATTGAGAAATAAGAAAATGAATATATTTATCAAGAAATTTTAAACAGTCGTCATCTAGATGGCCTAAAATTCGTTATAAGAACTCCATTACGTATTTCCAGTTGACAACGCTAAGATTTCATACCAGTTACGATGAGAATCTTTACTTTTTTCGTAGAGTAAAATATAGGCTGCACTTCGAAAATTCAGAGAGGAATTCGTCCAAAGCGATTTGCAAAATATCCTTCGCTTACCATCTAACAATGGATAAAAAGCATAAAAAAGGCCACAGAAGTGGATTTTATGAAATAAAAGGCAAAAAAATAATTTTAATAGTTATTCTTCCCTCGCAAAATCAATACCATAAAAATACCATTTTACATATGAGAATTTCATTTACGATTTTTTTCATTTCTAATCCGATTACTTTAAGGAGTGATTACCCTATACTTATTTAAGGAGTGATTACCTTATATTTAAGGAATGATTACCCTATACTTATTACTTTGCGGCGACCCATTCCTTTGATACTAACTCTGAATGGATAACATCGTTTCTATTAGAAACCGAAAACTAATGTTCGCTTTGTGTATCTGCGCTATTGCCATTTGTCGCATAGAGCAATGTAAGTTTGGTGGTAGCTTACACCACCTGCATAGATTAAGCAAATAACTTATTTCCTCCAATGAAGCGCACATATTACGGATTTAACACAGTATGCATTCTTGCCAAACACCTTTGCACCATGCAGCAGCAAGGGTGCTTGGCAAAGGGTGAAGACACACCCCTTGCCAAGCACCTTTGACGCGGCTAACAGGGCATTATACAGACGCACGCTTTTTGCTGGGTTGCTGATCGGTGGGACTTGGGTTCCAACCCTGGTGGGAGCTTCGGACACGCCAAACAATCTTCGAAGTGCGATGTGGCCTATGGAAGGGAGCTGGCCTAGTGCCCCCGCACCTACCCTGAATTTGCGAAGTTCACTCGCCTAGTCTGGGGAGAGCTCTACCCTCACCAACTTCCGGGTTGACTCGCAGAGTGGGTATGTGAGCTGATATTACCGTCCATTAAACTGAATTCTGGATTATTTCGTTACTCCAAAGACCTTTTTACCCTTCGCCACTGACATGGGGTGAATGAGCCTTAGAACATTCCAAAGTAGTGGCGTAGCCAGGGGGGATGTCCTAGGGGTCTGGACCCCCCGAAATATAAAAAAAAACTATTACTTTCCTTCATAAAAGAAAACAAAATATTAAAAAAATCATGAATTTACTAAAGATTACTTTGACAAATGAAGTTTTTTGATTATGAAAAGTGTTTGATTTAAAATTAGTTTAAAACCCTCTACGTAGTACCCTGTTTTTCAGAAATTTTCCCCCTTATTTTGAACACCCCCCTAACGAAATTCCTGGTCATCTCACTGTTCAAAAGGTCTCAAAGTGCGAGGTGTCCAACGGAAAGGAAGTGACCTTTGCCCCACACACTAAACTAGTGGTATCGCACTCCTGTGGCTTAGTCTGGGTTGAGCTCTGACCTCACCAAACAAACCTTCAGGCAGAATATCAGAGTGAGTGACGGCCTTCGGACTTCGCCCCTAAAGTCAGCCTCTCATCGCACCATACTGTTCCATGCTCTTCGGGTGACCATCCCTTTCAGAGAGATGCGGTTCCCTCCCTCCCTTCGGACCCAGGGCCTTTCAAAATCCCATTCCCCCTCCCTCTCGTTTCCCCCCCCCCCCCACTAAAACCCACTCGCCCCAACGCCTCCCTCCCCCCCCACAACCAAAAAATACCACACGTGCCAAAATTGACGTCCGATCGCGAGATAGGGATAGCTGTGCCCAAGCACCTGCCCCCTGCCACGACAGAGAGAGAGAGGAGGGGGAAGGAGGGGAGGTGGTCAGGATAGAAGGGAGGGGAACAAAAATGATTCCCACTACGAGGGCAGTACGTAGGTAAGAGGAGGGGTTGGTAACCCACGTCGCATTAACTATTTCATTAGACTGAAGAAAAAAAAGTTGCTAAATAAGATCTAAAATTAAATATTTTGTTAAGAACTCGTTAAATAAAGCGAAATAGAGATCACGATGAAAATAAAAAATGAGATGAAAAACAGGCTTTTTCCAAAAAAGTATAAAATGGACAAATAAGATTTAACTAACTAACTTGAATTAACTAAGCTTTTCAACACTCGGAGAATAGGGTGGTTTCCGGTTATTTTTTATTGCCTAAATCGAGGAAGAATTACGCCTGGAGTACGTATATCACGCTTTTAGATTTTTAAATTACAATATCTATTTTTCGCGATTAAATGAAAAATGAAAATTTTCAAGCGCGAGAAAACGCCCGTGTGACGTCATTGTGGTTCCGGCTATCGCTACGTGAGGATACCTTGGTGCGAGGCTATGAGCGCCGCTACGATGCAGGCTGCTAGCAGGTAGCATAGAACCCTGCTAGCAGGTAGTGATTGGCTTAAATAAGGATTATTAATGCCCTTTCAAACGAAGGAAACTTTCCGACCATAGGCAATTTTAATAGATGATTATTAAGAGATGTTTCCCTGAGCTCTGTGCCTCGTGCATACATTGGTAATCTCGTATGATGTAAAGCTCCTGACTACTCGCATAGCATCATGGTCCCAGGAAAACTTAAATTTAAAACTATTTTTATGTATGGAAATTTAGCTCATTCATGGAAGAAATTTTTTCAAATATCTAACTATTGAATATTTTATTGTTATAAGCAAGCAAGTGCGCAAAATTTCAAGCCGTTTCGACAATGTGAAGTCGGTTAAAAATAATTACAAGATATCATCGATGAAAAAGACAAAAACACGAAGCAAGTTAAGAAAATTCATTCAAAAGTAGTCCCCATTCAGCCATTCTCTCGAACTTTAAAAGCAAGGAAGCCGAAAGATGTTGCCTACTTTTCATGAGTTGGTGACGTCAATGGAGTTTGGGCTGATTAACACGTTTAGAAGGCACCGATCCTTCACGGAAAGAATATCTCACAGGAGTATTTATACCTAAGAACCACGGGAGACGAACGCGAGAGTCCGAGGAGTAGGGGAAAAGCGGTGACCCGCATGGCAATAGTCGGTGACGTCAAGAGCTCATTCGTGAATGGGTTGAGACCGGACATTTTTCGCTGCGATTAGCTCGAGGAGAGGGCGACGATTAGAAAAACATAAAACTATTAGTCTCAATATTTTTAATACACTGTCGCAATTGACAACAAATTATAATAGGGTGGTTTCCTATTGTTTTTTGATTGCCTAAATCGAAAGATTATTACTCCTGGAGTACGTATTTCACGTATTTAGATTTTTAAATGACGATATCTATTTTTCGCGATTAAATGAAAAGTGAAAATTTTCAAGCGCGCGAAAACGCGACGGCAAAGTATGAATGCCGGGAAAACTCCGTGTGACGTCGTTCTGTTTCCCGCTGCCGCAAGTGAGGTGACCTTGGGGCGAGGCTTTGAGCGCTGTTACGACGCAGGATGCTAGCAGGTAGCAGAGTACCCTGCTAGCTGGTAGCGCTTGGCTTAAATAAGGATTATTAATTCCTTATCAAACGAAGAAAACTTTCCGACCTTAGCCAGTTTTACTAAGTGATTGTTAAGCCATGTTTCCCTGAGCTCTGTACCTTATGCATGCATTGGTAATCTCAGACGATGTATAACTCCTATCTACTTGTATAGAAACTAGGTCCATGTGACGTTTCATGGAGTGGCATCGCATGGGCGCCAATCTGGCCTTTTTCAAATGAGGATAAAAATTGTCCATTGCCATTCGTCTAAACCGGTATTTCCAAAACCAAATAATTCGTATATTATGAATACACTAATGGTGGGTAACCAATGGCAATCAATGCCTTTCTTTTTCTTTGATGAAGAAAACTACCTTATTGGTAAACGAGCTAATTTACTCAGGTTTTATCTTGTGTAATTTTTCTATCATGCTCATAAAATAAAAAAAATCTTTTTTAGTTATCCGCACTTAAATGATAATTGAATCGACGCATAAACGTCAAAGGAAGGAAAATGATATGAGCATATTAATATCTGCACGTGGTCCCAGTGACCTTCTTCATTCAAAACGGGCTAGGTAATACATGCTTTGACATACAAGGGCTGAGGATGACGCAGTGCGTCGAAACCGCGGTCGTTTATGTGGAAAACAAAGTTCAATTTTCATTCATTATGAATAAATTCCACAAAGTGACGCCTCAAACCACCAACTCCAATACATGCTTTGTTTTATAAATCAAGAAAATGTCATTCAACCATAATAATATACCAAAGTCTTATAATTTCCCCAGATCTACTTTATGGAGCTTTCTAATGGCTGTGAATAATTGATGTAGATAGTTCATAAGTACCCTCATAAAATTACGACCATTTTCAATACCTGGATGTATAACCTCATCATTTATAACACATTGTAACATATCAACACAGGATAATAATTAGGTAGCAGAAAGCTCATTTCCTTCAGCTGTCTAGCAATGTTTATTTGTCGAATAAATATTCTCGATACGCTGTATCATCACCAATACTAGTGATTCAATACTCTGTACCAGTGGAGTAGCGAGGAGGGAGGCCCGTGGGATCCGCCACCCCCCCGAATTATGAAAACAGAATTTCTTTCCTTAATACAATAAAACAAAATATTGAGAAATAATTAATTTACCAAAGATTTCTTTGACGAATGAAGTTGTTTCGATTACGAAAAGTATTAAAATTAGTTTAAAACCCTCTACTTACAATTAGTACCATGTTTTCAAATATTCTCTACCCTCGTTTTGGACCCCCCCCTCGAACGAAATTCTTGGCTACCCCACTGCTCTGTATCAAGACTAGTCTTTCGAAACCCTGTCTCATCATCAAGACTAGTCAATCGACATTAAAATTTATTTTGTAGGAAGCAAAGTTTTTTTCCTTCCTTAAAAAGGTTGTAAAAAATATATAGGTCTCAACCATTTAGTGGATAACCATCACTTTCCAGGCTTATTAATTTTTCACCTTGAAAATGATGGCAACCCTTAGAAACCCGGCCTGGCTTTCAATTAAATGCGGGTAATATCTAAAGAAGAATTTCATTGGGGAATGGATAGTTAAAAGCATTTACCAAAATAAATTTTTAGGAGTGTTCCATAGGCTTTGAATGTGCCATTTTGCGAATTACGCTGGCCACTCTCCCCAACCGGAATGATCTTCCCGTTTCAATGAAAAGTAAGACCAACTCCCTTTCATCTATAAATACCATTCTCTTCCTTCCGCTCCCTCGTTTGCCTAATTACTTCTTTCTAACGATGTTTTTAACACCCCATACCCGCTAAGTACTAGCTCTATCCAAACATCGTCTCCTACGTATCTCATCTAAGCGTTTCCTCTCCTCGCTCACCATGTTCAGCACTTCGTCGCTCTTCTTCCGTTTCCTCTCCGTCCTTTTTGTTATTTCCATTCCCCTCCATACCCACAACTCGGACACCTCTTCTCGTCCTATCATTTGAAATGAGTAATGCATTAATTGTTAGCCCTAATGTCATCTTCGAACCATTTTTATTGATTTTAACCCTACACGGACCAACTTAATTAATAGCCGTGAACTAATTTTAGCTTTCGATATAATTTTCGATGAGCTGTTGTCCCATATTTTCAACGCTGGGACCATCCCAACATTGACGCGGCGAAATAGCCCAAAAGTTGCTAATTACCCTGAGAAAATATTGAGGTGTAATTTTCAAGTTTGAGGTACAGGTAAATGTTTATGAGTGATCGATTTAAAAAATTCTGAAATTTCCAAAATAATAGCATATGATCTAAACGAGTAATCATCATCATAAGTCTAAAATCGCGATTGATTAATACGCAGCTATCCATTCTGCTCTCCTATCCGCCAGGCTCTTCATACTGACGTATTTCTTCTGTTCAGTAATTCTTCACGAAATAAGAACAACCGGAGTGATGTGGCTTTTTAATTAGCTTTATCGCCCTAAATAAGCAGTATAACATCAGTCATAGGTAAGTTTTCTCATTATCACGAAACAAAACGTGGTGCTAAGTATTTCGAACGAGAAACCCTTATTGCGCTCGGCTCAAAAGCGTGAATGCTGACCTAGCGTGCGTGACTGATGCTGCTGATTGGCACGTGCCACGTCCGAGGACATCAGAAGACAAATGGCTTCCCCGTCACACTTCCTTCTGCTCTCTTCGGACACAAATTGGAATCAAGTGTCATCTTGATGAATTCGATTGGGGCTCTCCGCCCATAACTCTTTCTACCGTCAATTTGTCAACCAAATGAACTTAACGCCAACAGGACAGGAAAATTATTCACTGAACGGTGATTAGAAACACTTAAAACTTTTCCACACGTAAATTTCGTTCCACTTTCTCCGGTTCTCTCGTTCTACGCCATTTACCAGTGGCACGATAACAGAAAACTGACCCAAGGTGGGGTCTACAAAGGAATTTGCACTGGAATCAAATTTGAGGGAAAATGTTTTTTGCTAAGGCTAATTTTGGAGCGTCTCAATTTATTATGCCTCAGTCACTCACTCAGTTATTCATACCGTAGATTGTTACGTTAGTTGAGGGTAGAGCTCACCCCGGACAAAGCTATGGGCGAGAGAATTTCACACATTATGGGGACGGACTCTTTCCCAATGCGACGGGGCCATATTGTAATAATAACTTATTGTAAGAGGTAAGTTAGCTTTGCAATACAAAATAATTTAAGACATTTATTGATAACTAGAAGGCCAACTGGCGTTGCTCGGGAAGGATTGTACCATTGATAGACTACAGACCAAAAATGCCGTGTTGACACCTTCACCAGTATTAGTTCAGTGTAATTCAGTTCAGCCATTAATAGTTCAGTGTAAAATCCTTTGAGTTATTTTTCCCTATGATCGTGTAAAGAGGTGTTCCTACCCGGCAGGATGTCCAACCACAGAAGTTGTACTTATGACGTGACGTAACTAACGGTAATGAAAAAACGACCCAAAGGACGCGTCGGTCACAAGCAGAAATAGCCCTATGGGGCTTCGGGTGCACGCGATGCACCTACGCACTAACTTCGGTTGCAATCTGTCCGGCCTTATGGAAATGCATAGCGGATAGACAAACAGACATCCTCTTTTATGCATATAGATAGGCAGCGGAAGAGCAGAGAAAAATACTATGACTTTCCGGGGAATGTAATATACCACCACGAAAATCAACCAATAAGTCAGTATATAATAATTGGTGAGAATCATTCATGCCTCGTGAGTGCAGATGCATTGGCACTAACAGAATACAGGTGCTACGATGTTAACTTACTTCCCACGCTATCAATATATGATAGATGGTCATGACAAACTATTTTAGATTTGGAGAATCAAAAAACATGAAAATGCGAAAAAAGCACGCGCTTGACTTAAAATTTCAACTTTACGAAGAACTATAATTTCCAGGGGACGATGGTTACATGTGCTTGAAAATTTACACCAAGTTTTTAGGCCATATTTTTATGGATTATTGAGTTTTTTTCTCTCCAAATCTATCAAAGCACTGGATATTATGGATGATAAATAGCTTCATAAGAATGGAGGTTTTAATAAATACATGATAACCTGACCCTATTACTTGGCCTAATTCATCAAGAGTACTCGGACTATCGGATTATTTTTCATTTTGCATCTCCAGAATACTACGAGCGCTTGAAGAGAAGAATAGGGTGGTAGTTTTTCAATTATACCCAAATAAAGACTTTAATGTATCTCCCAGCACAAAAGAAAATCTTTGGACAGGAAGGAGTAAGTTGCTTATCAATCTTTCCCATCGAAGCCCTCATACGTAACATCAGAGAAATCTTTGACATCTCGCGTCTAAAATTTCGGCCACCTTAACTTATCAATGACGAGGTCGATCATAAAAACGCGAGAAGAGCAAAAGTAAATTTCACGAATCTCTGCTCGAGAATCATGTATTCAGCATATAATAATAATAATATAAATTGTAAGTATTTCTATAATCCGTTCAGGTTACTTTTTTGAGGAAGGAAATTAGTGCATGATAAAAAATGAGCTATTAGCCACAGCAATCTTTGGGTAGATTGAAAAGGAAAGTTTATCAGCAAGTAATTACTATCATCACCGGTTTTTAATAATAATAACAACAATAATAATTCTTCCTCCTTAAACAATTTAAGCATTTAATTATCAAGGATACAAAACAAATTTTGGTGCATTAGATGATCCCAGAAGCTATTATTACCTATTGCAGATTTTAGAAATACAATCGTAATGTTTCCAAGTAGGCTTCCGCGGAAATAGGGTGGTTTCCTTTTATTTTTTTATTGCCTAAATCGAAAGATTATTACTCCTGGAGTACACATTTCACGCTTTTAGATTTTTAAATGACGATATCTATTTTTCGCGATTAAATGAAAAGTGAAAAATTTCAAGCGCGCGAAAACGCGACGCGTAAGTAGGAATGATGGGAAAAAGTCCGTGCAACGCATTTCTGGTTCCCCCTCCCGCCTTGTGAGGTGACCTTGACCGAGGCTCTGAGCGCTGATAGGACGCAGGATGCTAGCGGGTAGCTGAGTACCTTGCTGGCTGGTAGCGCTTGGCTAAAAAAGGTTTATTAATACCTTATCAAACGAAGAAAACTTTCCGACCCTAGCCAGTTTTAATAGGTGATTATTAAGACATGTTTCACTGAGCTCTGTGACTCATGCATGCATTGGTAGCCTCTGACGATGTATAACTCCTATCCTCTCGTGTAGAAACTAGGTCCCTGTGACGTCACGTGGAGTGGCATCGCATGGGCGCCAATCTGGCCTATTTCAAATGAGGATAAAATTTGACCCTTGCCATTCGTCTAAACCGGTATTTCAAAAACCAAATAATTTGTGTATTATGAATACACTAATGGTGGGTAACGAATCGCAATCAATGCCTTTCGTTTTCTTTGATGAAGGAAACTACCCTATTATGACGGTTGGCAGCGATTCTTCCGGGTTTTCTTCCGCGTTTAACTATTTTACTGGACTATATTTTGAAAACGTTCCAGTTGGCTTCCTGGGATCACTTTAGTGGACCTGAGGACGCCAACTGGAACGTTGGCGAAATATTGTCCATTAAAATAGCTAAACGCGGATGGAAACCTGGGACAATCGCAGCCTTACAATCGTAATACTAAGCATGTTGGTGCATAACGAGAAATGCCTTCCAGATGAATAAAGATACATGAGTAATATACAATTAAGACACACAAAACAAAAAAGTGAAATCGAAATTAAATTAACAAAATTAAAAAAAGGAATATAGTTTGAAAATACTTCTACGAGGTATCCCCTAAAACATACTTAAAGACCTACACTCCAATACTATGACAAATGCTAAAAATTGAGGTAAAGGGAAACAAATGAACTCAATTTAATATTTTTGATGCAAAATAATCAGTTTTACATGCTTCAGGAAGGTATACATGCTGTTACTATTATTGATCATTTTTGGCAACATGTTGTAATATTTTTGCTCCCAAGAAAATATTTTCCCTATATTAATTTTGGTATCTCTAAAAAAAAACAAGAGGGATCAAAGCATGAAGGGAACAGATAAAAAGGAAGTTTTTCAATTTTACATCAATAAGATAATTTACCTTTCCCCTCAATTCTCACCATGGTGTAGAAGTTAACAGAAATCGGCACCAGGAATTGGCGTCGCGAAAGCGAGAGGAATCTCGGAAAGTGGCTCGCAACTTCCGGCGATCGACAGCTATAGACAGCGCGATGAAATCACCACCACCTAAAAGAGAATCGCCATCAACTGATCCCGAGATTCCCAAACGATAAATTAGTATTATCCCCTTGAGAAGAACACTGCGAAAGACTGAAAAAAATAATGAATATCCCGGTGTCTGTTTCACGATAATGTGGCAACCCTTTTCACTTAAGGTCTTTCGACGCCATCCACGGTAGATTAATGCGAATACATGACTAATACGCGATCACTAGATCATTCCTGCAAGAGGACACAAAAAGAAAAAACGTACATTAATGGTGAGGCTGGCACTTTTAATTGGGTCATTCATTTTTTCTCCAATCGCGCGAAGGTATATCCCCTTACAAGTGTTTTAGAAAAAAACCCCTGCGGTGATATGGGGGCTAAAACGTTTACCATTGCCGAGACCGAAGGTTGTACCTACCTGTTTTTAACAGGATTAAGAGGGTGCTATTTTTTATCCCGCCGCGGATGAAACTGAGGAAGGGAGAGGGTCGATCGCCGAGAACCGGTGTTGAGTCTGGACTAGGGGTGAAAATATATACAGTATAGGGGAGTTTCGGCAGGTATAGAGTTTCGGGTGAGCCCGCTTTCAGAAACCGTCGGACCAACCCAGATGGACAAGGGCGATAAAGGGAACGAGTGACACCTATAATGAGTTCCAGAATGGGAGAGGGAAGAAAGAGAAATATATATAGGCTCGCTGACCGGAAGGGAGGGGAAGAAAGAGAGCGATAAAAGAAAGACAAAACAGGTGCGTGGCAAAGAGATGGGACAGAAAAAAAGGATTGGGGTTGTTTTATTTTCCGAGGAATCGTATGAAAAAGAATGGGTCTTCGATGGGCCAACCATTGTTGTCGGGGAAAGAGCTTCCGCAAAAATCGAGAGGGAGATAATGTGAAAAAAAAAGGCACCGGGTCTTAAAGTTCGCGTGTGGCCACACAGGGAGAAGATAGACAAATGCCTCGATGGACTTGGAAGCGAGTCTGTTCGTGAGTTTTGTAGATTCGGTGGGCAGAGTGCCTTCCATAAACTCGCTCTCGGCCTTTGTTCGGGCGCGTGGAATGTGACGTATACCCCGGGATCACACTCGTAAAGAAACCGAAAAGGCGTGAATGATTAACAGCCCACTTATATAGAGTTTTAATGCTTGGGCGCTCTACGCAGGCACCGTGACGCAGGGAGAGACGATTTTATACGAGATTCCTATAAAGAAGCGTGTCTAGGACGAGCCGGGAGGAACAGGGTAGTTTCCTTCATCAAAGAAAACGAAAGGCATTGATTGTGATTCGTTACCTAACATTAGTGTATTCATTATATTCAAACTATTTGGTTTTAGAAATCCCAGTTTAGACGAATGTTAATGGTCAATTTTAACCTCATTTGAAAAAGGCAAGATTGGCGGCCATTGGGACCTAGATTCTATACGAGTAGATAGGAGTTTTCCATCATCTGAGATTACCAATGCATACACGAGACACAGAGCTCAGGTAAACATCTCTTAATAATCACCCATTAAAATTCCCTATGGTCGGAAAGCTTCCTTCATTTGATAGGGAATTTATAATACTTATTTAAGCCAAGCGCTACCTGCTAGCAGTCTGCATCGTATCGGCGCTCATTGCCTCGCACCAAGGTGGCCTCTCACGGCGGTAGCTGGAACCAGAATGACGTTACACGGGCTTTCCCCAGCATTCGTACTCAGCCGTCGCGTTTTCGCGCGCTTGAATATTTTCACTTTTCATTTAATCGCGAAAAATAGATATCGCCATTTAAAAAAACGTAAAGCATGAAATACGTACTCCAGGAGTAATAATATTTCGATTTAGGCAATTAAAAAAATAGGAAACCACCCTATTGGGACCACCTAAATCTGGATACACTTGCTTAAGCTCTTCCAGCTTACGATTCTATCAGAGCAGTGGCGGATATAGAGAGGAGCTATGTTATGCATTATAGAAACTTACCATGAGGTAAAATTACGAAAAAAATTACATAAACGTTTGTTTGAAAAAATTAATCATTAGGAAAATTGCTAAAGAGAAAATCTTAAATTGTTGTAAATTGTGATCGCCGAGACGGCGCTTGAATTTACTTGAATAGAATTAACCCGGTGGGAATCCCGAGAACAGTTTACCCAAATAGTCTCATGCTGATTGGAAATCTAACTAAACAAATATAAAGAGTATTTTTGGCTTTATGTTGAATGAAAACCATGACTGCTTTCTAACAGACTTAGGAGACGGGATTGCCTTCGTTTCATCAATTTTTACCTGCAAATTCTCCGCACAGGCGAAATCTTTACTGTAGTCGAAAACAGGCATAAAAGTTTTTCTCTTTCCCATTTATTCCGTTGAATTTATCAAGACGATACGATAACGTACCTCACCGACTGAAATCCAGTCATTCATTTATTTAAAGAAACCGAGTCGTTCAATGAATCGTTCCACGAATGCCAAAACAAAAATTTACCATTTACTGATTAACTGTAACTCTGAGACACGGCAGTTAGAACATCAATTGGTCTACTGATCCGTACATGCACGTGGAATACCAGTATTCATTTTATTCATTCCTGTACCGTCGAAAACAGCAACTTTGGCCTTTTACATCGCGGTTTTTAACTTAAAAATCAAACGTACAAGAACATCCATGGCCTAGATAGGGGTAGCCTACCCAAGCGGGACTCGAACCCGCGAACTCTTGTATAGCAGGAAGGATATTTTTATCATTATGACCACACTTGCCTTCAGGTAAAGATGAAGATTGGCTGAAAAAATGATGCGTAGTCAAGAAAAAGGCCGCCAATTTATTCAATCAATTAGAATTTCTAATTCAATAGGATTAATATTTACTAAGATTAATAAGAATAATTAGAATGTTTCAGGTTATTCATTTTGGCCATTAAAATGGCTATGGTCCTACCTATGATCGTGGTTTTGAGTCCCAACTGTGAATGAGTGTTTTTCTAATGCGTTTTCCAAATATATTACGACAAAGATACCCGTAAAATGATCGTAATTGGGTGTACCTATGAAAATAACAGACATTATTTTTATTATCAATTGAATTTTCGCTAATTAAACACCCTATTCGACGAAGAAGCAAAAGTTAGACCGAGGCATTTTAAGGGAGCTTATAATATGCTATATCATATTTATTGTGAGGGAGTGATAATTTTTCATCGCATTTTCCTACACCGACATACATGCATTTACTGCCTGTAAATAAAAGAAAAATATTCGAGTTTGAGGAGCTCTAGCGTCTAAACGAAGCAATCAATTTCAATGCAACAAAGAGCATACGAAAAAGTATTTACTTCTACGTTGTATCATTTACTTTAAAAAATCTTCAGCTCAATAGTATTTCCTGTACTTAATATTTTCTCGAAAAAGTACCCGTTTTTTGCGCATAAAATCAATTTGCCCAACTTTGACCGCTTGGCATTCCCGTAGTTTTAGTTCCTATAACTTGCAATTTTGATAGAAAGAAGCCACATATATTATTGCCAGTTTGCCAAAAACAAGTTGTTTATACCACTAAAATTAATGGAGTTGTTGTAAACAACGCCAGCCTCTGCTAACTTCAAACCCAGTGTAGTAGTCGCCTGATGACACTTTCAGTCCGTATTCTCACCAACCCCCCACCACCACCACCCTTTCCGTCTCCGGCAGTTATTTTTCCCACAATTCCCTTCCAACTCTTATCTCGCCGCCGCAACGTCAGCCGTCGCCGTTGAAAAACTCATTCCTCCCCATTTCCCGAGACGCTCTCCGCGAGCAATCCAACCCCCACTCCTTATTATTTGCCCCCTCCCATCATCCCCACATCCTTTAAATTGACGAGGGAAGAGTGCGCGCTGCGCACGGCATGGTGTGGGTGAAGTGCGGTCTCTGAAGGGGAAGAAGAGGAGTGAGTCTCATCCCGCCGGGGGAATCCTCGGCCTCCCATTGGCTGGCTCCGTGACGCCCGCCCCTCGCGCTCATTGGCCGGAAACGATGGCCGCCACGCCCACCGAGACCTCCTCCACACTGCCATCGCCGCCGCGCCTCCCACGCCACGTCCGCGCCGCCACCCCCGCCTCAATATCATCGTGGGCACCCGCGCGCTTCCACCACGCCTGTTTGATGAGGGCGAGCCTAGACCACCCCCCGCGCATTCCCTGGGATGATAGGCAACCTCAACGCTGTTGGGCGATAAAATTGCAACATTTTCTCGTATAGAGCTTATTAACTTATAGATCGAATAAAAGAAGAGCATCTTAACCCATTTTTTATAAGAAAATTTTCTGAAATACCGATTTGCGCACGTCCCTTTAAGCAAGTTTGGTTAAGTATACCAGCCTCAATAATAAACTTGCAGACGGATTAGCTCAACAAATTATTACGCAGCGATTTTTTTGTAGCTATTTGAACACATAAGAACGCGTAGTTTTTCATCAAGAGCCTGAAATACTCAGAATGATAGGCTGTGGCCATTTGGCTACGGTGGGCGGAAATGAATTGAGCCCGCACATAATTATGGTCCAGATATTCTGTTTTTTCGATTTTGCCGGCCTCGTTGGTGGCGGGATAAAGTCCTTGCCTGCTACACAAAAGGTCGCGAGCTCGACTCCCGCGTGGGTAGGGTAGTAGTATTTAAATTAAGGGTGCGTCGACAGCTAGGTCATTTCGCACGCCAGGGTAGATTGCCCCTATCCAGGGCATGGATGTTGGTGTACGTGTAATTGTTAAATGTAATGGCAATCCTGATGTAAAAGGCCAAATGGTGCTGTTGTTGGTAATGTGGCAATAAATAAATATTTCTGTAAGAAAAGACCCAATGTGGAGTCACTTCCAGGAGTATGAGGGTAAGAAAAGGTTTATGCGAAGGAAACCCTACATCCGCGGTGCGTGTAAATAAACCTGCAAAATTTCCCCCTTAACAATAATCAAATCAATGTATAGTATTATGTATAAATCCTTTAGATAAGAAGGAACTTTTATGCGCATGTGAGTATGAGAAAGAGCTGGTGAACATGATTTCGAAGTCACGCGATTAATGCATTCTAGATAGAGAATTTCACTCATTTATTCGCCTTGACCAGCCATAAAACAAAAGGAATTATAATTACAATTATATATTATATTTATTTCCAAACCTCTGAAAACAGCACTTATAAACCTTTACATCGGGGTTTCTTATAACATTTAATAGTCAAGCGTACTCAAACATCCATTCCCTGAATAAGGGTAACTTAATCAGGCGGGACTCGAACCCGCGACCTTTGATTTGGCATGCGAGATCTCTACCCCGGCGTCACCGAGGCCGGAAAATACGGTCTATAAATTGAAAGTTTTTGCTCATACGCTCAAGTAATCTGCGCAGTGATTTGTTAATGTGAATATGAAATTCACAAATGGTAGGGACAGATCGTTATCTAAAGCTTTAAAGAAAAAAATTGATGAAGTTTGATCAGAAATGTTGCGCATTACGCCGCGGAAACGTGGACACAGTAAAAAGAGGAGGCGCAATGACTGGAGCCGTTCGAGATGCGATGAGGAAATTGGAGAAGAAAATCTAGACCGAGAGAAAAAGGAACGACGAAGTGCTACAGATGGTGGCAGTGGCGAATACAGAAAAAACTCAAGGGGGTGGGGGTGCGCAAAAGATATTTTGAGCTACCTATGCGTAATAAAAAATAATCAAGTTACAAGAAAAGGTTTAGAGTTTTCTATTTAAACTGATTATACACAAATATTCAATACAAAGCAATATTATGACATAAAAAAGTTACAATTATGGTTCTACAATGTTAGGCAATGCGGGTGGTCCCGCAAGGAGGGGGACACACGCCCACTGGACCCCTCATTTGTGTCCACCAATGGATGGTGGACGAGGAGAAGAAATTTCTCGAGGACACATTGTGGTAGGTAATATTGTGGCGTGAACAGGGATGATCAATTTCAAAATGAAGTCAGTTTGGGGGAATCGCAAAATGATCCATGTAAACTTACCTTAACCGGTAGACTATCTTAATAATAATAATGACTTCCTTGCTCCTATGACCACTCATATCCTAGCTTATTTTAGTCCCATTGAACGTACTGACTTAAAAAGTTTCTGCTCTGTGACATATCAATTTAAAGTGATAATAGGTGAATTGCCGCCAACCCCGCAACATCATCAAGGGCTTCCATCAGGGCAATTACCCTACTCCAGGTATTGAACTGATGTCATTCCCGTGACTGATTGTCAATACCAAAGGTTGAGGACGATGAAAATGCGAACATTTTTGAACTTCATAATCAAAAGCCCCCTCTCAGATAGTTATGCTACTGACCTTCAGACGTTATTTACTGCACAGGCAATTGGCATTCAAATCCCTATTTTCCAACCCGAAGCTCGTGAAATTCAGCCTATACGTTAAGCTCATTCATTGGTTTGAAAATGGAGTTTTTATTGTATCAGAAATTCAAGAAAACAAATAGGGAGACTCAATTGCTAACCTCATGGTATTTATTTTCACTTCATGACGCGATTAAACGCACGTAATCATAAATACAATCATAGATATTTCATCAAGGCTTTCTCGGAAAGACATGAATTTTCAAGAGAATTAAGAGCTAAACTACGGAATAACCATCTACGAGTCGAAGAAGTTATAAATGATGAAGGAGATAATGCCCGCATCATAACATTTCAACGTTCAGATTGGAGAATCCCAATAATCAAAGCTCCTTGTGAAGTGCTGCTACACATTTGCGAAACGAAGTGTGAATTAATCTTCCTGGTGATGGACAGTTGGCATTTTCTCGTTTGTAATCTCCGGTATTCTTTCCTGATACGTATTTTAATACAACAAATTCAGAAAACGTGTTAAATTTCGTCACAAAAAATTATCTTGAAGTAACTTGACCATTTCTTAAGTAGGCCAATTACCGACACGTTCCTTTAGTCACAGCACAGACCGCGCAACAATCGCGATACCAATTTTAGAGGACTTATAATAGTTTCTCCCTCAAGAGACGAAACTCTCTCCTTCACCAACGGTTAATTTCAAGAGTAATTTGAGCTCTCCTTTTTTTAATAAGTATTCACAGTCGAGTTGATTAATCTTAAATTGTTGTTGGCTGCAAGCAAACGCTCATATCAATTGAGTGTGTTGCAAGCCAAGGGGTACATGTGATTTTTTTCTCAACAGAGTTAGGTAAAGAGATTAAATAAACAAAAACCTGGTTGCCAAGGTAAACGAGTGAGTCTCTGTTCTGTGCTGACATCGAGTGGAAAATCAAATGAACTACTAAGTATCTAATTTACCTCGTTTGTTTTCTGTAACTAATTTCTGTACCTAACTCTGCATAGAAAAGAGAAATCACTTGTACCCCTTGGCTTCCAACCAACTCAATTCATCTAATCTATTGTAACGCTAAGTTAAGTTTTCACCTGCAAGGCTTATATAAGTAGGGCTCCGTCAAGCAATCGTAACCCTTTCCTCGCGGAAACAGCAAGCCTTCCCTCCCCCATTCTCCCTCCTTCTCATCCAACGGTATGAGAGGAAGCTTTCCGGCACGATGCTTTTCCATCGCGGCCCTATTCAGAGGCAGCGGGGACTGTAGCCATGCGATCGACCCCAACGCCTGCTACCGGTTGAAGCGGCCAGATAACGCCGTCTTCCTCTAATCTCTCCGACACCCAATGGCAGTGCTGATGCGCCCGAAGCGGGGAGATCTCTTTCCCTCGAGAGAGAGGGGGGGGGGGAGAATTGCTTCAGCGCGAGGACATTGTCTCGCCGAGGAATATAAAAATGCTCTCCGGCAGTGGGAGATAATTAAAAAAACGGTCCTTTTTGCCTACCCTAAAAAAAGACCTGCTATGCTCTAGGAAAGCTTTCTTCCATTTTATTTATCTACCTGAGAAGCCGGTAGTAATACGAAAGTTGAGATTTTGAGAGAAAGTAATTAGTGAAAATTACATGATCTGGAGTACTTACGCCTATTTTTACTAAATAAAAAGATTTTTAGAGCTAAAACTTACGGTTAAAGCGAATTAATTAAGTAATTATGAAAAATAAATACATGATTTGAAGAATGAGTAAGCTGTCTTTAAAAGTGTGCCAGTGAGAAAGCAAAATACAGAATGATCCTCTTTTAATCCAATTATAGTGGTTCTCTCGATGCTGAAAGCAAAAAGAGACTGAAGTGCCAAAAATAAGGTACGTGCATGCAATGCAGACTTCTATAATTCAGCAGAGCAGTGGCGTAATTATAGGGGGAGGATGAGGGGACAGATCCTTCACCCCCCCCCCCCAAAGCCTTAGAAAATTTTATAGTACACTAATGTTTTCTCTGTTGTGAAGATTTCCCGCAGAATTAGGAGTGAAACCCAAATTTTAAGGGCCAAAATGGTGTAATTTTTTTTCCAGGCATGTCAGTTTACAAAAAGTTTCCCGTTTCCTGGGGGTAGTTGGGGGTGGAGTCGCCCCCCAGACCTCTCCATCTCCCCCAAAGCATATT
The DNA here is from genome assembly GCF_921293095.1 of Ischnura elegans. Classification (NCBI taxonomy): domain Eukaryota; kingdom Metazoa; phylum Arthropoda; class Insecta; order Odonata; family Coenagrionidae; genus Ischnura; species Ischnura elegans. Next base: position 90,390,127 of record NC_060249.1, read on the forward strand.
CCTGGGTACGCCAGGGCAGCAGAGAGGTTTGCGGGATTTACACCGCGTGTGCCCATTAAGGCCGTAGCCAGAAAATATTTTCGGGGGGGGGGGGTTATGGAATAGTAGACAAACATAAAATTATTTTTATAAGATAAATAAAATAGCGTATACGGTAAAATATACATATTTATAATAAACCCACAAGGAAAATATAAAAATATTATTGTAAAATTGGATTTAGCCTTCTAGCTTTATTTTGCAGCGACCAAACTCCTCGGTGTCGATGTCAATTCTGCGGTCCCTGAGGAGGCTCATAAGCCACTCACCTCTCTACTAATTCACAGCACTATTATTTCACACACTGCACTACAACTATGCACACTGCACTTACAAATTCGCTTAGATAATTATTGACTTAAGTCGCATTGGACTACTAGATGTCCCTGCGCCGCTATATAATATCGTCGTGTGAGCACCAAGCGAGCATAAATTAACTATTTAATTTTTTTCATTTCGGGGGGGGATCAATCCCCCTTGATCCCTCCCCTGGCTACGGCCTTTGTGCCCATATTTGTAGACGACTGTTTCCTTAGCATTGCAGCCGGCTTCTGTAGGTCACTGAAGTCGAACCTGAAAATGCCAGCCGCAAATTATCATCTACACGGATTGACAGCCTCGGTGTAAATCCCGTAAACCCCTCTGCTGCATCGGCGTAACTAGGAATATGCTTTTGGGGGGATGGTCAGGACTTGTGGGTGACCCCACCCCCGCCCACCCCCAGGCTACGGGAAAGTTTTTGAAAACTGACATGATCGTATAATTGTTCATAGTTTGTGTAAAAACAAGTAGCTGTGATCAAATGTGGACCCAACTGTGCTGAAGCAAGTATAAGAAAAGGGGTGAGACAAGGGTGTGCACTTCCCCCAGAATTTTTCATGTTTACATAGAGAAAGCCATCAATGAAATCAAGTGTAAACCCGTAAATCTCTCCGCTGAGTCTCCACCTCTCCGCGAAAGGCTTCGCAAAGGAGACTTCTATAACCCTTTTGATAAAATACCCCTTTTTACGTGAAAAGACAATGAATTACGCGAAGATTCCATTTGGGAAATCACTGACCTCGATTGAAAATCCGTACGAGAGATGTGTCCATGTTGATGTAACGAGTTATAACATCATATTATAAGATATCATAACCGCTTTGAAAATCTCGAAGGCGCATCACCATTTCGAAATCAATTGTCGAAACAAGACACAAGTGAGCTTTTTCCCCGAAGACTCGATTTCATAAAAGAGTACCGCATCTGTGAAAGATCATCATTCAGATAAGATTTCGTATCACACAATCCGAAGCAGTGATACACTTTCTTTGTTTGGATCCAAATGATACCCCAGTTTTCGGGGAATACTTGAAGCCATTGACACATTGCGTGTTACGTGGTGTTCGCTTTCCTCAGAAAATGCGTCAAAATTAAAAATAAACATCGACACACGTAGACGAAGGAAACGAGTGAAACATCCAAAAAGATGGGGATTTATCTTGAAAATCTGAAGGTAGCCAGTATCCCTGCTTTGCTGGGGTATCTTTCCAGTTCGAGCACCACGCATGTCCAAATTGAGTCCGTCAGAGTTAAAAAAAACTCTCAATTTTTGGTCATGGCCATTGAATGGGATGTTAAATAACTCGGTTGTCCACTCATCCACCACGTCATATCGTATAAACCTATCGACACTCTTCCTAGTTAACTTTCCCAGGTAAAATCTTTTGTCGTTCACGGCAGCAAGGGCCCAACGGGTTCTCTTAAAAGATTCTACGGAGATAACGACGCCATTTAAAGGATTACACCTCGCTGAGAGGATACGTGCAAAAATATTCACTGCATAACGATAGAGGAACCGGACGCGGGTTTTAAAACATTTATCAAGATGAGAACTATATTTCTTCCAAGTTATGTTTCCTGCATGTGCGGGATAAAGAAGCTAGGTTTTACATTGGCAGATAAAAATTCCCCAAACTTCTCCGAGGTCATGAGTCGGATACAAAACGAGCGCTGTACGTTTCAAATTTCTTTTTTAACGCCTCGTAAGTAAGAGGCGTCATGAACAAAGGATAATTCATTGGACAATGAATATATCCCAGATAGAAGTTATCTCAAAATCTTCTCCATATCAAAATTTGTTCTCCAGATTTAATTTATTCCAGTTTAATAAATTATTTTTGATGACACCACTGCTTAAAAATATTTGCGATGAAATAAAAACAAGATGACTTTACGGCGTTTCTAACCTTTCAAGCTCTGGATAAAAGGAAACAATCGGCATGCCGATTTAGTTTCGACATTTGCTTCCGTAGTTATATATCGAGTGCAGGCTGAAATTCACACCGTGAATCTACAGTTCAACTGGAGGAATTAGATGTTAAAAAAGTTATGCATTTAATCGGGCATTAATATCAGCGGAGCATGGAAAATACCAATTTTGACATCGAAGTATAATTTTTGGCTGATAGAAAAAAACGACAAAGAGAAAGAAACCCCTAGCGGATGGGTATGCTTATGTGGTGGCGCTTCCATGGTGGCGCCACTTTGGTGGCCTAGTGTGCAAAGGGCCTAACTACATTTCCAGAGTAAGATGCCATGGATACGTTGTGGATGGAGTAAACATAACGCTTCTACCACGGGTGTACCCAGAGGGGGGCAGGAGGGAGCAGATACCCTCCTATAAGCGAAAATAAATTCAGTTCCAAACGAGAGTTTTGAACAAATTTTCTTTTGAAGAAAAAGGCTTTAATTATGAGACAGGGACTTAAAATAGCAATCATTATGTATGCAAGCAAACAATAATAAAAACTAATAATAAATTGTTATCCTAATTTTATAAAAATGTTGGTTTCATTAACCTTTTCTTTGCTAAAATGTTACATTATGAACGGCCACGGCTTGTCCCTCCCCTTGCTTTGATCCTGGGTACGCCCTTGGATTCTACAGAACCGAAATATCAGTAATGGGAAGTACGGCACCTTCAAAGCTATCGTGTGGAACGCAGATGAGGAAATATGCATTTTTTGAGGAATGGAGAACAAGTATCTTCCATCGTAAAACATCTACATAATACCTTAATACTGAGAATACAATTCACAAACCGCACTATATTTTACAGGTCATGTAAACTATAATACAATTTAATAGACACTAAGTGAAATGATAAGGTTTCAGAATTCAATTTTCCCAATGAGCTTATGAAATATAAGCCAATAATAAAAATACCACCAACGCAGGCCCAGAATTAGAAAAATACTCGCTACAATAGTGGTAAGCGGATAGCTACCTCCAACATAACATATTTAATTGGTTAGCGGGACAGCACGAGGAAAAGTCAGGAGTAATAAAAATTACACCTCTCTCAATACACCACGGAAAACATTTCACCGGTTCATATCCATATCTTTATTCACAGCTTAAGTTGAAGCGCTAGATCATAAACAGCGTTATACCCCCCATTCAGGCCGTAGAAGGCATTGCGTGCTCATTTTGAACGGCCATCTTGGTATCAACGGTAAGTATGCGTTTTTATAGCGTCGGGTTATACGTACAGCGCTTGCCTCGTTACTGAAAATTTGTATCTAGCTAGTAATATACACGCATATTCAGCGGTGTAACTACTGGGGGGATGATGAGATAGATCCCCCACCCAAAGCCTCAGAGAAGTGAAAAAAATATTAAAAATTATCGTCTATATTTGACATGCAATAAATGCATCTGATTAAACCTACATTTAATTGCCAAATTGATGTAAAATGTAGAGTTATGTCACCATCGGGCGGCAAGAGAGGGCAAGCCATTTCGAAAATTTAGGCTAAAGATGGAAGGATTATATTAGGATTACGATATTTCCAGGCATGCCATCTAAAAAAAGTTTTCCCGCACCCCCCGTTGCCTGGGAAAAACTCCATCGAAAAAACTGCATCCCCTTCAATAAGCATACTAATAAGAGATCATTAATTTCTATGAACATTTATACAGCTGCTGCTGCTTTTTCAATGACTTTATTTCTTGTCCACTAAGTTAATAGCCTTGTCGTTGGATTATCTAGAGGTTTGATTAATAATGGTCACCATTGATTCTTGGAACACCATTGGAAAACTCGCAGTTACATAAACAATAAATAAGTTACAAATTACATAGCAACGTATATAAGTTTTGATTACATTTCATAAACTTTATATCATTTGTGAATTACCAAATGGCTTGCTTTTATTGTTTTCCGAATTGAATTTTGAAGCCTCAAGGAAGAGAAAAACATCTTTCAAAACGTTGGGAAAGAACTACATCCTGCTAGTGACTATTAATTCCTCCATTAACTGTAAGATTAAAAAAAATAATTTTCAGCTAATTGGTTCGGCACTTTCCGTTTCCGCTTCATTCGTTTACTTAGGAATAGCATTTAAGGTAATCTAGGGAATTCAATAAAATTAAAAGCCTTGGGACGGCGCACATGTTCAAGCGTTGTAATTTTTCACCTTCATTTTAGAGCCATAAGGACAGCTATCCGAGTAAACTTCACGCTCTGATAGTGAGTTTCGAAACCTACAATTTTACAAACCTACAACCCACCTGTGATAAGAAGACAACGCTTCTTCCGCTTTTGCCCACTCCGGCAGATCTTACACATAATTTTAGCAATTAAATACCCATTATATATACATTAAAAGACCAGCGGCAGATTCATCATTTCTCTCTTCTTAATATAAAAGAACCACCACGTGTAGAAACTGTCTTTCTTCATACAGCCTACTGAAGGACATTAAGAACGAATCAAACCACACCAAAATTCGTGGCACAAATTCACACCCGTTGACCACAGCGAAAATGAGTGAAGGGCTAAGAATACAAAAATTTGGTGGTCAGATTATCATAGAAAACATCATAAAATTTGTATCTCACTCAAATTAAGAGATCATCCACCACCGTTTTCCGGATTTTCTCTAATACATAACTTAAAGACAGCGGGATCATCTAAAAGAGTCCGTTACCAACGCCAGCTCACTATTTCACACAAACTCTGTTGTGCACGCGTAATCCGTGATTCTGTGGATTTAGATCGACAGTGTCTCATTCGATAATAATACCGGATAGCATCACACAAGTTCAAGCTATGGAAAGATAAGGGAATCACTGGGACCGTTCATTGTATTTTTTCGCAAATCGTCGCGGTAAGGGACCACAGGAAGATGATGGATGCCCACACAACATATCTTCACATTTTTTGAGGACTTCAATCCTTCTAATTCTTTCGTGTCACTAATAGTATAAAGAGGAGGATATTGCCATATTTTAAGTGGGAGTCACAGAACGGAGATATAAATGACATTCATTGTACAATCGGAAGTAAAAAAATATTAATAACAACTTTTGGAGAATTCTTCTAAGGTATGCAAATGCGCAAAACATCATGAAAAACACTTTAAAATAATTTACAAATCTTATGTCTAGTTAACAGCAGGTAAGCGATAGAGAGGGGAAGGACAGAGTAAAGAAATGTAGTAATTATGATACATATTTATTTAAACTGGACTGAATTTGATCTGGAAGCGCCATTTTAAATGGTGTACCACGAAAATTAAAAACCATTTCTCTTTGAACACCAATTAATTCCCAAAATACAAATTCCTCTAAATTATCAGTACCCATTGAAACCTGCAGGAAAACTGAAAAAAATGCGTCATCAGTATTAGCGGGAAAACCGAAAACCCTTCCGGGTATCTATATTTTAAATGTATTGCGCTTCATTTGCACATCTACATCTACATAATACCCTGCGAGCCACCTCTAGGGTGTTTGGAAGGGGTTGATCAATTACCAGTATGCAGCATGCAATTGGATTCCCACATGCACACCACACGGTCCAAAAAACGTCACGCATATTTAAAAATTATACTACCACATGCTTTTACAAATAATAATCAAATTCGGAAACATGCATTTAAGTATACATAAGTTAGTGGGCTACACTACGAAGTCATCTAATCTATTTATGAGTTCTAACGCTGCCGTTATAATCTCTAATTGATCGTGGAAAAAAGACATTCTGAATCCGTCTGATCTACAGTCTATCTCTCTTATTTTATTTACATGATGTGATATACCGTAGTATGCTGGCGTTCGTAAGATATTGTTAACTTCGTCAGAGAAGACACTGCTCTTGAATTTATCTAAAAGGTTTAGTCTATTTTTCAATCTACGGTCTGACAGAGATTCATCCGAGTTTATCTTACAGGTCACTTACTCTAACTAGGCTATCGTAACGATTTTTCACGTAGCTTGCAGCTCGTCTTTGTATGCGTTCTAACTTTGTTTTTGAGCCTATTTCATGAGGGTCCCAAACACTGCCAGCGTATTCTAAATGGGGTCTAACGAGGGAGAAGTAGCTAACTTCTCTCTAGACTCACAAGGGTCTTATGTAAATAAATGCGACTGTGTGGCCACCTTAGACGATGGACTTAGACAAAATGAATCATAAAGTCACGTTCTTCCTCTCGTTAAATAATTATGAGAGGAAATACTTCTTGCTGAAGAAATAATTTAACACTTTGAATATGAGCACGCATTCGTGGTGCTTATAATAAGTGACACACTGTTATTACTCTCAAGAGGGGTCCCTATATTACGCTACAAATTCAAAATTTGTAATGCAAGGAGCTAAAACTACCAACTGAATTATAGACAATAGGAAATATATTAAATTCTGGGGAAGTATAATTTCCATATTGCTTACCCTTACTGAGGCTTATCACATCTATTTCAGTCTGAACCTGGGTCTGCTCACTTTCCATCGCTTTGTGAAATCATTTTTGGGAGAGTAGTATATAATGAAAAGTAAATAAAACTATGCAATCGACATGGTCATTGTCCGGTACAGATGCACAGAAGATAGAGAGTAAACAGTCACACACAAAATTATTTTTTTAAATCTCGAGTCAACTATTCTCGACCCAACAAAATTATTTTTTTTTAATGTCGAGATTAAAAAAATCAATTTTCCGTGTGGCTGTTTATTATTTGATTTCTGTGCATCTATAGGTACCAGACAATTACGTTCCACGTCAAAACCTAGATCGTGCTTTAAATAGTCACGGGGAATTAAATGGTTATCTTAACTTTAAGTATGTCAAGTAGATCCCATTAAGTAAGTCTGAAACAACTAACTAGAGCAGTAAATACTCATTTACCACTTATTAACCACTTCAACCACAGCCCACTCCGTATCCCCCATTACATCCACCACTTCACCTCCGTTTTACATCATACGCTATTTATCCCCAACGAATTCCACCCTTTTTGTGGTCCAGGAAGTGATCAACTGCCTCTCCCTGAGAGTAGCGATAAAATAGGAAGTACTGACTCAGCTGCGCAATAAGGTAATACTGAGGATATCACGGAAACCACATTAATTCTGTATAATTTCGATATTATAATTTGAAAACTTAAATAGGTAGGTAAATTAAAGCCGCATTACTTTTCCTGCCAATAGGAATATAACAAGCGCTAGTTTTGTATCATTTGGCGTAAAAAATGTTGAAAATGAAGCACAATAGCAGTAGAGAAAAATTATCACATTAGTAGACGATGGTACTTTATATTCCATTATAGTAGTAGGTACCTAACCTAATAGGGACAAAGTCACATATACAGCAAGATTTTTGAGAAAAATTGAATTCAGCCTTTTCTTTACATTTTGCTTGGGTCCAGGTATCTAGGCAGCGACAGTGTACATGGCCAATATGAATATGCAGTCCCATTCATCGATTTACATTAAGTTTTGAGCATTAATTACATAATAAGTATTACAAGTTCCCACGAAAAAATTCCAATATTGTCGAGCTTTTCCATTCCGGCCCACTGTGCCTCGGTCGCGGAATTTCTTTCGTTGATCCGAGCAGTCATTCGCCGACTCGTTATCTCAGTCGGCGATGCCTCCTCCACACCCGGGAATGGCCTCCACGCCTCCGGCATCCGCCGCACCACCGAAACCAGCCACTGCCACCCACCTCCCCATTTTATCCCTCACGAACACCCGGAGTACGCCCCCGCCGGATATGGGGCTTACTAATCCACCCCGGCAACGGAAAAAAATTAAAGTCTCCTGGGAAATGAAGAGTACGTACGCAGATGGGTTGAATATGCAGTGGGGCGGTTACGATAAAATATTAAAAAAAAACTGAAGCGGAATAGGGAAATACATCCCTCTCTCTCTGCGGAAAGTTCAGCCGACGAAAGCGGAGAGTTGACAGTGGTAGTACGCCGGTGAAAAAAAGGGTAACGCCGGATTTTTCGAAACATAAACCCCCGAAAAAAAGGGTGGACGTTTCCGGGGGTATTTTTTTTGGACTCCAGGCGAGCAAGGGACAGGGAAAATAATGGAGAGATCAAAAAAGTGTTGGTCCAGCGAGGGATGGAAAAAAATGAGATTTCAGGGATGCTTGTACGTGAAAAAGGCTGATTTGAACAGAGGATGCGAAAGAAAAAAACACACGTGAAAGAGTGATCGACACAATGGGATGTCTAACCAAGCGGTGATGACGTCTCGTGTCATTGGTTCGGGAAGCCCAGAAAGTCATGCAACAATTCCACTCCTCACCCTCCAATATCCTCCATACCCTGCACTCCTCTTCCGAGAGTTAGCTAGGGTGATGGGGGTGAGGTTTCACTCTTCAATCATTTCATAGTGTCCATCTGACACAATGAGATGTGAGTAAAGGGTAGTGATTTTTACGCGGTAGCGATGAGGAATGCCAAAATTAGTACCTTGAATTTATTTGCTATTTGTGTATCTCACCTGGCTCAAACCATCTACTCTATATCCTGCAGCCTTCGTACTTATGGTTAGCTAAGGCAATGTGTATTCCTATGGTACAGTTTTAATTTTCTAAAAGGTCTCCAATATTCCAAGTTTTCTTTTTAGAATTGCTGCTTTTGTAGACATTTTTCTCTCTAACCAGCTTTGATTTGACACAGCTCTCCACTCAGTTCTTATATCAGCTAATCTTTTCACACGCATGTATTTCTTCTCTTTCGCAGCCTTCTTTATCTGCTCCATACATGTCTTTTGAGGTCTTCCTTTCCCGTTCTTGTCATTCACTTGTCCCTCAACGATTCTCTTCATCAAGTCAAAATGATATTCAGTTACGAATGGTCTATTCGCAAGGTGACACACAAGGTTCCTAATTCGGAAATATCCTGAGCATTTACTAAGCCGTGGAAGCACTCCAGTGCCACAATAAAAATACACTGTGGGAGACTTTTGCTGCCTGGTGGTTCACACAGCACATCATCATCACCTGACACTAAACTCGAAGGAAGAGAAAAGCAGAGAGCATCTAACTCGGGCTTGGAATTAGGGGACCTATTAGGCGCGTTTTTCCCTCCGGTCTTACTGAAATGCATGGAAAGTACGGCGAGTTATTGGGAATTTGAATATTTTCGTATATTAGCCTGCCGTTTTATGATGAAAACTCTATTATTGCTCAGATTCATTCGACTCCTTTGGTCGATTTTAATTCTATCTACTTCATCGTGCATACCGAAATACCAGCAGCCATTGTGAATTTTCAAATTATTAGCGATCATCCCCAAATGCAAGCACAACTGGCTAGTATGCCTCAAAATCATGACCCACGTTTATTCAAGTTGCCACATTTTGTATCAAATATGCACCGAGTAGCTGAAAACGCTTCATTGGAGCGAGTTCCCTACAAATATATATGAATAACTCCGAATTGCATCTTTTGTTCGCTATCACATTCATCATTCCTGCAAATATATTGAGGGGAAGAGACAGAAGAGAGATGGTAAAAATAGCTAGGCTTTTACACAAGCAAAAAAATTCCCGCGTGCTCCATCATCGTCATGTGCTCGCAGGACAAGATGGCGGCCCAAAGGGCGGGAAATAGCGTCCGCGGATTGTTCGGTGACGCGTCACTCGAGAGCGGAGACATTGTTTACGGCAACGACGCAAGTCACTGTGCCCCCCACCAGCAAACCGTTCTACCCCAAAAATTCCAACTTCCACCGCGTATACATTGTTTCCTTGAATGACTTTCTCCCGAACTCTTTCAGGATGTACTTCTGGGAGGTCGAACTGCAGCGCGCAATGCTGTGGCGCGCGTTTGCAGATATATCTGCGAGGTAGGCAGGTAGGTACTGACTCGCCGTTGCACACAGGAGACCATTCCCCGAGGTGGTTTTCGAAAAAGGGGGAAACTCGAGCACGCGAAATGAAAAAAGGGCGGGTAACGAATGGAAATGACCACAAAAAAGAGAGGGAAATGGTGAATTTGAATGACACTGTCCTCTTTGGGAGTCGGAAAAAAATAATATCACGAGCCTTTCGTGTCGACAAAAGGACGGCAGTGCACAACCCTTCGGAGTTGCTGTAATTGAGGGTTTCCCCCCCTGCGGCCACTCTTAACTCACCCCGTCGACCACCAGCAACTGTTGCTCAGAACGCCAAGGGCTACCAACACTTTTGCTCCTAAAAACAAGGAGACCGATTGGCTGCGCTTGGTTTTTCAATAAACCGAATTAAAACTGACGACACTGGGTCTTATTTGACGTCAGGGCTGTAGAACAAGCTGAAATAGTTACAAAAGAAAAATAAATACCCTCCATGAAATGAGTCACAACACACATCATCAGATTAAAAGAAACTCAACAACACCACCAAATTCTTCATCCTTCCAAATCGTTATCACTGTGATAGCTAGTGAGCCAGGGACGACCCGATTCCTGTTGTTTCCACCAGTAAAGAGGACGTCTCACTGATTTTCCATTTCTTACAAAATTCTAGAGATTCCTTCTAATGCCATTTCACTTAAAAATTTCACTGAAACTCATTCCTCGGCACTATAGTTCTAGCATCATAACACATGGTGAAATTCTATGCCTGAATAATACTATCCTAGACTGAGCGTCTCCATTGCTTTCTTATGCTGTTGGTGGGGTCAACACGTATATCCGAATGCAAAGGATGATGCGCACTTGTGAAAGCATTGAACGCAAATTGAATCAATATCTTGGCGCCACCGATGCAAATTAGATCCATCGGTGGCGTAACTAGGAATATGCTTTGGGGGGATGGAGGGGTCTAGGGTGGGGACCCCCCAGGCAAAGAGGGGAAATATTTGAAAAATTACAAGCCTGGAAATACATTTTACATAATTTTGGCACTTAAAATTAAATTTAAGCAGATTCATTTACTATATGTCACAACTAGAAAATAGTTTTAAATATTTTTTTTTATTTTCCTGAGGTTTTAGGGGGGATCTATCCCCTCATCCCCCAATAATATAGCTTATATTAATAGGCTTCCAACAATATAGCTGAGCTATCAGAATGAGCCTCTGACTCGTCGTTGACAGGGTAAGGGGGCACCCATTAATTACGCGAGGCGTTTAGGGGGGGGAGCAGTTCTAGCCGATTCTCACTCAGTCTCACGTAGGGGGTCCTGGCAAGTATCACGTAATATTTTTCCGCACGAAGCAATTTATAATTACGAGAAAACTGGGTTGAATTGAGCAAAAAAGTGTTTCACTCTTAAAATATGAACAAATTCTACACAATAATACTTATCGCGGTTATGAGAACGCCACAAAGAAACATAGTAGCTCTTCAATTGCCTATCTAGCGGGCAGTCAAAAAGGTGGGTCCACATTTGTGATATGGCTTCAAATTATTTAATTTCAACTAAACAAATTGTTTAATTTTGAATAAAAATCTAACACAATTAAGCTTAGATTAACGTATTTACTCCGAAAATAAGCCTTTTGAGCAATCTCATGTGAGATAAGAGGGAGAAGGTCGAGCCAAATCTTCCGATATCTTTCTAAGGGGAGAGTGGGAGGGTCCAAAAATCGACAAAATCACCTCAAATAATAATTAATGAACGTCGTGCCCCATAAGGACTCGAGTTCAGACGATTCTGCAGGACCCCTCACGGTCATTGACGAAAACGGCCAACAATTAAGATGCACCCGGCTGGTTTTCGTGAATTTCGGTGACTGTGAGTACGGAATTGCCTTCACGATAAAAAAATGAAAGGGCCACTTTGGTTGGAGGAATGCCACTTCCCGTCGGAAATGGGATTCCGTCTTCCGAAAAAAAACACAAGCTTCTCGCGATCACTCGGACGAGACTCATTGCGATGCAAAGACAGAAAGGAAAGGAAAAAATATATATTTAGCAACAGATCTCCATGAGTGATAGCTCAGTTTGACGGCGAGTTGGACAAGGATTGAAAAAAATTAAAATGTATACCTTTAGGCCTGCTCTTTGGATGTACAGATAGTAATGGAAAAGCAGTTCAAGAAAAAACTCAATTATTGCCGATGATGCAAACAGTCAATGGCGGAGCAATTACTGTGAATACGTAACAAACCAATAATTTCCATGATACCTAAAAAATGTTGTGCTTACAAATAAACGACTGAAAGGGAAGTAGAAACGAGTCAAATTGCAACGGCAATTGAAACGGCCTTTTCTTGTATGACCCTAGGTTGACCAAAAAGCCCTATATGAAATTGTATACCTTTCTATCTACTAAATAGCTTACGGGAAGGATCACGGCATTTAAGCCACTGATATAAGTAGGAATAGGTCCTCAAGACCGGTCTAATCATCAGGATACTTCCACTGTAACAGACGCTAAACCAAGATCTATCGGACGCAATAAATTCCAGAGATTAATTATAAACCAAAATTAAATCAGAGCTTCAACGACTGTCTGACCTGAGTATGGTCGATTTCATCAAAGTTTCGCTCAGTGATTTAACCAATTCAACGGGTAAGTGATGGTAAAGGTCACTTCAGCAATATTAAGGCGCTTGCTTCACGACATAACTATCTAATAGCTGCCAACATATAACCTTTGTAATCTGGGATGAAAGACAGACAACGAATAATATATTACTAAGGATCATACGTATTTTCCAGCCATTTTAAATATAAAAGACAACAGAGATTTAAGTAATACCTTATAATAAACAAAAGTGACCAAAATGTATACAAAATGCCACAAAAGTCGTAAATACCAGAAATAATGGTTAAGTTAAGTCAATCCACCGAATTTACTCTCGTTAGTTATATCTTCGACGAAGAAGGGAGGAACGATGCAGGTAAGCCAAGCACCCAATCAAATCTTCGTGCGAATCAAGTAAATGTTTATTATTTTGGTGCATTTTTTAAAGGAAGTGAGGCATCTAACATAAAATTAGAATTGTCACTCATAGTAATAATTAACACTAAATCACCCTAAGTCTGGTTTGATGCGGCTGTCCACTCAATTCTTATATCAGCTAATCTTGACACACTTGCATAGCACTCCTCTTTAGCAATTTTTCATCACCTCTCTCATGTTTTTATCCAAGGCCTTCCTTAATCGTTCATTTTCCCTTCAAAACAGAGCTACTCATCCGTGATACATAATTCTGTTCTTGGAACGAAATACAATTTTATCCTTTCAAGGATGGACAAATAGAGTCATTTATAATGGATCTCATCTAAAACAACCACAATGCACAAAAAGCTTTTTAGGATATTATATTGCGTTTTAATATAGATAAAGACGCCAACTCTCACGGCAGTTTAGGGTGTAATTATCAAGGTGGATAACCAAATTCATAACAACTATTACGGTCGATAAAGGCAGAATAAACCCCGGACACCACTGTGACTCTGCAGAGAGAATTTATTTTCTCGATTCAAAGAGTTACGTAACCAAAATTTCATGAAAATGATGAAATGATAAAGACCTACCTACCTAATAATAAAACAAATACTTAGTATGCTTTGAAAAACCTTTCATTAAAAAAACTGACGAAATTACATCAGCCAGGTCGCCTGTCCTGCTATGGGCGTGCCCAGCAAGGGGGCAGCTGCCCCCCTTAGAAGCAAAAACCGCAAATGTCTTGAAGAAAATAATATTTTTTCAAGCAAATAATTTTAAAAACTAAAAAAGAGCTGTTACAGTTTCCTTAAAATGTTGGTTTCATTCACCTTTTCCATACTTAAATATTACCCATAACTTGAACAACCATGGCTTACCCCCCTCCCTAGTTTTGATCCTGAGTACGCCCTTGTGCCCTGCACGCCGGATTACTGGACGTGTTGGACTACCGCAAGGCCTGACGGGTGCATAAAAAGTACAAAATGGTACTTTTTATCCACCCGTCAAATTATCGATACGTAATTAAATTTTACTTAAACGGGCCTCATTGGGTTCCTCATAAAAAACATTAAATATTGTTGACTCTTCGAGCGCTCTAACCTCTACAATCACAACATTTGATGGAATCCATCGTAAAAATGATAGAATGGGAAACCAGTCATAACCTTTGGGATGAGAAACCAGCTCATACTTCAGCAACCGCGTGAACTGGATTCGCTGCCCGGCTGAGGAGAGGTGCGACCACGCTTTTCTCACGCCTCGACACGATCGAAGCATACTGTGCCCCTCGACTGGAATAACAAAAAACTCGACATCAGATTAATTTCACTTTAGATCGAGCGCTCGCGATAAGCGGGAGGAATGATTCGAAGCGCCGTCGGGAGGCTAAATCGCTTAAAAGGGCGCACACAGTCGACAGGAAGCTTACACACACACCCGTACTCTTAAACGTCAATTCGTTTACGCAGACCGCACTTCAAACGAGGATTATCCTCTAGTTGGCGCAAGAGCCCATCGCATGGCCGGGAGTCGAGAGATAATGCATCCCCTATTACGCCTATGGAAGGGAGTTGACGACGGGTCGTTGGGGGCCAGCCCTGAGGGACAACAGCTTGCGTTCCACGATGCGGTGGCATCATCCCCCCCTTAACAAAGACCCATTCTACTATTTTTTTAAGCATTTTTTTTCGGCCCATCCCGACGCACTGAAACGCACAGACAACAGTTATCGTCAGCGTCAATGCTGGCGTACACAGTGGCGAATATTGATTGTATCTTTCGGGTTTGGAGGGGATGACCAATGTATGTTTAGTTTAAGTAATTTTAAATAAGGATACCAACCCCATAATATTTTATAATTAAAATAAACTAAGGAGTTGTGACAGTAATGGTAAGTGGAGAATTTATTCAAACAATGCGGATTGCAGTACCTAAGTTTTCCTTTACCGTCTTATTTCAGGATTTGCGGGGTATGGGAGACCCCAGGTCTCCCTCGCCAGATATTAGACTCAGCCCGTATACATTAAACATCTATATTTTAGTCTATAGACATGCAATGCACATCACCTAATTCATCTTGTTCTATCAATTTTCCATTTAAAATTTTTATCCACCTTAAATGTGAAAATGGGAGGCATAGTGATGAAGTGGCCATAGTATTAGGCTGCCGACACAAGGCCCGTGGCTTCAAATCCCGTTTGAAGACTTTGGACAGCCCCAATCAACATTAATTCTGGCGATGCGAGATGGCGGGCCATAGGCTGACCAAGTGGAATTCAATCGCCACAATCTTAGCCTCGGTTGAGCTCTACTCTACAAAACCCAAGCCAACCTTCTGGTTGATCTTTCGAGAGCGATCTTTGTAAGAATAAAGACTTATTAATCGAATAATAACATCATCAAGCCTTGGAATTTAAAGAAACATAATATATACAAAAATTAAAGAAATATTGGATAAATATTTCACGTAATTTTTATTTCCGATTCCTTTACATACCAACGATTAGATGGACTATTACATCGGAATTTGCAACAAAAAGGAACAATGAACGTCCACAAACAAACATGCTCTGGGTCCAACCCACACCCAGGCGGGACTCGACCCCGTGACCTTCAGATTGGCACACGAGGAATTTATCGGGCCGCCATTGAGGTCAAACTTAACAAGCAAAACGATTCTCATAGGGTGTCCAATTCCAAATCTATGTTTATACATATTACATGCACTATGGAAAATTTAAATTATTATTATAATTGACTTTTTTCACTTTCTTAGCTGGTTTACACCATATATTGTATGATATGGGGCCCGATGTGGTGGAAGTTCTTACTAATAGTAAAAATGGACATGGAAATATTTCCAATGAGTTTTAATTTGACACTACGCGTTTAGTTGTTACAATGTCGTTTGTAACAACGAAACGTGTAGCGTCAAAATAAAACTCAGTGGAAATATTGCAATGTCCAATTTTACTAATGGTTTACACCAGTCGGAAATATTCACCTATCCTAGAGATAAATTAGGATTATATTTATTATTAAACCCAATAGTTAGATCCTTCGCAGTTAGCGTGATTCGAGGGGATGTCATGAGTTATTCCCTCCAACTGAACTAGGTACTAGGCTGGGCAAGGAGCTGCAGTTCACCCTCCGCTACCACCAGGCCTCCAGGGGTGGATGAATGAAGAGATAACAAAAGGGGTGTGTGGTATGGGGTGTAAAGAGGAGGGGGGGTCGGTTTGCGTGTTTGGTGGTTCGTCACGGTTAGGCGCACTTGCCCCTTCAAGAGGTGGTGTCGAAGAGGATCACCAAGGGTGTGTGGGATAGTTCCGTGGAGTACCCCCAGGGGTTTTGGTGCCTGAAGAAGGAGGGGGAGATCTAAAACGGGGTTAAGGATGTGTTTTGAGAGAGGGTGTCGTTATCCCCCTCAACACCCCATATCGTTGTAATACGAGTATAAAAAAAACATAAATAGAAACGCCTAAGAGAGGTAGTAGGTAAGAGCTCTGAAAAGGCGGTTGTGTGGGTACTGGTATTCTCATCAAAGCGGAACCGGGCGATTTTTCTATCGAATATATATACATACCTTCTGTAGCGCCGGTTCGCTGGAGAAGGATATTCAAAATAACGTTCGCTCACTTCGAGGTTCAAACCACAACTCCTTTATTCTCTCTCTTTTACAACGGGCCCCAAAAGCCCTTCTCCCGTCGAGGGCTTCACGCCCCCACCTCCTGGGTTTCCCCCAAGAGTCCATGTCCTGAGTAGCGGACAGCGCTCCGCTACACTGCCCCCTCCTTTCAAAGGCGTCGCGCCCTCGCGACGGTCAGCATAGCTGGAACCTTCGCTGTCCTCGGATCTCGGAAAGTTGGCGCCTTTATCTCCTTACCTCTGAAACGAAAAGAAAAGAGACCACCCCCCCGGAATTACTCCTTCCTCAGAGCCCGGCTTGAAACCTTTCTGGCTCCCTTGTCACCCGTCTGGGATATCGCATGGTCGGCTCAATAACCGCTTCAGCTGGTGGCTCCTCTCTCGCTGCCGGAGTCGCTTGGCCCTCCTGTGTTGGTGGAATGGAGAAAAACTTCCATCCACCCCCTCCGCGGACGACCGGTTTTTCCCTCGCTGTCTCGGCCTCTCTTGGCCCATCTTTTGTCTCTTCAACTCCGTCCGTATTCTCACATTCCTTTTCCGTGTCTCCTCCCGGCCTTTCCTCCCACCTTTTGAGTCGGTTGAAGTGTACCACTAGGCGGCGGCGAGGATTATCCACCTTCTTCACTCGGTACGTGACCTCGGACAATTTCCGTATGATTTGGAAAGGACCCGTCCAGGGGCGATGGAATTTGCGACACTTCCCTCTTGCCGTAGCGGGATCGTGGAGCCATACCCTTTCCCCTTCCTCAAAGGGTGCACCGTGACAACGGCGGTCGTATTGTTCTTTTTGCCGGAGGTGGGCCGACCCAAGCCTCTGCCGTGCGAGATCATGGGCTTTCTCGAGGCTCTCTCGCAAGCGTCTCACAAAGTCGCCTTCTTTCGCCACCCCCCTCTGCACGTCAGGGATCCCCCACTCTAACTCAATGGGAAGGCGCACTTCTCTGCCAAACATAAGAAAATAAGGTGTAAATCCTGTGCTGCTGTGTTTGGCCGACCGATAGGCTAGCATGACGGAATCCAAATGCTCATCCCATTCGGATTCCATATCCGTCCACTGGCTCAACATAGCTAATAATGTTCTATTGAACCGCTCGACTTGGCCGTCCGACTGTGGGTGGTAGGGTGATGTTCTTGTTTTTACCGCCCCAATCACTTTACACATCTCTTGGAAGAGGCGGGATTCGAATTGGCGTCCTTGATCAGTATGGATTTCCCGTGGCACTCCCCACCTGCACACGAAGCCCTTAACATGATGCGCCACTGTTTCCGCCTCTTGGTTATGCATGGCATACGCTTCGGTCCACTTGGTGAACTCATCAGCGACCACCAATATATATTTATTTCCCAACTTTGTTTGAGGAAGTGGTCCTAAAATGTCCATGGAAATCCTTTCCATCGGTCCTCCCGTCGGGCAATGACCCAGTGGTGCTCGTTGCTGGTGAGGCGGGGATTTCCGACGCGAACAATCTTCACACGTGCGGCACCAAATTTCCACGTCTTTTGTGTATCCGGGCCAATAGTAGCGCTCTCTCACTTTACCTAGAGTTTTCTCATACCCTAAATGGCCTCCGACGGGCGAATCGTGCAAAGCCCGAAGAATTTCGTCCCTAGCCTCAGCAGGCACAATTATCTGGAGACGGAAGGCGTCCCTTCCTTCTTCTTCCCACCTTCGAAAGAGAGCCCCATCCTTAAACACTAGTCTATCCCATTGTGTCCACAAAGCCTTCGCCCTCGGGCAGTCACCCCTCCTCTCTCCCTCGGACGGCCGAATTCCTGCTTCGAGTGCTTCCATTACCCTTCTCAGCACGGGGTCTTTGCTTTGTCTGTCTCTCACGCCTTCACTGGGGGCCTCTAAGACGGCGTCGATTTCCGCTGAAATCAGCTCCACCTCTCCCCGAGCGCACTGTTTACAAACAGACCGGGATAAACCGTCGGCATTTCCATGTTTGTTTCCCGGCCGATGCACCACTAAAAAGTCATACTCCGACAATTGCTCAAGCCAGCGAGCAACTTGTCCTTCCGGTTCTCGAAACGATCTCAACCACTGTAGGGAATTATGATCGGTGCGCACCACAAACCGTTTGCCTAATAAATATTGGCGAAAATGGCGGGTAGAATTTACTACCGCCAAAAGTTCACGCCTCGTCACACAATATTGTTTTTCGGCACGTGAGAGCGTCCGACTGTAATAGGCCACAACCCTTTCCTCGCCTTCCTGTCTCTGGCTGAGTACGGCCCCGATACCCATCCCGCTAGCGTCACAGTCGAGCGTAAATTCGCAGTCCAACCGCGGGAAGGCCAAAATCGGTGAACACGTTAGCTTTCGCTTAAGAGTCTGAAAGGCGTCTTCACATTCTGCACTCCATTTAAATAAGGCATGCTTCTCGGTCAACCTGTGTAGGGGGCAGGCTATCTGTGAAAAGTCTCTAATAAACCGCCTGTAGTAAGATACAGTTCCTAGGAACGCCCTAAGCTCCTCAAGGGATGCTGGAGATCGCCATTCTGTGATCGCGGCAATTTTATTAGGATCCGTCGCGACACCATTTTTGGAGACTATATGGCCTAAAAATTTCACAGATGGTTTCATGATTTGGCACTTCTCAGGCTTAATTTTCAGTCCCGCCTTCCTTAGGCGTATCAACACATCTGTTAGCCTTTCTACGTGCTCCCTAAAATCCCTTCCAAAAATTATGACGTCATCCAAGTACACCAAACAAGACCTCCACTGTGCACCCGCGAGCACTAGGTCCATTAGTCTTTGGAATGTACTGGGTCCGTTGCACAATCCGAAAGGCAGCACTTTAAACTGATATAGACCGTCACCAGTGGTAAAGGCTGTCTTTTCTCGATCAGCTTCCGCGACCTCGCACTGCCAGTATCCTGACGCCATATCTATTGTGGAGAAAGCTGTTGCGCCGGCGAGCGAATCGAGAATGTCGTCCATGCGGGGGAGGGGATAAGCATCTTTGTGAGTCACGGAATTCAGACGCCTATAATCAACACAAAATCGCGTCGATCCGTCTTTCTTTGTCACAAGAACGATCGGTGAACTCCAAGGAGATGATGATTCTTCGATTATATCGTCCCTCATCATTTCCTCTACGATTCGTCGCACTTCTCCGCGTCTGTGGATTGGCAATCTCCTGGGAGGTTGCCGAATCGGGGACACATCCCTAGTCTCTATTGTGTGCTTAAGAATGTTTGTACGCCCTAAGTCGTAGGGTCCTCGAGAGCACACATCTGAAAACTCATTCAACACTGTTTTGAGTTCCTCTATTTCCGCTTCACTAATATCGGCACAGTTTAAGTCAAAGAGGGAAGATGCTGGGGGGAGATGCGCGTTCTCCAGACTAAAAACGGGCTTTTGACATGTTTCCACTTGTTCTCCACAACACTCGTGCAATACGCCCACTTTCGTGTCTTTGTATAGAGTCACTGTCTCTCCCAAGGGATTCAGGAAAAGCATATTCACCGTATCCTTCACGTTATGCAAAATCCGCGCACCGAAAACGCCATAACGCTCTAAAAGTTTTGGGTTTGGCTCGATTATCCCCACTTTTTCTTTGAACCCCGGGTCCGAGCTCACCAAACACTCCACTACCACTTCGTGGTGAGGAGGAAGAACAACGTTCTCCTTCAACGTCACTGCGCAGCCCCACTCGCACTTTCCCTCACTTGAGAGAAAAGGCACCGCTTTTCCGCGGAGAAGAATGCAATTCCGGGAAAAAGCCACGTCACACTGATGTGCTCGCAGAAAATCGGCACCCAGGAGGCATCCCTTCGATAGGCGCGGGGCGATGAGCACATCATGAGAGAACTCTTCCCCTCCGATCTGAAGTATCACTTCACCCTTCCCAAGCACCCGTAATGGCTCCCCATTCGCCGTTATTAGTGTCACATTGTCTGTTATGATTTTCCCCGAATTTTCGGTGCGGCTCCATATTTCTTCCGATATCAGTGACACTGCCGCTCCCGTGTCTATTAGTATCTCGACGGGGATCCCCGAAACGGATCCGCGCACCAGGGGCACTGACTCGGACAAAATTGTCCAAATTTCCTTTACTCCGCGTCCTCCGACGCCCTCGAGCGGTGAAGTAGTGTCTCGGTTTCCTTTTCCGTCTGCGGCCGAGAAGGTTACCGTCTCCTCGGCCTCCCATCGTTTCCCGAGAAGGAAAGCCGTGGGCATTCGGCCCTCAGATGGCCCTCCTCGCCGCACATCCAACAGCGCGGCCGATCTCTGCGCCTCACACTGGAATTAGGGCGCCGCCTCTCCGGAGCGGGAGCGGGGTCGTGGTCCTCACCACTCGACATAACCATCCCTCGTAGAAATTGCAACACCTCTCTCATTGTCTCTGAGTTCTGTGTCAACGCGGCCTCCACTCTGTCATCGCGACCACACCCTCGACTCCCCACACCGATATCCTGTGACCTGACGAGCGTCGCCGGCGCCAACGCATTCACTCCCCTGGTGGATGACTCGGCGAAATGGATTGCCTCCATCTCGATTGCAACGCCGATTGCTTCCTCGAGGCTAGCAGGTCTCGCCTGCTTCACCCACACCCGAATGTTCCCGTCGAGCCCATCGAGGAAGCGGTCGCGCACTACGGCCTTTCTCGCATCCTCGGGCCAGGAAGGGTATGCGCGCCGAGCAAGGCGCCCGAGGTCCGTGGCAAAGGCGGCGATGTCTTCTCCGGGGTTGCGCGCCCTTTGGACGAATCGCGCCTTCTCCTTCTCGCTCGCTTCCCTTGGGTTGAAGCGCCGCCCCAACGCCTCCCGCGCCTTTTCATAGCTCCCTCTGTTTTCCTCCGGCAGATCACGAAACGCCGAGAGAGCGTTTCCTGTGAGGCAGAGTCTCAGGTAGAGCGTCTTCTGCTCCTCAGGCCATTTATTTATTTCCGCCACTGTCTCAAATTGGAAGACCCAGTCTTCCCACTCCTCCGCACCACTAAACTTCTCCGGCATCACCATACCCGCCATGGCTGCCGCCGCCGAACCGCACGCAAAATCTCAGGATCGAGAACACAATCCTACCGACTGCGCCAATGTAGCGCCGGTTCGCTGGAGAAGGATATTCAAAATAACGTTCGCTCACTTCGAGGTTCAAACCACAACTCCTTTATTCTCTCTCTTTTACAACGGGCCCCAAAAGCCCTTCTCCCGTCGAGGGCTTCACGCCCCCACCTCCTGGGTTTCCCCCAAGAGTCCATGTCCTGAGTAGCGGACAGCGCTCCGCTACACCTTCCATACTTTATTTCCATTATTGGACATTATTTCATCTACGTGTTTTGTGTGTCTATTTTGAATATTTTGTTTTTGCATACACCAGCAGTTGGGTGTAAAGTGCAAAAAAATGTATGCAGCACCGGCCAAATCAAAAGCGGAAATTTGGGATTATTTGTTAATGAGTAAGTCGGCAACCGTAAAGCGAGGTGAAAGTCTCAAAGGGTGTCAGAATTAAAATCATTGTTTATACATGTTTCAAATACTGAAAGGTCGTTACCATAGTCTTGTTAGTGTAACTGAACACTTAGATAAACTCGGATGGGAATCTCTGTCGGACCGTAGATTGAAAAATAGACTAAACCTTTTAGATAAATTCAAGAGCAGTGCCTTTTCTGACGAAGTTAACCATATCTTACGGACGCCAACATACTACGGAAGATCAGATCATATAAATAAAATAAGAGAGATAGATTGTAGAACAGACAGGTTCAGAATGTCTTTTTTTCCACGATCCATAAGAGATTATAACGGCAGCGATAGAACTCATAAATAGATTGCATGACTTGTAGTGTAGCCTACTAACCTATGTAAAACTTAATGCATGTTTCTTAATTTTATTATTATTTCTTACAGTATATGGTAGCATAATTTGTTAGTATGCGTGACATTTTTTGGACCGTGTGGTGTGCATGTGGGAGTCCAAATGCATGCTGCATGCTGGTGATTGATCACCCCCTGCCAAACATCTTCGACGTGGCTCGCAGGGTATTATGTAGACGTAGATGTAATATTTGTACTATGAGGAATGTTGATTCACTGTCTTGGAGTATAAGTATGGAAGAATTTTGAATGCGAATTTTTGTCAATGATTCGGTATATTTATACTCCTTGACCAGGGCCTTAACATGTTCTAAGAGTCCTCTTGTTTATTGTTTAAAATTTCCATTTCCGATGCTCCACAAGATGCGTTTCTACTTGACGTTGTTTGATAGTTTAATTCCTCTGATCCTTTTTCATCTTCTTCCATATTGTTGAATGAGTTGATGATGATATGAAAACGATGATATATTTTTCTACTCAGATAATTCCGTAAATACACAGAAGACGCTTAGAAAATATTAAAGGCCAAGTAAATATGAGTAAATATACCGAATAATTTGGCAAAAAATTGCATTCAAAATTCTTCAAGACTTATACTCTGTAACACTGAATCAACATAAAATATAGAGGTCAAAAGAAAAAGTAAAATTATGAGGAATTATAACAGTAATAATTATTATTTAAGATTGATAGGGGAACGTTGTAGCATAGCCGGTAGAGCTCTTGGCTGCTGATCGACGGGAACAGGGTTCAAATCCCGGGATGAAGCCTTCTGACACTTCCAAAATGAATCCTAGAGGTGCGTGGTGGCCTAGGGAAACTATCTATTCCACCCACACTCAATGTATGGAATTCACACGCCTGTGGCTTAGCCCGGGGTGAGCGCTATCCTCACCAATCCAAACCAACCTGCGAGTTAAATAACTGAATGGGTGAGTATGATTGATAAAGTTATTGTGAGAACTGCGATTTCAGGAATGAGGAGACGTGGTGACCCAGCCGGTAGAGTAATATTCTTATTAAGAAAGGCAGGAAAAAATAAGCCGATCCAGCTTTAAGTACAGTTACCATGATGGATCAGTGTGTCGGAGACAGTACTCGAGCAGAGATGAGTTTGTATGTTTGCACGAATCTGACTATTCGACCACACGCTGACACTAAAATCCAGTATCTCCCAACTCCCAGGGATCCTTTCTATACCTCTTTACCCTCCGACCCCGGGGTGACCGCTTATGCATCCGGTCAGATTCCAATCGTCACGTGTCTCCGGCTTCCGGTTTCAACGCGGCCGCCCTCCCCGCAGTGACAGATGAGGAGAGTCAAACGCAGGGGGATGCGAAAATGGCCAATTATGTGACCGTGATTGTCGTTTTTTTATCTCCGATTCCCATAAACGCCCTCCCTCGAAGGGTTTAAACGCTTGGGTGTCACCAAACACGCAACGTATTTTATTTTCATTTCCCCTTCGCCTCAAACAAGTTGTTGATAGCTCTTAGGGTAAGGTAAAGGTTGTAGCAGTGACAAGAAACATAACAATTGTGATATCCATAGTGATACGAACTAATATTACAATAGAGGATCCTCAAGGCGGCCTCTTAACGTGTTGTCAACCACCGCGCATTTAAATGGGTTCACAGAAGTCGCCACTCGCGTCGCTGAAGTACTGAGTGATCCGCGTTTCACGAG
The DNA here is from genome assembly GCF_921293095.1 of Ischnura elegans. Lineage (NCBI taxonomy): Eukaryota > Metazoa > Arthropoda > Insecta > Odonata > Coenagrionidae > Ischnura > Ischnura elegans. The sequence goes on from NC_060249.1 coordinate 90,414,482, forward strand.
GAAATGAGGCGTAATTTAAAAAAATATAAAGATTGCCTTTATTAGCATATAAAACTTGGTATTTCTAAGCGATATCGATTGTCAGAAGGTTCCATTTATCCTACATAGTGGCACATTGAAAGCATTTATATTACATTTTAAGTTTCAAATTTATAAACAAAAAAATAACATGACACAAAAAGTTCTAGGAACTTTGAAACCAAAATTTGTGAATTAAATATTAAGGATCAAGGAAAGATGGTGAGAGAAACGACGTAATTGCATGCCATTTTCATAAAAATTTCCAAATATGCTCTGCTTTTTGCCCTTTATCGGCCTACGGCCACATAAGATTAGCTTTCGTTGCAAAACTTTCTCCAAATTTTAATTAATAATCCGCATTTTTACATCGGCTATTAAGGCAGATAATAGTTGATTCAAGCTAGAATATGCTTCTAATTTTGACAAAATTATCTCTTACGGTATTCTCGATGACCAACAATGCCTGTCTCTGTGCATTGAAAATTAAAAACTAAAAAATTACAAATAAATGGATTTAACTATTAACGAAGTTGGTAAGCAACTGAAAATCCACTCTACATTGACTGTTTTGCAGAAAAGCAAGTATCACAGGTTTATGCATCTGAATTCCTAAAAATGTGGGGAAAAATAAATCGCACAAATATTTCAACGTGAAATTCCCATAATTTTAAGGAAGCGCCACAAAAAGGTGAAATAGGTCCTCAGTCCTCCCTACAGAGACATTTTACAACAATATGCTAATAAAAATAGCACATAAAGTTGAAACTACACTCAACTCAGTAAAAATATGTCGTATGGTGATTTATCGACTTAATTTTTTAGCCATCCGTTTAACCTTTTACTGTTTAGACAAATAGGACAGGAAACGTTACGTAGAACTAAGACTGCACGGTCAACTTCTTTAGTATTGTAAAACTACCTTTCCGATTGTTTTCATCATCAAGTTTTTCATCATCTTCTATAGGCTGGTAAAGACATTCTAGCATCCTAATCTCTGAGTAACACCAACCGAAATTTGAATAAGAAGCGAAAATATGCATGCTGACTTATTATGCCCTTATTAACTAACTTATGCCCTGATGTCTCCATGTTCCTGGGTTTCACCGCGTGGATTTTCTCACAGGTCACAAAGAAAATCCACGCGGTGAAACCCAGGAACATGGAGACATCATCTAGACAACGCCGCGGAAAACTACGCATCAACCTAACTTATGCCCTCTGGAGTTATATTAGAATTAAATTGGTCACTAGTGGTAGGCATCAGGGGCGCAGCTAGGAATTCAGTCTGGGGGGGGGGTTTAGGTGCAACTAATACCGGTGTGTGTGTGGGTATGGAATACCCACCAGGATAAGCGGTAGGTGAGAGATTAATAACTTGCGGAATTTTAAGATAAATGCTTCAAAATGGTGAGTTTTTACGGCTTTCTGAGGGATATTTCATTAATCCTTACACTATTCTATTAGTAATATCAATCCAGTTAAGTAAAATGGATTAAACTTAAAAAATTTCTGTGATCTCTGGGGGGGGGGGGGTTAACCCCCAAAACCCCCCCTCGCTGCGCCACTGGTAGGCATTCATCTAGACTACTGTGGGAATTCCCACCACGAATATTCCTCCGATATTCTCGAAGAAAACAAGGGAGTGATAAGTATTGCTTTCAATTAATTTGACAGGATTTTTGAGCCAGATTTAAAAGGTAAAATACATTCTCCCAAATAATGAAATAGTGTGACGAAAATTTTATACGAAAATTTGTGGTCCACAGGTCAAAAGTATTCCTAAACTCTTTTGGAATATGTTTTTCAATATCTTTCCTCCGAATTTTTCACACCTCAAGACACCAGTTTCTTCAATTTATCGTTATGCTTGTCGCCAGAGATTGCTCAAACATCTTTTCCCGATAAGCGTTGGCACAAAAGAAAACACGACGCTTTGCGTGTCTAACGGATGCGTCCATGTGAGGGACAGATAAAGAGGTTCTGCGTATAAAATAGAGACATTACTGCGCGGGCGATTTCTAAACATTTATAATTTCGGACTAAGTAGTAAGTGCCGTCACGTATGAGGAATCCTGCGGACACAACGATCGAACTAATAACTTCACTACCGGACAATATAATGGCGCGTTTAAAAACTTTTCGCTGGACGATATCATCAGACCACGGGAGGTGGGTGACGGGAAGTCCACCTACCGGGTATGGCGCGGACTTCAACGGTTCAGTAAATACAACCGAATTTGGCAGTCTTAAGTTTCCTGTTTGAAAGGGCAGTTTGGAGGAGCACAGTTCATGCGTTCTGGAGGGAACTTCACTTCCCCTCTAACGGCCTTATTTCGCGGAGTTTTTATTGTTTACAAAATACGCTTTTTCTTGAAATTTCCAAGGAGTACGGAGTACTACTAAATGTGAATCGTAAATAATACCCTACAAGCCGCCTGAAAAGGCGTGCAGCGGGAGGTTTTATTACAACAACCTTTTACCATCGAGTTTTTCTTCATTCGACAACAGAGTTCTACCTACTGTCTGTAAAAAAAAGCAAATCACCCGACTTTGAGGAGCTCCATCGTCTAAACGAAGCAATAAAATTCAATGCAACAAAAGGCAAACAATAGAGAATTAATTTCTACGTTGGATCATTTGCTTTAAAAAATGTTGGCCCCATATTGTTTCCTGTACTTAATTTTTTCTGAAAAAAGTACCCGTTTTTTGGGCGTAAAATCAAGTAGCCCAGCTTTGAGCGTTTGTTATTCCCGTAGTTTTCGCTCCAATGACTTGGAATTTTGATACGTGAAAGCCAAATCTTCAACAGTTGTCAACAGTTTGCAGAAAACAAATAGTTTATACCATGAAAATTGATGAATTAGTTGTAAACAACGCAAATCTCTGCTAACTTCGAAACCAATGGATCAATTGAAAATTGATTGATTGAAAAAAAATTAAGTTCAGGAATGTTATATGGGGCCAAAACTGTTTAAAAGTAAACGATCCAAAGTAGAAATAGATTCTCTATTGTTTGCTTTTTGTTGCATTGAATTTTATTGCTTCGTTTAGAGGATAGAGCTCCTCAAACTAGGATTCCTTGTTTTTTTTTACAGAGAGTAGCATTGATTTTATTTCTTCAAATTTCGAGGGAGAAACGAATTCTTAGACCAAACCGTTCGGTAATCGTTATCCGTTATCGTCTCTGTCGGATTTGGACTTATTGGGTGATGATGACTTCTCACATATTGTTATTCGTGTCGTTCTGAAAGATGTCTCTTCTTCATTGCTCTGGCAATCTTAACCTACCAAGCAGCTCCGTCTCTCAACGGCTCCCAGTTATATTCACGTAAAAGCTGTACTACTCTCTCTGTTCGCTCTCGGCAGATTTCATGTATCGCGCAGCTTTCCTGAGTATTTGAATTAGTTTTCAGATTAAATCCTTCTGCACCGGCCCCATTTGCTTGCCACGTATTCAAGTTGCGGCCTGACGAGTGCGTACAGGCATAGGCGGATCTAGGGAAGGGGGTGCACGGGAACATTCCCAGACGCATTCTAGATTAAAAGTTAGACAAGATTTTTAATACAAATATTAATAAAGTTTATATTTTAATACAAAAGTAATATTGCGGGAAGTAGTATATGCGGGAAGGATTACCGCACGACATCCCGAAGATGGTGGAGTTTTGTTTAAAGAACTCATATTTCCTTTGGAATGGGAAATTTTATGAACAAAAGAAAGGTGCGGCCATGGGATCTCCTCTCTCGCCAGTCATCGCCAACCTTTATATGGAAAAGTTCGAGGAGCAGGCGCTGAGTACCTATAGGGTTGTACCTAAACTCTTCCTAAGATACGTAGACGACACTTTCGTCATTTGGCAGCACGGAGCATTCCTACAGCATTTAAACCAGCAAGACGACTCCATCAAGTTTACGATGGAGATAGAAAAAGACAAATGCCTACCATTCTTAGACGTCCTCGTGAAGAAGACCGACGGGAGACTAGGCCATGAGGTCTACAGGAAAAAGACCCACACGAAGCGGTACCTACAATATTCTTCACACCACCATCCACTGCAGAAGAGCTCTGTAATCAGGACCCTATTCCACCGAGCCCTAACTATTTGTGACGACAATTCCCTAGATAAGGAGAAAAAACACCTGAGGAAAGTAATGGAGAAAAATGGATACCACCGAGACATCATCCGGAGGGAAGAAAGGAAAGCGAATATGACCCTTTTAAAGACCGGTGACCAACCTGCAGAAGAAAAATCGAAACCTGCCGCTTTCGCAATGATCCCCTATGTTGCAGGAACCACAGAGAGGATTTCACGCGTTCTCGGCAAACGCAATGTAATCACAAGGTTCAATTGCGTCTCCAAGACCAGAAGCCTTCTCGTCAAAGTAAAAGACCGAGTTCCTACGCAGTCGAAGAGCGGAGTGTATGAAGTCAAGTGCAGCTGTGGGAGTAGCTACATAGGCCAGACCTCCAGAACCCTCAAGTGCCGCCTAATGGAGCATCAAAGGGCAACTAAAAACAGACAATTTCGACTTTCTGCCATAGCAGAGCACATATGGACAGGCCCTACCCATAACATCAATTTTGACGAAGCGAAGCTTATTTCCGAAGAAAGGAGATATTTTCCACGCCTGATACGGGAAGCCATCGAAATAAGCAAGACTCAAGATAATTTCAATAGGAAAGACGGCTATCCCCTTCCGCATGCCTGGAAACGAGTTTTGCGTGGAAAAAGACACAGCAGCGACAGCCAATCACAGATGACCTAGCCTCTACGGACAGATATATAAGGCGGCCAATTCACTGCATCATTACTTAACTGACCTGAAGAAGCCGACTATAACGCCGGCGAAACTGTCGTCCGAGAACAATGGACCCACGCGGTGTATTACCCGAAAGAGACGTACCTTCATACTCATCGACCCGCGGAAGCCTGCATAAGGAATCGTAAAAGGTCGTTTCGAAAAGGAGATCGTACTATTACTGAGGAACGCCTTTGGCATCTCACTCTCTTTCGACTTAATTCATCAGTTCCCGTTTTCATTCGCACTACCTACTTATAAATATGAAATTCGGAACTTGTACATGTGAAAATGAACCTTTAGCATAAAACTAGTTTCTACAAATTCGCTTCATCACCGGTTGTCGAGACACGCCCGCCATCGGTGCATAATCAACTATGAATGCTCATTCTAAAACATCGGAAATCAGTATCCATAGCTGTTGGTCATGAACAAGTATTCTCGAAGTGCTTCAGAGCATGAGAGAAAGCTTGAAATGGAAAACTTCTAAAACACGTGATGGGTCCGATTGGCTGAGAACGACGACAGAATTCGTTTTCATTCTTTTCATTTCTATGAGATATTTTATTCAATACTCGCGAAGATGGAGATGTATCAGGATTTGCAAAATCCATTTATCAGATATATATGTTAAAAAAATTTTCCATTTGCCATAATTATACTTGAGTGAGGATTTCAACTCTTGCCTAAGATTTTGGTAACTGCACAGCCACCTTGAGTGCTCCCGCATATTTTACTCAGAGCTATAAACACCATAATAATTAGAATATGATATCATCGACTGGCAATAGTAGGATCACTATTAACACCTAGCCTATGAAATCGTTTCAGGTGGCGTGGTGAAAATAGTTAAATCCATGATGAAATATAAATAACAAATGGTAATTTTCACACTAAAAATACAACTCCACTATCAACCATGGTTTCGAAACTCAATGTTATTTCTGATGTGAGATTACGATTATTCTCGGTTAGGTTCCCGGAGCAGGGTGAGACCAAATCGAGGTTGGAACCGGCATAGTGTCGAAACCATAGTCGGTATTGGAAAAGTATATTAAAGTTTGGAAATCAGTATTTGTTGTTTATATTTCACTATGGATTTCACCAGTAGCGGATCAAGGATAGGGACAAGGGGGGGGGCTAAGTATGGGGTAAACTCCCCGATGTATTGCGGGTCCGAACAAAAATTACCATTCTATCAAGTGTAAATTGCATGTCCAAGGGGGGAGGGCTTTAGCCACCTTAGCCACCCCCCCTATAGATCCGCCACTGGATTTCACAACCTAACAACAGTCAACCACCGAGGACCATAGAAAACTGGATGATAATCGAAATAGTGTAAGCCCAACATCGATTATAGCCCATCCTCCGCTATGGACATACTTGAAGCCACCGCGCCAATCCCTCCCGCAATTTATCTGACCGTGGCCACTCCTGTTCCGAACACCTTCCTGACCTCCGGTATCAAAATACCCTCCCCCCACATATCGCCACTATCCCCCCACTCCAACACTAAACAGTTCCCCCTCCTCCAAAAGTCCATCCCGTTCCACCCCGGCAAACTTTCCCGCAAGCCCCCCCCCTCTCCCAACTCTACCCCTTCCCCTACCTGTTCCTCCCCCCCCTCCGGCCACTCTGTTGCTCTCGTGCCTTCCCCCACCACTGTGCGAGGTCTTCCCCCTTCTTCCCGGTCTAACCTCCCACCTCTTCCACTCTTTCGCCCGTAATCATTTTTACTCGACCCTCAGAGGGAGGAGGTGAGGCCGGCTTCTCACCAACACACACAGACACGCGCTCTCTTGAATAAGGGCCACCAGAGGCACCTCCATCCCCTTCCCCGCGCGGCCGCAGTGTTTTTTTTATTTCGTCCACGCCGGCTATTTCGACGGAAGCACGGGAGAGGAGGCAGACCCCGGCCGGCAGAAGCCCCTTCGACCACCCGGCGGCGAAATCTCCGCAGCCCCCCTAGAAAGGGATCCCGAGAGAGAGAGAGCGGGGAGATCCGAGGACTCGTCTGCGGAGGCGGCGTCGGAGTTGCCCAGGGAGGGATCTTGGCGGTCGCCGGCGAAGTGGTTCGAGATTGCGGCCCCCGTCAGCAGCGGAGGACGAATGGCACCCTCATACTCTAGGGCTTGAGTGATGAGAGGGGTTACCCTGATGAGGACTGAGTTTCAGTGAGGCTTTTACGGACTTACGAAATATCTTAGATCAGCAATATTATCAGCGATGAATAGTGAAGCATATATCCGTGTGGTAACCGCCCATAGACTGTAGGCAGAAGAGGTATATATATTGATGAGTTTCTCGGGAGAAAGGGAGTGATACGTTCAAAGCGAGATTATAGTAAGGCGTATCAGAAATATATTCCCGAAGTTTCGATTATACCGAAGTGCGCTGCTCGGCTGGCTCATACTCGGTTGGTTGTTGATAAAAAGTGGAGTTAACGAATGGCTGAATCGAATGACAGGGCCTCATAATATCTACTTGGGTGCGTAAAATTGAGAAGTCTAAGTGTGTGAGAATTCCAGGATAATACGAGCTTGATACTAGTCCAATTCCATATTTGACTCAATGACCGGCATAGCAGTCTGCAGAGCGATTGAATCACTAAGAAAAAAGATATCTCCCGGTGGGCTGGGAGCGCCTTGAATCAAACGAATGAGTGACACCTACGTGGAGGTCATAAAAATTTGGTGCACCTGATTTATCATCCTGATTACCCCGAGGTCCGAGTGAAGTAACAGAACGACCGCTCTGCCGTTGCGAAAGACCTCAAATCCCATGTGACAAGAGGGTCGATTGGGAGCGGACGAAATTTGCATTGGTTAGGCACGCAGGTCTCCAAAACTGTAACCGGTCTCACACCGGACGCGGGTGCACGAGAGAGAGAGAGAGGAAAAAAAACAGATCTCCGACATTCCTCCTTGAACACCTGACGCGGTGGAGGCGAGAATATAATTATTCTCGGTAAGGTTCCCGGAGCGGAGAGACCAAATCCTTTTCATCTTTTCCGGCCGCAGAGATTCTCCACGCTCACGCCCCCTTTCGGGAGAGAACCGCGCGTGGAGAAATAAGACCGCCCTGAAAACGGGAACCGAGAGATCAATTTTTTTTGGTGACCGATCGTAAAAAAACGGCGATCCATCAAAAGAGCAGGGAATTTTTAGCGATGAATTTGAGTAATTGAGGGGAGGACATAGGTATTATTATTATTATAAAAAATAACTCGACTGCTTAAAGTCTCCACCGCTTACAGAATAGTTAGGGGAGAAAGAATAAAGATGGGGCTGGCGTCGCGAGAATAGATCCCCTTACTTATTTGCATATTTCTCCGCGGGGAGAGGTGGGGGCGTGGCGCTCGCGTCTTGCGTCCGTACCGCCGAGAGGTTAATGAGGAGGCGCAGTGGCGGACACCTCTGCCACCTACCAATCCCGTCCTGCACCCTCATTTCCCCCCCACATCCCCTATACTTCGAGTGGACAGTACGCATCACCTGCCATAACCCATCCCACATCAGACCGGCGACAGCCCACTCAGGGCGGAGGTGGGATCACTGCGTGCTTCTCGGTGTGACCGCGAGGGTGCGGGAGAGGGGGGAGGATTCATCACTGCTAAGGGTGGGGATGAATAACAGGAGGGGTGGAGCTACTCTCCGTCGGACTTAACACCTCTCTCAGGAGTGATCCGGACCGGCAAGATCGTTTATAGTGGTACCGGAGAGACCCGAGGTGGCAGAAGGGCAGATCCACTCAGTGTCTTGGGGGGTGGGTGGAAGAGCGGAGCCGCGAGGAACTCTGGGAAATTGTGAGGGGGGTTGAGGCGTGAGCAGAGGAGGAAGAAGATACCCCCTTTGTCCCGGTCAGTCGTTTATCATCAACCGGCCCGGCCTCGCCGTAATTATTATTGCTCCGAAAGGTTTTTCGCGGGGGTGAGACCACTGGAGCGAAGATCTCGCGCGCACGGCAAGGGGTAGGTTTTTTCGCAACACCCCGCGACGTGGAGCTGGGATACTATGGTGCGAAAATAATACTAGTTCGGAGCATTAAAAAAAATCAAAAACATCGACAGTTAGGCGAGTCGAAAAACGTGATAAGCCGGCTGAGAGAGGGGTGCCACAGGGCACAGGTCTCGCACCATTTCTCTTCCAACACCCTTTTCGCGCTCGGAAGCAAAGTGAGGCTGGACCTTCGGAGGCATTTCCATGTTAATGGCTCCCAACCATTGTACGATATCTCCCTTCGCGTGAACCTGAAGGAGGAGGGGGAGGCTGTTATTGAATAAAATCGCACGGGGGAAATAAATACCTCAGGGTAGGTGGAGGAGGAGTCGTGATATTGTAAGAAAAAGCTAAGCGTGGACCTTTTCCTCACACCGGTTTATTAGTCGGCCGCAATTATATCGCACCACTCGAGAAAGGCAATCCCGGTGCCGAGGTTTTGAGGTGCGGACCGATAGGAGAAAGGAAGATAAAAGAGTAAGCGGAGAGATACGTATAGAAGAGAGAAGATAAGAAGGAAGGAGACAAAAGAAGAGGTGGAGAAGACAAGGGGACCGAAAAGCACACGACCAAGAAGTTCTGACGAAAATCTTCGGGAAAAAACGGTGAGTCAAGCATTTTAATCCTTACTTTTTATTGTTTTCCTCCTATCGAAAGTTTTAGCAAGCATGATGAAAAGGGAATGGTTCCAGTACCACTTCTTATTGTTAGGAAACAAGTTGATAGGTATAAGAAAGGAGCTTAAGCAAGATTGTAAAAAGATATCCTTTTCCTCGCATTCTATCCTCCACCGTAACGTGTTGGATGACTGTAGAATACTATCCCGATTAATCTTTTAAAGCCACTTTATAAATAGCATAAAATGGTGGAATACTTTCTTGCAGTAGGATTGATTTATTATCGCCAATACTATTTATCCCCTGCTTATTCTGCTGCAAATTAGTATCTAAATGTGCGCCAGAGAGAAACGTTTGGTACATAGTTGTAGTACCAGTTAATGCCCAGCCAATATCAAGTACAAGCGTTAGAGATCGATGACTGAAATTGGAAGTCATTTCTATTTTATTGCAGCGTATTTACCACACAATTCTTTCAGCATACCAACTGGCAAAGTTTGCTATTTTAAAATTCAGGAGTTTTATTTCACTTATAAGCTCATACTGTTCACAATCCATCGATAATACTTCTTTTTTGTGTATAGGACTCAGGCTTCGACTATCTATTAATGATACTGAACACTACTAACAAAACTTCTGCAAACTTTCGCGGTACAAGTACAAAGGATTCCTATGCTTGATAATTTTTTGTCATTTTCCATAATGTTGTATGCATTTCTTCGGCCAATTGAGATTTACGAATTTTACATGCATACGTCAACGACTCGTGCATGCTATTCCTGCCGAAGAATTGATCTTGAAAAGCAAGTGTGGATTTCAGTTTAAAAAGGGTGCATAGAATAATCAAAAATTATCTCCTCACGAAAAAATAACAAAATTCTACTTCATCGAATTTACGACAGGGGTGCATAAACTATTGAGTAATAGGCTCGTGCGGTTTCCAGTACGTGCTAAGTATTACATTCTCAATCAGTTGAAAATGTAGTTCATTAGACATTTTAGCTATTCATGAAAAAAGAAAATTTGTATACGTGGGTATACAGATAGTACCACCATGGTATATGTAGAGTCAACGCAATACCTGCAACAATATGTTTAAAACCAATTAAAACTCTGCGCGAAGCTATTATGAAACAGTTCAATTACAAAATAAATTTGGAAAAAATTGAAACTAATAACTTCAATGTCATAGTTTCATTTGCAGTCATTGTATAAGAAATGCAAATCTGGTTATGTTATATGATTTGGTGTTTGTGTATTACGATTTCCTGACCATTAAACTTTGGACATGGAGTAATTCAGTATTTATGTAGACAAAAGGACGGCTTAACGTTCTAGTTAGGCATACCACACCATATTTGGATTTATTATCCAATGACTGCAAATGAAACTATGACATTGAAGTTATTAGTTACGGTTTTTTCCAAATTTATTTTGTAATAGCACTGTTTCATAATGACTTCGCGCTATGATTGCGATATAAATGGAAGTAAATTTATTGAAATTATTCAAAGATCCGTAAAGTGAAAATGATTTTTAAAGTATAAATTCATTAAGTATTAAATGCTTTCAACATTTGCGGACCCTGGAGGATAACTTTGAAATTAGGCACCTTTGCGGTAAATAGCTGATATCAGATAGGGGAAAGTTATTAATGTTATGGGTGATAAATTAGGGATATGACAAAGTTAACTGATTAAGATGCATTAAGAAACGATCCATAAACCGTGAAATCAAGGCAGCGAAGCTTCTCATTGAAAGAACCCGGCCGCTAATGTTGAGTAAGGAATTTTAGATTATTTTGGGCATATGAATGCTGGTAATTTAATTTTTTAACTCATTTAATTTTTAGTACGGTAGCGCACATTGGCTAGATGTATCATGTAATCACAAGTCTATAGGTATTATATGGCCGTACAATATCACCTTAACTAATAGCGGTTCTATTTCCGCGCCGATGGCATATTTGAAGGGCCCGTCTTACGAAGTCATCAACGCACAAAAATTGTCTTTTTAGTTTACTTTCGACGCATGAATTCGATGTAATCCCATTTTTATTCGCAACCGCTGTGTAAACCACGAAATTACTTAACCCACGCCATAATTCATTCCACGAAACACAATAAGAAAACGTAAAGTTGGCGCATATCATTCGGCTTCCTTTAGTTTCCTCTGCAGATTGCCGTTCGGAGCGGAATTCTCCGCAAACGGCGCATATATTGACGGAAGGTGTAATTTTCGATTTTCATGAGGCAGCTTGGTTAAACGGCATCCAAGGAGAGCAAATCTTTGACTAAAATGTTTTTTTTTCTCCTTTCCTTTTATTTTCCCCCGATTTATTATTTTTTTCACTTTGAGAGACGAACACCGAAATCTCGCAAAAATTGTTTGCGAATAAGGAGCGAAAACAGCCTTCAGCGATGCGCTCGGTAAATATTTTTTCTTCTTCTTCTTCCCATTCTTGCGCTAATGTTTTATCATTTCGGAATAAAGAGGTTTGGGGGATATGTTGAGAGAAGAGGTTGGAGGGAACGGGAGAATATTAGGAGGCGACCGAAACAAGCTTCAGAAGTGTAAAGTGGGCTGTAGCCGCTGAGAGGCGGGAGGCCTGCAATTATGCGGGGAAAACGGTGATTTTCGCCACGGAAAGGCGAAAGCTGTAACGCCGCATACACTCGGGTACCCCGAATGGTGGGATGAAAACGTCGCCGCCGGTGCGGCGAAATTTGGCGGCTCCTAGTCAATGCCGCTCCGCGTCAGTTGATTAAGAGGACGGCGGATTTAAAGATGAAGAGCCATCATGTTGGTTTCTTTTTATACACTGTAGTTTAAATAAAATCTCCGTTAGAACTTTAACAAACCGTTGCAACTGGGGAATTGCAAGTGGGGGAGCTACTAAGGAATTTTACACATACAATTTTCAAGTCAGATTCTCTAGATATACTTATTTAGCTTGTACATACCAACCCTATTTTAATTGTAAGAATAAAGAATTAATTATACAGCCACACAAAATTTTACTGGCGTAGTGAGTGAAACACCAGTAGGTATGGGGTAAAACTAATTTCTTTCTCGCAGTGGCTATGGTTATTATCACAAAAATAAAGACTTATTTCACAAAAAAATTGCTAAACGGCAACACGAAAATTTTTACGAAATCTTGCGCAGATCGAAACAATTATACCCAAATGTATTCATTTTGTGTTCATTAATTTTCCTAGGAGAAGAAAAAAATGTTTCAGAACATGAATCCCCAATATCAATGAACTTTCATGTTGGGAAATGTATTCGCCTTCGCATGCACAAGTTAACATAAATATAACTAGAGAATCTGACCTGAAAATTGAATATGTAGCATTCCTTGGCAACTCTTAGCAATGGAATGATTCGGTTTTCCGGAGGCTTTGGTCTATCATGAGTTAGCGTAGTGTAGCTCAGAATTGAAATTTGTGCTACATGGCGAACCTGTCTTTTTTCCTATTTTCAGTGCATGAATAAAAAATAAGTAATGAAGCAATGCAAAACTTTTACTCGTGCCATAAATTAAACACCAGTGAAAGAGGGGTAAGGCTATTTTTTTATTCTTTGGCCCGTATTCATAGTCGCGTCTTGAGCATTTGCTTGATGAAGATCGCCACAAGCATGGGCTTATTCGCAATTTCCGTTTCATAGTCGCCAAACAAGACGGTTTCAAGTAATTGTTGAATGAGACGAGCTTGATCAAGATCAGCTTCGTCAAGACGAGCTTATTTGTTGACTATGAAAGCGGCAACCAAATAAGCTCGCCTTGACCAATAAGGCGGTCTTCATGAAGACGGTCTCAAGTTAACAATCAAGACGCGACTATGAATACGGCCCTTTGAGTTGTTGCTGGTAGAATCCTGTCAAGCTAATTCGGCGAGTTAACAAGGAATGTTACATTTATTGTACCCATATTTGATTCCCTATTGATTCAAAATCGCACAAAATCTCTCCGACAAGGAGGCGTTACTCATTGCATTATAAGAAAATAATTCAACGCTGGGAAAAAGGTGCTGAAGCACTTTTTGTACTCCAAAAGAAAATTATCTGCACCTTGTATGACCACGTTCTCATTATAGTACCCTGATTAAAATTTTTTTTAATTTGAAAGTTACTGCTGTTACGAGCCAACAAAAACGTGGACCACAATCCCTGATGCATCTATCATTACAAGGAGATACCTCATAGGAGAAGTAATACTGTGTTTCTCTCATTTACAAGAAGTGGATAAGGGATGATAAAGGAGTTTATGCACAAAATACTAATGAATAGAGCTGAATACCATAGCTGTTGTGGTTTTGCTGCATTTATGTTCATCACTAAATAATAGTCGGTTTTATGATCGTAATATTCATTGCCTCAAAACTAGTCCACAGCCTTGTGAGAAATTTAAAGTAGCAACGGCTTAAATTTACATGCCTAAGGCTTCTTTTAATAGAATAACATCCAAATTCTCATCGCCAAAACACTAGAAGGGGCAATCAATTAAATTTATTAACCTTTTCTGTCATGGTGCTCCGGCTGGCTCGGAAATATACTAGACAAACGAATTTGAATAAAAAAAATCATAAGAGATGTAATCGTCTCATAACGTACGAAGTGATGATTTAAATTATTATGTTAGTATACAAAAATGATATTTTACCTGGAAATGAAAAATGAACAGGTTGAACGAATCATCGTTCCCGTAATAATCACACTAGGTAAATTTACCGGGTTGAGCCCTCTGACAAAAATCCTCGAAATTCGTGGGGACCCATGGATAAGATCGTACTCATCCACTTCATTTTCGGATTGGAAGGCAATCATATTTTTAGTTAGTAAGGACGTTTCAATAACTGATTAATAGAGAATTTCCACTTCTCTCTGAAAGTTCCACATTATCGTCTTCTCATGTTTTGCATATCTACTTACTTCTTTAACTCTTCTTGAGTTTTACGAACAATTGATACCTAAATTGCATTAATGGAGTCATAAAAGCCGTACCATGTGAAGATAGCCGCAAGCTCTTAAAAGTCGCATCTTCAGCAAAGGGTATTATGCCCGACATCATACTCACATACTCCATCACTATGCTTTGAGCCGCTCTGGTACGTAACTTGTGGTTTATTTACCACATTTTTCCTCCTTATACGTTGGTTAAGAGCAGAACTTGCTGTATTACATCCCTGATGAATTTTTCTCTTCTATACCTATTATTTCTAAAAATGTAATATGCTTTCATTAACTTCTTCTATTATTTGTTCATTACTTTTTCATTCTATCCCCATGGCTTTCGTATTTTCCCCCACGGCCTGAATAGCAACTCCTCAAGTGCAATTTTAGATACCATAAATTTGTGACTCCATTTTCTCTGTAGTTTATATGGTGTGTGTTATGGCTGCTCACTGTTCAGTGCTTCATCCGTCTATAACCTCTCAATGATGCTTAAAAGGGCGCATCACTCCCACTCAACATGTCTTTTTTACGTGACGATTAACCAGTTTAAAACGTATGCTATCATCTTGAAAATTTCAGAGTACATACTGCGTATGTGCCTTATACAAAATGCAATCTCTTTTCAAAATTTACCTGCATTTTAAAATTTGAAAATTTTGCCTCAGTTCCTTCTCGGATATGCTACCAATGAAAGGCAAAATATGACCGGTTGACCGGGAGTGAAGCATCGTGTTAACACGACACATACACTTACAAAAATATCACTTGGTGAATAAAATGTGTATAATTTAAAATGGCAAATTATGAAAATGGTAAATTGTGACTTTTTTCTGCGACCTAAAGTGAAATTGAAATTGCTCAAATTTCCTTCTGATAAATATACACCTTTCGATGTTCAGAAGACACGAAAATATTAATGTCGCGCCCTTTCACAGGTTTTATTACGACGGTTAGGTCGTATGAAGAAATACTAATGCGAGTAGCGGCTTTTTTATTGTTGTTTGTAACAACTAAACGCGTCGTGTTAAAATAAAATCTAGAGGAAATATTGCCATGCATAATTTTTTTATTAGTATTGCAATGAGTTGATTTCTGGGATAGCGGTCATGGTAACGAATTCGTTCACGCCAACAACAATATGGGACCTCCAGTTCGAGGATTGATGACTAAGGTGGAGGAAGCGACGTGACAAACCGTGAGAAATTGGAAAGGCAAGGCAGAAGTGATGCACATACTCCCAGGCGCCTGGTTCAAGTTTCGAAATTTCTTTCGCCGTCCAATACAGCGTCCACATTTCTTCGATGCGTGATGATAACAAACCAATAGCGAGTCTCAGTTTGGTGAAGAGACGCGACCCGATGCGGTGGCGATCGTAAAATACCCACCGGCCAGGATATGTATCTCGGTCAGGGAGAGGGAGCGGACGGAAGCAAGCGGATATCCCCTGCGTCCCTGGCGGTGACGGAAAGCCAACCGCTGTCCAGGCCCAATGCAGATTCAGCCCTCCACTCGGTTCACGATGCACCTCGTATCTATGCCTAAGATCGAAGGAGAAGCATCGGAGAGCAATGCTCTTCTCCATCGGTATGGGATCATCTTTTTAGAAAATTCATCGTGAGCATGACAAATAAGGGTAGGGTCAAATAATATAAAACTCAGAAATTTCCCTCGCTTTTAATTTTATTCCACCGAGATAGACATATTCGCAGATATAGGTACAGATGTTTTAAGGCCTCCACGTGGTTTAAGTATTTTTGCCAACGAACGATATGGCCATCGAAAGGAATTTGTGCGTATGGAATAGGAACACTTGGTCGCTCAGTGAATTTCACTAATACCTATGGCGTTGATTAGGTTGAGAGGAGTGATGACACATCAATTCCTCAAAACGTGCCAAAAAACTAATAAAAAGAGAGGAACAACGAAGTATCACGTCACGAATACTGCCTGGTGATTCATACAATTTTTATCATGGTTAAGAGATTCAATCAAGCGTCATCCCATACAATTAAGGTCATGAATGAGAATAATACCAGGAAGCTTACTACTATGTTTTATTCCCCACTATTCGATAGACACTGCAGTTTCAACACCCTCATTTTTCCGTAATACGTCGGTGACTCCTCATAGCCTTTTATATCAGGCTCTCGGGTAAATCCCTCCGTGGGTTGGAATAGGATAAAACAAAACTGAATACAAACCGGAAAGCCAAGCATTTCATGAATATTTTCGAACAAATTAATGTCTTCAAGGCTGGTTAGACTGAAACTAGTGTTGATTACACGGTTTTCCCCGAGTTCCCACAAAATTATAAGCAGTAAAACCATGAATGCGGAACGTAAGAAAATTTTGGATACTGTCGTTTCCTAGTAAAAAATCCGCAACTACAGTTGATTGTTCAACAATACTGGTCAACAATATTTATCATACAATATCGGCCAAGGTGGAATTATAAATTAAACTGAAGTTGCTATTACTAACTCTACACCTTATATGCTTTAACCAGAATGACAATGGAATAGGACAAAGAAAATGTATGCTTGATCAATGCTTACGTATCACTGTAAATTATCCGGATCCATTCCATGTTTAGAACCAGCATTTGTCGGCGAGGCGATGCTAAATGTTCAATTGGAATTCATCAGGAACTCGACAGAATGATGACATTTTTTTAAGAACTAACGCCGGGTAGCCGGAAAATAGTAAGTTGTTTGAATGCTACTAGAATATAAATCGTGGCCTTCGTTTATTAAAATTTATACGAAAATGTTTTTAAAATTTAGAAAAAATTAGATCAAACTCTATTAAGAATGGGTCTTTCGAAAGCTAATGGAGGGTTTACCATTATCTCACTGGAATTATTTTTACTGAGGGGCGATATCGAACGGGGAACGAGAATGGGCAAACCATATGCTTTCACCACCAGAGCTCGATCGTTATCCCTTGTAAGAGTGGTTAGGGGATGGATAGAGGACACATAAATATGCGCTTTGATACGGTGGAGAAAATGCCGCCATTTTCCTTCTCCCGCATCACGACTCGCGCTTGTTTATGCACGCCGGTCGCAAAATACGGCCGAATGTACAACTACTCCCTTTGTTCGCCTCTCAATCATTGGATGTTCCGCTATCGGGAAGCATCTAAAAACTCGGCCTCCATGCAAAGCACAAATGCCTTGCTAAACGGGGACAGCGAAGGATCTGATCATTCGAACGGTCAAGAAGGGCAGATAATTCTTCAAAGGAAGAAGAAGAATCCAGTGATATGAGTGTAATTTGTCCACATTAGAATAAAATGATGCAATTTTGAAAAAATAAATCTAAATCCAACAAAGGTTTTAATATAATATCATCGTCGTCAGAGTCGAAATTGGATAAACCTTCAAAGAGAGAAATTGGCCGTATAAAATCCGAAGATATGTAATTAAATTTGTCGATATTGAAATACAAAGATGAAATGATCACAAAATAAATTCAAATCCAATCAGGGTTTCATAGTGAGGATCGAAGTCTTGGAAGTTCTTACCGCGAACGGGATCTTAATGATTTATAAATTTTTAATCACTTTGGAGATGATGTTTTCAAATTGAAAACTGGGTCGGATTAAAACTGATATTGCGGAAAATTGTACCTAGTTATTTCAATATTAAAAAATTGATTATTTCAGTACTGAGGTGAGTATTCTCAAAATTATACCATGCAAAAGGTGTTATCACATACAATTCTGGAATTATATTCGAATAACGTTAAGAAAAATGGAAGTAAATACGCTACCTAATTCCCATCCGTTTCTTGGTTCCAGCGACTAAAGACGGGTTAGCACGTCAGGCAGTAAGCTCGACGCAAGGGTGTTATTTTTACTATTTGGGCGGTTTTTAGACCTTCAAGGAAGGTACTTTTTCGACTTATGCCTTAATTACTTATTTAGGCACATAGATACTCTTTCATTTATATGCCTTCATTTCAATCTGTAAACATTTTTGTCTGGGAGACACTAACGCGTAGGAATGGACCCGCCAAAGGGGCTGGTTGCCATAATCTTGGGTCCTTAGCTCCCCCGCGCATCAGGTGTTCCCTTCTTTCTAATATCATTTCGCACCCCTTCCTATTATATCGTCGATGACGAGTAATTTTGTAATTAGCACGTGGTCTCTCCTTTAGCCCACGCTTTAATAAAAACTCTTCGTACGAAAAATCCACAGAGAAAAAATCGTTCGCCTTGACCGGGATTCGAAACAGAAGCCCCCAATTTTCATTCGAGTGCTATAATTAGTTAAGCTTCCGAAGCGTCATTCTCCTCAGTAGAAATTTAGGGGCTATACCGGACAAGGTGGATGTAAAAAAATCGAAACACTATTTTATTTGCGCTGTAAAACGCGTTATCTATCGCTCTGAAGCCTTTTTCTTAGTTTTCTACATGAGGCTTATGTATAGCTCGTGTCTTCTCTTTCTACCTTTTAGAACGCCGTGAAGAATGTAAATATGACGTATTTCGTTAAAACAAATAGTAATTTGTGAGGTTTTCTGAAACTCACTGGCCCTCTTTTAACTTGTAGCCGATATTCAGGTCGCGTAAAAGAAGTTTTTCCTTTCCGGTTAATTAAAAAAATTTTGGTTTCAGATATTCACTCGTCGGCGTGGAAAGTGACAGGGAAGAGTGTAAGAACCGATTGAGGACGTGGTCGATATTGATTCGATAAGCAAGCTAAATTGAAGAAGTTCAATTTGAATTGATGACAATGGGTATATCGCAAGCGGCAGTATGGAAAAAACTGGAAGCTTTATACAAAATGCAAAGTTATCTTTGTCAGAGGGAGCTATTGAGGGATTTATCAAATATTATGAGTTATCAAAAATGAAACACTGTAACCACATTTTATAAAAAATAGAGAATCCGGCATCCTTGTTCAATCCAGTATCCATTTTCAAATATAGTAATGCTTAATCAGCTCCTCTATATTCGAAATCTACTAAAATTTACTCTTCAATGCGTAAAACTCTCTTTTACTTCATCACTGGTGTGGCAGTAATTCTTCATAATTCACCAATATTCGATGGAAACTACCACAGTAGAATATGTAACACCACTTTCCAAGGTACCCAATCCCTTTTAAATGGAGCATAGACGACTTTCAAAAGCCTACACGCTAGGAGGCCACTGCTAGGTTGAGAGTCGTGAATATCGAAAATGAGAAAAAATGGGATCAATGCCTCGCAAAGTGAACTAAATAGATGACCTGGAGACAAATAGATAGGGCTTGCACCGGCGAGTCTTCCTCAAAAAAGCATTCTCAATCACGGTTACCGATCACGCTTCGGATCCATGATACATGAATGTCACGGGATTCAAAACCGTGGATAACATCCTTACGCCCCAGAAAATAATAAAGTACACGTATAAAATCATCGGTACAGAATCCGAGGGGTAGGATTAAAAGCTGTGGCAATCGAGTAGCTAATCATGTAATTTGCTGGCCTATGTGGTCTTTCGTTGAACCTAACATTGGACGAATGACTAATATTTAAAAAATAATCGATTTATCTTCAACAAATAATTTAAAAAAAACTTATAAACCGTTGCGCTGTTCATTAGGGGAGGAAAGATAATTTAAAAAATGTTACGCACGGAAAAAGAGAGAAAAAGAGCAAGAAAAAGTAAAAATATTTAGTTATTCGGACAAAAGAGGCAAGAACGAATACATGTACCAGTTATTTTTGTGGAGTGGAAGATTTAATGAGAAAATGTTAAAAAATTCATAACGCAACGGATGAATTTAATGTTCCATTAATTCTCCCGCTTAGTACTTCAATCCGAAGGTTGGTTTCCATAGGTATCGGCAAGGGGAGTCCCAATTTCATCCCATAGAAGGGTGATTTCTGTTGCCTCTTCGGTCGCATTTTAATCTGCTTTCAAAACAGTCTGCGGCCTGGTGATGAGTGCAATGCGATCCACTTTTTTCCAATATTTTGCGGCATGGTCTTCGCAAATGCGAGGTATAACATTGCAAAGTTATGGATTTGATAGATCGAAACATCAGGAATATAAATTTCGGTTAAAAACCCCAATTACACCGTATTTTTTCCCGTGAAACTCGGATCAATTTGTCCGTCAGCGATGCGAGTGGCGACCATTGTTAAACCATTTAAATGCGCGGTGACAACGCATATTTAGACGCCGAATTGAAGATCCTCTTTTGTCATATTCGTGGATATCGGTGACGCTCACTCCAGACGAAGCCACATGCGTGTTACGAACGCACATTCAAGGTAGGGGGGCGAATCCCATTCCTCGGGTGGCATCACAAATCGACGATTTTAGTTTGAGGTGTAAGAATGAACCAGGGACTAGTCGGTTAGTAGCAGAACGCTCTACTCATTAGACTACCAAACTTCCTCATTCAACAATATACCAGCAACTGAGAGATTGACAAGAAATGGATAGTAATTATGTAATTTGCCACTATTTTGCCGTCATATTTCACTTACTATTTCAACGGACGAAATTATTTTGTGGAAACCTACCCGAGTGATTAAATCGGGTAAGTTTCGAAATGAATCTTCAATTAATATCATCTCAAGCACAACTGCTCCGGTGAAAGAGGCATTTTATGTTGAAAATCAGATTCTTATCATTTTAATTAGCCATACGTATAACTGGGTCTCAAATCCAAAACCATCTTTTGGCGCGCCGGCTGCTCCACCGATTGCGCTGGTCACCCTAGGTTTCACAATATTTCTGCGGAGGTTCGAGGGAGGCGTTAGTAAAATAGTACACGTTTTACCAACCTATTGTTTCCTTGCTTCAAATCTTATCCATTTCCGCGTTATGCTTACACATTTTTCGTTGTTCTCCTTTACCTTTTTCCCTTTCTGTGAATTCATATTGATACTTGCCTTCCCTCTACAGTGGGGGGGGGGGGGGGGGCGATCAGTCTGAACATTAGTTTCTCGACGTAGCTAGCTATCACGTGATCTAGATTCGAAACTGACATTTTTGAAAAAAAAATCGATTTTTGACTCCTCAATGCCTCCACAAAGTAGAGAGGCATAGAGACAGTTAGCAAAACTGTAATAAATTGAAAATTTAGTGTTTCGACAATTTTTACTACGGTATCAGACGATTTTATGGGGGTTGGTTCAGTCAGTTGGTTCTTTGACTTTTTGTGCATCTTATATCGTTCACATTTGTGTGAATCAGTCAGTCAGTCAATGATCGGAAGTGGATAAATTTATATGGTGATAAAAAAGGAATATACATACATGCTAAATGAACTCTTTCGCCGGAAAATCCACGCATTCCTTCACAGAAAACAGCATGTGGCGAGCGCAAAAGAATGCCGACCGCAGGGATTAGCCTCGACAGGAGTGAAGGCCAGAATCACCCGTGGAGGCGCATGAGCACTCGAAGAAGAGAGGAAGCCTCGGACCGTATCATTTGCATGTAATGCATTGAAATTAATGTAAATTAATGGACACTTCACATGCCTGCATTCGGCGCGGTGCGTGGATCCCATTTATTCCGCTCATCTTTTCATCGTGAAAAAATATATTAAACAGATTTTTTTTCTCACGCTTATTTATATTTGGTTTTTAAAACTTCCCGTCTCAGAAGTGTGCCGACAAAAATCTTCAGAAATAACTTTATTATTCACTTTGGGATACATTTTCCATTAGTTTGCAGCGGAAGACGAAAATAAAGGACTCCATCGCCGACCGGCGGAGTGTTGGGTGAATTTATTTTTGATGCGAGAGATCGACGTTGATTTTTTTTAATATTGTGGAGATTAAAATCTCTTTCGACGTAATTATTCCGCTTCATTGCATTATGGATTAAATGAAACTTGGCAGCAACGTAATGAAGCGGGTAGTGTATAGCATCAAGCCATATTAGTGTGACAAAAAAAATTAAATTTTGGTCCACGTAGGTACTATGATTCCCTTTTAACATCACGCAGAGTACTAACATCTACAAATATTTACCTATACAACTAGCTCATTGAGGGAGTAAGGAAAAACACCGCGTAATTATTCCATTTACGTAAAAAATTATATAAAAACCTATAGAAACGAATTAGGTGCATTAAAAGGAATTGGCAGGGCTTTCTGTGATAATGAAACGAATATATTTTGAGCCAAACTGCGAAACATGTTAAGAGGAGGAGCATAATTACACGATATGCAATATGAACTTTAAAATTTAGAATAAACATGAATGTTAAAAATTATCTGATCAGAGAAAATTTTTAAATAACGATAAAATATTTAAACTTTTCTCGGGTTACTTGAGAATGGGTGACTCGTCGGAACCTGAAACGTCGGCGCTTTAGAATATCTTATCAGTGCGGAAAGCCGAGAAAAGTTTGATTATTCTGTTCGCCGGGAAAGTGTAAAATCATACATAAAAATAAAATATATAACAAGGGATGAAAATGAAGATAATCCCGCAGAACAAGGAAAACTTTATGACTCGAAAGGATGCTTACTCTTAAAACTCAAATGACAACCATAGGAAAAATCAATAAAAGATTTTTAATATAAAGCACAGGTAAAATTATCTTGCATAAATATTAGCGAAAAGAGTATTATTAAATCTCAGACATGAGTTCTTTTAAATGTATCGCGGAATAGAGATAAAGGGCACATATGACAAGTTTTTCAGGATAAAAATCCAAAATCTCTGCATGTTCACTTTTAATGACCGTAATGAAAGCTTCCAATTATCGCCGGTTAAAAAAAACGTTCCGGCGACACATAAAAATTACACGCTGTCAAATAAGGCGAAATTAAAAAAAGTACAAGAGTAATGAAAAAACAGACGGGCTCTTAGCATTTCGCGGCCGAAAAATAATGACGTGATGACGTCGAGCAGAGCCTATTCCTCGGGGCGCCAAATTTACGCGGAACTCAGACACACGCACCGGCTACAGAGGAATCAACGCTCCTTGACGGTCCAAATGTTTGAAGCTACGTCATAAAAATTAATTAACCCGATAAATAATAAAATAAATTTGTGTTCTAATCGTAAGCATCTTTACGAGTCCTAAGTTCATAAAGCTTCCTTTCTTTGGCGGTATTGTCTAAATTTTCATTCCTTATAATTTATTTTGTTATTTTAAAATTTCCTCTGTTGCGATAATTTTTAACATTAATGTTTCTTCAATTTCAAAGATCATATTGTATAACACGAAATGGAATACAATTTCTTCACATTTTTCGCTGTTCGGCTTGAAATATATACTTTATAGTATTATTTATTATTTATGCAAAGTAATAATTCAATCAGCCTCTGGTGGCCTTGGTCCAATAACACATAGGTATCGGCGAATATTAACAAAAACCCATTGACCTTTAGTGCCACACGAGAAGACCGGGGCGAAGAGCATCCAAGCCACAAATATTGCAATAGAGGATTATCCAGTTGGTCACTGCATGTACTGTCTCCCTCCGCATATTTAAATGAATTTATTAAAGTCACCACTTGTGCCCTGGATACCTTGACAGGACTCGAACCCGCCAGTGGCGGATACAGAAAAAACTCAAGGGGGGGGCGCAACATATCTTGAGTTGTCTTTACTTTTATCGTAATAAAAGATGATCAAGTCACAGGCAAAGTATATGAAAATTATAAGTGATTATAAACATGTAAAAGACAATGCCATCTTATGATATAAAAAGTTACAATTGTGGTTTTGCAATGTTCGGCAATACAGGCGGACCCGCAAGGGGGGGGGCGCGCCCCCTGCGCCCCCCATCTGCATCCGCCACTGGAACCCGCGAACTTCGGCTTGGCAGACGACAATTAATCTCGGCTGCCACCACACCGGGAAAATGCTAAAATAATCTATCGAACGCATAATTTTTCTATGCTATTTATTGCGAATGTAAATAAATACCGACTGTAAATATTGCAAGAAAATTGATCGTCCTGCACCCATCGCAGCGAAGTGGACACTTTCGTAAAAAGATTGAAATTCGTGCTAGGTGGCGAAATAAATCAACCTTCTACAGCACGGGTTTGGGTGTCTATGTAATCCCTATGACGAATACCCAAGAATATGTATGATCATACGTATGATGAGTGGCCAAGCCACCGAGCTACACGGAACATCTTCTTCGAGACAGGGCAATCGCACCTTTGGCGGAGTTTCCGGCTTCAAAGTCGGCGAACAAGATGGATTTTCATGGCCCTCACCCCGGCTCCTGCGCAACGATCCTCATTTAAGCAAAGCATTCGGGAATCCAATGCCAATTATTTTATGCAGAGCATTTTTTTTTCTTCTCTCTTCCTTGATCCGAAAGCAACCTCTGTCGGACTTTTACATCGGCACTAATAACGCATATCAAAGAAACATCGACAGACACCAATGCCTTAAAAAATGAAAATTTTACACAGGCGAGAGGAAGACGTTCGATTTGGATGGAGAAAAATTCACCCCACCGCCACGTAGGACTGTAGATTGAATGCTTACATTTATGCGTTGAATTAATATGGTACGGAGCACATATTTTAATTCGACGCTGTTTTTATTTAGTGCATACCTTCCAAGATACGAGATAATTTAGATGTGATAGAATAATTAATGCAGTGATGTTACATCCCTGAGAACGCAGACTGGGATAAAAAACTTATACTTAGTCGAAGAAAACGGCCATGTTTTTCCTTTAGATTGAATCAGACTTGACGGCATCCAAAAGATTAGCTCTTTGGAGGTGATTGTGATTGCAGTAGTTGAGCTTTAGCAGATGAAAGAAGATCCTAAGAAAACTGAACAAAAAAAACACGATGAAATCAGTATCCTAGCTTCCGCGATATTTAATATGCCTAATATGACTGTGAATCACGAAATTTGTGCGTGATTTTTAGTTTTTTTTGTACTTATTTGTTTTAAAAATTGATCTGGTCAAGCTGGAAGTGGGCCTTAGTTAAAAAATATAACAAAACTTGGAACAAGTCTTGTTCCAGATTTAATTCAGCAAAGTCAGAATAATATATTTGAATCGCACAAACAAGACCTACCAAGGGCATGAGGGTGGGAGGTGGTTGGAAATCTCGGAAACAATTTTCCATCCGAAGCGAAAACTTATTATTGTAATCGACTCCAATTTTCCAAGGATGTGTGGCGGAGAAGTACAACTTGTGACGGTTAAATGAAAATCAGTCTTCCGACGTAAGACCATTAATAACAGTGAATCGCGTCAGGTCTCCAGCAGACAATTACGAAACCCGTTTTGACAGAATTTCTGCAGAGAAAACAGATCATCGGCGGACGAATTAAGCGGTGGGGGGACTACGAAAAGCCAATAGAAAACCCAAGGCTTCATGCATCTCAGAGTTATATTTGACACTAAAAAACGTTTAAATAAAAAAATGGAGATTGCATTTAAACGCCTTCGGAAAAGAAAAATGAATCCATAAGCATAGGTTTTGCGGCCGCTTCCATCAGAGCAAGGCATTATTATAAGCTCAATACAACTCCGCCCGCAATTTAATGTAGTCCAAAAATAACAAGGGATTAAACTTCGTATAAACTGCACAGAAATTCACCATATGAAAAGTAAAAAAATTAAAATGCCACTTCTGAAGATATCTTAATATGAAAAAACTCGGCCGTGAGAACAAAATCAATACAACGAACTTCACGAATTGTTTAACTGCCTAAATTTATAGAGTAAAGTGAAACTTTTAGGCATTTCAGTAGCTCGCCAAATATTAAATACTAATATCGCGAAAAGCAACTTTTATTTCCGATAAAATTGTACCTAGTAAACTTACAACGGATCTTACTTCGTATGATGGCTTTGCTTATTGGTTGGTAAATCATCTTTTTCTAGTTCCTGGATGACGAAGTTCACACGGAATAATTTTAGCTTGATGATGTTCCGTCTAAAGCCTTTTAGTATTTTCATCGGCAATTTTTGTGCAAGTTACTTTTTGCAAGCAACTACCGATACAAAGTGAACAATTTCGCTTGAGTTCAACGACACGATTGCGGTAACGTACATTTTCTAGCAAATAGTTAGCAAATAGCATTTAGTACTAAAATTACTATTAGTTGATTACTAGAAGTTTCCCGCGTAATTCGGCGGAAATCTTAGATATCTAGCATAATGAAAAGTACTTGTATATTTTCACACTTATTTATTCCAACAGACCCAGGTTTCCGCACATAATGCCGTTTTCAAGCTTTTTTTTTCCTTTTGAAAATATCATTATGTGCCGAAACCAGGGTCGGTTGGAATAAATAAGTATGGAATAGGACAAGTACTTACTTTTCATTACGTCAATCACTAATAACTTCGGAAAAATTTTCCGTTAATTCAAACCTGTCACTATGCTCTTTCTGGAATTTATGACAAAAAATGCTCTGAAAACCCATCAAAGGCGTAGCCAAGAATTTGAAATGGGGGAGTTTATCTGAGATATCGGGGTCCTCCCGGGAAAAACTCAATAGGGAAAATGGGGTTTCTCCTCCGGTAATCTTTGGGATTTTTGATGTGGAAAACGTGATTTTTAGGACTCAAAAACAGTAATATTGTACGAATATTTATTAAAAGTTATTTATTGAGGCCATCTTACTCGGTTTTGGCACCTCTGTTTATGGCTCAAGGGGTGTTTGCAACCCGGAAATCCCCCACCCTCTGAAACCCACCCTCGAACACGACAAAATGTCGCAACGCGCACTGATAGTCCGATATATCATTCGCAAGATCAATCATTCTTGTGAAACGGCCTTCGAAGATGGATCCCAGAGCGGGCGTCAGGCTGTAAACTGAATACAATCACCTCCAGGACGGCTCCAGTGATTTTTAGGACTCATCCGAAACGATCGGCGGCAATAAAATTTCCGCTCATTATCCGCATTCCGCATCGATTCACAATGCGAAAGAAAGATTGAAGGGTGACTAATGCGGAAAATAAACATTCTCCGGCGGAAGAAAAAAATATATAACGAAGGCCGCCGTTGTCTCTGATGCCATGGGGATATTCAAAGGGCGGAGCTGTCGATAGAATTTGATTTCCAGGCGTCAGCTCACCTAAAAAAAACCGATCGCATTTTTTTTTCTTCCGAGAAGAATTTTTGATTTTTCTACGGCTCTTTAAGCACGCCGAACGAAATTATTTACTCCTACTCCCGCTTCCCAATTCCAACCGTCTGTGAAGTTGTTACTACCATGTCGGCGGATTTGGGCCTCTGGCACTACAGCATTGGCTAAATGATGAGAGTCACGCTCAAACGGATTGGAACTGATAAGTGCCACTTGCCAAACAGGCAGCATTGCCGGGAGATGGAAATATGGACACTTTGCCCGAGAAAATAACACTCCCTTTCACATGAACCAAGTGCCAAAAGCGATGGGAAATTGTCTGGAGGGAATGTTTACTGTTCAGAAAACACAGGAAAGAGGGGAACGATTTAAGAAGAAAGTAAATACGGCTGAATATCTGTGATGGCTATCAAAGAACGTTTTCGGTTTATACGCGAGGGGGAGTGCGATCATCGTGAGAGAGCGCCTCAATTCCGTCGGACCTGTCTGTTCCCGTGGCGTTTAGCTACTGTAAGAGGACGCACACATCCCTATTGACCTGTAGTGTTTCGCCTTTTTTTTGGTGACGTTTTACTGTAATCTTGAAATTTTCAGGATAAAGAGAAAAAAAATCTTTGTCACCATCTGAATGTTTCTCAAATATGAAATATCAATTCAGAGAAAGTGCTGAGGTAAATATTCGAATATTAATATACAGGTAAATGATGACCAGTGTGTACTCTATGTAAGCCTTGAAAATTTTCAGGTGTTGACATAAATTTGCAAGCGTATCATCATTTATCCAAAAAAGACAAATCGAGAAGGAGGTATCGTAATTGTTTCCATGATATACGTATACAACGAGGGTGTAAGAGTAAATCAAGCTTTAAAAATGCCGTACTTACCAAAGTTAACCGCAACGCCAATGTCTGTTTTCGACGTGACAGCAGAATATTATGTAATTACATATGCTAATGGTTTTAGCTTCTTGTACTTTTTTTAATTAAAAATGAACGATACAAAAAACAGGATTATAACTAAACGGCATTGTACCGATGTCCATTCAGGCAAAAGAAAATAAAGATATGGAAACACTGTGAGCTTAAAGCTACCGTCAAAAGAAATTACTGGTGTTTATACGAAATTGAAACTAGAATAAAAAAAACACCGGGGCCAGAAGGGTGTGAATGGAAGGGCGCTAGAACGCATGCTCTCGGGGAGAAACAAAATTTATCAACGCCTCTCTTGTTCTAAAAGAGCAAAAACACACCGACACACCGAGAGCACATTCTTCTTGTCCATTTCAACGGGGAGATTGCGACAGGGATGAGGAGAGATTAACATTATACTCTCCGATCCGCTCATTATTCACCATTAAGCCTAAAAATCTCCCCGCCCTTAAGGAAGGTCCCATCGGCGGCAGACACGAAAAAAAAACTACCAACGCATATCCACCGAGCGAGGTGGATGTGCTCTGGCTATGAAGGTTGGACGTGATTGAAGAAGTTACTTATTCGTCTTGAAGTAGCATGGATTTGTAATAATGATAGCTAAAATAATAAAAGCACTTGAAATTTGCCCAGGTAGCGAAATTCCAGTTGGTTTAACGATACAGCTGAAATCCATAAGAGCTTACGCAGCCAATTTATGAATCGATATGATCTTTTATTTTCAGCGCATGCAGATTAAACTTCGCTGAAAATGAACTGTGTCACAAGTAATACTTATGATTATTTTTTGTTAACCAGACTTATGCCATGACATTAAATAAACTTAGCTGAGCTACTGACAAGAGTTTCACAAAAATATTGCACCCAGCATCTTTTTATACACGTCCACCGCACCTGAATATTTGATTGATGTCTCCTATGTGGCTCACAGTCTAATTCGTTTAGCATCTGTACGCCCGTAGCAGTTTTTGACGAATCGCGACGAACTTAAGTTTTAAACAATGTAAACGCCACGAAAAATTCCAGAGGAGCAAGAGCGATGATGCTTCCTCTAAAATTATTTCTCCTCTCAAATTCCGAAACACCACGTACGTGGACCCGCCCACGTTCACGTCCATTAGTAATGCTCCTTAATCTATGCCTACCAACCTACGCGTGGCGCAAGAAAATCATCCCCGGGGCGCGAACCGGGTCCGGAGTCCGGAGAGGTGTAAACCGCGAAAGGAAGAGGTGACGCCGCCGCCGGAGGGTCGGGCAAGAGGAAGGGGTAATGTCGGAGGCGGAAAGAATAAAAAAAAAAGACATTGTAAAAAAAAGATGAAGGCTGATGGGCGCGGTTCTCGTGGAAACGGACAAGCGTGAAAGCTGCCCGAGCAGAATGGTCCACCGGAGTTGAAGGATGGCTCGAGAGTGAGAGGTCTTGGTGCTTGAGAGATGCTGGGGCGGTGGGCAGAAGGAACTCAATTTAACACGCTTCACCTTTATTACGCCGCTCGGTCGCACACCTCGCCCCCCTCCCACCAACCAGTCCTCTTACTGGTGCTTATCCAGTTTCCCCCTGACCCAACAACTCCCTCTTCCACCCCCGAGACATCCAACTACTTCCCTCCCCTCGACTTTTTATTCATCCAGCCACATCTTATTTTTTTTCGAAAATTTATGAATCTCCGCGGGTGGAAGGAAGGCTTTCTGCCTATCCCTTCCCCTTCTAAGGAGTCCGGTTCTTCCTCCACCACATCATTCTCTCGTATCCCGTCACCTCTAGAGGCAATACACATATTTCCTCGGGATCGGGCTCCCGTTGTGACTTCCATGCTGGCTTCCATTAAAAATTTTCCGGGTTCAAATCCCTGTCGTGGCTGCTTGGAGTAGTACAGGCCTGCCGATCACTAGATGACGCTTTCCAATACGTTGAGAAATGTGGTCGGCGAAGCTCTTCAGAGTAGGTAAATAGATAAATATAAGAATAATAAATGTAGGCGAATCCCAGTTCATGCGATTGGTTTCCTTGAGTGTGTTCACTTTCATGTTGTTTATTTTGTTTGGAAATTTTAATTCCATTGAATTCTCATGATAAGACAGACGTATCATGAATTTAATTTAGTCTATTAAATTGCATTTTATCGGCAATTTTTTCTCTATCCTATAATTTATTTATCGCATCACATCCCCCGTAAACAGCGCATAACGGCCTTTTTACAACGAGGGTTTCCAATACAAACAAAGTATAACACCAACATCCATACCTTGGATAGGGATCACCTACCCAGGCGAGATTCGAACCCACGACCTACGGATTGGCAGGCAAGGACTTTACCCCACCGCCACAGAGGCCGGCATCAAAGAATATCAAAGAAATTGGGCGATTCGATTATGGCTTCCGCTATTGATTTCTCATCCAGTTACTTTGAGGTCTTAAAAATTAATATATTATATAAAAATCTAATATTGTGTTTTGCGCGCTCTGCTAGCGCGCAAAACATAATATTAGAGCCCCACTATATTTCCAGGTCCGACAGAAGCGTTAAATTAAGAGAGATATTTTGCCGAACGGATAAATATGCGAATTCCTTTTGCCCCCGAACAATAAAGGACTTTGATAGATGCCAGTCGTAATTTCGTTGCAGAATTTCCATTTTATGTGCAAATGGCTGGTGTCCTAACACCCCCTGCCACACACCTTTTAGGCGGTTTGCGGGGTAGTATGCAGATGTTGATGTAGATGTAGATGAAGCGTCGGCAGTAATGCAGTTCCTGACCCGGTGGCGATCCCGAGAACTCTTCACTCAATCTATAAGACGGGAAAGCACTAAATCTTTCCATTACTTGAATCATTAGAAGGTAAAATAATGCATAATTAGAAGAAATACGTGCATGATTTTCAGAATAGTTTAACTTAAATTAGAACTTATTATAATTCCATTCCCACATGTTTTGAATTAGGTTTGTACAATTCGTTGAATCCCTTTGTGCGCAACTCGCATAGCAAAAAGTGGCCAACTAAGATAGATAAATCGAGATATGAAAAGTGTTCATGTTCTCAAAAGAGAAGGACCTCACTAAAAAGAATCGCTTATTATTTTTTTTACCGTGAAAAGTATGCAAAAGCGAACTCCCCTCAGATATCTCCACCTAGCATTGAAAAGACTGGCCCACCGGAATGAGGAAACGAGTTTTCACAGGATTACGATACTCCACATATTTAGAAAACTAGTTGCATAGCAACATCGTTATCGATGTAGCAGACCTGTTATACGACATTCGAGAGCAATATATCTTGGTGAATCTAACTTAGTTCGAAAACAAACCAACGATATGCCAAAGAAAAATGTATTTTCGAGGCTTATTATCTTTCCATGCGAGCACAAAAAAATCAACGAAGCGTTTCATTACAAACTAAGCGGAAGAATATAAAATGACCACTTCAATTCGCTTCCCAAGGATTCTAATTGGATACTATTATCCTATTTAATCATTTACATCGGGTGAAATATAAGTGTTGAGAATGCCCTGGTTAGTCGTGATCTCATTTACACAGATATTCCTTTCAATCAGTCCTTAACCACACAGCAATCGTTCCTAATTTATCATTCTTCTGCGCACATTATCCAGATGGATTTAACTCTTTCATTGTTCGTCTCGCTTCACGAATGCAAACCAGTCCTTGTACTTGCGTATCTTCGTTAGAAATCGCGCATGCCGCAAACCGTGACGACACTCTAGCTATTCTCTCGTACAGCTGTACAAAAATCTTGCCCAAATGCAATAATGAGATCGGAAGAATTTTTCTTTGTTTTCCTCGGGAAGGAATATCACGGAAAAGTTGCGAAAGCCTTGAAAAACTGCGAGTTATGTCCGATAGTAAGATTTCCCTTCCGATTTTTTGCCGCGGGATTAGCAAGATACTACTCAAATGAATTCAGGCACTGACTGGAAATAACATGTACAATAGGAACAACTAGCGGAAACAAAGGAAATATACGCTAACAGAGACTCGATTAGGGTGATGCATTCAAGAATTTAAATTTAAACTACTCGTAATTATACGTATACAAATGATTAGGAATTTCACGACTTAATTTTCCCCCATAAATGCATCCGTATTAAACACAGCTTAGTAGATTGCAAATTCTGCATCTTTCGGTCCCTACCGCGTCGGTTGTTGTGCAGAGAAATGGAACAGTTTAGCTGGTACTACTGACAGCGTCATCAGTTCGAATGTTTATGATCTTGGTCCTCCTTTTATACATGCTTTATACCGCCAGTTCTTGTTGCCGGTCTTCCATTGGTCCGTTTAAGCCCTCCTCCAGCTAGAGTCGGAAACCGACGTGGTAGTAACCAAGAAGTGGGGATTTTGGAATCGCAACACCTCTCACATCTTAACCCATCAAAACCCAATGCTGCTTCTAACTAACATCAAAAAAGCATACATTTTCAGCTCTATTCAGGAAAGGTTTGAACTACGCGTTCTATTCGTGCTGTAAGTTAATCGGTGAAATATGTAGCTGCTACAATAATTATGATTGAGTAGAAGTTTTCCTAATTTTTAAAAATGAGAAGTCTTGAAATTTAATTTCTCCCAGAAGCAGCTCTGGGTTAGAATGGTTTAAATAAATGAAGAGGCGAGTACTTACGATAGAAACATCCCATTGACATCCATGACATTAAAATGTTCATTCAAACGAGTGTAAGGAAATCTAACCCTTGTCGTTGAGTTCTGATTATCTCTCCACAATTTTGCACCCTACCTTGGAGTCCTGATTTATTAAATTTCCCAGCGTTTAATCACCGAGGAACGCCCATTATCCCACTGGGCTCATTTTGCGGTGTTATTTTGAGCGTGTCAAAGTTTCGACTCCCATGTTAGTTCAAGAGGACAGACACGGGTATGAGACATTTGGGACGACTCGTTGAACACAAAACATGGGAATGTAAAAAAAAATCGGATCAGATGATGGCGGAAAGGCTGGTGAAGCGAAATTATTCGGAGGTAATTCACGAGCTGGCGAGATAAGAAATCTCAATGTTAAGAAATGAAAGAAATTCGAGTGTGTTCATCTTTAAATTTCTCAAAGCTAATTTCAGTAAATCTGGAATTATTATGGCTTCTTGGCTTTCCATTTTACTTCCGGAAGGGTTGAGATAATTCTCATGGTTTCGCATTAAAGTTAACTCCATAATAATGCTCATTTAGAAAAGACGTTGATTCCGCCTCGCAGCAAAATAACTTGCTCATGTTTTTTTCACGTCTTCACTACTAAATGAAAAAGTCTTCCTCGAAAAAAACCTTCCT
The DNA here is from genome assembly GCF_921293095.1 of Ischnura elegans. Classification (NCBI taxonomy): domain Eukaryota; kingdom Metazoa; phylum Arthropoda; class Insecta; order Odonata; family Coenagrionidae; genus Ischnura; species Ischnura elegans. The sequence continues at coordinate 90,448,145 of NC_060249.1, forward strand.
TTATGTGCTCCTATTATAGGTACGTAGAAATAGATCTCGCAACATGATGACCCACCTGAATGTAGAATTTGCCGATATGAATACAAGTAAAACTTTCAAATATACTACGCGCAACCTTTGCAAAATGGTTTATTTATGCAATAACATTATTTGAACGAATCAAAATTTCAGTAACCAGTCAATCACTTTTTGAAAATGACTTTCCAGGTTAACATGTAGCACCAAAAGTTACAAATTTCACCTATTGTTCAAGCGCCCATTACGTGCTCCCTTTTGAAGAAAGTATGGCCCTAAAAGTAGCAATTTTATGAATATTTTTTTTAAAGAAAACACCGCTGTGATTGAGTGGAGACCCTCATGAAACCCGAAAGAGCTTGTAGGTTGCTATTTCACGCACGCGAATGACATGACGTCACCTTTAATCGGTCTTGCTTAATTCAGGCCTCATGCTTAAAAGAGTTATGACAATGATTTCCTTTTAAAACAGCCGAGTAACAGACGGCGGCACGCTGCGATTGAGTTAATGAACCGTTCTGAAAAAAAAGTTGACACGAATCGCAGCGGAGCAATTCGAAATATTTTTTTCGTCGCCTAAAACCGGGTGCGGTATCTTTCAAGTAGAGCTTAGGTGCAGAAAAAAGGTATCCATCCCGTTGGCCATTGCAAGCCCCACCCGAAAGAAAGGCGCAATATACGTCACAAACGCACAGCAGAGGAGTTCCGTACAAGTTATCACCCTTAGAGTTTTTCGTGTTCATCGGCGATTGGATGTCATGTTTCATCTCCCAAGGACAACCATTACACCACTTATGTATGAGATAAATTGCTTTTTATTAAAATAAATCTCTCTTAAATGGCTCGCCGTGGGTGAGTTCGATCAACTTTTTGTGCTATTATATTTTTTTTGGTCGCCCAGTCGAGGGTTATAGGCCAATGACTTTAAATTTGATACGCAATGATTATGCGAGATACATTCGCCATCAATTCCACGGTTCCACGGAATCGCGTGTAATTCGCCTCCAATCACCGAAATTGTGAACGAGTTGGAAATAAATTGGTTCGATACCTTGGCTTTAATGAGAGAAAGAAAAAAAACCCTACCCATTGCTGGAATCGAAATTCTTATCGATATGATAGCCACCACCGATGAGGATCGTATCGACAAAAAGTGTTCCACTAATACAAAATCGTTTAAAGAATTCGAGAGCGAAAGGAGGGAACTAAAGAGAGATATTCCACCGCCCATATCTTAATGAAAACTTTCTCATATAGGACCCCGATGACTGTCATTTGGCGTCAAGGTATCGCCTTGGCGCGTGGCGTGACATCTAGAACGGTTAACGAGTTCGTGATCCGGAATCAGGGATAATGGAGAAGGAACGGTGGGAGCAGGAAAAGCGGGTAATGGGGGGACAATTTTTTTGGCATTGAATTTATCCATATATCTATACCTACCATATATGCCAACGAGCGTATTCTCCCTTGGCCAATTAATCTACCGTCTCAATGTTTGCGAAGACAGGAAACTACTTGAAGCACAAGATGACTATTAATTCCAGGATACTTAACGTTTCATTAGAAATTACAACATATTTATGAATACCTTCGATTAAATGTTTTCACAACGACTTTCGGAACCAGAGCATCATCAACATGCAACAGTAACTTGACGATGGCGATGTTAGAAGGCTGTTCTTAAGAAAGAAAAAGTAAGTTGGCGGGATCGACGATTGTTGCGGACATTGTTGTTTTGCATTCACGGACAAGCAAACGACTTCTAAAACATAAAGAATGCTGCAAAAGCTTCTCGGTGAATCAGCAGATGGCTCTGAAGGAGAAAAACCGTGTTCTGAAGCGCCAATATTTAAATATAAGCAAACGGCCCTTGCTTTAAGAATATGCCTCGTACATGAATTGCCATCGGGAGATCAATTTCCCCTAGACCGGAAATCGAACCTTTGGCTTTCCGGGCCACTGAAAACATCACTACGCTAGTCAAGTTCCTTAATTGCCTTTTGGAATTATGACAAAACAATGGCCATGGGAATTAAGGAATCTGAATAGCGTAGTGGCCCGGAAAACCTTAGGTCCGCGGTTCGATTCCCGGTTCAGGGGAATTTTTCATGGCAATTGAGGGGGTGAGAAGCAAAGGAGAACAAGTGATTTTTTGTCATAAACAGAGTTAGGTACAGAAATTTGATAAAGAAAACAAAGAAGACCGATTGGATATTTAGTAATGCATTAGACTTTCCACTCGATGTCAGTATAGAACAAAAAATCACTCGCATTCCTTGGCCACCAAAATTTTTGTTGATACCTTTTACCAATTTCTGTACCTGAATCGGTTTAGAAAAAAATCACTTGCACCCCTTGGCTTTTCATCCCCTCAATTCATGTACTAAGAACTGGAATCGGAGATATTCGTTACATTTGATTAGCTATTTTCCATTTCTTATGAAAATTATACTCCCATCCAATCACTGGTCGCCTTATGCATGCCCATATCTACCCTCTGGATGGAGATATAAATAAAATGACCATTTCCCGGCCGAGACGCAGGGGGTTGGGGGGTGTTTACCGCGATCGATGCAGTGAGGGAAGGGCGTTTTTCGGTCATTACCTTGCAACCGTTTCGACCCATTTCCTGCCGAACCAAACGGCCCTTGCGAGGGAAGAATTTTTTTTAAAGAAAAGTGCAGCGTATCGGCAGGACGCGCTTTGAAATCTAACACCACGGCCACTTCCGCTCGATTTTTCAGTCCAACCTCCGTCATTTCCCTCGCCCACACACGCCTTCACGACCTCACGCCAAATGACCCCTGCCCAGCCAATCGCGATCCCTGACCCCACAATCCACCAGCTTGTATTCACTTTCGGTCCACCTAAGGTTAGTCCACTTCGGTGGAGAGTGTACCTACCAGCAGACCGTCACAAAAGCCATCTCTGCAGGGAAACATTTATATTTTATTGTAGTAGGAATATGTTGATTGTAAGTTCAAGTAAAAACTCATAAAATTAGCTTAAACTACTGTTTGAAACTTAATTATGATTTTAGGCGTTCTTTTCCGGAAAATTAGAATTTTTCTCAGTGCAGAACTAACGTAGAATAATTAAATTGAGCAACTAATTCGCTTAAACCCAGGTAAATATATGGCACATTATTGTAATTTCTTTTTCATTCCCGTGGATGGCTGCTCAAAAGTGTTAAATGTTTATTTTATTTTGGCTGATTAGGTACGCATGGTGTTCCCTTGAATCAAGATCTAAAGCTGTCACCCCAATGGTGGCAGGTGGCGGTGGCAGGATGATGGGAAGTACCATTTATCGTCACTCACTTTTGTGCCATTTGTGTCGTTAACTATCAAAAAAGGCCCGAAAGATTTCTCATTTTTTAAGGTTTCATTTCTAAAACGCGGTCGCACTACGATGGACGAGGTCATCCCGAGCACTGCTTATCGCGTTATCAGCTTATGACGTTAGGTCCTTTCCACAAGTTCTATATTCGTTACAAATGATCGAACTATAACACTTATGTTTTAGCGTTTACCTATATCTGGATATCAATGATGAATAAAACTTCCTATTACGTCGAAGCCTAGGCCTTTAGAAATTTAGTGAAATTTGCCACTTCTTGCAAAATTTATGAGGCGCAACGATATAAGGTAATTCGTGATTTTCTCAGATTTTTTTGGAATTGATCGATGTAGTCATGCGATGGAAGAGAAAAGTGATTGACAACCGGTAATATAGTTCGAAGTAGTTATCTAGAGGCATTCGAAGCTCGTTGTCAAGCGATAATTCAGTTGTGGTTTGATTTTCAATTCGCCCACGTATCGGATTTATTGGCGGTCTCTGTCCATGATGAGAAGGCTTTCGCTGCTTTTGAAAAGATTCGCAGGTGGCACGCCAGCACGGTCTCCTGACAATATATATACATCTAAAGGACTGCTACGTGAACGAAACGATACTAATTTTCGATGTAATAACAATCAAAAGACACGGAAGATGAAATCTCTTCACCGGTCTGGACACGATTCTCTCTCGTATAACATTAAACGGAGAAATACTTTGTCGAATCATATTGTTACACATGTAATCGGGGATTTTGGCTTGAATGAGTCATTATTATTCATGAGGAAACGGTCGAGACAGAAAATGTCCTCCCCGGGAAAGGCGGTTGAACGAGATAAGGACTGGAAATATTGGGGGAAACGGTGATTTTTTTTCTCTCAATCCTTACTCTCGAAAAAGGTTGGTGAAAAAGTTTTAGGGAGCAGCACAAAAAAATAATGCGATTATTCGTCATCTGTAGAGCTTTTCAAGTCATTCAAATCGCTCTCATAGCCTCGAACGAAAACGTCACACTTGGAAATAAATAACAGCAAAGCCTGGTCCGTAATTTTTGCATTTACAGTGTGCGCTGGTAGTTGCAGTTAATTATCAATTCATGGTATTAAGCATTATTATATTAGAGCATTGAATATACGAAAGAATTTTTAGAGTTTTTTACGTACGCCTTGATCAAATTCGTGAAAAAATGCATTCCCTACGGTAGATTTACTTTCAACAAGATAAAGTATCGCGATATCACCCCGAAAACCATTAGCTTAAACCTCATTATTTTTATCAACTTCAGTTTAACGGGTAACAAAAATTCTGTCCATTTAAAAAGGGCAAAATTCTTACAATAACAAGTCTATATCATATTATGTCTCAATCGACCACATTTATTTGTCTCATAACATATACACCTATACGCCTGAATGAAAAAAAATTGAAATTTGAATTTTACAACATATACACGGTCTTTTCGTATCCATTTTGAACTTTCTCCAAAATTCATCAATTTCCAGAATCGATGAAATTTCAAAGGTTTGAATAAAGAGATAGTTTCCCCCCTTCTAATACTAACGGCTACGTCCTTGCTCCATAAGAATGGCCACTGTGTAAAAGGGGTCGCAAACGGATAGTCGAGACAAGTGAATGAGTCCGTAATGTGGAAGGATATGCGGGGGAGAGAGGCGTGAGGGAGGACGTTCTACAAGACGCACGGTGCAATTAAAGTGACTAGCGTGACTAACGCGACACGCGGCAGAGGCCGGGTCCGCGTCTCCCGGGCCATTTGAGATAATTGGGGCGCACTCCGCGAGGGTAATTGAGACGCGGCGGTCGGTGGCTGTCCGCCCTTGTGCCCAACCCTTCATTTGCATGGCTGATTGAATTCGGTGCCTCGCGGACAAAGACGAACACCGGCGGATATATGCGGTTTAGCGCCGCATCAAAGAGATGCTCAGCGGAGGCGGGAATAGAGGGTGCTACCGCTTCTTCGTTCATTACCATGCTCCGAGCATGCTCAGGAAGTGCGCAAATCACTTCGCCGTTGCCGTTTTGTTTTTATTTTCGACGGATTCGGGTCGATGGACTCTTGAACCTCTTCGGTCACAGTGTATCATATAACGAGGGGATGCGAAGCCAATTGGTACAAGTGATTTTTTTCAATGAATTCTTTATTTTTATTTCTTATTATATATTTTTTTATTCTAATATTTTTCGTCATTCTATTCACTCCACATACGAGCCCGCATTACAGAAAGTTTACACCTGCCCAGATTTCGACTGTCAATTTCCTATAGATCCCTTTTCTTTCGTTTGCCTTCCCTTTTTCAATTTTCTCTCAAATACTTCTTCTCTTGACCTCTTTGCCTCTCAAAACAATTTAAAAAGCCATCTGCAGAGATTTTCATTCTGACACCCACCTTTTAGTATGTACTGAATGTGCTAAACATCATTGTTAATAATGAGTGCGTGAGTCTTGTCTCTGTTGATGAATTTGTCATATCCAAAATTAGGGAGAAATATGCTAACGTAAACAATTTTAGAACCTACAGATACCGAAACAGAAATCTCAAATATAAAGCCTGTAGGGAGATAGGAGTATATGTTGGAATGTAAGATACGAGAACTTTAATTTCTGATGATTCTAAAAGGTTACGAATGTTGAAGCTCGAGTAGTAACATCACTGCGTTTTGCAGCGAAAAATGTATTGGCCAGATGGAAGATGTACGTGTAAATATCACACGTGTGGATGAGAGTAATGGGCTCCCAGAAAAAATGAAGAATTATATTTATTTGGGTTGGATGATCCTCAAAAAATAATTACAAAACCGCTACAGTGGAAGTATTCGCGGTAGTTACGTTTTATTTGTTTTAAAGTCGTTTCTCTGCTTCAGATAGATCGCGGGAGTCTTATATGCGTAGGTTCGCAAACGCATAGGTTCGATTTCATGAGAACAGTTCACGCGAAGAATGACGTAAACCGTACCATTAAGGCCGTTTTACACGGTACACGGAATTGCGCAGGTTAGAGCTGCATTAATTTCTAAAATGGCGTGGAATTGCGCGAATGCATGAACGAAATTAGAACAGGGGCTATTTTGCCGTCTCGCATCCACGCATTCTCGCATGTGTTCTAGCAATTCACCGCTTTACACGACGCAATTTTGATTGCGCCTTCACACGTACGTCAGACTGCGCAATTCCGTGTACCGTGTAAAACGGCCTTTACAATGGAGGTATGCAGTGGCATAGCCACGGGGAGGGAGGGTTTCCGGGTTACCAACTTTGAGTCTTGGGGTTGAGCCTTTGAGAAGAGGCGCCAATAACAAGTAAGATGTCCTCAAAAAATAACTTATGATAATACTAGTCGTTTCTCTGCTACAGATAGATCGCGGGAGTCTTCTATGCGTAGGTTCGCAAACGCATAGGTTCGCTTTCATGAGAACAGTTCACGTGAAGAATGACGCGTCTCGTCGCGCGCGGGTACTTGGAACCTTCTGACAAGCCATATGGCTTAGAAGGACCAAGTTTGTATATGCAAATAAAGGCAATTATTATAAACAAAAAATTACTGTTTTAGAGTCCTAAATATCACTTTTTCAGCATAAAAAAATCCCAAAATTTTCCCGAGGAGGATCTCCATTTGCTATGGGATATTTTTCGTACACCCCAGAAGGACCCCGAATTCACCATAAACTCCCCTTACCGCATTTCAAAATCCTGACTAGAGGCATGGTATTAGAAAGTGGTACCTGAGGTCATTTTTGCCATGAGGCAAGGGTAGGGAAAAAGGTGGAGAGAAACCCGGCGTCGGCATTTGCCTTCTCTTAACGAAAGGCACCAAGTCGCGACCAGACCTTAACGTCCCATTCGACGGATTTGATGTGCCCTCCACAAAGCAACCAAGTAGGGATCTAAAATCTCTGCTACCACCGGGATTTGAATCCGGGCCCAGTGAGTGGGAAGCCAACACTAAAGTCACCACACCAACCCGATCCGCTTTCAATAAAAATTGAGGATGGATTTAATCACCAAATTTCAATTAGACGCTATAATATATCTTAGTTTCAATCGCAAAACGAAATTTGTGACGAAAGCGGTCGACTTAAATAAATTCTGTGAAAAAAGTACCATACCATTTAAATTCTTTAGCTTAAAACCGTTTATATCGATGTTAAATCCAAATTATCCATTAATTATAACCAGGAGGTCGTATTTCACGCAATGATCGTCAAGCTTCGCTTCAGCTTCGTTTAAGACCTACCAATTTTCGTCCGATCCATGTATTCTTATGATTTTGCCCTCCTTTCTCAAGTCCAGCATGGGTAGTGTAGCATAGCCCACACAACGAGTCCATTCTAGCATACCGAATTATTTGCCACCAAATATATCATAACATCCTTAATTTCGATATTTAAATATTTTTAACATGACGGTTCAATTTTTAAAATCAGACAATGGTTGGGCAACCGATCGGTGCACTCCATCTTCAAAAATGACAGCAGTTGTGGAAATAGTGAAGAAAACAGCATCCAAATATTTTAACGAACTGGCAGCCAGTGATAACCAAGACATCAAAGTAATGACAACTTTTGAAGATATATTTCGTGACAAATTCCGTAGACCGGACGATATTTTAAACATATAACGAGAATATGTTTTTTTACATGCCGAACGCAAGGGTTTAAAACTAAATCCAGGGGTAGAAAGAAGTCAAAAGACTTCAGAATCCAATATAAACATAGACCACTCGCTTTAACATGGAGGTCAATTGTTAAAGTCAAAAAATTTGCTTTAAATAATACCTGGATCACTTGTATTTATTCATATAGACCCTTTGAAACAAACACCATTAGCATTTAATTACCGGTATTTCACCTCACCTTATGACGAGCCACATTCTTACGCTCACGTCATGTCAGTGGTTAGATATTATCAATCTAATTTATAAAATCAATTCTAGCTTCAACGGAATGTAATAAAAACAAACATTATAAACAATTGAGAAAATATTGATTACTACTTCTCCTGAACTTAAGCTATCAATATACAGTGCAAAGGATAAGAACCGGTTTTCTCAGGTACAACCGCGTTTACGCAGAAAATATTCATTTGAATATTTTTCATCAGCCAAAAAAGTAAGACGTTAACTGAGTGAAAATTGGAAATTTTTGAACTTAATGCATCTTCCAAGACAAAAGTTTTTCAAACACTGGGAGTGATCAGAATATTTTTCTCAATAATGGAAAAAAAGGAAACTTCCAATAAGTAAAATGTATGTAGCAGAGCAATTCTTAATGGCCACACTCGAAATATGCATAAATTATACAATACAATACAAGTAAGACATATTGAAACAAATAGTACAAGTAAGAAATTTTGAGGGAACTATTAACAGTTATTAAGTTTGGAATATTAGACAAAAAGTAGTAGTAAGTTGGATTTAGTTCTTCACATTACCTTCAAAGACTGCATGGATACATCAAAACGGAGAGTAAAAAAAATAAGGACTAAAATAACGTTTTTATATGCTGAATACACTCCCTTCAATCCGTCATGCAATCTGACAAGTAATACAATTGTTGCCTCGGATCCATCAGATATCTTTGCCCTCGTAACTTAGGTGTTTCCTTTGAATGGGTGCAAAGCGCTGATGTGTACTGCCTCTTGTAGCCCGAGTCATTAATTTCGAATAAATCTGTGTAATTTTTTTCATTTCACGACGGTTGAAAACGAAAATTGGTCGCGCGTAATTGGCCCAACTCTTTCTCGGTTCCGGGGGAAAAAACTTTGGCGAGGACACAGTCTTCATTCAAAAACGGTAACCGAGGAAAGAGAATCGTCTCGAAGATTGTGTAAACACAGGCAGGGGTTGGAGCGTGGGATAAAGATTCTCCTCATATGGAATCAAGATTAGCCAGACCTCCTCATAACCGGCAGTCGCTTAGCTTAATGGCGCGGAAGGGTGAACAAAATTCGAAGAGGGGGAGGGGAAGGACCCTTTTGTTTGTTTGGTTGCCAGCCCATTTAATGTCAAGTTTCCACGGGGAATATATACCCTGGATATGGGAGAAAAAAGGCCCATCATCACCCATCGAGGAAAATGAGGAAAAAAATGAACAAAAATACAAATGCCAAACAATCGCAATTTTCGGGACGAGGTGAGAGCACACATTTAAAATGTGGCGATTGTCTCAAAGTATCTCTCGGTCCCTAATCGAAAAGTTCCGTTTCAAACAGTCAATGCCTCCCTGTCACGCTACCAAGGAGCTTTAATACCACACGAGCACCATTGCTTTCCATGTACGATAGCGGTAAGATTGTGGGAAGATGCTGCGATTTTATAGGGGAGCAGAAAAGACAGCACATGTATTTTTTTTAAGTATCAGGACCGGGTTCGGAAGAATGGCCACGAATTGGACGAAAAAAAAACGTTCCCGAAACCTTCAGTAAAGATTGCTAGTCGGTGGGAGATTTTTTTGAGTCGTAATTACCGAATAATAACAGGAGACGGTAATTATTGCCGAGTCATTGATCTTCTACCCTTTCATACTCACTCTCGTGGGACCAAAACTTCTTCTCCTTTATCCCCTTGGCTACGCTTCGTGTAAAGATGTACTTTTCGATATCGCCATTGTTATCGCAAATTCCTTGTGCGAGTCGTACAACAGACGAAACTGAATGGGAGAGAGGAGAGAAAAATTCTTCGAAAATCATTTTTCTGGAGCAGAGACGAACACAGGCCGACACCGTATGATGGCGTTCGTAAATTTTTATTGCCGAGCATGAGTTTTAATGGCCGCAGCGAAATCGCGTCCAACTCATCGAGGATGAAGAGCAGAGATCGGCCCACTCTATATGGATTGCGATTAATCCATTTAAGACGGAACGTTTTAAAGAGCACTCCATTTACGTTGATTCTAATTTGATAGTACCTGCCCACGGTTGTCTTAATGGTCGTGAAATTTTTAATGTCTTCACGGTTAAATATCCGTGACACACTTTAACATCGCCGTCAGCCAAGCAAATTATTGCTCTTAGAATCGCAAAGCTCTTCGCTGAAGCGGTGTGAAATGACTTAAATGTAATTAGAGCACCATTCTATTTTTACGGAAATAAAAATTTAACGCTAACAAAGATAAAAAAAAAATGCAGAAAAACTTTGACATGAGTAACATTTAATCTAGTAATCACATATCACAATTTCCTTTATTTTTTATAATACGATAAGAAATTAAAAAATTAATCCGCTTGTACTAAGACAACTGTAGAATTTTACTTAAGTACAGTGTACAAAGTACGATACAATGCCATTATTTAACGCAATAGCAAGGAGTCTCCTCTGAAATATGAAAATTTCTAAAAAAAGGTAGCATAAATATTGCTAAGCAAAAAATAATTTTCTTTAGCTTGTTGAATCATTTATATATTGCGGTGGCTACAAAAAAAGGTCGGCTAACCATGGAATTAACATCCAACTACGCTGAATATTGAGTGGAAACAAGGAAAATATAAGAATACTGTACCATTTAATTCATATTCACTGCAATATAAAACTTTCTCATTTTTTATAACCTTTTATTATATTTTATATAGGCTCGCAGGTACTGCTAATATTTATCTACTAAGGGAACGAGTGTCTATCAATCTCTCGTTTACACAAAAAAAGAGTCGAAAACCAGATTCTCTCATACTGCGGAGTGCTGCGTTGCTTTCAAGAACATTTCCAGGCACGGAAAGTGGGAAGAAAACCTTTCCTGGTCCACTTCAGCCGCTCTCTCCCGATCTCTTCTCCCCTCTCGCAGTTTCCTCGCAATGATTGAGATTTCGCCATTCGTTCCTCACTTCGCCTCTTCAGACAGGGGACTTGACACGCGGCGACAGATGCGACTTTACAGCACACCGCGGAAGGCCCGAACTACTCCGGAAACTCACGACAAAAAAAATCCGCCAAAATCGATTCCGTGGATTCCAAGAGAATGTCCCAAGACGCTCCCGAGATTGAGGGAAGAGCTTCCCGAAAAATATTTCGGATTCCGCTCTCTTGTTGTTTTTTTTTGGGGCCTGTTCTTTCCACTTCGGCGTGGACAGGCGGTTCTCGAAGGTGGCTTTCGGATCGAGAGGAAAGACATATTTCGGTTCACTTCAAAGCAAGTCGTATCCTCTACGAATGCCTCCCGAGGGAGAACAGGCACAAAAGCTATAGCTCATGAGAAACGCCAATGCCCGTAAGGGATGCAGACCGATTTAGTCTTCCAAAAGTGATTCCCTAGAAATTTAACGAAATCTTCTATAAATACAAAAGTGGATGTCTGTTTTTCTGACCATTATACCTTTCCATACAGCTGCACGGATTGCGACCAAAGTTAGAACATAGATGCATTTCAAGCTCCCGGACCTCTGCTCTTCCACTGCCTATCCTATATAAATATATACATGTGTATAAACCCCCGCTGAAATCATGGTATAAATAAGCGTCCTGACAGCGCAATTAGTAGAGCACCCGGTCAGCAGCCGGGAGGTTCGAGTCCCAATCAGGCTGTATTTTTACCCTCTGGTTTCTGGCTTTTTATATTGCTATTTCTGGTTGTGAACGACGCGTCCTTTGCTTCGTTTTCCAATTACCGTTTGCTACGTCACAACACACAGCATCTGCGGTGGGACATTCTGCCAGGTAGGCACACCTTTAGACACGCTCAAAGAGAAAACATGAAGTCCACATAATCGTGAAATCCATGTTCAAAGTTTCTCACTTCTCTGGGTACTATCCTTCCCGAGCAACGCCGGGTGGCCTGCTAGCAGCTAATAAACTTGACCGGATGATATATTTTAAGGTAATGTGATCGAAGCGATGTAAATTTTTTAAATTTATTTATTTTCACAACCCCGAAAACAGCACTAATTGGCATTTACATCGGTGGGATAAAACATATCGACGATATACGATAAATGACATACATACCCTGGATAGAGGTGATCCACCCAAGCGGGACTTGAACCCGCGACCTTCAGCTTGGGAGGCGAGGACTCTGACTCGCCGCCACCGAGGCCGGAAATACAGTAAAACTCGTTTATAATTTCGGGGGATCATCGTTCAATTTTGTTACAAACGGGATTTTATAACATTCATGATAAAGGATTTGCGATACAAGCCGCATTCTGTGAATCGTACCTATTGGAGCAACAGGTCCGTAACAGTGTCCCAAGGGAAATTGTATTTTATTCACAAGCAGATTACCGGATTTGATACCTTTGATATTTGATAATATTACCAATATGTTATTTGTATTTTATATTGTAACTTCGTTTAAAAAATAACAAAAACTACCAGTTACTTCAGTGTTCATAGTTCTCTTTTCTCGCGAATTATTGATAGTGGCATCATTATTTTTAGACCTGAAGTTATTATCGCGTTTTTTACACTCTATGAATGACGCACGGAAGTGTTGTACATTAATTTGTAAATAATTCTTTTCAATTTCGTAAACTAAGAATTATATCCGGAGACAAAAAAAGATGTTTGGAGCTTCAACAAAACATTAAAAAAAAAGATAATTAACATATTTTAATAAAGAAAAAACGTAAAATAATTGACCTTTTCTTAAAAAACATTTAAACTTTTTTAAGAAGGGCTCGAAAAGCTTTTTTAGTAATCCTTCCAGTCCAATACGGTACTTTTTAAGCAAGAAACATTTTCTACACGGCCCCTTTGAGTCCGGCACTTTATATTGAACGGGTGATCATTTTTACCTATTACCCAGGTTTTGCTATTTCTTTCCCAAGTTCTGCTCAAGGTCTTTCCTTGAAGACTATCCTATAAATCCGCCATAGTCTGTTAATTTTCCTCTTAAGATCCAAGGTCACCCATCTTAGTGCATCGAACATTCCAGTAACATTCACTATCATGAATAAATCCTTCGCATTTTTTTAAGATAAAAGCGCTTGTTACACTCTTTTTGATCCCCAAGTCAACGATCCGACCCTAGCCAGAAGAAACCCCTAGCTTTCAGGATTTCTCTGGCACGCCACCACGTGTTATCCTTAACACATGCCACCTTAGCACGTGCAAGCGGAAAGGACTGAACGGAAATCCATCTTGTATTTCCTATCTTATCGATATCCCCTTATGTTTTACACATAGGGAGATAGCCAACCCCTTTGCGTCAGAAACACGCATGAGAATGAGGGCAGATATAAGGGTTTCACTGGAGAGCTTCATGGACCAGCGCCCAAATTCGACCCTAAAAAAACCCTCTTCCACTTTTCTGTCAAAATTCGTATATTTTTTTCCGGTCTGCAGCACGACATGTTTCTCCGATTGCCTTAAAACCCTTGCCGCCTACCGAACCGACCTTTCTCCCTTAACTGACAACTTTGATATAAAAGAAGACAACTGAAGTCGTCCCTCACGCCAAAGAGAAAAACACACCAAACCGACTATAAAATGAATCCATATCAGAGACACGTGCTAGGGAGATCTTCCGAAAATGCGGATTCATGCAGGGGAAGGAATAAAATGGAGCCACTTCCCTGAGCTGGTTGGTGGTGGAAGATGGGTAGCGAGGAGATAAAAGACAGCTGGTTCCGCAGCCGCGTTTCCTAAACAATCCTAATCAGATATTTTACTTATGAACCAAAAAGATTTTGGGCACACAATTATTGGCCTCCTGACTACTAATGTATCACATTCATGAACTCTAGGCTCAATTTCAGCCTAGCGAAAAAATTTAAGTTTAAATATTAAGTAAGCATGAGAAAGAAAGAAATGAATTTTTAAAATACGCAATAGCATGTGTCATAACTTTTTGGGATTTCATTTCTGTGAGTAATTTTTAATAATGGCCAATACTTTATAAATTAAAATCGTGAGTAAAGTTTTTACCCTCGATACCATATCGCAATATTTTAACAACTTCTAAGATCATTAGACATCAAGTAGTAACCGCCCGTGGCGGATACAGGATCTGAACAAGGGGGACCTATAATCCCCCCTAGCTCCTATACGGATCTGACACTGGATTGTAACATACGAAAAGTGTGTGAAATTGGACCTAATTTTTGAGCTAATTTGTATTTAAACTCGTTTAAGTAGGTAAATATATAGGAAAATATAACTAAATACTTTTGTACAAAGTGGTAACTCCCAAATACTTCGATTTCATCAAGTGTATGTTTAAACCCAATGGAGGGGGGCTATGGGCCCCTTAGATCCGCCACTGGTAACGACTGGCAAACTCCATGCCCAATTAAAAGGATTCAACCGCATGAACTCGTTTACTTGCATCATTACTCGATAATAAACATATCATTGTTGATGAGCATAAAAACTTCCATAGTTAATTCACTCTTAAATGAAGATTTATTTGTTCTTGGACGATTTGTAATCCAGTTGTGCTTGGTGCTTCGCAAAAACTTGCGCATACGCGCCCATCAATTGCCAAAATATCTCAAGCTCTGATAACGCGAACGCTGCATTAAAAGCTACCATAAACAATCCTCCATTAAAAAATACCTACTCAAACTACATATCAATTCAAAAGATGGCTACCTAAGAGTTTATAACTGCCAAGGGATATAAAAGTGCGTGTAGCAATGACACTGCATGAAAGCTCCATAAATGCGGCTTCCAATTATTTTGGAACAATCGAAGTTTTATTCCTCACCATAAAAGCGAAAAAATGACACCAAAAATATCGAATCAGTCGACATCAAGAATTAAAGGCAAGATAAAGCTTTCTTCGAGATGCATCCTGCCGACCACTGCATAAATTCTAGGGCTCGTTTAGGACGGCAGCCGAAACACGACAAAACAGGTGGCACGTTCTATTCTCGGGATATAAAAGGTGAGATTTACACCTACAAAATATATGTTATAAGTGACACCCGAAAAAAAAGAGTCAAGGGTGGCTGAAATGCATGAGGCGCACTCCCTAACAAGCATCTTTAGAAAAAAAGACGCCCGAAATGACAGAGAAATGATAAGTAGGAGATAAAATGCTGAGTGATTCCGGAATTCTTTTTTTATAATACGTCATTCTGACCATTTTCTCCTATTCTTGAGATGAGCAGGGGGACGCTCCCTCTTTTTAGGCTTCGTTAATATTTTTTGCCCACTTCTACGAAATCACTCGCCGTCAAAGGAAATTCTGGAAACGATGAGGCGAACGATTTCCTTCAAACGTCTCGGACTTTCGTTCAAGGGGGTAAGGATGGGCTTTCAAATATTTTCCACTCGGTTGTAGAGCATAGCACGACAAGTAAGCGAGGAAAATGTACCAGACCTATACGTTATTTACGTACTAGCAAGATACTCGAGTGACTCTATAAACATAAAGATGCTCAGTTCCAAAAGACTTAAAAAATGCCATGCGTTCATCTGGTTAAGCAATTATTAGCTGATATTCAAAGGCAGCATGTTTATTCAACCCAATACCTGCGTTTTATTCATCAAGGATATCGGCTGCTCCCGGAGGCGTTCAAGTAACCGCCTCAGATTGGGAGGAATTCAACTTCGTCTGTCTAGGTATACGTGTATTCGTCTGGGAACTGTAATACCCACACCTATACGCCTATACATAGAGTATTTTTAGTACATCCAATCCACTCGAGTACCTCCTGGGAACTAAATACCTGCTCTTAAGAATGTTTGGATTTTAGATATCCAGACATTTATGAGCACGTACTTTTAATGAGCACACACAAAGAAAATACTTCTCGGGGTTAAATGATCACGGTTATACACACGGGAAATGAAAATCAATTTTTGGGATTGAGAATTAGGTATACATGTAGAGACACCCATTTAGAACAATCGCAGCATTTTATTTTTAATCACACAATGCCTCGAATCCGAAGAATCCTGCACTTGAGTTCATTTAGCTTACAAGTAACCAGACAGGTATGTGCTCTCCCAAACTCATGCATTAAAACAAATGAAGTACTTTCCTAACAAAGAAAATATTTTTCCTGCGGCAAATATCGAAGTCAGATGCTCCACCAAACAAAGGAATTCTCACAGGAATGTTAGGGACATTTTCAGATGCTCTGCATCAGAGGATGATTTGCAAATGAGGAATAGTGAATTTTCTCACGGCCAATTTCGGAGTTAGACGCTTCACTCAAAAGGAGGAATTCTAACTGGGATGCTGGGGAAATTTTCAGTTGCTCTGATCATCGAAGACGATTTTTGTGAATGAGGACGGATCTTTTAAGGAGATTTCAAAGAAGTACAAAAAGATGAAACCTCGAGCTGGGAGCCGGCGTCAGCGCACCTGTCCACCGTCAGAGGCGCTGTCCACTTCCAGGGACTGTAGTGTGGCTCGAGCACAAGGATAATTACGGCCTGACCCGACAACAAGGCAACAGGGGCGAGGGAACGATTCCTTGATTTTATTATCCCCCAATTAACACGGACGCTCCTTCCGTTTACATTGAATGCGATTGCTGGGGAGGGCGGGACTTAGAGCGAACGATTGGTTCTCGCCCTATAAAAAAAATAAATGTTGGGCGGCAGAGTTCGGGGTGATTTTTGAGGCGATAAACGTCTTTCGTAAGGGCCCCCCTTAATGGGTTGAAGCGATCGTTTCTGAATAACGAGGATGCCGCGTTTTATTCCTTCACGATAGTCCGATTCCCGTACCGGTCTTAATTTAACTACTCTGGCTTTTCTCTGTGGTCGCCTCCTCAACAATGGAGGGAACAAGAGCACGGACTCGGAAAAGAAAAATAATGTATAAGCTTTGAAACTTGAGTGTGGAGGCATTTATGATTGTATTTCTCAAAACGAAGGAAGTGCTCCAAATGTGTATTGAAATTTGCCATTTAAGGAACCTTAATGGTTTCTTTTTAGTCAAGAAACCTCCTTCAAACATGGTCAAACACATTTGTGCTCAGCAGCTTAATTTAGCCATCTTTCAAATTGCCCGATAAGCTGACCACAACGAGAGCGGAATTAATTCTGGTACATTAGAAATTTTATATCCAGTAAGTTTTACATTCACGTAACATATCCGGAATATCCGGATTTTAAATAAAATCTTTTTAAGTATTTCACATGCTTTCTTTCTCCCAAGAAATAACTGAAGTTTGGGTTTAAATGTTGAATCAAGCATTTGGAAGCTTAGTAGATTTTCGAGTACCCGACATCAAATATCTTTAGATCTCGGCCGCTCAATTAACCTTACGAGTACATTATTTATTATCAGGGTGCTCGAATAGCCAGGCGAGTATGGGTATACCCAGCGGAGCAAGCTATCATTTACCGACCTGAAGCGGATAATTGAATGCCTCCGTGTGAGCTAGATTGCCTTTCAGAATAATACGATCTGAGTCGGTTTTTAGGTCAATTCTTCCACTCATAAATGATCACCTGGTCAATTAAGGATTCAAATTCATAGGTCGCTACTAAAGCAACATTTTTGGTTCTCGAGTAATTGCATTGAAACTCTATTACCAAATCTACTCTATTACTAACAAACTGTAATTCCACATTCATGCAAAGGGAAAACTTGCCAACAAATCACAACATTGCTATCCCTGATAATGCAAGGAAAGAAAAACATTTTGAAAGTCTCTCTATTTTGCCGCCTATTTCCTTTATATTCCTCTCGTGGTCTCGTCTACTATTTTACGACAAAAAACGAAGGATATTTGGTTCATGATGTGAATAATTATTATTATTACGGTACTTCTAAACCCGTCTTTAAGGGCACTTGACACAATTCTAAGACGGCAGCACTATAGAGAAAATAAATACATTAACGTACAAGGTAGCTACGAAGCTGCCAAAAGCGAAGTTCACCATCGAAACCTAAACTTCAGTTTTATCTTGGAAAAAAGTAAACATGTGAAATACTTGTAAAGAGCACTACAGGAACAAGTGACTTCGTACGCCGTCACGCGCACGGGTGCAAAGTTTAATACACCAAAGGATGAAGTTCGGCATGAAAAAATATTTGACTTATTGTTAGTCGGGAATCGAAACCAGATCTCCTGATTGCCGGTCAGGCGTGTTAGCCAGTTCCATCACCAAGCCATTTTCTCAGAGCGAACTTCGGGATGGGTTTTACCGAACAAGATTTTGTCGTCACAAGTCCACACTGTGGCACATGTGGTGAGGGTCGTGCTTACTAAGCCACTTTCGGGGTGAAAACCCCTTATTTTGTCGCGTCATAAAGGGTTATATTCTTTCCGAGCGAATTCTATCTACGAAAAATCGTAGAAAATTTCCATCCTCGTAGGAATTTTTTCCTTTCCTGTAGAAAAATTTAATCATGGTTTCGCTAGTAGTAGGACCCGCCCGCCTCTCTGACGGTGCGGGATTCGTCATCCATTCCCTTACACTCCTATCCCTTCCGTGGAGGTGTCGTCGGGCTCGCATCGCGGCGATGCCTCCTATCCTTTTTCCTTCCTCCGTCCTTCCCCTCTTGAGATGGCGCGGGCGTAAAAGTCTCTGACTTGCTTCCCGGTCATTGAGAGTGTACCCCTTGCGGGCCCGCCCTGGGTTTCCGATGCCACTATCCAAGCGAATGGTGGCTGTGAATGCCTCTCGGGCACCGGTTTAGGCACCCCATATCCCTCCTCTACTTAAGGCCGTTTTACACGGGGCACGTACTTGCGCAATCTGACGTGCATACGAAGGCGCAGTCAAAATTGCGCCGTGTAAAGCGGTGAATTGCTAAAACACATGCGAGAATGCGTGGACATGAGATGGCAAAATAGCCCATGCTCTAATTTTGTTCATGCATTCGCGCAATTCCACGCCATTTTAGAAATTAATGCAGCTCTAACCTGCGCAATTCCGTGCCCAGTGTAAAACGGCCTTTAGAGAATGCATGATCGACCAGCATGTGGCATTAAATCAGGCAGCCACTGCTACTTTCTCCAGGCTTAGATTGTGATTTCCCACTCCACTCCCAGCGGGTTAGGCACTTAGAAATGGAGTGCCTAACGCGGAGGTAAGACCGAGAGACATACGCAGCCGTGCTCGTGAGTGTTAAATTTACTGGATATAAAGAATCCCAATCGAAATAGACGAGAAGTATAAGCACGCTACCAATCAGATCCATTAAGAGAACTCATATTTCGTCGCTCTGATTTTGGAAACGTGCGAAGAAACCCGTGAGGTGGAACTAGGGTTATTTGAACATCAAGGGACCAGTTAAGTACTTCCAATTATCCAAAAATTCGAAAAAAAGAAGCCCTTAATAAATTGGTCCAAAACATTAAAATTCATGTAGAATTTAACTTTTTCCCGGCGAACGCTCTGCAGGAGTAGTTCTCGGGTTTCCCACCGGGTGTAGATTTGGGTTACAGGTCCCAACATTTCGATGACTAAGTCCGCCATCGTCTTCAGGGGATGAATGTCGAACCAAGAGCGATATTAAACCCCTGAAGACAATGGCGGACTTAGTCATCGAAACGTTGGGACCTGTAACCCAAATCTACTCCCGGTGAGAAACACGAGAACTACTCCTACAATAAAATTCATATTTCCAATCAAAACTTTTTCTTTAATTGGCTCTCTTGAAATATGAATACTTTGATAGACGCCCATTGGCAAGATTAAAGTAACCTTAAAACAGGAATATTTATGTCAGCAAACGACGAAGTGATGCATAGTAACATTTTTATTCTAACCTTAAAATGTCCTCAGCAACATCTGAACTGCTATGCACTACCAACTTAACTCGTAATCGTATATGTTCAGACAAGATGTCATAAAAAAATACACTGAAATAGAATCATAATAACTAAAGAGATTAAAAACATCGAATACGTACTTTATTAACTAACAGAACATTAAAAATAAACATAAATACTGTATAAAAGTAACAGAAGCAGGCGAAATATAGTGGAATGCCATCCTGTGATTATTAAAAGAATATAGAGATGGCACTTTTCCACAGATTTATTTAGAGTACGACGCGTTTCGATCGTTAGGTCATTATCAAGTACAATACTAAAAATCAAATTCAAACAATGCTAAAAAATCGCGGATAATTCGACTTCTTCTTCGAGTATAGTCCTTGATAATGACCTAACGGTCGAAACGCGTCGTACTCTAAATAAACCTGTGGGAAAGTGCCATCTTCATATTCTTTTAATACATAAAGATTATAATTTATACCTTAATTTGACACACCAAAAAATTCGAATTATCCACGATTTTTTAGCATTGTTTGAATACTAAATGCCAGGGGCGAAGAGAAATATTCGAATAAAAGAATATTTCGAATTTAAGAAGTTCGAATTATCCAGGTTCCACTGTGCTAGTATTTGCTAATTGTGAGGGTGTCAGTGGTACGAAGGGGGAAAACAGCGGCGGGAGCAAGACAGAATGGATGGAGGCGGTGGCGATGTGCGATCCGCCTGTTTGCGCTGTTAACCACGGGGGCCGCGCGGCGTGGGTGTGGAGGCGGGCCCCGCTGCCACCGCCTTACGCCCAATTTGTTTCGCTCGACGGAGCGCCCGGAAATGGCCCGCGGAGCCCATTCCTCCTTCCCCGCCCATCTTATGCTCATTCCAACCACGCCGCGATCCCATCTGTATTAGTACCTTCGATATCCTCTTCAGGCTCACCTCATCATACACCGGATAAGAGCGGTGACTACAAACGGTAGGCCCGTGAGCCGCCACCAACTTGTCCACGTCGCACAGTGGTCCCAAAACGAAAAAAAGGCAGGCCGAAATTAACCCCTTTCGCTGAAAAGACGAGTTAAGCTCGCCATGAGCTTCGGATGCCAAATCGCGCAATGACGAGTGTAGCTCGTCATCAGTTTTTCATAATTTTAGCGCTATTAAGGGGAATAATATAAATATTTTGAAAGTTTAAAATGTTAAAACATCCATTATTTACATAAAGACATTAGATTTCAAGAATTGAGATGCATTGGAAGTTATAAAATGATTTTACACGAATGCGATGGCTGTGTTCTCTATGTATTTAACTAGATAATTTACAATATGAAATAATATTCACTTTTCGCTAAGCTGTTCTACATTGATTTCGAACTACAAAATATTATTTCATTACCTACAATTCCATTTTTTTTAAATACAGAAAAAATAAATAGAGAATAGGAGCTCATTATTCAGAAAATAAATTGAAGTGGAAGGAGTTAATAACGTCGTTAGTTTACCTAAATTAACAACAAAAATGGCTGTATTTCACTGATTTTGATCGTTTTAATCTGGTTTTACTTCATTTTTACGCTATCTCTTCATTTAAACGTTGTTTAAGCTCTTATTATTTACTTTTAAAATGAAATATCGTTTTAAAAGTCATAGCGATTGGCGATAGTTGGACATGTAACTATAGACTCAAAGCTAGTGGCGCATCGGCATGCTGTCTCCGCGCCCGAAAAAAAGAAATTTATATCGAGAAGCTAATAAGTAGGCGCTCCCTCGATTTTTCATATTTTGTCTTTTCCCGATCATATTACTTGCATAAAATCTGCTTCAATATCTTGAAATTTTCAGTGTATGTAAAATAGACGGTATCCCTTGTTATCCTTAACTAAGGTAATACAATTTGAAATACCAAGGGAGAATTTTCATGGATTTTTTTCATTAAATTCGCATATTGATAATTTAAGGGTAAATGGACTTGGACCATGTCAAGATTCGCCTGAATCTCAAATATGACAATTTTACGGGAATTTTATCTCGATATTTTCTCAGAGGTGCAATTTTAATTATTTTAGATACAGAAAAATGTTGAAAAATGTTTCTTACACTGTTTACCCTGAAAATATCCACATGATGAGCCATGTTTTAAGCACCTAATATGCCAGGAAAAGAGACTGTAGGAGCAGAAGTGTCTCTCAAAGATTCGGAGGAGCCAGAGAGGTATGAATTTCTCTTCGCGCCATATCAATCGCGGTATGGATGTTGGAGCACATTTTTTCGTGAAATTGTGATATAGCATACTGCCGATTTTTTCTTATACTTTCCGTTTATTCCGATTAATTTTTAATCGTGATTGGTTACTTAATCACTGGCCTGACTGAATGACTCATAAAGAAATACCAGTATGACGATGAACAAAGAAAATGGAGTTTATCAATACTTGCTCAACTGAACGTTGCTCATGATAGGGGAAGCTCTTCGGCTAATAAGAACACCTTCCTGAATAAGGAAAATAATACCTATTACTTTTAAAAGTGAATTGATTTTCATTTCCTTCTATTTTTAAGTATGTACTTTTATGACTCCATTCACTTCGTAATAAATTCTCAGCCCTCACAAACAGAGGTTATTGGTTAGAGACTCGGAAGATTTCAGAATCATGGGGAAATAAATAGGTAATATATGGAAAACATAAATTTTTTCGATCATAAAGTGGCTGACTGAGTTATCCAAAACACGCTTGCTCTATACCCCTCTGTTTATTCTAATACTTAACTCCTGATGAAAATTGCTAATATTTCTCCTCATTTAGAAGGTACCTACAATTAGATATCGGTGAATCTATCAAATTTCAACATATCACCTCGAACCATATTAATACCGCATGTCACACACTCACAAAACAGGCACCGAAACACTTTGAAGAATAGGAGTGGTACTAATCCTAGCTTTAATATTATTTCGAAGATCTAAATTCCTAATTTACTCGCCAGAAATAAATAAAGAAGAAGCCACATCATTTTCACAACAGACTGCTTTTTGAGGCACCAGCAAAGTTTAAGGGCAAGTGGTGAAATTAAGGCAAACATAAGTTAGTTGGCATGAAACTTGGTGTAACAAAATTCAACTTAACTCAAACTGTAAAATGTAACTGGAAAAAGATTTCTTTTGAAAAGTGAAGTCATAGCGCACCTCCATTATTTCTCTTCTTCGACAGCACTCTCATGATTTAGTCATAATTTGCCTGTACAAGCAGTCTTCAAAAACAGTCCTCAACGTGATTTGCTATTTCCCCGCTTGAAATTAATGTTCGCCATGAAGAAATCCGTGCTCGAATCCCGAAAAAGTCAAATATCTTATATATCATATCATAAAATATAACGAAACATGGATCAACGAGAGTTTTGCAGTGGTTTTAAATTAAGGCGACAATTTTCTACGACGACGGTTTAAAAAAAAAAAATTGTTTTTATATGACAAGTGCCTTTATACTAAAGTACTATGTGGAAAAGTAGTATAAGGTGTGGAATTTTATGTAAAAGTATTAATTGTATATAGAAAATTGTTACAGAATATTTACTTTATTCAATATTTCAACATGGTAATTACTTAGAAAACTCACAGTAACGTAGCCTGAAATAGGGTGGGGGGGGTTTACCGCAGATTTTTGGTGCCCTCACCGGAGAATTTGGGGGTGTATGTAAAACACTCCAGGGCAAAGGAAAAATTTTGGGGTTTTTGATATTGAAAATGTGATTTTTAGGACTTATAAACAGTAATTTTGCAAGAGTACTTATTAAAATAAAGCATTTTATTTATTTATTGAGGCCATCTTACTCGTTTTTGGCGCCTCTTGGGGGAGGGGGGGACTGTAACCCGTGGCTACGCCACTGCAAGAATATTGATACCACTGTATAAATGGCATATGCAAACCGCGTGCATCAATTGCTAGTTAAGGAGGTGTTTGAGCGTAAATGAATTTCCAGTGTTTCCAAAGAAAGTAGCAAAAAGTAGCCAATGGAGGACGGGAGCCGTTTCATTAATTGGGAGCTTCCTCAATAAAAATGGCAGCAAGGGTTACTGCTTATCTGTCCATCTCGCCTGAACCTTCATGGCCACTTTCTTGCGGGGACATTTAATTTGATACGGTTAAGCATCTCTATTATAATGCTATATCTCAGGCGAGGATCGTTTCATACGCTAGGACAATAAAATATCACTCTAAACTACGCATAAATATTATATAGAAGGGCACCCAAAGCAGTAATCTAAATTTACTGGAAATAATTGATACCTACCTCTGTTTTCTGCTCTCTTAGTAATTTTTCCAGCCAATTTTATTAATGAGAGCGCAGAAATATAATTAAATCTAAAATTATTATCCGTGTAAAAATCCATGGGAAACAGAAAATTTAGGAGTAAGTTTTCTCTCGCGGTATACGATTGAAGAGTCTTCACAAGAAAATATTTTTCATTCACCATTTTTAAATGTAGAGAATAAATTTCAAGTGATATTTCTTTGCGCGGCTATAACCATATATCGCTTATTTCAGACGCAGGATACGGTGACTGATCTTCCTAAAATTCGTAATATTCACAAAACCAACGCTTACAATTTAAATATATTTGACTCACTGAGAGTTAAACGTTGTCATTATCAATGCTGATTTTTCCAATTCGATTTTCTGGGATACGTGTAATAGTAAAAGTATATTTATTCTGGAATCATTGTGGTGCCGAAATTTGCACATAGAAACCTAAAATTGGATCGAAATATATTTTAAATCAATCATACACAAATACATACAGCTTTCAAAAATGACATCAAAAGCTACATAATCATTTAGCTGCCTCTCTCTCAATGCTGTAACCTGAAGCTGTATGACGATTAAATACGACCGGTTATATTCGTTTACCAAAATTTATGCATACCAGCCACTTCTTAAACACTCAGGAATCACAGAATACCTATCACCAGAACGACCAAATTATTCATATCTACTGGCCAATAATAATTAATTTTAAATATTCAAAAATTGATCAGTGGTCAGTAGGTAATCAGTGGTGGTACCACTTCGAGGCCTCCGAAATTATTTGAGGCAGCAAGGCTATGAAATTTGATGATATAGAAGTCCTAGTTTTCCAAGCATTTTTCTCTATCATAAATTGTACGCAAACCTTCTAAAAATATACGAAATGAAGCTTTAAAATTGAAAATCGAACCCCTCCGACATAAACTGTTTGTTAACTGGGGTTTCTTCAACCTTTGTACGCAATCCAATTGGTAGATTGATGGATAGAAAACATGATAGAGCTACACATGATGGGACTTTTACCAAAAGGACGAGAAGCCACTGGTTATATGAGCACACCCTTTGTTTTGCCACTGAATGGCCTTACCAGGCGCAATGTGAGAAGATTGCCTTAGGAATTTACGCAATTTTCTACTCGAAAATGCAGCTAAACCTTAGACTAAAAATCCTAGTTCAAAGGCAAAAACAAAACTCTATTAAGAATTAGAAAACGAACCAAATATGTCCCTCTAATACCATATTACATAGCTCAAAGAGAGGGTACTCATTAGAGTTCAGCATCCACACTCCCCAAAGTAACACCACTTTCCTCAAAAGCCTCTCTGATAGACTGAACAGTTATTTTCCATGTTACCGAGTATCGACCGAAAGCAAAACGTAGCGATGAGTTCCCTTGAGACTTGCCCAAAAAACTATGGAATTGTTCCTTCAAATCCGAAATTGCCAGCCGCGGGAGCCCTCATTAAGGCAGGAAGAGCCAGGTAGAGAACACTGGAATTACGGGAATCTAATCCTTGATCAGGCAGGAGAACTTCAAATAGACAACATAATCCCTTTGGGAGAGAGAGAGACACTCAGTGGTGAAATAAAAGCAGAGTTCCCAAAATTTCGAGAAAGGAGAATGATACGGAAAAAAGTAGCGTCATGCGATTCAGAGCTTCCCCTGCACTCTCCCCCTATAATAAAAATCCCGAGATAAAGCTCTGAGAATCCTAATTTAACACCATTCTCGTCCGCTGCACAAGGAGAGTCTCGGATCACATTCTTCCCTGATTAGGACTTTCGCGAAGCGATCGATACTGGTGATAGTGAGTGGGGGGATGCCGTAAAATAGAATTAAGTCATATAAAAAAATACAGAGTAGAGAGGAAAAGAGGTGTGTGTACGTCGGTGTGGGCGGGTAGCGAACCATTGACCCTCGACGGGGGATGAGCAAAGTCACGCGACTGAGTAGGACCGCTTCCACGCCATCAAAATATGTCTCCCGGCTTTCACACCTCATGTCGAATTAAAGAACCCCTTATTGCCGACTATTTTCCCACCTGCCAACTTCCTCCACTACAGAGATAGGAAGAGGCCCTTTGGGTTTCATGAAGTTCCGAAACCCTAAGAGATGATTTAATTCCTCTGTTACGTCAGGAATAAGAAGAAATCGAGTAAACGATTTTAATTTTTCCTGGTGAATAATATTCAGGAATTCTTCTCAGGCCCTACACCAGGTTAATTCACGGAAGGTTATTCGGGCATTCCACCGGGTCAGGTTCTCCAACTCCATCTCGGCCGACGCGACGTTTCGATGAACGAGTCGTCCATCGTCATCAAGGTAACCTGGCAGGGACTGCCTGGATGTCCAAATTCACGCTTAACCGAATTGACCGCTTGGCGAGTAAAACAATGAGGCTCAGTGGGAAAAATCCACAGAGAAAAATATATTCCACCTTGACCAGGATACGAACCCAGGTCCCCGATTTCTGGACGAGTGCTTTAAGCAGTCAAGCTCCCGAGACGTCATTTCTACATGTGGATATTTTTGGACACTAGTGGACAAGGTGATATGGATTGCTGAGCACATGATGCCATAAGCAGTCCAAATCGAGCGCACAGCGCCACAGCCGGAGAGTAAGGTTATCACAGTGTAAAAGTTATCACCGTGGCCACTGGCTAGTCCCCATATACTTAAAAATAAGGCTCAGGTTCTGATTGTACTAAACGTTATGCTTTAGGATATGACAATATAGTTGCGCCTTTCCATTCTATTCTTTTGAACAGTAGAATAGCAAAGTGAAACAGCTGCATGGGATAGTGGGTTTTGAAACCGATAGGTGGTTTGGGGAAGCAGCAGAATTAGGAGTCAATGGTGGCATGGAAGATACAATCGGCCAAAGCAAATTAATTTGAAATAAAACCAATTTAATTTATATGCCACATATGCAAACGAAGGTCAGGAGAAAAACAAAAGTCATTGATTTACGAAAACAGCCCTAAAGTCAATCGGAGTGTATAATATTTAAACAGCAGGCGATCTAAATTACCTCGTAAATGACATGACCGAGATCATAGACTAGTTGAGCTTTCGGGGATGCAACTGCACTACTTTTCAATAGATTTAGACTATAAGGCCATTTGTAAGCAAAAGTCAATGAGGATAAAATCAAAATGAGTAAATTGATTGTATCTTTAACCACGGCAGGCAGTGGTTTTGCAGAGATAACCTAAAATTAGACCAGTAACATAGTCCTTTCAATAAAATATGCAGTAATTCTTGGAGAGTAATTTTGCGATAAATTAAAAGATACTGAACACAATCGATTTCAATCCGAGAAATAATTTGACTGCTGGGCTGAAAAAAGGGCCAAAATATATTGTAAATATGAATCAGTTATTTAATCTCCGAGTAACAGCATGCACCATGATATTAGACCAAGAACTCTAAAGCGTTCATATTTCGACAGCCATCTATTTGCAAAACTTATGACTCATAAATAACGGATGCGAGTTATTCTCAGTAGCCTATAATGGAACCGATTTAAGATAAATAACAGCCAGGAGTAAAGCAGTAATTCAGGCACCATTCCAAGAATCTCTATAATCTCATATTTTGTACACGCAGATACTTTTAAAAGACAGTCCTTCCTTCCTTCCACCTCCTCAACTACAAGGCAAGCCTTAATACGTGCGGTAAGAGGAAAATTGACCGGAGGACCGTATCTTAACTTTACATCTCGAGGCACTGTGTAGACATAAAAAAATATATTTCCCTTTCACTGATTACGTATTTTATGGAATAGCACACACACACTCTCGCGTCGATAGCGATCTTAATTTAATCATTCAAATGAAGAGGAGCGATGCTTCTCAAACATTTCCCCTCGCCGGAACTGAAAAGGTATCCTCGGAAGTCTCGTGGTTCATTCTTTCTTTCCCTGTAACTCCATGTCGTGAGCCAAGCAGGCACGTACAGGTATCCACAGCTCGCATTTAACAATACGGAAGGATGCCCCTAAACAACAGTGTATTTTTTTTAAGAGGGGCCGCGGGAGGTAGCAATTTGGGGCACCTCCTCCAACCATCTCACCTGGTTACGATGCAAATTGAGACGAAGGCAGAAAAAAATATGGAGATACAAGGGGCCGACAGTCAAATAATTTTTTTTCGGACTTCTTCACTCTGCACAACATCTACCTACACGCAGGTAGGGCATGAAAAAAAGAGAAGACTACCTTTTTTTTCCCCATTCCTGTTTTCTCTCACCGGGGCTCAAAGACGGAAGAAAAAAAAACGGGAATAGCTGGACGCAATTACTGAGGGTAATTCTCGATACCGATACTTGATCAACTGATATTCTTTTGCGGTATATCCAATATCGATTATGCGGATCGCATATGATGATCTCTAAGTATATATTTTTAGTACATGTTCTCCGCCTTGTGAGTTGTGTGGGTACCATTTGGAATATCTTTATAGGGAGTGGAAACTTATTATGAAAATAACCATCAACTCCAAGAATTCTGGCTAATACCATAACATAAAAGCCTAGTTGAGCCGACTTGGCAACCTTTAAAGAAACCCGCATACTCAATTCAAAATTACTTATTTTAGGTCAATCACATAAAAATTAATGTGACAAAAGGTAAAAGTTAATTATCAACTATTTACACCTTAAAAATTACACAAATCACTAACTAGCAAGTACAATTGAAAAGAAAGAAAGTAACCCCTTTTATGTGAGTTAACTTTTCACGGGATTTCCACCCGGTTAATTTTTCCATAATGGCCAACGTTTCAAGCGCCGACTCGGGGCTCATCCTCAGGGCTGAATCATACCAGAGATACCAAGGATGAGCCCCTAGTCGGAGCTTGAAAAGTTGGCCACTATGGAAAAATTAACCCGGTGGGAATCCCGAGAAAGTTTGCCCACATTATTCGCCGGGAAAGCATTAAATCATGTGAGATTTACACTTTCCCGGCGAACATCGAACAGAATACAGAAATTTTATCGGGATTCCGCGAGGGTAAAATTTTCTAAGAGCGCCGACGTTACGGGTACCGACTCGTTACCCATTCTCACGGCTGCTACTACATTCTCCAAAGGGGTTAAATCAAATTTAACCCTTTTATGCTGTCCAAGGTGCTACTAGTGCCCAAATAGAAGAGGAGTGCTGAGAGAGGAGGAAAAGCTAAGCACAAAATATAGGAAGAAAAACACAATAAAACTATCTAATGCAAATTATACCGACTGAACCCCATTTCAAGCCAAAGAAATAATTCTTAGGCTATTGGAACTTCATTGTGTGCACAAGTCATGTAGTATTTTATTAGGAAAACAGCGATATTTTCCACTAATTATAAGTGCCATTGTAAAGTTGAAGTAAGAAAGGAGTTCAAATAGCTTCACCTGCATCATACACTTTGGGAAAATTGCCTTCCTTCACTTTACACATCATATGATTAATTTAAGTGATAAATAGTTACATCACAATGAGATATTTTACGCATTTCCGGGGAGCACCAGAATTGGTTGGCTCGCTCGGAGTACTGAACAAAAAAGTGGACAAAACCTAATTTCACTTTATTAACGGAGAGGGTGGTTGAATAAAAATACCAAAAAAGCATGGCCTCCAATTGTAACGAGATACCAACTGTTGACACCGTCTCCTCACGCATAAATTTTCGGGCAACATCAGAATCGGAGGATGGTTTGCACGTAGTACATAGAAAAAAATGATCAAACTCATATTTTTAGCATTATTAACGGATAGCTTGGTTGAAAATAGATGTGAAAAAGCATGGTCTACCTTTGTAACGAGATACCAACTATTGACACTGTCTCCTAACACATAAATTTTCGGGCAGCATCAGAATTGGATGGTTTGCATGGAGTATTGAACAAAAAAAAGGACTCGTTTTTTTTATAACTTTATTAGCGGATAGGTTGGTAGAATAAAGATACCACAAAAGCATGGTCTCCCATTGTAACGAGATACCAACTATTGGCACCGCCTTCTCGTGCATAAAAAGGTTCTAAGGCTAGAAAGAGCGGCTACCGAGCTGGAAATAGATGAGACTGAGACCAGACACGATCTTATCTCCTAGTGGGGTGAGGAAGGTTGAGTGGGTGGTGGGCATGGGGTGAAATCCTAGGGTGGTAGTTAAAATGGGCAAAATTGGGGTGGACGGAAAGAATAAAATAATGGGCGTAGATTCAGCGCTAGGATTCACCTGTACCAAGCTTGTGCCGAGAGAAAGTTTACCCATACCCTGGCTTTTTCAGGTTATTTTTTCCTGAATTTATAGTCTTCAGGGGTGGTGAGGCGTCAACGAGCGGTCGGTCTTAAAATGTGGCGGTGATTAAACGTTAATCGGGGTCGGGTTTCATCAACGGTGGTTGATGGGAGAAGGGTTTTGCCCGCCCCGTGTTGTATGTGGACGGTCTATCTTCCAATTAAGGCGTCCCTCACGAAGCGGAGGCGGCTTCCTCGCCTGACTGACGTTTCGGGATCACAGCGTGATCCGCAAGGGTTCCTCAGCACGCGGTAGGACCAAAGCCGCGTCCAAAATTCAATTACCTCCCGCAGTCTCTGCTCGCTCTCCGTCACCTACATTACACGACGGGGTAACATGCTTCACGCTCGAGCCGATAGACTCGAGTTTGATTCTCATAGGATCCAGCAACGAGCTATTTTAATTTTAAATTTAATCCAAGGAGGCGTCAATTATTAATATAAACTAATTTTAAACTAAACTAAAATTAATATAAACACAGAAAATTCAAATAAATGACGACTAATATGCGTAAACAAAATTAATGTGAATTCTTGGCATGAAAAATTTGTCGTGCTTTCAAAATCCTGAAAAATCAATACTTAAAATTTCATGACAGAATTCTACAGCCAGAAGCCCCCGAATTCCACCAATGAACGACCATATTCATCGGATACGCAGAAAAGAGTAACTTCAAAAACACACCTCCACGGAGTTTCCTTTATCAACTGTAAGAGCATCTCTAAGAAATGCGGTATTTGAAAAATGGAGGGAGTCGTGGAGGATTCTAAATAATAACAAGCTCCGTGGCATCAAGGACATGGTAGCAGCGTGGCCCTCCTCAGCTCGTAGTAATCGGAGAGAGGAAGTAGTACTTACACGATAAAGGATAGGGCACAGCCCCCTGACCCATGCGCATCTCTTTACTGAAGAGAAGGAACCTCCCCGATGTGAGGATTGTAAGTGTCCATTAAGTATTAGACACATCATGCTAGATTGTGTTAAGTACCGCGAAGCGCGAAGACGAAATAATCTAGGGGGAGACCTAAAAACCCTTTTGGGAGACCACCCTACCAACTTAATCTGTACATTTCGGTTTCTCAGAGAAATAAACATTTTTAATAAAGTCTAATTATGTACACTTTGAACGAAGACATCAGATGCAGTAGATTACTTTATACATAACTTTTGTAATTAAATCACACAGTAGTGGTGCAAAATGACCTAGCCGTCGACGCACCCTAAATCCAAATACTACTACTTTATCAACTAGATGATGACAATATTTTCGGCCGTCACCAATAAGAGAGAGATATATATGCGTATTAGCTACCATTAATTTTGGATCAAGTATGAATATCCACAATATTAAGAACGATATATTTCCTTAAAAAACTTCATTCATCATTAAAAACATTCCATCTATCTTCATTACTCCCCAAATTTTAGTTCGTATCGTGCACATCCGTTAGTGAAATTCTCTCCCTTAAAGGATTTCAATAATTTATCTCTCGTCAATACTTCTTCGAATCAACAACACTCTCTTAACGTTTTGCCTTCATAAAGTATTTCTTTCGTCAACCACCATGTATAGCACGATTTGGTCGTTTTATAATAGTTTTCGAATCTATTCTATCGTATCGAATGACACAACTATTCATTCTTCCCAAGGGTGACTTAGTCCGTGTCACATTTCATTACTTGAAAAAATATACTTTTAAATTATCTCTGTCAGAAAAAAGTAAAAAAAGTAAAAGAAAAAAAAGTAAAAAAATAGTATGAAAATCAAAATGGAGAATGGCTACCCGACTTACGTTTTTTGAATACCCTATTAAAACATTTTGCGATTTAACGATTATATTTCCAATCTGAGAACTTCTAAACCGTAATCCATTCACCGAGGACTTAAGAAAAAAATACTGAACTATTTGCAAGCGTTATTTCAAATATTACATTATCATATGGAAGTAAGCTACATACATATACAGTGGAAGGTGTGGAAATGGAAGCAATCAGCTATATTAAATGTTTTCCCTAAAAAAAACTAGATTTTGCACGTCAGTTGTCGTTATAGCTCATGCGTGCTTCACGGTCACGAACACCCGATATGGTCTATCACGAGTATGCGCCGTAAACCACATTGGCTTTCCCCAAAAACACATTTTATCGTTCTTGTTCGTCAAGACGGCACGGAACGTTTACCTGTCAAACGATACTTGTAGCCACGGGGGCCTCCTTTGGTGTTGAGCTTGTTGGCATTTTGACGCGATATTTTGAAAGGGTTTTTAACAACGGGGCGAAAGAAGCAAAACAGCCCAGGGGAAGATCGAGACGAAGGTGTGAAACAAGCGCTGGTGTGATCAGGGCTGTCTTCGGCGGATCAAACACATTGACCGGAGGCAGGGGAACTGGGCCGCTTGTTGATGGAACCATTGGCGCCGGGAATTTCGGAGGTGGCGAAACCAGACTTCAAGTAAGGGAATGAAGGGGTTTTATTCCCACACTCACCACTTATACCGACGCGCTAGGGTTTCTGAGGATGACCCAATTTTCAGCCCCGAGCGTGAAGGCCAAAAAAAGAGGCAGAAATTTGAACGGTTTTTTTTGGTTTAACCCCCAAAAAAGGTGCGAAGTGGCGTGAGGCGAGGTCCCGATCATTAAGGTTCCTTCTCAGTGGAAGGGGATCGACTCTGCTTGACGATAGATGTCAGCGGCATCGCGCGGAGTGTGCCTTAAAGGGCACCCTTGTTAGGGAGGAAGAAAAGGGTAAGACAGGCAGGTCATCCGCTTCGCATAAAAAAGGCATATTTCGCCCACAAAATATTCCTTTTGAAAACCCTCTGTTTTTTGATGGTCTTAAGTGGAAGCGGACAAGGTTCTCTCCCATTTTTTTTCTCACTCCCCCTGACTCCCGAAAAAAGGCCTTCTTTGATGTGAGGGACTCCCTTTGATGGGTTGTTTTCCAATCGGAAATGGATCGGAAGCAGGTGAATTCTCTTCCAGGAGGTATGGTGGGTGGGAGATCGCCACCCCCCTCGGGACAACGAGGGTTTAGCCGCCAATAATCGCCGCGGAGGTGTGAGGGGCCCGTGCGCAAATAGGCAGGCGCCGAGCGAGCATTTGCATAAGTAGACTTTCATTAGAAGTGCCTCCACGAGCTGGTCGGCTGGCCGTTGGTTTTAACCCAAGGCGACGTCGAACGAGCCTTCTTTTTTTTCCGAAGGCACTCATTTCGGATGTGAGACATTTTTATTCTGTCCCATTCCGATGTAATTGAAAGTGTGTGAACAAGTATTTACTGTGAATCGACCGGGCGTTTGAGTCGCCCGGCGGAGACCTCAACGACCGTATTAGCACCTTCGACATTCACGAATGGTGTGATAATGAGAACATAAGCATTCATTACCCCGAAGAAATGCAACGTGATTCGAATGAAATTTTTGACCCATTCTACCCCTCCGGAGATGATGCTTGAGGAAGGACACCGAGTAAATTTTTAAGCGTACATTTAAGATTTCATGACAGCTGAAGATACTGTCAGACCAAATTTTTAGGTACATTAAGGCTGTATCTCGATAAGAATCATGGAAAAGAGTTGCTCTCCAGAATTTACCTAAAAATTAATGCTACTGATTAAAAATAAATACAAGCTATATTAGAGCGCTACGAAATTCTGAGAAACGAAATGTAATGAATGAGAAGGTAGGTGCTAAAAGTGACATTCTTATGAATTATTTTAGTTCTCATTGCAGTTTTAATCACCGCACTTGGGTATTCAGAGAGAACATTAATTTAGAGAAATAACTTTAAAGGTTTTCCCGAGATACTAAATGAAGATAAATTCTAACACTGAGAACAGGTATATCTCTGATCCATACCTAATTATACTACTTAATTCATTATTCATTCCTGCATACGGTGTACAAGGTAATTGCAGACGCATTCATTTCCGTTGTGCCGGAATGCGTGAACACAAAATTTTGTTCACTTTACAAAGTGTAAAATCTCTGGTCAGAAATGTTTTGAGGCATTAAATCTCATTAAAATGTAATTGAAACAAATCAAAAAAATGTGTGAAGCGTTGTGAATTTCTCATATAAAAATAAATTTTTAAGAAATGTTTGGCAAAATATTAGTATCTCCTCTTGGTACCATTTACTCCTTGATTTAGGTTCAAAATATAGCTCAAAATAGTTTTTAAAAACTATCTAGATATATTCAATGTAGACAATATATTACGCAAATTCTGTCCTTTTGTATGGAATATTTCAAAACTGTTTAGGACGATTAATTAATCTCAA
The DNA here is from genome assembly GCF_921293095.1 of Ischnura elegans. Classification (NCBI taxonomy): domain Eukaryota; kingdom Metazoa; phylum Arthropoda; class Insecta; order Odonata; family Coenagrionidae; genus Ischnura; species Ischnura elegans. Next base: position 90,482,986 of record NC_060249.1, read on the forward strand.
TGACAACGGGAGGGTTGTTTTCATAGATGACCCTAGAGTAAGGTACGAAACCATAGGCACGGTAATTCTAGAAGTAATTTTAAAGGTTATCCCGAGATACTAACTAAAAATAAATTCTAACACTGTGAACAGGTATATCTCTGATCCGTACCTAATTATACTCATTCATTATTCATTCCTGCATACGGTGTACATGGTAAAAGTTAAGAATCCATGGAGGTTTCCTTCACCATGGTTTACCTGCTCTTCAAAGACTTTTATATTCTGTGCTTCACACGGGATTTAAACCCAGAATCCTCTGATCATAAGCCGTGTGATCTCCTCTACCACACCCCCGATTTATTTAATTTTATTAAAAAAAGATATTTTCATCTGAACTTCAAATTTTGTTTACGTAGGTAGGAACAGAATAAGCTAGGAAGGATCAATACATTTACAAAACGTACGCCCTTACATTCAAGACAATTGTTTCGTTCCGAAGCAGAGAATTTCACACCCTATCTCACATTACCACCTTCATTCAGATAAAACCCCTCAGCTGAGTATTTCACAAGTTCTAACCTTCGTCACAGATATATCGCGGAAGAGATAAGACAGTATCAAGACTTAATGCACCAGAATCCGTAGCAATTGAGGCAGTAACGCGAGAACAAGAAGCTTAATCAAAGGGCGACTGCCAAGAGATTGATATCGTAGCGAATAAAATGTAAGGTGGAAAAGAGAAGAATAGGAAAATGAGAGGTAAAAGAAAGCTCATAACCATATGCCTTGAAATATGAATCGTGATACTAGGCCCACAAGGCCGGGCAGGAGTTAGAAGTATGATTAGTTTTGGCGTCAAATGAGAAGTCACAATAAAAGAGTCGTGATGAAGATTAAGTCAGTGACTAGGGTTGATATCTACGATAGAATATAGTCACGCACATTGTTACATAAAATAGACGTTGTTAACGTATCGGGAAACTAGATTGCTCGCAGAGAATACGAAATTTCACATTAAATTCCGGTGATAATACTGGTAACAAATAGTGTATTTTTTTGCGAAAAAATAAAATGCGAATTGAGATGAAGGCTGATGGTGTTAAATGATAATTTTGATATGATATAACAAGTGAGCTGTTCATACGAATTAAGCTCCTTCTAGCGCTGTAGCTATAAAATGTTTGATTATGGTACTGGTGTGTAAAACGAGATATTAACGCCAAACCGAACTTCCATCGGCTGCATTTCGGGATGGAAAATGATCACATGGCATTTTAATTAATGCATAAAACAATTTTAAATGGCGTAGCAGATGTAGCCCATTGTGAGACATATTCTAACGAATCCAGAGGTTTACATAGTCGTTTCCGATTTCCTTAATGATTCAGAGTGATTGGCCCCTCTACTCTGAGTAAAATTCGCACGCCTGCGGCTAAATTTAAGGCGATCTCCTCTGCGGGTAGCGGACGGGGGGTTTAAACTCCACAAAATACTTTAAAAACACATCATTAAGTTTACCCCTTCCAACAGAAGCCCCCCAGAAACATCAACCCTCCCCAGGTGAACTCTTTCCGAAACATTTTTCTGGGTACGGCCAGATCCATACTGCTGAGAATACCTACATCAATGAAGGCAATACAGTTTTTCAGTGCATTTATAGCCATAGTTCAGCAGTTGAGTGGCGACGAAGATTGGATTTCCAATGAGAAGGAGAGGACTGCGAGAGAAAATATTTGTGGGCAACAAATTAACATGTTTGAGTAGATAGAAGAGCGGTTACGAGGTTTTGAAACATTAGAGAGGGTGGTAAGGAAGAGTAAGAGAGGGATAGTAATAGAAGTTTATTCTTGTGCGGGTGTTAAAACGTAAAAAAATTGGAGGATCAGCCGAATTAGTCCCTTCCACTGATAGCGTAAAAAATAGTATCTATCTCATTGACAATTATTTATAATTAAATTTACCTATAGGCTGAAATAGAGTTAGGTTAATGTTAAAGCCTTTCCAATTCAGAGATGCCTTAGGACCAGTGGCGTAACTAGGGATATACTTTGGCCTAGGCACCTAAGCCATGGGGAGGTCCGGGAAAATATTTGAAAAATGAAATGCCTGGAAATACAATTTACATCATTTTGGCACATCAAATTTAACTCTAATCAGGTGCAGTTATTATAAGTCAAAACTAGACAATAGCTATAAATATTTTTTTTATTTCTTCGAGGATTTGGAGGAGGATCTATCCCCTCATCCTCCCCCATGGTTTCACCACTGCTTAGGAAACTTCTACTACCGGCATACCTTATACCATTGGAGTCTGAACAGAATTAGGCTCGTTCAATACTGGCGTAAACAAATACTATCCACCTAATTGACATTTTTTTAAGATTAATTTTACCTATAGGCTGAGGTACGGGTAAGTTAAGGTTCAGAGATGCCTCGTGACACTTATACTACCTGCATACCCTCTACTATCAGAGTCTCTGCCGAATTTGTCACGTTCACCGCTTGCATAAAAATAGTATCTACCTCATAGACAATTTTTTATAAGTAATGTTACCTATAAGCACAAGTAGGGGTAAGTTAATGTTGAAAGCCTTTTCGGTTCAGAAATGTCTTAGGACTTTTCTACCACTGGAGTCTTAGCTGGATTAGTCTCGTTCACTACTAGCGTCAAAAAATTAGTACCCATTTCATTGGACATTAAAAAAATTAAATTTACCCATAGGCTGAGGTTGGTGTATAATGGGATGAGGGAGAGTAATGAGAGAATCTTTGAGTCATTTTTTTCACGCCTCAAGTTTAATAAATCGATTAAAAATATGCTCTCATAATAAACGTGCCAACGTCTTGCGTTCTGGCTCTCGGTGTATCTGCTGCTGATGTAAAATGCAAATATTAATGCTCTCTGTGGCACGGCGAGAGGAGACGTTTGCATGCTGCTAGCGCCCAACCCCCGCTCTCTGCGATGGGGGCGGGCGGGACCAGCGTGGGCGTATTCTGGAAGGAGGAGGGGGGAGATGGGAGGGTGGGAGTGAGGCGGAAGTCTGACATGGGACGCACATTATAACCTTTATAGGGATGTAGATGTCCCGCGGAGATAGGGACGCCGGCTACCGACACCCTCTCAGCAGAAGCAGCGGCCGGGGCGGGAAAAAAGGAAAGCCATCGATAAGCCCGACTCTCTCTCTCTCCCTCTCCGTTCGCGTGTCCGGGGGTCGTTTTGGAGATTTCGACGCCCTCGACGTGCCTTCCCTGCCGAACCTCCGGCCCACTCCCTTCACTCGCTTTCACGTACGACCCGGCCGACATCGAAAGACGAATTTAAAAAATAATATACGGTGAAAACATTAAAAACTCAGCCTGGTAGAACATGACCCTCATGAGCGGTGATGAGGGAAGCTTTGTGTTCTTTTTTTCACGCCTTAAATTTTATGAATCGGTCAAAAATATATACATGAATTTCCAAGAGAGAAAAAAAGTAGTTTTTTAGTGAAAAATATGACTTTTTCGTAAAAAGTAGCTGTTTAAAAAACTTTTCCCTCATGGAAATTCATGCATGTTTCACCGTCGTTCACGCGGTAGGCTTCGAAATATATTACGCGATTAAAAAGTATGTTCTCAAAATAAAAGTGCCAACGTCTTGGGTTGTGGATCTTCGTGTATCCGCTGCTACCATAAAATGTAAATATTAATCGCTTTCCAGGGTTAAGTCAATGTTCAAAGTCTTTTGGGTTCAGATATACCATAAGACACTTCTACCGACTTCATGCGATACGGGAGTAGCAAAGCAAATGCTTAGGGGATTTACTAGAGTAGAGATTTGTGACCTTAGGAGGAACCAAGAAGAGAATAGAGGCTTAAGAACCATATTTAGCATATGAGAAAAGCTCTAAAATTCATTGATAGGTAGAGAATGTTAGCACGGAAGAAGCAATGGATTCTGAAGATTCGAAATAGCTATAAATATCTCGAGAATATCTCAGTAAGAGTTTTAAATAGTTAATAATCCATTCGACCAATTCAAACTATTGCATTAACGTGTTTCAGACTGTTTTTTTTACCGGATTCAGTCGAGGGTGCTACGAAAGTAGCATTTTTGAGCACTATTATGAAATAGAGGCGTCAGTAAAATACTAATTAGTTATGTACATTTTATTTTTAAATCACTCATTTAGAAGTAACAGCAATTTTCTGTATTCAAAATACTATTAAATATTTACACATACACAATAAAGTCAAAGTAAGAGAAGAATAGTGATAAAGGTTTATTCATGTGTGGTGATTAAAAATGAAATAGCCGAGGTCGAAGCCGAATAAGTCGCGTTAACTAATAGCCTAAAAATTAGTAACTGACAGTTATGTGTTAATTTTACCGATAGGCTGTACATCAGACACTTTTCAAACCATCCACACACCGTAAGTGAAAATTTAAACTTAAAAGATTATTCTTATTTCATTTAAATGAAATTTGATGTTTATTTTAAAATATTGAGTGTTATCGTAAAATCTGAGTGTGAAATACTGTATTTTTGTCTATTTATTATGAAATTTGCTCTGATGACTGTATTTTTCTCTATTTATTGTGAAATTTGATGACCATATCAATGCATTGAAAGTAGATCTGTTTGAGTATAAAACTTTTTCAGATTTTAATGTTAATATTTTGCTATCAACAATTAATAACAATCCTTAATGTCTCAATGACAATCCCAAATCATTTTCTCAAACTCAACTAATGCTCCAAAGGACAGTCCTAGAGCAAATAAAATATCTATCTATCTATCTAAGTGAAAAGTCAACCTCGTTTCTGGCAAGAGCCGAAGCAAATCAAAAATGCAGATACATATTCTGGAGAGGGGGTATACTTAAGACTGTATCTTCTTAATATTTCTGAGGAGCTGACTGACGCCTTCCCGCCCGCTACTGCCTTGCCTATGACGATTGACCATCTCGAACACAAACCATGCAATCTTCCACACTTTCCTCCATTGATTTCACCCATTCTACTCCTCCAACACTTACTCACATTCCCTTCTTCACCCCCTGTCTGTAATTGCCATCATAGAAAGACCAGCTCTGATTTTATATTCCAGTTTTTATTTTCTTACGCCCGCTTTCTATCTGGATGAGGGCCTAACTTTTGTAATGCAAATCAGTCTTGACCGTTGAGGGCCACGGGTTTTTAAAACTCTTCGCCTCTCTTCACGTCTTGTTCCTTTTCCTCGTCCTCAATACGATACCCAAACCTTTCTCCTCCCTTGATCTCAATCCGGCCACCAACGAAATGCTGACGAGGAAATGTAACGTAGCCACAACAATGACGGGAGTTGGTGAGTAAAAAAAGTGAGCATACGCCCTTTTGAAGCCGAAAAGTATTTAAAAAAAAATTATTTCCCATGGAGGATTGTACCGCTCCACGGTTTAATGAACATCTTCATCCAAAACAGTCTCGGGCCGGTAACAAATTAATTAGTCCGCTCGTAGCCGTAAAGGCCAAGAGTAAACACAGTATTGTCTGGAAAACAAAGACCTGTTTGTTTTGGGTTCTCAAGTCTCATCCGTATTTTTCCGGGCATCAGTGACTTATTTATAACTCGGCAAACATGGGCAATGCTTGGAAGGAGACTGACCAATTTTCATCAATAGGGTGGTTTCCTATTATTTTTTTATTGCCTAAATCGAAAGATTATTACTCCTGGAGTACGTATTTCACGCTTTTAGATTTTTAAATGACGATTTCTATTTTTCGCGATTAAATGAAAAGTGAAAAATTTCAAGCGCGCGAAAACGAGACGCGTAAGTATGAATGCCGGGAAATCTCTCCGTGTGACGTATTTCTGGTTCCCGCTGCCGCCCTGTGAGGTGATCTTGAGAAGAAGCATAGCGCTGATACGACGCAGGCTGCTAGCGGGTAGCTGAGTACCCTGCTGGCTGGTAGCGCTTGGCTTAAATAAGGATTATTAATACATTATCAAACGAGGAAAACTTGCCGACCTTAGCCAGTTTTAATAAGTGATTATTAAGACATGTTTCCCTGAGATCTGCGCCTCATGCATGCATTGGTAACCTCAGACGATGTATAACTCCTATCTTCTCGTATAGAAACTAGGTCCCTGTGACGTCACGTGGAGTGGCATCGCGTGGGCGCCAATCTGGCCCTTTTCAAATTAGGATAAAAATGGACCATTGCCATTCGTCTAAACCGGTATATCTAATACGAAATAATTTGTATATTATGAATACACTAATGGTGGGTAACGAATCGCAATCAATGCCTTTCGTTTTCTTTGATGAAGGAAACAACCCCATTGAGAACCTCATTTAGATATCCTGTAGGGACTTTATGATGAGTCGTTTAATTTTCGAGGGATATGCACTTCAACTCTATCAAAACAATTTTTGCAGAGTTTTATCAAAAAGTAATCCTATAATATCGTCCCACCTCTATGTATAGTACTTCTTCTATAATCAGTTTTTAATTTAAGGACAAGCTAAAGAAAATTACTGTAGTGTTCACTGTTGATATGCTTCTTTTCAGAAGACACATAATAGATTCTTCCCACCGTAAAATCAATTCTGTGAAGCGATTCATAATCAAAGTACTCACATTAAATTCTTCAATAGGAAGAAAAATAGAATTAAAACTTTGCTAGCATTACAATAAAAATACCAAGTAAAACCGTAACACTAAATGGTCTAAGTGCTCAAACACGATCTTCAGATAGCGCTCCGGTCGTGAATGTTATCTTATTGTATTTTCACGGCACTCAAGGTCAAAGTTTGAAGTCTCCATTACTTTATCCTTCAAATAGACTCCCGAAAAGCTACAAAAGAAAATTATTAATTAAGAATAACACATCGAAATTTATTATTTCCACTACATAATTTCAATTAAAATTCAAGTATACCAACAATCAAATCGAACCATAACTTGCTTTTCAATCTAAAACCATTTTCAATTATTTCATATATCCGCTGTAGATACGCTCATCTCACTGGAGTCGTTATGGGAGAGTGATATCAAACGGATAAATACGGAAATATAGATGAAATAGTTACCTTAATACTTGAGCAATGGTGTGTTTAATTTCTCTAAATCCATTCGAATCCATTACATTTCTGTACAACGACTATTAAACCAGAAATATCTTCAGAGAGTTCTATAGAAAATTGAAAGGTAAACCTTTTGTAACACAGCTTTCTGGCATTAAGGTATCGTACTTTGTTCCTCGGTAACTCGTTGAATTAATTTGGAATTTATAAGGAATTCTCAAATTAACTTAAGAAAGGAATGGTTAGAAAACGTTTTTTTAATGCAAAGTAGAATTTGCGACCAAGAATTTAGGAGCCTGATGATGGTATTTAGATGATGAAAACTGGAACGAGATAAATACAAGAATCGTAAAGAAATAAGTGTTGAAATAAAGTAATTTTTTAAATCGAGAATAACTTTTTAAGTCCACCATTTTAAACCAGATACGATAGTTTATTAACTAATAAAAATTTTCTCGGAAGCTGTTGGCGATGTTTTTATCGGGCGTCCCCCACGTAATTAATCTGTTTGTTGCCTGACGTTTTGTGGCCGTTGCTAGTTACATTTTCTAAGGGAAATTTTAGAAATTTCTACAGCTGCGGAAAACAGCTACAAAGACTCGCGAGAGCTTCAACCAAGAAAAATTTTCCCTTAATAAGAACGCCATACGTCCGGAGGTTTGCTAAGGAATAAGAAAATACGAGCGTGCTGCACCCGCTCCCAGCGGGCTTCCCCCGCTCTTTTCAATGCAGGTCCACAGAGGGATAGGCGCGTTTCTAATTTTAAATTGTAGAAAAAAAAGGCAGGGTCTTATGTACAAATTTAATTGGAATGTTCATGTACAAATTGAGGTCAGAGGACCTGTTAAAATACAACATTGGAAGTAATTACACTATCCTCTGTTAAACGCGCATGATGACTCATACTTACGTATCAACAGGAGACTTGAATGTGGAATCAGCCGCATTTTGATAAAAGTTATGTAAAGAATGCGAGATATTGTTGGAAATGAACAAATGTATCAGTTTCTCCGCCGTTAACGTCAGGAATATTTAGTTTTTTTAATAAATATTATTTAAAAACCAATTTTAGGAAACAATAGCAATATTTAGGAAGTAAGATATGCCGTCGCATGTTCTCTGATAAATTCTGAGCATTTTGGTACCTCATTTGCATAGTTTGGTTGCGTATAAGTTGAGAAAAAGGTATCTATACACTAGAAATAACATAGAAGATGCTCGAAGAACACTCGTGAAAATAAGTAAGGAAAAGGGTGCAACCGAGTTATCCGCATCATCCCCAATTCAGCATCTTTGGACGGACCCGTAATCCCGAAGTGGACCGCAGTATAGACCGCGATATCCGGGTCTCCCGCTGACAAAAACAGCTCCTTACACGACTCACCCCACCTCCGAATACCCACAAAGAACCACCAGCCGCCAAAATGTCAACTCCCCACCCAACACAGCATTGCTTTTTTGATGTGCTTCGGAGAATGGGGGAAGGACACCCCCCCTCATCGGGACATGAGGCCGCCAGGGCGTGGGTGGATGGCGGGAAAGAGGCCCTCTCTCCCTCCCGAATGAATAAAAAACCGGATTAATAAGTGAGCGAGACAGGGAGGCCGGGTCCGAGTGGAAAGAATCATGTGAAACCGAAGTAATAATGGAGAGGTTTTGCTCTTTCCTTATTCTCCTTTCTCGCAAAAGGGCCTCTTTCTCCGGAGGTGGCCATGCGTGGTTTATCGTCGGTGTGGTCGGAGTGGCCGTAATTCGAGACGGAGGATTACATTAGTAGGTCGCCGTTCTAAACTAAGAATAAGCCGTTTCCTTTCTGGCCAATAGCCATGAACCTTTCCTAGTAGCAGTAGAAAAACGTTTTTAAGGGTGCGTCGGCTAAGGGTCATTTGCGCACCGCTCATTGTTCCTAACGTGATATCTAGCGATTTGATCGATGGATTTTTCTTCCTCATAGGAAAACCCACTAAAATCGCTGGCATATTAATTGCGTATGCTTGGTTTCGCTAATAGTAGGGCCCTCGAGAATAGTATTCTACCGATTAAGGTAGGTTTCCATAGAGTACTAAAGAAGTATTCTAAGAGCCTCCCCTTCTTTCAAGAACATCCCCTCCCCGCTAAGTACCCGCTTCATACCTTCTGTCTCCTCCGTATCTCATCTAAAAGCTGCCTCTCCTCACCCACAATGTCTTGAACTTCGTCGATCCTCCTCCTTTCCGTCCATTTCACCTTCTCCATTCTTCACCACACCCACATCTTGAATACCTGGTCTTCTCTCGTCCTCCTTCCTCAGTGTCCACGTTTCTGCACTGTAAAGCGCTACATTCCATATGAGACTCTTCATCAACCTTTTCTTTAAACTCTTACATAACGATCCTTTCATAAGCTCCTTCCTGTTTGTGAACGCCTTTCTCCTACTCCTCGCAACGTTCGTTTAACGCATACACAAGAGCCTGAATCCCCCTCGCTAACTGCCTAATCAACGCCAGATCAACCACAAACCTAACTGATTTAAACATCATTCCTCCCACTTTTACTCGAGCCATGGGCGTACCCAAGATTATAACTAGGGGGGGAGGCAAGCCATGGTCTAAGGGGGGGGCAAGCCAAGTTGTGACATTTAAAAAAATAGTTTTATTTTATTTAATATCTTATACTAATACATATCATTTTTCGTGGGTTTAAAGAAAATTTGTTGAATACTTTTAGGGAAGTATTATAATATGCAAAACTTGTTTGATCACATCTTTAAATTCTAGCCTTAAAATTTACAAGGAGATTATGGTGAAATAGGTCATTCAAAATCCTTCTTTGAATATTTTGAAAATGAAAGTTATACGCGATCTTCTCTGCGACCGACAACGACCGAAAAAATTTCGGATCACCTTAAAATGTACACGCTTTCGCAATTAAAAACATATTCTGCGGTCAATTAATGAGTACATCTTATAGATGTGGTTTATACTTCTTTCCCAAAACATCACCCACCGATTATAACTTCATTATGTTGGGCAAGATGTACCCATATAATCAAAGGAAAAGAGCTCCTGTCAGTGAATCAATGTAAAAAAATGAGTCTTTCATTTTGTATGTGACCACGCCTTTGAAAGTACTTGTTTTAAATACAATGTATATTCATTAAGACAAAATTGTTGAAGAAAGATTTTAAGACAATGTTTTCTCTTTCATTCCAGCTTTACAAAATAAATCAAAACTGACGCGGGCTTCAAGAGGTTTATGTGGGGAACACTGAATCCTGGTCGTCTCAAAATATAAGCAAGAAGAGGAGTTTTGAAGAAAAATGCCTCACACCGGTAAGTTTAGTCATTTATTGCGTGATATAAACTTTATGAGAACATGGGTAGTTTGCTTTTCATGATATATAAATTCCCAAAAGTACTTCTTACAACAAATATAAACGAAAAGCCATCAATTTTATAAATCTTGATAAATAATTATTATAATAGAAAAAACAGTCCGGGCTGACATCATATTCGGAATATATTTACTTATCGCCCGAATCTTTTGATTAAAAACAACATATACCATTAAAACTTACGACTCATGCAGTTTAAATTATTTGAATCCCAGAAAAATAATTAATAAATTTTATTAACAAAATGCATATGAAATCAACCACTGCCTCGCATTGAGGGATGGAAGAGTAAAAGTTAAAACAAAATATACTTGAGCTTTTAATTGCCAACTTTTTTTGCTTCACTAAAATATTTCTTAAACAATTTTCCCACATACTCTCGCAAAATTGATAATGTACCTTAACTAATAATTTTTAAAGATCCTTGGAATAGGAGAGAATTGGAGTAATAAAATACTCTAGGTGTAAGAATGTACGCGCAGAAACTGCATGCAAATGCTGACGAAAATAAAACAGCCGAGGTAATGTTTTCGACTGACACGCGGATGGAAATTAAAGAAACCTCGGTCCACTGCCGTTGCATTTTAATGGCGAATTAAGACTCGAAATCGGAAATTGAGTGGTTCCACGCACGGCTTTTAAGGGAAGAGAGCAAGTGGTTAATGCCATAAAAAAGTAGAAAAAAACGTTAAAGAATGAGTGCGCCCTGATTTTAAAATATCTCGGGAGGCACATACAGGAGTGTGAAAACGGCTTTATCGCGGGAACAATATGCATAAAGCCGGAGAGGCGAGCGTAATTGCTCCATGTTCGGGTCGGAACGAGGCGCCGGGCACATACACGAATACAGGAAAAGGTTCGGGCTAATCCCTTTGTGCGCACACGACCGGCTGCAATTACTCGCCACCCAGACCAATTAGGAAAACGAAAGCAAAACTCACGGACTCGCCGCTGTCGATAAAAAAATAAATATATAAATAATGCCTCCCGAGCGAGGATATCTGGTTCCGCTGTCGATGCAAGCGAATCCTTTCTCGTGCCATTCTTGAAATAAAAACGGTCGAGAAATTTTTTTTTCAAACTTCTGAACGGTGTGGGTACTTTTTCACGTGAAACACGGGAATGCCCGAAGAAAATGTAGCAATTTCACTCACCATGGCCCGAAATGAAGGGGTTCAAACGTTATAAAATACTTTTTCTTCCGCGAATCGCGAAAATTCGCCCGCAATTTAATCCTTAGTCTATGCCGAGCGTGTCTAAAAATATTATTTTTTTTCGAACCACCCTTCCATGAACCATGCTCATAATTATAAAGACGCGTAGCCAGATTACCTACCTACCGTATTCCACTTCTCATTTTTTCATCCCCAACCGACGAACCCAAACGTTTGGTAGGTAGCAGTCTCCTTGATGAGGAAGAAACGTATCATGTCCTCCGCTTTGGTGTGCTTAGTATGATGAGCGAGCCTTTAATGTTCTCCGTTTGTAATTAAGCGTGCGTGCTCCCGCGTTTGGCGTGCCTTCCGAAACAAACGCAAGTCTCGAATTTCCTAAACCCGATCCTCGGACCCCGCTCCTTCTAGGAAGGTGATTGCTAGGAGGAAGGGAGATGGCGTGCCAGCGGACGAGTGTGGTGGCCTTTATAATCACCGGCCAGGTGAGAAAGCCTCTTAGGGAAAAAGATTATACTTGCTCAAAGACCTGGAATTCTTTTTCGATAATGACCGCACTTTTGGCGCGTGCAAGGAGGGCAGTAGTTTTTTGTTAGGAATTCTGGGAGGAAATGAGCATGTGTGCACAATAAATACTACTACTGACAGTGGAATGGGACCGAAAATACGCCCAAGAGGAGTAAAAATACATTGGACGAATTTGTAGCGCACCAGTGAGATGTCTGCTGAAGAAATAAAAATCAACGCATCACTTACGATTTTTTTAAGTACTGCGATATTCAACCGATTCAGGCGTGATAAAGTGGGAGTTGGACGTATTGAAATCAAAGGAAGTTGCACTTTCCCACTGCAATTTAAGCTGTACGAACATTTCGGCTCACAGAGCCATTAGACTCTTGTACCTGATGATGGCTCTGTGAGCGGAAACGTGTCACACGCATTAAATTATTGTGGGAAAGCGCAACTACCTTTCATTTCAATACTGTGATATTGACGAAAAGAATTGATTCTGAGGAGAAATTCTACGAAGCGACAAATAAATTAAATGTCAGCAAAGGAAAGCTAAACGAAGAAAATACAAGACATGGTACAGCGTTACCATTGCTTTCATGTAGCTATAGAAATTTTTTTCAAACAATTAGAAGCGTTCTTTTTGCAATTTTTAAAGGATTACACATCGCAATTTTAGATAGAAAATTCGTGGGTTTCGGCATGGCAATGATGGTGCATCACTCAATAAAAGACTGGCAATTTAAAAAGGAAAGTGTTATAGACTGGAAAATAAGAAACTAATGACTTTAGTGAGAGGGGAAATCAGTTAAAACTGTCCCTTCTAAAATTCTACGCCTCACACGTAAAAACATCCAAGCCCTGGTTGATAGAGCCTACTTAAGCGGGATTCGAACCTGTGACAGAAGATTAATAGCAGAGGAGGCTACCCCGCTGTTACACAGGCTTAAAAGCAGGGATGACGAGTGAAACGAAACGAAAATGTTTCGTTTAGTTTCGACCCGGGACGAAACTTTACTCCCGCGAAAGAAACTAAATTAATCGAAACCCCGCTGCTTATAGAAAAGTTTCGATCCCAGAAGTTGAGTGGAGGGGGATAAGAGAGCCCATTACGCGTTTCGACCCATTACGCGTGACATGCGTGTAGAGAAATTGAAACATTGAGCTTCAAAATCGAATGGCCAGTTTGTAATCACCACTATCCTGTTCGTGGTCAAAATATTAGAGCCTCATGCATCTAATGGCCAAACATCTACTTCATTTAACTATACTTCGTACTCGGTGCGTGGGTTAAAACTAAACCGTTCGTGGTCCGAAGCACGTGGTTCCTCCGTTGCGAAACATTATCTGTGTTTCGTTTCGTCCCAAATGTTAAGTTTAGTTTTGACCCGAAGTATTTTTGACTCCGATTTTGTTTAGACCCTGAGTTTAGCTCCATTTCCTTTCGTTTTTACATTTCGCTCCCGAGAACGATACCATTGAAATTTTACTGATTTCGACTTTCGCTTAGTTTCGATTGCGTTCCTGCTTAAAAGTGAACAGAGAAGGCAGACAACTGCTCATAAACGCCAGCAGTAGTGATTCTTGGTTACTCAAAAACCTTGTATCGAAACCTCACATAACTTCGTGATGCCATCAATTGAATTCATAATACATTCCTTTGCTAGCTTACAGAACTTACGTAGATGCATTTCAGAATAGCCCATTCAATTAATAGTACATTTGAATTTGATTTTAAAGAGGTTACTACAAAGTAATCTGACACAGGAATGTGCAGTCTCCACGAAAGACAAAAAAGGCTCCCTCAGCTTAGGCAGCAGTTCCAGTGACGTCTTAATATTCCTGATACTGTTAATTGGGTTTTAATAAAATCAACTCAAGTCAAATCAAGCCAAAATTTCCAAAACCTTGGATTAGAACCTAGATTTTAGCAATGGAAATGAAGTGCACCAATCACTCAGAAAACTAAGTTTAACTGCGCGCGCAATTTTGCTAGAAAGTTACCCAATAAACATTCGCCAAAAGAACCTTGGGTCGTGAGGGAATTTCTACTCCTACCACGTGTCCTTTTTTTTCGTTCAATCCGGTCTAGTTTTATCACGAGAACGACAGCGGGTCCCCGCCCTTCTCACACACCTCCTCTAGTTAAGTATAGCCTTCATGGCGGAATAGAGCCGTGGTTGGTCCCGGGGAGGCGGGCTCTAGCTTTCACGATTCGAGCCGAAGGACCTCTGCAATCTAAGGCGGCGGGAGAGGGTCGGCCCTTTACCGCAGAGAGGTGTTGGGAAGGAGGGGGAGTTGGGCAATTAGGCTACCGGAGGTGTGGGAGCGGCTCTAAGGCAATCGGGGATGAGGGGAGGGGGTGGGGGAGGTGGAGTATAGGGTGAGAGCCAAGAGGGTAGCTAGTTCTATGGGTCGATTAATCGAAATCTTAGAAGAGAGCAGAGGCAGCAGCAAGGATATCACTTAGGTAACTGCTATAGCAAAGGCATGGTTTTACGAATGAATGAATGGTTTACTGATGCTCTGGGAAACCCATTAGAGCACAGAATCTAAGTACACATAACATTCTGCTCAAAATACAATCAATATGAAATAAGCACAGTTGCGGATCCAGGATAGGGACAAGAGGGAGGGAGGGTGGCTGAGATTCTAGCTAGTGTAAATTGGATACCCAAGGGGGGACTATATCCCTACTCCCTCTCTGGATCTATCACTTGAATGTAACATACCAAAAGCGTGTAAAATAGGCCCTTAGTTTAGAGCTTATTTGTATTTCAATTTGCTAAAGTAGGTAAATATGTAGGAAAATATAACTAAATACTTTTATACAAAGCGGTAACCCCCGAAGACTTCGATTTTATCTAGTGTGCGTTTCGACCCAAAGGGGGAGGGGAGCAATAGCCCCCTTAGCAACTCCATAGATCCGCCACTGATTTTCAGCATAACATAAAAACAAGAGTAATTGAAAAAAGATCTTAGATTTTTCCCGTCGTATAAGGTGCAGAAAGGATTCTCGGGTTTTCCACCACGTAATTGGCTTCATGTATCCCAATGGGTGACATGGGGCCAATTAACCGGTGGAAAACGCGAGGTTCCTATATGCAAGAGTAATTGAACACAAAGAATCGAACAAACAAAATCAAATCAATCAACGCAAAGATTCCTACATTTCTAGACAACAGTGCTACGGTTTTAAATATCGTGGTCGTACAATTTCCTCTTAAACGATTCCGGGGTGGAAGAGCATTTCATTGAGGGGGGTAATGAATTCCAGAACTTGGATGCTAATATTTGGGTAGGGTTTAAGGTACTGGTTCGTAAGGGCTTCGGGTACGTGGAGAAGATGTGGATTTACCGAGGTTTTTCAGACGGAAACAGTACCTAGTATTGAAGGTGAATAGGTGGTACAGGTATTCGGGCATATGAGTATGAGAGAGGGAGTACAGAAAAGAAAGAATCAAGGAATACGAATGAGAAAAATTCAAGGAGAGAATCCTTGTGTGTGCGTTTTAAGGAAAAGCTAGTGAAGAGTCCGAGTGTAACACTTAACGGTGGAGGTACGTGGACTCTGAGGAAGGAGGACGGGGAATAGTGGAGGCGTTAGAGATGTTCGAATCGAGAAGAATGGAGGTGAAGTGGACGGAGAAGGAGAGAAGCGACGAAGGGCGAGGAATGGAATTTTAAAGAGGAGATACGGAAGAGACAAGATGTTTTAGAGGGAACGAATACTAAATGGGAAGGGAATTCTAGTAACCGTGCTTGAGGGAGGAATTACCGGGAGTTGGGGAGGGGGAAGTAAACAATGGGATATACAGATAAAATTAAGATAATAGCCCTATCAGGGAATTGAAGAGGGAAGTCCAATTTGACGATGGGGGATAGGGCTCGATAATTCACAAAACGCTCCGAGTAAACCTATTTTAAATGGTAGGATACTATCGATGATACCTACTTACCTACCTTGTACACATCGCGATCTCCGTCAGGAAAAGCATTCGAAGTCATGAGCAGTCCTGAGCATCCGGCAACAGGGCAAACTCGCGGTCAATCGGAGCGCTTGGCTTAAAGTTTTTTTTTTAGTTTAAAAATGGTGCGATTTCAATCCAGACATCATCAGTAATTTTGATTCCTACCGGCATCAACTATCCAGGATTAAAATTCAAGGCATAATTTTGTTCGAGGATGTATGTCGAGGATAAGACTGTGGAACTGATTTTTTTTCCACTACTGACGCCGTTTCGCTCGCCAACTCGCCGACCATTGCGACCTTTTTTTGCCATTTATGACAAATGCCTGAGTGGAAAATAATAGTAAAATATTCTTCTTAAGCTTACAACTTAGCACTTACTCAACTTGGACCAATAAACCTACTTTAACGCGATGAAAGAGCAATAGACCACATCCGAATGTAGTGACAAAATTCCATACTTACATAGAGTTTCATGCATAATAAAGGTAGCTTTACCCTAATGAAACTAGCCAATTTAAGGACTTCAGTAAAGAAGGAATTCACGATGAAGTTAATTTTAATTCAATTTCACCATAACCACGTAGTAAAGATTTCGTAACAGGAATTGCAAAAAAAAAATTCGAAGAATCAAATTTTACGACGAGCATTACAAAATGTTAAAGGTCAATTAATTCTCACAGATAAGGTACGATAAAGCATTTCGAGCGACGCAATTAATTTTTTCCAAATTATCTGGGGAAGCTACCAGAAGATCTGATAAGATGAAATGATTTGTGATAAGGAAGTATTAATAATCTTGGGTTTCATCTCGCACTGTTGTGAAACAATCTTCCTTTCGCCTTCTCAGCGGTGAGCTTCCTCGAGTTTGCGGGAAAACCTTACGCTTCGGCGAAAAACTAAGGAAGTTGGAGAAAAAACCGTAACTATAGCATACACTCACAGGACGTATAAATTGGTGAAGATGGATAGCTGATGTATCAGGAAACCATGATTATTCCACTTTAGGTTTCAATTTCCAAGACGAGGCCTGAAGACCTCATATTGGAAAACGATGTGGTATTAAAAGATTGCAATGACAAAAAAAGGAGCAAAAAGGTTCTTATTCGTGTTATTTTTTCGCCCAAAATTTTTAAATTCCGCCACAACAAATTTACTGTATTTCTCAGTTCCAGGAAATTCCCTCGCCAATTTTATCCCAATGGCTAATTATTCACGGAGGGGAAATAAGAGAATTTTAATCAGAGAAATCTGAGGGGAAAAAGAGAATTTATGGGATAAAATGTAATAATAAATTTAAATCCAGTGAAATACCTACCTTTTTATTCGAAGTAAAAGAAAGAAAAAGAACCATATAGCCTTGGCCCAAGGTCCAACGTTTACATTTTACAAGTGAAAGACTACACATTCAAAACATAAAATATGGTGCGCATTCGAATTAAAATTGACACGGGAGTGTTTACTAAATCAAGAATTAAATGCCTGGAGTTGGATTAATAAGTGGCATGAAAACTATTTTCCTGGAACTTTATGCCCGTAATATGAATAGAAGTAGAAATCGAAAATTTTACTCAAATAAATAAGGTGTTGAGTATATTTGGCCAAATAAACACATAATCGATGAAAAAAATCTAAATCAGAAGTGCGAAAATTCCACTACAGATAAATGATTCGCATTGACATATTTCGCACAGTAAGTTCACTAGCGGTGGACCCCTTAAGGATACGACCCAGTTCTTTCCTTGAATAACTAAATTAGCATCAAAGACACCAGGTGAAAATTGTATCATCTAGTGGCATTATCAACCATGCTTGACAATTGACCAATAGTGCACGTGATTAGCAAGAACTTAGTAAGATGTTTTCAAGGATATTGGTAGCTGCAATTTTCCAAGAGTTCACAGTTTATTTCTTTAGGCGCCACATAAATGCAGGTCATTTGCGATCCTAGCACGCCACAAAGATTAGCTGAAATTAATTTCAAGAGAGTTAACTCGCCACTTTAGGTATAAAAAAACCATATCTAACGATCGAAGAAAGACCCCAATCATACTAATTTACGTGGTGATTTTTTTCTTTTAAATAACGAGGCTCCACGAGAAGGGAAATATTTTACGCCATTCTGAGAACTCATTTTACGAAATTACAAGCGGCAATTAGTCCGAAAAATGATGGAAACAAAACGCAAATTTTGCAGCCTGGGTACTGATAGCGCCTCATGATATTGGATCACATCGGTCATTCTGCATGCTAAATTTTATCATGAACCCTCTCGTTACTCCTGCCCATTGAAATGGAAGTAGAATTGTTATAAGGTATGCCGAGGTGAAAGTATTTTAATCCTTGGCCCAAGGTTCTAAGTTTACATTTTGCAAATAAAAGACCACAAGACACATTCTAAGCCAAAAACGTGTTGCGCATTCGATTGACAACTGACACAGGAGTGTTTACTAAACCAAGAATTAAACGCCTTGAGTTGGATTAATCGGTGCCATGAAAATTATTTTCCTGGAACTTTATGCCCGTAACATGAATAGAAGTAAAAACCTAAAATTTTACTCAAATACGTAAGATGTTGAGTATATTTTACCATCTATACATCTTAGAGGAAAAACCTCAACAATTTATGTAATCAATCACACATTTAAGTAAGGAGCTCTCTTGTAACTCCTTCCCAAGATGGCCGCATGCGTAGTAAGCACACTCATTTGATATTTAATGGCAGAAGGAAAAAGTTATTTCCACAACAATGTTAAAGGATTGTTTCCCAATTAAGGTTTTAGGTCATTATTGAAAAGGTATGCACATTAAGTAGTCACAGTGAAGGTGCAACTGTATTATTACATTTTATGCAACACTAAAATATAAAATATCAAATACATTCTAACTCGACACAAAAATGAACTTAACTTCGAAAGAACAGAGGAAAAATTGTGGAAATATATTATTTCCCTTGTAGAAGACATTTATTGAGCCACACAATGATTTTTTTGTGTAGAGAGAAATACAAAATGGTGGGTTGCAGGAATTCAAATGCAGAGTTATGATTTAAGTATACCGGGACTAGCCACGGCGATAACTTTACGGAGTCAACCGCAATGCACAAATTGCGCAAAAAATCCACCGGGAAAAAATCATTCGCCTTTCTCAAATGTTCACAGGGGAGACTGACGCTTCGCTGACTTAACTAGCTAAAGCACTTGACCGGACATCGGAGGATCCGGGCTCGAAGCCCGATCAAGGTGAAGGATATTTTCTCTGTGAATTTTTCAGAGTTATGACACAAAACTCCCACCAGTGCCTCGTCGCTAAGTACATTGGAATAACGATCGGCGTACACCAAGTTCAGGTTCATCTAAGGTCAGATCAGGCTTATCTGGAAAAACAACGATTGTTGCATACCAAATGGAAAAGTATGGAAAATAAAAATACGAATTTAAGGATTTTACAAGTTCCTAAAATGCAATAATGGATTCCGGGGATTGATCGGGTAAATCACAAGAAAAAAATTTGATATGAAGGAAAAACCTCTAAGATTCATGTACATACCTTGTACATTTGAACCTCGGAGATATTACTGCACCAAGTGACTACATCATCTACAAGGTATATTTATGTTTCGACCAAGGTTTCGATGCATTATCATCGCAACCTTGGTTGGAATAAATTTAAAATCATCGACAATTGCAAGTGCTTATTTCAATATGGAAAAATTCTACTCCATCACGCTTGCATCTTCGGATTTTATAGGTATTTAACATTCCACTTACAAAATACAGAGGGCCGGAAAAATGAACGAGAGGTAAGCGACAGCCTCCCAACGCTTTGGAGCCGACGCATGATGAACAGGATGCTATCGGCAGCTGCAACATAGCCTGAGCTGCCGTGAAGCACGTGGTGGAGTGGAGATTTGAACGCCCGAGCCGTAACACGCACGCGCTACTTGGACGCACGCTTTCCATGCTACTCCGGACGGATTCGGCGGAGGGAGGAAGGCCCTTGGCCCCCGGAATTGACGACGGGAACGGTGGGTTGGGCAAAGTAGAACTGGGGGGAGGGTAGAGGTGGCGGGGTAGAGAGGCGAGAATCTAAGCACCTGAAGGTAGGGAAAGCAATTAGGTGTTAATGAATGGGCCCTCGAACCAAGATATGCCCGCCAGGTACACTGTGGGTTGGTGGGAAGAGAGGAAAGGTAAGTGGGATGGGAACAAATTGACAGGATGAGGATGTATTTTTTTTCGGTGGGGAAGCTAAGATCTCGCCAAAAACTCTCCTCATCAGAGAGGCTAGTTTGAATGGAGCAGAGCTGCTAGAACATGGGATACCGGAATCTCAGGAAAAACAGCAAAGTACAGAAATAGTAGGGCACGGAGATCTTGAATATTACAACTGGTTGATACTGCCACTCGTAAGAAACGAAAAAGCGCCAGGAATGTGTACGGTCTGACGACGCATTCTTGATCAGAAAATAGAAATGAATAATGAAAGCCAGGCTGGGCGAACACAAAGAAGAAAGATAGACTTCCGCATCTACCATAACAATCACAAAATTAGTTGCTGGGACACGTATATAACAGAAGAGGATCCTCAAGTCCTCCTCTAAATGAGCTGTCAACCGCCAAATCAAAAATCGCCACATGCGTCGATGACGGACAAATTGATCCAACTTTCGTGGGAAATAAGATATAATTAGGGGTGTACATGATGATGTGATGCATCGAATTCATTAAAGCTAAATGCTATTCTCCGCAATTACAAACACTGTACTGCTAAATATTGGTACAAAAGTGGATAGCACTGCACTCATCACCGCGCCGCCGACATTCTCAAAAACCGATTAAAATGCGACCGATTAGAATGCCAAAGAAACCATCCTTGTAAGGGATGGCATTGGGTCTCCTCTATACAGTCCCGTTGGTCTGGGATTCCAGAATAATATCTCATTTGAAATCGCTTGTTAATGTTATTCCTGTTCCCGAAAAGCTTGTGCTAGTAGAAGTTGAAGGTAATGCAAAGGGAATTTTGATTGTAACTAAAAGCGATGGGAGAATGTCAGCCATTTCTACGAAGCCACTGAAGAAACCACGCGAGAAGCTGGTCCAATGCTACCGGTAGTGTCTGGACGGTGTTCCACATACCTTAGATGTCTGTGGACAACTATTTCTAAAAGAAAATCATTTACGGGCCACACACAGGTCACAATATTACCCACATCGGGTAAAATCCTTCCTCAGCGCCTGGTTCATAACATAATTTAACGATGATAATGTACGAAAGTCAGCACATTTTAGCGATTAATATTCTTATTTGTTCCATAAGTTCAAGTGAAATCGCTTTCAATAACCGCAATTATTGATAAGGAACGTTTATATTATACCTGAGGGCCACTTGTGGATCTCTTGGATCAAATATGGAGCGCAAACCAATGCCTCAGGCGGAATAGGGAAGAGAATATCCTGCTGCCTTGAACTGCTTGTCGGAGAATTCGTGATATTAGTATCACTGTGTGAGAGTAAACGACTTAGGGGAGGTCTCCAACGCCTGTTGGAGATATCGTGGAAGACAAGGACGTAACGAGCTGCGGGGTTTCAAGCGTTCAAACATCCCCGAAATGCAGGAGAGACACGATCTTCAGCGTATCACCTCAAAATGATACATGCAAATCGGTGGTCACGAGCAAGTCCGCTTGTTGAACCTTCGAGTTTCCACGACGAAGGAAGTGTATTTCATTTTAAAAAAATTGAAAATACTTGTATGCCACTATCTTCATACTGTAGTTCTTAAAAAAATAACTTATCTTGCGGTAATTTTTTTCATTTTATTACAAAATCAGCAAGTTTCTATATCACTGTACCTTGCAATTTATTCTTGAATAAATGTGTAATTTACTAGTACGATATAAATGCCATATCGCCATAAGGTGTGATAAAGAGCATAGTCACTAGAGCCTTAATAAAAAAAAACAGAAATACCTCGATGAATTACTTCCTTCGTCTTAATAATATAAAAATGTTATTTTTGTGAAGCCGTATCCTATGTAATAATATGTTACATCAGTAACAATTATGAGAATAGGAGCCTTCTTATAATGACGCAGGGAGAAAATTTGACCTAAAGGTATGAAAAATCTATTCACATGAAAAAAATTGAAGAAATACCTCTAATGGCCCCCAATATATGCATGACAACTGCTAATATGAAATTCCTGACAGAAGGAATGCTGTTCTGGAATGCATGGCTTCAAAATTTCTTTATGCCTTCCAAAATTGTACTACAGTAATATTAAAGTTTCCCGTAAGATGCTTTTCCAATTTAATTCAAGATTTATTCACGCTTCTTTAGCTAATAATAATAATAATAATATGTTTATTTAACGGGTTAATTGAAAACCCTTTGTATCGTTGTACATTGATTACATGTATTCAAAGTAAAAAGAAAGGAAAAAAAGACATCATAAAATATCATGGCAATAGACACATCATAAAATATCATGTCAAGAGTAACAACTGAAATAAGACAAATTTTAAATAAGAATATAGATATTACATTACATAAAAAACGCAAAACAGTCAAGAAACATTGCTTCTCACATATCTTTTGAAGGTGCTTGAAGAGGAGGAAAAAAGTCAATGTCCCTTGAGATTTCATTTACATCTCTCATTGCACGGTATAGTGGCATGTAAAAAGAGTAATTATTCAGTAGATTAGGAACATTAAACAAATTTCTCAGTATGGTATTCACCAAAGGTACTCTTAAAGAGAGAAATGATAATAAAGATAATAATTTTCTAATGTTTTGTTGACAACCGCACAAAATTAGCAAATCACGAGGCTACCTTAAGGGCCATGTTCATATTCAATACACCACCCTTGTGAACTGCAAGGTTAATTTTCCAATGATAAAACGTATGGTAGCACCACGTAGCAAACTTGAAACCAGGCTAGGATAGATGCCTCGTTTGGGTCGGCTTCACCACAATGGTGCCTTGTTCCTCACCCTTGGACCTTTCCCATTCCTCCACGCCGGCGTCGGCTTTTCCATTATTCCCAAATAAAATGGGTCATTTCGGAGGAATGGTCGGATCGAAGACTGTTGGCCTTTTAAAGTGGCGATTCAATTTTTTCCTCGACAGAAGCCCATTTTTCCAAAGCTATTTGGTCTTCCGAAAAGAGATATCTGATCTCTTAATCTCCGTCTATTAACTAGATTGGATGACTTCGTCTCAGAGGAGAGAAAAACGTCGGGAGCCAGCCAGGAATGGAGGAAAAAAAACGAGAAAGAGCATGGAAACTGCTTTTTGCTTTTCTCAAAGCTCATATAGTTACTTTTAATGCGAGTCAGGCTAATCTCCTACCCTTAACCGTAATGGTTGGATCAATACTACGTATTTATTTTATAAATGATCAGATACAGGTAAAAGCAACTAAAATGAGGAAAAATCATATTCTTCGATGTGAAGAAAATTTATAGACACTTGACTGATTCAATGGTCGTCGTTAACAGGCCCTAAAAGAAAAAAATGGTGCTAATTTTAGATCAACATTTGGATATAATTCATGGGCGTCAAGCGTCGATCTAGATTTTGGGACTACACCATTTCTATCCCATTTCAAATTTATAAATGTTGTTCACGAATGATAGCCTATCTCTATGACTTTTGCCATTTTCGCACACCACAACAGGGAAAATAAAAGCGCATACTTTTGAGATAATTGCCTAGAAAAACCTTTATCATTCAGATATGTCATTTTCGATTCGGACAAATTACGATGGGCTTCCGCTTGGACCACTTGACTCTACATTTCCCGTATTCTGTAGCAGGTGGCCGAGAATATGTCGTTCTTCCGTCGAGCATCTATTTATCTAGAGTAAATAGCGGAAAAGCATTCTTTCGCAAGTGAATATCATTGATACTGTCGATTTTCAAATAGATTCTGAGAAACAAGGGCTAATTTTATCGAAGGCACTACAGGATAAAATTCTGAGAGCAAGAGACGGAATAGTAGATGTTTGAGTTTCCGTAGCGTATCGTTAATTTTACAAAAATATTTTGCATCTACAAATATTCAGCCCATTACAGAACCGACGTATGACTGTAAAACAGAACTCAAAGAAACCCAAGACAAGTAAACGATGAATTTAATATAGATGTTTCTTCCAGAAAAAATCCATGACGTGAATAATGAGGCATAAATTAATTCTTTAATTTCGCTTATTTCATGTTAATATCTCTTAAGGCCTTACTTTAGTATTAAGTTATATTGCGAAAAGAATCCTCACTCTCCGAGCTCAGTGATTTACATATACCGTCATTGGCTTCTAACGCTACACAACTATTAAACATGTAACTACTGTAATATCGATTTGAAACATTATCGGCAAATATAAAATGATTCTTGTAATAGTGACGTTTTTTTCTACATTGGCTGTTCCTTAAAGTAAATAAGTGACACATCAAATTCAGTAATTACGATTGAGTATGAGATTTTTTGGCGGGTTCCATATCAATAAGTATCTACTGGTAATCACTTATTTACTACTCGTTAGGTTTTCCAACTCGTAAGGGAGACAACAGAAGCTAACGTTTCAACAGGTAACTCTGGCATCGTTCCAAGGGCGAATAAATATGATCTGAGGACGATGCCATAGTTAATCATCGATACATCGGTAGCCGCTGTTTCTCTTGGTGAAGAACCCGTGAAAACTTCATCAGCATTATGCGCCAGGAAAACGTCAGATCCTTCATTACCTAAAGTAATGAAAAACTATAATTTCATAGAGTTAAATTAAATAATAGACTTTAATAATCCTTATCTAGATAATATTTTACAATCCATGCACCATTCCAGTGACGCCACTGACTGCGATAAATGAGGGAGATCTGAGGCTGGACTTAGTTCATGACTTGATCTCTGCATTTCTTCAGGGTTTTCTTCCGCGTCAGCTTGCTTGTGGACAACAGTTTCGCTGGCTAGGATAGACAGACGCTGACAGGATAGCCAGCGAAACTGTTGTCCACAAACAAGCTGACGCGGAAGAAAACCCTGAAGAAATGCAGAGATCAAACCATCGCCGCGGAAACCTACGTTCTAACATTTGCTCATGACTGTAGTCGATCTAACGTCAGTCACGTCCGGGAGTCGTCACATTCTTTTGGGAGATTTCTCACGGATAGAAAGCAGCTTCATTGGTTACAGTGACGAGTGACGTTTCCTCAGTGATAAAGAAGGAAACTGTCAGTGCACACTAGATCGACATTCACAGCACGCGAGACGCTGTTTTCGTCGCTTTGACAGCTACTTGACCTCAGTCTAAGTGCTATGTCCTGGTCTAATAGCCAAGAAGCCCAAATCTATAACAAGTTGGACTGGGGCTATTTCAATCAGCCGTTTGAAGGAGAAAGAGAAGAGACAGCCTGGATTATTATCTGTTTCCTCTATAATAATCGAGTTGCCATTCTTTTTCCTTTTTCGTAACATGTGTAATGTCACGCTCGAAGGGTCGCAGATAGGATATTTCAGCTCCAAATGAAGTTGTTTTTAGCAAAAATAAAAGTTTCCTTCCGTGGAGCAGGGGTCACTTGATTGAGATATGACGCTCTCGATAGAAGCACAAACAAGAGGAGCCTTGGATCGGTAATAATGGACAACCTAAGTATGTTGAATTTTTTTCCACTCAGTATCAGTCATGAGCGGCTCTAATTTCCAATATGAAAATTTTTAAAACTACATAATTCGCCAAAATAATTTCCTCAAGACTGAATTCAAGGAAAAAAGAAAGGTTTAAAAAATCGTCTAATTTTTCTGTCGTAGCATAGCTCATAAGTGTTAGTTGTTCATGGATTTAAATTGAAGAAGGGACTACATATTTATTCGGCTGCTTCTCCACGTATTAAGTTTCTTATCAAGACAAGTAGTGCATCCTTTTTTCTAGCTAGCGCCGTCAAGTCGATGCCTGAAATGAACACTTTCACATGCTTGTTGGGTAATCCGAAAAACCAATAAAAAAAGCTACTTAGTGAATTAAATTTAATTCCTTCAATTTTTTTTGTATTATTTATTGATACACTTATCCTTAACCGCACCAATAATCTCTCCAGCTATCTAAGCTAGCTAATCTATAATATCTATCTCTCACTCACTTTGTGAATGCTCGCGTAAATATCATAGAGTATTGCATGGGATTTTCGTTAAGGTTTCGTTTTTCAAATAATTGTGCAAAAAGATAGAGCCTAAATAAAGAGTTTAGGTTTGCCAATCTTATCACACAGTATTGCCTCCCTCAATTTAAGTTCACGAGCTACTTTTCCATAAATACTTTCGAAATGCTGGTTTTTCAAGGGCGATTTGGTTAGTTCAATATTAAATAAACGTTAAAATAGGCAGATGAGGCAAGAAATGACAAAAAAAGGTAATAGAACCATGCATAACCTGTTCTAGTTCAGGGGACTCGCACTAATGACCACACATCACCAAGAAAATGATTCCTTTCTAACTTTATAACATATAATTTTCCAAAACGACACTCACCCATATATTCTAAGCTATGACCAATACCTTTTTTGATGAGTTAGCCTTATAACTTGATATGTGGCAACACTAGACAAACCACAATCGCACGCTCAGAAAAATGACGTTTTAAAGCTAAACTCAATAAACAGAGACAATCTTTCGTATTCTGTTTGAAAGAAATGACGTATAAACAGTTCATATAACGGTTAATTCTATATGGTGATACGTTATTTTCCATGATGAAAACTTCTCAGCTTGAACCATTTTTATAGAAACCGAGGAAGACGAGTAAATTGCATGATTAGGAGCGATTTTAGAAATTCATTAAATTGGGAGAAAGTGCTGGGTTGGGAGATGAGAAGAGAAGAGGACTTTAAAAGGTGCTTATGAGAATGAGAGGGAGGGAATATAGGAGAAAGAATAGGGAATTAACTTCTTCACACCTGCCTTCGCCGATGCAACTTGCTGCAATCCCCTCTCCTCTCCATCACCACCAAAATCGGACGCCATTTTCGGCCATTGCTGGAGTCAGGCCAATTTTTAATCGTCAGAAGCTACTGAGCATTTATAGCTGTATGCTAATGCAAGCGTAATAAGCGTGCATCATGGCATATAATAGCAACAGACATGTACAGGGAAAATGTGAGATGAAATCAGAAGCGAACCTAGGCATACATTTGGGTGTGCTTATCATGGTAATAGTCCAAATCTAAATGATAAATAATTATCAGTCTGCAACATTTGAAAATAATTTGGAATGAATTTAACTCATACTTAAAGACTGATTGGGAAATAAATAAGTAATATTGGTACCCGAATAGTGTATTCAATCAAAGATTTTGAATCATTATATTTATCTCTCTATCTCGGAAAAATCGGCCAAAACACCGAATATTTCTTATAATGCTTTTTCACTCTCTTCTTCTTTTGTCTAATTTAACTATGGTAAGGTTTTATTAATAGGGAGAAAAACTAAAAAAAACATGACTAATATTTTTATGTCTGCACCAAAAATGCTATCGAATTATAGAGGGGGGACATAGTGTGGAACAGTAACATCCTCTGCCCTATTGTCTCTAATCGCTTAGGAACTTCTATGTATATTCTGTTGATCACGGAATACTTAACCTCTTGGATATTAGTTCCAATTATACCTCACTAAAACACCTCGCCATTTTTGTGTATCCCATTACATTCACACCTGCAGAATATTCAGCAAAAGTACAAAATGGAGGAATGGAGGAGTGGAGATTGATTAGGGAGAGGGACTAGAACCGAATGAAAAATAGCGTGGAAATTGAAAAAAAAAAGATTTTTCACGAGCTGAACAGATTTCAACTGATTACCACGCATTTTTACGCTTATGGTTATGAGGAAATGTTCGGTGTCTTCGCCGCTTTTCCGAGAAAGAGCGATAAATATAAGGGATCATAATCTTTGATTAAATAAATTATTTCGTAACTAAAAATTTCCCAATCTAAGTGAGAGTCTTTAGGCGTGAGTATAAGTCAATCCAAATGAGTTTCAACTTTTGGAAACTGAGCAAAGAAGCAGGAGCAATTTCTATCATTTTATATTTATAATATGACCGGTTTCGCTTATCAGGTCCTGATGATAATGCAAGCGAAACCGGTCGCATAATAAATATAAAATTGTGGAAATTGCTCCTGCTTCTTTGTTATGGTCCTTTTCCACTCCATATCAACTGAAACCTCAGATTATATTTTGGAAATTGATTCTTTAACATTGAGATTAGGAAAATTTTAATGTACATTAACACCATGAGCCCGTGTTTGAGTGTTATTTATGGCTGTCTTTTCATAATCAACCAATTCAAACTCACCGCACTTCACATTTTCTTCAAATATAAAAAGTTTCTACTCCAAGCTTACTTATTTCCCTAAACCAAGGGATAAAACTCTGCCAAGGCTGTCATAGTTTTTAAAATTCAAAATACTAAACGTACATGTAGCTTTAATCGTTATAACGTGACGGAGACAGGGAGGGAGAGTAACTCCATGACATTATTGCACGCAGGAAGGGTGAACGAAAGGGTGGAGAGGCGATTGCGGAACACGGTCGAGTCGCACAAATTACGCTTGTAATGGCATCGATCATGCCCGCACGACCCCAGCACACACAAGACGGGGGAGGCGGGAAAAATGGGCAGTCGACCGCGCGGTTCGACACGCATCTCCCGCCAAGCCGCTTCAACGGCTCGCTAGCGACTCTTCTCCCGGCCGCTGCCCGATTATGGCGTGACGACATCAGGCGTGCTGGACTGGCGGATAATCGCTCACGGCGGAATCGCATTGACGTGTCTCTCATTAAAACACCCGACGTGAAGGATCAACAGGATGTATCCGAAGAAATTAATGGTACTGTTAGTGCTTTTACTGACAAAAATATTTAAAAAAATGGAAAGAGTTGTTATCGAATGGTAAGACATTCCAAAATACCGATGTGCTTCCAAATGAAAGTTGTTTCAGGGTAGTATAAAATGAAAATAATTTTGAACGGATAACAAACCTGAATCAAAATTGATATTGTAGAAATCATAGATGGGATATGGTCCTGTGAGGTCTAAGACTAAGAATGAAACATTTAGAGATTTAGAAAGGTTTAAGTGTAATGGAGTGGAATTTTTCCACACTGAAATAATTATCCACGATTATAAAATTTTAGTGCGACTTAGATTTCAATGCTACCACATCTTTTTCAAGGTGATAAAAATGATATAGTAGCATTGAAATCTAGGTTGTACCTAATAAATTTTATCCACCTCTGCCGCGGAAAGGTATGATTTAATAATTCTGTAAAAAAGAAACTATTTCGTATGTCACAAAAACTATTTTTACCATGTTGCGGTCATTGCAGTCACTAATACTACGCTAGCCTACTCATTACTCAAATAATTATCTCACTATTGAAAACTTGGATAATTTAATTTTTTTAAAAATAAGGCGTTCAAGGCAGGATGTTCCCAAAATTTCAATTCGCAGATAATTATTATTTTAATTATGTCGAATTACTAATAAAATTAATCAATCGAAAGTATGAAATTATATTTTCCCATATTGGAATGAAAATTGCTGATTTTTTGGTAAGCTATTCTCAGCGATCAGTAGGTCAAACAAATAGTGCCGACTATGAGCGACATTATCCATGAATATGCATCCTCCTACTTCAATTGGGCCTTACAAAATTATGCAGCCTCACCTACAATGAAAAAAGCCGTCTATAATGCCGAAGAATTCCCTATTTTTTGGTATGCTCTCAGTGGTAGAAAGATATTCACTGAACCCTTGGATGCTTCGACCCTAAAGTTAAGTGCACCCCCTCTGCTCAGTTATTTCGCCATAAAAAAGAATAAATAATTATATGCCCTAAATTGTAGTCACAAACGTGGAAAAAAGGATACCGGAGATTTTGGGATGCAGGCATTTTACGAAGTTGGATGATATATTAAAACGGGATGTAATTAAAATTCAAATATTCAATTAAAAATTAAGATATTAACTTTGTGAAAATCGACAGAAGCACGCCAAAGAGACATTTTAATTCTGTGGTTACGACTGTGAATCTCCATTGACCCTTTCCTCGTTTAACTAAAAAAACTGATTCGGCGATAACGTGAAGTGCTACCAATTAATAAAACGTAGCAATAAAGAAATAGACGTCGCATACCGAGCTTTCTCCAAGATGAATTTCAGCACCAACATCCATAAACGGATGATTAATGTTAATAAGGGGCCGATGTCACGAGGGTATTTTATGGCAGGGCCACTGAAAAAATGGCTAATGACACCCTTATCTAGAAGGGGGTCAGGATTTTTATGGCCCATTCTCCGGATGCGAGCAGGCAGAAAGGATATTGCCAGACATCATGTGTTCCCCGTCGATCGGTGATCCTTAAACGATGTGTATCTAAGAAATAACTCATTTTATGGAGAAAAATCCCATTAATAATAGTCGTGGAACACATAAGGATTGGTGTGGCAAGTATCTACCTTGATCAGTCATGGCCATCGCCTTAAGTATATTTTCATTGGTTGGCTAGCCTAGCGAAACTCTTTAGCTCAACTTTTAAATGCAATGTGGAAGCCCTGGAATTATTCTGCTGTTGATGATAATTTAAGATTGACTGACTTCCAGATATGAAAGTTTTAAAATCCACAAATTAACCCGTAGGATGCGCAAAAAGTTATTTACCCGCATCATTGTATAGACGAACGAGAAAGAAAACAAAGCGATGAATTTTGCATCATTCAATTGAACTCTCTTCTTGTCAAAGATTCGTTAAACATCAATTAGCTCCAAAAATAGGCTCAAAGAGATAAGCCATTAGATTAATATACTCAGACAAATATGTTCGACATTTTTCATACAAAAATCGAAGCACCATTTTTCATCCTGAAATTCAGATATTGCAGCACTTTTTGTGGAAATATAGAAATAAGTTTAACTGATAGCTTTTTTTAATTGCCATTATCATGTTATTGATGGTATACCGCAAATATTTTTAAATCAGAAAGAACGAGAACTAACAGTAGTATTAAAACATTAGGGAACTACAAAATAGGTTTTATATTTACCACCAAAAGGATGTGGAGCCACTCTATTTCGAAATTCCTCGGAATTCTTAAATTCCTCGATACCATTAGTATTGCAGGGATTCTGTAAAAG
This sequence comes from Ischnura elegans, assembly GCF_921293095.1. Classification (NCBI taxonomy): domain Eukaryota; kingdom Metazoa; phylum Arthropoda; class Insecta; order Odonata; family Coenagrionidae; genus Ischnura; species Ischnura elegans. The sequence continues at coordinate 90,514,241 of NC_060249.1, forward strand.
AAAAGCTGTACTTGGATGACACTTTCGACCCCACACCATTTCGTTGCATAATTTTTGTGATATTTTCTACCTATTTATTTCGTAAAAATGAGAACCCTGATGATTCTCATATGAATAAAAAAGTGAAAAGAAATATTTTTTCGATAAAAATACGAGATAAGGTAATTTCAATGATTCACATCACTCTGCAGTAGAGTTCCTATAAGCACTCACCCGCAAGTATACATAATGTTGAGCAAAGTCCACATTGGTCGGCGAGAAATAATTTTCAGACAGATGACATTACTTATTCAATACAACCTGAACTTTGAATTCCTATTGTTATATTTCTTACCTGATAACATTCCAACACCCAGTGTCTACAAAGCTAAAGAAAATCTCGGAAAAATAACTCAATACGGTCAGAAAACTCGCAAGTAAATGATAGTCTCTCAAAAAGCTGTGCTTGAATTAATGCAGTAAACGGTATCAATTTTTGTCGCTTCTCATCAGACCTAACATATTAATGATGTTTTGAAGTGTTCGTTCATAAACGCTGAAAAATAACGTCGGCTTACGTAAAGAAAATAATACAAAATATTTCACACTCTGCATAATTTAAACATTTCCATGGCCAAACCTGTATTTCACACTTGGATAACTAAATAAGATCAAATAAAGGCCGTAGATGAGCTAATCAGGGGTTCCAAGACCAAGCAAGGCAGGAAGAGAGGATTAAACGCCCTTTTGTAATGGACGCTGGGCATAGAAGCCTCTTTCGGATAAAACTACGATCGATTACGGGATATACAAATGGCGTTAAAATAAGCGAATAGAGAACTTCCTGTCTCCACAAACTAAATGTCTTCCCCTGTCTGAAATAACATGAGCACACCTGCGCGGACGCGGGTGCATATTCAGCCATAATGGCTGAAAAACACGCGAGAGAAAGAAAGAACTCGCCATAGAAATTGCGGAATAGAATCGCGATTGCATTCGGCGATGATTCCCTGCAACAAGCGGCGGAAATGGCGGAATGTGTGAGACGCCACGTCGAGAGAGGGGATTCATTCGCAAACATCCTCACTGCTCCGTGGAAATAATTAACTTTTATCTCGCATAAGATAAGGCATAGATTAATCCGTTCCCCCTTTTTTCTTTTCCCCCTATATATCCTATACTCCGAGCAATGAAATAAGAAGATGGATGAAAGAGACAACGTTTTGAGGCTTGGAAAAAATGAGAGAATAATAAAAAAAACAAGGATAGGAGTCTAGAAGATCATTCGAGGAGATGGAGAGAGTGAGAGAATACGCTAAAACACAATGATAACCTTACTTCATGTGTTGAATAAACTTATTTTTTTTTAATCATTCGCACACGAAAAAGTACGGGTACATCAGCATACAGGTAGGCAGGAACGGGAAAATGAGTTTTTACCACAAGATAAGATTAGAAGAGTACGGGAGAATGAAAGAAGAAATGGAAATCCTCTCTTCGCGTTCCATTTTTGTTTTCTCCGTTATGACGTGAACCAAGGAGATCTCTGTTTTCGGCGTGCGAATTTTTAGTGTTTTTCTCCCGATTCAAAATGGAAGAAACGCATACTTTCAGGTTACCTGCTGAAATACAAACAATTTGAACCCACTTATACGAAAATATGCATAAGAAGAAATGGTATGGAGATTATTCTCGGAAAGAATAGGAATGAGGTATCTACCATAAGAGAAATAAGCTATAAAATAGCACATAAGTACCGAAAAGTGTACAGAAAATTGTCGAAAGCATCCCAAATATCTCCGCAATTGAGTAATTCGATACCTCCACTGCACAAACACTCAACAATCGCTCTCGAAATCAGTAATACTACTATGACTACTAGATGAGCGGATTCGATTCGGTGGGCGATTGTTGAGAGTTTGTGCAGTTGAAGTATGGAATTTTTAAACTTACCCCAAGAGAGTACGTTTCAATCCAGGCTAAATTGCTTTTCAACATATTTATTTTTAAAATGATAACCCTAGTTTCCGAGAAAAATCTTGTCCATACTTCTGTAGATGACCATGTTTTGGGCTGGGACATGACACCTTAATTCGGAATGGACTATTTTTAAATTCTAGAATGAGTCATGTAAAGGACCGTTATGCACACCGCTTGGCTAGTAGTCAAAGTGCTCCCATTATCGAATCCAGGAGAAGGCATCGGGCTGTCACAAACAAAAATCATCGAAATGCGAGGTGGCTCAGCAAAATAAACCGTCCTTGAACCTCGAATATTCCCTCGCCTACGGCTTAGTCCGGAGAGAGCTCTACCCTCACTCATCCAAACCCTTCTTCAGTTTGGAGCACTGAGTGATACAGTTGAATACGAGTCCAATGCAATAGCAATATTGCATTGGACTCGATTGGAATAAATGAAATGCATATATTAGATGTTTTTTGGGAACGCCTCCACACATCTGATCACAAGCTCATGAATTATAATCAATTATGATGATTCTAAAACAAATTACGCTATTGTTAGCACCTCAGTGTTCATTTAATATTTAGCCACACATACTTAATACATTATCATTAATATCCGCACGATTATTTACACCGTCAAATGTAACTACTGCTTTCCATTTAACTCTATTCCACCGTAACTGAATGTATGCATTGTTCGGTGTACCTATGCTAAAACTTTTATTGAGTGAATAACATGACCCTACTTATATGAATGATATTGTGAATCTCTCATTAAACCACTAATCATCATGAGTTCACGGATTAATCTTGTATTAATATTGAGAAACTGGATAGTTGAAGAAAATGATGGATTCTTTACCATTTTATTTTTTTTTACAATTTTTTTACCATTTTTCAGAGTTTTATGGGCTTCCACGTTGATATTATCAATGGTCGCCGTGGGAAATTTCTATAACGCCAACATTCCTACGCTGAAGAGACATTCATCTTAATGGTGTGGTTCCAGTCGTATATTTTTCCTTTGAGAACCATGACACCAATTTTCACCTCCTTGATGAATCCATCACCTGAAATGAAACGCCATCATCCTGCTAAATATCCCTGGCAAACTTATGCGTTTAAAACTTGTCCCATATTATAGGGAATACGAGAACTATAACTCAGGAGTGGAAGATTCAACATAATTTAAATATAAGTAGAAAAATAGATAGATGTGAACGACAAAATTTATATGAATGTAAATAATTTCGATCTAAATGCGAGCCCTCATTAGTTATCCAGTAATTATAAGATGTTATCCCCAAAAAAATCTCGTGGTGTAACTTCAAGCCAGGTAGATGCTGGAAAAACTTCGCTGACGTCTAAGATAAATGCTTGGACATCAGAGAAACAGTTTAAGTTTTAACTTATCCTCAAAGTTTCTCCTTTATATACTCTCCTAATTACAAGTATACTCCTCCGCGAGTACTTGCAAAATAATTCAAGTACCGATTGGCTGTATGGTGGCGCATAATTGGTGGTTTAGGTTGATTGATTCTCCCAAAAAAGGATAATTTTTGGCAAATTGCAATTTTACCCTATTAGAAATTCCATTGAACAATCACAGTTTATCACAAAAACTGGTTGCGAGGCAACGTGATCTGCACAATGGCCAGGAATACTACATTTAAGCGGTGCGGTCCCGTGTCCAGGTGATTTTTTCTCGAATCTTTTTAACAACAATTTATTGATCCATATGAACTTCTCCCATTACTCTCAAGTACGACCGCCATAACACCTCTTTCTTCTCTCACTCTCTCTCTACCTCCAAGTCGTCACCTTTTGGCCCACAATTTCCTCGTTTCACGCTCACTTTGCTGCCAACCACACCACAAAACCTCTCATCCATTCTCCGTGCGCACACAGAAATGGCAAGGAGGCCACAGGACGTCGTTATCATCAGTCAAGAGAGACAAAAGAGCAACGCGGCCCGAAAGATTTAAGTCTCCGTAGCCATAGGTTTGCGTGCTCATTATCCTTAGCTCCTGAATTCATTAAAACATTTCCCTGCGAAAAAAAACTCTGCGACTGCTTGTAAAGAGGAAGCTTTGTCTAATTAAGAAAACGATTTTGAATCTTGTGCGTAAAGTTCATTGATACGACTCATGTGAGTTTCATATTTGGATATTTACGACCGGTCGGTGATTTTTTTACTCGAAAATTTAAGCAGCGACTTCCTTCGGAAGTGATGCAGTATATCATTTCCTCTGTTTTATTCTACGAGGTTCTCATTCGCATGTTTTTTTCCTCTGTATTTTCAGCATGGCATTGGTCCGTATCAAGCCATCTCATCCGGAAATGTCTCGAGGTTTTGAGCATAAAATACTTGATTTTGTGAATGAAACTTAAAGATAGCGAAATTTTCCCTCGTTTCTCCCTGGCGTATCAAAAATTCGACTCTTGATGCTTATTTATTGACCAATCTCCGGATATGACGCTATGTACTCATTATGCATACATCCTCTTTGCGAGCTACTTCCCCTGATTATAACAGCCGAAATAGTGCGGCAGCCTAATATTTACTTGACGATTGAGGCCTTGGTTATTTGATATCTCGTTGAAACTCATGTTTTAAAGATGAGACAGGAAATTAGAACGCTTGCACGTTAACTCAATTGCGCGATAGGCGCGCTAAACCATTAAAGTTATACATTTCTCGAGTAAATTTTACAAGGTACATTAGATGAGTCATTTTTTTTAGGTGCTTATTAAAAAAATAGACGTAGAATATTTCAATGGCATGGGAAACATACCAACTACAGTGTCATCGGTGTAAAAGTTGGAGGAAGTGATGAAAAAAAAGAGTTTTAGATAAAAAAAAAGGTTTTTCTTACATTAGCGTCAGCAAGCGGAAAGAGGACTAGATTTTTGGATTGTTTCAAATGGAATAGAGAGTCTTAATGGAGGTGTAGGGATTTGAATAAAGATAAGACAATTAAGAAGAGCTAAGTACTTATATGAGAAGGAAATAACATCCATATTTGTGTAATTCATAATGTCAACAGCGAAAACGTAGATAACATAATTAAACTTACACGTGATCCAATGTTCCGTTATAGTTGGTCGTACTACATGGAAATACAGAAGTTTGAATCTATATCCAGAACAAAAGTACGTTTTTTTCCAAATAATTAATAATACAAATTTTGCTAGCCCTATGGCAAACATGAGTAGTGCAGAAATGGATATCCCGCTGCTCTAACATATAATATTATAATTTTATCTGTCAAAATCATTGAATTTCCTAATTTTTACCTGAAAATAATACTTAACTTATAGCCGTTTCTATTACCGAGGGAATCTAATGTTAAACATTTGAAAAATAATGCGGAATATGAAGTGATGAGTGAATAGTACCGAGTACCTACGCAGGGAGCCACTGAATCCACCGAACGGTGCACAGCATGGCTCCGGAAACAGTCAAGCACCGAACTTTGGTAAAGCATGGCATATCATCTATTCAACGGAGCTAGCACAAATTAGCTGAGACGACACCCACTTTTTCCCCTAACGAAAATACAGTATCTCTCAAGAAACTTAGAAACCAGGAATTCGATATTGATCTTTAAAATTAATGTGAAATACATTGGTGGTAAAAAAATATTTCACACGTATCCATTAATAAAGTTGGAAACCCAATCTTCCCCATAGAGGAAGGGTAAACACACTTGTACAGATTAAAACTTGAGATTAAAAAAGTACTAAAATTTTTGAGTTTTACATTCTACTTCATGGGCAAATCTCGTCTCCACTGCTAGAAAAGTAAGGGTACGAATTGAACCGACTCCTAAAATAATTTTGCTCATGTTTTGGGTGCCACATAGACTTAATGTCTTCCTCATAGTTTTCCTTGCATGCAACATCGAGAATTTCTTTACATTTTTAATGATTTGAAATATTACACAACATTTGAGTTCGCGATATCATTCCGTCAAGATTTTATACCAGATGATGGTTTGAAATTTTACCTTCCCGGGTAATTGGCATAATAATTATGTTAGCACTTGGTATCAGGATCAGTGTAGACCTACACCATCAGTGAGTTCTAAATTTAGCAGCAAAAAAATCAAGCGCACAACTTCTCACGTTGCTTCAGTTTTGAATTTAAAAAAAATCTCATTGGCGTCAATTATTTTCGTAATTAATCTTCATTCCCAATCTCTCTGGTTATAAAAACCTGAAAATGTTACGAACTGAAAGATACAAAGATATGGATGCGGGTAATAGAGTGGAATGTAACGCTGTGGAAGGACGCTCTATTCAATTCTAGGATAAGCGATGGCATAGATAAGGTGATACGCCTTTTCCCACTTCACAAATTCATTTGAAAAACAGCTCACCGCACTTCCTAGATGTCATCGAACGAAAAGATGCACCGCTCCTGATTCGCCCACGGAATTTTCGGACGAAGAATACAGCCGGAAGTGTGGGTATTTCACGCCATCAGAAAGGAGGAGATGCAGAAGGCCGACGTTTAGAGATATCTTCGCTAGAAAGTAAATACGGCAAAAGGGCTTAAGCAACACTTCATCCATGGGAGGAGGAGGCGGAGGTGGGGGAAATAGAAAGATAGAGAGACGGACAAAATCCGTGGAGCGTGTTGAGTTTTCTTTTCACGCGCTTGGGTTTTTTTTTTTGGCGGGAAACACTTCCACAAAAGTCGGCCATTTTCTCTTTGGCGCGAAGAGAAATGCAAAAATATACATCTAACAAACTACGCTCGGGTAAGAAGAATTAAGGCAGCTGACGTTTCAAGTTCCGTCTCGTTACCAATTCTTAAGGCTAGTGATTAAAATTTGAAGTGACCGTTGAAGCTCGGCATCAGGAGGGCCGGGACTGGTCGAGTCCCAGTTTTGTTAAGAATGAGACGGAACCCGAATCGTCGGCCTCCTTAATGTTTGTCACCCGCGCGAAAACCCGAGAGAAGTTCATTCTTTAAATTCGCCGGGAAAGTGTAAAATCATACGAAAATATATCGCATTTAAGCCTATGCTAAATACCTATATAAATCTCGGGCGGAACTGGAGTTGAGTCTGAAGACACCTCCATACACAACTACAGCCAGTTTACTTATTTACCATTAAAATACCTAAAGTAAAAATGTTTACTATTTACCTTGTTTACCATTTACCATATAAATGAGCCAATAAAATTTTACAAACTTAAAAACTTTCCAAAATTATCAAGCAAAATAAATAAGGGAAAATGTGCTCATGCATTCGAGAAAACTGAGACGCAGTGCTGCAGTTGGGAAAAAAATTTAGGCAATACTCACCAAAATTTGCCAACAGCTGAACATGTATTATACATCCGGCCGCTATTGAAATGTCAAACTCAAACTCTTATATTGGTTCCGAGTTGTGCCACGACATAACTCTGAACATGCAAATGATCAATCCCGATTTTTCTTTTGAAATCCATTGGAAAATTTACTGTAGGGCTATTTTTTACGGATTTTAAAGATAGTTTAACCGGTGCGCTTATCACGAGTTTGGATTTTAGGGGGCACGCCGTACCGGCCCAACTACAGCACTGCTGAGACGTTACAGTGTAAAATTATTCAATGGATTGTGCTCGTACACAAACATTGGACTCATGAACCGCGTGATACGACTGTGAATAAAAGTAGCCGATAAAATGAATTCATGTTCACGTACTTAAAAAAATATGAACTCTATTTTCTCAAAATGAAAAATTCCGATTTATGTATTGGGTTTTATTAGACGGACCAGTAAACTTCAAATGAAAACGTGAAAATTTACGACGAACGGCGATGCAAAGCGTTGACCACCTTAGAGGCAGGTGGAAGATGAGATGGTAGATGGGGCTACCACTAGGATGATTAAAAGCGACAGGAACATTTATGAGGGAAGTTGATGCTTCAGAATAATGTCTAGAAGTGAAAGGTGTCGGATCTAAGCTAGCATAATGTCAAAAAACAAACAAAAACCCTTGATTCCACCATCTACGTCGGCATCTAACGAGGAGAAGGGAAAAGGTTGCTATAAAAATATAACGCCAAAAGGTGATTTCAACTTTGTGTGGACTATAATGCCCACGATTTGAATAATAACAGTTAAAACCAAAGAGAAGATCATACTATTCGTTAACTGCAAGGAAAAGGTTTCCACAGACAATTAGATTCAACCAATTGCCATTACACTCTTTCGATAATGAGAGAAATTATAATTATTTACAAAGGGCAAATAATTAGATGGAAGCTATCATAGCTACCATAATAATTTGTGTTGAATGTTGCTATATGGCTATTACTTTTAATTTCAACTTACTACTTTATGGTGAACTAGCTGAATATGAGGAACTATTACAAGGATATTTTCAAGAAAGGCAGAATAGGTAAAAAGAAGTAACCTTGGGTAACGTAGAAACTACGCCCCAATAGTTCCTAGATCCTATCCTTAAAAGGCATTATTAATTTTAAAAAGGGGAGGAATCTAAAACGTAGTAAATTAAAATCTGCACTTAAATTTCACGTCCTCTCCGCCCTTCAACAACTATAATGCTTTTGTAGTTAAACAGAGGTGTCTATTACATTTTATTTAATCATTGGACGAATTTATTTTGCCTTCCTGAAGCATTTGCGTTAAAAATTGACGCGATCCAAAATATTGGGACATATATCATCCACTTCATTAATACATGTCATCAAGGCATAGTAGAGCATTCCCAAATCATTCTTGAAAGACAACGGGAAAGACGAAACCGGTTCGCTATCCCATGGACCCAATTACGATCCCGAATATCCCATGAGCCAACCAAAAGATTTCCGACGTTATGCGTGCAGTTTTTCACGCAGAGGCCAGATGCGAAGGTGATTCCCGATTAATCATAGGAACACTATTCACTAATATAAAATGGGGTGAGGGCAATCATACGATTTTCCGCTGCTTTAGGCATGTTCACATCACCGAAAATTAGGTGCAGATTATATTAAATATCCGGGGATCAAGGTTTCCGTGACCTAAATTCAGGAGTAGACCAAACATAATTAGTCTGCACAAGTCAAGGTGGATCATTCATCAGCAAGCAATATCTTTTCAAGTTAAATAATAAATCATTATTTTAATACGCATTTTTTAACTATGCAATGCATATGAGCATCGAGTTTGCGTTTTACGAAAATATTTAAGAACAAGGAAAAAGTATACCACATTTATTCATGACAATGCGCATAGTTAAGAAAAAACTCGGGTACATTGCAATATTTGATTGGAAAAACTCTTGCGATAACTTTTGAAATTGCATATACGACTCAAGCTTGGTAATTTTAAAAAAATGCACCAAAAATCGGGTTTGAATTCCACGTGTTGTGTATGTGCCGCCGAAAGGTGAAGTCTATTCCTCAAGAAGGTAAAAAATACCACTCATCGGCGCATCGTACTCACGCAGGAGAGTGAAGGTACACAAAACATCTACGCGGATGATGGCTCATCTACAATAAGTGCCCAGTAAAACACGAGATAACTGGTGAATGTACAAACAGATAATTTAAGTGGAATGTATCCGAGACTCAGCCAATACCACAAGACATATGATCAACCCAAGTTCATGGATACACTCTTGTGTAATGTTGTCAACGTTGTTAAAATGGAACCTGCGATGAGCTAGTAGGTATAATAAATAAAATACTCGATAAGTTATTGAATCCGTAATTTTACCAGCTTACAGCTCGATCACATTTCAGGAAATTTCAAAACTATTCGTCTTAAAATGACGTATTAAAAGTTCACTGTATTTAAAATTCCATTCATCTACAGCATGTTTTTATTCATTATTTTTTAAAATTGTTTTTTTTTCAACAATGAGGGAACAGCCCCTTAAGTCCCAATTTGAATTATTCTGCTAATATCTAACAAACAAGCATTCAATGGCTGCATGAAACTTTCTGAGACGGCGAAAATCACACTGCATTCCATACTAAATATAAAGCACCAAAAGGCACACTAACCCTTTTGCCGGAACAAGCACCGTGCGTTACAGATATTAAGATTCAAGAAACGCAGCATGCTCCATCACCAAAAAGGATGCCATAGCAGTCCATTTCTAATTACGAAGTCCCTGAACTAATGACTAGAGGCAGGGAGATAATATACAGAAATACACGTCCATTTATGGTGGGAACATTTTCGCGATTTCAATAACCTATGACCCAACCCCCTTTGAAATTTGTAAGTGCCAATCATAATTCTTGAGCTATCGAAAAAGTAATGAAATCTAAAAAAAAATTAATCTACAGCGAATTCGGCCTCATACAAGCAAAAGGTGAGTTGAGGTCACAAGCAGTCAAAACTATCGGGTGGTATGCGGGTTACTGACACTGGTCAACAACTTATCCGCACAAGATGGATTCGATTCCGAAAATAGTAATTTTACCGCCTACTCGAATGATTACGCCTTTAACTCCGCTATGCATCAATTTCTCTTCTCCCTTGTGAATTCATCGACGCGAACTTCATTGGTTTCTCAGAGTCACAACTCCATTGCTTTCATTGAAATTGAGCGTGCGTACTCCATGTAAATCGCATATGAATAATCCAACTTTCAGTACTTCTCTACTTCGTCCTTTCTCCATTCACAAGTGACAGTATAAAGTCTACGAGAAATTCACCTCAAAGCGGACGGGAAGGAGTAGAGAAGAGCAGTCATAACCACACAATATTACAACAGAGGATCCTCAATTCGGTCTCATAATGTGTTGTCGCCCACACAGCATTCAAATGGGTTTACAGAAGTCGCCACTCGCGTCGCTGACGGACAAATTGATCCTATTTTCACGGGAAAATAGGGTATAATAAGGGATATAAACTGAAATTTACATTCATGATGATGCTATTTATCAAATTAATAACTTTTCAATGCTATTACTCGCAATTACAAACATTTTACTGCAAAATATTGAAAAAAAAGTGCATCGAATTGCACTCATCACCGCGCCGCGGACATATTTGAAAGCCGATTAATATGCGACCGAAGTGGCAACAGAAATTATCCTTCGACGGGATGGTATTGGGCCTCCTTTATGCAGTCCCCTTGGTCATAACCATGAGGTCGACTCATTGTAGTTATGGAAAAATCGATTTCGATTACAGTCGAAAATCTGGTTTTAATATTTAAATATCGAGGAAAACCAGATCATTTTTTGAGTTGGGACGCAAACTCGATCTTTCAACTTTGATGTTGACCATTTCGTCTCGTCGAATCAGCGTCACTACCGGCCTATGAATACGTCATTTGTCCCATGTGGAATACTTCTCTCTAAATCCGGTAAGATTGGAAAGGATCATCGATCATCAAGAAAGCATCTCAATAAGTTGATCTTTCTAAAAACTTTCAGTGAGGTCGAAAAGTTACAAATGATGATTCCAAAACTGTAACGTGCGTGCATTTTTAAATTTTTTCTACTGATAACTCAAGCACGTGTTCTTGTTAGATTTTTTTCTACCACTAAAATGTGTATTTTGAGTATTTTTCGAGTGAATAAATTTTATGGTACAAACTAAAAAAAATACTTTTGATTTTTTCGATCAGTCGATATTTCGGTTCAAATTTTTTATTTCACAATTTCGATTTTTTCTGGAAAATTTCCATTTCGATTAAGAATCGATTGTTCGAAAAATCTATTTCGGCCGACATCATTCCTTCAATATTTAAGTGAGCTCAGTGTAATTCGGGGTTCAAACATACCTCCAGCTCGACAGCCACAAGTGCGACTGGACATGACGCTTTTGAGTACCTACATCCTTCCCTCCATTCTGTCACCTTTACTACACGTATCCTTCTCGCGTACCGGACATTTTTCCGGCCGATTCCGGCGTTTTTAATTAATTTCACTCCGTTCCCACATAAAATTATCCCTCAAACCCCTGCCCTCCCCTATGCCTCACTCGCAACCGAGCATCACAGGGATTCCCCTATACATACCTCCCCACCCTCCCCTCACCAAAAATCCTCCACGCGTCTATCAAGAGGAAGCACGCGTTATCTCCCTCCAAGCATCTCACCCCATCCCACTACCTCTCCCCCCCTCCCCAACTCCACCCCTCCCTCCACCTCAACCATCTGCTGCCACATCATCCCTCTTATGCTAATCAATCCCCCCCCACTCCCACTCCTTCAAATTCATTCCCTTATAATGCCTGTTGATCACGTTAAAATTTCTGTAAAACAATTTTTATGAATAAAAACAATTGGAATTTCAGGAATGGTGTGCAATGCGTACTTTCTGCAATTGTAAATGATCATAAGCTTCGTTATAAAGTGCAAAATCGTAAAATTAATCGAAATGAAGGTATGTTCATTCTCAATTTGCCTATTTTCCATAATCGCGCTTTCCGTAAAAGAGAAGAAATCTCTGTATTTATTTATTTTGAATGGTGTGCAATACGTACTTGCTGCAATTGCAAATGACCCGAAGGTACGCTATAAATTGCGAAATCGTGGAGTTAATCGTGATGAAGACATATTCATTCTCCATTCGCCCATTTCCTAATGATATGATTTCCGTAAAACAGAAGAAATCTCAATATCCTATTTCTATACGCTTTCTATATTCACTTGAAATTTCTTTGCTTACCATCGATTCGAAATCATTCGACGCGGTGAAGATTATCAACGACGACCAACGTCCCACAGTCAACTATTAAAATTAAAACCTCGAGTTAAATCGAAAATGTGGTGCACATTTGCTTTAAATTCAACTCTGAAGAGATGCATATATTCCGCTTCATATATTTGAGATATTAGCTGCAATATTGCGACAAATATTTGCAGAGAAAGAGTTTGATTCAAGATATTGAAATTGATAAGCTCTAAATTTTTTGTTTTGAACATATTGTCTTTAATCTGTAAAATTAAAACGTGGAACGTGGGGTCTAGATAGGGGGGTTGATTTTCTTCTTTTTAGTTAGAATCAAAACGTGGATTTTAAATTGATTTTTCATTTCCTCTCCGTGAATAATTAGCCATTGGGATATTTGGGATTCTGAGGGAATTTCCTGAAATGGGAAATTTAGTAAATTTGTTTTTGTGGAATTTTGTGGCACTTCATTAATTTTTCAATTTATTGAACGTTTTCCTTCTTTTTTAGTTTAAATAAAAGCATGCTTTTCAGATTAATTTTTATCAATTGGAATATTATATCTAAATTCGATTGTTGACATTCGTTCAGCGCTGAATAGCTGAAAACAAATTCGGACTGTCGCTAATCGTTAAAGTATGTACTGCTACTAAGCGATTAATACAAACATTAACTGTCAAAAATGGCGGCTAATAGTGCCCCTGAAGAAATTAAAATAGGTGTAAGAATACACATTATTATCTGGAACTGATCTCTACTGAAAATGTTAAGCCGGTGGCGGGAAGCGGGTAACCTTAGAGTTTCAAGATTTTTCCAGGAAGGATAGACAAGAAAGTGACTTAATAAAATCGTGGTAAAATGCTTCTAACTTCCTCGCTCTACGGAATATTCTACGTCTAATTCCAAAATTAGCTGAAATATCTCGTTTCTAGGACCCCTCTTAGGAACGCACTACATATATTTCTCTGTTGGAATGGCTACCGTTACTTTTCTGAATACTGGAGACAATGGGAATTAATATAGGTAGAAAATTTTAAATTACCAAGCTCAACGACGTTGATAGTGCCCCCTTAACCAGTTGGAACGAAACCCTTAGGACGGGCTCGCGGGATACACTCCTGGAGCAGGGATTATAAGCGATCAGCTTTTTTCCTCTGCCACCAGAAGGGGAAGGACGGGAAGGAACAAGGAAAGGAGGCGCCGCCGCGATGAGAGCCCGACGACGCCTCCAGGGGTAGGACGGGGAAGGAAGGGAGGGGACGAGGAATCCTGCACCGTCACAAGGCGGGCAGGTCCTACCATCAGCGAAACCAAGCTTACGCAATTAATATGCTACCAATTTTAGTAGATTTTCCTATGAGGAAGAAAAATCTATCGATCAAATCGGTAGATTGCCCCCTTAACCAGCAACAACAAATTGTAGCGATATAAAACCAAGTGTACGCATTAGAGGGGAAAAAACGAAATTTACGAAGATCGGACAGCCTCGTCGCCATCACACGGAACACCGAAGTTAGAATGGTATGTTGACAATGATGAAAAAGTCATAAAATATTTAAGATACCACATTTATCAACATTTACTTCATGTAAGTATTAGAAATGAATATGAAACACATAACGGATAAGTTTAATTCATAATTCGCAAAATGCACATAATGCATAAAGCTAAGATGGAGGTATGTTTCCAAGTATCCAGACCGAGGAAAAAATACTTGATTCGTTATTAAAAATTTGTTTTACTCTTACCAACTGATTAATATAAAATCATACATAACCACAAAGTAAGAAAAATTCACCGAGAAAAATACTAAGATTGACTGGGTACATAATGGGTATAGTGAAGGGGAAATAACATGCATAGGGAATGAAAATCAATATTAATAATCCTCACCCTTTTATTAAGTGCTTCGATTCACTCCTTTTGATAACATCCAGGTGCTTTGTATCTGGTTTTGCTAAGAGATTTATTTGGACGATTATTTCGAGGTAAACAATATAGAATAAATACTGATCGATAATTCTGAAAAATATTTTATATCTGGATTGAACATAACTTCATAATATAATGAATTTGCGAAACAGCCTGAAATGGCCTACCGTTCGTTTCGCAGATGTATAAGTTAGGTTTCCTCGTTCCAACCTCTTCACTCTTGAAGGAAGACAAGAATAAGCAAATACCCTGTCAGCCTTCAAAATGAACGCTTATTTTAAGTTGGTAATAATATGTCTAGTTCGTCCATAGGAATGATTGAAAAGTTTTACGAGAAGACTACGAAAAGGCGGTCTTACGACAGTGCAGAAGGATGTGTGATGAACGATACACGATTCCTTCACACGAATAACCTGTTTCTAAGACCTAAGGCGCAGATGCTAATCTAAAAGCATGCCTGAAAACAAAGAAATTATTACCTAGTCCAGCCTATTCACAATGGGCAGTCGTAGTGATCAAGTTCAAGGAATCAATCGAGTGATAAAAACACGGTAAAGAAGAGACGAAATAGATAGGGAAAGAAACGAAGTATGTATATACATTAGTCAACCGATTTTCATGAATACTTTGAATGATAGGCACCATCTTCTTGGTGGACTTGAGCATGAAATTAAATAAGATGCTATTTCATTAGTTGGTCGCCAATAAACTACACACTGGCATTAAAGATTATATTTCAACAAGCTGAACTGTATTGTATACATCCTTGCATTTATTTTTTTCGCTACAACAATTCAATCCTTACGAGTTAAAATTAAATTCATTATTTTATTTTAACTCCTAAATTAAATTAAATTTATTATATTTAAATCCTTATTATTTTCAACACAAATTCAGCATGGAGTTTCCGCCTTCAGATGATAGAAAATTTGTGACTTTTAAGCCCAAGAGATAAAGTTAAAACAGGAAAATTATATACATTCTAGAAAATAAAAGTAACTTTAATACAATAATAATGGATACATCTCAAGCAAACTTCACAACATTAGCGAATTGTATTGCAGTATTTCCTAATCAGCCGCGCAATGAAGCATTTTTAATTATAGAAACATTAATAAAATTACTTATATATCTGGCCAAACAAAAAAAGATAAATTCTGAGTAATAGGAGAAAATCAGTCACTTAGGGTGTTGAAATCCGAAACTGATGATAACACGGGACAGCGATCAATCACAATATCTGTCACACGCACGTCAGTTGACGAAGGGCTCTTTCTGAAAGAGAGACGAACTCTCTTGGCCTACTGCTCTCCATAGGGCCGCCCATGCAAATGCATCAAGGAGGGCGCCACTCACCGCGAGCGACCGGTAAGGGAAAAAGAAGCAAGTGAAGCAGTCCTACCACCCTTGAACCGGTTTATACACTCAATCAGTCGGGCAATTAGCATTCATTATGCGCTGTGGAGGAGATCGAAAATGTCGGAGTGGGAGGCTTTTTCGGTGGAAGAGAACAGGTTGTTTTCGTTCAGTCACCACAAGAGAGAGGAGTCGTAGGTACGTGTTTTGATTGGGTCCGTCGCGATGGCTATGCATTTCATTGACGCTTTTCAAGAGTGATTTTTTTTAACGCCTCCAGGGATATGCGAACCTCATGAGGAAAACGGTGGGCATTTAAAAAATTTAAAGTTTCAAGGAAGAGGTCCCGTCGAAGTAATAATTAACGCTTGGGGTTGAAAAATTGTCGGTCCAGCGCCTTTAATTTCCATTAAGTTGATTACGAGAGACTAATTGTTGCGTATGATCGGCATACACTGCGTGAATTATTCATGAACTTCATATATTTAAGTCAAACTCGAAGCGGTGGAAAGTAAATATTATGGCCTACGAAATGTATTCAAGGAATGAAGATATCCTCCAATTTCAACTCTCCGGATTTAAATGATTAAACGGTTTCAAGGGCAAGGTGTGGTAGTAAACTGCGAGACGCAGGTATACCGAGGGTACAATGCATGCATCGGGGGTATTCAAACTGTATATGTTAATTAATATAGCGGAGTCACCGTTATGACTAGCAATAATTTGGGAGAAGCCTTCTTCAAAATTTGGAAAAGCTTTCCAATAGTTAATTCTTACGTAATTGGGTGAATGATAAATTGCATTCGGCAATTTCCTCATGATTGCATAAGGAATCAATAGAAATAGGAAAAAAAGACAATATGCAAATATATATAACTAATAACTTCAGGCTTTACTTTGTGAAACCTCTCCATACTGGAAGTAAAGAAATAAAACTTTGTAAGGTTCACTGTTTTAATAGTGATAATACTAGATAACAGTGAACCTTACAAAGTTTTATTTCCTTACTTCCAGTGCAAATATATAGCTAATCATCCATCATAACTATAAAATACGTCAGGAAATATTGCTGCGTATCTAGAGAGATAAATTAAAGAACGCAACATTATGGTGAGCCAACCATTGATGCCTTCAGTTACTAAATAATTTGTGCGACAGCCAGTTTTTTTTTACTATTTACAGTCAATAAAACTCACGATGATTAAGGAATTCATCAGATTTCTCAGAAATTTTAATCTTCTCGGTGCCAAAAAATGCAACTAATAACGTTCCCTCGACTCTTTTAATGCCAGCACAGTGAGCACTATGCAAAGTTCTTCGTGTGGACTTGAGTCTTGAAGGGATCAGAAAACTCTTAATTTAAATCTTAACATGTTGAGACGGAATTTCAGCCTACAAAATTTTACTTTAGACGTATTTTATAAAAGGGAAGAAGGATATGAAAGGTAGAAAGGGAATATAAATGGGGTGATGCACTTCCAAGGCAGTTGCACAGATGCACTACAAATCCCTCCGAAGCATCGATTTTCTCCAATCCCTGCCCTCTCGTTTTCTCCCATCCACCGCCCTCCCCCAAACAATCCATCAGTCCCATTCCTATCTACTCATCGTCTCCCTTGTTCACCAAACCTAAACCTTCCCTTCTCGATACATATTTGTCTGAAACGTAATAATGTGTTCCTGAAGATTACATAAATTGTCGAAACCTGGATCGAGAATGAAATTTTACGCGGTGAAACTTGCTACCCATTTCAACGATCTCAAGTCCTTAAACGGTTGGCAATCGAAAAGTGAGGAAACAATAAGGAAATGGTAAGAAGAATGGGAGAGAAGTGAAATAATGTAAAAATCTTCAGAAGAACAAGGAAAAACTTAATTCGCCATAGCATAAGACATAATGGCATGGTAAAGATAGTCCTCGAAGGACAATTGGAGGACAAAAACGGCAAGAAGGGCGTCAGATGACATACATGTGACATACGATGAAGGATATCGAAGAGAACTACTTATTAACTGATAGGAGAATAGAGTAAAGATCCCCAATCGCAGAATTGTTGACTAACTATGATGATGAATGAAACAATATTGCCGATAAAAAGTGCACTTATGGTGTTCTAACTACACATCACGTAAGTAAAGAATCATTTGTCATAGAAGGCTTTTCGGGCTTACAGCCGGGTGGTCTCTCTCCATTCTGCCGGCGTTTCGGAACTCGAGTCGTGTTCCATCCTCAGGTCAGCCCTTAGGTCACCCGAATTAGGAATGGGTAGGAAGCCGAATAGACTTCTTTGACTATATTCACCGGGAAAGCATCAGATCTTACTTAAAGAAGCATTCGCTTCTCCCTGGAAGGAAAAAAAGATTGAAATAAAAGTAAAGAACAATGCGGCAACTAATTTACCCTCTTGACTAATTGGTTCGTGGAGACCCCTTTTGTCGATAGACTTTGGAGGCATCGTCATTTCTACGGATTCTTTAGATTCCTCTACTCCAGGATTTTCCATCCAACATTCCGTTCCAGTCTCTACTCTCGGTATTTATTCCAGACAGAAACTGAATCCAATGAATTCTTGTCTTCGTTTAAGGCCGAGATGACTTCTTGAGGGGGCCTGTAACCTTTTGAGTCGCAGTCAATAACTAGAGGAACAGTAAGGTGGTAATTATTTTTAAGTGGAAGATACAAAACTCCAACTTGCTCCATGAACACATTAGACCAAGAAATATTATCAATACTCCATAAATTATAACACTTCCATGCAGTGGCGGATACAAATGGGGGGCGCCCCCTAACGGGGATGCCCCCCATGCCCCCTGAACATTTCAGAACCACAATAATGTAGTTTCCATCATCAAAGAAAACGAAAGGCATTGATTGCGATTCGTTACCCACCATTAGTGTATTCATAATATACAAATTATTTGGTTTCATAAATCCCAGTTTAGACGAATGTTTATGGTCAATTTTAACCTCATTTGAAAAAGACCAGATTGGCGCCCATGCGATGCCACTCCACGTGACGTCACAGAGACTTTGATAGATAACTAGAGGAACAGTAAGGTGGTAATTATTTTTAAGTGGAAGATACAAAACTCCAACTTGCTACATGAACACATTATATACGATTTGATAGGAGCTTTACATCGTCTGAGATTATCAATGCAAGCATGAGGCACAGAGCTCAGGGAAACACCTACTAAAATTGCCTATGGTCGAAAAGTTTCCTCCGTTTGATAGGTTTTTAATAATCCTTATTTAAGCCCAGCGCTACCTGCTAGCAGGGCACTCTGCTACCTGCTAGCAGTCTGCATCGTATCGGCGCTCGCACCAAGGTGGCCTCACACAGCGGGAGCCGGAACCAGAATGACGTCACATGGGCTTTTCCCAGAATTATAACTTAGCCGTCGCGTTTTCACGCGCTTGAAAATTTTCACTTTTCATTTAAACGAGAAAAATAGATATCGTCATTTAAAAATCTAAAAGCGTTAAATAAGTACTCCAGGAGTAATAATATTTCGATTTAGGTAACAAAAAAAAAGGAAACCACCCTATTATAGTGTCAGGAAATTTGCGTGCATTAGTTTTGGAGTGCCCCTCGCAGAATTGGGCAAACAAGAAATCTTCCGTACCCGTATGGAAATCCAGCCTATGCAGACGAAGTTATCGCAGTCGTAGATAAGTTTAGCTGTACAAAAATTCATGACCATTGAGTTTTTACGCAGTTAATTTCTCACATGAGTTCTATTTATTAGCAAAGCCTCCCGACGAATTTATTCCCACAGTAATAATTTCTCGCTCCAATTTCCACATGTTATTGCCCGATGTCCACATCTTTTATGCCTTATCTCTCTGAATCGGCGTCTCCAACCCCACTCCATTTCCAAATTTGTGCCTAAAAATCCCATCTGCCATCTCGGACGGCCCGAGCCCTTCCGATGAGGGACTTTTCTCCCCTCCCACCGCAGAAAGTTTGATATCTCACTCGAATTATATATTCTATTCGCCCATTTATTCGCGTGTCATTAGCATTCTACTCCTTTCGAGGCAAAAAATTACCATTATTTTTATACGCCTGTTCTTTTGTTTTAAATATCCTCTTCCTCTCGATTGTCTCTCAATGCCCTCAATTATTATTCATCCGTGGCGGATATTTTTTTCTATCTCTCCCTAAATCCTACCTTGTTCCAAAAAGAGCAACGAAACGCTTTCCACTTAAATGTTTTGTGACATTAACGAAAAAAAGGAGAAGGAAAAAGTCAATGTTTTTCAAGAGGAATTGCTGTATAATTTATTATTCATTCATTAAATTAATGCAATCCTACATTTATGAAATGGTATGATTTCGTACGTGACCCCAAGGTTAAAGTAGGAAATAAAAATATATTCACTCTTGATGTATTCCGTACTTTTATCACTGCCCAAGCTTGTTCACGAAAAATCCTACTGAGTAGCAATTGAAATCGCCACCGATGTACCCCGTCAAACAGTAAAAATTGAGTACCTCAATGTAGTAGGTAATACACATCGAATATTGAAAAATTGTATTTTGAGGTACTCATTTTTCACTCTTTCACGGAGCACATCGGTGAGCGATTTTGGTTGCCGATCATTAGGGTTTTTTCGCAAACAGGCTTGAGCAGTGATAAGATTGCAAAATATGTCAAGGGTGATTTATTATATTCCCTGCGTCACTTACGAAATCATGCTTTTTCACATATTATGTAGGATTCCAAAATTTTGATGAATGAGTGATGAATTATAGAGCAGGCCCTGAATATTGAAACATAAGAACTTAACAAAACACTGGCTTTCCTTAAGGTTAAATGCAATTCGTCTCAAAATCATCCCCAGTAATAAAATAGTTACTAACATTGTTGATGGCATTTACTATCTTAAACTCAAATAGTTTAAAACTGCTTTGCAAGATAAACAACATTTTTATCAGTTGAAATTTTCACTGAATGCAAATATTGTCTCATTTGAACCTTAAAATTTTTAATTTCCCACGTTTTCAATCATTGAGCGTCATTAACGCAAGGAGACAATGTAGATGTAAATATAACTGAGACGAAAATTCAATTGAAAAATAACTCGTGATGGAAAAAAGTGATTTGAATATTTTTTCTTAATAAAAAATTATTTGATCGAATCCCTCCTTGGGTAAATGTTTCATGCATCCGAGGATTATTTCTGGCCAATTAGTCCTAAACAAGCATTGATTCGGAAACCGCAAACCTCTTACAAATATCGCTTTCACAATGCAGTCTCTCATTAAATTATCCTCATCTTAGTAACCTAAAAAAATTATTGATATAATAATATTGAAGAGATTGGATAAAAGTAAGTAAAAAGTTACATAGTAGTAAGTGGTATGTAAAACCCCATTAAAAAATCAGTATTTTACGGATGCATCACAATTACGCAATGGTGAACACTAAAAAACGTCTACATTTTCCCACAGTTGTACACAATCAATAACATACCATATCGATCACTGATAATTTACCCATCTCTCACGAGTAGTATCCAAAACCGTTACATTTGCTCTAGAAAACACGAAAGTACTACAGCCGTCCTTACCATTTTATTGCGAAATGGCAAGGTGACTAGACATCGTAAATTTAATTATACTTGCTCAATAATCGATATGTATCATCTACCATTCATTGAGGTTCTCATTTTTCACTCTTTGACTTCATGAGCGAATTCACTTGCTGCTAATTTGGGTTTTTCGCGGACAAGCTTGAGCAGTGATAAGAGTAGCAGAATACATCAAGGGCGAATTTTTTCGTTTCCGACAAAACAAACACGAATATTATAATAAGCAGGCGAAACTACGCCCCCTTAAAGCTTTTTACGCAACTGACTTCTCAAATTCTATAATTATCTCCCATTTTATGCCGCACTTCCGCGAATAATTGCAGGCGCTAATCACACATAATAGCCCTCCCATTACGAGATACACAAAATATTCATGCGGGACTACACAACGAAACGTGCTTAAATAGTGTTCGGAGCAGCAAAAAAATAATTCTTCGAGGGGGTACGAGGACCTTCATAATTGGAGAAACATCGCATCATCAGGAGTTTTGTACACGCCAGGGAAACCAGAAGGTCTGCCACGATATTTACCGTGGTAACATGTAATACTTGTTCCTCCTTAACTCCCCTAACCATACTCACCTAGCTCAGATAACAATCAAGAGCTCCGATTCGCATGAGCACTTTTGCCTCGCGCTCGCGAAAATTAATGAGCAGCCCTTACATTTCCAAAATAGAACCGAGAATATTCGAGCACGGGCAGATACCGAACAACTTTGCAGTCGAAGGCTGGGAACACGAAAATCTCCCCAACCCTTGAGACCATAACAGGCAAAAAAATGGTAGCCTTTTCTGCGCGAGGAAAATCATACAATTTGGCATCCCCTGAAGGGCATGCTATCCTTTCTCGCAAATAAAAATCATCGATTTCATCTCGTGCTGGCCTTTATTTTAAGGAGTCATGATATTCTCTTCACAATAAAAACAAATGTGCGGATGATACTGGAACTGTGAATATCTAAAGTAGTTCAAGTAAGAGATGGCAGGTGCCACTGATAATTCCAACACTTGATCCGCCGAAATTTGACTTCACGTGCTTGCACGAGCACGCGATGCAGCATTTATTGCCACGCGCAAAAACGCAACAAAGACCATATTTTTTGGGACAAATTGAAGACAAACTAGCCTGGGTGAGAATTTCGGCAAGTATCTCGATGATTTTTCGAAACGCAAACGGCTCGCCAAAAATTAACCGGGCAAATTTGAGAGAACATGGAGAAAATACTGGAGTGGCAGAAGGCATGGGTTTCACTGCTTTCTCACTCATTTTTCCATATTTAAAAATACACGGCCATGTTACTAAAATTGAACTCTATTCAAATGAAAAAAAAAATAATCTCACATAGCACACTTACAGAACTTACAAACGATCGCTATATCAAAGGTGAGATGCGTGAAACGGATATATTTTTATAGAATGATAAAAAATGTTGGTTCAGACGATACGTCATAAAATTTCTGAAAATCATGGTGACACATTAAAATTCGTTTCCTATTTCCGTTACATTATATCCCAACCAATGTTTGGCCGGACCTACGGAATTCTTATATAAAAATAAACGAATAAAAGTTTATTAATACTCATTTCCTCATAAGTGCAAATGCTAACAAATACAACAACTCTACTCAAACAATAAAAAACCAATACATCTGGCACAATTTTCATGGCAACAGAAAGAAAAAAAATACTGAAGTAAAAATAACCCAATGTAAACAGTGACAACAGACGGAAACGAACACGAGAAAGAGAAAAATCAAGAAAAAAAACTTCCAGATAACTTGAGTGATGTACGGTGTAGAAGCCACAGGATTGAATACGATATTTGATTTCCTTGAAAGAAAAACAACCGGCTATAATAACAGGAAAATAATCCGCCAAGTACTCAGAAACCATAGCCTAATTCAAGTGTAGAAAAGGAGGAAAGCTTCAATAAAGTTAGCTGAGAAAAATTTCTGAATCGAGTATTTATAGAGGCTTTAAGGTGTAACTTAAAAAATGGAGCTAATCAACTTGTAATTCACGATATACCGGCAATGCTGTGCACTGTTCATAAGATAAAAGGTAACGTAACGTAACTGCAATGCTAAACCGCGGCTTAACTGGCGGCAAAATAACTTAAAAGCGAACCTTGTTGGTGTCCACGTAAATTCCAATCCGGATGAAAGATATGATCCAAAACACAATTCTCGCATTTGGGTGAGACGGTGTGTCACTCTCCACGGCAATTGAAAGATCGATGACCGATTTTTTAATTGGCGGAAACGGCAGCCGAAAAATTGGAGGAATTTTCCAGCCTAACCTCTCGAACCCCAAATTACATTTGCACGCTCGAACATATACTTTTTCCAATTTTGAATACGAACGAAAACAGACGATGGGCGACGTGAAAAATGTGTGGGGAGAGAGAAATAGGAGAGAACCTGGGGGACAAGGGATGAAATCAGCAGGTGGTGGGCGTGAAATGAAGGCGTAAAATTATTGTAGAAAACCTGTCGTTTTCTTGCCTTGAAATTCGCAATCGGCGTGAAAATCGATAATGCTTCGAAACTCCCTATTTTACTCCCTCCTTTCTCCAACTCCAGGCTTGAGTGTTCACGGAAAAATTACTTCTCCGACCCATTCCTGCAATATTATTACTTACGTCGCGCGAGCATATGTTAATCAATCTTTCCAATCGATTAATTATTTTCATTCGCGGGACAAAGACGACGCTTCGCTAGCCATCGAGGTCATCAGCTTTGTCGTCAACCGAATTTGCCGACCTCTTCCCTTGCCTTCGGAAATTTTTCATCCAAAATTAAGGACGCCGCGTCGCTTCCATAGGAGTCGGGGTAGGTGTTAGAACATTATTAGTAACCCAGGGATAATTACCCAGTTCTCATTTCTCGTGCAGGACACATCGTCCCCTCATAACCCCCATGGGTGGAAAATGAGCCTAATTCCACGTCTTCACGAAAAGAGATAACTCCTCATCAATGTTCTCCCCACATAGCTTCGGATTGGTTCGGACTTCCGGTCGAATGAGAATGACGAAAAAAAAGACGCACGAAATTGCGTCATTTTTTTTCTTTCGCCTCGTATCATGTGAAACCTGGCAATTTCTTTCCGAGGGTCGCCCGAGGCAGTCTTACCGAACTCATCCATTAATTAACACCATCGGTGTGTGGGACACGATGTCACAAAAAAACTTAAAAATTCCTTTGATACGCAATCAAATTTTTCTCCACTGCCCCGAAATGCGTTGTTTTCGAAGGCGGGAGAAGAGTTGTGTAATGGTTTAAGCCTGCTATATCGGCTCATTTAAGGTAAGGCGACTCCAGGAGTAATTTGGGGACACTACCAAGCAGAAACGGCTTCTTTTCAATCAGGTAGCATACAAGTGGAAGGTATAAAAACGAAAATATGGAGGGTATACTCAGAATTTATGTAGATCAGCACATTCGTGCTATGATCCACCACCACTGATAGGATGAAGATATACAATTATAATGTTCTATTTCTCTTGTGAAACAAGTGTTCTCTGCTCACTGAATTTCTTCACCATTGCAAAACATGTCTTACGAAGTGTACTTCAATTAGTAACAGGGTTTATTTTTGATGAATAAGTAAATATTTCCGTCGATATAGCGTTTTGCTAATCTATTTCATTTCAAGGATCACAATTTAAAATTACGTAGCGGTAACTTGCAAGTATGAATTACCAAATATACTGAATACATTATTAACAGAGGTTTGTAGCTAAATAAAAATCATTTGTTTGTGATTTTCTATCATTGAATTGGTTTCAAACAAAGAAACAATATTTTTAAAGAAATATCTATTTAGAAAGGTTTCACGAAAAGAATATGCTCTTTTCCGCTTTAATATGAAGTTCGCAATCAAAAAGTAAATGAAATAAAATAATAATAATAATAGCAAGAAAAAATAGAATCCTGGACACCGATGAACCATACTACAAATACCATCCACCTGATGTTATGGAAAACGATGAGTGCAAATATACTGGAATGCAGAAATAAAAACTGACCGAGCAATTAAAAACAATAGACCGGACATAGTTATAATAGACAAAATAAAACGGCACACTACCCTCATAGACTTGACAATTCCCTTAAATCATAATGTACAGAAAGCACAATCCACCAAAATTAACAAATATGCAGAACTTGCAGCAGAGATCAAAGCCTTGTGGAAGATGCAGTCAGTAGATATATGCCCAATAGTGATAACAACAACAGGAATCACACCGTGCGAAGTTCTACACCAGCTAAAAAAGCTAAACTTGGAGAAAACTCTACCAAAAATACAAAAATCAGTCATCCTGGACACCTGTCATATTGTCCGACGGTTCCTTTCAATAGAATAATGACGGAAGTAATAACAAAACACAGCTGAACTTGACTTGTTCCGTTCACTGTGAACAATCCTTGTAAGACAGCAAGAAGGAAATAGGAAAATAATAATAATTATTATTATTATTTCAATAAAATTAATTAATAGTTTTATAAAATTGAGTAACATTCTTCTAAATTCTAAAATTAAGAATATTTATTCTAACTTTGGTCTGTCATATGAAAGAAAAACGCAGATACGATTGAGGGAAAAAATCTCCAAAAGCGGCGGAATTTCGTGCCGTGTCGTTAGCATAAAAAAAACAGGCATCAAATTCCACCCTTGACGATAAGTCAGCTTTTACGAGAAACTCCAGGTGCTAAGTGAAACTGATGGGTTGAGTAGGTACCACCCACATGATAAGGCGAAATTATAATTTGAAAATTATTCGCAAAACGAATTTTTATCCCGATAAAATTTTTATGAACACTCTCCAACTTCATGAAATTCGACTCCCTTTGAAATGGCAATGAAAGGGTTTCACTCGTTTTTAAGGTCCGATTTTATCCGTTAAAAGAGTCTAATTTATGCAAAAGGAGTGCTAATGAGCCGCCGACACATTGAGCCGGGAATACTCAAAGGCGTTAATAGGCAGCTCTCGGTCGCCTCGGGGTAACCCTATTGTAGTTTCCCATCTTGTTATAACGAGAAGGGAGGGATAAGTTTGGCTCGCCGGGAGGGGGAGAGGGATTGAATGTATAAAAAAAGTGACGCTCCAAATGTCCGCCGAAGACATTTTACGCTCCACTAACTTTTTTCACCGAAAGAGTCCGAAGGAATCATACACTTGGCCCAAGAATTCGACGGCACCTGAGGTTTGAGGAAAGGGGAACTTTTGGAGGACTTGGAACTTTTGGGGAAAGATTATATGAGCTGGCCAGAAATTTCAAATCTTCCCTAACGAAAGGAAATCGCTGGCTGTAACATTAATTCCATATCCATAATTATTTCCATCATGAAACATTATTTCTTTTATAATTTGAAAAATTCAATTACTCCTCGATTTTATCAGAAGAATGATTTAGGCATTTCTAGGATCCGCGAACGATCAAAATTAAAAATTCTACCACCACGATGCCTTAAGTTATCGATTCTCGATACCGATCCAATAACTATTAAATAAATTCTCGATACCAATACCATTAATGTTTTACTTATAATTGTTAAGTTTTTTTAACTTAATTTTACTAATTGTATTGAAACATTTTTAATAATAAAAAATTTCATTAGGATTGTGTAAAAATAAAAAATGTTATATTGGTCATACAACATTCTATTCCTGCCACTTATTAAAAAAAAAAAAATCCGAAAATTGAATGGCAGTCACAATGATTAGTTCCATTTATTGTAAGCATAGAAATACCAAACAATGTATGTTCTATACAAGAAGAATACAAAGCATAAAAATGCCTTCTGGTAAGAAGGAAAAGAGAAGGCTGATGTTATCAGGGGAATTTGTATTTTGTAACTTATTGGAAAAGTGAAGGAGACATGAACGCTCGATTTGGCTCCGATAATTTAATGTGGATGACACGATAAATTTTAGCCGGATTCCTACATGCACCATCATTATTCCTACCAAATACAAACATCGGTATGCACTTGTATGTAATTTAGAATTGAACACACAGATAATATTTCTGAAATACTATCCTTAACCCTTTTAGTCATAGTGTCAATATAAATGGACATGAATTTAGGGAATTTTAACCTCCCAACGTTCGTGCTTGTCCATATTTATGGGCATAGTAATGACCTCAGCTGTCGGTCGCCTCCTCCAAATACCATAACCATAACTTTATGGGCATAGACCATAAAATTTTACTTCGCAAAAAATAGCCAACATTATTGGCAAAGTGCTCGTGACACCATAATTAAGTTTAAATAGCAAAAAGAATAATTTTCATCTACGTAGAGAAAAATATATCAGACTGAAAAGGTTAAAATGTATCCACTCCTTGAATTTAACCGTTGACATGTAGATGAACCAGCAGGTGAGATCACTGCCGCGAACCAAGACAAGCATATTGGTGAGAAGAATTGACTACCGACCGGAAACGAGAGACAGAGAGAGCGGTAGAACCATAAGAAATCATCCGTAAAGCAAACAAGACCACTTTAAACATGAGAATGAGAAGGAAGTCGAAAAGACAAGGTACTTGTGGATGGGGAGGAGATGAGAGAACACCTCCGCAACTATTCTGGGGCGGACGACGACTTTTCCGAAAAATCCTCACGTGATTTTTCTCGGAGCGGTAGAATCAAAGAAGACTCGACTCGATGGAGAGGAGACAGATGACTGTGCAGTCTGCGCTGCGGATGAGAGGACTCGCTCTGTAGCGGTGGCAAGATGGACAGGAGGGAAACTTTAATCGTGTCGTAGGGGGCGGGGACAGGTGCTGAAAACACGACATCTTTTGACAAAAAAAGAAAAGAAAACGATCGCATAGGAGGCATTCCATCGAAAATGTTTTGGCTAATAAAGACGATTTCGACCCGGAAGCGGACGGGAAAGAGGGTGGGGGCGGATGAAAGAGTTGTATCTGTCGATGTAATTGGTTATCCCTGCCGCCGGAACGAGGCGCTGCGAGCGGTCTCTCCGTGAAGGGATGATTGGTTGGATTCGGAATATCTTCGCAGTCCAACCGCTTCACTGGGTTGTCCGCTTCGGAACCTCTATACCAAGGGACTGCACATAGGAGGCCCAATTCCATCCCATAGAAGGCTGATTTCTGTTGCCACTTCAGTCACATTTTAACCCCTTCCATGTCTGAATATCGTGCTCCTATCCTGTATTATTTTTTTTTCATTATTTTCAAATGGAATGGTACATAACGAAATGATATTTTGTAGTCAATAATCAACATGGAAGATTGAAATAAATATTGATTATCATTTCAATGCATTTATTCATTAAATATGAGTTCTTAGTGTACATTATGGATGTTTTAACAATGTCAACTTTTCAAAGTATTTATATTTGTCCCCTAAATAGGGATAAAATTATAAAAATCTTATGAAGACCTACACTCGTCACTACGCGATTTGACATCGGAAGTTCATGACGATTTAGACTCTTCATTTCAGCGCAACGTGTTAATTAATTTATTTATCATAGTATTCTGCCGATGAAGGTAGGTTCCCATGGAGTACCTACTAAAGAAGTAATCTGGGAGACTCAATTTCCTTCCAGCACTGCCTCCTTCAATTCACTGTAAGGCCAACTCCCTTTCAATCTCTCTAAAAATCCTATTCTCTTCCCTCCCCTCCCTCGTTTACCTTAAATCCTACCCTCTAACAATGTTTTAAACATCCCATCCCCGCTAAATACTCCCTCCATCCATACCTTCTGCCTCCTACGTATCTAATCTAAAAGCAGCCTCTCCTCACCCACCATGTCCAGCACTTCGTATTTCTCCCTCTTCTTCGTCTATTTCACCTTCTCCATTCTTCTCCATGCCCACATCTCGAATTCCTGATTGGTTAATAAGTTTTCAAAAATGTCCGCGGCGCGGTGATGAGTGCAATGCGATCTCCGAATATTTTGTGGTATAGTGTTTGTAATTGCGAGGAATAGCATGGAAAAGTCATGAATTTGATAAATCACAATCATCGTACACATATATTTCTGTTAAAACCCTTAAGCCCGAATGACACTTCCCAATTTATTGGCCAATCCATTAGATATTGGATTGTGGTCCAACTGACACATATCAATTCTAGTCCAATAACCTTTTCACAGTATTAGACACAATTTCTAGCCCAATTCGGAATTTAGAACAGGTTCTATTTTCTCTTGGCCAATCTCCAATCGGAAGTGAGTTTTGTTGACTCCTTGTGGCCAAAACAAAAAGCTCTTTGCAATGCATCAGGTTTGACTGTCAAACATTGTTTTTTTTTCGAAAATTCGCTTAAAGTTTCTAAAATGTGGACGAAATAAGTTGTTTCACTATTGATAGAAGCGTAAAAATCACACGAATGCTTATATAATGTAAAATCATCGCAATACAGTGGCGTTCTCTAGCGGGTCATAAGAACACTATTTCAGTCAATATTAGTGTAAATATTGCTGCATGTCATACGGTACGTGACGCCCAATATTTTAAACAATATTGCATGCCGATTTGTTGGCCAATAAATTGTAAAGTTTCATACGGGCTTAAGTTTTACTCTATTTCCCCGTGTGAAACTCGGATCACTTTGTCCGTCAGCGACGCGAGTGGTGACTATAGTAAACCCATTTCAATGCGCGGAGTGTGACAACATACTTATAGGCCGATTTGAGGATCCTCTTTTGTAATATTCCTGACCTTCAGAGTCCAACCGCTCCACTGGTTAACCAAATCGGAGCCTCTCTCTCTATCTCACCCGCGTTTTCCGTTTTCAAATTTTTAATAGGTTCCCCACCAAATGAGCGTGGTCGAATGGGTATATCCCCGGGCCATTGCCGAAAATGATGGTCGAGAATTGGGTCCCAAGGTTGCGTTTTCCTTGTTGACGACCCGGGCAACAATCGTTATTCCGTGGTATCCCGGAGGGCTAACACGATAATCAGCATAGTAAAAGTCAAGACGAGGGGGAAAATAAATTCAAACATTCACGATTCTATAAATTTTAATGCAGAAATGTATTAATTGGCTGACGCGCAGAATTATATTCCTCGGAATGGGAGGTATTTTCATGCTGGAGGATATACAAGAAAAAGATACCACCAATTCCTCAATTCTCTGAATCACGAAACTAATCTAGATTTTAAGCATGCTACAGTTATAGGGGATGTCTGATCTCAATAAGAGATCGAAAATTAAGACCGCGAACAATATTATGGCATAAAAGTACGACGGAAAACTACTAACAACCCTCATTTTTCCGTGCACTAATAGCACATAAATTTTAGATCTATGAAATATTCAAAGTAGCCAATCTACAAAACTGTGCTATAAAGACTTGGGTGGAATGATATCTATTCTTTTCTTCCCTAAATTGAGGTCGAGGAAAAGCAATGAAAATATGTCATTCTATAAATAAAAATATAAGCAATTATAGAATTATGCCGTTCCAATAGGATATAAGATAATATAGTAATAAATAGGGAGTTGTTCGTTAATTCTAACGGAATAAAGTTTTATAATTACAATTACGGAATAAAGTGTTACTTACTATTTGATATAGCATGAGTTGTATTTCAATATTTTATTAGCAATATATAATACAAATCCTGAGTGCATTATATATCGAAGGAATTTCGAAATATTTGGCTGAAATAGTTCTGATTAAAATAGATTCTGATCATATGGATAATGATCAATTTAGAAACCGTATTGCATATGAAAAGTATGACAAGCAAAAAAACTACCGCAAACAACAAATACCAGAAAGAATTCCTGGAAATGGATGAGAAGATATACTTAGACAATCGATAGATTATAGAAAAAAGATGTTGAAAGCAAAGACTATATAACCATGTCAGTGCCAACATTTGGGAACTTAGTGTATATTTCGAGGAGTTATGTTTGTTTGATTGTTTAATGAATGTATTGATACACTGCGTGATTAAATTAATTATAATCGAGAGTGTCATCAAGAAAAGGCCAAAATGCCAAAAACCTTACGGGGCTAAGTTCGAGGAATACCCTCGTCACCAATGAGCTTAGGAGATTTTATTGACCCAACTTCAACCCAATGCTGCAGTCAAGTTTACCACTTATTTCCACTGTTAAAAAAATCGTTCGCCTTTTCCAGGATACGAACCCGAATTCCTCGATTTCCGGACGTGTGCTATAGCATGCTACCGAGGCGTCAATCCTCTCTGTCGACATTTGTGGACTTGACTAGACACGATGGGTCGGACTGCTGAGCAAATAGGGTAGTTTCCTTCATCAAAGAAAACGAAAGGCATTGATTGCGATTCGTTACCCACCATTAGTGTAATCATAGTATACAAATTATTTTGTTTCAGAAATACCGGTTTAGACGAATGGCAATGGCCAAGTTTTATCCTCATTTGAAAAAGGCCAGATTGGCGCCCATTCGATGCCACTCCACGTGACGTCACAGGGACCTAGTTTCTATACGAGAAGATAGGAGTTATACATCGTCTGAGGTTACCAATGCATGCATGAGGCGCAGAGCTCAGGGAAACATGTATTAATGATCACTTATTAAAACTGGCTAAGGTCGGAAAGTTTTCCTCGTTTGATAAGGTATTAATAATCCTTATTTAAGCCAAGCGCTACCAGCTAGCAGGGTACTCTGCTACCTGCTAGCATCCTGCGTCGTATCAGCGCTCAAAGCCTCGCCCCAAGGTCACCTCACTTGCGGCAGCGGGAACCAGAACGACGTCACACGGAGGTTTCCCGGCATTCATACTTAGCCGTCGCGTTTTCGCGCGCTTGAAAATTTTCACTTTTCATTAAATCGCGAAAAATAGATATCGTCATTTAAAAATCTAAATGCCAGAAGTACGTACTCCAGGAGTAATAATCTTTCGATTTAGGCAATAAAAAAATAATAGGAAACCACCCTATTATGCGACTAGTAACCCAATTCGCGCGACACTGCGCCACAGCGGGAGAGCGAACACTAAACACTAGAGGTGTTCGCTCTGGATTGATTGAACTGATTGTAGAACACTAGCCACGGAGATAACTTTTCGTAGTCACTCGTAATGCACAAGAGTGCGAAATTCCACAGAGAAAAAAATTCATTCACCTAAACCCTGACTTGAACCAGGATCCTTGATTTCCGATAGAGATTTCTGAACGTACCTCTTGGAAGTCGGTTCTTTGAAAGTGTCTCAAAAAAATATTACCAGCGATTCAGGACATTACAAAAAAACAGAGCTAAAACTCCCAAAATATAAAGCTTATTCTAAGTAAGGCAATAAAATCCTACCGCTATTTAAGTTTTAAAATTACAACCAATCGAGAATTCCATGAGCGAGAGGGAAGTTCTCACTTCCAATACGCATCAATCGTCAAACTCAATTACAGTGGATCCTTGGAAGTTTGGCGAAAGGTCCTCACTTTCACAAAAATACCCAGGCGCATCGTGTTGATTGATGATAGATGACATTTACGGAGAGGACACGACAGGAAGTGCAACGCTGCAGTTGTTCAAAAGTAAGTAACATGATGATATTTATCCTTTGAGTCGTTCGAAAATTCGATCACCAAGAGTAATTTTCCTTATTTAACAACAAGTTGAAAATGACGGGCCGAAAGGCGACAAAAAAGTCATCGGTCTCATTTAGGAGGGGCCAAATGACTCCACAATCACAGCCCACTTTCAGCCAAAAGTAGCCTCGTTAGAGAAACCAATGACGAAATTAACCCGGTGTCTAACCTTTCTCCAGAAGATTTTTTTCTCCACTGTTTCCGGCTACCACAAGGTTGAATGAAGTGACATTGATGACCACGAGAAAAAAAATTACCTGGACCGCGAATCGAAGCAAGGATCTTTGGCTTTCTGCCTAGCTCCTAGAACCGTTGAACCTCGGAAGTCGGAAAGAAAAAGGTGTGTGGTTCGACTCCGGGCTAGGGGAATTTTTCTCACGGTAACTAATGTGAATTACACCGCCGTTCGCGCGGCAGGTTTGAAATAAACCACATTGAATGAGTTGAGGTGAAAATAAAGAAGAAACTCGCGGAATATATGGAAAACAAACAAATTTGTGGGCACCTCTAAGGAGACTTTAGTGTCCATACTTCATAGGTAGCTCAAATGGACACCAGCGTATCCAGAAATATCGATTGCAAAATCATTTCGAAAACAATTTATCTGAAAGAATACGTGATTTGCTTTCTGCTTTTGCACGTCCGTGCAACACAAAATTTTAATAAAGAAGGTACTTGGTAGGTATCATAAATAAGGCAATAAAGCAACACCACGTATGAACGCTCACGCTAGGATTTTATGCGTTCCATCATTATAAAAACAGGGCAACTGATTTAGTCACGCATAAAACATACATTATGAGATCAATGGACATTAATCGAATATTTCAACTCACAGACAGTTGGAAACAGGAGGAACTACCGAGAGTGCGAAACCTAGTAATTTCCCCGCGATCGAGCCCACCGCTTTGAGGGTAAAAAAAAAACAGGATCGCCCACCAACATTCAGAACGCATGCTCCTCAATGAACGGTCTTCGCACTGCTATCAATGGAGTTATTGGGCGCTACTAAATACGGACATTGGTACGTGACTCCTCGCAAAACATATCCTCCCTTCCCGATGTTCAAGAGAGAAGAGGAGATTCAACCGTTCCGCCGATTGAGCCGAGCCACTGCCATGCTACATGTGCGACCGAAAACAAAAAAAGAACGAAATTAGCAACGCTTCATCTTTAGCTCGAAACTTACGGAGTGGAGTGATTGATTTCATGGAGTGTTTATCGCGGTAACGCAGCAGCTTTGCGATTCAAGACAAATTTTTCTTTCGAACTTTTCACAAATTACATTTTTAATAGTAATTTCCCATATTGCAGCACTCGGTGAAAAACTTGAAGTTAGACCACATAGTATACCTACAGACGAACAAAAGTATTTTTTCATGATAATAATGTCAACGAATACATTTTTTACCTCAAAATAATTCCAGCAGTCTGAGTAGACATACGTCCCATTTCCGAGCAACTACCGAACTTGAATTTCGTCCACAAAATTTATAAGCTTATAATTCAGAAATAAGTACCTATCTATCTACGGCAAGGTATCCACACACACTTTTATCATAAAGTAATGACGCCGCATATATATCAGTTTTTATTTAACACACTTATTGCGGCCTTTATTTTTTTCGACGGATAGACAAGAATCGCTGCATGATTCAATAAAAAAAAAGGATTTTTAGTCCAATTTTTTCAAATGATTAATCTAAAATAAATAGTTAAGATCTGTACCTACTCGATAAAATTTTAAGAAAAGAAAGACTAGCATTTTCCTTATTTTAAATAAAGTATCAATTACTTTTCTTCTCAATGGAACCTCCTTAACAGTTCCGCCGATTGAGCACAGTCATACCAACACTCGCGAGTAAAAAAAAACCGAGAATGGTAACGCTCCATCTTTGGCTCTGAAGGGGCGTGCGGCTTGATGGAGCGTTTAAGAGGCGATGAAGATATGGATCCAAGGCGGGATATGGAGATTTGAGAGCGGGCAGCATCCAAGTAGAGGGAACCGAGAGAAAGGAATTGGCGGTCTGGGTGTGGTTTTTCCCTCCCGTGAAAGTGAACGGGGCCGCATTCTTCCCGGTCGAATGGGATCAATAATGCAGCAGCGCCCATTACTCACGATAGAGTGATGGAGAGGATGGATCTTTGTATACAAAATTAGACGGAGAAATAGGAGCTGAATAAAATGCGTGTAAGTAAATGGAACGAAATAAGACGGTAAAGGTTAAAGTGATTCGGGAGTTTTGTAGTGGAATTTCGGCGTATTGAAATGAAAAGCGGCTGCACTTTTCCAGAATGATTAATCTTTTTTTCCGTTCAAGACATTTATCATTCTGAAAAAGTGCAACCACCTTTCATTTCAATTTCAGACGGTAAAACTACATCGGCCACATCATTAGGTATGATGCCCTGATGAAGACAAACGTCGAAGGACTTGTAAACGGGAAGACAGGCAGAGGAAGGAAACTCCTATTGAGTTTCATACGACAGATTAAATACGTGAAAAATATATGGTTAGGAGACAGTAGAGCGCAGTGGAGAACTGCGTCAAACCTGTCTTCGATTTGATTACTTATGACGATGAAGAGAAATTACACGAAAATAGCTGAACCGTCAACTAATGGAAGCTTATCTTAATAATAATTATTATTTTTAACTTTTTTAATCTTAGAAATGCAAATTTTGAAAGCCCCAGACGTGAAATCCAAAATAATGCCAGAAATATAAAATTATAACGAGTAGAGAAAGGATAATCTAAAAAAACATTCCACATTATTCCTGGTCGACGGGTATCAATAACGTAGCGCCCATTACTCACGACAGGGCGATGGAGAGGATGTAACTTTATATACAAATGTGACGGAGAAATAGGAGCTGAATAAAATGCGTGTGAGTGAAGGAAACGAAATGAGATACGCGTGGTCCATCCCGGCGGCGTATGTTTCTCTCGCGAAAGCAGCTTGATGTACGGCTGTTCGCCGCATGCATATTTAATAATTCACCGATCAGAACTCGCCTTCTTTGTGATGAATGGACAAAAATCAATTTTTCTTCTCTAAGATACGCTTAGCCGTTCAAGACATCACACGTAAGCTTGAGAGAGGGTGGGACGAATTTATAACATATAAAATCACCAGGAGACTTCGTAATTTTCACACTGCTCTAAGAGGTGTCAATTTTCAATTATTAAAGAAAAACTAGTGATTTCACTCACATGGTGGGCATTTAATTTTCGCTTAAATTATTAAAAAATGTATCTAAAAGAAATAACCTTACGCATTGCGACTTTGCATCTCCTATTCACACTTTAAACGGATATTATTTCAAAGCGTGCGGAACTCAACAATAAAATATACTTTCTTTGCAAGTAATGCTGCAGGTATTATGCTAGTAGTCTTCTCTTGTTCCGCATTTTAAATAAATTTGCTTTGAGTGCTTCTATTGCCATTCATCGCATAATACAAACCTTTAGCACGGTACAAATTTGGATAAACAACGACTAGTGATTGTGAAACCAGTGATTATGAGGCTCAAGTATACATTACAGTCTCCTATCAATTAACCAATACAATGCACACAGCACAATAATCAGTAAACAACCAAAATAGAAAATGTATCAGTTTGTCCTAGGGTATATTTTCTTTTAATACAAAGGAAAATAAATAACAGAAAAAAGTGTTGCGAGCATGAAAATTATTATAAAAATATATATACGAAGGTAATAATGAACAATATATAAAGAAAATTGTTTCCTGGAACAAAGTAATAATGTGTGATCATTAATATATATATACTGCGTGACTGACTATACGTGGCTGCATAAAATTTCACAATCTAACTCAGCATGAGTTCAAAGAAAACGTCTGGATACACATCCTGACATTAACTGTGAAATTATTTTCAACATTATACTAATAATTCTATTCTTTCCCTATGCCTGTCTCAGACTATTTTGCTATCATTTGTTCTATTTGTTCTTTTGTA
Source organism: Ischnura elegans (assembly GCF_921293095.1). NCBI lineage: Eukaryota > Metazoa > Arthropoda > Insecta > Odonata > Coenagrionidae > Ischnura > Ischnura elegans. The sequence continues at coordinate 90,551,262 of NC_060249.1, forward strand.
AATGTATAGTTCCTTTATATATACATCTACGCCATAATTCATTCTAAGAGCTGCTAAAAGGATCGGAGTATCTAGACGATACAAAAAAAACTCAATTGAACGACAATGCAAGCTCTAAAAAGACATTTTACGTTGATGTTAACTATGAAAGAAGAAAATGACATTGAAATGTTTTTGCGAGGATTTCTTTGTGCGCAGAAATCAGTCGCGAAATGTGATTTTCTTGCCCTAGACATTAGCCTCAGAAAACGATCAGGTTTTTTGGAATACGAACACGAGAGAAGTTTAAAAGGTAAAATATGTGACCAAGTAAGAAAAAACTATGTATAATTAAAGTAATAATGCGATTTCGTCTATAACAGTGGGGAGAGAAGTATAAAAAAGCGGATGTGGTTTGGAATATCTTAAAAGGTTTCCAAAGAACGTTTGGAAACTGACCATTAATGATTTCACGGTCAGATTTTTTCTCAAAGGCGGCCAAAGACGGATTGGTTTTATAAATTCCAGCTTAAAGCGGGAAAGTATGCAGCGAAAATGCCATCGGTAGTTGCAAATTACTTTTTTGCCCAGCCCCCAAGGAAATTACTGGCCCGAGGCTAAGGAAAACACTTACTTGATTTACATGCAGTGAAGGCACACGAAGTGTTTAATTTCTCCCCTCTTACTGGGAAAAGGAAAAGTTGAAAATCAGGAAAACGAAGAATACAATACTGAGTAAGTAAAATAAACAGGTTAAAGTATTACGATGGATCGAAACGCAAGGGAAAATCTTCGGGTAATTAGGCACATTTCAACTATGCATGAGTTGGCTCCATGAATTGAATTAAAGTATAAGTTGTTCGGGGGGATCGGGTTGGTGTGGTGGGTAGAGTGTTGGCTTCCCACCCGGCGGGCTCGGGTTCAAATCCCGGCAGTGGCAGAGAATTTTCAGAGACTGCCCGATCCCTGCTTGAATGTTGTGTGGAGGACATTTCAAGCGCAACACTCCGTCCGTCGGATGGGACGTTAAGCCGTGGTCCCCTTGGCGCCTTTCGTTAAGATCAGGCTGACGCCGACGCCGGGTTTCTCTCCACCCTTCCTTACCTGCCCTTCCCTCATGGCGCAAATGACCTCAGCTGTCGGTCGCCTCCTCCAAATACCATACCAAAAGTTGTTCGTACCGGAGTACACTGGTTTTATCAATTGTGAAATGATTTTATGCATGTTTGTTAATATTTAAGCAAAAATTTAAAATAGGCAGAGGCAATTTATGCCATGTAATTTCATTACCGTTCCAATAAAACAGGAGATAAATATTCAACGTGAAGTAACCAAATGGATAATTTGACATTTTTAAAGAATTAAACCAACAAGAGCCGCATCGTTCATTAGTTACTGACTTCACTGGACGCTTCCAACTAATGACACCTATAAGTATTTTCAATACTTTACCAATAATTCTCCACTTCCCTTGTTCTGCCCCGAACCCTCTGGCTGGCATCATTCTCTTGCCAGTAGTATGTCCAGTATCAAGTGATCGATAATGCGGAGAAATGATCCTCTCTTGAAATCCAATGAACAAATTAGGTAGGTACCGCTGGGAAGTATTTCCTAGATGACAAAATCCTCCTAGTTTTGTATCTTTGATTTATAAGTGAGTGTCAAATCGTATAATGAAAATATCTGGGTGACAGCCTATTTTCCCTTCCATCTTCTGAATCCTTGGAATAATTCCCCATTTCGTAATAGAATGGAGGACGTTAAGATCACGCCAACAGGAGTCATGTGTATGCAAGGCGCTGCGAACTAGTAAAATTTATTCTGTATACACGAAGGTAAAAAAGGTTAAAACAAATATTTTTTCCTGGAACTAAGTAAGAAGGCATACATCCACTACCGATGCGTAACTCCATATTTCACTACATATCTCAGAATGGGATTATGGACAACGTCTCGATACACATTTTGACATAAACTATGAGATAATTTTTCAGTTTTGAACCAATATTTACATTCTTTCTCTTGGCCTGCCACATCATTTTATTTACGAACGATCAAGTAAGAAAAGTAATGTTGAAGTGAAACAAGCTCCATCATGGACACCAACTTCTTTGTTCAAGGCTGTGAAGAGATGGCTTTCTGGATGACACATTTGTTCCGCCGATTTATGCACCGAAATTTTTCCACGGATCGTGTTTTCAAGAAATACGAGCAGCTGCAATGATTCCACAAAACCGTGGATAATTTCGAAGATACGTCCAGACTCCCGAATTTCCTGGACCAAAAGTGCAGGAAAACTCGTCGCCACGTCTTCTCGAGCACCGCCAATAACCGGGAATTTTGGTTCGAAATTCTTTCTTTTTTCTGTCAACAACGAGTTTCCACGCAAGTGAAAAATGCAGCTGCACCAGAAGGAAATTTAAACGGAGGTGTTTGTAATCGATAACAAAATTTACATACAGAATCAATAACATCGGCTTGCAGAACACGAATATTTACTGAAATTTCGAACAGAAAAGTAAAGCTTATAAGGGTGTCGGGTGATATTCAATATATCGAATGCATCTCGCCTTTATAAACGCATCATTAATTTCCAATTCAAGCGCAACCCGCCTTGTCATTATGTTCACATCTGGTGTTGATCGATCGAAATCCCGGCATCAATTGTTTTCCCGGCAACATTCGTGAGGTGCATTTATCGACCAAATCATTCATCCATCCTCCAGGAAGTGTTGAACACCTATAGCAGGTGCTCAGGAGTGTCAGCGACTTCGTATTATTCTCATCGCGTAATTCTTAACCCCTAATTCATCTCTTGAGAGAAATCATTCGACACACTCGCTAATTCCAGCTTTCGTTGTCTCTAAATAGGTAAGACAAGGATTTTAGTGGCCTCTATTACCTACTCTAGAATACGTGTTTAGCTATCGCAGTCAATGGTTTTGGACTTAATTCAATAAAAATTATCAGTGTTATACATCTAATTCGTCAATGATTTAAAATTGCAGCTGAAACTTATTCAAATGAATGCAGCGCTTCGAAAGCTATAATTACCGATTTATGGTATTTAGAATTCTTACTGGCTTCTTATACATAAAATGAAGGAGGGAAAACAAATCAGCTTGAAGGGAACACAATTTTTGCTTCGTGCCCAAAGCAACGGATTGTATTAGCGTTCAATGGCTTAAATACAGAAAAAATAGGGTAATAATCTAAGGCAAATAGTATTTGGGTCCAGTATTTCATCTGAGTTCCTTCCGAGTTGCGTTTGTCTTTGAAACCTAAAATACAGTAAATTAAGTAAAACTTGTTGGCCCTGAAAAGTCGACAGTGTGCCCGTGGCCTGGGTCCAAATATAAATCTAGAAACTCTAAAACCTCACAAACACAAGCACACCTTAGGGCTTGATCTTTGAGTAAATGAAAGCTAGAAGGAAGAATTTTTATTTTGCATCATGTTGTACCAAGTCGTACGTCCTGGTTCAAACATAAAATATCTTTTTACGTGATTTTCAAGCTGTAAATTGGATATTATGATAATAATGGATACATTGATAATTTTTGTGACTAGCATTGCATTTAAATTAAAGGATAGTAGTATCTACACTGGTGTTAACCACTGAAGTTTCCTTAAGCTCCTTCATTTTTTTTACCAAAGTTGTAAAATTTAGACATTTGGAGAAATAAATTTAATAACGAATAACGTCTTGGAGTATAGGTTTTAGAATGGAACGCAAAATTGTCTGCCAACGTTTCAATATATTTCATATATCTTCTTCAGGACTATGGATCATAATGGTTACCATAAATTAACATATGAAGACATGAAAGATTAAAAAATAAATAGAACAAAAATAAAATTGTAATACATTTATTATAAATTATTATTATTATAATTACAATGCCAACCGAGAAAACGACCACACTTTTTAACATGCCAACTGTCCTTTTTTCTACGTCACAGGGCAAGCGGGTGTCAACCAGCTGGGTGGCGTGTTTGTCAACGGCCGACCACTGCCAGAGTATGTCCGACGACGCATTGTCGAACTGGCCCTGCTGGGCGTGAGGCCCTGCGACATCTCGAGGAGATTGCTCGTATCCCACGGCTGCGTCTCCAAGATTCTCACGCGGTTCTACGAAACTGGATCCATCAGGCCAGGATCCATCGGCGGCAGCAAAACCAAGGTATGAGGAATTTTATCCTACATGCACAATTTAACTGGCTAATACTATTTCAGTTTTTCCTTGGGAAATTGAAAATAAAACGCTTATTTTCAAACTGATGGCGCTCCTAAGCTCCTAATACGCTCACAATACTAAATTTTATTTTGCCGGCGGCGAATTTTGAAAGTAAACGCCTGATAGTGACACAACCTCACGACGTGGACTTCACTCTAAACGTGCAAGGGTACAGGCAGTTACAATTTAGTTTATCTCGATTGAAAATTATTCACAAAAACTGCAACAAAATCACAAAGGAAAAATTATTTTTGCCAACAGGTATTCGAACCCTGATCTCACGAATAAGCGCCAGATGCTCCACCTCTCAAACTGCCAAGGCTTCTTCTTCTTTGGCGGAATGATGTTGGGTATAGAACACAAGCTGGTTTTGATACTGCCAAGAATAAAATGTCACAAGGAATCATGTTTATACGCGGAATGTCACAGTCTCGAGTCTAAAGCCAGAACTTAAAAATCTATGTCTTACACCATAGACATTATTCAAGGAAATTAACCGAGGAATAGTCAGCAGCGTACTCTTATGGACTCGCACGCAAGTCTGCCGTTATTTCCTCCGAAAATATAAATGTAATATATAATATTAATATTGTATGTAGTATAATATAAGCCTGAGCAATGAAAAACAGGGTATGTACAGAAGTATGCACGATATAGGCATATATAATATCATTTTCTCGGCGACGAATACAAACGCCTGAGCGCGTCACAAGCAGATGGTGTGAGATTCAATGAAAGGGACTTAAAATTCGTAATAAACGGATCGCTAGATACTCTCTCAAAAATGTGATAATTCTTTCTGTATCACATTGTATGCAACACTGAGCATGCCCATCAGATCCTGGGCTAACTTGAAACAAGATAATCGAAGGAATTGCGCGCCATTATACAGAGGAAGAACAACGGAAAACTTTAGCAACATACGGGAAGTTTTATCGTAGAGATTACTATCTTGGAACTAGAAATTCTATGATCGCAGAAAATATATCAGCAAAATTGAAAGATTTTGGGCAAGGAATACTGACACAGTTGGGTATGTCAGAGGTAAGGACAACTACCAGACACATTAGAGAGCACCTTACTATGAAACTATTAGGAAAACTGAAAAAAATGAGTCCCATCTTTCATGTACTATGAGCATGAATAGCTCTCGTAAAAAATTGGGAAGAAAAATTATTTCAAACCAAAATTTAAAGCATATTCATAAAAAATTTTTCATTGCTAAATAAAGATAAGTTTACATTATAAAATTTTTTAAACAGAAGAAATGTTATTGAATGCTAGAAAAAGATAGAATGGAAAAATACGTAACTACTGGGGTTTCAAACAGTGAAGGGCCTTCAGTAGCGACTGCGATATGAAACAACCCGGGAGTGAGCGAAATATGAACACCTATAATGCATAGGCTTCCGTACGGGAAAAGGCTGTTAAACACTCTTTCAATTACTTCACAACAACTCACAGAGATTAACGAAAGAAGCTGTTGATTATTAGTTAAACAGATTTTTTTAATTACTAATATTTCGAGAGGGGAGTATATAACTAGTATGTACTTCACCATTACCTTAGAGCCTTTAAATATTGCTGCAGCAGTTACTAATGAAATATATAAAACATCTTGCGCTTAACATTGCAGTAGGTATAATTATGTAAATATTAAGCTTAAAATGGAGCTCTGCTTCATTAAGCTAATAGTTTTATATCAGAGTATTTGGAGGGCATTTTTTAGCTGAAAACGAGAAAGGTCCTAGAAAGTGATTAAGAGAAAATGATTTACTCACACAGGAAAGGTCACACTAATCTAAACACACTTTTAAAGTTCCATTTCCTTAGTTCGTGCTTCTGATCACAATTAAAAATATTGAAATGGTGGATTGCATCTCACCAAAGCAGCAAGGGCAGGATTCCGGACCACAAAGTCCAGCCAACAGCAAATCTTACCGCGTCTTACAGGCATTTTGAATCTCCAGAATATATTTTAACGCAAAACATTGGTCCTATGAAGAAATTTTGTAAAACCTGAGAAAAATACTTTAAGTAACACCAAAAAAGTGAATCTGCGTCCGAGCAGTATACTATGTTTCTGCTCCAGGTTGGATAAGGCAGAAGAAATACGGTGTGAATTCGACCTTAACTTATACCGTTAATTACTCATCCTTTGTAAAGAGAATATATGCACTACGAAGTCCCTTCTTTGAAGAAAGCCGACAAATTATCATTCCAGGTGGACGTATTTATCATAATTGATTGTAATCCGAATTTTATGCGAACTCTTTAATGTTTTCTGCCCCTTAATTGAAACTTACATAGATTTATGAACGTTTTCGAGCCGAAAAATTTGCAATGCAAATGGATTCTGACATATGATACTTCAAGTCCTATGAACAAACATTGTGATTTCCCATTGTATCCAATTCATTTCGCGGGGAAGGGAGAATTTAAATAATTACGTTGTTGAACCTTCTCGCCGCGCTCACAGAAGGCATTAATTCGATTACGAAAAGCGTTTAGGAGCCAAAAGAGCGATCAATCAATGTGATTTTTAGCCACTGGCCATCCCATGTGCAAATTTCCGTAAATCGATACGGTCTAAAAAAAAAAAAACCGGGGCGGGAAACGTGGAGAGTTATATGAATAATGTCCACAGGTGTACACTATTTCTTCCTTAGAATAATATCCTCATATTTTCGGATTGAGAAAAGATGATGGATTCACATTGGTTTTCAATTAAATACCACAAAATGGAACGGGAAAGACTATGATGGTAGAGGATCCACGCATAACTTAGCCTCTCCCATTTTCTTTCCGAGAAGACGGACCCACTGGAAATTTATATGCACGCGACAAGCCGAAGATGAAGAAAAAAAAGTGGACAGAACTCTGCGTAATTAATCAAATAACCCGTAACTCCTTCCCTCCTTTTCCCGCCGGCGGTCATAAATATAAAAATACGAATCTAACTCTCAGGGGAGGCACTCTATAAAACGCTAGAATGGACGAAGAGCAACGGAAAAAACAGGAGCATAACAAGCGTATGCTAAACCCACAAGATCGCCCCTCTTGAAGAAAAAAAATATCGAGGATGAAATAATAAGGAAATAACGAGGTGAGGTGAGTGGTAGGGGATAAAATTATTCCTCCTCAACAACACCTTTTTATCACCTTCTAACGATCCCGATAATTAAAAATTATAAGAAAATTTTCATCCACCTCCCTCCTTAGAAGCATTTCCACAACGCATTCTGGGAGTGTTCTCTCTTCCGACCCACGGCACCGAAAAATACTTAGATGTGTGCCCTTTCTCTTGGGGGTCATGAATATGCAAATCGCCTTCGAAAAAAATAATAATGATGGGATGAGGGAGCAGATATCTGGAGATGGTCAGAGGGCCTAAGCCACGTGAGATGGGGGGGGGGAGGAAAGAGGGGGAGGAAGTTATAATTTAGGAGAAACGGTCACGTGAAGATTGATAGATATTAGGAGCGAAGGCGCACATACGGATCCGGCCAAGCGGTAATGGTAGGGCCCGCTGTCACCTTTCTGTGCAGTCCTTTGGGAGAGTAGGCAAACAGTGATAATTACGGTGCTCCATCTACCCCACTACGCCTCACGTCCATCACCATGCGAAGGTCGCGCTGCTTTGTCTGCGCCCGCGGAGGTAGAAACTGAGAGATGACTTTACTGATCCCTAATCATTTGCTATACGTTACATACGTATACGTGAAAGTTGATCTTTTGGAGTGCAACAAATCGCCACTGGTCATAGATCGCAGGATTTTCTGATTTCGCATAATTTACTTTGGATTGCTTGATAATAATTAATGTGACTCAATTATTCTTCTCAATTATACACGATGTTGTTGTCTCTTTTAACTTATTTAATTATCTGCTCTTGTAACTTATCAAAAACTTTTTACCCTTGACAACCCTTTGCTTATTTATAAAATTCAACACTTTCCCTTGTGATTTAAATTAACATTTCGTTAAAACAATTACTATCAACTTCAACAATAATACAGGATCACCATAAAATAATTAAATGAAAACAGAATTACTAATAGTTTACGTTTTTTATTTTTCAAATTTGTCGACTTAAACAGTTTCCTACATGATTGGTTTCCGGATTAATTCCACGTCGACTCATTTTTGGCGGACGTCAGTATGGCGGACAGACGGTGCCGTCCCGCAGACGGTCCCGTCTTCGGGTCTAAAAACAAGACGACGGGAGCTGGAACGCGCCCGAAACTGTCGTCCGCCAAAAATGAGTCGACGCGGAATTAACCCGGAAACCAATCGTCAATTTAATCACCGCGGAAGCCTCCGTAATAGCTTTCTACATAATTTGTAAATTTCTATGTGTGCGCGATAAACCCGGCATCGAAATTAGCCTAGTCCTTACGAAAGGTGCACGGGGAACCACGGCTTAACGTCCCATCCGACGGACAGCGCTGCACTTTAAGTGCCCTCCAAAAGGAACTCAAGCAGGGATCGGACAGCCTTAGAAAAAATCTCTGCCACCCTATCCATACGTTCTTCCTATGAATTTAATGAAAACGCACCATTCTTTGATGATAAACTTGTACAGTGATGCGGATGAGAACTGTTTGAGAGAAGAGGAACTCAGCATGTTATTAAACTGTGTACTCCAATGTGTCTGTTACCTCAGAAGACAAATTCTTAATAATGGTATTAAACATTTGTAATTATATTTATGATTCTTTCCCTGAGGCAAAAAACAAAATTAGACCACTGAGGTGACACCAAGTAATATAAGAAACACTATCATCTTGCGATTAACTCTAAAAATGAAAAATGGAGTTTAAAAAGGAAAAAAATGCAGATTTCCTCACCTCAATTTATATTTTAAGGTCAGAGTATGGACAAAAGCTAAGAATATAGCCCCTAAATATTGGAAAAAAATATTTATTCTATGTAAAGGTAACGGATATGCTCCTTCTAAACTACGCGAGTAGGTTTTGGTCATAAAAATTCGTTAATACCCGTAATCCAAACGAGGACTGCCGACGGCCTTGATTCATCAGGCCAGTAGCCTAGCCCGCTACAAATTCCATTCAAGAATAAATGAATAACTATTGAGGGTCCGTCAACACGAATGAGGTTTACCAATTGAGGATAGGTACTTTTTAATGGCGAGTGACTAAATGTATCCCTTAGTGAACATAGTTCAAAGTTCAAACAGTATAGAGACAAGGATTTTCATGTTCAGCAAAAAAAGCTATTTGTAGCCCTGATGACAGGTGATATTGTTACTCGAAACATATCCTCTTCCACCACATGGGCTCGGGTTCAAATCCCGGCGGTGGAAGAGAATTTTCATAGACTACCCGACCCCTGCTTGAATGATGTGTGGAAGAAATTTCAACCTCAACATGTATATTCTAAACAGATTTTTTGGGATTTTTTTCTGCATCGCAAATTTGTATTTTGTGTGTTTTTTTAATGTATAATACATGTGATTTTATAAAAAATGTATTTAAAGAAAAGAACCATGTATTTTTTCGATTAATCGATCCAAGTTCAAATTTCGATTTTGATTGAAAAGTGTTCTTTTTCATTTCGATTAAAAATAGATTACTCGAAAAATCGATTTTGACCGACATGTTTTCATCACTACCGGGCTCTAATACCACTGAAACCGAGGCTTTCTCGTAAGCCGTAACCGGCACGCTTCCTCAAAATGGCGTCCCCCCTGCCGAAAAGATCAAAGGGCAAGCACGCAACGGTCGAGTGTGGAACAAGGGGTGAGGAAGTGAATGAAGCGATCGGATTTCGATCAAATATATGCTCGCCGCCGGACAACGCCAACAGTTGCGATACAACGAAGATGGAGGAAGACCATATAAGGGCAATGATTCGGGGAAGGGTGTATAAAAAACAAGGGAAGGGGACAGGAGTGTTAAGCCCGGGAGCAAGGTGTTGATAAGGGTGGTGGGGATAAGATTCCATAGGCACTACACTGCGGAAGGCCGAAAACTTCTGCTGCATAAGAATGTCCGACAAATAAATGCTGTAGTTGTCCGGCATCAGCTAATTATTCACTACATCTATGAGGTACCGTGCAAGGCACCACCAGGGTGTGTGGCAAGAGTTATTCCACACCAGTCATGCAGCACTTAACCTACCCATACGCATCTACTTAATGCCCTAGGAGCCATCTCTAGGGTGTTTGGCAGGGGGTGATCAATCACCAGCATGCAAGAGGATTCCCACATGCACACAACACGGTCATCAAAATATTACGCATAATAACAAATTACACTACCATGCAGTGGCGCAACGAGGGGGGTTTGTGGGGGGTTATCTCCCCAGAACTCAGAAAAATTATAAAATTTGATCCATTTTACTTAATTGTATAAATATTGCTTATAGAATAGTGTAAGGATTAATAAAATATCCCTAAGAAAGTCGCAAAACTCAAAATTTTGAACTATTTATCTTAATAATTTTCTGGGGGAGGGCACCCGCACCTCCCGTATTCCATTCCCCCGGCTCCTCAGGTATTAGTTGCGCCTAAAACCCCCCTTAGCCTTAATTCCTAGCTGCGCTAGTGAAGCTAAGCTATTTCAATGAAGCTAATTCAATGAAGACCTGTGCGCCAACAGCAAAAATTCGATGGCGGCGGCATCACGGGAGTTTTTTTCGACGCAATGCGCGCAACGTCACCTACATCGATGTTCAAAGTTTTTGAATCACCGCAAAAACGATGCCTTACGAGTAAATTGACATCAGAATATAGAGAAACCTGAAGACCCCTTATATCAGACATAATTAGAGACAAAATGACCCGCATTTTTCACGATGTAATACCTAGCATAAGCCTTTATATAATCTCTATACGAACTTCTACCCCATGCTGTGTATTCTCCAGATAGCCCCCTCCGACTACTTTCCGTTTCCGAATCAGAAGAAATGGCTGAACGGTTAGAGATTTGGGTCAAACCAAGAGGTAATCACTGAAACAAATTCCTATTTTTAGAGCTTTGACAAAAACTATTATCTCGGAAGAATTAAAATAATAGGAAAAACGTTGGACTAAATGTATTGAGATAAAAGGAGATAATGTTGAGAAATAAAACATTTTTTGCTGAAAAAATTCCTAGTTAAAAAAGTCACGGCCTTATTAAACCACTCTCGTACTTTATCTCATTAACCCTCTTGGTATGATTCATCTCGGGCGTCTGTCCTCAGATGTGGTGCTGGTTGGTGAGTGGATGTTAGCGGGAGAATAAGACTTAAGGGACCATTCCCTGTGTGCTCCACTATATCTGTGAAAGTGGTAATAAACGTCTCACCATTCCAATATATCAGGATAGCTAAGAGACGGAAAGGGTTTCCCCGGACCAAAAACCCCCAGGGCCGGGTGTAATAGGGAGAAAGGAGGCCTTAGGGATAGAATGAATAAGGATTACCTTCTTAACAGGAGCCTGCGCATGAAATATTGCCGGAATAAGAATTGATCGCAGCAGAATTCTTTCACGTTCCCCTAGCTTCGGACACGGAAGGGAATGTATTCACGGAATGGAAGGGGTTAAAATTTCACTTTATTATTCTCTCGTGTGTGTCCATCCCGCCCAAGGAAAAGGCTTCCGATATCTAAAGCGACAGGTGCTGCCTCGGAGGATAAAAAAACTGCTGACCGTGTGGAAAAAATATATATACCAATACACGCGGGCGACAGTTTGTTTTATTGCAAATGATTTATCTATCGCTCTCTTTTTTTCTAATGGATTTTTATCCCTTCCGATGATTGATCGCTCGGAGTAGATTGGTGGCTATAATTACATGTTTCATAGGCAAGGGCGAACGCTAAAAGGAATATTTCAGCCAAGAGACGACCGCCATTTCAATTTTCGAAGAATATTAAAAAATGAAATATCCTGTCAAAGTGCTCTCCACAGTCTTCATTGGACGATGAAAAAGTATTTTATACCAGGGACACGTGCTACTAGCAAACTAGCCAAACTTTTCATTCCTAACCTTGTGTGAAAAAAATGTTGAGTAAGGTTATTAACTATATTTTTTGCCAATTTTGCTCCTAGTATAATTATAGCTCGACGCCTAATGATTATTTGGCTCTAGTGACACAGCAACTGTTTAATGCCAGAGTGGATAGCCTGCCAATGCAATTTAATACACTCTATACCTATTAATAAGTGCCAAATTTAGATTCATATTCTCAAGCATATGATTAGCGTGAGTTCGAAAGCAAACGTAAGGGTATGAGAGGATGAAACGGATTTTGTTTTGAAATCCATGTCCTCGGAGACAAATAATAGATGAGGTGTTGGAAATATGAATAGATGATATTTTAGAGGCAGCCTTGAGTTGATAGAAAAAATCATAAAGTGATGCTGACCACAGTAGCAGCGAGATGGCAGTAATAGCGGAACGATATGCCAAATCATCTTATGTTCCAAGGCCAGAAAAGAATATTATCCGTAATAATAATAAAATAATACCTCAAAACAAAAGAATCCATCTTTAAATTTATGGAATAGTGTATATGAGAACGGTGAGATGGGCAGCAGATCAGTCAAAATAAATTCAGTCGAACATCAAAAAGCTCAAGTACCTATTTGAATAAGCAATTCAGAGGAATTACTTCAAACTAGATCACAAACTAACATAAGATACCTGAATTACCTGATTTGAAACAGGTAATTAGTTGACAGTAGTGATTTTTTTAATTGGATAATATATATTTACTGCATTTACCTTTGACATGATAACATTCATAACCTCACCAGACGTCCCTCTTTCCCTCTCTCCAAGCAATTCACACAAACTGTTTTCCTGCTTGCATAGGCAAGGGTTACACTGTATACCAAGGCTACTCGATATCATTCCTCCTATCACGACTATCAGAATTCCTTCACTTCATCCTCAACCGATTACATTATCTACAAATTACCGCATGCAGAGCTATTAACTCTCCTTCAGCCACGTAGAAAACACAGTCACTTGCATCCCTCCCCTCCATCAATATTTCCTTATGCTCAGGCACGTAATAATCGGGGAAAACGCATCATTTTCGGAGAACACTACATTATCCGAAGCGATTCTCTGACTACTATTATAGCAACAAAATACTAAACTTTAAACGAAACATGAAAACTTCATACATACAATACCGATGTGCAATGTGATTGAGGCATGGGTGAAGAAGATGTGAATACATTGTGTCATAAAAATATAAATGGGATTACATCTTGTAGAAAAAAACAAAGATGATGAAATCAGCTGTTCCAATAGGCTCGCATTCACCTTTTTTATATATCTTCATGGTAACTCATTCAGGTTGTCGAGTGGAAGATAATTACTCACTCACATTAAAAAATCAGAATTAAGGAGTAACTCGGTATTATGCAGCATAAATGCAAAACGTTTCCACTAAGTAACGCTTTCTGTCCTCATTGGAGATGGAATGTGATGGATTTGGCCGAGTGTGAGGGAGTATGACTGAGTAGTGCACATTGTACGCGCAAATTATGAGTTGTTTTAGAGGGCTTCATTACACGTTTGAATTTCCGCGAAATGTGAGGAAACTTCCTAGAAAATAATTCAAAGAAAAAAATAAACCGGCGGAAATCTTTTAATTTGGGATATTTTGTTGTCATTAGTAACTAGGTTCACTTCCTATGTACCGCCGTGAGAATTATCTAGTTTAAACTGCTCCACTTAAACGCTCTTTCAAAAGTAATCAACTTCGTTCACTCCGAGAACACCCTTTCTTTCTAGAACACGTAGTAAACGACATTTATCACGTTTAAACTGGGAGCAGCTTTGACGTCTTCTTCAAACACGTAAACTATGAGAAAAATTCTATTCCATACACGAGCTGGCATCCGTTTTTTGGTAATATCTCCGTTTAATCTGTGAGAATTATCTAAACTTCAGAGAATATTTTTTCCCCCAAAATAAAAAGGACTAGCGCCTTACGTTCGATAGATAAAGGAAAAATTTTAATTGACTCGAAAAAATAAATTAAATAAATCCTTCCCGCAGTGAGATTTCCTATCTCTCCAGCGGAACCATGCAAGCCAGGCACGAGAATCTTCACGGGATGGAACGTCGAATGCAAAATCCACGCTCATCTGTCACGAGATACGATTCAACTGCCATATGGAAAGAAAGGCTAACAACCGTACCGAGGCTCGCTCAGGAACAATAAAGAGTACTAAGTATTTTTTTTCAAATATGGATGAAAGTCAAAACGGGCGAATCGTTTAACAATTGAGATATCATAATCCAGCTTCGAACCATTAAGGAGGAACGGTCATAATGGATTGATTCAATGTTATGATGCATGTTTATCTTCCTTAGATTTCTATAAAGTTTTACCCGACACACTATTTAATAAAATTCAAGAAGTTAGAAAGAAGACATTATGAACAAGAAACGGTAGAACAGGAAAAGTACGAACTCATAATTATGAATATATTGGAAAAAGGCCAAAATATCAGCAATAAGCAATGATATCAATAAAAATAACATTTTTTAAAATTGGGAATTTTTAAAATTAAACATTTTTCTAGCGGTGATTTTGCTAGTTAGGTAATGTCGAACAAGGTTGAGATCATACTTTGAATTTTTGAGGCCTTAGCCTTTGAGAATTCCATTTTACGTTAGGAAAAGTAACATACTTAGCTCTCTTTAACTTAACTTTTAATCGTCGTTTTTTTTATTTTTCCTAACTTGGAGAAAATGCATCGGAAGCCCCAGCCACTCCTGCACACTTAAATCCTTTTCCTTTACATATCTGATGGCTTAGCCCACACATAAGAATGCATATAAGAGGCACCAGCCCATTCCGATGAAGCGACATTTTTGTTGCCACCTTGCGCGCATTTTCATTTGCTTTTCATAAATGTCCGTATAGCGGCGATGAGGTCTGAGGGATCTATTTGCTTTCCATATTTACAATAAAATATCTACAGTAGGAGTGCTATTTAAAAGTTATTAATCTGAAAGATCACATCACCACGAATTTAAATTTCTGTTAACAGCCTCAAATATAGATTATTTACCCACCAAATTCGGATTACTCTGACCGTCAGCGACAAGATTACCAACTTAAGTAAACACACTTAAATGCTTGGTGAGTGATAACACATTTTAAGGCCGCTCCTATATTATAATATTCGTGGTGAATGCCTTCGCGAGAATTTCACACTGTAATTTAGCCATCAATCTCGGTATTGGATCTCAGAAGTCCTGGTCTTCATATTTCTTTCATCCGAAGTATTACCTCCAAGACGGATCGTTGTCGCGACGTTGACATTTTTCGTTTGACCCATCCGTGGCTATATATCATTTTGTTATTTTCCCCGCGGATCTTCGCGAGCAGAAAATCAATCATGAGAGATCATTTATTCACGCGCACGGTCGCACGAGCCGGACGAGACGGTTATTTTCCTTGGCCGTATCGCGCCGTTCTACCGGGCCGTATCCCTGTTCCATGCAATTTTTCGCTACCATTAGCTTCCTAGGAGACCTCGCAAAGTTGCGTACACACAGCGGTGACCTACATATGGACTCAAGGTACATGATAAAGTGTTGGGTGCAAACACAGAATTGGTAGGATGACAGCTACGAGAGCAAATACAGGACGAGTACCTTTAGGGAGTACAGAGATGCAAACAAAGCCAACCTTGTAATTTGAAAACACACAGTTACGGAAGTTCCTGCGTACGATCGATTTCGAGTCATGAAAAGAGCTACTGTTACTAATGGCCAAAAGAGACAGCTAAATTTTAACGCACAAACATTTAGTCAATTAAAAAAGTTGTGGTGTCCATAAATTAGGCGAGACTAAATAAATCATACACGGACAACAGGAAGGTAAAAGTGAAGGAAAGTTAATTCCTAAGTGAACACCAACGCATATGTAGAGTGAAAAGAAAAAAATCGCATCATATACTTCAGCGAAATGGAAAATGGAAATTTCCAGTTTCGGCAGCTATGACAACAGCCGCAAAGTAATAGTTACCATAAACAAGAAATTGTAAGTTTCTGAGAATTTTTACAAATATACATACATCATCTTACATACCTGATGGTATGAGCGTAAGCGCCAATAACTGAATAAAAAAAGAGTTAAAATATCTACTTTGCCGGTTATTTAGTCTCAAGTAAACGTATAAAATATGTATCCGAGAAAAATAAAAAGTATAATTCATACTACGCCGGCATATTTTGAATATTTTAATTATATTCAAGTATATGCGGCGGTAAAGCCGTAGTCTTTATAACATTTCCTTGGTCTTCAAACCTTGCTGCTCAAAGGATGAGAAAAAATTACCATTTGTGGTACCTATCATGTAAAAAGATGAATATGTAGAATTATCTAAAGGCAGGAAATGCATCCCTGAAATGCGGTACAAAATTAAATCGCCAACATTGGGACAGTGTAATTTTAACAGTGGGACTAATTATTTTACCACACCATTAATTACACTCCTGAGCTTTCCAACCAACCTTTCTGCCCTAAAATGCTACGTGAGAACAATTATGAAAGAGCGTCAGAAACATTAAATTCCCTCGTAAGCACAATATTAGAGGAAACGAGACGAGAAATTAATTAACCTCTTTCCCTCAACCCCGTCCCTTTAAGAGTTCTTACAACGGCCATTTCGCAAGAACTTCGGGATATATTTCGTGATGATCAGGACTTTTCCTCTCCACGACAGCGTAATAATTAAGATTTATGCGTTTGGAGAAGAGGAACCCATGTGTAAAGATCAATTCTAAATATAACGCAGAAGGCTTTCGGGGACGGAAAAGGTAGGAGGGGCGAACAGATGGACGGAAACGCACATTAGCCGATGGGCAATCTCAGAGAGGAGTGCATAAGATGGTGGGTTTAGTATTACTCGGGAAAAGATTTTGAACGGTCAGAAATATTCACGGGTCACCACCATCTCGCCCCGCGGTAGCAAGACGGAAAAAAGGACGTTTTTCGTTAACACGATTCCTTGGGCCCACGGCAATATTTCATCCTCGTGGAGGGCATTAAGATAAAAATTTCACACACGGAATCTTAAACTATCTAAGTTACAGAGCTATTATTATTTTCGCATCGGTTCCGCTAAGTAAAATATGAATATCAGGAAATAATGGAAAATTTTCGCTTATTATACTTTTAGGGTGAATGATTCCACGAAATCAGGCAATATCTCGGTGACGGAACATTCACGACGCTGACGATTACATACTTATCAAGTTCATACTATAACATCTAAGTATTGGATTTTTATTTACGGAAAAAGCATCTATATCCATCTATCCACACACTCACGCGACCACACTAAGAACACAATACGGATCGAAGTTAATATAAAAAATTACTTTCATTGATTACTAACAACTAATAAGGTAAAAAAATAATTTAAAATTTCGATTTTTGACGGATAAGAGTTTAAAATAAGGGAATAAGACAAAATTACCATCCATAGTGACGAAATAACCCTTACTAAGGCAGATTATCAACGCAGCAGCATTGAGTTTTCGTTTTTCCACGAAATAATTACCCTCAAACCACTTTCTACCATCCATGACACCTGATGCACCACCCGTGATACCGTGTACGGGAATCGTTAAGGATCTTGTGGAAACCAGTCGCTATGCAACCCTTATCTCCACTCACGCCTCTTTCCTCACGCTCCTGTCACAGTGACAAAGTGATTCCTATTTCAATGGACTTGACTACGCTAACGCTTCAGCAGATCCACTCGAAAAAATAAGGGTAACATATGACGTTTCCGGGGAGAAGGGGAAAATATTTATATGAGATGACGCGAGGAAACCGTTTCGTAAAATAAAGTCCATAAGCCCGTTTACCCATTGTAACCCAATGTTGCTTCTAAGTAACATAAAAAATGTATACTTTTCAGCTATATACAGGAAATATTTATGTTCTTTTACGCATTAAAGTATAATAGCGAAATATCTAGCTGCCACAATAATTATGATTGAGTGGAAAATATTCAAATTTTTAAATGAGAAGTCTTGAAATGAAATTTCTCTCAGAAGAAGCTCTGGGTTAGAAAAGGTTAAAAAGAAGAAATTTAACCTCCGAAATACAAGCTACTTTTTGTAAGGTGTCTTTCAAATGCTAAAAAAAAGTAACTGAGAAACACGAGATGTAGTGGATTGTCATACTGATTTAATGAAAGAGAGGGATAGGGACGATATTTCCCAAAAAATTATTTGATTAACGCGTTTCTACCGTCAGATCATACTCAAGTACAAAGAAAAGTAACTGATGCAGGCGAGATGTTGTGGATTTAATGTACTTGAGGATTACCTGACGGTCGAAAACAGCCGCATTTTGTCAAATAAATTTGTGCAAAATCGCCATCCCTCTTTTTCATTAAATGCTCAAGTAAAATAATTGATGGACACTTCCTGAAACATCCCTTTCATAAGCAATAATTTTTTTCGAAATGAAACTAAAGCGACTTTTCGAAATATTATCCCTAAAACATTTAGTTTATTGCTTCCTGGAAAGAAGTGCAATATATAATTTAAAAAACTCAAAACGATGGCAAAATAATTTACGCCTACCTCAAGGCGATACGATATTTATCGATTGCGAAACCAAATGAAACGATTGAAACGTCGCCAAGGATAAAAATGAAGAGAAAATATACGGTCTTCTTCGGATCACATGATACCATGAATGAATAAGCTTTGCTGTCACACTCCATTATTTGACAGCTGGCGTCTGCCGTTACTGCCGCAATTATTTTGATCGCTGGAAATGTTTTGTTAGGCACCGAGGCGATGCGAAATAATTTATCGCCATGCCTAACGTCACGTGAGCCATAAACGAAAAAAATATATATATCGTCGAAAAAAATTGGAGTAAAAACAATCGAAAGCGATATTAAGACGGAGCACGTGCAGCGAACGACCGTGGGTACCCATGTGAGTGAGGTTAATAGGGAGCACCATAAAAAAACGGAGGGGAGAGAAATATAATAACCCTTTCTTCCTCATTTGGTATAGGCGGACGGGTCGTTCGGCACAAACAGTGCTTTCACTCCCCTTAACCCCATCCCGGCTCCCCGCTTCACCCATCCCTCTGTCCACTGCCCCTCCTGCCTTCTCTTGGGAACAACAAGTGACAGTTGCGTGCCGTAGGCAAGGTGTCCCACGGCGACTACATAAAGCCGACGACAAAAGCAAGGTGGGATAAGCGGGCGATAGGCTAGGGGTCCGCATAGTGGAGGTCCAATTCCATCTCATTGAAGGATGATTTCTGCTGCCACTTCGGTCGCATTTTAATCGGTTTTCAAAAATGTCCGCGGCGCGGTGATGGGTGCAATACGATCCACTTTTTTTACAATATTTTTCAATATAATATTTGCCATTACGAGGAATAGCATTAAAAAAGTTATGAAGTTGATAGATATCATCATGTGTATAAATATCTGTTAACATCCCAAATTATACCTTATTTCCCCGTGAAACTCGGATCACTTTGAGTGTCAGCGACACTAGTGGCGAGTTTTGTAAACTCATTTAAATGCGCGATAGTTGGCCACAAATTTAGAGGCCGCCTTGAGGATCCTCTCTCGTAATGGCGATAGGTGCGCACTTGTTAAGGGTATAACTAGTTGATGCTTACTTTTTTATTTTAGTGAAATAAGTTTCGGTTTTGTTTGCACCCTGCAATATTTTAAACGTTCTTTTATTTTGTCTCTCAGTTATAGGCATGAACATTTTCTGTCTCACATGTCCTAGGTTTGGACTATATCTCAACTTATTACATTATTTTCCTTTCCATAAGTAGAGATATCTGGATGGTGACGGCGGAATTATTTCATTTCTCGTGGCCGACACTGTTTTTCAAAATTTTCAGAATTCGATCATTTTTTTACTGCCATTTCAATATTAAATTATGAGCATATACTTTTCTTCAGCTGATAAAAACCGAGTAGTTTCATGATGAATTGTGTTCGGCTATTGCGCCAGCCTAGCGTTTCACGGAATTGGCCAGCTCCCAATCTTATACCCAAAGGTCCAACTTTTTCGAAGTATCATTCGGTGTTAGTAAGGATTCTTTCATCTCGCCTGATGTGAAATTTTGAAGTACGAACGGGAAAGCGGGATAACATCTTCCGTCATTTGAAAATTAAAATTATCAAATTATTCGAAAATAAATTTTAATTTAGAAATAATATAAGTCACGTAAATAAAAATCATTATGCAAATATATTTTCCACTATAGATGAAAAAACATTTCTGAATATAAAGAGGCGCTGTTTTAATAGTTAATGAGCAAAGATCTAGAAATGTTCAATAAGTATAAAGGTCCAAAAATGTTTTAGATTCTTCACGGTTTAGAGAACTAAAAAGGTCAAATCTCATGATAGTTAGCTTTGAAGCAACGATATAAAAAATACGTAAATATTCCAAAAAAGTATTTGAAAAATTTTTTAAATCGGACAGAGGAGGAGGAATCGACCAGTCGCAGCATATCAAGATGCCCAATTACTGAGGAAAATGGACGACACAGCGAAAGTACGCCAGTGGATAAATACATGCCATTAAAATGCGTTTCCGTAGAACTCACTGGGAGGCCGCAATTGACATTTGCGTGACCACGAAAGGTGTACTTCAAACACAAGAGGTCAGACCGAGAAGATAGCAAGGCTGGTGTCGTGGGAAGATTGGTCGAACATGCATAGTTCACGCCGGGCATTGGGGGACGTCTTTTAACGACCGTACTCCCGTTCCATGTGCGGACAGTTGTCACATGCCGTACAGGAGAGGTCATCGGAAGTATGCCGTGCGACGATCAACAGAGGGAAAAAAAGGAAGCAACGGACGGGTCGAGAAATTTTTATGGGGAGGAAAAAAGGGATATCGGAAGGAACAGTGGATGTAATAAGCATAGGAGTAACTGACGGAACTTATGGGTAAACTCTTCTCGGGATTCCCACCGGGTTAAATTATCCACATTAGCTAACGTTTCAAGCTCCGACTCGGAGCTCATCCTCAGGGCTTATGAATGTTGTTTTATTTATGAGGATGAGCCCCTAGTCGGACCGAAAATACGTTGGCTAATATATGGATATTTTAACCCGGTGGGAATCCCAAGAAGAATTTAGCCACATTATCCGCCGGGAAAGCATCAAATAATATTTGACGGAACTTAGTCATTAAAAAAATATTTACACCAGTTTCTTAAATTTAAAGGTATTTACGAACTACTCTCATAGATAGTTATTAACTAATAATTATCTCAAATAGATAATCCTTTCATGCCGATTTAGAAATCCTTAATATGGTCAAATCCACAAATAAAAATTTGGAGATAGATAATCGATATGTACATAGATTTTCATCTCCTTGAGATAAATTACTGTTGAGCTCCATTCTCATTCAAAATATTTTGACATGTATGACACTTAAGTATTTTTTGCAATCAACGCAAGGAACAAATAGATGGGATACCTTCGTAATCCATTAACCCTATTAGCCATAACTCAAATAGGCGAACCTTGCAGAAGTTAATTTGACCAAAAGGACACGTATATGCAAACTGTAACAAATTCGTTTATGCGAGAGAGACTTGCGCACATTAAGAAATGCCTACTAAAGAAATTTTTTAACGTGTATATCAGATAAAAAAAGTTATCACACTAATTTTGATAATCATTTCCATAAACCCACGAAAGTTTGCTTTAATTACAATAGCTATTAGAAATTATATGATATCTATCGGAGATAACAGAGGAAGGACGCCATGAAGCTTCAAAGACAACCAAATACTCCAAAAGCAATACTTCATGCCCTCGACAAACACGAAAACGAGGCAAATAAAGGCTCCCTCCATTTTACGGTGGCACCATCTCAACGTGTGCAGCTCAAAAGAGAGGGATTTTGCAGAAAAATGTTCTCCTTGGTCGAGCGAGCACGCGGCGAACATGAACAATGTGTAGATGACGAAGGGCGATATGATGGTAGTCAAATGGGGTGCGAGGGGTGCCCATCAGGGTGTAGTAGAATGGTTACCAAGGCGTAATGATACCGAATAAGTTAGGGGGAGGTAGTGAGGGGTAAATGGGAGTCAGCAACAGGGACGTCCGCGCCATGACTTAGCACGATGCTAGGGGTTTAGATAGACGTTTCTAAAGCCGTTATGTAGGCAAAGAGCATTTGGTGTGCATTAATATTTCTCTCGTACACGAAGTATTAACAGGAGACTTGAACTTTCGTAACTGCATATGCTCAAGATAATATTATCTACGTAATAGAGGACGGTGGCAGGAGGCAGTGGGGAGACAGGAATAAATTTTGGCTTGCAACCATTTGTCTCCTGTTTTGTGGGCAGGCTGTTTTTGCTCGTTTTTTGCCCAAACCTTTACGTCTAGCTATAGCGCTGGGACCAAGTCCAAAATGAGCGTGCAGAGATTCTACATCGAAAGCACCAGACACCATCCCTGTAGCACACGGTACGACTGAGATAGACCCTAAAGTGTGACTGAGCAAAATGCAGACACGCTACAAACTTAATATATAGATAGAGATGTTTGATTGCCTTGGTATCAGCTTGAAATCTTTTAGTTTACCTGAAGGGAGCTACACAGATACTTTTACCATACCTACCGGTCATTTAAATGAAGCGCGCCGACTGCCGAGTCGGTGGCAACCACGCTAGAAACATAGATAGGGAGTTTGGGTACATAATTACCTTGGCTGCGGAGGTAGCGGTGGTCTTCTAGAAGGTGCCGTGGGTCCGTCTCCCGGGAGCAGCCCTTTTATCGTCGAACACTCGACGTGAGCCTCACCAAAACAAAAATGCCCGCTGTTTGCGGGACAACAGAGCCTTTTATATCTTGGTCCCATTTAACCTCAAGTATTATAGGCCCCTATTGACCGGTATCTTGCCCGGGTACTTTGGCGGAGGATTAAACCACCAAGCTGCCCCACCGATGCTTTCAGGGTGAGAGACGGCTCGAAATTGGCCATGAAACTCGTAGCATGAAGATGTGGATCATAAGAGAGCTAACTTGATATGATTCATTTTCAAAATAGCCGATTCACAGATTTGGTTAGAAAATACGAAGCACTGGTAGAGCCCTCGAACATAGGAGTGTTTCTTTCTGTATTGTCCAGAAAATGATAGTACCAAAATAATAATTCAATGTTGTTGCTGTTAAAGGGTTAATAATTTTAGAAAAATATCGTCTATTGATTGTAGGTATATGGGGATCTAGACACTGCTCAATATAATATAATACAGGACATGAATGACTTAAAGGTAGTAAAAACTTTGTAAATTTAAGGAGAATTAATAAAATATTTCGCAGTAAAATGACACTGAATATTCCCATATTTTAATTAATAAGAATTATTTCCCATGATGAGAATTTCTATGAACTCCATTACGAGTTATTTCCATTAATTTAATTATTAAATTAATGGGAATATTATGGGATAATTATTAAATTAACCTAATATTTCTAACCCCACATGTGACATTAGTCCGACTCCCCCAAAATTCATTCCCGCCACCTCCTTCCATCTCTCTCCTCTTCACCCCACAATCTCGTTACAAACTTTTTGCATATTATCATGTGCTTATTTCACGGTGGCGGATTATATGCTTATAAATTACATTTTATTTTTTAGTTCATTCTAGTTTCAAATGTCACGTATTATATACGACCTTAATTTTAATACGGTCGGCAGTAATGTTTTTTTAATCCTTATGTATATTACCACTTGTGTCACCGTTTACCAAGTGGTCAAGTCTAAAACGACGTAATCCGGAGAGCAATGAAGTCTTTAAAAGATCAGAATACTGGTTATTTTTGCGGCACCATTACTATGCTGAAATTTCAGAATATCTCGTGTGCATCTTCGATAATAATATCCCAAGACAACCCAAAACCAAAAATAGATAAAATAAAAGTGCAGACTAAGATAATTTTAGTAGATAATTCACTCCAAGATTCAAATTTATTGCATGAAAAAATTGACTATAAAAATCACAAAAAATAAAGAAAATCACGCAAAGAAGGACACTCAGTATTCATTAAGCAGTTGATTTTCGGCGAAGGAAAAAAAACGTGAAACTCGAGTAGAAAAAAAGCGGTCTGGTAACCTTTATTCTGGAGGTGTTGACAGCCAGAATGCATCCCACTGAGCAAAGTCTGGCCTACTTCCTCTGCTTAAGACCAAATTACCGGAGGCCAAGGCCGAAACGAGTATGTTAATTAGCACGGTTAAGAGAGCAATCGGCCACCTTTTTTGTGTGTAGGTGGTGAGTGCCACACCACGGCCTACCTCAAAGAAATTCCTGTTACCTGAAAAAAAGACTCGTTTGATGGCAGCAAAAAATTTTGGGACCCACGAACATATACACATCCGCAATCTGCCCACAAAGAATGAAAAAGAAGCATGTATTTTAGATAGAACATATTCTCCCGGAATAAACTGGTTTTACCACATCACCACCCCTTCCTCATTAAAGTGTTCCTCCATTCTCTTAACCTCTCAAGCTTCACAACAGGCGTAATCAGCTCAACGTTCAATTCTGACAAGTCACGCTTACATTTAAATCGATGTTTTTCTAGATTTCAGTTACCATATTGGCCTACTTTCGGAAATCTAATCTATTGATATTGGCCATTTTGAATACACAAATATTGGTCCAAAACATTAACCATATTACTTTAACCCGCTAATTACTTTGTTAAAGACAAAATAACCCTCCAACAAGTAGCATGAAGGTAAATATGATTTCTGGCTGTTTTCAATGCTTTTATAATTGCCCCTTTGGTAGTACCAAATATATAAATACTTGATACTGTACTTAATATTAAAAGTACTTAATAACAGAAAAAGACAGAAAAGTACCTCAATTGAGTACTTAGCATTAAGCACCAGGATGCACTATACAGTTTTCATATTCAAATTACCAGCAACACTATCCAGCCACTTTCGCTCATGAATTTCGCATTTGATAACTTTCGCAAATACATGTTCACATACTTGAAAATTCATCGAAGTTGTTTTTTTTTTAATCATATATGAATTCCATCGAAAAATCCTCCGCGATTGGCCTTCCTCCGTCTTGTAACGAAAATTGTCAATCATAGTAAAGTTTCACTAAATTTCGAAAGCAGTCAACATCGAAGGCTTATATCAATATGGAGGCCATTATTGGTCAATAATACTGTGATTGAATGAATTCAACAAACAACCTTCCATTACGATTGACATGACCTTCTCCAGACTTTTTACAAAGATCGCTCATTATACTAAAGACATTTAAAATCCATAATTTTTTTTACCGAGATTTGAATATATAAGCCCTATCTCCGACCAATATTCACTTGAATGAATACATTTTATCGTACGACATCCGGAAATTGATTAGTATATTAGCACTCCTCCGTCTGATTGCGCAAACTGTGCACCACAACTTAGAAATTCATACTAAATAATTTTGAGCAAGGTCAACTTTTAAGTCAATAAGAATGACCATTTTCACCAATAACATTCTCGTGAACGTATGAATTTTATCAAATAATTAATCTTCCAAAATTGATTTAAACATCCCTCGTCCGTCATATTGCGCATGTATATTCATGAGCATGCGCCGACGGAATACTACCCTCGCCGCCTTGGCCATGAGCACATCCTCATTCACACGCATTATTTGCTTTGCCACCTCTTTCTCCCCCATCCCTCCCTCTCGTGTCCGGCCCGAAACATAAAGGGGAAGGAAGCATTATATGAGCATTTCCACGCCTTCCGAGACACTTAACTCGGCTTCCATCATCGCCCGGACGGATCCACGTCGGCGGGGGCGCATGGCCCGAAATTCCGTTTCCTCCCCGAGCAAAAGCAGCCACATCCGGAATTTATCGTTAATGAAGTGTCGGTTACCCCGATGGCAATCTCTCCCTCGTTTAACTCGGCTCAAATTCTTCCCCGACTTCCTCACCTATATGGTGATTTCCATATGAATTTTTAAAGACTAAGAAAATGAGCGGGCGATGAATAAAAAAAAATGAAAGAATTATCGGAGTCAACCTCCTTCAACCCTCTCGATAGAATACCAGCAAGTGCCGAGTGAACGTCTTGCGACACAGTGGGTTTGATAATATGATTGTGGATAGCGGTGGAGGAGGAAATCCCTCTAATTGATTGTTTGAGACTGCATACTTACGGCTCAAATTCTTCCCGGCTTCGTCACCTAAATGGTGATTTCCATATGAATTTTTAAAGACTCATGAAAATGAGCGGGCGATGACTAAAAAAAAAAGAGTAAGAATGATTGGAGTCAACCTCCTTCAACCCTCTCGATACAATACCAGCGAGTGTCGAGCAAACGTCTTGCGACACAGTGTGTTTGATAATATGATTGTGGATAGCTGTGGAGGAGGAAATCCCTCTAATTGATTTTTTGAGACTACACACTTACGGCTCAAATTCTTCCCGACTTCCTCACCTATATGGTGATTTCCATATGAATTTTTAAAATCTAAGAAAATGAGTTGACGATGAATAAAAAAAGTGAAACTATTATCAGAGTCTCGAGGCTTAAACCTCCTTTAACCCTCTCGATAGCATACGACTAAGTGTCGATAAAACGCGTTGCGACACGGTCGAATTGATAGTATGAGTGGGTTGCGACGGAGGAGGAAATTTCAATAATTGATTTTCTGAGAATACATACTGGATAATAGTATGAATCGCACGATACACTTTGAATGAATTGTAAAAATAATGCGAGAGCAGGGTAAAATTCTATTTTTTCATAGAAGAAGCCTTAATGAGAGCATTTGAAAATGATCAAAGAAATACAATTAAATAGTTTGGACCACTGCTCAAACAGTATTTTTGATTTGGCGAAATTTGGATTTCTTGGGGCAATAAATTTCACTAAGTATCGTGACTACTTTGCGGAATATACTCTCAACTTAGGTGATATCCACAGATAGGTAGATAGTAGCAGACAAATTTGGGTGGATTATTATTGTTGACGTAAGAAGATACTTTGTAAATATTTTTATAATTTGTGTCAATGAAGGATTAACTTCCCTTACTTTCGCTTGGCAAACTGTCTTTATCTGAGGAAATAATAATCCTGTAAATGGC
This sequence comes from Ischnura elegans, assembly GCF_921293095.1. Classification (NCBI taxonomy): domain Eukaryota; kingdom Metazoa; phylum Arthropoda; class Insecta; order Odonata; family Coenagrionidae; genus Ischnura; species Ischnura elegans. The sequence continues at coordinate 90,578,624 of NC_060249.1, forward strand.
TATTAATTTTTAGTTTTTGTTATTTCACTACTGAGATGCTAAAATTATCAATCATACATGTGATCATGAATCATACATACATCATAAGACGATGATGCGACGAATACTGTTAACTATGGCGTAGAATCCATCCGATTGTCTTCTCTTTCGTCTTTTCAATAATTAACCTCTTTTCACGGATGAAATAGGAGCAAAAAATGAAAGACCGGTACAAAACAAGTGTTAAAATCACATTATGCCCCCATAAAACAAGAGAAGGAATAAGCACACGTTTAGAAGGACCCTAAAATCTTTTTGTGTAAAACATTACAGGGCAAAAAAGTAAACATTACAATCAATTGAAATAGATGAGCTCCACTCAGTACGAAAAGATTTAACAAAAAGAATGAGTTGAAAAAAACGCATGAAGGTGTGCCAAAAAGGGGTGGGCCTATCACTAGAGCGTTTCGTCAGTCAATCACCGCAGATATCCGTGGAGGAGGTTGAAGGAAAAAAATTGATATGAACAATGAGGAATTAAGATCCACTGACGAGGAAAGTAAATCTGAAGACGTTTTCAAGGAAAACAAAATTGGATGGAACATACACTTGAAAGGGGAGAAAGACTGCAGTTCTAGTAGATTAGGAGGAAGGAGGGAGAATAAAGGAAAAAATAAACCTATCTATGAGGATAACATAGGAGAATACAAGGAAATCACGAAGCAGGAGAGGGATGGAGAGAGCGATTGTGGATTGAGCCTGATTTATGAGCGGTGAAGATGACATTTTAACCTAGAGATGAAGTTTAACATAAAGGTAGGCGAATTCAATCGACTCGGCTTTTAGTTAGTGGAAATCCATGTTGAAATGAAAATACACAACCCTGGTAAATTTTCACTGGAAAAGTATTTATAGGTACGACGCGTTTCGACGCTGAGGCGTCATTCTCACTTGAAGGCGTCATTCTCCCAATAAATAATTTTCCAGTTAAAAGTTACCAGGGTGGTGTATTTTCATTTCATAAAGGTAGGCTTTTACGGCAGTAATGTAAAAAGTAAAAGTTCACAGCCTGAATACAAATATAATTTTTCTTCTATCTCTTTCGATATCCACTGATCCAATGATCCCTGAACAAACTACCGTAAGAAGTTGGGCCTTTTTTTTGGAATGGTTTCAACGAAGGGAATCCCTAATAATGTTCCGATTATTGAGTATGGTAGTATTTCTGTCCCTGAAAACGTTATTTACCCAATCGGAGCCAAATTTTTAGCGGGTGATTGTTACACGTCGTTTGCCCTCGAAATGAGAATTTTTGACATTGAGTAGTCAGTGAAAATTTAGGAAAAAGAACGATTAAAAGATAAAATAATTCGTTAAATCAATGAATAATAATTAATAAATACTCTTCAGGCAATGAAAAAGTCAAAACAAGGTCGAGGATATTTAAAAACCATTCAAAAATATTTCTCGGAAACCTTCAAAATCTAGTAATATGCCCATCCACTCTCAAAAAGTTACAAAGATATGCTATCTCATTTAAAATTCAGACGCCTGCAATTTATTAAAATATGTAATGAAAAACTCACCACAAGGTCAAGAATATTTCTTATCCATTCACAATTTTTTCGCGGAAACGAGCAAATCCAACTACTCCCTCCTTCCGCTCCCAAAAATAGTACGATCATTTAATAAGGCTAACGACTGTAATAATAATAACGAAAATGAAATCAAATTAAAAAACTACTATTTTTTTAACGGAAGCTTGTTCGTAAAGGTCGTAAATAAATGGTCGGATGGAAGCCACTAACAAAAAATGCAGATAAACCCAAAGCTTTAACTCATCAGCGACGAAAGCTCGTTAACATAATTAACGAGACAGCTCTGACGATAGGGACAAAAACTTTTTGTATATAGACGGAAAGAAATAAAGAAAAGGTATCGTATTCTCATCTAAATGGCGTACTCTTGATCGTCATGAATTTTCTGATCCTTCGCATCATCGTTGTTGAACAAATTCAGTATTCTCCGTATTTTATGTCAACCAGAGGAGAAAAAAATAATTAAAATTTAGGAAAAATATCTGAAAGACCACCGAGAAAAGGGTTAGTTTTTTTAGTTACAGTAGTGTTTTTTTTCATTTGATTCCATTTTCGTTATTATTATTATTACAATCTTTAGCCTTATTAAATGGGCGCACTATTTTTGGGAGCGGAAGAAGGGAGTAGTTGGATTTTTTCGTTTCCGCGAAAAATTTTTGAATTGATAAGAAATATTCTTGTCCTTGTGATGAGTTTCTCATTCCATATTTCAATAAATTGGAGTCATGTAATTTTTAAATGAGATAACATATCTTTGTAACTTTTTGAGAGTGGATGGGCATATTACTAGATTTTGAAGGTTTCCGAGAAATATTTGCGAAAGGTTTTTAAATATCCTCGACCTTGTTATGAATTTTTCATTGCCTAAATAATATATATTAATTATTATTCATTGATTTAATAAATATATATTATCTTTTAACCGTTATTTTCCTAAATTTTCACTCACTAATATATCTCCTCGAGTTACTTAAGTATGTGAGTTTCCTTTATCACTTATTATTCGATTTAAAGTTTCCGGCTGTAATCATTAGGAAAAGAGGTTGCACTTCGTGCATTCCACTCTTGATGTTACTGCACTGACTAACGAGTTGTAAAAATGGTCCGAAAAAGAAGGAAAGTGTGGAATCGACGACGTAATATTACTTCTTAAATGCAAGAAATTAATATTTATATGATATTGTGTTAAAAATAATTAAAACTTAAAATATCGCAAATGCAGAACTGGTCACAAAAAACAAAACCGTTTCATTTCACTTATTATAATGAGTCTACTGTAGACATATTTATTCTGGTATAAAAGTGAGTAATAAATAAGAATATTATATATGCCTCACATAATTAAAAAAGTTGGCACTCATTTCAATATAAGGCGTTTCTGCGACGGGTTTGCCCTCCCCCACTGGCGAAACACGTTAGTAGTACATGCTCAGAGGCGCAAATAATCTCATTTTTCCGTCACCTTGCTACATAAAAAGCCGACTAATTAAAATAATAAGTCTCCCCCAACTGCACGCACTATCTCAAATTTCCGCCACACAATCACTCTTTATTCCTCCTTACAACATCAGTCAATTGTCCTCACTCAACACCCCAGCCATACCCACTCACTTAAAAGCATTTAAATAACTTTGGAAGGGAAGGGTGAAATAAAGCGATAAAAATTGCAACAATAAACTACACGGGAACAAGGTGAAGCGGTGGGGAATGGATGTGATACGATGCCTCATTTCTCCCGTGTTTTATTTTTTTCTTAGAGAATAAAATAAGGAGATAGTAGTTCATCCTCCAAAAAAAATTTAAAAAACAACCTCTTCCCTCATCAGCATAATCATTTATGCTCAGATAAAGCCGGACGATGTGCTCGAGTCTGCTCCCGCTTCAACGTTTCACCCCGGTCTCGACGAGCAGCAGTGTGGGAGAAGCACAGATAGTGGGAGAGAGAGAGAGAAAAAGACGGTGGGAGGGGAGAGGAATTAATTACTGAGGCAGAGGGAAAGAAAGACAGAGACAATGCGTCATAAATTGAAATGGTTCTCTCCCCCTCCCCAACCCCCGCCCGATACCCGATGTTTTCCCGGGGATGTGTGCGAGGCGTTTCCGGGGTACCGGAAGTGTAGCGACCTTACACGCTTCCAAGAGGTACGGGCCATAACAGATCATATCCGAAAATTTTTTTCGGGCATTAAAAAAAAAATAGACGGAAGATTATGCGTTCCCACCACAATTCTCCCATTCCCCCGCCAAGACAAATACAGACGCCTTCCCCACCTCATTAAGCACGCTGGTCCGAGAGAAGAAATACGTGTCATTGTCATGAACGTATCAGAATATGTTCTTATAATTGTATTTAATCGACTGACGTTCACTAGAACAGTCTCCAAACTATAAACTCCGGAAACTCCATGTTAGAATCTGCATTTCTAAACTGATTCTTATTTTATCGTAGGCATATAAAAAGAAAAACTTCGTTATATTCCACCAATTCATTTTCAGGTACAACTATTTTCGACGCAGCGGCGTCATCTTCAGGTACCAAGAGTGTACTATAGTTGTACTAAACTAGATGTACCTGAAAATAAATTGGTGTAAAAAAGTATTTCTTTTTATTTACGATACAGTGAACTACCACAAGGTTGAGCCTGAGACGAAGGAGATAATGATTCTTATATCCTTACTAGTTTAAGCATACAATGAATGATAATCATTTCTAGAACGTTTATTTCGTTTTGATAAAAAACCAATTGGCTTATCATCGGACTTTTTTGAGATCTAACGACTGCCAGGCTGGGAATGTCCGGTCGTTTCAAATAACCGGAAAAAGTGTTAAATTAAAAAAAATTATGTGTACATTAAATTTTTTATTTTATTTTAAAGAAAGAGAACTACAAAGAGAACTACATACAGCATACAGTTGCCATTTTATAGTGGCCAGGTAACAGGTGCCTAGACACAAATTAGAGGACAAACAAGCAATACAACAAGCAGAAACAAGAATTAAGTTAACAAAAAAAAAGGCGACAAGAATCTGCAGACAACAAGGTAATTCGTTGACAGATAGGATAGGAAAAGGCTTAGAAAGGATTTCAATAGAAGTTCAAAGAGATCAATGTGTGGAGGGAGTGACTTCGACACAGAAGCATTGCGGTAGAAAAACGAACGTTAAGGAAGTGAAAGTCTAGGAATGGCCATGTGGATTAAGGGATGAGAACGGGTGGGGCGGGGTGGAACTTTAAAATTGAAGAAAGAGAGCAATTTAGGGCAGTCAATGGTGGAATTGAGAATCTTATGAATAAGTTTAAAATCAGCTGCGAGATTATGGGTAGTGGGATTTGGGATGGAGAGGGAGGAGCAAATAGCATTAGTGGAAATGTTACGTAAACGTGGTAATCTATTTTTTTGAAACTATTTTAGCAAAGAAATTGCTAACACAGTCCAGGGATGAGAGGGTGGTTTGTGAAGATACTGAACAATCCACTGTCTCTCAACTCTTACTTTGAATTATACTCTCAATGGAGTTCATCTGATATAGGAATAAATATTTTAGCGACATAGGCGAATAGTATTTGTTTGGAATCGTGGAGTCACGAACCTTCCTTCTAAAATACTCCGAGGATTCTTTATGACTCATGCCACCACCACCAGCAGTCCGTTTATTGGCGCATATAAAAGCTCATTTCCCGCTTCAAGGCTAGCTAACATTTTAGACAAGAAAAAAACTATTCCGCTAGATAATCCGTATCCTCCTCCTATCGTAAGATTCCCCGAAAAAAAACGGTCGAGTTTCACACCTTTTCTCGTGCTGCGGCATTTGTGAGCATAGGTCAAAAAGCGTTTAGAATGCGCCCCTCGCAGTTGCAGACGTAATCAAGAAAAATCCTGATTAATGAGGATGACCCGTTGCGTTCCACCTTCCCTTTCCCCAACCCCTATCAACAGCATTAATAACTCATGGTCGTAGAGTAAATGAACTCTGAATTCATTCCTCAGCAGGTGGTACCTGTGGCACTCAAATAACCGCCCAAGATAATCGTAGATAAGAGTATCCTACAGTTATTTGAACCTTGACCAAACACCCTGATGCTACCTCATATAACCTCTCACGCCACTCAAAATCTGTAGGTGGACGTTATAATTGCTACTGTAATAAAAATACGGTTAGACCCCATTACCGATACCCTGCTGGCTCGAAAGTCAGCATTAGGCTATTTTAGATGCGAAATATCTCGCTAATTATTACTTTCATGTACGCCGCGACCGCACAGAACTTCGTGGATGTTGAAAATTCATTCAATCATAAAATTTACGTTGTGAATGCTAAGTTACTGAAAAGAAAAAAAAGCCCGACTACCATAGCAAACAAAAGTAATGGGCATTAGTCTGGAGCGTCAGGAGTCAAGTCCCTCTCCAATTTGGCTTTCTCTATGCTCAGGAAGGCCTATTCTGTGTCATTCCCTCCATTAATCCAAATCTCTTTCTCCCACTTCCCCGCTCACCAAAAATTATTCCTTCAAACACTGTTTTTAACATCTCCTTCCATCTTGGTACTCTCCCCATCCAAACTCTCTGACCTCTCCGATTCCCAATTATAAGTTTCCTCTCCTCGCCCACCATGTCTATTACTTCTTCGATCCTTTTCCTGATGGTCCGCTTTACCTTTCCTATTTATTCAGTTGTTGCCACATCATCAAAAACAGCTCTATTTTACCTTTGGATAGGGGTTTTCATAATATGAACAGTTAAAAATACACAAACATTCATGCCCGGGATACGGGCAGCCTACCCAGTCGAGATTCGAACCCGCGACCTTCGGTTTGGCATGCGAGGACTTTACCCTAATAATGTTATTTATGTTATTATTTTTCGAAGAAAATTTTTGTTGTTTATTCCGATTGGAAATTTGATTTTATATAATTTTGTTCCACCACCGAGGCGGGCATACTTATCCAAACCCATATCCGCTTTTCAACTTGGCATAATTGAAAAGGTAAAATCAAACAAATTGAATAAATGTATAGGTAACGGAAGATAATGGTATTTTTATGTTTCTAAAGGGATCCTCGCGCTTCCCTCATGCCCATCCCTTATAAGAGTTGAAAGTAAGGGTTTTAACGCAGACATCATTTAAGAGAAGAAAAGTAATGCCTCATGTAATAATACCGCATTATGGAAGACCACGGTCCAACTCAATTTCAAAGATAAAATGTTACTAACTCAAACCACATAAAGATTATAGGATGAGAAATACCACAACGCTCTCTGACTTTTCAGTGTATAAAAGTTCTTCGTAATTTATGCACAAAAATGTTAAACTTAAAGCTTAATTTCAAACTTAAAATTAAGAGCAAAGAAAGAATTATATCTCCTCCCGATCACACTTTCGTGGGAAACAAAAAAGGGAAGTATCTGAATAAAAACATGATCTACATATCACGAACGAGTCCTTCGCAAAAGGAAATATTTTAATTGCTCGACAAATTATCTATTCCTACAGTCTTGATTCCGATCACGCACTTATTTCAGATTAATGATCGTAGGTTCATCTATTTGGGATGCAAATGTTCTCATTCGCTTTCTCATCAGCGTCATCGAATGGGGATTATACACAAGGCCCTCTAAGCTACACGCTCAAATTATACGAGGAAATTGAATAAGTGGCATGATATCGCGGAGGCCAAAACAATATTGCAAACATTCACAGGTGATGCTATCCGAACGGTAGTCATCACACCGGGCCATTATGTGCAAATTCAACGTTTTGGGAGCTCCAAATTGCCTATTTGTGCATGGATAAAAACTCCTCGACGACTCCCACAACACAAGATGCGATTCATAATTCGAATCCGAGCTTTTTTTCACTTTTCCCGTAAACGTTCGCGTGGACTTCCTCCAACATGAATGACACTTGGAAAATAAAACCCTGTCAGCATATCTGAATAAAAAACTCTCGGCTCCATTTAAAATTATTATGTTTGACCCGGCCATGGAGATTTTTAATTACGCCATAATTCTTGGTGAAAAGCAGAAATACACCATCTCCTCACGAAGGACGCTATCTCAATGGAAGAAGAGATGCTTTTTTTCCTAAAACTCCAACGATTTCCCAGAACGAGAAGATCTCTCGCATAAAAAAATCAACATTCTTTCAGGGCGTCCGCCCGCGCATAAAAAAAGCAAATAAAACAGCTAGTTCACCAAAACTACGCCTAGGTATCTTTCAATCTTTTATTGCTCGGAAACACCTCCTTTTATTAGTGGGTGCCGCTGAAAAAAGTCAAATTTTCCGGAAAATAACAGTTCTAGTTCCTCAACATCCTGAACTCCGCTATTTCTACGCTTTTTTTCAACACCCGAACCTCATTTCCGATAAGTAAATGAACTCACGCTAACTGCCATTCATTTCTTTCTACTAAAATTCCATCAGTTGCTCCTCTCAAAGAAAACGTTTCATTTATTCCTTAAAAAACGAGCCTATGGAAATTTGCCAATGGCACACGAATGACTGAAGGATCATTCAGACTGCAGGGCTACAATATCGAAAGGGAACATATTCCTCCACAAGTAATTGTCTGAAAGCTAAAATTTTTACCTCCTTCATGGTGAAGTATGTTGAAAAGTCGATGAAGAAATAAACGCAAAAGAGACTGGTCACAAACAGACTAAATTTCAAGTTAGGTAGGGAATTTGGCGGCCTATCACTCAAGCACGCTCGCGAAAAAGAAATTATAATCTACAGTGGCTGATTTATACAAAGAAACGAAGGCATCTGCAATTATTGCGCTAGGATCAAGGTGCTTAAATCTGATAAAATGCCGTAACTACCTGGAAACCGGAATCACCCATGTAAGGTTACTAAAATTACGAAAATGATCGACATAAACTGTCTCTAATGCGAAAAAGATGCCATGATAAGTTTTCGGGAGCATCGGAAATACGAAACCTCTTTGCTTGCACTGCATTATTCATTAGGGATGGATAAAAAATTAACTCTAACTTTATGAACCCAACGATTTATGTATACCTTTGCTCGAAATACTGAGTACTTTCTTTTACTCCTTCGGTGATTCAATCTGAAGGTTGGTTTAGATAGTCGAGGGCAGAGCTTACCTTACATTTTACCACAGGATTATGGATTTCACAAATCCTGGAGGTCGTAATGATTTGTATCCATTCGTGCAGTAGAATCCCAGTTAGATCCCATCACAGGTAGACCAATTCATTTCCGTTGGATAATTCGCAAATGGAGGACTTCGCTCAGGGGTATTCGGAGGATTTACCCGAGAATTGAACCCAGGACCCTTCTGTCAGCAGCCAAGCTCTCTCCCCACTGGGCTACCGCGCTCCCCTGTCATTACATAATATGAAGTATATTGGGGAGTATAGTTGGCTCTTGTATTTTAATGAAGGATGACACGATCAAAATTAAAAAAAAAATGGAAATACTTTGCCAGGTACAAGTTACGACAATACGTATATTTATTACGCCACCGTGAAACTATTTCGTTCGGAAAACAGTGAACAGGTCAGAAAAACCTGCAGATCAAAATTTTGCCGACGAATTCATTTCTTGCACCTGGCTTCAGAATGAATCTAAAATACAATGAGGGAAAAACATCAATGGGACTCTAGCCAAGACAATTTGGCCTCCAGAGCCACAACCTACGACAGTTGCGATAGCTATTAAGGGATTCGAGGAATTTCAATACAGCGAGATATGATACTCCTTCTTCATATTTATTGCGTCGGCAAAATAAAACAATTTAATACGATAAAAAAATAGAATTATCAGGCCGCTGATTCATACTTCAATTTTTTTGGGAGGAGAGAACCTAAAATTAGATGTAATTGAAAAAATACATAAATAGATGAAAGTTCTAAATTCAAGTGGAGAATGACAGGAAAGAACGATAAAAAAATACTGGAGTGAGTCTCGTTGTTCGCAGCTTCGGAGTCAAGTTTTTTTTATGTTCAAAATGACAAATAACAATAAATTCTCGCCAGAAAAATAACCCTTTTCTTCGCCACACGATGACTATTTTTTTCAACCAATATATCCGACAGTTAGTGCCCTATCTCAATCCTTTTTAGAAACATATACCTTCACATGCTTTTGATCACTGCGGCAATGTACATCGAGAAGTCCCAGTAGTAGGAGGCAACGGTATCTAACCAAATAGCATGAACAGCCTGAAGAAACTCCTTCATTCTCAACAGCAAAAGCATGCGAAAAAGGTCAAACCTGCCCGCATTTAATCAGTCATCAGTCAGCCTAAAAAGGCAACGAGGCATTAGTAGAGAAAACAGAGTCTAGCATTTGGTTAGGCGGGAAAAACTGATTAGCTACGCCTGATATGGAAGAGGGCTTCTGCGAGAAGCATAGAAAGGTGACTTGCCAGAAATTCACCCAGAATGCTAATAAAACAAAATATAAGATTTTCCCTTGCACTGAACTCAAAGCTGACCCACGTAACTAACTGAATTAAAAATATTTCACGTCAATAATTTTACAATGCGGAGTTCTGTAATAAAATCACTCCGTCGTCACTTTATTAATCCAAATTATGCGGGGGTACTCTTTTTTATCTCTAGGCGGGGGTTATCTTTATTACGCTAATTATTTTAAAAATAAAAATTAGATTTATATAGACCACTCGCTCCGCTTACCTTGCTTAACAGCTATTTTCTCAAAGGGATCAAAATTTTGGCTTAAAGATATAAATTATACGAACCGCATTCTCGATTAGGTACCTTTTTATGATAAATACATGCATAAAATCCCAGCTAAGCCAAAGTTTTGTATGCGTAAAGGAATAAAGGGATATATACATGAATGACATCAAGAACTATATTAAATCATTTAACTAACCGTGTCGCTTTCCTCGTTCTATACCTATCTTTTGCCAACCCTCTCCTCTTTATCTAACTCAATCGCATGTTGTACAACCTTTGTTCTCAGTCATGATTAATGCATATTGGTAGCTTTGTTTCTGGGATTCTTGGAGTGACATTTCCGGATTTACATTGAGATTTTTAATTACCTTATCTGGCTGGGTCATATTCAAAATTATTTCACTCAACGCACTCGCAGAGATTTTGAAACGCTTACACAAGAGGGAAGGTGAAAACTACCTTTATTCCCTCAAGCCAACAGATTCATAATTTAATAATTTCAAGTCGAGAATAAACAGTAAAATAATTGCGAGCGATCACAATTTTTTCCGCTTGATCCTTTTAAATAGGCGATTAGCGGGCCCAACCCTATTATTATCGTAGGCTGAACAAACCAGCAAGGTAGCCTTATCCATCGAATTCGGAATCTTTACAATGCTTTTCTTCCCTTCCTCTAATCTCAATTCTTTTCTTTCTTTCCATCTCAGAAGAAGTCAGACTTCCGTCGCGCCGTCGTCGAGTTTGAAGACTTTTCCACAACCCGTTCTACAAATTCCCCACTAAACTTTGATCTCATGATTTTCTTATCTAATCGCTGAAGAAAAATACACCGTATCTCATCCATCCACACTTAACTTGTAACAGGCTGTATGTAAAAGTCGCTTATGGTTGTGCAATACCGTAAAATGTTAGCCGTCACACAAAGTACTAACTTAATAGTTCCTATCAATACAAGGTTAATATGGCTATTATTATGAATATTTTAGACAGAAATGTGGAGCCATATATTTTGCTTCGCCATATTATATTTTGATCTCTGTTTTCTGAAGTAAAATCCTGAAAAAATCAACTGTACTGCGGGAGTAAACAACGGTTTTCAAATTTGACATTAGCTATGATTCAGATATCAACTCCACGGAATCCCGCAGTAAAATCTGTTTTGGGTTATCGAAGCGTTTGAATGGATCAATGACCATTTTTCAATACCGAATCCTGGAGGTTTTTTTCAGTATTCAACCTCAAAACAAGCCTACCAACGCAAAATAAAAATCCTGCCCTAAAGAGTAACGCTGCTTACGTGCGTAGTATATCACCATTTGCCTGTACGCGCTGTAAACTGCGTTCGCCAATAACTTTTACTTAAATTACTTCACGTGTAACCATATGATATCTACTGTGTTATCCAGGGCACGATTTTGCAAAATATAAGAGTTGCTATCATTGGAATTTATACAAATACTAGCTGACCCGGCGAACTTCGTACCGCCTAACAATCAATGAACTTACAGTTTACTTACACCATTTATAAATCAAGAGCGGCTTTATCGTTTTTAATCATGTTTAATTTATTATAATAAAATAAGGATACAAATTCAATAAAACTACGTAATTGAGTACCAAAATTGCTTGTCAGAAAGACATTTTCTTTATTGAATCTACATAGGGTGGATCGGAGCACGTTTACGCGGATTTTTTTCAACAAATTTTCTTACGTTTTAGCTTAAGAAATTTTGGGCATTGTGGTTTAATAAAGCAGTTCATGAAATAAAAATTATACGCATTCAGTTGTTGGCTATTTGCGTTAATAGCTGTAAAAAAATGTTTTTAGGTCCAAGTCTGTTGCATACACTTGGCCCATTCAGGGGGGAGGTTGACAAAACCCCAGACCGACGCTTGACTGATGCTCAAAATCGTGCAAGAATAGCCCCGATGAGGCAGCATTCGCATTAAATGACTTAAGGCGCGCCAGTTTTAGTATCTCTGTTTGGAAAAAATGCACTGCGTAAACGTACTGCATGCGTAAACGCACCACGGTGAGCCCTACACATTCGGGTTTAATGTCTTGCGTCAAGCGCCTTCTGATAAACAACAGTTTTTGTTTTGTTATCAGGCGCAAGATGAAGCGGATGAAGCTAAATAAATATAGCGAAGCAAAGCAGTGACGCAGCGAGGGGAGGTTTTGGGAGATAAACCCTCCCCACCCCCCAAGAGCTTAGAGAATTTTTTTATGAAAGATTTTGTTATTAATATTAGGGGGACGGATGACTAACAAACAAAACATATTTAACTATTCACACAGCCGCAAAACCCACTATTTTGAACCATTTATCTTAAAAAATGTCTGAGGGAAGTGCCCCCACACTTCCCGCTTACCTTAGCGAGTTTTCTATACCCTACAGACCCGTGGTATTAGCTGCGCCCAAAACCCCTATCCTAGCTACGCACTTGAAGCGAAGGAAGAAATACAGAGGATGGTTTATCGACTCGTGAACATAGCACGCTAAATTGACAATGAGAAAATCATGGGTTTTCATTAGCACATGAGCACAAACAACACAAAAACTGAAAGACTGACCATGCGATTTTTTAATCGTTATCACGAATGCAACACGAATTGGAAATTGAATATGTTTAAGCTCAAAAGGGCATATGAGTTGAGATCATGGAATCTACGGAATAAGGACTTCCTCACCTTTGAATTTTCCTTTGAGTAAAGTTGCGTGAATCGCATTCATTACCAATTATTTTAATCACCAAACACGTTCCGTTGGATAGTTATGGTTGGTTTAGGCTTCGAAAGATCATGAACACAGAAACTACACTTTGCTGTAAATCGCGCCTTGGTAAGCCAGGTACGTCCAAGGAATTAAAATATTCAGATAGATAGTTGGTGATTTCGTCTTCGTTTGTAACACATTTAAAAGATTCGAATTCATGCAGAGTACGAACTATTTGAATTTACCTCGTTTTAGTCATCCACATCTTCGTACTTGCTCGCTAAATCAACCATCTTTGATTCTTTTGGCGATCAATCATATTCTGAAACTCTTTGTTGATGAGCTCACCTCAATCATTCCAAGGAAATGAGTTAAAACTACTCGACTCCTCGACAGGAACACGGACATTACCGTTTGTCAACAATTGCTTGGAGATTTGTTTACAAACACGGTAGTGAAGTGTCAACTCGAGCTGGGCCACGGCTGGGCTTACAATTAACTCGAATTAAATTTTTTTAATGTAATTTCAATTTAATTAATATTTTGAATATATTTAGTAATTAAAATGTTATATTGTTACCAAATTCAGTTATTAAAGTGGTAAAAACAAAACAAATTATTTAATTTGTAGTTTTGACCGACTTATCAATTGTTGTGTTACTATAACTCCTAAAAGCATGTCCATAGGAAAGAGATGAATTTTTTTTGTGAAATTATCCTTTTTTTAATGGCCTATATGTTAACCCCGCCTGAGACGAATCCAAAGAACCAAATCTCATTGAAATCGGAGCAGCCGTTCTCGAGTTATAAGTGTTCTAACTAACACGATTTTCGACTTTCTTTTATATATATAGATTTCACTATTCCCACAATTGGGAATACATTTGACTTCCGCAAATTGCCTCATTAAAATGTCGCTTGAGTACAAATTTCGCACAAACACCTTTTGAAACGTCATCTTAATTTTTTCGAAACTGTTGTTCGCAAACAGGTGAGTTGGTGTAAGAAGATAAGTACCAATGGAAAATAGTAATATTCAAATTTTATTTATAATGTCATATACTGGCAGTTATGTGTCATTAATGATCTCACACTGCTGCTTACATATCAATTTCCTATCGACCGAAAATCATAATTTGCGTTCGACCTTTCATTAATAGCCCAACTCAATGTGAATAGATTGAATGCTAGACCAGCTCTAGCAGAAAACTATGCCCAATTTAAATATTTTTGTTAGATTATATACACGTTAAAAGGAAGTTATCACTCAACGCACTATAATTCCCATCAACCCGCCATAATTTACTGGAGGGGCGGACTAAATTAAAATGAAGGGCAAAAGTTCTTCACGAGTACTCATTGAATATTGAAAATACAGGACACCTGCGGGTCATTACTACCGTCTATTATCATGCTATCGACGTAGCAGGTGTCGATTGCACAAATTTTAATCAAGTTTATTCAATATTTTTTTTATATTAACAATTCAAAGTTTATACAGCATCATAAGCCATGAAAATATTAGTTATCGATATATTATGCAATTGTTTCACACAAAACAACCTTTTAACAAAGAATTACTTCAAGGACATATAGCGAATTTTGGACTTCAAGTCATGGGTAGAAAAAATTTTACCGGAAATTAGTTGCTGACTTTAATTTTAAAATTGACAATTTTTTAGACCATAGAAAACAGGTTGGATTGATTTGAAAATTCGGTAACATTTCTTATTCACTGATAATGAGGTAGTCAACGTTTACATTACTTCACGTTAGAATTGTATCCACTTAAAATGATAAGCATTAGGGAATATGCCAAACTTTGGGACAAATTAACACCAGTAACTTATGAAGTTAAGTCCATGTATATGGGCAACACTAATATCCATCGAAGAAATACTAGCAACCATTAAAACGCTTACTAAGTTTTTTTTTGGTAAAGCTGGCTGATTTAAAATCACCCTTGAGGTGCGAGCAGGAAGAAGCAAGTTTTTCCAAACTATTTAAGTCGAACTCTTGCGGAAAACTACAAAAAATTATTTAAAAAACTAATGAACAAATTGTGCCTTCGATATGATGAGAGGATATCGCTGATTTCAATGATATTTACTCTGGTGAAACAACCTATTCCATGCATATGATTAAGCCTGACAGGTGACCTTAATCTTGAATTCAATAAGCCCACTTTCAAAGAACTAATGCGACTCGTCGGCCGTTCTTTCATTAACAAGGAGGCGTGTTAGAAACCAATTAATATATTTGTTACAAGGACTTTGGACGTCACAATGGCATGGAATTGGAAGGATAGATGAGGCACTTGATTGAAAAGAATGAAAAGGCACTTTGGCCCAGTAGCCACACCACAACCTCCTCTGGCATACGCGGGTCTATCCATTACCCGACCAAGGGCGGCAACTTCAAAACTCTTACCAGCATCTTAGGTAACATTCTAATTAGACAAAGCATCGACAAGATGACGGGCTATAAAATAGCGCTGTCACATAAAAAAGAAGAGGTTGACTGATAAATCTTGTGTACCGCGTCACCATCTCTCTTCAGCGATCTAATCATTAGTTAGATGATTGTATGTCTCTCTCTTCTCTTTTATTTCCATCTATCCTTCTGTTTGGTGGACGGCAGATCTTTTTTTTATGAAGGAGGCTTCTTTAATACGCCTCCAATGGCTCACATCCTCCGTCGCCGGGGTGGACGAAACCACATACCAATTGCATTTCTCTTCCAAAAGGGAGACGACGATTTCTACGGCCCTCTCTATAATCTTTACTTCACGGGGCGAGGTATCAATCGACGCGTGATTATCGGCTACCGAAATCTTTCATCCTCGGCGTTAAGGCAATGGCTCGGAGGGTAGCAAACGAGGCGGCATGCTGGCTTTGGGTGCGCCACCTAGCCAAAGATTCGAGAACTACCGCCACCGCCCCAGGGGAACGCCCTTCGATCATGTTAACAGTAGATGCCTTCTACATGAATTGCCATGACAAAAAATTGCCTCTGGACATAGAATCGAACCACGGACCTTTGCCTTCCGGGCTACTGCGCAGACTACTACGCTATCCAGGTTCCTTAATTCCCAATGCAATTGTACCGAGGCTCATGGTACTAGATGTACTTTCTCACCGACACCTTTTGAAACAACGCCGTCTTACATTTTTCGAAGTTATGTTCGCTGATATATCACACGTTTTAAAAAGGCAAGTACTAATGGAGAAAATTAATATTCAGATTTTATTCATAACCTCATTTACTCGCAGCTAAGTTTCAATAACGATCTCATGCTGGAGCTAACATGTAAATTTTCTGACGACCGAAAGTCGTAATTTGCGGACGAAATTTCTTTAGTAGCCCAGCTCAATATGAATAGATTGAATGCTAGTCCAGCTCTAGCACAACAATATGCCTAATTTAAATATTTTTTTTAACTAGTGATAGGTACATTGCTCGAGCAAAACATTGGTTTCAATATCAAAGTGAAGTCAACTTTTTCCGGAGAGAATTCGGAGAACAGCATATCAAATGATACACAAAGATATCGTACTATGTACTTAATTTTACTTTTACAAACTCTACAGCACGTGTTTCGACAGGCTTGCAGTCATCATCAGGTACTAACATATTTCAATTCCAGACAAATATGTACGAGATATCATTCGTATATAGTAGTACATATCATACAACATCAAAACTTTATCATATGGCGTCATAAGGAGCCTGCATTGAATCACGATTTTTACTTGCCGCACGAGTCGCCCAGTGTATGCTTAGCCCGTAACAACTAGCATTGAACCAAGCCATTTGTTGTCTCCTCGGGCTAGAAATAAATGTGACATCAAAGGTCCCATTGAATATTGGAAACAAAGATATAATACTAAAGTATATAAAGGGAGCTACTCTGAATCCTAATCTCTCCCATATTTGAAACATGGTACCGATTCATCAATAGGTAATATCTACATTTTTATTTCTGGATAAAAGTTTTTTCATAAATTTCAAGCTGAAAAGAGCGAAAATTCTGAATGATTGAAGTATTTCTAGGCCTGCCAGAGGGGAAGCAAAGGAGTCGGTTTCCTTTGACCCCTACATTAGAAGCTAGCATGGGCATCCTTTTTTGATGTGACCCATTGCATAATATTACAATTTCGCTGTAAAAATGTGGAAATTTTTGATTTCTCAAGAGTATATCATTCACATTTTGAAGTAGATTATCAGAGATTTTTCTCCCATTTAAAATTCCAACACTATTTAAATTTAATGTTTAATTTGATGCTTTTTTTACAGAAAGTTTGCTTAAAATAAAAGAATATAGCTAAATCTCCTCACTTGAATGAATCTATTCTCAGACAGGCCTCTAAAAAAAACGCTCAGCATTCTTTAAGTAAGGGAAGGGGTAAGAAGCAAAGCCTAGATATGGCTCTTGATGGCCGTGCAGTATTTATCTGTCAACAAAAGTGAATTGCTTGCAACTCACATTTCAAATACTGGTACTGCCTTATTGAAATTAGACAGCTTGTTACACAATGTTAGACAATGCTTTTAAGTAAAAAATCATGAAATTTGATCTTTTGTAAAAATAAAAATGTTTTTAAATAATGCAAATAGGTTTTTCCAAGCGATGAGATTTAGCTACACCCCTTTGTTATAAGACCAATTTTATGCACAATTTCTGTAAGAATAGCAATAAAATGAATAAATTAAATTTAAATGGAAATAAAATAAAAAATATCTGAAAAGCTACCTCGCAATGTGAAGAAAATTCTGTTGAGAAATAAAAACTTTCAATTTTAACACTGAAATTTTCATTTAGATACAGATTTGTAGAATTTTAGTCAACAGAACTATTTCCACATGAAATCCTTCTTTTAAAAAAAATTTGCGATCCTATATTAACCACCTTTCCGTTAAGAAGTGCATTACGTTCGTCAAGGTGTCATCAAAAAGCAGGTGCTTCGTTGACTTCCGCAACAAGCCACTAGGCCAGACCTGAACTGCAATCGGGGACCCGTTATTGCCAAGCCGAATGGCAGATGTCTATATTCTCTCCGGTGAATCTCAACGGGCATGTGTAAGGACTGCGCATATGCCCGGTGTTCGTTTAAAATGCATTCATTGGTGTCCACAACTTGTTGTCCATTGATTTAAAATTTCGTCCCATCCCACGCGGCTCGTGTGAGTCCCCTTGTTTTTTTCGTCAATTTGTGAGACGATAAAATATCCTCGTAAGATAATCGATGCGCCGACAGCACTTGATAGGTGATGAAATCCAATCATGGATGCAGTTGCGAAATTGCCGATGTAAGCGATAACGTTACAAGTTTTTTTTGTTGGAAATAAGGACTCAGATTACGAGTTTCAATCACTCATGGGCAAAAAAAATAATAAATCAGCTTAATAGAGCACTTACGTTAAAATATTTAATATAGTATTCTATACTTAATGATAATTCCGTAAAAAAACAATTATGCGCAAAGTTTAGAAAATCGCAAATTAAATTTCTTGTTTCAAAGGTACACTTTCTTTTAATATACCTTTATTACGTTTTAGAAATGATGGCAAATTAGGAATATTTTGCAGCGACACTGATATCCGTTTAAGCCATCATTTTATACGATCATGGTAGCCACTTCATACAGCGGAAAAAATAGTTTTCATCCTCATTTTTATTCTCGAAAATAATCAATCGCAGAGCAATAGTGTTCCAGAATACTGCACAGTTTCCATTCATGGAATAAAGTAAGGAAAGGTTCACTTGACTAGAAAGAAAAAGATATAAATTTTTTACTCTTTCCTCGGCTAAGACCAGTGGCATAACTATAGGGGGGAATGAGGGGAATAGTTCCCCCTCCCCCCAAAGCCTCGGAGAAAAAAAATTATTACAAAACTATTGCCTAGTTTTTATACATAATAACTGCATCTACTTAATGTTAAATTTTAAGTACCAAAATGATGTAAAATGCCTTTCCAGGCGTGTCATTTTTCAAAACCAGAAAAAAATTCGGACCCGATTGCTTTGGAGGGGGGGGGCGGGAGTCGCCCCCTAGACCCCTCATCCCCACCACAGCATATTCCTAGTTACCCCACTGGCTAAGACTATTGTATTTTGAAAGAGTCCTTTGTCTAGCCATCAAAACTGCGTTAATAAATTACTTTGAGATTTTACAAAATCAGTTAACACATGACTATTCGAATTTAAAACCTCCAGAATTGCAGCAAACATGACGAAGCTCACTAGGAATACACCCTTCCATATAAATTCTCTCCCACTTTATATAAGACGTCCCAAATTTGGGAAGATCTACGCCCATTTCTTTCCGGTAAGTAGCCAGAGTATTCACTTTCCACTCTTAAATTTCTCCCTGCAACACGTGATTTTTCAACAATCTCTTCCCTTAAATAGGTTTCTTCATTCGCAAGAAATTCCTCCATTAATACATTTCTCTCAAGCAATAGGGTGGTTTCCAATTATTTTTCATTGCCTAAATCGAAAGATTATTTATTTTATTATTACTTCTGAATTACGTATTTCACACTTTTAGATTTTTAAATGACGATATCTATTTTTTGAGATTAAATGAAAAGTGAAAATTTTCAAGCGTTTCTAGTTGAGAACGCGACGGCTACGTATGAGTGCTGGGAAAAGCCCGTGCGACGTCATTCTGGTTCCCGCTGTCGCCGTGTGAGGTGACCTTTGGGCGAGTATATGTGCGCCGCTGCGATGCAGGCTGCTAGGAGGTAGCGCTTGGCTTAAATAAAGATTATAAATACCTTATCAAACGAAGGGAACTTTACCACCATAGGCAATTTTAATAGGTGATCATTAAAAAAATGTTTCCCTGAGCTCTGTGCCTCATGCATGCATTGGTAATCTCAGACGACGTAAAACTCCTATCTACTCGTATAGAAACTAGGTCCCTGTGACGTCAAGGGGAGTGGCATCGCATGGGCGCCAATATGGCCTTTTTCAAATGCGGTTAAAATTGACTATTGCCATTCGTCTAAACTGGGATTTCTATAACCAAAAAATTTGTATATTATGTATACACTGATGGTGGGTAACGAATCGCAATCAATGCCTTTCGTTTTCTTTGATGAAGGATACAACCCTATTCTTGCAGGTTTATGACCTGAGATCCTATCAGGAAAAAAGGGAATGCCCATTTTTTACCATTGCATTCCGTTCATACTCCTCGATTCATTCATTCCCCATTATTACGCTTACAGAAGTTAATGACGCAAAATAAATTATTGTGCCTTCCATTTCACTCAATAATTCACTCCTAATGTGGTAATTTGGCCTTCGAAAAGCAGCGAAGTATGGTGCTCTCACTTTAAACCGAAACAATCACAAGAGGTCATCGCCAATAACTTCAAAAAAGAAAACCTTCCTCCGCAATCAGTATTCCATTAGTTATATTTAAGCCAATGCATTCGGGAAAATTAGCAGTTATGCACACATTTGAACACACGACACCTCGAGAGTGGTTAGCAGTTCGACCTGTAATATCCACTATTATCTTCCCAAATGCATTTCGGAGCCGAAGGGAAGACAAAAACATTTCAGGCAGCTCAACACACCAATGCAGATGCACCCCCAAAAGATTGCTGATTCAACGGCGTAATTGCTTGCATTACGGGGTGCATCCAAAACAAAGCTTTGCCAAAATTTCTCGTGTACGAGAGTTTATCGAAATTACTACTTGTCCGTGAGGAAAACACCTCATTCAGCTGCCGAAATCGCCAATCGCTTCGTCCAGATTCACGAAGCCCGCGGGGGGAGGAAGCAATTAAGCCCGGGCCGAAATTGCAGGGGACGGGAAGGGAAAATAAGTGCACACCTGTGACACTCAAGCCTTGCACTTGCAGCGGAGGGCAGGGCAAAACTGGTGGGGTAATATTTCGACAGTAAGTCATTAACTCGTCGGCCTCGAATTTCCAGACTCCAATTTCCGGGCCCGTTCATTGCTCCTGAAGCGATCGCTCCTTGGGTTTCTTTTTTATCGGCAAACATCTCCAGGATGCCACTTGTCAATCGTCAAGATTGCACTTTGCCCATTGCTTTTTTGCCCTTTTTCTCTCGAAGGGGAAAAAATGCCGTAGTACGCACCCGGGCTGGTCACAAACAGGTTTCCTTCGATGTTCCGATACTGCATCCATTCGATATCCGCTGCCATGATTTAATTAATGTGGCTGGCGGCCGTCCGTTTTTCTCACCAATCTCAATTCAGCAGTATTTATAGCGTCCACTATTCCATTTAAGCCCATCGCTTCAATCTATGAAATCGTACTAATGTGTTCCTTTAGGAAAACTTTCATCTATTTCTCAATGAGTTGAATTTCTACGAAACCTCATGGGCTACAGAATTTTCCACTTTTATTATTGGTCGTTCTAAGGTAATAATAGACCTTTCTAACCTTTAATACTAATTATTATTACTAGAGTATTCTACCGATTAATGTAAGTTTGAAAGGAATATTTAACAATATTCTGTCAGCCTACCCTTCCTTCATGGACTTCCCTCGGCAACTCGCAATAAGGCAAACCTTCCATTACCCACCCATTCCTTCGATCCACCATTTCATTCTATCCAGAAGTCCTATTCTCTACCTTCCTCTCCATTTCAGAATATAATAATACCTAGAGATATTTTCAGTTTAATATGATACGCTAACAATTTTCCTGGATTTCAAGTATCTCTTTCAAGCCTAGAATTGCATCCATTCGAAATCGGGCTTATCTATGTAGGCGACGTTTTCCTAAATTACTCTATCAAATATATTTCAAAGAAATCATACGAGTCTTAGAGGGTGTAAAATTCATCACTTACTTCCAGTCGCTTCACACTTTCACTGAACCTTTAAGATTCAGATGTCAAATGTACCACGTTATTTTCAATACCTTCCGCATTCAATGCACTCAAAATCTTTGTAACGTTGTACGTATTCTGAGGGCAGACAGCGAAGTATGGATAGTTCCATGATCGAATCCCAGCACAGTGAAATATCTTTTTCACTGAGATTTTCGCACCGATGTGCGAAAACAAGTGGGTGTAAGGTCGTTAAATTTACAATATGGCTAGTTTCGTAAATCTTTTCAGCGTTAAAAGCTGAACGGCAAGTGTCAAAAGTTTTGAATTTACCTTAAGAATTGTGCCATATTCGCACGGATTCCTCGGAGTATGAAATATCGGTGTTTGGCACGTATCCACTGGCATAAAAGCCTACTTGAGTTAATTCCACTCTGAGGGAAAATAAAATGACACATGAACAGCTCAAATGCTAGCGCGCGGGTACTTTGTGACCATTAAAAAATTAATGCTTGTTGAATATTGAATGTCGATCTTGAAACTCCTTTCATAAACCTTCAGGGTCATTCACGGAGGGAGTATCAAACGATGCCGCATAGTTTGCCCACTCAGAGAATTATTAATGATATCAACACGTCTAACTAAGATGCGCAAATGACGAATACTTTCGAAAGATTTTACAATCAAACATGCGTTGTTAAAACTGTGACTATTTTCAAATACTTGATTCATTGTTACGCCCATAGCATTGGCTAGTCAAGGGACCCATAGTACACATATGAAGCAATAATATGGAATAAAAGTTTCTACGACGAACACTTTTCACTACCTTATTTCCCATTATAAGAGTCAAAGTAGCCAGAAACAGGGGTAAATTCTTGATGTACCAGTGATAACATGAGGAAAGAGGATTGCTGATAGAGGTCTCGAATGGGACGAAAAAATCTAAGTGTCGCACCCTATAGTGAGCATAATATTAAAATAAATAAGAATATAAAAAAGTCCATGCGTATTGTACGAGCCAATGTTTAGGCTTGCTGCTGAGCGCAGACCCTCAGAGATGTGACGAATTAAGCGCGATACAGAGACGTTCACAAACGTTGCAAAATTATTTCCGAATGCAAAAGGAAACGCTGAACAATAATTTTTTTCTCTCGACATCTGCAACCGAAAATCGGCAGTAGTATGGACGGAATGCATCTGCTCTTCCAGGGGATCGGATGTGCAGGCAGCCATCAGTTAAGGTGCGATAGAGAATTTCGATCAATCAACTTTTAAAAAAAACATTGGAGACGCATGAGAGATGAGCACTGCACCTTACAAATGGCATGATTTCGGGACTCTCTGATGGCAATTTAGATGATAAGGATATTGAATTGGGAACATGAACCATTTGAGGGATCAGCCAGAAGGGATGATGCACGTATATTTCATAGATTGAGGTTTGGAGCATGACCATTAGGGTAGGAAATGTCTTGAGAACTGGATTTCATAGATTCTGAGTACCGAGGCTTGACTACTGAAGATATTTTACCTAATTTTTTCCAAGGTGTTTCTAAGCATAATTAAATTATAAATTAAGATAGTTAAAGTGTATATAGCGTGAGGTACATAATTATATTTCCCTCTTAGGATAATTTACAGAAACAACCCCCTGAGTGCCTTTCGTAAGGAGATGAGAAATATTAACCTGCTTTACCTTATACATAATTAGATTACCCAATTCTCCACTCTACCAGTATTGGCGTAAGCTCTTTGAGCTAAATTAGCTATCCACTGTATTTAACCGTTCAAATTCAAGCCCACAAAGAGCTTATGCCATTTAAATGGAATAACACACTTATTCCGTCCTAGAGAGACTTGAACGATACGTACTCTCTGAACCAAGAACGATTGTTTTAGGCTAACCAATCCAAGCCCCATGAGATGGCTTAGGACACAATAAGATAAGGGATTTTCTTAAAAGTTGACATGAATGTAAATATCCAAAAATAATAGGATTGTGTATTTTTATTGCTCATGCAGTGAATATGAATACTAAATCCTTCTCCAGACTGAGATCTTGGCCTCAAAGGTGGTGCATCACTATAGTAGTCGTGACGCTCAATGCTGGATGCATAAATCGTTTTTAACGCATACTTTACGCGTGATTTTTCTAATTATACTACAAATTTACATTGCCAAATAATTTACTTTCATTAAAAAATATAAAGAAGTAAATATTGCCTCAACTAATAAATTACTTTTTAAGTCAATTTATTTTAAATTGACAAGCTTTGAGTACTACAATTGATTCAGAGCCATGAATACATGTTAAACTACCTTTCCTGATGAACTCTTTTGATTTAAGTATACCGGGACCGGCCACGGTGATAACTTTACGTAGCCACCCGCAGTGTACAATCAGTGCGAAACTTCCACAGAGAAAAAAATCATTCGCCCAGACAAGACGAGTGATCTTTTCTCTGTGGATTTTCCGCACTAACTCCTTTAAGTCTGAATAAGATCAAGTCTAAAAATGCTTTTATAAACACGTGTGGAAGAGTTTGAAAAATCTGTTTGACTAACACGGAGGTCTGCAATCCTTTTCCCCAGCAGCAGGTGGCCACACCCTCGGTCGTCAAGCGGATCCTGCGTTGCAAGCGGGAAAACCCCGGCATGTTCGCCTGGGAGATCCGCGAGGCTCTGCTGTCCCAGCGAGTGGTGCCCGACCCCTCCTCCTTGCCCTCCGTCTCCTCCGTCAACCGCATCCTCCGGCACGGCGTCTTCGGACACATCCCACCGGGAGCCGTGGACGGCAGCGGCGGACCGCCGACCGCAGCCATCGGCTCCTCGGACGGCGCCGCTCCCGAGGCGGGGGCGCCAGTGGGGGCCTCCGGTATGGGCTACGGCGCGGCGGCCATGGGCGGCAGGGCCGGCGGGCAAGAACACGAGAGCAGGGCGAGGTAACTGTCCCCTCTACATTTTATATCTTCCCCTCACGAAAAAGTGATGGTGTGACTGAGTGATTACTTATCTTGAGATGACCGAGTTTGATATAAGACTTGGTACCTTCCTGGCGCACGATGTGGATGAATTCTTCACGGGATTCCCACATGGTGAGCTGTTCATTCAAAGCCGACGTTTCAATGACTAATTCTGCCATCTTCCATTGGGTGTTGAGTGCTGGGCCAATCAGAAAAGACCCTTCGCACGTCCGCAAGATATATGTATAAACGCGAACAAATTTCGATCGAATATTTACACTAGTGTGTGCAATGTGGCGGGAGTTCCGTGAAAAATTCATCCAGACTGAGTTTAATTTTTTAAATCGATATTTCCTAAATTGATTACGATATGAAAAACTCCAAGCCGTTACGTTATCAATGAAATCGATTACATCACCGCAGAAAGTTAAGACTATACTTTTACGCACAATTTTAAGCAATTATCGTTGTGTCACAGGAAAATGGAAGCTAAATAAATGCACAAAATGTCTTATACGTCTCAAGGATTGGGAAAGTAAAATGACGAGTCATGCGATAATAATTTTTTAAATTAAATTAAATTAACAATAATATTTAAATTTCCAATTTGGTTTGTGGCGATATATTACGGATATTAAAAACCACTTCGGGTTATCATTTTAGCATGCTCTAGAAGAAATCACATTAATCATAGCTTTAAAACAACAACTGTTTGCAGAGCCGCTGAATTCTGAACCCTGCGGTGCCCCAATAAATCAATACGTTATTTGTGCTACCACAAGAAACTTGATTCCATATTTTAACGTAAACAAACTAACAAAGGCTATCCACAAGACAGCATCTTCAGGTGACCATAGTCATCAGTTGAAAGTGATGCATTGCAGTCAAATCATTATCAGGAGATATTTCCTAATGTGATTACATAGCCTCCGGCCATTTTTTTAAAAAATGGTTTCATTTTTAAAATGAATTAAGTAGAAAAATAACACAATTTTTGGCTAATAACACGGGAACTTCATTAATGGAAATGCGAATCGAAATCATGGACGGGAGCAACATAATCATGTAGAATATGTAGAGTTGAAATTTCTTCAAATGCTCGATCGCGCTCGTTCAATGTAATACTCCAACCACAAGCACGAAATATTCCCTGTTACTCACGCTATTATCCTTTATTTTATCTACCTACATTTAAGACAAGTAATAATTTTGTAAATGCCTGCTCCTTTCAGTGACCCAGCCGCGGCAGACTACCCACACGGCCACTACGACAGCGGCACCCTCTTACCGGACGCCGCATCCCCGGACAGCGGCACCCGGCTCCCTTACCACACCCCGGAACACGACATGAAGAAGCACCCAGAGGCCCCCGGCCACTACCCCGGGGAAGTCCCCATGTCCGCCCCCGGGGGCAGTCCCTCCGCCTCCCTCGCCTACGCCACGGCCCACCTGCCGCACCACCACCCCTCTCCACCCCCGCCACCCCCTCGCCTCCTTTACCCGCACCCCTTCCACTTCCCACAGCTGCAGGCAGCGGCCGCCGCATCGCCCTACGGAGGGGTGCGGTTCCCGCTCAACACCTTACTAGCCGCCTCGCCGCACCCGCCCGCGTCCTCCTGGGGAGTCTCGCAGTCCGGCATTCGGTCCGCGGCAGCGGCGATGTTCCTCCTGGGCCATGGTCCGGGGCCCGGGAGACCGCCCTCCGCCGGCGAAGAGGCGGCCCCCTCCGCAGGGGGACCGGGTTCGGCCAAGAGCGGCAGCGAGGAGGACGAATACGAAGATGGAGAGTCAGTCAAGAAGGAAACGGAAAGGAGAGGCGAAGATGACGACGAGGAAGAGGAAGTGGAGGTCGTGGACGAAGCGGACAAGCAGGTGGACAACTCCAAGAAGAGGAACCCTTACTCGATAGAGGAGCTACTCAAGACGGACCACAAGAGGAAGCGGAGGCCCGAGGTGCCGTACCCGGTGCAGGGCCTGGCGCCTGGGTGCGGGTGTTCCTACACGGCAACCCTCTCCTCTTCCTCCGCCTTCACGGTCCCAACACCATTCGCGCATCCCAGTTCGCCCGCGACAGTGAGCCCTTCTTCGCCCTCACCCATCACGCAGTGACTCCCACCAGAGTTCTATCACGCCATATCTCAGCCATCGGTGAAATGAAAAGAGTAGATGAACAATGAGGCTAGGTAATACGCTGTCATGGTTTCTGTCGCCACTAAGAACGCTTATGTGCCCATATTGTGAACAGTGCTTAACCAAATAAGCCAAAATTCAGAAATCAAAAGGGTGACTGACACCATGCAATAACGATTTCCCTATATGTACATCGCCTCCATACGTAATGTGTCGTTGTTATTTGGGAAGTCCTGGTCTCACTTCGTCTCTAGACGTACAGAGGCCATTTATTATCAATGCATATGGGTATACATCTTTCATTACTATTTTAACGCCATTAATAGAGAGAGACCATCCCCCAGCAATTGATGAAATGAAAGAATAGATGCAAAGTGACGAGATCGCACACTTTTGAACAGTAAGAGGCCATAAAGAAAGCGTATGTATCCATAAAGTGGCCAGTGATGGCGCAAATAAGCCAAAAATTAGTAAGGGGGTGACTGATATGATTCAGCCTCGATTGCACTAGATTCCTCATCCTCAAATACAGCAAGCCCAATTCCGCTTTCATGCAGAGCGATTCGTGGCCCTGGTTTATCCCGAGACATAGACAGATTATTCATTATCAACACTACGACCCCTACGTCAATTATTATATAATTAAGGCCATATTTGCTGGAACCTTTATTATCTATTAATACCTATACAATTGCTAAAAGTCGTCAAATACCCCTTTTATTTTAATGGGACTCCTCGATTTTCTGTTATTCTCAAAATAAAGCCATACATTGCCATAAGATCTCAATCCTCAAAATACAAAATAGCATTCAAAGAGGTTGATGATATAAAAAAATACTTAATTCCATACCCAATGGAAATAAATGGCCCTGCACAAACCATTACGCCATCTATTCTCTTCTTCATCAATGGTCAAGTGACGCCACAAAGTGGAAATAAAGACGGCTACTCGAGGTGATGTGAATCTGTGAGTGTGCACGAGAAATCTCATTACTAGACAGACACATGGTTGATGAAGTGTGGTGGGAATGAAAACTAAAATCGCAAGTTTTGCGATGCTGTGAATATGCTGGTCATTGCAAACTGAAAATTTCTCGCCATGAGAAATCAGCAAGCATGTAATTCGCCTGGATGGGCGCAATTGTTAAACGGTATTAGGCTCCAATTTGTGAAGACATTTTAAGTCAGCTTCCCAACATTAGGAATTTAAAAAAAATTGTCGTGAGGATTCCTCCCTCATGTTTAGCAAAAATTGTCAAGTCGTTTTGATAGCGAGTTTGGATATCTAGCATCTTTGAATGTGTTCAATATGACGTGGCTGCTAAATAAATGAATCTTAAATAATTGAATGTAACCTATTTATGTAAAACAAGAAAAAATTAAACCAGTTATCAGAAAATATTTTAATTTATTTAGATACGCTAGCAACCTAACCTTTAATATTAAAATGTAACGACGCTATCCCCACATCGAGGATGAAGATTAATAAATTTTTCATCTCTGTGTTTCATATCTTTGGTAAACGCCTCAGAGTCACATTGAAACTAGATAAATAATAAAGCACTGCATGAAACAGTGACTTTGCACGCAGTCACGCTCACTATTGCAAAGTTATATACATCTAGGATGAGATTCGCCATGAAAAATATGTGCTTTAACCGGGCTTCGAACCCGCATCTCTCGATTGCCGGTCGGGCGTGTTCGCCAATTACACCACCAAGCCATCTTCTCATAGCAAATTCCACGATGTTTTACCACGCACCGACAATCTTACCTGACAATTTTACCTTACCGGCATATCGGGAGATCCGGGTTCGAATCCCGGTTAGGCCAAATATTTTTTCATGGCGAATTTCATCCTTGATAAATAGTCGTGGAAAAAAAACAGCCAAATGCATAACTTATTATTTCCATGCCAACAACAGGGTAGTAAACGGTAAGGCTAACCAGTGTGGCAGGAAAATTTTACTCAGGGAACATTTCAAACACAGAAAGTGTCCATGTAAAAAATTAGTGGACCATAAATAATAATGTTAATTATATTAAATGTCAGTATTGCCATCTTACTGCAATAGTAAGGCACATTACATAAAAGCCGTGACCGGCGAGGCAAATGGAACAGTCTCGGATGATAAATGACACAGTTTCTGTTAGTTCCTAAACTAAGACTAACGGGACTAACTAACTAAATAAAGATTAACGGGTTACCAGAGCCTCAATATTTTGACCTCAGTAGTTTCAGTGAAAACAAAGGCTATCCTGAGCTAAGGTACTCTTTAGCCTTAGAATTAAAATAAATTTGTAGCGCATGAACAAAACTTACTTCGTACTTTCAATTTCAATCAGCTGCTGCAAGTCTTATTTGCTTCATTTCAGTCAATCAATTGCCAGCTCCATCTCTTTATTTCTGGATGGATATATTTTGTCCACGTGCACAGTTTTATTTGTGGTGAAGCAAAACGAGTCGAGATGCATTCAAACTCCATCTGGAAATGAGATGACCACGTAATTAGAGCGGCGCTGACCACGAGCCCCGAGGAATCTCAGCCGACTGGCCACCACGCCCCCTGAATATCATCTATTCCGAGTCTTAAATGCATCACTAATAGCACGGAAACACGCGGTTGAATAATTCGTCTTTCTCGATCTCCGAATCGACACGGAGAAAAATGCCGCATAACCGGCGCCAGGGACCCTCTTCTTAATTTGGATATTTTCCCCGAGCATCAAGAAAGGTTATATACATTTATTATAAGGATGGGGTGAGACATCCCTTGAGCGTTTCGAATTCTTTCGACGGAAGGTATTAATGCTCGGAATATCTCTTTTCACACCTCAACCTCTCTTAAACTTCGGTCCCATATCACTCTTCACCAACCAACCGACCAAACCACCCCATCGCTCTACCCAAGCCGAGACCCGCCTCGTTCTTTCTTTCACGCCTATGCTCTTCGCGTGTTCGTTAAACGGGTACAAAAGAGAGGAAGGATTTTAATGACATCAGTGGCGTGAAATCGGATTCCTCGTCCTCTTTTTTCCCCTCTCCCTACCCTCACGATTTCTTTAGAAATTTTTTCCAACACTCGAATCCACTCCGTTTCATCTATGTCCAACACATCTTCCTATAAAGTTTTACTGTAATTGAATTGGTAGGTAGATAACCGGAGAAAGTGACCGAGAGCATGAGTCATTTGCATCATTGGTTTGGGCAGGTAACAGAGAAACCCCGCGCAAAGTGAAACCACGGACACATTCATGTTTTAGTATTAATTCGATAATTAGTTAAATGCTTCATCACTAATCTACTCCCAACAATAAAACTTAGTAAAAATTGATTTATACAGCCGATTACTTAAAATAAGCACAGTAATTTGAAAAATGTCAATATGGATTATTTTGAAGTGCCTTCTGATTGCCAAAACGTATCCATTCTGAGCCCAATGCCTCCGCTGCACTTGTTATCACATCGGTTATATTCGACATAGAGGCGCAGACCTACTCGCCTACTTTTGCTTTAGATACACCAAATATAACTTCCGCGGATATGACAATAATAAAAATTCCTCTTTATTGGGCGAGATTGGGACTAGAAAGTCGAAAGATTTAACGAAAACGAAATATCATTATTAGCACCCACGCCCGCGTTTTTCCTTTGCCTAATCAAGTTGTGAAGCGTAGCCTGCTTTTAACGAAAGGTGCCGAACGGATTCGTACGACCTAACATTCCGTCCGACAGACAAAGGTGCTTGAAGTTCCCACCACAAAGCATGCAAGAATGGATCGGATAATCTGATGAATCTCAGCCACCGGAGGGGCTTGAAACAGGATCCACGGGGTGAGAAGCATTATAATAGACACTTCATCGATCCGATACCCTTTGCCATTTACGCAATTCTGAATTACTGTATGTACTCTCACAACACCATTTAAAAATCTTTTGTATTATTTCTGTATTCCAACCAAAAACGTTTAGTAATTCATTTTGACCGCTGATAGGGAGCACTGTATACCACAAGAAGCACGCACAATAGAGATTTAGAGAAACCTCAAACGAAAAGGTGCGAAGGAAATGTTTGTGCCATTGTTTTTATTGCCCTCATCTAGCACTAAGGTGCCTCTCACTGGAAATAATTCTTCTAACTCTCCAAGCAGTCTCACCACGATGACCTGGGACTCGAATATGTACTCCTTGAAACAAGGTAATATTTACGGGTATTGAGATGGGGGATATTCTGAGCCTGAAACCGTACCTTACGCCCAAGAGGCTGAGAATTAGTCATGCATGAATATTTTTCAGCGCAACTCTTTTAAATCATTCTAAAACGAAAAGCAGAAAATACTTGAATTAATTACCTCGGTGCCATCCCTTAATTGCCTAGTATATCTCCACAAATATTTCACGCATAATTTTTAGAATCGTGTCATGTGAAATTTTAATTAAAATTATTGCGAATGGTATTAATGGTATCAAATAATCTTAATATTCAATGAAGGTTAAAAATGATTGATCCCCCCATCAAAGAAAAAAACTTTAACCAAGGATGAAATAAAACGCAAAAAAGTCATTATTACCACCATGGATTAAAACCCTGATCTTCCAATTGTGAGCCCGTATACCTGGCTTTGTGGTGTACCTGAAAGCAGAAATGATCGGATTTGAATCCCAGCTAAGCCAAATTAATTTTTTTCGTGGTGAATTTCACCCTGTGTAAGTAATTTTTGCGCGTTATTGCATATAAAGTTACTTCTTAAGCCCAAGGAAAGACCAGGCTGATCTTAGAAAGCGACTGGTGATATAATTCCGCACGAAATTCTAAAGAAGTACAACATTGCAAATATATTTATCGTATTCTTAAGAAAAAGTTTCACTGAGCCCTGGGAACATTTCATTGAGATCAAACATCAGATTTCATTTAAATCAGATGGTTACTTATAAGAAGTAGATAGCAACACCCCTGATCGGGGTGTTGCTTCAGTGTCATTGTGACCGAGGTGCAGCGAGCGATGAGGTCTCATGAGCGTGAAGATCACAAACAAAGAAACAGTTGCAATATCACGGAGGTAGATCTATTCTATAATTGGTTAGGGTATTGACCATCAATAAATGTATAAAAATTTAACTGAAGAGTTTTCTCATTATTGAACACACTATCGAATAATAATAACTCACATAAATCAAGGAAATTTAAAAAAATTAAAACTTCACCCACATACGACATGAATTGAACATACAAGGTCTAGACGAGTAGGATGCTCATTTTCCTAGGGAAAAGAAAATTAAATGCGAACAATTCGAAAGTTTAGGACCATTATAGTGATCAAAAGCATGGCCTATACGGAAACCTGATCAGGAAAGTAAAAAAGCCTTCGAGATCCGGACCTGGAGGCGTAAGCAGAGTTAGGAACTGGCATGGGACAGGAAGAAGTGAAGGGCTGCTGTATGACAGCCCTAGAAATGTAACACTATGCATTTACTACATAGGTGAGTAATTACAAATACAAATTTATCAAATTAATAGTATAGCATATGACCGAATAGAGGTTTACAATACCCAATAATTATATTTGACATTAAAACCCAATCTCTGCACTTCAGAAATTTTGAAAAACTGATAAGGGATCGAGTTTCCAAAATAAATACCTCCAATCCCTCATGAATACGCATGGAAAATCTATCAGAGGGGCGTTTGGATAGGTGCGCTATAAAACCAATTTATAGACTCTAAAAGGCTATTGTTAACGATATTTCGGTATAGGAGCCGTAAAATCTTAGGGCTGGAGGGACAGTGATTTTAACGGAAATGTAATCGGTGGAAAATTAATACTGAATAATTTTGAATCCCTACGCGGTAATGAAACGGCTGCCTAGTTGATAAGTGGTTGAAAAGGCAAATTCAATGCACCAATTTTTTGGAGTGATAATGACTGATTTTTATTCATCATATGGTGAAGTGCCCGTGGAGGTTAAAAAATGCCAGATTTTAATTTGATACATTAAACGCTATCAGGCCTATAGAGGTGACGATAATTTCCGAAATTATTGCAGTTTGCTTTAAGGATATGACGCTTTATAAAATACGAACCTGGTTATTGGTGTAATAAGGGTCACATACTAGTGGGGAGGTCCTCTAATGAAGTAAATAGCGACCACATCCTTTCCTTCAAAAAAAGGTGATAGATTGGAGCATGTTCTCTGAAAAGGAGTAATTATGAAATAATGGAAGTAAAAGTAAGAAATAGAGAAGTTGAATAGAAACAAAATAAATTAATAAATAGCAAAGCTCTTTGCTGCCAATATTATGGATTATTAATTTTATATATTTGCTGACTTGAGGAATATTGTGATGCACGGCTGCCGCTCTTTACACAATATAAATGAGTTGCACTTGCTGCAATTAACATAGATTAAAATAATTATTTATTCTGAAGGTTCATATGAAGAAAATCTATTCGTTGGACATATCACACTTCTATACTTATACCTCCGTTTTGAGAAGAAAAATATGGACTCAGGAAATATTTTTCGGACCGCAGAACAAAAAAGGATATAATGAAAACGCTGGAACCCTTTGCGTCTGTTCTTCGCGCTCATCATCGATGTCTTTTTTTATGTACAGCGTAATTCGGCACTTTCTATTAGGAATATAAAAATTCCAATACGGATGAAAGAAAAGGAGAAACGTTTGACAAAGGAGAAACCGCAATATGGTAGTTTCCTTCATCAAAGAAAACGAAAGGCATTGATTGCGATTAGTTACCCACCATTAGTGTATTCATGATATACAAATTATTTGGTTTTAAAAATCCCAGTTTAGACGAATGGCAATGGTCAACTTTAACCGCATTTGAAAACGGCCAGATTCGCGCCCATGCGATACAACTCCACGTGACGTCACAGGGACCTAGTTTCTATACGAGTAGATAGGAGTTTTACATCGTCTGAGATTACCAATGCATGCATGAGGCACAGAGCTCAGGGAAACATTTTTTTAATAATCACCTATTAAAATGGCCTATGGTGGGAAAGTTCCCTTCGTTTGATAAGGTATTTACAATCTTTATTTAAGCCAAGCGCTACCTCCTAGCAGCCTGCATCGCAGCGGCGCATATATACTCGCCCAAAGGTCACCTCACACGGCGACAGCGGGAATGACGTCACACGGGCTTTTCCCAGCTTTTATACTTAGCCGTCGCGTTTTCGCACGCTTGAAAATTTTCACGTTTCATTTAATCGCGAAAAATATATGTCGTAATTTAAAAATCTAAGATCGAGAAATGCGTACTCCTGGAGTAATAATCTTTTGATTTAGGCAATGAAAAATAATAGGAAACCACCCTATTGTAAGTTATCCGAAAAATTTCTTACTCCATCGAAAAATGAACCGCTCTCCCGAGAGACAATGAATCTCTCTGCTAACAATCACTTGATCTAACAAGTAGGTATTTAAATTATCAGTACAGCACTTATGCAACAAGAAAAAACTGCACACAGTCTTATTTATATGAGGCACAAGAATACATTAGTCACTTAATGCTCAATACATAAAATCTATTAGGAGCATTATAAACATTGGGAGCCAGCGAGATTACTTTGTCTTTTCGTAATTCCATCAAAATCTATATTAGACTCCTGCTTTCTGAAAATGTACATCGATGGATTTGTGCATAAGTATTGTAGGCATGCCAATTCATGATCAATTAATTATATTAATACAGGGAAAATGTAGATCCAAGTAAACGAGAACAGAAAAAAATTGGCAACAGAAAAAATTCACAGAGTCTATAGACTTAGGCTGCAGATTCTATCACTAATTCACAAGTAATCCAAATGGTAAAGATGAAAAATGATTAGGAGGGACTCTCGTTAAATCATAAAAGCTAAATTATTGGATGTGTGCAAAATATTCCGACTATACACATCATGGAAATAAAATATTTCACGAATGAAAAAAATACAAGTATAGTACAGCTTTGAGTTTTTTAGTGCTGTACATGAAACTTTATACCCAGCGATGGTAAGTATTTGCATTACGCATTAGATTAGCGTAGAACAGCTACACTGGTAAAGTCAAAAAAGAAAAAAAGGTTAAAAATTTTTACAATGCTCGTCCACCATTCCGAATGCTCCTTCACCCATAGTTAAGTTAAGCACTTTGTACTTGGCGGCATTCATGCACGAACAATCTTTCGTAAGCCGAGTTCACACAATGTGCTAACCCGCTCAAACGTACTATCGTTTTCAAAAGTATGTAGACACCCACGAGCCCCACTTAACTGATGTGGTAGGGCCGGTAAAAACTTGGAAGGTTGGCACATGAGGTAGCCTGCATCCCTCACCAGTACGCCAGCAATAGCCGACGAGGATGGACGCAGAGGCGACCGGGCTAGCGAGACAGGAGTCAAAATACACGCTCAAATGCCCTAGCGGATAGAATGCACTGAGGAAACTCACGTCCACGCACAGGTTGGGCCGTCGGAGTTTTCTTGTGAGCTCCGTGGCGAGGATTCCCTCTCTTCAGATTCATATTTGGACTCACCGTGAACACGGAATGCGTATGTGGCTCCGTAGATGAGTAGGATTACTTCACGCGCATTTAATGCACAGAAGTTATTGGGGGGATTCGAATCCGAGCAATTTATTTTGTGAAAGGTCAATTGATAACATCCACATAATGGATATAGTTGACTCAAGAAAAAAATTAACACCGAATTTTTTAGCGACTAATTTTTAAAAATTAATGACTCAGTCTGCGTCAACACATTTATTTCTAAGCAAGTTTATTGAAAGAGTGGAAATAAGCAGGGGAAGTGGCACAGGTTGTATTTTATCCTTGCTATTGTCAAATTTCCGTTGATAAAAATCTCTACTCATATTATGGACAATACTCAATAAATAGCCAGATACACTTTGTTGAAATCAAAATGATAGCCGAAGATCATGATGTTTGCAACTCAATCGATAACACTGATCAACCAAAAAATAATTTTTCCTGTTCTAGCCATGTTTTTGGCCGATCCTCTGGTATTTTTCGGGCTGATTCCGAAGGTGGGCCCAGATGTTTTCTATCATGTTAAGTTTTTTAGGATCGGATTCAACGGGGATTCAAGGGGGTTTAAGTAAAACAATTGAGAATTAAGGTAATGTGAAAAATGGGTACTTACTC
The DNA here is from genome assembly GCF_921293095.1 of Ischnura elegans. NCBI lineage: Eukaryota > Metazoa > Arthropoda > Insecta > Odonata > Coenagrionidae > Ischnura > Ischnura elegans. Next base: position 90,614,667 of record NC_060249.1, read on the forward strand.
AGAATTTTCTGGCATATTAAGCCTCTGACGAATCCCTTTTCAGTGTCCACCACTAATCTGATAACATGCTTCTGAACTTTTATTGGTGCCGTTTGTACATCAGTAAAATATTCTGGTGGAAACGGCGCCAAGGCTTGTAGGAAATAAGTCCAGGTGTGAGCCGATGAAGTGAATTGTTTTAAGTACGTAGAGCAGCCCATTTTTTGAGCAATTTTATTACATTGACCACCAGATCGCGATGATATTTAGACATTCTATTTCCTAGAAAACCTACCGCTGCATTTTTGAATGCCTTCCACGCGCTTTTTTGTTGAACTCTAGCTGTCAAAATTACGAATCCTTCAGCGCTTCTTAAAAAAATCTATGGCCCAATAAAAATCCTTCTATTATCTGTTTTTCACTGATTTTGAGGACATTTGTTTCAAGTAAGTAAAACCTGCACCATTTTTGCATATATCTTTCACACAATTTTGAAAAAGCCCTAATTTAATACTTAGGGGTGACAAAGTAATACTTTTAGGATCGTAAAATAGTTGAAAAGGACATTTTGGAAACCAGGAACGATTGCTTAGGTTATAGCCAATCTTTTTTAAAGCAATGATTTTTTCTGTCTCTGCTATCCCAATCGCAGAAGAAGCAATAATATTTCGAGTAGTCAAACCGTATGCCTAGTAAAAATGCAGCTACTTTTAATTTTCCACAAATTTTGCGTAGTGAAAAATTTACTGCATATTCGGGTAAGATTCTTTCATGTCAGTTCCATGAGCTAATGCTTTCGAAGGGAGTTCAATTCCATTATGTTAGAAAACAGCCTGTAAGCTGAAGTTAAAGAAATCAATCAACCTAATCATCTGCGTTGTATTCAAAACTAAGAGTAGCCACAACAAAGAGAACATCATTGGAAAAATGAAGATTGTTTTCATGGGAAAAATGATTTAAATGCGTCATTGAGAAATCTATGCATTGAAATGTTTGTATTTGGATCCAGCAAACTCCAACCCTTCAATTGTGATCTTAAAACCTCATTCTGCTTTTTAAACAAATTTATAATTTGCGCAATAGATCACTTTCATCTTATTACGTCATAGAATGAGGTCTATCAGATATGTTTGGTCCAAAAATTGGGTCTTTCTAGATTTCGAATCCATCATTCTCACATACTTTCTGAATATTCCCTAAGATTAAAATTTTGTGTGGTTCCAGCACTAGTAAATTTTTCAAGTGTGGGACTGATTCTAGGTTGTTTGGATCTTTTACTGTTTGTTTTAACTTCGGTATTTTCCTTTAATTTATGTTTCACAAAAATAGTAGTCAGAAATATGATTCTTAACTTCCCGCCGAATCATGAGGACGGAAAAATTCATATGACGTTTTCCATCAGTCCAACCTGATGGAAAACGTCATATGATTTCACTCCTGCTACATATCGCAGAAGGCTCCGATCCTGTATCCACGTCTTCCAACAGACAGTTAAAATAAAGTCTGAAACTGTCTCAAAAAGGCAATATTCCTCCTTTTAGCCTTGAAAGTAATTTCACCGCACACGTAACAAAAGTCATCGTAGTAGTTCACGCTCTGTTTAGGCCCATTCGCCCTTTTAAAAATGTCGGCCAAAAAAAGTATGGCTTGTATATTTTTGTCAAATGGTTTTTTGTGATTCTCCACTTGTAGGGAACCAATCATTAAAAAAATTCAGGATAATTAAAAATGCTGAGCAACATTGCCTCTGTGATTTGAAATGGAGTGACCCCACGATGAAAGCTAAGACCTTTCACTACGATTACAATGTAATAATCTGATATTTCCTGCGAGCAAAAAAATTCTCAAACCGTCTGCTGATGAATATCACACGTCTTTACGCGCCTACAGTCATATACGTATTTGGAGTGGAAGCTGATTATGCATTACATCGAAAAAACGATAGGTTACTGCAAGTTAATTATATATTTTGTTGGTGTAGCGCCGGTTCGCTGGAGAAGGATATTCAAAATAACGTTCGCTCACTTCGAGGTTCAAACCACAACTCCTTTATTCTCTCTCTTTTACAACGGGCCCCAAAAGCCCTTCTCCCGTCGAGGGCTTCACGCCCCCACCTCCTGGGTTTCCCCCAAGAGTCCATGTCCTGAGTAGCGGACAGCGCTCCGCTACACTGCCCCCTCCTTTCAAAGGCGTCGCGCCCTCGCGACGGTCAGCATAGCTGGAACCTTCGCTGTCCTCGGATCTCGGAAAGTTGGCGCCTTTATCTCCTTACCTCTGAAACGAAAAGAAAAGAGACCACCCCCCTGGAATTACTCCTTCCTCAGAGCCCGGCTTGAAACCTTTCTGGCTCCCTTGTCACCCGTCTGGGATATCGCATGGTCGGCTCAATAACCGCTTCAGCTGTGGCTCCTCTCTCGCTGCCGGAGTCGCTTGGCCCTCCTGTGTTGGTGGAATGGAGAAAAACTTCCATCCACCCCCTCCGCGGACGACCGGTTTTTCCCTCGCTGTCTCGGCCTCTCTTGGCCCATCTTTTGTCTCTTCAACTCCGTCCGTATTCTCACATTCCTTTTCCGTGTCTCCTCCCGGTCTTTCCTCCCACCTTTTGAGTCGGTTGAAGTGTACCACTAGGCGGCGGCGAGGATTATCCACCTTCTTCACTCGGTACGTGACCTCGGACAATTTCCGTATGATTTGGAAAGGACCCGTCCAGGGGCGATGGAATTTGCGACACTTCCCTCTTGCCGTAGCGGGATCGTGGAGCCATACCCTTTCCCCTTCCTCAAAGGGTGCACCGTGACAACGGCGGTCGTATTGTTCTTTTTGCCGGAGGTGGGCCGACCCAAGCCTCTGCCGTCACTGCGCAGCCCCACTCGCACTTTCCCTCACTTGAGAGAAAAGGCACCGCTTTTCCGCGGAGAAGAATGCAATTCCGGGAAAAAGCCACGTCACACTGATGTGCTCGCAGAAAATCGGCACCCAGGAGGCATCCCTTCGATAGGCGCGGGGCGATGAGCACATCATGAGAGAACTCTTCCCCTCCGATCTGAAGTATCACTTCACCCTTCCCAAGCACCCGTAATGGCTCCCCATTCGCCGTTATTAGTGTCACATTGTCTGTTATGATTTTCCCCGAATTTTCGGTGCGGCTCCATATTTCTTCCGATATCAGTGACACTGCCGCTCCCGTGTCTATAAGTATCTCGACGGGGATCCCCGAAACGGATCCGCGCACCAGGGGCACTGACTCGGACAAAATTGTCCAAATTTCCTTAACTCCGCGTCCTCCGACGCCCTCGGGCGGTGAAGTAGTGTCTCGGTTTCCTTTTCCGTCTGCGGCCGAGAAGGTTACCGTCTCCTCGGCCTCCCATCGTTTCCCGAGAAGGAAAGCCGTGGGCATTCGGCCCTCAGATGGCCCTCCTCGCCGCACATCCAACAGCGCGGCCGATCTCTGCGCCTCACACTGGAATTAGGGCGCCGCCTCTCCGGAGCGGGAGCGGGGTCGTGGTCCTCACCACTCGACATAACCATCCCTCGTAGAAATTGCAACACCTCTCTCATTGTCTCTGAGTTCTGTGTCAACGCGGCCTCCACTCTGTCCTCGCGACCACACCCTCGACTCCCCACACCGATATCCTGTGACCTGACGAGCGTCGCCGGCGCCAACGCATTCACTCCCCTGGTGGATGACTCGGCGAAATGGATTGCCTCCATCTCGATTGCAACGCCGATTGCTTCCTCGAGGCTAGCAGGTCTCGCCTGCTTCACCCACACCCGAATGTTCCCGTCGAGCCCATCGAGGAAGCGGTCGCGCACTATGGCCTTTCTCGCATCCTCGGGCCAGGAAGGGTATGCGCGCCGAGCAAGGCGCCCGAGGTCCGTGGCAAAGGCGGCGATGTCTTCTCCGGGGTTGCGCGCCCTTTGGACGAATCGCGCCTTCTCCTTCTCGCTCGCTTCCCTTGGGTTGAAGCGCCGCCCCAACGCCTCCCGCGCCTTTTCATAGCTCCCTCTTTTTTCCTCCGGCAGATCACGAAACGCCGAGAGAGCGTTTCCTGTGAGGCAGAGTCTCAGGTAGAGCGTCTTCTGCTCCTCAGGCCATTTATTTATTTCCGCCACTGTCTCAAATTGGAAGACCCAGTCTTCCCATTCCTCCGCACCACTAAACTTCTCCGGCATCACCATACCCGCCATGGCTGCCGCCGCCGAACCGCACGCAAAATCTCAGGATCGAGAACACAATCCTACCGACTGCGCCAATGTAGCGCCGGTTCGCTGGAGAAGGATATTCAAAATAACGTTCGCTCACTTCGAGGTTCAAACCACAACTCCTTTATTCTCTCTCTTTTACAACGGGCCCCAAAAGCCCTTCTCCCGTCGAGGGCTTCACGCCCCCACCTCCTGGGTTTCCCCCAAGAGTCCATGTCCTGAGTAGCGGACAGCGCTCCGCTACAGTTGGGATAGGAGGGCATGCCATGCCATCGTAGGACAATATGTTATGACAGGAAATTATTATTTTTACCAGTTCATGCTATCATGATATATGTGTAAATGAAATAAATTACTACTTTTGTGAAAATAAAAAAACATACATTCAGCTGTGCTAATGAAACTAGATGTGATGGAAATAAGCTAAGCCCAGATTCCGAATCAGCAAAAAATACGTCTAAGATCATCCAACGACGTCTCCAGGACAAAATCTTTGTTCACCAGTGTGGGAAGTTATGAAATTAAAAGCACCAACGCTTTGCTTCCAATAAGAGTGCGAACTACAAATAACTCCAAGGATTAAGTAGAAGTAAATTAAAACATGAAATCTTTCATCCTAAAAAATGGACGAAGGGGCGGCCTGGAGTGATTGTGTAACCTCGGTAGGGGCCCATGGGGGCTGGGGGATTCGGGGGTCCACCACCGGAAGATTTTGGGAAATCGCATGCCCAGAAGTGGATTTTGACGCTATTCTGTCTCTTAAAATTTAGATTAACGTAAATAAAAGGTAGCAATTTCGTAAATAAAAATACTAAGCAAAATGAGAATTACATAGGTTAAAAATTAAATAGGTATGATGGTTCCATTATATATTAAATTACTATTTATACCTAAAAACCGCACTGAAATCTAAAAATCCTCCAAAATAACTTTCGAATAACCCTTTCAGAAAGCATAAGGTTCTCTTGTATCTTCTACAACCTTTATTTAATTAATATTTACAAAGTTTGTATGCTAATTATGCTGCAAATAAGGCAAATAATAAGAGCTTAGAATTTTATAATTGTTAAAAATAATTTGAGAAGACTGAGGAACTGAGGTCTGAGGACAACATTAAATAATTATAAAAATATGACCGAATCATCCATTTCTTCAACGGAGATTTGACAGTGCAAGGATAAAATACAACCTGTGCCACTTCCCCTGCTTATTTCCACTCTTTCAATAAACTTGCTTAGAAATAAATGTGTTGACGCAGACTGAGTCATTAATTTTTAAAAATTAGTCGCTAAAAAATTCGGTGTTAATTTTTTTCTTGAGTCAACTATATCCATTGTGTGGATGTTATCAATTGACCTTTCACAAAATAAATTGCTCGGATTCGAATCCCCCCAATAACTTCTGTGCATTAAATGCGCGTGAAGTAATCCTACTCATCTACGGAGCCACATACGCATTCCGTGTTCACGGTGAGTCCAAATATGAATCTGAAGAGAGGGAATCCTCGCCACGGAGCTCACAAGAAAACTCCGACGGCCCAACCTGTGCGTGGACGTGAGTTTCCTCAGTGCATTCTATCCGCTAGGGCATTTGAGCGTGTATTTTGACTCCTGTCTCGCTAGCCCGGTCGCCCCCACGTCCGTCCTCGTCGGCTATTGCTGGCGTACTGGTGTGGGATGCAGGCTACCTCATGTGCACACCTTCCAAGTTTTTACCGGCCCTACCACATCAGTTAAGTGGGGCTCGTGGGTGTCTACATACTTTTGAAAACGATAGTACGTGGCGGGTCACACACTCGCACTGATTCAAGAAATCAGGCAATATTTACTAAACACGCATTCATGCATTTGAGCAATATTGGGTGTTCACACGGTGGAATTTTGATGATGAATGCGTTGACGCATCTATCAGCGCAAGTAGATGTTTCATGTAAACACACATATAGCAAATCAAACGGGATTACGCGAGTAAATATTTCAAGCGTATAAGAGCCATGAAATACCTTGGTGAGGACTTCATGACTGGTAGAGACTCTTCAGTTCAGCATTTCTCAGCGATTTCTCGCCACACTCATGGGATCTCAGCTATCGCTTATTAGCTTTAGGACTGAAGAAGTGGGAAACATTAAAAATGTAAAACGGAAGAGTTAAGAAGGGTAAGCAGAGGCCCAGGCATCGACCCTAAATAAGAAACCAAATTAATAGCATCCATCGAAATTCAGCAAAGTCTGCGAAGAGGGTTTACCAAAATGACAATCCTAAGGGTAAGCAATGATAAACTCGGTGGTGAAAAAAATATTCACCATTTTGCGGAGGCTAGGAAAAATGATTTTTTAAAACTCTTTTTTACTACAACGACAATGAATTTACAGTATCTATCAAAATTCAACAAAAAATAAGAATAATATTTTCAAATCGATTACCGCATGGTTGTGCAAAGATAAATTGAGGACGGAAAAGTCAATCTTTAACCCTTTGAGTGGCAACCGGTTTTCCAGGTACCATGCTAAAAGTGCCGAGGTATTTTTGCTGATTTTGCAGCAAGTTAGGAAAAAAAATTAGGTCTAAAAAACAACTAAAGGTATATATTCAAAAACTTCAAGAAATCTTTATTATAAGTGGTTTCACCTTTTCAATGTATTATTCGACGAATTTTTGGTAATATGAGCTAATTTTTTATAATTAAAAGAAAATAGTTAATGCTAAAATAAAATGGATACTGACTATTGAATTATTAGTGAACTATCAGCAATTAAGAGAGACATAGCAGGAGCGCTATCGCGCTCGTGGCACTTTACGCGAGAGATAGGAGGTTATACTTACTCTATAGGTTAAAATGGAAAAGTAAGGAAATAATATTTTTAATATCTTTTTTTGGGTCACGCGCGGCATCTGCCAAAAGGCAGTCCAATGCATTCATTTACTCCTTCCCATCTCCGAGAAACCAGTCCACTTTGCGATCAACGATGCTTTCATGTAAACGAACGTCGCGTCGTTCTCTTGGTATAGGAGCTATTAATAACCCTCCCTTGCGTCTAGAGGGCCAATGCAACCGTTTTACTTCCCCGCCTTGACAGCGCACTCGTAACAATCGGAAATTATAAATTTCTCATCCGATCCGAACGCGAAATCATCGTTCGTTTGTCTCACCGTTGTTTTCGGCTGCTACCCCTCTTCTTCTCCTCAACGTATCTCCTTCTCAAGATCCCCATTTCACTTTTTTTGCAGAGGGAAAATGGATTTTAAAAATGAGGTTTCTCGTGCGCTAGGCCAGGAATGGACAGGGCAGATAGGATATTCGATTCCCGGGAAGGAAACACTCTCGAGAGAAAGGTAATACCATGGTGAGATGGGGCGTGGGAAACCGAGTTGATGAGGCTGAAGCAGCAGAAAACGATGAGGGTCATGGGTTCGAGCAACCGATTGTTTACGTGCACTGAGGCAGGGGTCGTCCTTCTAGGCGATTTCAGATACCAATGATTACCGCTTCAACCACCTTAGCACCATTTTGGGCAATCGGATAATACGCTACATTGTAGTAGGCAAAAAATTGTCATAAAATCACGCTCTAAACACTTCTGCAGCAAGCAAGGCAAGACCAGTTCATGTTCAGTCAGATAACAGATATGAGAACAGTAAATATTATGACTGGTTATGCTATTTCTTTTCACCTTTTTTTTACGATGATAGTTTCTTTGTTCTCAGGAGTTGGTTGGAATTTTATGAATAAATACTTAAACATCTTTTTTTTCGGAAAGCAAATAATTTTTGAACATTGGCATTGAATGGACCAGAACACCTTATCATATAACCAGCTGAAAATGGAACAAACTAATGAGTCATGTTTTCCAACAACCACAGTTTAGGTAGCGAATCAATCACGAAATCGATTTTTGAAGTTCTTTTAACAGGCATCACTATCAGGACGTACGCAAGAGAAATTTATGCTTTTATCGATTAATTGCCTCGGGAAATCGAGCAAAGCCGCTTCAAATTCCAGTACTTCAGACACTCATCCAGAATTTTTTTAATCCATAGTCACACCAAATTGGATTCGTTTTGAACGAGGATTAATTAAGGCATATTTTGAAAACTTCACGATAGTTGTATACATTTACGTTCTTCGTTACTCAATGGCACTTTTATGCAAGTACGCATCACTTTCGCTAGACCGGTCGCGTTTTATCTATTCTCGGGACACAATACTCGTTTCAAAATCAAGTTGCAATATTGAAATTTGAAGGGTATATAAAATAGACGGGAGAGGAAAATTCTAGAGGAGACAGAGGGTTTGGATGAATTGAGTAGAAATTCGGCGGGAAGGGGAGGTTAAAAAACCGTGCTACAGAGAAAAGTTCGGATATGCGGGTAAGGGGAGGAAGAGAGCAGAATTTGAGGATAAAATGAAAGGAAATTGGTCTCACTGGTAATTAAAAAGGGAATTTCACTTTGGAGATATGGCACAGTCAAGGTGCTTCGCAAAATTTTCCGTGAATATCTTCTTTAACCGGTAGAATATCTTAAGTGATAATAGCAAAGGCTCTTGTCAACACTTGCCTGTATCCAAAATGAGTATTCATATATTAATGTAGCAATGAGTATTTTATATTTTAGAAACACTGACGCAAAAATTTCAAATTTGAAATAAGGGCAACTGTATACAATATGGGTCTACTCTAAAAATATCCTGAAAATTTCAAGCTGATAGCATCATTAAAAATGTAATTAGACACGAAAAACAATTGCTCAAGTGGAAGTGATAATGATAATAATAATTGTTCTTGTATCACTAGTAAAATTAATTATAACTACAGATCCTTCTCCTACATTACGCAAGTTGGACAATTATTCACATTCATACCGTTTGCTAAAACTCACCCAGGCAGGATTCGAACCCGCGACCTCTGGTTTGATAAGTGAGAAGTCGAGGACGTTACCCTGCCGCGACCGAGGCTGGATAAGTGATGCGTCCCCTTAAGTGGCGGGAACATCTGATGCGCCTCCATTCTTGCCCAGGGACGGGGGAGGGGCTGGATCGTGGGAAAGAGGGAGGGGGTCCCGCATGCGACGCCGCCGCGATAGCACGCTTCACGTCGAGGGTCCAGCGATCCGACGGTTAATGGCCGCCGCCATCACCGCCAGCCAATGCCCTGCGCAAACGTACGCGCATGCTCACTAGCAAGTTTACTTTTCATCCCCGATCCCTACAGAATTCACATTCCGGAAATATGAATTCGAGCGTTTAACGAGACGAATATTGACATTTAAATAGGATGGGAATGGTGCTACACGACCATGCACTAGTAAACTATTTTTAAGTACAGGCATATTTATTAGAAAGTGATGACAAATCTACCTACTCAAGGGCGTACCCAGGATCAAAACTAGGGGGGGCAAGCCATGGTTGTTCAAGTTGTAGACAACATTTAAGCATGGTAAAGGTGAGTGAAATCAACATTTTAAGGAAACTGTAACAGCTCCTTATTAGTTTTTAAAATTATTTGCTTGAAAAAATATTATTTTCCTTAAAGACATTTGCCATTTTTGCTTCTAGGGGGGGGGAGGAACAGCTGGCCCCTCCTGCCCCTCGCTCGGTACGCCCACGTACCTATATATTGATGACAAACCTACACCGAAAATAAAGAGGAAATATTTTTAACACTAGCAAAGAGGAGGTGAATCCAGACTTAGAACGATGAGTCAGAACTATAATTTGCGCTCAGGAACTCACTGAAATTATGAGAAACTCTTCATGATGGAGTAAATTATACTTAACTCCCAAAAGGGCACTTTTAATTAAAGTAGGTGTGGGGGACGCCATTCAATTTTATGACGACGCACAGTGGGCCAAAACCGAAAAAAGCTGGCCAAAAGTCGAAAAATGAAGTTAGCGCAAATCAACCAAAAACAGTTGATATTTATTATTAAGCATGCACTCTTTAAGATAGGGTGCCATACAGAGCATAGAATGCGTTAATATAATTTTTACAGCTGGTCAAAGTAGAGCATGTCAGAGAGATTTTAGTGACCTGATTTTTTCCGTTGAAAATAGCTAAATTTGTGGCTTCATTACAGAGTCGTTGTTAAGAATATTGGTTTCAAAGTATTTTTATCCATAAAATTGATCTTCATTAAATGAATAGAGACAGTTTTTGTTTGATTTTACCAGTTAATTAATATTTTTATAATTTTTCAAAAACTGTGTTGATTTTCCATGAAATTTTATGTTTAACGGTAATTATCGTTTATATGTACATCGAAATACACGGAGTTATTTATACTGTGAGATAGACAAAAGCATATAGAACAATGTCCAGAATGCAGTTTTTGCGATAACTTGCGATCCTAATTTTAACAACCATATTTATGTGAATCCACCCCGGCCACTCGGACCACTGTGGCAGCCACGAAACGGCGGCGGGACTAAGCGAGGAAAGGATATGATATCCGTGCATAAAGACGACGGAATGCTTGTTCAATGACATTAGTCACTTGAATACATATTTTATGAATAATAATCACCTTGATTTTAGCATATTATACTATAAATGGCTAAATTCAACGTACATCTTGGCGCAGATAACAGTTTCTTGCTAAATTGGTGACTGGGAATTCTACGATTAGGAGGTCATTGGGAGGTTTCTCAGCAGAGTTATGGGCAGAGTTACAGAGTTTGAAAAGATTTTTCCAGAATTTCGGATTTCCCTCAAGCATCATGGGCAGGCTGCGGTCGAGGGGTTTAGGGAAGGTCATGCACGTGCAGCGACAGGCGCCCGCGCCGGCTGGTTGAGGATTTGCGACCCTCCGTACTTACTGGCCCGACAATGCTGGTTTTACAACCTTGCCGGTAATGACTCTTTTCTACTTCCCCTAATTCATCGGTAGCTATCCCAAGTTATGCTTTTTACACGTTTTTGCCTCTTGCCGACCCTTTCCGCCACTTGTTCCGACAAATGGAATTCTCGGTTAGTGCCCCTAGGGGTTTTCCGGTTCTTTTTGCCTACCATATGCATCAGTTGTCCTAGAGAGAGTGTCGAGTGAACATCCACTGTAAGTGACTGTGCTGTGTTATAACACTGGATTGATCTGTCAACGTTAGAAGCACTTCAAAGGAGGATATAGTTGTACCTGGGAAGCAAAGCCTCCTTGCACCCGCCTCCGTTTCGTTGTGACTACAATAAGTGTACTCCTCATTCATCGAAAACGATTTTACTCTCCATTGTGGTGAGAAGCAGTGCTAATGGTAAGCAAAATTTCATTTTTTAAATGGATTCCTAGTTGGAGTCCGCAATTTTTTTTGCTACCCATGTACGACTGATGATAGTTGGGCTGTCGATGGAACTAATTACCTGATTTTTTTTATTCCATATAGTAGTGTTTGATACTAAATTTGTTAGAAACCATGGAGAGTAGAGAAGTGGCGGTTACAGCTTCATGACAAAATTGTGGAGAAAAAAAGTACCACGGCACGTGAGAAAAAAAATGTTGTGATAGATTTTTTGATTGAAAAATATCGATTGAATTGAGATGCTAATTTAAAAGGTATTTTGGCGAAGTGCCTACAAGCATACTTTTTCGCAAGATATTTTGAGAAATGGAATAAGGCGCAGCGAAGGGAAAGCTACTTTAGAGCTAATAATAGCAAATGGCTAGAGGAAGAAATCAAATTCCCTGAAGTAGTGTACAAATATCTTCCTGCTACCTACGGTACGTTCATTAAAATTTTTAATGAATAGTTTTTTTTACATAGAATCGCTTTTCTCATGTCACTAATTCGTATTTTTACAGATTCACCGCAGGACTCCGTGTTTGGTAGACCTGCTGCGATTGGCTCGCTCATTTCTAGCCGAGTCAGTCTCCTTTCAGTATTCCTTGTCGAATTGCCGAATGACGTTCACAGAGTAGTTGCTCAGTTATGGATACAACGAAAGTGACTAGTCAAGATTTACATAATGTGGTCTTGGCAAATAGAGAGGGGACTATTCACAAAGTTTTAATACATGGAGCGGGAATTGTGAAACATGACATTCTTCCTATTGGACAGCTTTCCGAGGAGACATTGGGAGCCCGACACTAGGAAGTTAGAAGATCAGAACATATCGGGAAAAACATACCAGAAAAGTTTCAACTCAAAATTTAACCTTATGGACTCAAAATTTACCTTATGCACAACTATTTGACAGCTACAACGGCAGAAAAATTCTATTTTTCCCTTGATATTTCCTTAGCAGAAGGTAGGCATGCCCCTGTAGAGTTTGCTTCCCGCGTCACATTAGCCTATTTTAATTGTTATCGCCCTTCTAAACAATATTGTGGCCTACATAATCCTAAATAAGTTCAATTGTATTTTTACAATACACAATTTGTAAAAAGTTTCGTTAATTTACCAATTCTTTAGACTCTAGCGACTTTTGGCCAGCTTTTTTCGATTCTAGCCCACTGTGCGACGTTACTTAAGCTGCGAATATTTTCTTTCGACGACCATTCAAGTTGGATCCACTCTTAAACTGAGGAAATATTCCGGTCACGTGATTATTTCGTAATTTGAAGACCATTTAAGGCCTACTCTTTTACCAAGTGATATTTAAGTATGTTTTTCAGTTTAAGGCCTCAATTATAGGATCATTCAACCAAGCTCTTACTACCCCAGGGATCCTTTCCGTCGGGCATTTTGATGATTTAGAAATCCTATGGTCATCGATATCACACCGGAATGAGTCTTTTTCACGATAATCATTTCAGAACCTGCAATTGCAAGAGATCACTGTCGTTACTAACTGGTATCAACAAAATAGAAATTTTATTTCGTGAGCTGATTGACAGTTATGAAATCAGTAGGTATTTTGCGCTCGTAATTAAGGTCGGAAAACGTTACGGTCATTAATGATGGAAAAAGGTGCAGTGATTCCCACCCTACCAGCTAGTAGTAGCTGAGCGTCCGAGAACAATCACTTGAGCTGTCATTACACATACCTAGCCTTATGGTAATAATTCCATGTGATCCAAGCCTAATATTTAATTGAGTTAAAGGTGGAAAACACTAAGCAAGATAAAGAAACGAACTGGGAATATAACGACGCTATGCTCGAAATAGTGGCGTGTCAGCACTGAAATTGGCCGATCAGTTTACGAAGTATTCACATTTTTCACAATAATGAAAATCATAAAATCGCCTTCAGTAGGCTAAAAAATTTCTAGTAGGTTAAGGTAGGTTTACTCCAACCTTAACTTACATTACTTATAACCTATCTCCTAATTTTAAATAAAATTGAAAAAATGAAATGTTATGCGATATATCTACTTATCAGTCATAGCATTTCATACAGAAAAACTAGAGTACCTTCTTGCAGAATCGAGTAATATTCACCAACACCTACACTTAGCAATACTATTTTAGAGTTTAAATCAAATTTGATTTAATAAAACGCACACAGGAAACAAAAGTAGCAACACTTACTTATTTTCCATGTTTTCGCGAAGATTGACCGTGGACCTGGAGAATTTTTATTCTGAACTCGGCTTGATTAAAAAGGCGTCTTCCAAGTCTTTAAATTCTTAGCCCTCTCTCATTCACCGAATCATTTTAATGGAATTTTCTCATTAAATAATGAAGAATTCAAATTTTGTGGCAGTAACAAAAATGGAATCTATGAAACCATCACCAGAGAGCTGAAAACATTCGAACCAGGTTAAATTTTAACCTTTCACCGAAATAAAAAAGGCTTGATAAATATAATATTCATCGGCCTTATCAATTTACATGAGATTTATGATGAATGTACCGTTTTGCAGTATCAAGCAATAATCATTACCACCAAGACTAGATAATACCTACGTCCCAAATTAGAAATAGTTCAAAATATAACTGTAAAACCACGCAGACAGGAAACAAAAGGTGAAAAACTAACGTTTTTTCCTGCTTCATGTGAAAATCGACCGCCACCATGGAGCCACTTTTCAAGCACTTAAATCTCCCCGGAGCGCCTCCTTCATGGTGGCAAAAGTCTTCCCGACTAAATATGTATAAAAAAAACCTCCGTCTGAGTTTTGTCTTGATACGCAGAGACTCATTCCTCACTCGAAGGAAGCGGGAGAGAACAATCTTGCAATTTATGCCGAACTCGGTTCAATTGAAAAGTCGGCTTCGAGTCTTTTAAATCCTTTCCTTTTTCTCCCCCTCGTTCACCGATCCACTTCGCTTCCTAAAAGCACCCACGAAGAGAGAGAGAGAGAGCTTCCGTTTCCCACACTTTCTTCCCCGTCATATCTCTTGCGTTCCCTTCATGATCAGACCAGCTTCCATTCCCGCACCCTCCTCATCTTTCCCCTCCGCACGGTCGCCGTCATCTCCTCCCGGGGTTGGCTGCTGCTGCAGCTCACGGCATCGATTAATGCGCTCCCGACGATCAGATAGGGGGAAGCGGGGCTTCCTCTTTGGCGGCGGGGCAGAAGATCTCCCGTGGCGACATTGGGAGGAGGGTCGAGTTTGAATGGGAGGAATATTGCTTCAATAGCCGATCGAATGAACATTTTTTTGCAAATATTTTGTGGTGGGACTGAGTAACATGGCGCCCAGGGAAAGAGCTTTCACAGTACCTAAGCCCCCATCCTCTACCGTCCATGTCTACTTATTATTATCATCTATTTCACTAAATTTTCTTCAGTTTTCACTGAGTTTTTTATGTAAAGACTGCGAGTTCTCGCCAAGGTAACTCTGTACTGTTCCATGCGTTGAGAAATTGTCTCGTGAGATGGCAAGTTGAAATTATTACAGCCTTTTGCACCTTGATGAATGTATTTGGATGAAGGTTTAGTATTTTATTTTTATTAATTTTTAAGGCATTGAAACATGCGTACAGACCCGAGGAGTGCAGTCACTTTTAAAAGGTAATAATAAAAACTGATAAAAATAATATCATTTATAAAAAAAGTCCGTTAATGAACCATCCCGCATTGTGACCGGCTCAAGGAAAGAAACCAGGCTCGAGAGATATGGAAATGTATAGGCAGGCTGTTATTGGTCGGTTTTTGACCGGAACTTTACGCAGTGTCGACCTACAGCGTTGGGACCAATTCTATTATTAGCGTGCAGATTCTGCGTCGAACGCGCAAAATCATATCCCTCTAGCAGTTGGAACGACTGAGATGGACCCTAAAGAGTGAAAGCATAGACTGACACTCTAAAAACTAAATATATATAGATATGGAGTTTGGGTGCGTTATTACCTTGGCTGCGGATGTAGCGGTGGTCTTCAAGAGGGTGCCGAGGGTCCGTCTCCCGGGAGCAGCCCTTTTATCGCCGAACACTCGACGAGAGCCTCACCAAAACAAAAATCGCTCGTGGGACAACGCCGCTTTATATATCTTAGGCTCATTTTCCCTCAGGTATCATAAGCCCCAATTGACCGGTGTCTTGCGCGGTACTGCGGCGGAGGATTACACCACCCGCCTAGCTGCTATACCTACACCCTCGGAATGAGGGTACGGCTCAGCATAATACCAATAAAAGTTGGTTTACATTGAGTCAGTGGCGGAGACAGAGAGGGGCATTTGTGGGCTATGCTATAGATGCCCCACCTGGGTATCCAATGTTATCTATAAATCCTACTTTATTCCTGTGACTTCCGCGGTCAACAAACATTTCTCCCACTTCAATATTCAGCTTGGACTTTTGCTGATACCACTGCTGATTGTAACATAAGCTCAGGCGAAACTTCGCAATCAAAAGAGTGACAAAATCGACCACTTGCGATCTCGCTGCGTCTAAAGGTGGTCTTGTTGATACGGGCGACATGATATGTATGTGAGTAGGAGAGAACTCGGCATGCCCCCTAAGGAAAGGAAATAGTACACATGTAATTATCTCGAATTGTCCCTTTTATTACCGCTGACCAATATGTCGGCTTTGTTTCTCAGGCGAAAAGTACCACGAGCCGGAATATCGGCTACGAGGTAATTAATTGTTCGAATTTATAATTATGCAGCAACTAAACAATTGAATATCATATGAGGATTATTTTTGAATTTAAAAACTTAATATAATAAGTGAAATTAAATAAAACAGCATGTTTTGTACCAAAAAATGACATAACAGAATTTGTTCTCGAGGGTGTAACATTTCATAAAAATACCTATGGGATTTCCTTCCAGTGCCACTACATGTAGGTGGCACTAAAGGTGTTAAGGGGACATAGTGCGATGACGTATCACCAGATATAGCTCGGGAATAAAATAATTATACTCCACCTTTAGAGAGACAAAAAACGGAGACTTCGGGGCTTGAGGTCAGTTCAATTCCACCACATCAAACATTTCAAAACCATTACGTTCTCAAATAAACCGGCCCAACAGTTTTATTCAGAATAGGTACACAGAGGAAAGAAACCACAACGGGTTGGCAAGAAAAGACTAATGGCAATAAGTAAGAGGGGAAAACTATACCCACTAACGCTTATAAAAAAATGTTATGCGTCATCAGTCTCCTCAGGACAACAACAGAACAAGGGAAAAAATGAATCATAAAACAAATATAAAATTGGAACATGAAAACTTCCCAATTACGCATTATATTTCTGATGACTACCTATGATGAATAAGATCACCCTATAACATATGCATAGTAGCCTCCTCATTTTATTTTTATGCTCCACAAGGCTCTATCAAAACCCTCAATAATCTCTCGCATTACCCATGTTCCTGATATAGAGAGGGCATTAATCGGTGGGACTTGTACACATTGGCCTTGCATTTCTCGGGGGGACCATCTCGAAAAGCTTACTCGTGTGAGACGGAGAGAGAGAGAGCCCAAAAGAAATGCTGGATTGAGAGAGGGGTTAGCGGTGTGGGCAGCAGAGGGGATGAGAAAAATGGAAGCACGGGGAGGAGAGGCCATTGTCTTGTCCCAACCCCGCCTACATAGTAACCCCCACCCCAAAAGCCCAGAGGGTCGACCCGTCCAGTGCGCAGACTCGCCCAAATATTCACGGGGGTTGGGGGAGTTTTTTTCGCGGAATGGGGTAAGGTGATACTCTACGGTCGATCTCCTCCTGTTTATTCCTCCCACTCTGCCTATCCCAGCTGAAACTCATCTCGTACCCCCGATCCACGACCCGGCAGGCCCAAGGGAGGAGGAGGAGGAAAAGTATGGGCGGAACAAGAAGCTAAAAAGAGTGTCCATTCCCTTGTTGTTTATTATTTCGTCTCTCGCTCTCTTTGCTTCCACTAGGGTGTTTATAAAGGGAAATGGTCAGGCTGGCTACAACATGCGTGCATCCGATTGGGGACAAATTCGCGTGAAGAGGCGAAACGGTGAGCAACCAGTTGGTTCGTGCATTGGAATGGTCCCCTCTGTCCTCCCTACCGACATTGCGTTCCGTATCTCGTATCGAAGTAGTGTTTAAGTAGGTTTTGTGTTGAAGATTGAATCAGTGGCGTAACTATTGGGGGGATAAGGGGAAAGATCCCCCCCTCCTAAGCCTCAGAGAAATAAAAATAGTATTCATAACTATTGTCTAGTTTTGACTTATAGTAAATTTTAACGTAACCTTTTAATGAAACCCAAATTTTAAGTGCTAAAAATATGTAAAATGTATTTGCAGGCATGTCATTTTCCCAAAATTTTCCGTCGTCCTTCCCCATCCCCTCTCATCCTCCTCCCCTCCAAAGCATATTCCTAGTTACGCCACTGGATTGAATTATGTAATCAATTAATCCATATCGAACGGCAACTGTCAGAAGAACGAAATATTGATAAGTATTATCATCATGGGTGAAGAATCGATGGCTAAGTTCTAACATCACGTATCTCAAAAATAGCAGCTTTTCAGGAGAGGAAAAAAAAACTTTATTTTTTTAATTGTTTATAAATTTAATTGAAATTAAAAACCAAAAATACATAAAGCTGAAAAAGAAGCATGAATTTGCAAGCAAATAGTTGTTTTTTGCTTGAATTTTATTTTTATTAACAGTATTAGCGATATTAACTCAGACCGGCCAAATTTTGAGATACATGTTGTTAGAAATTAGCCATCGAGATGTTTAATTGAAGTAAATAAGAGGCCGCAATCCGCTGACCGCAAACGACCCCTAAGCAATTCCATGCGGCGGGCACCACTAACATTAATCTATGCTAACAATGTAATTATCATGAAATTAACTGTAGTGAGCTCATAGAGCAAGCTCAATTATAAAAAATTTATAAAACTATTTCGAGAAAATTCTAGTGCAGTAGACCAAACTGTCATGCCAATTTAAAGGAACGACCTTCAAGCATGTTTTGAAGTCTGCCGATAATAATTAGTAATATATTTTTCAAGTTTACAATTTTATAACATGGAAGAAACATAAACTTATACAACTACCTCGGAGGAACAGAGATTAATTGGATAGAATACAAAATATAGCATTCTTAAAAAATATATAGTCTGTGTTATCAGCCAATTCAGCATTTAAAAAGTTAATGCCACCTAAAATGCGGTTGGATGAGTGTCTCAAAAATTATTAAAATTATTTGAGATAGAAATATCCATTAATCAGAAAAAATAATACCTTTAAACTAAATCGAGTAAATTTGAAAAGGGCTTATCAGGAATCGGCAAGAGACATGATCGTGATTCATGACGACAGTAAAAATCTGTTTCATTTTATCATAAAAATGCAAACATCCCAAGGTTGGATCAAAAACACTACTTTTCACGCCGATTGCCTCAACAATGCCAAAGTGAAATAATTTTAATATGAGTTTGGTGATAAAATATAACAATTAGTAAAAGTACAACTTGCTATTAGCCCTAATTCCTTGTATGCAAGGGTGGGACGAAATTGTAAGGCTCTAGCGATTTAAACGCTTTAGTTTATTTATTTATTTAGTCCAAAAACAGCACAAGGCCAATTACAGAGGACTACAAGGTTCTCACAGAGGTGTAATAAATGGATATTCCACTATATATTTTTGATCGCCCACAATACCGTTTCCAGGAGACATCAAAATTCACACCATGTTAAACCTTTAAGCTATGTTTTACACAGATTATTTCAGAAAAAATCATCACATAATTTTGCGTCAGAACACATGAACCCCCTCAATTTGTTTCTACACTCCTGGTAACAAGATCTTCCCCAATAGGTACTTGAAAAACTATCGAGCGTACGAAAACACGATCTTACGTGATTATTCAGAGTAGTTCTCGGAGAAAGACGCAAAAATGTGCCCTCGCCCGTTCCAGAGGGTCTCTCGAAAGTCGCTAAACACGAAAATAAAAAAAACCAACGCAAGAGATATTCGAATGGAGTCACCGGAATCTCGTTGGGTGCAAGAAATCTCGACTTTGGTTCGTTTCGGTCACCACCCTGTCGACTGAACGCTTCCCATATTCCGCCCGCAGCGCCCAACAAAGAGTAAAATAAAAAAGAATACGAAAGACAGCAACAGGACCGAAACATACGCTACCCTCTTCTTCCCGCCCGCCTAATCGCAAATGCATCCGAGATGGAGAGCCATGGTCGGGAAACGGCCCACCAGGAAGACTTGACGCACCTGCCCTCCCACGGACGAAATCGGAGATACATTCGAACAAGATGTACAGTCAGCTACCGAATTGTAATTTTTTCTCCGCCCCTCGACCCTCTCGAAGAGGATATCTGCTTGCGTCTGGAACTTGGGTGGCGAAGGGGCGAGTTAGGGTTACCGCCAGGACATGAGGATAAGGGCGATAAGGGTAAGGTGAAATGGACTTAGGAGGGCCTGGGTGGGCCGGCTGGAAGAGCTTGGATGGTATGGGAGCCATACAGAGGACCAAAGCGCAAGCTACATAGCAGCGCATTACGTGAACCCGAAGCAGAAAAATTATGCCTTCCATCAAATTTATAAAACTTTATTATTATTATGGTATTCCACCGATTAAGGTAGGTTTCCATGGACTAATCAATAAGTAATCTGGAAGCCTCCCTTTCCTTCAAGCACTGTCTTCTTTAATTCACTGTAAGGCCTACTCCCTTTCAATCTATCTAAAAATCCTATATGACTCTGCATAGGCAAGTCGCGGTTATCAGCTAGAAACAGAAATTAATTCAACTTTAAGAAGAAATAAAAATTTACTTCAATGAAGCACACAGCCAGAAATTTAGTTCAAATCAGTTTCTGTGATGTGCAGCCCCGATCATCAGGCACTGATATTGTTGAGAGACAAATATAACTGCTAACTAAATAACAACTTTAAAATAAATAAATCGCATTGTAAAATAGTATATACAGTAAAATACATAATTTTTTGACGCAAAGTATGGAATTCAAAGACCGGTTATGGATTATAACGAGTGGTTATTTCCTGTACACGGTTTTGTTACTCATCCTTCATAAAATGAAATTATCTTACAATTAGAGTTAGAAATTCACTGAAAATTTCTATAAGATGGTGAATCCATTAGCTTTGCAGTTCATGTTTTACATCAACGTAAATACCCTTTACTAAGAATTAAATCCGTCTCTTCAAATAGATTCGTGTTTTGTCGAACTCGTTACACAATGCAGAAAAGTTTCTCGGGTTTTCCACCGGTTGATGTTTTCCATGTCTCCCGACGTTTCGAGTAGCGACTTGCTGTTCATCCTCAGGGGATCTTATGAATGACATTAAAGGGGTCTTCTGAATCATTCAGAAGACCCCTGGAGAACGAACAGCGAGTCGCTGCACGAAACGTCGGGAGTCATGGAAAACATCAACCGGTGGAAAACTCAAGAAACTTTTCTGCACCTGATACGCCGGGAAAACCTAAAATCATACATCGTTACACAATGACAGCAAGAACGTGTAAAAAGTAAAGTTCATTCCAACTTGTTCGGTGTCGATAAAAACCATTGAAGATGTAATATTAATCCGTGAGAGTGCTTATGATGATATTCATTCCATCGGAAATGAATTCATTAATACGACGTAAAGAAGAATATCCAGTGGCGTAACTACGAATATGCTTTGGGAGGATGGGATGGCCTAGGGTGGCGACCTCGTCCCCCAAGCAACCTGGGCCTGGGAAATTTAAAAAAAATGACATCCCTAGAAAAATACTTTACACCATTTTTTCACAAAAAAATTAGGTTAAGTAGATGCAGTTATTATGTGTCAAAACTAGGCAATAGTTTTAAATATTTTTCTATTTCTCTGGAGCTTTGAGGGGGGATCCATCCCCCCAAAGTTACGCCACTGAGAACATCTGTGTGCAAATGATATTCACTCTAAACCTATAAATTTGAATTCTCATTAAATATCAACCACGGTACGTGAAGCGAAAAATTACGCAAAATAATCGTAAAAACGAACAGAAATGCCATTATAGAAGCCGGCGTTTGCATTGAATGCTAAACGTAATCTAAAGGCAGTCATTTAAAGGTAGCAGAAGTATGCTAAGTTGATTCTCTCTGCCATTTAATGAATGTATCAACAAAATATTGACGAAATCTTCTCGCATTCGCAATAAACCAAGGAAATCTATACGATGTTGACCCAATGACCTGATGTAAACTAAGGCCATCATATTTTATTCGCTGATGTTACCTCACCCCACTTTATCCGTTCTTCTAAGTTCATCACCGATTGACTGCCTTTTTAATGGTCTAATGACCTAACTTCTTGGTACGACTATAGAGAAGGTGTATGAGCAAATGTTGAGATAAGCAGTTGGTCTTAGGATCATAGATGGTGTGCAAGAGCGCGCCACTATACAAAGAAAACAGTAGTTGTAAAGGGATGGTAAAGGGATGTAAAGGGATGAATCAATAACGAGATGGGGTGAAAACGAACCTTTATAAATGACTTAATGTGTTTTTAAAAGTTATTTTGTTAACTCCTCTTTCAATTTGGGTATGGTTATCAAATTCCGAGGAGGAGTTACAACTTATAAGGAGCAGAGTGGAGGTGGTTTGTTATTGATTTTATCACAGGCTCAGTGGTATACTTCTCCTAAAATTTTCATAACCTAAATGCGCAGTGCGATAGGAAGAAGAGGAGAAAGTGACAGCGAGGGTGATTGTTTCATGGGGATGGCCAAAGCTCCCCACCGCTCTCGACCCTGAGGGGTATGCAGGGTCGGTAAGGTGACAAACCTAATGAGGGCTAATTGTAAGCTTTATCAAATGGAAGCGGGTGGTTGGCAGCGATTGCAAAAGTTCTCAATCGAGCCCCAAAGAGAATGGTCACTTTCACTCAGACTCCTTTCTCCCTTCGGTTCGGCTAAATAGACTCGCCGAGGCCGAAAAGGCGCAGGTGTCACGAACTTGTAACAAAGCTTTACGCCGGCTTCAACTGTTTGAGAACCGATTTATGTAAAAGAGAATATTTGGAAAATGAATTCTTCTTCTATGAAACAGTTCATACTTTTCAATTTTTTATTTCCTCCATATCTTATGGGTCTTCTCCTTCAACGTCAATGTACCAAAAATTTACTGAACCCCCGCTACCAATCCGTCCATACCCCGCCCCACTCGGAGGACCTGCAACACATGTAGAGCATGGGGGAGCATATTATGATCTTGGCCATGGAAGAGCGGGAAGGGACTGGGAATTCAAAGTAATGCTCGATAGATGGAGAGCAACAACTAGGGAAGGCAAATTAAGAGAAAATATAGACGTATTCTTTCGCATATATTTCCTTTTCGCTACAATTCTCAACAAGTTCTCCTGGAAACAATAATATAGAACTAGGCAGCCCCCACAAAATAGTTTGCCAAAAAGAGAATCTAACTATCAGTGTTGAACGAATAATCCAAATATATGAAAAAAGAGCACGAATGATATACTATAATATATACACCAATTTGACAAAACAAAACTAACCAATGCACCTCGCATTATTATTGATTGACACGTGACGGCGGTACATTAACCTCATAGGTAAAAACCATCCCATTTAACTACTAAATCCAAAAAGTACATGATTATTGATGTATTTCATTATCTCTCGCGTAAGTTGCAAACTTATAAATTGGAGAGGAATGGGCCTCTGGATAAGTGGAGCTTAGGGCTTCTTTTCGTCTAAATCCGGCCCTGCCCACAGTGCCACCTTCTCAAAAGAGCTCCAGGGGTGGATCGCTTCCACCGTGTCTACACCACTCGGTTGAGGTCCTGTAGTGGGAGTTAGCAAGGCGACGGGCGGTGTTGTGGAGGTGACCCGGGTGCAGAAGACGATAAACGATCGACTCCGCTGCTTTATAGGAGGGACCCCGAAAATCCCACCACCGACCAAACCTCTCCAACCCCCGCCTAATAAAACCACAAAATCCATTTCGAGACGTTTTCCGGTTTACCCACCGGTAAAGGGACGCGACAGACACAATGATATACGACCAGAGCTTTTTTTTTATTCCTCGTTTTTAAATTTTCGGCCCATGTCAAAACGTTTAAAAGCCGCCGTGGGCGATATTTCGTGTAAGCTCTACGCTGACGTGTCTCCATTGCTTTTTATTCTTTTTTTTTAGTACTCGTACGCATTCAACCCTCTCTTTCCTTCTACAGGCGGAGTGATGAGTTAATTTATTCAAGATAAAAGTCCGGACTAAAGGGATCACTACGCCTCGTGATCCCGTATCCGTATGTATGTAGATATAAGAATACGAATGAATTTTAATGCAACGCGAAACAATTGCATATCTTTTTTACTCCAGGTTTTTTTCCTCATCCACTTCGACTCGAGTCTTGTGAAGAGAAGAAATCAGCGAAAGATTTTTGAGAGTTTACAAGGGAGTTCACTGCCTGCAACAAACACTAAAAAGGTCCTTGGGATACGACAACAGAGCTGAACACGGACAAAGAGAACGTGGTAAAATAGCTGGAATATTTCACACTAACTTCCCTGTGGTTTCTCAGATACTTTATCAAAATACGAGAGCAAGTCCATGAGTAAGTCTTTGAAAGCTGTTAAATACCCGTAAAATTTGACGCCATTGCAAGTAAATGATTTTTAGATTGGAAGTCTCTTTAAGGTGGTGAATAGCACTAGGGGCGGCTAAAGTATACGATCAACGGCCAATTAAAATATTTTTAACAACAAAAAATATCTCAGAAACTGTCGATTAAATTTCTTAATTATTCAATCCAAACCAAATCTTCAAATTTTCCCCTGTAACGTACATTATTTTGATAAAGCCTTCGTTAGCGGTTCACCACATCTCTTGCCTTGGTGCTAAACGGTAGCGACAACACTTCCGCTAATACATGTGGCTTTTGTATATTCTCCATTCAAGGGCGTATCCAGGATCAAAACTAGCGGAGGGGGGCAAGCCATGGTTGTTCAAGTTGTAGGTAAGATTTAAGCATGGAAAATATGAATGAAATCAACATTTTAAGGAAACTGTAACAGCTCTTTATAAGTTTTTAAAATTAATTTGCTTGAAAAAATATTACTTTCCTTAAAGAAATTTGCGATTTTTGCTTCTAGGGGGTGGGAGGGCAGCCTCCCCCTCCTGCCCCTCGCTGGGTACGCCTATGTCTCCATTCCCTTAAAGAATTGTCGGGAAATCTGGATAAACACAAACTAGCTTTGGAGAGCCACCTATGTAATACTATCCTTGCAAAATTTCCATGCATTATGGGGATTAAGAAATAAAAAATCCACCCCAAGGTAGGGGCGCTAAGACGTTATTCACTATTTACTACTCACGCAATCAAATTTGCCATATGCCTTTCATTAATTTGAATGCCTCCAAGGTATTCGACAGGGGGTAATGGAGAGTGCACTAGGCCTCCGTTGACGGAGCTAGTGGCGTGGCAGCGAGAAGGGCCGGTGAAGTATTTGCTCCATCCTCCACGAGTTAGAACGTCCCTTAAGACTGACAAATACATTTATTGATCATTCTCAGTGGCCAATCTATTGAGGAGACCAAGGGGATTAACCCTTCGGGAGTCAAAACATACGCTAGATTCGGATTTTCGGAGGTTACCATTTCGTACTAAAGTATTTAATTATAGTTTCCTGTAGATTAACCTACTATATGTAATTAAAATACATATTAGTTTTTAACTTAAGGCTTATTTTCCACGCTTTTGGTTCGTTACTATCGGAAGCGATGCTTGCAATTACGTGACTTCGTGATTATTTGCCCGGTTTCGCACATTCGAATTTTTCCGGTTCCGCATTTTCCGAATATTTGTCCTGTCCGGAAAATCCCAAATTTCCCAAATTCCCGAAACCCCCTTCGGTTGTGGGGAGTTCCCCCTTTCCTTGGTCCAAACCAAGATCTGACACTGGCCATTCTCTTTCCATGCGCTTGTTATCCCCCCTTGCCCCCTTGTGTGACTTTTGAAGGCCATCCAAAATATTTACCAGAAAGTTGCCATGGGAAAAAGAAGATTTGAAATGCAGTTTTGAGTTTCATGAAAAAATTTAACTGGGGAACTCAATAGAATCTCCTATGTCTGAGAAATCAAAATAAGAAACAAAATGAAAATAATTGCCAACTGGTTACCCCTGACATACACCCAAAGTTTGCCATTCACTTTTAGGTTAAGCTAGAAATGGCTTTCTCTAGTTCAAACCACAAAAAAAATTAGTCAGATCTGGAAAACCTAGTTATAAGGTATGGAATTCAAATCCTTGAATAAAACAGACACCTCAAATAAAATACCTCAAAATAAAATTAGAACAGGAATATGTAGCATGAAATGATCTATCCTAAACCCTAACTTGGCAATCCAACAAGGCGCCAACACTGACATCCAACACCCAAGCTTCATGTTCATCGCTTACACTGTTACCATACACATGCGACTACATCGATATCTCCACTGCACAAATGCTCAACAATCACTCACCAAAATGAAATCTGCTCATTTAGTAGGCCTAGTAGTACTAGATGAGCAGATTTGATTCGGAAGGTGAGTGTTGAGCATTTGTACAGTGGAGGTATCAACATATATCCAACATTCACATTCCACATTCTACTTGAGTTATATTACTCTGCATTATGATGAACCTATGCAGATATTAAGCACCAACATCCTCACCAAGTGTCCAGCTCCTTCACAAATCCACTCTCCACTTTTACTTCATAATTCTACATCTTATCAAATTCTATACTTTCTTGTGATTAAAAAACCATTTTGCTATACTTGGTGAGTTATGCAAGAGTAAATAAAATACTCTTCAGAGAAAAAGGACCAACAGATCATTACACAGAATATCGAGTTCTAACTGTAGTTAGTAAGTACTAAGTAAAATGTTGAGAATAGGCATCAGGCATTGGAATTGGTTCCTTGGATGACATTGCCTTCCTTCAAATAACCATTGAAGCTAAAGGATGTGACTAGATAAACTTTCAGTTTTCAAAGCTTTAAATTTTGTTTCAATTAAGCTGCAACATCGCTGACAGGCCATGCATTTAAAAAAAATAATAAAATGATATAGTTTAGTGATACAGGATTGAAAATGTCATAACTGATTGGATTTTTTCGATATTTATCTATTTCACCTACATGAAAATTAATGACTTCACCCATTTCTTTGACTGTGCTCTATTACTACAGAGTCATTTCATGAAGGTAGATAAATTCTGTTGTTTCAAACATCAATACACACAATTCTCAAATGACTTATTCTTAGTACCTAATTCTGCTTTGTGTGATATGATTTAAAGTAATTTAAGCATAAGCCCACTGGACATTGTTCACACCAGTACACGCTGTCCCTTCTTTTCCCAATGCTTGGCACTAACTGTGCTTCTTTCAGAGCTTTGATTTCTTACCAGCCTTGGAAATTCTCATTAGGTAATGTGTATCAGTGAGAGTTGGCACTAAATTGTAAAAATAAAGAACTCAACTAACAAGGGTGACAGCCTTGTACAAACTGTCCAAATAGAGCTGCATATTCAAAAATATTCCCTCAACCACTGCATGAAAAACAATATGAGAGCCAATTTCTTATCCATACCTATTTGTGAATAACATGTGAATTTAGGACTGCTTAATTCAATAGTTTCCTATATTACATCATATACCACTTGTTGCAGTATTTTCTTTCCATTAAAGTGCAATGACAGTTCCTTGAGATACCCACCCATGAATTTATTATAATATAACACGCAGACAGGCTTCCGAGTCTCTTTTTTGCCTTTCAATACTGTTCCCAATTCATCATTGTGGAATGTAGAGTTTATGGAGGCAATTTTTCCCTTCATTTGAAAATAAAACAGGCCCAGTCCACATATTTCATACCTCTGCAGTTTCTTCTCCTTTATGTATTTTGTGACATCCGTTTGGTTCAACCTCAGCCTCAAACACAGTCAGTCTTATAGTTACATTTCAGTTGTCTACAAGAGCAGAAAAATAATAAAAATTGTCCATTCAAACAGAGCATCCTTGATTTAGCAGTAGTTCAACTGTAGGGCATCAATTTCAAAGCTTTCATTGTTGTAATTTCTCCATCACCAGCCGAACTTACACTTGAATCACTTGCCAATAGCTTTTTTCTAATATCTATAGCCAATATCTTATTATTCTTCAATATTTTGTCTTAATTTAGAAACTGTAATCTTATTGTACTTGTTGAAGCTATTGTAGGGTCCCCCAATTATAAAAACCACACACAAGAAGTACACCCAACGACAATAGGGCAGTTTCCTTCATCAAAGAAAACGAAAGGCATTGATTGCGATTCGTTACCCACCATTAGTGTATTCATAATACACAAATTATTTGGTTTTAGAAATACCGGTTTAGACGAATGGCAAGGGCCAAATTTTATCCTCATTTGAAAAAGGCCAGATTGGTGCCCATGCGATGCCACTCCACGTGACGTCACAGGGACCTAGTTTCTACACGAGAGGATAGGAGTTATACATCGTCTGAGGTTACCAATGAATGCAAGAGGCACAGAGCTCAGGGGAACATGTCTTAATAATAACCTATTAAAACTGGCTAAGGTCGGAAAGTTTTCTTCGTTTGATAAGGTATTAATAAACCTTTTTTAAGCCAAGCGCTACCAGATAGCATGGCACTCAGCTACCCGCTAGCATCCTGTGTCGTATCAGTGCTCAGAGCCTCTCCAAGGTCACCAAGGTCTCCAAGCTCACAAGGCGGGAGGGGGAACCAGAAATGCGTCACACGGACTTTTTTCCCATCATTCCTACTTACGCGTCGCATTTTCGCGCGCTTGAAAATTTTCACTTTTCATTTTATCGCGAAAAATAGATATCGTCATTTAAAAATCTAAAAGCGTGAAATACGTACTCCAGGAGTAATAATCTTTCGATTCAGGCAATAAAAAAATAATAGGAAACCACCCTATTACAACACTCTTGCCTAGAAGAAAACCATACAGCATGAATTGTCCTAGTGCACTGAAATACATGGTTTCAAAACTCCATCAAGGGATGAGAAAATATCTCAAAGAGGCCCTGAAATGGGCCTACGGTTTAGAAAGACTCTTATCTTGGTTAATTACTGTCCACGAAAGAAGAAAAAAAGGAGTGCAGAGCAAAGCACATGACCCCTTTGGTTAGGAAGAACAAGGCGAACCAAACATACATCCCAGTGAGAAATGGGTGGTGGAATCCACGTGGAACCCACGTGGAATCCACGTTGAGTGGTGGATATTTGGTGGTGGTGGATATTGAGTGGTTGGACCCACGTGGAATCCACGTTGATTTCAAGTAGATTTGTGGTGATTATCATAAAATGTTAAACAGAATTTCTAATTTGTGGAACTTAACTCTCTGGTGACATTGCGTCATTTATCATCCTGAAACCACGCTAGTTATGTGAAAATGTATCGCACATTCTATTTTTATATAATTCGTGGAAAGGCAGCCATGAGAGCACATGAAAAATCGTAGACACATATATAGAAGGTTTAGATATAGAGTGGTTGAGGTTTTAATGGTTTTAGGACAGCACCAACTGCTGTTTTAATTTTTCCACCAAATTTCCACGTGGGTTCCACGTTGATTCCACGGCCAAAAACACGTGGTATCCACGTTAATTCTCCACGTGGGTTCCACGTGGATTCCACCACCCATTTCTCACTGGGATGGGGCTCGAGGTTATGACACACAAGGAAAGGATAGAGAGAAGGCAGAAAACTAATAAGGAAAATATTGTATCTCATGCTGAAGGAGCTGGCCCTTCGTCATGTCTGAATAACAGAATAGGCAGCAGTTTTCAAGATAGTATGTACAGTAGAAGACCAATTACGTCTACTAGCTGGTTTAAAATGGAATTTCATTGAAACATTTTTTTTAAATCTATCACTGAGAATATTTTATTGGAAAGAAAAAAAATTCCTTCAAATAATGCAGCAATCACTTTTAATTTAAAATACAATATCTGACATACAAAAATTTTTAGATACAGAAGTTAAGGAAGCTTACTGGGTTCACATTATTGTGGCATACACAATTTAAAGGGCACCTCCTAGGTACGAATAATGGCATTTAGGGGTTAAGAAGGAAATTTAACAATCCTTTACCCATTTTTGTATCAATTTTGTCACTCAAAATGCAACCAATAAGAAAAACATTCTCCCCTCTTCCTGGTCAAACATGGTACTGAGGACAGTGCTTGGGGAGGATGGAGGAGGGGGAACCCAGGATCAAAACTTGGGGGGGGGGGGGGGGGGGGGGGGCAAGGCGACATGGTTTTTCAAGTTATAGGTAAGATTTAAGCACGGAAAAGGTGAATGAAACCAACATTTTAAGGAAACTGTAAAAGCTCTATTAGTTTTTAAAATTATTTTCTCGAAAAAATATTATTTTCCTCAAAGACATTTGCAATTTTTGCTACTATAGGGAGGGGGAGAGCAGGGTTAGTACAATGTGTAAAATAGAATCAGTGGTTTTAAGCATTTGCATAATAGGCTGATTTTATTTTTATATCCACCTCATTCCTGCTGGAAATTCACCATTAAATTATTCATTCCTTTTATAATTCTATTTTATAAATATTTTGAATTTCCTTACCAATAATACCTACATAGCACAAAATATTTTCTAGAAATCTGGAGCATGTCTGCAATGTCTTGGATATTTCAAATATCATCTAGATGTCTAGAATGTCTAATCTATGAAAGTATGACTATTGCTTAGCCTACAAAAATACTGGAATTTTAGATACCTACAGAAAGTAATTTCACAAAAATATTATTTAAAGAAACGAAACACATTTCCAAAAATAAAAATCTTTGAGATA
Source organism: Ischnura elegans (assembly GCF_921293095.1). Classification (NCBI taxonomy): domain Eukaryota; kingdom Metazoa; phylum Arthropoda; class Insecta; order Odonata; family Coenagrionidae; genus Ischnura; species Ischnura elegans. The sequence continues at coordinate 90,645,013 of NC_060249.1, forward strand.
AAAGAGCAGAAACTGACAATAAGCAAAATTTATCATCATTTAATTAACCAAAATTGGAAGAAAACTACGAACTATCTCAGTTTAGTTAGCATCAATGAACAAATTCAATTCATTTGGAATAAAAGTGGTCTAAAAAATGGGGTACCAAAGATTTCTTGTTTGGTATGGGCTGACTTCTTCCGTTCTAAATCAATCAATCTAAAATCTTCATGAGCTTCTCCCCACCAGTCTGAGAGTAAAAGCTATCCACCTTGTGCACATGCGAATTATCTGCGCTAAAAATATTTTTTAGTAGTCATGATATAATTTTTGGCTCTTAAGTGAGTTATTATATCTGGAAAACCTTCATTTGAAGATTTCAAATCAAGTTTGCAAAACTGCTTTGCAAAGTTTGGTGCAAATTAAGCAGTTTTCTCCAAGCAATAGTGCATGAGGTGTGTTAGGAAAGTAATGAGACTGATTTTTTACCCAGTTAAGTTTTTATTAAAAAAAATTAATGTTATCCCCTTCAAACTAGTTCCCTTAGGCAGCTATATACAGGTGGAGGTGTTGTTCCCACTCTTGCTAAGAGCGCTGGAAGTCTTCAAATGGCATTGCTTTAAACTAGTCGGTCAGTCTTTTGAAAGTTCTTCAGAGTTCCAAAATGATGTTCTATGAGGACATTTTTCAATTTCAGAAAAAGGAAAAAGTCACAAGGACTCAAATCAGGTGAACAGGGGAGTTTAGGAAAAACAGCAATACATCTAGAGGTGAAAAATTTACCAATGGAAATGGTGGTGTGACACCGGGCATTATCGTGGTGAAGCAATGCCTCACAATGTCTCACACAAATCACTCTTGGCACAAATCTTTCGCATGTTCAAATCGTCCTTCAAAATCGGATGCACGGTTAAAGTGCTTAAATTTAACTGTTCACTCATCATCATTCTTAATGTTGAACGACGGTCTGAGCTCACAAGAGTCCTCACACTTTTAACATTTTTGTTAGCTTTTGAAGTTGAAAGTCTCTCTGAGAATAGTTCATCTCCAATGTGTTCTCGGCCTTCCAAAAGTGACTTGTGACACCAATAAACTTGTGCCCTTAAAAGTTCCCCATTGGCCAATATCAACTTTTCAAAAGCCACACTTGTGGATTCACCAAGTTTTAACACAATACTTTATCGCACAACGTAGCTCTAAAGTCTGATGCTCCATTTTTGTAACACACATCAAAAACACAACTTCACTGATGGCGCTGTAAAAAATAATATGTTAGATGTATGGAGTTGAAATTTGCACTGAGGAAGTGGAAGAGATGAACAAATCGGTCTACTACAGGCCGGTAGACACAACGTCGCCAGATTGCCTACAGTACTGCCAGTCTCATTACTTTTCTCACACACCTCATATGTTTCAATATGAATATACCTCTACTTTTCTGTTGAAGTCATCAGCTTTGTAAACGATCTGGATTGGATAAAATAGGATACTTATACGTTGGACAGAATGGGGTAGTACCCCACTTTATTCAACTGATTTTGAGTTGCAGTTTGAACAATACCACCCTAATGGATGGATGCAAGTGGATATATTCCTCAAATGGTTTGCACATTTCACTGAATTTTTAGACCAACCAAAGACAAGCCAGTGCTTATGCTTTTTGATGGACATGCAACACACACCAAGAGCATTGGACTAATTCACATGGCTCGAGAATATGTCCACCTTTGTTTATGCTTTAAAACACATTGCACACATTGTATACAACCCTTAGATGTGACATTAATGGCACAATTGAGTAACTACTATTCCCAGGATGCAAGGAAGTGGCTTCGGTCTCACCCTGGGCATATGATTGCGATCAATAAAGTTGAATGACTGCATGGAACAACGTTCATGAAAGCTGCTTCCTTTGATATTGCGGTAAATGGCTTCCAGAAGACTGGAGTATTTCCTTTTGATTCAGATATCTTTTCTGATTGGATTTTTCAGACTGCTGAGACAACAGAGAAACTAACTGAAACCACTTACATGCTACCTGAAACCCCAGGGACGCCACTAGAGAGAAATACTGTCTATTCCCTGCAATCTGCTTCGGAGTCACTAACAAGAATGTTTTCTGTTCCACTTACATCACAATCTACCCAGTTCAAGCAACCTAGTCCATCAATGTCAGCGTTTCAGGTCTCTCCACAAGATAAAAAAGCAGTTCCGAGAGCAGAAAAAAGAGAAGGAACTGTGGCGTTACATCGTTAATTCTGGTTGATTGTTCACGTAAGCCCAGACATAGGGAAAACTCCAACCGTCGGTCACAAGCTGGATCAGGGAAAGACTCCACAAACAAGAAATCAGCTCACAAGATAAAAATTGCCAAAAATAATTTACGAGTATTTTCGTTCAATATCTATTCCAAGTAGAGTATTCAAAATCAGACAATCAAACACTAAAAAATGCCACAGAACTATCAGAGGACGGAAAGGAAAGACAGCTATTATGACAAGTTATCCTTGTAAGAAAGAATTAATTTCATCTTCAAAACAAGGATGGACCAGGCGCTGCGAAAGGATATTTCAGATGAAATCCACGCCTGAGACTGCTTCTGCCAGTAAGTCTGCAAGGGCTCATAGAAAGGGTGGGAAGAAGATACAAAGAAATCTGCCGTAGAACATGAGTCATCACCAGAAGAGCAAGAGGAAGAATACAAAAACACCTCTTGCATTTACTGCAATGACCTTTATCCTAATTCCAAATCAGATGAAGAGAGGATGTAAGTGTAATGAATGGGCTCATGAATAGTGCACTGGTTTTGGTAATGTTTACGACAATCCCTATAAATATAATATTTTTGTGATTAACATAAATTTTTATTGCTTGAAAAGCGATAATTTTGGCATACCATGCCTACAAATATATTGTAAAACCTAGTGCCCCGTTTTATCAGACCAGTCTGATAAAATGGGGTACTTGACATAAAGCAAGAAAATATTAATTACAAATCTTTGTTTCAGTAGATTAAAATTTTGTTTTCTTGTCGTTGGCATCAAGCAAGAAGATAAAGCACTTCTTCATCAAAATTTCACAGAGTATGTACACCTGAGTTTATGAGATATGGCAATTAATTTGTTAAGTACCCTGTTTTGACCAACTTTCCCCTCTGTATTAGGTATTTTAAAGAAGTATCATAGTATTCCAGAATTAAATGTGAATATCTGCCATAAGTCTTTAATTTCCCCCTGATTTAATCATACTGAATGATTGAAATACCATCAACCTGGAGGGATGGAACTGAATGCATATGCTAATCAGTGGTGGATTTTGGGGGGGGGGGGGGGTCAAAGTGGTCAGGACCCCCAAAATTTTATAGAATTTTTAAATTTTCATTAGTTTAATAGTTTTTGTATCTTTTAATGTAAAAAATTGTTCAATTTTATCTGTTTTTGAGAACAAAAATTAAATTTTAAGCTCCACGGCTCATCCCTCCTCTCCTTTATCCTCATTTATATATTACCATCCTCAATTTTTTTGCCTTAAATTTGATGTTGAATCCACCCCTGTATACAGCACTATATATGCTAAACCCTTTTCCTGCTGGCACCTATGAGAGGACAATGTTTTCCGAGCTAAAGTAGCGTATGAATATTTTAAACTTCTCTGTACAGAGCTCTTTTCAGGGTGGAGTTACCGGTATTCTTGTCCCACCAATTTGGGATCCAACTCAATGGGGCACCCGGCCCTTACCCCAGCCAGTGGACTAGACCACGGTCGCACGAGTCCACGGTCAAATTATCACATTATTAGTGTTTTTTTAAATAATATGGGATTTGATTTTTAATTATTTACTCTTTCTTGAGAATTAATAACATTTTCTTTAACATTCTGGGATTTCAAACGGATTTCTAGCATTGATAACAACAAAGTTAGTGAACACAAGGCACTAAGAGTAAGTCCAGAAGTCCATTATTTGTAACACAAAAATTTCATTTTAAAAATTACGTAAGCACAGAACAAAACGAAGAATTCATTTCAAAGTACCGATTAAAAAACTGTACTATGCAACAAAATGTATCTTTGCAACAACAATTGACAATATATCTACTTCAAAACAGATTCCTGCAGCGAGGATGATCATAAATGAGTGGGAGGGTTGGGCTTAATTGCTGAGGAGTGGCCCTAAGGTCTCACTGAGGCCGGGCCTGAATGCATCCGACAATAGCTACCTCAGCAGTCACTTCCCACTACCCTCATCACCAATAGCCGATGGCCCATTCTTTGCATTGAAAAATCCACGACGGCTATACCCGACATTAGTCTTCTGTGTATGAAAATGGTCATCGGCTATATCAGACATGTGGCACAAGAGGGTTAAGGGGTTAACTACACCTCCGCAGGAGTAAAACCCACCAGCAAACCTACAGATGAGAGGTTATTAGAAAGAAGAGAGAAATACCTATTACCACACTCCCTTGCCTTTTGGAGAGATACAGAGACACCCACATCATTTTTAACATTCGCATCAAAGTAAAACTCCACATCCAGCAGAAAGCAGTAGGTGGAATCTTTTGCCATAGCAGTCATGCTACACCAAGAATCTGAGGAATTACAGCACCTTTGAGAGACTGAACAAGTACAACTAGCCCAAATTTGTCAAGATTAAACTTATAACTCTCCTCTGCCAACACTGCGGACATAGCCACCAAAGAAAAGCCAATGAAGAAATGGTTACAAATTGTACAACCATCTGAAAGAGGTACAACACCTGGCTGTCACACAGATGGATCCAAAGATGATTTTCAACTTATCTACAAAAATCAATGTGAAGATAGCATTCCTTTCTAAAGAACTAAAATTTGTAATTGCCACAAAGACAATATACTCAAAGAATATATGTACCAATTCACCATTTTTTTATTGCTGACAGTTAACGAATTAGAAAAATAGGGAGGTAAAAATTTTTAATTTTATAATCCTTCGCCTCATTCTTGAGTTACGTGTAGCAAAAATTCAGCAGGTATAAGGTCTCGGTTCAACAGCCTAAATCCTTTCACAATAACCTGGTGACATCATGTGATCCTGCCAAGCAAGTTTCTTGCCTTTCCACTAATTCTCCCTTCGTCTTATCAGCCTTACCTGATTCATTGTTGTTTACACTCTTGTGGGTGTATCTTGCCTTTGATGAGTGGCCCTCCTTGAACGAGTGAACATATCAGATATCTGAAGATCTCACAAACACAAGAAAGAACAGAGCGCAGCTACTCATGTTTTGTATTTTAAACTTATAAAAAGATGGCTTAAAGAAGATTTTTTCAAATAACTTTTCTTTTCCTTCCATGAAATGAATTCTATTAATGTCACTAATGGCAAAGCAGCCATCTGGAAGCTAGTAAGTAGAGCATGCAGCATGCAATTTAAAAGATGAAGTGACCCGAAATCTTTGTGATGCATGACTTCTGAAATCCAATGTCACAACAGCAGAGAGAAGAACCATTATGAAATTACGTGAGAGGGAAGACATTATGATTCCCCTCACCAGCTTAAGGATACAACCCACTCTTATAAAGGAGAAAACATACCACAAGTGCAAAATCAGAATAATTCTGATGGAATCTTCTTCAAAGAAGTGACTGACTTAATGGCCAAAACTGAATGACAGGTGAGAGAGATCATCAATATTCATTGGTCCTGCCAACAGAGAAGCTAGACCTAGACCTTCTGAGCTGAATCCTACGTGTCTCTTGGATTCCAAAGGTGGACAAGGAAGGTAAACATATCTGGCTCATCACATGTGCCATAGACAATGTGCTCGCTCACCTAGCACAGATCCCACTACCTTTGGATTGCATTATTTGATTTATTGCATATTCTTGATGTCTGGAATCGCGCTGCTCTGGGAGATTCCCTTCTACATTTCAGCAAAGGCCTAGTCCATTTCATGCTGACTATGAATCTTATTCTCTTTCTCCCCTACTAAACTAACCCTTCTTCCCACTCCCCATCCTTCCCTCGAGTACGGTTTTGACCTCCGCAGTTAGAACTGGCTCCATACCCACCCCTTCCCTCCTTATTTTATCAATCAGCATTCTCTCCTCACCACCATGTCTACCACTGACTCGTTTCTTTTCCACCCATTTCACCTTCTCCATGCCCACATAATAGTACAAACATAAATATTAGATAATCAATGACGTGGGTATCGCCACATCATTATCGCAATATCGAAATTATAAGGCGACAGAGCAATATTTAAACGACCGAGGTAATGATACATTTTATTCAGGGCGATAATGTAGCATTATGCAGATTATAACTTTGTGCTACCAATGTCACTGTATACTAATCCACGAGATATTGCACTTCGTAGGTCATCGAAATTGTTATCGTCGCTACATACATGAATTATCGTCATCAACACAGGAATGATTAATCGAAGGTACGATACCAAATGATCACCATTGCCAAGTTATGCAATGAGCCAGCATTAGTGTGGGAAATATAGATGACATATGTAAGGTGACCCTAGCTTTTCGGAGAAGAAAGAGGAGAAGTCAGGGGGATGGCGAATCAATTCCATCCACGGCTTGCTATTTTAAAAAGCGTCCCCCTGCTTATCACGAAGAGAGAGGGGTGGAAGGGTATCAACCCCCCCTTCCCCCCCCCCCCCAACAAACAGCAAGGGGACATCAAGAATATGAAATTTGATATTGAAGGGAGACCTTGAGCTACATTATAGAGAAGACTTCATTCTGGTTTTCTCCATCCAATGTAGACCCTTGAATATGTACTCTTTAATACTCATCCCTTTACCTAATGTCCAGAATAATACATACTACCACTTCGCAGTCTCCTACTTCTCACTATAAACGAGCTTATTCTGTCAAAAAGGATACATATTAATTCAAAATGAAATTTATGCTAGTTTCAGAGGTGATGGGACTAAGTCCTCACCTTATAACCTAAAAATTAAGGGTTCATATTTAGCCTCGATGGGTTTTTCACTACTCAGGACAAGGAAATTTGAGGTTGTATCCCAAGTTAATTGCGAGAGGACTATAAATCCTGAATCTGAGAGAAGAAGTTGTACGAAAACAAGCAATGAGGGGACCGATGATAAAAAGGTTTTCACAATGAGTATGATATGAAGCGATGAAATATTAGTCCCATTAACTGAAATTTCCATTACAAAACTGTCATGAAATGGCAAAATACTCTGGATCGATCAAATCAATATTTTGCTGAGAAAACACAATGAAAGTACTATAACCCAGTGAGAAATGGGTGGTGGAATCCACGTGGAATCCACGTTGAGTGGTGGATATTTGGTGGTGGTGGATATTGAGTGGTTGGACCCACGTGGAATCCACGTTGATTTCAAGTGGATTTGTGGTGATTATCATAAAATGTTAAACAGAATTTCTAATTTGTGGAACTTAACTCTCTGGTGACATTGCGTCATTTATCATCCTGAAACCATACTAGTTATGTGAAAATGTATCGCACATTCTATTTTTATATAATTCGTGGAAAGGCAGCCATGAGAGCACATGAAAATTCGTAGACACATATATAGAAGGTTTAGATATAGAGTGGTTGAGGTTTTAATGGTTTTAGGACAGCGCCTACTGCTGTTTTAATTTTTCCACCAAATTTCCACGTGGGTTCCACGTTGATTCCACGACCAAAAACACGTGGTATCCACGTTAATTCTCCACGTGGATTCCACCACCCATTTCTCACTGGGAAGTAATACAGTGGCTTATTAAGCATTACCCTCACCACATGTGCGACAGTGTGGACTTGTGATGTCAACATCTTGTTCGGTAAAACCCATCCCTAAGTTTGTTCTGAGAAAATGGCTTGGTGGAGGAACTGGTTAACACACCTGACCCGCAATCAGGAGATCCGGAGTCGAATCCCGGCTAAGTCAAATATTTTTTCATGGCGAACTTCATCCGTTGGTGTATTTAATAACATAGGTACCGTATTTCCCCTAATATAGTCCCCCCCCTTAATTTTGAGGCTTCAGTTTCGGGAAAAGTTAAAAAAAAATGCGTTTGAATTAGTCCCTCCTTTACTTTTACCATGGGAATTTTCGGGAAAAAAGGGGGGACTATATTCAGACATATACGGTAGTTTAGTTACCCTTTGCTGGGAGGTTCTATGCAAATAGGGTCAGCACTTCAAGATGATGAACTACTCCAATGAATAAGCATATCATACTTGTTAAAGAACAATTTCAGGGATGTACTGCTTAAACCAGTAAGAAAAACAACAACCGCCAACATCCTGACGCACTGATGTGAAATAAAATTAAACAATTTTAACAACTACAATACCAACCCCATTCTACATATCACCTCAAGTAAACATTTTTCCCTTGAAACAGAACTGATTCAGGGCTGAAACTTCACTGAATGTGTTAAAACTGCCTTGAAACAACTTGTAACTGCAATTCACTGCCTTGTCCTCAACAAGAAAAAGGGTGCTCAACTGAAACTCTGATGCTATTCTCCCTTGCAAGTCCATTGCATTTAAACTGAATCTCCTTTGCCAAATGTCTTTACTTTCCTGCCACAAAGCTGCAGCAGCATTTGGGTATCCCCTCTCCCTCATGAATTTGAACTGCTTCTCCCTTGCAGAATGTCTGCTATACAGCATAAGTTTTGTCAGCATACAGCATCCATCTACCAGACACGTATGGGACCAAAGGGATCCCATGTTGTCAGAGGTAATGTATTTCTTAAATTTAGATGTTGGCAGCATGGATATCCTTTCCCGCCCACCAAGCTGATGGTTGCCGTTATTTCTCTCAAGTTGCTAGGAGGCGAAGACAAGCGGTGAGCAAGGGTATACGCATGAAAAGAGTGATAATATAAACATTTTCCTAATGCTTCACTGGCTTTTAATGACAAGTATAAACCATAATTAAGGTGAAGGGTAAAATGAGGTCGGTGGAGGTGACTGCAGTCAAAATTGGGGGTAAGCGTTTTGACTTCTCTGATGGCATTTGTTTATTCCTTCCATGTTTAGCCAAGTGAATATTGACATTGAATTAGTGTTTTAGTCCAGGTAGGGTTAAGAATTTTGAGGGCATTTTTTGGGGGTCATGCAGCCAATATCGAATTCTTCTTTGAATGCTGTGGCGACTGCCGTCCAATTTTCCTGCCAAATGGATAGCCCGGACGAGCAGGAGAATATACCAGTCATTAATCCTACACCATCGGTCAGTCATCCTGCAGAGTATATGAAGAGTGAACTTCAGATGGCTTTAGAAAAATTAAGGAATGCAGGTGGGTCTCCCTAGTGAAATGTACATTTAAATTTATGCACCTTTTATGTAACTATTAACTTGAATAACTTCCTTCTTGTATGTACACTCGCAAAGCCATACATAATCGGTAGAATGCTGAGATAAGTTCTTCTACGTTGTGTAGCATCAGGAACATTTCACTTAAGTGTGATATTTCACGATTTGAGGAAACCAAAATGCCATGGCCAACGTCACATTTTGCCTGTTCCTGAGCCTGAAACTAGCAGGATGGGATGTTCACGTAAATCAGGCATTGTATATTCTCGGTTGCAGTTTGCTTTTTAAGGTTCTATAAATTTCCTTTTTCATGGATCACGGTGCACTTTATTGAACCATCACAGATAGCTATGACGAAGTGAGCTCTATGGAGAACTACAAATATGTAGTTAGAATTGCCTGTAGTAGGTGTTACTGCTGATAGATATGGAAGCTTGCATGGTTTTTGTTAGGGGTCAAGTTCACGCATAGCCAAGGTAATGGTTTATCGCTTCATTTTTGCTACAACTCTGTTTCAAAACGAAAGCTTCCTTAATGATAATTTAAGTTTTGCTTCTATCATTAGAATGCTTCCCATTAATGCCACAGCTGCACAAGTTGTTAGTATATGGAGTTCCATATGATTTGACAACAGAATTTCAATGGATTGGGCAGATGAACTGTATTCAGCCAAGCAAGGGAGTATCAGCAGGACAGACAAGGAAATTTTCAGGATGTTTCAGTCTAGCTAGCCAAGGGAGTTTCAGCATACTCGGCCAAGAGAGTTTCATTAGAGTAGTTGGAGTACATGATTGCACTGCCATCCCTCTTCCATACTGCACAGGTTTTGTTTCAATTTCAAAACACTTTCAGCATAGAAGCAAGGCAGTGAGTTACAAGGTTGTTTCAGTCCAGTTTCACTTAAGTTTCATGGGAGAAATTTGTACTTGAGACTGCTTAAGGTCTTTTACCCCTTACAAATACTAAGAACGTAACACCATCAATCGCAATGGAAAGGTGACCTAATAGATATGTTGAAGTTTGCAGTGATATAAAATTAAGAACAGCTGATATCAATGGATACATTAAAAATACATAATTTAAACAATTTCAAATGTTGCTCAAATGATTCACCCTTAGTCTATGCTTCTTCCAGTAAACGATAACACCAACATAATGCCAAAAATTGCAAGGGCACAATCCATAGTTATCACTGCGATTCAAAAGAATACTTTCGCAAAATAATATGTAAAAATACCGCTATTCCGATAAAACCGAGAACGCACTCGTCTTCGAAGGAAAAGGTCAAATTTCTCCCACTCTCGAATAAGATGTGCAGCGTGTCTTGGGTTGAAGTGCAATACCTCGAAGAAACCGTAAAAAATAAACTATTTAGCGCTTATGGTCAAGGTGAAGAATCGAATGGCACACTTATATACGATATACATAATCATTAATTCAAATTTTACCTACCCTAAATCCGAAGCTCTAGACCAAGGTGACTCCATTGCTGAGATATTATGGATTTTATGCTCTTCACATATCCACCACCTTTCCCATATGACCGATGCAGTCCATGCAGACCAATGCAGACGATGTAACCATACAACGCAGGCAACCGATGTAACCACGACCACCACGACGAATAATGAGATTATGAAAGTTGCCACTCGCGGTGCTTTACCGTAAGAGTAAGCTCTGTCATAATTTATGAGTGCCTCTTTCACGGGGAAATGCCGGGTAAAAATGTTTTTGTTATGCATACAAGACTTGTCATTCCGAGGGGGCCAAATGAGGGAAGAGAAGCCTGGCCATGACTGCACTTTCCAAAACATTTGTCTCCAGCTTATGTTGTGCGTTTGGTATCATGTATTTGCATTATTTCCTAAATAACAAAAATAGCCGCAGATGTAATTTTATCTCAGCACATTTCCTAAATTTGAAGTGAAGGCCAGCGTTTTGGTACCATCAGAAATGGTCGAAATACTCAATTATGGATAATGCATTGTGGTAAATAAACTTACAATTTGATATTCTGTTATCATTTCTTGTTCCATTTACACCCTTACAACTTCCCTTAAGGTGCGTAGCGATGTCGGCTTACAAATATGTCGATCCACCAGAGGGAATAGTTAATTTTCTGAGTATATGCGCCATTTTCAGCCTACGCCATGGAGATGGAGGTAGGACTTACCGGCCAACGTTTCGCCGACAGAGTAGTTGAACATGAGCGAGCGATGCATCAACAACGATTATGATCGAACAATGATGGCCAAGATCACCGGCACGTAGCCAGGGGGGCTATATGGAATTTGTCTACCCCCCTTCCAACACGAGACGGAATGTTGTGACCCCTTGTGGCGACTACCCGCCATACTTATGCTGAGGATGCCACTAGCCCAGGGGCACCCAGGGGCGCAACGAGGGGGAGGGGGGTTTGGGGGAAATTAACCGTTGTCGTAAAGTAACCCCCAGAGCTCAGAGAAATTTTTTAGTTTAAATCATTTTACTTAATTGGATTGATATTACTAATATAATAGTGTAAGAATTAAAGAAAAATATCCCTCAGAAAGCTGTAAAACTCACAAATTTGAACAATTTATCTTAAAATTCCGCACTTTATTCATGTCGCACCTACCGCTTATCCTGGTAGGTATTCCATATCCACGCAGACCCCGGTATTAGTTGCACCCAGCCTTAATTCCTAGCTGCGCCCCAGCAGGTACTTTTTCGATAGTTACTTTTAATAATGTCTGCCGCCAAATCAATTGTAAAAATTAACGTTGGCGCCGATAATTGTAGCCCGAGAGTTGAAAATATTTTGGAAAAATCACGCGAATGGAGAGAAAGCCATTAAAACTGTCAGTTTCGGTAAAAAAATCTAACGACAAATATGAATTTCTACAAAAAGCAAACAAAATTTATCGCTAATTAAGTGAAATGGATGGTTTTCCAATGTGAGCGAATGGACAACAAACCGTTAGTATGGGCAACCCACGCGTCACCAAAGCACCCCCCTTAGAGAAAATTTCTGGCTACAGGCCCTGCCAGGCATCTTCTTGAAACATGACATACTTTACCATATTAGATAGATATCCTCCACGCGCTCGAGTTATAAATGGTGTAACTAACACTGTTTTCGACTTTGTTTCAATTTCAACACAGTTTCAGCCCAGAAGCGAGGCAGTGAGTTTCAAGATTGTTCAAGGTTTTGACTTTGATGGTTCAAAAGTGAGTCACTGTTACTAAAACACAGGCACATAAAAAGAAAAACTCACACGGGGACACGAACAGGGATTCTGACTTACAAAAAATATTGGGGGGGCTCAAACCGGGGATCTTGCCCCGGAAAATTTTATAAGTATGTAATGAGTTTTTAGTTTTTTAAGCGTTTTAAAAGAGTCATATGATCATCATTAGAACCCTGATAACTCGAATCTCAATATCTGGACATTCCGGGAAAAATTGGCAAGCCTGACACATTTTTTCCTCACACACATAACCAATTTTTGAGGGGGCTCGGGCCCCCTCAGGCCCCGTGGAGTCGGCGCCACTGGACACGAACATCTCATGTTAACCCCCCCTCTCTGCCCTTTCCCTTGTCCAATGTGCTCGTTTCCTGTCCAATGTGCTGTTCACTGCTCTGATGTTGAGGAGGAAGCTACTGCTTCGAAAGCTCAGAGTTTTATTTTTTCCTGTGCAAGTTTTTCTTTTTATGTGTCTGTGTTTCAGTGATAGTGACTCGCATTTGAGCCATTAGTATCATGTGCTACATGCATCATTTTTCCTCATCATTGCATATCCATCATAGTTCACTATCACTAAAAACAGAAACACATAAGAGGAAAAAACACTCACATGGGAAAAAAAAAATTACTGGTGCTTTCGAAGCATCTGCTTCACCCTCAACATCCAAGAGAAAACTGGTAGGACGTATAGGAGGCAGGGTCTAGGAAAATGTTGGAGAGGGGAAGGGGAGAAAAGGTCATGACGGAGATATGGGGTTTGCAGGCCACATTCAGACCAGGTGGGTAATATACCTGTAATTGCCAAATGCATGCTAATTCCAGGGTGTGGAGATTGAGGGCGGAGTCAGTTGGGGGGGGGGGGGGGGGGGGGGGGGGGGGGAGGAAAAATCTTCGGGAACTTCGAAACAAGTCATTAAAGAGGGAGTCATGGGACAAAGAATGTGTGGGTACTGGGAGAGATGCGTGGGGGGGATAATGGACTACAGGAGGCACAGTGATTATTTATTCTGAGGTTAAGGGGGGTGGTGCATTGGCCTGCATAGAAAGCAGGGCAGAAGTTGCAACAAAGGAGATAAATGATGTTGGTGTTGGTACATATGGAGTGGTACACTTTTTCATTTTAGCCCCATTTTATATTAAAATAAAAGTATATTTTGTTCATTCTATTCATTCTTCATGATATCTCCCTTAAGTTAATGTTTCTATCGGACCCAGAAATATAGAGAGGTTCTAAGATGATCTCCTCTGAGTTGCTCTATTCTTTTATTCTATTCCTCTAAGATATCTATTCTTAATAGCTAATTCTTAAGCAATCTAAGCTTAATGAGTAGCGTTGCAGTCTCTATCAGCTCCCAGCTTAAATCGTTTAAAATCTGTGTAATGCTGTCTGTGTGCCCACAGTAGTTTTTGAAGAATTAGGCAGCTTTCCTTTGCATTTTATTCACACGATGGATTAAGTCTTCCCATGCCAGATTAAATATGCTTGCCGCATATTCAAGGTGTGGGCAGAGAAGTGCAAAACAGCACCTTGCTTCTACTTTTTTATCTGGAAGTCTTCACACAACACACTTGATGAATCCTAGTTTCTTGAGGTATTATTGTGATGGCTTAAGGTCGTGCCACAGTAATAAAAGCTTTGGGTCAATATGCCCATCAGCTGTTGATAACTGTGACAGCTGAACTATCAATAGGTGATAAGTGAGTTGAACAGGATAGGTTATGGCACCCTATAGGAGGTGTAGCTTCTCAAGATGTTGCTGCTAGAAGCAATAAGAGCTATAGGGCATTAAGCCTGTCACCTGACTCATTGATAAGGTAACTGCCAGCAGAGATAGTCTCTACGACAAATATCTCATAACATTCTCATAGCATATCTCATATCTCATAGCATTGGTAGATCACAGCTGGATCTGATACCTCAGAGTCGTAAATAGGGACCAACAAATATGCAGTCCATTCCTTCCTTCCTCAAGTCTGTAGCTTGCAAACTGTCAATAAAAATATGCTTGTGAATCTTATAAGTAAACATAATTGAGGGTATAGGACTCTTCTTTAAGAACGAGAAGTCACTGATCAACAACTGAAATATATTTAATACAAATTTTGATGAGTTTAGGTACACATATACAAAATAGTTAGCACATTCTTAAAATAATGTCAATCACATCTTAGAAAAAGATTACAGAATGAGAAACTTTGTTCATTTTTTACCATAAGGTCCCTCTTACTTTCCCACACCAGATTATACGCTACTTCCTTGGAGTGTAAGGCACTTTGTAACAGTCTCATTATAAAATTGAAATTTTGCCTGAGGTTTGTCATTTCATTCATAGTTCACACGAAGAAGATGCTAGATGAATTTCAAAGAATGCACACACGTCTTCATCAATTCCGATCATACTATATGCTAGGGTAAAATCTGAAGTCTCCTTTCTTTAAATCACAAAGCAACATTATATTAGCAAAGGTGAACTTCAATAAATCCTCCTCAGTATGGCTCATGATTGGAGTCACGGTTTGCCAGTGGGTCTGAGAATTCGAACATAAAATTGGTAAAAATTGATATCATAAAAAATATTATTAATGCTTCTATTTGCCACATTTTAACCATATTGGGATTAACCTGGAAAATAAATGCTATTATTTTAACATATGAGGAAAACAATACTACCAGTTTAGGTGGCCAAGCTCTCCCCTTCATCTCACACATTTCTGTTACATGTTGGCAACTTCAGTAAAGGCACATCACACAAATACAATGTTATAATTAATATACATTTACAAAAATATATGTACAAGGATGATGCCAAGAGAACTGATTACAAAAAGAGAGACATTGATCCATTAAATAAATTGGTCAACTTAAAAAAGCTAGAAAACAGTATGATATAATGAAGCAATACCTGTGCTATGGGCTACTCAATGTCATACAAGGGTTGTATTTTCATTATTATGAGCAAAATTATTACTTTAACTTTTATTCAGCTTGATTTTACACGAAGACATGTTAGCCGACCCAATAGGTACACCTAGCATGTAGTCTACTCTTAATTCTACTTCCTGTGACTTAATTTTCACCAAATATGCAATGCAAAATGCAATAATTATTTTTTATATTAATTACTTTGTGATGGCAGAAAAAGAGTGGAAAGAATACTTCATTTAAAAGTTAAAAGATTTTTCCTTTTAAAATTTATTTAACTTCACATAAAACAAAAAAGACTGTACATCAACCAACGTTCTATGTAATCAATTGGTAAAAGGTAAGAAACAAATCAAGCATTTGAGTATTCGATTTAATTAGGTACTATGAAACAATAAGGGGACACATAGCAATCCTCAGTCATGCCAAGAAAAAGTAATTGTTCATTTCATCTACGAAATATGATTTCATTCTCATCCTATCTTAAAAAGAATTATAATATCCCTCTGCACCCACACATAAATTAAGTCTGAAGCAATCATTCTGAGCTCCGAACATACTTCCAATTGGATATCACATTAAATGATGTAAATTAACATTCAATGCACAGCCAAGAAATCAGAATTTTCAAAATGTAATTGCAATAACCATTTATTCATAGCCGAAGAATGAAGTTTGGAGGAACAAGGAATTTTGAATTGAGGGACAAGGAATCTGAGATTGAGTGAGGAAGAAAATGTAAATGCAGGAGAACAGGTGGTCCAGAAGATACCACAACCATGAGAAAATCAGGAGAATAAACTGTACTTAGGATGGATACCCTTGTAGTTCATCGGTATAAGCAAAGAGAGCTGAGAATTATACTTGATTTTTTATGTGGTACGTTGGTAACTATCTCTTTTTCATGAACTTGTAAATTTGAAGTTTTCCTATTAGTGATGTATTTAGCTAGGATAAAAAGCAAGCATCATTAAATATACACATTGAGCAAGCTGCTTGGATAAATGAAACAAAAAGTATTTATCCCAACTCCAAAAATTTGGAAATTCATCATATTAAAGCATTCAACCCCATTTATATATATGCAAATATCATATGACATGTACATTAGACTTGTTAAGTAAATTTTTTGCGGGTGTTAAAATTCATAACATCAAATATTTAACAGACCAACAAGAATAGACTCCAATGAAAATATTTTTTTAAAGAGCTGACGCACATTTGTTATTACTTTGCTAAAACATACACAATGTATTAAAAAACAACAGGTTCAACACATTTGAAGGTGGTAAAAAATTAATTCCACAATTAAAAAACTAATGCAAAAAATTTCTAAAATCTATCAATGATAAAACTTGGGAGTACCGGCTGATGAAAAATAAATGAGAACCATCACTCGCCAAAATTATGCCAGAGAATGCAAATCTATTCCTTGGATGACTCAGAATAGTTTAACAGTTTCTTTTAGGAAGATGAGAAAATAAATCTTCCTCGTGGAATTTCAAGCAAAAAACTACAAAAGAATTTAAATTTCATTATTATTTCAGCCTTTATAGAAGATGCCTAGTGTACCGATTTGCTGGTACACAGTAATTTACACAACAGGCTCAATGGCACATTCCAGTTTGAAAAAAAATAAAATTGAAAAGATAATTTATTAAATCTTATTGTGCACTGATGCTCAAGCAGTGGACACAGCACCCAAGAGTTGCATAATAGTACAAGCATACATGAATGGGGATCGCTCACAAAAAATAATTGACATGTAGGGATTATTATATCCATTTGTCTTCAAAATACAAAAAACATAAATAAATAAATTCCTATTAGGTAATTGCATTTGGCTACAATGCAATTAATGACAAAAATAAGTATTTCATGCTAAGCAAACATATACAGACACATTGAGCTATACAAACATACCTATATAAGTTTTTATAAGTCGATGTAATGGATACCAGGGCATGAATATTGAATATATCAATGATGAAAATAAAAACATAATCATCAGTATAAAAGTAGCACTGAGCCATCTTATTTTCACAATATTCTGGTGCCACTGACTGCGTTATCCAAGCCATTAGTTATAATGACAAGAAGTTCACATTTTAAGGGGAAAAATTAAAAATTATCATTTTTGTTACCATGGAAGTAAGCCATAAAGTCAATGTTTTGATCACAGTTGGTAATTGTGCATGCTTGATGCATAATCACCACGATAAGCAGAAGACTTGGATCGTCCCCCTGCTGTCCGACTAGAGAATTCTGAATAGCGATCTTGCTCGTGGAGAAGTATAGGAGGTCCTGCCATCATTACTCCACTGCCACCGACTACAGACCCTGGAGGAGGTGGCATCAGCATCACTGGACGAAGGTTCAGAGACTTTCGTGAACCCGCAAGAGACTGCGCGTCACTGACAAAAGCACCATTTACTTCACCTGAAACAAAGCCAGTTGCATTATAACCGTGCTGCAGAAACAGGAAATGTAATTGAAAAGGAAATGCACATTCACAAACTGGCCCATCCACAAAAACCATACAACTCAGTATGAACAGGCTAACATCGATGGCTAAGTTCTAACAACACGAATCTCAAAAATAGCCACTTTTCAGGAGAGCAAAATAACGATTAATTTCTTTTACTAGCACACTGAAATTAAAAACCAAAAGTTCATAAAACTGAAAAAGAAGCATTCATTTGCAAATAAAGAGTTATTCTTTGCTTGTATTTTATTTTTTAATGTTATTAAACTTTGATTAAGATACCTGTCTCAAACCGGCCTAATTCGAGATACGTGTTGTTAGAACTTAGCCATCGACATAGCATTCACCAGCAAAATCAGATGTTTCATCATCCAAACCTATGAAGTAGGTGCATAATAAAAAGGCTACTTGGTTTTATTTTATTCTAGAGTACCTATTTTAGGAAAACTCAGGGAATGCAATTAAAATATTCCAGCAGGAATAGTTAGGTGCAATTATAAAAGCTTCACTTGAATTAGTACTGGAACCGTTACCTTTCGATTTGCCAGTTTTAGCGTAAATAGTGGTGAAATTTACATGATTTGCCTAGCACAGATATTCGGCCTTTTCAAACATTAACACATCTCCTAAGAGTGCATAAGGGTCACAGAAAAGTTTAACCCCAAAGTAGCTACATGAACAACAAGACTTGCTCAGTTGATGGAATCTATTTTACCTGGCTGCTATTTCCATATAATACATCAAAATTCTGAGAAGTTACAGTGCTGGCCAACTTAACAAGAGGCAACACTTGAAATTTGAAAAAAAAATCAATCACATATACATTGGTAGGACAAAATTGTAGTTTTCCACCATGTCTAATTTAGAAGTGACATTGATTGTAAGGAATATGTATTTTTTTATCTATCAAAAATTAGTAATGTGTTGTACATGAATAAAAACTCAAATATGCATAACACTCTTCAAATTCAGCAAGTAAACTTGGCAGTGGTTGTCATCGACCAAACTTTTCCAAATCCTCACACTATCAATTCACCAGAAAGTACCGTTTCCTTTGCACTCCCGTTTCCAAGCCCCTGCACCTTCCCCATGCAATAAACCATTTAAATTCAACTTCTTTGAAATTCATTAACGACGTAATTATTAATATAGATTAGATAAATAAGTAAATGAAGTTACATCGGCAAAAAGTACCCCAAAATAATGAATATTAAATGATAGCAGAGCAACAACCCAGATAGCACAAAGTAAGAGAGTTATCCATTTCTTATGGTTTTCTTAGGGAAAAAATTGATAAGCAGCTTGTCGTAAGCTAAGGAGCTTATACATGGCAAGGGTAAGATTTTAGGGAAGAATAGGTATGGAATGCCGCCAAATATCCTCAGACAACGTAAGTTGCTTCTGTTGGAGCTCCAAAGGCGGCTGAACAGCGTACTACACATGCTATACTGCTCATCCCGACAAGAATTTAAAGCCTAACAGTGAAATTCAGCGAGTCTTTATAAGAGCTTAACAACTGATAATAGATTTTCGCGTAAATAGAAAAAATTAACAAATGCAAGCAACTGGCTGGAGAAGATACTAACCATAATATGCACTAGTACTTTATCCTTGTGGCTGAAAGAAAAAAAAATAACACCAGGGAGAACCATACGTTTAACCTACGCAGCTCTATACGCTAACTATTACACCACGACAACTGATGAATATGAGAGAGTTACCACTTTAAAATCCAATAATGTAGAAAAACTTAGCTGGTGGGTGCATGAAAAAACTGAACTTATTCAAGGTATGAACTTATATGTAACATTTATGAATTTTTAATTTATGGTCTGATAACCCGATGAATACAATATATATATTAGATATTCCTTCCGGCATTTTTATATTATTCTACGCCGCCATTCTTGTGAAATTATGTGTTTTTTTACAACTGTCGTTTCGCCATCATTTCATAAATGTGAATGATTTTCAAATTATGGCCATATGATGTTATTTCTTCACACACCATAGAAGTGCCAAGAATGGAAAAATTATTCTTATACATAAATCCCTTAATGAATAGTCTAAAATGATGGGATAAAAACAACATCTACGGAAGTGCTGAAAGTTTGGCATCAATTTTGTCATTACTCTGGATGTTTGTTGGCCTGGCCATAAGAAACCCATAACAAGCTTACTTGATAAGCGCCTTCCTTATTTCTTTCTTTCACCTCATCTCAATGACTTATAAGGTGCTAGCTGGGAACTGCACAAGTAAAATCACATTGCAGCAGTTGACTGACAATTTCCCGTTGAAATCCCAGAAAAGGACCCCAAAAACATTCCCGGGTGAGACCAGACAAGGGGTAACGGACCAAAATTATCTTGAGGATAAATTTGGAAACTCAAATGTAATGTAATATAACTCATTTCATCATAATTATGCCGGTCACATGTATGTAAAATCGTACATCCCCATATCAGAATCAGGCCCACCATAGACATTTCTTTTGGAGTGAAATATAAAAACAGAATGAGTTATTATTATTGTGTTTACTATTATTCACATAAGTTAGATCAATCTTGCAGGCTGGAAAAATGCTCTAGGCAGGCCTGTGGGCCATAAGTTGGCTGCCCTTGGACTAGACATTGGTATGGATCTGGACTCAACAGTGGAGTGCAAGCAGGTTTAGAGTAAGATATATGTTTAGTAAAATGATTTATGTGAATACTGGCAACATATTAAAAATTCCAAATCTCAAATGGTTAGCCAAATTCAATGAAATTGAAACGTTTCGTACTTAAGGACTGACCCTTGTAGAGGGAGCCAGGGGCAAGGCCATTGTTGTGGACATTGCTGAGGGAGTCTCCTGTCGAGAGGAGGCGCACGTGGCGAGATGCCAGCAGGAACGCCAAGGCAGCGAGGACAAGCGAGTCAGCGGCTGCCACTGCTGCCAGGACGAAGGCCCACCTCACACCGCACCCTCCATTTCCAGACCCGAGGGTGCTCCCGCCAAAGCCATCGCCAAGGCGATAAAGGCCAGCTGAGGGGCCACATGTGGCACGGACTGGAGCCCAATCCCAGCCAGCTGGGTATGATGCCACACCTGCCACCATGCAAAGACCTGGGGAAGAAACAGAAGATGTTTTAGGGACTTGAATTCGGTTTTTATTTAACTTGTCCCAAGTGAGGCCACAATCCTGCCCCCTCTTCCCTTGGCCAGGGCACTTAATAAAACATATAAGTATATTATTATTATACACATACCCTTGTGTATGCATAGGGCAAGCCCAAACAGAAATAAAACATTAAGATGATTCATTGATGATCCATATGTTTCAGTTTGTAAGGTTTAGAAGGGTAAGGATGAATGAACCATGAAAGGATACCTTAGATGGATAGAAAGGATACCTATCATAGATGCACAAAACAAAATAATGTTACAATTTTTATAGAGCCTATATAATACCCTTATGGGTCCTATACATATAATTCAGTTACTATCAATTTAATTCGGTGGACCTATTTAAAAAATAACACAGCATAACTATATTATTCCAAGGGAAGAGAAAATAAAATTCTCTGGGGTGTTAATGACACCCCATGTGCCTTCTAATGTTATATTTTGCCACATTCCCTCTCCTGGGTTAACTAGAGTATATTCAATCAATAAGTGGCAATTCAACTATGGCAAAAACACAAAAACAGTTGAGAAATGATGGTGCTAACACCCACTTTGGGTGGAATGCAATGTAAGATAGTATGGGCTTGAACGATGAGTTAGCCCAGGGGCCAGGTGTTTCTTTGGGTGGGCATGCCTGCAAAGGTTCTGTTCAGGAGCATGAAGAAATGACCAAGGCCTTACACTTTCATTTAAAAAAGAGCTAAGTATACATCAAGGATATCACAATATTTAACACATTAATCAGGAATGGACAAGAAGAAATTTTTTTATCAACAAGCTAAATTTAAATATGTATAGATTTACAAAATTACATTTCATTCTTCCGTATTACACCCATTCGGTCAGATTAATATATCCGATTTATAGACAGAAAAATGCCAAAGCACAAGTTCAAATGGTACATACAACATCATAAATATCATTTTAAACCCAATTTTTGAGATAATACTGTCATAAGAGACGCATACAGGGTACTATAAATCTTCCTGGTAGCGTATTTCTCCATAAAAAATTGCAGCAGGCATAGTATGAAAATATGAACCACCTGGATATTATTTTTTCCAATTTACATTAATTACAAGTCCTCTCTTTTTGAGCAGAATTAAATATATTCTACAAGTCATCCAATCAGTACCATTTCAAGAATGAGAAGACCTTATTCTCAAGGAAAACTTTTGAAATCTGAAAGCAAGGCTCAATTAAAAGCTTAGCCAAACAATAGGTGCTTAAAAGAAAACTTGGGGCCAAGAGTGAGAAATGTATTGTTCAAACATTTGGGTCTCATGATATTGGGCCAATTAATGATGACTCTGTGCCATTTCACTCCTATAAAAAACTAAAAGCATTCCAATACATTGAACAATGTGAAAACATTATCACACGATCACTTAAATGCTGTATTATTCACTGTATTGCTAGGAGTAATTAATATATTCCAGCATTCCCATGTAAATTTACAATGGGTGGTATTCGTGCATAAGTGCATTTGCAGTCAAAATAAGTCACTCTGGACAATGGACTATTCACGGCACATTAGCACCTAATTCAACAAGTGCATACTAAAATGTATAGTGTCATGTAGTTTGAAAAGGTAAGGGTTAGCCTTAAAAATACCTTAATAGATAATTTACTTCATTCCAAACAATTTTTGCAAAAAGAATACCGTAAAAATAAGTGCAAGTAATACCTACCGAATAAAATGTACGAGTAAAGAGCAAAGGATAAGCAAGAATTACATGATTATTTTCCTCCGAGTGCTCCTACTCTAGAAATTTTAACTTACAGGCAATAACTCAGCCAATTAGACGCTCTCCATTACTATAACCGCAATAATACATTGATATAACTGCAATAATATCCAGATAGTATTTCTTTCTCGGTGAGGGAGGCATACCTTTCCCTTGAAACTGAATTGATCGATAGCTACTTAATGAGGTCAGGAGACACTTGATGGTTCACATACAATACCCGACACTATTTTCCATGACTGCTTAGAAAATTAATTTTACGAAAACCAAAAGGATATTGAGAAGATCGTTATGTTGAGAGAGACAAGGCGAGCGGGAAAATGTGCATTCGACCTGCTTCCATCACGCAGATGTGGCTCACGCTAATATTTAATTTGGGAAAACGTGCGAAGAATGGCCCATAAATGAATAGCCGAGGGGGGAAAACGCGGGCGTCGACTCCGGCTCATCTCGCCGCCGATCGGAACTGGCGGCGGCAACACTGCCGCTCACGTCCCACACGAGACCTTTCAAATGGATGAGCTCACGGTTCAGGAGTACGGAACCAGCGACGATCACTGCATGCCGAAGAGTTTCTCCTTTACAGTAACGACGCTCTCTGGCCCCAAGACAAAATAGGAACAGCCAGGGGGCGGGGGGAATCGGAGGATACGGACCCCCTCCCCCGAAATATAAAAGCACAATTATTTTCCTTCATAAAAGAAAACAAAATATTGGAAAATCATGAACTTACAAAATATTTCTAAGACAAATGCAGTTTTTTTCGATTACGAAAAGTGTTACAGCTAGTTTAAAACACATTACTTAGCACCCTGTTTTTTAAAAATTTTCCGCCATGGTTTTGGACCCCCCCAAACGAAATTGCTGGCTACACCACTTGGAACAGCCAAATAACCTAATCGCGAAGCTTGATCAGAGAGGCGAGATGACAAGCCATAGTGAACCGGGAGGGGAGGGTCAAATCCCTCTCAAAATGTTTGAGAGATGAGTCTAATGGGACCCCATGCAATTAAAACCCCGCGAAAATGCACTGCCCCTCCCCTTAAACATCTCCGAAATACATTCTCCCTCCACGTAAACCACCCTGTGGAAAATGATTTGGCAACGGCATTGCAAGTTGCGGTAGAATCTCAGAGTGAACACATATAAGAGGCGCAAGTTGTACTTGGAAAAAGCGTGTTTTATTAATTGTTTTTTATTTTCGACTTTTTGGTGCTGAATCGATTAAACCAGAGCTGTTGAAGACATTTCTGCCAAAATATTTACAACTAACGCCATCAATTGAGGGCATTTAAAACTATTTTCACACTCGGAAATTTAGCTAATTAATCACAGAGAAATGGAACACATTTTCAAATGCCTGATTATTGAAAAATGTACTGACATCAGAAGCAAGCATGTATGCAAAATTTCACGCAGAGCCGACGATGGAAAGTGGGCAAAAAAAAGCAATTACAAGATTCCATCGATTAAACAGACAAACAAAAAGTAAGTTAAGACAAATCGTGTAATAAAGTGGGTGTGCCGCTGCATCTACGGAGCCCTACGACGCCTTCGGGGTACGTATAGGAAGGGAAGGGATAGGAGAATCTTTCGCAGTCATTATGGTGACGCCAGATACCTTTGCCACTACGATCACCACATCTACGATCTACATCTACGATCACCACAAAGAAACCTAGGCTATTTCATATTTCGACCAAAATATTCTGAAACCAATGCGAGAGTTCAACCCAGATTTTCTTTCAACAGCCGCTGATGATGGCCGAGTCGGGGAAAATTACTCGTGAGTCATACTCCACTACCTTATGATTCAAGTAATTACACTTTACGTTCAAGGTAGGCTAATAGTAGATCACAAAAACGGAGTATGAGCTAATTTTCGACGATCATGAAGCGTATAAACAACCTATCTTGGAAATTATACACGCATGGATAACAACCTTAATTTAAATTACTGCTCAATAATCCTATTTATAAAAAAGTTATTATTTCCTTAATATACATAATTTCATACTAATGAGAGTTCGCAAGTCCCTAACCTCGTACGTTACTAATTACTGTCATTTTCAGAACTCTGGTTGAATGGAAACTACAGCACTAAAATTGGACATTATATTAAGTATAATGCCACCGTAATGAATTTAATAATGCATATTTATTAGTCAAAAAGCGAAATGTATTTCATATATTAAAAATCGCGAGAAAATTGGCTTGTAACGTGGGAAGTTAATACCTAACAAAAAAATTCATGAAAAAGGTTAACGCGTATCATTCACATACTTGTTCTTGATTGACTATTTTTCACAGATAACCTAGGTGAATGACTTTTCTCAAGAAAATTTTTTCCTCTAGACTCAATGGCAATTCATAAATCGTTTTAATA
Organism: Ischnura elegans; assembly: GCF_921293095.1. Classification (NCBI taxonomy): domain Eukaryota; kingdom Metazoa; phylum Arthropoda; class Insecta; order Odonata; family Coenagrionidae; genus Ischnura; species Ischnura elegans. The sequence continues at coordinate 90,670,229 of NC_060249.1, forward strand.
TCTCATGCGATAACGGATGGACATTTTTTACATCTACCAACCACAGACGAAAAATTACGATAGAAAATTTTACGACATTTTTCAAACTTGGTCTCCGTCCCCTGGTACTCCACTCACCCAGGTCTTCGGAGGCATTACCCGAGTTAAAATTACTTCAACTATGATGAAAAAGGATACACAAGAGTGAAATGAAGGTGAATGACACCGCGTCATTTTCAGGTCACACGCAATTGCACTAAATGATCATTTCAGAGGAAAGAAATAAAAATCCATTAAAATTTCACATTTAAGTAACGGTACGCCAGTATGGTACACAAATACAAGGAAAAAGGTAAAATGAAGTTATTAACACATTCCTTATTCATCCTTGTTTCCGAAGTGGACCCATTACTCCCATTTTACCGTTCTTTTTTCCTTACATATTATTTTCTTCGTCCATAGTATAGAAATTTTTTGGCTAAGGCGAATAGAAACTTAGAAAGATTTGCCTGTATCTTAAAATTTTAAAAGTTTACTTTAAAACTTTCTCAAATTGAATATTTCTCACTTTGAGATACAAAGAAATGTTGGCATGGGTATTTTCTATACACCTTTTTTGATGACACATTAAGTTTTAAACACGTAATACGGTGCCGAAAAAGCCAATATACGACCAGACGAGCGGGAGATATTGATGAGCTTCATCCTATTAATTGATGACCTTATTATTTACATTAGTGATGAGCAGTGTAAGTGATCATAAGGTGAGATGGATATCCCGCGCTTTCCTCGGTGAATCGAGCATGGATTTTGCGATCACCTGGCATGGATAACCTACCACTAAGTTTCTTAGAAGACGAGATGCTTCTGTCATTTAGCAGAGATAAAAGGCCCAAGATCAGAAGAATAATGAGGATCAAATGGATCGACCGAGTTAGTAATGAGTCTCAAGACGAGTAGGAGAGAAGAGAAGCCTCATGAAAATCCTGATAAGAAAACGGAACAACCTTATATGCCATATGTTGATACATGATGGCCTGATGAAGACAATCATCGAGGGGCAAGTAGATGCCAAGAATGGAAAAGTGAGACCTCGAACAAAATATACGGAACTAGTCGAGAAGGATGCGAAAGACGTGAAATACGTAGGCGAGAAAAGATTAACCGATAGGAGAATTGAGTGGAGAGCTGCACCAAACCAGTTAATAGGACAGTCGGATAGTGATGATGTAGAGGTCCAAATACAATTGAACACGGCTTTTCGAAAGATACTCGCAACCATTCGGCAAAGCGTAAATAATTTTCCCACATTTGAATTTTCTTTAGCACCACAACGCGTTTAGCGAAAGTTTCAACGATATGCCGCATATTTGGACGGCGGAGAAGCGTGAGCTGAGTAGTAAACGACATTGGCATGAAAAAAAATTTCGAAAAGATTTTTGAAGACCGACATGAAGCGAAACTTTTCACCGGCAGAGTGAGTCATAACCGAGTTCCACAAAAATAACTCCTCACTTTCCCCAGCGAATCATAATGCTCCCGCTAACCGCACAAAAAAGTGTGGTACTTCCGAAACCAAACATTGTGCTGGGAATAAAAAGAGCCTTGATCTTGCACGCGGTTACCGTTAGGTCACGACTGAAAGTCGTTCAACGCGTGTGCGGCGGATGCCGGGGGCAGGTGCCCGCTGACCTACTTGCCCCCGGAGTGACGTCGCACCTCAACGGAGGAGCAGGGCTCTCATTTCCATCAGTCCCGCGACCGCGGGGCGCACAGACAATCGGTGGGAATAGCGTGAAGGCGTGGAGATTTAAAAGGACGCATCACTCCCGCACGTATTTTGTCTTCTCTCGCGACGTATTACTCCTTCAATACTTATTAATACATAGAGATAAAATACACGTCATACCATCGTTTGCGCGGTGAATGATACAGAGCGATAACCATTTTAATTATAATCCCAGTTATTTCGTCCTATAAATATTAGAAAATGAAAATGAGACCGTTGATTTCCACTGATTTATTTCGTCCGTACGACATGTTTGTAACCATAGAGGTCATTATCAAGTACAAAAAATTTGAATTTGTTTACCATTCAAATTTGTTGTACTTGATAATGACCTCTATGGTTCCAAACATGTCGTGCGGACGAAATAAATCAGTGGAAATCAACGAAATCTCCTTTTAATTTTCGTGTATTAACTTCCACATAGTTGAGCCTAATACCATTGAACGTATAAATATTAGCTTTCATCATTTCGTACCTTATTATGGAGCGATGGAACCATTTATGGTGGTATATCACAAGGGAATGACATTTGAACTTAAAATACGTAATTGTGTGAAATTGAGCTATTTATGAAAAAAATTGCCCGTAAATTTCAATTAATTATTACGTAGAATTCCTCGAGATTAATCCAGAAAAGAACCTCTACATTTACGCTACATTTGTCTAAAAATTTCAAGAGTATGTAAACACTTGTATTTTCCAGTATTAAAAAAATTCTCCGCGAGCATAACGAGAGAAATATTAAATATTTAAGAACCAGATAAATGCTGACAGTGGTCCACTCTTTACTCTCTGAAAATTTCAAGATACTAGCTTAAGTTTTGAACCTCAGAGTAAATATACACAAGAGTGCTCAATGTGGCTACGAAGTAAACATAAGCTGATGCCGAAATTGAAGCCTCCAGCATCGGAATTATACCGGGGAATGGAAAAGAAGTTAAAGAATGAAATTATTATAATTACGAAAAACTATTGCCAACATAAACGGCATTCTTCGAGGTTAAAAATCATATCTACTTACAGAGGAGAGTATAATTAAGTTTCATTCAATCCTTATATTTTAAATTGAATACTTTCCATAAAACGATGAGTCAACCGCATCACCATTTTCAGTTAACTAACGTGATTTGACTCAATTACAGTCACGAATATTATAATGCAGTATTCTCCAGCCTGCTACTAAAAGTGCTGTTGCCCACCACGAATTTTAAGGCGCCACTCGCGACACTGACGTCAGAGCAATCCGAATTCACCGAGGCTTACATTATAACTTGGGCTCTTAAGTGAAATAAATATTCAAGATGAAACCATCGAATTTATAACTTTTCAACGTTATACCTCGTGAAAGAAAAACCTCTATTGCAAGTATTGAGAATAAAGGGATCGCTTTGAATTCATTGCTCTGCAGCGGACATTTTAGAACACCGATTAAAAAGTGACCGAATTGTCAGCATATCTCAACCTTTTGCAGGACGGAATGGAGCCTCTCCACGTAGTCCCCTTGATTACTGCCTTTGTTTGCTAATAACTCTAAAAGGTGCCCGATGACGAGCCAAAATTTTTCTTCAAAGAACATTAAGTCAGTTTTTTTTTGGGAAGACGACATATATATTCTAGCATTCATAAAATTTTTTCGAATGATTGGGCAAGTATCGCAATAAAAACCAGCATAAAAATACGGTTTTTCAAAAGCAGTTTCCCATAAATATAGAAAGGAAAGCCTAATTTTTGTGATAACCAGTCGATGAGGTATGTTTTGAAATTTTAATGAAAATGACAAGCACTTCCTTTCTCGATCTAGCCACCTAAATAGAGATAAACGGACAAAAAGGCTTCTGAGAATCCAATACGAGCCAAGAATTTTAGATATTCCAAGAAGAAAGATGAAGCTTAGGCAGCCTCCACAGGGAGAAGATAAAAAAATTCCACGCCCCAACCGGTCACCTCCCGATTATTAATGCTGATTCCCCCGTCGGACGAGGTCTCCCGTGGCCTTGCCGAGGTTTAACGGACACGGCCGAGGGAAACCTCCTTGATGGAAGGCGGAAGGACGTGGAGAGGAATTCTCCCGTGCTATGCAGGCCAGCGAGCTTACACACTCGCTCGAAGCTACAGGGAGCTCAGCAATGACGTGAACGAAAGCCATGCCATTGTTGAAGCACTCAACTAAGTTCCCAAGCTGGAAACTAGAGAGACTCCTCTGAATCGGTTCTCGAACGACAGATATCATCATTACGGGTCCTTATCGTATACGGTGATTTTCTAAGGAGCCGATTGATACGGAAATGGTAGCTCATCCTACAACGGTACATTAAAGTTAAAAGCTAAGCATTCCCAGTGGTAAATAATGGTGGTAATTCAAGTTAATAACGTATTTACGTTCCCATGCCACTTATTTCTATGTCATCGGGCATTACCACCGGACGTTATTCGTAGTAGCAACCAAGCGCGAAGTACGGAGCTCATTAAACATGCATGGCTTATGAAAAAATTAGGAGATTTTAAAACCCCAATCACATTATTACTGAATATTTTTTGCTTATAAATAATATTGCCACAAGCTTGCAATAAAATTTGCGATATTTGATAATTATGAGTTGATTAAACGTTTAATTTATGGAAATTACAAAATATTAACACTTATCACCTTTTTACCAATCGTAAAATAAATGCTAAAAAGGAAACAATAAATGATTAAAGTTGGTACGTTTTTCATAAATAACTAATAGTAGGCGGTAGTGCAGTATCGGATACAAATGGGGGATGCGCCTCCCCCCCCCCCGTTGAGATGCCACCCGTACTGCCAAACGTTGTAGAACCACAACTGTAACTTTTTAGTATCATAAGATGGTATTTTTTTGTAAATGTGAATAATCAGTGTAAGTAAAACTTTGTATGTGACTTGATAATTTTCAATTACGATAAAAGTAAAGGTAGCTCGAGATATCTATTGCGCCCCCCCCCCCCCCCTCGGGTTGAACATTTTTCTTAATCCGCCACTGAGATAGGGGAACAAAAAACATGGGATAAAATTATATCATAATGGAGGAATGAATCCAAGAGCAATCACAAGGCCCTGGGCATCATGGCCATGCATAGAGAACTGGACAACTTCCACAGAGTGGACGGAATCTAACGAATAGTGAAGAGCACGGAGCCGTGACAGAAGATACGTATGATTAAAACTCGGTAGAATTGGAAGACAAAAACAGTGCAATGAAGTGTAGACACGAAAGTGAGTCCGTCAATGACTAAGGGTCATTTTTAACAAAAAAAAAGGTACTGCAATAACTTTACAAACGAAATATATGTCTTCATTTCAATTTCATGCTTTCATAGTCTCTTGTGAAACTGGATAAAACTCCAATTTAATTGGATTCCTCAATGCTTACCTCACCGCTGTGAAACGATTCACAGTTAATTTTTCGTAGAAGGGGAGCTGCAGGCATTGTTTCCCGAGGGAGCGAGGCTGAAAGTCGCACAAAAACGTCTCCAGTATGAAAATTTAATCATTCACGCAACGGAATGTCCTTATAGAGAGGCCGCGAAATGTTCAACAATCGCTTCAAGGAACTTTTGTCGAAAGAAATTCCCACATTAATGCGAAAAGGATTGAAATTCGCTTCAACTGAACACAATAAAAACACTCGACGGTTGGACATTTATGCAGTGAATTAAGAAAAATAGTATAATTAAAAAGCACAACATAAGAAAATTTAAGAGTAAATCACCAGTAAAAGCAGGAGAAGATGAAGACTGTACTAATTGGCGGAAAATAATTGACTGAGGAGGTTTTGCGAATTACATAAATAAATCGAAGTCAATGCGGCAAACTTTGCATTGGACTAAAGAAGAAAAATTTGTTTAATCGTTCGACCTTGAGATGACACTGCGTGAAATTCTACGTTTTTCTGCATTACATGCGAAAACTTGAAAACAGAGAATATTGCTAACGATAAGTTAATTTTCCAAATCTGATTTCAGACGTAGAATTTAGGTAAGGGTCGTGTAAAGACTTGAAATGAGCTTCAAAAAATTGAAATAACTAGCAATAATCTCACTGATTTAACGAGGGATATTGTAATAATGCAATTAATATGTATATTCCATTTTTACTCATGGATGTAGAAAGATGGGGCTGACTGAGATCCCATATTTAAAGATCAAGTATTTAAAGATAGGGCTGCTATTCCCGTGTGGGAAGTACTAAGTTCCAGTTACATTCAATCAAAGTACACCTGTATTTGCTCGGATCGACTTGACATGCGACTTTCCACTGCGCATACCTGTTTGCTGCATCTAATGTCATGTAGAGAAGTTTCACATTTGCTCAACTACTGCTGTCCTACACTTAAAAGTACCAGTTATTCGTTTGAATTATTTTGCGAGCTGAGTACCAATTATATTAGTACAAGGTCGAAACTTCCAGGCTAGGTGCTAAGTTTCAGCTGGGCGAATCAATTTTTCCGTTGTATGCACCATTGCCTGTATTATTACTAAACATAATGGGAATTTAGTTAAATCTTAGAAACAAGGACGTTCTTCCAAAATATTCCATATCAATTCAACAATTCAGACTGAAGAAATGATATTAAAGGCATCATGCCTTCAACTAAACAAGCACTTCAGTTCACACTTAAAAACAGCTCTTCATGAGACAGTAGGATTTGCATTCAAGGAAAGTTATCTGTCGTTACCATACGCGAGACGCGGAAAGTTGGAGTACGAGGAAGTGGGCAATATTAACGAAGATACTGGAAAAGGTTTAATGGTGCCAACAACGTGAAACCGGTTTAAATCGGGTGCAACGATTCTGGTAAGTCAGAGGCCTCATTAAATCCACTGGAAACATCTCAGAGGGAGGACGAAAAAGTCAAAGAAAAGGATTAAAATTTGTGAATTTTACCAGAAAAGCTTTATAAGCAGCTAGCGTCAGATTTAAACAAAGATTTTTGTTTTCGGCAGAAGCATACAATGGTAGATGGCAAATAATAATGAGAGGCTGATTATTAGCAACGTTAAGAATCAATAAAAGTAGTATCTTTCCTAGTAGGAAGGTGCTCCGATTAACGTATTCAAATGTACGTATAATCTTTAATAAATATCGGCCAACCAACCACTTACTTTTATTCCTCCCTTAATGTCACGACGACAATATGACTATTATGAAGCTTGTTTAATAAATAGAATGCGTCGATCGCAATCTTCCTCACAGCTTTCTTCTCTTGAAACACCAGATCCTCAGTTACTTTGGCACCGGCCAAAAAGCTTACGATCGCCTTGAAAATTTGAATTCGAAAAATATCACTTTTGGTAGACCTCCGGGAGAATGGTATCTTAGTGGTATCAAGGAAGGTATGGCCAATGCGGCATCAATTTAAAGCCAAGCAATTTAGAAGAGGGATTAATATACTAGAGGGTCCATGGCGACACTAATCGAATGATTGAATGCCTACATGGTGTTTTAATTCTTTAAATTGACACAAAAGAACAAATTTACTTCCTCTCTGATGAATTACTACGCTACATAAGGCTAATCAAGGAACTTAATCGATAGTATGTTGACTATTTGAGGGAATCTTTACAAGATTTTCTGCTATTAAACTATTCAGGGTTCCCACTCTAACCAAATTATAAAATTCACGGTTTTCTCCAGGTTTTCACGGTCTAAATTGCGTCCAATTCACGGTCTGTTGATAATCCATTTTAGGAAGAAATATTGATCACATAAAAATCACTGGCCGCACGTTAACTAAAAATATAGCAAACGCGAACGCCGGGAATACAAACGCAGCAATAAAATGTGCTCTTTTGACGTCGCCTAACCTTATCAAAATTTAGGGCCGGCTAAAGGTTGTGAGTGGGAAAATGGAGTGTGACAGGGAAGTGAAGAGGTGTCTGATTTCTTACCAGGGTTAATGATCACTTTGGTTAAAGGTCTCCCAATCACAGCCTTGAGGTCTGTGTGTCGTCATGGCACACGGACCAATAATATTTGCGCTTCGAATGTACGAGTACAGATAAATGCGTGGACAGTGTCTGCGCATGACTGGCCTTGAAACATGATCGACATATGGATTTTTCTTTTTATCCGTCAATGGTAGATCTACAATCAAGTTTGAGAGGTTTTTAAGGTTTTACGACGAATTTCACGGCTATTTCCAGGTTTTTTCACGGTAGACGGAATTACCGGCTTATTCACGGTTTTAAAGTTTTCAAGGTTGAGTGGGAGCCCTGCTATTCTATTTCTCCACAGATCTATCTCCCCTACAATTTATCCTGTGATACACGCAGAAGGATCAGCCTAAAAATTTCACTCATTTGAGGCTCTTGTTTAGGACCTAAGGAAATAAACCAACTCTAAATGAAAAATACACGTCTGGATTTTAAAACAGAAAGTACAGACCAATATGGCGAGTAAAGATGGGATAAAAAACAAAAATATGTATCTGGGATCAGTAACAGTCCCTTTTAAATACCTACTGATGACAATGTTTCAACAGTAAAAGGCGCCCCATGAGTTTCATCGAGGAAGTTTTACACGATATATTAACTAATAAGTGAATGCTATGAAGATATTCATTAAGTTGCAATAAATGCAAACATCTGCCTCATGCAAACATCTACATCAGAAAGGAGAAAGATGCCAGCAGATGGATACAACTGAATGATATAAAGGAACTAACATTTCTAGAATAGGAAATTAAGGTATCGTAAATATCCACGGGGACAGGTATAAGGACAAATTAATGAAATTTTCCGCAAAACGGGCTGTCATATAATACCCATTATAACATCAAATGGCGTAATTGGAAACAATAACACGATTTTGATACAAAATAAACCAACTCGAAATGAAAAATGCACGTCTGGATTTTATAACAAAGTAAAGACCAATATGGCGAGTAAAGATGGGATAAAGACCAAAAAGATGTACCTGGGATCAGTAAAAGTCACTTTTAAAAACTTGGAATCAGTTACGAGTACTTATTACATTTTTTAAAAGTAACTAGTGGTAGGGTATGAGCCGAGATTAACGATTACTTTCAGAAAATATAACGAGAACAAATAAAAGAAAAATGAAATGTAGTCGTAGTATGAGACTCAATAACTTTTACTCAGTTACATCCTCTCGACGGGGAAGATGGCCTATCCTTCATTAAATTGAAGCTAACTTTGCCTATACGGCGAAGGAACAATTAAAAAATAAATATTTAAAAAAGAAAATATATGTCTAAATAAAAATTTCACTTAAACTGAAAATCGATTTTGGCGATAAAAAGAATTGCCTTCAAACACGTCAGGCCGGTATGGTCGACGGCTTTCACGACGCTTTTAATGTGCTGCTTTTACTCCCAAACTAACTTGCTGCAAGGCAGACGACAATTTGCTTACTTGCAGCACAAAAAACGATTACTCAAAAATCACAGCCCACTCATGGAAATTTGAATGCGCGATACGAAATGTGGGACACTTATCAACGCTCAGAGGTTCGCTGCTCGCAATTTCATTCAATTATGCAACGATGTTACTTACACATAGGATTCAGAATTATGCACAGGGTTTCAGTCCGCAAATGATGGGATAAAAAACAAAAATATGTATCTGGGATCAGTAACAGTCCCTTTTAAATACCTACTGATGACAATGTTTCAACAGTAAAATGCGCCCCATGAGTTTCATCGAGGAAGTTTTACACGATATATTAACTAATAAGTGATATAATGATCATTATATGCAAAGTACAAATTTTGGATTTACGGAATAATCCACACATTCCTCGTTTTCATAAGGAAAAACTTATGTTCTATAGAATTATCCAATTTCTCATAGTCTCCTCAGAGCTGGAGGCGTGAAATCGTTACTGCAGTACATCAAGAGATAAATTCCCAAGGAAAATCCGAAAGGAATCCATAAACCGGTGAAGCCGACATACTACAGAAATTCAATTTCACACTATTTATAGTTAACCACAGCATCATAATGGCCAGGAAATTCCAAATATCCCACAAGAATAAGAGGCTGTGATTTTCAGCGGAAAAAACAGCAAGATGCCAAGATTACATCGCCGGCTCAAAGGGGCCGAAAAATTATGATACGCCAGACCGACAGATATCAACAAATCATTGAATTTTTTTTTGATAACACTCACTATTCGTGACGCAGAAGTGAAATTCTGATGAACAGTGATTGAGTGGATATTTTTGGAGAGAGAGAAGACCGGAGTAAAAACATGGTCTCGATATAAAAATTGAGAATCGCTTTGCGGTCTCGCGAGAGGTATTCACGGTAATCGAGAGTGGAAAGGTCGACACGTTCACTTTCAGAATGAATTCCAGTCTCCGTTGAGGCGGGGACAAGGGAGTAATGCGGCTGCCACGCGCGAAAGAGCAAGGCGCGGGGGGCGCTCGCTCATGGAGGGAAATTTCGTTCGAGCATTCGCTCCAGTGCGCATACAACTTGGATGGAGCCACAGTGGATGCAGGGTTGGACGATAAAGTGAAGAGACCGATTTACGCGCATTCCTCCACATATATCAATAGTCCCGAACTACAATCGTCTAAATTTGCGCTTCCGCTATACCAGAAAAAAATGTCTGTTACTCACGAGAAACTGTTGCTAAGTTGCGAAAGAGACTGATTTTCGCGTCTTCCTAAGCATATATAAATATTTCTGAACCACGTTTGTATACATATGTGCTGCCTTTAAGGCCATTTTACACGGGGCACGGAATTGCGCAGGTTAAAACTGCATTAATTTCTAAAATGGCGTGGGATAGCGCGAATGCATGAACGAAATTAGAACGGGGGCTATTTTGCCATCTCACGTCCACGCATTCTCGCATGTGTTCTAGCAATTCACCGCTTTAAACGACGCAATTTTGACTGCGCCTTCGTACACATGTCAGATTGTGCAAGTACGTGCCCCATGTAAAACGGCCTTTACACCCGAACATAAAGGCTTGTTACTCACGAGAAACTGTTGCTAAGTTGCGAAAGAGACTGATTTTCGCGTCTCCCTCTGCGTGTATCAAGAGTCCTGAACCACGGTTGTCTAAGTATGCGCTACCTTTACACCCGAACAAACTGGCTGCTACTCAGGAGAAACTGTTGCTTAATCACTAAAACGACGCAAAAAATGAGTTATTGAAAGGACAGCCGACTCGTAAATGAAAGCCGATATAAAAGGTGTACACACCGTGTCCAAACGCATATTTCACCTATCTTTGGCCAGGCGATCAATTATACACAATCTCAACACCATTTCCAGCCCAGATTAGAGCAGAAGGTACATCGGAGATTAGGGAAAGAATATGACGTTCACAAAGCATTTTCTTCATAAAATTTATGATTACAGTCGAGATAACCTAGCCGGAATTTTAGAGGGGATACCTACTTAACACAAACCATGAATTGCCTTTACTTATATCGGACAAGTACATTATGATAAATTAAGTATGGTGAGTCCCATTTTTAAAATATCAAGGCACAAATTAACGGTTCAAAATTTTGCTTGACTTGAAAGCCTATGCGTAAGTAAATGCGGGAGGTGGGTTTCAACTATGCCTCATAGATTCAATAGAAATTTGATTACCCAGTCTAGTCATTTCGATCCATTTGGGGGAGATTCACATAAAAATTTATATTCTAGTTTCGCAGGAAAAGGCTATCAAAATGTTACTTGCCCCATAATGCTAGTTTTCGTTATAAAATAATTGTTTGATGCACGCAAATCTCTTTGGCGCTCGGAAATAAATCCACACAGAAAAATTAAAATCGAAATCTTCTCCCACGCATAAATTCAGTAGGTAGTCAAAAGCAGATTCTAATAGCTAGCCATGCAGGCTACAAGTACGTAAAATATGTTCACAAATACTTATAATTGCTACATAGAACTCTTCATCGTGTATGAAAACGATTGTATGAACAGACGCTGAATAGGGTAGTTTCCTTCATCAAAGAAAACGAAAGGCATTGATTGCGATTCGTTACCCACCATGACTGTATTCATAATATAAAAATTATTTCGTTTTAGAAATACCGGTTTAGACGAATAGCAATGGTCCATTTTTATCCTCATTTGAAAAGGGCCAGATTGGCGCCCATGCGATGCCACTCCACGTGACGTCACAGGGACCTAGTTTCTTTAGGAGAAGATAGGAGTTATACATCGTTTGAGGTTACCAATGCATCCATGAGGCGCAGAGCTCAGGGAAACATGTCTCAATAATCACTTATTAAAACTGGCTAAGGTCGGAAAGTTTTCTTCGTTTGATAAGGTATTAATAATTCTTATTTAAGCCAAGCGCTACCAGCCAGCAGGGTACTCAGCTACCCGCTAGCAGCCTGCGCCGTATCAGCGCTAAGCCTCGCCTCAAGGTCACCTCACAGGGCGGCAGCGGAAACCAGAAATACGTCGTACTGAGAGATTTCCCGGCATTCATACTTAAGCGTCGCGTTTTCGCGCGCTTGAAAATTTTCACTTTTCATTTAATCGCGAAAAATAGATATCGTCATTTAAAAATCTAAAAGCGTGAAATACGTACTCCAGGAGTAATAATCTTTCGATTTAGGCAATTAAAAAATAATAGGAAACCACCCTATTCAATCGGTATTAAGTTGAGTGACGCACAATATTTTTGGGAAACCTAAGAAAATACGGGAGGGTAAGAAAGCCCTAACAAAGCACAGCCCCCTGGCGCCTTGCCTGTATCCGGTTGGGGTCGAGTTCAAATTGATTCGGGATGTTTTACCAGTGATCGACCCAGACACAGGAACACAGGCGGTTTTTTGGACGGTCAATTTTAGTCCTCACGTACGTTCACTTGTTCAATAAAATCATTATCTAATACAAATCATAAATAAATTAGTAATAATAAATTAAACATGCATTCATTTAAGAAATTTATCGCACTAAAAACGGTAACTTAGTGGGGAAAAATCCCCAAGAAATTCGAGCCCTTTAGGCTCTATTTTCTAGCTTTTGTCAATACCCAAGGAGAAAAAATATGCTTCGATTTGCTGAAGACTAATAGCACTCATAGCCGAGACAGGCAAGGATTTGAAGAAGGCTTTGACAATAATGGAAAGGACAATGGCCAGATATAAGCCGAAAACCAACAAAATAAAGACTAAGTTATTAGTATGCAGCAAAAGAGAGGAGGCTAAGAAAAACATTAACCGAGGAAAGCATAAGCTTGAAGAGGTGAAAGAGTTTTGTTACCTGGGAAGCCGAATCACCAACGATGGACAAAGCAAAAAGAAATAGTCAGTAGAATAGCGCAGGCGAAGAGGGCTTTCTACAAAAAGAAGAATCTTCTTACAGCTGAAAATTCCAGCATAGAAGTAAGGAAACAATTCATCAGATGCTACATATGGAGTATGTTTCTCTATGGAAGCGGGGCTTGGACGTTGACAGCAGCAGAGAAGTCAAGAGTGGAGCATTCGAAACGTGGTGCTACCGAAGAATGATCAAGATTAAATGGATCGACCGTGGAAGTAACGAGGAAGTGCTAAGAAGAGTGGGAGAAAAGAGACGCCTCCTAAAGACCTCAAGCAGAAGACGGGACAACTTAGTTGACCACATTTAGAGGCATGATGGCCTTATGAAGACAATCGTTGGAGGATATGTGGAACAGAAGAAATCGTCGCTACGAAAAGGCTGGCGGATAGGACAGAGGAATGGAGAGCTGCGTCAAAACCAATCCTAGGATTGTTGACTAATGATTGTGAGGCTTTATTTCACCTCTGCAGTATTAAAAATTATCTAAAAAACCGCTTAAGCATCAATAACGAAAGAAACGCTTCACATTGTAGTGATTGGGCATTCTCCGTTAGGTGTATTTCTTTTTTTACAAACAGTTTATCAAGCTCTTTTGCGTCATTCAACACTAATGAGAGGGTAGAGACGTAACGCTTAACCTCACCGATTTTTTTCCACGGGATAATTATAGCCGTTGTGTTTCACAGCTTGACAGAACCAAGTGTTTACATTTTTTTACCAATGCGCCCACATCGCATTTTTCTGGACGGCAAGTCGGCGAGTGAACCCAGTCAGCATTTTTCTCTTTGTCAACTCCGCAGTGCAGCAGTACTTGCAATTTCACACAGGAGTGGGTTCGATGTCGTTATAAAGAATGGATTGAATGAGTTGTTATACCGAATACCACGGATTCCTACCATCTCGGATTTCATAGCTTTTTTTCGCCGTTATGTAACGCTGGGGATGGTTATGGCTCTAACACAACGGAAAAATTTGCGATGATAAAAATGGTGAAACAAATACTACGATTACGTAAAATTAATGATGAATCATTGATCCAAGGGTGTTGCACTTTAACAATATTTTAATTTCTCCATCTTGTAGACGATCCTCAGCAAAATCTTCGAATGCCGATTTAGAAAATCTTTATGTAAAATTATTGGTCAGGTCGTAAGATCTGCAGAAGCTTATAGGAGAGACGGCTAAATATTGGCCAAGAGACTGTTATAGACTCGAATTTACATCTACACATTACTACGCTGCTCATCTCAACGGAAAAAAGACGTTCGCACGAAACAGAACTTTTGACCTATGCAAGGCAGCGTGAAATCTGAAGAATTCACGTCAACAAGATGACGAAAAATGGCAGCAAAACATGCCACGAATGAGCTTACTTTCCGGCACCGTTCAGTCACTATAGATGGGAGTACAAAATTCCAATCGAAATTGTGGATAGAGGACTCGTCATATAATCCATTATCTGTACTTTTAATACTTAAAAAAAAATGGAAGACGGGGAAAAAATTGATACACGAGAAAGTTCTCATTTTCTTATTTTGTAGCATTATTTAGAAAATGCAAATGTACACCCGACTAGGATTTAATGTTTACCCAATACAGTTGGTACTACTAGGGATATTAGATAAACCAATTCCTTGGGAGTTTACTTGTCAACATGAGATAAATATGAGACAGGTATGAAGACCGGTTAGCAGCGGCGAAGGCTGACGAAAAATATGAAATAATAGAGTTTTAGAATGGTATGAATATTTCACACGGTTAACACGTCATTCAACTGAAGATTACTTCAACATTTGAGAAATTTCCACGAAAAGATGAACACTGTCTATCGAAAAAATAAAGGAGTGAAATAATATTATTTCCAGTATTACCTTACAGACCTTTTTAAATATTGTATCCTATCGCATTCATCCGCATCAACTAAAACGAGGCTAATTATTTAGAAGACAGCTGAAACACCGTTGGCGCCTATGAATTTAGAACACAAGGGTTTATTGCTATGCAATTCGCCATAACGGTTGCGTGGTTCCCGAATAACGGAGACTGGATAGTATTATCTCAAACCTCTGCATGCTAACTGTCGAGTTCCGATATGTTTACCGTAAATTTGAACAACGAGAAGTGTTTCACACTTGAACGAGAGGATACAAAAGGTCAAATGGAGGAAGCAGAAGAGCAATTAGTTTTTATACTTCCTTCAGTAAATTAAGCTTAGGTATTTATTTTCACATGCATCATACAGTGGTTACAAAAACTATCGGGAAATATCATTCTCGTTCAAAATTAACAGAGTAAACTTGCGCGGCTGAAATATTTACTCACAAAGACTGATTCTCAAAGGAACGAAAATTATTTCTCAACACTTTATAAAGCTAATTTTAATCGTAAAAGATCTAGGCAGGATTAACAACAATGTAATCCTAATCTCTTAGGCCACTAAATTTTTACTGATCCACCGGGCGAACACGATTGAGTAGGCAAAATTCTACATGTTGAATGTCACCTATAATGATCGTGATTAATAGCTTCAGTAAAAGAGTATTGTTATAATGAGTATCCTATAGTGAAGAGATGTATACGAAAATGTTGAAATAAATAAAACCTTCACGTTCCCTGGATAGTAGTGCTAATTGGTTACCTAGCCCAGAAGAGATATATATATGCATACGGTTCTACCTTACGAATTACATTATTGTATCTAAGTAACTACACTTTTCGAGCAACGATCGTTCTGGCTTAAAATATCAATCAAAGATGAAGTAAATTTTTCTTATCTAGAAGAAAGGCAATATACCATTTATACATCGATGCTCCTTAGATACGATTAGAAATTGGGAGAGTATTATTTTGTCATAACTCGACCTACAATGCAAAATATGAGCTGATAAAAAAAATTATGCATGAGTAAAAAACGGTATCATTTAATTTCAAAAGACTCTCTTTAGAAATCCTTTCACATTCTGAGCGAATTCCATAAAACATTGAATTTTAGCAGGATATCTCCTGCGGTTTCTCTTTCACTGCACATCTTTAGAAGTGGCTGAATGTTAAATTACAAATGTGTAGACAATTAGTGGGAGCCGTACGCTTTAAAGATAAAGTTCCTGGGAAATTTTTTTGCAGCGAGGACACAGATGAAATATTCCACTATTCATTCACCTGAATACATAACGGAAGCCTAAGAAATCGAAAAACGATACACATGATATCTAATGACGGATTTGTATAGGAAAAGAAAAGGATTAAAATGGGTCAATGGCAACGATGGATTAAGAAAACCGACATTAGGATAGTTGATGATAATGGAATTCAAATGTTATGCAAGCATTTACACAGATACTTATAAGCAAAGAAGGGAGAGAATCAAAGGACCAAATACCATTTATAATCGACTATTTACTCAACACCGAATGATAGGAAACTTTTCCTTTGAACACAACGGCTATAAAGAAAGAAAACACAATTAAAATTTATTTGAATCATTTCAGCCTTGAGGAGCAATGCGCTATAATGCAGGAGAAAAAGTGGGCAATGTTATTCTACCAGGCTCGAGGCACCAATATAAAAAAAAAACAATTTTGGAGAGGGGAAATTCAAAGCGTGCATAACGTGAGGGCTACTAATTCAGGTCACCAATTGGTGCCTTCTTTATTGGTGCATTATTTTCAGAGGTGTTTTAAACTTTCTTCCGAAGGCGGTAAACGGATAAAGATAAAATAAGTTCAACGAAAACATAAAGGATGGCAAAACAAGCAAATAATCCAAGAGAAAAATATAAGAGTAACAATGAATACAAAGCTTCTAGCATACCTCAAAGCAGGCGAATCATTTTCCTTCAATAATAATTATAGCTATAGCAGGTTTTATCAATTGGTTAAATGCATGGGGGTAATTATGGATATCACAGTATTGATTTTTCCTGCTGCAGCTATTTTGTGCTTCAGGGAACACCGACCACCTTGTCAGCTCCATCTAGCGACCGAACTCAACCTATTTGAGCCCAAGTGTCGCAATGAAATTATTAAAAATCCTTTCTCAATTAATGCCGCCACTATTTTTAACTCCGTAGAGTGAGAAATCCACAGGGTTGCAAAATTCCTCCTCACCCAATTCCCGTGAGGAGTTGCACGCTGGTTACGCATCGCATTCCGACGTTACACAAGTTGGCAGGGGCAACCTCACGCAATAATAGGCTGCCGAAGAAGGGAAGACAAAGGAGTGGGACCACTTCCGCCTGAGAACTCCCAAGAATGGATTCCCATCCAGAATTGTGGGCGGACATAACCGTCGCCTCCCCTAAGCAATAACCCCATGCAATCGACGGCGGATGAGCCCGCGAAGAAGGCTACGGCAGAGCAGCCGCTGGCTCACTGGACTCAAAAATAGATTCGGGGAATGGTGATGATAATAATAATAATGTTCATGTTTACAACCCCATATTATTTACCAATAAATAAATAAACAGACAAAAAAATTAATTCTTTAGGTAACGTGGAAGGCATACCTGTTTTTATGTCACAATCATTATACAATTATCTTCAGTGCATCAAATAGCGCCTATTAATAGCGGAATAAAAGGACATGTACCAACATTAGCAAAAATAATATCTTCGTCTACATTTATTAATATAATTACCAAATTTGAATTAACAAATTATTTCTTCAATTGTAGGATTGGTCAGAAGCCAATTTTTTTACATTTTTAGACACATACGAAGATTTACCGCCCTTTTGTACTCAGATGGTAATAAGTTGTAGAATCTAGTCTCAATTTATTTGAAATTTTTTCTGAACAGTGACAATTTGGGCCTCGGCAAGGGCGTCAACATCCTACGAAAATGCCACTTGCCATGCCTCTTTGACACCGGTGCTCTTTTTGAAAATATATCTTATGTAAGTTAAAACACCTCTGAAAATAATTAGGCGTTAAAAAGGCACGCACTGTTGTTGTGAATTAGTAGTCATCACGTTATACCCGCTACAAATTTCCACACTCGTTTTCGTTTTTTCGTTTTTTTTTTCGTACACACACACGTTTCACACAAATTTCCACAAGCAAAAACGTTTTTTTTTCATCTTGGTGCTTTGTGCCTGACAAAAGAACATTAGTCACCTTTTCTCCAGGTTTATTGCGCAAACTAAACTATAGTGAGGACATTGAGATCGTTAAGTTACCTCAGTTATTGCCGAGAGACATTTAAGCTCTACGATCTCCACGTTCCTGCATACAATGCGAGTCCAGCTCATCAATCCTAACGTTCTAAGCTCACACTCAAATACGGAAGATAGACAACGAAACAAATATATATACCTTCGGTTTACATTTTTCATGGTTGAAGTAGCCATGCAGAAATTGAAAGCACGACCAGCGGTACGAAATAAAATTAATTTTAAATGTAATTCTATAATTATGTTGAGGTTAATAAAATAATTAATCTAGCATTTCCAATCTAAATCATTGTGTGTAAACCTAACTACACTTTTTTCTAAACTCTACAACAGTATACACGTTCAATTCATTACTATGACTCAGGATCAACCGGCAAAATATATCCATAATCAAATTTTTAAGTGCGCACTGCCTTAATAAGAGGACTTATCTGTCGATGAATTTACGCAACGAACCCAGGCATGGATAAAATTTAAAAGGAATTTTCTACAAAAAAATATCAAATACCTCCAGTAAAAGTAATATCGGACACAAGTTTCCATGATTGAAGGCTAGCACATTCTAAGTAGCTGAGTGCATTGTGAAAATCAAAATCACAAGCCACTTAAATTACTCTTACAACAGCAGGGCGCTACGACAATCACTCGAGCAGCATTTTACGACCTGGAGTAACTAATCAGCGGCTAATGGATCGAGACTATAAACACCAGTTATGGCAGCGACGGACGTCAACTCCAACGCATTAGAGGCATGACCCAAGCCGTCCCACGCCTTTATGAAACCGTTCAAATTGCCCGAATTCGCGGAGCAGGCAGACTTTCGCTCCATGGCGGGACGCGGAAAACGTGACCGACGGGCAGGGGATAAAGGAAAAAAAATCCACATTTTTTTCAAGCGTGAGATTGTGGGCGCATGCAATTCTCAACACAGATTTCCCGCCACAAAGCCTTTTAGAAGCTGGGAGTCGCATTCAAACGACACATTTTCTTACACAAAGGTTCACCAATAACAGCGGCAAAAAGAGCGGCTCGATTCAACTTGAGGTAAAGAGCAGTATTAACGTCAGCTATAACTATCGGTATTGTTCGTGATTTGACAATTTGAATGATATTCAAAGGTGAATAATGGAAATGTAGGAATTACATAAGTTAATTAAAAAAAGATAATTAGATATTTTCGAGTTAATCAGAAGATGATAGCAGTCATAAAACTATTACTTTACTTCTTCATTTATTGTTATTTAAATATTTAAATTTCATAAATGAAAATTTTTATTTTATGTACACGAATTGTAACGAGAAGAAATTACCCTGGACCGATAATCGAACCACGAACCTTAGGCTTTCTGACATGATTACTAATTGCACTATAATTTTATTATCAGGTTCTAACTATTAAATGTTCATGAATACCTTTTATGCACCTTATATATGCTATGGTCATTTCTTTCTTCAACTGATTCTATCGCACATAAACACATAATAACTAGAATAATGTTTTTTAACCGCCGCGGCGGTTAAAAAACTCTGGGATGGTGCTTTATGCTTAAATTCAAGGAGGGTTAGATTTTAATGAAAAAATTATCTCTTGAAATTATTATGCACCAAAAACGTTACCGAAATAGCGTGCTTTTACTTTTTATCGACAAAAAGAGTGAAAATCTCGGTACACCTCAAAACACTTTGTGAACTACACTTCTTCGAAATTCGGACTTTCTCACAAAATTAAGACCGAATTCCGAATCACAAACTCACCCCCAAGAGAAGAGGCAGCTACACTGGGGATCAAACCACGGAACTTCGGTTGGACGGGCCAATGAACTTACCCATTAGCTATCAAGAATAATTCACTATCGTAGCACACTTGACCACAGTTAAATTACAGATTGGCGAACAGCTTATAATTATCATGCTTCACAGTTCCTTTAAACTAAAAGTATCACTCCGGATTGCATTATAATTAAAAGATTGGTGTCCGTCATTGATGAAAGTTTTTGCAATGAATCTGGCCAAATGCGACAAGTGACGACCATGAAGTCAAAAAATGATTGATGGTTAATCACGGAAGATAAGCAGACGAAAAATTAAAACATGATTGCGGACGTTTCCGAGGACAAATGTCCTTCTACCTACGGCGAATACACCGACGAAATGTACCCGAATAACTTTTCCTTTTATTTACATCGGCCATCAAGAAGTTATTTCATCATTCACACACATGTTGGAGTATAAATAAAGACCAAGAATCGACGGAGTCAGAGGAATGGTAGACAATCCCAAATTTTTTAATATGAATGAAATTTTCTACACTTTTCACACCGAAAGCAAAATGAGTCGACATTAATATTAACGCCACTGTATTAGGAAGGTAATTCGCTACCTAACAACTCACAATCAGTGTTTACACAAACTAAGGGTCAGTGAGGGTACAGCTCAAACCAGACTATATAAATTTACACTTTCATGTTTAACTAGAAACTAATGAACAAGCAATGTGATGACTTAAGAAATAACCTCCCACAGCGCATGGAAAAGAATTATTCTGCGAAAATTTGAGTGTGTTCCCTGATTGGCCCAAGAAAATTCCCGGTTTTTACACCAAAATTCCCTACATAACAGAGGACAACCCCGCCATCCTTC
The DNA here is from genome assembly GCF_921293095.1 of Ischnura elegans. Taxonomy (NCBI): domain Eukaryota; kingdom Metazoa; phylum Arthropoda; class Insecta; order Odonata; family Coenagrionidae; genus Ischnura; species Ischnura elegans. Next base: position 90,691,089 of record NC_060249.1, read on the forward strand.
ACCTGAGGACGCCCGCTGGATAGCTGGCGAAACTGTTGTGGATTACTCAACAACGTACGCGGACTCAGCCCGAAAATGTTTTGTCAAATAAACTCCCATATTGGTAGTGGAGTGCCCTAATGACAGACACTCTGACCAACTCTAAATTCCTTTCACCACTTAAAATTGAGTTCCTATTCAGGTCTAGAACGCTTGTGTGCGAGACTTCATTCACGAAAGGAGCCAATCCCATCAACACGTTTTGGACTGCATAGGGATTTTAAACAGAGAGTATCGCTTTCATTGGGAGGACGGGTGCGGTGTCCGCTCTCTCCCTCGCCCGCCGGTCATCCGCGTCGGCCCTTTGTCGCTCGTTGGATTGTTAGGCGCATCTGGGGCGCGGTTTCCCATGTTATGCTACGCGGGCGATATAATGGGAAGCCGCGGCCGGAACGTTTTCGGGAGGGAATCTCGAAAATGTCCATGCCAGAGGAGAAGAAAAACCATTTCGTGCTCCACCGCGAAATTTCGCTCTCATCTTGACAGACGAACTCGTCGCCAGTTGCATAACCACCGATTGAGATTCACGGTTTGACTCGAAAAGGAAAGTGATTCCCCCAATTCTGACCGATACAAAAAAGAGCATTTTGGCGTGGGTAGGTAATTTAGCCGTCAATAGCATGTAGTCTTAACGAAAGGCGCTCGTAGGACAATGGCTTAATGCAGGCTCGGGACCAGGGCGGGGCAGAGGGAGCTCGTGCCAAAGGCGGCAGATTTCAGGGGGCGGAATATTTTGACATGCTTATTTAAAAAAGTTATTTTATCATTTGAATTAAATAATTTATCAACAATTATTAGTTAACAAATTATTAAACAATACTAGTAATAAAAATTCTCAATAGGAAACATTCGATGTGCAATTTAAATAACCGGAACAAAAAAAAGCTTACAGATGTATATTAGTTTAGTGATGGGGGAGGGAGTGAGTCGGGGGGAATCAGGGACGATAGAAGACGGTATATAACATCAAAACACTAAAATATATACCTACTGACGATTTGTCACGGTGAAGCTGCTATTCAAGATTAATAATGATTGAGGAGTTTGCTAATAAATTGATCTTTAAAAATGCAATACATAACTATTGGCAATCACTTATGATAGACTATAGTAGTATGTAAAATTTCATAGGATTTGATTTGTTCCTGAAGAAAGCATTTCATGCTTGGTAACAAAATTAAAACACTCAAATCAGACTGTACCATTCAAGTTTAATGCTTATCTGCAAGAGTCATCCCTCCATACGAAATACGAGCATGAAGAGAGAAGAGCACTCATCACGCAACCGGGAGGGCTGCTTCATTGAGAACGAAAAGGAATATTGATTTCCACGAATCAATTTATTGCAGTTATATACCTAACTGTGCCAAGGCTATGTAGCGAGGAGAGTAAAAAATAGCTTCAAATATTGCGGAATCTATTAGTTCGTAAACATGCAAGAGAAGGTTCATTGTTTGATAGGTCAAAGTAAGAGTAGACATAATGACTTTCAGCAATATTTATTGCGAATAGATTGATTATACCCACAGAGCAAAATCAAATATGCAAAAACTATTAATGTAATTTCAATACATTATATTTTTCCCCTAAAAGTTTCCAAGACTTCAATTCCCCAAGGTAAAATTACATTCACTTTCAACATGCCTTAGTGAGTGGTTCTCCACAGTAACGCCTGAGAGCGTAAATTTTACCATCCAAACGCCACAAAGCCTTATATTAACGGTTATTGTCCTGTTAAATCAACGACCCAAATCATAAATGTGTTGCGTCGCAAAATGTAGGGATGCCTGTTATTCCTTACACAATTAAAGTTTACTAACACACACGCGCGAAAATGGATCAGAAGATAATTGGAGACAACGTTATGTAGGGAAAATATTCTGAGACTTTAAAAAAAAACATGATTATACCTTCAAGGTGCACTCACTGAAACATCTGCCAAGGGACGAGAGGAAACCGGTCGCCAAGTGCGACAGAAAAATGCATTTCACGAGGTACGATTGCATTCAATGCAATTTTTCAAACACCGGCAGGATGTGCCGTGTTCTTTAAGAGATTAAAAAATCATGATGGTGGAAGATATTTGTGAGAAGATTGCGATCTTCTTAGTTGCAACGAAAAAAAAACACTTCTGTATGGTGCGCTTCTTATATGGCCACCAAAATGGGTGTCAAGAACTGCAACGGAAGTGGGGAAAGTTGGTTGGAATTCAGGTGACGAATGCCAGCAAAACGAACGGTGCAACACCTCAAATAATGAAACTAAGCAAAAACAACTAGCGACTTCCGAAACGAGTTAAGAGGTGTGAGTGGACAGGGTGAGATGAGAAGATAAAACGTCAACGTGTGAGCTGGCGGAGGAACCAAATTCACTTCCCGTCAACACGTTCCCAGGTGCGTCAGGGTCTGTGAAATGATTAATTAACACGAAGGCGACAGTCTTTGATGAAAAACTTATAAAAAAAAACATAGATGTGCTGCTAATGCGCCCTGTTACTCTTCCTGCCATAATTGTCTGCCTCAAGTTTGATTTATTTGATGCATTTGCCCCCAATAATTGCTATAAAATTTTGCGCACCAAAACTTTACTTGAAAGCAAACTAAATTTATGTTTCGACTCTTTTTCTTTAAAGAATAACTTCAAGAAATACTCCGCATAACTTCAACTGTTCAATATTGTTAAATACATTGAAATCTTAGTGGGTAACACTTTAAATAAAAAATTGCTTACTTGGAGCGTTGTAAACAAAACAGAACTGTTTTGAGACGACCCCAGTGTCATTTTATAGGTTAAATAATATGTAAGTCATAAACAAGAGGGTTACCAGCCAGATGTATCACGGTGGCATGACTGGAAGAATTATTCAGTTAAAATTCAATGAAAAAGTTTAAGTTAAAGCATCATTAAAAATACCAAGGCCGCATGAAGAGGAATTTCATCATGATAGGCTAAATAAAATAGAAATTCTACCCAAATGTAAAAGTCAACCAAGATGTTCCACTTACCGTCGCAAGGTAATAGTAATTTAAATTGAAGAAAGTGTTTTCATAGGAGGCTGATTACTATACAGTTGATATCAGACGCTGAAATTTGACACTGAGTTAGTACTCACTTCTCGAATACTCTTGAAGATTTTACAATTTCCTTGACATCCAACAGACGATGAATTTTTTCAACGGATGGGTAAGTAAAACACGTCAGCATTAACACTCGTAACCTCATAGATGATTTTAGCAACATAGCGAATTATAGGTAGCTAGTTACAAGGAATATTCGTTCAGTGCAAAATCTGTATCCACTAAGATAAAATTTACTTTTTGACGATATTTGGGGGCCAATAAAGCTCATTGGACAACCGGTTATAATCCTCCACATTGAAAGTTAATATATTTTGAGGCTGTATTTCATTAATTACATTCACTTATGAATAAGTTGATGACTGTCACCTAAGTGATTAAGTATACACAATCCACTTCACGCCGCTTGCCTCCTATGAAACTATGCTTTTTCATATCATCGCTTTTAATGTTCTTTTTTCAATTCGGAAAAAGTAATATCTCCCATTTCTGTCACGCTGCTCTTTCATGTCCACTCCAAAGTATGTAAAACACATACGATAATTTTCGTGGTAAAAAATTAAGAAGAAATATAATTCATCATTAACAGCATTTTAAAATCGTACAAAAATATTTCAGTCATGAGAACAAATTTATAGGATGGGATTCGCACAGAATAATAGAGCAGCCAATTGATTGTATCAGTATAGGGGCTTCTAACTAAATAAAGAGACAAAACAAGCGAAATATAACTGCTGAGTATTCCACGCAATGGTAACACTCCCACCAATTCAGCACCATTGCAACTCTCCTGACAAATGGGTTTTTGGGTTATCACCGCTTCCACGCTTGCTTCATTTTCTCCGCCAACCCACCATTCTTATTGTTACTAGCAGGACGCAAGTACTGATGCCTTGTAAGTATGTAGGAATGATCCACCGACAGCAGGACTTAACGTAACAGATAGCAACAATAAATTAATCAAATGGGCAATATATACTTGGAGTATTTCTTGCCATCGAAGTATTACAAATTGAAAACCTACAAGCTGATAGAAATAAATTCCGAGTTATATTGTGTAGTGTTGAAACATATCAAAATAAAAGACAGTTTGAAATTTGTCACAATTTGAAAACAACTTCACTTCTGGCCTGGAATTCAATGAAACTGCATCCTTATCAGATAACCATTAACTAAGTTTAAGTTGAAATTACGGGGATTAAGGAATGAGAAGAAATATTCTTCATCATGAAAATGAAAGAACAAATTCTTTGTGGTGTCAAAATTTAAAAACGTATTTATTTCCCACCCCAGTATCAACGACGCTGAACCATCTTCTGGAAGACATTAAGAGTATACTTAAATAGCATTTTTTCACTTTCCTGACATTCCAATAAATAGAATTTTCGCGTATTTTCAGGGCCAATGGCTACTTATAACTGATGCAGTGTCAGTGAGAACAGAAGTTGCTTTTCAATTGAAATGCGTTCACATTGAAAATTTTCATTGGCAATCTGCGATATTTGCCACAAAATCGTGCTGCATTCATGTTCATTAGCCAATGAAGTTCTTGAGTGCTTGCGGAGGAATTCAAATATCTGCCTATAGAGAAGCTATTTGCCGACATATCAGCATTAAAGCATAAGTAAGACTACTCGGTTACTCGGACGAACATGTGAATATTCAAGTAGCTGTCTGAGTATTTACTATTAAAACAAAAATATCAAATTTTTTTATAAAATTTAGTCTTGGATAGTACTAAAATTATTGCTTTCAGATGCTAATTTAAATAAATTTTCCAAGAGCAGTAAGAGGCTATGGAATACCCTCTTCACTGGCAAATTTTGGCACCATAAAGAATGTGTTCTTTCATTTTCATGATGAAGAATATTTATTCATCCCTCAATCCCCGTAATTTCAGCTTTAACTTACTTAATTGTTACCTGATAATGATTCAGTTTCATTGAATTCCAGGCCATAGTTTCTAAACTCCCGGCAGGATTGCTGGCTCCCCCAATATAAACCTCTAGACTTTTTTACGTACATGAGTAGGTACTCGAGTATCGCCAAGGAACTGGAATACGATACACCTACTACTCAAGTACAATAGGGCGGTTTCCTATTATTTTTTTATTGCCTAAATCGAAAGATTATTACTCCTGGAGTACGCATTTCACCCTCTTATATTTTCGAATGACGATATCTATTTTTCGCGATAAAACGAAAAGTGAAAAATTTCAAGCGCGCGAAAACGCGACGGCTAAGGAGGAATGATGGGAAAAGTCCGTCTGACGTATTTCTGGTTCCAGCTGTCGGCGTGTGGGGTGACCTTGGGGCGAGGCTTGAGCGCTGATACGACGCAGGCTGCTAGCAGGTAGCGCTAGGCTTAAATAAGGATTATTATTCCCCTATCAAACGAAGTAAACTTTCCGAGCTTAGGTAATTTTAATGGGAGATTATTAAGAGAGGTTTCCCTGAGCTCTGTGCCTCATGCATGCATTGGTAATCTCAGACGATGTAAAACTCCTATCTACTCGTATAGAAACTAGGTCCCTAGGACGTCACATGGAGTGGAATCGCATGAGCGCCAATCTGGCCTTTTTCAAATAAGGTTAAAATTGACCATTGCCATTCGTCTAAACTGGGATTGGTAAAACCAAATAATTTGTATATTATGAATACACTAATGGTGGGTAAGGAATCGCAATCAATGCATTTCGTTTTCTTTGATGAAGGAAACTACCCTATTGGCACGATCTTAGTCCACCGCCCTACATATTGACTTGATTGAAGAGAGGTAGAATCGACTGGTTTCAGTTCCGAGTGTGTGGAAGCGAAGGACGGGGTAAGAATGCAGTGGATGGAGGAGAGGAGTCAAATCTTCGTTCGTCTCACGACTCGCTTGCCGTGTCTGCTTGCGTGCCCTCGTTACGACGGGGCTCTTCCCACTGACTCATTCTTTAACCATCAACGCGGCCGCGAGGAAAACAAGATCCGCAGCTATGGAAATACCGTAAGGAGGATCTGCCACAGAGCACACACAACGATATCCGCTCTTTGGCTTGTGTAAAAACATGCACAATTGACCCCTCTTTCTCTTAGGGGCTAGGCTGAGTATAATACAGGGCACGGCAACATAATTTCCTTTTTTAATATGAACGCCATTCAGTCTGTTGATATTTTAACGGAGCGTTTATGGTGTTGTTTAACCCATTATAACTCAATGTTGCTTCTAAGCAACATCAAAAATGTATATATCATATGCTCTGTTTAGGAAATATCTAAACTAGGCATTATTTTGTGTTGTTGATTGTAATGACGAAATATTGTTGCCACAATATTTATTATTGATTGCAAAATTTTCAAGTTTTCATAAGAAAAAATCTTGAAATTTGAATATTCCCGTAAGTAGCTCTGGGCTAGAAAGGGTTAAGAGACGTAAGTATATAGTTTCGTTCCCACAAAGTATAGTTTCCATCATTCGTTGGAACAGTTAGTAGCGTGCGTTTGCCGTTGAGGCCAACTTTCTGAGTGGCGATTTTTGAGCGATTTTGAGTAGCGATTAGGAGTGGCCTCTCGATTTGGTGACTTTTTATCTACGGCGTTTTGCAAATCCCGTGTTTATGTGAACCGTCAGAGCTTTTAGCACCAATATCCACGAACAAATTGCCTGCATAACACTTTTTTTTTGACGGCAAGAGTCATCACAAATGCCAGAAATCGGTTTACTCGTGCATGGAGAATGGGGGACGTAACTTACCCGATTTGATCTTTCAAAACTATGTAAAGAGAAATTTAGATGTGCGCCTACATTATCAAAAACTAATTAAAAATTTATGATTCATTAAATGGGGTTTATTAAGTTTTGAAAAAAGGAAGTTACGTTGCCGCACCCTGCATTACGAACTGATATTCTCCAAATTGATACGGAAACTGAATTTAATGCACATAACTATAATATTTCTTGCTAATGACTCAAACCACATACTAGACCTCGATTTTCCCCGGTTTGACGTGAGAAGTCTCAATGTCACTCTAGCTTAGGTGAAGAAACCGAAATTATATATGCATAAAAGTTCTTTTTAATCACGGGATAAAAACTTCTACTCATACGTAAAACATTTTTGATGAACTTGAATGATTTTGGTCCACGAACTTCGATAAAATCGTTGAATATCGGCTGGAACCGTATACTAGGGATCTTACGGTCGACAGCGCTGCCGATAAATTGTATTCATTCATTTTACGAAAATTCATTCATTTTGATTTATACAAACTACCCCTAATATTTAAGACAAACGATATGCTCTTCCATTTCAGCTTACTTCAACAAACTATACCGTATATCTCTGTTAATATTTCCCCTTGGAGCGTATAAAATCTATTGTAGCACACTACTTGAATGCGTAACTCTCAACATAAAGTTCTGAAATCGATAGGAAATTTGAAAATTCTACATAAATTAACATCCCCAATATTCGTTTATAGGATGAAAATTCTCCATTCAGTCGCTTGGAATTCAATTTGTATTTATTCACATTTAAACAAATGAAAGCATATACTTAGAGATATAGAGTATACGGTACGAAGAGTTTTTGTTTCTTTTCCTACTCATTGTTAACGCAAAAAACAATATCTTAAAACCTGATATCATTTTATCTGGAAATTGTATTTCAAAGAGGACAAATAAAATACAACTTCCAGAGGAAATTATATGAGATTCGGAGAAATTGTTTTTGCAAAAGTTGCACTACGCGGGAAAAGAAAGAATAAGTTTACGGTTCGCTGGCTCAAAGACGAATGGGCCAGAAACACAAAGCTCAGTGCCACTAAGTAATGGGGAAAGCGGGTCGCAATGCTCAGGATGTCGTCCCCCATGAGTGCAAGATGCACGAATGTTTTTCCTCGCGACAAATGCACTTGGATTTGAGACGCACATCCGCAGCGTGGAAACCGGTTATGGAGGTGCAGTCATTCCAGTAATTTACGCTATATTCAAGAAGGCATGAGTTTCAGCTAATAATATTCAGCACAAACACTTTTCTCCTTCTCGTGCAATATTAATTGGCTTGCATGCCATGACGGGTACTACAAAGCAATTTTTTCAGACGAAAAATTATTTCCAATGCCGTAAATTTGGTATATGTAATTGAAAAAGTCTTATATGCATGTAATTCACAACAAAGTATCATTTATGTGCGCAGGGTTTGTGCACCGGCACTATCTAAGAGCAAGATATAATAAATCAAAATAAAATGGAAATTATTTCGATGGTAGCACAAGTGTTTGTAATTTTGTAAAAAGATAAACTAAACTAAAATGGCAAATAACTCAAATTTTCAACTTTTATTCATTTGCATCACTCAAAACCAACGTTGAATATATGACGACAGCAAAATGTTAAACAATTTCTGGTAGCCATAATAAGGTTGTCACCCCATCAGTATAATGCCACTGTGGAAACTGACTTAGGAATTTTGAGGAAAAAGCATTAAATAATAAATAACGGAAACTTCTGAAAGGAATGGGTTTTTAAAAGAGGTTCTGAGGTGGGAAGGGAAGCTAACGTTCACTACAAAAGGATACTGGATAGTAATCGGATAGGAAGTATAAGGATGAATGGAGGAGATTATGAGACGTTGATCCAGTAAAAACATAAATACCGATATTTCACGAAATGATTGTATTTGGCTAACATTTTCGCGTAAATAGATTATTAATAATGTGAAAAAGATTAAATATAATAAAAAATACCAGTACTAGGAAATGCTGACCGGTATTAATTTGACGAAGACATTAGAATTAATGAAATGAAAATCAACAGACGTGACGCGTCCTGGAAGTGATAATTTTTTATGTATTATAATGACAAAATAATGATCAATCTAGAAGAATATTTATGATCTTATACTAACTAAATTAATGATAGAAAAACAAAAACTAGTCGATGGTAATTGATAACGAGGTCAAAATTCTTAAACCAACACTGGATTCCGAGATTCTTAAATCGAAACCCAAAATATCTACCCATTTGGCCAACACGCCAAATTAGAAGGTAAAATTTTCTTTTTTCTATTTGTGGAAATAAACATCCTGTAATTTTTTTATACCACTTTTCATCGGAAATCTTTACCACATTTTTTTTACTTTTCTCTAGTAAGATGTCTTTTTTTCGATCACCGAGTGTCGTGGGAACAATTTCTTCAAATCTCATATAATTTCCTCATCAAGTACGACGGACTTAGAATAATCAGGACTAGGCACTTCAAGCTTCATCTGTCACCGCAATTGCCGCTGAAGAGAAATCATTAGCGTAGATGGCAGCACTGTAGCTAGCCCAAAACAGCTAGGGAGTTTTATGGTGATTGATAGTACGGGAGTGAATAGCATAGAGTTTACATTGTATTTATGGTGAATAGGATCACACTGGCTAGCTTTAGTGCTGCCATCTACGTTTGAAACCAACTACGTTTGAAACCATCTACGCTTGTCGTCGGGCGACAGTAAGGACGACATCGCTTAGCATTATCAGGGTTGGGCAGTTGCACTGAGCTGGTCAAGAACTGAGTGTGGTCCTATGCCAATCCCACGACAACTTCGTGTCCACCGGGGTGAAGGTGCGACGAGGGCTGCCGAAGCGGAAACAATCGAAACGTGAAATGGGAGATAAAAAAATGGAAAACTTCCTTTCGAGGAGAGATAGAGCTCAATTTTTTCGATTCATGGGCGTAAAATCTTTCTCCGCGGACTCGCCACCATCGAAAAATAAATCTACGGGAGATAAGGACGGATTGGACAAAAAGTTGGGCATTTTACGCCTCGAAACCTCCGATAAACATGCCTTCCCACAACATAATTCTTTCTCGGTGCCCATCCGAGCGAAAGAACGGACTAAAAAACAGAGGCGAAGCAAAAGTAGACTCTTTGGACTAGAGAGCACTGTTCCTGAGAACCAGGGAGGCATGCAATGACAACAGTAAAGTGAAGTGAGGAGGAAGCACTAGATACGTCAAGGGAAAAAAAGTTACCGCATGAAAGAAGCAGTAAAACGTCAACGCGTATGAAAGAGCCGAGATTTATGCTGCATCGTATACCACGGTGGAAGAGCCTTAAGTGGCAGTGAAAAGGCGGTAGTTAGTTTTACGAAGTCTCAACTTCACTATTACTCATGTCAACGACTTCTTGAACTCCTTTCGTTTTACATGAATTTGGGAAGAAAACGATGGAAAAATGGTGAGAAAAGTAAGATGACTGTTATTATTTCTGCAGGAGGGAAGCATTTTCTTACCCGTCTCGTTCCTGTACCTCAGAAAACTAAATGGAGGTTTAGACACGAACTGGTCACAGTTGGAAAAAAATATCTAAATTAATAGAAACTGACAAGATCCGGCACTGGAGAAGGATACTCAAGATTCATCGATGGATTTAAGAGCTGGAGATGGAAGGACACTATGAAGGACCACATGACCATAAAGGATAATTTGTAAAGGCAATATTCCATGATAAACATCAATCACATGATATAAGTAATTAAAGAGAACCATGTGGTAAAAACCGCAGAGGAAAACAAGTAGATAAGTACTCAATAAGGGCAATTAAAGAGAGAAACAGAGTAGAGGAAGCATAGGATAGAGAAGGAACTGGCATGGGATCGGAAGAAATATGAGTCAGCAGTAAGAACATCTAACTTAGGGTTGTAGGTAGCATCAATGATCAACTTTTGTAACATGAACTACGTACGTGTATATGCTTCGGTGGTTTTTTTCAATAAGTTCAAAGAGCAAAAAAGAGCAAGCGGGTGAAAACTAATCCAAGGTCAAACACCCTTAAGGACAATTGGTTGGGTATTTAGTGTACGTAAATGAATCACATGATAATACAAGACGAAAAGGGAGAAAGTATTGAGAAGTAAGGATTTGCTAACAATGGCTGCAATGGAAGGAAAGATATTAAATGATCTGGGAAGAGGAAGAAAAAGATGGGTTATAAGTATTGGATGAAGAAATTTTACGTTGTGAAAATAATTAAATAGGTCCTTCCACAAAAATGTGATGCACACCGATTATGATACCAGTGTTGCATGGTGCTATCAAGGTAACGCTTACTACCTGATAATGTCAAGCGGCTATTGTTCGTTACATTTGTGACGATAGATGGTGACAGTTTATTACAATTGCATGGAAAATATCAGCACCAATTCCTGAAAGTTGCTAATATTATTCCGAAAATAAGACTAACTTCCAGCAAAATAAGAGGAACGGTACCATACTGCATCACGATGAGATAGATGAGTATCAAAGGAGCCAGGATGATTCTGGGAAACTCAACGGACATGTCTCACGATCTGTCTTTAAACACTTAGCTTTCCCTTTCTCACAGCCACGAAAATCGAGATCATCCTATTGAACAGAGCAATCAAACGGAACACTTCCTGATACCAGCCAACCAAAGCCAAATTAGATCCATTAGTAACATTAAAAGAATCGCCAGAAACTCACAGGTATTGAACCATTCAGCGCTCATGTCACCCTAATATTATATTTAAAAGGATGAAGACTTTTGGGTACATTAAAGACTAATATTGTGAGAGAGGTCCTGAAACACTGATCAGGTAACCCGGCAACGCCCGACGTCACCTACAGGTGACACACTTTTGTGAACACATAAAATGCAACAATGTAATCTTAGGGGCACTGTATGTTTTCGTTACATTTCTTTGAGCCTTTCTGCACCACATACTGGATTATCATATTGTTTCGGCGACAGATGAGTCTTCAGTGAGCCTTTGAATACAAGGCAATGAGGTTATGTGTGGATTTTAGTGACAAGACCTATTGTTATGGTCTGTAAACTTCAGAAGAGGTACGTAAATTATGTTATCATTTTAGTTTTGATAACTAAGTATATGTAAGTTCTTACATAAAATAAAATGCATTGAAAATTTTCATTCATATAGCAAATGAGGTACTTCGAATTTTTGATGTCACCTACAGGTGACGTTGGGAAGTGGAGCATCTTGATAGACTGCATTTATGGGAAAGGCTTCATGGAACGTTTTCAAACTCTCCATTTCACTCATATTGAACTTTTTAAATATTCAAGCGGATTTATTCCCTGCTAATAGTTAAAACTATTTACTGTTTCTCTGAGCTTGATGGAAAATTTTCATGTCAACAATTTTTAGTCGAACTATGTATTTATACGGAATTATTTTATTATTTCTCTGCTTACTGTTGTGTTTAGTTTATTCTAAAATTCTGGGTAAAATACACGGACGTTAATGGTATTTTCATAATTTAATATTATGAATTTTTATTTTATAACTGTGCTTATGGTGTTAATTAAAAATATTTTAATCAATTTTTTATTTGCATTGATAATATTTCATGTTGCACATAACACAGAATATACATGAAACTGAGCTGTCCATGTAGAGCACGTATGAGGTTTCGTTTGATTAAAAAATGCAAGTAACTCGCTCATTAAAATACATTTCCTTCACTAACACATAAAGGTATTAAGAAAAAGCATAAATAAAACAGGACAAAAAATTATAACACATATAGGGAGACTGTTTATTTAGCATGCAATTTAAATAACACGTAGCGTCATACTTAAGAAGGATATGCTTGAAGGCAAATCTTCGCTTCCTCTTCAAAGACGTTAAGGCAACAAACCACACTAATTAAATTAGCAAAATAATCTTTCCCTCAGGACTTTATTTCATAAGAAGACACAAGAAAGTAACAAATGCGTAACTGAAGAAAATTCCAACTTGATAATGGTAATACGCGGAAGATTAAACTAGTGATTAGCACATCGATAGAAACGAAACGTTTAAAATGTTTTTTTAAAACGTTTGAAAAAAAAGTTACAGTATTAAAGCGTTAAAGTATAAGCGTTATTTTTACGGTACATTGCAACCTACGATTAAACCTTCTCATGATACGTCCGACACAGGTTTAGTAACAATTTACGGTTTGAAGATATAGTCTCTGGTAGAAATAATTAAGCAATTTATGAAGGAAAATTATGAGAATTAAATTCTTCTTTATTGGAGAAAACGTAAGAAACTTCTATGTATGTAATTTCATTTATTGCACAATAATTAAAGACGTGAAGGGAATAAAAAGGATATCAAAACGGTTAAAATCCAAGATTAAGGAGTAATACAAACATACATAATGAAATAATATGCCTTTAAAGGTAAAAAAAATTCAATATAGGAGAAAATTCGTGAAAAAAACGTTTTTTTTCCACCCATATATTAAACAGGCTTGCCAAGTTCCTGAAAGGATTAAGATGAAGATTTTACGATGAAAAAACCACACCCTAGGACTAATATCCGTTGAGAAAAACTAACGAAAGAATATTGAGCACTTTTGTCTATAAAATGCATCAAAAATGAAATTAATCATTATATCACAAATAACGCTGTTATCACTTTTGTTAGGACTTACTATAAATTACAGTGGCGAATGAATGGGGGCTATAGACCCCCTTGGGTATCCAACATACCCTAGATAAAATAGCGATGTTTTTCCTACCCCGCTTCTGCTGGAATTTTAACCCCCACTTAACCCCCTCCCCCGTCCCTATCCTGGATCCGCCACTACATATAAAAATACACCTAAAAGAGCGAATAATCAACAATAATCAATGATTAATGAATGGCAAAGAGCAAATATCTGATGCTTACAAAATAAAAATCATATATAAGACCATTTGCAATTGCAGAATTTGCAATAAATATCTGAGGACGAGATTATTTTGGTCCTCGAGACCAATTTTATTAAAATTGGTGTAACCGTGAGGAACCTTCGCTACATCAATTTACCCTGAATCTTTTGTACAGCTGGCATTCCTCGGCTACAGCATTATCAGAAGGTTTTTAACACCTTGAGTCGGAAATAGCCAAGATCCATGAGCTTCCTCTGTGGTTCATTTAACTTCCCACTCATTTCATGCTCACTGGACCACGAGCTACTCTTTCTAAGCTTAAAGAAAATGAAAACGGAAACTTGTCAGCGATGGAAAAGACACGGATGGCGCACGAAAGGTGACTTCAACCCAAGATAAAGCATAATATAATATGAAACATAGAAAAGCTTCTATTTTGAAAAGAGGAGGATATTTTCAGCGCCCATCACGAATCCAATGCAAGATTGGTGGAGAGTGCTGACATTTTATGCTATGCAAATAATTACATAGGTCTTTCTACAAAAATGTAATGAAAACCGACTGTGATTCCGATATAGAGATTAGAATTATCAAGGCGTGGCTTCCTACCTAATAATGCCAAATGACTGTTGTTCATCATATTTAAGACAATGGTTGGTGTATATTACGATTGCATACATGTAATACTACCAATTCACGCACAAACTTAATGGTTAATGTCACCATACCGGTGAAATTTATAAAATGGAGTGAAAGAAGAAGAGAAATAAATTCATCGGCCCAGAGGTGGATACCTCAAGAATAAATATTATATACATAAGTAATTTTTTGCCACTACGCATGGGACAAAAAGTGGAATAGTAAAATCCGAGATCATGGTCAGATGGGATGGATGGTTGACTAAGACGATGGCGTTTGTTTACATATTGTTTATTTCAAATGTAATTGTATTTCCATTAAATTTAATACTCACGAAGGAGAACTTCCAGGATTATCAGTAATCTTTATATACGTATTTATTTTGCTGACTATTTTTTTCCATTTCCCATAAGTTATATTCCAATAATGTTTCCAGAGTTCGACCAACTATAACCATTTTTATACTGTGGATAGTACTAACACAACGGCAACATACGAAGTGAAGTACCTGGGAGTTACGATAATCTCAAGCCTCTCGCGTGGAATACATATTTATAAGGAATATTTGCGGCATAGCCCTGAATAGATTAGAATTCGTCAAGCGTAGATTTTCGGATGAGAAAGTAAAAGAATGGTGCTATTTCGCGCATGTGCGACCGCACCTTGAATATGCAGCGAGCGTATGGGATCCGGTGCAGAAAGACTTAATCCGCGAACTGAATAAAATACAAAGGAAGGCTGCGCGGTTCATCTGCTACGGGCGTACAAACAGCGTTACCCAGATTTAAGCGAATCAGGCTGGGAGCCGCTGGAGACTCGTAGTCTGCGCGCTAGACTTAGATTGCTTGAATAAGAGAACGAGAGCGACACGGAGAACATCTATATATCAGCCTCACTATATTTCCATGTCCGACAGAAGCGATAAATTAAGAGAGATATTTTGCCGAACGGATAGACATAGGAATTCGTTTTTCCCCCAAACCATAAAGGACTTTAATAAACGCTAGTCGAAATTTCCTTAGAGCACTTCCTTTTTATGCGTAAATGGCTGTTGTCCTAACACCCCCTGCCACACGCCTTTTAGGCGGCTTGCAGGGTATTATATGGATGTAGATGTAGATGTAGATAAGAGTACTGAAGTTGGGTCTTGGAAGGTAATTCAGGAATTCAACCAGTTTAGGTTCTCCATCACGGACGACGTTTCGATGAACGAGTCGTTCATGTCCATTAGGGCATCGTCATCACGCCCTATGACGATGAATTACTCGTTCATTGAAACGTCTGCCGTAACGGAGAACCTGACCCGGTAGAAATCCCGATTAACCTTCCACGACACAATACACTGGGAAATCTTGCGATCATTCTTTACTGTAGTTGGGTTTTAAATAATGACCTCGGCTTTATTGTTTATTGTATAGTTTATTGCCCAGCCTTCGAAAAGCATCTTTATATACAATTACTCTGAGGTTTAACACACAGCAGATTCAAAGGCCGTGGCTAGGTCTTTACTTCTGCCAAAAGGGCCCTATTGGTGAGGCCTCCACGTTCATTGGCGGGGTGATAGGAACGCGGGGCCGCGGAGGTGTCGACCTGCGCTTCCTCGTCACCACCGCCCAAAGCGGCCGGGAGGGAAGGAGACCCGTTAGTCACACACATGTGCCGCGGCGAGCATTTCTATGGGCGCCACGCACCCAACGACCACGTCCCGTTTCCCCGTGCGTCTCACACACGGCGGTGCATTCAAGGTATTCCCGAAGTGACCGACGCGAACGAATTCGAGGGAGAAAAACACAAGAGAGGTCAACATTGAACGGAGGATTTCCTCTACAATTAATATACCTACGTTTCTAGGTATATCTATCCACTAGATTCTCACGACCACAATAGATTATAACCCAGGATTCTGTTTTAAGAGCGAAAACTTCATAATCTACTAGAAAATGATTAGGTAATATTTCTAAGCCTGCCGCGTGAACGGCGGTGAAATATACATGGATTGCCATGAGAAAAAAAGTTCACCAGACCGGAAAATTGAACCACAGACGTTTGACTTGACATTTTTCCGAAACTTCGGCCAACATGACCGAAGCAACCCGGTGCAGAGCCCGAGAAGAATACCTGAATGCTTAAACTTGTCTTAAAAGTCGTACTAAAGAGCTGGACGTTTTATAGGAGAGTCTGTTGTTCGCAACTACTCAAAGACCCAACTCGACTTGAAGATAGTCATTAGAATGGAGAGAATCACAAGCTTCTCTTGAAAACAGCCAGTTACAAGGAAGAAAGTTATCCTTTGATAGTAATATAAAGGGTGGAAATCCCCCTATCTATCTTATCTGGTGCATAGCCCGAGAGGAGTATATGAATATAATTTACCGCGATGAATTAAAATCGTATATTGAGATAAGTACAGAAACATTTCTCGGATTTTCCACCGGGTAATTGGCTCCATGTCTCTCGACGTTTCGAAGGGCGATTTGACCTTTTCAAGGGCAAATCGCCTTTCGAAACAACACAAAAAGAGTAGCCAGGAATTTTTTGCAAAACCAGGGGAAAAAAAACAGGGTACTAATTGTAAGTAGTGGGCTTTGAACTAATTTTAACACTTTTCATAATCGAAAAAACTTCATTGTTCAAAGGAATCTTTTGCAAATTCATGATTTTTCAATGTTTGGTTTTCTTTTGTGATTCCAAGTAAGTGTGGTTTCATGTATCGGGGGGTCCGTAACCCCCGGACCCTCCCACCTCGCTACGGCACTGCTCAGGGGAACTTTTGAAATCATTCAATGATTGTGCGAAAAATCCACAGAGAAAAAATTATTCGCCTTGACCAGGATTAGGCATCGCGCAGGATTTGGACTGCTTGTGGCATCATATGCTCAACGCCTAGTCTGGTGGTGTCCACAATGACTCACAGAGAGGAATGACGCCTCGATAACTGAACTGGCTGAAGCCCTCGACCGGAAATCGGGGGATCCGGGTTAGTATCCTGGTCAAGGCGAATGATGTTTTTCTTTGAGTTTTTCGCACAACTTGTGCATTGCGGGCGACTCCCGTAAAAGTATTCACCTTGGCTAGTCCCAGGATACTTAAAAAAAATCATTCAATGATCATTTAGAAGATCCCCTGAGGATGAAGAGCAAGTCGCCCTTCGAAACGTCAGGAGACATGGAACCAATTATCAGGTGAAAAACCCGAGAAACTTTTTTTGCACTTGATGCTCCGGGAGAATCTAAAGGCCGTTTTACACGGTACACGGAATTGCGCAATCTGACGTACGTGCGAAGGCGCAATCAAAATTGCGTCGTGTAAAGCGGTGAATTGCTAGAACACATGCGTGAATGCGTGATGGAAAAATAGTCCCTGTTCTAATTTCGTTCAAGCATTCGCGTAATTCGACGCCATTTTATAAATTAATGCAGCTCTAACCTGCGCAATTCCGTGCCCCGTGTAAAACGGCCTTAAGATCATACATCAAGGTAAGCAGTTTTGAACGTAGGTACATATTGGACTGAAGGAATGCCTTCAGAAAGAGTAGCAACTTCCAAACGTCTACCAAGTCCTGCGACTTTTCCACCGCAGTGACTGCCACGGGTTGAAAGCTCGCTCACTCCGATTGATCCGATCCACGTGGTCGGCCAATCGAGGCGGATTCCGCGCCGCCGACTCCGGTTACGTCCGCGACTCTCCGGAGAGACCCTCACGTAGTCTCACCGTCCTGACCGCAACCGAGCTCTTAATAAATTTCACTGATACGCTTTCGAGAATTTCCGCGATGACGGGACATTACGTGAGGGATCCAAGTCTGTTACAGTAACATAATAAACGGGAAGCGAATCGATGATTGGAGCAAGGACGTGAGAAACATATGTAATACCGTCACACCTAATCGCCGCTCCGAAGACGTTACGGTGGACCAAAGGTTATTAATTTGTTTTGTCGGGAGTATATTTCCCCAAGACAATTAGAAATTCAAGAAATGACGAAGACACAGAGATTCAGAACAAAATAACCTTAACAAACATACTTAAGCATGTATGCAGCAAACAAAATTCTGACATCAAAATTACTGTCATAAAAAAACAAAGTTAAAAGTATACAAAATTACAATCATACCAGTTCTTTTATACTTCGCATAGATGTGGATAATTGACAAAAAAGCAGAAATGAAAATAACATTTGAAAATAGAACCTGAGAAACGTTTTAGGACCTACCAACGAAGGGGTCACATGGAGAGTTGAATCCAACCAAGAAATCAGGAATATCTATAAACCTTCAGACATTATAGTTGAAGTCAAAATCAGAAGATTAAGGTGTACATGGCATGTAATAATAAGAGAAAATCGAACTTTGCTGAAAGATGTATGAAGAATTAATCCATCAGGAAGGAGACCTCGCGGACGTCCAAAGAAGCGATTGGAGGACCAAGTGAAGACAACGTCTTCGGAAGCTTGGAGGAGCAGAAGACGATACCATGGACGAGGAGAATTGGAGGCGGCTTGTTGAAGAGGCCAAATACCACCATGGGTATCCATGTCCATGGGAGTAAGTAAGTATACTTCCCAAGAGGACTAATTACTCCCGCTCGAACGATAATAACTTCCTTTTTAACCTACTGTGTCATCCTGAAAATTTATGAGCATTAAGTGCTGACCTTTTTTAACATTTGACGATGATTCATTATTGCGAGCGCGTTTTGTTTGCATGGATGTGCAAACCTGCGGAGTGCACGAGATATTTTGATAAAAGCACTTTTCACTTACAGGCTCTACTTTCTCCGTATCTCACCCGCCAGTAACCTCATTCTACTCACCCCAATCGGTGAGGCGTGTTCAGTTGCTGTGCTTAGCTATTTTTCCGGAGTTGTAGCAAAATAAAAACACCTCCATTATTTTCATAGAGTAATTTAAGTAATGACGATATTTGCTACCGATCGTATATTCCATAGCGATCTTAATTACAGTGACTTAAAAGCTTCCAAACTCGCCCCAGCTTAACGTACTCGTCAACGTAATATAGACGATCGATATGTAGGATGATCTAGGCTATGAAAGGTAGGTAAGAAAGATTTTCAGCTATTCAACAATTTTATTCATGAACCAAATATATCGCAAGACTCGTGGATTGGCTAGATTAAATAAAAAAATGATCATTGCAGGATTCTCGAAATGGTTTTTAACACATCGGTATTACGAATGTCGTTGGAAAAAAATTATTTAAGAATGATATCATCATCAACATAAACAGATTCAAATCAAGACTCATCAATAATTGTATATATGTTGTCTAAGTTACCCATCCAATGTCATTTCTATAAATAATTAGTCAACTGGACTAGGAATAGGATGCGCAATGCAGATTCATAGGAAAAAAACTTCCTATGGCCAACTTGTGTAAGGAAGAGGACATACCTTGGGGTGAAAGGAAAATGGAGCAAGTGCACGAAATTGCAAGACGGAGGGACCTTGACATTTTCGCCGATATCGTGGGCACGGGACACGAAAAGCACAATATTGCTTCGCATAGACTTATAATTCGTCACGGATTCTTCCGATAACACGAATTTGAATTTCGCAAAACTTGAAAGAGCACGCGATAGAGGGGACATAAAATATATTGAGAAATTCAAGGCGTTTCAATTCCGCCAAAAATGTCAAATTTATGGCGTTATGAATGCGCTACAATGTATTTCTTTTCCCGTGAACGCAATGTAATGAGAAATAGCTTAGTAAAACTGACTTTAATGCGGAGGACAACGAACAGCTCCGAGATTTGAAAACCTGATAATATTTTAACAATGTGTAAAATTATAAATGAAGCCATCATCAACATCTGTTGCTGCCAAGATATAGTTACTTATGCATAGGTGCGGAAAAACGGCGCGGCGATAGTTACTTTTTACGAACAAATATAATTGAGAAGGCTAAATGCAACTTTTGATTGACATTAGCATTCACACACTATAAACACAAGTCGATTACACTGCGGATAGCATACCAGTAACGAATAAAAAAAAAAACTCAAGGGGGGCGCAAAAAATATTTTGAGGTGCATACACTTTTATCGTGATGAAAAATAAAGTCACATGCTATGTTGAAGATAGTTTTATTTATTCTGATAACACGCATATATAAGACAATGCTATCTTATAATACAAAAAAGTTAGATTTTTGGTTCTGCAATGTTCGGCAGTACGGGCAGCCCCGCAAGGGGGTCGCGCGCCCCCCATATGAATCCGCCACTGTAGTATACCAGACTCAATCGGGAAATCCGGGTTCGGTTTCCACTCAAGTCAAATGATATTTTACGCGGGGAATTTATTCCTTGGGTGCTCTGGGCTGATATCGGTGTCAGCGGACCAAACAAGTACTATACTACTAACCTAGAGATCGCGGACTCTAATCCCGCCTGGTTTTTCTCCCGCAAGAGCACGCAAGTTTGCGAATAGCCCCTATGTTTTATTGTTAGGAATACTACAGGTGTTACTACTACAATTCTCTAGGTATTCGGCAGTCGTAGTCACCTAAACACTTCACGAATGAAACAATAGTTGAGTTTCCAACCACATATTTATTTCCTTGGTACAACATGTTTCGACACATAGTTTCCATCATCAGGTCAGGTATCGATCAGGCACCCAAACCTCCATTCAAGCCCCATTGCTATAAAAAAACACTAGCAAATTTTAAAAATATTTACATCTGATGACGACTCCAATTCTTTTAAAACACGCCCTACCAAGAAAACAAATTATTGTAAGAAAACAATGTTAATTTTACAATAGTGAAATTAAGCTCTCTTATAATTGAACCAAATACGATCGAACGAAATGATAATTTCATCGCGGGTGACTTTTCACAAGGTAACCTTTACAACACAGTACTTGTTTTGTAAAAGATATTTTTTGTGAAAAACTGAAAGCCAAAAAATGGGCTAAATTAAAGTCGTGGAAACTAGGAATCGGGGCAAAAAATCGTGTATTCTCGAGATGAGTCGATGTATAGGTCGCGAACTCACGCGCTCCCGTCTCATGGAAATTGCGCGGAGAAGACATTCAAAATGCTTTTGTTTGCGGGGAAGAGAGACAACACGGGAAGGTGGTTTCACAATTAACGGGAACGGCCCGGGGGAGGCTGCGTGAACGTCGCTTCCCACAAGACGGGAGATAATCCACACGGGAGGAGGGGGAATTCTCTCATGCCATTTGCCACGGGAGGAAGATGACGCCTCTTTTAAAGGGCGGTGATGTAACCGCGCGAGAAGCCGAGGAATTGGGCTTGACATCGGTGAATGCATTCACGCAACCTAAGGGAAAATCTGGCCAATCGTTTTACAGCCAAATATGAGCACTTATTTGGGCATAGATGCTTCTTTATTTTTCTTCATATATTCAAGTACCACCGAAAACAGCACCAATGGCCTTCTTACAACAGGGCTTTCATTTTAACAATCAAATGTGCACGAACATCCATGTCTTGTATAGGGGCAACCTACCCAGGCGGGACTCGAAGCTCTTATGTGACTGGCAAGGACTTAACTCCGCCGCCACCGAGGCCGGCATGATGCAGGAAGTAACATTAAGATGATGGAAGGCTTATTAGCTATTTAGTTATGATATTACACTCGGTGCTTAATCTCAAAGGTTGGATAGGTGAGGGCTGGGCTCACCCTAGACTAAGCTGAAGGAGTGTGAATTCACACATTAAGGGTAAGAGTATTTGTACAGAATCTTGTACGTGACATCAGTCGGTCTTGACTGTTTTGCAAATTAATTTTGCTAATATTGTACTAAGTTCTTCATGTATTATGATTATTTTGAAAAAAATTCACCAAATTATGGTGTTTTCTTGCTGCGTAAACTTATAATTATAAAAAATATTTAAAAAATAAAGCGTAAATAAGAAAGAGTAAGTTCCTAGGGTCTTAGCACTTAGAGGAATTTTGTTAGCTTCCGTATGGTTCACCATATTTTTGAACCCTGGACCCTACAGACAGCAACTAAGCGCTCTACCAGACCACATTAGGCCATCACACTCCTACAATAGACATAATGAAACATGAGAGAATTATTTTCGCTATGAGTGAATAGCCATGACATTTTCCAAAATATTGTAATAACTTACAAACAGACTCTCAAATGATAGCGTTTTCAGGACTTAGATATTCGGCGGTATACTTATTTGAATCGAAAATTGCACATGTTAATTTAATAAGGGATCACGCTCTACCGGTGAAATTATTTGTTGGTTGTTTTTATACATGGCGAAGAAATCGATTCTGATTGCGGAAGACTATGAATTCTCTTCAATTAAATTAATAATAGAAAACAGTGGCGGATCCATGATAGGGACAAGGGGGGGCTAAGTGGGGGTTAAAATTCCAGCAGTGGTGGGGGTCGGAAAAAATCACCAATATATCTAGTGTAAATTGGATACCCAAGAGGGGGCTATTGTGCTTCCCCCCCCCCCCCAATAGATCCGCCGCTGATAGAATATATTTCATGCTTTCACGGAAACTTACACGCGAACTCGTCGGCCTACTCGTCGGGTTCAGTTCATAAGTTGTATTATTCTTTACTATTTGTTCTTCTGCCAGATTGATACTAATGAATGCACGAAACAAATCATGTATAACATCCGGGCGTTTGTATGGGCGTTAACCAAGTCGAGGACAAGTTTGGTAATGAAGATCAACAGCTGGCAATTTATGTGCATAGACTGCAGGCGCATTGAGCAGAATAAGGAGAAAGTGTTTTTGCTTGCCGCGCCATTAGCAACCTAAATTTTGGGCGGTACTCAAAGCGTCATAATATTCCACATTAAGAAAATCTCTTACGAAACCGCGTCACCTAAGTCGGCGACCTCGACAGGAAATGATCGATGTTCCCGATTGAAAGTCATTCTTTCACGAAGCGGATCTCTGCAGGAATACCAGCTAATATTTTTAGTCTAAAGTAACCTTTAGTAGTCATCAAACATTGATTAAAAACCTCCTAACAAAGCATATTCTCCCACATGTATAAAAAAGGAAAAAATCAAGACTCATCCTTCATTTTTTTACCTCAGAAATGACACACCGACGCGACGGCAATTTACATTTACGCATAGGAAAACTTTTAATCAAATCCTATGAGCACGATATATAAGGTATGTAAGAGTTGAATAAAAACGGAAATAAAAACAGTCCTTGAGAGAAATTTAAAATTGAAAGGGAATTAAGGATAGGAAAATATCAAGTTGAAGCGGTTTTAAGGTTCGTATTATAAGCTATACATCGTGAGCGGATCCAGGATTTTTCTCGAGGGGCACAAGGGTCAGCAGGTCTTCTTATATTTGAGATTAAAAACAAAATACAAAAATTACTGTAGAAAACATTCCCTCTATTTTGATATGTAAGTCATTAATATTAAATGAAATGATTGAGGCTCCTTAATACACAAAATAAAAAGAACGTAATGATAACCGTATTAAAAATCTTGTCTATTTTTTAAATGTCCGGGGGGGGGGGGGGGGGGCACGCGCCACCCAGATAGAATAATCCCCTCAATAGAATAACGCTTGATCACAACTCGACACACCTAAATTTAAGTGTCCTTGAAACGATCTCAACTTTCGCTAGCTCGCTCCAGATATTCATACAGCTCCATACTCAGATGACGTCATTCAACGCCGTTGTAAGTTTCGATACAAAACCAGAAGGAACGAAAATTTGGCAAGCATTTCCATTTTTAGGCATTCCTTATAATTAACTTAAATATAATCGTAACATGAGATCATGTGGACAGAAAGGTTCATGTAGCATTTAAGGAGCCAAGATTAGTTTTCATGTGAGACATAGAAAAATTGTGCAAAGACATCAATGTCAAAACAACAAACACATAATTCATCATGTAATGGATTTACCTCAGCACGCATGCGTAAATCTTTCTCGTTAATGACAAACAAAAACTCTTATATATCTCATTCCGATTTTTATTTGATGTTAATGGAGAATATCACATACAAAATACATTATATAGGGTACAATCACGCCTTAATGAAATGAATGCGTCATTCCTTAGGGGCAATATTAGGGCAAAAGTGACTAGCATCTCCTGCTGCAGAGCGCACAGATAATAGGTTAGTCAGGACCCCGCCACAGAACCTCGCATTTCCAAGAGATACAAATGGAAACAAAAACACTAATCTAATAAGTAGGGATAGAAAGTATGTATAAGAATAATTAGTAGTAGGTAGTTTGTATGCACAACTTACAATTTTTGAGAGCTAATTAATTGTATTCTTCCTAAACAAAATGAACCAACGTGCCTAGAGGCCTGTTTACACGGTGCATGAACTCGTACGAGTTATTGTATAAATGCATGAACGTGTAAATAAACGCCAAAATGCACCGCGTAATCTCTTAGCTTGTGCGAATGCATTAGTAGAAAATAGAAGCAGTTCTAATTGGATTCATGCATCCGTTCACGTTCCGTTCCACCAAAATCGTTCGCGTAATCAGCCTAACTCGTGCGTGTTAGTAAATACTCTTGTGTTCATGTATCGTGTAATCAGACTTAGATAACACTAAAAAAGACGCTTTATTCGTATGAAATTTTGGAAGCGTATTACGAAAAGCGCGGACAGCAAACGATTCTCTCACCCATCCTCAGTATCTTTGCATTCTTGCCTTCCGCTAATGACCAGATGACCAAGGCCTTGATGCAGGCCTTCCGGCACTCTTTGCGCCTCGAACGAAACGAGTAAGGAGTTCAATCAAGCTCATTTCCACCTCACAGTCACCGGCGCGAGAATTACCTACTCTCCGACTTACTTCCGCCTCTCGTAACTTTCACTAATTGTGCGTAATGTTCACGCGTCACCGAAATAATAATTTTTTTACCCCCTCTCAGAGAGAGAAAGAAAATTGCTACACTCGCGTTCCATGTGACGTGAGATTTTCGAAATTAGCGTAACGTGCGGCCACACGGAAATACTCACTAACTACCGCATTAACATAACGAACTATTAAGGATGCGTTATCCCATGACGGGATTTCAGAGAAGGATTATGTAGCTTTCATCTGAGTATCCGCAAAGCAGGAAGTGAAGTCGGCTCTTTTGTTATCACCTTAGCAACGGCATCATGAGAAAGCATCAATCCTGCTCGACGGATTATTTTTCATGAATTAGTTGTTTGAATCTTAACCAACAGTATTTAAATTTTCCGAGCTTAGAGAAAGGCCTTATTTTTAAATTGGCGTGTATCTCACATTTGAATATTTTCCCTAACAATTTTCTCAAGTGTAAAATTTATCTAATTTATGCCTCAGCAAATTTTGGTGAGCTTCAACACAAAATGCCCCAAAAATTGCAAGATGGTGACATAAGAATGATCAGGTACTCTCCCTGCGAATTCAATGGATAAAGTGCTCCAACCGGGTAAGAGAGATAATTACGTCCGGCATTTCGAGGTGCGAAAGATTCATCATCTACAAGGCACTTTAGCCATCCCTAAGAGCGCTTTATCCATGACACATGAACGACTACACAATACATCACAAAAATAAATATGCGCGCGACCTATAGGGAATAATGCACCCCTACATATGTACACCTCAAAAACAGAGAAAATAAATCAAAGGTAAAATAGGAGGGAAAACTTGATTGAAACGCTACAGATATGAACGCCCAAGACAATGTTCAAACTATTTCCAATGACGAGATTATACGAAACACGTATCGGATCAAGGCCGTCACCAGAATTTTTTTTATCCAGGCTCATTACGGGCGGGCTCATTTGGTTAGAATGCATATGACATCTTATCCTCGATACGTTAAGGCAGGTCCGTGGAAAATCTCCACCCTTTCCCGCTAGCTTTTCGGCCTTTCACTGAATTCAAATTTCATATATAATTGCTTATCTTACCTGTCGCATTCTAGCAAAGGCGGATCTGTGGGTGGGGGGGGGGGGGGTGCTAAGGAGGCTATGGCCCCCCACAATTGGGTATCCAATTTACACTAGAAAGAATGGTGATTTTTTTCCGACCCAAACTACTACTGGAATTTTAACCCCCCCCCTCCCCCTTGTCCATATCCTGGATCCTCCAATACAATCTGGTATACCATAAATTTGTAACACACATTGATTACTAACATAAAACTAATGGTGGAATCAAACTCAAGTATATATTGCTGAATAAATGATATTAACTAACAATATGTCCAACAATTCTGAAGGTGATGTTAACGATGAAATACAAGATTTAAGCAGAGAGATACACGATTGATCTCTCAAAGATTTGATAATGTGATAAAATATTAAGAGCTTCCACATACTTCTCCCACTTGAAATAGATTATCATCACATGTGAAATAAATCACTTTCAATGCAAATTTCAGCAAAGAAAACATATCGTGATTCATTTTCTAGAAAATATTTGCTGCCATTTTTGTCATTCATACTTGTCATTCGTGGAAATTGAAAGTATCTAAAACAGGCGTTAATCAAAATTCCCTAAATACAATCTGATTGCACTAGTCGATGTTTAAATAGAAAGATAATGCTTTCAAATGCATCAGGCTCTTTGTCTGCTATAATATGGTTTTGGGAAGACAGCTATTGTACAACTTATACACTTGTACACTCACAAGCCTAAGTGGGGAGGGAGGGCAGGGGGGGCTTGCAGAGGTTACAAACCAATTCTTTTCATTTTAATATGTTTAATAGTACTTGTATCCTTGTAAACGATTAAAGGGATTCGCCATGTAAATGCATAGCTACAAGTATAAAATGTGAGAGAAGTCTAAGTTGTATTTATTGTAGAGCCAAGCCCTTCCTAATAGAAAATTTACATGGGAGAACACCCTTCTCTGACCATGGGGTTTTCCATACTCCTTGGACCCAGGCAATGACACCACCCCCCAATTCATTGCACCCCTGCTCAAAAGTCTATTTACTTAGTACTGTCACACCAAGATTGATTTCATTGTGCATGCCGTTACCCATGTTTTTACATTTTAACCTTAAATTTCTTACAGAGGTTAAAAGGTCTATGCTAAATGGGTTGAATAGACACAGTATTAATTCGCTAAAAAAATACGAAATGTATGGTAAGTGTACATGACGTTCAGAAGAATAATATATCCCTTTCCAGATAAAAGCTGAAGCTGAATAATAGAGGAAGACTCATGGATGGAAAAGAATGGTCAAGGAACAAGACAATTATTACCCCCACAAAATACCTGCCTATTAATGCCCACTACACTCTGCTTCCTTACAGACAACTCTGACAATCTTACAGAGAATCTAAACACATAGATAACTTAGTAACTTCTTACGTTTCATTACCAATCAGATAAATTAAAGTGTGTAAAGAAAACTATACATTGATAATTTTTAGAGCCTGAAAATGTAGAATGCCTACTCCTGAATACCATCATGCTCACACACCAGACTGTACTAAAACGGCCATTAAAACTGGAAATATTCTACCAATTAAGGGTGAAATGTGGTACATTTACTTATATTTTCATACCTGCATTCATGCTCCACGTATTGGAGCTATGATTTCAGCTGTAATTCTATAAAATCTAAAACTACAGGATTAAAATGATGAAGCTCTAAAATGCAATGCAAAGGTAACTTACACTTTGTCTTACTATGTACAAGGGGTAGTTCCAGGAACTGGTTAGTGGGGCACCTTGGAAAAGGTTGTGAGCGGTCAATCGTGGGATAAATAGGGTCCAGACAGGGGAGTAGCTTGACAAGCCTAGTGTATTGATTAAAGAAACGATTCCTGGATTAAAGAACAATCAGAATTATGCAAATAAACTATTGACTTGAATCACAGAGGTCAAGTCAAAACTAAAAATTTTGATTACTGCATTTCAAGCAAGCAGGATTTATGTGATATGAATACATGCAATTTTTTCCAGGGATATGGGGGGATCTATCACCCAGGTCCTCCCAGCCATAGTTACACCACAAATTTTTAAGTACAAAATCTAAAAGTTTCCGTATATTCAATATCAGCCATGAAACTGATAATGTAAAAAACAGAAACAGTATAAAATAAGAAATCGGTGAAGCCAAGAAGGCACAAAATGGAACAAAACCAGGTATCTTATTTAAAAGGATGCTATACCTTGGGACAAAACAAATCAATAACTAACAGCCTTATCTAAGTGATAGTTGTCGCCAAAACTCCAGCAGGCTCCACTCCACTGCTAATAGCCACTTCAAGCCCTGAACCACAAAGCTATGCTGAACTACGTGGCTATGCATCTCTACACTTCTAGGTTTAAAGTTTAGTATTTCCAAAAATCCTCTATCCTTCACCTTCAATGCGGTATCCACTGTTCTGCTCTCAACCGTGTGGTCATTGATCTCGTCTTAGTTACACCTAACTGCTTCTGTCAGTTTGTTTGAGTGGTGGAATGAAATTCTATGGTATTCTGGGTCAAGAAATTTTATCAACATACGGAGGTGATGCCTCATTTGCTGTCGTTAAATATTCAGCTTCATCTCTCATGGCAATGGTGTAACTAGGATTATGCTTTAGGAAATGGTGGGCCTAGGGGGGTGAACCCACCCCCAAGGCAATGAGGGGGTGGGGAGGTGGCCACCAGCAAAATTTTGAAAAATAACATGCCTGGAAATACATTTTACATCATTTTGGGACTTTAAATTTGGGTTTCACTCTTAATTCCACAGAAAACCATCCTTACAGAGAAAACATTAGTACTTATGCTATAAAATTTGTCTCAGGCTTTGGGGGTGGGGGATCTATTCCCTTATCCCCCCCTATAGTTACCCCACTGCCTCATAGTACATTATTGTAAATTCTCATCATGACCACAGAATTTTAACAGTAATGCATATGAATGATTCGCAGTAGACTTATCAAATCTTGTTAACCATAACCAAAATGCATGAAGGAGAGAAAATTTGTTTGGCACCATATTAACCCCTCCAGCTCACTTTTAATCATTCAACGGAGGGTTTTTATCTAGCTTGTTTATGTTTTAGGGTAACAAAATAAAAAGTCTAATTGTTAAATATTCACTTATTGTCAGTGTATAAGGTACCAAGAGAGGACTTCTTCAAATTTTACTATAATTTTTTTCTTGCTTTTCTTATGATAGTGGAAAAATGAAATTCCTTTTAATTTTATCTACCCAGGCTCTGGCATTAAATTGCGTTAGAAGTAATTTATGACTAAGTGAATAAAAGTTATAATTTACAATGAAGCATCACCTACACACCTTTTAACTCAACATAAGATCAGGCAAGTGTGAAAAGGAGTAAGCCAGTAAATTAGCAGAAGAGAAAGACCTCTTAACATCTCAGTAATAAATACATACTAGTGGTCCTATTACGACACGAAAATACTGAAGATAATGCGCATAGACATATACTAAAGAATGGGTGTCTCCAATACACATTGACTTTCATTGTTTCCATCTCACTTAACAACATCATGAGGTAAAATATGAAGGATCCTAAAATTTTTACAAGCAAATTATTACAAACCATGGGTGCTATGAATAAATGAATTGAAATTGAATAAATACTATTCATGTACTCACCAGAGAGAAGTTGCATCCATGCGCAGGATCTAAAGACACTTGGAGGGGAGATGAAGAAGAAGAGGAGGAAAGCCACTAAAGTGATGAGGGATAGAAGCACTGACACTGCGACGAGAATGGTGGCTGCTCTGAATGCCGCAGGTAAAGGTGATACATCCGAGGAAGAAGTTGACGAAGAGATCACATCGGAGATTGATCCTTTACACTCCTCTTCCTCGACCAGCCCAGCAGAAACTGGAAGCATTACATAAATTTTAACATTAAAGGTAAGTAGGTTGTCGTTCGCTCAAAATATCTTTTGCACCCTCCCCCCTTGTGTTTTTTCTGTAGCCGTTACTGGTTTGAGTATCAGAAGATCAGAATGTGTGGCCAGATTCCATCATTTATTGTATTTTCACATGCCCCAAGGCTTTACACAAATAACAAAATTGTTTACGTAACATAAGAATACGCTGAAAACAGTAAAAAGGCAACAATTCGTTGCTATGCCGGCCAAAGGCGATTCCGTCAAGAGTAACTGAAGAGTTTTCGAGTAGAAAATACCCTAAATTGCCAGTACATCACATCAATAATAATAATAATCGTACGATATAAACTTCATTTGCAAACAAACAAGTTTTCCGCCGAACAGGTTATTTCCATGACTAAATCAAAAGTTTAGTTTCATTGTTATGAAATTGAACATTTCCATTTAAAAAGCAATCAAAATAAGAAGGAAAGAAATGCAGAATATGGGTTTTGAACATGATACCGTTCGGGAAAAAGGGAAATAATTAACTACATACCCGAGCTCTTGCCAGATGAAAAGGAGCAGTAGGTCCAGAGTCCAAACCTTCCTGGTTGTTGGGTTTGCAGCTGCAGAGTACCTCCATAAGTGTATCCCGTATCTCCAATCCACTCGGGAGTGACAAGGGCGACTACGCTAATGATGGCATAACATATGGAAAATATACCCCAGAGGACTCCGATGGCTTTTGAATTCCGAACGTAATTGGTAGCATACATCTGATGGGCTTCCACATATTCCACTTTGGACCCCATACTGAATTCGGAAACTGTGATATATATACACTATTTTATAACCTTAGATAATGTCATTCATGCGAATAAGGCGATGCTATTCGCAGATGAGCTCACAGAAACACACACGGTTTATGACCACCCACAGAATCTTACGAGGAAGAAGAGTTGGGGAGTGCTGGGTGCAACGTCAACACTAGTTGACAAGTTAGCACTATCACAGCATCCCTCGAAAATAAGAAGAATGCGGAACCACCACTCACGGCCGCACAACACGAATGATCATTACTCGAAAGGTTCGTAACAGGACTTCGTAACTTTCACTGAGCAAAGGCCAACTCCGCCCGTTGAAATCTCCAGCAGCCTCTCCTTTACCTAATATTGCTTCCACTAATGGCGGCCAGGTGGACACACTTTTGCAGATTAAGATTTTTATTCAAAAGAATATTTAAAAACAACCAATAGGCCTCTTGTTTTGAAAAAATGTACTTTCACCCAGTTTAAGGCAAGGGTTTACGTGTACGCCTTAAAATGTACTAAATAAATACTATGCGTAATTACGCTCCCATACAAGAGATTGAAGTAGTGTTTTATTTTTCCGTTGCGGCAGCACCATCTGGATATATTCTCTACTGCCACCTCTCGAGATCGGAACGACTTACATAGGGGAAAAAACCGCAGCGCGCGGTCGCGCGGTGATGAGACTTTAAAAATATTTTAATTTAGCAAATCGAAAAATAGACCACTCGTATTTAGGTTAAAGCCATCTTCTGAATTTAATATACGATACTCACCATGCAAAAGTATGCCAAAAATACTACTGAAGCATAAATAATAACCACCACCATAAGTATTAGATAAATGAAAAAATGAAATTTTGTCGTTTTATTGATTATAGAATGGGATAACTTTTCGCGATCTCGTTGTAAAAAATGAAGAAATCGTTAGTTAATACCTATCCCTTATTAATTCCGTATGCTTATTAAATTTATTTCACGAAATTGTGATATGCCGGAATTTAATGCTGGAAAAGGAGTTTGAAAAGAAAGAATGAGCGATAAACAGTGAATGAAGAGGATGGATACAAAGGCCTCATTTTGAAGGGAAAATCAAAGATATAAAAAAATGTTGATATATACCCGATCCAACATGTTTTAGGTCACTGGCGGATACATACGGGGGGCGCGCCACCCCCTTGCCGAGCCGCCCGCATTACCGAACATTGCAGAACTGCAATTTTAACTTTTTTATATCATAAGGTGGCATTGCCTTGTTTATGTATATATATGATCAGTGTTAATAAAGCTTTCTTAAACATTGTACATGACTTGATTATATTTTTTATTACGAAAAAAGTAAAGGTAGCTGAAGATATCTTTCGCGCCCTCTCTTGAGTTTTTCTGTTTCCTTCACTGGTTTAGGTACACTGACGATCTTATTGAGTTTTATTTTATTTTCGATGAGGTTTTAATTGATTGCCATTGGGAAAAGTGCCCCGGGGAACATTTGTTCATGGTTGGATTCCCGGTAAAGAATTTTTTTCCAATAGCAATTAATGTGAACATCACCGTGAAATGGATTTAAAAAACTTTCAAAACGGTCTCAGTGACGCATTTAATTTGAAAGTAATCATAATATGGTTCGTTGAATGCCAAAAATTATTTTTTTGCAGAGGTATGCATCTGTGTCAAATTTAATTGTGACAATCGATTATAAACTACAATGTTCTTTATAATATAGTCCGACACCGTTGATATTTCTTGGCCATCGCTTGGGAGAATATTCATTCCAAATTATGTTCCTTTGATATTTAAAATGAAGAGAAATACCAGGTGGTTCAATTAATGAATCACAAGACTCTTGAAACAGATTGGGTGCTGATAGCGGTTACTGCCTTTACTTCTTATTTTTATAGGCGACTATGAAAATTTCATATTTTAAGAACATGTTAATTGAATCCTACTCTACATATATATATGTATCCGATAATCTCCAATATTTTAGAATATAAGTTTCGTTGGAATTAAGAAATCAAGGACTTTTGAAGAAACATTTGGAAGACCCACTATTAAGTTAATTAAGGTTGAAAAAGAGGAGAATGTTTCATAAAGTAATAGAAAAGAACTACGATAATGATATTTGGGAATAAATGTTAGAACTGGAGTTAAAATGAAAATTGACATGGGAGCTGCTATAGAGGCCATTTAGAACTCTGTAGGGTAAGTCAGAGAGAATAAAAATAATTTTTTCATGTGCCTGAAAAAATATTACCTACTAGGGAAAGCCGACGAGCTTGGTGGGTTACATTTACTACGTAAGCTATTACCTAATTGTGGTGGTCAATGTGTCAGTCAATAAAAAAATTTAAAAAAGTACACATTATACCGAGCAATTAACTTTCCAGCTAAATTTAAAAATATTTGAGTGCGTGAGAGAGATAACTTTATTTGGTGGTCATCATCACTGGTCAACAATCCTAGGATTGGTTTGACGCAGCTCTCCACTCAGTTCTCCTATCAGCTAATCTTTTCACTCCTACATTTCTTCTCTTTCACATCTCTCTTTACTTGTTCCATATATTTTGTTCGAGGTCTTCCTTTTCCATTCTTGCCTTCCACCTGTCCTTCGACGATTGTCTTCATCAGGCCATCATGTCTCAAGATGTGGCCTATAAGGTTGTTCCGTCTTCTTATTAAGGTTTTCATGAGGCTTCTCTTCTCTCCTACCCTTCTTAGGACTTCCTCGTTACTAACTCGGTCGATCCATTTGATTTTCATCATTCTTCTGTAGCACCACATTTCAAAGGCCTCTATCCTTGCTTTCTCCGCTGCGGTCATTGTCCATGCCTCACTTCCGTATAGGAGCATACTCCAGATGTAGGTTCTTATGAATTGTTTCTTTACTTCCATATTTAAGTTTCCCGCTGTAAGCAGGTCTCTCTTTTGGTGGAATGCTCTCTTCGCCTGGGCTATTCTGCTGATAATTTCTTTCTTGCTTCTCCCGTCACTAGTTATCTTGCTTCCCAAATAACAGAATTCATCCACCTCTATCAGTTTTTGCCTCCCTATTTTAATGTTGGTCTTGACTTCTTCTCTTCTGCTGCATACTAAGATCTTGGTTTTCTTCGTGCTTATTTTCAGTTGATATCTACTCATTACCCCAACTCTACTCTACTCTACCCTATATTTGCCAGAATATTTTTCAAATCCTTCTCTGTTTCTGCTATAACGGCTATGTCATCGGCAAATCTTAGCATGCTAATTTTTTCTCCATGGATATTCACTCCCAATTCCTTTTCTTTGATTTCATTAATGGCTTTCTCAATGTAAACGTTGAAAATTACGGGTGACAATGTACAGCCTTGTCGCACTCCTTTCTTAATTCTTGCTTCTTCACAGCTGGGCCCTGATTTTATCACGGCTACTTGGTTTTTGTATAAACTGTGGATGATTCTTGTGTCATCATAAAGAACCCCAATTTCCTTTAGCATTCCAAGCATTGTGCTCCAATCCACGTTGTCAAATGCTTTCTCTAAGTCCACAAACGCAACGAATGTTGGCTTGTTCTTTTCCATTCTCTTCTCTATGAGCAGTCTTAGGGCCAATATTGCTTCCCTTGTGCCTTTGTTTTCTCTGAATCCAAATTGGTCCTCATCCAAGTACTCTTCTGCTTTTCGTTCTATTCTTCTATAGATGATCCTTGTCAGTATCTTTGACGCATATGTAGTAAGGCTTATGGTCCTAAAATCTTCGCACTTCTCCGCTCTTTTCTTCTTAGGAATAGGGATTATAATGTTCCTCTCGAAATCCTTTGGTATCTCACCTGTCGTATACATTTCACTAATGATTTTGTATAGCTGGTTCAACGTCTTCTCTCCTGAATTTTTAATTAGCTCTGCAGGAATGTCATCAATGCCAGACGCTTTATTTATCCTGAGGTCTCTTACAGCCGCATCTAATTCCGATCTTAAAATTGGGGCTCCCATGTCATCGGTATCCACTTCCCTCTCGTTTTCGATAGCATTCGTTCTGAGGCGACTTCCTTTGTACAAATCTTCCAGATATTCCTTCCATCTCTTCCCTTTTTCTTCGTTTTCAATCAATAGTTCTCCGTTTTTGTCCCTTAGGGTATTACATCTTACGCCCCTTTCCTTAAAGTGGTTCCTCACAATCCTATAAGCGGCCTCTACTTTTCCATGTTTAAGATTGTTTTGCACGTCTTCGCAAATGCTTTTCATCCACGTTTCTCTAGCCTTCCGCGCTTTACGACATATTTCGTTCCTTATTCTCTTGTAACGATTCTGTCCTTCCTCTGTTTTCGCAGCCTTGTATTTTCTTCTTTCTTCAATGAGATCTAATACTTCCTGCGTGATCCATGGTTTTTTCATAACTACTCTTCTTTTACCAAGAACTTCCTCAGCTGCCGCCTGCAGACCACTTCTAATAGTTTTCCAACTCTCTTCCATTGGTTTGTTGGTCGTATCCTCCCCTATTTTATTTTCTACAGCCTCTTTAAAGGCCAGTTGATGCTGAACCTCCCTCAGTTTTTCAACCTGCCATTTGTTTTTCACGGCTTTCTTCAACTTTTTAAATTTAAGGTGGCATTTCATCATAACTAAATTATGGTCACTATCGATATCTGCCCCTCGATAACTTTTGCAGTCCTTCACCTGGTTCCTGAATCTTTGTTTCACTAGAATATAGTCGATTTGGAATCTTCTACGGTCTCCTGGCATCTTACACGAGTATCTTCTTCGCAGGGGATTTTTGAATAAAGTGTTGGCAACCACTAGCCTGTGCTCCGTGCAGAATTCAAGTAGCCTTTCTCCTCTTTCATTTCGGTTACCCAACCCATATTTCCCAGTTATTATTCCGTCTTGACCTTCTCCGACGACGGCGTTCCAGTCACCTAAAATAATAAGATTTTCTTCCCCTCTTACCTGCTTGATAACTTCCGCTATATCTTGGTAGACATCTTCTACTTCTTCGTCTTCATAATCTGACGTAGGCATGTAAATCTGTACCACTACAGTAGCTTCGGGTTTAGTATCTATCTTCACCATTACTATCCTTTCATTAAACTGCAGGTAGCTTTTAACACGCATCCCGGCGCTCTTTCTAAGCATTATGCCTACTCCAGCATTACCATTTAGCGATCCCGTGTGTATCATTCTGTAGCTTCCACTCCAAAAGTCTCTTTCCTGGGGCCACTTCATTTCGCTGATGCCTAATACATCGAGGTTCATTCTTCGCATCTCCACCTTCAAGTTCTCTAGCTTACCGCAGGTACGAAGTGATCTGACGTTCCATGTTCCTATCCGTAACATTCTATCTCGTTTGACCGATGTACCCTCTCGAGTAGTCCCCGCCCGGAGATCCGAATGGGGGACTAGTTTACCTCCGGAATATTTTACCCGAGAGAATTCCATCATGTCATTATATAAATTGAGTGGAGTAGCTGTGACTCCTCGGAATGATAATGTGGTGGTTTCCCCTTGCCTTCCACATCGCAGTACTACAGCCGTTAAAGTAAAAGTTACCACGCCTGTAGTGGAATGTGTGTCGCTGTACCGACCAGTATGGTCTCCACCTTCGCACATGTGAAGAAGAGCTGCTGCCCTCTCCCCCGGGTGATGAGAGGCATAATTGTTGGCGGCCCCCAGTCGCCAAGTCACGGTATCTTCACAGGTTTTGGTATCTTTTAAATGGTCTACCTTACCCAAGGGTAGCCCAATACCCCCTCAGAATACCGCCGCTTTTTGTCCACGACTGCTTATTCGACGAGAGAACTCGCTTATCTAGCAGCTAACCTCTATATCTAAAGGTCGACCCACCATCCGCAACCCGGTGGACGCACTCGGTGGCTTTAAGCTCAGCCGCGAGTATTTGGTGGTAAAGAAATTAATATTTATTTCCTCTTAAACGTGAAAAAGCGTCTTTAAACTACGTGAAAAGACGACGATAAACGTAACAGTAAATTATGATTAGCAAATTTCATTGTTTTGGTTTGTTACTAAAGAGTTTGCTTTTTTGAAACTTTATTCAAAGAAATAACAGAAATTCAAGTTACAAATTATTAAAAATCCACAAAAGAACAGTTTAAATTAAGGTTCAACTGAAAGAACAGAATGGGTCATTTTATCCTATTTAGCCCTTACGTAATGTTTTGTGTTCAAAATTAAATTAATCTACTAATTTTTGGCTAGGCTCTCTTCAGAATTATATAATTTGCGTATCTTTAATTATTCATTACCAACTTGAAAAGTATCTTCCGTAAAGGTAGATGAAATAATTAACATTACGTCATATCTAGGAGGAGAGACTGAACGTCTCTTTCCTCCGTCTACTTTGGAGTCAAGTTTCCGCAACATTTTCTTGTTCTATGAACCGTCGATTGATAAAAAACTAAACTGGATCAATACTGGGTCAATTTGGGCCCATAATTGAAGCTTCTTCTATGGGAAATTTATTGATCACATAATTCTTCGACAGCAGAGGTCATTCCAAATGTGACTCACGAAAAGTAATTAAAAATGTTTGCATAATAATATTCATATACAATTCAAATTTGCATATCAATCTTGACTGAAAATTGCATTTTGAAGTGAAAATTCGTTAAATCTGTTCTTCTGTTTTTCATATGTTTCTAGAAACATTCGTTTCCTCAAGAAATAAGTAGAAATAAGAGGATACGGCATAACTATGTCGAGACAAATTTTTAGCTTAAGTAAAGTACTTATCTCCTCATATTTATTGTAAGTCAAAGCTTGAGTCCAGACACTTTCTGATTTTTATGATTGTAGTATAATTCTCCCAATCTATCTTCTAACAGGTAAACATTTTTCGAATACGCCTTTTAAAAATGAATCGACTCCAAGTTATAATTGGTTCAAGCGTGAATCTCGAGATGTATTATAAATGGTTGTGACGATGTATTGTCCAAAAACGACGCTTAGGAAAAGGAAATATCTGCCCTGTGATACTATTATAATACGCACAAAGAAAACCAAGATATTAGTATGCAGCAGAAGAGAAGAAGTCAAGGCCAACATTCAAATAGGGAAGCAAAAATTGGTAGAGGTGGATGAATTCTGTTATTTGGGAAGCAGCATAACTGGCGACGGGATATACAAGAAAGAAATTATCAGCTGAATAGCCCAAGCGAAGAGAGTATTCCACCAAAAGAGAGACCTACTTGCAGTGGGAAACTCAAACATGGAAGTAAAGAAGCAATTTATAAGAACATGCAGTTGGAAGTGAGTATTGGACAATGACAGCAGCAGAGAAAGTAAGGATAGAGGTCTTCGAAATGTAGTGCTTTAGGAAAATAATGAGGATCAAATGGATTGACCGAGTTAGTAATGAGGATGTTCTAAGAATGGTAGGAGAGAAGAGGATCTTCATGAAAATCTTAGTAAGAAGACGGAACCACCTTCTAGGCCATATCTTGAGACATGATGTAGATGAAGATGAAGACAATCAACGAGGGGCAAGTAGATGGCAAGAACGGAAAAGGAAGACCTCGAGAAAAATATATGGAACAATTATAGAGGGTTTTAAAAAGAAAAGGAGTATTTATGTGTAAAAAGATTAACTGATGGGAGAATTGAGTGTAGAGTTGCGTCAAACGGATCTTAGGATTGTTGACCAGTGATGATGATGAACTATTTTGATACCCCGTATTTCTCAACTATTGTGCGTCACCAATGGCATCTCTTAAGGTGAAGTATATTGATGTGAAAATTTACATTATATAATAGAAAGGAAATATTGTTGCTTAATAGGAAAGGTCAAAATAATTGCTGGTGAATAAGAGAGAAACAGATTAAAATTTAAGAATTGTATACCAGCAAATAGTATTCATGAGAATGGATGGCATTGGCGATGATCTCAATCGGGCAAACATTTTATTTGAAGTAAACTTATTCTTAAAAATTGAACTTCCCTCACGGAGGAATGAGCTAAACATGCGCATGAGAGCTTAGAAATACATAACATGCATAAAAGTCGGCCGAGAAAGAAACGATGGAAAATGGATTTTTTCGAAAAACATTTGATGTGATGGCAGCAAAAATAAACACATAAATAGTCATCAGGGGCGGTCTGCACTGATTTGGTGGCCTGAGCTGGGGCTAATGATAGGGTCCTCCTTACTGGAGGAAAAGTTTTGGAAATTAAATGCCCAGAAATGGATTTTGACGTTATCCTGGCTTTTAAGAACTATGTAATAAAAATAGAAATTTCACAAGAAATAAGCTCTTATAAAATTTTTTTTTTTAAAACCAGCCTTTATATTTAGATTACAGGGGATGAGCAACGTTTATATATGACACAAAGCAAAAAAACTCAGTGACCCCGAAAAACCAAAAGTGACGTATCAAAAAAGTCACTATATTTATTAAATTTTCAGTGAATGGTAAGCCCCCTATGTTTCAAAATGCCACCCCTATGCTTTTAAATGCCTACTATGTGGATATGCCTAGAGTGGATAACTTTTACTGTGGTCGCAAAACACGAAAATCGACCATTTGGAACTTCTTAGATCAAAAACATGTTTTGGGGGGCTATAGGTTGACTGGGGGGTGGTTAAAGGGGGGTTGGAGAGAAAAAGTTATATTTTCATGTATTGTCATCGGAAATGAAGAAGTGTGCAAAATTTCAGCGTTTTTGCTTCACAGGAAGTGAGTCAAATTTGAGTTATAAGATTTGTACCAGACAAACAAACAGACAAACAAACAGACAGGTTGGTGAGTTGATATAAAGGCTGGAAAAATACAATGAAAAGTGTGCATTTCACAGCTTAAATAATTCCATGTGTTATGGTTCAATTATCTATTTGCTGAATTTGTCCCTTGAAACTGCAAAGAAAACACCAAAAATAATAATTTCGAATAACCCTTTCAAAAATGTATCAGCCTCTCTTTTACCTTCTGACACCTTTATTTTATCAATTTTTTAAATACTCTTTATAGACTGAGTATGCTGTGAATAAAGAAACTAATGATAACGCAGAATTTTATTACAGCAAAAAACTAATATGAGTATTTTTTTATTTCGCCTTTCATCTAAGCTTCGCGATAGACGCGAGCTTTGTGCGGGGCCCCCAAAGCTCTGGGCCCTCGGCGATCGCCGGCCAGCCGACCTGGCCAGACTGTCCCTGATAGTGATTCATAGTAATAATATATAAATAGTTATTTTATCTCAGGATATTTCAATTCATGCTTAGATGATTAGAGATACGAAAGTGATGAAAATGCAATGTGTGATATGCTAGCTAACCGGTCGTAACCCTGAAAAAAAGAGATGAAGACGATCACAAAGCATGAGCACTGTGGGACTTCCGTCGGGTATATCTACTGGACGGGAGAGATAAGCGCGGTGTCCAAAGACGAGATGAGTGCGGAAGAATAATGCAAAACACAAAGGATGAGAGGCTCGCGAAAGTCCGGACGAGAACTTCTGGAGTATGATAATGGGAAAACATGCTACTTCCCGTGAAAACATTTTCGTTACGCCGACAGCAATCTCTGCCTTGCACGCGATTCATATTTAGCCGCGCGGAAAACTCGAGTAGGACGGTGTTGCCGGACACATGAATAGTTAGTTTCGAGCTCAGCCGGCGAGGGGCAGCCGCATCGCCGATGCTTGCTTTGCTTGTGAGGCTACGGCTTGTGGGTACCAACCACTCCCGACTCATCTTACCGGGGTTTGAGAGCGTTTTACATCTTGCACGGACAAAAGGATGGCAGTTCCCTACTCGTCCGTGAAGACTCTTGACAAGGAGATGAAAAAAGCAAGGCTCTCATCATTGAGTAGGTAGTAGCAGCAGCAGCATCCGAAAGCAAAAGTGAATGGGTAATCGGGTTGGTCTCCGATGGGACACAAGAGGATGGAAGAATAAAGAAAATGGAAAGAGTGCGGAAGAAGGAAGGATACAAGGGCGCAAGGGCGTACCCTGGATCAAAACTTGAGGGGGGCAAAGCCTTTGTCGTTCAAATTGTAGCACGGTAAAGGTTAAGGGAACTAAAATTTCAAGAAAATTATAACAGCGCCTTATTAGTTTTCAAAATTGTTAGCTTAAAAATAAAATCTTTTAATTTTAATGACATATTTTATACTTCTATCACTTTTCTTGGATTTAAAGAAAATTTGTTCAAAATTTTCGTTTTCTACTACTCTTACTTTTGCTTCCAGGGGGGGGGGCAGCTGCCCCCTCCTGCCCCCCGCTTGGTACGCCCATGCAGGCGCGATCTGTCCAGGTCGGCTGGTCGGTAATCGCCGATGGCCCGGAGCTTAGGGGGCCCCCACGACCCGTGGCACTGTCGTGAGGCATATATGAAAGGTGTACTAAAAGATGACTCATTACTTAAACTTAAGTTTTTTTGCTATTATAAAATGCCAAGTTTTCATTAGATACTTGATTTACAACATACTCAGTGTGAAAAGATTGCACAAAAAATAAATAAAACAAAGGTGTCAAAAGATAAAAGTGAACCTGTAGTTTTTTTTGACAGGGTTATTCGAAAATGTTATTTTAGAGGTCTTTCAGATTTCTGTGCAGTTTCAAGAAACAAATCCACCAAAATAGATAATAGAAGCTCAACACATCATTAAATTTTGCAAGCCGTGAAATTCTCACTTTTCGTAGTATTTTCACGAAATTGTTATTTAAAAAAATTGACTTCTATCTAGTTTTTTATGAGCAAGGGTTGCGTCAAAATCCCTTTCCGGGGACGCAATTTCCAAAAAACCTTTTTCTGGGGTAGGATCCCCGAATCCCCGATTGGGGGCCCCAGCCGAGGGCCCCCAACCACACCCGGCCGCCCCTGGAAGGTTATATAGTAATATACGAGGTCGATAGAAGTATGTATAGAAGGTCGGAAAAGGGCGTGTTGAGAGTTGAAAAGTACACGAAGTTGCTTCGAAAAAATCCCCTTCCTCGAATATTTTTTTTCCCGTTCCCTTCATCCCCCTACAACTTGCTCATCAGAGCAAAGAGAGAGAGAGAGAGAGAGAGAGAGAGAGAGAGAGAGAGAGAGAGAGAGAGAGAGAGAGAGGGGTCCTCTCTCCCTCTCTTGTCGTGAATTGCATAAAGGAACAAGTGGTGTTATGCAGCAAGGGGGGAAAATGGTAGGACGACTTGAAAGAGGCTAATTTGCCTGAGGGATTAAGTGGTTTTTGTCCCTTTCCGCATGTCCTTCACTCTCCCTTTCCGTACCTCAACTCACTTCAATGTTCCCTTTCATCCTTCTCTCTCAGCCATCCCTTGAACAAACAGGGATGCAAGCAGCACATCCCCTCCGACAGGGGTTTTGGACCCTTTCTGATCTCTCCGCGAACCCCTCCTACGGCTTTTTTTCTGCGCATCTCTTCCGTGAGTTTTTTTTACTAAAGCACTATGCGTATCTCGAACAAATTCTCAATGGTCGTGGAGGGTGAATCGCGGGTAGGAACAGACCAGTAAACTGCGCGATCGTGGGGTTTCCGCCCTTTCGTTTGCATTCCTTTTTTCATTGCCTCTTTCTTTTTTTCAACGACAGCCATGTGTGCATCGGTGGTTGAGGTGCGGAACACGGGAGGGCTTGAAGGGAGCAATTGGAATAGCTTCCGGTGAAAGATAGGGTGGTCGTGGTGATTGAGAAATCCGTGAAAGATTATAGATACTTCTCCCGCTAAAGTCCTTATCGGGGCAGATATTGCAAGCAGCGGGGGAATTGCAGTGGCTAAAGCGGTAACTAATGATCTGAGTTCATATTCACAGCAATACCTAGAACTATTTTGCGTCTTTCGTGGTATTCTAAGAGTTGCATAATTACAGAACTATCCCCAGAAAGGTGACAATGTCACAAAAAGGAGTATCATTTTTGTCAGTCAGTAACGACAACTTTCAAGTTAAACATCTCCAGTTCTGCTGGGGCCACAGTTTGGAACCAAAACCGGCGTATGCTTTTACTGACTAACTTTGGGTCGAAACCACCAGCAAAAACCGTGTGTAGCGGTCAGTCAGAGAAGCGTAGAAGCGCTCTATATACACGTGCTTACTATCGTGCCTATTAATTTTACCCATTTTTTAAAATGGCGGTATATCGCAGTTTCGTATGCTATGCATAAATATATTTCTAAACATTTCATGTAAGGAAACATATATATTTTTCCTCTAACTGAAAATAAACCAAAAGGTCGAAATTCGTCCCGTGGCATAGTATTCTACCAAAACTACGAAGAACTACGATGGCTCCTTTTTGAACGCTATTTTCTCTAGAACTTCTCCATATGTTGAACTGAGGTTTCATGGAATAAAGAAACGGACGCTTAGAAACCCAGAGAAGAACGTAACAATAAGTACGCTACCGCCAAAAATTGTTGCTGAAGAAAACTCCACAACATTCGTTATTTCTAAGGCTAACAAAACATTTGAAACCACTGCCGGCGCTGCATTCGTGCACATTTGACAAGTATTTGAATTAATAATTGTAAATTTAATTGATTATTTTAACATTGATAATTAAAAAATATTCCTTTGTTTAGAGTTCCGCATTGCGCTAGCTCACATCATCGGGCGCGCAGCTAGGAATTAAGGCAGGGGGGGGGGGTTTAGGAGCGACTAATGCTGGGGGTATGGAGTACAGGAGGTACGGGTGCCTCCCCCCCCCCCCAGAACATTTTTAAGATAAATGGTTCAAAATGGTGAGTTTTACGGATTTTTAAAGGGATATTTTATTACTCGTTACTCTTTCCTATAAGTCATATCTATCCAATTAAGTATGGGTTAATTTTCTCTGAGTTCTGGGGGGGTTTATCCCCCAACCCCTCCCTCGCTGCGCTACTGCACATCATACTATTTCTACGTGGATACTTGTGGCAATCGTTTCCAGTTACAGGTCGCGACCCTATATTATCGTGACTCACTTGTCATCTGCGACTCGCACCTGTAATCGCAATCACAGTTATATTCTCATGTATTGATGATAAGCAGGCACAAGTAAAGACTCGAAAGTTACGGTTGTAGCTGTACCCATCTCCTACGACTTCGTCATAGCTATATTCGTTACAACCCACCGATAATCTTACTCAGGAGTTGCATCATTCGGGCATTTCATTGCTTTTAATGCTAATTAGTTGGAATGAATGATATACATTGTATGATTACTTACTTATTTTTAAAATCCCATCGAATTATTTAACATCATTTCAATTTTTTCTCAAAATGTTCTTTTATTTTACGTCGGTATTCAATTTATTAAATTACTGTCATTTTAAAACAAATATTTCAAATTAATAATGTTGACTTGTCAAAGCAAAAATATATAAACTCGATAAATAATGACCAAGCACTGAGATTATTTTTGTATCTACCGCGGTACCCTCTTGTGGCAATATTATTAACTATTTCAGATTATAAAATGTAAAATGAACAATTTATTACATTGTTATAAATTCCGTAACTATTCTCATGCGTAAATAAATGCGGTTACATGGGGAAGTTAAGGAGGTGCTTCTCTTTGTAAATTACTCATTTAAAGTATATATTTTTCCGATAAATCTTCAGCTACCAATGCTTGACATTCTTTTGTTCGCCGTATCACAAATAAATCAGGGGCTCTACAAGTGCAGGTTGCAACGTTTTCGAAGACAGTTTTAAGGGTCTCATATTGTTGAAAAAATGAGTATTTTAATACTGCGAGGAACTCCTTATTCTTCTATAAGAATTGGGAAATTGCTTCTTCATTGAGAAAAATTTCCTGAAGAGCAGGTAAGCTCTTCCACAAGTAATATGCGACTTAGTTACATGCGTTCATTTCTCCCCTACAATTTTTAAAATCTTACCTAGCCAATGGAAATGATTTAAAGGCCAATAATTCTTACCTTGAATTACCTTGTCTTTTTTCTACCCATCAATTTCTTACCTTGGCTTGCTAATGAAATTACTTA
The DNA here is from genome assembly GCF_921293095.1 of Ischnura elegans. NCBI lineage: Eukaryota > Metazoa > Arthropoda > Insecta > Odonata > Coenagrionidae > Ischnura > Ischnura elegans. The sequence continues at coordinate 90,736,020 of NC_060249.1, forward strand.
AGGTCTAAGTTGCATCAGGGTGTACCGCTTGGAGTAGGTTTAGGTTCAAAAGATTTAATCAAACATTCTTCACCGTGAGCGGAAAACACCAAATGATGTATTAAAATGAAATTACATATTTCGAACAGAGCCCACTAAACATCTAATAAGTTACGACGCGTCGTCATCAAAGATCATTTGATGCGTTGCGACGCATGAAATAATTTTTTTGAGACATCTCTTATTAATGAAACTCTCCCTCTAAATTACCCCAAAATTTTTTCGCAATCACAAATCGCAGAGTGTATGGTATATTTTCTATATTTTGCAAAGCGATCCACTATAAAAACCGTCATCCTAGATTGTGTAAGGAAATAAGTTCTGGCGGAAAATTTCAAGCGGAAACCGCTTGGGGAGCCTATAGTGGTAATTATGCACAGTAATTTGAGTATGGCGATGGCCATTCAAAGTAGTTTGATGGCCCGAGGTTACTTATGTATAAAAAAGGTTTACAATTCTGTGAAACCCCTCATAGTGCGTCAAACAAAGATGGAAAGAAGAAAGCTGATATCCTCAATTGAAAGCATCTAGTTACTCCCCGCGGGGAAACTCATTCATGGGACGAGTTGTGACGACCACAACGAAGAGAATAAGAGACGTCGCGGCCGCGCTTTTGATAGACAATCTGCACAATGCGAGGGAACCCGATACTGGGGAAATCCTTGGCAGTACCTTCCCCGTCCCTTTCCAACTTATCTATGCCCACACACCTTGCCAGTGCTCCAAGCTAGGACCAGCGCTATTCAATGCTCTTTCTGGTCCAGCTGCAGCCTTCTCCGCGATGAACACTCGTGGATGAACTAGCGCAGAGTATTAAATGATCATCCCAGGGCCGGTTTGGGTTAATCTTGAGATGATGCAGCCATTGCCATCCAAATTTGAGCATTTCCGTTAGGTCTGGTGAGACATTTGAGATCAGCATAGAGACTAATTCATTTAAATACCCCCGAATGGAATATTAGTTGATTTTACCACCACAAAAACTAATAGCTAGACCATGAAAAGCCTTTTATTTGGTATAGAAAACGATTATTACGAAACAGACGTCTTCCATATTGCGAAAATTTCTGCCGCAAAATACATGCCATTAACATCTCTTCTTTTGCGCTTAATTCCGGACATATTTTGAGAGTAAAACTATTTTGCAAGCTATCTTGCTAGATTCGTCAGGTTATGTGAAAATCTCAGGCTTGTAGGTAATAGTAGAATTCCCGAAAAATATTATTTACGATGAATAAATATTCGCGGAAAGTGTCCTGAAAGAGACACTTTCCGCAAATTTCTTATTTAAGAATACTTCCGCGAAAGTATGACATTTTATGTCAACTGTGTTTTACTTTTATTCTTCGTTAACCATGATGATGCAGTAATTTTTCAGCATCATGTTCTCTGATGTGGTTTTTCTGATTTCTTTATGACTGATGCCGGCAAAAATAAATATACTTGAACGAGTATGAAAGTTTACTTATTACGAAAAAACAAAGAAAAATTGGTTTATGGTGTAGTGTAGTGGTTGAGGGACGCTCGTCGTCGATGGCGTACCTAGGAATTTGCTTTGGGGGGATGGGATGGCCTGGGTTGGCGACCCTCCTCCATAGTAACGGGGGTCCGAGAACATTTTTGAAAAATGACATGACTGAGAATACATTTTACATCATTTTGACACAAAAAATTTAACTTTAAGCAGATTCATTTACCATACGTCAAAACTAGACAATAGTTCTTAATATTTTTTAATTTCTCCGAGGCTTTGGGGGTGGGGGGGATCTATCCCCTCATCCCCACCATATTTACGCCACTGCTCGTCATATTACCGGTGCACTAGTGCACATAATAAATGATAGCGTATTTCATTAGATTGCGAAATAATTTGCCGCTTGCTCTAAGATGGATATCCATAGACCCTGTACATTTTAATTACCATTTTCCATTCTAAACTATTAAAATGTCTTCGAGCACTCACTGTTGACTTCTTAAGGAGAATTCTCACAGGCTTTCAATCGGATTAGCACGCAATTTTGAGGGCCTCGAGGGCTCACTAGCTAAATACGTAAATGGCGCGCTAACCGGATAGAGAACCCAAAAAGACTTTACCAGTTGGTACAAAAAATTATTTTAGCTCCAAAAGGTGATTTTGTGATCAATATACCTACTATAGAATAAATAATTTCAGCACTTATGTTATATTTTAATAGGCTATGGCTAGGAAATAAAAAAACTCGACTATCATTACAGTACAAAAAATTATTCATGCCTTTTATTATTGCATTAAATAAATACGAAGCAATTTTTTTTATTTACAATGAATCTATTTTATGAGACAATCATGAGTTCTTCCTTAATTTACAAGGTATTCCAAGACGAGCAATGCAAGGTTTAGGTTGTTTATTCAAATTCCTTCTAGCGTAAGAATTTAACTCAAACTGAGCGGTTGGAGTCCTGCACCAATTTGTATGGCTCTGCGTTGCATTGATATAAGCCCAATAAAACATAATACTCATCAGGCTTTGGCAAGAAATGGAAGCGAGTTTATTGTGTCAGTGTAATATTTAAATTACCATAAAAGGGGTCCTCTTAGCATTTGCAATCTGTGACCTAGACTAATTATTATGATAAGGGGAAATTGAGTTAAATAATTGTTAAGAAGACTGCAAGGTATGGTATTTAAGCTCACCTGTCTGTCTTGAAAATAATCACTACTATTATTCTAGGAATGAACTATTATAATACTGAGTCACTGCACTTAGTACAAGCTTCGTTTGCATGTTTCTTGGCAATATACAGTCAACTGAAATAAAATGAGCATTACCCACATTCTTCGTCAAAACTAATAAGTGGTATGATAATAAAAATATAAAGAGGACTCTCTTTTCTCTTCATCTCTTACGTCAACCTTATCGCTAATCTCCTATACAAGTTCTCCAGGGAAAATAAAATCTTCTGATTGAATCTATTTATAGAAAATGTTGGATTACTTGGGGGAGCGACATACAAGCATTTCAGCATGACCTGGTCGCATTCGAATTTTAGTATTTGCACCAAAACAAACAGCCTCTGTTTCTGGATTCGTCAAAACGACCCTAAAAGATGTTTCCTATACCTGAAGCTGGAAAAGAAAGGAAGATATTTATGAAAAGAAAACGAGTCTAATTTTAAGCAGAACAGAAAAAAATAGTAAAAAGAGTTCGAAAGAAGGATTCGAATTCCTTCTTTTACTTTTTACTCAAGCTGGTTTCCGGTATCTTGGCAACGAATAAAAAGGGCCGGGAAAGACGAATTTCATTTGGTGGAGGCCATCATGAAAAGTGGAATCTTTTTGACAAACGATTACAAATTTTTGAAGAGAAATAATATAAAACCACGAACCTGCATCAAGGAATGATTATGCATTAATTATAAAAACGAAAGCAGCACAATGTAGGGAATGTTCTTGTTCAAATTTTTGAATTTATAATAAAAACAGCCATCGGGCGACACTAACAAATAATAATGCTGATAATCACGTCATTATAGGGCATGGTGCAACTTGAAAATTTTATACAAGGATCCTCAGATCATAAAGTAGGCAACAGTAAACTGCTAACATAAAGTGTCATTTTTGATAAAAACGAACAATAAATTATCACTAACCTTTTAAATTAACGCCCATCAATAAATAAACAGTGTTGTTACCATATCTTACTATTTAAACTCGTCGAGCTGAGATTCCTTGATAATTATACACCGATCAGCTGAATATTCACCTAAAATGTACGCGATTCCTATAATATATTACATGGAATGTATATTAACTTTCTTCTGGAAATATTGCTCTTCTCACGTTTGAAAAGCGAGGAATACTCGAAAAAGTAACTGAAATTTAAATCCTGGTACACCATAAAATATCCATATTGCTGCGCAAATAAATATTGTACGAGATTGATGCACGTTATTTCCGTTAAAAATCATTTTCAAACTATGAATTGACTCCTTAAGCTATGAACTAGGAGAAAAAACTGATCAAGATGCCAGTAGATTTTCACAGGGAAACGTGGTTAAGGTAAAGTCAGCAAAGAAAGATGTCTTAAAACTAAAAACATGGAAATAACTACTGAATCTACACAATTAGCCATATACATCACTGTTTAAAGTTAAGATCACACGACAACCTGCTAAGCCATGGTGAATCCTCGATAAGCAGGCCCATCCATTCTGAAGCACATTTTTCAGATTGCATCATACAACGTACTCTTCAAGTGAGCTATGTAAAAAAAACACTAATATTTAGTACATGAAGTATTTATCCATCACGTTGAATATGAAGTTCCGATCTACTGGTGCACTAAATTTCTCATAGTCTGGTGAATTCATGATCACCTATTGAAACGTGCACATTTCAGCCGTCTCATGAAGCGAGTCCAGAAGCCGTCTCATGAAGGATATGCATCATGTGCTCTCCAGTGAACGAATCCATTTTTTGGCTCACTTGCACGTGTACTCTTCCACTTTTTCGGAGCAAGTTGCACAGCGGACGTGGCAGCACCAGTGGAATTTGCAGCGGCACTGCCAGACCCTCGTGAGCTGATGCGTGTTATAGCCCCGACCACAGCACAGCAGATCGCAACCATCGGTCCCTTGAAAGCAAAATTCACAATGTTAATGCACGTTTTATGCATAGGCATATCTAGAAGCGTCTGAAGGAGGATCCACCGCCAAAGAGTGGTTTGAGGGCCATGGAATACATCTTTCATGAAACATGGGATTCGGAATTCTGAAAAAAAATGAACCTTAAATGAAGTTTAGGTGTTCTGAATCTTGAAATTGCATTAGTAATTAAATCTTCAAATAAAACTTAAAAATAAAGTTTATTTAAATAAATTTGGAGATTAATATCCCCCAAACTCTACTGTATATGACTATGATTTACCTCATAAGTTGAGCAATTTTTTAGGAATACAGGTATTCCTGTAGAAATCGTATTTTGGCGGTCAACAAAAAAACTGCAATTCTGTCCAAAAAATGGTGCTAACGGGGTCTTACCGATTTCATTCCATATTAAGTTATAATTAAATTGAATTACATAAGGCAGTATTACATATTGAAGTTATGTTCGGTCATTTATTGTTATGTGCTTAAATGACTCGTAGAGAGAGAGAGAGAGAGAGAAAGAAACTCAAATACGCGTAAAGTCATTTTCTTACAGTTGAAAAATTAATTTTTTGAAATAAAATTCCGATTTTCACATGATGAGGAAGTCATTTCAATAGTGTTTATTCTAGTCACCGTTTTCGCTTTGGCAACATTATCAGGCAGCGAAAAAATCGATTCGTACACTATTTCGATGGATAAAACGAAAAATGTCAACTCCAAACTGTTTATATTCATAATGACAAAAATTAATTATAAAAATTGTAAATTTTCACGTTGTGCAGTAGAAATTGACATGTTTTGCTTTTAAAAATTTAAAATTGAAGTAGAAATTTACAACATTTTTCTTTTTTAGTCATATCAATTTCCTAAAGTGAACTTTTACTTGTTTGTATCAGAAATTACATTTCCGAGCTTTACGCCCGTATTGGAGCAGCAAACATAAAATTAAACAAAAATGAACCAAATTTGAAATAAATAAATCATACTTTCGAGAATATTTTTCTCATCTTCATCAGCTATGCTGATACAATCATCGTGGCAAATTATATATCTCTGCGGTTTACATTATTCCCTCTGTGCGAGGCGACAACGATACGAGGTTATAGTTGATTCATCTAATCTCTTATCGAACTATGATACAGGTGATCGTCAATGATTTGAATCGGCCTCGGGTTTGCCATTAGTCATGACGGCGCGTGACAGCGAGACTTGTGAAGATCTTCCCTTTCAAATACGAGAGAATCAAAGGAGATGAGGCGATTGAAGGAGGACGACACACTCGGGAGTATAAAGATGAATCATATCCGAGATCACGCTATTGGTAAGCGATAAGTTTCACTCGTAGAGTGAGTGGCAGGGAATACTATGAAAGGAAGGCTATAAAGGGTGATGAGCTGTTAAGGTAATTGCGTCAGATACACGAGAATTGCGTGAGATAAAATTTGCCGTCGGCGGTTCCCATGAAACCCTAGCGCAGGCTGTGCCGTCTATTGTGATAAGACCTTTTTTTCTGTACTTCACATGCTTTTAAGCGCTAATTTTAAACTCCTAATTTTCGAATTTATCTGACGTATTAAAATTAAGAAACATGATTATAGTGCCCAATATTTTCGATTTGTTTAGTAATAATAGTATTTATCAATAATTTTTGTATAAAATTAAAACAGCATCTAATTATTCAATTTAAAAACAGTAGGCTATACACCTAGATTAATTTGTTTTACCAAAATAAATACTTTTGTCGTAGAGTCTGAGTCAATCGCGAGCTTTTACATACTTATTCCATTTCCTAAAGTGCTCTCAAGCAAACGCTATCCCATTGGATTTGGGCTCACTTTGGAGTCCGTCAGAAATGGATTAGAAGTAATATAATCTAAAATTGAAAGAATTTCAAGTTTCAACTCATGTTGCAGTGGATAAAGTTAGTTATGTGATCAATGTGAAGTAGCACGAGAAAGCTGTTTCACACTCGTTGACTCATATTACTTGCCATTGCCATATTACCATGCTTGCCAAGCAAAATCTCATTGGAGAGTCTATATACAAATGAACCTGGTTAACAACTTCATACCCTCACATACCCAGGAATATATTTGGTCGGCAAATTTCTGAGGCTGATTCTATGGCAACTACCTGAAACTTATTTAAAAAAAGCTTCATTTTTTGCATATTTTACAGGTCGTATAAAATATCCTATGGATTTATAGTGTCCAAGATTTTTCTCGACATGAGAGACTGCATAAACCGAATGCATACTTTATTTCTATATTAATTTTGTTTTCAGACATCCATTGCACATATCATAACTAGTATATCGTAACAAATATAAAAAATGCCTCTTTTTAATAAACTTTGGCCATAATGTAAGAGGTGTGTCGTCAGCGTCATGTTATATTTCTTTTACAATTCTATGTCATGCTTAGTGCTGTTGAATGTCTTCACCTGTCGTAAAATATTCTAGGTACGAAAATAGTTATTCTGCTAAAGACTCGCTCTCTATATTCAATTTCCAACCAACAAACTACAGAAACTTTCGTAATTTTTCTTCGCGGCGTCCTCTGCTGTTTTGCATTGACGAGAACTTCGTGAGACTTTACTTCAATTTATTTACCTTCAAACTTAGTTTTTAAAGGCCTCGACTTCTATCCGAGGTACCTGATTTGCTGTCATACCCATGCCACGATGATTAACAATCATGATCCTTAGTTATTCATTTCTCATCGCTCAATAACTTAATTAATTTCGTTGGGCTCTTGATAAATGATTGGGCATTTGATGGACATAACCTAGTTCTTCCAATAATGCTTAAAATGGTAGAGCCTCTAACTTCATTATCATTTAGTAAAATCTGTTTCATTTCCCTCTGGAAAAAACATCATCATTGAAATAACAATTTTTCCTCAAACCGATTGATATAAAGTCATGTCAAGTTATGCCTGAGCCGACATACTTTTGGTTCTGTAGAACACACTGCGAGTAAGAGAAAATAACATATCTTACACGACCCATTTTTATGGATACTTTTTCCTAGCAACGCCGGGAGAACATGATTATTTGCAATGGAGAGGGCAACGTCGCTAACCCTGGATCACTTGTGTGACAATTCCATTTCTTTACTCTCGCTGACGTTTGCTGTAAATTCACAGCAAGGGGCCACGATGATTTATACAGGTGATTTCCGCGTACGGTGCTACAACCGTACCTTTATTTTTAATGATCATTCCGGTGCCAACTCGAATGAAGCGAAAGATACATCACGTGGGGTGACACTCGACGGCGCGCCGTTGGGATGCAAGAATGTGCAACCAACGCCGTAAAGAAAGGGAAAAAGGTGTCGAATAGATTTCCTCAAGACTCCGTCTGATATCCAGCCTCCTTATTCTCAATGTTCGACAAAAAGAAGAAGTACATCTGGACTATTTACAATGAGTACCTACCAAGTATAACACGGGCGTAACCATGGGGGGGATAAGGGGATAGATCCCCCCAAAACCCTTAGAGAAATTAAAAATTATTTAAATATCTTGTATAGATTTAAAATATGATAACTGAACCCGTTTAAAATTAAATTTTAAGAGACAAAATGAGGTAAAATGTATTTCCAGGCCTGTCATTTTAAAAATATTTTCCCAGACTCTCCGTTCCCTCCTCGCTTCGCCAGGGCCCCCCAACCCCTCCCACTAAGCATTTTCCTAGTTAAGCTATTGATATGGCCTGCCATATTTTTAGACCAAACGTAGACTATCATAAGTACGTACTCATTTACTATCCTTGAGTACTTTGTTTTTTTAGTTTTTATCAGAGTTTATAGTTTGTTCTAAAACAATTCTGCATAGAAGAATGCTGGAAACACAGGAAATTACCATTAGCATCAAATACCAATAAATGCTCTTCTGGTAAAAAGGACCTTCCAGAATATGAACGGCGAACTTGGCCTAGGTTTCAGAAAAATTCTTTGATTTTCTTATATTTTAATTTAGAGGGATTATAACCTGATTAAGATTAGAAAAATGCGATTTGGCAAACTTTTTTCATCAATTTTGTGCAAGTCTTTTCGCTATCGCAGGAAATCAAGTTACGTATGACATTTTTAAATTAATTAATTTCCATGAGTTATACGAAAAGTTTCAAAAATTTAATGGTGAAATGATGGTAATATATAAAAATAAAAAATTGTTACTTATCATAGAATTTATATCTCACTGTAAAACAGCTGAAGGAAAACTTAAGGAAAAAGACACGCCATAAAACTGAAATCGGAGTGAAATGAAACAGTTGCGATCATAACAGCAACGATCTTCATATTTGATTCTTCGAAATTTGATATGAAATGTAAGTGATATTCTTGGAATTAGCCATAAACTATCCAGAGACGTACCTTAACGAAGTAAACAGAAATATTCGCGCAGGTTGTAGTTAATTACTTATATGCACAATAAAGCAATTTTCCATTAGAAATGCTTAAATTAATGCAAAAAGTGACTTTGACCCTTTTTGACCTCCTTTAGGCATTTATGCAATAAGAACAAAGTGAAATATAATGAAGACGATTAAAAGGAAAAATTTTCTAATAAGACTGAAAAATTTTCGAGAGTTTTTTCCGAGGAAATTTTTTAATTAAAAAATATATTCCGGCGTAATTCGGTAGAAATCTTAGATATTTAACACAATGAAAGCATTTGTCTATTTCCAAAATTCTTTTTATCTACCAACTCAGGTTTACGCAAAAAAATTCCACTTTCAAGGTTTCAAGGAATATTTCCTGATTAAGAGTCTTATGGCTATGGTTATCCTCACCTAGGGTAGATTTACTGCTATATGGAGGGCAAGGTGAAACCACCCCATTATTATGCCGAGGAGGCGCACCTTTACTCTCACTTTGAAAATGGCATTATGCGCCGAAACTTTGGTCGGTGGAAATAATGAAGTGTGGAAATAGTCAAGAGATTTAATTACATTAAATATTTTAGTCGATAAATATTAATATTTTAAGGGAGTTATAATAGGTACGCAAGGTGTGAAGGCATGGCATACCCTTTTCTACGACGGCGGCGAAATCGATAGAAATCTCAAACATATAAGACGATTATTCTATGAGCCCGCATGCGGAGTATTTACTGGGGCAGCACAGTACGTTGGTAAGGGCCGGTGTGGTGGGAAGAGCATGAGGACTGCTCTACCCATGTGGTGATGATTGCGCGGCCCTGGAGGACTGCCAAAGAGGTTATTCTCCGTCAACACCTCGCTTGTGCGCTGTTCTTTGAAGCGTGAACGATCGGCGGTGACTTGAGTTAATGCCTCCGGTGTTTAGAAGAAGAAGGTGTTGAAGAGATTCACTGCCGCTGATCGTATCTCCTGAGTCGCAAATCAAAAGGCCAAATGTTCCGGAAACATGTTCTCCTCTCAGAGAGCCTTGGCAATACCTGTGATTGCGTTTTTCTCAGTATTGTTCATTATATTCTCTTCTATGGAAAATATTTCCTTGAATGGATTAGGTAAAGAATTTATTCTGAACATGGCGTTTTCGTAGATAATCGATGAATAATGTAAGTAATATGAATTCATTTAGGATCGTTTAGGACTGATCTCGTGGCTGAAACCACCGAGTGATATCTTCCGGATACTTTGATTTACCTTCCTAGATATACCATGCGGATGGTGGGTCTACCTCTAGATATGGAGGCTAGCTGCAAGATAAATGAGTTCATCCGTCGAACAATAGACGAAATCATGGTCAAAGAGCGACGGCTTTCAGAGGGGGTACTGGCCTATTCTCGGATAAGAAGGGTCATTTAAATGATACCGAAACCTGTGAAGATGCCCTGACTTGGCAAATGGAGGCCACCAACAATTATGCTTCTCATCAGCCGGGGTAGAGGGCAGCAGCTCCTATTTAGCACTGCGATGTAAAAGTCAAAACGAAACCACTACAATATCATGCAAGAGTCGCAACTACTCCATTCACTTTTATATCATGATAGGACTCTCGCGAGTAAAATATTTCGGAGGTAAACTAACCCCCGATCGGATTTCCGGACGGGGTCTGCTCAAGATTGCATTTCGGCCAAGTGTGATAGACTGTTAAGGCCATTTTTCACGAGGCTCGTTCTTGCACAATCTGACGTGTGCACGAAGGCGCAGTCAAAATTGCGTCGTGTAAAGCGGAGAATTGCTCGAAAAATGCGAGAATGCATGGACGTGAGATGGCAAAATAGCCCCTGTTCCAATTTAGTTGATGCATTCTCGCAATTACGCGCTATTTTTGAAATTAATGCAGTTCTAACCTGCGCAATACCGTGCCCCGTGTAAAACGGCCTTTAAGGGTAGGAGCATGAAATGTTATATCGCTTCATGCATACTGTAGGCTAGAGAACTTGAAGGTGGAAATGCGAAGAATGAACCTCAACGTATGATGAGTCAACGAAATTACGTGCACTACAGAAGGAGACTTTTGGAGTGGAAGCTACAGAATGATATACAGAGGATGGCTAAATGGTAACGCTGAAGTGGGAAAAATTCTTAGAAAGAGCTCCGGCTGCGAGTGAAACGCTTCATACAGTTGAATAGAATTTAGTGGAGTTGCAAATTGAAAACCAACCCGTTGCTGTTGCAGTGATGCAGGTTAACATGCCTGCATCAGATTATGAAGATGAAAAAGTAGAAGAAGTGTACCAACATATAATGGTAAGCAAACCGGTAAAGAGGAAAGTCGTATTGTTTTAGGTGACTGAAATACCATCGTCGGCGGCAGTCAATGCGAAGCAAAAACTGGAAGATATAGAAAATCTAAATGAAATAGGAGAAAGACTACTTGAATTCTGCTCTGAACAAAGGCCAGTTGTTCACAGCACTACTCAAAAATCCCACGCAAAGGAGATACACGCCGAAAACGCCAGGAGACCATAGAATATTCCAAATCGAATACATTCTAGCAAAACAGATTCAGGAGCCGTTATTATCGTTCAGAAGCCATTATAACCGTCCAACTTCGACAGGGTCGAGCTCGAACGAAGTGTAAGAGCGAAATACGATGGAATATTCCAGGAATGTGATTAACTCGATGCTACTCCCTTGTAATACTGCTACTACTGTTCGTATTCCTTGTATTCCGTGAAATACAGGAGAAATATTTAAAAAATACTCCGTCCAGGACGAGAAATAGGGTGGCATAGTGTAGAAATAAGGAAGGAATACTGATGAATCGGCAAAGGTGTCTGTTGGTAATCTGTTCCATGCTACATGCTAGCGATTGGTCACCTCCTGCTAAACACCCAAATGGTGACTCGTGCGGTATTAATAAAATCCGAAGATTCAAGAGTGATAGAGTTGCATTTTTCCATATTGAAGTACATATTTCACAATATTTATATCACCATATATAAATATTTCAATTATATAATTATTGTTGCAAATATATATTTATATATTAGGTACCTCACACTCTCTTTGAAATATAGTTTCGTTTGTATTTACATGCTAGCGCAGCTTAAATTTTATAACCGTGGAAAATTACAAATATTTATTTCAACGAAGGATATTAGGTATGTACATGCAGAGGTTGAATCCCAGAGTGACTGTGGCAAGTTGTTAAAGGTGAAACAAAACCTATTTATGATTTGCGTGAGCTGAGGGATTGTGGTGAGTCACCTTTGGAGGTTCGGTTACACTTTCTGCCCGCCGTGCCCAGGGATCCCTTGGACACGTCCTTCTCGCAGTAGTTGGGTGACTTCTGCAGGTAGACCAGCTCCGAGCCTTTGGGCGGACGCCCGCGGTGGAGACCCCTCCTCGCCGCCCGTACCATCACGTCGTCGTGGCGGTCCGATCTCCGGCCCATCCTCGGCGTCGGAATGGTTCTGTGAACGAAGGAGCGAGAAGAAATATGCTTACAGAGAGGGAGAATTTGGAGCCGTGTAGTCCATAGTGAACGACTCATAGGATGCATCGAGTGAATCGATTCACAGTCTTCAATTTATATTGTTCAAAATGAATTACATGCGTCATAATCTAAAACGACGCTTTATTTACAGGCCAAATAAAATATAAAATGAAACAGAAAATTTTCTGATTGTATAAGAATATAAATAAGTTATTCTCCAGGATTTTTTACAATAAGGATTTTTAATAAATTATACGTCGAAATCAGATTTTATGATGCGTATTCGAATCCAAGTCTTTCAAAATGAAGGGATATGAGCACAGAAATTTTCCATATTTGATGAAAATTACGCATAAAAACCGAGGTAGGGTACTGATTTAAGAATGGTTTTCAATTTACCTATTTGCCACGCGTTTAATTGGTAACGAATCGCAGTAATCACTTCATCTTCATATCACTTCATTTGAATCTGACTGGAGGGAAATACTCATAGATTTCTTTTGGCTACAATTGGACGCAATGACCAGCAGATATTCTCTGACAAGTAAAAATAAATATACTTTGCTTAAAAATCCTCAAACGATAAATAAAAAATATGCAGGCAAAATATTTGGGAACTTTGAACGACTCTTTATGTTTCGTATCATGAAAAAAGGGCTTCGAGGTTGCGTCTTTAAGGGGAAAAATATTTAACATTCCTGTATTCATTCCGAAAATATAGTCAACAATTTAGCGAACCACGGCATATTTAAAAAAATTCTTGAATTTAGTTCATTCATTAATGGATTCAGATCCATGACTTTAGTTCACTTCATTGAATGGTGATATTTAATAAATTCCTTCATTGCGAACGATTTGAAGAAATGAACCAATGCCTTTTCGCTACCACACAAAGAGGCGCCATAATTATATTTAAATAGGTAACTTTACTTATTTTCAAAAATCCCCGAAAACAGCAAATTATTGCCTTTTTATGATATTTCTTGGAGTTTAGGTCAATGTAAACCAAGTTATAGCCAACGTTTCGATTTATTTAAAATCATCCTCAGGGCTATGAAAGAGAAAACAAGAACAATATAAAATACAAAGATGACAACGATGTACAATATTTTTACATAAAAATGTTACAATCGCATTTTTTTACAGTAATATAATTTAAACTATACAGATATACATATAAGAACAGAATAGAATACACAAATAATTTTGGCATACCTCTTAACTTTGTACATATTTATTGATGTTGTGTTACTAAGGTATTGCCACACCTAGTTACCATTAATTTTGATTGATTAAAAAAAAATTACGGAGGTTATCAATGTCTGTTTTTTATTACAATTATTTTTATTTTTAATGTCTGTATTTTTATATTGTTCATGTTTTCACTTTCATAGCCCTGAGGATGATTTTAAATACATCGAAACGTTGGCTACAAATTATTGCCTTTAACATAAGATTTTTTAAGAAAATTACAACGGACGGAAAAATACCTATTCCACGATCAAAGACAATATACCCTGCCTAGACTCGAACTCTCAACGTTCGATTGGAGAGGACTTAGCACCACCAACACAGAGTCAAAGAGACTCTGATTACATCTTGAAAGTTCCGAGAATGCTATTAATTGGTTCCAGGTTCGGCTAAAATTTTATTTTTAATTTTCACAGGGTAAGATTTGAAGGCAAGAGGGAAGATATGGAGGAAGAAATGGAGGAAAACAGTGAAAAAGGTGTTGGACTGGGGAAAGATACGATGGAAGGAAAGCCTAGAGATGAGGAAAGACGCGGGGGAGAAGGGAGCGGGGACCAAGGACACCGAAGAATGGTGGGATTAGTGCAACCTTTAATTCCGTCTTATGCAAATGAGAGACTGTAATGCGGTAATCTTACACCGATGATTAATTACCATAACCAGTTTGGATACTTCCTATGCTGGATAGGCGGCTAAATAATAACTTTCGTTATTTACGACATTTTGTTTATTTTTTTTCAATTCCTCCCTCAATGGGCGAAGCGGTGACATTAAATTCCTTCACTTGCGGCTTTTTCTTTCCACCACACGACGAAGCAAGGCAACTTACTTCGTGGGTATGGTAGTTAATAACTGCCGGGAAAATATGACTTTATATTCACTTGGAAAGATCATTTGTATGCAATTTAAGCGAGGTAAGGATATTTCTACTTTTGTCAAGTGTGCGGAGTTTCTTTTCGAATCGTAAGCCCTAACCGTTTATGGCTGGGAATTCTGTTCAGTTGCACATCTGTAAGATAAATGCTGTTTTAGTGATGCCACGCAAGGAGGTGGTGAGTAAAACGATGAAATTAATTAACTCGTACGACTATTTAAATTCTTTTTCTACTATTGAGGTTCGGATCTTCAAAGCGTTAGTAATTACTAGTATTCACTTAGAGAGATTACTCATTATGCGTATAGTTGCGGTTTAGTGACCATAATTTCAATTACATATTTTTGTAACAAACGATTCTTAAATGACAATTAGGACTGAAGTTTTGAGTGAAATAAAGGGGTAGGAATGTATTTTGAGATAATACGTGAAAGGAGCTGGGCTTGAACTCTTATTAAGAAATTGTTTGCTAGTAAGAATCATTGAAGGCAAAGAAACTGTGGAGATAGAAAGGGGAAGAAAAGGGAAGTGATAGGAAGAAGGAAGTTACGAACTAATGAAAAGGGATGCAATGAGGCAGGCAGGAATGAGAGTCACGTTGATAATAGTGTAAAAGTATTGAGCACTACATGGTTATGAAAATAGTTCGATAACTTCATGTTTTTTTTTCGTCAGAAATCGTCTTCTTGATGCGGTAATATGATTATTTGGGATTCATGGGATCTAGACCCTTGCCCCAGATGTCATTTTACTAGGCCTCATTTTAGTTCGAGTGAAATTTTTTAAGGCCTGTGTGTTTTTTGTCTTCCATCATCGCGCGTTACAATTTACCTGGTAATTATCTGGCTTCTATGAATTTTAAACGTTCACACAGTAATTTTTAGAAGCAAAAAAAAGCTTGAGGGAAATAAAAAATTCGTTGTATCCCCGTAGTTTACTTTGAAAATCATGCCAGAAAATCTGAAAATATCTTTAAGCATTATAGAGTAAGAAAATAATACTACTAGTTGCGACTCATAATGTCTCTATGAGGGAAGCCAACGCGGTCTGGTATTGCTTCTGCTGGCACAGGTGAAACTCCAGAAACAGGGAGAGGCGTTTTAGGTGTCTCACAAGCTATCTTATTCGCTTTGATGGATCGACGAGGATCCGCTACTTACGGAAGACGTGTTGGGACAACAGAACCGGATTCCGACGATACAAGTTGAAACGCCTTAAAATTCGTCTCTTCCGGGAGAGCCACACCCGACCCCGCATAAGGACGACCCTCGAACGTTATCACCTATGTCTTCATAGTTATCCCTCCTTATATATATTCATCTCTTAATATTACATTTCCATTTAGAAGGTCTTTGAGTTTTACCTTCAGGGCGCTGAATCATCGAAAAAATCCATTAGGTATTCATTGCTAATTTATCAACCATTTTATAATTGGTGTAGGTATCAATATTTGGTAGCTATAAGATTATCTTTTAATGAATAGTTTGCGCTTAACTTCTTCAAGGATGCTTCTTTTATTCAGGAAGTTAAATTTCATTTAACATGCAGCTTTCTTTAAACAGACCATACAGTATGTATCAATGCGAGACGTGGCCTCTCTCTTCGATTTACATAAAAAAATTGACACTGAAGGAGAGTTTTTATTTCTCCAAAATGGTCAATAATTAGTTTAGAATATTTCTTGTTCCTTACTGTCTCTTTTGGGTTCCCATGTATCGAAGATATTCCCTTATAAACATTTATTCCCGTACTGCTGAAATTTCTGGTCTGATACGTTATCGTAATCGAACAGCCTAAGCCGTGAATTTCGACTTAATTAAAGGCACTCTTATTTTTCCTCCTCGCTCATTCTATAGTATTTGAGAATGGACATATAAAAACCAGAATCCTATGGGATACATATAAATGTATCTCACGTAATTAACAGAATTTTTAAGCTCCTTAACAGGCTAATAGGGGATTTGGAAAAGTCAAACTGCTCAGAAGCAATAGTGATTATAGAAGCGGAAGTAACCCCACTGTTGTCGACATCACCACTAAAGTACCAAGTAACTAGTTATCCGGTACAAGTTAAAATTTTCGCTACTCTTAAATGAATCACTCATGGTTAGCATAAATTATAAGGCATGGGATGAAACATACTGCAATACGTTACATGTTTTCAGCAAAATGCGTAGTAATTTTCATAGATTACGACAATTATCCATTCGTAATTTTCCGCTTCAATTCCAATTTTATCCTTTAGCTATAGAACTGCATGATTTTAATGGCAATTTTGACATATGGAGTAGATAAACAGGTTTCTCAATAATTGTATGAATCCCTATGCATCATTAATTCGTACTTACTGGGGAGAGAACATTTGGCATCTAAAAAAAATAATAATTATAATTACCCATCAAGAAGAGGAGTATGAGCCTCTATAAGGGACAGTGGGTTAGATCTTCAGATGACTGTTGTAATTGTCGCTGACGACTTGTAAATCTCTCAATATCAAATATCATTTCAACTAAGTAAATGTGTTGCGACATCCCTTTCCGTGATTTTATTTCAACCACATCCGATATTGCACACTTTGTGAATCCTGCCGTCAGAAAAAATGGAAAATTTGAATTTTCGGAGGTACATATTTCACGAATTCATTTAAAATTTCTAGATTTCTAGAAATGAGGTTTACTTGAATATCTTGAGATGATAACAGAAACACTGAGATATTAAAAAACTTTATAAAAAGGAATAATCATGTTATTAAAAAAACAAAAACTAAAAAACGGGACAACTTAGTTACTGGAAACAATCGTAAAAGGAGATATGGACACTAAGAAGGGGAAGAGACGGCCCCGAATGAGTCCAACAGGTCCGGTTATAAAGGAAGTAAAAGACGGGATACATGTCATCATGAACAGGCAAGCAGATGGGAGAGCAGAATTTAGAGCTGCGTCAAACCAATCTTAGGATTTTTTTTCTTATAATGATGATGATAAAAAAGACAGCCCTTCCCCGGAATAAATATATAAACTAATCAAAATATGAAGTACGCCACGCATACTAAGGAAGAAGAAATAAGGAAAAAAGGTAGATAGTAAAAAGACTCATTTTTTCTGTATATTTTGATTATCTGCCTGTACATCTACAATTAAAAACAGTTCTTTTCCGGAATGAAGATATGAAATCATCAAAAAACTAAGTACACAATGCTCAGAAAGTAATAAAAAAAGCTAAATAATGTAGAAAGTAAGTACAAGCCTCTTTTTTTTAAGAGATATGTTATGTATATCTGTCAGCATATCCACGACTTAGGGCCATTTTTTATTGTGTCTGGTTAACGATAACCTTAAGATAATATAGCTTTGAAATTTGCATCGCGGTGGCGAAAAGTTCCGCTTAGCTTCTGTATAAGATTAGACTTCAAGCCACCCAAAACTATTAGCCATCGCTAAGTAAAGTAGAAGGCTGTATTTTCTTATGTTTAGCACTAGCCAGACATTATTAAATCGACTCTTAGAGTTTTTCCAAACCAATAGGTACTAATAAAGATATTTCATGGGGATGTCCTCTGTGGTCTTGCCAATGAATATGGATATAGTTCTTAGATATGAATGTAGATATGCTTCTCAAGAGCTCAGAATGCTTGTTAAATACTCCATGGAACCTTCCTCAATCAGTAGAATACGTAAATGAAATGAAATAGGTACTTATAAAGATATTTCAGGGTAATGTCCTCCGTGGTCTTGCCAATGAGTATAGATATGGTTCTTAGATATGAATGTGGAAATGCTTCTTATGAGCTCAAAATGCTTCTTAAGTACTGCATGGAAACCTACCTTCATTGGTAGAATACTTTAATGAAAAGAAATAAATACTAATACAGATATTTCAGGAGGATATCCTTGCCAATGAGTATAGATATGGTTCTTAGATATAAATGTAGATATGTTTTCATGAGCTCAGAATACTTGTAATGTACTCCATGGAAATCTACTTCAATCGGTAGAATACTTCAATGAAATGAAATAGTCACTTAAAAAGATATTTCAGGGGGATGTCCTCTGCGGTCTTACCAATGAGTATGGTTATGTTACAAATTACCTCAGAATGCTTCTAAATTACTCCATGGAAACCAAATTAATCGGTATTGGTAATCGGTAAGGTAATAAAGGATGTAAAAGAGAAGAAATACGTAGCTATAAAAAGGTTAGCGGATAGGAGAGAGAAATGGACAGCTGCGTCAAACCACTCCCAGGATTATGATTTTATGCTTTCTCGGCGAATAATGTAGGTAAACTTTTCTCGGGATTCCCACCGGGTTAATGTTTTTATAACGGCTAAAAAAACATTAACCCGGTGGAAATCCCGAGAAAAGTTTACCTACACTCCCAGGATTGTTGACTAATGATGATGACGGTAATCGGTAACTTTAATGAAATGAAATAGATACTAATAAATACATTTCTGGAGAATGTGCTGTGCGGTCTTACCAATGAGTGCTATACACAATTATCTTACTTGAGCACGAGTTTGATTCTGGGTCCCGCAGATCCCGCCTTCCTCGAGTGCCTCTGTGCGCCTCCACTGCTGCCGCTGCTGCCTCCGCTCTCCGCGGCGTCCGTCCTGCCGCCCTCCGTCCTCTGCGGAGGCACGATGGTCTGCACGGCGGCCACGGGCCGCGCTCGAGAGTACTTCTTCATGAGGTAATCGCCGACCACGCGGAAGGGCGGCAGCGTGCGCCAACACGTCTTCAGCGTGCAACTCCCGGACACGCCGTGACATTTGCACTCCGTCAGCAGCGTCGCCCGCACCGCCTGTGATCGAAATTTTAAGGAAAAAAAAGGCAGGGAACAATGCTTCATTATTATTTGTAATTTCTGCTAAATGAATGCAAGCATAGAAGTGAGGAAATATTTCATTATATACGGCAAATAATAAAACTATATTATGGGTTGACTTCCATTCTAAGGCTACCTTTCTACCTTTGATTGGCTTCTTTAACTCTTTAACGTCAGGTGTGCTGAATTAGGCACATATCTACAGAATCATTTTTCCTCAGTAGCCAAGTAGGTAATTACACTATAGCCCATTGTGACGTTTTCAACACGGTCGTATCTACCGAAAGTAATAAGTGTAGCCACCGGGAAAGGGAAAGTAGAACTCCGACTTCGACAGGAAAAAGTCGAAGATGTTAAAAATCGTCTACTTGGTGTGTTTTTCTTTTAATTGTTGGCTTTCATACGTAAGTTTAAGTTTTTCTAAAATTTATTTTGTATTTCTTATGGTTTTCTAAAGTATAATACGTAATCTTGACATGTTAATGTTTCAGGATACTTGAAATTAAAGGAAGAATAAGTGTGTGACGAAGTCCCTCTGGGATCGTAAGGAAAAACAGCAATGTTAGAGTATCAATCACTACCGAAATTTGTTTTCTAATATTTCATAAATATACTTCACGATGTGGTCGTATTTTTTTAAATTGAGAGTAAAGATTATTAATATGGCTAATTTATTACATTTACACATTTTTTTACTCTATTGGCATTTCAGAAAATAAATCCTGTTACGCCAAAGCAGACAAATATAATACAAAACTTGCTGCGCAGCTATAAGTGATGCTGACAGAAAAAAGTTATACAGTTAGGTGCGTGTGCCACATAGTGGCCCAGTGCTTCCATTATAGCGCTATTTATTGCTATTCTTGTGCCGATCACTAGCAAAAAACTATGTGAGGCTTTCGAGGAATAAAAAATGTGCAGCTACTGAAAATCACATGTATATTATTCCATCTATTATCTATTTTATTTTTATCTATTATCAACATCCCCGTAAACAGCACATAACGGCCTTTTACAACGAGGATTTCCAACAATAACGTAGTACAACACAAACATCCATGCCCTAAATAGGGATCACCTACCCGGGCGAGATTCGAACCCACGACCTACGGTTTGGCAGGCGGGGACTTTACCCCTTCGCCACCGAGGCATCATAAGAAAAACGGCACACGAATAAAACAGTGGGCCACCCATGTGGCCCAAGGCCAACTGAAATGTTAACTAATATTTATCCCTCAAGTGGGAATAGAAAATCACCATTCTAAAATAGAATAAGAAAATAATGCAAGCATTGGAAAGAGATTTGTGCTCCCGCCATACAATTAAGTACCATCTTTCAAATTTGCACCGGAAGAGTTCACCCGGATACCGCAAAGATTCAACAAAAAAAAAATGAATAAAGAAAGACATGATTTATACCACTGTCAGATTGCCTTATCGACCTATATTCTCGAGGTCACTTGCGAAGGCTGCGTATGGGTTAAGAATTCAGAAGGCAAGTATACCGTAATTAGTGAGACTACATAAGGTTTGTTATAATTGCCCATACTCTAAAAAGCTACTGAATATGAGCGTAATTGATTAGCAAATCAATTAACTATCTTAGCTCGAAAAATGTATCCCCATGACGTTGAAGTACCATGTAATTACGAATCGGAAAAAATATAAACTGGGCGAAACCAATTTGAGCTGCAGATGAAACGGATTAACTTTTATGGTCAACTTCGAATTGGCATCGATTATTACAAAAATATTTTGGAAAATTATTCAAATTTTTCCCAAAGGAAGAGAACAGGATTAGTGGAAGAGACGGATAGGGATAGGCTATTTGCAGAACCAAAGTAATAAAGAACAAAAATATGCTTTTAATTGAACTAGGATAAGAAAAATAATAATTTTATTAATCACACGCTTTCAGCCATCACCGACCGAGAGAATTCATTTATGAATGGAAATAGAGGCAATTAATTTGATTCCTTCCACTCAGAAGTTATTAATCATCATCGCTGTGACGCAACTCAACGAAGGTACGGGTTGCGATCAATAATATTTCAACTCTGGCAGCGAGTAGGGTTCCAGGTGTTGTTATGCGCCATTAAATTTAATGTTCGGCGAAAACACGGGAAACCCGCTACAAAATCAATGGATAACGATGGATTGATTGTCCGCACCTGCTTGTTTCAACAATATAGTCAACCAGAGTCGTTTCTCACTGCATTCACCGGTTGGTTTTTAAGAGAAATTGCAGCTTCGCAAAAAGCCTTGATGAAGGACTTAGTTGCATTCTGACTGCAAACATCTTGCAATTTATCTAAGCAGATCTTTTTTTCAAGTCCTCATGACGGTATAAGGTTCGGATATTGTCTCGATTGATGCGAATTATTTGAAAATGCCTAAAGCATGTCTTAAATAAGCCTTACAATAAAAAGCGCTCTTCGGCAATTTCTAATACTTTGATCTAATACCAATCATACACCGAATAATGATAATTGATCTAATATAAAATTGAAGTCTATGAAATTTAATTTCCTTGCTAAAATACTATTTTGACAAGTTAATATTTATGTAAATTTTCACTGTATAAGATTAAGAGTATGGCTGTAAATAAATATTCTTTAATACCTAAAAGATAACTTCTTCCGTAATTCTAAGTTTTCTCGAGTAATAAAATGCCAAATGGGTACAATGGGAGACACAAGGGTGACCCATAACAGCAAGGAAATAATGGTAGTAGTCAGCATGAGTTCTCTGTAAAAGCAATTGTGCCTATTCCATTTTTAAGTTTTGGAATGAAATATTTTAAAAATATGATCAATAAGGAGTATCAATAAAATATTTTAAAAAGAAGCTAGTCTCATCTGTTACAAGTAAACTTACAGTTTCTATTTCGACAAAAATTTAAAATTTAAATAATCTTTTGAAGTAAATTGATGTTATTAAAGACTAGAAGGGATATCTTTTTCAGCTAAAATTTAAAAATTTAATATTTTATTAGAAGTACATAAAAATATGAATTTTATGCATTAAAAAATCCCATAATCCAATCCATTTTGCTCTAAAAACGCTAACATTAAATATGCACAATTTCTTTTTCAGGGAACTGATATGTGGCTATTCATACACCCTCTGTCTTTGATGCAAATTCACCAGATGATGAAATGCCGTATTGAAACCTAGCTCGTACAGTATTAAATTTATGTGGATTAAAAAAGTATTTACACTTCATTATGTTAAGTCGATTCCATGAAGTCACGCCCGAAACAACGAATTAAAACTTTTACCATAATTTAACTAATATATCATAAATAGTATTCATATTTTAATATGTTAATGATAAATATTCTATTTTAAAATGTTAACCGAAAAAGATATACTCTTCTTAAATCACATCAATTTACTTCATAGGTAAGTCTTTAGATTTTTATTTTCATAAGAAGGGCAACTGCAAGTTCATTTGAACTGGTTAGCTCCTTTTTAAAATTTTTGACTGCCTCTCCTTACTGATTAACGCTTTTCAAAACTCAGCTCTCTAAAGATTTTGACTTTGAATACTTATACACTGATTAAAACAAAAACATCACTAAATTTAAACACAGCACACATGGGTTTCTGAAAAATGCCTCCTTAACTTCAAGTTGAATTCCTCTTGTTTAGATTGATGTTTAGCTTAATTATTATTATTATTATTTTTATTTACTCACATGTGAATCAATGGTTAACTAAGCTTAGAATTGTGCTAAATCACAGTGTTATCCTAATGTTTTGGTTTCTTTTTGGAAAAAAGTTGTTTGTTTGACACTATTGTCATAGCGAATTATCACCTTAGATTCTTGTAATTAGTCTGTTGCATCTAAGTGCGATCTTTTTTTTTCTTTTTTTTTATAAAAATAATGTTTTGCTGAATTGTTTTTAAGCTCTTGGCGATCTGCACTGGTTGCGTTTGTCTGTAATTCTATTTATTTACTTATTTTCTTCTATTTATCGACCAATGCCGAAAATGTAAAAATCTGTACATATATTTTCTCATGGGCCTCAGTGCCCACGAAAATAAACGAAATTATTATTATTATTACTATTATTACTTTTTCGGGAAGCCCATGTGTGACTATCGCCTATCAGGTTAAGTTTTTATGGAAAATCTTTTCCTCATCATTTTTGGCCGAAAGCACTTCCGATTCGCCTCCGATTTATCACTCACCTTCCTTCCCGCCTTGTTGTTGTGCAGGTTCATGAGGCTCCTGGAGTCGCCCTCTATTTCCCGGGCGTCCACGAACTTCCTGGCGAATCGCATCCCGTAGCCCACGTCCGCGCTGCACCCGCCCCACTTCCAGCCGCCGGCCGTGTTGCTGTTGCTCGACACGCCCCACGCACCTACCATCCCCACACCCTTCCCGCCCCACTGCCCCCACCGACCATCCGACCCCTTGTGCTTGTGTCCCTTGCCTGAAAATACAAATGGATACTATATTAGTAGGGATGGTCGGATCGGATACCTCGGATCCAAATATCCGCGGATATTGCCCTTCATCGGATACATCGGATTCAAAGTCGCGGAAGACATCGGATCTGGATCCGAAATTTTAAATAATAGCTTCAGTGAAAGCAACGCATAAGGGTGGAAAGAGTTCCGATTCTGTCTTCAAATGCGCCGTCGCATGTGATTCTTGACCAGTGGCGTCGACTCCATGGGGCCTGAGGGGGCCCGAGCACCTCCAAAAATTCGTTACAGAGTGAGGAAAAAAGTGTAAGGCTGTCAATTTTCCCCGGAGTGTCCAGATATCGACATTCGAGTGATCAGGGTTCTAATTTTGATCATATGACTCTTCTGAAATGCTTAAAAAACTTAAAATTCACTACTTATAAAATTTCCCGGGGCAAGGTCCCCGGTTTGGACCCCCCCAATATTTTTTGTAAGTCGGCACCCCTGTTCTTGCCCTACTCATGAACCGTTTTGTTTGAAAGCTCTCGCAGAGGTAGCGTAGCAGAATTCCAGCCATGGAAAGTAAAAGAGGCAAAATACGATGGCACATAATGTGACTTTTCCCAAGAGATTGAACAATCATCGGGGGAATCTCAAAGTCGATCGGGGGAATCTCAGCTCAGGATAATAACCACGTCACAGATTTCAGAAAACCACCCTCGGACGTAGAGGGATTTCAGGGA
Source organism: Ischnura elegans (assembly GCF_921293095.1). NCBI lineage: Eukaryota > Metazoa > Arthropoda > Insecta > Odonata > Coenagrionidae > Ischnura > Ischnura elegans. Next base: position 90,760,678 of record NC_060249.1, read on the forward strand.
GGGACGGACCAAACCAGTGGGTTTCAAAGTAATTTTAACACCCTTCATAATCGAAAAAAGCTTCATTTTACAAAGAAATCTACTATAAAGTCATGATATTATTTCAATATTTTATTTCCTATTATGAAGGAAAATCATTGTGTTTTTATATTGCGGGGGGTCTGGACGCCCCGGACTTCCCACTCTCGTTACGCCACTGGTCAGTGGTTTATCTGAAGATTTTTCCTATTTTCGTTTCGAAGCCCAAGCCTTACAATTTAGGTCCTGAGGGAGTATAGATGTTTAAAAAAAACAACAACTTGAAAGCCTATAAAAATGACTTTAAATTTATAAAAATATAAAAATGTGTATGAAAATCTAAAATTCATTTCTTTGATTGTATGTACCCAGAATAAACTTGAATAATTACTTTGTTTAATAGCAGGAATTTGAAAATGCATTTCGATCCGAAAATATCCGATCCGAAAGATTCGGCTTCGAAAATCGAGGATCCGATCCGAATCCGGATTTGAAAAAAATCCTGGATCCGTCCATCCCTACATATTAGTGTATAGCATATACTGCCTAAAAAAAGCAAGACAGCCGAGTTTGAGGAGCTCTATCGTCTAAACGAAGCAATCAAATCCAATGCATCAAAAAGCAAACGATAAAGAATTTATTTCTACGTTGTATCATTTACTTATAAACAATTTCAGCTCCATAGAATTTCCTGTACTAAATTTTTTATGAAAAAGTAGCCGTTTTTGCGCGTAGAATCAAGTTTCCCAACTTTGAGCGCTTGCCATTCCCGTAGTTTTCGTACTAATACCTTGAAATTTTGATGTAAGACAGCCAGATTATTTATTAAAACTTTGTAGGCAACATATTGTTTATACCACTAAAATTGATGGATTTTTTGTAAAAAAGGCAAATCTCTGCTAACTTCGAAACCAATGGATCAGTAGACATTGTTTCCTGGAAAATTCGACAAGAAACGTTTTCCTTATAGCAAAATTTCTTTGCACTCGCTTTGAGATCAACACGAGGCATACGAACTTTTCCCGCTGGTAATGTTCTGGTGGGAAAGTAATCAAGTATTCTTTGGAGGGAGATTTATCTCCCTCGTCCTTTCTGCGTCGGTTCCCAACGCCGAAGGTTCCGCAAATTCATTCGAATGTCCAACGCCTTTTTACCGACTTCGAGTAATCCTCCCAATTATCCGGAGCAGAAGAAAATATTTCGTGCGAAGGTCTCCCGACGTAACGTTTGGTGCAAGATTAAAGAAGGCCTTAAAATTACTTTCTCGTTAACGGTCTGAGAAATGGCGCGCAACTGCTCGCTGAGTGTAGCCTCACGGCAATTAGGGGATCCGGTGCTGGAGTACGAAGGGAAGCAAATGCTTTTATAATTGAGAATATCCACGCGTAAACATGTACTTAACTGGACCCAATTAAGCTTTCCGGATATTTTCGCCGTCTGATAAGTACCATGTCCAGCAGAAAATTACACAAATGCTGAGGGCTACCAACTTGTCACTAAATAGAAAGACAGGCTAAAAATCATGATAACAAGATAAATCATGATCCTTATTTTTATTCTTTATATATCTGTTAACTATGATTAAAATACTCTGTCACATTGTCTGCAGAAAACAAGTATGCAATATGCACTCACAGCGATACATACCTACGACCTAGCTCACTCAGGAGATAGATTTCTCGTTTATAGTTATATAAGAATTGAGCAGTCATTGAAAAAATAGGTAATAAAAATTTCCAGTAAAATTTATCGCGAGACGTTGTTCCTTCTAAGTGATTCAGGAAATAAAACCCGGATTCTAGTGAGAAGTGAAATGTTTCTGAACAAACTATCGTAATACATCGGAAAAAAACACACCAGTACTACACCCCGGCGTTAAAAATTTCAAAGGCAATTAGCGATGGATATGCAAAGTAAGGTAGAACATCAATAGCAAAGCAAAAGAGATCTATCGATTTTTCTACGCAACTATCAAATTAAGCTGTCATAATGTTTTCTCTTAGCCTTCCGTAGCATTCTTGATTAGATAATCTCTCCATCTTCCGGGTTTTCGCCGCGTTTTTTTGTCATAGGGTGGCAACAGTTTCGCCGGGATTCCACCAGGTCGACCTGAAGACACCCGATGGAATTCCGGCGAAACTATTGTCACCCTATGGCAAAGAACGAGCGAAAACCCGAAATAGGGAGAGATAATTTAATAAAAGCTTTCCCAAGTTTCATACCGGGTCGGGTTCAGCTGCCAATATTTCGATATGAAGATGATGGCGTCACCAACTCAAAAAATATAGCTACTCCAACAAACTCAGCTGCCAATATTTCAACACGAAGATGACGACTGACGAGGTCACCAACTCAAAAAAATTCAGCTACCCTTACAAGCCCTGACCCCGCGAAATAGATTACATCTTGTTCAGTCTTATTCAAACAAATTGATTGGCATGGGTTCACTCTTGAGGAAACGCGACAGTACTGACTTAACACGGTCCCTATGCATTCTCAAGACAAAAAAAGTAGGGACTCCTTTCGGTCTGGGCTCATAACTTTTAGAGTCCCGCATGCATCCAACGTAGTGACAGGACATGAGATACCCGTGATGGATGCCCAGTGCGCAGACAATGCCTCAACCCGTTTCAACCTAGCCTCATCGATCAGCCGGCGGAGATAACGCACCGCCGATAGTAATAATGCGAAGGGCGACGGCAGTGCTCCTCGGTGCAGCACCAATGCAACTGCCGCTGCCCCCGCAACGCCATTCATGAAGGGACAACGCCCCCTTTCGTCAAAAAGGCGAGGCTGGACACCCACAAATAACCGGGTTTTCTCCCCTTTCGCGAAGGAACGAATAAATAAGGGGAAGAACCGTGAGGACCTAGACTTATGGGATTATTCGCGGTTGTTGTCACACAAAGCATGTAGGTAGCGCGCATGGAGATGGTTAGGTTCCGAACGCTGCCACCCTTTGCGCTCCTGAAAACTTGCGTTGAGAAGGGTGAATTCAAGAAAGTATTTTGTCACCGACTTCTAACCATTTACGGCATCGATTTTAAAAAAACCCACGCCCCTGCGCCAATTTGCTATTCCTCACACATTGGCACACTATTAAGATGCAGAAGCTAGTGCAACTTCTTGGGATTACAAAATACAATAGCCGGATATATTGTCACGATATGCATCTGACTAAAGATCAATTTTTATCAATATTTATATTCTTAATAAAATTCAATTTTCAAGTTTTTTCACGTAAAACTTTTAGCAAATTCGACGCAGTATCTTCCCCGCAATGCAAGTTCCTATTTTGAATTTTTGAAAGGGGATATCTAATTTGGCGAATTACCAACGATGAACGAAGGAAGAGAGAAAGAAATAGTAGAAAAGCACAGGCTAAGAGGGATTTATGCAAAAAGAAGACTCTTGAATGCTGCTTGAATACAGCTGAGAATATAAGTGTAGAAGTAAGGTAACAATTCCTCGAAGCTATATATGGAGCGAGGATATCTCTATGCGACCAGCCTTGAAAGTTGACACCTACAGAGAAGTCAAAAGTGAAAGTATTTGAAATGTGATGGTACCGAAGAATGATGAAGAGGTAATGGATCGACCTAGTGAGCGATGATGAAGTTCTAAGAAGAGTGGAGGGAAAAGGGAAGTCTTCTAAAAAAACTAAGAAAAGATGGCACAACTTAGTTGGTCACATTAAGTGGCATGACAGCCTGATGGAAACAATTGCAGAATGACAGGTGGAAGGAAATAAGAGCAAGGCTTAAATATAGGAAATAAGAGCAAGGAAATAAGAGCAAGCAAGGCAAGTAAATAATGGCAAAGATGAAAACATTACAAAGTTACTCTTGAAATTGAATTCAGCCAAAATATAGGAACAGAAACATAGATGTATGCTCAAAAAATGTAAAGTGAACAAAGTTACATTTACCAAGAGTAAAAATATGTGAACAAACACGGGGAAAACGTAAAGGTATTAAATTTCGTCCTTATTGGAAAAAAATCACTGCAGGAAAACGCCCACACAAGAAAGGGGGGCGTGAAAAACCTGTGAAAACCTCCTGAGAAAGAGCTAATGTACAAATATTAAGGACACGCGTCCAGGGGTGGTCTGTAGTGACTGGGGGCCTTCGGCTGGGGCTCATGGGAGCCCCAGCCGAAAAAGAGAAGCCCAAGAGAAGACAGACCGGGAGATTCGGGATTCCTTCCCCGGAAAAGTTTCAGAAATCGCTCGCCCGAAAATGGATTTTGACGTTATTCTGGCTCATAAAAACCGGAGTAAAGAAAAAAAAACTTTTGGAATAACCCTTTCAAAAAGGCATCAAGTTCTCTTTTAACTTGTGACACATTTATTTCATTAATTTTTATGTAATTATTTTACACTAAGTACGCTGCAAATAAATCAAATAACGAAAACCCAGGATTTTATAATTGCAATAAAACCTTGGTTCAAGTAATCTTAGTCTTTTTTTCATTACAGCTTTCATAAACGCGTCATGATATACGCGAGAGTTGTGGGGGCCCCTTAAGTTCGGGGGCCTCGGCGATGGCCGACCAGGCCAGACCGACCAGGCCAGACCACCGATGAATGCGTCGTTGTGAAAAGGCTAGCAGACATGAAAGCGGGACGGAGAGCTGCGTCAAACCAATCTTAAGATGATGATTTGTGATTGTGATGATGATTCATTCCGGATGGAATCAAATTTGAATTTTATTCTGTTTTTCTTGTAAACTCACCCCTTCGCAGGCCTTTGCCGAATCCGCCGCCCACCATAGGGTCACAGCCGCACCCGGAGATGTTACCCCGGCTGCACGCCTGCGTCACGGCATACGCCACACCCGCGCTCGTGATGGCGTACGTGAACGCTGCCTCGCGGCTCCCTGAAAAAAAAACAAATGAACGAGAGGTATGAGGAGGGTGAATGGAAAATGTGATTAAAAATATGAGTAATAGTAGTGATCCCAGAATTAGACGCTCCCCTTTAAATAGCTGAGCTTTGACTTTCCATGCATATATTTATTCAGACCACCAGTTCATGATTCATTCTCCATTTTATATGTTTTTATAAGATGAATTTTTCCGTTCTAACGAGACATTTTTTTATTCATTCATAAAAATTGAACAAAATTAGACTCAAAAGAAAAGTTTTTCCCGAATTACGACAGATATCCAATAATTTTTGACACCAAAAACGATCATATAATAGCAAAAAATATTGGCTCTATATAATCTAAGTTAAACACCATGAATTACGTCGTTTTTTCAAACTAAAAGCTACATTATTCAAAATCTGGAGGAGATTTTTCACCGCACCAGATACACGTTATTAAATTATATTGAAACCTCACATTGTGAATCATGTAGCGTTGAGTCTACACACCGAAATAGAGGGCTAATAGCTGCTTTTACTTTTCAAGTTTGGTGCACTTTCCGTGGAGGTAGTACGTCCGTACTGGGTGCTGTGTAGGGGGGGACTGACAGAAACCGGAAGACACTGGTCTGCACACGGTGATAGTAAGGGCTACAAGTGACAGCAATTTATTCCCTCATCTTCCTCAATATTTGACGAAAGGAGAGAGGCCTCCTTTGCACACCTTTCATGAAAGAAACCTAGCCCCAGGCAAAACATCCCACGTCGGAGGGGGTCCACCTGAGACTTTAATGGGTCCGCGTCCGTCCAACGCAGCTAATCCGACGGTCACCGAACGAAAAGTCCCTCAAAAGCACGTCACCTTTGCAGCTTCCAATGGAATTTCCGCTATAATTGCTGTACCGCCGTTCTTTGAGCTCCCTTGGGAAAGCCAACGGTCATGCTGGCCCGCAGCTGAAGGGATTTGGATTGTATCGGGTGGATTAGGTAAGGCCGGAGCATTATTTAAAAATTTCGCCACAGCGACTGCATACAGACGGGTTTAGATCCTTCGTCATGGTGATAAAGATGAAGTCCCCATCATTTTCTTAAAGATTTCCTCAAATAGCGGTCACTTTACGTTTATATTCAGTGACCATACGGTAATGGACATGCCGCAACCAGAAAGAAATGATTGAGGGGGTTCACATAGAGAGGGTTTTAGTTCAGTTGGTGGGTCATTTCGGGGAGGTACGAGACCTTAGAACTCTCCCTTTATTGGCCTCCGTACTCCCAAGCTCAAATTTACCTTCGAGTTTAGGAATTCACCAGCTATTCATCACAAAGATCCTCCATGTCATAAACATACCCCTTATATTCGAAAAAGAAGAAAATGTCGTTTTCATAACCTGTAGCCACCCACGTTTTCACATACATGAGGTATATTTTCTCATCTACCGAAGGAGAAAATATGATATTATATCCCCGTTTTATACAGACATAACACGACCAACCATTATTTGTCCAACCACCACTATATTTCTTATGAAATCTCATTAATGAAAGTCAGGAGATCTTTGGGTACATTATTAACAAATAGTTAAATTTTCATCTATATTGTAATATCATTGAAATATACAGAATTTTCTACAGGCGAAAATTTACTATGATAGGCAAAAGATATTGAAAGTAAAAGTAATTTTCTCTGAGACTTGTCTATTATTGTGTTGAAGGCATTTCATCGTTAGACTATATAAAATTCAGTTGTAAAAGCAGCAAATAGCTAAATCGAAAACATTCAGGAGAAATATAATGCTACCGGAAATATGAATAAAATAGCGACCAAGTACACCATTGTACTTCGCAATCTACCATGCATGTTTGCATGTTAGTTAAAATGGTTTCCACAATGAAACATTTTTGCCTACAGTGTGCTCATAACTAACCCATTAATGAAGTCCCTAGCTAGCTTATTCGCTCTGTGATATCCTCCAGTATGGAGAGGATATAAAGTGGGCCGCAGATTACACAATTTCTGATCATGTTCATTCTGTTTGTGGAAGCCAGTGGCGCAGCGAGGGAGAATTTTGGGGGATAAAACTGCCCCCAGAGCTCAGAGAAATTTTTAAGTTAAATTCCATTTTACTTGATCGGATTAAATTTATTTATCGAATAGTGTAAGGATTAATAAAATGTGTATTATTTGATTCTAAACCCACCCCAGCCTTAATTCCTAGCTGCGTCCGTGGTGGAAGCAATAGCGTATGTATTTTAATTGAACGAACTTGAAATATCTGGAGAAAGTACTCATACGTGAGTTTCAGGTCACCTTAATAATCAGTCCATCGTTAAAAAAATTCCGCATGTGGTGTAGAAGATACCATAATACTCCAGCATAATACACCGGTGTAATGTTAGTTCGTGTTTAAAAATTGCATGTTAATTATCATAATTGCAGCGCAATCGGTATATCACATTACCCCAGGCAACATAAAATCGAGCTTTACTAAACCCCAGCCTTAATTTTGAATTCATCCACACAAAACCGACGTAACGATGGCATTTCATCAATTAAAAAATAAAGAAAGAGAAACGAGGGGCATAAAATAAAGTATAATATTCGCTCTTATTTGTTCCAAGCTCGTTTCGAAGTAGACGTAGTCGTACTTAATGTGGATTTTCATGCGCGGCGCGTAATTTAGCTCGATTCATCCCCGTGATAATTATGCAAATGGTCTCAAAACCGTTTGGCAAACATTGGTGTGAAAGGGGGCACTCGTAACATAAACTGTTTTGATTGCCCTGACGTGCGCTGTCACATCACGTGGGCTTTGGAAAGGTTGTGGAGTTCGCAGTAAAATTCTAGCGGCTAATTTTTTTGATCGGTCCGTTGAACGCCGTTCCAATCATGAAATGAATGTGTTTTATGTGACGGGAATGAAAGATACTGCGAGGATTTTTACCGCTAACCAGGAGAAGGGAGAATACCGGGAAAAGATGATTGTGTCGGGGTCATCGAGGATGCTTCGTCGATTATAACGAGATGATTATTGTTGTAAAATATCTTTCGAGGAAAACTGAAACTACTCAAGGAGTGTTCACGGTCAGAAATGTAAGCCAATACATAAGCTAACAAAATATAGAAATACGATTTAAGAAAATAATTGAATACAGAACATGGATATTGTATCGACTAATTAATCCTCAGAAAAGTAATCCATTTTTTACCATTAAAGATATTTCAGATTCATTTTATTCATTGCGCGGCTGTAAATTTGTAAAAAGGAAACATAATTATGGCGAATAATTTGAATACAAACGAGAGGGGTGTATTAAATTGATAATTAGATGCAGTCTAGCGAGAGAATTTTTTATCCAAATTTTTTCAATATTTTCCTTTTAATTGTGTTAGGTCGGTTTTGATGATTGAAATGGATTTAACCATGTGTTTTAAATATTAAGGCAGTTAAAGTACCCCGTAGGCAGTTATATTATGCTAGATTAGTGAACATATTTAACCATTACCTGGCAAGTAATTTCAATTTTATAGCTGAAGATTATCTATTTAAAATCTCTCAGAAATAGCTTTTTTACCGTAAAATATTGAGTTAACACATGAAAAAGGATACAAATACTAATTCATTATATTCATCCGCAAGGGCCAAAAAACATGATAGAATAAATTTTTCCAAGACGTTAACGTAATAAGCAATCAAATTACGCTCGTAAATTTTATTGATTAATGAAAGTCGAAAGTATCTGAATAATGTAATAGGAAAACAGGGTCCAAAAATGGCTCAGCTCCCAATCACTGCATACAGAGTTACGCGGTCGTCATTCCAAGCCCTTCTCTGCGCCGTGAATTAACAAGGAATCGACTCCACTGCATAAAATAGCGGCCACTGAGGAGACCATATTTCTCGTTCACTTCGTAATCAACCCTAACGAAGCAAAGTGCCCTATCACGTTTGACCCAGCAAGCTAACTGACTCGATCAAATTAAACATTCACCAGCATTCCAACGTTATCTACTCAAACGAATTTTTGTTTTGCTCAATGAAATACTCGACCTACACACCGCGCCGTCAAAATGAGGCAGTTTTCCCATGCTACATTGAGTATTTTGGAGGAAGGTGACCTCGTAGTGCCGCTAGGATGTGGACATAAATAATCAACGGATTGATAAATTTACAGAGTAACCTGAAATCAGCCTTTTTGAAATTTGGGAGGGAGTAAATATCCCTGGCAACCTCTTGTGTAATTCATCGCTTGTGCTCATCATCAGTTGTGTATACTCAGCAATACTTCGAGAGAAGGACAAAATACAGTAAAGACTGCACTTATCTTAAAACATTTTCATAAATCACAAATGCTATGTTAAGCCTAAAACATCAAATTCCCACTTATTTAAATAGCTATTTCTTTTATTTCAAATTGCGGATGTATAAATAAAATGAGGAAAATAAACTTAAGATAAAATAAGAAAATGTGTGTTTATATGAAATTAATACCTTACTCATGTAAATTATTAATAAAACGCCTAAATATTCCAGTTGAATACGGGTTACCCGTTCCACAAATGATGAAATCCCCTAAATGAATCATCATATCAAGAAAAATAATCTTTGATATGCACCTCGAATAGATTAGGCCAAATATTTCATACAAACTCGAATAAAGATCTATTTTTGACAAGACCGTAACCAAAGCTGGCGAATACCATTGCAAGACCCCAAATGAGGGCAGGCGAAGATTTCATTCTCCTCTCTTGCAGCCTACACTTCTGCGGCCACCGACCGTTCACCCCGCAGTGAGCCTCAGGGGGGTTGTCCCTTAATGGACCATGTGTCGACGGTTATTGTGCAGCATACAATTTATCTCAGCGAGAGGAGACCTTAATGATTAGACAGCCAAGGGGGCGTAGCGCCTCACCCCGGAGGAAGTGAAAGGACCAAATGATGAACGAACTGGGGTGGGCCGGGATGGATATGGAAGGCGAGGTGGTGAACTCCACCAATGAAGTCAAACAGATCACTAATGATGGGCGAAAACTCATGTATGACTGCAGAAATCGCAGAGCCATTTTTTTAAAACAACATCGTGGGGTGTAAGTTGTACAATAGTCAGAGAAAATAATAGGTTGATCCCAAAAGTGTAAATATTTTGTTGCGAGAAACGCTTCTGTGCGTAAAAAAACAGCATATTAAGCCTATTTCATGTTGGTTAAAATATGTTATATGCCATATAATGTATTGTAACCAACATGAATAACGCACAAATATGGACGGATGTGTCGCTGAAGTCTACGAGAGGGTCACGTGAATGCAGCAGGCCACTGAACAATTACTTCGGCATGAATATGGCATATTTAGTGGTCCTAATAAATGATGAAGTAATACTTATTGGTAGGGTTTTACGATGATCAATAACAAGAGCATTCCAAAAATGGGAAATGAGATGAAACGCGAACCCTGTCCACCTATCGATCTACAGCTATGACCCTAGTCGCAATAAAAGTTTAAGGTGGCCACATTAAAATTTTCCTATGACTGACAAGCAAATAATTACATATAAAAAATTATGAGCAACAAAGGCCATATGCATTAACTTTCAAAACAAAGGTACTTGACTTAAATTTTTGAGCCTTAACATCTCAAAACTTAAGTTTTTTGAAAGAACTTATTATTTTTTAGTGTATTTCTGTTTCCTTTTGATATTTTAGAAGGGAAAATAAGTGACTTCATTCTACAAGCATGCACTACCAAATTTATGCAACAGCATAATTTCATTATGTGTCCCATTTCCACACGTACACACTAGGGCAGGGGAGTAACTATACTTAAATACCATCTCACTTTAGTGTACAAAGCATTCGAATACTTATTATAAAGCTACACCAAGTACTCTTGGTTATAGGTCTACCTCAAAAATAAATATGAATTTAAATGATGATTTACTGAAAAATTAAGTTTACTTTTTTATCTAGGGATCATGCAGTTATAAAGCTTACACTAGAATTCTTGACTGTAAGTGATATATTCATTGCAAAAATCTGTTCGTAAAATCAGGAGATATGGTCATGTATATGAAAATATTAGCATTGACAAAGAGCAAGCCTAAAATTAAATTTTAGTTCACGTTTCATGCGCATTGAGTATTTAGAAGAAGTATTATCCATTAAACTATAAAAGAAGGTATTCACTGTGAATGGAAAAGGTTGGAAGGGGTTAAGCTTACGATGTCAACTATGTTTGGATAGAGAGAAAATGGCTCAATTCAGAGATATAAATTTATACATCCCATTCATCACGTTAAAAAATCCATGGTGACTGCGCTCAGTCATGATGACTGGCGTTTCCACCAAAGAGTTTTTAAGGGTGTGCCAAACTCATTTTCTCATCAAAAGACAAGGCGATTGGCTTTCATAATGCTGATACGACGGCACAACTATTGTAACTGAAGTAAAAACTTGTACTACCTGCACATAACGGGATAATTATGCTCACCTGTTCAATTGACGCTTAAATGCTCGCAGCTCAAAATTCTAGCTGTTATAACTTCGAATAAATTGTAATTAATGGCTGCACATTTCACTGATTACTTAAGAATGAGAGACATGCTTTTTGTTAGAAATTCCGGGCATAGGTCAAGAATGGCTTTGTAATTACCGGCATTTCCGTCGTAGCATAACCCATGAATTGTTATCCTATTTTACTTTTGAGTAAACACATTAAAGTAGAAAAAATCAGAACCGGGAATGGCAAAAAGAAAATGAAATTTTTAATTCAAAAAAGGGCATAGAGCTTCAGGTGGCCTACCGACTACAGAATGTTCTTCATACATACAATCATAGAATATAACTCACTGGTAATACCGTGCAAGATATACTTACGTCCATGATTTTTAACTAGAATAATTTACTTGCATGTAATGGTTAAGCGTCCATACAACATATATTAAATTTTGTTTGTATGACCTTTGGAAAACTATGTAATAAACCAATCGAGTAACAGAAATTTAAAGCAATATTATTTGACTTTCGCAAACGGGCTTCAATACTTTAATTACCTAATTTTTTTTTGATTTTTTTAAAATGATGAAAAGATCAACGGAATTTTCAATCAATCGATAAGAATATGGAAAAGAGATGTGCTGGAAAATTCTTCACGATGTGAAGGGATTCTTCTCTTGAAAATGATTATGTCGTGAGTTTTCTCCAAGGATATAAAAGCTCTCTCTTCAGTCATTCTTCGACCTCTTGACTATATCCAAGAGTTTTAAAAAATTTACACTACGACGCCGGTGTAAGGTGCAGATATCACGATTCACTGTGCTGATTTACTGAACAAGGCATGCGAGATGAATAGAATGCGTGGAAAAGGATTTGCTTCGCCCAACTAGAATCAATTTGTAGCAAGACATGCAGTCGGCACGTCATAAAATTATAGGCCTCTCGCATTACCGTATCATATACATGTCACCTAAGTGCAAAAGATGGTTGCGATATCGACTAGACTAGGATAATAGTGTATTCCGGGATTTTTGAAAAAGCGAAATTGACTCCAAAGGTCAGGTGATTGAGAAATTGACATTTCTGAACAACTATTTCTTAAGTACACGTAAACAATAAATAAAAGAGCAATGAGTGGTAAAGAACTTCAATAAGTTGATGAAAAGTAGTGGAATGCAGCGTTTGTTGATGGTGGTGTAATGTTTCACGTCTTTGGATAGATGTGAATTTATGCGCCTCCGGCTTTTAGTGTTTACGATTAGAAAGGAAATGATTGCAAATCATTTAATTGATTGAAATTGTAGTGAAAGGGAGTAGAGTCGCAATTACTACTCACAAAGCAAAGGCATTCGTTGAATGATATAATCGCGGATCATAATTGGTGGGTTTCACAAATTTGGAAGAAAACATTCATCTTTCGCGAACACGCAAGTTAAAATAGGTGTAATTAGTTACTGTTTATGAAGATCACTACATCCGTGTGAATGAATAATAAAGTCGCGCATTCAATACGAAAAATCTAACCCATTGGTGGAATACTGAATGAAAAAAATGACGTCAGAGTGAAATTTTGGCCGATACCTGTTCAATTAAAATATAGAAAAAAAAATAATATCTTCACTAAATACATATTCCGGTATAGTAATTGGTATAATATCAAGTGCCTTATTCAGGTAACATCTTATAATGCTGAGAATTTGCATCAATGTGACGTTTATAGTAATTTCCCGTAAGATAACAATGCCATATTCCCGAAAACGATGAATTTTGGCTGATCATACGTGCAAAGGCTATGTATAGTCGCAATATCATCTACATTCGGATGAAATTATGGGTGAAGTGATAAATTATCCTGGGTATTATTTGGGTTAGTAATGCCATGCGGCGATTAAACATTGCATGCAAAAATCAGTTTTCATCAAAATTTGAACATTTTATTTCCCAAAACATATCGATATATGATATATTTATTTAAATTTAGACAATTTTTCTCAACTCATTTAGAATTAAAAAAAAGTTAAAAAAATGTTGACGAACAGAGCTAAGAGAAAAAATTGCGAAAAAACTCGGATTGGTCTCACTTTTCTTTCGTGAAAAAAATCGACATAGACTGATAAATGCGCGTCTTAAAAGACTGAATGGATCGTGACTGGAAGGCAAACATAACTTCTTCCAAAGGATAAGGGAGAGTGTTTTCAAATGCTAATACGGCGCGTGCCCAGTGGTGCAAAGCGGCCAATGAATAATTCTCAGAGCGGAGATCAGATAAGTTGGAGCGGGCCCCAGACCCTAAAGTACTGCTAAGGACTTCAACGTGAATCCTGAAACGCTCCAAGAAGTGACAAATTGAACGAATGAAGATTGCTCATTGAGGAATACCGCCGTCGGCTGTTTTTATGTTTCGATGAAATGCAGCGAGGAAATAGGGTTTTGATTAAATAATGACATTCACGAAAACTGATGCATTTACAAGTAAATGATGCGGTATTAACTTCTAAAACATTGGCCAAGGGTAACTAAAAATGTAATTTTTATCATAAAAAGCTGTATAAGTATGCTTGTTTGGTTTAAAATAATATCATGAAGGTCATATAATTCAATTTTTCACCTTTATCAATTATTGTAACCAATATTTTTAGCAAATTACGTAATAAATTCGAATATATAAGAATTTAAGTAGTAAAGGAAAAAATAATATGCAAATGAAGCTCTTTTTTCTAGTATTAGTGTACCAGACAGTAAATGAAACCTTCAGAAGTAATTCAAATAATATAGGAATTAACAATGTCAACGAAGTTCAACTTCATTGCATGAGTGACTTGCTCAACGCATGTTATATACAAGGACCTTGACACATAAACTCATTGACTGAAGGCAAGAACACGACGCTTTGTAGATGACCAGCTAAGATTAAGATGGCTACCACTCATTCAAGCAAAAGGGCTGACTACCTCCTGGTGAGCACAATTTGGTATTTTGAAGGATAAGTGAACGAAAGATGGACTATCGACGCACGGAGGAGGAAGAAACACGTCAGACAAAGTAAGTCAATTCGTATGTTAGTACACTAATGGGGCCAGCGGGGGTTGAGATGGTACTGATAAAGAATCTCTGAAACCCTTATCTCATCTTCTCCCGAGGCAAATAATGGCTCCACGTCAGAATCTGTCTGATGCCAAACGAATTGATGCATGCCAAGGCACATAATGAGGTCGGCCTAAATTTTTGGGTTCACATGTTCCCAAGGTGCATGAGAAAGACGCGATAAGTGTAGGTGGCCTCGGAAAGCTCGAGAAGTAATGATAGTAACCGTGCAAAATATTTGATGGATGCTGGGGGTGGTCAAGAAAGATGAAGCTCCGATGAGATGAACAAGGGTTTTACTCAGATCATATCGCAAAGCAACGGTGAGGGATCTCTCCGTGGAAAGGACCACTTTACATTACTATATATCACCATTTGCTTCGAAGAGCCTCAGACTACAGACTTTATTACTTCATAGAGTCCTTAAAGCGCACTTTTGGTCATTTGCTCTTGGTAGGAAATTATCTACGTGCCGCTCTAAGATATATATACGACAGTAATACCATACAAGAGTTATTTTTTCGAAATAATTTTCATGAAAATGACGGACCATTATGACCTAAAATCGTTATGAAAATTTATTCATACATGGCATTTTTACTGAAAGAGATTTCATAGGATAATTCATTCTTACAATTAGTGTTCTCCAAGAGAATAATTTAATTGCAAAAATCGAAAATGTAAAACCATAAAATGTATTCGAAATATACTAAAGAGTAATAATACAATGGCTCTTCCCATAATACCAGAAATTCAGCAACATACGTTAAGCCTCTCCAAGATATAAAAATAGTCATAAGATAGTTGTTTTGTGCGAGTATCCAGACGATATCACATACAAAAAAATCACAAAAAATGACGTTCTGTTACCAAAATGAATACTTTGTCAACGACGTTGAGAACTTTTTAGTGTTATAACTTTTTATTAAGTCTTTATATCTCTTAGAGCACATGAGAATGATATGCCAATGATAAGGAAAGGCATTCAAGACCTTCATCTGATACGTATTTATGCTTACTCACTCAGAAATTCAACCTGAAGAAGAGTTTGAATAGGTTAGGGGTATAACAAAACCTAAGCAAAGACATGCGTGTAAAATTTCACATACTCAGGGTAGGTTACCAGATAAATTTTCTGGACTAACTTACGTAGGTTATTGTTTGAGAGGTCTAAAGGCTTTACCAGGAATTAGAACCCTGAGATCTCCAGTTAGTAGCCAAGCACTCAACTCAGTAACAAGAGTCACTACGCTGCCTTATCCATGCTTTTATTTATAGTTTCATTGTAAAAATATGATTTTTCCATTCTAGACTCAAATTTTCAACGATTATTAAAAATATTGATGTTAAATTATGCCGATAACTGCTTTTAAAAGAACGTCTCCTGTAAGGTAACACATCACAACCGGATGACCTAATATTGAAGGTTAGGTATTTCCCTGGAACAATATGATGAAATGCCGAAAAAAACGAACCAATGCTAAAAGTATGCCATGTATAAAAGGTAAGTTATTAACTGGCTAAGATGCATTTTCACGTGTTCCAATCGTTGAAAAGGTTTTAAAATATTTTGCCTATTGATATTTTCGTTCAGAGTAGCCATTCATTACTCATTCATCGCTCGTCACTTCCTCTCTACTGACAGTATTTTGTCTCTTCCGATCAATTACTTCTAATTATTACTCAATCAATTTTACTTAAGTTATCTTCTTGAAACTTTTCGGTTGGTAGAAGAGAATTCCCTCGTTAGATCTCAAATAAAAAACACTAAATATTAGAAAATACCGAGATAAATTTTTCAAAAATTGAGATAAAAGCAAACGTAAATGAGAGTCTATGTACTCTGCAAATTTAGAGGCGAGAACATGATTGAGGAAACACAATCACAGATAAAGCAATACTGTGTGTTCCACAAATTTATTAATGGTCTGACCCCAGGTTTGGTGCTTTAAGAATGACGTGGTGCACAGTATTGAAACCTGGGTAAGGCCATTAAAAAATTATGGAACAAACAATGTTAGTGTAACTGTGATTACGTTTCCTGTTGCACAGTTTAGCCAAATATCGCCATCCACCCTTAAGTTGAGAACATGTTTGTTTAAATGAGTAATACTCAAAGAAATAAGACCGGTCGAGAAGAGGTGATTCTCCTCATTAGAAAATGTTGCTATATTGATGATGACTAGGGCCGGAAATGTCTATTTCAAATATAAATATTTTAAAATACGTATTAGGAATACATTTGTAATTTGTACTTGGTATTTCAAACACACGAAATGAATGTATCTTGTATTTTGCGTTTCAAATACAGATTTTTGGTATTTTCCCATTCTAAAATAAAAAAATTTATTCGTAAAATACTTTTGAAATAGCTCTCATAACACTTCTATAAAATTATGCTTCTGAGATTATTTCGTTTTCGTTAGAAATGTTTTTTTCATGTTTTCAACTATCCATTATTTGTCAAGACAGGTTGTATTTTTTTTAAGATCACTTAGTTTCCATACAAATGTATTTTGTATTTTAAAAGGTATTTAAAATGCTATTTTGTAGTTTGTTTTTCAAATACTCAAATCGAAGGTATTTTGTATTTCTCATTTCAAATACATTTGGGGTGGTACTTTGTATTTAGTATTTGAAATACTCCTCGGCCTGTATTTTTTCCGGCCCTGATGATAACTTCTTGGATTGGAATGCGGAGTTCGGATTCGGAGTAAGTCGAATGAAAAGGTTTCGAACGAAATACGGAGGTTCCTGGCAGCAAAACGGCGACATGCTAACAAACGATTCCTTTAGGGCTTCCCAACACTGACGAATGAGCTGATCTGCTGCAATTTTTTAAAAAGGCGTTTCCCTGTAAGTCATATAGCGCTTAAAAAACGCATGCTACCAGTTTTTTCTGTGTTCCTCCGCAGATTCAAATGCCTGGAGATTCCAAGGAGCCTTACAATTCGATAGCTATTTATCTCGTTACAGAGAAACTGTGATAGTCACAGATGCTAAAACAAGCTTACAATACTTATTGAGCACTAAATAGTTAGATGTATGAAAGGGTTAGAAACCAAGGGGTAAAAGTGATATTTTTCTCTACAGAGTTAGGTAAAGTTAATTGTTAGAATTACACAAAAACTTAGTTGCCATGGGATACGAGTGAGTCTCTGTTCTGTGCTGACATCGAGTGAAAAATCAAGTGCACTACTAAATACCTAATTGATCTCGTTTGTTTTCTATACCTAATTTCTGTACCTAATACTGCATAGAAAAAATAAATCACTTGTACCCCTTGGCTTCTCACCCACTCATATGATAAAGTTTCATGTTGAAGTGACATAAAAAGCCCCATAGCCATCTATGCTGTGAGTTATAAGGTGATCGCACTATTTCAAAGTTTTGTCTATTATTTCTCATTCTCAAAATTACAGGAGTAAAATGAACGCTTTCTTTAAAGAAATGAAATAGAGTGACTATAGTGCTATGGGGTCACTCAATTATAGTTTTACTCGAAATGTAATGGAAATACCAAGAAGACATATTAATGTATTAAGTTTGTAGACTGATGCAGAAAAGCTACGCTGCGCACCGGTGAGCCCATCTTCTGCCTCCCGGCCGGCAGTAACCGGGCAAAAAGCTGAAAAACAACTCTGGTGCAATATAAACTACTGTCTCCACAAGAAAAATCACAATGAAATCACACGGATATTACCGAAACACAGAAAACGGTCCAACGCTACAACTCTTTATTCCAAAAATTCAATTTCTTCAATTCAAAAAGTTATATCACAATGGCAACAACTTTTACAAAATGGTAGTTTATTTTTGAAATTTTGGTATAAAATACTTAAAATGAAGACCTAGCGATGCTATTCATCGCCAGTTAACTAGCCTCGGTTTTGTAACAGAACAATTTTTCATAGTAATATTGAATGTTTCATGGTTTCTGTACGACACCCCAGATGCTCATGTCAGATTTGGACTGAAAACTCAAGCTTATGAACATAAATAAATTTAAACGTCAGAGATAGTCTATTCGTAAAAATTTGCTGCTTTTAATGTCAGGAAATAATGAAACCTTTATTTATCCTTTGTCATCTCATGTGACTATAACTGAAATTTTTACCTTTAATATAAATTGAATTATCTGTTTGATCATCTTTGCTTATTGTCATTGTTGCGTATGATAAGTATAGATGGGCATATACATCCTCAAGCCGTAACAAAATAGAAACGCTGGCCAATAGAACAATATGATTGAGGTAGATATCACGCGATTAGTCACATAAATACATCGTTTTTCCTGTACAACTCATGATTAGTGCTCAATAGACACGTATGAATTTTCGTATCACCAGTGACAGGTGGATAAGTCATTTCTATTGGGGTTAGGAGGAAGCATTAAATCTTTGAATGAGAGACACCGTCGCTGCTGCTGCCTCTCGGCTTTCTATTTTGTTGACTGCTCAATGTCAAATTGCTACCACCACCTCCTTGTAATTTTCCAATTCGTTTGTCGTGATTCAGCTTTTTCTAATGTGTTGAGTTATTACCGTGTCATATGCCTGCTCCACACTCCCTTATTCCTTCAAGTGAAATCTACGGATTAATATTTTTCGAAACGCATTCCCGCCGTCTGAATTGAAATATGAGAAATCGGTAGTATGGGGGTTACTTTTAAATGCCGCCGGAGCAAAGAATTATTCCGTGGCAAGCATTCAGTACATTCCTCCTTCTTCCTTAAACGGGAGGGAATATTCTTGTACAAGATGTTGAGGGGCTACTCGTGAGAAAGAACCAAGGCGGCCACTCAGTATTTGTGTTTTTTCTTCCACTCTGCCTACCACGTAGAGGCCGCCGTAAGGAGACTGCCGAATGACCTTTAAAATCTATGCATCGGTAGCTCTGTGGTTTTTTCGTTGTGCAATGAAACGAAATCAATGCAATGCTTCTACGATACCAAATATTTATTGACTTTTGAACATATTTTGTTCTCTTCTTTCGTCCGGGAATATTAAAATATGATAAAATTTTTATTATTTGAAATAAAGGAAACATTGGCAACTCTCAGCTGCAGAATTATCATCCATATTGACTATTACCGCTGCGGAGTAGATTTAAAAATGCAACCATGAGTCTCAATGTATTATTAACCATGCGTGCACAATCAAGCAATATCTCTTAACTGCTAGCAGAAATCTTGTTTGCTTGAAAATTTACTGACTAATAACTCAAACTAAGAGGATTTCCACAAAATTATCCATAGTAAAGTACCGAAATCCTTCAATGCTAAAAAAATATGTACATTAGGGAAGTACAAGGAGGAACTGTATTTCAATACTAATTTTCAGTAAAATATTTGAGGATACTCGGTTTAGCAACAATTTTGAGCTAACAATAAGTAAAAACTAACAAAACTTGTATAAGCATACCACTGGAGGTAGTCATTCTATGGTAAATTCAGAAGAATATTTTTAGAGAAAATACAGACATTATAAATCATCTATTTATTTCTGATTCCTAGAGTATTTCGAGGTTCTTCTTTCTTTTGTTCTTGATGTACTCCAAGAACTTTGCTTTCATGATCATATTTTCTGATTCATGATCTCAGTCTATTTCTTACCGCAGTACATTGCCTTTCCCACAATTAACCTCTAGCAGGAGTAACGGAGCAGCCTAAGTGCGGCAATTGAACCCAAAATAATTATTTTTCTTAAAGGTTTAAATTATAATTTTGCGCAAACTTTATAAAGTAGGTATTATTCGAAGAATTGGACTGTCCAAAAGTTTTAAAAAACTAAAATATGATTAAAATATTAACTTAAAGTTTTTGAGAGCGTTAATTACGCACTAAACTCACTAAATGAAGCTTGAAAATGCAAATAATTTGACCTAAACAATTGGAAGCAGTTGTTTTAATTGGTGGAAGGGAAAATGTGTTAAGAAAAAATGAATGTATAATATTAGAAAATACTATGGATATGAGTTGAAATTAGGATTTAGAAGAAATTCACAGTAATATTGCAGTAAATGTAACGTCACTGCAAAATTATAAAAGGATCACAAAACGTTGTTGAAATGATGATCACTCAGTATATTACCAGTTTTTTTTGTTGATTTCTCTTAAAAAATTGGTGACAAGTTTTATTGGCCATCGCAACAAGTCCTATAGGTTTGAGAGATAGTTGTAGAGGGGTGTATATAGGAGAATGCAGAAGAAAGAAAAGGCAGGGAATAAACCTTGGGGATTCGAGTCGGGGAAGCAATGAAACAGGAGTGAGCAGTAATTTGCAAGCAGTTGAAGAGGCGAGGGGAAGGTGATTTCACGGCTGGCCAATCTCTCCACTTCGCGCTTCCACTAAATCAGTGCGCACGCCAACGGTTTCCTTCGCTCGCAGTCACCGCAGCCCTTTCGGGACTGAGTAAAGGCGCTCCTGGACTCATTCAAAAGACTGAGAAGAAACAGACCGACCAATTAATATCACTTAGTCCGGCGGTTCCAAGCAACAAAGCAGCTGACGGTCCCGCGGCGGAGTAGAAATGGGACTGGTATAAAACCGATGAGCCATGGCGGACGTTAAATAAAGGCAAAAAGTTTTCCCTCGCCCATGCCCGAAATAGGATTCTTTTTATTTCGAAGGGAGAGAAAAAAGAGGAAAGCACGACGAACATGAAACTCTAGATGGGAGATTTGGAATGTGGAGGGACGTTTGACGCACGAAATGACCAGTTTTTAATACCCGGACGGTCCCAAATAGGTGGTTCGAGGATGGTTCCGGCGTGAAACATGGTTGGATCAGGTAGTGCTTGAGGCTGTCATCAACGGAATACCGAGTCTGCGGCCGTATCATTTAGTCACCAAATTAGGATGCGGACGCAAGTTAATTTGCGCCTTCTCGCTTCCAAGCTTTCGGATATTCAAAATTTTTTTTACAAACGATCAAAAGGATAATATTACCCCCAAGGAAACGTAACGACGGCCTTTAAAGCTCGCAGGAATATACGTTTCGTCGAAGTTGTGAGATCAGGGCGTCTCGAAGGTTAGAGTTACCTTTCAAGGCTCTATGAAAAACAACGCTGAGACATTGATTTTATCATCTATGACAGATGCCTGGTCATTTAAACATATTAGTGGGACTATAAAAGTTAACAGGCATGAATATATCAATTTTTGCATAACTATGGAAAAATGGCATTGCTATTTGAATTAATACTCAGAAGGTAGCCATCAGCCAAGAACCTATGAGACATTCGAAAAACATGAAAAAAAAAACGAAATAAACCATGCAAAATTCTGTTGTAATGTCATATTTCTAAGATAAGTCTTGAAAACTTTAACTAAAATAAAAGAAAGGAATACATTGAAAATATCCGCAAGTAATTATCAGTCACTTACTGTTTTCGATTGATTTTTCAGCAAATTTTAGTCGTATCATGGGAAAACAGGAATCACAGCGACCGTTAGTAAATCCTACTTTGGATGATAAAAGAATTAATAGAGATTTTGGAAAGAGATTAACTATTATGCTGTCAATATCGTCTGTATTTATTTAATTTGAAGATAATGATAATAATAATATAATTGTTCCATGGAGCATTTTAAATTTATTGGCTCTGAACTCGTTTCACGTAATTATAAAATTTCACGAATCATTTTCTATTTCAGAGTAGACTGCTTTCGGTGATTCATAATTTTAAAAATAAGAAATTTTATGCCATAACAAAACATTTTAACTTCATTACAAATTTTTTGGAATATCCGTGGTATCGATGTGGCGTGTCAAATTCAGTCTGTTAATAACGACACTTCCACTATGTCACGGGGGAGGATTTTCTCTTCCGTTTATATTTGATGTCTTTGAGGGTAGCCTTAGCTGAAATAGCCCAGGCCAGTGCAATATTAATGGTGAACACGTCGCTATTCTGTTTGGAAAGAATAGCAGTAGAGGCACAGAAACGTTAAGTAAAACCATTTTGAGGGCAGTAGCACTCCTCGAATTTGAGGAAAGGAAAAGTGTTTTGAAAAAATTGCCATTAAATAATACAAATTTTGAAACCAGGTGCCAAAGCGGGATACTCAGCAGCAGAGGCGCAGAAACGTTAAGTAAAACCATTTTGGAGGGCAGAAGCACTCCTTGAATTAGAGGAAAGGAAAAGTGTTTTTAAAAGTTTACCGTTAAATAATACAAATTTTGAAACCAGGTGCCAAGGAGGGATGCTTAAAGCAAAGCGGATAATCATGATGAGTAATGAGGAAGTATAAATAATATTGAGGGACGAGGGAGCATGGAGGAGAACTATACGCTTAAGAAGAGCGGTTGATTGGCAGCAGCATGTTACGTGGAAGATAACGTGGAAACCATTGTTTAGGCAATAACAGAAGGAAAAATCCCCCTAAGACGACCGAGAGACAAGTTCGTATTTCGAATAAATGGCAAGGAAGAGTCGTACTTGTAGTATCACAATTTCTTTCTTGTAATAACTTCATAACATTTTGCGGCCGCGCAATAGCTTTGTACAGCACAGTAGTGTTAACATTTTTGTGTTTTGATCAATGAAAGCGTGGCTAAAAGAATATGCGAAACAAATAAGTCTTTTGAAAACCATCTACCTTCATTAATAAAAATATTTTCACTTGAGCAATACTGGAAAAAGTGCCATGACTAAATTTTGCGAAGATTGGCGCTCTTCGCTGATACATTGCATTGGATCTATATCGTCTATTTCCTTTAAATGAGCAAGCTACTGTTCCTGTACTTTAATCTGAAAAATTAAACCATTAAAGTAGCCAAGCGCGATGAATAACCCACAGGAGTTCCTAATCGTATCCTAATCATTTCCCGGGGGGCTCTACTCCATCATGCTGTGGCTCATAAACCACTCGCACGGCAAATAATTCATTCCACTCATTCAATCGCCAAACATTCAGACGAGGCCTCCATCCCTTGAGGCTCAATCCTACCAACACACCTCCAAATTAAAGCCGGACCAAACACTCACCTTGGGGACGGAAGCAGCCGCTTTAACGTTCTGAGGGACCGTAGAATTTTTTTTCCAAGGCAAGAGCATTTTATCGATAAATCTCTTCCTACTCGTCTTCCTCGGGAGTTTATACAGTCAACGCCCAATATCGGTTTCACCCTTTTAAAAAGCGTCCTGCCCGCTCCGTTTGCCATCCATGATGGAGGCAAAACGGTAGCTGGGCTCAGCGGGTGTTGGCAGTGGGATGGACTCGACCGAGGTGGTGGGGAAGGAACGCCCGGTCCTCGGAGACTTAAACACGCGGTCGGTGACTTCAACGCGCGACGCAGCGGAAATCGAGCGCGTGGGAGACGCCACAGTGCGGTCCAACCTCGGGGTCAATATGAAAATAACGCTAAAGATAGCTATGCAGAGGCATTAAGCATAAAATTGAAATCTCTCACTTCTGTATTTGTATGAGATCGATAAAAATAGCAAATAAAATAATTGAAAATACAGTAGATTCCGGTTAATTGGGACATATCGGGACTTGTGCACCTTGCCCCAATTAAGCGGCTGCTCCGATTAGGCGAAATCTCTTGTATATGGGCATAAAACTTTGAAATGGTATAAAGAAGACTAAATAATGCTTATAATGCAACATAAGTTTATTAAAAAATTCATTTGATTAATAAATCAGCGAGTTTAGTTAATATATTATCATTTTTAAGATTTATAACATTTTTGCTAAACATATTTTTCACAGCCACGGGCGACGCTGAATGAATGTCTATTACTAAGTAAGTCCTATTAAAGAAAAGTCCTATCCTCTTGCGGATACTATAGCAACAAGAGCTTTCAAAATAGGGCAAGAATAGGAACATTTGTGAAAAATAAGAGTAAATCAAAGGAGGAAAATAAAAAAAATAGTATTCGGAATACAAAAAAAATTAATTTCGTCGCGAGTATAGAGTCTATGTCGCCGACTCATGGCCCAATAAAGCGGCATGCTGTCCCAATTAAGCGGAGAATACTCTGGGATATTCCTCTATTGGGTTCTATTCTTCAGGATCTGCCCCAATTAAGCGGCGGCCCCAAGTAACCGGTGGACCCATTAAACGGAATCTACTGTATTTTATTCGACTCCTGATACCTGTCCTCCTTTGAGAGTTTAAAAAAGAAAAAAAACATTTATTCATTCCCGTACCACGGAAAACAGCACTATTGGCCATTTACATCGAGGATTTTTAACTTAAAAATCAAATGTACACGGACATCCATGCACTGGATAGGGGCAACCCACTCAGGTGGAACTCGAAACCGTGGCCTCTCGTGTGATAGGCAAGGGCTTAACCGCGCCGACGAGGTCGCTAAATCGAAATGAACAACAATAAAATCAAAGCTGCCTTTGGAATAAGCCAATCAGTGATCTTTCCAGGCATGGAGGGGTTGGGGCGACCATGTGGTCCAGCATTTAGCCATATCAATCTTGGTCAATGAGTCGTATTATACATAATTAAATATACCTACATATAACAGTATTGGTTGCGTCATAGTTAAAGATAGCTCGAGCCTTGGCCTGAGGATGACGCAGTGCATCGAAACTTCGGTCATGATTGAATAAATATTTATGTGTAAAAACAATGTTCAATTTTCATTCATTATGAATAAATTCCACAAAGTAACACCTCAAACCATCAACTCCATTAAAGATAGCTTCTTAACTTATTTCCTATGGGCCATCTATTAAATTTGAAGTCATACGGTATGCGTAGAAAATATCGACCAATATTTTATAGTGACTTCAGTGGTCAAACCTTATTGACCTTGGATTAATTGAATACTAAGGCAGTTTCTTTGGCTGTTTATCACCGCATGGTGTTTACATATGCCACTTCACAGCTATTATTTGGCTACGCCTTTTTCGAAGACCTTTAGAGTTTCTTTCCTTCTCGTCTCCCCTCTCAATACTATTGTGAGCCTTTCGAAAACGAATTTTTGAGTTGACATGCTGTGACGGCTAATTTCCGCCACCTTTTGTTTGCTGATGAACTTCTTTATGGACCATATAGGAGGCTGCTTGATCAAGTCCCTCAGCATTTCATGTGTGTGGGCGATGAGATAATTGCTGGCACAAGAAGTTGAATCGATGCGCCAAAAAAATAATTGTTATCTCCACGCGAGAAAAAATATAACACCAACTTGGCCTTGTTCCCAGTGAAGAAAAAAATGATTGGGATATGATTAATATACATCGATAAAAAATCATTACTCATCGATTTCAGGCATTTAATCAAGGATCCCAAAATTTTAATTATCCTGGACTTTTATCGATTCCAATAAGGCATCAATCATACGATCATATTAGTTGCAAAGGGTTTTTTTTTGTGAACATTGAAGTAATATAGGGTTTACTGCTGAAAAATAATAATTGCCGATGTATAAAGATTTTCTGGAAATTTTAAAACCAATATCAATTATCAATCAATATTATTACCAATAAAAAATAGATAAACTATTATTTTTTTATGAAATCTGAAATTTTAATTAATTTTGTGAATTTTGTTGAACAAAAAATAAATTACATGAAATTAATCAATTGACGAAATCATTCCTGAAAAATATTTTTCTAATATTTATGAAGGATATTTAGCGAAAAAATTTTGAGTTGCGCAGGTTCAGGTATCAATCAAATACATATTCTTCTTTACGGGTGGTTTCCATTGCAATGTTAAGTTGCATACAAACATACAGTTATTTCCTCCTTGTAATGGATATTATAGTACCTGTCCAAGTTAACTGCCAACAATATAGTTCTTTGGCGCTTGCCTGGTAAGAGTCTGCACCATGCCACATTAGCTCTGCCGATTAATGTATAGTCCCATTGGACTCTCGAAACCTGAGGCTTATGATTATAATTTAAGCAATAAAATGTGAGAATTTCCATTTTAATAGCATGTTGTCGTCCGCTTTCGGAGGCAAATAGGATACTCCTTTTTGCTATAAAACGACTAGGGAGGTCTTAAGCTTTGTTGTAGCATTTACCTATATCCTTTTTGCTATTCAGCGACGAGACATTTTGACGAAATTATTGCTGTAGAGCTCACATTAAACTTAAAATATGCTCTCATCGTCGAGAGTTCCGCTTTTGCATTCGTGTGCTTAGCATAATTTGGCGCCCTTAGCGTTTATGGCCCTCAGTAAACTTTTTTTGTTTCATAAATCTTACCCCCCCGCTTCCCTCTCCCTTCCTCACTCAATCACCAAGCCGTTTTTCATACTGCATCCCAAAACCTACTTGGAGATCCAAGTGATGTTTAATAGCTTGCTATAGATAGTATGCCTATGAGTAAAGATAACTATTTATCTCGGGGAAATTTGTGAGTGAACTCATCAAAATGATTGTTATTTGATGCACTCTCCATTACATGGCTAATTTTTGTTTTCAAGTAGGAACAGCATGTAGGAAACCTTCCACCAGCAGGATTGAATAGGTACTATTCAATTAAAATTGTATTATTGAGTCGGTAAGAAAATGTTTGGATAAGAAAGATACTTTTTTATAATAAATATAATGCTTGGTACTTCATTAAATATGTAAGTGGATGCGATCCATTAATCTTTTATGAATGGAACTGGCTTCGAAATGAGGAATTGTTTTACCTTGCCATATATGTAGCAGTCAGAGGTCAGGGGGGTTAAACCCTCGTCCGAATTTTTTAGGGATGTACTTTGTTTCGTATTTCGTTTGCACCCTCTCGGAGTGACTCCCCGGAAGGCCCTCTTTCTTCAGAGGGAAAATGTTTTTAGCAAAGGCTTTTTCTACGTAAACTTTACTTTAGAGCATCACTGATTAGAGAGAGAAGTGATTGGAAAGTAAAGTGGATACAACGATATTGTCATTTTTTTAAAAAAAGGAATAGATAGACTTAAAAGCATACGAAATAAAACTTGATGCCAATTTTTATCGGTTCCCATTATTGCTCTTTTTTAATATGCCTCCGATACGAGTCCTTTATTGTTTAGATCCAAGAGTGACTCCTTGATAGGTGCCTGTACCTCAATCCACAGGAACACTAAGTACTCACCTCTTAGTCCCAGCCTTATACCCTACCAGCGATGAGCACTACGGTCTGCATATGGGAAAATCGCCTAATACTGTCTTTAGCTGTGGACTCCTCTAGATTCCGATGAACAAAATATGTTTAAACAATAACTTCGGGGGTAAATGTTTCAGATAGGGATTCATTCGTCGATTTATATTTATATTGAGTAATATTGAAGGCATATAGGGGGAACTGTATATCATTGTGCACAAAATGTATGTTAAGTGTACTATATTCTCCCTAATGTAGACATAATGTGGACATACCTATTAATTGTAAGAGCCATGAAAACATTAGCACTTGCAAGTGGACAACTCCAGCCAGAAATCCCTCAACGGAATTCCTATTTTCCATATTAACTAATATTATAATTCCTCATATCAGCTAAGTATCGATAAATATCGATAACCTTAAAGATGTCAAAAGGCTTACCTAATCTAATTAATAAACATAACGCGAATGGCAAACCAGCACCATTTCCATAAAAAAGCAGTAACTAATATTCTCTCATAATATGACACATATTTACAAAATACAATATTCTTAATATACTGAGGCCAGTATAATCTCCGCCTTGATGGAGGAAAATGATTGGCAGCCTATTCTCAATCGAGTGCATAAACGCGTTCATATCCGTCTCATGTCGATACGCCCCAGCAGGAACCATGAGATGATTTGATTCTTCTCATATTCTCCTTCATTTAACTCACCACGTCCAACCGCAATGACTACATAACTTTCCGGCCCAGGAGAACGTAATGGTCGCACTTATTGCCAGAATCAAAGTGTGTATCAACCCCTATTCCCCCACTACCACCATGGAAATGTATGAGTATACGTATATATATTACATGCCCACTACGCCTGAGTAGGCGTGAGGATGAAAAGCAAATCCTTCGATAAATTTTTAAGAATGGCCACCGTCTCTTTCCCCAGTATCTCTCTCTCTCTGACGTCACGGGTACACCGGAGAACACAAATCTTTCGTCTTTCCCTTCTCTTTTTTTCTGGCCGTCGGTGTGTATATATTTTTTCAAACCGCCATTTTACCTTCGTCGAAAATTTAGAATCAATATGGTCGACCACTTTGGGCGCCTTAAAGACGAATTTGGATAACTTATGACTTTTTTTTCTTCCTCGACCGACCCACGCGCGCCGGGATGGCAGAAGATGGAAATATGAGGGGCGGGAGAGAAAGAGGCATAAAGGAGAGAAAATATACGGATGAGAATCGCCAAGACGGAGGGAGGTTGAGGGGAGGAAGGCAGCTCAAGGTGCACGTTGGCAATCAAACTCTAGGATTCCTACGTAAAAATAGCCTATACTAGACATTAATAGTTTGGGATTTAATTGGTTGTCATGTATCAAGCATCTAAATTATAGCGTGATACTCTGCAAAATGTATGGAATCCTCTCATACCCTATGGACCCTTTGGATAAATAAAAATTAGCACATACTTATATACAGTTAGTATAATTTTATGACAAAATGGAGACTTTCCAACTCTTGCTGTGTATGAGTTGTCCTTGCCTTCAAGCTAGGTTAGTATATATACAATTGCCGACTTGCTGTAGTGATACTTTTGCAGCGTCTGAGGAAAGAACATATTGGAAAATTATTATTAGGAAGCTCTGTTCACATAAACATATACGAGGAACAAAATAAAAACCTTACGTCAATAATCTACATTTATACGCAGATAGCATTATTTTACAAAATTGAGACTTTAAAACGCGCTTTATTAATGAACTATTTTTGCCTACAAACTAGGTTAATATCTCTAAAATTGCCGATTTATAAAGTGATACTTTTTCAGCGTCTGAGAGGTGAGGATGTTGGAACATTATTAGTGCGACGCTATGTTCACCAGGAAAAAAACATTCCAGGAGTTATACCCAAGTAAGTCAAGAGCTTATAATTACAGTATAAGTTTTATGAAAGGTTATGAACATATCAGTGATCTTACAAGTAGAAATTTCAGAAATAGAAAAGGTAATACGTCGAGTGAGATATCATACACTTAGTACTTATCGCCAATAAGGTAATAAAATTAAAATTAAAGTTTCGAATGATATGGCATCCTAAATTTCAAAATAGTCCTATATCAAAAATTAAGATGAGGATGTGTAGTTGAAATTAATAATTGAATCATATAAAAAATTTATGAGCGCTTGTGTAAATGAAAAATCATATTATTCATTAAAATACTTGACTGCCGGAATACAAATACTTAAGAAAAATTTATGGATAATTTGACGCTGGCGAACTGAGGTAACTATTTTGTCCTAGTAGACAGAATATTCACCGTACAGGATATTTTAGCTTCGAAAATTCTACCCTTCTTTTCCATTATGATTCATTCATTAGCTACCTTCTTTGAAGCAAATATGAACACTTAAAATTGCAAGTTTCATCTATAAATCCTCGTTATTTACGACCCGGAGCAATTTAGAGCATACAGTAGCTACGAGTAGTGTTCCGCCCAGGTTGTTTACAGCAATAAAACACATGACTGGAGTTTATCCTGTTGTAGTTCTGTAGTGAAAATCTTAAAGTAGATGTTGACACATGCATTACATGAAATGGACAAATATGAAAATAAATTATGTGAATAGCAACTCCATTTTACTTATTACCATATTAAGTACTACCTTGTGCCAATAAATACTTCCGCCAATACACCTAGTCTTGCAGTTACTCCTTCTTTGAACTTAAATGGTGAGAGGCGTATGTTGCTCTAAGAGTCACTTGACTACAATGTGAAAATACTTAAGTAGATTTTGTCATGTGCATAAAATGAAATTAACAGCTATAGATATAAATAATGTGAACAGTAATTCCATTTTACTCATTGCCATGTTAATCCGCAACTTCTGCTAGTGAACACTTCCGCCACTACACACATCAAGTCTCATAGCTTCTTTTTCTTTGAACATAAATGGCGAGAAGTTTAGGTCGTCGTAATAGACACTTGTCTGCTGTGTGAAAATCCTTAAGTACATGTCGTCACATTTATACAATGCTATGGATGAATATGGAAATAAATAATATGAATAGTAATCTCATTTTACTTATTACCGTATTAAATACTAGCTTCTACCAATGAGCACTTCCGCCACTACACACACCGAGTCCTGTAAATCCTTTTTCTTTGAACTTAAATGGCGAGAGAAGCGTAGGTCGTCGTAAAAGTGTGGGTTGTCGTAATAGACACTTTAATACTATGTTAAAAACACCGAAGTATATGCAGTCACATGCATAAAATGTTATGGATGAATATAGAAATAAATAATATGAATAGTAATTCCATTTTACTTATAACCATATTAGGCAGTAACTTCTGCCAATGAGAACTTCCGCCACTACACACACCGAGTCTTGTAATTCCTCTTTCCTTGAACTTAAATGGCGAGAGAAGCGTAGGTCGTCGTAATAGACACTTGACTACTGTGTGTACACTGGGTGCTAGATACGCCTTAGGCGTGGTCTATCCTAACGAAGGGAAGAGCCGTGGGAGATGGCAGGAGACGGGGTCTGGAAAGGTAACGGGAGGAGGAGGAGGTGGGGAGTAGGAGTGGGAGGGAGGAGATGAAGGTGGGTGGGTTGAGAGGTAAGGAGGACTAGAGAAGAGAGTGTAGGAGGACGAAAGGGGCGGACTTCGGAATGATCCATACGCTCAGATAAAGACGATCGTGATGAAGTAGCCTTAAAGCGAGACGACAACTCCTCGGGAGCCCGTTTGCGAGATGGCGAGAATTATTGCCGGCCTAAATTGGTGCTGATGGTTTTTGCCGTCATTACGCAGTATTTAGGCAATTAAGTCGAATAGCGCTAACTCGAAACGGGCGCAATTTTTCATAATGTTAAAATCCCCAGTCCGTGCGGAGGGGTTTGAGGGGGACGTATATAAGCTCGCCGAGACAAGGATAGAGTGGGACGTGAGGGTTCAAGAAGAGGTATCGCTCGTATTTTCCGTGCCAATGGCATTCCTTTTTGGTACTTTTTTTCTTCCGTCTTTTGCACGAAAATGGTTTAAGGGAACGCCCCCTATCCGTGGAGAGGTAAATGAATTACCTTCCACGAAGATAGGAAGTGGAGGACCGCCCGGTTGGGTGGAGAAAAAAATATATATAAAAAAAAAAGGCTCCGCTTGACGTTTCATTTACGGTAGGGAAATCCTATTTAGGGAGGCAATTATAATGGACACCCGTGCGAAACGTTGTTCTATTGGTTCGTTTGCGGAGAAATATGTGCCCGGCGGAGCCGAGAGTCGTACTGTAAATTGCGGAACGGTGATGATTAAGCGGTGTGCTCGTGTGTGGCGAAATCAGTAGTTTCATGAAAAAAGGAAAAGAATGTCTACCTACCAAGAGATTGAAGGGAAACTCATCTTACTCTGAGATTTATGACTACCTGGCACACTTAAGGAGAGTCTAGAATTGAGAGATGATTCACAGATCGGGAAAAAATCACGCAACCAAATGTTAAGAGGACACATCCATTCCGCTCAATTAGTCTATTTTCTCAACGAATCGCTCATTTGAAACGTATGCTCTCGTTCTGACATTTCAGGGTGTATACAATTATTTCTTTCCGTTTACTTGTTTTTGCAATGGGAAACTTTTACCTCAGTATTTTCTCTGACATAAACGCGATACGGTAATTTTGAAAGGCGTCTACTCTATACTTGCTGAAATTTTCAATGTGATTAAGTGGGTATTGAACGGGTAATTCGTTGCAAAAAAGGAAAAATACGACAGATCAGGCAGAAATAACTTTTCATTCAATTATTTTTCATCACTAAGTACCTACAGTCAGCGGCGGACTCTATGGGGGATCTATGGGGGCTATATAGCCCCTCATGAATATTCAATTTACACTAGATAGAATGGCAATATTTTCGATTCCCCACTACTGCTGGAATTTTAACCCCCAGTTAGCCCCCCTTGTCCCTAACCTGGATCCGCCACTGCCTACAGTGACCCAACGTTTGATAATACCGGAACGGTTGTCATTGGTTACCCCCAAAAAGATGTTCGAAATACCAAATCATTTTTGAATTCATCATTGAAATGGGGTTTTGGCAACCAAAATTTTGTGTATATTATTCATTATTTCGGGGAGGATATTTTTTTATTGGAATAAAGGTCTACATGTAATACAGAAAGTAGGTCATGGTCAAAGAAATTATGCGCAACAAAATAGAACGAAGTGGTGGAATGCCATTAAAAATTCGATCCAACGTGTGAGTAAGAAACGGTGGAGTGTGCAAAGATTGAATTCATGGTTTTTCACTGTATTGCGGACCTAGATGTTATATTTGGAGGCGATACCCACTATAATTTATTACCTGGCCTATTTTCTGACGGATAACTAAATATTTCATTCAATGAAAAGTTTTATCGTGCTCAAATAATTAAGTTCTAAATATAGGTAAAGAATAAAAATTGTATTCTCCAAGAAAAAGAGATTAGTGAGATACCCAAGTGCATAGCATCTGCACCTACTTCTTCTCGAGAATGTTGAAACGCAAATCATCGAGAAATACGATAGGAAAAATCCCGTGACTTTAGACGAGGGGAAAAAAACTAAAATCATTTTAGCGGTTTAAACTAGCACCTTAGGCCGGCATTCCATCCAATATGAGCATACCTTTACGATGGTAAATGGTAGCTCATCATGCTTTAAGGAAGGAACATCTAAACGATGGACTTTACAACCCCAGAAGTTCTACATAAGGCCACAAGATTGACCTTTATTTCTTAAACCACCTCTACATATCTGTTCTATACTCTTGCAAAATTATATCGCTTTGCTACTTTCCATAGAAATATTCAGCAACTTTTCAGTCCTTCTTAATCTCAAATTAATACCTTACCTACCAAAGGAAAAGAAGAAGAAAAGAATATTTCTTCGGTGAAAATGAAGCCTAAATGCTTGCCCAATCGTTGAGTGATGCCAACCATAGAGAAAAAATGTGGAGCCATTTCCTTTGGCAACTTAAGTATCCATAATTAAGTCTGATGCGAGGATAAAGCAAATTAATTTGATGAATAGTAGAAAACAGAATACTTAGAAATCAAAACCGGTCTGTTGCACTTTTTACGTAAGAGTGAAATGGCAACTTTGAAAAGGAAACGAAATTGGAAAATAAAAATAGAGGTAAGTTCAGTCTGTTGAGAGAGTAGTGTCCAATAGAAATTGGAAAGCACATTTTGGGCCAGAGGCATAAATCTAAAAACGGTCAACCAGTCCTTTTTCCCAGTTCGAACCACTATCCTCCCACAAATGGCGTCCCATCCTCTCCTGTGCGTTCCCTCAAATCTGCCCATTACTCACTGGGCTCCGACCTGTACCTTCTCGGACTCTTCATCGGGTCGTAAAACAAAACAAAAGCGAGACGAAAAGCGGTTCATTTTCTGGAATCGAAGGAGGAGGTGATTTTTCGCTCTTCTTGGGACGGTAAAACTGAAGAAAAGTAGCAGAAGGAGGGAAAAGGGAGGCATTTGGAGGTCACTTTCGAAAATGCACTTCAACAAGGAGAATTTATGTCCTTTTTCTCTATTTTTCAGTTTCATCCCTCCCAAAGGCCTTTGGAGAATGTTTCTGGACTTCGAAAGGTTATCTAGTTTCTTTGAATGCAATGAAGAGTTCCTGGACCCGTGATTATTTTTTCTGGAAAACATATTCATGGAATACGCATTTGAAATAAAGCTAAATAGCTTAATTCTGCGGTGATAATGCTAAAATTGGTATACATAGATAGTCCAACCATCATAAAAAGTAAACATTTCTTGAAAAATAAGTTTAAATTTCGCTCAAACATACGCTTGAATAAAATTACTAGTTAGATGGGAAATCACTTAAAAAATTGCATTTTACAGTTAACTAATTAATTTAAAAAAGTGTTCAATCGGTTATATTTTGAAGTCATTGGAATATATTTTAAAACACACAAAAGAGAAAAGATTCGTTCAGGATCACTCCATGTGTTACAACAACAACAACAACACACCTATTACAGAATGAATAACATTTGTGCAAGAAATTCTGTTTTTTTTTGTCGCCATGAAAAATGCACGAATGAGGCTGGGTGTAGAATGATACAGATGACAAATAAAAAGATGTGAGTACTAAAAAAGTTCAAAGAAGGAAATGAAACCGATGGAGAAAATGTAAAATCTGACTTATGCATCTGAACCTGATTATCTCGTATATTATGCAGCACGATGTGGTAGTATTGCAACTGGTTACAACAAACATATGGTCTAGAGAATGCTGTCATAGCAACCAAACGCATAGTGCGAAAATAGGATAAATTTAGTGGACATTGTGCAATGTCTTATTTAATTAAAATTAGAGAGGTCAATAAGAAGAGAAAAAGAGAGGAAGTTACTGGTAGCTGGAGAAAAAATGCAAAAGAACAGGAGTTTCTCTAATTATTTTTACCCTTTATTTAGCTTTTTGATCCATAGAAACTTATAAATAATGGGTAAAGAAAATTTGTCCTCTTTATAATTCTAGAAAATGAACTACGACTCGGAAACAACAGCAAGGAGAAACAATGTACATTCACAGCTGTACAATGCACAACTTCCTAAGACAAATATTTTTGGCCAGTTTTTGGCCGTATGAAATATCAAACAATCGTCATATATGCATCCGCGCTCTTGAAAATATTAAAAACGTAAAACCATTATCTTTTTACGCATTAATTGATCTTTGATATTCCAAAGATTTTCTTAATTCTGTTAGCAATGAGTAAGTAAATCTTTTATGGGGTCCAATTTTTTCGCAAGGGTCTCCTATAATACAATCTTTATACTTCAACTCCGTCATGGGGCCTAAAAAAGGTCAATCCAAAGGACTCAGATGAAGTATAACATCACTGTCCGCAGTCCCCTGTCTTCATGAATTCATTACGCCTCGCGTTTTCCCTCCACTCTGTCCTTTTTCGTACCAAGTTTCAAAAACAAAAGAAGGAAGAGTAAACTTCCTCTTTTTTCCCCCTCCACCGTCCTTCATTTTGTCAAGTCCCCATGCGATGTAATATTCAATATAAGCAGAGATCCGACGACGAAAAAGGCGAGCTGAGGAGACCGGGAGAGGGCGGCGAATAAATTGGAAACCCAAAAGACGACGAAAGGTCCGTGGTGGAGAGGACAAACAAAAGGGGTTGCGTTGCGAGACGAAGGGCAAGATTTTGGATTCGCCGAGTGGGTACGGAGGGCGAGTGAGTCGCGACCCCCGCACGGAATTACAATTGTTTATGGTCAACAGAAGTCTGGAAAAGACGAGTCATGCCCAAACATTTTTATTTCACCCCGTGAGGAATTTCAATACATTCAAAATGTCTTCTTTTTTAAGTGAGCTCGAAAAACTTAAAAAGATGAAATTCTAAAACAGAATTTCAGTCTGAAATCTACATGTCTGTTTGTCTGTCCCCTATGCGTTTCCATACGCCTGATAGGATTTCGACCAAAATCAGAACATATCTCATGCTATCAAACGCCGTAGTTCTACTTTCGGTTGCATCCGACGCGTCCTTTGCGTGCGTTCTTTGAAGTTTCCCACTTCTCTAGGTACGATACTTCCCGAGAAACGCAGGCTGTATTGCTAGCAACCAAGAAATGGTGATAAATGTAAGAATTTGATGCTGTTACATAGGTTATTGTTACTAGTTTTTTTTTAAAGGCCATTTACGTTAGTAGACTTCAACGTGTGTCCTCTTGGTAGCTCGAGGAACGTCGAAGCGGTATTCCAGTTCCCGCCACATGTTTTTTGACATGTGTTCGGTCACAGTACCCACAACAGCTTGAATCCTAGCCTTCAGGTGGTCGAAGTCAGCAACTGGTGTGATGAAAACTTTGTCCTTGATATAGCATTTCAATTATTATGTCAAACATTTATTCTGTAATAAATTTCTATAATCAGAGCAAAATTTTATGCTCACCCTTTATAACTCTACTACCGACCATGATTTCAAAAGTTCTATGTCATTTCAGGGTAAATAAATCATGGTTGTTGGTGGATTTATGTATTAAAATGTGGAAATTACAATTTTTGTTTATATTTTATCATGAATGTGTCCCATTTCCACCACGTCAAGCCTGAAACGATTTCACACGCTCTGAAATCTACTTCCTTTTCTTATGCTGAATTTGAAAGTAAGGCAAACACTTTTGGAGAAATGTTGTGGCTATAAATTATGATTAACTTATTGCCTTATTTTTTAATGATAAGATAATTTGTTTTCATATCTTACCTTGGAAAAAATGCTTTTACATATAGTAATTTTGGAGTATGTAACAATGTATTAAATTAATACATAAATAAAATAAGTACCTAAGTAAAATAAGAAGAAATTGGAGAAAAGGAAGCTTTTAATAAATACTGTCTTCTTAAAACTTTAAGGAGAAGACCGGCAAACTTAGTTTGCCACATTAGTAGGCATGATGACCTGATGATATCAATCGTAGAAGGACAAGTGGAAGGAAAGAAGAGTTAGGGATGACCCCGAATGAGTTGCATGGGACAGGTTACAAATGATATAAAAGAGAATAAATAAGTCGCCGTAAGAAGGCTAGCGGATATGAGAGAAGAATGGAGAGCTACGTGAAACCAATCTTGGGATAGTTAACTTATGATGGTGATGAATAATATTATAACAATTAGTCTTTATTGGGTGAGATTGGATCGAGAAAGTTCCACCTAAGAAAAAGGTATCAGGATAGAGTTAAAATTACTGCGTGTAGTGAATTCGATGGTCTCGCTGAACTGCAATTTCTCAAGGCGGCTCATGAAGCCAGTCCGTTCCGTTCAGCAAGAAGACCGGGACCTCTTTCTCGCGGGGGGAGAGAGGGAACATTTTTATTACGGAGATGTGCGAGGGCGGGGGGTGATGGGGTGAGGTGTTTTGGGCGCAGCGCAGAGAGGCGCGGCCCTGGGGCGCATGGCAAGTGCGCGCAGACAGGGCGTGGTGCCTAAATGACGAGTGGTTGCGAACGGAGCAGAGCGTTTGTGCGTGAGAATGAGGTGCTCGCCTGCGTCATATGCGGGAGATTAAAAAAATATAACAACTCCATTTGTTGCGATACAATTATTTGATGCCAATTTGGCCACTTATTTTGAAAAATTTCGATACATTGATGTGTGAACTGATACATTATTAATTAATTGATACATATGGTAGTCTACATTGTATTTTTTTCATGAAAATGGAATACATTTAATTTTTATCCAAATGCTATGGATCAGTGGCGTAACTATGGGGGGATGAAGGTATGCATCCCCCCACCCCAAAGCTTCAGAGAAATCAAAAAAATATTTAAAAATCTTGTCTGGATTTGATGTATAATAACTGCATTTGCTTAAAGTTAAATTTTAAGCGCCAAAATGATGTAAACTGCATTTTCAGACATGCCATTTTTAAAATTTTTCCTGAACTTCCAGTTTCCTGGGGGGGTGGAGATAGCCCCCATTAACCTCCCTCATCCCCCCCAGTTACGCCCTTACTATGGATTGACTGATCGCATACAACTCCGATTTCAGATCAAGCACTTTTGCCAATAACTATTTCCACGATTACAACGGGAAATTCAGTGGTGGCCAGAGCCCAGATTTTATACAGAAGCGTCGATATGTCGATTGAAATTTAAATTGATACATTAGTATAAAGTAATGTGGTTCGCAAACCGAATGGTCTCAAATCGATGCTTCACGAGTTCACTTCTTGGAATGCATGACGACGGAATAAAATATCTCGTCAATAGTTGACACGATTTACACTACCCGATGGCCATAAGACCAGTAGCAGAGAAAACAGTTTTACTCGGAAATCCGGTGGTCATGGACAAACGATGTGAATTGTTGGTCTTTAATTAAGAAAGGGAGAAGGCACCCAAGAAAATGATAAGATTCCCACAGAGTAAAGTTTTCAGATTTGATTAAAAAAGGATGTTGAAGGAATAGTGAAACGAATCGAGAATAGTAAAATAAATATAGCATAGTCGGTATATAACGAAAAGTGATCACGGACGAACAACAAATTAAGTTAATTTTACTGTGACATTTTGACTTGATTAATATAATGAGCTATGGATATTACATTGTTGGAACGTTTCCACTCGTTACAGAGGCATTATTTAGCCAATTTATGTGTAATAATTTAAAAATTACCGCTTGGTAACGGGTATAATTCCCCTGGTTTATTTCTTAAATAGATAAATATGTGGTAAAAGTGAGTGTCATTAAATAAATAGAAAATCTATCTCTTCAAAAATAGCATTCAATATTAACTTTGATCAAACTCAAAACGGGATTATAATTTATTCTGAATGGATAATTTTTCGATACAATGGAATATGTTTATTTTGTATCCAAACGGGATTGGGAAACTGATCCCATATAGCTACAATATCAAATTAAGCACTTTTGCTAATGATTATTTACACGATTACCACGAAATACAATGTAAAATGTTTCGGTATAAATCCATCTAGGCTCAGATCACCAGCATTTTACCGGTTTTAATCGCTTAAATAATTATTGCCAACACTTTTTTTTAAATCTCAAATCGGTGTTGCATGCGATCAGTTGTGCCACAGTGTTTGGACACAAATTAAACGTAATTCCATTTGTATCGCAAAATTACACTGTGGACTACCCTGGCGAATAAGAAATGATAATCGCGGAACGCACACGAAACATGCGTGTCCAATGCGGAGCATGAAATGTTGTTACTCTAAACCACGGATACATCCCTCATTCCCTCCCTTTTCCCGCGATGGTCCCACACTTCGTCAGTGTCCGGCCGCGGCTGACGGGCGGTGGACAGCCAGTCACCGGGAGACGGAACGTGCACGGCGTCAGTGATGGGAGAGCGGGGGTGGGAGGCCGCAACAGCAGTCGTCATCCACTCTTGCCCTTGCTCACGTCTGCATTCCGAAGCGACTCTCCAACCCTCCCACACACACGCGATACGACACTACCAAACACTTGTGTCCGTTTTTAGGCATTTCGCGGGGTCCCACGAGGGGAGCATGGCAGGGTAGTCAATAGCCCGCTGGGATGTTGACCGTGGTGGCCCAGGTTCAAATCTCATTTGAAGCCTTCGAACACACCCAAACTAAACGAAATTTGCCGGCCTCGCTAATGTCCCCATCTGCCAACCTAAAGCTCGTAGGTTCGATTCCCGACTGGGTGGATTCACCGCCATCCAGGGAATGGGTGTACGTGATTATGAAATAAGTAAGTGCTAAGAAAGGACTGCCTATCCTAAATTCGCTTGTAATAAATACGACATTATTATTATTAAACTAAAATCCTCGAAATTCCAGATGGCTCAGCGAAACAGACTGCTCCACCTACCCTGAATTTGTAAATTTCAAACGCCACTGACTTAGTCCGGAGTGAGTTCTACC
Organism: Ischnura elegans; assembly: GCF_921293095.1. Lineage (NCBI taxonomy): Eukaryota > Metazoa > Arthropoda > Insecta > Odonata > Coenagrionidae > Ischnura > Ischnura elegans. The sequence goes on from NC_060249.1 coordinate 90,800,619, forward strand.
CGGGGTCTATTGAAATACCAGTTTTACAATCGGATTTAAATTGCCCCTTTAAATATTATTTCTAGAGACATCATGGAGCCCTAAGCAACATTTGCAGGCTAGTGCTGAAAAGCAGTAGATCATTATAAGACGAAAATAGACGCCAACCAATGGGAAGAAACCACAACTGCGATAGAAGTTTAAATACAGGTCACCGTCATGGCACCGGCATCATTCCCTGATGACGAGTAACGTGTCTGACCATGGAACGTTGGAATAAATGGACTTTCTCACCCGTCTGCAAATCCGGAAAAGACTCCATTCACCGGGAAAACACGGGATCTTTCTTAACTTAGAGTATTAGTTAGTCGATTTCCCCAATAAAATCTTCTGAGTGTGATAGAAGCGTTCCGCTTTGTAGTAATGACAAGGACAGGAAGTGACGTAGCCAGGAATTTCGTTCAGGGGGGGGGCTCCAAAACCAGGGGGGAAATTTTTTCGAAAAACAGGGTACTAAGTGGAGGGTTTTAAACCAATCATAACATTTTTCATAATCGAAAAAACTTCATTTTTTAAAGAAATATTATTGTAAAACCATGATTTTTCAATATTTTGTTTTCTTTTATGAGGGAAAATAATTTTGCCTTTATATTTCGGGGGGGAGGGGGGCTCCGGGTCCCCCAGGCCCCCCTCTTGGCTACACCACTGACAGGAATCTAAGTAATTGACCCTCAGCAGCAATCCCTTAAAATTCAATTTGGCGGCCAGTTTCCAATATAAAGGCTTTCTTTCCATGTCTATGTTTTAGTTTCCATTTTTTACTGGCAATACAACAAGAACTATTTTCTATTACATTTGACCGAACAATACGATGAAGATGATTGGTTTCCGGGTAAATTCCGAGTGGACTCATTTTTTGTAGACGACAGTTTCGGGCGCGTTGCAAATCCCGTCTTCGGGTCGGGTTCATTTTGGTCCAAATACGGCAGCTGCAACGCGACCGAAGCTATCGTCCGCCAAAAATGAGTCGACGCGGAATTAACCCGGAAACTAATCATCAATTTAATCACCACGGAAGCTCCGTAATAATACGATAATGACATTCACATCACCCTATGCATAGACACGCAATTCTATAAAATTTCCACTTGAAGACACAGATCAAATTAATGGCGATGATGATATATTACCTATGTACAGAATTGTTTAATATAACATTATAATTAATGGGTCTAAGTGATGGAAACCGCTATTCTTTGAAATCTTCTCATTAGAAAATAAAAGGAGAACGGAAAAAATGCAAAAAAATGTATTTTAAATTCACATTATGCCAAACGAGTGCGATGGAGGAACCAGAAAATAATATTATTCTTCAGTCGTCTAAACTGCTAGAGAGGCTATGACTTACAAATCGGAGATAGTTTCGTGAATACACTAATCGTTTGATTTTTGCGGTGCGGGTCGCAAAGTGCACCCCCAAGTTGCCTATATTCATCAACCCATCCGAAGGAGTAAAGCACTAAGCCATTAAAAGTGCCTTTGAGAGACGCAACAATATAAAAAAAAAATAGGTAAATGGTTAGAAAAACTAAGCAGTCTATAGAGTTTATCAGTTCTTGGCGTTTTCCTAGGTCACTTGAATTCTTGTGATACTAAGAGCATGTATTCTTGTGAGAAACTCATATAGGTGTCCTCTAAGTTCAAAGCACTAAACAGGTACGCAGTAGACTGTGTACGCAGTCATGATCACGGGGGCCGCTAAGTCAAATATGGCGAATTTTATCCTTGGTGTTTATCAAGGTTGGTTAAAAATTAATCTGAGGTGAATATGGGGGAGAACATGAGATGAAGAATAACTTTTTTGTTTCGTTCATTAATCCTCATTTAAAAAAAATAAAAAAACCTTATTTAAGGCTTCTTTGATATAAAAATTAGCGCATATAAGGAGTGTAACTTTGATTTTTCATCGTGAATTTGCGAAATAAAACGTGGCATTCAAAGATAAGAGAAGGAGCTATAATAATAATACAAAAACTTTTGATATTGTCATATCCTACCCGTGAAATAATATGGAATTTTTACCATATTTTTAGAAAAAAGCACTCACATTCTGGAGAAACCGAAACTCGGAGGGCATTGATGGCATATTCGCTTCCTCGGCACCTACGCTGCCCTTTGCTTGGACAGCGATTCCCTTTGTCTCCACTGTCCACCCGGCTCACCAGCCTCTCGCCTCCTCATTTCTCAAACCTTCGAGAGAGCCCGGGGGTGGAAAAGGCGGGGGAGGGATGGGCGGGGTCCCCATGATGCTAATACACCAAAGACTGACCATAAGCAAGGGCATGGTGAAACACATGAGCATAATTCCGCAGAAATACATGGAAAGAATTGAAAAAAAAAAAACGTTTTGAAAACGAGATGATATTCTTCTTCATCATCAGTATAATCAACAATCGTAAGATTGGTGATATAAGAATTGATTCTTTTCCAGCGAATAATTTGGGTGAACTTTTCTCCGGAATCCCACCGGGTTAAATTCTTCATTTTAGCTAATGTTTTGAATTCAGCCCTGAGGATAAGCCTTGAGTCGGAGTTCGTAACGTTGGCTACAATAGAGAATTAAACCTTTTCATAGCGACGTATTTCTTCTCTTTCACATCTTTTTTAAACTGTCCTATGTAACTCATTCGGCGCCGTCCCTTGCCCTTCTTCCCTTCAACCTTTCTTTCTACAATTGTTTTTATCAGGCCATCATGCCTCATAATGTGGCCAACTAGATTGTCCCGTCTTCTTCTCAACGTTTCCAGGGGCCGTATTCTGTATTTCGTCGGTACCGCACCGGTCGGTTTCCCTTCCCAGGCCACCGACAGCACATCATTCCGTACCGACGACGGTTTCCATACCGACGACGGCTAATTCAGCGATTCAGTATGGTCGTCGGTATAAAAACCAGTCGGTACGGTTCCCCCTCCTTCTCAAACAGGGAAAATCCGAATATATCCGAAGTTAGAAGTCATCTACCGTGTCTCCACCAATGAAAGAAGGGTAAAAACAAGTGAAGACTCATTGGCACAGTTTGTTGTCGTCATTCTCAATCTTTTTATTTGCGGAAACTACGACTTATTGCTAGATTAAGATAAACGATATTGGATAAGTTGTTAACAATGCTTATATAATGTGTGGTAGAAATTCTGTACCTACAGAAATGAAGGAAACAATATTACAACATCACAATAAAGTTTGTATGTGATGGAGATTGTTGTTGCTGGAATGAATTATTGAAACTATCCTTGAGATCGTAGTTTCTTTTTTTAAATATTGGTTCCGTATATTGCTATTTATTCATGATTTGGTAATATAGTTGTCGTTAAGTAAGTTCCGTCTAAATGTTATCAACGGAAGGTTATGCCATTGGCACCGTAGCAGACGAAAATAACATACCATGGAACGTGAACGTAGGATTCAAAAGCAAATGTAAATGTCATATTAGAGGAACAAGTTAGGAAATTGTTATAAAAATATGGAACTGGGTGTAATTAAAAGAAGTGTAATGACGAGGAAGTAAAGAAATTGTGATTGGGTGAAATACATCTTTTGTTGTCACAATACACCTTTTTGCTGTCGGTACGGCTACCGACGATCTCTCGCCCTCACGTCGGTGCCGCACCGATCGGGTTCGTACAGAATCGCACGACTTCTTACCGGGAGTCGGTGTGACGTCGCACCCGACGAATCGGTGCCGCACCGATCGGTTTGGAGTTACAGAATACGACCCCAGAAGAGTTCTCTTTCCTCCCACAATTCTTAGCACAGCCTAATTACTTACTCGGCCAATCCATTTCATCTTCAATGATTACCTTAACGGAACATTTTGTAGCTCACAAGTTTTAGGTACTTCTATGCAATCATAAAGTGAAATCAACTCTTCACTCCAAAAGCTAGAAAAATCGTCAAGAGAACGCTCCTGTGGTAAAGATGGGGGTTCAGTATTAATGTTACTTTTACTTTCAAAATTACTCTGAAAGTTCATAAAATTGGTGAAAGCAACAAATCTGTATGGCAGCAAACACGAGGGAACAATAAAAAACAAATAAAATGCGGATAATTACAACTCTGTTCGAAGTTACTGGCTGAATATTAAACGATAAGGAGAGCAGAGATGCTTCCAATGTTTGCAATGAAGACATTTTTCGTCAACTAGCGACGAATTCTGTCATTATTGTATTGAAAAGTCTTAGGAAATACAAAAATACTCAGGCATTATCCTCCACCTTATTATTTTTTTTTTGGAGAGGAAAGTTTTTAGAATTGGATTCGTACCTACATATTATTAGTTGTCGCAAATATTACAAAATGTTGTATTAATACAGGGCTAACATTATATTTGTTTCTCGTCGTAGGACTGTCTCTCATTTATTTCTTTCAACCAATACCATGGGTATTTTTATATATCATCAAAGGTATTATCATACTTCCAATGGCTTAAAGTGCTAGTACCAAAGGGAATGTTGAATACACTCACTGCCTATTCAAAGATATATGTTCTTTACACTTTCCAGTTGTAGGGGAAGAAATTGGGAATCAAATTAATGAAAGAGTGGCTTTTAAACTTAATTCTGATTGGCTCCATGGTGAATCGAATTCACCCGGATATATTCATGATCCTAATTTGATGAAAAAAGTAACTTTGCACAAAGTGCATGGGAAACTTATACACTATAGGAGAAACGAGAGAATAAAGGATTTATATCTTGGCATTCACGGCTTTAGAAAAATATTCTGCTAGCGCATTCATGCGGTCTCAGTTCCCAGGAAATCTAAAGATAATGTTGGCTTTAAAACTCTCCATGAGATATAGTATTTACGTTTGACTCCAGGGGATCAGAAATGGGCAATAATTCTTCAGCGGAAAAACACGACGCCCGCGCCGCGGCGCGCCGGTGAAAACTAATACACCAAGAGAGCATTCTACGTTCTCATGCATTTATGAGTTTACTTTTTGCAAACTTGAATTGGATTGCGAACAGTATCTCGGCAATCAATTCTCTACCTGGCATTTCCAAGTTCCTTAGAAATAGTTCACTTGGCTTTAAATGCCTAGTACTATTCTTTGAGTTTTTGTCTTCTCATTACTTATACTTCAGAATTCCACTTCTTAGTATTCTATAACGATGAGAGAATGAGATAGTTTCTATTAATGTTCATACAACACTGACAGTATTTAAAACGTTGAAGATTATTTTTTGCGGTAGCCTATGGAATTTTATGCACTGATGAATTAATCTTCTAACTGAAGACAGGAGACTGTGACCACTACAACTTGATAAACGATGTTGTAGACAAGTGAAGATAATTTCATCTTTACTCAGGAGTAAAATATTTTTAGCATTCATCCGAAACATATCGCTCGATGGACTTATAGATTATTCAATGGCCTTCATCTGCATTTGTTCAATTGTTTATTTACTCAACGTTTTATTTTATAGAAGCTCTCATGAGGATTTGCACTCCACATTATTTTCTAAACCTTTAAATGTCCCTGAAAAGTTAATAAGCAAACACCGAAGCCATCACCTAGATTACGTACCGTAAATCCCGTATTCAACGAGGTTAAAAGCCCTTAGAGGAACGTTTAAGCTGAAAAAATCCAGTCATACTCTTTCTTTTTGGATTTGAGAACCGTTTTCTAAATAACCAAAGCTATTTCTAGCGTTCCTAAGAACATATTTATGTGTACCTAGTACGCATGCAGGATGCTTCCGTATCCCACAGGTTTATATGACATATGCATCCGTAACCAGAATCCCATATTAATGGGAGAATTATTGTCACCGTGATATTATACAGGAGTGGGAAGCGGAGGCTAACTCATGAATTCTCAGAAGTTCCACCTATCCCAGCTTTCCTTTAGGAATTATTGATATTTTAGCCCTGTCACCGATGCGAGGAAAGCAACGGCACCCACCGGGGCGTGTGGGAAAAATATGTTTTCAATGAAATCGGCGCCAGGCACTGCTTCCCAACCCTCTCTAAACTCACCGTCTCATCGCGACGTATGACATGAAAGGAGGCTGGGATTACACCGCCGTCGGTCGTCATGACAGCCGAGAACTGAGCGACCCCTTAGCTTTAGTGCCTCAAGCAGGCGTGATTGGTATTCCTGTGTGACATCCGTGCCATAACGTAGTGGCGGATTGACAGCTCACGGTGGGCGAGGGCTATCTCGTAGCCCGGTTCCCGTTGCCATCAGCGATCACGATCGAATTCCGCCTCGATATAAACAGAATAATCGATTTTACCTACTCAGGCGCACCACTACCCTGAATGAGGAAAAAAAGACTCGTTCGGAAAATTTAAACTTCGATGAACAAAAAAAAAGAGTAAGTGCGGTAGGCTTTTTTTGTAGATCTCTCGGTCACTGATGAATGAATCAAATCCTCCTACATCTAAATTCTACCCCGCAAGGGGGTATGTGGTGTGTGGTGGGTGGTGTTTGGATACAAGCCGTTAACATATAAAACGGAAATTCTCTAACGAAATTACGCATAGCATTTATTAAAGTCCTTTACCGTGCGGTGGAAAAACGAGTTCCCATACTTTTCCATAAGGAAAGATATCTCCATTGATTTATCGTCTCTTTCGGACCTGGAAATGTAGTGGTGATCTAATATGATGTTCTCCGTGTCGCTCTTACAGATATCATTCTCAATTACATATACGAAGTACCATGCAAGCCACCTAAAAAGGCGTATGGAGAGGGGTTTATTAACATCAGCCGCTTACATTCAAAAAGGAAAAGCTATAAACAAATTACGCCTAAGATTTATTAAAGTTCTTTACTGTGCGGGGGAAAAACGAATTCTCATATCTATCCGTCCGGCGAAATATCTCTCTTAATTTATCGTTTCTACAATGATGTCTCAGTGTCGCTCTTAAATACATCCATTCTTTATTTCTCATGCAATCTAAGCCTTTCGCACAGTGTCCGAGTCTCTAGCGTTTCCCAAGCTAATTCGTTTAACACCTGTGTATCGCTTCCAGTACGCCCGGAGCAGTTTTTTTTCACGATTCTCGCAGCTTTGCATCCATCCTTGGAGAGGTATTTTAAAATATAAATTATCTCTCAATTTGAGACGGTTATAGTAATTTACTGATTCTCCCTCTTTTTCTGTGTGAAATTTACGACTCTAAGGGCCAATCCTGAGTGAGATACAGCCGCACATATTCAATAGAACGTCTAAGTTGATATGAATGCTAAGATAAGAGGGGATACATCGATTTTATTCACGCTGACTCAGGTGCACCCCACGTATGAATGAAAAAAAAATTCAGAAACATTTGATTTCAATTGATCGAAAAAGATTTGCACACAGGTGTGCAAGTATTTTTCGAATATCCTTAGCTTTTGGCTTTGAATAAATAAAGAAATAAATTCTCGCGACATGAGGTGGCCAAAGAATATGAACTGGTCTTACCACCTTGGATGTCAGAAATCCATAGCGCTGGGGATGGTTTGTCGCGAGCTCCACATGCACCTATTCCATCTAACTTCTTAGATATTGATAAGTCACTGATAAATATTGATGCGTAACTGATAAGTAAGTTGTTAGTAAATGGCCGTCAAGGAACTGGAGGGAACTAATTTAAAATAATAAAAAAACTAGAAACAATATTTCGATGTATTTACGTTATTATGTACCCTTCGTGTCCGATGATTCTGGTTTAAAGTAATAATTATTGATCGTAAATGGTAAATGCAAAAATGGTTATAACAAAATTTTTTGGCCTTAAGATATAAAGTTTTTGCAACCACATTTTTGCACAAAGATATGATCAACATATGCTGGCTTATTCGCAACGGATTTCCAGCCTCGGTGGCGGTGGGGTAAATTCCTCGCCTGCCAAACAGGAAGTCGCGGGTTTGAATCCCGCCTGAGGGCGATCCAGGGTATGGTTGTATGTGTACGTTCAACTGGTAAAATGTTAATGAATCCGATGTAAAAGGCCGTTTGGAGCTGTTTTTCGGTGGTATGGACATAAATAAGTAAACGCGCAACACTATTTTTAAAGAACTCGGCTAAAAATAAACCTTTCATTCAAGAAATATTTTTTCACCCTGAGATAGGCTCATTTGAAAACTGGGATTGTTAAAACTAGGTTGGCCAATTATTGAAATACAGAAATGGGAATTTCCAATAAAATACGAGGGAAAAAATACCCTCTTGGAATTTGACGAGGAAAAAATCGTGCTATTCTCGAGAGTAAATTTTGCATCCTGGTAATAAGATTGACGAGGTAAAAATATTAAATCATGGAAGGAGAATTCAATAATTTTTCAACGAGAGAAGGAAATGAGATCAAGGAAAGAACTTTCTCAGAAAATATCAAGCGGTATAATTTTGACTCGGGAAAGGATGGAATGCTTAATTAGATCCGCCTTTTCACAAATTCAAAAGGGATAGACTTAATGGAATGGACAGGAGTAGGATGTATACCGCAGGAGCCGAAGGCTCTACTTTCATTTCTCTACGAGCGAATTCACTGCCGGCGAAAGGAATATCCAATATCCATTTGCTACAAGTCATCTCTACGGGACTTGCCCGCTATGTATATATAAGCATACGGATTGGAATATTATTGAAACACGAGGCACAAAATACCCATGCTTTGGTACATCAATGGGGATAACGACTATTTCACGGTGGTGCTGAGTCGTATATGACGTCAAGAACGGTTAGTAATTGCATTCATCTTCCGGTTCACGAGGAAATGAAATAACCGAGGCGACGAACACGAGAATATTTCAGGTTATTTGCTGATGCAGCCAAGGAAGCTAAAATTCATTTTACGATTCGTACAGCCTTTCTAGGTGGCTATGAAAGCGAAAAGGCGCGAATTTGATGGGAGGTTTGGCGCATAAAAATTTCAATTGAGACGACGAAAGGAAATCAATTTGCGCAATAAATATTGGATAGGAGGAAGCGGTGCACGATTTGAATTGGACGCATTCAGGACGTTCTCAATGACTTAAAGCAAGACTGACCATCCTAAATTGCACATAAGCAAGTACTTAAATCCAAATAAACAAATTCTTTGCATGTTTGCTTGGACGATGTAAGAAGTACGCCCATAAAACTCTAGATAACTTGAAAGCCTGAGACAAGGCTACCGTCAGGAAGCCCTCTCTTTAACCGCAGGAAAAACATGACACGAAAAATATAGCAATCCTACCCCATGTAAATCGGAAACCTCTTACTTATGCGTAAATGAAGCCACAGCGAAATGGGGGAGGCAAGAAATATATCCGAGCATGGAAATGCGAAACTGTGTACAATTCGCTTCCATGTAAAGTGCTAGTAAGATTTAAAGATTTTACACCATAAACACAAGAACAAATATTGGTTAATAATTAAATATAGGAACCAGTGTGGGATTTTTTACCATCCCTTAAATGGTAAACCGAGTTTTTTGTATACTGTCATATATCATTAGGTTATTTTTAAATTTGCCTGCGATTATACGTTTATTCTCACGTTTGTCCGCACTCGTCATATAGGTGAAAAAGTTTTACATCGGACTGAATTTGGTCCTTCTTATCGAGATTATTTTAAACTGAATTTCCAGTGAGTTTGGCAATCGATTTAGAGAGTTTCTCGGGATATTTATTTTCCTGTTTCGATTACCAAAAAGGTAACTTATTCGCATGTTTTCGATCGTTTCATAAAGAAGTAACATTCGATTTCGATTTTTCTCATCCTTACAAGTGGGTTGTGGAATATCCCCGCCAAGGTATGAATTTGTTAAGATGTCTCTAAGTCAAAGACAATTGAATACGTAAGTAGAGAATATGAGGAAGAGAACCCTCAGAGGTTAAGCAAGATATGTTATTGCCAATGTTCCATTATATTACCGAGAAGTATTTGACCAAATTTTTAGATTATTTTTCACTATGACTGGTGAAATTACCAAAGATCAATATGGAATGCTTATAACTCAGTGACGCTTTAAGTTTCAAGATTTTGATTCTTTATTGACGATCTGTTGTCAATGTTTTCGAATCCGATTAATTTTTTTTGAGTCAATATTATAGGTGTAAATATCTCTAAACCTCAGAAAATTTAATGGCTTTTCTTCCACTCTCTCAAGTGCTGAAACCACATGAAGGTTACAGACTAATAATAAACCGAGCAAGGCTCAGATAGGTCTCCAATCAGGTAAGATCTGTAGGTATTAGGTAGCTTTCTGGCTAGCAATGTAAGCTAGGCTACTAGCTTAGTAGCATAGTAGCCTTAATTTCACGCCAAATTGAGTTTCCCAGCCTTTAGTGGTAAAAATTCAATATCATCGACACGGAATATGATTTGCCGTATCGAGAGCTCAGAGTTAGCGTAAGAAAAATGGATGATAGGTTCCTGAACATGCAACGAATATGAAATACCAACATATAAGATCACAAGATGGGCTCGATAGCTTTGATTTGCTGATGTTGACGAAAGCATTTTTTTCACGCTGTTAATTTTTACATGGAATTTCATATCTTTATAATTTGGAGTGGAGTTTTTATTAAGAAAGGCAGCATGAAATATTCTTTAAGGTATTTTGCGTGCATTTAATTGCTGTGTGTTTCTGAAACCAGTTGGTTATCATGTGTGTTAGTTTTCTAACTGGATTCTGAAAATTGTATGCACAAAAAGCAATAAAATGGAAATAATCATTGAATTTTACTTTAAGAAAATATGTATCATATACTGATAATACCAGTTCTGTCGGAACAATGTATGATGGTAGCCCCAGAGCAGGTTCATAAGAGGTGCCTACATATTCCACTGCATTTGTAAAGCGTATACAGAAATTGTATATGAATGGAATAAAGTTAAATAACATAAAATAAAAATTAACTCTCACAAGCGAGGAGAAGTATGAAGATAATAATATAATTCATATGAAAAAATGTGGTCTTGTAACTTTTTCCAGTGCCCATATTAATATTGAATTTGGGGTTTCAACGCCGGACTCAGCTTTAGGTTATTGCGTAGCCGACTTATGCAGTCTCGTACGCATTTACTCAGAGGTCTGGAGTGCAGCTACCCACGCCACAATTTTCCAAGCAGCAAACACGAGAGTAGGAATCAACAGGTGGACAAAGGGTGGATTGGGGGTTGTATGAAGGCAAAGGGTGGGGTTGTAGCTGGCCGGATACATCGAGGGAAAAAACTGTGAAGGGTGTGTGCGGTAGGTAACGAGAGATTAAATGGCGTACAGGGTAGCGACGGAAACGGTTGCCGAGAAAAAGTTGCGAAGCAGTTGAGAAACACTTAGAACGTGACAAGACAATGAGAAAGGACGCAGAATTCACAGCTTCACTCCAGGCTCAAGGTAGAAGAAAATTCAAAATTTTCTCCAAGGTAGGTCGGTTATTTAAAGGGGCAACAGACTATTTATTGCGCTTCATACCTCGCAAATTATGGTGGCAAAGACCTTTTTTTAGTTAGTTCAACGGTGTTAGCCAAATGACGAACTCTTCCGGGTTGACTGCTATATTATAAATTCACATATTTAAATGAAATACAAATGTGTAGACATAAAATTGAGAACCAGAAAAACTTCATATTATCATAACATAATAAAAATAATCATTATTTACTATTATTGAAACCTGCTAAATTGCATGAAGGATACATCGTCCACCTTGAATCGAATGAATATTCCTCATTTTGCACCAAATATCTTTGGCAATGTGATAATTCTGTACTGTTTCTAAATTTTATCGTTTACGAAAAATAATAACAGTAAGTAAATATAAATTAGCTTCTGTGTGAATAAATGCAAGCTGCTTAACTAGCCAAGTCAGTGTAATCAAAATCTTGTTCGTCTTTAGGATGTGGCTTGAGCCATGGCTGGCGTGCATTGAATAATGGCGATAATTGAAAAACCCAGAAACATGTAGCATGGATTTGATAGTCGTTTGCGGGAAATATATACTCCGTTCTCAGCTTTTCTCTAAAGAGAAAACAATAAAAAAATAAAACGTTAGAAAGCAAGGGAGGAAACATTTTTGGGGCACTGGACGGAAGCTAGAAGAAAAAGGCCACGAAAGAATTTACACGAGTCATCGTCAAAATACTCTCAGAGGGAATAAATTTGACCATTTCTAAGAAAGATTTCATGGGTGGTCACCATCGACCGAGAGGTCAAACTCGCCCGAGATAATCCTCTAAGTTGCTTTCTAGGCGGGGAGGAGTGGGAACGCTCTACCACTTCTCCAGAATTTTCTCCAAACCTAAGAATCTGAGGAGGAAAAATCGTCTGAATCTTAAGGCGTGCACTTCAAATAGATGTTGACCCAATCGCGCTGTAGGCGTTTCGATTCCACCTTTGTTGAAACGATAAAATGGGGGGGGGGGCATTATTCAATGCTAGAAAGGACGCTTGAAAAAGGTATAAAAATATATCTCATTTTGAGATGGTCGCATGAGGTAAAATCATGGTGAGGCAGTTCCAGGAAAAACGCCGAAACAAATATTTATGGTTCCATTCAGCCGAGGGTTCAACACCCAATCTCCCACCCACATACGTTTTTGGCGAGGATTGTGGAAAATTTTACTCGGCAATAAATTTGTTCGCAAAAGTGTCAAATGCACCACTGGAGGGGTATTTGACCTCGGGGAACTCTCTTTAAAATGACCATCAGAAAGTATGTTCAGTTCTGAAAGCTCCACTTAACTCACACGGGACCGGAAGGTTGTGACGGCACCAATTCTTGAATTTTGGATTCATCCGCATCGAGAGGTTGGAAATGAATTCACTTCGATCACTCTTTCGGTCGTTGAACTCGCCTAAATACTGAGATTGACTCGGGAAAAAATGCAGTCTTCTCATTCAACCGACCGAATTTCTACAAAGCAAGCTAAAACAATGAACATTTTGCATCAGTATAATATTGTCTTAGACAGTATAATTTAGTAACACACAATCAGTACACGAAAGACTACGAGGCAACATCACAATCAGTTTGCCAATCATACATGTAAGCCTCAAGGTGCCAAATCAATGTGTTCAACTTGTTTCAGAATGTGTAAATAGCCTGGGTGATTAAGGGTTTACTTTTCTATTCATTGCACATGTTGGTAATAGTTTTTATTTCTAATTGATGACTGCGAGTAAATATACCAACATGCTTATTGAACGTTAAGGACGTCATGGGAGACAATAGCGAATCCTTCCGTTATTAAGTACCATAAACATATATGTGAAGAGGTTTTTTTTCACGGATCTTAACATTAAACTTCATTCTGGGCTAAATATGTTTTATATATTATTTATTAGTTAACACATCTATTATGTCAGATATTACATCATAACTAATCTATATGAACTGTTTTCAAATGTATTTTATCATGCACATCTTTTCTTTGATGCAAGAAACACATTAATTACTTCAAACAAGTGGTTCGTAATGTAACATTAATTTAGCATGGCACTTTTTCGATTTGAAAAAGAATAATAGCAAAATATATTATCCTTTATTCGTAAAAAGCACTATTTCATGAAATACGTTTAGAAGAATCACATTTATTTGAGACATCCATTAAAACTGAAAAGAAGAAAGCTACTCGTAATATTTATTGAATTATAAGTAAACATTTGCTCTACATACCCTACGGATAGAACAAAAGCATTAGAAAAAGTATCCTATAGTCCGTCAAAAATGTAGGGAAAAGGGGTAAATCTAAAAATTAATGAACTCTTATTAGAAATGAATACTGTTATCAATGAGAGCAATATTTCTTTAACGGTACGTGCAAAATGTTGGAAGTAAGTTTTTATTTGGAAACACGTGGCCGCGTCAAACTATCGGGAGTTTATTGGGAGTAAAAATAAAACTCCTCGGCAAACCCAATGAGAACCACTCATTTAAGAAAAGTAGTCTATATTCAATAAAAAGATAGGGAAAAGTAGGAAAGCTATAGAACGATCAACTCTAACCAGCAATTAATTCTGTCATCTATGAGAGCAATATTTCTTTAACAGAAGTTGGAAGTTGCTGTAAGTTGGAAGAAAGTTTGAGTTTGTGGAATCACGCTGCTACGACGAGCCATCATAAGTTTATTGGGAATAAGAATAAAAATCTTTGTCAAACCCAATGAGACCCACCGCGTGGAACGAGGGAAAAAGGAGTGGGAGTTCGGGGGGAAAAGAATTTCGGACGCGGCGAGGCGGATGCTTTAAAGCAAGCGGCTGCTCTTACGCGCTCAACCCATGTCTCTCTTTCGCAAGGACCAACGTGGGTGGTAAGAAGGGGTGAGGTAAGTGCGAGATAGGCCGGATTCGAGATACACGCGAAAATAAAGACGATCACGGAGCGCGAGTAGGCTCGCTCACAAGCTTGGAGATTTCGCGCAACGGAGGCGGAGCTGAAACAGCTCAATGGAAGGCAGACAGTATGGGGACAATATAGAGGAGGCCCAATTTCACCCAATATAAGGCTGATTTCTGTTGCCACTTCGGTCGCATTTTAATCTGTTTTCAAAAATATCCGCAACGCGGTGATGAGTGCAATATCCACTTTTCTCCAATATTTTACAGTACAATGTTTTTAATTGCGAGGAATAACAGTGAGCTTTCATGATATTAATAGATCACAACAACAATGATATTATACCTTATTTCCTCATTAAAAATCAGATCAATTTGTCCATCAACGACGTGAGTGGCGACTATTGTAAACACATTATCATGCGCGGTGGTTGAAAACAATTTAGAGGCCGAGTTGAGAATCCTCATTCGTAATATTTATGGTGGACAGCTTGAAAAGCTTCAGGGAATAAACTGCTGAACCTCGCTTTCATTCCAATGCGATTGTATAAGGCCCAAATTTGCAAAACGTAAGGGAAATGCAAGCGATCGGCAGTGGCGAAAAAATTTTTCGAAATAAAAAAAATTCTATAAACCAACTTAACGGTAAGGAACACTAAAATCCAGTTATTGAAATGAAAGCGATGGGAATATAACAGATATTGATACACCTTTATTCCGAAAGAAAAGCAGGAAAAAGGTTGATTTTATCATTAGTCCACTCCAGCGATCATACCGTCAAAAATGTTATATCATTCCTGGTATTTCGAGGAGGCGACCGACAGCTGAGGCCATTTGCGCCATTAGTGCAAGGTAGTCAAGGAAGGGTGGAGAGAAACCCGGCGTCGGCATCAGCCTGGTCTTAACGAAAGGCGCCGAGGGGACCACGGCTTAACGTCTCATCCGACGGACGGAGTGTTGCGCTTGAAATGTCCTTCCGCAATACTATAAAGCAGGGATCGGGCAGTTTCTGAAAATTCTCTGCTACCACCGGTATTTTGACCGGACCCTTCGGGGTGGGAAGCCAACACTCTAGCCACCACACCAACCCGATCCCCCTACATCATTCCTCATACTAGAGTTGTAGCAACGTTCAGGCAAAGCCGAGGAGAATATTTTCTTTTATTTTTTATTTTACCCTACAACAATTTAACTTCAATTACCATAATATAGTGGCATAAGTTCTCACCTTTGGGCAAAACATCGTAATGAAAAGCATTCCCGCAAATGAAAAGATTCTATATCTTACTCCCAGATTTGAGTTCATTAATTCCAAAAATAGCACGAGATGGAGTTAATGGTTTGTATGACATAGATTCATTTATATTAATCATTTTTTAAACAAACAGTGGAATTTTACTATTTTTTCATCAAATTTTAATTAAAAAAATTGAAAGGCATCATTAACAGTCACTATCCATCCTGTATTTTATGATTTCCATAAAATGTTTCATTGTATTCATCAATGGTTCTTGATGATTTATTCCTCTTTACATCTTTTAAGTAGATAAATCTGGCTTCAAGTGAAGACTAGAACATATCTACGGTATCACAATTATTTAATTATTCCCTTGACCCCAAGTCATGGCGAATTAACCTACGCGACACTGTGCTGAAAATATCTATGGGCTCTGAAGTGAAAAAAGAAAAAAAACTGAAGGATAAAGATATATTTTCGGGTAGTATGAAAAATGGAGTCATGAGAAATGTTCAGAGATATTATGGAAGGCACATATAAATGGGAGCATGAGAGAGTAAATCGTGGGGCATGTGTATGGAGTTGAGTGAGGCCGCACGAGCTCCTTTTAAGGCTCCTTCCGTGCGACATGAACACCTCTTCCTTTTCCTCCAATCTCATCCAACACACCCCTCTCTACCCCATACCCTGCATCTTCTCTCGTTAACCATCCACTGTTGGCAATTTTGCTTCAGGGATGGCAAACGAAACTAAACGAAAGTCAAAACCAGTGAGCGTTTTTTACCGGGAGCGGAATGTAGAAGCGAAAAAGAATTAGTAGGGGTAGGTAAACCCAGGTCCTCTCCTGGTTCCTCGATATTAATTCCCAACTGTCGTCACTCAAAACAATAGCAGAAAAGAAATGATTTTTACTCTCCCAACTGCTAGTTATTCATTCGCGATAAATTGTCCAGGCTACAGGGCAAAACATAATACTAATACAGACTTTTATCCATTACAAATTACACTGCCTTAATTATTCTCATGTCTATGTGTCTTTCCTATATCTTACCTCCTTCCAATCACAGGTATAAACGTTTTTTTTTTTAATTTGGGTACCTTTTACCTGCATCTGGATTTCCAAATGTGATGGAAATAATAATTTATTCTAAATCCATTTTTTAAAAAATATTGAAAAGAATTAAAAAAAAACTAAAATGGACCATTTAATGCATTCCTTATAATGCAAAATAAGAATTAAATTGCTTTTCTTTTTCACATTACAATCATTATCACTGACAACAGGACATGTGCGCCATTTATTTAATTCTCTTTTGTAAATTGGCTGGTTGTGGTGAGTTTGTACTCACCGGTACAGCACTTTAAACGCGCCTTCGGCGCGACCAATAATGATAATAAAGTCAAAACTACTTCGGGTCGAAACTACACAAAAACTCTGGGAGGAAACGAAACACAGATTATGTTTCACACCGGAGGGACCACGTGCTTCCTCTTCAAAAGTTTAGTTTCGACCCGCACGCCGAGTACGAAGTATGGTTGTGCGAAGTAGAAGTTCGGCCTACCACCATTAAATGCATTACCGCAAACAGGAGAACGGCGAACGCAAACGGGCCATTCGATTTTGAGCTCCATCGTCTCTGTATTCATTCTGTCATGAAATGGATTGAAACTATTCCCTCTTATCCCCCTCTGCTCAACTTCTGAGATCGAAACTTAACTATAAGCAGCGAAGTTTCGATCAATTTAGTTTCGTTCCTGGAGTAAAGTTTCGTCCCGGGTCGAAACTTTAGTCCAGGAATGGGAGGTTTGGCCAGGAAATAAATGGCTTGTCCTTGAGTGAATCAATTAAAAAAAGGAATACGAACAAATCCATTCAAAGCAAAAACAGGAACGGAGACTTTTGAGTGTCGGAGTGATTAAGATAGATTCCATCAAACAACGCCCGTAAAACGTACGTGGCGAGTGGATAAGTACGTGAAAGATTCAGAGTAATAATTAATTTCTTCCAACCACCATTCCGCATCATCTCAGTGGGCGTTTCTCATGCCTTTCGTTAGAGAAAGAGACCAACTATTTCACTTTAAATTGGTAGAAATACTGTACATGGCTAATCAATCAAATAAATAATAGGCATTTTGGGGTAAATTTGGTTGCAGTCTGCTTTCACAACTATTATTCCCGTATTTCCACATTACATCTTATACTCTTTGACTTCAATCCCCGTATTTTCCCTAACATCGTTTCCCAAACGACGAATGAGTTTTTGGACTTTTGATATGGAACTGAAATTTGAATTTGGACTGATTTCCTTGAACCTTCCTTTTTCACTGTTAAATTGTCTTTTATGATTTTGCTAACAATACCAGCAATATTCCGTTAGACATTTTTTAATGTCCTTTTTCAGCATCTCCAAAATTACTAATTTACGTCATTTAACCAAAATTTGATTTCAGGAACTGGGAATAAACATTGTAATTTACTAATCATTTCCACAAAAAAACAATAATTATATCCTAATTCGTTGGTTTCGGAAAGCAAATGAAAAATAGGATATCACCTCTGCTGTCATACCTATATAAAGTTAAAAAGTGTACCCAAGGAAACATTTTACATCTAAACGGATGTAGAAAGTTTATATATCAATTAGAAATGGAGAATTTTAGAAGAAAAACGTTATAAATTCCATATATTTATACTTTATGCCACTAGTTTCATTATTCTGTAACTTGTGATCGCATTTTTACCCGTACACTTCAAAGCCGTCCATTATTGCCGTCGTATGGAGTTCCCCTACATCCTTCTCAATTCTCTGGTTACTCCATTCAACCAGTACACTCCCACGTTCATTCGCCCTTGTCCAATCGTATTCCTTCCTCTCTTATTCTCATCGCCGAAATAATAAAAATTATAAAACCCCCTTCAACTTCCCACGCCTCCTCCTCCGCTCTTACCTGCCACTCAGGCGGCGGCATCTCTCCCCCACTCCAAGAACTAAAAAAAAAAGAGGGCGGACGGAGAGAAAATGGAGGGAAGTTATAGTTCTTGGCGCGAAATTATGCCTGCGCATTCGACCGCTCCATTTGACCCGTCCATCCCAAAAATCCACCCTTAAACATCGACTGCGCCCTGCAATCTTTCAATCGATTTGACTTCGCGTGTCCAGGGAAACATTCTAGTGGATAGGTGCTATCTAGTGGATAGTGAGGGCCATCGTGTCGTCACTGCTGTTATCTCATCACTTTTTCGAATTCTGCCCGAGGTCCACTCGCTTTTCTCCCCCAAGTGCATGGATCAAAGGAAGCCACGCCCGAAGGACCGAAGATTTCACTTCCCATCACCATTTCACCCGAAGGATTCGGCCTTTTTTTATCTCACCGATTTCACCCGTGTAATCCATATTGAGCTCGTTCGACGAAGTCGATTTCAAAGCAACCGACAGCATGGTGATGATAGCGTGCAGCACCGAAGCTGTCATTGAAGTAAACCGAGAGACGCTAATCCGTTACGAAGCCAATTGATGATGATGATTACTTTGAGAAACAGCTAGCGGAGATTTTTCTCCGATCCCAGCTAACGGTGAACGTAGTTATTTAGAAATAAATGAATGTCTATGAAGTCACTCCCTCCATTGAAGATAGGTTGGGAGATAATAATTTGAAGGGAAATCATGTGTCGACATAGATTTTCCTCAACGAAACGCGAGAAAGATACAGATGCACCGCTAAGTTTTCCCGAAACAGGAAATAGTTACAGGTATTTTCATTGGACTTTTTATATAAAGACCCAGATTGTGCGGCCGAACTCCATATTAACCAGAAAAAAATATCAGCTAAAAAGTCAATTCTATTGCGTGTCTCAATCTTAGAAAATACTTGAGGTTTGCTTGGCGTAAATATGACAGGCTGGAACTGATTCCAACACAGTGAGAGACTCTTTTAAATCCATTTCGTTGATCGGAAACTTTGCTTGAGGTGATGGACCATTTTTACTGGCTTTTCTATGTAAACTTACCTGAACAGGCAAAGTTCTCAAATAAAAATGGAAAAATATATCACTTGAAGTTTTATTCACAGCAGGAAGGAGGGGCCACGACCTTGGGAGAGAATATCCTCTCTTCAGATATGAAACTTATTCAATTCAACTTTTAAATTAACTTCAGATTTATAAAAAAAAGACATGAATGACTTTAATGTAACTATTGCAACTTTTCATTCTCGGGCCTTCGATTTGGCACTTTGTCATAGCACCCTATTTATTTCATTCATGAAAGAATGAAACATTAAAAAACGCCGCAAAAGCTAGAATCAATACCATATGCTCAATGAAATTAGTTTTTCTCATATATTTTTCGCTGTAAATTGGAGAAACTGAATTTAGAATATACCAATAATATTCTGATGCTTTTTTCATTTTGATAAAGGAGTCAATTCCTCATAAGGATGCAAGAACGGATGATAATCTATTTCAATGTAAAACCCTATCTAAAACCATTTTAAGAATGAGTGAGGAGATATGAAGTGAAACACTTTGCACTTACAACATAAAAAAAAATTTATTACACTAGAGGCGACATGTTTCGACATGTTGACATGTTAGAGTCTTGATAATGCTGCAATGCAGCGAAACATGTCGACTCTAGTGTAATAATTTTTTTTTTAATGTGGAAAGTGCAAAGTGTTTCACTTCATATCTCATAATGGATCTCCACAAAGTATCTGCCTCATCCATCCAATTCAATGAGTGAGGACACTGAGACTGGTTTAACTTTATCAGATGTGCAATATTTCATAGGATCTTCATAAAATGCCTGAATAAACCGCAAAGGAGAGAAAGTATAGTTAAATCCGTTAAAATATGCCTAAATTTTATTTAAGCAAAATTTTTATTGAGTGGATTGGATTGATTGGAGTGGACTGCCACTCATAAGTTAAAAGTGATTCATAGGGAATACCCGTGACACCTAAAATTTTTGGCCCAAAAGCAGTCAAAAGTAGTAGGATGATAATACATGTTATTTTCCCTCACGATTCCCAAGAATAAATGCTATTAGTAACGAATTATTCACAAAGTTCATACCAAGACAAGATAAGTAAAAATGTTCATAGCCAAAATTTTTGGAATTGAATGCAAGATTTTGAAGGAAATATAGAGTTAAATGAATTACTTTTGGATTTCCGAACCATTTTTAAGCCTCGAACATTACGAAATCGATCAAGCATGAGCCAAAATTCTTGATGAAAAAATGATGGGGTTTTAAATAAACCTCAGGATAACAGTTTTCGCTGAAACAAAGTGAAAATAAAACATGTAAAGCCTCACAAAACGACAAATGAGGAAAAAAGGGAAGGCCATTGTTACATATGCGTATGCTTTATTTTTCAGGTCTATTTCTGGACCGTCTCTCACTGCAGGAAACTCATTAGAATCACGTCCGTAGTGGAAGAAGTGAGAGTAGGATGCAATAGTATTATGTACGCAGTTTGTAGCATTCCTTCGATCTTTTTCCGCGATCCACGCTCTTCCTTCACGAGAGATTTAATGCTTCCTTAGGAAGTGAGAGGCCGAGAGAAGGAGGGACGAAATAAAAGAATTCCTCTACGTTCCAAACAAGGGACCAGGTTTTATTAAGTGTCTCCCGCCGAGGCCCTTCTCTTCCCAAGAGCAGCAAGAGGGCGATGCAGGCGAATGGACCGAAGAACGTAAAAGAACGAGCCATCCGAAGAGAGGCTCAAAAAAACATCGAGTGTTGCAGAGAATGTTTTACGGCTTCCCTTTCGTCTCGGACGGTGAAAGGTTGTTTCAATTACTCTGCGAACTTAACCCACTCAAATTTTCCGGGCGGTGAAATAATTACCGACTCCGCGGTGTCCGTAGTTTTAAAACAAGAGCCCTTAACGCGAACGACACGTCGCGGGAAAAACTTATGTCTCCGCTCGAAGTCAACATAAAAACGAACGGGACAGTTTTTGTAAATGGGAAATTACATTTTGAAGCCCACGTTAGAGATGAACTTAAATAGGCTGCGACTGACAGCAGAAAATTTATGTACTGGGTGACGAGATGATGTACTGGGTGATGTACACCCAACATTTTCGTGTAAAAATTAGAGGTTTTAGATGAACGACTATTGTTTTTTTCTTGATTTCTGAAAATATATAGAATTTTAGGAATGAAAAAGAACAGAAACATGTAATCAGTATGTTGAGGATAGGATACCTTTCAGAAAACATGTATAAAAGGTAGATTTCCTTAAATATTGTGACTATGAAATTTAATTCATAATTTTTCGCTTGGTGCAGTAAAAAAACCTTCATACTCAAGATTTATCAGTTCAAATTCTGGAAAATAATAATCTTTGTGGATCCACTCAGGCACTCTTTCAAAAGTTTGCATAAGAGGTAAATGCATCGAGTTTAACTGCCAGCAAAATAGGACTGATTACATGTATATAAGGTTACCCATAAATAATACGAAATAAAAAATAAAATAAAGCTCACATTTCGGGCAAAGGAGTTACGCATAGTAAGCTGTATGGATATTTAGTTTAAACAAAACCATATAATCAACAACAGAAATAAGTGTCTTCGTACTTAGCTTTTTCCCTAGCACATATCAAGAAATAGAAAATTCTGTCTCTTTCCATGCAAAACTGAACGCATCAAGTACGGAAAATACTCAGACAAATGCGGCCAAAGAGTGATTTTACTCTTCGTAACCGCAATCAAAACTATGCCCAGATGCATTAACTTCAAACGACAGAATAATATTCAAATACTTCAAATTAGAAACCAGTCTCAAATTTCGTCTCAAACCTGCTCACCTTAAAACATGGAACGTAGGCGGTTTCACAAACCGGATTAGAGCAAAATTCATTGAGGCAATCAAAGCCTGCACGATTTGGTCGAGAAAAAAATGCATAAAAATCCCCTGAGGTGGGCTGAACCTGGAAAAAACAACCTCCAGCCATATCCTCTTCCGTTCCCGATCACGATGGAGACAAATAAAGACGCCACGAAACAAATGACATCAATTGTGCGTGATTACTTTTCGCGCGCGCGGGTAGCAATCAAAGAAAACCAATTCGGGACGGGCATTGGGCCACTCCCTTCGCGGGGCATCATGGGAAGGAGGGAAAAGGGAAGAGAAGAGATTAGGGATAGGTACGTAGGCAGAGGATGCAGACGGGCAAAGAAAAGTATTGAGAGACTTTTAGCGTTCCCAGTCACCCGAGATGCTTCGCGGCAGAGGGGCCCATATACGGACGGCGGCAAAAAAACACCTCCGTGACGGAAAACAAAGGAGAGTGATAGAGCGTGCGACGCCCTAATTAACTCCATTTCGGCTTGACCTCATCCTTTCGCGCACGAATCAAGTCTCGTGACTCGCCGGATCCTATTCCAGCGCCTCTGCCGCCGGGCGCGGTACCACAAAAAAAAAAAACAATCGAAGAATGAGGTTCGGTGTATTGAAGGGCCTTTTGATGTGGAGGACGGCCGTGATGACTACAGCTGCGTGAGGCTGTGGGAGGTTCCGTGCCTTTTCCCCGCCTCAGGTGAGCATGCAATTGGTCAGCTTCGGGTGAGAAGTTCTAGAGAAAATGAAGAGGGATGAGGCCATTCAATGAGCAGCTGCCTATTTAAAATACTGTTCAACGTTGGCGGCCTTATTCTGTGGAGCCACGGAATAGGAAGTGAAATGACACAGGATATGAAGTAAAATATTTTCTCACTTATCCACATCAATATTCATTTTTTAAAATTTGGAATCATTTTAAAATAAAAATTATGTGGAAACGAGCAAAGTATTTACTCCATATCCTAGAGTGCATTTCCACAAAGCATCATCCTCCCACCATTCATTTCATGAAATTACACAGGTAAGTACATTCCACACAAATACTTTATTTTCGACTGTGAGTTCCACAATGCTATGGCATCATCAAGGCCTTATAGGCAAGGAATAAATTAATGAAATGAATGAATACGCCAATAATCTACTCCCCGCCGTGTCAGTGACATTGATATGATATTACCGAGGTCTTAATAATGACATAGTATTGATAAAACCATGTTCGGGTATAAGTTATTAGTGAAGAATGCACGCAGTGAATTTTTCATTTCACAGCTGCTTGAGCCTCTTAAGTTAGTGGTACAATATTTAAATGATAAATACGTCTGAGGTCTCATATCCTGCAGCACTAGCCAAACTTTATATCCTGGCGGAAACCACTTTCATTTTGTTAAGCTCATGACAATAGTTGTGTATGAAACTAATTTTAGCATCATATTGTGATTAGACTGGATCGATACTCCTAAGAAGAGCATTATTTTAAAGAGTATAATCAACATAATTTACATAAAAATGAATTTCAAAGCAGAGAAATCTCTTCAGTAATGAAAAAAAAGTAAAAATAAAAACTAGACCATTGTAAAAGCTGAGTGAAAAGAAATTGAAGCGTTTAAAACCTAGTGCTTTCGGCGGATGTTGAAGACCTAATAGACAGATGCTGCGTAAAACGAGCAGTAGTATCACGGAATGGGTGACGAAGGGAGAAGAGGGTCGCTATTTTGTAGAGAAGTAAGAAACCAAGACAAAGTACATGGAACTAACAATGAACAACCTAGGAAGAAGGCGTCAAAGAACAGACATAACCAGAGTAGAATGGAAGGAAACGGAAGAGTGCGTCAATCTAATCGTTGTATTGAATTGCTATGAATGAGGAGAAAACATTTATGTATAAAAATCGGTCACAAATTTATTCAAAAAAAGAAGAGAGAGAAAATAAAATAAATCCGGAATAAATTCGGTGCAATTAGATCCTGAACAAATGTTGAAACGCGCGCGGACCGTGCGTGAAAAAAGAAATGGGAGAGATCTCAGTTCCAATTACGTTCCTGGCGAGAGTCGATTGATTTACCGACGTCGGCCCGTTTTAACGAGGAGGAGGCGAAGGAACAGACGGGCGGCGGCGGTCCTCATTGGAAGGATTTGCTTTCGAGTCCTGTCCGGCCACGTGGAGAGTGAGCGGACACCTTCCTGCATCACCGATGCTCTCCTTTTGCGCGCTCGATTCCCTGCATTATATCGACGATGGCGGCAACGGCTAAGTAAGGTCACAATTATGGCGCGACAGAGCGCTCCGAACGCCTGGTGCAGTGAAACGTGAGAGAGCAAGGGTACCCACGCATCGCGAACGGTTTATTTCGTTTGCAGCGGTCACATGAGTGGACAGTTTCCATGAAAAAGGAGACTTAACTGGCCGGAGGATGTGAGGATAGCTATAGAAATAAGACCAGCATAAAGTGCTGCGATAGCGATCAATTTTAACAGGTTCCGTAACTATAAAGATTAAGCGTTAAAAAGTTAGCGGTTGTCGCTCCACCCCATTGGAAATCAATGATAGGAGGATAGAATTAATAATGATAATAATAATAATAGCAATGTTTATGAGGAAGTAAATATGTTTAAAATATCGACAGAGACCTTAGAGGGTTGTACGGGATAATTTTCATGACCCAAACGTTTTACTAGCATTGAAAATATATTTTTATTAAAATATGGCGGCGTTAATTCTACACGCTAACGCCTTTCTCGTCGCACAGAAGAGCAGATTTCAGTTTACATCAGACATTAAGAATATTAATTTTTCCGTAGACTTCGGAAATAATTATTCAAACAGTAATCCAAGATTATTTATTATACATATATTTGGATTACCCAATTTAATCCCGTATTTTTTTCTCTTACTTCTTGAAATTTGCAAGATGGCAGCATTACATCTCTGAATTTTATTGAAAAACTCCAACTCCTTGGTGTGGTGAATATTTTGACGACTATATCCTACGCTGCATAAGATTTATTATAACATTTTCTTCGAATCCATCGCGAGGAATTTGTGAAGAGGCAGCTACATTGTATATAAATACAGTAAGTATTTGATATAAGCTTATTAAGTTTACTCGGGGAAATACAAAACGTGTACATAGTAGTAATAAAAAAAACGGTGTTACCGTCATTATGGCGCTGTGTGCTGAAACCATTGACTATGATCAACAACATTCTGCAATTAAAACCTTTCAGGTATTTCATTACTCATTTTCATAACTCCACACATGAAGCAGAAATATTATCCATCATGTCATACCCTCGAAATGTGTTTACGACGGTAGTAGGATATGAATGGAATGGTAGTAACTAAATGGAGTTGCCAACCAAAAAGAGTATGCATTTCACTCTCACAACTAGTCGTATTTTTCCTTTTTTTACGACGCAATACCCGTTTAGCGATACAGTTATCATATTAAAAATTTAAGAGAAGATAGAGAACTTCGTTAATATTCGCCAGTTCCTCAATATAAAAACTTCTGAGAAAATCTTGGGGCATAAGTTTCAAATGTACCATACATGCAAATGTTGACAGTAATCTACTCTTATTCGCCCTGAAAAAGTAAAGCCCTGGCGAAAAATTATGAAGAAGAAAGACGTCAAAAGATAATACAGTTCTGGCAGGAGTGATGCGTCATCCTAATGGCGTAGAATATTCCTGTAAAATGCTCCCGTCGAATGGGCCTCGTCCGATGGGTCTTCGAAGGTTTGATCACTTGAGGGAGTCCGCGGAGTGACAACGTATTTCGGTGCGGCTCACCAAGTTAAGGTCATCGGAGCTGTAAAGCCCGCACGCCTCCGCAGTGACACCATGCCCTTACGAGAAAAAAAAGAAGCAAACGGGGAAAGAAGAAGCTGTTTTACGCTCAGCTGCCTCGAGCGAGCGACGATGTCCACATGAATTTGGCGTGGAAAAAGAGGGAAAAAACGGACGGCCATCGATGTTCTTTTGTTCCTCTAACGACTTATCCAAATCGTGCCACCTATTGTAAAAAAAGCTATAACTATTCCACGGTGCCTTTAATGGCGAGGCGGTTCCTTTTGCTCTCGAGTTGGAGGAGATCACAAACACGCTAAAATATAAGGTAAACACTGCCACTGAAGAAGAGTGGGAGGACGGACAACGTTTGCTTAAGAGAATGGTTTACATAACCGATTGTCATCTAGGAAAAACCAGCACACAAAACTGTCAAAGGATCACCGTTCATTGCACAAGTAAATGGAAACGTAATTGAATAATCAGTGTCAAATAGTAGACTATATAATGAAGAACAACTTTATCTCCCAGCAAAACAACAAAAAATAGCCAGCAGAATTGGTAACTAAAAGTATCAATTGATAAGAAATACATTATTAAAATTTAGTTTTTTTTACTAATGATATTAATCAGACATACGCGGTCATTAAATAAGTTGATCTATACGTGTGGAGTGGCTGCTAATATCATGGAAATCCAAAGTGTAATGAAATCATAATATTAATCTAAAATAAGTTCCATGCATCTCCAAATATTCACTCGATGAATATCAGAAACAAATTTTATCACTTCCTTTTATCCTTGCTACCATGGTTGATTAATTATTATTATATTTTCTCCTTTTTCTTGACCTTATTTTAATATATAAAATGATGCTTCCTGGAGTTTAGGTCAATAAATTAAAAGTTAGCAGCCAACGTTTCGTTTTATTTTAAAAACATCTTCAGGGCTATGTTAGAAAAAAAAAAATTATGAAACAATATAAAATGCAGAGAATTAGGCAAATTGCCTAATTCTCTGCATTTTATATTGTTTCATAATTTTTTTTTTCTAACATAGCCCTGAAGATGTTTTTAAAATAAAACGAAACGTTGGCTGCTAACTTTTAATTTATTGACCTAAACTCCAGGAAGCATCATTTTATATCCTTGCTACCGTTTTAAATTTATATAATTTTAAAGCGTTAACATTTTCTACCATTTCTTTATTACGCTGGTCATATCTTTAATACTTCTGTAAGAAACATATGAATTAAAATGTTTCGATTTCATAAAAATTCGTTACATGTGTAATCAGAAGAAGTTAAATGCTAGTTATCCCCCGCTAGACTATTCTGCTCAAATATAATTACTATTTACAATAGTATTATTTGTAAATTTTATTCAGTAAAAAGGTTACGCATGAAGTGGACCTCGGAAACCATCAAATGTTAGAAAAATGCAGTTTATCAATGTGAATGACTTATAATACTACAGGTTAAAGTAAGATAGTGGTTAGTGCAACAATAGTACGTACAACCAATCAAGCAAGAAAATCGTTCATGTGGTCGAAGTTTTGGCGGCGTTAATACTCTTTCAGTGAAATTAGAAATTATAAGGTATAGACATTGGATAGGAGTTGGTAGTTTGTAGTATATATTAGTTGCTGAGTACAATGAACACCTTGATCAAAATAACTGCGAAAATCACTTCGCTCGTTCTGGTACTATAGTGACTATGTAGGTACATAGGTGCTTTGCGTGAAGTACTTGGGGTTATTTATTTTGAACACGGTGATATGGCTCCTTTGTCACATTGGCCACATTGGGGCTTGGAGAATGCTGGCACACCTGTGGGAAAGACGCCAATTTTAAAGGCGCCATAATCACTTTAGCCTATCAGATATTCATACGGTATATATTCAGCAATAAGCGTAGAATTTAGGTGGCCAATCACTTCGCTTACTTATTCAAGATCTCTAACTTTCACGACCTAGAGCGTTATGTGCTTTTGAAATTTAAATGCTCCATGTTTTTCGATTAGAATTCCGACTTAATGGGAAAATATATAAATAATACCTGTGAAATAGAATTTTGTAAAAAATAAACACCATTTACATACACATTTCAGATCTTGAAAACCAATTTCTCCTATCTGATTCAATGCTTGAAAATTTATGCTGCAATAAGTACATTCTCAAGAAATATTCAACGATAAACGCATAAAAAAGAGAGTAAGGAATTACATTGGAGAGTTTCACCCGTACCTGATATGTCTAGCGATCTTCATTATCACCTTATTCAATGAATAAAAACGGAAAACGAGTCATTTACTTGCCAGTTCACCTAACTGTTCTGGAATACAAAATGAGAGACCAACTGGATAACAGAATATAAAATAGTTAAACGGTTTTACGATGATGCAGGTATGTATCTATACTATAAAAATATGACCCGACAATATCAATTCTTCTTACCACTTTGCGCACTGGTTAGAATCCAACGCAAACTCATTCCCTTATTCAATACTCTCTCGTGAGATTTTAGGCCGTAAAATATGCGAATTAAAATGTTCTTCTCTTTGCATTCGGTTTTTTCACGCTGGCTCCATGTGGGCTGTACTGAAAGGAAATCAAAAGAAGCTATCAAGCCATTGGAAGAGACCCCATGCGGATTCAATGATATATTTCTACACGGTGTACGCAAGTTTTAATTCTACAAAGATCGGAATCAGACCCGAAGGAAATATTATGCCCGGGGAAAGAAAGCAACCACGAAAGTCTGTCGGACGAGTCGGATACAATACGAGGATACAGCAAACGGCTTTCACCTATAATTCCATCATTATGGAGATTTTCCAAGCGGGTGGGTGCGTGAAATTTCCACACGGGACTCCACCCAAAAAAGGGATTGCACGTGTTTGATGTCAACCGGATGAAAATGCACGAAATTCAGCGTTGAAATTGCGTTGACAGCATTAACAAACAATTAAGGAGCGGTATCCATATTCACGGACGAGTGAAAATGGAAACCGTGAAGAGAAATCTTGATATATATCAACATCATATCCAATTACTTTTAATGGATTCATGTTTACCTCCGTGCCTGGATATTAATGAGTGAGAAGAATAATGGTCCTATCCACGATAAAGCATGGTGTTTTATTACCTTCCTTTCGACACTTGGTACGTGACACGATTATGTTATTGTGTTTGTGAAGTTTGGTGGAAGAATCTCTACAATTCTTTGTTTATTAGAAGCTATTAAAAACTTTACCAAGATATTTTCTACGCAAAAATAATTATATTGTTCAGTGGAAGAACGAGTTAATGGATACCTATGTATAAACGAGGAAAATAATAGAATACATCCGTTTTAGATTAGTTCCAAATTTTTACTGAAAGAAATAATAGAATTTTGCGGAAGTTTTTACGGAAATCCTCCAGCAAAAATAACCACTTTCCACTAAATTAGGAGGGGATTTGTAATAATGATGATTATAAGTAGCTAAATACTAACGCATAAAATTCACGCGTTGGTTTTCGATTAGATAGTGAGGTTTAATACTAAGTAACAACATCACTAAGGAAATTTCTCGATTCTCAGATTTGTTGAGATTAAAACTGAGATCCCATTTTTTAATGCATTAAACAAATGTATATTTTTTATTCAATATATATAAATATAATATAAATGGATCCTCATGACAAACCTTGTGAGTTAGAACGACCATGATGTATATGAAAATAATTGCAATTATTATTATTATAAGCTTAAAAAGATATTTTTCTTGGACATAGGAAACCCATCCCTTGCTTTCAAAACAATCTCGTTATGAGCTAGGAGGAGATAGGGCTATATAAAGCCAAGGAAATCAATGAAAGGGGGATACGGAAAGTAAAACTGCAGGTTGGGAGGAAGGGACTAGAATGCCTATTGGGTGGAGTGCGTGTCCTTTTCCAGGGTGTGGGAAGTCCCCTTGTCGACGCCTTCGCTTTCCGCTCAGTGCACTGCCTATCCGCCCATTTCGCACCCTCGATTGATCCGGACCGATAAGGACGCGAGATCCCGTGGGAAGGTCGATACTACCAACGCTCTGCTCTTCATTCACGGGGCCGGATTGAGGTGGAGAAAAGAGGAAACGCACAAGCGCGGCCCTGCGCATTCCAATTACATTCGCGCCACGAACTGACAGTGAAACACGAGGGTGGCCGCTTGTGGTACTTGACTCAAGAAAGACTGCCGAATGTATTTACTGTGGCCTGCAATGAAAATATAGTCTCTCAACAATTTATGAATACCAAAACTTTTTCCCCTGCTGCCTATCGAAGATTTTGGTTCGAGGAAAAATAACTCTCCTCGTTTTAATATTTGTATAAACTATCATCACAGGATGAGTAATATTCTATCGGGATTCCCACCGGGTTAAAAACTCAATTTCTCTCGACGTTTCGAGCTACGACTCGGGGCGGCTGAATATTGTTTTATAAAAGTCTAAGTCAAAGGACAATATTATTAAATCAATAATTATTTAAAAGTTTAAAAAAATTTAAAGCCCAAATAAACATCCAGAATACTAGTATACATTATTATG
This sequence comes from Ischnura elegans, assembly GCF_921293095.1. NCBI lineage: Eukaryota > Metazoa > Arthropoda > Insecta > Odonata > Coenagrionidae > Ischnura > Ischnura elegans. The sequence goes on from NC_060249.1 coordinate 90,831,364, forward strand.
TTTTTTGAAACTTTTTTTATAAAACGACATTCAGCTGCCCGAGATGGAGCTCGAAATATGTTCTCATAGGTTTTGGTTCATTCAAATTGAAACCACTTAAAATACATTCACCGAATAAATAAGGCACAGCAAACAAATATAATTCTAAAATTTACATTCCGAATATTCTGGTGATAACAAAAGAAAATATCATGTTGATTTCTGTTGCTGTGTAACCAGAATTAATACAAATATCAATGGAGAACAATGAAGTCGGAGGCGTGGAATGAATAAGTCCCTTATGGTATAACAATGATATGAAAACGGAAAGCATTTACTTGTCAGGTGTATCATCTAGAAATTTCAAATTTTTAATTGTCTTATATATGAGATATGAACAACTCACCACGGAAATATTGTTTTAACAATTTCGTTATACCATTTTAGCGGTCCATTGCACTTAGTCTCATGACACGCGACTCTATTATGGTCCCTTAATTCTATGCACGCATGGCATCTTTCCATCATTGTAGCTCGCTTTATACGCTATAGCATCATTGATCCAAATTTTTAGTCTTCGATTCCAACTGTAATTTTTTAAGCCATTACTTTCACTCTTCCAGCTCTCCCATTTGAATTGGTATGTTATTTGGAGGAGGCGACCGACCGCCGCTGAGGTCATTTGCGCCATGAGGGAAGGGTATGAAAGAAAGGGTGGAGAGAAACCCGGCGTCGGCATTAGCCTGCTCTTAACGAAAGGCGCAAAGGGGACCATGGCTTAACGTCCCATCCGACGGACGGAGTATTGCGCTTGAAATGTCCTCCACACAACACTCAAGCAGGGATCGGGCAATATTTTAAAATTCTCTGCCACCGCCGGGATTTGAACCCCAGCCCACTGAATGGGAAGTCAACACTCTAGCCACCACACCAATCCGATCCCCACACTTAGAATTTGTTTCATACAATAATGTACAGCTTTGACATCAAATTATCATAATCTCTTTCATTCACGCTTAAGCAAATCATAACTCATTATTTATATTCTATACCTTTTCTTGTTGTTAGTAGGTCTCTCAATCATCACATATGACAAAAATTTAAAAGGAACAAGGACCAAAATACTTTCCATGGATTATGTAACAGTGACAGACGCATATATATGCGCATATACTGCGAGCAAGGAAAAAAATGCTCTAAAAGCAAGCAACTTCTCACAAAATTGTTCTCATTCATTCCATTATTAACTCCGTTTGTTTTCAATCAAGTCAGGTAAAGAACTCTTCTTCCGTAACTATCTTTTTCTCATTTGCCAAAAATTATCGCCAGAATAACGTAATTCAGTATACTTTTATCCTCATTCCCAAGGCAGTGTAAAGTATCTATTTTGTTGTCAGTAAGGCTATATTAATGTTCAGGATTTGTTTTCAATTTAAATCATGGATTCCCTTTATTTATAAAGTAATGACTGAATTTTGCCTTTCAAATTTTGAAAATGTTATGAAGCCGCATGACTTCTCAAAACTCATGCAGGTATATGACATAACACTCCCGAATAGAAGCAATACAAGCTTTTCAGTATATAAAGTCTGGTACTATATCCTGACAGTTTCGTAGGTTTTCACTAAATTTTGTCCCTTCGTACCTCACGAGAAGAATCTATCAAAGATATTCACTAAAAAATTGTAAAGACGTATGGCATATTTATTTTTTACTTCCACCAACATGCTTATGCAAACATCTGTTTGTATTTCTATCAGGTCTGCTTCTATTTTATAGTTAATTACATTGAAAGGCCATTGACCTTTTCCTAACAATTCAAATAATCCATTTCTCCACGTTCACCCCACTAGTCTTCAAATGTGCCTTTAAAACTCAGTTCCGGTCGCCTACTCAAGACACCAAAATACACACCTACTGATCAGCTGTTGCCATTAAACTACCTGAGAGCTACCTGTCTTCCTCAAATAGCCCTTCTGAGTCAATTTCATTATTCAACTCATCACCGCCGTCCCTATCTCTCTTCCTTTCACCTTACTTGCCCATTCTATCCCACCCACATTTAAGCTTAACTGACATTTCCTCCTCTATCTCGGTCGTTAACATCCCACTGCCTCTAATTACAAGCACTATCCACCCACTAGACTCATTTTAATTTACCACAGGACAACGGCTCCTTAACAACGCCTAGATTTCACTCCGTTGAGCTTACCTCGTGCTTGTACTGCCATTTATTTCACTCTAAGTCTCCTTTACTTGCGTCTACAAATTAATCTGTAAAGGAATGAAAATATATGCAATTAAATGCACTCATGGTGCTACCCTTATTAGACATACAAATAGCTGGTATTTTAGGAAAAACTCGTCATGGAGAGGGGAACATCACTATTGATTACCGGTAATTGGCTTAACATGAAGCGCAGTAAGAGCCAATGACAGGTGGAAAAATATTGCAAAACTCTTTGAATAGCTACAACAAATTCCGGCAGGCATGTTATTGCTTATTTTGTGCAGATTGTGTTTGGTTCTTAAATTATAGTAATGCCCCAAAATATAAGATGCCAAAACTTTGTTTTATTTCAGCGGTCTCTCCGAGGAGAAAACATTCTTGTGAACGAGCCAATAAATATACCTCTTACAAGTGAATGAACAAATATAGCAAAGCATTATTGATTATATGATGAGTATATATTGGGATATTGATCTAAAAATAACTATGACCGAGAATTCTACTTACGTACCACTCAGTTATTTTTTAGCAAGAGCCAAGACATGTAACTGAGGTTAAATTCGGCAGGGACATAATGAAAAACCTTCACACTCCACCAAAACACAAACACTCACTAATAGGTAATTTCAAGCTGAAGGAAATTTGTGTAATTTATTTTATCAAAGTTGCTTAAACTACAATGTGTGTATCACTGCCCTCAAGCACGGGTACAGCAGAAAAATTTTAAGTCAGAGCCGGTAAGAGAGGAAAAGCAGGGGTGTTTAGCTAATGAGTTCATATTTATTATCATTATCGGAGGAATCGTAGTTAATTTTGTGCATTCTAATGTTACGCCTTAAAGATTGAGCCATTATTCCCGGCAGGGCAATACGTTTTGTGATCCAACATCGATTCCAAGTGCAAATACTAACGGCACTCAAGGTGGGTTCGCAGTACTAAAAAACACAGGACAACATTTAGATATTGACATAAAATAACTACAAAAGTAGTCACACATAAATAAACTTATTCGAGTACCTGATATCCTTCCTTTTTCTAGAGGATAAAATTATTAGACAGAAAATTTGTAAACGAAAAAACGTTACGTAAAAAAACGTTATCTTCCGAATTAATCAATAGGTAATCTACCCTGACTTAGGAAGGTTGGAATATCACAATATCTGGGCTTAAACCATTCCAATCTTGGTTGCATACGCAGAAGCTGAGAATCGCTCTTCTTTGCATTTACTCCGAGATACGCTCGTTGAAATCCCCATTATTCGGAGCAGGGCGTAAACCCTCGACTACGATTGACATGTTTCGTCTGGCTCTCTCTGCCTTTACTCCACCTGAACACTAACGCAAACTTCCCACTCCTGAATGGATGCGAAATGTTTCTGCGAATCTCAAAACATTCTAGTGATGCTATCTAGGGGACTGCATACAGGATGCCCAACGCCATCCCATAGAAGGCTGATTTCTGCCGCAACTTCGGTCGCAATTTAATCGGCTTTAAAAAATACCCGAGGCAGCGTGATGAGTGCAATGCGATTGATTTTTTCCAATATTTTGTATTACAGTCTTTGTAATAGCGAGGAATAGCATTTAATAGTTATGAAATCGATAAATAAAATTATCATAAATGTAAATTTCGGTTGAAACCCCTAATTTTACCTTATTTTCCCGTCAAAATCAGATCAATTTGTCCATTAGCGACGCGAGTGTCAACATTTTTAAACCCATTAAAATGCGCGGCCAGTGATAACCCATTTAGAGGCAGACTTGAGGATCTTCTTTTGTTACATTCGAGGCTGCTGGTTTAAATTATAGCAGAGCACGTCTGATGGAGTTTTACCGGATCATACCGCAGGTCTGTTCGGCAACCGACGTCAAAAACGTGGGTTGCACAACATTAGAATGAAGAAATGGCAAGAAGACAACTTTTTATGCTACAACGTTATGGTTAGTTGCAAGTGGTAAAAAAAAGAAACGAGGAAATCATACCTTGAAAAAGAGAGAAATGGAAAATTTTCACGATACTAAATATATACCAATTTGTATTTCTTTGCTACTTATTATAATCGTGAAGATTTAAATTTGCCAATAGCTGAGATTTTCATATCAATTTAACTATTTTAAATCAATTTAATTTTTCCGAGCAAGAACTTCGGAACACTTAGATTTACTGAACACATGGAAAGCCTGCTCATTAGCTTTACGATGCGCAATTTTTGTCATTTACTAGGTTTCTATGAAAACTTAACTCCGTCCTTTTCTCACTGAAAGGCAAGGAAAACAAATTCCTGATAGTTGTATATATTTTTCCAGAATAAATATCAATTTTCCTGACAGAACGGTTCTGATCTAGCTTAGTATTATTTTATAGCCTGATTATTCACCTTTTCATATCGCCGATTTTTTTATTACCTGCCATTGCTTAGTTGATTGATATCTACCATCTCAGAGCAAGCGCTGAAAAGTTTACGTAATAATTAAACTCTACGATCCTGTAAAGGTGTAATCGGTGTTTCACTTCTATTTGCATTCCAGTGGAGTGCAGCGATGAAAACTCTGAAAAAGGTAAAGATAGATTGTCTGTCAAGGTACGTGCTTCCTATTCGAAGTAGGTGCTGTTACCGCTCATTAATTTCTATAATCAAACCTACTAATCTCATTAATTGATGCGCCGAAGGCGCTTTCCCGCTGTACCGGTGAATTATTTCACCCTAACCAGCCAGAATACATATGATTATATTTTTTGCGCAATTGTCTATGTTGTGTGGGTAGTGTTTTGTTTGTGTGAGCAGAAACTTATAACTAATGAGGATTTTTACACATACATATTTTGGATTGGATACATAGATACATTTTGGACCATATATTTATAGGTTTTCTATACATTGATATGAGTTAGTTTAACAGCTATATTATAATTTAAATGATGAATATGGAATTTCTCTTTTTTTTCTTTTGTCTTTATTCATTTCTTTGAATAAAGTATTTATCATTTTTTTTCTTTTTTGCATTTTGTTTATTATTATTATTATTATTTATCTTTTCCATTGTTTTATATATTTTTTTCCATTTTTTTTTCTTTTTATTTCTTTTATATATAATCAAACCTGGAACATTTTTATTTTTTCCTTCAAACACTCGGGCACCTGCTCACTAAATATTTGACGGTGAAAACTGAGGAAAAATAAGTGGGAAGGAATGAGAGAGAGAGAGTGAAGAGAGAAACGACGGTTCGAATTTGGAAGATTTCTCCGGATCTCCTTATCTACATCCGAGTCCCACACGGCGTCATAAATAAGAGGCTTCGAAATAACGTAAAAGCCCATTGTGATTCAGGAACTCGACGGCGAGAAACGGCACCATAAGAATATTCGGAAAATAAATATGCTTTCCGAAATATATAATTTTCCGGAAATAGATTCCATCGGCTGCCTATGACACTCAAAACAGACCATCGGTTTTTGGAATAAATGGACGCTGGAAGAGAGCTTTTTTTCACCTCAAGACTCGGGACCATCGATATTTTTCTTTCTCTTCCCCCGCGAGAAACCTGGCTTGAAAGATAAAGATCAACGAGTGGAAAAGCCCGTCGCGGCATAGCGAGTGTCCAATTTATCCACGCAGCAGTCGACCGGTCGTATTGGAGAACACGGCGGATTATCAAACGAGGATTATTCGTGGAGTATGAAAAGGTGAGTGGCAACGAACTGGCTATATAAGGTTCGCCGTGTATCTCCAGCCAAATGGCTTGCTTTATGTCAGGTTTTCACCGCAATAACAGCCGCCATGGTGACATAACCCAAGAACGTTTTACTGGAAAAACACATTTCCGTCGTGTTTGGTTCTGTCATTAGAAAATATCCCCTTAACTTTATCCCGTAGGAATATCGCGTATTGACAAGTAACATTATTATGATTTGATCAAAATCTATGCATGCATAAAAATGAATGTGATGAAAGTTTCTCGAAAAATTATGGAAATTTATGAAATATGAACATGCCGAGGCTTATGCATTAATAAAAAGAGCCTGTTTTAAGATGTTTTTTTGAGATAAAAATTTTTGAGAAAAAATCTTTTAGTAAGATGGAAAGTCGCTTTAATTCTATCTAGTGATAATTGTTGGTTAACAAGTAATCTGAATTAGTTTGACGAAAATACTAATTTTATGTCAAATTATTTTGTTCTTCAAGATATGTTGTTTTTTTAATCCTATTTTGACGCGTGAAGTAAATTTGTGAAGATAAAATCTTTTAAATTAACCCCTATGCTATTTGTGCATTAAACTTATCAAGACTATTGCATCACCGAAAGATAATTTTTAGGCACAAAAAACGATTAAGATGTTTTTTTCGCCATTTATCGTAAGGCTTTCTCTTCTCGTATCATCTCCATTTTCTTGACAACGGGGTAATTTGCAGAAGCGGCGTCGACAGGGACCAAAATAGGCTTGGGAATTCGGAGATAAGACGGAGAACGGAACGAAGAGAGTCCCGACTCCGGTTCCCACCTCGTGACTTAGCCCCGTGTCGCCGCGTGTGCGAGGCGTTCGCAGCGCGCGGCGGGGATGGCGGCCGCCGTGACCATTGTCCTGCGAACTTTATTAGCGACTCGTGGGATTTTTATTGCAATGCGGGGATTTCGCCGACACAGGGGAAGAGATGGAGGAAGGACCACCAGGCCCACGCTTCTCTCTCCATAAGGGGCACGTGGAGAGGACACTTTTAACACCCGTCTCCCCTTCGTCTTATGGCCGCTTTGCAGATAAAAAAACTAGCAAAAAATTATACTGCTGCTTTGCAGATAAAAAACTAGCAAAAAATTATACTTACGGAACACTTAGGATGAGGTTTCAGAACACGTAAGTCAATGGCGGTTTTTTGATAAAATTTTTCTCAAATTATTTTATTATTATTTTTATATACAGTCAGGCCGCATTTTTACCCTCTGATTTCTGGCTTTTTCCGTCTACCACAATACTGTTGTCCTCGTCCTTTTTTCCATTATAAGTTCCAATCCCTTTCTTTCCTTACCTTTGAATTTATTTGTATGTTTAATGCGTCGTGTGTATGAATGAAGTTGTGTATCGCCCATAATGGCTTATTTCACTTGGGATCAGCGTATCCCGAAACGCATGTTCCTATCTCTTTCAGCTATCGTGTGAGTGTGTACCTTCCCTTTCATTCTTGTGTACTTGCCCATTTCTCCTGATGGTGAGTGGTGAGCTGCCCCAGTGCCATCCATTGGTCTCTCTTGTGGGCCAAAGTAAAGGGAGTTTTCTGTGTATAGACCCCCGCCGAAATCGTGGTAATTCTAAACGTCTTGGTCTCGCGACTGATAGAACATGCGGCTGGCAACCGGGAGGTTCTGGGTTCGTGTCCATTACCCTCTGATTTCTGCCTTTTTTTTCCATCTACCACAGTGCCGTTGTTCTCTTCCTGTTGCCATTATGTTCCCGACCCTTTCTTTCCTTAACTGTGAAGTCATTTGTTTGTTCATAATTATTATATTAAATTATTTAAATAAATGATTAAAAAGAGGCGGTTCGTAAAAAATAGCAAGGAATTTGGTCTATTCTGAGCGAAGAGGAACATAAGCGTTTAACCCCATTGAAGGAGGCCCAAAAATATGGCAGTTAAGCGTTATATCTGTTGCCATGAAAGGCTTTGCATTTTTCTGCAATAATTAGAAATCGCATTTCCACAATACAGTATTATTATGGAAAGGCACAACAATAATTCATTTCAATAAGTCGAACTGCCACTATATCACGCCTGAATCGGCCACGTCGACCACGTCTGTTGCCGTTTCGCGAGCAGTCTATTCGGCGGCGTCGCTAGGCAGCGGTATCTCGTTGATTGCGACTATCATTTTTAGTTGACGATCGTCTCGCATGCGTTTAATGTGTGAATTACATGACTTATTGGCTCAGTTGCAGTATTACCGCGGTGTATTTCCTCGTGATAAGTGGGTATCGATGACTGGCAGCGCCGCGAGTGGCGATTTTGAAATCTGATTTAAATGCGCGCGGAGCGACAACAATTCTACCGGCGGACTTATAATGGAATATTTCATGCTTTAACACTAGGAATACCGGACTTGACACCCCTCCTAGAACTACCAAATGGAGTCATTTTGACTCCTACCTTATAATTGTTTATTTTTCCAGTTTATCTATGTTTTTATTTATACATTGCTTTAGTTTATCATTTTTGTTTATTATTGCATTATTTCAGACGCGATTTAAACAAAAAAATCATATTTTTTTTAAATGCGAGTTTCGACGGAATTGCTTTGAAATTCTTTTTTCCTACATGTTATGTTGTTTTAATAGGATTTTCACAGAGTAATTGGATAAAACAGCAAACAGACATTTCAAAACATGTTATCATCATGTTTGAATGATCAAAAATATTACCTAGGCTACATGGATGTTGGGAAGATACAGCAAAAAACTGCATTTGATAAGCCATGCATTTGGCTAAGGTGCTTTACAGTTCAAGCATTGTCGTTCATTTAAATTGCCCACACAAATACTTTTAGCAGGTCATACAATTCCAAACTGAGCGATTCTTTCTGCACTTTGGTATTGCCTAGAAATATTTTTTAGCAGAATCCCGTCAGAAGAATATGCAGCATTGGACACGCCACGCTTTTGTCGATATCTAATTTGAGTATCAGTCGACTCTGCATCGAGCTTTTTCAAAAGCGTCTTGAGCGAAATGATTTAGGTAGTCTCCTTGTACACTATCCATGAATGCCTGCTAAGTCGGAAGTATTTTCCAACGAGTGGATAGGCCATCGCTGAGTATATGTTCTTGTGGTATATATGTGATTTCATTTCTTTTGGTACTTCTCTTCGAATTATTTACCTTTCCCACAATTCTAGTACCCTAGCTTTTTCGCTGTTCGGCGAGTTTGACTGAGGTAATGCAATTATCTACAGTAACATTTCACCCATTTTCAGAAACGTTTGCATTAGTTTCAGTACTACTAAACGGCAATCTGCATGAAGTGAATAATCTTTTCCATCATAAGGGAAGGCATTTGCAAGATATTTGCTATCATTGTTAACAGCTAGCCAATATTCATGGCCGTATTTGCCCGGCTTAGAAGGAATGTACTGAGTAAAATACACCTGATTTTATTGGGGAAATTTTTTTCAACAACCGTGATGTACGGACCAGGTTTGTAACAAGTAATGTAATTATCTGTGAACCTATCCTACACTATTGAAAATATGGCATAATTGACAGTTTTGAGCCGCTGGAATCGATTAGATTTCTCATTAAATCTTAGATAGTGGAAAATGTTTACAAACCGGTTCCCAGTCGTTCATTTTAGAAAATGGTATTCCCCAGTCGTTTGACCAAATACTTGCATTAGAGAGATTATTTGTACCTGATATTCCGCGGGCATAAAATATGGCTATACCTGCATCTAGCTCCCCATCGAAAAGAGTAAAATCTTCATAATTTTGTCTGCATGCTTCCACAATTTTACATCACTTTATGTGAGTCAGAATACACGAATCGATAAATAATTGCAGATAATATCTTTGTTTTGTAACTCCTTATGAAAGGGAAAGTAAATGTAAATTACTGCATGTCTTTTGCACGTATTATGTCTGAATGTTCAGACTAGCTAGAAACGTTTTGAGGAATAAATTCTTTGACTTTGTCAGAGACGAAATGATCTTCCTTTTCGCATTCCGATTTATCTTCCGCTATAGAATGCAACATAAAAAGGACTTCACGCTTTAGCCTACTTCTTCTGGTCATACTGCCAGTCAGGAAAAATGAAAGCCTTACTTCATTGCAGTTCTGCAGTCCACTCCAGAGTTCACTGGATTCACAAATGCGAAGGACAGCGCACGATTTTCCTGTGCGGCGCGCGACAGCCAACGCTGTCAGAGCCGACAATGCTAGGACAATAACTTTATTTCATTCCACTGATTTATTTTCCTGGTTCATCCTTATATCAATGGAAGGATACAAAAGTACTTTTTGAGGTTTGAAAATGAACTTCCACGTAGTCAAGGGTGAAATGAAAGCGCTGCCTGTAGCGAGCCTGACAGGCGGGGAGAAGGGAGGGGTAAGGGATGAGGGGCAGACGGCTTCTAAAAACATGAATTTGAAAATGCTCAATATGAATGGCATATTCACCACTTTATCGCAGGATACAATGATATCAGGACATTCATATAGTTTGTAGTTCCAAACACGGACCCGTAAAATTAGAAATGCCTTCAAATTCTCAAAAATATTTACCTAAAAGCGAAATAATTATACATATTTAAGCCATCGATTGATTTAAATTAATTATTAACATAAGAAGAAATAAACTCTTGAACAAATATTACTATTTACCGAAAAGACAAGCAAAATACATTAGGGAGTCAAAATGACTCCCTTTGGTAGTCGAAGGTAAATTTTGAAAAATGTGTACTATTTTACTTTCTAGAACTATTTTGATCGCAAAGCCTTATTTTGTGTCAAAAATGAATAAAAGTCACGAAATTTCTGGCCGGAATACGGAAAATTTTAGTTAGGGCAGAGAAATAAAAATCGCGAGGAGTCAAAATGACTCCATCGGTAGTTCTAGTGTTAATGTAATATTCGTGCGTTAAACCTTGGGTCTATATTTTTAAAGCGCCTTGTTACCGCGTTTTGTTAGCTCTAGCCTTAATGGTGGAAGAGGAAACCTCAGAATGAAATTAACGTGGATATAATATGAAGTTTATATATAATCCCCGGAAAATAAATCGATGAGGCCTAGAAACTGCTCAGTTACTTTCAATACCTTGTGCGTGGAATTTTTCTATAGTGAATCTGCAGAACAATGATAGATGTCATCCAGTCCACGATAATTTTTTCTATGAACGCCCCAAAGCTATGACGCTAATTTATCGCTGATAATTTTTATATTTATTTCTAATTGAAGCGTTGACATTAGAAAGTTAGTAAGTCAGAAAAAAACTCGAAATTTCAGTTTTTTGTGGAGAAATTGGTATACTATGCACTAACCAATGGCATGGAAAATTTAGTAATATAGTTCATACAATGTATCAGTTGCTACGAGTGAACTATGTTTGTACACTTACACTGGAAAGGCTACACTGTTCCCAATACATGTTCTTTTATAGAAAAATCTTCCAAAATCGTTGGCACAATAAATTATGGTTTGTCTAGTAGTGGGCCCTGGTCGATTTCATTGCGGCGAGGGTATTCCCTATCCTACCCTTCCATTCCTATCCCTACCATGGAGGCGTCGATGTGCTCGTATCGCGGCGGCGCCTCCATCTTTTTTCCTTCCCATTCCACATGCCTCCCACGGTGCGCGGGCGTATCATTTGTATTACTAGATCCGGGCCCCGATGCGTTGTTACCTTCTAAGAACCCACTTGGCTTCTCATTCCCTGCTCCCTATACACTTTCCAAGTCATTTGTCCCTTTCGCACAATTCTCGCCGCTGAAGGGGTGGTATACAATGTACACATCGGCAGCTGGCCCCTTATCAGCTATAAAAGCTGGACCAAATTTGAGCGAGATGGATGGATGGAAGTTTGTACACTAATATAAGTTTCTTGTTTAAGTTTCTCTAAGTTTGTACACTAACACTGGAAAGCTTAAACGAGACTCTTGTATATCGTCATTACTTCCCCGCGTGCGCATTTTGCGCACAATTCTCGCCGCTGAAGAGGTGGTATATATACTCACCGGCAGCTGGACCCTTACTGGATTATATAAGCCGGGTGAAAATTGAGGAGGATGGACGGACGGACAGACGGAAGTTTTTACACTAATATATGCTTAACAATGCGGGAAAACCTCTTTCTTTCGTCTCCTCTTAAATTCACATTTAGCAACTTACTGTCTGTCCTATGCCAACGCATTAATTGTTTCCATAAACCAGCCTTTTAAGTGATATTCACCTCACCCAAACGCCCCGTGATTCAAGCCTAAGGTTGGTTTGAATGCGTGAGGGTAGAACTCACCCCAAACAATTTAATTTCAAATATTCAGATCAGTTAATTTCTATCATCCACCGCAAAGTAAGGATTTTTAGTGTCCATTGGCTTTATCTGTGATTTTTACCCACTACTTACGTTTCATGCCATAAAAAGCAATCTTTTGGGTTACCAAGCTCTCCCAATTAAGTTGGCCAACGGAATGATGGTATGCATCGACAATAGAGTCACCATTGATGGCTCTCCTGAAATTATCGTAAAACAACATATAGGTACCGGCTTTCTCAACGCACAAAGTAAAAACACTAGATAGAACAGTGTGAATCCGAGAGCAATGTATTTTAAGTAAGAATATCTACCATGGACACTGATGATATAAAATTTAATAGTTTGCGATACCAATGGCGTCATCCTGAACTTCTTTAACAGTTATTCTGGATGGCAAAAAAGACCTTGCAATTCCTTGAAATTGCCGAAGAAGAACTTCCGTCATTAAAATCTCGTCATAGATACCAATTTTCAAAACAGAATCAATCTCAATTTTAAATTTCTTCGATTTTCATCGTTTAGATTACCATTATCTGCTCCACCATACTCGTAGAGTGATCGAATTAATCCGTTGAAAAATATTGGTAATAAATGCAATATATATAGGTATAATAAGTAAGAGAGCTCAGAGTTCAAATCCTACAAAATGACTACGTTAAGTACTTTTCCCCAAGTCCGCGTGTATTTTTCTCCCGTGTTATCACTCCCAAGTTCAGTAGCACCAATTATGTACCGGTTTTCGTGGGAACGGGAATTTAAGATGGTAATTAGTAAACAATAACTCTCTCCATCCCAAAATAAGGCATCCCTATTTCAATATTTAAACTATGGTAATTTTTCAACCCTTCCCCGCCTTAAAAGTTATCTTACCCTCTATTACAAAAGCTAACATCCATAGTGACACGATCACAAACAAGCATTATACTTACGGGAATAGGTATATCTGCTAAACATCAATAAATACGCAATTTCGGAACATCGTGACTGTAATTTTTGCCAGATTTTTTTCAATAATGAGCCCATATATCTTGTCAGAGCCGTAGCGAGATGTGACGCACCATGGAATGAATCAAAGCAACAAAATTCGAGTAGGAGGTTGTCGCAAGATTTTCCGCGAAACGAATGCTGCCGACTACTTTCGGTCCCTTCCACGTCCTTCTGGGTCACAATAAAGAGTTCACCCTCAACTGACCTCTCCCTGCCCAACGCACGCGATGGCGCCAGAGTTCCTGCGAATCGGCAGGAGGCTGACGATGCATCATCCCAAGAGGGCCAGGCCCCTTTCTCCCCTCCCTCCGATCCCCGCGTTGATAAACCATTCCGGGTGCGAAGATGCCCGACGAGCCGAGGGCAAAGGGTGGCGGCGTCCAGAGGAATCGGCGCCGAGTCGCGAATAATTTCCCGATGACGTGACAACACAAGTTACGAGAAGGAGAATATGTGCAGGTTTCTCAGGGCTGGTCTGTTATTTCCCATTTTCTCAAGCTTTAAGTGATATTTTTCATACTCGGTGCCGCATCTTGGATCATTTTTCGGTGTCATTGGCACACGCAAGTGTGTAAAGAGAACTGGAAAATAGGAGGGGGCAGTAGCGGAACTATGGGGGGGGGGGGGGGTAACAAGGGGGATAGATCCCCCCCCAAAGCCTCAGAGAAATAAAAAAGTTATTTAAAAGTATCGTCTAGTCTTGACGTATAATAACTGCATCTGATTAAAAGTTAAAGATCATTTATTAGTATAAGAAACGGTCTCCGGCGTTACTCTGTGGAACTGCTTCATCATAAAATATAAAATACTTTGGTTCTATTCCACACTTAATTTTAAATAGTACGACCCGGATTTCTGCACATCATGACCTACATGCCTGATACAAGACTGAGCTGAGATGATAAGATGACTGAGCATACCTGATGATGGCGTGGTATGCAGAAACCTTGGTTATCAAATATGTATCATGACCTGCATGCCTGATATATGACTGAGCTGAGATGATATGATGACTGAGCATACCTGATAATGGCGTGATATGCAGAAACCCGGGTAGTACTATTTAAGATGTATGAAAGAGAACAAAGAGTATGGAATAGAACAAAGTTTTTTTTTATTTTATGATCATTTATTAATATGATGGTAGTGAGACGAGTTACTGAATACCTGCCGGTGACTACCCCCCGTTCGCCCTCCCATCCACCCCCAAAGCATATTCCTAGTTATGCCACTGGTAGGAGGCGTGTGGGGTTGGTGGGGAGGGAAGGAGAGGAACAGATCACGGGGAAAGGCAGTGGGTGCGGATTAAAAAAAGAGAAAGTCAAATGAGTGAATGAATTATAATTTAAAACGGAGAGAAATCTTAAATGAACCAGTAATGACTAAAAAAAAGGTCGAAACAGAAGATAAATTGCATCACTATTTCAAACCAATGACTTATATAAACGAAAGAGAAATGATCTTTGTTAAAGCAGTAATAGCTCAAGACCAAAAAGAAAAATCAAAATATATGATTCTAGGAATAATTATTATATATTTACAGCGTTTACATTATATGTGACCTATTATAATGGGTCACATATAATGTAAACGCTGTTTTGTTACGTATTGGAACCAGTTGCCAAATTCACAGCTATCTCTTCTCCCTTTATCTGCTACTTGACGCATGGTAGGCAGTAATATATAGTAATTGTTTTATCTGATCCAACAAGTCGATAAATAATCAACAGCCGTTGAGTATTTATCAACTTCCCAATCGACCGATGGCTTAGCATCATTTGCCCAGAAGTAGTACTAAGTTAAAAATAAGGTAGAAGTATTACTACCGTAAGTTAAAAACTTACGCTATCATATATAAACTTTAGGGAAACATGGAATACACCTATTTCAACACTCTAACATATTGCAAGAATTAAAATTGCATGTCCAAAATAAATTACTGGTGACAAATAATTGAATATGAAATAAAGGAAACTATTGATAAGGTCTATTCTATACATACCCTCATCATCGAAATGGTAGTGTAAGTTTTAAGCAAGTAACCCGTCAGGAATAAAGACCGGTCGAACTGGAAAAATTCGTCCCCCTAAGTTTCTCGTACGACGCCCGGGCAGCGAAGGTGTTGGAGAGAATCATTTCCATTTTTCCTCTTCCGAGCATGCTATCTACGCAAATCTCAGAGTGGAATGTCCCTTTCCATGCATTTTAAACTTTTGCACAAGCATGAGTGCGCTAAATGTTAATTCAATCTCCAGCTATAAATTATATTTGTCACGAAGAAGGGATAAATGATGGTTTTCTGTGATAGGTTTGAATATTTTAAGTCGCTTTCACATTGCTATGATGATCACAACCGGGAAGTTTTAGCAAGTGCTGAGAAAATATTATCTGAATCTCTACACGCGATTCAATTTTCTATGAGGTGTAATTTATGTCCTCTTAATAAATTGATCCCAGTGGTTAAGTATATAGTCATTATTTTGCTAATCTTTCTACTTTTGTTGCAGTTCGTGACGGCATTAGCACATATGGCTGAAAACTATTGACGCAAACCGTCCTGTCTTCGTAACACTCAAATGTTTAGAAAATATAAATTGAAATATTCAATAATTGATTACAGAGCATGAGTCTAGCCAAAATAAGAAGTAAATATAGGGGGCCAAAAACTGGAGCATGTTGAGCACTTCTACTATTTAGGCAGCACATTATAAAATAACAGATACTTCATTAAGGCAGGGATTTGCGTTAGTAAAGGCGGAGTTTTTGATCAGGAAAGAGGTAATGGGAGAATAGTTATGTAAGAATTAAAAATAAAATATTAGTTAAGAGTCTAATGTGGACGACGGTGCGGAAACTTTGACGCTGATGATGGAGGACTATGAGAAGAGAGTAAATGCGCTCATAATATAGGTGTGGTTGAGAATGGAGATGGTGAAGTGGACTGAGAGGGGGAGCGAAGGAGTGTTAGATATGGTGGGCGAGGAGAGAACGCTTCCAGGTGAGATACGGAGGAGACAGATGGTTTGAATGCAGCGAGGGGGTGTTAAAAACGGTGCTTGTGGGAATATACTTGGAAAGGTAGAAAGGGGTAAGATATGAGTAGAATTTACAGAAAAAAGGGGAACGAAACCTCATTTTGTAACGCAAAAGGAAATCAATCGGAATAATTAAAAAAGTAATAACAATATTATTGGAGTTTCGAAGCGTTATACTGAGTCACTTACGAGGCCATGATTCTAAGAACCCATCGGGACAATATATAGCAAGAGTCATATATATGCGGGTGTCAGGACAGGGTCTCAATTGGGTTTCTCGATGACACCCTTCGATAAAGGAAACTGGTACCTTTACGACTCAGGAGACGAAGAAACGCCCAGGACATTGAGATTTTACCCCTGTCCTCCAACCGTGCTATCAACGGACACTTTAACTTCCACGGAAACTGCATTTGAGATGCAACAAGGTCAATATTCAAAGTAAAAGTCCACAAGAAATCAATTCACTTCAATTTATACCATGTCCAAGGAAAATTTATTTCATGATTCACCGTTATCATCAAACATGCAGGTGAATCCCTCGTGATGCTCCTGTGATTTCCTCGACACTTTGTGATCCTCTGATGATCACTTATCTATGGGTAATGATCATCTCCCATGAGCAAGTGGCCAGCGCGCTGGTGACGAAACTCCAAAAGCAAATCTTCTGGAGCATCACGTGGCATACAGCTGCATGTCTAAATATCATCATGAACCGCAAAATCTTCATACAAGAATTACGCAATAATTAGTTCATCCAAGCCAAGTAAAGAGCTAGAATATGTGAACGATAATTTGATTAACGCGCTTTTCAGCATATAATGTAAGTTAATATATTAGTAGATGAGATTGAATGTCTCATTTCAATATTTTTGCTATACAAGTCAAATAACATCGATAGGAACAATTGGAATAATATACAGATGTGTGTAAACAAATTAACGTCTTTCAAAAATCTATATATCTGGTTGCTTCGTAAAACACTTGATCACTTTTGATTGTAAAAAAAATTGAGGAGAATGTCTAAGTGTTTAAGTTACCTCATTTAATTTCTACGCTGAGAATACGACCACGCTCAACTTGATAAACGTAAACCCCCTTAAGGATTCCACTTTGATAATGCAGTCGTCTTTATGGATAACATTTTAAAACTATGCCGGGACAGCGAAGAGTTAATAAAATGAAGCAAGTAAATAACCCATATTAGATATATTTCAGCCTTAATTTTCTCTCATCATAATTATAAAAATCCTTCCGGCTAAAGTAGGTGTTATACAGATTTATTGCATTATAAAACATAAGTCTCATTCGTGAGGAGCAAATCTTGAGGAAAAATGGCATGGAGTTCATATATTCTCGTTAATATTCATCCTCGGGGCTACCTGTTGGCCCTCGTAGCTAGTCATCCAACAAGATGGTTTGCTTAGTCACTTGATACCTCAAAAAACACATATTGACAGTGGATGAAGTTATATTACGTATAAGAAATAAACCAATGATGGAACATAAAACAACAATACATGAAGAATGATTCAAGAGAAATGCGAACCAATTGCGGACAAATAAAGGTACTCCTTGAATAAATTTCTAGAAATATGAAGAATTCAAATGACCACTGCCGAATATCTTCGATGTTACTAAGAGGTTAATCCAATACAATAAGGCTGTAAGGTGGATTCAAAGGCGTTAGTCGTTCTTATGGGATTGGAAAACTCGGAAGATGGAGGAAGTGGCGAGTCCATGGAAAGGCTTGTGAGTATTGCGGCAGATGTGATTCTCTTGGCGAGCGTCATTCATTAGCCCCCGCGGACAGACTTGAGGGGAACCGTGAGGAGATCAATCGGTGGCCATTTATTCACTCGGCTACCGTGGAAACACCCCCGAAATTTGCATACTCTGTGGTGCAACTCAATAGGCGAATAATACTCACGATATTTCCTCCAGAACGAGAGTTGGAGGCGAAGAAAAACAAATGACGCTCATGAATTCGTTTTTCGCTTTAGTAATTTTATTTTCAACAAAATTACAATGGCATTTTTATAAACATGTACGCAAATTCATTGAAATTGGACTACGTTTATTAATTTTTCCTGTGTGTGATTCTGATATCTCCATAACTGCATTCGCAACGATGAAAAGTCGGTGACTGCAGAAAACACTATTGTTCCTCATGATATTAAGTAAATTTCTTACGGAACATATACACTTTGAATTAAACTCATTTTCGTGAAGGTGAGCTATAGGTTCACCTTTCTCCAAAAAGTGAGAAGTGACGTATATTATTTGAATGCACTAAGAGATACGCAAGCAGCAAATTAATAACAGGAAAAAGTTTTCTTCATGCTCCCAAGTTCTACTGCAGCAATGAGACTAGAAATCAAAGCTAGCTTTCAGAAAACTCAGCTCTCATCTCGCAATAAGTGGTAACAAATTTATGAGCTCTCCATACATAAAACTTTACTGAATTTCACAGCCCGTACATTAGTTTTTAGTCCAATATATAGATGGTTCTGCATATAAATAAGGGATAAAAATTATACTACACCCCCGAATCAGAGATTATGCATGGTCACACGACGAAAAGAGCCCTGTCTATCACGTCCGTTAAAAATAGTGGCAGGTTAAAGAATAAAGGGGTATGAGCAAAGATGTGTCATATGTGAATTATTCTGGAAGGAATAGGTATCTTTCCTCGTCTAGGAGAATCATGTGGATCGAGAAAAGTGTGGAATGGGAATATACCATTTATTTCATGGGATTCAACAGGATAAAAGCAAGAATAGGGGATAAATGTGGAAAGTATAGAATGAAAATGCATTGAAAACTGTTAATAGTTTGAAAAATTAAAAATGATAATTATTTCTGAATCACTGGGACCAAGACAGAATTATTTATGCTTGTCGCAGTACGATAAAATTTATGATGATAGTGAATCGTTACGTGCTATTTACGCAGGTTGCAGTTAATTGAAGCCGCTTTATCCTTGATTATCCCTGATATCCTTGGTTTTTCTCTTCCAAGATGAAAGGTATGCGGTGGCGGCGTAGTACCTCGTGAACAGAAGATACTATTCAATGCACATTAGCGCAGACGTTCTCTCGCGAAGGGTCCAGAGAGACGTAATTTATTTCGAATGATTTCATTAGCTCAATCGAAGCTAAAATACATCCCAATACAATTTACTGGCGGCGATTGTTAATTCTCTCCGTCGACACTTCTCGCGAGGAGCGCTAGTCTCGCGAGTGAATAAATGCCATCGCAGGATGGCTGGGAGCCAAGCGAATCGGAGGGAGGGAATGCCGGGAAATCAACCGCCGTTTTCACGCCCATTAAGCATTTTCCCAGCCAATCCGCTTAGATTTGAGTGGCGTCCACGTTCATGCATTAAGTCTTCCGCGACAGCAGTCCCATCAACTCGGCGAATAAAATGAAACTTCTTAAATGAACCAACGGCCATTCCAACTCTTCCTCTGCCCCCACCTTCACCTCTCCTGATGGCTACTATCCCTTCCCCCCCACTACACCGTTTCTTCACGCGTTGCGCGATGGTTGCACTCTAGCAGGAGTGAAGCAAAGGGGAGAGGATAATGAATATTAGTTTAAAAAAGATAAAAAAACACGCTTCTTAAAAAAACCGAAATCAATGCGCAAAAATATTTAAAAAAAAATAGTTTTCATCATTCGGAGAATAATGCGTGGGTGGTGATTAGGCTTATAATAAATAATTGTAGAAGCGGGTTGATAGTTGCCCGCCTGAGGATGACGCAGTGCGCCGAAACCGCGGTCGTGATTGAATAAATATTTATGTGGAAAAACAAAGTTAAATTTTCATCATAATTGTAGAAGAACCTAAGGCAGGGTAGACAATTGAAACTGAGCGAAAGTCAAAACCAGTAAAATTTCAATAGTTTCGTTCCCGGGAGCGAAATGTGGAAAACGAAACGAAATGGATTTAAACCCGGGGAGTTAAACTCAGGGTCGAAACGAAACCGGAGTCAAAACTACTTCGGGTCGAAACTACAACTCAGGGACGAAACAGAACGTAGATAAGATTTCGCACCGGAGGGACTACATGCTTCACATTCGAAGAGTTTAGCTTCGACCCAGACACTGCGAAGTACGATTGAATGGAGTAGAGGTCCAGCCTACCGATATTAGATGCGTGGGGCACTCATATTTTTACCACTAACAGGAGAACGGTGAACACAAACTGGCCATTCGATTTTTAAGCTCGACGTTTTAGCCTCTCCACACGTATGTCGAACGTAACGGGTCGAAACTATTCCCTCTAATCTCCCTCCAATCAACTTCTGGGATCGAAACTTTACTATGAGCAGCGGGGTTTCGATTAATTAGTTTCACTCCAGGGAGTTAGGTTTCCTTCCGGGTCGAAACTGAACTCCTTGGTGATTTTAATTTCGTGCAGGAACGAAACTAAACCTAGGCCTCGTATTTTCGTTTCCCTCCGGGTCGAAACGAAGCATTTTCGCTTCGTTTCACTTGCCATCCCTGCCTAATGGGTGAGTTGGACGACGACGACGATAATCAATTTTGGTCCAGACTATATATCCAGGTAAAGGGCCAGCTGCCGGTTAGTATCTATACCACCCCTTCGGCGTTTTTAACCGTGCGTTTAAAGGCACTGAGGGGACAAATGATGCAAGTGTAGGGGGACCGGTGTAACCTTTCCAGTGTAGGTGAAGAAATAATAGGTGAGCTTGGATCGGCACGAATTTCTAATATCAAAGCCTAATCAGCACCAACCATATACCCTATTCTCCGAGTGGAGATACGCTTATCTTTTACGCCTTAATGCATTTTATACCGGTTTTTGGAAGAGTTGTGTTTTTTTCCTTGTTTGTTTTATTTTTATATTTAGTATTTAGTCGTGAACGCCATCTATTGAGAAAATTTAGAGCTATATCGTATCGAAATTTTTGTTGATTAGAACCCAGTACGTCAAAACGTCAGGTTGCCTAATTATTGAGTGTTGTACTGTCGTCAAAAGCAAGCAAATGTGCATACTTTCAAGCCAATCCGACGATAGAAAGTTGATTAAAAATCAATTACAAGATTCTTTAGATGAAACGGACAAGCAGGCGAAGCAAGTTTAAAAAAAAACTTGTAAAAATATGGAGGAATATAAGACAGAGGTCATCGAAAACAGTGGATCTACGGTTGGATTACCCCGGAAGGAGAAGCGTATACTATTCGTATACAGTTTGTATCGCCAAATCAGAGGGACACCAGAATTTACAGGAATTCAACCTAAATAATTTGATTTTGGGGATGATGAATAATTACACGGCAATAAGAGCCCTATCCATCACGTTCGTTGAAAATAGTGGCTGGTTAAAGGATGTAGGGATATAAGAGGAGACAGAGTAAAATGTGGGTTATTCCAGAAGGTTTAGGCTCCACACATTTGCCTCGTCTAGCAGGATCACGCGACAATTCAATTGCAATAATAGCGAATTATCAGCGCCAAAAGTGGATCGTGAATATTCCATAGTTTCAAGGCATTGAAGGTCATATTTACGAGATTAGGAGAGCATGGTGGTAGATTAGGATGCGTAAAAACGCCAGAAAGAGGTGAATTAAGGATGCGTTAGCCTAGAAGGGCTGCCATACATTTTTCATCTACCAGTTGTATCGCTAGATGACAAAGACACGAGAAATAGTAACAGTTTTTGCCTAGAAGATTGCAATCAAAATCAATTCGCCGCAATCAAAAAACGAATTATTTATAAAAAATGCCTATTTTCGATGAACATCTGGTGAAATAATTCTTCCTCTAGCTTTTATTCTAACTCGACACATAGTTCTGGTCATAGGTATCTGAATATAAGTTTTTGTTATTTATGGGAGTGAATTTGTGTATGACTAAAATCAGTGACTACGGCTTTCAAGACGAGAAGAGATTGACACGAAATCATAGAATCTATCCTTAATACCGAAGTCAGACTTTAGAAATTACAAGCAGATCCCGTAATATATTCAAGCGCATAGCTTCAAAAAGCGATTGAAATTCTTGTAATGCTATTCTGCCAATAAAAGTTTATGTTATGCTACTCACCAGATCTCCACCAACAAATTATTGCGATGTATCAGCGGAGTCGGAAAGCTTTTTAGAACACAGTATACGGCGTAGGTTGAGTTATGATTCCCATATAGTTTCATGTATCCTTCATGAACTTATCTTTCTCATCATCGATAAGTGCAAAGATAAAATATATCCACTTAATGATTCTCCTTTGCTTTAAGATCATGTCACCTTTGGGTCTAAATAGGTATTTAAATATCCCTTGAAACTTCTATTAACCACTTGCGAATGAAAGATAGTGATTGCGCACTTAAGATCAACGGGTACCGACAGACTAAGAAATACATAAATATACGAAACACCTCATTTAACACGAGCGGCCGTCGAGGCTAATACACGTGAAACTAAATTTTCATACATTTAAGTGGGACACCTGCTGGGTACTGCCAATCCTACGAGGCGGCAGAATAAAATCGAAGCCGGCAGGCGAGACTTGTATCAGCAACGCTAAACGGCCATCGGCTGAGACGAGCGGCGCCTCCAGCCTTGCGGGGAAACAGTATTAGCAATAAAACAAGCGGCGAACACGTTAGTTAAGTGGGCAAGGGTCGGGTGAAGGAACGAGGGAGGACGCTGACAGAAGAACACTGCTGCGAACAAAATGGATGCGTATGCTCACGGATCTAAGGGGATTTCTTCAAGTGCCGACACGAGAGCGCGCTTTTGCAGTGGTTCCGTACAGTGGCGCAGCGAGGGGGGAATAAAAGCTCTGGGCTGGGGAGGGGTTTGGGGGATAAAACCACCCCAAAGCTCAGAGAAATTTTTAGGTTTAATCCATTTTACTTAATTGGATTGATATTACCAATAGAATAGTGTAAGGATTAATAAAATATCCCTCAGAAAGCCGTAAAACTCACCATTTTGAACCATTTATCTCAATTCCGCAACTTAAAAATCTCGCACCTACCGCTTATCCTGGTGGGTATTCCATACCCCCACACACCCCGGTATTAGTTGCACCTTAACCCCCCCCCCTCAGCCTTGATTCATAGCTGCGCCCCTGGTTCCGTATCAAAAGCATTACCAATGCAAAAAAATAAGAAAATAATCATTAAATTCGCATCGGCGAATTTATTATTTAAAAATTTATGAAAAATAAGATGAGATAAAGGAAATTAATAGTTTGATTTAAGAGGAAAAAAACATAAAATCTAAAAATCATAAAACATCACCTTTGTTTCTATTTGCACTTTCCAACTGTTCTTGTGTAATGCCAAATAATTAGTTTAAAGCTTCCTTTTCACGCAAACAACATTAAAAACGACAACTGTATGCGCCATTTAATTTTAATATTGTAAACTGGCTGGTTTAGGTGCGTAAGGAATCACCGCAACAGCATAACTGTACGTGCGTTCGGCGCAGTCATCAACGTGAGAGGAGTCGGCCGTAGACAACTCACTGATAACGATTTGGATGGAAAAGAGCGATTCATTAAAAAAGTGATTTCATTGCTGAAATTTTCACTATCAGGAATTCTATGCCCTATTACGGTTTCAAAACCGATACGGTATTTTCCTTAATTTATCACCACTTTTAAGAATCTACTGCATATCTTTTGGTGCTCTTACACTGAAGAATGTACTTAAGGAGTAGAGGTTGGCGTTCATCAACTCACCAATCATTTCGCAAAAGTGGTTATACCCAAAGATATAGCGATACCGATTCCAAAAATTTGGTGTTTGCCAGAAAACTAGCTGATAACCATGATAGAGATATCGCAACTAAGGCCATGTTTACAATTAACTTAACTACGAATAGTTTCCCCCTTAACAAAATTTTCGCATGTTAGATACCACTGCACACATGACCGCTAAATCATTCAACCTGTTCGTTAGTCTGGATTGGTGAGGGAAGAGCACCCCCTAGACTTAGAATATACGCACTCAAATTCATGCATTCTGGGTTTGGGGCCATTTCCTTTCTCCGGGCCACCTAGCACTTCGAGTATTTTTCAGTGGGATGTCCGACGGCTTCCCCCGAGATTTCAACCCGGGACCCTTCGGCAAGCAGCCAAGGGCTCCACCCACTACTCCATCACGTTCCTATTCACGTGATAATTGAGTAGAAAACTGCGAAATCTATTTTTCCGAGGTATCAAAGTCTCCTTAATAAATTTCACGTGGGAGATAAATCACATTCTCACTTTCAGCCTCATTCAGTCATATGCAAGTGTATGAGCGCGCGCGTACACATGCACAGAGGCCGTGGACGCACGCTGCGAACGTGATTGGTCGTCACTAGAGTGCGCAATAACAACTTCACGCCTCTCGACGACGTCTAACGCGGGCATAGGCAACGGCGGTGAGGGGAGGGGGAGAGAGGAGTTCACTTCGTCACGGGAGGAAGGGGTAAGTGGTCATCATCACCTCGGCCATCCCTCCATCCGCGCAGCTAACACATTCTTCGCAGTTTTCAACACCGTCTTGATATTGCCTTTTCCCGAATTGAATTTTTATAAAAATAATCTTTTGGTTTATCATAATGAAATGTAAGAAACAATATATTTCCACATCAATTCTGTACGACCTACTATCGGTGCAAAAAAGGTAGAACCCTGAACTTTAAGCATTTGTATGAAATTCTGCCAAATCTCCATAAGGTCGTGTCATACATAGTTTTCCTTATTGTTTATTCGGCGTCAAAAATAAAAAATAAAAAATTGTTTGAACGTAAAAATGTGGCTTCTACGGTTGAAAGAGTGAAGAAGAACTTGCGGAAAACTAAGAGAACAGGGAAACGGTTGTCTTCTTCATCTCTTCACGGGAAAAATATTTGATTTGTGCACTTTATTGTATTTCTTTATAGACAGAACGACATCTTCGTAATACTAATAGCTTTTTAAAATTAAATTTTACCTATTCTTTGATTTTTTTAATGGCCGGAAGGTAGACCTCAATTCCGAGGCGCAGAAAAGAAAATAAATATCGCAGTTACGTATGCTATATGTAAAAAATATTTCTAAACTTTTCATGTGAGGAAATGTTTATATTGTTTCTCATACTTAAAATAAACCAGAAAGACAAAAATCGTCAAGTGAAAAGGCATTCTACCTAAACGACGATTTTTGTTTTTTTCGTTTATTTTAAGTATGAGATACAATATAAACATTACCTTAGATGAAAAGTTTAGAAATATTTTGTACATACAGCATACGCAACTAATGATTCATTGTTGTAGCCGAATAAACAATGAATAAAATGATATATGACAGGACCCTATGGAGCTTCGGCAGAATTTCATACTTATGCTTAAAGTTCAGAGATCAACCTTTTTTGAGACGATAGTAAGTTTCGACGTGGCGCGTCATTATGTTACATTTGCATCGAAGACACAGAATAAAATTTTTATTTTGTATTTTGTTTTATTTTGTTATTATTATTTATTATGTTAAGATTATTATTATGTGTCTCCGATGCAAATGTAACAGATGATGATGTGTCACGTCGGAGCCTAGGTAGTACAGTATATAAATTGCGGGGAATCATAAAGTTTCATACATTTCATTGTGTTTAGTGGATGAAGTCATGCCCAAGACAACGAATTATAATGTTAGACTTATGATACATTAGTGACCAGACAGAAGATTTTATTTTTCCATCTAATCATTAATTGCAATAAGTTGATTCCAGTCGGCATCTTAATACCATACCCAATACATGTATTAATATTACTCAACACGTACATAACATGATGGAGTATAATGTTATTAACAAATACGTTTTTAGTGTTGGACAGGAAAGCATAATTTTCACCTCAAAAATTTCCTCTCGACATCTTTATAATTAATTAAACAGGCACCTCAATTGATGGGAAAAATATGTTCGAGGATAATTATCATGCCAAAAGAGACGTAATTAACGAGAGATATTTATATTCCTCCACCCTTTCTTCTATAGCAGCGTCACGCATGCACAGCGATGCGCTGATGAACGCTAATGTGACATTCACCATCATAAGGTAAAATAATTTATGCAAATGTAATCAGAAAATTAGTATTGATGTAATTAGCTAGGCATAATTTACTTTCGACGGAAAGACGCAGTTTATTCCCATAAATTTTCTCTGATTTTCATGCTAAATGTAGTCAATGTGCAGGAATTCAACTTTAGGATAAAAAAAGCCCTCTCTCTTGATACAGGCCTTTCTCATAATAGTCCATTTTAAAGAGAGCACATGGCTCAGCCTCTAATAGTAAAAACAAGATGGAGTTATGATTAACGAATCTCGACCAATAAGGACATGGCCAATTCGAGCAATCCTCACGTTATAAACTAAAAGAAAACTGGATGAGGTAACTTTATCATGCACATTCTTCTAAGCCACCTAAATCTCTGGATCTAATTTTTGCTTGAGTCATTCAATCATTTTTCCATCCAGCTCAAGATCACGCACTTACGACTCGCTCGAGTGAGCGCCATTTAAGGCTCCGCGCGACCCGTTCTCTGCGCCGCTCATGCGCACTGTTGTCCATTGTATGAGAACCATCAGAGTCAAAGTTATGGCACCGAGCGCAAGACCGTGAAAATTATCGTGCGACGCAGGACATTTGACGCTTTAACAGGGGCAAGAGACGAGGCCGAGGTGAACACAAACTAAATTTATTGCTCGCGAAAGGGATGAATATGGAGAATGAAACGTTAAAAAAAAAAAAAAAAATTTACTCCACACTCTCCATCTTTTCACGACCCCTAGACCTAATGGGTAGCCTTTGAAAGCTTACATCGCAACTCATCGTGACAAATACTCTTTCCTTTAAAAAGGAGCAAGTTCGTGAGAGTCCGTAAAGTTTCCTCTCCTTTCTTCCGATGTGCTCACCCCTTTTGCACCTTCAACGGGAAACACGGAGTCTATAAACTTGTCCCATGAATTTGCTCATAGTATCTAACACGGGAAACATAATCTAAGCGAACGAAGAATTTATAACAAGCGAAAGCCGAAGGAAAAGCTATAACTTATATGTTGTATCATTCAAAAACTGTTTTTAGCTCAACAATTTGTTCAAAAATGTTGTATTATAATTAATTTTCCTTATCTTTGGCTAATATGAATGTATTTGAGAATTTTTATGTTAAACATTGCTAATTTTATCACATCTAGCAACGGAATAATAGTTGAGAAACTATGGACAATGAGATGTGATACGGAGGTGACGATTCCCTCATATTTCAGTAAATATATTAGTTGCTTTTTTCACGTAGATAAACACACTTAAGTTTATATGAGCCATTAGCTACGTTACACTGTCTTCCCATACAATACTACAGACTCCTCTTTGTTAAGAAAATACTTTAATTAGGATATTCGTGAAATTATCCCGGCTTTATTTTTTATAATTTATTACGACACAGTCACGGGGGCTGCCGAATACAAATATTCTTACTTTTCTTTGAAAATACGTTGCCTGCTCTTCACAGCTATCATTGATTTTCAAATTATTTTAGCGAAATTTTGATATTATTATTTGAGCTGACACTGGCACTATCTTTTTTGCTTGTAAGTGAAACATTACCCTGCTATCAGGGCTAAAGATGACGCAGCGCTCCTGATTGACCAGTCGTATTTTGTCTCGATTTCCTCACCAATAACTTACTTATATCTTTCGATTTTATCTTTGAATATCTACATGTATTTGAGCATACCTATTTTCAAGCCTACCTTCAATCTGACATTTGTACCTAAAATATCATTACCGACCATGTTCCAGTAAGCGTAAGTTTTCACCAATCACAAAATGAAAAATATTTTCATAAAAGAAACGTTTTATTCGTACAAGCACTCGAACATTTTCTTTTTTCGGATTGGTGGCTTTCTTTTTAAATTTGTAATCGATTTACAATTTTTTTCTAACAACTAAATATAACATTTTATTATACAAACAAAATTTTATTAATTAAAAAATATACCATATAATAAACATAATAATATGGGAACATAATACCATTGTTCTTCAATATCATACAATTTAAAAATTACGTCCGCGCATATTCCATGCTTCTTGGTTTTGAAAGTACGATTTCAAAGCTACCATTAACATAATGGCAATTTTTGAAACTAATCTCAATACTTTATTTTATTTTGATGAAAATTCAAGAAACGTTGGTCGAAATGAGCTGAAACTGTTCAAAACAGTCACGGTTCTAGAAAATTGATTTTTATTCAAAATTCCAGAGTTGCAGCTCACCTGGAAGTTTGATTAAAATCGATGGCAAAATTCAACCGTAACAGAGTGACACCAAATTAAGTGAAGAAAAACATCGTAAAAAACATAATAAATGTAAGGAAATCAAGAAGGTATCCGACCAATCTAGCGATAGTGATGTAGTAATAAAGGGGCAACTATTTAAACTAATCTCCATACTTAATTTCATATCCCTTACAATTCGAGAAATATTTTTTGGAATGAGCTGAAACTATAATAATTAGCACGGATCTCATCGGGATCTATCTTGATTGATCTATCTTCAAATTTTTTAGCTCGCCGGTAGGTTAGTTTAAAATCGATTGCAAAAACCCACCATAACAGAGACACCAAATGAAGTTGAGAAAAACATCGTAAAAAAAACATAGTAAATGTAAGGTCATCAAGATAGTATCCGACCTATCCAGCGAGAGTAATGTGGCAATATAGCGGTAATTTTTTAAACCTAAAAATATGTTTAATTTTATTTGCTGAAAATTCGAGGAATACTGATTGGAATGGACTGAAACTTTTCAAAAACAGCTCAGGCATCGGGAATTAATCTTGAATGAATCTTTATACAAAATTACAATGCTCTAGCTCACCTAGACGCTAATACAAAGTCGTTTATAAAATTCCACAGAGAGAGATTACAAATAAAGCTGAGAAAAACGTCGTCAAAACTTAATGCACGAAAGGAAATCAAAACAGCATCCGATCAATCGAGCGAGAGTGATCCGTGGAAGCGGTCGCATTCTTTCGTCACCAAGCAGGAAGCGAAATCGTTGAAGTCATAGGCCATTCACGACCGCAGGACCTATTTCCCCCCACGCGGATGATCCATTCATCGCAATCGTATTCCGGGCCATTGTCCGCATTGAGTGTACGAACAGGAAGCCGGAGAGAGGACGAACTCCTCCTTCCGCATTCGCCCCCTCCCTTCCTATCCATCTCCTCCAATACCAACAACTGAAATTCGCTCGCGAACCGCTTAAATATCCGTTTCGCGGGCGACACCGCAAATAGTCGCCTTCCCCGCCGACCGCAATCGTCGCATCCGGTTACTCGGCACGCTGCCCTTCTCGCGGCTTACAACGACACTCGCCGCACGGAGTGCCTCCATCTCGTAGCATTTTTATTTTCACGAAGCCTTTTCTATCCTATTCCCTTTCTCGTGACGGGGATACGGTTAATTAACACACGTAATGAGAAAATAAAAATGAACCGGAACATTTACGTGCTGGGTCAGTGTGGTGAGTGAATAGTGAGGCCTCGGCTTTCAACCATTCCGGGTTAGAATTTAGAGCAGAAAAGGATGCTTTAGTTATCGTACTATTGGATAATGGATCTCCAAGCAAGGCGCCATTATTACTACATACCGATGGCTAATGTCTAACAACACGTATATCAAAAATAGTAACTTTTTGGTAGAGCAAAATGTTGATTAATATATTTGATTGTGCACTGAAATTAAAAACCAAAAGTTCATAAAAGTGATAAAGAATCATTCAATTACAAATAAAGAGTTTTTATTTGCTTGTATTTTATTTTTTTAATGTTATTACTTTTTGTTTAAGATACCTGTCTCAAACCGGCCGAATTTGAGATACGTGTTGTTAGAACTTAGCCATCCATACTGTATGTGTCTTAGCCTACAAAGTATAATTATGCAAGCCCAATAAAATTACCAAAAATTGAATTATAAGGGCAAACAATCTTATTAGAAACCGTATTTTTTTGATAGTAACAAATTGCACTATATATATCAACATGCAATCAAATTATCTAAATTAAAGGTGCCTTTTTTTTTAAAAAGTAAACGTTATTCTCCTTGATTCTCCTCCTTTTACAAAGTCACTAAAAAAAGTAACCATTAGGCATATTGTCCTCGTTCAAAATCCAATCCATTGCCCATGAAAAACTACCCATTTTTTCTGGAATCTTTAGCAAATCGCTGGTTCCCTTTGAGTTTGAGAACTGAAAGTATAATTGAGCATGTCACTCAGTTGGCTGATTGAAGTAGTCAGGGAACCAATTAATGGACAAGAACCAATCTTGTCCGGTAGTGTCCGAAAATATCCATAGGGAAGAATGACGCCTCGGTAGCTTAACTGGCTAAAGCACTCGACCGGAAATCGGGGGATTCGGGTTCGAATCCCGGTCAAGGCGAATGATTTTTTCTCTGTGGATCTTTCGCTGCGGGTGACTCCCGTAAAAGTTATCACCGCGGCTAGTCCCGGTATACTTTAAACTAGTCTAGAGCGAACACCTCTTTGTGTTCTACGTCCGGGCCTGCGAACCAATTAACACTAAAACAGTTTTTGTCGCATAAAGTTTGCGGGCAAAGACTGTAACTGGGTTCGAATTTAGAGCAGAAAAGGAAGTTTTAGCTACCGTTCTATAGGATAATGAATCTCTAAGCAACTCGTCATTTGAACTTCATTAGAGTATGAATCTACAAACTATAATTTGTCAAGTCCTTTTCAAAATAGTGTTGATTGCATAGTTTTTAAATCTAGGTACTTTTTTCCAAGGGATAAATTTCATTTTTATACCCATGACTCTAAAATATAAATGAAAAATTCTCACGGCTGCGTGGAGGACGAAGTAAGTACGCTAACTTCAAAGATACGTTTCATTTGTGAGCTAGCATTAACCAGAACACAAACTTAGTGTTGGCCGCATAATTTTAAATCGAGGTCCTTTTTTTCAAGTGATTTATATCATTTTTATATCCATAAATCCTGAAAAAAAACGAAGAATTCTCACGACAGCGTGGAAGACGAAGTACGTATGTTAACCTATAAGAAACGTAAAAGTGCACCCCCTCGCCCTCTTTACGGAGAGGCCGGGGAATGAAATATTCCGATCTGCTCCTGCCTTTGAAGAGACCGTGGAATCGACGGTGTGAAACACGGGCGGTGACGGAATAAATCAGCCGCCTTTCAGATCGGCCCAGCCACCGCGGAGCAAGCAAGTCCCGGGACGCGGGAGGCGAGACCACGATCTTACATTAAGCGAGACGCCGGCGATGCGACTCGATGGGGCGGCGAGAAAGAGAGATAAACTCACCGAAGAGGTGAAAAGAGACGGATTTTCACTCATCGAGGGATAAGCCTTCTTCGAAGCGAAGAAGCCTCAAACGAGCCGATCATGGAGAATCTAGAAGCCGGAACGAATTCTCCGGATTCCAGTCTCATATGCTAATCCACAAGACGCATTCCCTCCACTAAATTCTGTCGAGAAAACGGAGAAGTTCCCATGCAAATGATAAACTGATTCACTCCTTGAAATACCCAAGCACAAATGTTCTTGGTCTAATAAATTACGTCCTACGGATACGGTAAGAGCTTCTAGGTGTCACACGTTTTTGAAGTGGACTTTAATTTTAAAGTGAAATCAAAAGCAACGCAGTAAATTTACCGTCCGTGTATGAAGCTTTTCCATGCAATTGTATGACAAGAAACATTCAATATCCCCTTAAATAGGAAGACTATTACTTCAGAGATAGGTGAGATCCGTGAGAAAATCAGATGAACCCAAAGCAGCCATGCATGGATTTCTGACCCCATCATGAGGTTATTCAGGTAAGAAAGCTTCCCTATATTAGATGGATTCACTTGTCGACAAGAATATGACTTATGATTTCATTAGTCATTGGTCTAGTTAGAAGTAGCAGTGAGAGACAGTGGGAAATCTGACGATATTTTAAACCACCCAAGTTTCGCGATAGCTGAGGTTAAATAAAATGAATCTAAGCAAATATTAATATAAACCTATCCTGACGCGTAAGTGTGCTTCTTATTGATGAAAATATTTTCTTGCATTTTCTGATATATTATAAACATGAAAAATAATGTTATTTCTGCTATTGGCTCACTAGCCTTTTTCGTGTCAAAACCTCTGAATTGAGAACTTTTAAATCAATTGGAAATATTCCGGGTGCATGCAAACAAACGAATGTTATTTTGAAGATTAGTAACTACTGAGCAAGTCATTGATAATGTTACGGTTGAAATATTGACTTTATATTACATCGAAATTATAGTCATTATTAGTATTTGTGTACTTATTTAACTAACAAACATTATCTATTCACGTCCTCGGGTCATAAGGATAGGAGGGATAAACACACTGAATTTTTAAGAAAAAATACGTGAATAATTCTGTGGAATTGGTTTCAGCGAATATGGAACCGTGATGTAAGCCATAGTATTCCCATAAACCAGTAAGGTTAGAGGTCCAGTGGTAAAATTCTTACCATGATCATTTTTCAATCCGGTGAACTCCAACTCATGCAAAGTTCCAAATTAGCTATTCTCAACCGTTACGCGAAAAGCTAAAAATTAAAAAAAAATAATTTCATTAGGTCAAGAATTTTTTGTCAACGAGTTTCTCTCTGACGATACGTGCCTCCAGCCAGGCTCAAAATGCCATTTAGAGCAAAACCTACTCCGTGACACAAGATGGATTGACATTTGTTTGGGCTCGGGAGAAAATGTAACAAAAAAACACTGCGCAAACATGCCCTTACTTTTTTGACGGGCCCAAATACTCACAAGTGAGTTACGTACTATGGCTACCATAATGCAGCAGGCAACAAGGCCTGGAAGAGAGTGAACTTTTAACGGTGGAAAAAAATCATCGATTCCCTCGTAGAGGGTTATTAATCTTTCCGAGTCGTGTGAAACATCAACCCAAATGTATGGGATCATGCATCAAAATTCATTACAACCGTTACAAATATCCCGTCTCTCCGCGCATACAAACAGACCGACCGTACTCTACTACTCCCAACGAAAGAGCACAACCAGGAGATACTCTTACGGAATGAATTGGACGAGCTTAGCAGATGGAATTGAAAATAAAAAAAGAAACAGTAGACAATCGCATCCCGAATAAAAGCACACGCGTGGCCACGAAAAATCCATGCGGCAGAGCGTAAGGAGACGGCAGAATGTTGACTCAAGACTTGCCGTTTCTTCGACCCGCTCTTAGGCTCGTTCGCAGGCCAAAATAAGTT
The DNA here is from genome assembly GCF_921293095.1 of Ischnura elegans. Lineage (NCBI taxonomy): Eukaryota > Metazoa > Arthropoda > Insecta > Odonata > Coenagrionidae > Ischnura > Ischnura elegans. The sequence continues at coordinate 90,864,909 of NC_060249.1, forward strand.
TTCATAAGTCGGTAGTCACTCCCACGCCGGCTGGGGCTTCAAAAAAATAAAACGTCATCAATCATTCTGGGTGGAAATGCAACAAAAAAATTTAGCAAAGTGAGCAAAGTCGAGTCGACGGCTTGTTTTATTTTTCCTCAACCCTTACACCCGAAGGAACCGCCATTGTCAAAAGTTTTTAAACTCTCTCGACGCCAGGAAGATATTTATTTATTCATTATATTTCTTTCTCCCCACCCTCAAGCATGAAATCGGGCTTGGTTTCCTTCTCGCACTTCCCTGGGCGTCTCGGAATAATTCACGGGCCCCCTTTCGCCGGAGTTTGGCTTCGGGTGCATTGAAAATTGCCTTCCACTTGGAGCGTGGGCGCGAATAAGTAGGGCCATAGAGAGGGAAATTAATAAAAAATAATCCACACTAACACGCATTTGGGGAAAATCTTTACAAATATTCTTCTCACTCGGAAAACTGGAGTTCTTCATATCTCTGGATGAAGAATCATTATGTATCGAAGCCTTTTTTTAATTACACAGCGTTCAAGTTCTCAGAATCTTACTAATGAATTAAATCTAATTTAACCACCGAGTTTATTAATAGCAGTGCAACATTCTGAACTTATTTTCAAACTTTTCTACTAAGACATTTTATATTTCTTCCATAAGTATCTTCGCTCACAATGTAATTCAGCTTCCCAGACCTCAAAGAATGTTTTTTTTTCTTTGTTTGGAATGAATAACTATTTCTCGATGAAGGGTTCTTCGTTTTAAAGTCTTCTCTCATGTCTCCTGGTTACAAGCTTCATTCAAATAAGCCTATGATCTAATCTCATCCAGATCTCATCTAATCTGATCAAAAACGTGCGGGAAATCTCTAGCACCAGATATTTCCAATGGACGACCACCTTTAGCTATTCTCCTGGTGTTGATGATTCTCGATTTTGGTAACTCTTTATTACCTGGTTCTCACATAGACAAATACTGGAAATTGTAATAATCACTGGGATAAGTTAATAGAGAAAAGGGTATATCAACGGAGAGCGGAGAGATCTCCGAGTGGATGAGAGCAAAATTGAAGACTTGAAAGACGGTATACGCCTCCCGACGAGGGACAGGCCAGTTTATCATGCATCGCAGACAGAGGGAACGTGTGTACTGCGGTAATACGAGGTGGATGACTGCAGGGAGGACTTTGAAAAGGGTGGAGGGTACGAAAGGACGGGGGGTCGGGGGAAACGTAAGAAACAAGGGTGACTGTCGGCTGCGGAGACAAGGCAAAGGCGATTGCTCGACCTCTAGGGAGGCTGGAGCCAACAGATTTAATCTCCAGTGCGTCATACCCTAAATAGGTAAAGGCCTTCAGTCATACTACGGCTAACTGAGCTCCCGCAACTGTTACGGCATGAATAAGCCGTTATCATATGCTGCGCGAATTACGGTACTAGAAGGAAACATCCGGCGTAAAAAACACCAAATTACGTACTGATTACATTGCCTCTACCTAGATAAAATAAAACTGCGAGAGATAATCATAGGACATGATTATAATGTCCATGTTGTATTACAGAGAATGAATGCAGGATACTTAAATATGGCTTATATTCAATTTTTCTGCGCATTTTAGAAAAATTTTATCAGCGAAATAATCCCTGTAATAAAAAAACTGACTTGGGATGAAACTTTCGGCGGCCACCCAGCCTTCATCAGCAAAACATAAGGAAGGAAATGAGTATAACTTAGGCATATTGGAATCACCAGATGGGAGTTGTGTCGTTTGTACGTATTTATCTTTTCATTCACAATAATACCAGGCGATCAGAGTACTTTATCGGCAAAAAGTGGAGAAATTATTGTAAGAAACTTGACAAGTTCCATGTGGATTGTGGGTTTCCATTTGTGTGGAACTTTTTATCGAATAAGTATTTGGGTTTCATTCCGATTGCATTCAATACTTCAGACTACATTTCATCAGCGTTTCAGATATCTTTTCATGAGCCACAAAAGTGCCGATGCAGATTCTCCCTTCCCTTATGTACTGGCTTGTGTGTACCTTTTGCGGAGGCTAATGCGTATTGTAATTAGTTACCACAGTATTCACGCACATGAGAGATCCACCCTGAGGCTGAGACAGTAGACTTTGCCCTTTCAAGTATCTTGATACTTTACGGTAGTGGAGTAGCCTTTTCGAAGCGCTCATGTGACATTGTCAAAATCAATGCTGTTGGAGAGTTCACTTCAACAATGTTCCGCTACTGCAGACTGGCGGAGTTGTCTATTCTTGCTGTCAGAAACGTAAAAGACAAACTGACCAATACATAAGGAAGAACTGGATCTGCATTAATAGTCCAGCAGAACTGAAGAAGCTGGCTGGCGAACGTTTTTTTACGAAGTGATGGGCAATTACGGAAGGGAAATCGTAATTTAAAGCTACATAATTTAAAAAATCGACTGCGAAAAAAAGACATTAAAAATTTCACTATTTCCTCGTATTATTAAGGATTGCAACGGTATCTTGATTAATAGAAATAATAGTGTCACTCGCGAAGTCGACTTATTGCATGTTTTTTTTTTTTAGTTTTTCAATCGTTCTAATCTTGCATAGATTTGCTATAGGAATTACAAACCGTTGGCAAGTTTTGCCTTAAACAAGAATATGCACGATTTTTTTTGTTATTATGCGTAATATTTTATGACCGTGTGGTGTGTATGTTGCGGTCCTCATGCATGCTGCATGTTGGTCAATGATCACCCTCTGTTAAACACCGTAGGGGTGTATAACATCGTTTCAGACTTGACTTGGTGGAAGTTCGATATGACCGTGATAAAAAAATTCGAATGGTTTAAGCATACCGGGACTATCCGTGGTGATAACTTTACGAGAGTCTCCCGCAATGCCAAATTTTGCTAAAAATCATCAGAGAACACCTCTATGTGTTCTAAGTCCGGGTCTTGCTCTCTGGCTGTGGCGCTGTGAGCACGGTTTACACTGCTTGTGGCATCATATGCTCAGCAGTCCATACCACCTTGTCCGGTTGTGTCCACAATTATCCAAAGTGCGGAATGACACCTCGGTAGCCTTACTGGCTAAAGCACTCGACCGGAAATTGGGAGATCGGGGTTTAAATCCCGGTCAGGCGAATTATTTTTCCTCTGTGGATTTTTCACACAATTTGTGCATTGTTGGTGACTCCGTAAAAGTTATCACCGTGGCTAGTCCCGGTATACTTAGATAATTATGATCTTTCATGGATAACCTTGACATAATATGTTGAAACCATGGACGGTAGTTGAGTTTTGTATTTAAGTCTAGAAAATACAATTTTTAATTTTTATCATGGATTCTAGAGGTTGTTCGCAGGGGTATTATGTACTCGTAGACGTAAGCGAAACTCGAAAAAACCTATCTCATTCACGCTCAGAACTTTATACTAAAATGGAAACACCAGATGCGTTTGCGATATTTGCGTTTCATGACAGTCTTTTACGTATCCCGTGGCAGTATCCTTCCATATCCACGCGCGAAATAAGAAAAAACAAACGCCTATCCCCTCCTTTATCTCCAGCCCCAACCCACCTTTCCCTCCCCGCCACTCTTCCTCACTGACTCCCACGCCGAATAAAAGGAAATTCAACCGCAGTCCTCGCCGACTCTCCGTTCTGCCTGTTCCGCCGTATTCCATCATCCGAGGGCCGTACATTACACGACTCGAGGCTCAACGATAGCCGCGTGGGCAACTCTCTCAGCCGGAGAGGAAGAAGAAGCCGTGCCGCCCCGAGGGGGTGGGGCTCACGTGGGAGGGAGAGAGTGGGGAGGGGAGGGGTAAATGAGTTGAGTTGAATGCTGGGAGATTATGAGGCGAGAGGGCGTTGCTTGCAGCGAAAAGAACGTAATGATATTGGTTGGGTCTTCTCCAATACATCCACAATATCGGGATAAGAACCCTGATCGCAAAAACTCAACTAGACGTGTCACTTCAAATTTTTTTTTTTTAATTGCGAGTGCCAGGTTCCAACTACTCAAAGGAATACTCGCTAAACTATTAAGTGAGAAAGGCGCACTTTTCTCTTAGTCGTGGCCGATAGCAAGACAGATAGTGCTTAGTTTTTAGCTCGCCGATGGATTATTAAAAAAGAAATAACAGGTGAAATTTTACAGTACAATAATTGAAAAACAGTACGTATTTGCAAAATCCACAATGCTGAATGCTATGGAAGGGAATTTTTCCTTTGATTAGGCTGGATTAGGATTAGGCCTTTGGTTAGGCTGGTAACAAGGGGAATCACCTTTGCATCACAACACTGAACAAATCCAATGGAGCAAATTAACTACGAGCCAGGTCTGACCCTCTGACTTGTTTGACACCATTTTACCCGATCATCTGTGCTGGCAAAAAAATATTTCGAACCAGGCTGTGAAGCAATACTCGACGACAACTTTTAAAGCTAAATAATGCCAATTATGAATTTCTACTTTACCAGAGAAAATTGCAATGAATTTTACTCGCGCATACGATTGGGTAAAGTTTTCCATGTCTGCCGAAGTTTCTTTGTAACATTTTTCCACCGTCTTCAGGACAAATTATACCAACCAGCCCTAGTGAAGAAGTCCACAGGAGCGTCGACAAATATTGGAGAATTTAACCCGATCGGATGGCTGAGACAAATTCATTGCTGCCGAAAATCCGCTAAAATCGATTTCATGACCTTTGCGCCGAGTGAGCAATGATTGCTGCAATGATTCGCAAATTGGTGTAGGACGTCATACGCCACGTAAGGCTGTCGTGAACGCGGCTTCAGGGTGGCTTACAACGTACATATTATGAAGAGGTATCAGTACATTCCCAGCAAAAGCTATGGGCAGTGTGAAATGGACGATTTCAAGGCTTACAGTAACTGTTATTTAAAAGCTGATTATCACCCGTGAAAGGGTACCATCGGCTGGGTACTGCTAACAATTTTTGTGGCCGATTCTGAAATTTTCGAGCGAGTTTTACTGAATTGAAGAATTGGATAAACCCAAACTATTTTCCGCACAGCAGGTTTTATGGAGCGGGCGTAGCCTTTAATTCCGGAAAGAAGGAATTAAAATTGGAAATGACTGCCATTCTTGTGAATAAAAATAGACGAAGAATAAAGATTTTTTAATAAAAATTTCTTTTGTATTTCACTTAATAAATCAAGACTAAGCAGTCCTGTTGTGCATTTAACAACTTGAAGCATCACACACATCCATGCCTACAGTTGTAAACTCACCGAGGTGGAATTCAAACCCGCGACCTCTAGGCTGGCAGGCGAAGACGCTTCCCCTCTGCCACTGAGGCTAAAGTTTTGGATGAAACGAAGCGAGACATGGAGAAATTCGTAGCGAGAGAGGAGGTGAAGGGATTCAATACCCCCTCCGAAATATGAGGTATTCGAAAAGTAATCCTCACCCAGAAGACTCTCTTAAAATATACCCCCTCTTCAAGATAACCCCCCCGAAAATTTCAAGCAACGGTCTTAGCGTATAGAAATTATTAGGTGTGAGAGCTGACCATAGTTTAGAGAGAATTTCTTGGAAGGAGCGAGGTTGAAATAAGAATCAGAATGCCGACGCGCGTGAAGATAAGAATAGTGGGGGCGAAAAACGAATGAGCGATAGTTATGACATCACTGAGAGAAGGGTTTTTTCTCCAAAATGCTCCTGGGCTGGGCGTGAGGACGTTGGCGTGATGGGTTGGCAAAGCGGAAGATAGGGCTGCGAGGTCAGTAGTTGCTGGGGCGGAGGAAGAGGGTGGGGAAACAATTTGAGTTCGGGGAGAGAGAGAAATCAAAATGTATTCACGCGGAACATAATCGAGTTCTCGCCAAGCGATCAGCGGCGAGAACAAAGGGACCAGTAAGCTACGTGTCACTCCTCAGGCGACAGATATCCGACACATTGATCACCGAGGAACGCTCTAAATATTTTTCGCTAAGATCAGAGCATGAATGCGTTGATAGTGAGATGTGTCTACAAAAATTATCTGTCATGTCGATCACCCGAAGGGCTTACGGTTTCCAACGGAAATATGAATCCGTGCCAAAACTTCCGTAAGCAAAGATATCATTCATTAAAATTCGTGGGTTATTTCCGAGGATTATATGCTGATTAAGTTACCAAGATTGACATATGAATAAATAGAATTTCACCGAGTATTTTCTATGAATATGTGTTGATTAAGTTACCAAGATTCAAACATAAGTAAACTGAATTCTGGTAGTCGGGAACAAAAAGGATGGAGAAAACGCCTCGTGAAATTAATTGGAATTTTATTACAAAATGTATTATAACTCTTCTTAGCATAGCTTTGTGCGACAATTTATTTAAAAGGGATCTAAATTACATCTAATTCAGTGGAAAAGCAGAAAATGCTCAACTTGTTTTAAATGCTGACTCGTAAACTAGTTTTTTGGCTCCAATCCATATCGTAAGAATTGTACCATGAAAACAGGGCTGTGAGGTACCCATTTACAATATATTTATAAAACTTGTTTCCTTTTAACATGTTCTTCTAAATTAAATAGGGTTCTTATAACATGTTCGTCTAAATAAAATAACTTATCAAATAGAATCATTTAGCACAACAAGACGTAACCTCAGTGCAAGCGAAAAAAGCTTAAACTTTTCATTGAAAATTTGATTAAATGTCACTGCGTAATATTCCACTATGTACTTAGTAGAGCCGCTGAATAACGCAAGAAATTTCACTTATTGTTAGCACATTTCACACTTTCTATTTACCGACCATAGAGTTAGCATTTTAATTATAATGGATTGAAACTCGGTAAAAAGCTTGGGAATGACAATTTGGACTAAAACCATGGAAATGCAGTGTGAATATAAAAAGAAAGGTTTAGTTTTGCACTATTTAAGTATACCTTATTACTAACTCTCCGTCAGTCGCGTCACATTATGGGACGCTATTTGTCGCGTGGCATTTCATAGACACCATTTTGGAGTGGTTAAACAAAATGCATGGAAATTGAAATAAATATTTTAACTACAGCAAATATTCATTGAATACTTAATTTCATGAATGCACAACAAATTCATGCATAATAATGATGGAGACATTTGTATAAATTAAATACTGAAAACTACTTATTTTGACGTGTATTACAATTTTTATTTCGTCGAAATTACATCAACATGTTTAATTTGAACAGTACATGCAAACAAATTTTTTCACAGTTTCACAGTACGAATTTTTCTAATCACCTAACAAATAATTTTGACTTGGGGGGGGGGGGGTACAAAATTGATTTTAGAGAAAATTGATATCGATAACGCGTTCAGTTGAAATAGAGCCAAATATCTTCTATGAGATCGGAAAGTTGTTATACGATTCAACCACAAAATTTTTATATGTATGTTTACGGTTAATGTCATGCAAACAAACAACAATGTAATAAGCAACCATAAACTAATGTAGCAGAGGGGAAAACGATTTTATTATACGCCAAAGTTCACTCAAATAATTAGAAAACCATAGTAAATTATTTGCAATAATATTTTTATTTAAGTTTAAATTGATTACAGTAAAAATTCGTACCAATAAGACGCATATCCAAAATGTAATGCTTTATATAGTTGTTAAGTAGTTTAAATTATAAACATATTTTAAAATTTGCGATGATAATCACTAACCTCTTAGCATGCAACGTATTGCAACTCAACTTATCGCGTAGCGTTCACCAGAATCCAAATATAACAAAATATCAAAATTAATTCCATAAATATGAGTTACTATTTCAGAATCATCAAATAATAAGATACAAGGAATATGAGTTTCCTAACTATGAAAATACGATGTGGGCAAAATAAAATAAAATGGTCTTGGGTCTGGTAGACGCCACGCGACCAACGGAGAGTAAAAGATGTTTTCTTAGGTTTGCTTTAATGAAAGCGAATGAGTGGGGATCTCAGCAAGATGTTACTAGAATTTGCCACTGTGAATACCTGCCGATGAGTATTCATTGCTCTAGGATACGTGGCGGCTACATCTTTAATTAGCCGCTGTGACAGCGGACGACGCAATGTCTACCGGGAAGTGATTTTGCCCCCTTGCAAGGGTCGAACCACTTGCCGTGACATGCGACACGCGACTTGTAAACGAGACTGCTGCCGATGCCTCAAATGTTGGGCCTCTTCGGCACGCCATGCACGCGAGCACTGCCGCGCGGCCAACCACGAGGGCGGCCGAGGGACAAAACAGCACCTGGGCTATTGCATGCACGTCGGTCGGACGACGCGACGGTTGGGAAAACTCACATGCCCAACTCCTGCAGCTACCCCACAATGGAATCTCACTGCAAGAGGACGGGAATGAGGAAGGACATACTGATTTACACCGGCAAAAATCCGCCGTCACCGTACCATGGGAGGGTCCCGGCAAGTATCACGTAATTTTTTTCCCGCAAGAAACATGGTAAAATTGCGATCTTAGTAATTTTAAATAAAAGTCTTAACTAATCTAAAATTAAGGTAGTAGTAGTAGGTATTGTGATTTATGGTGCGTCGACGGCTAGGTCATTTCGCACCACTACTATATCATTTAATTCCGATATTTCAATGGATACAGAATAAAAAGATTTCCACTGTATATTTTGACTTCGTAGTGGGTGAGAAAACTTAAATTTAGAAAAAAATACTCATTTCCTTGAGGAACCGAAGGGTATTATTTAAATTGGTAGGGTGGTCCCCTAGAATTGATTCTAAGTCTCCCCCTAGCTTAATCCGTCGCGGTATGTTCAAAGTTATTTCTTAAATCGATGTTTCCAATGAAAAAACGCCAAATTGTTAGCGATTTAAATAATATTCATTAGAATAAATTTTTAACAGAATGATCGTTAGCAAAATTAGGGAAGTTTCGAAAAATAAATCTCAAAACGTTCGCGCCAGAGTTGAAGATATAATTCCTGCAGGTCTCATAAATGTTTTCTGGATTAGAGACCAAGTCAAATGCATTATTTACAGTCATTCAAGACAGCCGCATGTCATAGTACCGGAACGGCGTTCCGGCACTGATTGACAAAAGACATAATAGTCAAATAACACTTATCAATTTCATATACATTCGTTGCCATTTAACAAAAAGTTGTAATAAAATGTAAATGATAACTTGTAATGAAAAAACACAGTAATATTTACTTCTAAAGAAAGTTAAGGAAAGTGCTTTTCGGCACTGCTGCGTTTTCCATGACGTCACTGTTTCAAGTTGAATAAAGGATATCTAGAGTTTATAACTTACAGTGACATGCACATAATTCTTTTTAAAGGGATATAACACTACGGAGGCACAGACAGATGACGTTTTTTTCTGCATTTGATGGTTTAAATGCCTCACGTAAAGATGGAGCCATACTATCGAACACTAAAACGTACTAGATATAAAAATATTTTTGGGATGGACAAACAAACGGACAAATAATCAATTAGAATGTTTTTTATAGTATTAGGGCACATTAAAGGCACTTATCGGAGAGGAAGTTAATCCATAGCATAGGAAAAGTTTCTGAAGATGCACGGGTAAGATATCGACTAAAAAAGTGAAAGGGACGAAATATGAAACAGAGGACTATCTATCCATGAAGCATAAATTCCATGAATTCCAAATATTCCAGGTACGCGTTATGTACGTTGACAGTCAATTACGGTAGTAATGATGAAATCACTTCTAATGACAAATCGCCAAGAGTAAATCGTAAGACATTGGCAGAGTATTTATGGTGAAAAGATCAACACTGACAATGAGTGATGTATTCGCCATGAATATCATACATTAAGGTAAGATATATCTCATCCCAAAATCCAAAACTCATCAGTAGAGCTTTGAGCTGTAAAATATGAGGCTGAATATCATATTATCAATGATAAAATCAAGAGAACTCCATCAAGGAGAGCCAATTCCATCCCATAGAAATCCGATTTCTGTAGTCACTTAGGTCGTATTTTTATCGATTTTCAAAACAGTCCGCAACGCGGCGATGTGTGCAATGCGATCTACTTTTTTTCAATATTTTGCTGTGTAATGTTTGTAATTGAGAGGAATAGCATTGAAAATTTATGAATTTGAGCTAACACATCATTATGTACATAAATTTCGGTTAATACCCCTGATTATACCCTATTTCCCCATGAAACTCGAATCACTTTGACCGTCAGCGACGCTAGTGGCGACTTTTGTAAACCCATTTTAAATACGCGACGGATGACAACACATTTAGAGGCGACCTGAGAATCCTCTTTTATAATATTCGCGGATAAAATATTATTACTTTCAACAAGATTCGCATCGAAAACGTACTGGTTAAATGCGGAGGAAGGTAAGAGATGTGGGTAAAATTGCCAGGAGTACTTGGACAGGGGTCGCACTATAAGGAAGGATAGGATGGGAAGGATGGCCTTGCGTGTTTCAACAGATGGATGCCATTAAAAAGCCGCGGGGGTTGGAAACCTAGTCTCGAATCCGAGACCAAGCACGCTCGTGACAAAGGTACTGATATCCCCACTTCCAGTTCGCAGATAAATAGCGGGATAAGGAGAAAGAGCTCGGACTGAAGAAGATGATACGCCCCTAAAGGGATGTGAAGACTGGAAGAGTATGAAGAAAGTAGAATATAACTGATAACTTCAGGCTTGACTCTGTGAAACCTCTCCGTATTGGAAATAAAAGAATAAAACTTTGTAAAGGTCACTTGTATATTTAAATAGGCACGACCCGGGTTTCGTAATGTAGTTAAAACTTCTGATATTACATGCATCATATAATTATACATAATTGAACGCGACAGTAAGGACATCTATGGGAAGGGAGTGGATTGGGTGAGGTGGGTGGGTGTTATGTATACTACGATGGGCTATCGGAAGGGAGTGGATTGGAAATATTACGGAGATCTTACGGTGGGAAGAAGAAAATGCAGACATAGTAGGAATCATTTCTCCTCTATCACATAATTTAATTTTCCTCGGGGGAGAACCCTTGAACATGAAACGTCTAGGTTCAAGCCACGTTAAAGACAAATGCACCAAGTACAGTGTACCCCTTGAGAAAATATTTGGTTTCACCGGGATATTAATATATATGTGTGGATTAGAAGCCAAGTGGTAGAAGTGATTTTATTTGTAGACAGAGTTAGTTACAGAAATTGACAAAAATAAATATCCAAACCTTTAGGTCATGGGATACGAGTGAGTTTCTGTTAGGTTAGGTGTTAGGAGTGAAAAATCAAGTGCACTACTAAATTTCTAGTTGATATCGTTCGTTTTCTTTACGTAATTTCTGTTCCTAACTCTGCTTAGAAAATAATAATCACTTGTACCCCTTGGCTTCTAGCACCTTCATATATAAATTAAGCAAAATATTTTTTAATGGCGAACTTCCTCCTTGAAGAAGTGAAAAGGAGGCTAAAAACGAGTATTTGGCTTAACTAGGATATAAGCACATTAAGATCCCGATAAAGTAAAATACTTTCTCATGGCGAACTTCATCCATTGGTGTATATAACATTGACAGCGAACAAAATCACCTTTTTCATGCAGTTTCACGTTTAAGTTGATTAATTAAAGCAGATGTAGAAGATTTGTAGGAAGAATAAATGAAAAAAATGTCCACCTATGTATTTAATTTTCAATAGTTAGAATTCTGTTTCAATGGGTTTTTATGGCTACACTGAAAACTTTCTCGATACTACTATGGCGACAACAAGATCTAAAAACAAAAATAAATATAAAAAGATATTGAATATACTGCGGACATTTAACCTGTATGATCTACGTATATACATTACCAACATTCTACGAAAGACAACAGTACCAATAAGTTTTCAATTGACTCACTGGTTTCGAAGTTAGCAGAGGTTTGCGTTGTTTACAACAACTCCGTTAATTTTTGTGGTCTAAACGATTTGTTTTCGGCAAACTGCTAGTAATAGATGTGGCTTCTTTAAATCAAAATTTCAAGTTATAGGAACGAAAACTACGGGAATGCCAAGCGCTCTAAGTTGGGCACCATGATTTTACGCGCAAAAAACGGGTACTTTTTCGAGAAAAAATTAAGTACAGGAAATACTATTGAGCCGAGGAATTTTTAAAGTACATGATATAACGTAGAACTAAATTCTCTTTCGTATGCTTTATGTTGCATTGAAATCGATTGCTTCATTTAGACGCTAGAGCACCTCAAACTCGAGTATCTTGCTTTTTTTTACAGACAGTAGAGTGAACAATGAACAAGAGATTATTATGCTCCCAACACTGCTCAACCTATCAAGTCTGCAAGGTAGCATTTTAACATTTTTAATCAACAAAGTATTTTTCCAATAACTCAAAGGCTACCTTTTAATTACATGTTGCGCCCAAAAATATCTGTTTAGCCAACGTGTAATTACTTGAAGGTCAAGTCGAATACACGTGAGCAATAAATTCTCTCAGCTCAAGGTCACCTGGGCACATCATTTTATGGTCCCTTATAATTCGCGCAAGGAGGAAAGTAAATTGGGAGGGGAGAGATGACTTTACGTCATACGAGTCAACTGACCTTTTTAAATTGACAGTGAGGGCGCAATCAAAATGTGAGGGGATAATAAATACAACCTCACATCTTACATACAAGAATTCCACTAATCAGGGCAATGAGTTCAGAAATCCGACGCTTATCTGTGATTAATTCTCAAATAAAACGAAATATGTCATTAAGCTACACAATGTTCCGCGAGGGAAATTTTGATTGCAAACAGCATAGTCATCCGCCACATATATATGACAATGGAGCATACCCGAAAAAATTGAGAAAGGTGGTATCATTCGAACGTTTGAATGAAAATAAATTGTCCATAAAAGATTAAGTGATGAATTACCACAGACGCTGTGGAATTCAATTCTTACCTGGATCGAAAAGCTGCCCTTGCAATAAAAGAAAGGCCAAGGACATTTTATTCAAACACTAATTTTGATATTATACAAGAAATTTTATAAATAAAATAATAAGAGAATTTAACTTTGAGCCATATTATTTTTTTAGCAGAGCCTTACCAAAGAGTGTCATACGTATCAATATAACCGCTAAATGAGAAGCAATTTCACATTCATCTAAAGAACCTGGACTCCACTAGCTAAACCCGACTTCATTGAAGTGCTGGGATAAACAGAAGGAAAACTTTTACCTATTTGAAATGAAATTCAATAGCACTCACCTTAGTTGCTTTAAATAATATGAATTGAGGCAGATACCGCAGCACCTATAACCGCAGATATACCTCTGAAAATTACCACAAACATTCGAAACTTGAGGCTTGGTCAGCATTGTATGATATAAATATGATCTACAAAAATCAAAGACATTTAAATCGAATGTTCCATCCGATGTGTCAACAGTGAGAGAAGCACAGCAAAATCCTCAATGCTCCAATCAAAATTAATGCCCATATGAACTACTTCCGGCCTTCATTGAGAATAATTATCAACTTTGACCAGCATCTCAAGTTGTCCATTTGCAAAGGGAATTTGATTCAGATCTAAAACAGGAGCTCCAGAACTCTCATTCCCAGCATATGATTTTTCTCTCTCCAAATATATTCTACCCTACTATCGCCGCAAAAAAGGTAGAACGCTGAACTTTAAGCGGTCATACGAAATTCTGCCGAAGCTCTATAGGATCGTGTCATATATCATTTTACTCATTGTTTATCTGGTTATATTAATAAATAAATAAAAATTGCTTAAACGTAAAAGTTTAGCTTCTACGGTCGATAGAGTGAAGAAGAATACGCGAAAACTATGAAAACGGCGAAACTGTCGTCTTCTTCATCTCGTTACGGGCAAAATATTTGATTGTTGCATTTCATTTTATCTTTTTATAGAGAGAACGACATCTTCGCGTTAAAAAGAGCTTTTTTAAAATTAAATTTTACTCATTCCTTGATTTTAAAATGGCTGAAAGGTATATTTCAATTCCCGCAGTTTAGAAAAATATATGAATATTGAAGTTATGTAAGCCATATGTAAAATATATTTCTAGACTTTTTATGTAAGGAAATGTTTATATTGTTCCTCTTACTCAAAATAAACCAAAAAGGCGACAAACGCCCCGCGGCACTGCGCTCTACCAACTCGACAATTTTCGAAACTATAACAACAATAAAAAAATTAAAAAAACATGTGATAGCGATGGTTAGATGACCAGCGATAATGCAGGATGAAAGTGTCTCTCTCATGCCCACGGCATTCCCTCCTCACGGAGCAGATCCTTGGAACGACGAAAACGGGAATCCAAGTCATGCACAACGTGGCGTGGGCATCCGAGAGCCCTTGACGCAAGTGGGCACGTTGAGATGACACGATGGAGATTTTCAAAACATTTGCCTAGCGAGAGGCGGGAAGAGGAGAGAGAATCAATCCCAATTAACGACGAGTGCGTTCTTGAAGTTGACGATTTCATCATTCACGCGCCCCAGGAGAACTTCTTACTTCTCGCGAAGGCGGCGGCGTCCCTCAATAGTTTTATCCGACATCGCGCTAAGGAGGTGGTAATCCGATGCTCTCTCGCGCGAATACTTATCCTCGAGTGCAGGACGATTATATTACGCGACGGCGATTCGCAGGTGTTTATGGCAAGTGCGCTCTCCAGGCTAGGATGCAAGCGTGGATTGCATTGTCCTCACCGGGTTGAGGAGACGTTGAGCGGCTGTTTCCATTGGCTCTTCAAAGTCACGATCATTTCACGACGGAAATACCTTTTATCCGTGCACGAAGGCAATAAATAGATGCTGAAGGAATCACAACAGAGAGGATATTATTTCAGGAAATATCACATCAAACCAAAGGTCCTGGTAGTGAAGATGCAATTGATCAGAATTTTTTTATTTTCCCCGAAGATGACTGGCATAATATTTTATCGTCATTTATGATTTTTAATGGAGGAAACAAACTGTAATAAAAACAGTAAACTGAAAAATAACTGAACGATGGCCATTCTTAACTAAACCATTAACTTCAGCATCAGCTTAGGGTCTCATACTTATCTGCAAGTATTATATTCATTACTCCGCATACCCATTCTTGCAATATCGTCCATGACACTTTCCCACCAATGCTGTTTCCATTCGGTGATTTAATACCTTGTGCATAAAATTTATCCCTTTTTTCTCTTTTAACCCTAGGATATCATGGACTTTTCAATAAATAATACAGAACGTTCACTCATTTCTTATTTTAAGTATAAAATTCAACAAAGTAAAATTTCAGCATTATTACCGTGGTAAAATTAATAATCTTTCCTATTATTTCGAAATTTCACATAATTCACTTATGAATAGTTAAAAAAAATTACCAAAAGTAGCTCATTGGTATAACTTACTAAATGAAAAAATATAATAACTCTAAGTGGATAAAAGTATGCGTTGAACTATAAATATTACCCAACATTCTCTACTCCCCTTTATTTACTCATTTAAACTCACAGCAAATGATGAATATTGAGGAAAAAACCCTAAAATTTCTCCTTAGAATGCGGTCATGCAAATGAAAGAAATGGAATATAACACCTCTATATCTTTCAATATTGGGCTGATGTCTGCGTGTAAAAGAGAGATCTGAAGTGACATGGGGAGATCCGAACCTAAAAGTATTAAAAGATTAATTCTAGCTACTTAATGGGATGAATATGATCTTTGGCGACGTAAGGCGATCACAGGAAGTTTTTCTAGGAAGCACTTTGACAGGAAAGAGATACAATCTTTTAATATGCATCAACATAGGTATCTTATTTTTAAGTGTGACCACTCAACTTTCACGATACGTCCGTAGGGAATGGAGAATCACCACAAGCAGTATCAAAGTGCATACCAAGAAACACGCCTTTATTTTATGCACAATTACTATAAATACACCTTTAATATTGAAATGTTAACATGAAAGCAAAGGATCTTAAATCAGTCATAATGCGCCCATGGGCGTACCCAGCGAGGGGCAGGAGGGGACATCTGCCCCCCCTCCCCCCAGAAGCAAAAATCGCTAATGTCTCCAAGGAAAATAATATTTTTTCAAGAAAATAATTTAAAAAAATAATAAAGTGCTGTTACATTTTCCTTAAAACTTTGATTTCATTCACATTTTCCATGCTTCAATCTTACCTACAACTTGAAAAATCATGGCTTGCCCCCCCCCTAGTTTTCATCCTGTACGCCCTTGAATGGGCCTAATTGCATTCATATAACATTCCACCCAAAAACAGTTACGGAGCTCCACTTCAAAGCAATGTTGCAGTTTCCATTCAAGACGATTTAAAGGCAAAATGGAGAGAAAGTTCATCGATTTAATTAATAACGCTGAGAATATGGCATGCTAAATTCATACAATATTCTCTAGGGAAAGTAAATAGTTACACTATTACTAATATAGGGGATCGAATAAATGAGGCAGGATGGGCCCTATAAGATGTTCCCAGCAACTCAAGCAACATAGATTAACGCGCTTGGTCGAATGTAGTACATGAAGCCGGGGTTTAATTCAGTTGTGAGTTCTAATTGTTATAACCATCTTCCTATAAAATGAGATGTATACCTATATACTGTAACTGATAAATATTTTGGAATGAAACAAGCTGGTCTTATTTTAAATCAGAGTCGAAGCAAGATTTCTTGAGGGACCGAATTTCTTGTAGTTAATTGAAAGCAGCCACAAATGAATGCTATTTGGGAAAATTCTTAAACAAATGGAGTCACAAGTAGCATGAGAAACATTTAAGTGGATATGCAGAGAATTATACAATTTCACGCAATAGAATGTTGACATGACAATTAAAAGCTCTTCCTCCGGAAGTAAATCGACATACTTAAACATTTTTTTTTAAATCGACGGAAAAATTAGGATAGAGCACTATTAGTTCGAATACACTGGATGTAGTTTAATAAATTACAAGCCACGCTTACAGCAGATTTTTATAGTCCTCCATTGTATTTGCTGGACCTAATTACTAATTAATGATGATTATGCAATAATTATTGGATAAAAACCTACGATGATACGAAAAGAAGGTGAGGAGAGGAAATTCTTGAAATTTAAACAAAATTATTTTTCTTCCGGCCCAAAGTGGCTCCCACACGCTCAAGCATTTACGTTTACTCTTGAGTGAATGGATCGCGACAGAGATCGCGTCGAGACTTGCTTCTTACGTGCCTGCGTCCACGGGATCACAGCGGGGAGTTACCGAAAAGAAATGCCCGAGAGGAAGAGATAAAGGAGTGGATGGAAGTTTCTTTCATTCGAATCCCGTGGTGGGAGGTGCAGGCGGGAATCGCAACGTGGGAGCGAGGCCTGGCTGGATGAAAACGTCGGATATACATGACTGTAACGCATGTCTCCCCATGAGGATTAAAGTCGGTCGCATAAGCTACGCAAAAATATTCGCACCACTGCGAAGGAAATATATAGTGGCACCGAGAATTCTCCGCGACTTGAGAGAAGGCCTCCCACACTTACCACCATAATCTACTGTCTCAGATCAGTTATAGCAATGAAAAAAGGCGATGCAAGATATCACTGTCGTTTATGCGATAGAAATAAGGAAGGAACATACTTCTCAGGTGGTTCATATGCGTAGGATACTGAGGCTCTTTGGTGATTTTCGAATGACATGCGAATACATGCAAACATAGCTTTTATAAAAACAGGATGAGATGTGACATATTTTCTAGTAAAGTCCCTCTAACGTGTAGGCTTGGTCATAAAGAGCACATGTAAAGCCCTGAGAAAACCATGGGACTTCAATCCTATTGTATACAAAGAAAAAATTCTGGTAGATACTTTCAGCTCTTCCTGTTAAATATCAGAGAGTTCCTCGCTAAGTTTAGCAGATCTATTTAGAATGACAAAAGCTATCGGAGCTACGGTCGCACCAAATCCTTAATAAAGTCAGCATTGACTCAAGGCTGGGTTAACACATCCCTCCCAAAAGTCTCCGAGAACTAAAAGAAATGTAAAAACCCTGTCTAGATTTGATGTATAATAACTGCATCTGCTTAAAATTAAATTTTTAGTGCCAAATTGATGTAAAATGTATTTCCAGGCATATCATAATTCAAAAAATTTCCCGAACTCCCAGTTGCCAAGGGGAGTTAGACCCCAAGGCCTCCCTTACCAAATGCATTTTCCTAGTTACGCCGCGCCATTCATGTGTATCATTATATTTCTTCCTTTATTATAGATTTTCTTCTATGATTAACGGTGCATTGATTCACGTAGATTTACGCACCACAAATAAGGTACCGCGTAATTTGTAAAAATTTCTTGGACGTATGCAGGATGATATGCATGATTAAATAGGAAATATCCCCAACTCTAATTTATTCAATCAAGTACGGGCTCACTTTGTGCAGCATAAAAACAACGGTCGTAACTTTCATTTACTTTCTCTTGTGAGCCTCTCTCTTTAAAATGCATGACTCTCCTTAACTATCTCAATGAATTCCTTTCAACATCAAATAAATTGTCAAGCGAAAAAAGTTATCCTGGACGAGAACTGAACCTCAAACCTTAAGATTTCCATGCCACTCTGTTTCCACTGCTCCCTTCAAAAATACCTTTAGGCTACTTTGCCGAATCCATTCCTTAAAATTAGCCCAAAATGATGTAGGCCATTTACATGGGGTATGTGTCAATTTTTACCTTCAAGATCCCCTTTTATATTTGTTTTTTTTTTTACTTGATTAGCAATGACCTCTGATTCAAAACAGGCATAAATTTTATAACGTGATTTAATGCAAGAAAATGCTTTTAAACATGAATGTGTGAAAAAATGCTTGAAAAATGTGTAACAATAGCAGTCCAGCATAAAAGGATAGAAAACTAAAAACGGGTTCTATCCCCCATGCTTAAAAGTAAATTACGAATGAAACACGATGGTGGAATAAAACACAGTACCGTAAGCTAGGCTGATTTACCATTAAGAGTATTAAAAGTTCCTTCTTTGACCCACTCACGCTTCGTCAGTATATTGATTCAAGTGACCGGAAACGATTTCAAGTAACCGGGTTGCAAAAATTTGTAAAATGTGCCTAGGCAGCATTAATGTCAGTCATCTCAGCTGATTACGCATGCGTAATTGCTGGTGTACCACCTGTTCATGAATGTGTAATTGGAAGCATTTTACGGGAATACCGGTTGGCTTTTCGAAGAAAATTTCAAGGCATGCAGAGCACTTGACATGAAGGTAAAATGAAACATCATCGATAATTTAAAATTTTAATAACTGTGATTACACTTCTGCCATGTACATCAATTGGACAAGAAAATGAAACACTCATACCTGATGATTTTATGGGAATATTTTACGGCTTAATTTCAATACGCCACAAACATATTTTTTCTTATTTTAAATATGCCGATACAAGAAATTTATGTACAATACAATGGAGTTAGAATATTCTCGTTTGCTAGATTTTAATATTAATATATTTATATTCATTTTTTTAATATCAAATTCCATACTAGTGAAGGCAAAGACAACTTCCACCACCATCGCCGAGTAAAAGGGCCGCGTGGAATTTCAGCAAAAAGTTTGAACTTGGTATTAAGGAACTTGACTTTAAAAAATACCATAACATTCAAACAGTATCATTTACATGGATAAAACAGGCCAGTTACTCTCAATCGGACAGCTCCCTCTCTAGGGAAAGTATGCATGTTTATTTATTATAGTATTCTACGGATTAAGGTAGATTTCCATTGAGTACTAAAGAAGTAGTGATCTGGGAGCCTCCCTTTCCTCCCAGCACTGCCTTATTCAATTCACTGTTAGGCCTACTCCCTTTCGATCTATCTAAAAATCCTATTCTTTTCCTTCCCTTCCCTCGTTTCCCTAACATTCTACCCTCTAACACCACTTTCAACATCCCCTCCCCGCTAAGTACTCCTCCCATCCATACCTTCTGTCTCCTCCGTATCTCATCTAAAAGCAGCCTCCCCTCGCCAACCATATTCAGCACTTCGTCGTTCCTTTTCCTCTCCTTCCATTTTACCTTTTCTATTCTTCTCCATATCCACATCTCGTATGCCTCCAATCATCTCTCGTCTTCTTTCCTCAGTGTCCACGTTTCCGCACCGTAGAGAGCTACGCTCCAGATCAAACTCTTCACTAACCTTTTCTTTAAACTCTTACATAACGATCCTCTCAGAAGCTCCTTTCTGTTCATGAGCGCCTCCTTTGCTAGCGCAATTTGCTTCCTGATGCCCTTGTATGCATGTAATTGATCGGAAATACTCCAATCGATTTTCATTTCAAAATGTTTCTGCCGATTGGTTAGCAACGCAACAAGCAGTCCAAATCGTACGAACAGCGCCACAGCCAGAGAGCAAAGCCCGAACTTGACCACATAGAGGCGGTCGCTCTTGACTACTTTAAGAATACCGGGACTAGCCACGGTGATATCTTTACGGAGTCACCCGCAATGCGCAAATTGTGCGAAAAATCCGCAGAGAAAAAATCATGGTTTGGGTAGCAACGCGATCGGTATTTGCTCATTTTGAAATATTTCATTCCGACGGCGATATGGGCTTACTTGGGCAGTCGTCAGAGTGAAAAAAGTTCAAACACAACAAACTCCAATCACGTTGCAACCAATCGGAATCAACCGGGCCTCTCGGAATGAATAAAGGTTAGGATAATTCTGATCAGTGTGAGAACGGAGATTTCCGCGGTGTGCTATGAAATTCTTCGTTTTCGGTTACTACCGCGTCTGTTTCCGTGGTTAGGACAACAGCTTCGACCTGAAGACGCTGGCAGTAGTGCTGGCGAAACTTTTGTCTTCGCCAGAGCAACCGACGCGGTGGTAACCGTAAATGAAGAATTTCAATTCTGATCAATGTCAAGCACACACACTTTAGATCACATTACAGAGCGAGGCATGTTGTAATGGGCGTATAAAGGCTTCATTTGGGATAAATAAATTACTTTAACATATTGAAATTTAATTATGATCTCGTTGATTCACTGGCCTCGGTGCCGGCGGGGTGAAGGCCTCGTATGCCATACCGATGGTCGCCTGTTCGAGTCCCGCCTGAGCATGGGTCTCTTTACAAATTCGATGCCCAAATGTATTGAAAATGATCGAAATTGGGGAAACCTGTGATCATTACAGGCATAATTATTATCATAATTATTTTCACAGCATCTCTGCTGATTCTAAGCGAAGTACGGGTTACACCAAGCATTCTCGCCTTTTTCATTATGAGTTAAAAAAGATTCTGACTATTCGACATGTATTTTAAATTGCTGATTTTTGTAGGGTAAGGCACTAATTTTCGGTAATAAGATATTTTTGAGACCATGATGCATTGAATGAGGCACTAAACATGTGGCAGATATGATAATTGGTATGATGTTTACTTTCTCTGATTTCCATTATCTCTTGATTTCATCCTTGAGTTTTTCATATTTTTCCATTTTGTTGGCTTCGGTTTTCGTGATGCTGTGTGTATTAGGTGCAGCAATTTCTCCCAAGTATGTTGTACTGTGATTTTTATCGTGCAGCACCAGATCAGGCCTATTGAAATTGACTGCTTTGTCGGTGATAATTGATTGGTTGCAATAAATCTTAAAGAAATCATTTTCAAAGATGTTTTTATGTCTGTCTTGTAGGAGAGTACTGAATGTTCTACAAATTTATATTTTAGAGCTAATTTCTGGCGGATGATGATACAGATTTCTTTGCGTATGTGTAAATAGTTTTTTTGGGATAAGCTATTGCAGGGATGCAGCCAGTAATTAAGACTAGAGGGATTTATAGGCACCACTAATACTGGGAGTCTGGGGGGTATAGAATACTCGCCAAGGTAATCGAGAGGCGCAGGGGCACTACCCCAGAAAATGTTTGAGGTAAATGATTCAAAATTGTAAGTTTTACGGCTTTCTGAGGGATATTTTATTAATCCTTAAATTATTCTGTGGGTAATATTTATCCAATAAAGTAAAATGAATTAAGCATTTATAAAATTCTCTGAACTCAGGGGGGGTTTAACCCCCAAACCCCCCTTCGCTGCGCCACTAATCTATTGCATCCACTTGTGATGTGATGAGCTGAATCTCTTTGGAGCCATTATCGCATTTCCTGCATTTGTCATCTAATACTTGTGGATTTTTATTATATATTTTTCATGTACCATTGTTATTATTGCTGGTATACTAAAATCCTAAGCCATTTTTGGCAATTTAAATATCTCCGCTAAAAAAATCTTCAGAAAACGACTTCACCGCCCCCTAATGTCACTCCCCTAAACCTACAAATATGTGTAGGTAGGTTTCCCTCCTCCTCCTCCGCAAGATGCCTCCACACCCAGAGCCCCACTCTCTCCTCCCAGCTCCCGCCCACCCGGCTGCCCCCTACCCGCCAGAAGCAAGCGACCCCCCGGCGACCGTGGACACCGTGTCCGCCGGCTTACGATTAGACTAACTGGTCCTACGCCGCTGGTGGTACCTCCACCCCGCCCAAACTTCCACGAGGCTTTTTCCCACCGCCACCAGTCGGAGTAAAGGAGAGAGGCGAAAGTATATGTGAAAACAGAATAAAAAGACCGGAGGATGCCACTCCAGGAACAAGACCGCGACAAACCTCCCTCGAATAAGTCTCGAGGAAAAAAAGTGGCCGGGAAGAACTCGTTCACCCGCTCCGATCCGCGACAAATATTTATGGTCGCGACAGAACAAGCTTTCTCTCTCTCTCTCACTCTCTCATACCCCAAATGGGTTCTTATCTTTTTTTAGCCTGCTGAATTGTGACGTTCCTTCACCTTTTAATTTTTTACTGTTTCGAAAACTTGAGATTTTTACTTTCGCAGTGCCCTCGGAACGCTTCCAGACGATCATATCACTTTGGTCTGATTTCAATTACCGGTTAAACCATGGGACTTGCATGGTATATGGGCTTCTGGTATACACAGATGGTATATGTGATACACGTGATACGACTTAAAATATATGTAAGAGAAGTAAGAGAGAACTTGCGTTTTTTTAATGTTATGAAAGCTTGTTTGAAGTGTTATGAAAGAATGATTAGTAAGGAGGCTTGAATGCTGTCAGAACTTATCTCTAGCATAATATTGACCACATGTATCATCCTCTGCATTAATTAATGTTTCCTCGTGAGTACCAACATACCATAAGGATAAATTAACCCAGATGAAATTTAATTTTATCAAACAGACGAACTAAATGATTTTATAGCACAATTTATGCTAGAAATTATTTTGTTAAGAAGTGTTTGACGGCTAGGTTAGGAAACTAATGGGGCTCATTAAGGCGGAGTTTTACATATAAGAGTAACTAGTATAATTCGTGAACCAGCATAATTAACATGCTTCTACATACATCTTACAAATTTCTAATAATTCCTAATTACTAAGTATCACAGTAAAATTGACAAAATTCTGCTAAAGTATAATGTTAATATATTTTCAAATTTATTAGCTCATATGAAGCTGTCACGCTCGTTCAACAACCTTCTGGCATTTTTATTGCGATAGAGTTGAAAAATAAAGAAATTCGTATTTTTTCCTTTTTCGATCTATTTCTCGGGGAACAAGCAGGGAAATCCGATGTAAGAAAGACTAACGTAAGAAAGGTAGAAGACAACTATTGCGTTTCTTTATTTCATTATATTATAAAACAAAATAATCGGTGAATTAGGAAGATTGTTTTATTCGTTGCTTATCTTTCCCTTCTATTCACGAAATTATTTCAATAATTGTGGAAATGCATGTGTGAATGCTCCCATCAGCAGTTAGGAAGTTTTCAAGATTTAAAAAATAATTAATCCCAAGTATAACAGTGAAGATGCATTGCACGAGTTTAGATTGCTAAAAGGAGGAGCAAACGACCCTAAGTCTACATTTGACAATATGCATAAAGAGTATGGTAAGGTAGGTAGCCTGCTGTTAATTAAAGACACCTAGGAGACCACAGCTTGACGACATGTCCGACGGGCAGTGTTGCTTGCTTGTGATCACCGCTTGAAATGTCCTTCGTACCGATGGCGCAGCGAGGTGGGGTTTGGGGGATAAAACCTCCCCCAGAACTCAGAGAAATTTTAAAATGTAATCAAGTTTACTTAATTGGATAAATATTACTTACAGAATAGTGTAAGGACTAGAAAAATATCCCACAGAAAGCCGTAAAACTCACCATTTTGAACCATTTATCCAATACTTTTTCTGGGGAAGGGCACCCGCACCTCCCGTATTCCATACCCCCCAGGTCCCCCAGGGCCCCCCAATATTAGTTGCGCCTAAAACCCCTTCAGCCTTAACTCCTAGCTGCGCGCTTGCTCCGTACAACATTGAAGCAGGGATCGGGTAGTCTCTAAAAATTCTCTGCTATCATCATCATTATCACTGGTCAAAAATCCTTAGGGTGGTTTGATGCAGCTCTACACTCAATTCTCCTATCAGCTAATCTTTTCACACCTATGTATTATTTCTTTGGTCTTCCACAACCTTTTTTGCCTAGGTATTCCATATATTTCAGTCTAGGTCTTCCGATCTTGCCATCTACTTGTCCCTCGACGATTGTTTTCATCAGACACATCATTTTATCATATCTCAAAATATGGCCTGTAAAGTTTTTCCGCCCTCTCATGAAGGTTTTCATGATGCTTCTCGTCTCTCCAACTCTTCGCAGGATTTTCTCATTACTAACTCGGTCGATCCATTTGATCCTCATCTTCTGTTGCACCATATTTCGGAGACTTCTACCCTTGATTTCTCCCCAGAGAAATTTCATTGCCCATACCTCCCTTCCGTAGAGAAGCATACTCCAATTGTAAGTTCTGATAAATTAACGCGATATCTTTCGACGGAATGAAAGAAATTTTTCGTAATATCCAAAATTGACACTGGCTTTGAAGCTGTAGTACTTGCATTACGCTTAATACAGCGTATTTTCTATCGCTTTAGGGTAAGTCAAACATTACTGAATTCATAATACTTTTCGAAATCCTATGTTGTTGATCCTTCATGGATAGGCATCACAAATAGATTTAAATAGAACCATCTGTCAAGAAAAGATCTCAAGCACAAAATAGACCCTCCGGAACAGCTTTCAAATTCTTTGAAATATTCTTCCCTGCATCGGGGATTGGAACGGTCTACCAAAGGTAGTTTTTGAACCCTTCTCGCGGAACCTAAAGACCTTTATGAGAAGGTTGAAATAATATTGAATTTTAGGATTCTGTCTCATGGAAGTGTGAGTTCAGACAATTCGCTGCCACCGCAGGGATTTGAACCCGAGCCCACAGGGCGGGAAGCCAACACACTGGCCACCAAACCGACCCAATTCCCTGCATAAAGTGTGGGACGTAGTTGGAGCGATGAAATACGGAGAGAAGGACGGAAGTCACGAGTGCACCTCCATCCCAATGCACGCCCTGGGAATCGAGAAAAAGTCGACGAAAACAGTCATCCGCTCTGGCTTTGCAGACACGGTCGCCGTGGCAGCGAGGTGATTGATGGGGACAACAAAGGGACACGGTGTGTCGTGGAAACGAGCGCGAAAACGAGTGAAACGATAATGGCGGGGAAGTGCAGCGGAGAGAACGAGTCGAGGTTGACATTCGGCCACACTGCATCCTTCCATTCCACGCGGACTGCGCCGGCTTGACGTCCCGCCATATTCAATGTGAAGTCTCCGATTGAGTAGTAAGAGTGCGCGAAAAAATCTTCGGGCAATGTATACATATTGAAACTGGGCGTCCGTTCCTGAACTGATGGATGGATCGAGGCTCAATAGCACTTTCTGCTCAGAGCGAATGATGAGCAAACGATGAGTTTTTGCTACAACATCGGTTACATTCAAGGCCCATCTCAATTATTTCTAGGAGCACCAAGACGTCACAAGTTCCGAACGATGCAGGTTTTCCGATAGCATGAACAGCTTCATTAACTAATGGATCTGACAGCCTAAGTCTAGATTCAATGTTTCAACTCTGAGCATTGATTTAGAGCAACAATTTTCCCTCATAGCCACGAAAAAATGTGGTTATAAACTGAGTGATATTAAAACTTTCAAAGTATGTTAGGAAAATCGGTTTTATTCGTGAAGCTACTAAAATATCTGCAGGAGCAACTACGTTTCTCGAGTTCTAAACGTGAAAATAATTTTCGGTGCCTTGTATGGAATCCTTACAGGATGGATCCAATAAATCTAAGCAGAAGATTTATGTTGAGGTGAATAGGTAAGCACCGCAAATGAATGTAGAGCAAAATTTATCTCTTACTACTAAGGTGGATATTAATTGACCACGGTTGGATTAAAATGATCAAAATTGGTTACCCTTATACGAAGATTGGTCGAAAGGATGGCAGGGAGCTTGCTACCATGAACTTGAGGCCTAGCGCATTTCGAGTGGCGAGCTATGTATTTAAACCATTAGTAAAATTGGGCTGTGTAGCTTTAACATAGTATTTTTCTGTAATATAAATCTTACGTCGAAACAACTCGCCATTTCCTAGCCACCATCCAATCGTTAAGCAATATTTTTTACCATTTCATTGTTGTAAACAATGCACCAAACTCTAAACTTAAATAGCCTTGGTTGTTTTCAATCTCTCCTTTTATTCTCTTCCCCAAATGTCGGCAATCTCCAAGCATTTTTATACGAAAAGAACGTCACAACACAGGCGCGAGAAAAGTGCAAAATTTTATATATGCCTTAGTGTTTTGGTGTAATTAAGAACTAAAACACCTTCAGAAGATTATGCATACATAGGCCTTGCCATATTTACTCAAACATAACGTGGCACAATTTCTAAAATCGCGTTATCCCAAATATTTCATAAAAAGTTTAGAGAATAATTGCTCTGTCAATTAAATCACCACAGAGAATTCCTGATTCCGAAATTTTGATAATGATTTTCAAAATTTATAATAAATGCTTGCTTATGAGCCTCCAATTCCAATTCTACTCTGGTTTCTTAATGATTAGAATTAGCTTTAATGCTATTAAAGTTTGCTTTTTATAATTTTATTTTCACGCTAGGAAAGGAAAAAAACAATGATCCAGAAATCCAAAGAATTGGCGGAGAAGAAAACATAGACTTTGAGGAACATAAAAAATTCTGACTCTTGCGTAGCAGTGCAAAGTACAAGGGTAAATTAGTGATGGAAATTATCTGTAGCAAAGCCGTTCTGCACCTAAAGGAAAAGCGCGTGAAAATTATGAACGCTAATTGCGACACGTTGGTATCATACATCCAGAAATAACTATGGGAGTTGAGCAGATACCTACCCCATGAGAGAACTGAAAAATTCAATCTCGATGCAATTTGAATACCAAATTCAGCGAGAGGCCTTATTCAACAAGTTGATAGATTGCTCAAAGTGATGAATTGTCTCACACTTACGATTCTGAACATCTCATCAACAACCTCTGTCATACACATCGCCAAAGAGAGACATGAGATACGATAACGGCTACTATTTGTCAAAGGTTTTAAAAATGCACTTGCTATGCTACTGGATCTAACATTACTTGGCCGGATATTCAAGTTGTGGAATTTCATTGTCCCATTATCATGAAATTGATATATCCAACTACTGGCGGCGCTAGTACCGTAGAGAAACTGTTAAACATGCCGCCTCTGACAGAGGGCTGTTTTAAGTAACATAGGCATTCTCTTCGATAATGCCGTAACTTACATCTTCTCAATGAGATCAGACTATGAGAGGTTATGGCGTCACATTTTACTCTTTTGCATAAGGGTGTAACAGACTTTAAGAACGCTTTGGTTGATGCAAATCCACATGTTCTCTCTTTCATGAACTTCAAGAAACTAAAAACATTAAAATAATGAAGGCTACGTAATTTTTCATTTTAATAGATTTTTAACCCATTTAAAGGCCAAAACTAGAATTTCTAGGCAAAACTTTGACCTGTATTGCTTAATATAGTTTATATTATTCTCCTTACAGTAAATCAAACTCAAAAAAGCAAACAGCAAAGACCGATATACACGGTTCCAGGCTGAGCAGAGACAAATCTTTACATTCGCTAAAAAGTGAGTTACTTCAAAAAGAATTAGGGTAGGCTGTTTTCCAGTTCAATAATCCAACACTCTTAACAAATTTTCTGTATTCCGTCTTTTAAAAGACGGCCCCTACAAAAATGGAGGCACTACGGTGTATTTAGATGCAAAAGATTCTTCACAGGAGTCTACTTCACGTGCCCTGAAAAGTTCCATATTGTAGCCCACGTTTTAAAAAAGAAATAAGTCAGAAAATCAAGACAAAATACGTCTGATCTATGGGACTGCAGAGAGGAGGCCCCATTCCATCCCATAGATGACTGGTTTCTGTTATCATCTCGGTCGCTTTATTATCGGGCTTCAAAAATGTCCGCTGCACGGCGACGATTGCAATGCGATCCACTTTTTCACAATACTTTGCAGTTTAGTTTTTTTTTGCAAATAGCTAGGAACAGCATTACAAAATTTATGACTTTGATAGATCACATCATCATTATAATTACTTTCGGGTAACACCCCTTATCATAACTTATTTTCTGGTGAAACTCGGATCGCTTTGTCCCTCAGCGACTCGAGTGACGACTTATGCAAAACCCATTTAAGTTCTCGGTGGGTCACAACACATTCAGGGGCCGACTTGAAGATTCTCTTTCGTCATACTCGTGGGTATTGGTGAAGCTCACTCCAGATGAAGCCACATGCGTGTGACGAACGCACATTCAAGGTAAGGGGGGCGAATTCCTTTCCTTGGGTGACATCGCAAATCGAGGATTTTGGTTTGAGGGTGTACGAAGCCTATGAACCCGGGACCATTCGGTTAGTAGCGAAACGATCTACACATAAGGCTACCAAACTTCCTCATTTTACAATATACCAGCAAATTACACACCTAATCATAACTTATTTCCCCGTGAAACTCGGATCACTTTGTCTGTCAGCGACGCGAGTGGCGACTTTTGCAAACACATTTAAATGCTCGGTGAGTGACCACACATTTAGAGGCCGACTTGAGGATCCTCTTTTGTAGTATTTGTGCGTCTGATCGAGTCGAAGTGAATAGTCCCCCCAAAGACCATTGCGAATGTGTCATTTTCTAGTCACCAATACCGACAACGAAAGAGGATGGAAGGAAGGGTTGAAGACACGAGGCAACACCTGTACGCACATGACCCACGACCTCAACCTTCGAAGGAACATCCAAAAACCACGGCGGAGATAGCTTGGCGGTCGTTCCGGTGGTACCTATCAGAGGAGGTAACTTATCCAAACCCGACGTATTTTTGCGTAATGATCTCTCCCATGAAACCTTCGCTACAGCTATAAATTTCACGGTGCATTTGAAACATCTTCTGAAACGCCTAAATCTCAAATATGCATAAATAATATATTCCAAAAATAAAATATCAAATACCAAATATAAACGTCAGCACTGATGCAACCTCTGAAGCTAACTCGGATTCAAGAGATACGTGTACACATGCCGTATTAGAATCTAGACGGGTCAATTCGTTCTATTGAGAGGCATCACTCCCACTATTTGGTATTAAAAGGCACAGGCAATGTTGATATAATTCTACCCTATTCCCACTTTTTTTTTTTTTGTGTTTAAAGTTCATCAAACATAAAAATACAATTACGAGATGAGCAGTTATAACAGAAATAACTATATATTATCCATAATAGAGTCACATTATTTGATTCGTAAGTTCATTTTGTACAAAAGTTCCATCACCTCCGAGCAAAATTTCCTTCGATATTCAAAGAAATTCAGGTCGTTATATAGCGTATTAAATATATTACAAGCTCTATTTTAAAGGTAGTTTTGACAATCGTCACCTTAAATATTTATGTTCTATGACCTCCAATTAATGTGGATATTAACTGACCATGAATGAATTAAAATGATTAAAATTGGTCTACCCGTTGATGAAGATTGTATGAAGGGAACGCAAAGAGTTTTTTTCGATCCATGCCCTGGAGGTTTCGTGAGCATCTTTCTAGTGGCTAGCTATGTATTTCAACCAATGGTAAAATTGGGTTTTGTTGCTTTTATATATTTTAAGACGGGCAGAGAAATCATATATTGAAGTAACGCGCCATTTTTGTATGCCACCTTTCAATAGTAATAAACAATTTTTTTACCATTACGTTTCTGTAAGCATTACACTGCAGCTGAACTATATCGCCTTGCCGGTTTCAACCTATCCTTTTAGGTTAATTCCCGAAAATTCTGCAATATACATACATTTATTAGGAACCCTAGGTATTAGCCTGTGCTTTCACTTTAAACGTACGTTTTAAACAAGTAATTTGCCGGAAATAAAATACGAATCAAGATAGCGATACTTCCTCGTAAAGGGATTGTGTTGGAGCCGAAAGCAGATTTGATTTGGCAGTAGACCCTCCGATATTTACCTGTATCTTAAATTAGAAACGTTTATCTCACTAATATTACTACCTGAATTTTTCCACAGCTTAGATATAATAGCAATTGACGCGGTGACATAGCCCAAAAAAATTTAACCACCATTGAGAAAAATGATTTTCAGGACTACTCAATAAATTGTGAAAATTTGAAGACGATAGTTTAGTTTAAAAAAACCAGTATGTCACGAATAAAAGATCTGATATGACCGGTCAGGAGTGATACCCTCTTGCAAATCTAGCATTTCTGAGTCGGCAAGATTGACGACGAATACGGAGGTAAGGGTAGAGTAAAGTACACGAGGCAGCACCTGTTCGGCACTTGACCCATGACCTCCGCCTTCGCAAGGGGATCCAGTAAGCACGCCCGTGAAGGTCGGGGGGGAAGTAGGCGATGTGGGAAGCGGAGATCCCGGCGAGGATTCAAGGGAACCCTGCGGAGAGGCGACTCGACGGGGAGTCTACACCCACACCCCAACGGCCTCTTGAGCCGCTGCCTCTCCAGTTTCACGTTATGATCTCTCCTTTTTGCGCGCTGCGACGATGCACCGAGGTCCCGGCTGCGTTCGTTTTTTCACCAGCGAAAAAAAAACATCTGCGCCATTTTCCCTGACATTGGACGTAATGGAGAGAGCGGTAATTTTTACGTTTTCAAGGAAACGAAGGCTACGCCCACTCATCCTTATTATGAACCACATCGTGATTCTTTTTTTTTCTTTTGAAAACCCTTCTCCTACTTGCAGTCGTATTTTACCATCTCAATGGTATTAAATCCAATTGCGGAGCGAGCATTCATGGTTCGCAGGACTTTAAGTACGTTTAGAATTGTAGAGACCATGTGTGAACCACAATTTCCATATAAAATTAAGCATTTCTGTGGAGACTTAAATGGCTATACCCCATTGAGGTTGATTCGTATTCTCCTCTAAATTTAAAGGCAATTATCTGTTGTCACCATTACAACCTCACATGAAGGCCGCACCAGATGCCTTTAGGATAATTCTTGCTGAGGTAACTCCTGAATATTACGACTATGAATCTTGAAATATTGACAAAGCTTATAAAAAATGCAATGCATTCACTGTTTGCAATATGCAAGTTATTAAAAATTTTGCTCCAAATATTCTTTCGCTTAAATATGTGAAATAAAAATTTTATGAATGAAATTAGAACAAAAATTATTTAAAATTAAAGTTGATAGCCCTCTTTCATACGAAGTATTTGCAGCGCTTTTTGACATTCCAGAAAATTCTGGATCTAAAAAAGACAGATAATATTAGATCCACAAATTTTTCAATTTTTTATTGCAATTTCTCCCAACAGAAAAATACTAACATTCGTTGAATCATTAAAGCACATGTGAAAATCGAGTCCCTCAAATCCACGCAAGTAAAAAATAACACAGAAAAGACAGTTTTTCGGCCTTTTTTATGATTTTTGTTGGCAATGTGAAACTAGAAACTTGAGAATTTCTGCAATTATGCTTAATATCTTTCCAACTAGTGAATTTGCGTTACCAAAAATAGCTTCATTTCTTTAAATTTTTACTCTAATAAAATAGGAACATATTTAACGTGTTTCGCCATCATCAATGCTTATACAAATCATCATCAATGTAAATAAAATTTCCCTAATTAACTCAAAAATGTGTTCCTATAATTTATCTATCACTCCCTATTAAAGAAAAATTAGCACCACGGGCCTTAGGCAATTGACTTCTGCAAAATAAATAGATTTTCCAGATCACAAAGCAGATGTAGCTCTTTTCCGATTTTAAAATACGAATAACCTTTTCATTCCTTCGCTATATTTTGACTGAAAAAAAGAAGACCCCCACAAAAATCGCCAAATTAAATGCCTCCTCTCAACACCCCTGTTAAACCTGGAATATTTTATTATTGTTTTGAGAGACGGATGAGAGCAGTCCATGGCACTGCACGAGTATTCTCGAATTCGGAGAACCTAGCATATAAATCAACCCGATGACAGCCTTTCGTGGGCACGAACCAGTGGTATAACTGTTGGGGGGATGAGGGGATACATCCCACCCAAAAGCCTCAGAGAAATAAAAAAGTTATTTAAAACTATTGTCTAGTGTTGACATCGTATAACTGCATCAGCTTAAAGTTAAAATTTTCTTGCCAAAGTGATGTAAAAATATATATCCAGGAATGCCATTTTTCAGAAATTTTCTCGGACTATTGTGTTGATGATGAGATGATGGTGATTGTGGAGATGTTGGTGATGATGATGACGAGTTGCCTGATGGCGGTGGATCGCCACCCTAGGCCATCCTATCCTCCCTCCCCCAACCATATTCCTAGTTACACCACTTGCACGAACGAATACAAATCTGCCTCCACCCATTCAAAGTAAGAGACACATCAAGAAATAACCACGACGCTCATTCTCAGGCGAAGTATTTTTTCGACGACTCGCAAACTCGTAAGTTAGGCACGCGGCACGCCGCAGCTAGCGGCTATATATTGACCTGCTACACTGCAATACATTTCTGACTTGACATTTGATCCAAGAATCCAAGGGTGCGAAAGGATTCTAATGTGCCGGACGTCTTCGGTCCTCCGATCAAGATTTTTCCAAGGGTAAGGAAATTCTACGACGTGAGTGAGCCGAGTCTAAAGCATAAATCGAACTTCTCACGCAGATGAGGATCCAGACTTAGACTAAACATCACGAATATTACAATAGAGGTTTCACCGATTGGCTATATTGTGCAAGTTGAACAATCCGCGCATCGAGATGTGTTCGCAAAAGGAGAAATTTTCGTCACTGACGGTACATCGATCCGAATTTCACGAGGAAACATACGATTGCCAAATAAATTTATATCCATTAGGATATGTTGCACTGAATTCATAAATCTTGAAAGGGATTCCTTTCAATTCCTTGCGATTGCAAATACTTAACCCCAAATACGATTGATAATAACTTGATCGCTTTCATTTCATCGCCTAGTTGCGGATATTTCAGAACATCGATTAAAATACGCCTTGAATGGCAAAATAATTCACGCTTGAAAAGAGGGGCCAACTCCGTGTGATCCCCTTGTTAAACAAAGAAAACGGGTTTTTCGGCCTCTGCATCAAGGCTGATTGTTTATAACCACCCTTAAGGATTCAAGCACAATTTTTGAAGAGATCAGATTTTCTGATTGTGTTGACTGCACGTAATATATAACACTGCTCTGCAAAAAAAGTTCAGAAAATACTCGGCTACAATTTAAGGTGATTCTGGCTAATTTTGGGTCCCTGAATCCGAAAATGACCTCCGTTTTTTTCTATCACCCTCCATTCAGTCGGCATCGGTAGTAAAAGTCCCTTGAAAACCAAAAAGCTTAGATACGGGGTTGGTTTTCCCAATATAGGGATTGCTCGTAAAAATGAAGGGTGATAGAAAAAACGGAGGTCATCTTCGGATTCAGCGACCAAAAATTAGCCAGAACCAACCTAAATTATAGCCGAGCATTTTTCATCATTTTTTTTGCAGAAGTGTAATTAGGCGTCACGTGAAAACTTCCTAGACTTTGAGGCAAGATCATTGTATTTTTATTAATTTAATCTTTAATTAGCATAGTATTTTATTTCCATTAGATGCACGGTTAGTGGACTAAATTCGACGCGCCATCTGTGGAAAGCGCTTTGGTACGAAGCGCTGAATTATTATCTTCAGCTATGAACTTTTCCTTTCGGTTTGGGAGCAAATTTCCCCTTCCCATCCGTCTCCACCCGCTCTCATAGCTGCGTTATATTTTTCATGGCATCTTTCCAGCTCCGAGGCAAGACATTTCTGACACGATTGAGACTTCGCCCAGTTGCCTTTAAAAGAAAACTACGTATAATTATTCTCCATCAATATTGATTTACAGCTTTCCGAACCACTTTACTTTATTTCAAGCAACTTTACGAGACCATGAACACTTCATGATGAAGAGTTGAAAGCAAATCGGTCATTTTTGTCCAGAATCCAGTCAAGAAAGCATTGAAACGCGTCAATGCGTGAACCTCGAAAGTCAACGGAGTAACTGGAAAAACAAAATGTACGATGAAGCAATTAATGTGGTAGTCAAATTCTTATAACAGCTCCCAAAGGCAATTGTGATCACAGCAGATAAATAATTATTGATTTTGAAAACTCAGCTCGCCCAGTTTTTCATGGGTTGTATAAGAGTGACCAAATAGCCAAAGGGCATATTACAAATAACGCTAAGGGAGTAAGGATACATCTGACAGAGAGAAACCGCCTATATTTTGACGCATAACGGCAAGAAAAACGAATATATTACATTAAAATCATGGCTGTAATATACTTAGTCAGCCTAGGAAAAAGTTGTTCAGTAATTGAAGGCCTCATAAGAATTACAAACAAAAATGTATCGGTAATTAAAACAGAGAATTATATGCTATGGCAGAAAATAAAAACAGTTACAGATTCATCCATTAGTACTTTATTTATGAGCATATTTCTTAAAGCCAAAACAAAGTGGTGAAAATATATTTATAGCTACAGCATATTTCGACAAAAATGCGCGCTTTTCAATAATGACTTTTCAAAACGACGAGCGTAATATGGGAAACACTACACGATAAGTATCCACAAATTACAATATTCATGCATGCTTATAACCGATAGGAAGGCAGGAACAAAATGCTGCCATTTCAAGAGATGGTAATGAATCGGAGAGAAAACTTATCATTCTTCGGCGCATTCCTGGAGAGGCCCGAGTGCCATTTTGCTGGATGCGTGACCTCCTCGGCCTCCAAAACACTCGGATCGTTTTGACGGAACACAAAGGACACGTGGAGAAATGAACTCTGGATACAGCGGAGAAGTTAATAATCCGCGCTTTGCATATTATAACGCCGTGCCTTCTCGTTTGAATTTGAATAATAACGGGTCAAACAAGCTTCAAACAAAGGCAAGAGAAAGAATAAATGGGCGGAGGGATATCATTCTCTTGGACGCAGCACCAGCAAAGCTCTTGAATTAAACACCGCTCTTATGCTCACCCACATGCTACCAGGACTTTCACCATGTGTTTCCCCCCCCCCCCCCCCCCCCAAAATACTTAAATGGGCTCAATGAAGCGATGCCTTAAGCGATGAAGCTGTTAGCAAGATGCAGTCCTAGCAACAACTGGGTAGAATAGCAACATTGCTCTCCTAATAAGAATTTATATAATTTGATGGCACAAGAGGCCTATTTTTCCTTACTTTTATGCTGAATAGCCATGGATAAAATGCTGACTCGTAGTTCTCTGCGGCGGTCTAAATTCGTGGATCTCTCCACATTACGAGTGTTTGCACTTTTGCCGCGTTGGTTATCAGGGGTTGACTAGGGTTTCGCCGGTATTCCACCATGCGTCTTCACTGTCGTCAAACTCACAAATACCAGGGAACGCCCATTCAGCGAAGCCGAAGAAGAAATCTAAACACAATTTAGTTAAATGACATCATTTTTTCGCTTGGGCTGTTTTTATCTCATTAAATTAAACTAGAGAGAAATTCAGTGAAAGAATGCACCTATTGTGAGACGGAGTGCAATCACATCTAGAGAAACTAAACCATGGAATGGTGGTTATACCAGATGCACTTCTTTGCGCCTATGATATTCTCAAAAACCCCCTAATATCTATGTATATCTACAATAAAAATATCTTAAAATTTGCCCATAGCCGTAATTATGACATTCTCGCATCAGGTGCATCAGGGGCGCAGCTAGAAATTGAGGCTAGGAAGGGTTTCAGGCGCAGCTAATAGTGGGGGTTTGAGGGGTAGGGAATACTCCTCAAACCAACAGTGTATGGAATACCCGCCAGGATAAGAGGGAGGTACGGGGGCTCTTCCCCAGAAAATTAAAAAGGTAAATGGTTCAAAATGGTGACTTTTACGCGTAAGGGAGAGATATTTTATTAATACTTCGACTGTTATATAAGTAATATTAATCCAGTAACGTAAAATGATTTGACTTAAAAATCTCTTTCTTTGAAAAACCCCCGTCGCTGCGCCACTGGGGTGCATTACATCTCATTCAAAAAAGTTATGAATTTGTAAAGGGATGGCAATACTTACAAAACATAGTTATTTAATTTAACTGCAATTAGTTTTAAAGAAATTCTACGAAATCATATAAAGATCATTATATTTACAAGAACGAGAAAAGGTATTCAGCTATACAGGATTATCATAAAAAAGTGGTGTGGTTTCGGTAATTTATAGGATGATAAAAAAGGAGAAGGTGAAAGAGCAGAGAATTTTCAGAGGCAGTCCGAACCCTACTGGAGTGTCTTTAGGAGGGCATTTCAAGTGTAGCTCTCCGTCCGGCCGATGTTTCGATGGCTGCCTCTGCAATCGAAACGTCGGCTAACAAGCAACTCACCCGATGGGATATCCGAGAAGATTTCACCACGATCGTTCGTCGGGAAAGAAAACAAATCATAATTATTCATAGATATTCATTTATGATAACCCTGTATTTTATCGAGAAACTCATCTATGCTGAAAAATTAGGTAATAGAAGCACGAAACATGTTAAGAACTCTGATAGCTTTGCCATGTATATCAGGTAATAGGGATAAAAATGAGGGGTGCTTAGCTTGAATCCACGTAACACTTACAAGAGTTCCGTCTGTTGAGGATCGCCATTGTCTCTGCCTGCCATCTCACGCTCTGCCCTCCCTCTCCTTCCCGCCTAGGAATCCCACAGGTCCCTTAAATCGACGGGGCGGGAACACACTAAGCCGCCTTCAAATGTTAATCGCAGAAAAAAAACAATCCTCCGTCGCCGCCACACAATATCTCTCTCCGCTTCTCCTACGCTATGTCTTCATTATATCCGAGAGAAGCCGACATTATATCAATGCGAAAAAAAAGCAGCGCGATTTTTTTTTCTTCCACTCTCACCACGAAACCATTCTGCGCCCGAGGACTCGGCAATGGCGGTAATATCTGGAGTCGAAAAAAAATAAATGGCTCCATCCAAGGACGCTCTCTCCCGACGGGCTTGGTTCGCAATCCTTGGATTTTTAGAGGTTCTCTGCACTGAGTCCGCGGCTAAAATCAAGGGGACTGCAATAGAGGAGGCTCAGTTCCATCACATAGAAGGTCGATTTCTGTTTCCACTTCGGTCGCATTTAAATCAGTTTTCAAAACCGGCAATGAGTGCAATACGATCCACTTTTTTGCTATATTTTGCAGTTTTCGTGAATTACATTATTATTACTGTTATTTTAATACGTATTGCTGCAAATAGGCAATTTCCTGGTGGCAGCAATAGATTTACATACATGAATAACAAATGTACCAA
This sequence comes from Ischnura elegans, assembly GCF_921293095.1. NCBI lineage: Eukaryota > Metazoa > Arthropoda > Insecta > Odonata > Coenagrionidae > Ischnura > Ischnura elegans. Next base: position 90,902,682 of record NC_060249.1, read on the forward strand.
TCTAATAACTAAGTAAGAAACAGAAAAGACACCTAGAGTAAAAAAATAATGCATTATTCTGATATCATACATCTGACAATTGAACTATGACCCCAATAACCCGATTCCAAACACTCCATAAAAGATATTTACTCTAATATCATACAACTAAAAAATGAACATTGACCCAATTAACCCCATTTCACACACTCCCTAATGTAATTAACAAAAAAATTATGAGCACTTATCACTAAAAATTTTCGCATTTGCGAGGAAGATCTTAAAAATAACTTCAGGTAGGTCGTTCCATTCCTCTATGTAGGAAAGTTTTTTTTCAAAATATCTGTTTTCTGTTTTTATAACTTAATTTTGAATTTATCATTAAAAGAAATCAACCGATTTATTTATTTATTTAATCATTCAAAAATATCCGAAACGGCCACTGAATTGAAAGGAAAATTTAATATCTGCAGCTATAATAAATATTAACTATAAAAAACTACAAAACACAGGATATTAAAAAAAAACTCGTTTCGATTGTCAGGTAAAGAAAGCGTCAAGAGAGTAATAAAATGACACCAGAGTTTCCACTCCCGGAAATCGATTTAATCCTTCTTATTTCCAAAACAATCTATGACTTCGATACTTAATCTATTTAATTTTTTGCCATCGCTAGTATTCTCAATATTTTGGCTATAAATTAGATGTAATGGGATATTTTGATCCATTCACTTCAAGACTTCCCACGTGTTTTTTATTTATTTAATCATTCAAAAACACCCGAAATGGCCTTTACAGTGAATAGAAAACTTAAAATTTGCAGCTTTAACAAATATAAAACATAAAAAAACTACGAAAACGATATTCAATAAAAAGATTCAGAAGATGGCTTTTCGAAGCTGCCTCTTGAAAGATCTGATGGGCATTGGAAGGTCCAGGGAAACGTGAGTAGTTGAAATGGTATTGAAAAAGGTAGGGAGTCTGTAAAAGAGTGATCTCTGGGGGAAAGAAAGACGGAATTAAGGTTGGTGTAGTAGGTGATTATTACATAAGGAGCAGGTAAGAATGTGGAGTGAAAAGAAAGGGAGTATTTCCGATGATCGGAACTTGCCATTTAAGGCATTATAAATGAAGGAAAGATCATGAATATTCCTACGAGAGGATAGTGGATTTCTTTTTCATTACTTCCTTGCATTATTAATAACGCCTTGGAATATAGGTCTGGGAATGAAATGACAAAATGTTTGCCGACGTTTTGTATATATTTCTTACATCTTTAGGATTATGATCATAATAGTTACAATAAATTAATGCATGAAAGCATTAACGATTTTTAGAATGTTATTTTACAGTAATAAAATAAAAATTTAAAAAGAATTCAATTATATATAAACGCAAAAGAATAGACAACAGCTTTCACATTCCTTATTTGCACGTAAAAATCCAAATTGATGGTAACTATGATATTTTACTAGCTTTGTTTCAATCGGTAAACAAAGTGCAAATAAGGTACGAGATTTCAAAATTCTTGTCTCTTCATTTTCATTTACGTACTTTTTTATTTTACTATTGTAAAAATTTTTAAAATAGTTCATACATTCACGTATAAATTCATCGTAAATATTATTATTCACAACCAATAAGGAGATATAAGAAATGTATTGAAATTTAGGCAAACATTTCATTTCCAGACCGATACTCCAAGACGTTATTATTTATTGAATAGTCATGAATTTTTCAAATCACTTCATCATGAATGTAAATTTCGGTTAACAACCCTAATTGCAGATACCTTAATTCCCCGTCAAACTCGGATCGCTTTGCCCGTCAGCGACGCGAGTGGCGACTTATGTAAACCCATTTACATTCGCGCTGGGCGACAACACGTCTAGAAGTCGATTTGAGGATACCCTTTTTTAATAATCGTGCCTAAAATATTCATGCCTTTCTTATGTGTTTCGATTGTGATCCGTTGTGGACTGCAAAGTTGAGAGTCTGGCTGAAATATTAAATAGGTGTGGATTGAGAATTTTTTATAGAAATCACGGGGGCGGATTGAAAAAATTCCAAACTTTAGAGAGGCTATCGAATAAAAGTATTTCTTTCATCAAATTAACAAAGAATGTGTAAAATTTCGACACTGCCGCGTGAGCGGTAATGAAATTTGCATAAATTGCCATGAGAATAAATTCTCCTGGACTGGGAATCGGACAACGAACCTTCGAACCGGACCCGGTAAGCCAAAGATCCGTGGTTCGATTCCCGGTCATGGGAAATTTTTCTCATGGCAATATACTTGATTTTACAAACAATGTTTTTAAAATGATTAATGAATACCTAAAAGCCATTTGTCTTCGAAAGTCAAACCTCAGATGCGTTATTGATGATAGGTCCTGCATACCATGAAGGCTGGATATGATAGCAAAATTAATCTCCTAAAAAGAGTGCACACAATTTTATTGCATTTGAGGCTTATTATTACTTTCTTTTCTCATAGCCATAGATACCATATCGTTAAATGATACCATTTTCCCAAAATAACCACCACAATCCGCTCCTGCATATTATGCACCCCAAAACCTGAATTTAAACTGCAATTCTATTTCAGGAACGCTTGTCATGTTTTAAGTACACTCTAAGGTGCAAAGCAAGATTGAGACTTGTAGGCTCACCTAGATATGCCTGCGTACGACTGTTGACGAAGGCACCGTTTGACAAGTGGCATTTAAGCAACTCCTTTACTTAATCTCTATACAAGACTCTTCTCTTCTGCCTCACATTTAAGAGAAAACGGGCGACAAGCTGTAGTAGTCATGATAAGTAGCGAAGAAAAGATACTCCGCTGAAAATGAAAGAAATCTTGAAGAAGAAAACTTGCACTTTATCGGACTCATTCGTACGAGAGATAAATGCTAAAAAGTATCGCAGTGAAGGCTATAAAATGACTTAAGCACGTTATTTATCTGCTCTCCTCCGTCGTTGGTAACACCATAAATTGGGTTTAACACGCCAGAGGTCTCATTTAAACAAACAGGACTTGAAGGCGGAACTAATGAGACACTGGATACCGCGGCGAGGAAAACGAATGAAAAATCAAAAATAACGGAACGAGAAAAAATGTGGGCGATCTCCGTTGATCTAATTATTCAACCTCAACGTTGGTCCACACTGCAGAGCTAAGGGTGCCTCGTATGATACATCAGTATGATTCTGCGTGAGGGGCGAGTCCATACATAAATTTTGGGGGGCGGGGGGTGGGGGATAAGGAATTTCAGGGAGCTAGTGAGAGTGTTTTAAACAAAAAATCATTGCAGAGGTCATTCCTTTAGGTTAAAAACAGATCTCACGCATCCGTGTATATAAAACGAAACTTACGTTGGCTCTTTGTTCGGGCGCAAGTGTGGCCCTTCAATTATTAGTGCATCACTATCATTTCTCTCATTCCCGGCACAATTTTCTACGGCGTTATTTACATGATTCATAAATATCTTCTTCATTAATAAAATAACGCAGTAAAGTCGGTTTTTAGGTCGCTAAATTTATGAGAATATCGCAATAATGCAAGTGTGCGTATTGCTTATTTGAATCATTTAAAATATTTGCTTAAATGATTAATATTTATTTTTAATGTTTTAATTTTGTACCTTTTATTCCAGGAAATCACGCCTAAAATGCCAAAAAAATGGGTCATGTAATATTTTCTTCGTAAATTCTTTCCTTGAAACCAGCTAGTATTTCCTCAATCTAACTGCCTTTATTTCATTTATTTATTTATTTCATTCTCAAACCACCGGATGCAGCTCTTATTGGCTATTTTACACCGGGGTGTTCAACAAATGTAGCAAGTAAACGTACACAAACGACCATGCCCTGGACCGGGGCAACCTACCCAGGCCAGGCGGGACTCGAACCTGCGACCTCTTGTTTGGCAGGCGAGAACGTTACCCCGCCACCACCGAGGCCGGCAAAAATATGAAAATCGAAATGTGAATATATATATGAAAATATAACTTATCGCGATCGAATAGCATGTTTTGCTTCCCGCGACACGACAAAAATTTTCCAAGCGACCACCCGTGACCCCATTCAACGAAGAAGACGGAAACCTTTATGCATGCCAGGAAGAGAGGGGTGGTTTTGGCTTGTGCGAGAATACACGTGCGTACATAAAGCGATCGAAGCAGTGATCGAGGAGCTCCCCGAGTCGCGTAATCGATGGGATAACTCCGGACGTCTGTGGTCTCGACGGGGGGTTCGATATCTCGAGGGCGTGATCGAGAGACGGGCGAGGCGTCGCAAATGGCGGCAATTAGCCTCGTGCCCGCGCCGCGGGGGTCCGTAAGGCGCGCACGGACATTAATTGCGAACGGAGATTTCATTCATCCAGATCACTTTTTTTTCGGGAGCGGCAAGAGATTACAACCGTATGTACTGCAATTGATGACAGGGATGAGAATAGTTGCAGTTAGCGATAGCATACGCCACGCTTCCGGATACAACGGTAAAAGCGACTCCTTGGTGTGGATGTAGAGTATGGTGGGGCTGAATTTTCAGACATTGATTAACGTACCATATGCCGACGATTATGATGAAATGAAGTATTTTCCGCGATGAATTTCAAGACATTGCATTGAAATGAGGAATATGAGGGAAGAAATTTCTTCAAGAACGGAAAACAGGTTTATATCTCATTTCTTGTAAAGTGATAGGCTTTTGCTGGAGATAATTAGAGAAAGTACGCCAGAAAATAATCAACCGAGGTCGACGTATAGAAAATCTCTGAATTCAAAAGCTCATTTCGAATGTTAAGCTCTGTAAGGGAACACCAACAAGTTTGATAAATTATTATTTGTAGGGGCTTACTGTAAGTACAATTAAAATGATTGATATTTCCTGTTTCTAGAGTAAATATTGTAGCGGAGGACACTATCATCGAATTTGAATGCGTCGGATGGAGGTAAATATTTAAATGAAACATCGCACTCACCGATAGACTCACTATTTCGGGAAGGAGACTCTAATGCAATCCACATTCTCAATTTACCTTCAATAAACTCACTCAAGGAAAATAGCTTCGCATTTGTATTAATTAAAAAAAGATATCCTTTTTCTGGAAAAGCTCCCCTCAGTACCTTAAGAAATAAGTTACTACAATCATTACCTCCAAGCTACTAGTGCCAACTGTTAACCGACATAAGCATTTTTCATTTCAGAGAAAAATGATACATCGATCTAAGAAATAGTAGAGGGCTTGACTTGGTGAAAATCCTTTATCGTAGGAGTTGATGAAATAAAACTTTGCTTTTTCCACATGTTGATTTATTTTGTCCGACTATGGTTTCGATACCGCGTAAAATTTTCAAAATATAGATCATGAAAACACGATGAAACCTGGTCGGACAAAATAAAACAGCATGAAGAAAAAGCAAAGTTTTTATTCCTTTGATTCCCATGATATATTATTGTTTGAGCTGACAAACTTCTCTGTCATTGGTATTTAGTATCTACATGTTATTGATGTACGCTGTGCAATATGATAAGAAAAGGTGAACAAACAAAAGTTTTTAAATAGAGATTGGGATCTATAACTTGAAAGTATACTTCATTAACGAAACAGAAAATTTTGGTAAAGGGCAACGAAATACAGATTCACATAAGAAGTAGGTAAATCTAGTACGCGATGGACACAACGTGCATGTAGCGGCGATGATAAGGAGACGGGGGTTATGCTACTGGTGGAAGACCGAGACCTAATTTATCTTACTAGATACATTTAAAAACTAAATTGATGACATTAGTGAACTGCAAAAATTGTTGCTTCCATCTACAATTTCAGGAATGAAGTTTTAAGCCCTGTGGATTGCAAGTAAATTTGTCGAAATGTTGGCAAGGAACCGAATACGAACTATAAGTGACCAAACCTCAAGATTTACAAAAACACTGATATGCACCGAATATCATTCGACACATCCTAAGCATTTCCCGGGATTTTGGCTGCCCACTTCCAAGTTACAACTCCTACTTAATTTTCCTTTGCAGTAGGCAGTGGCGTAGCGTGGGGGGAGGTCCGGACCCCCCCCGCCCCGAAATATAAAAACTCAATTACTTTGCTTCATAAAAGAAAACAAAATATTGAAAATTCATGAATTTACAAAAGATTTCCTTGACAAAATACGTTTTTTTATGATGAAAAGTGTTAAAATTAGTTCAAAACCCTCTACTTAGTACCCTGTTTTTCAAAAATAATTTTCCCCCTGATTTTGGACCCCTCTACCCCCAACGAAATTCCTGGCTACCCCACTGGCAGTAGGAATCAAACACAGGCTCATGTATCTAGGCATGCGTGAGAATATACAGCAGTGCATGCAATTTTTTCGGAATTCAGGGACAACTGTACTCACCGACGACGACCACGTGGCCGAAGACCGTGTCAGAGCCGATGGGAGTGCAGTTCCAGCGGCGGTGTCCGAACTGGGCGGCGCACTCGTTGCGACCGAGCCGGGCTCCGACCCCGACGGCGGCCACGGCGTCCGGCGCCGACCTGCAGAGGGAGCGCTGCTTGTACGTGAGTCCCGGGATGAGGGAGCAGAGGACGCTAGCCCCAAGGGCGGAGGCGACGCCGCCTCCAGACACCACCACGCCCAGGTCGCCGTATCTGAAGAAAGCAGAGAAAACAGCACATTCTATATCAGTCAAATAAGGCAAGGTCACAATAGTACGTAGATTGTATGTTTCAAAGAGTACAAAATACGTAATAATAATGTATAATAATAAATACTTGTTCATCACAATACAAAAAGCAGCAATTTTAAATACTTGTCGGATTGTCAGAAAATATTTCAACGCAGAGTAAAAAGACGAGAGTGCTTGGTGATACCCGTACCTGGCCTAAAACCAGCAAAAATGCTGTGAAAATATAATAATAATAATTTCGTTTATTTTTGTGGGCACTGAGGCCCATGAGAAAAATAAATGTACAGCTTTTTACATTTTTAGCATTGGTAGATAAATAGAAGAAAAGAAGTATATGAATAGAATTGCACACAAATGCAACAAGTGCAGATCGCCAAGAGCATGAGAACAATATTTTCAACAAAAGAAAAAAAATCGCACTTAGATATAACAGACTAATTATAAGAATCTAAGGTGATAATTCGTTATGACAATAGTGTCAAGCAAAAGATGATTTGGACTAGTAGTAGTAGTGGTAGTGTACAAGTAATTGGTCGTAGTATAATCTGTTCACTAATATATGGTGCAACATGGATTGAAAAAAATCAATCGACCGGATAAAATACGGCCAAAATGACCTTCCTTTTTACGGACCATTGACTTTTTTCATTCCGTATTGCATCGTTGGGCTCAATTCCTCCGTTTTCCATGTGGTGAAACGATTAGGTGACTACAGTTGGTTTGATGGCCATGTCAAATACATGCATAGAAGTATACGCAACATATGAAAAACGCTTCTTTTTCTATTTGGTAGTGTGATTACGTCTTTTTCATTGGGTAAAAATCTTATGAGATATAAGTACGAGGAAAGTTATTGCAGGAGTAATTAAAATTATATTGTAATGTATCTTCAATAATCCACAATAGATTTTTTTAAATGTTCTGTTTGTATATATGTTAGTACCAGTCATGTATTCACTCGAATGGAAAATATACTGATAAAAATGCTTGACCGTAGGTTCCCCATGTAAGAACACTTAATTGTATAAAATACAAAGCAAATAAATGTACTTTCCATGCATGTGTATTACATATATTGATGGAAAAGCATACATGGAGTAATAGAAGTACTATTCATAAAGAAGCTGTGACAATATCTTCCCCATTCAAGCCCCAAATGTTGTAAATTGAATGACATTCTTTCACCGAGGTGGTATTCAGCATTTATTTTTGATGAGGCAGGTATTATCAAAAGAATGACTTTTGCAAAAAAGATACATTAGCGACCGCTAATTATCCATGGATGAAAATATCCTCAGTTTGTAAATTTAAAAAATATCAACCAATTTCCATAAAGATAGCACTAAACACATTAGCACATATTGTTCTTCAAGACTCCTCGATTCCCAATAAATCTCCGAGAAAACTAGGAAATAAAAATGCCTTTACTGCCAACCCTGGAGAGGGGAGAAAGTCGCAAAACCCTAAGAGTACCGACAAATGCGATGTATTGGGCAATGACGTCACCCTCTCCCCTTCTAAAAACTAGGGAAGATGGAGATAAGAAATATATTTATTTATTTAATGTAGTCCAAAAATAGCGCAAGACCAATTAAAAATGATGGTAAAGAAAACAATTAACAAATAGCAAACAAAACGTAGACAGTAATGCACAAAACAGTATCCAATAGTGTTATCAAATACGAAATAATAAATGGTTATATTCATAAGGAGGGGAGAGGAGTACAGGGAAAATTATAGAAGTTCCAAGATAAATGAAGGATGAAAAAAGGATCAAAATTGGGGGAAGAAGGAAGTCTGAATAGAAAAGAACTTTTTAAATATAACAATACATTGAAGAAATTTCCTTGTTTTCACCATCCCTGAAGATAGATTCTTCTAACACCCGCGAAACATAGATTTGGCCAAAGCAGCCACATGGGATAGTTTCCATCACCAAAGACACGATAGAGAGGGAGACAAACAGTAAAATGGAGCCTCAAATTGTCTCCACTCAGACCAGCGACGGGCGCCCGAACATTTCGTTCTAATGTGCCCAGCTCACGCAACGCGGATTTGCAATCAAGAGGCTCCCGCCTTCCGCTACTCTTTTTTTTTCAGAAAATATTTTTACAGTATAACGCGTGATTTATTTGCCGGGGTCGGCCGTGATGCTTCAATCCCTCGTTAATGAAATGTACGACTGCTTGCCTTACATTCATGTTCCGTGGCCATGTGTCACGTATCGCTTAATACAAGGTACGTTAGCTTGTCACGAACTTAAATTATTAGTGTTTCCGCACACCCCACATTTCCTGCGATTCTTGAAGGGCTCGTTGTTGTCCAGTGATTTATTGCGAAAAATTTCTAACCTTAATGGATTCTCAGTTCGTGTGATTTTCTGCCCCATTCGCGCTGATTTCCTTTCGCATTATAGCTTCTGTCATATTTTATCGGAGTGAACTACACTTGAGAAAACACATTCTCCTTGAAAATACTTCGGTTTTGCATTTAACTTCAATTCAACTCGATTTCCAGCATCATCAGCAACATGAAGTTCGTAATACCCATAAGTTGATGTTTATCAGTTCATCAGTTTCTCCGGTTACATAAATTTTCAGGTGTTGCGAACAGTAAATGTAGGCTGGGAGAATACAGTTCTTCTGTTGCTAAAATACTTCCAGAAGTCGAACATAGATACAGCCTTAAGATTTTCTCAGGGAAATATCATGAAAATATTTATTTAGCTTGAAAATACTGTAAAAACTCCGTGAAAACGCCTCAAGTATTTCTGTTTCCTGAAGTAAACTAACTACGGGTAGAAAAAGACTGTATAACTCTTCATTAAAAGTTAAAGTCACTACAAAATTTTACCTAAACAGCCACAAATAATTAATACATGCGCCTTCGAGGATATTTTTATTGCGCACTGACATACCTTATTTACTCAAACCAATAGCTCAGGTAAAAAAACACATCATGTAGGCAGTCAACGCTCTTGTATTCCATCCACACATGCGATGACGAAGCCGGGGAAACATAAATCCATGGTGCAATATCTTGGTGATAAAGATCAGGAAGCAGAATGCACGCGTTGAGATTGCAATAAAACTAATTAATACCCCGAAGCCATGGCGGGATTCTTCATCACACCAAATAGAGGTGAACATTGAGTATCAATCACCAAGATTGCCCAAGATATTCCGGGTATCACGATGAAATTCCCGTTCTTGCCCTTGAGGAAGAAGGTGCTTTATCTCTCTCTAAAAACCCACGTTCGAGGTCTCAAGCCATTCATCATCATCATCTCCGAGCTCTAAGGTACGTACAAATACATTTAAAAAATATATAAATGCGTCCAGATTGAGATGCCGATGAGGCAATAAACGAGTGATAATAAAATTCGAGTTCGAAGAAAGGCGAAGATGAGTATGTCGAACGGTTGTATTAGCACCCGAAGTGGCCTGGCGATTCTTATTCATGGATTCGGGGAATGATTTCAAATTTCGGGAGGCTCTCAGTATTCCAACCGATAATGGGAGTCGGTTTTAGTCGGGGGAAACCCGGTCCATCGGCCGAGCAAATTGACCGGCACGTGGCCGAACTCCGTCACACTCAAATTTCAATAACTAAGAATCCACGCGGAGGAAATTGTTTCTTCAGATTTTTAGGCATGCAAGCTTTGATTACGTGGTCCAATCATGTCTGTAAACTTGTATGAATTAAAAGTATAGGCAAGCAACCATTTGACGAGAGCGGACAGCTCGTTTTTTCATCTGGGTAAATTAAACTTGACACTTTGATCGGAAAATATGGAAAAGATATTCTTAAATGGAAAAATGGAAGGATTCATTTCTCTCGTAAAAATTTGAAAAGGCCATGACAGTACGCCTCGCAGATATAAATCTGATTTAACGTTTTGCAGAGCAACTAAGAAAAGGATTTTATACTCATTTTGTAATAAATAACATACCCGATGATACTGATTTGAGATGCAGGCAAATATGATGGTTTTCAGGGAGTAACTTTTAGGAAATTCATCGCGACAGATGGAGACAATAATAAGAAATTTAATTCATTTATATAACAATTAATATTTTTAATTAAAGCATTTGCATTAAGAGTATATACATTACAATACATACTAGGCTTGCTGCTCAATACTTAGGTAGTTTTTGAAAATGACGTGTGAAGTATGCTGAAACCACTTGAGGAAAGTGATGACAAAAGTGAGTAAAATTACAAATGTTTTCTCTCTAAATATGTATTTTTGGCAAATATTGATAATGATCTACTCTTTAACCCTAAAATTTCGAAGTGAGAGCTCATTTTTTGCAACTGTAAACCGAAACATATGTTTAATCTATCACTTCAATTAGAATGACTTTAAGTTGCGAAAAACGAATTTTATATCAGTTCCAAGAAAATTTAAAGCATGACATAAATTCCATCGACCCAGGGACGTAAAAGTAGACGTTCGGTACTCTGCTATTTGGAAAATGCATTTGAAAATACGCATTTCTACCAGATGCCGATGTCGATACTATCCTAGGTAAATGAAATTTTTTATTACTGTTAGACTACATCAGTCAGTTTGACAAAAACTAATATTATATTCGCTAAACCGTATATAATATTATGTCCGTAAATAAAGGTGACCTTAGAAATAAAATTAGACAGGATTGGGCACTAAAACTTCAGTGATTACTTAATGAATGTCCTAATCACAATCTAATCGCTTTAGCGACATGAAAATAACGTTGCATTCGGCTCAAATAGCTGGAAAAAAATGCTAGTCTTGCAGCTCGTTAAGTATGAAGGTTTTGAAAAAGACGTTTGACGTACGATGAAACCGGTTGGTGAAAATCGTAAAAAATGTGAAAAATTGCTAATGTTTTTTTGGCAAACATTGATAATTATCCACTCTTTCACCCTAAAATTTCGAGATGATGATTCGAGTTTTAAGCAAGTAATAGGTCACGAAATCTAAGACAAAATACGACCAGTTCAATAGAGACGATTAGTCATAACGTGTGCCAAGATATTTTATACATGACTCGGTGTGTTGGGAGGGGATTGTGTAAATTCAATGATCATAAACATAGATGACATATTGACGATTATCAAGGCGTAGGCAAGCGCCCTCAATGTAATCACAAAAACTCCGTATTTTTCGTTTCCGCATTTGCCTCCGTATTTCACGAAGGTAGGTACTCGCCAAAGAAATTCAAAACAAATGTCTTTATTGTATGTTACCAAAAAAATTACTTCTATCTCTCCTACCTCAGATTTTTCCCCAGTAGTACATCACTAAAAAGCAATAGTCAAGATGGAGTGTGTGTTTTCTTAACCGGAGGTCTGACGAGACGCAGTGCCCCAACAGAAAAGTCTGCGTCTCGAGAGGCCATCGCGAACTCAGAACCTCCCACCCCCCTTATCGCCTTCCCCTTCTCGCGCTGTCAAAAAATCTTCGGCCACCACACAGCACCCGAGGGGGAGATTCATTCCAAAGAGCCAGGCATCGAGGGATGTGGGGAGGAGAAATCGGTTGAAGAGATGAAAAATACCTCAGCGTGTGCGGAGAAGCGTGAAAATGACCGCCTACCTGATAATCGGAACGTGGAAGGGGAGATGTTGGCGGGAGGTGAAGGCGGTGGAGCGGGGAGCAATGACGCGTCCCCCTCGGCGTTTATTTTTTTATATTATTCCGATGGCCGATAATAAGTCGTTTCAATTACGGATTGGATTTTTTGGGTACCGTCTCGAGAAAAAACCCCCACAGGCAGACGTGGAAGGATGGAAAAGAATTATGCGGGCCGAATGAACAATGGGATTCGGCGTGAAGGCGTTGAGAGAATTTCGCCTCCTTCAGTGTGCCCTAGGCACTTTTCCACTCCATAATCTATTGTGCGAGCCGAATTTTGCGACCTAATATTTTTTTATTCGGCATTACATAAATTGGGCAAGCATTCATTTCGGAATTTAGGAATGAATAAAGTTCGCTTACCAAATCAGTGGATACGCACCAAAGCGAACGTAGATTTAGGTGGTTTTATGCGATTGCGACGCCATTTACACGTTAATGGAACACATTTTCGTCATAGTGACCCTTCCCTAGGTCACTTTGGATTAGGAATGAAGCAATAATACATATAAGAAGAGGAATTACTTCGTGACAATATCGTGGATGGGTATCTTCAGATTCTTTGCCTGACTCTCAACACGGGACCTTCTTACCTATTGGAAAGATAAATAAATGGTTTATTATAACTGCATATTTACAATACCCAAGATTCCGTTAACATATACATGCTTAAAATCTATTTAACCCTAAATCACGAAGAATTGATCGCCAAGTTCATTTTCATTTACACAGGTAGCTTTGATACGGTTCACCACGAGGATTTTAACTCTATTTGTTCAGCTGAGGGTGACACCTGAGAAGGAAATGGGTGGTAAAAATAAAACATTAAGCGTCCTTCACATTTTTTGGTAGGTAGCAAGGTATTTTGAGGAGGCGACCACACCCTCAGGTCATTTGCGCCAAAGCATAGGGAGAGGAATTAAGTTAAGATAAACCTGGAATCGACGCTAGTCTGATGTTAGCGTAATAGGCCACGGGAACAATAGAATAAAGTCCCGTCTGATGAGCGGAGTATAGGACTAAGTGCTCTCCACAAAAAATTCGTGCAGGGATCGGGCAGTCTGAAAAGTCCCCGACACAGTCGTGACTCGTAAACTCCAACAGGGTTGGAAGTAAACCAGCCCATGGGTATGTTGGAGTGATGGCTATAAAAATAAAACCATCACACCAACCCCATCATTTCACAATTTGTAAATACATAGGGTGGCATGAGAACTGCTGAGATTTGTTTATTAGAAGGAGAACTTTTGAACGATACAAAAATGGTACAAAAAGTTATTGTAAAATAACTTGAGTAAATCATTAATTGACGAAAGAATTGATGCTTTATGATTTATAAATATATTGAGAAATCCGCATTTAATAAGAGTTTTTTCCAAGTTGAAGTAGAAAATGATAATCTGAGAGAGAAAGAGAGAATGAGAATAGAAAAATCTAACTCGTGAGGATAGCAAAAAAAAAATTGGCATAAGAAAATATCTCGTTCCATGGCTCGTTAGCGAGGATACTCTTGACGTCAATCCCACAATACTCTTTGGTATGAATTCAGGTAATCTATTTCCTCAAAGCCGTGGCCATGGGAAACTGAATTTCAAGAGATTATCTAAGATTATCAACATAAAAATAGTAACACCAAATACTGCTTTAATCCTATTTTTTCGTTTGAATGCTATTCACAGATGAAATGCGTCTTCTGAGAAAGGAATGTTAAAAAATTGAGAGTACTTTGTAGGATCGTCATGTATATCTCGTTAAACTTTATTTGAATTCTATTCAATCGGCATTAACATGCGTGACGAAAAATGTGAGTCAAACATTCAATCTTTGCTCCAATACGTGAGCCAAGTATCTATTTCGAGTGTTTGGCGAATTAAGTCTGCGGTGCGGGATATTTTATATCAAGGCAGCTGCTCATAATTGGATGAGATTTTGAACCTAACAATATGAAAACGGAGACATATTCAGCCCCTAAACACTAATCGCGTAGTTAGCATGAAAGATTTCGCGGAAATAATCGCCTGCGAGAGTGGTTATCCATAACTTTTTATGTGGTCAGCGCACTGGTTGAAGGCCTTTATACTGTTTAATAACACAGACGCTTTAACCTTGACATTTTGTGATGAGACAGGTCGCACTGCCTAACTCAATGCTAGTTTCAAATTCGACGAGATTATTTGAGGGTTAAAAAAGAAAACAGTTAATGACTAAGGTTTGAGATATCATTTGAAGGCTGGCTTAATAATACGATGAGTTTGCATATTTGGAGCAAGGACATATACATATAAACTGCGCAATTTCTCCGAAAACGGAAGTTGATTACGTTCTCCTCTTCCTCTTTCGATCGGAGTAAAGAAATTTCTTTAAAAATGTTTTTAATATTTCAATGTGATGGTTGAAAATGAATATTTGATCCTAGATTGAGAACATGTGTTGTTATCTGCTCCATTCTTCCGGTAATCATCGCGATGATGTTGCTGGCGATAGCAGTTTCGCTTACGTTCCAGCAGGCGTCGCAGTAATTTCACAAGAATTGTTTCCATTATAAACATATTTTCATTTTGCAGACTTATTCAGAACCGTGCTTCAGCTGTGGATCATTTAGAATCCCCAAAATTTAATTTTCTTTCAAAAAGTCATATACAACGTAATCCTTTCTATAGTCATTCAAACGATCTACTATACTTAATTTAAAAAATAAAATAACCAACAACCATCAAGAGTTATTTATGGACCAAAAAGATGAGTCATAAATGGATTAATCACCTAATTGACGTATAACCTAATGTTAATGATATTTTAAGCGTAGAAAGAATACAGTAAGTGAAATATTATTACTGAAAACAATAGATAAAAACAAAGATATCAAACTGCTTCAGAAATAGCCTATAAAAAAGTATTATCATTATGAGAGACAGAATTAAAAAATGCAGTTGACAGTTAATTGCTTGACTATGTTCGGTGAGTATCAACAGATTTGAGAATCCTGAGTGATAATTATAAAAAAGAGAAAATACAACCACACATCCTAACATCATTGCCGGGCTCGATGGCGGCGGGGTAACGTCCTCGCCTACCAAATAAGGGGTCGCGGGTTTGAGTCCCGCCTGGGTAGGTTTCCCCGGCCCAGGGCATGGTTGTCCGTGTACTTGTTACATTTGTTGAGTACCCCGGTATAAAATGGCCAATAAGAGCTGTATCCGGTGGTATTGAGAATAAAATAAAATTAAAAATCAAGTTCCGGCCATGCACCCAGTCATATCTGTCTTCGCGAAGGCCGCTGTAATTGCACCGGAAGAAAAAGAAGTATCCCGTCATTCGTGGTTATTTTTTCCATCCAAAAAATCCCTCACGTAAATCTGCGCGTCATTCGTACTTTTTAGAGGTCGAGCTTTACTCTCTTCCACTTAACTTCGCAAGAAAGTGCTTTTTGCTGAGGAAAGGATGGTGGGTACTGCGGGGCCATTAAGTCTGACCAAAAGCCACAAGCAAAAGGCTAAGGAGACGAGGCAAAGGTACACCAGCGGAGTGGAAGCCTCCGATAAACAGAAGTACGTGAACACATTGCATTTTTCGCCGAAATGACGGCGGGAATGCTTGTCTTACATCACGGGTAATTAGAAGATGGGAAAAAGGTAGTGAATAAAGGAGATGAGAAAGGTAAAACTATTCTGAAGAAAGGGATGTGAGGCAAAATTCGTGCTATTTATGACAAATATCTGAGTACCTCACAAAACTCAACGTAGAGGGTAGGTGAAGTTTTCTTGGAGAGCATTAGCTAAGGACGAAACTGAATCTGTAAAATTTTATACAGCTGACTTTGGCTCGTGTAGCTGTGAGCAACCATCAAAATATACCATGAGACTATTTTCCAGTCGCTATCTCGCATTAACGATATTATTTCCTATAAGGTGAAGGGTTTTGCCTTTAAGGCGAAAAGAAACGAGTATATATAATTAAGAGCAATATTCGATCTCTTCGCATGCAACGAAGACTAAAATGGCAAAAACCTAGATCACAAGATGGGTCTAACTAGTTGACCAGGACGATGGAATGTTCCCATGTTATCTATTTCGAATGATGAATTTATTTCCGTTAAATATACTAATCAATAAGAAGGGGAAGTATTACGGTTTCGCTGAAATCTATAAATAAGTATTTAATTAGCTAACTCCTCCAAATTCCCATTGTGATTGCCATTGCACTGAGAGAACAGGTTTGGATGCTACACCCTAAACCCTTTTGGGCGGGGAGGTTTGGATACGCCATCAAGAATCATGCGACGTCAGAACTAACTCTTTGGATGTGAGAACCAAAGGCAAAGAATGTCACACCAAACACGTCCAGTCAACGTCCTTTGGGTGGGAGAACCAAAGTTATGGTTATTGCACTCTACCGGTTTAGGTGCGAAATCTAAATCTATTGTTACGCGTTCTGGTGGCAATCTCATGAAGCTCTCTAGCACCCGCAGTTCTGTCTTCAGCCGTGGAAGCCGTAGACACGTGTGGACTTGTTGTGGGCAAAACGGGCGAACTCTGCTGCCGCTTGTGCTTCGTTGCTGTTGCTGCTCGAGATTATGGACGAGGGGACGGCGAATTTCTTATCGAAGGCTGGACTTGGAGCCTAAATCCATGTTTTCGCTGGTAAGTTGCGAGTTGTTGTTTATTCTCACGGCCATTTTGTGTTTATTCTCACCGCCATGTTGCATTAATTCTCATGCCCACACTACCACCCTTTGCTTTTGAGTTCTTCAGATTCCCATTGTTATCTCTATGTGCTTATTAAAACAAAGTTCAAACTCTCAGATCATATTTTGTCGGAAGTGCTGCTGTGGTTATTAACATTGACCTTTATTTATTGAGGTTAAATTGTCTCACGTTTCTTGTATTTCCCGATGATATTTATAATATGTTGTGATTTTATTTTAATAATATTGTATGTTATTGGCATAGGATTTGATAATGATATTAACTCACTGTGTTTTGTGCATTTTTTATGATATTATAACGGTGGATTCATCGTGAGCCTTGCGGAGTAATCATCGAGAGCGTTGGTACGGAGGCTATTGACGAGGAAAGGAGAATGAACAAGAAGATATTGAGAAAAATTGTGTGTTTGGAGTGAATTTTATGTAACTGTGTGTTTATATATTGGAAATAAATGTTCTTTCTAGTGTTCTACAAATTGGAATATTTATTTTTCCACCCACGCACATTGCAATATGTTGAATTATGTAATAATAGATAGGTATCATGACAACTACAGAGCTAGGTTTGCTCACTTTTTAGTTGCACTGTCCTAGTGGTCTATTTAGAAATGGGTTGAAAAAGAACAATATTAAGGTGTAGTGGGGCTGAATAGGAGGGAGGAAGGGGTAGGCGCGCCATCCTTTGGGGCAGGTGATCGAAGCTTTTCATTCGGCATCCAAACATTGCTCTGATGAGCTACCCAACGCTTTGGTTCTCATACCCAAAGTACTCGTCTATCTTCTTTGGATGTAGCAACCAAAGGAGTAGTTGGAACATTCAACTCCTCCTCACCCATTCCCTTTGGGTGACACAACCAAATGTATGGACAAGTCCTTTCCTTCACCTCAGCTTTGGGTGTGACACCCAAACCTACGATTCCCATATCCAAAGTGTTTTTTCAGTGTGGGGATTCAATTCTGGCCCCATCTAGTTACTGCCCAATCACTTAGGCCGCTCTCGTACTAATATTTCCTGTTAGAGGAATAAGGCTCAGAGTATTTCATAAGGCCGATTTCTATAAAAGCCTGGTTACACAGTACATTAACACTTACAAGTTAATATACGTTTGCGTGAATGATTTTGGTGGACCGGAACGGAACATGTACGAATGCATGAACCAAATTAGAACAGGTTCTATTTTCTGTGCATGCATTCGCACGAGTTGGGTGGTAACGCGATGCATTTTGGCGTTCATTCTCGCGTTCATGCACCCGTACGTGTTAATGTATCGTGTAACCAGGCCTTAAGAAGGTTAATCCAACTCCGCTTGGCGACCGAAAGTGAATGAACTCGGAATGACTTCGGCATTCGGCAGTTTCCTCGCCCTTGAGCAGCTTTGGCAGGTGGAAGGATCCCCTGAGGTAAGAGGAAGTTCTTTCTGCGGCCAATCATTGCGGCAGTGGCCAAGAGGAGGCCCGCATGAATTCCCTCACCTGAGGCCACCAAAGAAGTGGGATGAAAGAAAAGAATGCTCTACGGACGTCATACTGATCAAGATAAAAAAGAAACACAGGCCTTCTCAAACAGAAAAGCCAGAAAAATGAATTCGAAGAACTCATGAGAACGAACGGAAAATCTCACTTAGCGGAAAAATTATATTCACGGGAGGAATACTTTGAGGAAAAGGTGATTAAAATACATGAATGCAATGTAATGCGCAGGGCATCAGTGTTTACTAAAAGAAATAACCTGTCACGGAAGATAATACTCAGGAACATCAATTTCACAAATACATCCGGCAAATGATGCATTTTTTATGAGCAATCGAGTACAAGGTACACTAACAAAATGTATAAGGGCACGAAAATATGTCGAGATATGTGAAAATATGTCGATACGAAAATAAACTCGAGAAGGATACAAAGGTTTCCAGAGATATTGAAAACTGACAAATGTTCTGTATAAAGGAATTAAAATACTTATTGTCCACTCCTTACAACTTTATTTGAGTTGATCAAGGCTTCCGCAAGTATTCTTTATATTTACAAGCTATGTAGAAACTTACAAGAGCAACAGCTTATCTATTCACAAGGTTATGCAGTCGTGACATCGTGGTTGAGGGAAGAGGGGGTAAGAGTTGAGGAAATTAAGGTTGAGACGAGAAGTAAGAGAGGAAAGAGGTGATTTAGATAGAGATGCTTGATAATGGAGGGGTGGAAAAAAAGATGTGACCTTGACTGAGGGTGAGTTACGTGCAAATGGGTGAGGGCAGCTTGCAATGGAGGGTTTTTGAGGAGGGGTGAGTTCACACTTCATTTTCAACATATTACCAGAGCAAACCAAACTACCGCAACAGCTTAGACTCCTGCCTTCGAAAAACCCTAGACACAAATATCCTAGAGGTGGCCCATGGAAAGGAATCGACCACTCTTCCCACGTAATTAACATGCCCTGGCTTACTACGAAATGAGCTCGACCCAAAATATCCTAACTTTGCTGTCCAAACCAACCTTTCGGTTGAATTATTAGCGAGGGATACTTATCAGAAATAATATTATACCATCAAAATTAATTTTTACAAAAGAGTTTCTCCCGCGAAAATTTTTCATTAGACTTAAATGTAAATAAATTTGTTGTTATTATTTTCTACCATTCTTCTTCCTTTTAATGATCGCGGCGCTGCCATCGAGTTTTGGTGGCCAGTTTTGAACTTATCTCTATATACTACTTTTAATCCTCATTAAAAATCGAGACATAGTTCCAATTATAGTAAGAGAATATAAATACAACAACGAAAATATTGATTTTCAGCAGAGAAGAAAGATTTTAGCTAAGAGCATGAAAGTAAATGGAATATGTGTTGGCGCTTAGCGTCGGCATTGTCGCAAATGTTACCTGAGCATAGTTATATTTATAAGAGGCTATGATGATCAACCTCAAATTTAGGTATAATTGGGGAAGCTCGACAAAAATTGGAGACTAAGAGTAAAAACCTATGGATGGAGCTTTCATTCTTTCACGAATACCTTTTCTAGGGCATCGATAAATTTTTTGAGAGCAAATTCCTTCCGATTAAAATAATGATGGAGCAAAGCCAGACCTCTAACCTCTCTTGGAATAATTCCATTAAAGCAATTTACCCACATGTGATTGTGAAATGGATCGTGAATGGAATGAAAATTAACACCGAGGACCGTAATGAGAGTGTAAATCGAAGAAAGTGGCCGAAGTTGACGCTACCACTTAAACAAGTTACGGAATGGATTGGAGTTTTCTCGATAATAGGGGTCGGCCCGGGAACGGAGATTGCTTTTGATTTACAGAAGAGACTGCGACACGCAACAGGTTCGATGCTTTCAATGGGAATATAGTCATTAACGGAGGAATGCTATCCTAGCCATCCTCCTTTGTTGTGCTGACCGAAAGAAAAACTATTTAGGGATAGAATGGGTGGGATACTAATAGAGGTTGGATCAAATAGCGGCGAAGCCTTGGAAAATGATGTAAGACCTACATTAATGAACTGAAGTTGTATGGATTGACCAGAATTTTCTCGCAGTTTAGGAGAGAATTCTACAGGTTTACACGTAAGCACGATGATTTTTAAATGGCCCTTCAAAATGGCTGCAGTGTTTAAAAAATATCCATTGCCTCAGCGGAATAACTCATTAGATGCTATAATTATAACCTTGTGGTTTTCAAAAGTAAAAGGTCGCAAGCACTAAGATAAAAATACAATTATCTTCTTGTACTATCGTGAATAAATAACACCGGATATTCTCGATGTCTTACGGAAATTTTATTTTAAAATGAATGCTTAATAAAAAAATATATTGAAGGACGGCCTAACGCAATGAAGATTAAAATGTGATCATTTTAAATATGCAGCATATAAAATATCATTTAAAAAATAAATATATGCACGAGCAGCTGAAAGAGAACGATCAATATTTGAGGGAGCAGAGTAGCCTACTCGGAGAAGTCATTTCGTATGACTTAAAAGCAATTTTTATAACACAGTATTGATGCATTGAAAATATTTCATATAAGTACCTACTCGCAAAAAAGCTGTAACTTTAAAGGTTTTAGTACGAAAAGCGCACAATCGTCGAGTTATATTCACCATAATATGAATGAAAAATTATTGTCTTGTCCAAAACACTTCAAGATATATGATGGAATTATGAAGGAGCAAGAATGTCAGATCTGAACAAAAAACATATCATTTGATAGTGAAAATCATGCACTATTTATTTACTGCTATTAAATACTGTTGTGTAGTTTGCTTACAAAAGACGGAATGTATGAGTGAAAAATCATATTTAAATGTAAGTGTAACTTAAAGGCAAGAACAAGTTTATATTGCCAGCAATGGTAAGTGAAAACACCACTAAATATGCCACAACGCCATTCTTTGCTAGGAATATTACTGAATTTTTTCTTCCGCGCAGTGACTTTTTTGCATTAATCATAGCCTTTTTCCGCAATTAGTGTTTAAGAAGAATATATTTTTGCAAACCGAAAAAGTTACAAAGATAAGGAAAAAACGGCCCTTTTCATACTGTCTGTCAAAATTCCATTAACCTACATGCAATGCATGATAAAAGCACTTACTTTCATTGAAAAACAGGAAAACTTATTAATAGTTGTGAACTTTCCCGAACAAGATACCATCAATCACATTAAAACGTCCTGGTATTTCAGGAAGCGACAATTTTCCTCTAAATGTCCAAGAAATGAGGCTCACTCTTGCTACTGCTGTTTCTCTGGAAGGAGATTTTCCCTTCAATTGTTCGGTAGTCGATCGGTAAGACCGTTCCAAGAAACATGACAATCATTACACATCACCGAGAATTCGTCTCCCGGTCAAGCACTTCCTTGACGAGTTTTTTCAATCAACTGAAGAATACGCAACACACCCTCTTTAACCGCTATAGTTTTTATATCTCTGCGACAAAATTTCTCTTTTTAGGCTTGCATAATAATCTTAAAGTTTTCAAGGTATGTGGAATTGAATTTTTGCAATATCTTCCTGAAGCTAAATTATAATAAAAATTACAGTTGAGGAACTCATGTGGTAAAAGTTCCAAATTTGGAATAATACAAGAAATTTTGACAAGGGTATATTTTTTTATTCACTGCAAATTTGAAGATGCTTGCAAAAGTTTAAAATCAGTAATTTTCGCGAAAATGACCAGCCTGAAGTAAAACAATAATATTTAGTGTTTTCTGGCGAATAGACTTCGTAAAATGTTCTCAGGATCGCCACCGGGTCAGAAACTATTTTCATAAAATTTAGTAGCACTTAGGAAAAAAACAATAAAAAAACTTCTTTGTTACATATCCATTAACGGTTTTTTTTCAATTACTGAGGTTAAACTGGTTAATATTAACAAAGTATTTTTACGTTTACTGGAATAATATCTATCAACGTAATAATTTATACCAAATTAAATTATGTACTACGTAAGAGCCGAATATATCGGCCCGCCGCGATAAATTGGTTGAATGATGAAACGGCAGAAAAATTTAAATCGGATAATAAGCATTAAAAGAATTTTGTCTTGTGATTTCTCCTAAATTATTAAGCGCAGGCATAGATGACTAGAATTGACCATAATAAAAATCTTCACCTTGGCGAGAGTTACTTTTTTCAATATATAGAGTGCCTTTATTAGTATATATAACTTGGTACTTCTAAGCCATAGAAGGTTCTATTTATCTCACATAGTAGCACATTGATAGCATAGCATTTATATTGCATTTCAAGTTTTCACTTCATAAACAAAAAGAAACCAATAACATGACACAAAAAGTTTTAGAAACTTTGAAACTGAATATGAGAATTTAATGTAATTTGTACATTTCAGATTAATTAAAGAAATTACAAGTTTACGGTTTCACTAATTAACCATTCTTTCACTTTTCTTTTACTTTATTTTTTTTAGATTTAGCCAAAGATTTAAGATTACATAGAGCACTTAAAAAGAGCTTGAATAGTTCCCTCACCTTACTCAACTATAACTACCGGCAGTGAATACGACACCCCAGGACGAGCTCGCGGGGTTACGCTCCTGGGCTGAGGTCTGAAGCGGTTAGCTTATCACCTTCGCACCACAGACGGGGGAGGACAAGGCGGGAAAAAGGAAGGAGGCACCGCCGCGATAGGAGCCCGACGTCACCTCCTGGGACAGGATAGGGAAGGAAGGGAAGGGAAGAGGAATTCCGCGCCGTTACAGAGGCGGGTGGGTCCTACTACAAGCGAAACCTGGAAAACCATTTCTATGCCAGCGATTTTAGAGGATTATCCTATGAGGAAGAATAATCCAACGATCAAATCACTGGATTATGTAATTACCGGCAGAGAGAGTAAACAAATTATCTGAGAGCTGAATTAAGTTATTGATTTTTGAAATAGTTCCCACATCAAAGTTTGTAGCCAATGGACGCGAACAGTATTTTTCAATTAAATGCATAACATGGAATGGCAACACGAAACATGAAATTGCGAAGGATAACAAGGAAAATATTTTGAATGGTTTCATGCACAGGCTCAGTGTTGTTAGAGATGTATCTCGCGAAAAATGCCACCAAGACCCGGAAATTGCAATAGTCATTAAACAACAGTGATAAAAATGTAAATGCATTCACCAGGCCTTTCACGGTACATGGGTTTAAACGTTCCGTTTTTGAATTAATATAAGCTGAGTTAATTAATATCTTGAATTCTCATTTCCAAACCTAATTAAATGAATTCTCTTTTTAAATAAAACCGGTTTTAACTATTTATGAGACACTCGATGCCTTCTAAATAAATAACACCACACCACTTCCGTTTATACATTAAAAACTTCTTATAAAATATGAAATCTACTTCCCCACTAGTCGATTTCGAATTCCTATTGCATCATTGCATAACGGCGGGAGGCCTCGGTGGATTTAAATAAACTAAATATCTTTCAGATGATAGGGTGCAAGCGATTTCAATCGCCGGCTTTCGGCGGCATCCTTTGACAAGGTAAGAGTAAAACAGGATGATTCACTGCTGCGATTGACTTCATTGAGCGAGTAAAAAAACTAAGCAAAAAGAGGACGTAATCGGGTATTCCCCCGTCCTGACCAACTTTTTGTCATGAAAAATTATCTCCGAACATCCGAGTTGTTCTGAGATGAAGACATAGTAACACCTTATTTAAGGAGGATACGTAAATATGTTCCCACAGAGTACGGCAACAAACATTCCAGACGAAGCAATGCATTTACTTCATGAAACTCCTGTCCTTCCATACATTATTTTTCATTTGTTGCTGACACTCAGTGACTTTCATGTGTTGCAGATATAGGCAGTGACTTTTGACGCCGGCATGGCTGAGGATAACCGGACTGAAATACAATATTCCGTACCGCCCAATTCTTGCTTAGCACTGTATTACTTAAGTAATTTTATCTCAACTTGAACTTCACGACAACATTTATTATTTTTTTTACTCGTTTCGCTTATGTCTCCTTCGAATCTCATCTAGAAGTTTCTTCTCCTTACCCACCATGCCTGGTACTTCTTCTTCACTCTTCCTTGCGGTCCTTTACACCATCTTTCTGTGCGAATAAGAAAGCCGAAGTTGAAGAGCGTACGGCATCCCGATAATGAAATTCCAGACTGGCAGGCAGTATTCACGCCCATCGAGCATGCGTGAAGAATCTTGTCACTTTATCAGGTGGAAAAGGAAACAAAATTCTCCTCGGGTGGGTTGGCCGAGCGAAATTTCGGCACACAAAGCAAAGTCAAAACAGAGATCACAAAGGAAGGAAGGGAGAGTGCGGAGAGGTCCAGAGGATGAGAACACCCTCAACGAATGCATGATTTATGGGACGCCGAGGGGGGTGCGCGAACATCCCCACCCCTCAGTGTTCCTCCTTTCTCATCTTTCCATTTGCAACCGCCCGCTCGTATACATATGTATTAACATTCATAGGACTCCAAATGGGCATTAGTATATTAGTCAGCGGGAAGTCAGGTTAAAAAATATCCAGAAGACGATGGACTCATGATTCCTCGTAGGGATTTCTGGGTTCCCATCTTTCCAGAAAATTTTGGGTCGACTATTTTGACAGCAAACAAACTCAAAATGATTATTGCCATCTACTATGCCATTGATTTGATTGGACCGAAATAGATGGCCTTCAAAGTCCATGTGAAAAAGTCCGTAAGTGAAAAATTCCTTGTGATTGCGTACAGAACTTTATAGGAAAGTAACGAAGATGAAATAAGCAATTGAATTAAGGAAATATAATTATTCTGCGAAAATAGGTCGAAAGCGTTATCGCTAACCTAATGAAGATAATTCAAGGAGCGTAAATGAGGTATTGTTAAATTTTCCACCATGGAAACTTGGTTATAAGGATTTTCAGTCAACCAACGATGAGTTAAATTAAATATTTTGTATCTTTACCAGTGAAAATTCATTTTAAAATGATTAAAAAATGAAGAAAAAAGGAAAATTTATTCGTCGTAGCATTGCTGGTCTCACGAAAATATTTTTAAAGTTGCTGAAAAACATTTTAGAGCGAATTTTCAAAAGGACTGAAAGAATTTTTAATTATATTTAAGTTGAAATTATTTCCATCAAACGATAAACAATTGTGATTCAACCTGAAATTTGGTTTAAATAGTTAAGAATAGAGCTCACGCCAGAATTAGCTACTTAAAATTGAGAAATTGGGCTGTTATATGAAGTCAAACATACCAAATTATTTTATGTTTAGTTTTACAAAAGAGAGCCTTTTGAAAATGAATTTCACAATAATACAAGAAGGAGATAATCGCAATGAATGAATAATGAGAAATACATTGTTTTCAAGGGATAGGAATTCGGTTGCTATTGCTTCATCGTTCTCACCACAGGTTTTTCCTTTTCAATCAAGGAACCATTCATCGCTGGAGGTGGATAATGCGATCGGCAGTTGAGGGGCGATTATTTATTCTCAGATCTTCCCATATCATTATCCACACATCATGAGTCTCTTTTGAGAAGGGGTCCAAAACCAACGAGGAATAAATAAGAGGAAACAACACCATTTTACATGCTTTTATCCGTGATCAGGAAACGAAATAAAAGCCGGCGCCCGAGGCATAACTCGTTCAGCAGATGGATTGTTTCCGACGTGCTTTTTATTCCTTTCGGACGGTAGAAATAAAACAACGATGAGAGAAAAAAAATAAAGAAAACAAATGGGAATAGCAAAATTTGCATTTGAAGACGGTGGGAAATAAGACCTACACTGAACCGGGGTCTAAGACAGAGAACCCGATTTTCAGCACTAATTTTGCCTGTGACGTGTCTTCACCACCACATTAATTCATATCTACATTATACTCTACGAGAAACCTAATCAGTGCATGGAAGGATTAGTTTTCATCAAAACGAGCACATAAATTTGATGAAAACGTAGCACGCATTCGCATACATGCAGATTTAGCATTCTTATTGTAGCAGTCAAAAAACAATAGGAAAAATGTGAGGCTACATATCACGCTGCCATACTGTTTTTTATTAATAAAATTCAATACGAAAGACCTTGAAACATATTTTTTCAATAAAACCATCTTTCTTAATTTTCTTCATTCAGTTTTGAGGCACTGCCCACCTTAAGGAGTGAACATCAAATTATTTGAAGTCGGACAAGTCTTTATTAGAGGTTATGTGAATACGCCCAGCAAAAGTTTTCGTGAGTAAAAAATAATTGTGTCACGATTTGAAATCAAAGATCACACATTTTTCAAATTTATTTGAATTAAGGTCAAAATAATGCTGAAATATATAAAATATGAGTAAATTGAGGTCTTATTAACGCCTGGACAGTCCCATTGAAGGAAATAAAATGGTGGAGGAAGGG
This sequence comes from Ischnura elegans, assembly GCF_921293095.1. NCBI lineage: Eukaryota > Metazoa > Arthropoda > Insecta > Odonata > Coenagrionidae > Ischnura > Ischnura elegans. Next base: position 90,929,556 of record NC_060249.1, read on the forward strand.
ATGGGGGAAAGGCATATCATGCGTCTCGGCTGAGGCTTTTTTAAGCTATGTTTTCTTCCTCCGGCGAGCTCTGAATCGCTTGCACGCCATGACACGAGAATACGACAAATCTCGTTTTATAGACACGCGAAAGAAATACGGACTCCAATGCTTTAGCACGCCAACGGATTGGCAATTATACGCCAGCGATCCTTCTACAGGTCTTCGATCTTTCTAAGAAAATAAAATATTGACGCACGGGAAAGAACCCAAAACTCTATAATCGATACACATTCTCACCCAAACTTGGTAAAGATAATACTCCAATCCAGTGAGGCAGCCAGGAATTTCGCTTGGGGGGGGGGGAGTCCAAAAGTAAGGGTGTTTTTTTTTAAATATGGTACCAAGTAGAGGGTTTTAAACTAATTTTAAAACTTTTCATAATCGGAGAAAATATTAATCATAATCAAATTTCATAATAATACTTTTCATAATCGAATTTTCATTTGACAAAGAAATCTTTTGTAAACAGATTTTTCAATAGTTTGTCTTCTTTTTTTAAGGAAAGTAATAGTGTTTATATATTCCAGGGGAGAGGGTGCAGACCCCCCGGACCTCCCCCTCGCTACGCCAGTGCTCCAACAAAGCTTACTGAAATACATCAAAAACTAAAATCGATTCATACGAAAAGGGCAAAAAAAATAAAGTACGCGATAGATAAAAGTACTATTTGTGATATTAACATAATTCCTGTAGTAAATATTTTCCTTTCTGATTCATCGCAGAAAGAAGCGCTAATAAATATGCACCAAAAAGAATTGAGAAGCTTAACTTTTCTGCGGAGAGGTTATTTACAAAAATAAAACTAAAGCGAATACTTTTCATTGATCTAATGAAACTTAGAGGTGCTGTTAATGTCCATCCTCAATTTCTTCTTCGGAGGCGCAGTTCTCACGCTCGCGGTTAAGTTAGTTTCGCAGTTCAAACGTTTTGTTCTTCATGAGCAAGTAAAATTTGCGCAGTTGGGATGAGTCATCAATAAGTGCACATTTAATTGCGTCCGTTCAAACAAACTAGATATTGAAAACCAATTGGCGCTTGAGTGTAATAATAATACAGGCTAAAAGACAAACTAAGCTACATCTGCCTGTCTAGCGTCTCGTAATCACTCACAACATTGTGACGATACATTCACCGAAAAATCCGTTCCAAGAGCATGTTAAAATCACAGGAGATAATTATCAATTCCATCGCAAATATCACTTAGTATAAAGATGAAATTGTTAAAAAATACGTGTATTTAAGGAACAATTCTTCAGTTACGACTGCACACTCACAGATCATATAATCCCAATTCATCAATGCGCGCATTTACAAATAAAAAATTGGTATTACAAAGCTGAAAATTTTCGGGAGTTCATCGAATTAATTCCCTTTTACGGATTAAGTAATTTGCAAATAATTTCATCTCAACTGGCCAACATTTCAAAGATGATGAAAATGTATTAATTAAGTTCAGATGAAGTGCTATTTTTGTCGGCCAAAATTGATAATTTACTGCATTTTATTTGGAAATTATTTCACTGGGAAGAATCTAAAGCCACCAATTCGTACACAGAAGATGATTAATGCTTATTCTCGCATCGTTCGAGCAACGAATTCCTACCCGCACATTGGTTCCTCCTTTTATATGTACCCCAATTCCGTCGCTCCAATTACTTGCCCACCTCTGACGCAGCAAAAGCCTTGCGCAAGCCGATCGTCCGTGATAAAGGCCATTCATTCCATCCAATTAACACTTGAAGGTGCCAAAAGTACGAATTAGGGGGCGGAGGAAATTGGCCCCTAATGTGCCAAGCTTTCTCAATAAATGACGCCTCGAAAAACTAACTCGTGAACCTGTATTTAAAGCACAAGGTACCTTTTTTCCACCCCGCAAAGGTTGCCTTTCGGAGAAATCGAACTCTAACGAAATGATTCCGCAATAACGCGTGTTTAAAAAAGAGTTTTCCTGAACACAACTTCGCATGAGACCAATAAGGTGTGGTCAAGGTCATTTTCACGCAGACCTTGTAATTTCAAGAGCTATACTTTTCGTCTTCTCTCAGAGGGTAATTTCCCATATTTTTCCTGGGATCGCGTCAAAAAAATATAAAATTTAAAAAAAATCTCCACCTTAATAACCCCAGATTTCGAATGTTCCGGCCATTTTCTACTCGCGGGAATTCGATTTCGCAGAAACATATCTCGCTCGTATCCCTGATCAATTAATCTAAAAACGGCGTAGAATACGCCTGTCACTTGGAAAACCCACGCTCACCGACGAGAAGAGTGTGATTGGGGCCAATGAAGCCAGGTTGTGAGAGCAAATTGAGGAAATTCGAATGGAGCTCAACCGGATTTGAAATCATCGTGGTCAAATTACGCCATTAAACACCTTCGCGAAGGCTTAGCGACGGATGTAATCATGGGGTGACCGCTTGATGAACGTTGCCCAGCAAGATGAAGTGCTCCTAACCTTTTCGAGAGCAATATCTCATCACCGCCTCCTCCTCTTACTTGTGCTTATCATTTATCATTTGATATTTCACCAATTGAAAGGCTGGACTTCGGGTTTTCTCCGCTTGAAACTTCAATTTTGAAGCCATCCAACCACTTTCTTTTTCAGAAAATAATCCAAATTTACAACGAAATTATGTTTTTTCACGTAACAAAGACTAATAATTACGATTCTGGGCATTGGCAAAAAAAATATGATCGGATTAGTTAAGATTTTAACCCAAAATTTTCAATGTATCCGTCAACGCCCACGGGTGCCATATGGCACCCAGTGCAGTGCCGTACCAATACTCCTGCAACGCATTTAATATGTGAATTTTAGCGTACATTTCGGTGCACATACTTAGTAGAAGATTTCCTCTATTATTCACTCAGTTTGGATTGTGTTCATTGTGTTTAGCTCATATGTATCATACTTTATAAAAATGAAACGTGTGATTAAAAAAAACTTTGGGCGCTGACGGGTAAATGCATTATGTATGGAAGAAGGCTAAAAAGTCCAGAAAAAATTCAACATTGCTCAAGTAAATGATTGGAGTGATAGGTGAAAGAAAGAGTGATATAAGGTACTAGGGGGAGAATGCAAAGATACCTAGATTCGTAATTAGCCTTATGACGGCAGACGAAATAAGTTTTCCTGGATATCACACAATTACTTATACCACTTATTTTTTAACAGAGCGCGACCCGGGTTTCAATGAATTATCATCATCTTCTGGCACAAATATTTATCCAGGAAACGTTATAATGGAACACCACAATGTTAATCAAGAGTTAATGAATTTTTGGCAGACGTAATGAGTTATTTTAAGGAGTTAGAATTTCAAATATATACCGAAAGACATTGAAGTTTATAGGATGAGCTTTGCCCTTTTTTAAGACTTGAGTCCAGCATGAACTTAGACACCACCATTCTTCTACGATACATTAAATCTTACTCGTATCTCATTATTCTCATCATCTCACAACACTAGGATTGCCATTAAAGAACTAAAAAGAATTTCTATTCTGAAAAAATGAATAAATATTACTATTTTATCAAGGGAACTGCATAGAGAAAGCCCAATTCCATCCAATAGAAGGCTTATTTATGCTGCCACTTCGGTCGCATTTTAATCGGTTTTCAAAAATGTCCGCAGCGAATTTTGTACTTAGTGTTATCAATACTCGATTGATGATGATGATAAATGGGAAAGGAATTTTCGGTGAATTTATGGCGTAGAATTTAAGGGAAAGATGTAAAAAAAATTCAGACGTGCAAATGGCAAAGCAAAATAGGAAATAATTTTAGGGCCGAACCATCATCACAAATATAATACAATTGCTTCGCGGAGAATACAACGCCCATTGAAGAATGTATAATTGAGTATACTATTAGGACTCGGACCTTGTCAAGTAACATGAGACGGAAATATATTTATTATGTAATCAAATGAAAATTTTCGGATACTTACGCTTCGTGAAGCATGAATTTGTGTTTTTCCGACTTTTATTTGTTTGTAAACAAATAAATCAACATTCAGCCCTAAGGATGAGCCCCGAGTCGGAGCTTGAAAAGTTGGCTATTATGAATAAATAAACCCGGTGGGAATGCCGAGAAGGGTTTACCCACTTAACGCTTTGGTTGAAATCAGTAAAAGATGACCGTATTATCTTTCATTATGACTAAAGAAAGCGGAAACTTTTTCTCTCGAATAAAATGGGAACTGCCATTTACATTCATTAAACGATGCAGCACTGAAGTGAATGCCGGATCTAAGCTCAATATTCCGGTTTTGTGCAAGACATTATTTATCCCAATGAGAAGGTCACTAAAAGGTTTCTCTGGTACTTCCAAACGCCAGGGAATACCACGACGACCTAGACGACATTTCCTGGGTCAAAGACAAATTCCTTTCGAACGCCAAAGGAAGGGCTAGAGTTGGGACATGAAATACCTCATCAATTTCTTTCGATCTCTCTGCTTTTAAGAGTTTTCGATCAAGGCGCATATACCACGTTGTACCACAGTGGTCAACAATTTTTTCCAAAACAATTCTTTCCCAACACCAAACTAAGTTTTAAGAAAATAAAATGAGCAAAACTAAGTCAAGTAATTGTACTACGTTTTCAAGATTTGATCGATATATTGTACTTGCGGGTGACTCCCGTAAAAGTTATCACCGTGGCTAGTCCCGGTATACTTAAATTGATCGATATAGTTCCAAAAAAGTCTCGCAGTGGCAGTAATCTATGTATTTTTACTTTGCTGTATTAACTTTGGACCTCTCTCTACAGTCATTATTTATTTGAACCTTGGTCGATCTCACAAAATCGGATTTTACGAAATATTATCATATAACTTAAATGAAATACCATCACATTACACCTTAGCGCATTTAGTATACTTGTAGTGAATTTGGATTGGGGGAATAATGCCACTATTTTGCAATATTTTTTAAATATCCTGTAAAAATATATTTATTGCTAAAAATATCACACCTTAGGTTTATTTAATGAATACTCGTGTTATTGCGATGTATTTGATTACAGGGAGGAGAAATATGGCAGGAGAAACGCTCAAATAGAAAATTTATTTCGGCATCTTTATAAAGCCATTATGCAAAAAAAAACAACAAGCCGTTATCAAAAATTAATAGCCCTTGGATACGAGATGATTCTGAAAAACATTATTCTGTTTGTATGCACAAACTAGACTAGGAAGCAATAATCTGACCAAGGTACTAGTAAGATTTCTTTTTGCTTATTTTTAATTCAATCCGCTATTTTATTCTACATGTATAAATGTAGTAATAAAACAAATGACATTTAAAAGTCACAAATCACACTAATTTTGGTACTTTCTCTAGAGAAATACTAGGATCTTTACTAAAGGGGGCCACAGTTTTATAGCCGCGTCTATTAGCAACAAGTTAAAAGGATTTTCACCTTAAAAATGTTTCACATATGACGTGAAAAAAATAAGAAATATATCTTAGGAAGCTCATTCTCCGGAGCGAAGAAAAGCCTATAGAGTTGATGACTTCTTTTTGAGATTCTAGGAACACCTTTCGTCACGGAAGCATAAACAGCTCTGGCACAACTAGCCCTAGGAACAAAGGCGTGGCAAAGATGCTACACCAGCGCACGTCAGCATTAGATTTAGACAGATAATAAAAAAATTTTCTCCTCATAGCTGCTGTTCCTGGAGGAATCTAATGGAAACCGTGGATTTCCCTCGGGCATTTAGTCATCAACTCTCACACACAAAAAGTCTTCATCTTTAACCTTCAAGAGAGTTATAAGTCTCGAAAATAATGGGCCTTATGGAGAAAAATCTGGAATCCTGCCCTTAGGGGAGAGTTCCATTGCGATCTGGAAGCATTTTTAATGAAAATATTTAAAAAGGCATGAGAAAAATAGCTGCACAACCTGAGCTACGTATTTTCGATGCCTATGAGAGTCTTCTGAATATAATTCTCCAGGATGACACTGATGGGTGAAAAGAGCAATGCGTCAACCAAATGAAATGTCTACTTAGAAAAAAAATCGCTGCTTCACACTGGCTACTATGTTCGCTAGCACGCAAGACAAGGCTCACTTGCTATCATATTCACAGGGCCAAGCGAGAATTATAATTAGAAGCAAAGTTATTCTAAGCTATTAATTGCCTGGCTGATTATCATGCAATGTTAGAGCTGGTAATTTGAAATCCCCACAAATTGCACAATTCGAAGAGAAGAAACAATTTTTATATGAGAATATATGGTATTCACATATTTTATTTCGTGATGGAAAGAAATACGAAGCCAACAAGCACACGTTATGACATTGAAACCATGGAAAAGGCAGCATAATATTAGATAACAACAGAAATTTCAACCTTCAGAAGCAAAGGCAAGAATGAATGTCACTCAGTTAAGGAGTTTCTACTTTATTATCGCTGCACGAGAAACGCACCAGAAAATTGCTCTGCTCGCAAGTTGTAAGAATAATAAAGATTCTACTCTAATTTACCGCAATGAAGCAATAGATACTGTGTGATAATACACGAAAAATACCAAGTTTTAAATATGTTAGAAGATAAAATAAATATTTTACCATTATTGGGCGAATAACAATCTATATTCCTCTGTTTAAAAAGTTTCTTAGGTACACAAAACCTGAAATATGGTATTTTTAATATGATCCGTCGGTGTCCAGAAGTCCCTTTTTCGTCATTTCCTGATTATTATTATTGCTATTTTATTATTATTATTAATGTTATTATTATTATCTCGAACAACTTGCGAACTTCTTTCCGACCTCTTTCCACAGACACGCGCAGGGAAGAGAGCCCGCCTCAAAAATCCCACGAGTGAGCTGTCAACATCGGGGTAGTATCTCTCACTCAGCCTTACTCCTCAAACCACGGCCTTCCTCGTGAAATCCAGTCCGAAATGAAACAGACGCACAAACAGAAAAGCCTACCCTCTCAACTTCTCCTTTCCTCTCTCTCTCTCCACCACCCAGCCTTTAAATTTTAAACGATAACAAAAGAAATGCCCCAACGCCCCGTGGCGGTCTCCTCCAAAAGGACCCACCTTCCCCGTGATCCCGGCAGCTCCTCGGGTGTCTTTCTCAATATGAGGCCAGCCGGCGCCGCGCCGCCCGCCTCTTCACGCGGGGAAATGAAAAGGCTCGGCCGGTGTGAGGTGGGTGAGAGGTTTTCGGTGAGAAAGCTCCTCAGGGCGATTATAAAAGAATGGTGGAAGACTGGTGGGATGTCCAGGGACTCGCTTTTGGAGTATGGCCCGAATGGCGAGAGCGGTCTCCTTCCAACACACAAGGGCTTTCGAAGTCTGGGGGCTCAGCGAGGACAATATGTTACAAATGTCACGAGTGACTATAGCTCGAATGCTATCCGAACGTGCCGTACTTCCCTCTGCCATTCCATTTTCAGTTGTGGAAGGCGTTGTCTCAAAAGGATATCCGTCTTCCGTGAGATTTATTGCGCGTCTCAACTGTTTACTTTCAAGTTTCAACACGCTTCCTGCGATGCGATGGAGCTCGTTTACTTTTTTAAAAATTTTCTCGGTTTCCCTGAATGGATGCTTACGACCACATCCGTATTCACATTTTGGCTGAGTTAATATTGATGGGATACTGTTTGTTAATCATCTCCCAAAGCAAAACGAGGGAGAGGGAAAACGAAAAATATTAACAAGGGAACAGATTGAGTGCACAAAAGTAGGAGATTACTATACATTTGAATTTCAGTAATATACTAATATATCAATCCAATTTGTACTACCCACTTTGCACAATTTTAATTTTTCTGCATTTTAATTAAATAAAAATGCATTGAGTATATTTTTGTAACTTGATATTCATTTATACATTTGGAAAATTTTATAATTATTTTCAAAGGTAATTGCATAAATGGTTATAAGAAAGGAGGGTTTAAAATGGAATCCCTCGCCTAATAATCATCCACTCCTTATCCTTGTTTGGGCATAACTATTTATTCGTAGTTATGTACGAGAAATTACATAAACATGTTTCTCGCTAAACACTATCTCTTAGAAAAAAGGGTATTCAACGAAAATTTACACAAGGACTTATTGTAAAGAAATGAGTGCTTGTCTCGAATAATATTTAAACGTCATTGCTTAATAGACTATATACAGCAGTCGAGAAAATAATTCTACAATTTCCACATACTTCCGAGGTCAAGGAAACGGTAGAAAATGCTAGGAAAGTTTATCTTTAAGAACGCTTTATTTTCTGTTTTTACAAGCTCGAACCTCGACAAGAAAGGTCATCAGTGTATCACAAAGCATTTAAACTCTAGCGTGAATCACTGCCTCGAAGAGTTAAAAAAAATTTGTTCCTCGAGAACGAAAAGAACTCGAAGGGAGCTGTTACCTTAACCTCCGCAGCCATAAAAACGGCAATAATTCATGTACTTCAATTGTAAAACTTCATTAAGACGTGAAACTTTAACCTCGGTAAATTGGGCTTAAATCATAGCCTCTGCTCCCTAAGACTATGTGATCATAACACTCTTATGGCATGGTTGACTGCAGATACCAAGGTGGACCACTCTATTAATCAACCCGAAACCTAAAAAAAAATTACAGCTTAACAGATTAAGCCGTTGTGGTAGGGGCCGAGGTATTATTTTTATTTATCCTTTCCCAGAGAAAACCCCCTCTTTCGGTTTTCATACGTCGCAACGAAAGGGAAAACGCTTTAGCTATGAAAACAAAACAACAAATACTGTCTGATAATACCCAGAAAATTCCAAGCTTTAAATACGTTAGAAGATAGATAAATTTTCAATAATTATTGGGTAAGAATAATCCATAGCCCTCTAATATCAAACTTCATCAGGTACGCAAAACCTGGGTTATGTTAATAATCATCCAAACTTATGGGATGCGGTTCAACGGCCTTCAATATTAAAATATGCTGAAATGTTGCGGCTCTAAACATGTAGATTCTGTATCAACTTGCCAGAATCTCCGAAAAACCGGAAATATCAATCATAGAAAGACGTTTCCTGATGAGTACTTGGAGTTGCATAGTTAAACGGGAAAGGTGCTAAAAAACAGCCTAATTTTCAAACTATTCAAAATGTTTCGAATGCATTTAAAATTTCATGCCATGGGTGCCTTAAGAGTATCCACCAATACCATTCGACCGGTCGTTTTTTTAAATGATGCATTAATCCTTTTAAATTCACGCTATCATCTTGTTACTTCCATGGTGTAGAGAGTAAATAATTCCCTGAATCATGAATTAGAAAATTTTGACTTGCTGTTTTCTATAAATAAAACTCAGGCATATCATGGACAGGAACCAGTGGAAAACGCTCACTCCATACACTCTGGAAGTTTAATGCACCTATTAAACGAGGGATACAGGCAGTGGCGTAGCCAGGAATTTTGTTCGGGGGGTCCAAAACCAGGGGTGAAAATTTTTGAAAAACAGGGTACTAAGTAATAGGTTTTAAACTATGAGAATAAACTAAAATGGTAAACTTCCACAAAATTTTATTTACTTCAGTACCGACCCCGTTTCGAATATGACCTTGATAATGACACTACGTGTCGAAACCGGGTCGGTACTGAAGTAAATAAAATTGTTTGGAAGTTTACCATTTTAGTTTATTCTCATGGATATAAAACATTTCCACCAGATATCGCCGGACACTGTGCATTAGGTTTTAAACTAATTTTATCACTCCTCATATAATCGATAAAACTTCATATGTCAAAGAAATATTTTGTAAATTTATGATTTTTCAATATCTTGTTTTCTTTTATAAAGGAGAATAATTGTGTTTTTATATTTCGGGGGTGGAGGGGTGCCGACCCCCCGGACTACGCCGCTGGATACAGGCCACAGGTATGTAAACCACGACGAAGTACGAGCGGTCTAGAGGGAGTGCTGCGTCATCCTAAGTGTTTCTAGCGTAGCATTACGGTCGGAGTCCGTTTGACCCCGGGTTATAAATAACAATTATATTATAGAGACAAACCCGCAGTTATATTCCCTGTTCAATGGAACAGAGCCTCACAATATTCATCGTTATTTACCACCGCTGTGGAAGCACAAGGTGTGGCATTACAAGCATATGACGACGGGCAATATGATGTATTTGAACCTAAGTCTTAGCTGCCTTTAGTTTAGTCATACACACTCAAAATGCCTTCCTCCCTCCACATATTTTCCGCAAATAGAGTAAAATGTACCACTACAACTTGTCCACTATTCTTAGGCCTCTTGGGGATGGAAGTATTTTCCTTTTTAGATATGAAAGTGTAGTTGAATCAACAATCATCTGCAGTTTCAGAATAAGATGAGGCAGGAGAGAAAAGAACTATGATAAAATCATAGACAGTTACGAATTTTTCACCCCGAAGGAACCTAGGTAAACTCTTGATTGCTCTGATGTCAAAAATCTGTGCTCGATTGTATAAAATAATGGAAATGTAAAAACAATCTTTCAGTGTATCTATTCGTCGCATGACTTTTAATGAAAGTCACGGGTAAATTGATCAAATGAAATAAATTAATTTAATGTTCTCTATTTCTTTGCTCATTTCAGTTTTGTTACAGTTATTGTGGTGTTTTCTTTCGATTGACCCGCGAATCTTATGTTCTAATCTACAAAAGGAGACTAAAACTCTTTCATGTTTCCTTTCCTTTGAAATCGCAACAAATATGGTAAATGTGATGCAGTAAAACGTGACATTAGCTACAGAAGATAAATTAAAAACCCCACGTCATCATTTTGCATCGGAACCTGAGCAGCCGACGATTCCGGTGCTAATGAAGATGAAAGGAATTACTAGAAATCAGTACGTTTATTTCGATCATTTCGTCACCAAGAGAAATCTTTAGCTAACATTAGCCCCCATTAAGAAAATAGAATAACAATTACTGTTAGAGTTTCTAATTTATACGCGATCTTGAGCTGGCGACCACTTACAAGAACCGGAAAAACACTCCACTGTGAGCAACTTAAGGTGACATTCGTAAGAAAATATTCTATTATTCTGTGGGTAAACTATTCTCTAGATTCCCACCGGATTAAAAAACCATTTTCGCCGAGATTTTGAGTCCCTAGTCGGAGCTCGGTCGCAGAGTCGGAGTTTCGAGCACACAGTCGGAGTAAAAATTGAGTTTTTTCTATTGCCACTCTGTACTAATTGTTAAGCAAACAACCCGGTGGCAATCCCGAGAGAAGTTTACCCACATAATTCGCTGGGAAAGGATCGAATCTTATTATAACATTCTCTCTTCCTTCCATCAAAAACGACCACTTTATTCAGGATAGCTCACAAAAGTGCTCAGACGATCGAGAAACCTGCCTCACCCACGCTAGTGCATGGAGCTGGGACGGAGTTGGAGCAAAAACGAGCTCGACTCAGCGCCTATTAAGAATGAGACAGTTAGCTGAGGCTTAAACTTATCATTAACGGTCGAGCGGGAACTCTTGATTGCGGTCGGGAAATGAATCTGAATTTTTTTAGAACCGACAAGAGCTGGGATAGGGAAGAGGAGAGAGAAGTAAGTATGGGGAAGAGGGGAAGAGGTGATAGGCGTGCGCTGGGCCGGAGCCTGTCCCAATTGGGTGCACTTAATTAAGGGAGGGCTTAAATTATCCTCCTCTCGCTCCACCGAAGAGAGGGCTGACCCCTTCGACCCACGCCTCCCTAAAGGGATGTCTCTCTCTCTCTCATCCCGTCCATTTCCCCGTCTCGCACTCTCTCGGCCCTCGGCTTATATTTCCCCCACGCCCCCACGGCACTATAAAAAAAACTCCCTCCAACCAAAGCCACACCTCCCACCTACCCCGAGGAAGTACCCAACTCTTTCCAATTTTTTAATTTCCCATTTCCCATCGTATTTGGTTCATGGAAACGCTACAGGTATCTACGACAGTGCGATGATTCAAATTAGCCATTTTAAGTTTAATAAAAAACTTTTTAAATTTCACATGTTATTTATTTTAATTGTTTATTATAAATTTTACAAAGCTTTTTATTTGATATGAAGTAATTTCACCAAGTCAGGCCTCAAACCATCAATTTTAGCCATTTAAATTAATGAAAACCTGGTAACTCATGCAAAAATTTTGCACTTTCCCTTTCATTTAATTTTTAATATTTTTCCTGCTTATGTTAGTTTCTTTGGTTAAGTTATAGATTTAACGGGTTTTTAAATCTCATTTTTTTAAGTTTACAATTAAAAAATGTGTGGAGTCAATATACATCGAGCGATTAATAGACATGGAAAAATAGAAACTTTTAAGTCAAATGAATGGATGAATAGAGAAACTTGAGATTGTATTTTTCGTCATATTTTCGAAGCCGGTGATTCAACGTTTAAAACGATTCTTCATTTATCACTGCAGTATTAATGGGGCATAAACGGAATGACAGAAAAATATCTTTTTGTAATAATATATACATAATTTGCCATTTTGCTCAACTGGAAATTCGTGCAAAAAAATAAACGTACAAATAAAAATTTTAAAATACACAAGTAATAATTATAACATCATTACACTAACAATAATATGACAATAACGGTTTACAAGCATAAAAATATACTTTTAATAAACATAATGCTCTGCTTTAATTATCATAATTACTATTAGAGGCTGTTATGTCACCCCTTTTTTTGTTCGTACATAGTCGCTCGTGTAGTGCCACTGCAAAAGGTTTGAAAAATTTATACTATCAGTAGTAATTTAAAATGACGCATAACATATTATATGATAAATTATAGTGGCCGTAACGTTACAAAAATATAGACAGCTGAACAAAATGACTCTGTTAAAAGTGCATGGTTCTTCACGTTCTCTTCGAGCAAAATATTGCTAGAAAGAGGACTCACACGATTTTACGCGGTACCCATCGTTTCAGCTATATCAATAATTACAACGCCCTGAAAAGTTATTATAGTTGCTGTGGGAGCATTGAATGAGGATAAATTTATAGGTATTTCACCGTGGCATATGCGGGTGCCTTGCATCGATAGGGGGAAATTGAGCAGTAGTACATTTATGCGCAAAATCACTTGATGAATTACCCTTCAATGAGAAACAAAAAACAATTTTGATGCTAAATATTTTTGATATAAATGTAAACGATCACAATCCTGTCTTTCTTTTTAGACATCGATCATAATTCGTACAAGAGGAAGAATACACATAAAATTAATAGCAATTCTTCGAAAGTTCTTTTTGCAGCTTAAGTAGCACAAGTATTCATTTTTAAGAATTTATGTTTATAACTTATAAAGATAAAATATTTTTTCCTAAGAGCAAATGTAACACAAGTACTCAATCTAATTTATCATTCCGTACGCAATTCCGTGTCATAACTCAGACTATAAATGAAAAGATTACTTAGCTTTCCAGAATCACATCAAGTGATGACAAGTCGAAGAAATATTAACAGAAAAATCATAAAAAGTAGAGGAAAAAGGAACGAGGTGCCATTATTCCGTAAGATTTTATCGCGAATGAAATGCATAGTAACACGCTGTGACTATCTTTCCGCATCAAAACATCACAGAAGTTACAGGAAACACAGTGGACGGAATGAAAAATGGCTATGCAAAGTAAACAAGTTGTGCTCGCATTTCAAAGGATCACGAATGCCAACCTAATCACGGAAGCACCCTGGTGGGCTTTGGCGAGGGCTAGCATTAAAAATGCAGTTGACAAGAGTTTGAGGTATTGGTGCATTTGTAATGGGGAAATGCATTCACAGCGAATTATAAGCATGAGCCAAGAAATATAGTCACTGTATTTACACGATAAACATTGATGTTTCAAGATTGTTATCGAGTCTAATTAAAAAAAATGCGTGACGATTGTCTCATGATCTCAAGCGTAAACATTCCGGGGACAAAGCTACATCTGTGTCAATTGAAGCGGTACTGCGTAGAATGTTGCTGTCTCTTTTCTCCTTCAATCCCATGAGCATATATCATTAGGATCAGTGGCGTAACTAGGAATATGATTTGGATGGTTGGAATAGCCTCAGGTGGCGACCTCCCAGGCAACGGCGGAACGGGAAAATATTTGGAAAATACCATGCTTTGAATTACATTTTACACCATTTTTGCGCTAAAATTTTTTAACTTTAAGCAGATTCATTTATTATATTTCAAAACTAGACTATAGTTTTAAATATTTTTTTTTAATTTCTCTGAGGCTTTGGGGGGATCTATCCCTTTATCTTCCCCATCATTACGCCACTGATTAGGAATATCAATTTTCACAATCTACCAACTGAATAGGTTAGAAAATTTGAAAATAATAGATTTATACCTTATGATATCTAGCTTACATGGTATTATATGACGACAACTATTATGGATACTTAATGATGATTTCCCTATGTCAAAATAATAACAATTAAAAGCCTCCTGATAAAATTTTTAGAAATACCTTTTCTTGTTCTTATGTATCAATGGCAGCCGTCCAAAGGTTAGTATGATGGTAAATAAGGTGAAATGAAAATGTATCTCGATGAAATAGGAAGGACTTTTTAAAATTAAATTCTACCGAGAGAAAAAAATGTGGTAAGTGGTTGAGAAAAGGAATATTCACTAGGGAAACATATAGGCCTAAATATCGACATATAATGCATGGAATGAAAAATAAATGCGCAAGAAATTCATAATCGGCCATCATTGACAAATTAAACACTTTAATTATAAGATTGAATTGATTTTCCCGAATTATGCATGCAATTATAGCCAACGAAGATTAAATATACATTGAGTATCAAATTATTATTAATCTTAGTTTCTTGGATAAGATACGGAAGATTAGGAGACAACCCCTGGAAAACACGAAAAATTATGCGTCCTCATTGCAATCAGTTGTAACAGACACGCGCAGCTATTAAGCAGTTAATATTTGCAATACCGAAAAAAGATTTTTATATTATATCTCCCTCTGCGTGCACATATAATGTTCGTAGTAAATACTGACGTACTGCGTTTTTAACCGGCAAAACTTCACAGGCAAAATACTTTTTAGGGCTGCACGAAAACAGTAAGAGATAAAATGATCAGTATAAAATCAATGGTACGGACCAGTGAATTGAATATATATTGAAGTTAATCAAAGAAGTGTAAAAAAATACATAAAATAACATATCAAATTCCTTTCCAATACTTGCCAAGAATGTGTAGTGTCTTTCATGAAACAATCAATGAAATTTCTTGGCAAGTTACCACTAAAATAAAACAAGCAAAAGGCGCGTCTACAGAACAGCAGGCACGCTGAACAGTAATGGTGAAATATTCAACTTTTTAAACCTGGGGATTCAGAAGAAAGCCGCTTTCTGACGTCCTTATTAAGAAAGCCTTCGGGGAGAATCACGAATTTCACAATTTACATAGTAAGCAACCTGCTGAATACCTGGTAATTAAGTCGTGATCTCGAGAGAGACTAGGAGGAAGTGCTATATCATGCAATGATAAAATAGTCATAAATTTGAATCGAAATCACACGAGGACAAAAATGCAAAATGAGTGAGATATTTCATTAGAGTGATCGGGCATACCGCGGACATAACCAATAATTAATCGAACGTTTAATCAATTATCTTGTTCTAGGTTAAGTATCTAGGCCATTCATAGGGAAAATCGCAAAAAATACAGCGTAATTACACGTGATGACAAGTCTACTTTCAAGAAGAACACGACCCTATGATAAATCGAAAGCTGAAGATCTTAAATTCAAGGTTCTAGATCTTGAAGGATATCCCAAGGCGGTATTTGAGAAACCAAAGGGAACAAAAGATTTAAGTCATACTCTGGTTGCTCAAGAGCAGAGATAATCACTTCCGTATCAACGGCAAGAAATGTAAACCATGGCATGGCATGTCATGTAGACATGATTTTAAAAATAACTGAAATATCAGACAAACATAATAAATTGCCCGCTAGTATGGCATGATGTGCCGGGAAGGAGAAATTAAATAAAAATTATTTTTGCTTAAATAGTCGTCCTCATCTTTGACATATCTGCCTCATAAATTTACTAAATTAATGGTCCCATGAATATGTAAAACGTAACTAAACTAACATTTAATGGCAAGGATGATTTGTTTATTTTTTCACTACATTATTTAACTACTTTATCCTTACATGTCATCGATGTTTGATTTTGAAAGAGGCAAAACAGTAAAGTTGATGAGTATCAAATACAAAAAATGATAATTTCGTAATCATGCGGTCCAAAAGGCAAGGAAATAATTATTAAATCCTATGCAGCTGCGTCACAATATTTTGTACTTATTCCTCAATGTCTTTTATTAATTGCTTATGCCAATGATCATGTAAATTTGTCGACGATAGAGAAAGGTGTCTAGTTTGCCATATTAATTTCGCAATGTCTTTAACAGCAATTAAGAGATTAGGCTACAAACTGATTGAAGTGAAAGCCCTCAGAAGGGTAGGGGACAATTTAAGTATGCAAGGTAATTTAAAGAGGGGAGAAAGTTTACAATTTTTTCCGAGATGAAGATATTAACTCCTTGTGAATACGATTACCTACCTAAAAATATATCCATGGAAAAAGCTCAAGATGACAATGCTAAGATCCTCCAATACAGTATGATTAACACATGTTTATAGAGAAAGAAGAAACATCGTTCATTTAAATAAAAATGCTAGTTACCGCCCATAGCCGGTGGAATATGGGAAAAATAATCAAACTCCACAGCAGGCATGACTATTTAAAGTTTAGAATGTAATAAAAATCGCGTACTTTGACAAATTATAACGACAAAAAATGATTCATCATTATCAACGATCAATAACCCTAGTATTGGTTTGACCGCAGTTCTATGCACAACTGCGAATCGCTTGTTTTCACAATATCTCTTATGTTAACCCATTGAATTCATAAGATGCATGAAATACAACTTCGACGGAAGAGAACATATTAACTCTGGTCAAACTCAGTAAATAGAACTTGATTCTATTTCTTACACCAATAAAACGAGTTCAGACGCAGGGAAATCCAAGTACCAGTATCTAACTTATAGGTGTGACTCATTTCTCAGGGTTTTTTTTTCGGATTACATATCTTCTTGTTTACTTTACCTCCGACGCATCAGTCCCAGCGGTTATTCAGACGTGACATAAACGGTTCACGCACCGTCCGACAGTCAAGGCTTCACCAAACAACGTCTCCGTGAACGATCACGCCAAAAGATTCCCTCCCCAGGTAGTGAACGTCATACTTACATTGTCACCGTGGAAACCTTCACAGGTCGGAAAGGGTGCCTCAAGACATTGAGGAGGATATAATGGGCTACTTACAATGACCGCTGGGGCATATCTCGACATCAGCGTGTGTGCCAACACGGACGTTAAGAGCGCAGACCATTTTTTCGAAAGGTGATGGGTCTCCTCCTTCCTTTAACCCCTTCTTACAATGCGGACACCTTGTAGGGAGAAAGAGTAACACAAACGAGAGGCTGCGAGATGATATCGTGATTCGTAAAAGGGCCCAAGGTTTTCGGCTCCGGCGTCAGCCACCCAGGCCAAAAGGATGGGCGGCGCTCGGCGGAGGCCACACGGTAGTCCCCCGGGAGCACATCCCCACCCGCCCTGAAACAAAAATTCACGCTCCGGACACCCCTCCCTTTGAACTGGCAACCGTTCAAGCATTGAAATGAGATTTAACGTGCCCTATAAAACAACCATAAGTTTAAGCAGGGAGCAATGATATAAAGTTTGCAAGTCATTGCGAAGGTCACTGTGTAAAAGACGTCAAATTTCTGGCTCACCTACAATGATGATTCAGCGATGATACCTCACTGTTTTCAATGGTACACCTACAATTTATCGGAAAAAGTTGTAGAGTCATAGCCAGGGAGAAGATTAAATTCCATCTAGTTGCGATTTAATGACCAAAAAAAGCGTCCATAGGCCTATTATTTGTTACTACCAACGTAAAACCATATGCTTACACAGTTGGTATGCAAGAGCGCGATAAAGTTCGTGGAAACATGGAAAATAATTTTTTTTACACAATAATCACCAATTAAACAGAAAAGTATATGCTGCATAATAAAAATAATTGAATGACGTATTATCATTAACTTGGCCGCAACCAAAAATTTTAGCTTTTAATTACAGCTTATTGAAATTATTGCTGAATATCTCCATTTATTAGTACACACAAAATTCTTATCTTGGCTGCAATAAGATCTCGTTGGCCAATACCTACGTGAATATGCATTCATTAAAGTAGGATGTAAAGGTATTGAGGGTGTGAAAAAAATTGTAAATATTAGCCTACGTTAAATCAATCAAATCCGCGATAAATTCACCAAAAAATAGATAACAAATCCTCAGTTTTTCTTCCCTGCAATAATTAACACGTTAATTAAATACTATGCCAATATACATAAACGACATTTAATTAGAGAAACTTTCCATTTTAGGCGGTTAACTTTCCTCTACCATCAACAGGATTTACTCCCCTGCTTCACTTCACAAATCAGAGACAGAATCAAGTTACTACGGCGGGACTCACATCCCCTTTGGCGCCTAAGAACACGTAAACGCCGCGCTGGCGCCCAATGTCTCTCCGACCTTTCACAATCCGCCGAATAATCCCTCCTCAACCAGACCAACCATCAGCCCTCAACGGAGGGAATGACCTCAGGTCGCCCCCTTCCGCCAGAAATTAACCAACCACACAAATCTCTTTTAAGTTCCCCATCGGGGATTGCAAATCTATTGCCTCGCACGAAATCAAGTCTCATCGGATATGTATTGGCGCCATTCGTTGCATAACAAGAAAGTCAAGACGCCTCTCGCACCAAAAAGGGAGTATTCAAAGATGTCTGTACCCACGAGTAGGAAACATTCGGTTCCCTCGCATTTCAGATGGCAGTGTAATGGGCACCGTGGGAATACGATGCGAGTTCATGACCCAAGTGAAAGATGATTGCTCGAAGGTAATGCATATAAGAGAAACTCAATTGATGGATTGATAGTTCAGCACTATAGTCTCTTTTATTGCACCCCCTCTCTACCGCGATAAGCGTAGCCCCTGCTGGTTGGACTCACTTTCATTTTAATGAAAAAGAACAACCTTAGTAATTTCACAGAAATTTCTGTGAAATTTAAAAAGGTTGTTTTAATTCATTCAGCATGAATTTTCACAAAGTGAAAGCAAAATCAATTGATTTAATCACTTTCATTTTATTATTCTCTGCCAAAGAATTCTCACGGAAAAATGTTAACACTACTAAACGATATGGATAATGGCTGAGTGATACATTAACTCTTAAGAAATCATCCATTAAAATTTAGAATTAAAAATTTCGTTGAAGGAGGATAAGTTCTTAGATATGATAATACTATCCCAAAAACTCGTCCGAGGGGAAAATATACCTATCTAGAATTTGAAAAATAGCTGGAAATAGGATAAGAAGGGACTTCAGCTTGGAATAGGAAAAAAATAGATTACAGGGCACTAATAAAATTATATACACAAAAGAGAAGCACACTAAACACAGAAGGGACAATGGTATTCACGGATTAAAGCGTGTCTCACCACAGAGAAAGGAATAAATTCTCTCACTGAAATGCTGTCCCAACGTTCGGTGAGATAGGACGGGCAGTAAGTATTTCTTCATTTACTATCAGACTAATGAGTTTTTATAATGTGGTCATTTGGTATGCTCATTAAAAAATTATCATTACCCGCAGGTATACATCAAATCTGTGATAGTGGCGATGCCTCATAAGTAGACCACAATATCTCAAGGAATATCAATCTCTAATAAAAGGAAACTTGGCGAGAATGAAATGAGTCTATTATAACTTCATATCTTGCGCTTGGATAAAAAAGTGATATGAGATAAATAGTTCTTGAAACTTAAATCGAGACTTGGCGTTATCTCTGTATAACCCTAAAACCAAAAGACGGATCAGACGGCTCATCCCAAAAACTTTAAAGCTTTTGGAGCTGTAAGGAGCCAGTATATAAATCGCCGATTCTATCATCGCTGGTCTTTTTGCAAAGAAAATAAGACTAAATGCAGAGCATATCCGTATTCAAGGTGCCAATACTAAAAATGAGATGAGGATTTTACTTTATTTCTGCTTTGTGCTTAGTATGCATCCATTTAACTCCGGAAATTCACTGGTCTCGGTATTTATATCAATTCTTACAAAGAGGCTTTCCTAACACCAGTTTTCAAGATTTTGCTAAGCTTGACGAAGCCTTGACCAAAACATGATAAAAAGAATTGAAGAAAGAACAAATAGGTAAAGTGAAGGAGAAAGAAAAAATACCGTATACGTACATCGTTGCGATAAAGATAATCTTCAACAAGGGGAAGAGGTCCGAAGCGCGTTTGGACTCGCCAATGGGTCAGTGGGTGCTACGGACGCGCGGCCAAAGACACCTCACAAGTCGGCCATCGATGGTGAAGCAGTAAGGACGCTGGGATATCGCGTCAAGAGGAAAGGATCGAAGCTGAGGAGGTGGGAACGCTGGGTAAGTGGAGGAGACTAAGAATAGGGGGAAGGCCAGAGGATGATCACGCAGTGGAGCTCGAACTACGATGGAAAATACACTCCTGAGAGGAAACCTACCATTATTGTCCACCCGAGAATGATTAACAATGGGTTTCATTAACGCGAGGGGAACGCGAGCCTCACAGACTCGTAGTACGTGTGTGGAATCCGATTGGACAATACAATTTTCGTTTAATTTTTTTAACCATAAACCCAACAAGCCACTTACGCAAAAGAAAACATGGGACCAAAGATGATGAGAGCTTTAGATTGTATTTTGGGAAATGACTTGAAAGTCATCTCCTAGACTACGTGCTTTGCATAAAACAATATAGGCTCACAAATCCGTGGTAAAAATATGTAAGACCGCTAGATTTGATACTTTGAATGCATCTGAGAATGATTTTCTGTAACTGAAGATTTTTACTCATCTGTAACATTAAATTCTCCTTCGGTTAATTACTTTGGATTGGATTAGAAGAAACCGATGAAGGGCAGAAATTTTATAATTATATGGGTCCGTTGAAAACGTAAACACAGCAGATTTATTTTTTTGGAATTCTAGGGGCAAATTGAGCGACATTTTAGCCTGAAGTGTAAAAAAATCGCCACATTCAGAGAAAAAAATTAAACAACCTAAAGCTCAAAAACAGCACATAAAACAAAAATCATGAGTAAGTAAAATATTAGTCTTCATAAATTATACAATTAAAATTAATACTTTTAGCTTGATATTACGAGAAAAACTAATTTTTCTAACCCCATTCAAGTAGGACATTTTCAAAAAATTGAAAGCTTCCACATCCAGACGGCTCTTTTCCACTAAACCTTCATTTTATAACTTTGAATAGGAAATAGCTACGAAATAAACCATATCCTACCCCACAAAAGCTTTTGTGTGGCAGTAAAAAGTATACGTATGGTATGGTATTTGGAGGAGGCGACCGACAGCTGAGGTCATTTGCGCCATGAGGGAAGGGTGAGGAAGGAAGGGTGGAGAGAAACCCGGCGTCGGCGTTAGCCTGCTCTTAACGAAAGGCGCCAAGGGGACCACGGCTTAACGTCCCATCCGACGGACGGAGTGCTGCGCTTGAAGTGTCCTCCACACAACATTCAAGCAGGGATCGGGCAGTCTCTGAAAATTCTCTGCCACTGCCGGGATTTGAACCCGAGCCCGCCGGGTGGGAAAAAGTATACATTAACCCATTTCCGCACTTCGTAGGCATATGGATACACCCTACCGTGCTGAGCAAATGAGGCTCTTGATGAAAAACTGCGCTAAATTTTGTTTTCAAATTGTTACAAATATGCTTTTTAATGCTTTGTTAGCATAATCCGACTATTAGTTTATTTTTGAAACTGGTGTGCATAACTAAACTTGCTTACAGGGATGGACGCAATTCGGAATTTCAAAATGGGCGTCTACTAAATATAAATAAGATGCAAAGAATATTGAAAATAAAAATAAAAAGGCATTCATAAGATAATTTTAATTTTCCTTCATGCAAAACAATGCCTTCCTTAAAAATGTAATCCTTTTTTATGCTAGCAGGAAATGGATCATATTTGATTTTGACACCCAGCTAGCCATGTGGCCACTTGTCATTCTGAGGAAACTGTTCAATTAATACACTAGCGAAATCTTTTAAAAGGATAAGTCGCCAGTACGGTTGACTTAAGTTGACCGTGAGACCAAAACACCTAAATATTTTCAAAATCGCAAGCAGACATTTTACTGGGCAGAAATGAGTTCAGTTATTCTTTGTTTCATTATGTTTTTTAGATACATTAATAGTGTGCGAATAGGGTGCTACTCTCCTTCTGCTATCATGGAATTTTTTATTAAGATAAAATAATTTTTATCTTGTTTTGTAGTCTCCCAACGCTAGAATCTCATGAGCCACCCTCTAAAACCAATAAACGTCATACGAATCAACCTGAAATCCCGCCGTGACTACCTATGTCGAGTACATAATTGGTGGACTTTGAGACTCAATTCTGTACCTGACCACTATGAGCACTTCTAAAGGATCACGATAGCGATGAGGATCTGAGGTAGTTGCGAACAAGGGATACACCCGAATCAAGAACGGCACAAACGACTGGATGCAGTCCCGACGGGGGGATGGCCCGAGATCGCCAGCCTTATTATGCGACGTGATCGTTGAGATTTGTATCGCGTTCGCGGGAAGAAACCGGGGCAGGAGGTGAGGAGGAGTTAGGTGTAGAGGAGGGTAAGATTGGGTGAGGGCATGAGAAGATATTGTGGGGAGACTGGCATGGGGTGGAAACATGAGGGAACCAGAATTAGCTTTTAAGGTTTTTTTTATCTTACTCTCATCATTACAACCAAGCCATTCCACCACCCCAAGAAAAACTTCCACACGTCTCCCCACCATCCCTCCCCCTTCCTCTCTCTGACTTCGTTCTCGTTTCGTTTTTTTTTATTCTTCGCGTTCGAACCTTTTGTCGTCTTAAAGTACTATCGACCCTCTTCAAGAACGCGAGGAACAGCGTCCCATCACGCCTCCTCTCCCTCCGTCTTTAAAAGACTCGACAAAAGCATGCACGCCACCCACGCGCGGTAAACGCCTTGGAAACCTGCTCTCGCACCCCTCCCGACCCCACTGCCTCCGGACCTCCACCCTCCCGCTCCCCCGAAGGACTGACTCCCCGTAAGAATTTCTCCATTCCTTCAAGCCCTCACGTTAGCCACTCCCGAGCAGTCTCAAAGCTCCCACGATTCCAACTGTGCAAAATTCACCTGCTCGCGAAGTTATTCACTAAATATGACTTCGGATTTGTACTCGGAAAATTTCCGAAAAAAACCCACGTCCGAAGGGTAACGACATTCCAATCAATTGGGGATCTGTTATTACGAGGGCAGTTCAATAAGTAATCCAACACATTTTTGTTCACGGCCAATTTTGGTTTAAAAAGCTTGGATTCTTAAATTGAATGGAAGATGCAAATATTTTGTGGAGATCCATTACAAGATATGAAGTTATTCTTTGCTTCATTGTTTTTTGGATATATTAATAGTGAGTGTGACTCTTCCTCTGATATCATGGAATCTGTTATTAAGATAAAATAATTTTTAATTTATTTTGTACACTGCCTATGCTAAATAATCATGAGCCGCCCTCTAAAGATAATAAACGTCATACACATAACCTTTAAATACACCCGGTAATTAGGAAACAAAGCTACGGATAATAACACTAATTCAATGACGATTCAGATACCAACTCTTTCGTTAAAGTTAACTGCTAACCCCCTCGGATATAAAACAACGTTCTCACTGCGCAGCTTGCCCAAAATAGCTTAGGACACTGGTGTTTGCATTTGATTAATTGCAGATATACGAACTTTCCTGACCGTTTATTTCCCAATAACGTAAATTGGTGTCATTCCAATTGCTTTCTACATCTCTTATAGCTTCCCTGACACCTTTATTATATTAGTTTTGAAAGGGTTAATAATATGGCGTCGCGGGGCGGTCAAATGCGAGTGAGAACTGCAGTAGCATCATCACAGAGCCTGCCGAAAAATTCGAGTACAACCCTGACCCGACTAACCCGCCATTTTTTCATTTTATTGGATCTACGCAGTTCGGAGGTAGGGATTAGTTGACATTTCCTGGATCCCCTCCTGGCGTAATAAAGCTTGCGCAGATTGGATGCGACAGCATACGATATGATAAAGTCATACGATTTATTACCTGATGCATAGTGACTATTATAGACGAGGAGGACATCACCTTGGAATATGAAACGGGTGTGGGACTTGCAGTTATTCATGATAGAGCGATGCCTCTTTCCGTAAGCCACCTCACTCCATATTTTTAAGGGTGTCCGAAGGCTTTTCTAGGATTTGAAATAGACACACTTCGATTAATAGCCGAAGGTTCAACCCACGAGGCCACTTCAATGCCTATGAGTACAATATCTATCTATCGCTTAACGGATAGAATATAGGTCTACTAAAATATTTCTTTGGCCTGCTTTGTTCTATTTTTTTAGCTCGTAGACCATCACATGGTTCATCACGAAGTTATATGGTGAACACATATTTAGCAAAGATGGCGAAAATATACTTAAAACCGAATCAGTGGGAGAGGTATTACAAAGAAATATTTTATGGTTAACTATAATGACAAGGAATATCTCTTGGTAAGACTCAGCGAATGCACATTTTACCAAATTACCTAAACATCCTTATAAAGTTTTACAAAAAAATAGAAAAACAGCTTTAATTAATTCTGCATTTTCTGTGATCACGTTTATGTGTTTCTGCCTGAATAATATTCTTGATCTAAATCAGGTTAGGTAATGTATTTCCAAGAAAAATTATGAGTAGCATTGTTTCCAGTACCTCATGAAGAAAATAAAAAAATGCGTACCCCAAAAAAAAAAACATTGAGAAAATATGCTCCACCCTCTATCCTGACAAAAAAATAAACGACAAAGCAAGAGCCACAATCGATCACTCCTTTTTTTAAAAGGCCTCCGTATCGGTTCCGAAACCGTGTTGAATTGTGGTAATCTCTTTCTCCCCTCCCTTGACGACGGATCAGCTCGCCGCTGGGCCCCTCAGAAGTCAAAGGCATCTTCCCGAATACCTTCCGCCCCTAACCACTTATTTTTTTCACTCAGGAACAATCAGTAACGGTTCCAACCAGCGTCTCAAATTGCTTCAAGATCTCGGTGAAATGGTTCTTCATGCCTGTCTCTTCACTCAAGAAGAATTGCTTCCCCAAATCGACAAGCCATAGAATTAAATGCATTAAAAAGGCACGGTTATTAGAGCCAGCGAAGAAGCTAATGACTGTTTCATAAATAGTTTGACGGATGTCAAGTAATGAGGGCAAAATACATCAAATAATTATATTTATTAAAGCAAAATATATTTGAGAGGTAAACTTCTTTACGTTCATTCCCATTTCAACACTCATTTCAGATGCTCCCTGATAAATATTTAGCTTCGAGGATTTTTAAGCGTGAAATAGAAAACTAACTTATTTCTGGAAAAGGAAAAGTTCAAATAAGAATGTATTCTCCTCCTTTTATTCCTTACTTGACTCGATCGGAATATGCGTAAAACTACTAAAAGAGATGATTTGTTGGTAATTTTGGTGCAGAGTAACGTAACCACCTATTGATTCAGAGCCCTCGGTTTGATATGCATTGAGTTCCCAATTGAATCCGTACAATTTTTATATTCCTAACACAAAGTAGGATATAAGTATGTGAATTAAATCCTAGTTTAACCAGGAATTGTGTAATTTAAAATTGTTTTTTCCACTACCTCCAAATCTGTAAATTAAATAAGCTGTTTGAAAATAATTTCAGTGACAATTATGAAGATAAAACCGTGCATGGGTATCGTTTCTGCTTTTTTTCTCATCGCATTACGGTAAAACTTGGCGTATATGTCTCCCTTACTAATTCAACGGGAAAATTGATTTGAATAGGTGAGATTAGAGCTCACCTCGGACCTATCTTCAGTTATTGAATATTCGTATAATCATAGTAGGTGGCTAGTTCTTTCCGTAGGACACCTCACAGTGTGAGAACTTTTTAGCGGTATACAAGTACTTAGACTGGAAGTAAACCAACGACCCCTACGGCATTAGATATCGTTTCTACCATCCAAATTTTTAAGAATACCTAACATTTACCTACAACCGCTGTCAAGTGTGCTTAACCGCCTTACGTATTCAAGGAGTAGGATCAATCAGCAATAAATTACTCGATAGAGATCGAAGCATATCTGACTTTGGATGGAGGTGAATTCTAGTTGGAAGCAGAAATAAAGTTGGCTTGGTAGTGATATGCCTAAGCTTCTATATTGCCTTCATTTGATTAGTTATTCCAGTTTAATCTGGATTTAAAGTTAAAGAAATTTATTCACTCACCAATATGCTCCAAAGCGATGGCTTCGTTGTGATGGACGCCGCATATGACACCAAAAATAGCCCATGTGAAATAAGTGGAATCTTAAAAGGCCAAAGATCAATCGTGAGGCTCCAAAACGTGTAATGGCCGCATTGAGGACTGTAACGGTCACTCTTTCCCTTGGGACCACCCTGCCACAACATTTACGGCTGCAATAAAGTTTCCCGTGGTATACTGAGTCGAAATTTCTTTCGACCAGCATTTTTATATCTTGTTTCTTTTTTACCGGGCCCGTGAAACTGAATGATGGCAACGGCACTGGAATGTATTTTCCAAAACTGGTTGAAGTTAGAGTGGAAATCCTCCACGTAAGTGGGAGCCATCGTAGCAATAAATTTGTCTTAATTAGAGAGTGAATACCCATGAGAGAGGTAAAAGGAGACTTAAGCCATCGGAAACACAACACCAATAGGTTAAAAATAAAATGAAACCTTGACAAAACACAAATAAAATTAAAGCGCTTAAAATGCCAAGCATTTTAATGGCAAGAAAGAGCTCATTTTCACCAATGATCTTCATACAGCTAATCTTTCATTAGGATAGCATATTTTGAGATATTAAGCTACAGTACATTCAGTGACATTTGATACAAAAAATTATCCCTTTTCTTCACTACTAATAGAGTAAAAGTATTAATTATGATGACCTGTATCACAAACTTTGAAAAATATCGAGAAAAGGTCAACACTACACAAAAACTTGGAATATTTTGTGTAATCATTTTAACAGTTCACCATTCAATAGTGTTACTTCATATGAGCAACCGCGCAATATTCAACGTCATCTTGCTATGCTTGTACTCATTACGACTCTCCAAAGGAACAGCTGAGGCAGAAAGTTGTTTCCGCTTGCAAATAATACGAGTTAGAATCTGTCTGGATGTGTTTTTTTAAGAATCTAGGTCAATAATTCCAGCAACCCATCCCAGTGAATGTTGGCATAGGACTACTTTACTTAATTTCATGACGATAAGAAAGTCAGGAATGAATTATTGAAGATTCCTATTTAATGTAAATGTCACTATTTCGTGATATGCGTGAATTTCAAAACTGTGATAAATCTTATTGCTAGCTGAATTGACGCTGTGTGAAGGGGCTCATTGGTTTTAAATGATGAAAAAAAAACAGAAAACGAGTATTTGTCGATACATTCGGGCTAATCACCTGATTTCCATAAGTAATCCATGGCTATTTCCCAAACTGACTCAATCTTGGGATTCCGGCAATATCAGAAATTTCATGGCCCATAAACAAATTAATGGATAGTTAAACAGGGCAGGATAACGAAGTCAATACTAAATTACTAAAGATGAGCATTTAATATACACCTCAACATTTATTAGAATTCTTAAATTTCACACCTTTGATAAATTTTATCATAACTGACTCTGTGTACAGGAGGTCATTGGTTTAAAATGCCGCAAAAAAACAGAATGCGAGTATTTGTCGATACCTACGGGCTAATCACCTCATTTCCATAAGTAACTCATGGTTATTTCCCAAACTGACTTAATCTTAGGATTCCAGCAATATCAGAAATTTCATTCATGACCCATCCACAAATTGATGGGTAATTAACCGCCTCGTGCGAGGAAACGCACGCCTAATGCTCCTAATGAGCCGTTATATATGCATGCACGGCGGCTGTCTGCGTTGGCCCACGCATTATTGGCTATAAACGGGGCATTTCTCATCTCTCAATATGGTCTTGGGTCATTTTTCTGGACGAAAGAGGCCAGCGTCCACTTGATACTTCATTTTCTCACCTTCCCGCCTCGTCCTATGCTTCTCATCCACCGCCTGCCCCGAAAAACGAAACCCTGAGCCCGCCATCTCTTGCCCTAAGTTCCTGATCTCAATTCTTCCGCCCCATCCTTAATGTCCATCAAGATTGTTTCTTAAAGTCGGAACCTGACACCGAGGCGGTGCTGGTCCCGATAGAAGCAATTTGTAAGGCCGAAATGGAACGGAGTTCCGAGAATAGTTCCTCCTTTTTGAAAGGCCGAAGAAGTAATCATAAGAATGCTTCAGAGGTGTTAATTACTTCAGGGATGCTGAACAGAAATAGTTAAAAACTATGATAGATTATATCATTCACCGAGCTGCAAGATTAATGGACGATAAAAAATTACAACATAAAATACATAGAGATGTAAGTAGCTTGTTGCTTTAATCATTTGCGAAAACGAATTTGTGAGGCCAAAATGGAGCGAAGATCCTTGAATAGTTCTTTCTTTGTGAAAGCCGAAGAAGTAATCATAAGACATAAAGATGTAAGTAGCTTGTTACTTTAATTATTTGCAAAAACGAATTTGTGAGGCCAAAATGGAGCGAAGATCCTTGAATAGTTCCTCTTTTGTGAAAGACCGAAGGAGTAATCATAAGAATGCTTCGGAGGTGTGAGGATGTAGGTATAGTTAGAAACCATGATAGATTATCCCATTCACCGAGCTGCAAGATTAATGGACTATAAAAAATTATAACATTAAGTACAAAGATATGTAATTAGCTTGTTACTTTAATTTTTTACGAAAAACGTGCAACTATTAAGTAGTTTTATTCTGTGAGCAAAAGATATGGCAATATCGTTCTCATTAACGCAATTTAGCTAAATGGGTGGGCTGGTATACGAAAGATATACCTGTATTGCACAATCTGTTTGTGTTTAAATCACAAATATAAGGTAAAGAGAGGTGCGTTAGAGAGAGTAGGTATTATTTTTCGTTTAAGTGCAAATATAAGTCATGCGTTAGAGGGAGAGTAGAGAGGGAGAAGTCACTTAATGAGTTTTTTACAACTAACCCGAATTGAGCTTACATTTTCATTGACATTGCTCCGCTACAAAAGTCAGTCAAAAATGGACAAACAGGACGATAATCAATAGATATCGACCACTGACGCTACATCACATCAGGAGTATGGACTCTTAGAATTAAAATGGCGAGCAAATAAAATGAAATTTACTCCAAAATATTTAGAAACCCTATGAACTTCGGAATGAAATATTTAGAATAAATGTTTTACGCGGAAAAACTAGTGGCTAAAGATATTAATTTATTAATGAAAAGTCACCAGATCACTCCAATTTATGGAAACATTAAACCGATTTCCAGGTAATGCTAACTTAGGTATGCATTTATCGGCAAGACAGGTTTTACCAGGTAAGACAATTGACGCAATATTTTGCAATGAATTTTACCCGATAAGTGCAATAAATTTTTCTTTCCAGTTTGCCTCTAATCAACAATAGTTATCCTGACTTAAAGCTATATATGCGGATACAAGAAAATCCGGGAAAAAATAAAATCACATAGACGCACAATCGAGTGTTTTCTAATGAAATCAGCCAGCCCTTCCCAAATGAAGAGGCCCGCAGCCGAAAAGCAAACACGGTGGCAAAGGGATGAGATAAATTTTACTGCCAGAAGAGGAACCGTTGAGACACTGAAAAGCGCCGAAACTCTAACAAGCGGTGATTGGGAGAAATAAGTACCCGAAAAGGCCTCGCCAAACCATCAAGAGATCAAATGTTTCTTCGAGGACGAAGCCCATGGGTATCCAACGTCCACACTCAGAGACGAACCGAATGGCGCAATGACGCAATACCATGAAAAAGAAATGTTATGACCAGCGTGACCACTCTTCTTGCAGAACCAATTCATTTGCATAGAAAAGTGCAGATCCCAAGAGATCAAATCACAGATTATCGCTATGATTACGTGCCGCTACCCAGTTGAGAATCCTTGTCAAGTATAAAAAAAATACAGAGGGAAAGAAGACCCCATCGTATTCAGTTCTTTTATGGCTGCCAGTCCAAACCGGAACATAGGGGATCATCTTACCGCCTCGCCGGTCCAAAGATTCACTTGAATTACTACAGTGTCGAAACCGTTCGATTACAAGACTCCACGTCCAAAGCCGTAATTTATGTGAGCGACAAATTTGATGTCTTCGAAGGTATGGGAAGGTGCAATTGAGAAATTAATAGCAGTTGGAGTCTAGTGCAAATAAAACATGTGAAGTCGTAGAAAATAGAATTCAGCAAACATTTTTCTTATTACGCCGTTTGATGTAGTTTAAATCGATTACATTTATGTAAGAATAGAATATGCTTTAAGTAATCTGCACAATAAATGTGTTATCCTTGAAATCAATTTATTTACTTAAGAAAATCAATCAATATTAAGAGAAATATTTCAATTTAGAGAAATATATATTAAATCATGCAATATTATTGAAAAAACTAACCCATTGGTTTGCACGAACTCATAACCTATTTTCCTATGTATAACTGATAACTTCAGGCTTTACTTTGTGAAACCTCTCCATATTACAAAGTTTTATTTATTTATTTCCTATTTCCCTACAATGGCGTTGGACTATCGATCGAGGGTCGTTGGTTTACTTCCAGACGAGGGACTTGTATACCGCTAAAAAGTTCTCACACTGTGAGGTGTCCTACGGAAAGAACTAGCCACCGACTATGATTATGCTAATTTTCAATAACTTAAGATAGGTGCGAGATGAGCTCTACTCTTACCTATTCAAACCAATTTCCACGTTGAATTAGTAAGGGAGATATATCCGCACAGTTTAAGCTTTACCGTGATGCGATGAGAAAATAGGCAGAGGAAAAAGAGCCGTGAATGGTATTTTAGAGCCTCGCAAATTATGAAGCTTTTTAAGCCAAATATCACTTGATGAGTAATTAAGATTTAATTATAAATTAATCATTTAAATTAATTAGTTTGGAGATATAATATAGATTTTCATTACAGATACGAGTATAGCCATGGAGTATGTCGTGAATGCATGTAAATCAGGAATACTTCCAATGCTAAATATGTGTTCAGAACGTTTTCAATGCTTTAGACTGTTACAACTTTTTTTAAAATAATCAACTTAAATCTCATTAACTTGGCATATCTACTATTTAAAGGCTACAGTTTCATTTTCTTTGTATTTTTTACATACTGAGCTCATGATTAGCAGCATTTGGAGGTCTAAAGACCTTCGACTACAATTTAAAAATTCAAAGTAAGAGCGTTCATTACAGTTTTACACAGTTGTCACTCATTAAGAGTATATGTATTTAAAAATTTCACAAATACAACATTCGAATATTGCTTACAAAATAATTCAGGTCCGGCCAGTTATTCTCACGAGCGCGCGTTGAAGTCCCCGGACGCTCGTTTATATCTCCTTACCCATCAACTCTTGGGCCAAGTGGTCGCCACTGTCGTGAAGATTGCGTTTTCAGTCTAACATTTGCATGATTTTCATACCCTACAAAACATATGATTTATTATTTGAGGGTAGCCTGAAAATCTTCCCTTATGCAGATTACGCACTACGCAAGCTGTAATGTTTTCGTAATTTTGAGATCTCGACTTCAAAGCAACGAAGACTCCGATGCTATTTGATTAAATGTTAAATATATCTCGCTGAACCCAGCAAAGTTCCCATCATAACCTGATTTCTTTATTGACCTTAGTTTTCTTATATATTATTCCGCAAAATTCAACTAAGCCGATACTTTTTTCATTTCCTTTCACCTTTTTTCCTAAGGCATCCATTGTAATCATCTGACTACCATTCTATAAGTTGACGAAATTTAATAGTTACATTAAATTTTTGTTAACTTTTATGTAATTTTCATAGAGACTTCGGTATAAGATACAGCTGAAATAATGTACTCATGCTCTTCAGATTTCCTAAGCAATGTCTATATTTCCTATGTTGCTAAAGGTACCTAAGTAAGCAAGAGTAAATAACTATAACTTCAGTAAGTAACTGCACAAATTCCAGTTAACAAGTCATTTTTTTATTTGTGAGAGCCAGTAGTGTGTCCTAAATTTTTCTGTGCTTATTTGACTCTCAACCCTCCCGTAAATATCAAGCGTTGAATTTATGGTATAGACTTTGAAGAAGCTTTGGATTTATTTCTCATATTCATCATTTCACACCAGTTTTTCCCTCCAAGTTCTTTTTCTTGAATGTAGTCTTACAAGACACCACAATTTTCTCCAAATTCTGCCAAATTAGTCGAAATATACAGGGTGTCCCATTTATCTTGACCACCCGAAATAACTTTTTGTCCAGATGCAAATTCAAAAATGTGTCAAG
The DNA here is from genome assembly GCF_921293095.1 of Ischnura elegans. Taxonomy (NCBI): domain Eukaryota; kingdom Metazoa; phylum Arthropoda; class Insecta; order Odonata; family Coenagrionidae; genus Ischnura; species Ischnura elegans. The sequence continues at coordinate 90,962,221 of NC_060249.1, forward strand.
CAAATGTTCATAAGCCGTCAGGGGGACATTAATCAGCATGATTGCCTTCCTTGTAGCTTTGTTATTCACAAAGATATGAACAGCGATATGTATTTTTAAATGGCACCCTAGAGGTGGACGCGGTTGTGGTCCCGAGCTCAAAGTGACTTTTGTGTTATGTTTTGACTTGCTTGTCATTTTTTTACTGCTAACTCCAGTAAGTGGACGAGTTTCTTATGCTTTCATAACGTTCTGTTTATGTTAATGGTCCACTGTGCTACATTTTTGAATAAGTCTTTATGAGAGGAAATGAAATGACGAATAAAAAATGTAGGGTGCCATTTAAAAAATACATATCTTCGTAATTAACAAAACTACAAGGAAGGCAATTATGTTGATTAATGTCCCCCTGACGGATATTGAACATTTGCTTGACACATTTTTGAATTTGCATCTGGACAAAAAGTTATTTCTGGTGGTCAAGATAAATGGGACACCCTGTAAATTAGAGAAATTTCGGTGAATATGTTGTTTACTAATCAGAATTTTATGCGTTCAATTTTGAAAGGCTTTACCATATACATTAATTTTATAAAACTATAAAAGAACTAATATCCTCTTAGTAAACATTCGGTTTGAAAGTAAGCGTCAATAAAAGCGAAAAAGCATTGAAATTATATTTTGGAATTTACGCCGATATACAAAAGAGTTAAACTGCAATCAGAGCTACAGTTCTGAAAAATTCCGTAATTCGTTGAGAGACTGTCAACAGATTTGATCGCAAAGGACAAAGGATCTCACCATCCCCTGCTCCATTTAAGAACTCATTGTGAAGGCAATAGGGACAAAAGAAGTAAGAGCAGCGCATAAAATATCCATCAAGGCGATTCGATGCAGACGCCTTACGGCGCAACCGAGACCCTCCCCGTCGTCTTCAATCCATCGACTGCATTATCATAAGAAGGGCCAACAGAATCAAGCGCAAATGTATGCAGGGTCGGTTTCCGTTGCGCAATTCCGGGTGTGGGCCGAAAAAGTAAAAATAAAACGCGAGGCGCGGCGCCGAATCGAAATCATTCAAAGAGATTCCTTGTCTACGTCAATCGCCTCCCGGGTCGAACTAAAATAAATCGTCTACGGAAATATGCTACTTAAATACCGAGACCGCATTGGGAATTTGGAAATAAATTAACACTGTAATAGGAGATAATTGTGTCTTTTGTAGTAGGGTATTAAAATAATACATTGCAATTTTTCCACTGAGTTTCTCATTTATAACTTTCAAAACTTTTTGAACCCTACGATGACAACTCTGGATCAATAAAGAAATTAAGCCACCAATATTGCAAGGTCTTATTTTAATAATATTAAGAACTTCCACCATATCGTGCCCAGCATCATACAAGATATTTGTAGTAGGTGTTGATGAAGTCTTCCGCAGAGTGGTGGAGTAGGCGTAGGTCGGTTTCCGGGGTGTCCACCGCGTTGTTGATTTACCTTCGTGACGAAATTTTCGCCGGCGTTGCAGCAAGCGAAATGTCGTTACGAAGATGAATCGACGCGTAGGACAACCCGAATGCTTAGCTGCACCTAGTGTATTGTAACTATACAAGTCGCTTCGAGATACATATCCTGAAAAACGTTCTGAACCCTACGATGACAACTCTGGATCATTAATGAAGTTAAGCCACCAAAACATTGTTAATATGATAAATAGCGGTACCAACAATATAAAACTATGCCTTTTTTCTAACTATGACTAGATATTTTTCTAAAACGGAATTAAGATCATGATCGGTATTATTTCATCATCATTAGTCAACAATACGAAGATTGGTTTGACGCAGCTCTCCATTTCTCTCTCCTGTCCGCTAGCCTTTTCATTGCGACGTATTTCTTCGCTTTCACATCCTTTATAACCTGTCCTATGTAACTCTAGTATTAAATGTAAACTATAATTATGACGTTATATTACTCATTCAGACGACTCTTGAATTCCATATGATTTTATCAAACGAGTTAAGCAGTAATTTACGCAGGAACCGAGGTATAATACGATGACAAACATTCTACAGTTCCTGTCAACGAAAACAAAGCTGATCAACTCTAAGACACCGAAGAACGAAAACAGACATGAGGCCTCATGCTAGTCTTTCAAATCATCTCCGTTTTCAACGTGAATCCGTCTTTATGCTCGGCACATAAATTGATATTGAAGGGAAACTCGCATTATTAAAAAAACAGTCAATCGAAAAATCCCAATTTACTGATAAATTATTTTCAAAGGAGTCGAGGAATATGTGGAAATGCTTCAAATTCTCAAATTCTGGTGGACAGTAAAATAAAACTAGAAAATGGCAAATATTAGATATTTTCCGTTCAGAACACCCGGTACTGATGTCAATTTAGCTGTATCCGCTCATCCCTTCTTTTCATTTTTGAGAAGATTCAAAAATTGACAAGAAAGAGGAATTGGTCAAATCTATTGCTAGTATCACCAGAAGTCACTGGAGTTATGCAAAATATTACGTCCAGACTTATCTCCCTCCACTAAAAACAACGACGAAAGATAAAACTGTTTCGTTCTGAGATAAATCGAAACTTTTCATTTAGTCTGGTGTCAGTCAGTACCCTTACAATAGTTAATAGACTTCCATATTTCATTTCGCCATTTTCGTTCGTAACGAAACTAAATATTTATTCCAGATTTATCCCCATCGAATAAAAACAGTGATGAAAGATAAAAGCGTTTTCTCTGAGATAAATTGAAACTTAATATTTAGTTCGGTGTCAGTCAGCTCCCTTGCTATAGTCGATAGGATTCATCATCGCTTGTCATTTTTTGGCCCCGGAAAATAAAGGTTGGGCCCACATCCCATTTCCAAAACTTCTTTTTTTTCATTCCATTTCCTCTGTTTTATTCGGCTATCTAAAAATAAGTGTCCGATCATCCATTCTTCGCCGCATTAATTTGCATTCTCAATCTAAGATCGAGCGTGGCCCGACGCGTTGATGAGTTCTTAGGCCACATATTGAGTTGATCGTGATGCACACCGCTGCATTAACACCACCATGTTCAAGAAATGAATCCCACAACCAGGCCATTGTCTAATTGAACAGCTTTGTAATATGCATAACTGCTGAGTGCAGGTTAATATGCATGATTGCAAGGGTACAAGGGAGGACGGTGTTAGATATATTATGCGCCGAAAACTAGAATAAATAAAATACCAATGGTTAGATTCTTGGAAAGGCAACGTTGCCTCTCAAATTATTTTACAAATTCAAATAGCCAGGAGATATTATTATATTTTTGCTTGCATTTTAAAATTAATTAAACTACGAGTTTCAAAAACGTAAAATATTACTGATTCGTTCAATGGTTTCCAGCTCAAGTTGAAGTTCACAAATTAAAAAACAACTTCTTTTTCTTCCACGGATTTATTTGTACTTAAAAATGATCTCTGAGCAATATGCAGCAATAAATCAAATGCCAGCAGCTATACTTCTAACTATAATCGACCAATCTGATCAGCGAATGCATGTAAAACGAAGATAAAAAGGATGATAATGGTTACAATATCTTACTTGTTTTCGAAGGCTTACATTTAAATTTATGCAAGTTAAAAATATTTAAATTTAAATGCACTATGTGCAGCTATGAATTTCATGTAAAAGCGATAAATTAGTCTTGATGTTTATTTCACGGGTAGGTAAATAACAGTACAAATGAAAACAACATTTGTTATTGACTGAGGCGTTAAAGCGATAAAAAATCCAGGAATAAAATACCTATGAATTATAATTTTATAAAAGTATGAAAGAAATATGGGGAATTCTAGAAAAGAAAGGTAACAGTGGACCAGGATAATAGTTTAAAGCTAATAATACGATCTATGAAAAAAATGGGGATAGGCATGATAAATAAATGCCGACGTATTCTTGGTATTTTTTCCCTATTAGCGACATTTGTGCAACATAACACTAATTTTTAAGGTCTCTGGCAATCCTTGACCCCACTTGGTAAAGAAAAAAGTAAATGAAATCCACAGTTTAAAAAAATTGGCCCAAAAGGTTCCAAAATCCTTAAGACGCTTAATCTCCGTTTACACTCATATACTTCAGGAACCACTCTCGACCTTGGAGCCAAATCTTCTACTAAGACCACCGCTCGCGGAACAACCAAAATTTATTTGGGAGAAATATGAAATAATATTTCAAGCTTTTTACGCTCACTGTCACCCAACACGCGAGACATCTGATAGCGATTGAGTGCAAAGTTTAATTTTTGCCCGAGTTTATTGCGGTGCGCCGGCCCACGGTCGATCGGTACCACTTATCCGCCCATAAAAGCGCCCCAACCCCGTGGACGAGACCAAACGACGCCAACAGATGAGCTATCTAAGAGGAAGAGAATGAAGCAAGCACCTGTCGGGTAACGGCCCGGGATATTTTTCCGGAAAATAAAATAAAACGCTAGGGAAATGAAACGCGTAAAATAATATGAAGAATTCGCCGCTGAGTTCTCATTCCACGTCCTTGTCCATCACTTCGGAGTCAAAGGGAGTGACGCCAAGGTCTGCGCTCCGTGTGGGTAGCGGAGACTTATGGCAGGACGACGGTGAGAATTGATACCATCTCATACTATCCTCCCTTCCCACCACCTTGCTTTAAATTCCATTGAGCCTACTCCACACACCCTTGGCATCGAAAGGTATGGCAGTGAAACCCTAGCGCGTAATTTTAATGTTTGTGGGTGCATAACCTATCTATGCCGGCCTCGTTGGCAATGGGGTAAAGTCCTCGCCTGCCAAACCACAATTAACGGGTTCAAATCCCACCTGGGCAGGTGATCCCTATCCAGGACATGGCTATTTGTATCATTGCTTTGTTAATCCTCCGTTGTAAAGTTCTTTGTGTGCTGTTTACGCGGAAGTTAGTAATAAATAAAAAATTGTGTGAATTTGTCTTATGCTCGCACAAACTTACTTACTCCCGTACCCATTTCTTATATTTTGTAATGTTTTGTCAAATCCTGTGAATATCCAGCAAACGTACTCTCTCAAATACAAATATTGTTTACTGAATACAAGGCTATGATTAAATACATGGAATCAATTCGTTTCTAACTTGTTTTTCGTAAAAAAAATAGAAGGCGGTGCAGGCAATGTGTTTCGACAGCCTTGTAGTTGGCCCGTTTACGGTAGTTAGTGCGGTAAGGGCTTGATATATATTATTATGTCGTAAATTAGGAACTACTAAAAATACCCAGAATGTATTATGTAAACATGACGAACTATAATAAGAATTATGTAGCGATTTTAGAACTTATGATCAAATGAAATTAATGAAACGTTAATAGTATGGACTTCGCTGGAAATATTATAATATAAGGCCAATGATTTCTGTACAAGGCGTGAGTACATTATTAACCACGAAATAAATGACCACCAGAGAAAATTTACTGGTCAAACATAACCAAAACGACACTTATCATGCATGCAAAATAGTAACCGCAACATTCCGCAACGAACCGCAAACCTAATAAAAGTGAGTAGGTACACGTTGCCTTCACAAAGAGAGATAACATCATCGACGGTGCGCCACTCTATTATGAAAATTCAAAGGTTCCGGAGGGCGACAAGGCGAAATTTCTCGGTGTCCCCTCAGATTCAAATGTGACGTGGAGCCAACACATTCGTTAAACGGCCGAAGAAACGAAAGCCGGAACTGCTGCTTTAAATTCAAATAGAAGATCAAAACTTTCAATAAAAATGAATAATGCTACATAGAACTATGATAAAACCAATTTTAGCGAAATCACACTTGAAAAAAAAAAAAATTACTGAAAATAAGGTCATGAGAAAGTTGGTGGGCTCGCCATGATTAATACGAAATTAATAATTACGTAGAGAACTCCAAATCACACTAATAACTACGAAAATAAAAGTAAATTTACGTTTTTTTTAATTTGAAGCCCGCGGTATTTTCATGATCGAGTTGCGAAAAAATCCAGGGTTTATTTATGAAATCCAGTACAATAAGAAGTAAGTACATTTATGAGTTCCTCAATGGGAGCAACTTCCAGTCAAGAAGATCGGATTGCTAAAAAGGAAGCTACATAGTTGAGGCCCGCAAAAAATGCCCGGAATATTTTCCACGGAATCAAATACGACTACCGGACACTACTCGGGCTAGAGTCACTGGCAGAAAATGTAAATCCCGAGGTATACTCGGGCTTGGGCTCTGAAGTTTTAAAAAATCAATCCTGGTAAACTGGCTAAACCGACCATCAACGATTTTTACCCTAGATTGTATCTGGTTCAGCCAACTGTCTGCCTCCAATTCTCCCGATATTCTTCATCCCCCTCGCTGGCTCTCAGTCTCATATCAATAATCACCTCATCCTTCCATCTTTTTTTTCGGTCGCATTCCATCAGGATTTTCTGTCCAGACATGTTTCAATAGGGTCTCTTGTTCTCGTCTCCTGATAAGCCCTGCCTATCGCCATCTCAGGCTCTTGGCTTCAGCTACAATGCTTGGTGAGTTAAAGAAATGCCTAATTTCCCTACTATGTTTCATTTTCCTATCCATTTTATCTCCAAAAACCTTCCTTGACTATTTATTTTCGAAGCTTATTTTCCGTACTTCTCACGATAAACCATTATTTAGGTTCGCCTTCACTAGGTAAGAATATTTTAAGGCAGCCAACGTATTGAATAACGACTTGTCACCTATTTTCAAGGCAGCGAGTTTTTAAATTGAGATTCAATCAACTGGTAAAGTCTGGCGTCACGATATGACGGCTTGCAAGGAGATCGCTAATTTTTTTCCAAAAAGATTTGAGCTACGGCAGTTTCTGCGAAAAGGAATTTTTAAGCAGTGAATTTCTGATTTCTTCTGCACATTAAAGCCATCTCATCACTACTGAAAGTTGCTATAGATTGCTCACAACTCAATAAACTTTCATTTAAACCTGCTGTTAATGGCGAGTATATAAAACATATTATTATGGCCGGAACAGACAACATAGGCATACGTAGGGCACTTCCACGATCACCTATACTAGCTCAAGCCGCCTTTGCGTATGAAGAAAAGGACTGGCATGTATTAATACTGTGCCTGCTGAAAATATAGAGATCTTACCTTTATTTACATGATTCGGAGGCATTAATGTACCCAGGACGATTTTGTTATCTGTTTCGCCAAATTTAAGGAATAGCGAGCCACCGAAATCTCTTAAAATACAGGTATTGTCTTCCAAACAATAAAATATGAGTAAATATATGAAGTCAAATTTTTTTCTGTATATGAATTCAAAGTCCTGTTTTTCGTCTAAAAACTGAATGTGGTGCAGACAAAGGTGTTTCGACAGCCTTGTCGCTTGTTTTTATAGATAGTGCCGTAATGGCTTGATTGCACTCTGTTTGTAAATTAATCTAAAAAAATCCTGAAAGTATATTGTAAATACGAATGGCAATAATTAAATTCAAGCAGAGATATGAGAAATTTTGATTGAATGAAATTAATGAAACGTTAATAATATTTATTTGGTGAATAGGGCTGTGATGTAAGAACAGAGTATCTTCTCTAAAAGGTGTGAATATATTACCATCTACGGCATATATGACTACCGGAGAAAATATTCTGTTCATTCAAAACATATACGACATTCATCATGCCAACAAAATAGTAAGATCCGTATTTTAATTCGGGAGCAATGCTCATCAGAAAATCTAAGCGCATTCACTTTACTGATGGAAGTCATTACGAAATAACCCATGATAAATGAACGCATGAAGGACGTGAAAATACCTTTTATCTAACGTAGATAAAAGTTTCTGTCCCTCACCACTTTCAAGGGGTTGATACTGAACACAGTTGCCTAGTACCCCATGGGTACTTGCAGAGATAATCACTTAACCTTCTCCTCCTCCTCTACAGCATAGAATGTAAGCTGCCTACGCCCAGCTGAGTCTACACTCATCACGCCTTATCTCGGATGGTTGCATTGGCAAGCAATCGACGGGCCCTTTGAATTACAGACCGCGGCCTCACGAGCAACAAGCTCTCTACGCCTTCCAACATCGGCGACCTGTTAAGAAACATCAGGCGAGGGAGACCCCAGGGGTGAAGGGAGAAGGGCAGATGAACCACAGCAGGTGAACCACCTGGAAGCACTGGCGTATAGGAGCATGCCCAAGACGTGCTATAAATAGGCATAGGAGAAAAGCATGGCAACTAGTAAGACTTTTAGGCTGAGGCGACGTCTGGAGCATAACATTTTCACAATTCTCCCTTCGCGTTAAAGTGTCCTGTTTGATTCAGATGAATTATTATTTGAGAAAAAAAACTTATAAATATCCAGTAATATAAAGTACGTGATTAGTGTGTTAAACTCCAATATATTTGCATTGATTACTCAAAATTCACGGAGTATCTTCACGTTGTAGCACCAATGCTAGAGCAGAAAATTAATTTTGTTATTCTCTTCTCAAAATTTTATCCTCGTTCATATAAAAGAATCCACGTAAGCACATACTTTCTCTGGCGAATAAATTAGCAAAATTACCTTCCAATCAAACCCTATAAATAATATCAATTGTGCTGTAATTATTGTTTTCATAATTACGATATTTCTTAGAGCCAAGAGTAATGTCTGTACCATTTATGATTCCTTACTAGAATCAATATCTACGGCAGCTAACTCAACGCCGACTGAAGTCGTAAAGAAGTAATTAAAGTATTCCGGTACTAGCTACGGTGAAAACTTCATGGAGTCACCCGCAATGCATATATGGTGCGATAATTCCACATTTGATTCTCTGTGGATATTTATTCGTAATGAAATATCAGACACTACATAGTGAAAAGTGTGAGCTTATTATTACTGCATATCCTCCATTCATATATATGCCCTAACATATTAACAATGACTACACATGTCTACGAAGGCCTCCATTAACCCAATCCTCCATGCCAAGTTGTGTAGCTGTTCTGAAAAATTCTTGCCAGTGATAATGTTTATTTTTTTGTGAATTTTAGAACATTTAAAAGTGATTTTTGCAATTGAATAGCTCCTAATGAGGATATCTATTGTTTAATTATGCGTATTATTATTAGTAGAGTAAAAAATACCTTGCCCATACGTAAAAAAATACGTATTGTAGCTAACTTATAAGACAAAATAGCACCTCACTAGCTAAAATTAAGAGTGACAAAACGTGCGTGTAACAACTAGCTCGATTACAAATATAATTCACTGCACCAAAAATACTACCATCAGATTCTTGAGTTGGTCCAGCACCAAAGATAGAATTACCGAAGAAAAATATGTTCAGCAAAAATAAAGCATGAAGAAATTACGTAATTTTAGGTCGCAAATCGCTCCTTTCCTGCACTCAAGTTAACAGCTTTTTTTGCGAACGCATTTAAAAGGGTTTCTGGAATGAAATTGTAGCAATATAACTGGAGATTGCTCTTGCGACGTTATTAAAGGTTAAAATCTGTTTCCTCCATTGGAGGCTTCGGTGATGTCGTTGACTTTTGCGGGGGGAAGGAGGGGGAAATCCGGATGTTGTTGTCCTCCGGAGGATTTAATGATGCTCCACGGATGCTACATTTCCGGTGATTCGCCAAATTTCGGAGGGGGTGCGGATTCATGAAGAATAACACGCCCATTAATAAAGAGCACTTGGCATTAAGTGAACAAAATTGCGTGGAGAGTCACGAACGGCCATCCAAACCAGTCCATCGACCCCAAGGGAACACGAATAGGTCCTGTAAAGGTACAAGTATTAAAAAAACAAGGAATGCCCAAAAAACAATGATATATGGCCGAAACGATGTGATTCGGGAATGCCCGAGTGCTAGGGGATGGCTTGATGCCACTTTTAGCCTCCACAGAGTTCAAGCGCCGAAAGAGATTTCAACGGGGCTGAGAGAGAAGTAGCAAGGACACAAGTACACGCACAAGCTGATCACCTTCGAAGACAAAGCGATTTATAATTGGTTTCAGCAAAATATTGTTCGGAACGTAAAGTGCGACGGCGCCAGGAAAACGATACATTTTGGGACATTATTGTGCCAAATACTTTTGTAATTTGAAAAGGAACTGCGAACTAAAAAAGGAAAGCATTGCAAATAAGAACTAAAAATGCCCTTTTTAAAAAATTAGCATTACTCTACTGCTTAAAAAAACAGCTTCCTTGCCACATCTGGCATGTATTCTTGGCATGTTATAAGTCATGCATGAATCAGTTACAAAACTAAAGTTTCGCTTTTTATTGCTAACTAATAGTTTTATTTCCATAGCAGCATATTTGTGTCCTTAACAGTCTCCTAATTTCTGCTCTTAACGCGTTGACCTCTGACCTTGGCCTGTGTCCGGCAAGCGAGCGCTTTTATGATTAGGTCTAGGATAAATGCCGTATGCCTGGAGTGGAATCACCCAGTCACCCTGGTGGTGGCTTGCGAGGTACCTCGTAGATGTAAATGTACTACGGGGCTGATATTTTTCAACCTCTGATGGGTCATGATCAGAAGAGGAAGTGATTCATTAAAAATTATTTCATTGATATTTAGTGAGCACAATTATGGTGTCCTTGCGGCATAATCGCCTCGGCAATGAAGGGATTGGTCGTGACTGCGGATAAGATTTACTCCATCTTCTTCATAGGATGTTGCCGCCAATGACTTTCAATGAATTCTGCCTTTGTCTTCAAGATCATCGCCCGTTTGAAAACGCTTCCCTTCCCGCCACATCTTCATTTCAGCATATAGATAGAAGTCACACGGCACAAGGCGGATGATCGAAAATGTCCCATTGAAATTGCTCAAGGAGTAGTTAGGCTGCATCAGCGCTGAGATGACGGGCGTTGTCATGGATCAGAACACTTCAAGAAGCCAGCGTGTCTCCTCTTTTCTTTTGAATGGGAATGGACGTAATTTTTCACAGTTTCACATTCTAGCCATATTGCCTTAAATAAAAGTTATCTTTTATTGGTATAAAGGTCAAGACATGTCAATGCTGAAGCCGTTCGGTGAGTTTTCTGGCTGTCGCTCTGCGGTGCTCATTTGGCAGGAGAATCAATTGAGGCAGTGTAGTTAATGGGATTGCCACTAACCTTAAACTAACAACTTACGGAATAAAACGACTTGAGCGTGTGGTGCGGAGGACACGTAGTTGTCCTATCCGCGCAGTACCCGCCTGTTGCTTGTAAAGTGTTTTTGCTGAGCGATTGGAGATTGAAAAAATAACCGCCCTCGTATATCACGTCTCAGGAGCAGCATTCAAAGCACTACCCTGAAATTTTCCGGTGAGGTGCCACTTGATAAAATCTATAGCAAAATTAATATAGCTTGGATACGAAGACACTGACGATTTTGTGGCCTCCATACAGATTTATTGGGAAATGCATGGACTGATGGATGATTTAAATATGTGATGTGCATAATGATATTTCATAAATCTGCATGTGTCGCAAAAATAACGACCGACCGAAAAATTACTATCTGCCAATTTCCATAGAGTTGGCTATAATCAAGGAGGTTGTAAATATTTGGAGGCGCTGTATTCGAGTTTTAAGCGAGGTCAGAATTCCGCCATCTTGGCTTGACAATTTTCGGACTTAGTCTCAAACAGTGTACGTATATAATCAAGTATTCGATTCCTTATATCGCCTCTTATTTATAAAATGAAAATGCAACAACTGCTTCTTGATTGTCGTCGGAGTTTTCCGATCGTTCGTCATACTACTGTGTATATTAAATTGTCCATATAGTCATATCGTGGTGATAATATATCAATGTGAACATACTTTCGTGCCATTATTGCGACCGTCCCGCTATCGTAAGATTTTCATTGGCCGTAAAAAAGAAGTGCAGGGGAATGTATATTTTACACATGTAAAATGCTATTTTCGGCTAAGCTAGTTGCACAGCGGAACCGTGGTAATTGACAATAACTTTTCCTTGGGAAAAGATATTCGAGGCATATTTTCACGAAGCCTTCCCATAATTATAGAAAAAAGGTTTACTGTGATCGTTTGCGATAGTTTATTTTAACGAAACGGCGATCATGACCGAATACTTAACCAAATAGTTAGCATAGACTCTTATGGGATTATCAATGTTTTGGTCAAAGTAGGCGTGGCTATTCTACCCAAGCACCCCCACTCCTGCCACACTGCGCTCAACGCGCGGCACCAGTGGTGCCCTCTCCGGTATATTTACAACCTCCTTGGCTATAATCCATTTCGATGTTTCCTGGGTCACTTTCCAGCAATAAATTGGTTCAGTGGGAAGTATTTATTAATTAACTTAATCATGAAAGTTTATTCATAGAGAAATTTCTCTCATGAATACGTACATAAAATCTTATAAATGACAAATAAAATAGTTTAGTTGCAGCTGTTCGGGGAAAGCATCACTTTTGTGGACTATTATCACATCTTCACACTTCCTTCATTACAAATTTTTTTCGCAAACCATACTCTTATAACTAAGTTTAAAACGTTTGAAGACACATTTAATTTGGTGAATTCAAAGTATGCCCCTTCACAGCATAAGAAACTCATTAGACAAGGTGAACGATAGTTTTTGTATAATTAATGTGCGCACAATGACGACATACTTTAGGCTTTACTATTCTTAAGGAAAGGAATTTCCATCTACCTATTAACATTTATATGAGTATATTTTTATTGCCTAAATATGTTTTGAATAATTAAGGAAAGACAGTTAATAGAAAGAACCAGAGGCGTAAAAGTCATCAAGAGTAATGGACAGTAAAAGGGAATACGCTCAAGAAAAACAGCAAAAAAATTGACAAAAAAAGGAACAAAAAATTGATATTATCATAAAATTTGATTAAAATTGATACTAATGGATCAAAATAAAAACTTCCTACTCCTGGTTATGATTTCATGGGAGAGGTAAAATCAAATTTACAAACCTGTAAAAAGGAGCTAAATAAGAGCTTTGCATTAGAAACTGATTCTAGTTAAATGAGAATTACTGCACTAAAAAATCCATTTTTGTCCTTTCAATGAGCCAGAGAAAAATTTTAGAGCCGTTCTTGAGAAACGCCATCAAGGAATTAAAATATTTTTCAAACCGCTATTTGGTAGGGACAATAGCGGTTCGAACGTTTAACTTCTGTTGTGAAAGTGTGATCTCATGAATGTTGACCCATTAATATGAATGAATATACATGTTGCTCGAAAAACCTAAAGATAGCTTATCAAATAGAAAGTCGCTGTGCTACGCAGTTTCACTTAAGATTTTTTTACAGGACACCTGAACTCAAAGCCATACGGAGAGACGATAAGTTTCAAGTCGTTTCACTGCCCGTAATCCAGCTTATCGACAGAGCAATACCCCAAGACTTTCCCTGATATTAAGTTGCTACCACTTCAATCCTTTGAGTTCAATACTGCACTCACCCCAATAGCATTTGCATTTTACCAGGGGCTGTTTATGGCTCGGTAAAGGTCAACATGGTGGCTGTAAATGCCTTGTTATTGTCATAAACTGCTATAACAACACCTAGGCTTTCCATTGATCCAATCAGTGAACTGCCATTGACCGAGGCCGGGTGGAAATGGTCCCTGTGTTTAGCATATTGCTAACAAAAACTTAAAGTTCCACAATGAAAAAAATGAGAGCAGTTTAAACGAAATTAATACAACAATAAGGGTTTAAAATTTGCAGTTAATGGAATATTTTTTTACAATTTAACTACCTGTAGTCATCATAATAATTTAATTTCAAATCTGACACAGACTTAAGTTTATCGTGGATACTCATCTGACAAATGCCCTTCGTTTTAATATTTCATAAGATTTAGCCAAAGGCAAATCGCATTTAAATAAATCTATTTTTCCAATCCAAGCGGCGACTTGTCATTGACCTAACCGATACATGAAAATAAAAACGAAAGGATTCATCTTTACGTTTGAGATAGCGTCTTACATCCAACTAATAGTCTAGAGCATGAATTCCGTCGTAATATCACATACTTTTTTCTCAAGCACGTTATTTTTTTGGTGCTAGAAAAGAGACGAACCCACTTCGCAAAAGGTAGCAAATTACGATAAGCAGCAACGCATTATCGCTGATCGTGGAGCAGTAATGACGAAATATTTCTCGTCTTTTCCTCCACACCTCTATTCAACACGTTGTAGTCCACCATCTCCCGGCTCCCGAAGGTGTATAATTCCCTTTCGCGCGCCCTCTACAAGGGCGACCATCACTTTTTTAACGACTGGTTAAGAGAGGGCCCAGCAGGAAAACACAGTGGAAGCGGTCCATACACAGACCGAGTTAAGAGCCCATTGATGAACACCCAGAGCTGAAAGGAAGGTGTGTTTTCCTTTTACAACCCTCTTCTTCCCATAAATGCCCACCGGGGGGGGGGGGGGGGACTCAAAGCAGAAGTGAGTTTTTAACTTGCTCAAAATTTCCATCGCAGCCGCAGTTCACATGCCACAGAGGCGCCGAACAAGATAAGGAACCTTTGAAAGCCAGAGGTAAACTGGCACTAATACTCTCCTATGCGCGGTTTCGGGGTTTATGTGCGAGGGCTACTCATTATCCAAAATGGTCGCTGCGATTGACCGCGTCGATATTTTTTTTCCTCGCCACAACTCTTTCCCAAGCCTTCATCGCTGCTTGCCCCTTCGATTATAATACCCGACACCCTGAAAGACCATTTAACGACGCCCTACAGTTTATTTTTTTATGGCTTTCTTCCCTTTTGGTTCTCTCGACTGGCCCAATTTTCGAAATCTATTCCAGGGAAGGCTAAAATGAGATAGTAAAAACCGGTTCCAGGTAAAAACGTTAATTGTGGAGATGTAAAGTTGTCATTATCACCGAATTGTACGAGAAGAAACGTGAAATGAGCGTGGTAGCCGGATTGTCAAAGGAGAAGATGTGGTAAAAGGATTCAATAAACAGCCTGGGAAGATGATTGAGGTCAAATTTAATGTCGGATAATTGGAAACACCAGTGTTAATGATGAAGTGGCTGCTTTCGTATCGGCTTATTTGATTTGAATGCAGGTTAAATATAGCTCCTGAGTCTGGCTGGTCTTTTAATTTTTCTTTGGCGAGAGTAAGATCTGAGACCGCTGTTATTCCCTGAAGTATAAAAAACCGAAGGCCTTATTGAGAAATATTTGGTGCTTCGAATTGTATCATTCTCACAACAACATTTTATGAGCCAAAAGTAAAATACAAAGTTAATAGTTAGCAACAATATGTTAATGTTAGTAGTTAGTTACAATATAAAGTAATTAAATACACCAATGGATGAAGTTTGCCATGGAATATCTTTTCATGGTGAACTTCATCCGTTGGTGTATTTAACTTTGAACCCGTGCGCGTGACTGCGTGCAAAGTCACTTGTTCCTGGAGTGCTTTGATATAGTAATTAGTTAAACTTAGTACACACCTTGAAACTAATACTATATAACCCGAAGACACAGCTGCAAGTGAGGTGCGAATACTTAAGGCGGAGTTGGTAACTACTTAATACAAAGATAATTTACAGTAATTAACTTCATGCATGAGACCCCACTGGTAATCAACGGAAGAGGTTAATTCATCGGAACACAGGGCTATCTAAATCCACTTGAAAGTTGAAATTCCCCAAAATAAAGAGATTAGTACATAAAGATATTGGAAACCATTTGAGCATATTATGAGGAAATTTTAAATATCAAAATCTATTTATCCTTATAGTTAATAAATAACACCATTAAAAATATTTTTACGACAGCTGTAATGCTAAATTGAAGTACTCCGAAAGAGTTTCCTGAAAATATTACTCAAAAAACATTGATGGAAAAAATTTTGGATACGGAAATCCCAGCTGTATGCGAGTTAATTTAGTCACAAATACTTCACTGGAGTATATTTTGTACATTATATTAGATAGTGGCAATATTTTATTCCCCCCTAACGAATGTGATCAAACAAAAACTATTTTCTGTATTAATACACTTTTCCCGGGTTTCCACGCGGTTAAGAAAATCTAAGGCATCCAAAATTCATTTACAGCGCGGAAACTCGAGAAACGCTTATTCATTCTATTCACCGGGAAATTGTTAAATCGTACGTAAATTCAGTAATGATATTCCTAGATCAATGTTATCATCCGCAGTGTAAGGAGAGAAAGATTTTTTGTAATCCAAACCTCTGAATAAAAGCATCAGATCCTCACATTTTTCCAAAAAGGCCAGCGGAATCACATTTGAATAATTTCACCCACTCCCGATCAGGACACGAAAGAGAAACAAACGACCAACGAGTAATTCGAAAGGTAACCCGAGATCGTTTCACACTAACAAGGCTCAACTAATTTGGAGACTATTTTTAAGACAAGGCCATTCGGCGTGAGACGAAAATATTCCATTTTTTTCTCCCTCTCTCTCCTTCAACCCCCTTAACGCACGCTGTTCTCAAAGCAAATGCAAAGTCTGGACGCTGCAGACTCCCTTCCCACCTGAGAGAGCTATACGGGTGATAAAATCCGCGACCAGATCAGATCGGAGCACATGTGGAGGAGTGAGCAATGCAATCGGAACACCCCCCCACGCAAATCCGGTTCTGTTTTCACGCTCCATTTTTTTCTTCCGTTGCCTCCTCCTTTTTTTCTTCTTTTCTTCCAGCCGAGCTGATCAATATCCACCCCCCCCCCCCACCACTCTCCCTCGAGCAAAACGTTGTGGGCGCTCTTATAGACTCCCTCACACTCACCCTGTGCAGTCTGGGTCAAGCGGACCGAGAGCAAAAGTTGATGTCTTAAGAGTAAACGTTGGAGAAAATACAGGGTAGAAGGTGAAAGGAAGAATCGTGAACGGAAGGAGAATTGTAAGGTTAAATTTAGGTAAATAATAAAATTTGTGGGTTTATATTTTTTACCTTATTTAAGCGACTTTTAGTATTCGTGGCTTAATTTTCCATTTAGGATATCGACTGGATTTCTCCAGTGTTGGTAAGTAATCGAGTAAAATCAATCGGTTTACCCGTAACAATTACTTTTGAAGTAATTTGTACTTGAAACGATTAATTTTTGCGAATTTTTATTTTTATTTCTGATTTACTCCTTACAGTGAAAGGGTAATCGTTACTTTCGTATTAATCGTTACATGCTCGCGATCGATAATTACTTATCTGATTTATTCCGAGTCCCCGAGTTCCATAATTTGCTCGTTTAGGCTAAGCTATTCATATGTTGTAGCCTAATTATAATGGGTACAAAATATGATACCCCTTGTGTTGTTACACCAGTTATTATTGTATGTATCACAAGTGAAATTGTAATTAGCAATTTCTATGATTCAATTATTCCACATTTTTACTGAATATTCGTGAGTTGCCAAGTGGTCTCAAGAACGGACAATGTTACGAGAAGCAAAGGTAATTTTACAGATTACTTTATAATATCAGTAGTTTGGTCTCGTAATACATTAAGTTTTGTACAAAGTAACTGTATTTGAGTCCAGTTACTCTTTCGCAGTACTTTCCCCAACACTGTATTTTTCTACCACGTTGAAACACTGAAGATAAAAATGAATTGCAAAAATTCGCATTTTTTGTGAAAATTACCCTCAGGTAAATGAGAGAGAAAGAAAATTCCTGATATAAGGGGAAGATTTCGAGTTGAAAATTGGAGTAAAATGTTGTAACAATTAGAATATCACTAAAGGCACTATTTAAAACGATGAATAATTTTAGGTAAGCTAACTAAGCATTAGGTAAAATTTTCTGGATGCAGTTAGGGATACATACTTCCGTAGGATTAGGAATGATTCTCTTTTCCATTAAGTTTTTCAGATCATGAGCAAGAAACAGTTCTCACATTCAGCCAAAATTTGTAGATAAATCTATATTTTACAAAAATACACGCACATTTTTTAATAAAATATGAACGTGCCTCGTGAAAATGCATATAGGGTATAACAGGAAATTGGTTTAAAACATATTTTCTATTGGATGTTTGCTTTTTTTGTTCCATATACTTCACTCCTAGTTCCTTCTTCTTAGGATAGTTGTCTTCAGTTCCCTACGTTTCCTTTCGAAATATTACCTTTGAACAACGATCAATATTCTTATTCCTTAGATTACTCATCAAATGACGTCCATTCGGTTAAATTCATCACATCGTATGAGTAATTCAAAATTACTGCCTAGAAAAATACCTTTCAGCATGTGATTATTTTAACTACTCCCCATATTCGTCTGTATCATTATCCTGTATCAGCCTGAGAAGGAGCGGCAAGTTTTACGCTTCTTTCGTGACCTTTTTTTCTGTGACTTCTAACTCCCTATTACGTAGTAGTCGTCCCTGAAAGCTATATAACTATAAAATATGATAGCAACATTTTGATGATATCCATGGGCTAGCCTAGGTATGCCGGCATTTACCAAATGTGTCAATATGTGTCACTAACAATGATTTCATGCGAATAAAAACTTAGCACGAGCACTACATGCTCTGCTCTAACTTTTATGGGAACCGAAGAAATATCATCAATTTAAAGTACGATGTACCACCATTCTCGAAGTAATAATAAGAAAAAACATTAATATGAACAACTAATTTTTTACAGGATATATGTGTACGTACTGGATATTCTCACCAATTCAGAGCAGAAGAAATTTAAGCAAGAACAGTTATTTCACTTCAGAAAACGGACAACTCCAAATATGTCCAGCCGGTTAAATTGAGCCTCAATGAGCCCCGTAAATTAGTACATGATGGTAAAGAAACTGGCCCCTATTGCGGCCCGTTATTGATGAAAGGAAAGCAGAGAAATGCGATGGGGAGAGAGGTGAGGGGGAAAAAAGACAAGAGGATAAGGGTTTTTCGCAGCGTGGGAGAGAATCAAGCCGGAAAGTCCCGGGCGTGGGAGGCGAGAGAAGGGAAAATTGCAGTCTCCTCAGGGTTGTCAACTTTCAGCATTAGATCACAGTGTTGTGAGCATAACGTAACTAAGAGAGCCCGTTTTCGTGGAAAATAAGACCATAACTCATAAGGGCACCTCGCGCCTTCACCAAGGCTTCAAACTCATCTTTTTTGACCGACCAAAGAGAATAGTCACATTACTTCATAGCAGTAAATTCGAAATCCGCTTTCAAAATTCCTCCGATATTTCTAATTTTGTCCAATATATTCCACAAGGAGTTTTTCAGAGTATACCTTTCAATTAACGATTACTCTATGTATGAAATGAAAAAGGAACGAAACCATCTTAAATGCATTGAAATTATCGATAATTTCATTCCTTGCCTTAAAGGATACATGGGACATACGTACTAGTATATCTATCTCTTACTGGCTAAAAAAAGTTTTAAAAATAATGAAAATTGCAATCAGTGGTAAATTACATTACCCAGGTGCAAATTAACTCTACTTCATTAATGAATTGGCCATCATTGGGGGTATTAACGTGATGGCAACTGAGGTAACTTAGTAGAATGCATAATTGGAGAAAAAAAACTAACGTTAGAGTGATTTAATTCTAAAGCCGTTTAAAATGCTCCAATATTATCAATCTTCATCAGTCGAAGTATATTAATGCTACTGAATATTCCAAATACCAAAAGCAGATGTGTTTTATAGTCCAACAACCGACAGAATAGTATATAATCAATTACAAATAGACGACTTGGAGAAAAAGATAAGAATAGTCTGACTGAGGAAAATCATGAATGTTCCACACGTAGGTATCGCTACTTTGAGCTGGGGGTCACTGTGGGGCACTACGCTTGAAGCGATCTCAGCATAGCAAACAAACAGTGAGGTGGAAAACGTGTAACCACTCAATGTACTCTGACTGCTAATAGCATTTCCCACTCACTGCATGTCACTTGAAGACAAGCATAAGGGCCCTCTGATAAATGTTGGCTTCTCCTCACTAACTATAAGTCGAGCTTAATAAGTTACGGATATCACCGCTTAAAAACTCGAAAAAAGAAAAATTATGGGAGAAGATATCATGAGGTGAGGAAGGTGTCAACATTCAAGTTAGCGAGATACCAAATAAAATACTGCTCTTGTTTTAATAATTTTTCGCTATCAATCAGAATGGACAACATCACCGACATATAAAATAAAAAATCGGAAATAAAAAAAATTGGAAATCTAGAAAATCAATAGGAAAATTAAGGAAATCACTTCATCTTGTGGTGTTCTGCCCGTCGGCAGATCCCCGCGCCAATGCTGTCTCGATTCCCTCATGTCTTCGGCCATCTCCTTGAAGTCTCCATATCTTCCAATTTTTACGTTGTCAATGAACTTCAGCCTTCTCCTTCCCCTTCTTCTGACCCCTTCCACCGATCCCTCCAAAGCTACTTTCAAAATTCCATTCCCTCTCATCAAATGTCCCAACCAGTTACCCTTAGGAAATCACTAGCAAATGAATAAAGGTGAGCCTGAAGAAGCCGTTACTATGGAAACCGGGGTCATGATTTACGAATAACATCCGAAGATTCAAACGTGACGGAGTAGAATTTTTCCATGTTGAAATGAACACTTGCAATTTCTCACGATCATAAAATTTATTACGACCTAGATTTCTATGTTACAGTATGTACTATCTTGAAGACGATGTAGTAACAATTAAACCTAGGTGGCAATAAATATTTAATAAGCGTGGAAATTTGCAAGTAATTTTTTTCCGATCATGACTTAAGGATTGTTTTAGGGGAATTGACAATTTTATGATTTCCCAGTGACACTTTCACATGGTAACGTATGAACCCTCAGACTTCGTTCTGATAATAAAATATGTACAATACGAACATTAAACAATGTTTCACATTCGCACGCATGTCTTCTCCTGTTTGAACAAGCTTTCTTAGGTTGTTCGCTAAATCACCCGGATTTGTCGAACCCTCGAAGCCGCGCTATAATGCAACTTAGCAATTCTCTCGAATAGCTTTCAAGCGAGGAGGTGGGAGGAGTTGAAAGTGGGGTGGAGGGAAGTGGTGAATTAAGGCGTGGGTGAGAAGTGAAGGGTTACGGTGGAGGGGAGGGGAGGAGAAGGGGGTAAAGGGTGTCATTAAGGTGTTTTCGCGAGTCGACCGTAGGTGGCGGCAACAAGGAAAGCAAAAGGAGGAAAGAAAAGAATTTTCGCGAGAGAGAGAGATGCGGGAAATGGCGTCTTGAGGAAAAGAGGTCTGAGAAGGAATTCTTAAGGGGACGCATCACTCATGAACGTCCGGTCTGATGCATTTCTTGACCCTGAATTATTACATTTTTATAACTAATGTAATAATCTTAAATTTCCAGGATGCATAGCGTGTATCCCTCAAAAGTTTTATATCTATTTGATGATGTTGACGTTGTTAAGGACTTTTGATAGCAGGAGAGGAGAAAAACAGGGAAAGCTCATCGAAGTAGCGAGGCAAAAAAAAAACGGAATGTGTAAGAAAATAAAGAGGCTCATGGAAGAAAGCTAACATCTGACGTTACAACCATCGCCAATGATTTCATTTACCTCACATATAAAAGTAAATATATCACAGGTATATATAAGCACATAAGTGAAGGTAAAATTTTCATGTTTGTGATGCAGATAAATACTGACAAGGTTTAACCTTGCCTATTATTATCTCTGAGAAAATTTTCATACTTGAGACACAAATTACTGCGGACAGGGGGATACTTTACTTTATTTATTAACTCAAAGGTAAAATATACATATTTGAGATAAAGATAGATGCTGACGAGAACCTTCTTCCTTGCATCTTTTTAGAGGTAAAACTTGCAAGCTTGAGAAACAATAAATAAAATAAAATTTGACAAATATTCACTCTGGTACTTTCCGTGAGGTAAAATTGCTCATATATGAGCCACACATAAGTTGCTACCAAGTTTTGACCGTATTTAGTATTTTCATTGAGATAAAATTCTAATAAGTTATAAACAGGTAAATATACAGGGTGAATAAAAATTGTGTCACGAAATTCTAACCCAGAATAGAGGATACCAGTAGGAATCAAAATTACTGATGATTTTTTGGTAAAAAAAACGCACCATTTTTAAACTACGGAAGCTTTAAGCCAAGCGCTCCGATTGGCCGTGAGTTTGGTCAGATGCTGGATTCTCTGGACAGCTCATGACTTCAAATGCTTTGCGGGCATTTGCCTTTGTCCAGAGCACCCGGCAACAGGGCAAATTCGTTGCCAATCGCTTGGCTCTAAGATTCTGTAGTTTAAAAATGGTTTCGACCTATGTAATATGAGTAATTTTGGTTTCTTCTGCCATCTGCTATCAAAGGTCAACATTTTTTGACGCAATTTTTCTCCACCCTGTAGACTAGGGTGTACCCATCTAAACATAGGCGAATTTTAATTAATTATTTTTCTGCAATTAACGTTTCGAACATGGGAAGCAGTACTAAAGCCTACCCAAAATTATGCCTTGAAATTTTCAAGAGGATTACATACGTTTAAGAAGAGGTAATACCTCAGGAAAGACGGAAAATAAGATTGGTCAGCCTGTTAAGAAAGCAGTAAAATTTTGACTGGATTATGCTCAATAAGATATTTTGAAAACAGCAAGACGATATCATACGCTTATGAAGATGGAATACCTCAGGGAAGAAGGAAAATAAGAATGGTCGAACGATGCGGCCTCTTAAGAGGTGCAAGAGAGGAGTAAAAGGGAGGAAAAAAGAAAGGTAAGTAACAAGGGCCGTGGACGAGAGAAATGTTCTTGCGCAAATGGAGAGCTAATTACGGAGGCTGGTCGGCGGAGGGCTGTTGTTGCGACGGCGGCGAGGCATTGGAGGGTGTGAGTTGGGAGATTTTAGCGTTGAAGGGTCTCGAAGGTGGAGTGGCCGGTGGAGGGGACTTGAGGTGAGTCTGGTGTTAATGAGAGAGAGAGAAAGAGGGACGAGGTAAGAGAGGTGATCCATGAGTCATGAAATCTTGTAAGGATACCACGGGGAGCAAACAAAACATGCCTACTGGCAGACTGAATTCCCCGAAAGCATTTACACGACTCATTTCAGGCTAATTCATGATTTATTGAGAACGAAAAACCTCATTGTTCGCAAAAATAGGAGATTTCAACCTAAACCAGGGATCCACGGACTAAAATCTTCTTCTTATTAGAAACTTTGATGAGTTGAACAGAAATTTTAGCGAACTTTCAAACAAGCTACATTGCCGAAACTTTGATCTATAGATAATTCCGTAATTACATAAGCACTGTGTGATTAGAGAAAGCAATCGATTGATGTAATATTAGAAAAACGTTAAATATTGAGATTTAAAATCGTGTGTGGGAAGATAAAATTACATGGACAATAGCATCCTGGTCGAATAAAGCAACATTTCATTTGTCAAGATCGCTAACAACTTATAAACTTAGCCATTTCATATTGAGAAAATTATAGAATAAAATATTCAACCTAATAAGTAGGAAATAATTAAAAAGAAGGACTTCTTAATTTTCCTTTTCAAATACGGGTTGATGGTAGCAATAAACATACCTGGTTTCCCTCAATCCTTAGCTACACGACTGCAGCCAGAGGTAGCCTGTGTCCTAATAGTTCCTTTCCATCTACCTAGTATAATTCCCACGTAATGTTCTTCGTATAGCCCTCTATACTCGTGGGGGAACTTTTTCTTCAGTATAAAACTTACAAAGTGTGTACAGCAACTTTTCTTTCGAGATACTTTCTTTCTGCTAATTCATTCTCAAGTTTAAAAATTATCTTAAGCGATAAAATATCTAACTTTTTCGTATCAAAGTCAACATTTTCTAGTATCTGGTACTTTAACAGCCAGTATAATATTTTCATTGACCTATTAATGACAACATAAATGTAAATTACAATGAATTACCCCATTCCTTAGCCAATCGCTACTCAATCGGCATTAAATTGCAATTTCTCACTTAATATCTAACAACAAATAATATATTTCATGAGCTTAAACAAAGGAAAAAATCAATGAACACTCGTCCAAACAGACCCTATTCGCAATTTACATCGTCTGAAAATAAGTTTGCCTGCCTACGCGGGATTGGTAATTCAGGGTTCGTGTAATTTAAGTACCGGTTAGCGGTAGGCATACATTGAGGGACACTCAGAAACTGCCAAAAAGATATTTAAAATAGTTGGTTTAGCCCTTCAGACAAGAGTTCTGGAGTAACTCGGTAAATCCACGTCCAAATATTTGTAACCCTTAAAAAGCCTTGTTCCTCACAAAAGCATTGTATGGCGGGGGTAATACAACGGCCAAGGGAGGACTGCTTATGTTTATAAGCGTCCCAGGATATTTTTCGAAAGGGGACCAACGGAAGAGGACGACATCTACCCTTACACTTCTCGCCTACGCGCAACTGGCCCGCCCGTTCGTGCGCCGTTATTAATCCTTCTTTCCCTTCTTTGAGCCTAATGGAAGGGCTGGGAGCAAGATACGGGTTGTCAATCGGAGGTTTAAATGGACGTAGGAGTCCATTCAAATCCATCTGGGAACGATGGTGATACTTCATTCTGGTAAGGCAAGGCGATCGACTCACTTACTCAATGTCTTAGCCTGTTAAAGATTCAAAGAGAACCCGTGACACTCTTAGCATAAAGATTAATTATCCGATTCCAGTGATTTCAAACGAATCGATTGCGGTTTCCTGAGGATAGATTTGACCCCAATAATTGCCTAGTTCCTGAACTCGAAAAAAATGACTCGCTGCACAGAGACAAATTGTTCACCGAAATGTCTAACGTATTGAAAATTATTTTGATAAAAAAATGACGCAAAGCTGTATGAAACGTCGCTAACGATGCTAGGCTCTTCGACCTATCGTATTCAGACAGTGAATTGAATTCTATGAACTCAAAAGGACTAGCCAGATTGATCTTGATTAGTACTATAGGTAAAATACTAGAAGAAAAAAATGAGAGCCCCACAAATTATTCACCCTATGATAATAAAAGAGCTTAACTTTCAATAGAGCCGATGGAAGCATGCCTAATGATAGCCAGCCAGATATACCATCAACAATTATGGTGTCAAATAGGTTTATTAAGACTTTATAACAATGCAAGATAGTTTAAAACTAAAATTACTCTTCCAACAATAAATATCTCGAGCTTAACGAGAACTTATTCCACCTCCAGCAAGTTCTCGAAAAGGTTCCGCTATTTACGTGAATAGGTTGACGAAAAACGCAATAGTATGCAGTCACCTTTTTAGCAGGAGTAACGAAAAATTCGGATTCATCCTGAAGAATTCCCATAGAATGTATCCTGGTTGACTATTATGTTGAAATGAGTTTATGTTCCATATTCAGGACTTATCTAATTGATATTTTCACCAATTCCCTTCTGTGAAATTAATTTCTCAGGTAAGATGATCTATTTCACAAAATTGGAGCACTCTGAGCTATAAATTGGGCTCACAACCACTGCAGTTCGGGTGAACGAGAAACTTTGTTTCGGAGTGCAATCCATGGATGTATTGTTCGCAGTAAGCCAAGTAAACGGATGGTATGAGGATACAGCGCTCAATCCATAAAGAAGAAGACGTGGGCATAAATCATGAAAGTACCAGGTGGAATAGTATTTAAGGACGGCAAGCGAAAGGATTTGATGTGGGCGTCGGAATGCAGTGACCGAAAGGGAAAAGAGTTGAGGGAAGTGTTGAATTTAAATAATAAGCACCCTGAGTGAAAAAAATTATGAATTCAAAACGATGGGATGGCAAGAAGTGGAGTTTGGTCCGTTTGGAGACGGTTGGGGGAATGGAATGGAGGATGGATACGATTTTCAGTGCAGTGGGTGGACAAGAGTGCCAGGTTGGTCGCAACAACAATGGAGTGCCAGGGAAGAGGTAAGAGGCCTGGCCGACGCGACAGGTGACCATCCGCAACACCACCGACCGCTTTTTTTTAAAACTCGTCCTCCACGCTTACGCGGAGAGACAAAAGGTGGTATTTGCGGGGGATCATGCGACGGCTTAATCGAATTTAAAAACCTACGTGACGTCCACCCAGCCATATTGTCCTCACCCATAGATACTCCTAAGCGCACATTTATGGCGCGAAATATTACTTGCTTCCTATGGCTACTGCAGATAACCATATCCGCTCTGCTACTTCATACATCCACTGATATTGGAATATTTAATTTTTCTTAAATCTATACACCTATGTACGATTAGGCTACGTAAACTGCTATGAATTCCCTGAATTAGATATTCCCTGAACTACTGCAGGTATCAGCTGATATTCATATCCGCTCTGCTACTATATATAAATCCAATGATATTTGAATATTTAATGTTTAACAAATCTATACAGCTAAGTACATACAATAATGCTTAGTAAACTACAACTTGGCCGGAAACCAGCGATCTGAATAAAAAAATGAAAATGTTTTATCGTATTTTTCATACCCAATAATTGACGAAAAATAGAAAAATACAAGTCTGAGAGAGATACATAATTTGAAATATTTATGCAAAACCTTAGAAGTAAATAAAATCATTTCACTTGATGTTACTAATGGTATTCCTTCATTTTAATTTCATACTGCTCCTCCATCCGCTAAACTGTTTAACGAAGTGGATAATTGGAATACAATTACAAATAGATCATTTTTGTTGGATCGTGATTATTTACCTTATCTTAGCAACTTGACTCATACAAAATTCATATTATTTTGAATATTGCCATCGAAATTTAGATTAAGGGAGTCTTCCATTGAAATTAAAGGGTATCAGGCACAATTTTAGAAAAACATCACAACTGGTTGAAATAAAAATATGTGGACTGCTAACGGTTTCTTTCAAGAGAAATTAATGTCACAATTTACTTAAGAAAACTCTGTAAATTTTTTGTCAATGTGACTGATATTTATTTTTTCAGAAAATATTAACAATGGACTCTTAGCACAAGATGCATCTGAGTATCCATTAGAGTCTCTACAGCGTTTCACCTACCTTGGGCTATTGTGACTAACCGAAGTTAATACCTTTTTAAACACATCGTGAGGAAAAGCAGGTACATCAGTTCTGTGCCAGGGAATATGCCTATACGGTATCTCAGCAAAGGGAGTGAAAGCGTGGAGCAGTAATCTTCACCCATGAGTGTACGGCGCTGCAATGCTCCCGAAATCATTTTCTTCCATTCTCCTTACTCCCAGCCTCCTTATCCTACCCCCGCACTTACGGTGTAATCTCGCGCGAGATAATGGGGTTACTTCCATGGGAGTTGGGTGCGCATCGTTAAAATGTAACTCAGCTACTGGAGTGCCCCTGAGCATACGTAAGACGCTCTTGAGAGTTTCTCCCAACTTTCAAATCAAGAGCACAGGTTCCCACTGCACCGAAAAGGCCATCCAAACCAAATAAATTACAAAGAGGAGCCTTAAGTGCTGATAACAAAGAGAAACTGAGAATATTTCACTCTACAGCCAAGAATTTATGGTGCCCACCATAAAAAAAATCCCACCTTCTTATGGCACGAATAGAGCAATAAAAATTCTTCTCTTTAATAATATAATTAACGCGTATCACTCCAGCTCTAATTTACGAAACTATTCCACATGCAATCTTGTTGATAGACATCATTAATCAGTTTTAATACATATAGCTCCCGGCAAAAATGACAATTCAGTATCAATTCACCTTCGTTGCGTAATTGAAGGCCCCTTCATCAAAGTAAGGTGCTAGTTTCGTCAATCATTTCTTTATAAATCAACGCTGCAATAAAATCATTCCGACGCGACGGAACGATATCTGATAAAAACTATGCTGGTAAATTTTAATTTTCCGGAGGAAAATGATGTTAGAGAAAAAGGAAATTAGGTGATTGGCTCTGAAAAATATTTATTTTTTACTAAGTCCCTATGCAATTTCAATCCCTGCAGTGTTAATTCCTTCTAAAAATAATATCAATAACACAGAAAAAGTATTCATAGAGTAATCATAAGTGAGTCGCAAAATAAAACTTCGGATATTTAAATTAACGACGAAAAATCGGTATAATTCTACTATTTCCATCCAATATTTTTTTAAAGACGGATATCACCATTAATTACGAAGTAGTCTTGGTGGAGGTGGAGTTGCAATATGCCTTGATATCATTAACATCAACGTATTCCCAGCCGTAGTTCCTCGTATAAAAATTTAAAATGATAGAAGTCTGATGAATTATTTGGTGCAAACTTCCTTTGGCTAAAAGCATACGGTAATTAAACTAGCCATGAATAGGTTGAAAATATAAAAAAATCATAAAAATACAAATAATAATTAGTAGAAATGGTCGGACAGCATTGGAATATATTGTATAAATTCAAGGCGAATACACAGACGGAGCAACGTAGGGTTTCCTTGCCTTGACCCTCAAGGTTATTACCCTTCCCCGATAGAAACCAGCAAAGTCGATGAAAATGCAGCGTGGTAGATACAGTGATTCTGAAAGCTCTTTTCGGCTATCGCCTATTGGAATCGTCCCTCGAGATTGAACGGGATAGCCTTTGGAGACAAGTTTTCACAGTCTGCCCGACCCACACAAAAGAGACCAAGCGGTTGTGTTCGCCGAGGTAGGCTGTGCAGATGCTAATTGGCCCAAATGGAACCGCAATATCGCTAATTTTAAAAGGAAAAGAAGAACCAAAGGACGGAGTTTTGAGATAGGGTTCGCGGTCACTCCTGCCAGAAGGGACCATAAACTTACAAGCTACTTGTTTCCGAACGCACACGCCCGACTCCTAGGGCTAAAGTGAGTTTTTTTTCCGTCGGAAGGAGGATAAGAGGCATACTCTTTTTAGGAAAAATGAAATCTCTTATTCGAAAAAAAAATCCTGCAGGTGCTATTACTAGGCAAGAAGTAAATGACTATTAATTAAATGTAAGTAAATTACTGTGACTTTAAATCACGTAATTATAAGGAATTCGAGATTAAAGACTCACAGAGTTCCTAGGGGCAACGAAAGTGATCTCATTGAAAGAAGGGATACACACCAGAATTATTCACTCATACAATGAGTTGAAGAAAAAATTCTAGGCGGTCATAAATTCAAATTATCACAAATGTGTAATGTGGATGTGATTATCACAAATGTGTCTGTCGTACAGCAAAATACATAACATTTTTTACCGTTTTTTTGAAATCCTGTACTTATTTAATGAAACCACTAATTCAGCAGGTTCATTCAAGAAAGATATAACGTTACAACAACATTTGGTCGAAAATTCTTCCACGAAGAAAACCTAGGAAATCATGTAATTTCTAAACCATAAAATCATATTTAACATAGCCTGCCGGCTGAGTATGATACAACTACACTGGGCTTTCACGAATCATCAACAAAATTTTCTGGGAAGATGATTTCAAAGAAGGAAAATAGAAAACAGGTCTATAATTTATTAATCAGACAAATGAAGGCTCTCACGGCAGGGATTAGTTAATTTACAAAAGTCCATGACAAAAAAATGAACAATAACGCATAATGGCTAAGGCTACTTAGTTTTCCTGACATTAATAAAAATACATCTAAACGCATATCATTATGAAGGAAACAACAAATATATGAAAGTCATAGCAGAAGGTTTATTAGTGACATAAGGTTCTCCTAGATTTGATTAACATATAAATGGATTCCCACACACAATGCCAGCACTTCGGAAGATGGCTGTGCATTTTAAATGGCGTAAGCTTAAAGCAGCATCTCAGGATTTCTAAATAGGAAGATCTAAGCAAAAAGGTGATATATTCATATTTTTCTTCCCCGCAGATAGAATTTTTTAGCACTTTTAAATACTAACGGAGGAGGAAAGAATGTCCTTATTGATAATTTATTCTTGCCACTCCGAAAATGATCTCAAATATTCAAGTTTGACGCAGTTGAAAAAATATATAGGAGTAAATAAAGCAGTAAATTCAACTGAGAATAATATAAATTGGCAGCTGTGATTTCTTGATGCACAAAACCTTGGAATGAAATAGGATTTTACGGAATTTCAAGAGAGAAATTTCAAATAAATCTTAGATACGTACGACAGAGACGTACCATTTATGCAGATACGAAATAATAATAAAATAGAAACGAGGTAAATTGCCACAACGTATGTATTATTGCTGCCACCGTTTTCTTGCCATATGAAAAATTAGTCAAGCACGTCTCAAGATAATTAAAAAATATTACTTGGAAGAACTAAGTACCCAGCTTGTGACAATTATCGTGATGGTCACAGCTAAAATAAATATATTGCTGTCAGGAATCAATTTCATTTTTACCACACGGATCACCTAGTGAAATTGTTAAGATTATTAAGTTAACAATCATATTTTTTCATATCCAACGGAACTGCTGAACGGTGTAGTTATGCTTCATGCAGTATATGTCTATGTTCACTACAAGTTATGAAATGTTCGTTTCCTAACGACCACATTTCTATAACAAGATATTTAAGAAACTACCAGCAAACTTTCGGGAAGTTGGATTGACAGTGATTTTGTAACACTTAAAGCAGCTTTCCTTATAAAAGGGCAGTGATGAGTTTGATTTAATTTTTTTTCTACACTGCCCAACTTTACTTTTAACTTTACTTACAACAAATAACTATGAACTGGCATGATTTTTTTTCCTCTCACTACGTATAAATGGTACTCGGTAACAGAACGATAATTAGGAGAAAATATTGATGGTTTGAGGCGTAACTTTCTGAAAGCGATTCATTATGAAAAATGAAAAAGAAGAAATTTTGTGCTTTCGCATGAAATATTTATTCACAGATTTACACGACCATGGTTTCAGCGTAAGACGTCATCATCAGGCATCCTGTATCAGGTATCAGGCAGGCAAATGTATTACCACCTATTATGTTATTACCGTATTACGTTGAAACCATGGTCGTGTAAATGTGTGAACAAATAGTTCATAAGAAAGCACAAAATGTCTTCTTTTTCATTTTTCATAGAAAAAAATATATAATGATGGTGGATGAGCGGTGGGGCAGGCTAGTCATACCCTAAATTGACGGAGAGAAAGTAGGATTACAACAACAAATTTAAGTAAGAAATTTCTTAACTCTTGTTTAATTCCGACCATGCAGCCTCTGAGTGGAATAAATATGAAATAAAAGCAATATCGCGGCGAGGATGTAAGACTAAAACTACGAATTGAAGTGAAGAATTTCTGCTGGGTTCTTAACAATGAATAGATATGATGTAAAAGCAATATCGGGAAACGAAAGTAAGATTACAACAACAAAATAAGCGAGGAATTACTTAATTTTTGTTGGATCCCAACCACTGAATAAATACGATATTAAAGCAATATCAGGGAGAGAAAGTGATATTACAACAACGAATTGAAGTGAGCCATTTATTTTTGGTTGAAATCCGACCATCGAAAAAATATGATATAAAAGCAAGATCTGGGAGAGAAAATTATATTAAAACTACAACAGGGTGGAGTTTTCAATTTTTTTCTAGATTCCTACCATCGAATATATGTGATATAAAAGCAAAATCGGTGGGAACCCTCTATAACTCTCACTGCTTCCAGAATCGATGCGTAGCATAAATGGTGACACCAAAAGAAAATCGAGAGGGCAGCCGAAGGTAACATATTAAGGGGTTAGAGGGGAAGAATTTGGTAGGACGGGCGCGTCATAAAAATCGACAGAAAAAAATATAAAGAGTTCAAGCCTACCTGTCGGCTACCTCCTCCGTTCCGATACAAAATGAGCTATATAATTTTCATTGATTCGTTCTGCTTCATCCATCAATCATGTGACTTCGGATTGAAACGAGGCTTGTGGCGTGGTGGCGGTCGCGCTGTTATGTGGCGAGGTAAGAGCCTAATAAATTGGGCGTGGCCCACCGAAGGAGGGAAAAAATAAACCTATCTACATCCGTCCGTTCTTTTTTTTTCCTCGCTCCAAACCCTCGGAGCCGTCTGACGAACAGGGAAATCAATCGACCTAGGACGAGAGGTATACCTCTCAACCATGGAAGAGTCCCAAGCCAAAAGTCAAGGCAAAAGCTATTTCCTTGCCTCAGCAGCGCACAACAAGGGAGAGTCGACATGACAAATACTGCACAATTCATTTCGAGAATCATGACACACATTAAGGTAGGCCGTGAGGCGCAGGAGCAATAGACATATACAGCAGTTAACTAGTCGAAGAGCTATTTGGATGAAGGTTGACAATACGTCAGGTTTGCATGACACCTAAGTAGCAGTAGGGTGACGCGAAGAGCGTACAGTCCTCACGACGGCTGACGCCTTCAAATTCACGGCATAGATTATTTATCCTCGGAATGTGTATTCATGTATAGAAGAGCTGTCAAGATGGTTGCGCAATAACCACCGGAACCCAAGCATGTCATGTAAAATGGTCGCGGTAATAGAAAAAAATTAACGAATGGAAGAGGTACTTGAAGATGGATTTTAATCATATCGTGATACTTCTCCTTCTTATATAATACTAAATTTGGTGGAAATACAGTTCCTCATAGAACTAAACATTTAAACAACACTGTCTTCGAAATCAGCCGATCAAAATCAATAGATATGTGACGCGTTCTTAGGTTTTGTCAAGGCAAACAATCTTTGTCGGACGCGCAGAAGTTGATAAATCCTCTTGTTCATATGAATTCCACGAAAGGACACGACATCTATAAATATTCTGTTCGCCCACAGTTCAGCATTTAGCCCATCGTTCTGGAAACTTTTATTGCGGTATATTAATTACCTAATTTTCAGCAGGTGGCACTAATTCGCTTGGTGTAGCATAAAACTAACCGTAGATGAAATCGAAAACTTTGTGTGTTCTCGAGGATGAGAATGATGTTCCGAGAATCAAATAAAACGATTCAAATTCTACAAAACTCAGTAAATGAATATCGCAAAAATTAAAGATATACAAAAGAGCTCATGAGCCATTACTGGTGGCGGACATATGCACTAGTGAAAGATGACATTCAATGTAAATAGAAATACACCGGTATAAATGTTACGTCTTATCTATTCGAGCACCGTCTATATTTAAAAATATATAAAAATCCATGCTCTTTCGACAAGCCCACGCGGTGTTACATTGAATGGTGTCAAAATCTAGTATCAGCAGGAAGAGAATTTTATGCCACCACGATATGTGAGCTCATTATAAACATTAAAGCTAACCAAATTTTCTATGAAATATAAAATTTTGACTAAATAACAGCAACTCAAAGTTACGTAGAACATGAGTTGATAGTCAGTGCAATCATGCGTACATAAGATAAAATGTTGCTTTTCTCGCAGCTCATCTTTCCCCATGAATAAAAACAAGTAAATATATTAATAGGGTTATAGCAGTTGAAAGAGAGCTAACGTGATAATAGCAAAACAGATTCTACCTTCATCGCACCACGAGGCTCATAATCCTGCAGAGGTAAACTGAAACTCGATATTGTCCTCAATATTCCGAAAACC
This sequence comes from Ischnura elegans, assembly GCF_921293095.1. Taxonomy (NCBI): domain Eukaryota; kingdom Metazoa; phylum Arthropoda; class Insecta; order Odonata; family Coenagrionidae; genus Ischnura; species Ischnura elegans. Next base: position 90,995,654 of record NC_060249.1, read on the forward strand.
ATGAAAGCTATTAGGTGCATTACCTGATAGGACACGCGCCGGTTACAGTAGGAAAGATAAATAAATAGTTTCATTGTCGAGGAACTACTCGATCGCTTGCTATCAGCGATTTCTTCACAACACGGCACGACGGACAGCTTTCATGAGAAAAAGAATTTTGCGTAGTAGGCAAACTGAATCTTGATTTTGAGTTCACTTTTCCGAAAAACATAAAAATCTAAATGTGTAGTACAAGACGTGGCACGTGTCGGTTAATGTTGGGGCAGAAACGTTAAGGAAACGGTTTCGTGTCCGAGGAATTGTTCACTCGCTTGTTATCAGCAAGCTCACCAATAATAATGGGATCAAAAAGGACACCTTTCACGCAAAAAAAGATTGGAGCATCTTTTGATCGCTTTGGCAACCGATTAAAGTTTCTGGCTCCGGTTCAAGTCTTGAGCTCCGATGCGACTACAAGTTTCGTTATTCTCTTTTTTTCCCAACGGCGGCCGGGTTTTAAATCTTTAAAAAGCCGTTAGTTATGACCGCTCGGGCGCCAAACGTATATGGAAAATAGGATGTCACCGGGAAAGATAAAGGAGGCTCCTCAACCCACGAGGCCCATACGTTAAAGTAAGCGCCCTTTGTACTCACTCCGGATGTGATAGTGCTAAGAGGATCCTAACTGTGGCGAGATACGGGATGCAACGGCGATAAATGTGATATTTATACACCCATTAGAACGGCCTTGCTCGAGCCGCCTTTATTTCTCTCCTTCAATTTGAGAAATTTACATTTTTAAGACCCATTTAATAAAATTTTCGGGTGAAAAAAAAAATTTGCGATAGCATTGGAAGGTGCAGCATAAATTCCATTCAAAAGAATCGGGCATGCATAATGAAAAGACATTCGAGAACTTTTACATCCACGGGAGAGCGGTGAATTTTTTCTGGTATTTGACAAGGCCAATTTGACTGGGACGATGGATGGGGAAATAAAAAGCTACCGTTTGGTAATACCCGCGACTTCTGAGAAAGAGCTCTTTGGTAAGGAGAAAGAGTGTGGGGTATTTATGATAGTTCTGGCTCTTCAATTACCCGGCACCGACTCTCAGTACCAATTGTAAACGCGAAATTACTAATAAGGTAGACGAGAAATATTGACGCCAGGTGAAAAGTTGAAAGCAATGAGCAAACATGAGCATTGCAAAGCTTAACTTTTAAAATCATACGCCACCTTTTGCCACGAACAAGATTTTCTCAGAAATTATATAATATCATGATAGAAAAATCAATATTATGGTAATCCGTACCTCCCATTTGGGAAAAATTAATAAAACTCTGAATAACATAAATTATTAATATATTTAACGTAATTAAATTTCATTAAGTAAGTAACAATGAAGCGTCCCTCTTAAGTAAGAAAAAATACCTCATTCTACCAGTCTAATATTATTTAAAGAGCAAACACAGGTTTGCCAGTATTCTCTACATTCTTAGGCGAGCCATACCTAAAATCATTCATAACTACCAAATATTATGCTTTAAAATATGCAATGTAGGACTAGGCTTAGTATTAGCTCGGCAAAAGACATAAGCTCTCGTGGAAACGTCAGATATATCAATTCACCGAATCTGATTCAACCAATTGGAAGGGTATGCATTATATATAACTTTGAAACAATAAAATGGCAATAAATTGACAAAATCCGATTAGATTATTTTTATATTCTACGAACAGTCATTTACGTAAGCAGGCACTTTTTTATGCAATAGTTAAAAAGTATAAATACAAAACTACTCACACCAGAATCATGTATACGAAATTTTTGGTACTAAGGCAAATTCTGAATAGATTTAAGAATGACCACTAAGATTCTTTGAATTCACCTTGGAGAGAATTTACACGGTATAGGCATTATTAAAAAAACGCCGATATAAACATCCAAATGTTCTCAATTGAATAATATGCAAGAAAATAATCAAAATAACTAACACCAACACTTGTGTACCAACACTTGATGTTACCTCCTTTTTTCAATATAATCACATGGTGTTTTCTAATGACAAGTTTTTTTACACAGGTATACATAAATTCTGCGCGATTACAATACTTACAGTCGCAATTTGGATTCATAATATCGTTTATATTCCATATCGCCTAGAGCCCATAGTATTCTAGAATTAGAATACTGCAAACCCTAGTTTCTACCTAGTCCAAGCCAAAATGCAGTAAAAGTTTCAACTTCAATTGGTTCATAATATTACAATCCTAGGATTGGTGCTGTAGAGTAGCCCTTCATTTCCCCTTTCTGTAAACCATTTCATTTAGTTCCTAGGCTCTCTTCTTCCTTGCATCCTTTTTTAATTCAAATTAAGCAAGATTATTAATGATCACGTTAGCACTACCTACTAATTCAACTCATTTCCCTTATGTGTGTCCAAACACAACCACTCCTTGGGCATCGTTGGTTTTCCTTCCACGGTGAGGAAAGCGTGAATAATACGGCTTCATCGACTGCCGATGGAAAGATATCGCGGGAGGAGAATCGATCGAGGGAGAAAGATATCTCTCCCGTTACCTCCCCGATCACTGAATTCACGGGGACCGAACGGACGAAGTCGAACAAAAAGCCACCAAGTGGAAAGTCACTCCGAAAATAAGTCGCCGGTGGAATTGATTAAGTGCCGGGTCTCTCCTGTTCTCTTCGGAGAAAAGCACCCAAACCGGAACGTCCGGCGGCAGCCGCTCTTCTGACTTCCCGAAATCTCTCATCTGGTCATAAGAGGAGGTAGGCGGGTGGGAAGCAACCGCAAGGATCATATCGTAACCAGATACGCCGCTTCGACGGCGAACTGAAGGGTGTGGAGGACACATCTGCACACGGGACTTCGAATCTCGTAATCGCATCGACAGGGAAAAGGGAAAGAGGAAAACTGGAGAGGAGAAGTGAGGGTCTATTCAGAAAGGGTGGGAGCAGAACGCCTATAGTTACATGAAAGCCGTACTTAGAGGAGATGTGCCTATTTGATAGGCTAAAACAGGCACTAGGACAGGGCAGAGGGGGTACGTGCCCCAGGCGGCAGATTTCAGGGGAGCGGCAAAATTTGAAAATGATCTTTGATCTTAACTCTGTTAACCTAATTACAACAAAAAATAATTCAACTTATTTACAGAAATGAGAGCCAAATTCAAGGCTCCAAATTTAAGGTTTTGCATCGAATACATTTATTTCCAAAAATCAACCATCGAATCTTCCGTGACGTGGAGACAATCCATGACCGCAAACTGATCTTTGCCCCCCCGGAAAAAAAACTTCTACTTACGGCACTGCCCTTAGTCATCAGGTTTGTTAAATATTACCGAAATGAAATTGCCTCATCTTTTCCTAGACTAAAATCTTAATTTTCCTTGAATGCTACACACTCTCTCCTTTTGGACATTGCATAAAATGTTTGAAGAATAAGGTTCAATAAAATATAATGCTCGCTTCAAAATATATTCAACATTTTTATACGAACTTACTTAAAAAACAAAAAAGACAATAACGTGTTTATTTTTTTCATTTTTTAAAAGAGGAACTCCTAACATCAACATAATTTACGCACATGACTCTAAAAAAGTTAATAACGAATTTTTTAAACGGCTGAAGTTATTAAAATGATGATGAAATACTATCTCTCTCTGTCACGCTAATAATTATACACTTATCACAGATCTATGTCACCTATATTTTCAAAATTTTTAATCAGGCTCGACCGTGATTTGGCTTGTATTGTATTTACGTCGGGTCGGCTCTTAGAGTCGTTAAGGCAAAGGGTGGAGGTTACTTCATGTGACAACCTTCCAACTGTTAATCTACCCGACCAAGCTTAATTTTATTTAAATTAAAGTAAAAATGGGGTTAAAATAAAATAAAATCTTAAAAAATAACAAGTTAAAAACATTAACTTATTAACCCTGTTAACTTAATTACAACAAAAAATAATTCAAGTTATTTACAGAAATGAGAGCCAAAATCAAGGTTTTGCATCGAATGAATTTATTCCCAAAAACAATTGCCGCATCTTTCCGTGTCAAACCATGACCGCAAACTGATCTTCATCCCTATTGAAAAATCTCCTAGTTCTGGACCTGTCCTGAATAATCAGGTGTGTTAAAATATGTATTACAAAATCAAATTGCCTCATCTTTTCTCTGACTAAAATCTTCATTTTCCTTGAATGCTACACACACCTCTATCGCATATTGCATAAAATTTATAGGAAAAAATCTTTTAAGTAAAAGTAAATTTTACGCCTTTTGGATGGAAAACCCGGCGTACGTACCTATACTCTGATCTCTAAAAAGGCGAATGGGGACCACGTCTTAACGTGTTCTAGTACTCATGTTTTAACTTTTCCTCATTCCAACTGCTACCTTGAAGGACTACCCTTCATGTACTAATGTACTGAGAAAATGGAAACTTCTTAGCTATAATACTCTTAAAATGCAGATAATAGCGTGACAGAGAGAGAGATAACTTCTTCATTCGCATCCGGTCTCTTTTCACACCTCATATTTGCGTGAGGTACTGCTGTACATGAAAGTCTCTCCCCAAAGCAGAATTCGAGCTGTCTCCAAAGTCTCTGCTAGCGCATGAATATAACCCCAGGTCTAAAATGTGGGTCACCAACATAATAGCCTCTACACCAATCCGATCCTAATATAATACGAAGGATCACAGAGAGAACTAAAGAAAGCGATGAGGGATCAGGACGATGGAGTGATCGAGAAGGAAGAGCAAAACTAGGAAGAGAAATAAGCACTATGGGTATAGCACAGCGAGTTGATTGTCGTAGCCTCGGAAGGGGGAAGGAGTCGTGCAGGCATGAGTTCATCCGTCGACATGAATCAAAACGAGGCAAGCCAATTGCCACGCCCCGACTCGGAACAAATCTCGAAGTGCACTTCCTCGCCGCGTGCTAGCGGTCGTATTTCTGCGGCCAATAAGACACGTAAGTGCTCGAGCCCAAGTGCGCATGTCCATTCCTCCATTTTCCACGCGGTCATAAGTTCCCACCAATTTATTCCACTCCAATGTAAAGAAACGGCACTTGCGATTGCTTTCCCAGCATACTTTGTAAGCAATGTGCATCGCAATTGTGTAAGCCCATCACATAAATGTTTCGGGAAGACGCATAATGACTGGCAACGCTGATAATGCGTTATCATTTTTATGGATTTTTGTGGCAGGCATTTTCTTGTTGGTTCAGCGCCAGGTGGCAAATTAATTGCCTACAAGGTACACATTTTCCACAGCCTTTATTTATTCTACAAAACCAATGATTTAGGCAAAAAGACACCAAGAAATAATGATGAAATTTTATATTTTGAGTTTTTATTCGATTCAAGATCGATTCTCACGAAGATGTGAGGTAAGAAAAGAGACCGGATGCGAATAAAGAAATTACTTCTTCCTCAACATGCAAATATCTACATTTTTAGGGCCAGTTTTATAATGTCTGGTTAGCTTGAATGCAGAATATTTTCTTCTGAGGATTTTTTATACGTCTTAAGTGCTTGTGGGTGAATGACTTTTTCCGTCAATAACCCTAATATATTATAAAATATAAATTTAACATTCCACAGTACATATATTTAAGAATTTTAGGATAAAAGACCAAATATGAGCGAAATTTTTCATCAAAAATTAGAGAAAAGATAAACCAGAAGCACTTGAAAAAATCAGGAAACTGAGGAGGAACTGCGTAATTATTGAAATGGAACAGGCTGAAAGAGATTGAAGACATAGGAATGAATATTGAGGCGCCATATGATGCTATGATCGAATCTGGTGCATAATTGTCATCAAGTTTACATTAAATAGAAAATACTATCATTGAAAGTCAGCCACCGACCGCAGGCTAAGTGAGATGGAAAGCTTATACGTGAGGAACATATAGGCAAGATTGCGGAAACCACAAACAGCTCGATAAACATACGTAAGACGAAGTTAATAGGTTGAGATGGAATTCTGTGCGTTGAAATCAAGTTTCTGGACGGCATAAATTCCAAGTGAGCTCGGTAATGCGCAGAGGTTAGGAAGCAGTTCTTCCTTTGACATGAGAATAATATGTGGAGAGGAAAACAATTTTTTACACTCATGCCTTTATCACAGAAATTAAAAGATAGTTGTGTTATTCAAAAGAAAAGCACTTGGTCACATAGTTTCATCTCTCATTGATAGCAAACTCAGACCCTCAATGAAAAAAATACTTTCGCAGAACTATTTTTTAATCATTCTATTCCACAGATTATTCTGCTTTTTACCTTGTCCACCTAAATATTGGCTTTCTTAGTGTGCACTAGCATACCGCCTGATAAATCTGTGTTAATTTGCGTCTATAGGTTTTGGTCCTACGGCGAAAGCAACAGCAATTTTAAAGTGAAGTATATTTATAGATGATAGTTTTCCATTCATGTAATATTTCAAACATAAATTTGAAGCGTCTAGATACCAACTTCACTTTTCAATGCTATCAAGGCTACTTCAAATAAATTCAATATTCCTGAAAGATTACGATTCGTCAATTTTATCACAGTAACATCAAATATTTGAGGGTGCAGTTAGGTAACGAGATAGATAGTTTATCGAATCAATATCCTATCATAAAGTTGGCATTTATTTTATATAATAAAAACTTAGTCATACTTTAAAAAAGTTATGGTACATCTTGAAAAAAACTTGTCAATTAAGCAAAATAATCATAGGACGAATAAAACTAATATTATGTGTTATGTTATCATATATAATAAAACTACTATTGGCATTTTTTTTTAAATAATGCCAATCAATTGAAAAAATGACATTTTTTACACACATTCGTCAAACTTCAGTCCCTCGAAAGACTCATTCCCAGGCTGAAAACTTATTCAACGTTTAATCCTTCAACTTTAATCTCATCGTATGTACTCAGCCGTTAATGGCATAACTCACAGTGGCCCATAGAACTAATAAAAAGTCCAATAATTCGGACTAAATAGGCATAAAAACAAAAATATTGCTCGAATGTCGCCATAAACGGTACAGATTCCTTATTTTCGTATTCTGATTCAAAGATACCGCAAAACATGATGCCATTCCAGCGTCAGACACCAAACAAAACATCACGGAGAAGTAGCAGAGGAAAAAAAACCTAACCGCAACTCCCACGCCGAAAACCAATCGATTCCTTTTGCATCTAATCCGTCGATTGGCGGAGTGGACCACTCATTCAATGTCTTCATCCCGTTTCACTCGCTTCAGAATATAGGCGGACAATAATTGCCGGATTCCATTCGCCATTTCCGGTCGCCTTTATAAGACTCCCTTGATACGAAACCAGAATTTGTCTCGGGGGCAAGGAGCAAAAAATAATCTGGGCAGTGCAATCTCGCTCAAGCATTCCGAGATGGCCGGCTATCCTTCCCGCTCATATCTCTTCCTTTCACGCTGGATGTTGATACATATATCATTCCCGAGGCGCCATCGTCATCATCATCATCATCATCAGCAGTCAAAGGTCCGTAGATAGGTTAGCTCAAGCTGTCCACTCCACTCACATTGCCTCCATCCAATTTGTATAAAATATCCCGATTTTGACACCTTTCACGATTTGTCTGATGCAATGGTCCCTTCGGCTAAACTTAGTCAGGGACAGATATGGTATAGAGTTCAATTTAAGGTTGCCGACACCTCAGTCCAAAACGAAGTTTCGGCTTGATTAGCTTCATTGGGAAACTTCACAACTAGAATTGGGTGTAGCTGAAAATTAATTCTAGTTTTCAAAATATATACGTACACAAATGATCAAGTTTGCCATGAAAAAATATTTCGCTTTCGTCCTTGGTGTATATCGATGCCCCCACTACACAAACGCTCAAAAATCGTCCACCAAACCAAATCCGCTCATCTAGTAACCCTTGTAGTACTAGATGAGCGGAGTTGATTCGGTGGGCAATTGTTCAGCGTTTGTACAGTGGAGGTATCGATATAACTTAGCACCCGCGCGGGTGACTGAGAACCAAAGTCACTTTTTTCATGCGCTGCTTTATTTCCCGAGACTTTACAGACTCAAAATGGCGTCGCTTATTGAATGAAATTTGCTCATAGGAAAATCCACCAGGATTGGTAGTATATTAATTGCGTATGCTTCGTTTCGCTGTTAGTAGGGCCCGCCCGCCTTGTGACGGTGCGGGATTCCTCGTCCTTTCCCTTCCTTCCCTATCCCCTACCCGGAGGCGTCGTCGGGCTCTCATCGCGGCGGAGCCTCCTTCCTTGTTCCTTCCCGTCCTTCCCCTCCTGCGGGCAGAGGAAAAAAGTTAGCGCTTAGAATCCCTGCCCCAGGAGTGTAACCCGCGAGCCCGCCCTAAGAGTTTCGTTTCCATTGAATGAAATTTGCTATCTACATATTAAAAACAATTGAAGCGCCATCAACAACCTCTCAACACTGCTGGACGCTCTTCAATTGTAGGCGCTGTAGCATACTAAAAGAACAGTGGTCAAAATAAAGAGGCGAGTCTTGTGTGCTCCCAGGCCACATCTAAGTGGCTCGTCCAAATTACAAAATTCCAATGTCGCGATAGCAACACCAATACGCTCATTACCCCTCCATACAGCACTAGACTATATTACGTGTCTTGAATGAAAATCTGAATCGCTCAAAGAATATCACATACATTCGTTACAAAAATCCAATGAGATGTATGAACAAAATGACACAAGCCAACCAATTCCACAACATTAGATGCACTTTGAAATGATGATAATGAGATTTTCAACAAGCTCAAAGGGAGCTATGAACATAGATGTTATTTCTGTTTGATATTTCTTCCTTCGTATAATTTCACAAACATCTAATTCAATCACATTCAATATCATAATTCACGAAAAACTAGAATTTTAAAAACGTCCTCGAACCAATCAAATTTTAAAAATAAGAATTAAAACCATGAATAGTGTAGTAACTATATGGTCCAAAGTTTTCGTGGCGGCAGGGTAAAGCCCCTGCCTACCAAACGGAAGATCACGGGTTCCATTCCCGCATAAGGAGATTACCACTGCCATGGGCATGGATGTTAGTGTTAGTTGATATTTGTAAATGCATCATCGTGAATGATGGTTGTACATGCCATGATGTTTAAAAAAATCCTAGATGCAGTTTTCGCGATGACTAGAAGAAAATCCCGGTGAAAACTGATAAAGGATCTACTCCCTAGAATAAATAACCTACTACATATCTCTTATACTAACCAAAATTATTATCACCGAGCTGCGAACGCATATGCTGATTAAATCATCGTAAAAACATCTAAAAATAGCCTAAGATCGATGGAGACAATCTTCTGTATTGCAATCGAGCTACGAAAGCAGAATGGCCCAACCAGTTGGCCCGCGAATATGTATTCGTTTCCTTTCACGCGTGTTGATATATCATTTTCCCGACATATTCAACCTTAAAACAACCGCCCTCCGAACACAGATTTTTTTCAATGGGTTGCACAGTTCACGCCCGCTCATAAAAATCAAAACTTTTTGCACCCAGGACATCAAACAGGTTGGTGAAGGAGTAAAAAGACGCTGATTAACAGCACAAAAACTGAGACTGCTCAGGAGAATTTCAATATAATTTGCGGTGACAATTTTCACTACGTACGTCAAGTGTCACAGAAGAAAGTGATAGGGTGCAACAAGAAAAAAAGAGCTACATTTCAAGCTCTCCGCGAAGAAATGTCATAGGTGTCCGAAATAAGATGCATTGGGATTACACCGACAGATTAATACAAAAGACGATGAGACTTCGCTTTCAGGGCTGGAGTTAAAAGAGTTTCTTCAAGTAGACGCTTCTTATGATGGGTAAACTTTTCTCCGGATTCCAACCGTAAAAAAAAACTCGGCAGAAATGTAATTTTTAACCCGGTGGGAATCCTGAGAAAAATTTACCGACATAATTTGCCGGAAAAGCACCAAAGATTGTTTCTTTAGATGTCTCCAGTAGACTCATTAGTTGTTACCTGCCCGTAGATAACTCCTAATGGGTACCTACTACTTTACAATTAAGAAAATTCTAACCTCACCTCTCGCGTTTACATAGCACAGAAATTTAGAAAATTTATATCCTATCCTCTTACTTACCTATCATCAGGGGCGCCGACTTATAAAAAATATTGGGGGGGCCCATATCGGAGGTCTTTCCCCGGGAAGAGGTTAAATTAAAAGTGTGTCGCAGCACCAAAACACTACCATGATTCACACCACTTGATTTAGTTAACCCTTTATAACCCAGAGCTGCTTAAGGTAGAAATCAAATTTATAGATGTTTTATTCTGAAAACATGAAAATTTTGCACTCGATCATAATTATCGAGGCAGATCAATATTTCGTCACTAACATTTACACCACAAAATAATGCGTAGTGTAGATATTTCCTAAATAGAGCTGAAAATTTATACATTTTTGACGTTGCTTTGAAGCAACATTGGGTTATAATGGGTTAACCTGCTTAACCTTATAATTATTTGTTTTAACACATTGTTGAATTTATTTTAAAAGGTAACTATTATCAAACATGGGAAATAAAAATCACCAATATATTTTTGTGATTTCACAAAGCATTATATTACTTATTTATTTTCTTTGATTATTGAGGGGGCTCAGCCCCCCCAAGCGAATCATTGAGGGGGCTCGGGCCCCCTCAGGCCCCATGGAGTCGGCGCCACTGCCTATCATCGTAGACAACTATAGAAATTAATTAAAAAAAAAACAGGAAAATTCTATCACCGCAGTACTAACACTCTACACTACTAACACTAATACCAACACTACAAATTTACAGACTTGATAAACTTTCAGATAACTATTTTCTAGAAAGGAAACAAAAGCGTGGAAAGAAATATCTATTTATGGTAGAAAATGACTCAAGTGAATGGCATTACACCTACTGTAAATGAAAAAATAGATATTCAGCAGCAAATATATTTAACTCATAATGTACAGCGCAGAACTCCTTTTTCTATTTGAAATATTATGTAGGTACGCATTGTTAGGACTGATTACCAGGGATTAAATTTCTTGTAGGTCATGATAAATTTTGTGAATGCAGAGAGACAGATTAACAATGATTAAATTTCTTGAAGGTCATGATAAATTTTGTGGATGAAGAGGAGAAAATTTTGAATTTTTCCTCAGACGACACTAATGGAGAGAATATTTCCTTACGAGCAACAAAAGAGGATTACAGTCGTTCAATGAGATGCCTTTCTTCAATTCGCAGTAAGATGTCGCTATTAACAACTGAATTAGAATGCAATTTTTCACGTTAAAAGTAATACCAATTGGCGATTAGAATTACATTCTATGAGCGAAATATATATAACTCCCTACGTTACTAAGAGGGCTCCTCGAAATTCGGCATGAATCACAAACATAAGTTCAACAGATTCAGGCTTCAATTGGTGGAAGTGAGACACATTTAAATAAATAAAAGATCGTAGCACTTTTATTCATTTAAATAAATCACAAACATTACTTCTGTCTCTCTTTCATCCAGACGGCACATTTCTTGCCTTGATTGCGGTATACATCAAGCTCATTTGTTGATCGATTTCCGCAGAAAAAGAAAAAAAAAAGAAATACAAATCCTTGCAGCGAGTAAGAGGGAAATTGGTATACAGATTAAAGAGATATCTCGTACACACACACTTTATCCATTTAGGTCCTCGAGTTTCCTTTTCCATGCTCTTTTCCCCGGTGTCACCATATCCTTCTTCCCTCCATTTCTTAAGTCTTTCTCCTTTCATCTACCGCCCTGTCCATGTTTCTCCCATGTCGCCCTCCACTCCGTTTGTCGCTCACGAAGTAGTCCCAATTAGAAGGCACAACCTCCGGGCTCCTTATCGCCGACAACCTCTGGCCCACACCGCCGCCAACCCTTTTACAAAATTCTTTCCCTACTCACCCCTTTTTCTTCTTCTTGTCGGGGTTTTTTGGCAAAGTAAGCGAATTCCACTCAATATGTCCACATCCCAGGAAGGAAAAGTACTCCACCGCACATTTTTTGAAACAAGGCCTTTAGCCAAAGAAACGGGTCAAGGGTTTTAAATTCTAGCATCAATTTTTCGGAGATTAAAACCTTAGAATAGAATAAAACATGATATTTATTATTCCGGGACAAGTATGTCCCTATGGAGCATACATGATTAAACATATCTTGTAGTCAAGAAATAGCACATAGCCTTAGGTATGTACAATGTACATCCTTCGAATGACTCCTCTAAAAGGTACCCCCTCTTCAAGAAAACCACCTAGAAACTTCTTCTGGCTTATACTGGTTGCCCTCTCGTATCCATTTAAAACTGTTCTAACTTGAGCCCTCCTTCACTTCCTTATATTATAATCACTCAGTGATTCAATCCGAAGTACAGTTGCGATTGGTGAGGGTAGAGTTAACCCTTCATAACCCAATGTTGCTTCTAAGCAACATCGAAAATGTTTAAACTTTCAGCTCTATTTAGAAGATATCTAAACTAAATATTATTCTGTAGTGTAAATTTTAATGACGAAATATTTTACTGCCAGGATAATTATCATTGAGTGTAAAATTTTCAAGTTTCCAAAATGAAAACTCTTGAAATTTGATTTCTCCCAGAAACCGCTCTGGGTCAGAAAGGGTTAAACTGATACTGAACCACAGTAGAGTGAATTCCACACACTCCGGGAGGGCGAGGGGCAGTTCCTATCCCAAGGCCGCCTCGCATATCGAGGATTTCTGTTCGAAGGCTTCACCCGGGATTTCGCAATCAACACACTAAAACAGAACGTCCACAACCTACCAGAAAAGTAGTTTTTCGTTTGAGAAATGTCTGCATAGGGTTAAAAATCTATCTCTCTGACATTTTAAAGCATAAAAATAAATAATTACACGATATCTTCCCGTTTGACCTTTCAGACTTTATGTAGAATATTTCCTTCCGCTAAAAATATATTCAAATATAAAAATCAAAATTTAAACAAATTCAAGCGACCCAACGGTATTTTATTATTCATTTACTCAACCTGATTTTCAAGTCAAATTAAGACACCATTGAGTTTGTGCAATATTTCAAACATCTTCGAATAATTCTGCAACATTGGGCATAGAACTAGATTACCATCTTGAAATGGCTGTTAATGGAGCTGCATTATTCGTTTTATTCAGCATAAAATTCCATATTGAATAATCTTAACACTGAATATAAGAGTACAACGCAATATTATGTTTTAGGATTTGAAAAAAATACATCAGAAATTAATATAAACGCTAAAAAACTCTCCATAGATAAAAACACACGTATTATGAGATATTTGAAAACTTCGTCAAGAAAAATAATTTCACCTGTAATTGAAAGTCCCGGTCTTTCTTCAGATTACATTCAACAAAGTTCCAAAGATCAAGATAAAATTCAATTTCTACAATCTTCCGGATCCTCCACAAAAGATGATAAATATAGCAAATGAAAAGCGCGCACGTTGAGGAGGATCAAACATGCGCTAATTTAAATGGTAGATGACTCCAAAGAACAGAATAAAAGAAATTTCTTTCTCGGACCCCAAATGAAAGAAGTCACTCACAATGCACAAATGATCTCCCTCCTCAACATTTCCTTAAGCCGAAGGATATTTCGATAGTCATTACATGTACATACTAAATGTTTTAGACTGTAACAATGATTACTTTAATACAAGGCAATCACAAAATAACAAGGCATTTCAATTCTATCTAATTTTCTCGACCTCATCGCTGTGAAACACAAAGAAACAGCGCTAAATAATTGCTTTCCGGGAAAGAAAGAGATTCATTACGCTTTCGGCAAGAAGATGAGAAATTTGAGCAACATATTTCGAAAATCTTGAGATAAAATTTGTAATATTTTGTGAAACAGAAGGAAAGATTCTCTTTCTAGATATTTATGAGCCAAATAATGATTTTGAACATCCACCATAAGGCAAATGAAGATAATCTTTGTCCTTTTGTATAAGGTGGATTTAATATCAAAAATAAGATCTGTATTTAAGTCCTCTCCGAAGGCAATGACCATTCGGTTCATCGATGGACTTACAATAAAAATGCTAATGACAACTTAATTTGAATATGAAATGGAGACCTCCTTTTACAAGGTTCATAAGGTGTTTAAGACACTCATGCGGTGTTTAAGGGTCTTTAAGGTGACATTTTTCAAAACTGAAATGTGATAATTACCGACTCAAGTCTTCGGAGTCAATTTCGAATGCAAAGGTACTCATTGTAATTACGCCTCTCGCCAAACGAACTCAAGACTACGACCACACGCCCGATCAATAAATATCAATCGATCGATCATAACCTGTCCAATACACGAGAACCCATGGTTTCTCCTTTATTTATGTTTATTGATTTTCGCGAGGTTCCACCGATATTAAACTGTTAGCGGGACTTTTTAGGAAATCGCGCCCACACGGAAATAACTTTTGTCACGTGATTCGCTCGTAGAACGAAAACATAGTCGAAACTTAACTGCGCATTAAGAATATAAATTGCGTTTATTTGCTCTTAAGGGCAACTTTTAAGAAGCTGCAAGGAAAATATTAGATTGGGAGCGGTGGAATAAAATGATAAAGCTACAATCTGCGAGATACGTATATTTTCTGCATACCAAATATCCCTAGTGATCAACTGTTTAACGCCTAGTCCTAGGGGTGAAGTTCTAACTCTTATCAATGATAGCCTGATTTACACATGATAGACAAATCATGGCTTTTAGTCACGGTATTACGCTTTATTACTTTTTATTATAAAATAATTGTCATTGATCCAAAAGGAATTAGGTAGGAAGGTAATTTCGTTCAGGTATTATACCAGTATATATTTTCTGCATACCAAATATCCCTAGTGATCAACTGTTTAACGCCTAGTCCTAGGGGTGAAGTTCTAACTCTTATCAATGATAGCCTGATTTACACATGATAGACAAATCATGGCTTTTAGTCACGGTATTACGCTTTATTAATTTTTATTATAAAATAATTGTCATTGATCCAAAAGGAATTAGGTAGGAAGGTAATTTCGTTCAGGTATTATACCAGCGGAAGCGGAAAGTCTCTGGAATATTTTACTACAGGCTAAGCTATCATTTTATTGATGCATTCCGAGGAGAAATTGCTTCTGCTGATGTTGCTCTCTCCAGCTAGATGTTTCCACCATCATTTAAATTATTCAAGGGCCAAATTTTCCATGAAAAATCATTTGGTCAAGACGAGATTTGAACCAGGATATCCAGATTACCCGTCCGAAAAGATACTATTTTCATTACCAAGCCTAGCAATATACTTGACCGGCAGTCGAGAGATACGTGTTCGAATCCTGGCTAAGCCAAACATGTTTTCGTGGTGAATTCCGTCCTTGGTGTAAATTATTTCCTCCCGTGATTGCTTACCAAGGTACTTTTCTATTGCAGTACTTTAGATTGCCATGATATTTAGATACAGTAATTCTTGGGCTTACAGATTAGTTAAATTGGTCATATGAATAGAAATATCCTCATTCCGCCTATTATGTCCCCGTTCAGGATGATTAAAAGTCTTAGAGGTACAGGACTATGACAAGGTCACTGAAAAGAGGGGAGGATGGCGTGAAATAAATGAAGATGGAGTAAATCGAATACAAAAGGTCTTTCCAGGAAATAATTCCAGTACCCCGAGTCTAATTCGGCACAGGAGTTTTTTTTTCGGGCGAAGCGACATGAAAACATTGCTATCGGTCCTCCAATAGTTCAGACAGTGTTGCAGCCAACGCGTGATTCATGAGGTACCAGGCAGAAGGTTATGAATGGTATGCGCTTCACTGACCTCTCCCGTTTTCGTGAAGAAGGTGAAGCAGGGAAGGTACAAGGAGATAAGATAAGGCTACTGGTGTGCATGGGAGGTACCCATCTGGAATAAGGTTGTCGTCTCCGTAAAATGTTACAGCGAGGCGAGGGTGGAGGAAGCCAAAGGGCGCTGCATAGCATTGATTACGCGAGAAAATTTATTCCCTTGTTGCAGGACAGCCGGACACGTGCCCGAAAGATAAACCATATGCTGCTGGAAATTTATTTCTGTTTTTTTCTTTATTTCTACGAGACCCTCCTCGTATCCAAAATTGGGGACAAGTACAAGGTTTACCTTCTAGTTTCCCTCGTCCTTGAGGATGAGAAATAAGTCTCAATTCTCCTCCTGAAATGCTTAAGAGTTTCAGCTCGAGAAAAAAAGATTCAGTTTGGTCCTCATTACGTAACATTTCCCGAAATAAAATCATTTTTATGGTATTTTTCAAATGGAAGTGGTGGTTATTGAATGTATTTCGCCCATCCAATTATTCAGTAATTAAAACGAAAGTTTTCTAAAATTTCAATTTCAACGTCTTTTAAATCAATGCAAGCACAACGTGAAATGTACTTCCAAACTGAAAATAAAGGATAAAATTAAATTATTAATATTTTTTAATATGTGAACAATATCTGGAAATAATTATTCCTTTTTTCATAAGGCTCTTTTCACACTATTTCAGAAGAATAAAATACGAGAATCTCAATTGCGCGTACAGCATAATTTCTTGCAAGCAATAATCCTTCTGAGATAAACAATTACCTTGGCTGAGGAAAATAGATTTTCTAATAGGTATCGGACCTCATGGCTGAATATTATAGTAGAAAATAAAATATTGCCCACACTTTAAAAACGTATTTAACAGCCTCTAGTTGACGGTCATGACCTTAGTCGGTATGAATGCATTTCTCTTTCTTAATCTATTTAAACATAGACATTAAGAATGGCGAATTATAAACGGCCTCACCCTCAAATGTAAAATTAAAAACATTCGAATAAAATTCAAATATTAAGTTAAAAGCACGAGATATTACACTAATTATTCCTAATAATGTATTACTGCGCTTTTTTGCTTCGGTACCGGCGGGGTGAAGTCCTCGCCTGTCAAACCGAAGGTCGCAGGTTCGAACCCCACCTTGCAGGAAGCCCCGATCAAAGGTATGGGTTTTTGCGATAACTCATCGTTGCTGACTGTTAAAATCCTCAGATGTAAAGGCCTTAAATGCGCGGTTATCGCGGAGGTGAAGATAAAAATGTAAAAGAAAATGACTGCCCTTAAACTGCAGTAACTACTTTCGTGAGCTTAGACCATAAATTAAATCACCAGACACTTTGTTGCTATGCAACGCCATTGTTATGTATTGACGTCATAGAAAAACAACGTTCCTCATAAATTACTCCACTCCAAAGGTCAATACATGCAAATCGGAAATGAAAAACTAAATCGAGACTAGAGGCAAACATAAAGGGATTGACTATCTCAGTTGAGAGCTAGTGACTTCGACGCAGATTTACAGCTAAATCATACTTTTACTTACAATTAGACAAAGAAAACAACAGATAAACCTTTAGGAAAATAAAAATAAGACACTCAGCACTTAGGTGATTCTTTCATGCTTAGTCCTTCGAGAGCATTTAAAATTTATCTGAAAGGTTTCGTGAACGCTTAGCCCCAAGTGTACAATCAAAGAATATATTCCTGTAAAGTCTAGACAGAATAAAAAGTCACATTGATCAAATTATTTTATAAAAAAATACCTGATGGTATAAATGTCATCCCGATGGTATCTCTACTTCAGTAAACAATTCGTGTGACAATGGATTGCAAATTTTCTGTATTTACCGAACATTAAGTCCTTCAAAGAAATAAATACATAATTAATAATTTCATTCATGGATGTAAAATTACATCACTAATACTTATATGTAACGTAAGTGTGACAGGAAGGCGTTGAAACAAATAAGACACAATTGGGAAACAACTCCGGGATTTACCGCATTTTTTCAAATACCAGATGCATTTTTCTGGTTCTCTTGACTGAGTTAAAAATTGAGGCATGTACAATACGTGGATACGTACTTTACAAGAAGACTGAAATCTATGTTTTAGTTGTCAGAAAAGGCGTCAATAATTACAATTTGGAATAAATGCTGTTTCTTTTGCATTTAACACTAACACTATTTATTCATAGATCATTATAAATCCTTAATCCTAATAATTTAAAATCCGATAATTGTAAAAGACATTTATTTAGCAACTTCGTGGTCATAAACCTACAGGAGCTATTCAGGCTGGGGCATTTGTTTTTTTTTTTAGGCTGTATAAAGTTGTTAAAGTTTTCTCAGGAATTATTCGTGAGACAGGTAACTTAAATGCTGCCATCGTATGCCCCAAAATAAGTACACTCTCAACACATTTGCGAGGAACATGGTACAATAGAAAACGGGAGGAGAACCTTGCCGAGGAAGATCAAAATTTCAATAGCCTGGTAAGGTAAAATCGACTTTTGAGAGGAGTAGCGGCTAAAAATTCTTAGGGGAATCTGGAAGGTAGAAATGATAAGGGCATTATTAAGGGCATAGGGCATATAAAGGGATTAAGGGCATAATAAGGCATTCAGCCAATATTAGGTTCGGGTGCATAGTAAAATCATCAACATATTTTCTGAAAAAAATTGAAATTTTTGAATAAAATGACATGATAAAAAACGTAAAATAGCTAAGAGATACCAAAATTTCAAATTTTTGGCATCGCTTAGATAGCCTAGAAATTTTTAGCGAAATTCCGGATGGATTTTTCCATCGAAAAAGGAAAAAAAATTGTTTACGTCGAAAGTTTCGGCGACTTTTTGAGCTATTTTTCCTCCTTTCACGAAGGCTTCCCTCCATACAGTATGCACGTAATTTGAGAGGGGTGATTTTGCATATTCCGTCAAGAAAAGCCTACCTGTTTCAATGCGTCGCGAAGCTGTCCGATGTCGCTTCTCGTTCTCCCTTCATTATGCATATAGATGTCTAAAGCGATATCCCGCAGCCCCTATTCCGCTCTGCGGTGACGAATGACCTGGATTGCATCGCGTGCGACGAGTGGCCAATGCCCACGTCTTAGCCTTCGATCTTTATTTCTGCGCCGTAGGCGGATTTTTTGCGTGAATTTTTCCATTGTACCCCCCGAGAGAAGGTAGATACACGGACGTTGAGTACATCTGGAACGCTGCTTTCACAAGCGAGACCGGAGAAAGTACTTCCTATTTGCTCAAGCAACACAATACATATGATTGCTCTGCTGAAGAGGTTATGGCAAGATACTGGACATCATGCCATAGTTGATATCATCTCGGTAGAGGCGCACATTGAACGAGGTAGGATGTAAAAAACCACACCGTAAGTGGTCAAGTTCATTGGAATATGATGAATTGGATGGATGAGGCAGATACTTTGTGGAGATCCATTATGAGATATGAAGTGAAACACTTAGCACTTTCCACATAAAATTTATTAAACTACATTCGACATGTTTCGCTGCACTGCAGCATTATCAAGACTAAACCAAGAAATTAACCATACCAATATATATACACAATTTGCACACTCGCAAACATTTGAGAAATAATATTATATAATATAAATAATATAATATAATTATAAATAATTACTTGTGCAATTTGTGTATATATATTGGTATGGTTAATTTCTTGGTTTAGTCTTGATAATGCTGCAGTGCAGTGAAACATGCCTACTGTAGTTTAATAAATTTTTATGCGGAAAGTTCAAAGTGTTTCACTTCATATCTCATTGGAATATAAGTATGAATACAGAATAAAGAGTAAGACTATTCAAATTATTTTTAAAAAGTCATACCTGATGGTACTTTAACAGAATAACATCAATTCACTGGAAAAAATGTCATTCTGTTGGAATTTCTACCTCGATTAACAACTGCTGCGACAATGGATTGCACATAATTTTGCATTTACCGAATATAAGGTTCTTCGGGGCAATAATTAAAGCATTAATAATTTTATGCGTGGAGGTAAAAATCCATTATTAATACTTACATCGTAAGTGTGAAAGAAAGGCGCTGAAACAACCGTGACGCTTACAATTTAGACATAACTCCGGGATTTACCTTATTTTCTCAAATGCACGATGCATTTTTCTGTTTCTCTTGTCGGCGTTAAAAAGCGCTGTTTCCACAAGCGAGACCTGAGAAAGTGCTTCCAATTTGCTGAAGCAACGCAGTGCACAAGATTTCTTGGCTGATGACGTGATGGTAAGATACACGGCATTTTATTACAGCTAATATTATCTTGTGAGAATGGCAAACACAACGGAGTAGGACGTAAAAATCACACCGTGATAGAAAAAGCTCATTCGAATATGACGTCTATGTATTAATATATACAGGTTGTTTCTGGAGGAATCTGCATCACTTCAGGTGGTTGGTACTGGAGACATTTTTATGCATTTTTGCCCTATGAACATGGGGTCGTAACTCCTATGTTACTAAGCTATGGCAACGCAAACATTTTTTGGATTCACTTATTAGTTACCATGAGTTGTTTTTCATGGGTATGCAGCCTTTTCTTCATTTTATTTAATACGATGGATTTTTAAGGGCATTAAACAATTAAGGTTAGAACGAAAATGCGCCATTGTGATTGTATGCAACCATAAATCTTCGAGATTAATTAAACGAGAGTTTTGAGCGAGTATCATCAATACGATTGCACAGTTTCACCCATTTTGATAATAAATGTTTCAAACAATTACAAAAGCACAATTTAGTCTAACGTTAATCATCTTATGTCCTTAAAAATCCAGGTCATTGAATAAAATTTCGTAAAGGCTGGATACTCATGGCAAACCGTTTTCATGGTAACTGCAAAGTGCATCCAAAACAATACTTGCGTTGCCACAGATTAGTAAATAAGGAGTTGAGACCGTATATATGTAGGGAAAAAAATGCTTAAACCTGTCTCCCCTACCATCTCCTGAAGTAATGCAGATTCCTCCTGAAACATATACATTTGAATATGTATTTAGGAAGATTTCACTTGACAACGACGAATTCACTCTACGATTGCGTAGTCTGACGAAGAAGGCCTCCACGAGGGAAGTAGTGAGCTTATGAGCAGCTGCTGAGAGGGATAGGATATAAGAGACCGGATCATTGGCTTATTACGACAGACTTAGGAGCCAGTCCTGCCCCGCGCGTGGGTTAGTAATCCGTTGAGACAAGCGGTGATTAAACGATAGGTAGACATCCAACCCATGCCGTGCTGCAGTCGCATAAGATCAATTCAACTTCTCAGCAGTTTAATTTGGATGCAGAGAGAAGTGTCAAGGAATGAAAAAGTTTTCAAATTTAGTTTGATCATATTAAATTTATGTTTATTGGTTGACATTAAAGCTAACAGATAATTACCGAAACATAATACACCTTAACTGCTCATGATAATGATATGAAGAAAAAGAGAAAATAGAAAATGTGCCACAACAAAGTATTGGTGACGGATGTGAAAAAAATTACGGTAAACGATTTTTTAGATCAGATTAACACGTTAGAAATTGACATTTAAAATTTACACTAGGCAAATGAGAATGTTTGTAGTGAAAAATTTTCAATCTTATAAAGTATAAGTATAAGGTACTGAGGAGGCCTACACTGACCTACAGTTACCAAGAAAATTCGAATACGTAGAAAGACATGACACTGAGTACACTAGGAAATGCACTGCCGTTCTCACATCTAAGTTCTACTTCACTAACTAAAGCTGTCTCCCTAATAATTGTTAAACGCACCAGTTAAGCAAGAATAACAATGAACGCGGTAATTTTTGTACTGTACCGTAATTAGATCAGAAAGATAGATTACATTTAAGCAACAATTAGGTAATGAGGTTATCCTTTTTCCCGAAATATTTGGTAAATACATTCTCATGAGCAGGGCCTCCAAATGTACAACTCCCCCCTTCTGAATTATTTTTTGAAAACGGCACAGTTTCAAAGTAACAATCATCAACACCATGGATATTTAATTTGCTGATAATCAGGGAAAAAAAATCAGTCGGACAATTCACGGTCAAAGCACAAGGTCTTCAAAAACTGCGTATTAAAGTACTTAATTTTTAAAAAAATCGAGAGAGAAATCCCTTAGCGTGCATTCACCACATTATGCTCAGTAGAGCTTGAAAATGCTCGTAAAATCAAGCAAAAGTAATGGTATGATAGCACGCAGCTGTACACTTCAAGATCAACGAGGATATTTGGAAATCACTACATACACCGCTCGTACAAGCACCTCGACTGAACCAAATATCATTTCATCCTATTATGCGAATTATCCCTAGCTAACAAGATTATGAAGATAAAATTAATGAAATACGCCAATATATGAAGTAAAAAACATTCACCACTGATCAGAAGTCCCATCACATGAACTGAGTAGCTTTTCCCGCTGTCTGTGGAAGAACTCCAACGCGTTCAAAATTCCAGGGAAGGAAGTACTCCTCCCCGTAGAGGCGAAGTACTCCTTCCATAAGGAAATACTCATTCATTGCCAGTAGAATAAACCAGTAGCAACTAATTAATAATTACTATACACGAAGTACAAATTAAGACAGATGACCAACGTCTCATCCTCTGGTACACACGCACCGTTCGCGAAAAACACGCCAACTGAACATCTTCACCCCTCGAACCTATTACTGAGCCACCGTGACTCACCCTATCCCTCCTCCATTCTCCATAGACACACCTATTTTCTGGAGGTGTCCCACCCCCGGTCCCTTTTAATCAGCAATTCTCCCCATTTGATTCCAGCTCGTCTTAAGGCTAGCAAGACTTGATGCGCCGTGACTCAAGCAGTTAAAATCGATCGATGTCTCAAGAAAGCCACAGACCTCTGTCAAACAACTACGAGTTTTCACGTTTGTAGAACGCAGCCGAACTCGGAATCGATGATAAAATACAACACTTGTTCAAACTCAAGTTTCCTAGGATACTTAATTACGTGTTGCTGATACAGGGATTTTCTGATGATGTACTCGTACATTTTTTAGTTGTATGGATCAGCGATTATGATACAGGAATTTTTATTAAATTTTTATGGCGATTACGGTGTGTTTGCATGGAGAGCTTAATAAGTGTATTTGTCGCCAGGAAAATAGCTCAAATTGATTTTTTCTTCTCCCAATAATTCAGATAAATGAGCAGTGAATGAATTAAAAATAACAATGAATTATAAATCAATGAAATTATACACAGGAATGTTTCCTGGAAATAATAACTTGCTTGGTGCTGTTAATACTAATGCTTTCACTGCTTATATTTTTTTCTTTGATTAGTACAATGCTCCTTGAAAATAATACATATTCATCATATCTATACATATAGACTTACGATTCGAAGACGTTAAAGTTAGTTTAAATCAAGACGTTTTTAGTGCACTAAATTTCGCCAGCTGTCCCTCAAGCGTACTCGAGTGAAGAGTGTGCTTTAGTAAGGTGACTACTGCTTAAAATCACTTAAAAATTATTTTTACTGGTACCTTATAACTTGGTTTAGCATTCTCTAAGTTGGCAGAGATAACTGAAAATAGTAATATTTTATTTACAGAACTCAAGAAGCGAAAGAAGTATTATAATGGAACTGTTAGATTGAATTAAAATGGAAGTATAAGGTCCGTCATATCAAAAAACAATTCAAGTTAAAAAGAGACTACATGCCAAATATAGATGATCATGAAGAATTTAAGCGCTCTAGCGAGGGTATAAGCAACTGCCGTAAGGGATTAAGAACAGTCTGCTTTTCTTCTCATATTGTACAAGTTGAAAGCTATCTAGCTCGAGATATTAAAGTACGGTAGTGACATCTGTTGCACATTTATCAATTTTATTGGGAAAAGAAACAATGGATATGAATCATAAATCAATACAATTACAGGTGAAGCATTATTAAACAGGAAAAAGCTTTACATACTATATGCAGTGTTGAAAATTTTTTATATTTACTCCCTACATTACATCAATAACGTATCTTTTATCAGATGATCAGGACCTTAGGGCATTACAAACCTCAGCTGCCAAATCGGTCATTTTGCGATGACTCAATTATTTAATCTCAATCATTCAACGTATTAATGTTAATAATTATTGAAATATTGACCATGAAGATACAGCGTAAAGCTCCACTAAAATGGTAAAAAAATGTATTCGAGGTACTCCAAGCAATAATAATCGTTTTTTTTCTGTGATATGAAGAACGACCATTAATTTTCGTTTGGTGCATGTAATCGATGGTGCATATTTACTTACTACGGACTTTATTTCTCAACCATAAGTAAATCCCTATACCCTTTCAGATAAAGTAATAAGATCGATGCTATAATGAAATGAAAATAATAATGAACTTTTCCATTTTTAACTAAATATGTACATTAAGTAAGCAAAATTTATCTAAACCTAGAGATTACTCGTTAGAGAAAACCAATTAACGACATATTCTACTACCATAGACACCCTTTGAACAGATGCCAAAATGAGGTAGATGAAATAATAATAAGTTTTATTACTCCATATAAATATATGAGACATGATGACCTGATGAAAACAATCGTAGAAGGACAGTTGGAAGGGAAGAAGGGAAAGGGGCAGCCTCGAATTAGTTACATAGGGCAGGTCATAGAGGATGTATAAGAGAAGAAATACGCCGTTATAAAAAGGTTAGCGGATAATAGAGAGAAATGGAGAGCTACGTCATACCAATTTTGGGATTGCTGACTATTGATTACTCATTATAAAAAAATACATTTCAATAGTAATAGAGTAATTTTAGGAAGCCTCGAAGGAATACCAATTTAAGGCTAACGTCAAATAATAATACATTATGCTTTTACTCAAAGATACATAAGCTCGTTTAGTGATACTTCTTAACAGTTTAGGTGCATAACTAAAAGATACTTGCTAACAGGTTATTTATCGCTCAATCAATTATTTACGGCAGCATATGCTCTACATTGTAAATGGTGAGAAGCCAAGAATTTTCCAAAAAACATTTCACAGACTTTTGAAATTGTACATGACTGGGGTAACACATTGTAAGCCTTAGATATAAGACTGCGATTAATAAAACATGATCATTAAGGCTGAAAAATAACTTTTAAGAGATTAACGAGCTGTGTTCTTCCCTGAATAATCACTTTTACGCTCATTGAAAGAATCGCATGCAATTTTCCACGATTATAAACTTTTAATATCGATTTCGATTTTACCACATCATCTTCAAAGTACAAAATACAAATCTACTTTGCACCTTGAAGATGATGTATAGACATTCGAAACCTAAGTCGGGAATAAAGTTTTATAATCGTGGAAAATTGCATGTGTTTCCTTCAACGTGGAAACATTACACTCCATCACTCTTCTTCTGTTTTTGAAAAGTTCTGTTTTTATTCACTTTTACGCTTAATCCGTCTAGAATGAAAAATTTGCATCCGAGAAACCGCTTCCATCCTCGGCCAGGAAGAACGTAATGGAGGAGACCAAAAAGGGAAAGGAAGGGAGCGAAATTTGTCCGCATGAGAATCAGATCAGCGGAGCGGCTTACTTATTCTCTCCCGAACGGTTTGCGAGAGAGAGGACAAAAATTTAGTACCTTTTCGAACGGCGGCGGTTTGGGCCCGACAGACACAAGCGCCCAATAAATAAGTGTCGGAGATCTCGTCACAGAGATAAATGGTGGAAAACCTCTCTATACGGGCGAATTGGCTGCAGCAATCACTTCGTTCCCGGTGATACGTCACGGACCCCGGCACCCATATTTCCACGACATTCCCAAATGGCCCGAGCCGTTGCAAACACAACGGTGCCGATGCGAGACCCGTGAGGAGACCAATCAATCCCATTCTATTATTAACGTTTTGAGTTTTTTTTTTATCAAAGAATTGAGGCCCGTTTCACAACAGAAGCGTTGCATTTAAAACTAGAAATATGGAGTGGAAAAGGTTCCAAGGACGGAAAAGGAAAAAGGGGCGCCCCCGCAGAAAAGTATATGGAAAGGAAAAAAAAACTAATTAAAGAGGAGCATATGTGAGCAAAATCGACACATTTTTTCATTAGAGACTGATAAAACTGTTATTTTCAATATGGTAAAAATTCATATTTTTAAAGGACACTTAATATTTAATTATAACCAAGGCAGTGATATACCATTCTGAAACAATAAACATATTTAAATAAAACTAAATAAATTAAGCCCCATGTGAGAAAGTTGTCTGATTAATTCACCAGAGACTGATAACATTGTTATTTTCAATATGCTATAAATTCATATTTATAAAGGACGCTAATATTTTAATTTTAAGCAATGCAGAGAAATAATTTACCAAACAACTTCTGTATCACTTGGTAAAATAACTTTTTCGCTCCATTAATCATTAGCACGAATCAATTCTGATACTGGAGACCCTTACATATTCAAGTTGAAAAAATCTATCGAACAAAATTTGAAGAAAATTTCAATTCTCAAGAAAATAATTCGTAAAATATGATTAGGCATTAGCATTTAAACAACGGATATTCTCAAGTTGCCGAAGTTTCATTCGCGCACTTCATGGATTTTGCAAATTTCAGCAATAAATTGATAAGTTTGTATACAATCAGGATATATGAAAGTAGTTCTGCGCCTTCAATTGGTTCCCGTGTTTTGTAGTTAGGAAAAATCACGGACAATCATGAGAGAAGAAATTTTCAAATCCCTCTTTCCTTTGTACCTAAATGATGCACATACCTTGCAGGATCAGGAATTACATTCTTAATCATACCACTTTATAAACCAGAATTCAAATATATAACACCCCCGCGAATTTCTGCCTCCGATAATTAAATATCAAAACCACGACATCTGCAACAACTACTTAAGTAACACCTTAGTGGGCGACGGATTTGACAAATATGACTTCCAAGCCTGACGACTAATATAGACAATATATATATCTAGCACCGGATACGCATTAAGACCCGAGACTTCGTCAGATCATGGCGGAATAAACATGACTTTCTCTTATATCTTGAAAGCTTTCAGCTCCTGGAACCTCCAACGAGAGCTTGACTTGGCAAGAATGAAAGATAAAGACATGCTTCCAGAAAAAGATAGTGGCTCCTTGATTGCGTTTAAAAAAAACTTGGTATCTCACGGGACAGGGAAACGCTTTTATGAAGTTGACCACACCACTTAAAAATCGAAGAAAATGAAACAAAATGCAAAAATAGGTGGGCGACGAGGTCAATGCAATCGCGGTGAAAGAAACAAGTGTTGACGTATACATTATACCTCGTTTCTTTTGATGTCTTACTTTGGATGCAATCGGTCTCCAAACGTTAAGAAACATTAAATATGTCCGGCCACACGGGAAATTGACAGTGAAAAATTGATATTTTCTTCTTTGACTTTCCAGTATCAAGCGTATGTATGAATGTGACCATTTAGAAACGTAAAACCTTTTCAATTTTCAAAACAAAGAATATTTCTATCCGTAGGTATATTGCTGAATGCTATCGTGCGAGGTGCTGCAAAGGGGACTTAATAACCCAGTGTTACCCAAACATACAGCGTTACATCCATAGGAAATAGTTATGCATAGGAAAGTCACTTAAAGCATTGAGCTAAAGACAAGGGATATATGGTGAAATATTTTCTATCTTGTGAATAACATGTTGTTTTTACGAATCGATGATCATATAGATAATTGAGTACTTATTCAATAAAAAGACTGGATGACAAATTGCAGACGAAGTTTCTAAAATCAAAACATAAAACTTGAAATGAAATTAGGCCATAACTTTAAACACATCATGATCGACTTCTTCGTAAATAGGTCCGTGAAATGTTAATTCCTACTCCATTCGCAGATAAATAAAACACACAGAGGTTTGCCTCCCTGTAATATTTCTGCCCCTCGTTTATAATGCTGTTCATTTTTTCTGATTAAAATAAAATACATCAATTAATAATGATTACGGTGATTAATGATGAGCGGGGTGAAAGTAAATGCTATCAATAAAGTGAGTTCGATCGACAAGAAAAGGATCAGCATAAATAACTGTCAGAAAACTTTAAAAAGTAACATTTAATTTAAAATAAATACCTATGCTAACTGAACTCAAATGAATGCTATAGAATCGAGTCATTTGGTGTCCACGCTGCAATTCCTCGTTTCACCACGTTAGAACGTTCCATAAGAATAAAACACATTAGGAAAATACACTGAAAAAAAGAAGAGATGCGACATTACACAGAAACTGGTTGACCTGGCTTCCTCAGCTTGATGCACGTACCCTCTAACTGCTCGATTTCGTGATTTCAGCGCAGGGAATGTCATTCACCCTTAATCTCGCGGACGTGTCGTTCTTTCTCTAAGTCGAATCATATCCCAACAAAACAAAGCCTATCCCTGAGTCAGAAACACAAATGAAATCAATAAACGGTTAACTTGAGTATCAAACTCACAAAGATAAAGTTTTAACAATTGGTAATTGAACGGGGTCGATATAAAAACGATGATAACTCGAAAAATTTTCAATCACCTGCGATGTTTTGTTTCTTCACCAATGATTTCACGAAATGACAAATGCGGCTAAAAGGCGCCAATCCCTCAGCGAGAAATCTTGTGGAAACACCATGGTTCTCATGTAAAAATACGGTCGTTCCTTCTGCGGAAGTTAAATGATTTCGAATCAGGTAATTTCATTCTTCCTGAGCCTTGATGTCTCACTTTCCCACTTCTGTACTTTTTCTTTTGATACCAATTTTCTGTCCTACCTTCGTAGAAAGCTCCGTTCCTATCGGTTTTTGGAGCAGTAACCGTTAGTCTATGAGAACCAAAATTGATTACTACGTCAAAAAATACTATGTGATGAAAAAATACATGACACGCATGAGAACACCTAATTGCAAATGGGGAGTCCCTAATCTTGCTGTAATAGAATATTCAATATGATTAGAGTTTACGTTTTTCATTTCCATAAAACAGGATTTGTCATATTCTGGTCAAAGACGTAAGCAATTTTATTTATGGGTGTTTTCCGATATTTTCGAACGGTAAGCTAGTTGAACTTTCGTGGGAGCCTTTATAGTTATATTATACGTAACCCATTGCATCTTGCCTAAAATGCTTATTACTTACCAATCTTACTTGTTAGAAGGATGCATTGAGATTTGCATTTAATTTTGCGGTAACTCATGCCACTTTTCAAATGACATAGTGTTAAAACTACACAAAAAAACTAAGTAAAGAATTTTATGAATTACATTTATCACTTTTATCCAAGGATATTACAAATTAGGATATTATAAATTCAAAGCGTGCGCAAATTTCACACAAATCTGCGCATCAGCAAACATACGCTTCAGCGGGACTCTCCCCACCTCGGCGAAAAGCGTATTTGCAGGTCAGCACGATTTTCTATTTTGTTATTCAGCCTAGGTCATGGAACACCTAATTATTTCAGCTTATTCTAAGGTAAGAGTGAATTTCATTCGGTCATAACGCGACATTGCTCAGCATAGAGAAAATATACACTTAAAACATATTTCTCCCAGTTTTCTAACGTATGTTCATTAAGTTTCGATCCCAGCAGCTCGATTCTGTAAATGTGATATGGCCGTCACAAGCGGATTTCGTCAATGTATTCACGGCTTTGACGCTGGAGCGATTCTGAAACTTTTTAGTGACGTCACTCTCACAGCCGCGTCCGTGAAAGTATTCACGCCCAAGAGGGCCCGTGGTAGCTTCGTCGCGGCAATGCGCTCTAATTTTTCATTATGAATTTACGCTGTGATTGATAATTAATAGCACATTATTCATTAATTACGATGGTGGTTATTTCATATTGTCACTTCCCATAAGTAATATGTATTAAAAACAAATAAAAGAAATGCGTAAAGTTAAATTTACATTCGCGTCCTATTTAAATTGATTGGCCTTCATTGCGATTGAAGTTGGTGGGAAGTTAAACCTTGCGCTGAGGGTTTGACAATTATCTTATATTTGTGCATCTTCTAGAATGTACAAGTAAAATACTCACAACTTAATGTTCATGTGTTGTATACAGCATCCGCGAGGGCCAATCCTCGCCGTGGATGAATAAAGATAAAGATAAAGACATAATAATTTGGAGTAGAACCAATGGTAAAAGTATTGTGCGGTACTGAATGTTAACAGATTTATTTAATATTTGTTTCGTAAGTTCAAGCCTTCGATTTGTTTTTATTAACGAGAATGGAGGCTCTTTACATACCTCCGCTACTTTTGCATGAGCATCAATGTCGACGGAGGCAATAGATGCACATACTTCGGCGGCAGATACGCGATATCAACAATCCCTTCGAGACGTGAGATTGGCGATGGATCACTGAGTTCACACCACGATTAATTCGTAGACGATTAGATGGCTTGCCGGGGCATACTTTAGTACGTTAAGATAAACATTGATCATCTATTCCATCTCTTCCATGCATTATTGCTGCCGTTCAGTAACACGACCAACATGATTCGTTTTTCTGTTGACACAATAGAAATACTAAGACATGTAAACATCTCGCCCTCTAGCAGAAACTGTTAATAATCTACTCGTATTCGCGCCATAAACATTTTCATCAGTATAAATCGTGAATAGTGGCATGTGCTTGCACAATCAGACACATATATGTTTACGCACCACAGCGCATTTAAAATTATGTACTGAAATGATGAGAGCTCAAACGCATACGAGAATGAACCATTATTAAATAATATAATAACACTTGTTATCATTCCGCGTAAGCATTAGCTCCATACTATGAGGAAATAAGAGCTAATTGTGCAATTACGAGCCCGCTACGTGATAACTGACTTCGATACGCAGCACTTGACAACATATAAAAGAGGTAATATACAGTTTATAGCTACAAACTAATTAAGCAACCGTAACTTATCATTAATAGGTACTTTTAAAAGAAAAGACCTCACTCAAAATTGAGTAAAGAAGTATTATTTACTTTGGGAGTGAATATTCCACGGCATTGTATATGTTTCTCTATGGTAACTGAAGTTGCAGTTGGCCGCTGAAGTAAGTTTGTATCGGAGATTCTGATTCGTTCCTCGCGTCCGCACAGCTACCAACATAAGAAACTGAAGTGATCGTTCGCAATCCGTCAAACATCTCACGACACAGGCTTACAGGATCGCTTGAACGTCTTTCACGGTGAGAGGCGTGAGAACTCCACTGTGGTTCGAACCACGCGAAGCACAGGTATGACATTTACAGAATCGAGCTGCAGAAATTAAGATATCACAATACAACAGCTATCATTCAACCACATCGGTCTAATGTGAACGGTATACATTACTATTAAATTGAAAACTAATTTACTGAAAATGCTCACGGTTATTTCCACATGCTTCACCGGTTATTCTTCGGTGTTACCGACACCACTCAACGGATGCGATAGTATATTTCATGCCGTAAATTTATATCGTAGATTCAGTTTTGCATAGAGTTTATATGCAAAAATAGAAGACCAATAGCCATGCTGCGATTTTTGATTTTCGGTTGCCTTTGCGTAAATTTTAGTACCAACATTTGCCGCTAGGGAAGTTGTTTACTGCAAACTTGTTAGCGCACCTGACTAACGCACCAAGACTCTGAGCGCTCGTTCGCTCTCTTTCTCGTACTGTCCTCTGGCTGGCGCACTTCAACTATGCGACATTCTCGTCGGCTTATTTTTCAAAACCGCATTAAACTTACTTTGAAAGGAGCTAAATTGCCTTTAATCTTAAAAAATCCGAGAAAAGCCATTTATCGATTCTTTCCGCCACGGTAGCGTGCCCCCACAAGCGTAGGCTCCAACATTTAGGTAATATCAGAGCAGGAGAAGTCGTTCCCGTATGGTCATATAGTTACTACCACTCTTCGACGCACTCATCCCTAGGAAACGTGCACGAGAGGAGATCGTGGGAGAGTACGAGAGGGAAAGATGAAAAGACGGCGAGTGAGGATGGACGACCAGTGTCTTCCGGACGGCAGGAAGGAGTTGGGAGGGAGAGGGGAGGCAGCAGACTGGAGTGGGGGCTGTGAAACGGGAGGCACATCCCATAATGGGCGACCGGGAGCTCAAAAGGAGGTGTAGACAGTTGTGGACGGGGAGAGGGGGGAGAGGAGTGGGGATAAAGGAATGGGTGTGAGGGAGCGTTTATAGGAAGGAGGTGACGAGATAAAACAGAGGTGAAACGGGAGTCGAGAGCTGCGTCGTCCATGAATGAACCGTTCAAATTTAACGATCCATAGATACTAACCGAATGAATCGAATCTTATTTTCCTTTTCTGATCGCTCATAATGAATTACATACGCCGAGTCTAAGGCTGAAGGGCTGTATCATTGATTAAAATGTTTGGTTAAAAATTAATGATCTTTATGAGCATAAAACAAAGGCATTGAATCACGTTTCTCAATTCAAATTGTTCCAAATAACTCAACCCAAAGTTCTGTTGATGTAAAAAATAGGAAAATATGGTCAACACTTTAAAGGATTATACATACTTAGTAAAATTGTGTAGATTGCTTCGTACACATAATTTAGCAAAAACTGGAAAATAGAAGCAATATAGGAAATTTTGTAAAAGTCCACAGCTGATGAAATGAAAATTCACAAACAATTTCAAGGGCTAATTATTTTTATTTCATCTATTGTCATATAATGAGAAATATTTATAGTTAGACACATTAGTTCACCATTCATTTATGTATTTCGTTCGCTCGCATAAGAATAAATTCAGAAGAGGGAACCATTTCGTGGTTATCCCCTAGTATAACTTCTTTTCAACATCCCAAATTCAAATTGCTTCAAATCAACGATGTGTGGATATTCTAGAGTTGATTTTAGGATCTATGAGAATTACGACCGATGGAAAAATGAATCACGCATTCATCACCGCCTTAATGAATGGTTCACTCAAAAGGAGGCTTCTAAAAACAATTGCACGTTAATCCTTTGATAAATTAGTCATGCGACACATTTGTGCCTCATTGCACTTAAAATATTGACTTCGCAGTACCTGGAAGAAAATACAAATGGATTTATCATTACATTTGAACGAAATTACCGACAATTATTCCCTAAATGTATGGCCATATATAAAGATGAAAATCCATAGTCAAAATTATGAAGGATACATGAGAATGTCATTCAAACTATTTTAAATAATTGAAGAGTTTTTCGTCCTGAAAAATCAATGCTGAATAAATCATTTTACAAGTCATGTATGCGTGTATGTTCACAGAATATTTTTCCTTTCCGTAGACTATTACGGTATATTTATTTTTTTAATAATGCATAAGTGGCAAACGTTCTCCTCAAGCTTCCTTCATCTGTTATACATTTGTCTCCTGAAATTTTTATCTATTGTTACCTCAGCATACTTTATTGCGTATGCGATACGAAAAAACCAATTAACTTACCTAGTATACGAACATTTGTTTCTTATCTTAGAATATTTCGATGCATTTTATTTTTTGCTGATTTTTAATGCGTACGAAGCACTCTCCACAAGTTTGCTATACTCGTTTCAAGTATTTAGCGGATTGTGATATTTTTTTACTTTCACACAAATTAAGGCTATAGTGCTAAAGTCACGTAATTTATTTTTCCTTTTACTGGATAAGGATGTCTTTGAAGAGATCTTATTTATTATATTATTTAATGAATAAAGTTTCTTCTCCTGACCTTCCTTATTATAACAACAATGTAATGTTTATGCTCTTGGAGTATAGGTCATGATAAATTAAACTCACATTTGGCCAACGTTTCGGAGATTTATTCTCGTTTAGTAACGAAACTTTTCTATCACAGAGCCCTGAGGAAGGAGAATAAATCTCCGAAACGTTGTCCAAATGTGAGTTTAATTTATCATGACCTATACTCCAAGAGCATAAACATTACATTGTTGTTATATTATTTAAGAGAACGTAATTTATTTTCCTTTTTCTGGATAGGGACGTCTTTGAAGAGATCTCTTCTTTAAAACACCAAATAAATGAATCTTAAAGTAACACTAACCTTACAAACTCACGAGGGAGGTTCTTTTCCACCTCCGATAGCTCAGCAACGCCGATAGCAAACGCCATACAAGCGACAGACGGGTACTGCGCAGATAGGGCAACAGCGCGTCCTCCGAACCACACGCTAAAGTCAGTTCTGACCGTAAATTGTTAGTTTAAGGTTAGTAGCAAACTCATTAACTACACTATCTCAATTCATTCTCCCGCCAGAAAACCCGCCGAATGCCTTCAATATTGACATGTCTTGACCTTTATACCTATAAAAGATAATCTATCTTTAAAGCGATGTGGCTAGAGTGTGAAACATTACGTCCATTCCCATTCAAAACAAAAGAAGAAGCATCCTTACTAATGGTGATCCATGATAGCGCCCGTCATCTCAGCGCTGATGCAGCCCAACTGCTTCTTGAGCACTTTCAATGGGACATTTTCGATCATCCGCCATGTAATGTCGACCTAGTGCCGCGTGACTTCCATCTTTGCACTGAAATGAAGATGTGGCTAGGAGGGAAGCGTTTTCATACGGGCGATAAGATTCAGGACAAAGGCATAATTCGTTGGAAGTCATTGGCGGCAACATTCCATGAAGGAGGTATAGTAAAGTTTGTCCACAGGCTCGACCAACTTCTCAATCGCCGAGGCGATTATGCCGAAAGGACACCACAAGTGTAGGCATTCGAGATTTACCTTTGATATAATTTTTAATCAATCATTTCGTCTCCCCATGGGAGGCTGAAAAAAAAACGGCCCTCGTACAACTTATGGCGAACCACGAATGCGATATTCATGCTAATTGCGATGCTTTCGCCCGGATTGTGGGATTTGGTTCAATCAATGCATCGTAATTGGCAATTCAGGATGAAGAATTTGAGGAATCGAATCGTATCCATGACTCAATCACGCGAACCGAGTCATCAAATCACGTGAACCGGGTCATAAAAATGACCGATATTTCTCCCTCTTCGGATGAGCTTATTCCTTTGGAAGTCTGCGGCGGAGAGTAGGGGGGATATCGGGGAGTAGGAGGCGGGAGAGGAGACGGATCCGGCCGCCCTGATAGGTGGACAAGATGCTGAAAATTCACGACTGACCGCTGATATATATTACACCCGAAAAGGGGAGGGAAGTTTATATATATTTTGATGGGCAGCGAGAAAGGGTCCCCCACAAAGTGCCCACGCGAATCCACCGACTATATTAAATGCGCCACGGACACATGTTAAAGACTTGGTCACACACAAACACACACGCACGAACGTTTATTTACTTTTTTTCTTCTTTCAAAAGACGAGCGATAAATCCTTTTCATAACGCCGCCCCGAAATGGTCATTTTCGTTTAATTTTCCGACACACGCTAACAAGTAATTAATATCGGTTTTATTGTGAACGGCAAAGGGCCGCTTGCGCTGCCTTTTTAAACGTCCCAGCCGCATCGTGTGCAAACCCGATCCTCACAGAGGTATAAAACAAAAAATATTATATTCTAACTGCGCACTTACGGGCGTAGATAATGCAAATGGCCATCTCGGTTATCGGTTTAATTTATGATATTCCACTTCCATTTGGGTGTATCCACTTTGGGATGGGCGTGGCTTCTTGTTAGGTGCTTTCTGATATATCATATGGAAATACTGATACGTGAAATACGGCACATCTCCGCGAGGAATTTGGCGAACTAAAAAAATAAATGTAAGCCCCTGAGAGATTATTTATCCGTTATACGAGCCGGACTAAAATGACAAACTGAAATAATATTTCAATCAATTCACCTGGATAAGATTTATCTTAACCTCCATAATTCACTTTACGAAGTCTTCTAAGTACACAAAATTTGTCAACGCTTTCAATTTAAGCACAGAAAGTAAATAAAGCTATCTAGAAAAGGATGGAAATGGAATGTTTGCCTCATTTTTGCAAGACTAACGATTTTGGGACTGATGCACTACCTGTAGCGTGGTTAAATGAACTGTGGATAGAAAAGGAGCAGACATTTACTGAATTTCTCTACGGAAATAGAAACAATATGATATAGCTGGTTGCATCCTATTTCCGCTAAGGAAAAGAGTGCGACAATAATTTAATTGATTTATAAAATGCAAACATATATCTCCAGATGCACTAAGGTTAAGAAAAGACTTAGCTGTTTCACAAAATAAAATATATTTGCGACCGGTTTCGATACAGCGTATCATCATCTGGCAATTACAAGTATCAGTACATAGAATTTATACCCTTGAAGGCGTTAGAGGGGTGGTAGAGTGGAGGTGGAGAAAGGGGGGGACATTCGGAGTACCCATTATTGGATGTAATTAGTTTGATTGTGTTTAGCTCCTTCATCCTGTTGTAATTCGACAATGGAATCAATCATAATCTGTGAAGCATACAATGTATTGCTGATAGTTATAAATATATTTTATTTTGTGAAACAGCTAAGTCTTTTCTTAACCTTTGTGCATCATGAAGGAGTTTCACCATGTTACGCCAACCACCATCGCATTTATATATCTCCAGCTTATATTATAGGAAATATCAATTAAAGGAAAATTTTTGAATTAGTGCAAGGTTAAAAGATGTAATTACTCCAATTCAATTCGGCCAATGCGACTCACCTTTTATTTCATACATAGGTAAAATTGAGAGAAAATGTTTACAACTTCTTTTTGCTAAGAAGTGTATTTTATTGTAGTATAAAAACTGGGCCTAAATTATACATGCTAATAGAACACGGGTGAAGAAGATAAAATCATCCACCGGAAAAATATCGTTTAAGCATTTGACACCTAAAAATTTACGCGCAGCCATAAATTTTCGGTTGAAATGTTTCTAATTGTCAGGCAAATATGGTGTGAAAACCCTTCAGCATTATCCATTGCCCAGACGGATAAAATAAGAACGGTAATTGAAAGAGAAAAGAACAAACGGGAAGCAAAACTCGTTCCAGAAGTACAAAGCGACCATCCCGGGTGAATCTCCGAGACTGGTCGAACAGCTAACCATATACGCGGATAAGGGCGTAGCAGTTTGTTGCGTCAATTTACGTGCTATATGTACTTCGCGGTCTTTAACCGCGAAGCTAAGTAGAAGAAGAAGAGATACCTTCAGAACAGCCTCTCTTTTGGATGTCTCTTTAAATGTCGAAGCCAACATTTGTAAGATTGCATACGCAAAAAAGCCGATGATTACATGAGGTTCAAAAATCGAAGTGAGATTTTTCGCAAGTGATAACTATGTTCAGTTCTGATTCGATGACGCGTAATATTGTTCATTTGTCACTATTTCCGTAAAAAATCCACTTTAAATGTATTCCATAAAAAGTATGAATGTTACCCAAGGAGTGTGAAAGAATTAAACAATTTATCTGAATAGAGAAGTATTTTCAAATAGGCCAATAGGTTGCACACTGACGTACAAAAGTAATGGAGTTTCCTAAAATACATAAAAGTCATGGAAAATTCAGGGAAGTCTGAATGTGCACCTGAAAATTTCTTATTATTATTATTATTATTACTGCGGATACCCAGAAATTAAGTTAACCACTATCATTTTGCTGCAAGCCCCAAGATAAAACCTTTATCTTTCAGCTTTACATCTGACACATTGGAATATGAGTCCAAATCTACACTTGGAAAATACTATCACCGAAATTACTTAAATCTTAATTATAGCTACCCAATCGGTTACTGGGGTAACACAGAAATATTCAAGCCCGAAGTTTGTCGGACACCAAGCATCTAATCAATTCATATGATTTATATACTATACTTTGAATTAAATAAAAACACTGGGAAAAGGGAAGCTTCGCTCATAAAACATTAGAAAGTGATGGAACTCAAATTCTTGAATCTAGAGAATATTCAATCATTATATTTCCATCCAGAATGTGTTAATTGCATTATGTCCAGAATGCTATTTCAATAAAAATATATAGAACAATTTATTCTTGAGCTTAAAGAAATATTTCAGCCACAAACAGTAATTTCACCGATGCTGCAATGAAATTCCAAATCATGCGTGCCACAGTATTTCCATGTAACAGGAATGCATTTCATTTGAAAATTCAAGCGGAAATTACAATATGTAGTATGAAAAAAAAACATACAAAGTAATGCTAAACTATTACCCCGTACTTATTGACAACTTAAGACAACTTTTTACTCCGGAAAAAAGGTGTAAACTTCTTACAACAGAAGAAAGTAGCCGCGAAAGTACCAATAAATTAATCTGATCATGAATGGGAAACTTTTATGGCAGAAAACTCATGAATAATATAAAATTTATGCAAAACGAGCGCTCTGTATATACTTCTTGGAGAGTTAATTATACTTTCACCATGTTAATCACTCATGGCGGGACGCAACAAGGAAGCAGCTTCTTAAAAACTCCTCAAGTGTTTCTCATCCAGCCTGACCCATTACCCCATATTCTTCATAAATTTTGACACGATTCAGGCCCAAAAAAATAGGGTTGAATTAAAACCCAGCGCCTTTAGCCCAATATTTCATTTTTCCATATTCAACAGCCGGGCAAGGGAAGCCATAAAAACCTCGTAAAAACTTTCTCGCTCGGGTCGGAAAACAAAGAGAAGAGAAACCGAACACACTTTACCTTCTCTCCTCTTTTGCCTTTATATCTGTAACTGCAAAAAAAATAAAACATTCGAGTGCAAAGAACCCGCTCAGATGAACGGATAGCCTAAATTCCTCTTGTACGCGGCGGCGGGCGTCTGGTAGCCTTATTTTCTTCCGTTCTCTGGGCATCTCCAGTTTTCACTAAACAGCCGCGAGCCCACGCTTTCGAGGATATCCTGATCGACTTCGAGAGTGGGAGGTGTGGGCGGGTCGAGCGATTCAGTCGCGGGGATAAGGTAGTTCGAGCGAGATTTCATTACGCATAAAAATCGATCTTTTTCATTTTATGCGAAAGGAAAATTTTTCTTCTCTTTCCATCGGTGCCATAAAAACCTCAACTTCCATGACTCACTCGTTTCCGTATATATAAAGGGAAAAATAAGACGCCATTTTACGCAGAATTCATAAAGCCAACCTCACTGCTAGTGGTAGCAATGAATAAAATATTTTTCGTCGCTCAAATAACGTTCAAATGTTAGCTAACGTTAGCCCTTGAGTTATTCAGGATTTCCCAAAGTTCGGTTTTGTCTCAGGAAAAATACTTAATTTTGAGGAGGGGAAGAAGAGATTTTAGGGGGAGTGAAAAGATAAAATGAAATAATTTTTCACAATATCAGCCGATATAAGAGTCGATTAACACCTGAATTCTTCAAGCGTGTACTAACGGGTAAAGAAACATTGATGTGTCACTGGTGTCATAGTACTTTGTTCATACGGGGTTCATGTATCGGAAAAGTTAATAAACAATACGTTTCATGGGAATAAATAGACATAGAGCATGTCCAATGTCCATTCACTGTTAACGACGCTAGAGGTCGCGCTAGAAGCCATTCCGAAAATGATGATATAATCGTGGCAAGATCTATTTTAATTGTAATATGTGCATGATTTTTAGTACTGCGAATAAATTACTAATGACATATAAATAAAAAATCAACGTAATAAATCAAAACATAACTA
The DNA here is from genome assembly GCF_921293095.1 of Ischnura elegans. Classification (NCBI taxonomy): domain Eukaryota; kingdom Metazoa; phylum Arthropoda; class Insecta; order Odonata; family Coenagrionidae; genus Ischnura; species Ischnura elegans. Next base: position 91,035,222 of record NC_060249.1, read on the forward strand.
TACATCATAGCTAACTAATAGATAACATCATAGATAACTAATGAAAAATCGAAGGTTGATGAAGAGCAGATTTCCAATTCAATTATATTTTTTTATTGGTAGATAATACGGTTAATTTAATCAGGTTTGGGGCAGTAATTATTACACATCCAATTTCCACATAGGAAAAATGACTCACATTGGACTTGGATTGGACAAATTGGATATAGGCACATGGCAAACCACGATTTCAAGAAGCCAGCACCAAATTATCCGGAGGCGGCATTAAGTTTTTACGCACCGAAACCGGAGTTTTATTCAGAAAGTTAAATACATCGTAAAAGAAAACATATACACCCACCAAATATTTCGAAAATATTCACAAGCCAACGTCTGGAATAAAGCTATTGAATTTCTACTTAGACATACCTCTCGCCATAATTTTTAAGTTTTTTTCCCCCTTAAGAGTTTCTTGGATGAATAACAGTTACTCACACCACTTTTTTTAATAAGGCAACCCGGGATTCGATAAATAATCATCATTATATAGCGTAAATTATGATGTAATTACCTTATTATTGTAAACTAGGTACGTAACCGAAGAAGAGATGAAACTTAATCGGACGCCAGAATAAGTGAAAAAGATGGATAAATGTATTCATTTCTTAATGTTTTCCCTAATTAATAAATATTTTAAAATTTCCAATTGCTCTCTAGAATCTAATTAGCGGAAGTCATTACATTTTTTCTCTTACTGCTAAGATGAGTAGACAACACAGCTTAAAAGTTTCGTAGAACATTGTTCAATGTTATCACACGCAAATATCAATTTTATAACAATTTCCTCAGCAATACTCGTTCAACCGTTCAGGTTGACGAATCTACAGCTTTAATTACGCGGGCAACACATGTTAACGAGAATTATCACCAAATATAAGACTAAGGAGAAGTTACAACTGTATACTATAGGCTGCATTATTTTCTCTAACGATGCATATAGTTTTACATTAACATGCAATTATAGAGTCCCACTTTCATTTCAAAAAGACCCCAATGCTCAAAATTTATCTACCGAATGATTTCACACAAAGTTTTTCCCATTGAGATAATTAATAAAGAAAATTTAGAAATAATCAAACTATCAAATCTGCAGGCAGGTAATCAAGAGTAGATAGAAAGCCAGCGAAGAAGAAAAATATGAAAGTGTTTATGCCCGGCTCCTTCGCGCGGACATCATGGACGACGCGTAGGCTGTCCTCAACGCTAGTGTCGCATATATTTCCCACCCGACCTCGCACGAAAAAAAAATATATATATACTCACGAAGCCGACGCCTCACCAATTCACCCGTTCCTTCCGTGAATACGGGGGATAGAGAAAACGAGATTCGAGATAAAAAGCCATCCTATCCCCACCGCCTCCGTGCGGGCGATACGTGGAGGCCTCGGGTATACGGGAGCGAGGAGCTATCTTTTCCGAGCATATCTGGTCATCGCTTGCCATGTCTCCTTGCGTTCAACTCATTCCACTGGATGCTACGAGGCACCGCATGACTCCACGGGTGCAATGAAGCGCGACTTGAAGGCGCACGAGACGTGGGAGGAGAGAAGGGGGGAGGAAGGGGTACGACTATTTACATCGCAAGTCTCCGGAAAGAATTTCTTCGCGAAGGAAAGGGAACTTGAATGGACGAGCGAAATAGGAACGAAAAAAAAACAAAAAGCTCACGATTTACACCTCTTTCTAAGATTATAAGAAAAAATTAACAACAAGTCTCGCGTAAAATAGTCTGAGGGATTTAGCGACTCCCTTATGCGACTTATTTTCATTGTTTTCACGATGTAAAATCATTTATTTACTGTACATCTTATTCAAACAACTAAACTAAAGCGTAACGCAAGATTTACGGAGTCCAACTATGTATCTCACTCCCCAAATCCAACAATTAACCCATTTCTTTATCAAAAATGTCTTTGCTACCATAAATATTCCCATTGTACCACAAATATAAAATATTAAGGCAAAATACACGATTGTTGATAATGATAAGCCACTTGCACAAATTCGACCTTGGCGTTACTGCTAAACTAAGGTTGTCGTTTCCTACGTGTTAAAACATTCATCTATTACATTTGTAAAAACGACCTCCTCTCGCGATTATAGCTTCGTTTGTGCACATTGAACATGAGTTAGGCTAAGAAAATGTGGGACAAAAATTCAGTGATAATAATTTTTATCCAAGCTTATTAATTCCGTCGATGCTACTCATAGTAAAAGTCTGAGGTTGAGATATTAGCTTTTAAATCGTCAAATAAATACATACTTTTAATCCATTACTAAACAACTCACGCAGAAAGTCAACTACGAACAAATGAAACTTACTATGTACAAACTACATTTTTAAATATGGAGAATATTTGCTTTCACAAGTCCGTCTGTGATAGATTTCAAATATGCACTGAATGTATAAAATAAACAAGAGTTATAGCAGAGAGTTACAATGCGTATAACATTCATAACGTTAGCTCTACGTTTTAGAGCACATATCATGGATTACATTCACAGGAAATCTATAAATACCCAACCGAAAGGTTGAAGACGCAACACAATAGAAAAAAAATGAGCTGTAAGCAATAGTGATATACATCTGATAACAGTTAAATTCCCCTTTGTTATAAGCATCGGCAAAAAAGACTGACTCTCTGGTCGGCTGCGGTGATCATTGCAACCTACCCCGCACCACCGCGGCGCGAAATATTCGTATGGCGTAATAGTTGCCTTATTTTTAATACTATCCTAGAAAATTCTTTGCACAGAAACTAATTTCGGCTGAGTGTGAAGGATACGACAGTAAAAGATAACTCAGACCAGTGCTAAAAATTCAATCACTTTAATTTAATTCTTTTAAAAAATCGCCACACTCCCCGCTGATTTCACTTTTCAACACATAACAGAGGCCAGAAAGAGCTGCAAAACAAATATTCCAAAAGTAAGGCAAAAACACCCGCGGGTGTATTTTATGATGCGAGAGAAACGTAGAGGTGAAAAAACACTTGAAAACTCATTACTCAGATCTCAAAAACCCGCGACGAATGCGATGCATTAATTCTCAAAAGGGTCTGAACGCCAGGATCGAGGAAAAACAATATGTTACGCTCGTATTTCGCCCCCACCGAGTACAGCCGAGGAATAGCATAAACACGCCTGTTTGGGTGCAAAGAGGCGGGAGACGACGGGTGGTGGTGGCGAGATGGTAGTGAAGTAGTATCCTCGCCTCTGCTTCCCTCATCACCTCCATCCGGAGTGTCCACACCGCGACGACGGCCTTCCCCGGCGACAGCGGCCGCTCCTCCCGGCTCTCTATTTCCACTCCGCCGCCCACGGACCAATTATCCGAATTTCCCCAGACTCCCTCCCGCCCGAAGCCGAGCCTCAGCTCCCCACTCCGTCTCGACTCCGTCCAGCAGGTGGTCTTGCGCAGAATCCTCACAGGTCCGGCATTTCAAGGAGGGCGGAGTTTCGGAGGAAATTTGCAGGAAATAGAAATTGTAAAATCAGGAGCACTACGATAGAGCAGGGGTCTTCAACCTTTTTTAATGCAAGGGCCAAAAACGATTTAACATCGTCCGGAGTGCCACAATGCTCCACATCAGTTAACCACCACATCAATAAAATTAAAAGAAAACATATAATATCTAACACCAATATCCTTTAGTGGTTAAAAAGTTCAATCAAGCAATGCGATTTTTTTACGTAGTTCATTTTTGACGAGTGTGTCGATATATATTTTATACTGCGTGGCGTGATACAATATTTTCTTTAGCCTGTAGGGGCCACAAGAAATTAGCCAGCGGGCCGCAGTTTGAAAACCCTTGGTGTAGTAATCTTTTCATGATTTATTTCGTCACCCCTAATATAGAATGGGAACGAGAAAGTGCTAAGGAAGGACGAGGTCGAATTATTAAGCTGCGTTTTATAGCCTCTAACGGTTCGTTACAAGAAATTTTCCTTGAATATGCTTCTTTCAACAACAGAAGTACAGAAGTCATCGCAAAGTCGAAATCCCCAATGGGTCACCTCAATGCGGCAAAACATGTACATCTCGGTCAGTTTACAGCTTCGTCACCGACGCAACCAAATTCGATTTCGATCAGCACGCCGATAAAGTCAAATTCCATGGACTCTACAGACGTTTCGAATTCGCTTGAGTGTTAGCGATAATTACGATATGTCAGCCGTCGCAAATACTTTAACCCTCAAACCTCACCAACAGATTGCACGAAATAAGCTTTAAACGTTTAAAATCAAACTTAAAAATAGTGAATTGTCGCAGGTCTTTTCACATTATTTTGTAATGATTTTGGTCCTTCTTATCCAATTCCTACGATGGTTCCGCTGCTGGCATCGTTGAGCTATTTAGGAAAACATGTCTGCAAAGAGCCCACTAAAAACACAACCAAGCCCACTTACATTCAAATCTTAAGTTTCGAACATAATACGAGATTTTTAGGGAGAAGCAAGCAATGTATATCTACACACGAACTACAGTTACCACATACCTACTATTAAAGGATATTATCGTGGCTTTCGCCTAATTTTCAAAATTTATCTTCACAATGAGTCAGGATTAAGGAAATAAATCAAACTACTTATTAAAAGCCGCCAACTAGACCAGTACCTACGCATTAATTGAATCGCGGAAATATATTTCATTTAAAACTCGCGATAATTAGTATGAATGGTTCCAACCGTGTTGCACGTAATGATTGTGAGTGCATTGCTAAGAGAACCAAGGTAGCCTCAATTAAAACTATCTTACAGGCTGGTTTGATCGAATTTATGCTTCATTATATCTTCAGTGTTGGAGCCTAATTTAAACTGCGCACCGTTACTACCACCTTAACTGAAGTGCAACAAGCAGGTGACTCCATAAAGGTACGCCACTGGATGGTCCTCGGTTATTCCTTGAATAATGAAGTCTAATTGCTACCACACGAAATTGAAACTGAAACAGACCGTGACCAGCAATAAATACGATGAACTGAACAGGGTTTGTATGACTTCATTCCTTATTCGAGAAGACCTCACCTTGTTGCGTACTAATTGACTAGAGACATGGCTCTTCCGCAGTCGAGATTTTTATCGAATGATGGAGTAGAGAGACTAAAGTTTGGCTTCCTCTGGGAACGGCCTTGGGAAGCCAAGATTTCTATTTTACAAGACGTTTTTTTGGTGACCTTCTTCTACGCATCGTATTACGATAGCATAAACAGGCTGAAATGGGCAAACTAAAAATGAAGACGAAGAGGTGACTAATCAGCAAGGCTTATTAGTATCGATAACTTCATTATGGCATCATTAAAAATCTTCTGGATTCAGATTAAATTCATGATTACTAAGTCCACTAATTCATCCTAAGTCACTATATGTATTTCAGATATAAATTATTAGGTTCTCTTGATGCTCAAGTACGCATACTTGTAGGTAATCCCTAATCCCGAAATCTTCCGATAGTAATGGCAGTAAGTAGCCGCGTCACAGCAGCTACCACAATGAAAGCATCCCACACTGACGCCAAGGAATTTTTTTCAAATACAACTCACAAATATTACGACCAATAGGGTGGGTAGTTTATGAACAGTAATCAAGCGAGAGAATGAGTCACCCGTGGACCGCTTAGCGACATCCCTTTTCACCACGAGATAACAACACTGAAAATTATTCATTTACGTAAGTACCCGTTTCTTTTGTAGTTGATATGATTACCCGAAACTTCGTGAGATATCCAACTAATCCGTCTCCTTCCCACTTATCCGCCCATACTTCTACTCAACTGCATAGAAAAAAATCTAATGTCCCGAAGTGAGAAAAACCATAAAATTCTCCTGCGTTAAACAATAGGCTATCAATTAGCACCCAAGAAAAGGTACTAAACCTATCACCACAACCTTAAATGATTGTCGTGGCCACCAGACTACGCCTAAGGAATGAATTACTCACCTTCAAATTATTCCAAAGTGATTTATTGGTATTTTGTGGCTTTCATCGGGTTAAATGGCAATAGTTGGGCCGCACATGTGCTACTCATGGCTAGATAAATTGAGGAAGGATATTTTAGAAATTCTTCTCCCTCCTTCATGCTCAAAACATTCCATGAGTCTTTGAACAGTGATGAGATCAGGCAATTGCGCTGTGTATTGCTAATCTGGTACAAAATAATTTGCATTGCTTCCCTTTCTTTCACTACATCTTAATAATATAATTGTCCATCGTAAACAATAATTCAAAGAAGTTAAATTTTTTCACTATAATAGAGCACTAGGAAGTGAAACTATAGCGAAAGATTTTGTGGGTAATGAAATTAAACTAAAAACGACCTTGACCCACAAGTTTGAGAAAAATATTTTTTATCTCATTGGCTGAATTTTTTGCACGATAGATACATGATATTAAAAGCATTATTATCTCAGAGGATTGCAACACTCACAATCAGCGTTAATGAGAGGGATAAAAAGAAACGACTTACTGAGTATATTGTTAAGGCAATTAGCTTCGTATGACATGCACGTCGTTTTACTGCGAGCGATAATCACATATTAATGCCACCGTCTCCCTGCCTATACTGTTACGTGAACTATGCATCAAAAGCTGAGCTTCATACCCATGAAACAGGAAGTTCAGCAATCAAGGAATGCCTTTTTTCTCATCCAACTTCTAAGTTTGCGGGAATGAATTTCGAGGAAACGTAATTATCACGAACGTGCCGTAAATATTCATTAAAACTATTCACCCGGTAAGGTTGAAACCCATCAAGGCCTTCAAAACATTGCAAAAGGATGTCTAACTCATAATTATTGAAAGCGCCGATGAGTGCTCATTTATCCTCACCATTTATTGCAAAAGACCTTTGGCACGGAGTGACAACTAATTACATGAGCAGTCATTCAAGCCGAAGGCCTCTCCTGGGCTCCCTCCCTCTCCTTTGGTTTAACGCAGGTGCATTCCTGACTTCCATGTGTTAGTAACAATTGAAACCGCATACCTGTTAATCAAACGAAGAATCAAACATCGCGCAGGTATTACAAAAATTAACTCGCTCTTAACAAAGTGCTCAATCATAGCTACTAAATGACTAAAGTCAAATTAGTAATAATATTACCTCTATCGCCTTATGCTCAACCTTGTGGAAGTTCATGTTATCGTAAATGGAAAGAAAAACTTCTCTTTATTCCACCAATTTATTTTCAGGTACAACTAGTTTCGACGCAGCGGCGTCCTGGTACCTGATACTTGAAGACGACACCGCTATGTTGACACCAGTTGTACCTGAAGATAAAATGATGGAATATAACATTTTCTTCTTCATTTACAATAATATTATCATTTCAATAACGGTTCAATGACACCGTCTCGTTAAATACGCATTTTCAGCTAATTAATAATAAAATGACTCTTGGGTAAACGTCCAACAAAAAAGAATACCAACTAAACAGTTACTTGTGCACATCAATTTTTATTAAAAAAGAGCTAAAAATTACGGCAGAATATTTACTTTAAGAGGTTTTGGTCGCTTAAATCGATCTAAAAATATTCAGTACTACCGAGCACTGATCACGACGCGACGATTGAGGAGATAGTAAATAACTGAGGTATGTAATAAATACTCACTTTGCTCGCTGGGGGGGCTCTGCCCCCCTAGGCCCCCCCGAAAAAGGCCTGCGGCCTGTTATGCTCACTGTGGGGGGTCTTACACTTTTTGTTTGCTACTTGTTACTTAAGGATCGTTTACTTTTAAGCTGGCTAGCTTAGGTATAAGCAATATTTCCACTTTCACGTAAAACGAGCGCATGGTACGTAGGCTACAATATGAATGTAAATATTTATAAAGAGAAACGTTTTTCTGAGGGGCTAAAAAAGTAAAATAAATTTCTTCGAGTATCTCTAACTTATTCAATTCAAATACAAAAAACGTTGAGACCACGTTCCACTGTAACACCCAATGCATACGTAATATCATTACATAACGACTTTACGAATTACAATTAAAAACACGTTCATTAATTATTTTCCACAAAACTCAACCAAATTCTTGATATACGAATAAGATGTAACAGCTGTTCCCCTTCGTAAGCGAATTACGTTGGGACTGAATATCAATATGTAGAAACAAATGCGCCTTAGCATGAATTGGGGCTAGTATAACGAATTTTATCGAAATATTATTTATCGTGATCGCGGATGATTTCACTTCAGAAGTACCTCTATTTAAAGTTTTAATGAATCGGGATACACAAATATCTCAGCTTTAATATCCAACGCAATGCGCAATAAAGCTGGTGAGTAACGAATCACAGCCTTTGGTGTACAAGACATCGTGAATGTCAAGATTTCGATAATTTACACAGTGAGTTTACACAATTTACATAATTTACACAATTTACATAACTTAGTCACTCAAGGAAACGTGATTTTCGCAAGACAAATAATTGAATAAGAAATACCTTTATTTGCACGTATCTTACATATTGTATTATTCACTGCCTATTCACTCCTGCAGCTCACGGATAACATTGTACATTAATAAGGACATTAACGGAAAAAAGAACGTAAACAAAAATAAAAAGTTATCACCATCACAAAAAATGAAAATAAAATCATTTTTACCTACCTATATTATGTAAGACTTGTTTGAAAGTCTTTCTACTGCAATCGTGTATCGTCAACAAGATACGAACTATAGTCAACAGCAAGAATCACATTTCTAAATTGGCATTTAGTGCACTTGTTAACTTTGATATTGATAACCACCACACTTTCGATGTAGTATATCAAAAACAACAACTAACTTCCTACCTTATATTTCTCCGCTTTTCATTTGAATGTGCTTTGATTTAAACAGATGTTTGTTCTTGCGGAAAGAAGACGCAAAGAAATAGACACTTCAAATATTACTTTCTTAATTTCCTTTCTTATATTTATCAGTTTTTCGTTTTAATTCCTTTATCTTCTTTCCCAATTTAGCTCCTCTTGTTTGCATAAACAAATATGTTGCTATGATTGTTCGTTTGTATGACTGCCGCGCCGCCATTGGAATTTGGTGGCCATTTTTTGAACTAATCCCCATACTCAATTTTAGATGAATAGACAGATAAATAATTGTAAATTTAGTGTTTTCATAATTTTTCCTGGGGTTTCAGACAATTTTACAGGGGGTCTTCATTAGACTTTTTGCCGTATCTCGTCTCGTTCACCCCAAACATTTGTATAGGTGAGTGAATGAATGAGTGTTCGTTAGGGGATTTTATTATATATAGATATAGAAGCGAACTAAGCGTACGGCGTAATTTCAACCATATAACGTAGATGCGACGAAAATATTCCTAAGAGCATGACATTTTGAGGAACCACTCTTCGTAAGGTATACATTCAAAAATGAACCCTTGAGCGATATCCACTCCGAGCCTGAGGTCCATTTCGTAAAATATGAGAGCTTATTTGGTAGGTTATCGCATGTACCTTTCTCAATTTCGCTTATAGCTGAATGATGGGCCACCATTTGATAGGTGAGGATATTATGCACAAATTTTATGGTGATCATACTACCTAGGAGCGGAAATAAACTAGAACTTAAGTCAAATTCTAATTTAATGATTATTAACCCTCAAAATTCATCATCAAATCAAATACTTTAAGCTCCTAAATCACTTTCTTCTACAGTAGCTTATCAATAAATTAGTAGGAGAACATTAGCTGAATTGCTTCAGCTTGAAATAGACCGTTTGACCGTTAGACTTGATAAGAACGAACTAGTTTTTGTAATGCCTGCGCGATATATGACTCTTTGTTTGATGAACAGCCATGCGGAGTCAATTGTTGCTAATCCATGGCAGTAAAGAGATCTCTTAATGTAAACAAATTTTATGCTGAGCATACCTACTGCGAGCATAAATAAACAGGAACTAAAGTCGAATTTTGATTTAATGACTAGTAACCCTCGTAATTCATCATAAAATAAAATAATTTAAGCCCCTAAATTACTTTCTCCTACGGTAGCTTATCAATTTAATTGCAGGACCACAATACATGAGCTGCTCAAGCTTGAAATAGATGCCTATAGAAAGTCTCTTAATCCCAGATAATAGGCATCGGCTGTTAATCGATGACCATGAAAAACCCTCATAGTATAACGAGCGAGGTGGACGGGGTTAGGTTCAAATATAAATCTGCACAGGCGACTGTCTTAAACTTTAAGGCCGGCGCTAACGATCCAACCCTACGCGAGCGTCCGCTGTCCATTCTCTTCAACCTTAGCCAGTTAGGGAGGGAGATGAAGCGATATCAAGTGAGGAAGGGGGGCGTATACAAGGTGAAAAAGGAGGAGAAAAGAAAAGGCAAAGCGAACACGGAAGAACAGGGGCACGGGGTGAATGGGAATTGTCTAAGGAGTCAAAACCGCCCGAGCCAAAACAACTCCATCCTTTTGTGAAGCCGCACAAAGGTCTGGCAGAGAGGAGTCCCTCAATCTCACTCCTCCACAGCCGACCACAGCACTATCCACCTCTCCACATACGATTGTTTCCACGGCTTATTCTCTCTTCCCTCAGCCAGAGCCTTAGTTATTCCTCACGGCTTCCGGCAGGGTTTTGAATACGGCTCCTGTTTCGTCCCACGCTTAGTGTTGACCTGTGAGGAGTTATTTTCGACCTCCTTTACGCTCGTCTCCGAGGCATGTGCCTTGCCACCTTCAGTTGTATTCGGAATCACGTGATTCCCTGCAGTATTTTCACGTTGGTCTTTTTTCGGGATAATACGTATTCAAAATTACACAATCGTATTTTACTCAAACTTTTTTTAAATTCTATTCATAAGAAACTAAACTTATTATTCCATCAAGACATTTATTACGAAGAAATACAAAATGAAGCAGTGAAGTGTCAATTTAGGAAGAGTCCTGGGAAAACGGTTTCACCCTTCAGCCTTATACAAGGGTGTAGTACAGTATAAACTATAAACGCAGGCCGATTTTTACCATCCCTTCGTTTTCCACGTGGATTTTTTTTATATTTAGATTTTAGATTTTCCATAGACTCCTCCGAACACACCAACCATTTTCCACACTGGTACATAGCTCTCCCATCAGTGCCATCGTTTAGTAGCGTCATTAAGAACCTAGGTAAGTGCTTTCTATTTAAGGCGTTTGAAGGGATTCCGACCCACCATTTATTAAGATTACAAAATATAGTAACTATAAGTAAATTTGTGAAAAGTACAAAAAAGCATAGCGATGGTTCCATGGCTCTCCGCATCGCTTTGATAACTTCTCCAGAGAGGTGGACAGATATCTTAATTATTTTAAGTCTTTTAATTACAATTTTTTTAAACTATAGTGATGGTAGATGCTGTCAATCTCTTAAGCGGCCTTAGTGCCTTCCGTTTAGAACGGACTATTACCGCGGCCCGATTTCTACCATCCCTTCCTTTTCCATATGGCTGTATATTATTTAGGCATTCCAAATACTCTTCCGATCACACCAACCAATTTTTTCCATGAATGCATTCCGATTTGATAACGGCGTCACATATGCTTAAATACTCAGACGTCCGCCTCCTAGCAGCATTAGTAAATTACGTAGTTACTTCAGCTGAGCCACCAGATTTGGGGCAATTAATATTAGTAACGAAAATGCACTTTAAAGTATCCTAAATCCGCCGTTATATCTCTGCGTTAAGCGTACAGTTGCGTCATATCTCTTCGTTAGGTGTAAAAATCAAAATAAAATGAATACAGCATGTTTACTATTTGTCGCAATTATAACTAACATACCACAAGTAATATATCATTTCGAAGATATATACTTGGAATACTGATTTTGCGCAGCAGTAGAACTAACGTGAGAGAGACTGTTGTAATGAGTTTTCGTAAATTTGCTAATATTTCTTTTGTGAATTAAAATTAATTGGACAGTAATCTAGCGGTTTTGGGCTGAAAATAACATGAAAAATTAAGGAATGAGTTTCACTATCACAGGAAAGAGGCATTCATTGAATGAAAAATTACGCGCGGTATAGATTTTAAGCGGGTAGGACCTTGGGATACCTGAGGTCACTTTGGGAACATCAGCAAAAGCCAACCAACAAGGTTTTCTGGAGAACCAGATTTTTCTGCGGGTTCTTTCGGACTAACCACAAGCGGCACAGGGATAAGAACTGACCCTCTTGACCAGAAGAGTGGATTTCACACATCAATGCGCTTTAAGCTTGAGCATGCTGATCTCTTTCCTAACCAGCCAAACTGACATACACCAAACCGAAGACTGTGGTTTTTGGTTTGGTTTTGAAAGATTAGCCAGCAAAAAAAGTCATGATCATTCACCAAGAAATCCAATAAAAATGACCTTTTTGTAAAAGTAGTTTACAGAATGAGTTATCGTTCGATATCACATAGATATACATCTGGGAGATAGAAGAGGTAGAGCTCAAGTTAATAGTTTCAGTGAACCATTTGGATTTCCTCAATATTACCGCTTATTAGTGTCCATAAACGTTGGAAAACATCACTCGGTTTTAATAAGAAAAAACAATTGAAATGAAAAGGTAATTTAGCGTCGTAAACCAATGATAATTTGCGATGAGTGAAAAGGATCATCATTAAATCTTCATATTCAGACATAAAAGTTACATCAAATTATCTAAAAAATATTTATTAACCATTTAAAACCACAGTCGAACGAGGCCACTACCGAGTCAAATTAAAAACTACAATGCTTTTCAGCAAATGAAATTGGCAACTTCAAGAGTCAAAGTAGTTTTTCCCAGCGTATTTCATTAACAATGTTGGAACTTTTTATATCGGTTAAAATTATTAGAATTTGTTCGAATACAATGATAGAAAATTAGTACCAACCAGAGACGAACGCTAGCCGCGACATCCACCTATATACCTAGAAAGACTTTTAATTCCACGATATGATTCATGTTTTTTATAGGTTAAAAAAATTGTAAATCTCTAGCTGATGGACATAGACATTTTTGTTTTCTGTAGTTGTTTTTAAAAAAGGATGATTTGTTTTTTGCTCAAGTTTTTACATGATAAAAGAGCAATAAATATTTTGGAAAACCACGAAATTTTATCGAAAGCACTATCACACGATACTTCTTTCCATCAAAAGAACAAGAAAGTTTGTTAGAAACACGCCAGTGTATGTACGAGGAGTACTCTACAACAGGAACCGCACCACGATTCACGCAAACACTGAACGAAATAGTGTTGGTGTAAAAAAATATGCTGTGAAATTTAATCGTAACATATGCTCACATACCTAAAAAAAACTACCACACAGTTGTAGGAAGCACTAAGGACGAAAGGTTACAAGAGCGTCCTGGAAACCATGACAGTACAGTGGAATGAATGGTCGGCGATAGCTAGGGCCTACTGGGAGCTTGTATCAAAATAATAAGACATCAACAGCCGATTAAAATAAATAATTAACATCGTAAAAGCTATGGTGCCTGGAAGTTAGCATCATGACTCTACATACCAGGACACTGGAAAGCAATCATCATAACTCATATTCTCGATCTCTTGATACACCAACTGTCGTAATCAATCTTCCAAAACGATATTTTCAAGCATTTCATTTCTCATTAGGTCACTATTTTTTTAAAAACGAGATCAAGGATGATTAGCAATAGTCGAATCACGTAATTTGTAATTGGAGTCAGCCTTCGCAGCAAAAAAAAAACCACACGAATCTAGTTCGGGGAGAATCAACCACATAGGCTCTAGTGGAAAGTATTTTTTTTCATAAATATAGGAATAAAGTACAGAGATGGACAGGTATTTAAAGAAATTAAGTTCAGGGGAGAATAAGCAAAGACTTGGCCATGAGACGCGGAGCGGAGCCGGATTCCATTTGCCGGCAACGGTACAGGGTCATCCATGGGATGTTGACTCACATTCTTCAAGTTACTTGACAAATTATATTGGCTACTAAAAAGGATTTCACCTGTATTTAGAAGTTAAAGCCACATCTACAATGAAATAGGTACGGAGAACATTGGAGAGGTATCTCTCGATTGTAAGCTCTTCTGAAAGAAATAAAAATGACTGTATAACATGAAACTGAACAGTTTTGTGCCAAATTTATTTCATATGGAAACAGCAGGTTAAACAACAAGATTCTTTCAACACCTCCAAAATAAAATACTTCAATATTAAAAATGTCCTTCTTTTAGTGGAAATCACCTTTTACATTTGTTATTTTTTTATTTTCCTCTTTTGTTAATTTTCACACCACCGAAAACAGCTCGGCCTTTACATCGTTTTTTAAAAATCATATACAACAATCAAACACACACAAAAATTAATGCCCAGGATAAGTTTAGCACACCCAGCGAGGTCTCGAACCCGCGACCTTAAGCTTGGCAGAGAGCCACCGAGGCCACTTTTTCTTTCACTTCCTTTTTATTCGCTTCTATATCAAGAGAGATTCTTTAAGAGATACACGAAAAACATCATATCAGAAACCCACCACCTTTCTAGGTCCGACAGAAACGATTAATTACGAGAGATGTTTTGCTGAAAAGGATACAGGTATGTGAATTCATTTTTCCCTCGCACGAAAAAAGGCTTGAATAAATTCTACGCGTAATTTCGTTACAGTACTTTCTTTATATGTAAACGGCTGGTTCCTCAAATCTCCCGGCACATGCTCATTTGCTGAGTTTGCAAATGTATACTTATTATCTTGAACCTCCCTCACGTAAGACTGAAAAGCATTCGTATTATCTGCTAAACTTTCACCTAATATTTTACTCATAAATTCCCTGCCCCTCTTCGGGCGGTTTTTGCTGTTTATTTCGCTTTCCAGCATAAAATATTATATATTTTCTTCCATACATGTGCATACAGTATATTATTTACATCCATGAAAGTAAGGTAGTCAATAAGATGATAAGCCTGTCGTTAGGTCAACTTCAAAAACTGTTAAATGCGGAAATGAAAACATAAAACCAGAAATACTCATTGCCTGAAAAACAGGAGAAATTTTGTGCATATATAACATTCAAAATATTAGCAACTACACAATGAATAATAAATGATATTCATTCCATCTACTCACATTCTGAGAGATTTAACTAATTGCTCTCTTCAATTTAGTACCGGGAAGCTTACTAAATTCCTCCCACCTTTCCCTCATCCAACGCCCACACTTTCTCCTCCACTCTCTTTCTCCAGTCGCCCCAACCATTCCGAGAGCTCCATACCACCTCACACCACCCACTCGACTCACCAAAGACTCATTGCAGGCAGCCAATCACATTCCTCCTGACCGTCGCCTCAGCGGCGAACATCATTCCGGACCATCTCGTCATAGGGCAAGCTATTACATGACGAGACGAAAACGGAACCGCCGCCGCTCGCGCCCCTTGCGTCTTCAAAGAGAACTAAAACTCACGAGTGGGACGAAGGTGGGGGGCGAACACGATTACGAGAATGGGGAGAGGTTGAGAGTAAAGGGTGATCAAATAGACGTCGTGAAGCACAGAGAGAAAGAGTCATGCGGAGCAGAGAGAAACCGCATTTGATTCCAAACAATAGAACCCATTTGTGAGAGAGCCGTAAGGACGACAAGATAAATTACCCCAGTTATTTGTCAGGGAGGGATAAAATCTGCTCTCCGCTGAGCCCGGCGAGGAAATAGCGTCTCTAAAGGTTCGCGTACTTAGCGTTTGTGCGCGCCTCTGATTAGATTAAAACCTCCGAGAGAACCAAGTCTCTTCGGGGGACACCTTTTAGCTCGTGATTCACGTTTTATGAGCATTTTTCTTCCCTCTCTCTTCGCACAAACAGATCGCGAAAAATCACTCGAACATGTCAGAGCCGCCCGCGGAGAGATTTTAATTATGTGATACGGAGTTTTGTTCGGACGCCGTTAACCTCACTCTGATTTAATGGTCAATTTGCCAGGCTCGAGTTACAACGATGCTCAGCCTGGCATTCAAGACATTGATCAAAACATTTTGATAAAGCAAACGGCTGTTTTCTGCCAGCCCTGATTTCTTCAAGTCAAACACTTGAGATAAGAACCGATCAATTGTCATGCAAATGGGTTACTTATACGTGAGGTAAGAGTCACATTATTTATAATCTGCATTATAATTTTCGAACCGCTTAATGCAGTGAGAGAGATAATTTTTACGCTATTACATTAATTATTTTGGCACTGGTAAACAATGGCGTTTTTTAAGATTCAATTACTAAAGAGTAGAAGCGCTTAAAAGGTGACCGCGATTACAAACGCAGGATTTTAGAGATATTCTCATGGGTGATCCTAAATCTAACGATCTGATCCTCCAAGGTCGTTAGAACATTAATTGCTTATGCTTGGTTTGGCATCGCTGAAGTGTCGTTCCCTCGTCCCGTCCCTTCCTTCCCTTTCCCAGAGGCGTCGACGGGCTCCTATCGCGGCGGCGCCTCTATCCTTTTTCCTTCCCTTCCTTCCCCTCCCTGGGTATAAGCCACTGGCTTGGTTCCCGGCCCCGGCGTGTTGTATCCTCGAAGGGCTCCCCTGAGCCCTCATTGGTTGGGTAATTCTAAAACCCTCCCATTCAAATGACACAACATTACGGTAGAGCGATGGCTACGATCCCGCCGCCAAAAATATACTAAAAGCGTGAGCCGTGGGTACTTATAAATCCTACGTGAGATAATTAACATCATGACAACACAAAAATAACAACACTTCAATCTTTATTACTGTACTCCTCACATTCACGGCAACTTTAACCTCCTTAAATTAAGGCTCATATTCCAATTGGTGTGAGGCGCGTTACCGCCAGGAAAATATTTGAGACATTCAAGGTGCATAGGAACCCATTGATCGGTATGAATAGTACAGGATGCTTTCGAATGTTCGTGTATAGAGGGCTTGTGAAGT
Organism: Ischnura elegans; assembly: GCF_921293095.1. Classification (NCBI taxonomy): domain Eukaryota; kingdom Metazoa; phylum Arthropoda; class Insecta; order Odonata; family Coenagrionidae; genus Ischnura; species Ischnura elegans. The sequence continues at coordinate 91,052,141 of NC_060249.1, forward strand.
CAACGTGAAGCCACGTGCTTCGCCGCAAAGAAGTGGCCCCGTTCAAAATACTGTACTCCCCGTACTTTCTTTACTACGGATTGATAGGAATTGCAAACCGCATTAATCGAGTACAACAACACAACTTCAATTTACGCGTAGCAGTTAGTTATTCAAATTTCCTACTGCTTGCAGCACCGTTAAAATCTGTAGTCAGAATGATTTTATGACATGGTTTGGAAATATGTCATGCCACATTTTCCAACTCCAAGTATGACTGCAATTAATGGAGACTCTATATTACAGAGCAATGAGAATCCATTCTCCCTTGATTTTCAATATCCTCACCCAACCAAAATGTATCTAGTAAAGTATAATCAAGACAACAATAATATTGGACTTACCCTAAAACAATAGAAAATGCGATATATTAAGCATAATGCGAGTACAGGCTTCAAGTTTAGATTCAACTTTGGTTTTACGAAAAATTTCTTCCATTCCGTCGAAAGATAGCGTATTTAATTTTTGATTAATACGTCAATTTATCAGAACTTACATATGATGAAGCTTCATGCAAGAAGCCTCATAAAAACGTTGATAAGAAGACTGAACAACCTTAAGTATAGGCCATATCTTGAGACATAATCGCCTGATGAAAACAATCGTCGAGGGACAAGTAGATGCCAGGAACGGAAAAGGAAACCTCGAACAAAATGTATGGAAAAGGTAAAGAAGGATATTTAAGAGAAGAAATACGTAGGTGTGAAAAGATTATCTGATAGGAGACTTGAGTGGAGAGCTGCGTCAAACCAATCTTAGGATTGTTGACCAGTGATGATGATGAAGGTGACGCTAGGAAAAATTCTACATTGGAGAACAAAGGATGGTGCTTTAAAAACTAGCCTCAAATTACGCCGAACATGCACAAGAATTACATGCGACAAGGCATAAAACTCGCATACAATGCCTAACAAAGTGTCTTCCCACGGGATGCAGAGAACAGCCCGGAATCTTACAATAAATATGGTCTTGAGAACAACTGGCCACATAAAGGCAAGAACCGATTGAAAGGAGTATTTTTACCTCTCCGCTTGAGTAGTTTCTCGAGAGCATTCCTACGGACGATTGAGTCAGGACACTTCAAATGAGAAGCCACCGATGAATTCGACGGTCAAACACCGGGAAAATTCTCAACCAAACTTCATGCCGTCATCTTCGACCGCTACCAAATGCTGCCGGAGGCAATTTTGCGCGGCGAAAAATTCTTTTATCTCGCCCTTGGTGGAGGGATATCATCAGTTTACAAAATTGATGTTAAATCAGTAAATTCAGTGCCGCCGCATTGGGTATTCTGCCAAGGACAAAAATTATACATTTTTTCTATCCATCTTCTATATTATTTCTACTGTATAGATACCTTTTTCTCAACTTATACGCAACCAAACTCTGCAAATGAGGTACCAAAATGCACAGAATTTATCAGAGAGCATGCGACGGCATATCTTACTTCCTAAATATTGCTATTGTTTCCTGAAATTGGTTTTTAAATAATAAAAAAAAAACAAAAACCGTTAAATATTCCTGACGTTAACGGCGCACCAACTGATACATTTGTTTATTTGCAACAATATCTCGCATTCTTTAAATAACTTTTATCAAAATGCGGCTGATTCCACATTCAAGTCTCCTGCTGATACGTAAGTATGAGTCATAATGCGCGTTTTACAGAGGATAGTGTAATTACTTCCGATGTTGTGTTTAAAGAGGTCCTCTGACCTCAATTTGTACATGAACATTCCAATTAAATTTGTACATAAGACCCTGCCTTTTTTTGCCTACATTTTAAAATTAAAAACGTGCCTATCCCTATGTGGACCTGCATTGAAAAGAGATGGGGAAGCCCGCTGGGAGCGGGCGCAGCACGCTCGTTACTATATATTTCAACAAATAGTCCGTTTCTCGGTATCATAATGAGATTTGCATAAATGAATTAAAAGACTACCTAACAGCAAAGTAAAGGGACTGAAAAAACCTGTGGTATACAAAAAATACATCAATTCGAATACCATACAGCTAACAAATGAGGTTTGAACCAAATAACACAATTTCCAATTCTCCCTATTGAATCAAAATTACATCAACCAAGAATCGATGAACTCTTACTTTTAAAAATGCTAGCATTTGCGGGGAAGATGTTAAAAATATCTAATATGCGAGAACGCAAATCCTTCTCTCATAAATGCAGCCTTAATTATCATATGAATCTCTCGCGCAAGCTGGTAGTAAAGGAGGCGACGCATATACTAAATCGCGACGTGTACTAAATACAATCTGGAAAAACTGCTTCCACAGCTAAATGGAAACTGCACTTACTACAAAAAGACACCTGTGACGACAGATTTAGTAGGAGGTTCAAAACTTTGGACGCAAAAAGATTACAGTGAAACATAGTCTAAATGAGACTAGGAGAGCTATCATCAGTCAATAAAACTGCTGTTAAATTATTTAACTCAGGGGTAGCAGCCTCTCCGAGCCGCAGTACCACATTGGATATGCTGCCTAGGAAAAAATATGTAAAAATGCAAATCCTACTCTCATAAATGCAGCCATGAGTACACACAAAGGTATTTTTGGATATAAATAAGATTTAAGATCTAAATTCAGATACGTAATCCAGAGCGTAAAATATCATCGATAACTGTTCTGGAACGACTTGGAGTGATTTCGGGGAGGGGGGCGCTGTTCGCCGAACTCGGAATTTTAACAAGCTTTTTGGTTAGAGGCTCGAACCTATGATTTCGACATATGAAAATTTGGTTAAGTTTCAAAACCTTGCTCACAAATAAAATAATGTAAAAATCAGATTTCATCAAATACCTGACATACATTTACATGTATTTACGCCTTATAGCGTCGACTACTGGATGAAGCCGTTCCAGCATTTGTTTTAGAATAGGTTTTCAGCATTTTACCAGAGTATTTGTTGCATTTCATTCGTAATCAGAGAATAAAACTCATTTTTCAGGTACATTATTCAGAGTGTAATTCCAAGAATATTTTACAGGCGCTTCATCAAAGATTCAAACCTTGAATGAGGACATTTGTAGTGATATCTACGCGATAAATCGGAAATATTAAGGAATTAAGCGTTCAGGTTGAATGAGAACAATTTCAATTACTTCTAGGAAAAGAACCTTCCAAAATATGAAATTAATTATAGGTCATTATGTAAGCGAATAATTATTCATCTTTCAATAGACCTCAAATGATTAAGCGCATTTTTTTCAAATTTACCAGAAAACATGAAAAATAATATGACATATTTACTGTTTCCTTTTCCTAAGTTGGAAATAGCGTTGGAAGCTCTCCAACATACCTCATTTTTTTTAACAAAAACTCTCACATGACTTGAACAAATAACAAATAAAAAAAGCCATTTCCGCAGCACATCCTAATTGAAACCATCATATCCTTCCTTCTCTGCCTAACTCACGAAGAAAGGATTATTTATCGGGGAGTGTACCCAATGCGGTTGACAGGGACAGCGCATTGCTTTCTTAAGCCAGAGGCAAACCCGCCGTCTTTGGGTTTCGACACTCCTGGGCGGCAGGAAAAGAACTGTTACTCACATGTGCACCATAAACTATATCCCTTTTTGACTTTGGAATATAATAAATAAGGAACATCGCCAAAAATAATTACCAAATTCGAAAGCGATGAATTTCAAGGCAGATATAAAATCTACTGACACGTAGCCAGTATTTCTTCAGACCTGCGAAAATGTGTCGACCTTCTATAGAGCGTGGGCATGAGTTTGAACTTCCATGCGGTATTAAAATGACATAAGTGAATAAATAAAAATCAAAGTTTTCTTTGAGCTTCTGTTCGAAGTCAGTCGTGCATAAAAGAGTGAGAATTTTAATCGTGATAAAGACTTATCAATATTGTTTTCTAGCTTCAAAAAATGTATCATATTGAGTATTTATCCGCGAACAAGATCTTCTACTTCCACCTCGAAATCAGATTCAAAATAACCTACTAATTCCATGAATAAAGTTACTTTATGCGAGTACAAAACAAATACAACAGAATTTCTCATCAAAAAATCAATATTTGCAAAAGTTTTCCTTTTTTCCATAGGAAAGTAAAATGGGCATGAACAACACTAAAAATCAGAAATATTCCCTCAGGACGGATCTGTTTCCACAAATAACTTCGTAATTTTTCTAATTGAATATTTTCGCAATACTGAATATACTTTTTTTACTCCTCAGAAAAACAATTGACTATTTTCCCCGCTGGGAGTAGGTCAGAATGAAAAATGCCAAATGAACATCTTAATTAAAAATCTGAAAATGTAAGTCAATTAAAAAATAAATAGCATAGATTTTTAATACAAGTGAACTACATATTGTGCTAAAGTGAAGAAAATCAGATATTTTAACGTGCATTCATACATTTTCCTTCAATTAAAATATTTTATTAAATATTAAGTCGGATTCTGTGATATTTATGCATCATGTAAATCTTCCTATTGCGTATGAACTTCTTGTTTACTCTATGATATGTATAATCACGTATGTTCCTCAGGGGCACAATTGTCCCGGAATAATAAATATATTTTTCCATTTCTAATTAGAACTAGGGCCCTCCACGGCTTATTCTCACTAAGGCAACCAGTCATCTAGTCCACTTTCGCCAAAACGCTTCAAAATAACCAAAAAAGTCACACTCATCGGCTTAGTTTCCACTATGGTGCTCGATTTAAGATACGGCCTTCATACAAAAAACTAGAGGATATCACTCAATCAAGGCTAAAACAGTTTCCAAGTATTCCATAACCATCCATAATACATTGAGTTAAGAAAAAGAAGGAATGATAAAACTTCTTTTCACTTTTCATTTTATACTTTGCTAATTTATGCTAAATTTGTAGGCATTAATTATTAGGAAATAAAAAGTAATCGTAAATAAGCTCATGGTCGTATTTTATGAAATTCTATTTTCTACTAATCATGAATAATAAATAAAAAGTTTGGGTTAACCAGCATCTTGTAGTTTAAGTGTTTCTTCCCTCTTTCGAGGACCTCTACAGGATTTCATATTACTCCTGAAGACGTTCCCGGAAGAAGAGAAAAAACGTTGACTTTTAAACTACAAGACCCCAAATCCATAAGTTAAATTAACTGAGAATTTATGGACCGAGAAAGTCTTAACAACTTCATTAAGTATGAACATTTAAGACTTACTAAGGGTAGCACTTCATAACGAAACCAACAGAGCGTTTTCGATCAAAAAAGTGCATATAACCTGCGACATGTTGATGTGAACTCTATCCGCGAGTCAAAGGCAATGCTAAACTCAGGTCAACTTCATCTTGATGTATTATGCACCAAAACATGTCCAATACCGGTTCAGTGGGCTCCACCAAATTCGCAAGGAACATTTGGTACTGACGTTCCCACAATCCTCTGCTCGCCGAATATACGCATCATCACTGCAAACCGAGACCTCTCGCTCCCCAATTCATTGCCACGCCGACAATGAGCCACGGAATCTTGAATTGCCCGCAGCAGACCCCTTTTTCCCGAACAGCAAACACCACGACGGCCAAAGTGGACAAAGAAAGATCCCATCTCTTCTGCCCGATGTAATTTTTTCCCCAGATTATAACCCACTCCTATCCTCTTCCCCCATCATCATCATCATCATCATGCATTGACGATCCCGCCAATCAAGGAGGGAAAGAATGTTCGGTCGTTCAAAAACCGCTCCTGAAAGCTTTCACTGTTTGAAAAGGATTTAGCGACGGGGGGGGGATTGAGCTGAGCAAAGGGACGCAGGCAGAGGAGTGAGGCTTTTAGAATGGGAGCCTTGCTTATGATCAGTGCATCCCAAACCCTCATGCTACGGAACATACATACACACATGATTGCCCCACGGAAGAAATCGCCCTTGGTAAAAAAATAAACAAATGAAGACCGATCGTATAAATGGAGGGGAGACGGAAAAGGAACGTTGTGAATCAGTGGAAAAAATGCACAATGGTGAAAAGGGTTGGCTCGGGTTCCTTATTGGTCCCGCCCCGGCGACCAATCAAAAAGAGAGTCGGCAATGTTTGCATCACATTCGCGCCGCGTGACTCAACTACCGTCATGCGATTTGAGGAGGGGAGACCGAGCTAACCAGCGACTTGCATGAGTGACTACGAGATTGGGAGCTGTCTGCGTGATGAACGAGACATCGACGCCATGTTCAGGAATTATGAAATTAGAAACTTTCCACGAGTAACAAGAGGGAATTACTAAATTGCGTAGGATCACAAATGGAATAATAGGTAAGATATCTTGCACCGTAAAGGTTTTTCCATAAGACCTCGTGAAGTTGATCACAAATGATCGTAAAAAAGCGCTTTAATGTCATTATTCTGACATATTCTAAGTGAAAAACAGCTGTTTCATGGCATCTTCGGAGGTAAAATGTTAATGTCAAAAGCTAATCACTACGTATTCATTGTGCATGGTTATTAGCTTACTATGCTTGCTAGATTCTATTCAGTATTCTCGAATATAGGTTATGATAGTGCTTCAAAGCCAGAGTGATCTCTAATTTCAAATTTTTACTAGGGATTAATTAATTCTTACATTAAGTAGAGTTATCCACACTAAATTGGAATATTTTCTGAGTCAAAAGATACCTTGAACAAACACAATGCGTAGTAAGAGCCGGCATTTTACGACCCGCGACAGCGATTCGTTTCCTCTATTTAATAACCAAACGATACATGATTCCACAGCGGTTACCAGATACATTCATTTGCGGATCACAAATCCAGAACTCAATCCGATGATTCCTTTGGATAGGCAGGGCTAGACCTCATCCCGGAATAAGCCAGAGTCATTTCATATTCACTCATTCAGGGTAGGGGAGCTAGGCCGCCTCGCACTGGGTAGATTTCTACGAGAAAGAGTCCTAATTTCTGATTTCTGTCCGAGAGAGTCCGAAGGCTTCAACCGTGAATTGTACCCGACCCGAATCTTTCCTTCCACTGCTAAGTGCTTCCAAGTGTGGAGTACTAAACTGAAAAGCACTGCATGAAACAAGTGACTTTATACGCAGTCACGCTCACGGGTGGCAATATATATACCTACGCCAAGGACGAAGTCCGTCGAGAAAAAAATATTTGGCAAAACCGGGGTTCGAACTATGATCTCCCGTTCAGGTTACACCGCCGAGTCATCTTCTTTAGGCGAACTTCATCATGGGTTTTACCGAGCGAGTTGTTGACTTGTGTTCTGCAGTGTTTTGAAATTCGTCGTCGCCGAATAGCCATCAAGTAAGGTTTCCTTCTCTGACAGTGGATTAGTAAGCACGACCTCCGTCGCGTGTGAACAGAGTGGGCTTGTGACGTCAACACCTTGTTCAGTAAAACCCATCCTGAAGTTCGCTCTGAGAAGATGGCTGGGTGGTGTAAATAGTCAAGCCTGCTAGAGCGGACATCGGAAGATCCAGGTTCAAGATCGTACCCAGAATCAAAATTAATGGGGGGAAAGAGAGGGTTGTTCAAGTTTTAGGTAAGATTTAATCACGGAAAAGGTGAATTATATCAACATTTTAAGGAAACTGTAACAGCTCCTTATTAGTTCTTAAAATTATTTGCTTGAAAAATATTATTTTCCCTTAAAAACATTAGCGATTTTTGCTTCTTGGGGGGGGGGGGGGGTGAAGGGGCAGCTGCCCCTCGCTGAGTACGCCCATGTCCAGGTTCAAATCTCAGCTAAACCAAACATTTTTTCATGGCGACCTTCATCTTTGGTGTACATAAAGTGGCACCCGTGCGCGTGACTGCGAATTAAGCCTATGGTTACATGTAGTGCTTTTAAGTTTCGTACCTTACACCTGGAAGCGCTTAGTAGTTGAAAAGGATCAAGGAAAAAAGAAATGGAAAGATCTCGGGTTAGAGTCACGAGTGGAGCCTTTGAACTCTCCCAGACAAAAGTCCACCACGTGCGAGGCAGCCTAGCTCCCCTTCCCTAATATGAAATGACTTTGGCTTAGTCCGGGATGAGGTCTAGCCTCGCCTATCCAAACGAATCATCAACGGGTTGAGTCACTGGGAAAGTGAGCCTCAAATGAATGAATATGGTAGCTGCAGTGAAATTATGAGTGAAGAAAGATTTAGTGCTTCCCCGGAAAATAGACTTCGTAAGATGTTCTCGGGATCGCCACCGGGTCAGGAACTGCATAACTACCGACGTTTCGATGCCCACTCGGTCATCGTCCTCAGAGCTGTGAGTGACTGCGGTAAGACGATGTACTCCGTGTCGCTCCTAAATATAGCGAAGCCTTAGGGCTGAGAGTCACAGCCCTGAGGACGATGGGCGAGTCGTACATTGAAACGTTGGCAGTTATGAAGTTCCTGACCCGGTACCGATCCCGAGAATATTTTACGAAAATTATGAGTTGTTAAGTTGTTTATTTAGGAAAACTGATCGCTGTCGCGGGTCGTAAAATGCAGGCTCTAATTAGAGATTGTGGTTTTTTTAAAGATACCTTTTGATTCAGAAAATATTCCGATTATAGGCGGATAACTACACTCTTTCGATAAAACACATCCCAAAGTTCGCTCTGGGAAGATGGCTTGGTCATTGAACTTCATCCTTGATGTACATGAAACTGAAAAGTCAGCCTATTCAAAATAATTTGGCGGGTGATTGGATCCCTGAGCAACCCGTGTGATGTAACGGTGACGAAATATCAACCTTAGATTGTCATTCAGTTCCCATACGCTTTATAGACGACGAAATGGAACGAGGCGGAGCCCCATCAAAGAGAAACGAGAAACACGTGGGCAGGGCTGAGAGGGGGAGGGGGGATCCCTATAAAAGAGAATGATTGTGCCTGATCTCTTTTTAATAAAACATTTCGTCGTCTCTCCCACGGGTGATCAAGCGGGCAGCGAGAGGATGGCCCATCCATCGTCGGGACGTATTTCTCCTCGACTCGGGACCAATTAGCGCTCACGGAAGGGCGTCGAGGGAAGAAAAAACCGAAAACCTTTTGACGAAAGCGGAGGCGACCACGCTCTCATTTCGATCGCCGTGATGATGTCCGTAGCTCAGTGTTTTTTTGTAAATACCTCTCCCCCTGATCCACTCCGCGTAAGATATTGAAGGACAAGGAATCAGCTGACGCAAGCATATATTATTTAGTGAATAAGTAAACACAATAATATTGTAGACGATAAAACTGGCCGCCGAATTGTCTTAAAAGGAAAAAAATATTACTTTATAATTACCTCGCATCATAAATTATTTATTGGAAAAGTAAACACAATATTAATTCCGACAGTAAAACTGGCCGCCGAATCGTCTTAAAAGAATAAAAATATCACTTTATAATATACCTGGCATCATATATTATTTTTGGAATTAGTGAACAATAAAAAATCCGACTCCGAAATAACTCTCGTCCCTAATTCTGAGGAAAATGGTAGTGCCACAGAAAATTTAAATTCGAGCGAGTCTGTTTCTTATTGTGTCTTTTATACTGTTTCCTACCTAACCAAGGTTATATTTGTTGTATAAACCTCACCGAGAACTATCAAGAAGTATATACATTGAAAAAATATACGATAAGCATCCTGTATTTTTGTTACCGTAATGAATTATTTTTTTCGTAGCCACTGTGAAGCGCTGGCGTTGGTCGTCCCTAAAAGTGACGGACAGGTAAGAAATGAGGGCTACGAACTTAATCGTTCGTCCCTTCACATCGATGTCACGCATGCATATTCATTGATGGAATGAAAATAGGAAGTAAGGGCAGGGGGGCTCCTCCGATTAATCGATTTTTTTTCGGATTCCTTGGCATATTCTCACTCCTCTCGATTTTTGAATATTCAAGAGAGTTTCCGGAGAAATTTAAGGCGGGACACTGTGAGACACGATTCTTAGCGAGAATTTTTCTAAAATAATAAAGATCGATTTACATAAAAGTTGGTTCAGTAGCGATTAAAGCATTCCGTGTGAGATGGTTTTAACAGGGAAACTAATTATTTTTGATGCAAGTCGTCGACGTTTTGATTAGGGGGTCCACCTCATGATATCCAATTTCTTCTTGTTTCGATTTATCTTAATATAGAAAAGAGCCCCTTACATTAAAAACATGAAAAATCCCCTGTTTTAACGAAAAACTTTATTTATCGCGGACAGTATACATGAGGACGACCCACAAGTTGTGAGCGACTAAAACAAAATTTTGCAGCAGCATTTAAAATTAACACTTGATAATATACAAAGCGAGGAAATTAAGAAGGTTCATCACTGGAAGGTAGAGTGACGCCATCGTTTAAGAGAGAAACATCACGATGAAGCAATAGAATCAAAGAAAAAAGAACGATTCAAGTTTGAGAAGATAAGGTTTCAAAATAAATGTCAAAAACCTGGAAAATTAATGTAAACACCTGGAAAATTACTAATTATCGTATGAAAAGATGAGCCTTGTTTACGCTTAATTTTACATGAAAAATTTAGGTATGCTAACTAATAAGGATGACATGAAAGCATTTACACATGAAAGAAACGTACGTCAGAAAACATTTCGCTGATACGACAAACTCTAATGCTGTCATTTTTGCCGAGCATGCATTCCGACAACGCATCAATTAGATTGTCCGGAAACGTTGAGGTACTTTTAAGGCACCAGCAACATTTTTTGGAGGGAAGGTCTAGGGACCAAATCAAAATTCTTCACAGTAGATTCCATGTCCTTTTTAAGACTTCCAAACTGAGGCGGAGAAGGAGAAGGTTTTCGACCAAGAACATGAGGAAAGGAGCATATTCAAATGTGACAAGCAGAAATTTCTTCCAAGCCTATTGTAAATCTGAATTTCTAATAAGCGATTTTTCAATCAGTTAATCACATCACGCAGTAACACTTTGTCAGACTCCTCGGGAACACAAAATCTATGGGACAGTCATTAAAATTAGGAAATATTTCCTTTAAAAAAATGATGAACAGAAAATTCGCAAAGAAATCTTCCCTTTTATACCGTTAAAGTCTCCGCAAGCGAAATGACCACAGTCGACACTATCTCCCGAATCAACTCCACGAAAAATAGATGAGCAAAATTTTTCATATGCTCAAAATAGATTCTATCTCAAGATCCCGGTAAATGTAAGGCTTGATTTAAGGATCTATATCCACTATCCCCAAAAGAGGAGCACTTTCTCGAAACCCCGTAGTGAATTATCTCATGGAAAACGATAGAGAACCGAAGTTGGGAAACCAAAAGCTGACCAAAGGGTTCGTAACCTTAAACAAAATTTCTTCCGAACGTCCATTCTGGGACTTCCCGCCGAGATTCACAGGCGTCCTGCCTTCGAACGAACAAACATGGGATATTTTATAAAAAGAAAATAAACCAAGAAAAGGTATGTAAGCGAGTTGAAACCCCGCCATCCATTCATGAGAGCCTCCTGGAATGGTCCTCGCCCGCTATCCGGCGATATTTCATCTGACCATGCCCCTCGTCTCCTTGAACTCCCTCGGTAACCGCGGAAGTGGTGGAACGGCGAGGACGTGTTAAACAGCGCCTCCCGCGGCGCTCGATGGAGCCATCTCTATTGGGAACTAGATCATAACTCTCCCTTGGGGGGTCACCATTTTGTTAGGAGCCACCTCGATTCCCACGTAAGACAAACGCCCTTACCTGTTTCGTGAGTGCAAGGTCATCACACCATATTTTCACCTCTTCCTCGAAAGAGTTGCCTCCCTGTTCGCCTGTTTTATTTTATCTTCATTTGTTTACGTTCAACATATTATTTTATTACACCAATACTAGCACGGATTAATCACTAATGGTGATCCTAGCAAAATTTATTCTTTCATTTTCCATAATGGAAAGGTTTCACACAATTTTGCCTAAAATCATCTGTTAGATTATTTTATTCTTTTCATCGCCATTAACTATCGATTTCTTCTTTTCCCTGGTCATTTACATGAATTATTTTAATAATGTATTAATAACTATATTACCTATAGCTAAAAAATATTGAAAACTTTAATCCATTTGGGTATATAATCTGTTTTAAAAAGCGATAATAATGTTGCCTAAGCTGCACTTATTCATTGACATGAGAAATCAAGCAGACCAGATTTTTATTAACAAGCATGTGTCATACAGTAATATCGACACAGCGGATGATACCATTCATTTAAATGATATGGTGAGGAAATAATGAGATTTTTTTCCATAGATACAATAAGCAATCGTTTAACAAATTAAATAGAGTACTAAATTGCTACATTTGAGCGGATGGTGTACTTTAAAAATGGTGTATTTCGATAGAGTTCCGAAGGACACAAAGATATACTTCATATTTTAACCTTCTGGTTTTAGTCCACGTAGTGCAATGCTAATAATGCCAAAGCCTGGCGTGCTATAAGTTCATATCTTGACGTTATACGAGAATCGTATCGTATGATCAGCCAGCCATAGGAAGACTGAAATCGAATATTAGACACTTAATTTATTGGCTCTAATACAGAGGGACTATAATGGAGAAGTAGTCACCTGAAAAAAGGTACTCCTTTAAAGTATGCGTTTTCTATGAAGTATAGGTCGATATAATGGGTTGATAGGGGAATAAATCAAAATTACTATGAAGTTAAAAAAAATCACGACAGTAGATCTCTTTCAATCCTCCTACCCCACCCCACAGGAGTGTTTACTTGGCTACAAGCATATTTATGAATATAATTTTTTTCGGATAATTGAAAATCGAGCGTTCACCTACACACACGAACGCATCCACTGATGCTTTTTCCTCCGTCTAATGATAGGTAGACAGCAACCGTGTTTAGTATACGAAATCACTTTCGTCCAACTCCCATCCAACCGCTGTATTCCGTTCATCTCCGCTCTCTTGCCATCCATCCCTAGCCTCCATCATCATCCTAGCCGAAGCTATTTCGGCTTCCATCCACGGGAGACCGCACTCCTCATCTCCCGCGATGGAGATGAAATGCGCCGCTTTTAACGACCGCGGCAACCTACAGCACAGCGGAGGAGACAGAGCGGTAAGCCGGGAGATGGACTCTCTGAACGCCGCCGCACTTAATGATTCTCCGTGAGAGAGAACAGGATACGGATTATGTTCAGTCTGCATGGAAAGCAATCACGCACACCTGAGATGTAGCTTACTCCCTCTCAATATTATGATTATTTGTATAATTATAATAAATAGTATGATTATGAGAGGGCAATTCGGCCGGTGGTGAATAAGAATGAAATCAAAGTAACACGAAAAATTTAAACTATATCCGTCTACCTCATTTAAATCTCCTTAAAAGTTTGTAAATTTCGCATCTTGAAAAAGCCTATCATTCAAATAGTATCTGTGGAATTTGCAAAGTATGTTGTTGAAACAATTTCACCGAGGGATGCCTCATACTAATGACTACATATTATGCAACCAACGCAAGCCTACACACGAAATTATCCATTTAATATCAAGTAGCTGGTTTAAAAATCTTCTTCAGTGAGCTTATCACGCAGACTTGTATCTGAATACTCTCAGCTCAGGTTTAGATACCGATCTTCAGCCTTCAAAATACGCCATAAAAGAAGGAAAGCAAGCATGGATCATTCTATCACCATGTTATGTCGCACCGCGACTAAACCAGTACACCAACCAGACCAGACCAACACATTCGTCCAAAATAATATGTATGAGAAATTTAAAACGTGTATTATTTAACAAGAAGCAATTTCAAAAAGTGGCGCCACAAAAAAAGTATTTAAATGCGGCGTGAAGGGTTCTAAAATGTTTGCTGGTAAATCGGTCCAGTCAAGTAACCTACGATCCTATTATGGAGGTAAAACGCATTTACAATAGTAATTGCGACCTTCGCTATAATTTGAACCGGTGACCTTTTTTAACCCCCCATCAAGTTTTTTTTAACTTTGTAGCTTCGGTCACAGTTAATTAGAATAAGTTTGCTCATCATGACTCCAGGTAATCAGTAAAGTATTCAGGCAATGACAATTTAGAATGCGCATTAGCCATGAAATCGATTGTCAAGTACAGATTGTTTTTTTAATCGTTTACAGTCCAATGTTCCCGTTCGGGAAAAGATTTATAAAAATTCATGAAAATTACACCTATTTCGTATCTGTGATTACTTTTATAGCTTTTGTTAGGTAAATAAAGTATGGAAGTATTTTTTAAAGTGAATCACATTACTTGTGTTTACATTTGTCGTTAATTACACCTTTTCTAAATTGGTCATTTTCATCACCTCTGTAGTGATTGTGCGGTTTTTTCGATATTTTCCCCCACACTCGCTCTACCGTGACAAATGCTCATTCATAAAGATCATTTGCGTTGTTATACTTAGTTTTTTGGTCAAGTTTATGTTTATTTTTCAAGAAATAGCAAACTTTTGCGGCGTGTTCCCATTTGGGAACATGCTTGAAAATGAAAACGCGTTTGAAATTTTTCGTTCGAGTTTTCTTTCATAATATCTCCAAATTAGTCGTAAAATAAATTGGATATGCAAAAAAATAATAAAAATCAGTTGGTAAGTTAGTTCGGTCTTCGTAGGGTTAACTGCAGCTGAGTATAGGGAGCCTTGTGGATGAGTGAGTAAAGTGAAGATATTCACCGACGGGTCCAGGTTCAAATCAAAGCCGCGCAAGATACTACTAAACCTAATCCGTACAAAAACGCGAGCAAAAAAAGCGAAAAAAATCAGAACTATGACTTAAAAAATGGCTGGCTGCGGAATAGAACTGCATGCAGTAAACAACAAGCTACAAATTGTAGTCGAAAGCATGGAAAAGCAACAGCAACCTGTATTGATGATGAAAATTCTAATGAAAAACAATAGAAATCTGTAAACAATCCAAAAATGTGCGAAGGAACCAATCATAGCTGCTGAAATACACACTACCTCCTAGTATTCATAACAAATTTCACCTGATGTTGAACCACTAGAATCACACCTGATTGCACAGCTAACACTACACCACTAGCAAATTCTTATCACCCATTTCTTAAATTGGCCTCATTAATAACTGCAACCAGACGCAGAATTTTTCCACGAAAATTTCATTTTCATGCATAATGAGAGTAAAAAAACTCAGACAAGCTAAATTATCTCAACGGCTATTTTAACAAATACCCTCCTAATCCCATCTCAATACCCTTACAACCCGGGATCCTCAAAGACAAGTCGTTAAAGGCTGATTACTCCCGCTGCGTCTTTCAGGAAAATAAGAAACAAAAGATGCACTCCTGGCGCGAGCTAACTTGTCGGTACCCATCGCGGGAGATAATTGCATCGCCGACTGTATTTGGGCCGCGCGCGAACGGCGTTCAAGTCTACCGACCTATTTAGTTTCCCGCCCCTATTTATGGGGTTAGTTTCCAACTCGTTAATTTTTTTCATGCGTATTCAAAACACTTTACGTGCTAAGCTGCGTTATCCTACGCAAGTAGCCCAGAATTCATGCTCACTCCACAAATGCAGCGCTCTTAAAATGTCGAAAGGGTTGACAGGATACCCTGGAACGCATAGGCTTGCTCGGGTCCGGATAAAATTGAGACGCTCAAATATTTTATGGCACTCCATAATAGGTATCTGCCACCATTCACACCACTATCACCGCATTATTTCAGATACCTAAGAATTTAACTGACAAGCAATAAGTGTTCTAAAAATACACGTCCGCGAAAAATCATAAAATTCGTGGCAAGTCTTTTGAATTTTTTTTTCACGTGGTTTAAAGTGAAGTTTTTTTTTAAATCTCGCCGAAGGTCTGAATTCCACCGGGAGCAATTTGCAATTCAAAATTCTTTTAATTTCACCGTAGGTTGACCAGAAAAAGACAGGCTCGAAGACACTCTCACGAGTGACTCAGAGCCGCATTTTTAGGATACCTACCTACTCACACCAGCGCAAGGACTAGATAAGAACAGAAGACGCTTATTAAATATACCTCAACGGCATTCGTCGAATTTTGCATATTTGAAATTGAGGACACCAAAGAAACATTTAAAGACTGCATAATATTTACACAATAAATTATATGAATAATTACGTACATAGGCGAGATTTTCCTTTTCTGCAAAGCGAAATTAGTTTCTCACACTGAATATATTGCATTAATAAGTGTTCGCATTTACATAATAAG
The DNA here is from genome assembly GCF_921293095.1 of Ischnura elegans. NCBI lineage: Eukaryota > Metazoa > Arthropoda > Insecta > Odonata > Coenagrionidae > Ischnura > Ischnura elegans. Next base: position 91,068,318 of record NC_060249.1, read on the forward strand.
AGTACAAATTTTAAATACGGCTTGCATTTTTGCACAAACCTTCAGAAAATTTTCACTATTTGAATCCATGTTCAAACAATGGGTCTTTATCAAATGCACCAGATCAATAGCACAAAATGGTCAATCCTGCCCGATATGATCGCATTCTTCTACATAGGCTACAGACAACCGTGCACCTTCTAACAGCAACTTATCTGGGAAACTTAAAATTCCAAATATTTCTCCGCCATTTACACGAACGAGGTATTGGAAGATGAAGCCAGCAGAATATTTATAACCCATGCCTTCGATGCTTAGGTCGGCCAACAATAAATCATACCACCTCTGGAGATCGCCAATACTTCACCGTGCAACTCTCTTTATCCGGGGCATCTATCCTTTTATGATGAATACCGCACGCGTTACCACAAGGAACAAAAAGGTGAAGAAGATGGACTCTGAGGGATAAAGGAACTATACTCGTCGAGGCAACGATGCTCACCGAGATAAACCGTTCTTTTGTCCATCCCCGTAACACCTTGAACTGACCTATGCCCACCATGCAGGGATTTAACCCCACGGACTGCCACTCGAAGTCTAGAAAAACGACCCGTACGCCATCTTCATGGGAGAATACGATGATGATACGGCTGTAACAACGGGCAACATCAGCCGGCTGAAGGCACTCCAATCGTTCACTCGGACCCCTGCAAGTGCCAAAGGCTCTTCTCTTATGCCCTTAACGAGCCGAGGTATGACAGGACAGAAAGGTCCGACGCATCACTCAGGACGGTTCATTCACCATCGTGATGTGCGACGTCGGTGCTCAACTTCCCCGCTACGGGTGATCGGCGATCTGATCGCCCATGATCCTGCTTCTCTTCCACTACGTCTGGTAGCCGTCCCTAGGCAGGATACTGGTAGAACACAGCACCAGTGACGTCATGGCAAAATTAGTAGCGCCGGAAGGCACTTTCCTTAACTTCTTTTAGAAGTGAAATATTACTCTGTGTGTTTTTTTATTACAATTTTTTTGTCTTGGTTACGAATGTGTAAATTAAAAATTTTGAGGTAACAATATTGATAAAAGTTTTATTCGACTATTACGTCGTTTGTTAACCAGTGCCGGAACGCCACGGCGCGGCGTTCCGACGCCATAAAATCCCTGCACAGCACACAATACCGAAGAGAGAGAAACTCGCTCGAGATACTAGGTGCTAAGGAAAAGTTTCGTAATGTCTGGTTGACTTGGATCGCAATAAAATTTTCAATCGACATGAAGAATAATTATTAGAAATAAAAATAAATTTTTACAATAAATAACTTTTTTCGCGAGACATCGTTCCTTTAAAAAGATCGCAGCGCTGCCATCGAATTTTGGTGGCCATTTTTTGAGTTTGTTCCCACGTTTAATGTTAGAATGTTGCATAGCCATCTGGTTCCGAGTTACCCTGAAAATTTCAGCCTGATAGCTAATCGGAAAGTGGGTTAAAAATAAGTCGCAAGATTTGACCCGGACAAGATAACAAACAACCAAGCGAGTTTATAAAAACCGTTATAAAATGCCGTAGCCTTCATCTTTAGCTAGGTATGGTTGAAGCCACATGTGAGGTCTAGGGAGTTTACACTTATTATTATGAACGGTTCTTAACACCAGTTTGGCAATATAAAAATAGTAGCATTATCTTATAGTATGATTATAGTGCATGTGGATGGAAGAATTACATAATTTCGAATTTGAGGCAAATTGCATGTTTCAAGGGAAGCGTGGAAGCCAAGCGGGTAGATGATTTGGCTGCTGATCGAGGGGCCCCGGCTTCAAATCCTGGGTGAAGCCTCCGAAACCGCGAACAAAATCCTCGAAGTGCAAGGTGGCCAGGGAAAGAAACTGGCTCCTCCACCTTGAATGAGTGAAATTCACTCGTATTTGGTTTTGTTCGGGGTGAGCTCTACCATCACCAACCCAAACTAACCTCCGGGTTGACACATTGAGTGAAACATATTTCAGAGCGTAGATACAACAGTAATGGGCTATTACACTTTCCTTCAGCAAAATTACGGTTGACACTATCTACGTCGACTCGACAATGAATCATTATTAAAATGCAGTTTTCCAAGGTTGCCTGTTTTCCGAAGTTAATTCATTTAACTTTGGTTCACTGCTTTTGTCGATTACAGAATATTGAATATTTCACACATCCGGAAGAATCAGAAAAGTAATTATGGATTATACATTGAAATCGATCCATGTTACATCAAAAAACTGTCTTCTACATACACACGGTCGATTAACGGGTATGAAATTGTAAAATAATTTTCGTTTCATAGCAGTTATATCCAACCAAGTAGAGGTAATATCCCTTGAGAATAATTGGCAATTCGCCTTTCGAAACGTTGTTAGCAATATAAAATATCAACCGGTGAAAAGCCCGAGGAAAATTATTTCGTACACTTCCATTTTAAAACTAAGAGATATGCATTCTGATGGTAAGGATTCGTTTCATTTAATGCTGAAGACAAAAACCTGATCTAGCTCTTGCGAGAACAGACTTGAATTGACAAAGAAACAGCATATTAAATATATTATGATGGCATTCAGTAATTAGTAATTTTCATGAGATATGGAGAAGATATTATGAGATGCCGTGAGATAGCTCTCCGAAATTGGCAATAACTGCTGATTAAAGTGGAGATATGTAAAGGTTAAACGACAGAAGAATTTTGTGAACCGTTGACCTTTCCAATCTAGTTTCAGATTTCAAGCACGCGATGAACATAGCTATAGATTAATAAAAGGGAATCAGATGATATCACTGTTTAATACGAAAGACTGTGTACGTTTGCGAATTCTTTGTCATGAAACACGAAAAGAAGGGTTTTACTCTTCTAATTCCTATTCTCAGAGGCTAAAGAACTGAGAAATCCAACGCGGTTGAGGTTACAAACAATAAAAATGAAGGTCGAGTATTCTTTCGAAACGAACGCAAAATTAGAGTACATCACTAATCGAAAGCTCGAGATGTTATTTAATATACTTCACTGAAAAAATATCTTGTACTAGTTATCTTCTATTAGGCATCTAGAATTTTATTACAAATACCCGTGGAGTCGACCAATGACCATACCCCACGGAATAACAGTGATTTAAATAAAAAATAACAGAAAGAAAATACTCTAATTGAGGCAATGGTCTATAAACAGATAAAATAAAAAACTGACGGAATTACGTGCTTATACTCGGGAGGAATCTGCATATCAGTTTGCTGCAATCAGTTTGCCTGACTGATGAGTTCGATTAAAATGAGGTAAGCATGTCATCACGCACGAAGCGAAATTTTCAATCTCAAACCATGAGCGGTGATTCTGACTGACATGACTTTTCAATGAACATGTCCTAATTGATGTCTTCTCTCACATGCGTACGTATAATTGACGCCAGCTGCGCCACTTCAAAGGTGCTTTTGGTTATCGCCGCCATATGATCGATGGCTTGAATATCATTCCCGTAGCAGATCAGAAGTTGAAACTTCCCACAGCAAAAATGTACATTGAGATATAAATTATATGCAAGAGAAATGTATGCATTTGCATATCTCTTCGCGCTACAACGGAAGCGAGATCAATCGTATTCACTTTGAGCTCATCTAAGAAGGGGAAATACTTACGCTGAATTCGGTAGCGATAATCACAATGAGAGTGACAGATGAGGAGCGCTATTAACAAGCGAATAAAGGCGAAATGTCCATTTCGTAAAATTTTAATCGAGCAGAAAACAAAAATGCAATACACTGTTACTTAATAAAACGAAAGACTAAGAGAATTTAAGGAAGAGTAGAAACTGCAGCCACACATTTCTGCCATAATATCGATATCACTGTTAGCACACATTAAAGAATTCATACAGTTATATTCTCATTTTACAGGCAAAAATTTTAATACAGGGATGTTAGAAGGAAACGGGAAAGTCTGGTAAAGAGAATAACCGGTGAAATAATGAAATGCCCAATAAATATTGATTATTTCAACGAAAAATAATAAAGAAGCATTTAAAATAATATATGCTCACAAAAGATGTTTAGAGAAGCTACACAACGAAGATAAAATAATTATTCTTGAAAAAAAACACCCATAAATATTTACACTCCCGTGGCCATACTGAATAGCTTTGGAAAGAAACTTGTTACTCACAAATCATAATTTATGATATTTCAGCACCGATTATAACATTTTTCGTACGTAATTTCCCAATCATTAACAATTAAGCACATTTATTTTTAGATCACCAGGGCTTGATCTATTATATTAAAACATGTGCTATTAATAAAAACCCACTGACTATACAGATATATTAATTATTTTTAACGACAGGTAATCACTACATCCGCAGTAATGTTTACTTTTCACTTCCAACTTGTAAATAAATTGCTACTTATGCGTGTTCAAGTCTACATCACATATACAGAGATATTTAACTTTGATATTTCAACAAGCTAAATATTTAAATAAGCGTAAGTAAGAATTATTTGTCATTATAAAACAACGGCATTCTAATAAATGATACGTCTTTTCATTTAAAGCATATGGGAGATGTATATGCATTATTTGCAATAAAATTAAGTGATATATTCTAAATAAAAGAAACTTACCTTTTTAATCGCTATTTCTATTAAAACATATCTCATGACTTAAAGGATATGAAGTAAAAATACTTTGCGCTTTCCCACATAAATTTATGTTGAACAGGGAAAAGTATTTTTACTTCATATTCTATGATGGATTTCCACAAATTATAAGCCACCACCATTCATTTCATCTTATGCCTTATTGTGGTATGAGTCGAGTAATTTACGGCATTTTTACACAGCCCAAGGCAGAATTGCAGTACTAAAAGTAGAAAATCAGCTTCGTAGAAAGGAGGACCAATTTCCTTAGGTAGAGGTGGACAATTCATAATACACACACTGCGCAGTCACAAAAAAAATCCGCCTGATAAAAAAAATCCAAATTGAGGAACAAAAAATTTTCCTCATTTTTTTATTCGTCATTCAAGGAGCTGCATCAAGTGACACCTCAAACCGCCGCACGCAAAAGCGGTGTGCTGTTAAAAAGCGTGGACGAGCTCGCCCATATAGTTCGCAAACGGCTATATCACTCCCTCTGCATTTATATTGGCCTCCGTGATCCCCTCCCACAACCACCCACCCATCAACCGTGTCACCACCCTCGGCAACCCACCCCCTCGTCACCCACCCGCGGTCAGAACGCCCTCCCCCTTCCCCTCTATAAGGAAACCCACTTCCGAGAATACCTCAGCCACCTTCTCCCCCACCACTTCCATCAACCTGGAGCCTTGCGTGCCTGCGACCTATAAGATGCGATACGAGGTATGCGGCCGGGTCTCCGGGAGTAATTCTCTTTTTTCTCTTTCTCTCTCTCTTCTAAAGAGCAGCCGAGGAAGGAGGGTTAAGATCTATGAGGGGGCAAGTGAGAGCTTGCAAAGGGAAGAAGATAGCGCGAACGGTGGAGATGGGCTGGGATCTGGAAGGAAAGATAGGAGGGAGGCAGAAGATAATAAGGATGAGGGGGCGAATAAAAATCAAGTAAAAGAACAGGATGAAAAGCTGTTGAATATAATGAAAATATCATATTAGGACTTAAATTAACAAGAAACGCTCAAAATATGTACTGAGAATAACTGAAAAATATATTGGAGAATCAATTAAGATTTCATAATTGGTTAATATCTTAGAGTATTTATTCACTAGATATTATCTTTAGTAACAGGGTACGCATTGTTAGCCACGTATCCATGAATTGTAGTTTTTTTAAATGTGTGTCACGTCGTGTAAGAAGTGAAAATAAAGCGATAAAGTTGAGCATTTCAATTTTAAAAAATATATTAATTCAAAAAGTTTGCCAAATCATACCAAATAACCAATAAAATATTCGGAAATTGGTTCGGAACGTAAATTTTCGGCAGAACATCGCCGAAACTGAAAATTTACGGAAAAATAATCAAATTTTGGAACATTTAAATATTTTTAATGTAAAAATGATTATTGTTATTGAATGTTTTTAGAGTTGTTGACGGAAAGAGAGAGGGGTTGTTAAGGAGAAAAGGAAAAGTTGCGCGAAGGAGTAAGGAAAAAAAGAAAACTGTTATCTGAAGAAAAAAATAGGTATTCGGAAAACAACAAGTCTTAAGTTACATTTTCAATTCATTAAATATAATTAAATATAAAATGATATTTAATATTGAAATACATTTGTGCAGCCCAAGACAGCGTGTGTGCACAAATTGCATGCTTTCTAAGTGATCTAGGTAGAGGATATTCTTACAGCGTGGATTAAAGATGGGAGATTTTAATTTACTGCAAAATAATTGCAGTACATTAATAAAAAGTAACAAATACAAGGGCGGTATTTTCCAAGTTCATCGGTAGGTAATATTACCAAAGAAGGTATAAATAAAATAATGTTCAAACAGTATTCTTCGATAGAAGAGGTATTCCATCCATCCTCAATCCATCAGATATATAGACGAACGTGAATAAATAAATGTGAGATAAGGAAAAAAAGCATAAAATGAGAGGAGGCCAGGGGAAGGGAAAGGCGAGGGAGGGAGATAATAATTTTCGAAAACAAATATTTAAAGAAACTAAGGCACGGGACTTTGGCCGATAGTAAATATTTATAACCGAAAAGTTGACCGAACAAGTTTGATCACCGTGTGAAGGGCCATCAAACCAGTTTGATTAGCACGTGAGTGGGATAATTTTAACGGTACGAAATTTGATGAAAAAAAAGCTTATAATTCATACTGAATGAAACCTGGATAAAATAAAATAAGCAGCATCAAGGTGGATATGCGATAGTTATACTACTGGTTTTACACCCAAAGGTTCCGGGATCGCATCCTATCAGAGGTGTAATTCATGCAGATAATTTTCAGCACTACCCGATAGGCTATGAAACCAAATTAAATATTGTCTTCCTCATATTACTTACTGCTAAACCCGATGGTTGGTTTGGCTAGGTGAGGGTTGAGTTCATGCCAGACTAAGCTGTTGCTGAATTTCACTCACTCAGGTTATGGAGGACGGTTTTTGTGCTTGTATACTTCTCATAGGATTTTCCCGAGGGCTTCACCCAGATATGAATCCGGGACACATAGATCGGTAGCCAAGCGCTCCACCCACTACGTCACCATGCTCCAAAATAGAAGGAATCGTCATTAAGATGGTAAGATTTCAGCGGGATAATATTTTTTTAGTCATTCAATATGACTTTCAGGTAAGCTTGATAATGAAGGATTGGATGAGTTTGGGTCCACGATCTGTCAGTATTGACTTACAAAGTGGAGTAAAAATAAAATCCGTATCACAAGTTAAGCAATATCGTATATTCTCTGAAACAATCAAATCCATGCAATATTATTCATTAGAACAATTAAAAATAATCGTTACACTTACTCCCGAATATTTAAATGAATCATTTCAACAGAGAAAAAGACAGGGACAAGGAATTTTTACACTTACTGAATAGAGGGTCAAGTTTATTTCCATATACCACCTCTATTATCCACAATAACGAAATTTCATACTATTAGAGAACTTCGAATTAGATACCCAATTACGCAATAGCCACTTCAGAACAGTAACTGTATAATGCTGGATGATTTTGACGACTTAGTTCTTTCCTCTAATTTGCAGCTTAGTAATATTTACAGTGATTCGGCGACTTCCTCGTCATGATTAAAATTGAAGATGAGGCCATACGAAGTTTCAATACATGATGCTCGAACTGGTAATGATTATCAATAAATCTATGCTGAAGAGTGGAGTGCCTACGTTTGCGACTGAAACTTTGCTAGTACCATAGCAAACGCTATATCTCTTTTCAAAAATGTTTCTTTACTATTTAATGAATAGGGTGCATACGTGTCACGTGAATACTTGCTTACAGATGCATAGGATGTTTCCAGATCTTTGAGATCCCATAGAAAAAAAATTGTCTGGAATAAATTGTTGAAAGTAAAAAAGAGACGGTAAAATATAGAAAAAAAAATTTAACCCTTTCACTGCTGTGGACGTACCTAGTACGTCCGCACGGTAGACTGCGGTGGACGTACTTTTTCTTCCTCCCTACCATGCGGTCAGCACTTTCGCCGAAGCACTTCGAAGGGACCCACTAATCCAGGACCCTTTCCTCGACGAACTCACCAACGCAGGGCCGTCTCATCGGCCCTACCAGCGGGGGCCCTACCTCCGGAAAAGTGACCGCTCTGACTACAATTTGAAAATCAATCAATCAATCCGATCGTCACAAAATGATTGTTTTCATCGCACACCTGCCAATCAAGCAATCAAGTACGTCTTTGAACCGTGTTTCTGCGATGAAAAATAACGATTTTGTTAACTTTAATATAATGGCAGTTTTCCAGTGGTCCGCAGCCACGTTTTGTTGCAAAGTTAACAAAATCGTTATTTTTCATCGCAGAAACACGGTTCAAAGACGTACTTGATTGCTTGATTGGCAGGAGTGCGATGAAAACAATAATTTTGTGATGATCGGATTGATTGATTGATTTTCAAATTTTAGTCAGAGCGGTCACTTTTCCGGAGGTAGGGCCCCCGCTGGTAGGGCCGATGAGACGGTCCTGCGAGGGTGAGTTCGTCGAGGATAGGGTCGTGGATTAGCGACCCTTCGGAGGGTGTACCACACCCATCCCGGAGGTACCTGCTCCATGGGCCAAGAAGAGCATTTTAACATTTTCGCCGCATGTGAGGAGAAGGTTTCCGGAGATTCAACAGCAGTGAAAGGGTTAAGACTCAAGCAATTATTACGCCGGCTAGAATAAAGGTAGGATTTAGACCATGAGATACCGTAAAATAAACGACGGGTTTCAAAGGGAGAGCTCTTGATAATGATGCGTAAGCATTGAAACCGGTCGAGACAGAATAAAAAAGTGTGGACAAATACTAATGCTGTTTCAATCATCACTATTGTATTATTAAATTTTATAAGCTGTTAAATTCTACTTTTTACAGTATTTTTTCAGACGATATTGCTATTTTTAATAATTTTTATCTGGTTTTTAAGAGCCGGTCAAGAGCCAGTATATCATCAAAATCCATTACACTGTTCTGCAAAAAAATAGTTCAAAAAATGCCCTGCTACAATTTAGGGTGTTTCTGGCTACTTTTGGGTCGCTGAATCCGAAAATGACCTCCACTTTTTCCTATCACCCTCCATTTTTACGCAACCCCTAAATTGGGGAAAACAACCCCTTACCTAAGCTTATGGCTTTTCAAGGTACTTTTACTAATGTTATCTGCTTCTCCTAATAGCCTTAAAACGTCAGTTTTTTTTCAATCAGAAGCAGATATCATTAGTAAAAGTCCCTTGAAAAGCCATAAGTTTAGATAAGGGGTTGTTTTCCCCAATTTAGGGGTTGCGTAAAAATGGAGGGTGATAGAAAAAAACGGAGGTCATTTTCGGATTCAGCGACCCAAAATTAGCCAGAAACACCCTAAATTGTAGCAGGGCATTTTTTGAACTATTTTTTTGCAGAACAGTGTTAACGGGCATGCAATTTCCTAAAATTTTCAGGGGGGGGGGGGAATAATGAGCCCCAGCCGAGGGCCCCCATTCACTCCAGGCAGCCCGTGAGAATAGGACTTTACGCTCACTATGTAACGACTTTTAAAGCTTCCCGAAAGGGCGGAATGCAAACTAACACAAATACACTAATGAAATGAAGGATTTGTGTTGGAGAATAAAAAGCGAAGGATCGAGTCCCTCTTTCTAGAGTGATTACTTATTAGAAATAAAAATATCACTACATAACAATTGATTGAAAGCCGCGGGAGGGTACTTTCTCATCCCGTGTAGATACAAATGCCACCACCACGGTCGAAAATTCTAGAGGGATCACACATATTTTACCTCATTCCCAAAGGTTAGGAGAAAACAAATGAAATAGGTATCTCGAAAGCTGGAGACGGAGAAAAGGCATTGCTGAGCATGAGATAGAGAAGGAGAGAGCAAGCAGAACAAGGGGCAATTGAAGGAGCGAGATAGCCGCAAAAGAAGCACTCAAATGGAAAGATAATTCGAAAAATGGCCGTGAAAGAGCAGAAGCCGTTGCACCAAGCACGAGACAAGAAAAGTCACTAAGGGAAACCAGAAAAGGGAGGTGATCGCATTGGATAAGAAATGCACGAACTAAGATCGGGGCTGATACTGAAAACGAGCTGAAAGATAGCAATAATGACTGGCCAGAAATAAATCATTTCAAATTTTGACCTTAGATCAGAAAGTTATCGCCTTATGATACGATTAAGACTAAATAATATGAACTAAAATAAATGCGTCCTCAAGAATATACATATATTGAGGAAAGCCTAACGCTCAGAACACTCGAGATAAAGAAAAATGAAGTTGATATGGACTTACGTATTCCCGGATGACACACAGTATGGTACTAGAGATATAAAAGATAATATTCTTATTTCTTCCTTGAAACTTTCACAGGTACTCGTATTCCCTTGAGAAGAGACCAGCATCGGTCGGTCCACCCGAAAATTGATGCGGCGACGTAGCCCAAAAGATTTTAACTAACCAGATAGTATTCTATTCTTAACACCAAAGGAATATCGCTGCTTCACTGAAAAGGATCACTGCATTGCTATTATCTTACCAAATGGAAATACAAAGAAGGTATTTTATGTCTATAACAATTGGCTAAAGCAAAATAGGTTTACAGGAGATACAGAAGTGTAGTAATTTTTGTCACTTCCATATTCCTATCTCATTCTCCCTTATTTTGTCACTTTATGTATCTTAGGCTTTCTTCTCCCACAGCATACTAGATGGAATATATTGGAATAAAGGCACCCACTCATCACCGCCAATAGGAATTACGCTAGGCTCAGACACTGAAGTTCATAACGTTGCTTCATGCGGCGATACAGATACAAGCGTAAGGAAGTGAAATGGCCACGACGGTCATTCTGATTTGTTACAAACAAATAAACATTGAAAGATAAAATTGACGTCATTACGAATTTATGTTCAGATTGTATCTGGGATAAATTCGGAGAGCAAATAATCCCCGACATAATACCAGTCAAGTATCACTTACATATCATTAGGAACCACGAGTGAGGTTGTTAATGACCACAGTTTAAATCGCAATACCCGTCCATCGCTATGCTGATGCATTATAAAGAACCATTAGCCTCGCGAGACACTTATCCCTATCTATTTAACGCCGAATTTCGAACGCTGAGCTCTTAAATCGCATGGTGTGATAAAAGGGGTGGGTAGTTGATACGCTAAGATGACTGTTAGCATACAAGGAGTGTGATTATTAAGTCGGCCTTTCCATAATACATGAGCATACAGAGAGAGATGCAGCGTCACGCCCGAGACACGGCGGAAAGTGGATCATTTGTACGGGCTTTCAGGGAACTTCTCAACTCGCACAATTCACGTCAGCGGCGTTTTGTGTATCACACTGCTGACTCAATCTCAGGAGTGTACATTGACGCGTTAATTTGCCATCGCTAGCCAACGCTGAACATCTATATATCTCGACGGTTGAATAGAGCCCCATTTCCTCGCAACTTACCAATCAGAAATAGGACAATAGGAAGGAGGAAAAGGGGTATTACAATGTTTTGACGCCGTCAAGATGAAATGGGTTTCATTGCGAACGAACGCTTAAACCTCAAAAAGCATATCGTTCCATTACATGAAAGGTTAGAAGCCTTTCGACCGTTAGATATATTACGCTTTTTTCTAAATATTTTTCCTCTGGAACTCAACAAAAGCCACATTTAAACTTAAAAAAAAAAACCCACTGCGGAATGGGGAAATAATTTTTCTTTTCTTATTTGCATTCTTGAAATGCGTAAATATTAAACATTTTAACTCATACAAACAAACTACGGCTAGTAAATACATGTTGTGTACATCAGTACAAATTGCTATGGATAGGAACTCAAATAAAAATTAATGACGCGCGGCAACATTCAATATTCATCTAATTAGTACACTTTCCGAAGTGGATTGAATGCACAGCTTTGCAATAAAAATGTATGGCTTTTCAACTCAAATGCACGGCTTTCAAAGCTACTTGTAAATACATTACGTATTCTGACCAAAAGACGGTCATACGGTGAGAAATTATTTATTCTCTAACAAAAAATTAAGTTATTTTAAGCTAGAAATGCAACCTCATGAGATCATTGCCCGAGTAGTTGAGGTATAATCGCATATATACAGACTCATAGCATTTTTACTAGCAAGAACTTCAACTCAGACTGTGGAGACTTCAACGCCTGATCATCAGCAAGATGCCTTTAAACCAGGTAAAAATCATTATTGCATAAAATACGCCAGAAAGTATTCATCTGACATTACCACAAAATTTTCAAAGAAAATTTCTATTCAATCGCCGCAGAATGAGCTATTCCATAAATTTTTAACCTTTCTCTCAAATTAGCAGGAACACATGCTTCAGTCTTCCTCTCCCTCCAAAATGATGGCCTTCGAAGATACCATGATTAATACATTACAGAAGATAGCTGTTTTAATTATGATCAGAAGTCCATTAATCTGCGTAAAATGCTACTTCGCTGAATAGAAGGCTCGCTGATAACATCACCCGCCCATGTTAAAACAAGAAAGCTGTATTTAAAGCATATTGCTTTTATGATTAATTAATAACCGCATGAATTATGACAGAAAACCATCCCAAGGAAGCTTCAGCTAAATTCTCATACTGTAATTAAGCTCCCAAAATTAAGCTGTAACTTATTCCATTACGTTCACTGCATACCAATTCCTGTTTCTGCGATATACTATACGGCACGAATAATTTATTCTTCACGCAAGTTTTACTTATCATTTATTATATACAATGTTCCATACAATTCATTGGGATTATCATCAAATTAATAGGTTATTAATTAACGCATTATTTAGTAAGCAACAACACGCTTGACGCTTATTTTACCTGTACTTCACGATAAACTCGAAAAGTGTTTATTTAAACAGATTTGCAATGACAGTTTTAATGTAGAAAACATCATTAAATCAAAATAAAGTTCTTGAAAATATACTATATTTAAAGGTGATCCAACGAGGCACTCCACCAATTACGATTGAAAATCTTAAGTTTAATATTGAGCTTAGGTTTTTCATCAAGCATTCAATTAATCAAATATTTTATTTCAAGTAACAACTTGCCATTAAATCTACCGTGATATTCAAAATCCACGAAATAAAGAGTAAACCACGCAAGGTTTGACTTTTATTCGGTCACAAAACGGTTTCTTTTACCAGAGAACGGAATGAAAATGAAACTTTTAGGTTGTCTGTAGAATTCAATATTCATAAATAAGTGACATGAAGAGAGGTAATCTAAACGGCTAAGGCCTGATTTATAATCCTATCCGAGTTGGTGACTGGTAATGTGGATGGAAATGAGAATCAAATAAACGTCACAGAACAAATCGACGCCTTAAATTACTTTGCACAATTTTTTCAAGACACTAGCTGGAGGACGTGAGCGCGAAAAGCACTAATCCTCAATTCCCGGGATAATTTATTCCGATGAGCTCGGAGACGATAGAGAAAAAAAAGAGGCAATAACCTCAGAAGTTTCAACGCGCCCGGACTGGCATCAGCACTCAAATTGAATAGCAATAAAAATCAAAACAGCGATGACAAATTGCTCCCTTATCAAAAAGTGGTGGTAATCTTAAAATTAACACAGCATCATTAATCTGCGGAGCATTGGGAGAGAGGAACATCGCCGCGAGATCTTTTGCGAGTTCCCGGAGCGGTACAGGCGGGACAAGTGGGGCAAAACAGACGTCCCCCGTGTGATGATTAACGCCCCGTATCACGGATCTCGAGAAGGCAGGACGGATCGACAAAGGGCATAGCGGAGCCGACAAAGTGGCCGGACCGGCAGAGAACGCTTGTTAAGTCCACCGCTCCCTTCCAGGGGACGTCCGAAGAATTGCGAACGCGGCTTCGGAAGCGTTCCACCGGGTAAAGAAGCACGCACGACCATTGATATCATCCCCAACCTAGCCGGCCGCACTAAAGGACCGCACAAAAGGAAACGAAAAAAAATAGCAGAGCTTCAAGACTGGCGGGCACTTGTAGATGGAAAAAAGACTCTCCATTTCTAAAGATCGCGCTCGGTCAAGAGGTTAAGCCCACACAGTAGTCACCGAGAAAACAATTTTAAGTGATCTCTCACGTAAAATGGCTGAGACCATCTTGATTTTTGACAAAGTGCGGACGAGTTTGCTCGCATCTCAAGAAATAATACACACGAACCTTCAGATCAAATATTCGTAAAATTTAATACGGCGTTACAACTATTAAATCTACTCACTAGGCCAAATTTTTTACGGGCTGCAAAAATAGTGCGCATTAAATACTGAGTGAGGTACACTCACAGCTAAAGAAAGACCTCTGTCAATTCCCTGTATTATAATTTTCGTAGGTGGGTGCCTCTTCGAAATATTTATGCACAGCTTTAACTTATAAGAACACAGAAACATTTGTTCCCATGCATACATTATTTAACTCAAAAGGTTTATCAGAGTACATATTGCATTCTAATCGACTTCATACCCTACGCTACAAAATAAAACTTATTCGGCGACGAATGTAGGCGATGTAATCTTAGGCGATAAAAATCTCACACTGCTTAAAATGCTTTTACGCTTATCTCGCTAAGACGACAAGCACGACACAGCTAAACACACAAATATTTCCTGCGCGAAAATCAACGCCGTCCAAATTCGAGGATAATAAAAATATCTACACACCCCACTAATTCAACCACCAAATTTCACGAGCCATAAGCGCTTCGAGGAAAGTCCGGATGAAAAACAAGTTGGACCGTGGCGATACGAAGAGCACCACGGTGAAATAGCTTTGCTTTTTTATTGCCTTACCTGAAATTGTCCCCGGATTGGATGAGGGCTAAGGCGACCATGAGGCAGAACACTCGGCAGTAGCAGCTTCGGGAGACGGGAAAATGGCCCGTCGCCATCACTGGGTCACCCATCGGCCACCCTCGAGCACCGGCGTCGGAACGTGCAGAAGTTAAACACTCCAAGTATTTCACCACCTGCGTCTTCTTTTCCGCACGAAATCCACAGCGGCACACATGATCACAAGCACAACAGTAGAAACAGTAGAAGTTACTCCCAACTACTTAGGAAAACCTACACTTTTAGGGCGCAATGCTGTGCGTTGACGGTAAGCGGGACAAGGGGAACGAAAGTATGACCAAGAACAATTAAAGACGAGAGAGGATTTCCATAGAATGTCTCCTAGCCCATTACCCTATTTAAAAATATCTCCGTCTAGCATGAGCAATTAATGTTAAGACACAAGATCACATGCACAGTAACTGAAGAGGACCTACAGGTATCTCAACTATGAGGAAGATACACGTTTATCGCGACAAGAGGGACAATACTATGGACAAAGATGATAAATGAGCCCAGAAAACGCTGTAGATAACCCTCTAGGATCAATTTCCTACTCGAGTATTAGCAGAAAAATTCTCCTTATTCGCTAATAGGTTTTCAAGACACAATTCGCTCTAGCAATTAAAAATATGAGTCCCGAAAAAGGCCACAGGCTACCCTTTACGATCACTTTCCTACGAGAGGAAACTATCAGTAATTAATATGTCTTAGCAAACTCGCTCGCTGCTACGTTTTCATGATCACAACTTCATATAGCATGAGAAATTAATGTCGAGACTATTGTAC
Source organism: Ischnura elegans (assembly GCF_921293095.1). Classification (NCBI taxonomy): domain Eukaryota; kingdom Metazoa; phylum Arthropoda; class Insecta; order Odonata; family Coenagrionidae; genus Ischnura; species Ischnura elegans. Next base: position 91,084,112 of record NC_060249.1, read on the forward strand.
TCTCGCGAAAATGAGGAACATACTAAACACTCCACCTTAACTAATTCTCCATTCTATGCTTTCCCTCTCCCACTACGTTTTCCAGTCTCCCTCCTCTCTGCCACTAGAACCAATTAACCGTGACAACGTATCTTTTCAACGCCCTCTCTACACACTCGCGGGTAGATTTGTATCCCTCCACCCCTCCCACGACACTTCCTGCTTACCCGCTCCACCACCCAGTCGTATTCCACACCCCCCAGATCACTCACAATGCACACAAAACACTCGCAATTCTTCTTCGGACATCAGGGAGGAGGATGAGTAAATTAGGGTTACCCACACTGTCGATGAAATTGGGGGAGTCATATAAGGTTCGATGAACGTACGTCGAAGTCAGCTACTGCGATCGTAAAACAAAATATAGAGGATCACATGAGGGATAACAGCTGAGACAAAGGTTACGTTACTGGAGGCAACGATACACAAACACACAGTCGGAGAGCAGAACGACAAAAACGGTAAAGAAACGAAGTGTTCCCGATACTTGTCTTTGCTAATAATAGACTACAGTCTTCATTCCATTTAAGAACTCCTTTCTTTTCATTGCTTCTCCGGTGCCGGTACGGAATTCTTCGCGTTTTTCCTTCCGAACCGGTAACGAGGCTCTGAAAATCCACCGCAAGAGAATTCTTCTTCTCAAGCAAGTAGTGACACTTAAATAACGTTCCGAAAACTAACTTTAGAATATGTTTTAGAATGAATATGTTTTTCCGTCCCAGCCGGAAAAAAAATACTGGAATCTCCCACTCAAACGCGCACTTCGAGAAACACAAAGGAGCGAATTGAGAGAGAAAGTGCCACTAAACTAGTAATATCATAATAACACTCTCTATCACTTCTTAACAAACTTAACTCGCACCATTGGAAGAAAGATCATATGGACCGAGACCACACCATCACAGTTTCATCCATGTTTTTTTCACAAGCCGGAAATCTAGCCAAAGAAACTTCTCCAGTCCATCAGGCAGAATACAACAACACACTTCACTTCGATCCTGATAAGCGTCTACTAATGCGACTTCCGACCGCTTCGCAACACTACCCTCGACTGTGGAGAACAGGAGTCTATCAGATGAGGGGATGCGATCCTTTCGCGGAGAATTCACACGCTCCCGCGCACGCTAAAATCGACTTCAAAAGTCCCGCAGGAGTCTTCCCGACTGATGACCGTCAGATTTCAAGAATGAGAAACCAGAACTAAAAAAGCGAACCTATTTCCTTTTTCGTGGAGTGCTCCCCCATCAGAGAGGAAAGAGAGGTGTAAAGAGAAGAAGGGATAGGGAGAGTGAGAGAGAGAAGGAAGGCCTTCATCAATTATCTCTCTCCCCTTACCACCCCTCGGCCTCCCTCTCGCTACCACCTCCTCCACCACCGCCTTACCGCCCCCTTCCTCCGCCTCCTCCGTCTCCCTCCCCTCCTCCCCTCACTCGCTTCGCCCTCCTCCATCGGAGGCCTGGCTTCCCGCCTCGGACGCTTCGGGGGGGGCCGGGGCTCTCCCTTGGTCGGCCTCCGACGGCGGGACCGGCGGCACCTCGTGCGGCCGAGGGGTCGGACTCGCCCTCGGGATCTCCGCCGGGGAAGACAACTTCGTCTCCCAGGAGTCGTGTCACTAGCGGCCGCGATTCCTACAGGTCCTCGCGGTCGCGAGCCGCATCGCCTCCTCCGCGGTTGTCCGGCTTTGATCGCAACGTCCGGAAGTCTGTAGTGGTGATTGTGATTGTGGTATCAAGTGCGATTTTCTTCGGGGAAAAATGTTTCGGTTGCGAATACAAAAAGAAAATGTAGACTGCCGAATTTTTTTTTCTCAAAAGCAAGGTGAGTGATTATTGGCCCATAAATATCCTGAGATTCGTCACGCTAACTTTCTACAGAAGGCTGCATTCGTGAGACATTAAGAGAGGTCGATTGCAAAAATAATAACGAATGATTCTAACGAGAAATTATCCTTCGTGGTAGTACAACAAAGCAAAGAAACGTTTGATTGCCAAATATAATTTATTAACAGCGAAGTTTGGCACACGAAACTCCGCGAATCTTAAACTTCGGAGTAAAGGAACTTCAAAGGCACATCATAAGGTAAATCACAAATACACTTCACCTATACCTATACAAATACACTTGGCACCATAACTATCAAATGGAAACGAAAAAAACTCATGGGAGGGAGAGAGTGTCATCACATAATATGAAAACGTATCGGTGGCGAAGATTGCTTCGGAAGATGTGTAAAAAAAACCTTCTCTCACTACGAAACGACGAGGTGCATCACTGGATGAAGCGAAAAACAGATTGAACGTCCCAAGGAAACGCAGACGATCTTCGCTGCGAAGCACGCGGCATTGTGCGACCGGCTCGAAAGCAGTTCAACCCGTGAATAAAGAAAGGTATGACATCTACGAGTCCCTCACGTGGGGGGGTTGCGACTTAGCCCCGGGACGTGAGGGGAAGATACGAGCCACGAAGAGTGGAGGAATCCACAGACCGTGGGGCGGATGAGCGCGATGTTTTTCCTCGATGGAACGAGAAGCAGAAGTCGCAAAAAAATAATAATAAAAATAAAACCCAGTCGCATAAAAATGCGGTAAATTCCGAGGAAGCGAATCAACCGACCTACCTTCCTTCAACCCATCCCACTTATCCAAGCTTATTCCCCACTGCTGCCCAACCCTTTCTCCTTCTCCCCCACTCTCATATATCGAACTCTTTTTGGTCTTTCCCCCAGAATCCGGAATCCGAATTTTTTTCTCCTTCTGCGTCCACGTCTCGGCCCGGACGACGCCGGATTTTCTCCGCTCCCGCCAAGTCGTGACGGCGGGCACCGGCGATCTGACGACTCCGAACTCCGCACTCAACGATCTCGTCTCCCTCTGGATTCAGACGGAGGTGGGACCACGCACTCACCGGTACCCGGTCGACGCAGCCTCCGAGGCCGGGATACACTTCTTTCCCCTCTTCCGCGCGTAAAAAATCTGCCGGCTATCGCATGAAACAAAGTTGCCTGTTCTGAGGAGGTTAATCGCTCCTCATAAACCTCAATGATATCCCGAAACAATACTAAGAGGAGTAAGCCAACCTCTTTAAGTCTTTCATCTAAATCTCCCAAAGCAAAAAATACACGCCAATAATTTTAAGCCCTCAAGTAAGTAGAAAATGGCTCCTAAATATCTTTTGAGCTTTCAGTTGACACGATGTAGAATAGGTACATCTACCCAGCTCTCAGATTGCATCCGCACAACTACAAAGCATTTACGAGAGCAATCTTAAAACTAGGAGGCTGGGGTTAGTTTTCCCGTTCGGAAGAGTCACGGGCACAAATGAAATTAAAATGATTCTCGCTCGACCACAATAAATGCTCGAGCTGAACGAATTGAAACGATGGAGATATATATATATATATGAAACAAGTCTCCACCCCAGTGTGAACTTCACTCTTTGCATTCCGCGGTGAACTTGATATAAATGTTAAGCTGTCGGCGGCTGCCACTCAATATCATCGACACAGTCCGCACGCCCACAATTATTTAAGTCTGCTTTCTCTCACTGGTTTCCTTCCTGCTCTCGGTCAATTTTTCCGTTGAGCCATTAATAACTAAGCTGATAGAAATCAATCGAGAGATCTCTTGCGCGCGCGAGCCGAAGACTAGGCAAAAGCTTTTATCCATTCTAATAACATAATGAAGAGGAGCTATTACATAAAAGTCGTCATCAGATACCACATTCAACGTTTGATTTCATCGTTTGTCAGTCACTTGCCGCGGCGCACAACGCGATCGCGTCAGCGTCTTCAAGCTGCGTTTTTTTTTTCGTGAGAGCGTGAGGCGCACAAGACAAGAGACAATCAATCACAATGTTTTCCACGCATTCACCCTCCCAGGAATTCGCTAGTATAACATCTTTCTCCAGCGATGACAACATACGCCTCCTTAACGATTTCCATACAGAGTATTTCAATTCCGCGTAACTTGAGCACAAAAAAATATTGATTTCCAGTGCAATCGATGATGCTGACAGCTCAAGGTAATCTCTTTAAACTCTCACACCGATTTATCTCCGGACAATAAAACAATCACGCTGCCTTGAATAATCAACATGTGCTCCCCTGTACTCGAGGCAAAGTTTGGGTGTCTTTATTCAACATTTCCACACTCATTTTCCAGTGTAGGTAACACGGTAAGACACTCACTTGGAGCGGCATTTCTTTCGCAAGTCTTGTAAAGTCTCGCGTGGGTGTCACAGGAACTCATTCAACTCGAGTCGCGTGGACGAGGTAAACACAAGACTTGAGTGTCGCGAACAGACGCTGGTAGGTTCACCTCTCGAGTTGAAGCGGAGAAGGTTGTGTCGGCCAATTGCCGATCGCAGGGCGGCGCCATTCCATTGTCAGTCACGAGGTCGGGCGCCAATGCAGGAGGTAGGGGTCGTGCCGAGTGAAGGGAGTTTTCAGGAGGGTGGGAGAGTTGGGATATTCCCGCTTTTGCCGACTCCGACGACAAACAGTTCCACCTAGACCTTAAACACTTGACTCACGCCCCATTCCTCGTCGATATGTCTCGCCGGCAAATGCACACGTACATCCACGGTCGCGCGCGGGAACGGCCCCAGTCAACGCAATCGGCGACGTATAATCTTCCGGCCACGCCTCCCCTGGAGACGATAAGCGATCTGATCGGCGAAAACAAACCCCTTTTCCCTTCCCGGTATGGGGAGCAGCGTAAGAAGAGGGGGGAGAGGAGGATAACGTGGGGGCGTAACCCACAATGTCTCAACCGCACACACACACACTCGAACAAAATCACACCGGCACGGAGAACCACACTGGGTCAACACAAAGCGCGCGACTCCTTGGGGGTCGTGACCTTGCGACCTTGCAGGTATTAAAACATACACCACGGTGTCGGGCGGCGTTAAAAAAAAATCAAATATTCTTCGAGCGACGGAGAGGGAGATTTTTTATGAGCGTGGTTATTTCTGTTATCTCCATTACGTGGGAAACAAAAAGTAAAATAAATAACTAAAAACTTTGACACGCGATCTGAGGCTAAGACCGTCTCCGGGGACACGGTCGAGTCAAGAGCGGAGGAGAGACTCTTCACCTCCGCCGCCGATGGTTGAAGGAGCTCGGTAGCTCATGGACTGCCTATAGGTGTAGTGTGTGTAAAAGTCCAGCCAGAGGGAGGAGGTGAGCTCCGAGAGGTTGAGGGGGAGGCGTGTGGGCCGAAGGGGAGGGGGGAAGAGGGGCGGGGGCCCAGGTGATGTGGTAGTGGGGCGGTGGAAGGGGGAGGGAAGTGCCGGTGGTGGGAGGGGTGGCGGTTTCACGTGAATCGCGGGAGGAGTGGGGGGAGCCGGGAGAAAAGGTTGGTAAAATGGGTGGGGGAGAGAAAGGAGTAGTGGAGGGGGTAGACTTCTTTTTTCGGCGGAGGGAGGAGTTTTTATTGAAAGTTAAAAGATAGAAGAAAGAACGAAAGAAATGAGGAGGGGGATGTTTGACTTGCGGAAGAGGAAGGAATCAAAGCGAAACGGGATACAAAACAATTTCAAATTGATTGCCGGGAAAAATTAGTTCGGAGCGGGAATAGAACCACTGACCATCAGAAGACTCATCACTCTCTCCACCATTTTATACCTCCTCCGTATCTTTTTTATTTTTTGATGACGTAATAGTCGTTTTGTAAGCAAATTTATCCTAATTTAAAATTTTCAGGGTATATATAGTGGAACATAATCAACATTCAAATATGTATCAAATTTCTAAAGAAACACGGGAACATCGAAGCAGAATTTTATAATTTGCGATACAGAAAAATGTTGGCAAGGGTCTTTCTAATGTATCCTGAAAATTTCAAGGCTATGACCTAAGTTCTTACCTGGTACTACGGAAGCAAAAAAAAGTCGGTCGAGAGTGATACGTGCCTTTAAACTTTTTGGGAAACCCTCTTGTTATTGATCTCACTACGCTTTTCATAATACATGAGTAGCGAGGAAACTAGATATTCATGACACTACAGCCATGGGATAGCTTATTGGCCTGCGTAGTAGCCCGAAAGAATCTGCGGAAATACTCTCATAACTAGTGAATTATTACCAAGGCTATAGATGTGAGTTGCACCACCAATCGCGCAACAGGTTTGATAACTGTGCGAAAAATCCACAGAGAAAAAATCATTCGCCTTGACCGGGATACGAACCCGGATCCCTCGATTTCTGGCCGAGTGCTTTAGCCAGTTAAGCTACCGAGGCGTCATTCTTCTTTGTGGAAATTTGTGGACTATACCGGACAAGGTGGTATGGACTGCTGAGCATATTATGCGACGAGCAGTCCAAATCGTGCGCACGGCGCCACAGCCGGAGAGTAAAGTCCGAACTTTGAACACATATAGGTGTTCTCTCTTTGACGAATTTAAGTATACCGGGACTAGCCACGGTGATAACTTTTACGGGAGTCACCCGCAATGCACAATTGTGCGAAAAAGTGCGAAATCCCTGTCAAGGCGAATGATTTTTTCTCTGTGGATTTTTCGCACAATTGTGCATTGCGGGTGACTCCCGTAAAAGTTATCACCGTGGCTAGTCCCGGTATACTTAAATTCATTAGGTTTGATAACACCAAAAAAAAAACTTTTGAGTCTTCAGATGTAAAAGCCCACTTAAGTAAAAGAAAGTAATTGAAAAAAAAAACGTTAAATATTTTCTTACCGTAGCGGTGATCTGTAATTTCTATAACTGACATTTTCATCAATAACATCAACAATTTTTTTAAACAATTATAACGATTTTTGTACTATTTTGCGCGCCGGTTAGATCAAATGGAAATTTTTCTTTAAAAAATTCAACGTCAACAGGCAAACAATTAATGTGACCACGTTTCAGAATCATATTCCATGTCCATCAAAGTTCATGATTTCGAATGTTTCAGAATTTTTTTCGGCTATGCATGTAGACTACGATATAGGATTAAGAAAATTTAATACCGGCGTACAGGCAGAAAGTAGCTCGTTTCTTTCATAAGAGCAGCATAAAAACATTCATAATTACAAAAAACGAAATTTGAATATTTTTCTATATTTTTCCAGCATATTTGGTGATAAAATAATGAAAATTTTCAGGAACGGTGGTCTCGAATGGCAAAGCAAACAGATTCCAGACGCTTTAATTTATTGCCACCACTAAAGCTAAATGAAAGAAACCATTAAAATTCGAGGACTTAACTGGATCCAATCGAGGTATTTGCCCTTGAAAGAAAAAATGTTGGGAAAGGTTATTGCGGTCGTCCTCCAGGTCAGTCTAACGTTCAAGATCTACCAACGCACTTCGGACTCAACAGGAATGGCCTTGGAAGAATTTCAATGAGAGTTCACCCGCATTAAAATCAGGACAATCAAATTATCTCAAATCTCTCGATTAGTTGAAAAGCTGGAAAGAGTATGAAAAATAACATTTCTAATTGAATATCAACATAAAAATAGATTTAGGGTAAATAAAACGCACCCTAGGTAAAGAAAACAAAATTTCAGAATGGAAGTCAGCATGAATAAAACAAAATGGTATCAGAAAATAATATTTAGGGTGGCTTTCGTAGAAAACGTCTGTGTAAAATGATTAAAACAGAATGAAAATATCTATCTCCCTTTTATGAGAGCTGAAGGACTTCACTTCTATATAAAGTTAAGGGCGATACCCACGAAGACCAAAAACAGAAAGCTGTATTTGGCGGTAATACGACTCCAAACAAAGACACTATCTTTGCCTGGTCAATTACGAATAAGTACATTAACCATGGCTATCTTGTAACGACCAATAATAAGAGAAAAACGATGCCCTGTGAACAGGTCTCATTCCAAAAGGCAGTTAAGATTTTAGATAGCATCAATGGCAGTAAAAAAGGAAGTAAAAATCATGGAGAAAGAGGAGGATATGCTCAAGAATAAAGGCGTTCATTTTATGGTAACTAACTTCTTGCAAAACAAAGAAAGTAATATAATACATTAATTCCAACGCGTAGGATAAAGCATATGCTTTTTAATACGATAATACAACACAAGGCACGATGCGGAATTAAGATTAAATCCGTTCCTGATCACGTACAGCCATTGTAACGCGGAAAATTTAAAAGAGGCTTTTGAAGCACAATCAAACACTCACTAAAGTCATCAAAATATTCCACCAAGGAACGCTATGGGTGACTGACTGAATTGATGCCAATGATTTGCTCGCAGTTATTACGAAAGCTGCAGGCAGAACGCCTCTTTTCGCACCACGTTTTTGATAATGAATGCAATAGGTTACAGGTCGCAAAATGAAGTTAAGCATTTTCTATACGGGAGATGTGAAAACGCGTGGATGCCAGAAACCTCCACGCTAGCTTGATGACTATACCTATGATAGAAAACTGGACGCCAAAAAACTCGTTACATATTTTTACAACGAAGTCATTCAGATAGCTCAATTAAAGAAAAAGTTTGCTGATACACTCCCTATAAAATATTCCACGAATGATTTTGCAGCCAGATTGGCTGTAGAGCATTAAATTGAACGGCTCCAACTCCTGCATTGTGTATAGTGATCAATATTTAAGATAGACAGCCATTGGATATATTTTTCATCCGTAAACACCAGAAACTAATTTGCACTCCATTCCCTTAATTAATGAAGATGAATTTCCCGCTCTAGCCCTCGAAAACAGTGATAAATAATTGACACGACCCAGAGTTCATTGACACAAGAATTGAAATATAGCTGCAGAGGGGTTACAAATTCACCATTTCTTCCTTTACCTCGTGGTATTCCGTTAAAATGTTTGTAGGCAAAAACATTTTTGTACCTCTTTTAATTTAAAGCAGGCATACAGAGTTTACGAGAAAAATCACCTTCATCAAGCATAATTTTTACCTATTTATACCATAGTTGTTTCCTAATAAATCCGGGTACTACAAATCCTATAAAATTATACTATATAACCCCAGCTGTTCCTAGAAATTTCTGAAAAAAGCGTGTTTTCTAAGTTCATCCAAGTTCTTGTAATGAAAAATTCCTCACCATCCACCCATCGGAGACAGGAGGCTCGAATGAGGAGTGAATTAATTTTGGGGTAAGGAGGTGAAAATGTCTAGACGCCTACATACAACCCACGATCCCTACTCTGTCCCAATATAATATGTAAAAGGCTAAAACCTCTGCAGCCAGATAGCCTAATTTGACCGTCTTGGTACGAAATGAGCTCCGAGGAGATGAGCTTAAAGTTTCATGATTTTCTCCTTCAGGGAGATCACGAAGGAGTTCTCGCCCGTCATCTTACAGTAAAATTAAGTTAGCGAATATTAATTCCATTACGATGGTGGCAAGTTAAAATTTTTAAAAATAATCTGTTACCCCCTATGACGATTAATACATGTGTATGTACAAAATTAAAAAGGATATTATTGAGGATTGAAAAATTTCGCTCTCGGGTATTGTACTGTTTCATTTAATCTAAGGTGAATGTGGCCAGGTGGTCCGTTATCCCCACACACTAGGGCTCAACATGTACAGAATAATAAGTACAGATTACATACATGGAAATAAGTAATTATTCATTAGATAACATAAACAGGAATTTTAGATTTAGAGCGTAATATTCTTTATATCACTGCAAGCTATATTTTTCGTAGATTTTTTCCTTTCGTACCCAGTTTCAAATGGTTAATAATACACCCATACGTCCAAAATTATACATTTTTTGTAGTAATTTACTTTTAGAAGATTCATTATCCCGCAATTGCTGTAAAAAGATGCTAAAATTTCGCGCAATTTTTCACGTTATCACAAGCACCAAAAAAGACAGCGTACATGCGTACACCTTCTTCTGTTTAGATGGGCCGCCGTGAGCTTTACAAGGAAAGCAAGTAAATAGGTTTGCTGTGACGCCTGAAGTACATGCATCCCTACATCAGAGGATAAGAGACCTATCACAAAAGCAGCTAACAGCATACAAAACCTAGGACAGCCATAACCATACCTTACAGGGGCTAACCGTTGAAACTAATCTACATAAAAGTATGATTTTTACGACACAGTGCGCTATCGAACTACTGATGAATGTCATTCCTCAAAACTTTGACTCACATATCGGCGTACACTCTGAGTCGTTTCGCATCGTTAAGAGGACGCTACTGCCATAAAATTATGAATTCAAATTCGCGTTACCGAAGATGAAACTTACCATTGGTGTCCGTAGTCGCATCGATGAAAAGATATCTAAAGCGCCATTAAAAGTTATTGATGTCTTCCATACTCGCCCTAGGATCAGCGGGTCTTGGGCGTACATATAGAGCTGGCAATCCCCAAAGGTAAATCAGTAAAAATACTGCACTTTGCAGGTGATTTGCATCTACATCATCATGTCAAAGGAAGTACTTTAAAAGGAGTAATCCATGAGATGGGAAAAACCAATTTTCGAATATACATACAATAATTACCTACATGACAACAGTACTTTCGGCGAGGAGGTAGACGGGGAATTATCTTCTCACTGAACTAAGCACGCAATAAAAATATAAATTCGATTTTAATGGAAGACAGTTTGCAAAATACAAAACGTTTATCTTTAAATTGGAATCTGCAAAGCATCTTTCATCTTCGTTGGAAAGATTCAATCATATCTCACAAAAAATAGCTGTGAAAATAAGAAATAAAAATGAATAAAATTATTTATTTGTTCCCATGATCTCTGAAAACAAGTCCAAACCACATTTAATATTACATTTCCGCGTAGCAAAGGATACTTACGCACCTCTGACGAGCAGAAGTGTCAGAGCTAAGGATGATTTAGATTCTAAAACAATGTAGTTAATCTAGTGAAAGAAATGGGAGCGGACTTAAAGAAATCTCTTTCGTGCATAGCAGCTGGGTAGAAGGCCGTCACGCAAGCGAAGGAAATTTTGTCTGTGAAGATTACACGAGGAGAGATTCTTTTGCATTCCACATCCTCGGGAGACATACCCCCTTTTAACCCAAGGGTGCACCTCGAGCCCGGCGGAATATATGCATACATCGATTTTTGCGCTACCCCGACAAAGTGGCCCCTTTTGAAAAAAATATACAAACATGCCGAACGGAAAACTTTGGTCGTGAAATAAAAAAAGAGAAACCAATCGACTGGGGTAAGGTCACTCCGATGGTTTGTTCTTTTTTTATTTATTCCTTTTCCCTTTAGGAATCAATACCACCGGTCCCCGGATATGCAAAAAAATATACAGAAGACGCACACAAGTCCACTCAATGTCCTGTTGAATAAAAAATCACCTTTTTAATAAAAACAGGCGTACCGTTTACGGGTGACGCGGGCGATTCGGCGGTGTGGGAAAGGTCGATCGGCCGGCTAGACCTAAATTCGCTCGCATTCGTTAAAACTTTCATGGGAAGCCTTTGCCGGTACGAGCGCAGGGTTGCGGAGGTCCAATGAAGAGAGGTGCCTGGAATGAAAATAACCCAGCACGGTTCCTCGCCTAGGAGAACGGAGTGGGTGAATGGGAAATGAAAAATAGATGTGAAAGGAAGGAATGAATTCGCGCAAGGCGGGGATGGGTTACAAAAGCCCTCATCAAACTTGAAAACCAAGTCTATGCTCCGGAAGGAGCAAGCCCACTCAACGATCGCCGGTTATTGCTTTGCCGGGATATTCAATTTGATCAGCTTCTCCAAAGAAGCACATCACTGGCTCCAATGTGAAGATTACGTACGCCAAAATAATTGGATTGACGTGGTACACGGAGTATCTGACTCTCATCTTAACGAGCAGAGTTTGAATTACGACAGTGGTGTTCTCTTTCTAGAGGTATCTGATGCCTGATGAAGTGCCTCGTAGAAATAACACTCATATAAAAAAACACTAGAAAATGAAACAATATTTCCTCTGAATTTCCAAATAAGTTCAAAGAAATTCAGTAAAAATATTGAAATGTTTCATTTAACTAATGTTAATAACTTCCAACACATCGCGCCACAGATCATACAAGATATAAAAAAACACTGCCGGAATATATTCAAACTATACACGTATGCAAAGTAAACTACAGATCCACCCTATGTTCACAGGTATACTTTACTTAATCATTATGATGGTAGTGGTTTACCTCCATTTCTTTCATTGATTTGAAGCCTTTATTTCAAAATAAACCTTACCCTACTCAAGATTTTTGCGGTAAAAATTCTGCCTCTACAAATACTAATTTTCAACAATAAAAAGACATTATAATATTCATTTTTAACAATGATAGGAGTGCCTGTGACATAGAATTAATCATGATCAATTTTCCTATTATGTACATCAAAATCTGAATCTATAGAAAGATTAGCTATGACAAGAAAACATTGAATCGCTCTAATATGACTGAGATAAAAATACATTGTTTATTTAAGAAATATTAGTATTTCGTAAATAATGTCCTCTAAATTGGACGATTGAATGAAACATCCCTCTCATTTATTATTCCAATTGACTCATCCTTCAATCCTAAAAACAAAAAAAAGGAGAAAAAATTGGAAACTGGCATGGAAGATAAATTATTTCATACGAACAACAAACGTTTTACAGTAGCTGAATACAAAATGGCAACATGAGGCGGAGCACTTATCCGCTCTGTATATCTGTGATCTTCATAGCGACTTCTTCCTTTACGTCATTCCTGAGATTCATTCTACCCTTCCAGCATACCTTTTTTGCCTTTCCCCACCAATCATAACATCGATTACCACTGGCGAAAGGACCTCAGAAGTAAGTTTCATCCCCGATATAAAGGGTGGAGAAAATTATATCACGATATTTTGACCCTGGATAGCTGATGCCCGTAGGAACCAAAATTACTAGTGACGTTCAGGCCGAAAACTCACCATTTTTAAACCACAGAAATTATGAGCAAAGCGCTCCGATTGGCTGCGAGTTTGCCCCGTTGCCGGATGCTATGGACAACTCACGACTTAGAATGCTTTGCGTACATTCGCCTCAGCCTAGAGCGTCCGGCAACAGGGCAAATTCGATGCTAATCGGAGCGGAGCGTTTGAAAACGACGCGTTTTCGACCTAAAAATCACTGTTAATTTTGGTTCCTACTGGCATCAGCCATCCCCGGTTAAAATTTCGTGACATAATTTTTCTCAACTCTGTATAACCCAGTACTGAATAACAACAGGACAGAAACAATTCCGGAGACCTATAATTCAAGCATCAATGTAATTAAGTGTCCACTAAGTCTCGAGAGTCGACTCAGAAGTAGTGATGGGAGTGAGACCTCTCTCAGAGACAACGTACGACAACTCTTGCAGGCTTTCATCGCCATCACCGCACACGCATGCTTCCAACTTTCGAGGCAGAGTCTGGGAATTCGATACTATTTCTTTCCTCTGACAAAGCGACCGGTCTGAGGTTCAGCATACTAAGGGTGGTCGAATTTTGTGATTTTGGCTTTCAGTACTGAATAGCTGGACGATTTTACTCACTAAGATTCCAAAAGTCAATGGTAGGAAATGAAAGAAGCCGTTTTCCTGTGATTTCTTTTGATGGTTTATTCGAGTAAAATTTATTTTTTTAGCTATCATTTTTATATATTTTCTCTCTTAATGCTTGTTAAGTAACGTTAACAGTTTGAGAGGACACACACACAAAGAATTGAGGAGCTTGAATTCCAAGGTACAGGCGCTCAGATGTTAACTAACAGAAGTCCCTTTTCTCATCATAAAAGGAACCTATCCTAGCGGGCTGAGACCCTTTGCACAAAAAAGCCGTTTTCTTCTCCTCGTTCTCAGATACAATCTTGATTAAATCAGCCGACAATAACGCACGGATAAGTTAATAAACTCTATCATTCTAGAGATACAACCCAAATTCGCGACTCAAAAACATACACACTATAAAAGATACGGACTAAGTGATCATTTCTACGCAACGCATAGAATATTCCTCCACCGACACATGATTAATTCAACAATGCGAGTAAGGGTCTAGAAACTCATGAATTCGGCTCACAACAAACTGACTGAGATAGATTACGACAAATTCACCTAATTTTTCTTTGCCTGCCAGTGATGGGCCAAACCCGGGAAGGATTTTCGAAAAACGAAACACGTAGCGAGAATTTCGCAAAATCCCATTTTAAGCTGCAAAAGATGAAGAGGAGGCATTCATACCGAGCCAGCCAGGGTGGAGATCAACAAGTGAGCGCGGAGGAAAAGAGATGTTCGGGAGGAAAAATAAGCCTTCAAGGAGAGGATGTAAAAAAGGCAGTAAGCCGGGGGATTAAAATTGGCGACGGAATGAAGACGGGGTGGAGGATTTTGAAGAGATGCTAGTGGGGAAACAAAGGGGAGGGAGGGAAGGAAAAAGAATCTGGAGCAGACATTTGAAAGGCAAAAAACACGAATCAAACAGCCGAAGGGCGTTCATCATTGAGTTGGCAGACGAAACACAAGCGTGTGGGTACCTGAGTTGTTTCAGAAATGGGAAAGTGTTCAGCTGATAAGTGTACAGTTTTTGTTCACATGAGCAGTACTAGTAGTAGTAATTAGTGTTTAAAGTTGATCTAAGTCTTAGGTTATTCAGAACTCTATATATATTCTTGAAACTACTTATTTGAGGACCCTAGAAGCCATGGGGTACAAGCAGTGATGTCATGGTGCCGGAACGCCGCACAGTGGGGCCAAACCCCACTTTAAGTGGACAAAAGTCCAAAAATGAAAGTTTGAAATGGGGTTTTTTAAATATTAGGTTGGGTAATAGGATGTTTGAACTGCATAACAGTGTATTTCACGGGTTGGTATGTGTGCACCTTCGCGTAGAAATAAGTGTCAAAGTGAGAGAAAAGCGAAGCACTGGTCCCGGAGTCGCAGACGCCTAAATGGACGGTCGATTTTAAACTATGATTACAGTGTCCCTTTGATTTTATTTTTTTACCTTTCAATCAATTGTAATAAGTATTGAAAATATAATTTTGCTTTTACTATTTATATTTTGGAGAAAGTAGCCCTGAAGAAATTAATTATCATGAATGGAAAGTCGTTGATTTTTCACGATGAAAAGTTTTATTTAATTAGAGAAGAGTTATATAATCGGACGGAATCGTAACGTGATTTTTAGATGTATTATTAATTGAAGAATGAGCTAAATAATGTAAAAGATATCAACTGCCATCGAGTTGCAAAAAGAGTTTTATAATAAAAGATTAGCTATGCATGACAAGCCGAAGGGGAATCCATCCGGCCGTAATGGCCGCATAGCAACGGGTAAACTATAATATAAACAGTGTCCATTAAGATATTATTATTTTGTAATAAATGAAATTTGCATGCATTATATATTTTGTCTATTCATAGATACAAGCGGTGAAGTTTTCTATTCAAGGGCTGAGATTTTTGAAATGTAGAGAGGCCATTCCCGAGGCTCCCTCCCTGTCTTGAATGAAGTGCTCAAAAAGGTTATTTCCGTTCAATTGAGGTGTACTTATTCGATTCCGGAATGCCACTTTAGTACTTTTTCACTCTCTACGCGCAATAAACCATATTATATTGTTTTCATTTTTGAAAGTAAAAACTACCTCTTCAATGCAATATTTTCTTTCTTTGTGTATTGGAAAATGGTACATGCAAACTTAAAAGCAAATCTTTATTTTTCTATTAAGCATGAAGGTTTTTTCAAAGATATTGCTAAAATAATTTTGCAAATTTTATATAAAATTTTTCTGGCCAATAGGATTATTAACGTGAACTTTTTTATTTTTGTTATTTCAAATTTTTATATATAATCTATTTTTACAATTAATGAAGTCAATTTTCAAATTCTAAAAGTAATAAAATTGAAAAAATCCAAAAATCGAAAATATTGAAAACTTAATATTGGATTTCATTAAAGCGATCTCTAAAACATATATATATGAATATTTTAGGGTTGTTAGTAAATGTTCTTGACTTTTGTCCGTCTAAAGTGGGGTTTGGCCCCACTGTACGCCGTTCCGGCAGTGGCTAAAAAAAGACTTAATAGTCAAATAACACTTTTATCAATTTTGTTGCCTCAAAATTTCTAATGTATACGTTCGTAACCAAAACAAAAAAATGTAATACAATTCACATAATAATTGGTAATAAAAAAGAACAGACAGTAATATTTTACTTCTAAAAAAAGTTAACTAAAGTGCGTTCAGGCACCGCTAATTTTGCCATGACGTCCTTGGGTAAAAGAGCATTTTTTATAAATTTGCAGATACCCGCAAAGGTTAGGTACAAATATTGTTGTGTCAAAGGGATAGTAAATCACTAAGGTCATTTATGACCCGAAAAGCATTACAGTGAAACAAAATGAAACGAGTAATATTTACATTGATCAAGTAAACTGCACATTTTTGAACATGCCTGCTTCATGTAGTAATATAAGTATACTCTACAAGACATCCTATTTTTTTCAAACTACTTTATCTTGCCACTCGGCCGATTAACTTCATATGACGCCTGCATTCCCAAGAATTAATAATGCCGATGGTAACAGTAGAATCACTTTAAGGGCTGGCAAACAAACACAACTCAAAAATTGACCATTTACAAAATTCCGTAGAACCGTTGAATTTTAGCTATGCTGTTTTCCTTTATCACTCTATTTTATTCAACTTTTTCAAAACAGTCACCTTTCAATTAATATTTGAAGCGTAAAATGCACAAAATAATAGTTATTAATAGAAGGAAGAGTCAAACATCCAAGGTTTTAAATATTACACTCATTTACTCTTCAATACTTTTTAATGAATGCGAAAAAAAATTAAAGAGGTTTAACTAGCACAAAAAAAATAGTACACTAAAAAAATAAGTATCCACAAATCATCAATAATAGGCCACTAAAGCTTACCAAATCCTACAAATAGAGATCTTTTTAACCTCAAGCAAGCCAAAACATTGGATTATGAACCAAAGCTTCAAAAGATACTTTTTAAAGAAATGCCTCGTATTTCAAAATCTGAAACAGCTCAATAATAGAACAGGCGTTAAAAAATTGAGAAATTTTACCGTAATCTCAAATCTCTATGCCTGTTTTCGACTGCACTATCTTATTACCTACCTCTCTAAAATTTCAAAGCAAATATCATATTTATATTCGCAAATTATGTAGCATCTTTCACATGGATACCTACACTGATATTTTTATTATCTTTTGTTTTTAAGCATAAGTTACAATCTTCATTGCCATTAACATATTTATGAGTAAAATGACATTTTAACGAAGGGATTTAAATTTTTTTATTGATTTTGTTGCTTGGACCACAAAAAATCTCAGCAGAAAGTTTATTTGGTGATATTTGTACACAATTACTTCACTGTAATGCTGCTTAGCACACTGTACTTTGCCTAGAGGATACTCAAATAAATGAGCGGAAATTTAATTAGCTTATTTCCTAATTGGCCAAACCTCCAGCGGGTTTTTTTTTTAGATAAAATATTGAAAATCCAGGATAATGAGTTCTAAAGATCACCACCCCTTTTATTAGCACTTTGAAAAGTAAACATACCAGGAAGATAGCTTCCTTCACACTGTAAAATTCTTCGGTTTGATAAAACAATAATTCTAGTAAAAGGGGAGATTAGAGAGGAGTGGGACAATTTTTGGAATAAAATTTTTTGTGAAAATATCAGGGACTTAAAACAATTTCTTTGCAACCCTTAATTGCCTTGACACTCCAAAATTCCAAATAAAACTCCTCGAGAAAATAGAATATGTAAGCATTGTGGAACTTAGAGTTTTCTCAACATATGACATTTGCCCCAGTCCCCCCTCATTCGGGAAGGAAGGAAACATTTAAGGAGGAATGGGACGCGAATGTAAATGTGATAAACTGACAAGAAAAAATAACTGATTGATTCAAAATACATAAATAATAGATATTGTAGCTATTTTTGACCAAATTTATACGACTTATGATAGTAGTGGCAAATGCAAACAAGGATTTCACTCTTTCAGGGCCTTTAAACAGAATTGGATATATAAGTTTCAGAACTATATCTTTTTACTCTACGAAACCAATATCTTCTTGTGGAGGGAAGAAGAATTTTAAATTGGCTTCCCTTTTTCGTATGAATTTTACATTATATCCGTCACACTCATAACTATAAATTTTCCCTATGCAGTAAAAAAAAACAGATTTTTAGTCTATAATTTAACAAGCAAAAAATCATTCGTTTCAATTTTAGCCTGCCGCTTAATCCAATCATTTTCTTCCCATTCCATGATCTGCTTATATTCAAGTCATCATCACTTTCTTCAAAAGCATTAGCTACCTCATCACATTAGGATTCTGAACTTGAAATCTTCCTTGCTCTCTTGGATGCAAACAAGTCTACTTTTCGTTTTCCTAGCATTACTTAATTATTTCTTTCCTGCGCTTCTTTCTCGGATCCTGCCTTTTCCAACAAAAAACAGCAGAAAATTACATCCATTAAATTACAAAGGTTTTTACGAGCTTTTTGTATCGCTATTCATGCATCCAAAGGTGAAAAAGAAGTTTGTATTTTACATTGAGTTTACGAAAAAGCAAATTTGCCGCACAATGCAAAGCTCTAGGTTCGTATTTTAATGCCGTCTCCGCTTTCGTGCGTCGATGAGTTTACTTCCTCAGCTCAGGGTTCACAGCTAATTAAAACACGAGACATAAGTAACTGTCTAAATTCTCTTCCTTAGCAATTCTGCAAGACCGCTGGAAAATTGAAAAAGAATTCATTGAACAGAAGTTTCATGAGATAGTAAGCCTACGACTTACGAGAAACGGGGGCACTAACGGCGAGTGAACACGAAACATTGCCCGAGGCAGTAACACGCAAGAACACCGTCAGAATCAGCGAGACATTTTACGATGATCCATGAGATGCATTTTTAAGAGAATCACATAAAAAGTAATTGGCGGAGAGAGCCTGAGAACAATGTAAAAGACGTTTCTGATGCAGACAGCACCAGAAGTGGGACACTGGAAAGCGGGTGGAGAAAAAAAATTCGTACGTGGCTCGCGAACAGATCAGCATCTTTGCAAAGTCGTATTTTAGTTAAGTGGTCTTCTTAAATATTTATGGCGGGTATTTCAAGCCATACTAACGAGAACGTCGCATGCAAGAGAGGCAATTCACTCAAAACATCATAGTTTTGGTACTCTTGTTGACTGCCACATCCACCCTCAATTTTGACGACCTTGACATCATATTTAAGAATTTTCTCTAAGAAATCTTTCAGCCCAGGCAAAGGAGATTCTTCGGAAGTACCAAGCTAATGAATTCAACATAAAAGAGTGCATAAACCAATGTGTGATTTGGAAAACTATTTGTTATTAGTGAAGAACGATGCGGTAAAGTAGAGCCACAGGGAAAACATCTGGATTGAGATAGGGAGAAATATAAAACTCAAAGTCAGTGCAGACACTAGAACTACAATTGCATATATCCAAGAAAGTTAAGACAATATCTGTGGCGCTCTGTGGTGAAATTGATGCTGAGAATGTTGCCGGAATGAATGTTACGTAAGCGGGAGACGGGGAGAGGAAGTATAGGGCCTACGAATAAAATAAGGATCCTGGAAACCAAAGGGTACAAGTGCTATTTTTATTATTTTGGACGTAAGTGCAGGTAATGGTTTGTGGGGAACGCGATATTATTGTGGGAAAGGGATACAAGTGCTCTCATATAACCGGGAATTTCAAAAACTATAAATTGAATGAAAGAGGCAGATACTCTGTGGAGATCCATTATAGGGTAGTAAGTGAGATTACTTTGCACTTTTCCACATAAAACTTTTGGAAAAAAAGGAACTTGAGCAAAACGTGTTTCAATGCACTGCAGCATAATCTAGACTAACAAAAAAGTTAACCATGTCAGAATAAATAGTCCGTACAAATTTGCACACTCACAAAAAATTGAGAAGGTAGAACCCAGTCTTCAGATTAGAAAAATGTCCACATGTGTGTGCAGCATCGCATGGTCCATGATCTGTCACTGAGACTTGATCCGTGAAACCTCTTATTCGTTGCTTGATACTTTACCCTCCTTTACTACGCCTCCTAGCATTCCACCCTCTAACACTGTTTTGAACCCTCCCTCCCCGCTCAATATTCGCTCCATCTATCCCTTCTGCCTCCTCCTTATCTTATCTGGAAGCTGCCTCTACTCACCCACCATGTCGAGCACTTCGTCGTTCCTCCTCCTCTCCGTCCACTTCACCTTCTCCATTCCTCTCCAGACCCACATCTCGAATGTCTCCAGTCTTCTCCGTCGTATCTTCTGAAAACCAAGCTAAGGAGTAAAAATCATTATTCACATATATACAAATGTACATGATGCAATATAAATTTTGCAGGCGATGTAAATTACTCAAAAAATAATCGGCAAGATGGACTGCCGTTACATTTACTTGAAATTATACGACTAACTGTTACATCTATGACAAATTAAGCAAGAAACACCTCATCAAGATTACTCATAACATATTAGAGATAAAACCACCGTTGTCTTTTCCAAATATTGAGACAAAATCACCACGAAGCATACTAAGCGACCCCAGTTGACGCTATAAAAGAATATGAAGATATGATCCGTGCTTATCTCTAGTAAAATAAATGGGGAGCAGGAATTTCCTTTTCCTTCTCATTGACACAGTCAAAAGGAACTAATCGTCACCTACATTACCTCTTTAAGTACAAGTAAAGAGTAAAAATTAAGCCAAGGAGAAAAC
Source organism: Ischnura elegans (assembly GCF_921293095.1). Taxonomy (NCBI): domain Eukaryota; kingdom Metazoa; phylum Arthropoda; class Insecta; order Odonata; family Coenagrionidae; genus Ischnura; species Ischnura elegans. The sequence continues at coordinate 91,104,869 of NC_060249.1, forward strand.
AAAAAGAAGGACACATTACTCGCTACAGGATCTTCACTTATACTGCTGCGTCCCTTACATATTAATTAGTCGTCAAAAATTTCAGCAGCACGGCGATCCATTCATTCCCAAAGTTTGCAATAGTAAACATAAAATGGTAATGTCCACACTTTAATAGACAGGGAAGAGAAAAATTGTGACAAAAAATTTTAATCCTGGATAGCTTATGCTAGCAGGAATCTAAATTACTCATGTTTAGGTCGAAAATGCACCATTTTTAAACCACAGAAACTTCGAGCCGAGCGCTCCGATTAGCCATTATTTTGGCCTATTACCGGATGTCTTTGATACAAGGCGATCTCCGGCAGGCAAAGCATTAGAAGTCATGCGTTGTCCAGGAACACCGAATGTCCGGCAACAGGACTAACTCGTGGCCAATCGGAGATTTTGGATCAAAGTCTCTGTAGTTTAAATATGGTTTAAATATTTATAAGCATTCCCCCTAGAAAAAAAGCACAAAATTCAAAATGAATAAAATGTTAAAAGAAAAAATTAAAACCATTGGTAATCAAAAATACATACATACAAATAAGAATTAATGCTTCCTTTTATGAATAGCAATATTAAAAAATCCCGTTAATTGTAATTAGTTTCTAATGGTCATTTTTCACACAAAAACACTACAGACGACAACAGATCATATGCGCAAGTTATTTCTTTGTCCTTTTGTTACCTGACTGGTTGAGGTGAGATTAGCTCACCGGTACAGTTCCTGTGTTCGCGCCTTCGGCGCTGTCATCGGGTGAAGACCAAGCATCATTAGTAGAATTGGTTCCTCCTGACATCGGCTATCAAGGGTTGAAATTTCACGACAAAATTTTTCTCCGCCCACTATAACTACACTGCCGACCATGGTTTCGTCATGTCATTTTCAAGGTGCTGCTCAAAATGACAGCGTCGAAACCATGGTCGGTAGTGGAGTTATATATTACAGTGGGAAATTACCATTTTTTGTTTGTATTTATTCAATGCTATATCGCATTTCCACCACGTCAAGCTTGGAGCGATTTCATGCATTTTCAATAGTATTTACAATTCCAGAGAATAACAATGAAAATTTATAAATCGACTGATAGTATCATCTCGAATATAAATTATGGATGATAGCCCTGACTTTAGTCTATTTCCCCGTGATATTCGGATCGCTGAATCGTTTGCATCGCGAGTGGTGACTTTCGCGAAATCATTTAAATGGACGGCGGGTGTCGGCAAAGTCATCCACAAAAAGTGACTGAGAACTCTCTTTTGTAATATGCGCGAGTTAATCACTCCGCCAACTTATTCAATACCAGATATACTTGGCTTCTAAAGTAAGTTCGCTGAATGGCGGAGAATTCGTCCCAATCCTGCGAGCACCTTCCTTTGAATTCTACTTGCTCCTTAAGCCCGCTCGCTTCATTTTCGCGTAGATAATCTTTTCATAGTTTTCCTCGAATTCATAGCCCCTTAGGCTCTATGGTCTTGGTAAGGGCATTATTAATGTCAAACGTTTGAATCCCCGGCCGGCTCCTAAGTTGGCTTCATTAAATCAATATTTTGCTATTTCCGCATAGCGGACGCCCGCTGCAAGAACAGATGCCGATTACCGAATGAATGACAATGAATTCGATAAGTCTAGGGTGGGCTCTACTCTCACCTATCCAAATCAACTTATGGGTTCAATCACTGAAAAGAGATAAAAGCACATTACGGCAGGACTGTTGACAACGAATACCAGGCTCGTCTAAATTCCTCCGATCTCGAGGGAGTGTAGCAACAGCAGTGAGAGATTCTGTATATTTATTAGTCGAAAATGAAAAGAAAAACTTTGTTACATTCCACCAATTAATTCTCAGGTACAACTAGATTCCACGCAGCAGCGTCATATTAAGGTAGGTACAATGAGTAAAATAAAAAAACAATATCCCAATAATTCATCCAGGTTGGGGTTTTTGAGGGGAGGAGGGAAAAAGGAGGAATGATTTATAAAGGTTTTGTATTTCATTTTATTCTATGTACCTAAAGATGACGCCGCTGCGTAGAAACTACTTGCACCTGAAAATAAATTAGTGGAGTATAACTGTTTTCCTTTTCGTTTACGATAAAACGAACTTCCTTAAAGTAGAGCCTGAGACTATAGAGATAATTTCTTTATTTGATTAAGAAAAATCAGGATTGTTGCATTCCTATTTAGGGTTGGCCAATATAAGAGTATTTTCATTCATCACGAACATTCGGCTCACTCACCTATTCTGCACCGAAGCACCCTCACTTATCCAAACCAACCCGAAGATTGTTGTGGATAGGTGAGGGTAGAGCTCACCCCAGACTTAGCCACAGGCGTGTGAAATCAACACATTCATGGTAGGACGACAGGTTCCTTTCCCTGGGCCACCTCGCCTGAGAGGATATTAGCAATTTTTTTTAAGTTCAAGTCGGTTTCACCCCGCATTCGAACCGCGGAACCTATGATAAGCAGCCCAAGCCTCTACCCAGAGGGCCACCACGCTCTCAATGCGACCTCTGTTGATCTCATTTTGTGATACTTCTAATTAAAACTCCACAGTTACTACTACTCAATGATCGGAGCAATTTACTGGATATGGTCGCTATCTTAGCGGCACTGCGGCGTGCACCAGACTGTCTCCTTGTGGTTCACCGTAAAGGATATGCCGGCTGAAGGGTGGAGGTGCCGAGGGCGCGAACAAAGAAGGACTTTAAAAGTGAAGTGGGTGGAGACCAGGTGCCGGTATGTTAATTCCGATACTACATCCTCAAGTGGGTTAAGACTTCAAGTTACGCCAGGCAGCAGGGCTGAGAATTTGTCCCAATCCTGCGACGACCTTCCGTTGAATTGTGCTTGCAGTTTATGTCCGCACATTTCATATTTACGTCGATAATCTCTTCATAGTTATCCTCAAATTCATGACCCCTAGCAAGAGCATTATCAATGTCAAACTTCGGAAGTCCCGGTCGGCTCTTGAGTTGGCCTCATCGTACTCAAATGTTTTGTTATTTCCAGATTCGTATTATCCACGCTTTTAATCAAAGTTAGTCAGCCAGTTGAGGTAAAGGTTTTGAATAAGCTATGATGTCCATTCTACTACTTGACGGCCACGAACTGTTATCACAGACTGCGAGCGCTACTATTTCTTACACTAACCTGTTCTTAAGGTGGGTACATGGTACCTCTTTCCACTCATGTTTGTTTTACCATGCAATTTTCTTGTTTTTCTTGCAATTATGGTCATACATATTTAACGCTTCGTTTCTCATAAACTCTAACCAGAATTTTAAACCACCTCTAGGTAAAGTTAAACACGGTCCTCAGTAATATCCCAGAGCTAAGAAAGTGTCAGTTTTCAAGAGTCAGCGGACACCACAAGGCCTTAAATAATAAATATAATAAAAAATTCTATTACTCCACACACAAATTTCATGACAATAACAAAATTGAGTAATTTTAGGTAGCCGCGAAGGATAACCTGTTTGAGGCTACCATCCAAAATAATGTTATTTATGCTTTACATATAGTGTAGCTCATTTTGTGTTACCTTGATAATCTATACAATCAAAGCTTAAGTGCGTACATGTAAAAAAAACAACTTAAGTACTATTTATAATTCATTTACAACAATATTTTATAGCAATATTTGTTCCACACTTTCTTTAGTGAGAAGCCAAGAATGTACATTTTGCAAAAACTTTTTTAAAGACTTTGAAATAAAACATGACTGGGGCAACAAATTAAAAACCATTGGTCCTACGTATAAAAAACATCTTTTAAACAAAGTCAAATTTGGTTGTGGTAAGGGCACACTTATTTTACGCAGGGTAAAGGGAGAAGGCAGGGACTGAAATATTTTAGAGTTGCCACTTCTAGCATAAAAACATCGTAGGATCGTAAATGCAAGATAAGGCGGAAGATGAAATACCTCAGATGTCTTACTACACAAAGGAAACATTTGCGGCCAACCGTGGGGACGGAGAGTTGAAATGATTGCGGACACCCGCGACGCGCAACGCTCCTGTCGATTTATGGTCTTAAATTCGTCATTCCTCTAATCCCTCCGAGACATAGCAGCTCGGAAGAAACAGGTTTAATATCCGAGAGTTACCTCCGCTGCAAGGTCTCTCCAATGATTTTTAAGCTGCAAAAAGCGGCCTTTGGCATTGGAATAGCACGCAAACGAAAGGTACAGAGGCATATTTAGTCATTCAAATGGACACGACACAGTTATTCAACCTGAGAAACCTTCAAGAAGAGATAGCGCAAAACGGATTGTCTCATCAACGAACGACGGAAGCTTGGGTCTGACGTCTGATTATTATTCACTCTCCTTTGCTTCAGCAATAATCCAACACTCTGGACTACATGACTCGAGTGAACGATTCAACTATGCCCATAAGTAATGCTACACGCTTGGTATAGTTTTTTTCTGAATCTTAACTACATACTAAACTAAAACTACTCAACAAAAAAACAAAGTTTTACAAAAAGTTGCGAAATTTTCAGCTTTTTAAACGTGATAAGCCTTCTTCGCTAAAAAAATATGTTTCTCGTTCACCTTTATAATTGACTTTTTCATCTGAGAAGCCAATATTAATAAACCTTTTAAGCGCCAATCCGATCGTGGAATTTTGCTAAATCACGGGTGAAATCCATAACCAAGAGCTATCAATAAGCAGGTAGATAAAATTCGCAAATGGATTTCAAAAATCCATAATTACAAGGATAAATTTCGATTTTAAAGCTTTCAACATATAACCTTCAAAAATTATGATTATCATCACAACGAAAATTTATAGCACCAAATAAAAAATCATCACCTCATTCTCTGAATAGTTCTTTCTTTCTAATTAAATTTGTTCTCTAAAAAGTTATCAGAGTCAACCAAAAACTGATAATTGCCAATTCCGATTTTATTCCAACAAAACTGTAGTCTCCATCCACAAAATCATCAGCAACAAGGCCGATATGTGATTAATATTTCCCTTCTGGATTTAGACCCAAAGAAGGTCTCTGCCTGGTCACCGAGGTCCATTGCTGATACAATTATAATTTGCAAAATATAATTATAATTTGTGAAGGCTATTTGTTGAAAGCTTCAAATACCAAAGTTATCCTTGAAACTGTAATTGTTTGAAGTTTATTTGCGATTTTATACTGCATTCTTATTGACAGCTTTATTTTAGCAATAAATATGACGCACGTACTCCTCTCTATTTGAATAATATAAGCCTTAAAGTTAGGAAGTCAACAAATTTGATTTCTACGCAGTTCACTCGTTGGCGTACAATCATTTAGTACTATAGTATCATTTTCTTCACCTGTAACTTTCATTCGTCGTTTTCTTCGATATGTATCATTTTTTCAACATTAAAGGCGATTGGGAGCCTTTTTCAGTCCCTGGGCCATGCTGATGCTCACGATAAAGCAACATTGAGCTTCAAGAAGTTTAAGGCTGATACTTGAAATAGGAATGGTAGGATAATTTTTCGATTCACGATTTTCTATTGAACAAATAACGGCTTGCAATCAATTCAAAATCAAATTTTTCACTTCCAAATTGATGCCAAACAATAACATCGTTAAGTTTGATATTTGTGAGTCTCTAAAACAGATAACCTTAACGAATATTTATAAAATCCTAATTGGAGAGCAGTCTTTAAGAGACTCACGCATGCATGTTCAAGCCTAACATTCCCAATTCACTCTTATAATCAATACATAGCAATTAACTAACAAAATATCATCCACTTAAAGCAAAACGCCCACTTCAAATATACGAATCTTTTTTTTTTGGCAGTGAAATTAAAAATATAAATACACTTTCATTCCGAATTCCACTCAATGAAATGAGTCCACTTGTTGAACCACCGGGAAATGCTGCCAACACGAGCACCCTCGAGATCTCCATGTCAGGGTTAGCATTTTTCAGGAAACTCACCAAGCTCTCTTCTCAATTTTAAAGCTATTCGGGGAGTTAAATTCGGCAGAAAAAAAAATCCAGCTTAAAAACAAGGGAACGACTACATTCACTTTTCGTTCAGCAATCGCTAAAGATACTTTTCTGTATGTACCCCAATAACCACAACACCACATCGAGCAAAAATATCCCTCTACATCCCAATAAAGGCAATTTCATACCCGATCACTCTCGAGGGACTTATAATTTTAATTTGTAAACAAATTTTGATTTGGAATCGTCCAATGCAAAAAACACTCCCGGCGAGGCAGGCTGCCAGTTAGGTGTTTACAGCAAATCGAAGGTGGTCAACGGCAAAGATCTGTGATATCATATATAGAGCTCGGTAATTTTAGTGTAAGTTAACTCTCTGAGGCCACAGTTCGACAAGAATAACGAAGCTGCCATCAATTTTCAGCACAATTCACGTTTTTACTACACTAAATTCCATGTTCTACCAAATAAATATGTACAGCTATTTTCGTAGCGGACTGTTAAAAGTTGAGGGGATGGTAAGCCAAGGGGTACGATTTTTTTTCTAGACAGAGTTACATACGGTGGAAAAAAATAAATTCCCCAAGGCCGTACTCTGAGCTGGGCAAATGGTGGGGGGTGGGAAGCTGGAAGGATGACAGTGGGGTGAAAAATTAGGCTGAAACACTATGAAACAAACTATCGCGCAAGCTCACTCACTCACCTATCAGATTTGCTCTTAGGAACAAACTTCCGCGTAGGTATCAATCACACCCACACTCAATCAGGTTTGCGTAGCTTCCGCTTACGCCAGTGACACCAAAGATATAGGCAAAAATATTTAACTAGGAAAATAACGCTCAAACTCACGCACCTCGCGGATTTGCTCTAACATAAGGAACATTTCCGCGTGTGACACATGCACTCATACACAAAGGTTTGCGAAGCTTCAGCTTACTAAAGTTACCGTCAACCACACGGGAGTTAGGGATGGGTAGAAGGCAGAGATGGGCAGTATCGAAAATACTTGTATTTGAAATACGTATTTTCGATGCATTTGTAGTTTGTAATTTGTATCGGAAATATGACACTTACGTGTTGAAACCATGGTCGGTTGCTGAGTTGTGACATTAAAAGTGTGGAAATTACCATTGTCCGCAAGTGAGGATGTGCCCGTTCTCTCTTGGAACGGGTTTCAGCTTTCCGCCCTTCGGGCTCTCAGCCGTTGCTGCTGGTTTGTACGCGGCTTGCCGCGCTGGTGATTAATTTCTTTGGAAAATTAATCTCTCGTAGGGGGCTGGTGTTCGGCCAGGTTCGTTGCCGAAATTGGCCGCCTGTAGGTGTCCCACCATTGTGGGACGTCGTTTGATAAGCTTTTTATAATTGGGACTGTGCTGTGGGCTGCTTTCTCGTAGAACTTGAGTGCCTCTTCTCTCATCCTTGAAGTCAGGGTTGGCTCCTCAGCAATCTCGTGCAGGTAGTCGTTTCCTAAACGGGGCGGGATCTTCAGGATGGTTCTTAATATTTTGCGGATGCGAATTTCTAGCTGGAGTTTGTCTCTCTTTGTTATGGAGCCGGACCATATGGGTGAGGCGTAGAGTAGGCGGGGTATGAATATTGCCCTATATATTCTGAGGCGGTCTTTTAGGTAGATGTCCTCCGAAGTCAGTAGGGTTCTGAGTGTGATTTGTGCTGCGCGTATCTTCTGCAGGATGTTTGCGACGTGGCGGTGGTATCTGAGCTTTTCCTCGAGCTCGACACCTAGGTATGAGGCGTGTGTCTTCCACGGGATAGTTTGTTTCAGGAGGCGTAGCTCGGGGACTTTGGCGGGCCGTTTTCTTCCGCGAAATAGGACTGTTTGAGTTTTTGTCGCGTTTAGTGCAGTGCGCCACTTGTTGCACCAATTTTCAGCCGTTTTGAGTGCAGTCTGGAGACGTTTAGCAGCGCCTGTCATGGAATATGATTTGCTTAGGATGGCGGTGTCGTCAGCGTATAAGCTGACGGTGGTGTTCCATCCATGATCTCGGGGGAAGTCGGATGTGTAGACGGAGTACAGATGTGGGGCCAGGACGGAGCCCTGTGGGACACCGGCTCCTATTGTGCGTTCAGATGATGGCTCTCCTCTCCAGGAGACTCTGAAGGATCGGGATTCCAGAAAGCTGCGAAGGAGTTGTTGCTGCCATTCAGGGAAGCCGAGGTTTTGAAGCTTCCAGATGAGTCCGTTGTGCCAAACCTTGTCAAATGCTTTTGACACATCTAAAAATGCTGCCGCACACACCTGTTTGGAATTTAGGGCGCTGGAAATGAAGCTCGTCGCGTGGAGTAGAGCATGGAGCGTTGAGTGGTCCCTCCTGAACCCAAATTGGAATGATGGCAAGATGTTTTTGTCTGCTAAGAATTTTAGCAAGTGTGGCAGCATTAATTTCTCTAGGAGTTTTCCCAAATTGTCTAGGAGAGAAATTGGTCTATAGCTGTCGACTTTCGAGGGCGGCTTTCCTGGTTTTGGCAGGCATATGATTTTAGCCTTCTTCCATGCTGCTGGGAAGTAGCCAAGTCTGATGCAGGCGGAGAATATGATTGCTAGGAAAGATGCAGCTCCGATGGGAAGTTGTTTCAGGTGCTCGTGTCGAATGGCGTCCGGTCCTGGCGACTTCTTTGAAGGCAGTGATTTTATTACCGCAATTACTTCCTGAGTGGAGATGTTTGGCGGATTTTCTTCTGTTGCTGGCGGATGTGGAGTCTGCTCCGTGAGGAGTCGGAGATCCGCTGTGTCGGGTGTTTGGGGGTTTGGCTTGAAGGCGTTCTCCAGATAGTCTGCCGCTGCTTCGGCTTTTTCCGCATCGCTGCAGGCCTGGCCGTTTGGTGTTTTTATAGGTGGAGTCCGGACATGTTTGCTCTGCAGGGAGCGGGCCATTTTCCAGATGCTGCCATCTTCTTGATTCAGGGACGCAAGTTTATTGTTCCAGGCTTTCTGGCGGAATTCGCGAACTTCTGCCGCAACGTTTCTTTTGAGGGTTTGGTAGAGGCGTTTGGTATCGGGGTTTTGGTGCTTTTGGAAACGTCTCCGGGCTGCGTTTTTCTTGTGAATGACTTTTGTTATGCTGGTGGGCAGGGAGAGGTAGTCAGGGACTTGATGTCTGGTGAGAGGAATGCAGGCATTTGCGGCAGAAGTTATTGCGGTTGTTATCAGGGAGACTGCTTCGTCGACTTGATCGGGTTCGCCCAGGTCTGGTTTTGATGGTGGTAGCAGGTCGATAATGCGTTGCCGGTAGGCTGGCCAGTCCGCTCTACAGAAGCTTCTGTGCAGTGGTGGTGGCATCCGGGTAGGTCTCAGCCCGATATAGAGGAGGACCGGGAGGTGGTCGCTTTCAAGGGCTGTTGTGGTGTGACAGGAGAGGGACATGTTGGTTTCCGTAAGTAGAAATATGTCCAGGACATCTGATGTTCCATTTGTGTGGAAGTGCGTCGGCTGCCTTGGTCCAAGCGCCCGAAGTTTCTTTACATTTAGCCATTTTCGGAGTTTGTCTCCTCTTGGGTTTGGAGAAACAGAATGCCAGGAGCCGTGTTTTGCGTTAAAGTCACCTCCTATCAGTGCCGGCATGTTGTCTGGGAATAATGCTGCGTAGCTTTCTGCAGGGAAGGTTTTTCCAGGTTTGTGGTAAACTGCTGCAATTTGGAAGGGGCCGGACGGCGTGTCAAGTTTTACAGCCGTGACTTCAAGTGGGGCAGTGTCTTGGAGACTGATTTCGTTGCCTTTCAGGCCATCTTTAAGGAGAACGGCCGTTCCCCCTGCTGCGTTATATTCTGGTGGTTTGGGTTCTCTGTCGTTCCTGATGATGGTGTATCCTGGAAGGCGCCAGTGTTTCCATGGATGTAGTTTTGTTTCTGTGACGAGGACTACGTCTACTGCGTGAGTTTTCAGAAATGTTAGCAGCTCTGCAGATTTCCATTGCAAACCTCCATTTGCGTTCCACAGAGCTACTATGAGGCGGGGCAGCGTTGCTCTCCGTTCAGGGAACGGAAGGGGCCGCCAGTTTTTCGAGCATCTTCGTGAGGAGACTCGTCTGAAGCTGTAATTGTTGCTGCGTCTGTAAGGAGATCGCCAGCAGTTGTTTTAGGATGGAGCCAAGATCCAGGTTGTCCAGATCAGGAGTATAGTTCGTTGGAGGCGGAGGAGTTGCAGAGGCAGATGGTTGTTGGGCTGGGTCCTGGTTCGGAATATTTACGTCCAGTCGTTGGCGCTGGGCGTTTCTAGGGCGAGATGTTGGATTTTGTAATCCCGTTCCCCATGGGTTTTGACGGCCAAGGCTGGGGAATTGTGCTGCAGTCTTTTGTGGCGGGGCCGTTGGAGCGATTTCAGTGGGTTTAGGAGCTTTGGGTTGTTCCTGGGTGGTTTGTTGTGGGCCTCGTTGCTTGCGCATGCGCTCGAGGTGCTTCTTAAACACGGGACATTTCCGTGACATGGCCGGGTGGTTTCCTTTGCAGTTACAGCATGTTGCTGGCTCCTCTTTGGCGAGGGTGCATTTTGTGCCATAATGATCTCCGGCGCATTTCCAGCATCGTGGAGTCGCTGTGCAGTAAGTGCTTGAGTGCCCGAACCTGTTACAGTTGAAACACATCTGTGGTCTGTCGTGTTGGTATGGCTTAAGATAGAATTTTACGAAGCCAACCTTCTTGAGTTTGCCAATGCGCTTCGCCGGCCACTCTTCAGTGGGACGGACGGTGAGCTGATGTAGATCTTTCTTTTCTCCGTTTCGTGCACGGATGGTTCTGAGGGATGTGACTGGGACCCCTTCTGCCTCGAAGAGTTCCCGTAGGTAGTCAATGTCGAAGTCTGCTTCTAGATTCCTGATGAGGAAGGAAGTTAGCTTGTCTTCCCTCAACGGCCAGCTGCTTGATTCAGCTTCCTCTTTTTTGAGCAAGGCCATTACGGCGGCGTGGTCCTCTGGGGTGTCCACTAGGATTCTGGTGAAATTCTTTCTGATATCTGCCGTGAATTCACCTTTGCAGACCGACTTAATGAGGGCCATGGATTCTCTGTAGTTAGATATGCTATATATCATAATCGTCGGTGGGCGGCGCCGGGCAGGTGCCCGTTGTGGTTTTCCGTTCGCTTCTGGGGCGGTATCTGGGATGATTGGAGCTGTCCTATCATCTTCCTGCGGCTGAATTGGCGTGAACCTGTTTGAGGTTGACACCGGGTGCTTAGAAAGCACGGTTGGAGGCGAGTTTGCCCCCCTTTTGCGGTTTTTTTTCATGATAAATGCTCCTGATGGAGTTGACGAGGGCCTTAAGAGGGCCGTTGATGACCCGGATGATGCGTGGGACTCATCGTGGTCCATTTCTTCCACCTGGGAAGCGTTTGCCGCGTTTGAGGCCCTAAAGAGGGCCGATGATAAGGACCTTAAGAGGGCCGTTGAGGTTTCCCCCGTTTCTACGGAGCCTCGTGAGTCGGAGGGTTTGTGCGATAGTGGCATCTGGTTGCCCTGTCCATGGGGCAGGTCCTGGGCTGCCATCCGGGCGCTGTAGAGCGTCGAATGTCCGCCAAATGGTGCCTTGGTGTTAGAGCCGGTTGGACGAGGTGCTGCTGGTGTGGAGCCGGAGGTTGCATGGGCCGCCATGGATTCCATGGCGGCCAGATGGCTCGTTGGGGAGGACAGGGAGGGCTTGTTTGGGGCCTAACACCCTAACGAGGGGACCCGACCGTGTCCCCCAGGCGTGCAATGAGTTAGACTCTAGTGCCTGGGGTAGCGGCCGAGACAACCTGGGCGTGTCGCTTTGGGCAAAGGCACCACCCGGAGGTGATAACCACAGTGACCGGGTTCGAAAGGTAGGTACGAGCCCAGTCAGCTGCGGCCCCCCGGGCGCCCCTTTAGCGACGGGACTGTGACGCGATGTCTCTGCTCCCGATGGAAGCGAGGTGCTGTGGCGTGGTGTGGTCCGTGAGGCGAAATCGTTGTCCAAGAAGGCAGGGTCAAGTCGGTGGCGAAGGTCCAGACGGGCAGAGTCGTAAGCGGTGGCGGAGTCCGTAGAGATCTGATGCGTAGAGTGGATTAAGCTTCCAGTCTCTAAACCGGCGTTCGTTGAAATTACCATTGTGTTCTTCTTTTTATCATGGATATAAAGAGCTTCCACAAAATCGAGCCGGATACGATTTTATACGTTTGTATCGGAAATACATTTTCTGAGAGTATTTTGTAACGAAAATACATCTAAAGAGTAGTTTGTAATTTTAAAATACATTCAAAATCAAAATACATATAATGTTTTTGTGTAATTAGAAACAGCGCGCGACGAGATGGCAGGGATACCGAATCGGTATTAGCCTGCCATCTATGGGACAATAAATTTCCCCTTACTTCTGTAAAACCCGTAGGCGCTTGTAGACTTGCAAAACGTGGTCGCGGGTGGAGTAGTTTGCGAAACGTAGTTGTGCATAGAGTAATTTGTTGACTGGGCTTGTTGAAACTGACGCTGTTCCAAAAGGTACAGGAGAGCGATGTCTGTCGACGTGGAATCAAAATGTGCAATATTAGATGGGAAATACAGCTGTCCCACGATAATCCGACACTTTTTAATCCGACGTACTCGGTAGTCCGACGCGCTGCCGGCAGCAACATCCCCTATGAAAAAATTGTATAAACCTGTTTCAAAATTTTATAAAATTTATACAATTGCCATGGCAATGTATAAGATTGTATAAAATTTTGAAACAGGTTTATACAATTTTTTCACAGGGGATGCATCTCCCTCCCTCCGCTCCGGCAGGAAGCAAAACAAACCTGCAGTGACGTGAATCCTCCTCCCTCCGCTCTGTGGGGACAGATCAGTCCAGTGTAGTTAGTTCAGCAGTTGTGTTTTGTAGTTTCGGACGTACAGTATTTACTATTGCTTTGTGTTACGTTTTGACAGTGTGATTGCGTGTAGTGACAGTGTAAAAATGGCAAGCACAAAAGTGAAACGTAAACATAAAACATTAAGTTTATCTGAAAAATGGGAAATTATTAAACGAATATACCGTGGTGAAACTCCGAGTGCAATATCTAAAGAGTATGACATCGGGCGACCTACTGTCTACGATATTGTGAAAAATAGGGAAAAAATTGAAAAATTCATAAAGTCTGTTGATGATGAGCCCAGGAACAGAAAAACTCTTAAGACTAGCGAGTTGCCCGAGGTCGAAGACGCTCTTTTCATTTGGTTCAAACGGCAGCGAAACCGGAATGCACCTATTTCAGGAGACATTTTGAAGCAAAAAGCCCAGTTTTTTTTACCAAGAAATAACAAAGGAAACTGACTTCCGCGCTAGTCACGGGTGGTTTGAAAACTTCAAAAAACGCCATGGTATACGATTTATGCAGATGAGTGGCGAAAAAGTGTCTGCTAACGAGTCTGAAATCCAGGAATTCATTGGAAAATTGGACGCAAAAATCAATGAACTTGGCCTAGTTCCTGAACAAATTTATAACGCCGATGAAACCGGCTTGAATTGGCGTCAGCTACCAACAAAGTCATTTGTAACTGGAGATGAAAAGAAAGTTTCTGGAAGAAAATTACAAAAAGAAAGAATCACTCTGATGGTATGTGCGAATGCGTCAGGAACTCACAAGTTAAAACTGTTAGTTGTTGGTAAATCAAAAAACCCACGTGCGTTAAAAAATGTAAAGGTCGAATCTTTACCAGTAACCTACATGTGTCAAAGCCGTGCATGGGTCACAAAAGAGGTTTTTCATGATTGGTACTTTAAAAGCTTTGTCCCTAAAGTTAAGCAAGAACTAAAAAAGGAGAAGTTACCAGTGAAAGCCCTTCTATTGCTTGACAACGCACCCGGACACCCTGACAAGGATGAATTAAAAGTTAAAACTGCCGATGGTTACATTGAGGTAATGCACTTGCCCAAAAACACGACCGCTTTGATCCAGCCAATGGACCAAAACGTCATAAAGACTCTCAAGGCACATTACAAAAAGCACCTTTAAATGGATGTTGTCAGTCGACCTAATGATGACATTGCAGCCATTTTGAAATCCTTTAACATTAAGGATGCGATTTTGAATGCAGCATTTGCTTGGCAGCAACTAAAAAGCACAACCTTGATAAAATCTTGGAAGAATATTTGGTCTAACAACCCACATCTTACAACATGCAACTCTTCTTCCAACGATTCTGAATCTATTTTGGAGGCTGCACTTGTAATTTGTAACGAAGTGGAACTTCCGCCAGCATCAAGTGAGGAATTCAGAACATGGATTATTGAGGACAACCTTGCTACTGATGTATCAGACGCAGAAATAATCCAGGAAGTCATGACAGTAGATGACGAAGTGAACGAGGAGGCAGTGCCAGAGAAAAACTTCACCGTCAGCGGCGATGAAGCGTTATCGGCAACGAAAACTTTGCTTCGTTGGTGTGAGGAGAGAGAATTAGACTTTTCAAATATTTTGATGTTAAAAGGGATTCAAGAACAAGCAATGACGGACTGCCTGCGTACGAAGAAACAAAATAAAATCACAGACTTCTTTAATGTGTAAATATGTATGTACATATTGTATATTTTACTTAAATTTCTTTCCGTATTTCTTTTAATAACTTACATGTACTGTCATTTTGTATCCTGGTATTAATAAATTACATGTATTAATAAATTACCTTTACTGTTTCTTCCTTTTTTTAACTTCATTGTGTTCAAACACATTAAGAATAAAACATCTTTGATAATATGAAATTTTTGGTAATCCGACATTTTCGGTAATCCGACACTCACTCGGTCCCTTAACTGTCGGATTATCGAGGGACAGCTGTACTTCAGTGTTATTAATGAATCGGAAGGAAAAGTTAAAGCACAGTGCGAGCTGTGTAAACCAGGAACAGTAACGGTCATAAGTGGATCATATGCAGCCACCACGAATTTCAAGACCCATTTAAAGGTAGGTGAAGGACCTCAGAAATTTTGGGTGTATATACTAGAATTTTATCCAAGTATTGGCAATGTCTATTGTTTACTGCTCGTCCTTCCACTGATTTTAGCAGAAGCTACGGTGGTATTATGGGCGCCTTTAATATATGAATAAGAAGCATAGGTATTCTAGTGGAAATAGCCGGAACTTGTAATAATCTATATAATAAAGCAGAATGAATGTTATCAACAACATGATATATCCGCTGCTTTTTCAGAGAAAACACCCAGGAGATGTCAGTGCCTTCGAGTTGTATAAAGTGGAATGGACAAGGAATGTGACACGTAAAAGAAGCTTGAAGAGGAAAGCTCCGGAAGGGAATCCTAGTAATGGCACTACAGCCACAAGGTAACTCCAATTGCAATTTCCGAAGTCAAAGAAAGGATGTTCGCAGGCCAAATCCGACGACTTAATTACAAAATTTGTAGTTAGTGGAATGAGGCCCCTTTGGATAGTGGATGATCCCTCTTTTATTAATATATTTGAAGGTAATGCACTTTCAGTTTGTTACTTTAAAATTAATGAAAAATAGCTGAAAAACGCGCGAGGTCACATCAGACAACTGGTTTTGAGAAAATTGGAAGTCGTTTCGCCTATGCAAGCCATCCCGAGGCCTTCCCCCCTTCCTTCAAAAACAGCCTTACCCGTCGTAAATGTTCCTCCCCACCCATTCTTTTCATATTCCCCCTCCACCCACGGATATCTATTAAGTGCAAGCCACCCACTTATTTGTACCCGATGATAGCATGATATGCAGAAACCCGTGTCGTGCCATTTGAAATAAAACGGGGAATATAACAAAAGTACTTTTATTTTTAACGAGAGTTCCCTGCTCTCCGCGGCGCATTCACGGTGAAAGCAATTCCAATTTTCTAGGAATGTATTAATCTTGCCATCGTCCATTAGCCGGGAAAAGCTTATTTGAAAGCATTGGTTTCTCTTTCTAATACTTTTGGCGGTGGGTCTTCCATCCCTGCGTAATTACCAATTACATTTCTTTTCTTTGAGCATTCTCGTTCTTGATTTCCCACCAAATGGGTTTTCCTTCGAATATCCTGCCCTTTCCCCGTGCTTTATTGATCTTTGCTGAGTTATTCCAGAGTTTTGGTCGTGTTCGTTTGCTCCTAATCAAGTACCTACTCGAGTGATATTTTGTGCACCTCTTCATTTATTTACTCTATGGATAGTGAAAATTTGCTACCTCGGTGAAAAAGGAGGAAGGTTTCCTTGGAGGATGAGATTCTCAATATTTTATTCGACTCCGATTGTCAGAGTGAGGACGGAAATTTTTGCGATGTGTCTTTGTCTGCCAGGGATACTGAGACGGATGAGGTTGATAGAAATGATTCCGGCGATGGCGGTCCACTCAATTTGCCTGAAGACATTGCATCCGCATCATCTTCTTGATACAGGACTGATGATCTTACTCCTTTGATTGTCCAGTTCGATAGCTCCTCATCTGGTCTAATATCAGACCATGCTTTAGCAAGTTCCACTATCTATCACCAAACAGCCGAAAGAAATCCTGGGAAAATATGCAAAATTAAACACGTGTTTTCTCACCTCAAGTTGAAATTTTTGGAGATGCTTCCCCCATTCCGTAAACTAGTAATCATTAGTTTTATTCAAAGGACTCCTGAGCTTCAAGCAATATATTCCGTCAAAAAGACACAGGTCTAGGATTAAGATTTTTGCTTTGTGTGACTGCGATTCTGGATTTATAGTGGACATGTTAGTGTATATCTGAGCATAAACTGAAATTAATAGCTGTGAAGAATTGGGATTGTCTGGTGAAGTACTTAAAAAGTTAATAGAGGGCATGTATTGTATACGGATAACTTCTACACCAGTCCAAAATTGTGTGAATTTCCTTTAAAAAATATAAAACTGGATTGTGTGGTACGGTAAGTGAGAGTAAAAATAATATGCCAAAGTTTGAAAAAAAAAATTGTTAGAGGTGATTTCGAAATGCAGTGCAGTGGCGTTGTACTCGCCATGAAATGGCATGACAAACACGTGATGTTTGCTTATTGTCCACTATTCATTCAGACCAAATGATTGACAGAGAAAAAAATGTTATAAGACAAGCATCATTTTCAAAACAGACGCTGTTGTCGATTATGCAAAAAATATGAGAATGGTTGACAAGTCCGATATGATGATTGGATCATTAGAGTGCATGAGGAAAACCGTGAGGTGGTACAAAAAAACTTTTCCCACCTCCTCGACGTAACAATGTTTAACGCCTTTTATCTATTTAAGTTGTAAACTAAAAAGAAAATTACCCATAGAAAATTTGTACGGACTGTTGCAGATCAGCTTCTAAAAAAATTAGTGTTTTAGGAACTGACTAAACAATATTGCAAGAAAACTTCCAAGCTTCCATCTAAGTATTTTGAGCTGGTGTTTTGATTGAGGGCACATTTTCAAAACTATTTTGGCCTACCCCTAATGTATCCATGCCATCCTTTCGAAAAAAAAGTAATGCAAGTTCTACTACTCTCCTCTTTCAGGTAGGTGAACTTAACTTCAAGACAAGTGACTTAAGAAAGGAAACTGCTGTCTTCGATGATTGCACAGGAAGGGATATAAGAGTTACGCTAATGGTATCTCGATTGGCGGAGAGTGCCATTCCTTCGCAGCTTCCAAACTGCCCATCACATTTATCTAGAGCATCATTTTAGAGGAAAAGTCCAGATTCCGAGAGGACAAGAATGGAACAAATTGCTTTAGCTACAGCAATGGCAGATAGTATCTTGGTAAATGAATTGTACAAGGAGAAAAAGACTTAAGTTAGTTAAGTTGAAAAATAAGACGCATTTCCTAGATTCAAAGTTCTGGAGTGTAGTTGAGTATGGTGATAGTTTAGCATTGTGCCACAGAATAAACTCCATGCCCAAAAGTTAATTTTCTTTGGTTTTTAATTTAAGTCTAAATGTGACTGAATTCCTTGAGGACACTGATACTTATAATTTGGGTGGATACAAATTACCTCTTACTGTGAATGAGTAGTCGAGGTGCTGATGCATCATCTCCCTCTATTAGGTAGTAATAGAGATGAGATCTCATTGTGTGGTATTGCCAAGCTGAAACTTGCTGCATTTATAATGAAAACATTCATTCGTCTTGGAAGGAACAAGTGCCGTACTTTAGAATTTGTGTATGAACACATTAAACTAATGACTGTCAAACGCCTCATTCACACGTCTGAAACACTGGCCTTTTCTGCTCTTTTATGTAGTCTCTCTCCTTCTGGGTATAGGATGTTGAGGGACTCTGGTTTCCTTATTCTGTCAAGTGAGTCAACAATCAGACGAGTTACTTTGTCGAAGTACTGTAGTTGAGCAAAGCAGTGAAAATTGCCTTGTTTACAAGTTACGGACGCTGCTGCCACTGTGCCCTGCTGACAGTCGCCGCGAATTTTCGTATACTTTACCTTGTGCTTACGCGCGAAGTTTATTTTTACTCTGTGCATCGCAAAAACAATTTGAATAAAGAATATTGCGTCAAGACGCACCGCGCCGAACGGCGCTATGGACGAGGACTCTAACGAATCCGAGCCCAATGGTCCCTGGACCGATGATGACAGCCTTTCAAGCCCTCCTTCCTCGCCTGCATCTAACCTGCCATCCTCTCCTGAATCACCGACACCAAGTCCATCCCAACCCATGCCAACCAACCCCGTTCCCGTCAACCCAGTTCCTGCCGCGGTAAGTCCGGGCATTGCAAATCCTCTCCTTCCTAGCATAGTCCCAACCATAGAACCTCTTTTATCTGCAAAATCTGACAATCAATCAAATTCTGTTGTTCAAATCACGCTTCCCGTGGAAAAATTGCATGATCCAGCCATAAGAGCTTTACTTGGCCTTCAGCCGCTGCAAAATAATGATTCTGATATTACTGTAAATGATGTAGATGACTTCGAAGTAGATAATAGAAAACGTAGACGTGTTGTAACTCCACCACCAGTAGTAATGCCGCCCATAGAAACCAGCAATAGATTTAGCCCGTTAGAATCCGAGTCCGAAATTGGTCCTCTTAAGGCCCCTCAAATTTCCAAGTCCAACAAGCCGTTGCCGAATACCACTGTCACACGTAATTCTCCAATGCTTACCCCTCAAAACGGACCTTTTAAGGCCCAAACCCCCGAAAATCCCTCAACTCCCCCTCAGGTTACTCGTAAATACAAGATTCCCCCGATTTTCTTAAAGGAGCAATCTGATTGGTCGTTAAAGAACCGTGCCATAATCACTGCCACCAGCCGCCCGCCCGTTTGTAACACGACAGGCTCCCAAATCAGGATTCAATGCCATACTTCTGATGACTTTCGTATTCTCGTCAAGCTTTTCACTGAGAAAAAATGGGAATTTTATTCCTATCAACTTGCTGAGGACAAAAAAACCTATCTAGTTGTTCGCGGCCTTCTATCTTCTACCTCCACCGATGAAATCCGCGAGTCCCTTGAAGAGCAAGACATTGTAGTAGACGACATTGTCCAACTGCGCACCACGCGCCCACTCAAATCTGAACGAGACCGACGAGAACGCCTTCTGCAAAACGATCCAGCAGCAACCCTGCCACCTCTGCCAACCAGACTCCTACCACTTTTCCAGCTGAAGCTGCAATCCAAGGCTGACGAAGACAAACTTCGCCGCATTACTCATCTCTGCGGTTTAGGAGTAAAAATTGAGCCATTCCGCCCTTCGCCCGGCCCGCCGCAATGCACGAAATGCCAACGACACGGGCACACTTATAAATCGTGCGGCATGCAGACTCGCTGCGTTAGATGCGGAGACAATCACTCCCATACTGAATGCACTCTAATTAAACCCGAACCCGCCAAATGCGCAAATTGCAATGGAGCCCATCCCGCTAATTATAAACAATGCCCAAACTATCTTTCATTTGCTGAAAAAGTCCGAAATAGCCGCCGTCCGCCAGCAACTCAACCAAATTTCACTCCTGGCTCCTTTCCTGCTTTGCAATCATCATCTGCACCGAACCAGCCAATCACAGCAAGCCCTCAGCAATCCGATGCATCTGAATCCGGCCTTCAGTCATTCCTAATGTCTTTCTTCACGCCTAACATGAAACAAAAAATCTCGTCATGGTTAACAGGCCTCATCAAGAAACTTCTCATTCCTTCAGATAAACCCAAATCAGAAATCATAATTAATGAAGTTATTCAAATCGCCATGTCCCTCCTTAGCGATGGATAAGCGCCCTGCCACGCAACTCAAGATACTGCACTGGAACATTTGCGGCCTGCACGATAAGCAAGAAGAACTTCGAGTTCTTTTAATTTCTAATCAAATAGACGCTGCCTGTATCCAAGAAACTCTGCTAATTCCATCGAAAAACATTTATTTTCCCGGCTTCAAACAGTACCGCCTTGATCGTGAAAACGCGAGAGGAGGGGGAGTACTTCTTCTAATTAAATCGTCAATTCCGTCGGAACAACTGCCAATCCCGCAATCTGAATCTGCTATTGAAGCTGTCGGCGCAAAAATCCGGACAAGTCTCGGAGATATCCATCTTTGGTCCGTTTATCGGCAGCCCAAAACTGCAAAGAAGGAAGATACATTATTTTTAAACTCAATTTTAAAAGCACGAAGCATCATAGCCGGCGATCTAAACGCAAAACATCAAAGCTGGGGATGTAATAAAAACAATCAAGCAGGTAATATGATCCTTCACCTTCAACGCCGCCGCAACCTAATCATCACTGCTCCAGATTCCCCATCGCATTTCTCTTCCCGTGGTTCATCCGACATCCTGGACATCGCATTCTCCTCCAATGTTCCCGTGACCAACCAGTCCTCTACAATAGATTCCTCTCTGTCAGACCATCTTCCTGTTCACTTCTGTGTCAACTGCCTGCCAGAAAAGAAATTCACCGGCCGCCGAGCAATTAACTATAACAAATTTTCGCGTTTAGTTGCCGATAATTGCCATCTTCTGAAGCCAGCTTCCATCAATAGCAGGAAAAAAGCCGACGAATTCGTGGAACTTCTCACCACCATTCTTCAAGACGCTGCTAACGACGCGAAATACGAGCTGCCCGAGAAATCCCTGCCTGACGCTCTCCCGGAGGACATCATTCAGCTAATTCAGCGACGAAACTTCGCGCGAAAATTTTGGCAGCATTCGAGGAAACAGGAAGACCGAAAAATCTACAATGCCCTACGAAATCGCGTTCAACGCGCAATTAAAACCCACCGCAGCGAAAATTGGACGAAAAAAATTGAATCTCTGCGAAGCGCCGACGGAACAATTTGGCCGATCGCAAAGGCATTAAAAAAAACCTCGCCGTCTAATTCTCTCCTCCGCAGAAGGCCGAATAGTTACAGATGCTGAAAAAGCAAATCTCTTCGCAGAAATACTTGAAAACCGTTTCTGCAACGACTTGCCATCTTCATTGGAAGAAGAATGCTCCATCACCTGGCTGAGTCTTCAGTATGCGCCAATCTCCGAACCAGAATATACAACTCCGGTCGAAATTGCAGCAGTCATCAAAACTCTCAAGAGGAAATCAGCGCCAGGCCCAGACGGGATTAATAATCGCTTGCTCAGAAACCTTCCAACGCAAATGTTCAAAATTCTTAGCATTTTTTTTAATTCTTTATTAAATATTTCGTATTTTCCCACTGCATGGAAGCTAGCGAAAGTCATCATGCTCCTCAAACCCAACAAAATTCCGTCCGATCCCAAATCCTACCGTCCTATTAGTTTATTAAATACATTGTCTAAGCTCTTTGAATCGATCATTCACTCCCGGCTCCGTGCGTTCCTCGACGAAAATGAAGTCATCCGGCCAGAGCAGACAGGATTCCGTCAACGCACTGCAACTACTCATCAGATCCTGCGATTGGTCGAGACAATAACATCTGGTTTCAACAGTAAGCTGATATCGCATGCTGTATTCCTGGACCTGGAAGCTGCGTTTGACAGGGTCTGGACTTTGGGCCTAATTCACAAGCTCTCCTCTCTCGAAATTCCCTTATACCTTACCAAATTAACCCAATCCTTTTCCTCTGACAGAACCTTTTTCGTCCAAATTAACTCCTCCGCTTCACAATTCCATTCCATTTCCTCCGGCGTTCCGCAAGGAGCAATCCTTTCCCCTACCTTATTCAACCTTTTTGTTAATGACACCCCAACCCATCCTAAATCGCACCTTTTCCAATATGCCGACGATACCACCCTTTTGGCTCAAGGTTCAGACCCGCACCGAACTGCCGACACCATGCAGGAGCATCTCGACGCCTATGAACACTGGGCCGACGACTGGAAGCTAAGCGTAAACGCTGAAAAATGCACTCATATCGTCTTTTCAAGACGCCCCAAAGCAGGCGATGGTCATCAATTGTTTTACGGGAACGCACGGATTCCAAAGAGCCAAACGGCGAAGTATTTAGGCGTCTTATTGGATAAAAGATTAACGTGGGCTAGCCACATTAGAACGCAAACTGAGAAATGTCAAGGTATTTATGCAGCATTATTCCCGCTGATGAAAGCCAATTCTCCATTACCTTTAAAAACTAAATTACTGCTCTACTCTTCCACCATAAAACCCTTGCTTACCTATGCCTCACCAGTGTGGCTTCATGCTAGTGCCACGCATTTAAAAAGAATACAAACGTGCGAAAATAAAATCGTGCGAAAAATTATAGGCGCACCCTGGTTTGTTAGTAATAAGCAAATCCGTAATGATCTAAATCTACTTCCTATTTTAATGCTCTTAAAGTCAAATCTCAGTAAATTTCAACTCACTTTCGCTAGAACTAATAATAAATTATTAAGTAACTTATGGGACTATGCTATTCCTAATACCTCTACCCACAGAACTCCTAAATGTGCCCTTATCCCTTCCCATATTCCTTTTCCCACTTAACCCCTGCAATTGCCCGGACTGAAACTTCACAGAAAACCACAAGTATAGTATAGAAACCACCGCCACCGCAGAAACCCGAAGAAGACAGCCTGGGACATTGGCTGGGAGCTCCGACCACCAGCATATAAGAAAACTCCGCGTTGCCTTGTTTACATTTAACAAAAACGTAAACTCCTCAATGCAAGTGATTTAGTGGCTTTGCTAATCGATGAAATACATTTAAAGCCATTTAATGACTACAAAGGAGGAAATGTAATTGGTTGTGCCTTTGATAACGAACAAGCTGCATCTAGTGCCTATGTTTTCATGATTAACAGTGTTTATCATGTTGTTGTCCACATTGTCCCCACAAAAACCATTGAGACTGAGTCATTGTGTTCATTTATGAAAAAGGTCATAATGGGACTGGAACATATTGGATTCAAGGTAATATGCATTGTGACTGATAACAATGCATCAATAAGGAAGCCATATCATTGGTAAATTCTACGCCTAAGTTATCGATTGCTTACCCTCATTCTTCTGATGTTACAAGGCCATTATTCTTTTCATTCGACGCAGTTCATACATTGAAACGTGTAATGAACAACTGGTCGGCACAAAAAGATTTTGATAAAAGTGTATCCGTATTTCGAATTTGATGACGATGGAGGTTGGTGGAAGTTTTTCGCGCAAAGGCCCTTCGACTCGGAACTCTTGTCTCCGAACTCTGCCAACCGAACCAGCCATACCTGGAGATCAAGACATGTATAGATAGTACGGCGGAGGAATACCTACTCCTGGCAATCAAGGGGAAGTGGGTGATGAGGCATAAGAATGCAGTTTGGAGTGAGAAGTACTCCACTTGTCCCATCACAATTCTCTCCTCCTCCAACACCTCACCCCACTATGTCTTTCCCCTCCTAGACTACCAATGACTTGCCTCTACCAGCTATCACCCCACTTGGTCATGTCTCAAACCCAGGAGATAGAGGAGAGAAAATCTGGCGGTAGGCGGTCCTCCCCCAACCCCGGCTTGGATGACGGAAGTTTTGCAGTGGTGCAAGTCAACAGGGGCGCCTAGCGGCAGATTTAATCGGATTCGGCTAACTTGAAGATCGCCCTATTACCCCTCCACCCCTTTGCAAATTCCCTCCCCTCCACCCTGACACGGCTCGGAGGTCGCAAGCTCTCTCTTGCTTCGGCGCTCGCGGTGGATAGATGGCTTGGCTGAGATGGGTGATTTCTGCAAAATTATACAGCTTGTACTTAGTTTTTGGTAATGTTTCCTATGGTATCATTAGTTATGATCGTTGTTTTCTGTAGAGGAAAGTGCCCAAATCCGGACCCCTCCCCCTAAAGTGGACCCCTGGCTTGTTTGCTCGGTACGATGCTGAACTCCATTGAAACCAAGAGTAACTAGTAGTTTAGACTTCTACCACTAAAAGGTGGAGCGCTCACGTCACCTGCTTCACCCGCCGGCTGTCAGTCCGCCATTACGTGATTTGTCGACGGATGAACTTTTTACAGTGTCATACACCATTCGACATTTCTCCTACATTTTTGTAAGTAAGGCTTTTAAGATATATATGTTCTTAAATAGTAAGAAATAAAGATAATATTTATCATCAAGCCATCTCATTTGAACGTACCGTTAAAAAGTTATTACGTAAAATACAATTAGGCTATAGTCGCTTAAAGTAGACCCCCATAAGTTTCCTAAAGTAGACCCCCATAAGTTTCCTAAAGTAGACCCCTTACATTTCATGTTTAAAAACCTGCTTTATGTGTCTCTACACTATATTATTCTCTTGAATTCTTTTTTAGATTTCAAGAGGATAATGGGGAAGGTTGACCATAGAAAGTGGAGTCCATCTAAAATGGCTAAAGCTATTGACGCAGTTCGAAAAAGTAAGATGGGTTGGAAGAAGGGTTCTAAGCAATTTAATGTACCGAAAACAACCCTTATGAGGTTGTCAAACATGTAATATGGTACTCCTGGGGAGGCAGCTAAAACAAACAGAGGCAGACCTACAGTTCTTGGGAAAGACCTGGAAAAAGAACTAGTTGAATACTGCTTAGCTATGGAGGCCTCTTTTTTCGGACTTACGCGAAATTACTTGAGAAGGATGGCCGTACAAGTGGCGGGAAAGAACAACTTAGGACATCCCTTCAAAGATGACATTGCTGGGAAAAAGTGGGTCAGTATTTTCCTTAAACGCCACAGAGCGAAATTGTCGGAAAGGAAACCTACTGGAACGTCCTTCCGCAGGGCCCTTGGGTTCAGCAAAGAGAACATAGAGAAATTTTATAAACTTCTGGAAAATGTCTATGACAAAGGAAAATTCACACCAGACCGAATATACAACGTCGATGAGAGTGGCATCACTGTGGTACAATCTAAAGTGCCAAAAGTAATTGGACTAAAAGGCAAAAGACAGATAGCTGCCCTGACATCAGGAGAACGTGGTGCCCTTATAACTGTTGTTGCCTGTATGAGTGCTAGTGGCTCCTTTGTCCCCCCTTTAGTAATTTTTCCAAGGAAAAACATGAGTGAGCAGTTGAAAAAAGGGGCTCCACCCGGTACACAATTTGCAGGACACCCATCGGGATGGATTCAATTCAACTCCTTCACTCAGTGGTTTAGACACTTCGTCGACTAATCCCAGAGAGGAAAAACCAGTGTTGTTGCTATTAAATGGCCACTTTAGCCACACAGAACATCGAGGTTAATGATTAGGCCAAACCCAATTGTTTGAGTCGTTCGCGCCTGGTATCGCTGCTGGTCTACCAGGGAGCCGCGAGGGGCGCTGACGCACCGATCGCACGAGACGAACGATGATGTGTCGTCCAGGGACTTGAACGGGAGCAGTCAAGCCAGGCAGTCACAAGCAGTCATTCAGTCTGTCGCCGAGTCATCAAGTCACCAGTCTGCCTGCTAGTCTCTGTGTAGTCGCCTGGGAGCCCTGTCTCCTTGCCAGTCTTTGTAATAATTATTCAAACAAGAAAATAAACGCAAGTTATTCAAACGAGTCTTTTCGGTAACGATATCCTGTAAGAATTATCGAGCAGTATCGTCCTAACATCATTTGGTAGCAGAGCTGCGGTTCGAGTCGCCACGAGGGTGCAAGTCTCCAGCGTGCTTTTCATGTGGTTGCTGTCGTCGTTATTAATTGCCTAAAATTAATGAAGACGAAGTCTACGAGTCAACAGGCGAACTTCTGAGCGGTGCTAGTGGCCCACATCACCAAGAGTTCCAGTCGTCCATTTGACCGACGGCCCGGAGGAGTCGGGTGGAGTTCCACTGTCCTCGACACGACGCACACCGGCTCGTGCATCGCCTTGGGGAGAATCAGCTGTTCTCTCAACACGCCCGGAGCGAGACTGATACGTATCAATAATTCCTTTCTTTCTTGTCGAAGTCTCTCGCTGAATCAGAATGATTGCATTTCTCTCTCCAATTAACGGAGTCAAGTCGTTTCAGTATAACTTGGCTATTAATGTATAAATTTCTTTTCGTAATTGAATTCATTTACGCAAGTAGTAATTATTCTCGCAGTGATGTCCGACGGGCAATCCTTGTTACGAAAGCAGAATGTAACTGCAAATCGAATCCTAAATTTCATAAAGAATACGAAAGAGAAGAAGTCTCAAAGGATTCAGACGGAATTTTACTTCCAGAGTCGATTAGAATTACTCGATAATTATTGGAAAGAATTCTATACCAGACATTACGAACTGATTGAATTTGAGGAGTCATTGAACGAAGATGATTATTTTAAATTCGATTCATTTAATGCAATCGAAGATGAATACTTGAGCGCGAAAGCCATATTGATGGCCGATAAGCACCAGTGTAAAGTAGTCGAGGCTTCTGGCTCACACTCGCAAAACCAAGCATGCGAGGTTCAAGTTGAAAATTATGATTTAAGTATTAAATCTATACCCTCGCTGAACGTCCCGAAATTTAGCGGGAAACAGCGAGAGTGGGAAACCTTTAAGGGTTTATTCAGTTCTATCATAAAAGACAATCCCAAGCTTACTCCTATTGTAAAGTTACAATATTTGTTAAACAGTTTGGAAGGTCCCGCTGCTCAACGAGTAAAGGGAATTAATGGAACAGACGCGAATCTGGAAGTGGCGTGGGATAAACTATTACGTCGCTATGACAACCCACGAATTCGCTTGGCAAGTCATCTAGAAAGGCTAATTCATGCAAAACCTGTGAAACATAAATCACCTAGTGAAATTAATCGCTTAATAGATATAGCTGAGGAAGCCATTCAAGGGCTACGTGATTTGCAATGCCCTGTTGATCATTGGGATCAATGGTTTGTTCATTTAATTTGTCAAAAATTAGATTTAGAAACAAGGGAAGCGTGGGAAATAACGCAGGAAACCGTTGAGGGTTTCTCGACTTACAAAAGTTTAAATGTATTTTTAGAAAAACGGGTGAGATCATTAGGCCAAGTTAATTTTGAAGAAAAATTCGAAAGAGCTAATACTCAAAGCTCAAAGCAAGGCAATCCTAAATTCAGGCAGACTCACGTCAATGTTGCTCAGTCAAACACCAGGAAAAGGAGAGATTTATCTTGTATTTTATGTAAGGGCGATCATTCCTTAAGCTTTTGTTCACGGTTCGGTGAGATGACGGTGGCAGAAAGAAAGGAAGTATTGCAGCGAAACAAACTTTGCTTGAATTGCCTTCGCCAAAATCATTTGTTACCAGAGTGCCATATCACTAGTCGATGTTTAATTTGTAATGAGAAACATCATACTAAGTTACATTTGGAGAGTCCCAAGACAAATGTTACACAGAACTCAAGTTCCAATAATGTAAAATCGTCAAATTCTTCGCAAGCTGGGAAACTTGACGAAACAGCTGCAGTGTTTACGTCATTGGTTGGCAAAACTGTTTTACTTGCCACTGCACGGGTAGTGCTAAAATCAAATACTGGTAGTGCCATTACTGTTAGAGCATTACTGGATCCGGCAGCAGAAAGATCCTTTATTTCAGAAAGTGTTGCCAATTCATTATATTTAAAAAGAACGAAGGTGAATGTTTCAGTCACTGGAGTGGGGGGAACGGTTAATACTATCTCACATGGTTCAGCCACTCTTAATTTATGTTCTAACATTCATACATCGTTTTCTCTGAAAATTCCAGTCCTTATTCTAAATAAGCTGACTTCAGTTTTACCAAACCGGGAGGTCACTCACAACAACTGGCCTCATATCCAAGGTCTGCAGTTGGCAGATCCCTTCTACTATAAGCGGCTACCAATCGACTGCATCCTTGGAGCTGATGTCTATGCCGCTGTGCTGAGAAATGGAGTTAAGCGCGGACCACGGGCTACACCGGTTGCACAAGAGACAGTCCTCGGTTGGATCCTCACAGGCCAAACAGCCGCGGGCAGACCGGAGGTTTCTTCATGTCACCATATTGCCGCGTTCCAGACAACGGTGCAACCAGATACATCGGAAATGCTCTCCAGGCTTTGGGAATTGGAGGAACTCCCATCGCAGCCCAGGAGATCACCCGAGGATGACCGCTGTGAGCAACTCTACAAGGAGACTGTATATCGCAACAAAGAGGGACGCTATGTGGTAAAGTTACCTTTATTTGACACACCACACTTTCCAGGCTCGAGAGACACGGCCCTTTCTACATTTCTGAGAGCGGAAAATCGTAGGCAAAGAAAACCGACACTAAACATAGCCTACATCCACTTCATGGAGGAGTACGAGAATTTGGGACATATGGTGACAGTTCCACATGCAGATGCTCATAAACAATCGTCTTATTACATGCCACACCACGAAGTTGTTCGCACTGACGGAACAAAAAAAATTAGGGTAGTATTCAATGCATCTAGAAGCTGTACCACGGGGTTTTCTCTCAATGACTTCTTAAAGTCAGGCCCAAAGTTACAACTTGATTTGCCAATGCTTTTAACTCGTTGGAGAATGTACAAATATGTGTTTAGTGCTGACATTGTCAAAATGTTCAGGCAAATTCTAGTACGGGAGGATGATGCGGACTATCAGCGAATCGTTTGGCGATCAGACCCCACTAAACCCATTCAAGACTACAAGTTGACAACAGTTACTTATGGCACAGCTTCAGCACCTTATCTTGCAATCAGAACATTATTACAATTGGCAGAAGATGAGGAAGAACGGTATCCGATGGGATCCGCAATTCTTCGAACTCAAACCTATGTTGATGACATATTTTCTGGTGGAAACACTATTGAAGACGCGATACTCAAGAGAGATCAACTTATTGAGATACTCAAGTCAGCCGGATTCCCATTAGGAAAGTGGTCATCAAATCATCCCACTCTACTCACAGGAATTCACACTGCCTTGTCCAATGAGAAGTGTATTGTATATTCAGACACTGTGCCCACACTAGGCCTAAAATGGTCACCAGAATTCGACTATTTTTCATTCAATGTTAACTGGTTAACCTCTTCGTCAATCATCACATCTAAAAGGACAATCCTATCCCAAGTAGCTAAACTCTTCGACCCCTTGGGATGGTTATCCCCAGTTGTAATTGCAGCCAAGATACTTTTACAAGATTTGTGGTTGTCAGGGATTGATTGGGATAGTCCAGTAGTAGTAGTGTTTATTTTATAGGGTGCGTCGGCGGCTAAGGCCATTTTGCACCACTCACTGACTGGTATTGATAAAGGGGATTAGGCCCGTTCTGAAATTAACGTGTCAATAATTTACAATAGGTATCATTTATATTTTATTGAAAAGTCGAGTTGAGTGTAGGAATGCTATCAGTCGGGAAATGTTTTCGGGAGTGTCTCCTAGTACCTCAGCTAGGTTGACTCCGAGGTTGTGATTCACCCGTGCAGTACGATATCTTGCACAGTCCGTCAGGATATGTCGCACTGTTAGTGGACAATCGCAATTTAAGCATTGGGGCTGTATTCTCTCTTCGGTGAAGAGGTATGAATGGGTTAATAAGCAGTGACCAATTCTTAAGCGTGTTAAAACCACTTCCTCCCTGCGGACATTTCTTATAGAGGTCTGCCACGCAGTTATTACGGGCTTTATTTCCCGAAGTTTGTTATTTTGGATTTCGAGCCATTGCGTCTTCCAATTTTGTCTAATCATACCCCTCATGGCATTCCCTAAATCTTCCGCTGGCATTAACTGAAAATCTGTATCCGGAGACCTGAGCGCATCTTTGGCTGCAGAGTCTGCTTTCTCATTCCCTGGTATGCCCACATGTCCAGGGACCCAAACGAAGCTTATAGATGTCCCTTTTTTACTCAGGGATAACAGAGTGCTTTGTATGTCCTGAACAATGGGGTGACAAGGAGAATAAAGAGATATGGATTGGAGAGCACTGTAAGAATCTGTACAGATCATAAATGACGCAACACTGTTTTTAATGGATCGGAGAGCAATCCTAATGGCAGTGAGCTCAGCCGTAAAAATGGAACAGTACGGATGCAATTTTGCCTTAAGGACTCCATGATATGGGGATACCACAGCGCACCCACAGGCGGTATCCGATTTCGAACCGTCAGTGTACACGAACGTAGATTCGGAGTTTTCGGCGCGGAATTCCTTGAAAAGTTGTTGGTATTCTCCCGGCATAGTAGTAGATTTAGAGCAGCGAGTAAGATCAAGTCTCAAAGCTGGCCGGGGAATTAACCACGGCGGCACGTTGCTGTACCCAGTGGGGTACGTGGCGGGCAAGGTAAAATTGCGTTCTGCGATAAGGTTTCTGAAGCGAACACTTAGAGGTTTAGTGGATCTTGTCTTTCGGTTAAAAAGGTCTAAAAGCAGTGGGTGAGAAATAATGTTAAAACAGGGGTGGTTCGGCGCGGATAAAATTTTTGTGGCATAATTGCACATCAACGTCTCTCTGCGATTGACTAGGGGAGGCTCTCCTGCATCGGCGTAAATGCTCAAGACAGGGGAGGTCCTGAAGGCACCGGTTGCTAAACGCAGTCCCGTATTATGAACCGTCGAGAGCGGTTTCATGTAGGTCTCACGGGCGGATGAGTACACAATCGATCCGTAGTCTAGCCTTGAACGTACTAATGCTCGATACAGCATAAGCATTGAGGTACGATCCGCGCCCCATGTCGAATGTGACAGAAACCGTAAAATGTTCAGAACTTTGAAGCATTTGTCTCTTAGAGCTCGGAAATGTTCGCGCCAATTCAGGCGCCGGTCCAATGTCATACCCAGAAATCGGGCGTTCTCAACGTAAGGAAGCTCATTACCATTGAGATATAGGGACGGTGGGGCTTGTACACCCCGTCCTCGGTAAAAGTGAATGCATTTCGTTTTCTCAGTAGAGAAACGGAATCCATTCCTCTGAGACCAAACGGAGAGCTTATTCAGAATCAGCTGGATCAGCCTAGAGGCATTCGTTAATTTTGATGACCTGCAGAAAATTGCGAGGTCATCAACAAACAAGGAGCCCATAACTGGGGAGCGGATACACTCGGTCACATCGTTTATCGCAATGGCAAATAGGGTCACGCTCAGTACGGACCCCTGGGGTACTCCATTTTCTTGTGGATATAAGGTAGATAGATATTCACCTATTCTAACTTTAAAAACTCGGGCATACAGAAAATTTTTAATGAAAATAGGTAGATTTCCTTTAAACCCCCATTTATCAAGTGTCTTCAGAATTTTGTACCGCCAAACACGGTCATACGCTTTCTCTAAGTCGAAGAACACGCCAATTACGTTTTGCCGCAAGAGAAATGCTTCCTGAATGAAACTGTCAGTCCTGACGAGATGGTCGGAGGTTGACCTACCCCGTCGAAAGCCGCACTGGATATCCGAAAGAAGGTTCCGCCGCTCCAACCACCAAACGAGACGACGGTTGACCATTCTTTCCATCACCTTGCATACGCAGCTGGTGAGAGATATCGGTCTATAGTTGTTTGGGTCCGATCCATCTTTTCCTTGTTTAAGGATGGGTACGACTATGGACTCCCTCCAAGGGTCTGGAAAACTACCCTCTGACCAAATTTGGTTAAGGGATCGCAGCATATGGGGGAGTGCTTCTTTGGGAAGATTTCTTAGAAAAGCGTTATGCACCTTATCTATTCCTGGTGAGCCGTCACGGGATTCGAGGATGGCGGAGGTCAACTCCCACAGAGAAAAGGGGTCGTTGTAAACCTCGCCAGAGTCTCTCGGGTTAAAGGTAAGAGGTATCGTCTCATTCTGCTCTTTCAGTGTTCTAAATGGTTCGTCGTAGCTGCCGTTACAACTCGTCTCCGCAAGTCGACGTCCGAAGCACTCGCTTATTTCGGGAGGTGTCGTCAGAACTCGGTCAGTCTCCTTCAGGGATGAAATTGCAGGGTTGTGGTTAGAGCCAGAGATGCTTTTAATCTTCCTCCAGATGTTGGATATGGGAGTCCTGTGGTTTATAGAACACACAAACTCCTCCCATGAAGCTTTCTTGGCCTCCTTAACCACTTGCCGAGCTTTCGCTCTGAGGCGCCGGAAGGCGGTGAGATTTGTCGCCGTAGGATATTTGCTAAATATTCGGAGTGCCCTCTTTCGCACCTGTATAGCTTTTGCGCACTCCTCGTTCCACCAAGGAACTGTGGGCCTGTGAGATTTGCATTTAGAACGGGGTACGGTGGAATTTGCGGCTTCTAGAATGTTATCTGTGAGTACTTTTATGTTCCCCACACCATTCACATTGTCGTCGTGGTTAAAATAAAAATTTCTTTTAAAAAGAGACCAATTGGCCTTGCGGACAACCCAATTGCTTGGTTGAGTCGGACGGTGGATAAAACCGCCACCTTTAGTAATTAAAATAGGGTAGTGGTCGCTACCGCATAAATCTTTATGTACGGACCACTCAAGCCTACGCATTAGGCCACCTGTCGAAATACTTAAGTCGATACACGAGAAGGTACCGTTGAAGCTGTTGAATCGAGTTTTTTCACCGGTGTTTAGTAAAAACAAGTTAAGGTCATTGATAAAATTTGTGACTATGTGTCCCCTTTGATTGCACTGAGTTCTTGTGCTACCCCATAGGGTGTCGTGTGCGTTGAAGTCACCCATTAAAACATAGGGCCGAGGTAACTGACGAACGAGGGATTCTAAATTAACTCGACTCACAGGTGCACCTTCCGGCAGATATACGTTGCAGAGAGTAATTGCCTCGGGTGCGTGTACTGTCACTGCAATTGCCTGCAGCGGAGTGTCCAATTGCACTCGTGAGGTGTATAGGGCCTCCCGAATAGCAATTGCCACTCCACCCTGGGCTCGCTGACCACTGGTGTCGTCAAGTCTAAAAAATTTAAAACCTTTTAAAACCGTCTTGTCTGTCAGCTTAAAATGCGTCTCTTGCAGGCATATGCAGACGGGGTTATAGTCTCTAATTAAAACAACCAGCTCCTCCTTGTGCCTATAAAAACCATTCATATTCCATTGTAGAATAAAATTCATGGTTTAAATTGTTAAAATAAATAAATAAATAGGTTAAAATCTGGAAATGTACGTATGTACACAGTGAGCGGAGGATCAACGTTTTAACCGCTGTTTCCTCTGCTTTATCCTGGCCTGGAACACTTCTGTGTCCGAGACACAGAGGTCTTCTTCCATGGCATCATATTGTGCATCTTTAGAGGATGTGGGTGGGGGTGTTTTATCCCGCTTATTCCCAGCATCCTCAGAAGTAGATTTTGGGTTTTTCTTAGGGGAAACCGCCTTAGAATGACTTTTCCTGTCTGTGACTTTATTAATTTGCTTTTCTGTTTTTTTTTGTTCTCGTATGGGCATCTTCGTGCTCTCAATGCGAAAATCATTATAAGTCTGAGTAGAGATGGTACATGTAGTTTTTTTAGTGGTGGTTGCGACTATTTGCGAATACGATTTTGAAAATGTTGGGGCCATCTGTGACCGGTATTTCATTCGTGCCTCGGAATAGGGGATTCTTTCCAGGGTCTTTATTTCCATTATCCTCCTTTCATCTTTCATGACGGGACAATCTCGGGAGTACGATGGATGCGTGCCCTCGCAGTTGACGCAGAAAGGCTCCGATGAACATTTCTCACCGTCATGCTTGTCCTTGCCACAGCGCGGGCAGGTGTTCTTGCCCTCACATCGCGGTGCGATGTGGCCGAATTTTTGGCATTGAAAGCAACGCATCGGGTTGGGAAAGAAAGGTCTCACAGGTACCGATTCATAGCCTAGGTAGACTTTGCTCGGGATTTTATCCAAACCGAACGTGAGGATTACCGAGGTAGTATTAATCACTTCACCGTTACGCTTCGTTGTAAGTCGTCGACAATCAATGACACCCTGGGAAGCCATCTCCTTCTTAATTTCGTCTGGTTCGACATATAGTAGGTCGTAGTGGCTGATCACACCCCTAGATGTATTTAGAGTACGGTGGATCTCGACATTGATTGGTATATCGTGCAACTTATCTACTTTTAACAATTTTTCGGCTTGTACGTTATTGGCTGTTTCGATTAGTAGGGAACCATCTCTTAGTTTCTTTACTGAGTTTGGCTCTCCTGGAATGATGGCTTGAAGTGCTTTTTTAATGAAGAAGGGAGAAACCTTTTTCAAATTTTCGCCGTCCTTGGAGCATTTCAATGACAGAAACCGTTTTGCTCTTTCGAATAACTGTTCTCCTCCGCCCGTGTCCGGGCGGGATCTCTTTGGTGGAGGAAGAATTTCAGACTCCATACTACGTTATATTTCATCCCCTGGGCTCCCCACCCACCACGGAGCCACACATTCGGGACGCCACACCGAGATTCGGTGTGGTCGCCAGGGCTACCCAAGGGACATAGGAACCTTCGAAAGGGGGTCTCTTTCGGGTTAGAACCTCCAGCGCGGGGGCCCTCCGAACCCACACGCCTTCAGCCGCCCTACGGAGACCCCCATATCTCCAGCACTAACCCGTCCTGGCGTACGCTCGGAAGGAGCCGCCAAGCTCCCCAGCCGCCAGGAGCCGATTGACCGAGCTGGGCTCTTCTCGGCCGCCCGTTTTGCGGGGAATCCAGGGCCGAAGTGGAGTGTTGAACTCCGGCCCATACCGGGTATCCGACGCCCAGCTGGGTGCCGGAGAGCTCACCCACCAGGATCCCCTTCTCCCCCACGTACGGGTCTCCACGCACGGCAAACACGTGGGTGATTCTGGACGCCAGATCTTACGGCTACTCAGAGCAGCAGAGTCACATGCTGTCTGGACACTATCCGAGCGAGCGACGGGGTTTTTTTACGAGCTTGTCTCCTCGGTGGGCTCGGGTCCGTGGGGGCGCGACTCCCCAAAGGAAGAGATAACTCTCCTCCCCCCGTGCGGGGGGGGTAGTCCAGTCACTGGCAAGCTGGCAGATAGTTAGTTAGTTAGTTATTATTGTTTTTAGGGTGCGTCGACATCTTAGGTCATTTTGCACCGCATCATTCCATTCGTAGAAATTCATTTTGGGAGTATCACGTCATAAACCTTAACCTGAAGGAATCTGGATATTTATTTCCTCGGAATATAAAATAATAGGTGAGAAAGGTGTGTGCGTGAATACAAGTTGTGTAACGAGGTTAGATTTCATTCAGCAGACCAATAGTTTTCAGAAATTTTATTACCCGACTAAGACGTTCAGGGTCGTCACGAAGCATGTCGTTTAGTCCTCCAACAAGGTTCATCCTATATCGCAATACCCGATATAGGTCACATTCCGTCAGGATATGTCTCACACTGATTATAGAGTCACATTCCTCACAATGAGGCGGGATTTTCTCTTCTGTGAATAGATAGGAGTGAGTCATGGCGCAGTGCCCTATCCTCAGTCGTGTGATGACTACCTCCTCTCTCCGAGTATTCCTGACCGAAGAGGCCCACTCTGACACGTCAGGTTTCACGCTACGGAGTTTGTTCCCCGTTTGGGAACACCAGCGTTCTTTCCACTGATTTAGAACGATTCTCTTCCACGCTACCTGGAGATCACCTGCAGGCACTGGCATTGTATTGCGTTCTATATCGGATAGAGCCTCTTTCGCCGCTCTGTCTGCCTTTTCGTTTCCGCGTATTCCCATATGCCCTGGTATCCACATGAAACTGATTTTCGCACCCCTCATTTGGAGGGAGTGGAGGGCAACATGAATTTCGTTTGCAATGGGATGCGACGGAGAGAAACGGAGTATGGTCTGCAGAGAGCTCATTGAGTCAGTGCAGATGACATGAGGTGTGTCATTTTGATGGATTCCCTGAAGGGCCATCCACAGAGCAATCAATTCAGCCGTGAAAATACCGCACAGAGGGCTGAGCTTCCGCTTGATGACGCCGTGGTGATTTGAGACCACGGCACATGCACACGCCGAATCAGTTTTCGACCCGTCCGTGTACACGGGAATTAACTCTGGGTTGAGGGCTAAGAATTCGTTGAAGAGCTGCTTGAACTCGGCGGCCGAGGTGGAACTCTTGAGACGTCTGTGGAGTCGCGTATCGCATAACGGTCTCGTCTTCTCCCATGGAGGTAGTCTAGAAGTAGTAGCGGGGAATAATACGGGAACGTTGAACGGACATTCGTCTAAAAAGTTTCTTAGCCGTACGCTTACTGGTGTGGTGGCTTTCCGTCGTCGGTTAAATATTTCTAAAAATCGTGGTTTGAAAATGACATTATGCCCTGGGTGATTTCTCGTCGCTAAAAGTTTTGCAGCGTAGTTGCACATTAGAAACTTCCGTCGCGTTTCGAGAGGTGGTTCTCCAGCTTCAGCACACAAACTCAGGATGGGTGACGTCCTGAAAGCCCCAGTTGCCAAGCGCAGGTCAGCATGGTGTACGCTTGATAGTGGTTTCAGGTAGGAGTCACGTCCAGACGAATAGACTATGGACCCGTAATCTAATCTGGAGCGTACTAGTGCGCGGTACAATAAAATCATTGAGGAGCCATCCGCTCCCCAAGTCGTTCCAGTTAAAAACCGTAAAATATTTAAAATCTTCAGACATCTCTCCCGCAAGTCTTTTGTGTGTTCACGCCAGTTTAGCCGTCGGTCAAATATCATCCCCAAGAAGCGATATGACTCAACGAAAGGGAGTAAAGCATTGCCCAGGCGAAGGTTTGGTGGGAAATGAATCCCACGCATACGGTGGAAATGCAGGCACTTAGTTTTCTCCGCAGAGAATCGAAATCCGTTTCGCTTGGACCACACGTTCAGCCTGTTGAGAGTAATTTGCAACTGCCGTCCTGCTGTTGCAACTCTAGACGAACGGCAAAATATCGCCAAGTCGTCTACAAATAGAGATCCCATCACCGGTTCCTGAATACAGTCGACTACGTCGTCAATAGCAATGGCGAAGAGAGTCACGCTTAAAACTGAGCCCTGGGGTATGCCATTGTCAAGTGAATAAAATTGTGAGAGATGCCTTCCTGTTCGTACCTTAAAAACTCGGTCGGTTAAAAAGTTTTGAATAAAAATCGGCAAGTTCCCCCTAAAACCCCACGCATGAAGCCTGTCTAAAATTCTCCTCCGCCAGACTCTGTCATACGCCTTTTCTAGGTCGAAAAAGACTGCTACGACATGCTGTCGAAGGAGGAAGGCTTCCTGAATAAAATTTTCTGCACGGACGAGGTGATCTAATGTGGATCTACCTCGGCGGAAGCCACATTGAATGTTTGAGAGAAGCTTTTGCCTTTGCAGCCACCACATGAGTCTCCGATTTATCATTCTCTCCATGACTTTACATAGGCAGCTTGTGAGGGAGATGGGTCTGTAATTATTCGGGTCAGCTTTTTCTTTTCCTTGTTTAGGGATAGGTACCACTATTGACTCCCGCCATGACGATGGAAAATCCCTATCAACCCAAAGTTGGTTATAAGTGAGCAGAACTTCGTCCAATGCCTTTTCCGGAATATTACGGAGGAATGCATTATGTACCTCGTCCAACCCTGGCGAGGTGTTCCTGGTGTCTTCGATGGCGGAGGTGAGTTCCCACAGGGTGAACGGGTCGTTGTACGGAGCATCTGTATCACCTTCTAAGAAAGAAAGGCGAGAGGTTTCGTGTTGACGTTTACGGTGGAGAAAGGAGCCGTGGAAGTTATCATCGCTGCTTGTGTTGGCTAGGACCTGCCCAAAAGCTTCCGAAATGGCGGGCGCTGTTGTCAATAAATTGCCATCAATTTTCAAGTAGGGCACGTTGTTAGGCTGTCCCGAAGCTGAAATGGATTTGACCTTGCGCCATACCTGCGCAAGTGGCGTTTTATAGTTAACACTTGCAATAAATTCCATCCATGAGATCCTTTTAGCCTCTTTCACCACACGACGAGCTTTGGATCGCAGGCGGCGGAAAGAGGCCAAATTTGTTGCTGTGGGGTACTTATTAAATATTCGAAGAGCCTTCTTACGAATACTAATAGCTCTGGCACATTCATCGTTCTACCATGGTACCCGTGGTCGTTTTGCCTTACCTAGAGATCGCGGTACACTAACATTTGCAGCTTCTATGATGGCCGAAGTTAAGATCTCGATGTTTTGTACAGCGTCCCGATTATTATCGTGTAAGTATTTAAAACATTCTTTAAAATGGTCCCAGTCGGCTTTACGGGGAAGCCAGGTAACCGGTCGATTAAAATTGTCATTTACACAGTGGTCTTTTGGTATTAAAAGCGGGAAGTGATCGCTTCCACATAGGTCGTCGTGCACGGCCACGCTAGTCTTCGTTACAAGACTGCTTGATAAAATACAAAGGTCTATGGAGGAGTACTCACCATTAAAACTGTTAAAACGTGTCTTTTCCTTGCTGTTCAATAAAATAAGGTTAGAATCTATAATAAAATTAGATAAGATTCTTCCTCGCCGGTTTTGCTGGGTCCTTGTGCTACCCCACAAGGCGTCATGCGCGTTAAAATCTCCAAGCAATATAAAGGGCTTAGGTAGTTGGCGGGTAAGGTTCTCCAAGTTGCACCGCGTGACCGGCGCACCCTCCGGTAGGTAAACGTTGCATACCGTTATAGTCTCCGGAGCATGGATTGTCACCGCTACTGCTTGAAATGGAGTGGTCAAGTGCAATTGGGAGGTGTAAAGGGTCTCCCGAATAGCAATTGCCACTCCACCTTGGGCTCTTTGACCACTGGTATCGTCGTGTCTAAAAACATTAAAACCCTTTAAAATTCCTTTATCTGTAGCTTTAAAATGCGTCTCTTGGAGACAAACACAACTAGGGTTAAAATCACGAATTAAAATGGTAAGCTCCTCCCTGTGTCGGTAAAAACCATTACAGTTCCACTGCATGATAAAAGCCATTAAAATAGGGAATAAGTTAAATAAATAAACTAAAACTCGGTCACTAGGCTAGAGGGAGACTCAACGCTTAAAGCGTCTCTTCTCCTTAGCCTTCGCCCGGTTTATCTCTGACTCCGAGATATCATCTTCATCCATGGATTCTGGTAGGCTATGTATAGCCTTACCAGATGGACCGGGGGACTGGGACTTCCCACGCTTGTTTTGCATGGTCCCTGAGTTGGCGTTCTTCTTCGAAGAATCCAACACGGCGTCATTTTTTCCTGTCGGAATGTTCTTTGTTACCGGTTTTGTAGCCTTATCCGGTTTGGCTTGGTTGTTGCTGTTGTCCGTTGTTTTATTCTCTTTCACGTTCTTTTTGTTTCCTTGGCTTACATTGTTGTTATTATTATTAACTGAGGTGTCTACTACTGCAGCGTACGATCTTGAAAAGGTAGGTGCCATTGACGTTCTGAATTTTTTGCGGGCTTCAAAATAGGGTAACTTCTCCACAGTCTTGAT
Source organism: Ischnura elegans (assembly GCF_921293095.1). Classification (NCBI taxonomy): domain Eukaryota; kingdom Metazoa; phylum Arthropoda; class Insecta; order Odonata; family Coenagrionidae; genus Ischnura; species Ischnura elegans. Next base: position 91,144,417 of record NC_060249.1, read on the forward strand.
TTCCATGATTTTCTTCTCTTCCATCATTTTGGGACAATCACGGGCGTACACTGGGTGTGTACCCTCGCAATTGACGCAGGATGGATCTGAGGTGCAGGAATCACCGTCATGTTTATCTTTGCCGCAGCGTGGGCAGGTGGCCTTGCCCTGGCATCTTGTTGCGATGTGGCCGAAACGTTGGCATTGGAAGCATCGCATAGGACTGGGGATGAATGGTCGGAATGACACAGATTCTTAGCCCACATATACCTTTTCGGGAAGTGTGTCGCGTGAGAATGTTAGAATTACTGATGTGCTATTTATCAGCTCCCCGTTCCTTTTAATTTTTAATCGGCGACAGTCTATTACGCCTTGTGGAGCCATCTCCGTCTTAATTTCATCATCGGACACATAGAGGAGGTCATAGTTGCTGATTACACCCCGGCAAGTGTTAAGGGTGCGGTGCACTTGAACCTTGACAGGGATATTATTAAATTTCTCTAATGCGAGTAATTTTTCGCTTTGTGCTTCGTTTGTTGTCTGTATTAAAAGCGTTCCGTCTCTTAATTTTTTGGCGGATTTTAGGTCACCAGTCACCGTCGCTGAAAGGAGACACCTTAGTAAGGGTCTCCCCTTCGTTTACACATTTCATCACAAGAAATCTGCGGCAAGCGGAAGTTATGTTTACTCCCCCGTCCGTTTCCGGACGGGATCTTTTCGTTGGAGGCAAGAAGTTATTGTCCATACACACATACAATATTCATCCCCTGGGCTCCCCACCCACCACGGAGCCACACATTCGGGACGCCACACCGAGATCCGGTGTGGTCGCCAGGGCTACCCAAGGGATATAGGAACCTTCGATAGGAGGCCTCTTTCGGGTTAGAACCTCCAGCGCGGGGGCCCTCCGAACCCACACCCCTTCGGCCGCCCTACGGAGACCCCCATATCTCCAGGGGGTCTATTCTGGTTCTTTCTGGCTATAGCAACCGAGATTTGTGGAAAAAATTGGCGAACGGTGACTGAATTCGTATTCTCGTTTTCATTCGTTAGGTATTTCGCAAGGTAAGCTTCGCTTCGTTCCTCTGGCGACGAAAAAGTTATTCTCGTTCTGTCTGGCGAGCAATTATCGAATGTGAACATTCGACAAGAGCGAATTTTGTTAGCGACGACAATGAACTCGCTCTAGCGACTCGGCGAAAGAATTGATGAGAGAACGACTCGTGATTTAATTACAGCTATACACCATTATTATGTTACATTTTTGATCCCAATTAGATTAATTGTTATTTTAATGCTTGGCATGCAACGCGCCTTGTTGTTCTACGTAATTAAATTGATGGGATTAAAAGTGGGTTTTCATTTGAATGAACCGTGAAGCTGTTGTGTCATTAGTGTTTGCGTTGAAGACGGGAATGGCGGCCTTACAACCGATGCTAAATGCGTTAGCTGCGGAAGTGGAGGAAAATGAAGAGGCTGCGGTGATGCGTTCCCTGAGGGATAGAAGTAACGCATTCGATCTTTCGGATGAAAGATATAGGAGGTACTTCCGCCTCTCCAAAGATGCAGCTAGGTATTTGTGCAATGCCATCAGAGAAACATTCCGACGTCAGCGTTCACATGCCCTTAGTGTGGAAATTCAGGTATGTCAAGCAATGAATAGTTTTATTCACATTGGTTTAATGTTCATGAATTTGAAGTGTCTTTTATCTCCTTTATATAGGTATTAGCAGCGCTGAGATTTTTCGCTGTTGGCTCATATCAGCGAGCCGTTGGGCAGGAGCGATTTATATCGATGTCCCAGCCTGCTATCAGCAGAGCTGTTAGAAAGGTTTCGAAAGCAATAACAGAAAAACTTGGTAGTGAATGGGTTAAGTTCCCCATAAACGAGGAGCAGCGGAACACGATAAAGAGGAGGTTTGATACATTTTTTTATGCTTTATATGAATATATGCACAGGCTACCTGAATTAGCAAAGAGTGAATTATGTGTATGATTTTACACTTTCCCGACAAATAACTTTAGAAAAATCTTCTCGGGATTGCGCGCGGGTTAGATTATTTAAGAGCGCCGACGTTTCGGGTACCGACTCGCTACCGAATGAATTGCGAATGAATGGTGAGAATGGGTAGCGAGTCGGTACCCGAAACGTCGGCGCTCTTAAATAATCTAACCCGCGCGCAATCCCGAGAAGATTTTTCTAAAGTGAATTATGTGGTTGTGTAATTTTATTCTGTTCCTAGATGAATCACATTAATTTGACTGACTCTGAAATGTTACTTTATAACTGTGAGATTAAAGAGTGACTATATGTTTCAACCATTATGATAGGTAGTAGTAGTGTTTGGATTTAGGGTGCGTCGACGGCAAGGTCATTTTGCACCACTACTGTGCTATTTAATTACAATTGTTATGTATAAAGTAATCTAATGCATCTGATGTCTTCGTTGAAAGTGTACATAATTAGACTTTATTAAAAATGTTTATTTCTCTGAGAAACCGAAATGTACATATTAAGTTGGTAGGGTGGTCTCCTAAAAGGGTTTTTAGGTCTCCCCCTAGATTATTTCGCCTTCGCGCTTCGCGGTACTTAACACAATCTAGCATGATGTGTCTAATACTTAATGGACATTTACAATCCCCACATTGGGGAGGTTCCTTCTCTTCAGTAAAGAGATACGCATGGGTCAGGGGGCTGTGCCCTATCCTCAATCGTGTAAGTACTACTTCCTCTCTCCGATTACTACGAGCTGAGGAGGGCCACGCTGCTACCGTGTCCTTGATGCCACGGAGCTTGTTATTATTTAGAATCCTCCATGACTCCCTCCATTTTCCAAATACCACGTTTCTTAGAGATGCTCGTAAGTCCTCGTGGGGAACCAGCGTTGAGACTAGAACTTCGTTATTCAGAGCTTCCTTGGCCATAGCGTCTGCTATCTCATTCCCGGCTATCCCCTCATGTCCCGGTACCCACAGAAAATGGATATTCAAACCCTTTCTCGAAAGGGTCAGCAGGAGAGAGTGTATTTCTTGCACGATCGGGTGCACGGGTGAGAAGCCAGAGATGGCTTGTAGCGAGCTCCTGGAGTCAGTGCATATCACAAAGGAGCCGCCGTGGTCATCTAGGGCTTCTAGAGCTGTCCTTGTGGCATAAAGCTCCGCCGTGTACACACTGCACATCGGGTGAAGCTTTGCTCTGATGTTCCCGTGGATAGGGGAGACCACTGCACATGCACAAGCAGAGTTATCTTTCGAACCGTCAGTGTAAACGGGGGTAAGGTTGGGGTGATTCCATCGGAACATGGCAAACAAACGCTGGTACTCCGAGGGAGTTGTGGAAGACTTCGGTCGAGATCGTGAAAGAATATTCACCACCGGAGTGGGAGTAATCCAAGGGGGGTGTTCCGAGAATGAAACAGGATACACTTCAGGTAGCGTGAATTCGCATCCGCGAATAAAATCGTTAAAACGAACGCTTACTGGTCTGGTTGCTTTAGTCCTTCGGTTAAAAACATTAATAAAACGGGGTTTAAAAAGTAAACTATAACATGGGTGACTCGTCATTGCTAAAATTTTGGAAACGTAGCTACAAAGAAGCCAGGTCCTTCGGTAGCATAGAGGAGGCTCGCCTGCGTCGGTATATATACTGGGAATCGGGCTGGTCCTAAACGCCCCAGTGCATAGTCGCAGACCTACGTTGTGCACTGAATTAAGTGCTTTCAAATACGTCTCGCGTGCGGACGCATACACGAATGAGCCGTAGTCTAATTTCGACCGCACCAGTGTGCGGTAAAGTAAAATTAAGGTGGTGCGGTCTGCTCCCCAAGATGCGTGGCTTAAAAACTTTAAAATGTTTAAAGACTTCAAACAGTTTACCTTGACAGAATTAATGTGCTCCTTCCAGTTGAGTTTGTGGTCGAGGGTCATCCCCAGAAAACGGACTGATTCCACAAATGGGAGGTTTCTACCACCTAGGTGTAACGTGGGATTTACATGGACGCCCCGAGTGCGAGAAAAGTGAACGCACTTTGTTTTCTCCAAAGAGAAAAGGAAGCCGTTATTTTGGGTCCATTTGTGAAGTTTATTGATGGTGAGTTGCGCCATACGCGATGCATTCACGACCCTAGATGATCTGCAGAAAATCGCGAGATCATCCACAAACAGTGACCCTAACACTGGCTCCTTGATGCAGTGAGCTATGTCGTTGATCGCAATAGCGAACAACGTCACGCTCAGAACCGAGCCTTGGGGAAATCCGTTGTCAAGAGGGTAAAAATTTGACAACAACTGTCCCGTCCTTACTTTAAAAACACGGTTGGTTAAAAAATTTTGTATAAAAATGGGCAAACAGCCTCTAAAACTCCACTCGCGTAATACGCGTAGAATCTTACGTCGCCAGACCCGGTCGTAAGCCTTCTCTAAGTCGAAAAATACACCGACTACGTGTTGGCGGAGAAGGAAGGCTTCTTGGATGAAATTTTCAATTCTGACCAAGTGGTCCATTGTGGAACGGTTCCGTCTGAATCCGCATTGTATCCTAGAGAGGAGTTTTCGACGCTCCAGCCACCAAATGAGACGTCGATTTACCATTCGCTCCATTAACTTGCACAGGCAGCTGGTGAGAGAAATCGGCCGGTAAGAATTCGGGTCAGCTCGGTCTTTTCCATGTTTTGGGATGGGGACAATGACGGACTCCCGCCAGGACGGAGGAAAATCCCCATTGGCCCAGAGCTGATTAAAAGTTTCAAGGATTTCCAGCAACGCCGATTCCGATAGATTTCGGAGGAAGGCATTGTGGATCTCGTCGGGTCCTGGGGACGTGTCGTGGGAGTCATGGATGGCAGATTTCAGCTCCCAAATGGTAAATGGCATATTGTAGTCTGCCGTTGTTTTAGGCTCCATAAAGGATATAGGGACGTTCTCGAGCCTTTTCTTGAGGATCGCAAAAGAAGGGTCATAGCATTCGTCGCTGCTCACTTTGGCGAGTAATTGGGCGAATACGTTCCCTATCGCAGCTGGAGAAGTGATAACCTTTCCTTCGACTTCTAGGAAGGATATACCTAGATGCTGGCTGCTACCCGATATGCTCCTCACCTTACGCCATACCTGTGCAAGTGGAGTCCTGTGGTTGACACCGGAGACAAAATTCATCCAAGAAATCCTCTTTGCGTCCTTTATTACCTGACGCGCTTTCGCTCTTAGTCGCCGAAAAGCGGAGAGATTATTTGCTGTAGGATACTTGTTGAAAATTCGGAGAGCTTTCTTACGTTTTTTAATGGCTTCTGCGCAGGTTTCATTCCACCATGGCACCGCATTTCTTGGAAGGATGCTTCGAGATCGTGGTATGCTAATTTCGGCGGCTTGAATGATGCTGGATGTCAAAAGATTTACGTTTGTTACACAGTCGTTGTTTTTATCCCACACGTAGTTAAAATTTGAGTTAAAAAGATGCCAATCAGCTTTCCGGACAATCCAACAGCCTGGTCTAATAAAATCGGGGTTTAAATTTTGCTCCCTTTTGATTAAAAGGGGAAAGTGATCGCTCCCACTAAGATCCTTATGCACAGAGAGTTTGAGTTTATTGACCAAACTAGTCGATAAAATACTCAAGTCAATGGAGGAAGAATCGCCGCTATAAGAGTTAAAACGGGTTTTCTCGCCGTTATTGAGTAAAAAAAGGTTAAAATCACTAATAAAACTTGATAAAATACGTCCCCTGCGGTTGCACTGTTCCGGGGTGCTTCCCCATAGACGATCGTGAGCATTAAAATCTCCGAGTAAAATAAAAGGCTGAGGTAGCTGGTGAACAAGGGATTCTAGATTAAAACGGGTGACGGGTGCACCCTCCGGCAGGTAAACGTTGCACACCGTTATCGCCTCGGGAGCGTGCACCGTCACCGCTACCGCTTGGAACGGTGTGTTAAGATTTATTCGGGAGGTGTAAAGAGCCTCCCGGACAAAAACCGAAACTCCACCATGGGCTCGTTGGCCACTAGTATCGTCCAGTCTAAAAGTGTTAAAATGTTTTAAATATCCCTTGTCTGTATCTTTAAAACGCGTTTCCTGCAAACATATACAGAAAGGGTTAAAATCATTTATTAAAACAGCCAGCTCCTCCTTATGCCGATAAAATCCATTACAATTCCATTGTAATATAAAATTCATAAAAAGGGTTTAAAAAGGGTAAAAGATAAATAAAAACAGAAAAAAAAGGATGTCAATATTGAAACTTGGAGCAGCATTAGCCCGGAAGTCTGTGGAATCATCGCTTTAAGCGACTTTTCCTTCCCTTATTCCTGACTTTTTCGATCTCTGTGTCCGAAATACAGAGATCTTCGTCTATGTCCTCCTGCATCGGTTCCATACCTTTGCCGGAGGGACCAGGAGAGGGAGTTTTCTCTCGCTGGTCAGGTTTTCTGGTGGTTTTCTTTGTTGTATTTTTGGGAGACACTACGGAGGAGTTAGGGGTGTTTTTTTTAGTATTGCTATTGTTACTCGCATTTGTTTTTTTTAATAAATCTATCTGCTTTTCAGGTTCCGTCTGTGTAGAAATGGTGCACTTCTTAACTGGAGCAGAGGCGATTGCGGCAAAGGAACGCGAGAAAGAGGGGGCACTAAGGGCTTTGAACTTTTTCCTTGCCTCCAGGTAAGATATTTTTTCCATAGTTTTTATTTCCATAATCTTCCGTTCCTCTTTCATTTTCGGGCAATCGCGAGAGTAAGCCGCGTGGGTACCCTCGCAATTCACGCAGCAGGCCGCTTCCGCACATTTGTCCCCATCGTGCTTGTCCTTGCCGCAGCGCGGGCAGGTGGCCTTGCCCTCACATCGCGGTGCGATGTGGCCGAATTTTTGGCATTGGAAGCAGCGCATCGGTTGAGGGAAGAATGGTCGCACAGTTACAGATTCGTATCCTAAGAAGACTTTAACGGGCAGTTTGTCTAGAGCGAACGTGAGAATTACTGACGTGGTATTTATCACTTCACCGTTTCGCTTCGTAGTCAGTCTGCGGCAGTCGATGACGCCCTGGGGGGCCATCTCTCTCTTGATCTCTTCTGGTTCCACGTAAAGAAGGTCGTAGTGACTTATTACTCCCTTAGAGGTATTTAGAGTGCGGTGGATCTCGACTTTAACTGGGATGTCGTGTAATTTTTCAGTTTTAAGCAATTTTTCAGCTTGGATGTTGTTCGCAGTCTCTATTAGTAGGGTACCATCTCTTAGTTTTTTCACCGAATTTGGCTCTCCAGTAATTATCGATTGCATAGCTTTTTTATGAAAAAGGGAGACACCTTTTTCAGAGTGTCACCTTCTTTGGCGCATTTCATAGACAAAAAACGCTTCGAGCTTTCAAAAGACTTTTCTCCTCCGCCCGTGTCCGGGCGGGATCTTTTTGGTGGAGGAAGAGTAATCGTCTCCATGAAAGTAAGAACATAATTCATCCCCTGGGCTCCCCACCCACCACGGAGCCACACATTCGGGACGCCACACCGAGATCCGGTGTGGTCGCCAGGGCTACCCAAGGGATATAGGAACCTTTGATAGGGGGTCTCTTTTGGGTTAGAACCTCCAGCGCGGGGGCCCTCCGAACCCACGCACCTTCGGCCGCCCTACGGAGACCCCCATATCTCCAGCACTAACCCGTCCTGGCGTACGCTCGGAAGGAGCCGCCAAGCTCCCCAGCCGCCAGGAGCCGATTGACCGAGCTGGGCTCTTCTCGGCCGCCCGTTTTTCGGGGAATCCAGGGCCGAAGTGGGGTATTGAACTCCGGCCCATACCGGGTTTCCGACGCCCAGCTGGGAGCCGGAGAACTCACCCACCAGGATCCCCTTCTCCCCCTTGTACGGGTCTCCACGCACGGCAAACACGTGGGTGAATCTGGACGCCAGATGTATCGGCTACTCAGCACAGCAGAGTCACATGCTGTCTGGACGCTATCCTAGCGTGCGAAGGGTTTTTTGACGAGGTTGTCTCCCCGGTGGGCTCGGGTCCGTGGGGGCGCGGCTCCCCAAAGGAAGAGATTACTCTCTTCCCCCCGTGCGGGGCATTATGATAGGTTTCGACAAACTCGTCAAATGAAAGGGGTAGTCGGCTGCATGGATTGCACCCATATTGCAATAATACGGCCGAAACAAAATGAGGAGGCCTATCTTAATCATAAGGGATATCATTCTTTAAATGTGCTGGCCGTGAGTACTTTTTTTCCTTTAACTATTTTCAAAAGTTATTTGGGTGTTTTTCCTTTTGGAGTTTTAAATTGCTAAAGGATGTTTTGTATCAAATAGAAGTATACATAAATGACTAATTGAGGACTCTAGAAGCCAGAGAGTGAAGTGGAATTTTGGAGATAAGTGCAAAAAGTAATAAGAGAATTAATAAAATATCTCTCAGAAAGCCGTAAAACTTATCATTCGTCTTATAAATTTTTTGGAGGGCATCCACACCTCATGTTTACCCTGGCGGGTATGCTATACCCCCATACTCTCCAGTATTAGTTGCACCTGAAACCCCCCTAACCTTAATTCCTAGCTGCTCCCCTGCCACCAACTATCATCTGCATTTATCTCCAAAATTATAAGAATTGCAATTGCACCCCTCGGCTACTAGGGGTCCTCAAATCCATACCCAAAGATGAATTAAATATGGGGGCAATTTTTTTTGCTTTTTTACAATTGTTGTGCTCAAACTAATTACAATTGTGTAGCGCACAAATATTACAAATTCAATGACTATTTTTTTCATGAATTGGACTTGTATATTCTACATTTAAGTGTTAAAATGAGAAATTATGAAGGAGTTTATAAATAAATAAAATTATCATAAATAATTTTTATCAGAGCAAAAATTCTCATTTGTTGTTACCCAAACAAATTTTTGGGGACCTGAATGATTTTGGAGTGGTAGCATAAATGTTTCCTCTTTTTATTTTGAAATTTATGAATGGGGAAGAAACCTCATCATGTTTTTCAGGATAAATTTTGGAGATGTCATGGCAATATCACATTGACCTACATTTCAATGTTATTGTATTACGGCTGTACTCTTATGTTTCAATTCCATTCAAGGTATGTACTCATGATTTGGAATTCCTGGCAGTTGTTAGTCGCTATCCTGGGTCGGTGCACGATTCATTTATATGGAGACACTCCACCATAAGGGACAGGATGATTGAGAACTGGGATGCAGGTGACCACTCATTTTGGCTATTAGGTATCACTTTATTAGAAGCCATTCTATATTTTTTTTTTAATATTAAGTTTGACCGAAGGATTAATGACTTATACAAAATTTAATCTACAGGAGATTCAGGATTTCCTTTAGAGCCCTGGCTCATGACCCCAATAGTAAATGCTGAAGAAGGTACCCCAGAGGCTCGATATACCGAAGCCCATTGCCGAACAAGAAATTGCATTGAAAGGGCATTTGGGGTATTAAAAAACACCTTCCGATGTCTTCTACAGCACAGAACTCTGCATTATAATCCAGCTCATGCGGCTTGTATTGTACTGGCTTGTTGTATCCTCCATAATATTAGGATAAGATTTAATATACAAGATACTCCGATTCATGGTGACATTGCAGGTGATGAAGGAAATGTAGAAGCTGCAGAGCAGCCTGCTGTTGAGCAGGGAGACAGGCTTCCGGAGGGTGTTAGAATTAGGAATTTGTTAGTCAGGGGATTTAGAAATTAGGTATTGCTTTGGGTTCAGGGTTAAAAAGTTTGAAATGTTATTTATTTAGAAATTTTGCAATATACATGTATTATTTTTGTTTTTTTTTTAATATTATGCTTTGTTAACTCTAATTTCCTCGGAAACTGCTGAATCCATGTTTGCCGAATTTAAAGATCGCCAGATAAGGGCATCAAACGTTATCTTATTCAATGTCGCAGAAGACCCTAATGCTGAGGAAACTGCAAAAGTGCGTGATATATTAAAAGTGGTTCCTGATGTGTCACTAAACAATATTCGCGTGTCCCGTCTCGGCCGACCTTTGTCTGGCAAGCAACGCCCGCTTAAGGTCACTTTTGAGAATGCAAGTGATGCTCATGCTGTTCTGCGGAACAAGAAATTGATTTGCGACAAGGACATAAGGATTCGCAGTGATCAAACAATATTAGAGCGAAATTATATGAAACAGCTGCAACAGGAGCTCGAGCGTCGTAAGTCCTCCGGTGAGCCGAATCTTACGATAAAGTACATGAATGGTTTTCCCAAAATTGTGAATCAGCAAGCATCAAAAAACGATTGAATACAGCTAATATTTCTGTGTATTATCAAAATACCCGAGGTATTAGAACTAAACTCAGTCACCTACGAAGTGCAATCTCCATTTCTCACTATGATGTATTTATTCTGACAGAAACCTGGTTGAACGACGATATCTCCTCTTGTGAACTGCTAATTCATAACTATGCTATATTCAGATGTGATCGTTCGCGTGAAACATCAGATAAATTATCCGGTGGTGGTGTGTTGATTGGAGTACATCGTTCCCTTAAGGCTCAGGTTGTTAAATCGCCGGTAAACAATATCGAGCAATTATTTGTGGCCATCATTGGTGCTTCCTCCAAAATCCTGATTAGTGCTGTGTACCTACCCCCCAAATCTCATCCTGACTGTTATGAGGCTCACGTTTATTCACTTGAAAACCTGTTAAATTCTTCTCAATATTCGGAAGTTGTAATTGCCGGTGATTACAACGTGCCAAATGTGAACTGGCTAAATATTACGGACAATAATCCATCCTATCACCAAGCCTGGGCCCTTATTAACGGTATGTCATTCTTAGGGCTTTCTCAAAGGAACTCTGTTCACAATAAGCATGGTACACTCCTTGACCTGGTGTTTACATCCTCTGACAAATTACACTGTGATATTGTATGTGATCCATTTACTGTCTGTGATAAATATCATCCCGCCCTTTACTTTGATGTGTGCTTGTCCAACCCCATTGAGTTGATTGAGTATTCAATGCAATTGTATGACTTCAAAGCCTGTGATTTTGAAAGCCTTGATAATTACTTGATCAATATTAATTGGCCCCAAATACTCTCTAATCAAAATATTGATAACGCGACTCACTCATTTTACAGTGTCCTCCACAATGCTATCCAACTCTACACTCCTATCATTAACATCAAAAGTAATGGCTTTCCAAAATGGTTCTCTGCTGAGCTCAGAAATTTAATATGTCTTAAGAAGCTGCATCATCAAACGTTTAAAAGAACTGGGAGTCATTTAGACTATGCAAAATTTTCTGAAATCAGAAGGAAGTGCAAAATCCTATCTAAAGAGTGCTACTCTGAGTATATGGACGAGGTTCAATCATCCATTTCACATAATACTAAATATTTCTGGACTTATGTCAAGAATACCAAACAGATGGACAAATTTCCTCACCACATGACCTACGACAATATGATTGCTGAAAATTATAAAGAAATAGCTGACCTATTTGCCTCCTGTTTTGTCAAAGTCTACAGCAATCAACAGCCTGACAACTTAGCTATACCTAACTATGACACAACACTCAATCTGAGCAAGCTTCACATTTCTTGTGAAAACATTATCAGCAAACTGTCTCATCTAGATCTAACAAAGGGTACTGGCCCTGATAACATTCCTGCAATCGTCCTAAAAAGTTGTCGTCATTCATTAGCCTATCCTTTGTTCATATTGTTTAATAAATCCCTGGAAAGTGGCACAGTCCCAAGTGCACTAAAGACCAGTTATGTTGTACCCATCTTCAAAAGTGGAGATAAAACTGATGTGTCGAACTACAGACCAATTATTATTCAGTCTGTAATAACCAAAGTTCTTGAGAGCATAATTGTAGACAAAATAGCTCCTGACTTAAACTCGCTGATAGTGGAAGAGCAACATGGATTTCGGCCAGGTCGTTCCACTGTAACTAATCTCCTAATATATCAAGAATACATAATAAATTCCATGTCCCAGCACTCTCAGGTTGATTCAATCTATACAGATTTTTCAAAGGCATTTGATAAAATTAATCATAAAATTCTAATTGCTAAACTAAAAGCATATGGCATAAGTGGTCAACTTCTAGCCTGGGTTGAAAGTTACCTACATGATAGGAACTTGTATGTTAAAGTGAGCGGAGTTCTGTCCTCTGTCTTCACTGCCAATTCTGGTGTACCACAAGGGTCGCATTTGGGGCCACTTCTGTTCCTAATGTATATTAATGATATCAACTTCCCCCTGCATCCATTCAAGTACTTACTATATGCTGATGATTTAAAAATTTATGGCTGCATCCGATCACTTGAGGATTGTAACAAATTGCAAAATTGTCTCTACAAATTTGAAAAATGGTGTAATGATAACCTCATGGCACTAAACGCATTAAAATGTAATGTAATAACCTTTCATAAAATTAAGTCTCCAATTATGTACGACTATAGCTTAAATAATGCTACTATCTTTAGAGTTAGTAGAATATGTGACTTAGGTGTTACATTTGATTCATCCCTGACATTTCAGTATCATATCCAATCCATAGTCATAAAAGCTACTAAAACAATGGGTTTCATATTCAGAATTTCAAGAGATTTTGATAATATTCATACTTATAAGATCCTCTATTGCACTTTAATCCGCCCTATTCTTGAGTATGCCTCTATTGTATGGTCCCCGTTCTATAACATTCACATCAAAGCTATTGAGAGTGTGCAACGCAGATTCATTAGATTAGTATCCTACAGATTTAACATCCTCCCTATTATTTATGACTTAACACTATCCCTTCTTAATCTGTTACCTTTGGCAACCCGTCGATTACACCTGGACATAACATTCCTTCACCGTCTACTGCATGGAGACATTGACTCTGTTCATCTGGTAGAAATGATCCCTTTCCATGTCCCCATTTTAAGCACTAGGCAAACATTCATGTTTTCACTCCCTCATTCTAATAGAAATTACGCCTTCCACTCACCCTTAACCAGAACTATGCGGAGCATTAACTACAAATGTAGTAACATTGACCTTTTTAATTTAAATCCAAAGAATTTAAGGAGGAAGCTGCCTTTGTTTGTGCAATGACTTGGATGATTTGTTCTTGTGTATGGTGATAGTGTCTGTTTCCACTGTTTGAGAGATGTGTGACGGTTCAATCTGTTATTCTTGACTGCTGTGTTTGTTTTTTCTATTGTTGGTTTTGCAGCAAGTTTGTGCGATTGTTCCTGTATTTTTGGGAGCATTGGAAATGTTTCAATCTTGTGTTAATTTGTGCATTTTTGTAATTGGGTGGTTTTCCCGTCAGTAAATAAACTATTAAACTATTAAACTATTGTTAATGCACCTTGCAATTAGGCTTGAGTGTAAAAAAAACATGTTTATTAAAAAGATGGAGGTTTAACTGAATTTGCTGCAATTATTGCCAGGGACTGTGCAATTGATTGCAGGGTTTCTGATATGTTGTTGACATTGCTATTCAGATCCTGAAAGGCAATAAATAATTTTAGATGGATAATATGCAAAGATATTAGCTGATATTGTGAAGTTAACAAAATGAATTGGTTTTGAAACCTGCAGCAATTCATTAGTTTTTCTTTGCATCTTTTGTAAATCATCAGTCGCAGCACACATTTTTTCCATTAAATTTCCTTAAAAACGCTAGCCACAAATTGGAATGAAATGACTGAGGAGTGTACACAAATGATGGATTTTGACATTGATGTGAGTGAAGGAGATATTTCTAAATGTAATGGCTGTAATATTCCTGTCATCAAATATTTAGTTGGTTATTGATGCTACTAGGTTAGCAAAAAAATTAAATGTGAATGTTGCAAATATCTTTTAACCCTTTCCGACCGTGTGATTCCAATTGGAATCGCTATCTTTCCCATATCCCTTTTCTCATCCCGAACGCCGAATGCTAGTAGTAGTAGTATTTGGATTTAGGGTGCGTCGACGGCAAGGTCATTTTGCACCACTACTGTGCTATTTAATTACAAAAGTTATGTATAAAGTAATCTACTGCATCTGATGTCTTCGTTGAAGGTGTACATAATTAGACTTTATTAAAAATGTTTATTTCTCTGAGAAACCGAAATGTACAGATTAAGTTGGTAGGGTGGTCTCCTAAAAGGGTTTTTAGGTCTCCCCCTAGATTATTTCGTCTTCGCGCTTCGCGGTACTTAACACAATCTAGCATGATGTGTCTAATACTTAATGGACATTTACAATCCCCACATTGGGGAGGTTCCTTCTCTTCAGTAAAGAGATACGCATGGGTCAGGGGGCTGTGCCCTATCCTCAATCGTGTAAGTACTACTTCCTCTCTCCGATTACTACGAGCTGAGGAGGGCCACGCTGCTACCATGTCCTTGATGCCACGGAGCTTGTTATTATTTAGAATCCTCCATGATTCCCTCCATTTTCCAAATACCACGTTTCTTAGAGATGCTCGTAAGTCCTCGTGGGGAACCAGCGTTGAGACAAGAACTTCGTTATTCAGAGCTTCCTTGGCCATAGCGTCTGCTATCTCATTCCCGGCTATCCCCTCATGTCCCGGTACCCACAGAAAATGGATATTCAAACCCTTTCTCGAAAGGGTCAGCAGGAGAGAGTGTATTTCTTGCACGATTGGGTGCACGGGTGAGAAGCCAGAGATGGCTTGTAGCGAGCTCCTGGAGTCAGTGCATATGACAAAGGAGCCGCCGTGGTCACCTAGGGCTTCTAGAGCTGTCCTTATGGCATAAAGCTCCGCCGTGTACACACTGCACATCGGGTGAAGCTTTGCTCTGATGTTCCCGTGGATAGGGGAGAACACTGCACATGCACAAGCAGAGTTATCTTTCGAACCGTCAGTGTAAACGGGGGTAAGGTTGGGGTGATTCCATCGGAACATGGCAAACAAACGCTGGTACTCCGAGGGAGTTGTGGAAGACTTCGGTCCAGATCGTGAAAGAATATTCACCACCGGAGTGGGAGTGATCCAACGGGGGTGTTCCGAGAATGAAACAGGATACACTTCAGGTAGCGTGAATTCGCATCCGCGAATAAAATCGTTAAAACGAATGCTTACTGGTCTGGTTGCTTTAGTCCTTCGGTTAAAAACATTAATAAAACGGGGTTTAAAAAGTAAACTATAACATGGGTGACTCGTCATTGCTAAAATTTTGGAAACGTAGCTACAAAGAAGCCAGGTCCTTCGGTAGCATAGAGGAGGCTCGCCTGCGTCGGTATATATACTGGGAATCGGGCTGGTCCTAAACGCCCCAGTGCATAGTCGCAGACCTGCGTTGTGCACTGAATTAAGTGCTTTCAAATACGTCTCGCGAGCGGACGCATACACGAATGAGCCGTAGTCTAATTTCGACCGCACCAGTGTGCGGTAAAGTAAAATTAAGGTGGTGCGGTCTGCTCCCCAAGATGCGTGGCTTAAAAACTTTAAAATGTTCAAAGACTTCAAACAGTTTACCTTGACAGAATTAATGTGCTCCTTCCAGTTGAGTTTGTGGTCGAGGGTCATCCCCAGAAAACGGACTGATTCCACAAATGGGAGGTTTCTACCACCTAGGTGTAACGTGGGATTTACATGGACGCCCCGAGTGCGAGAAAAGTGAACGCACTTTGTTTTCTCCAAGGAGAAAAGGAAGCCGTTATTTTGGGTCCATTTGTGAAGTTTATTGATGGTGAGTTGCGCCATACGCGATGCATTCACGACCCTAGATGATCTGCAGAAAATCGCGAGATCATCCACAAACAGTGACCCTAACACTGGCTCCTTGATGCAGTGAGCTATGTCGTTGATCGCAATAGCGAACAACGTCACGCTCAGAACGGAGCCTTGGGGAACTCCGTTGTCAAGAGGGTAAAAATTTGACAACAACTGTCCCGTCCTTACTTTAAAAACACGGTTGGTTAAAAAAATTTTTTTGTTATTAAAATGCAGTAAAATAATTTTTATACTTTAAAAAACAATATTCAGGTCAGAAAGGGTTAATTGAAAGTGACGATTAAGTCCGGTGTTGGCCTGAGAACAGCTATATTAGGGACCTTGATAGAGGCTTATTGTATCCCTACTGTATTGCTGTGAATATTGTTTTCTTTTACTTAATTGCTGAAGAAAAATTGTCAAAAGAGCAATTATTTATTATAGCTACGAATCAGCCTGCCATAGCTGTGAATATTACATTCAGCAAACAAATTGATGATGTGATTGGTGAGGATTGACAAATTGATGATGTGATTGATGAGGATTGACAAATTGATGAGTTCTTGCTAAATGGACATTGTGAAGGTGGACACGTGTGACAGGCTTGAGAAGATGGCGATTTGGACATCAGCAAATGCCCTTCCTTCTAAATAATTTTTGTCGAAGGCAAAAATGATCTTAATTTCACTAGTAATTGTTGTACAGTGAGGAAAAGGAAGCCTTGGCTCACTTCAGCGATCAAGGAAGGGAGACACGTTTTTCAAATCTCCTTCTTCAACGCTCATAACGAGAAATGATGGATAATCTTTTTCTGAGACGTTTTCCGCAGTCTTTAACTGCGTTCAGCCTCCATAGAGCAACAGGGATTTGATTTGGGGTATCCATAGAAAGTAATTCTCTTCATCTCCAGGCTTCCCACCCACCATTGGGACGATGCAGGGTGCCAGGATTACCTGGAGATACAGTCGTATCCTCCGAGAATGTTCTTAGCAGTGTCCCTTTGGATCACGCTCACCCTTGCTGGCGTACCCTCAAAAGGAGCCACTAAGCTCCCCAGCCGCAAGGAGCCGATTGACCGAAAACGGGTAAGTTCCCGGCCGCCCGTCAGGGGGCGAGGGGGAGTGTTGGGGCGTCTCGTCTCCCCTCCCACCGACGAGGTGCCATCAGCCACCAGGATTCCCGTTCCCTCCAATGCGGGGCGCCACGCACGGCATACAAGCGGGTGGGCTGAAGCCCGTATGACACTTCCCAATTTATTGGCCTATCCATTGGATATTGGATTGTGTACCCACTGACACGCCAATTTCTAGCCCAATCTCAGTTTCACAATATTGGGCACAATTTCTCGGCCAATCTAGAGTTTAGAACGAGTTCTATTTTATCGAGGCCAATCTCCAATCAGAACTCTGTCTTGTCGACTCCTAGTGGCCAAAACTAGAAGCCTTTAGCAAAACATGCCGTTTGGCTATTTAACGTTAGTTTCTTTGACGCGAATTTCGTGAGAATTAGAAAATGCGGACGACAGAAGTTGTTTCGCTCTTGATAAAAGCATTCAAGTCCCACGATGTCTTATATAACGTTAAGTCCAATAAGTATAAAAACAAAAATTTACGTGGTGAAGCACTCAAAGATTTAGTTGCGAGTTTAAGATCGATGGTGTCCGTGACGGAAGAAGAGGTGAAGACGAAAATTGCTAATTTAAGGACAGTTTTTCTTTTGGAGCACAAAAATTTCAAAAGATCGATGAGTAGTGGAGCCGGCGTGGATGACGTAAGTAATTTGGTATATAAATAGTTTAATTTCCAAATAAATTAGTGTAGGCAGTGACGATAGCATCTTTTTCAACACAAGCTATATCACTTGTATAAAATTAGTGGCGATTTTAACATTGAATGAGAGATAGAGGAGAGCAGCAGTTCGAGGATCATCGAGGGAGACTTCGCCGAGAGGATCACCGAGTAGCAGCTCATCGAGGGACAGCGGCAAGGAGACGAGAGAGCACCGTCGACGACCTGCGTCAAGGAGAGAGGACAGCACACGCTAAGGAGGTTTCGTCCGAGGGAGCGCTTGTAGCGACCGAGGACATCCGCCAAGGCGTGCCAAGGAGGGAGAGTCCTGCGAAGGGCTAAGCCACCAATCTCCAAAGCTTACGGTTCTTTTAAGGACCTAAACAGTCGGTTCCCGACAAATTCTTTTTTAGGCCAAGGACCAAGGAAGGAAGGAAGACAACACCACCGCCAAGGAGGACCCGCCTGAGGAAGCGCTTGCCGCGACCGAAGGCACCAGGACCGGGAAGGAAGGAAGAGGCAGCGGAGGAAGGAAGAGGCAGCGGAGGAAGGAAGAGGCAGCGGAGGAAGGAAGAGGCAGCGGAGGAAGGAAGAGGCAGCGGAGGAAGGAAGAGGCAGCGGAGGAAGGAAGAGGCAGCGGAGGAAGGGAGGCAGCCTATTCTCCAGAGCTTATTGGTCCTTTTAAGGGCCGCCAATTCTTTCCTTTCTAGACTTACCAAGCGCCAATCCGCACAAGGACGGGGCCAGACCGGGAAGGAAGGAAGACCACCACAGGGAGGCAGTCTATTCTCCATTGCGAATTGGTCCTTTTAGTGGCCGACTATTTTCTTTCCCGTCTCCTTTAGGCCACTGCAAGGAACTCTGTGCGGGCACTACTGGTAACCCAAAGTTAGTACCCTTGTGACTGCAGGGGCATTCCCCCGCCCGGGGGAACTAGTAACTGCCCAAGTGAAGTCTGCAAGTGGAGAGGGTTCGGTCCTCAAATCTTCGGCTGGTACACGTAAAACCTCTCATACGACCGACCCCGACGCACTCGTCGGCCATAGGGTGAGAGTCCTTATTTCCTGAAGCTTGCACGCTAACGCACTCGTTAGCAGCTGACGGACCACCCCCTCACAAACAATAACGAAGCCCACGTAACGTGCAGTGGGTTCTCCAGCCGTGGGGCACGCGATCACCGTCGGAGCTATTCTGCCCTTCTGCGGGCGAGTAGTCCAATAGGTACACAGGGGCTGGGGAGGACAACACAAGGGCTAGGCGGCCCTCCCCCGTCAGGGGAGGACCTGACACCAGGGCCTTAAGCTACCAAACTTTCTAGGAAGCCTTTCCGAAAGGACCCAAAGAGGGCCTTTTTCGAACTTACACTCTTCGCGGCATAAGAGCCTAAGTCTCCAGGGGCATTAGAGCCTCCTCTGCGGCATCAGCGCCGCCGTAGGTTTCTGATAACTAAGGCATCAGCGCCTAAGGCCCGTATCGTCAGTCGCTCCTTAAGATCTCTCCTTGGCTTAGGCTTCCTTCGACGATCCTCAACGAAGCTCTTCTTTATCTTCCGACTTAATCGGTCTTTTGGATCATTGTCGTCGCTCACGGAATGTCCCGCTCCGAGATCCGTTCACCTAGTCAAACAAATACGATGCGTAACTCACCTAGCGTCACATGATATGTCAAAATGGAGCGCATGAGCAATGCGGAGAAGGATTTTTTGATTACTTTAGTAATCAAGTATAAGGACACACTTGAAAATAAAAAAACGGACGCTGTGTCGGTTTCGGAAAAGGTGCGATGCTGGAGGAGAATAGAGGATGAATTCAACTCGAACGCCGCTTTTAATAAGGTAATAATCGAATAATATTATGTGAAACCCTTCCTTTACGAGGTAGCGGTGTAGTTCATTTATTCCATTTTCGTTCCATATTGTTCCATTTTACACTGTAAAAATGCAGCATGTCACGTTAAATTATTTTATTTGCTTACGAATTCGTGTTAATGATTGAAATGAAAGTTTTACGAAACATGGAGCAATTAGGTTTTACCATTGCGAAGGTAGCAAATGTATTTATTTAATGATTTTCTCCTATACTCCGAGCTCCGATTGGTTAAAAATCAAAGAAAATTTACTTTAGCGGCAGTGGAAGCAACTGAGGAAGGCGTGGGATAACATAAAAACGAAGCGGAAGCCAATGCAGGCGCAGGAGACTCAGCAGAGAATGGCCACTGGAGGTGGGCCATATACACCACCAGTGTTGGAACCCAATCCTGAGCTGGATATAGCCATTCCCTCGCTAGCTCACTGTGAAGAAAACGTTGGGGATATGGATGACTTCGTCCTGGAGATGCTGCCCGTCCCCAGCGGAAACAGTGGGCACACGGAACATATTCCGCTTTTGGAGGCCCCAGCTGGTATGATAGCGATATGTTGTTACGTAAATACTTTCCTGATGCTTCGCATGTTCTAATGTTGCCAATTATTTTATATCGAAGGTTTTGGTGAGGCCCCCATAAGCGATGCTCCGTGTGCCACGCTAGCGAGGGAAGATTCGCAAAGAACACCATCCTCCTCTGGCGGCATGACCAGAGGAGCAGCAATAGAGAGGGAGCTGAAGGACAGGCTTGGGGGCTTGAAGTCTTATCACGATAAGCGTGATAGCATTCAGGCCCTCAGGCAGGAGACTGGATTTTGGCGATCTCTCAAGTATCGCCGAGGTAGGTAATCGTACGGATCATCGTAGATATATTCGATGAAATCGTCGAGTTGGTCGTCATGTTCGCTGTCTGACGCCATTTTAAATGGTTACTTCGGCCGTGAAGGCTGGTATAGACCAACCTCAAGCTGGCGAGGCGTCCTTCACGAGCGAGGTGCGCTGAAGAAGCCCTTCCGACGTCTCTCGAACTGAAATTTGTCCTTAAGGAGCCGAGGAAGATGAAGGATGGCTAAAGAAGCGACTGACGATACGGGCCTAAGTTCTTAGCAAGGCATCAGCGCCTAGGCATAGGGGCCTGATTTTCGAGGCATCAGCGCCTCAAAAATCTAGACCGGACTTGGCATAAGAGCCTACCGTTCTTGTTTTCAAAGGCCTAACTACTGAGGCATCAGCGCCTCTTAACTCTTGGCATCAGCGCCTAAGTTCTTAGCTAGGCATCAGCGCCTAGGCATAGCGGCCTGATTTTCGAGGCATCAGCGCCTCAAAAATCTAGACCGGATTTGGCATAAGAGCCTTCCGTTCTTGTTTCAAAGGCCTAACTACTGAGGCATCAGCGCCTCTTAACTCTTGGCATCAGCGCCTAAGTTCTTAGCTAGGCATCAGCGCCTGGGCATAGGGGCCTGATTTTCGAGGCATCAGCGCCTCAAAAATCTAGACAGGACTTGGCATAAGAGCCTTCCGTTCTTGTTGTAGTAGTAGGTTTGGGGTTAAGGGTGCGTCGACAGCTAAGGTCATTAGCACCACGCGCAATCAAATTGCGACATAAGCATATACTATAATTTCAGTTTGGTGCGGCACTGTTGACAATATTGATGTAAACTTCGAGCCTATCAAATCGAATTCACAAGACCAGTTTTCTTAACGAATTCTATGACGCGGCATAGGCGGCCAGGGTCATCGCCCAGAATAAATTCTAGGTTGCCCCTGACGCCTGTCCGGCTTCGCGTAATATGATGCTCATCACACTCCGTCAAGAGGTGTCTCACAGTCAGGGGACAGTCACAATAGCCACATCGAGGTGGGATCTTGTCTTGGGTGAAGAGATAGGAATGTGTCAGGGCGCAATGACCGATTCTCAGTCTAGTAATAATGACCTCCTCCCTACGATTCCTCCCAACAGAAGAGGGCCACATTGACGTAACCGGTTTGATAATTCTCAGTTTGTTATTCGTTACGTTCGTCCATACCTCACTCCACTGCCGTAGAACTATTCCGCGCATGGCCATCTGCAGGTCTTGATAGGTTACAGAAGTCGAAGCCTGTCCCGGCAGCGTGAGCGCCGCCTTTGCAGCTGCATCTGCTTTTTCGTTTCCTGTTATTCCCATGTGCCCGGGAACCCATAGGAACGACACTTGGCGTCCACGTTTACAGATATAATATAGAGCGATTTGGATATCTTGCACAATAGGGTGCGTCGGGAAAATAGCGGCAATAGATTGCAGCGAGCTCTTTGAGTCGGTGCATACTATGGTGGAAGGGTTGCAATCGTCGGCGACCATCCCCAACGCCATCTTAATGGCGATAAGCTCCGCTGTGTATATGCTACACAACGGGCTGAGTCTCGTCTGCTTGATGCCGTGGTATGCCGAGGACACTGCGCAGGCACAGGCGGCTTCCGACTTGGATCCGTCTGTATACATGAGTCGACTGCCCTTATGGCGACTGACGAATTCATTAAAATGACACTGATACTCTGAGGCAGTGGAGTATTCTTTCTGGAGTCCTTTAAAAGCATCATAAATTTTGGGATGTGGAATTATCCATGGCGGGATATCGGGGTAAACGATTGGAGCTACATCCGGGAGTTGAATTCCGGATGCTTCGATGAACTCTTTCAATCGTACACATAGTGGCTTAGTGGCTCTCGTTCTTATAATAAAAATTCTTAAAAACTTTGGATTAAAAACAATGTTAAAACACGGGTGACCTCTTGAGGCTAGGATTTTCGCCGCGTAGTTTAACATCAGGATGTTCCTTCGGCTCTGCAAAGGCGGCTCTCCAGCGTCTGCATAAATGCTGAGCACCGGGCTGGTGCGGAAGGCACCAGTTGAGAGCCGCAACCCTGTGTTGTGCAGCGTCGTCAAGGTTCTTAAAATTGACTCGCGGCCAGACGAGTAAATAAAACTCCCATAGTCCAGCTTGGATCGAACAAGTGCGCGATATAGTAAAAGCATCATGCTGCGGTCGGCGCCCCATGAGGAGTGGGTTAAAAACTTTAAAATATTTAGGGTCCTAAGACAATTATTTCTTAAAAACTGAATATGTTCCCGCCAATTTAATCGGTGGTCTAGGGTCATACCTAGGAATCGAGCCGACTCCACGTACGGAAGGGGTCTGCCATCCAGTTTTAAAACTGGAGGGGCAAAGTAACCTCTCTTCCGGTGAAAATGCACGCATTTGGTCTTTTCCGCTGAAAATTTAAAACCATTTTTCCGTGACCAGTTGCCTAGGTTATTTAAAGCTAACTGTAGTTGTCTGGCTACCGATACAAGTTTGGACGACCGGCAAAAGATTGCCAGGTCATCCACGAACAGCGAGCTCATCGTTGGGGCTTTGACACAATCCGCCACGTCATTTACGGCTATCGCGAAAAGTGTCACGCTCAATACGGAGCCCTGTGGTACCCCATTTTCCAGGGGATAAGATTGCGATAAGTCTCGGCCTATTCTGACCTTAAAAGTGCGGTTCTTTAAAAAATTTTCAATGAATATTGGCAGATGGCCTCTAAATCCCCATTTGTGGAGCGTCAAGAGTATTTTCCGGCGCCAGACCCGGTCGTAAGCCTTCTCTAGATCAAAGAAAATACCAACAACGTGCTGACGAAGGACAAAGGCCTCCTGGATGTAGTTCTCTGTCCTGACAAGGTGGTCAACTGTCGATCGGCCGCGTCGGAAGCCACATTGGACAGTGGAAAGAAGGTTTCGACGCTCCAGCCACCAAACAAGTCGTCGGTTCACCATTCTTTCCATTACCTTACACAGACAGCTGGTGAGGGATATTGGACGATAGTTGTTCGGATCAGATTTATCCTTGCCCTGTTTTAAAATTGGAATAACTATAGATTCGCGCCAGGACGGTGGGAAGCTTCTCTCTGCCCAAAGTTGATTGAAACATAAAAGAACTTCCAATAAAGCTCTCTCTGGAAGATTCCGGAGAAAGGCATTATGGATCTCATCCATCCCCGGGGACGTGTCGCGGGAAGCTGCGATTGCTGATTTTAGTTCCCAAAGGGAAAATGGGACATTGTAGTCCGCCAGTGTCCCCCTATCAGCGAAAGAAAGTGTGTGCAATTCGCAGCGTCTCTTCAAGGATAGGAAGGAGTCCTCATAATTGGAGTTGCCGCTTATGTTAGCTAACAGCCGTCCGAATATCTCGCTGATGGCGGCCGATGAGGTTACGATGTTGTCATTGTTTTTAATGTATGTGACTCCATGCTGACGGTGGTCACCACAGATACTCCTCACCTTTTTCCACACCTGCGACACTGGTGTCCGGCAGTTTATCCCGGATACAAATGACATCCAGGAGTCTTTCTTCGCCTCTTTGACCACCTTTCGGGCTTTGGCTCGGAGACGGCGAAAGGAAGCCAAATTTATGGCTGTTGGGTATTTATTAAAAATTCTTAGCGCTCTCTTGCGTGCCTGAATAGCCTTGGCGCAATCGTCGTTCCACCATGGAACGGAAGGCTTCATACGGGCGTGTCCTGACCTTGGCACACTACTATTTGCACATTCGCCGATACTGTTTGTCAAAAATTCAATATTCTGG
Source organism: Ischnura elegans (assembly GCF_921293095.1). Taxonomy (NCBI): domain Eukaryota; kingdom Metazoa; phylum Arthropoda; class Insecta; order Odonata; family Coenagrionidae; genus Ischnura; species Ischnura elegans. Next base: position 91,168,335 of record NC_060249.1, read on the forward strand.
ATACCACAGCGGCCTTCGTTAAATGTAAAATTGAATGATTCTTTAAAAAGAGCCCAGTCGGCTCTCCGGATACTCCAATTGCTAGGACGTAAAATATTGGGGTTAAAATATTCCTCTCTATTAATAGTAATGGGGAAGTGATCACTCCCACATAGATCGTCGTGAACATTCATTTGAAATTTGTCCATTAATGTGCTCGAAGTAAAACAAAGGTCAATAGTCGAATAATTGCCGTTAAAACTATTGAACCTAGTTTTCTTTCCGTCGTTTAATAAAACCAGGTTAGAGACTGTTAAAAACTGCGATAAAATGCGTCCTCTCTGATTGCACTGTGCCCTGGAGCTACCCCATAGTGTATCATGGGCATTAAAATCACCTACTATAATAAAGGGTTTTGACAGTTGGCAGATAAGGGAGTCTAAATAAAAAAGGGTCACCGGTGCCCCCTCTGGAAGGTATACGTTACATAGAGTCACCGACTGGGGGCCGTGCAGCGTTACCGCTACCGCCTGAAAAGGCGTGTTAAGCGCCACCCGGGAGACATGAAGGGTCTCCCTAGTGGCGATCATAACACCACCGTGTGCCCGTTGGCCACTTATGTCGTCATATCTAAAAACGTTAAAACCACTTAAAATACCCTTGTCCGTTGCTTTAAAATGTGTTTCTTGCAGGCAAATGCACATTGGATTGAAATCACGCAGTAAAATGGCCAGCTCCTCCTTGTGCCGATAAAAACCATTACAATTCCATTGTAAAATAAAAGCCATGATTAGAGATAAATAAAAAAACTTGAACTGCGTGAGGTATGTTCAGCGCTTAAGTCTATTCTTCTTTGTCTTTTTCTTGGCTTGGAGGATCTCTGTCTCCGAGAGACTTTCGTCTTCCTCCATTGACTCTGGTTGGTTCAGTTTACCTTTTGTGACGCCGGAGGTAGTTGGGGGTGGCGTAACCTCACGCTTCTTTTGCGTTACGCCACTGGGTTGATTGGTTGGGTTCCTTTTAGGGGAACCCACAGCGGTGGAATTATTTTTAGCAGCCGGTTTAGATGCCTTATCCGGTTTGGCAGGTTCTACAGTGCTATTATCATTCTTGGGGATAGAGTCGGTTTGTGTGCCAATTGAGGCCTTAGTGACCGTTGATTCGACAACCTTAGCAAAGGATTTCGAGAAGGTCGGGGCAATTATTGATCTATACTTCTTCCTTGCGTCGAAATATGTAATTTTCTCTTTTGTTTTAATCTCCATTATTTTACGCTCTTCTAACATTTTTGGGCATTTGCGGGAATAAGCGGGGTGTGTGCCCTCGCAGTTCACACATTGCGGACCCTTGGGGCAGCTGGAGTCACCGTGTGAATCCTGGCCGCAGCGTGGGCAGGTGGCCTTGCCTTCGCATCGCGTTGCGATGTGACCGAAGCGCTGGCACTGGAAGCAGCGCATCGGGGCTGGTATGAATGGCCGCACGGGAACTGATTCATACCCTATGAACACCTTGTCGGGGAGCCGATCGCACGAAAACGTAAGCACTACGGATGTGGTATTTGTTACTTCTCCGTTCCGTTTTGTGGTTAGTCGACGAACATCGCTCACTCCCTGAGATGCCATCTCATGCTTTATTTCGTCGACTTCCACATACAAAAGATCGTAGTGACTAATTACGCCCCGACAAGTGTTTAGGGTTCGGTGGACCTCCACTGTCACTGGGATATCATTTAACAGCTTCATTTTAAGGATCTTCTCGCTTTGCGCCTTGTTCGATGTTTCAATTAATAGGGTCCCGTCGCGTAACTTCTTTGCAGATTTTATGTCTCCCGGTACTGCTGCAGATAACACTTTACGGATTAAGAAGGGGGACACTTTTTTCAGCGTTTCCCCTTCCTTCTGGCTTTTCATTACCAAGAACTTGTTGTTTTTCATTTCTCCCCCGCCCGTTTCCGGACGGGATCTTTTTGGAGGTGGAGATAAATTGTGATCCATAGACTAACCCTTTATTCATCCCCTGGGCTCCCCACCCACCACGGAGCCACACATTCGGGACGCCACACCGAGATCCGGTGTGGTCGCCAGGGCTACCCAAGGGATATAGGAACCTTCGATAGGAGGTCTCTTTCGGGTTAGAACCTCCAGCGCGGGGGCCCTCCGAACCCACACGCCTTCGGCCGCCCTACGGAGACCCCCATATCTCCAGCACTAACCCGTCCTGGCGTACGCTCGGAAGGAGCCGCCAAGCTCCCCAGCCGCCAGGAGCCGATTGACCGAGCTGGGCTCTTCTCGGCCGCCCGTTTTTCGGGGAATCCAGGGCCGAAGTGGGGTGTTGGACTCCGGCCCATACCGGGTTTCCGACGCCCAGCTGGGTGCCGGAGAACTCACCCACCAGGATCCCCTTCTCCCCCTTGTACGGGTCTCCACGCACGGCAAACACGTGGGTGAATCTGGACGCCAGATGTTTCGGCTACTCAGCACAGCAGAGTCACATGCTGTCTGGACGCTATCCTAGCGTACGAAGGGTTTTTTGACGAGGTTGTCTCCCCGGTGGGCTCGGGTCCGTGGGGGCGCGACTCCCCAAAGGAAGAGATTACTCTCTTCCCCCCGTGCGGGGTCCGTTCTTGTTTTCAAAGGCCTCATTACTGAGGCATCAGCGCCTCTTTAACTCTTGGCATCAGCGACTAAGTTCTTAGCTAGGCATCAGCGCCTAGGCTTAGGGGCCTGATTTTCGAGGCATCAGCGCCTCCCAAATCTAGACAGGACTTGGCATTTTCAAAGGCCTAACTACTGAGGCATCAGCGTCTCTTAAATCTTGACCTAAGAGCCTAAGTTCCAGCCCTTCACTAAGACCTAGTTAGTTAGTTAGTTATTGTTATTTTTAGGGTGCGTCGACATCTTAGGTCATTTTGCACCGCATCATTCCATTCGTAAAAATTCATTTTGGGAGGATCACGTCATGAATCTGAACCTGAAGGAATCTGGATATTTACTTCCTCGGAATATAAAATAATAGGTGAGAAAGTAAGAGAGGGCTATGTCTCACAAAGTGCGTGAATACAAATTGTGTAACGAGGTTAGATTTCATTCAGCAGACCAATAGTTTTCAGAAATTTTATTACCCGACTAAGACGTTCAGGGTCGTCACGAAGCATATCGTTTAGTCCTCCAACAAGGTTCATCCTATATCGCAATATCCGATATAGGTCACATTCCGTCAGGATATGTCTCACACTGATTATAGAGTCACATTCCTCACAATGGGGCGGGATTTTCTCTTCTGTGAATAGATAGGAGTGAGTCATGGCGCAGTGCCCTATCCTCAGTCGTGTGATGACTACCTCCTCTCTCCGAGTATTCCTGACCGAAGAGGCCCACTCTGACACGTCAGGTTTCACACTACGGAGTTTGTTCCCCGTTTGGGAACACCAGCGTTCTTTCCACTGATTTAGAACGATTCTCTTCCACGCTACCTGGAGATCACCTGCAGGTACTGGAAGTGTATTGCATTCTATATCGGATAGAGCCTCCTTCGCCGCTCTGTCTGCCTTTTCGTTTCCGCGTATTCCCATATGCCCTGGTATCCACATGAAACTGATTTTCACACCCCTCATTTTGAGGGAGTGGAGGGCAACATGAATTTCGTTTGCAATGGGATGCGACGGAGAGAATCGGAGTATGGTTTGCAGAGAGCTCATTGAGTCAGTGCAGATGACATAAGGTGTGCCGTTTTGATGGATTCCCTGAAGGGCCATCCACAGAGCAATCAATTCAGCCGTGAAAATACCACACAGAGGGCTGAGCTTCCGCTTGATGACACCGTGGTGATTTGAGACCACGGCACATGCACACGCCGAATCAGTTTTCGACCCGTCCGTGTACACGGGAATTAGCTCTGGATTGAGGGCTAAGAATTCGTTGAAGAGCTGCTTGAACTCGGCGGCCGAGGTGGAACTCTTGAGACGTCTGTGGAGTTGCGTATCGCATAACGGTCTCGTCTTCTCCCATGGAGGTAGTCTAGAAGTAGTAGCGGGGAATAATACGGGAACGTTGAACGGACATTCGTCTAAAAAGTTTCTTAGTCGTACGCTTACTGGTGTGGTGGCTTTCCGTCGTCGGTTAAATATTTCTAAAAATCGTGGTTTGAAAATGACATTATGCGCTGGGTGATTTCTCGTCGCTAAAATTTTTGCAGCGTAGTTGCACATTAGAAACTTCCGTCGCGTTTCGAGAGGTGGTTCTCCAGTAGTAGTATTTGTGTTTAGGGTGCCTCGACAACTAAGGTCATTTGCACCACAGACAATCTATAAAAACAAAAATTTTAAAAGATGCATTAAAAAAAACATTTAAACATTCATAAAAGTTTTGAAATAAAAGGGGTTGTCAAATTATAAAAAGGTTGGAATTTAAACACTGTTAATTAGCCCGGTCTCTATTAAAAACTTTATCACTCGGCTGACACTATCAGGGTCGTCTCCTAGGATGTGCCCTAGGTCTCCTCCGATGTTCAGCCGATGGCGCACAGAGCGGTATTTCTCACATTCTGTCAGGAGATGTCTCACAGACATGGGAGAGTCGCAAACATCACATAGGGGTGGAATTCTCTCTTCGGTGAAGAGGTACGAGTGGGTCAGAGCGCAGTGCCCAATTCTCAATCGTGCGATTGCGACCTCCTCCCTGCGGTTCCTCCTGACAGACGTGGACCACGCTGAAATTACCGGCTTGATTGCGCGCAGTTTATTTCCGGTAAGAGAGCGCCAAGTCTCTTTCCACTTTTCTAAGGCTATCTTTTTTGTGGTCGCCTTCAAATCTTCATATGGTACCAGCACAGAATCAGCAACGTCGTCCTCGCTGGCTGCCTTCGCGGCCGAGTCGGCCTTCTCATTTCCAGCAATACCCACATGTCCAGGAACCCACAGAAAACGGATTTTCACTTTTTTCCGAGCAAGGGAAAGTAATCTATTTTGAATTTCCTGGACGATTGGGTGACTGGGAGAAAAACTGGAAATGGACTGCAGGGCGCTCATGGAGTCGCTGCAGACCATAAAGGACGCGTTGCTACACTTAATACCATCCAGAGCCATCTTTATGGCGAACAGTTCTGCCGTATAGCCGCTACACAGCGGACTGAGCTTGGCCTTGAGGGTTCCATGGTGAGACGAGATCACTGCACACCCGCACGCACGCTCCGACTTCGATCCGTCCGTGTAAACAGGAATGAAGTCGGGGTGGCGGTGCATTACTTCCTTGAAGCTATGCTGGTATTCCGCGGCAGTTGTCAAAGATTTTTGATTTTTGTGGAGGACAAAGCTGACTTGTGGAAAAGGTACCTGCCAAGGTGCATTTTCCGAATTCCCAATGGGGTACACTTCTGGGAGTATAAACTCACTGTCAAGGATAAAATTATTAAAAATAATACTTAGGGGTCTAGTTGCCCTAGGCCGCCTGTTAAAAATATTTATAAAGCGTGGGTTAAAAATAATGTTAAAACTAGGATGCCCTCTCATTGTTAGAATTTTAGCAACATGGTTGCACATGAGGATGTTTCGGCGTGCAGTCAACGGGGGCTCCCCAGAATCTGAGTAAACACTCAAGACCGGAGAAGTCCTGAAAGCTCCAGTTGCCAATCGAAGCCCCGCATTGTGAACCGTGTTCAAAGGTCTCAAATAGCTTTCACGGGCAGAGGAGTAGACCAAACATCCATAGTCTAATTTCGAGCGCACCAATGCTCTATACAATAAAAGCATCGTGGAGCGATCGGCACCCCACGAGTAATTACATAGATATCGCAGGATATTTAAAACTTTCAAACATCTGTTTTTTAAAAAATCAATGTGCTCACGCCAATTAAGGCGGCGGTCAAAAATCAAACCCAGAAAGCGGGCTGAATCCGTATAAGGTAGAATTCGGCCGCTCAGGCGAAGTTCTGGTGGAGGAACTAGTGCCCGCTTACGATGGAAGTGGACACATTTCGTTTTTTCAACGGAAAAACGAAATCCACTTCGATTCGACCATTCCCCAAGTCTGTTAAGGGTCAGCTGGATGACCCGTGCGGCACTGGCAATTGTGGATGATCGACAGAAAATGGCCAAGTCGTCCACGAATAAGGAGCCCATCACTGGTGTTCTGACGCATTCTGTAACGTCATTTATCGCAATGGCGAAGAGTGTGACGCTGAGTACAGAGCCTTGTGGTACCCCATTATGTTGTGTAAAAGGTCCGGATAAATGATAACCTATTCTTACTTTAAAAACACGGTCTGCTAAAAAAATTTTGATAAAAATTGGGAGATTTCCTCTAAGGCCCCACTCATGTAACGTATTCAGAATCTTCTGGCGCCAGACTCGGTCATACGCCTTCTCCAGATCGAAGAACACGGCTATGACATGCTGGCCCAGAAGGAAAGCCTCCTGGATAAAATTTTCGGTTCTCACGAGGTGGTCTGTGGTGGATCTACCTCGCCTGAAACCGCACTGGATATTGGAAAGAAGGTTCCGACGCTCCAACCACCAAACGAGCCGACGGTTCACCATTCTTTCCATGGTCTTGCATAGACAACTGGTCAAGGATATTGGCCTATAATTATTTGGGTCTGTTTTATCCTTTCCTTGTTTGGGGATAGGGACAACTACGGATTCCCGCCACGCTGTAGGGAAGCTTCCCTCAACCCAAATTTGATTGAGGGTATGGAGAATATCCATCAACGCGTTCTCCGGTATATTCCGAAGAAATATGTTTAGGACACCGTCCACTCCTGGCGCGGTGTCTTTGGAATCCGCTATGGCGGACTTCAGTTCCCATAAGGAAAGAAGATCATTGTATCCGGCTGCTGCGTGAGATTCGGTGAAGTTCAAGTGTGGGGAGCGTGCCCTAATAGACAGGAAGGTTGCTGAGTAGTTCTCGTCGCTGCTGGTCTTGGCAAACGCTTCCCCGAGTAGTAGTAGTAGTATTTGGATTTAGGGTGCGTCGACGGCAAGGTCATTTTGCACCACTACTGTGCTATTTAATTACAAAAGTTATGTATAAAGCAATCTACTGCATCTGATGTCTTCGTTCAAAGTGTACATAATTAGACTTTATTAAAAATGTTTATTTCTCTGAGAAACCGAAATGTACAGATTAAGTTGGTAGGGTGGTCTCCTAAAAGGGTTTTTAGGTCTCCCCCTAGATTATTTCGTCTTCGCGCTTCGCGGTACTTAACACAATCTAGCATGATGTGTCTAATACTTAATGGACACTTACAATCCTCACATTGGGGAGGTTCCTTCTCTTCAGTAAAGAGATACGCATGGGTCAGGGGGCTGTGCCCTATCCTCAATCATGTAAGTACTACTTCCTCTCTCCGATTACTACGAGCTAAGGAGGGCCACGCTGCTACCATGTCCTTGATGCCACGGAGCTTGTTATTATTTAGAATCCTCCATGATTCCCTCCATTTTCCAAATACCACGTTTCTTAGAGATGCTCGTAAGTCCTCGTGGGGAACCAGCGTTGAGACAAGAACTTCGTTATTCAGAGCTTCCTTGGCCATAGCGTCTGCTATCTCATTCCCGGCTATCCCCTCATGTCCCGGTACCCACAGAAAATGGATATTCAAACCCTTCCTCGAAAGGGTCAGCAGGAGAGTGTATTTCTTGCACGATCGGGTGCACGGGTGAGAAGCCAGAGATGGCTTGTAGCGAGCTCCTGGAGTCAGTGCATATGACAAAGGAGCCGCCGTGGCCGAAGTGGGGTATTGAACTCCGGCCCATACCGGGTTTCCGACGCCCAGCTGGGAGCCGGAGAACTCACCCACCAGGATCCCCTTCTCCCCCTTGTACGGGTCTCCACGCACGGCAAACACGTGGGTGAATCTGGACGCCAGATGTTTCGGCTACTCAGCACAGCAGAGTCACATGCTGTCTGGACGCTATCCTAGCGTACGAAGGGTTTTTTGACGAGGTTGTCTCCCCGGTGGGCTCGGGTCCGTGGGGGCGCGACTCCCCAAAGGAAGAGATCACCCTCTTCTCCCCGTGCGGGGCACTAAGACCTATAGGGGCCTCATTTCATAGGCATCAGCGCCTCCTAAAACGTTGGCATAGAGGTTCACTTGTAAACATAGAGGCCTCATTCAGCGGCGGTATTCAACGGCGGCGGTATTCAACGGCGGCGGTGCCCGTAATCTTGGTAGTAGTAGTAGTGTTTGGATTTAGGGTGCGTCGACGGCAAGGTCATTTTGCACCACTACTGTGCTATTTAATTACAATTGTTATGTATAAAGTAATCTAATGCATCTGATGTCTTCGTTGAAAGTGTACATAATTAGACTTTATTAAAAATGTTTATTTCTCTGAGAAACCGAAATGTACAGATTAAGTTGGTAGGGTGGTCTCCTAAAAGGGTTTTTAGGTCTCCCCCTAGATTATTTCGCCTTCGCGCTTCGCGGTACTTAACACAATCTAGCATGATGTGTCTAATACTTAATGGACATTTACAATCCCCACATTGGGGAGGTTCCTTCTCTTCAGTAAAGAGATACGCATGGGTCAGGGGGCTGTGCCCTATCCTCAATCGTGTAAGTACTACTTCCTCTCTCCGATTACTACGAGCTGAGGAGGGCCACGCTGCTACCGTGTCCTTGATGCCACGGAGCTTGTTATTATTTAGAATCCTCCATGACTCCCTCCATTTTCCAAATACCACGTTTCTTAGAGATGCTCGTAAGTCCTCGTGGGGAACCAGCGTTGAGACTAGAACTTCGTTATTCAGAGCTTCCTTGGCCATAGCGTCTGCTATCTCATTCCCGGCTATCCCCTCATGTCCCGGTACCCACAGAAAATGGATATTCAAACCCTTTCTCGAAAGGGTCAGCAGGAGAGAGTGTATTTCTTGCACGATCGGGTGCACGGGTGAGAAGCCAGAGATGGCTTGTAGCGAGCTCCTGGAGTCAGTGCATATCACAAAGGAGCCGCCGTGGTCATCTAGGGCTTCTAGAGCTGTCCTTATGGCATAAAGCTCCGCCGTGTACACACTGCACATCGGGTGAAGCTTTGCTCTGATGTTCCCGTGGATAGGGGAGACCACTGCACATGCACAAGCAGAGTTATCTTTCGAACCGTCAGTGTAAACGGGGGTAAGGTTGGGGTGATTCCATCGGAACATGGCAAACAAACGCTGGTACTCCGAGGGAGTTGTGGAAGACTTCGGTCGAGATCGTGAAAGAATATTCACCACCGGAGTGGGAGTAATCCAAGGGGGGTGTTCCGAGAATGAAACAGGATACACTTCAGGTAGCGTGAATTCGCATCCGCGAATAAAATCGTTAAAACGAACGCTTACTGGTCTGGTTGCTTTAGTCCTTCGGTTAAAAACATTAATAAAACGGGGTTTAAAAAGTAAACTATAACATGGGTGACTCGTCATTGCTAAAATTTTGGAAACGTAGCTACAAAGAAGCCAGGTCCTTCGGTAGCATAGAGGAGGCTCGCCTGCGTCGGTATATATACTGGGAATCGGGCTGGTCCTAAACGCCCCAGTGCATAGTCGCAGACCTGCGTTGTGCACTGAATTAAGTGCTTTCAAATACGTCTCGCGTGCGGACGCATACACGAATGAGCCGTAGTCTAATTTCGACCGCACCAGTGTGCGGTAAAGTAAAATTAAGGTGGTGCGGTCTGCTCCCCAAGATGCGTGGCTTAAAAACTTTAAAATGTTTAAAGACTTCAAACAGTTTACCTTGACAGAATTAATGTGCTCCTTCCAGTTGAGTTTGTGGTCGAGGGTCATCCCCAGAAAACGGACTGATTCCACAAATGGGAGGTTTCTACCACCTAGGTGTAACGTGGGATTTACATGGACGCCCCGAGTGCGAGAAAAGTGAACGCACTTTGTTTTCTCCAAAGAGAAAAGGAAGCCGTTATTTTGGGTCCATTTGTGAAGTTTATTGATGGTGAGTTGCGCCATACGCGATGCATTCACGACCCTAGATGATCTGCAGAAAATCGCGAGATCATCCACAAACAGTGACCCTAACACTGGCTCCTTGATGCAGTGAGCTATGTCGTTGATCGCAATAGCGAACAACGTCACGCTCAGAACCGAGCCTTGGGGAACTCCGTTGTCAAGAGGGTAAAAATTTGACAACAACTGTCCCGTCCTTACTTTAAAAACACGGTTGGTTAAAAAATTTTGTATAAAAATGGGCAAACAGCCTCTAAAACCCCACTCGCGTAATACGCGTAGAATCTTACGTCGCCAGACCCGGTCGTAAGCCTTCTCTAAGTCGAAAAATACACCGACTACGTGTTGGCGGAGAAGGAAGGCTTCTTGGATGAAATTTTCAATTCTGACCAAGTGGTCCATTGTGGAACGGTTCCGTCTGAATCCGCATTGTATCCTAGAGAGGAGTTTTCGACGCTCCAGCCACCAAATGAGACGTCGATTTACCATTCGCTCCATTAACTTGCACAGGCAGCTGGTGAGAGAAATCGGCCGGTAAGAATTCGGGTCAGCTCGGTCTTTTCCATGTTTTGGGATGGGGACAATGACGGACTCCCGCCAGGACGGAGGAAAATCCCCATTGGCCCAGAGCTGATTAAAAGTTTCAAGGATTTCCAGCAACGCCGATTCCGATAGATTTCGGAGGAAGGCATTGTGGATCTCGTCGGGTCCTGGGGACGTGTCGTGGGAGTCATGAATGGCAGATTTCAGCTCCCAAATGGTAAATGGCATATTGTAGTCTGCCGTTGTTTTAGGCTCCATAAAGGATATAGGGACGTTCTCGAGCCTTTTCTTGAGGGTTACAAAAGAAGGGTCATAGCATTCGTCGCTGCTCACTTTGGCGAGTAATTGGGCGAATACGTTCCCTATCGCAGCTGGAGAAGTGATAACCTTTCCTTCGACTTCTAGGAAGGATATACCTAGATGCTGGCTGCTACCCGATATGCTCCTCACCTTACGCCATACCTGTGCAAGTGGAGTCCTGTGGTTGACACCGGAGACAAAATTCATCCAAGAAATCCTCTTTGCGTCCTTTATTACCTGACGCGCTTTCGCTCTTAGTCGCCGAAAAGCGGAGAGATTATTTGCTGTAGGATACTTGTTGAAAATTCGGAGAGCTTTCTTACGTTTTTTAATGGCTTCTGCGCAGGTTTCATTCCACCATGGCACCGCATTTCTTGGAAGGATGCTTCGAGATCGTGGTATGCTAATTTCGGCGGCTTGAATGATGCTGGATGTCAAAAGATTTACGTTTGTTACACAGTCGTTGTTTTTATCCCACACGTAGTTAAAATTTGAGTTAAAAAGATGCCAATCAGCTTTCCGGACAATCCAACAGCCTGGTCTAATAAAATCGGGGTTTATATTTTGCTCCCTTTTGATTAAAAGGGGAAAGTGATCGCTCCCACTAAGATCCTTATGCACAGAGAGTTTGAGTTTATTGACCAAACTAGTCGATAAAATACTCAAGTCAATGGAGGAAGAATCGCCGCTATAAGAGTTAAAACGGGTTTTCTCGCCGTTATTGAGTAAAAAAAGGTTAAAATCACTAATAAAACTTGATAAAATACGTCCCCTGCGGTTGCACTGTTCCGGGGTGCTTCCCCATAGACGATCGTGAGCATTAAAATCTCCGAGTAAAATAAAAGGCTGAGGTAGCTGGTGAACAAGGGATTCTAGATTAAAACGGGTGACGGGTGCACCCTCCGGCAGGTAAACGTTGCACACCGTTATCGCCTCGGGAGCGTGCACCGTCACCGCTACCGCTTGGAACGGTGTGTTAAGATTTATTCGGGAGGTGTAAAGAGCCTCCCGGACAAAAACCGAAACTCCACCATGGGCTCGTTGGCCACTAGTATCGTCCAGTCTAAAAGTTTTAAAATGTTTTAAATATCCCTTGTCTGTATCTTTAAAACGCGTTTCCTGCAAACATATACAGAAAGGGTTAAAATCATTTATTAAAACAGCCAGCTCCTCCTTATGCCGATAAAATCCATTACAATTCCATTGTAATATAAAATTCATAAAAAGGGTTTAAAAAGGGTAAAAGATAAATAAAAACAGAAAAAAAAGGATGTCAATATTGAAACTTGGAGCAGCATTAGCCCGGAAGTCTGTGGAATCATCGCTTTAAGCGACTTTTCCTTCCCTTATTCCTGACTTTTTCGATCTCTGTGTCCGAAATACAGAGATCTTCGTCTATGTCCTCCTGCATCGGTTCCATACCTTTGCCGGAGGGACCAGGAGAGGGAGTTTTCTCTCGCTGGTCAGGTTTTCTGGTGGTTTTCTTTGTTGTATTTTTGGGAGACACTACGGAGGAGTTAGGGGTGTTTTTTTTAGTATTGCTATTGTTACTCGCATTTGTTTTTTTTAATAAATCTATCTGCTTTTCAGGTTCCGTCTGTGTAGAAATGGTGCACTTCTTAACTGGAGCAGAGGCGATTGCGGCAAAGGAACGCGAGAAAGAGGGGGCACTAAGGGCTTTGAACTTTTTCCTTGCCTCCAGGTAAGATATTTTTTCCATAGTTTTTATTTCCATAATCTTCCGTTCCTCTTTCATTTTCGGGCAATCGCGAGAGTAAGCCGCGTGGGTACCCTCGCAATTCACGCAGCAGGCCGCTTCCGCACATTTGTCCCCATCGTGCTTGTCCTTGCCGCAGCGCGGGCAGGTGGCCTTGCCCTCACATCGCGGTGCGATGTGGCCGAATTTTTGGCATTGGAAGCAGCGCATCGGTTGAGGGAAGAATGGTCGCACAGTTACAGATTCGTATCCTAAGAAGACTTTAACGGGCAGTTTGTCTAGAGCGAACGTGAGAATTACTGACGTGGTATTTATCACTTCACCGTTTCGCTTCGTAGTCAGTCTGCGGCAGTCGATGACGCCCTGGGGGGCCATCTCTCTCTTGATCTCTTCTGGTTCCACGTAAAGAAGGTCGTAGTGACTTATTACTCCCTTAGAGGTATTTAGAGTGCGGTGGATCTCGACTTTAACTGGGATGTCGTGTAATTTTTCAGTTTTAAGCAATTTTTCAGCTTGGATGTTGTTCGCAGTCTCTATTAGTAGGGTACCATCTCTTAGTTTTTTCACCGAATTTGGCTCTCCAGTAATTATCGATTGCATAGCTTTTTTTATGAAAAAGGGAGACACCTTTTTCAGAGTGTCGCCTTCTTTGGCGCATTTCATAGACAAAAAACGCTTCGAGCTTTCAAAAGACTTTTCTCCTCCGCCCGTGTCCGGGCGGGATCTTTTTGGTGGAGGAAGAGTAATCGTCTCCATGAAAGTAAGAACATAATTCATCCCCTGGGCTCCCCACCCACCACGGAGCCACACATTCGGGACGCCACACCGAGATCCGGTGTGGTCGCCAGGGCTACCCAAGGGATATAGGAACCTTTGATAGGGGGTCTCTTTTGGGTTAGAACCTCCAGCGCGGGGGCCCTCCGAACCCACGCACCTTCGGCCGCCCTACGGAGACCCCCATATCTCCAGCACTAACCCGTCCTGGCGTACGCTCGGAAGGAGCCGCCAAGCTCCCCAGCCGCCAGGAGCCGATTGACCGAGCTGGGCTCTTCTCGGCCGCCCGTTTTTCGGGGAATCCAGGGCCGAAGTGGGGTATTGAACTCCGGCCCATACCGGGTTTCCGACGCCCAGCTGGGAGCCGGAGAACTCACCCACCAGGATCCCCTTCTCCCCCTTGTACGGGTCTCCACGCACGGCAAACACGTGGGTGAATCTGGACGCCAGATGTATCGGCTACTCAGCACAGCAGAGTCACATGCTGTCTGGACGCTATCCTAGCGTGCGAAGGGTTTTTTGACGAGGTTGTCTCCCCGGTGGGCTCGGGTCCGTGGGGGCGCGGCTCCCCAAAGGAAGAGATTACTCTCTTCCCCCCGTGCGGGGCGTAATCTTGGTGCTTCACACGACCGTCGAAGACTAGCTCGCATAACGAGAAGGTCTTCGGTTGCGCTGCGTCACGGCCAACCTGTTGCTAGGCTGCTCCGCATCACGGATGCCAGGCTCCGCGTCACGGAGCCTGGTAAGGTCTGGGTGCCGGCGCGATGGATCGACTATGTGGGCCCAACCGCCCACGGTCATACCCAATGTACAACCTGCGGTCTCGCGGATCTCCTAAGGTAATAACCTTACAAGGGATATCAGGATCCCCCCACGCGAAGCCGGATGGAAAGGGAACCCGGATCTCTCCTTCGCCGTCAGCGGAGCAGATGGCCGAGTCTCCCACGTCCCCGGACTCCGTCGCGCCGTCAGCGCGGCCTAGTCTGCGGGCTAGCTCGGCTCCCGTCCTGCTGTCAGCGGACGAAGCCATTACCTCCCCCGCCGCATCTTCCTCCTTGGCTTCCTTCGCCAATATTACCATGAGGTCGCTCACCTCACCCTCCCCCTTCCAACCAATTACCCCAGCGGCAACCTCTACCCCCACCCCCCTGGCCACTCCGGTAGCCAGACTCCCAGCACTAATGGCGCTACAAGTGCCTACCCCTACACCCATCCTGAGCGATACATTCAGCCTCGTTGTGAAGAGGCGTACATCCGGTGCCCCAACTCGCACTACCCCACCTACTACGGCACCCTCCTCCGCGAGACCAACCCCCCGCCCCCGCCACACCCGCAACCCGTACCTTCCAAGTACGCATCGCCCGTCTCCCACGATCCTGCAGCCAGCGCAGCTTCTTCCAAGCTTGGCGCCAGACCTATCCGGACCTTGCAGGCGTCCGGATATTCGTCAATACGGAACGGCGCACCGCAATGGTGACTCTGGATCGTAGAGGAGTGGATACCCTGAGGCGGGAATACCGACGCTTGGACCACGCCATAGGGGAACCACGCCAATATTATCTCCCCCGTGAACGGCGCCCAGCCGCGCCGCCCCCCACGCCAGCGAATGAACTCCTCTATGACTTTGTCATCCTAGGTTACTTAGTTATTGTTATTTTTAGGGTGCGTCGACATCTTAGGTCATTTTGCACCGCATCATCGTCATCCTAGGTGTGGACTACGCGACGAGAGTGGACCATCTCGTGGAGGGACTGCTAGAGCTGGACATCCCCGTCAAAGAGGCCTGGAGGATCTACACGCGGAGAAGGAAGAAGACGACCGTCGTGATGGTCCTCGTCCCAGCAGCCATGCGGGAGAACCCTGAGGGGCGGTTTCTCACTAGACGGCCGCTTGTATCGGTGCGAGCCGGCCCGCCCACCCCCAACCAGGAAGGCCACACGCACCCAGGAGCGCCCCCCCCGCCACCTAGTGCTACCCGTGTCCAGGGGCGGCACCCCGGTCCGCCTGTGGTCACACGTGAACGCGCTGCCTCCCCGGCTCGCCCTGAGCGTCCGGCGGAACAGCGCCAAGAACAAGCCCCTGAAGTCGATTTCTTCTCTTACCTTTTGCAGGCACAGCCAGGAGACCAACCCGCGACAAGAAACCAGGTCATCCGCTTCATGTCGCAGGTCATCAGGGACACCGTTCACCCCGGCGTCGAAGAGGAGGTCGCAGAAGTCATAAGGAGAGCGGCCAGGAGGGTCTTCGGATGGAGGACCTACGCGCGAGCAACGCGCCAGATTTAAAAACCAACTATGAATAAGTCCCCAACAGTGTTGTTCCTGAACATCAACGGAGCAGTACCCCAAAAACGGTCACTGCTCCGGGAACATATGAGGAGCAGGAAGGTCGCCATCATGGGGCTGGTGGAGACCTTCCTTAAACCCTCGATTAAAGTAAAGATCTCTGGTTTCCAGGAGTTCTCCGTGCCGAGGACGAAGCCACGCTCCGGTGGAGTCGCCATTCTGATCCGCAGCAGCAAGTGACCCTCTGGAACCAACGGGTTCACCAGTCCACCACGGCGACCTACCTGGGAGTGCTAATCGACCAAAATCTCACTTTCAGGAAGCATGTTGCAAATATCATGGCGAGGTGCAACAGAAGGAGTAACCTCATTCGCGCAGTCACAGCAAGAGGGCGCGGGGTATCAGAGAGGTGCGGCCTGCTCCTGTACAAGTCTTTCATTAGACCGGTGATGGAGTACGCCGCACTTGCTGTACTTCCGTACAACGACCCCCTCCAGAGATACGTATCGTTCGAAAGACGTGTCCTACGACAGACCTTCATGTTGCACCCTCGCACCAGCAGGAAGCAAGTATACAGTGAAACTAATATCGAGCCTCTCCTCCACAGATTATGCCGGCTACGGAGCTACGCCGAAGGGAGGATCGCAGAGCACAACCCACGACTTTTCACCGACATCATGCTTCCCGCGAACGGAGTAGTCACCAGATCAATCAAGCAGAAGCTCTACTCCGCACCAAGATTTATCAGCGACCACCTACACCTGTTCCTACCCGACGTCAAACTGCCTCCGTCGTCATCAATCGCACCAGTGATCCCTGCCCCCACAACGATGACCATCACCCCCGGGCTTCCACTACGACCAAAGAAACGGAGGCAGAAAAGGAAAAAACCTGTGCACCCCCATCCCAGTGAGGACGACAGCGTCCTAGTGCCCCCCCCTCCCCCCCCCCAGACCATCCAGTGATCCCAGTGATGGAGTAGAGTAGTAGTAGTAGAATTGAGATAAAGGGTGCGTCGACGGCTAGGTCATTTTGCACCACTACTCAATCGTTTGATTCAACACTCATTATAAATGGATATTTACTACGCAATTGTTAACATGAAATAGAGGAAGCTTTTAAATTTTGTTGAAAAGACCTATTTCCTTGAGAAACAAAATTGTACTACTTAGATTGGTGGGGTGGTCTCCTAGAATAGATTCTAGGTCCCCATCCAGATTGAACCGTGTCCGCGCATCACGGTATTTGTCGCACTCTGTCAAGATATGTCGGATGCTTTAAGGGCACCTACACTCGTCACATTGAGGAGCTTGCTTCTCTTCGGTAAAACGAAAGGCATGAGTCAGAGGGCAGTGCCCTATCCTCAAACGAGTGATAACTACTTCCTCCCTTCGATTGATCCTGGTAGAGGAAGGCCAAGCTGACGTTGTATGTTTGATGCTTCGCAGTTTATTGTTATTCAAAGTCCTCCACGACTCCCTCCACTGTTCAAGTACAACATTTTTTAGTGACCCTCTTAGGTCTTCGTACGGAACTAGCGTTGATTTAATCTCTTCGTTAGTAAGAGCTTCCTTGGCCAACAAATCTGCTTTTTCGTTTCCACGTATCCCCGCATGTCCCGGAACCCAAAGAAAGCAAACACTTATTCCCTAGTTCATGAGAGTCAGCAGCGTGGCATGAATGTGTTGAAAAACTGGATGCATGGGTAAGAAGCCAGAAATGGATTGTAAGGAGCTAAGGGAGTCGGTGCATATGACAAACGAGCCATTTTTGTCACTAAAGGCTTCCAAAGCCATTTTAATTGCGAAGAGTTCCGCCGTATAAATGCTGCACAGCGGATGCAGCTTCGCCTTAATGGCTCCATGTAGAGGAGAGAACGCTGCACATGCACAGGCAGAGTTACATTTCGATCCGTCCGTGTAAATGGGGATTAAAGTGAAGTGGTTCCACCGAAACTTAAAATACTCACGTTGGTATTCCAAGGGAGTAGTGGAGGGTTTTGGCCGAGATAGTAAAGACATATTAACTGTAGGAGTGGGAGTCAACCAAGGTGCGTAAGTTGAGTACGCAACAGGGTATACGTCTGGTAGTTTAAAATCACATCCGAGAATAAAATCATTAACACGAATACTTACAGGTCTCGTTGCCCTAGACCTTCGATTAAAAACATTTAAAAGCCGAGGTTTAAAAAGTATGTCGTAGCATGGGTGACTCGTCATAGATAAAATTTTGGATACGTAACTGCAAAGCAGCCAAGTCCTACGGTAGTACAAGGGAGGTTCTCCTGCGTCAGAGTGGATGCTTGGAACTGGGCTGGTTCGAAAGGCCCCAGTGCAGAGTCGTAGCGCGGCGTTGTGCAAAGAATTTAACGCTCGTAGATACGATGGGCGGGCAGATGCATAAACAAGGGAGCCGTAGTCTATTCTAGACCGCACCAATGTGCGATATAGTAGGAGTAGGGTGGTACGGTCTGCTCCCCACGATATGTGATTCAAAAACTTTAAAATATTTATAGACTTAGAACAACTTGCCTTCAGATTATTGATGTGATCTCGCCAGTCGAGTCTTTGATCCAATGTTAGCCCCAGAAAACGGATTGACTCCACAAATGGGAGATTTCTTCCGCTAAGACGAAGTGTAGGAGGAACGTGGACGCCTCTGACACGGTGGAAGTGAACTCATTTGGTTTTCTCAGTTGAAAATCTGAAACCGCTACTATGGGTCCATTGGTCTAATTTGTTTAACGTGAGTTGGATCAATCTCGATATGTTGGCCACTCTAGATGACCTGCAGAATATCGCCAGGTCATCAACGAATAGAGTGGCCATTATCGGCGTCTGGATGTATTTAGCTACGTCGTTGATCGCAATAGCGAAAAGCGTCACGCTCAAGACGGACCCCTGGGGGACTACGTTGTCAAGAGGGTAGGGACGCGTTAGGAACTGCCCCGTCCTTACTTAAAAAATACGGTTTGTTAAAAAATTTTGAATAAAAGTTGGTAAGTTACCCCTAAAACCCCAATCATGCAGAGTGCGTAAGAGTTTTCTGCGCCAAACCCGATCGTAGGCCTTCTCTATGTCGAAGAATACCCCAACCACGTGTTGGCGGAGGATGAAGGCTTCTTGGATATAATTTTCGATCCTCAACAAGTGGTCCAAGGTGGAGCGTCCCCTTCTAAATCCACTTTGAATATTGCTGAGAAGGTTTCGGCGTTCCAACCACCAAATGAGCCTCCGATTAACCATTCTCTCCATGAGCTTGCATAAGCAGCTGGTGAGTGAGATCGGACGGTAAGAATTTGGGTCAGTCCTATCTTTCCCATGCTTGGGTATGGGGATGATGACACTCTCCCGCCAGGATGAAGGAAAAGTGCCTGCCACCCATAGTTGATTATAGGTTCGCAGGACTTCCAGCAACGCGGATTCCGGGAGGTTACGAAGGAAGGCATTGTGGATTTCGTCTGGTCCTGCAGAGGTATCATGTGATTCATGGATGGCAGAACGCAACTCCCACATAGAAAACGGAACGTTGTAATCTGCCGTCATGCACGTCTCCTTAAAACAAATAGGGATGGCTTCTAGGCGCCGCTTGAAAGAGCGAAAAGATGGGTCGTATCTTTCGTCGCTGCTTGTTTTGGTGAGTAGCTGGCCGAAGATGTCGCCGATGACAGGGAGTGAAGTTATGGTGTTTCCGTTGACTTTCAAGTAGGAGACCCCACATTGCTGACGGCTACCCGAAATTTGCTTCGCTTTACGCCATACCTGCTCTAGTGGTGTCCTAATATTAATACTAGAGACGTATTTCATCCAAGAGTTCTTCTTTGCCTCTTTCACAACTTGGCGGGCTTTCGCTCTCAGGCGTCGGAAAGCGGACAGGTTATTAGCCGTGGGATACTTGTGTGATGGAGTAGAGACTATTTATTTATTTATTAATACAGAGCAGAGACTATATTTATTGTATATCATTTATAATTCTGTTATTGTTATCATATTAGCGTATTTTATCCTTGGCACGTTAATACTTCATAGTTTATTGTACCGTGGTGGCCTGACGGCGGTTTTACGGGTTTCCCGCCGTCCTTAGGGCAAATGCCGGGCCAATACCACTCCCGTACGAGTCTTCAACTCCAGTAGTGCTGAAGAGGCGTAGGCCTAAACAGCTCCACGAGATGTAGATGTATATATTGTTATTGTTACTATTCATATTTTATGTATCTTGTTATTTTCTCGTGGAATAAACATTGTTGAACTCAACTGCACTAGCATTGAATATAATATAATGGCATTCGTTTCGTTATAGATATACATACCCACATTGTGGTATTACAATGAGATGAAGTTTCTCGTGGAATCTTCGGTACCGAGGGAAGATGTCGATTTGAGCCACCAATTATTATTATTAGTTTTTATTATGCAAGGAATTATTGGCCGCTTTTAAGTTGTGAAGTAGGAAATACAACGAAGACACATTTTTGTAATTATTTCACATTTTTATTTTTATGAATTGAAGTATTCTTGAAATTCGTTTCTAACATCTATGGCAGACTGTGCAACTCTGTTACCATACTGTAGAGTAATAGGTTCTAAAAGAACAGGATTAGCCTCTGGGTTATCTACATGCTGAAGTCCATTGCGACATAGTTAATTATGTAATGCACAGCAAGCTAGTACAATTTTTTCCACCTTAACTGCATTTAAGTTGATAGTGCTCAGAAGAACTCTAAATCGGTTACATAATAAACCCAAAAGCATTCTCTACAACAGGTCAACCTCGGCTCAGCCTATTGTTGTAACTCAGCCTTGCTTCTCGAAGGCCTCGTTGTGGAAATGGCTTTATTATCCTGTCCATCAGAGGAAATGCTTGGTCTGCCAGAGATTTATATGCTGTGGTGACTCTTGTAATTGTAGTAATAACTGCCCATGTTCCTTGGAGCTCTGAAGTTCACGTTTGCCATCCACTGCCCCTATACAGTTGGGTACTTGCCACAGCTTCAGAGAATCTTCTGAAATAGTTTCCCACTCTGCCTCAGTGCTAGGAACCTGGAAGAATTGAATGTCGTTATTAAGGAAATATAGTCGTGAAAATAATGCAGTGTATTGAAACTAGTCGACGATTAAATGTTAAAGAAATCATGCCCAATAATAGGCTGAGCCGAGGTCGACATGTTGAGATTGTTTTTGGAATATTATGTAACAGTTTTTGTAGAATAGAGAAGTTGTTCTCTTTACAAAATTGAGGAATGTTTCCATGCGATTTACAGGTTGTACTGTTTCTGGAGGAGAACTTCAATGAGGACACAGGATCTCCTACACCATCGAGTAGTAGCTCACCCAGGACGGTCAATCCCATTACTCCTCAGGGCCAGCAGAAGAAGCGGAAAAGGGAGAATGACCAGGGAAATTCCGTCACACCCCTTGCACTGAAAGGGCTACAGGACATAAGCGTTTCCCTGCAGGGGCTTGTGACGGAAAGACAGGAAAAAGAAAAAAACCACAACGTGCATTTGACACGCTACATTCAGAGCAAATTGGAATCCTACAAGGATTCCAACATTAGGCTCGAGGTGGAGCAAAAAATAATTCAGGAACTCTTTGAGGCTGATGTTAAAGCGTCCCTTATGAGAGAAAGTGATAATTCTGAATAAAAATATTCCAATCTCTATTCCTGTGAAATTTATTCCAAATATTCATATTCCTTGGCTCATACCAGATGAGTCCCCTTCGAGGTGCGGTGAATTACAAGAATAACTTATTACTCCTGTAATAGTAAGTAATACCCTCATTTAATTATGAAGTTTGATGATCAACAATCCGCTGTAACATGTTCGAAGGAGACTACTTCATTTACCAGCAACCAAAAAAGAAGGGTAAGTACTTAAAGTTCTCACCTGTATATAAGGGCGCAGTGCGCAGTAAATTGCATTGCAAACTTCAGGGATAAATCTAGATATCGTCGTTTCGTGTATCCTACAGGAATACATTAGACTCCGGAATGATTCACCTGTGGCCAAAAATCGTAGGGTAGTCATTAACCTGTAATTGAAAAAATATTTAACCGTGTTTTACCGATAAAAACACAATATAAAAGATAGAAATACCTACTTCCTTCCTGCCGAAAGACTTGGCCTCATGAACGTGTCCAACTTTGAGATTCGATCCTCGACAAGTGATAACAACTCGTTGAATTTAATGGTGTTTAATCTCAAAAAGTTGTTATATGCTGACAAGTCCTCCACTCGCAGCTCATGCTCCACCATTCCTAAAATTCCTAGGTCGCCGTCTTCTCGCCTCCGAAGCCAATCCCTGCACCAAATTTTGCGGCGCCGATTACGCCGGTGTCTACCTTCTTCTTCAGCTACCACAGCTAGAATATTAGCTGCGGCATATATTAGTGCCGCTTCTTCTACATCCATTTTTAAGCGGTTTGCAACGCAGAATATCTTTGCAGCCCCTCGAAATGGTAATTAATTTTACATTTACTTTATTATACCACCTTCCTCTCCGTAGCTCATTGGCAATTAATCTGCGTCTGGAGCTGCTCTTTTGTCATTTTGTGTTATGTGGCGTTCTCTAGCGGGACATTAGAACACTATAACGGCCAATATTGGTACGTGTCGTACGACACGTAAAGCCCAATATTTTAACCAATATTGCGTGCCGATACATTGGCCAATAAATTGGAAAGTGTCATACGGGCTTAAGGCAGGATGCAATCGCCACACCCTGACAGTCGGCCCACAAACTGAAGAGGTTGTCTCCTCGATGGACTCGGGTCCGTGGGGGCGCGGCTCCCCAAAGGAAGAGATCACTCTCTTCCCCCTTGCGGGGTTTTGCACCACTCTAAATGCTTTTTTCACATATTTGTCATTCATATTGCATATACTTTTCTTTCCCATAGGTGGCAGAATTGCATCAAAAGAGGGACGAGAAACATCTTACCACGATGCTTAGTGTGAGCCAAGGCTTAAATTTTGAGTGATTCAATGATGATAATTTTGAAATACAGCTTTTTTTAAATTGCGCAATTTGATTCATGGAACTAATTAAAGTATTATTATTCTATAGGATAGACCATGGCAATAAACAACTGCCTTCAATGAGTTTATGGAGCTCAAGACATTTGAAGAACCATTTGAAAAGATGCTGAACATCATTCAATCATTAGACAAGAAAATGTCCAAAATGTGTTCCCAGGAGGATGGCAAACACTTTGGCAGGCTCTGTTCAAAGGTGATGAGCTTAGAGTCGTCCCAAAATGAAAGAATGGAAATATTGAAGAGATGGTTCACCGAGGTTTTGGCAGAAAACCTCTCAAAAGAGGCTGGGAACCTTCCATTTATTTTACCAATTGGATACTACGCTGATTTTTGTGAGGCATTTGCCATGGTGAGACAGCCTGAGTTTATACCAAATATTAATGAATCGTGTCCTCTTTTTCCATTTTAACCTTTCTCATAATTGTTTTTTTTTTACTTTTCCAAGCATAAGGATATGAACAAGGTTGGTGGGAAGGATGAGACTGCCATAGTGAATGGAATATTAAGTAAATTTATTACAAAGTTTTACTGCTCAATGCAATTGGAAAGGACAAGGAAGTGGGAAGTACATACAAGTTTCATATTAAAGGAACTGATATTACATATTACCATAAATGAGTAATTGTGAGATTTTAGTAGTTATTTTAGTATTATTTTAGTTTCAAACTTGCACGAAATAAGAATATTTTGCCAATTTTGACGCAATGTTGACTGCGCCATCGTTCATATGACCAATTGTGCAATTACGTGCCCCGTGGAACACGGCATTTTAAGTTCATCGTCGGTGAGTTCATTTATGTTCGATTCTCTGTGAAGGTTAGATCCTATTTGGGAGGTAGTTCCTTATTTGGTCGCAGAGTCTATTTCTTTATGGTGAGTGTCCCTTAGTGTAATAACGGTTGAAATTGTGTTTTAGCTATTTTATAATAATGTTATCCTCCTCTCGAACGACGACTCGTGTGGGAATCGAACCGGGCACGACCAGGTCCACGACCATCGGCATCGCCTATCCCTACTCGCCGCCACGTAAGTACTATACCCAAGCATTCCACCTCCGTGCGCGCCAGCCTCAAATCCCTCCCCCTTCCCCCGTGAAAGTGTAAGGCCGGAATATCAAGAACAATAAATCTGAGTTTAGTAACTCCCGAAGTGCATTTGATTCGCTCTCCCTTCGGAATCTCATCCCTAGTAGGTAGCAGTCGTCGTCCCGTCGCGACACTCCCATTTGTCTCTCAGAAATGGCCGCTCCTGGGTTGCTGGTCATTGAGGCCTCTCAATGGAAATATGCCAGTATGTACGCTCATAAATTTCCAGGGTTTGATGTAAGGATAATTTCAAACTCTCGAATGGGTGTCCATGATGTGCCTGACTCAATGATGTTGGCCACTTCATTTTTCAATAACGTTTTTCTCCATTTGGGGACAAATAATCTTATTTGTGGTGAGTTTGTCCTATTCATGTTGCCACCTACACATTTTCATTATTCTAATGTGTGTCCAGCATGCAATGCATTCTGTGGTCATGCTTCCATCACAGGTCAATCACCTGAAGAAGTGGTGAGCCACTATGCGGCACTAGTGGAGAAGATATATGCAGGAAACCCCAACTTAGAGATTTGCTAGGGAAAGATGTTGGAATGACCACAGGAGATGGGACAGAAATAGGCTTTTTATTAAATTATGTAGCGTGGCTGTCTAGAGGGTGAAGGAGGCTTGTTTGTTAGAGATAGAAATAGTTGGTACTTGATGAGTATTGATGGAGGATGTTGTGTGCGCTTGTATGTATCCAGTGTTCTATTTCGGGGCCAAAATAGGTCCAGGCCTAAGTCAGTATGGGGAGACAACTAAATCAAGAGGATGAATATTAAGATTGAGAGACTCGATATCCTCTTACATGATTTTGCGTCTTGGTAATATCACCTTCATTGAAAATATATGGTTCTTTGCTTTATTTTTCTATTGCTACCATTGAAACATAACTCATCCAGTTTTTCACCAGCCATGGTGCATACTTTATCAATAACTGGGAGAAGTTCGAGGAGACTGCCTGGGATCCCTTTTATAAGCTACTATCCAAGGATGGGCTGCATCTGTCTCCAGATGGGGTGCAGTGTCTATTAGGTAATGTCATTACTATTTGATTTCAAGTTCGGTATAGTTTATTGAAGAAAATGCCTCCCAATGAATCAAATTTTCCCCATCTTTCCAAGGTAATCTCTAAGTTGGTAGAGCCTTGTAAAAAACATCTAAACTCAACATCTTCACTACTAACGCCATCTCGTTCTATGAATTTTTCCTTATCTTCCCATGATAGTCATGAAAAAATTAACAGTATCCAGTTATTTCCCAGGCACACCAAAGCATTACCGAATATTTCAAAAATATCCAAGACATTTTCTTGCAGAAACTGTCTTCAAAGTGAAATACCTTTCGTTCTCTCCTATCATTCTACTATTGCTTTTTCTGAAAATAGTCATTGCTTTAAAACCCAAAGGGACTAACAATTGGACCAAAAAATTCTGTCTTACTAGGGGTAACTGTTCAAAATATTGTCACAGTAATGGTGGCTCAGATGGGAAAGGTAGTTGCCAAACTTCAATGTACCCGCGAATGTGCGAAACTTGTAGCAAAACGTTTTA
The DNA here is from genome assembly GCF_921293095.1 of Ischnura elegans. Classification (NCBI taxonomy): domain Eukaryota; kingdom Metazoa; phylum Arthropoda; class Insecta; order Odonata; family Coenagrionidae; genus Ischnura; species Ischnura elegans. The sequence goes on from NC_060249.1 coordinate 91,193,545, forward strand.
ATCCAGGTTATTTTTTTTATCACAAAAGAACATGAGGAAAGGTGGATGAATGTGTTGTATATCCAAGGGTGTGCCATATCTGCCATGTTCCCTATTCGAACAAAAGTAACTTTAGTAGGCATAAGAAAACGTGTCAGCCTTTGGCAACAAAATTCAAAGTTTTCCGCATTCCGAATGTGACATTCAGTTTCATACCCATTATGCTTTGGTAAATCATTAACAATCTTATCATAAGGAAGACATATTGGTCCAAACTTTTACTTCCAAGAATATTTCTGAATTTTTGGTTTAGAAGAAAGAACAGTGCGAGAAAAATAACATTTCCTATGTTAAGCATTCGGTGGAGATTGTTCATGGGGATTGCACGACTCAATACTTCATTTGTAAATTTGATAATAATCATAAAAAGGACACAGTAACAAGACAAGCAGAAAGAGGAAATATGGCCTTATGCCAAATACTAACGGCACTTCTAGGATGATAGTTAAGAAGAAAGGGTCCGAAGTACATGTAAAATACATTTCTGTCCATAATTATGGCTTGGAATTCTAATATGTGTTGTTCTATAGGTGGGAAAAATCAACAAAAATCCATATAAACGATCTTTTAGAGCAAAGTGTGCCTGCCCTTTGCAACCTCCACATTCAGATTTTGAAGGAAGAATACCAATTAAAGGACATTTCATTACCACTCATCAGATAAATAAAATGATATATGAGCTAAATCTAAAAAAGCGTCTCCATAAAGATGATGCTGTTGCCGTTCACTTGCTTGTGTATACAATGAATGAAGAATGGAGGGATTAGATATTAATTTATAAACCAATAGGTAAGCCAGTAGATATAGGTAGCGATAATTTCAATCATGTTTACCATAATCCTGATCTTTTTGTTTTAGGAATTCAAAATAAACAACAGAAATTATTGCTGGATGTAGTAGGATTCTGTACATTGACTCCACGCATGACACAAACCAGTATAAATTTCATTTGCTGAATTTCATTACACCTGATGAGTAAAGTGAGGGCTATCCTGTGGCACATTTTATAACTAACCACCTAGATGAGCAAACATTAATATGTTTATTGTAGTCCTTAGAAGATAAACGTCCCAACTTCATTGTTAATGCTGCAATGGCTGATGGTGATGAAGCTTTAAGGAATGCAGTGGCAAATATTTTTGGGCCCAAAGTGAGACATTGCTCTGTTCATGGCACGTTAAAAGAAACTGGCAGAGGAATTTACATAGAAAGATAAAAAATAATGATAAGCTGATTTCTGAAATATATGTATTTCTGGAAACCCTGATGGATGAAAAAAATGAGAAGTTATTCACATCCATGTTGGAGGCATTCATTTCTAAGTATTCTCCTCATGCATTTGACTCGTTGAGTATTTCAAAAATGTTTATTGCAGTAAAGAGAAAGTGGGCGATGTGCTTCCGAAATTTTCCCCAAGCTGACGCTAATATGTTTGTTGAAGCTTTCCACAACAAGCTAAAAACACATTATCTAAACAGGAAAAGGAATCGTAGGCTTGATGATTTGATGAATGTGCTGCAGCGTATCCAAAAAAGTTGTCATTTTAATAGTAGTAGTGTTTGGATTTAGGGTGCGTCGACGGCAAGGTCATTTTGCACCACTACTGTGCTATTTAATTACAATTGTTATGTATAAAGTAATCTAATGCATCTGATGTCTTCGTTGAAAGTGTACATAATTAGACTTTATTAAAAATGTTTATTTCTCTGAGAAACCGAAATGTACAGATTAAGTTGGTAGGGTGGTCTCCTAAAAGGGTTTTTAGGTCTCCCCCTAGATTATTTCGCCTTCGCGCTTCGCGGTACTTAACACAATCTAGCATGATGTGTCTAATACTTAATGGACATTTACAATCCCCACATTGGGGAGGTTCCTTCTCTTCAGTAAAGAGATACGCATGGGTCAGGGGGCTGTGCCCTATCCTCAATCGTGTAAGTACTACTTCCTCTCTCCGATTACTACGAGCTGAGGAGGGCCACGCTGCTACCGTGTCCTTGATGCCACGGAGCTTGTTATTATTTAGAATCCTCCATGACTCCCTCCATTTTCCAAATACCACGTTTCTTAGAGATGCTCGTAAGTCCTCGTGGGGAACCAGCGTTGAGACAAGAACTTCGTTATTCAGAGCTTCCTTGGCCATAGCGTCTGCTATCTCATTCCCGGCTATCCCCTCATGTCCAGGTACCCACAGAAAATGGATATTCAAACCCTTTCTCGAAAGGGTCAGCAGGAGAGACTGTATTTCTTGCACGATCGGGTGCACGGGTGAGAAGCCAGAGATGGCTTGTAGCGAGCTCCTGGAGTCAGTGCATATCACAAAGGAGCCGCCGTGGTCATCTAGGGCTTCTAGAGCTGTCCTTATGGCATAAAGCTCCGCCGTGTACACACTGCACATCGGGTGAAGCTTTGCTCTGATGTTCCCGTGGATAGGGGAGACCACTGCACATGCACAAGCAGAGTTATCTTTCGAACCGTCAGTGTAAACGGGGGTAAGGTTGGGGTGATTCCATCGGAACATGGCAAACAAACGCTGGTACTCCGAGGGAGTTGTGGAAGACTTCGGTCGAGATCGTGAAAGAACATTCACCACCGGAGTGGGAGTGATCCAAGGGGGGTGTTCCGAGAATGAAACAGGATACACTTCAGGTAGCGTGAATTCGCATCCGCGAATAAAATCGTTAAAACGAACGCTTACTGGTCTGGTTGCTTTAGTCCTTCGGTTAAAAACATTAATAAAACGGGGTTTAAAAAGTAAACTATAACATGGGTGACTCGTCATTGCTAAAATTTTGGAAACGTAGCTACAAAGAAGCCAGGTCCTTCGGTAGCATAGAGGAGGCTCGCCTGCGTCGGTATATATACTGGGAATCGGGCTGGTCCTAAACGCCCCAGTGCATAGTCGCAGACCTGCGTTGTGCACTGAGTTAAGTGCTTTCAAATACGTCTCGCGTGCGGACGCATACACGAATGAGCCGTAGTCTAATTTCGACCGCACCAGTGTGCGGTAAAGTAAAATTAAGGTGGTGCGGTCTGCTCCCCAAGATGCGTGGCTTAAAAACTTTAAAATGTTTAAAGACTTCAAACAGTTTACCTTGACAGAATTAATGTGCTCCTTCCAGTTGAGTTTGTGGTCGAGGGTCATCCCCAGAAAACGGACTGATTCCACAAATGGGAGGTTTCTACCACCTAGGTGTAACGTGGGATTTACATGGACGCCCCGAGTGCGAGAAAAGTGAACGCACTTTGTTTTCTCCAAAGAGAAAAGGAAGCCGTTATTTTGGGTCCATTTGTGAAGTTTATTGATGGTGAGTTGCGCCATACGCGATGCATTCACGACCCTAGATGATCTGCAGAAAATCGCGAGATCATCCACAAATAGTGACCCTAACACTGGCTCCTTGATGCAGTGAGCTATGTCGTTGATCGCAATAGCGAACAACGTCACGCTCAGAACCGAGCCTTGGGGAACTCCGTTGTCAAGAGGGTAAAAATTTGACAACAACTGTCCCGTCCTTACTTTAAAAACACGGTTGGTTAAAAAATTTTGTATAAAAATGGGCAAACAGCCTCTAAAACCCCACTCGCGTAATACGCGTAGAATCTTACGTCGCCAGACCCGGTCGTAAGCCTTCTCTAAGTCGAAAAATACACCGACTACGTGTTGGCGGAGGAGGAAGGCTTCTTGGATGAAATTTTCAATTCTGACCAAGTGGTCCATTGTGGAACGGTTCCGTCTGAATCCGCATTGTATCCTAGAGAGGAGTTTTCGACGCTCCAGCCACCAAATGAGACGTCGATTTACCATTCGCTCCATTAACTTGCACAGGCAGCTGGTGAGAGAAATCGGCCGGTAAGAATTCGGGTCAGCTCGGTCTTTTCCATGTTTTGGGATGGGAACAATGACGGACTCCCGCCAGGACGGAGGAAAATCCCCATTGGCCCAGAGCTGATTAAAAGTTTCAAGGATTTCCAGCAACGCCGATTCCGATAGATTTCGGAGGAAGGCATTGTGGATCTCGTCGGGTCCTGGGGACGTGTCGTGGGAGTCATGGATGGCATATTTCAGCTCCCAAATGGTAAATGGCATATTGTAGTCTGCCGTTGTTTTAGGCTCCATAAAGGATATAGGGACGTTCTCGAGCCTTTTCTTGAGGATCGCAAAAGAAGGGTCATAGCATTCGTCGCTGCTCGCTTTGGCGAGTAATTGGGCGAATACGTTCCCTATCGCAGCTGGAGAAGTGATAACCTTTCCTTCGACTTCTAGGAAGGATATACCTAGATGCTGGCTGCTACCCGATATGCTCCTCACCTTATGCCATACCTGTGCAAGTGGAGTCCTGTGGTTGACACCGGAGACAAAATTCATCCAAGAAATCCTCTTTGCGTCCTTTATTACCTGACGCGCTTTCGCTCTTAGTCGCCGAAAAGCGGAGAGATTATTTGCTGTAGGATACTTGTTGAAAATTCGGAGAGCTTTCTTACGTTTTTTAATGGCTTCTGCGCAGGTTTCATTCCACCATGGCACCGCATTTCTTGGAAGGATGCTTCGAGATCGTGGTATGCTAATTTCGGCGGCTTGAATGATGCTGGATGTCAAAAGATTTACGTTTGTTACACAGTCGTTGTTTTTATCCCACACGTAGTTAAAATTTGAGTTAAAAAGATGCCAGTCAGCTTTCCGGACAATCCAACAGCCTGGTCTAATAAAATCGGGGTTTATATTTTGCTCCCTTTTGATTAAAAGGGGAAAGTGATCGCTCCCACTAAGATCCTTATGCACAGAGAGTTTGAGTTTATTGACCAAACTAGTCGATAAAATACTCAAGTCAATGGAGGAAGAATCGCCGCTATAAGAGTTAAAACGGGTTTTCTCGCCGTTATTGAGTAAAAAAAGGTTAAAATCACTAATAAAACTTGATAAAATACGTCCCCTGCGGTTGCACTGTTCCGGGGTGCTTCCCCATAGACGATCGTGAGCATTAAAATCTCCGAGTAAAATAAAAGGCTGAGGTAGCTGGTGAACAAGGGATTCTAGATTAAAACGGGTGACGGGTGCACCCTCCGGCAGGTAAACGTTGCACACCGTTATCGCCTCGGGAGCGTGCACCGTCACCGCTACCGCTTGGAACGGAGTGTTAAGATTTATTCGGGAGGTGTAAAGAGCCTCCCGGACAAAAACCGAAACTCCACCATGGGCTCGTTGGCCACTAGTATCGTCCAGTCTAAAAGTGTTAAAATGTTTTAAATATCCCTTGTCTGTATCTTTAAAACGCGTTTCCTGCAAACATATACAGAAAGGGTTAAAATCATTTATTAAAACAGCCAGCTCCTCCTTATGCCGATAAAATCCATTACAATTCCATTGTAATATAAAATTCATAAAAAGGGTTTAAAAAGGGTAAAAGATAAATAAAAACAGAAAAAAAAAGGATGTCAATATTGAAACTTGGAGCAGCATTAGCCCGGAAGTCTGTGGAATCATCGCTTTAAGCGACTTTTCCTTCCCTTATTCCTGACTTTTTCGATCTCTGTGTCCGAAATACAGAGATCTTCGTCTATGTCCTCCTGCATCGGTTCCATACCTTTGCCGGAGGGACCAGGAGAGGGAGTTTTCTCTCGCTGGTCAGGTTTTCTGGTGGTTTTCTTTGTTGTATTTTTGGGAGACACTACGGAGGAGTTAGGGGTGTTTTTTTTAGTATTGCTATTGTTACTCGCATTTGTTTTTTTTAATAAATCTATCTGCTTTTCAGGTTCCGTCTGTGTAGAAATGGTGCACTTCTTAACTGGAGCAGAGGCGATTGCGGCAAAGGAACGCGAGAAAGAGGGGGCACTAAGGGCTTTGAACTTTTTCCTTGCCTCCAGGTAAGATATTTTTTCCATAGTTTTTATTTCCATAATCTTCCGTTCCTCTTTCATTTTCGGGCAATCGCGAGAGTAAGCCGCGTGGGTACCCTCGCAATTCACGCAGCAGGCCGCTTCCGCACATTTGTCCCCATCGTGCTTGTCCTTGCCGCAGCGCGGGCAGGTGGCCTTGCCCTCACATCGCGGTGCGATGTGGCCGAATTTTTGGCATTGGAAGCAGCGCATCGGTTGAGGGAAGAATGGTCGCACAGTTACAGATTCGTATCCTAAGAAGACTTTAACGGGCAGTTTGTCTAGAGCGAACGTGAGAATTACTGACGTGGTATTTATCACTTCACCGTTTCGCTTCGTAGTCAGTCTGCGGCAGTCGATGACGCCCTGGGGGGCCATCTCTCTCTTGATCTCTTCTGGTTCCACGTAAAGAAGGTCGTAGTGACTTATTACTCCCTTAGAGGTATTTAGAGTGCGGTGGATCTCGACTTTAACTGGGATGTCGTGTAATTTTTCAGTTTTAAGCAATTTTTCAGCTTGGATGTTGTTCGCAGTCTCTATTAGTAGGGTACCATCTCTTAGTTTTTTCACCGAATTTGGCTCTCCAGTAATTATCGATTGCATAGCTTTTTTAATGAAAAAGGGAGACACCTTTTTCAGAGTGTCACCTTCTTTGGCGCATTTCATAGACAAAAAACGCTTCGAGCTTTCAAAAGACTTTTCTCCTCCGCCCGTGTCCGGGCGGGATCTTTTTGGTGGAGGAAGAGTAATCGTCTCCATGAAAGTAAGAACATAATTCGTCCCCTGGGCTCCCCACCCACCACGGAGCCACACATTTGGGACGCCACCCGCAAGCCGGAATGGACGTCAGGGCTACCCAAGGGATATAGGAACCTTCGATAGGGGGTCTCTTTTGGGTTAGAACCTCCGGCGCGGGGGCCCTCCGAACCCACACGCCTTCGGCCGCCCTACGGAGACCCCCATATCTCCAGCACTAGCCCGTCCTGGCGTACGCTCGGAAGGAGCCGCCAAGCTCCCCAGCCGCCAGGAGCCGATTGACCGAGCTGGGCTCTTCTCGGCCGCCCGTTTTCGGGGAATCCAGGGCCGAAGTGGGGTATTGAACTCCGGCCCATACCGGGTTTCCGACGCCCGGCTGGGTGCCGGAGAACTCACCCACCAGGATCCCTTTCTCCCCCATGTACGGGTCTCCACGCACGGCAAACACGTGGGTGATTCTGGACGCCAGATGTTACGGCTACTCAGAACAGCAGAGTCACATGCTGTCTGGACACTATCCGAGCGAGCGACGGGGTTTTTTTACGAGCTTGTCTCCTCGGTGGGCTCGGGTCCGTGGGGGCGCGACTCCCCAAAGGAAGAGATAACTCCCCTCCCCCCGTGCGGGGGTCATTTTAATTTGATGTTTAAAAGAATGACTGAGGAACCCCCATTAGGTTTTCATCAGCAATTAAAAGGTCTTCATTGGAAGGGGATGAAAATATTGGATTAGGATGTAGTGAAGATTGATGATCGAACATGGAATATTAGATCCCAGTCAGATTCTTCAGAAAATACAATATTTCCTGCATTACTCCTTTTTGTAACATTCCTCATGTGTGCTTCAAGTGCTGTGAGACATCCTGTTGGGATCTTTGTGGCCATATGTACATTTGCTCATGTTCTGACAAAAACTCCCTTTACAAACATGTTCACAAAGTATTCTTTGACAGTGCGAAATCAGTCTCCTAATTCTGATGTGCACAATCCTTCAGCACAGCTAGTAGTAGACGTAGTTAAATTTAGGGTGCATCGACGGCTAAGTCATTTCGCACCACTACTGAGTTATTTATTTCCAAAACTTATGTAGAAAGAGTCACTGCATATGGTGTCTTCGTACAAAGAGTGAGCATAATTAGATTTTATTAAAAATATTTATTTCTTTTAGGAACTGAAATATATAGTTTAAGTTGGTAGGGTGGTCTCCTAAAAGGGCTTCTAGGTCTCCCCCTAGATTAATCAGTCTTCGCGCGTTGCGGTACTTAACACAATCTATCAGGATATGTCTAATGTTTAACGGGCTCCGACAATCATCACATTGGAGAGGTTCTTTATCTTCAGTAAAGAGATCCTAATGGGTCAAAGGGCTGTGCCCTATCCTCAACCGTGTGAGTACTACCTCTTCTCTCCGATTACTACGAGAAGAGGAGGGCCACGCCGCTATTACGTCCTTGATGCCACGGAGCTTGTTATTGTTCAGAGTCCTCCACGACTCCCTCCATTGTTCCAATACCGCATTTCTTAGTGATGCTCTTACGTCCTCGTAGGGAAGCAGCGTTGAGGCAAACTCTTCGTCACTCAGAGCTTCCTTGGCCATAGCATCTGCTTTCTAATTGCCGCCTATCCCCTCATGTCCCGGTATCCACAGAAAACTGATATTAAAACCCTTTCTCGCAAGGGTCAGCAGGAGGGAGTGTATTTCTTGTACGATCGGGTGCACGGGTGAGAAGCCAGAGATGGCTTGTAGCGAGCTCAGGGAGCCAGTGCATATAACGAAGGAGCCACCGTCGTCACCTGGGGCTTCTAGAGCTGTCTCAATAGCATAAAACTCCGCCGTGTTAACACTACACATCGGGTGTAGCTTCGCTCTGATGTTCCCGTGGAGATGGGAGAACACAGCACATGCCCAAGCAGAGTTACCTTACGAACCGTCTGTGCAAACGGGGGTAAGGTCGGGGCGATTCCACCGAAACATAGCAAACAGACGCTGGTACTCCGAGGGAGTTGTGGAAGACTTCGGTCGAGATCGTAAAAGAAAATTAACCACCGGAATGGGAGCGATCCAAGGGGGGTCGCAGTGCTGCGTTGTGCTCTGAATTTAGTGCTTTCAAATATGTCTCGCGAGCGGACACGTATACACGAAAGAGCCGTAGTGTAATTTCGACCGCACCAGTGTGCGGTAAAGTAAAATTAGGGTGGTGCGATCTGCTCCCCAAGATGCGTGGCTTAAAAACTTTAAAACGTTCAAGGACTTTAAACGGTTCGCCACAACAAAATTAATATGCTCCTTCCAGTTGAGTCTGTGGTCGAGGGTCATCCCCAGAAAACGGACAGATTCCACAAATGGGAGGTTTCTTCCGCCAAGGTGTAACGTGGGATTTACATGGACGCCCCGGAGCGCGAGAAAAAGGAACGCACTTAGTTTTCTCCGATGAGAAAATAAAGCCGTTATTTTGGGTCCACTTGTGAAGTTTGTTGATAGTGAGCTGCGCCGTACGCGATGCATTCACGACCCTGGATGACCTGCAGAAGATCGCAAGGAGAGGTGGGAAGGCCAATAAAAAAATGGCCGATGTTGTGGACAACTTGGAGAAGAAGAATTAATGGATGCGGATGGCCTCGGTATCCGGAAGAATATTCCTGGCTCATGTAGATTTTTAATGCAGAGGCTTATATCCAGTGGATAGGAGGGGGCACTCCCCAAAAGTGTGAGGCAGAATTGAGAGCTTTCGCATTAACTTTACATTTCAGATGTTTCGGCTACTCAGAACAGCAGAGTCACATACTGTCTGGACACTATCCTAGCTTACGAAGGGTTTTTTGACGAGGCTGTCTCCCCGGTGGGCTCGGGTCCGTGGGGGCGCTGCTCCCCAAAGGAAGAGGTCACCCTCTTCCCCCCGTGCGGGGACGTATTTCATGATTGCTTCTCTTCCAGAAAGTATCTAACAGAGAGCGCACTTAAAAAAAAGAGGGCGGAGGAGGCTGGAGGACTGAATAAAAGGAAGTTGGTGGAGGAGGCAACTTCGTCTATGCCTCAGCTTCACCTGAGCAGTACATAAGTGACATCTCTGACTTAGCTTCACCCAAGCAACATGTAAGTACGCCTGTGTCATTGAGCTTAAGCAGCCTGTTACTTTATGTCATAGGGTTGACTGCTGCAAGGAAGTTCGTAAACTACGAATGGAACTGGAGAGGATGACGAAGTTATACCAGGGTTCCAGGAGAAAGATTAAGGTGTTGCAGCAAGCGAAGAGGAGTGGGAAGGCCAATAAGAAATTGGCCAATCTTGTGGACAACTTGGAGAAGAAGAATTTCATGGATGCGGATGGCCTCGGTATCCTGAAGAATATTCCTGGCTCATATAGATTTTTAATGCAGAGACATATCCAGTGGATAGGAAAGGGCACTCCCCCAAAAGTATGAGGCAGAATTGAGAGCTTTCGCATTAACTTTACATTTCTATTTGCCCAAGGCATATCGTTATGTAAGGGATCACATCAATACATGCTTGCCTCACCCAAGGACAATGTCTAAGTGATATGGTAGTGTTCATGGGAATCCTGGGATAACCTTGGAGGCTCCCAACACATTCAAATGCAGGGTAGATAATTGTTAACATAAATTTTTTGTAAATATTATCATTGATGAAATGGCCATAAGGCAGCATGTGGAGAGGGATGGCCGCAGGTATCATGGCTGCGCGGACTTTGGTCACGACATCAACAGTGACAGTATGCCTGTAGCAAAGGAGGTGCTTGTTGTGATGGCTGTAGGCATCAACGAAAAGTGGTAACTGCCTGTGGCCTACTAGGTACTTTACTAATGGTGTATCCGGAGAACAGCGAGCAAATATTGTCACCCAGGTGCTAACAGAAATTCATCACACAGGAGTCAATAATAGTTACCTTACTTTCGATGAGGCAGCATCGAATGTAACAATGGCCAATATACTGGGTTGTCGCTTCAACCCTCAAGATATGATAACCTATTTCCAGCATCCGGTAACCAGGAGTCCAGTTTATGTGTTTCTTGATCCATCCCATATGTTAAAATTGGTAAGAAACACTTTAGGGGATAAGAAATTATGTAAACTTAGGGATTGGTCAATATTTGAATCTTACAGGAGCAGTTCATGACTAGTTCAATGGTGACGATCGAATTAGAATTATGTTCGCAGAATAAACGACGCACAGTGGGCTAGAATCGAAAAAAGCTGGCCAAAAGTCGCTAGAGTCTAAAGAATTGGTAAATTAACGAAACTTTTTACAAATTGTGTATTGTAAAAATACAATTGAACTACTTTAGGATTATGTAGGCCACAATATTGTTTAGAAGGGCGATAACAATTAAAATAGGCTAATGTGATGCGGGAAGCAAACTCTACAGGGGCATGCCTACCTTCTGCTATGGAAATATCAAGGGAAAAATAGAATTTTTCGGCCGTTGTAGCTGTCAAATAGTTGTGCATAAGGTAAATTTTGAGTTGAAACTTTTCTGGTATGTTTTTCCCGATATGTTCTGATCTTCTAACTTCCTCGTGTCGGGCTCCCAATGTCTCCTCGGAAAGCTGTCCAATAGGAAGAATGTCATGTTTCACAATTCCCGCTCCATGTATTAAAACTTTGTGAATAGTCCCCGCTCTATTTGCCAAGACCACATTATGTAAATCTTGACTAGTCACTTTCGTTGTATCCATAACTGAGCAACTACTCTGTGAACGTCATTCGGCAATTCGACTAGGAATACTGAAAGGAGACTGACTCGGCTAGAAATGAGCGAGCCAATCGCAGCAGGTCTACCAAACACGGTGTCCTGCGGTGAATCTGTAAAAATACGAATTAGTGACATAGAAAAGCGATTCTATGTAAAAAAAAACTATTCATTAAAAATTTTAATGAACGTACCGTAGGTAGCAGGAAGATATTTGTACACTACTTCAGGGAATTTGATTTCTTCCTCTAGCCATTTGCTATTATTAGCTCTAAAGTAGCTTTCCCTTCGCTGCGCCTTATTCCATTTCTCAAAATATCTTGCGAAAAAGTATGCTTGTAGGCACTTCGTCAAAATACCTTTTAAATTAGCATCTCCATTCAATCGATATTTTTCAATCCAAAAATCTATCACAACATTTGTTTTCTCACGTGCCGTGGTACTTTTTTCCTCCACAATTTTGTCATGAAGCTGTAACCGTCACTTCTCTACTCTCCATGGCTTCTAACAAATTTAGTATCAAACACTACTATATGAAATAAAAAAATATCAGGTAATTAGTTCCATCGACAGCCCAACTATCATCAGTCGTACATGGGTAGCAAAAAAAATTGCGGACTCCAACTAGAAATCCATTTTAAAAATGAAAATTTTGCTTACCATTAGCACTGCTTCTCACCACAATGGAGAGTAAAATCGTTTTCGATGAATGAGGAGTACACTTATTGTAGTCACAAGGAAACGGAGGCGGGTGCAAGGAGGCTTTGCTTCCCAGGTACAACTATATCCTCCTTTGAAGTGCTTCTAACGTTGACAGATCAATCCAGTGTTATAACACAGCACAGTCACTTACAGTGGATGTTCACTCGACACTCTCTCTAGGACAACTGATGCATATGGTAGGCAAAAAGAACCGGAAAACCCCTAGGGGCACTAACCGAGAATTCCATTTGTCGGAACAAGTGGCGGAAAGGGTCGGCAAGAGGCAAAAACGTGTAAAAAGCATAACTTGGGATAGCTACCGATGAATTAGGGGAAGTAGAAAAGAGTCATTACCGGCAAGGTTGTAAAACCAGCATTGTCGGGCCAGTAAGTACGGAGGGTCGCAAATCCTCAACCAGCCGGCACGGGCGCCTGCCGCTGCACGTGCATGACCTTCCCTAAACCCCTCGACCGCAGCCTGCCCATGATGCTTGAGGGAAATCCGAAATTCTGGAAAAATCTTTTCAAACTCTGTAACTCTGCCCATAACTCTGCTGAGAAACCTCCCAATGACCTCCTAATCGTAGAATTCCCAGTCACCAATTTAGCAAGAAACTGTTATCTGCGCCAAGATGTACGTTGAATTTAGCCATTTATAGTATAATATGCTAAAATCAAGGTGATTATTATTCATAAAATATGTATTCAAGTGACTAATGTCATTGAACAAGCATTCCGTCGTCTTTATGCACGGATATCATATCCTTTCCTCGCTTAGTCCCGCCGCCGTTTCGTGGCTGCCACAGTGGTCCGAGTGGCCGGGGTGGATTCACATAAATATGGTTGTTAAAATTAGGATCGCAAGTTATCGCAAAAACTGCATTCTGGACATTGTTCTATATGCTTTTGTCTATCTCACAGTATAAATAACTCCGTGTATTTCGATGTACATATAAACGATAATTACCGTTAAACATAAAATTTCATGGAAAATCAACACAGTTTTTGAAAAATTATAAAAATATTAATTAACTAGTAAAATCAAACAAAAACTGTCTCTATTCATTTAATGAAGATCAATTTTATGGATAAAAATACTTTGAAACCAATATTCTTAACAACGACTCTGTAATGAAGCCACAAATTTAGCTATTTTCAACGGAAAAAATCAGGTCACTAAAATCTCTCTGACATGCTCTACTTTGACCAGCTGTAAAAATTATATTAACGCATTCTATGCTCTGTATGGCACCCTATCTTAAAGAGTACATGCTTAATAATAAATATCAACTGTTTTTGGTTGATTTGCGCTAACTTCATTTTTCGACTTTTGGCCAGCTTTTTTCGGTTTTGGCCCACTGTGCGACGGTCGTATAGCAACATAATCGATCAATCTCTCATTTCCGAATTACGATTCAGAAACTTCAAATTAATGCAATTTTCAAATTGCCAGCCATTGTTTTTCTAGAAACATTGAGTCAAATATGTTTAACTGAACACCTCATTGTCCGTTGCTAATTGTCTTCTGCGGGTCCCAACGGCTCTAATCCAGCATAAATTAATTCATTGGGCATGTATTATTATTATCGTCCCTTTCGCGAAAAATGCTCAAAGTCAATATTTTATGAGTAAAGAACAAAACTTGGTCGTTGCCTCGTAAGACTGTGTTATAACTGGGAACTACATCATGGCTAAATGCGCAATTTGGCCACGACCCCTGGCTTCACTCGCCGTCGTTAGAAGGGATAGGGCACACCCCTCCAGGAACCTCTAGGATTTCCACTTACACATCCTGCAATGACCACATGAATAATGTTACGTTAACTGTGTTGTGTTCGCCGTTTGCGAAATTGATCCTGCCGAAGTTTATCAACCTCTTAAGTTCTTCTTTAACTTGTTTCACCAGCACCTATGTAATCATCTACCGTTGCAAAATAACTTTGTAGTGTTCTGTGTGTTGTGTTTGCGAAACTTCTCCAACGAAAGTTTATCAACCGCACAAGTTCTACTTTTGCTTCATTCATCAAAATCTGGGAAAATAGAAGTGTTGCCATTGCAACATTTTTTTATTTTAAATGTACTTATTCTTAATATTTCCCACCTTCTTACACTTTTTGAGACTGTGCTCAGCCAATACATATTCTGAATTTTTTTGTGCTTGACGCTTTTAATCACCGTAGTGTTGGAGGATTGTGAAGAGAAACATCTCGGCTTTACTATTTATTGAGTCATTTAAAGTTATTAACATTGCAGTACTTGAAGCGGTCGGAAAGTGTTGCTTGGAAATAAAATTATTTTCCTATCGCACAGCACCGCTGTAGGGTTCCAGGCGACACTTATAGCCACCTTGGAATCGTTCGATCTCTCGGTGAGTGACTGTGGTTTCCAATTCCTCATGACTGCTCGGGTAAATCAATATGCATTAGAGGTATGTATTTGAATTCCTTTAATTTTTCATCTCATACCTATGTTATTCCTATTAGATTAATGAATAATGCAACAATTTCACTGCTGAGATTATTTGGCTTGAGATCCGCGTGTGCGTCTAATGACCGCCCAGACCTTATCCTCGTCAAGCAGATGTTCCGCTTGATAAGCACACATTCCCTTATCAAGACACACAAAGGCAGCTATGTTTCTGGGGCGATCTGCTGGGTATCCTTATGCCTGTGAAAGACATTGAAGACCGCGGCAGTCGCCTCCAGTTCCAAAACATTGTGGACATCATCATTGAAAAAAGCAGCCAATAACAGACGATATTCCACTGCTTCTAACTCATTCTGATCATGACTTCTTTCCCACACAAAGACTTCTGATTTTGTACTGTCATATTTCAATGTCTATGTGGCCAGAAAAGCACAAAGATTCACTAAGTGTGAATCTTGTAGGAATAGTGTGCGCTCTTCGGGGGAATCTACTGAAAAACGTAATTTTTTATACGAAATGAAGTGTATTTTACCCGAGGCTTCAGAAGACTATCCCTGTTTCTGAAAACTATGGAGGATAGGATTGTGGGAGTTCTGACTTCCAGGGTTTTAGATGCAGACACTTTTTCATATGGCATATTCTTTGGCAGATGTGGATACTCTGCCGTTAGCGGGCTGTGGAGAACACTGCTGGCAATTCACAGAGGCGATTGTCAGGTTCTTTCTATTCACCTGAGTGCACATTGCATGTAGGGTGGCCAACAAGGCTGATAACATTCAGCATGAGATGGCCAGATTGCTATGCCATAGTGCGAAGTTGAGTTAGTGCGTTCTTTTTCATGCTTTGCGTGGTAAATTTGCCCACTACATTGTTTTTCAATCCATGTTCTTGTATTGTAAATCCCAAATTTTTAAGTTCATTTTAGTCAAGGCCTTGTGTGTAGACTCCATGTTTGTCATTTTTGCTCTTGCTTATATTGTTTACCTTTGTATTTATGTGATGGGAGGTCCCTCCAACGGACACCACCTATTCGTGTTGGAGGGATTGTGAGCTCCAATACCACGGAAGAACCACAAAAAATCCATGATTAATCCTAAAACTGACCAATCACAAACGATTTGACCGCCCCAAATGGGTATATAAGCCCGCCACTAACCATGTCCATCATTCGCCCTGCAGACGATGGCAGAGAAGGCCATTGAAACGTTGCCGGAAATGTCAATCTTGACCCGGCTGATTTCCCGTGAAGTCTTCATCAACACTTACTAATAGCCTTAAGCCTTCATAGCGACAGGAAAATCTCAGCAAATAAAGACTTCTTATGTGGGATTTTCTTAGTGGATTATCTAATTCGTGTTTCAATCAGTGCCGAGCCGCCAGAGGCGCTGCTCGCGGCGAGCGCCTTGACATCTTCAAGTATTCGCTAGCATCTGACTAGTGAGTGAGGCCTGGTTTATTCCATATCGACAAAATACAAAATGACCACAAATATCCGCTTCCATAACAACATAAACTGAATGAAGCGGAATGATACGGCACGAGCTTTTCATCTGAAAACAAGAACTATAATCCCTTCATAGTTGATTTGAGTCGTAACAGATAATAGAATGGGTTATAATGATTTTTTTTCCTTATCTTTGGCATTTAAGCTATTACAAGATAGGGTTGATGGTATGTTAACCTTTCATTTGGTGTTCCCAATATCTATTCATGCCATTCTGTCTAATATCTATTTCCTTAGGGTAAAATGATTCAGTATTGAATTTTGGGAGGAATGTGTAATGTTCTCTAGCATAGTTTTTGGAGAATATGTGGTCCATTACATGTGTCAACAGCTTGTGGTCGTTACGAAGGTTGTGGGGTGAACCGAACATAAAATATAATCAACCTTTGCTAATTTTCACACTGATAAAATTAAATGTAATTGATTTTCTCAAAATTGAAATATATAAGAGATACGTTTTACAAAGCAAATTTTCGGTAGTGGGATTGCATATTTAAGCGTGAAAATTACCTAGAGTTGTTTATATTTCATGTTCAGTTCACCCCACAACCTTAATAATCCACATATTCACCAAAACCTACGTAAGAGAACACTACGCATTCCTCCCAAAATTCAATACTGAAGCACCCCACCCGAAAGAAATTGAAAACATCCCCTTAATGGTGCATCGGGACACAGGAGGGGCTTGCCACCACCCTCCCTTACTTTTTCCCCAGAACCAGTATCCTCCTATCCACTCCACCGTAAGCATCTCTCGAACTCCTTGGGATCCCATCGCTCTCCCTCACTCCCCATTTCACCCAGCTTTTCAAACTGCCTTCACACACAACATCCAAATCCCGCCCCGTTCCTGTCAAAGGAACGGATTGAGTTACAAGCGGGAGAGAGGGGCAGAGAAAAGGAGGGAAGGGAGAGAGAGAGAGAGAGACAAGACAGCTGCGAGCACACCCTTCCGGCCATCGGATGCATTAACCGTCACATACACGCAACCTAAGCTCTAACATACACCCGCGATTATATACAAGTTCCCTCCATCGCTCCCATCCCCTTAGCCATTCATTCCCTTTCATTCGACCACGGTCAGAGTTTCCAAGGGTACGCGACTATGAAAAGGCAGAGGGGAAATGAAAGCGCTAGGGCGGGAACCTGTGGTCACTCGACCGCGTAATGTACCAGCGACCAGCGCGCTGCTGATGATCGCAGTGCATAAAAATAATTCCGGAATTGGCTTGACCCCAAGAGACAAGACGATCCTGACGCAAATCACGGCGGAACCGGTATCAGATCCCTTTATTGCCCTAAGGCTTATTCGCGTGTTTCGAGAGGACAGTGGTTTAAGTGTGTGTAAGCGATTGACGGGTGCAGGGGAAGCGGAACCACCGACCCCGGCGTTACGGTGGTTGTCGACTCGTTTACGTGCTTCGCTGGAGATCCATGCCATAATCCCTCCATCACTACTGCATTACGATGATGAATGCACTTCAGGATGTTCTCAATCGATCCAGTGAATAATAGCGCATTGATCCACTTACGAGCGTAAAATTATGTAGAATGATGAGACCTGATCATACGTGTCCATTTTAAGGGTCTATTGTGCTGAAGAAAGACATCACCATGAGCGGCAGCGACCAGTTTGTAAGAATACCTACTTAACTGCACGATAGCTGGAGAGATCCTTATTGAAAAATAGAATTTTTTCCACATAATAATTTTAAAGAAATGGTTTATTTTTTGCGAACATTTTAACATGGAACATTTAAGGCGTGAAACAGACGAAAAATAGGGGAATTGCGGAGGAATCTACCAGAGATAAAATATAACACTGACGAGCTTTGTTCTACTCTCCTGCAAACGATAACTTCAGTTATCGCGATTGTCGATCCGTTAAAGCAGAGCAAAGGCAGGCTAGCTCATTGGTAGAACGGCCGGCTAGAAACCTGAGATCTCAATTTCTATCAGGGATTTGAGTCCCGAAGTCTTTAAATGTTTTCCTCCCAAAAGCATTGTCCGACGAACTACTAATTTATTTTCAATACAATCTGCATGATCTCCGTGATGGAATAACTTAAGTCCAACGTGATGCTGATGCTATCTCCTCATGGGTAAAAGACAACCAACCCTGAATAGTACCAAAACTAAAGCAATAATAATTGGTAGCTCTAAATTCATCAATAAAATTAACTACGATATCATACCGCGCATATAAATCGATAATGTCACCGTTCACTACTATAGCGTAATCAGAAATCTGGGAATTCTTATGAATACCGATCTCACCTGGCATTATCAAGTCAACCAAATTTCAAATCGCGTTAACAGCATCTTGTCTCAGCTTAAAACCCAGTAACATGTCTTACCGACTCATACTAGGACGAAATTAATTAATGCCTTAGCATTTCCCCATTTAGACTATTGTTCCTTGGTATTTGGTGATCTTACCGATGAACTTAATGAGAATTAAGAGGATCCAAAACTCGTCCTCTTGTAGGGAAAAACTATCCTGGTTGCCTGTCAAGGGCAGACGCAATTATCTGCTCATTGATTCCTAATAGAACCAAAATACCTAATAGATATGTTCGAACACCAACCACAGTCCCGCATTATGAATACTAGAAGCGCGTCGTCCGACCTTTATTGCCCCACCCACAGAACCACCAAATACCATCACTCCTTCCTCGCAAGCTCCCAATATAATTTGCAACGGTTTTCCTCTTTTTTTCTTAACCATTTCTTGGTTTATTATTCATTAAAATGTTATAAAATTATTCAATGTTATTGTCGAATTTTTTAGTTATTATTACGTTAAAAATACCTTATTAAATGACATATTTACGTTTTCATGTTTCGATTAAATTCAACTTGATAAACCGAAACTGAATGATCTACTGTAATATGCTATTTATTTATTTTTATACGTAATTCACTTTCATTCATATGTTAACAACTGTATAATGTATTTATTTTGCTCACTACTAATGTACAATTTGTGCTCTTAGGGGTATTGTACCCAGAGAAAATAAATAAGGGCCCACAAGGGGACTCCTTGTTTGTCAAAAAAGTAGCAGTTCTAGCCTGGGGGTCTTAGCATCTAATGAGGCACTCAGTAAGTGGAAGGGCAGACCCTAAAAGAGGAAATAAGGCAATGACGGAAACCAGACCTAGCCTAGATAAATCTAGGTTGGAGGCAGTTAGAAGTGCGTATCTCCTTCCATTTACATCGTTATTGCTCGAACATTTTGGTAATGTAGGCAAACATTCTCACGAAATTGTTTCTTCCCTTTCAGAGATTTTCATAGAAATACTGAGGAAAGAGGGAATATCATCGCCAGAGGAGAATGAAAGGGCAAGATATTCCAAAATTAATCGTTAATTTGGGGAAAAATTAAAACATTGAGAGTGAATACTAATAGCCAATAAAGTTAAGCAATGGATATTTTAAATCTTTTATTCGACTACTTCCTTTTAAAAAAGTATCAGTCTTACCCTTTATATGGTTACATTCGATGGAATGCGGATGAACAACTTTGTTTACAATAATATAATCACGATGCACGGCCGACGAATTGACTTAAGTGTCTCTGGCAAGGCAAGTACTGAAATTAAAAACAAATACCTATTACGCAATTACTGCTTACCGAAAAAGGGTCTGCAGTTAGTATTTAGTAGTCACGTAAACAGTGCCTATAAAATGGCAGTTATGGAGATAAGCGTAATAACAGTCTATTTACCGCTGAACTTGGCACTTACTTTCACTTTTACCAAACAGCTATTAGAATGGTAAGAGCTATTGGGCAAAAGAAAAACAAACCGAAAAAGTTCTTCAACTGCAACGAATCAACTTAAGCTAATGAGAATATAGCGATCTTAGCAGCCATTCCACAAGCAACACATTGCATGAGTGTAGGTCGTTCGAGAAACAAGTTTTCAGGTAATCCAGTACAATTTCCGACGACAACCACACAGAGGTTGTACCTTTTTCAAGAAGCCATTGATATTATTCACTTAGGTTATTGTGAAGATTAAGAACGTAGTCCGTCGCCGAATTCCCCTTTACTTCACAGGCATGAGGTGCGATCAGCTTGAAGCTCCCGTCACGTAACTGCGAGGCCTGTGTTCACGGCTCTGGGTGGGTCTGTCGCTTTGGTCTACAGTTACCAACTCCACCAATTTGTTACCCGTCACAGAATTTTATTTATGACGAGGATTTTAGTTATTCAATGTTTTTATTGCACAGAATCAGCGACAGAATATTCACGCAAATGAAACGATATGTTTTTAACCTGACTAATATTGGCCGTACTAATAGTAGTTGCTAGATGATTACCAGACGATTGGCCATAATGAAAAAACTGAGATCTACATTATGATTGAATGCATCAGCAACTTTATTATATACATCGAAGAATTACCATTATCTCTCAAATTAATATTACTAGCATGCTCATTAGGCACGTCTTGGCGTTTCCTGTTGCATACGCATCAACAGGTGGTTCTACGGCCTCCACAATAATTTCATTGATTCCCTAACAATCATGGATCCACAGGTATTTTAGTGGATCCACTAAAATATGTGGATTCTCAGACGTTTATATGGATCCACAATCGTTTATGTGGATCCACAAAATTGTTAGTGGATGCCGAAATCGCCACTATTTGTGGATATTTACACATGGGGTGTGCTGCATAATATATGCCTAGAGGAAGGGGAGGATGAAGATTTCACTGTAGATAAAGAAAATACAGGCATGGGTATTGAGAATCGTGCTGATAGAGAGGGTATGAATCCTTTACACGAAGATAGGATGGACCTTTTCAGGCGAATGTTTCCGCAGTAACTGCATTTTACATCACCTGTTTCCTGCATTCTCAATTATAAGAGTTCGAAGTTCGCAGAAGGAAGCTGCCAAACATAAAAAGTAACAAGGAAAGTGATGAGGACCACCCTGGTCCAGCGAGGAGCAACAACCCCAATTTTCCTATGGATTTGGGCAAAAGGGAACTCAAATTTAATAATGTGCATTTCATCATTAGTTTACTTTGAGGAGTTATTTTATCGTTGAATATTCATTCTTCAATTTCTCCCACGTTTTACAAGTGAATTAGAGGGAAGTTCAGAAAGTAATACATCCACTAAAATATGAATCCCTTGGTCCCTTGTGAATCAGAGGCAGGACAAGTGCACAGGGAGGGAGAGTTAGGCATAGCATCTGCCAGATAATGTCCATACTCCTCCCTTTCACCAATCCATGATGCAAAGTTAACGAGGAAGTTATGTGCTAAGTTACCAGAAAAATCTTGCAGGGAAAATATGGTGCATGGGGCAAATTTCCATTTCTCGACAAATGTTTCATTAGATGCATTATTTCTTTGTCTATTCATTATTAAAATTTTCCCTGAATGAGCTTCCTGTCGCCTTCCACACAAGATATTTTGAAGTTGAAAGCGTTATCGACTGCCTCGATCATAAAATTAAGCCATGCGATAGTGTTAACCAAGCATTTACTTGGTCTGACTACAAGAAGAGCAACATTATCAAGTATTTAGTTTCTATAACTCCATATGGTTTATTCAATTTATTCCTAGAGGCTTGGAAAAATTTCCTATTTTGAATTAGTAAAAAAAGTAATTCTATTTAGAGAATGAGCCCTGATCAACAATTCCTAATAGAGGCTTATAACACTTACGGCATCATTTACTGGTTTTCGGATGGAACCTTATCAGGCCTCCTAGTGTTTCCGACAAACCTATGATTAAATAAGCAGCTAGAGAAATAAAATTTGTTTTTGAGTAGAAATTACTAATTTTGTGATTTTTTAAAAACCGTATGTCCTTTGGGCCAGACCCTATACTCAGCCTGTTGCAAGTTCAAGTCTAGGAATATATGAAGTGAGAAATCCACCTTCTCTTGAAATATTCCTTATTTGCAACAAGACATACACTCCACCCTTTTAGTCGCCTTTTACGACAAGCAGGGATACTGCGGGAGAATTCTTTTCCCCCATCCCGCTGGGGAACACAGAAGCGACTCGCCATAATTAGATATCTATGGAACATGAAACTAAAGAACTTTTTTCACCAAACGATGAAAATCCTCCATTCTTGTTTATCGAGTTCTGTAAATCGCTCTGGATATTAGCAACATTGTTAGAACTTTGCCTTTTGCAAATAAAGACAATCTACCATATACTTTACTCTTTAATGATTAGTGATTGCTGGCAGTCTTCTACATTCAACCCTACAATATAGAAAATAAATTAGACATTTGACCTCAACCTTGACAATTATATTCATCTGCATCTTCATGAATCTTCTGCCTATGAATAAGCAATTGCACATAGAAAGAACATGAATATATTCCGATATTAACCAGGGGGTGAATAAATTGGGATAATTGGTTCCATAATTTATATTTTTTCACAACTCAACATAAAAAACACTAATATCATACAGGAAATATTTAAGACAATGAAATAATACTTCAATTTTCCATATGGGCAAGGGTAAACTTTTCACAGCCACTCCAGTCAAGCAGACCCCGAAACATAAATGTATATGCTGTTTTTTGAAAGATCAATAGAAAAAAAACTTCAACATTTCTGTTAAATTGATCAGGCAATTTTATTTTCTTCAATGGCAAAATCCAATGTGACTCCTGAAACCACTTTTTTATCTGTAAGATAAATATTATGTGGGGTCATATTAATCTACAAAGAGCTCTATGGAGCATTAACAATTCCAGAATCATATAGGATTTGTAAAAGTCCATACAAGCACTGTACTGTCCTTGCGATTAACTCGATAAATTCATTTTCAACTTCCCAGAGCATAAGAGCCACCAGCCCCTTATTTTAAAAAAAATCTCCGTTAATTCAAAATGGCTATTCAATCTTGAAATGTACAGAAATGACAAAAATAATTATCAAAATAATTGAAAAACTTAACAGACTTAAAAAATGAGATTTTTGATAGTATGACGCACACCGATTAAAAATTAATGCTAACACACCTTACCAACTATCATATCATAATTTTACCTCTTGTTTTCTGAATAGTGCTTACTGGTCATTTGATAACCAGAACAGGGCACATAAAATAATTTTGACAGCCAACTTATGAGCACAAAAAAATAATAGGTTCATTTGGGCAATGGAATAATTGATATCTTTTCACTTCCTGAATCATGAAGCCTCAGCCCCATTTCTTTTAGAAAGTCAGGATTTATAACACCTTCTCTTTTAAGGCTCCATATTACTTCTTGAACCTCCACGTTACCATCACAAAGATTGTGGATTGCCATGATGGCCCACTGCGTGATAACTGTGAAATGATAAGGATAGTACAGTTCTATAAAGACAGCATCTTAAAAATATTAACAGTTCATGTATTTATGAAATATCCTTTAATAAAAAACACTGTACAAAACTTAAAAACAACATTACGCTACTTCCTTTCCTTCCCATAACAGTGGAAGTGAAGGCAAATTTAGTGACCCTAAAATTTTATTAGACCCAAGATTTGAGGTACATTACGCTAATGTATTTGCATCAATCTTAAGACATACACAATTCTAAGACCACCCTGCTATTTTGAAAAAAAAAGTTTATTTCGAAAATAAATTAAGTACATCACCAAATTTAGTCCCCTTTTTTGTGCAAAATCTCCAAAAGACGAGTAATGAAGATGCCTTTATCGTGGCCTTCTTTTCAATCATTTTCGAGGGCATGCCTGTATTGGAGCACAAGTACTTGAGTGACTAATAAGGCAACCTGAACATCAACTTCAATGTGTAAATTACAGTGTGGTGGACCTATTTACAACTGTATTTTTCCATGATTTATTAAGACTTTTTTATTGACTACTGAAAACCAGTTTTTTATTGTCATGTTCTATTAGCAATCCATCAATTTTGAAGGACTGCTTCTAAGAATTTCCGGCAAGCAAGCTGTGATCATGATAATTCTTTATTTTAGTAAATAAGAATTTCTGCTCAATCAATACTTTTGAAACCACTCCAACACACCCGAATTGAGATATTAATTCCCATTCATGTTTAAAGCGTTTTTTTTTCTTTCTAAAAGTATTATCAATGGTTCTGTCGCATTTACCAATGCATACAACATTTACTACAGTAGACAAATTAGAAATTTACACTATTATACTTTTTTGCTTCCCTTCACTTTTACTACGAAAATTACAGCAACTTCCTTCTAAAGAGAGATTATTTATGAGGAGAAAAGGCTCAAATTATGGAATATGGAACTAAGATTTCAAAATCATATCGGTGAAATATCAATCTAACTAAGCAATCATAAATAGGAGATAATTGAAAAAATTAGTGCTTTTCTAAGCGAAACTTAACGAAAAAGCCTAACCTTTATCTGCTCCCATAAATGGAAGATACATAACCAGTCTGAGGTTGACATTAAATAACTTCGCACTACATCTTTGCATGAAGTTCCAAAAAAATTGACAAATTCATCTCAAATTAAATTATACTTCGGCACCTAAGATAATTTCCAAATCAGAATAGGCATTAGAAGCATTTACCACAGTCAAAATTAATTTCATATTTTTCCTGGGAATAATAACCATGTCAAGCAAGGGGATTACAAATTTTAAAAATGATAATGCAGATGTTCAGCATGCCATAGTATTCTAGCCTCTCCAAGTCTCATAATATTTCAGGAAATTTAGATTATTTAACACAAATCAAGAAAATACAACATGATAGTTATTGGAGACTATGTAAATAAAACAAATCATTGGGGATAGCAAAATAAATTTAAAAACCTGACCAGAGCCAATGCTTCAGCAAGGAGTAAAAGCGTTAGGGGAGCTTGCACCCAATGTGCACTTACGAAATATGAGATAAATACAGAACCAATATTTCAAGACATGAATGACAAGGTTAGTCATTGCTGAAGACGATTTATAATGAGTTTTGAAAAAGGATACATGGATTCCTCTCGTCAATGTTACAGCAGTCCAGAATCAATGGCACACATTCTAATTCCAACACCTGCAAAGGAATTCCACATTGAGATATCAAGCAGGGTTACAAGAGAAACATATAATTTCACTATGCTATCCATATTGTACAAGTCAATATAAACACAGAACCCAACTATTCCCATTACTTGTACCATCATAGGACCTATTAATTTCACACTCCACTCCACTAATAACAAAGAAACCCCTAATAATGCAGAAAAAAGTGAGGACTTGTGATGTGAGAAGACATGGTAACTACAAAAACGAGGCACAATATCAATTTTGCAGTTAATACAAATCTTAAAATTACGTCAACGGTGACAAATTTTATACTTCGATCGTTGAAAGGAGCCATATACTATTTCAAAACATCTTACCTTATTTTGAACAGTTTTATTCTTCCATGCCATATTTCCAATCAACCTCACAAGATTTCTTTTGAATCCATGGACGGGATGACCCTCAATATCACATTCTGGCTGTATCAGACCCACAGCTGACAATTTCTGCATAGGAACAAATGGATGCTGAAGATCTCCTTCATCTTCTGCAAGTTTCCCAACAAGCAGTATGCTCTTCAGGAGAACTAATTTGTGATAAAAATTAAAATGAAAACTACAGCCATCTAATTACATCACATTCACTAAGTTCTACCAAAAAATAAGTGAAGTAAAATATGTATTCATAAAAACATTAATAAAAAAATCCACATTTTCACATCACACAAATTGGATAATACATATACTATTAATGGCGTTCATGTAGATAATTTATCACGCAATGCATGCCACAAAAATTTCCAAATACTGTCAGAAAAGAAATTATGTGCACTCGAGTATGGATGTTAATAACAAAATGAAGAAAAGGGGCACGTAAAAAGCATGAACACTTATTCCAATCATACTATTCTGCAATGTTTTAGTGAGCACTCTGACCTTGGAATGCATTTTATTAATTTCACCAGCAAGCACTCTCACATTGGAAAGTATTTTATTATTTCTCACAATGGTACCAGTTTTTAAGGGTGCTCAATTAAAGCACTAATTTTTGCAATCTTGACCTGGAGAAAAGTCATACTCTTGTATCCAAATTAGATTACTAGACAGATAAACAACTTTGCCACAATCTTGTAAGTTTCAATGATATACTTTTCTCAGTAAAAGACCTATGTATCTCTATGTATCTATAACTTCTGTTAATTTAAATAAAAAGTGTGCTTCGTAAAGAGTGAGTTTAATAGACCTGGAATGCAGTACAGTTTCAGTGTCAGTGTGGTAACCCTCATATTCACAGCACTACTAACTTAAAACTACTTGCAAAAGCACATGCATTTAATTTGCATTAATTGACACTCATAATAATGAAAATACATTGGCAATCTACTTGCATTAACACTAACTTCCCGATAAATTGTAGCAGTTTCCCAGGGACAATGCTGTTTCTATAGCTACAGGCTACAGAGAGTAGGGTAAGGTGACAGCTACGCACAAATCATTTACTTTTGGCCAAGATGGATCACCTACTTAAAACAATCAATTTGGCCTGTATCGATTTCAGTCAATAAAAATTACAAGCACTGGCTGATGTTATAGACAACTACATGAACATAGGTAACATTGTGGACATCTGGATTACAATGCAACCAAGATCTCAAAGACAACTCAGTTTTGTTAATTTAAATAATAATAACTTCCTTAGATGCATTTTAATAACAAAATACAGGCGGTCCCCGACTTTCGTACACAATGCGTTCCCGAAAACTTGTACGAAAGTCGAATGTACGAAAGTCGAACCATTGACTTCCATACTAATTAGGGGTTACGTTCCAAAAGAGCGGAATATACGTACTAAAACTTTTTTTTCACGGAATTCATTTCAATTGACTTAATTTTAATAATATGTTAATAAAACTCCTCAAATCATCTAATTTCTTTCGAAAATAGGCAGAAAGTGCAAATAAAAGTTTAAAAAACAACTCCGTTGGCTATCGAGTGAAACTTCCTCTTGGCGTCTAAGTTGACATTCCACTTATTACGTCCACTATAAATAAAAGGACATATCAAGAAGCATAACAAAATGTATTTGTTGAACCCGCACTCTGGATACCTTTTAATTTTTACACCAAAATTCGATATTTGGCAGGTGACATTCGTGATCGCGTATATTCCGCATGTTATTCAAAAAAGACAAAGGACAAACGGAATTCGGGTGATATTTCGTGCAATATCGTTGCTGAAGGTTTACATGAATTAAACAGCACTCAAACGAAAAAACACAATTAGAAAGGTCTTACTAGTTTTATTGAAAGCTATTCGATGATGTCTAGTCAACTTCTTTTGAAAAATATCTTCAATGAAGGCTTTCTTCTTCCCTTGATAAAGGAGCCTATAGCTGTCAGTCTCTCTCCCAAATAAATCACCTAGATTAGAGTCAATTACCAACAATTCCCTTCATTATATACGTTCGTATTGTTCGTATATACTGCCGATCTAAGACCGTGCTGCCGATACTGCCATTTGAAACAATTGAATGTTGGGATGCGCAATAAACATCGCGGGAATTTTAAAAAAATTACAGACCAACGTCCGAAAGTCCGAATTTAGCGTACGAAAGTCGAGTAAAAGGTGTCAATTTTGAATGTACGAAAGTGCGAATTGTACGAAAGTCGAGTGTACGAAAGTCGAGGACCGCCTGTACTAATTTAGATACAAATTACAGCGGAGTCTCGATTATCCATGTTGCAGCTTTTCTGTGAATGAATTTTACACTTCTTCGATATTTTCCACGATATCCATAAAAAAAAATAATCGGATGCGAAGCACCAGGATATTTGCATTTCAATGCAAGACTACACCGGGGTAATTATTTCCGTTACAATTCTCTTCATAAAAGGGAATTATTTTGTTTACTTTTTGGGAAGGAATGTTTCAAGTTTACTTGGACGTCTGCTCCAGCATGCAGATGACGATCAGCGGCGAGAAAAAAAACTCTTGAATAATTTTAGAAGATTCTTCAATGGTTAACCAGTTGTAAATTATGAGAAATGTTGTCCACGATCTATAATTGTATATTTCATATTGTTAATGCCTAATTATTGCCGTGGTCTCGCATTTGGGTGACTACAGCCCTATGAAACCGGAGATTCAATCACACTCGGACATATTTATGCCATGACTAGTCTAGGTCAAACTGGAGAGGAAGGGAATAGTAGAAGCAAAGGCAGCGGAGAGTGGATGTAGAGATAGCATGAGTCATAGCAAGGCACACGCCTGCATAGACAAAGTGCCATAAGTCCAGGTTATCTAAAACCAGAGCTGCGTGATGTGGTGAACATGCATCCATCACCTTCACTGAAACTTCATGTTATCTAAACATCACGGTGTGCGACCAAATTCAGTCATCAAAGAACCACATCCCTCAGAAGTTGCATATCAGGCAACTTGCGTGAGACATGACTGTGCACTGTGGTGCCCGAGTGTAATTTCTGACATCACTCAGCAGTTTTGAAGCATTTGTGCGAACCAATTTTCTGAACATCCATGATCTCACGAACACAGTTCTCATTTTAATTTAGGTTTACATTCACAAAAGGAATTTCCCGGACAGGGTGCCACTGCAGTTTCATTAATGAAAAATGTAAATTACAAACAGTAGAGGAAAGGAAAGAAGATTTAAATAAATTAAGAATGAAAGGGCAGGTTTCTTCCACTGGGCCAGATCATGACAACCCATCAAAGTGCATCCACTAGAAACTAGCACTTACAACTTATTAAGGGGTGAGGGATATATTGGGTAGTTTCCTGCACCAAAGAAAACGAAAGGCATTGATTGTGATTTGTTGCCCACCAATAGTGTATTCGAAATATACAAATTATTTGGTTTTAGAAACCCCAGTTTAGACGAATGGCAATGGTCAACTTTAATCGCATTTGAAAAAAGGCCAGATTGGTGCCCATGCGAAACCACTCCACATGACGTCACAGGGACCTAGTTTCTATACGAGTAGA
The DNA here is from genome assembly GCF_921293095.1 of Ischnura elegans. Lineage (NCBI taxonomy): Eukaryota > Metazoa > Arthropoda > Insecta > Odonata > Coenagrionidae > Ischnura > Ischnura elegans. The sequence continues at coordinate 91,222,552 of NC_060249.1, forward strand.
TAGTTTTACATCATCTGAGATTACCAATGCATGCATGAGGCACAGAGATCAGGGAAATATTCCTTAATAATCACCTATTAAAACTGCCTATGGCCGGAAAGTTTCCTGCGTTTGAGAAGGTATCGATAATCCTTATTTAAGCCAAGCGCTACCTGCTAGTAGCCTGCATCCTATCAGCGCTCAAAGCCTCGCCCCAAGGTCATCTCACTCAGCAGCAGCGGGAACCAGAATGACGTCACATGGGTTTTTCCCATCATTCATACATAGCCATCACATTTATGCACGCTTGAAAATTTTCACTTTTCATTTTATCGCGAAAAATAGATATCCTCATTAAAAAATCTAAAAGTGTTAAATGCGTACTCCAGGAGTAATATTCTTTCGATTTAGGCAGTAAAAATATAACAGCCAACCACCCTATTTGAGGCTAACCCAGATATTTTTAACCCATTGCACCACCAAACAGTCCAAGACAGAGACATCAGAGAAATTTATAAAAACTTATACTCACACACAGCCTGAATCAAGAGTTCTCCATCATCTTGCAGGGATGAAAGATATTCTTCATTACCAGATGCAGATGATAGAACATCAAGCCACTTGGACACTTCGCAAGGATCTCCATCATCAGAAATGTCTTGAGATAAATTTTCACTGGCCTGGTTAGCTTCTACTTTGCAGAAGGATCTGATATTCAGGATGCTGTCCGAACTGGCGCAAAACTGATGAGAGATGAACTGAATAGATGACAGGTGGACTTTCCTACTCTCCTTGGTAGTATCATCATTGCTAATTGCAGACACATTGCTTGAAATCACATCAAGAATGTAGTATTTCTGTTCAGGACTTAACTCTGAGTAGTATTTGGTCAGGAATCCCTTGGACTTCAGAAGCAGTTCCACAATAAAAAGGCTGCAAAATAAAAATCTATGTAAAACTATGGCTTAAAATGAACTGAGAATGATAAAAATAAGCATTTGTAATGACATAGGTGCAAATTATACGGATAGCTGGAGGTAATCAAATGTCCAAACAAGAAGGCTTAAGTGAGAAGATAGGCAGCAAATCGCCAAAAATGAGCAACCAAATATTGACAAAGAAAAATTTAAAAGTACATACTACTACTAGGAATCATTACTAGAGAACTGAATCTTTTAAGAGAAGTTCAATGTGACTCTAATAAATGCAGTACCATCTTAGTCTTTGGAAAAAAGACTACCAAATCTTATACTGTATGAGTCATTGGAAAATAATATAAACATTTCTTGAGGTTTTCCTGCCTAATGTGGCATCCACTACATGTTGAGGAATACGACTGAGTTTTTCTTTATGTATACTGTTATGCCATTAGATTCCCAAGCACTATAAAAAATGACTTCATTTTTCAACTTAGTTAGCAAAACAGCACAGCCAGTTTTTTTTAGTATGAACCATTTTGATCTCAACTACATCACATATATTTAACACAGATTGTAAACATTGATCACATTTTTTTCTGCCAATATATACAAAAATTGGACATAAAGTAAATGAACAAAAGCTGATATCTATCCTTTCTCAACTAGTTTTCTATAAGACTAAAATATTAATGAAATGGTGGAAGACAGGTTACAAATTGGCAGGCCCTTAGAACTGACACCTCTACAATTGTTATGCCATCCCATATTAACTTAATTACACAAAGGAAAAGCCACCAAAATTTCAATGATGTTGCGTACACAGAAAGGTAATATACATATTCCCTTCAAACCACACACAACACAAAAAACGACACCTACATCATTCTCAGGGCTATTACTCTTTGTATTCAATTCACACTAAAGGTGTATAGCTTACATTCAATTTTATCCATTATATACCAACCTGCCACTTGCCAGCTAATGAAGCAAATTATGTCCGAACAATATCTGTTGACTTTTTATTAAGATTGTTTTTCGTGATAAGAAAATTACTGACACTATCCCAGTTAAAAGTTATATACTATATGCATAATGCAAAGGCAATATCAATAGTGAAAATAAAATTTTATTACATCTCCTCAAAATGCTGTTTTAGTGAAATTTTTTTTGAACAAATACATCAATAACAAATTTTACGTGAATTTTAAATATGTATCATAAAATAGGAAAATGAAGACGAACCAAGAATTGACCAAGAAGGCAAGTTAGTAGATACACCAGAATGTCAAAATGAACACAAATGCCCATTAAAATGCAAATTGCAAGATGAACATGAACACAACCAGTTGGATCACAAACTGAACACGAAGCAGAACACTTGTCTGACCAGAAGAAAACCACAAATAATTTGTATGTTTTCAATATGAAGATTCATGCACCCAAGAAGCCTGCTGAAATTTTACTGGCAATACCAGCCAAATTGATGCAGTTGTAGCACAAAGGCCATTGCCAACAGATTAAATGGCATGTGAAGTCAGTTGTGAGGTGAATTGGAATCACTTTGGCCAATGATAAAGAATTGTGTGAGGGTTCCATCCATGGAAAATACCACCCTTCAGGAAGTGCTTGGATGTGCTAACCAGTCTCCCCAATTTTGGAATCAACGATTTTTCCAATTCATGGAGACCCAATGTTGGAACAAAGTAAATCAGATCCCTGTCTTTTCATCAAAAGGAGTGCAAATGGTAGAAATCCGATGGTGATCATTAATGTTGATGGTGGGATTATTATTGGAGATGAAAATGAAATTTATACATTAATTTTAAATATTCAAAATAACTTCAGGAACATAGGATTTTGGATTGGATTGGCCATTTCTGAGAATGCAAATTGAACAAAATAGTGATGGCTCAATTTATTCACCTAGAAGCGTCCACAAGAAATATAGCAAAGTTCAATTAGGTTGAGTCATATCCAGTTGTGATGCCTAGTTTGAAGCGTACCTTAGAAGAGAAAGATGGAAAAAATGTTTCTTACAATAAGTAATCAGAAGAAGGCTACATTTGGTAATGGCAACTATTCGAGACCTGTGATTTGCTGAAAGCACTGTGTCGGAAGTCTTAAGATCATTCCAAAATGTCATGCATGGCTTCAGTGAACAGATACTTAAATTGGTACCCAATGGCATGGGCTACTATACCAATCATTGTTACCGCAAACGCTTAAATGCTATTCCGATTCTGACTTTGCCAATTAAACTAATAGTTGCCACTCCAGAACTTTAGTAGTGATGGCCGTAGGATATTCTGCTGCTCCATGGCTAAGTTGTAAACAGTCAGTGACTACCGTCAGTACCACTAAAGCAGGGTACATTGCCACCAGAGAGGCCATGAAAAAGATGGTGTGGTTGAATCGCTTAATGAATGAAATTACAAGCCTTCCTTTAGTCCCTATCCTATTGATTGAAAACAGGGACACCTTCTAATTAATTCAGAGCTGTGATTTCCATTGCAAAACCAAACATATTGACGTTAGTTTCCACTTTTTCCCAAAGAGGTTGATGAATAGAGAATCCATGGTGGAGTAGCTAACATAGGTGGAGTCCCTAGTTGCGGGCAGCTAGCAGATGTATTCAGGACCTTCTGCAAGATACAGGAAGTCCATAGAAGTTTGGGAGGGACTGATGAAGCAAAGCAGGTCCCTTTGCTGCTGTTACCATGAACTTTTGACTTTTTTTAAGATTGCTTGTTCTTGGCAATTAAATTCGTAGCTTAGTTATATTATTCCTTCAATCTAATTGTGCTATTATTCACAGTATGCCTTACTCACAACGCGAAAGGTCAAGAATACCGGGGCGAAGAAATTAATTATCCTATCCTAGTCTCACCCTAGCATAGCATAACATTTTGGGGAACTAATGAGAACCAATGTGCCAACATATAATACTACCCTAGCCCAGCACCTTAAAAAGGAAGTAAACAAAGGAAAATATTATAAATAGTTTTAAAAGATAGCAGCAGCAACACCATGTTTTCACGACATATCACATTCTTATCCACCACAAAAGAGGCAATACGAGCCCCAAGATGACAAAGGTGAACTTTGTTGGATGAATTTACGTCACCCATGTACCATCCTACACAAGGACACAGCTGTGAGAAGTTTCGTAGCCCTACTAACATGCTTGAATCACTACTAATATGAACTGTGAATTAATGGTAAGCCACAAATGACTTTAAAAGGATAAACATTCATTGCGACCCCGAACATTATACTTGGAGAAAGGCTTACTTACTCTAAACAGGGAAGGTTGAGAACTCCAGAGTGAATACATGAATGAAATCTCATCTTGCAACAGCAAAAAAAATTAGTGTAAACTTCTTAATATCCGGTCAGTAATTATTGAAGGAGTGATACAGGGAATGGTCGGTTTTAAAGAAGAATTTTCCGAATAACTGCAGCTGTGCAAGTACCAAATCAAACTAACCCATACTCCGAACCACTGATGGCTGCGGCTATAATTCCACTTACAAAGGCTGCGTCGAATTCCTGCCAATTTTCTTCATTCAGCCTTCCAAGAAATATGTTGTATACGACCATAGCAGCATAGTTAGCACTTTTCTGGTCACCACACCTAATCGTAGAACTGAAAAAGAAGAGAAAAAAATTAATACCACAAAAAATAATCCATTAAAATAGGTAAAAACTAAATCTTCTGATGGGTTATACCTTAAAATATTGCTGCATTTCTGCCACACCACCTTCTTTGTTTCGTCATTTCCAACAGTCATATTCCCTAATAACTGAACGCCCAAGCGCAAACAGACATTACGTTCTTCTGAACAAGGTAAAGATTTGGTAATAGATTCCAATACCTTGACTATACACGGTAATCCTCGATCATGATCGGCAATGTAGTTTTGGTGCTCAATACCGGAAGCACACGAATTTCTTAAGTATCGAAAGCTATCACAAATAGAATCTAAACTTGAACTTTGCGTTAATTTCTCGCATATGCCAAACAACTTACGACAATGCTCATCAAGCAAATCCGTTTCAACCTCATCCATGACCACAATACAAGTAATACTTGAAAAGATTCACTAACCTAAACGACACAAAACATATTTTACATATAACGCGAAAAAACACCTACCAGCGTTCCACATGGATAAACTATTAGCGAGAAACTTGGGATATCTAGACCATAAACAACACGGACCTAAAACAAGGATTATTCGTGCCTTACTACATAACTAAAGTCACTAAAGTGAAAACAAAATAATAGACACCTTTCCCACAAGTTCATGCCTCCACGGAATGGATTCCACGCGGGTAACGCTCGGCATCGCCTCAAGAGAGTACATAGCACCAGTTCCAAGGAAACTTCCTAATCCCAGAAGCGTTAGCTTTGAAGTTTGGTCGTATGGTGGCGCTGGGAGTAGACGAACTGAACGAATGGCGGATGTGGAAGGAAAGTAGCATTCATTGGACCGCACCCGACGTGGACAGGAAGAAGATGCCCGAAGAAGAAGACGTGGAAAATTGGAGATTATTTTATGCTCGGGTTATTATTACGTGTGATTATTATTATATATATTCATTCTATCTTTTCGGTTGATTAATTTCATGTGCTACGTGCTGGGCCGCCGGGATGTATGTGCGCCTCCCTTCCTGGAAATCTTTGGCGCCCTCTAGTTCCGAAAGTGGCAAATTTTACTGTCAGAATATGTACCAACATTGAGCACTTAACTTGATTTAAATTATGTCTCATTACACAGCATAATTAGCCGTAGCCTACATTATATACATATGAATAACGTGGGCTACGAATTAGCACCGTCTTGAGTAAACAAAATAATAATTCAATTGGAAGATTCAATACAATCTCAAGAGGGCTAGTATCAAAAATTCAAAAATTATACTCCATACCCCCAGACCTCCCGGTAGCCTTATCCCTGCATAGTGCTGGCGACCTCTGGCCATGGAAGTCCACCGCCCTAAGGTGTTCAGCTTGGGCCTGGTGTAACTTCATTCTCTCAACTGATAACTCACCGCTTCAAAAAGTGAAACCCTTCATGCAATTATGGATTCAGTTTATATTACTGTGCACAACATTTATGCAATTGTGATTATCTAACTTGATGTAGAGGCAAATATGACAAAGTTTTCTAAAAATACTTAGAAATATCCTGAGCGTAGCCACTGGAAGGGTTTTCTGGGCTACAACCCTCTTCCCCTTGAGCCTTCATTACTTTGTTTCAATAAAAACTCATTCAAAATTACTGATTACGTGTCCTAAAAATCACGTTTGCAACATCAAAAATACCAATTTTCAGTGAGTTCAATACACCCTGGAAGGACACCTAAATCTCTGTTTAACCCCCACCCTCATTTCAAAAACCTGGCGACACTATTGAAAATAGGTGTTTCTCATGTCTCCACCAATCAACCATTATCAAGAAATTATAGATGAAGATCTTTTTAAAGCAAGCAGATAAATCAGTCCAAAAAAATAAACCAACTTGGGCTGAACTAAGGACACAACTCTCGAAGCCATCAAAACAAGTCAAAAGCAAATAAAAGTTTTTGAAAAAGTACTGGGATTTTGCTTCACCATGAATATCTGTAAAGGCATTAAATATAATTTTTCTACTATATTCTTTACACACATAAATTTTTCACTGGGGCGGCTCCAAGTTTACAACCCCACACCCCAGCTCTTGTCTTCTGCGGGCTCATTCATAACTGTCCCACCCCAAACTGAAAGTATTCGGGAGGGAAGGATTTTCTTAAGGGATAGAAAATCACAGTGTAAATACCCTAAATTTCACTCAGTGTGATGGACCTGGGGAAGAAGGCTTGGATAACATTTTAGAAACTGGGGCACATTTTTATGCAGCAACTATGCCAAATAACTTGCCACCATTTCTGCATTATGCTCCCTTTCAAAATTGAATAAACCAACCAAGTTAATCCATTTATTTTTGATTGAGGTCTGGAGTAGATTGCTGAAGACCAGAACTTTTCCAAGGAACTTACAAATATAACTTACACTGGGACATGCTAATTACACTTACAAGGTGGGAAGATAGCAAGGTTCTTAGACTGTACTCTAAGAACCTTGGGAAGATAGTAGATGTAGACAGTTTTTGTTAGTAAAAATGACCTCCAAATGTATTCAGGTTTCACTGCATTTGTTATCCTAAAAATTCCATTTGACTGAAAATTTACTCGGTCTCGGATTCACAAGATCAACTTTTAGTAAGTTTCCTATTAGTGATGCAACAGCTTATGGTTGCATTCTTACTCATAAAAATAATTTTCTGCATCTCATTTCCTTCAATTAGGTTATGGTTGGAAGGGGCCAACACGAGGTCAGCCAGAGGTTACCCACCCAAACCTTGTAATCCCTTTAGTCTTCAGTCAAAATGTGCTCCAAAGCAAGTATGGGAGTAATTTGAATGCCTTCACTAACATTATCACATTTTTAAATACACAGTGTGGCAGCTAATCATGGATTTACATTATTTTTTCACATATGGCACTCCCAGTTAAATCTGATTTTTGATTGAAGCGCCACAACAACTATTGATGATTTCAAATACATATTACAGAGCCAGCAAAACTATGGAAAATGAATGCAAAAAATGAAAGGAGGATAAGCAGGCACATAAAATTGACCTCAACCTTGATACAAGTTCCTCCTCAGCTCCATATTGCCCTGAGAGGAGTTGTATACTGCCCTAGCAGAATGGAGCAAGTAAGTGTATTGCATTTGTCACATCCTCTGAGGCAAATCTTTGGGTTAAGTTCTGCCTTTTGCCACACAAAGGTAGTTCATGTTTTTTGTCTGAGACCGTACATGTGTGCATTTGAGATGAAAATAATTTTGGTCCATACTTAAAAGGCTAATTCGGGTAGACATGAACAGAAGCTGATAATCACTACATTATCAGTGTCATGGTAACGATGAAGTATAATGCCTCATTCAGATTACAATTGTTCAAGTGATCGTCCTAACGATAGTTGGCCAAACTAGTCGTGTGAATGCATGTCCTGACAATACTTACTGTAGTTCTGAATGTTGCCACTTAACGATGAGCTGGGAGACCGGAAAAGGAAGCGACAAGAGAAAGACGAAAAGTTCGCGAAGCTCCCTTCGCTCCATTTTTTTTCATGGATCTGTCCAAACGAAGAAGAATATGGGCAGAAGAAAAATTATTCGTTAAATACACTTTGAACACAGTAATATCTTGACACTGCATACCTCAAAAGCTTTGCTAACGTCAAATTCTCGTTCACTTTAGATGTCAGCAATAGAGGGCAGCACAGGTTTTAACCATCGTTGTATGAATGCATGATAGTTCCAAGGATTGTTGGAAAAATCGTAATCTGAACGAGGCATAACGACTAGTTAGAAGTGAACAATTATGTACCACTGAATACATAAGATGGTAACAATTGGGGAAACCAGAGATAAGTTAAGTCCCATGTAAAATGAAAAATAAGTGTTCAATCAAAATTCAAAAAATTCGTACAAAAACTGAACTTAAGAAATTAGGAAAATATTAAACAACAAAAAATACAAAAATGGAGAAATTTGTTTGCTAAGAGCTATTATAATAGCTTCACCAAAACAAATATAAAATGAAAATACCTTAGCATTCATGACAGAAATTCATTAATGAGCATTTGATTTTAGTGGAGGACATAAGACCACAGCTGCAATTTTTTATTTTTCATTCCATAGAAAATTAAATTACAAGCATGATGGTCGTAATACAAAACAATACAATCGATTGAGAGCAAATTCTATCAGACTTGTCTCAAAGGATTTTTTTGCCAATTCAATAATTTTCCCACAGTGGAAAGGAAAGTTTTATCTTAGGCAAGCTCCTTAATCACCTCCTCTACTTCTTCTTTCGATAACATATGAAAATAATCTTTAGGTGTCACAGTGACCATTTCTACATTTGTTGAATTCAGTTTCTCTTCCATCACCTGTTTTAAAATTGTAAGTGCTGAGTTAAGAGCTTCCTTTAAAGTCATTGTCTGAAAGAAAAAATATTAAAGTTTTAAATGCAATCACATACACAACTTTTTACACTATAATTATGCAGAAAATGCTGATTTGGATTAGTTCACTAAACACCTAAAAATGTATACATACTCAGCTTTTAGTACCCAAATCTTGCATATCATTAACACTTTTAAATTTGTCACTTTATGGGCTTCGGAAGCCTTTTTTAATAGAGATTTATGAAATTTATCACCCTACTCAGTAAAATTAATTTTTTAACTTCTAATATCCAACGCAATTCAAAATTTTGGCAAAGCTATTAAATTTAACATTTTTTCACACTGAACTATCTTTTACTTTCCAAATCTTTCTTTTTCATCCTTTCCTAAGGACAGTGAAAATAAATTATAATTACAATAATTTAAATAATATAAAATAATTTGAAAAAGTCGCATAGAATATAGACCCAAAATTGCAAGGCATTGGCCATTCACAACAGCAATGGTGATTAATATATCACTCTTTAGAACATGCCAATTGTAAACATTTATTTGTAATACCACAACATGTAATACAATAAGACTTAATTTACAATATCATTCAGTATGATAAGCAAACTTTGTAAAAAGAAAGACCTACTGTTATCTCCATAATTGCCTTCCCTTTGATTGGCCATGAAAACTATTCCCCTGATAATAAAACCAATTCCTAATATTGGCTGCATCACAGTTGGGCACATAAAATAGATATTATTTCAAAAAACCATGGGGAAAATACCAGGGTGGCCAAATTTTTAATTCCCTGGTATTTTCCCTGATATTTGTCAAACATTTTCTCTGAAAATAAAAAGCATGGTCATTTTAATATAACTTTAGTGATTAACGGGTAATTTTCCTATAACACTAATACCAACAATAATAGTATTAAGAAATACATTTTATTTACCTATGGTCTGTCATTATTTAGTTGCCAATGCAAGAGCAAAATGAGGTTAAATGGTTATTATTTTCCTTGCATTTTTCTTCATTTTAGACTTTGTACCACTCTTCTTCATTTTAGACTTTGTACCAACTTCTAAATTTACTGACTTTTCACTGAAAACATCAGAACATTTACTGACTTTTCACAGGTACATTTTTAACACTTCACACCAAGTATGTACCTGATTTCCCAAAATAAGGGAATTTCTAAGGCTTTTAACCCTTTCGCCGCTGTGAACGTACATGGTGTACATTCGCAAGGCAGGTTGCTGTGAACATACTTTTACATTCTCCCTGCCATACCTCAGTGCTTTCGCCCCATGAGACAGGTAGGTTTCCGGAAAGGCCACAGCAAAAGGGTTAACACATTTAGACATGTGATGGGTACGGTGATTCTCCACATAAACAGCAATTTGTTATTTAGAGAAATATTACTGATGTAAGCATATGTCATACACAAATAAACATAGTTTCCGCACATCAATTAGTAATTCTTACTGATTGCAACATGGTGATTTATTTGGAGATAATCCCATGTTACAGCATTGCAAATAAAAAGCACACTCAAGATAATGCTTATGTCACATTGTTTGAATACACTGATGAAAATCATGCAGGAGAAATAAAAAGTAGATTGCCACACAATTTGTGGATGCTAGATGTGTTATTGAGATTAGAAATTATATAAAATGGCCTTTATCAGTCATCCTTATAATGTATTCATAATTTTTCTATCCAAATTTAGAGTGACCAGATGAAGTCGTATAAAAAAGAGGATTAACTGCTTCAGACAGAAGGAAAAATTAAAAAACAGGGATTATTCCATGTCAAATCACCCAGAAAATTTTCAAAATGACATTCACCGACTTAGATTTTGATGAAATTTTTGTCACTACCTACAACTACCTATTTAATGACCCATGTAAAATATTTATCACTCACTCTCATAGTTTGCAAGACATAAGGCGTCGGAGTTTGAGATGTTTGCTCAGAAGTGGCGGGATTCATATTCCAGTGTGCAGGGCACAAGGTAAAAATTCACAGCTCAGAAACCACATAATATATTTGAATGAAATTTTGACCCATTATCTATCCAAGTACAGAGCGTCCATAGTAATGTCTTTTATTCCCCTTGCATTGCTTTGTTAGCTAAAATGATGCCAAAAGTCATTAATTAACCGATTTTTTTGAGCTCAAAAAAGTTACTTCATATTTTCAGAATTATTATCAAAAGGCTGAGTAGTTAGCTCATCCACTTATTTTAATTTGGAGGTATATATGCACTCCAATATACTATGAAATAAAAATGGTGGTGTTTTGACTGCATTATGTGTATCCAACAATTTGATCGCTGGGTTTTTCCCTTTAATAGTAAAATCCTCCAAAATCGTAGGCTTGGTAATGGCTGATGCCGGGTTTCGCTAGTAAGTGGGCCCTTTCCACTTCTATAGCGGTGTTTACCCTGTCCCTACCAACCCTATCCCTACCCTAGAGGCATTGATGGACTCCTATCGTGGCGGCGCCTCTTTTTTTGTTCCTTCCCATCCAAACCCCTCCCCGGGAGCACGGGAGTATAAGTCTCTGACTTGGTTCCCGGACCTGGTGTGTTGTATCTTTCAGACGACCCACTTAGGAGTCCTGATCTCTTTGCCACTATGTGCATTTCAGGTTTCACTTTTTCTCTGTTTCTGTGAGGGGGATTTGGGACACCTACTGTGAGATAATAAGTATAAGAGAAACCATATCTAGATGAGGATATATTCGAAATAACGGTCGGTAAATCTAAGACCAAACAAGTAGTTTTAGTGAACATGGCTCAAATTTGTAATTTTTTTAAGAACAATACTTGGCTTGCGGCAGCTGAGGGGGGAAAGAGCCCAAATGGCTCAGACACTGTGAAATTATGCTCTTTTCCTGGAATTTACCCACTTTTCAAGTGTTTAGTTTATGGAAAAAAAGGTATCGAAATTCATTCGACTTTTACAGTGTATTATAGTATAAATGAAAATAATAATGTAAATAAGATTATGTAAATAATGCACTTCAATCATAAAACAGTGACAGGTAAGGTCATTTCTGCCAGGAGGTAAAGTTGAAAAGAAACCTCGAATTGCCATTAGCCTACTCTTTACAAAAGTCACAGAGGAAACCGTAGCTTGACAACAGATCTGTCCATCCAGTGTGTCCACAGTGAACTACACTTAAATGCCCTCAACATAAATATATATATGTGCAATAAACCTGGGATAAAGTGATCTTTGAATTATCTCCACCATATCTGGAGTTTGAATTTGGACCCCCTGATTGAGTATCATACTATCTGGCCACCACAAGAAACTGTTCCTCTTTTGTTACTGGGCACAATTTAAAATTTGAAGAACTTTTGACTTTTTCAACTGCCTCTCTCACATTAGTAACAGATAATATAAAGCTAACCTAGTTAATACTGTTGCTTCTTTGTTGAATGTTTACCCTGGTTGGATAATCTGTTAATAGATTATTTCTTAAGTAAACAGTATTTACAAATAGACCTTTAGACTAAAAATATTTTGAAGCAGTTAAAATATTCACCTTGTGATAAACTTCCTGCAGTGTTTGCTGAGCACCTTCTGATCCCGAACCAATAGCCTTTGCATCAAATTGAACAAAGGTTCCAGATGGATCCATGTGAAATAACTGAGGGCCCTTCTCATCATCCACGCCAGCAAATAAGATGGCAACTCCAAATGGTCGACTCTGCCAAGTAAGAATCAGTCACTTTTACAAGAGAAAAGCATAATAAATAATACAATAATAGCCAAATTCAAAACAACCATCCATATTTATCAAAGTGATATTTAGGACCAGTGGTGTCAATTATGGAAATGAGAAGTAGAGGGACTGTGAGTAAAAGCAAAATCTACAAAAACATCCTTCTATGACCATGGGTTGCACATTATTTCCAATGGGAATGAAAAGAGAAAATGGCGTATATTTTATTCCATGGCAGTAAAAATCATAGCCAATCTATTTCAGCTACCAATACACCTTGTTTACCTCATTGAAGGAACTCTAATAGTTAATTTTGATCAAACATTAAGTAATGGACCATATTTCGGTTTAAGCAACTATTTATAGCAGAGTACAGATCCACAAACAGTTAAGTAATGAGGAGCAAGTCAATATTGGTTGCCAACTTAAAATACAAGAAGTGAAGGTTGCGATGCAATGGAGAAAAATTAACACATTAAGTAGAGAACCATGGAGGTTGTGCCATGGGCAGTAAAAGTTAAGGCCAGCAATAAGTGCATATTCACAATACTAAGCCACTAATTTACCATCGCACTTCCATCGTCGTCAGAATCGCCGAATTGGATAGCCAAATTCGAAACAGCCTGGGCAACTGACTCCACAGTCATCTTTTCATTATAAACAAACCAATGGTTCTGACACTCCACTCTCGCTCGATCCACCATTGTTCGCGAGTCAGCCATTAGCCCACTCACAGCACATCCTAAGAACAATGGTAAATAAAAATATACAAGCGTGTCGGCACAAAAACTTTAAAAAATATGTAAATTTCAATAGTATAGGCGTCACAATACACATGGTAAGCCCTGCTATAACTTAAGACAAGATACAATGCTTCAAAAAAGTTAACCTCCACCTTCAGACCTATCTTCCACCAATATGCATATTAAATACATATTTCTAATAAACATTAGTTTTGTAATTTTAACGTCTAAACCAAGCTAGAATAAACTTAAACAGGAAATAGTGAAAGAAGCAAAAATCCAATGAATCCGGCAACAACAGTTATTATGTAAAATTACTGACCTATATGCTTATCTACTTCTACAATCTTCTCTATTGTAGTAGGTTCCATAAGAGTGGATGTAATTCTCTTCTCTACCGCTAGAACTACTCCTTCTGGGGTGCATATTCCAATGGCAGTTGATCCCAACTTGATCGCCTCGATAGCATACTCAACCTATTAAATTAAGGAATCAATTTTTTAAATAAGCCTCCAGTAACAGATCTAATAAGAGTGCTTAGCATCCCATTTACCTGGAATAACCTTCCTTCTGGCGAAAAGGTATTAACTCCTCTGTCATACTCCGACCGAGTTAGAAACATCTGAAAATAATTCGAAAATACACTGTCAACATACAATTACAGATAGAAATAATCACATAATCGGCTATCATCAGAAAAATATAATAGGAATCAAAACTTAATTCACCTTAAATGCTAAAAACAACAGTAGAAATCCACAGCACAACAACTCTGAGTATTCAACAAATTCCGGCTAGTCACTTCGCCTTTCAGATAGCCGGAAGTAGCAAAAATGCCAAGTAAATATCGTACGATATGTTGATATTTGTAGAACAAACTCGCCCTTCAACTCAATGAAATTACTTTTGAAATACATCTTTAAGTAAATAAAGTTTAATTTAGTTGATACGAAGAATACATACCCCTAGAAAATATGACAGATTGCCAATTTCGACTTAAGTGGTAGCAAAACAAATGCAATCGCCATCCCGATGCCCGGAGAGAACCAGTGAAAGTGGGAAGTTTGAAGTTTGTTATGAAGTTAGGTAAGAAAAGCGTTATGTATATTTTATCGGAATTTTAATGGAAGCGTTATTAATAAATGAAGTACATAGTTGCAGTGACGTTGCTTAATGAGTTATATTTTTCATCATTTGTTTAACGAATCTGGGAGTTCTTCCTTAGGACAGAATTATTTTCCCTTCTGACCAGCGGTGGGGTATAAACGTTATTTAAGCCACAAGGCCAGGGTTAACCCAAAAGTTTTACCAATTGACAACAAAGAGCTATGTGAAAACTAAACCGAGAAAGGAGTTAGATGTGACCCCCAATCCCGATGTATGTTGATAATGTCAATGTTTAGAGCGTCTATCTTTCTTCTCGCAATCATCAGCTGAAATATCGATGGGCCGTAACCTCTGCAGGGGTCTCACATGATCTTTCATTTTACAGTTCATGTACTTGAAGGTTTAAAGGAAATTGGAGGTGCAGAAAGATCCCTGGGCTTCTTGAGGCTGTCTAGGGCCTTAGACTCTGGGATCCCCTGTGAAGGGTATTTGGGGTAATGATCGCACTTCAATAACTGATACAGAAATAATGATGACTATGATGAAGAAAGGGAACACTATGTTTTTTCTTGAAAAATAAGTGCTTGAGAATCCAGAAATTTTGAGCAGACTTTGAAATTCGTGGAAACTGTTATGTGACTCATGATTGTAGTCATGTATACGTTATCAGATATGTAAAGCTTATAAGTATCTCTGGTTTTTCAAGGTTCATACAAGTCGGTTAAGTCATAGAAATGTGAGGAATAAGGTCGTGGTCAAGGAAAAACTCCAAAGACATAGTAAATAGATGAAATAGTGGTTTAACACACCCGGTGTTGCTTCATTCGAGTGATGAGATGGGTGTTTTGTTACCCTCCTCGCTGAATGAGGGGCAGCACCAACTTGGTGTTTCTTGACTTAATTTCTGCAACTACATGCTACCAATGCTTGACTTAATTTTGCAATATACTTTGCTACATTTATCCATAAAATCCGAATGTATGACTACTTTGCCAGGGAGATAAAGTCAGGGAAATTTTTATAACTTTGGATTGGAAATCAAGGAAAAGCAAGGTTAAATGAAGTTGGAAAGTTAATATGATCATATTAACTTTCCAACTTCACTTCACTTCAATGGATAAATTGGGTTCGAACCCAATTCATCCATTATTCCTCCCTAATTACAATTAAAGGATCAAATTCCAGTTAATGGTATTTTGATATTTTTGGAAAACCAATATTTATATCTTCAATTTTATTATTACGCCTGGTTAATGTCAGAGACTTTTCATGCTTTTTCCATTATTATTTCGCTTTCATCCTGTTATTTTGATTTTGAATGCAATTATATTATGGGAGGACTAAATATACAGCTATATACCTAGCTATCTAAAAATCATTATTCAGTTGAAATCTTGCTGCTCCCCTGTGAAAGATATTCACTTACTTCCATCTTGGCTATTAGTTTCAGCACCGTGGGGAAAAAGAATGACATGTGAATCTTTATTTTATGTTGCTTGAAATAAAGATTCTCATAGATCTGCGATGACAGCAACAAGTGCAGTTTATTACTGGCCTACAATACAGTAATGCTGACTACAGACATTGCAGCTGCCCCTTTTTATTAATAAGGCTGGAAAACTTATCAGGCAATTGCAGCAAATAAATATTTGTAATCAAAATTAATTTAGAATATATTGCACGGTAGGTATTAAAACTACCGGAAAAATAAAGCAGTTGTCATTGCACGACAGAAATTATTATTTTTAATGCTCTAGAATACTATACATGTAGATAACAGAAATATAATTTCATAAATATTTAATTTTGAATTGTTTAATTGAAATACTTAAGTAACTTTTAATATATATTAAGTAATTAAACTATTATATACAAAATGCAAGTAATATACATAGGTTATCAGTCCTATAATTAATACAGATTTCTGTTTATTAAATATTCCATAGAAGTAGACCACAGAGGAGTTTCCTTGATCAGGTTGGTTGAAGAGTGGATCTGAGTTCACTTAATGCCTAATGTGATGACCTTGGAGTGGAGTCAATAGAACCTGGGCCTGGGCAAACCCCCTCAGAGACGTAATTTCAGTGTTCTGATGAGAACTCACTGAAGTGAGGGAAAGAAACATGAGCCAGCGGCTTTTGGTGTGTCTAAAACATAGCAGGTGGGTGAAATCAAGGTATCGGGGAAATGCCTTCCTCTGGGCTTGGGTGTTGGGTTGGGCAAGCCGTGGCGGATACAGATGGGGGGCGTGCACCCCTCCCTTGCGGGTCCGGCCGTATTGCCAAACATTGCAGAACCACAATTGTGACTTTTTTATATCATAAGATGGCATTGTCTTATATATGTGCATTATTACTTTGATTAAAATTTTATTTTACTCTGCCTGCGACTTGATAATTTTTTAACACGATAAAAGTAAAGGCAACTCAATATATCTTTTGCGCCCCCCCCCCCCCTTGAGTATTTTCTGTATCCGCCACTGTGGGCGAGGTACAGTTTTGAAGGAGGAGGAATTCCTTGGGGTGTCAGAACCTTAACACTTTGAGTGCCGGCTGCTAATTTTTAAGCCCTACTGAAAAATCCAGCCATTTTTTGCTAAATTCGTACATTTTTTAAAACATTAGCATCAAAAATATATTTATATTGATGTGTATTTCAGAAAAATGGACTTTGCTCTTCTTTATGAAATTCATTGCTAATTTTTATAAATATATTATTTAACAATGAAAACCTACTGTTTTTGAAAAATAAAAAAAGTTGCAACATATGATGTACTGCCATGGCATGCATAGTAATTTTTTATTACGCTCAATTTGAACTATTTAAAGCATGGAAATCATAAAAAAAAGCATTGTTCCAAGCGAAGCATTATAAATCCTGGATGAAAAAAAGGGTCACTGCACCCTCAATGAACGATTCTTTCCGCAAAAGAATTTTCACACAAAGTGGCCTTAGATAAGGATGCCGGTAGCTACAGAGGACTTTTCATCCTCAAGACATATAGTGAACTCTTTTTCCATCGAGCAGTTGATTCTTGAAAAAAACAGAACCAATAAGCAGTAAACTGGAAAAGTACCATGGGCGATATATTACGGCTTCACGCATACAAAGCTAATTAAATAGAAAGATGCAATATTACGTCCATGGCAATCTTCAGATAGGTTAACAGGACGTAATATTACATCCATGGCATGCAAAGTGTTAACCTCTGTGCCATGCTTTGAGATAACCTTCAAAGCCTGAGGATTTGAAGGTGGTGTTAACTTGTTGATTTTCTGTTGACTCATGACTGGGCGTGGAATAAGTAACCAGTTAGTCTTAACTGTGAAACACTATATTCAATACTTAATTCACAGACGTGCCAGGGTTACGTCCGCCAACCTAGAATACCTACATAATGCCAACTGACATGGCATCCTGGAAGAGGGCACCACGGTATTGTAACAAATGATGATCAAAAGCACAATGGTCAACAACAAAATAAGCATAAATAACATCTGCATACATATCATCATGACTACTGTGTCACAGTGTTGAAGCATATTCATGATTTGTCTGGGCAATTTGTCAATTTGAAATCACTGTTTCATTATAAAAGCACCCACCCATGCTTTGGACTAAGCACTTGACACATTTGCTTGCCTTGCCTGAGTATATCCAGAATTGATTGGTGATCTCGAATTATATTCCTGACAGAAACACTCCAGATTTTTAACACCAAAGTTAAAATTGTCATAGCCTCCCTCTCAGTCTGTGCATAGTTCTTCTGTCTCCCCCTGAGCACCCTCAAGGTATGAGCAACAAAATGCTCTAACTTATCAGTACCAAATTGTGACAGAACAGCCTCAATGCCATGTGGTGAGGTATTAAAGGGGTAATTTGGGATTGAAACATGTTGATAGTTCCCCGAAGATATTATTCACTTGATGTAGAAGATGCATTCCTTCTCCCTCTCTGTCCGCCTCCGGTAACTTTTTCACATAACAATTCATAGAGGGGCCTAAACATGGTGGCTTTGTTAGAAAAGAACCTGTTATAATTATTCACTTAGCCAAGGTAAGCCTGCTACTCTGATACCTTTGTTGGGAGCATTCAGAAGCAGTGGCACTGCGAGGGGGGTAATCCTTCAGAAAGCCGTAAAACTCACCATTTTGAACCATATATCTGAAAAAAATTCTGGGGATGGGCCCCCGCACCTCCCATTTACCCTGGCGGGTATTCCACACCCTCAGACCCCCCAGTCTCAGTTGTGCCTAAAACCCCCCCTACCCTTAATTCCTAGCTGTGACCCTGTTCAGAAGAGTGTTAACTTAATCAGTGAATGGGTGGATGCCATTGCCATGGCCTGATACTATTGCAGCAAATGTCAGTTCATCCATGTATACATTTCATTTTGCAATGCCTCCAGAACTTTTAAACAAAGTTCTACGATTATTTTTAGGGGTTTCAGCATAAGGGCATTATATCATAGACCAACAAATACTTTCAAGGGAATGAAATCTTTCAATGTACCTAGCATACTTCTAGTTATTTACGATTTATGATATTGACATATTTTAGATCCATAATGCCCAAATCCACACTCCTCATTCGCGTCTGCTCTCCACGAGCATTCTGAAAACATGAGAATGAAACCTTTCGAATTTTTTTCAAGAATATTTTCCAGAAAAATTCTCATAAAACTACTTGAATTTTACAATTTTATGTTTGAAATGGCTAAATTATATTTATAAAGCAATTTCACTTAGATAAATATAAATTCATATTACGCACTAAATAAGAAAGAGAAGAGAATCATCTTTTATTACACTACGAGGGCTTTTTTTCATAGGAGTTCAATCGGATATGTCACCAAATTTCACCGCAAATGTACACTTAGAATGTGGCTAACATAGTAACATATATCTTTATATGTAAATCATAACAAAATCGCTCCTATAAATTTGCTAGTAAGGTTTAAAAATAACAATTAAACATCTAACCTTAGCGTCTCCAAAATTTGTTCTAGGTGATGATGAACTCCGTTAATATAAACGCTAGAATTCCGTTTAAAATTTGGAACCAATCAGCAGAACATCCAGAATGTAATTCCTGGCATTGATTTTCAATAAATGCAACATATACGTTTTTAGCTATTCTAACTAATTAACAAATAAGTGACCATGAGCACCTTCCTTGAGTGGGACATTAAGTGCTGGAATGGGCCGGGGTAATCCCCACATGGACAATAAGAAAGGGTCGGACCTCTCGCACCTAGGGACCCGAATGGCGCTTAGGACCCACTTGGCATGCTTGACCGCAAAGTCATGAAAACCCGGCCTTCGTACTTCAGTGTCGAAAAATTCAAGCCGTGAAAGCACGGCCTACGTAGGGAAAAGGTTAAAATAGTTAGAGGTTCAGAAACAGCCTAAATTGAAGGTTCATGTTCTCTCAATAATTTTAACCTCTTTATATTCATTGTTTTTTCATAATATAATTAGATAAGTTTGTTTATTTCCAAGAAATCATGCAAATTTTGGCCACGTTTACCTCAGTTGATGGTAGTTTTTATTTCACATTTCTCTTTTTAATGTAATGGTGAGAGCATGTGTTAGCTTGAAAAGGGGATATGTGACAGGAGAGATAGTTCCGCTAAAATCTAGCTCCAATTTAGAACACAAGAATGATGATTAACTAAAAAAAGTGTTCCTGCTGAATCAAATAGAGAAAAAAATATGCATGAGGCAACATTTTTCCGTGGACTTAGTTGCATACTTACCCATGAGGTTAAATATTTTTCAATCTGTAGATTGTAAGATTATCTATTGAGACCCAAGCTGCAGGAAGGAATGATCCAAAAATAGGTAATTTTTTCTAATCCCTTTTGTTGAACTTCGTATACATGGATTAAATTGATGTGTTTCTCTCCCTATTAAGTGAGGCCCTATTAAATGAGGAAATATATGTTTGCTTATTTTTATGCATGCTTGCATTGGTTTTTTGTAGGGTGACCAGAAAAAGAGGACAGCACTCTATGAAAAAGGAGGCTAAAGGGAGAAAAAGTGGGGCACTTGAAAAATAACGACAATTTCATAGTTAAGAACAATAAAAATTTATTAGCACTATGATTTTGGTGTTTTCTGTGAATCTAATTTTTTCAAGAAATTTTTGTGTTATTAAAAAACTTTTTATAAATTTTTACTGAGGCAATGCTTAATTTGTTTCTCTCAGTAGTCCACTGAGGTGGAATTAGGTAAAATACCCTTTCTGCATTTGTATTGTGGCATGGGCATACCCAGGGGGGGGGGGCAGGGGGTGCAACTGCCCCCTCCTTTAGAGGCGAAAATAAATTTAGTTCAAAACAAAAGTTATAAACAAATTTTCCTTTCGAAGAAAAATAATATTAGTACAAGACACTGGACTAAAATAAAAATCCTTATTTTTTCATGCATATATGTAATTGTACAACTAATTAATTGCTGTTAAAATTTCCATAAAATTTTGGTTTCATTAACCTTTTCTGCTCAAAAGTTACAACTTGAATGACCACAGCTAGTTTTGCCCCACATAGTTTTGATTTTGGGTACGCCCATGAATTGTGCCCTGATATTCTGAAATAAAATTTCTATATAAAGTTCTGAATGGCTGTTAACAGATTTATTATACATATTTATAATCCTGATTCTCAAAAAGGAGGACATTTTCCATTTCCTAAAAAATCTGCCCTGACACCAGACGAACATCTAAAAAGGAGGACATGTCTGGATTAATCCAGACGTCTGGTCACCCTATTTTTATGCTCAAAATACATTTTTTTACCCTAAACAGGAAGGTAGGGGTTTGACTTCATCTTATTATTGCTAACTAGGGAGGGTGAGAGGTTAAAAATGTTAAAAAAAAGTGCGCAGTACTTGAATGCTTCTGGATTACTTAACTACACTTAAACAAAAAGATCAGTGGATCACCTTATTTTTTGTATTTTGATACATAAATGACTGCAGTATGGACGAATTTTCAAAAGGATAATTTTGATAAATACTAACTATGATACTATGATTGTTTTTTCTATTAGTTTTAACCTATTATACAGTGAAATAGCTGACAAAGTTATTCAGCACCTCCTGCATTTGTCTATTCATGAATTAAAGGCTGATTGGCTAAATATCCACAGCATTAAAAAAAATCCAATCATGGTCCCAATGAATGGAAAGTTAGGTAAGGAAATAAATGACAAAGGCTTAAAGTATTTTATTCCAAATACTTTTAAAAATATTTAACTATGCCATTTTTTCATATAATTCGAAAATACAGTGAACATGATCAATGATGGGGTGCAACTATACATTAAAACATCATGTATTGGATAATGAGGTTTTTCCATGTGATTTTTTAAGAATATTTCTTAATATTCAGGCAAGTTAACTTCAGTTCTAAATGTAATAGAGAAACTTTTTCAGTGATTCATTTTGTGCAAAGTAATGGTCTATTTGCACTGGAACCAACTTATCTCTCTTACACAGTTATGGATGAAACTAAATATTTACATGCAAAATAAAAGAAACACTATAATGAATGAACACATTTGATTCCATGTAGGTTTAACCTAGTATTTTTTCCTGAACACAAGATACTTGATGCGCATAAATAAGGCATGCAATTTATTTCTGACCTACACAATTATTTAACGTTTAACTAGGAATGGTGGACCATGATTTTCATTGGTCCAGATACGCATACTTACGTATGTATGCTGAAGAAAATATATTAATCTAATGACTAATGATCTAATTGTTACCACTCTAATGTATGATGAATAAATCACAGATATTCGTAATCTTTCTTAAAAGTCTGTCTTATGATGAAGCAGGCGTAGACCTGCTATAAAACATTTGGTTCATCAACATAAAAAAATTCACGACAATCTTTGGTACATCAATTTTGGACATTTGTGGCAACATCACATATTATTTTTAAATCGATAATGCATAAGTCATAAGACAATGATGAATACGGTAAACTCAAGTTACTTTTCTCTGTACGTATAACCATGATTTGTTACCCGTATAGCATACATTTTTTAAAAAATAATCTACCAAACACACTTGATAAAAAAACAAGTAGTATAGAATGTAGGGTATTTCAACAAACAGCATTGCAAAAGCAACAAATGAAACAACAACTTCGATTGAATATCATATATACCACTGGTGAAGTATTTTTTGAGGCTTGTTCAAATTAGGGTGAATGATTATCTTGTTTCCAGGTAAAATGTTTCAAAGATTTGAAAAAGTTAAAATTTTCATAGTAAAAAGTTGATAACTGTGCCTAAGGCCCTTGCTGGTACAGAGTAATATGGTCTCAAAGATATCAAGGTTTTATAAAATAAAAATTATCCTCTCCTCTGTTCTTCAATTAGAACATGAGGTGAGCATATGAGCAATTGACTGTTCCAACTGTGGAATGGGAGGCACAGCCTAAAGACTGTTGAATGATTTATTAGAAAATTTACATGAATTAGGTATTCAAGCCTTCCTAATTTAGTAAATTAGTGTCTCCACCAAATTTTACCAAATATCTACTACAGCTTTGACCAAATTTAAATACATACTTGCTAAAATGATTGCATAATACATATAACTTTCCCAATGGTAATTTCAACCTTATGTACCTGCAAAAATGTATTTTGAATGATTATGAGCTATGAAAAGACGTATAAATAAATTGACATTAATTCTGTAAAATTTTATGTATGTAGTCTAAAAATGTAAAAAGTGCTTCGGGTTTTCTTCTCATATCTATGAAAAAAGCTGAAAAATCTTGTCATAAGTGTAAAGTGATGGCATCATAAATATGAAGCCCAAAAAGAACTTAATTTATAAGTTCACTCATCAACTTTCCATCAAAGTAAACGAAAGCCTTTCAAAATGTGCACCGGGAAGAATAATCATGTTCAAACTATGGGTACATTTTTTCAGTACCTAATATTTTTTTCATTTATGCCACTGAAAACACTGTTCCTAATAGTCAGAAGCATATCAGCAAACATTATATAAAATAAATTTCCTCAACATTTCATTCATTTCTATTTCCATGGAGTAAGATTGAAGTCTATCAGATTCACCCCAATCAAGCAGAGCTTAGAGCTCTGAAAAATCATTTGAATTAGGAACAGTAGATCTCATATTCTCGAGGAGACAATCTTGAAATCTCACCATTAGGTACTTCTTCGTAGAGTTTTTTTTTTTCTTTTTGTTATCCTTCATGGATGATGGCCACTTGTAACACTAAATTGCAACCATTTATGTCTGTATTGTGGACTGGATTATGATGACACCCTCAAAAGTTGGCACTGATTTTTTTATTGTACGATAACTGGGAACTGAGATCCAAATGTGTGTAGCAGTATTGGTGCAGTCAAGGGTCCTTGAGGCTTGGGTGCCTGCCCATGAAAAAAATCACTCCCTCCCATCACTTCCTTGTGAGAACACCTAAAGGAAGAGCACTATTCAGTCACTTGGCCCCTCTTCCCATGCTAGACTCAAAGGTAGTGCCTACCAAAAACACATTCAATTCTTTTTGCAAAAATAGACTTCCATGTCCATTCCACAATATAACAGGCTGAAAATAATAACCTCTTTCCTGAGTATTTTCTCTAATCATACATTCAATATTCTATCATTTCCTCCACAGGCACCATGATCTGGAAAAATAACAAAAGTAAGTACAAGCAAATTATTAAGGAAACGATGTAACACTTTGAATATCTTTGAATCTTAAAATAAACCATTCTTACTAGCAGTATTTACTGACTCTTTCGTCATCATGAATTTCCCGTAAGATATGATAATTCAACTAAGTTTGCATAGTCACATCAAATCAAACTCATAATCAATTGCCCATGAAAAACTGCACACAATAGCAAATAATTAATCTAATCTCTCTACCAAATAAATGAATGTCATTCAAAACTACACTGATAAAATAAAGCAACCAAAATCCTCACACAATGCAATGATATGTAATATTTACTCAGGTATTACAAAGAGATGGATAGATTTTCTTTGCATCAATTTAAAATCTCAAGCAACTGTTAATTTAAACTGGAGTTGCAGTTATCAGATGCAATGAATTGCCAGCGACAGCCTCATGTCATAGCATTTATAAGTTTTTCAATTTGCGTTTGATTTTTGCAAGAGAGAGGGAGAGGAAATAGAAATTTGTAGCCTTAAAAAAAAAATAAAGCGTGGGCTTCACTCACCACAGCCCATCTTGCTGCAGGTAGATTCAATTTCTGCACAAATGGCATCAAAATGCGCAGCAATGATTGGCACACTGAAGATGAGCGAAGAGAGGGTGGAGAGCGCTCAATTTTTGGCAGCATTACTAATCAGCTTCGAGTCAAGCAGGGAGCACTTTGATTTTCAACTCAACTGTCATCCGGTCTTTTTAGATGATTAGATTAGTTGCTCAAAAATGTCATACGCTTTTTTTAGGCAAATAAAGCAGCGGCATCACTAACATTCCTGCACACTCTTTTTCTCTCTTAGCACATTGCACATTGTTTCTCCTTCAAATCATCCCAAAACAAGCATTCTGAAATCAATCACTCAAACCAGAAGCCAGACACTCTTTGCCTCCACCAAAAACCCTCAGGAAAATAAACCACAGCCCTTTCATTTCTTCTTCTTGCAAAAATTCCACTCAAAGGGCCTTACTTCTTTTCTTTGCCTTCCTTGAGTGCAAGGTCTTTGTTGAGGTAGTGCAGGACATAGTGGAGGGCTAGATCATAGCAGTATTTATATTCTGTCTGTTAAATATAAAAAAAACATTGGCATGTTAAATGCAAACATAAACATAGTCACAAATATCTTAAAGACTAAGTAATCTTCAATACTCTGACTACACCTAAACAGCTGCATAGTGGTGCCCTTGGACCATATATGATTTGGCTCTAAAGATACCCGCAAGTTAGCCAACAAAATATGCCTTGAAAATGTGTAATCCATCCAGTGATCTTTAGATACATTTGAGTTGGTTGATACATAGAGAAACCCAAAAAACAGCTGGGTAAGCCACTATTAAATTAGTAATTCTTGATTGAGTAAGCGTAAAAGTGAATCCAACTATGTACTTAGTAAAGAAAGGTGCAGTAGCACTTGCAATAGGAGGGTGAAATCAAAGATGTATTGCACTCATTACCATATACGTAAGTGAATGGAATATAGGGCTCATAGGGCACTCTGTTCTATTAATGACAAAGAGACCTATCTAGAAGGCTCCTGAAAGCAATCATGAAACCTCAATTCAAATTGGTTAAATATTGATAATCAATATACTATCATACTATTGATAATATTATTTCTTCTTCATGATTTACATAATCTTCTCTTAAATCTAAATTATTTTTGAGACTTCGACTTTAAACAGTACCAAATTACCTATAAATATTACTTGAAATATCCACCTAAGACAAGGAATGTACCCCCATTACAACTAGCTATGCATATGGTTCTCCAACTTATTATGCATTTAAGTAAATAGGCATGCAATTCTTGCAGTTGACCTGCTAAGGGATGCTAAAAGCTAGGTAAAATAAAATCAATTCTTAATTTTTACTTAAAATTACCATAACATGAATGAATTAAGTTGAGAATAAACATCTCATAATAGGTGACAGAAAAAATTGAACATACTTTGCTAAACTTTCCAAAAAATCATTTGTTAAATAGACTTATGTTTTTAATATTTGCTTACCATATTTTCTATTAGTTGGGGCCTATGCCGACGCACAGTTTTCACAGCCTGAAAGATGTCAACTTCTCCATGTTGAACAACTTGTTCTATGCAGGCATTAGCTGCACAATACACTCCACATCTACTCCGACCATCTCTGCAAATGAGAAAGAGTAATAATTGTTATAAGTACAATCATTTTGCAGGTACTGCTTTAGTCATACTACTCTCACTCACAGTGAAAATAATAATAATTTATTTCGTGTGTGGATGGAATAAAATGCTAAAATAGACGAAGGGGAGATAATAGATAAAGAATTTTAAATGAAAAATAAGCAGGTTGGCAGCATGAAAGGAGAAGAAAAGAATCCATAATATGCAAAGTTTTTATGATTATAGATTATGTAGAATGTAATTTCATGAAAGGCCTCTAGTAAGAGCAATATTATTCCCCAATACCAGGCTCATGCTGACATACTTGTCAGAACTTTTCGCCTACTACCAGCAACCGTGATAGCAACAAGTTATGTGGGTTGCGTAGTTTCAGGAAATAACATGGGAAATAGATTTTTAACCTATTTTTAATCACAGGTGCAAAAATATTATTTAGTTCAGTATTTAATTAGCATTAAGCATAATATTTAACTAGAATTTTTTAAATCTGATCCAACATATCCTGACTAAAAACAGTAAAATTATTTTTAAAGGTACTTCAACTAAGTTTTTCCCCGTGATTTATTTGTTATTAATTTTTAAACTTACTCATTTTTCCACTCATGAAGGCCTATTGATATAAAATTTGTAAAATAATCATATCGTTGAATGTAGGATCCCACATTCTGCCAAAGGTAAAGTTAATGATAATTAAAACGATTTTTCTGAAACTGTAAAAACATTTCTGAAATCTATAGGTGTCACCTTGAAGATGTTTTCCTTAAAATAAAACTTTTGCAGAGTAATAATGTGGATACTATGGAAATACTTACGGAGAGACTACCACAACAGGTCCATAATCGGTCCTTTGCCTCCACCGTTCCACCATGTTCATCAGTTCAACTAATGAGTTTGTGGATGAAGGTACTTTGTGTCCCAGAGGCCAGCACATAAGCTGGAAGAGCTGCACTATCCTTGGAGGTGCCTTAACACCTGCCATAAGCTCTGTCAGTGAAACAATCTATTGCGATAAAGCAAGTGGAAATAAGAGTAGTTGTTAATGTTCAGTCAGACTAATTATTTTATGATAAAATAATGTGAAGTAAAAATTCACACATTCTGAGTAAAGAAAATTCCTGACTTGCTGAGATGCCTACTTTAGCCATGGAAAGATTGAACTAGCCAGTGGCCTCTGCTGTAAGGTTGCAATTCCAACATTTGTTGTTTTATTACTCATTTTTTCTGACTTTAATTATTTTTGACATGGTATGTTTGAATATAGTCACTTACATTGAGCAAAAGTTCACCCTTGAAAATAATACATTGGCATTGACACATTTTGTGCCATAAAGTTTTTTAATACATTCACAGTAAGGTGATTTTTTTCTTATCTAAACAACTATTATGCTGCCCCTTTGATTTTTAGCTGAAGTGAATGCGTTGAAAAGTGGCACTTGCTACAGACTGTTTCAATATGGGAAGGAATCAGGTTGTGTTGGATTATAACCTGCATTAAAATGTATGCCGAATGTGAAATATATGGAACAGAACGGGAAATACTATGAGCTAATGTGGAAAGTTAAAGTACATATTTCATTCGAGAGCTATGCGAGATTGAAAATAAAATGTGGTTATGTTTGATATGCATGATGACTATACCTTCTTGTTGATGCGAAATATCCATGATCTAATGTTAGGGTAATGATTATGCGACACATGGTCTATCGTAAATACAGGTCCATACTTCTTTGAATGACGTCCTTCTGGCCAAAATGGTGGGTACGGTTGCTGTAAGGAAAGTAAGATAATGTTATTAATTCATTGATGCTAAACCGCGTATTTTTGGATGAAAGTAGTTAGCCTAGGCAATTTTTATTTCTATGTTTCTCGTTAATATCTGCACTTTTTTATCCTTAGACAACATTTTTTTAAAATATAGCGCACACAGTAAAAGAACATTGCTGGAACATATGCTGGCCATCCTCAGCTCAAAAGGCTCATAGGAATCATTGGCCAACTGTTGCATTTTGAATGATTGGAAACCTCAAAACAAGCACCATCTGTTCGAAAATATGTATCCTACAAGAAAAGATAGTCAAATTCCCTATTTTTGCCGCAACATAAAGAATTGTGGGAACAAGTGGAACAATCTTTGATAAATTACAAGCGGATTGCATGTGTGTTGAAGATTTTCCTTTCAGAGAGTATTCTGGAGGGGTGGTTGAATAGTTGTAGAAGCATAGCATTTACCATATCACATGGTATGTACTGAGTTTACTTTCATAAAATAATGTGATGCTTGATATCTTACTTTTGAGTTGCAATTTTTCACGTTATATGTAGCTGGAAATATTTGTGTCTATTTCATACTATGTACTAATTTTGCTTAGGTATCAGGTACATTCTGCAACAAGCTGGGAAAGCAATGAACTGCAGATGGTTGTGAAATAATTTATATCTGTTGTATCCTCTAATAATCATGCTTGTAACGTCTGAAGTCAATATTTAAGCAATTTACATGACAATTACAAAATAGAAAATTGGGAATGTACTTATTTCTTTCTATTGGAACTGTGCATGAATTGAATTCATTAAAAAATAAACTGCCCCTGGCCTTGATCCCAAGCATGCACACTTAAAGTTCTGCCAGCAGAACCAGCTCGCAAACATTTTAGCCTGTCAACATTTGAACCCTCAGGGAACGTTCCGATACTTAGATCCATTTGTTTGGACCTTAGGTTTGCGGAGCACTCCACAAAAATTTGTGTGCTGGATGGGAGTGTTCCTCTTTTGACCATAACTGATGGGTGAATTGGGTATTCTAAAGGTAGGTTTGGATAGCACTGTATGAATCAGGGGGAAAATTTTCAATTAATTCTTTTAGAATCAAATTTTGGAATAGACTTTTTCTTTGAATTTATTCATCAGTTTGATATAAATGCAGTTTGATAATAATGCAAAAAATATTCTGTGATAGCTAATATTAATAAGGCTGCAAGAACATTTATAGTACTTGAAAACTTTTCATGTGTGGGAAGCCTTGCAAGGGGATGGATTGAGGAATTAAGGTTACTGACTCAGCTATAACTGTGATTAATATTTAGTTTCAATCGAATTAGAAATTTATAGAATGAATCAATGCCTATCGTTGAAAAAAGTAAAGGAAAATGATCCTGTACACCAAAATATTTGCAGAAATTGATCTCCTTTTACTAATGATTATTATCTGTAAAGTGCATTAATCTTGCTTTACTCTTTCGTTATAGCACATTGAAAATTATTTACTTTACTTTACCACATAATCAATTTTTGTTACATTTTTATGGTTGTAATAAAATAATGTGAAGTAAAAATTCACATATTCTTTGTAAAGAAATTTCCTGAATTGCTCAGATGCCAACTTTAGCCATAGAAAGTTACTCTATTTAGTATGAAAAGCCTTTTTTTCAAAAGTATTTATACATACTTATATTTTCTCATCCATGAGCTTGACCTTTACTCGGTGCTATAATAGTAAATAATGGAAAATACTGGTAATCACTCGAGTAATAAGGATAGTGATTGAAATCAATGAAATGGCATGACACCAAAGTAAATCCCCACCAGTTGGAGACATGGATACAGGATATCATTGCCATGCTATTTGCATTCAATTTGTAAAGCAGTAATTTGACTGATACTCACTGAGCTGTGAGGGGGGTTGCATAGTACCACAACTGCACTGCACTCGTAATCATACACCAACGACCAAAACTCTCCAGATGTGTTTTTCAATGGCCACTCTGTGACAATATACTCCCTTGGTTTTGTGTAGCCCTACAAGAGGAAATTATTATCACATAGTTAATTTATTTTCTTCTTATCTTGACCTTGTTTAATTCAATCTCCTTTATACTCCGAGAACTATTTTACCATGAATTATTATTACAAAAATATTTCTAGAATCCGCATTTTTCTCAGGATCCTAATTCATATGTGTGCTATTATACATATATGATTTCAAATAAATGAAGTGGTGAGAGAGAAATATATAGAAATTAATGTAATAAATTAACATTGAAAATGACGAAGTGGAAAATGGTAAAAATTGTAAATCAGAGGATAAAAATGTGGCCTGATAATATGCTTTCAGTCAGGGAAGACATTAGATTTTCTTGCATGCAGATGAGAATATTTCATGTTAAGGATAAGATTTAACTACATTAGGTTATTATATTACTGGAAATATGACCTATTTGTGTATGAAATATGACCCAAATGAATCAGGATTCTCTCCCCAGTGATTGGGTACAATTTAACTTTAAATATGGGGTTAGGTTTACATACTCACATCAACAAAAACTGCATTGATGTAGTCTGTGAAATTATTACCCTGGAATGAGGTAAGGTATGGTCTAAAGTTGTCAGCTGAAACGAAACATGGTAGGAAGTAATGAGCAATAATCTCTAAGCATCACATACTGCAAGTATAAGCAATTCTGTGAAAACAAGAGTACATATGATTGTTTGTAAGACCAATGAAATTTGCAAATTTTTTTGCTTAGTAATAATGCTAATTGAAAGAGAGACTGAAAATATTTCACCTGATTATTCCACCGAAAATGCTTCAATAGATTTCTTTTTTATACATGCATTTTAATTTTATGGAATTCCAAGTACGTATGCTTAATAAATAAGAAGGCATCCATTAATTACGTGAGGCATTTAGGGGGGAGGGAGTCAAGCTGAATTTCATCCAATCTTGCAGGGGGGGGGAAGAGGTTTCCTGGCAAGTTTCACGTAATTTTTTTTCCACAATAAACAGTGTAAAAGAGGGAGAAAACTGGGTTGAATTCGTATTGCAATCTTAATAAATTTAAATTATACAAATTAAAAGAAATGAATCAAATGCAATGAAGCATAGGTTAACATATTTACATTGACAATATACATTTTGAATAATCTCACGTGAGAAAAGAAGAGGGGGAGGGAATCGATCCAAATCTCACAATATCTCATTACCCTCTGGGGTGGTCCCTAATGGGGTGTCCGAAAAATCGCCATAATCACCTCTTATAATTAATGGATGACCCCCAATGTATTATATGAATTTTATCTTTGAAGCAGAATACATTTTCCAATAGGCACCTACTCAGTTTTACATCTATCCACCTTAAATTTGAAAAAGTTTTCTTTATCTTCATCACAAGGACTAAATTATAATAATTTTGATGTGCATACCCCATAATTCACAGTGTCCGGCGATATCTGGTGGAAATGTTTTATATCCATGAGAATAAAATAAAATGGTAACCTTCCACGCAATTTTATTTACTAAAGTACCGATACAAATAGTGTCATTATCAAGGTCGCAACCGGGTCGGTACTTTAGTAAATAAAATTGTGTGGAAGGGTACCATTTTATTTTATTCTCATGCATACCCCATGTTCACTGTAAAATAAAAAATAAAATCCTACGGAAGAGGTATGACTGTTCATTGGAGCATTACACATGTATTGAAGTCTCCCATACACCCCTCAGCTGCCTAATTTCCTCAATGGTAAGGTTATTTCATCGCATATGAGTCACAGTTTATGTGAATTATTCTAGTTACCCCACTTTTAGAGGCACAAAATGGCTTCCAGAATTACTTTCTATAATTAGAGAAAAAAATCCTTATAAGCAGCATGTAATGCTCAAGTTATTCCTAACTAAGTCCCTAAAATAAATGCATTTTACCACAAGTGATCTTTAGCCATCTTCAAATGCAGCCAAAAGTGAGTGGAAGAGGTAACATCCCCCTGAAGGCAACTTGTCAGGAGTGTATCAGAGAAAACCATTATTATCTGAAAAATTGAGTTCCTTTGAATAGGCAAAATGCACCCTGACAACGTAAAGTGAAACGTGAATGAAAGATGTGCATCACCTTCACTTCAAAAAGTAGTCTCTTAATTATTTACCATGGCTATTCCGCTACAGAAGAAGAAAATATGTATGTTTTACTAAGCACTCACGAGGCACAATGAGGACATCCCGATTCTTCTCTCTATTGTCCCCTCTGTGGCCTCCAGCGCAATCTCCTATTGTGAATCTTGGAGTTTGCTTGCAGATTTGCTATTGAAAGAATGAGAAACATAATTTTTAATTTTGCCCTCGTCTACATATATTTAACACATGGACTACTAAGAAAATGTATGCATTGGTACAGTTCTCAGCTTGCCACCACAGGCTGGCTGAGGATGTTAATCAGTGCTTTGAGTGCCATAATGAATGTTTTATTTTTTATTGTAGTGTAAATGATAATCAAAACCAAAAGATAACATTAGTACATACATATTTTTCATAACATTTTAGAACCATGGGCAAGAAAGAGCATTTGCATATTTTGCATTTCTCATGGGTCATTTATTATCAAAAAAACTGCAGTCGAAGTGTTATTTGAATTAGTTTCTTGACGTATAGAGGAATGAATTTCATCAATGATTCTTCGTACATGCATCATAGGAGTCTCGATTGAAATAGTTTGAATCCATCATTTTGCCAATAAGCAAAAGTATAAGGATAGCAATCAGAGAGCTAATTCTTACCCACACATATCATTTGGTATATCTTAATGTATCTTTAATTACATTTTGCTCCAATGCCTTTTTAAAAATTGGTTTCATCGAAAAGCTTGGCTCTGACACAGTTGCTGATATAGGAACCACTCAGGATTTTGGGTTAGAGTATCCCCAGCCATTTATATAGCCTACTTGGGAATGTCAGGGTTTAAATTTAAGTAGGTATGTTTAGCAGTGTTTAGACTGTTGATATGAATGCACAAAAAAGATTTCGTATGTCCTACATAACAGATTATTGAGGCTTAAAACTAAAAGGTAAGGGGCTAGCCACTGACCTACAATTACCATTACCCATCAATTCAATGACTACCATATATTTTGATTATTTATCATTTTTGCTCCCATTCATTGACGAGTTCAAGTGTTTGAACTCTAGCCCCATATGGTGGAGGTATTGAAGGAGGTGACTCAACAGCCGAGGTCATTGGTGCCATGAAGGAAGGGCAAGGGAAGGAACAGTAGAGAGAAGTCTTACCCCATTTGCATGGGCTTCACCATGATTGATTAAGTACACTCCAGAGAGCAGAGGATTTGGACAAGTCTTCCGTAAGTACAATCTCAATATACCACTTCCTTGTGCACTACTGCAACTATTTGCTATAGTTCTATGTACTTACTTATACTCGGGAGAACACTTTGAGCAAATAATGATATACATATGAGTAAATTAACTGATTCATCCAATACATAATTAACGGGAAATAGAAAAATTATACAGATTCACTGTTATTGTACTTGCAATTAGATTGCAATATGTAATTTGAAGTTATGGAGAGAAAAGAGCAAAAGGATTTTCTTTGCAATAACAATGGAATTAAGAGAATAATACTGTTATTGATTATAATTTGATACACTTATCAAAATATGAAACAATATGTGTTCTGTTTGGAAAGACTAAGTATAGAAATGTAGTTGTTTACAGCAAAAAATGCTAAGATGGCAGTTTAGAACTATGGAAGGTATATTTCACTTAGGAAAAATGACCAACTATAGTCAAGGTAATGTACATACAATG
The DNA here is from genome assembly GCF_921293095.1 of Ischnura elegans. Lineage (NCBI taxonomy): Eukaryota > Metazoa > Arthropoda > Insecta > Odonata > Coenagrionidae > Ischnura > Ischnura elegans. Next base: position 91,256,535 of record NC_060249.1, read on the forward strand.
CTGAAGGCTCTGTCCATTAGGTATTTTTTTGATGGTAATGATCCTTCATGAAGTAGTTCATAAAAAGTATTGAATGTATTGTATTGTGAATGAAAAGTATTGAAAAGTATTCTCAAAATAATTAATTTTTAATTGTAATAATGATGATCAAAAATGATAAAAATGCCATGAACAACAGAAGTGATTCAACTTACAATGTAAGGCTAGTTACCTTTTGGGAGAAGTAACTACTCATCAATGATGGTTTGATTCTTCTATTGTTAATATAGGTAACACCACAAGCAAAATTAAAAGCTATATAATGCAACTAAAAAAATCTATATTTTGGAAGCCCCGGGCCCATGGGATTCCAATAGTAAGTAATGACTTAAGAATAAAAAATTATAAGGTCCGAACACATCTCGTGCATGCTCCTCGGTTTAAACAGGCTTACCTGATATTCTCTCTGGTATTCATTTATTTTCGTAGTTGCATTCTTCACAGATTTCTGCTTGAGGCGAACAGACAATTCAGAGACAGGAAACCAGGAGTTACCACACACCACACTTTCCTCTAGAGTATCATAGACAAACTTGTACTGGTCCTATTGAATAAAGGGAAGGATAAAGGTAAATATGGACCAAGGTTTTTGCAAAAGGATTGACAAGAAATTGATATTTAATGAAATAAATTCATTACTAAATTTTAAATGATAAGATGCATATGTTAATACTATCATTATCATGAAGAAATTGAATAATAGGTTTGTGCATTCATCTATTCAAATGGAGGGGGTTTGGGAAAAGAAACAAAATCATTTTTAAGAGGATCAATTACTCAAATGAAAGCCTTGCCAAATGAAGAAATGACAATTTACTGACAATAATTCAGTCAATTTGAATTTAGTAGAGAAACCTAGTGGTCTCTTTCTCATATAAAATAACCCTCTTAAGCATTGACAAGTTGATATTAGTACATAAAGAAACTTATGGTAGCAGTTGCATGTGACACTGTGACTACCAAAAATATGTCGAATATAAGGTATGAACATTTCTTAACCAATAAGCCAAATTTGGCTGCCTTCCATTTTCAAACCCAGTGGTGAGCCCGAGAAAAGCTCATAAATATGTTTACCAAATTTTTGCAGCCATTTCAAGACACATTATTAAGTCTGCCATTGAAGAGCCTTGTTAAAGCATAGACTAAATTTACCTTCTGCTTATTTTTATGTCTTCCGCAACGTAAATATTCACTCAATCTGTTGTCACAAGTATAAAATTTCTATGTGATTGACATGAAATGCAGTAAAGCTCAGAAATTCTTCCCCTTGGATCTGATCCCCATAGAGTTATGGGCTCTCCTTAACACAATGAAGATAGTGTCCTCAAATAATCAAGCCCATTTCAGGATGAGCTCGAGCAAATGTACCACTTGCAGTTTAACAGGCAACATTCATCAAGGATAAGACGGTATATAGTAGAAATATTTGGATAGGGTCGAGAGGTTACTCCAGATTTTCCTCTGGAATGGGGACAGATTATACAAAAATTGGTACTCATTGGTTGAACAATGAACCAATTAAGTTTTGAATACATTGCTATTCACCAAGCCAAAGTGTCAAGTTTCCTTCGTGCCTTCGTTCCTCCGTATGTATCGGTTGAGAACCCCTCTGTAGCTCAGAGCGGAACGGTTATGATGCAGGACCCTTGGCTGCTATTCTATTTCCTGCTTATTACATTAATACCGATGGTAAAATTTGCCCAGAAATGTTATGTTCTATGTTTTTTCCCTCAATAATTTTTCTAGAAGGGCCTTTTTCATATTTTGGGCCCACCCGCAGACTTGGTGGTAGGGAGTTTTCGTAATTAGAGAGGTTAGTTATGGGAAGTCATTTTTGCACGAATTGTCCATTGGAAGGGTCCAGGACCAGGCCAATGACTTCCAAATTGGGAGGTTTCCTTAAAATTTTGCGGCACGGAGGTTCGTTGTAGAGGTTTTACTTTAATTGGAACAAAAACATAATGTTAGAACACTATTCTTTCACTATTAAAATTTCACTTGAAAAATAATGTAAGGATACTATTCCGTAAGATTTTCTTTTTGATACCCACCCTTTGTATTTATTGTATATTTTGAAAATGATTGTTATTTATGAGATTATTTTTATACTTGTTTTTTCAAGTTATATTTACGTAATTTATTTTGTTTATAAAGCCCAATGTAAAGGCCTTTGTGCTGTTTTTGGTGTTAATATAAATAAATAAAGTCCTACTCACCAATGATTCTATAAGCCCCTTGCGAGATTGGCGAAGCTTCTTGAGGTAGCCAAATACATCAAAGCAGTCTTCTTCCTCCGAAAGCTCAAGGTTGGCATCAACTGCCAGATAAACTCCTGACCGGCCTCCACCATCACTAAAATTACAGTGAATACACAGATTAGGTCTTTAACAACAATGGAGATAAGGCTTAAACTTAATTGAATTAAATTAGAAAAAGGCATCAATTTTTCAAACAAAAATACATATATGTACATATGCATTCACATTGGATAGCCTTCAAAGAACAGTAATTTTGGTACATTTAGCAAGTGCATAAAAATATATGTACTCAACTAGCACATGCTCTCATATCTCCAAACTATGATTGAAGTATATACAGTAGATTCCGTTTAATGGGTCCACCGGTTACTTGGGGCAGCCACTTAATTGGGGCAGATCTTGAAGAACAGAACCCAATAGAGGAATATCCCAGAGTATTCTCCGCTTAATTGGAACAGCATGCCGCTTTATTGGGCCATGAGTCGGCGACATAGACTCTATACTCGTGACGAAATTAAAATTTTTTGTTTTCAGAATACTACTTTTTTATATTTTCCTCCTTTGATTTACTCTTATTTTTCACAAATGATACTATTCCTCCCCCATTTTGAAAGCTCTTTTGTGCTATACTATCCGCAAAAGGATAGGACTTTTCTTTAATAGGACTTAGTAAAAGACATTCATTCAGCATCGCCCGAGGCTGTGAAAAATATTTTTAACTAAATTGTTATAATTCTTAAAAATGATAATAAATTAACTAAACTCGCTGATTTATTAATAAAATTAATAGTTTAATAAACGTATGTTGCATTATAAACACTCTTTAGTCTTCTTTCTATAATTTCAATGTTTGTTTATGCCCTTATGCAGGATAGTTCGCCTAATTGGGGCAGCCGCTTAATTGGGGCAAAGTGCACAAGTCCCGATATGTCCCAATCAACCGGACTCTACTGTACTAAATACACCATGTGAAGATATTTTTAGTCTATTCTAGGATTATTATCATTCAAAAGCACAAATGTCTTAACACATTCAGTGCGGAGCACGTCAATTGACGTGCTCTGCCGGTTGGGCCAGGAGTCCTTTCTCCGCCTCCGCACGTGACAAATATCCACTTCTGAGTCTTCCGATCATGTGTAAAATGCGCCCCAAGGTATCATTATCTCTTCACCAGTGCCTTCAGCGAGCTTCCCTCTTTTGAACCATGTGTGCCATTTGTAAAAAGCCGTATTTGAACGGAAGTTATGGCACCGAAACCTCCCTCTATTTTTCTTTCTTATTTTAATGGCTGATTGTGATGACTTTAATGATAATCGGGCCCGCATTGAATGTGCTAAAGGCATAATCTGGCATTGCCCAGAGCTCAAACAAAATCATAGGAAAATGCATGTTTAATGTAAAAAATATTTTTATAAAAGAGTAAATTTTACCATATTATGCATGGGAAAGTTCCTTATTTTTACTATACGATGATGGTTTGACAAACTTCAATGGACTTATTCAAAAATATTGTTAAAATGCATACATTATTATGCTTCTACAGAAGCAATACTAATTTATGCCTAAGTACATGCCCAAAGATTTATACACTTATGTATGCTCCTTATTCATTGGATACATTCATTACAAATGGATTGGTAAATTTTGTATTTCAGGCAATTATTGGCATTATAAAAGTGATTTATAATGTGATTTACTATAACTACTTCCTACAACTTTTTTGTTACATTTAAAAAGGACCAGCTTTCAATATCTCATGATCCAAACGCCCTGTATGAATCGTGAGATATTGAAAGATATGCTTGGGTGCTTAAAATGTGTCAACCAATGTGGGGAATTGATGACCAGGTCTAATTGATAATAATTAGCACATAATCTAGTATGGCAGCTCACTGTAATTGTACCTTTTTAGAAAAAAAAACATCTCAGAGTTCAGAGAACAGACCATACAATACATACCCTTCACTTACACAGTTAGTTCCCATTCAGGTAATGCTTCTGATATAGCAAGGAGAATAGCTATAATTTAACTTGCAATGCCAGAAGAGATTTGAATTTAAGGTTGGATCAAAATCATCGTGGGCTCAAGGTAAATTTATATGAAAACCAGCAGAGCTTCATGGAGAGTCAAAACACCCAAGATGTTACTTTTTCAATTCGAAGTCTGTAGAAAAGGTAGAATATACCTAATCCTCATAGCCCAGAAGAAGAAATGATTAAAGCTACTGTCAAAGAATTTATGATCCTTTATCAGTATGAAACCGACACCACAAATTACACATTGAATAACAATTAGAATAGTAGAAGTGAAGAATAAGGATCCATTTTGTATATGTACATGTATTAATACAGCATTGCTAAAAAAATTGACCCTCCTCAAATGAAAGTGTGGATTAAGAGATGTTAAAAGGTTTTAATAAGCATTTTTGCATTAGATTCTACGCTCTGCATCATTATTTAAAAGTCGTAACCCTTTCATGGTAATTTTCCGAAATTGAAATGATGCACTGAGTTAATTTATTATACATTCTACAGAATTCGAAGAGGAATTATCATTTAATAATGCTTGACTTGATCAAAATACTTTTAATTCTAATCATCTATTTGAATATGTACCATGGTTCTGCTAAATCAAAAATGAAGGCATTCAACTGATGAGCAAAAGCTGGGAAATATGCCTCTTGATTCAATGGTCTCCCACCTAACTTAACCCTGCTTGTGTACTCACTTGCAGTGCACAATTACCGGGCCATCTTGCACTGCTGGATGGTTCTCCACCACTGCCCTCACTCTCCTCCTGAACTCTAGGATGGCATTGGAAAATGGACAAGTGTGGCTGTGCCACTCAGTGTAGTGAAACTGCAGGAGTCTCCTCTCTTCGATGAATTCGTCCTTATCAGCAGGGTCCTTTTTGGAGCACCCAGCCACCGGTGATCCAGCTGATGTCCCTGCTCCACCTGCTGCCCCTGATGTCCCTGATGACGTACCCTCTCCTGCTTCCTTGTCATTCCCACTGGGCCCGGACGCGTTTTCAGGATTCTTCTTCTCACCCTCATTCGCTGCTGACGTAGAAGTAGATGGTCCTCCCTTTCAACCAATAGGAGAACGTGTGAAATTTTCAGTGATGCATTTATTACGTTAACATTTTATCATTCTCTTCACTTTATATATGTATTAGGACTTAAAAAAGAAGAAGGACAGACAAAAAAATAAAATCCCAAATTTTGAAGTGTTGTAATTTAAGGGTGCTTTCAAGTAAAACACTGGTTACAAGCACCTGAAAACAAGCAGCTTGCTTCCGGGATTTACAAGTGTGGGCAATTATGTACTGTTATCTTTCACTTAAAAATCTGGAAACAAATTCTAGTCCTCATTTGTCAAGATGTCCTCGTCAAGTGATGATGAAGTTAAAATAAGAATTTTAAAGCTCAGAATATGTGCATGTCCTAAAAACAGGGTGTTTTAATAATAAACAGTGTTAAAGTTCATATTTCATGAAAAAGAAATGCTACTAAATGTTTTTAATATTACCATCATAAAATTTGACAGCATGGTGACTTATATGTATAGGAATAGTGGTTGAACAATAATATAACCGTCAGAAATGAAAATGATTAACAGCAACTAGTGTTATTAAACAAAACAAAAGAATTCACTTGGCCACTAGAGTTGAAAAGCAGTGAAAACCCAACCACAGTTGGAGTGTGCTGGCGTTCTTGGCACTGAAAATAATGTTTCAAACATTCTGGTTCGCCAGTAGGCGCTTACAGCCAGCACTGAAAAGTCTAAACAAGCTTTGTCTGTGAATAGGCACATATGAAAGAACTTTTACTCCTGTTTATCTGCACCGGCATCCAGCATTATGCATTAACACACCCTAATGTATGGCTAAATGCTCATTCTGCAATTCCTCGTGTAATGGCTCATTCAAATTTTTATTTTGCTTGGTAATGTACCGTAGTATTTTAGTCTTAATTTTTTTCGTAGTTCTACTCTATATGTAGCATAATGAGTCTATCAAGTAAAGTGTTCATATGCCGAATATATGCACATCACCTAACATTCGGAAGATTAGATGAAGAAAGGGAATTGCATCATACACGAGAGAAGGACCCAGTGGATGGGTCACGTTAAAGGCTTAGCAATTGCTTAAGGAATATAATGGAGAAAAAAATTGAAGAAAAGTCCCCCAAGGAAGACCCAGTGGTAAGTAGGTATTTGGGCTGTTAAAGTAGGACTCAAGGGAAAAGAACATCTGGGAGCTGACGGAGTAGTAGAAATTAAGGGCTGCATTGCATAATCATATAATACCTATTTCCCATGCAACTTCCCTGTTATGGATTCGAGTGAGGTGTATATTTTCTTTGCATTTTCACAGTGTGGGTAGTGGTGTCCTGGGTATATTCTGCCTTTATCGACCATAAGGGATCACTCTGTGAGGCGTTTAGTGGGGAAGGAATCAAGGCCAGGGCGTAGCCAGGAATTTCATTCAGGGGGGGGTCCAAAACCGGGGGGAAAATTTTTGAACAACGGGGTACTAAGTAATGGGTTTTAAACTAATTTCAAAACTTTTATAATCGAAAAATTTCATCTGTTTGAGAAATAAATATTAAATTCAATGATTTTTATATTTAGGGGGGAGGGCTCGGACCCCCTGGACCTCCCCTGTCTACGCCACTGATCAAGGCGATTCTCACCAAATCTCACGTGGGGAGAGGGGGGTGTAATGTCAAGTATCACGTAATTATTTTTCCACAAGAAACAGTGTAAAATTGCGATCTTAATAATGTTAAATACTAGTCTTAACTATTCTTAAATAAAAATAATTGAACAAAATTTTTTCATTTATAAATCTAACGCAATGAAGCATAGATTAAAGTATTTAAACTGAAGTAAAGCATTTCGATCAATCTCACGTGAGATTAGGAGGAGGGGGTCAAGCCAAATCTCACGATATCTCACTAAGGGTTAAGAGGGGGTCCAAAAATCGCAAAAATCACGTCGCGTAATCAATGGACGCCCCCCATAAATCTTTATTATCAATTTGGTTATCTCCCTTGACTCACACACTAGACAGAATGGAGAGCCACTGTATGTATCTATTTAATTGCAAAATTATACCTTGAAAATTTTTTATTTATTGTGTTTGTTTGGCACGTTTCTAAAGGTCTGGTTACACGATACATTATCACGTACGGGTTAATGTCTTAATGATTGAACGCGAGAATGAACGCCAAAATGCACCGTGTAACCACTCAAATTCAGTGACGGATACAGAGAAAATTCAAGGGGGGGGCGCAAAAGACATCTTGAGTTACCTTTACTTTTATCGCAATAAAAAATAATCAAGTCACATGCAGAGCTTCAGAAGTTTTAACTAAAGTGATTTAACACTCATTCAAGACAATGCCATCTTATGATATAAAAAAGTTAAAATTATGGTTCTGCTATGTTTGGCAATACGGGTGGCCCCGCAAAGGGGGGGCGCGCGCCCCCCATCCCAGTGAGAAATGGGTGGTGGAATCCACGTGGAACCCACGTGGAGAATTAACGTGGATACCACGTGTTTTTGGTCGTGGAATCAACGTGGAACCCACGTGGAAATTTGGTGGAAAAATTAAAACAGCAGTAGGTGCTGTCCTAAAACCATTAAAACCTCAACCACTCTATATCTAAACCTTCTATATATGTGTCTACGATTTTTCATGTGCTCTCATGGCTGCCTTTCCACGAATTATATAAAAATAGAATGTGCGATACATTTTCACATAACTAGCGTGGTTTCAGGATGATAAATGACGCAATGTCACCAGAGAGTTAAGTTCCACAAATTAGAAATTCTGTTTAACATTTTATGATAATCACCACAAATCCACTTGAAATCAACGTGGATTCCACGTGGGTCCAACCACTCAATATCCACCACCACCAAATATCCACCACTCAACGTGGATTCCACGTGGGTTCCACGTGGATTCCACCACCCATTTCTCACTGGGATCTGTATCCGCCACTGCCCAACTTGTGCAAATGCATGCACAGAAAATAGAACCTTTTCTAATTTGGTTCATGCATTCGTGCATGTTCCGTTCCGGTCCACCAAAATCATTCACGCAAGCGTGCATTAACTTATACGTGTTAATGTACCGCGTAACCATGACTTAATAATCCGGCGTTTTCGATAACCCGGCAATGCCACGGTTGCATATGTGTCGGATTGCCGAGATCACACTGTACATCAGGTTAGGATTGGACTACTAAGTCTGTTTGCATCAAATATTTCTGAAAAATAAAGAATCAAATTGTAATGAAAAGAGATTGAGCAGAGATCTTACGTTCACTCCGGACGGTCCGGGTAGCGCCAATGAGTCCGGTGGTTTGACGCTCTTCCTCAGCCTCAGCACGATAGTCCGGATGTGGAAGTTGGCCAGCTCCTCCTCGGCCGTGACGAGCACGTTGATGTCACCGTAGTCCTCGGAGCGGCCCACCATCGCCGGCCAGTACTGCACGCACATCACGCGGATGAAGTCGAACGTCTTGGTGAGCATGACGATGCACGACGCCCGCTCGCTCCAAACCATGCGCCAGAAGTCGTGAACCGTGTTCTCCGTCGGGCCCTGCGTCACTATATACGCGTTGGGTTTTAACAGGCTCTGCAAGAGGAAAAAACGCACTTTACTGGCCCATCAATAGATGCAAGTGACAATGTCAGGTAAAGTCCGGCATATGCAGGGTGGAGTAAAATTGTGTCACGAAATTTTAACCCTGGTGATGGCAGTGGGTTCGGGGGTCCCAGGGCGGGCCCCGCGAGGATACAACTCGAGGACCGGGAACCAAGTCTGAGACTTATACGCCCGTGCCTCTCGAGAGGGGGAGGACAGACAGGAAAAAAGGATTGGAGGCATCGCCGCGATGAGAGCCCGACGACACCCCCAGGGAAAGGACGGGGAAGGAAGGGAAGGGACGAGGATTCCCGCACCATCACAAGGCGGGCGGGCCCTACTATAAGCGAAACCAAGCATACGCAATTAATATACTAACGACCTTGGAGGATTATTCTATGAGGAAGAATAATCCAACGATCAAATCGTTAGATAAATCTGGTGATGGCAGTGAAATCGGATACCCAAGGCGGGCCCTCAAGGGGTACATACACTCTCGAGGACCGGGAAGCAAGTCGGAGACTTATACGTCCGCGCCATCTCAAGAGGGTAAGGACAGAGGAAGGAACGAGGATGGGCGGCATCGCCGATAGCAGCCCGATAACACTTCCAAGGAAGGGATAGGTTTGGAAGGGAGGGATGAGGAATCCCGCACCGTCACAGAGGCGGGCGGGTTCTACTACTAGCGAAACCATGATTTAATGTTTCTACAGAAAAGAAAAAAAATTCCTATGAGGAAGGAAATTTCTACGATTTGTCGTAGTTGGATAGGCGATATTAATAAGCAGGGGCGCAGCTAAGAATTTAGGCCAGGGGGGGTTTTAGACGCAACTAATACTGGAGGGTTCGGGGGGTATAGAATACCCGTCAGGGTAAGCGAGAATTGCGGGGGCCCTCCCCCAGAAATTTGTTTAAGATAAATGGTTCAAAATGGTGAGTTTTACGACTTTCTGAGGGATATTTAATAAATCCTTACACTATTCTGTAAGTAATGTTAATCCAATTAAGTAAAATGGATTAAACTTAAAATATCTCTGAGTTCTGGGGGGTTTTATCCCCCAAAACCCTCCCCTCGCTGCGCCATTGCCACGAATGAGAACCTAACAGGCTCTGGAACCTCAGCGTTCTTAGAAGGTTACAACCACCGGGGCCGGGACCCAATACTAAAACTGATACGTCCGCGCTCCCGGGGAGAGGAGTGGAAGGGAAGGAAAAAGGATTGTGGCGCCGCCGATGCCTCTAGGGTAGGGATGGGCACTCGCCGCTATGAAAGCGACCATGGCCCACTTCTAGCGAAACCATTCTTTATTGTGCCAACGATTTTGGAAGATTATACGATAAATAAGTAAAATTCAAAGATTAAATTGTTGGATAAATTGCCATTGCCTATAAGGACCAATATTACCAATACTGTTTAAGTCGAAAACGCACCATATTTAAACTACAGAAACTTTGAGCCAAGCGCTCCGATTTAGCTCACTCAGTTGCCAGATGACTTAGATATATCGCGATATCCGGCAGGCAAAGCATTCGAAGTCATGAGCTGTCCTCAGCATTCGGCAACAGGGCAAACTCACGGACAATCGGAGCGTTTCGCTCAGTTTCTGTAATTTATAAATTTCATTGTTTATGTAGTATAGACCCATCATTACATGAGAGCTGTCAATATTTTCATACTTGATGGCCACATATCACATACATTTCAGATACGGCTTTGTGGAACATAAATACTGGTTCTCCTCAGCGTTATCAGAAAAATATTGATACTCTAAATTAAGAGATACCCTCCCTAGGTAAGGATTCATACTTACTCAGGCATTTAAATCAATTACCAAGAGTGCTACCTCAATCACGGATAGATAGCTGTATATCACTTCATGTGAATCAAAGAAGTTGGTATTTACACCTGATTACTAGGCGTAGAAATGATAATCCGCCAAGAGATGAGAAAACGATATAATTTTTAAGCATTTTCTGACAGGTGCGCGCATTTTCTGACAGCTTCCTCAATTCTTAGGTTTCAACATAGTTATATTATCATCTGGCTAATAACACACCGATTATGGCACAACTGAGTGGAAACCCAGAATTTAACGTTATGAAGCGCGGATTTCAGACAAGTGAGTTATTTTTATTACGTAGATATGTGAGTGACTTCCACGAAATGAATCCTGAAATAATTATTTCAAAATAGCATCCATGGTATAAGTACTTACATCTACGTAGGAGGCGTTGATGTAATCGCTGTCTGGCGTATCTTCCAATGTCTCCAGAACTACTCGATTATAGTCATCTGAAAATAAATTGCGTAGGATTAAAATTAGACTTACATGATATTCACGAGAATTTTCATCACAAGTTAGTCTTTATCTTTCTTATAAATATAAAGTAAACAAACGTCACCCGGGACCGAACGAAGCAGGAAGACGGGGAATTGCGTTGTGTGAGAAATAATGTAACAGGAAACTAAAATTTCATTTATTAAGATATGAATTTATTTCTATAGTTTAGTTTTAATTCTACATTGCTGCCATCAATTTACTGGGGAGACGCATCATACGCACTTTCAACAAAATATTGGTGGAGAATGTCAGTTTTTAAATGTTATCACCATGCAAAGAGTTTTGAATAATTTAACAGGACCAAAATGTAATATGGAAAGCCAATAAATATGTGTAGATATAATGCAGTATCAGGTAATATGTATAGAAAATATCCAATATCCATAGAATATGCAATAAATAGCTTTGGGTGAATGAGTGAAATAATTATGTTTATGAACGGAAACATACTTTTGGCAAGCTTTGCTATAGAAATATCAAATAATCTTTACTTAAACGGAGGATTCACTGAAGCGTGGCCAACATCGAATCCATAGGCAAATATAAACAAATAAGCGCTTAAAAATCTCATAAACCTGCCATGCTTTTACGAAAGAGATGCTATTAAAAGCTAACAGCTCTTATTTTTTTCTTAATTGGGCATCATTAAGGGTTTACGATCTCTTCACCTTGGATGAATGAGGATCTCTCAACTATATACTACACTTTAGAGCATTCCGCATCTAAAATCGCCAGACCGCGCTGCGAAAATAATCTTTCGGTGTACACACAAGACCCAGGATGTGGAGAGAGAGTAAGTTTCATCCCTTAATTCAAGGCATTGGAGGGAAAGCTAAATAAAACCAGGTTTACAAACACTGCCGTGAGTTAAAAAAACCGACTGACACTATTATTAGATCCAGAGCACTAGCTCCCCTGTTTATCAGTACTATTACTTCGTGAAAAATTGACAGCATTTGCAATATCTTTGCTCGTAATATCGCGAGAAAAATGTCCTTGTCAAGGATTTCTAAATCGGAATATCGTATTATTTCCGCGAAATTGAGCCCAATCTGTTATTTTAGAACACACGTTGAAAGATTCACCATAAAAAGATGATTGTGAGATAATAAAATGCAATTTTATGCATAACACCAATGGAAAAAATACATAGGGGGAGGATATATAGGAGCGATACTCACAAGGAATGCACTTTTGGTTTTGGTTCTTCTCCCTGTTGGCCGGTTTTGTGGCATGTCTGCACGAATGGGACTCAACCTTGCAGGCCGTCTATTGTGATGGTCATGAAAAAAGACGAAAGTCACGAAATTAATGCAAAGACACACTCGCCGAGTAATTAACGTTTACAGTCGTAGAATCATTACAATTAAAGAATTGCTTCACACAGAGAAATGCAGATATTTTAATTATTCGTGATAAACCATTTATATGAAAAAGATAAAGCACCAACAAATGATTCATAGTATCAAGGAAGCAGATAATCTACGAATTTAATTTAAAAATAAAACAAGAAAAATTTCAGATTTCTCTTTGCAAAAATATTCTTAAGTGGCCCATGTTTTTTGTAAGAAAAGTAATAGGTTATCGTTTAATGCAATAGAAACAAATTAAAAGTCTGAATGACATATTTTCTCAAAACTTTGTTTGAGACGTAATATATTTGGAAAACCTTGATGGAAATGTAAAATTATTGAACGCTTACACGGATATCAAGTACCTACTTTGCAGATACATCCTGATTTGTTGTATGGCATTAAATAATCTTCAACGCAACAAATACGTTTCTCTCAGCGATGGGAAAAATATTTTTTTCATTATAGGTTGTAAAAAAATGCTAAAGGTAAAAATGTTATAGACCAATTAATCAAGCTCAAAAACAATTTTTCTATGAATTAAAATAAAATTCACAAATAAAGAAACAATAATTTTCCAATCATAAATGATTATGCTTAAAAACCTCCATTATTCAATGGCATGGCCAGCGATGTCGATTGGATGAATTCTACACATAAATTTGAATGCCGCTCTGTGGACAATTACAAAATAGATCTAAAAAAATTTTTACTTTATTTCCTAACTACGCTGTAAGACTGAACCTCAGAGAACTCTGAGGTTCAGTCTTACAGCGACCTTGGGATCGTCTTTCGTACTTCTTTTGTACGAATCAAAGAGATATGAGTTTAAACTGTCAACGTTTGTGAAAACCGTGAAGCATTGGATTATCTAAAAAATGGTAGAATACTTTTAAAGTTGAACCTATGACCAAGATAAAGTGTTTCAACGCAGTATTTCATTCAGTTAGGGAGGAATGTTGTGTGGCCTTAGCCGACGGCGTATTTAGTGCTTCGTGCCCATTTCTTTTTATTTACGAAAAGCGTTACTAATTTTTTTTACTACTTTGGGCAGTAGCCAAAACGTGAAGTCACGACAGGCCGATGGAACTTCGTCATCTAGTTCAACTTCTCCAGCAAAAAGGATTAATGGCAGAAACGATTAGCAAAGCTACGAAGTGGAAACTACGGGCGCGATTAGGATTAGGTACTGACTGGCAGGAACTACCAAATGAAATCGATGGGCACAGAAGATAAGTAAATTATAAATATAACTCTCTAAGGCACTCCACTATCGTAAATTATAAAACAGGCATTAAATAAAATTAAAAAAAATCGGAAAAATCACAGAAGAATTAAAATTAATTTAAAATTCAATTTATTATTCTTTTCTTATCTCAAGAATGAACTGTATGCAAAATGCTTGATTTACATTGAAATCAACTTGTCAAATTTTTGCAAAATATTGCCGAAACCACTTCAAGTTACACTCTGAAGGATACTTTGATATGGTACGATTTTTATCAAAATCATTCAATTGATTCAAACACTCACGATATAAATGAATGCAGCATAAATCATATCCAAACTTAATTCATATAATAATTTTGGATATAGCCACTCGTAATTTTAATGAAAATTAATAAACTGTGTGAAAAACTGATGTCGTTTAAACTTATTTTTGCCGGTCAATTGTCACAAACTAATGCCAAGCTCGCTTTAAGTTATATTTCAAGAGACATATGTCGCATGAGCGGAGAAATTCATTTTGTTTCCATGGGAAAACACGTAAAGTCATGAACCTAGGTAAAATTGCTGCGGTTAAGGAACCTGGATAACGTACTGGTCTGTGTAATGACCCGAAAAACCAACGGTCTGTGTTTCGATTTTTGGTCCAGTGTTTCTGCTGTTTGGTTCACATTTCTTTAAGCTTATTAATTTGTCGCTAAGTATTGCTAAGTCTAACTGGCTCTATCACCTATAATTTGCTTGCTTTACATGTCGATAATAATAGAGTTTTAAAAATAAAGAGACTCGTGTTTTTTTTTCGTTCACTTCTGTACTTCTCAAGTTGTACGCGGCGAGAAGTCGACCGCCTCAACCCTATCGCAGATAAGCTGATGACATCACGCACTCATTACGAGCAGGTCACCCCTTCTCAGCGGTTCTTCCCTTCCTTGCATCGGTCTCGCGTGGTGTGTTGCTGTTTTCACTAAGTAATTCAAGTAATTCCCTTGATGAGTAGTTATTCCTGAAAGTACCAAAACTATGCCGATGTCACCAACTTTTGAAATGCGGGTGGCAAATTTCGCGTTATTTTATTTAAACTTGTGAGAGAACGATCGGATGAGGAAGATTTTTTTCTTCATATCATCCATTACATCTGGCCGTTCAAAGGTCGCGAGTTCGAGTCCCGTCTCGGTAGGTTGCCCCTATCAAAGGCATGAATTTTCGTGTACGTTAAATTGTCAAGTGTTATGAAAACCCCAATGTGACGGCCAAGTAGCTCTGTGTTCGGGGGTGTGGAAATAAACTAATGAATAAAGGTTTTTTGGTATATAAATAGGTATTATAAGATATATACGTGGTCACTTGAGACGATTAGCCGATGCCACAGGCGCTTTAATTGAATTTTCAAGTATGAATCAAGATTCTTTAGTAATACCGTACGTATGATATTAATTTCAATAAATTAGTGCAATTAATAACGAATTTATTCGTCTTTTTCAATACCTACTTATATACCAGCCACCCTGTAGATGAACATAACACAACCGAATTATATCAATTCATTGAGAATTCGGGTGTGAATGAACGGCGCAATTCAATGAATACTTTCATAGTTTCACCCTAATAATAGTAATACCGAACGTATGATATTAATTTCAATAAATTAGTGCTGTTAATATAGAATTTATTCGTCTTTTTCAATACCTACTTATATACCAGCCACCCTGTAGATGAACACAACATAACCGAATTATATCAATTCATTGCGATTTCGGGTGTGAATGAACGACGCAATTCAATGAATACTTTCATAGTTTCACCCTCCGTGCAATTTTTTTTCACCAAAATTTTACTCGGGGTTCGGGAGTGCTCTAGGAATAGACGCGCCCGGGATTTATACGCTGGCGACTGCGAGTCCCGAGAGGAATGTGTACGAGAGAAGAGGTGACGGGGGCGGGGAGGGGGTATATGGGAGGGTGGGGAAGTTGGAGTGGGGGGCGAGCCGAAAAAGAATAGGGAGTGGGGGTTGGGTGAGGAGGACGCCATCCCGTTACCCATGGCAACAGGAGAGAGGAGACGAGGAGCCGGGATCAATAGGAGGGGGAAGGGGGATTGAAGGAGGTGTGGAGGGAGCGGGTCTAGCTGGTCTAGTACACATTAGGTGCCGGGGTCGGGCGCGGCGAGGGCCGTTAGCGCCTCTCCCAGGGGCGTGGGGTGTACCTCCCGGTACGACGAATACACATCTCCCGGGCTTGTCACACGCTGCCCGCTTTATTCCCCACTTTGAATTCCATAACGCTCCACGGTTTTGCTCTTAAAAATTTAAATTTACCCAAGTTTCATCGGAAAGTGGTTATATTCGTCGTCTAAGTGATTAAAAATTATTAAATTTCATTTGCAATGCTCTGATGTGTATATTCCTTGATATAGGTGTAAATACTTTGACGTGCCTGTTGTACTAGACTTCCGACAATTTTACTGCTACTCTAGTATTATGTTGACCGTTAATGGCAACAAAAGGATTTGAACATTTTCTCTGTTTAACAATTTCAGCTGTTATTTTTATTTTATTATTTTTCGCAGCTAATGTTTCTCTCTGAATGTATTAAGATTCTTTTATTACATTGTAAAGTAATGCCACATTAAAGTCAGTTATTTTAATGATGTTTTGTCCGTTGGCATTCTTACGAGTGTATTTCTTTATCACCAGTTCATATAGACAACCATAAACTCAGCTTGAAAATTTTTAGCTTAAATTAGTGGCGTACTTAGATTACATCTTTCAAAAATGTAAATTTTCCCATATTTTATCGAAAAGTAATTGTATTCGTTACGTAGGTTATATAAAACTATAAGCTAAGCTCGAAAAATATTGGCTTAAATTGGTGGGGTACATAGATTACATCATTTAAAAATTTTAATTTTCCCAAGTTTTTTCGCAAAGTAGTTATATTCGCCATGTAAGTGATAAAAACTGCAAGCCAAGCTCGAAAAACATAGGATTAAATCAGAGGAGTGTACAGATTGCATATTTTAGGGGGCCTAGATCAATAAAATGATAGGCTACGTAGTTTTAAACAAGTAATTTGGTAGCATCTACGAGGCATTAACGTACGCTGTGTGTTTACTTGCTTTAATGATAAGATTCTTGCATAAAAATTATTATTTTCTGTTGAAAACTCGCTAAGAAGTACAGGAACAAAAATTACGAGGTCAGAACCCTTAAGAGAGCACTCTATGATATTTTACTTAATGAAATGCCTCCTCCCACCAATGTAATAGAGTGCATGCCTTAGGCATACCATACCAATTATTATTCATTCAATCCATTAAAATATTTCTAATTACTATATTTCTTTCTTCGTTTTCCTCATTTCTGGGTAGAGGGGAACCCCCATTGGCCCTTAATATATACGGTAATCCTTATTATACGGTAAATATTCATCACATTTAATCCTTAACAATAGATTGTTAATAGAGAACAGATTTGCAGCATGATTTCGAAGAGAATAAATCTTCTCCCAATGTTATGATAGATTGTATAATTTATGGATGACCAGAAAATGTATAAAAAAAACAATAATTTCAGGATTCTTAATATTGGCAGTACGCATAGCTCGCAGTATGTTGTCAAGGCGTCCAGCAGTATGAGTAGAATAATTTCCCAGGAATTTCAGAAAAAGTCCGCGAATTCTCCATAACTTTTCCATGTTGAAGAAAGCCTACTCCAGGTCAAGTTCAACGGGCACCCTATTGCTTCAACAAGCGACCTCTCAAATCAAATTTCAATGCCAGTATTGATTGATTAGGCATCGATTTCATTGGTGAGATTGAGTTAGTCAATCGGAAATCCGCGAACAAGTAGTTTACCTATACAAATTATTTACTATATCAAAAATCAAATATACACTAAAAGAAAACATTACATCTCGAAAATAGTTTGAAACTTGCGTCACACACTTCATCTTATACATAATGGATGTACAAATATCGCGAAGAGTTATTAAGAAATAGCTTTTATCAGAACTTCCTTACGGTCCCTACTTTACATTTTTATTGGACCATGGATAACCTCAAAGAGAAAGGGAAAAATGGAGCTGTACGCTTGAAGGGATTTTTCTATTTTATTTTTAACACCGAAAAAGGAAGTTTTGTTTGAACGCAAGAGATGAACGGTTCGGGAAGGAAGAAATAAAATATTTCCATGAGCCAAAAGCAATTTCTTCGTAACTTCTACGATCAATCCCCTGATAAATAGATTCAATGAATCAATAACTTCTGAATTACACGATTAATTTAAAGGAGCTTTTTGCGGATCAAATGTACGAATCTTCAATTATGTATAAGACCAACAAAATCGAGACTGGGAAAGTAAGTCGCTTATGGTTGAGAATAATATGATTAAAAACAAATAAGTAAAATTTATTTCCTTAGATTTCAAGAAATAAGTGACGAGTATCGGTACATATAGCAAGAAGGAAAAGGGTCATATGCCATTGTAGACTTTAAAGGCACTAGAAATTAGGTGCATATTCTTAAAGGTAAGTACTCCACTACTTTATAGAACTAGTACAGAACGGAGAAGTCTCACTTCTCCCAATAATGACTAACTAAGAAAGACTAGCTTGTGATTATAATGCTCGTGAACTTCTTCCTTATTGGTTCTGCTCTCTGTGATTTATCGCTGGGTAATCGATGGGCTGTAAAGTTACGCATAGTTGCTATTATAGAACTAATTATAATCTTTTGGAACACTGTGTATGATATGTTTTTTTTAACTTTGTATAATGGAACTCTTTTGGTGGATTATCCTGTTGGTTTATCGCTCACAACGAGTAGGTGAGTTGATTTCATGGTTCTACATTACAATTTATTCTATGCTAGTATTTGCTTTATGAATTTTGTACAGTAATTTTTTTTGTTCTCAGAGGACGTAAGTCCTAGAGCAATACATATATTTCTCAATCTAACTTAAATCTAAGCAGGACATGAACTGACATGAAAGTATGAGTCATGTATCCTTTTGAGAGCATCCCAAGAGCTAAAATCAATTTCGACAGTAACTTCACTGAGAAGGATGCACGCGTGGGAAGATCAACGTACGGGCAAAGTTATTTCGAACCAATAAACCGTGACGGCTTAGATACGCCAGGGAGCCGAGTTTGTCGAGACAAAGAGCCAGACACAGGCGGTTTGCGCTGGCTCGGAGCGACAATTCGAACCACAAAAGCTGACGGAGAGATTGTTTCTGTCCGAAACTCATTAACATCCACAGTTTGTCGAGGATAAACATGGCTTTAATTAACGCTGAATCGTTGCCTGGTCACACAGACCTTTTCTCTCGCAGGCTAATCTCGCTCTTGTCGTCGGATTCCTTGATCCATCCCTTTGACACGAACTATCATACCCCACTACTTGTTCACCTTCTCATCACCACACACGACGGAGAGCCCATCAAAGGCAAGAGGGGTTAAGAGAAGGAGAAAAGTCACAACTGAGACGGTGAGAAGCCAAGGGGTACTACTGATTTTTTTTTCTCAACAGAGTTTGGTACAGATATTGTCAGAAGAAATGTACCAAAACTTGGTGGCCAAGGGATAATGTGAGTCCAAGAGGACTGCATTGAGAAGGCCCATTCCATCTCAATGACGGCTGATTTCTGTTGCCACATCGGTCACATTTTAATTGGGTTTCAAAATTGTCCGCGGCGTGGTGATGAGTGCAATGCGATCCACTTTTTTCCAATATTTTGCAGTATAATACTTGTAACTGCGAGAAATAACCTGGAAATTTTATGAGTTTGACAGATCACAACATCATGTGTATAAATTTCTATTAACACTCCTAATTGTACCTTATTTTCCAGGGAAACTCGGATCAATTTGTCCGTCAGCGACGCGAGTGGCGACTTTTTTAAACCCATTTAAATGTGCAGTGTGTGACAACACGCTTACAGGCCGTCTTAAGGATCCTCTTTTGTAATATTCGTGAGTGAATCTCTGCTCTGCGCTGGCATCGAGCGGGAAATGAAATGTACTTATAAATATCTAGTTTATTTTTTACCAAATTTAAGTACCTAACTTTGTTTAGAACAAAGATCACTTGTATCCTTCGGCTTCTCACTCACTAAATTTTTCTTTTTTCATCGATTTCCGACATTACATTTGAAGAAAAGAGAAAAGATAAACGTCAACAATTCTTTTAGCTATGAAACAGAATGGCGATTATGGCGATAAAATCATTTGACTTCACCGTGATGCGAACCTGGATCTCCGGATTTCTGGTCACGTATGCAAATAGTTAATCCACTGAATCGTCATTGTTTGAATCGAATTTCTGAAAGGATTAAGCCGAACGAGATGTTTATTCCACTCTTTAGCATGGCCATTCTTGATGACACTTTATTGGAGGAATAAACCGAACTGTTTCGTTTACGAACGACGGAATAATCAACTAACAATGCACAACAGGACGCGTGCGGCATTATTAATATTATTCCTTATTATTTTATTTATTAAACAAATAAAATTCCGACAAGATTTTGGCTCCATAAGACGATGGCAGACTCCCCTTGGAGATGATGGCAGACTCAACCTTCAAAACGTTGGGACCAATTACTCAAAATCACACCCGGTAGGAAACTCGAGAATTATTCCTTCAAACCATTCGCCTGGAAAAACTCAAATTCTACTCGTAATGCCATTTTCGAAAAAGCTCGAACTGTTCATCGAGCGCATAAGCACGGATCACAGAATGTAGACTATACAGACTATACAACAGCTAAGGCTTTGACCGACACATTGGAAATCTAGTGGGCAGGGCTGTTCGCACATTTCATTGATGCCTCCGTCCCTCCAATCTTCGGGCTCTGGGTGGCAGATAAAAGAAATGGGCGTTTCCGAGAAAATCGCTTTCATTTTACGAGCTCCCACGCACAAACCCCTTACGAGGGGATTTTGTGCCACGCTTGCACAATATCCACAGACTCCAAGGAATCCAAAAGTGTCAGCTCCATATCGGCTCCTCATCCGTGATCAGAAAATTTGACAGTCCTTTAACCAAGGCGGACACCTTTGAGATGCGTACAATCACCTTCGTTAACTTCCTTCTGAGTTTCAAAGACTTTGCGTCAGCACGGAAGGCAACAACGTTTGTTAAAGTTTCAGAGCGGACAAAAGTATGAGGGAAACCGGTTGAATAAAACGGGTACACTTCTCTCGGGCTTCCCACCGGGTTAAAAACTTTATTTTTTTCCGAAGTTTTGAACTCCGACTTGGGGCTCATTCTCAGGGCTACTGAATGTCGTTTTATTTTATTTTTGTTGCTATGTGGAAAAGGATAGGATTTTGAGATAGATTTAAAGGGAATGTGAATAGTGAATATTGTATATAGCGAATTGAAGAAGGCAGTGACGGAACGAAAGGGAGACTCCCAGATCACTTCTTTAGAACTCCATAGAAACCTACCATGATCGGTAGAATACTGCAATAATACTGTCACATCGTTGCAAATAATTTTCTGTATTAAACTTTTAGAAATTCACTCAAATGCAGATTGTCAGTACCTCAGTACCTTATCGTAGCTCTTTGTTTCTTTTTAAGTATAATTTATTTCTTCATATATAACCTTTTTAAAAAAAAACCTATATATAACCTTTTTTTGTAAAATTATGTTCTTTGTCTAGAATTCGTTTCGAGGAAATTGATCTGTGGCCTCAGGAATGGTCCGCCCTGTGGCAATTGATGGCGTTGGTCTGTCGTCATGCAATTTCCTTCACTTATGATAGTTTATCCAGAACGGGCTTCCAGGTGCTCCTGAGAGAGTACTCCGAATCTCGATTGAAATTATTGAAAATAGATGAAATTCTTGAAGCCACAGAAATAATGTCCCAGTAAACACCATGAGACAAACGAATCGCCAGTGAAGGGCACTAATTTTAAGTTTCACTTATCCTCATTAACGAGGCGGCAACAGCTGTTTATAACTGTGTCTACAGAAATGTCAGTGCCACAACTGTGTCCAGACGATTTTCAGTCATCTGAGGAAGTCTAACTCAGGTTGTTCGAAAACTCCTGATTGTGACTAAGCAGCGTCAAAATTGGTCGTTTGTACAAAAAATACTAGGTAGTAAATAGAGAAATTGGTTTTAATATCACCAATTGCAGAGTGTTCTACCAGCGTTTTGGGAAGTAGAGTTCACAATCGGCAGGCATATTAATTAGAGAGGATTTTGAAATTCCACGTCAAAAACTCGGTATTTGTAAGAGAAAAAGGGCAGCCAGTTGTGGCCAATACTTGTTGGAACATAAAAAAATATTAAGAAAATGTATCAAATACCGTCGTGGTGACTTCTAATATGACTTCAGGTCTCCGAATATGGCATATATTATTTTAAAAAATCAAAAGCAAAGAAAAGACAAGCAAAAACTTTATGATATGAAAAGATGTAAAGAATAGTTAAATATTAAATACAGAAATAGTCCTCCTCACAAGTAACCAGCATAGAGTAATACTGTTTGCAGCAATTGCAACTAAATTCCTCTATTTCGACAACTGTGGGTTTAGGATCACGCTTCGTATAAATATTGATTAAAAAAACAAGCAATAGTCAACGTAACATAGCCATACTCCAAAGTCATCTCTTAGGGGTAGTTTTCTTACTTTTATGAGTGCATCAGAGAGATTTCACGGCTAAAAATTCACTCAGATGTAATTTCAAAATGACTTCTCAAGCGCGGCTCAAATGAAATCACAACTGTTCGTGACAACTGTTGTGCCTGTACGAGGTAATCTAGCGGGCACAAAGTAGAAACGGATTTTTTTATCTACGGGTCGAAAATTATAATCCAACGTATGTTCTCAATAGCAATGACTAGAGTTGAGTGCGAACTGAAATGCGGACCAAGTAATAAAGCTTATTAATCAGTAAAACAATAATATTAAATTAATCTCTGCAGGGAAAGCAATGAAACACAAACTACCTTGAGATGTGCATTTTTATTCGCATTTCCATCATGGGTTTTCAGATTTAAATCCCATTCGAGCGAATAAAAATTGAATCTGGAACAAAAAAGCTAAAAGAGAATAAATAAAATCGTTTGAATAATTTCCTTTTTGTGGCGCATGCTTACTATCGCAGGGATTTATTATTTTTGGCCCTGGTAAATACAAACTTTTTGCTCATTCTCTCGTTCATTTTCTGCGATATAAAAAGAGGGCTTACTTCAGAGCAAACCGTGGGTCAAACCCTCTGGCTAAGCCCGGTGGTAAGAGTTAATTTCCGGCTTAAGCCACGAAATAACGAAATTTGTGTTTAATACCGATTTGAAAAATCAGTAATTGTATTTCCAAACTCAGAAATAAACTATGGTACAGCAGTGCATATGGATTTGACACGGATTTTGAAATAAGTCATAATTGTACATAAAAGAAAATATTTTTAGCAATTTAATTATAAATTTGGACATTTATTTTCACTTGTTCGCAGCCAGTCTTTGTTTTTTGTTTATTATTTTATAATTTATAAGATATATGATCGAAGAATACTCATAACGGACATTTTTTGGTGAGAAGTATTCAGACATATCAATATGTTGGCTGAAAAACAAAGAGAAACGTTAACCTTTCGTTCATATTAACAATCAGTCATCACTGTTATTAACTTGTGTGTAAAACTAATCATGAAAATCAAATGAAACAAGATTTCAGAGTTCTAAAACAAGGAAAAGAGATGAGCTAAAGGTAATCACTTCAAATTGGTTTTAATTTTGTCGATCCAGAACGATGTAGATGAAAAAAAAAGAGTTCGAGGAAATTAATAATCGGAGCGTAGCCTTATCCATCATAAAAATTCAGGTGAACAGGGAAAAAAATTAGAGACTAAAAAAGCTAATTTGGGCTACATTATCACGATAGCTTAAACATCATCAAAGAAGCAGAGATAGGATCAGTTACAACATAAATTCGGATAAAATTGCAGATATAAAAGGCTTGATGTTTCAAGCCGGAGTTAAATACCCCATTTTTAAGCTATCAGTCACATTTGCACTAAAGCATAAATAGTAAAGAAGCGAAAAACAACCATCAAAGCAGAATACAATTATCATTTATCGCTATTCATGTTGAGCAGAAAAAAAGAGCTTTGTTCTATTTAGCCTAAATATAAATATCCACTGAATGCGCCACAATAAACCACTACCAGCCAGGGTCTCCTTTAGAACAGAAAAAAATCCTCAAAAAAAGGTAGAGTCGTACGACTTCATTTTTTTCGCTCTATTCGCAGCATTTATGAGGTTTCTGAGTGGTCATGGCATATTATTGTATTTCCACAAACAAAATTGCATTACACGTGGCAATGACCAAGTTAAAGTCTGCGGCACTGAGTCTTCCAAAGCATCCTATTCGTTACGCTCAAATGCTCCGTATAGTCCTCAAGGAGATGTGTCCTGTTCATTAAACCTCCTTGACTGCGTCAGACTGAAGATTAATCGACTTAATTGTTTCCAGTTAAGGAGCTTATTATATCCGGTTCCATGGCAAGAGCAGCCCTCATTAAACACAATTTCAACGCACGGAGGCAATAGTGTGATATTAAAAAAGTGTAATTCGCGACTCCCGCAAATATTTAAAACTGGGACAAGGACAAGTTGGAGCCTTACGGACTCAAACAGACGCCCGTAGAAACGTTTGTTTCCGTTTCGAAAAATTTATATGACTGTACACGTTAGAATCACATTTTAATGATCTCCTAGTGGTTCAATTTCCAACGCTAGGTTCCCAAAAAATTGAAGCTATTTAACGGTTTAAAATTTCGCGTTATATTTTTGCATAACGAAATCTTAGCAAGCTTTAATGCAAGAAAACATAATATAAATGATATCCCTATTATTAAAACGTATTTAGCATGAATTAATAAGCAAGAATAAATATCCATGAAAAGGGTACACTAAAATATCTGCAAGACCCACATACTACATCAGAAAATACTAAGAATCCCTCAATTTAAACTTGTAAAAATAGCATGTCGATTCTGATGTAGGTTAAAATTGCTATAACTGTAGCTTTAAAGATTAAAAAATGGTCAAATATTTACTAGTTTTTATGTCATCATGTCATATTAATAAAAATAAGAGGTAAACTTCAAGGATAAACTTGTAGCAAACACGCGGATTTAACTACTTTATTTCAGTTGCTAGTGGGAATGATGACAAAATTTGGTTCAGAAAATTGATGTCAAAGAACAAGAACTTAATAATATCCTAAGATTATCCTAATTAGCGGCTCATTACACAAATATAGCCGTAATTAAAGGGCATAACGGCAAATAGTGAGAGTTTCTGGCGATAGATTTGTTTTTTTTTGTGCCTTATGCTTTCATTAACAAAAATTCCCAAAGTATAAAAACAGCACAGAGGTTTCCAGATTCTAATCAATGCTTTGTGACTCATTGTGACATAGATGATATTGTCCTTGCGCAATATATTATTTTCTCCGCCATCCATTCTGCTCACAATGACCTGCAAGGGTTGAGATCTCTTTAGGGTGTTGGAGGAGCAAAGTACGTGCTTCGCAAGGACAATGGACTTCGCGCCCAGGGAAATGAGACCAACTCATTCAAACAGTGAGTCCTCACTTAGAGTGTATACAAACAAAACTCGAGTGCCTCCGAACCCTTCGAGGAACTTCGTATGAAATCTAATTTCCTGTTGCGCAAGTCAACAGTATCTTTTTTTTTCAACTCACTCATTCTGAATGAGCCACTAACTGAAGCGGTTGGACAGCTCGCAAGTACTCGTCACGGCACAAGTAGTGAACTAAAACTCCGAAATAGGAGGTTGAAGAGTTCTTTTTTTTGCGTGGGAAAAGCAGAGATTGTGCAAGTTACTGAAATCGTGGTAGGGATTTGAGTCCTATGCCATGATTTCTCCAGTGCTTTCCGGCGCAGCAGCAAATGAATTCCGTGAAGTACCTCTTCGGTTGCAGCACATTCGGGAATATTAGAGAAAGCAGAAGTTTTAATTGTGTGCCTTGCAGAGCGATAAAATCAACCGGCACGGGGTAGGCAACAAAAAAATTCTGCATTAAAAAAAAGTTCCAAGTCTCCGCTTCATTATAAATTTCGCAAAATATTAAATTAACTAATTATAAATACACGTAGTTATGTTTTTTATCTTTATGATCCAAAATTAATTGTGCAAAATAGTTATTCCAACCAAAGAGATAATTCTGTTGATCATAAAAAATATAATATATTCGACATTTTAAAAACTATTCTAGACTTAATGAGCAATTACTAAAATTCGATGAAATTTTAACTAAAAATGTGCATTCAGAATAAAACACTACTCTGCGCAGAATTAAATATTCTGATAAAAGTTTTCGTCAGTTAACCGTCCTACATCTGAAAAAATATATATTTTGATCATAATAGATTTAGTGAATATCTCCAAAACCACAGCAACCACGTCATACATACTAATTTGTATTCATCCATTGAACAAGGAGTTTCTTACTCGGAGCACGTTTCTCTAGCGTGTATATAACTAGGCAGCGATGCCAAAAGCAATTCCAACTTCCTATTTCGGCTAAACTATGAGTTATGTAGTCTTTTAATCGGGCCATTACCATAGGTCTCATTCCCCATTCTACTGAAATAAAATTAACTCCAAACCCTAACCACACTTGAAAGCTTGCGTACGAATCGCAGCAGATAGTCCGAAAGTTGCCGATTCAATATACATACTTCCCATCGGTGGAGCTAGGGGGGGTTTTTTTGGGGATAACCCCCCCCCCCTAGAGCTTAGAGCTTTTTTATCAAAATATTTTAATATAATTCTAATGAAAAATTTTCTAACTAATAAGAGGGAGACGGATGACTTACAAAGAAATATAAAACTATTCACACAGCCGTAAAACTCACCATTTTGAAAATTCCTAGCTGCGCCCCTGATACAGCCAACCTCCAAGTATTTTTTCCCGCAATAGAACTTTTTTACTTTCTAAAGAAGAAAAAGTAGCGAGAGGAAACGATTTTTACTGTTATAATAAGGGTGATTATCAACAGTTGATGCATGCTGCATTAGTTGATCTTCTTAAAAATTGTTTAATTGGTGATATTTTATATTTAAACAAGTAGAAAACGTGATGAAATAGAGTTTTTATTAAGTTTCTAAATAGAGTAAACTTCTCAAAGAAGAAAAATTCGCGTCTGGCATCGATTTTTAATGCTATAATAGTATAATAGGGTGGTTTCCTATTTTATTTTTACTGCCTAAATCGAAAGATTATTACTCCTGGAGTTCGTATTTCACGCTTTTATATTATTTAATGACGATATCTATTTTTCGCGATTAAATTAAAAGTGAAAATTTTCAAGCGCGCAACAACGCGACGGTTAAGTATGAATGCTAGGAAAAACCCGTGTGACGTCGTTCAAGTTCCCGCTTTCGCCGTGTGAGGTGACCTTGGGGCGGAGCTTGGAGCGCTGATGCGATGCAGGCTGCTAGCAGGTAGCAGAGTACCCTACTAGCAGGTAGCGCTTGGCTTAAATAAGGATTATTAATACCTTATCAAGCAAAGAAAACTTTCCGACTTTAAACAGTTTTAATAGGTGATTATTAAGACATGTTTCCCTGAGCTCTGTGCCTCATGCATGCATTGGTAATCTCAGACGATGTAAAACTCCTATCCACTCGAATAGAAACTAGGTCCCTGTGACGTCACGTGGATTGGCATTGCATGGGCGCCAATCTGACCTTTTTTCAAATGCGGTTAAAATTGACCATTGCCATTCGTCTAAACTGGGATTTGTAAAACCAAATAATTTATACATTATGAATACACTAATGGTGGGTAATGAATCGCAATCAATGCCTTTCGTTTTCTTTGATGAAGGAAACTACCCTATTTTGTAGTCTTGTACCAGATATTGGCTCTATGAGCCGAAACGCGTCGTAAGCATTAAATAATTATGAAAAATTGCAACTACCTTTCATTTCAATCGGATTAAATAATTTAGGAATGGATAGAGAGAGAGAGAGAGGATAACTTGACGTCGTGATCGCTTCAATGCGTTGGATTCAATATACATAAAGCCAACCACAAAGTATTTTTTTTCCTTGTCCCTATCCTTTCCCTACACGTTGGCAGACGACTAGACAAAAGACTTTCGAGAGTGTTTCAAATGTTTCCATTACCCTTTTTTTATCACTCAAGCGCCCCGAATTGAATGAGGGCGGGGTTAACGGTCTAACTTTGTAAATATCTTGCGGAGACTTTCCGAAAGAACAGTACTTTTGGAGAAGACTGCTTTACAAGTTCCACGTCGGGAGAATGGGAGCGTGCAGGCATATGGTCTCAGGATATCTTGGTAAGCGATTCACGGGGGATGGAGATTACCGGTAAGGACTCCGCAAGAGCTCTTCGATGGGGGGAAAAATATCTCCCGAAAGAAAAAAAACTTTCCAAGGGAAGAGAGGAAAAAATGAAGTCATCCATACACTGTCCTCACTTTCGTGGGGGTGGTTGGCTACGGCAAAGGTGGGCATTGGAATAAAAACCAACGATATCATTGAATAAGCATAATCGAAGACTACTGAAGCGTCTTCTAGCGATAAAAATTTACTCGCTCCCCCATGAACTCTCAAGTAACTGAGAAAATTCATTCATTTTGATCATAACAGACTGCGTAAATAACCCTATAACACAGCGATTTGTAAGCCATGGAGGCTAATTTACATTTATACATTGAAAAGAACGTTTCTTGCTCAGACCAAGCTTTTCTTACGTGAAGGTAAAGAGATAGTGATGCCAAAGGCCAGTTTCAGTATCCTTGTAAGGGTTTCTTCGTATCTAACGTATTTATGCTTCGGCAAAATCGTATAAATTTATCAGACGACTTCTTTTTTACCAGTGTATTCAATTCGTGTATAAATATATCAAGATTCAATGAATGTATCAACGCATTCTTTTCGTAATTTTTTTGTAGAAATTTCATAAAATAACAAGAGCTACAGGAAGACGTACGGCTAAAAAAGTTAAATTATAAGAAATGCATACGACTTGAAAAATCAGTGAAGTAACAAGATTTTTGTTCAAGGCAATATATAAATATTTTCAAGGAACACAACATATTTATATTAATATACAGTAAATAAAAATTCATATGAATCGAATGAATGCATATATTCTTTACATAAAATACATGCCACCTTCTCCGAGACAACGCAAAACCCGATGTCAGACGATAGTTAGCGGCGAGTGGGTAGTTTTAATTTTTAAAGACACATGTAATGGACGGAGTGATTTGATGGGAAGCCGACGGCAGCAG
The DNA here is from genome assembly GCF_921293095.1 of Ischnura elegans. Lineage (NCBI taxonomy): Eukaryota > Metazoa > Arthropoda > Insecta > Odonata > Coenagrionidae > Ischnura > Ischnura elegans. The sequence goes on from NC_060249.1 coordinate 91,285,725, forward strand.
ACTCCATCCCGACTCGGGGAGGCTTACACACAGCCGATATTGGTTTACAATCAGCCCGGCATATCATGGCTGACTCCTTGAGTGGCCCCTGATCAGAGTGAGGGAACAATGCGGTTGACTTGGCGGGGGCAATCGCACGGGCAAAACGGCCTGTTGCCGCTACCCGATTAAGCCTTTCTCGCGGCGAGAGAGATAAAGGGGAGGTGGCCTCTTTTGTGCCCCGTCAAAGGGATGCATGGTAATGGGCTGGTGAGGCCGCATTGCTGGGGTGGTAGTGGGTTGGCGAGCCCGCAATGGTGGGAGGAGAATCCTCCTCAAATGGGTAATGATGTGACACCCTCTCTCCCTACCGTCTCCCTTATAATACCCACTATCCCATGTTCCTTAATGAAGCAACTTTTTTAAAGGAGTTCCAATGCTCATCGCTTGAGGCAATGGATTGTAGCATTAAGGTGGTGGCAGCGTTACTTTGGAATGCACAGATTTGCATGGTACGTCGAACGCGTGTTTTATTTTCAGATATGCCGAGATATTAGTGAAACAATTACAATTCTCATAGATTTTAATCATCATAGAAAACTTTTCTGCAAGTATGGATAGAAATTAGTCTATGAATTTAATTATAAAGGGAACAATCTCCTCTTAGTAAGATTTAATATGCTTACCGATTTGACCAATGACAAAATTCGACATGTAACGTTTACCAGAATCGAAAAAAGGGGTTAAATTTCAGCATCTGCCGACATCACTGACCATACTCAAGTCGTCTTAAAAGAAGAAAAAAATATAATATGCGGTTATTTATGTCTTTGATTATTTTGAGTTGAGTAAATTCATATTGTCCGCCTGTATATGTAACCTAGTATTCAATCGACGTATTTGTTAAAATTATTAGTATGAACGTCAATGAAATGAAAAACTTTACTGTATTCCACCAACTTATTTTAAGATACGACTGGTTACGATGCAGCGGCGTCATCAAATACCTGATGGTGACGCTACTGCGTCGAAACTAGTCGTAATTAAAATAAATTGGTGGAGTACAAGGAAGTTTTTCATTTTATTAACGTTAAAATGAACTTCCACAAAGTTGAGCTTGAGACAATAGAGATTATTAATATGGATTTAAAAATATTAATGATAAACCATTCAGCAACCTTAACAAAATCCAGATTTTGCGATATAAGGTTTGCGGAGTGGGGATATTGAGGGGAAGGAAGGCCTCAAAAGCATTCCGCTCCCGACCAAAGGAATCGACGCGGCTGGAGGGAATTTCCTCTGTCGAGCGAAGCTGTGAGCGTTACACAAAGTGATTGAGCATATCTGTTGGAGCGTGGAGGACCCTCTTTGCTCGTCTTTCTTTATATGGGCGCCTCAATAGCGCAGCACGCACGTGCCTTACCTGAAACTCCACTCGATAAAGGACTGGAAACTTGCGCCGCTGATCACAGTGTTTCACGAAATTCCTTGTCTCCACGGGTTTGTCCGGGATTGTTGACATGACCCCATTTTCTTCCGCTGCAAGAAAAGATAGCAGAATAGTCAGTGATAATAGAGCAGTCAGATATAATAATTTCAATGCATAGTTGAACCCATGCAGATTCACCGAAAAGAATCATTATAAACAATTAAACTTTTGTGTTTGCTATTTGTTGCATATTTGGCTGAAGACACATAACACATTGCAATAGTTCATCATTCACAGTGATTATTGAATATGTGGTTTACCTAGCATACACTCAGCAGGCAAATACGAGTAATTGGAATATTATCATAAGCCAAAAATACTGCGAAGTATTTCACGGAGAACCTAGTGAATTAGGGATCAATGATATCCTAAGCGATGGATAAAACAGCGACATTTCCACGTCGTAGACTCATATTTTGCACCACGATTTAGTACTAGCGGATACGTATTAGGGGTTGATGATAAGTTACATATAAATCTATGTCACCAAAGTTACGATATAACTTCATCGTGAAATTGAAGTTGAAATTACATTTTGTTACTGCCATATTAGTTCAAACCTTGACAATAGAGTCGTTCACTCCAACATGAAATCACAATATATGAAAGAAAATTCGGAAGCCTTCCTCATAAAGCTATTTCCTTATGATTGAAAAATTAAAAAAAAGACAGTCGCTACCTAATTATTATGATTTGGTGACATCTCGGGAGCTTTGGGCCATAAATTCGTTCGCAGAGACGGGACGCTTGACGCGAGAACTAACCCGAAAGGAACATCGCTGGACATCAATCCCAATCGACATTAAAAATCTCGTGAATGATCCCGGAGTTGGCGGGAGCTTGCTTTTAAATTTCTGAAAAAAAAAAATCGGTTGATTTTCTCTGAAGGTAGATTTCCACACGGTCATGTCGACAAATCGATGACGGGGCAGTTCGCGTTCCTCCCACCCGTTTACTTGGGGATGATTTGGAACCGCAGCGATCGCAAATTGCGCCACTTACCGTCTCGAGGGCCGGCGCCGAGGGCCCCTGATGATCAGCGAGGGGTTAAGGAGGAGCCACGTGGGTCAAGTGGACGGCGCAGGGCCACCACCAGATTCAGCTCCCGAATGGAAAAGGGGCTGACGTGACCGGGGGAGGCGGCGGGATGCGAAGGGATATCGCGACGTGAAATACCGTCGGCATTTCCGATCGGCTGAACCCTGCGAGAGACCAGGGTTGAAAAATCTATTCCGACATTTTTTGGCTACCGTAACGAATATTGAAATAGGGGATTATCCATTTGGCTATTGGATGTGCTGTCACCAAGGAAGTAAATATCTGGGGACGCTGTTTCCGAGTTTTTGGCGTGGTCAAAGTTCCGCCATCTTGGTTTGACAATTTTTGGACTTAGTCTCCGACTGATATTTTGAGGTGGCTAAGTTTTGTTCTGAAAATGAACTATATTGAGTGGAAAATGCTACCACAATCGTTGGTATTTCGCCGGTGACTGTCATCGGATTTTTCCCATCATTCGCGATTCTTCTTTAATGTATAAACTCTGTTGTGTCTGTTATCCACTTTACTGGTAGGGATATCCTTGAAAATATACTTTATTACTCTAATTGCTAGATTTCCGTTGGCTAAAATAAAATTAAATACCAGTATAAGTGCAGGTATATGACTAGTTTACTCTCGTAAAATTTCATTTCAGCTGAGCTGGTTTTAGAGCGTAACCGTGGTGATTGATAATAATTTTTCCCTGGGAAAAGATGTTTGAGTCATAACTTCGCGAAGCCTACCGATGAAGTAAGAAAAAAAGGTTTACATTGTGCGTTCCATAGGTTATTTTAATGTATTAATTAGTCATGACCACAAATGTCACCAAATAGTAAGCATTGACCCTTATGGGATTGTCAATGTTTTGGTCAAAGTGTCTTGTCCTTCCCAAGCACCCCCATTCCGGCCACATTTCGCTCCATGTTCGAAACCTGTGGTGCCCCCTCCAGATATTTACAACCTCCTTGGCTGTCACCCACCGCGCATTTGAACGGGTTTAGAAAAGTCGCCAATCGCGTCGCTGACGGTAGAGCGATCCGTACATCGTGGGCCTCTTATTTTTTAAAGCTATATACCCACTTTCGACCACTCGCTCACTGACAGACTCACTGATTCATACAATGTTTTGGGGTGAACGAGTCGAGATACGACAAAAAGTCCTATAATCGACCCCTTCTCAAATCGTCTGACACACTGTACTCTGTTCATTTTATCTCTGTGGGTGAGCTATACCATTTTCCCGAACTGAAGGCGGCTGGGTGGAAAATACATCTACATCTACATCTACAAATTACCCTGCGAGCCACCTCTAGGGTGTTTGGCAGGGGGTGATCAATCACCAGCATGCAGCATGCATTTGGACTCCCACATGCACACCACACCGTCCAAGAAACGTCCCGTATAATAACAAACTATACTACTATATGCTGTTAGAAATAGAATATAGAATAGAAATTCAGAAACATGCAGTAAGTTTTACATAGGTTAGTAGGCTACACTACAAGTCATGCAATCTATTTACGCGTTCTATTGCTGCCGTTATAATCTCTTATTGATCGTGGAAAAAATGACATTCGGAATCTGTCTGTTCTGCAATCTATCTCTCTTATTTTATTTATATGATCTGATCTTCCGTAGTACGTTGGCGTCCGCAAGATATGGTTAACTTCGTCAGAAAAGACACTGCTCTTGAATTTATCTAAAAGGTTTAGTCTATTTTTCAATCTACGGTCCGACAGAGATTCCCATCCGAGTTTATCTAAGAGGTCAGTTACACTAACAAGACTATCGTAACGACCTTTCACATACCTGGCAGCTCTTCTTTGCACGCGTTCTAACTCTGTTATTAAGCCTTTTTCATGAGGGTCCCAAACACTGGCAGCGTATTCCAAATGTGGTCTAACGAGGGAAAAGTAGCTAATTTCTCTCACTTTGTCGTCGCACTTTCCTAATATTCTTTTAACAAAACCCATTTTACGATTAGCTTGACCGGTTATTTCTCGAATATGTTTATTCCACGATAGATCATTATTGAGTCTAACCCCTAGATATTTCACAGATTCAACTGCCTTTAACTGCGTGCCCCGAATGACATAGTTACGCTGTAGGGAGTTATTCTTCTTCCAGAAATTCATTACGACGCATTTTTCCAAATTTAATTCTAACTGCCAAGCATCGCACCAAGCTTGGATAGCAGCAAGGTCATTCGTTAGTTCATCAATATCTTTGCTGGAACGGATTTCTCTGTAAACTACAGCGTCGTCTGCAAATAATCGTAACTTACTCTGCACTACTTCGCCAATGTCGTTTATATAAAGAAGGAATAGGAGTGGGCCAATGACACTACCCTGAGGAACGCCAGAAGTGACTCTAACCGCATTGGAGACTGCACCGTCTAATACTACTCTTTGGACGCGGTCGCTCAAAAATTCTCTAATCCAGGAAATGACATCTTCGTCTATACCATAAGATTTCAGTTTTATTATTAACTTTCCGTGGGGTACTTTATCAAATGCCTTTTTGAAATCAAGAAAAATCGCGTCTACTGGAATGTTGTCTTCCCCGGAGACTAAAATATCGTGAGCGAAAAGCGCTAACTGAGTTTCGCACGATCTGCTTTTCCTGAATCCATGTTGATTTCCCATTAATAAGTTTTGCGCGTCTAGGTGTTTCATTACCGAGCTGACTACGATGTGTTCAAGGACTTTGCAAGAGATGGACGTTAAAGATATCGGCCTGTAATTAGATGGCTGTTCCTTGTCTCCACTTTTAAATATAGGCGTTACGTTAGCAATTTTCCAGTCATTAGGTACTTCGTGTTGCTTGATGGATTTACTGAATATTAACTGCAAGTAGGGGGCAAGTTCTGAGGCTAGTTCTTTATATACGCGAGAAGGGATTTCGTCTGGACCAGGTGATTTATTTGGACTAAGCGATTTCAATATATTTTCTATTCCGAGCGTACTAATGTCAATAGCTGGCATCTTATGTAGACAGGGATTGTCATCGGTCTCGGGTGAGTTTTCGGAAGGCTCCGTGAACACGCTCTTAAAGTAGGAATTTAATAAATTGGCTTTATCGTAACTGCTTGTCAACACATCTCCATTGTCGTTTCTCAGCGAACATACGGTAGATCGTTTACCTTGAACTTCCCTAACATATGACCAAAATGCTTTTGGGTTATCCTGTAACTGCTCTACTAGTGTTTTTCTTTTAAAATTCGTGAACGCATTCCTGAACGCTTCCTTCGTGGCGGCTTTAGTCATCCTATATTTTTTAATTATTAGCTCGCGTTCATTAGCGGATAAATCCGTGCTGACTTTTTTCATTTTAGCATGACACGCTCTCTGTCGCCTCAATGATTTTCTCACTTCCGCGTCGTACCATCTCGGTTCGCTGCCTTCTTTTACTATTTTACTAGGGATGTAGCTATTTATTCCCGAAGTTACGAGCGAAAGAAAAGCTTTCCAAGTATTCTCTACATTTAACTTTAATACTGATTCTTGAAACTCGGGGAAAGCATTTTTCATATGACTCTTAAACCCATCAAAATTAGCTCTTTTAAAAATGAAAACTTTACGCTCTTTTTTAAAGTTTACAGCGGTATTTAGAGAAAACTTTGCAGTTACTACCCTATGGTCACTTATTCCTTCGACAGTGCCAACGTTTATTACCTGATGTGGTATATTTGTCGCTAATAAATCAAGAATATTTTCTCCTCTGTTTGGTGCGGATGCTATTTGAAACAATGAATTAGATGTGAAAGTGTGTAATAAAGCCTCGCAGATCACTTTATCCCTCCCACCAGGAATGAAGCTATAAGTCTCCCAATCTATAGTAGGTACGTTGAAATCTCCACCCACAATCAAGTTTCTTTCCGGATACTTGGATGCTACGGTGTTTATTTGATTTTGAAAATCCAACATTGACGTTATATCTGAGTTAGGTGGTCTGTAATACGAACATAATAAAATAGTTTTGAATTTTGGACATTTAATTAAACACCACACAGATTCAACGCTGGTCTCAGTTACGGTTATCGCTTGGCTGACGATTGAATTCTTTACAGCTATAAAAACTCCGCCCCCAACTCGATTAATTCTATCTTTCCGATAAACAGTGAACGATTTTGGGAAGATCTCATTGTCTGAATCATCATCTGTTAGCCAACTTTCTGTTCCAAAAATGACGTTACACTTCGTACTATGAATTAAATGGTGGAATTCGGGAATCTTATTTCTTAAACTACGGCAATTAACCACAGCCACGATTAAAACTTCGGAAGTAGTAATATTGCGATTCGGGAATAATTCTGATTTGCTTTTGTCGAATAGACTATTCACAGGTTCTATACCGCTGATAAATGGAAATGCATGTCTTATTGTCACACTATCAAAATGACTTGAGCCTTGACTGCCTTTGAACGTGTTGCTCGACTGACGCTTCTCGTGCTTAAATGTAATACCTGAAACGCTGATTTTTCTCTCTACTTCTCTATTCTCATTTCTGGAAGAATCTTTGTCTGTGAAAAGTTTTGAACTTACCCCTTTATTTTTCAACCCACTAATATATTTACACTCTGCCCTACTCTCTACTCTAAAAAAGACCTACAGTGCTCAAATATGCTACTCGCTACACGACTAGCCGACTCGGCCGTGTAATGGACTCCCGAACGGTTCAGAGGGATCCGACACGATCGGATTGCCGGCCTAAGGTCCACGAAGGAGGCTCCGATGTCCGTGCAGAAACGACGCAGCCTCTGGTTTATGCCTTCCACTCGGCTCCAAACCAGAGAACCACGATCGATCCTCGGGACAAGACTACAAATCGAAAGCTCAATGCCGACTCCAATGGTCCCACCCACCCGCTTCACTTCGGAATTCAGATCCCGGAGGGAATCTAGAATTTCCTCAGATCCACGGAAGGTGGCATCATTGACGCCGACATGAGCCACGACCCGCAGCCTGGAGCACTTCGTGCCCCGTACCGCCGCACCAACCGCCTGCGTCACCTGAGGAACACCGCCACCAGGGATGCACCATGACGTTACACGGTCGCTTACACCCTCGCGGTCTGCCCTCTCCCGTAACGGGACCATCACACGACGGACATTGCTACTCCCTAACACTATGATCCCCCCCTTCCCACTCTGACGCCCCTTCCTAGGTGCCGGTTTCGGGGTAGGAGTAGGCACGTCAGGCACCTCGGAGTTTCCATCCGACAGCAACTGGTACCTGTTCGAGACGGGGACGGGATTTGCCTCAGCATCCCCCAAACCCCGTCTTAGAGTGACACTACCACCGTCCCTCCGAGACACGACCCTCCAAAACTCAGATTTACGGGGTGACGTGACCCCGTCATCGAGAGATGGACCTCGAGGAAGGCTCTCGATCGACCAGCCGCTATTTGCAATCGGGCGAACCCGTGCAGCCCCTGTGGCACGGCGACCTTTCGAAGAACCACCCCTCGGACCATTCCCCTCAGCGGTATCAGCCACCCTTTCAAACTGGGCCCGAAGTTCCCGCACCATCGTCTCCAACGCGGTAATGCGGTCTCCGAGAGCCTCGCATTCACCGGCGTTTTCAACTCCGGCAACGGGTGACCTATTCGAAGGCATCCTATCACTATCGCAACTTTGGATTTCAGAAAAGCTTACCTGACGGGAGATACGCTTAATAGATATTTGAGAGAGTAAAACAAACCGATAAACTTACTAGCTTGTCTCTTTTTAATAGATATTTACGCTTAATAGATATTTGAGAGAGAGTAAAACAAACCGATAAACTTACTAACTTGTCTCTTTTTAAACGTAAATAAGGGAATGTAGTTACCTAGATATGGATTAAGACGATTAATGGGTTTAAAACTAGAAAACTATATAGTTCCAAAGAAGACTAATTAACGAAATTAAGATATAACTTAACGTGGGACAAATAGATTAACGATAATAATCAACAAGAGAGCAAAGACGAAACTAACTAGCTAAAATATAAATTCCCCGCAATATGATCCCCACGAAAGAGCAAAGCTATAAAAAGGGTGATAGACTAACAAAAATGTATAAATAAGGGTAAATAAGTAATAAAAGTACTAACAACAATATATAAATACGCGTAAATAGACTTTAAATAAATAAGTATAAATAGACTTTGGATAAATAAGTAAAAAAGAGTATATGAGTCCTTGAGATAAAAGTGTGATCAGTTGCAATGCGTTTGGTGAAAGTATATCCTAACACATGAAAAACGCTACCAAGGCAAAAATATCAAAACCGCACTTGAAAATGCAATGGAAAATAACTGAAGAAGAAAAAGGTCAACCTCCTACCCTCTAAATAGTCACTCGAGTTAAACCGAAAGTGGAAGAAACGGATTAGCAAAAGGGATTGATAGCAAGGGGGGAGGTGTGCCTAGCTCTTCAAGGACGCAGGTGTTGTTTTGAGAGGGCTAGGAGTGAAGGGGTGAGTCAATGACTAACAACAAGAGGGACGGAAGAAACTACCTGTGTTTCAAGGGGAGATATGTGCTAAAATGACCACTACTGGAGAACGGAACGAGAGTTTTCAAGATCACAATGAGAGTGCTGCGCTACGAAAATTACAATAAAAATCCTAACAGTCAAAATAGACCTCAAAACAACGGTAAAACAAATAATATATGAAGAGCTTTATAACAGAAAAAAATATATTAAAACAATATGTATATATATCGTTAGCCTATAATAAGAATTAAGAGTTAGGATTACACACCTGATGTAAAAGAAAGAGGGCAACTATCACAAAATTACTTAAATAATATTAAGACACTATTCCGATAGAAAAATTAAATCTAAAGCAGCCAAATATATATTCTACTTAACGACCGTAACACCAGATAGGAAGGAAGAAACAACAAATAGAAGAAACAACAAATAGGAAGTAGCCAATGGGAAGCGCTCCCCCTTCCACCTCTCCGTTCCCCTCCATCCCCTTCCCTTTTCCACTCCGCTCCCCTCCATCCGGCCGACCGGCGTTGCCAGCCTTGGGAGTAACGGTACTTTCGGGGGCGGCAGAACGAGCGCCATAGCGATCTCCAAAGATTCGGCTTGGCAACACTGCCAGCTGGAGAGCGATGTTCACTGCTCGGAGTTCGGAGAGAGACTGCGGGATCTTCCACACTTTCTCCTTTCGCTCTTCTGTGATTGGCTAGAAGAGTGGGTGGGTTGCGAGCACGCTCAAGGTCAGCCGCCTTCAGTTCGGGAATATGGCCAAAGCAAGTGGAGATGAGGGGAGGGAAAGTTTCTCGACATGAGACTTTGCCTTTGCCAATCAGCAAACAGTAGGCGTGGCCTCAGTCATTTGCTCTCAGACCTCCGCCGAGTGAACATCGTGAATCAGCACGTGGAGCAGTGTTGCCAAGCCTCACGCGTTCTCCATGCATGCGACTAAGTATGCCTTCCACCAAAGGTGCCTCATTCAGCGCCGTAGCTGACAATGTCAAGGAAAAATTGTCGAAACACTAAATCTTCCATTTATGACAATATTACCAACTGCCTCTATGCGCGTACCTTTTGGGAGAATTTGTGGATTTAAAAAAATCGATTATTCAAAAATGTCATTTTTCGAATCTAGATCAAGTGATACGAAGAGAAACCAATTTTCAGCAATATATGAAACGCATAGGTTTTTCACTGAAATTACTCGCGAGTACAAACATTAATAATATGCGGATCGCTCCATTCTCATCGCCATGCTGACGGCATCTTTGAGAATTGTTTAAAATGTGCTTCAAGTTACTTCACAGAAGCTCCTACGGGACGGACTGGGGCTGTCCCTATGCAGTCTCCTTGGCTACCGAATTCATATCAGGCTCAGATGAATAATAAGACTGTACTCTCATGTTGCAGCACTTTTATACTACCAATGCAATCCTAGTTAACATAATACAAGCACGACATAAATATGGGGAATTGAAAACTGCGGTTCATTTGTGAGAAATATTCACAGAAATTTAAATAATACGAGCATTGTACAATTGACAAATGAAGATGGCAGTGGTGACTCTGAATTATGGAACACAGGCATGAAAAATGGCGCGAAATTCATTTGGAGAGAGCCTAAAATACTATGTGTGGAAATAGACTTCCGTAAACCCAGTCACGCATACAGGATAGGGATAAGAAGAGAGGGCTAGGTGGGGGGCTAGGAGTAATCATTGTTAGTGGTACCCAGGAGGTTGCGAAAATTTAGGTAACTTCGAGGTTTGCAACAGCACCTTGTCGGCCTCGGTATCGTCGGGTATAAGTCCTCGCCTACCATGTAGAAGGTCGCGGGTTCGAGTCCCGCTTGGATAGATTGCCCCTACGAGGACATGGGTGTGTGTGTGATCGTCTGTTGTTCAAACTTCCAATATAAAGGCCTTATTGTGCAGTTTTGGGGGTAATTGAGATAAATTGATAAATAAATAACACTTTGAGATTGTCCTGGGGGCTACTTTCTCCAGTTTATATTCCACAACTGAACAAAATTACCATTTAAGCCCCCCTTAGACCCTCTTTGGCTCCGCCACTGCACAGTAAACCACATACTTATTACTTACATCATTTCATAATTTTTCCATATTTGAAAATATTTTTCTGAAACGTGTGATACAAAAAATATTTGTGCCGATAATTTTGCAGCCCGTTACTTTTATTTCAGTAATTTGTAAAGATGATATGAAGAACTTCAAAGATATCCTTATGAGGAATATAATACATCATTTAGCTACCTTATTCATCAGTAATGGCTTATATCGTAATTGATGCTTCTAACGGGGGTAAAATATCCGTGAAAATGATGTTGAAGAGTGGTGGGGGTCAATAGGAAGAAAGAGAGAGAGATACGAAAAGCGAAATATTCGCCGAGAAGAATCGCCGCTGAGAGGACGATGATGAACCATTTTTCGAGGCGATTGTGGGGGCAAGAGGAACGTCACCTTGGCCGGAAATGATATCCGCGTCGGCTTCCCCGCCCGGTGGATATGCCGCAGACCCAGCGGGGGACTGATGAAGGAAGAAACGGAGCGGTGACCGGGGCGAGCAGAAAGCAATTTTGTGACCGGAGAAAAGCCGAATGATCCCCCTGGTTGTGGCTTAGAAATCGATATAATCGAAGTCAAAAGCGTTGCAATCAACTTTGTTATAAATATAATGTTGATTAGTGTCTTGAAGTATAGGTCTTGAAGAATTTAAATGCAAAATTTTTACTTTTATTTCTTTAATTCATTTATTTATTAATCTAATTGATACATTTAGATTTTGACATATTTCGATTTATAGTCTCTTCTTTTTAATTAATTGTCAGCTAAATTCTTTTATATTTTATTTTATTATTGTAAAAAACATTGAAATAACCTTTTGTGCCTTTATATATCAAAGTAAAGTACATATATTCAGTCATAGCCCTGATAAGATACATAAATATATACCGAAACTTTGGCAAAAATTTGTGTATAAAATTATTCAAGACCTTCACTCCAAGGCACTAATCAAAATTAAATATAGAGCCCAGGGGAAAGGAAAAAACTATATACATAATACGCGCGGTAAACATTTGCAAAATATAATACAAAAAGTACACTTAACATTTCATCAGACTTGTGTACTGATGGCCGATGAAAGAGTGTACTAAATCTCGATATCCTCTTAGAAGTTGTTAGGAATTCATGAAGCTTTAGTGAAACTGATGTTTGTCACACAAATGAACGTGCATATCAAAACTTTCTCAATTTTTAGAATGCTGCTCACGCCGAAAAACACATCATATTTGATGAAATATTTTCGGGTTTGGCATCAGATAAGGTTTTCTAAGGCTAACGTTTCGATGAGAAACTTATTCATCGTCATCAGAGATAAGACTACCTAATTGGCTATTTGTCAGTCTTGGCCCCGATAATGATGCGGCAGGTTCTCATCGAAATGTTGGCCTTAAACAGCCTTACTCGGTGTCAAACCCGAGAACATTTTATCAGTAATATTCGCCGGGAAAGTCTACCATTTTTCATCGTTTCATATTTATTCTCAAGTTCCGTAGAGTATTTTAAGGACCTTGATATATTCCCTCGGAGAAAGTCGATTTAATAGTCCTCATTTAGATAATATCCTCGCAGTGAGCAAAAAAAGCTTCACGAGCCATCCATTCTCGACTTCAGCGAAAGAATTTGACGCAAATTTGCAAACTCGCCACGCGTCGCATTGCTGTAAAGCTCAGCTCGCATATTTCTTCCAGCGCATATCTCTTTTTATTCCGCACTGCAGGATGACTCCTTTGTGCAGAGCTCTCTCCCGCATGCATTTTCATGGGATAAAAAATATGATGCGTTAAATACACGGATATTTTTTTATCTCCCAGGTGCTGACCTATTTAATGCCGGTATTTATCGTAAGTGCAACCTCGCTTGGAAATTTTTATTCTCCGAACCTACCTATATTTGTGACCGTAGCGATGATTACAAAGGGTGCCTAAATAAAAAAGCCCCATTTTACATAGTACTTAATGATATACCAAAGTATTTAAAATATTCAGAAAATAAAAGAAAAATTTAAAGCTGTCCCAGGAATGGATACTGACTATAAAAAAATTGGGGTTTGCAATTATTTGTAACTAAAATTATATTATATTACAATTTGTAACTACTCATTTATTTTAAGGGCTACAGCGATATAGCTTGATTTATTGTAAAAAAACGTATGCACGATTTTTTGTTGAAAATGGCCTACATGAAATGGTTCTTATTTGTAAACACATACATGCATATGTTCGTAAAATTTCAACCATTGTACAATATCACCATCAATGGCATATAATTATTTATGGAAGGCAGTCTCGGTACAGGTGTTCGTGCCTTTGAGGCTGCCTATAGCTCCGAGTGAACAGTAATAGAGTCAATAAACATTTTTAGTGTATTATTATTACTATAACATTCCTGAAAATAGGGTAAACGTGAATCGCATGTAAATCGGCTCTGAGTCGCCGAGTTTGCATTTTAATTCTTTTTATCTCTGAAAATAAAGCAGATAAACTACCTATTAATTACTCAAGGAGTTGCGTCATTAAGCATCTCTGATGAAACGCCTTTTCACAACGTTTTAATAAACTCGCTTTGTTGCTCTTCATATTGTCCGCTTCACATTTTGCAACTCAATTATAACCCACTGTCTGATTAGATATATAGCTTAAAATTTCAGGATAACTCAGAACCAGAGCAAAATGCAATATTACACTTTTAACACAATCGTAACTGTATTCCGATTTACATTCAGAATTTGGAATTAAATACTAAGATTTGTTTACAAAAAATGACGACCAAAATCCGATGATGGCTCTGCGATTATTGAGAGGAAAGCGAATGATAAGAAATCATTACAGCAAATTTGTGTGCATCAAATTTTATCGAAAAATTGTCGATATAAAAACGTTTTTTAAACAAATTTTTATGTTTTATTATTCACCACTGAAGCATCTTTGAAATTTTTGAGAGATTGGTTGGTTTTCGAGGCTAAATGGTTCACAAACAGTATATACTCATGGTGAATCGCTCAAAAAAGCAAATGTTTACATCCTATTTGTCAATATAAATTTTAAATGATTTAGAATAAAATCTAATGCCTTGCGCACGCCTACGTTTTTATCCATGCTATAACTTTACTGCTTTCAATACCATTTAAAAGTCCAGACATGATTCATAAGAAATACCACGAGGAAAGGTTCAACTAGCTTCCAAGTAGAGATAAGGATTCATTTCCATCATAATAATAAAACCTAGTATGCAAATTGGTCTACGGTTTTGAGGTCCATAGATCCTTTATTTCAATTATTGTCAAAACACACTTTTTTGAGGAAAATGCACGAACTTTTGACAATATTTTATTAATTCTTTCACCTTATTCGAAAAGTATATGGAAAGCGGGATGAACATCATGGTTGCCAATGAAATATCATTTCTTTACCTATTACCTACTAGTATGATTTTTACTATTTACCTACAAGCTATTCTTCATAAATACGTAACTTAACGAGAAGTAAATGAGACATTATTATCGCTTTCTAAAATATCATTTAAAATTATATAAATATATTTTTTCCGGCTTTGATCTTTCATGATCAGTAAGAAAATCTGACATACTCTTTTAAAATTTAAAACAGTTTAATTATGACATTTGGTGTTAAATAGAAGGGCTTAATATATAATACTTTTACCATACAATCGTACGGGCGCCAAACACTCGTCTATTGACAAGTGTTAAGAGATCATACTTCTCATTAAGGGGTTATTTAGGTTCTTAGAGTAATTTAAACAACACCGTTATTGATTAAAATCAGTGAATTTCTAAGATTGAAAACAATACTGCCGTAAGCAGTTTTCTTTTTGGCCTTTTTTAAGTCAAATATAGAGACCTAAATTCTAGAGTGAGTCATAATATGAAAACTACATCGTATCTTTATCCACATCCGGATTACACGCTACTTAATTTTTCCCTTGACTGAAGTAGGCCACTAGGGTAAAGGATACCTAATGGAAGAAATATAGGTGATTTTTTTTCCACGGTCGATACACGCTCTAACGAAAGAAAACGCCAATTCATATTTCTCAGTGCGTCAGATGAAGTTTGAAACTGTTTGCAGACGGGAGGACGAGAATAAAGTCCAAATGGCTTGGCGTAATTGAAGGCAGCCAATAATGAGGCCAATGACGAGAGTATTTTTAGCGCTACTCCACTTTCGCTTATTTGCCTGGCTATAATTATTCCATAACTCAGCATAGCTCTCAGTTTTTCTTGTTCCAAATTTTCTAACATTACCATTCATTTTGCATCAGTATATTTGTTTTATTATTATATTCAATAAATCATTCATTGTTACTGCATGCCGCGAATGGAACAACGTTGACTTACCGCAACGTAAATCATCATCACTCGCCTCCTTCAAAAGTGCATTACACGTAAAACTTCTTCGAGAACAACAACGAGACATGTAACATCACGAGAACAGTAGGAAAGATTCAAAACTTATCTCCTCCGGCTTCTTCTAATTTTCTTTTTCTTCTACAAACACCACAAAGTGTACTAATATATAACGGTGCCAACGTAATAAGAGATATTTATTGTCATAATTACATTGATATTGCGATAGGCATGCATACGCGTGACCTTTTGTTTGGCATAACTAAAATCCTCCATAACATTATTAAAATATGGAGCTAACGGATAGCTAATATATCTTCAGCTCGAAGATCTCCACAGAATCATATAACAGCTACAATTTAGATTTACATGCATAAAAATTTACAAATTGAATTTTATACCTATTTTTGACCCGAAATCCAGAGAGCTCTAAGGTCCTGCATTCATACAACAGAGATAGAAATTTCATAAATTTCAAGGTAAATAACGCGTAATTAAGTATTAGCAACAGAAATGAGCATAATATACTCGCAAATTTAAAAGACAATTGGCGTATACGCGAATTTTCTCGACGTTTCGCGTGGAATCGAGCAGAAAAATCGAGCTCGAAGATAAGAAATATAGGTTTACTTTTTCCCAAAGGTGAGCGAGAAACTCGTATGTGTCTGGGAATGAGAACGAGAGAGAGAGAGAAGTATCTTGGAGAAAGGACTTGGGACACAAGCACCGCATACGCGTGCTTATCTCGACCGAGGCGCGTCTTCTCTTCTCGGAGATAAGGGAGTCTTCTCTTCGAAGGAAATGGTCCCGAAAGGGAGACGGGGCAATGTGGTTCCCTCCCTAATGGATGCAAAAGCGAAACAGTTTTTGGATGGTGGGGCGGGAGGGGGGAGGAACTTAATGGAGGCCAAGGGCTAGAGCTAGAAAGAGATAGAGAGAGGGGGGAGAGCGTTGGAAAGAGGGGAGGGGGGAGCGGAGAGAGCCAAATTTATTGCGATAGATTCGGGTCCGAAATAGACCCCCCTCGGCAGTGTAAGCGTGTCCCGTCCGACCAAACGGCATTTTTCTACCGACGCTCCCCAGTTGCGCCATCGCATCGAATGGCCTCGTACATACGTGGCGAGAGTCAATTGAGTCAGGACGGAAAAATAAAATGCATTTGCTATCATTGCCGCGAAAATTACAAAAAAATATTACAAAAGAGGATCCTCAAATCGGCCTCTAAATATGTTATCAACCACCGCGCGTTCAAATGGGTTTGCAGAAGTCGTCATTTGCGTCGCTGACGGACAAATTTCACGGGGACATAAGGTATAATTAGGTATGTCAACCGAGATTTACATTGTTGATGATGTGATTTATCAAATTCATAACTCTTCAATGCTATTCATTGCATATTTACAAAGACCATACTGCAAAATATTGGAATAAAAGTGAATCTCATCGCACTCATCACCGCAATGCGGACATTTTTGAAAACCGATTAAAATGCTACCGAAGTGGCAACATAAATCAGCCTTCTATTGGATGGAATTGGCCCTCCTCTATGCATTCCTCTTGATAATTACAATGGGATACGCCGAGAGCGACGGTTCGGTATTTGAGAGATAGAAAACCTTTTTTTGAATGCACGAAGGTCGCATGCCCCCCTGTTGACCTGTCGTATTTTAACGTTTTTGGTAACGTACCATTTAATTAGAGAATAAAATAAAATTAATTTTTAGATAAAATGAAAGGGGAGATAGACCCGCATTGTGAATCGACGAGGGAGGCACATGAAGGAAGGGGAGTCTGCCAGAATTATTCTGAAGTACTCCATGAAAACCTACCTCAATCGGTTCATTACTTTAATAATATTAATTCATTTAAAAGTTAACGTTGACTTCAAAAAAATTTCAATGGAAAAACAGAGGACATTAGTCAACATTTTTCTGCGTCTCAAATATAAAAATTTATTTGTGAGAAAATGCTGAGTCAAAACGTAAAATTTTGGGATAAAATGTTTACCTTTACATTATGTACACAGAAAATTCCAAGATAGCAGTACCAGTTGTTAGCGAGAAATACGTTACTACAAGGGCCAGTCTAGAGTGAGGAATACGTCTGCTTTACGGTTATGGTGGCCAATTTTCTGAACTCGATACAATGAAAATAATTCCACTTTGTAGTTTCCATGCTTCGAAAAAATATTTTCTGAAATCGAAATACACCCACTTGAAGTGTTTCTAATGGACTTCAAAATATTACTAGTATTGTGCGGAACTCCATGATGCAAATGGATTTTTGCATATCAATTTCTATTTCATGGAATTTTTTACTATCAAGGTTTAAACTTCAATTTTTATTAACAGGAAAATGACTGAATTAAAGTTAATATATGGCCTGGAATCAATAGCAATGAATATTTGGTCGAATTCTTATCCCAATTATTGTATTTCTATAGCGAAAATCGGTTACGAAAAGTGATGAAGCCATAATAAATTTTAATTGCCGAGGGATACGAGGAAAAGCTCTCAGTTTCAGCCATACCTAAAAAATTCAGACATTTCAAGAAAAATAAGCGTTTGATCACCATACGTGAACCAACAATATTTATTAATAATTCATAAAATCACTTTCTGATGAAAAGAAAAGCATGAAGTATTTCTTGACAGTATACGAAGCTCAGTCGCAAATACTGTATTACAATTACAATGTTATGACCATTTCGGATTTCTTCTAGTCTAGAAAAATATTTTACTTTTCTCTTCGACCGATCTGCCATATTATATGCAAAGTAGTATGTTTTCAAAGAGGTATATTTCAAAGTAGTATGTTCTATCTTCAAACAACCGCGACAAGTTATTCTTCCAATTAGAAAGTACATGACACTATGGTGGCTTACTTAACTAGTGCATTCTAATAGCGGAAATTTATAATAACATGGCTTATAAAATCATGAATTACAAATGATTTTCACTTACCGGAGAGAATTTTCTATTTTACTAAGCTAACACCATGGACTACTCATAAAATGTAATGAAAAAAACTTTATATGCACTCATTACTGCTGGGTCAAAAGACATTTCCGCTATTTTTAATAATCTGCCGGAATTTTTCGCAGAAAAATGACTCTGAAAACCTATATTTCCAGGGAATTTTAATTTCGAGACCGCTTCAAAATGAGCAGCCAGAAATGAGAACTTCAAGGTTCTTTCCATTAGCTCTCTTATACCAAATTTGATCTCATGAAATAAAACGGAATGCTGAGATGAGTAGATGATATTTTACTTCACACATTAGACAAATAATTGCTAACAAGAAATGAATCATAAATGCTAAATTTTTGTTGAATATTTTTGGAATCAAAACTTTTAATTATTACATGCAGTGCGACAGTAAAATGCGAATATTAAGGCTGGAAAATTAGCATGATTGTTTCGATAAAACCCGAGGAAAAATTAAATAATTAAAAATACGTCACCCATTTCGGGAGAACTTTCCAGAAAGTTTTAATTTGATTAGCAATTAATACGAGAAGCATATTACGCGAAAGGTGTAGCCTTCAGGTTCTTCATTGCTATTAAGATTTTATCGAGTATTTAATTACAATTGAAGAGAAATTTGAGCAACATCACACTGTTTCATTTCATGCGTAATTAACCTTATGACAGCTGCACCAATGATATGCAGTTGGAATATTTTTTTAACTTTTAATGTTTGCAAAAATTATTCAAAAGATTGTTTTTTTTATTGACAAATTCACAGGCCCGCAAAGTGGAGGGGAGACTACTCTACATTCTTTCTCCATTCCTCCTCCTCTACTTTCTCCATCATAGAAATGCAACGTTACATCCAATGGAAAAATATTCAAAGTTGGGCTTTCAAATACATTGTGCGTATTTTTATATACTCTTACTAAAACAGACGTAAGACACTCAACCTTTTTGTTGAGTTGAATCTAAGAATTCTGAACACAGAAATTTATTTTATCTTTAGTTTTTTAAAATCGGTTGAATAATAAAATCGCAACTGTTATGCAATTACTCACATATCACAAGAGTAACAGTATTAACTCTCTTAGTATTAACAAAAGGGCTATCTCAACCACGGTTCCAGGGGCTCTCAGCTTGCTAACCTGTGACATGAGGTAAAAAGAGTCAAAGTTTAATCACAAAAAATTCAAGTACCGGTTGATCTTAATGAGGAAAAACATTGGAAAGCTAGGCAAAACAAACTTTTAGAAGAACAGCAGTAACTCGGCAATACCCTTGACACACAAAAATCACATTTCCAAGGCGTGTCTTTCGCTTCGCAATTACTTCAGCCAAAACATGCAGCATTTCGTCATTTTATCCCACGTCGCCATTATGGTTTATAAAATATTTATCATTACCCAAACTCATCTTTAAGAAAAATTGCAGACAAGGTTCGTTACATGATGAGTCATATTCTGAATCTATTTTAAGAAAGAGCAACATTATCTTTCCATAATCGAGTACTGCAAAAATTACAATCGCGCGGAAAGAAAACAAAGCTTGCTCGCTACAGCTACAATAACCATCTGGCCCGCCGTCCTTTGCGATGAAACTTCGTCACTAATCGCCAGAGTTCCAGGAAGAGACCTTAGGAAGAGCTAGGACTCATGCTGCTATCTATGAATGCGTATGAGAATAACCGAGTTCTTCATCTTACCCGCTTTGTCATCTTACCCGACTTTCCCATACTTATTGATACATTTTAGGAGTAATTTGTTGACGACCCTATATCATTAATTCATGCCGTGAAGTGAGAGAAAGAAGTAGAGAAGGCGATCAGTGGCGCCGACTCCATGGGGCCTGAGGGGGCCCGAGCCCCATCAAAAATTCATTATGGTTGCGAGGAAAAAATGTGTCAGGCTTGTGGATTTTCTGCGGAGTGTCCAGATATCGAGATTCGAGTTATCAGGGTTCTAATGTTGATCATATGAATCTTCTAAAATACTTTAAAAAACTTAAAACTCATTACTTATAAAATTTCCCGGGGCAAGATCACCGGTTTGGGCCCACCCAATATTATTTGTAAGTCGGCATCCCTGAAGGCGATTCGGGGAACTGAAGGGCACAATGAATAGTCTTACTATATCGTCGTGATCTTGGCAAGACGGTGGTGCCTCATCCTGCCGCCGTAGAAAACACCGAACTAGGAATAGAGTCAGATCCGAATGAGGGTTGGTCTTTGTGTGCGTGCCTCTAGTATGTGGGTTAAGGCTAGCCTGGCCCCTGCTCCGCTCCAGATGCTCTTTCCCAACTCTTCAAACTCTCCCTCTGCATTTGGATAGGTTAGGAACGCTTCCACCGCCAGGGGAGCTGGCTTTAGACATGTCTTGACCTTGGGTTCTCCCGCTCACACCCTTTCATTACTGCATGTTTCGTCTTCATCAATTCGCTCTTCTTAAGGCCGTTTTACAAGAGGCACGTCAATGCGCAGGTTAGCATTGAAACCATTTTGAAATTGCAAGAATGGGAACTTGCCTAATTCTTTTTCATTAATTGATGGATGGTTTTCTATTTCTTTTTTATTGCCTAAAGCGAAAGATTATTACTCCTGGAGTACGTATTTCACGCTTTTAGATTTTTAAATAACGTCTATTTTTCGCGATTTAGTGAAAAGTGAACATTTTCAAACACGCGAAAACGCGACGGCTAAGAATGAATGCTGGGAAAAGCCCGTGTGACGTCATTATGGTTTCAGCTGCCGCCGTTTGAGGCCACCTTGGTGCGAGGCTATGAGCGCCGCAACGATGCAGGCTGCTAGCAGGTAGCGCTAGGCTTAAATAAGAATTAATATTAATGCCCTATCAAACGAAGGAAACTTTCCGACGATGGGGAATTTTAAGAAGTGGTAACTAAGAGAGGTTTCCCTGAGCTCTGTGCCACATGCATGCGTTGGTAATCTCAGACGATGTAAAACTCCTGACTGCTCGTATAGCATCTTGGTCCCTGCGACGTCACGTGTAGTGGCATCGAATGGCCGCCAATCTGGCATTTTTCAAATGAGGTTAAAATTGACCATTAACATTCGTCGAAAGTGGGATTCCTAAAACGAAATAATTTGTATATTATGAATACACTAATGGTGGGTAACGAATCGCAATCAATGCCTTTCGTTTTCTTTGACGAAGGAAACTACCCTGTTCGCTCTTCTCAAGGCCGTTTTACACGGGCAAGTCATTGCCCAGGTTGCGCATTGAAAGCGTTTGAAATTGCAAGAATGGGAGCTTGGAATTTAGAGCGGAGGCTATTTTTCCGTCTCGCATCCACGCACTCTAGCATATAGTCTGGCAACTCACCGCTTTACACGACGAATTTTTGATTGCGCCTTCGTACATACGTTAGATTGCGCAATGACGTTTCCCGAGTAAAATGGCCTTTAGCATACATCCATGACGGAACTGATGATTCATCTCGCTAATCGTGAAAGAAATCGTGCAATTTAGGACAAAAACGCAAAACTAAAGGAAAGCTAGTGTATTCCACCGCATAAAATGAATTTAATTGCCAAGAGATTAGGTACATAATGATTCTCATTTAATAGTGTAAAAAGGAAAATTGCTTTTATATGCCTCTTAAGGAAAATGAAAACCTTAAAAAAAGTGTAGACCTTGGATTGCACCTTGAATTTTTTTGTTAGGCTACTATTTAAATTCGTAGAGGTAACTTAAAACTCTAGCCGTCATTTTCGCAGGGTTCAATTTTCCACAAATTCTAACTTAATCAATGGATTACCTGTATTACAGCCTTTAACTTCTATATTTGATAACTTATCTATAGGTGCCCACTCCATTATCTCTTTGCCTCGGGCAAACGTTTCAACTTCCCATTAAAAACATAATTATTTTGATTTAATACTTATCCATTAGGTTCATTAATAAAAGTCCCTTTCATTTGGTACAAATCGAGTTTATTACTTTTATAAAAAATATTTTGAGGCCTAATTACGACTTGTTTTACCATAAAAATATATGTAAAAAACAATTTAAATGATAGCTTAAAGATTGAATTCTGGCGAAGTGCTCGTAAAATGACGAATGATTTGAGTTCATCCCTGGGGATAAATAGCAGATTTTAATACTAAGTTGTCAATCAGGTGAACGTCTCCATTTCCAGTCTGCATTCCCGTTTCCAAAAGAAGCCATTCATCCGGTTGAAAACCGGAGAAAAGTTTCTGTTTATAAAATTCCATCTCATTTTAAGAGTACCAAAAAGAATTCAAATAATATCGTGGGGCAATTGAAGAAGAATGAGTCTGGTCACAAGGTCAGAGTCTCGATCCAGAGAGCCAATGTGCGGCAGATTTATTGAGAGGCGTGAATAAGAAGCCGCAGGGAAATCGGAAGTTAAACACGAGGTGAGGGAGAAAATGAGATTGCTTGAATCTCAAGTAAACCTAGCAGAAAGGAATTCAAACCAACGCGATACCCTGAGGCCGCATATGCTCAGTAAATCAAAAGAAAAGCATCATTTCCTCTGGCTCAGCCTGTAAGAAGCTGAGAAAAGACGTATTTAATGCATAGATAAGTCCTATCGTTATTTCGCACTCTTTCCTCGTAAAAGAGAAGAACATACTGGGTGGCTTATATTTGTAGCATGAGAGACACTTTTTTTTAACTTACTCGCAAATATTAAGGTCGAATATTTTATTTCCATGCGCCACACAAGACTTAAAAAGACGGCAGTGAGGAAAGGGACTTCAACACAAAAGATGCAACATAAGTACCGTTCCTTTCTTTCATTTCCCAGCATCCAACTTGTTTTCTCTCCTCGTCAGTGTTATATCTAGGGGCAACTCGGCGGGAATGGAATCCCAAGCAGCAGACAATGTCCATGGGATATCTAAATAGGGTTGATACAATCAAAACACGTTATTACACGATGGATATTTCGACAACGTTACATGAATACCCAATCTGTAACATCCACGATGAGTTGTAAAAATAACGTTGCATAGATATCTGAGTTCCAATGCCCGTGGTATTAAAAAAATGTTGCTTCAAACACTATCCATAGGTAGCATATGTGCTGTTAAGGATGGAAGGGCACAAATGTTTTTTCTGTAGGATGGCAAGTGAAACGAAACAAAAGTCAAAACCAGTAAATTTTCAATGGTTTCGTTCCCTGGTGCGAAATGTAGAAACGAAATGGATTTAAATCCAGAGAGCTAACCTCAGGGTCGAAACGAAATCGGAGTAAAAACTACTTCGGGTCGAATCTAACAAAAACTCTGGGACAAAACGAAACACAGATAATGCTTTGCACCGGAGGGACCACGTGCTTCACCTTCGAACGGTTTAGTTTCTACCCAGACACCAAAGTATGGTCGAATGAAGTAGAGGTTCGGCCTACCGCCATTAGATGCATTGGGCACTCATATATTTACCACTGACAGGAGAACGGTGAACGCAAATTGGCCATTCGATTTTTAAGCTCGATGTTTAACCTCTCTACATGCATATCAAACGTAATGGGTCGCAACTATTCCCTCTTAACCCCCTCCATTCGACTTCTGGGATCGAAACTTAACTATGAGCAGCGGAGTTTTGATTAATTTAGTTTCGTTCCCAGGAGTAACGTTTCGTCCCAGGTTGAAACTTAACTCGTTGGTGATTTTAATTTCTTGCGGGAACGAAACTAAACCCAGGCCTCGTGTTTTCGTTTCACTCCAGGTCGGAACGAAATTTTTTCGTTTCGTTTCACTTGAAATCCCTGTTTTTCTGTATGCCTGGAGATGACCAAAAATCATAATAAGCACAACCATTCTACTAATTAGACGGTTAGAGGCAATCTAAGAGATGTTGTAATATTAACATGTCCACGGTTGGACATCGCTGAAACGTTGCTTGGCGTGTCCCTTGGCTGTTTGACAGATGTGCATACAACGTTAACTGTATTAACATTGCTATTACGCGGATGTCATGTGTTAACGCCGACAATGTTATCTGGACGTTGCTGGGATTCCGATTGCTGTTTGGGATCATGCATGAATACTGTAAATGGTGGAAGATTTCATGAAACTTGCCTTTGCTTCAGGGATGGAATGATAAGAGGACTGGTTTATCTTATCGCCTTCCATCCCCTTCCGTCACGTGTATACGTCGGCTGCTGGAATGGAAGTTTGCCTTCCGATGAAGCCATGCGGTATTGCGTTCCGCCCTCGACAAAGAACTCACCTTCTTGCTCCTCCGTTCTCAGATACCTCAGGGCGCCGCGAAAAGAGAAAAAAAGACAATATACGAGGAATTTTTCTCTCCGAGGAAATGAAGTTTTTACCGGTTCGTTATTTCGGATTGTTCGCCTCGCCGAGCGCCTTCTCGCCAAGGGGTGGAAAAAATTCATTTTCGCTCCCCACGTCTTCTGCTTCGACTTTTTTTTCGCCGCGGTTCCGGCTGGCGGTGACCCAAAATTCTGAGAGGGAAGGCATTTCGAGAAGGCGTTTCTGTGCATGCATATATAAATATATACACACACTCTCTCTCTCCCAAGAGGACGTAAGGAAGGAGTTTGGCGAAGAGTAAGAGCGGTATCCTCCGAGGATGTCTCTGGGAAATAAATTCACCTTTTTTGATCCCTGGATACCCCTAAATATGATTCCAGGGTGAAATTTAATTTTTTATAGACTTCTAGCTGAGGCAATAGAGGGATTATTTGATTTATTACTGCGAGAAACAACTGTGAAAAAGGTATTGAGTCATAGATACTGAGGAATGTACTGGGAAATGTCTTGTTTAATTATATACCAAGGTCATCTTAAACCCTACGTTTACTCACGAGTGGATTTTAATTTTATATATACTTTAGAATTTGCGACAATCACCTTCGTTCCGAGTTGAACTTTAACAGTTCTCTATCAGCGAATCCGCGATCAGATGGAGTAGTCTATCCGATGAATCTTAGTCAAAAACATGAAAATTCATCCAGATGTTTCCTAGCAGTTAAAATTTGGTAACATTTTATGATAAAACACCAACTCAGACCGATAAATTTTGCTACGCCTTCTTGTGGCAACATTTTGATGGAAAAGTTATCTCATTCACAAAAATGGGATTGGAACAAGTGTTGAATATGACATTTAAGAATTTTCCCAAAACAAAAAAATTTAAGAATGTTTGAAGCGTGTTGATCTGATTCTTGCTGTTACAGATATCGGTCCGTCTCTAATAATTTAAATTAACAAACTCTTCCTAACTAATTAAGACCGTTTGGTAATAAGAAAATTTAAAAAACAAATTACTCTATGTTTCGTTAGTGTATTTTAAGTTATTTCAAGGAGCTACTGTCGAACCTTTTTCATGCTAATTTTTTCCTTAAGAGGACGCATCAATCGTACGTGACAGGTCTCTTTTCTCTTGACGCATCACTAATTCAAAAGTTAAACCATCTTGTAAATTTCTGATTACAATGAAAATACCCTAGTAAACATTTGACGGCATATTAAATATGAAGCCTTTGCCGTAGAATTTTTCTGTAATAAAATGTTTACAATTATGAAAAAGGTTAATGTTATCAGGAATTCGCTCTGCATAGTTTACAAATTTCAAAGATAGCTTAAGCTTTAAATGTAGAGGTTTAGTTTAGTTTCGACCCGAAGAAGTGTTGACTCCGATTTGGTTTCGACCCTGAGTTTAGCTCCCCGGGTTTGAATCCATTTAGTTTAGTTTTTACATTTCGCATCCGGGAACAAAAACATTGAAAATTTAATGGTTTTGACTTTCGTTTAGTTTTTTATATTTCCCTTTGTTGCTCAACCATAAAATTATATGATCCTCAAAGTATAGTATTAGCAAAGGGAAAATTAATACTGATTCTTAAATATTTCCCTTTAAATTACTAACGTAGACCTCATACCTCAAAATATATACCTAACCTGATACATCAAAAATAAAAATAAATCATGAGGTAATGCCCTTGAATATTAAACTTAAAAATTTTGCACCGAGAGTTTTCTTTGCCGTGTCCGGCAAATCAAAAGGGGAAGTTCAAGGTTAGTAGGAAGAGAAAAAGGGTCACTGGTGCGCCGGTAAAGCACTGCCGCGCTCCGAATCTAAATTCAAAGAGATAGCTCTATTCAGTACGCGCCAATAATGTTAGGCGCACAACTCCCATTACTTCCCCCGAGTGCTTTTTCTTAGATGCGCTTCCCATACAATTCAATTCAGCGGACTACCATCCCGACTATTTCCACTTCGTTTCAAATTTCATTTTACGCTTCCCTATATTGCTATACTCTGGTTTTACTCAATAACTTCCAATCCCAACCGTGACAGATTTTACTTTGGTCAAAAAATCTTCCTATAACCTTAAAATAAGGCTTGGCGTTACTCGATTCGCAACCAATAGGAACGAGTAGAATTAATAGGTTTTCTATAAATTTACGCAAAATGCCGATTCCACATTTTCTTTAAAGCTTTTAGATTAAAATTCGTGCCCGAAGCTGGAAAATGACAACGCAAAAAAACTTTTTCAGCAGCAACAAGATTCAATGAACAATTTTCAACGGCTGTTTTCTAATTGAAGCTAATTTGACGTTCCCAAAGTGTTTCTTTGGCAAAAATAAAAATAAAATATTGCGTCATAACGTTAAAACAGACGTCATCTACACAGACGCCTGCGGATAAATTCAACAAAATACCTCGAAAATTAATGTCTAGAGTTCAAATTTTATCAATTCAGATAGACAAAAGTGAGTAATTTCTTGTATGGAATACTAAATATGAAATAAAACAATTGAGGAGACAACGAAATTAAAAAAAAATGAATATACAATCCGAAGATCGTAGATGGATGATAATAGCGTGATTATTTGCAGGATACGCCCAGATTGTTTCCATTCACTACCATATACCAAGAATGTGGTAAAAACATGTATAAAATGTTATGATTCTATTTCTTGGTACATGGGAGCGACTTTTTACAATCTTGGCGTTTCCTGCAAATCGTCACGCGATTCTCATCCTGCAACGCTCCTCAGATTATTATTTTATTATTATTATTTTAAATTTTGTTGTTTCCTCAATTTATTATCCCTTTTTTAGTGCTCTATACAAGAAATGACCGAAAACTATGTAACTAAATTAATCGAAACTCCGCTGCTTATAGTTAAGTTTCGATCCCAGAAGTTGTGTGGAGGGGGAAAAGAGGGAATAGTTTCGACCCATTACGTTTGACATGCGTGTAGAGAGGTTCAATTTTTTTTTGAAAGTTTACGTTCACCGTTCTCCTGTTAGTGGTAAAGATATGAGTGCCCCATGCATCTAAAACATTGATAACACACAGTGTAGCTGTGGATGAATGAACTCTTAGCCAGTCCAACCATCTTGTTTCCTAGAATAGCCTGTGGATGGCCCGCAATAATCTCTACCTTCCCGCATCCAAGCCAACCTGCGGGTTGAAACAGAGTGATTGTATAAATACCGTGAAAGTGCTGCAATAATTTTTACCTCGTATGAATATCACTCTAATTGACCCATCTCTACTGATTGGAATCTCTACTGATAGCGGGAAATCGCAGGCAGGAGGTTTAATCGGAGAAGAGGTGGAATCCGTCACGACGACTGTCCCCAGTATACTACTACTCACGAATACAGGAGAAAAGGGAGAGACTCGGCCATAAAGTATATTAGTGCGTAGTTGAGGGTTAAGGATTTAGGAATTATTTTACTTCATGATGGATCTGAGAAATATCAAACAGGAAGGAGATGGATTAAAAGAAGGGGGTTTTACATTTAAGGTAAGGAAATCACATCAGGAGCAGACGAGGACGGGAAGAAGGCGGAAATAAAAGAAGAGGGGAGATGCACTTGTTTCGCATTCCCCCGAGGGGCTTACTCGGCAAGTCGCGACCGGAAAATCCAATGAGGGCAAATGGAGTTACCTTCTCGCGGAATTCTCCACCTCCTCCCGCAGCTGGTGACATGCTACGCCGGTGGAGGCAAGTTGTACGGAAGCCGGGGTATAGTTCAGAACGAGGAAAGAAGAATTTGCGGCACGGAATTTTAAAAATACACGCAGTAAAATCCACAGTTTTCCCGCTTTCTGATTTCTCGGTTTCCTACATTTTCAACGAATATATATTCCATGGATTCGCATAGAAATTTTTCTACTAGCACAGAAGGTGTAATCAGTTATCATCGTAAACATTAACATTTTACCTTCTGATTTCAATACAGGTAGCCTGATGCTTTACTTCATCATATGCATACTATATGGTTCTCATCATGCCTAATAATGTAACCAATTGTTTCCTTCATTATAATATTATATAATATAGACAAAAATACACATAATGGTAACGCATCCTAGAAATGGAACTTCATATGAAAAGTTTTGTGTGCGGTCATTCCAGTTGCATTACGACTTCTACCATTTCTGGTTATTCAAAACAAAAAGTATTCACATGCTACATGTCACTGAAGTTAATTTTGGTCGTTGGAGAGTTTAATATAGAAAATAGGGATTAAGAAAATAGGGAAATAAGGATTAAGAGGTAATTTCTTACATAATCTCTAGAACTCTAATATAAAGTATACACTGGGAAAGAAGAAATGGGTAATTGTCACGAGCTAAACTTTGCTTTTGATGTAAAATTCATGCCGCATATTATTTGATAATGCACACATGGTATTTGAATAAATCATACAATTTCATGTGGCCCCTCCAGGGAAAAACTTTGAGGTCATCAAATAAATATTTCCATAATAATACGTCATGTAACAAAAAGAAAATATTGCGTTAACAAGCTAAAAGAAGGCGATTACACAAAATTTGAAATGTTTAAAAAAATACAATATTAAATTAAAATTAAATATATTACAATACATAATGTCAATTTTTTGTGGCAACGATAATTATTTACATACGGAGCAGTAAAATTAATAGGCCTTCTATAAATTTACGCAAAATATCTATTCCACACATCTTTATAGCACTATGAATGAAAAACGTGGCCGAATAAAATATATCACCACACGTAACGCCAAATACTTTTGTAGCAACGCTAATCATTTATTTGAGATGATATTCCCCAAGGCGACTTCGAATTCAATGCATAAGAGTTTTTATTCGCCTTGGATCAGGAGACGACGAGGAGAAGGACGCTTGTTGCTCTTCGTACCACTGGTTTCAGAGAATAGCGAAGTCGGCCGCGAGTCTCTAGTGACTCCAAAATTTTGTCCTTCCCTCACGTAATAGCGCTCAGGGGAGTGGGGACTCCTGCACACGGTCTCACATTCGGTTCCCCACACCACCAGGGTGAGATGGGAGGGAGTAGGTAGAACCTATCGCGGGTTGAGGGGGGTGGAAAACGAGGATTCCTAAGGGGGTTGGAAGGAACTTTGGAAAGAGGAGCGAATAGCCGTCCGACGAGCAAGGCCAAAGCAGCCATTAGCGGCCGGATGTGACGTCGCGCGCGTCGTAACGCAAGTGCTCTCCGCCGGAGCCCCGGTGGCGCCGACTGGTGTAGAACACAGGCAAAAGGAATACACGTACAGACACACTTACTGATTGAGGTCTGGAAGGTGTTCACCATGGGGACCAAGGGAAAGGGGCAATAACGGACTTATTTAAAAAAATAACAATATAATTTCATAAAAGACCGAAGAATTTTCCGTTATTAACCGCATCATTCGAAACCTTTGTTACGAAATAGATTACTTTTATTTCAGTACATTACATTACCGTTAATTAGACACAATAGTGTTCATTTGGAAGATGTAAATTCACAATATATAAAGCCACGCAGTAGCGTAGTCAGGAGTTTGAAATATACCCGAGATTTCGGGGCCCTGGGTCTTGTATGGGAAACACAACAGAGCAAAGGGGGTCCGGGAAAATTTTGGGATTTTTGATGCTGAAGACGTGATTTTTAGGACTAAAAAAATAATATTATAAGTATTTTGAATTTGTAGGAACGAGTATTAATTAAAATAAAGTATATAATATGTATAAAATAATGTAATAAACGCTCAAGGGGGGATTGTAACCCAAACCCCCCCCCCCCCCCCGCCCCCGGGTAGATACGCCACTGCAGTCGCCACAAGTGGAACCCTTCTTGTGCGTTTGATGCGGAGAGTACAACCACTGTTATATGCTTTGATTTAATGCGTTAACTGATTAATAATGTACAACAGTAATCAGCAGTGAATTACAAAATGTATAAAACAATATTTTTTCTGCAAATCCTCTGAGGCAGACGATATTTGATTCATTGATTCCTGCGGCTTAGCTTGAGATGATCTCTACCTTCACGTATTAAAACCAAACT
Organism: Ischnura elegans; assembly: GCF_921293095.1. Classification (NCBI taxonomy): domain Eukaryota; kingdom Metazoa; phylum Arthropoda; class Insecta; order Odonata; family Coenagrionidae; genus Ischnura; species Ischnura elegans. The sequence goes on from NC_060249.1 coordinate 91,316,428, forward strand.
TCTGATTGAAACACTGAGTGAAGTTTATGGTTTGAGGCGTTACTTAATGGAATTTATTCATATTAAATGAATTTATATTTATGTCCTGAGGAAGACGCAGTGCGAAATCATGGTTGTGATCTAATAAATATTTTATGTGGAAAAGGATAGTTTAATTTTCATTGAACAGTGAGTGAATTTTATAAATTACGCGATTTGCTGCAGTAATTTTACGTCAGATGAATATCACGTTAGTTGACCCACCTCTGCGGGGGTGGTTATTGGAAGGGAGGTGGAATGGCACGGAGGAGGCTGGATTGGGATGGAGAGAGAGGACCCGTCACGACGCCTGACCCAGTGTACCACTCACGAAAACACGAAAGGGGTGAGACAGCGCACGGCCATAAGTGCGCATAACGTAATTGGGAGGTTCGTTAAATCCGTGATTGGGCAATTGCCTGGGAGACGTCTTCCTTCTTTGGGAGTATCCATTAATTACGTGAGACTTTTAGAGGGGGAGAGAGTCAAAGTGATTCTCACTGAATCCCACGTGGGGGAGAGGGTAGTCCTGGCAAGTATCACGTATTTGTATTTCTTCCGCAAGACTATGATTCTAGACTACGATCTTAATGATCTTAAATACCAAAATTAACTAATCTGAGATGAAAGTAATTAAACAAATAGTTTTTTTTTAAATCCAACTTAAAGAAGAATAAATTAACGTGTTTACACTAAAAAGATGCATTTTCAACAATCTTACCAGTCTTAACTAATATGAGATGAAAATAATAAAAACAAATAGTTTTTTTAATAAATCCAACGTAATGAAGAATAAATTAACGTGTTTACCTTGAAAATACACATTTTTAACAATCTTACTTGAGATTAGAGGGAGTAAATATCAGTCAACTAATCTGAGATGAAAATAATTAAACAAATAGTTTTTTATAAATCCAACGTTATGACGCATGGATTTACGTGTTTACACTGAGCATACGCGCTCTGAACAATCTTACTTGATATTAAGGTAGTTGGTCGAGCGAAATCTCAAGGTATCTCATTACGGTGGGAAAAATGGTCAAAATCACCTCAGGGAGCTAATGGACACTTCCTTTCTTTACCTTTTATCGGCGCGAGCAGTGGTGGACCCTCGGGAGGAGCTGCTGGGTCACTAGGTGCGGTTGTTAAGGTCTTTTTTCCTTAGGGGGCACAGCTCTGCAATCAGCGAGCATTTTGAAATATTCAGCTCTCCACCGCGAGCAATGCCCTATAAAACGCATTCGGGGTCAAAGATAATGACTTTCTGGCATTAAAGTGTAATCAATACGCAGCAACTCCGATAAGTAAACTACATTGGACTGACCTCGCTCAGTTTCAAACCAGCGTAAAATGTCACTGATTTCGATTCGGTATTGTTATTTCTAAATAATGAAGGTATTACCGAGAGATATATCGATACAAAAATGCTTGATACGCCATATATTTTAGCAAAATTTAGTTTTGCGAAGCCAAAAATACATTTCAAAGTGCAAAAGGTTGAATGTGTCTACGGTAAATTACAGGATATTTAGAAAAACATTGCTAAAACTTGTTGGCAATAAAATACTTTAAACTATCACAAATAAGCTCTAGGCTTAGATTGCTTGAACAATTGAGAATGGATATCTTTGAAAGCGACACAGGGAACATAATATTAGAGCCCCACTATATTTCCAGGTCCGACAGAAGCGATAAATTAAGAGAGATCTTTTGCCGAAAGGATAGACATGGGAATTCGTTTTTCCCCAGAACCATAAAGGACCTTAATAGATGCTAGTCGTTATTTTGTTAGAGCATTACCTTTTTATGTGCAAATGGCTGGTGTCCTAATACCCCCTGCTACACGCCTTTTAGGTGGCTTGCGGGGTTGTATGTACATGTAGATGTTGATGAAATAGGTTCCTTTTCGTTCAAACCGATAGCTATTAAAATGAAATGGGGTAATTGGAGTAGATAATGTCATATAAAAACTCATATAACTATTCATACCAGAAATTACAACGTGGTATTCCGCAGTGCAATTTAATACAAAAATTGTGGTAGTAAATCATTTGAAGCTATTTTTACTTTTCAATTCGAAAAAAGCATTCTTGGTGACTTCTCTTTGAGCCAAGCGTCGTCCAAACATACCTACCTTACTCGAAAAGACTAATTAAACCTCGGACGGAGGGAGGAAACTCCCGCATAAATACTTTGCGGCCAAGTAGCTTTGTCAAGGGTAGCACGACAAAAAAGAGCCCTCTAATGTGAACTGTATTTTGGTCCGCGAGCCGCGAGACTTTCTCCTCTTGTCCGGGTGGTTATTTCGGCGACGCAAGGGTTTTGAAAGGACAGTGGAGGGCCAAAGGGACACAGCAAAAAGAATAAAAGAGTGCGCTCGACGAGGAGGAGGGGAGAAGAGTTTGAGGAAAGGTCGTATTTTATTATTTTTCTCAGTTATCATTACATCCATACAATTTTTGCTCCCACTAACTTATGTCGCTAACTATAAACAAAAACCTGAAAATTCATTCTACAGTTCTCATTAAATTTCTTCCTTTCCGGCAACCTAGGTTCCTCATTTTATTCCTTTTTAACTGATTTTCAACATCTTATTCATTGTTTTAATAATTTAGCTTCAAGTATACGAGAGGGAAAAAATATGCGTTACAACACCGGCTCTATATACAAAGGCTCGAAATTTAATGGAGAGTTTTGGATTTTGCGGAGGGCTTGGTGAAAAAATATAAAAATATATTGATATGGAGCGGTATTAACAATAAGTAGCTCTTGAAATAAAATAAATGCATTGATAATTAGGAAGTTCATCTATTTTTGACAAACATTCACAAGCCATGATTTCCTTAAAACCATTCTATAAGAAAACACTACCTTCGTTGTCCTTATATTTTAGACGATACATGCTCAGCTCTTATGAGCATTAATAATCGTTCCCGAAGTCATTGCAAGCCCCTTCTAAAAAAAGTATTTTCAAATGACCCATTTTATCGAAGTTAGCAAAGATTGGCGCTGTTTACAACGAGTCCATCAATTTCAAAAAACGGGTACATTTCTTTAGTAAAAATTAAGTACAGGAAATAATTTGGATCGGAAAACTTTTTGAAGCTAATGATCCAACGAAGAAATAAATTTTCTATCGTTTGCTTTTCGTTGCACTGAAATAGATTTCTTCGTTTTCACAGCAGAGCTCCCCAAACTCGGGTGTCTTGCTTTTTTTTTTTACAGCCAGTGGTTACGTTTATCGGTGTAGAACCAATGCGTATGACAATACCGCACGTGAGCACACAGGGACCAAATTTTTTCCATCTCTCTGGTGATAAATAGGTACATAATAACTCTTTTGATGACTTAGGATTGATTTTACTGATTTTCAATGAGTTCTGAGCGTTTAAGAGCACTGCAGTATTATAAAGCACGTCGACTCCTCCCTTTAGATCTCCGCTATATTTCTGGCATACATTTTCTTCTATCTCCAAATTCCATGCAGAAAGAAAAATATCAAATAAAATTACAAAACTTTTGCACGTTGAAACAATTTCCTTCTGTATGGTATATCTTTCAACAGAAGCGCAACCGAGTATTTGCTCGGACGTCGGCCTTTACTTAGCGACTTCTCTAAAAAACACGCCGGACGGGAAGAACCTTCGGCAAGGGTGAGAGGGTCTAAACATAGCGGGAGGGAAACGAGAAACGATAAGGCGCAATCGTAAAAAACCGTGAGATGGGTACGAGGGAGACTGTGATGGGATGTCAGTTGATAGAGGCTGCGAAAGAGAGCTCCGACAACGACATAGGAGCTGCGCCGCGCCCGCCCGTATCGCGATTGAGACGTAAACGTAAAGAATTAATTTCTTAGACCCTTTAACTAGGTTGTAGAGGAGGGAAAAATGTAGTCCATGAGCAGGTTATAACGATGGTGAATGAGGTAGGTGGGTGATTATGGCTGCCTGCTACGCAGGAGGGTTTCATATTATGTACTGAGCAATATGCAGCGATTTCTTCGCACTTCGTTTCCAAATGCTCAGCGCTTGCGATTGACAAATAATCAATGCTAGGGGAAATTGAGCATACTCCACAGATTTCGTGTAGGAGGATCGAGATTTCAAAATTTAATTTGTAAACATTAGTACGTTCCTTTATAGGTCTTAATTATAGCCAGAAGAAAAAAAACTTGGCAAAATTAAATCCCAGTATTTCGAAGCCAGCAACGTTCTACGCCAAGAGTCAGCGTCGTTTACATAATTTTGTAACTTCGTTTAACTCTTTCCCCATCCACAGGATGAGACTCAAAGATCCTTTGATGAGAATGAAATAGCCTTCATGACTTTACTCATACTTTATGCGGAATATTTCCATGTAAATGCGCCCAAAAATGGTCCAATTATTGACAAGGAATCATTTTTATAGTTATCATTTGCAATGGAAATTTTTGCCCTTCACCAAAGAAACCTCTGCACATAATAATAGAAGACAAATTATTACGGTGGCTGGATTGACAGTGCGGTAAGCCCGAGTTCTGATCGAAGAGTGCAAAATTTCCAGTGTAATTTAATTCCTAATTCTGTGGTCCGAGATGGTTTCTTGCGTAATAGACTATTCGACCATCTTTCAGAGCTGAATTCCTTATGTTTTCATCGGGAGATATCTAACTTATTCATCTGAAAATCCACTCTCAGTCTAGTACCTCATCTTTAAGTAGGTAGCACCAATTCGGTGCAGAATAGACTCGAACGACTTGGGTGATGATTTTCCCGTATGACTGTTCGCCAATCCAAAAACATCGTAGCGTCTTTCGTGCAGAACATCTAGGAAAGGGACCCCAGGCTGCCTCCTACTTTCCTCGATCGGTATGATTCCCTACATCCATTATGTAATATTTACAATCCAGTACCTTGTTTCGAGTATCACTTACTTCCTTCGTTTTCACTTCAATAAATATTTTCCATCAATTTGATGATGGTTCATAGGTTACATCGCAACTTTATCATTATCTTTTTTTCTCAAAGAGAGACCTTATAAAACACATAGTCTTTCTGTTTTCGCTAAACATACGGCTTAATTCTCTGACCCCTATTAATTAATCTTAATACCTCTCCATCTTCTTATATTCTTATTTACCAAACACACCATCCTCATTTCCCTCTATCGTGGTCATTAGCAATTTCGGTACACGGGCTATTGATATATTTTGTCCATTTGATAGCATGTATTTTTTCTGTTACATTTCCCATTTAGATGTTCAAAAAATAGCAATCGTTTGTTGACTGATCCGCAAAGATCCGTAAAAAAATTAAGCAAAGATGTAAAGCTTCATGTTTAATGTAATGATATAATTCCATGACCTATAACCATATTAACAGAAGAGACCAAGAAAGATTTCTTTTGACGATTGAATATTTATCATATCGGAAACAATTTCTTTAAAAGAAAACTTCCATATAACACTTAGATTCACAAAGGATTTCAAGTTTTCGTTTCAATTGAATTAATAGGCAGTTATTAACTACGTTATCTAATTTAGCTTCTCTCTATCCTGATTTTTCTGTCCCGAAATTTTTATCCAATAGATTTAGGAAATAAAATTAAAGGGCATATACAATCTTCAACTGGTTTCAGAAGATTGTGGACTTGCAATGGGGAGAACACAGCAAGGAGAATGCACTTAGGAGGACATGAAATCTGAGAAGGAGCACGACCATTACCCTGCAATAAAAAGAAAGGAAAAGATAGAAGTGCAGGGGTGGGTACACGAAGGATCGACGACGGGCACTAAGAAAAGCACCATCCATGGAGAAGAACATTACTACATGCACTTACTCCGTCTCGAGCAAAGTCCTCTGGGAAACCTTTCACGAAGGATAACAAGTAGAGCGAAGACGTTGAAGTGCTCGGTAGAACGGTACAGAAAAGTAATGTCAGTGTATGGGAAGAATTAATATTTTCCCGAGATTTTAAGTTTAGGCTGAGTAAGAGCACAAAATACCTGAGAAAAATAATGATTTCGGAGGATTTTGATTCTAAATTTCTCTAAAATATGGTAGAAACATCGATAATGATTTGAAATTCCATTAAATTTTGGCGCTCATATCGGGTCATTGATATATTTTCCGGCTAACCCCACACCTATTGAAGCTAATTGATCAATTGAACCATACTTTTCACATATATTAATAGGTTCAAAGAAACTCGACATCAACATTTCGGTATACTGATGGGAACACATGCATTTGACGCTAAATTAAAGCCTTCATTTTTTACATTTTCAGACCTTATAGAGAAAGGAATTGTGTAAAGCATAAAGAATTGATAATGCTGCTATTCCACATGAATTACGTGGAAAGTAAATTCAGCCTGGATAGAAAATATGCACTCACGAACATTTGGTAGGCCGTGAGCACAAATGTTGTTGATATAGAGCAAATTTAATCTACGTTTAGGTGGTGGAAGATCGCTTTAAGAAACTTAAGTTACTTATACCATGGAGATGGAAATGGATTTTGACTGTGGCTACGGTAAACCTGTCGGTACCCCAAGATTGATGGTGATATTTGAAAGCAAACGGGGGTTAGAGAAAGATCGATCCATTTAAAAAACGCTCATAATATCTCAAAGCGCTCAGATTTATGACTAAATGGCATTTAAGGCAGGAATCAATTTATAATTCTGCATGAAATTGAGTTTATATTTAGTATAGGTTATATTGCATTAGATTAATGTCAGAGTTATAGTAGAGAATTAAATTACAAAGAATTAATCCGGCTGCGATGGAATATCAGTCAAATTTTGTTTTATTCATGTGGTTAACTCCTGCAAAAAGTAGACGTACAATATACCTATTACGAGAGGAATTCCAGATTCAGAATAATTACATGTATAGGGTACTTTCAGATTCTACTATGGGTTATTAAAACAACCATGAAACTCTTCAATGTATCAGGAAAACTAATATTACATTTGCTTTTGAGTTATACCACTCCTTTCACTTACTACCATCAGCATTAGCTTATTTGGCATAATAAAACACATGCTAGCGCCCAATTACGCAGAAAATGCCTGACGCCAATATATTCAACACGTTTCCGGGGAAGTATCGAGCGAAAAACAGTTACGTCGTAGAATTAAAATTTTATTTACAGGAAATGCATAAAACTTCAAAAGCCCATTTTACAGCTCCGATGTATCAAAAGTAAAAAAAAATCGTGGCGTATTTTCATGACTACATGCCACGGCATGCAAAAATTTAAGCAAAAAGGTCTCACGTGAAAAGAAATTTTTCCGGATTATCCTTGATTTTCGGTAGAATGTTAATTCAACTAACCGTTTGTACGCATAGATAGTCGACTTAAAGGGAGCATTTTTATTGCAATTCAAATGGTTACCCAATATAATTGAGAAGGAAACGAGTTGACTTTATTTAATAATGATTATAATAAAGAAACGTGAGTATTTTGAATATTTTTCACACAGTGATATCCTGTAGAAAATCGATCAATAGCTCAAGAATGCTTTTCCGATACTGATCTCTTTCCCAGCAAGTCCCGGCAGGCAAACTCAATTTCAAATTTCTTATAAATCATCCTATCTCTACTTAATTTTCACTTTCCTCAAGTAGGATTAATTCATTATTATTTAAAAATTGATGATTCTTTCACAGAAATTCAAACAGCTGTAAACATGACAGGAGAAATATGATTGACTCAGATTGCGCATCCTATGATGCAGGCATAAATCTCTAATCGAGATATGGAGAAATTATTGCTATAAAAAATTTAATTTCGCGGACACTTTTGTGCAGAGAACAACGTCATTTACACCACATATGGATGGTAAACCGTAAATGGCAAGACACTGTGAAAAAGGAAAAGAAGATGTAAGCCTAGATTGACCATTTTTTTATTCTTAGCACGATTATTTCTTTACCTTGGTTCAAGTCACTGTTTCTCCTCTTTCCTAATAAAGAGCTGCTTCATAAGGCCTTCAAGGAATCAAATAAGTTGCATATTACGACGACTATTTCATCTCAGAAAATGAGTAGCATGAAAAAATCATTGCGCCGTTAATAATGAGTCAACTGATTATGTGAATACCCTGACAAACTACTCAATATGCTTAAATGGCCAATTAACAAATTTTTAATCAAACTAACCTGATCCGTATCTTTTGCATCCCAACTTAATTATTTCCAATTACCTTTTTTGTCGAGAGGCAAGGTGACTCTGAATGATAACGGTCACAGTTTGAAGCAGAACGTTAAATTTACGCAAAATTTATCATTAATTTTTTTTTACATGTTCACGAAGAACTCGCAATCGTAGTATGAGTCAGAGGTTTTTATTCAGTTAACTATTCAGCTTACAGAACTATTCAGTTAACACTGCGTGACGTAAACCGATATATCCAGACAATGAGAGGATTTATCATTCTCAGTTTTTTGGCACGGAATTTTGCGGGCTTGCTGACACACGGAACTATGCTTTTAACCCCTGGTATGGGCGGATAAAGGCCGGAAACCGTGAAAAAGGAAGTGATGCAACGAGGTTCGCTCCACGCCTCCGGGAACCGATGGAATGGGATGAGAGGAGGTGACTGGGGAGAAGGGGGAGGGTGGGTAGGGGCCGCGCGGGGAGTTCCACTGGTTTAGGATTTCCTGGAATGCGGTTGAGTCAGCCAATACGCCGCGGTACTGAAAATAGTAACGCGGGCAGCATGGAAATGATTCCGCTTAAAAGCCGCTTCTTCTTTCGATGCGATCCGCAAAGGCCACGCTGCAGTGCGAGGGTGAGACCACGGTGGTGATTAAATTTTGCAACCAAACTGACCATTTTGTGGGGGAAAGTTCACTTACTTAAGTTTTTAAATCTGACCAACGCCTCAATACAGCTAAATATCTGAGAAAGTACGATCTCATTGTAGTTTTGTAGCATTTATATTTTTTTAAATATATAAATCAGCCAAGTAATTTCCAATAGCTTCACAATTAGTCGTGAAAAGGCCTTTGCACTCTATTAAAATAAGAAATACAGCTATGTTAGTGTACTCTTGCCAGAGTTTTTATAAACATGGAAATGCCATGTATCTTCTATATACCTGCATGTTATACCACAATTAACGTTTATACAGGTAATTTATCAATTTCACGGTTTATGTAAAACTAGTCGTATTTTTTATTACAATTTTTCTGGCCAATATCAAAATATTGCAATATTTGAAAGCCTCACAAACTCAATTGTGAACTGCCAAATTTTGCGAGCCAAAATTTGCTTCCATAACTGCCACCCTATAAGAACACATCCGGAAGTCTACTTTAGGAAAAAAATTCTATTATATGATTTATCATCAACAAACCATAAAGGAATGGAGATAAATACATTAAGTATTAAGTAATTCATGCTATTAATTTACCTATAGATATTCGTGACTTGACAGTGAAAAAGCAAGCAAACTACTTTATCTGATGTAAAAAGAACGTTATTTTATCTGATGTAACCCCCATGAAATCCAGCTCATGAGGAAAGAAAATTTAACTCTTTTTTTCGAGATGAGACCTCCACTACTATCGGTTTTTATCAACTCGTCCATCGTTTGAAAGAATAACGGAAGTAAAAGGACAAAGGGTGGCTTTATCATGAAAATGTTGGCTTCAATGGATATATAACCCGTGGGATATCGCAAGCACTTTCAATCAGCTCAAAACAATAAAATAAATACATCACATATCATCAACCATTCCTGAGCATACCAAGAGAGGGACTAACCTTTGTTTTTAACAATTCCATTAACTTAATCGTTTAATTATTTGATACGGTTGCAGTAAATAGAATTCATGGTACTGCAAATGCTTTATGAGGATAACACATATTATGTAGAACCCTCGAGCCAAAAAATATTTATAAGATTTTCTTTAGCCCAAAAATATTGGAGACCTATCATTTGAAAGAAAAAATTAACACTAAAACATCAAAATACTTCGGATGCCCAAGTTTTGAAATGCAACAGGGTATACATAAAAATGGTCATTCATGATTAAATTCATTTAATCCATGCAATTATTCGTAAATAGTTATAAACTATTTTTCTAATCTATAAAAGCCTCTATAGCTCGTTTGTATCCCACGCTCAAAATTTGTCGCAGTTACCATTCTGAGTAACTATGAAATTAATGAATTGAAAATTAAAGAGCTAATATTTTTTTCACAGATTTTACATGCTCCCTTCATCAGTTTTTTCACTTAGGAATCAAATAGTAGCAATAAAAAAGTTAAATACATCAAAAATGTAGTTGTTAACATCTAATTATTATTAACAGTTGTTAAATTTAAGGATATCAGTAAAGGAGTGAGATGATTTTGAATTCAAAATTCCGAAAATGAATGCCATGTATCTCCGAGCGCCCACCGCCTATTCATAAGAATCCAAAGGGATTCGAATATTCAATTATGAATGGGTGAGTAAATATTTAATTAATAAAAATGTGTGTAAATGTATAGCATCTATATGAAAATACAGAAAGTAAACTACAGTACCGTTAAAGTAAAAGGAGCGAGCGCAACGTCGTGGAAATCTTTTATCGTAGAAATTGAAGGAATAGCAACTTCAAGGTGAAAAATGAAAATGTTGCGCTGTGATGAAACCATGGTCGGAAAATAAAAATCACAAAGCGGAGTATGTAAAGTTATCATTCCTTCAACGACTATACAATTAAAATGTGAGCCTAAAGATTCTGTACATCTAGTTTTCTATGCTGTAAATTTTCTGGAAAAAGAAGAGATTGGTGTAGTTTTACGAAATTTACGAAGAGATAACATCAAAAATTCAACGTCATATATGCTTTAATTTAGATATCTTAGAAGTCAATTAATTACAATCGATTATAATCTTGGGGAGCGTAGTAGCTGATGGTAGACCGCCTTTGCATATATTTCCACTGAGGCCACAACCACACAATGTTTCTCTATTGTAGTGTTATAATCTATGCCCTAGCCTGTTCATCTGTCTCACAACCATCTCCTACCCCAATTTTCAGTCCTACTCTCCACGAATACTTTCCATCTCTCCGTCGCAATAAACGTCAATAGTGATGCAACGCCGGAATGTTTTCTCGTTACGGATGCTGGGCAACAACAGCGTGGTTGAGGAACTCGGTCATGGTCGGTCCATCGCGAGTTTCCTCGCGGGCTCGCGGGCATATCGTCTCATCATCGCGGGAGAAGAGGAGAGAAGGTCGCGGTGCGAGCGGAGGATTTTGGGGGCCGTTCACCGCTGGGCGGTTTGGCAAGCGGATGAGATGGCGTGGCGATGGAAAGCGAGGCAGGGAGGGAGGGAGGGACCTTGGGAGAAAATATAAAACGGAGGCTCAAAATAATTCATCTTGGAGGGCGCGCAGGTTGGCTAGAGAGTGTAGTCTGCTCACACAGTCTTCTTCTTGGCCTCCACTAAGATTGGTTTACTTATTAAAGATCAGCTTGAACAAATGCAAACAGCTTGCATTTTGATTCGAGTGAATTTTTAAGAAGATTCGAGAAGATTACCATTAGCGAGTTGATTGATATGAAAAAAAAACTTTAAACTTCTCGCGAAGATCAACAGGCATTAATGAGAATGGTTAAATTACATTAATCTGCGGGTTTCCTGATATAGATCTTCTCGATCAAATTAATGCTTGATTCGAGAGAGATATCAGTAGGGAGCTGATTGAAATAAAAGAAAAACCTTAAACTTGTCTTTAAAAAAATATGCTTGTCCTGAAGATTCATCCTTTATATCAAGGTCCCTCATAGAAATTGAACAACTTTAGATTCTGACCTCGTTACCACTCAGAGTGCGGTACCTATATGGCTGCGGGTCATTCCGATTACACCATTTGATGCGACACCAAAATATTTCCCCGGGTTACTGAAGAAGACCGTATGAGCAAAGCACCTAAATATCATCACAATCGCCGGCAGAGATTTTTCTGGGTGGCGTTGAAGCATTGGACACATTATGTCTGATGTTATAAAATCATAAATCTATTTCTGGATATAGCATTTCCTTGCCGAGATCCCAGTGGTCTCCGAGCATTTGGGGAATTCGGAAGCGCGCGCTGCAACGGGGAGGTTATCTTCCGGCAGACAAAGGGAGGAAATGGAGGGCTAGGATGGATCGAGAGAGAAGTTCCAGACGTCGCGTCGGCTGGAATCGCGTGCACTTAAATTGATTTCTTAAGTGGCGGCCAAACCAAAAGGGCTGGTTTTGATACGAGTGGGCTGATTCTAGTGGTTAAATGGACTCGAAGCGACCGCTGTAGATGTAGAAGGGGCAGTAAAAATGTGGAGCAGACCCATGAAGCGTGGTTCGTAAGATTACGACGGTGAGATAATGGTAGATAATCGGTTTTCCTCCTTTCGCTCCACTATCCACCATAAACCATTTGGTGGTTTGAAATATTAAAAATGATCTTGTGGTATAACAATATTTCCAAACTGTTGGAAAACACTAAATGAGATTACAAAAACTGGCAACCTAAAGATTGTGTGAAAATTCTAAGCGTGAATAAATTGATTGAACGGAAAAAATAATTAAAAATGATTTCCCATTGATGGTAAGACTTAAATCGTAGAATAATACGCATGAGTAGGGCTCCTGTAATTTAGCAAACGATTTTTTTAAATTTTTATTTGGTATTAATGTGGAGAAAAGTCACAAAGCGACTGAGCGAGCTAATATTATGACGGCGATAGTGTTATATAAACGATTTTCCTCCTTTTGCTCCACTATCCACCATCCCTTTGACTTCCACTGATGGTGAGAATTAAAACGTAGTTACATGGAATGAGTAGGACTCTTTTAATTTAGCGATCGATTAAAAAAAAAATGATTTTATCCATTCAATCAATATATTCACACGAAGTATATCCACATAATATTTAGGGTTTCTATATATTTTAATTTTACTTACAGTGTTTTCCACAGTTTGGAAATATTTTGTGCCACTACACTATTTTTTATATTTCAAACCACCAAAAAGCCTCCAGTCTTTTTCTAGATACCTGCCACTTAATTCCTATATTACGAATTTTGAAGATGTGGGTCGTTGCGGGTTTGACTACCTAAAACTTCATATTGTATAAAAAAAAGGCTATTCGGGCTTCCAGTCGGGTGGTCTCCTTCATTACTTTTACTTCATATTGTATAGCCTGACGCTGCGCCTACAATGCGGTGTACGTTAGGCCTAGGCTAATCTCTTTTTTTTTAGTACGCAGATTGTTATTTACATTTTTGCAATCGATATAAGTTGTTTGATTTAACAAGTTTATCCTATCTACTTATTTAGAATTTCCTGTTATCATTTAACTGATGTATGCCCCTTTTTATTTTTCAAAGCTTTGTTTATTTTCGTCACTATCCAGATTCTCACCTAATTTCACGTGGGGGAGAGAAGGGGTCCTGGCAAGTATCAAATTATTTTTACCGCAAGAAACAGTGTAATTGTAACTCTAAACCACGATATTAGTAAACTTAAATACTAGTCTTAACTAATCTTATATAAATTTAGGATTATAAAATTAACAACTCAAATTACATTAAATGGTTAATTAGTGAAACTGTAAACTTATAATTTATTTAATTAATCTGAAATGTGCAAATTATGTTAAATGCTCATATTTTGGTTTGAAATTTCCTAAAACTTTTTGTGTCATGCTATTGTTTTTAATTTGTTTATAAAGTTGAAACTTGAAATGTAATATAAATGTGCCACTATGTAGGATAAATAGAACCTTCTGACAATCCATAGGGCTTAGAAGGGCCAATTTGTAAATGCAAATAAAGGCAATCTATATTTAAAAAATAATAGAAAGAAATTGTTTTTTTTAGAAATCCAACTCAATGTATCACAAATTAACGCTTTTACTGCGCATTTTGAACAAGCTCACGTGAGATTAGAGGGAGGGGGAAGGAGCCTAGGCAAATCTCACGATATTTCACTAAGGAGGGATGGAGGGTTCAAAAATCGCCAAAAACACCTCACGTAATTAATAGACGCCCCCTTGCGGTGTCCTCTGCCTCCTGCCACTCATCTCCCAGGCACATTTGAGTATGCAACTTGGCAATCATGACATGCATGCGCATTGCATAAGTACAAGGAGAACATGCTTCCTAAATATTTCACCAGCCGTTCACCACAGCTTGCTCCTTATACGTTCGATGCCTTTCTTTCACTGATAAAATAAAATAATAAAATTATACAAAATTAAAAATAAAATATCCATTCGTATAACATATGTATAACGATTATCTGTCACTGAAAATTGATTGAAAATAATGTAACGTGATCAAAACCAAATACAATAAAATTAATTGAAGCGTTGACATGGGGAACGGTAGTAAAGCCTGAATTACACGATCATTTTATCCGTCATTTCCGAGTGATAATTGCAGCGATCACTAGAGTGATCACTCGCAAGTGATCGTCGCCGGCAATTGTTTTTCGCGATCACTCTTAATGATGAGGATTCCCATCACTTTTTTCATCACTCATATGGTCGCTATGGTTTCCACCGTCACTAAAACCCCATATCAGCCAATCAGAACGCATTCCCGTATGGAGCGATCGCAGCGCAACGTTTGACAATCGTGGGAACGACATAGATAAACAAACACGCTATATATTCTCGTTATGCGGACCCTATGACAACGAGCTGTGATATCGAAAGTGATGCGAAAGGCGACGCGACGGTGGGAGGGACCGTGTGATTCAGATACAGAAAAAAAGAAAGTAGGTGGGGTTGCTTGTATTGGGTGGAATACTTTCACTGATTGCATGCTTTCATGCACTGTCTTTCCATTCTTGACTCCCGTCGATAACACCATAATCGAGCTTAAAATCGTACTGTGGAATAGAAATTAAACATTTTCTTTCAATCAAAGAATTCCAAATTTGCTCTTTAGTCAAAACGGCTTTCAAATGCGGTGTCGAAAAGGCTAGAATGTTAGGACACATGAAGTTATCTGTAAACCAAAGTCAAAGGTCACCGCTACGTAAAATGTCTTAATATTTGAAGCATTGACATGGGAAAGGTGGTAAGTCACTAAATGTGAATTTTACAGGAGACGAAAGAAAGAGGTTTGCCAACATTGTGAAGCTAATATAATTGTACTAACTTCGTCAATCGTAGCAACTGATATATTGTACCAATAGGGTAGTTTCCTTGATCAAAGAAAACGAAAGGCATTGATTGTGATTCGTTACCCACCATTACTGTATTCATAATATACAAATTATTTCGTTTTAGAAATACCGGTTTAGACGAATGGCAATGGTCCATTTTTATCCTCATTTGAAGAGGGCCAGATTGGCGCCCATGCGATGCCACTCCACGTGACGTCACAGGGACCTAGTTTCTATACGAGAAGATAGGAGTTATACATTGTCTGAGGTTACCAATGCATGCATGAGGCGCAGAGCTCAGGGAAACATGTCTTGATAATCACATTTTAAAACTGGCTAAGGTCGGAAAGTTTTCTTCATTTGATAAGGTATAAATAATCCTTATTTAAGCCAAGCGCTACCAGCCAGCAGGGTACTCAGCTTCCCGCTAGCAGCCTGCGTCGTATCAGCGCTCAACTCGCCTCATGGTCACGTCACAGGGCGGCAGCGGGAACCAGAAATACGTCACACGGAGAGATTTCCCGGCATTCATACTTACGCGTCGCGTTTTCGCGCGCTTGAAATTTTTCACTTTTCATTTCATCGCGAAATATAGATATCGTCATTTAAAAATCTAAAAGCGTGAAATACGTACACTAGGAGTAATAACCTTCCGATTTAGGCAGTAAAAAATAATAGGAAACCACCCTATTGACTTTCTACCTTATCCAAGCCATTGACATGTGCATGTACTATCTTCTCCGTATAAAAACGAACTTTCGATTTCTTTCTGATTTTCTACCTTTCCCATGCCAACGCTTCAATTACATTCATTGAAATAATTCGAGCCATAATTAAAAAAGCGCTTATAACAACTAAAATTCTTATATGCTTATAAATATCCAGAGTTGATAGTCGTAATAACCCATTTATTCGAACGAAATGTTTGAATGTCGGGTAAACTTAACATACATGCAGACCACTACAATTTATTGATTTCGACTCAATATTCACTATTAGAAATTAGATTACTTACTCTGATTTAAATAATGATAGCTCTTTTTACTTAAGAAATAAGCTGTAAGTAACCAGTAAAACACTCAAATAAGTCTTCGGTCGAGATCACTTAGTAGATTCTAACAATACATAATTGAAAAAAATACAGTTTTATCCTCTAGCAAAGGATTTTATTTTTGTATAAGACTAAGAAAATTAATTTATGAGGCCAATGTTATTAGAGATATTTGAAATTATTGAAATATTGCCTGAGAAAATTAATGATGGAATTCCTCGTCTCTGAACTCGGTCGATATCTTTCACGATTACGACCAAACCATCATCCATATTTCTAAATACTTTTTTGCATTCATAAAATCATGCATTTTCCAAGCCTTACAGAAAAGCTTATTCCGCTTCAAAATCAATATTTAATTTTCCTGGTAGTAACTACGCCAGGCACCCAAGAGATTGAAGAGTAAAAAAACAGCGAAAGTCTCCATAGGACTACGAGAACTTTAGATGCAACGAGTGAGTAGCTTAAGTACGCGTAGTGCTCGTGGATGCTCTCTTTCAGAGAGTTCTCCCATCGCCAGAGAAAAAATCTACGAGAGATACTCCTCAGTGAGGAAAACCGAAGCGACAAGTGGAGCAGCCTGCCAGAGGTCCTGATAGGAGTCGCTGAAAGGACACCTACCAACTGGTATTCAATCCAATTTTTCCGTATAAATTTTCAGTTTTTAGGACCAGCTATGAATTGCACAATATTATAGGGCACATAAATATATATCCCACTGACAATTATTTGATATATTTCATGCTACAGAAAAGATAATATAGTTATAAAGGGCGTGACACGTTTATTAAGTAGTGGATATGAGCTTTGAACAGGATTAAATGCATTTGTGAATACAATTTAGTTTAAATAACAGTGATCATCCCCTCTATTTCAGTTATGACCTTGTATATGAAAGTGCCTTCATTCATTATTCTACTAATTTATCACTGAATACTCACGATATTACACTCCGAAGCCTATAAATGAATGATAAAATGGTGAGAAAGAATCAAAAGATTGCTTTATTTGACAAAGTACAACATTACTTAAAGTAACCGGGGGTTATTTTTCATAAAACCATATATATGTTTGAAAACCTTGACATTAGTAATCCGACTTGGAGGTGTTTTGATTGTGGAATGTTACACCAAAAATCGGTCGGTTATCGGTTATCTAAAGTCGGTCTCATAAACTTTCTGAGGGTTTCAACATAGTGTTCTTCGATGATGATTTCTGAAAACTAATGCATAAAATAACTAAAAATATTTGGTCAGACGTTAATTTCTAATAATTACTCGGAGAAAATGCATTATTAAATATTTACTGCGGTACAAAAGAGACTGCTTAGATATCAGAACTGCCTCAGAAATACACTATCACTAAATGTACACCATGTGTACCATGTAAATCCAAGTGATATGTTCGCTACTCAAGGATATTATTGATCTCTTACGTGCTACTATGTAACATCACGAAACAGACAGTGTCACAAAATGGGCTGTTTATAAACCGTTGCGATATTATATTTTTGAGGACTGTAAACTCTTAATATGTGTATTACGTGGATAGAGACCTTCAGTATGTTCTATATAACTTCCATCAACCCAATAACTGATCAAGTAATCATAATTTTTGGCAGCAATAATAGAAACTTTGAGGTGGTGCAATCAAAAGTACACTATTATAGAGGATAAAATATTTGCCTATTTTAATAGGTCATACAATTTTCGAAAATAAACAATCTAAACATAATCAAGTTAACGCACGATAAACTTAATTTTAAATATTGGGATCCATGGAAAAAACATTTTTAAAATGTCTATTAAGAAGTGGAAAAGTATATCATATAGCATATAAATTTTAATTTAGTGTATTTTGCTACATGAGCGCCACCTTGAGACTTAGTACGGCTTATTCGTATGAAGACCCTCATCGTATATTAATAACTTTTCGGGGGGGATGAGGGGGTGCCGGGCGGGAAGGTGGTTGGTGAAGGGCAATGGTGACGAAGGCCCTGAATTCGGAAATGTCAGCGAGCGTCCGATGAGCACGCTGCTCAAATCACCATTAAATATGAGTGTAGATATAGGTTGTCTGGCACGAGTGATTTTCAATCAGAGAAGATTGATAAATCGCGCCATTTACGAACAAAACGACGGAAACGGGTGATCAATATATAAAGCCCGTAAATATTTCTTATCCTCAGTATAAATGCATTTTAAATATGGTTAATATGGAAATAAATAGATATAACGGAAAGGTATCAAACTGGGTATGATTACCGATTGCAAAAAGTAGAAACGCCAACGCATCAAGTAGAATCACACTGAAAAAAAATTACCTAAATGAGGGCATAGCGGGAAAATTTTTTCTTCATTGAACATTGAATTTCATACTTGCGAAAGAAAATACACAACAGAGGTAATATAAATAATCAGATTAAAAGAAATAAATTATTAAGCCATTACGAAAGACACCCTATACCTGGTATTTTAAAGCGATGTGGACTAATGACATCTTATTTAAGGGGGCACTTCTCATTTAAACTCTATTCGTGAGAGCTGCCCGGCTTGTGAAATCGTGTAAGACCCCTAACGAGTGAATATCTAAAGCTAGAAAGATCGATATAGGCTTATTAGTGCGAATGTCAGACACCAAAACGGTGAGGAGATGAATTTCTTCTTTATGTTACATAATCTCCGCCTGAAATCTTAGGGTTATGTGTCACGGGGGGGACTAAAGATGTTGCCGTGAGGAACGGCCGTCACGTCCGCTTAAGTCATTGGCTCACGGTCGCACTCTTCCCGTCCCAAGATTAATTCCTTCCTTCCCCATTTCCTTAATTGCTCCCCGTCTTCCAAACAGCTTCCACCCTATCGGCTTCGCAGCGATCCTCCGGCTTAGAGAGAGCGATCTCCGATTTCCTCTCTCTCAAGAGTTCCACCTGCATGAAATATGGAGAGTTGAAATTACAATGTGTATCCCGACATTCACGGCCGGTTCGCCCATTTTCTCTGATGAGCCAATTCGCGCTCGCTTTTCCAGAGGAACCAAGCGGGCACATGCTTCTGATTCATTGATGGCGGGCGGTATGGTTATCGGATGAGTGACGTGGACAACGACCTGAATTAGTGATTTCACGTACTCGCTTTCCCCGACGCTGAGGACCGTTATGAAAACGAAACGGTTTTATCTCCAAAAAGCGACCCCTAGCCCCCTTTTAATTTTTTATGATTTTGTTCCCTCGCAAAATAGTTCACCAAATTTGATGCTCACTTCGTGCTACATTTCTGTCTCCGTTTGGCTCTCTCATTGTCCATGAATAAAACAGGGGTCGCAGAGCAAACCTTTTAAAAGATGCGTATATCCAATTTCCAGCGGGCATGAAGGAGTCGAAATTGTCTGAATATATACTGCCCACTTTCATTAATTATTCAACGCTCAGGATAATTAAAGCTTCTAAATATTTACGAATGGACTCATTTATTGTAGGTGACGAGGGAGAAAATGGCGTATCATACTAAAAGATTAACAGATGATCGAAATAAACCAATTTAAGGCGAGTTTTAACGGGTTTAGGCACATAATGACTCGTTTAAAGAGAAATTTGGTGATGCTAGGAGGATTAATGGATATAGTATATGATGAAGATAGAAATAAATATCGCATCAGGACCATTTATTCAGAGCTTTAAATGAAGCGATATTTGACAAAGTTTGAGGAAAAAACAATAGCCTTTGAAAAATGATTTCTTTAGCTACCGATTCCTGGAATAGTTTTTGGCCAGGGCTTTAGAGAAATTAGGGCTTTAGGCTAAAGGGAAAAAAATGGATATCTGGGAACAATTGTACATCGTTTCTGCCATTAGTAGGAAAGAGGTTATTACTAATGACCATGTTTTTCCCTTCCATTCTCCGATCCTTGACCTCCCTCAGCTAATCGAGGAAAAAACCCTCCGAGCACCTGAAAACAGTCACCTTCCCCCCCTCCCCTACCTCAACCCAGACCAACGGTCGGTTTAAAATCCAGACCCTCCTTTCCACCCCACCTTCCAACCCCATTTCTCAAATGTTGCGAGTGTGCAAATTATATATATTGGTATGGTTAATTTCTTGGTCAGTCTTGAAAATGCTGCAGTGCAGTGAAACATGTTGACTCGTGTGTAATAAAAATATTTTATGTGGAAAGTGCAAAGTGTTTCACTTCATATTTCATAATGGATCTCCACAAAGTATCTGCCTCATCCATCCAATTCATCAAATCAGCCAGCATAGCTGTACAGGCAAAGTTATACAAGAAGTTAACCGTAAAATACAGAATCGCAATGATAAACATCCATTTTAATAGTGTATGTCTATCAAGGAACCTCATCCCAAAATATGTCAACGTACGAATGAGTTCTTCGTCCCGATCGGCCAGACTAGCCCAGAAGGTTGCGCAGAAATCTTGGATCAAGGGAGAACTTCACGAATGGTATACCAGACGAGACAACATCGCTCATCATCGGCACCTCCTCCACACGGAATTAGTACATTGGTTGCATGGTGCGGAGTGGACGGTCTTCGATGATAGTGTCCGGAGTTTGGCAAGTGAAATTGCTTTCAAGAAACTGCAAACGGTGAATAAGAAACTTGAAGGTCTACAACAACGTCAACTGCATCACAAAGATAAAGAAAATGTAAGTTTGGAATTACCCAACCCTTGCTCTTTTTATGATCGAGTTATCAACTTAAGCCAACATAATTTTCAGCCAGAGGAAATAGAGTTGTTAAACAAAGGTCTTAAATATTGCCCAAATTTCCCTAATGGCTCAGAGGACATTAATAATCTGTTAGTAGACTGTGAAATGGCGGTGAGAAGGGAGGACTATACTATTAAACATGTGGTGGCTCACACTATCGGCTCAATTTTTAAAGCGAAGGAGGAGGCAGTGACAAACGAAGGTGGCCGGCGCACGGGTGAAGCAGCTATTGTCACCTCTTTGAGAAAATCTTTGGTGGATAATGGTCTATTAGCAATGAAAGCAGATAAAGGGAATTCTGTAGTGATAATGGACAGGCAGAGATATGTCGATAAGTGTATGGACTTCATTAAGGCTAATGATATTGTGTTACTGAAGGAGGACCCAACGGCTAAATATCAGAAGGAGTGTAAAAAAGCCCTCTCTAATGTTCGAGTCCTTTTTTCTCCAGAGGAAATTAGGAGGGTTATAGTGATGAATCCGCTAGCCCCTAGTTTTTACGGGATGCCGAAAGTGCATAAGCTGGATATCCCTATCCGCCCAGTGATATCTGGTATTTCATCCCCGGCGCACATTCTTGCCAGAGTGCTAAAATGTAAATTCATCGAGTATTCCAATTTCAAAAGCACTCATAGTGTTAAAAATTCCTTTGAATTAGCAACTAAATTACAGGAAGTGAAAACTCGGGAAAAAGGTGTGTTAGTGTCATTTGACATAGTAAGTCTGTTTCCCAGTGTCCCGAGGGAGAAAGCAGTCGAGCTTGCAGAAGAAGTGTTAATTCAATCCCAAGCCCCCCAAAATATTGTGAAGGAACTAATGCATCTCATAAAAATCTGTGTTAAACAGAATTACTTTGTGTTTAATGGTAACCATTACCAACAGGATAATGGACTGGCTATAGGGTCCCCTCTATCACCCTTACTGGCTGAAATATTTCTGAATAATTTGGAGAAAGAATTATTTCAAAGCAATCACCCGCTCTTGAGAAATGTGCAATATTGGTACCGTTACGTCGATGATATTTTGTGTTTATGGAACGGGACTAAGCGCCAAGTGAGAAATTTCGTGAAAATGTTGAATACGATAAATGAAAGCATTAAGTTTACAGTGGAAATCCAGGACAGTGACAAAATAAATTTTCTTGATTTAACTATATCCATTCAGAATGGTAAACACATGTTTGGTGTTTATCGCAAACCAACATGCACTGATCATGTGATCCATGCTAATTCAAAACATCCTCCTAGTCAGAAGCTAGCAGCCTTCCGCAATATGGTCCACAGAGCCATTGTCATTCCCCTAACAAATGAGGAATACCATAAGGAGTTAAACATCATTAAAGCTATAGCTACAGCTAATGGTTTCACGGCTGCTATGATAGACAACATGGTAGCGAAAAAGAAAAAAGAAATTTCCCTTAGGCAGATATATTCGTTGGACCCTAGAGAAGCTCAACGCTGGAGAAAAATAAATTATATTGGAAATGCTTCCCTAAGAGTAGGTAAATTTCTTAATCACCTTGGCATCAAACCAGCTTTCCACAACAGAAAAAATCTAAAATGTTTGCTTCCCAGTGTAAAAGACCGTGTGGATATCAGGGACCAAAGTGGAATTTATAGGCTTAAGTGTGGGGATTGTACGGCGTCATACATTGGACAGACGGGGAGAAGTCTGAAGGTCAGAGCAGAAGAGCATAAGAGGGACTTTGAAAACAGGGAAGGAAAATCCCAGTTCGCGGCACACCTCCTAGAAGATGGACACCGGGCTGACTTCATCCCAGAAATGCTGCAACGAGTTAATAAAGGGAAAAAAATGGATATCTGGGAACAATTGTACATCGTTTCTGCCATTAGTAGGAAAGAGGTTATTACTAATGACCATGTTTTTCCCTTCCATTCTCCGATCCTTGACCTCCCTCAGCTAATCGAGGAAAAAACCCTCCGAGCACCTGAAAACAGTCACCTTCCCCCCCTCCCCTACCTCAACCCAGACCAACGGTCGGTTTAAAATCCAGACCCTCCTTTCCACCCCACCTTCCAACCCCATTTCTCAAATGTTGCGAGTGTGCAAATTATATATATTGGTATGGTTAATTTCTTGGTCAGTCTTGAAAATGCTGCAGTGCAGTGAAACATGTTGACTCGTGTGTAATAAAAATATTTTATGTGGAAAGTGCAAAGTGTTTCACTTCATATTCCTTTAGAGAAACATTTGAATTTAAAGATATGTTGACAACATTGACTTTTTGATATAATTAAATAATGCATGAGATCAGTGGCTGGATAAGGGGACAGATGGGGGGAAGAGGTGACAGATCTCCCCCAAATCCTCAAAGAATAATACCTGAATTGGATTAAAGTTAAATTTTTGTGTCAAAATGATGTAAAATGTATTTCGAGGCATGTCATTTTTCAAAAATTTTCCCGGACCCTTCGTTACCTGTGGGTCGCCTCTTCAACCCATTCCATCTTCCCCAAAGCATGTTCCTACTTGCACCACTGCGTGAGATATTTAATGAAACGCTATAATTCACTATTAATAGTTATTAATAGCAGTGATTAAAGGTTTCTAGAGTATTTAAAAAAGATTCTTTCAAGTTATCAATGACTAAAACATCAGGATATCAGCATTTTACTTAATTTTTGAATAAAATATTCTTCGAAGGTTCTATTTAAGAACGTAATCGAATACACGAAGCGTTTCAACGTTATTACACCAATGACAGCAAAGTCGAAAAGCGTCGGGTCTTCAATTAAGCTTTAGGTGGAACATGCGGAGAATTTTTCATTCATGATGAAACGGTTCCACCTCATGTCACCTGAACTAACCAACGCATCATGTATCTAATCTATGTCGGACAAATTACAGTATTTCTTCGGAAGTGGAGGAAAATGCAAGGAAGCGCGTAATATGCGCCTTTTAACTTGGATATGCCTTCTCTGTGCCATAGTTTGCCATCATCGTGGTTATTATGCCATCAAATCAATGGTATTCATAGAGAAAAGTTAGTATTTAATAACTATTAAGGCAAATAAGCGTTAGTATAAATTAGCTTTTGTGAACTTTTGGTGTGAGAAGTATACTTTGAAAACGTTTCCTTGAAGCAAAAAATATAGCTAACTGTTAAAAATTATCTATTTTCTAAGTGAAAGTGGAGAGAATATAACCAACTTTCAGATAAAGATTATTCATTCATAAAATTTAGATTTTCAGTCCAAATGATGCAATAAATAGTAGCTCCATTTTCAGTACTTCGATATAGCCCAATAGAACTTCTTCTCCTTTATTGGATAAGGTCACGGATACCCCTCAAAAACTCCTTCCCAATACCGCGTCAGAGAGCGAATTGATTTTATCCGGAAAAAATGAAAGGAATGCATTTACTTCGGAAAAAAATGCGACCGAAGTTTATTCAAATTTCTTTTCAAAACTCGGAAAAATCATGGCAATGTATTCCTCGGAGGAAGAGAGTTTTCCCTGTCAAGAGGCGACAGGGGTCGAGGACAGAAGATGACCGCTTGGATGTCAGAAAAATAAAAGGAAAAAATCTTTTTAGACATTCTGAGTTAGTATAAAGAAGGGAACATCACACACACCGTGGGCCCTAGGAAGAGCTTATAGAGAAAGAAGTGGGCCAGAGGGAGACAGATAGGAGGAAAATCGGTAATAAAAGGGGAGGAATAGTGAGGTGCTGAGATCCTGTGACGTTGATGGGGTTACGGAACTCAACTCCAACCAGTCGAGGCCTCTTTCGAGGAGTCTTTCAAACACACTTCCTGCTGAAAAAGGGAGGAAATGTGTGGCATGACAGTGGGATGGGCGAGAGCATCGATTGATTATACGTAAATAAAATATCGATAATATACGCGTAAGTAATGCACAGAATTTCGAAATGGATACTGCGAAAAATAAGTATTCAAAAATGAAACTCATTGCCACAATTTTATATTGACAAGATCATTGTTATGAAACATTTATTAGATTGAGACAATGCACTAACTCTCCAGCGAATCGAATTTGCACGAAAATATTACATGAAAGTGGAATAATCCATATTCTTTCACAAAACCTCTCCACCGAGTTAAAAAAGTTATATCAAATAGACTAAAAATAGCCAAAAAGTCCGCGAATAAATCCTTAAACATCACCTCTCCCACAACATGAACTCATTTGCTTATGTCAGTACTATTCTCTTTCGTGTGAGGAACTAAATTATAATCGATATCAGAGCCGCTTTAATTTTTCACGTAATTAAGGTTTTTTAGGATTTCACATCGAAGGTATTTATCTAGTTTTGGGTGCATCGAAATCATAAGTAAATATTTATTAACGTTTCACGGTAGTAAATAAATCGGAAATAATACAGATGTACTAAATTAAGAAGTTTAGGAAGTTAATGCTAAGTATTCATTCTAATTTCGAGGTAGTGAAATTTCTTCCAATATTTAAAAAAGAGATGAATATGGAAATAATTAAATGGAAACAAAAGAAGGAAAAAATGTGTAACATTACATAAACCAATGCGAAAGCCTGAATACCTAGGCATTTGATTGTATTTGCTAAAAATCATACCACCAACACATAATTTTAAACAATTTCAGCAAAATCAAATCCTAAGCTGGAATAGTTTAGTTGATGTTACCATCTTTATTTAAAATGTAAACGCTCGTATTACCGTAGTTCTTTTGCATAATTTTACATTGAAGTCGTATTCCTATAGGGCTGAAAATTTAAGTTGAATCTCTTACATGTTTTTTCGGGACTTTGAATTGACCCAATGCTAGATTAAGTCCCATTTGTGAAACGATACCATCATGCTCACATTAAAAATCATCCGTCACCGTACCCAAAGAGATGTTTTCAACAACGAATTTTGATACATTTCCGAATAATGCGGTCGTAAACATACATGGCTCTTATCCAGCCACAATCGATGCTCTTCTCCGTGGCTTGCCGGAATGCTGGGAGAGACGGAGGAGTGAGGGAGGAGGGGGAAAAGAGGGATGGGAGGATGAGTAGATTTGGCTGCGGGAAGAGGGGAAGAGGCGATCTGGGAGAGCCCGGCTGAGTTGAGTGAATAAACGCATAGAGGGGGGGCCCCTGTTCCTTCACGGGGCGCCCCGGGGCCGGAAGTGGGTCACGCCTCTTGACACCTCCACTCTTCGGCGGCGACACACCGCGCCGGAATTCGGAACGAGTGATGGGTTCCCTCGCCTGCTCTGCGTGCAGGTCGGCGCCGAAGATAGAGGGGCCGGCAGAAATATATGAATAAATACATGGAAGGTCTGTGAAAAAGGGGTCGGTAAGTTGAGGCGAGGCAGGACCTTGTCCAAAGGAGAGAGCAGTTCGACGCGTATGTGTTTCAACTTATTTTTCCAACCTTTTTTGTAGTTCTTCCAAGTTTTTTCACAGTTATTGTGTTTTTCCAATCTCGAAAATGAAATAAGGTATCAAAAGTATGGTTGCTAGTGGAGTTATATATTAAATCGTGGATTTAAACATTTGTTTTTATATTTTTTATCACGAATATATCGCTTTTTCACCACGTCAAGCCTGATACGATGTCATATATTTTATTTTTGACATCAATGAGCAAAATTGAAGATGGAAACAAATTTTATTTATTATAAAATTCGAGGGAGGATGTCAGCAATATAGTCATACAGTTAGGTTTCTATAAAACCCATAAAAATAGTTGATCTTAGCTTTTATCCAAGGTTAGGGAAACCTACATTAGAGAGAAGAGCGTAGACTATCACTCAAAAGCCTAATGTGGACGTACATGATGAGCTTTTCATTTTTTTTCGCTACTATGACCAAAAAAAGGAAAAATAAACTGATGTCTTGCCCAACAAACATGATGAGGACGTTTGACATTCCGAGAAGTTGCGGTCATCCGTAAGGTAGAAAAATAAAAGGATAAGCAAGAAAAAAAGCTCCCCTATCTTCCGCGGAACAATAGACTAAGTTCCACGAGTTTCTTTTCCCTATTATTCTTTTCAAGAAACAGTCGAAAGAGTTCCGGGAAAAATTCCTACGGATGATGAAGGAAAAGTTGCCACTGTCTGGGAGACTAAGGAGTAGGCCAATACCAACCTCCAAAATATCGAGAGACGGTATCCGATGTTTATTCGCTCAGACTTTCGGAGTATGTTTGATTGGAATTTTTTCCCTAACATTTCCTTGTGCGTCCAACAGCCGGGATTTTCATTCACGATTGATTGGAAAAAGGCCATGATGTTGGTTATAAACGATAGTGGTCGAAGGGGAATCAAAAAATACATGAACTGATTGTTGGTTATATACGGCAGAGGTCCAAGGTGAATAAAAAAATATATTGATCCATTATATCCCAATGTTGCATCTAAGTAACATCAAAAATGTACAAATTTTCAGCTCTATTCAAGAAAGATTTAAAATACGTGTTCTTCATGATGTAAAGTTTAATCGTAAAATATCTAGCCACCACAATAATTATGATTAGCTGAAAAATTTCACATTTTTAAAATGAAAATACTTGAAATTTAATTTCTGCCAGGAGCAGCTCTGGATAAGAAAGGGTTGAAGGAGGCTCAGACGACATTTAATGAAAAAGTAGAGGTCTTCACCAAGTTCCTTTCATGGGCGACTGCAAAATTCTATCGCACGCATATTTGTGTAGGCGGTTGTCAAGATTTCCATGATTACTTAGCATTAAAAAAGTTTGAATCGTCACAAAGTAACGTAGTAGAATGACAGGTTGCATAAATTATGATTCGCGACGATGTAAATTGTTCCGCTGCATTATATTTCAGGACTAATAAAATGGGGCTAAGCTATTTTTATAGACTGAAGATACCTAATTATATCACAGACGGTACATGTGAAAAACTTGAGACGGGGTTTTTCCTTCCACATTTTGGGCCATTTCGTCATAAAAAGTAGTATCTAATTTTTCGATAAAAAGTACGCAGTAAAATTTACACCCCCAGGACTTATGATTACAATATCAACGATACGTCGCAGACAAATCCATTCATGAATCAACGGATCACCTGAAATTATGTGACTGAAAGGATATAATTCTTTTTTTTTTATTAATACTTGGATCTTCCACCAAATCAAGCCGGCGCATCGGCGCTTTGCCAGCAAGATTTATTATACGTTATCGAGAGATATAATAGCGAAAATGCTGGAGACATTTTCTCTAGAAGTAAAAATGGCTCCATTCCACAAAAAGAACTGAAACAGTATACGAAGGGAATTTATCGATGTGATAAAAATCTTCCTAACTACATCATAAAACGGAATTATTGCTGATCATACGAGTCCGAATAACAGATAAAAACATATTGAAACGCTTTTTACTTCTTAAGATGTCAGCTACGTAGCCTTATAGATAAACGTGATGTATGAATTACCAGTCGCTTAATTACAAGACGGTCGAGCAAAACTATGGCCGAAATGCAGGGGTTAGCTTTGTTTACCGTGGAAAGAATGATCCTGTTTACTTGATACCGGGCCGATCGCTTAGCAGTTTCGTCCATGAAAGTTTTCCTCATGGATAAAGGGAAAGTTTTGGCAGAAGAGGGAAAGGGAGGGGGTACGAAAACAACCAATTTTTATTAAGCCGGGGAAAAAAGAATGGCTATCATCAAAATGAGAAAAAAAAGAAAATGTCATTCCTTTTAGAGTTTGGAGCTCGACTCTCCCAAAGCGTTCATCACATCTTTTTCCTTTCTCAATGCTAGAAAAGCACAAAATTTCTCATTTGAGCACCAGCAATAATCGCCTGGCTTGACGATCTCTCGGGCAATCCAAATACTCTAAGCGTCGCTTATTAATCTGTATTAATCCCTCTCCTATTATTCTCTGTCCAATTTCATCAGCGTAAGTATCTGCACCCTGCTGAACTCTCATACGCTCACTGTTTTCAGTGGAAGGAGTGGAATTCATTGAAGACTTTTCGGGTCAAATGAATAGTCTTTGGAATGTATTTTGCGAGTCTTTGGAATCCGAAAGCAGATATTTTCTCAATTATAGAAGCAATAATGCCTTAAAAACATTTTAAAAATACATAAGTTTATTCACGTTGCCTATGCGTTTACTTTTGGGACAATGGTTGCTACGAATATTTTTCTAAGCTAGGTTCTCACTAAAAATATCAACATATTCATCGTAGATCGATATTCCAAAGATTGTTCTGACTCAGCCTCCAACTCCATTCCAGTAGGAGCTAATCTTTTCAAGTTTGCTGACACATTAATTTTCCTTTACATATTTTACAGCTTGACTTTTATATGTATAATAAAAGACCTTATTATAACGAAACATATCAGATGAAACATAAAATACCTTTAGGTACAAAAACTGCGTTACAACCATGCAGTATATTTTTTAATAGCTTGCAAAAATGTTTGAAAACTAAAACAAATACTAATTGCATTACAAGGCTACAACAAAAATTCCTCTGATGTCTCAAATTGGGATAACTATATAATTTAGGCTGAGATAGCAATGGGTGTTTGTACCCACATTCCAAGCCGATTATCATAGAATAACAATGGGAAAAGGAGCGAGGCATATTTAATTAGTTTCACACATAAGAAGCTCGACTCAAGTAGATCGAATCGAAGGCAAATTCCGTCTTATTTAAATATTATATCCAAAGGCCTAGTCCAGAAACGCCAACCATGCATTCTTAAACGCAATTGCCAACTTTCACAGCGAGATCCAAAAATCGTTAGCGAGCGAACTAGGACCTGTGGAACTCGATAGTGACCTGGCCGTTCTTTTTGAATAAAGGTGCGGATCGCCTGCTATATCTGGGGTCACCGTGACGTGAGTGAAATTTACGTCACGGCGTGTTGAGATTCAATCAAATTTCCGACTGACTAATTTCGGCACCGGTTCGAACGAATGCTTCGAACTTGCCACGCACATGACGATCCCGGGGGCAGAAGTCAACCCTTTCCTTCCTTTACCCACGCCCCATTCCCCGTGGGATCGCAACCCGTAATCCCTCATCCCTTTCACCCAATTAAACTCTTTCCCACGCCACAGGCGCTTTACACCTCTCCACCAATCCAGATCACTTTCTGTTTCTCTCCCTCCGACCCTTTATCCAACGGTTCGACGTAAGTGTTTCACTCCCTCTTGCTCAGACGCTTTAAACCTCTACACCAGGGGTCGGCAAACTACGGCTCGCGAGCCGCATACGGCTCTTTCGATGCCAAGCAGCGATTCTTTCGATGCAAAGTTGCTGCTCTTACGATATCATTGTGGCGAAACGTTGTCGAGAACTTCCCAGGTTTTTACTTTTGCCCTGACGCGAGGAACTCTTTTCATCTGCCGCTGAGCATGTGAGGAATAAAACTGCACAAAAACAAGAGCATAACGAAAGAGAACAATTATATCTAAAATACACAAAAACTTCATTAAACCAATATTTAAGGCATAAGTAATTCAAATTCAATAAATTTTTCAATTTAATTAGTATTTCAGCATTAACGTAAAACAACTACTTCCCCAAAACGAACCTTAAACATACAGGAAAATGAGTTTAACGACGTGTGGCAGCACCATAAGACTTTGTTGAATATCTCCGTTAAGTCACGAGCAATGTCACTCCGATAGTCAATTCAAGAGAGAGCGATGGCTCTCACCTACGCTAAAAATTTCACATCAAGTTGCGGCTCTTTCGCTGTCATGTTGCGACGTTTTTGGTGTCAAATTGCAGCCTTCCAGTTCCATGCGCAAAAAAATATGTAATTTTATTTTTTTTAAACTCAAAACAATATTCGAATTAGTAATAAAGCATCGATGTAGACAGAAGAGAGGTTTTAAGCGTCCCTATAATAAATACATTGCTGGTAATTGAAGCACTGTCAAAATGGAACTGTATAGCTGGTTGCATAACCTTTTGGCTATTCCATCTCAAAAGGTTGCCATCCCCTGCTCTACACCAATGCATTTCTAGCCGTAAGCCACAAAGCTATGTTAGTGCGACCTCTCACAGTAGAGTGTCCACTAAATGCTCTAACATTAAGGAGTAAAATGTTCTCGGGTTAGACACCGGATAAGGCTGTTTAATACTGACGTTTGGAAGACTGACACTCCCATCGTTATCAATGCTGAGGCAGATTTCCGAGTTCGGTACTTATTGCACTAAGCCATACAAGTTACTATTACAACAGCGAAAACTTTTTAAAAGGGTTTTAAATTATCCCTAACCGGTACCAAATCTGAGGAAAAATACGAATATTTACCTCCAAGAAGACCTACGAGGTGTTACCAACTTTAAGAGGTTGTCTCGAGAAATGAAGTACATGCTATTTTCAAGAAAACTTCAAAATATGCTCTTCTTTTTACACTTCATCGAATGGCGATTAAAAAATAGGCTTTCCGAGATGTACACCCGGGAATTCGCCTACGATTATCTGCAATTTTACACAGGCTCCGACGACAATACTCGTCTAGGCGTGCGGTAAAAGGTGATTAATGCTGGAATATATAAGCCGTTTCTACAAAGGTCTGATCTAATGGTGATCTTTATAGATTAAAAAAATATCCTAGTCTTCTAAAGGTACTCTGAGGCCATCCGATGTTTTTGCCTAATTTAGGAATATCATAATACCACAACGAACCCATTTGATAAGCCAAAAATAAGTATAAATATTAAATATTTTTCCATAAATAAAATTCAAAAAATAAAATATTTTTCCATGAAATTTCTAAAATACATTTCCAAAATACTTTCTGAAATTATATTTTCTCTTGTTGTAATCACCGGAACCCGAGAAGTAGATTTAATTCCTCCATCATGCGAACGATACTACTATAGGTAAAGCCTCTTTCCTGCTTTTATTAGCGCTCGGCTTTCGCGAACAAGGGATTTGAAATTTTTGAAAACATTCATCTAACAACCAAGCAAAGCGCGAATCAAGGAAAAAGGATTTGCTTGAAATTTGATGACGCGCAGACTCTCGGAGAAGAGCGATGGGAACTCAAAATTACGAGCGCATTAGTGCAGACATGGCGTAATCTTCTAGTTGAAGGTAATAAGAAAGGTCTCGGGGTGCGTATCGAGGGTTGGAAATAAGTTTCTCAGATAATTCAAACTGTAAAGGAAGGATTCATCTACCGAAATGGTTATACTAGACGAAGATAGAGGAATGCAATTCATTGCGCATGACATTGTGAAGACAGGAATAGTAAGGAAAATTCAAATTTTAAAGTAGCAATGAAAAAGTAACGGGAATAATGTGATAGCAGAAGAAGCAATGCAGATATTTGTTAGCATGAGGTTTTGAATACTGATGCTGGAAATAAACTACCTTGCAACCACAAATAATCTTGTGCTGTAAGAGACAAACTAGTATCCATCAATAAGTTCAGATGAAATATTGGCAGTGTCGTAATTTACATAACATTCACGAATACTTTTTTCTCACTCCAAAAAAAGTTCAATATTATAATGTAGCTCCTGCTTGGAATTTTGGAAATTGAATGAGGAAAAGAAGGTTACATTTTCTGGAATCAGCTACATTTTTTAAATTTTAAGCACATTTTTGCTATGTTCTTTATCTTTGTGAACACATAGGCAGTGCAATATAACTTTTACTTGTGATTGGATACGTTTTCAATCAGTAATAGCATCCTAATATTGAATTTTTAGGTGCGATGAATTACTAATTTTTGCTGATTTCTATATTATTAGAATTTAAAAATCCATCATTGCTGCCAACCAATGCCTGGAAGTATTATAATTAGAAAAGTTAGCACTCTCCGTTGGTTTTTGAACAAATGACTGAAGATGAATCTGCCCACCAAGCGCTTTAATAAAACAGATTCTCCGAATCATGAATAACTCCAAATATATGACTCAACAAAATATTTATATTCATCAAAACAAATACATGCAAATTTTTAATTGGATAGAAATTTTTTAGGATAAAATGCGTGAAAATTTTCAATTTCTTCGCTTCATAAAAGCAGGTTTTAGACACTAACAGCGTGATTGACAATTTTTGTTCACGGAAAACAGAAAATATTTTAAACAATTGTACCTACCGCAGGATTACAATAGAAAATTTTTAAGTTTACATCAATATCAATTTTTTTCTCTTTTAAATTTCACAATTATTTTAGCTGAAGAAGACCTTGGAATGAAAAAGTCAGATCTTCGCGACGCGTTGGATGAACTGAAGAGGAAGAACACGCTGAACGGTTTAAAAAAGAATCGTATGGCCTGCCAAACCGAAACATATTCTCCGAAGGGGAACTGCAACAATCCATTCTCCGACCCGATGAGCGCAAAAGACTATAACGCCGCATAGGCGATCGGAGTACTCCATATCTATTTCCTCGGCGTGAATACCTGGGAGAAAATCCATTTCCCGCCAGCTGAAAGGTTTCTCATCCCCACTTAACACTTCCCTTTACGCCCGCCTTCAAGCATTCCTCCCTAGCCTAGGGCGCATTATTTCGCAACGTCCTCCCATTCCGTACCTCCATCAGCTTTCTCGATGTCATAAAGGAGGCTTACGGTAGCGCCACCTTAAACCCTCTTCTCACGCACATTACGTCACGCTGAATCCTAGCGCCAGGAGCGAGGGAACGAGGAGGAAATGCGAAGATCTTTCACGGCCTCGGATAAGAGAATCCGCAAGGGCGAGGAGAAAAAGATAAAAAAATAAAATAATAAAATTCTCACAGCGTCCTGCGTGCCCGCTCTTCTAAGCTCCCATCATGTCCTACACGTGTTATAAGATGTGAGGTGAAAGGAAAGTGGAAAACTGTGGAGAGGGAAAGAGTTTGGTGACTTGGGTGAGGGAAAATATGTCATACCTTCTACCGAGAAAATTCTTCCAGGCCAGGAAAATATGATTAAAGCAATATTTACTCAAGTACCACGCATCACTCAAGTGGTATATCACAGATAGGTACTTCATCAGGTGATTACTTCGAAAGACGTGGCAAATCCGTTATTGGAGGATACTGTCCCTCATGAATTCAGAGAATCGTCTCCTCTCCCTTATTTTTCATTATTTCGTCCAATATCTAAAAACATTTACGTGAGCTCGTCGTCTGCTTGCTGCATACTTACTGCATACTCAAGATGGAGATTGTGTGGAAGGGCTGGAGAATTTCACGGTTGCGGACAGAGGTAAGCCAAGTTACCTTTTTCCTGTTTAGTACACACATTCTCTGAGAAGTATGCCGTCATTTAAACATTGTCTTCAAAGATGCGATCCCTCCTGAATACAGAGTCTCGTTTTCTCTTCCTTAGTTTGCTTTATTTCGCCCAATACCTAAATATATACAGGGTGTTTGAGGAGGAATCTGCGGTAATTCAGGAATTGGTATTGGAGACCATTAAAGCATTCCTTTTGTTCCATAAACATTGGGCCGCAACTCAATAGTTACAAAGCTATGGCAACTTAGTTACCAAGCTATGGCAATAAGTTAGCTCGTCGTCAGATTGTTACATACTTACTACATACTTCGGACGGAGATTGTGTGGAAGGGTTCGCAATTCACGAAGGGGGACGGAGACAGAGGAAATTTAAGGAGAGACTTAAGGTGATACAATGCGTTTTCGGATTGCTCCAACGGCCAATTCCTGCGAAGAGAATTCTCACCACGCGTCGGCACTTGAGGATCAGCAGGTCGGATGGGAGAAGGGTAGACGGGGACCTTGGGGAGTGTTCTCCGGGAAGGGAGGTAAGCAATGGGATGGCCGAAGGAGTGGGAAAATGTTCGGAAGGAAGGGTTTATACGAGGTGGATGGCGGAAAGGGGCCTGTTGTGGAGAATGGCGGGGCTTAAGGAGTGAATAGAAAGAAGATCCGACCGAATTGCCTCGTTCGGCTCGGGATTGTCGTCATGGAAACGGTCGCCTCGAATCTCCCCTCCTCTTCTTTTCTGCCTCCCTGCTCAGGCAAAATATCTCGTGGCTAGGGTTACCAGATGCTTGGAACTTTCCGAACTTGCACCGTACAATAAGAAATTATGAATGGAATATTAGGGGAATTAAAAAAATAAAAGTTTCTCCTTTCAACGGATCCAGAAGGATATCATTTCTGCCTTGAAAATAATACGGTCTTCATTTTACTCGATTTTTACGGCTAAACTTGAAACATGGTCGGCATTTTAAAAACAATAGCAAACAACAAAAAATTATCGATATTGTATTTATGCTTGGTTATATTTTTGTGAATGGTTTTAGCCAGCAAATAATACATAGCTTAGAAGAATGCGATGTTTCAGAATTTTTTAATTCTATTTTCATATTTCCTCTTGCATATGTAAGAGTATTTTGTAACATTTCTTGTATGCTAGAAATTTTTTATCGAGTGAATAACCGGTTACAACGGGTATTATTGTGCTTAAGGCTATTGGCAGCTAATTAAGTTTATTCAGGCGATGTTTGGCGAGAAATTAAGATAGTGAAAGGAAGTGATCGGCCATTTTTGAAAACCTTTACTGACGTACTAAACCCTTTACGTTTAAAAATCTATTTTGCTATTTTATAGCGTAGCTAGCATGATTTGATCATTTGAAAATAAGGATAGCGGCAAAGGTCAGGACAATGAAGGACTGCTCTATAAAGAGAAAACAGACAAGACCTGACAACAGAATAACGGATGAAATTATTTTGAGTTATTTCGATCCCAAAGGCTGAGATGATGATGCAATCTCAAATTAATCAAAAAAGTCTATTTTTGTGCCGTTTATATGAGCTTGCATTATCTTTATTCTATAATCAGACATGTAGAT
Source organism: Ischnura elegans (assembly GCF_921293095.1). NCBI lineage: Eukaryota > Metazoa > Arthropoda > Insecta > Odonata > Coenagrionidae > Ischnura > Ischnura elegans. The sequence continues at coordinate 91,352,127 of NC_060249.1, forward strand.
GACCAAATTTATAGTAATTTCATCGCTTTGGCACTATTTTTGGCAAGATACAGAAGTGAAAAGAATGGTGCTCGATTATTTATATATAATGAAGATTTTCCATTTTTTAAAAATATTTTCCATCGCACGAATACCTCTATGTTGGTATGAGAAAATAAGCCTTTTTTTCGCAGCACATATGATATAATGTGGCGCCGAGGAAATGATGCAATTTTTCAAGCACTTGAAACGCTGGGGGAATATTTCTCTCAGAAAATGCAGGAAGTTATGTTTTCACAAAATAGCGGGCAGCTTTCTTCCTCATTATCCATTTCCAGGAATATTCACTATTTATTTTCTTTGGCAATGTAACTAATGCGAGATTGATAAACATTCCAGGTATTTATTTAATGAGGTTCAAAAAGCGTGGGAGGAGAATGGTTTTACCAACATTTTTGATTTATCAAAGGAAATGGGGTTAGGCTCTCGAAATTATCTCCTCAATGGTACCTTGACCTAAAAATCTACGCGAGACGATACCCTGGATAACGGAGCCCCGTGAGAAACACCGTGCGGGGCAGTGGAGAGAAGTACCCCACTACGGGGGATGTGAGGATTAGACAAATCTTAGGATTTAGCGCGGCCAGAGACTTCTAGAGAAAACAAAAACTTCTGTACCCAATAGTGCCGCAAGTAGATCGGCAAAATCTTTCGCAATACATATTCCTCTCCTTTTCGTGATAACCATCCCATTCATTCCTAAATACATGTTAATAAAAAGGGGAAAACTATAGTTAAGTGATAATTTTCATAGGTTACGATTTAATTTCATCAGAATATAATTAAAAATTATAATTTAACATTTTCAAAATTATTATTATTATAAGTTATGATACATTTCATTTGGTTAAAATATATTATATAATATTGCTGTAGTTCCGTTTTAATTAATGCAATTCGGAGTTATTATTTCCACTTCCTTTTTGCAGTCCTTTTTTTAAAGAGGTTATATTTGAATTCTGGGGACAAAGGGATTCGTTTTTCTCATTAAATTACCCATTTATAGCTCAGAATAAGTCCAACGCAGGGATTCCTAATTAAAATTATTTCCGAGCAGAGGGAAATCCTCCAAGATAACCTCTTAGAAAAAGAACTCGTTTTGTCTCCGAGAAGAACCGTGGCCTATTTTTGAAGAACGAATTTTTTAAGCCTTTTTAGGGAATTTAATCGCTCGAAAAAATATTTCATGGTTCCCGATCAGATTTCGTAGCAGACAATCGTAGGAAGGGTGGATGGTTGACATTTGCCGAAGAAATGATTGAAATGAATAGTAATTTTGCTAATTTAAGTTCCATAATCTAAATTCAGTCATTATTTCTATTGTGGTCTGCTGACGTCATACTCATTCTTTACATGATAAATCCCTACCATTCTTCGTATAATCCTCGAGCAATCTCTTTGTTCATTATGGCCCGTATCTTCTCGGGTACATTGCTTACAAGAAAAAAATTGTAAAACAAATAAAAGAAAAGGAACAGAGAAAAACCAAACACCATGTAGCATGTACTGAAATAAAATATGAAGATATATTAAACCTATTACAAAAATACTTATCGATTTTCCGATGACAACCCATGCAAATTCCATTCGAGATTTACAATATGATATCAGTAAGACCAAATCATAATTTTTGAATCATTTAAGAGAGATAAAATGCATAATTAGGCCACGAGTAATAATCAAACTACTTTAGATACTTCATAATTAAGATTTCATTCATACTTATAGCGAGCGGACAGTTAAAAATCAAAATTTACATAGCAAATGCCAAAAAGAGTTTTACTAGGGGCATTATTTTTATAGCCTGTAAAGGTTAGAGAAAGAATTCCCTCAGAAATATCAAAGCTACTGGTAATCAATATTTTAGTTGCTTGATGAGGTTTCCCGTAATGTTTACACGATTAAAAAGCAAATGATAATTAAATCGGGCAAACATTTTAGACTATGACGTTAAAAGATTATTTTCAATGTACGCTTACCTTTATAAGTAACTTTTCGGAGCTCACAAATACAAGCAGGAAGAAAAATTACATCCCACTTAAAAACATTTCAATGCATTAAACTACTTTTTAATGAACAAAACAACACTGATCTAGGTTTAAGGTCAGGACTTTGGATGATAATTGTGACAAATTTTCCCCAACGCAGCCAGCGTGTTAAATAGGTTAATGCAGATATTATGACGCTTTAATTAAGGCAATAATTAAACGGTGACGCGTTAGAGTAATGGGAGATACAGCGATGTACGCACTTCCTGCTGCAATTATCGCGAGAGGAAGGCAGATACAGGGGCGGGCGTGCGGCAATGTAATTTGTGGAAGAACAATGCAAAGAGGGCAGCACTGTGCTGGTAAACACGACGAGTGATGTAATGCGCCGCCGCGCATTTGCCAGTAATTTTGTTAACAACCTGTCATCCGATATTGGATCTCAACTTAAGCTACGCCAAATTGGCTTAATGGGCCTGCGAATTTCACTGGAGTCACTGTGCACTCAGTACCGAGGTCACGGAAGCATTGGGTAATTCGAAACGAGAGTAGAGGGGAGAAAAAAGGAGAACAATTGTAAAAAAAATTAAATAACGACAGATGCCCAGTGTCAGCGAAAAAAAATCAGCTCGGGAAGGGAATGGGGGTGGTTAGCCTTTTAATACCCAACGTTGCTTCTGAGTAACGTCAAAAATGTATACATTTTCAGCTCTATTCAGGCAAGATTTAAACTAAGTGTTCTATTTTGCTGTAAAGTTTAATGGCGAAATATATAGCTACCCTGATAATTATGACTGACAATGAGTAGAAAATTTTCACATTTTTATAACGAGAAGCCTTGAAATTTAATTTCTCCCACGATCAGCTCTGGTTTAGGAAGGGTTAAGGAATACCCCGTTACACTAATTTTAAGATAATGTGGAAGATCCGAATAGAGCCGTTCGCAAGCTACTCATACGTGACTCCACATAACTCTGAAATCCACATGTTCGTCAAAAACATAATCGACTATTCGCCTCTCTGCGGAATAAGCAAGAACCGCGGTAGAAATTATAGGAGCATCAAGCATAAATTTCTGCTGATGTGATCGTAAGAATCTCAGAGAATAGGCAAACAAGAATGATTTCCGGCTTCACTGCATGCAAAAAAGTTGATTTGACATACTACAGGATCAGGTGATGGGTCTGACGAACATGATTGGCCGGTTTAGATATTAACGATTGTTTTCCCGCTATTTATGTACTTTCGACCATGCGCCTCTTTGAAGAAGATGTGAGAAATGCTAAATTAGTGATCGTATTTAGATTTTTAATTATATTTAGAATAAATTTCGTTCTCACGAAGACATTCACAGCTCTTTTTTTATTGTTTCATTGGCCAACATTTTTCATTTCTTAGAGTAAGGTTACATTTTTGGATGTAGTTTAGTTACAGCACCGCCACTTTGAGCGATCTCGTGCATTTACTTTGAGGTAAAAACAGCATTGGAAGTGATGTTCACACAGTGGCGACACTTCATTACACGGGTCTGAGTACCGGGTACCTGTTGACTCTAATTAGTGATTTCCAATTCAGAAATTTCAGTCATAGCTTAATTCGCAGAATCCTAAGATGGCTCTAGTAAGATTTTACTCTGAGGGCTCACAACGGAAGGTTGGAACTCGAAGTATTATGGCTAGTTAGTAATCCTCACACACATTCATGGACTCCATGGCTTGACGGAAATGTTAGTATTCCCTGAGATGAACGCGCATATTGTTATCTCTAAAGGAAACGCAGGAAGGTGACATTTCTCATTCCACCCATAAACACGTCCAGGTTAATAGTTTTCCAGGTGTCATTCAAGGAGTCATTCAAGTCGTGCGTGAGCCGACTTAAGACATTTTTCGACCCCCTTCGAAAGAGAACCGAGGGAATGACACCTGGAAAACTATTAACCTGGACGTGCTATGGGTGGAAGGAGAAAGATCCCCTTCCTGCGTTTCCTTTAGAGATAACAATATGCGCGTTCATCTCAGGGAGTACTAACATTTTCGCCAAGCCATGGAGTCCATGAACGTGTGTGAGGATTACTAACTAGCCATACTACTTCGAGTAAAATCCACTGGGTCTCAAGAAGACTACGCACAGGAATGGAGGTTGAACAGTATTGACTCGGTCACGTCCACTCGGCACAAGTTTTGCTTTGACCTTTATGCTGACTCTTCCCACTCGTTCAAGATGCCATCCATTCCTTCGCGGTTCACTTTGAAAGCAAAATTAAGAACTGTCTCGGCGGGAATATTTTCCTCGATAATTACCTGTTCTGGTGCCTAAATTTTAGCTTATAACCTCCTCGAACAAATGATATGTTTTCAGAGAAACCTGTTCCTCTCGAAATGACCTCAGACATTGCATTTTTGCGTCCCATGTTCATTTAAAAGCTCCTTTTCTTCAAGTTTTGGTCGTCGATAGCATATAATTTTATAAGCAAACTCAAAAACAACTAGCACTATGGAGAATTTCATTAGCAGTAGGCACTAGCCATAGAGAAAGTCTTAGGGTGAAATTACTGGTTTTTTTAGTGAAAAGATACCAGTTACGAAAATACGTGGACTATTAACGAGAATGGGCATTACCTTCCCAGCATTTTCCTACGAAAACAGCTAAATATAATATTTAAACGCAATGCACAATCTTACTTATGTTGATTCCTGTCTGCCTACTCCCTCTAACGTACCTACGAATATGTAAAATAATTCAGAATCGCCCACCACAAAAAATATCTTACGTAATACTACAATGGCCGCTAAGAAACAAAAAGTGATAGGTATCCTGAGACGGGAAGGTAAACACATCTCATCAAATAAATGGAGGTTTCTGTTAAATTACAGCTTTGAATAAATATGTGTAAATAGGCTATAAAAGTGAAATATCAGGTGCACGCCTATAAAATAAGCAAGAAGTTAAAAGCTTAAACACAATGAATGAAGTAAACATTTACCCGAAAAATTATTATAAACTTCATTTTTGAGAATTACCAAGGTGACCAGCGTCAACGGAATTAAGATTATGTGTACAAGCACTCCAAATATGAGGAAAGACATACTGATAAAAAAGATAGGGACAAAGTCATCCTAATCATACCATACACACATAAATGTATACATAATAGCAATACTCAGCACCCTAATGGATACTCTCTTCCCTTAAGATTTCTTTAGCAATAATATGTACAAAGGTACTTTACCAACTTCACTTTCTCGCTACTGCCACGAGATGAAGCACACCAACTCACCTGAAAAGAAGGAGAAAATACTTTAATGATACAATTAAGTTTAATACGCATAGAAGAAAGGAAGGAGACAATGTATTGACACATGAATAATTACACCTTATACGAAGTAAAAAAACTGGAAATATCTAATGGGAAAAATTAATTAACAAAAATCGAACGAAGATTGTGAAACATTTACTGCTTTCAATTATTAAATGAATAAAATTCAGTAAAATGTGCACATAATAGTTATTTTGACCTTCTCAATTATTTCCATCATGCTTCTTTTCGTCAAATGAAATGAGCTTGAGTGTATTTTCAATGATATGGAAGAGTGACTGTAAAAGCCATTAAAAATGGAATTATATTATTTTATTCTCACTGCACTAATGAATGGCATAGTGTTCATTAAAGGTAAAAAATGATGATAACGGTACAAAGATAAAAGATTAGAGTGGACAGAAATGATATCGTTGGGGAAGCAATTAATTTATAAAGTATATAGCACTAGGTAGTATTTTAAGCACCAAAAATCCTTTTGGAGTGATTGTAATGATAAATATGCACTCACAAGTTTCAGAGCATAACCTTTAATTAGAATGTTCTGCTCAATTTATTTGTCAATAGTTCTGTATTTTTCAAGTAGGCTTCCGCGGAGATTATGATGATATCTGGTGATTTTTCCGGGTATTCTTCCGCGTTTATCCATATTGTCCTACAAAATGGATAAACGCGGAAGAATACCCGGAAAAATCACCAGATACCAGTTCTGTATTTTACTCGAATTTGAGGAGCCTTTAACATCTAAGAAAATTTTCATAGAATTCAATAATTCATACCGAGGAAAAACACCTAAAAGATTGCCATATACAAAATCCAAACTATGATCCGGGAGAGAATAATTTATTTTTAATAAATTTACATCAAGTTCTAAAGCATCGATCAAGCGCCTCATGTCATAAGGAATGCACGACTTTTCAAAATATGAGGCACCCGAATTTTCAGATAAGCTCTATAAATATTCTGGTCCATCGTAAGATTAAGACGGATCAAGCAGGACACCGAGGGAACTTTCAAGTAAAGGATTTATTATTATTCTTCCGATACATGAGAAAATTACTCGGGAAATGGCAAAACTCCTTACAAAGGGATAGTGGAAGCTGATCAAGACGCGAACACCGAATCCATCCCAAACGAAGATTAATTATTTCGGCCTCAACGTGAAATGAATAGAGATTGAACGGTTGGGCCTACTCCTTTTTCATCTCCGTCAAATTAATACCCTGAGCAGGACAAAGCCATGAATGGTAATCTAGTCTGGTCATAACTGGTATCCGAACTTTCAACTTCAATAACTGGATTACGTAATGCCGCTTTTTTCTTTCTTCTTCTGACAGGTTTTCAGACTGAATGAATGACGGTGAAAAAATCGAAGTGAGTTAAAAAAGTGTGCAGATACCTCACATTTTTTTGATGAAATACTTCATTAACTGCAAAATAACGCTGTCATTTTAAATTCACTCGGCAATACATACGAACTTTTGGTTGCATTATTTATTATATGTGAATTATATTCTGTTTTTACTACATTGTTATTTTTGGCACGTTAAAATGAGTCCGTTGACATTACAGGATCAATAGTAGTAAAAATCAGCCCTGAAGTCTTTCTGAAATAATGAGCGACATTTCGTAATGAGAAACAAAAATTGATGAGGATGTTGCAAAAAGTCTTATCATCGTCATACGAGGGCGGTTTTTTTTCACCCTACGATCGCTCGGCAAAAACTTCATACAAGTACTGCGTGGATACGGCAACTGCACATCCTCTGCACCACACGTTCAAGTCATTTCTGACCGTAAGTTGTTAGTTTAAGGTAAGTGGCAATCTCATTAACTACACTGCCTCAATAGATTCTCCCGCAAAAGTGAGCACCGCGGAGCGACAGCCAGAAAACTCGCCGAATGGCTTCAACAATGACACATCTTCGCCTTTATGCCGATATAAGAGAATTTTTGAGTTAATACAGCTGCTCAGGGTGAAACATTACGCCCATTTCCATTCAAAACAAAAGAAGAGACATGCTGACTTCTGATCCATGACAACGTCCGTCATGTCTGCGCTGCCAAACTGCTCCCCGAGCAATTGCAAGGGGACATTTCCGATCACATAATTTCGCATAATGTCGACCTAGTGTCGTGTGACATCCATCTTTGCGCTGACATGAAGATTTGGCTGGGAGGGAAGCTTTTTTAAACGGGCGATGAGCTTCAGGAAAAAGGTAAAATTCTTTGAAAATCATTGGCGGTAACGTTCTATGAAGAATGTGTAGTGAAGCTTGTCCACAGGAACGACCAATTCCTCAATCGCCTCGGCGATTATGTCGAAAGGACACCATGAGTGTGCTCAATATTCAGCAATGGAATAATTTTCAATGGATCACCTCGTCTTTTGTTCATGAGCCATCGGAGCTTGAAAAAAGCGGCTATCGCACAAACCCTCTGCTCTAAAAAAACATCATCGTCAAATTGATCGTCCTAATCTTATTGCATTACATTGCTGAATTAAAACAGGTGACGCGCGAAATCCCTATCCCACGATACGAAAGAGTTTAAATACATATACAGCGATGATTCCCCACGGCCACCAATGCGAAATTTACACATATTTGGAAATTCAAGTTACATTTGATGAGCTGTTATTACCCTCGGGATGTTCAAGAAAGTCACGGAAGCACTTTTCATCCAACCGTGAAACGTTCAAAAGGCTGCAGATTAACAGCGCATGAACCGCAAGCGTAAAACGCTGCCATTTTCAGTTTTGTCCTTCATTAATTGTGCGTGAATCATTTACGGCGATAAAATGTTCCTTTGACGGGTTTATTCAATTTCAAAATCCGAGCCTGGATTTATAATCTCTATCCCTTCATTAGTCGCATGCATAATTAATGACTATGTTTAGTGGGGGAAAAAATAAAATAAGCCCATAATATCATATTAATCATTTGCATTAAATTCAAAATTGGACGTCGCTCTCTGAATACTCAATCTATATTTTGTTGATCCATGATTTTGGTCACGTAATACACCGGTGAAATTTATATTTCACATGGTCTCCATGATTTTTATAGATAATGTTTACATTATTTGATATTTTCGACGGTTTATATGACAGTTCAAGTGTAAATTTATGAAAAAAAAAACAATTACACCGGAATTTTTTATTTTATTAAACAGAAATGGAATATAGTAATTTAGAATTTCCATGTTGATTTTTCAAAATATTTATAAAAGGAATGCAAGTAGTATGATTCTAAAAATAAACCCGAATTCTATTCAGTCTTTTGACATCCATATTGTCAAATAAAAGCTCATATTTTTTATTCTTACAGAATTGCAAATTTGTTTGAAAAAAGAAAGGTAAATAGAGTGTAATATGTTTAAAGTTTAGTAAGGATCTTTTATGCAGTATCTTAACCAATTACTAATAGGGCTAAAGAACATCATTAAATGATCTCTCATTTAACTCTGCCAGAACCATTATCCATTTTCTGAATATATCCCGATCGCCTCTTTAATTCACAATCCTTCTTTTCAATTTATATTGACTTTTTTTTTATCCCGCCGATTGAAACTCAGATGAAAAACGAAGGCTATCGAAGCATGCTTACGAGTCTTCCCACAAGATAGCGCGGTATATAGCTCAAAAATTAAAAATTTTCCTCGGTATTTTGTTTAAGGTCGCCACAAAAATGTTGTTGAGCGGTATGGGTTCTCTTAAGGTTCTCTAGTAATGGGTTCTCTTTTAGCTAGAGCGGCATCGGCTGAAGTCCAGTCTTGTACTCGAGTTACCTACTATTCACGCAAAAGAGTCGATAAAAAATTGAAAAAAAGAAAACAAAATGAGGAATTAAATGTGAGGGCAATCTTATACCTCAGCGCAAAGCAAAAGTCAAAAATGATTTTTTAAAAGGTATTTTCAGTAGTCAGCTTGACTAGTTTCAACATTGCTTCGAACCTTTGCACACTAAACTGTTGACGACACACCATGACTTCAATACAAATTCACAATATAAGAGGTAAATGCTCAATAAATATATTTATTTATTAACAAAAGGTATGTAAGACCCGGAATGACGAATCTAAAATCCGGAAAACTAAATATATTTGCGTAATTTAGGCTAAGTCCGTGTAGTGATTATCGTTTTGCGATGTTGGTTCCAGATATTCCCAGCCAGTTTCAGGCAGTTTTTCGCAAGTGTCCTTCTTATCAAATCATGAACTTATAAATTCCCGTACATTTTTAGACTGGTCACAAATTTTTGCTTCTTAAGGCCTGGTTACACGATACATTAACACGTACGGGTTAATGTCCAAATGTATGAACGAGGGAATGAACGCCAAAATGCACCGTGTAACCACCCAACTTGTGCGAATGCATGCACAAAAAATAGAACCTGCTCTAATTTGGTTCATGCATTCGTACTTGTTCCGTTCCGGTCCACCAAAATCATTCACACAAACGTACATTAACTCATAGGTGTTAATGTACCGTGTTTTCAGGCCTTAATAAGTGTCGTCTCATCGACGTCTTGCTTTAAACGGTTCCAAATTCTCCATTCTTCTGGTGCTACCGCGTCTGGTTGTTTCTTGATGACAACAGTTTCGCTAGCACTGCCACTAGAGTCTTCAGGTCGAAGAAACAACCAGACGCAGTAGCACCGGAAGAATGGAGATTTTGGAACCTCGAAACCGCGGAAACCTACGCAGTCACATTACTTTAAACGGCTTCGCTAGCTCAAAATAACCATTTTTCTCACTAAGAGCCTATGTTAAATTATCCTAATTTTTCGGTCAAATATCTCAAAATCGGCACGTGGGAATTCCCTTTTCTTTGCATCTTTGAAGTGTATCTTTCAAAGAGTATGTGACGAAGTTTCATCAAATTTATCAAAATAAAATTTTTTAATTTTAAAATAAACTCCATTGTTTCAGGCTTTACTTTGTGAAAATCCATTGTACACAATAAAAAGTTATGGTAATTTTTCACACAATTTATTAAGACAATTTATTTATTTTTTATTTATTATAGCAACGAATAAACAACAAAATAACTATTTCTGTACCTGAAGATGTCGCCTCTGCGACGAAACCGGTCGTCTTAATAAATTGTGTGAAGAAGTACCATAACTTTTTGTTGTGTAAATTCTTTTTACTTTTAACGAGGCGCTATAACTACATTAAAATCCTTTTCCTCCTTCCCAAACTATCAGGGGGGTATCTCAAGGATTAGCGCACGACGCACTCTTCCCTCCGCATCCTTTTGACCCGCTAACCCAGCTTGCGGCTTAAACACACCACATCCGCCGTCGTATTTCCTCCGAAACTTCCCTCATTCCGAGAAAACATAAATATTTTGACGTGAGGAATCGATCACAGGGATATAATCCACCATATGGGATCTCTTGAGCGCACGAGGAGCGTCTGTGTGCTCAGAGAGAAGAGAATTTTCAGACAGAACATCCAGCATCCAGAGGTCTGCGTGCATCTTAAGCAGCTCGCGCAATGTGGAAACCTTAGAAAAAATCTCACGGCGGAAGCACAGTACAAAATTCTCAACTTTGTGGAGCTATGAGTTTTACATTACACATGGATTGAAGCGTGACAAATAAGCACATTTCAGTTTCTCAATCCGTCACCTACTTCGGAATTCAAGATTCGGTGCTGTTCTTTCCGCTAAATATTAAAAAAAAAATATTTTTGCAAGACTACGGAAATCTCCTTACCAGCAAAAAATATTTAACGAAAAAGAATGACCTATCTATGGGCGTATGCAGATTCTTATTTAAACCAAGTTCAAACCAGTAAATAATGTTTTCGCTTATTTTGCGAGTAAGCATTGGCTAAAATCATCGCTCTCAAACTTATTTTCGGATTGGTATGTGAAAAGATATATACATCACCCACTAGACCAGTGCAATTAGCATGGTCACTTAGTACGCTGCATTTAACTTCCCCTGTCTGCCCCCACATCTCTATCGACTAAATCCAGAGATTAAACACTGATCTCCAGAGATTCTAAGCGAAGATTAGTTTGGATTGGCGAGGGTGGAGCTCATTTCAAACCAACCCACAATCATGAGAATTCCTCGCATTTGGGATAAAGACGCTAGTTCATTTTATTAAGCCAAGTCGCACTTCGAGGATTTTTATTTGCGGCGTCTGAAGTCTTCCCTCTGATTTGAACGTTAGATTCGCATCAGTAGCTCAAAGCTCTACCTACTGAGCTACCGACCCCCCTCTAAGGAAAACTGTGTGATTGAACATTTCTTTCCGAAAATTGATCGACTTCAATGGCATACTGCGTGATAATATAGCTGTAGAACGAAGTTCCTACCCACTAGCAACAGCCACCCTCTCAACTACAACGCATACAATAGCATAATAAAAAATAAATTCAGTAGTAAATCAACAAAAAATAAGTCTGGAATTTTGACGAATCTTTTTGCATTATTTATTAATAGTAACTAAGCAAGTACAATTTATGGTTACCTATTAATTTTGATTACTAAAATATAAATAAATTTTTCTTAAGTTTTTTGATCTTTTATTACAACTCATTTTGATTTATTTATACCAAGACTGCATATTATATTTAGGTTATATTTTTATTCAGATTGCATGTATTTCGTAGCTTGATGCATTGTAAAAAAGGCGTAAATATTCTTTTTTGTTCAAAACAAGGCATAAACAAAATGATCCTTATTTTTGTACATACATTCGGAAATTTTCAGTTATTGTACAACATCAGCAATCAGTGGCGGATTTATAGGAGGGTGGATAAGAGGCTATAGCCCCCCCTTGGGTATACAATATATACCAGATAGAATGATAATTTTTTCTGACCCCCACCACTGCTGTATTATTATTATTAATATTATTATTATTATCCTATAATTTTCTTCAGTTTTCACTGAGTTGTTTTAGTGTAAAGAGCACGGGTTCTCTCCAAGGTAACTCTTTACTGTTCTATTGCATTGAGAAATTTTCTCGTGATATGACAGGTTGAAATTATTACAGCCTTTTGCAATTGAATGTATGCATTTGGATGGAGGTTGAGTATTTTGAAGCTATTCTGTAAATGTTTTGGGATAATACCGGTAGCTGAGATGACAATTGGAGCTATATAAACCTATTCCATATTCCATATTCTTTTTATTTCTATTGCCAATTCGTGGTACTTATTTATTTTTCAGGCTATTGTCTTTTCAATGTTATGCGACAGTGGCACAGCAATATCAACTATGTAACAAGTTCTATATTTCTTGTCAACCAACATTATAGCTGGTCTATTATTAACTATAGTTTTATCTGTTTGGATAGGCAAATCGTAGTAAATGTTAAATGCGCTGTTTTCAAGCATTTTTATTATTATTATACCCCCAGAGAACCCGCCCCATCTGAAAATATGGCCACATAACTGATAGTAATATCACTTCTAGTTGCCATCATAGCTTTTGGTTATTCCTAGTGGTAAGGAACTGAAAAGTTCCTCCGCATACCTACTAAGCACCATGACTTCCTCCATATATCCATCAGCGCACGCGTTTCCACAGCCGGTTCTCCAACCTTCCACTCCCTCCTGATTAATTCCTCCCAACGTCTCTCCAATTCATAATTCTCAGTGTTTCCCATTAACACACCACTTCCCTTCTCCCTACAGCCTCCCAGGAGCGTTCATCGAGAGATGACGTGAGCCGAGTGAGTCGGTCGAGCTGACTAAGCAATTCCGCGGATCGCGTTTAACGTGAATCCATCCGCCCCATCAAACGTCCGCGATCTGCATAAATGCCCTCCTTATCATTCGGAATAATTCCTTCGACAGATGAAAAAGCTTAATAAGTAGAATTTCGCGCGTAGCCTGCTGGGAGCCGACCCTCAAATTTTTTTCGGGCTTACCATTAAACTCATAACTCTGCATTAAACTCATTCCGCTGCATAACTCTGCTTCATTCCAAATGTAAACGTAAGTCATTCATACGTAAGAGTTTACAATAGATTTTGCTATATCATTACCTAGTAGATTTTTCTATGTAATTCCACACACGGCAGTAACCTTGCAAAAGTGGTAAACGTTCACCGTGTGTACCATAAGGTAAAGATTATAATAAGCTGTTAACACTGGCTTCTAAGATAACCGCCGAAACACTCAAACATTGTGCCCCACCAGAAAATGTTTCTGGCTATAGGCCTGCCAGTGATCCCACTTCTATTAGTTTTTAACTCCTTGTACTTTTTTTCATCCCCTACAAATACTGTGGACATTTAGTCGTAGCATCGCATCGCAAGATAAAACAGAGATTTTTGAACATGAAATTTGTTAATGATTAGGATATTCAGCAAGGGTAGGAAAATTCAAGATTTCTGGAGAAAAGTTTCCGCAATAAATTCTCAAAATTATCATGGAATGAGAAAATGAGCAGGAATGAGACATAAAAAATCGGGTTTCCACGAAATCTTTACCTCACTAAGCTTCTCTCTGAAGTAGAACCACAATGGAGTCGATCAAACCACTAGAATTGAGCACGAATTGAGTAGCATGAGGAAATAATAATAAAGATATGGCAGTAAAAAGAAAAAAAGTATTTCTTTCTTCCATCTTATTTGATTAGATCCAAACAATTCCTTTGTATCATCTCCCGGACTAAGTGAAACGATGAATATAGGTAAGTGGAATTTTTACATGAATTTAAAGATAGGAAAATTGAACACTTAAAGTATTTTTTGTGCAGTGGAACATCTATTTAATTTTTATTAACCCACCAGGCCCCTCATCCAAGACAAAACATGATGTGAGATGCTTAGACCGGGGGGGGGGCGCTAAAGATCAGTTTGTTGCCCCCTTCCCTTGATTCCCCATCGCTCCTTCCCTATGCCTCCCTTAACTTTAAATTATAATAAACCCGTAAGCTATTTTTTTGAGATACGGTAGTTGAAATTATACGACGTATGTTTGATATTGAGACATTTTATTAATATTATTTATTTATAACTTATAAATTAATAATTATTGTAGAATAACTTAATTAGAAAAGTCAAATATCTTTTTCAAATAAACTTGCCAAATTTTGTCACCCTCTGAAATCTGCCGCCCGGGGCACGTGCCCCCTCTGCACCGTCCTAGTTCCTGGCCTGCTCAAACGAGACAAATACAAAATGTAACGTGATGGGACACCATTTACATCCGTCACCGCGAAAGCCGAGATCTAATGACTCTTATAATCCGTCTCCATGATTTTCCTCTCTTCCCTTCGTTTCATCCTAATTCGTCTCTCTCATTTACCATACTCTCCACGAATGTTCGCTCCTCGTGTTTCCACGTCAACACTCCAGTTTTTACATCCATAAATCCTCTTCCTCTCCTCTCTTCCCCCCCCCTTTGGACCCCTCTGCTCCCTTCCTCCCTTCCTCCCTTCCTGCTTCCTCTGGACGAACAACTAATCCGCTCTCGAGGACCCAATGTTTCACCGAAATAAAGATTAGTCACCTTTACTCCGGTGCCCACAAATAGCGGTGTTTTCGTCATTTAGAGACCTTGCCTCCGACGGAAGCAGCAAAAAAGTAGTGACGTAACCAAAATGAACATGTCCCTCAGCATGTTTTGCCTTTGAAAAATATGTCTATAAATATATGATTGACTTTATAGATAAAGGAAATAATTTTTCACGATGATCTTCCCAAGATAGCCAGCTACGCTATTGGATGAGAATAAAAATATAGTATACAAGGAAAGCTTTTAAGTTGAAGTAGTCCAAATAATAAGCATGTATTATTTTATCCTTGTAGTTTTATTTATATAATGCTGTAAAAACTAAAAAAGTTATGAAAAAAGACAAAAGTTAAGTCGCTTCTCACGGACATAGCTGCAACACATCCATTACCAGTTACGATTTCAAAAGAATGAATACAAAAAGATAAGGTGGGTATCGCAAGGATAATTTATTTCTTCATAGAATGCTTTCAGTCTAAGAAGATTTTTGATTTAGGAAGTTGAGGTGTCGTACTAAAAGAAACGTAATGGACTTGCGTGGCAATAGAGAAGATGTAAAGGCGAAAAGCCGGTCTGAAAGAAAGGCTAAAAGGGCTTAAGATTTAAGCGAGCTTAAGAAATCCCGAGCCCTTCGTGGGGAAAAAGAAGATGAGCATAGAACGGCGAGAGAAATACTGTCCGTAATTAAGGAGTAGCAGAGCAAACGGTCCGACGAATGGATCAATGGTGAGATAAGGGTCGAATACTGATGAAATCTCCGGAAAGGAACGGAAAATTATAGGCTAGAGAGAATCGGAATAGGGCAAGAGAGGGAAGTAAACAGACATATTTAATAACAACCGAAGAAAATAAAATAGTTCAGGTAATATAGTGATTTTGAAATTATTATTAGTTCACGACAACTGACAACTTACCAATCATTATATGGGAGAGGGAAAGATAAAGTGGATGTACATTATTTATTTTAAATATATTTTTTGCATGAAAATGATATGTAACCTCATCTAAATCCTCAAGTGTATATCATCTTAAATGATTAAAATGAGAAACGTAAAAATACCATTTCTGAGCGACGCGTCTCACTCTTCTGAAATTCGAGGTATTGAGTGTAAACAATAAGCGCATTTCAGGGCAGAGATGATGACTTATCATCAAAAATAGTGTGTACAAGCGTATATCAGATATCTAAACCTCCTTATTACAACAACAAGGAGTACCAACCGACAAAATTTATGAATTCCCTGCATTGTTACCCTTAGTTGCGGGCTAATATTCTGCATCAAAATACTATTAAAGCCATTGTTGGTAGAACTATATGTTAACTCCAGGGTTAGTGAAAACGAACTAATTTTCACGAACAATTTTCTTGGAGGTAATTCCCATAACATTACAGGCGATAACATACGCCGGAATATGAATTTTCCACCATTATCAAGACTCAGGCTGGGGAAGATTCTAGAGGTGCCTTCTTGAAAAACAGGTTCAACGAAGAAGGAGGAGACAACTTTTTACCATCCTAAGGCTGAAGAACGCACATAGTGCCGAGCCAATGAGCGTTGAGAGCTGGGTTTTATGCGGAACGGAATAGAGTTTGGCTTCCGTATAAAATACATATATTGCAGCAGAGCGAGCCAATTCAAATTAAAAAACTAACGCAAAAATAGGAGAAGCGAAAAGTAGGAGATGGCAATAACACCGCAGAAAAATAGGAAAAGAGTATCGGGACAATCTAACGACGCTCAAGTTATCCAGGACTACGAAATAAAAATCGCAATTTGTTCCGGGCAACG
The DNA here is from genome assembly GCF_921293095.1 of Ischnura elegans. Lineage (NCBI taxonomy): Eukaryota > Metazoa > Arthropoda > Insecta > Odonata > Coenagrionidae > Ischnura > Ischnura elegans. The sequence goes on from NC_060249.1 coordinate 91,368,747, forward strand.
ATTGCGCGAGGGTTGGTGCTCAATGTGAATGGGTGAAGCCGGTTGGAAATGATCAAAGTAGTCCCTGCCGTCCTCTTCTGTCCGCTGAAGAGGGTTTGCCGGGCCAGAGCGAAGAAATGGGACTAGAGAGTCCCTTCCCGTATCTTCTACCAACACCCAACCCTCCCCTCAGACCCTTCTGAGGGACGGCAATAAAATTTTCTCAAGCGAGGGCGGCCGGATTGTTGAAATATTCATTTCGTAATAGCTCCTCCACTGTGCTCTCCTTTCAAATGAGGGGAGAGAGTGAGCCGCCAAATTTCAATTCATCGGAATGGAAAGTTTATAATACATAGCCGGTTTTTTTTGAGGTTCCAAGCGAATTAAGTACTGCTGTAATATTTTTTCTGCCTTCGGAAGGCAATGAAGGAAATGGTGCGGAATTTTAATTTTTGGCAAATCATAAAATTCTTAGAAAGGCTTTGCGGAAAAAGTTTACGGTTGATTTCACCGAATTGTATCCTTGACAAAAATGATAGCACTATATATGAATTGCCATGAGAAAAAATTCCCTTGGACCTTTGGCTTACCGCCAAATATCTAGTATCATGAGCCTCAGTACAATTGCCGAGAGAATTCAAAAAAGTATAATTCAGTGGATAGCGTAGTAGTCTGCTCTGTGGCCGAGAAAGCCAAAGATGCGTGGCTCGATTCCCAAGCCAGAGAAAATATTTCTCACAGACTCTCATGTACACTTGACCGTCGTTCACGCGGAATGGTTCAAAATACTACACAATGACAGCACTGTTGAAAGGTATTGGTGAGGTAGCATAAATACGTAGAACCTAAACCTAGGATTTCACTCTTGACAAAACAGAAAAGTTATTGTGAATCATCACTCCAATGATTGAATTTTTGGCCGACATCACATCTGCCCGAAAAAAATTGTTTCTTTCTCATGAGAACAGAATAAATTTAATGGGAGAGGTGAATAAGTATGTAAAGGAAAATAAATACGTTCCCATGAAAACACTAGATTTTAGGATAATTGAGGAAAAAGGTGCGTCAAGCGCAAACATATTCGCTATTTAATCCAGAACTTAATTTGAAATTTTACCTCCAATCGCAATTTGGCTATGAGAAGGTAGTAGGATAGCCATTTATAAACCATACAGGTGATGAATCGGATAGCTTATCGCATGCTGTAGACAGGTACTCTATACAACAGTATTGAGTAATGTACTGTAAAAAATTAAATATTGCATGGAGAAATTACTGAAAAAATCCAAGAGGAAAACGGGAGGATTTTAATTTATAAAATTGCACTAATTGGACCCAAAATAATGATAATTATCAATGCAATAACAGAGCGCTCTATTACTACATGAAATTACCATTATTAATGAAACATCATCCATATCCACATTAATGTATAGTCCGTGTAGCGTCAAGAAAATCTTGAGATAAACACAATATCAAGCCCTTGATAAAGTCTCTGGGTGCCAATACCCTAATCATATTGTGATGTGTTATATTATTTTTAACATGAAACATTATCATTGCTTTTTATTTTGAAAGGATAACTGTCCAACTCATACAATGCGGCATTCAAATAGGAAGGATAGGAATGCCGCAATGCGTCTAAATTAAAAAGAAAACAAAAGGAGAAAGAACAGGGTGAAAATGTTCTTTTTTAAACTCTAAATGGTCCTTTTTTCCTCACTCTGATATTTTTTCATACGCATGATTTTAACAGAGGAAATTCGGAAATCAACCACCCTTGGCATAGTCTTCAGATTAAGTGCAAATAATGAAAGGATAACGATTGATTTCAGTGATTGTACATAAAAAAAGGAATTGAAAGAGAGACTACCCGAGGTTCGACGTGAGATTTTGAAGCTTAAGAAATAAAATTAGAAATTTCTGGATTGAAAGGAAACGAGGAAAAAAGGGAATTTTTTTAAAGAATAAATGAGAATCGGAGCAGTCAATCAGACATGGGATAACATAATTCTTCGAGAATCGGCGATAATGAAATCTGGAAAAATCTTTTACTGCATCAAATCATACGTGATGTTAATCGGGTACGTAAATATGACTTAAAGAATTGGCTGGGATAAAAATTCAAGAGAGAAAATACAGATGTATTGAATTTAGAGTCGACGAAACGATCGAGAGAATAGTTTGAATGAAAAAAGGCCAAAATATATGATCTAGAATTATACAAGCTTTAACTTTCGGCTTAAAATTACCTTTCTTCGATGAATTTTCGCAATCAATTTCTTCTATTTTCACGTTTTCTATTACCTATGTACAGGTATATTTTCAAATTAAAACTGAATGTATATAAGAATGTTTTTTTGATTTTTTTAGACGTAATTCAGCCCCAGTATCCAAATTCAGCATTAACATTTTCGTAAAAACTCTAGTTTATGAGATAATTTATTATTTTTGCTAAATTTTTGCTACATACCGTACGATGGACAAAGCGACTGTTAGATAGGACGAAAGAAATTTGAAATACGACGAAATATAATTGAAGAACGAATTCATATCATAATCAAACTATATGGGAGCACGTATCAACAAATTCTTTTCAATAAAAGAAAAAACATATCTAAAAAGCATTCTGAAGACTGTAATCATACGTTTCTTTGTAATGCACAGCGATACAATTAAGTACTATACTGCATGCATGAAAAATGCTGGAACTTCATGAATTAAAACGTACTACCATTATGTTGAATTGGTCTTTAATAATTATTTCATGCGTGATAAAAGTTTCTCGTGGCATGATATACTACAGACAAAGTAAAGTAAAAACGATGCTAAAATAGCGTAAAAAAACATAAAATTAAGCGTTCACGTTATCGATCCTTAAATTTATATAAAATCACAATGTTCAATTGATGAAACTGCTATATCTACAAAAATAGAGCTTAGAGGAAAAAAATGATTCCATATATAGATTTAGTGTCCCAAATATAGTAAGGATCTGTTTTTTAAATTTTCAACACTAACAAATTCTTTTGTAGACTGGTATTTTCTATCTCAAATAAACGTATTATTATTTCCATTGCATTGGAAATTATTTTCTTCTATATGAATAAGAAATAAGGATAAAACTAATAGCAAAAATGACTTCATAAATGAATGATGAAAAAGGAGGTATAAAAATTTCCAGCTGGCCAATAATGCTTAAGATTTTCTAAGTTTATTGCTCCAAAAATATTCATGGGCGGCCGTATACGAATTTACAGACACCCCAAAATGCTTATCTTATGCATCTTCCAAATCAAGAAAACAAGCCTTTGATTAGAAGCCATCATTAGCTATATAAACTAATTTGAAGAGGGAGAATGGATCAGAAAATAAAACTCCACGCTGGAAAAGCAATCGTTCCCATAGTAGCACCCAAGCCTTACCAAGAGAGTTTGTTGAATGATAATGATAGAAAAAGATATGCAGACGATACTACTCGTTCTCTAAACCTTGATAAAATAGTTCTGAAGAATTGGATTGTCATCCGCTTCTTTTTAAATTCTATCATGCATTGAAGTCATCAAAAACTCGTTACCTCGGACTACTACAAACTAATCCACGGGGGGGTGGATCCTTCACATTCAGGGAGATGGGGCCATATCCTTCAACTGGGCCGCCCAAAACGGACGAGATTTGTAGTATAAATGCCCAAAGACTCCGCTCGGGATTTTTCTCTTCCGTTAACAGCCAATATTCTTTACCCGCCATGTCACTACGCTCCCTTCTCAACTTGATACCATGAAAACTATTTCACCGATTCCCTTGAAGTAAATTCTTCTTCATGCACACATCATTTTAGTGCGTAAATTATTCGTCAAAGGAGAACCTGGCGCAATATGGCAAGGTGGACGATGGCTCCGAAAGCGAAAATCAGATTGAAACTTGAGATATACATCTACACAATACGCTGCGAGCCACCTCAAAGGTGTTTGGCAAGGGGTGAGTATACACCAACATCCAGCATGAAATACGCATCTTCGCATACGTCTTCGCATCCGTCGAAAAAATATACCATAACAATTGCCAACAGGTGGTGAGAGCTATTTTCGATCATGCATTGCTCCTAGCAAGTTCCCTAAAACAATGCAAAAAATACAAATAATTAAATGGGTAAATATCCATGCAGCAGCATAATTAGTTCAATGCCGAAAAGGAAAACATGGACCAACAAACCCAAACTAGAAGAGGGAAAAAAGAAAGAAAAAAGAGATGGTAAGATGAGCTTTCTTTGGAGACATTCGTATTGAAAAGCGTATTGAAGCTAGAATGGATTGGTGATGAATAAAACCCCAAGCGTGATGGATTAATATCTTTCCATATTTAAAAAATAACTCGCAGTTTTCCACGATAATAATCGTATTCGATTATAATTATATTATTCTCAGAATCGTGGAAAATTGCGAGTGTTTATTTCAATGATGTAGGATCTTAGAGTCTTCCGGCGTATCAAGTGCAGAAAATTTTTATTGAGTTTTGACCAGGTAAGTGCCCCCATGTCACCCGACTTTTCGAAGAGCGACTTAACCTTCATCCTCAGGGGAATAAATATCCCCTGAAGATGAAGAGAAAGTCGCTCTTCGAAACGTCGGGAGACATGGGGCTATTACCAGGTGGAAAACCCGGGAAAGCTTTTATTTCAGTATAGATTGGTAATGAGTAAGTGCAGAGGAAAGAGATTTTTATTTCCGTAAATTGAGGAGCGGGAAGCAACATGTATATTCTCCCCCACCTTCCCGCCATCGGACGTTCGTGACAGGAAAGCATGTCTAGTCAACGTTGCATTATGGTAATTGGAAATCTGGGTGGTGGCCCAATGCAGCCAAAATCGATTTGGGGAATACGAGGAACCAGGCACGTGGTCAACTTAACAAGCGTGTGCTTCGATCCGCTGGAACGCCCAAAATAGAATAGGTACTCTCCCCGAGTATGCATCGGGTCCAGTGGTATCATGGTGGACATAATAGTCAAATAACACTTTAATAATTTTTTTGCCTAAAATATTCTAATATATACATTCGAAGCCTAAACGAAATAATTTAAATAAAATGTAAAAATGACTCGCAATAAAAAAAACACAACATAATATTTCACTTATGAAAAATGTCAAGGGAAATGCTTTCCGGCACTGCTTATTTTGCGGTGGCGTCACTGTGTGATGCCGAAAGCTGTGTACGACGGCCATACGATGATCAATCATTTTCCTTTCGTAAATTTGATCCTATGATGCTTAAAAGAAGAATCCATATTATTCTTATATGTTTCCTACTAAAGTTAATTTTCTTTATTTCTCTTTTCTTCTTTGATGTGTTCTAGAAAAGGATATTTCCAAATGTTACACATTTGACGACGATCTGACGGACCAACTTCGGTTGAAAGACACATGAAAATAATTATAAGCTTGAGAAAAATACGCAGACCCTTTACAATGTCTACATTGATATTCGATTATTTTGCAATTTTTAAGTTTCTTTCCGTTATCAGTACGAATTTTAATTTATCATAAAATTATATCTGTTAATAAAAAGTTGGAATTGGAATAAATGGATATTTATCCAATGATCGGTGATTCAGATGAAATAAATTTAACTCATGAATCTTTTTTGTTTTTACGGAACTCCTACGGAAATCCTTTTGTAGAATAAAACACCTGAAAAAGTGATTTCATACGCTAAAATCATCAATCGTTAAGTGCACGCTCATCACAAGCCAACTGTATACACTGGAGAGTTTATCCTTAATCATCACTTAATCCTATTAAATTTTTAGCAAAACAATAGAACCGCAAAATTCGTAGGATTAACAGCGAATTTGACGAGTAACACAATAATGCGCCCGCAGACTACGCAGACCATCCACGAATATGACAAAAGAGGATCATCAAATCGGCCTCTAAAAGTGTTGTAACTCATCGCGCATTTAAATGTGTTTACAAAAGTCGCCACTCGCGTCGCTGATGGACAAAATGATCCGAGTCTCATGGGGAAATAATTAGCTGTATTAACCGAAAGTTATAATCATGATGATGCGATCCATCAAATGCATTACTTTTCGATGCTGTTCCGCACATTGACAAACATTCTACTGCATAGGTGGATCTAGGGGGAGCAGCAAGGGGACACGTGCCCCCCCAGACCCTTAAAAAATATGCAAGATTTTTAATACGGTCCAATTACCATTGCACTCGTTTTGTATTAGGAGGTAACCTTGTGCCCCCCCCCCCCAGAGCAAAATGCTGTAAACGGCCTTCCTTGTGACCCCCCCCCCAGAAGGAAATTTTGTATCCACCCTTTTCTACTGCAAAATATTAGATAGAAGTGGATAGCATTGCACTCATCACTGCGCCGTGAACATTTTTGAAAACCAATTAAAATGCGACCGAAGTGACAGCAGAAATCAGCCATCAATGGGATTGAATCGGGCCTCCTCTATGCAATCCCCTTGCTACCACCAAACGCAAACCTCAGAGAGTAGACCACACACAATAGAAACAGCATTATGAATCCCTGGAATGGTACAAGAGCCTAGATTTTGCATGGGGAATCAAATTCCGCGGGGAATATTTATTAACCGGATAAGGGAAGAGAGCGGCTTGGTCCAAAATTGAATTACATGCCGTAATGAAATCAAAACTCAGTCACCCTCCCAATCCTTTCCGGCAGATTTTATTGTTTCATCAGCGTCGTGTGAACCCGGAAAAATCCGGCAACGCCAGAAAAACCACCAAAGATTTAACTTCAATTATTGGCCCTCCAGCGCGCTAGCAGAGTTTTAATCCACTCACGCCAACATTCGAAAGCAAAAAATAAGCCACAGTTCTATTGTGTAGCTGAGCGAGTATTTTTTATCTGGCAAAGGAAAATGGAGCATAGCATAGACCAGATGGGATGAGAATATAAACAAAACCAAACACACAAAAACGTACGACGCTGCTGCCTATTAGCTCTAACTCGATAATACCATAAAAGCTCCTGAACTCACGTAATGTTAAGGCAAACGTATGGAGCTAATAGGTAGGCACCATGAGGTGACTCGACCTGCTGAAACATCGGCTAACTCATCGAGGAAGTAAAGGCTATAGGCCCAAGGAAGCGGCGGTGAGTCGAGTTTTATGTGTAGGAATGAAAACAATCAAGATCAGAGACAAAATTCACCGACTCGTTCTCAACATAAAATTATTAAATTTAATAGGTAAATTGATATTTAAAAATCAGAGAAGATTGGCTATCGACCAAATGTTTTCGGCGGACGAAAATAAAAAGTAGCAGTGTTTCACAGTGACGTACCTCGATGCACTTTCTCTCCGAAAATGTCTCATCATTTTCCTCGAGACGAATTCCGCACGTGCGAAAAATCCACTGCGAAAAAATCATTCTGACTCCCGTAAAGTTATCATCAAGGCTAGTCCCGGTATACTAGAATTCCGCGGGGTTTTCAGGCATTATTCCACTCTTAGGAAAATGCTTGTAAAACGTAAGGATCCGATGGATCAATTAGACAGACGTGGGGTGCATTCGTTGAAATGCAGCGATTGCAATGGCCTCTACGTGGGGCAGAAATGAATAAGCTTCGAATACAGGAAGAAAGAACATTTTAGAGCTTACAAGAATAACAAAGATGGTAAAAGTAATTTTGCCAAATACTTAACATGCAACTGCTATAGGTGCGATTTTAAAATTAGTTTTTTTAAATTATGCAACGACCGCCGCGAATTAGACTGTAGAGAGCAGTTTGAAAATTACTGAAAACTAGGACAGCACTCTGATAAACGAATACCTTTACCCATCCTTCTCCTCTATAATGGCGTCCATTTTAAAATTTATCCCTTCCACCGTTAGGTAACTAAGATAAAATAATAAGATAAATGTATCATAATTTACGCCTGGAGATGATGATAACTCATTGAAACCCGGGTCGCGTTATGTAAAGAAGTAGTGGTATAATTAAAAGTGACCTATCCAAGAAACCTTACAAGATGTGAGAACCTATAAACTGAGGAGCCACAGCCGTAGCCAAAATGATAAACATGGAAAAATTTGGAAAAATGAAAATGAGACGAAAGCGGGGTCGTTCGCTCTGACCCCAAATCGCGATTCATACAAGAATTCGATACACGGAAAGTATTGATTGGCTACGTGGAAAAAAGTCTTTTATATTCAGCCATTCTGTTACATATGATCAACTTAGATATTGTATTGCCCTCAATTTTATTATCAGAGTACTATAAGTGTTTCTATTGTTATACAATCATCATCAGGTACTAATAAAAACTGACAAAAACATGTCCGACAGATATATCATATAAAAAATAGTGGGGGGTAAAAGATAACAAGGAAGAATGTGGTGAAAGGAGGAAAGAGGAAAGGAGTGGTTGATATAGGGGGTTTAGGAGGAGGCACAGAAACAAAGTTGAGACATCGCACCATACAGGCAACCAAAAACTCCGGACTTGCATCATCACAAGATAAAAGTTTAAAAGACTAAAAACACGAATATTTATGTACATACGGCGTGAGGTGTTCTCGGGATCACCACCGAATCATGAACTGCATTAATTCCGACGTTTCGATATCCAACTCGGCCATCGTCCTCAGGGCTATGCGCGTCTAGTGAAAATTGTGACCTTATATACAGTCACTCCAGTGGCCAGGAGGGACTGACGACAGCCAATCAGAAGTCACTTGACCACCAGATTGACTGTATGCAGAAGGTCAAAATTCTCACTCGACACACTGGATGAGGAAATTTTTCCTATAACGGGGACCGAGCAGTAATATCTATAATACTACATCACTGTGTAAATATGTACTATAAAACTGCTGTATAGAAATAAACACTTTGATTCTGAAAAAATACCATACATTCTGTCAGGGGGACCTAATTCTTTTCCCTGGTTTACTTCATGCTCCAAGGATTATAGGTGTCCAAAGACAACACCGAGAATACGATATTTTAACAAGTAAGCTCAAAACATAAAAAAATACAATGTCCATAAGTTGATTAAAAAGAGTAAACTGAATTCACTAAGTAACATGATTCGTTCTTCCAAGCCTCATTGTTGCCGGCAGAAAATAATTTTCAAAAATAAAAATTAAGGCTCACCTATTCAGACACTTTTTCAGTCTCAAATCCAATAAAACGAAGCATCAGCGCACGTAGATATTTCATTGCCTGTAAGTGCGCTGGCAAAAAAGATAAAATAATAATTCACTCACCACTAGTCCTAACACCGGAATTTTTCTCACAAATTTGAGCATCAAAGAGGCAGTAGACAACTAGCATGAGGCGGAAAATGAAATAATAAATGGAAGCTGGATTAGAGACGCGTGTCCCAATTACTCGTAATCCTCGGAGCAGACAGCGAGAAGCAGTTTTAATCCTCAGTCCTTGACCTCCAACATCCCCAAAGCCTCATCCTAACATACTAGCACACACGCGTACGGAGTCAAGCAAAGAGTTATGCTAAAATGTACTGCTCTTTATGTCGAACAGTGACGATTTTGAAATATCGATATATTTTTTTAATTCAATGATTAGACATTGTCACAAGGGTTTATATTCTTTCTTATTTACTTCGAAATTCGACCCATATACTTTTAATCATGTTCTCTATTTCAGATAATAACTACGGCAAAGAAGTAGTACGTGAATAACACAATATCATAAATTATTTTCTCAATTACAATTTAAGGCGGTCAATCCTAATCACTTCCGAATTTATTCGCTTCATAATCATGGCGAAAAATATTACGCTATACGCTAATTGTACACCAGATAGGTATTTGTATATAGTTAATCGCCCTATTTTCATCAACACCATAAAACGTGTCAAGAGTGGCATCAGCCTAGTATTTGATCTAAGGGGAATAACCTTAGCTGCCACTGATGTATTTACGCTCCGATAATATTAGTTTATTTACCGTTACTGAATACCCTCACAGCTACTTGAGTTTACAGCTAATATAATGAACAACGAACTCACAGCAACGGGATAAATGTTGAATCATAATAAATAAATATATCATAGAATAACTAAAAATCCTAGTACAAAGCCAACTGAACAAAGAGATTCTCAAAATACTTGCTGGATTTACAACCAGTGAAACCTATTCGGGTCGGGCAAAATACACTCAACGTAGTAAAACTGCGAAATCATTTCTCAAGAATTTATGCCTTACGTATGATATACAACCTACGCAATTCTGCTTATGGATCCAACAAAACCTTGCAACGCCTTCAAATGAGATGCAATCAATCAACGGATAGTACAGTCTACATCTTCAGCTAGAAAAATATATAGCAATGAAAAATCCTTCTTTGCACATAATAAGCTTCTTGGATTTATCGAAAGGTTAATTTTTTTTTAACCAAATTGTCAAAATTACTTCGCAAAATCACGTCGAAATTACTTGATAGACTCTTCTTTAGTATGTCATTAATGTAATTTTACCAAAAAATAAAAGATTTCCCATTAATAAGGACACTATGATCATATATTAATGACTCCATAATAATTGTGCTGCATAACGTTTTAAATTCATTTTTATACAAATCATTCTGCTAAAATTAGCAACAACGAGTAGCTAATTTTAAGTACAATAATAAACTCTAGAATTAGGAAAATCGGGAAAAGAAACTTAGAAATAACAGATTGGGGAACTCATGTAAATGTGACGGATAAAAACAAAACATGCCAGAGGTGATTGCGACATAAATTTCAGAAGGCAGCGCGCATAGAAAAATTAAAACTGCCTAAATGTGCTTTCTTTCTCACTGGAAAAATACCGTAACAATGAAGACTTTCGTGAAGTATGTGTACATTTAAAATTCAATGCGCGCAAATAAATCCGCGACATGACTTTCCATCCTCTACGGCCAATCGAGGACATACGCCTTTTTCCAAACAAAAAAAACCTGTGGCACAAAACATGCCGGGAGCACGGCGTTTAATGACAGATGGTGTAATCCCTTTCGTCTTTCTGTTAATAAAAAGAGCCCGATTTCCCCTATTTTTGGCGTTGGGGGCCCACAATTCGCAATCCTTCGCTGCTTTATTAATGTCCGAGCGTTAAACATTGACACAGGCTCAAATGGAGTGATTTAAGCATCTACGGCGATAAAGAGGCAAAATTTTAACGTTCCTACCCTCTCTCCGCTTCCCCTCCGCCCAATTAGGCGCACGCTTCTCCTGCATCCACGGGAATATTCGGAAATGACGCCATAAATTTTGGAAAGGCACGAAAACAACGCGAATACGGCGCCCCCAGCTAATAAATGCCTCTCATTTGTCTCTATTCAAATGCCATAAATCGCACGTTCATTTTCTCATCCATTTCATCTCCGAGCATTAGGTATCTCTTCTTTCGGAATATCTACCCTTCGTGTTACAACCACCATGCTCTTTTATTTCCCAGCCAGTGTATACGAGACACCCCGAAAGGAAAGAGCGTACAATCAGGAGGGCAGATTCTAACTTTTATTGGCTCGTTAAAAGGATAGCTCGAAAGTACGTGTGCAGCGAATGAACCCAGGTATACACTGAGGCATTTGAGTACCCAGGTGGTGCTATAAACACCCAAGTAGGTAAGTACTCGAATACCCATGTATTTGCTCGGATACTAGGGCATCCATATATAGTACAAAGATTCACATAATGCAGCTTAATGCAGATTTTCTCCATTTTCTCAGCTAGTTCCTACAGTACCCGTTATTCTTCTCCTTTGTATTCGTCTTTGTCTACTCCAAGGTCTTCATCGGAACACCTTTTCTTCAACTGTTTTGCTCTTCCAACCTAATGCCTTCATTTTGGGCAAACATAAAGCAATCATATGGCAGCTTTTTTATTCCTGCATCACCGAAAATAGCACCATAGGCAATTTAAAACGGCGATTTTAACTTTACATTTAAACATACACGTACATCCATGCTCTGAATAGGGGCAACCTACCCAGGTGAGACTCGAACTCCCGACCTCTCTTGTGACAGGCAAGGACTTTCGCGTTTTCGTATTTTGAATTTTTCTTCATCGACTTCATAACAAGACTCGAAGTATTAGTTGTAGCTTAAACTACTCCATCATCATTTCAGTTCTCACGACAGGGTTTGCTGTATCAAAGGTTATCTCCCGAAAAAAACGTTCCATAATCATCAACCCTAGGGCGATTTATGGCATAGCTACATTAAAACAAATAATACATCAAAACAAGAAAAAATCCGCATCAGGTTATTTATCAAAAGTGTAACGAAACACAGTATGAAATACGAGAGTCTGCGACAAAAAAATATCAAACGACTTGCAACTCCAGAATTCCCAGCCTCTTTCATAGCCCACCCACTCTCCGTCTCCAACGCCGAATTCCGGGCGTTCACAGAAAAAGATATTTTCGGCAGCCGTCAGACGGAGACACGTTTTTCACGGCTCCTTCCGTCCCATAGCCACTCTTGTCGTTTCCTACCCCCGTAAAGCTCACCGACTCCGCATCCTTATTTGTCTCCGTTACTTTTCCTTCTCTCCACAAGCCGGAACCAATCTCGGACAGTTGTGCTATATCTTCACGGTCGGATAAAATCGCAACGATGAGAGACGATCGATAAGGTCGAACTGATGGCAAAAAAAGACGCTAACCACTTCATGAAATGATTTTTTCTTACTTTCATATACAGTGACGCTCGAGGATACAGTAGCCGTTAATCAGCGGCACCCTCATAAAACCACCTATTGTGACAGAAAGAGAGACCGGGAAATGCGCATGACTTTTATTACTCATTTACCCGTCAGCATCACAAGTATACCTTGAAAGAGCTGACACACTTAGCTATCAAAGTACAGTAAAAAAAGGTAGAGTGTTACCAACTAGACATTAAATTGTTGAAAAGCAACAAATATGAAAAAAATGCAAAAATGAATTCCTCTACGTGCCATTGTATTCAATTTTCTTTGCCAGTAAAAGAAATAGGGTGAGCTTACGTAGCTTAATAAGGAAAAAAACGTAACTTAGCGTTAAAATACGTAGCTTAATAAGGAAGAAGAATATCACACTAAATAAGAATTTTCGGGTACGCACGCACGCACGCAACGTATTTCTTTTACTTAATGGTCTCAGTAGTTCCCAGCCAGGGGCTGTCTACTACTCGTTTCTTCGTGTTTTTGTTTCTGATTATTTATGAGTCATGGCAATTCAGGTACGCAAGTTCCATGATGTTAACTTGAACTGCATCATCGTGTACATGATGTACACTTTGGATAAAAAATATAATTATTTTGTACGCTGAGGGATATCCGTTTCTGTTGCTAAAAAAGGGCCAATAATATACAATTAGAAGTCTAGACGTAATATCTTTCAGAAATCCATGGTGAGTATCGACAAAGATATGCAGCAAGAAAAAACTGCGTAAAAAATGCCAATAGAGCTTAAAGAAAACACTCTGTATACTATATTTCCTTTTTACCATATTACTCCACAGAAGTCCAATACTTTTAAGCACATTTTCGTTACACGCAAAACCTATTTCATCAGACTATAGCTTATGATAAAATAACTACCCGCATGACTTCAAAGTCTTAATTGAAACAGACGGAGAACCAAAACCATAATTTATAAGGATTTCAATTTTTTTAATGAAATAAACATAGTCCGTCTAAAGAACTAGAACTATGATGAGAAAATTACGAGTGACCTCCTGTGACACACACTGAATTTCTCCGGCGCAGCGGTAGAGAGACTTGGTTGGGACCTCTAGCGCAAAGCAGAGAGGCTGAGGCGGGAGGATGAAAAAAATAAGAACCGCGCCGGCTACAACTTTCCAATTGACCCCGAGAGGAAGTGCGGAAACACTCTTGCCGTAAGGGCGAAGCGGAAAGAAACAGGCGCATGAAATAGTAACACGTGCGCTGCTGTCCAGCGGGGCTCATTGAGAGACAGAATAAAAAAAAGGAGGAAGAGAGAACTGCTCGCGAGAATCACGAGAAAGGAGTCAAAGATGGTGGGAATCGGACGAAATGTAAGCGGAGATTTTCCAGGTCCCTTTTCCAACGCACATACCAAGGTGGCGCGCGGCGAAGATGGGAATGTGAAGATAAAAACCTTGTACTCTCCGTGCAACTATAAAATGAGGTAATAAATGTTAAGGTAGTATTACTATTATTATTACTTACTTACTTTTAATAATTCTGCAGGTTGAGGTAATTGAAAGAAGTGAATTACCCTCGGCCGTACCCATTACTGGTTGAAAAAGGGGACACAGTAAGGGGAAGGATAAGGGATCTTGGGAAGTTAAAAAGGATGTAAAATGGGGTGAAATACAAATTAAACTAAAAAATTGTCTTCACACAATCACTTAGGTTTACGTAGCTTTCGCTTACGCTCACACTGATAAAAAAGGCGTAATACAAGTAAGATTAAGAAATAGCCTCTTACGCCCCTCGCGGATTTGATCTAAGGAACAAAATTCCATGTGGGAAACACGCGCGCGCACACACAGGTTTACGAAACTTTCCAATACGCAAGTACCCACTTGCATTGATAAAATAGACAATAAACAATTAAAAAGCTTAGGAAAGACGTTCAATATAAGGGATAATTTCTATGAATACGTGATAATAAAAGGTAATTTATAGCAAGGATAATCGCTAAAAATGTAACATCGACATGCTTATCAAAAATCAACGGACACTTATGAAACAACCCAAATTTTGAATCAAATCGATAAGTTATTTTGAAAGAAATTAGTCCTTCATGAAAGCTCACGCGTGAGAGTTCAAAGGCTTTCATCTTGCCGAGTCAAAAAAAATCTTCGACGAAATTGGACATACCCCGAGAAGGACCCGCGGAGTTGGCAGTCCATACGCTGACCCGCGCCAAGGACGGTCGTCCAGAGTGTAGAGCTGTCTCATAGAAGGGTTTTACAGAGAGTCGTATACAAAGGGAATTGAAGTGGTACACTCAGGAGACCTTGTCGGGCAAATATGTTTAGCTCGTCCTCCTCGGGAGATGAAATAATAGAAGTAAAAGGACACAGCGGAGGGAGGCTAGGAACTAGAACTCGACAAAATGACTTTAACATTCGTAATTAAGTCTTTACGGCATGTGCCGCATGAGGTATGAGCATTAAGTAGAGAAAAGGTCCCAAAATTACGAAAATTACCGATGAGATTGTTCCCTGTCGTCACATCAATCGCTCCAAGTCACCGAAAGGCCCAGCATAAAACACCTCGATTGTGCAGAGCACATGTGAAATAAATCATAAAATGTAATGCAAGGGTATCCACTTTTTGACGCTTTCTTCAGTACACCTACATCATTATCATTGGGGAATACTAAGAGTCTTTCCCACAAGGTTGATAATACGAAGCATTAGCGTGGTAATAAATATAAGTAAAAAAAGTAACGTCTTTAATCTCATTTGAATTCCAGAGGCCATTGTAATGCATGAATGATCTCTTTCCTCCCTACAGTTTTATCATTTTTCCTCTCAAATTTCTAATGAAAAACCTCTGTCTCATTCACCTATGATGAATAATCACTTTATACAAAGGATTTTATAATTTTTGTATCACATTGATTCATTTATCCTTCAAGTACTTCAATTCAATGGATAATTCGTTAAGAAACTTTAACAAATAATTTTACTCCTAGCAAAAGAGTAATTTTTGAGCCATCCCTCAAATTATTTCCAGCCTTATCAATTTCGATTGAGACAATTTAAGGATTTACGACATTCTATTACGCAAAATTACCATAATCATCATAATGGGATGGATTTTATGAGTAATGACGCACTTGAAAGAAAGCTTCAAATTTTGTAATTGAAAAGGAACATGAGTATAAGCTGACTGAAAGAATTTTTCAGTCCGATTTGCCCCTTCATGATAAATCGACCATCGTGTATTCCACTCAGTTGTTGTCGAGCAAAGGGAAGTTGAACAATTTTCCCAATAATGGGTGCTTGCCGTTTCCATTCGAAAGAACAATTGGTTCTGATTTTCGAATGTACGCTAATACTCGGAATATTGAAATGAATAGCAAAATGGAGTGACACCACTGGAAACAGGCTGAAACAAATATTGCGTACATACATGCTTGCATGCTTGCGAACCCGGCAGGTGATTCAAAAGGCTGGTTCTAAAAAGTAACTTGCATATCAAAATCTGTATGGTGTTGAATGACGTGAAGGGGATGGAGCTTAGTTAGCAAATATTCCAGTAAACACAGAAAAATGTTACCCTGGTTTCATACAGCCCCATAAATTCGATCTAAAGAACTTGAATAACGCAATTTATAAAATAATAATTCCTATTAACCTTAGCAGAATAGACTATGAGATAATTTAAGCACTGTTAATCAGGCCGTTTATTAACTATTTGTGCAAAATTCCAAACTGGTTTAACCATAAAATTCAGCACTATAATTATAGATTATTCATACCTAGCCTTCTAGCGTAGGAAAGGTATTGATACCCTTCTAATTGTTCATTATTCCGAAATTATGGAATTCCTGTTTTTGCTGAAAATATGAGCATGAATGTTGGTACTAAGGTGAATCAACAATCGCTTTGATTCACAACTTGTTGAGAGGCGAGACACAAAGGATTCACAATCACAAAATTTCGATTAAATATTCATTGATTTCAGAGGAATACAATACCGGGAACTTTGATTTAATGAGTGCCTCACCGATTTCCACAATAACGCGGTCTTCTATCCAAAACTTCGAAAAAAATGAAAGCGATTCAGCAAACGCAATTACCTTTAATCGGAGAATAATAATGAAGTATTAGCAATTCAATAGCTCAATTACCTGCCCACCGAACTTTGAATTGATTTGCATGAAAGGGTCAGAATGGATTTTCTGCGACTCCCACAGTTTCAATAATCAGACAATTGCTTCACTTGCACACCAACATAGCAATGAAAATACCGGAAGCTCGAGTTTTATTCATAAATATTAGGCATTAAAAAGGACAATGCTCACTTGCTAAGGTGATACTTGGATATGATTTTAAAATATGGAAATAGTATAATGCAACACATTAGGAAGAAATATTTTTTAAATTTACTAGGAGAGTATGAGTAACGCATAAACAAAGAGATATTCACAACAGCAATTGGAAAAATATTTGTGAACTATAGAGTGTTGCACCTGAATGAAAGACTAAAAAAGAGATTATTCTCGGGTTTAATTGGTGGCAATTTTAAATACCATTCATACTAAAGGCCTGGTTACACGGTACATAAACAAGTTAATGTCTGATTGCATGAACGATTTTTGTAGAACGGAACATGCAGGATTGCATGCAGGATTGAATGAACTAAATTAAGGTCGCTATACACGGCGAATGATCATGCTGGATCATCATGCGAATGAAACGATTCGCCGTGTATCACGGAAAAATAGGGCAGTTAAAAAGATCCTATTTTTTTAATTGCCCATATCGAAAGATTATTACTCCTGGAGTACGTATTTCACGCTTTTAAATTTTTAAATGACGATATCTAATTCTGGTTCCAGCTGCCGCCGTGTGAGGCCACCTTGGTGCGAGGCTATGAGCGCCGCTACGATACAGGGTTCTAGCGGGTAGCAGAGTATCTTGATAGCAGGTATCGCTTGGCTCAAATAAGGATTATTAATACCCCATCAAACGAAGGAAACTTTCCGACCATAGGCTGTATTAATAGGTAATTATTAAGAGATGTTTCCCTGAGCTCTGTGCCTCATATTGGTAATCTCAGACGATGTAAAACTCCCGACTACTCGTATAGCATCTAGGTGCCTGTGACGTCACGTGGAGTCGCATCACATGGGCGCCAATCTGGTCTTTCTCAAATGACGATAAAATTGACCCTTGCAATTCGTCTAAACTCAGATTTCTAAAATCATGTTATGAATACACTAATGGTGGGTAACGAATCGCAATCAATGCCTTTCGTTTTCTCTGATGAAGAAAACTACCCTATCCGCAAATAAACCGTCATGCGCATGATCATTCACTCAAAGAGATGTTCTACTTTTTCTCGCATGATCCTGTGAATGATTAAGTGATCATTCAGGATGATCATTCACCGTACCTTCAAAACAGCTCCTATTTTCTGTATATTCATTCGCACAATTTGGGTGATTACGCGGTGCACCGTCGTCTAAATTCACGCGTTCATTCATTTAGTCATTAACTCGTATGGTTTAATGAAACGTGTTTACAGGCTTTAAATTACTTGGTATTTCCAATAAAATTTTATAAAATCTATGTTGAAGAACTCTGCTGACGAACAATCTGGATAAAAACATTAAGGATTTTGCAATAAAAATAGAACGACTAATTGTAAAAGCGCGAGGAGAAATTTAGTGGATACGACGTAAAGATTGAGCCTTTTGGTGTCGAAAAACCGAGAAAAAACACTCTCAGGATATTACAAGGAAATTAATCCAGCACATTAAGAAGACCGAGCTGTATTCCCCCACTGTATGTCCGTCACGGGGCGATTATGGCAACGCAAGAGAATTGTAAAATGCAACGCGTTGACTAAATTTATTTTAAAGAATTACTGTCCATTAATAGAATATAAGTAGTATAAAAAAGTTTGCGGAGCTAAAAAAGGACAAATTCACAACAAAAATTGGAAAACTATTTGTATACGATGAGCGTTGCACCTAAATGAAATATTAAATGAGATTATTTCCGGATTTAATTTGTGGATTTTCTCTATTGCACTCATAGCATAGCACTTGGTTCTTCAAAAGAAATTCCATTAAATATATGTGAAAGAACTCGGCTTAGGAACAATAAGGAGAAAAAAATCAAGCGAAAATTAACTCAGAAATGCGCAAAGAGCAATTTGGAGGATACGACGTAAAGATAGAGCTTTTTGGTGGCGTAAAGCAGAGAAAAAAACTCTCTCCGGATATTACAAGGAAATTAATCCAGCACATTAAGAAGACCGAGCTGTATTCCTCCACTGTATGTCCATCATGGAGCGATTATGGTAACGCAATCACCGAGGTGGTGGTGACGAAATTAAAATCCAGTCGGGCGCCATGACGACCAAGCGGGAAGGTTGGCGTGGGAGGAGATGGAGCGAGGGACTGAGGAAAACGCCAGACAAGAGCAGAGTGTGAGAAAGAGGGAGAGGAAGAGAGAAGAGGTGGGTGGGAGGGAAGTCAACAAAACTCTCGGAGAGCCATACATTATTCATCCCCCTTCTCACCCCTGAAGGCGACGCCCCTAAACAGCCATGGAAATAAATGGAGAGGAAGGAGAGGGGAAGGTTGCTGAGGATTTT
Organism: Ischnura elegans; assembly: GCF_921293095.1. Taxonomy (NCBI): domain Eukaryota; kingdom Metazoa; phylum Arthropoda; class Insecta; order Odonata; family Coenagrionidae; genus Ischnura; species Ischnura elegans. The sequence continues at coordinate 91,388,038 of NC_060249.1, forward strand.
GATGCACGAAGTGGAGGAGAGGACCGCATATACAGGGTATTTCAGGATGAATCTGCAATACTTCTGGAGATGTTAGGGGGCACAATTTTACGCATTTTTTGTCCGATAAACATGGGGTCCCAACTCCTTAGATACTGAGGTGTGGCAACGAGAATATTTTGTTGGGTCGCTAATCTCAAAATGTGTGAGACTGCACAATTGTATAGTTGGCACTTGCACAAGGCTCTCGTTTTATCAAGCTCAAATACTTTATTTATTTATTTATTTATTCCCAAACCACCGAATACGGCTCTTATAGGCTATTATATATCGGGGAATTCAACAAATTCAACAATTGTACGTAACGAACAACCATGCCCTGGATAGAGGAAACTTACCCAGGCGGTACTTGGACCCGCGACCTCCAGTTTGGCATGCGAGGACATTACCCCGCCGCTACAGAGACCGGAAAAATGTCCTTAAAAATTAAGAGCATGAAATAAAATGTAAAAAGGGCTGGATACGCAAGAAAAACCGTTTTCATGGCAACTGCAAAGTGCGTTAAAAAAATACTTGCCGTAAAGTAACTAAGGAGTTGCGACTCCATGTTTATGGATAAAAAATACTTAAAATTGTCTCCCCTACTACCCCCTTGCCGTGAGATTTTTTGGTAGGAAAACCTCCATTTTCAAGGACGAAAATAATACCCTTTGGACTTGTATTTCGTAGAAAAACATATTGTTGAATGTTTAATATATGTAGTTATCATTTTATCTGATATGTTACTTGAATATGTACCTCTTAATTTGGTATTTATTGATTCGCACAATTGTTGTTGTTCGAAGTGTGGTTAAAATAAAATGGTGATATAATATCGAAATGGTGATCGGAACACGAGTACATAGCAGTGGAAGAGGAATCATAAAAGGAAGAGTCCCTGAAATATACATGCATTAAGAGTAGTAGGTGTATTCCAGAGCCTTAGGCCAAAGAAAGCGGTAGTTCCATTATAAGGAATTAGCAGCTAATGTTGTACTCACCTCCATTAGAGCAACTAAGCTGGTAAGGCTTACAGAAAGGTCCGACTGACAGCACATATTATTATGGAGGTTTAGTGGTGATGGAAAATCAAATAAAATTAACGCCCGACAGAAATACTTGATTTCCATGGAATAAAAGTCAAACCATGTTATCATTTTCCGTAATAATTCCCTAGTTAATGATTCTTGGGTACATGGAACTTCTGACACGGTCTCAAAATGTAAATCTCCCTAGTTCCAATGTCATTGCAAGCGATGTGATGTAAGTAAACAGAGGGTGGAATATAGAAAAGAAATTAGACGAAAGTAAACAAGGTGCACTCGGAGTAAAGTGAATTTAACTGTAAATTATTCTTCATTTCGCCTCGCGAATCATATTAGTTTGCGTTTCTCTTACAGAGAAATTATACTCATTGCTATAAACGGATTGGGTAAAAAGACCAACTTTGGCGGTGGTAAGAGTATGATTTACATTCTCGGGTGCTCCTACGAAGCTGATCTTAAATTTATCTTCTGATACGTCCGATCCGCTACATAACTTTGTACAAATGTATCTCCAAGGCGAGTCCAAATATGTTGTAAGGTTATTAATAGCCATAACAGTTATTGCTACTGCTTTCATTCGACTGAAATACTGGTCAGTGACGTATAAATTCTGAATATCAATAGCTAGACATACATCCAACGCCGAAAATACGGAAAAAATATAATTTCAACGATAAGTGCTGCCCTCAAAAAGATCTGAGTAACTCCAGTAGCTCACGGAGAGTCCAATTTCTCTCATAATGGGCGGTAGTTTTTCTTTATTGATGCCTTCCCTCGTAGAAAGTTGCAAAGGATAACATGCTGGCTCTAAACGATAAATATATGGGGGTTTATTCCATTTTCACAAAGGCAGATAATTGATATCTAACTAGTGATTTATTCATGAAAGAACTAGACTTGGTTTATATTACTCGCTATACGTTTTCAGTTAATAAGTAATAAAACTAACACATTTATGGATAGATCCAGCAGTAAGTGACCCTCTTATTTACTAATTTCTCAAGGATGTTTGTAAAGCATTGGCGGGTGTTAGAAAAGTATTAGTTCTAATCGACAAAACTTATTCTTCTCCTATAAGAGGAAGGAAAATTAAATTATTTTGTTTTCGATCTCATTGCACTCACGCGAGAATGAGTATGGGAGTAATGTGCATTATATCTGGCTGCAGCTAAAGTATGGATTAATTTAGCGAAACCAGAATGCATTGCTTTTGTAGGGTGCATAACTTCCATTTTGCATTTGAAGGTCCAGTCAAAAACTAACAAGTACTCAAACTTGATGTTAAATGATGCGATTTTCTTTACATCACTCAGTTCAGGTGATTCTTACAGCCTTTGTTTCAACAAGATGAAGACATAAATATTATAAATATGTATCTGTTCTGAGAATGATTTCACACTTTCCCTCGGTTTCAGCAGAATTCAATGTTTTAAACCAGGGATAGGAACAGAAACTAGACGAAAGTCCAAACCAGTAAAATTTCAATAGATTCGTTCCCGGAAACGAAATGAGTATAGAAACGAAATGGATTTAAACCCGGGGAGCTAAACTCAGGGTCGAAACGAAATCGGAGTCAAAACTACTTCGGCCCGAAACTAAACTAAAACTCTGGGACGAAACGAAACGCAGATAATTAATGTTTTGCACCGGAGGGACCACGTGTTTCATCTTCAAACGGTTTAATTACGACGGTTTCGACCCACACACCGAGTACGAAGCATGGTTGAATGAAGTAGAAGTTCAGCCTACTACCATAAGTGCATGGGGCACACATTATTTACCACTAACAGGATAATGGTGAACGCAAACTGGCCATTCGATTTTTTAGCTCAATTTTTAACCTCCCTTAATTGTGTAATGAGATGGGTCGAAACTATTCCCTCTTATTCCCCTCCGCTGAAATTCTGTGATCGAACCATAACACTGAGCAGCGGAGTTTCGATTAATTTAGTTTCGTTCCTGGTGGTAAAGTTTTGTCCCGGGGCGAAACTAAACTCCTTGGTGATTTTAATTCCGTGCGGGAATGAAACTGAACCTAGGCTTTGCATTTCCGTTTACATCGGGGTCTAAACGAAACATTTTCGTTTCGTTTCACTTGTAATCCCTTCTTTAAACACTCGCGAGTCACAATTTATTTCAGTTTTGATTGATATTAACTCTCTAGTTACTACGATAACTCTATAAATATTCTGTCTCAACTGTATATCTAACCAGGGGCGCAGCCAGGGATCAAGGCTGGGTGGGTTTAGGTGCAACTAATACTGGGGTGTGTGGGGGTATTTGCGGAATTTTAAGATAAACGGTTCAAAATGGTGAGTTATACGGCTTTCTGAGGGATATTTTATTAATTCTTACACTAGTTTTTTTAGTAATATCAATCCAATTAAGTAAAATGGATTTAACTTACAAATTTCTCTGGGCTCTGGGGGGAGGGGGGGCGTTAACCCCAAAACCTCACCCCCTCGCTGCGCCACTGTATCTAACAACTACTTAACTCGGAAATAGGAGCGACTTGCTTACTCAAAACACTTCAGCAAGGAAAATAGAATATTTCCTTAATTAAGATAAATTAATCTTTAGGATGGATTATCCATGCAATATCGTCATTAAGCCAGGAGCATGAAAATAACTGGATGCGTCTGCTTAGTTCTATTCTCTGTTTTGTTAAAGTGGGAAAAATGGGCATTAAAAATCATGTCTAATAAATTTCTTATGTGGGACAAAACTGTTCGGATTTTATGACCGGCTTAACCAGGTGGACATATCCCCAGATAGCAATGCAAGCTGGAATCAAGCTTGATTCAAGTTTGACTGATCAAGGCTGCAAGCTTGCAGCAACCTGGAAAAAACAAGCCTGTTAGCTTGATTCAAGCTTGAATCAAGCTAACTAGTCTCCACCAGTCAAGGTTGTTGCAAGCTTGAAAAAACAAGCCTGAATCAAGGGTATGACACCTTCCCACATAGCAATGCAAGCTGGTAATAAAAGGTGGTATAACACTGTGTGCTCTTGCTAGCCACAGGTGAGTGAGTTAGTGTTATATATGAGTGGTGAGTTGTAAGTGAGTTTTGTGAGTGACTGAGCTTTCTGACCAGAAAATATTTCAACCTTGACACGACAAGGGAAAATCAAGTTTGGCAGCTTGACATACGCTGGACTCAGGCTTGAAAAATTCAACCTTGACATGGCAAGGAAAAATCAAGCTTGACATAAGCTAACATGCTATGTGGGTCTGATCCCTTACGTAACGAAGAAATTATTTTTTTTCACAGCGACACCCAATGTCGTCCAACCATTGATGATATCCAACCAAGTGACCATAGTCACAACACTCATCACCGGACCATAGTCGGATTCTTATTGTTAGTGCCATAAAAATGGCAAAATGTACTTTAGACCCTAAAAATGGAAATGAATCCAGAATATTTTCATTGTGAAACTTTCGACCTAATTATTTTGCGAAAAACCTCACCATGAAAGACGGAATGATAAAATAAGGAAATTTTATTCAGAGATGCTAGAATACGCTTGATTTATTTCCATTCACCATCTATCAATGAATTTTCTCAATGTGGCACAGATAATGTGCGGACGGACTGCGCCAGGCATGCGCCGTCACCCGGTACAATAATCGCAGTTACAACAATTATCACCATCTTCGGATTCAGTACCATGCAAATGGAAAAATGTGCTTTTGACCCTAAAAATGGAAATGAATCCAGAATCTTTTAATTATGAAACCTTAATTATTCTATGAGAAAGCTCACCACGAAAGACAGAATGATACAAAAGAAGGATAATTTATTCAGTGAGGTCCAGAACACGTTTGATTAATTTCCATTTACATTTTATCAATGCATGTTCTCAATGTGGTACAGACCATGTACGGACGTTCCACACACGCCATCAAGCGATACGATAATCGCAGTCATTTTTCTCTTTTTTCGGTAAAAAAAAAAATTCCTTTAGAACCGCGAAACACGTGCACCGGGACACAGGGCTTCTGTACGAGCGTCCGAGAAAACCATTTATGCGCGACTCATCCCACCCACCACCCAATGCGACCTCCCTCCCACTCCTTTCGCCAGAACACAGACTCCCCACAGCTGTCGATAGAGGAGACCGGATTAAATTGGCTTCGGATTACGGCGGATCCGCTACGTGCCCGTTGTTGCGATGGAAGCGCGGCGAACAAAAAAATGCCCCCCCTGAGAGACGCATGGTCGCTGGAATTATTACGCTCCCTTAATGACCCGTCGCCTTTTCCGTCCGCGCCTTTTCACCTCCCGTCGGGAGAGAAAAAAAAAGATGGGACGGTTAGTGAGGGAGGAAGGGGCGTGTTTGGTTTAGCCAGTGCGTTGATCCGAATAAGGGGATAGAGTGAAGACAGGGCTGTGCGCACGAAAGAATAGAGGCAACGTCAACGCAATGCTGTCGCGCTTTTATGTACTCGTGGGAAATTATTAAATGAATCTCCACAGTACTGCGCACAATCACTCGTAAGCTAGCACAGGTAATTAGTTTTTTTATTATTGTCAACTGCTGAACGAAGATTAAACACAGAAGTAAGGGAACTTATCAAAACCTAAATTTAAAGTATGCATCTCTACGAAAGTGAGGCATGGACAAAGCTAACAGCAAAGAAATCAAGGGTAGAGTCCTCCGAAATGTGGTGCTATAGAGGAATGATGAGGATCAAATGGATCGACCGAGTTAGTATGGAGGAAGTTCTAAGAAGAGTAGGATGGAAGCCTCATGAAAACAGTGATAAGAAGACGAAACAACCCGATAGCCCATATTTTGAGACAAAATGGCCTGATAAAGACAATCGTCGAGGGATAAGCAGATGACAAGAACGATAAAGGAAATCTCGAACAAAATATACACAATGGGTAAAGAAGGATGTACAAGAGAATAAATTCGCAGTCGTGAAAAGATAAACTGATATGAAAATGGAGTGGAGAGCTGCGTCAAACCAATCTTAGGATTGTCAACCAGTGTTTATGATAATTGGATATAAAAAATATTTCAAATTCAATGGGCGGTATTTCCTATTAGACGAGGTCGTAAGACTCTTCTCGATCATATTTTAAGAAACGATGATTATTTGTTTGCATTTTCGGCATGCACAATGAATATTGAACCGGTATTTGCGTAAATACATGTTATAAAATTCAATGCTATCCGCCCTACTCATGATATCCATAAACGTTCTTTGATATATGAAAGGTACGAGAGAGCATCAAAGGCAAATGGCTTAGGTGTGCTAAAATGCGAGAGATCATTTGGGAGTGTACGATGAAATTCAAGGCATTTACGCTGAATTTAAGACGCAGGCTGCCGTTAAAGCGATATAACCGTCTGAACAGAGTGCGATATATGTACCCTACGTAGTCACGGCGGCCCGGACTAAGCCCTGGCTAAGTGAAGAGGCGGGGGAGAGCGACACACGAGGCTTTTTGAAATGCACACCAGGGGCCACCGGTTGACTGAGTGCAGGCGCCACTGGCGCGGAAAATGCGCGCCTCGCCTGCGGGACATAATGTACAAGGGGGTCGCCTGCCATTGGCCTTGGGGGCGAGCGGGGGAGAGAAGAGTGGACCGCCGGCGACAGACGACACCCATCCCCGGCGTGTTTGGAAATCTCCTTCGGTATGTTCGGCACGGTCACCTGGGACAGGCGACCCGGACGGTGTTACAGCCCCTGAACCCTTTTTACCTTCTTCCTATATTCCCTCTTTCCTATACCCCACACTTTTAATATCGTTGCTTCTCGTTTGCGCCCTTCTCAACACCATCATGATCCAAGGCACTTGCGGAATTCCCAAAGGAATAGTGATGCACTCATATACATCGCTTCTTAACCGATATTCATATAAGATTAACATATAAATTGAGTTATTTTTCTTTCTCTTGACCACAATTTTTAACGCTCATTGAGTGTAGATCTTTCACAATTAAAAGAAAATTTTTTGGCGAACGTATATTTTATACCTTAATCTGTTTTTTAAATGAATATGATTTTTTTGTTTGATCAAATCGTATTCATTGCAAAAAAATCCCTGATGAAGGTACTAAATATACCAAAATGTTGGCCAAAAATTTTCATTTAATCCTTGAATACCAACAATCCGAGGCACTAGCCAACGTTTAAGATTGCAGGAATGAGCGCATATAAGTGTCAATATCTGAGCAGGATAATTCAATTATTCATGCTCCCGAACGTCCTATCCCGTCGTTTTTAGAATTTTCTTTCGGCATATTCGACGGTTATCTGCCTCAGGCAATCCGGAAAGTGTTTAAGCTTCTAAAACCTTTTACCTTAACAACATCCCCTCTTTCCGACACCTCACAATTTTAGGAATGCTGGCTCTCGTTCTGCGATCTTCTCTACACTATCATGACCCATAGCCTTCAAAATTCTCCACCCGACGACGCAAGACGATTTTACGCGCCCCATAAGATAGATTACTACACCACAAGAGTGTATAACACAATTATAATACTACTCATATTATACTCTCAGCTGCTTCTCTATACCTTCACGTCCAGGAAATTCCACCATTCTTGAAGAAATGCTAGCTCCTCAATATGTAACCACTACAGCAACAATCATCGCATTGAAATTATCGATGAAAAACTAGATAAGCAATACTAGAGCTGTTGTTACTCCATATTTAACACATAAAAAACAAACGCTAACCAGGGACGTCATGACAAAATTAGCAGTACCGGAACGCACTTTCCTTATTTTTTTGGAAGTGAAATATTACTCTGAGAGTTTTTTTATTACAAGTTATTATTTACAGGCTATCACATTTTGTATTGTTTTGGTTACGGATGTATATATTAGAAATTGTGTGGCAATAAAATTGATAAAATGTTATTTGACTATAAAATGTTATGACTTTTGTTAACCAGTGCCTGAATGGCGTTCCGGCGCGTTCCGGCACCATGACAACACTGAGGCTAACGAATTAAAAAGTAATTAAATCTTACCAGATCTAGCACATACCCTTATGTATCGAAAAAAGAAAAGAAAAATATCAGTAGAAGAAGTAGTTCTAGTAGAAGAAGTCAAGACTTATATTAAAATAGGAAAACAAAAACGGGAAGAGGTGGATGAATTATGTTACTTGGGAAGCAGGATAACTAAGGGAGAAGCAAGAGGAAAATTATCAGCAGAATACACCAGGCGAAGATAGCAGCCGAGAAATCAAGGGTAGAAGCTTTCGAAATGTGGTGCTTCAGGAGAACGATGAGGATCAAATGACTCGGCCGTGTAAGTAATGAGGATTTACTAAGAAGAGTAAAAGAGAAGCATCATTGAAACCTACAAAAAAAAAGACGCAAAAAACGTAATCGGCCATATGGTGATACATGACGGGCTGATGAAGACATTCCTCGGGGTACTAGTAGTCGGCAAGAATGGAAAAGGATGGACGCAAATAAAATATGCGGAACAGGTAAAGAAGGATTTGAAAGAAAAGTAATGTGTAGGCTTGAAAATATATGATGACAGGAGAATTGATTGGATATCTGCGTCAAACCAATCTGAGGATTGTTAACCAGTGATGATGATACCGAAAAAGTGATACGAAATTAAAGGTCGAAGTAGACGACGATTGAACTTCGATAATCTATTTACCGGCGGCTAATTCGTTTACATCGTTCGCTGCGGGACCACGAAGATGGGAATCGCATTGTAGATTACAGAAGAGAGAGCGCATAATGCAATCATAGTCACTGCAAATATAACCTACAGGCGCCGCAAAGTAGACAACCGAAATCGTGTTACGACGCGGAGATGATTGGTCCGCCTGAAAGCGTACGGTACGTAATTGAGAAATCGCGTTATCACCACTCCTTACCGCGAGAATGGCGGCTGAACACTTATCACTAGTTTCATTTTTATGATTTGCATCGAATAGGTTCTCTTGAGCCTTTACATTAGATTGCTATGACTAGCTATGGACTAAATCAACTCTGTCCTCACCTAGCCCATTTTTTTCCTTTGAACCTATGAATAACATATTCCGTAAAGATAACGGAATCATAACAAGGTTTGCTCTTGTAATTAAACTTTTAGATGACAATTATTGTACAGACGTGGTATATTCACCAGATGAAAATGAGTACGTAAAAAAAATAATTTCACTTAACTTTGAAGTAAGACCTTTAGTCGACGATATTATTTCGTTATTGCGTATTTTGTACAATTGTAGGATGCTCATTAGATGTATGATCTAAATCTGAGCGCGCTTACTATTACGCACTCGCATTAAATCTGGTGAGACACTGATCCATATATGCCAATACGCATCAGTAGTCTAATGGAAGACAGAACTGAGGAGAACAGCAATTTTAATTATTGGCTTTTATTATTATATTTATACCCTAAAAATATGAATAGCTGGTCCATCAGGAATGAAAGGAAAAAATCAATAACTACCGACACATGGACCACCAATAACCCAAGTCATGATTGAAGCTGCATGACATTAGACTTTTCATTCATGGAAAAGGTATTATTACCATAAAAGCCGTCGTAAATGTGGAAGAAAATAAAACGTTGGACATTTTATAAATTTGCATGAACATTTGATTAAGTGAGATGGAAAAATAAAACGAAAAACGGAACAAAATTTACACAAAAGAACGTTAGAGGGGAAGAGCGAAGGTTACCGTAATAAGAGTAATGAAGAATGTTAAAAGCACTCAAAAAACCATCTACACTCGGATTCATGAGGGAAAGGTATTCCAGAGCTTCACTACCGTGAAAAATATTTTAAGCCATGTTTTTTTTCGGCTCGCCCTTTTCTTCCTAATGTCTTCACTCCATCAGACGCGATTTTCTAAACGACACTGCTTTGAAGTGATATAAGCGAGGATTTTGATCCTTTGGCCCTAAAATATTCTCGCCAACTTTCTTGTCCCCTTTTCCCTCGTCTCCAATCTTTCCAGCCGCGCCCTTAATGGACATCGTTCCTCGGTACATACTAGAAGACAGGGTAATGGAATTTCGTCACGACCACCCCAGCACCACATAAATGCCACGTTAGCAATTTTTTTTCTTTTGGTCCAGAGTGCCATTAAAATAAAAAAAGGAGGCCCAATTCCCAGAGGGGAGTTCTGAAACTTTTCTCAGGAATGGCGGCATACTAGGTTAAACTAGTTTGTCAACCAAAATAATTACCTGTGAATAACGTTAATGACATTTGCTAACCTCAGTATTCCAAAAGCATGGAAGCTACGGAAGGGCAACTGTAATTTTTAATTGGATGATTTTTTTCGGGACACTGACAAAATTGGACAAATATAGCTGTGAAATAGTTTTAAGCACTCGACTGGAACTAAAAGTTCAGCATATTCTTCAGAAGGTTACAGCTTACCCTAAGGGGCAAACCACTTATTCCCTCCTTCAAGAAAGAATTTTCACACATGGTATTTACCTCAGTCAACATATTGTGGTAATTTATCCACCTAATTTCATAAATTACTTCCTAAAGAATTCCAAATGAAACCAAAAGGAATTTTTGACTGAATAATTAAACATCTCCAATGCATCTCTGTAGATCTTATCAATAAAATTGCACGAAATGTACAACACGAAACAATAAAAATAATCATATTACAATTTATTCCGTGATTCGCATGTATGTCGAATCAGTCACTCCGAATTAACGATTTAATCTTTTCTCATTGTGTACACCACGTTTCTCTCTCTTTGCATCGCTTTTTTGCGATAACGGTTGATTTCCATTATGTTTCAATACTGATAACTTCATCTTAAAATCATTTTTTAACGAGGAGAAACCATATATTGCATAATGTAGAAAATTTGCAAAGATATTGACATCCTATTCAACGGAAACTTTTTAAATATGTGACACAAAGTTCTCTAAAAATCACTAGATTTCTGTGCTTGTACAAATAATGCGCATAAAGTAATGGAACAAATGGAGAGCTTAGACTCATTCCTTGGGAAAAAACAATCCTTTCCAGGATTCTAGGATGCTGCACTCACCACAAAGGATCAATTGATGGAACCCACAAGGGATTAAATTTCATCGACGGTAAGAAGCTCGAACAAGCTCACTCGCGGAAAGGTTTTCTCTGGCAATGATTTAGGACAGGTGAGACGTTTGCTACTGCGCTGAGGCTTCCCTCACCACTCAGAATTCCGTTTCATTATCGATACTCTCCCATTGCTTACAGTACGTGACGGGTTAAGTTTTTTAAAGGGAGACTCCGCATTGCATGGGCCAAAATAAATTCCCACTGGCACCGAACCCATGCTTGCCAAAGGGAATTACGATAGAATATGTTTTATATACTGACGCATTAACATCAGCGTTTCGATGGCCCAGATCAGTAGCGTAACAAGAAATATGCTTTGGGGGAGGATTAGGGTATGGAGGGCTTCCCTTCCTCTCCCCCAGGAAACGGGAAAATTTTTGAAAAATGACTTGCCTGGAAATAGTTTTTACACCATTTTGGCACTTCAAATTATTACACCAAAACTAGAAAATAACTTTAAAATTTATTTTTATTTCTCTGAGGGTTTTGGGGGGGGAGATCTATCCTTCTCATGCCCCCATAGTTACGCTACTGGCTCAGATGGTTCATATATCAGTACATACTTCTCCCCCAAACCGCCTGGCGTGTGGCGGGAGGTCACCAGCCGTTTAGCTGAAAAACTATTCTGTCACCCACAATTTGAACTTAATATCGGGGAATAATGTTAATTAAACTAAATACGGAAAGCTACAGAAATGTTAAGTATATATTATAGGCACTAATCCTATAACTTCCGTGAGCGAAAGCCGTCGAATAAAATCTATTCACAAAATCCTGAGTAGCTATCGCCCACAATTTTAATTTAATATGAGGGAATAATGTTGATTAAACTAATTTGGCAAGGCTATAGGAGATTTAAGTAAATAGTAATTTTTTCGCCTGTACCTTATATTAGCAAAAGCCGTCATATATAATACCTTCTAATAAGCCTCAAAAGCTACAAAGTACCTAATGAATTTCTTTGTAAAAAAAATTAATACTGCCGGTAATAATAAGTGAAATTTCGCGGTGTATCGATAATTTTAAGAGTATTTTATAAAATTATGGCCATAATTTATTCTTTAAATCATAAATAAAGGGATTTCAACGAGATAAATTTAAAGTTTCACAAACATACTCCGCGTCAATGGAGTCATACTCGTTATTCTTTGGGCCACTACAACTGTGAAATTGAGATCAAACTTGGGGATAAAATAAAAATTTTCTAATCAATCTCTAAGAATAACAAGCTTACTAAAAGGAGAAAATTCTTTTCTCAATCATTAGCACCCTTAGCGAGTGAAAAAGAAAAAAAATCGAATCGCATCCGATCATTTCCAGCATTCGTTAGCGGAGCTCAGCGATAAGGTAAACTTTCGCTCGGCTGTTACCGGCAAACAAATTAACGACGACGCTTGAAACGCGAAATTAACGCCCCTAATTTGGAGCGAAAACGCGACTGGAGTTTAACTGCCGATGATGGACCCACACGTGCACGCCTGGACGTGACGCGCTCCGCATTTAACTAACGATCGGAATGGTTAAAGTGATTACGGACGCGAATTCGGTTTCTCATCTCGAAATTATTGGCGTTCCCGCCGACGTCCTCGGAAACCATGACCACGGCTCGGCGGTCTGGATTGTGGCAAAGCGGCGCGGCGGCGCGCCTATGGGACACCGGTGGCGGTTACCGCAGATTACGTCTCATCTTTTTCCACTCACAGCCTGACCATTTCAGACTTCCCCAGCCTCAAGAGTATATCACTTCTCCGTCTCTCCGGGCAATATTCCCTTGCCCACCACCCGCGATCAAAACCGTCGCCGGAGAAAATGACGTCGACGAAGACGGAAATCGTCTGCAACCCTAATCACTAACATTATGGCTGGCATTGACATTGCGGCTAGTAGGTTATCAACTGGTTGGTGAGATGGAATGACTAGTGCTAAAATTATTCTCGATAGTGAATTACTAAACAGAGTTAACTTGATGATAAAATCAATAGATTCGGATTTCACTTGGTGAAAATTCACACTGAATGAAGCTAACATTTTCTTCAATTAAAATTAAAGATCTTTAAATTTTCATAGAATACAGATACCAATAAAAATTATGTGAAAATTTATAAAGGTTGTTTATATTCATTCAGGGTTACTTTCATTACTAATACGTTATTTAAGAAAAAATATCTCAAAAAGGTGAATATATTGCCACATAATAATAAAGCTTAGCTCAGTATGTAGCAATTGTATTAAGACGAAATTTAGTGAAAATATCTGGTGTGACACAATAATGATGATGTCAATCACATATAGACAGATATACTGATTTGTAAGGCTAATATAGAATATGCCTAATTTTCCCAAATACATTCGTGATAAATTGAAGGGAAAATAAAGAGAGATCGATTGAAAATTGTATTAAACTGTTTTGCAATGACTGATCTAGGAAAAAATGACAGCATGCAACCAAGGAAGACCAAGGAGCTAGGAATACGTAAATAGACCAATGCGGTATAAGCCATCGGAACCACTCTATATGATCTTCAACCCTTCGCAATGGACTCCAAACAGTCTAAGACTACTGCCGCATCTTCTTCGATGTAGCTTCCTCGAATAAAATTTGGACAGCTTAACAGAATGCCTCCAAATGGCAAGCCGTACCTCATACTTTCATTATTCTTTTTCAAGTTCGTGGGTGGTATTTTTTGTCATCGTAAAATAAGCTTTTTTTCTCTCTTACTGTCTTTCACCTTGTGGGATGATGGATCTCTTTCAAAAAGGAAGGAAATATTTTATCAGCAGCTACCGAGTAAGATAGGGAAAAAATCCTGAAAAATGGAGAAACCGAGTCAGCTAGCGAAAGTGCTCTTTAGAATAATTCTCCTGAATCGGCAATATTCAAAAAAATAAATATTTCAACTGCTCTGATTTCATCAATTTAAAAATGGAGTAAAAAGTTGAAATTGATCGGCAAAACAGGTTACTCATGATCGCCCATCGCAGATCCCTCCGTTGCTATCCGCTTCAGTGAAGGATAAATTTAAGTGTTTCAGATCGTTCTTTCATCCGCATTCTTTATGATTCCCTCCTCTTTACTATGCCGCGACTAGATTCTTCATCGCGCGGGAACTATTCATTGCTTCCTGTCACCCATATTTTCCATACATGATAACTTTCCCTTTGAAGTTGTCTGGAAATACTGGCTCGACATGCGGCTCGTTTGAGACAAACTGGGACATTGTGACACAGCCCCGTGGCCTGGCTTTCTGTCGGTTATTGTGAATTCCCACTACAGAGCAAAAGGATTGTGACCGTCAATAGCCCCGAGCGACATATGGATATTCGAATTCCCTTTCAAGACCTCAGAGTATCATGTCCGATGACAACAGGCAAAATCGAATAAAGGCGGTTGAGGCATCCACGATTACAACATTTGACGAAAGTATCTCAATGCTATTCCCTTTCCGACTAATAGCAATTGAATAAAAAGCCATGAGATACGTTTTGAGTGAAAAATAATAAAATACGTACTTACCCATGCCAATTTAACCGAGAGCAGTCGCGCACTTGACAGTGATAACATTTTGAAGAGAAATAAATCACACCAAAAAGTTGTAACAAAAATTGGTTGCGTAAACTTGATTATCTCCCTTCATTGTCCCAAGCCATTAAAATAGAAGATTAAATATGAGTTTCCTCATTTGAATTGCATAAAATAAAACACATGTGAATTACATAGTATTGAAATGTCAGATAATTTCCGGGAATTCTTTCAACAAATAATGTTAGTGACAAAATTTTAATATTCTAAGTACAACTCTAGAAATAGGAGGAAGCAACATATTCGCGGCAGTTACATATTGCGTATAACCAGTCAATATTTGCGAGAAAAAAAGGGTCCAAATCATTACGTTGGCCCAAATAAATCAAAACGAGAATCCGAGGGAATGCAACAAAATAAAGGACTACAAAATCAGGGATAAGAATTTCTCCATTTCCGTTCGGATGCAAGGGCCGATGGCACTCAATTTCCTTGGTAAATCTCTCATCTAGGGTGGCATCTCACCCGAAGCGATGACCTATCGTTTACCCAAACACTTCCGGCGCCAAAGGACTATACTCACTGCTGGGTAAATCTTGCCTCAACGACGCCACCTCGAACGCTACGTGCTCTTGGTCAGAGAGCCTTCGGCTTCTAATCGATTCATTTCGATTCCTGATCCTTCCACAGAGCTTCCTCAATTTTTCGCAATGCTAAAATATCGAGATTAATGGATGAGTTAGGCCTAGAACTCTCTCTCTTAAACAGAACTTTCGCTGCAATTCCAAGTAGTATTCATGTTTTTATCGACATGGGGAAAAGTTAGATATTAATAAATTACAAGATGGATGTATAACACCAATTATAAGTTATCATAAAATCATCGCCCCATTTATCCGGCGAGTATGTGCAAAGATATGCGAAAAATCAATTGATAAATCAAAGAATGAAAGGCAAGGAGTACTATAAATTTTAGTAAAGTAAATATTTTTCCTCTTTATTCAGTATAACCAAGCCTTTTTTAAGCCTTAAATATTTGCAATATCCCTCGATCATACCGTACCATACCGATATAAATATTTTCAATTTTCCACAATTATAAACGTAGAAAATTCTTATTTTTGTATTCATTTCGGTATTTTAGTATTAAGCAAGTAATTATTTCGCTATTACACGGTATTATATTCGAAGAAAATTGCGAGTATTTATTTAAATATGGAAAAATTCCACTCCAATACGCTTGAATCTTCGGTTTTTATTCGAAATAATACACCCTGCTCAAAGGAGGATGTTCCGGTAAGCGGAAGGAAAGCATTCGCGAGACTAAGAAAGTCTCTCTATCTCTCTACACGGCAAGAGACCTGAAAACATCTCCTTCACACTCTTTCGGCTTCTTTCTCCGTCCCATCACCTAACCCTCTCAACACCCACTTTTCGCCATCCAGGGATGAAGGGATATATATACATACACTCCTCCTTCCAAGCAACTCACACTCTTACAGACTCCCTCGCTCCCACCTTTGCGCCGCCATAACGACAAGAGGGGACCAAATTGAGTTATCCCCTTCGCCTTTGAGAGGCAGATTCGGAATGGAATTCCGCGAGGAGGGAAATTGCCATCGTTCTCTCTGTCTCATCTTCCGAGAAGTGTTCGCTCACCCACACCACCCTTCCCATGGCGAAATCCACTTCGCTCCCTTGGTGTGGGTACACAACTTCCCACCCCATCAAATCCTCTTCCCGCGCTCATCATAATTCCTCATCTACGACAAAAACCCTCCCACAATTCCGCTCAGAGTGGGGTGGTGAGGATATCGTCGAAACAAACTTGCCGCACTCCCACCCATTCAAGGGGTTTCAGGGGCTACTCCTCCATCGGGCGCTATTTTTGTGGCAATTTTCGCTTCTCATTAACAAGCTACCGAATTTCTTTCTTTCGCCACGATTTTTTTCTCATGAAATATTGCCTTTTTTGAGCCACTGTTGCAATAAATCAACCTTAAATTCATTGGAAGGGGAGCTCTTTGTGGCCTTATAGGAGGAACGCTAGGCCTCTGATCGAAAGTTCACAAAATCCCGGGAGAAGCCGTGGGACATCATAAGACAAAAATCTTCAAACTGCGAGGTGGCCCAGGGAAAGAAACTGACCCTCCTAGCCGGAATGTGAGAAATTCACACTTCTGAGACTTCCCCGAGGTGAGCCCTATCCTACCCTTTCCCTACTAACCTTCATATTGAAACTATAGGTGATGAAATCCATGCAAAAAGAGATAAGTGTCGAGAAGTAAAGACGCATAAGGAATAATATGCCTTTGCGAGAATAAAAATGTATTCTGACCTCGGTTGTAACAATATATTACTACAATATTGGCACAGCCATGGAAGATTACTCTACAATTTACCTGCGTCAATATTTAGAGTTTAGAATGCCGGGTGCTTTCATCTTTACCTAAGCCAAAATATTTCGATCGATGTCAATGCACACGATCGACCGGTGAAAACCAATTCACCTGTCTTTCAATTTATGTTATATTAATGTCTTTAAATTAATGCCAAATGCAACCATTGAAAAAAGGATGATGATATCGAGCCTGTGGTGAGTATATTTAGTTTAATATAAATGTATTTAATGAGAACTCTTTTCGCAAAAAATATGATGTGACGCAGAGTTCTCAGAAAATGGCTGACTTGGCTAAGTTCAGAAACGGGCCAAGAAAATAAGGGTACCTACAAAGAAAGGATAGGAATAAGAGTCAGTGAACTTTCGGGTCCTTTGTCGCTCCCGAGCGGCTCCCCTCGTTGCATCTTCATTCCTCCTTAATCATGTGATATTTTTACCAATTACCTGCATTTGCCACTTGATCTCCTGCATGTCATTTTTTCTCCCAACTCTTCTTCTCTTCTTCATCCTAGCGTTTGTCCCGCACTATTGCAGGGTCCACTGTTCTGCAAAGTATTCTCCACTTGGCTCGATCTAGGGCGTCTACTGGCGTGGCGTTGATGGTCTTCATGTCCGCCTTAATTTTGTCGAGCCAGCGCATCTTTGGTCGTCCTCGTGGTCGGCGTCCTTCAGTGCTCAGCCGCATTGCTGTTTTGGCCACAAAGTTCTCATCACTACGCACCACATGCCCATACCACCGCAGTCGAGCCTCCCGCATCTTGTCTGTGATCGGTGCAACTCCAATTCTTTTCCGAATGTCTTCATTCCTGATGTGATCCAGGCGTGAAATGCCTAGGATCCATCGCAGCATCCTCATTTCCATGACATGCATGGCCCGTTCTTGATTTGCTGTGGCTGGCCAACATTCTGTTCCATATAGGGCCCCTGGGCGGACTACGGTCTTGTATACTTTGGCCCTGAATCGTTCGGGCATTCGACGGTCTTACAATACGCCAGTCACTTGGCAGTCACTTTATTTTTTCTCCCAACTAACCTCCTCAAAAAAATCTATGCATGAGAGGAGATGCTACTCTATCTCTCTCATTCCTCCTCGTACATATTTACTAGAAGAAGACTCAAACATATTACTCAGACAAGACTCTTAATTCGCAATAACCGAAGCCACGTGGAAGAAATAAATCACTAGATTAGCCTAGTGATGACTTCTTGAGACAAAAATCATAACAATCTCTCAAATATTACTTCCTTCAGTTTTAAGTACTTCCATTTGTTAAATACCAGGAATATTAGTTAATAATTATATATATTATAGAACTATTATAATTTTAGAATTTTTGAATTCTTAAATTTCTGGAACATTAGTGCAACTAATTATTCGCTTCTCACTCTTAGACTTTAGCCTCAAAAAAACAAATATTCCCGAATATTTCTATATTCTAAATATCTTCGCCCAAATTTCAATGAGCATTGCGAAGATGATTGTTCCCAAATCATTTTAAATGATGATGCCCTGATTTTTTTATTTCGAAATAACAAATTGGAGTTTCAAATTAACATATTTTTTATACATGTATAATAATTAATTTCAGCAAAGACGTCGAAGAACGCTTGGGAAAATCTTGCCAACTACAAATTTCTTAAAATGGTGGAGTAAAACATTCCCACCATTGAAAGCCTGAATTCTATGTTGATCTACGAATTCCAATGCTGTAACTGGAGTTAAACCAAGCATTCCGAGAACGACTTCTCTCCGCACGCATGACCTCTGCGACTTATCCATGAGTATCATGCTCCCCCGAAGACTCTCATCTCTGGAAAGAGCTACTTTTGGAATTGAAGCGAACGCGTTCGGAATTATTCACTCTTTTGACTCCCTGACCCAGTGAAGTACTGAATTCGGTTCGTGCAGAAAAAAAAGCCTTAAAAAAACCTTCAATTTCTTTCCCTCTCCAAGCCCATCCCGAACGCCCTCCCATCTCTGTGGAACACATTTCCCACTCCACGGAACAGCTTCCCGTTTCCATGGAGATACGTGAATTCCTGAAAGCTCCACGCAGAAATAAATGAAAAATAAGAGAGAGGGGAGCCTCAGGAAATCCGTTGCGTCGATACCCATTCTCCTCCTCTACGATTTCCCCTTCCCGTTTCCCCATCAGATCGTGTCATTCATTGAAAATCTCCACGCGTCCGCTTGGGGGCATTAAAAGCGGCGAATTTATGACCCACCAGTCGCGAGAATGCGGCGTGAATGCTTACGGCGCCCGCAATATCAGCGCCGATTGAGATGCGACATTTACAGGGATTGCGTAAAGAGTCGCGTTTCCCTCGGGAATCACACAACTCATTCGGAGGGTCTCACACGCTTAATTACCATTACTTCCTATTAGGCAATGCAAAGGGTTTCAGTCCTTTATGCCATTGTAATCCTGCATTTCTCCTCACCACATGCTCACGAATGTTACAAGAGAGGATTTTCTAACCGGGCCCTAAAAAGTCCACCTTAAATGGTTTTACAAGTAACCACTCGCGATGCTGACGTTAGAGAGATCCTAATTACACTTAAAAATAAACTATAATTAGGGATGTTAACCGAAATTTATTATCAATATTAGCATTAACTATGTGCTTTTAGAGGTTCTCACACGTTTAATTACCATTACTTCCTATTAGGCAATGCAAAGGGTATAAGCCCTTCATCCCAGGGGCGCAGCTAGGAATTAAGGCTGGGGGGGGGGGGGGATTTTGGTGCAACTAATACCGGGGTGTGGGGGGTATGGAGTACCCACCAGGATAAGCGGTAGGTGCGAAATTAATAAATTGTGGAATTTTAAGATAAACGGTTCAAAATAGTGAGTTTTACGGCTTTCTGAGGGATATTTAATTAATCCTCACTCTATTCTATTAGTAATATCAATCCAATTAAGTAAAATGGATTAAACTTGAATATTTTTCTCACCTCTGGGGAGGTTTATCCCCAAAATCCCCCCCGTCGTGGCGCCACTGCTTCATCCTACCGTAATCCTTCATTTCTCCTCATCACGTACTCACGAATATTAAAAGAGAGGATTTTCTAACCAGGCCCTAAAAAGTCCACCTTAAATGGTTTTACAAGTCACCACTCGCGATGCTGATGATAGAGAGATCCTAATTACACTTTGAAATAAACTATAATTAGGGATGTTAGCCGAAATTTACTATCAATATTAGAATTAACTCTGTGTTTTTAGAGGTTCTCACACGTTTAATTACAACTACTTTCGAAGAAATTCAAAGGCTTTCGGCCCTTCATTCTACTGCAATGCTGCGTTTTTCTCAATAACATGCTCACGAATATTACAATTGAGGATTTTGCAGTCGTGACCAAACACGTCTGTCACCTCAAATGGATTTAAAAAAGGCTCCACCAGCGAGGCTAGCGGTAGAAAAATCCTAATTTCACGGTTAAATAAATCATAATATGTAATTGTTTTTTAATTTTTTTCATCTCCTCATTAACAGCACATAGGCCTTTACAGCAGTGAATTTACAACATTCAACGGGTATTCAGACACACCCACGCCCTGGATAGAGTCAACTTACCTAGTCGGAACTCGTACCCGCGACCTTAGGTTTGAGAGGCGAGGACCCACCATCACCTTTATCTTAGTCCATATCCAGCCTAAATTGAAAGATTATGCTTATTTATAGCATTTCAAAATTCAACAGATCTTTAAAAACTTCTAATAATTTATAGAGAAAACAGTTTTTCTGGCCACTCTTGTTTGCGGTCGCCTAAGTAATTTACAAAATCGGTGCGGAGGTAAAATTTCAGTAAAAGAATATATTTTTTATTTTGCCCAAACTTCTGCCTTTCAAAGCACTTCAGGGACAAACAACTTTGTTCGCAGTCACGCGCACGGGTGCAAATTTAAATACACCAACGGATGAAGTTAAGTCAAATATTTTTTCATGGCGAACTTCATCCGTTGGTGTATTTTGCCTTTCAGTTTAGATTAAGATTCTTGAAATGAAGTAAAGTCACTAAACAAGTCCTATTTAAGTTGGTCATTAAGTCCCAATTTTTTGACTTTCATTAAAATATAACAGCAATTTTAAGTGCCTACCATTTCATGCATGAGAGGGTAACGACCTCAGATGGTACAAGAACCCTAGAACAAGGACCTTGTACTGAAATTAAAACTACCTTAGAGCAAATAGTACTAACTAAACCATATTTGCTTCGACTGTTTCCCGTGAAGTAAAATCGAAAACCTTACGACTGTAAAAATCTCTGAACTCTCTTTAAAGAAGAAAAAAATGCTAAACCACTAAAAGTCTCGATTAAAAAAAATACCCCTTTCCTTTTTCCGCGATATAGAACACAAAAATCATAGCACCTCGAATTATTATCATAGCGCAGCAGGGCGTGGAGAAAAAAAGATAAAAGCATATTTAGATGGGATAAATGACCGTTGTGCTGGGGGATATGAATTCACACGGGGCTTCTTTCCCAACTTGGCGCCGGAGGCTCATTCATTCTGTATCCCAGGTGCTCTCGCCCAAGGAGCGGAAAAAAAGAGTCTGGGGGCTTTCATGAAATTAAAAATGTTACACTCCACAGTTTGATGGAGAACGTTTTTTTTCCTCATCTCTTCCCCTCGGCCCGACTCGACGTGTCTTTGTGCATCCTGCTCGCTTTTCAGTTCCGCCTCCTCGCAGTTCCCACATCCGCTCTCTCCCATAACTCTCCCGGCCATCTCTTTGTCCACGGTTCCTCGCTTTCTCCTTCATTTTCAACATTCTTACTTCGCACACCCATTCTCCAGATCACAACGTTTACCCCCATGCTGTAAATAGTTCGCGCATTCATTGTTTGGTTAAAGCCCGACCTCTAAGGGTCCAATGGAAAGTTTTCATCATTAGAATACCTTAGGAGGCACTTAGAAAGTACTCGAATAGATGTGTTACTAAATCAAGTAAAAAAGATTGCTGCAAATAGTTCGCGTAGTAATTTTTTGGTGAAAACCTGACCTCTATGGGAAAATTTTCACCACTAGTAGGGTCAGGTAAAGATGTTAGATGAAGAGGACGGGAAGGTTATTACCTTAGGAACCACGTGGAGAGTACTCGAATAGATAAGTAACTGAATCAACTAAAAAAATATTTGCTGTAAATAGTTTGCGCAGTAATTATTTGGTGGAAACCCGACCTCTATGGGAAGATTTTCACCACTAGTAGGGTCAGGTAAAGATGATAGATGAACGGGCGGGAGGTTATTACCTTAGGAACCACTTGGAGAGTACTCGAATTGATATGTAACTAAATCAAGTAAAAAAATTGCTATAGATAGCTCGCGTAGTAATTATTTGGTGAAAATCCGACGTCTAAGGGTCTTATGGGAAGATTTTCACCATTGTCAGGGTCAAGTAAAGTTAGATAAAGATGGCGGGTAGGTACATATGGCGGATGGTAGGTAGGTATTACATATTTTTTTTTTAAATCCTGTTGATAGTTCGCGCAACAATTATTTGGTGAAAACGCATCCTTTAAGGGTCCGATGGAAAGCTTTTTTCCATTAGCATGACCAGGTAAACCTGTAGAAGAGGGCGGAGTGGTCAATCAATTTCCTATGAAACACTCGAAGATTAAGTATCCTACTAAATATTTAACTGATTCAAGTGCTACTACAATAGCATGGAGGTCTGTAGAGCGAATTACACTAAATATATCTACATGTATATCATGTGCTACAATATCAGCGTGAAGTACTCAAAAGAAAGTTCTAATAAATATATCTTATATCAATGTTTCCTATGTGAGAAAGAGAAAATTCGGTTAGAATAACGGACTAGAAATAGATACATACCGTCATAACGTTTTAAATGGATGGCTTTTTACTATTATGGTTTGGTGATAGAAAATGAAAAATAAGCAAATTCAAAGAATTTGCCAAAATCTTTACACAAGTATGACAGGTGGGTCGTGTAAACGGGTCACGTCAAGACAAAAATGGTTTATTACGTAATATTAAGGAGCAGGATATAGATTTAAGAATAATTGCATAACGAGAAAATTAATCTTCCTCTAAGGAACATATAATTTATAAAACATGATAATTAAGGAGTTAGTGAATCAAAAATGTAATTTGCTAATTGCAAGTTCTGAAGAAAATTTTAAATGCCATTTTTCTGAAGTATTAGAAAATTCACGTAATGTTTTGATTAAAACACAACAACGTCAATGGTAATTATTTTATGTCTTACAGCGCTACGACCCTGTGGAGCCGCGACATAAAAAAACCTATTTGCCCTCATATTATATACTTCGTATGTTATGAGAGAAGCACCTGCAATTAATACAGAGTAAATGAAAGAAAGATCATAAATATCCCCAAGACTGGATAGCGGGATCAATGAAAGGACAGACATTATATTAGAGCGATTTCGTAGTATTACGTAAGTTAGGAACGCCGTGGCCGGCAACTAATATGCATTAACACAGGTTAATACCGGGTGTTTATTAATTAATATCAGGATTTTAACGCTTTATAATATTTATAACATTATACTTACAGTTATAAATTATATGTCAAATGAAAGAGCAACTAAAAGAGTTTTTTTTAGCAACAATGCACATGTGCGTGAAATGTTTCCGCCGTGATCCACTAGAAAGCGGTAGTAGCAAAGATGGCAACTAGTGAACAGAAAAATGATGATACCATCTACGGACGTTGTTGTCACTTGAAGGATCACAAACGAATTTAATGCAGAACGCACGTTGCACAGATTTAGCCTTTGCAAACTGTAAACCACAAAACGCTTTCTGTTCACTAGTTGCCATTTTTGCTACTACCGCTTTCTAGCGGATCGCGGCGGAAACATTTCACGCGTATGTACATTGATGCTAAAAAAAACTATTTGAGTTGCTCTTTTTATTTGACATATAATTTATAACTGTAAATATAATGTATTAAATATTATAAAGCGTTAAAACTCCGATATTATATTTATAAACACCCGGTATTACTGTTCCAAATCGGGACTATTTAATAAAAAATGCTGAAAAACTGAACTTGCTGCGATGCTACTATTTTGTCCAACATTTTTCCAACACCCTACTATAATATCGCCCACAGCGAGGGGACTCCCGCCAATCTGTTTCGTACTTATTTTAAGACCTCACGGCGACAACACTCCGATGGTACTACCACTTTAGAAAAATCCCGATATTTCTCTCCTCATGGGTGAATTCGCAGCAAGTGTTTTAATGCCCCAAAAGGATCCCTGAAGCTTCAGCGCGGGCACTTATCATGGGAGTGGAAAGGAGAAAGAAGATGGCGCCTGGAGTGAAACGCAGAAAAAAATAGAATTTCACGAGAGAATTTTTGGCTTGGCGAAAAAAAATCAAATATCCCATTGACATACAGGCCTGTAAACAGCATCCATTTTCTTCCCGCGCGGCGAGTGAAGCTTTCACAACCGATTTTATCTCTCAACTGAACCTCCAGAGTCTTCTTTAGCCACGCCCACTGGCATTTTCCTCTCTTTTACGGACACTTAGAACTACGAAAGACATTACGGCATCCCATACAATTGCACTCATAGGATTCTTTAAAATTTCATCTGTCATTTATTCTACATTACGCAATCTCTTTTTTATAAACTTTTGTTTCGAGCGTGACTCATTGGTATCGACTCAGCACAATGAAATGTAAAAAAATTGGTAATTCCGCATAAGTTTAATACTGCACGACATGGTTCCCGACATGGCACGTCATCATATGATACATTTCCTTCGTCTTCAGTGATTATGTGCCAGGTAATGACGTTCCACGTCGAGACGTAGGTGTTACGGTATTACATTTATGTGGAATATCTAAGTTTTTTTTTACATTTCATCATCTCTCATTTTAAGCTGCATAACACGCATCATCAAAAATGTCTAATCTTTTATGAACATTCTATTTACTTTTACTTTGTGGAAAAACATTTCAGTCCATCTGTATGAGGCACTGTTCACTTTCTTCTCAGTGAAATTAGCAAACTCTATGAATTGGAGTGAATCTAGACGAGGCACAGTCCACTTTCTCTTAAGAGGACTTTCAAATTTTGAGAATATTTAAGAAAATCACATCAGGACTAACTATTCATCAATTTTATAAAAATTATTTCACGATTAACCTTAATAATAAGCTTAATAATTCTATGGTGAATATGAGATAAGGTATTGTAACGTCAGGCTATTGTTTACAAAAATATTTATTTACTTAAAATTAGTTTTTATTATCATATCACTCCTTTAAATAACTTTCTCCTTTGCTTCTCTTATCAACAATCCCTATCCTTTCCCATCAACAACTGCCTGACAACAATAGTATCAGGCACCTATTTGCTCTCTTTCACAAATTGTCTACATTTTATCACCTTGGCTTCCTAATCTATATAATTCTCCTGTTATTGGTCCTGAAATACATATGCGGCCCTCAAGCTGTATGAGTTGGCTAATGTGGCCCGCAAAGGTGAATGAGTTTGATACCCCTGCCCTAGACAATCTTGGAGCGAAATATCTGCAGTAATGCCAACTGCTAGAAAATTCACTGCGTACCTACTCTTACTCTCCTTTTCCTTACTGAAAACAATCACACCATCCTTTGAAAGACCGGGATAGCGTCTCAGGCTCCCGAGTCGATCTCATCTCTCAGCCTCCATCAATACATTCATGTGTCAACCCTCCCTTCCTGTTGCCACAGGCTTCCCCTATCTCCAATGACCAACCCATCTCATTAGCCACACTATTCATCCGTCCGAAGATCGATGCCCGTTCGGAATGGCGACCCGACGCGACACCAACCCACACGGTGACACGCGCTCTCGATTTGAGTCGGACCAATCTGAAATGCAGCACCAGTCTATGCCCGGGTCGTACCTTAATTGTAGACGTGCCCTCCCAGCCATGCGTTTCATCGTCATCAGAATATTTATTACCAGATATTGAATATTTTTATTATGCTCTACGTAAAACCTATGAGAGCAAAAAATAGAAAATGCAGGAAATGTTCTACTCTTAATAAAAGGCATTTTGACAAAAATAAGGCATTATGGACATTATTGCTAGGCAAACAAGTAGTAGATGTTTATACAAAAAATGTAAAATATTCGATACTAATAACACAAAAATATAAGTTTAAACTTATACATTAATGAACACACACATACATATACGCATTATACGTAGAGAGTTTTGATAACATCACAACTTTAAGATGATAACTCTAATGAGTTGAGGAGACCGAATTAAGCCCCAGACTTCAAATAGGAGTACAGCCTTCTTTTAAACGAATGAAGTGATTGTGAAGTCTTTATATTTGGCGGAAGAGAGTTCCAGAATCTAAACGCAGTTGGATGAAAAGATTTGAAATATATATTGGTGTGGGCATGAGGAAGTTGATGGTCAGAAACACAGCGGATGGAAATTCCAGTATCTTTTTTGCGGGGGATGAATAATTCGTACAGGTATGCAGGAGTCTGTTTTTGGAATAAGGAGAACAGAAAAGATCCCAGGATATAATCCCTTCGGCTGTGAAGAGGTAACCAATTCAAATCAGTGCAGAATTTGGACAAATCGCTACCTTGGTTTGACAAGGTTCTAACTGACCATCAGCTGGTTTTGAGAAAAACATTGTCAAAGTTTTAAA
Source organism: Ischnura elegans (assembly GCF_921293095.1). NCBI lineage: Eukaryota > Metazoa > Arthropoda > Insecta > Odonata > Coenagrionidae > Ischnura > Ischnura elegans. The sequence continues at coordinate 91,414,774 of NC_060249.1, forward strand.
CTGCTCCATTTCTATTATTATTATTAGGAATTTATTTTTGATTTTTGGCACATACACTAGTGATCCACTAGACACACTAGTAATTATTACTTTAAGAAAATATGTTATTTTGTTTATTTTTTTACATGTTTATATGAGTAATAAAATAAGTAAACTGCAGTTAGAACCTTGTCACACCAAATATTAGTTTTTTCTCCTTGCAGTTGGAACTTTGTCACTGTTATAAATCTGTTATTATTTTACATAGAGGAATAAAAACCGGTGCAACACATAGAGAAACATAAACTTAGTTATCTTGAGTGAAAACACCAAATTTTGCAAAAATGTCAGTTAGAACCTTGTCAAACCAAGGTAGCGAAATATTTATCTCTACGTAAATCAAATATAAATCTAACACAGGAGTTTATTAACCGTTGCAGACACATTTCAAATACACTATTACCAGATGACAGAAAACAAAAGTTGATCCTCTTTCAGAAGATGCCAATCTTAAATAACTAACGGAAATGAAAATAGTTTGGGAATCAAAGAACAATGCGTAGTATATCAAGATTAAAATAAGCATTTATTGCAGCACATGGAGTCACAGTCATACATTGTCACCTGCATCAGTTGCAGGTCTAATGAAGCAAAAATACCGGTATGAATAACTTTCCACGAAAACTGCCTCTTTGTAGTTACGTTAGTGTGCGTAACGTTTCGTAGACGTTTCTGTTCACTTTTCTCTTTTTCTGAGGGAATAAGGTTGGTTTTCCGTGGAGGGTGTTTATAAGGATTCACGGAGGGAAAGAGTTTGAAAGGCGAGGGGGTAAAGGAGTTATCCCGAAAAACATCATCAACAGCTGTAATGACCAGCGAAAGCCTCAACGAAGAAACTACCTCCCTGTTCGGTACCATTGTCGACTGTTAAGCTTATAAAGAAGAATATGAGTTTCCTACCCTTTTAAAGAAACCTGTACTACCCCAAAATTTCCAAATAAAACAATAGAGAGCAGATATACAATGGAAATATAGCTCCGAGATTATTGCCATTATTAATATTAGCTAGTCAAAATCAGTCAAAATAATAAAGTAAACCATACAAAGAATGGTAAAAGTAGGACTTACAAACCGAGGAAGCAAGCTGGAAGAACTCTATATAACCACTAAGGTCAGGGAAAGAAGCCATAGATATACATATGCACACACACAATCAAGGTAATTTAACTTACTCAGACTTTATATCACCTCATTAGAAAAATACAGATTAAATGTATTCCGTCAAACTTTAGTAATGATTTGAATAATTTATTGGCGCCTTTCAAATGGAATAATCGCTTGATCGGACTTCACACTTGTTTATTCTACGCCGAGAAGGCAAGTCAAAAGTTTTGCGAAACTGACCATCAGCCATGAAATGCACGTCCAACTTTCGACCGAATTTTGAATGGAAATACATGAGATAAAATGCATGCTTTACGTCGAAGAGTCAGGTCAAAAGTTTTGCGAATTGAAACGTATGTCCAACTTTCGACAGCACACTTGTAGCGTAATGCATGAGTTAAAATGAGTTGGGAGTGGAAACGGAAAAAAATATGAAAACCTGATATGGATGATACGAGAGCATGTGGAATTTATCGACGGAATTGAAAAGCATAATGTCCCCCCAAAGCATATTCCTAGTTACGCCACTGATCCCCGACAAAAACATGCCACATATGAGGATGATGTGCTAAAGCATGCTAGACGATAATATCGACCTCAGAATTTGTAACTCCAATCTGAGCTACTTCATAAACATCAACACATCACATTATCTATCATCAACTCTGTTTTTTTGCTATACTTGATCAATTTTTGAAGATTGGTGGAATTTTCATTCAACGAAATTAATATAAAAAATGAAATTGTTCCTTAGCTTCGTAGAAAGGGATCTAACATTCTCTCCTTCTTCATAGTCAGCGTCGCGACCCATTTATTTAGAATTCTAAGACAGCAAAATAGTTGAAAATCGCACGCATATGCTTTGAATATTGAAGCGCGAAAGAGAGCCATTAATTTTTTCATGAGACTATATTTTTATTTTCACATAATTACTTGATACAAGAATCAAAATATACAATTAATATTAATATATAGTTCTGAAATACTGTTACGACGAACCCAGAATTCTCACCACATTGTAGAGGTGATAAAAAGTATAGATCCGGAATCTTTGAAAAGAACTGACGACCGGGGGCATTTTTGTAATCTAAAAAGTAAAATTAGCGATAAAAATAAGAACACAAGAGATATTAATAGTGAGATAAAACTGCCATAGAACTAGGGCAAAAAAATAAGACAAAAGCATCTCGGAAATATACGCGCAATATGCCGTTTTCGGCGGTGAGCAGCTATTAAATTGCACACCCTGTTTACACTCTCCAAAGATCAAGCCTGATATAGTGGAGCTCCAAAGCAGAGGGAAGTTTCCGAGAACTGCACGCATCACTTCGCGCCGACGGTTACAAACCAACTCCCGAGGAATATCCGAGAAATGATTCGACCGGGGCTCACCCATAAACTCCGGGAGACGGGCTCGCCTGCAGACATCAACTCCCACCGCGGGCGTTGCTACGGTGAGGCGGAGTTAGGGCGGTGCCGACAACACTGTGTCACGTATGCACCCCGGAGTCGATCCCATGTTGCTGCTGTGCTTTTCAAAGCATCTCAGCCGTGAAAAGAAGGAGACTCCGGGAGACCCTTTTGGGGACGTAAAATATATATATATATATATAATATATATAAATAGTTCAAGTTAATAACGATAAACACAGAGACACAAAAAAGAAACACTCACATTGAAAAAATAAACTCGTCGAAGCTATCGAAGCACTTCAGGCTTCTTCGTCAGCTGAAGAATGAATGGTGAGGAAAGGAGAGGGTTGGAAAAGGGAAAAGAGGGGTAAGGGGAGAGGTGTATGGGGAGGGGGAGTTAGGAATAGGGGTTAGGATGCAACGTTCAGACCCGGAGAGCTATTGGCTTGAAAGTGCCAAATGCACGCCAATTCGAGGGTGTGGAGGTTGAGGGCGGAGTCGGTGGGAGGGAGGGAGGCAATAATGGATACTTTGTAGCAATGATTGAAAATGGAATCATGTGAAAGACAATGTGTAGGAACTGGTAGAGAGGAGTGGGGGGAAGATGGACAACAGGAGGCGCGATGATTGTTAATTCTGAGATTGAGAGGGGTAGTGCATAGGCCAATATAGAAAGCAGGGCAGAAATTACAATGAAGAAGGTAGATGATGTTGGTGGAAGTACAAGTAGTGGAGGGGAAAATCGGTAGGCATTTAAGCTTGGGGAGAAAAGAGGCAGGGGGTGGAGAGAATATCTTGCAGGTTTTACACCTGGGACGATTGCAAGGTGAGGGTGTGGAGATAGTGACTGACTGTGACTTTTGGAGAGGGCGGGTGGCTTTAAATATGGTGTTTAAATTCGGTGGTCTCTTAAATGTTATCCGAGGAGTGGACGGGAAAATCTGAGAGGTGGACTTGTGTTTGGAAAGGATGGGGTACAGGTCCTTCAATAAGTTTTGTAGCAAATGAGCACCAGGGAAGTAGGTTGTGAGCAGAGAAGGAGAGCAATGTTTGTCTGCGCGGGGTTTATTGTGAATAGCCGGTTTTTTTCTTATTTTGTTCAACAAAAGTTTTTCGGGGTAGCCGCGGTGAAGAAGAGAGGTGTGGAGTTTGGAGAGGAATTTTTGAAGGTCTTCGGGGTTATTACAGATTCTGTGTCCCCGGACAGAGAGGGAATAAGGGATGGAACGTTTGGTGTGTGGTGGATGGCAACTGCTGTAGTGAAGGTATTGTTGTTTGTTGGTAGCTTTGATGTGAACCGATGTTTTGAATTTGTTATTATCTGAAAGGTGTATGTCCACATCTAGGAAGGTGATATTGGTTTTGGAGATGGAAGAGGTGAAAGAGACTGAGGCAGAAGCGTTAAGTGAAGAAACAAAGGTATTGAGAGAGTCGATGTCATGAGGCCAGAGAATGAAAATGTCATCTATGTATCTGAGCCAAAGAAGAGGTTTTAGAGGGTAATCAGTGAGGAAATTTTCTTCAAACAGGCCAAGGAAAAGATTTGCATAAGAAGGGCTAAACCTACTTCCCATGGCGCAGCCAGATATTTGCAGATAGTAGTTATTGTTAAAAGAGAAGGCATTGTGGGTGAGAATGAAATGGGAAAGATCAAGAAGGAAGTCAGTGCTAGGGTTTTGAGGAGTGGGTCGTAATGAAAGATAGTGGCGGAGAGCAGCGAGTCCCTCAGAATGAGGGATTGAAGTGTAAAGTGAGGTTACATCAATAGTGGCCATGATAATGGGTTGATTGGGGGGGAGGGAAATGGAGTTGAGTTTAGAAAGGAAGTCATGAGAATCTTTGATGTATGATGGAAGGGACTGAACGAAGGGTTGGAGATAGAAATCAACGAAGTCCGATATTCGCTCCGTAGGAGAGTTGCGAGAGGAAACTATGGGGCGGCCTGGGTTATTAGTTTTATGAATTTTTGGAAGGATGTAGAAAGATGGCGAAGTGGGGTGAGCTGGTAAGAGAAGAGAAATGTCTGACTGGCTTAGGCCCTCAGAGGGAGCATTTGTTTTTAGTAGGGCATTCAATTCTGTGTGAAAATCAGAGGTAGGATCTGATGAGAGAGGGGAGTAGGAGGAAGGGTCTCCTAGTAGTCGGTTGCACTCTGATATGTAGTCGCTGGTGTCAAGTACAACGACCGTGGAACCTTTGTCGGCCGAGGTAATCACTATGTTAGGGTTTTTTTGGAGTTTCCTGATGGCGGCGGACTCCGAGGGGGAGAGATTTGGCGGCGGGTGGAGAGAGCGTAGGAAAGATTCACTCGAAGCCCTAGAGAGGAGACAGTTGATAAAAATTTCAAGCGGGTGGTGGGGAGGAAGAGGTTTGGGCTGGTGAGAGGACGGGGAGCGGAATTTGAAGAGGGCATTGTGAACACCCTCCGGCGTCTGTTGTCTCATGTGGGAATTCCAGAAAACCTTCCACCGAAGGTTTCGGCAAAAATGCAAAATGTCCGTGAGAAGAGTAGTGGGGTTAATCCTAGGCGTTGGGGAGAAAGAGAGTCCGCGGTTGAGGACAGAAACCTCTGCGGGGCTGAGCTTAGCGGAAGAAAGGTTTACCACTTGCTGGTCGGTGGGTTCCACTGCGTCCCGGTCGTTAGGGTCAATTGGCAAAGGATCGCGTCGGGGAGGCCGGGTTGAGCGCTCCGGGGCCGCTGTGGGTCGCGGCGGAGGTGGGGGTGGAGGGGGGAGTTTAAAAATTGTGGCCAGGTCTGGTTTGACACCTATGAGTGGAGGGGGGGCCTGTGGGTGGGGTGAGAGACGCAGGGGGAGGGAAAGGCCATCTCGGAAATGTGAAATGCATAGGGAAGAGAGTTTGTGCAGTGAATTCTCGCGTTTCTTCTCGAGGAAGAGGTGCGCCGAAACTAGAATCGTGTTAACTTCCTTAAGAAGGTGAGGTGAACAGAGTGAAATTAATTTTATGAGAGAGAGCAGAGAGTTATAATATTGATCAACTAACCCTTGGTATTGCGTGAGAGTGAATTGGCATAGGGAAAGCGAGTATTGAAAAGAAAGAATGTGGAAGGAGGGACGCAGAATAGGTGGAATGCCCGAGAGAGCGAATTTTACTCGAAGGCCATTCGGAAAAGTACCTAGTGAAATGCAGGATGAGAGAAATTCCGTGTGGCAAGTGTATTGGGCTAGTTTGAAGGAGAATTTTTTGATTCGTTTAATCCAAAATGTAGTAGGTTGAACGTGATCCATTGCAAGGGAAGTGGGAATAGGAGATGAAAGAGAAATGAAGAGAGGAAGGTTGGATTAAAGGAGATGAAAGGAGAGACAGGACATTGAGGGAAGTCAGCTACAACTCACAGTACAGGAACCGAAGAGGCGGCCGGTGGACGGACGAAGAAGAAGATGATGCGCCGATCCAGGCACAAATACACAATGTTTTGGAAAATATGATATGCACGTGGCACGTAATATAAATAGTTCAAGTTAATAACGATAAACACAGAGACACAAAAAAGAAACACTCACAATATATATATATATATATATATATATATATATATCACCCTCGAATTGGCGTGCATTTGGCACTTTCAAGCCAATAGCTTTCCGGGTCTGAACGTTGCATCCTAACCCCTATTCCTAACTCCCCCTCCCCATACACCTCTCCCCTTACCCCTCTTTTCCCTTTTCCAACCCTCTCCTTTCCTCACCAGTCATTCTTCAGCTGACGAAGAAGCCGGAAGTGCTTCGATAGCTTCAAGTTTATTTATTCAATGTGAGTGTTTCTTTTTTGTGTCTCTGTGTGTATCGACATTAACTTAAACTATATATATATATATATATATATATATATATATATATATATATATATACATATATATATACAAAATGTATTGGAAAATACGAAATGCACGTGGCACGTAATATAAATAGTTCAGGTTAATGTCGTTACACACAGAGACACAAAAAAGAAACACTCACATTGAATAAATAAACTTGTGAAGCTATCGAAGCACTTCAGGCTTCTTCGTCAGCTGAAGAATGAATGGTGAGGAAAGGAGAGGGTTGGAAAAGGGAAAAGAGGGGTAAGGGGAGAGGTGTATGGGGGGGGGGAGTTAGGAATAGGGGTTAGGATGCAAAACATCGGTTCACATCAAAGCTACTAACAAACAACAATACCTTCACTACAGCAGTTGCCATCCACCACACACCAAACGTTCCATCCCTTATTCCCTCTCTGTCCGGGGACCCAGAATCTGTAATAACCCCGAAGACCTTCAAAAATTCCTATCCAAACTCCACACCTCTCTTCTTCACCGCGGCTACCCCGAAAAACTCTTGATGAACAAAATAAGAAAAAAACCGGCTATTCACAATAAACCCCGCGCAGACAAACATTACTCTCCTTCTCTGCTCACAACCTACTTCCCTGGTGCTCATTTGCTACAAAACATATTGAAGGACCTGTACCCCATCCTTTCCAAACACAAGTCCACCTCTCAGATTTTCCCGTCCACTCCTCGGATAACATTTAAGAGACCACCGAATTTAAACACCATATTTAAAGCCACCCGCCCTCTCCAAAAGTCGCAGTCAGTCACTATCTCCACACCCTCACCTTGCAATCGTCCCAGGTGTAAAACCTGCAAGATATTCTCTCCACCCCCTGTCTCTTTTCTCCCCAAGCTTAAATACCTACCGATTTTCCCCTCCACTACTTGTACTTCCACCAATATCATTTACCTTCTTCACTGTAATTTCTGCCCTGCTTTCTATATTGGCCAATGCACTACCCCTCTCAATCTCAGAATTAACAATCATCGCGCCTCCTGTTGTCCATCTTCCCCCCACTCCTCTCTACCAGTTCCTACACATTGTCTTTCACATGATTCCATTTTCAATCAATGCTACAAAGTATCCATTATTGCCTCCCTCCCTCCCACCGACTCCGCCCTCAACCTCCACACCCTCGAATTGGCGTGCATTTGGCACTTTCAAGCCAATAGCATTCCGGGCCTGAACGTCGCATCCTAACCCCTATTCCTAACGCCCCCCCCCCATACACCTCTCCCCTTACCCCTCTTTTCCCTTTTCCAACCCTCTCCTTTCCTCACCATTCATTCTTCAGCTGACGAAGAAGCCTGAAGTGCTTCGATAGCTTCACAAGTTTATTTATTCAATGTGAGTGTTTCTTTTTTCTGTCTCTGTGTGTAACGACATTAACTTGAACTATTTATATATATATATATATATATATATATATATATATATATATATATATATATATATATATATATATATATATATATATCATAAAAAACCCTAGGGTGGGCAGTATCAGAACACACAATAAAGAATAGAAACTCACTAAGTAACTAAATTTTCGGTGGCATTACCACCTTCCTCGGATTTAGGTTAAAGACTGTAGGTAGAGGGTAAAGGATAGCTGAGGGAAGGGGAAATAGAGGGGAGGTAGGGTCCAAAGAGGCTACCCAGAGTCCCTCCTACGTAAAAAAATTCTCAAACACAAATGCCCCCCAGAACCGTGCAATAGTAACAAACCACGAGACCTTTCCCTCTGCACCACTTACTTTCCTGGAATACAATCCCTGCAATCTATCCTTAAAGACCTCTTCCCTATTCTTAAAAACAATAAGTCGACGGCCAATCTTTTCGCCAAACCCCCTACTGTCACATTCAGACGACCTGCAAACCTTTTAAATTTATTCCGTTCTACTAACCCCTTACAGAAGTCACCCACTACTCCCATTAGCACACCTTCGCCCTGCGGTCGTCCTAGATGTAAGACCTGCCCTATTTTTACCCCTCCTTCTATCCCCAGTCATCTCGTCTCCTACCTACCACCACCTCCTGCGGCCTCCTGTACCTCAAAAAATGTAGTTTACCTTATTCAATGCAAGCACTGTCCCTCCTTTTATATAGGCAAATCCTCAACTCCCCTTAACCTTAGAATTAATAACCACAGAGCATCATGCTCTTCCTCTGACTTTGCATCCTTCCCAGTGGCGAAACATGCGGCCGCTCATCAGCGTCAGTTCAATGATTGCTACAATGTTTCAGTTTTAGCCTCCCTTCCCCCCACAGACCACCCACTCAAACTTAATTCTATTGAATTAAGCTACATTTGGCTATTCAAAGCATTTCTTCCTCCCGGCTTAAACATCCACCGCTAATCCCTTAATTGCCTCAACCCACTTCTATATATATATATATATATATATATATATATATATATATACACATCCGGAAGATTAATCTCGAGTTCTGATTTAGCGCAGCAGCGTTCGCAGAAATGCAAGGGTAGTGTGTATATATCATGTTCTCCGAACTTTGCAGGAAGAAAAGCCTCTTGAGCGTATTCGGGGGAGGAAGTAGAGGGAAACCGTCGTAGAATTGTGGGATATGAGAAATAAATTAACGCAATGAACATTATAAGTTTTCTTGGATATTACCCACTCTATTACTTATACCATTGCTTTTTTACTTAACGCGACCCGGGTTTCGATGAGATATCATCATCTTCAGGCGTAAATTATGACCTATTATGTAAGTATTGATGTGTACAAAATTTTCGAAAGAAATAAACAGCATGAAAGCAAACGTTACAATCGTTGTAAATCAAAGAGACCTATCAGACCCATGACTTGATGATGAAATTTGCCATATATATTATTCGCCAGAAGAGGCTGGACTATGGGATATAGGAAAATGAAACTTATAATAAGACTAGAAAAAACTAATATAAAAAACTTATAATGGAATACCACAAATATACCACAAAATATGGGGGGGAATTATTTTCTTTCAACGAACACCACGAAGTTAACGATGAGTTAATGAATTTTGCAATGAACATTGGTCAGGGTCGCATGTGCTCTCTTTTGCAGCTTTATATTCTCTTTTTTCCCCTATTAGCTTCATTTTCTTATATCCTATAGTACACCATTAAAGATAGTTTAGGTCGATCGTCTGCCTCTGCGTACGAGGAACTATTAATATGGAAAATTTCATGATCAATTCATGGGTCTGATGGGTCTCATTGGTTTACAACGACGGTAACGTTTGCTTTCATGCTGTTTGTTTCGTTCGGAAATTTTGTTTCGATCAAATACAATACTCAAAAAACAAGCACTATCACCATGGCGTTAATAAAATGTACGTGTCATTATTTAGTTCGCCTACCTTTTAAATTCCCCATTGCAGTATTGAATCAAATGAATGGTTTCGCGAGTTCAACTGGTAGAATGGTGACATGATAGATTCAAAAATTAAATTTGTTTTATTCCGCGCACTAAGAATTAATATCTACTGCGTGGAATGTAGCAAAAATTATTTTTGAATCTAAGGCCCAGCGCACACGGTGTGACTGTTTTACAACTACCGTTGCAAACCAGTTGCGCGCGCAACTGTTTGGTGACCTCGACAATGTAATTGAGTGGGGAGGCGCACACGACGCGACTGGTTTTTGACGATCTCAAAACAGTCTGAAACCAGTCACATGCAACCGTGGGCCCGCGGTTGCAGTTGCGTTGCAGACTTCAGTTGCACGAGACCACGTGGTGTTTTGGTGGTATTTTGACGGCTGTATAGTGTCGATCTCAAAATGAATGATCAAGAAGTCAACATGAAGCTCGTTGGAGCAGTAGGGAAGCGTGACGTTATGAACAAATACAAACTATCTAACGTCTTTGGTGTTGATAATAGTTCACAGCGTCTCCTTCGCGTGACTCAGCGATAGTAAGCGCTGACAGCCAAGGCAAGAGCTAAAAAACAACACGGACCGCACTAAATAAACACTTCACTGATTGCACGATGGACGAAACTGATTTACAACCAGCCCTTTGTCATTACACCCGTGTGCGGACAGAAGGTTTGCTTCAGTTGCAAACTGGTTGCAGACGCAACTGATTCACAACTGTGGTCACAAAATAGTCGCTCCGTGTGCGCTGTGCCACAGTACCGAATTTGGGGTTTCGATGCTGTACTAAGCAGGGTCGCAGCTAGGCATTAAGGCTAGGGGGGTTTCAGGCGCAGAAAATTGGGGTGTCTGAGGGTGTGGAATACCCGCGAGGGTAAACGGGAGTTGCAGAGGTCCTCCCCTAGAAAAATTTTCTGATAAATGGTTCAAAATGGTGAGTTTTAAGGCCTTCTGAGGGATATTTTATTAATATTTACGCTATGCTATAAGTAATAATAATCCAATTAAGTGAAATGGATTAAACTTAAAAATTTATCTGAGCTCTGGTTTATCTGTCTGGCTAAATATTTATCTGGGGGGGTGGTTTATCCCCCAAACCCTCCCCCCTCGCTGCGCCACTGGTCCTAAGCTCTTGTACAACGCGGAGCCGCCTTTAGCGCTCTTGTACATATTCAGTCCTGAGTGAATATCGTGTTCTCCGAACTTTTAAGAAAGAAAACTCTCTGCAGCATCTAGGGGTGGGGAGGAGAGAGAAAAAGTCGAGGAAACTTGGGATAGGATAAAAAAATAGACACGATGAACAAAGCTTAGGGTCGTATGTGCTCTCTCCCGCTCTGACAGCGTCATTTTTCTTTCCATATCCCGGAGTTCGTCCCCTCAAGGCACCCTTTTATCACCTGCTCCATTTTCACGCACAGCCTGTCACACTCTCCTCTCCCTCACTTTACTCCTCCGAAGCGACACGCGCGGCCTGTACTCTGACCTAGACCTGCGAGGAGTAGAGTCTGCTCTCAGGCGTACCACCACCACGCTATCGCAGACAAAATTCAACTCTGATTTGCCTCTTGTCACAAGGAAGATAGTTAAATGGCTTCTGCGTAAGCGCCAAGATTGAAATGGCAAAATTCATGATCATTTCCAATACTGGTAGGGCCCCAAAATTTACTCAGTACGAGGAGGCATAACTGCTATACGACCTTATTTGTTCTAATTATTTTTTATAACCACATGGTAAATATAAGCGAGAGAGAGAGTTCCAGCTTTGAAACAACGTTGAAATTATACTATAGCCCGAGAACTTGTGAAGTGTCTGATGATTTTGACTGAGTGACTACGATGCTATCGTTTTGTTTTCAAGTAAAATCATTTTTGTCGCAAGTTGTATATCCTTTGTATTGGATATCAGGGAAGAAGTATAATTATAAGGAGTTTTACATAATCTATATGTATTTTATTGCCCAAATTGTTCGATTTCCTATTATAACACCGAACTTGGAATTTCAATGGTGGCCTCAGGTTTCGACTAATGTGCAACAACTTAGAGCGCTTTTGCGTGTATTCTCTGAATTGGACCTCTGAATTTCCAGAATACAGCGCAGACCACAACAGGTATACAGGTTCTTCGATTACCATGGCAATTTTAAAGGAAAGCCAAAGGTCCGTGGTATGATTCCCGGTGCTGGGGAATTTATTATCATGGCAATTCAAGGTATATGCATATCTAGTCCAAATCTTGATGTTAATATTCTGAATAGCTTAGTCCCACTGTTTTCAAAAACCAACCATCTGGTATGTGCCAACATCAACTCTTTACGAGCATTTGAGATAGTTTGTTATACAAAAATTGAACTGCTACTTAACGCTAACAATTTTAACTAACGGCTAAATTCACCCCAGTGAGGTAATCCTGAGGAGTTACCATCAACCGATTTCTTGAATATATTTCACCGCCGTTCACGAGGCATGCTTTTAAATATTACACGTATAGATATGCATAGTTGTCCCAAACGAGCATTGATCAATTAATATTACCTAAAACCGATCCATACTATCTTGAACGAGTCTTTAAAACAAAGAAGATTTCACAGGGAGGAAGGACTTTTTCGTTTACTTATGTTCTAGGAGTAAGGCTTGGATTGGCTTCAAGAAAGGAGAAATTAGCACCGGTGACAAAGGAGGGATTGGAGGTGGAAAGGCGAGGGCAGAGAGCGAGAAGAGCGAGCCAAGAGACGAGGACGGAATGTTTTCCACGCTCGGAAATCAAAGGGCTTGTTTTGGAAGAGAAAACCCTCCATAACCATTAATTCCACGCTAAGAATATATAGACTGAGAAAACGTTTTGTTTTAAATGTTGGAAATCTAACAGGGCGGTGACCCCCTGAGTAAGAAAAATCATAACTCAATCGTAAAAAAAAGTCAACAACCTATCCATACATATTGAGCTGATTTGAAAGTCCGACTGGTTTATACTATCTTGTCCAGTTCTTCTAACAAAATTACTGTTCCTTTTTTACTCGCGGCACGCTTGAAAGGCAGAAGATTTGACGTAGTTTATCCCCACTTCGGGTAGTCGCCAAAAGGCATTACCCGTTGAAAACTCTAACTTCTATAAAAATGAAGGCCAACACCTATTCAACTGCATAAGATGCTACATTAATTTCAAATAGCAATGGGATCCGCTAAAAGAGCCCTTCATAAAACTGTTTCTCAAGCAAAATATTTTCCTTGAACTAACCTATTCAGAACATCAACGACAAGATTCGGGCTACACATGCAAAGTTATCTAATACGAGTATTGATCGATGAATATTACCTAAAATCTGCATTAAGAACGGGAAAAATTATAAAGGACCTAATTAAGCCTCTGCAAAGAATATAAGTGGTTTCGAAGAGAAAAGTATCTGGTGAATATTTAGCTAGCTTTGTTCTAGCTAGAGGAGATATTAAGTATATCGACTGGGAAAAAAAATCACTTCTGGATTAAGATCAATATAATGGAGATGCAAGTACGTCGGCAGCATAACCAATTAATTTGAGGAGCATGTATTAAACTACAGATACATTATTCGCCAATGAACTCCTTCGAGTTATATATAGACAACTAGCGAAAAGAGAAGGGCTACGAAATTTACTTAACGGTTGTTCACAGACGCTGTAATATGGTTAAAGGGTAGTCGTCTCGACTCTCTTTGTTTCTGCTCGAGGGGCCTAGATCGGAAGAGCTCCATCTCGAAGTAATGAAATTTCTGGGCCAATCAAGCGACCGACTAAGGAGACAAGACGAACCGTATATTTGGCGGAGGAAGAGGTAATTTGGTGACTACTATAGGAAGTGAGGAGGGCCTGCTCCATGACGGTGATATTGCGATTCCAGCATATGAAGAGAAGTGCCCCAGGGAGGTACAATTATTCACAGGTTCATAAACAATATCCTTGCAGCCTTAAGAGAATAAGAATAAAATTCTCGTAAATACATAGGGGTATGGATACAGTGAAATATCATCGCTATAATTCATTATGAACAAAACATAAACCACTGAAATCCCTGTATAACAAAATTTTCATGAGGATTATTAAAGAATTCACGCACTAAGAAGTATTATCACGTAAAACCGTAGTAGGAAATCCATATTTTGGTTTAAATGATTAGTTAATTATGATTATTTAAGCATGGATTTGCATTTTAAATAATGTAATATTGCGAGCCCCTTAACACACAAATCTGATCAAAATTTAAGTCTTGAAATGGCCAAAATATTTAAATTATCGCTCATAGCTCAAATTACGGGATAATTGCATTCAAGGAGCACAAAAAACTAGATTTAATGGCAAGCGCGAGTAAACAATGACTAAAATCATTATCGCGATAAATTTGGCACTGTAGTGAAATTCAAGCATAAATGAGAACGAATAGTCACGCATGGCGCTACTAAAATATTGATGGCGGTATCGAGCGGCATAATTAATATTTGCGTAATCATTATTATTTAATGTCATTGTTAGAAGACCTGGCTATTTATTACCAATTACCAAGTCTGCTCTTTGTCCGAAGATAAATGAGGATTTGAATAGTTCATGGGGCATCTAGTTAACCCCGACCAACTGCGTGAGGACTTGTTTACAAAGATAAATTCGTTAAGGGCAAGTAACAACAATGAAAAATACATCTCAAAATGTACTATGAAAACATAATTGCATGAATCACTTAAATTCACGAGGTGCAATAATAAAGGTATGATATGACGCAGAGAAAGTTATTTTTTTACTGAACTCTATATCAAACTATAATCTACTCTGTATAAAACTGCATGTTAGGACTGCGTGCTTTAGTTCCCGTAATTCTATGTCCGCTATTTTACTGAATATTTTTATGCTGTTTGTTTAATAATTAATATTTTAATAGCTTTAGGCAAGTAATGATGGGAGGGCAGAAACATGCTATTTTATGGAAATTGAAAGTTAGGGAATACGGCATAGATTTTCTAATGAACATACACATTTCATTGGGATAGGAAATAAAATTTATAATAAAAATAGGAAAAATGACATACCCCAGCATGTCCGTTAAAAGGCAGAATGGGGCATTTCCTCCAAAGGAATACTGATAACTTCCGGCGAAGATGTCGAGGGTACAAATCATGACAAAAAATAAAAGATGTGACCTAAGTTTTAAAAATAACTTTTTCATTTATTTACGGGAGTTTTCCTAGCGTTGCGTATACTCAGCATTGTGAAAATCATATAATATGATTAATATAATAATTATCCAAAAATTCATCTTAATTTGGCCAAAATGAATCGGAAAATGCGAAACAACAGAAGTTAATTGCCCTACATACAGTCTGCGGAATAATGGGTTAAGCAGGGCACAATTCGAGAATCCAGGCAAGCAATACGCCAACTATTGGCCGAATTCGGAAGTAGAGCTCCGAGGATGCCTAAGGAAACCACGTTGACAAATCATTGGTATTTCTGGGAATTTACTGATTTTTCCAATTATATGTTTGGTATTAGGCCATCATAACGTCGCAAGTAATATATTTAAAGCATTCATATTCCTGTAAAATGCCTTTTCAGTAGCCATTTTTTTCTACAATTCATCATTTACTGGGACGGTGGTTTGTTTGTTTAATGAACTTGGGGTACCCGATGTATTGCAATTTTTCTTTTCTTGCCGGCAAAGAATAATGTTATTTTTATCGCAGTCGCTCATTTATGGTCAATAGGAACCCTTTCAGTAATGTCCGTGAGATAGGAGAGGATATTTCAGCTGAAATTTACTAATTCCTTAATCTTAAATGCTATTTGTCATTGCCCGTGGGAATTGAAATACCTCCTCAAAGCCAAGAAAACCTTCTTAGATATTTTCTACTTTAATTATCGCAGTGGCTCGTCGACTCATCCTATTGCACCTATGTTATTAGCACAACAATATCCTCGATGCGTCAGCCATACTGGCAAATTACGTCACTGCTTTCAGCGCCGCCATCGGTGATTTGAGTCTCGAATAGAAATCGCAAAGAGGGAACTATTTTCCACGAAGAATGCATATTTTGTGCGAACAAAATTTGTTGATAAGTTGACATAGAAGAATGAACCAGAGCAGGAAGTTTTGCATCTTTTAACAAGGCCGTCACTCTCGTGGATCTCGCAGGAGGCGCAAATTCAGCACGTATTGAAAAAACCGCATTCATCGGGCTCTGCTGATCCAATTCCTGAAGAAAAGGCATTCCACCGCAAAATATCGCCTGGATTTCTCTCATATAAGGTCATGAGAGCATTTTTAGAATTCCAGAGGAAAAAATTGAACGCTTCATGCCATTTCCACGCCGAAATATTTCGAAATTTCGAAAACACGTGAATAAAAAAGTGGAAATGGAAGAAACTGCTCCGTCACCTAGTACCGCATCGCATGGCATTACACGTACAAGAACTCACCATACTAGCAGAACTGAAGCATTTCGGAGAGATTTTTCTATGATATCTTACAAATAACCTTCGTATTTCCATGCTTAATTTCCTAATATTGCCATTTAAGTAAGCATTTTTCCACCAATACACAAGCTAATGATTTATTACAGCTTATAGAAAATGCATAATTAGTACAGATAATGTCATAACCATCCTGCCAAACTCTGCATAATAGGTAGTGACAAAAATTCTTCAATCTACGCCCTTCGTAGAAGTAGGAAAGTAATTGCTTTTGCAGAGTGGAAGTTGTACAATTATTTTAAATTAGGCTTTCTAAGAGAGGATAGGAAACCCTACAACCTCTCCTAATTTTGTGCGGGGAGAAGAATTACTTCCTCCGTGGGCCTGCTTCTTGTTAGCTTGCAAGTGACAGCATTACCTACAATGGAATTAAAATTCTGCCGCCAACCCATTCCGCCAGTGTTACCGCTCTCCACGGTGTCAACAACACACCACCTCGCTCTCAACTCGGTTCCCTAGAATTTCCCCTTTTTTATGAAATCCAATGTATACGAAATGCCATCCATTCCTCTTAATCCTTCGGTAGTCCCTTTCTTTTTATCCCTATCGACTACTACAGGGGGAGCGTGTTTTTTTCCCATCTCTTTCCAGCCCACGCCCTCTGAGGAAGCTGAATTCACTCACCGGCATCCTTTGGGCTGTCTAGAAAATTCACTCCCACACACATCGACCTCTCCGCTCTACCGCCTCCCTATTCTTTTCCAGGGCGAAATGCTTTTCCCGTAGCCAACGGTTTTTTTTCCAAGCGTTCCCAGCCTCAGAGGATAGGTCTACAAACGGGGAATCTGCAATACTTCTGGAGGTGGTATGGGAGACAATTTCAAGCATTTTTTGTTGATAAACTTGGGGTCGCAACTCCTTAGTTACTGAGACGCATGGCAATGCTGTTACTATGGCAACGGAAACATTTTTTTTTTTATGCACATTGCAGGTACCACGAAAACTGTTTTTTTTTAATCCAAACTTTTAGACATTTTAGTTAATGCTCATGATTTTTAAGGAAATTAAATACTTATGGTTGGACAAAAATG
Organism: Ischnura elegans; assembly: GCF_921293095.1. NCBI lineage: Eukaryota > Metazoa > Arthropoda > Insecta > Odonata > Coenagrionidae > Ischnura > Ischnura elegans. The sequence goes on from NC_060249.1 coordinate 91,432,071, forward strand.
TGAGGTTATAATTGTCGGAAACAATTAATCTTTGAGCTTCATTAAACGAGGGCTTTGAGCGAGTATTAACAATGCGATTGGTGTTTCGGATTCGTCTCAGCCCCCGATAACAGAATTAACATTTTAAAAATAGTAACAATTCCAGATAAAAAAGTGATATTGATCTAGGGTTATTTTTTAAGGGGGTGGTAACACAGCAAAAGCTATCAAGTTGGTAAAAACTATATATTTGTTTTTGTTTCAACCAATTTAATGACTGAACTTCTTATAAATATTCAAAACATTTCAGTAATTAAAAAATATTTTAAATTTAAAAATAATATTAAAATCATTTAATTCAAGGTAAGCCCAGCTCAAATTGAGATGTCAACAAACACATCTCTACCGTGTGTGTAGAAAAATCTCCAAACAATTGATGACTAATGGACCTTGAGGAACCGTCAATGATGAGTAATGGACCTTGTACCGTAATGTACTTGAACAGTAACTTTTACCATAATGGACCGTGTGCCTGTCGACGAATCGAGCGGATTGATTTCATTTCATCGAAAGTTTTACAATCTCGTATCATCGAAAGATGAGCTTATCAACAAAGTGTTCACAAACATTGATAACCACAAAAAGCACAAATGGTTGATTGAGCGAGCAATTTTGGCCGCTTTGGATGACTAAAACTTGGTAAATCAGGATCAAATAGTTTGTACTCTGCATTAATTTAAATCTATTGACTACGTAACAAACAAAGATTAAGCCTCCAACTAGCCCTCTGAATTTTTTCGGAATGAAAAAGTCCTTACTAGATGTGCGTGGCTTTCAATGGTAAAGTAATTTCAAAATAGTAGATGTGCGTGGCTTACCACTGCACAATTTACAGCTGAATGTTCAGGGTTCACGATGCTTCGAAATCTAAACCAACCAAAACTATGCAATGGAACGCGTTTGGTGATTAAAAAAAGCTGATAATCAATGTGATTCACGCGACTATATTCAATGGAAAATTCAAAGAAGAGGAAGTTCTCATTCCAAGGATTCCCATGATCCTCATGGAACTATGCATGCAATTTTTCATTTTTTAAGACCGAAATTTTTGAATGATCGACAGAGCCGAGATCTAGATACTAATATTTTCACCCAATTATTAATGGTTGCATCAGTTATCATGGAATTATGCATGTATTTCTTCATTTTTAAGACCAAAAGTTTTGAGTGATCGACAGATTCGAGATCTAGATACTAATATTTTCACCCAATTATTAATGACTACAGCAATTCTCATGGAACTCTGCATGTTATTTTCAGTTTTTAAGACCGAAATTTTTGAGTGGGTCGAAAACTTTTGAGCGATCAACTACCAGATCCACTTAGCCAATAACTCTACCCTGTGCTTGGACAAATCCCCAAATAAGGGTCTTTGAATACAAATAGAACACCTCAAGACGGGTTAAATCAACAATATCCATGATAAAAGAACACAAATCGATGGCTAAAAGGTCTAACAACACGTATCTCAAAATTTGGCCGGTTTGACACAGGTATCTTAAACAAAGTGTGATAACATTCAAAAATGAAATTCAAGCAAAAAACACTCTTTGTTGGCAAATGTATACTTCTTTTTCAGTTTTATGAACTTTTGGATCTTAATTTTAGCGTACAACTAGAAAAAATTATTCTTTTTCTTTGCTCTTCGGAAAAGTAGCTATTTTTGAGATACGTGTTGTTAGAACGTAGTCATCGAAATGGTAATTTCCACATTTTTAATTCAAAACTCAACGGCGGACCATGGTTCCAACACACTGTGTCATTTTCCTTGAATAGCCGGTCGTTAAGTTTTGAATTAAATTGCGTGAAAATTACCATTTGTGTTATTTTTTTGATGGATATATATCGAACTACCACAAAGTCGAGCTTGAAACGATTTTATATCTATGTCAAAACGACAATTTTAGGAGGTACAAAATATATATTCTGAAATCGATCCATTCAGCGTGATAATGGATGTAATGGCATCACTTTCATCCCCATAAAGCTACCACTCTTCCCACTTTTCCATTCTCAATACCTTGTAAAGGAAAAATTTCCAATCCCTTCAAGGTGAGAGTAGATCTCAAGGTCCTTTCCCATTCTTCTTCCCAATCCAGACCTTTCTCCATACTTCGTAATTCAATACCAACACATCAGCAAAGGGGACTCCATAGAAGATGCCCAATTCCATCCTATTGGAGGTTGAATTTTGTTGCCACTTAGGCTGATCTTTTGTTATGGTTTTCGAAAGTATCAGCAACGCGGCGATAAGTGGATAGCGATCCAAATGTTTCCAATATTTTGCAGTATAGTATTTCACTATCATTACTTTTAAGTAAAAGGAAATGGAAAGAAAACATCGCTTATTCTCGGGCACTAACCAAGGATAGCTAGGCATTTTTATTGATCCAACAATTTTTGGCTTAATTAAATAAAATTTCGCCTTCTTGATGTGATTAATAACGATTTTATAACATTCAAAACAATATTTAATCACGCAAACGGTTTTGGGAACTACAGCGTTTTCACCAATGATATAACTCCTTTGTTGTAGGAAGTTACACCCTTTATAATCTAAGTTACATAATACCCTACGAGTAACCTCTACGGTATTTGGCAGGTTGTAAGAAATCACTATCATGCAGTAATTGCCGGAACTGGCTTGTTGAATAAACGATGTGTGGAGCATCAAAAATTCATGATTACTCCCATCATTACTCACTTCTTGTGTGGGCGTTTTCCTGCAGTGGGTTTTTGCCAATAAGGACGACAGTCAATATCCGTAGGTTTTTCCCACGTTCACTAACATCTTTTTACACTTGGTCAATCGTAACTTTGTTAACTTATAATTTTATTTGCTGATTGAAAATGGAACTTCTATTTCATTTTATGTAATTTCTCAGCATGTAATTTCATGAACAACTTGACAATGTATTCAACTGCATATATTTCATATTTGACGAGGGGGTAGGTGGAAGATGGGACTTTCCAGTCCCAATCTCGACCAATAAAGACGTTTATTATTATTATTATCATCATCATCACCATCACCATCATCAGGACTGTTTAGGATGGATCACTACACTTGAAGCCGTGCCGACTGAACTAAATTTTTCACTTGCTCCAACGATATCTTCTTCAACAAACCCCAAGCCCTCCCGAGCGTATGGGATCCGGTGCAGATAGACTTAATCCGCGAAATGAATAAAACTAAAAGGAAGGCTGCGCGTTTCGTCCAAAACTGCTAAGGGCGTACAGACAGTGTTACCCAGATGTTAAGCGAATTAGGTTGGGAGCCGTTGGAGACTCGGAGGCTGCGCGCTAGGCTTAGATTGCTTGAACAATTGAGAATGGATATATTTAAGAGCGACACAGAGAACATAATATTAGAGCCACACTATATTTCCAGGTCCGATAGAAGCGATAAATTAAGAGAGATGTTTTGTCGAACGGATAGATATGGGAATTCATTTTTCCCCCGAACCATAAAGGACTTTAATAAACGCTTGTCCCAACCTCGTTAGAGCACTTCATTTTTCTTTCAGTTGTAAACGGCTGGTGTCCTAAAACCCCTGCCACACGCATTTTAGGCGGCTCGCGGGGTATTATGTAGATGTAGTCTCCACTCCCTCTCAAGACCCTATTCCATGTTGCCCCACGCAGAACACTCTCTCCTGAAAATTTCACCTCTCGCAAATTTTTTTTCCTCTCCGAACCACTCACCGTCCTTTTCCCATTCCACTCGCACCGAATCAATAGACGGCAAACACACTCTCGCCACCCGTGGCGTCTTCACCGAACATCCGCCGTTTCGATCACCTCTCATTTCCACGATATCCGGAGACGCTTCCCCCACTCCTTCCACGCGAACTGTTTACCCACCCTTCCAACGCTCCGATGGGAATATTCTCGCAGGTAACTTAAGCGTGCCATAAACGACGAGCTCACGTCTTCTTCCATCCTTATGTTAATGGGTCGGCAAACGTGTGAAAAAGCCCCGCAAAAATTGAGCGGGTACTCCAACATAAAGTATTCCATTGAATTGAATCGCAGAAAAGTCAGTGAAAACTTAAAACCTACGACGTATCGACTATCATCATCGCGGTTAGATTAGAAGAAACGTTACCCTGATTTTCGCAGGTAACTTAAGCATGCCACGAACGTGCTCACATCTCATCTCATCACTAAGTTTATTGGTCAAAAAACGTGGAAAAAATCTTCGGAACGGAAATTTAGAGTGTGTTCCCACTGGCATTATCTCATTGAAATGATCCCTATAAAATTACTAAATAGTAACATCGCATCGCTATCCGAACATCGATGCAAACAAATTGCAGTAAATTTGAGCAGAGATTCTGACATGATATTCGTAAACTCAAGGGCGTAGCCGACGTGTTAATATCTTCTTTTATTCCAAGTTTAATGGCTCCAGAAATGAGAATAAAATTCTCTAGGAAACACAGCGCGTTCTCCGGCAAAAAAATTTAATTGAATCATTTAGCATACAACAGTAGAATATGACATTAAAAATATTCAAAGGTCATGAAATTCCAATTCCAAGTCTAAACTATAGGAATAGCGGGGAAAATGTATGCATGTAGTTCCCTCATCAAAAGTGGATGTGCCTTCCTTGAATTTTAAGTTAATCGCTGGGCAAACAAGAAATTATACTCATGCAAATCAGCACGTTTCCCGGCAAAAATATTTCATTACAGTGATCCATGTAGAAGCAAATAAAAATTACCAGCTACTTCCAATCCAATATCGAATTTAAGGCATTGAGATAAAATTACAGGAAGAAGATATTTTTTCCCGGTAAATTACGCAATACACCAACGAACACGTCTCACTTCTCCTTTAAGTTAACGATTCAATGGAACGAAGAAAACGCTCCAGAGAAATACAGCACGTATCCCAATAGAATTTTAATAATATACTATATAGATACTAAATTGGGAGCATATTATAAATGAAAAAAATAGAAAATATGTACTTTACCGAAATGCGTCCGTCTGAACGGAACCAATACAGCATATCATGCCCAAGAAATAACTCACCTGTAAATAAAGAAAAGATTCATTAATAGATTGATTATAAGTATTTAGGGTTGTATAAAAATATTAACTATGCGTTCAGCAAATAGTCCAAAATGCTATTGAATTTCCACTGCAGGCTTATTAACTTCTAATGCTAAAATGAAATCAGACACAAGACACCAGAGGCGGATTTAGGGCGGGGGACGGAAGGACGCTTAAAAATAGAAAATATTTTACCTACGAATATTTAAAAAATGTATATTTTAATATATGAGCAATAAATATATTACATACTAATAACTTTTATATTGAAATTAAGAGTATATTTCGTAGATAATTGTTTCTTGTAGTTTTTAATCCCAAAGATGAGAAGACAGTTTGCCCGTCAGACCCAATTCTATGTCCCTCCACCCAAAGAAAAAAATCTTGCATCCTTCCTTGCAAGACACCGTAGCCAACACTCTAGCCACTACTCCAACCCGATCCCCGCGGAGCTGGACCGCGATGTGGTGCAGAAAGCACGAATATTTCAAAGGAGGATCCTCAAGTTGGCCTCTAAATGAGTTGTCAACCACCGCGCATTTAATTGCGTTTACAAAAATCGCCACTCGCGTCGCTGACGGACAAATTGATCCGAATTTCACGGGGAAATGAGGTATAATTAGGGGGATTAACCGAAATTTATACGCATGATGATGTTATCTATCAGATTCATGACTTTTCTATACAACACTATAACGCAAAATACTGGAAAAAAGTGGATCGCATTGCACTCATCACCGCGCCGCGAACATTTTTGAAACCCCGATTAAAATGCGACAGAAGTGGCAACAAAAGTCAGCCTTCCGTGGGATTGAATCGGGCCTCCTGTATGCAGTCCGCAAGGCAGAACGCTTGAGCTTCAAGCCGCGCCTTCAACCGCCGCGTCCCTCACTTTAGTACGATCTAATTCATCCTCTTCCATCACTCAGTCCCAGCAGCTGAGGCTCATCCACGCAAATATCTCCTTTCCCGAGAGGACTCCACCTTCTCCCCCTGAAACACTTAACACACTTCAACCTTAATTTCATTCTCACTCTCCCTCTGTTTTCTATCATCGCCCTGCCTGAAAATAGGCCTGGAGTCAGATGCATTTCCGCCTTCCCATCGCTGTAGAATGAGACCCCATTTTCTATTACGGGAGCAAGCGCAAGTCAATGAGGGCACATCTGGAGCGGAGATACGATGATAGAATCTACTATCGACGATAGATTCAAAAATAAAGATTTTTATATTTCACTCGGTATTTATCGAAAAACCTTTTCAGGTCATCATCAAGAGGAAACAGAATTGATTCTTTTACCTCTTGCTAATTTTGATTATTTTCAACAATGTGTGGAATATTACAACGTTAATTTTTAAACCTATCTAGTCACCATTCCAGTTCATGACTTGCGAGCCACTGATATTATCTACTATGCATTTTTAAATCCATAATAGATTCAATAATAAAATTGTTACGTTTCACACAGTATTTATTGAATGACACTGAATTACTCGCAGTATTAAAACTCTACCTAGCGGTTTCGACCTTTTCAGGACATTATCAAGAGGTAACATAATTCTGTTACCACTTGGTTTTTCTGAATATTTTGGAACTATGTGTGGAATATAAAAATGTTTATTTTTTAACATACCGTGTCACCATTCCACGAAGTGACCTCGCGAGTGATTTGATCTGCTATGCATTTTTTAATAAAGAAATAGTTGGCAAAGTTCTTAATTTGCAAGTTGACGAAGAAAAAAATACTGTCGTGGCTCTTCAACGACTCAAATATTTGCTAAGGATATCATAACTTTCACGCTTTAACAGATAAAATGCTTTCTTAAGATGCAACTGAGGAAAATGTACCAGCATAGTTTCATTCACTTCCGTTGGTATTTCTAACTTGAGAGCAGGCTATTCCCGATTTTTCGCGGATAATAAAACCCGAAAATCACGATGCAGTAAATCAGAATATGAGCGTCCCTCGTCTCACCTCGTCTCTATGGGTCATCTGCTCATATTGACACTATAATTAAAATTATGTGAGCATGAAAATCCCTCGAACGATTTTGGTACATTTTATTTCCAAACATTCTCATCACAGAGTCTGTCACTGTGTCCGCGGCATAGAAAAACTCATTTTTATTAAAACTGTGGAAAATTACGTTAAGGTATAACTATTCACAGTTATTGGCGTTTCTATTGGTCCTTTTGAAACGTCGTTTAAAATAATTCGCGATATAATCATCACAGATGTTTAAAAAGCATTTCAGTAAGGCATGACGTACCAAGACTCGACAATGTCCGACTGCAACTTCATTCTATTCTGATGTATTCGAAGCAGTTTTATTACTGCTTATCTCGACACCATAATCACTTAATTTTTAACCATTATTTATTGACTTCACAACTATTAAACGTGCTTACTTCCATTTTTATATAGAAAGGCTATGTCATTCCCAGGACTTTTTTTCAGTAATAGCAAGTACGATTCATTGGAGAATATATACGGTTTTTTTATGTGAACCAAAAATCTAAACGTAGGCAGTCATGTTGAATATAAGAAAAGTCGGAAACTGGATTACAAAACCTTCTATGAAATCATTGAAGTAAAGGCCTATTAAGCCATGGAAAGAGGACGAAGATATATTCAAAATTCTTAAAAACGTTACCGTAAAAGTAATCACACAGCTTTGATAAAATGAATGAATTTTACCCAATTTGAAAATTCAAATTATTATCAACAAAAGCGCTAAATTCATTATTCATATGCTGAGACCAACGAGACGGAAAATTTTAAATAATTTCAATTAGACTTTAAATTTATAGTACCCTCCCTAAGGGAGCCTCCCCTAACTTTTTTCTACCGTACGACCAAGTTCTTTCCCCCTCCCTCTTCTCTGTTGACCAATCCGTTCAACCAGGTTACCTTCCTCCCTCCCTCTACTAGCCTTCTTCTTTTTAATTTTAATAATGAATCGCTTTCACAAAGTTACGCCTCAAACAATTAATTTATAGTTAAAACGTTCTTAAAACTTCGCCACAATAAAAAAATTGACACACTGCTTATCCTTACCAATAAAAGAATTTAGATATACCCGATGCGAAAGAAACGAATCAACCGCTAAGGTCAATGAACTCGAAGGTAAAGTAGAGGCGAGGAAATAGTGAGTATTTTTAGTGATCACTTGTTTTAAAATCGACATCCTCTCTCGAGTGAATAAATTCCGTTTCCACGGCGGGAGTCTTTTACAAACTGGAAAACAAACCAAAACATGTGATAAAGATATCGTCACCTCTTTCCGAAAAGCGTTTCCGGAACGTATAATCACCTACGGAGACCAAATGAAAACAAGTTGGCAGAGACAGGAAGATTCTGGAAATCAATGGAATTTAAGAGAAAAAAAATCCAAATTAAAAATAAATCTGAATAAAATTACTTAAGAATAAACTTGTAACAAGAACCTAGAGAGAAATGACGGAAACTCGATAATATTCAACCAGGCGTGCAAAATATGAACTACTTGAATGACATGAAACTAACGGTAATTTTTCTCCATCATCAGTATTTAACTAACAATGAGTTATAGGGGGATATAAAGCATCCATAATGAAACTAGTGTTTATATGGGCACATTCTAATACCTATGAAACACAGAGCAAATAATTTCTTGAAAAACGAGGTGAGACTAAAAATTATCCTTAATGTTTCTTTATCGTTCGTCATTTACCTCAATTATCCCTGAAAACAACACAATGATGCCTGTGCATCGGGATTTTCAACAGCTGACGTAGATGATCACATATGTCCATGCCATGGACTGGGGTAACTGATCCAAGCGGGACTCAAACCCGCGATCTTCGGCGTGGTAGGCGAGGACTTATTCCCGTCGCCAACGAGGCCGACAAGAAAAATATTATTTTTGAGTAAGGAGAGGGATTTATCTTGATTTATCTTCAACCTAATCCGTAGCAAATATAAGCACACAGCGTAGTTATTTCCAAAAACCCATGCCTTGGTGCACTCATCTATTCCCTTTCAAAAGCTCCGGATGCATTCACTAATGGAACCTGCGGTTTACTTTGATGCAAATTCAGCCGAACATGAATGCACATTCCAGGGGAACAGAAATAAAAGTTTCTAATCTTAGAGCAGGAAAGCGGCAGGATGCAAGTTCGAGGTCGCCCATCTTAATGCATTCCCCTGAGTCCCATATATCTGTCCACGGTGGCGTCAATTCCTCCCCTTATTCCCACCTACTCCCTTAAATTCTCCCACTTAAAAAGATGTTTCCCTGTTTCTCTCACGACGCCAAAATCAGTCCCTCTTCCTTGTACCCTTTTCATCTTGGACTCGGCCCTCTTTTAATTTAAAAACAACCGAAGGCTCGTAAATTACCGACGAGGGAGGGACTCCCTGCTTGCATAGGAGAAAAAACAGAGATACCAGAATCCTATTTTCACCAACATCAATCATTTCCTTTTTTCCCCTCGTAGCTTCTTTCTCAGTCTTGCCTATTTTTTTTTAGAATAGCCTCGTTCTTTTTCTACCAAATCTCGGTGAGATTGAATTGAATGGAATTTCAAAATGAAAGGATCTCCTTTGAATAATCGCGAATGGATAATATGTGGAATCATGAGTTAATTATCAGCATGATTGTTTCCAGAAAATATGCAATAAGATATTCTGAAACTCTCGCTCACTTCACAGAATCAGCATGCGAGCGAACCCAATTATTAAATGGTTTGGGATAAATGTAATACAATACCAGGAATAGTGTTTTTACTGGATTTAGGCAACAACACACAGCTGGCAGGGAGGAGTCATTGTTCGGAGAGATTGAAAAGTTTTTAACGAAGAAATAGAAAGTGGGAAAAGGTATTTTTAGCATGGAAATGATTCGAGCAGTGCTTGGAGAAGTCAGAGTATATAATTTCAATATTAAATATTGATTATTTCTGAGTACCATAGAGTCACTCCTATCCTGTCACAAGATGAATTTTTACTATTATATTACGTCATTAATCGCATGTGACGTGATTTTCTTTCCTCTACCATACCGTCATCAACGTAGCATCATCTGCACACAAGACTGAAGAAACCGTTAAATTCACCGGCACTATAGCTAATGCTGAGGTATACTAAAACAGTTTAAATGATGGAAGGTTTTTTTTCTAACAGTTTAGCATTAGAGGATATTAATTTTCGTGGCTCTCTCTCGTTCTCAAAATGTAGCCTACATACTTCAAACGCCGTGAAACAGAAAATAGAGGATATTATGAATAAAGGATGAATGAAATATATGGAATAAAGGATAAAAATAAGTATACGAATAAATTATATCAGCATATTAATGACTGTTGAACAAAGAATGACTCTAAAATTCGTAAGAGAAAATAATTCATCACAAAGCGATTGCGTCACTTAGGCTTGGGAGGTTGTGATAAGCTGCTCAGCGTTGTGTATTATCTCGCCAAGCGTGTTACCTCTAGCTGCTCGTAATAATGCAAGTTGGTCAATCTCAATTACATGCGATATGGGTGAACATACAATCCATTCAACTATGCGAGTTAGGAACGATAAGACTTGCAGCCGTGCGGGAAATTATATGTGACTAGTCGCCTGATTAGATCAAACAGTGAGTGCCATGTAGTCTCTCAAATGTAGCTCCACTACCAACAAATCGAAGCTTCCGAAAGATGACCATCTAATTCGTCGTCATACTTTGATACCGCCTGTAAAGGTATGCAAATATTGTGAAATTGAGGAGGCAATCGGAGGTAATACCGAAACGGTAACTTATTCATATAATGCATTGGATTTACCAACATATTTTCAAACCAGCAATTTCAGGTGACAAATATAATACGCTTTTGACAACCTTAATTTTTGAGGGATGCAGTAGCAAATTAAGGGGTGCGCTGGTCCGGTAGGGAAAAGTCCTAATTTGAAATGCCAAGAAGTGGCGTAAGTTGTAGGTCATTTTCTGCTGTATGATTATCACAGAGCTGTTTAGCATCTATCACACGATTTGGGAGACCGAATGAGGGTCAAAGTAAACATTGTCCCGTTAACTAAGCATGTGCGAATCCCAATTTTAATATATTGTTGAATCACAGAGTAAAATGATAGATTCAAAGATAAACTTGGCTATATTCCACACAGTATTTATTAAGAACCATACCAGTTTTCATCAATTCAAGTGATCATCAAGAGGTAAAAGAATATGATTACGTAAGAAGAGGTAAAAGAGATTTATAATGACTTGAAAAGGTCGAAACCGGTATATTTTTTATAAATAAATTTTGTGAGGAATATCACAAAGTTAATATTTTAATCTATCATGCCACCATTCAACGAAGCTAACTCGCAAACCATTGATTTGATACAGGGTAAAATTTTTATCTATGTCCTGCTATATTAAAAAGCCCAAACTGCTATTTTAAAGATCGTTTATTTATAGAAAAACTTGCAATGAAATCAGATTATAAACACTTTTGACCTATGAGAATGATTTCTGCAACAAGCTACGATGGGTAACCTCTAATTATTATTTGAAAAATTCCGCCATCTACCGCTCTCCTGTTTGCTCGCAGAAATGGAGATGGACCGTTGGCGATCGGAAGCAGATCGCGATTGGAGTGAAAATGGGGTGGGTGGGGCGAGGCGGTTAGCTTTGATGACTGTGGGGGAGCGGAGGCGAAGAAGGAGGGGAGGAGGAAGTGGGCATAGTCGGGCAATCGGACAAATGGACTTAATTTAGAATGGTCGGTTGGCGGCGCGCGGTCACTTGGACGGGGCCGACCCATGAGGACGCCTCGCACGAGGGGTGTTGGGCAGCGAGGGGTAGCACCTCGGTGCGGAGTCGACAGTGGCGTAGCCGGGAATTTCGTTCGGTTGGATCCAAAACCAGGGGAATTTTTTTAAAAAAATGAGGGTACTTACTTAGTACAGGGTTTAAAACTAATTTTTAACACTTTTCGTAATCGAAAAAAACTTCATTTATTAAAGAAATATTTTGTGAATTCATGATTTTTCAATATTTTGTTTTCTTTTATTAAGGAAAATAATTGCTTTTTTTAAATAATTCGGGGGGTCCGCTCCCACCCCGAATGGGGAGGGGGGGGAATGGGGGGGTTATATTCCTCACAGAATTTATTTATAAAAAAATATACCGGTTTCGACCTTTTCAAGTCATTATTAATCTCTTTTACGTCTTCTTACGTAATCATATTCTTTTACCTCTTGTTCAACAATATATTGAAATTGGGACTCAAAGTCAGGCTACGCCACTGAGAGGCGAAAAGGAGATGGTTTCTTGGCTGGATAACTATTACGCATACCGTTTTTTTAATAAAGCGACCCTGGTTTCGTAAATTATTATCTTTTTATTTTCAGGCCTAATTATCGTTTGAAGGCCAACACTTTTCCCAACTTTTGATATCTTCTTCGTCTTTGTGATTTTTAAAAATAATACATATCATCTATCTGTGAACATATCAATGTTTATCATTTGAACAAATATTCTTTTAAAAATAAGTAATCGACGGGATTACTTTTCGAAATTGTTCTGCGGTTTGAAATTATATAACTTTGAACTTTTCCAGCAGGCTGTCCCCCAATCGGTTCCATCACAATAACGATATTATTAAGATGTAACAAAATCTTTTTAAGCTTTATGACCCCACCATAGCGCTGTTTACAATTAAATACCGTGATTTGACCTCAATCACATAATTCATTTTCCAATAACTTAATAAATAAAATGGTAACATGTCTAAGTTTTATTACTGTCATGTTTATTATGGTAAAGTGGACTTAAATGAAGACTTTTGTCAAAATGGCATAAGAATTTTTTAGAAGTATCCAATTTTTACTTTTCTAACATTAGCATTGTCACTTAGTATTAGATAAAATTATGATTTTTAAAAAGTTCTCAGAAGAAAATTAGAAAGCGGAATTTCTTTATTCAAAATCAATTTAGTTACAGTCAACGGAGCGTCATTAGGATTTTTCATGGAAATTAAATTTTCTGCATTGTTCGATGGTACCAATGTTTGCGGATTCGGAAGTGTTGGATATAGGAGAGCAATTAAATCAAATTTGGAAAGCTATAATGCTTTGGAAGGGCTCCATAATTACAATTGATGGAACTTCATGAATGATGCATGGACGGACGACATGAAAAACGTAAGGATAGGTTAAATGCACAATCTTCCCGTCATGTAAGTCTTCTAAGTAAAAGAGTGGAAATTTTTGTTCACAGTAAGCACGAAGGAGGATGATAAGGGCTAGAACCAATTTTTCTTTTTATTTCATAGTCTCTAGCTAACTTTTAGGAATAGGTCAGCGGGCTGAGAACAAAATCTCACAGGAAAAAATCTTTATCCTCCATTCATTGAATCAAATGCAAAATAACATCTCTCCATCACATTCCACTGGAACATTATTCTTCCCCTGACGACACATTAGACTAGCTATCCCTTCTTGGCTTGTTTTACCCTATTTTCTAATTTTTACTATGACATTCGTTCCTTACTTTCCTTTGGTGTAGATACTTATTTTTCCCTCATTTTCAAGTTCTGTGAATGAAACATTGTATCTACATCTTTAATCCACCAATTTAAAGCATGTCTGGTAATGGCTTAGGATGAATACAAATTAAAACAATTGGTGTCCATTTTTACGATATTTTCCGGGTTCACTGTTGGGAATTTGGATCCTGTGAACACTTACTGAGTAGTATCTGATCATTAAAAAAAATAATATCAAGCTAAAATCGATTATATCAATGATCTATCTCATAACTTAGTTTCAAGTTATCTATACTATTTACAGGTCAAATTTTAAGGTCGAATTGTAAAACCGCGTTTTCAATTGAATTTAATTTTGCTTCCCACTCTCGAGGTACATCTTTATCAGGACTCAATGAAAGATTTCAGTAATCTCAGCACAAATCGGAGGTCAAGAAGATATTTATCTCCAAGAAAGAAAATTAATCTCCACAATTACAGGCATAATAACTCTTAATGAGACATGCAACTGAATTAATATTCATAGCGACGGCGATTTTTTTTTCACCGGATAAAAAAACAAATGAGAATCTGAGCAGCCGGAGAATGATAACAGGAAAAAGAGGAATGGGATGAATTTCAGTGAATAAGAGAGATGAGGTGAAAGTGGAAATGAGAGATACAGAGATGGATTGCAAGAAAAAATTAATTGGAACGTGAGTATTTAATGATGCATACTTGAGGTTAAATTGGAGTGGCTGAACCATGAGAGAAGGTAAGAGGGTGAAGATGGACTGGATGTTTGTTGATTAGTGAAGATAAAATTCCCAATCGATATACAATCACGACTTAGCTAACGTAAACCAAATTTATGCTAGCATTTTTATATCCAAGGCTTGTTATAATGACACGTCAAAACAGGCCTATAGATCCGATTTTCGATTCTTATAAATACATAATGGGATAAAAAATGGAATGAAATATTACTACAATTACTGAAATTATAATGATGAAGCACTACTATCCAGATGGAAGGTACACTAAAAGGAGGATAAAAGTTAGTAGGAAAACGAAACATTTCTATATATAAGAAGCTAATGTGAGTCACGTAGTTCTTTAATTGTCTAATATGTCATTAATTACCTTATCACCTTAAGGTGGCAAATCAGGTAGCAATGGAATATTAGCACAATAATATTCCAAAATGGGCATAAAAATAAACAATTCTGCTAAGTATTATCTTTGCAGGGATTTCCACTTCATTTCCTTCAATGACCTCACACAAGTAGTCTTTCAATCTCATGGGAGCATCACTTATTAATACCGGATTTATGAAGAAGAAGCTACGAAAGCCAGGTAGAATTCAGAGATATTTAGATACCTTGCAAGCGCAGGAGTATTAATTTGTCTAAATAAAATCAGAGAGCAACGCATTCTATATACTCTTGCTACCTTATTAAAAATTCAAAAATAACTTTCAGCTTTAATTTTTCTACATGATAACATATACCTATTGAAAAAATTGCACAGTCGAAGTTGACTGAGAAAAACTTAGACTGGAAAAGCGAAGAAAAATTGGTCCAATACTGGTACAGGAAAGCTTCAGCTGAACGAAACAGCTTACCATAGGAATTGTATTAATAAAAAAGACGTTTCACGCGAAGATACTGCCAAAAGGAACTAGGAACCTAAAGCAAAATACACTAATCGATAAAGGACGGTTGGTTTCCATTTATTTTATTAAATGAGTATTACGATTGAGATATAAAATTTCTTTTAGACATTTCTTTGCCTCTTTATCGCAAATAATACGAGGGAAGAAATTATTGGAAAAGCTTAGGTACAGGAAACCCGAGGAAAAATGATTTCGTTTACATAAAAAGAGAGTCACGAAATGCGTGAATTGAATCACCACAAAGCCAAACAAGAGGGAAGGTTTGAAGAGGAAAGAAATGTCTTTAGATGCTGAGCTATCATTCTTAAATACAGATTTTTCATGAATCCATTAACGCATTTCGGAAAGAGATTCAATTCGGTAGAAATAGGGTGAAGAAATCATGTGTTAAAAAATATCGTTAGAAACTTTTAAAGCAATGTTATCTTGCGTTTTAAAATTAAATAAATACCAAAAACAGATCTTTGATGCAATTATCTGATACCGAATGAAGTTCGGAAAAAGATTTAACATTCGGGAAAAGGTAGGCATGCTTGAAAATAAAGAATAACGTTCGTTTTTCTAAGACAATCTTGGTGGCACATCTACCTGAGAGATCGATAAAAGCTGATGCCTTGTCATCTATTAACGCTGAAATTAAGATAATCAGTTTGTTACAAACTACCACATTTTCAGTCAGGGTCTCGGCTAAAAGCGTGAGTAATTAAGAGAACTTACGTCAGCGGGCGATACGTTTGTATTCTGCCCTACGGAAGCATAATTCCAATCTCAAAGATTCTACAAGCTATTCGATAACAGATTGATTTAATGTAAAATACAATAAAAAATTACCTATTCGAATTCCAAATATTATATCCAACTCCTACTGTGGCGGATCTATGGGGACTATAGCCTCCCCTTGGGTATACAATTTACACTAGTTAGAACTGTAATATTTTCGGACCACCGTTACTGCTGGTAGGTTAACCCCCACTTAGCCCCCCTTGTCCCTATTCTGGATCCGCCACTGCAACTACACACATATACAACCGAAAACTACCCATCAGAGAGTATATATGTGGGGAAAGAATACTGGTCCTCATTTTTTATTCATTGCCGATTATAGAAAATCTAAAATTCAATGTGGTTATTTCCATTAATCGTTCGATTTCCCTAAGAATAAGAATTTGTCAGAAATTTTTCTCCATTCAGCACACAAATATATATCCACTTGTTAATAAGATGAGAAGCTTGGTTTCAACACTCAGGCCATTGGTCAACAGTTAACGGAGCCAATATTGATGATGACATAGAAATAAATTTGAAAAAGGTTTAACTTAACACAGTCTATGCATAAAAAACTACATAGTAACTCAAATTTTACCAAATTATGATCCAATTAATTAAACCGAATGTAATAAGAATACGCTATACTTTATAGATATCTACCTAAAATTTCAAATTTTTCGTCTTTAAGGTATCTTTAATCATGGTTATTGTCCCCGTTTATAATGATAATCTAATGTCGTGTCTTGTAACGCCTCTGAAGAAGTATTAAATTCATCTGATATTTTCTTCATACTAAAATTAATCATAAATGCGGCCTCTTGGCCCGTTTACAAGCAAATGACCCGAGAAATAAAATGAACCACAGAGGCATTTTAAATGGGAAAGTACGAGTTGTGGCATAAGAAAAAGGTATCATGACAGTTTTTTTTAAGAATTCCATTCTTTATTAATTGATTTTATCATAAACGTGACACAGACTGACTTTTAGTCAAACACTTCTCTAGAAATATATTTGTGGCACCTTAAACAAATCTTTCTTAAGAAAAAAAGCATTCCTATCCGCAGTTAATAATAAGCTGGAAGTAATGGGAGCCCCACGATGGAGGCAGATTCTTGGGCGGTATCCAAATATCTAGTTCCCTAGCCGTCGCACCATTTGAGGTTCATGAACTCTTCCTAAAGCCACAAAAAATCATTTCCCCTAGCAATGCATTGTTTTTTTACTATTTAATCGAGCATCTTCCCCTCCACAGTTGCAATGATCCATGCGTAAAATTTAACCCTCGAGCGGGCGCGCTGGCGTATAAAGTACGCTAATCTTTGGAAACCAAGGATTTCAACATTATACGCACATTCTGGCCTATAATGGTCTCATGTATTCTTACAATGTACTTTTACCGTATATAGTGCGAGTTTTCAAATCTCGAAGTATTTTAATTAATTTACTTTCAGATCAGCAACAGGAACCGACACCCGTGGCGTACAAATTACGCCGCGCGACCGGTCGTTTACTTCGTCCTTTGCTTTTCTTAAATGACCTAGTGTAATCATACAGTGTCATTTATACTGTCTATGGCGTGAGTTTTTAAAGCACAAGGTATTGTAGCAATTTTTTTAGATCGGCAAGAGGAACCAGACACCCGTGGCGTATAAATTACGCCGCGCGACCGGCCGCGTACCACCCGTGTACCTTTATACCTATGTCACCTATAAATGTACAAGCTTAAACTAATTTCTACAAATAAAGATAAATTTTAGCAATAATCGAGTGTTATTTTACAAATGCATACATCGTGGACAAAGTACGACACGCGCCCGATCGTGTAAAATATCAGGCGCGTCCGCTCGAGGGATAAATGATCTTTTACGAAAGCACCTAAATTCGGGAATCATTTGGATGCATAAGAAATATTATACGGTATCTGACTCCGAACAACATATTTTAACGATAGAATCGCTCGCTATCTTCGCGACAGAAGCGCACAGAAACCGAACCAAATGAAAGCAAAAGACACAAAAGAAAGAAAACTCACGAGACTATTGCCTGAACGATTTCAGAAAGAATAATGCGGGAAAGAGAAAACGTCGACAGTGACATCAAAGAAAACTTGAAGGAAGAGACATAGAGCGGACGCAAGGGTTTAACCGAAAGGTTTATGAATGATTATAGAAAGTGAATCTCGAATATTTTAAAACCCCATTGGTGCAGAGAACAACAGGTTTTCTTCCTATCAATTTGCTTCATTCAATCAGTAGTCATTCTGGGATAATCAAGTAATAATATCCCCCTCTCTGTTTCGTGAAGCCACTTTTAGAGGTCTTACGCTTATCTATTATTCCTAAATGTAAGAACCGCCACTACTACGCTCATGAACCACAACCATTATTCATACTTTATCAGATGAAGGTAGAAGTATGATATTAGTTAATTCGCTACATGCTGTTATGAATAACATAAGACCGAATTTCACTTCTAGCGGTAAATTTAAAATTTATCCTGACTGCGCTGCATTACAGTTAAAAAGTAGTAGGCCACCTGGTGAAATACAAGAATAAATAAAATGTAAAATAAATAAATGTAATACAATTGTAAATACTGAAATGGAACCAAAGGCAATATTTTCTCATTTCGTTACAAAATGGAAAGAAAACATAAAAATTGTAATTATTCAAGATTATATCCTAACATTTATAAAAAGATACTATCAGTTAACCTTTATTATACCCTCTGTTAAATACTTGTTTACTATTGTACATGTTTGCATACCCTGGTAAAAAAAATAATGCAAAAGTAATAACTTTTGACATCTTCCTCAGATAATATTCTCTCACGCCTTACGGTCATCGTCATTCACTGCAGTAACAATAAAGTTTTCCGCCGAGTTTACGAATAATGATTTTATTGATTCCAGCTATTCGGTATTTCACTTGCAAAGGGTTTTCGCTATCCCATGAAGTCAAAAGTTTCCATGATTCCTGAGATAAACTACGCATTTTTTGGTGGCAGTTGCCTGAAACTTTAATGCAAAAATATTATCCGCATTCAACCGGATTTCGCTCCTAACAACAAAATTAAAGGATAAATTTTTTATGCATTTTTAATAAATATGAATAAATGTTCTCACGCTTCCTCAATAAAACAATATGAATCATAAAAGAATGAAACACGTATCATGTGCGACGCGGTAGAGCTGCTTCATCAGAAGATGGAAAACAAACTAACGGCCAATATCTCTCCGAGAGAGTGGCATTTCTTTTGACGACTAGTTTCAGCAGCTATTTGCCATTTTCATGGCAATCTCAAGACTTCAAAATGACACTGCCGTTGAAACTAATCATCAATATGGCACTGTACCGGGGTAAAATTGCTCACTCTTTCCCAGAGCAGACTGAAGTCTTCATCTTAGCGATCCAACTTTAGCTCTGGAGTTCTCAAGTCACGTTCTTAACGCTCGATATGAATCCACGGAACGGAACTCGGTGAGCAAATAAGCGCGCTCATTCGTACCAATGAGGACTCGAAGGGCGGAAAAATTTCACCCGCTCAACGGATCCCGGGACAAATGAAGCAAGACTAAGCGAGCGAGGAGAGGAGGAAAAAAAACAACGGGTATTCTTTCCTCAACCGCCGAACTTCACGTGAATTTTTTTTCCGGCGCCGCCAGCACAGCCAGACTCGACGGAGGCAAGGGAGGAAGAGGAGGCTGCTAAAATTGTCGGCGTGCACCAGGGCGGGGAGGGACAAAGCGGGTGAATATGTTGGGATTGCTGCGGGGGCGGGTGGGGAGGGGTGGAGAAATTAATGACGCTAAAGTAGGAACCTCGACAAGAAGGAAAACTGGGTATTGTGATCTCTTTCTCTCTCTTTCTCCGAGTCCAATTAATCAAACAATGGCCTGATGCTTTAAATTTTGGACCTATTATTTTAATTGGTCTAAAGTGGGAGAGGAGAATGATTTTTTTATTTGGACTGACTGACCCATACGACGAAACTGACTGAAAAGCTGCGAAACCCCGAATATAGCCCTTCATGCCCGCCGGTGAAAAATGCCCGGTTGATTCAAGTCTATCAAGCAGTGTCTCTATTTTAAGCGTAGGTCTATGGGTTTTTCTTCTCTGTTTTGAGCAAAATAAATAAATGTGCTCATTTCCTACCCTTCTTTCATTCACCATATGAGAAAATAGCATTAATGATGAAACTTCGTCTACAAGGAATGATTTTTGACCATGAACTTCATATTATAATTAATTATTAATTGTTGTATGGAATACATGGGAGTAAAACATTGGGAGACAAGTGACTAGTTCCACTTGTGGGAAAAACACATGGTAGCAAAAGTTTTTGTGTTTTCTGTGTGTTTGTGCATCCATTTGTTTAAATTAATGTACAGTTTAAAAAAAACGTTGATTTTCCTTAAAAAGGCAAATACTCGTGGCAAACGCCCCGGAGAATCACCGAGGGCATAATAGGGTAGTTTCCTTCATCAAAGAAAACAAAAGGCATTGATGGCGATTCGTTACCCACCATTAGTGTATTCATAATACACAAATTATTTGGTTTTTGAAATACCGGTTTAGACGAATGGCAAGGGTCAAATTTTATCCTCATTTGAAAAAGGCCAGATTGGCGCCCATGCGATTCCACTCCACGTGACGTCACAGGGACCTAGTTTCTACACGAGAGGATAGGAGTTATGCATCGTCAGAGGCTACCAATGCATGCATGAGTCACAGAGCTCAGGGAAACATGTCTTAATAATCACCTATTAAAACTGGCTAAGGTCGGAAAGTTTTCTTCGATTAATAAGGTATTAATAAACCTTTTTTAAGCCATGCGCTACCAGACAGGAAGGTACTCAGCTACCCGTTAGCATCCTGCGTCCTATCAGCGCTCAGAGCCTCGATCAAGGTCACCTACCAGGCGGGAGGGGGAACCAGAAATGCGTCACACGGACTTTTTTCCCATCATTCCTACTTACGCGTCGCATTTTCGCGCGCTTGAAAATTTTCACTTTTCATTTTATCGCGAAAAATAGACATCGTCATTTAAAAATCTAAAAGCGTGAAATACGTACTCCAAGAGTAATAATCTTTCGATTTAGGCAATGAAAAAATAATAGGAAACCACCCTATTTAAGTTACCGCTCACTTTATGCCTGTCTCGAGGGGACCGACATTATCACACTCCGTCAGGATGTGCTTCACACTGAAAAGTGAATCGTATTCTTCACACCAAGGTGGGTTCTTTTCTTCTGTAAAGAAGTATGAATGTGTGAGGGCAGAGTGCCCTGCCCTCATGCGTGTAATTACGACTTCTTCTCTCTGGTTACTCCTAATGTAAGAGGGCCATGCTGATAGTACCGCTTTTATAGCTCGTAGCTTACTGTTATCAGTCTCATCCCACGAATTTTGCTATTTGTTCACTAAGACCCTTCGAAACATTGACCATGTCCTCCGTAGTCACCATGTCCCATTTTATTTCATTTATATCCATTGCCTCTTTTGCTGCCTTATCTTCTGATGGATGTCGCAGAAAACCGATACTTTCGAACGTAACTTGAGTCGTCGAAGAAAATCTACCTTTGAGGGAAAAAAATAAAGCTTCTCGGGGAGAGAGACCAAATTCAATTTGATATATGGGATGATAGGCGGAAAAACTATAACATGGCATGGAACAAAAGCCTTGGGTTCGTCATCGTTTGTGAAGCAAAAAATATAAATAATAACTGTGACCAGTGGCGGATCCGGAGGAGCTACGGAGGGTTACAGCCTCCTCCTTGGGTATCTAATTGTGTCCCAAATACTTGGCGTGCAATAATTTCTGCGTCACAATACTCGCGATAAATTCAGTATTTTCCGTCACATTACCAAGAGCTATATTAACCGTGGGGCCACTAGTTTTTATGAAAGCGCAATTAAATGAGATAAATACAAAACAAAAGCAAATATGATATGACTTCTGACTTCCCCGGCGAAATTACCTCACTTGTGAAGGATATTCGGTTACACTTAGAGAAGCCTTCAGGAGCTTTGAAGGTAGTCAGTTTAATATTCATCATCAACTTCAGGCATAGGTATAGCCTGAATATGTGTAATTCACATTCTCTGTGGCTTTGTCTATGGTGAGTTATACAAATCCAACCTTCCGCTGAAACAATGAGTGAGTATGATCTAGCACTACAGGAGGGCACAAAAACTTTTAAAGGAAAAACATGTTAGCAAACCAGGCAAACCTTTTTCTTAGTGCAAATGAATAGCAAGGGATAAGTCCGGCATTGTCACATGTCTCCTAATCAATATCGCTAGCATGATAATAATATTACGAACGCACAAAATCACAATAGGAGCAAAAAAGTCTGGAAGAGATTTCTCACATAAAACTGTATCCACTCCACATCATCCATCGGTTTTCAAAAAACCTCACTTGCCAAACCAACCGCGTGCCGACTCTGAGGGTAGTTCTCTGAAAAGCACACCTCATTTGACCTTGACAATAACCCTCCCGCACCACCCCACTTTCCTCCTTTCAACCTCCCCCCAATCCCGGGAGTGAATAATTGCGCGTGTCGGAGAACGTTAAACCGTTTCGCCGAACAAAAAACATTACGAAATTCAGTCGCTTCGGGTTGACATTTTCATAGATGGAGTCCAAGCAATTTCCGCCGAAGCTATATGGATTGGAGCCAAAGTGAGTGTTTGCATTGCAGGCTCGTGCGAAAGGAGTGGACGACTATAGGACGGAACTAAAAGAGATGGCACAACGATGAAGGGGACAGGAGAGAGAGAGGGGGGAGAGAGAGAAAGAGAGAGAGAGAGAGGGAAAAAATTAGGCTTAGGGAAGAGGAGAGAGATGTCAAAACGGGAAGGAAGAATGCTATTGCGAGCAAGAGCTGGGAATAATGAGTCAAGGAGACCCTAGGCGCCTGGGCAAATGGCGGATTTAGAAGTGGGGGGCAAGGGGGCACGTGCCCCCCAGACTCTTAAAAAAATAAACAAGATTAATACGGTTATCATTATGTCCATTTTCTTTTGTATATTTGGAGCCATAATCATCTTAAAAAAATAAACAAGATTAATACGGTTATCATTATGTCCATTTTCTTTTGTATATTTGGAGCCTTAATCATTGAATTTCATACACATAAATTTCATATTAAAACATTATTATGTATAAGCTATGAGTCGAAGAAAGTGTTTTGGGAGGTACTGATGTTTTAAATCGGACAGAACCTCGACAAGTGAAGATTCTCGAAGGCCTTCCACACCGACTGACCCCAACCATATCAAACTGGTGAACGATTTAGTGCGGGAAAATCGCTGTTGAATGTTAGGGATGTAGCCGAAGAAGTGAACATTAGTTTTCGAAACTGTCAGACAACCTAAATAGACATTTTGGGCATGAAGCGCAACGCATCAAAATTCGTCCCTCACAATGGCGTTTCCACCACAATAACGCGCCGGCTCACACGCTGAGTGTGACTAGGTTTTTCACCAAAACCAGAATTTCCGCGATCCCGCAGCCACCCTACTCTCCAGACGTGGCTCCATTAAAATTTTTTTTTATTTCCATAGTTAAAATCAACCTTGAAAGTGCACCGATGCAACTCTATTGCGCACATTGATACTAATTGTACGGCGAACCTGAAGAGGATCCCTAAGGAGGCTTACCAGGTAGGGTTCATGAGCTGGAAGAAACGTTGGCAAAGGCATGTACTTTGAGGGTGACAAGTTCGATCAGGTTGTATTAGTCGAAATAAACAAGTTATAAAATCAGTCCGGTCTTATTTTGTTCACACCTTGTATATAATTGCGGAAAATTTATTATTTTTTTACTCTTTGAAATTCGCAAACACCAACTTTGATGAATGGAATGCTGTCTTTATATCAATGCATGTGACGGAAGGTGTGCTTACGATGGGAGTCAATGACGTCTAAAATTATGTTGATTTAAAATTACTGCAATCAAATGTTTACAGGTACAATCTGACACCAAAAGGCCTAACACTTTAATGAAAAAAGACAGAAAATTAATATTAAAATAGTTGATTTATGAAAATTAGGATAGCTACATTCGTATATTCCCCACGCTCACAGTATTCCTAATCTCTCCCGGGGAAACGAATACATGGTACCCCGCCTAACGTGTATTGAGGAGACCCGTAATGAAAAAGGCACTTGTTGATGCAAAAATTTTAGCGCAGAAGAACGCCTCATTCTGGGTTACCGCAGTTACCCTTTCGAGCCATATTTTCTTCGCGTAAAGATGAAAACGATTCATCATTAACATCAACTCGGAGGTGTGCCTTCAACTACAAGACAAAAGGCTTCGTATCTATGGCCACTATGGACCGAGAGAGTCGCTTAAAAATCGCAGAGAAGCGAGTCCTGAAGACCCTTTATCCCGGAAAACAAAGATGATGAGCGGTTGGTGGTGTGTCATGGCGTGAAAAATGCCCTCAACCTTCCTTCCCAACGGCCGCCCGCGGTGCTAATTGGGATCGATAGGGTGGGGGGAACCGAAGGGAGTGAGGCGTAGGTAGCAAGTTCAAGGCTTTCGGTAGGAGGGGAGACGTGCGTTGCATGAGCCCCACGTGCGGGCGACGGAGCGCTTGCACACAGACGAGGCCCTGGGCCGTTAGTCACCGGCTCTCCATGAGTGAACCGCTGGACCGCAGCACCGAGTAATGGCTGGGAAAGCCAGTGTGACAAAGAGGATGCAAGACGAAAACGCGACCATTAAAATGAAGCATTGCCAGGGTACCCGAGGATGAGTAGGTACATAGGTACCACATTCTTGCCGTAAGTGCGCTGCACATCTCGAATCATGTAGCGTAGTTAAGCACCAACATAACCGCCTATCGTAGGTACTGATGGAATCTTTCATGTCCTCTGAATTTGGTTATTAATGATGCCCGTTCAGTACACTAACTTTTTTCAGCTCCTGCTTTGAAACATGAAGGTGATGATATCCTTTTAAATAAATCGATTTCTTTCTCATGATCTTAAGTTTGTATGTATTAAAGTCAAGTCGAGTATAGGTCAGGGAGTATATTTTGCTAGCCTAGATACAATCGGTAAACGAAGTCCAAATAAAGTATGTCAAAATTCTTGTCTCTTCTTTTTTATTTATGTACGGCTAAATTCTTTTTATATTTTATTATTGTCAAAAAAGCATAAAAATCGTTCATTCCTTTATGCATTAATTCATTGTAACCATTATTCATAGCCCTGATGTAAGAAAATATGGAAACGTCATCAAACATTTTTGCATATCATTCCCTGATCTATACTTAAAGACTGTATTAATTATAATCCTTTTAAATATCATTTCAACATTATTTTTCTTGTTAAAATTGACATTGACATAAAATTGTCTAAACTGACATAATAATATTGCGTACTTTCCTAGACAACTTTTACATGTTAAGCAGTCTTTTTTTAGGCTACCTGCTGTTGAAATAACCGAAGAGTTTTCTCTTCCCAAACTATTACTGAATTCTTGTGGAATAAATTCAAGAAATAAAATTCAAATAATCCACCTTTCGTTTCCTGTGTCTACCTTATAATACGACAAAATGTATTGTAATACTGAAGTAATTCAGAAGGATCGAACCCGGTAAACAAATGGAAAATTCATAACTTTTTTTACAGATTTTAAAAACATGTTTGCATATAGAAGGATAGTATGTAGAACGATAGAGTTTGCACTATTCTATCACGATTTATACCTTTCGTATCATAATTTGTACTATTTCTAACTCAATTATATATTTAACGCAACTTTAAAAAATGCTTTATCGAATTAGTTTTTGCGAAAAAATTAGTTTTGCTTCATTTAAGGTTGGATATTAGGATATCCTATTTCTAGGTCTCGCCTACTTTTCTTAATACATATTCTTAATACTTTTTGGTTTTGTGGATGAGGAAGTACGTGCTTTTGACGTACAAGATCGATAACACCCATGACACACTGTGAATTGATGAGTGCTTTCCCGGCACACCGGATGCGTGGATTTTAGCTGGTATAACCAACAAGCCCACAAGCAAAAGCATTCCCGCAGTACTCAGTACCATTTATTCATCGTATTAGGCCTCGAAGAAGGGCGATTTAGGAAATTTACGATATCACCATGCTGAGCCATTTGAAAGTCTGAAATGAATGCAGGATATATGCATAGCAGAAAATAATTTATTCCGGAATGAGGTTATGCAGAGAGAAGTGCCCGATTTAGAAAATTTACGATATTGCCATTCTGAGCCATTGAAAAATCTGAAATAAATGCAGTATATGTAGCAAATATTTCGATTCCGAAATTAGGTTGTTGCAAAGCTTAATTTAGAGAGAAGTGAATTCAGCTATAAGAATATAAGAATAATTTAATCGAGCAGCTGCTTGGGTTAAGTGCGAAGACAGGGAATCCGAATTCTAATCAAAGTCAGATGGAAGAATAACACTGAATCCGGTTTTTCGATTTTCTATGGCATTCATCAGCGGGAAAGAGAACAGATGT
This sequence comes from Ischnura elegans, assembly GCF_921293095.1. Lineage (NCBI taxonomy): Eukaryota > Metazoa > Arthropoda > Insecta > Odonata > Coenagrionidae > Ischnura > Ischnura elegans. Next base: position 91,458,621 of record NC_060249.1, read on the forward strand.
TGACCCGCCGAGGGCTAGACTAGGAGAATTTTTTCCGTCTAACTTTACCCAGCATTTTGAATTCCTGTCTTCGGATATACTCAGTAATTAGATACAAAAAATATGTATCACTAATATTTCGTAGATTTAACCGGAGTTGAAGCTTAATTTACACTTTACAAACGATTACTGCATTCTTGTGGAATAAATTCGATAAATAAACTTCAAATAATCCTCCTTTCGTTGCCTGTAATATCTATCTACCTTATAAAACGACTTAATTTATTGTAATACTAACGGTAATGAAAATGATCGAGCCCGCTAAACAACTGGAAAGTTCATAGCTTTTTTTACAGATTTTAAATAGATTGGCAAATACTTTTAATAAACCGAAAATTTTCATCGTGTAATACGTCATTGCTGCAATGTTAAGTTTGTAGACTGGAGGGAATTCCTGGGCTTTTGAAACGTCATGAATCATTATAATGAGCTCATAAACTACTAACCGAAGGCACACTTTTTACAGCAACGGTCGTGGAATTAGAGGAGACTTTACTTTGAAGGTATTTAGAAAGAAGATGTAATTGAGAAACCGATACCACTACAAAATACTGCAGATTTCTAGGCCATTTGTTTTAAACCTAACGCAGAGAACTACAGAAATCCACACTGATTTATAAGAGCATACTTTTAGCCTCATACTTAATAGCACTTATAAAAGACAATCTATTATAATTTTAGAGAATGATGTAATGGGACAAATTAGCTGATATTTCATAAAAAGGAAGCATAAGTTAGAATCTAAATGAAGGGGGCTAATCGTGGAATGACGGATGGCAATGAAAACTAAATGACGGAAGTATTTCAATTAGGTAAGAGATTGATCCACCCATAAGATTAGGCGCAGCTTTCGGGATGGCCTACTATTGGAGAGGAGACTTGGAGGAGAATGTATCAGGTAGTGGCGAAGTCCTCACTCTGGGGAGCCGCGTTAGAGAAAAAGGAATTCGGAAATGGATGAGAAAGAGATAAGAGCACAGAGGATTTAATAACCTGATGAAAGAAAGGCATACAAAACCTTGCATTGAGATATCATGTTAGCATCCCCACTTAAATTAAGAAAAACTAATGTTTTTGCTAAAATTAATTCGATAAGTATGTTTCGAAAGTGGCATGCAATGAATCAAGAATGGTAAGAATTATCCTGCAAATAATATTTAATCCCCTTGGATGCTTCAACAGTAGATAGCAGAAAACAAAATCCTAAGATGTAATAGTTGTCAATGTACACAATATTATGGTTTACGCTTTCCTATGAAGAAAAATAATAATTAATTGATATGGAAATGGATATAATAATCCATTTGGAGTTAACTTTTAATAGCCTTTTCCAAAACATTGAATCTTTGGAATTTATTATCTGTTGCCAAGCACTAAATTCATACCATCGAATCCAGCGTACAAATCTATATAAACTGCCTACCTAATGATTAATTACAAAGCTACCCAAGCGTTCCTCATCCCAAGTTTTTCCTGTTACATATATATTTACGCCTCGAATGAGTTTCTTCAAACATAATGTCATAAGAAGGACAAGGACGAGAAGCCACTTCCCTCGCTTGTCACAATTCTTCCACTCTCTCCGCCTCGTCATTCCTTCTTCTTCAACAGCGTCAACTCCTCGGGTACGCCCTCCTCTCATTGTTTGAGCCTCTCCACGTTCACTGCCTCCAAGCGTCGCGTCGTAGGGAGCTTGTCTCACCGCAGTCTTGTTCTCAACATATCCCCTCTCTCACTTGGCCCTGATGATTTTTCGCCCTCGGAGTAAATAGAAACGAGAGAGATTTTTGACTTCTACGCATACGATGACGCCCAAAGTGGGATAATGCGAGATCACGCGAGGGTTTGACTGGCTGTCTACGGCGATAGCGTTTGTTTTCAAGTTCTTTATTTTGATTACAATATTTGTTCATCTAAAATAAACCCTAATGAAGAAGGAGAAGTGTCAGGATATTAATAAATTCCTTTCATAAGTATTTACTTTTCTCACTTCTTCCGTTTCCCATTCTGAAGTTCGTTTCAATGGTATCCTCAGCTATTAGTTACTACGCAGCAACCTTGAGCACCGTTGTATATATTTCGTCAGAGGTTTCTTCACTATCATTCACGGGGAATAAATAAGATTACCATCAGCCGCCATCATAAGCTCAATATACACGAACCGATACGCCTCTTCATTTATTTATGTAATACTATCTGTAAAGGACGGGTCGCAAACAAAAACCCCAGTGGCTGAATAAGAGCAGCATCAATTCCGAAACTCTGGTGTAGTCGTGCAGCAACTCCTGCCCTATGTTGTTTTGTTCTCTACGTTCTCTTTTACCGATGTCATTAGAATGCATCTTTGCTTTAATGCATGCTCTCTAAAGATATGAGCGATACCAGTGGGAGTGGCTAAATAAAAAAAACTTCAGATTATTTTGGGAGGAAGCGATTCCTGTACTTTTACAAGGGAATGAATCATATATTTTTAGTTTTTAAGGATCCTTTACAGTATTTAAAGAAGCAAATGCATTTGGCTGTGGCAGATAGGGATTGGAGTATATACATATCGCGTAACTGTGGTAGCCGACAAATCGAAGTTGTTTGATCATTCGGGTAAGGGTCCCCACTGCCCCCCAAAGTCACATGACGGATATTTCTGTCAATACTACTATCATCACAAGAGAAAGATCTTTCCATAAATATTCACTTCCTGAAATTCTTCATGACTCCTTTATTTGTAAATATTTTCCTCACAAAAAATTTCACGATAGCTTTCTGCCACGCGTGTGACGAGAACCGACGCCAAAATAGAACTCCACTTGCACCACGTTTAAGTAAACAGGTTTCATACACAAGCCCAAGAGAAGAGATCCAATATCTTTGGAGGTGCATAATGGGATAGAAGTATGCCAGGATAAAGGCGCATAGGACGATGCAAAGGTAAAGAGTGTCCGTGGCCATAGTTTGAGAAAACAAGTGGATTCTCCCCGAGAGCGAATATTGCTGCCATCCACGGCGGAAAAAAAAAAAAAAAAGGCAAGAGCCTGTGGATATTCCGAGCTCAGCAAAGGAAAGGGATGCCTTTTTCACCCTCAAAACACGACGCTTTGAAGCGGTGACGCGACGTGACCGTGGCGGCGTAAACAACAACGGGAAGGGAATAGAAGATCTTACCCCTGCTACGACTGACTTTATACCCTTGCCGTGATATTCACCCCTCCACGCCTTTAAGCGATGAAAACTGGTGACGGTACCGTGGAACAGAGAATGTAGGGCGCGGCTAGAGGCAGCAGCGATAGCAGGGAGTAATGAAATACAAATTTCTTTAAAAAACAAATGCATTTTCTAGATAAATTATTCCCACCAAGGTTTTTGTGTCATTGAAATCTGTGAGTTTCCATCTAATAGCACAAAATAGAGTTTTTTATATAAGATGACGATCACAACATTATCAGTTTATGCATACATACAACCATTAAAATTTACCATGGAAATTAGAAACTTTTTTTTCAAAATAGGAGAAGCCAATCACGCCATTCAAGATGAACATGATGGCAAAGATCCGTCTCAAATATATCTGAGAATATTTTTTACGTTAACCCACTTTCACATTCAATACTCTTTATCTTATAAATTAAGACTAAAATAATTATTTTATTTACGACAATAATACACCTAGGAATCTAATGAATATGCAGCGTATATTCTCACCTTGATAATTAAGGGTATTATTTAATATATTAGTAATAATTTTTTGCATTGGCAGTACAAAAAAGAGCTAATAAGCCCAAATTATATTTTTAATATAACTGAAAGAAAAGTCAACCTGTTTAGGTTTTGACCAACGGGAGGTAAAAAGAGGAATCAAATGCTTAGCACTGCGAAAAATCACCAGAATTTTCATTTCTAAATTCGCATAATTTCTAAAATAAATATTTTATGAGAAGGAATCAGCTCTATGATAATTCACGCGAACGTAATAGAGTAAACACATAGAATAATACGACATAGCTCGATAGCTAAAGTAATACGCTAAGTAAGTAATTAATAAATGGCGCAAATGCTTTAACTAACGACAAATTCCTTCACTATTTAAGTAAGTGACTTAATGTCTCATATAACTTTTGGTATGGAAAAAATAGCACTTGTTCTGCAATATGGAGTTTGAAACCTTCCATAGAAAATACCTAATTATCTAGGCTCATTAAAAAGTACAGGGAAGAGACTCGTCCATAGGGATCGATGGGACCTTCTACACAAAACTTGCAAAGTATTCGCAACTCGATGAGCCTTTCTATCAAATTGAACATAATATGAAAGCAGGCCAAACAATACAAAGGGCTTTCAGAGTATTTCGGCTGGCAAAGAAGCACAGTTTGCATCCAACTTCACGAAGTAATAAGCTCAGCCTGATTTATGTTCACGTTTGGGACTGAGAAAATTTCCCTTCAACACTGAAAATAAACAGAGTTGCACTTCTAATGACGCTAAAAAGGGCCAGAATACTCAGTCGTAAATCGTCATTAGTTTTCCTTCGCTGTTTTTTGCTAATGGAGTCGCACATTCTCATTTTAGCTTGTAAAGCTGAAACATGGTTACGTCATCAAAGCTAAAATTTCGACGAAAAAATATTATTATTTTGATGCTAGATTTTACAGCATTCCTACTGCTTCAGAGGAAAAAGTCCCTTTAGTGCTCACCATAAATTTAGACTACATGTCATCTTGGATAGCATAGAAAATTAAGCATGTTACGAAACTTAGCTTTCGAATATACCTTCATTGCAACTGATTAGAGTTCTAAGAGTCTTTTTTAACATGCTAACACTGAGAGAAAAGTAATTTTGATAATGGATAGAGAGAAAAAAATAGTCTACGCAAAAATGACACAGCAAAATAAAAATTTATTTTATACTCCAATTTCCTTGTACGGCCAATTTCACGGAGTAACCAATGGATACGACCTGTTTTGGGCTGGTGATAATGGATCAGTCTCAGTTCGGGTGTGTCTAGGCGCTTGTTCTATTCCAAAACTACTCCAGGACTCTGGAAAATGGGTAATGAACAAAAGCACATGCTACAGGCTAGCAATAAAAGAGCAAAATTCAGGATAACTTAATTATTCCGAATAAAAATTACTGAGGCAGGCGAGGTTTAGTGGAATGACATCCTAATGAATAAGAGAGATAGAAATTTTTTAACTAACTCATTCAACAAAACACGACGCATTTCGACCGCCAGGTCATTCTCAAGTACATTTTGCACTTGAGAATGGCCTGGCGGTCGAAACACGTTGTGCTTTGTTAAAAAATTTATAGAAAATTGCAAATCTCTTTAATAAATTAATTTATTATTGCATTAGAAAATTCCTCTTAAAAATTCGATAGTGCCTATGAAAAACTGAACCAGCTAAGAAGGCTAGGCATATACAGTTTAAAAAAAGGGTCAACGATATACCCTGGGTTTAAACGATTTACCCTGGAAAGAAACGCCAGAAGGAATAACAAAGGGTGTTTCGGGAGGAAATCTTCAATACTTCAGGAGGTGGTGCGGGAGAAAATTTGATGTCAAATGCATTTTATATCAGTAAATATGGGGTCGCTATCTTTAGTTACTGAGCCATGGCAACGCAAAAATTTTTTTGAATGCAGTTTGCAGTTATCATAAAAATAGCTTTTCTTGCGTATCCAGCCCTTTCGACATTTTGTCTAATACTCTGGAATTTTCAACACATCAAATAATTAAGAACGCACTTGTGCCATTATAACTGTCTAAAAAAATAAATCTTTGAGCTTAATTAAAGGAGATCTTTGTGCGAGTATCAACGATACGATTGCGCCATCTTACCCATTTTGAGGAGGAGTTGCGACCCCATGTTTATGGACAAAAAAAAGCCTAAAATTATCACATCTACCGCCTCCTGAAGTATTACAGATTCTTCCTACAGAGGGCCCATTGACTCCAAAAATATTTTATCGAAGCTAGCGCACATTCGGACACTACAAGACGGAGAAAAATGAAAGCGTAACACAAGCTTAAAACAAGAAGAAAAATGACAGTGGTAAATCATGAAGGGTGAGCTTCAGCACTGTGGACTGGGAAAAATTAATTATTCAATGTATGAAAAAATGAAGGGCGAGCTAAAGAAGCAGTGTAGACTGGGCTCTCACGCTTCTCGGGTCAAGTCCTCGGAACGCATAACGGCGGGGTGGAAATTCATTTGTAACATAATTTAATAAAATGGTTAAGGAGTTTACCGTAATTCAGACATAAATCATTCTATGACGATATTTACAGGTCAATGAAGAATCAGATGAGGAAAACCAAAACTTCAAATGTAAACTACGGTGATAAAAATGGAGCAACATCTTTAATATTTTATTTTTTATGTTTACACAGGATGAAAATATGAGATGGTACCACGGATATCCATGTACCCATTATTTTGTGCATTATATAGGCACCTTACTAGCAGTTGATGCATGCGAAAACATCATCGACAAGAAAGATAAACATTAGTGTTTAATTTACTTTAAACACTTCAGTTCCTCTGATTTCATCATAATTTCAACGCTTTATCTAATGGCTATCATAAATCAAAATATACTTAGAACATTTAATTGTAATAACTTATGGTAATCTCGTAAATAGTGAGAAATCTGCTTTATTGGAAATATAATAAGCTCATGATGAGAAAGTACCATGACTGGCCCAAAAAAAGCATTATAAGTGGAAGGAAAATTAAATGGGGCCGTTTAATAATTTATATAGCTCTTCTTTTATGCCAAAAATGAATACCTATCTCATACAATAAGAAAAATCAGCTATAACCAAGGCTATTTCATGACGTCCACATTGCTTTCACTGTACTTCACCTAACTAAAATGACACATCGTATGCAACTAAGGAATTTTAAAAACGATAAAATCACATTTAAAAATATGACATGCGGAAATTTTGCTGGCAATTGCAAGGTGACTAACTTTCTATGAATAAAACTTTTCTTTTTGTATATTTTATGCAAACAGATTGAAATCGAGAAACCTGAGGGGTTTGACTTTTTAAGTGATAATGCTTTTAAACTTCGGAAAAAAAAAGAGTTGTTAGCGTTTGAATAATCAGTTACGAAAATTAGGCAACTAAATACAAATACCTTAATAATAAAAATCAGTTCTCTTACTAAATAAAAATAAAAACAACCCGATAATAGCTAAATTCAGGAAGAGGGGGAAATCAGTTTACAATTATGAAATAAAAGCGTTTTAACGGACTAATTACTAGTTTCCAGTAAATTATAGTCAGTGTGGTACGTAATTAGCGCCGCCGCGAAAGATGAGCCTACTTTTTGAACACGACAGCTGATAATGTAACAGACACCGATGAAGGACAAAGTATTATTCTCCGCTCACTAATTATGATAACCACAGCGTTGTGAAACATTCTATCGGAGCGTGTGGTTAATTATAGAGAAAGAAAATTTTAAAGAGATGAAAGAGCGAATGCTTTACCTTCCTTTGAAATAAGCTCCCACGAGCCAGGCAGCCTTTGAAAAGAGCGCTGTAAATTGAAGTATCTGTAATTCGCGAAATGGGGCGATTGTACGGTTTCCATAGCAAAACGTGACTCGTGCACGGTATAATATAAAATATAGAACACAAGCGTGAAAAGTGCGACGCTTTGAAGGAAAACGAGGGGTAGAGAAATTCAAGGCTGCCACTTTTACTATCTCACCACAAAAAAAAACAAATTCTATTCTCACGGGCGCAATACAAAACAATTAAACTATGAAAAAATTACTCTCACGTGTCTACCATGGAGGGATAAAACAATTCACAACCGATGAGCATCACTTACATTTACGTACGACCCTCCATCGCAGCGTCAAAATGTCTATGTCGGGTGGTATACCAACCATAATTACCCTGTTCTTGAACTCTAAACTAATAAAGACCGCTGTGGGTGATTATATTTCCTGAGTTTGACCTATAATTAATTTGTAGACGCTTCATCATAGCGTTGGAAGAAATTTCTTCATAAAAACTTTCGGTAAAATATCTCTCTTATTTCACCGTTTCCGTCCGACCTAGAAATATAGTATGGGAAGAAGATGATGCTTACCACATTGTTAAAATATTTTAGTAGCTCAAGATATCTAAGCCTAGCTCGTAGCAGTTTACTGTCGGGCAGATATCTCGTGGTTCGATACAGTTACCGCATAACTGACTTTCAGATTAGTAAAATTGCTTTAAATCTCAAGCAAAGAACTTTTTTCGAAAGTAAAGAATAAGGAAGACGATTCAACTAAAAAAAAACTCCAGTCTGGTTACAATTAAAGCTTACTTTACTATATCACATAAATACTTCATTCCCTAACGACTCCCATTTGAAAAGACAACTTTGAGCAAATTTGAAAAGACAACTAGCGCTTGTATACTTTAAGCCACCGAAAGCCGTAATCAATTTAGCGATGATAAGTCCGTTAACAACGATAGCGGATCTAGGTAATTTTCAAAAAATCAATTTCACAATATATTGCTACAGGTATGATCATATCAGTCTTATTTACAATTTTCCTTTTTAGACTGGAAAACAAAAGCAGGGAATGAATGGCAGACTTCATTTCAAAATAGCTGACGCCTCATGGAAACCTGTCCTCTAAATTCTTGAAGTGAATTTCCGCGATGGTGTAAATTTTTTCCAAAATGATAATTTCTTTTCATGTATTATCGGTCAGTAAACATATATATTAATAAAACATCATTCAGCAGCCCTGAGGATGAACCCCGATGTGGAGCTTGAAACGTTGGCTATTATGGATAAATTTACCCGGTAGGAATCCCGAGAAGAGCTTACCCCCATTTTTCACCAGAAAAACATCGTAGTATTTAAATACCAACCCCGATACAGAATTTAAAAAACACCCCCATCCGTTCAATGAGCGTTGAATATCGTAGTTGTAACTGCCTTTCCTAATAATATGTGTACTGGTAAAGCCACAAGCCAAAGGAAATACAGTGGAACTTGGTTATAACGCCATCAAAGGGACCAGAAGATTTTTAACGTTATATCCGAGTGACGTTATAAAAAAGCAGCCTTTAATCTGAGTGAAAGGACAAAGTAAAGACGCAAATGTTCTGCAATATGCAACACTGTTTATTGAAATCTACTCGTACATTGGAATATATATTGTGACGGAACGCTCCCGTGAGCCATGCACCGTCGAACTGAGATTATTATCCGAGTTCTTAATTTTTCGTAGGTTCTGGGGCTCGCGGTCAAGATGGGAACTCGCGGCATTAAACGCAATGGCACAGCAAGGGGATGAATGACCTCGTACACAGCGAATGACTGTCATACAAAAATTTATTAGAGAAAAATAAACGAACACTTCTGTCCTTAAACGCTAATGAGGGATGGAATAGTGATGCTGAATTGGGCGAGGCATCAATGATACACTTGCAGAAATAAAAATGAAGCAAATATGCCATACACAAAAAGAAAGAGAAATCTTATATCTAATAAATGAGGGATGAGATGATTGTTGGGGTAAATGAACAAAAATGGACAAAAATAACACTGTATACTCTCAGAGATTGCTATGACACGGGCACTCGAAATCTTGCTGCACTTCAAAGGCAATTATGAGTAATGTTCGTCGTTCTACTATCAAATGTTACATGCTCCACGTTCTGTTCAATCAAAAATGAGTCTGACGTCAACCAGAAGGGATGACGAGAACGGGAGAATCGTGATACAATTAAAAAATGGTCTTCAGACCGAGAAAGAGAGACGTGAGTTTGTGTCAGAAGCCACATGAGTATTAGGATGACACACGTGCACACTGGGGGACTTTCTTCGTACAGGGCGCGTGGGCTGGCTGGAGCGGGGGAGGGATCGGGATTATTTCCCCGTCCCGGGAGAGGGTTTAGAGTACTTAAGTGTCAAAGACGGCGGGTCCGAATCCTGGCCGCCGGGTCACGATGCGTCGATCGCGGGGAACCACCTCCCGCAAATCCTTGGACGATGTCGTGATGTCCTGACGAAAAAGCAAGGACACTTTTCTCGTGTCTCGCTGTACTCCACGCTTCTCTCTCCGCACGCCCTTCCCCTGGTCGCGTTGCCCGACCTCCGAAATTGCCGTAGCCCTCGTCTGCCGCAACCCCGTCTTGTCGCCCCACCTTGGCACTGTCACAGCTGACCTCCGTCTTCTCTAGCGGAACAACTGCCGCTTTCTCAGGAATCCAACCCCACATCCCACAATACCGGGCCTTATATACCCTTTACAAAACAAGAGACATGCTAAATTCTAGCAGACAACATAGGAAAAAGAAAAGAAGGTCGCTCATCACTCGCTGTTGCCGCGCGCCAATATGAATCGGGGAGAAGGGATGGACGCAGAATGCGCCGTGACGAGGCTATTTCGTCACATCGCCCCCCTGCATGGATGCATCTCTTTCCTAAGGGGTGAATGAAAATGATGTGTCCAAACGAAAGAGATGAATCCATGCATATCGCGGAAAGAATAAGCCAGATGAACGAGCAACAAACTAAAACTAAACTTGAGATTCTAAATAGACCCGAGAGCAAATGAAAAAACTTATGAAACAACCCAAGCTGGGTATCAGACACCTTAGGTGTCCTTAACAAGACTAAATCCCTGACATGAAAATTTGAATGGGTCTTGTCTTGACTACGCTTTCTTTTGAGCCCAGCCTTTTTTAACTGGCGGGTGGCAAACAAAATTAAATTTTCCCTCCCGATTTCCGAATCTTCAGTAAAAATCATTTTTGATTTCATCGTTTCCGGAACGGTAATCATCGAGAGACAATTTTCCACTTCTTTTAAAAACGCTATCGGGTGATCGGCGTCTCGAGCGGAGAACACGGGCTTCGTCAATGACTCACTTGATAACGTCGCCGTTGCTACTGGCGTGCCGCTATCCTTCAATGCCTCAAATTCCGCTTCGAGCGATTTTACCCTGCGTTCGTCTATTTCGACGGCATTTTCCTCGTGCTTTTTAAGATTTGCAATGTCATTATAAGAGCGTTCTAGAGCGTCTGTGCGCACCTCTAGGTTTTCAACTTGTGAATCAACCACCCTTAGACATTCATCGCGATCATTTTTCGCGATCTCATTCACCTTTTCTAGGCAATGAGTTTCACCATTGTTTAGTTTATCTTTAATGACGGACTTTTCCTGCCGTAGAATATCATGACAACTATTAACTTCCTGCATTAGAATATCATGACAACTCCTATCTTCCTGTCGTAGATTATGATTAATTTCCTGACGCAATGCTTCATTATTTGTACTCATCTCAGAGCGCATGCTCTGTATGGCTTCATTATTTGTACTCATCTCAGAGCGCATGCTCTGTATGGCTTCATAATTAGCGTTAAGCTGAGCGCTCAGGCTCTCGTTACTAGCATTAATCTGAGCGTTAATCTGAGCGCTTATCTTTTGTATCATCAATAAGATTGTTTTATTAGACACATAATCATCATTAGAATCGTGACTCGATTCGGTTCGGCTGGCTTCGCCCCCCTCGTCACCTTCACGCTGTGTTTTACGTTGCCCACTCATGCCAGAACCCGGCGTATCTAACAGCATTCCCCGGAATGTGTCAGTTAAATCATCGGTTCCCGAATTCGCGCTCTTGTCGTCGGAGTCGTCTACTTCGTTCGCGACCTCCCGATACACGGTAAACGCGGGTGCCTTATCGTCGGACGTATCCATAATTGGATCCCCTTAAATAACAGGAATAAAACAAAGGGATACCCCAACGACCCGTAGACCACCATTCATCGGCCACAAACACCAAAAAAAATAGAAAAGAAAACCGACAACGCAATGGTACAAGAAAAACACACAATCGGATTCAAACTTGAGAATGGATTGCCAATGGCGTGACACTATAACTAACAAATGGTCGACTAACCTGAACCCAATTACATAATAATCACGAGTTGGCTCGTGGTCACGCGCATTCATATGGGTGAAATGCACTAATAGCTGACGCGAGCGCCGAATGATCAAAATGTGCCAATACAGTGGCATCGAAAACAAACATTAAAATTAAATGGAAAGTTTTCTCGTGATCGAGCTGCGCGTTCTTGGCCGCCAGATGTGACGGTACGCGCCCAACACGCCGTTTGATCAAAACGTGCCAACCTCGTGGCATCAAAAACGAACATTAAAATTAAATGCGAATCCCCTCGTGATCGCGCCCCGCGTTGTTGGGCGCCAGATGTGACGGAACGCTCCCGTGAGCCATGCACCGTCGAACTGAGATTATTATCCGAGTTCTTAATTTTTCGTAGGTTCTGGGGCTCGCGGTCAAGATGGGAACTCGCGGCATTAAACGCAATGGCACAGCAAGGGGATGAATGACCTCGTACACAGCGAATGACTGTCATACAAAAATTTATTAGAGAAAAATAAACGAACACTTCTGTCCTTAAACGCTAATGAGGGATGGAATAGTGATGCTGAATTGGGCGAGGCATCAATGATACACTTGCAGAAATAAAAATGAAGCAAATATGCCATACACAAAAAGAAAGAGAAATCTTATATCTAATAAATGAGGGATGAGATGATTGTTGGGGTAAATGAACAAAAATGGACAAAAATAACACTGTATACTCTCAGAGATTGCTATGACACGGGCACTCGAAATCTTGCTGCACTTCAAAGGCAATTATGAGTAATGTTCGTCGTTCTACTATCAAATGTTACATGCTCCACGTTCTGTTCAATCAAAAATGAGTCTGACGTCAACCAGAAGGGATGACGAGAACGGGAGAATCGTGATACAATTAAAAAATGGTCTTCAGACCGAGAAAGAGAGACGTGAGTTTGTGTCAGAAGCCACATGAGTATTAGGATGACACACGTGCACACTGGGGGACTTTCTTCGTACAGGGCGCGTGGGCTGGCTGGAGCGGGGGAGGGATCGGGATTATTTCCCCGTCCCGGGAGAGGGTTTAGAGTACTTAAGTGTCAAAGACGGCGGGTCCGAATCCTGGCCGCCGGGTCACGATGCGTCGATCGCGGGGAACCACCTCCCGCAAATCCTTGGACGATGTCGTGATGTCCTGACGAAAAAGCAAGGACACTTTTCTCGTGTCTCGCTGTACTCCACGCTTCTCTCTCCGCACGCCCTTCCCCTGGTCGCGTTGCCCGACCTCCGAAATTGCCGTAGCCCTCGTCTGCCGCAACCCCGTCTTGTCGCCCCACCTTGGCACTGTCACAGCTGACCTCCGTCTTCTCTAGCGGAACAACTGCCGCTTTCTCAGGAATCCAACCCCACATCCCACAATACCGGGCCTTATATACCCTTTACAAAACAAGAGACATGCTAAATTCTAGCAGACAACATAGGAAAAAGAAAAGAAGGTCGCTCATCACTCGCTGTTGCCGCGCGCCAATATGAATCGGGGAGAAGGGATGGACGCAGAATGCGCCGTGACGAGGCTATTTCGTCACAATATAATAAAAAAATGATACTCATAATGAAATACTTTATAGCCTAATGAAAACCTTACTTTACTGTCGAAAAAAATCTGTGATCTTCTTTTGAACGGTCCTTTCAGAAATATAAATTCTCTCCGTTGTGCAACAAACGTCTTGAAGCGCGCTAAGTGTTGAAGCAGTGTAGCAGTGCAGCAGTGAAGCACTTTTGCAACCTAAGAGTCGCAAAATTTTTGACGCTATACCCGAGCGTCGCAATATTTTTCGACAATATAAACGGGTTTTCGTACAACATAAAATGTTCAATTTTGGCTGGTCTGTATAAAATGTGACGTTAAACCCGAGTTGACATTACAGCCGATGCCGTTATAACCAAGTTCCACTGTATTAATTTTAAATTATGTTCGCAAAAACCTCGTTAAATAAGCGATATTTGAACAGGCACAAAGCGATGAATTTCTCTGTTATTACAACCTGATTAAATAACAGCTAAATTAGTTCTAGACCTAGATGTCGGCGGGAAAATTAGTTAATTGAGAAATGGTGGAAGAGAAATAGATAGCTCGTCACCGAAACAGTCTACTTACATTGAAATCACAAATTAAATTGCAATTTAATTTCGCTCAACAGCTGGAGTAAGGCATTCAAAAAGGCCAGTGTGATACTATGACAGGGGCAGGAGTTCCCTTCTATTTTGTTAAACCTTTAGCTGGCCGGGCTGGTACTCTGCAATGCATTCAAACTGGGCTACACAATTCGAAAGTCAGTTCTCTGCACGCCGATCCATTTCAATGCCCTTTCAAAACTCAAATTATAGAGGGCAAAGGAAGTGTGGTGTTACATATTGCTTCAAACTGACATTCACTACCGCTTAAATATGCCTTATAACATTGAGGAACTTTAAGTTGTTTTTTTTACATGAGAATAATTTAATTTCTTGCACAATTTTTTTCAGAAGGGAGTACAAACTTCCAGGCACCATAGCCGTGCCGAGGAGTAAAGGGTTTTGTCTATAAACTAAAATATTCGAGTAGTCGGAAGTACCAATGTCAGTGGAGTGGAAGATTCAACGAAAAATGATTTTAAAAAAATTACGAAATCAGTTGAATAATTAGCTACATAGCAGGTCTCTCTGAATTATGTTATTCCTAGGAATCCATTCGAACGTCCGATAAGAAAATTTAAATCTAAAAAAGCAATGACTAAAAAGTAGTGTACATCTTCTCATCGAGGGAATAAAATAGCAATAGGGATACATAAAATAGCAATTAAAGTCACTATCATATAAAGTTTTATAGGTTCGACCATTGTCTCAATTGGAATAAAAATAATGGAATGATTTTTTCTCAAATTTAGTATTTTCCTCATTATTAAATTTCCACGGTGAAACGGATAATATGGTTTCATTTTCACAAGAAAAAAGAAAAGTAATTTGCCATTACGTCACACTTTTTATACATTATAAACAAGAAATTAAATACTGGGTAACACTATCTGCCTATTTATTTCTAGCCACAAAAAATTTCACCTACTAATGTAATTAAGACTGTGAAGTCAAATGGAGTTGTGGACAACAATATAATCGGATTTTCATTAATAGAGGCGTTAGAATTTAATTAAGCAAATTAGCATAAGTGGCAAAAAATGTTATGACACCTTTCTGAGAAGTAAAAGACACGGGACAAGAAAGCAGCACGACACGAAAATATAACTTATTTCAAATGATCGATCGATGGGAAAGTTCTTTGCCTTTAGTTGTTCGAATTCTTCCGCGGAAGAATGAACAGGTTTGAGCTGATACTACGCTCGCTCACAATTCTATCATTTAAAACCCGTATGTCAAGGCGCATATCCGTAACAATTTGTTACAGGCGGAATGAAATTATTTTACTGAAGACAAATATGCCCCAATCTCCTCCGTTTAATGAAACATATAGGCATTCATGTTTTGTGTACATCATGTGATATATATTCCAAACCTGCCTCATGAGGTGATATTTACAGAAAACCTTACATGTTCACTACAATGTTTTATTTTTTATTTTTAAACCATTTATATAAAAAACAATCATTTATAATACATAAAGATTAATATTCGTTGTGGTTTTGGCACTTTCATCCCATGCAATATCATGAATGGCCTCTACTTGCCCGGCTTTTAATCAATTAACCCGATTAATGTTTACATACATATTGAAGAAATGCTAGCGATGGAATAAGTTCATGTCCATCCAACGAACCTTTCAGATCAGAAAATGTAAATTCAAATATAGCAGAGTCAAAAACCAATGTGATACTAAGAGGTAATTAATGCGATCTCAAGTAGAATGTAGTTGAAAAATGCGTGAACTAAAATTCAAAAAACTTGTGTAAAGCGATTTTACGAAATCTCCATCCTGCGAAACCTGGAACGAAACAAAAACTACGACTCCGGGACGGATACGCAAAATGTTTTCTCAATGAAAAACAGAGGGCTCATCCGTCTGAATCTTACATTAATATATGGAGAGAATAGATTCGAGGAAGACAACATATTCATAAGACCCGCCATCCGCACCAAAATGGCTAAGTTAACGGCTGAACCAGTAGCATCGCGAGAGTTATCCCAGCATCCATCCATCTTCGTCGGGATGAGATCGCCTCTGGAATTCACCCTCTCTCTCGCGAATGAGGCAAGAGTCTGGAGCGTGAATGGGGAAAAGGGGCGGGAGGGAGGCTTTTTACGTGGGCGCAGGGGAGGGAGTGTTTGGGAGAGGGCAGAATATTTCGCGACTGGCCCCTCCAAAAGGATCGCGTGCGCCCGAATGGAATGGAGCTTGCTTTGAGGAGAGGGGCGGAGAGGAGAGAGAGAGCTTCCGGAAGGTGCTCTGGCCGGCGGGGGCACGGCGATTTCATTTCCTCCGGGTGCTCAGCGGGTAGCTGAGCTTCTCCACCTAAGGTGGGTTACTGTAAGGCCTCACGGCGGCCCTTGTACCCTCCCTTTAAACTGTCGCGCCGTATGCTTCCCACGCGAGAGTTATGCGTTTGCAGTGGCGCAGCGAGAGGGGGTTTTTGGGGATAAACCCTCCCCCCAGAGCTCAGAGAAATTTTTTAAGTTTAATCCATTTTACTTAATCGAATAAGTATTACTCATAGAAAAGTGTTAGGATTAATCATATATCCCTCATGAAGCCGTAAAACCCGCCATTTTTAACCATTATTCTTAAAAATTTTCTAGAAGAGGACCCTGCATAATTCCCGCAATTCCTGCTTAACCTGGCGGATATGCAATACCCCCACACCCCTAAGTATTAGTTGCGCCTAAAATCCCCCTCGCATTAATTCTTAGCTGCGCCCCTGTACGTTTGCATTAGGTAAAAGTTGAATTTGCTATTGCTTTAGTTTGATATTTGCTTCTTTCACTCTCTTTTCTCGTTATGGTTTTCACAAGTTAATTTGTGAATACATTATTTATTTCGCGTAGAAAGTAAACCTTGCTGAAAGCAAATTAAGTTGAGGCCACGAAAATCTTTTTTTGGAACATTGCTCGTAAATATACTGTTGTCAGCCGGAGTATTTATTCTCAAGTCAAATTTCACAAGTTAATATCGAAAATTTCCGACAATTTTACTCAAATATCCGTTTTCGTGCTCATATTGATAAGGAGGGAGATCTTCGCGAAAACTTTTTGTTTTTCTAGTTTTTTTTTTTTTGCTCTTCTACTGCCATTATCTGATGCTAATCCTCTGGAGTGAACTTGTTGGAATTTTTCATTATCAATCCGTGAAATCCAACTTGAGAATAAAAATTGTGAATGACAAAAATACTTTTACGAACAATGCCTCGAAAAAAGATTTTCATTGCCTCAACTCAATTTTCTTTCAAAAGAAACTACTTAAGTAATATGCTCACAGATTTACTCGTGGATTAACGATAAGGTCCATCTCAACAACAAGCAGAGAGGTAAATGCAAATTTCAAACTAAATCCATTGGCCTTAAATTGCAGAGATACGGTTCAAGGAAGATAATGTACTCCTCAGACATCTCAAGCCTAATCATTCTTTTGTATCTTATACCCAAGTGATCGTCTCGCTCCTAATTTCATTAAGACACAGGCGGTTTCATTGGGAAGGAAGAGGAAATCCCAATAAGAGAAAACATCTATTGCTGCGGCTAATCATGAAGCATTTCTAAACCAAGCATCATCCATAGATGACCAGGCGAATCTACTTGTATTCAATCTCTATGATGAATCTAATTCAATCTCTATAAGAGGAAAAAAAATCATGATTACTTATGAAGAACAAAAATTCAATTCGGAGGACCCAACATTAAGAAGGTTGGGTCCTCCAAAACCGAAATTTGGGTTATTCGGAAGTCCCTACATTGAGTACTCCATTATGGATTGCATACAATCTACAATCCCAGGATTCCCTCTTTTCATTTCTATTTCAGGATCCGCTTCTACCACATGTTGGTGAGTCCAGCAATCCTGCCTGTGGTTTAGGGGCTATCGAACATCAACCAGTAAAACCATAGGTATTCCATTTCTTCCAATTGTTTGTGGAAAATTTGTTTACATTCGGCTCTGAAAACAACGTTTTAAGTAATATCTAGGACTAAAATTTATTTAAAACTTTGATGCTTTTGGTTCCATTGTATTGCGTACTTTAATTTACAGGTTTCGTACATAATTTCGGACATATTACCATTTAAGTTTGGGGGCGGCAGGCTCCCTCTGACCCCCCAAAAACTCCGCGCATGTTCTACCAGCGCATTTTTTCGATTCAGTTTTTTCTAACATGGATATAAGTGTTTTCTAAATAGGAATAAGTTCCGCCCGTTGTCTTGTTTGTGCAGAGGATCGGGTTGATGTGGTGGCAAGTGTTTTGGCTTCCCACCTGCAGGCCCGGGTTCAAATCCCGGCGGTGGCAGAGAATTTTCAGATAATGCGCGATTCCTGCTTGAATGTTGTTTGAAGGACTTTTCAAGTGCAACACTCCGTCCGTCAGATGGGACGTTAAGCTGTGGTCCCCTAGACGCCTCTCGTGGAGAGCAGGCTGATGCCGACGCATGGTTTCTCTCCACCCTTCCCTCAAATTACCTCAGCTGTCGGTCGCCTCCTCCAAATACCATACCATTATTTACGCTACCAGCAAAAAGCTTGTTAAATCGCTATCCAAAATAGTAATCAAAGGAAAGGCTAAGTGTAGCAAATAATAGGCTGATAAATGTTTAACTTTCATAACATTTAAGAACAACAGAGGCAAGCACTGCGTAATCTAACCCAGTTACGCATAAAAAAAACCTCGACAGAATGCGTTCACTCAGCGTTCAGCGCCTAAGTTGGCACTCCAGGGAAATGAATGGGCCATGAATGGGCAGCGGATCTTCTTCCCCAAGACTCAGCAGACGGAGAGATGGAGGAGACGAAGTGTGGAGAGGAATAGGCAGGCTGGAGAGGATCGCATCCCAAAGTGCGTCATTTGGGGATGAGGCAAGAGGCGACGGGAGGAGGAGGGGAGATGCTTGGAGATTCGCGGAGAATATCGGCCGTTGCCGTTGACGTCACCTTTCGACGAAAAGAGTTCGCACTGGGGCGTAGGCATGCAATGGTGGGAGATCCCTCCACGGACTGATGGCCTCTGCCAAAATAAAATAGAAAAAAAGGAACGAGAAGAAACCTCGTCGACGACGTCCGCGGTGCGGTCGCTTCCGTATCGACGACCCTCCTTGATGGGCAGAGGTGTATTTTAGTTCTTAGCTCGCTTCGTATGAGTTGAAGGTGTAACGGAAAATCATCGCGCAGTGTTCAACATTGGATTCAGATGCGGTAATTACATAACAGTTTGCCCTCGAGAGCGAATATAGTAAACTTGATACAAAAAGTAATTGTTTTAAACAGCGACCATCAGGAATTGACATTCAATGAAATTTATAATCAAATGAAATTTAATAAAAGTAAAAATGAAAATATAAAAACGAAATCCCGAATATCTTTTTATTCCATGTATGAAGGTATTTTTGTAATTTCAAGCTTATGTAACATATTTTTGTAAATATTTACATATAAATAAATATTAAAGTCGATGCAGATTGTGGCCTCGCTTGGAGGTGGTTGAAATTTCACTGAAATATAGTGGCTATAAATAGGATAGGAATTTATATTTGTTTTTTTTAGTCGATTCATTTTTTACTGCATGTCATGGCTTTCGAAAGAGGTACTAATGGCTCCCACGACATTACTTGCGCCACCTGCAAAAATGCGTAGTAAAAATCACCATTCAAAGTAGCGCTCACATCAAAGGCAATGTATAATAAATTATGGGTAGATAAATGCTTAACCGTTTACTATTTGGTCGTTTTCGTTATAAAAATGTCAGGACTCACCTATACATCACTGTCTATATTGGCAAGTGTTCCACAGAGGATAACTACTGTATTTAGCCAAATCTAACCGTTTAAATACGTAAAATATGATTCACCGGGTTAATAAAAAATAAAGTAACATTTCGAGAAAAAACATCTTTTTCCGTACACCTCGGTATTAAATTAAACGCTTGATTATGAAGATTAAAATTCCATCATCTTACGTAAATAACATCGATGAGTATCATTTAAAGTCTGGAGAGAAATAAATTAAGCCTATGCTCAATAAATAAGCTGCTTCAACATCCCCAAGAGAAAAATAATTTACTTAATTTAAGCATGCTAATTTCATACACATGCATACGATCAAAAGATCTGGTACTTATAACAATTGGTTACGAAATACACTATCGCAATATGTACAACTGCAGACAGTATATCCTGTAAGCTTCTTATTTATTTTTAATCTTATGATCATTAGCTGTTATAAATAGCGCAACAATTGGATTCATGTTTAGTTTCGGAAAATGTAAGCACTAACTCATATCTCGTTATCTTCAATCATACGCTGCAAATAAGTGACAGAGATCAGGACACCTAGGTGGGTCCTCTGAAGGTTACAACGCACCGGGGCCGGGAACCAAGTCTGAGACTTATACGCCCGCGCTCCCGGGGAGGGGTTTGAATGGGAAGGAACAAGGAAAGAGGCGCCGCCGCGATAGGAGCCCGACGAAGCCTCTGGGATAGGGATAGGTGGGACGGGGTAAACACCTCACCGCTGTAGAAGCGGAAACGGCCCACTAAATATCGAAACCTGGCATCAGCCATTAATGTTCCAACGATGTTGGTGGATTTTCCTATTAAGGAGAAAAATCCATCGATAAAATCGTTGGAACAAATAAATGACAACAAACTTCACACATTTGGTGTTGATAATCACTGGGGCACAATGCGACTGTGTGAATAGGTAAATATGAAAGGTAAAATATTGCAGCCTAAAAGATTTAAAAATAAATAAATGCGAAAATCTTTTTGTACGAAATCTCAAGAGAAATCCACAACCAAAACCAATCACATCGAGATGAAGAGGAAAACTGGATCGTTACCAAAATATGGCGTCATTCCTTTCAAAACAACACGAGAGAAAACCCAAAAGGCTTCCAATTGGCTGATCTTCTATGCATTTAACAATACAAATTGGCTCAGGCGTAATATACACAAGTATATATTGTCTATCCTATGAACTTCTTTTCCTTTTACACCTCAGCGCTCTGATCATTCTGTCATCATCGCATTGCCAAACCTTAAACCAATTCTTCCGCGCAAAACCATGCATTGGGGATGGGGTTGGCGTGTTGGCTTCCCACCCCGCGAAATCGGGTTCAAATCCCGTCGGTGGCAGAGAATTTTCAGAGACTGCCCGACTGTGGCCCGACCTCTGATTGAATGATGTCTTGAGGACATTTCAAGCGCAACACTCCGTCCGTCGGATGGGACGTTTAACCGTGGTCCCCTTGGCGCCTCTCGTTAAGAGCAGGGTAGTGCCGACGCCGGGTTTCTCTCCACCCTCTCCATACCTACCCTTCCCTCATGACGCAAATAACCTAAGCTGTCTATTGCCTCCTCCGAATACCATACCAACATTATATTAAGATTCACAACCACGGCCGCCTGTATGATAAACTGAGCAGAAATTTTATGCGACGACGTTATTTAGCTGAAAATAAGGACAACGCCATTCCCGAGTAGCGGGGATGTGTGTTTGTTCTTACCCGCCCCCCATAGGAATCCGCCTATACCTGCTCACCAAGAATAATCTCTCGAGAGAGAGAGATCCTCCCATAAAGCCCTAGTCCTTCACTTGATTTCCCAACCGTGCGCCTGATGATTAACACGATCACCACATAAGAAACGTCGAGGCATCTCCATTGTGGTCGAGGAAGAAAGAGAAAGGCAGAAGGAGAGGGGTGGGTAGAGGGGGGGAGGAGGGCAAAGGAGAGAGAGGGAGTGAGAGAGAGAGAGCCCGTGTAGCGGAAGAGATTAAACAGAAATAGAGATTTGAGGCGTTGCCGGATTTCAGTTGAACAGTATGGAGGGTGGGGGAAGGGAATGGTCGCTATCTTTTCGTCACACTCTTGGCGCACCGGGCCAATCCACCAGTCCTTCCACTGTTCCCCGCGTTCCACCACTGCTCAACAAAACTCTTTTCCGCTATCTCCATTATTCCTCCATTCCATTTAAAAGATTTCAATCTCAAAACATTTACAGAGTGGAGAAAAATATTGTATATATATTTTTTTTTATATCACGAGATGTGGGTCAAATGTAAATATTATTTATTTAAATAAATAATATTTACATTTGACCCACATCTCGTGATATAAAAAAAAATATATATACATAATAAGGGGTCGTGAAGTATATAAGTTTGAAAAATATTGTCACGAAATTTTAACCCTTGATGTCTTATGCCAATCGTCATCTTAAGTCAACAATCCAAAGATTGGTTTGACGCAGCTCTCCATTCCTCTCTCCTATTCATTAGTCTACCATAGCGACGTATTTCTTCTCTTTCACATCCTTTATAACCTGTCCTATATAACTCATTCACGGCTGTCCCTTTACCTTCTTTCCTTCCACCTGTCCTTCTACGATTGTTTTCATCAGGCCATCGTGTCTCCAGCATGTGGCCAACTAAGTTTTCCCGTCTTCTGCTAAGGGTTTATTTGGAAGGCTTCTCTTTTTTACGTGTTCTATTCTTCTGATCCATTTTATCTTCATCATTCTTCGGTAGCACCACATTTCGAATGCTTCCACTCTTGACTTCCTGATCACAGTAGCAATCAATATTACTAATGATGTTTAGGTCGAAAATGCTCAACATTTTTAAACTACAAAAACTTTGACAACTCATGGCTTCGAATTCTTGACGAAAATTGCAATGTATCCAAGACATCCGGCTATAGGGCAAATTCTCCCACAATCGGAGCGCTTGGCTCAAAGTTTCTGTATTTTAAAGACGGTTTTTGACCTAAACATCATCATTAATATTAGCTCCTATTGACATCAGTTATCCGGAGTTAAAATTTCGTTACACAATTTTTCTCCATCCTGTCTATTGGTGCACAAATTATATCCCTGAACAACTTTTTAAGAGACATTAATTTAGTAGGTAAGTAGTTGTTGGGTTGGCGGAGGAGGATAAAGAAGAAAAAAGAGCTGTAAGAACTCTACAAATACCCATATATAGTGACAGCAATAAAGTGTAAAAGGTTTCAGCGGTTGGGTAGCATAGAGAGTACGCTTGAGAGCAGATTTGGTAAGAAGATTAATGTGGTCCGAAAGTAATGCAATTGAATTTCCTGCGCCGCTCACATTGGTTAGAGTGGGATAAAACCACTTGGAATAGGTGCCGTCAACGCTAAGCTTTACTACAAACCCAGTTTCAGTGCTCTCCAAACTGTAGGACGTCAGTTATTGTAAAACTCTGCGCACCGACCGTGTCACGAAAAAAAATGTAATCGACAATCGAGCAAGGTTTAAGTTTTGTTATAAGCTGAAAACATTTCTTGAAGAGACAAGCAACATGATTCGTGAGGCTTAAGGGGACGCTGTTCAGTCTTACTTACAGGTTTTGAGGTGGATGAAGGACTTGAAGAAGGGCCGGGAAGAGGCAGGTGTCCAAAATGGCAAGAATGAGCAAATCAAAAGTGATATTAGTGCTCATTGTCTTTTAAGACGGCAAGGGGGTGGTCTATAAGGAATTGTTATCAAGGAAAGACAGTTAATGATGCCTATTACATGCAAGTGCTGGAAAGACTCCAAATAAGGACCGTGAGGTCGAAAAAAAGACAGTCCGATACCTTACTAATTCATATCGACAAAGAACCGTGCCACAGCGCTCTACGAGTCCGCAACTTACTGGCTAAACACGAGGTTCAAACGCTGCCTCAAGCCCCTATTGTCCTGAAGTCACCGCAGCTGACTTCTTTCTGTTAATTCAGATTGAGGCAGCCCTGAAATTAACCCATTTTTTGTCCACAGAAGATGCACACTCAGTTCTGACGAGAAGGTCCGCGAGAGGTCCCCGAAGAAGCCATCTTGGGAGCATACGAGTCACGGCAAAGTGGCTGGAAAAGTATGTGGAAGCCTAATGGCAATACTTTGAGGAATTTAAAGTGTAAGTGCAAATATATTCAATAAATTATTTTCTAAAAAAAATAATTTCATTACTTTCGGAACGTACCCTGTATACGAAGGGTACTTCCTTTCAATTGTATACCAAATCCATTTGGTAGAAAATTGAAAGGAAGACCTAGAAAAAGATGGCTGGAAGATGCAGAGGATGATTTTAGGATGATGGGAGTACAGAGATAGAGAATCAGAATAATAGGTCGCACAGGTCGCACTGTGTCGCAGAGTTCAAGGTCCCGCAAGGAGTGTAACACCAAGGGATTAAGTGCTTTACTACTACAAAACTGTGTTGACCTTAAGAAATTTGGTTCGACACACAAATTACGTGTTGCATCAATAAATATTTGGGATAGATAATGGTGACAAAAGGTAATGCCGAATTTCACTTTAATAAACGATTTTCCTCTAGGGATTTTATTCGGTAAATGTCTTTTCACGTTTCCCTCTTTCAACAAACGTTATTCTTTCGAGACAAATTGGGGAAGAGAGTGGTGAACTTAGTCGGGCTCCCGATTCAGTGGCATTTGTGGAAGCGGAAAGAAATCAAAGAGCGTGAAGCGAAAACGTTGATCGTGGCGAGACGGAAAGAGGGTGAAAAGATTCTCGTGGGTGGAAATGTGAAGGGCTGAGTTAAGAGAGTGAATTGAGAGGGTTTTTAGAAGAAAGCTTATGGTCGAGAGGAAAGTAGGGGAAAAATTCTTGGGAAATTCCGGTAAGTATAAAGTTTGATCTGATTTCTTCGAGTTAAATTTTGAAAGGATTATGTTGTCGCTGAAAACATTGAGAACTCTGAAATTCGGCTGCTAGATATTTTCTATTTTGCTGGATCTGATATTATGGGGTATAAGCAAACGTACAATTTTTATTTTTCAACTCGAATGTTTTCTTCATTTTAGGAATGTAAAAGCTTAGCGTATTATCGTGAATGGCAAAGTGAGCAAGGCACGTAATTTGTTTTATAGGATCATGTTGATGTATGAAAGTAATACATATCCTCCCATCATACCGGCACTATCAACTTAACTAGCACTGGTTAACTTAATTAATAAGTCAGCATTTAAACAAGAAATATTTAATTATTTTCTAATTATCCTCTTAAATCATAACATTTTCTTTTCAATCGGAATTCAAACGACAGGTTTCGAATTAAAACAAGAACTACAGCGTGTGTAACTTGTGACCCGCGGCTGTATCATTGAAAAATATTGTCCTCACTTATATTTTAGTAAAAAAATATTTTTAAGGAATAGCTCCCAGTTTTCTTTGAATAATACATAAGTTAGTACCTACCGTCCCAGTTACGTTTGAATACATCTTATCCGTTCTTATAACCTTAAGCCATTCCTTTAGGTCGCGTCCATTCATGTTTTACGAGAGTTTTTCCCTCAGGTTAGAAACCGGGAATTTTCTCACTATAAGATGAGAGATGACCGCTGATGCACCGTCAAAACTGTCATCAAGTATGAAGTATTGTGGAGGTGTAATCTCGGAATGCAAGATTCACGTCTTCCGTTGCACCTTGAAAACTTTCATTCATCATCGAGCAGTGTCAGATCTCACTGAAATTAATGTTAATCACGTCCAAAAGCTTCCGATTTCGAGACCTCAAGCGGTTTCGCGAATCAAGTTTCCGAGAATTCGCAATATCGTGCTTCGCGTCGCATTTCCGTCATCTCCCGGCTCGATAAAGTCGCTGTCGTGGCTAGTCCCGCATTACTCCGAAGACGTCCGTCCGCCGGAAATTGAATTTTCTCGCGGTCTGCGCAAGACTCTCTCCGGCTAGCGTCGGCGATGAGACGCCCAGGATCTCAGCGGGACGGTTATTAATTTTGCGTGAGGAAGAGCCGGCGAGCCGGCACGTAGTGTCCGAGGAGATGCCCGCTTGTTGGAGGGGAGGTACATTCACCCGGCAATGGGCGAGGGATAGCGCGAGGATTTTCACTCGGAGAGAACGTCCGCGATTGAAGAAAATGCGAGGGATTCTGTGCAATAGTCCACCGCGCCTCAGCAAAAGGAAATCATTTTTTTATTCAGGGAAGTAACCGTAGACCAGGGTCAAGATAGCCGTTAATTATTTTTTAGCTATGGATATCAGAATCCAGAAGGCCAATAATTCGACATTCTCTTGCAATTCCTTACCTACCTGAAGATTTTGTTTGGAGACCATGGGTCAAGCGAGCCGTTAAATATTTTACAGATGTGGATATCAGAATCCATAAGGCCCGTAATTCTATTTTCTCTTAAAATTCCTTTCCTTCATGTAGATTTGATTCGGAGGCTGCGAGTGCACCGCCTAGATGGCTGTTTCAGTTTAATAGTTTATTACTAGTTATCATAATTAGTTTATTAGATTCAAACAACTTATGCGGCAAGGATAATGAATAGAATAAAGAAATGAGAATCAGTTGAGACCTGGAACACAGTTCTCGCTTTAGTATTTACCCATTTTAATGTTTGGAACCTTATCACTGTTATTAGATGGGAAACTAACAAATTAGAATATAGAGGGAATTGGCAAAATCCAGTTCCTTTGAATGATTTAAATTTTTTGTTCAAAGCGAAGACATTTTTCTATTTTAATCTCAGGAAATGTTTTATAGAGGCCTTAATTAAACCTGAGACTGGCGTATTAAGTACGCCAATCTTCGAAAACCAAGTATTTCAAAGTTCTACGCACATTTTGGTCTACAATGGCTTCGTGTATTCTTTCATTGAACTTTGACTGTCTATAGTGCGAGTTTTCAAAGCTCGAAGTATTGTAGCTCATTTATTTTTAGATCGGCTAGAGGAACCGACACCCGTGGCGTACAAAGTACGCCGCGCGACCGACCGTGCACCTCGTGCTTTGCTTTTCTTGAATGGCCTCGTTTACTCTCACAACGTCTTTTTAATGTCTGTAGCGTGAGTTTTTAAAGCACAAAGAATTGTAGGAATTTATTTTTAGATCGGCAAGAGGAATCCGACACCCGTGGCGTATAAGTTGCGCCGCGCGACCGGCCATGTACCACCTGTGTACCTTTATATCTATATCACCTATAAATGTACAAGCTTTAAATAATTTCTACAAATAAAGATACATTTTAACAATAACCGAGTGTTATCGTATAAAAGCATAAATCGCGGACAAAGTACACCATGCGCCCGTCGTGTATATATATCAGGTGCGCCCGTTCGAGAGTTAAATCTTTTTTACTTTATTTTTTAATTCTCCAACATAGGGGTTTAAGACACCGAGGATTAATCCAAGCGTGACACCATTTGCTCTAACGCACAACTTCTCCGCGATCCCTACGAAAGAGCAAGGGAGAGTCACGAGAGAGCAGCGCCTCGTGCTTTTTCGACGGCACTTTCCGCATCAACCGCTCGCTCACGCAATCCACCCGTCTCTCCTCATCATTTTGCCCCAAAATTTCCCCTCGCAGACAAGAGGGCTCGCCCCTTAGATCCTCCTCCTCCCCCTCGAGTTTCTTCTTGCAATTACTCAGGTTCAGCCAAGGAAAGAAAAGCGTTCCTTAAAGTTCCTAAATCTCACGGCCGCACCTCTGTCACTCCCTTCATCTCGCGTGCCTCTTCACTCCTCCTCTCTTTCCCCAGGGGAAAGCAGCCTTTCACTTTTCTCCTCAGCGCGAGCAAGAATTAATCCTTACCCACAGCACACGTCTACCCAGCACATTTTTGATGCTTGGCTAAGAATGTATCGATGTTTTATTAATTATATTGACGCATCCAAGTGTGTCTTTGCTAGCAACGAATCGAAATATTGGGGGGTTGGGAGAAATAGTAACCTAGTGAGTAGGAGTCCTAACGTAAAGTTGACTAAGTAGGCGTTATTAAAGGAATTAATGGCGCATTAGCGTCATAATATCTGTTAGAACCAAAAAGTTAATTAAGCAACACGAATTGCACTTCGTTCTGAACTCGAATGATACATCTGGCATTCAGGTCAAGTGCAACTACACAGAGGTTGGCGGTTATAATTACAGACTTCATCCGTAACTGTAAGTTAATTTTCAGAGCACCGATGGTCAAGAAGGTGGAGAACTCTACCCTTACCCCTGGTACTTGAGTATCAATTTGTATAAATTCGGATAGTGAACGTTGGTGTGATTTCTTAAGCTTAATTACCGACAGTTCACACAAAAAGTTGAAAGAGATACTTTTAAAAACGTCAAAATAATAACAGCATCTGTTTTACCCCACTGATACAAACTAGCACACTACACGATTCAAAAACTCCATGCCGGCTATTCGTAATACAACTTATATACCATTGATTACTGAAA
The DNA here is from genome assembly GCF_921293095.1 of Ischnura elegans. Lineage (NCBI taxonomy): Eukaryota > Metazoa > Arthropoda > Insecta > Odonata > Coenagrionidae > Ischnura > Ischnura elegans. Next base: position 91,486,943 of record NC_060249.1, read on the forward strand.
GCTGAATTATTTAATGACAGCATATTAGAGAATGCAATGTTCCTTACACTACAAATAAATTGATCAAGCATTTCATTACTTTCTGGAAACTAATTTTAGTTTCACATAAATAGCGCTCCGAGAAAAAAATCGTGCTCTAAAAAAAATTGATGCTAGGAAATTTTTCAGATGGCAGTCTAAGGATATTAAAATGCTGTAGTACGTAGTTGGTTGTATTACGTTCATACATGAAATATCCAATGATTCGCCCAATGAGGCAGGAGATGAGAAGCGATATTCGACGCCATATTCCACCTTGGGTCGCAAACCCGCCTGCGTTTATTACCTCTCTTCTATGCGCCTCCTCTTAATTCCTTCCCCGAAATCTCTTCTCTAACTCTGACGCTCTCATCTGGACGTAAGCTCCTAGCACGCTAAGCACTTAATGTAGGATCGCAAGGCTGACTCCCCATTTCCATAACTCAAACCAATGAATACCTATTTCTGAGAAATTGGCATTGGATTCCTTGCTTTTTGCAAGGGTGCAGAATTGCCTATGAATTATGGTCCTGGAAATCCTCATTAGGAATAAAGGCACACGATGCCTGATTCACAAATTTATCTCCATTTCGAGGAAAATATTTTTTCCAGCATTGTATTCAATTGGTATAAGCAGAAACGATATCTTCTATGAAAAGCGATATATATACGACGTTGAAAAATTTCGTGGCATGGATTTAAGACTTCTTCTCCAGTGCTTCTCCACATCACAATTTCGTGACTTCTCGATGGATTTTTTCTATGGCCCAATAATTTGAAATTAAATAACAAGAATTTAATTTTTAATTTCTAAGCATGAAATTTAATGATCTTAATAATTTATATAATAACAAAGTTAGAACTCTGGTTAAGTAAAACGGCGCAGAGCCATGATAGAACTTTCCTAAAAGTCGGGGATCAATTGACTTCCAGTTTAGAAGAATCTAAAAGCTAATAACGCTGGTCATTGGAAATATAATTTGCGGATATGTTCAGCTCAAAAATTAACCACGGTATTTTACATTATTATTTAGCAGAATTCGGAATTATTAATCTTATCAGACTAGATGAAAAAAGCTGTAGCAATAACTCAACAAAAATAATACAAAATGGATAAAATTCTGAAGAAAATGAGATACAGACAGTATTAATGACGTTAGTAAAATATTTTTCCATTATTTGTGGCCAGAATTTAAAATGTTAATGCAATGACCCTGAGTAATTTAATAGTGTTTTTACAATATGACAACTTCAAGTTGATCCAAAGATGTTATGATTAATTTAAGTGTGCATTGTACGACATTGTGTTTCATCAAAACTGCATATGCATTGAAGATTAACCAGCATTTTTCTGATGGACATGTTTCACGATAAGACCAATGTAATAATAGCAAATATTAAAATGTATTTTCCATAAAACATTACATATACTGCCAAATTTTGTGGTCATACCCGGATGATGTAAAATTAAATGTGCATGGCAAAAATTTTCACGATAGTGACAATTAATCCATTCTGGTGCAAGCCTCCTAAATGACCGACGCATATAAAAAAATACGGAACACATTGTTGCATATTATAGTTGTAGTTATAAAGGGGCCCAAAAATTTTCACGAGTGACGATGTGACCCACGGAGCCTTCTTCCATTGGCTGGCAAGGAGTCTTTAGCCAGGGGAACGCGACGGATTAAAAGTTCCCTGCAAATGGAGCGACTCCAGGGCCGCGAGATAGCACTGCCAACTACCATCATAGGCAGCACCATTGTTCCTCCGAAAGGACGCTGTGTTTAACAAGGAGGCCGAGCTGTTCCCGCTGAAATGGAGCCATGTCTGAGGCCCAGGTCGTCCGCTGCGTGTGTTTGATGATCAAGTGGTGGGTGCTCTAAATAAAGCTCCGGGTCAGCCTTGAAAGGCGTTTGTGTAACCGCACTTCGAACATGGCGATCGCGCGTCCAGCCTCAATCGCGCGCAATTTTGAAGGACAGAGACTAATCAAGAGAACATCAATCAAATCACTTCCGAGCTGAAGCACTCGAGTAGCTGTTTGTGCATATGGAGGAAAAGCTGCGAGCGGCTTAAAGATGAAAAACCATAGCTAATCGAAAAAGTCACCGCGTGATAGAAAATTTTTAAAGTCTAGACGCAGATAGTGTTAAAGTGTATGATAATAAACAAACTATTTTATACTTCTGAACACTGATTATTATCATTAATAAGAAAGCAATTTGGGAAAAAATAGCCGAAATATTTTTTTAGGGGAATGCAAAATATTTTGCGGTAATAATAATCAGATGTTTTCCCATTGAATTATAATCATCCCACTATTTTCAACTTTAAAGGAACATTGTGATCTTGCACAGTATCAAATGGAAATTGCAAATTGAAGAAATACATTGATATAAACAGTTCTAATACAATATAAATATTCGTCACGCATAATTAGGAATATATTCATTCCAAAACGAACTAAAAATAACAAGTATTGAAGATTAAAGGTTAAAAACAGAGAAGACGAGAAACAACGGGAGCCAAGGTAACACGGGGGTTGCGAAGTAGACCGCAACCTATTTTGACGAATCACAATAAGAATGGAGGTCAATGACAGAATACAGTGACAGTAAAACAGAGCTCGACACAAATTTGACATTTGCGACGATCCACAAAATAATAATTTATAATTAGAGAAGTAAAATAACTAAAACAGCATGCATCATCAAGGAAAATGAATGATTTTGCTCCTTAAAGGATAACTCACCCCCTCTGGGTACAGATAAAGTAGATCTCTATCAAAAACACCACCTACCTGTAAAGCAGAAAAGCATAAAATGTTAGCATGACATAATAATTGTTTGAATTGATATGATAATAAGTTCACTTAGCGAATTACAAACATAAATTGATGATGATTATGCTGCGGACTAAAATATTAAAAAACCAATTTTTTATGCAAGACTATCTAGAGGGAAAAGTTGAATATATGTTGATTGCTGTTCGGAGTCCTAGTTATATCCTACTTTTAACCCCTAATTTTTTGCTTCTACAATCATTTATATCACCACTGTATTATTTTATTTGTAATGCATGCTTCTATTCCTTATTTTGCTTCTCTATCATCATGATGTTGCATACAATTTTATTTTCTTTCCAAATCGAACAACCGTCGAGAAAATTCTTGAAAGGTATATTTTTTTATATATAGTTTTCTGGGTGAATACACTAAACGAAATTGATTTAATCTCGACGAATAATTTGCGATATTCATAAAGCAAACACAGCTTTCACGCGAGAAAAGGTTACATAAGAAACGACGAGAAGAACGCCGTAAAAATGAAACATGCAGACAGACTCTTCACGCCCGTATGGGTACCGCACATCCTGTAAAGCGGCAATCAAGTCTCTGCGATCACAAAGCGCCAATTTCATGGACGCAAGAGTCAAAACTTTCGCCCTTTATCTGTCTCCCACTCCATACCCTCCCTCCAACCTGGGATATCGATTCAGCGGACGGAGGGAAAGTAAAGGCGACACTTACGCATGATGTGGAGAACGCAAACAACTCTATCGAAGGACGAAGGATTGGTGGGAGGAACACACATGAAGTGGATTTCAGAATATGGCAATTGCAGATAGAAAGGAACGTTTGAGCGATAAGTAGAAATAAATCAGGAGATTAATATGAGGAAGAGGAGTGCTTGTCTTTATGCGTTGACCACATAACTGTTTTTCCCCCTATTCATGGCTCGATTTTATTTAAAACGCATCTAGGGTAAACGAAATTAGATTTTAAAAGTTGTAAATGAGATTTAGGAGCAACAGATACCTTAACTTCCTGAATATAAAGAGTTGACATAAAATCATGACAAGTGAATTTGTTACACTTTGCAGACATTACACTCACAAGATTTCTGATTATCGACTAGGAAGAAAAAATACTTCCGTTTACAATTTTAACTCCTGATTTCAGATAATAGTAATTACTGTCCATGGAAAGAGAAGCATAGCAGTAATTCCATCAATTAACCTGTATCCATTTACATATGTTTTCTACCGAAGTGATAATTTAAAATGTTTATTAGCATAAAAGTTTATGCATTGGTGTATGAAGCATGTATGATAATAAAGGGAAATAAAAGGGCGTAGTGGTGGATTTCTGTTTTTGAAAAAGGGCAATAGTTACTCAATATATATCTTCATGTAACAATCACTTATCGAACAAATACTTTTCATGATGTCCTACTAATGTGCAAGCATTTGCTTTTAATTATCACCTACCAATATTTGATGCGACGCATCACGAATAAATTTCCCTCCAAAATAAGCATTACGATAATATAAAATCATATTATTATTTTAGCATTAGTGTTTTTACAAGAATGCAAGAATAAACGCCAAATTTTAATGTATCAAATAAATCTTGCGGTAATACGTTACTCTAGTGAGAAAGTTTCTAGTTCACCCTCACTCCATCAAACTCCATTATAAACTGATAACATAAGGATAAAGTTGGAGGGAACGACGCGAAGGAAAGAGGTGAAGTTATTGAATGATGAGTGGAGGAGCTTAGGGGTTAAAAATAGGCGGGAAGGAAGGTGAAGGAGAAAGGTGTTTGTTAGTGCGGTTATGCGCGCCCCGAGGGGAGGCGGAGGCGACGCACACCGGAGTGATTCATCTTTTGGACCGCCAACTTGGCAGAGGAGGGGGGCGCGACCCCGCCCACTCCCCTTCCCCTCCAAACCCCTCTTCCTCTAGGCCTATTCATCTAGGGCGCCCGTGACCCATCCAAGCTAGGAGAGAAAGGAAAAAAAACGGCACCCTACCACCTTTTACCCTTCCCGTGTTCTCACGCTACATCTCTCGTCCCTAAAGCCCCGCGAAAGATCCTTCCATCTTTCACCTTTCTCCTCTTTACCCTATGGCCCATTTGCAACAGAATACTTACCAACTCTCGCGATGGAAGGTCGTAGCTTACTCCCACTAGAGCCCCGTCACTTTTTTTGCCTTCTCCCCGCACAAAACGTCCCTATCCTCTCACCTAAGCGACGTCGCACACATCCTTAATCTCCGGCAGCCAAGCATCGTTTCATCTTCCACCGGCTCTCAGCGATTAACTGGTGCAACAAGCTTCCCACCGTGTGGGGATTACAGGTAAGAACTAGAGGGATTAATTATGGTACATATAAAATAGATAGCGTTTACTTGGGCGGGGCAGGGGGCAGGTGCCCCGGGCGGCAGATTTCATGGGGCGGCAAAGTTTGAAAAGTAAGCATAAAATGTTTGCGTAGTTGTAATTGAGTGTTGGTACAAAAACATTATCTGAATTAATCATGCATTAGAGCATTGCAGTGTATTAACGTGTATTTTTCAATTCAAAAGTAATGTATGCATAAATACGTGTAAGTGTTAGTGTTAATACTAGTGTTATAAAAAAGTGTTTTCACTAAAAAAAAACTTTTTACAGCATGCATACGGCGCGTTATTTCAACTGCGGCATCGCATCTCAAAAAATTGCTCACGGATGTAGGTATTATTTAAGTGGTGGGTGGAGGGAGAAAGGGAGACCACAGGAGAGGGTCGGCAAAATGATCTTTGCCTCTCCTGACAAAACGCCTAGTTCCGGCCCAGGGAACAACCTAACTAAGAAACATATCTTGAGGCATGATAGCCCAATGACTTAGCCCAAACCTTACTCGAAGGACAAGTAGATGGCAAAAGAGGAAAGGAAAATCTTGGACAAAATTTACGAAACAGGTAAAGAGGGGCGTGAAAGAGAGGTAAAACGTAGGGGTGATAAGATTATCTGAATAAAAATATTTTAAAAATTTGATGCCCCACAATCTGTAGGAGGATTACAGTTACGGTTCGATGAATGAAATCCCTGATCGTCAATTTGTTGAAACTTGCGCGGCCCATCTAAGTTCACCCGCGTCACAGCGTAAATATAGGTGCACCAAGAGTTCCCATATCTGCTGCTTATGACTACCACAGCGTACTGACAATGTTTACCGCACTTTAATGTTTTATATCGTCAAGGAGGTAGTGGTGAGGGAAGTGTCCATGGCAGGGGGGATACGAAGCTCATTTTTCTTCTTGAAATGACGGGAGGCTAGAGTGACATCTGATAGCAGTAGTTCTAAGAGTCAGAAAAGGTTGTAAGCCCCAACCAGTTTCGCTTGAAAACTCTTGATGAACAAGAATGTGGTATCATTACACCAAAGCCATATTTCATATAAGCTGCACTTCGATTCGAAGTCGTCCATTTGGTATAAATAAAGTCCAAGATTGTCTCTATAGATAAAATCTATAAATTGGCGACCCGAAGACCCAGGAAAACTATGCTATGGAGTATATGTCTCAAAAAAATATAACCAACCCGTGGAGTGTAAAATACGGTTTAATGAGAATAAAACAATTTAGACATGTAGACATTGAGTATAAAATACATCACAACGGATGTTCAAGATATGACAGAAACAATTTATTAAAGGATTATAAATTCAATAAAAACTGTTTAAATAATATTGTAACTGGCAGCTAGTTAAAATATCGGTATAACTTCCAATTGACCATGGCGTTAGGTCCAGAACAATGAAATAAAGTTTCTTCATGAAGTGTTTTGAATAGACTGAGGTGTAATAAATGTGTACAAACGGAGATTAATCCCAACGGGTGCTATTAAGTACTAATTGATAACATAAAATATTGTAAACCAGCAAAGAGAGTAAGACATGAAGTTCCAAAGAGAGTTCGAAACCCAAGAAACTTGAGTATCGAACAAACATATTCATCAAAATAACACAAAGAAGCCCGTATCAAATCACTCATTCTTTTCAAGCGGACTCGCTGAGCGCTATGCATTATGCTCAACCTTAATCGCTTGCACGATATCTCTCGCACCCTTTCTTGTGATCAACTTTCGAAACATCAGGAACTTTCCACACTTGTGTGCGATCACCCGCGCAGTTTGGTTCCAGAGAGATAGCGACTATCCCCATCATTTCTCCCTCCATCAGTCCACCATGATCGTTCCCCCACCACTCAGTAGCCCAATCATCTGCTCCCTTCACGTATAATAGAGGGGATGTGTTTTTTTATGCGCGATGGTCAAAGGATTGAGAGCGTGTTCAAGGGGTTTTGCTGGGAAAAAAGAAGGTCCGATGCACGAAAGCGATAAGAGTGGGTCGGGAAGGTTGGGGGATAGCAGATCAGCAGTAGATGGGACGATGTACAACGATAGAGGGTTCAAAGTGAGAAAAAATATTTAAAAACATATAAACCACTGGACGATGGCACTCCAATTATCCCGCAACGTGAATAACAGTGTTTCTATGGCAGCCATTTTCCGCCCCCTGTCCCAGGAATGTTCGATGACTATCGTGACGCGGCACTATAGACAGGAAGTTTTTTTTTATTAGCGACGCTGCTATTTTCAACGCCGCGGTTCGAGTACTATAGTGATTGGGTAAATTTCCGGGTTTCAGTCCTCGTTAGAATTCTCAAGGGCTCAAAAAAAAAAAAGTTTTCCATCTACTAACTCTGGTGAAGTTGTGCGGGAGCGATATCCTTTAAATATTTTTTTGCATAAATTTACGTGAATTGCAGCTTTATAGATGTTTATGGTAACTGCTGTCAGTCCCATTAAAATGAAAAATTAATGCAGAAATTTGATAAGTGGAAGACATTTTCGTACTTCAGAGGAGCATCATAAATAGGACACAAAAGACAATTATAATGATATACGATGAACAAAACTGGAAAAAAAGATTAATTTTTCAGGAAACAAAGTGAATATAATCTTTCCCCAAGGCTCGTAGCGATATTTTCCCGGATATCTCTAACAAAGACGTTATCAAAAAGTTAATGACCAACGAATGTTTGATATTGAACAACTCACGTCTCGTAATCAAGGAATAAAATTCAAATTAACGTCACAAGGTTTATCCGCTTTTTTCTAAGTCTTTAAATCATATTCTTAAAATATGGACGATGTATTGGGCAAATATCATTAACTTATATCAAAATGCTGATATTCATTGAACTGTCACATCAGACAAAAGAATAATCAGATACTTAGGTTTTAACCACTTATAGCGCAAATAAATGTAAATCAGAAGCAAAAATTTATTCTTTAAAAAGATATTTAGCCTGAGTAACTAAGGAGTATTATTTCCTCGAAAGTCGTACATCGTCTATTTTTTTTACCTACTCCATTTATCGTATAATTAGTATCGGTGAAAAATCAATATCGTACGTCGATTTCATAAATATACGTGGAGATGAACTATTCCAAACATAGGTAAGAGCATTGATAAACTATCAATCATACCTCATAAACGTAAAATTATGCATAAAACTCAGTTTACATGTAGTATTTGTTCCTTCTACTTGAGGTCCAATCTTGAATGCGTTTTATTTTTTATAGAGGGGGAATCCAATATTTCACCATCTACTCAGTTTTGGGAATCGCATCAACATTTAGTGCCATTAATATGTCACAAAACCACTATTTACATTCAAGGCATATCAATGGATCAAAAACATCTTCCTTTCTGACTAAAAGGAAAAAAGATTTAAGGTTCTGATCGTGGCATTTACTATGTCAATGTTTGATCTTCACCACGGTGACAGACATTTTGGAAATGAGAAAAACGCTGTTCCCGAGATAATGGACGCGTCTTCGTATATAAAACGAATATAAACTGCAAGCGCGATTATTCCGAAAGCATTAGCTATTAAAAAATAAGTTTTTTTCACACGGTAACCTTATTTACGTCATCTGAAAGATAATCTAAATTAGTCTATTTGACGTTTCCTCACATTTTTAATATTTAACACACTAATATTTTTATGAATCCTTACGTAGAGGTCGAAGGTTTCAAACAAAATCAGATTAATTTCATCCAACAAGAAAGTTTCACAGAAGTAAAAAGTTTAGTAGTCAGCAAAAAAATACATTTTTGTTAAATTAAAGCAAAAATATCAATCATGTCATTTTGTATGACTTATTCATTTTATTTATTAAATTATCATATATTCATAGTCATTTTCGGTGGAATACTCACGAGCCGTTTTTTAAATAATTCTGACATATTTTAATTCTTCCGTGTGACTTTTAAAATTACCATGGGTAATTAAAGTATTACTAAGAAAATGGTAGTACTGAGAAGTTGTTTTAAATATTCTACTATTTTTTCACTGAGTTAGCATTAGAACTCATATAAAAAATGTACCCAAAATATGAAGTTACCGAAATTTAATTTATTAATTTACTTACCTTAACATTCAAAGACTTACTCGGAGAATTGAAATTTTGTATGTAACATATATGCATTTCTAAAATTAACATTTCATTTCGAAATTAGGTCACTCTTTGTGAAAATAAACCCAAATATAATTCGATTCAAAGGAATACACACTCCCTTGTTCATTAAAATACCGGCGCAGAGCGAATGAATTTCATCCCATATAAAATTCATTTTACATACCTGTGCAATAAATAAACACCAAACCATCAAATAAGTTAGAAAAGGCTACCGGCAAAAAAATATTCAAGAGAGGCAAAAGAATTAAATAATAGTCATGCCCAATTGCGACCGACAAACTTTCAACTACATTATCCTCACCCTATAAACCTTTACTATATTAAAATAAAATTTCTCGCATATGTTGGCCCTATTACTGTACATGCACTGATAGCCTCGTTAAAAAAAACATTAAAAGGCTTCCGTTGGCGTCAAATGCAAACTTTTCACCCGCCAATTTTATTTTCAATGTAAAATTAACTGTATCGATCCCCCTGAGGAATTTTGCTCATGACGGCTTTGAAAAGAGTAAAAACAATTGCGAGCAAGGTTAAGATAGGACACAGAATAATACATACACAAATTCCACAATTAAAAACTAGATAAAGATTAAACTACTCTGAATGTAAGCCATTTTTTGTATTCAATTCTTTATTTCAAATCCATCATATTACAGCTAAGAAGAGTCAATAATTTCCGATTGGTATGATCATGAATTACGTACCACAGAAAACTTAAGTCTAGAGGTCAGAACACTAGTCATTCACTTCAAATAGTATTATTAATGACCATTTTTTGTTGTTTTAATTATTAATTTATTTATATAAATCAAATTTATATATACTTTCAGTAAATAAATATCGATGCAAAGATGAGACAAAATAATTCCTTAATGGAATAAAAAATTCGCCCACGCAATATCTTAAAAATATTTTTAACATTCGTTGTAAGAAAATAATGCAATTTCCCTTAACCCGTCGGGCTACGGACGTTAATAATTGTTTACACTATTCTTTCAGAAACAGTTCTTCCTGATGAAATAGAAAGTTCATAGGTGATGTAAATAATTCAAAAATTATAATCCGTTGGAAACGAAATAGTTTCCAATGCAATAGGATAGAATCTCACACTAATTATCCATTGTTGAAGGACAAGGCATAGATATTGGAAAATATATAAATTAGCTCAACTAGAAACCTCATCATATATTCGGTACCACCTTTATCTTACGCCAAGTGATGGGGCAAAGCCACCCCAGTTGGACTATTGTAAAATAAGAGTCCTATAAAGGTGGCACACACAATGCCTACTTAATGGCTACATGTAGTCGCAACCGCATAACTCTGAGTTACAAAAGATGATTAATAAGCTCTTATAAATTTTTTTTTTTAAACCAGCCTTTATATTTAGATTACAGGGGATGAGCAACGTTTATATATGACACAAAGCAAAAAAACTCAAGTGACCCCGAAAAACCAAAAGTGACGTATTAAAAAAGTCAGTATATTTATTAAATTTTCAGTGAATGGTAAGCCCCCTATGTTTCAAAATGCCACCCCTATGCTTTTAAATGCCTACCCCTATGTTAAAAATGCCACCCCCCTATGTTAAAAATAAACATGTTTTGGGGGGCTATAGGTTGACTGGGGGGTGGTTAAAGGGGGGTTGGAGAGAAAAAGTTATATTTTCATGTATTGTCATCGGAAATGAAGAAGTGTGCAAAATTTCAGCGTTTTTGCTTCACAGGAAGTGAGTCAAATTTGAGTTACAAGATTTGTACCAGACAAACAGACAAACAAACAGACAGGTTGGTGAGTTGATATAAAGGCTGGAAAAAAGAAACCAATTACTCCAGGCATACCTACTTAATCTATTTCTTTGTTTACCTCAAAACCATACCCCCTCATAACGTACACATTAATTGCACGAACAAAGAAATTAATAATCGTGCTGATAACTTCTGGCTTTTACCATGTGAAATCTTTCCGTGATATCCGGAAAATGAAAGAAAACATATAAATATTACACTTTGTAAGGTTCAATTTTAATGTTTTATGGTTATGACTTCCGGGTTTCATAACAAAAGGAAATATTTAAGCTTACAATGAGCCTAACGAAAGTGTAATACATTTATCATTTACATTTATCAAGGTAAAACCTGTATTATTATTTGCGAAAATAACAGAATTACACTGAGGGTAAGGTTCACCTATGATTTTCCTGCATGATATTTGGCTCAATGTATTGGAAGTTCTTGATATTAGTTAAATGAAATATTCGCAATTCTTCCGCAGGATTTATTCGGACACTACGTGTTTCGTTGTTAAAACAATGCGTCATGAGCCTCAGAGTAATAGGTGGTCTGAATTCTGATAATCCTGAAGTTATCTGCACGATTACTCCATTTTTTATTTAATAAGCACGTAATGGAGCGGGTTCTTGTATTTGTGTATATATTTTTTGATGAAGCGAAGGAAATAGATTGGTATAACTATATAAATGGGTTTCTTTTTTAATGGTCCCGGGTCTCGTAATATAGTTACAGCTTCAGGTAACCAAAAGATAATATTTGATTATAAAATATATAGATGGTGGGCATTTCGAGACCTCCAGAAACTCCGAATGCAAAGCACTCGCTCCCTAATCAGATTTGTTTCAACGGGAAATGAATTGCATTGACCCCATCCGAGGCATTTGGCACATGACGACCACCAAGATGGTAGGGAGAGAGATGGCGGGATGCGTGAATGATGGGATGCAGTTCAAAGGGTTCTCTCCTCCCCTCTCGGCATGGACTCGTGGTTAGCTGGCGAGGGATGCTCGCTTGGGTTGCATGAGGAAGGATGCAAGGAACGCGGATTGATTGATGGTAACGCTCCCGGAGCTATTCGTGGGGAAGGCGCGGCAAGCCACAACCAAGCCGACTTCTCATCCTCAACCTTTGCCCACTTGTTCTATGACCGCGAATCGACGGGAGAGGGGAGTGGGTGTTTCAGCACGGGTTTGGACTCAATCGACAGCGAGGGTTTTTTTTTATAACTGGTGCACGCAAGGAGGGAATTGAGTCAGGGTTAGTGGGTCAGAGTCGTTCGAATGTCTGGGTCCCTTAGGCGACGGAGGAGGAGAGATAACGTGGTTGTTGCGCAAGGATCGGGGTGTCTAAAACGAAAGGCGACACAGATTCGTAGAGACGAACCGAACGAAGAAAGGGAACTCATACCGGAGTGCTCCAAACTAGCTGAGTTTGAGCTCCGTGGTATAACGTTAATTTGTTTTGTTTTCCAGCCAAACGATAAAATATCCTAAGTGGTTTTTAATTACTTAAGTAACGGACTGAGAATTCAAAAATATTACCCGTGACGGAGTGCTTCATTTTTTAATATTTTTTTCTCAGAAATTATGATAACAATTTCAATCTAAAAAGGAGACTATGATTACAACATTTCAGGTTTAATTAAAAGTAATATTTAGATAATCATTTGTTTGGAAAAAATCTCAAGGCCATTTGTATCTCATATTAAAACATAACATTTAGGATGGTATGTAGGGAAACGCTGAATTTCTAAAATAAAGCAGAATTTGATAGTGTAAGTAAATCATGGAGCTAGATTACTTCCTCAATGCAAATGTTCATCATAATAAACTCAAATGTGGTAAATTTAGGTCACATTAAATTTAAATAATTAATACACGGATTAACTCAATTTTTCAGCAATTTCAATCAATGATAAGTATGCAAAACTTATTCACAATTCTTAGGCATTACATTAGATTTTACTTTACAGCTTTATCCTGGGGTTCTGCTACCCACTACACGCATAAGTAAAGAGGACACGTAACATTACAGGCGGCAAAACGCAAAATCGTGCAGAGTCACGTTTAAAACTGCCACCTTCGGCTAGTATGGTAAACAAATTGTTAGGTATAGCATTCATAAATTCTTATTCAATAGCTTTGTTTCTGCATGATAACTCTCACGCAGATAAGGAGGCCATTGATTAATCCAGTCGATTCGAAGGCATCAAGAATCTCGCACACACCCGACTTTGGATTAGATACTTCACAACCCATTCCATCATTTACTTGTTTTAATCAATTTACTTGTTAGAACATCTTAGGTGAGAAAATATCAACAAAAGCTCTTTTCGGTGGTCAATGTAAAAACAATTGTTACTTGAGAATATTCACAGGAAAATCAACATAAAACTTCATGCTGAAATATGCATAGGAACTAAAAATATAATGAGAATGATGGATTAGCATTGTATTGGCACTTAATAGTTTATTTATTTTCAAAACTGATGTCGTAGTATAAATTCTTCTGCTGCTTTCTCACGCAAAAGTACACGAAACTAATAAAGACTGTACATCGGTGGATTCCATGAAATAATTCGTAAACTAATGTTTGGTTCCTAATGCGGAATAGTACAAAAGAAAATAAAAAATTAAATTGGAAAATTATTTGTAACTAATTTCTATTTCTATTAACTAAATGTATCGTAAAGATGGCAAGACATGTATAAATTTCTTTAAAATTAGACTACTTCATGATATTCAAATTGAAGTAAAAATAACAGTTTGTACCTCTAATCTCCCACAAGTAGATAACATCAAATTTTCTTCCAATAGCTCTGAGACACTCGCTCAAACGCAGTTGTCGCGTGTTGCCAACCGAAGAACAAATGATGGAACTCTGGCCAGGGTATAATTACGTACTTCGGAGAGGAAAATAAACAGGTCTAAGAGACTGCTGCTGCCAGAAACACGTCTACGTTCTTTCCTTGCCTCTTCAGTCCCGATAAAATTCTCATTCGCCCTTCAAGCAGAGAATTTATTTTGATTGGAGCTGCTGTAGTATATACATTAAAATGGAGTTGATATGAAAAGAATTGCTAAGAATTAATCTTGGCCAATTGTTTTTGTGAAGTTCAAAATTATTCCCTAGAAGAAACTAAATGGTTATTCAAAATAAGGTTCAATAAAGACAACAGTGCACCTAAAATGAAATAAGTTCTATATAATTCTCACCTAAGCCCAAAAATATCGGAATAAATATTAAAACCACGTTCATAATGAAGCTATCATTAGAATTTTTGTAGTCAGATAAGTAGTATACTTCAATTTCTGGATAAAATCATTATCACACGTTTAGAAAACTCTAGCAGAGATTTGAATTGATAAATCAATGCATAATTCATCTTATTTTGCATTTTCCTACTTATAATCGTCTCTAACGGCTGATAACCCCCCTACGATAAACAATATCGAAATAACTATAACTAATTAGAAATAATATTTCATTTTCGTATCGTTAGGTACTCAAGTAAAAATGAGTAAATAGATTAATATATTGAAACATTATTTGATGAAGCAATGAGAGACCTGAGTATATTAAAGGCAAATAAAACAAATTTTCCTGTACAGTTAATTAAACCTGCTGGAGAGAAGACTTCAACTTAGCTCTGCGACAACATCAGCGAAATTTACTCAACAGGGGATCTACCGAGTGACTTCTAGAATAACATCATCATTCCTATTCCCAAAAAGAAGAGAGTAGGAGGTTTTGAATATTTCATGATCATAAGCCTGCCGTCACATGCATGGAATGTTAACATGCGAGGATATTAATCATCTATAGGTGAAAAAAAATAGCTGATAAGTTTCTGGTTGAGAACCAATTTGGAATCATGAAAAGTAGAGGTACAAGAACAGCAATGCTGGCAATTAGGCTGCTCAGAGAGAAAAAAATGGTGAAGAACAAACCGACATTAATAGAATTTATCAGCTTAGAGAAGACTTTTGACAAATCCGATTGGAATTTAATATTTAGAAGTCCGGCATAAATTGGAATGCTCTTCAATCATTGATTTACTGTACAGAGTTAATAAAAACACAAGCAGCTGTGGTAAAATCTCTATCCAAATATGAATAAGCATGAAGACGAAAAGGAGAGAAACAAGGGTGGGTCCGTGCATTATCTTACGTAATTTTTTATGTTTACTCCGAGAAAGCCAACAATCAAATTAAAGAATGCTTCTGGAATTAATACCCACTGAGGAAGAATTATGTAGTGATTTGCTAACGACGTAGCAGTCATAGCCGAGACAGAGAAGGACTTCACAAAGACTCCGAAGAATATGGAAAGAGCAATGGCCATATCTCATCCGGAAATCGACTAAAATAAAACATAGATATTTCTCACTTACGAAAAACTGTTTCGATGCATGCGATGACGGTCCCAAAGTTTATTTGGAACATTTTCATCTTATATTAAAATAAGGAATGCTTGTGCACCTCAATTTCCGCAAGCAGATAACACTAGATAAACATAATATCATTTCCTTGTCAAAGTCTTTACACTCCCCTTGCATAAATCTTAGAAAGGCAATCCAGGGAAAGCAACAGCCCCTGACTGAGTGAAATTGAAACACCTGTAGCTTAGACGGGGGTGATTTATATCCTCATTAATCCCAGAAAAACTTTGGTTTGTTTAGCGGAGTGATTGATGATTTTCATGGAGCCGCACTTGAGAAATCAAAATTCAAATCAGAGACAAAGACTAAGGTAAAAGTTGAAACTTTATTTGCATAATCATCATGTGAAAATTGAATGCTTGAGATAGCAGGTCCAGGAGTATACGAAGTAATTCAAGCCTCAGTGGCGGCGAGGTAAAGTTCTTGCCTAAGAATCCTGAGGTTGCATATCCGAATGCCACTTGAGTGGATTTTTCATCATCCACGGCTGAGTGGGTGAATTTCCAATCAAATTTTATGTAACAGGTGACTTTAGAGGTCTACTTTCGCGAGTTAAAATAAAGACAGAGATATATACATGCACCGTTAAGCCCTCAGTTCACAAATTCCTGGAACCACCCGTTAGTAATTCAGCTATCACGATTTGACCTCAAAATGTAGATAACTATGAACCCGATAGGAAATCCGCGAGGAACATATTCAGGAAATAAGCCGATAAAGTGCCAGCTGGTTCATACGTAGTCAATATGACAAACAGTGACGCTATTGGAATGCGTAAAATTAACTATTGTTCTGATAGATATAAAATAAACTTTTTTGTATTCCACGCAGTATTTATTTAAAAAAAACTCAACCGGTTTCGACCTCCTAATAATGACCTGATAAGGCCGAAACCGGTTGAGTTTTTTTAATAAATGCAAAGTGGAATACAACAATGTTTACTTTTTAATCGACCATGTCACATTTCCAAAAGAGAACTCGCAATCCATTGATTTATAGGGATTATTCTTAATACCATTTCAGAATCCCAGTCGTGGTTTTATAAGGATTTACCAATAGCACAAGCCCTCGCTCCGTTTCGCGGCGCGGTGATTATTTTGGCTCTTGTTCACAAAAGATTTGCGAAGGAGGACGAGGGTCGCATTCCTTGAATGCAGCGCACATCAAAGAAGCAGAACTGGTTGCAGAGGCGAGTATGTACGTCGACAGTGTCGCAACGGATTTCCGGCCGGCGTCACCGTCAACACTCCCACTATCGCACAGTGTCCCAGCGTGCATCACAACGCACACGCACACACCTAGTGCGTGCGTCGAATTGATCCGGCGCTTCGTCGTCCGGGGACGCAGGGAGCACCGATCCGTTTCACAGCTTCGTGGGAGAGGCCACACCTTCGATCGCAATGAGGCCAGGTACCAGGCATTGAATGAAGGCAACAGTGAATGGAACCGTGTAAAATTTTACTTTTACGATTACCCAAAGCAGCTGAGAGCAATTACCCAAAACCACGTCCTGTGGGAAACCCGAAAAATATTCCTTATGAATTTAGCCGTTCATTTCGACCCGAATCCGCAATTAATCACAAAAATGTGCTCCATGGAATGGACTCTTAGGGTCAGTTGCCACAAAGCAAAAAATTTCCCCATTATGAAATAAATACTTGCAATTTTCCACGATTATAAAATTTATTTGATGTACAACTTCATCTTCAAGTGTGGCTGTAGTGACAAAGAAACCTTAGTCGTAATAAATTTTGTAATCATTGAAAATTGCAAGTAGTTATTTCATTATGGAAAAATTCCACTCTATCGAGCTCGGATCGGATTATATTCTTTCCCATTTCACCATTCTCTCGTGGGTTTAAATAAGAAATGGCTTAAGTATCTCATACCTTACCTGTATGCCAAGACTCTCTGTAAACTAAAATTCTTCGCCGAAATTAAAATAAAAGTGAAACAATGGTTAATTAGATAAATTATGAATATTAATACCATAAAATAATCATATATTTATATGTAATTACAAATTCTGCTATTTTGGTTTCATACATTCTTTTAAGAAATTAATGTCGTATTATTGACTTTGTTTATGAAATTAAAATTATAAATGTACCATAAATATAATGTAAACAATATACTAGAAGGGTGATTTTTATTCTGAATATTAATTTGTAGTATACCACCATGTATCTAATACAATAATGGAAGCCTTATGGCTTAGAAGGACCAAGGTTGTCAAAATGCAAATAGAGGCATTTATCTCATTCTGTTATAAGAAAACACGAATGTTTCAGCCTTTTTTTTAAGAGTTCATGACGACATAAAAGGTCTAGTTAATTTACCAGCGGGGCAGGAATAGCCTGAAATTGTGTAAACAACCGCAAACTATGCAAAGGCCAAACAAAAGGTAGAATAATTGCTGAGAAGCGGTGACCCGGAATGAGTTCAAGACGAAATCAACTTATCTGCTTAAGGGTCGAGACCGTTGATCCTATGCCGCGAATACTTAACGACGAATTCGACAGATCAGCAAATGGAAAGCTACAGGTTTCTTTATGTTTTAAGACTTCTTACTCTATCACGATCGACAACAAAATAAAATCGGTGAAATATGGGATAATACTCATCTTATACCGCTATGAAACTAAGGTTGGCAAGCTAATATCTCTGGGGATCAATAACATTTGTTCCCAAGGTCAATGCATATAATAGAAGATATATATCCTCTTCCTTAGACAGATTTCCTTGGATTGTCGTTATACCTCCTGGGTTTGGTTAATATGGGCTATGTTAAATTTTGAATATGCCTGAAAATCGGGGTATACTTTTTTGAATAAAACTATTACTATAAGGTAGTAAACACAGTAAATTGAATTCAATTTTCTTAAATTCTATTCTAAAAGAAGCAAATAAATTCATCAGCTCCACATTGTAATTTTACGCTCTGAATAATTGGAATATTTACCTTAAACCCGCGCATAACTTTGGACGCCTTTAACACATACTTTTGCTCAATAAAATGCAAAATTGATAACAATACAGATCTTTACTTGAAGCATGGGAGTACAATTTGAAATAAAAGCATGGGACGTATGTACATTTATTGCTCCAAGCATCCAATAACCTCATTTAGCATGAAAAGTAAGCGATATTAAACACAATAAAATACCAATTAATTCCATTTATGAACCACGTCATTCAAAGAGACCGGATACTGAATATCTAACTATAATCAAATAACAATATTGAGTGTGGAAATGAAAACAAGTTAATGAAAAGAAACAAAATAACGTTTATTCTGCACATTAAATTTGCCTTTTTTGTCGGAGCTGGTTAATTTTTGAGCTTTTGAGCAATGGAAATGTAAATGAAAGGTAAAAAAAATAAACTTCAAAAATGGGTGCAAATGTACCAGAGGTACAATTTCAAAATGACAGTATCAATACAGATTTTAAATAAAAACTAATCGGAGCGATTCATTTCCGTACAATCTAGTTTTCTGCAGAGTACATTGTGAAAGATAACTGAATACATTACATAACATACATTTCGTGTAGTTCATTTTTACAGCATTTTGCGTAAAATTAATGCTTTGCTGGTGATTTGCCAGAGAAAAGAATTTCATAAATCCTTACAAAAATAATGCCTGAGATTCTTTGACATTACGTAAATATTCTCTCATTTGATCAATCCATTAAAAGCACTGTAATTACTAATGTATCCAATCTAGGTTCTAAAAATGATAATTCTCCTTTATAATACCACGACCTTAATAATACCACAATGACGGTTCAACAAAATTGGTCTTGTCGGATGTTATGTGTGTTCATTAAATTCAGTGTTATACAACCATAGAACAAAATAGATACCTGATTCTTCTACGTGATTTTAAGGAATACCTTTCTTAAATTTTCGATTATTCTAGAGCAAATAAAATAAAAACATCAATAATTTGTTTTCATCATTTCAACAATTAGGTCTGAAACGTAATCAATAGAAATAGTCACAGTCTCGCGCAATTGAGAAACGGATAAAGTGAATATAGAGGGAATGGAGCTCCTCATTCGACGTGGTTAGCATAAGAAAATTGACTCCAAGCACTGACTAACTAGCACGCCCCCGAGTTTCCAGGCCTCTTCGAATTCGAAACCACGATGAAGCCGGGATAGACATTAATTTCAGCAACAGTGTAGGCAAGTCTACAATGATTCAATGAAGTGTTCTTCATAAAAGCTCATTAATCTATGCGGTGAAAGCAGAGAACTAAATGTTCCTCAAGTTAAATTCACGTTACATCCACATTTGCACTGCAATCAATATATGGAAGGTTTTCGCTACCCCCAAGACGTACGGCATGAAAAATTCTTGTATCAAACACTTACAAAATTCAGTATTTATATTTTTCATCACAGTAAAATTCACTTGAAGTCAGTATTGTATTGTATTGCATAGTTTACTATGAATGTTTCACACGCCCGTAGGGATTGTTCCATTTAAAAAATATTACATTAGCCTCGTGTCCATCCCATATATCGAGTATATATTCATCAAATGCAGTAGATGCATTGTGAGTATGAGCAAATCAAGTAAGGGATAAAGACATCTAAAATGAAATGACTCATCCATGGGTAAAATTTAATTTCTCTCCAAGGTATTATTCAGCAATTGTTTTCACTCGGATACAGCAAATGTGCCCCAGAATACATAATCCGGATTGGAACATTTTTTTAAAACATTTGATTGATGAAATTCTTAATATTTTAATGACACTATAGTATTAAAAATTGTGTAATAAAATAAATTTTGCAATAATTGGGAATAAATATGCCCAACCAGCCACAGTAATTCAAAAAATGGCGATTAATTTAAAAAATGTTAGAAATGGGACACAAGAGGAACAAGAATTTAACCAATGGTTCGGATTTCAAAAAGCTACTCATTAATTATGCTCCCACGGAAGCCAGATCCTAAATCACATCCACTCCAATTAGGGTTACGGAAACATCAAGCTCCTACAGGTTTCCGGCCCGTAATTGCCCCAAAGTCATTACCAAACATTCCAGGATTGCCAAATAGGAAGCTTGCACCGCGCACTTCTCAGAAAACTTGAGTCTCGATGGCTCCCTTAAACTCCCTCAAGGAAGCCGAAACCCTTCCGGCGAAGACGACAGAGCAGAGGGAATACGTTTGAAGTGCTCTAAGCCATTGGTTGAAGTCTGTGGAGTGGGGAAGCTTAATTGCTACCTGGCGTAGTTGGAAGAATTCCTGATATCCGACATGCTATCTCCTCGAGTGTAAAAGAAAAGACCTACATTTGTCGGGAGTGCATTCGATCTATTGTGGATTTTAGATAAAAGGTGAAAAGTTTGACCTGATAAAAGTTATAGATATTTTAATATATTAAGAGAAGTTGTAGATATTAAATAAAAAATGAAGCGTTGACATTGGATGGTATTAAATCAGAAAAAGCGAAATTTCGCTATTCACGGAGAAGGTACTTAGTACATACACTGGCCAATGGCTTGGACAAGGTAGAAAGTCAACTGGTACAATATATCGGTTGCTACGACTGACGAAGTTTGTACACTGGTATAAGCTTCACAATTTTGGCAAACCTCTTTCTTTCGTCTCCTGTGAAAATTCACATTTTACTACCTTTCCCATGTCAACGCTTCAAATATTAAGACATTTTACACAACGGTGACCTTTGATTTCGGTTTACAGATAACTTCATACGTCCTAATATTCTAGCATTTTCGACGCCGCGGCGCACCGCATTTGAAAGTCGTTTTGACTAGTGAGCAAATTTGAAATTTGTTGATTGAAGTAAAATGCTTAATTCCTATTCCATATTATAGTACGATTTTAAGCTCGATCATGCTGTCATCGACGAGAGTCAAGAATGGAAAGATGCATGCAATCAGTGAAAATAATCCACCTAATACAAGCACCATACTTTGTAATACTGCAATTAGTTCCACCTTGAAAGGCTTAAACTTTTCTTAATTTCCTATTTACTATTTAGAATACTGTCGAGCAATTATTCCCGCTCCCTCTCTCCATGGATACAAATGGTTGGATGTGTTTAATGTATTTAATTAAAAATTGATTGAAAATACCAAGGTCGGCAAATTTTAAGATAAGATGATAAAGATGAACAAAATTAGCCATTATGAGCACCTGGTCTATAAGTTCATGTTGATGACAAATGATTCTAACTCTAGAATGTTCTTTCCTAACTTATATTTTTATAAAACTTGTTTTGTGCCCCTCATTTTTATGAAAATTACAGGCATTCGCCTCGAGTTTGATGGCACAAAAATTCCTCGATCATTCATTTTTATAAAATCAATTAGGATCGTTCAAAAAAAATTATTGTGATCCGCATAACTACGTAAAAAAGTACACCTTACTTCAAACTTTTTAATTAACATTAACGAGTGATCATAAATGAATATCCCTACCGGAAAAAATATAGGAATTTACAGCTGGTAGTACACAGGAGTGAAAAATGGCGCCGTTTACGTGGGCACGACGGGTACCGGGCTTCTTTGAAGAGCTGTTGGGGTAAGATATGGGGGTGGAAAGGAAGCATGAACACAAGGGTTGGGAGGAACGGGAAGCAGCGGAGAAAGGTTGGGGGAGAGAGAGAGAGGACAGCACACATCTGCCTTGGAGTGCTGGGCCAACAGGTGGTAGGGAGGAGGAGGAGGAAGAGGTAAGCTGGGACACTAAGAAGAGTGTACGCGGCGGTTGGAGGAAATGGGATGTAGGGAGGAGGAAGGTGTAGGAGGTTATGGGAAGCAAGCGAAAGGGCAAGAGCGAGAAAGGACTGACTGCTCACATAACCTTTACGGGGAAGATTCCGGAGCCGTTTTAGCACGCTAAAAGAATGGCCCCGAAAATGGTAAACCTGGGGGGGAAAAATCCGCTTTTGATGCCGAGTCGAGAATGTTACCGCACAAACCAAGTGCTTATGTGGGCGGAGAAGAACGCCCAATACTGCATTACGAGTCTCATTTGTCGAGATGAATCAAGAAAATTACAGCACAACGGAGCGATTACGTGAGCATTGAAAAGATACTAGCTGAAAATAAAGGCAAAGAAATCAAGATAAAAGTGTGAATCAGAGGACAGCATGCCAAGAATAATTATAATCTAAGGAAAAAAATTAAGCAGGTGAAAATTTTTCTGCTTTATGAATGTCATAGATGAAGCAAATAATAATTTTTCCGTACTCTGGCCCAGGCGAATAGGGAATTTCAAAAAGTGGCAAGTCTATTCAGAGTCAAGATTAAAGGCGTGGAAGTACGGCAATAATTCCTTACAACCTGCATTCAGTGCATTTTGTTTCGACAGTGACGCATAGACGATGTTATAAGCAGGGAAGTTATCAGCGGGAGATTCGATATGCGTTGCAGTTAAAAAAAATAATTAAGATCACATGCATACACAGGATTGAATGATGGAAAGTTAAGAAAAGAGGAATAAAAGATAAGCCAAATGTAAACCTGTAGAAAAAGACGGAAGTAATTAATCAGCCATATTGTGATGCATGATGATTTGATAAAATCATTCGTCCAATATTAATTCAATGCGAAGTTACCAAGGTAACTTTGAGTAGCGGAAGAAAATGAGCCAAGAATAACGTTAATCTATGGAAATAAAAGCTACCACGGATAAAATAATTTTTTATCAGGAAATCCGAGTAACCAGCAGAAGACTTAAGGTCTTCAGGGTGAATTTAATAAAATTCAAAATAATGTCGGAAAATCCACAAAATTTCTCTCCTTGTAATACATTTGCATTCTTTGGCGCTCAGCCATTAATAGGATATAAATTCGCAGGTGGGAAACTCGGCGATGATGCAGTTATGTACATTTAGTTACCACTGACTAGATTTGATATTCAATTCAATGTCGACGAACCTCTAAAGAGTTGGTGAAAGGCCTTCAAATTAGTTAATTCTAAATATTTAAATTCATGTCACAAAATAAACCTCCCCAGAATCTGTGAAATGCTTTGAAAAATGTTTAACCTAAATATTTGACCACCAGTAACATAATAAAACCAAGTGTCAGGGTACCAAGGGGTGAACCGCTTACAGTATAAAAGTCGTCAAATCAAAGAAGGACATTTTTAAGGACAAAAACGTCACAGGTCTCTCACTACTACGGAGACAAAGTATTGCAAAGACTCCTATCCAAAATGATACGCGCATCTCGCTTCTGCAATGAAAAAAATGCGAATGTGTTCACACGGAAATGAAAAGGAAGACAGTGGTTTGATGGAGTCGTAAACGATTTTTACGGCCGGATCGCATTTGGATTCCCGCGCTTTTTTCCGACCGTTATCCGGCGGAAAGACCGAATACCAGACAGCGAGAGACGAACATATTTTTCGGTATGGAAATTCATTTGAGGGAAATTTGCATCAACGTGAATTGCAGCTTTATCGATGTTTCTATAGCGTTACACCGTTAAAATTAAAATTTAATTTGGAAAGTTGGTAGGTGGAAGAAATTTTCGTACTTAATTGAAGCTTCCTCAAAAACCCAATGACCAAACATGAATAATACGCGAAAAACATAAAGCGAAAATTATAATTATGATGTTATAGAATACCATAGGGCTAATAATAGACAAATAGCCAAAATTTATGTAGGAAAACATGGAGCAGAAGTAAAAGTAGAAGTTGTAAAGTTTCGAGTGTTTGTATACATTGAAAAAATTCTTTTCTTCAAAACAGACAAAAAGACAGAATTCTTCACATCTTTTGGGACACTGTTCCATAATCGCTAGTCAAATAATAAAACGCGATAAGCATAAAGCGAAAGAACATGAATTTTTCTGAACACATGAAAAAACAGGAGCAGCATTTTTAAAAATGAGTGAGTGAAAACTCTGGGACAAAGATTAATTTCTAAAGGACTCGAGGTACATATCATCCCACTCTTAGACTCATTGCAAAATTTTCCTGGAGATCTCCAGCAAACACATTATCCAAAAACTTTATCTCCGCCACAGTTTGATATTGTACCAACTCACGTCTCACACCGAGAACAAGAACACACTTTTATACCTGGAAATTCATTTTGAAGATACGTGCGTTAGGCTTATTTTCAATATAAATAAAGACGACTATATTTCTACCTATATTACCCCTCTTGCATGGTTGAAGGCAAAAACCTAGAGAAAAGTACTTGCTTGGTACATACCTCTAGTGTCTCTTCAAAAATAAAAATCTTAGTTCCCTGAAGCATATTTTTCTGTCAGAAATAATAATTCCAACATTTTGACAAGAACGGCTCCTGATTTTCTCATCATCCCGTTTCTGCATAGCAGGTCGTACGAGCTGAAATGTAGAGTGAAAAAATGAAGAGAGATAAACGCACCTTAAGGACCCATTCCGTGAAGCAGTGAAGAAATTGGATGTCGTATGTCAATCGGCGAAGAGCGGGATGTAATAATCCAAGTGACAGTCGTATTACTTCTCGTGCAGAGTCCAAATTCTATTCAAATTGAAATTATAAGCTCAATTTAATCATCTACCCGCATTATGTGATTGAAACAAACTTAGAATGCGATTTGTCTACTTGAGAATATGAGTCATCAAGACGACTGTCGTTTTTAGATGCCGGTTTTCATCGGTTATGTATTCAAACTCCAACCAAAGCGCGTCGCTAAGGAGAAGAAAATGTTGGAGGTAGGGAAGAAGTTGAGGGGTACGTCATGCAGAAATAAATTATCACTAGGACGAAAAGGGGAGACTCATTTGGAATAAATTAAATCGGACGAAAAAAAATAACTCAGACGCAAAAAGTAAAGAGATGGAAAGATATGGTAAGGAAGCGTTGATCGTAAAGCAAGGGGTAGGCAGCCAAGCGGCCATATTCCAAATTCATTCCGAATCGAGGGAAGCAAAGAAAAGAAAGGCGGAGAGAAACAAGAAAATCGGCGTCACAGGGTGCGGTCCAGCGACCGAAGAAGCGGCACTCGGAGGACATAAAATATTGCGACGCTCATATTTTTTACGGTCGGGAAAAAACTGTAAAGAGAAAGGAAGAGAGTTACAACCAGAAGTTTTGGATTGATAACAATACGCCAGAAACCCGACTTTCCTCTTTTTACCTCCCAAATCTTACACTAAATCCGTCAAGGAAAAACAGAAGGAAGGGACAAAGCCAAGTTCCACAGTGTGATCGAACAATCTGCGCATGAAAAAACAATAGAAAGTCATATATTTCGCATCCCCCGTCCATTCAAAGTAATTCATCGTGGTCCGCTTGCAAATGGGAATAAAATAATTAAATTTTAGTTCATTGAAACGCTGGAGAATTTTTGACAGCACGATAACATTTACTCAAATTTTATACGTATATCAAATAATATTGTCTTATCTAATAAAATAAAAATATTATTGTATAAATACTGTTCTTTATACAGAAGCATTTCACCAATTCTAGTTATAATCGCGATATATTCCACCTATTAAAGAAACTTTAGGCTTCGTAAAAATTTTAAATTGTATGTAGACGCTAAAAAGTATAAATTTATTATCCTCAATAAATTACACTCCTTATTGACATTTCCATGATAAGTGTAATTGTATCAAAGGTGATATTTGCGCAGCTCGGTAACGAAGGAGTTATGATCCCATGTTCCAATGGGAAATAATGAAAAACCATTTTCTTCTTCTTGCTGAAATATAAATGTATCAGTCACAAACACCACATATCTTTGTACGAGTTTAACCCCTTGCGCTAAAATTACGAGTCTACCTCGACATGAGCTTCTGATGCAAAGCCGCGCGATGACGAGTGTAGCTCATCATCATATTTTCAAAATTTTAGCACTATTTAGGGGAACAATATAATTACAATGACAGTTTAGCAATTTTATAACATCCACAATATACTCATATCGATACTTCCGCTGTACAAAAGCTCAACAATCGCCCACCGATTCAAATCCGCTCATCTAGCAGCCCTTGTAGTACAAGATGAGCGGATTCCATTCGGTGTGCGATCGTTGAGCGTATGTGCAGTGGAGTTATCAATATTTTATGAAATATGAAATTTGATCGGAAGTAAAATGATTAAACAAATAGCGATAGCTGTGTTCTCGAGATATTTAACTTTACAATATGAAATAAAAATCCTTTTTCATTTCAATGTTCACGATAAACAACAAAATGTAATTTCATTATCTACCATTTAAAAAGAATCAAAGAAATAATAAATAGAGTATAGGAGCACGATTTTTAGAAAATAAATTGAAGAGGAAACGGTTAAATCATCTTTTTCAAACTCGCAAAGCGAAGTATTCTTTATATATCCGGGGAAAATATATAATAGCAAGATCGATGAAAGTGCGTCAAGAAGGAAGGAAGCATCAGGAATACGGACTTTTATCCTTCTTCCGCGGAGAGAAAGGAATCTTTCCCTTCCTTCGCGTTCCGCTTCTGTTTTTTCCCCCAACATCTTCCCAGCGTGCAGATTTCTTGAAGGGGTATTTATTCAAATGGATTGGCCCGTGTCCAGAATTTTCTCCTCTCTCGTCGATGTGTGGCGTAAGATAAAAGAGGGGTTATGTTGAAATGTGACCGAGGGAGAGGCGGAAATGCAGATGACCGAGTAAGAACCATCCAATGCCACGCACGGCTGGTTGTTGAAGCACTCTTAAGAGATTATGGAACGTGCTCAATGATCCTGCACACGGTGCACTGAGTACCTTAACCTCCTCTGCCCTGGGGTATTGTACACAATGCATGAAAGTTTAACATTTTCATATCTTGGCTCAGTGAAATGTCCTTATTGCAACTAGTTCAGCGCTTTCTTACATATGACAGCATCATATAGAAGCATTATTCACAGAAATCGCTAATGTTGTTTGTGTACTTTTAATTAACCTGAAAACATTAAAATCAGACCAAAAATAACGGTAGATATGTCCCGGGACCGAGGAGGTTAAAATATGTTAAAAGATCTTGTTTTTGCTAGAGAAAATTAGTGACTGGGACTGGAAAGTGAAATTGTTTTGAGAAAAAAAAACAACGCAGAATGCATTGAAATCCGCGCATGAGAAGAAGAGTGGATGTCTCATATTCCATTTCACGTATCTAGTGGCAATAATAGGAAAAATTTTATTCTTCCATTATATCGCTTAAAATAGCTATTAACACGTTATTTACGCAGTACGGGGTGTGCAAAATGGAATTTCCGGATTTTTAAAAGTCCAACGACTCAGCATACAAATATTTTTGAACGAACAATGCAGCGTCATAAAAAGAAAAATCAACATGAACAAAGGTTCCACGCAGTGTCTTATTTTAGAGCTTCAATGTTCCCACAAAACTATGGAACCGCATATGCACCGCCATTGACGCAGTGCGTAACAAAACGATAACTCAGATGTTAGACGAATTTGATACGTAAGGACTCATACTGAAAAACCGAAAGGCCATATATTGAACACCTTTTAATTTGTATACAAAAATATTATGAGTTAGCCTTAAGTAAGCTGCGTTGTTGCAAGTCAAAATATGAGAAAGTTGATTAATAGACTCCTCAAAATCTCCGTTAATATTTTGTTGCGACATTCAGTGAAGTTTTAATAGTGTACTACCGAATTTTGAGTTTTCAAATCTTCTTATGCAGCAGATTTGTATTCCTTATCAAAAGTAAATATTACAAAAACGATGCGATAAAGTAAATCTTATAACAAAAACGCATTATAATTTTCGATTCTTAACCTGACCCACGACCTGAGTTCTAACGTTACGTTAAATCTGCAATCAAAAAATTGTGCCAAAAGTTAAAGATGACACGTTCAAAACTTAAGACGAAAATCAAAGATTACTAGCAATAAAAAAATATCGAACATGGAATACGGTGAGAGTTAGAAACTAGAGCGATCGCTAAATGCAATCATTATTATCATGAATTTGATAATATGCTTTGGTAAACTCTCACGAAGTTGAAATTCATTTTCAAATGTCAATAGGTTTTGAGGGATAACGCAGTTATGGATAATCTAACAATATTTCCTACTTTGACAAAGGAGAAATTTCTCAAATAAATTTTTTATGTGACAGATTTTTCGAGGAATTAAAAAGGAACATTAACACACAAGGATCTTCAAGGGAAACTTTCTACGAGGTGCCACTACTTCCAGTTCCCCAAAACCTTCGACTAACATTAAATACAAATTTGATTTCAAAAGCTTTTAAGATAGGAGTTCATAAAATGTATGGGACATCAATGAGAATATTAATTTCCTTTTCCGGCTCAAGTCCTTACGCTCTCATAAACGAGATTCATGCAACCGAAAGGAAGAAATAATCTGAAATGAAATTCTCATCGAAGATGAATCCTCTTCTACATTTTAGGCCACCCTTTTGGAGTTTGGTTCGAGAATTTTTTAATGAATCCGCTTTCAAATAAAAGACGATCTGTAGTTTCCGAGACCTTTAAAAAATAAAAGAGAGGCATGCAAGAATTACTCGATGGGCAAGTACTTGATCCGATACTCTCTTTGAAGAAACAATAAGAGCGGGTGTAACTGATTGAGCAGTGTACCATTTAATTTCTTTACGTATTGAACTTTAACTTCAAGGATCATTCTTACTTCCTCGGAATGAAGTAGATAGAGCGACAATCGCGAGAAAAAATCAAAGTATAATACAGTTATTTATGTCTTACAAATCCGTCAAGTACTGAGTACTTGGATTACCAGAAATTATACGCAGAAAAGTTGATATTGAGATCAATGAGAAAATTTTAAAATACTAATATAGAGCTTCAATACCTTCTAATGGAAGTTTTATGAAAAATAAGGCTGAAATGTAATATAAATTTTAAAAAGCAGTAATGCCACAGTGAAAAACATTTTTGGATCGATTAATTAAAAAAACTTAATTTACGGCAAAAATTATAGCAATTCAAATCAATTCAATATTTTGCATCGCGATCAATAGCATTTTAAAGTGTATTTCGTCAAAAAAATTAAAAAAATGAGATAGGGAGTGAATTTAATGAGAAAAATCTGTGACAAATATTAACTAAATATGTTTGGATATAATTTTTAGCTTGAAAACATAATATTTTTTTAAATATGTAATATCAATAAGGTTGAAATCGGTGGCGGATTCAGGATAGGGACATTGGGAGCTAGATGAGGGGCTTGGAGGTACCCTTCCAGCATTAGCGGGTTCCGAAAGGTTTTACTTAAATTGCGAGAATTTTGAGACTTGTGACAGCACTTTAAAGTTGTCTAATTAATTTTCTAATTCTCTAATTGTCTTATTCTCCAAAGAATTGATTTTTTAACGAATATTTATGTGCATTTATAATACAATATAATATATCATGGTAAGTTTCTGTAATGAATTAAAATTGTATATTCCTCAATTTTTATTGTTTTTACGTTCGACAACTGAAAGAAATCCATATAATCAATCCAGTTTCCCCAAGACTAGAGCCCCTCTCAACCCCTCTCTAGATGCGACAATGGTTGAAATTACTATTTTAAAACCCGGAACTTTAAAGAAATAAGATATGGCCTAATTAAAACGAAAATTTTATGAGCAAATGTTAGACAAAAACCCTCTACGAACTCATTCTGCTGAATCCCCGAAGTGGAAACGTCGAAATACTCAGAGCACAGCGGAAGAGAACACCAGAATGAGAAAAAAGGATGAGTTGATCTTCAGTGAGAACTGGCGTTAGGCACGGCGTCGTCGCAAGACCGCGTAAAATGCGGTTAGGCGTTGCGGTAATAAAAACAAGTGAATAAAGAAGGCGCGCCGTCGAGATGGTCCTCTTTTTGAACGCGCGATCATTTTTTACTTTTCCTCTCCTGTGATGCAATAACCTTCTCGGAGTCGCAAAGCTCCCATCATATTTCGTTCCTTCAAAAATGCGCCTAGATAATGACCCTGGAGCAAACACCACACTCGCCTCTTCCCTCTATTTCCTGGGTCTTCCTCACCACAGCGCGTGTTCTTACCTGCAGTACACTCACCGACAGTAAAAGCCATGTAAAAATTCAATATACTAACGTGAGCATATGCAGGTAAAAATAGGAACACCTGGTAACTCAGTTGTGCTCACTAGATGAGTGGAAAGAAAACGCTAATCTTTAATCAGGTTAGGTTTTCTCAAGAAGAATTATTTTCACCAGTCAATGCGAGATTCCACAGATAATAATAATCTATGTAGATCATTCTAACTTCTGCATCCAATTTTGGTGGCTGAAACGGACCCGAGATCTACAACGAAATCGAAGTAAGTAGAAGATGTATAGGATGTTGATTCGTGATCCTCCATAGTCACACCACAATTTTAATCAATAAGTCTCATTTTTTTTTTCCACCCCAGTTACGCCAACATATTTTTAGAGATATCTCAATTATACGATAAAATTGAGTAGCTGTATAAATCATTACAATAAATTTAGCTAAACAATGAATAGATAAAAAAAAACTTCTTAAACCCACAGTAATAATTATGATTAAACCTTGCACTTTCCATCGATAGCATTCACAGCAACCCTCCATGAAACGATATTGCAGATATGAATAAAAAATTTCACCTTCAAGCTCGGCCCATCACTTGAATATTTTCCATCAAAAGGATGCACAGCCCCTATTCGAGAAGGCGCCGGTCCACCCATCTCCCATCAACATATCTCGTGCACCTCATCAACGCTGAGGGCTTTCGCGAAAAATCAGTGCGCGAAAATTGGGATCTTGGAGAAAAAAAAAGAGAACTTTCCTCCTCCTCGCTGATTTTCTCTGAAGTCCTTTCGTACTTAGCTAACCTCTCCCCTACATCCCCTCCCCTACACCTTCCTCTACCCCCCCCCCTTCCCGCCTTCCGTCCCCCCCTCCACACACATCGCGAGACCAGGAATAACTCGCGGCGTGTTGCTTAAGCGGGGCCAGAGAGTGAGGGAGAAGAGGAGAGATAGAGAGAGGCTTCCCGGTCCTCACTGGCTCACTGTAGTGGCGGTTGCGGGAATATTTCTAGCGGACCCAAGGAGACATTAAGTGCGTGCGAGGGAGGGTGGGAGGGGTTGGA
The DNA here is from genome assembly GCF_921293095.1 of Ischnura elegans. NCBI lineage: Eukaryota > Metazoa > Arthropoda > Insecta > Odonata > Coenagrionidae > Ischnura > Ischnura elegans. The sequence goes on from NC_060249.1 coordinate 91,518,592, forward strand.
CTGGGGAAATGGGAGGAAGAAAAAGGAAAAAAAACTGAGAGGGAACATCGCTTCACACAGAATTATCATTGAAGAACGGTAGGGTTTTGAAAACGGTTTAAATGAAAACAGAATTACTAACTATTTATGTTTTAATTAGAATAGAATAGAAATTGAAATTTATTATTCCGGGACAAGTGTGTCCCTCAGGAACATACATTTTTATAAATATAATAGAGTCAAAAATATTACAAAAAATGTGTAGATTTACATTAAACATCGATGTCACAGAATGCGACTTAATATATCACAAAATAGAACAAAAAATACACATGTTTATGAATAATCATAAGAAAGAAAAACGTATGAATATTCATAAATACATATGATTTTGTTAACTTTAGCTCAATATTCAGTGAACTTACAATATTCAATTCACATGTAGCAATATTTCGTGGTATTTCTATTTGAATTGACTTGCATTTTTAGATTTTTTACATCGTACGTTTCCGTTTCAATTGATTCCTTTTGCAAGAGGTGACATGGAAAGACCTAGCGTAAATAGATGTTTTATGGCGTGTGTCACTGGTAACAGCTTCTCAGGTGTTCCACCTAGTGAGTGGCTTAAATGGCGACGTTTCGATAGCTGCCTCTACCACCTTCAGGGCCTGAGGACGATACCCTTAGGGAGATGGCAGGGGGAGCCAGCGAAACATGGGCCTACAAGCAACTCTGCCTGTGTAATACAGGAGTACTGAAATGTCACCAGCATTACATACACGTTATGATTTAGACAGATTTTAAGTTTAGGAGGCGTTTTAAACTTCGTTTGAGCACAAATACAGTTGGAATAGGAAATAGTGCAGTCTATTTATAAAATGTATTTCAAGTATAACTGTGTTGGGCTATTAAAAGTGGCATTCCTTTTTATGGATAAAAGCAGTTGTCATTAAATGTAGCCCTACATTAATTAATTCCTCGATAAATCATTTTTCAAAAAACAATTACCCGTCTTGGAAATCAAGCAATCATTACCGGTTCGAATCATAATATGAATTAATAAAAATAATCGTTATCTGGATGTGACATCGTTTCAAAGAAAAAATAATAAGACGCCTTAGTCATTGACAAATTTAGTTGCTCTCTAATATTTTGTTTTACTTTGTATTATGTAACTTTGAGATACACATTCTACCGGATTCTCATTAAAAAATACTGCGATTTGAACATGGTTTAAATTGAAACGGAATTACTTACAATTTATGCTTTAGACGTGAATTTATTCCTTGGGCGTTAACACATTGGTATCAATACGCATGACTGCGCATTAAGTTTGCTTGATAATCCAGTGAGACGCTCCATGGTTGTGGAAGAAGTCGCGGAAAGAAGAAGAAACTCACAGAGCGAAGATTTTAGGATCGGGAGCACAGGGTGAGGAAGCAGAGGAGAATGACAGGGATACATTCAAAAGTCCCTCGGTTCAGTGGGGTAGGCAGGAGTTTCGTTAGGGGAAGTCCAAAATCAGGGATTTTTTTTTCGAAAAACAGGGTACTTAGTAGAGGGTTTTAAAATAAATGTAGCACTTTTCATTATAAAAAAACTTCATTTGTCAAAGCGACCTTTCGTAAATTCATGAATTTTCAATATTTTTTTTTCTTTTATGAAGCAAAGGAATTGTGTTTTTATATTTCGGGGGGGGGGGGGGGTTTGGACCGCCCGGACCTCCCCCTTGGCTACGCCACTGCCTCGGTTGCATGAAGCCGGGAGACATTCACAGTTTTTTATTCGATGAAGGGAAGAATAGAAGACGCCACATTATTATCAAAGAAGGAAATCTGTAACGAAAAAGGTTTTGGAGGAGCCAAAGGAGGAGCAAACAATTCTCCTATATTTCTTTCTTTTGAACGAAAACCAGGCGAGATGTAAAAAAAACCTCATTCCGTAACTCAGGAATTGCAAATTTCCAGGCTCGATTAGTTGTATAAAACTATGGACAGAAAGATCAGACACTACTACAGTAAAAATGTGGTTGGAAAATATACCCTCTGTGAGCTGAAAAATTAAAATAAAGTTTTATATTTGATGGGAAATTCTTCTTCAGAAATGAGGATTTAAAAATAAAGGCACGTGCTATTAGATTCACCCTTGAACCATTCAATAGAACACTAAGCCACCGTTTATTGAAAATATTTCACACACATTGAGATTATAACAAATACATTTTTTAAATCGTCCTCTTGGGCTTATTAAATACCACGGAGATGTACTAGATGCACTCAAACCATAGAAAATACATAAAGCAATGAAGACGTAAATGATATTTAACATAGTATTCTCAAGACATAAATTTAGTTTTTAGGCTAAGTGTAGGTAGAATCATGGAGTGAGAAAAAAGAGTGAACAATGACTATAAATTGGAATGTTATATTATTTTCTTAAACGTGCATGTGATACGTCGAGTCCGTAATAAATTAAATTATAATTGAGTAGATTTTATTATTAGTGTTCTAAGAGCGAACATCTGGGAAGCAATAGCAGACCTGATCCAATAATTTCCCTGGCTAAAAAAATGTTGATTTCTTAAATTTGAAAATACGGTTAAAATGTTTTGGATGAACATTAATCTACCTACAACCTTAACTTATTATTTTTTTTTAATTAATGTCTTTCTACCATTTCTATCATTCTCTATATGTGGACATAAATTACTCTTACATCCTGTCTTCGAAAGCCATTAATAGCTGGAGATATGCTGACCACTTGCAATAAAACTTCTCCACGCCAACGCTGCGGTTTTCCGATTCTCTAAGCGTGGTGGAGCAGTCGAACCTAATTTCTTCCCCTCTTTATCCCACTATATATATATATAGGATCCTATTCTATCATGTGAGGAGTTGGAGACGGCCATCTGGTTGTGCGAAAGTGAAAATGGGGCCGTGAAAGGACACGCCTCACAGGGGAATGGGAAGGACGCAGTAAGCCGCGCGCCGCTGGTCACGTTCAAACCGCATAGGAGAGAGTAGCAAGTTTCTCTGTTCCTGCTTCCTGCCGCACCCTCCACACCTGCTGCCGTGGGAGATGAGCACGTCTTCCACCAACAGCAAACTCCGTGTTCACGTAATATCTCTGATGCATCCTCCGAGCCATGTGATGCGCTTAACGAGGTTAATATCACGGGGAGTTTGTTTGATTACCTTTCCAGCAGGGAAAGAGGCCTAAAAAGAACATCAAAACGACCGTACCTGCCAATAAAGTTTCTTCTAGTTGCAATAACTAGTTCTTGCCGGAGGTCAATTTACTTTTATGTCATAGCGCAAAGAACATAGGAGGATGAGGATAAAGGAGCGTGATAACTTTAATTTATGCAGGAAATATGTAGCATCATACTAACTCATTCAAAATAGGCTCCGTGTGTGGCCTACATTTAGTTGCGGAGGAAATAACTGCCTTGATCAAACATAAGAGATTCACGAAATAAAAAATACACATAAAATTTTGGAAAAAACGTATTTGGTTGATTTTAATCTGGATAATGTTTTAGAGAAGTAGAATAATACATTTTTATTTTATAATTGTGGGAAGAAGTCGAAATGAGGTATTACAGAAGAATGAAGATGTTCAAACGGATGGATGTTGTGAGCAACTTTTAAGTCTTAATAAGAATAGGAGAGAAAAGAAGTCCATTGAAAACCTAAACAAAAAGACTCAATTGGCCATAAAACTCAATTGGCCATATCATGAGACCCGTCCGATAAAAATTATCTTTGGAGGACAATGGAAAGGAAGGAACAACAAAGAAAGGCCTTGAATGAGATTTATATACTATATTACAGAACGTGATGAAGGAGGTAAAACTGAAAGAATTTATTTAAGTGATAAAAGGTAAGCCGATAAGTGAGAAGAGCCGCGTCAAACCAATATTCCTATTATTTACTGTTGATGAAGATGCTGGTTCATCACAAAAAAAACAAGCTATATCGACTGTATTTTCTAGAACTTCTTACTAACATAAACATGAGACTTAATCAAACAAAAATGTGACCTGGAAAGAGTATTTTTTCCTTAAATTTTCAATCATTACTATTTTTACCGCAAAAATTTCTTATTTCAGCTATTTCGTCAATTTTACTTAACATTGTCATTTGTTTGAGGAATAAAATTGCAAACCATTGGCAGTGATAAAACTCAATCCTAAATTTAAATATCGTCTAGCCCCTATAGCTTCAAATAAAGTTGCAAGTATAGAGGTTAAAATAGTTACAAGACCAACATAACGTTATCGTGACTGCGTAGCAGTTGAAACATGGGTCGTTGAATAAAAACATTCTTGGAACTGAACTACGATCTCGTTTATAACTTGGTTCAAACGTTATAATTGGTTCTTTAAATTCTTAATTCCACCGCCAAATAAAGAAAAACTCGTCAAATCATCTAGAGAATTACGATCATGATACTTAATGCAAGACAGAGAGCTGAAAAAACAATATTTTTAATATTTCTTGAGTTTTGTTCAACGTCTTTTTTTTTAATCAAATTTCATGCATGTATATTTTCACAGAGCAGTTAGGGCAACTTTATGACACCTCCCAATGCATTCAGTCACCCCAATATCACCCCATCAAGTGTCAAATAGACCGGGATCCGCCCGTTAAGCCTAGCTAGGGCGCACTCGGCACGCAGTAGCCGAACTCCACATCCTACTCTCCCTACAAGTAAAAGAGCTTTGAATAACGTGTTCCTCAGATTTCCAATGTAACGGGTAAGTGAAGCGCAAAGTGCAGTAATAACTATGGTATATCCTCTGCATGGGATATACGTTTTTCTGCCGGAAATATACATTGTAATCACAATAAATTTTTTTTAAACCAAGAAAATTAATTTACCATTACAAACCATTACCGATATCATGATAATAATTTCAGAGTAAAACGGTCAGATGCTGATGTAAAAAAAATAATATGCCATAAAATATAAGGTATAACGTTACCACATTATAAATGATCACAATATATTCCAAATAAGGAATTAATTCTAAGTAAGTAAGTCCAAATAAGTTAAAGCTGATTGAATTATTTAGTATTTGAAAAAAAAAATCTTATAATATGGTTCATATATGAACACACTGCGCCTAATACCTACGTCCACAGTCTCCCCCAAAATGGCTTGTCGATGAGTGATTTCACGTGAACCACACGTAATATTTAAACATACTCTCTTACTAGAAAAAGATCGACATAGGTGAGGAGTCAACCGAGTAGGAGACGCATGAAAGAGAGGAAAAATACTGAATTTGATGCAGCAAAACATTCTACATTGCTCCATCAACCATTTTGTGATGCAGCTCAAAGATTGGCTCAAAGAAGTGAGATCACCCCGATCTACGACGTAGGAACCAACCCCACTCCATTAACAAACATAGTATATATAAACCTGTCCTCGCCATATTTTTTTTTATATTTTCTGTGTTGATAATGGTATAATAGCCGAAACCGGTCATATACAGAAATTTTAATATATATTTTATGGAAGTAACAAAGTGTTTGTTATTGATAATACGACGTAGGAGTTTCATACCACACATATTCTGGATAGGGGAACCACCTCCAATGCTAATTCAGAATAAACTTGTTTTTGATACCAAATTTAAGATACTATGAAAAATTGAATACAGAGTTCCCCGCATGGGTATGATTTCTCTACGGTTTTCTTAATGTTTATACCCAAACCAATAGTGCAGGTGTTTGTTGCCCCAAAATGGTTCGCATCGGCTAGCGTCCTATAATGAGCATACTACACACAATACGCAGTCTCTCTGAGCAAATTCATCTACTTGATAAAAAAATAAGGACGATTAATTTAGAGGGGAGAATCTACATATCATTGGGGTGCGCACAATAAATATGCACAGAGATGCTGGCTGCATAAATACATTTCCGTTTTCTAAATGCATAGTCATGAAAAAGAAAATAACAAGGAACATAAAAGAACGTTAGTGGGAGAAGCATTGAAGAGAGGAAGGATGAATCACGAAAACATTTATACTTTAGAATATTTGAAAAAAACTAAATCTCCACGAAGTGGAGTTCAATACATAAAATCATTTTTATTAATCTTAATTAACCAAAACTAATCAGCATAGGCGTTATCAATTAAATATTGCATTCCATGCACGAATCGCAATATCTCTTCTTCGGTATTCACACCAAAACTTCAGTGCACGTCATTTCTTCGTCGATAGTATCCCAAAAATGGTTTAATTCGAAGTTTATTTGTTTATTTTGTTTATTTTTTTACTTCCCCGTAAAGAGGACATAGAGGCCTTCACAACGAAGGACTAACAAAGTACGACATAAACATCCATGCCCTGGATAGGGGCCACCAACTCAGGCGGGGTTCGAAACCGCGACCTACGGTTTGGTATGCGAGAACTTTACCCCAACGCCACCGAGGCCGCCGTGCACCCATCCGAAGTACATTCCATCGTTGTTGAGTCATCTCACGGGCGCCTTGAACGCACAGTACGCAGCTCATAAACAAACTCCTCCACTAGAGAGGGATAGAGCCACATAGACGAGGAGGAAAGCGAGGAGTCCCTCGGAGCGGGAGAGGCGTGAAAGAAGAGGGAGGATGGATCCTGGGCAATGGATTCTATAGAAAGATCGACCTGACGTGAGACATCGGGAAGCGAGGAGCGCGGAATGTTCTAGGGGGAGCGGGGGGGGGGGAAGGGGGAACCCCCCCTTCGAAAGAGGCGTCGGTATAAGGGATGGGATGCAAAACAGGTCACGGCTCCACCTACCCACTAACCCAGTTGCGTAAACATTGTGGATGTCGTCGGGGTGTGGGAGCGGGATGGAAGGAGGATATCAGGGAGGGAGAGGAGCGGGTTGTCATTAGGTTTTATGAAGGGTGGCCACCTAACTCGAGAAATATCGTAAAAACCAGAGAATGAGAAGCTTAGGGGAAAATAAAATCCGGAGAAAAAAAAACCACCGCACAAAATACCGAGAAAAGTTCTCTCCGCAAAAAGGGAAAGTTTCCCTATCTAAAAATGAATGGAAACGAAGAATTTAAACTACTTTTAACTACTTCAGTTACTCGGCGTAAAAAGGAATAGTTTCGTCATTTGGAAACAAATGTAAACGAACATTTATTCAATTTTTAACTGCTTTCTTTGGTAATTTCCAAATATTGTGGGGATTGGTGTTTGAAAAATTTAAAAGATCCGTCAGTTATCCCAAACCGTAATGAAAAATCATCAAATTCTCCACGAAAGCTTCAAACAGCAGCATTTAGATTATTTCCGATCAGTCGTAACTTACCCATAATACTAGGAGAGTTTCACAAACATGGAAATATGCTACTTGCTTTGTATACTGATACCCTCAACTATTTTGCTCACACTGAAATTATACTGCCTGCAATTTATAATGCTGGACAGCCTGAGGTTAAGGCCGTTTTACACGGTACACGGAATTGCGCAGGTTAGAGCTGCATTAATTTCTAAAATGGCGTGGAATTGCGCGAATGCATGAACGAAATTAGAACAGGGGCTATTTTGCCGTCTCGCATCCACGCATTCTCACACGTGTTCTAGCAATTCACCGCTTTACATGACGCATTTTTGATTGCGCCTTCACACGTACGTCAGACTACGCAATTCCGTGTACCGTGTAAAACGGCCTTTGTAATATGCATGTATGAATTTTTAAATAATACTTTTCTGATAAACGTCACATTTAACCATTCAATCAATCCATAATCATAATAATTGAGATAAATATTCCACACATTTGTGGGAATTCCATTGGGAGTCGGAATAAGTTAGAAACGTGAGAGCAACATTTCAGTACAGTAACCCTATAAAACATACTCGGGTAAAACTCCGGAATATAACTACCAAGAATATAACAGAAAAGGAATCTCAAGTTCACCTCTAAATGTGTTGTCAACCAGCGCGCATTTAAATGGGTTTACAAAAATCGCCACTCGCGTCGCTCACGGAAAAAGTGATCCGAGTTTCTCGGGGAAATAATTGAACGAATAATCAAGGGTATCAACGGCAATTTGTGTTCATACTGACGTGATCTATAAAAATTCATAAAAGCCCTATGCTATTCGTGGCAATCACAAACATTCCAGGGCAAAATATTGTAAAGGAAAGTGGATTGCATTGCACTCATCACCACAGCGCGGACATTTTTATAAACTGATTAAAATGCGACCGAAGTGGGTACAGAAATCAGGCTTCAATGCGATTGAGTTGTGCCTCCCCTATGCGGTCCCCTTGATCACTACTCTACCTGTGCCCATTCTCGCTTTATGGAAGAAAGAGGGCGGCTGAATATGGGGGGAGGTTTGAGTCGCACAGGGTGACGGGAAGCGATAGGTTCCGATCAAAATTCAGGTCGCTCCGAGAGAAGCGGACTCCAGAATTTCACTCAGCGGGAGACTTTGGACGTGTAAACACGGCCGTAATCGCTCCAAGTCGTGTTCCTAAGCTGCTCTAAACACTAAATTTAGGTAGTGGAGGAATCCTTCAGAAGACTTGACGGCCAAGCACTTTAGCCTTGTGGCCCACTGAACGGAGGAGTTAGAGAACTAGATTGTGATAACTAAAGGTTCTATTTTACACGCTGAGCTGCGCATTAATCTAAGTGGGTCAAACCACAACGAACTTAACTATTCATGCATGCTATTATATTCACATTTTGATCTATCATGTGGTCGTCACAGACTCGTTTTTTTTTCAAATTTCTTTCGTGACATTTAAGTTCATAAACTTGCCACAGGGATGTTGTTTGTTTTTTTTTGTAAGAACGACTATGCCATGATCCCAGAATATTCAAGAAATCTAATTGATTTAACATATAATTTAACCATGGTCACAATATACTGTAAACCATTAAATTAATAGGTGATATAATGTTTATTATGTCAATTTCAATACGATTGTCGTCAATTTTTTCTCGAACCACAATTGAATGATATAGCCATCGAAAAATCTATCCTGTGTTCCACTATTCTCTGAGAAAAAAATGTTTTTGAAATGATGTAGACAAGTTCTCGCAGCCCGATAACTAAAGGAAATCTATCACTATCTAAATCCCGTTGAAGAGAATATTATTCGCTGCAATTAATACTTTAGCGGACGCAATGTTTGTTATGCGGTAAAATACTTTCCCTCTAAAACATTACGCCATAAAGATGACATATTTATAAATTTCTTACTTACATCCTTATGGTTTTAGATGTAAATTTAATCTCAAGGGAAAAGTTTTGAAGTTTTGAGGGAAAATCTGATCTGCTATTAGGTGTTATTGGTTTTTTTTTAAATGAAAGTCTTTTCATATGCAGACCCATTTTTCACTTCCCTTCTTCGTGCCTAATAAAAAAAACATAATTCTTACCACCCTAACGCAAAAGATCTATTGGCAGCTCTAGAATATCTCACGTGCGAACCGAAAATTTAATCTGCTGGTAAAGCCGTCTCGGACAGCAATATCCATCGGAGTGGAGCATGCGGCAAGTGAAAGGGATGGGGTTATGCAATCTTCCTTAACACGGTGAGCTGCTTGTAGGGCAGGTGGAAGGGTATGTCGGTAACGTGTTCTGCCCTTCGATGTTGCGTGTTGAGGCACAAGTAACTTAAGTTACTCTCAGCGGTGAGGACATTCTATATCCTTCCCAGGCATACAAGACCACTGACAGTTGAGTGTTCTAGTCCAACTAATATTCATCATAAATAGAAGTAATGTATTCAACAACTTCACCTTAAATTAATCCGTGATAAAGTGGAGTATCTAATGGTAACACTGCGAATATTACTATTACTGCCGCGCAAAGTCGAAGCTGATTTACTAAGCATCCAAACACGCTCTTACATATATTTTTAATAGGACAAGTTCATTTAATTAGCTGACAATAATACTAATAATTAAATTAATATAAGGGCTTATCATTATTGTGCATAATATTTTCCATTAATATATATCTCGATTCGTACGAGAAACCATTTATTTAACCAAACTAATATTAACGACCGATTATATTAAGGAATGAAGTGCAGTCCTGATTCTCCTAAGAAACACACACAGTTAGATGAATATCAGAGGAAGAATGAACATCTATACGGAAAAATCATATGTGTAGAATAAGTATCGATAAAACACTATAAAAAAGTTAAACGTGTAGCATAAGTTTCGATAAAAACATACAGAGGAGAATGCTTCCTGACTCGGTAAAGCGAACGCTTAATTAATGGACTTCCCGCTAAATGCATTTAGGTTTTCACTTTAGTTGGATGAGCAATATGGTTACCTCACAAAATAGCAGCCCGTTTTACATACATGACTTCGATAACATCATTAGCTTTCATGGTCTGTATGTTCGGGCTCAAATGGCCCAATCAAATGAAATAACTCAATTCAAAAGACCCCGGCATAACATAAACGCCGCATCGTTTAACCCATAAAATAAATTCTAAGTAACGGATTCCGAGTGCTGTAAGATTTTTCCCTGACTTTATAAAATGATACGTGGAGCATTGTCACGGATTGTTATGAAATGATTAACATCACGTGGCACTGCCATTGTTTTCAGGAAAAAATGAAAATGTTCCAGTTGACACCCGGCTAACCCGAAACTAATATGCTAGCTAACAAACATCAACAATATTGAGAAAATTCAGCGCTGGGACGGAGAAAATTTTGAAATTTCTGTACTCTTTTCCATGAAATTTTATATTACAAATTATGGCAGTATATCAGCAAACAATTCTTGCCAGTGCATAACGAATTTAAATCACTGGAGTTTCTCTGGCCTTCTGAAAATAAATTACTATTGATTGGTTTCCAAACTCGTTGCTCTGAAAATGCAACATTATAAATGACTACGGGCTGAAATAATAATTACCTACACTAGTTCAACTACTTAACACCAAATAATAAGATCGAAAAAGCGGCCAAAGTAAGTGCTGCAGGTCTACCTACATCACGAATTAAAGGTGGATCTCAGGATAAATTATCAGTATTGTTGAAGACATTTTTAACTCAATAAAGAGAAGACATTTCAAAAAATTAGTTGGAAATTGAACTAATGCATCCATTTTTTCTGTGAAGGTGTAAATTCATCATTTCGTAATCATGCACCATCAGAAGAAGAAAAACAAGGCCAAAAAAAGTTTCTTTGTAATTTTTTCACACATGTTTCCATCATCAATCACCACAGGTTATTCTGTGTTTACTAATTCATCTCACGAGCGCGTTCCAAACGCGAATGACATGATCGTCAACAAGCCAACGCCTAGCAACCACAAGGCAGACAGCAGCATCAGGAGTGAGGGAGGGAAGGGATCTAGAGCTGGCCTAAAAATCGATAACACAAATAATCCACGAGCAGCTCGATATTTTAAAAGTTAAGGCGTAGATTTCACGTCCTAGAGAGCACTCCCATGCTTCACGGAAACGTTTCATGTAATTTTCTAATGAAAATTAAAATAACTCGCTCTAAAATTACGAACTTGTCCACAGAATCAAAAGGACAAAAACTAAGCTAACTAATTTTCACTAATGTTAATCAACTAAATGTGGATTCTAGCATACATTAGAAAAAGCTTACAGGGAGAAGAGATAGCATGTAATTAGATGTTAATATTTAATTAGGAGTTATTATGAAAATATATTGGGTCTCAGGGGGATAAATCTTTCATTTTTCAAATTACATTTCTATATGATTTCTTGCAGTGCACCTTTACCTAAAACAAAATTCAGCGTGCCATGTGCAGTAGACGCTTCATTTTAAGGTTATACTACATATATTATTTATGGCGAAACGATTTTATTCTCTACATAATAAAAAAAATGCCAATTTTCATTGAGAAATCAGCTGGCAACGACTAGAACTGGTATTGTTAACCAAATTGGTGGCAACGCAGTGGCACAGATGTAGATAGATATACACCAAGAACGCGTTATAGAGACAATACTCCAACTCGAAATTCTCACTCCGCTGAATGATAGGCACGAAAAACATACACGAAGCGAGAGAGCGTTACGCATCAGCCTAGTGTAGCTACCTTTAAGGAAAGTAAACAGGACGAGAAATGTAAATTCTACTGCCCCTTCAGAACCGATCACGCGGCCACGGTAGAGCATATGGCGAACCACCTTTGCTCGCATGAATACCCACTGTTACGTGCATTCGCTCGACTCGCACCATTCACAAAAGGCGCATACCTCGCACAATGCCTCCGAAGGTTCTGCTGTTGCTACTACACTTCCCTTTATCCCTCCTTCTCTGCCTTCAGCTCTCAAAAGAGTCACTCACGCCTCCCTTCCCCTACGTTCACCCACTCGGGACCCACCATGTATATGTGTGCATTTGATTCGGCAGAAAGTCCTTTTCCGTAAGTGCCGTCCGAGTAAATTTTGCTCCGAAGCGGCACCAGGCTTCAAAGCTCATCGCAGCTGAGAGGGAGACATCTCTCTAGCGGTTAAATCTCCTAGACTTCATATTTTTTTACGACGGGGTAGCATCAAGAGTGATATTGCCTAGAGATGAGACGCGTGTCAAAATCTATCTCCCATTATTCACATCTTGGACCACAGCTTTAAAAGGTATAGTAGTTTTTCCGGGGTTAATAATCATATCATCTTATAACCGAGCGCTTTCTACTCATGGTGCTTTGAATTTTGTTCTATGTATCAGCCAGAAATTAAATGTAAATTAATTTTTTTAAATACAAGACTTGTCCTCCTGTAAAAAGGTTACTGCGAAGCGGCACCAGGCTTCAAATCTCATCGCAGCTGAGTAGGAGACATCTCTCTAGCAGTCACATCTTCTAGATTTCATATTCTTTGACGAAGGGGTAGCATCAAGTGTAATATATTGCCTCGAATGAGACGTGTGTCAAAACCTATCTCCCATGAGTCACATCTTGGATCAAATCTGTGAGCTTTTTTAAGTACCTTAAACCAATACAATTTTTTCCGAGGATAATGATTATATCACCTTAAAACCGAGCACTTTTTACACTTGACTCGTTGAATTTTGTTTTATTTACAAGTGCACTGCAAGATATCAAATGCGAATTTTATTTTCAAATTATAATATTTTCTCCCGGAGTAAACTTCACTCTGATACGTTACCAGGTTTCAAAGCTCATCGTAGCTGGAAAGCGTGACAACTCCCCAGCAGTAAAATTTCTAGATATCATATTTTTTTGCGACGAGGAAGCTTCAAGCGTAATATTGTTTCGGATGACATGTGTCAAAACCTATCTCCAATGATTCACATCCTCGACAAAAATGTGGAAGCTTTTTTTTACGTGCCGCTTCAACGAAACAATAAGGAAGATGAGTTGACGAAGAACTTGTGCAAAGATTAAAATTTTTAATGTACCACAGTGCCTTCATGAGAAGTAGGGATAAATCTACGACCTTTACGATTGCTTTATATTGCATTACATTGGCCTTAAGTCGACCACTGATTGCTTATGGTAGAGCAGCTAAAAAAGGAAGTCAACCAAAGGAAAGAAGAAAAAAAGTTTTAAATTTCATTTCGGACAAATGCTATCTTATCCATGAGTACAATTAAATTTTCCTATTGACTTTAAAAATTCACTTCTGGTTTACAACACACTGTCACGCAGTGAGCAGGAGATTAAGATAGAATGGGTGTCACTCTTAGGTAAGTACGTTAAAATCATATACAAGCCATTCATTCCGCCATTCAGCAATTGTTAACAATTTTACAGAGAGGTTGTTTTAGACGACAACTGTAGCATAAAAATTCTACGGTAAACAAGCAGTTGATTAAAAGATGCATGATGTCTGAACTGGGAACTGAAAACAAAAGACCTTAAATCTCGCGCGTAAAGCCTACTGCCTGTCTTCACTGCACGAGTGAAAAAGAGAGTCTGGAAGTAAAGAGAACTCGTTTATTAAATTGAATTGGGGCAGGTACATATACGTCTCGAACTTTTCGAAGCATCGCAAGAAATTTTCATGGCACCATAGGCACAGTTTTCTTGATATTTTATTCTAAAGTGAGAGGAAGTATTTTAACACTTTTAGTGCCGGCTGCTAAATCTAAAGCCCTACTAAAAAATCCAGTCATTTTTACTAAATTCGTACATTTTTTAAATCATTAGCATCGAAAATATATTTATATCGATGTGCATTTTAAAAAAATGGACTTTGCTCTTCTTTATGAATGAGTTGAATAACATTTATTGCTAATTTTTAAATATATAATTTAACAATGAAAACCTACTGCTTTTGAAAAATAAAAAAGTTGCAACATATGATGTACCGCCATAACATGCATAATAATCTTTTTAATACGCTCAATTTGAACAATTTAAAGTATGGAAATCATAAAAAAGCATTGTTCCGAGCAAAGTATTATAAATCCTGGATGACAAAAAGGGTCAATGCACCCTCAACGAACGGTCCATTGGCCCAAAGAATTTTCACAGTAAGTGGCCTTGTGTAAGGACTTTTCGTCCTCAAGACATATAGTGAACTCTTTTTCCATCGAGCAGTTGATTTTTGAAAAAACAGACCCCTAAACAGTAAACTGGAAAAGTACCACGGGCGAAATATTACGGCTTCACGCATACAAAACCAAATAAATGGAAAGACGTAATATTACCTCCATGGCAATCCTCAGAAGGATTAGCAGGACGTAATATTACGTCCATAGCACGCAAAGTGTTAATAAACTATCCACAAATGGTTCTATATCTCCGCGAAATACTCGGAAGTAGTAGGGAAATAATTCGGTGAGAATCAATGTCTTTTTTTAAGAAAATATTTAGCATAATTTAATTTCAAGTAACAGAATATCCACTCGCAAGGAAGGGCATCTGGTAAAATAGTAATTTCGTGGCTGGAAATGATTAAAAATGAGTTCCTGATAATACTATTTTCCCTGATACTTTATTAAGTTCTGGATACGGACTGACGGTACATTTGTCGTCTAAAATTTGATGTTTATCAAATAAAAATATACTCTTAAGCTCGTCAAATTGGCCATATAAATGAGGCATGTGAGAACTTCAAGCCAGAATGCCCATTACATGGTAGTTAATGATAAATCGTCAAAGTGAATCATGAACAAAAAAGCGAATGAACTGAATCAGCCTTGCATATGAGGATGTACACTGAATCGGAAAACTTTGCGGCGGTATCTATGGACATGAATTACCTGCGGTTTTTTCACGCTCCTATAATAACGGAAATTTCTTATTCCATTTTTTGCGCACCTCGCTGAAAGGTGATTCGAGGCCAATCATATCACCATTCACTGGGAGGGCATGTAAGTCAGCTAGCCCACTTAGTGTTCGCGCATAGCGGTGCACATGCCCTGTACTCCGGTAGCGATAGCGGCCCTGTTGGTACACTGCCAGGGGGGCAGGTGGGAAGGGGGTGGGGCGAGGAAGAGAGAGAGGTACAGTGCTGCCGTCTGACGACGAGTCGGGAAACTGCGGAAGACTACGTGCGTGGGAATAACAGGCCGCGAAATAAGCGGCGGGTGTGCGTAGGAGAGGTGGGGGTGGTTTTAATGGCCTGTGAGAATTCCGTCGCTTATAATCAACGGGATTAGTTAATGCCCACAGCAGTTCATCGAGGCTCGCTGGAAACAGCTGTGATCACGCGGATTTGAGAGAAATACGACTGTAACCCATACAATAGTACACACTCCCATCAAAAGCCAAGAAATCGGACCAGGCGGGAAGGTTTAGATTTTTATTGGATATCAACGAGAGAAGGATTTTTTGCACCAATAAACAGTCAGGAGTAAAATTTTAGGTTTTCCCGGCGATAGATTGATGAAAAATTTCTCAAGTTTCCGAACGGGTGTGGTATTGGGTTAATTCTCCCAACGTTTCAACGGCTAAGTCTGGCATCGTCTTCAGGAGTTTACTCTTTATTTTATTAGGGGTGTCGTAAAATGTACCGCAAAGAGTAAACCCCTGAAAACGATGGCAGACTCAGCCGTTGAAACCCAACTAACCCAACAAGGAGAATTAACCCAATACCACACCCGGTGGGTAACCCGAGAAATTTTTCATCAACAGTCAGGCATTTTGTTCCTGAGTGAACCATTTGAAGGCCTTTTACACGGGGCACGGAATTGCACAGGTTAGAATTGCAATAATTTCTAAAATGACGTGGAATTGCACGAATGCATGAACGAAATTAGAACAGGGGCTATTTTGCCATCTCACGTCCACGCATTCTCGCATGTGTTCTAGAAATTCACCGCTTTACACGACGAAAATTTTAACTGCGCCTTCGTAAACACATCAGATTGTGCAAGCACGTACCCCGTGTAAAACGGCCTTCAGAATTGGTTTATATGTTTCTAAGAGAAAAAAACGATACCTACCAATTCTATGAAAAATACGTAAATCAAATACATATGCCATCAGGGGCGGATCCAGGATTTTTTTCTGGGGGGTCACAAGGATTGAACAAGTCTTCTCATATTTGAGACAAAATACAACAATTACTGTATAAATTATTATCTTAATTTTGATACAAAATTTATTAATACTAAAATAAATGGTCGAGGTTCCGTAATCAAAAAAATAAAACGAACGTCATAATAACCGTATTAAAAATCTTTTCCATTTTTTAAGCGTCTGGGGGGGGGGGACGCGCCCCCGCTGAATCCGCCTATGAATGTCATCTCGAAAGAAATAAGCTTGTTATTTCCACTAATATATTATATTTTGGAGCACATTTACATCACCTGAATTATAAAAACCAGGGAAACCTTGATAATAAAAGCGATTACTGACTCAAAGGATGAAAGCAAAACATCATTTCCAAGGTTACAATCGATATTTTATCTAGATGAAAGGGATCATACTCCGTTGAAATCCAGGGATTATATTGCGAATGGACGTGGGATTCGAGGCCTTAAGCTGAGCATATTGACCATAATCAATATTTGAAGCCAAAGGGTAAAACTTTTTTTTTATTATTATTATTATAATCAAGGGAAGGAAGTATCTACTACAATTGATATACACTCTGCAATGTACCTTAGTCGTGGCTGCTGTTACTTAAGAAATCCATCCTGAAATTTAATGGATTGAATTGTTACGTCAACACTTCGTTTATAAGCGAGAAGGATCTTCTCAGTTGCTTTTCTTTAAGAAGCTTCTCAGTTACTTTGCCAGTACCTAAGGAACTGAGAAAGCTATAGTGAGACCGTAGCAAATGCTATTTAGGAATTTCCACAAAAAAACTTGATTGACAAGAAAAGTTTCAGCAATTGGGCATATATGTACATTTTATGCGTTCTTCTCTAGTTTATCATGCTTATGTCGTCACAATTAAGACTAAAAGTATTTGTAATCGTGAACTCCAATACGCCCAAAACTAGGTAGGTATATTGTATTTACGTAATAAAATATCATCTTAAGATACAAAATAATCATCAGATAATATCGTTGAACATGGAAGAAAAACGAAAATAACTAACGACACTCGTTAGGTATGCGGTAATTTTTTTAATGATTTTTAAATTCGAGCGCAGAGAATTTTGACCCAACAGCGTGATAACTCTGAGAGAAAAGCCAAACGAGAGAAGTAAAAGGTATTTGGTAAAGATGCTCTTTCAAGGTGAAAAAGGTAACCCTCATATATGATGCCACTACAAGCGATAACGATATCGAATTTCCAGGGACAAAGATAAAATAATCTTAGCCATAAAAAGCATTCGCTGTAATCCCTTTTAAATGGAATTAAAATATCCTGGTGATTGGAGTTTGCGTAAGTCATTTCCACTGGTTCCATCGATAAAAAGAGGTCATAATACACATGACTATTCGCTAAAAGCTAATTATCGAAAGGCAAGTTGAAAGGTGATTTACGAATAAAATACTCCTTATCATTATTATCCTTGATGCATAGGAAAGTTCAGTAAAATCACGAAAATACATTCAAAAACAATTGAATTTTCAGTAGAATCCTAGGCAGTTCAAATCCATATAAGTAAAAATAATACAGTAAAGATGACTGTTTGCTACAAACTAATTCTCGAAAGGTAAGCTATAAGATGATTTACGCAGAAGATATTCCTCATTATTATTTGCCTTGATTACAGGAAAGTTCATTAAATTCACGAAAATCCGCCCTCTGACCATTGAATTTTCAGGAAGATACTAGGCAGACCAAACCCATTTAGTTAAGAGGATACAATTAACATAAAATAGTATCTATGGATCTATTTCTCAATTTAAGACTTATTTTACCGCCACGAAATCAGTTTTACAAAGCACTACTTTCAGTTCAAAATTTCAGCGATCACGGGGAATAAAATAACCATAAAACCGAAAGAGACAAGAGGGTCACGGAATTTCTCACCACTTAAAGGTTCGGGAGCACGCATTATGATTTCCCCCATTTCACATGCACCACGGGGTCAAGGGGGTAAGAATGAGAATGGGCAAAGCCTACACCGAGGCGAATCTTACAAACGGCCGAATTTACTCGCTCGCTGGCATATAAAGGCACGCGAGACACTCGGGCAAATGGACCCGTTCCGGCTCTGAATTAGTCACGGGACAGAGCGAGAGAGGCGCTATAGTCGGCCGTTGGGACGCGCGCTCGGCTTTATTACAGTGCAAAACTCACATCGACGTGATTGGCGCATTTTGTGTTTTTGAGTTCCGTCTCGACAGGCGCGAGGAATCTTGTGGATGCAGAAAGGGTTAGCGCGATGGTACAGGGAGAAGGACAGCAGTAAAAAGGACAGACAACGAGAAATCTACGCTGTGGTGGTCCAGGGAATGGGGCGCTAAAAAAAATGTACAAACATCGTTGATGAATGACGACGATCTCCAACTTTTCAACGATACATTCAGGGGATTCATTTTTTTGTCTACCAGAATGCCCTTTTAGCAAAGTCCCCTCCCTCATTTATAAGGACAATTTATCCATTTATTGCGTTTAGCATACACGGTCCGTCTAAGCCACATGGCTTGTGAGAAGGTTCCACATACATACATACCATGCGGAAAATTACAGAACGTTATACAAAACACTTACCAACAAATTATATCAATAAAACTAGCGAACATTAAATTTTAAAAAATACATTTAGGCATTCCGCCTTTTTAAAGACAATCATTCATACCAAATATATTGAAAAGGACTAGTTAAAATTTTTAATATTCCCCAGTAACCATGCATATACCAATTTCTAATTTAGCTCCTTATATCTCCAACTCACCATAGTCGCATGCAGTTGGTTACGCAGCTTATTTTTAATATTCGGCCCTTAGTTTTTTCCACGGACGAGGTTTTCTCTCTTATCTCGCATTATATTTAACACCAATCAATTTTTTGGCATAAAGCAGTAATTATTCATTCTCTTACATGCATGGCTTCAGCACTTATTTATACCTAATCTTTACAAATATCGTATTCGAAGTAGTATAACACAAAAAAAATCGTTATCAAGATTTTAACAATTTACAATATAGATAAACACTTAATTTAAAAAAATATTAAATAATAAATCAAGAAACCTCTAAGGATATCGTTTTGAATAAAATTCGTGATTACAATATGACATTAAAAATGAGTAGTCGAACTTTCAGAAAACGTATGCACAGTGTACATAAACACAGTATCGTGTAATAATTGAATGTAAACGGAATTCGTAGAAAACAGAGGTTATCACAACCACGCAGCATATACCGATCCATCGTAATTTCATCATACCCAATCAAAACGCATGAAATATGTTGCAAAGCAAGAAAATTTCTGTAAAAAGGATAACTGTCAGATTTTCAAAATAGAAATATAGAAAACATTCTCCACGGCATTTTAGCCTCAAAGAATATTTTACATTTTTAGGCGATGACTTAGTAAAAATGTCTTCAAATTATACTGTATATATATTTTCGAAAGCACTACTCTTGCATTTTTCGCCTTGGTTCAGCTATTTTGAGATGCTGCGAGAAATTCATAGAAGCAGTAGGAGGGACGTGATGATATTGAGTAGGAAGAGGTCAAATGGGTGTGGGTTAATGTCGGGGACACTCGCACGAGGAATTCCCTTTGTCGCAGACCTCAATGGCGTAATCTCACTTTTACGACCTCCTCAACGCGTACTACGACTCCCTTTTCCGACACGTTCTAATGCGGAGAGTTTGCTGGGTTTTTTTCTCCCTTCCTTCCAGTGACCCTAAATAGGGTGGGGTCAATATAATGAGGAAAGCACGCTAGTGCTATACACAAAGAGGGAGAGAGAGAGAGAGAAAGAACATGGAAGAAGAGAATGATGAAAGAAGATGAAAGGGTTTACACAGTCCAACGGGTTGCGTAAACAATGACACTGACCGCCGGCTATCTTTTCGTGGCCGCTTATTCGTATTCGCTTGTTCGAGGATTTTACCGGAGCCTGTGTTTCCTGAGAGGGATAATACCACTCACCACGCAGGAATTGTCCGAAAACGACACATTGGAGATGGGAATAAACGGAGAAAATAACGCATGTAAAGGTTGTACCAATAGAGGGAATATGTAAATGAAGATGACACTTACAACAAAAAAAACTGACTGTTATGCCCATATTGGTGATACCTATTCATATGCACGGTGTTTCAGAAGGAATATGCTATTTTTAGGATTTTAAAATTATAGTCGCACATTTTTGTCCCATCAGTTTTGCTGCCGACCATGGTTTTATTGCTGAGTGACATTTTCAAGTTTTATTTTTTTATGTTCTTAATTTAAAAAAATGCAATGACGACTCCTGCAGCGGAAATATTTCAATGAAGATGACGTTCACAACAAAAAACTGACTTCTATACCCGCATCTATGTCACTTATTCATTTATAGTACATCTGCTTAGCATAATGACAGCAATTTTCTATCTCCAATATCACTGACCGCCAGCCATCTTTTCCTGGCCACTAATTCGTAATCTAGCTCGTTCAAGGATTTTACCGGAGGCTATGTTTCCGGTGAGAGATAATACGACTCACCACGTAGAAATTGTCCAAAAATGACAGACTGAAGATGGGAATAAATAGATAAAATAAAGTCAGGTAAATTAAGGTAAATGCTGTATCGATGGGCATTTTTGCTGCCGAGCATGGTTTCATCGCTGAATGATATTTTCAAGGTGTTTGTATGCTATTATTTTAAAAATATTTAAAATGGTGAACCCTGCAACGGTAATATCTAAATGAATATGACATTTACAATGAAAAACAGACTGATATGCCCACATTGCTTTCAATAAATTCATATACACTGTGTTTCAGGAGTAATATGCAATATTTCAGGAGCTTAAAATTATAGTCGCATTTATTCTTCCAAGTTTAATTATTTACTGTCCTTAAAAATGCAGAGTATTAAAGAAAATATCGATTAGGCTGGGAACCCAAGAAAAAGGAAGGATAGTAACTTCTCATTTTACCTCAGTAATATGAAGATCAAGCCGAAATATTAAGGTGAAAGAGCAGCGTGAAATATTTTTTTACGATCGCGATGGTTTGTAAACGACCTGTAAATGAGTTATACTCGTGAAGTCATTTAGATAAACGGTGGAAAATTCTAATGCAACGGAATATTAATTTTTAAGTCATTGGATCAAATCAGGAAATGAGCCTAAATATGAAATCGAGAGTGACAAGAAATTAAATCCCAAAGGAGAAGAAGAATCAATCATTTCCACACAAATTAATCAATTATGGTGGATTAGTTCAATATGCTTTTCAAGAGTAATATATATAGCTAGTTAATATAACTACATACTTTTTAAAATCCCCATTGACAGTGCAGATAAAAAGAGCTATAATGAAAAAAAACCTTTTTTTGTCAAAACCAGCATTTATTTCTCATTACATTTCCGTTCACACATTTTGATCAGACGAACTACCATATAATAATTTCAAAACGAACGCATGAAATATAAAAGACTCGCAGCATTTGAAATGTGTATGTTGAGAACCGTAGTAGTCGATTTTGTCTATTACTCTAAAACTATGCCTTATTGCGTACTAGGTTTAGAGGGAATAATTTACTGAAATTAAATAAAACATGAAAGAACAGGCTAGAAAAAAATATTGGCCAGTAGGATTAAAAAGTTCTTACGCACTGATAAAAGGTTCTGTACGAAAATGAACGAGTACGGTTGCCTAATCAAAGGCGATTAGAGAGGCAAGCTACAAAAAAATTAGGGCTGCGGCAAAAGCAAGTATTTGGTGGAGCCATAGCCATAAAGCCAGCAAGATAAGAATAAAAGCGAAGCCAAGAATGCCTAATAGCAGCTGGAGCACGCAATTTAGTTCAAGGTGGAGTACTGAAAAAAAAACCCTACCGAACGACATGTACCATCACTTCCAATAAAAAGAGGTTAAAGGTACTATTAAGGTGATTTTTTTAAATTTAGGATGAAGAGCAATTCAAATTTGTAAACATTTTTTCATCAGCCGTGTTAGGTAAACGCTGAAACACACAATTCAGATTTTATGCATTGCCAAGATACCCATATAGCACTGGCTCATAGGTTTAAATACATAGGTAACCAGTGAAAATGTTAAAGGTTTCAAACTGCAAGAGTGATATTTAGGGCCTGCAAAATTCTTTAAAGATGAAATAAAATTAAAGAATCATTTCTTAGTTATGAGGAGAAACATTACTAAAGTGTAATTTATGTACCATAAATGATAGAGCGAGTTTTTGCGACTACGAACTCATCATCCACAGAAAAGTCGGAAATCACCCACCAGATATATTAGTACCTATCCTCATTTAATTAAAATTTCGTAGGAAGGAGCACGAACGCAAAACCACAGCATAGGACAAGCAGGATAAAGTACTAAGTAAAGAATTCTCCGTGCACGGAAGCTAGCCGAGGAAACACTCCATACAATGCGCTATACTTATGACTGTCCCCAGTTGGAGGTCAAGTTTCTTTTGGCCAAATGTTTCTCTGACCCATATACTAACTAGCAATGCCTAACAGCGTGTTCTGAGAACTACACTCCGACCAGAGTAATCTTTCCTGCAATATTCAATGCCCGCAATGCGTTTCGGCCATTGCGGCTAGGGCATACGGACCTCTCTAGATTACAAAGACCGTGTACGCATATGCACTGCGGGCACACTTCTACACGTTTCCGCAATGCGTGAATGCCGGAGCGCGATCAGGACTGCGCCGAACATAGGAGCCTTTAATTATTGTGGCAAAGGATCCAGGTCAATTAAAGAAAGCAAGGGAGCGAGAAGATAATCATAAACAAAGTTAAGCTTCTCTGGGCTTATCCCGCAGAATATGCCATGCTGACAATCACCACCGTATCATATGCAATTTAAATCCAAACGCTACGTTGCACGGAAATTTTAAAAATATGTGCCCATATCTCTTTCATGTCAACGACAGAGTCCTGTAAAATACAATTGCACGTGCATTGAGGCAGCTTGTAGAGTAGAATGTGGAAACAGGTATAAAGTAACGCTAGAAAATGGTGGTAAACTGATATTTTATATAACTGATATATATAATTTCGGAAAAAATTGGTAACCGTTAGAAATATGCATTAGCGGCTGAATTAAAATATATGGATGGATGAATTTGAAACGAAAAACAATTCGAAGATAAAAATTTAACAGAAAGAGGATGATATGTGTATATTATGATGAGAACATATGATGAAAAAACAAATAAGGGTCATGAAATAAATAAAACCCATGGTAAAAAATAGGACATTGTGTAATTGAGGTCGCAGTGAGTTCAAAATTTGGACGGGATTAGTTAAATTTCGATCCAGAGAAGAATTATACCACCCAAGATGATACCGCTATGAAACATTTGCAAATAACCCTCTTTTGCTCTAATTTTCTAAAATCACCCTTCTGATAGATTGAAAATAAATACGTTCCAAGGCTTCATAAAACGCGTAATTTGAAAAAAAAGTCAAAATATCGAGTTAGATCTTATTTAATGATAATTAAATTAAAATAATTAGGCACAGGATATATTCATGAAGAAATAAATGCAGTAAGTATATGAATAACATAGCTCACGGAAGCAGAAGATATGTGTTCCTCTGATAACATATCTGGACGATGGAAGGTCTGGGCGTATTTTTTTTACGGGGTGCGGCGCGCGCTCAAGTCCGATAATCTCCACTGAGCGAGTAAGTTGCTGACGATTAAAAGTTGAGACACCAAAATCAAGAAGAACAAAACTAAGAGAGAAATTTAATTGCGAATCTCAGCTGTGAATGTATTCTTGGAGGTTCACGGTCTTATTTTTCAGCAGACTTGTGACGTGGACTAGTTCTCATAGTAGACAGCGCAGCGGCGTCCACCACTAGGCAATAGAGAAACGACCTTAACTAAAAAAGCATTTCCTTGATAAAGGTAAGCTTATGTAAGTAGCTAGAGAGCCTTCAAGAAATCAGGTTTTTGAGGAAATCCGTGGGTTAATTACTTCAGCTTCAAGGTCACGGATAGCTTTTTTTGCTTATCAATACCTGAGGCAATGGCACCATTATTATTTTCAGTCAACTATGTAAATATACCACTGTGACACATGGGTAAAATAAGAAACAGGGAGATTAGGTTGGTGTTTTGGCTAGAGAGTTGGCTTCCCACCCAGTGGGTTAGGGTTCAAATCTCGGCGGTGGCCCGATCCTTGCTTGAATGTTGCGTGTAGGATATTTCAAGTGCGACACTCCGTCCCTCGTATGGGACGTTAAGCCGTGGTCCCCTTGGCGCCTTTCGTTAAGAGTAAGCTAATGCCGACGCCGGGTTTCTCTCAACCATTCCTTCCCTTATGGTTCAAATGGCCTCAGCCGTCGGTCGCCTCCTCTAAATTACCAAGCCATAAGAAAATAATTGCCACGAAAAAGATAAGAAAAAAACAGGGAAAACAATAAAATAGGCAGCGAAGAGCGTTGACAATTGCCTAATAGAAGTAAAGAGCGAATAGGAATAAATAACGATCGAAGTGCCTTAGATAATTCAGATAGCCTAACGCGGCAAAAGCCATACATCGCCTTCACCCGCCGCAACACCCAATAGCCGTGAGACGGCAATAACTCCCTCTCCCTTTTCCTTCTCACACGACAGCCAACTCCCTCTTCGACGCTGAATTATAAAGAGCGGCTTTTCCTATGGTTCTCACCCCTATCCGCTGAAACACCCGTTTTTTCTCTTTCTGCCAAGTTAGCCCAGAGACGCGGTTTAGTATCCCCCGACCCACATTGGGCGGCGCAAATTGGAAGAAATGCGAGAAAGGGGGTGGGAGAAAGCATGCATGGATGAGACTCCGCGAGATCCAGACAAGGAACGAGTGAAATAGAACTCTTCTGGGAATAGATGAACTTTTAATGAGCTCTGCCGTGGCGGGAGCGGCCGGTGGGCAGAGATTGTCCATAGATATTCTGGGGCCTAGGGGAGAAAAGAAGTGAATCTGGGAGCAGAAGTAGCAGGAAGGTCACCGTCAAAAACTAGAATCGAAAAAAGGAAATTGCTTCGGTGTGCGCCGGAAAGGATTTGAAATAGGGATAAGTAACTATTTGGAAATACTATAACGGCGTTTTCACCATCACAATGTATTGCATATCACCTGTCTTTTTTTCTCCAAAATTTTCTTTTAAAAAATCCGCCATTACGTATCAAACATTAAATATTTTTCCATTATATGTATGGGGATAAATCAATACAATCACATTGATATGTCCAGTATGTACCATCCTCATACGTATCGTGTCAATATAGAAACCCCTTAAATGTCATTTTGAGTAATTTATCAGAACTTTTCAATCTCAAATACAATATGAGAGGAAATTTGATGGAAAAATGCTGTTTATCGTGCTTTCTAGAGTTCGCCCTCCTTGGAAAAAAATACGAAATGGAGCTATCCAATACAATTAGACACCAATAAATACATCAAGTCATACTTAATATAGGTAGTTCAAGCCGGCAACAAATTAGAGCTGAATTTGAGACAGTGACGAAGCTATTAATATGTGAAGGGCTCAACTTTCAAGGCAACATAATGTTCATAAAAATATATTTTACAGCCAAACGGTGCATTACTGGAAGCAAAGTTAAACAACTCAAGGTATTTCAACGCCAAAAACAGTAATCCTCCTCTTAGTAACTTTTTATTCATTAAGAACGCTTTCAAGGCCGAAACCAACTTAAAAACTAAAACAACAAGATATAAAAGAACATCACTCAAATTTATCGCTAAAATTAGGTGTGACAGAAGCGTAAGACCATCCCCTAAGATGACATTAAATGGAAGTTCATTTTCAGCTGGAGAAACCGAAAAAATTTCCATTGAAAAATATTACTATTTGAGCTTTGCCTTTGAAACAGATTAATACAATTTTAAATTATACT
The DNA here is from genome assembly GCF_921293095.1 of Ischnura elegans. Classification (NCBI taxonomy): domain Eukaryota; kingdom Metazoa; phylum Arthropoda; class Insecta; order Odonata; family Coenagrionidae; genus Ischnura; species Ischnura elegans. Next base: position 91,544,965 of record NC_060249.1, read on the forward strand.
GAAAACTCTTCCAAAGATTTATTTGACAACCTGAATTTTCTACGTACCACTGAGACTTGATGCCAGAGAGTTGTAAATAATTTTAACAACAATTAAGCCAACGAAAATATATATATATATATATTATTTAAAAAATCATAAATTGGATTGAGAAAAAAATTAGTAACGGTCTCAGCACGAAATATCGAAGATATATATGTCTTTCTAAATGTTCCACAGCATGTACAAAGCGGATTTCTCTCGTTTGACCCTTAATTACACTCTTTAAGTGATTGCCTCGCTAAGTTATCATGCATTAATTCGTTCAAATCTGACGATAGATGTAATGTCTATTTAGTAATTTTTCACAGAACGTTTATTAAACCCAATTCATTTCCACATTAATGTCATGCTTAAAGGCCGCTTTACACGGTGAATGACCTTGCGAATGATCATGCTGAATGATCACGTGATAATTCACAGGATCATGCGAGCAAAATAGAACATGTTCTAATTTTTACTGAATGATCATGCGCATGAAGGTTCATTCCCGAATTGTTCCGTCATACACGGTGATTGATCATGCGCATGATCATGATGAATGATCATTCGCATGATCATGATCATGCGAATGAAATCATTCCCCAAGTATAGCGGCCTTAATGGGTCAAATCCCATCACCATGACAACATTCCAAAAAGTTGCGCCAGCAGCGATTGAATTGCATCTTTAAAATCTGTTAACACAAAGCGATGCAACACAAGGCAAACCCTAAGGAAACTGACACGGCTGACGCAACCCCAGGATAAACTTACGGACGAGCATAGCATGCCGATCTATCAATGGCCTCAAACCTTCAGAGGCACACTATCGCCTCGTTCCAAATCCGTTCCCTATCTCCAGTATCTCACTTCCCACAACGTACACAAAAACACTGATAAGTGGGATTTATTACTACCCTCATACGAGGCTGGCTTTTAACATCCCCCCAAAGCCTCACGGCACGAAACCGTTTTATTACCCACGCTTGCCTCGGCCCAGAAAGCTTAGAAAATACATTTTTTCTTCTCTCGAATAGGGTGAGAATGAGCTGAATGCACAACAATCGCACCATGGACATTAGTGCAAAGGTTGCGCCGAATTTGGTCATCTAATTCTTCCAAAATCTCTAGTTTATATTATCCTTTACAGTGAAACGTCTTCCTTTATTGTACAAATTAAATAAACAATAATTACAAACGAAACTTTCCTAGAAATTACTCACGAGGAAAAAAATATCGAGCATCGACACGTACCAGTAATTGGCTGATCAAATTAACACAATTATAGGCACACATTGCCTGAGTATTTACTCACGAACAAAATTCGGTAAAAACAACACGTGCCATTACCTCACAATCAAATTAGCACAACTTATAGGCACAATTTAAAATTACCCATACCGAAAATCGGGAGCGACCGAACACCACTATTTTCACTACATCACTCCCCCTCTGTTCATTATCGCTTCGTCAACAAGATTTACTGTCCATTATTGACTCCCATTGTTTCCTTTTGTTAATTTTCGCGTCTTCAACATGAATTGTAACAAAATCTTAGGACGGAGAATACGGCGACCTCTTGCCTGTGTTAAGCTGCCCATTTGAAACCTCATGCAGGGTAACGATTCGGTGTGGAAGATCGTTAACCACGCCACGAAATAGGACCCAAGATAACATTGGGATGACATTTTACGGTGCAGTGAATTCAGTCAGATGGGTTAGTGTTCCCTTACATGGCAGAAACAAAAACACAAAAACGAGAATTAACGATGCTGAGAGCACGAAATCATTACTCCCGTGAGAATGGTTTCCTCCTGGTAGACTAGATGGAGAACTTAAAAATTTTTATCACAGCCAAAAAAATGACGACAGAAGGTAAAAGTTTTCCAAAAAAAACCGAGGAAACAAATAAACATACGAAAAGCCAAAAGAGGGCAGGCGTATAAAATATCTAGGTATATCAAATGCAGACTGTTTAGAACCAGAGAAACGAAATTCGAATATCAAATTAAAGATTGCAATATGATACTTGTTGCTGGTTAGATAGCCTATAAGTAGCCATTTACTGCCGCTTCGACTTTTAAAATTTCGAGCCTCAGGACAGGTAGAAAATAATGAAATTCATTTCCTAAGGCATACTTGAATAAAATAAAACTAACAGCGGCTAGATAAATGTCTTCCTGGCTACCTATTCAAGTAATTCTCATTATAAAACAATTTTTATGTTAATACCTATGAGATATATGTATAGATAGTGGCGTTATTGCATAACTTTAGAATCAAAGAATGCATGGAAGCGAGTGACGACACAATTGTACGACTGATGTTAGTATAAAAAGTCCACTTATTCCTTAAATCCATGGGCAAGTTATAATTGGATATTTTTTCACTAAAATATGGCACATAGAAACTAAAATATTGGGTGAATAGTATGTCAAAGCCTTTAATTAAAGCACGTTTGAATAATGGCAATGACTTGTATGATTAAGAAGACAAAATTATTGCAGGTTTTTAGGCATTTTTCCGCAAAACGATTTCATTTCTAATTAACTCTCTTATTTGAGTAAAAAGCAATATTCACTGAAAACAATAATAACAGACTCACACATTTCTTTTTCTAATCAAGGAATCTTTGTCTTGAAAAAAAAATTAATTCAACTTACGGTAATCTGCAATTGATGAAACCAAGGATCGGTTTCAAATAGGAGTAATTTCGTATTTTTGTGAAACAGAAGATTTCGAACAGCAGCAAACAAACTTTAGCTAGGAATGCGTCTTGCAGAAACAAATTTTGTTGAAAGCGCCGCACTTCCACGAACTCACTAGGAAACATGCCATCAAATCCTATAAACTTAACAGAATTACTAAATAATGCAATGAAGTAAACATGATGTGATATCTAAGCAGTAAATGATCGACATTTGAAAATCCTGGTGAGTTAAGATCCTAAATGACGGAAAAAATTCCTTAACGCATCAACAGAAACCAGGAAGATACTTCAAATCACAAAATTTATGAAATAGATCCTAAAATAAGCAGACTACAAGATATCATGTAAGTCGCTCGGCCAAGGATTCATACTAAATCACATCAAGTGAAATATCGACGTATACCCTGAGGAATTTTTACTACGTACCTAATTCCACTACCGATTATTTCAAAGACTTACATCTTCTTAGATTACATGATATGACATTATCAAGATCTAAAGTGAATGTCAGAGTAATTTAGGCTATGAATGCCTTATTATGTAAGAATCTTAATGCTACAATCACAAATATTTTTTTTCCTTTTTCGGCTTGAACTTTATTACATAGTCTTTGGATTTGCAACGTGGGACATTTTACCCGTTGACATGAGTAACGTCTCTTGAAGTAAATCAACCCTTCGATTGAAATATCCGTGTGGTCATATCAAGTGATTTCGATATGTAGGTACTGTAAATACAAAGCCATACTGCACTGCATATCACATGAGGCAATATCATTGAAAATAATCGTATGAAGTCTAAAATAAATCGAAATGTTTTCACCTATAGAATCGCTAATTGCAGAAAGGCATCATGTCCAAGTTGGACGATTTTTCTTTTTTAAGTTTTTGCAAGGGCAAGACTCAACGTTTCCTACTAAAAGGAAAAATTCCCGCTTAGTGTAATTAGGATGACATATTACCTTTTAGTAGAAAACGTTGAGGTTATGAACGAAAGAACTGTGCAAAAACTTTCAATATCTGACATGGGCAATTTAAGCATTTTATCATTGTTATTTAATTGATTAAAATTGATTGGTAACCATGAACTGTATTACCTTAGTTATCATCTATTTACATTCCAAATAGCTACGCCAAAATTATAATCTCATCCCCTTTGTTAATTTAATCGTCAAACTTGGAAATTATGCATTTATGCAGTTAGCGATTCATATGATATAGCTTCTTGACTTTGAGAACAAGAGGCATCTCAATACAGAGAAAATATCGGGAGTATCAATATCGTCACTTGGCATTTCCGGATGCGATGCGTCGCAATATATCACATTACCCTGACTGGGGAGTGGTCTAGTGAGGTGAATGCGAGGAAGGGTCACAGGTCACCCCAGGAACCTTTGGGCGCCGACTGCCCTTCCGCTTTGACCCCGGCGGTGTGGGGACCTCGAAATGTTCGAGGCATGGAAGCGCGCCCCCTCGCGGAAGAGAGAGGCAAAATGAGAAACGTCAAGCGGGAGGCGCAAGTATTTGACCTGGAACATGACAGGATGAGATAAATATAAAGGGCGAGAACATTAAGGTAACATTACGTGAGCCCACGGCAAAGGGCGCAGAAAATTATTACGGCTGCGGTTATGCATGCTTGATTGATCAAAGAACGAATTGTTTTTAAAAAAAATACTAACCACGCACTTCATTCCGTAGCTAATTCTTTCGCCCTCTGGTCACGGGATTAGCTACTCATTTTAAAGTCAACGGCATATCCTCTTCAGTCACAATGTATCATATACAAGGCGTAATCGTTAATTAAGGGCCGCTTGGTCACAGGAAAAAATATACTCTTATGAAACACATTTTATTAGCACTTTTAGTCAGCCATACACCTACTTCATATCTCTACATAATCGCCCTTCACTTCTAAGCATTGTTCGTATTGCTGTACCAGCTTTTTTAACCCCTTAGCATAGAAGCTCACTGCTTGAGAGTTGAACTAACAACGCCGTTCTTGAGTTCCGTATCGGTTTCGAGACGTTGTCCGCAGGGACACTGATTCAAGTGTAAGAAGTGGAAGTAGTCGCTAGGTGCAAGGTTAGGATTTATGGTGGGTGGTCAAAGAGTTCCCAACGGTAATCCTTTTGCATTCCAGAAACGTATGACAGAAAGCGCCTAACAGCTGGCGGGATCGACGATTGTCGCGGACATTATTGTTTGCATGCACGGATAAGCAAATGACTTCTAAAACAAAACAAATGCTTCTATAGATTCTCAATTAATCAGTAGATGGCGCTGCAGGAGTTAAACTGTGTTCTGAATCGTCAATATTTAAATATAAGCTAACGGCCCTAACTTTATGAATATGCCTCGTGTAATACATTTGTTTTTTTTTATCATTTCTATATCCAATAGTGTCTCTGGGAGCTAAACTCTGCTCGTATCGTATCCCATACATTCTGCACTTAACATAATGATCTGTTTTCCATCTCTATCTTGAATCTTAAGCGTGGTTGATGACGAAAGACTCCAGTTTTGGTGTTACTCTACTATGAGGGGCATTAAGAAAGGTGAGTAGGTACTACTTATTGATACTATTTTACTTGGTTTAAATAACATGGCCGTACATAATATCAATACGATGTGAACATGAAACTTATTTATTCAGGCATAAAACCGTTTTCTTGTGATTTTTGCATTATTTTTACGGATCATAGGTGAAACGTAAATTATTGCCATATGATTTTCGCTTATAAATTTATCTATTTTTTAATCGGATTAATATTTTTAAGTAATATTTCTGTAGAAACATGAGGAAAACGCAATTTTTCTGCGGAAGATAGACTTTCAGGTCTGAAGAGGATATGATCGACGGAACTGTACAAAAAATTTTAATATGGACAATTTTAGCATTTTTTTAAATTACTTGATTAATTAAAATTGTTTGGTAACCATGAACTGTATTAGCTTAGTTACCATTTATTTGCATTCCAAATGGGTTCTTTGTTAATTTACTGCAGATATTTTCTATATTACAACAAAAAACAGTATTATAACATTTTATGCTTTTATATTTCAAAATTAGGTAAATTTTATTTAACTTTGCAATTGCATTGCAATTAATTTAACATTTTTCAAGGGCTACACCACAAGACATTAAATAAATAATTAAAAAAATAATTAAAATTTCAGTTTTAAATCGGGCTGAATTAATTATTCCTTAAAGATTACACTCCACAAGAACTCCATTCCTAGCAGTAAGGTACAATTTTATTGTAGCCCTTGCGCATTTTCTGTCTTTGTCTATCAAAACCTAGAGATGAGCTGAATTAAGTTAATTTTTTCGAAATAACAAGAAAAAGCTAATCAATAATTAACAAAAATTATAAATAAAATCAGAGTATAATTGCATTGCATATGAATCATCCGTTTCACAAAAATCAAAACTTGGAGCAAAGAATTGTATCGCCATCTCTTTTATTCAACATATTTTTTTAATGTTTTCTGATAATTTCATTCAGTTACCCTATTAACATACAGCTCCCCCACTATTTACATGTTCAGCTGAAATACTCCATATAATTATAATAAACTTAAAAAAGGGAGCAATCCCGTTGAATAAATATTATTATTATTATTCTTTCAAGCAGGTAAAGTTAAAGCATAGCAAAGATTTTAGTACTCGGAGAAAAATTAATGGATACAATAATATAGAAGGAATTGACTATGTCGACAAGAAAATCGATCAAGAAAACAACCTCATTGCTGTAATGCTTCCTAAAACAAGTGGTTGTCGCTCTGTGATACGACTCGAGGCGATGAGATCTCGGTTACGGCTCTTATATTTGACAGCGCCTTGTTTTCTGAAACAGCAACGTTGTTTGAATTCCAGTTTACAAATTTTCTCCACTCCGAAATGACCGGTACTCGTTTCATATTGGCACTTAAATAAGTACCCCAACCTAAACTGAAGTCATACGTCTCACCAATTCACAATGCAATCCATAGCTTCACCTCTCTTTATTCCAAATACTTTATAAATTTCTTACGATGATTTTATTTCGTAGATTATTCATACATCCATTTCAAAAATCTTTTGTAATCTTTTACACTTTCAAGTTTTTTTAAAAATGTAAAACGTGCTATATATTGGTGAAACGCTTATTACATTTCAAATCAGATCAAGTGTAGAATAGTACAACATATATTTTCATGACATGAATTTTTCATGATACTTAGTATGATAAACGGTCACATTTGGGGGACACATTGGTGCCATTAAGTATTGATATATTCATAAAAATTATCGTTATAAAATAGAAATACTAATTGTACAGACATTATGCATAAATTAATGAGTGCTTACTGCGAAAATTAACTAAAAATCCCAGCAGAAGGTCAGTAACTGTGAATCTAACGACCTCATTCCCCGGTGGGAATAAAATAAATATATATAAAATCGAAAGCGCACATAGGAGCCTTATGACGCCACACTCCATGCGTGTGGGAATATACATCCACTCTCAAGCGTCAAAAACTTCAAAAGGGCAATCCACCCACTTGGACTGCACTCATGGCCATTGTACCAGTCCGGATTCAAACGCTACTCGTAGAGGTTGTAAAGGTGTTCAGGGATATTGAAGGTGAAATAATGCATATACTCCTACATTCAGACTCGTAAACAAAGGGACTGCATAAAGGAGGCCAAATACTATCCCATATAAGGCTGATTTCTGTTGTCACCTCGGTCGCATTTTAATATATTTTCAAAAATGTCCGCGGCGCGATGATGAGTGCAATGTGATTAACTTTTTTCCAATACTTTGCAGTAATAACGTTTGTAATTGGGAGGAATAGCATTTAATTGTTATGAATTGGATAGATCATACAATAATGTTCATAAATTTCGGTAAATACACCTAATTATGCCTTATTTCCCTCTGAAAATTGGATCAATTTGTCCGTTAGCGACACGAGTGGCGCCTTTTGTAAACCCATTTAAATGCGCGGTGGTTGACAGCACATTTAGAGGCCGACTTAAGGGTCCTCTTTTGTAATATTCGTGCTTGTAGCTATGAACGTCAGAGTGATAGTCCCTCCCAACTTCCATCTCAGGTGTCCGAAAGGTTTAAAAGCACCGCATGGATGGAACGAACGTCAAGGTAGATGGAAGAGACGGAAAGAAATCATGCCACTTGCCGCCAATCGTTGTTCCTGTGGTCAATGATATATGGTCGTGCAGATGATACTAAAACACTGCTGAAGTGCTGGAGGCACTCATTCAGAGGGCACACGAGATGTAAACCTAATGGGAGAATGAGAAAAAGAGAGAATATCTTGCCAACGGGAAGCATAGTTGCGTTCAAATTTTTATTATTTGCTTTTGACTGATATATACCACCTCCAAGCGATGGATAACAAAAATTTTACTTTTCCGGTACTTTCATTAGCACAATGACATTAATTTAGCCTAAAGGCAATTCTCACATTACTAAAATAGTTCAACGAGAAGTATGCAGAGTAAAGGCAAATTTTAGTTTTGTTTTCATCTAAATACTACCCAAAATCAGCCCTTTTGAGGTAAAATCATTAACAAAAACCAACTTCGCATTTCCAGCATGGCATGTCATGCAAACTGCAATACTTTCATGGTCTACATTGAAAAAAAACATCTTTTACAATATTCCTAATTGTATATTCTGAATTGCATTGAGTAAAAGCCATCCTTAAGCATTTAAATGATTCAGCATGACTGCTGCACTCATTGAGTAAGAAAGCGACCTCAGCACAACTTTTTACCATTAATACAAACAAATTAGACTTAATGCGGTGGTGAATTAAATGATATAGGTAGGCCATGTTTAAGAAACAAGTAATTTGAAATTTAACTCGCTTATTTTTCAAAAGTGGAAAAAAACTCACGATTCGTACATATTTTTTGAAGCCAAGAGGCTTCCTTCAAGCAGCGAATGGACTCTATTCTTAAATATTTCTTTCTAAATTTCTTATGCATTAATCTACCAGTATTTTATAATTTATCGCGATAAAGCGATTGAAGAACTAAAAATAAAAACATATCCCTCCATTAAGAAACACGAATTATTTCCCAGCTACCGTAACTCATGAGAGTGTGGTATATAATGTCATTGTCTAACGCCTTCTCATAACTATAGAGATAGATAATATTTAGACAAACCCTTTTAATCTCAAACTAAATATATGCAATGTGGTTGCAGAAAAATAAAACTTTTGAACAGAATTGGTCAAGACGAGAAAGGAAATCTTCGATAAAAATAATTAAATGGGACAAAATTACCCTACCTTTTCTCGACTTACCCCTCTCTAATTCAGCCTTAACCTCGTAATCTATGGCCCTTATGAAGTCTTAGATGACGCATGAAGTAAAGAAAATTGGTTATTTAAGCCTTCAAAAAAATATACGAGTGCTACGGAAAAGAATATTTTACACTACTTCAATAAAATTCATTAAACTACGCGATAATGAAGTACATTAAGTTTTCACGCATAAAATCAATAACTGCCAATAAAATTTTATTACAGATTAGACTAAATAATGACATCCGAAATAGACCTTCGAGCAAGTAACCTGGTTAGCTATCAGCCATGCAGGGATTGCGGAAAATTACCAGGCGATCGGGCATTTCTTATCGCTGGCAAAATATTGTACTATCTAGCTGAAAAGCTTGTGATTCGGAAGTAATCCCCCACCTCCGTGCAAAATCAATTTTTACCGATATCTGACCTAAATAAATAATTCTAAGGGCCTAGATGCAGGTAAACATGAGATAATTTTCAATTGAGGTTAGCCAGAATTCCTGACGGGGAAGGCTTATTACCTTCAGTGAAACATTTTGATTGTTCAGCACAAAGTGGAATACAATTATGAATTCATGGTGAGCACGTGATGACACTGATAGTTATATTTCTCAATAAAACTGTCGCAAAATTGCAATACATCTTTAAATATTTTGACAATTTATTGCATATCTTTTTTCCGGAGAATAGTATCTGCAATTGATTTTGCCTGGAAAAAATCAGAATAATTATTTTTCATTAGGTTATTTAATTTACTGCAAATACACTGACGAATCAGGCAGAATAACACGAAAAGGTGTAGCTGTATACAAGACTTGTATGCAATATTATACATTTGTATTATAATTTATTATTCAAAATAGTGATGATATGTTGATGCAAACGCTACATTTTTCTTTTTTGCTAGTTTCTATGTTGTTGTGATCAAAATGTTTTCTGAATGTTTGAAACTTCTGCATGTTACTGGCAAAGTAAGCATGTTTCCCGTTCCAAAATAATAATGTATTAAGCGCACCATTGGTGGTTTTAGGGAGGGGCATAGGGGCTCGTGCCGCCCCCTGACGCTTAAAAAATAGGCAACATTTTTTATTCGGTTATCACTATTTTCATTTTTTTCTGTGTATCACGGAGCCTCAATCATTTAATTTCATATTCATAACTTTCGAATATTAAAATGGAGAGAATAATTCGCAGTGTAATTGTTGTATTTTGTTTTCAGTCACAACTATGAGATGACCGTTTGCCTGCCAGACCCTTGTATCCCCTGCCCCAACCCCAGAAAAAAATCCCGGATCCGCCCGCGAAACGTACCTAAACGCATGTATACTAGCAAAGATGTTGATATAGGAAAATTCCATTGCACTTGAAAACGGCAAGAAGCTACTTCGTTGCATAACTTATCCGCAAGTCAAATATAACCGAAATGCTTTCTAAGACAGTACGCAATCTATCCGAGCCTTGATGCATTGGTTGAAGTTTCTCCAATACGAAGACCCCGGATCATCACACTACCAAAATATTGCATGATAGTCAATGAAGGGATCGAGGTTTTCATCAATCAAATCCATCAGCAAGGCCACTCCTACATTCCTAGAGGGGCCTACAATTTTTTTACCACGTCGCAGATCGTCAAAGAGATAGTGAATGGAATTCGATGCTTAGAAATGATGGAGCGGGAGCCAAAACGATTTGTACACACAATATTTTCCCCTTTGACCTTTCCCTTCCTTCGCACACCCATTTCCTTTCACCTGATATTCTCTCCCTACCTCCCTCCGCCAACGGTAGCTTTCCCCTCCATTAACTCCATATTTCTCTTGTCCACGCGAACTCTGCATCCGCATTTTGAGCGTTTAAGTCCAGAAAGGCAGCGCTGCGGGCTTAGCAAAGCTACTTTATAGGGCGAAAGAGCTCAGGCAGATGAGCGATGAACTTCGTGGTACGGAATTCACTGAGAAAGGTTCGACGCAGAATTTACGGAAAAAGAAAATAATGCACTTAGAGGTGAAAAGGACGACACTTCAACTGATGCAAGGGAAGCCCTGATTTTAGAGATTACAGCAGTTAGAAAGTCATATTTCATTACTGCATACGTATTAAATAAAAAATTAATGCCTCAAATTAAATTAATTAACTAGGCCATCAGCTCTTATTGATATTTGTTAACAATATATATCGTGAAAAATCTCCATAATCCTCCCTCTTGTTACATTTTTTTCAAATTGCAATGTCACGCAGCAAGTAAAAAAATCAATTTGAATATAATTACTTTATCGTGAATAAAACCAATACCTCGGGTCATATATGATTGTAATTTAGAGAATTTGGAGAAAATAATTGATGGGAGTAAAGTAGCAATAGTGACAATAGTTCAATAACTTCCTTTTTGTTGAATAAATTGATGAAATTCTATGAAATAAAGTTATCCTGAATGTGAAAATGCGAGCTCCGAGCTATGTTTTATAGATAAAGATTATTTTAATAAATAAATAAAGATAATTACGGCAAACAATAAGCATTAAAAATAAGATTCCAGAAAAAAATATAAAGGTAATATAACAAAATAATGACGACAATTAGTTTCTCATCCCAACAATATACTACACAACAAAATACATAAAGTTGATTTCAGAGATAATTTCAAGCGCGAGAACTTCAAAATGGAGAAAAAGGTTGGCGTACTTTCACAATGAGAGAATGACTACACCATTTTTTTAAATTAAATCCTTGCAATCATTTCAAACACATTCCTTAAATTTATCATTCGCAGAGATTTTTATTCGATAGTACATGCATTGGACTGTAACACTTTATAGCATTTTGGCAAAAATATCCTATTCCACAAAATATCCGTGTACTTTAATATTTATAATTATTTGGCGTCCATTTAATAAATTAAATACCTTACTTTGGAAAAATGAGTAATTAGCATAAAGTTAAATAAGATACATGGCATTCATCTGAGAACAATCTGAAATAAGAGCTTTCATTACTTCTTGAAATGCTATATCCACTCCCAATATTTCAATAACCTGTCACCATCATTATTTCTTGCGCTGTAATTCAATGATAAATAAATTAATCATTCTGAACAATATCCTTTTAATTTGGATTATTGCAGGAAAAAAATTCTCTCATACTAATATAGCCAAGAATAAGAGTGTCAGAGATTTCAGAAAAGAGTCAATTTCTCAATTTCACTTCAACAACAACTTCGAATTATTCGGATTTAAAAATAATGCAAAAGCTATTAAGCTTTTATGATGAGATTCTTTCCCGGCGTATTAATTGAGTGAAGTCCTCTCGGGATTTCCACCGGTTGATTGGATTTAGAAACCGAAGATTATCGTAATAAAATACGTGATATTCTAGAAGACCAGGCTTACCGGAAACTGCATAGAGACCCCACAGAAGCGGTAACAAGAAAGACGATTTCCCTCATCAAGAAGTCCGGTTTAGCACCTGAAGAAGCAAAGAATCTACAACCTGATGCTCCGGCTCCCCCTAGGCTTTATGGACTGCCCAAAATTCATAAAAAAGGAGTGCCGTTAAGACCGATAGTGAGTTCTATCGCTTCGCCCACCTATAACTTGGCTAAATATTTAACATGGCTCCTTTCTCCGTATGTTGGGCTTGGTGAACACCATGTCAAAAACTCGGCCGAGTTTGTGAATATCCTGGATGATATTAAAGTGAAAGATACGGACATTTTGGTCAGCTTGGATGTTGTGTCCCTTTTTACTCGAGTGCCACTCGTTGACACCATTGAGTTGCTGCAGAATATTTTTGATGACAACACGGTGAAACTATTCCATCACGTACTGACGTCAACTTATTTCAAATATGACCAGGAATTTTTCGAGCAGACGGACGGAGTTCCTATGGGATCCCCTCTATCTCCAGCCATTGCAAATTTTTATATGGAACATTTTGAAGAAAAGGCACTCTCCACAGCTCCGCTACGCCCAAGGTATTTTTTCCGATATGTGGATGATACCTTCCTAATTTGGCCTCATGGGTCTGAGGCTTTAATGAAGTTTTTAGAACATATGAATAACCAACATAAAAACATTCAGTTTACTATGGAAAAAGAAATAAACGGCAAGATTCCTTTCCTCGATATCTTGATCCACCGGAAGAGTAATGGTTGCCTGGGACATAGCGTGTATCGCAAGCCGACGCACACGGATCTGTATCTGAATGCTCGCAGCCATCACCACCCTTCTCACAGAGCGGCGGTACTTTCTACCTTAGTACATCGTGCCAAAGCCATCGCGGACACGGAAAGTCTTCCAGATGAGATGAGATATTTGAAGAGAACATTCCGGCAAAATGGATACAGTGACCGACAGATCACTTTGGCCATGAAAAGAACTTTTAACGAAAATTTGTCGGGTGGGAAAGAAGAGTCTAAGCCTGTAGCCAGGGCCGTTCTGCCATATATGTCGACAGTATCTACTAAGATCTCGAACATTCTCAAAAGATACAATATAGAGACAATACATAAACCTATTAGTAAACTGAGGGACCAATTAGTGAAGGCAAAAGACCCCGTTGGCCTAATGACACCTGGCGTCTACCAGATTTCCTGTGAATGTGGCCAAATCTACGTGGGGGAGACTGGTAGAACGATAGCCACCAGGATTAAGGAGCATCGGAGGCATTTCAGACTTGGACAGCCTGATAAGTCTGCTGTGGCTGAACATAGCATTAATAGGGATCACCAAATTAAATGGGATAGCGCCAAATTAATCTGCCGTTCCAACAACTTCTGGGACAGGCTTGCTAAGGAGGCCATTGAAATTAGGCTTAATAAAAATAATTTCAATAGGGACACTGGATACAAAATTAGCAATGCGTGGAATCCCATTTTAAAGAAAATAAAAAATCATAGAACCCCACCGTTTCATAAAAATTCAGATTTTTCCGGCCGATCAGGGGTAACTTAATTGTTGCAATTTGTTTATAGTTACTTATAAACATTCTTTAATCAGTAAAAATTTATTATTCACCCTGAGGACGATGAACGAGGCGTTCATTGAAACGTTGGTGCCTATAAATCCAATCAACCGGTGGAAATCCCGAGAGGACTTCACTCTATTAAGCTTTTCATTATTTTGAATGAGATAATGATACTATTGATTGGATGAGAATGATGATATTGATACTATCATCCTGATGATAGCATTAGATGCTGAATCCCGGGTCGTGCTATTTAAAATAAAGTGTGGAATAAAACAAATATTTTATTCTATTTTATTTGACTTCATAAAAATAATAATCTTGCGATATATCTTTTTCCCTTACTACGCAACATCAAATGGAAAAGAAAATAACGGACGATAATGTTTTTTAAGCATGTTTTTTTTCAAAATACTTATAATAGATAATTATTGGTCAATTAGGATCCAAATGGCCTGAAGTATAAAGTATAGTGAGATGATTAAATACAGAGAGAATCCATCAAAGTTTGGCTCATTGTATTTAGGAAATTTATGAAAATAGGTTAGAAAAATAGAAATGTACTGGATAAGATTCAACCTCAAAGATAACTGACTTAATGCACAGTATTACGGGTATAACAGAAAAGTAGAATTAAAATTATCCATGTATCCACAAAGATTTGGGAGTAAATACTCAGAAGAATTATTTCATTCCACAAATGTTTTTAGCCACAAAGTGCTCCGATTCCCGTGCTAAGTAAACCAAAATCTGGAAAATATACCAGACGGAATGCAAATTACTATAACCGTTTTTGGATTATACGAATGCCTATTATGTACCCTAAAACCTAAGTATAAAAGAAGAAAATAAATTGATGAAGCATAATTAAGGCTGAGGTAAACAGCCATGCGCCATTGTTTACTTCTGTCAAGCACTAACAATGAACCAGAGTATGTAGCAACAAATTTCTCTACTGTGTATGTAATAGAACGGTCAAGCTCTTGTATCGACCTCAACATCTTTCCAACGTTGTGAAACATTTTTCCAGAACTTGAGCAATTACTTGATAACTTGAACTAACTTCCACCGAATCGCAGCTGCTAAAATTTCCCATTGAGAAAAGAAGCAACGTGACACAATATACGGGAGTATGATGGATCAATTTGATTTTCACTTTCAACGTGATGAATGTCAAAGTTGACTACTTTCGCCCGCAACATCGAGAAAATAGACGAAAATACCTCGTCAGCACAAAACTTGTCCACCAAGATAATTATGCACCATTATTACAATTTCTTCGGAAGCGAAAATGCTTTGCAAAGAGAAAGTAAAACGCGACGAATTCCACGCCCGTGTACATTTCTAAATTATTCGCTCGCTCTACCGCCTTAGGCCATATTCGCTGACTAAGTTAGCTCAAGGTTAGCAACACCGCCACCAAGAAACTCTTAACGACCTGGTATGGTCCTGCTATGAGGTACCAGTACCGATACCAGCATACCTTTATGGCACTTTCGGAGAATTAGATATCACAAACTGAAACTCATTCCACCAGACTGCATAAACGATAACCGTCACTCTACAAAGGTAAATAATATCAAAGGTAACCGTTTGAGAGGGCATACAAAACTCATACATAAGAATATCGTTTTCTTTTTTAATCTTTTCAATTCCCCATAAGACGCTTCTTCGATTAATAACTGAGGGAATCGCAGAGCCATGCCTTTATGTAGAATAAAACTGAGGATTACTTTATTTTCTTGTTGGATAGGGTGTATGTCACACTTCTAGACCAAAATCACATCACTCTTGCAAATAATACTAAGCAAGCAGCCTAAAATAATAATTGTTACGTGCCCGTGACCTTATGCCGTGTTTCCAAGGGCGCTAAACATTTTAGGTAATCCTCTTACTCAATGATGTTACGATAAATCCGTTTACTCAACGATGCAATAGTATCACTGGTATTGGACCAGCTAACATTATTTCACACTCTTATAATTTATAAGCTGATATACCCACACCAGCTGGCCTTCACTCTTCGATTGTACAGCAACGAGTTACAATGACCGAAATTATTTATCGCGCTCGGTTCCACGAACATTCTAAACTCGCAAAATAGCTAATCTCCTCTTTAGTCATTCCTGATCTTCGCCTCAGTGGTGGCAGGGGTTGATAACTCGTTTGGGTATCAAAAAGATGTGGGTGAACTTGTCACCACCTTAAGCACGGATTAAAGCATTTAACCATTTCGGTTCTTGTAAGATGGATCTGGTACTTCATACTCACTCTCACTCAAATAAGAATGCAAGTACTGTTCTCTGTATCAGGTTCCAAGTAACTTGTTGGGAATGAAAAACAGAAAGCAGGAGGCTTTTTAAATTATATTCAAGTTCGGTAGCTGCAGGAACAGGTGACCATAAACTAAACGGATTTAAAAGAGAAATACGCACAAAAATTCGCCTGTTGGGGAAAAGACTCCATTAAAATAATCTTTATCAAGCTACGAGCAAGTCGAGCATGGATAAAAGAGGATGCAAGAATATCGATGAATGTTGGGAGGAGATGGAACGACTTATCACACACTTGACGAAATATTTATTTAAAAAAAGACTAAGCAAATGATAGACAGCCACTGTTGAGCAATGGCAACTTAATGATGCTGGTTATGAAATAAAGCTACATTATCCAATATTTAATGTTTACTCTCATCGCAAGAGAGATTCAATTGTTCCAAATATGATTCCTAAAAAATGCAAATTTATTATATATACTCTTTTCAAAACGAAAAGCATGTTTGAATATGAATGAAATAATCAAGGATAACATCGTACAAAAATACTCCCCAAGGGTCGATGGTAGCGAAGCAGGTGATCAAACAATAGGTACTCGAATGTGAAAGGGAAGGCTCACCGGGATGCTCTCATAGAAATGAAGACGTAATTACAGACGAGCATTGTGTGTAAGGGAAACAGAGCATACGAAAATATCTCTCAAGGTCGGAAAGAGATCATGCACTTCACGAATTCAACATGAGAGAGAGGCGCCGAACAATAGTTGCCTTCTACTCTAAATCATTGACAGCTTGATGCCATTGGATATAGGCGACATCAACGTTGGATTGCTTTCCAAATACTCATTACGACAGAGGACTACTAATAGGTCCCAAAAACGCTTGTGGAAATAAAATAATAATCTCCGCTTCAAGCTACAAACAAGGTAAGCATCACTACTCAGGGTCGAGAGCAGCAAGTGGCCTCGTATTCAACTTTTTTAAAGAAAGACCCGTCGAAATACGATAATTCGAATAAAGATGGAATTATTTTACCCTTCCCTTAGCTACAATTGCAGCGCCGATAAAAGGGCTTACAATAGTTATCAACAAGAGGTGAGAGAATATGTAACCAGAGTCTCAGGGAATTAAAATAAAGGCTAAATGAACGATAGCAGGCCACAGTTAAACATCGACTGCTCAATGATTTTGGGTATGGGTGAAAACAATTGCATGCCCAACACTCCATTTGTTAGAAAGTACCACAGTGTTATACTGAGCCGCTGTTTCAATAAAAGCAAATTATGCCTTCCTTCAAACCACGAGCTCGGTGAGCACAGATCTACATCTACATTTTACCCTGAGAGCCACCTCAATGCTGTTCATCTTGGGGATATTCATGACGTGGCAGGGAGCAAATAACAGGGTGTATGATAGTATGTACTACGAAAGAGATGAACGGAACAGGTGCCCAGGGGCTTAGCTAATCAAAAGACAATGGGGACTCACCGAACGATAGTAAGCCACTGTTGAGCATGGACAGCTTGATGGCGTTGGGTATGGACGACAGCGACGTGCTCCCTCCGCCTCCATTCTTCTTCCTCTTGGGCTTCTCCAGATCGGCGAACCTCGTGCTCGAGTGAGAGCGGTGTTTCCGGTGCGCCCCGCCGTGCGAGCTAGCGCCGCCGTGACCCGAGGTGCCCGCCCCGCCCGCCCCGGAGGCCCCGCTCCGGCTGACCCCATCCCTGCCCCCGGCGGACGAGGCCCCAGTCCCTGACGCACCCCCCGCCCCCGTTGTGGCGCCTATCGAAGACAGCGTGCAGACACCGGACGCTTGCGCCAAGCACCGGCCTCGCAAGCCTTAACAGCGCCCTCTCCTTCCCGCGCGACGACGCCGCCGCCTCGTGGTTATAAGGTTGACCGGCGAGGCGAGGAAGGCTACGGTCGGTCAAATGGGGCGAACGTCGTTCGAATGGCACCTCAAGACTCCGAACTCCACGTACGAAACACACCCGAGCCGAGTCCCCACACAATGACGACTACTATCCAGGTTCCAGGACAATAATCCGATCCCGCTACACGGTTGAACAGCGAATAAATCGACCGGGAATATGCGAACAATCTTCCCGTATGACGAGTTTGTTTGCGCGCCGAGGTGTTTCGAAACCGGGCTGTAACACGTACACCAAAGCGGGCGACACGGCTACTCCACTCCTTTTTACACTTGTTGTCTTTTCCACACTCCACCCAGGCTCTAAATGGGCTGCTTATTATGCAACAAAAAACACACTACTGTCCACACCTCCAGAGAGCACCGATTAAGGGCCGCACCCCACGTCGCTTATAATCCTCGCATCCCCGCCTCGCCTCAGGGACCGACCAACGTGTTCCGCTCCCCCAGTCTCGGGCGACGAGACTACCTCACTCCTTTCAGGGCTGTGCGCGACTGGCCCCGCCGACGCGACGATTTCGAAGTCTCGGGCCCGTGGAGCGGCACACACAGCACCACCACCGGAGCCGCTCCTCCTTACCCCCCCTCCCCTCTCCGCCGCTCTCGCAACAGCGCCGCTCCCTCCACACCCCTCCTCCCGCACCCTCGCCTCTTTTCCCCTCCCGCGCCTCACATACACACACCCGAAAGCCACTCTTCTTCCCATCCCACCTCCGTGACGTCACGTTCTGGCCGCACCTCATTGGCGGCGGACACCCGCTGTTGGTTTCCCCTTTCTCTTTTACCGCACCTTTTCCTTTCTCCTTCTTCATCTCTTTTTTCTACGCACTCACTTTATCTCTTCATCTACTGTCCTTCTCGAAAGGAGGTAAACCAGCTTGAAAGGGTGGGAGAATATTTTTGGGGGTGGACTTGGGTTTTGCGAGGAAGGTCATCTAGATAATAAAGGGCAATGATTAGAAGTTTGAGATGGGTAATGTATGCATGAACAAGGCCAGTATTATTGCTTGGGAAACGTATTTTTACCTTAAGTATTAATTCCAAATCGGGGTTGCACTTCGCCTTCACGGTGAATATGCATTGTAACTGGGAATACGCTTTGGGGGAATTGGATGGCCTGGGCTGGCGACCACCCTCCCAGGTAACGGGGGGTCCGGGAAAATTATTGAAAAATGACATGCCTGGAAAAACATTTTACATAATTTTGGCAAAAAAAATATTTTTAAGCAGATGCAGTCGTTAAATGTCAGAACTTGACAATAGTTTTAAATATTTTTTTACTTCTCTGACGTTTTGGGAGGGATCTATCCCCTCATATACCCCCCCCCCCCCCCCACAGTTACGCCACTGCACCTCCATATATCCATTTGCGAAGCTTATAGTTATCTGTTGGGGAGTGGGTGGAGAGCAGCAATCCTGCCGGATTTAGGTGCTACGGAATATCCCCCCGGGAAACGGGGTGTCACCGAGCCCTCGCCCGCAAAATTTGTTTAAATTTCTCCCTAAAAATAGCATTATAAGTACCATATAAGACTAAAATTTATTTAAAAATTGATATTTTTGTTTTTATTCTACTTGAATATACAGGTTTCGTACTATTTTCATACAAATTATTATTGAAGTTGGGGGGAGTGAGGGGTAGCATGGCCTCCCCAAGCCTCGCCCATGCATGTATTATGAATTAAGTCAGAAACATTTTTCGGCGGAGATTAAGTCAAATGCGAGCGGAAAGAAATCATCATTCCCTTTGAGTGTCGAAAAACACTGGAATCGTATACGAATTCGATTTCCTTTTTGATTGAGTTTCAAAAACGAAGAGACCCGTATTTTGTCGTTTTGCGAATCGTCGCCAACTTTTCGAGATTATCGCGGCAAAAAAAACGACGGCCTTTGCATTTTCGCATATGAGTTGATGACGTCAGGAACTCATGATGAGAGGTGGGCCGCTTCACCGCTACTTCTCGGCTGTGTTCATAGCCCTCGCGTGGTAAATGGAATCAAGTTTTCTTCGTTCTTTCGTCGTTGATGTGTACTCACCTACAAGTGATTCCTGAGTTCAGTGGAAGATTCTTCCAGATTGAGTAAATGAACCTCAACTCTAATGACGTCAACAACTCATGAAAATTAGGTGACAACTTTGCGTTTTTTCTTTAATTTAAAAATCACGACTGAATGGCTGCGTGAGGAAGATTTTATTCTCGTAATCTCTCCTAAATATCTCTCCTGTATTTTCCTTCCCATTCATCTGCCAAATTCGTTCGATAGACTGCAATTTCGGGTAAGAGCGAATGAGCCTCGGAGTCACCATTGACAACGAGGGGCGGATTCAGCGTCAGATTTGGGGTGGGGGAAGCATGATCTGGGTTTGGGGATCATGGAGTACCCCGCGGGAGAGAGAGGGGCGTTGTTGCAGTAGAGAGTGCTACACTCTACAATAAATACAACTCAAACATCTAGTCATTTTGGGACTAGTTGCCATGTATTTGCATATACACTACCTTCACTCCTTTTCAGGGATACAAAAACTATTAAATTAAAAAAAATATATACTTTTTGAAAACATTTTGGGAGGTATACTGTGACACCCCCTGTGACACACACTGTGACACCCCCTAAATCCACGCCGACTAAAATATTATTTCCTTAATTAAACATGTTTTAATATAAACGATCAATTATTTGAGAAGAAAAAACTATGAATTTACTCGGAAATTGGCCATGCACAGTATTTGTAGAAAAGCTATAAGTAGCAAAAGTACCGATAGGTGAAGCGGGATAAAGTCTGCATCGAGTGGGGTTCCTCAAGGATAAGTCTTCTGACCTTTGCTGTTTTCATTGTCTCCTTTCATATTTTTCTATGCTCTTCAAGTTCTATGAGGATAAGTTCAATGCCTCGAATCTTCATCCTCAAACTTCCCATCTGGAATATCATCTTTTTCCTACACCCATTTCTTTTTTAAAAAGCACTAATTAATGGCATAAGAGATGAAATGCTTGGTATTCATTATATAGAAATTTTTCAAATTTTTACAGACACAATGACAATGCTACCCCACATTAATATCTAAAGGAATTGCGCTAACGATATAAATGATAATATTTCAATATTATCAAGAATATTATACTGAAATGAAGAAAGTAGTATATGCTAAATTGCTGCGTACTGACAGATGGATGCGTGTCACATGGGTAGGTACAAGTAAAATTTCAAAGACTACCACGACAATGTGCAGGAAATGTTTACACGTTTTTATTTACAGTTCACAGAGGCAGTCATGAAAGGTAGTCGATCCTTTCATGACCCATTCTCAGACTCAACTCCACCCTTTTTTTACGAAGTGTATTAACGGCTACCTAAAACGATGGACCGAAATACACAAAGGGTAAGAGAGTTCAAAGATGATGTCCATGATGAGGCGAGGACCTACCTTTCAAAGACTCCTTTGCAGGGCTTTTCGCAACCTAATTAACATCAGGGGCGGAACGATCGACAAGGAACGGATTATGCCTTTTGTTAGAAAAACCAACTCGCGGAAACGAGAGAATACGTTTGAATCTTGACGTTTGCAAGGGTAAAAAGAAGGAGACGTAGTCCTATTATTTTTCCCGACAAGTGAAAATCGATTACCTCAAACTCCACATGGGTCAAAGGAGAAGAACGAGTTTTGTCCAACAAAAAGCAAAGCAAAAACGAATCTTTTGACGAAAAGTTCGGAGTGGGAATGGGTGACGCCGTATATTCCTTTCGTAAAGCTGACAGAGAGGAAGTCGTGCGAAAGAGGTTGAGAGAAGATACATATAGCACCGTGAGTTTTATCACATACTATTCGGGCAGTGACAACAACCAATGGAGAAATAATGATATTGCATCTCATTAAATTTGATCGACTGCAAGACAATGTAGAAGGGAGTTACAGAATAATTCACATCTCTAAAAACAAAAATAATTGCAATAAAAAATAAGACATTGATAATCATAGAAACAGTTATTCTTATTTAATAAATCCAAATTTATGGTAACAATGATATTTAACTAGCTTATATACAATCGGTAAACAAAGCGCAAAGAAGGTATTTCAAAATTCTTTCTAATAAAAATACATAGTTCGAGACCTGCTGCTCAGTATTACGAGGGAGCACCACATTTATAGGAAAATTAAATGTATTTAAGCTGGAGCTGAGATATTTTTTACTTAATTCATACTTTAAAAAAATTATATTTATCAATTATATTTGTCATTGATGGAATATTTATAAAATACATATATTAAAAGCCGCAATTATTTATTCACATTAACTTTATTTTATGGCATGGTGAAATAATGCCTCAAAATTCCTAGAGTAATCTGTGAAAAGTGAACGGAATGCAATATTTATGTTTTAACTCCTTTACAATAATAAAATTAATATAAAAAAAGTCAATTATACATGGATGGAAAAGAAGAGGCAAGAATTTTGAAATACCTTATTTGCACTTTGTTTATCAATTGTACCTAAGCTAGTGAAATATCGTATTTACCATAATTTTGGATTTATTAAATAAGAATAAATTTTTCTATGATAACTAATGTCTTATTTTCATTGCAATTATTATTGTTTCTAGAGATGTGAATTCTTTTGTTATCATTTCTTTATAATCTTCCTAATCTTTTTTTTAATTACCTTCATATTCTAATATTTTGGCATTATTAAAGTCAAAGGTATTAATATTGGCTACGCCATGCTTTTCCAGGGCATATAGTATTTATCTATTTTAATAAATTATTATTTGCGCTGACAAATCCTGTTCTTTAAATACTGCATCGATTTACATGATAATGAATTTAAAAAATTAGCTGAAATTTGAATAAAAACTTAAGTATTTTTTAAACCACGTCGCGATTTTAAATGTTCGAACAATTCTCTTATTTGTACATAAAAATTTGATATCGACATAAAGTTATGATATTTTCGGAAATAAACCATATTCTAGTATCATTGTTGCTACTCCGTGACCAGAAATGTACTCTTTGTTCAAGCCCGGGAAAGATCTTCCACTACGTGACGTGAAAAGGAATTAGAAGGAGTAATATATAAGGAAATGGAGGAAAAAGCAAGAAAAGAATGTGAGGTTAGACAAGAGAGGCGCGTCGTTAAATACAGAATGAGAAACGGGAGCAGAGTCAATTATCTCGGGAATCAAAGGAAAAAAAGGGATTGAATTGATTAAGTTCGATTGGATTGACATTTCCCCAGAGATAGATGGGATAAGAAAAGTCTCGGATTCAAAGGAAAAAGAAAGATGTGACTGTTTCCCGGTTACGCCTCCAACCTCCCGATGGGCCAACTTCAACGATAGCAGACGGGTCTCTGAAGGGGGGAACGGTGAACTCTCTGAGGCTTGATCGCTTTCCGGGCGATGCCGATTGAATTCAGACGAGGGTCGAACATTGAGGGGAGGAAACCGGGGGGGGGGGGGAGCCTTGATTTTGGTGAAGTCCATGCCCCGCACAACAAGTTCCACCGAGGGTTTTTTTCCTGCACGAAAGCCCTGGCCAAACATTGTCTCGCGTGCCATTGAGCATCATGATTTCCAGCACGCGATTGCCGACGGGCTCCATGTGAGAACCGCCTCTCAGATTTTTCGCACGGGTTTATGAGACCAAAACTTCAATAATGCCTGCCCAGATACTTTTCCGAGGAAATATTTGACCCCAGAGTCATACAGAAAATTACAGGAATTTAGAGGCTTAGAGGTTAATAAAATGCTTTGCTTGAACTATGGACGCCACATTTTCACGTCACTCAGCATCGTAATGTTGCAAAATGAGGATTTTTTTTACACGCCGTTTGAGCTAGTTCCGAACTTTTTCCGAACGCAGTAAAAAGATTTTCTGCAGAGTTGGCATGAAGGGATAAAAAAGGAATTGCGATATAAATTCTGATTAATAATGCCCTTTTAACGCTTCAAAAATCGAATCGATATTAAGGTCAATATTTCGATAAAGTAGACCTTTATTCTCGACGTGAACATTATATCGGACACGACATGGAACTTTTCGTGAATTTCCTTGTGGCCACTAATAGCAGCCATTGTCCCTGCCCTGGAATGTTCATTTCGAAGTGGTCTCTTTGTTACCCTTGGATGGTGGACCCAATAGTTTACTCAAGTAATTCGAGAATAATTTAAAATGGAGAATTTTCCACACACAATCTTTGCCTACATTTTTGAGGCATTGCCTTTTCACAATATATTTGTGCAACGTTGATATCAACGCCAATTACGACACTATTACTATTTCTCTATTACAAATGTAATTGTAAAAAAATGATCACTCTGCAATCACCGCTGGGCTGCTGCTGTTTTCTAAAGCGATTAAAATGCGCCCTATGTAACAATAGTTTTAATGAATTACCTATTCGAAGTATACGCCAGAGTCTTTTAGGTATATATAGAAATATTTTTGAGCATCAATCATTTGAAAGAACAAAGAATGCCCTCTTATTTTCTATTATCTGAAATAATCCCGGCATAAGAAAACAGAAAAGGCATATATCATCGCAAAATTTTAGGAGACTCTCTGGGCAAAGGTGTCCTCCATTTCCAAGGGCGTACCCAGGAGAAAAAGTGGAGGGTAGGGGGCAAGCCATGGTTGTTCAAGTTGTAGGTAAGATTTGAGAATGGAAAAG
Source organism: Ischnura elegans (assembly GCF_921293095.1). Lineage (NCBI taxonomy): Eukaryota > Metazoa > Arthropoda > Insecta > Odonata > Coenagrionidae > Ischnura > Ischnura elegans. The sequence goes on from NC_060249.1 coordinate 91,569,854, forward strand.
GTGAATGAAGTCAACATTTTTAGGAACTTTTAACAGCTCTTTATTGGTTTAAAAAATAATTTACTTGAAAAAATATTATTTTCCTTAAAGACATTTGCGATTTTTGCTTCTAAGGGGGGGGGGAGCTGCCTCCTCCTGCTCGTCGCTGGGTGCGACCATGTCCATTTCTCTCGTAAGCATTTTAGCTACGCCATGAAGGGATAAATACTGATGATGCAAGGGAGAATAAGCATTTTGACCACAAATTATAATTGCATTACGTAGTAATTTTCTTGGTTAGGAAAAAAAACCGCTTAGTTGCTAACACTTCATTGAAAGTCAGCGAGCTCCAACTGTCGTTCCCATTTAAAATAAAGCAAAGTCAAGATTTTAACCGCGCGCGCAAATGCTAGCGATTACTTACGAAGCTTTACACGCTGCACGATGCCCCAATTGAATTTTTCATTCCACCATTCTGCTCTAATCAGAGAGGAGGATTATATATATGAAAATAATAGTGATAACAATTATATTTACTCCAAAAATAAATAAACATTTTAGCAGTACCTATGTAATATTGCACATAGGTAGGGGAGACCGGGGTAATACCGTATCACGTGGCAATACCGTGCACTTTAATTTTAGATCCGCTGGAGGATGTAGTGAGAGCTGGAAAGTGATGCTGCGTAACGAAGACGATTTGGCAGCTTCTGCCTTTACGCAAGTGTATGCGACGAAAGTTTTTCTGTTTTGTCAACTTTTCTTATAATTTTTCACGGTATCTTCTTATAATCTTTCATTAATAAGTTCACGGTATTAAATTCTAACTCGAACTGAGGTAAGTGAAACGTGTTGTTAGTGACTATATTCCAACTGGTGGTTTTGAATAACCCATATCATGGGCTATCTTTTTATACCAAATACAATTCCTCTCATCATCATCATCAATGGTCAACAATCCTAGGATTGGTTTGACGCAGCTCTCCACTCAGTTCTCTTATCAGCTAATCTTTTCACACCTACGTATTTCTTCTCTTTCACATCTCTCTTTACTTGTTCCATATATTTTGTTCGAGGTCTTCCTTTTCCATTCTTGCCTTCCACTTGTCCTTCGACGATTGTCTTCATCAGGCCATCATGTCTCAAGATGTGGCCTATAAGGTTGTTCCGACTTCTTGTTAAGGTTTTCATGAGGCTTCCCTTCTCTCCTACTCTTCTTAGGACTTCCTCGTTACTAACTCGGTCGATCCATTTGATTTTCATCATTCTTCTGTAGCACCATATTTCGAAGGCCTCTAACCTTGCTTTCTCCGCGGTCATTGTCCATGCCTCACTTCCGTATAGGAGCATACTTCAGATGTAGGTTCTTATGAATTGTTTCTTTACTTCCATATTTAAGTTTCCCGCTGTAAGCATGTCTCTCTTTTGGTGGAATGCTCTCTTCGCCTGGGCTCTTCTGCTGATAATTTCTTTCTTACTTCTCCCGTCACTAGTTATCTTGCTTCCCAAATAACAGAATGCATCCACCTCTATCAGTTTTTGCTTCCCTATTTTAATGTTAGTCTTGACTTCTTCTCTTCTGCTGCATACTAAGATCTTGGTTTTCTTCGTGCTTATTTTCAGTTGATATCTATCCATTACCCTACCCATATTAACCAGAATATTTTTCAAATCCGTCTCTGTTCCTGCTATAACGGCTATGTCATCGGCAAATCTTAGCATGCTAATTTTTTCTCCATGGATATACACTCCCAATGCCTTTTCTTTGATTTCATTAATGGCTTTCTCAATTTAAACGAAAATTACGGGTGTCAATGTACAGCCTTGTCGCACTACTTTCCTAATTCTTGCTTCTTCACAGCTGGGCCCTGATTTTATCATCGCTACTTATTGTTCTTATTTTAGGTTAGGGTTGAAAATACAGCGTCATACCGTTCTGGGGAAATTCCGTACACTTTGCATGGGATTATACCGTGCAAGGCACAAGGTGTACGTTATTTCCCCGTTTTGAACGATAATGCCCCAAATATTATTATAACTTTTCTGCACAACTTGAACATCAAAATATTTATGTTTTAAGAATGTTTATGTGAATAATCAAGGGCCTTTGATTGGGAGAGTTACCAAACCTCCCAAGTACAGGCGAAACTCGACAGTCCGAATACGATCATTTTTTACAGAGCTTTCATATAAACTAGGTAGGGAGAAGCAATAGGTTCGGTAAGACCACTGTCGGCGTCAAAATTATGTGCCGCTTTACTTTGCAAATTTACATCTGGACTTCTATGAATGCCATAATAATGAATCATACATCATTTTAAATAAAATTTTATTCTCAATTATAATTTTTTTATGAAAATTTCAAAAATCAAGACACGGGAGTGCAATAAATGACTCCGTGCACCATAAAAATAAAACTGATTGCAACACTTATTAATTCAATTTTTCTATGATCCGAAAATACATGATTTTTATGTAGTATAGATTATACATGGGCATTAAAAAATATGCCGGAGCGAACGAATACTGCGTTGCCATGTCTTGCGCGAGAAACTTTGCTTTCTGCTAACCGGCACTGGCCCAGCGCGGCCCCATTTTGCAATTTATAGTAGTTATTAACATTCACAAATATCAATATTTTTATAGATTATGGATCAAAGAAAAATTGCAAATAAATTAAGAAGTGTTTCTATCAATTTTATTTCTTCTTTCGGGGTAAACTGTACGACTAGATAGTGTTTAAACATTGTCGTTATTTCACAACAAAATATTCACTATAAAAATACGCAAAAGCCATTTCATTAATTTACATTAATGTTTGCAACTTATTGTGGAAGATGAATGTTGTGGCCGTAGTAGTTTTCCCTAGGTTGAGTTACAAAGTTCATGAAGTTGACAAGACGGCTAATTTTATGGTGCGCGGAATCATTTATTGCACTCGCCTGTCTTGATTTTTGAAATTTTCTTAATACAAAAAATAAATCAGAATTGAGAATAGAATTTTCCTTAAAATGATGTATGATTCATTATTATGGCATGCACTGAAGTCCAGATATAAATTTGCAAAGTACAGCGGCACATCATTTTGACGCCCACAGTGATGGTAGGTAGTGCTTGGCTCCGCGCTTCGGTTGCTTGAGAAATTAAGAACACAACTTTCAGAGCAACATTAGATTCAGACCTGGTTACCACCCAGTGTATCTCTATGGCTACGCGTCATTTTGAAGAAATAAGATAAGGTATCACTAAATAATTCACTGGATTACTAAGGACGACCATGGAATAAACGTACCAAATTTTTTCTTAGCAATCGTAAGCAGGAATTTTTTTTTGGGAGGAAATGGATTAAGTCAATCGGAACTTTTTTTTCTGGGAAGTATATTCTAAAGAATGGGATATACGTATATAGGGAACTCAGGAATCTCAATTGAATGCAAACTTTGATCCTCCACTCATGTTTCCAAAATATTTTCCTGAAGAAACATTTCCATCAATATACCAACCCAATCAGCTCCTGAACCAATCAAACAAGCGGTCGGAATATTCTCCTTTTACAGGTGGAAAGACCAAATTGTAATCTCCTGGGTTTGGGGAATTCTACGGGATCAGCGCGACGGAATCAATTTCTCGGAGACCGAGCCAATTACAGGCTTCCGCTGGAACACGAATCTCGCCACCTGGTCCATTTCAGAGCGAGCCACCTAGGTCGCACTTGTGTGTCATGTGCAATCGGCGAGATTATTTAGATCCACGTCTCACGTTACTGACACTGCCGCTTTGTATTGGGCGGATACAGAGATATCCATCCGAGGGTTGAGAGATTGGAGGAGATTGGAAGATTTTTCCCTTCAATATATCTTCGATGCGGTTCCAATGAGCTCTCCCTCTTCAATTCAAGAACTCTTCTTTTTCCAAGACCTTTCCTTGATTCCTCGTAGGAAGATACAGGGTAGAAATGATCGATTAGTATGAATTAAATAATAAAAGATTTATATTCCGCAGAGCGATAACTTTTTTAACTTATCGTCACCATTAGCCCATAAAATATTTTTGAAAATCTCATTTTCTGAGAGACTTTCCCTAAATTTAAAATTTAAATAAGACTTATTAAGAGAATGCTAGTATAAACGCAGTATAAAATGTTTTTAAAAAATATATCTACTAAAAATTCCGCGGAAATATTTGATTAAAACACTAACAATATCTTTTGAATAATGTCAAGAAATAAGTTTTCTTGCATCGTAATAAGGCAAAAAAAGTCTTATAACCAAATTGATCCCTTTAAACACAAAAAATGATAAATTATTGATGGTCAATATATTTTCTGAATCGAGTATTTTTTCCTCTATCAGGCTCATTTATTGAACTTTTACTGTCTGGATGACTAAATGTAACTCTAAAATTTGAACCACATTACAGAAAAATCTAATGTGTGAAATGTTTGCCTCTACCCAAAACATGAAACACATGCATAGATTCTGCTTAATGGTATAAATTCCAATTCGCGAGAATGATTAAAAATATTTTTACTTAAAAAATTTAACAATACAAAATTGAAATCGGTTGGGGAAAGAGGAATGAATAAAAACACCTGTTATCAAATAAAAAATATTATGGCCATCGCAAGAAGAAAGTTACTTAGTATTTTTAGCCTTCAAATATTATTTATAAAAATACTAGGCGGTCAGAAATAGGAAGCAATTGTACATAATGCGCTCTTTGTTGCAAAATGTTTGTGATGTAATTACTTAATCGAATTTTCAAGTTTTTTACTAACTTTAATTTTCAACATCAGGCATAAGAAGAAATTGTGAGAAATTTAACCAAAGTGAGATCAACAATATTCGAGAAACGTTGAAAACAAAACCCTCAGAGGAAAATCCTTTTTGATGTTATATGCTAATAATATCTGAGCCTAGTAGAGCATACATTAAAAATAGATCAAGCCTAAAGAATGTGAGGACCTGGGCCCGAAACACGTGCCCTGTTATTAGCACCTTTTAATGTGTAACACCACACGGTGGAAATAAAAAATCATGAGCAGGGTATTTGCATTAATTTGGTCAACCATTTTACAAAGTTTTTTTTACCTGAACTTCCAAATTGAGGTAGTTTCTCCAGGAATACGGAGGCCACCTGCAAGTCGGATAGGTGAAATTTTCATCTGTCTTTTTCGTGAGAACTGATCCAATCCTACCTAATCGTTAATTACACATCATCTCTAAGGATTTGAAACCCAATTCCGTCATGATGTACTGTAATCATTACTCAAAATGTTAAACGGGGATTTTTTTAATGGTTCACAGTGCATACCTTCGACAAGATATTTTTGAAAATTCTTAGACAACGGTAACACCAGGGTGTTAAAAGGGCCGGTCGATAGATACCGAATCGCAATGGCCTTTGAAACGAGTTTCTTGTACTAATCAAATGGCAGACAAGGTATGATTTCTACAAAGAGAGAAAATTGCACGAGGGAATTCGATTTTTTTTAAATCCCAAGCGCAACAAATGTCCCTCAATAAATACCTCCTTACCGGGATATTTTTTGGACCGAATCAAGAGGTCCTTTATCTATCTAAGTGACCTTGTGGGTCCCGGGACGATTACAGGTTGGCGATATTGGGTTGAAGGGTATTAAATGGAGAAATATCGCGTGAGTCGAGGAGATAACCTTCTGCATGTGAAGTCGATTGCGTGTGCCCTGAGAATTTGACTCCAGCGGATAGCCGAGGTCAAACACTTTGCTCCGAAGCTCATTCATTTCAATCCCTCCAGCAGTGGTAATGAAATATCACCGAGATTCTCGCACTTTCACCCCCTTCTAACTTCGCGGACTTGCTTGCATACTTTCTAAACTTAGGCCTCAATCACACGATCATTTTCTTTCGTCGCGAAAAGTGATCACCAGAGCGATCGCTTTTCGCGACCGGAAAAGTGATCGCTCAAGTGATAATTTTTCTGAATGACACGGTCCCTCCCGCCGTCGCCTTTCGTATCACTTCCGATATTACACCTCGTTGTCATAGGACCCGCATCACGAAAATATATAGCGTGTTTATCTATGTCGTTCCCACGATTGTCAAACGTTGCGCTGCAATCGCTCCATACGGCCATGCGTTCTGATTGGCTGATATGGGGTTTTAGTGACGGTTTCAGCGACGGAAAAAGCGACCGGGCGAGTGATGAAAAAAGTGATGGGAATCCTCATCATTGGAGTGATCGCAATAAACAATGCCGGCGTTCTCTAGTGATCGCTGTGATAATCACTTGGAAAAGACGGATAAAATGATCGTGAGATTCAGGCTTTAGATAAAAATAGACGCGAGAGATTATCAGTTTCTGCACTTACTATCAATATTTAAACGGAAAAATCCAAGAAAAAGTGATTTTGATGGTTCTGATTGGCTTTTCATTATTGCAGCATGCCTGCATGGAGTTTATTTCCATTGTTAATTTTATTTTGATGACAAATACTCTCCACCATAGTTGATACTTACAATGGAGGCGAATTGACAGGTGTTTAAAAAAAACTATTTATAATTCTTTTATTTGCTTATTGTATCCCCACTTCCCAATTTTTTTAATTCTGAGAGTTTCAGTACTGGCATTATCTTTTGATTGCTGCACAGCCATCTTGAGCGCTGTTGTTATATTTACCCTGATTTTTCAAATAATCATCGAATTATTTTAAGACAAATGGATTTCAAAACTATTAACTCCACAGTCTCCATTGGAAGATTCGTTTGGAAACGCGCATTGCTTCATCACTGAGTTTATAGACGTCATCAATTCCCAAAAATATGTTTGCTATTCATCATCTCCCTAGAGACATAATCGTACCTTTTCATTATATCGTAGATTTATGAATTTGATTTTTAGGACCAGAAAACACGGTAATTCTCAAAATTATAGAAAAGGGAAGCTCGAAAGTTTTGACCGCAAGATTCTCCAACGGAGACTACAATGGAAGAAAATATTTAGCCTCCGAAATATACAGGAAACTATAGCTCCACGAACTGTAGACAAATACAACCAAACCCGTGTATTTTCGATGTATCTATGTATTTCCTGCACAGCCTTCAGGAGGAAAGTCATCGTCCAATGATATCAATGAACACCGAATAAACCTATAACATCCGCGATAAATTTAATTTAAAAGTAAAATATCAGTTAAAATCTCCGAGGAAATGAATATTAAACGCCACTGCAGCAAATTCTCATAGAATCCCGATCCGGCAGAGGAATGTTACTTACTAATTATTGTTGAGAAGAAATATCTCATTCCATGGAAATACGATAAAAATCCTGTATTTAATTTGTAAAGTATGAGGCGATTCACTGAATATTTAAAGAAAATCTGATAAAAAATACAGAGCAATTCTACGCAATTCCAATCAAGCGTAGAACTGAGAAAAATACTGATCATAGCAGTACATTGAGGTTATTGAAAACACTTGACTAAATTTAGTTCCTACTGTTTTAGATTCCCTTATCTCTTGCTTGTGAGTGAATGTTTTCAAAAACAGTCTCCTGACATCGGTTACATGCCACTTACATATCATTCTCAACCCCACCTTCCAAACAGTTGCGCCAAAGTAATTTCTGCTGATATAATCTTCTTTGATTCGCCGCTTTCCATCACGTGTTTTATAACAATTTGTGCCACCATTTGAAATGAGTGGAGAATGGATCAAATCGATGTCAAACTGAACTGCAGGAGTCAGTACTTTTAAATATCTAAGGATTTATGCGTGGCTGTGAAGAATGTTACGTTTTTTTACATAGTTTTAGTATACCGGGACTAGCCACGGTGATAAATTTATGGGAGTCATTCGCAATGTACAAATTGTGCGAATGATTCACAGAGAAAAAAATCATTCGCCCCAGACGAAAAAATCATCCCGGTCAAAGCGAATGATTTTTTCTTTGTGGATTTTTCGCAGTGTATTGATATATTCAAAAATGATATATAAGATACAATAGCACATTAATTATCGAAATCAATGTAACTCTTAAATGACTTTTGGTTAATTATTATTACGGAATTAAGATGCGTGATTATATGAAGCTCCCGAAAAATGTTAATCTTGCGGATTTAATCCTGTTCAGCGGATGGGTATTTTAACAAAAATAGGATCAGAACGGTATCTGCGTTTTTCGAGGTGGTGATCCGAAAAATGCAAGTAATTTTTTCGCCCGAATCCGGTAGATCCAGTCAAACCACGCAATTTCCGTCACTGACAGATTTTAATATTATCAAGACTTCACGAAGTTGTTCACTTCCAACCTTATCCTCTGGTCACGATCAATAAGCATTCTAAAAAGTTTCTTCCGAGCGTAGCCGGAGTTTCATGAAAATTAATTCAGAGAAAAACCTTTCCTTTTTCTTCACTATATCCATGGCCTACGGAAGAACTTTTGTTGTCGCCAGCGTCGAGAAGTTTCATATATATGTAAACTTCCATCTCATCACAGGAGCAAGGTCACGTTGGGACCAAGATGAGCCATGTATCCAATAGCATAGTGAACATTCTTCATACTCAGGCCTAGGTTTCGAAAATCCATTTCACCTCCATCTTTCCGTATCTTTGAAAATTTCTTTCCCTATTCTACCTCTCCATCGAGTCATCTGCGAGAAAACTATTTTCCATCTAGCTCATTTTCTCCATACACATCGAAAGAAACATTCTCCCACGTCGGTAAAGAAGTCATCTACTTATTGTGCATTGCTGCGGTTTCATAATTAAAAGGTTATCGCTAAAAAGTTTGTATTAATTTTTCACTGTAGATTAAATGGGTTTGAGGGTGGTGTGAAGCCTTATAGTTTAAGTCTGATTGGATAATCATCGCTGCTTAAGATATACGACCTCTGAATCATTATGATGATCGACGTGAATACTCTACGAGAAGATATGACGAAAAACTGTAGATACAATGAATCAAGTTATTACAGAGAAAGTTTAAATATTTCCACAAGCTTACTAATTACAATTCATATTAGGCCATCCACCCTTAACATCGCTCATCCTTCTCTTTTCATGTCGAGGTCAACGCTATAGTTTCCGCGATTCTGACTAGTGAAAAATGTAAGAGTTTAATATCCGATTTACTTATATTGAGGGCCTCCACCTTGTCCTCGCTACCCGTCATGGGCTTTTTATCTACCCTCTCCAATTCCTAGGTGTCAGCATATTTCATGAACCCTGTTGTTTTCAGCAAAACTCCCCTGCTGATTTGTGAATGAAAAACTTTGCTGTTTCTACATTTTGGAACTTTATTTTCCTGACTAGTTCTTCCTGACTAGTCCTTTATAGTCCTAACCAGAGCTAGTCCAATGAATATGATACAGTGTATCGAAACTAGTCAGGAAAATAAAGTTCCAAATTGTAGAAACAGCAAAGTTTTTCATTCACAAATCAGTAAGATGGATTTCTACAACGTGAAGGCCTGTACTATTCAGTGCATCAAAACTCCCCTGTTTGTTTGCCTCGCTTGACGAAAAGTGAAATATAAAGTAGAGGTATCTGAAATCTTCATCTCAAATTTGTGTTGGGAAACGTAATAGAAAATTCTGGCTCCGTTCCAACGTTCAATCTCTTCACTTAGAAAGAGAGTTGCGTTTTTTTCAATCCCGCAGCGTCGTGACGCATCGTCTTATCTCAACCCCTATTATTTCTCCAATAGCATTCTTCTTTCGTTTAGCTACGAATCTTCGCTCCTGTCTCTTAACAATATTTTCTGCTTACCCAAGCCAAATGCCTCTATTATTTATCCTCACACTATTCCTTACTCCATTTTCTTCATCTCAAGGACCCGGTCACCACAATTTTTTTCGCTCCCAGTGCTAATTCACTCCTCCATAATTCTGCAATTCTTTCTCACATAAGGGAGGTTTTGTATTTCTCATTAAAAGCGCCTCATCATACAGGACACTTTCCTCCTACACCCCATACTTTAAAATAGATATTTACTGGCGAAAATTCTCACAAGTTTTGGTATCGGCAAAGGAGACAATTCCTGTCACACTTTGATTACACTAAATAAATTGGATGAATTGATGGCAACGGGCATGGGTAGTAAAGATTTTGGCTATGAAAATCCCTTTGATATGTAATCATCGAATAATTTTTTTAAAACCTAATCATTTTAAAATAAAAATGGCACGTGATAGTATTAAAACGTGAGAGCACAGTAGATCCTATTTGAGTGTGTTAATAAAAGTTCAAGAAGATAAGTAAAATAATCTTCAATAGGTACTTTGAGTAACTCTCACCACAGTTGACTAATTTATCTCAGCATCTTTAGTCATTCTGTGGCATTCATTTCTTACCTACTAGTAGCAAGACAAACTTTGCAATTTTTCAGTTCAATGTAACCCCCAAAGTGTTAAAGCGAAAAGCAGAGAGTGAATATCGGTTACTCTGGTAATGTACATGAGCTTTTACTACAAACTTGGCTGCTTTTTTAGACTAATAGTGTGGTTTCCTATTATTTTTTTATTGCCTAAATCGAAAGATTATTACTCCTGGAGTACGTATTTCACGCTTTTAGATTTTTAAATGACGATATCTATTTCTCGCGATTAAATGAAAAGTGAAATTTTTCAAGCGCGCGAAAACGCGACGCGTAAGTATGAATGCCGGGAAATCTCTCCGTGTGACGTATTTCTGGTTCCCGCTGCCGCCCTGTGAGGTGACCTTGAGGCGAGCTTAGCGCTGATGCGACGCAGGCTGCTAGCGGGTAGCTGAGTACCCTGCTGGCTGGTAGCGCTTGGCTTAAATAAAGATTATTAATACTTTATCAAATGAAGAAAACTTTTCGACCTTAGCCAGTTTTAATAAGTGATTATTAAGACATGTTTCCCTGGGCTCTGCGCCTCATGCATGCATTGGTAACCTCAGACGAGGTTACTTAACTTTTAACGATACATTGAAAAATTTCTAAGTATGAATTTCCCGTACGTCCTTCAGTTATTCTAGTGTACGTACGGCGCAAAATTTTTTTAAGTCCAGAGATTCCAAGATGGCGCTGGGCGCAATAACAAATGACAACAACATATGCGTATTAATGAATTAAAGTTTTTATTAACCTTTAACATAAAATTGAACATCACCAAAAACTCCAATGGAACCAGAATCTGGAGTTAAATTACTTTTACAAAATACAATTAAACGGTCTTCAGGTTTAAATCTCATACACCTTTTAGAAGTTAATACATTCGAGGAAACAGTAGTACAATGCTCCTTTTGATAAGATTGAAAATTATTCATTTGAATAGTTTTATAACACAAAACATCAGATGCAGGAAAACTCTCCAAGCCACCAATATTCATGGTTACATTATTAGGTATCCTTGCGAAGCAAATAGTGAGCCAATATGAACCTTGTACATTGTGATCATTTCCAACAGCAAAGGTAAACTTAAAACCAAATAGAGTTCCAATAGTATCAGCAACCCAAACATTGACAGCTCCAGCATGATTAGTGCAGTCCTTGATTATTTTTTCCACTGGTCTCCGAGGAGCCCATCTACTTATAAATACAGTAATGGTGGGTAACGAATCACAATCAATGGCTTTCGTTTTCTTTGATGAAGGAAACTACCCTATTCCTTCAGCACGCTTCTCAAAAGTAGAAATACATATGTTCAATCACTCAGAATACTATCTGAAAGTGATCACCGAAAATTGCAATTTTCGGCTGAGAAGCCTCTTGAACTCAACTTTTCTCACAAAAAGTTGCGCCAGTCAATTAATATTTAGGAATGATACCGATTATGAAAACTAAAATTGTCAATAAAATGAAAACACGTTATACCGTGGGTTTCAAATAACACCAAATTTTCCTAGAGTAATTCACCTTCTCGCTTCATCACTATATTACATAGAGAGGAAAATCTATTCGGAAAGAGGTTAATTTTTCTTTATTAACTATCATGATCTGTTACCTGCCTCACATCAGTACATTAAATCTCTTGATAATAAACCGAGAAGATTAATCGGCAAATAATCTTCCATTTCCCAGAAGGAGCATACGGATGCCTACGTTTCCTAATACCTCCTGTCTAACACATGAAGAGTATCTTGATACATTCGTAATATAAATTAAAATATAAACGTGACAGTAGTAGATACGGGAGCGAGTATCGTGACGGGTAAGCAGTCAGGAAGCATAGTTTTGGTCTGTGTAAACTTGTTACATGACTGTAAGATCCATTTTCTCTAAATTAAAGAAAATAACCCTGAATGTATCTCCAAACAGTGGTAATCCAGAAAGGAGTAATTAACACGAAATGGGAGAACTTGTTAATCAAAACAGAAAAGGTAAAATCGATGCAGATTTACACTGTGGAATATGCTTGTATCATGTATACAAGTACTTATCATGGATATAAGTAGTTATCACCATACAGTCAAGGACCTGAACCTTTGTCATCTAACCGTCCAAATTTTTATCGAAATCTCAGTTTGAAATTATTTTATCGGTGCAGGTTTTTTGCTCATCATATTCTATTGGAACCAATAGAGGAGAATGGGAAGAGCTGCAGAATGCGAGCCTTACGTTTATCATCAAAATTTTTAAAAAATTCTACAGTCCTGTTATCCCGATTGGGAACCAAAGGATTTTACCTTAAATTTCAATATAGTGTACTTCGCACTAATAGTTCAGGTAAAAATAACATGACGCAGTTTTTATTGAAATTTTCGAATAAAAAAATAAGCTTCCGGTACCGGGAATCGAACCCGGGCCTCCCGGGTGAGAGCCGGGTATCCTAACCACTAGACAATACCGGACTGAAAGGTATCGACAGGTAAATTTTGTTTGTATTAAAAAGCGATGCCACTATAGAAGACCGCTACATCAACATCATAGGGTGCATAGTTTGCCCATTTGAAACGTGAATGCAAATTGGGTTGCATATACTCAGGATAAAGCTGCTAGTAGAATTTTCTGCCTGAAGTTTCTCGTTGGAAGCCAATCGATATTAACTATTGCCCCGTTTACACCACGATCGTCGCGACGTTGATCCGTACGATCGTAACCTCAAAACGTCGTGTAGACGCGCAGAGTTACCATCGTAGGCCTTAGTACCTAACACTGCCGAACTTACGATGGTTAGCGCTAGTGTGCCAAGAAAAAAAGAGATCGAAATGAAGATCGATGCATATACGATTCTTTCGCGCCGTTGCAATCTTGATACAGTAATTGATATTTCATAAATAACTCTAATATATCAAAGATATATGGCAACGATTGAAGACATTATTCAGCAGGCAATGGAAGGACGTTAGGGGAAAGTTTTTTCTGATGTTCTATTTACCAAATGATATCGGATATTCTGTACTATACCAGTTTTATGCATTTCGTTATTTACAGGTTAACCCATAACCATGTATCCTTACATTATAATTCACAGATGATGGAAAATAACAAACATGCACAAAATGTTAACCAATTAAATCATTGTATACAGGATTTCACAATAAAATTCGCCAGAAATAACCATAACATTTAGATGAGGACATGGAGATATCAATACTTGTGCCGAATCAAGCCGAAATCTAAGCCTTTTCTAGTTAAATTATAACAGCAATATGTACTGTCTTTAATGCGTGAATATTCTTGAATGTTTTGACATATTCTCTCGAAGAATCTAGTTTCTTAAAGACTTCACGGACTGTTGTGACTAGGTTTAGTTTTATCTCATCATAGGTGGGAGTTGAAGACATAATTTGCTCTATGGTAATTAAAAACAAGCAGGTGAGGATTTATATAGCTATGACGGGATCCATTAAAAGTTACTAATAAAGGAGATTGGAACAATCTAAATATTAATTGATAATTTTGTAGAGGAATATGCCTTTGTTGGAGGATCCTTGGTCGTGCAAGAGTTTTCAAATTAACTAGGGAAAGAATATATGAAGTGATGTAATCAGACAAAGAGATTAATAAATCGCAATTATTTAATTTGAAAAATTTATTTTGGACACGTTCAATCCGGATGGAGTCGATATTATAGTAAAGTGACCAGTTAGCAAAATATTCCAATTTGGAACGTAGCAAGGAGACATATCTACTGTCTTTACCGCACGAATATTGCTAAACTTTGGACAGATTCCCATAAAGAAACCTATATTCTTTAACGTTTTACCGACAGTTCGGTCTAGCTTCAGTTTTAGCACATGAAAACATTAATATTCTTTTGCTTCTTAATTTCCAGGATTTCAATTTTCTCACGCAGTGTCGTCGTCAGTTGTTATCTGACACAGTTCCACAACGAGGGCAGCACTGAGTTACGATGGTAACTTTTAGACGTGTAGACGTGCAGTAGTCGCGATCAACGTCGCGACGATCGTGGTGTAAACGGGGCATATCCACACCCTAGGTAACGAAAATTATTGCAATTTTTGTTATGGTTTTCAGCGGACAGTGGCGCAATTTCGATCGTCATATGTTGTGCAGCCTATCAAGAACCTGGCACTTCAAAAAACTTTAAACTTTAATCCTGCTTTTTCTGCAATAGATACATATTTTATGCTGAGTTGGCTCCAAGTCGCAATCGCGAACCGGCATTCCTTAATCGTTAGATCAATTAAGGGTGCTTTGGTGCATTTTATTGTAGAAATCGAAGTTTCCATTTGCACAGAGTCACCAAAATAATGCATAAAAATACAAATAACCGTGACACCAATGTCAGCAATAAAATATTCCTTTCAAAAATTTTCAAACACTTCCTAAAATTGGTGAATTTGAATGATTTATAATGTGGTTCTCAGGTATAGTCCTGAAATTTTCTCCTCCGTAACAAACACCCCACGCTTCTCAACCACTTAAGCTCTATGTGCACTAATTTCTTTGAAATAAAAATATAATGAAACTGAGGAAAAATCAAAGAATTATACAAAAACAACTAATATACTGAATTCCATATAAAATCCTATTATTATGCTATTTCTGAGGAATCTCAGGAAATTAAAGGAACTTATCTTATAACTTGTCTTCAGTCGACGTGGATGAAGTATATGGTTAAGAAATGGATGGTGTATCAAAATTGAGCTTCATAGGCTGTAAAAAAGCAATCTTTAAAAATCCTTTCAAAGAAACCACCGATTTAGACAGTAGACACGGAACCAACAAATTGACTAAAAACGTCTATTCATTTAAACAGGATATTTTTCCTAACCTTTAGCCCTAGTTGTTGAGTAAAATGTAACGTTTTCTACGCTGACAGCGGGAGAAATGTATTTAAATTCTAATGTTGGTTGATTTTACTGCGGTCCTTCGTTCATCTTAGCTCCAATCCGATTCTTTTTGCTCTCTTGGGTTCAAATTCCTTTTTTCCTTATTGATTACATTTTTTCCTTCTTGATAACGTTTTGACTACCAAAGGTAGTCTCCAAAAATTTTGTTTGCTCCTTAGGTATAGCCCAAGCAGGGGTGCCGACTTACAAAAAATATTGGGGGGCCCAAACCGGGGATATTGCCCGAGGTAAGTTTATAAGTAGTGAGTTTTCAGTTTTTAAAGCTTTTGGAAGAGTCATATGATCAGCATTAGAACCCTGATAAATCGAATCCTACATATATCTGGATACTCAGGGGAAAATCGAAAATCCTGGCACATTTTTTCGTCACATCCATAACCAATTTTTGAGGGGACTCGGGCACCCTCAGGCCCCATGGAGTCGGCGCCACTGAGCCCAAGTTCGCTTTCCCTCATTGTTAGGGATCGCTAATGCAGCTTAACTCTCCCCGACCATCCTTCACGGCAGGGGGTGCCTCCCGGAATTTTCTATCCTACTGCCTATTTCGTATTGTTTCCTTTCCGCTTCACGATGCTAATACGCCTGCGACAAGTGCCCGAATGTTGACCCATCCCTTGGTAAGAAAGGAGGAAGGATTGCCCGGGAATATAAGGGTTCACTTCTTGCGAGACACTCGGCAAGACTAGAGGGAAAAATATTTCTTGGTTCAATCTCGCACAAGCTGGTAGATGTACTCCCGCAATCAAAGGGTTAAAATAACGATGTTCCATTATGCCTTGTAGAACAGGGTTCCATGCAGTGGCGGATCTATGGGGATCTATGGGGGCTCTAGCCCCTACCCATTGGGTCGAAACAAAAACTAGATAAATGCCAGATAAAGTCTTTGAGGGTTACCACTTTGTGCAAAAGTATTTAGTTATATTTCCTACATATTTACCTACTTTAACGAATTGAAATACAAATAAGCTCTAATCATAGGGCCAATTTTACATCCTTTTGATATGTTATAATCCTGCAGAGAGGGGCTAGTGTCCCCCCTTGAGTATCCAATTTACACTAGATAGAATCGTAATCTCAGCCTCCTCCCCCTTTGTCCCTATCCTGGATTCGCCACTGCTGCCACGTATACATTTATGCGGGTCAGTACTCAATCCAAAAATTACTATCCTACCGCCCAAAAACCTTCTCCACAGTATTTGATTCCGGGGATACGTCAGACTTTCAGTACACATGGCATGACAAAATTCGCCTCTTTGAGCTATCTCGGGTCTTAGAGAATAATTTACGGCTCACTTCACGACTTCCTTCTACTTGCAAAGTTGGGGATGCTTCCAATTTTCAAGGCAAACTTCTTCCTTTCCACGTCTTACCCTCGTCCTCAGAGGGACAGTGGTCTAACTCGTATGTCAATGGATACGGCCGCACCGTTACATCACATTCTGAAATAAGTACGGCCTTCAACCCTCCATACGGTGATATGGAAACCCGAAATCCCATTTTTTGAACGAATTTCCCTTTAGGCAGCAAGGGAATAGACGTATAACTCATGGAACTAATATTTAATCAAGATTTACACCCCTTAAGTCAGTTATCTCCCATATTTTTGGACAGAGATGAGATGCAAAAGCTTAGCTCCGCTTGAACTGAGAAATATATTTTTTTTTTTCAAGGAGTGCGATAAATGACCACGGGGTCACCTGCAAACTATTTTCTTCCGTAGCCATGAGTTAACTTTTAACGAATAGACGATTCAATAAGGGAGTACTTACACATTGCCTTAGAAAAGAGTATGAAAAAAACTCATAAATATTCATAAAAACTCTCCTTGCTCATACTCCACCTAGTAGGTACTCCCTCATTGAAATAAATTAAGATATATAAGTTTATTTAGTTTTTTCATTGCTAGGGAACCATAAAAAAAGCAAATGATTCACTCACGAATATTACAAAAGTGGATGCTCATGTCGGCCTCTATTTGTAGTCATCTAACACGCATTTAAATGGGTTTACAAAAGTCGCTGACGGACAAATCCGAGTTGCACGGAAAAATAAGGTAAAAGTAAGGGTGGTAATCGAAACTTATGTACATGATTATATTATCTATCAAATACATGACTTTTCAATGCTATTCCTCACAATTACAAATATTATAATGCAAGATATTTGAAAAAAGTGGCTCGCATTGCACTCGTCACCGCGCCGCGGACAGTTTTGAAAACTCGTTAAAATGCGACCGAAGTGGCAACAGAAATCAGCCATCCACGGGGTATAATTTGGCCTCCTCTATGCAGTCCCCTTGGTTTTACGATCGACCGAAAATGCATCCATTTTTACCGTTAAATGGCTTGAGTTCACTCGAAAACAAACCCATTTGCAGGTCACCGTTATCTCTTACAAAGGTTGTTGTCCACGAAACAAATAAGTTCGCTTGGGCGTCATAAATCTAGTGGGTCCCAAGGTGAAATTGAAAGTGATAGTGGTAAAAAAATAGAGTATTTTGTATAAACCTAGGACGTTAGTCATAAATTATGTCAAAGTGAATTCGGGATGTTATTTTTTTATTGTCAATCTATAATGTAATTCTAAGAAATAAGTTCCCCTCCTTCAACAACACCGGATTTTAATTTTATCCTAGCCTCACAGATAATGATTTAATTATTATTTCCCTTTTAAGATTAAGTTCTATATCTATCTATCTTTTAAGATTAATTTCTATATATTTATATTTCTATAGAAAATAGTATTTCATGAAGTAAACGAAGAGGACTTCATGAGATTTAAAACGAGAATTGAGATTGAAATATTTGGATCTTAACTTCTCTCTAACCAGACAGGATACGCCTTTCTTTCCATAAATATTACACTTCGCCTGTACTTGAGGCAACAATTATGCATAAACTTAAATTTAGAAGCATTGTATTCGGTAATCTTTAAATATTCCGGGTGCAGCACTCAAGGACTGAAATTTGGCGAACTATATTTCTAGAGATATGTGCACATATTTTTATAGATATTAATACATCACTCCATTGATAATCAAAATGCTTCTAATTGATCAAGAAGCTTGATGAATGAAAAATTCTTGCAACGTAGTTGATACCAATGTGGTATTTTGGCTTTGAATGTCATGACTTTGGTTACAACGTGCTGAAATAATGAATCTTGTAGCAAAACACCGAGGTCGTTCACCAACACGGCAACATTCAAAGGTTAAATACTTTTACATGGATAAACACTTGATTTTCCTTAACACCTCTTCAAGAGTCTGAGAGCTCACAATAACATTTTTTCCATCCATTTACTTGGAAGAGAGCCACGGAATACGGTTAGAATAAACACGAGAAAAAGGTTGCTAAAGTTTTTTATTTTGAAGCTTCTTCATCAGTATCACCTCCTTTGTGCTGTAACCGCTCAAACCGCGCCGAGGCAGTAGTGAAGGCAAGATAAGTTTTTCGAGAGCACTTGAAAATAAGAGGGGAGAGAGGAGTTCTTCAAGTTTCCTCAAAGTAAGAGAGTGCTTAGATAGCACTCGGGATTTCTTAGCATGAGCAGTTGGACGTTGGGCTGTTTGTTTTCGTTCAGAGCTCCTTTCATAAACGACAACCCGGATGGTGGCAGTTAAATTTCAATGAATGCAGACCTCAGCTTTGAACTAAAAATAAATTTCGCTTATTTAATGAATCCGTTTACACTAATCAAGTACTCAGTCTTGGCCATGCCTACATCCTTACGGACGGGAGTGTACTTAGATATCTCTAAAAACATACAGAGTTTCGTTGATGGTCGAAATGCTTCTAACTTATATAGATATCTATAGAAATCGTGAAGTAGCATAGTGGACATAACTAAGTTGCAAAAATCCTTGAAAATTGATTAATACGAATAAATAATCTGGAAATATCAGCAAGTAAAACCACAGAAAATTCAATAGCAAAATAGAAAAGAATCTATGTTTTTTTAGTAAATATCGTGGTAGTCACGGGGGCATAGCACCTAATCATCGAAGGCTATCGGGTTCAAATCTGCGGGAATCCTTGAACTCCCCAAGTAAAATATTCATCTTGATTTTCTGGGGTCTAAAGTGATTTCTATGTAAATCCATCGAAATGTATTGGCGGGTTTTGGAGATAATTCCCCACTCAAGTCAGTCCTGTATTCCCATTGGTTGAGGCTTTGAAGAGTTTTGATTTCAAAGTCAATGAAATCTATCTTCTCTATTGAAATGTATTGGATTTTCAAATCATTTATATTAATTTGCTAGAAGATTCATTGACTTCGTATAGACGTCTTCATACTTTTCCAGTGCGAAATGATCTTTGGGTTAGGGTAATATAACACCTGTCTTCCTGACCACTCTATATATGGTAGTATATTAGTGCTTTATTTTAATCATGTTATATAAATATATCGGTCACACTGGCAATACTATGCAAGTAATGAACATGAGCAAGATAGAGTCATGAAAAAGGAGGAATATGACGGCCATAGCTGCGCATGCCTGGCCAGCACCAGGGCATAGCACTAAATATCAAAAAGCAAGTTTGATCGGTAAAAAACAAATGCGTCCCCAAATTGACTGAAATAATGAAAAACTTTGTAAATTTCAACTGTGAAGATGGATATTGGCTGGCCACAATATGGAAAAACTATTCATCTCCTTGGCCAATGGATACGCAGGACATACTCGGGTGGGAATTCTAGCTACGAAATCCGCCTATACAGGGTGTTTCATGGGGAATCTGCAATACTTCAGGAGGTGGTAGAGGAGATTATTATAAGCACTTTTTGTCCATAGACATGGGGTCGCAATTCCTAAGTTTAATTTAACGAGAGGTTTGAGTGAGTATCAGCTATATGGTTGCGCAATCTCACTCATTTTGAGATGAATTGTTACAGACTACTCAGAAAAACGCACATTTTCGTCCAACATTTACCATTTAGTGTTTTAAAAAACCAGAGTATGAAATTAAAATGTCGGAAAGGCGGAATACCCTGGAAAAACCATGGTGACTGCAGAGTGCATCCAAAAAAATGTTTGCGTTGCCATACCTCCGTAACTAAGGAGTTGCGACCCCAAATTTATGGGCAAAAGGTGCTTTAAATTGTCTCCCCCACCGCATCCTGAAGTATTGAAGGTGTTGGAAGAAGTTATTAAACTTAGACAGTTGTCATAATACAATATAAGTTTGACATGCAAACATTTTCATGGATACATATTTTGGTTACTATAAATAAAAAAGGCTATTTTTTTCGTGTAAAACATTGAACATAGAACTATATTTTATTCTCTCTCTAATAATAATAATAATATTAAATCCACAAATAACTACGAATTAAACTGAAGATTCCTCCAGAAACACCCTGAATATTTAATAAAATTCACTGAAACCACTGAGGCCTGAAGATATTTCTTCTAACGGAAGAGAAAATTGTTCATCAGCCATGAACACCAGCACTCGCAACAGCCCTGATAATTGAAGAAGAATGTTTCTACAGCCGCTTCGATAAACTTTTCTCCATCCACCTGTAAGAAAACCTCGCAATAAGGAGTTATTTCCAGCTCTTAACAACCAATTTTCAAGCATTGTTTTAGTTGTTAAGATACCCGACTCTCTGCCGGAAGTCCCAGGTTTGACTCCTTGTACCGGAATATTTCTGAGCCCCCATGAGACACCGAATTGCAGGGGATGTATACAACAGGATATGAGCGTGCGTAAATGTCACTACTGGCGTGCGCACTAATATACGACAGTATTATATGATTCACACAGAACCTATATAAATAGGATAACTTAATATTTCATTAGAATTAGAATTAATTTGACTTTTAGTATCCAATTAAATACTTCAACATCTCAGCCAAAGTATGATGGGAAAAAGTTTAGAAAATTATTATTGTGAAGATGAGCTGAAAATTGACCACTCATTTAACAGTGGAATTAGATCGAAATTGACGTGCTAATAATGTATATTCGTGTAACTAAATATAGATATATTCAAAGGGTTTTCCGGGTAAAATGTATTGTAAAATGCTAAGTTTGTAATAACGATTAAAAACTAAAGCTGCACATAATTATTTACTCAATCAAACGTTTACAACTTAATGCATTTGAAAACTCAGGAATTATTGAAATTTCACTTGTATTTGATAAGCTATGAGTACTACAAAAAGCCTTCTCTTTGAAGTATTAACGGGCATTAAAGCGTTTCCTGCAGGAAACTAGAGTATGTTTCAGTGCGCAGTAAATAACCAAATGATGATATCAAATCATTCTGTTTGAAGAAGGATTTTTATAGAGCTGAGCAAATACTCAAAGTAAATTTAATTCCAATAATTTCAATTTTAATTTTCACGCATATCGGCAAAATAAAATTTTGTACAGCCATATGTTCAAGTGTTACGAGCGCTGCATATTTTTAGCACCCATTTCACTTCCTTCGGAATGTTTTGTAAAGGACTGCAACGCTAAACTAAATTATTTAATGAGAAAAAATCCAATTCATGCACATTTAAATTCGTGAGGCATAAGACTTAATTGGAAACGCGTCCAGTTTCCTTCCCTGGGTACGTAAAAGCAACTAATTCCTTTGGGTCAAGGAGCCCGGATGATAACGTAGGTTAAGATCAAAGTTCATAACGGAATTCTGGATTCAGACAGCCACGCACTTTACATGGCCATCCGCTTCGAAAAGTATTGGATCACGATCTGAACCATCGTAGCTGGCGGCAAAGTGACCAGGGCAGTGAGATGATTTCGTCCAACCACAAATATTTGTGGAGCCATCAGTCTGCTTACACACGTCCGCCAGACGCAAGACGTCTCGCGAAGTCGCCCCAAAATGGAGAAAATTGTAACGTTATAGCGCGAAAAAAAACTCCAAGTAGAAGAGAAATAATTATTTTATAACGCAGTTTAACTGTTTTGTCTCTAAATCAATTCATTAAACCACTGAAAGAGGATAAAATTGCCAATTTCTATTTTTTAAATCGAGTGTGGTCGTTTTTCGCTATATTTGTTCGACTTTGACCTAATATATGTTGTTAATGAGGGCACAGGAACGTGTAAATCGGGAGAATTGCTCACATTTTATTTGAGAATATTTATTTATTCAACTTCCTGGCTCAAAAAAATGTTTTTTTTTTATGTTTTGGGCAGCTTTTTTCGATTTCAGCCCCCTATGCTAAGTCAGGTTTCATCAAATCACCAGAATGTAAATTGGCACTCCTAGGATGTTTTCCGTGAATGGAGAATGGTAAATTTTACATAAATTCTATTCGAGTATTATACGCAAGAGCCGAAACGGTTTCTCCATTGTACCACTTAACTCTCAAGTCACTGAAAAATCAAGATTTAGGATTCAAAATTAGGGACTTGCCATATATTACATCTATTTTTTTGGATTCACAGGACCAACTTTTCAGTCTCTTACTGTATAAATAAACCAAAGAATGAAGTTTAACTTTGCACCCGTGCGCGTGACTGCGTACATAGTCACTTGTTTCTACAGTGCTATTAATTTATATAAATTAATAAATACATTTCACCTAAAATTTCGCCAAAAAAATTCCTAATCCGTGAACCCTAAATTCAGTTTTACCAGCGATTACTACTGACTGGATACTACGATGCTATCCTATGAATGATATACAATGTATTGAGATACGTGTGTATTATACACGCACGGGAGATTAAGATTTTAAATAACTCTCTTAAAAACTTCAGATTTATTGATTTTTTTGCTGTGGTTACATAACAGGAGCTTAATGTGTTGTTTGCTTGAACTTGTCTCGATATGAGCAATTCAATATGGGAGTTAACTATCGTATTAGTAGATCAATATCGTTTCCTTTGACGCTTTAATCCTATTCCACTTCGGACTTACAACTCGTTCGATAGGTTTAATCCATCACTCATGGCCCAACCATTACTAGTTAGTAGGAACGTGATGATATAAAAACCAAATACCATTACCCATTGTATACCAAAGGAAAGAAAATCCAAACGATAACTATTCTCCAAAGAAGAAGCCTCTATTTGAAACAGCTCAAAAGGTAAATAAACCTACACAATTCAAAGCCATTTCACGACCTCATACTCGTATTCTTCCTTCTATCTCCGAAATCACTCAACTAAAATATAAAAAGGTATGATTCTCACCGGCAATAGGAGATTTTCCGATGGTAATCCAACCGATGGGAGTCATTAAATTCGGGAAACCTGGACCCTGGGTAAGCAGCACACCTGAAAAATATGACTTTATCATGACCCGTCAAACGTAGCAGCTTGCCTTGCAAACCGAAACTTAAACGAATATTTTCATTTACGTTAAATACCTGATAAAGTTAACTTTCTTTAGAGAGATGTCGTGAGACAACATTACTAATGATCAACGAAGATATCGTATTGCCCACAATTTTATTAACGGAGAGTACTACACGTGTATCAGTTTTTAAACAATCACCATCGGATGTTGACATAAATAAACTAACCGTAATTAACAGTTAGTTTCAGTTAGTACCTGATGATGATTGTATCAGAATTGAAACACGTGTAGTCATCTGTTAATAAAATTGTGGGCATTACGATATCTTCGTTCATCATTAGTTAAATGCTTGATACGTTTTCATATATACGATTAGTCGCTTAGAATTGCTATTATTCCAGGCCATGATGTTATTTTTTCAATGTCTTGTTTTTTATTCAATGAGGCTATCGAATTCGATTGCATGAAATATGTGATCGTTCATGCACTGTGATACCTACCAAAGGGTGGATGGGATAACCTAATAAAAATTGCGGCAGTAAATGACTCAGAAATGGAGGGGTTCACTTAAAGAGACGTAGCGTACATTGACCTTATTTACGTTTCTTAGTCAACAGCACCGGACTAGAATATGACCCGCGGGGTGATTCTCACACAAAAAGCTTTTACCTTATTCCACTATAGATGAATTAATGCTAGTGAATAGTAATAGTAATGATTCCTTTGTCAGGACAAAAGCTTTCACAATGCCAATAATATTTTTTAAATGATGTTTCTTGGAGTTTAGGTCGATTGAAACCAAGTTATAGGCAACGTTTCGATTTATGTAAAATCATCCTCAGGGCTTCAATATGTTCTAAGTATCCTCTTGAATTTTTTCTTAAATTATCCATTTTCGTAGTCCAAAAAAAGGGTTGAATGTTGTTATAAAGGGTTGTTGTTGTATAACAACATTCAACCCTTCGCCGATTTTTTGGACTACGAAAATGGATAATTTAAGAAAAAATTCAAGAGGAAACTTAGAACATATTGAAGCCCTGAGGATGATTTTACATAAATCGAAACGTTGCCTATAACTTGGTTTCAATTGACCTAAACTCCAAGAAACATCATAAAAAGTTATTAAACAAGATCAAGAATAGAAGAGGAAAAGTAGTGATAATACTAATAATAATAATAATGTTTTATCCACTCGAGAGACATAATGCACAGTAAAAATACATGCAAGACAAGATGGCAGATAAACTTGTCATTTTTTAAAGCCTTCTTGCCACCAAATTATGCATGTATTTATATTTTAGCCTTCTTGTGGAGTGTATGGAGACATCGTGACAACTAGGCAGCAGTTAGCAATGTGGTCCAAACAGAAGATATCATCTCATCTTATGGTGTTCTGCCCGTCGGCAGGTCCCCCACGCCAATGCTGTCTCCATTCTCTCCTGTCTCCGGCCATCTCCTTGAAGTCTCCATATCTTCCAATTTTTATGTTGTCAATGAACTTCAGCCTTCTCCTTCCTCTTCTTCTGACCCCTTCCACCGATCCATCCAAAGCTACTTTCAAAATTCCATTACCTCTCATCAAATGTCCCAGCCAGTTTCCCCTCCTTTGATTTATTTTTTCCATCAATGTTCTTTTCTCATCTATCTTCTTTAACACTCGCTCATTCTTAACTCTATCCATCCACCGTATTCCCTCCATCTTCCTCCAAACCCACATCTCAAACGCCACAATCCTGTCCCTGTCTCTCTTCCCCATCGTCCCAAGTCTCACATTCATACGTTATCACGCTCCACACATAGCATTTCACCAATCTCTAATTTTAATTCCAGTGCCTTGTTACACAAGGCTCTCTTCTTCTTCTTCTTGAAAACTTCTTTCGCCATTCATATCCTTCTTTTATTTCCCCTATACTTTTCCAGTCTTCAGTTAACAAAGTTCCCAAGTAGCTGTAGCTTCTCACATTCTGTATTTCACCTTCTTTTGTCTTCACTAACAGAAGATAAGTAAATCGATCTTGATCAAACCTAAGTCATGTGCCATAAACCCTTTCTCAACCCAGAGCTACTTCGTTGAGAAATTAAATTTCAAGATTTTTCATTCCGAAAACTTGAAAATTTTGCACTCAATCATAGTTATCGTGGCTGCTAAATATTTCGTTATTACAATTTACGCCACAAAATAATACGTACTTTAGATATTTCCTAAGTAGAGCAGATCATTTTTACATTTTTGATGTTGCTTACAAGCAACATAAGGTTAAAATAGGTTAATGAGATACCCTACATCTAGAATTAGAAAACGAAATCTAAGCACGCTAAATGATCTAGATTACGGGAGTGGGGAATTTTCACCTCCGCCGAGGAAGCATTGTAGGTATTTGGGTACGAAAACCCCCCGGCCAATCACCCCTCGAAAAGAAGATGAGGATGAGTAGGGACATGGAAGCATTAGCTCGAGGGAGGAAGGAGCATGATCCCCTGACGCGTGGTTTGAGCAGGGCAGTGGAGGAAAGGCGTGGACGGACTGACGTTGGAAGGGAGGGGGAAAGGGGGGCAGTTGGGGTGGAGATGCGAAGTGAAGCGTACGCGCAGATTTTTTTCGGAGGCGCTATTTTGGAACAGACTTAAAGAACGCCGTGGGCGCCATTTCCCGAAAACTCAGTCCCTCCCTCTCTCAGCACGCCTTTTCGCCGAAAATTCAACCCCTCTCTCTATCTTCCTCTATCTTCGTGACCCCTTGAAAGACACTCTGTCTCGCTGCCCTGACTAATCGGCACGATGGACAGCAGAGTAGCCACGGCAATAAAGCTTGTTAGCAAGTACCACACCCTATATAGTAATCATGGAGCTCTAAAGGAGCCTTTTGTCAAAATGTCACCGTTTTACTGCCAGGGACCTCAGTATTCTGTTCGAAACAATTTTATTCGATTTAATCCGAATCCAAACTCCGCCTTCCAATGCAAGAAGCTATCATCACTATGGCAACATTCTTTTAAGACGACGCATAGCCATTCCTCAGCTGACCTTATTTCTTTGAGTATTACTAATTTAAACAATCATGTTCTCAACTTAAACCTTAAGCTGCGGGAGTTGACGATTTTAGCTGCCAGCCAGTGTATAAAAGACCCACTCTGCACAAGGCACCCCCTGCCACGAGGTCTGATCTGGTAGAGTTAGCGATCCTTATGGTGAGGGAAAGTGCCCAAGTGCAAGATATCCAGGTAAAGATAAAAATTTTGGGCATATGCCTCAGTCAAAGTGCAAAACGTATAAAAGCGTTCCGGCATTCTAAGGTTTAAGGGTGGATGGCGATGTTTGGTGGAGCTGTGTGACAGGACACAAAATCACAGATGCACAAATATTGTATGTTCCACAAATTTTTCAAATGTCTGACCCAGGGTTTATTACATTATGTTTCGTGATGTGGTAATTGCGAGTATAATTATGGGCGCGTATTTAGATTGTCGAGGAGAAGAGATTTATCCAATGAAATAATATGGTAATATTTATGATACTCAAAAAGTATCATTAGTCCACTCATAAATATTAAGTACTGTCTTAAAGGGCCTTCGAACGGGCAAAAGAGAAGAGGTCGCTTTCGGAGTTAACCGCTGAATGAGTAAAGAAAACGGGCATGGTTGAAAAGTTTTCTATAATGAGTGATATTAAAATGTTCCCCTCATCACACGTATACCGAAAATAGGCATGGTCATATGTCCAGAGTTTTCGATTTTTCAAATGCGATACCAAAAATGCCAGGTATAGCAATGAAACAGTTGTAGGCTGTTTTTCTAGAGTTTCTGTTAATTCTCTAGCTCCTAATAACGCAGATGGACCCATATCCCGTTCTCTTCTCTGTTTTCAAGCTGACACGAGGAACAGCAGACGGACCCCAGCGGTAAAGTCGAGTTCCAGACATATCCATGTATAGAATTGGTGGTCCTCAGAGACTGCCGATATTTCACGCATTGAATACCATTTACGGTACTAACAACTACAGAGAGGGAAACTAGTTCCATAATTTTTTTGTTACCTTATTATCCTTATGGAAATATGACCCTTTTTTGAATTCTTAAATCCAGTTTGGTTGATTTATCTCTATTTAGGCAAATAAATAAAATATATAATAAAAAGCCTAATTCATTTATAATTGAGAATTTCAAAAAGTCTTAAAAAATAAAATTATGGCGATGATTGAATATACGAAAGGAAAAGGATTTATACCTACTTAATACGATGCAATAATGCTTGGAAAATATTTAAAATAGCCATGTACAATTACAAGAATAGCATTCTAAATACATTAAAAGTTGTGAAAGGGAGAATGATTAGGAGTTTAATGCTATTCCGACTCATAAATTGATTCATTTAGTTCTAATGCTGGTTAGAACGAAGTGATACCATAGACACCGGGTTTCACACTTCTGCTTGGGTTATTAAATGCAATATTTTTTCGTCAATGGAAGTCTTAGCGAATGATGTCTTATGACTGATTTATAAATAAAATATTTTTTCTTCCAATAAGTCAGTCTCGAAAACCAGTGATAACAAGAGGTGAGAACACTGGTTGAAATTAATCTCCATTTCTTTCCGATTCTAGCAAGAGTGCTCCGAGAATTCATGGAGCATTCCTCCTCTGACCCATCATTCACGTCTACCTCGCATTTTTCAGTTTCATCCCGCTGACCCCCGTTAGTTGGAATTGTTAGTTATGCCCTCTTACTCTCTCTCCCCTTGGGGGCCATTCATCTCACACCAAGCGCCGCATTTTCACTGCGCCCGCACAAAACCAGACGAGATTTAATGCTCGAGGTCATTTTTCGACCACTACTCTAGCCCACCTGCAATTTTCACTCAACTAGCTCGACAAAAATTGTTTCTCTATAAATGCCCGTGAACGCTCAAGGTACCACAGCATTCAATTAAAATGTTGTAATCTGCAGAGCAATTAGGCTAGGGCACTGTTTTCATTCCAAAAGTCTCTCTTTCCTCAGACCTCCTTCACCGGATAATCCATTACGGAAACTATAAACGGTTTTAGCATATTTTTGTTCAATTGCGCGGAAATTCCACAGAGAAAAAAATCATTCACCTTGACTGGGGTTCAAACCCGGATCCCCCGATTCCTGGTCTAGCACTTCAGCCAATTAAGCGACCTGTGGAAAATAAACAACATAAAATATGAGAAAAACGGTGGCCTTTCTAATTGGTGATACTAAGAGGTTTAGCACATTTTTTTATACCGTACTCTTGTGTGATATCATTTTACTAATAATAAACTAAAAATAAGATAAACTATAATCCTAAAAAATCCTTTCTTAGGTTTCCATATTTTTTATTCTGAATTAAGGGACGAAAAACATATTTGACATATATTTATCGCAAAGAAATCAAGCTCCTCCTCAATAGATTCTAATACTGCGGAATTGCTTAAATCAAAGCTCCCTTTTAATTTCAACGACAGATTGAGGCTAAAAGTTTAGTAATACATACGTAATAAGTGAATAATATAGCTTCTTAAATTTTTGCAGGTTCAATATAGGATTGGAAATTTGGAAGAAAGTATGGTCTACGTACCAAGGCGTCTAAAAACGACTCCTCCAGCCATGAGTCTACCAATCTAGGATTCACTACGGGTACACAAAAACACCCAGGCAGACGGGCAGAAAAACCCAGATGATGATGATGTTTTCGTAACATAAATATCGTGGTAAAAATAAAATATTCTCTTGTTTCCGGATTCCTTTTTCTTTTATTTTCAAATAAATGCTTAAATGGAAGTCAAACCACGCTAATTACATACAAATATCACTACAGTTGGTTCACATAGGTGGAATCAGTGAAAATACCAATAAAATAAGGATTGAACTCACAATTCTCTAAACAGGGGTGGATCTAGGATTTCTTTCTAGGGGGGGGGGGGGCACAAGGATACCTCGTAATAAAAAACGAACGCAATGATAATGGGACCGTATTAAAAATCGTGCACATTTTTTAAGGGTCTGGGGCGGCACGTGCCTCTTTGCCCCCCCTAGATGTACCTATTTCTCCGAACCCTGATATTGCTCAACCTCGGTGGATTTCGCCTACGTTGGCAAACTTTTCTTCCAATGACATTGGCTAAAATTATGTACTTCTTTTTAAATCGCACAGCCACGATACTACCTCCCTGACAGAGAGCGAAACTCACAAACGCATAGCAAGTTCAGGGGTCCAAGTTCGGCAGCGACCCCCCCCCCTTGACCTAGCAGAGTAGGCAACAAACACACTTTGGTTATCGGGCGTAAAGTGCGGGTGAGTGACACAGAGAGAGGGAGGCAGAACCAGTGGAGGCAGAAATAAGGGGTTCGTTAGGGGAG
Organism: Ischnura elegans; assembly: GCF_921293095.1. NCBI lineage: Eukaryota > Metazoa > Arthropoda > Insecta > Odonata > Coenagrionidae > Ischnura > Ischnura elegans. Next base: position 91,599,723 of record NC_060249.1, read on the forward strand.
CGACCGCCGCGCCGCCCGCCGGCGCCCCGGGGAGTTAAGCGAGGTACACTGGCGGTGGGTGGGTACATCAGGTGGTGCGGTGGTGTAGGGGGAATGAGGAGAAGTGGGAGTAAAAAAGGGGGTTGAAGGACCCCCTCACCCCCGTAGTCATCCAAGCCAAGAAGAGAGCGATTTCGAGGTCCGAAATCGCGGGAGGGGGTGGGGGTAGAGGGTAGTGGGAGGTGAAAGGTGGGGGAGCGCGTGACGTCAAGGGTCAGGGGAGGATGAACAAGGGAACTACAGAGGAATGGAGGGGGACGAAATATCTAGGTGCGCCGATATCGATATTATACCGCTCTGATCTATCACTTTTTGATTTTAACCGTCCGGCAGTACGATCTCACTAAGGAGCGGATTTATGGGGGTCACAGGGGTTATGACCTCCTCAAATTTCATCAAAAAATTTTTATTTGTATCCTTGTAAAGGAGTAAAGAGAGTGTACATTCAAATATATGGCTAAAAGTTTCAGACATTAGGGAAGTTTGGGTTGTATTTGTTGTAGAGCGTAGCTGTCCCTACTGTAAAAACGCCCCTTTCTAACTCGGGGGTTGATACCATACTCCCCAGAGTCAGGTCCAGGGACCATGATGAGGGGCCCCCCAAATTTGATGCTGAATCCGCCCCTGATCTCACTGTTTAATCGATTCAGTTGCCTAATAGGGTGGTTTCCTGTTATTTTTTTATTGCCTAAATCGAAAGATTATTACTCCTGGAGTAGGATTTCACACTTTTAGAATATTAAATGACGATATCTATTTTTCACGGTAATACGAAAATTGAAAATTTTCAAATGCCCGGAAACCCGACGGCTAAGTAGGAATGATGGAAAAAAGCCCGTGTGACGTCGTTCTGGTTCCCCCTGCCGCCTTGTGAGGTGACCTTGGGGCGAGGCTTGAGCGCTGATACGACGCAGGCTGCTAGCAGGTAGCTGAGTACCCTACTAGCTGGTAGCGCTTGGCTTAAATAAGGATTATTATTCCCCCATCAAATGAAGGAAAATTTCCGAACTTAGGTATTTTTAATGTGTGATTATTAAGAGATGTTTCCCTGAGCTCTGTGCCTCATGCATGCATTGGTAATCACAGACGATGTAAAACTCCTATCTACTCGTATAAGTAGAAACTAGGTCCCTGTGACGTCACGTGGAGCGGAATCACATTGGTGCCAATCTGGCCTTTTTCAAATGAGGATAAAATTGACCGTTGCCATTCGTCTAAACTGGTATTTCTAAAACCAAATAATTTGAATATTATGAATACACTAATGGTGGGTAAGGAATCGCAATCATTACATTTAATTTTCTTTTATGAAGGAAACTACCCTATTATGACGAAGAACAACACGTGATATATGCCAAATATCTTATCATGGGACTCATGCCAAAACATGGGAATTTCTTCTTCTTGTTCGTCAACATGCTCCAGTAGGGACCAAAAAGTTTTTTGAACAGAAGCAAATGGGTTTTTCAACTAAATTCTCAATTCATTACCAGACAATATTGATCCGTTTTTTCTGCTCTTAAACTCATTTGTCAAACTCACCATGTCCCATTCCCCGGCTAATAAATAAACCTCCATCTCTACCTCCCTTTCAACGTGTCTTCTATTTTTGTTTTTTACTATCTTATGCCAGTAATCTTTGATCTGATTTTTATGTTAAAATTTCATGTTTGTTACTGCGTCACTATAAATTGGCAGAAATCCTGTATGTGAGCAACCCCTTAAACTTAAATAAATAACCAAAGTTTACTCACCGCTATCGGATGATAAATATGTAGATATTAAAATCATTGAAGACCCAATGGAAGACCAAACTGGGCGTGGAGGTAAAAAAAAAACACCGTGACATCGTGATTAACAGCTATCGACATACGATGCGAAATTTACAAAAATGTTAATTTTAAACGAAGCAATTTGCCCAATTACGCCTCAAAATATTGATATTAATATGAATTTATCATAAAATGATATATCGTGCGGTTTCTGGTGACATTATCAACGCATAACAGACGATCACTTGTCGCAAAATCTTTACGATGTAATTATGAGGTGAGAGATTTAAAAGGAGGAGAGTAAATAGAAACGGTGAGAAGTTTTGAGTTGAGGAGTCGCCGCGGGTTAACAAGGTGTGGAGGGAGAAAGGAACCAAAGAATTGGCTCAAGCCGCTGCGGCTAGCAAGAGCTGCGATCCACGGACCATCCCAAAACACCACGCGCAACGGTGTTCTGTCCAAGGAAGCTTATTTTTACCTCGCGAGTCTCGAGGGAGAAGTGGGTAAATTAGGTCCCAAATGAAACAATAAATATGAGAATGAAATCAGAATAATATCAGAAGAACCAAGCGTGGTGGAGTGGAATTTTTCCGTAATGAAACAAACGCAAGCAATTTTCCATAATTTTTCAATAATCGCAGAATATTGCAAGTGATCATTTAAATATATGCAGAATTTTAGAGTATACGCATATGTGTTGGTCGACACAACTTGTAGTCAGCACTTAGTTATACGAGGGTTTTTTTCAGAAGGTAAATAGGAAACTCACGGAGTCTGGTCACTTAAAATGTGTGGAAGGCATGGAACGTGTTATGGAGATTTCAGTGGCATTACATTTACTTTTTTGGCACTTCTTTCTTTCCGTGTACCCTCCAAGTATACTAATTTAAGTCACTGAATTCAATTATTTCTCCACTCTGTATTTTCAATGCAAGAAACTAACAGTAACTTACTCATTACTTCTGAACAAATTCCTTAATCATCAAGTCACTCAACACTGTGATGGTACTGCCTTTTCCGGCGGTGAATATCTTCAAACATTTACAGGGTAGACCTTTGAATGGAAACAATTTATCGCATTAAAAATTGTCGGGTGAATAATACGCAGTGTCGATTTAAACCAAAATACCGGTTTTCCACACGCTATAACGAATAACGGCATTGTCATTTTCAGGGTCACATAAAAATGCCGAGTCATTATCACACCGCAATTCAAGTTGACAGGGTTTTTTTCCTCAGATTTAAATATTTTTTCTCGATTAATTGATCCATATATAGAATCAAAAACAAGGATAACATACCAGTCAAACCGCGGAGGGAACTGAACTTTCGCCAGAAGGAGACTAACTGTAAAGATAATTACATGTTTATTCCGAAAGCATTTATGCTACAGCACGAAGACCCGATCTTATCTCAAAGACATAATAATCACCTTGATGATTCATTTGTACGACGTGGAAGGCTTTGAACAAGTTTTCTTATTATAATAATGGAGTGAAATGAGAGGCCGTAACTAAAAGCTTGGATGTATCCGCCGGTTCCGCAGGGTATACTGCAAACCATTAGCTGATACGCCAGAATGTCTTTCCAGACTTTCCTGCGAAACTAGCATTTCCTGTTAAACGCAAATGCATAGATCTTTAAATGACCTGTGGCAGCATTTTATGGATTCAGAAAAAATCAGAAGATCCAAGCGTGATGGAGTGGAATTTTTCGATATTGAAATGATCACGCAATTCTCCTCGATTATGAAAATTGCAAGTGTTTATTTCCATTGGTATCGCGGCAAAATTAGCAGTGCCTAAACCCACTTTTCTTAAAATTTTTACAAGTGAAATACTACTCTATGTGTTTTCATTAATTACAAGTTACGTTACGTTAAGTTATAAATATTTGAAAATAAAGTTTTGTTTTGATTGAGAGAGTATATATATTAGAAATAGTGAGGCACCTTAAGTGCTCAAAGTGCAATGTGACTATTGTGTGATTTATGCAAGAAAACTTAACGAGTGCCGGAGCGGCGTTCCGGGACCCAGAGACCACTGTTTATTTCAATATTTTATGGATTCGTTCACGGGCGTTCTTTAGCGTGCAATAGTTATACTGGCTGTTTTTCGGTTGTCTTCAGCTAAAACATTCAGCGACTTACACCACTGTTCGTCAGCTTGCCATATGTATTAATCAAAAAGAGGCCGATATTTTTTAATTCAATCACAAGTAAGGAAGTTGTTTCACGATGAACTTTCGTATACTGAAATAAATACTATTATGCATTTACTTGTCTGAACTGGAACCCAGGTTCTTACACTAGACCACAATTCATTTTACCTTTGCGAGCCCTTTCTAGTTAATTCCATAATTTTGGCAGGGTAAAAGATTTTTGCTAGAGGTTTTAGATCATCTTTAAATACACTTCTTATCCAGAATTTTGGCAGATGGAGTTGAAACAAAAATCTAATTTTTCGAGACTAATTTCTCTTCAAATTCACTGATCTCTCGCGACTTCATTGGTAAGCCTGTATGAGTAATATTCAATATTTTAAGTACGAATGATTTAGGCGTGATGCAATGGAAGTTGAACGCATTGAAATAAAGGCCGTGGCAATTTTCCATAATTGTTTAATGCATACGACGCATTCCGGCTCACAGAACCATCATCTGGTACAAGAAGCTTTAATACATGAGAAAATCACATTTATACCTCGGTTAACCTTTCGGAGTGTACCCTCACCCACCTCTTCCTTGCTTCGATACTGACTCTCACATCTCCATTTCTAATTAATGAATAATAATGATGACATGCGGCCTCTTTTTCAACCAGTTCTTCCTATTCTTCTCCATCCCCTTGGACTTCCCGTTTCTGTGGTTCTTCCCCCAGTGTCGTTCTTCTATAGTTACGACTACAGTCCTCCTACCAGGGTTTTTCCGTATCTCTTTAGTTGTATGTTTTCTCACTGTCTCCCCACTGTATGCATGTTTCCAACCCCTTCTTCGAACTTGTCCAATCCTCCCTCAGCCTACCTCAAAGGTATAAATGTGATGTTCCCGTGCACTACAATTTCTTGTCCCAGATGATGGTTCTCTGAGCCGAAACGGGTCGTCCGAATTAAACAATTGTGAAAAATATTGCAACTACCTTTCAATTCTATACGACAATTTTGAGTCAAAACTCTTGGAGGAGCAACTGCTTTTCTCCAAGGAAAAATTCCCACCGAACAAAATTCTATGAAAGATTTTCCAAGGATTCTTCTCTTTCAATACCCGATTCGGTTTATCGCGAGTACATAGAGAAAGTAGTTCGACGGAAATCATCTGCTTGGGAAACCCAAGAAACATAATATTGACAGTGAAAGGAATCGCCCAATATCCCTTCTCCTACCGTTCACCCAGTCATTCAAGGAGAGCGGAACTACCTTTTTCTATGAAAGAACAAGAGACAAGAGGGACAATAATAAAGATACGAAAGAAAAAAAAAGAAAGCAGGCTGATTGATTCCGCTCGGCGGAAGCGGAGTTGTGCCAAGGCTCTGCTTCCTCACTTGCATTTGACTTCAGCTTTGTCTCATTCCTTTTGATCTCTCATCCACTTCGCAGAATCACCCAATTTCTTCTCCGTTCAGGCACTTGAAAGTAAGCTGGTTCCCAACAGATCAAAAGGAATCCACCGGAAACAAACGGAAGTAACGATACAATTCAAAGTAAAAAGAAGACATAACCTAACAAAGAGTCGAAAGAAAAAACCTAGACTGATGCAATATCTTCGTTTTAGCGTAAGATTCAACAATGTAGAAAAAATCTAGATTCTTTCATTAGTTGAGCTCTGCTATGAATTCCTTGATGATGTGCTGTCAATACATTCAGTTATGCCACAATTTCTTGAAAATTGATTAAATAAACAATGATATTAAGGCAATATCGTGACAGTTGGTATAAATGATCAGTTCACTATCCATCAGTGAAGTCCGATTAGTTTTGACTAATGACAAGAAAAATTGTCAGCTATACTACTTCAGCCATGGCAATATAAGGTAGTTACTTTATTTCTCATCACTCAATCATATCGTATATCTAAAATTTTCACACCTGATGCCGCGACGAGATATTCGGTAATAATTTGAAGAAATTATACGAATCACCCCATTATTCTCATGTTATATACCGATTGTTAGCACACCTCTCTATTAGCTCTCAAATATTCATTTCCAAGCGTGATAAATCCATTAATTCTGATATGTAAACGCTAAATGGCGATCCAGGCAGTCCCTCAAGCCTTAAAGAGCCATATTGAAATCAACATTAAAAGGAGTTGAACTGTCCACAATTACTCAATGCGCTCGACGCGATTCGACTCACAGAGCCATCATCTGGTACAATAATGTACCTTGTTATTAATTGCCTTGATGATCTTTTGACAGATGATGGCTCTGTGTGCAGAAACGCGTGGTACGCATTGAATGATGGAAAAGTTCAAACACATTTCATATAAATATGTCCAACTTCCATTATATCAGGAAAGAGCCTTCAAATCACGAACTATTTTGAACTAATTCCCCTCATGAAAGTGATACATTAACTATTTACCTCTTTCAAAAGCGGCATTACATTCACTTGCCTCGTCTCTGTACATATAGTGTGAGGCAATTAGCATCGCGAAATATTCCATTTCATTCCTGCGCGAGAAATTCCTCCCTCCCCCGGGAATCAAACTGCGCGAGCGAAATACTCGGTGAGGACGCTTTTAGCAGCTCGACCGTCATGAATAATAGCTGCGGCGGGGGATGGCTGGAGACGCCTGGGCCCAAGTACCTACGCAAGACGAATGAGGCGCCTGCCTGTAGTAGGTATCCTCTCTTATCCTCTCACCCGCTCCCACAGGAATCCCGACGGAGGCGCCGCCATTCTTCTCAGGATCCACGCGGAGAGCAAAGAGCAGCTGTCTGCCATTCAACGTTTTGTAGCCTCTTATTCACTTACTCCTCTCGCTGTCTTCCGAGGCTCCGATGTAGAAGAAGTCGCTAAAGTAACTATGGTAACGCCTACCCCACTGGGCTCGAGGAAGCTCAACCTTGGAGGCAGGCCAAAGTACGGAAAAAGGGAGTTACAACGAGAAATATTTAACTTCATCACGCTCCATAAAAATGGCTGCTTAAACAAAAAGAAAATTGGCCAAATTTATAACTGCAATAATGTACACTGGGTTGGAAAACCCATGGCTATACGGTAGGGTTGGTCAAATGCATTATGACTCCGCAGACAGAATATAAAAGGATTGAGATATACGTTAAGAGATAAAAAAATAAGGTAAATTGTATTAAACTCCACTTCAAAGTCTGAACTTAACATGCCTACTTTTAATTCTGGAGTACAGTTAGTATAAAATACAGAGCGGAACATTTTCTGACCATTGGGAAATAATACCTCAACAGTTGTCATCTAAATAAGAGATAATACATAACTTTGAGCTGGCTAACTAGCGAAAGGCTTCAATCGAAGTCATTTTATTGTCCGAAGAGCTGAGATTAAAGTATAACAGAGTGTATCAAACTAGCAGAAAAATCTAAACACATGCTCTATTACTTTTCTACTGAAGCACTTTTGAACTGGCACCTAAACCAAAACCTTTAATGCTGAAGCTCCACAAGACTCGGGGCGTATTCCAATTTAAGTTTTTCTAAAAACATCCGAGCCCTGAAAATCATTGCCTCTTCTTTTCGTTAGAACCACTCGTTAATGTAGTCATAATTACTGTTGTCAGTACGGTTGAATAAAACCAAAATTTGGCTTTAAAAAATAGCCAACTTTGGGGCACATACAAACATATAGGCATTTTACACCAATCAAAGATAAGGACAATAGCAAGTAAGCATGTTTATTATTTAATATGATAATTATTACCGTGTAATTTAAAACAGAAATTAGACACGATCTATCCTTTAAAATTAATAAATGTATCTTCTCCTTATCAGCATGAAAAAATCGGATCCAATTAAAACAAAATTTACCGTATGTCAACAACTCAAATTATGACCCCGCGAGTGCCTCAAGTAGAGATTTGAGACGAAATGTGAGTACACGAAGATTTTAGCGAGACTGGGAGCTACAAGGATCGATGATAAATCAAAATCACAGCATTCTAGATTATTATTTATTATTGGGGATATCATCTATTGAAAGGAGGTTGATAAGAAGATATAATTCACATCTGAGCTCTTTCTCGGCCAAGTTTCAAGTTAACAACTTCTTTTCAAAGCATGACTTCAACCTTATGGCCCGCAGGTACAAAAATGTGAAAACATCACCAATCGGGCGGGCAACTGAGACATCTGGATTCCATCTATCGTCTAATAAAATCATATTTTTCACAGAAAATTCCTCTTTCCTGCTGAGTTTATACAGACAATTGTAATTGAAATTAAATCGCACTGAGTCTATACATCGAATTGTGAAACTAAAATATGAGTTCTCAATAAACAACCTACTTCACCAGCCTAAATTTCATCTTTCTCTCTACTAGAGGTCATTTTTTACAGAATTCTTACCTTGTTTAACACCATTTCGTGTAGCTACCCTTCCCTGGAACTCTCAATGCCCTTCGTATAATTCAAGCCATCTTCTTCTGAATATTCGTATTATATTTTTACTTTTTTATTATTAGTATCTATTAGTATTACTTTTTATTACAGTTTATATTTGTCAAATCTAAAAGTTTTATATTCAGTGTAAAGGCCATATCGGCTACTTTTGAATAATTAAATTAATACATATAAGTCCAGTAGATGAGCTAATTAACGTCTTTCATTCGCTCATATCAGAAAAATAATGGGCCCCGAGAATGGCAAAGGCAAGAGGAGAAAATATTAGAAACATTGATAAAAGAGCAATTTTTTTTCTCAGTGCCGCAAAGAGTGATGGACAGCTTGGACGGAGATAAGTGGGCGGGGTCGAGGAAGCAGGACATCCAGCGTCTGGAGAAGGACGACCGACGGAGAAGCTTGAATAAGGTAAAGGGGAGAGTTGCGAGGGGGGTTAGGGGTCTTTGTTTGAAGAGAGGACTCTTGAGCGATCCCTCTTGAAACCACAACGGAGAAGGGATCTCCCGACTGTCAACAAACCCCACCTTCATCCCGGCTACGTGTACAAGGGGATCGGGAACATCCAAACCCCCACGCGTATATACCCACACTCCTTCCCTTTCAGTACCCAACGACTCGCTTTCTCTCTCGTGTGTTTCCAGCACCTCCTCGTATCCGCATCACTGTCCGGTCCACCCCTTTCGAGCGTCCAAACGACGTGATGAGCAGGGACGACTCGACGACGTTATTGAATCCCTGCTGGGGGCATTCCATCGATTCGTTTCAGCAGAAAAGACAAAGAGGGTGGCTCGAGCAGAGATTTGGGACCGAATATGATCATACGAAGTTTTTAGAGTCTCAGAATTCAACTAAAAGGATAGATGATAATCAACTTCAATTTCAAATTCAAATTTTGTTTTTAATTGAATCCGATTTTTTCGTGTTCGTTAGGAGGTATATATAAATTTACTTTTTTTTAATCAGGCCATGACTGATTTCTGAATTAAGTTCCGCGGGAATAATTATTATATTAAATAATAAGCTTACATGCCATTTTGCTCGTCTTAGATTGGTGTAAAGTACCTATATGTTTGTATGTGCCTCAAAGTTGACTACTTTATGATATGCCTGTGGCAATATGTCGTGACTAGGGCCTTAGATAAGTCGATAAATGTATGGAGCGATGTATGGTCGTGCATAGCTTGAAAGGGCGCATCATATAGAGCATCATAGGGTGCGGTCGCTATTCATTATCACTGGTCAACAATACTATAAAGATTGGTTTAACGCACATCTGCACTCAATTCTCCTACCAACTTATCTTTTGATGCCTACGTTTTTCTTGTTTGACACTCTCCTTTACCTTTTCCATGTATTTCGACCGTTGTTTTAATTAATGACGCATTATTTTTTTCTACTTTACGCTAGACAAACTGAAGAGCAATCTTCTTGTTCGAGACACTAATATAAGGGTTTGGTATGCACACATGCGTACTATTGCAATCCTAAGATTGATATTCTACAGCCCTCCGTTTTCACTCAGTAGGCTTTAGCTCGTTTAGTCATGTTTGGTCCCTGTCTCTGCTTGAGCCACACGTGGAGCGTTACTTTTAATAATAATATGCCTTTATTCGGGCGAGGTTGAGACTAAAACGTCCCCTCTTTCAACTAACCCCTCGATAGCGTCAATGGACATAATGACTTCAGGTCACTTCAGTGGAATTGAGGAAGCCAACTGGAACTATGGCGAAATATTGCCCAGAAAAAATATAAACGCGGATGGATACCCCGGATAATCACTGCCCACAGTCAAAATCTCCGCAGAGGGCTACATGGAAACTAAAGAAGAAAGACTAAACCATGCGTCTGTGGCAATAAATCGCGAACGAGGGCTTAGATAAGTTGATAGATGGATGGAAGGAAGGATATGTCGTGAATAGCCTGGAGGGTGCAGCATTACCGGCCGTTGTTAGTTTCGATTTGCTGACGCATTATTTGTTTGAAATTTACGCTAGAAATACTGAAGCGCAATATTCTTGTTCGAGATACATATGTATGGGTCTGGTGTAAGTACATAAATAGTATTGTAATCCAAAGATTGGTATTCCGTAGTCCTTCCATTTCTCCCTATTCCAAGATAGCTCTTACACCTATCTAACGCTCTTATTTCCCCTTTCTTTCTTGCCCTGTCTTTGGTTCATCTCCCTTGGTCTTCCACTTGGGACTTTTCATCACTTTTTACTTACATTATGTTCCCCACGTAGCTGCTGCGTCACATCACTTGGCCAATCAACTAATCTGGTGTATACACTCTGTAAAGAAAACAAAATATCGAAAAATCATGAATTTACAAAAGATTTCTTTGAAAAATGTTTTCTTCGATTATGAAACGTATAGAAATGAGTTAAAAACCCCCTAATAAGTACCCAGTTTTTTTATTACCCCCTGGTTTTGGATCCCCCCGAACAAAATAGGGTGGTTTCCTATTATTTGTAAATCGAAAGATTAATACTCCTGGAGTACGTATTTCACGCTTTTAGATATTTTAATGACGATATCTATTTTTCGCGATGAAACGAAAAGTGAAATATTTCAAGCGCGCGAAAACACGACAACTAAGTAGGAATGATGGGAAAAAGTCCGGGTGGCGCATTTCTGGTTCCCCCTCCCGCCTTGTGAGGTGACCTTGGGGCGAGGCTTGAGCGCTGATACGACGCAAGCTGCTAGCAGGTAGCTGAGTACCCTGCTAGCTGGTAGCGCTTGGCTTAAATAAGGATTATTAATACCTTATCAAACGAAGAAAACTTTCCGACCTTAGCCAGTTTTAAAGGTGATTATTAAGACATGTTTCCCTGAGCTCTATGCCTCATGCATGCATTGGTAATCTCAGACGATGTAAAACTCCTATCCTCTCGTATAGAAACTAGGTCCCTGTGACGTCACGCGGAGTGGAATCGCATGGGTGCCAATCTGTCCTTTTTCGAATGGGGATAAAATTGACCGTTGCCATTCGTCTAAACTGAGATTTCTAAAACCAAATAATTCGTATATTATGAATACACTAATGGTGGGTAAGGAATCGCAATCAATATATTTCGTTTTCTTTGATGAAGGAAACTACCCTATTCCTGGCTACGCCACTGACTAGGCACCATGACAGTGAGCGTATTGCAAGGGAAAAATATTGATACCAGCAGTAAACATTTTTCTAGGGGACTTATGAGAAGCTTACTCTGGATCGTCACTGTAAAATTCCTCAAAGTCTTGCGGAGCGTGCGCAACCTCAAACAGCTGGCTAAATTAATATCATAAATGGGACCTCATGTGAAAATTCAAACAGCGTGACGTTAGTGGTCCATGTTAATATTTAGGCCAACAGTATCAATAACGATTTGTGTGAAGAGCTCGTCTGTTTACGTATGATCGAAATTAAGAAAGCAAAACAAAGTACTGGCGATTAAGCGGAAGTGACTTTTCCGGGGGTTGAATGGGTAATCGTTGATATTCGAGCGCCATAGCATTAATTACAGCAATAAACGTCCCTGGATTGTGTCACTAAGATAATAAAAACGTATCTACCTGATGAAACTAACTGATCTCTAAGCAGTGGAAGCAGAAAAATAATTAAATGGAATACTTTCCCGGCGAATAGACTTAGTGGAGAAATCCCGGGATCGCCACCGGGTCAGGAACTTTATAACTGCCGACGTTTCGAAACGTCGGCAGTTATGAAGTTCCTGACCCGGCGACGATCCCGAGAACTCTTCACTTAAGTGATTGCCTTTGTCTTTTCCAAACCATGATTTAATTTCCCATTGGTCTGTAATATCAGCAAAAATCATTTTTGAACTTGTTTTTCGATACATTTGAACGATAAATTTAGTTCGACTTTTGAAATTATTGAGAACCATATTATCATATTTCATGAATTTTAATCTTACTTAATGGATAACATTTTTTGTAGCTGTTTTACGTTGTTTAACTGTTACTTACATTTAATTACAGACACAAAACTCCAAAAAATATCCAAAGGTGGGCCTCAATTTACTTATACATCCTAGATTCGTCCTACAATTTCATTGATGAAATATACATTATTCTTGAGCTCTTAAGTCAATTATTCACACGTATATTCTCCCAGTAGAACTCTTAGCATTTTTTTTAATGATTTAATTGAAATTGTATAAAACTTTTACATATATAATGAGACAGCTTTTACGCATTAATTACTAAAAAACGCATATTGTAAAATGCACATTATATTTTCCATTTCTCGCAAGGGGTGATAGAAGTATTTTTTCCAGGAAGTCATTTCAAATCGAACGCAGTTCAAACTAAATGAAATTTTACTTCCATATTTCCCTGCATATTTCATTTCCTGCGTAGTTCAAGAACGCTTATACAATAAATATCTACCAGCGTTAAACTCGATCGAAGCATTGGGGCTCAAGTATTTGTGCAATATTCGTAAATTTAATTTTTACCCAAACATTTATCATAGAAATCTCACTTTATTTCGCTTAGAACGTTTTTATTGCGGATAAAACCATTTGAACGTCACCTTCCACAGGAAATTCGAGTGCAAAGAAACATTACGCCTTGACCGCATTCCAGGGTGGAACCTCATGTATCCCAGAAATTCCGCTCAGACAGAGTCGCTAGCCGGTTCCTCTCCCTGGTGTAATTTCAGACCGAAAACCTCCTTCAAAGAGATACAGAGCTAAACTCGCCTCCATGGCTTCCAAATTCAACAGGCCAACGCAAGTGGGGAGGGGTGGGTAATATACCCACTTGCCACCAGACCACCACGATTCATATTTATGAAGGCGCCCGAGGGGGGGCGATAGAGCGCGATTAAAAAAAAAACAATAATGACAAATAGCCGCCTGCAAGGATCGATGCCACTTTCCATTGGAAAATACGGGGTAACTGCCGCACAATGGATGTTAATGGATGTCGTTATTCACATTCCTAACGGGTTGGATCGAGCCCCGTGAGGGAAAAATGAGTACCGCGCAATTTCGCCAAAAACTTTTCCGAGGTCAGGTCCGCGTGATGTAATGCCGGATAATGGGACGGACGGATTGAATAGGCAAAAATGGGAACCCGATCGAGTAGATGATATGGATGAGTCCGAACAATACCTGACACCAATATCAGCTTTGGCTGCCATGCGGCAGGATATCAGCTTTGTGGATGTAGATCTAGGCAAAGCATTACGGATTCCTCCTCATGAATTTAATTCAGGCGTAAAAAATAAGCTAATGCACGAAAATCAACTTCCACGGTGAACTTTTTCGATTGATGTAATTTCCAATGCTTTCTCAGCGAATAAGATAGGTAATACTCTTTCGAATTACACACCGGGTTAGGTTCACCGTGTTCTTTCAACCTTTCCACTGTCGACTCGCTCATCGTCATCATTCAAATGCTATTCCATTCATCATTACCGGTCAATATTCATCTCCCTTGAAGGAAACGAAATAAGAACTGGATTCATGATAAAGATGGGCGAATTGTTCGTCGAATCGTAGGAAAAAGATATGGATATCCCTAAGCAGCTAGGTTCTTTGGAATAAAACGCAACCATATGCGCGCTATGGGAATAGGGATTTATTTCTTGCTTTTTTGTTATTTTTAATGAATGTATGCACTATGTCGTCAAACCAGTCTTAGGATTGCTGACTAATGATGATGATGATGTACGCGAATTTTATACTCATTGCTAGTTCTCTATTACAATTGATACGTTTAAAAATTAAAATCATCCATTCCTTAGATAGATGAAACTCCACAAATGCAGAATTCGAACCCGCAGTCTGATAGAGAGAGATTGATATCATAACACCGAGGCCGGCAAATTTGCAAAATCATAACACCAAGCCAATGAAATTGTTCTAAGTTACACAATTTTAGACTTATTTATATGTGCTAGTATTTGCGGGTAGTATTTTCTCAAATCGAGTACACATTATCACTGAGTATTTGAGAACACAATGATTTTTCGTGGCTGATGCCAGTATTACTTGTATTTATTAGCCATCACTATGTGTACCATTTTAGGAAAGTAAAGCGACGTTTAGCTACATTTTAGGTACCCAAAACTTTAAGTTGATACGTTATACCACGTACCTCTAATTAGCACTAGCAACAAAATAATGCTAAATAATTTTAAAACTTAAAGAGGAGTTATAAGTTATGCAATTCTATGATACATTACAATGATTTACCAGTGGTTGAAAGGAGTAATAATACACAAACTAAGGTAGAAAGATACTCTAAGGTTACAAATCAAATTAGAAAAAGATACGCAAAGGTATGGTAGTCAGGGCCGCCCGCAGACTTCTTGTATGGTAGAATTTGGGTGTGAGCCCCCTCTCCCCCGAAGAGAAAGAACCCCTTTAACACTGTGGTCCGGAGCAGTCTGCCCAATTTGGGCGGCCCTGATCGAAGTACCTATTGATGATTGCAAGCCAATCGAAACAGGTGTAGTAGAGTAGTGAATTAAAATTAAGTGGGAATTACGATATCTCTATGTATCAATTAACCCTTTCTAATACAAAGCTGCTTCTGGGATGAATCGAATTTCAAGATTTCTCATTTTGAACTTGGAAAAACTTGAAAACTAAACTTTAAAATTTTGCACTCAATCATAATTACTGTGGCAGCTAAATATTTCATCATTAGCATTTACACCACAAAGTAATCCGTAGTTTAGATATTTCCTTAATAGAGCAGGAAATTTATAAATTTTGATATTGCTTAGAAGGAACACTGGGTTATAACAGATTAATATGCTGTCCCACGATATCTCTCCGGAAAAAGTTGACTGTATCAAATTAGAAGGAGTTTCTCGGCGCAGCCACAAACCCGGATGTTCCTTCTGGCTTTAATTTTCCATTTTCTTTCCCATAAAACTATACCTACAGGCCCATTAAAAATCCTTACCCTTTACTGTTGTCGCACCATGTAATCCGCTCTTTCTTTTCGTCACCCTATTTCCTCTGTTTTTAGTGCAATCATAAGCATTGACTCTAAGTTAGAAGCCTATGACAATAAGCAATCGAAATGCGGAGCAAAAAATAATGATGAACACCGAATGGATCAACAGAGGAGTTAAAGAAGAAGTACTAAGAAGGGTGGGGCAAAAGAGGGGTCATATGGAAGCCCTTGGGGGAAGACTAGACAACTTCATCACCCACAAAATGAGGAATCATCGTCGTGATGAAAATCGTCAACGAGTATGTGGACAGAAAAAAATTGAAAAAAATAAGGCGTCGTATTGGTTTTTTTTAGAACAAGTAATTAAGGGCCCTAAACAGAAGAAAGGTCAATATGAAAAGGCTAAAAGAGTCGAGTGGAGAACTTCGCTAAATTAATATGAAGATTGCTGACCCATGACGATAATTTGCGTAAGGATCATTGCAAATCAACTCAAAAAAGGAATACTTTCAACTCTACTCCCTCCGATTCCTTTCACATTTTTTATTTAAAAACATACTCTTAAGCTTAATAGCACAATACAAATTTATAGAGTTTTACGACATTGAATAACAAGTTACACCACCACGAGGTTTTGTGAAGAAAATTTTGTGAAGTTTGAACATTTCTACTTATAGATCAATGGCGTTGCGAGGGGGGAATTGTGTTCTTATGTTTCGGGGAGTCCAGAACCTCCTCCCCCCGCTCCCCTCCCCCCCCCCCGAAATATAAAAACACAATTAATTTGTTTAATAAATGAAAAAATAATGAAATCATGAACTTACTATCAGATTTCTTTGAAAAGAGTTTTTTCGATTACGAAAAGTAATGAAATTAGTTTAAAAACCTCTTCTTCGTACCCTGTATTTTTTTAAATTTTCCCCCGAACAAAATTCCTTGCTACATCACTACTATAAATAGCAGTAGTTTTCTTACTAATCGTTTAAAAATCTACTTGAAATATAACTACAGCCATTACTCATGCGTTGTTAAAAATGAATAGATAGAGCTTTAAACTGCACTGCAGTGTGGTCTTTTTGACTTATTTTTCAACCCCAAAATTAATAACTTTAAATTAGATCAAGAATATCTCAAAATACCTCCCCTCAATTTTTTAAATATTTCCCCAGTTTATTGCTATATCCTCAAAAAAATCAGTAGAGTAAATTAGTGGCATAGGTAACCCTAAAACCATCCATAACTTATTAGCTACACTCCTTCAAATCCATGAAATTAACCACTCCAACGCGCACCTAATGTTTTCTGTATTCTTTCACAGGTTAGCGGTTGGTTTCCTATAAACTACCGCCATGCGCCTATCTATGCGCCTTGCGGGTAAGTATGTAGATGTAACGAAAGGAGAAAACTCGCTAGTTTCCGAGTACATTCAGTCCACTTAACGTCAGTACGTCTCCAGAATTTTTTTCCGAAATCTATTATTAAAGGAGGAGCATTATTTTATCTTCGCCTACTGTTCCAAAACTAATTAAATTTCATGAAAGGTAAGCAAGCAAGGAAATTGGGAAGAGAGTAATGGGCGCTTAGAATTATTATTTTCTTAAAGTTTTTCATGCTCCGGAGCTCATTTCATTACCATGGTCACTGGTTTCTGATACTGAATCAAATATTATTATCCTACTACCCACTTCTTTACGGGCGTAGGAGTTTGCCATGAATTCCACGGAAAGACGTTAAATTTTCTCAAAGCAAAATAATGTTTCTCTTTACGACAAGAAGTTACCTCATTTATCGATGATTAAAAGAAGGGGTCTCAGAGTTCATTAATGTCACAAAAGGTGATGAAAGGTTACAGGCGAATACAAATCTGGCGTGAAGGTTTGGTTTTTTTTTTCGTCGGGTAAATCTCAACTTATCCACTTGATTTGAGAGAACAAGAAGGTTGAAAGGCCATAATTAAGTTCGCTCAGTTAACCGCAGAATCGATTGCAAGGTTCAAAGGTGTCAACGCAACACCTTTCAAGGAAAGGGTATAAACTGACGTTTTCATTGCCTTTAAAATAAACTGCCGCAGATTCCCAACGCATGAAACATTTGCGATCACAAGCAGATACATAAAAATCACGGTATTTCTCATTAATTGATATTTAATGTGTTATGCTTGTAAAAGGACTTCCTGACAGCTCAATCCTCAACTAATATTCACGATAACTTCCTGTGAATGGAATTCATTTACAATTTCCATATAGCGCCCCTGATTGACAGGCATGAATTCTTCATACATTTCCCAATATTAATATTCAGCTGTCAAATCTCGCTGTATCCGACATTAAACTAATGACGAGTAGGTATATGAGATCTTCCACTTAATATAAACTCAACTAAAAAGAACCATTTTTCAATAGTCATGTTCATCTTCGGTAGGAGTATTTACATTTCATTTTCATTTAACATGGTCATAAACTCTTTTAAAAAAAATTAAATTAATTTCTTCAGCCAAAACGTATTAATTTTTAAGTGAGAATATAACCCGCCACGATTCGGGATGTTGTTGCTATTCTAAATAAGTACTACGGGTATAATAATGAGAAATATATAATATAAGTCTAATACATTTTTGTAAACAGGTTTAACTCTTTTTTTAAAACCGAAACACATCCCATATTTTCCATAATATACCTTTTTTATAAATATAAAGTACCATTTTATGATATCACAAACCTTTTTTTGCCATGATGAATGCTCTAAATACTATTTGAGTAAACTGTACATCACTACCTACGTGAAACTAAATATCGGAGGACCTCATTTGCCTCCTGCTCCTCAAGCCGCGTCAATAAGCGTGTGACACAGAATATTTCTTCATTCTCCCCCTATCATCCTACTATGGGGTTTCAAAAGCGCAAACAAATACAGTTTACCTACCTCTATCAAAGTGACTAACAAATCACAAATCACGCACACACAAAGTGACAAACACATGAATACATTATTGGTATAACACCTTAAAAAAGCCGGTCTCAGTGGTGGCGGCGTGAAGTCAAGGCAAATGCTAGCCAAACAAGAGGTCGCGGGCTCGAATCCCACCGGTATAGATTTCTCCAATCCAGGGCATGTTTTTTTTTGTGTACGTCCAATTGTTAAATTTGTTGAAAACGCCGATTTAAAATGGCCGATAATGGCTGTATTCAGTGGTTTGGGAATAAAATAAATAAAATAAAAATTTTACTTTCACTGTACATTTAAAATCGCCGCCCGATTCAAAAATTTTGTCACTGAAGGCACGTACAGTAAACAAAAAATGAACGCCATCACATTAGTTCTAAGTTTCAACATTTGAAAATATAATCTATTCTAATAAATTACGCTTCTTTCGCCGATTGAAGAAGGAATAAAATATAACTTGCTCTCTTCGGAAAGAAGGCATCGTCGCTAAGAGCAATACGAATATTTCTTCCTCAGCCGTGACATTAAAACTTTTCCTATTCCCCCATGAGAATAATTGAAGGAAAAAAAGATATTTCTTTCGGAAGAGTATGGAATTGCAAAGAAGGTAAGTTTAAGCACAGAGGCAATGAGTGTTGGCTTGGTTGGAGTGAGGCTTAAAAGGGGTAGCTAACTCAACGGCCAGTTTACCATTTAAGACTATGAGAGTCTCTCAGGAAGTATTGGTACATTAAGGAAAAAAGAGAGAGTGACGGTATACGAATGCGACCACAAGTCCTTCGTCGAGCTGATGTTTATTTCTCTACGTCGTGAAAAACAAACTACGGCTTATTAAAAATAAGATCCAATAAAAGCAAACGTTTGTCGTGAGGAATCACAAAACAATTTACCCCAGTAAATAGATATTAATCGATGTATCTATCTGCTGTAACTCAGCTGTAAAAATTGCATGTCTTACAGGGGACAATAAATTATAAAGACAATAAATTGGAAAATATTCAAAACTATTTTATAGCAATGAAATAATCTTAGTTTTAAAGGTCATCAGTGGCAAGTATAGGAAACAAATTACTCCATTAATGAAAAGTATATTGCCAAATAAAGATTTATCATTCGTAAACACCATACGTTCGCATTTCCAAATTCATGCCACTGGTTACAATGGGATATAACTCTTAAGGCAAGAGTTTTGCAAACAGGTAATTAAAATAAAAATGAAATCATGTCCACATGCTCATGTAAAAAATTCATTCATGGAAAAAAAATTTCTCAACAGTTTCACGCTCAGCCAACCAAAATTTTGACATTCAATTAAGCAATAAATTATAAAATTCAACGTTAATTAGCATTATGAATTTGTTACGACTTTTGGAATTCTTCAAAAATGCCACCTGACGTTATGCCACTAAAAACAATCACTTGAAAAAAACATGTAACGAAAAATTATCATTTTTGAATAATTAAACAGAGCTATACGAGAATAAGCAAATGATCGATGAGCGACACATACAATTGGATGAATGGTTACCACGACAAATTTTTCCGCATGCAATGAATAAAAATTGGATGTATATTAATGCTCCCAATTAAAAAATATTTCCAAGAAACGAATCATCACTAAAAAAAGACAAGAAAAATGTCAAAATAGACAGCCTGTGGTAATATAAAAATAAATTTAAAGTAGAAAATTTTATTTAAAAGGTACAACTAGAAAAAAATCTATTCACCAATAAAATCAAGTTATTTAAGAATCAAGTTGAGAGGGCTCCATATGACAAATCAGCAGTAAAATTGGACAGTAAATTCAAAATGCAAAAGAGCCTACGAGAATCAATTTTCCGGAACTAACAGTGCCGATGAATTAATTCAAAGAAGAATAAATACAAGAACCTAATTAATGGTAAAGCGGCGAAGTCAATAAGACGTTTCTGAATAAAATATTCTCAATAAAAATGAAGCTTATATACCAATAAAAATTCAAATTAGATTGGGCAACTGTACAGAGGAAGGGGCCTCCGTCAGGTGCCTAGGCATATAGACCTTTCTCTCTGGCAGACGGAAGAAATAAGGACCCTGGAGAAAAAAATGACATCCCTTAAAATAAATTCCAAGCTCAATATTCCTGAACTTCAGCTATCTAATGGGTGGATTAGTGCACTTATGTCCTTGCCCATAGCAATTATTTTAATTCACCTCCTATTAAAAAGACAATTTTTTTGGTAAACGATAAAATTCACAAATGTTTGAGCTAGAGTTAAGAAAAGATGTAGGTGTGCGTATTATTATAGTGCCCAGTTGAAATTTTGCCGGGCGTGAAAACTGGAGTAAACGAAAGCTTCCCTTCAAGACCGTCTCTATCCACTCCTTATGCTTTAACTTCCAAATGTTCTCAAGTTTATCTACGGTTGCATCAAGCACTAGTTAACGCTAACAAGCCATGCATAAAACCAGCACATCTTATGGGAGCCGGTGGGCCAATGTTCATCAACTTCTATCAATTTTAATGAAACAATGATCGATTTTTATGTTATCAACGACTTTTTTTGGCTAAAAAAAGCCAACTCTTATTGACATAGAAGAATGTTCTTTTTCTTTGAATTGTTCTTTGTCAAAATTTCACGTGACTCCACAGGTAAATTTATTTACAAAGAATGAAACCGTTGGTAAGCATCAAGATTTGCAAAGCTTTGATCTCGAGATAAGTAAGGACATAAGATTATATCCATAAATTTACGAGATCCGCACGGACTGCACTACATTCGGCATTCGTACGTTCATCATCTACCATATGAGTCTAAACATCTAGGTTCACTTACTCCGGCCACCCTACCCCTTATTTCCTCCTCCACTCACTCAGAGTAATGCATATGACTTTCCCCTCCAACCTCGGTGCTCTCCCCTCTCGTTTTCCGCGCCCACCCCAAGAGGGCGCCCACGTATGCTCACGCGGCAGTGTGACCTCAGCTGTCCGGCAGCGGGTTCAAGTGCTCACCCCTTGCGTCCACGGTACCACTGACCCACACACACGCAGACCTTCCAGCCCACTGCCTCAGCGGAGACGGCGGATATCAACCCCTCTCTCTCTCTGCATTCACAGGAATCTCAACTCCGTTCCTTCCACGCGCGAGAGGAACCAGCCCAGCGAACATATGTTTGAACCGGACGCTCTTACACTGCGCCACAAGAATACACAGCATATTAACGGTACTGAGCTCTTTTTATAGAACATGAAACTGAGATTTTAAAATTTTATGCTGACGGAAAGCTTATTACTATTATTTACAACACAACTAGGAAACTCACCTAGATACACAGTTCATGTATCATACTTTCGACTTGGTTTAGTATTGCTGGTGCGTGGGTACACATGGTATTTCAGGAAGAATTTGCAATAATTCAGAAGGTGATAGAGGAGATAATTTTAAGCACTACAATAGCTAATTATAAACATGGTGTCCCGACTCCTTAGTTACTGGGCTATGTCAACACAAACATGTTTTCGGTGCACTTTAGCTTACCATGAAATGTGCGAAAAATCCACAGAGAAAAAATCATTCGCCTTGACCGGGATTCGAACCCGGATCCCTCGATTTCCGGCATAGTGCTTTGGCCAGTTAAGCTACCGAGGCGTCATTCATTCCTGTGGAAATTTGTGAACTATACCGGACAAGGTAGGTATGGACTGCTGAGCATATTATGCGACGAGCAGTCCAAATCGTGCGCACGGCGCCACAGCCGGAGAGTAAAGTCCGAACTTTGAACACATATAGGTGTTCTTCTCTTTGACGAATTTAAGTATACCGGGACTAGCCACGGTGATAACTTTTACGGGAGTCACCCGCAATGCACAATTGTGCGAAAAATCCACAGAGAAAAAATCATTCGCCTTGACCGGGATTCGAACCCGGATCCTTCGATTTCCGGCCGAGTGCTTTAGCCAGTTAAGCTACGTTTAAAAAGCATTTATTGCTTACTTTGGCACAGTACAATATATAAAAATTTACATATTTACATATTTTTTAAATATGCTTTAAAATCACTTACAGTTATACAAATATTTAGAATAGTTATATGGCACACCTTTATACATGCATTTTTATAAATATTTATATAAAAAAGAGAGTGAAGATATACATAGGCAGCACTATATAATAAGAAAAAGAAAGAGAGAAATGAGCCAAAGCAGAGATCACTTACTTTTTTTTTTTAATTAAAAAACATTTTGCAACCACTCCTTCTGTTCCTTTGTAATATTTACAGTTTTGTTTAGAAATCTCACTTTTTCAATTAAACTATACCTGATGTCTCCTCTATAGTGTTTGCTAAAAACATAAGCAGCCACAAGTTCAGTTAAAATCTTTTTCTTCGTGCATGGGAAGAGTTGGAAATTCAATTTTAATAGATCCTCATCGTTAATTCTTCCCGTGCCGAAAGCATCGAATTCTTTATATATGTTTTTCAACGTTTGCCAAAATACATCGTGCTTTTCTTGACAACCAAGAACAGTGTGCGGTATGTCGTCATGCCTCCCACAATCCGGACACTCGTCCTCTGCTCGTAGACCTAGTCTCTTCCTCATGGCATTAGTCACCAGGCAGTCCGAACATATGCTGAACATTATGCCCGCCTCCCTCGCACCACTTCCCAGCCTGGAGTAATTTTCCCAGGTTCTGCTTGACCTTGTGTAAGGAGTCGCTTCCAGCTCCTCCTTTAGCACGCGCTCGTATATTTGTTTAGTGGACTGCAGAGTATTGTTAAATGCATATTTGTTCCCGAAATTATTTGCTTCGTGCACGATTTTCTTAAAGTACCTCAGCCCCCTTGTTTTTTCCATGGAGTTAACCAATAAACGTTTTCTTTCGTTATCATCTGCGTGTAAGATCTTAGCGATATTTTTAATAGCTATTATCCGTGCCTTTATTGCTGTGTTGATTAGGTTTAGACCACCCAGTTTTGGGGGCGCGTATAGCCTTTTCCTTGCAACTTTTTGAAGGAAGCCGCTCCAAATAAATTTGTTCGTCATCTTTATAACGCTAGCGTTTACTCTTTCAGGCATTGGCCAGACGTGAGCCACATACCATAGGTTTGGGAATAGAACTTCGTTGAGTAGTTTTATTTTTGATGTAATCTGCGTGTTGTATTCCGCATAGCCAAATATGGTTTTCCGAATTTTTGCGGTTGCCATGTCCCAATTTTTATTAATGGTGGCGGCAAGGTCTTTCTCCCACCATAGCCCTAATATATTTTGGCCATCGACTTTGTTCCAACCTTTTGTATCAGAAAACTCTATCCCTTTAACATGGATGAGAGCGGATTTGGACATGTTAATTCTCATGCCTATTGAGGTGTATTTTCCCATTATTCCACTTATTCTGTCTAGTTCTAAATTATTTTTTACAAAGACAGTGATATCATCGGCATATATACAGGATGCGTAACTTTTTCCACACCTCCTGATTCCGATGCTGTGTTTCAAGTCTATTATAAGTGGCTCCATTGCCAAAGAAAACAGCAACATAGACAACGGACACCCCTGCCGGACTGAGTTTTTAATCATAAAATGATCGGATAATTTGTTCCCTATTTTAATTTGAGATGTAATCTCATGATAAAGCGTTTTAATCATGCTTATAATTCCTTCTGGAAAATGTTTTTCTCTCATAATCTTAAAAATCCATTCTGTTCTGATGTTGTCAAAAGCCTTTTCTAGGTCAATAGTTAAAATATATAGTGAGTTTTGCTCTTCTGGCATGCTACTTAGAACAATGTCCCGTATTAAAATACAAGCGTCAATTGAGGATTTCCCTTCTCCCACTCCAAACTGATTCTCTAGGCCTGCGCCATTCATTATCATGGTCATTTTTTGGACGACAATATGGGCTAATATCTTATAGTCTGTATTTAACAGAGAGATTGGCCGAAATTCAGTAAGGTGCTTCGCGTTTCTCTTTTTGGGAACCAGTGTGATAAATGCATTTTTCATCCGCTCACACATTTCCCCATTTTTTAAGATGGCGTTAAAGACTGCACATAGAATAGGTTTCATTTGTTCCCAAAATGTGAGATAGAACTCATTAGGCAGACCGTCCTCCCCTGGAGCCTTTCCCTTTTTTAGCTTTAGCTTCACATCGTCTATTTCGTTTACTGTGATCGTTGCCTCGAAGCTCTTCGTGTTTTCGGGGTTGAGCTTGGGGAGGGGGGGGATAGGCGGCCCATCTCCGTCTTCCCATACCCCGTACTGATTATAAAGTCGACTGTAAAAGCTCGTCGCCTCCTCGAGCCGCTTTTCGGAGTCAACTAGCCCTCCCACTTCACCTCCACTCGCATTTTTGATTAATATCCGTATTTGTTCCAAAGTCAGAGCTTCTGATTCACTCGTATCGTACCCTCTCTCCCATTCCCTCGGGGCAAGCTTTTCCACCTCCCGTCTGTAAATTTCTTTTTTTAGTTCTTTAATTTCGAAATTTACACTGAGTGTCCTGCAATTTGAATCTATCAGCTGTTGAAGCACCTCTCTATAAAATGCTATTCCTTCATTTTTCTCTCTATAATAATCACTAGTTAGTTTTTTAAGTTTTTTTATAATACCTGCTTTAAATATCTGTTCCCACCAGGTTAAAATGTCTTTTTCGCTAAGAGCGTGGTTTGAGAGCCTTAATATTTCATATTCAACCTTTTTACAGAATGTTACATCTTTTAGTAAGTTGGTATTTACGCGCCAAATTTGTTCCTTCTTATTGTATGTCCTCTGTGTAACAAGGTCCAGTTTAATTTTAATGTGAATTGCGTGGTGATCTGAAATGGCAATAGGGGTCGTACTATATTGAATTAAATCATTTTTTAGTTTCTTTGATATAAATATGTAGTCGATTCTGGTTTTCGAGTGTGTACCTATTCTGGTAAATTGTAATCTGTTTTGAGCTGTATTTTTACCGGTGTCTATTGCGTCCATATTGCTGACTAGAATTTTAAATGTCTTGTTTATTGGGTATCGTATTTGCGTATTGTTTGCCGAGCTGTCCTCCCTCCTATATATAGCGTTGAAATCTCCCCCCATTATAGCCTTGTCCTTGAAAAGGCATGCGTAAGGCAGAATTTCGCTTGCCAGGAACTCTCGCATGTCCTTCCACATCCCACCTCCTGCAGGGGCATATACGTTGATAAAGTGCGTGTCCCCGATTTGCAGTGCAGTTATCCTCCCGGAGGCATGACGACGCACATTCGTTACCTCTAAAGACTTTTTAGTTAAAATTGCTGTACCTAGAGAGGAGCCATCAGTATTGCCAAATATACAGTAATGTTTGCTCTGCCAAGCAGTCGATTCTTTGTATTCTTGGATGAAGATGACGTCTGCTTTTAGATCATTGTACATAAAATTCTTAATAACATTGATTTTTAAGTTATTCGTAATACTGGCCACATTCAGTGACGCCACCGTTATCTCTCGTTTACTTGGAGAGGTACTCATTGTTTTATTTGAAAAAAGTTCTTTCTAATGTTGGGGAAACAAATAGAAACCGTTTGCATGACAGCTTCGGTATTTAAAGAAAAATATTCAAGAGAAAAAATGTTCAAATTTATAAAGTAAGGAATGAAAGTAAAGTCTGGCCCTCGGCATGGTTCATATAAAACAACTCTGATTATCAAAGCAAGGGTTATTTGACAATTTACATGCATAGTTATAATCAAAGCAAAGCAAGAGCTATTTAAATTAATTAACGTTAGATTTACAAAGACTTTGGAGGAATTATTATCCATAATCTTTTATTTTTTTTTAATTGGACGATTTTTTTATTCCTTTTTGTGCTCACCACCCTGGATTCTGATGCCTCGTTTTCTAAGCCTGTCATTCCACTTCTTTTTCTTTTTCTGTGTGAGGTCCTTCCCAAATAGTTTTTTCGCGACTGCGGCTGCAGTTCTATTCGTTTCGTCATCCTCTGAGGGGGTGAGGGCCGCGTTATCACTAGAGCCCATCTCCTCGTCGTCTCGCTGCGACCACAGCCTGCTTGGACCTGGTTGTGTAAGAAAGGAAGAAAACACTCCCTCCCCTCCCACCCCCCCAACGGCCGAGGACGTTTTTTCTTCTTCCAGCACTTTCATATTGTCATCACAACCTCCCTCCCTCAAATCCATGATTTCGGTCGAAACCACAGTGCCTGAGGCATTCATTAGAACATTTCCTCCCTCCCCTTCACTTATGATTTCCACAATTTTACTATCGGGTTTTCCCCCCTTCACTACAACATTTCTCTCCAACACTACTGCTTCTTCCGTGTCCGTCTCGGTTGAGGAAACAAGCACATTGCTGTCGTTGTTTATGCCGTTGGATATATTTTTCTTACGTTGCCTATTTCTCTTTTTCTCCTTTTTCTTCACTTCCACCCCCTCTGTTGCACTCACAGCACTTTCGCCGTTATTTTGCGAAACATTGCCCCCACTTTCAACCGATTTGGGCGTCTCCTCCGCCACTTGTACTACCCCCCCGTCTTCTACTGGGATGTCCATCCTCTCCTCGTCGTTATCATCTTCTCCCCCCCCCCCAGAATTTTTAAGTGCATTAGCGTATGACGGTCCCGCCTTCGTTTTGGGGCACTGTAGCCTCAAATGATCTTCACTCCCGCATCTTGAGCACGTTAACTTTTGCCCGTCGTAATGAATGACAGCGCGTTCACCTTCAATACTAATGACACTTGGTATATTTTCAGTGAGGGACATCTTAACGGTCCTAGTGCCCGTCAAAGTGCCCTGGTGTAACCCATCGCCGGCCCACCTATTTTCCACATACGCGAATATTTTTCCATATTTGGACAATGCAGCTTCCACTTGCTCACGTGACACCTCGAAGGGTAGTTGACACACTTTAACGTATGTATATCTCTCGGAAATAGACTCGCACCACCAAGAGAACCTTTGGGGGCCCTTGGTCGGGAACTGGAATTTTTCACCCGCTTTCACCATAATCCTTTCGAAGGTAGTCTCTTGCTTCACTTTAACGAAGATCGACTTCCTTGCCGGACCCAGCCTGATTCCGTATATTTCCTCTGTCTTCAGCCCGAGGTCTCCACCGAGCAGTTGGTGGACCTCAAGGACTGATGGCGCCTCACTCACACTCTCTATGTTGACACGGAGAGTGTTCTTCTTCTCAACTGGCATTGTGACGGCTCGCTCTGCGTACACCGACACGAAACACTGTCCGCACACCCCTGGTACAGGGGTGCGAACCCACAAAAAACAAAGCTTTTGCCTTCAACCGAAAGGCAAAGCACTCCACCGGGAACGCAAAAACCACGTTCCCGGCGATCAAGGGCTCGATCGCCGGGAAAAAAAACCTCGGTCGCTGACTCACAGATAGCTCCGAAACACGTCCACTCCGTCCGAGCTACCGAGGCGTCATTCATCCCTGTGGAAATTTGTGGACTACACTATGGGTTCGAATCCCGGTCAAGGCGAATGATTTTTTCTCTGTGGATTTTTCGCACAATTGTGCATTGCGGGTGACTCCCGTAAAAGTTATCACCGTGGCTAGTCCCGGTATACTTAAATTCGTTACCATGAAATGAATAAATTTGCAGCGATGGAAGGGATCTGAAACTTGTGTTTCGTTCATTTTATGCTATCCACGAAGAAAATGGTAGCTCATTTTTACAATCGACTCCAAACGAATGAAACGAATTATTTGCCTTGGAATATTCGTTTGGTAATTAGCGGCTACAAAATCTTGCAACTTAAGTTGCGCATCACTTTCATTCAACGGATCTGTTAACCGCGAAACTACTTAACTTCGGCTATCATCTTAAAATTTTAGACCCCACAGACAATAATGTGATCAATAATAAACTACATCTCAAAATCTCAAGCATAAATTTACCTTATTTCTCCGAAGTTCTCCCTATCTCAGTTTCCTCAGGCAAGATTTTCAATTTGAGACCATTTCTTCCCCTATCAGTGGCGTGGATGGTCTCTTGAGGACCCCTGGGTAGGTAATTAAAGAAGTCTACTCTTACCTAGCCCGCAATATTACAGCAATGCATATAAAAGGGCTACAACCTCAACATAAATTTTAAGCTAAATGTAAATGTTCGCTTTAGAAATTCCAGAATCATTGGTTGGGTTAGACATATACTTATAAATGCGATGGGATGTCTTCTGAAGGAGGTATTTCGTGGGAATCTGAGAGAATAAGTACTACACGGAAAGACCGCATCTGAGATGTTGGAACCGGGTACAGTTCTGGGCACCTCGGTGCATTGAGCGGGGGGAATTAGGGAGTACAACCCCTCCACCCGAAATGCTTGTAAGATTTAGAATTTTAAGTTATCCTCTTTCCAATGGACCTTACCTCCTCCGATACAGACATCAACACCCAAAACCACGAAATTTTAATCTGACCGCGCCCCTGTAACATTGTCCCTGGTCCACCTCCAATTTTTTTAATTTTATTTAACTTTATTAATTTAATTTCTTTGATTATTTGAATTTCTCATTGTATTAATTTATTTTTTATGCTTGTTTTACTAGGTTGATGTTTTTGATTTGTTTATTTTTTGGTTTAAAAGATCGTTGCTATGTGTAGTTGGCAAGAAAATAAGCGGATTGTTGACAAGAAAACTAAAGAGAGAAGACGTGTAATAAAAATAGCAATGCCAAATTGAATTTCATGGAATTTTATACTATTTAAGGGGTCCCGAGGTCATACCCTTAATTCTAGCGGCATAACTAATAATAATAAGCGGTCGCCCTATTTCTGCTACATCACTGCTCGCTTCAATGTAATCTAGTGAAATGCCATGAAAATTTTAAAGCTTGTAACCTTTTAAGTTGAACTCGCATTGAGAGAGCATGGAAACTGTTTTGCTTTATATATTTTGAACGAATACCCTCGTGTATTAGTAAATAGTGGCTTTGTTTCTAGTACCACATACTTCATCTACTGATCCACGGTTCGCATTTCGTATTAATTGATGCTCACAAATCGGCCAGAAAAATGATATATCGATGTCAAAATAAATTTTTTTATGATACTTATCCTAAAATCCCAATCCTTCTAAAATCTTTTAGCTCATACAGCTAAAACATAATGGGAGGCAAATAAATAAATTTAAAGATTCAATGAATCATGCATTTTTTCAAACGTTCAGAAATAAATATCTCGAAACACACTAATCAACTGGGTGCCTTCCGTTTTTTGTAGTGATCGGTTGAATATTTCTCATCACCGCCTCCCTTTTCCATCAGCCATTTATTCAAGAGAATTTTTAATGCCACGTACATCTCTTCACATATGAGTGATTTATTGATTTATTATATGTTTTACCTGAATTTTCAAACGTTTCAGACGTTCAAAAGTTCACGTCATAGAATCTGGAACCTGGATTTAAGCTCAGAACTAAGAAATACTGTTTTGTTTTTACGCTCCCGGTGAACAGAATATTTAAACTTTTCTCTAAACCCGAAACATCGGCGCTCTTCGAATATCTTCCCCGCGCAGAAACTCGAGAAAATTTTAAATATAAGAAATACTAGTTCACGAGTTTTCCCCTATTCCCGTACGTCGACCGTTCGTTACATCTATCAGCACTACTCTGTCGTCAGATGAGGAATCTCTGTTAAAAAGCCCAAACTCATATCATATTCCAACCTGGGAGGGGAGAAAAATCCCTCCGTACGGAAAGGAGGACACAGTTTGAGCCATCTCGACTTATATTTCCCAGGGGCTGTGTGATATCGTGAGGGCTCGCAAAGACGAGTGATTCCCCAGCGCAAAGTCATCTGTCCACGGGCAGCAAAATGAAACTTGAATGGCCCAAGATTTATCCACGGGCCATAAGTATTGAAAGAGCTGCAACCTCGGACTTTTTATGACACGTTGGAAATTAAATAATATAGATATTACATTAAATGATGGAATAATAAGCCTTATGGAAAAATATATCCACCCGGGTGATAGCATAATTGAAATTTTACGGAACCACATTTCTCCTACAGCCGCGATATAAAAAAGGAGATTCTGAAAACACCAAGAGCTTCATGTCATGTAACAAGTTAAAATTTAAATGTGAATTGTGAAAATTTATTTACGAGTTCCCTTATATAAGTTCAGGTAACACGAATTACTTCATTGCAATATTATGTTTTGAACTCAAAGCTAGTTGTTGATTAGGCTATGCTTGCAGTAATGAATTTTCTGCCACAGAATTCATGATTTTTTAAAGTTTAACATTAGATATTTCCTGCTATTTACTCCTTGTTTATGAAGTGAGCCATGGTTAAGCTTTCCTCATTTTTTATCAAGATTAACGGAAAAAATAAACCTATGAGAAAGTAGTTTTCTATCCGCGGGACAAGATATCGGAACTCGTTTCGGAAAGCGTTTTTTTCCTTTAGTTTATCGGCCCTTATATTGATTGTGGGTAATATGATATGATTTAAACAATAGAATTTTTCATTGCGAAGAAGGGTTGCTATCATAGAAAGTGGTAACTGATGCCCCGCCGTGCCATATCACCAAGTATCTCTGTCAGCCACTTCGTTTAGAAAATGTTTAGTCATCGAGTGCATAATCATTATACCGAATTGAGACGACGATAATGAAGGCGTCGGAGCCAATGATAAAGCCGTAAAAAAAGGCATCTACGTTTTGGTAAGTCTTGACATGTTTAACTCTATGCTATTAGAAAAAATGAGGGATAATGCGAGCATACTAGCAGTAAAACAATGTCCACTTCAAACTAATTTGACCGAAGTAATGTTTCACCACTGTTTATCACAACAAACGAAAAAGAAAATGTTATAACCACGGATCAGTGAAAAAATCTTGCGCCGGTACTATCGCCACACAAAATTGATTGTTTTTTAAAAGCGTTACATAGACAAAATCACACTCGCACTCGCATATTCTGAGCACCAAAGATCATGAAAACTGAAACAGTTTGGTTTTCCAATGGCGCTAGGTTGTTGTATAATCCTCATAAAAAAGAAATATGCATGCATTCATTTACTACACAAAAACAATATTCAATCCAATGATAAAATCCAAATATTCAGGCGTAATGAAGGAGAATTTTTCCTTATTTAAATAAATACTTGCAATTTACCCCGATTATGAAATTCGTTACGGCGTATGTTTTAATGTTACCACATCATCTTCAACGTCATGTAAACCTAGGTCGTAATTAGTTTTATAACCGCGGAGCACTGCAAGTATTTATTTTAATACAATCAAATGATAGCCTAATTGACGTGAAAAATATAGATCTATGACAGCTTTTTTACACCTACCACAGACATATCGGAACGCTACAAACTTGAGAATGGAAAGGAAGCTGAGTTATTTCAAACATACAGCACATGAGGGAGACCCGCAATTTTTCCTCCTCTACAACTTGTTACTACCTTCCTCATCACCTCGGAGGGCAAGTTCGCATTCTTGCACCTTCCACCACCCCTTTTACACCCCTGACCGGTTTCCAGCCCCCTTATTTATTACATATGCACCCAAACGTTCCCCTCTCGCTCTTATTCATCCCCTTGGTTATATTCTCCCGTTTATTCCTCTCCTTCCCTCCCAGCCTGTTCTCTTCTTCATCATCTTCCTCCAAGTCCGCTCCTTCGTCCCACTCTCTGGCGCTAGCAATCAATGCCGAATCTCTTCCTCATTCCTGGCCCCGAGACTCGCTTTTGTTCGAGTCGCCCTCCTCATTTTATGCGCCCATTTTTTTACTCTCGTAAGATTACTTATTGTGTTGACCTGGCAGTGAGTGAGACTCCTTATTCGCACTTGCGCTTACCATTATGGTCTCCATGATCACAGCCGTAATAATGAGGTTCGCAAGCATGATGTGCAGCCAGCCCAAGGCTCATTTGAAAGAGGTTCATGCGATGCCTTCGCGATGTAATTTTTACAACCTACACAGTCTGTCGCCATGTTTCTCATTTCAATAAAAGAATAACTGACGCCCATGCTGGAGAGTTATGGCATCTTCATTTCAAATGACCGTTTCATCTTCGCTTATCATATTGGTAAGGCTCAATGTATTACTCTCTGGTTTTTAGTTGGGTGAATTTTCCATGTCGTCTTAAGTTTTGAGGTCCAATGTTTTCTCCATTTTTTAAATTCATTTATGTCATAAATATACTATAAGCATAAATTATTCACCCTGGAGACGAGTAATGATGTGAACCACGTAACTTTTGAAATCATGAACAAATTCAGCCAGTTAATGATCCAAGAAAAATAAATCCAGCTAATATGACGGGTAAGCGACGGATCCCACATGCAATTCGATCCTAAGCTAAGAAAAACGCGCTAAACTGAGTTTTGAGAAAAAAATTTTCTTTGATATATAGATGAAAATGAAAAGGCAACAACAGGCTCCAATAGAAATTACGAGATTTTTTTGATGAAAATGTTGTCGATGGAAGGGATTTGAAGATAGATTTTTATACAATAATATTTTTCAATTTTTAAGACTTAGGTAACTGAGATTGAGAAATAAAACTCCCTACACCAATTTCCAAAATTTTCACTCATATTAATTAACAATCGGCCTCTAAACGCAATACTTGAGATGGATAGTAATTAGGATGGGATAATATAGCATAACAATGCAGTCAGTCTTCCATTGTTTGACCAACATAATTGCATTCTCATTCATGAAATAGCTCATTGTTTCTAATGCAAATAGTCTTGCTTCCTCATGCAAAGAGTCTTCAAAATGAAATACCTGCTTGTAGAGTACCTCTTTGTAGAGGAGCGTGAAATGCCGCCGCGCGACTCCGAAATTACTCGAAGAACAACCAGTAATCTGGGAAAGATAACTCCTTCAGTATGGGAATCAAATAGCCCATGGATGATACGCCTGCAAATCTCGGCACAGTGGTAATGGCAGGTAATGATCGCTTGACCACCGCTCTTTCTCCCAAAACCACCGACGTTCTCGCAGCAATCCTTGAGTTGATCACGAGCCGACCAACCGTTGGATAATCACGACAGGGTGAACTCCCGCTCCCAGCATTAGCCACGCTGCTTGCAATTGCCTGCCTCCCTAGAACGATTACCTACTGTGTGTGGTGATTGTGCAAAAAATTCGGGTATACATTGAAATATAGGTATTGTCGAATAGTAGCATCGATTATCGTAGTTGAAGCATTCAGCGCCTGGATCTTGTTTTACAGCCTATAGAATACAAGTAGCTCTATCTTTCTTTTCGCTCTGATTGTTATTATTGCTGGTCCCCGAAAGAAATGAAGCTGACCAAATGTATACACTATGCTATTAAAATTTATATGTTATGAAGATTTATATATTATGACAAATTTATATATTATGCTATAAATCACTGCTGATCAATATTCTTTTAATTTACGAAAGACTCTGCTGATGCAATACGATTTAACTAGCTCCCATTCAACGCTTGAATAGAATCAACTGACCTGTTGGTGGACAGGATGCCGACGACGACATTATCATGGGGACTAGGGCTGCATTTTAAATAGACTGACCATTCAGGAGGAAGAACAACTATTCGCACGGCAATGGAAATAAGATGAAAGATAATTCATTAAATTCAAAACAATTGCCCTTTTTACAAACATTTCAGCTCTTCAAAATTGTCCAGACATTATCGCGAATTAGAGATTTATAAGCATTGGGCATTTCCAACAATATTAAATATGCTTAACTATTTAGAAAAAATAAATCCACACTTTCATTTCAGATCCCTGTAAGAAATAAAACCGACCAAATTTATACGCTATGCTATTAAAATTTATATGTTATGCAAATTTATATATCATGCTATAAATCATAATATTTTAGCATTTATTGATATTATGCTATGAATCAGAATATTTCATACCCTCAATGAACGTCATTGACAGCATTCCAATGATAATTAGGTCCTAATAACGATGGAAATTTTTCTAAGCATACCGAATATACGCCAGTGAATTCACTTAAACCTTCCTTCAATAGCATGCAAGACCAGGTGCACCACGGCAAAACCCACGCGCCTAAATCATGTTTACCCGACGTGCATTCTGTTGGGAAGCCGAAGTGCATTACTGAGGCGGTTCGCAGTACACTGGAATCCATTACGCGCTGTCATGCTGCCATCTTAGCGAAGAAGCTTCGAGAAAAGGCCTCATCACGGTGGCAGGCAAACATAGGGAACAGCCGCCTCTATGATATTAGACTCGCCTATCCATCGCACGAATCCTTTCTCCGTCTCCGCCTCTTCCCACGTTTTATTTTCACCTCTCACATGAAATTGCGAAATTTCAGGTTTATTGTGCAGATTCATATCAAGAAGATGAATGCAGAGGATGCCTAAGATCCTGCAATACTCCCGCTTAGGGTTAAGCCAGAGATGTTTGAGTACTCGACTGATTGTTTGGGAAACGTAATGGTTACTTAAGCACTAAACTGAATAAATGGGTACCCGAATAATTGCTGAGTACTCAAGGAATTACGTGAGAACTCATATTTTGGATTAGCCGAAATAACAATTAATCACCCATTTAATATGAATTTACCTGAGTACTGGAATAATGATTACATGGATACTTAAGAGATTAATGAAACGAACACTGAGTACCCGAATGAATAGCAAGTACCCAAATGATTACATGAGTACTCTTATTATGGGTGTATGCAAAGTACCTTTTGTTACTTGAATACCCGAATGATATCTTGGTTACACAAGCAAATAATAAATATTCAATTGATTATACTAGTACTCTCATTGCGGGTGTACACAACGTAATCCCTCATTGTTACTTGTGTACCCGAATGATTACTTGAATACTCTAATGGATTATGAGTGCTAAAATGATTACTGAGTGCTCACCTACCACAATGAATAACCAGACTTTACTTTCGGCACACCCATAATATGTCAGTATTCATTTATTAATTTGCGTACTAAAGTCGAGGTAAAAAAAAAGTGGGTAGAGAACTCAGATACCAATGAGTGAATACTTCTGGTTAAGTCTACTCCCGCTCGAATGATCATTTTTTTACGTTTCGCTCGTCTAAAACTTACGATATTATCTTACGATTTCAGAATGCATATACCAAATGAAAACCTGAAATCTCTTTTCGAAAATTGTTTCTATTTTTAATATGAAAATTTTACCTCGGTATTTTCTCGTAGTGGATATATTTTATGCATGTGATAAAGGCAAATGTTGACACTTATTTAAATGTATATCCTGTAACGTTTAAGTTTTAAACAAGTAATTCGCAACGATAAAAAAAAATAAAAATGCGACGGATCGTGCGGTAGTAAGAACACTCTCATTTTGTTAACCAGTGCTGGAACGGCGTAGACAAATAAAAGACATAACAGTCAAATAACATTTATCAATTTTGTTTGCCTCAAAATTTCTAATATATACATTTGAAACAAAAAAAATTGCAATAAAATGTTAATAATAACTTGTAATAAAAGAATACCCAGAGTAATATTTCACTTCCAAAAAAGTACAGGGAAGTGCGTTCCGGCACTGCTAGTTTTACCATCAAGTCACAACATTAATTGATTGAAGGTATTTCAGGGATTTCAACTGAGTTAGAGTGGCACTACTAGAGACATGTGTATCGCGCTGCGTCAGCATGAATAGAATGATGAACCACCATGAACAGGAAGAGCGTGACAAATTATGCTAATGAAAGTTTACTTGAGTGATTATGATTAGTAAATGGAGGGGCAACGGAGAGTCTCTGTAAAGAGGATGAGAGTAACTGAGTTTTCAAATTACAATAACATTTCATTACAGCTAAATGTCACCATTACATTTAAAAAAACGTATCTAATGCTATAGATAGAGTCATTACATTCTAAAAGTATTCGTTACTTCTCGCCACATATTCTACCTGGGCACGCAGTTCAAAAAGGTCGCGCCATCTGAACGAGTGTATTCCCACCCCATGTCACCACAATGAGCAATGTATAATAATGCGTGTAATATGAAATTACGTAAGACTTCAACGCCCCAAAGCCTAATTCTTATTCATTTCTGTGTTACGGCTAAGGTTATTGTAAGGTATTTCTGAGAAAAATTGGGCAAATTTCAAAGTATAGTCTCATTAATGTTATTTTTAATAGCAAATGTTTCAGCTGAATATCGCGGGTAAAATGTGTCATTTGTAAATACAAAGTAGAAAGTTTTAAACTGCAGACTGAACTAAATCATCCGATTGTGGTTCATAGGCCTCGTGTGAAATTAAACTTTAAAACGAAAAGTAACTTTAACTAATATACTTGTAACTGTTACTAGTCAATTTTTAAAATTGTAACCGATACTTGGGATTGATGAAAGTATGATTGGGTAAAGATGGACTCTAAATCAACCGCTATTGACGGCTATTGGAGGCGGGGTAGAGTCCTTGCCTGCCACTATAAGAGGTCGCGGGTTCGAGGCCCGCCTGGGTAGGTTGCCCATACCCAGGGCACGAATGCTCGGATACATTTGTTCGTTAAGTTAAGAAAAACGATGCACAAGGACAACGGTACTCGAATTGAATAATCAATCAATGACACAATCGATCGGAATAATTCCAATCGCCGTCAAACCCTGATCGTGCGGATTAGAGTTAGACGGTGAACCAGTATCCGATCCTAAATCTTTGCAATGACACTCCAATTCCCCACTAATTCCGATCAATAAGTTTAGAATCCTTCTACTCTCTACCCTCCTCCTTTCTCTCTATCGCTTTCCCTCTCTCCCCCTCCCTCTTACCCACCTTCCCCTCCCTCTCTCCAGCCAGTCATTCAAGTTTCTCCTTTCTTCGTCCTCCCCCTCCTCCCCTCGCCGCAAACAGCTCTCCTGACCTTCCCTCTCCTTCCAACGCCTCTTATTTGCAGTCCTCCACGACCACTCAACACCCTCCACCCGCCCCTAAATACGCGTGACCTTTAAATTTCGAACGAACCGATGATCTTGTGATCTTTTCTTTTTGTTTTGGCTATATTTCCAAAAGAAATTGTCCAAGCCCGTTATATAGTCTCGCCGAATTTTCTTAGTGAGGGGAAAAATACCCTCTTTCCTACGCTTCTTTTTCGTTTTCATTCCAATATTGACGCATTATTAGAAGAAAAGTGATGGGAATAAGGCGCTTAGTTTAAAATATTTTCCATTCGTTTCAGTTGATAGTCGTTAGAAGCAGTAATTGAGGCGATTCATGCAAGTATTGCATTCACAAGGATATTGTTAGGCAAAAAAGGGGAAACATTGATGTAATTTTAGCGTAAAATTACCCCGTCATTTACGGCCGAAGCTTTTATTTGATGCGATTTAATCACACAATTAAGTGAAATCACATACCTATGCCCTATTCTTTAGGAAAACCTAAGTAACCATCTTCAATGAGCAGTATGGTTTTTTTTTCTTTTCATTGGAGATAAACCTTACTCACTGAAAATGTGTCACAATAACTTTAAAGTACATGTTTGCATATAAGAACCTAAAAGTTTCTTAGTTCTTTAATAAAAGTAAAGTCATGACCAAGAAAAAACGACCACCGCAATTTATTAGTTGAAAAGTCAAGAAAAAACCGGTTTCCATGAGATTGGCGCTAAAACCATTTAAACGACTGGTTAACACCGATAGAGTTTGAAAAAAAATATGCTAAGAAAAAGGGCCAGTTTGATTTACTAAGGCTTTAGAATGTAACATACAAAAGGAGTTGATAACAAAAAAACTAAATTTTCACGATGAATGAAAGATTTTGCCATGTTCAACTGCATTTCCTATGATGATTCCAATGTGCATGATTCTCCTTTTTTTCGATCGTCAAACTCCTTTTGTCCGATAGGTTTACATTAATCGAAGTCTTTTAGCTCAGCAATCATAAAACTCATATCAATAATCTCTGGATTCATGTCATCAGATTCACATGCCTTAATAGAACTAAAGGGTAAGAAGCATGCTTCAGAATGAGCGGAGGGGAACAAGCATATCATTTTCATTGCAACATTTTATTTATTATCACGCCTTTGTGACACGTTTTCTGGCAGCATCTTGTTTTAACTGTGCTAATATACCAATGTAATGTAGCGGGGGAATCAATATCTTAAGCATAAGCGGCCAATATATAATTTACTTTTGAATGTAAAAAGGCCTAAAATCTGTAAGAAGATTTACTGTTTGGGGGTAGGTATAAACATTTTCTGAGATGAACAAAGTCAGTAAATTTCAAAGCAAAAGAACGTAAAAGCTTTTCATTTGTTTACTTTTGTAACTAAAACAATTATTTACTAAAATATATTAAATCATCCCGAAAGACATTCCTCGAAGACATCCCGAAAGACACCAATTGGAAGCAAAGATTTCTAGAGAGATTTACTTCCATTTTTCTTTAATAAAAGCTCTTTCTAAAAATTACTTTTAATAGCGTAATAGCAGGTGAATTCAACGGTAGTAAATTAATAAATATTTGAAATCATAGGTGCAAATAACAATCTTATAGTAAATTATCTACAAATGGTTTTTACAAGCAAAGAAAATGAACTGCCTTGATTTGAAAGAGATAGTTCAAAAGTATTTTCAGTTAAATTTCTAAAGCTCTTCAAGGGGCCAAGTTTGAAACAATGGTTATCAATTTCAAAGGGTAGAAAACTTCAGAAGTTCGCCTCAAAGAGGCTAAATTGAACTTCTTGAAATTTAGTAAAAATATTTTCCAAAGAAAGGGTACTCGGACGCATTTCTCTGGGGTCGATGCGATTTGGCAATGAGCCTACAACACGATGACCTACACTCGGAGATTATGCACGTTCCAGTTATGTGAAATTATCAGCCCGTTATCCGTCCCTAGGCATAGTCAACTGTATTATGATCTTAATGAAAAAACGAAAAATTATTTGGAAATCTGTTTTATACATTGAGTAAATTGCATACGTGAATTTTTACCCATGGTCACATTTTTAATTATTTCAAAGCCCATACAGCTAAAATATTACAGAAGGCAAAACAATAATTTCAAAGATTCAATGAAATATCAATTTTTTCAGGAATTTATAAAGTAATACCTCGATACGTGGTAGTGAACTGGGTAAATATCGGTTTGGGGTTATCAGCTGAATTCATATAATATAATATAATATAATATAAGAAAGTATGTAAACAAACGTGGGAAAGACCTAAGGTATTGATGAATTCAATTGATTCGGCTTTTACTTTGTGAAAATCCATGTTGAAATGAAAATACACAACCTTGGTAACTTTTCACTGGAAAATTATTTATTGGTAAGACGCGTTTCGACGCTGAGGCGTCATTCTCAATTACACTGTTTATAATATCGACAATCCAATAAATCCCCCCATAATTTGGGTATTTATTGGATTGTCGATATTGTAAACTGTGGACTTGAGAATGACGCCTCAGCGTCGAAACGCGTCGTACCAATAAATAATTTTCCAGTGAAAAGTTACCAAGGTTGTGTATTTTCATTTTTAAGGTATTGACTTCCGTCCTTATAGGAAAAAAAACCACTGCAGGAAAACACACTGTAGAGTGTGAAAAAGTCTACAAGTGTGCTTGAAAATGTGATGATGCATGCGGAAAAGAGGCAAGGAGATTTCATGAGTACGTCAGCATTCCGGGAGTGAGGGTTGGCAGCGGGTCACGAGGATGGCACTTATCAAGGCCGAGGAAGGCCGCGAATGGGGTGCGGTTGAATCCAGATTATTCTCTCCCCTTGAAAGATTAACCGTATCCCCGAGGGCCTCGGTCCGTCCTTCTTCCACCACTCATGCGAAGTAGTGAGCCAACTCGGGCCTATAACGCAATCTCAACATCCTCCTCCTCAATGGTATACCTCGTCTGCAACAAAGTGTCCATCTTAACTTGAAGATTTTGGCTCAATGGACGACTTATAATCACAGTCGTCGCCAATGAGACATCAAGATATCAATGGCTAAGTTCTAACAACACTTGCCTCAAATTCGGCCGGTTTGAGACAGGTATCTTAAATAAAGTGAAATAACATTTAAAAAATAAAATACAAGCAAAAGAAACTCTTTATTTGAAAATGAATGCTTCTTTTTCAGTTTTATGAACTTTTGGCTTTTTATTTCAGGTACGAGTGAAAGAAATTAATCGTTTTTTTTGCTCTACTGAAAAGTTGCTATTTTTGAGATACGTGTTGTTAGAACTTAGCCATCGATATCAAGAATGTATTGCCTCGAAGAAGCTATTTTGATGAAAGAGAAATGATTTTAATTTTTCAAACACGCAATGGTATATTCTCGGTTTTTATATCGAAAAATAAATAGTACTAATTTGATTACATATATTATACCTACTATTTAGAAGGTTAGAATATGTTATCGAAATATATCCTATCCAATCTGCCGAAAATAAAAAATCAAAAAATCATACTGCTAAATATCACTTTCCTCTGAATTTTTCAGGACTAAACAAATGATTTTACAACTGCTATCGCAATTCCAACCAGCGATTAATAATGAAAACTTTTCCAATGGCCCTCAAAGATGAGATGGAGGTTAGCTAGTCAGAAAAATTACATGAAAAAAAAACATCTCCACAACAGAGACCACCCAAAAGTGTTTCCCCTTCTACTAATAATTTAAAGAGATATGAGACGTCTTTGCATTAAAAAACCAAGCGGTAACCCTTTGAGTATTTTCTCACCACAAAATAGAATAAAAGGATAATTCTTAAAGGTAAGGGCATTTTGCAAAGTAACAAACATTTAACATACATAGATACATATTTTTACATAGATTTAAAGTAAGATTTTCAATATAAAAAATTCACTGATGCTCACTTCAACCGAAGCTGTGTTAAGCTTATTTAATCCTTAATTAGTTAATTAAATTTATTACCCGCCGCACGTAAATTACAACGGATCATTTAAAATAGGCTCACTAACAAGACTCAAAACACCAGCAGCGCACATATTTTTATTAATAATAAATATTTTGTGAAAAAATAGGCGTTAAATCTCTTGGATTAATGGAGTTTGTATTTATTGTAGATGCAACATATCCAAATGTAACATTTTAAATGATACACCTATTTTAAAGACAGAGCTCTTCCATTTATCCACATAATCTCCGAGGGAATGAGACTTTATTGAAAAAATTGAGAATTACGCATAAGCGTAATTCTCAATTTTTTCCACCTCCCTCATCCAATACAAAAATACGAACGGACAACTAATTACTAATCATATCTTGCATTATATGGAATAAATAGGGGCAAAAAATGTTACTTGCTCACTAGAAAATATGTGTTTAGCTTTTAGGAGATTGATGCGATGCAGGACTGCATCTCTAATTAAACATAAAGCAGTGGTAGGTTGATATAGGAATC
Source organism: Ischnura elegans (assembly GCF_921293095.1). NCBI lineage: Eukaryota > Metazoa > Arthropoda > Insecta > Odonata > Coenagrionidae > Ischnura > Ischnura elegans. The sequence goes on from NC_060249.1 coordinate 91,641,328, forward strand.
TTTTCGAGGAACGTAATACCGGAAATTCTTCACAACGCACCCAGGTTTTGAACTCTGTCGACAGCCAAGATATGCTCAGAGTGAAGTAAGAACGGAAATTCCGAAAGGAGAGCACTTCAAGACACACGCACCGAGTGCTAATAGGTGAGTGGGTTCCGAGCAATAATGAGCCCTAAACTCTTCAACATTTCTCAACCCTAGTTTTTATCTCTCGAAGAATAAGGTCAAGGGTTCGTGCTTCCTCCTAAGGCATGCGTCAAGCAGCATATATCGGCAATGCGACACCGTTCCTCATGAATGCAGGGGTGAATACAATTACTGTGAAATAATTTTGATGAAAAACGTGACAGGTGTATGAAAACAGCAAACCTAACACTTCAGTGAGCCGTCAAACTAAAAATTCGTTAATTTTCCTAACCGTACCGTAATTATGGTTGAAAATTCAAAATTAAAATGCATTAGGAAACTTTTACTTTTAAAACTATAAAAGAACGGTACTAAGTCCATTAATGAGGCCTTTTATGAGACTTTTATAAGAAAAACTCAATATGAAAAATATTAAAAACCTACAAGGACATTAATCAATACATATAAAAGAGGATGCCTGTTTGTCTGTACGCTATGAGTTTCCTTACGGATGCATGGATTTCGACGAAAGTTATTACATTGATGCACCTCATGCTATCAAGCCCCGTAGTGCTACTTTCGGTTGCGTCCGACGCGTTTGCATTGTTTTCTCATTACCGTCTGTCACGAAACGTCATACAACTTCAGCCGTTGGACATCCTGTCGGGTAGGCAAGCCTCTTGAACGCTCAAGGAGGGGAGACAAAAATTCTCCCATATGACCAAGATTTCCAAGTTTCTCACTTCTCTGCGTACAATCCCTCCCGAGCAACGCCTTTTGGCCTGCTAATTTAATATAGAACTGAATTACATTCAATTTAACACATTTATTTCTAGTAAGGTGGATGCTGCCGTTGAAAAGTACAATATGCAATTGAAATGGATGAAAATTTAAACCCCAAAATGTAAAATGCAACGTTTTGGGCGTTGCAACGGCTATTTCAAAAGCTTTAAACGTTCACTTCCCAGTTTCTGTGCAACTATCCTATGAAAAAATGTCATTACCATCTCCAAACCCTCAAATTTTTATCAACATCTCCCTTGATAGCTCATCCTTTTTATTATCCAATAATCAGCCAAAAGAGAAATTGAGTGAACTCGTTGACATTTTGAAGACAAACAACCTCGCACCTCATGTCATTTTCCGGTTGACCTTAAACATCAAATAGAATCAAAGACAATTTCTGGCCTTCATTCGACAATGACGAGTACGAAACGATTCCACAAAATAGCTTAGCGCAGTAGCGTGGCCAGGATTTTGAAATGGTGGGGAATTACCGGAGATTTCGGGGCCCTTCCAGAGTGTACGGAAAACACCCCAGGGCAAAGGGGCGTTTTTTGCGCCTCTTTTAAAGGCTCAAGTGGGGTTGTAACCCGGAAAAAAACCCGTGGCTACGTCATTGTAAAAATATATTAGTTAATTTTTCTCAGCCAAATTTATGTCTACGTCAAAAAAGGAGAAATAGCACTATAAAATTTATCAAAAATTTAACTCCTCGGCCGACTAAGGTTACAACGTTGAAACTTGGAAGTGGCAGCAGGTGATGGAAAATTGTTCGGGCAAGGAATTTAATTAGTTTTATAGCTAACATTGGGTTTTAAATTTGGCATACATTGAAACAAGTTCCACAAAGTTAAGCTTAATACGCACGTATATATATACACTGTTTTCACTGACTCCACTTGTTTCAACTTCTTGGGGCTAAGTAATATTAAAGGCTCATAGAGTTACCTATTCACGGAGAGTTTTCCCTGCAGTATGCTAATTTTTAAAAACGATTCATCCAGATAAGGCTTTAAATAGTTACTCAATCCTTACCGTATCATTTTTTACCATTCTCAGCCGATCCTCCGCCTTCTCTATGATTCGAGTTAAGCCACTCAAAAAGATTCGCTACTTTGATGAAATAAGACAGATTTCTGCAGATAAGCCTGGTGACTTAGAGGTTTCCAAAAAGTTAATAAAAAAACAAATGCATTAGCCCGCTTTACCTGAGAATAAATGCACTCGCTACAGGGATGAGTGAAGGAGATCATACCTACAGACCCGCTTATGTTCACACCCTTTCGTCAAAGCGCCAGTTGCATGTTACTCCACCCTTATGATTCAGCCAATTCTCCGCTGGTCTCTATGATTCGGGCTTAGTCACCCAAAAAGATTCGCTACTTTCATGAAATAAGTCAGAATTCTGCTGATAATCCTGGCGTCTACGTCAATTGAGACAAGTATAATGCTTTCGTAAATGTTGCAACTGATTCATTTCACCGGAGGTTTCTAACAGGCTAATGCAAACAAGTGAATTCTCCCGCTCTACCTGAGAATAAATGCGCTCATTACAGGGGTGAGCGAGGCAGATAATGCCTACTGGACGGCTTACCATTACACCCTATCGTCAAAGCGCCTGTTGCATGTTACTCTTCCTAAATTATTCAGTCTATTCTCCTCCGGTCTCCTAAGGCTTTAAATAGTTACTCAATCCTTACCGTATCATTTTTTACCATTCTCAGCCGATCCTCCGCCTTCTCTATGATTCGAGTTAAGCCACTCAAAAAGATTCTCTACATTGATGAAATAATACCGACTTCTGCGGATAATCCTGGCGACTTAAAGGTTACCAACAAGCTAATACAAACAAATTCATTTGCCCGCAAGCTTTACCGGCGTATTGTATCGTAGAAGGGTACACGGGATTTCCACCGGGTCAAGTAGGGGAGAGTGTTTTACCACGGAACACTTTTTCAACTTTTTATATAAATAACAATATATTTACTGAAGATTCAGTCTAATAGTAGCAATTCAACCCATCTGGTTTACTTCACATAATTTTTCAGTTTTATACTTGTATGTTTACTATTAATGGATCTAATTAGAACTTCTAAAAGTGTTTGCAATGGTTTCTAGGTACATCATGTTCATGTACCTCGGAAAACGACTTATTTTATCAAGGAACACAATTTAGATTGGAGGGAACAGCGACACAACTCGTGAAAATTGAAATCAATTTGTATTATGTTATTAAATTTCAGAGTAAATTAAAATGTTACAAAAAAATTAATGTAATTAGTTAAAACTCAATTTTAAAATATATCTCCTTACAAGAACAGATATCTTCCGTTGAAGGGGCCGATTACTAACACATGGTGGCATAAAGTCGTCGTCTGAGTATACACCTCGGTCCAGAGGGAGAATTCCAAGAGTCTTAAATGCACCGACAATGTATTTGATTGTATATTTAACAGAAATCTTACATGAAAACATGTTTCTAGGTACATCATGTGCTTGTGTCCCTTGGTACAAGAGGTAGCCATTTTGAATTCCGGCTGATTTTTCAGGTTAATATTACATCTAAAATACCAAATAAGTAGCTAATAATACTCACCATTATATGTTAATTTCACCAGTGCTACGATAACCTCTGCTGGTGTGATAGATTTTTGGTAAAACACTTCGATATGCAACTAAAATATTTACTTTTCAGCTTCCAAACTTCAAATTCCTTCTTTGTAAATATAACCCAAATTAACCTATGCTACTCTCTAGCGCATCTTTCACGTAATAGCTTACTTTAAAGCCCCAAGGTCAAATCACCTGCCGATAGTTCGTGGTGTTCTAGGTACACTATGCCCTAAGTACACCACCCTCCCCTAATCCATCCAGACCGACGTTTCTATGGACGACTCGTTCACCGAAACGTCGGTCGTGATGGAGAAACTGACCCGGTGGAAATCCAAATTTCGCCTTCCTCGAAATTCATTAGCCTGCTAATCCTGAGAATAAATGCACTCAGTAGCTGCAGACCATACCTACTGGCCTGCTTACCATCGCACCCTTTCCTCAAAGCACCAGCTGCATGTAACTCCACCTAAATGATTCAGCCGATTCTCCTATGGTCTCCATGATTCGAGCAAAACCACTCAAAAAAGAGACGCAAATACCGTCCGACACGCGAATATACCCGCGGGCAAAACACTGACGAGTACCGGAATCTACCCCTCTTTCTCACACACTTCGCCTATATATCCGCACGCCTATAGACACGTAGAGGCACACACAAACAGGCTCACGCTAGAGAGAGGAGAAGAGAGGTATAAGGATGCAAAAAGAAGGGAGGGATGAGAAACGTTGCGTCATTCCAATCCGTTTGTTTAACCTCGAGGCTCTTCCCAACTCCCTCCCTTAGTAACCCACCCTCCAGCTGCTTCTTCGTCGTGGGTATTCCCCCTCCCACCCTCCTAAGTCCAAACCATTTTATCTTCGACTCTTTTCCTCATACCCCCACCCTCCCGTTTAACTACCGCTCTCCGGGTCACTAGCCCTTCCCGTCTTTCAAACAACCCGCCTGGGCGCCACAACTCCCGCCTCACTCCAACCCCTTCCCCTCCGGCGTCGTCGAGACCCGGTCCAGCTTTAACTATTTTCCCACACCTCTCTACCACCGCGAAAAATTATCTTTCCCTGCTTGTCGATTCAATTTACACGAGCTTCCTAGACACACCTTTTTCGGTCATGTCTTGCGAGCCTTCCTGGTTGGATTGAAGCCGAGGAGTGACCCAGGGCGTGTAAGGTTTTCCGCGGAACCTGGTGATTTATATAGAATCATATTTTTGCAGTACAAAGGCTTTAGATTTAGAAAGGTATTTCTTGCCCTGGAATATATGTCCTCTAAGAACAGAAACAATTTGCAGTCCAAAAATAGAATCCTTAAATTAACTCCTTTACTCTCGCATAGTTACGCCTCACGTATAGTTCATAAATTTTATTAAATGCAATCAGCTTATCGCTAACACTCCCATTTCACGATTTCAGGCTCTGTATGAGAACCTTAAATGACACATACATCCGAGGATATGTATTCCCAAATATTTTATAGCTATCGCGAAGAGCAATGGAAGACTATTAAAATAGTTGATGCAATAAAATCATTTTTATAAATAATTTAATTTAACCTAAAGAACATTTTCCAAGGCATCCACCTCTTATAACAGAAATGATGCATTCCATTCTTAGATGCATTTATAGCAGGCCAGGGTGCAACAAAGGGGATATAATGAGTCATGAAAAGAATTCCGTTCCACAAATCATATCACCTTAACACGATGTCTCAATTCATGCAGTTCGTGAGGTATTTAAAAAATAGCAGAACACGTGCTCCTTAACAATATCTTAGCTGTTAATTGCACATTTTTTTCAGGATCTTCAACGCTATGTGATGCATTTGATTTTCATTGCATCAAACTGGAGAGAAAAAAGCCTACAGTAAATCGGCCTATAGGTAAGCATGAAGTAAAAAGAATAAGGTAAAAGTAAAAAGAAGCATGAAGTAAATGAAGTAATTTCATTAGGTAGGGTATGAAAACAGGATAAAATTCATGAAATTATACGCCAAAGTATAATTGACATTATGAAGATGCAGAAATTAAGACCAAATTTAAAGCCAATAATATTCCGATTCGAAGATGACAGTATGTTTCTATGGAAGGCATCATGACGGAAAACCGTGAGCCTAGAGCAGTTATGAGCATATTGCCAAAAACATTTTCGCCGACCTGATATGCATGTCGATTTCAAGAATGAAATAACCACTCAGAGAATTGTCATTTCATAGGACTGATATTTTCAACTGTTATTTCCGGATTTTACACAGTATCTACACGGTATTTGGTAAACAGCTTTTGTTAAATGTTAACCTCACCGTTTGATGATGCCAATTCGTGAATTCATCAGTGCTTATTAATAAAACCACTACCTTTGGCCCAATTACCGTATATATCTTATACCCAGAATAAAATATTATATATTATAAAACGAGGTATTTGACCACCTAGCCACTAGCACTTAGAAAGGGAAGGTGGAGAAAGCAATTGAAAGAGAAGTGTTTTTTTCGCTCATTACTGTGGTTTCCTTACAGTGATTCGCTATTCCTCGTGCGGGAAAAAATTCCGTTTCTCCTCACTTGAAGCTACAAAATTTTTTCCTTCAGTACATCGTTTTTCCTTCACTTGAGTAAGTAGTGAGAGTTATGATAACTTATCCTTGCCATGATATATTTTGGATTTTAAACTAATAAAGCAACCTCATTATTTATCGCTATATTCATAAAATAATTATTTACATTAACGGCCCTAAGTAAATTTAAGAAATCATTAGTTGAGGTCGTAATTCTGAGTTTATTTACATGCTAATCTAAATGCTTTTCTAATTACTGGATAAATGAAGGATTTAGTACTCAGAGGCCCTTCGAAGTATTATCCCATACGCCTTTGTTATTAGAAAACAGTATAATTTTTTTATTTAGAAATTAGAAGATGGCGATTTTAAATAATTAATGTTTAGAGATAATACAATAATGCAGCGTAATAACTGTGTTTTAAGATCCGAGGCGTATTAGACAGTACTTTGGTTACTAAATCCTTCATCTATCCAGTAACTACGAAAATAGACGAAGCACATACTTAAAATAAGAATTACGATCTTAACTAATTATTTTTTTTAATTCACTTAGGGTTGTTTTAATGTGCTTTGATAAGTTATTATGGTATCATATCATCAAAGTAAAAGCAACGGACTCCACCATTATAGGCCATGGAAATAATCCTTTCCTCACATCCATTCATCGTTGACAGCCTTCTCATCCCCTTCTGCAGTTTCCAGCAAGTGTCGTCGGTCACTGTGAGCTAGCGGTCACCGACTCGGCTCGCTTACGCCATACCGCAAGACTTCTTCTTGATCCTTGGCAACATCCCATTTTCTTCCAACCACTAACCTCTTCAAATACAAGTCCAGGCATAAAATAGATTGTAATCTTTTGATTGCAATGCACATTTGGACGAAAGACAATGAGACCTTCACCAAAAATCTTAATATTTGCAGCATCAAGACCAATTGTATATATTAAATGAAAATGCGTGGGTTTAAGACGCTTTAGCTTCCTCATTTCCAACCGCACTGTCATCTTAAGTCAAGGTTATCGTAATTAATGGATACGTTTTCCACACAAATTATCATCATTAACTACGGAATCAACTATGGGTCATAGCTCAGCTCTTGCATCCTTTACGTTAACGTTACATTGGCAGTACCATGATGAGAAAAGTATTGATGAATAAGAAAACACGATTGTAGTATCATAGGTAAGGGTTGAGAGGACTTTTTAAAAAAATCTGTCTGTTAATAACTAATTGCCAATGATGTCCCGTCATTAAATATCACCCTAAAATAATTTAAATTTGCAAAGAGTACTTAGTAGCGTGTGACTAAATGAAAACAATAACATATATAATAAGGGTTATTTAATCTGGCAAGTTATATGAATATTTCCTCCAAGCACGAGACGGCGAAATCTACGTGCGCGGTCACCGGTTCACCCGGCTAACCCCCCTCAAACCGCAAGCAGTTCTACTCGCAGATTCCTGACAACAACCAACTTTCCGCCGACCACCGGTCCCAGCTCACAGACGACTCCGACCACCCCTTTCCTCTCCTCCTTCGCATCTTACGAGTCCCTCCCCCTCGCACAATTCTTCCACCCCCCCAGCCAACCAACTGAAGCAGCCCTCCGCCTGAACGCAGTTTGACCTTGCGGGATGCTGGGACGGTTAGTTAAGGTGCCATCCCCCTTCCACCTATACCTCCTCCTTCCACACAAGTCTTCCTTGCCTTCCACGTTTCACGCGCATCCTTATTCCATCCCCACTCCACCTCTTCTACCGTTTCAATTCCTAGAGGAAGAAGATACCCTCCCCAGACGCGTGCGATTCCAGACCACTAAGGCAGTCGGTTGAACGTCCGCACCCGTGCCGGTCACGAAATCCAAGCTCCACGACTCTAAAAACCCTTTTCCTCAACACTCTTTCCGGTACGCGGGCACGAATGTGGGTCTATGGGTGACCAGTGTGGTGGGCTTCGCTGCGAGCACAAGTTCGACTCTCTAGAGCACTAGGGCGACTGGAGAACTGGGTGGACTAGGACGACTTTAGGACAGAATAAACTTACGAAGCGAAGTTTTCATCTTGAGAATTTTCATCGAAGATATCGTCTGGAAGTTAGTCGACAAAATAATTTATTCCCTTCGACTTCGAACACAATGGGCTTGAGAGAAGAAACGAATTTTCTTTGAATTTAAATCCGTACTGTGATTCGAAAGATCAGGGTGCACTTAAGATTCTTTCTTCCCAACCGACACGGTGGAATTAATCCCTGATAGAGACTTTCCAGGAGCAGTGACAAAGGATTTGGTTTCAGCCTGTTGGGGAGTAGGAAGACGAGTGCGAAGAATTATACGAGGACTTTGAAACTAAAGAGTTTCCCGCGGGGAAGAATCTGGAAGCGTTCCATGTGACATCTCCCACGGAGCAAGGCTTGGACTTGAGGAGAAAATAAAAGGGAATCGAAATCTCCAGAGGAAAGGAGAAGAATCAGGAGGAGTTGGAGGATTCCAGGCGGGACAAAAGAGGTAAGAAAGATTAACCGCTTGAGGGAACATTAATCCAGTGATATTCCCCCACTAATTACCTCATCAGTGGATCGGAAAATTAAGTTACCTAACTCTTTCAAGCGATGCTTATTCTGGGTGAAAAAGAACGCATTTAGGGTTAACTTTCAGAGAATAATTCATGCAAAGCTCTTTTTATGGTTTCCACTACATATTATACTGCGCAAAGGATTGAAGTAAAAAGGGAAACTTAATTGGGCGTTTTTGATTTCATTCAAACGTTACATAGTTTTGCCGAATACTTAATTAACTTAGGGTATACATATGTAGCGATGTTAACGAGCGTAATCGCTTATTTTCTTCTCTAGATTAAGGGTACATATTTAGTCATATAAAAATTTAACTTTCTTTCATTTCTTTAACAATGTTATACAGGCCGAATATTCACCACACTATGGACTAACTTCTCTGCACTGGCTATGCTGGAGTTGATCTTTCATTTTTTATAACTTATGGTCAGTAACATGCATACAACTTGCAGTAACGCGGTGTTTCGAAGATTTATTACCCGACCGATGCTCTCTCGAGAGACTGTTTATATGAATATTTGTTGTAATAGGTCTAATTTAAATTGACACTTGCACGGAATTAGATATTTACGCTATTCGGTAAAGAGGCATTTTTCCCATTTGGTTTCACTGTGCTGTAAATTTTTGTTAACTATAAACTTCTACTTCACATTAAAATCATTAATATTTTTAAAATCTCCAGCTTCAGTTCATTTTTGCACGAGTCGTGGAGAATAATCAATTAATTTCCTATGTATACATGATTCGAAATCTTTCTAATGGCAGCACCTCAGATTCCCTGAAGACAATCCTAGAATAGACTCACTACAACACACAACTTCTACGTGATTTCACGAGCTTCTTCAAACATAGGCAAATATACAATATATTAACTACTTACGTCCTATTATTTTTAGCTTACAGGGCACATTTCCGAGACTAGGCCAATTTGCTGCAACGTTCACGCGTGATTGAGGAGAAAAGTGAAAAAAAAAGCTCGCCGGGGCTAAATTTTCCATTTTTCCGATAACGGTAAGGCGAGAGAATTCCATTTGCATAACCGAGGCGAGAGGAGAAAAAGTGCCCCGCCCCCCTTTCCATGACCAGCAACACGGACAGACGTACGGCGGCAGCGGGCCAATCAAACACGTGCCACTGCATGCACCGCTCCACAAACAGTTATCGGAATCAGCCGTAAAAGTCGTAAAAGGAAGAAGTGCTCTGGTAGGCAAAATGGCAAAGTACGAAGCGTCCAGAGTCTGCAAAAATAGGGGAGTGGAATAAGAGAAGAGAAACGTGAGACTTCTGCTAACCGAGCTTGACACATATTTCACGCCTTCGTACAAAAATTTATTTTTCGCATAGCTTTTGCAATGGCATAGAATCACACAGTAAGTTAATGCAGCTAGGAGAGAGGGTGCTAAAAGAAGTATTGAAATAATTACTTGAAATTTTCCACGATTATAAAATGTATTACGACCTAGATTTTAACTTTGATAAATCATCTTAAAAGTGATGATCTTGAAGATGATGTAGTAACATGAAACGTAGGTATTAATAAATTTTATTATCGTGGAAAATTGCAAGTAATTATTTCAATATCACGCTCAAATCTTCGGATTTCATACTAAAAGCAGTGAGCACTAGATGCGCATTTGGCCATACTGTAAATAAGTTAATTTTGTTCGCTGAGCAGTAAATAAGTATTTACGACACTTATGGTGACATTGTTTAATAGCAATGATACTGGTTGCGCTACAAGGAAATGGAAGATGACAGTAAAGAGAAAAGAGCTGATTAGCTTGGTGCTCTGCAATTAGCTGCACGACTAACTCCGCATTGAATAAAACTTTCAGTTTTTTAAGTTTCCCGAAAGATCCAGTTAGGTTAGTTTTGTTCGAAAATCCTAGCTAATCTTACATTTCATATGCTGATCGAAAAATTTCTTTTACTCCGTTGTCTATTTTTGCCGGTGCCAGGTAATATAATCTAATGGAATACAATTGACTTGTGCTTGTGATTCAGGAGCGAAGAATGAGTATTCGTTGCTGTGCATACACACGGCGCGGATACGTATGTGTGAACGAATTAGTTGCCGGTAGCGTAATGTTACTTGAGAACTCATAGCCTTGATTATGACTGTAGTGATTGCAAAGTACGGATTATTAAATGAACATAATCTCCTATTACAAATAACCGAGCGTTACCCTGTTAAAAATTAGCCAGGCGATCCTCCAGGGAATCATCTTGTTTCAGGCAAGGACACGGAGTATAATTAATTCCTCGGAGGAAATTATTTTTAACTTATTACACATTAACCGAGTATTCCACTTATTTTCAAGGTAGGTACAGGGCGAAATTCCCATCTCAAGATTATAATTGGCGTGTGATAGTATTTTGAGTATGCGATAAACAGCTGAGGCCACTGGAACAATTTACAGACACCGTGGAAGACGAGGGAGAAACTATGTGTCGGCGATAGCGTGCTCTTCAAGAAACGCACGAAGTAAAAAAAGTCATAAAATCCTACTCTATGGACGGGGAATGCTTTGGATGCTTGAATTGCCATCTGCATTGCACCCAGACTGGGATAGGAACCTCTCTGAAAATCTCCAGCACTGGTCATTGGGCGTTAGAAATCGACACACTAGCCACCACATTAACTTGATTTCCACATTGAAAATCGTAACATCTATAACCTTTTCTTCGGTTAAATATTCAAGGCTAAAAATCAGGGAATAAAAAACCATGTAAAGATAAATTTGGCAATTCCAAAATATATGATTATCATGAATTCATAATTCGAGGATTATGGCTAAAAAAGGGTCAATGAAATTTATTTGCCTTAAAAATTGCCTTATCTCGAACATTATATCATACCAGCGTAAAACATTCCAAATTCATCGACTAAATTTCTCGCGAAGTAATAACAAATTCCAATGACTGATAAGTTAACATAGAGAATTATGATTTTTAAATCCTCCCTGCAGTGTCCCCGGTAAACATGGATTACGAGCGTGCTGCGCCCGCTCCCAGCGGGCTTCCCCCGCTCTTTTCAATGCAGGTCCACAGAGGGATAGGCGCGTTTCTAATTTTAAAATGCAGAAAAAAAGGCAGGGTCTTATGTACAAATTTAATTGTAATGTTCATGTACAAATTGAGGTCAGAGGACCTCTTTAAACACATCATTGGAAGTAATTACACTATCCTCTGTAAAACGCGCATTATGACTCATACTTACGTATCAGCAGGAGACTTGAATGTGGAATCAGCCGCATTTTGATAAAAGTTATTTAAAGAATGCGAGATATTGTTGCAAATAAACAAATGTATCAGTTTGTGCGCCGTTAACGTCAGGAATATTTACCGTTTTTTTTTTGTTTCTTTTTAACCAATTTTAGGAAACAATAGCAATATTTAGGAAGTAAGATATGCCGTCGCATGTTCTCTGATAAATTCTGTGCATTTTGGTACCTCATTTGTGGAGTTTGGTTGCGTATAAGTTGAGAAAAAGGTATCTATACAGTAGAAATAATATAGAGGATTCCTGAAGGATGAATGAATGGGTTGCATGGAAGTATGCCTCCTATGTCATTCGTAGAATTTCCTAGGTGGTAGTAATGATTAACTTCGATTTATCACATATAACGGTAGGTACCGTATAAATTTAAAACGCAGTCTAATTCTATATTTTTGCTCAGAATTAAGAAGGCTTATCAAACCAACCATCGAATTATTTATGCTTACCCATAGGCATTAGAGCGAATTAATAGCTCTCTGCCAAAATTATTTGTTTCTATCAGCAATCCCTCAAACCGGACACGTCTATTTTAAATTCTTCAGACGCTTCTCGATGTGATCAAAAAATATTTTACGATGATCGGAATTCCACTCGTTCTATCCACAAAATAACCGGCATCCTTCGAAGACCGTCTGAGGCAGCGTCCGGCGATGATACAGAAAGCGCTTTTCCACGAAAAAATAACGGTTTTGGATTCTGAAAACCGCATCTTTCCCATACGCGAAGATCAGCGCGCGAGCGACCCCAGCATCACGAGACAGAAACTTCGATCAGAGGTGGGGAAGGTGCGTGAGGAACGAAGTAGACTCAGTGCCGCCCTTTGAAGAATCAAAACCTCTCCATGGACACGCCTCTTCAACCTTATCTTTTCTCACTCGTTTATTAATTTCCGGAACTTCATCCACGGCAGCTATCCTCTTTTTTTTCAACCAATCATATGCGCCGCTAATTTCATAATTCTCGAACGTGTCAGAAATATCTAATATTATTTTTTGTGCCAACGTTCGCTACGGTTTACCGTTGCTCCGACTGAGGCACGTGAAATAAATGGATGGAGGACCGTTGAGGAAAACAAGACGGCGAGCTAAAAGGAAGGGAATTGACAATAAGCCAGAAAAGGTTAGAACAAGCCATTTCGATGGGTATAAAGAGTTTAATAGGTATTTGAAAATTTTTTGACCTTAAAAACAACATTAAAATATGGCCACCACGAATCCAGGAGGTCATTATTTAAAAAAAGTTATTAATTGACTTTTCATCTTTATGAATTTCTTCCGTGTATGTAATACGAAGTAAATGATAATTAATACTATGCATATAAATTTACTGAGGATATTTCTTTTTATTAGCAATCTTAAGAAATATTCGATTTTAGATCAACAAAGCAAATTTAGAGAGAAGAAACTTGAATCTTCGAATATTTTACTTGATGTATGAAGCATAACATTTCTATAAAATTAAGGATCCTTCAGCCTTAAAAAAATAAAAATGTCTCTAATATTTATCTCAAACTCCATGCCAAAGAAATTGTTCACATAACGTGGTCCTCGGCGCGACATTCATTTACGACGAGAGGAAAAGTTCTATTAGAAAATTCTATCTTATCTTTTTGCAGGAAAGAAATTTTATAATATGAGCTGTTTTCGAGAGGTAATAAGCTGTTATTTTTACTGGCGGGAGTTTCCCGCAAAAGGCGTCGTCAATTGAATTTGATTGATTGCACGCTTGAGTGACCGAGAGAATGTGAAAATTAAATAGAGCCAGAGGATGGAAGGTAAATAATCAGACCATTCCCGATTCCAATGAAGGTGATAACAAAGTTTAAGGAAAAAGTAAAGGGATCCTTTGAGGAAAATCCATTGGTGCAGAAAAGATAGAACGCTTGTCAAATCAGCATAGTGAAAAGGTATTCAATGTGGAGGGAGAACGGAAAGGGTTTCTTGATGATAATAGTAATATTTATTATCTCTGGTAAAATACCTCTAAGAGCACAAATTTTGCAATGGTGGTGATCTTAAGATAATTAAAATATGATTTAACAAGTAACAGATTTAAGCAATTGTGAGCAAAGAGAAAAATATTGAAATTGAAATATGTTCATGCAATCAAAACTATGTCGTTTAAAATAAACCGAAGCGAACAGTACAATAATGAACAAAATGATTCAATCCTTACAGTGTGAACATAGACAAAAACAGATACTGACCTGGAAAACTGGGGAAGGGAATTTTTCAAAAACATTTTTAAATCAAAATTTGCAACCAAAGACATGTAAATGAATAATAAACCAATGACAAAACAATAAATAAAATCGTCGCAGGTTCGTTTTGGCATAAACTGAGACGAAAATCTAATTAATGAACTAAAGTAGATCGGAAGTATCTAGAGTAGCTGTTCCTAACCGGTGGTATGCCTACCCCTTGAGGGTACGCTGAAAATTATTGGTAATGGCGGACGCTACGCTACCATTCTTACTCTGAGTACGTTCCCTAATAATAGCCTGGCAATAGTAGCCTGGCAAAAGTAAGTCTTAACCAGGAAATATTTTTGCATATCATATGGGGTATTTAAAACAAATTTTCTATTGAAGAAAGATCTGAGGTTTTCCCGGCGTATGATGTTGTTAAAGTTTATTCGGGATTGCCACCGGATAAGGTTCTCCATCTCTGCCGACGTTTCGATGGCCGAGTCGTCCATCGTCATCAGGGCTTGAGTAAGTTAAGCATCGGCATCAAGCCCTGATGACGATGGACGACTCGGCCATCGAAACGTCGGCAGAGATGGAGAACCTTATCCGGTGGCAATCCCGAATAAACTTCAACAAAATTTTCTATTCATACCATTATTTATAACTTTAAGTGCCCTAGGTGAAATTCTGTAATTAAATGTGCACGTTACATTTTTGGGGGTACAACATTGGTTATATACGTACAGTGGGGACGGGATATAACGGGAGGGAAAAAAGTAGGGAGCCGCTCGTCTAGAAGAATCGGAATTGGTGGATAATTAACGAGGCGGAAAATTTTCCACGGGAGCAAGGGAAAAGGAGACAGACTCGTGCTTAATCGACGGCGACGATTAAAAAGTAAGAAAAAAATGTATAAAAGAAGCTGGTTGGAGACGAACGACTCGAAGGCGGGAAGAGAATCTTGTTTTTGCGGAGGAAGCAGCGCGGAGAGAGAGAGCTGTGGTCTTGTCGCCCTCACCAATATGGAACACTCTCCTCTTCGTCTCGTTCGTCCTTGAAAAGTAAAGGGTGCTGCCCTTGCCGCAGCGTCGAAGAAAAGAAAGTATCTGAAGAAAGTGGTCCCGATTGGAAAGGTCCTCGAAATCGGCTGCTAAATGAGCAACGAGTGCGATAATATCGCGTTGCGCATCCCTAAGTGGTGACTATTATGTGATACGATTATCAAGGATTATTCACATTACGTTACTTGATGTATTGGCACGCGCTTGTACCCTTTCTACATTCCAGCAAATACCAATCGGTGGATTACAAGTTCCAAACAGAGGACAGCGAGTGCTATGATGTCACGTTATTCACCCCTGCATGGAGGCAATTCAAGAATTTTGTGATACGTTTTTGAGAAACTGAAACATTATTCACATTACGTTGCTCGACATATTAGCACTAGCTTTTCCCCTTTAGCTGTACCCTTTCTACATTCTAACAAATACCAATCGGTGGATTACAAGTTCCAAACAGAGGATAGCGAGTGCGATAATATCACGTTATGTATCCCTGCATTGATACTACTCAAGAATTATATAATACGTTTTTGAGAAACTGAAACATTATTCACATTACGCTGCTCGACATATTAGCACTAGCTTTTCCCCTTTGGCTGTACCCTTTCTACATTCTAACAAATACCAATCGGTGGATTACAAGTTCAAAAAAGAGAATAGCGAGTGCGATAATATCACGTTATGTATATCTCTGCAGTGATACTACTCAAGAATTATGTAATACGTTTTTGAGAAGCTCAAAAATTATTCACATTACGTTGCTCGACATATTAGCACCAGCTTTTCCCCTTTAGATGTACCCTTTCTACATTCTAACAAATACCCATCGGTGGATTCCAAGATCCAAACAGAGAATATCGATAATGGCACGTTATGTACCCCTGCTTGGAGACTGTTCAAGAATTACGTGATTTGTTTTTGAAAAGCTCAAGAATTATTCACACTACGTTGTTCGACATATTGACACGCGCACGAGCCCTTTCTACATTCCAGCAAATACCCATTGGTGTATTACAAGTTCCAAAAAAAGAATTAAAGAAATTGAAATATATTCAAAACGAAAATATAAGACGAGAGTCACGTAAAAAACTACAAGTAAGTTGTACAGCTAATCACACATCATAGTTGGAATCGCCAAAAAGTTGAATCTCGCATTACGATATCGATTCCGCTCCAGAAATGGCTACCATTATGTTGAACTGCTTGGGGAAATATTTCTGCATGTTATTATCTCAATTCAGAAAAAAATTCTAGGTATTCGCTGATATTTGACATACTTGGGAAATTATTAAAATTCCATTCAAAATTTTACTCGCATATGCTATAATGAAAGAAAACCTAGCGAAACATATGTTCATATTTATAGTTTCTATTTCATATTCGTGCATACAAAATCATGTAAGAGCACATTCGCATTAATTATGGAAAGGTGATTGCCAGAAAATAATTTGGATATTATTTTCGTGCATAATATTCTTTGGATAACAGTTAATACGCTAGAAAAACAAAACAATCAAATGGAACAGCGTGACAAGAGCTACGGATAAGAGGAATCATTAGGAAATACAAAGTTCTTACTCCAGCCATAAT
The DNA here is from genome assembly GCF_921293095.1 of Ischnura elegans. NCBI lineage: Eukaryota > Metazoa > Arthropoda > Insecta > Odonata > Coenagrionidae > Ischnura > Ischnura elegans. The sequence goes on from NC_060249.1 coordinate 91,658,093, forward strand.
TATGTTAGGGTAAAGAACTTCAACAAAAGAAACTTTCACGACCGATGGAATGATAAATAATTTAAAATCGCTCACGAGGGTGAACACACCTACCTTGGGATAACGAATTTTCAATTCAAATTCCACAAGAAGAACCGAGTAAGCTGTGTGCCTAATGAGCATTCATTAACTTAAGGCAAACACAGGGTTCATCGTGAAGCGATTACGGTTGTTTGCTCATCTCATCACTAAAGTTTCCCCAAGTTCTAACTTTACATACGCCAATATTTTCGCTCCAATTTTCCAAGAAAATTAAAAGTAAAAAAAACAGTCTCTTCTCCGATTTCAACTTCGCAGCGCTCGATTTTTGAAGAATTTAGTAGGTACCTACCTACTCACAGGGACTTGAAATAGTTTCCCAACTGTAATTACATTATTGGAATGCGCAAGCGTTTTACCCACCAAAAACCTTTGAAGTTCCTGGATATTTTTAGCCGATAATGTCGAACATCACCAAGAATTTCGTGTTCAGAAAATTTACGAACCATTTGCTGAGGTCTTGAAATAAAAACCACAGTTGTATTGGCCGAATACATATAAACATTTTTTTCAAATCCATGTCAGCAACAAGTGATATTTACATCATACAATTCTCTTTAAAGCAGAATTTGACCGAGAAACAAAGTAAAATTACGAAAATATTATCGTGAATAATGAGGAGAAGATGTCATCTACAAGAGTTTGAAGACTTATTAATTGATTACCTAGGCACGATGAAGCGTAATTTAAGTATGGGAGATGACTAGAATCAGAAGTGAAACATGACAATAATGGTAGGAATAGAGATTTCCAAGGTGTGCGTTGAAGGCTGCGTTTAAGACGTACGTCGGCTGCTGCGGCGATTGCAGCAGTTTCGCTGACACAACTGCCAGCTTCTCCATGTCGATGATGAAGGTTGAAAACGAAGATGAAGTTCTTCGACCTGAAGACGGAGGCAGTATTACCAGCCAGCAATGTCCGCGAGACTGTTGTCATCGCCATGGTAACCGAAGTGGTAGTAACCGGAAATGAAGAACTACTATATAAATAAGATCTTTTCCAAAGAAAAATCAATAAAAAATTCGGAGAGGAAATTTGATGACAAAAAGCGGGAAAACTAGAAAAATCAGCCCCTAATAAATTCCATTGAACTCCTAATCGTTTTGTTAGGTATTTGTGAGGCAAGGTCTTAATGGAAATCCATTAATTCTGTTCTCTTCAGGATCACAACACCTCCGCTAATCAGCCGCTTGAATCCTAAATTTACTCAATAGCTTGTTTACACCAATTAGGGAAAGTAAACCTGCGCATCCTCTCTGTGGTTCTTCATCATCACCTGACGTCATCTGATTCCCTCTCCTCGTATTTGATACAAACGCCACTACACCGCGGGACAAATTTCACCACAGGGCATATCAGAATCGTACTAGAATTGGCGAGAATATTCATATTTCTAGGGCTTAGCGGAGGAGACAGAGCACTAAAATAGAAACAACCGAAGTAATTCACACAAACTAATCAATTCACATCTGCACTCATGGAGGTCAACAGTTTATCACACTTACACGGGCAATTCAACCGCTCTATAGAAAATACCCATGAGTTACTGAAGAAAAATTTTATGTCACGGAAGCCAATTTCTTAAAACATTTCGTAAAACCTAATAACATTAATTTGGCATCGTGATACCAAAAACATTTCATATGGCTCTAAAAGTTTGCGATAAATTTTTCCCTCACTTCAATTATTACTTATTTATAATTCTACAGGTAACTGTCTCTTAATTTTAATTCAAAATTACATTATATATTGCCCGAGGAAAAATTAAGTGGGATTAGCATAATGCAATGCTATCAATTTCTCAATTACTCGTTTAGTTATTTTGAATGATACAATCGTCGGTCATCCTAAGATTGGTTTGACGCAGCTCTCCATTTCTCTCTCCTATCCGCTAATCTCTTCATAGCTACATATTTATTCTCTTTTACATCCTTTATAACCTGTCCTATATAACTCATTCGGGGCCGTCCCTTGCCCTTTTTCCCTTCCACTTGTCCTTCAACGATTGTCTTCATCAGACCATCGTGCCTCAAAATGTGGCCAACTAAGTTGTCCCTTCTTCTGCTTAATGTTTTTAGGAGGCTTCTCTTTTCTCCCACTCTCCTTAGCACTTCCTGGTTACTCACACGGTCAATCCATTTTATCTTCATCATTCTTCGGTAGCACCACATTTCGAATGCTTCCACTCTTGACTTCTCTGCTGCTGTCAACGTCCAAGCCTCGCTTCCATAGAGAAACATACTCCATATGTAGCATCTGATGAATTGTTTCCTTACTTCTATGCTGGTATTTATCATTCCAAATTATGAAAATGGGCACCGCGTGGCACCCGGGAAATTTTTTAGGCATATAGAAGGGTTTAGCCAATGTATCAACTCCAACTTCAGGTAAAGAGATTGTGAATCCACAAACACGCTCAGGAATACTCACTCCATTGTGCTCTAACTCATTGGGGATCGTTGTAGCCTTGTAGGAAGAATGCTTGACTGCTGGCCGAAGTGATTCAAATTCAATCCTACGGACATCCCACCCTAAAATTCTGAAATTGGAAGGTGGCTCAGCGTAATAAATTGACTCCCTTTCCTGGATAAACGATATTCAAACGCTTTGAGCTAATTCCGGGGTGAGCTCTACCCTTACCAACCCAAAACCAACCTATGAGTTGATTCACTAAGTAAGTAAATTGATTGAGCACAAGTAATAGTAGCGGGTGTGACTGGGTGGAAATCCTTTATCGTAGGAGATGAACGAATAAAAACTGTGTTTTTTCCACATAGTGATTTATGTAGTCCGATCATGGTTTCGTTATAGCGTGACATTTCGATACCTCCATTTCGATACCTCATAAACGCTCAACAATCGCCCACCGAATCAAATCCGCTTATCGAGTACTACAAGGTCTAACTAGATGAGCGGATTTGATTCGGTGGGCGATTGTTGAGCGCTTATGCAGTGGAGGTATCGATTTTCGAGTTGAGGAGCGCAGGAAAATTGAGCAGTACCTATATTGCGTTAACCCATTCGGGAATATAGCCGGAGATTCGCCGGCCTACATGGATTTTCCTTATGAGGTGCCACCGAACCGCCGTTAGCGTGATTTCAGTCGTTGCATATTAAAATTGTTTAGCACTTATAAGTTGATATAATGTTAAAAATAAATATTTTGTACCAAAAAGACTAAAATTATACTCTCATAAATAAATCCATGAATCTTGTCGTAAATTTTTATATCATATAAATTAATATGCAAATGAAATCTTTAAGAAAAATTAATAAAGGGATTTAGGCCCAAAATTTCCATGAAACATTAATAAGCGAATGGGTTAAAAGTGGAGTGGGAAATTTTCGAGTTTCGGTTAGATTGATTGAGCTTCCCATTGTCATAGTTTGGGTTTCTTTTTGTTTCAGGGTCGAATAACTGTCGTAAATAAAGATCAGAAGGTATTTTTTTATCACTTCTGAAGTCCTAGTCGAACAACGCCAATAAAAGACCAGCTGCTGCCACTATCGTACGTCAGAACCGCCTGGCTTGTACAAACTGGCCAACAATCAGGGAACAAGCACTTGCGAGTGACTGGAAAAATAGCAATATCAATCATCGTTTAAAAGGTCTGCTTACGGTGATGGACGTGCACATTGAAACGAACAGAAATCGTACGCGTCGATAGTTCAGAGGAAATAGATACATGCGAGAACGAGCATCGGCTTCTTCGCATGGGATCAAGATTGAAAAGTAAAAAATGTATGTACATGAACGACATATGGGTCTGATTTGCTTATTGCGACAATATCTTTTGTTTTTTTGCTCTCTATTTATTTTGGATATTTTATTTTCACTTCATGTAACGGTCACGAAGAAGGAAAACAATCAGGGTGTTAAAAAATCTATTTATTAGTATTTACTTTGCTAAACCTTTACCTATCTTCTAAGCTATTTTTCATCCTTCAACTCTCAAAATTTAAAACTAAGCTTGGTAACGCATAAAATTAAATTAAAAATTTGACACACATTCCGAAAAACATTTTTTAAATCTCAGGGGGAAAGGCCAAAGCATCATTTTCCAGTAGTTACGTTAACTTATAATTATGAAACGTAAGCTATTCCATGGCGATGCCTACGTCTGCCCCTCTCAAATCAATTTCCTTTCATCATTTCACCATCTAACAATATATTACATTTTAAATTAAATACAAGAAATACATATATTATATAATGAAATTTGTTCATTACATTACATTTATGGCATAAACAAGAGATCAACATTTAATACATTAAAAAATATTTTCTCTACCAATTAATTTTCCCAGAATTTTTGACAGGTGGATTTAAAAGAGAGAAAAATTAATTAAGCATGCATCGAATTCATCATTGTTATTCAATTCCTCAAACGTAAACATTATTACCTACATGTTCAAAACAGGGATTCCAGTGGTTAAAAAAAACTCGAAATTTCATCAATGTCATTTAATATTCAAATATTGATTCAGAGGATATCAGAATTTATGTATATTGAAATGCAAGAGTGGATCAAAGCGAGGCCCCCGGCAGAGCTATTCAAGGAAGATTTTTAAACCGATGCTTGACCTCATCATCCTAACTGCTCGAGAAAATAATGAGAGATGAATTAATTATAACTCTCCTTACAATGAGCTCACAGTAATCCAAAATCGCTTCATGGAAATATGGCTTCCTGAGAAATAAAATTCAGTTTGTACTGTTCTAACTGTTCATTTTAAATAGCAATTAGTTTCATTATTCACAGCTGACTCTAAGGTAAGAAAAGGCTAACGAACAGAAATTTCGCGATATGTGTGATACTGAAAGTAACACTATAATACAATACTCTGTACCTTTTGTGAGTCCAAGATAAGTCATTGTTATCTGTAATAAATTCATAAGATAGAAATAAAAAGACAATTCTGGTTTTAGAAAATCTTTGAATTTGCCACGCAAAAAAACTTCAGCATTACCCGGAGTGATTGAGATGCACAATGGAATGACAATGAAAGGGGAAATTACCACGAACGATATTCCCGCGCACAAATGAAAACGTAGGGTGAAATAAATAAAATTAGCATCGATAATAAATCTCCGTTGTCGCACAACAGGAATACGGACGCATTCATGACGGGAGTGCCTATTTTGCCTTTTCATCAAAAGAATGAATCCGATACCCGCAAAATACTATCATGTTGCCGGAGTCATCCTATTAGTCCAGCAGCTACGGTCGCACAGCGGATCCCTGGTAAATAAAATAATCGGAAGCGACCATACACCCGCGAGTGATGAGTAAATACACGAATAAATAATAAAAAGAATTAGTAGACGCGATTCGATATCGATCAGTAATTATATTTGCGATGGCGTTTGCAGCAGGCAAAGAGAGAGATATAAAACATTTATTGTACCAGAAAAAAATCCATAAGAACAATAATAATATAGTACAGTATGCAGGCACATTAATTGCAAAATAGATAATTACAAAAATGATTATTTCACGAAATATTATACAGAGACGTTTCAAAAACTGAAAAATTTTCATTTTTTTAAATGTCTCTGTATAATATCGTCCATTTCATAGTATAACAAAACATAAAAAATACAGGAAACCTAATTAAAAAACGGCAAATGGGGCTATGAACCAAGCCAGATACAAGCACAAAAAAACTTGTATTCTTAGCTTAACAATAAAAAAAATGCTTGAGGGAGGGGAGACTTGATGTAATGGATTCAGTGTTACTAGTCGAATCATCATTACGCTGCCGATCGCACACAATGGACGGAAAGATAGATCTCAATGCAGCCCCTTCCCTAAGGTGTTTGATGACTGGGGATATTTGTGAAGCGAGGAATCAATTTCGCTTGAGATTACAACAGTCCCGCGCAATGGAATCCGTCCTCTCCCAACCCATCGGTCTATCCCCACACTACCCCATCTATACTCTCCACCCTTCCGCTGGCGAGAACGAGGCCACAGTGGAGATTAATGAAGGGAAGATCACAGATCAAGAGACACATTACACGGAGTGTTTTTTTTTTTTCATTTTTATTTTCGACTCCACCCAGTAGAGGAACGGGCGAAAATTGTATCATCTGAGGCCGCGTACGTCGCCGCAGTTGATTCTTGGTTCCAAATCCATAACTGTTTCAGAAGAGCGGAGATTTGGAGGTGTGTTAGGGTGTCTCACGCCATCCCTCAGACAGAGATATATAAACTTAAATAAGAAATGAAGTGGATTATGAGGCTATAAAACATTATTATATTATATAAAGTAGTACCATGCATACTTTCAAATTCATTTCAAGTTGCCGGTGAAATATCGTACGTGGAACTCCAGTCTAGCATTGTACAAAATTTACGATCACTGCAATAAAAATGAGACTTTACGTAAGTTGACGTCACTTATATACCTTTTTTCCTTCATATTCACATATAATACTTCAATTGTGAAAAGTGTCGATAGTATTGTAAGGTTACCAACTTAACTAAACGTAATTCTGGACTGCTTTGCAAAATTTTGCTTTACTTTCACCAGACCAATGATCTAACCGATATTTTGAAATGGAGGGTTTACTGAATATTTCGGGGCCCTTCCGGGGTGTATGGAAAACACCCCAAGGCTCAAAGAGGGTTGTAGGTTGTAACCAGGAAACCCCCCCCCCCCCTCTGTGGCTACCCCACCGCACCAGACATATCATCGAATTAAGGTTACAACAGTATCATGTTCGAGTTATCGCCATCCATACATTATAAAACCAGCCCAACATTGAGCAAATTTTTAAACGGTAAGAAGTGCATAGCAAAATTACGTATCTATTATTAGGAGTGGTCCAGTCAACAAACGTAACTTTGCGTAAAAATCGTGCATTCACACGTTTGCACAGCGGAAGATGAGCAATCCAATATAAGGCAATAACTCGAGGCTAAAACACTACGATGTTTTATAAAGAATGACTGTAAGAAAAAAGGCGCTGAAAAATGAATATTAACATTAACGGAGTCACCGGAAAGTGCACACGAAGTGGAAAATTCCACTATTGAAACATCATTTGCCTTCAACTGGATTCGAACCGGGATCCCGCAGATTCGCGCCGAGTGCCCTGGCGACTTCCTAAAGATAAATAGCTTCTTACTTTAAATGCTGTGTTTTTCTATTATTTCTTTGTAAATTTAGCGTTATAATTTGATAATACGCCCCTGAGATATTTTTAATCGAAAATTGATGTCCTCTGCGACTCGTCACAACTGCTGCAGACAAAACGGCTCTGACTTTTTCGTTGTGAAATTCGTATATTTTAGTTTTGTATTATTTCATTCTTTCAGTGGAGGTCAAATTTTTCGAGCTATTCACAAAAAACGTAAAAAAAAAGTGACCTTCATGGAACCTCCCTCATATCCATTTACCCACCAGAGGTCAAGGGTTGCTCATGAACCCAGGGTTACTCCCTGATATCCAATTATCCACCAGAGGTCAGGGATTTTAATGGGTTGGTCTTGAAGCTCGGGCCTCTATGCGCAAAAATAAGCAACTACATGATATTTTGCCCCAATCCGGCCCTTTTCGACGTTCGTTTCGACTGGACTAATGTTCGGAAGGGAGGAAAAGAAAATAAATGAGCGCAGATACGATTAGACGCGAGAGAAACGGTATGGGAGGTTGGGAGGGTTTCAGTGAGGGAAGGATATTTATGAGGGGAGGAAGAGAGATGGAGTCAATTAAAAGGTATTTTTCCGAGTCGCACGGGCCACCGAAGAAGAATAAGAAGAAGACACCGCCCATTTTCATCATCCCTTCCATCGGTCCAATCTCCTCATCCCATTTTCCTTTGTGTGCGGGTGACGCAAGAATTCGAGCACAGAATGAGCGAATGGCGACCTTCTCGCGTGGTAATCTTCTCCGCAAGGTGGGTAAGGGAAGGCGGGGAATTCGGAAGGGGGAGAGACGAGATGGAGGGAGGGGTTGGGGACGTTAGCAAAACCGTTATCTCCCAGTACTTGGGTCTCATTGGCCAACCTCCGTCGAGTCTGTGGAGTGCAACAGTGTGACACCGAATGAAGGCATCCCGAGCTAATTAACCGGGCGTCGTCGTCAGATTAGCCTTTTATGAGGCCCCACACTCCGAGGCGCTCAGAGACCTGAGCCTTTCCGTCCTTTGGGTTAATCTAAGACATGATGTTACTTAATTTCCCCTCAATCCTGCCTCCAATCTAGATGAAAAGAGAGTTCCGATGATGCGGCCAACGAAATTTTGAAATATACAAAAATATTAATTTTTATATAAAATCTCCTGGATGCGTTCACTAATTCTCGTTTCTCCAAAATGCTATCATTATTAAGCAAACTCTACCGATGTTTTGATTGATCCACAATCAAATCACCAATTTTTTTTCTTTTGGAAAGCGAAAAATTACCGTTTTCGACCAACCTTCTAATAATAATCTAACATCCTTCCAAGAAATAGGAAACGTAAATGGAATTATTGATACAGGAGAGTTTACTTCATAAATCTTGAATATAATCTAAACTTATCTAAGATGATTGGCATAATGATGTCAAGGAATCTCAACAACCCGTAACATATGTACCAGGAAAAAGCACGATGTAAAACACATGTTAGTTTCACAGATTATTTCAATTAGCTAGCCAAATTATAATACCTTTAAATCGACTATTATATGGTACAATCTCATAATTATATATTATTGCCTATTTCCTAAGCACCTCTAGAAGACATGTAGCCTAGAAAACATCATAAAAGATCGAGCACACTTATAATCGTCTCATTGGTAATAAAAAAAATTAAGATCCATTAGGTTTGGCTCAAGGTCATATATCTACTATATTTTCGGAAATCTTTATCACAATTTTAATGCAATAAAAACCAAGTTATAGCCAACGTTGATTTATTTAAAATCATCCTCAGGGCTCTTAACTTTGCACATATTTATTGATGATAAATATATCAATAAATATGTGCAAAGTTAAGAGCCCTGAGGATGATTTTAAATAAATCGAAACGTTGGCTATAACTTGGTTTTTATTGACCTAAACTCCAAGGAATATCATAAAAAGTTATTAAACAAGGTCAAGAATAGAAGAGGAAAAGTAATGATAATACTAATTTTAATGCATTAAAATCGATGGAACTTTCAATGTAAAATAACTTAAATAGTTCTATGCTATAGATAGTAAACAAATCATGCTTTAAATCATTAAACTTCGATAACATTTAAATATCAATTGTGAATATTAGACAACTCTTTGAATAATATGCGAAAATATTTGGAATTTACGATCATTTTATTTTTTCTGCATTTTAAACAGACTCTAAATTTAGAAAAAAATTATAAACACAAGCTATATTTATGATGTATTTGTAACGCAGTGAAGAGTGTTTATTTTTGTGAAAACATGAAGCGATCCAAGTTAGTGTCGGCATTCGTCACAACATTACTATTCCTAAATAATCGCAAATCGAAATTGAGCGAAATCATTCTTATCATACAATATTCTTAGCAGTAGAAAGCAGTGAGATGCATGTTTAAGTAGCCACGATACGACCAGGAGGTTTGCATCAACAGGGAACTACTAATGAGTGTGCATAACCGTTACACCCAGGGAAGTCATACGAACACTCCACAGCGGCTAAACTCCCTGCTAATTATTTTAGGCCGCCAGCGAGCTTTTACCTAACTCTATCAGCTTCGTTCATGGGCGTATCCAGCGGGAGGCTGGGGGTCAGCTGCCCCCCCCCCCCTAGAAGCAAAATTAAATGTAGTTCAAATCGAAAGAATTGAACAAATTTTCTTTTAATCCTGGGCTAGTGATATTAATATAAAATATGTAATTAAAATAAAAATATTTTATTTTTTAGTAAAAAATAAATAAAAAACTAATAAAGCGCTGTTATAAATTTCTCGAAATTTTAGTTTATTTGACTTTTCTGTGCTATAACTTGAACAAACACGGCAGGCCCCCCTCTAGTTTTGATCCTGGGTACACCCTTGGCTTCGTTTTCACAGATATGATAATTATAATAACGCACTCAAGTGTTGATGGTGTGACTGACAAAATATAAACACAAATACAGATGCAATAAACTACACGTAAGCCAAAAAAGGATAATAGAATCAGGAAACTGCAACATTGATAAAAGAAATATATTTACTCAGTTTCAGTAAAGCAAACTCTCTCCGTTGAAAAATAGCCTTTAATCAGTCAAACAATTATCCGCTTGCATGCACAACAAATTATGGAGTGAAGCAGGCTTTCCTACGATAGCAAATGCCTTTCCCCTATTATCCAAATTTCGATGCAATTAAAATCAATTTCATCCCCTTTTTGCTTTTAGCTGAATTATATTTTTAAATTCGCAACACCACGATAACAATCGAAGGTGAATCTCCCACATAGCAAATACTTTTGTTCTAAGATAAAACTTTCGGCGCAACTAAGAAATTCCTCTCGCTTACAGAATCACTCAAATTAGATTCAATTCCATCCCCTATGTATTTTTACCTGAATTATATCTTTAATTTCGCAACAATACGTAAATAGTCGGAGGTGAATCGAAATACCTTTGCTCTAATATCCAAATTTCGTTGCAATTAAAAAATTCCTCTTGATTACAGTATCACTTATTATGGATTTAATTTCATCCCCACCTGAATTACTTCTTTAATGTCGCAATAACTTGAAAATAACCGATGGAGAAACGCAAACATAGGAAACACTTTTTCTCAAATATCCAAATTGCGACGCAATTAAGAAATTCCTCTTATTAACAGTATCACTTATTTTATATTAAGCTTCGACCCTTTTGTGTTTTACATGAATTATTTCTTTATTTTCGCGATAATACGAGAATAATCAAAGGTTAATCGCACAACAAACAGCAAAAGCTATCTCAGATAAAGGATCAATGGGATGATCGCATTTTTTCCTCATCAGCGTCAGTCCCAATTGCCCATTGAAAACGCCCCGACGGCCAACAAAGCGAAAGGAGAAAAAAAAGAATCACCATTCTTTCGAGCGAGCAAGCAGAAGGACATGAAGGCCAAACACACTCGGCACTTCACACGTCACTTCACTCATAAAGCGACCATCATCGCAGGCATCGCGTCAAACACCCCACTGTTTCGAGGCCGTGGCTCAGGCAGGTATGTTTGACCACCCCATTCAACCTCACCCCCTTCATTCTCCTCTCTCCAAACTCCATATGCGTTGCAGCACGCGCGCAAACCACATTCATTTCGGCTTCGATCAACAGGCGCCCCCGCAGCAAAACTGCGGGAAACTGGGGAAACTCCGACCCAGGACAAAAGCTTCGGTAAACGTTCGCGAAGAAGCGGCCGAATTGACACGAGAGCAATCATCCGTTCAAAATCCGAGCTCGTTCGTTTTGATTAAAGCGCCCGGTGGTATCGGTGCGCGAAGGGCAGGGAGAGAAAAAGACGGTGACAGAGAGAGAGAGAGGGAAGCTAAACCTGGTGGAGAAGCTGTTTTTGGTCGCAATGGTCGCCCCAATTCTCCAAGACAATAGGATGAGGGAGGACAAGGGGAAGGAAAGGGCACTGGACCAGAGAGAAGTGGAGTTCGGGCTCAAATGTTTGACAGCGAGTGGAATCACGTTGTCGCCCGCTGATGAAGTGATTCCAATATCCTTTGTCCCAGCCACGAGTTTTTCGATGTCGACCTTACGTCCTCAACCGAGTCTGAAATGACCCACTCTGAAAAGCGGCTGCGAAAACAAAAAAAACTTCTAAATATAATATATATTGGTTCACAATAATCATTATAAAATGTGGACCAGTCCATTTTCAAAATGAGAGTACTATAAAAGGAGAAATGATCCTTCATATGAAAGCTTTTTCATAAAGTGAGAAACTATAGTAATTGGTTATAATTAAATTAAATATAATTCAGGTTGTCACCCGTTGATGAAGTGATTCTAATAACATTTGTCACAGCCACGAGTTTGTCGATGTCGACCTTAAATTGCGTCCCCAATTAAGTCTTAAATAACCTACTCTCAAAAGAGGCTGTGAAAACAAAGCAAACTTCTAGCCATAATACATTGGTTCAAAATGATCGATATAAAATGTAGGCCTATGGATTGTCAAAATGAGAGCACTTTTTGAAAAAGTTCGTCTATACGAAAGCATTTTAATCAAGTGGGAAAGATAATGATTAATTACAATGCATGTGCGCAAAAACATTATGTTTTCAACAATGACACGTACTTTATACTTCAGTTCTTATCTGTAAATATCATTTTAGTACAATTTTAACGCATTCTTTCGCTTTCTCAATCGTTTAATGATTCTAGAGTTTTATCATTCCACCTATGATCGAATTCATGCAATTAGAGACCACCTTATTGTTTATTGAATAACGTACTTTTCCTTATGAAGAAGTAGCATTAAGATGAACTCGGAAAACCTATAATACAGGAAAATAATGCCGTTACTTGTACACTGTTACTTGGAGAAGCAGGTAATACAGTTACGCAAGTTTCAATTTTATTAAAAATTTATTGTTTAAAACTTTCTTGTGAGCGGCGCAATTCTTAAATAAACTAAGGCAGTAGGTGTACCAAACAACCGAGAAACTTAACACTACATGGACATTTGTACATATTACAATACTGTCATTGGAGTAAAATAGCTCTATCCTAGGCGACCTTGAAATACATTTTAGCAGATTACATTTACGCCTCCTTATGACTTAATATATTATGACTAAAATTCCTCTCTGGCTATAAAGACGTCAAGTCCTACAGAAATCTTCTTCTCTGATATTGCCTTAATTAACTTCATTGTGAAACAATTCATGGTCTCATAGCGTTCTAATAGCTAGAAGTCACCGTTTTTACGTAGATTTTTCTTAGCCCGAGAAAATGATCGTGCCACGTCGCTCATTTTTATTCGAGACGCGACGCGACTCCGTCCAGTAATTTAGGTTGGCATCGGATACAGGATAAGCATGTATGTCCTCAAAGGAGTGGCACGATAGGAATGAGTCTCCCTAGACACGTAGCAGCGGAAAAGAATGAAGAATGGGTGAGGAATCTGGCCACTGACAGCCCGCTGTCTCGGAAGTTCAAACTGTCGTTTCAAACCCGATCAATAGCGAAGGTAACAAAGCATTCGCTAGGAGGGGAATCACTTCAATACTCACATACCCTTGAACTCGCAAATTATTAGAGGCAGCTTAGTGTTACATATTGAGCAATATAATTTTTCAATCAAAGGAAATGTCTCTTGAAATAGGCAAAATTATACGGAGGTAAATTATTCGCTTTGTCCGGGATTCGAGCCCGGTTCCCAAAATTTCCGGCTGAGCCGGGTTCAAATCCTTAATGATTTTTTATGAATAATTAAAGAAATATTCATGGCTTGAAAGATACTTTGACTTCAAATCTACAAAAATTGGTCCAAAATTAAATTTTGCATATCACTTTTTGTTTAACATACCGCATTCTCATAAATTTTGCTCCTTCCATGGTATCAGGCTCAAAACTTAAATTAAGTGGCAAAACATAGCATAAAATTGGGTAGCTAAACACACCTAAAGTAACGTCTAAAACTTACAAATCATCTAAATCAGATCGAATTGGTCTGAAAAAAATGGTTAATTATTAAATTCTCGTATTTTTGATGAGTGCAACAAAGCCGCTTAACCTATCTACCAGTTTTTCATTTTCCAAAGGGCTATCTATATTCGATAAAAATATCTTTGGCATAAAAATTTGCTCTGGAGACTTCCATTCTGAATATTTATGAATGCATCTTCAGCGACACCGGACGCAAAAACTCAATCGATAACTGGGTGGTATGACTAGATGGAACTGGATCGGAGATGGAAAAGCCGAGTGATCCAACAGTCGCACGTCAGAAGTACTTGCATTATTTCTTCCACTACAAAGGGAGTAACTTAGATCCAAGACGCGCTGGAAGGTCTATTCAACGAATTTATATTTGTTCCAGAGGCTCAAACAATTTACTCAGACTTGTTCAAAATTTTTATCACGAATGATATGTGGTTATAGGAGAAGTAAATTCGTTCGTGGAAAAAAAGTTTTCTCCAGACATAGGCGGATGCAAATAATACTCTTCAGCTTAACGGACAACTAAAACCGTTACGAAACGAACCAAAGGATGCAATCTGCAATTCATTAGCCTGCATTTCGAGAGTTCTAAGAGGCAAAAAGGAATGGAAAATGATGATACACTTTTCTTACATTCATTGACAGTTACATTTTACGTTGGACAAATTTTTCAGCAAACTATTTTGCGTGACCAATTACTAAAAATAGAGTAAATTTAAAAAGTTATAACCCCTACTAATCGGAGGAAAGAAAATTTCGATTCCTGGGAAGGCGTAATCCACCGATTCAACCTGCGCAAAGTATGGACTCAAAAAAGGTACGCAACGAAGGAGAAAAGGTGTATTAAGGATTAATTACGCTAAAAATGCATTAACTGCTTAGCGATCAAGAAACAAATGACGTAAATGACTATATAAAGTGAATTCTGATGGCATAAATCGATGGACCATTAGCTATGATAACAAATGCGGCCCGGGGAAAGAGGGAGCTGAATTGTGGCCTCATCTGGGTCAAGTTAAATAAAAACTAAGTCAAGTCTCTACTTTAATGAGAAATTCGTATTAAAAAATCAGATGGGGACATTTTCATCGATTCGAAAAACAAAATGAATTAAGATCGTGTAGCTAACGGGCATCATTATTTCCAACGAAGGGAACCTTAATTGACTGATATAGAGCTTACCTAGCATACAATTTTATGGACGTAGAAGCTCAACAGCCGCGTGGAGAATATCTTCAATGAAGAACAGAAGAGGCGAAATTTAACTGGAGCCATTTTCTCCTCTAATGATATGGAGATGAGCTGGCAAGTGTAGCCGCACTGGAGCATATCAGGTGGAAAGAAAACCGATATCGGATCTAGCTTACTCTAACTGGGATACGCCAAGGTGTCTCGCAATTCTTCTTCAAATCTCTAGCGCCTAGTTCACACTAACTGCCACAAAATAGGTCATATTCTACTCCTTTACGCGCTAGAATTGGTATTGTGCCCTCAGATTGAGAGGTGATAGCATTATCCGATCAAAATTTATTATTTTTATCCGGCATTCGGCATAAACGGTGCTTTCCAAGGGTTGAGTTTTTTCTTTCACGCCCGCCACTGAATATGGATCAAAACTAATAGGAAAGCATTAATTCTCTTGCGGGAAGTCCTACCATTATTCCAAATCATCTTCTATTCCATTCTATAGAAAAAAATGCTAAGCCGTGGATGCTACATTCATATTTTTTATAAAATCCATTTCTTTAACACTAAAGATTATGTTCGTGGGCATAATATTAATGAGCAATTCACATAAGTTTTAAGATTGGACTGAGTTAAAACACTGAAGATGATCCCTGCAACCTACCAGTATTTTAACAAAAGACGAGTTTTTAAGGAAATTGGGTTGGAATGTTGGCTTCCCAAGTCGTGGGCTCGGGTTCATATCCCGGCGGTGGCAGAGAATCTTCAGAGACTGCCCTATCCCTGCTTGAATGTTGTGTGGAGGAAAATTCAAGCGAAATACTCCGCCCGTCAGATGCCGACGCCTGGTTTCTCTCCAGCCTCCCTTCCTTACCCTTCCCTCATGGCGCAAATAACCTCAGCTGTAAATCGACTCCTCCAAATATCATATCATACAATTTTTTCCATCTATTCGATTTATACCTTTTGACCTTTTATTATGTTGACACTCCTATCGAAATGCCTAAGTCGCCACAGCAGATTTCACGGAAATTCATTTAAGGAAATCGGGTTGGAGTGCTGGCTTTCCAGCCCGTGGGTACGTGTTCATATCCCGGCGGTGGCAGAGAATCTTCAGAGACTGCCCTATCCTTGCTTGAATGTAGTAAAACCTCAGCTGTCTATCGCCCCCTTCCAATTATCATTTCATACGAATTTTTTCCATCTATTCGATTCATACCTTTTGACCTTTTATTATGTTGACACTCCTATCCAAAAGTCCAAGTCGCCACAACAGATTTCACGTCTAGCCAACGCAACCCAGCGCGTTATGTAGTTTTGTAGGCTCCACAACATCTTCCCTCGAGCAAAGCCAACTCCCACCGTATCCGCATTACGTGCCGTCGCCATCGGCATTCGTATTTTGCACATCACCAACGACTTTGGCTTGCACTTTGGAGCAGTCCGCATTGCTTCTTTCCCCTCCAATCCTATCCCACGCATCGCGAAGAGATCCCTTCTCGGGGAGAAACGGGGTCCTTTTCACTTCGCACCTACATACATCCTGCCCGCTCGCTTCCTCCCGCGATCGAGCGTGTGATAAATTAATGAGGACCGCCCCGCCTAGCGTCAGCAACGCCTTCCTGGGAGAACTTTTTTAGGAGCAAGCGTATCCGCCCGGGGTTCCTCTCAGAGTTTCTCATATAACACGAGCAATTTATTACGTCAGGGCTGGGTGGAAAAGTAGCCATTAATAATTATGGATGAAATATTGCTGGATCTTCCGGCTGACATTTATCAGTGAATTAAAGGAGAAATTGCAAAACTCGTAAGCAATTTTAACTTTCGCGAATGATCGGGGAAAAGTTTCAAATCTGTATTCGCGCGCAATCGGAAAATAATTAAAAACTTTCCCGCGATAACTTTCCAAATGATTTATTGCTGATGGAAAAATCTTACTAGTTTAGAGATAAATGATGATCAAATTAAAATATCTAATTTTAACTCGGCGGTAACTGATCCACACTTCTTTCTTAGCGGCATGGAGTTAAAATCCTCCATAGAATTTCTTGGGCCACTTCATGACTAAAAAAAGGATTTTCCCAATTATTTATTGCTGATAAAAAAACTACTAGTTTCTCGGGTTTTCCGCCGGTTGATGTCGTCCATGTCTTCCGACGTTTCGGAGGGGATCTTCCGAATTTCCGGAGGGGATCTTCGGCATGGCATTCGGCATTTCCGAATTTCATTCGGAAGATCCCCTGAGGATGATCAGAAAGTCGCTGATCGAAACGTCGGGAGACATGGACGATATAAACCGGTGGAAAACCCGAGAAACTTTTCTGCAACTGATACGACGGTAAAACCTAAGATCATACAAAAACCTTCTAGTTTACTGATAAATCATGATTTCTTTGAAATATCTTATTTTAACTCTGTCGGTAAATTATGCCCACTTGAATTTTTCTTAGTGGCATCAGGATCAAAATCCTAAAAGGAATTAATGAATGGAATTACTAAAAGGAATGTTGGACCACTTTGTAAGACAAATATAGATTGCAATGTGGTTAGATGGAAGATAATGCAATCTATTTTCACTGTAATGTAGCCCACGCTAATGAGTAAACTCGCACTTCAGCATAGGTCTTGATATTCATGTTGTACCTCAGCTATTACGAAAACATTTGTCTACAAAACTTCAGAAGTTTTATTTTTCTATGAAAGAAATTCAGTGTCGATTGAGGACGTCGTTCATTATTTCCTGAGGTTGCAAATCGGGTAACATCATACGTGAAGGACAAAGCTTGCGATTGGGTGAACCAATGTATAATGATTCCTCGCATGGCCAATATCTTGAGGCTTGTTGAGAGGTAAGGAAAAGCAACCCTTGAGATAGATAGAGGCTTTCACGACATTATGTCTCCACTTATTTAATATTAGAGGAGTTAAAGGAACTAATTTTTTGCCCTATGACAACCAGCCTCCTCAAGATTTTCCCTATTTTCATTTTTATACAAGCAAAAACTGATAGAGGTGGATTAATTCAGTTATTTGGGCAGCAAGATAACTAGTGACGGGAGAAGCAAGAAAGAAATCATCAGCAGAATAGCCCAGGCGAAGAGTGCATTCCACCAAAAGAAAGACCTGCTTACTGCGGTAAACTTAAATATGGAAATAAAGAAACCATTTATAAGAACCTACATTTGGAGTATGCTCCTATACGAAAGTGAGGCATGGGCAATGACCGAAGCGGAGAAAGCAAAGATAGAGGCCTTCGAAATATGGTGCTACAGAAGAATGGTGAAGATCAAATGGATCAACCGAGTTAGTAACGAAGAAGTCCTAAGAAGAGTAGGAGAGAGGAGAAGCGTCATGAAAACCTTAACAAGAAGACGGAACAACCTTATAGGCCACATCTTGAGACATGATGGCCTGATGAAGACAATCGTCGAGGGACAAGCGGTAGGCAAGAATGGAAAAGGAAGACCTCGAACAAAATATATGGAACAAGTAAAGAAGGATGTGAAAGAGAAGAAATACGTAGCTGTGAAAAGATTAGCTGATAGGAGAACTGAGTGGAGAGCTGCGTCAAACCAATCCTAGGATTGTTGACCAGTGATGATGATAAAAAATCAGCGTGAATTTGGCTGGTAAGATTCCTAACCTATCATGCACAGAAATTCACTAACTATGTGGTATTCTATTTTACATAAATTTACCATTGTTTTCCCCTACTCAAGCATCCATTGCAAAATAAATTTCTCAATTCGTTACGTAACTAAGCTTACAATAATGAGATAAATCTAGTTGAATTTACGCTGATGATGATGATTATTAATCGAAACCTGAGTCACTTTATTTAAAAAAGAAGTCTGACAAGTATTAGATATTCATCCTAGAAACCCTAGAACGCACCCATCACGAGTAAATAATTCCTTCAAGGAAAGGCATTATTTACAGCGCAGCGATGGCAATGTTAGCTGCAATTGGAAACTTTGCACCATTTTAATGGGAATTCCGTGACTTTTCCGTTAGCTTGCATATTTAAAAATGAAATGGTAAAAATAATATATACCTATCCATCCAAGAAATCCTAGTATGAGCACTTCAAAAATGTATCATACCTTCAAGTAAAGGCATTATGACAGCGCAGCGATGGCAACGTTAGCTGCAATAGGAAACTTTGCATTGTCTGAATGGGTATTTCGCGACTTTTACCATTAGTTTGCATAAAATGAACATCAAACTAAGGATATAGATGGTCTTGAATATCGACACTTCACCCCTAGAGAGGAAGTGGGTGGGGAGGCGAATGAATGCAGCGAGGGTGTCATTCGAATGACGGCGCTGCCAATGGTGCATCTGCCCCAGATTCGAACGCATGCGACGCCCCCGCGTTGCATCCGCGCCCATCAACGCCTCTGACCGAGGCGCCTTCTTCTCCTCCGGCGCTTCCCTCATTGGCGCGACCGTCCAACTCCCTGTGGCGATCCCTCCCATGAATAATTCAAGGCGCCCTCTGGTACCTATGTGACATACGTGCCGTTAATTCCACGGTTTATTCCAGCCATTTCACGCACATTCTGAAGATTCACATTTATCTAAAACTAAGAACTCAAGCCACAAAAATTCATTTAAATATTCTTAAAACGTTTCATAACTTTTAGCTATTAAATAGAATTAATATAATTTTAAGAAAACGTCTATCCTAACGAAACGTAATTAAACGACTAATCTCAGAATTGTAAAAATAATCGAATTTAGTCAAATTCCACGTGAAGGAGACTCGTTGAATGCTATCCAAAAAGTCACCTGTTGTGTAAAATAAATGACTGTCATTTTAAAATTGTACAATAAATTATTCAAAGTTTTTTATTTTTTGTATTCCATAGAGCGTTTTAACGCAGTAACCTGTGATACCATAAGAAACTAACCTTTGTACAATTGGTAGATGACTTTCACATTTCTATGGGTGCAGGAATCAGTCTGAACGAAATAATTTACCATCTGGTTTCTGAGATGGGGGATGACAACTCAACATAAGGAAATCAAAGATTCAATTGCCCAACGAAATATTATATAAACTAAATTACATACAATCGAAGATACAACAATGCCCCACACGGAGACCAGGAACAACAACTTCTTATATGAATGTTAGTGTTCAAAACACAAAATTATCCGGTCAATTACTACAAATGGGCACTTGGATATCCTTATTTTCCTCATCATTAGTTCTGTATCCCTATTTTGCCCTTCAATGGGTGATTTTGTGCAATCGTATCGCTGATACTCGCTCAGAGCTCACGGTTAAATTAGGCTCTAAGAATAATTATTTAATGTCCTTAAAAATCCAGAGCATTAAATAAAATTTCGCAAAGGATACCCAAGAAAAACCGTTTTCATGGTAACGGCAAAGTGCACCGAAAAAAAGTTTGCGTAACCATAGCTCAGTAACTAAGGAGTTGAGACTCCAAGTTTATGAACAAAAAATGCTTAAAATTTTCTCCCCAACCACCTCCAGAAATATTGCAGATTCCTCCTGAAACGCTCTGTATAAAAATTTTAAACATCCCCACATCGACAAATAAATAGAGGAATTGCACCGGACAAAATAAAGAAATCCAAGCCATCGTTTCATGTGGTCGCCATTAAAGTGATTGATGCAATGCGTGAAAGTAGAACGAAAAATAAGAGAAATAAAGAAAAGATAAGGAAAGAAGAATTGGTCACAATCCATATCCCTCACCCCTCAGAATGACAGTTCGTGATGTCCATACCGAATCGATGGTAACCATTTCTGCCCCCCCCCCTCCCCCCCTCCAACGGTTCGTCGTCACTTAGGGGACAGATGATGGGCGCCAGGGGTAGTGTGGACGAGGCGGTAATTAGATTCCCGCGCCTAGGGGTTAGGGGGGAAAGGGATGGCCAGAGAGCGTAGACACGCGGGAGAGGAGAAACCCGCATTGCCACTGCACGACCAATACCACACCCTGTTTTCCACGCACCCGACCCTCTCACTACTCGCCACTGACTGATTCAGAGACTACCCTCCCCCACCCTCTCCATTCTGCACCCGTCCAATCACTCGATTCGCCCCCGTGCGCAAGCCACATGGGAACCCCGCGGGTGTGAGTGGGAGAGTATTCGTGGATGAGCTGCGAGATGCTTTCAGGGTCCCAGAGAAAAGCACTCGCGTTCCGAAACCGATATCGATGATTCTTACGATGCGCGATCTGGTCGGGGTGAATATAGTTCTAGCCCATCATTTCCTGACGGAAAATAAGAAAAATGCTTCCCCCCAGAGCGCAAAAAATTACAACAAACCCCCGATTATCCGAGCAAGTGAACGGGGAGAGGTGGCACGAATAATCTGGAAAGACGGATAATCCAAATATTCACATCAATTTCTTGTAATGTTAATAATTTACGCTTATCAATCAATGCATTATTATCAATATAGTAGTGTGTTATTATGTTTAGATTTCTTTCCGGACTTACTCAGAGATTTCTTAACCCAACCGCAATCTTTTTACGACGATAAGCTCATTGAATTCGTATTCCTACTGCTCCATATAAGGCTTGGTTTCCGAGAACCACGCTTCCGTAGCAGCGTGATGGGTGGACAATTAACAACACGGATAATACACTACTGTGTAATCCGGAGTCCGCTGTTTTTAAGACCTAACCCACTGAAGAACTATAACACAATTTTACTTTCTAGTCACCTGTCAAAATTATGATACTGGTACTGAAATTGGAGAGGTGGACATCGAAGTTGATCATTTTCTCCGTACATTATTACTAACATTACCAATTTGCTACTTACTAAAAACAAAAAATTAATCAATTAATTTCGAAAGCATTTATTTTTGGTTTGTTATTTTCAAGGATTTTTTCATTAACCAACCGGAGGTTCATCTCTTTTCAAGTTACGCTGAAGTCTCTTTTCATACGCACGCCGTTATACATAGCCATAGCTCGGGTTTCTTTTTATTTTAGGGTCTGACTTAAAGAGCAGAAGGTATTTCCATCACGTTTGAAGTCCTAGGCGAACAACGCCAATAAAGACCAGATGCTGCCACTATCGTACGTCAAGACCGGCTCGCTTGTACTAGCTGGTGAGTGGCTAGAAAAATAGCAATATCAATCATCGTTTAAAATATCCCCTTACGGCGGACGTGTACATTGAAACGAACAGCAATAGATACATAAGAGGACTTGTATCAATTGCTTCGCATGGGAACAAGATTGTAAAGTCAAAATTTTAGATTACCTACGTGATCGAAATGATGGGTCTGATTTGCTGATTGCGACGATATCGTATCTTTTCATGTTTTTTTTATTTCGATTGGAAATTTTATTCACTCAACATTTAACGGTCACGAAGAAGGAAAACTATAAGGGTTTTTATAAAACCTATTTATTACTATTTCCTTTGCCATACATTTAAATTTCCAAAAACATTGATATAGGCACTTGCATTTTTTCACGATTATAAAATTTATTACGACGTAGGTTTCAATGTTAATATATCATCTCCAAGGTGAATCATATTCATTACTTTGTTACTTCATCATTTTCATCACTTTGAAGATGATGTAGTAACATTGAAACCTAGGTCTAAATAAATTTCGTAATCGCGGAAAGTTGCAAGTATTCATTGCAATATGGAAAATTTCCACTCCAAAACGCTTGAATCTTCGGAATTTATTTCCCAAAATATTAAGGAAATCGGAGTTCCAATGTTGACCTCCACCTTTTTTCTAATATACAGCCATCGTTTGCGCTCTTTTATAAATATCCTGAGAGATCGATACCCACTGTGAAGTCATGAAAGTAGCACTCAAAACACTATCTGGCGTGACAGTCACAACAGAGTCGAACGCTGGCAAGGCCAAATGCCTCAGTGAGATAGAGAGAAACAAAACGACACTTTTATGACGAGCGAACAAGTTATCGCGTGGTTCTGTTAAGCGGACTCGCCCAGTTACGCGATTCCACTGCTAAAGACGGAGCGCAAGAGATCGAGGAAAAAAGGTACGGAAGGAGAGCGACATGGGGACGGCGGAAGAATAAAAAACAAATGAGAACGAATGCAACTGGCGACCGAGATCCTCCGATTTTTTTTTCAACTCTTTCATCATTTTTCTTGGCCAAGGTCAGCCAGCTCTATGTTCGGACAAGGACGAAGATTGGGACACGGTGCCATGAACTAGACGAGATAGACGGGAACTAAATGACTATGCGAGGCGCACATTTCAATATCGGACAGACATCATTGCTCTACAACGCAATACTCAAGATATGACATTAGATTGATCAATAGTAACTTATTACAAGTAATTTTCAAAGTTGGCAAGACAATATTTCTGGCTCAACTTTGACCATTAATTTAATCACCCATAAATGACCAATACAAAGTAAATATTCTCTATGATTATATTTTTATATGAAATTTTTAGGAGCTACGCATGTTTCGTGCCGATATAGCGCAGTTATGAAATCGGTCTGCCATATCATATATATGAAAAACAGCAAAAAGGGTATAGTTATTAGTTCAGTAAACCAAGCCTAAGAATAAAAAAGAAATTTTAGAACCAAAGAATAGGCTTGTAATTGGAGATTATAAAAAGAGCGGTGGCTGAGTGGGTAGTCTGCAATTACTCACTGTTTCTAACCACTCATGTTAAGGTGGCTTGCAGAGTAGGTTCTATCCCACTTTATATTTCACTTTACATCTACAACGCAAATTCACTTCGGAGAATTTATTTCGTTTGCATGAATACCCAATCTATTTAAGTTTAGCTTAAATTCCTGCGTTGGTGCTGCCAACGAATTTTCTAGCAAAATAATGCGGAGAGCATTTTGCACTCACAATGAGCTGTTACGAATAAATTGAATAGCTACAAATTTATCTCATTTCCGTGATTGAATTCACAATCCATCCTAATGAATATCTCTCGTATCGAATTCCAGTGGATTCTAAATCACACGAAGAATGCGAATCGTTACTCGCGTTGGATTGTGATCAGATGCATCGCAAATACCCAATGATAGGAATGCGTTTTCTTATATAATTATAGATGAGAGAGTGGTGCTGTTTGTATTCAATGTAAAATATTTGCCTTCTCCCCCCTAAATTTAGCCATTACCCAGAACGATAGATGATTTGATGGTCACCCATAATTTTGGAAAAATCCTGCCTGCTTCAATGCTGTGATAGCTTGATTTTTCGAAGCTGAAATAAAAAAATTAGCAGCTATTAGTATTCAAGTACATTTCAAAGAAAACCACATTTACGGCATATCGCAAATTATAATTATAGGTAGGCACAATGGGGAAAAAGGATTCCAACAAAGTACTTGCCGCCACTATCGGCAGGCGAGAAAATCTTTTTCTTTTCTAAGGATATATTATTCATTGGTCGAATTTCGACATTGGGAGATCATGCCTCTTTTCGCCATTCAATTTGGAGAGGGTGTGCTCCCAGCATGCCATCCTGAATGCAAAAAGAGAGGAGGTGCTAAGTACGAAGAAAATGGAGGGGTGATTGGAAATTTGCTGCGAAGTTTTGTTAAGAGAGTTTACTAGAACTTTTTGAATGTTTTTATAAGAATTATGTAACGTGTCATCTCTCAGGAGACAAGCACGAATAACATTCGAAGCAGGCAAGCAGCGAATATTCCGTCACAAACTAGTGCAATGAAAATAGGAAGGCGATTCGACTTGTTTGGATTTCTCTCGTCAACATTGACCAAAAAATAATATGCCATCAGTAAGGAAATCGATTTTCCCGCAGGATGGTATAAATTATGCCGGTATTTTTTCCCCCGTTATAAAAATCCAAAGTGCACTTTTACCAAAGTCGCCACTCAAACGTAATAGCCCAATAATAATAAGACACCCATTTTCCAAAATCTCCTTTTTCCATGTCCTCTTTCTGGCTCCATCGTAGGGGTAAAGTCCTCGCCTCCCAAACAAGAGGTCGTGTGTTCGAGTCCCGCCTGCGAAGTTTTCCCCTAGTTTGGCTTGGGCTCGGTTGTTCGTGCACATGTAATTGTTAAAATTTTTAATTAACCCCGATGTAAAAGGCCAATGTGTGCTGTTTATTGCGGAATTGAAATAAAGAAATATTCCTTATAATACTAGATTTGACAAATGATCCCACCCTTCCCTCCTCCCCCCCCCCCCGGAAAAATTACCTCATTCCGCAGCTCTAGGGATGTGATAGAGCTGGATAGAAGGTGATCGGATGGGAAACTTACGGGAGGATCGTGATTAGAACTCCTGCTATGCTCCGCCGCCGCACCGCGGTGCCGAATCGAAAAAAAAGATGACCAAAAGTCATGTCTTCGAATTTTTGCAACGAAAGTTTGAATGTTGCATTCGTATTCTACAGGATATGGACAAAAATATATGGTCCACAAAATACGCTACTAATTTTCTATTATCTTTGATTATAGGCTCTAGGGACACGTCAAATATGGAGTTTACAGCGTAAAAATGACGTAGAGGATTCATGGAGACCAAACTTCACCCAATAAATTAGCTAAAAAAATATTACCTACAAATAATAGCGCATGGTGGAAAATGAATTTTATCCGGGTTTTTCAAGGTTTACTATTTAATTTATTTTATTAGTATATGCAAAGTAGCAGAAAAGAATGTTTTGCTAATACAATAAAACTCGATATAACGATCACGCAAGTAGCGAAATCCCGTCTATAAAAAAGTGAGTTCCCGATCCTTTGGACAATGTTAATTTCCCCTCAAGCAACGAGTACGGATGATACGAAATCCTCGCTATTACGAGCTATTCTTTGGGCCCTTGGGTATATATTGTTACGGGACTGTTGCTTGAATATAGACGATTTACGGAAGATCAACCGGAAACACTGTGGTGTATAAAGCAAAATCCATTATCATGGATGTAACGAATTTCCTGATAAAAACAAAAAAATGGCATTTTTCACATTTCAATAGAAAACTTAACTACCGACCATGGTTTCGCCATTCTATGTCATTTTCAAGGACTGAAGTAGCTAGAATGTCGCAACGATGGTTTGATTTGATTTATTTTTTTACCTTGCCCAGATGAGGCCACAATCCGGCCCCCTCTTCCTCTGGCCGGTAGTTGAATATTGTGTTGAAGTGTGGAAATTATTATTTGTAGTTTTCATCATGGATATATCGCACTTCCACCAAGTCGAGCCTGAAACTATTTTATACGTAATGAAATACCGTCCATAACAAAATAGAACTATGGTCCCCTGAAATTCGCTAAAAGCCAGTTTTTACTATATTTGCTACCCCGACCTCCCGCGCGCCGGGCCGCCAGTTTCAGCGTTCAGATACCGAGATCGCGCCACCCTAAGGGATTAAAGGGCTCTGTGACATAAGGTGATGGAGGAGTTGTCGATTTAGGAAGTCTCCCGGATGGGAGAGGATAGGGAGAAGGGTTTCACGGTAGAAGCAAGGCGTCGACGGAGAGGATGCGGGACAAGCGAGCTAACGAGCCCGAATTGGCGAGTTCTTGCTCGGACACGGAAAGCGTCGGCCACCCGAGAGAATTGCCTACGGTTCGAAACGGATGAATTTTCCCGACCACTCTTTTTTTTCTCTTCTACGCGCGCCCACGGTCTCGAAGAAAGGTCTACCTCTCTAAATTACAGCGGCACCATCATAATGATTTGTTACGCAGTGACGAACGACCTCGCCGAAGACGACCCCGGAGATGAAATTTTGGCCGCGGAAAAAAAACATCGCGTGCGCATGAGTTTCTTTTTTTGTTCAGTTGACGAGCCCGGCTCCAAGATCATAACGAAATTACGGGCACGTACCTCGAAAATTACGTTTTTGGTCGGCGCACCAGCAGCCTAAATTGCGAAATTCTTATGTAATGTGGGACGTCTGGAGCTCCGGGGGATTTGCAATGCATTTATATAACGGGTGATAATTGGTGTTAGTCGAAAAACTTTAACCTCGGGCAGATTTAGTTTATCGTTCTGCTTCTTCACTCCAGAAAGTAGATCAAGTGGTTTACTAGCCATTACATGACCTTACTACCAAATAGTACTACACCAACACCATACTTTGTACAACTACTCAATCTCTCGTTGGATTCCATGTCGGTGTCATGATAGTTCCCAGATACCTCGGTAGTGTATGAAAATGGGAAATAGGGGAATTTAAGCGTATGCCTTCAAGATTTGCCAAAAGAATAAGTGTATCCCATAAAAAGTTATGGTTCCAATAGCCATAATTGTGGAGCCACGTTTTGCCCCAAGAGTTACCACAGTTAACATTGATACACCGGGTGTGATGTCAAAAATAGTATTCATTTCATACAAAAAACGAGAATATAGTATTCATTACTCAAACGTTTCGGCTAATTTAATTTTCAATTTATCAACTAGGGCAAATATTTAAGATATTTCCGCCCCTCTCCCATG
Organism: Ischnura elegans; assembly: GCF_921293095.1. NCBI lineage: Eukaryota > Metazoa > Arthropoda > Insecta > Odonata > Coenagrionidae > Ischnura > Ischnura elegans. Next base: position 91,685,402 of record NC_060249.1, read on the forward strand.
ACTTGAAAGTTTAACACACTCTCCCAAACAGTGAAAAATCTTTTGGTCAATGAAGGAAAGTGAATTAAATTTATTCCAAATAGGTGAAACGGTAAAATTTTTTTATTAAGAGGTAAGAAAATAAAACATTTATATTAATGTGTGCCATCAACTGAGCTATCCAGAATATATGAAAAAATTGTGGCTTAATTAATATGAAATAAAGTGATAAATAGTAATTAATCGTAGTAAAGTCGTATTTTTTGCATTCAAATGCGGAGAGCTAGAGGTACTTACTTAAACACTATTAAAACTGCGATACTGAATGTTCATCGCAATTCATAATGGATTCACAAGCCGTTTAATAGATGTTAATTGGCAAAACTTTTAAGGCAAAATTGTTCCATTCGTCCAGTGGCTCTCGATTCCAATGGGAGCCATTCAATGCAATGAGGAGCGGTCAAACTTCAAAACGATCCATAAGTACGGCATTACAACGCATGATCAATGGAAAACTTCAAAGCTTGCATTAAAATTTCATGTGGTCGCCGTAGAGCATATTGCAGTGTAATGAAGAGAAAATGCACTCATTTTTTCTACGATGAAATTATATTCTCATAGAACAATAAATTGGTGGCCATTACGGAATGCGGAACGAGTTTATGACCACTACTATCTGCTTTAGAGTCCATTAACGCAACTATCGGAAAGTCTCACTCAAATTTATGCCCCTAGTTGTCGGAAATGTACCACATTTTTTACATCAATTTTTCACCGACTACATTCAGGTCATCCACCTGCAATATAGTTCAAAGAAATGTTTATTATTTTACAAATTTACGTCTCTAGAAGGTACATGTTGTCATGATCACGAAGTAAACAAACAATATATATTGTTGATCATCTTATTACCAATTATTGATCACGATTACAGTACCTCCAACATTTCGCATTTCTCATTCTTTTTACCACATCTGAAATTGAAGACAAATTTGAAAAGTAATAGGGAATCACAATTGGATAATGATCAAAAAAAGGCAAAGAATAGACGCCACAAACTCAGGTCAGAAAATAAAACCGCAGGAAGAGAAAAGCCACAAAACTCCACTTTTTACGCCTGAGACTAGCCACAAGGAAGAAATTATATAATTTTCGAATAGCTCGATCACTTAACTAGCGTGTTAGTGAAAAAAATCGGAAACTAAGTATGAAGCAATAAAGAACTTTTCCAACAAGAACTTCCCATGATTTTTTTTCTCTTGGATGCAATTGAAGTACATTTTTTTACAAATGGAAGAAAATTACAAAACACACATCGAATCCACAACAGCCCTTTCCTTCAGAAAATATCGATTCTAAAAAATCCCCATCCGTCCGCATGTAAATGTCGCGGACCGAGTTTAAAGGCTAAATCCGCAGCTAACATCTGCATCATTTACAAAACCAACAAAAAAATTACAGTTCCGCAACATGTAACATTCAAATGATGCTTTCAAATAAAAAGAGGCAAATAACCTGCCAGCATTTTTTGGATCAGAGGACCAGTATAAACTCGCGATTCAAGGACCTCCCGCGGTTAAAAACAAATGTATTCCGGCCATTGAAGATAATATTTCTATCTCCGGAATGGGAGTCCGATTCTGCAGGTTCGCTGCGGTCTTGTCCTGGAAGCGCCGGTTATTAATGCGCCACAATTTTCTGAGCGAAAAAACTCCCATTGAATGTTTAAAAATTCCACTCCGGCAAGCGTTCAAACAATCGCCCCGCGGGCAATTCCTCCTCGAACCTTTCTGTTCGTCTGCCTGGCTTGGCTCGTCAGGGGGAAAAACAAAATATGTGACTAGCGCCACAGCGTATATCTCCACCAACCTAAATTACAACGGATGACGTTTTCACAGTTTTTTGATCCCTCAGCGTCACTTCTTTTTCAGTCTATTGTTGCTCGGGCGGCGCTCGGCAATTTTTTTTGCGCAATTCGTCCTTTTTCCGCCCGCTTGCAATTCGCGTTCGTGTCGCGAGTACATTTCTTGCGTGGGGCTTTTTCAACTCTCGCTGCATAGGATACGTCCAGGAGTGGGCATTCAGCTGTAGCATATGGGAGATAGGGTTGGGTGAGAGAAGGAGGATTTAATATGCGGTGCTTCATACATGTCCGTAGCCACATGAACTTCAGTCCTTTCCACCAGCCTAATGCTAAAACAATGGGAAGGCAGGTTTACTAATATATGTATTTGAAAAAGCAGGACCCGGGTTTCATAAAATTACTACATTGTCAGGTGGCGTCATCTGACGATGTAAGTATGTAATAAAAGTCAGGTCGTGCTTTTTCAAATATGATAGTGAACTTACCAAAGTGTACTCTTTCATTTTCCATAACGGAAAGGTTTTATGCAGTTTAGCCTAAAATTATCAGTTATAGACAGTATTAAAATGGCAACAGCCATAATTTTCTAGCATGTAAAATACTCGACTAGATTTAAATTTCGACCGCCTATCATTTTCCTATACTTATCCGCATGGTAATTTTTACCCATTCAGTTGATCGGGATATCTATGAGACTTTAAAGCATTGTATATCCACCAAATATAATGGTACATAACAGGTGCAAAGCGATAAAATGTATCGCACAAAATACAGCCTACGACTAAGGTGACAATCTAGGGTGAACAAAAATCTTTACAATTTTTCATGATAATATCCATTTGAAAAAATAATCGTTATTTCACGCAATTTTCAAGTTATCTAACATTGGAGAATTTTGAAAATTTGAGAAAAATTTCTCAATGGTATCGAAAGAAGGAAGTAACTTTGATAATTAGTAAAGTTTACCCAAAAAATTATTTCTCCCAAAAGCTAACAATGTCAACGCTGGAAGAAGAGTAAATAGAAAGTAAATTAACATTCCAGGGAGCACTCTTATTCTGATATCAATTCTCTACTCCAGCGTAGCAATACACAGGCGTTAGGCTCTTTACTATGTAAACGTGTCGCAGTGCTCCTGAATGAATAACCACTCAGTGGCGGATGCACCATCCGCTCTAGGTCGGAGAAATGCATCGAACACGAGTACATCCAGGAACATAGGTTTGCAATGCACTGTGCATGCATCTGCGCTATTAGGGCGTTCCATCGTCTTCTAAATGAACTCATACATAGGGAGGGGCGAATGTGTCAAGATGGAAATTAAAGAACCCAGCTAACTTGATTTTTACTTTGGTTTTTGATGGAGGATGTTCCCTCGGAATTTTCCAGTTTAATATATAAGATGGTCGCTTGAACCTGTCGTTGATCAAATAAAGCAAGCACAAGGATGTTCGCAATTTCATTTCGATAAATAATTGGTTTGATTTATCGTTAATTTTGGTGAGCTTCCACATTTTTTATGCTAAAATTTTAAATCCAACAGAATATGGATTGTTTTACTATTCTTAGTCATTATTCGGCAGTTATGTAAGTCGTCATAAGGAAAAACAGAGCAGAGAAAATGTTCAAATGCGTGAAAAAGTACAAATAAAGAAATCTGACACCGCGCATTCATCGCGATGTTATTAAAACATTTAAAAATGTCAGACTTTACATCTTCCATAAAATTCTTGCATAGTCAATAACAAATTCTTATACTAAAATTACAAAGAATAAAACTCGGTGGCAAAAATGTCTATCGCCGGCATGATTTAAGAAACATCTAGGCAGATCACATAATTAAATATGTATTTAAAAGCAATATCAGTCGATTTCCCGGTGAGGAATACTTGAAATTTCTATTAATAAGCGAAATTAAGTTCTATTAATTTCAAATTCAACTTTACCATTCCTGTAATGCACGAGTAGATTTTCCTCTAGATGGAAACCTTATAAGCTATATAATCCTTCATGAAAATTGATTATACTAATTAGCTTAAAGTGAATCAGTTAATTGATTTGTTATATATTTGCACTTTATGTAAGCAAAAAATATCTGACATACTAACTTGGCTTGGCACATCGCATAATGCTTTCTTAAGAGCTCAACTCTTTATCGAATTGAACGTTCACCAAATCCAGGAAGGTACACCTGGTCACATTTCACACTAACGCTAGCGCTTCGATCAGATATCAAGGAAATCTACATGGTGTGCCGTTTCAAAGCTTAAGGAAACGGCCTGAAACAATCGAATTCCCAGGTCGCCAGGATGGGAGGAGATATAGGCCAACTGGAGACCGACGCATGACGCCTTGGCTGCGAGGAGACAATACGCCCGCGATCTCGAAATTTTCACCGTGTTCCGCGCCGCGGGCTTATATCGGAGTCGTTGCCAAGGTGAACTCATCAATATTAAGTACGGAGGGCCACCTCCTCCTGCTCCTCCTCCCACGCCTAGCCCCTCCACACCAAAAACGCCAATGTGATCGGGGGCCCACACCACGGAGACCTCCTCTTCCCCTTTGGTTGTGGAGTCCTCTGCCCCTCCCGCGAGGGCTCTCAAAGGCCGTGTCGCCAAAAGCGGAGGGCGTCCGCGTTCTCTGCTTACTTCCGCAGTGTCCGCGCAATAGCTATCACTCACCACTCACTGTGTCTCCATCATAGCATCCAGTTCGATCTCCGGTGAAGACAAAAGGTTTTACTCCGACACCACTACTCTCGAATCTCTCCCTTGACGGCTCAAGTGATCACAACCACAAGTGGACCAGTGGGATTAATTCTATCAGGATATCATTTATTAGGGTGAGTACATCCCCTTCTTAAAGAAAGTAAACTTCTGCTATTAAAGCAAGAACACAACCGTGTTTTATTCATTGATTGAATATTATAAAATACTATCGGTCCCAGCTGTTACTCTATCAATACTTAAACTCACAAATGACAAACACAATTGTAAGTTTACCTGTTGAGGATGTAACACCCGATACAGGTAGTATTTTATTTAAAAAAAATAAGTTGACAATACAAAGTTGTGCTTTTGTTTTATAAATGGAAATATTCTACAAAGAAAGTTCTTTTTTATACGATAACAGACTTCTTCTTGCCGGCTGGAAATGATCATTTGACATTTTGTGGTTACTATGGCATTTTATTCGACACGTAAGTGAGATAGTAGCATTTGTTGATTTCTTTAACATTTAAATTGACGATTCATTTATTAATACAACCTACCTTGTAATGTAATATTGGACGCACTGCGGTCTTTGGCGTAATGGTTGGGCATAGATCACCCATAGCTGATATCGACCGTTGAATTTCATACGACATAGCGGAAGAGACATAGGCAAGTGCACAACCCTTATTCATAATGCTACCCTGGATAATGCGACCTAAATGGAGTTTAGATAAGTTGTTTTGTCAAAAATGACATGATTGCCAAAATACATCCAGCCTCAAATAATATTACAATCAAGTGTTATTCCAAGGACGTAAAAATTTGATTATATAAATCATTTCCAAGGAAAGCAATTTGTTAGGCACTACTTTCTGCATCTAGTACCAGACTCTATTCGCCACCCACACCGCGGAAAGTAATACAATGTGTTTCGACTTGTTGGTAGATGCGGCGATAGGTATAGTGGATGCACTCCACTGCTTCTAAGTTCAATCTTGTTCGTCAGTTCGTAAGTCATAAATGTCGTTGGAAAATTAAATCATGTCATTAAATCAGGAGCAAAGTTTATACCCTTAGACAATCCTAAATTTCTTTCATAAATTTTAAAAACCAATCTCTGTCAAATTCCTCCTCAAATATTTTTTTTTACACGTTCAATGGTATCTGGCTCAACTATGTAGAAGTTGGTATTCACAAATTAGAAGACGACTTCGTTGACCTCCACTGATTTGTACTTGAAAATGACCTGCATGGATCGAAACATGTCGTACCAAGAAAATAAATCAGTGGAAGTCAACTAAGTCGTATTTTAATTTGTGGATTCTCATTTGATTTTTCCTCTCCTCTACTCATAATTTCCAGGCGTTTTATTGCTAGTTGATAGCAATAAAACCGGGAAATTAGATGCTTTAAGCCCTTTTACGCCTATAATCAGAAACCCGCTTCAACATTTACAAGAGAAGTTTCATTTACCCTGTCGTATGTAACCCAACTGTCGATATAAGTTATCAGTAACCTCTGCCCAGCTCTTGCGTTGAAGACTAAGGTAGGGTGAATCATATTATGGGACTTTCAAGTAAGATTGTGGCAAAAAAAATCGCCCACGGCAACGCAACACCGGCTCGAGGCGGTTTTCCGATCATTACATGCGCGCAAGTGCGTCAGCGTTTATGGCCTGGCCCCTCAATGAGCCACCGGCTAAATAGAGAAGCGAGAGTGGTTTGATTGAACGTATTGCTTGGAGGAGAACGCTGGAAAGTGCGGCGATGCGGAAACTCAATTTGGAGTCAACTTCATTGACCATTTTTTCGCCCGAGTCCGTCGTTTTGTATTACGCGCCTCGAGGTGATGTCGTTCTCGCTAAAACCTAGCCAGTGATGAAAAAATCAATTTCGATTAAAATCGAAAATCGAGTTTTAATAAATAAGGATCGAGAAAAACCGAGATGGAGCCATGATCTTCGAGTTTCGATCCAAACTAGATTTTTCGACTTCGAGCTTGACCATTTCGTTTGACCTCAGTAGTGTCATTATCGGCCTACAATATCTGCAGCCGTTCCATGTGAAAGACTTTTCTGTAAGGCCGGTAAAATTATAAAGTACACCCTCGATCATTAAGAAAGCAGTTGATTTTTTCAAAAATATTTAACTGAAGCCAAATGTTTCCCAGAAGAGATCCCCAAACTTTAATGTGCGTGCATTTGTAATTTACTTACTAATTATGCAAGAATACTGAGTATACTTTTTTTACTACTCAGGTGTGTATTTGAGCGTTTTTCGAATTAATAATAAACATTTTTTGTACAAACCTATTTAAAAAATCATCGATTTTTTAATTGATCGATCTTTTGGTTGAAATTTCGATTTTGTTGAAACTTCGATTTAAAATCGATTTCGACCGACATTTTGCCATCATTAAACTCAGCCAAGAGAACATCGTGTAACGGGAAATCACGTCCACGGAATGATATGTCAGAGTTACGACACAAGGTTAATTCGTTCAGCAGAGTTGAAGCAAAGAGTCCTGAATTCACCGTTAACATAAGAGTGGAATTGGACTTGAATGATACCGATGAGGCGAAGAAATGTCTCTGACAAGCTGAGATCTTGGGAGTGGTCGATTTTGAATACAAGTACCGTAACATTCCTGTGGCGCAACTCACGAGTAAGATGACTCAATTAAAATTCAGTCACGATAAGAAAAGTTTCCTTTTATATTTATATTTATATTTGTAACTGAAACAATGAGTTCTGCTAGTTTCATCCGCCGCCCACACTTCTAATGAAAAGATTTGTTTTCATGCAATAACGCTCAAAACCTGACTTATTTGATGATCTATAAGATTCACTACCCGGTCTAGCCAAGGAAACTTAGATTAATTAAAAGTTACAATAATAACCTGAACCATTGAAATCCTTATTAAATTTTTAGAATAAATATGATGATTCAACTAAATTTTATATTTTTCTAGCCTGAGAAATTGGAGAACAGTTTAAGAAAGCGATGGTAAGAAATTAAGTTCAAAAATGACATCAACTATAACTACTTATGCATTAGTTGGGGTAAAGATGATTCTTCAGCTAATATACTCGAATAAAGTTATAAAATGGCAACTATTGATCAATTAATTTACAGCAATATGTGTTTTAAAATTTTATCAAATAGTTTTTATCTTTCGATACTAGTTCACGAGCATTTCAGCTACATTGTCGGTGGATTTATAAATTTAAGAGAGATTTGTTTCAAAATTAGCATAAATGAATATGAATGCATATAATTCGAACCCTAATCAATGTATGAGACTAAGTTGACCTTCAATTGTCTTTTTAGCATGTGAGCGAAAAAAAGCCGTCTTTGACTTATTAAACAGCGTTACTGACTAGGGCTTAGTTCTTCCGAAATATTTTCGGCTCCAACATTTCGAAAGGAATTCAATTCGTGACTCTGAGCTTCCAAACCTTGACAATGACCTTCATTTACCTCTAGCTGCGGAAAATTTGAAAACAAACTCTTCCCAATAAACAACGACTCTCTTATTCAGGATGCCAGATGAGGTAAATAGACTGCTTTCGTGTTTTGAGCTTGCCTCCATCTATTTCAAGCTTACTAGTCAAAATAATGGCTCACGTTCAGCCGATGTAGGTGTTTCTCTACTGTCAACGGAGAATTTTTCACACCATTCAAATTAGATTTAAGAATGTGGCCAATTTAGAATACAAAATTTTTAAATCAAAAATATATACTTTAGATTCCAAGATCTGAGAAACATATTGGTTCTAAAGGGACTAAAATATCTCCCTAAATGAAGTACCCATTTCAAATTCCAATGCATCGTGTACTTCGGGAACCTCACCAGTCAAGTGAGATATTTCCCATTCCATTGAGTTGTTTCCGACCTTCGCCTTCACGGATAAATGCTGAAAGTGGGTATCTCCATGCCTTTTATTTTTTTACACTCCAAGCTTCTTTTTCAGCACTCGAAAACTCGTAATACTTAATGTGAAACTAACTTATATTTGCGCAAATTATTCGACCGCCGGTTGTGATGATTTCTATAACACCGATTTCTTTTGGACCATTTCTTAATTCGCCACACCCTATCACCTAATCAATTACCCGACCCGCGCTGGTGGCTAAACTAAACTTATCCTTATCGCCAATTTCAATAATTCTCTTTCGTATCGATTGCAGACTTTCAGATTTCGACAACGTAGATTGTCCAAGATATTCGTAATACAAAGGTCGTTAAAAATAAATAATGAAACGTGAATACATTGGACTATTTTCTCTCATAAATTCTGAAAACAATATCCGTATTTCTAAGTGTGCTTTTAAGCTTCATGAAAAGCAGAGAATTTAAAATAAATCCATGATTAATCTCGCACGGAATTATTCATTTTAATTTCTGTAAAGATCTTCCTGCGGCGAACTAAATTGAAAGATTTAAGACGTTTTTACCTAACCATTGAATCGACCAAGATGTGGAGTAGAACACATTTCGACCACAAAAAAATCTCCTCGGTCTATTTTCAGTTTTTTTTTACAATACTCATTTAAAAGCCTATGACTTGCGTGTTTCGTCCGCTCTGGAGTTAATTTCAATGGTCCCTGCAATAAGAATGGCGAGACGCAATCCGCCATAAACCTCCGGCTTATCTTTCTTTTTGCGACGAGACTATATAAGAAGCAGAGACGGTTGTGAGATCCGTTCGTTCCGAATACCTTTCCTTTAAACACACGGGTCACGCGTGTGCGCGTGGGTTAGTACCTTAAGCCGGCGGGACTTGGGTCGTCGTGCCGGATAGGGACAGACGTGCGCCCGACCGCGCCAACCTGTACTCGGTGTTTCTTTTTTGCTAGCGTGCTGACGCATTCGTGCAGAGCTGGCGACTTCCGGTGAGGTCGACAATGAACGCACCTTACCATCTACCTCAGGCTTAATGCAAGTTCCTTGTGAGCATCTCGGCTAGGTGTTTGCTTCCCCGAGTACCTTCGTTATCACTTCGCCGACGGATGTGAATGGAAACTTAACCCTTAGTAGTTGCGTCCAGTCTATGTGACCCGAGAAATTTTATCTATCTTTTTTATATATCTTTACTGCTTCATTCATTCACACGGCGCCTTAAACACAAACATACAAATAAATTAAAAGGTAAGGAAAGAAGGGGATAGGAACATATAATGGAAAAAGGTCGAGGACAACGGTGCAGTGGTAGATGGAAAAAAGCCAGAAATTAGAGGGTAAAAATGCGCCCAGTCAGGCCGCATTTTTACCCTCTGATTTCTGGTTGTTTTCCATCTTCCACAGCACCGTTGTCCTCGTCCTTTTTCCATAAATACATATAGCACAGGATATCTGTTTGTCTATCCGCTTTGCATTTCCATACGGCTACACGTATTGCAACCAAAGTTAGTACGTAGGTGCATCTCATGCTCCTGAACCCCGTAGTGCTACTTTTGGTTGCGATCGATGTGTCCTTTGCAGTGGAGTAGTCAGGGATTTCGTTCGGGGGGGTCCAAAATCAGGGTGGAAAAGTTTTGAAAAATAGAGTACTATTTGTAAGTTGAGGGATTTTAGCTAATTGCAACAGTTTACATAATCGAAAAAACATCATTTTTCAACGAAATCTTTTGTAAATTCATGATTTTTCAATATTTGTTTACTTTTTTGAAGGAAAGGCATTGCGTTTTTATATTTCGGGAGGGGGAGTTTGGATCACCCGAACCTCCCGTCCTCGCTACGCCACTGGTCCTTTGTGTCGTTTTCTCAGTACCATTTGTTACGTCACGTCACACAATGTTTGCGGTAGGTTATCCTTCCAGGCTGGTACACCTCTTGACACTCTCAAAGGGAAAACATAAAAATCCTACCTGATCATTAAAACAAGTTCCAAGTTTCCCATTTCTCTGGGCACTATCCTTCCCCAGCAACGCCGGGTGGCCTACTAGTGATGAATAAAACTTACATTCAGATATACATTTTTGCAATATGCGCCACATGTAGTCTCATAGCGTGCATCGCTCATTCTTTCCATGTCATTTTTGTATCCAGATATGTGCAAAAAGTAACATAATTTGCCGTTTTTGACCCAACGCGAGTATTTGCGTCTTGCAAAATACAGCTCTACGACTCGTCGCGAGCGTTTGTGTTACAATTTTGATATACGACGATAGTAATTGCAAATTATCTGCAAAACTATGCATTAAAACACTTAATCTTATGTAAAAAAATATATAATGTTTTAAATAACCTTAGTTTCTTATTGCTAACACCCACATTAATTTCCAATCGTGCAACTATTGCTACTTCAAAGTTTTAAATTCTAACTTAATATGACCCGACGCGAGTAGTTACGTCACTTTATCTTACACGACAAATTAAGGGTTAAAATTTGTGTTTCCCCTCTTGCCCAGAGTGAGAAAATAGGAGGTGTACCGAAGACACAGAAGTAAAAAGGAAATTGTGGAGAACCATGTGCCAGATAGGGATACGGTGGAGAGGCAATGACGTAAGGAAGAACAATTACGTCAGGAATAAATTGGGGGGAAATTTTAAGGAAAAATTACCTCGAGAAAGGCCTGTAGATAACTACTTGGGATATATGAAGAAGAGCACATAAAATGAAAACATCAATTAACTGAAGGAACCCCCTCCCAAACACCCTAGAGGTAGCTCGCAGGGTATAATGTAGATTTAGATGAAGGAGCAAGGGTCGCACTCCAGAACGTTACTCAAGCCTTGATCCCTACTCAAACTCGAGTCGGTTGCCACGTTGGTATTACAATACTTCTCTCAAGTAGCAACTCAAATTGAGTCGCCAAGTTTCAAAATGTCCGCCACCATCATCTAATGTTTTTAAATGAAGTATCTCTCGTAAAAATACTTCCACATTTGACATTGTTCTCCATCAATGTTAATTTTTCATGACTGGGTAACCATGGATGTAAATGATCGAGGTAAATGTATTATTTTGTAAATTTTACCAAGTGAATCTAACTCAACTTTGCTGAATTGACGTTAGTTTCTAAAATGCGAACGCCAACTGAAACTCAACTTGAGTTTTAGATCTGAACACCACAGAGGTAGAGTGAAGAGTCAAGATTGAGTCAGGCTCTGGAATCAGACCATAAGTTTGGGGAAGGGATAAATGCAGGGCTGCAGTAAACCAATCTTAGCATTGATATTTCTTGGACATGAGCACGAAATCATATACTCTCCCTATATTCAAAACTGGAGACAAAAGACGCAAGCAGGGTGTCGAATAGCTTCCTCCGTTCATGGTGCTGTAGAGGACGATCGTATTTTTGTCTTCGTATCGTATTGTCGTTGATCGTATTTTGAGGTGGACGATAGTATTCAGATAAAAAGAAAATTAAATTGTGTTGGTTGAGCGTAGGCGGGAAAATTTATTCCATTGAATAAGAAGCTGGTCATCCATGAAATTCGTTTAAAAAACAATAAACTAGCGAAATTAAGTGGGCGCTCATTTTTTATGCTAAAAATTCAAAGTTAGCTGTTTCAACATTTATTACACCCATCACAAAAAAGTTGTGCGCGTGTCCATGACTAAATCATAACAATTAGCTCCGTGACGTCACTACGATTCTACCAAAAGTAGTGACTTGACGAGCTCATTAACGGAGCGTGGTTCAATGCACTTATTCATTGAAAATTTAATGCTACCATGAATGACGCCACAGAACAATGCAGCTCTCTAAACAGCCGGCTAATATGAGATAAAACTTCTCTTTGCTAATGGAAAAACATCAAAATGAATTCGAGATAGGTATCTCAATTATGTCAGGCAACCAATGGGAACAGTCGGATGATTTCAGAAATGGATGATTGTGAGGAATTAAAAAATCGTCAAGTGATCTTGACATTCATTCCTCGTGACATGATTGCAGAAGATCAAAGCTCAACGCTTTATCGAACGGCAGACAGTACTGTTATGCGATTATTCTCCTACTCCTGAGAATACAATTGAGAAGACCGTGAAGACAAAAAAAACTTTAAGCGTTAACTCAAGTGAGTGCTCATCATCCTTTGTTCCTACTTTTTCCAACCTTTGCAGCCACGTATGACCCGATGCCGAATACATACGAGCAATGCCATCATGGAGTCAAATGAAACAGCAATACAGTAAGGTAATTTAAAACCTAATTCATCCTGAATCTTTCTTCCAACTCAAAATTAGTCTTATAATCTTTATGTACAAAGTAAAAGTTTAATTAGATGAATATTGTCGATTTTCCGACAGTTTAAATTTATCGCAGTGACGAGGAGGGACTCGGACCTCCAGACACCTCATAACAGAACGCCTCATACGGTTAACCCTTCATAACCCAATGTTACTTCTAAGCAACATCAAAAATGTTTAAACTTTCAGCTCTATTTAGGAGATATCTGAACTACCTACTATTTTGTAGCGTAAATTTTAATGACGAAATATTAAACTGCCGCGATAATTATCATTGAGTGTAAAGTGTTCAAGTTTCCAAATTGAAAAATCTTCAAATTTTATTTCTCCAAGAATCAGCTCTGGGTTAGAAAGGGTTAAAAACACCCAGTCAAAATAAATCCATTTAATGCCTAGGTGAGTAGGAGATCTTTGACCAGTAATAGTATAGAACTCATAATAATAAAACGTTACTGTACTTTTCCACACGGTTTAATTAATACTATCGAACTTTAAAGAAAAAGATCTTCACTCTACCTTTGTGGTTCAGATCTAAAACTCAAGTTGAGTTTCAGTTGGCGTTCGCATTTTAGAAACTAACGTCAATTCAACAAAGTTGAGTTAGATTCACCTGGTAAAATTTACAAAATAATACATTTACCTCGATAATTTACATCCATGGTTACCCAGTCATGAAAAATTAACATTGATGGAGAACAATGTCAAATGTGGAAGTATTTTTACGATATATTTAAAGGTTTTATTATTAAGAATGGATTTTCACAAAGTAAAGCCAGAAACAATCGAGTATAGAACTCGTCTAATTGGAGTAAAGTTCGAACACTACCGATTTGAACCTATTACGAGAGATGAGAGTTAACGAAAGCTATCGATGGAACACAGCGAAAGGGAAAAAGCCAGATAGCCAATTAGAGCTTCATCTGTCCGTAGATATAAGCCGGCCAGTGTTATCGGGACGGATGGTAAGGGATTAATCTTCTTAATGGAAGCAATATATGGCACAAGACCACGATCGGACACCACGAACTGGCGTCTCTCCCCCATCCACTCTCCCAGCGGCCTATCAGCAAATGGTTGCGTTTCGTGTTCACGAGATATTGAAGATGATCCTGAGTTTTATACAAAACACCATTCAGATCATAGCATGGATACCAAGGAACGCATCGCGCTTTAAAAAGCACGCACAAGTGGCCATTTCAGTTGTAGCGGCGAGGTCCATAAATTCAAATTATAGAGCAAACGACTTCACATTCACCACAATTCCCGCTCCCATTAAAGTAGGTTTGGAACTGTTATTATCCTAAAGAATATGTTCACCTACCACGGCTGTAAAACGAAAATAGCATTATGATAGAGGAAATATGAGATGAGAGGCGGTATTTTTTACGGTGTCACCAAAAATATCGCCCTCCCCTGTATATTATTTCCTATTCGATTCTAGCTAATTTTAGGAATGGTAATAAAAAGTAAAATATGTCCTAATGACAGATACTCTTCATAGCGTACAAAAATTGACGTTATATCATTAAAAAAATGTGTTCCTTTGAAGGATAAAAAAAATCTATTTCCGTAATTTGCGGTACAAGCTGAATTCTTTTTTTATCACATCATGTACATCAAACGCAGTAAAAAGTGAATTTTATTGCTGTATTATGAATTTAAATACTTCAAGGAAATTAGAAATCTTGCCTTGAATTAAATTTTAAGTCCAGCTTGCTGGGGGGAAGTTTTGCCTTTGTCACACTTTTTACTTGCAGTGAGAATTTTATCTCAAAATACGTTCCCTGGTTTGATTTAACTTTCCTTTCTTAAAATTCACAGATAAAATATAATAAATCTTAAAAGCCTGCATTGTAAATAAATTTCTGTAATTGTAATTACGAACATCATACGCTTTTATTATCACGATTAGTCTTGTCCTCTATTCAGATTCGTAAATAAGTAAGGCCCAAAATGGAGCTGTATTGATTCAAATCTTAGGTGGACTCTCATACCGTCATACTTAGAGGAAATAAGTTCAGTCATCTGGTGCGTTTTTCTATTCAGTACAGTGAGTGATATAGAAAGACGTTAAAGTAACCAAACCGTTTAGATCTCTTCATCGCATCGAATAATGACTGGAGACGCAGTAATACATTTCAGTTTTTTCATATCAGTAGAGCACGTATTTTAAAGAACGGTAATTAATTTGCTTTTATTCACAAACCCTACTGTCGGAAGTTGCTAAATTAAGATGCTTAGTTCAAAGGTTGAAGTTGCTGGGAAAAAATCTTCGAGTTAATAAATAGTCAACGTAATAGTGCATGCTCTGATGATAAGGTTAGGAGAAAAACTTTTCTTGAAGTACTTAAAAACTTGAGAACGTTGCTAGGTGGTCCAGAAGCGGTGAAAGCTTATAAGACTTTAGTCATAGTATTTTCACTGCTCAGAAAACAAAACCCCAAAGCTTTCAATAGTTTTGAACATTCTTGCTTCCGAACTTTTCTCATGGCTACGACTTTCATGCATAAAGTAATCTGAAATTTCCCAAGTTATGGAAGGACGGAAATTTAAGTTAACATATCCCGATTTCCATTTCACGAGAGAAATTCAGGAGCTCAAAACAAAGTATATATTTCGTTCGTGTATTTAAATTAATTATATTCATCCATGTGGGCGTGGCATGAACGACAGGAAAAGGTAGAAACGGAAAGATTCAATGAAAAAACGATTTCTAATGCTTCAAATTACCAAACATAGGCATAACTTAGACTAGAAAGCTGTACTAAAATAGTAAAAACAATATCAGTTTACACAACAGAGTAAGACTCACAATTTGTTTGATGAAGAATTCACAGCTGTACTACTAAATTGAATCTTGAATTTCCTCAATATTCAGTGGAATGATGATGGTTAAACTAGTTTGTGTTTAAAGCCAATCCGATAACTCTTATCCTCAAGCATTAATCTCATATATTAAAACATATACTGTATCAGACAAAAACTATGCTCTTTTGGTCAATGATTTTCCCAGCTTCCAAGGTTGAGTTTGTGACTTGGAGTCAAAAAGACATAAAGAGTGTCTATTTCAGAACAGCAACTTCATGAAATTATTTTAGGAGTATTAAAGAGGTAGACTACTTTACATTTCGTGAATGGAAGCTAGGTATAAAGATTGAGTGAGTTTAATCATCTTTATCCAAGTGTTGCTTTTGAGCAACATGAAGGCATGTCGTTTAAAACATCTGCGCAGAGCATTATCAACTGTACTAAAGGTAGATACGAACTACTGGTCATTTTATGTTTGCAAAATGAAATGGCCAAATACAAAGCTCTAAGATAATTGTGACTGACCTGATAATGTACAAATTTTCTGAATGTAAAATCTTCAAGTTTGATGTTGTCAGAAATAGCGCTGGGTTATAAAAGGGTTAAATCCTTCAGCCGTGCATAAAATAATACTGCCGTCATTCATTTATTTTTTCCACGGGAGCAATCCGTTTTGCCGGTGACTGCGGAAAGCAGGAAGAATCCTCGCCGGAGGCACGTCAGGGATTAGCGCGGAGAAGGAACGTGCCGTAAAACGTAATCAAACAGATCATGAAAATGTTTGAAAGAAGCGAGAAATTCTGTGCACAATACCTCGGTGAGCACGTTCCCCGATTGTTGGTTGACGACTCTCGCGGTGCTCCGTGCGATTACTGTGGCATACGGATGAGATTCAAGTGGGTCATCCCGTTAACCTTCGTTCCTTGGCCAGAGGGTCGAAGAGTATAACCATAAAAATAACAAATATTAATAGCTATCCAAGTTATACAATAAGTTACATAATACAAGTCACACAATAAATGTTAGATCATGGAGTAATCGGCAATATTATTTCTATCGTAGAATAATCGAATAAAATTTTAATGACTACTCTCACATAGACTGTCAACCTATTTACAATAAATACCTTCAGTAATGATAAGATCAAAATGCTATTACCGATATTTTTCTGTTCACAAAGGGAGAAAATCATAATGAAAACAGAAGCCAGAATGAGGCATATATTTTCTTATTAGTCAGTGATATAAAATAGTTCATATATATATTTTTTATATCACGAGATGTGGGTCAAATGTAAATATTATTTATTTTTTCAAAATATTTACATTTGACCCACATCTCGTGATATAAAAAATATATATATATATAATAAGGGGTCGTGAAGTATAAAGTTTGAATTATAAAATAGTTCTACAATTTATCAGAGGAAATTATTTCAAATCATTTTTAATTATTTAAGGCAAGAAACGAGACAAAAATGACAATTTTGTCGCCAATAAATGAAACACCACTTGTAGACCCCAAAAGACAATAGAAAATACCTAGGCCTGTGTATGACAAAAGAGAGTTTTGAGGTTAAAGTCCTTCATACTTCAAGAGTAAAATACGGACCAACCTTTACTTTTTCATCTTTTCTGCTGCACTCCTTGATCCACCAGATCCAACATAATCCCAGAGCCCATGAAAAATAGCCTGCCGACCGGAAATTATAAGAAGGATATGGATGAAGATGAATTATGCATGCGATGAAAGGAGATGGAAGTTAAGGAAAATAAAGAGATGATATATTACGCCCTTTCATCAGGGTTTTGGAGGATTATTTTGCAAGCTGTAAGAGGTATGAGCGTCGTCGACCAAGAAATATAACCAGCAATCAGAATTTTCTGAACTAGAATAACAATTTCTTTACCTCAACCTTTAAAATGATTACGGCTGGTGAAGAACCCAAACCAATTTGATTTCTATTCCATATTTCATCAGAGATTTCGTCTCTCTTGATCTTTTAACTATTTTCTCTCAAACGAACATCGATGAGAAATCTCTCAAATGATAAGTATATCTGAGTGATCAATACTACATTTACCGAGTACCGAAAATGTAAAATGTAAATTTAAAATGTCATATCTAATCATTTATGAACTAATATATCACTATTCTTTCTACGATATCCATGAACACATGTAATGAGTAATCAAAACAGAAATTTAAAGCATTGCATTAGCACCAAATATCACAAAATATTTTCTTAGGACTTAAAAAGAATCAGCACAGAAGCTTTTCATCTTATTTTTCACAGCAACGGTATAATTCTTGGAAGTCAAATAATATCCACAAAGATTGATACTCTCTGTTTTGACACAGATAATATCACTCTTATAAAAATAAGTTTTCACCCTTACCGTTTACAAAAATTGAAAATAATCCCACAGAACAAAAATGACCCTCATGAGTAAGAATTGACTTATGAATTACGTCACTTGAAGCTACAAATTATTTTTCGCCACGTGAATCTGAAAGATATATTTTTCTTATACACATTTAAGTAAACTATAAAATATAGATGCAACCTATTCGTTTCACACTTTGACAGCTAATCCACAGCGTATCTCATCCTATTCTCCTCTCATCCCATACGATACTACGTAGAGAAGGATAGCTTCATCAAACCGAGATTATTCTGGCTGCGATCCAAGGTTGTGCCACATTCTTTCCAAAGCCTTGAATAATGACCCGTCTCACCTATTCAAACATCACTAAAGCAACAGAGGTGCCTAAAAACATGCTTGTCGTGCGTGAAGGTCGTTCGGTTATTAGGACCATCAACCAGAACAAAGGTCAGTTATGCCACAAGAATAGATCAGGAACTCTCAGACTATGTAAGTAGGTAATGGGGGATGGTTAGAGATATAAGATTTTATTGTCCGTTTTTTTCTGATTGGTATCGACAAACTCCCTATCTGACGCTGGGTTACTCTCCGCCCTCCCGTCCATACCCTTCCCCCGCGGCGGAAATGACCTTCGCTGTCGGTCGCATCTTCCAAATACCGTACCATGCAGAAACCCTGACAGAAACGATACATTTTTTAGAGATAATTCGCCAAACGGGTAGATATGGCAATTAATTTTCCCCCCGAACCATAAAGGGCTTTAATAAATGCTATTCGTAATTTTGTTTGAGCATTTGATTTTATATCTAAACGGCTGGCGTCCCAACAAACCCTGCCACACGCCTTTTTAGGCGGCATGCCAGTGGCGTAACTAGGAATTTGCTTTGGGGGGATGAGCTGGGGATGGAGAAGGGCGACCTCCTGAGCCCCATTTGGGAAAGTTTTGTAAAAATGACATGCTTGCAAATACATTTTACATAATTTTGGCACTTAAAATTTGTTTCATTAAAATGCTACGTTAAAATGTATTATATGTCCAAAATAGACAATAGTTTTAAATATTATTTTTATTTCTCTGAGGCTTTGGGGGGGACCAATCACCCCCCCAAAGTTACGCCACTGCGGCATGCGGAGTATTATACAGATATAGATAGCATGGCACCATTATTTTATGATAACCCTGTATTATGTGGTGAATATTGTGAATAGCAAATCCCCGAAGAGAGAAGATGTTCAGACGATTTCGACAACAGTGATTGGATGAAAACTACTTGGCGAAGCAATCACACCCGTACCCAGATGGAGGCCAAGACCCAATAGTCAAAAACCCTCCCTCACCTCCCCCTCACTTCACTTCAGAGCCCACCCCCCCACCGAGTCGTGCGTCCTTTAAGAAGACGCGAGCCAACGCAATTAGCTCATCCACTGATCCGACACGAGCAGAGAGAGGGGATGATGGGGAGAGGGAAAAAGAGATATTGTTTACGCCACTCGACTCCACTCTCACTCCACGCACCTTAGCAACTCGACGTCACCAGGGATACATCGGCGTCGCTAGGGGCAACAAGGTGCCATTAAGATTGAAAGATCATATTTAATGACGAAATCCGGAGGAAATGGAAGAATAAGAGGCGGGCATATCGATTTTTGAAAAAATATGCTCGCTTTCACTGTATTCAATCGATATATCAGAATGAATCAATGTCATAATGAGTACAAATCAACATAGATTTAAGCATCAATCCGGGTGCTTATTTTTATTGAAATATTCAGTCGAAGTATTTATTCCACTTTCCTTATAAATTTGTAATCAACACTCTTTCTTTTGGTTTTGTCTTTTGGGACTTTAATATCTGCTCTTCGACGTCTCTCTCGCAGAAGAATACTTATCCAGTAGAATGGCTCCTTTTCCCAAGTTCTTCAAGTTACCTGACGTCCTTTTTCCTTGGGGTTTTCATTTATTTTTTTCCTCCTGCTTAATATGATCAAAAAAATAGTCTGACTCATAATAAACAAGGGAACAACATGAAATATGATGTTTAAATAAAGCAAATAGGTATAACAGTATGACGGAATTATGCACTATAACACGGCGATACTCTCGCGCATTATTCATAAAACTAATTCAGACTACGATGATTAAAGTGTTTTTAATTTCCTTCATTTCGGGGGTAGGGGGTTGGTCCCTGATAAAATAAAATAGTTTGACTCATTTGAAACAAGGACTCACCATGATACGTGATGCTAAAATATATAAGAATAATAATATGACGGAGTATTACAGCATTCCACGGCCAAACCCTCACCCATTATCCATTAAACTGATTCAGACTACGATTACTAAAAAAATTTTTGTTTTCCTACTGTGTTTGAGGAAGGAGCAGGTCCTCCCCGGTAGGGGCGAAACCAAGAATTACGCCTGGGGGGGGGTTAAGGCGCAACTAATACTTGGGAGTTTGGGGGTATTGCATACCCGCCAGGGTAAGCGAGAGGTGCGGGGGCCCTCTTCCAGAAATTTTTTAAGATAAATTGTTCAAAATGGCGAGTTTTACGGCTTTCGGAGGGAAATTTGATTAATTCTAACATTATTCTATAAGTAATACTAATCCAATTAAGTAAAACGAATTAAACTTAAAAATTTCTCTGAGAGCTCTGGGGGGAGGTTCAAACCCCCAAACCCCCCCTCCCCCCACCCATCGCTGAGCCACTGCTCCCTTGTAGGTGCTTCTCTTCTCAAGAGGAGATGGCTACAAGTCCAAAGCGCGAGAACGGATGCGCAAGGTAGAGATTCAGCCAACTTGGGAAGCATCCAAGAAAAAGACTTCTACCTGCGCGAGACGCCCAAGGTCACGAGAGGTCGCCCACTGTTCCTCCATTAAGTCTTCGCTGCGAGAAGCACTTCTTCTTCTTCCACGAGCGCGACTACTCCCAAAAGACAAGGGGGACCAGATCATCACCCACCCCTCCTCCCAACATTTACCACCCTAATACCACTCTCTCTGCCCGAATCTTCTCATCTACGTACACCACTCTTCTTATTGCACGCCATAAAACCCCCTCCCTCCTCGAGAGAGACAACGCGGGGAGCGGTAAACCGTCTGGAACATAAATGTTCTCGCCGGGATTCGAAAATGACCTCGAACGGGCGCAGAGTCAAAAATAAACCTTGTATCTACGGCCAGAAATTCTTATTCCTTCGAGCAGATAGGAGTGTAACGGGGTATATCCAGCTACCTTAGGCTCGCGAGGAATACGCTAACCGTTTGGTTAAAAAAAAAAAAAAACTTCTCCGGCTCTCTCGTAAGGCGGCCACTGCCGGTTGCTTTTAGTGTAAACTTATTGTTTAGTAGCGCCACCAAAATACTTTACTTTATAATGACTAAATGTTAATTAATAAATGTTAATGAACCTTCGATTATATCAGTAAGGAAAAAGCCCAATGGGCTTTTCCCTTACTGACATAATCGAATAATGGTCACAACATAGACGTGTATCACATACTCTGCTTATATTAGCAACTGAGGACCCAATTCATGGCCATGTTAAGGCAATCAGGTGGTCCAGTAGTTATTTATTTATTAATTTATCACATATTGCCACAAGTAGGCTATAGCCTGGAGGAATAATGAGATTTAAATAAATGAATGAAAAGTTTATCTAAAGTAAAGGGACAGAAAATACACCTATAGTATAAAAAAATACATTAATTCGAAAACTATGCAGCTATTAAATGAAGTTTGAATCAAATAACCTAATTTCCAGCTCTCCCAAATGAATCACAATAATATCAACCAATAATCGAGGAAACTTTTTCTTAAAAATTGGTTCCGTATGCACAACTCAAGAGGCTTATGACAGTAGTGGCTTACGACATGCACCTTATGACTCTCCATGGATAATTTTCGATGTCGGAACCAATATTTTTCAAAAATAGCATGTCTACCGTTTACATGATTTAAATTTACCATTCTCCTCCACAAATGGATAGAAGTGTTGACATTATATGTATGTAAGTAAAACGGTGTCTGATAAGAAATATTGTACCAAACGTGAACTTGAAGCTTGCAAGGGAGAATTATTTTCCCAGGATATAAAGTAGCTTAAGATTTCGCGAGAAAATGGCTTGCCTCATTCCAAGATGTAAAAAAATCTCTATTAATGTATCTGTCGCTTTTATAAGTGCCTTCATTTTTATCTGCCAAGAAGGAAAGCTTTTCCATCGCCCCCTGAGGCGCTTGTGTGCTACAGAGGAGTGGCAGGAGTTTGGAATGAAAACGGGAGGAGAATTTTGAGCGGAGAAAAATGAAGTTTAAAGCGATCCAAAAATCGAGGAACCATGAGAAAACTGAGATGAGAATTATATTTTCAGTAATCCCTCAAAATGGGATATTATTTTAGAAATCACCGTCGTGGTTTTAGTAAAAAAACATTATTTTTTAAATTTCAACTGTGTTTCAACCGAGATAAACCAATTAAACACCAATTATATTTTATCAAATATTTAACTCTAATGATTTCCAGTGATAATTTATGAGGCATGCTTCAAGTGAAAGATCAAATATTTTTCCTCGCGCTTGATGGAGTGGGATAGTTAAGTCCAAAAACAATGGGGAATATGCACAATTTTTTAAAAGTACTATATATAATAAGAAGTTCCCTACCTCAAATGATCTCGCCGAAAATCTGGCGGACGAATGATTTTTTTTAGCTGAGTTATCAGTCATTAAAAATTAATCTTCGTCGACTGCTTGAAAACATGACGTCATCGGAGCATGACGTCACGGTACGGTATCCACTGACGACAGACTGAGGAAGTGGATAGAAAATCGGTCTATGCAGGGGCTCTAGCGAAAATTTGGCGAAAATAATTGCTATTTTTACTTCGATATCTTGCATTCAAGGCTCTATCGCTCTACTCTCTTAGCGAAGGGAATGGTGTACCGTCCAATGACGTCAGAAGGGGTTTGAGGTCACGTGACTTCAAGCGATATTCGAGCCCTTTTTAATTAAATTTAAAGACGTTTATGGAACTAGGAGAGTTTTGGCTATTATATTTGGACTCATGAGAAAATTGTCTATTCGGTGAGACTTACTAGCACGATGAACAAATTTCATCTATGTTCCCCAATGTTTCATTTAAACTTGTTTTTTTAGGCATTGTGAACTGCCACTCCCATTTTTCGGGTGTATTTTTGACTTTCAAGGACCCACTCGCGGTAGGTATGAAATTAACGACGAGAGATAAACCGATGATATTTCCCAAAAAGAGTAACAGATTGCCACACTTTTCGTGTCTTCATTCAACAAGAGTATGTTTCTCTATAAAAGCTCGTTCTATTATGACGGCTAAGTTACAAGGAACAAAACCGTTTTGACATGGCTTCACAAGAGATCTTGTTTGATGAAGCCCCTCTCAATCACAGCGACATCTGCCAGAGAAAGCAGACATGTCATCAGCGGATCTTCAGAGAGGGGCTTCGTTGTAACCTGTCAATGATTACTAGGCCGCGACATATCCCGGCGGCGGCGCCTGGGCGAAGGAAAGGCGTTCCGCCGCGTCCGATGGCATTGAACATCGTCGCGGACAAAACTAAACACAGCGAAGGATGCGAGACTTTGGCAGTGGTCGAAAATAATCAGAGGGTCAAAACTGTGGGGGCATGAGTGAGCTAAAAAAGCTGGCCGTGTGAGTGGCAACTGAGTTCAAATATAGAATACAAATGGAATGAGCAAAAAAGGACGAAATGATGAATTCTGCTGGTTTTTCCGGGTATTCTTCCGCGTTTATCCATTTTTTAGGACGATATTTCGCCAACGTTCCAGTTGGCTTCCTCAGGTCCACTGAAGTGTTGATGCAGAAATTTGTTCATCTCATATACAACCCCGTTTGCCGCCTTTTTTCTCGAGGTGTGCCCTGATTGGTCAGGATCTTTGAAGACCCTTTTCCACGCGCTGGCGAGATTGTAGCCGTCTTCACGGTTGAAGTTCTTTGTCGTTTTGGCGATTTCAATTGCCTCCCCGATTATTCTCGGGTAGTAGCGGCCTTCTTTGTTCAGAAGAGAGGCGTTGTCAAAATCAATATTGTGTGTCGGTCCACTCCATTGGTGTTCCGCCACCACAAATTTCTGCATCAACACTTCAGTGGACCTGAGGAAGCCAACTGGAACGTTGGCGAAATATCGTCCTAAAAAATGGATAAACGCGGAAGAATACCCGGAAAAACCAGCAGAATTCATCATAATCTCCGCGGAAGCCTACTTGGATACTTAAGGATGAAATGAACCTAAAACTCACTCCATTTGTTCCACTCAAATATGAATCTCAACGATAACTTGATTTTATTGGAAGGCATTCGTCTCGATAGTAATTTCCGTCTTCTGAATATCTTACGAGGACTGTTTAGTTGTGCATAGGTACTTCGTTATGAACTTTTATCCTTTATATAATTGTACATGCTTCTTTTTTAAATCACAAGAAAAAAGAGACACAAGGAATTAAAGAAAATTAAGAATTAAATACATGATAATTCAAATCTCTATTTGTAACGAGAAATTTCTCTGTTAAATAAATCCTTTTTGAATGGGGTTAACGTAAAGGATCTTTCCTTACTTATCTTTCACACGCTTATCAGCACAAGAAGCCCAGGAGGTAATTTTTAAAAATTTAACTTTGAATGGTACAGTTAATCGCCAATTTTAGCTGTGTTACAAAAATATCACAATATAATTAATTGACCATATTTTTCAGCCAATGTACATATATTACTTTTTATACACTCTACAGGTGATAGAATCCCACTCGGCGGGATTCGAACTCAATGTCCGTCAATAACAATGCTCTCACTCCTTATATGGCCCGCACGATAATCGAAGCCTTTGTTTCACTGGCCAACTTTAGGACGCATAATGAAACCAAATCCACAGCATACCAATGGAGGAGCCATAAATTCTTCAAGACAATAGGGGATTCTCTGACGTGAAATTTCTCGAGTGACGTGGACACTGCCTCACTGGACAGCCGCATACAAATTTTATTTCTCCATTCCCAAGCGTTCTTATGAAGACCCATTCAAAGAGTTCAAGGTATTTGAGGAATGGTCTTACCTCTTGACCACGTTTCTGGTTTAAGGTCAACGGGGAACAAAATAAGTTCAGTCAAATTGCAAGTAACCATTAGATACTATTGATTTTTCGGTGGCACTGCCTCCGGGAGCTTTTTGCCAAATACATGCCACGCGATGTAATTACTATAGAATCGTAATTTTTTCAGACAAAGACTCATTTCATTGCTTAAGTAATTTTTACTGCAAAAATCTAAATGAGGTTTTATTTGATAATTTCTTTTAAATATTTCAAACATTTCCTGATATCCCGTAAGAGTTTTTTGCCAATGGCCTTTCTGTTGATCATGATCTTGACTACTCTGGTATCTATCCGAACTATAAAATAAAGACCTATCATTTCATTGTTTGCCTTACGACCATATTTTAAAAACTACTCTCAGAATAAGTAGGTAAATGATGAAAAGGCTTTGACATAGTAGCGTAAAACGGATTGTTGAGATTACGAAAAAAAATGAAGAAGGGGTATATTCGATTTCTTTCCTTCATCATATTACTCACGTATATACTGTATCCATTGGAATGAACAACTAGACACCATATTATACTGGTGAAAAAAGATTTGATGCTTTCCCGGCAAATTAAGCGGGTAAACTTCTCCCGGGATTCCCACCGAGTTAGAACCTCCATTTCTTCCGACGTTTCGAACTGCGGCTTGAGGCTCATCCTCAGGGCTACTTAATTCAGCAGACCTGAAAAACCATTTTTTATATTCCACTACTTTAACTCATAAGATAATTCCCAGCATAAGGTTACTAAGACTTACCGTCTAACTAGGCAAGGAATTTACATTTCGTCTGTGATTGTCCTGGTGGCTGGCCCCGCGGGCGAGTAGAAATACCCCTATCGTCGTCCAACATGTGTGCCACGAACTTTTATGAGCTCTTTAGCGGGTCGCACGCGTCTGGGTTGATGGCGTTGCGATGCATTAAAAAAAATAACAGAACGGCAGACTGGTGCGCCGGGTAGGCGACCGCGGGATTATTCGGAGAGCTTGTCACGAGGGAATGGAGACGAATTATGATTCTTTTTTCGTTTTACATTTGGTGGGACAGAGACGCCTTCACGGTTTTGCGGGGGAGTTGGAGGACGTATGTAACCCGCGGGAAGGAAAGATGGTGGGCCACGTTAGGCACTGCGGTGGTTTTCTCGGTCGGACGTCGTTCAAAGTGTGGGCGCGAGGAAATGGGACGTGTTCCCGTGTTAGATGCATCGGACTGGCATTCGTACAAGCGAGGCCGGAACGGGAGATTCGGCTACATTGGTTAGTTTAGAAGCTGCGACTCGCCTAGAATGCCACATTACGTGTCTACAAGAGAGGCTGAGATAATTTTCATGCAATCGTTGATGAATCGTTGAATGACAATAGAAGCTCTTTACCTAGAATAAGCTATTTGATATACTTACTTCATTTCTCTGATCACCCGAAGGAGACATTCAAACTCAGCCCCAGCATTTAAACCGGCTCTTTTTATTATTACTCTTACTCTTCGATTCGGCTAGATAGAACAGTTGAGAAGCCGCGACTTATCTAAAATGTCACATTAAGTGGCTGCAAACGAGATGTGGCTGAGATAATTATCATGCAATCATTGCTGAATCGTTGAATGACAAATGAAGCCCTTTACTTAGAAGATGATATGCCACATACTTTATCTCTCTGATTGTCTTGAAGAGATCTTCAAACTCAGTCCCTACATTTAAATCGGCTTTTTTTATTATTATTACTACAAGTTTTTCGTACATCTTTCCATCTTTCGGGTGTTCATCGCGTTGTTTGCCATAGATTAAGGACATTTTCTCGGGAATTTCACCACGTCAAATACCAATATCGGCATTGCATGTCAACCGATGAAAAACAACAAGACAAAAATAATCCTACTTCTTGACAACTAATTTCAAATTTAATAAGCAAACATTTTACCAAGGGCAAGATCATAGCGTACCACAGTTAAATTGCCAGAGAGAAACACTTACAGTACCAATAATCCAAACTGATGCTCATTTATAGATTAAATACAATTATTATCAGTCTACGAAGCGATGCAATTTCCGTCCTAACCAAGTTGAGTGGTTTGATTTCTGGTCCAGTTAACCTGAAAAATATTCTATTTAAGAATATCACTCTCGTGCGGAGATCTTATAGTGGTATTGATCGTATAGTGATCGTATTGCACAGTTCAAGGAAACATAAATAAAGACAGGAGATTCCACTATACTTTGAAAGTACTTACAGTTAGATATGGCTATTTCTGTAAATTAACGCAAATAATGAAGTGAACGCCAGCACGAAACAAGAAAATCCATCTCTCCATTAAGTCTAAGGGTTTGAGGGAGAATTTCATCTTGTCTACATTGCTTATTAACTCAAACGCATAATATTGCATTCATAGATAAATACTTTAATTATCCTCGCGTGTTTTATGTTTCATCTTCTTATTCAGACAAAAATGATTTCCTTATGCAGTGATCAACGTAAAAAATGGAGAAACATCTTGAATTTTTAACCAGTCCGCATAAAGAGCTAAGTGAGGAGGCAGAGGTTAGGCTCTTTTGATTTTAAACATTCATGAACTTCTTGCTTTGAATTCTCTTTACCGGACCACCGCGCTTCATCCTCCCTCCGGGACGAATTTTTAATTCCTCTCGCCAGAAATTTTAGGAATGATTTTTTTTCCCTACCTGCAACTCTCTACTCTCATCCTTCAAGTACACGGGAAGGCGAATTTTGCATACTATCCCCGAGGGATTACACATAAAGAGAGGCGTGAACCGGGTAGGAGAGATGAGTCGACGCAGCGGTGGAAAAGGGAGGATGTGCAGGTGATACTACGTGGACAAAATGTGCGAACAGAGAGAATTAAGGACCCCGGTAGGGAACACCAAGAGGATTACATTAAAAGGGGCCCCTGTCCGTCCCGTAAACTATTATTATTATTAAAGTATTCTACCGATTAAGGTAGGTTTCCATGGAGTGCTTAAGAAGAAATTCGGGGGCTATCCCTTACATCATGCACTTCCCTCTTCAGTGCACCATAAGACCTACTACCTTTCATTCTATCTAAAAATCCTATTCTTTTCCTTCCCCTTCCTCGTTTGCCTAACATTCTTCCGTCTAACACTGTTTTCAACATCCCATCCCCGCTAAGTACTCGCTCCATCCATACCTTCTATCTCCTCCGTATCTCATCTAAAAGCTGCCTCTGCCACCCATGTCCAGTACTTCGTCGTTCCTCCTCCTCTTCGTCCACTTCACCTTCTCCATTCTTCGCCACACCCACATCTCGAATGCCTCGAGTCTTCTCTCGTCCTTCTTCCTAAGTGTCCACGTGTCTGCGCCGTAAAGCGCTGCACTATGTATATATATATATATATAAGAGGATGTCTCTTCGTCTGTCCGCTATGCGTTTCCATACGGATGCATGGCTTTCGACCAAAGTTAGTACGTTGTTGCATTTCATACTATGAAACCCCGTAGTCCTACTTTCGGTTGCGTTCGACACGTCCTTTTCGTCGTTTTCTCATTACCGCTTGTTACGTCACGTCATTCAAATTCTGCGGTTGGCCATCCTACCGCATACCTACCACTATAAAAATGCATTATAGTTATAAACTCTTGTCGATATTTAGTGATTTTTCCGGGTATTCTTCCGCGTTTATTCATATCCATTTAGAATGGATAAACACGGAAGCATACCCGGAAAAATCACTAAATATCATCATAATCTCCGCGGAAGCCTACTTGGAAACTTTATAAACGCTTGTCACTTGGTAGGTGTTCATTAACCAAACGGCAATACAATGTAAATTCAATTTATTTTCTCGTAAAACTTCGGATCAGTCCATCTTCGGCGTCACGAGTGGCGACTTTTTTTTTAAACCTATACCATTGTTTTGTGGGCAACATCACATTTTGTGGCCGACTGGAAAGCCTCGCGATGTCGTAAGATTCGCACGGAAAACACAGAAGCATCGGTGGAAAAGGGAGGAGGATGGAAGAGTGGTACCAGTAGTAGCTGGCCGGAATGTGCGAACAGGGAGAATTAAGGGCCGAGTCGTAGGGGGGCGACACAAGCTCCCGATTCGGGACGAGGGGGGAGGAAGGGAGAGGGGGGTTGATATGCGAAGCGAGCGCAATTTGGCAAAGGTAGGCAGAAAACACGGTGTCGTCGTCGTCGGGATCTTGCGGGGCGGAGGAGGAGGCATTTGGTGGAGGGAAGGGGTGGAGCCGGGGGAGGTGCTCGTCTGCGTGTTCGGGGAGAAATGGAAGGGATCCAATTGGGGTAGGCATACTAGGATTAAAACGGGGACTGGCGACCGAGGGGAGTGTGGGGAGAAGATGGAGAGGTCGAGGGGAAGGAGGGCTAGTGGAAAATAGTTGAGAGCACACCTACGTACACTCTCAGTACCAAGCCGGCAACCGCGAGTGTGAGTGGCGGGGGGTGCCTACTATGAGGTTTCATCTCATCACTAGGGCGATCACGACACCTACTCATAACCCCATGATCGTTTTTCGTTTCCCTATTCCTTATATTCATATCCAATCAATCGTGTTTCCCCTCCCTTGACCATTCGTTCATGAGGTTTATTTAGGAATCAATGACTATGGATGTATTGCAAGCGGTAACAACGACTTAACTACACAGGTTGAGGATAAGGTTAATTTTGCTTATATTTCAATTAATTACTTACGAAAGATCAATTCAAACACACAACACAACATCTTTTTGCATTGTATAGCTTCATAGGTAGATTTTATAGGCTTCATTGGCTTCATAAGTAGGATATAGATTAATGCAATAGCTTATCTGCCACATGTAGTGTAAATGTTGCGTAGTGCATGGTCGTGGAAGTAGATATTAATCGTCTGGTGCAAGTTGATGCTGGTTCACCCCCTGCCGAACACTTCTACAGCTGGCTTACATAGTAATATGTAGACGTATCCTACCTCAGGTAATGAGCTTACAGGAACTTGCTTTGGTAACAGCCTCGCATCAATGCCAAACCTTCCATCTAGGAATTCATCGACTCTCGATTTCACCAAAGAATACATCGTCAAATCCGCCTGAATAGCAAATTCGGTTTCGTTTGCGCTCAGTGGCGACACCAAAATCGTTCGTATCTCTTCTCCTCACATTCAAAACTCTTTGCCCATCCGTTCACTTTTTAATGTGTCCCGGGAAGAAGTGACAAGCACAACACTTGTAACCTTGGGAGAAAACGTTGTTGGACTGTATAACCTCCGATTCATAAGAAGTGAACTTTCAATAATAGATAACCTACTCTATTCTAATCAAGCCGTGACACTATGCTCTAGAGGGACTTAAGTCTCCTTGAGGCAGTGGCGCCGACTCCATGGGGCTTGAGGGGGCTCGGGCCCCCTCAAAAATTCGTGATGGGTTATAGGAAAAAATGTTTCAGGCTTGTCAATTTTCCCCGAAGTGTCCAGATATCGATATTCGAGTTATCAGGGTTCTAATTTTGATATTATGACTCTTCTAAAATGCTTAAATAACTTAAAATAACTACTAATAAAATTTCCCGGGGCAAGATCCCCGGTTTGGGCCCCCCCAATATTTTTTGTAAGTCGGCGTCCCTGCCTTGAGGAGAAAGTTTGCGGTATTAAATTAGTTTTTTATCAAATTAGTACAATGCATCTTTTAATGCTATAGAAACTTTACCCCAAAATATCAATAGTTTGCTCTGTGTAGACCTTTTAATGTTTCCGGATGATGTTTTGGTGAGTTAAGACCGATAATCTGAAATAAATAAATTCAATTTATTGACATTAAATATTCCAAACATTGTTGACGTAATGAAAATCAAAAGGCAACATTATAAATTCGACTGTTGATTGAGTAGTTGTCATCACAATACTTTGGTAACAACCCTATTTTTGGTCTGCCAACTAAGCAGTCTTTTCCTTTAACTGCATTCCTCTAGGGCTCCCAGGAATTCTTTTGTGAATCTTGCCAACTACCTCCATAAAATTATCCCGTGGTTCCCTCGAAAAACGAATGCGTCATCGTTCTCTTCTGCTAGAGCCCTGACCATTCAGTTGCCTTTAAATACGAATCTCTAGTCCACCTGATTCATCTCGACCACATTTTCTACGTCATAATCCATCGTTCAACACTTCCTCAACTAACTCATAATATTTTCAATTATATGCATTATATAGGTTGATCCCTTCAAAAAGGGCACGAGTTAAACTGGTACACGGTAAAAAATATTTTTTTTTATGCGTACAAATACTCCTTTGCTGGTTCAGAATTTGCTGACTGTTCTAAGCAATTACTTAAAATGGCAAATGATTTGTTATCCCAGCTAAATCTCGTTTGTAACCGGCGCAAACGCTTTCCGCACTCTTCAGTCTTAGACTGTAGCAAATGTGTTTGTACACTAAACTATCGAAGCTTATTATTGATCCCAACAATTTTCGTAATTTATCCGCATGGATATAATATGATCGTTGTTATTTATTTTTATCAGCAGTACACCGTTTGGAAAAGACAAGTAATTTAATGTAATATATTAACGATTTCCAAAAACCGGAGGAAGGCTCAAAACATGTATTTATACAAAATAAAAGCATTGTGTTATGCTTTATTAACTAATACCCAGTGTCATATAAGGAGGGGTTATTACTATTATTATAGACAGAACACAGCAGCTACTTGCGAGGCTAGTTCAAGCGCTGACTTTTTTTTCAACCTAGTGCGCAACCAACAGGGCAAAGGGAAAGTCCAGGTGTTGAACAAAATGAGAGTTTTTTTTAAAAATGAGCGCTGGAGGCGTCCCCTGGGGTAAGAGGGCAGGTGGAAGAGGCACCGCTGAGAAGTTGGATGAAACAAAAAGAATCGAAATGGAAGCGAGAAAGAGTAGAAGGAAGGTTGGACAAGGTCACGCGTCCCCTCGAGGATTAAGAGAACGTCACCCAGGGGGCACACAACCCAGCTTAAAATGTTGCCATTTATTCCAAACAGATAGCTCATTGAAACTTCCTGTGTTTTTTTCCTGGGTTATATTTTGTCCTAGTGATCTTTTTTGCATCCTTTTTTGCGAAGGCCTCGTCGAGTACGAGATAATTCGCCAAAGAAAAACCGTTCCTATTCTTTTAAAGAGGGTTTGAATAGCCGTAAAATCATAGGCTGTGATTCTCATTTCTACTTCTCTACGAAAAACAACCTATTACGGCGTATTCCATCCCAATGTGAGGACAACATAGAGAACTATGTAATATCTTGCCTAGTTGCGAGTGAATGGTGAAATTCTGGCGACCTGAGTGGCAGGTAACTGGATGATAAACATAACTAATAACTTCAGGCTTTACTTTTTGAAACCTCTCCATATTGGAAGTAAGGAAATAAAACTTTGTAAGGTTCACTGTTATTTAATTATGGGCACGACCCGGGTTTCGTAACTTGGTTACATCGTCAGGTGACTGATCTTGCATGCATCATACATTTATACACAAAGTACACAAGTGACTGTGAGGACATCTATTGGAAAGGAAAAGGACTGATTGAAAGAGCGGGGGTGAGGGTTAAACATGGGCTGAAATAGGGAGAGGGGGTGGGGGAAAGGGGCAGCCTTGATTTGGGACGAGGGTTTTTCCTGTGAGGATCTGACCAGCCAGGGGAGGGCGGGGTTAAAGTGGGTGAGGAGACGAGAGCTAAAGAAGGTGGCGGTGTTGGATGTGTTACTTGGATGATAAACAGGCACATTTTTGGTCCGCGAGGCTCACTACACGTCTTCTATTTCGTCATTTCTATGTCATTATCAAGTAATAATACCCAAGTGAATAATGTATTTCAAAGGTATTCATATGTGAATCCCAAAGACTACCCTGAATATCGTATCACTAAAGACTCCAGAGCATGATTTAAATCACAGGTTCTTAGATTGCATATTTAATATTGCATATTTAGGTTGCCCATCATTAAGTATTCGACTCAGCTGTGAAATTAAGACATCAATTACGTCATCTCCCATCGTGTGAAGTAAGAAGTAGGAGGGATAACAACTAGTTTCCTATTTTAAAATATATTTTCACTGATGTTAATGTATTTTTTAGCCTGAACAGACAGGAATACCATTCTATTAGGCCAATATTTTAATTTAATCACAATAAATTCGATATAAAAGTAGTTTTATGAAGCGCGGCAATAATTATGACTTGACGTATCCTTAAAGTTTCCATCGCTTACTTGTTGGATAATATTATCCGCCAAGCCATTTTTAAAATAATTATCTCTTAGGCTAAATTATGTCAAATGAAAAAATTAAAATCCCTGAAATATATATACCAAGCAAAAATATTTAACTTGTATGAAAATTATCATTAGGAACATGCCACACCTTTATATTTCCATTTATATATTAAACTACCTTATACCTTATTATATTTCATCTAAATCAAAACAATGATGAAACCAAACGTCATCAGACAAAACTGTTTCTTTGATATTAAAAGCAGTGAACCGTTTATGATATTATTTACGCTAGAGTGTCGCATTTGAAATCCATAATCACAGTTAAGCTAAAATGTAAACAAATAAAAAATCTTATTTCCTCAGCGAATGGAATCCTGGATCGTGCGACAGAAAAATCAACAAAATAGCTCCCTTTTTAACACCTTTCGGTCCGGCAGAGCTCATTTATTTGCCCTCGCATTTACGAGACGACGAGACGCACCACCCAATTCCCAGTAACCGCAACAAAAAAAAGTTTGCTGCACAACGCTTCGTCACCATCGGACATTTCCGCGTTGGCAACGGACTCTGTCCGAATAAACAATGGGCCAGTGTTCCCAAAAACCATCCCTCTGTCCTCCACCCCTCTCTGCCCGTGGCTTGCATTTCTGTTTGGAGCAGCGTATTTGGCTCCGAACCTCCGCGTTCGTGGCGCTAGTCCGATGCGAGTCCGTCCACCAGCGCGTTTCCCACACGCGAGACGCCAAAGCTTAGTGAATTGCTATCTTGATTATGCTCGGGAATGAGACGCGAATTGAATTTTCAGTAACGTTTGCCACCGAAAAAAAGTAGAGACTTTAGAGTCACGAAAGGTGCGTGCAAACCATAAAAGTTTATGGCTATTCTGATGGATCTTTAATGTGTCATTTCCGAGCTGTAAAAATTACAAATCTCTAGGGCATGTACAATGACTTCCAGGATGTCTGAGTGAACGTAAATATAATAATTAGAACATCGGACCAATACGCAGTTACATCGCATGTACCAAATGGAAGTGAAGGAACATCTGTACAAGATAATGAAACATTCACCCCGACCATTTAATGAATATTATTCTATAGAATACAAAGAAACATTTTTAATATCCACTCCCAGGAGTAGTTACGATTTTTGTCGTAATTTAGTGAATAAATAAACAAATAAATTTTCTTGAATGCTTACCAGTTAAAGTGTACCCTCAAAGTGTAATTTTCTTCCGTTTTTCACAAAATTTGGTACTAGCTAAAGTTGCTGTGGATATCCTTTTATCCGAGGGGTCAAAACCCCGAGATTTAGCACTTCGACTGATAGAAGGAATCTTTATAGCTACAGACTTAAAAAGAGCATTCAAGAAAGAAACAACTTAAATATTCTCGGATAAAATTATCAAAGGAAACAGTAGAGTTGATTGTATATTAAAGATAAAAACGGAGTTTAACTCATTGTTTTGGCTAAGGCTTCAACTACACGTTCCAACACCAAAGAATCCTTCTGCAACACAAGTCCAAACCTTTAAGTCGACTTTTTAAATAATTTCTTTCTGTTGGTCGGCCATGAAAAATCTTTCTAACAAATCTATGATTAACTTCTCCCATTCACACAATTGAAGGAGGTAAAATGAATAATATTGGTTGTCTAACCACCTCGTTCGAAGCGTTACGTAAGTAACGTTATATCCCACTTATAATTGAGTCAAATGGCGATTTTTAAGGGCATTTCCGTCACTCTATTACTTTTAATACTTTCGATTGATTCAATTCGTGATCATATATGTGAGGTTAAATTTCCATGGGACCGACAGAACACTCCGAAGTTAATTTACAGCACTATGCACCGATACACCCTCAGCTAAATGCGTGGATAAAAATGAAGCATTTTGTCACGAAAAAATGATTCCATATGAGGAGATATCATACCAATTGTGAAGAAAACAATAGACATCTTTAAATGGTCTCAAATATGTGGAAGTTAATAATCGTAAATGAAAAGGAGACTTCGTTGACTTCCACTTAATCATTTCGTCCGTACGACATGTTGCGAACCATAGAGGTCATTATCAGTGGACGGTCGTAGGTCATTATCAGTGGTCATTATCATTATCATTATTAAATAAATCAGTGGACGTCAACGAAGTCTCCTTTTCATTTTCGAATAGATATCTTACGAACAATTATTATTATTAGCTTAAGGTGTATTTACATTAGAGTGTGGAAAAAATGTCCGATGAAGGTGAACAGTACCGGAGTTATTGAGATTAGCGTTAAAGTGCAACCCTAGACACGGTGTGAGAATAGTTGACCTTGCATAAAATCTAAAAGACGCTTTACAACCAATTAACGGAACCGAACTCTCCCCACTGAAAAGGCGGAAGAGTGGACGAGAGCTTTTCAACGTCTCTCCTCCGGATAAAAAAAATAGGTTCCACGCAGAATTCGGGCGAATAACAGCCGAAACG
The DNA here is from genome assembly GCF_921293095.1 of Ischnura elegans. Taxonomy (NCBI): domain Eukaryota; kingdom Metazoa; phylum Arthropoda; class Insecta; order Odonata; family Coenagrionidae; genus Ischnura; species Ischnura elegans. The sequence goes on from NC_060249.1 coordinate 91,721,164, forward strand.
CTTGCAACGCGTGCCAACCGAAAAGGACACGTGGATTATATCTTTTTAACGACCTTCACCCGCTGTGGGGGGGAGGTGAAGACGGTGGGTTGGCAGAGTCCCTCCTCTCTAGTCATGCAGGAAGAGAAGAGAGAAAGATTCGTATCGTCTCTCGGTGTTCAAGGTTGTTTTTTGGGTGTTCGAAGGGGGCGTGGTGACTCGGTCTGACCGGCAAGTCCACCAGCCAGGGTCGCAGCAGGAGAAGGAATTGGCCGAAGTTCGCGAGCGAACTTGCTAAAGGAGGGGTGTGGCGGGTGAATTTTTCACAACGGACTTATCTAACGGTTCTGGGGAAAAAGATTTGCAAGGAAATTTCGAGACCCTATCCGACGAATTTCCAGACTGGATTCGCCCCTTCCCACACCGTTCGTGTTCGCGAAAGCTCCGGCCCCGTCCACACACTAGAATCCGCCACCCAAAACGTTCGGACTCCCAGACCGCAATCAATCTTATTTCCACGTCTCCGCCTCGCCTTCCTCCGTTTCGGAAGGGATGCTGCATTCCTCTCTCTCTCTCTCTCTCTCTCTCTCTCTCTCTCTCTCTCTCTCCACCCGGTTGAATTTCCACTCGACGGATCCCAAACGTCTAGTTTCCGTCAACGCCGCATGGCGAAGTGATTTTCGGAGAATTAGACCCCGAGAAATTTTGCACCTAACGGTCTGTTCTACCACTTTTTTCGCTCACTGCAAACAAATCTAAGTTTTTATCCAATCGAATTAAAGAGGATATCCATTCTGTTCTTACGTAGCACGCAATATAAATATAAATAGTTTTAAGTCAATATCAATACACATAGAAACAGTCACACGGGATATTAACTAAAGCTTTCGAAGCGCTTGAGGCCTCTTCCTCAGCTGAAGTTACTTAAGTTACTTCAGCTGAGGAAGAGGCCTCAAGTGCTTCGAAAGCTTTAGTTAATATCCCGTGTGAGTGTTTCTTTTTTTGTGTTTCTATGTGTATTGATATTGACTTAAAACTATTTATATTTATATATACACGCTTTGAAATGTTCCTGGGCGAGGTAAATAACGGTGGCATTACCAACTTCCTCGGAGTTAGGTAAAAGACTGTAAAGGTAAAAGAGTCTTTTACCTAACTCCGAGGAAGGTGGTAATGCCACCGAAAATTCAGTTATTAATGTGAGTTTTTAATCTTTATCTTGTGTGTTCTGTGATACTACCCATCCTAGGGTTTTTACGCTATTTATCTCGCCGAGGAACATTTCAAAGTGTATATATATTTTTTTTTAATTATATTATTGTATAAAAACCCGATTGTACCTTTTTTATGCATAAATATTGTATATTGTTTTAATCTTTGTATTTTATATTGTTCATACTATTTTCTCACATAGCCCTGATGATGATTTAAAAATAAATCGAAACGTTGGCTGAAACTTGTTTTAAAATTGACCTAAACTCCAAGAAATATTATATCGTATATTAAAGAGGACCTGATAAAATCGAGGTAAACATTAATTTTATTTCTATTTATTCATTTCTTCTAATTAATTCTCTAGACAGCAATTTTTTTTAAATTGGATTTCCATGATATTATTTCTGGAAGTTGGATTTTTTAATTTGAAATCGCTTAAAGGTCATATTTTCCTATCGATTTTATAGGGACATCAGTCGTTATTCAACTATTTCCACCAAATTAATTGGTGGGTGAGTTTATTCCTCACCAAGGAACGAGGAACATCCACAACAATGAAGCCCATGATCGTCAACACGTAGTATCCTTCAACGCCGGATAGCGAATTGATTTCGGGAATATATCAAAAAGTTGAACATCTGTCATACGAGTATGTCACCTTCTCACTATTCATGTACCTAATCCTGGTCTCTTTCAAACAAATTAAGGATGCTCCACTAAGAAAGCGAGCAAGTATCACTTTCATGAAATTTCAAAATATTTTCATTTTATTGTACCAAACAGACTGTCATTAATATAATGGACTTTCCGCGCTATATTGGTTAAATGAGACACAGAGGTTGTGCACATTCAACGTAAATTTTGTCTATGAGCACAATATCACACTTAAAATTTCTGGAGGGGATCTACGAACTCTGTAATCCCTCCCTGGCCGTGATCCCGCCTTCGATTTTAATCCAAGTCTAACCGTAGCATCAATATGAAATATCTTAATCCAGATTATCAATTTTTAATCTAAATTTTCAACCGCCGACGTGATCCATCATAGTAAGCAACAATCAAGCAAACAGTAAGTGCTTAAAGTATTCTCAGCGCGTCATATGTTCATGAATTCAATGGAACATTTTGCAATGTCTTTTTAAAACAATATTGATATGTTCTGCCATATCGGACAGCATCTCACGTATGATATTCTCAAGTCAGACTCGAGGAGAGGCAGTCACCTAATAAGCATATTTTCTACCGCCTATCGAAGCACTAAATCATGTCTCAAAATGTTTGAATACTGAATCAAAATGAACGATTGGATGGCCATACTGTCGTCTTGAAATCGAGAGTGGTATCGACCGATTTCCTAGAAAATATAATTTTAAGTAATATAGGTAGGCGTATTTATTATATTGATTTGAACTTAAACCCTGCCAAGGATTATATACCATGGGATTATATACCATGGGATATAATCATGGGATAACTAACTTCAAGAATAATAATTCAAGATTCAGATAGTAAGCCTCCCTGGATATACTGTTGTGATGGGAAAATGCCAACAATCATACCCGAAATTTTAATTTATTGCCAATATTTTCTACTTAGCCGCTCCAAATATCTATAAAAAAGCTTGCCCCAAGCAGTGTATAAATTGAAAAAAAAAATCATTCGAAAGAATGCACCAACTGTACAAAAATAAACACTACCATAGAAAAAAATCAGCAAGATGTTCCAAGACGTGGGAGGGAGAAATTAATGGAAGGAATGAAACTCCGTTCAAGTGTATAAGTGGATGAAGCACTTTCTCTGACGAGCGGGGAAGAAACTGGAAGGAAAGAAAATATCAAGAAAACGTTCGTTCGTTCCTCGGATGAACTCTGGTTTTTGTTATGCTACCGGTTTTTCTGCTTCCATTTCAAACCAACTCACTCGGAACGCGAAGATAATGAAACTGCCAAGAGCTTCCCAATCACCTGAGTGCAGTGAGTTGTCATTCTCTCGAAATAAACATGCTCGCGGATGGTTTACTGATCTGGAAATAATGTGTTTACTCCCGGGACTCAAAATATTATCCAACCACTCATCGGATCGTCACGGGTAATAGCGCAATTTCTTTTTTGCAGTTACCGACGTGCAATATACGTTCACCCATCCATTCGATTAAATGCCCGCTCCGAAAATTTCATTTGTCGTTTTTTTCTACTTGACTCAGCGACAGCTACGCGAGACTAAGAATAACAAAAAGTTAATGATGACGCACTAAATAACAAAAGAGCATTCATGGTTGTGGCTTAAAAAGTCCAACAATTTTCAACTTCCAGGCCTTCAACTTTAATGGGAAGCATAAACAAAATATTTGCCTAGAGTAACGGGAAACATTTTGAATGGTCGGGATCATACGATAGCAATCCGGCATTCCAAATAAAACATTAATAACCCGCTTGGATTTTTATGAATTCAAATTCCAGAACAATTTTCTGTCGCAAAATTTATTTTTATTATCGAAGCCCGACAAGATTTCTCGAATTTAAATCTGGATTCCACCTTTCTTTAGAAATCAGTGGCTATACATAGAAATCTCTGGCAAAGCAAAAGTCAATCTTGTTTTTCTGGTCATTAGCAAATAATCATAACACAGGTGATCCCTGATTATCGCTGTAATTTTGTTAATTCTAATAAATATTTACCGTACGATCAAAAACAGGTGATGCTGCGCAATAATTCTTTCTCATTCTTCAATTCAACCTCAAATACGAGCGTCGTTAATAATTTCAAAGTTTACTCCATAAGATGTTTAATAAAGCTGTTAGAGATTAATATTAAAACTGAAGTTCTGCGGTATCGTACAAATTGCGGATTCACAGAGACTTTCTATACAGAATCCACCACCAATCCCACATTTTTATTAGAAAAGTTGCAAAATGAAGTTTTATGGAAGTATACGACTCCCGGTCTCTTTTATTTCCAAGTTTAGAACTTCTAGTGAGGGTCGTAAGCCGAGATTGAATCTTCCCTTTGAAGTCAGTCCATCCAGGTCAAGAAGGACCTCTGGCTACGAGGAGATACTTTCTCATAGAGATTTCATTTCAACCCCGACTGAAATTTTAATGCAACCTTTTCCGAACCAGCGGTCCCTCATTATGTTCTATTATCTCCACCGAGCTAGCTTTTGGAAAGCGCCAGCGTTGTGGGATCCGCTGCGGATATCTAGTTTTCCAAAATTGCACATGCTATTTTCCGACGGTTAGTCACATCTAACGAACCCCAACATGCTATGATAGATCAAATCATGAAAAGAAAATAAGAGAGATAGACTGCAGAAATGAGAGATTCAGAATTTCGTATTTTCTACGATCGATGAGAGACTATAACGGCAGCGTTAGGACTTACTAATAGATTAGTTGACTTGTAGTGTAACTTATATATTCCTTAATGCATGTTTCTGAATTTTCCTAGTATTTCAAAACAGGATGTTTTGCATTTTCTAGCTTTATAGGCCAATTGCCTTCGTAAGCATTGGCAATTTTTGTCTTTGCATTATTGTGGAAGTATAATATGTTCGTATGCGTAACATTTTATGACAGTGTGCTGTGCATGTGGGAATCCCCTTGTATGCTGATGATTGATCACCCCCTGCCAAACACCCTAGAGGTGGCTCCCAGGGTATTATCTACATGTAGACCAGCGGTTTCCAACCTTTTTTTTCCACCCGTACCATTATATCTGTATATAACTAATATTTTACCTCCAAAAATGTAACGTGCACATTTTATTGCATAATTTCACCCCGGGTAGGTGACACCAGTGGCGGATCTATGAATGGGGGCTAATGGGGCTATAGCCCCCCCCCCCGCCCCCCAGGACATCCGATTTACACTAGATAGAATGGTAATTTTTTGTTCGGACCCGCAATACTTCTGGGAGTTTACGCCATACTTAGTCCGCCCCTTGTCCCTATCCTGGATCCGCTACTGGGTGACACTTAGGTAGCAATAATAATTGTATAAATAGAAACTTCGCATAGTTCCTGGCGTCCACCATTGCCGATTACTTTCGGCGTACCCCCAAGGGTGCGCGTACCACTGATTAGACACCGTTGATGCAAATGCTTCCAATCTCTCGTTTACTCCATATTTCGTCGTTGGCGGTCAAATTCTTCTGCTCATCTCTCTTCCTCTTACCGTTTCACCTTTTTTTTCTCCTCTCTTGTGGCTTTGCATTTATTTTTCTCGGAGAGGACGCAAGTCGTCGCCAAAGCCGCCACGACCCCCTCCGACCACCTTGGCATCTTCGCTCCCTCGTGGTAGGACAGCGGACCGCCCCGTGTCCAGGTCAACGAGATTCCCCTCCCCACCTCCCATTGCCCTCACCCCTCCGACTAGGTATCATCCCCACGCCACAGAGCACCCCCTCTCCTCCCGACCCCACCCTTCCCCTACGAAGTCTTCTAATCCTCCTCTTCGATCCATAAACCGTTTCTGCAACTCAACTTTTATACTCTCTCCCCACTCCACCGAAGACGACGAAAGGTGAAAAAAAAATCTCGTTTTAAGCGAATAGTATTTTGCGTCCCGTTAACTTCTACAACCCGTTAGCGTGAGGAATAGAAAAGGAAATGCTGTTAGCCTAAATGGGTGAGTACGGATGGCGAATTACTATAAATGGAGAAGCGTACAATTTTTTTTCAACAGAGAGGGGGACTGAATTTATAATTATTAGACTTGAAAGTAACGTTAGGCATCTCCATTAAATTGGTCTAGCACGTAGGTACGCTGAGCACAGCTGTTAACAGGTGCAAGCTCGAAGGGATGGAAATAAAGTTCATTCATTCATTCATTGCAACATTACCATTCAAGGATCTAAACGTGAAGTCGCCTCCTTGATGTTTCGGATATCTGGTACGAATTTATGAGAGGCATGAGGCAATTTTACATATATATCTTTTAATGGAATCCACTAATTAATCATACGTACAAAAGTTATTAAAGCACCTAGACATCAAATCGAAATACATGTATTTTTGGTGTACATTACAGATTGTTTGTGAACGGACGTTGTGTACATTCAACGTTACGTTTGTCCATGTGCACATATCACACAGAATTTCTGGGGGGGGCTAGAAATTCTTTAACCACCACCTGGCCACGATACCGACATCAACTTTCATCCAAGTCTAATCGTAACATCTATTTGAAATATTTTAAGCCAGATTATGTATTAAGCATTAGGCGCACGTACTGTTCAAAAATGGCATATAGTGCCTAAGATTATTCTTGGAAGGATTGCTTTGTAATGCTATTTTTAAATATGATTCCAAATCATTTCTGATGTATTTGATCAAAATGTTCATCATGTTAGCTTTAAACTGCTTTGCAGCATCAAAAGCCCAATCTAATTCGTATGCTTTCATTTCATGATTCATTGGCAAACTTTCCTTTCGAATGAAGAATACACATTTTATGGCACAAAAAATGGCTAATAAAAGAGCTTGTTGTTCAGCGGGAAATGGGGAGATAATTACGCTAATTGATCAAGACTTTTTTTATTATAATTATTAATCTTTCGGTTTCGATAAAAGAAATCAGCAGAATTAATGAAATAAGAAGCAAAAACATAAGTATAGCATTATGTTACTGCATCGAAGAAAGAAGAAATTGTACGCCTTGGTTGAAGAGGGCAATTACTGATCGACAAAAAATTCGCAGACCCTAAATGGTCTGATATTGAAAAAAATTAATGGTGAAAGACGTACGCACCAGATGAAAAGCACCTCGAAGTGGGATGATTACCATATTTTAGCTCGAAGAATATTGTATGCATATTTATAACTCCTCATCTATAGAAGGACTTAAATCCTCAACCACAACAACGGACCGTAATAAATACGCAGTATATAAATATCAGACAGCAATTTCTTATCCATCCCACGAAAATCTTCTCATTGTATTGGAAATATAAATTTAAGGTGAAAAGCCTTGTAATTGAATGAAAATGTTATAATTCATCGCCTTAAAGCAATTACATAAATGAAACGTTTTAAACAGGAAGAAATTTTGAGTAAATGGTCCATCGATATCTCAAGTCATCTCCCTCATTCCTCATCCCTACCTGCTAGGGAAGCAGTTATAGTCGAAAGAAAATTTGCAAAACATCAGTCTCCGGCAATGTCCCTAGCAATTCAGTATCCAGTTCATAGGCCTACTCGAAAAAAAAATATTAGTTAAAACACATGAAAAATCGTCGAGAATTTTTTTTTCGTTGAATAATAAGAATGTATAGGTATATAGGGCTGATATTGCACAGTTTTTCACGCAATAGTGTCAGTTGATTCGTAATTTTGCTTTTAATAATAAAAATTTCACCTAAATATGAAAAATGCTCTCAATTTACTCTCATGAATGCCACAGTCTGAGTGACGCATGAAGTAACAGCAGTTACCAACCAATTGCGGCTGGCCAATGTAAGATGTTTTCATAAAATCTCCAAACACCAAGATGTACGCCTCTTCGTCTTTATCATCGATCAGAATCCAACTTAATTGCTTCGAAAATATTCGCTTACGATGATGGGCACCATAAAAAAATGGTATAATGTCAAACTCTTTAATGTATAACTCCCATTCGGCTCGGCTAAACATAACCTTAACGGCTTTGGTAGATTTCGCAGAACATACATTCCCGTTTTGCGAGGGGGAATAAAGTATTATTTTTCGAAACTTGAAATTTATGGTGAAATTACTTCTTCGTAAAATAATTAAATACTGCAAAAAATTGCCTTTATTGCAAAAAATAGCCTTCAAATGAAATAGGCATTTTTTTACTTTATAGCATCATGACACTGCGGGTATTTTTGGCCGTTTGGGACACCGTGGTGGCCGTTTCCGCGTTCATTAAACGTTCAAATATCGGAACAATATTAATTAATGCAATGCCGAAACTAGAAATTTTCTTTAAATTAAAAACAGCATATAATTTTCAGGGCCGCCGACAGACTTCTTGTGGCCCGGGGTAGAGTTTGGGTATGAGGACCACCTCAACCGAAGAGAAATAGTCCCTATAACTTTAACTCTGTGGCCCGGGGCAGTCTGCCCCATCTCCCTTCCACCCCTGTGGGCGGCCCTGATTGTATGCGATGAGTATGAAATATTTTTGACTCCTACGACTTTGGGGAAATTAACATAGGCTTATGACTTCTCGTTGTTGAAGTTTATTCGGGATTGCCACCGGATAAGGTTCTCCATCTCTGCCGACGTTTCGATGGCCGAGTCGTCCATCGTCATCAGGGCTGATGATGATGCCCTGATGACGATGGACGACTCGGCCATCGAAACGTCGGCAGAGATGGAGAACCTTATCCGGTGGCAATCCCGAATAAACTTCAACAACAGCATACGCCGGGAAAACCTCAGATATTTCTTATGACTTCTCGCTTATAAGCAAGAGATATCTACGTTATATAATAACACTCGACCACTTTTGACGACAATAATAAGCATTCTTTCTTGGAAATTTACCTACTACTCGTGATAACCCCCAGTGACATAGTCCTGGTAAAACCACTCGACCGCTATTAAGAAGCGTACGTGGTATTACCCACATAAAAAATTAAATTTATTACATCACACGCTCTTTATTCTCTACAGAGATTTTTTGCACATTTTCCTTATTACCCATCGTTATATAATGCCTTGGGCAATGAATGGAACCCTTGAACGAAACCGAAAACGGGTTTTTCGACAGGCTAATTCCGCGAACGTTGTACCCACGTAAGGGCAAAACTCGGACTGAGATAAAGCTGCGACCTCCAGGCTCACAGGAGACCGCCCGCCAAACAGGTTCTCTCCGCCGCAATGAAAAGAAGACAGTTGAAGGCTTATCTCCTACTATCCCGCCGCGACAATATAATACCGATGGACAGGTCCGTTAATTGCGGGGTCATTGACACGGATGAAATCTATGTTGCGACGATATTTTTACGATTCATCCCCAACATTAACAAGTTTTCGTGGAATGAGACATATTCTTAATCATTTTCAAATTTTTGCCGTTCACATTCCCATTGTACCCAGAGCTTTTTCGCAGTGAAGCGTCAATAGATGCTTAAAAGCAGGCGGCGATAAAATATAAAATTTATTCACGCTAATTGTTATATTTATTTCACAGGGTCGTTCCGTTGAGTTCAATGCAAAAAACCCTGGATTCCAATACACTCGTCGGCGGTTTAACTGCCAAACTAAATAGGGGAGTATTATTTGCTATAATAATTAGGACACATAAAATATCTAAATTAAAGAGAGAAAATCGTTATCCCCAATGGCAGTCTTCTTATGAAAATACCGAGACTAGAATACAAATCAAGATTGAACTCTTTACTAACACATGAGGAGGCATAAGGCCGGATATTGTACACATAAATGCTGAGTAATTATTGGACATTGAATAAGTTCTTTTCATAAGGAACTTGGGTTACCGAATATGAAAGTTAGCACCACAATTATAGTAGGTATATTCAAAATTTTCTTATTCTCTCCGTTTTCTAAATATTATTAAAGAAAGTATGAAGAAAAACAGTATAATTCGGCATTTATTCATCAACCACAGTTATATGGTAGTATATGAATGCGATAAATTATCCTTTTTAAAGAGCTATTGAAAAAGGCTATGAGTATTAGTTACCGCTAAAGGATTCAGCCTATATATTAAATCTGTAAAGATACACACTTTAGGTCAGCATGAATAAAAACGGGGCTTAGGATTGAAACATAACGTTGCATGTGCAAAACTACTGTTGCCTGCGAGGGACTCTTCGAATCCGTATGTTATAAAAGGAAAAAATTATCTCTAGAGAATGCGGTAAATCTCGGAAGCAGGGTTTTCAATTTCAAAAAAACGCTTCCAGTACGCACTGTGCAATGTAGCATTGCAATAGTCTGATCTCTGAGGCTGGAAAGTGAGAGAAGTATACACCGAAGGAGGATTTGAGTCGGGTCATTCGCAGTCATCACAAAGGCGAACTGCTCCAAAATCCCACTAGAATTAAGTTTTTTACTAGAGTTACTAGAAAGATACCATCGTAGACAATGGAATGACCAACACAGACAACTGAAGCATAGCATGGCAGTAGAGGGAGAAGTTTCTATGACGCAGGCGCGCAGCTAGGAATTAAGGCTAGGAGGGGTTATAGGCGCAACTAATACTGGGGGGTCTGGGGAATACGTAATACCAGCCAGGGTAAGCGGGAGGTGCAGGGGCCATCCCCCAGAAAGTGTTTAGGATAAATGTTTCAGAATGGTGAATTTTAAGGCTTTCTGAGGGGTATTTTATTTATCAATACACTATTCTATAAGCAATATTTATCCAATTAAGTAAAATGGATTAAATTTAAAAATTTCTCTGAGCTCTCGCGGGGGAGGGGACACACAAAACCTCCCCTCGCTACGCCACTGATATTCAGCACACCCATCGGGCGAAGAAGCAACAATGGCCATGGAAACCGGGCGAAATGCTTTCGCTTAGGTATTCTGCAGAGCGCGGGTTCGTAATGGCGGGGTTCGTGCACTGTGAGCCCGCGTGACGCAAATGCACGGATAGGCATGCGGGCATGGAGGTTGGTCACTGGGTGATCAACGGTGTCCGATGCGAGGGGATGGGGAAGACACAGGAGGAGTAGGAGGAGGCAATCCGTTGGTCGGGGGCTGTTTGCAGTCCAAGCCGGAGCGAAGCGTTAATGTGTGCCCCATTAAAATTCGCCTTTGTCCGAAACGGCGCGCGCGGCGGCCAAAGTTTTTAAAAGTCTTTCGTGTGGGTTACAAAAAAAACTATACAAGAGAGCAAAATGTCCTTGGCCCTTGTCCAAATAGTCACGAAGGACAGGAATTCGCTAGTGGCATGTATATTGCTCATCCTTGCACGGCACAAAAAACGCATACGCGCGAGAAAATAAAACTAGTTTGGCAACCTTGGGAAAAATACCTACAAGGTGATATAAAAAAAATGCTATCCCTTCCGGTGAGTGTGTAACTGTATGGGAGCCACGCGATGACATCTCCCCGCCACAACCTTTCCAACCTGAAATAATGGTGTCTGTGAATATAATGAGCCGTAGATAGATGTATAGTAATTTTGCGCCATTTAGGTGAACTTAAAAAATAATAATAATTTCGTAAAGGAGTTTAAAATCCAAAAATAAACAGCAATGTAAATCAAACGCGATTTCGAGACGTTTAGCTTTTATAAATTACACTCAATAAAAGTAATGCGCGTAGCACTAATCACAGTTTTCCAGGTCATATTATTGGATAAGCAGATAATGGTCCTCAAATGACATCCATAACATAAGTAAGAAAACAAACTTCATTTACATCTTATTCATTACATTACAACGAGTACAATGAGAGAGACAACAGAATGTATTTGAGCACGATGCGGTTCTTTGTTACGACAACTGTCGATGTGTTTTAATACCCATTGTTGTTGTAACAACGAAGCGCGTCCTGTTCAAATAAATTATAAAAATGTTACGTTCTATTTTATGTATATTAATAACTTACACCACATCATGTCACTTTGTATCATAGATATACGTAAGAAGTATATTTAGCTGGGTCCACAGGATATTTGAACCAATTGGTGATGAAACCGCTATAATCCGAGAATGCTACAAGGCTTCCAAAGATACATGAAGGGCCGCGAAAGAACTGATGCAGCCTCGCGCAAGGATTATTAGTGGGAGGAGTAGGTGGAAGGCATTGAGAATAGGAGATTAACGTCGCTCACGCAACCACGGAGTAGCTCACTCCGTGCCCGCAACCATCTTGAATGGAAGGAGGAAATCCATACCTATTGTCATTGCTGCCTCGGGCGGATAGCAGAGGGTGAATATATCTTACAAGGAAGTAGAAGCAGTCGGCGGTATTTCCGAGAGAACGCTGGTTGATTTGAAGCAGAAAGTAAAAAAAAACTCCAGCAAATAGAATCACAGATTCGCTGAGAGAATGGTCTGAGGGAGATGAGGGAATTATCATCCCAACATTTCAAACCTAAATGTGCCAGAAACCGCACCGTGTTTTGTATACAAAAGAGGCTTCGTCTAGGCTAGGCGCGCCGTGACTACTAGGTCCAAAACAAATGCTTTTCCGAATACACGCAACAAAAAGTGAAAAAATACGTGAATACAAGACAAAAAACGCACTGTAAATATCATTTTAACGACTTAAGTCCAAAAACACACAATTATATTTGATAGCGAAGTTTACAATTATAAATATCCATGAGCATCTCCGGAATTGCTTCAGGAACTGTGTCATCCCATCGAAGGAAATTACAGAGCGTATTTTCTATACAAAATAATTACAATTATGTGACTACAGAGAAACCTCATCAGATAGCCACATCATTATAGTCGTGAGATTCATTTTTCATCATTCCCATAATTGCAATGGCACGTAATGTTCTGCAGAAATATGTGTATTTTACAAGAAAAGCTATTAAGACTTGCCCGTACTTCTTAAAAACCAGATATCTCTAGGTAAGGGATATATAGAAGAAGATCTTTCATTATTCCTATGGAATTAATTGGTAGTTTCATCGCAAGGTAGCACAGCACTTAGTTTAGACTACGGTTACGCGAGGGGAAAATTGGCAGTAACGTTTGGTACTCTTTCGTCCATCATCCGGGTATATAATGACCGGGAAATTACGCGATACCCTGCAAAAGTCGTTCGAATCGGCATTCTTTATTCAGCGGCTACCCTTCGGACACCTTTGGCGGTCATTTGGGAAAAACCCTCGCAGCCTTGAGCGGAGTCATTACACCGTCCACCTGATGCATCTCTCCTCGACTTCCCCATTGGGGTGTGGCCCGCCAAACCAATTTGAACTCGTTCCCTCGATCATTTTTCGCTAGGCCGATATTCAATGTTCCGTCACCGTTATTTTCCTGGTGCACCCACAAAGAAGGAGATAAACCAGTCGTTCATCTTCCTCCTTACAGATTCAACGCGTTGTTCAGCGTATGCATAACAGGTTTTCGCGTTTGAAATCCGAGTGACCGAGCGAGGGGTAATAGGAGGAAAAAGAATGACTTTGAATTCTGACATACTGGGTCAAATTTGCTCATCGCATACTACAGTTTTATGACTACCGCCGAGGGCGTCAGAAGATAATAGAGAGAGTATGTCGTCTGTCCTTGGTCGAGGAAACATCCCTCGGTGCAGCATCTGCTGCGCCCAATACAAGCTTTAGTTTACCAAAATAATTTCTATCTCGTTACATATAGCACCATGATCCTCGGTACATTAGTCATGGGAATTCAGGAAACTGGATTGCGTAGTAGTCAGTGCAGTGGCCCGTAAAGCCAAAGGTCCGTGGGTCGATCCCCGGTCTCGGAAATTTTTTCCTCATGGCAATTCATGTGAATATATTTCATTTGCTCTGAAAAAATTCCTTTCTCACAGTTATTCCATGAATATCTGAGAAACGATTGCCAAATGTGAAGGAAATACTAGAGATTTGTAGTCAGACCATCAAGCATTTATTTAGTCGTGGAATGTGGATAAGTCCTAAGTCATGATTGAACCTAGATGATTTGTTTCCAAAATTCTAATTATAAGACGCATCGCAATCACAAATTTGTGCCTTGCCGACTGTATTATATTATGAAATTGCACTAAAAAGGTAAAACAAAAAGGTTGCGCACATAAAAGCATTAGAAGACAAAATTATTCCGTTAGAATCTACAAAATACGAGCAATTTAATGAAACTAATAATTTCGAAATTGCTCACTTTAGCTAACAAATTTGAATTGATAAGAGAAATGGAAAGAGATTGTGAGAATGGAAAGTCTTTGAAAGTAAACGTCCAGAAAGTATGTCAAATCAGAAAAAAGACACATTGTGGTTTCTAAAACCATAAAGAACTTATAAATGCTCGTCGCAATTTCGTTAGAGCACTTCGTTTTCATATGTAAATGGCTGGTGTCCTAACACCCCCTACCTCACACCTTTTAGGCAGCTAGTGGGATAGAATGTATATGTAAATTATAACGTGCTAATATTTCTCAAATGTTTGATCCATGAAAATATGAATTTTTAAAACGATAGATTGAGTAATATTGGCTTTAAATTCTAATCAATACGTTTCTTTATTATTCGTTATTTAATGAATATAAAAACTAAAATTAATTCTTACGTTAAAACATTAATAAAAACCTGATTTGTGTAGCGCAAAATTTTGGAAAACGTAACTGATTGAAGGAAATCAGCTCATGTTTTTTCACTTTAACGCTCGATGAGAAATTCAATTATTCAATGACAACGGAAGCGAGAGTATAATCCAGTTCGATGACATGAGTCAGGTAATTTGAGCAGAGTGTCACGTTTGATGACGTTTTAAATTCGCATAATTACACAGACACGTAATAGACAAATAAAGTTCCAATGATTATTGCGTGTCACCCCGAATTATTCGCCACGAAATTTGCGTTTTCAATTCAATCTTGACCCCATATGCCGGATCAATTTTAGGGCAATAGTCTCCTAAACTCCATCGCAATTACTATAGAACTGAAAACTTCGAGAAGCCTCAAAAATTATAAGATCACGTAGTTATAGACGACAAAATAATATTCAATCTAATCACAGGTAAACTTTAAAAAAAATAGTCTCGTGAATGGGCGACGGAAAGGAAAAAGCCTGGATGTGTGAAATTCGCACGAGTGTGGCTATCCCCGGCTGAGGGAATATCTTATTCTAGACTGACCAACGGTTCTTCGCAACGCAATGCTGTGTAAATCTTTGTCAGAACCTGTGAGATTAGAGATATTTATAGCACTTTGCCAATAATTATTTCCTCTGATTGCCTACCGACTAACTAGCTTCTCACCAACAGTTATGATATTTTTTTTTATTCCCCTTTAGCCTTTACGATTTATTCTCACCGACAGTACGTATTTTATCGTATTTTTATTTTGAAAATTGATTTCTAGTCCTAATAAAACAACTGAGATGGGACCTAGCTAGAAACAGAACACATTTCCATTACTTATTAACACTTATTTACAGTTAACTCTCCTTTTAACAACGCATTAGAGCTGAACACACGAGTTCCAACTTTGCGATGCATGCAAAGTTACCGCAGATTTCGTATTTTGTTAATTTAAGCATGTTTTTCATACTATTTACCGTCATCAGTGATCCAACATATTACCTCGGCTATCAACGGGTTGGGCCTAAATGTTGTTTTAGTGCTAGAGAGCTTCTGGAACGCTTCAATATACTTTTACTAATTATTTTTAAAAAAACATCTACATCTACATCTACACAATACCCTGCAACCCACCTCTTGGGTGCTTGGAGGGGAAAAATTGTCAATATCTATGACTAAGTAGTTATACTAGTCATCTCGCATACTAAAAATTTCCATCGAATACTGGCTTTTCCATTCATCATTTCGTGGAAGATGAGGATCTGTTCAATTGACATCTTGCCTCCACTGATGTAGGTCCAACAGTATAATCAGTCGCAACGTATAATCTGCTTCTCGCAAGATAAGGAACACGCGAGCTTTGCTGGGCGCTATCGGTCGGAAATACTGGCGAATCAACATAAGTAATACAGTCACTCCTTCCCTTTGCCCTATTCCGTTATCTCCCTTATGTGTTGCCACGCATGTGTCCTCTTAATGACTGTTTATTGATTGTCGCCATGGAACCGCTACACCAACCTCGTCTACATGTATGCGAGGCGTAATCTGCTTCCGCTGTTCGTTTCTCGTGGATCATTCGACGCTATAACATGTACGCAAATTTTCATACGTTCCCTTAATCACAGCAGTCACCTATCTTTCATGAAAACTTTTCCATTTCACGGCGAGCATTTTTTTATTTCAAACATGAAGTTGGGTTTTTTTTATCGAGTAGGAGCACACCCCAGTTTCGACTGTAAAACAGGTACCGCTAACTTTATGTTCGTATAGCCTATTTATTACAGCCTCAATCACAAAATATGATTAAAAGTAACAGAATTTTTTGTTTATTCCTGATTCGCTATCACCGAACACTGTAGAATCTCACAAAAGATTAATTAATTCACCCAAGTTTACGCGCAATAGCAGGATAGACATAATAATTCTATTTCAATACACATAACTAAGTATAAATAAACTATTTTCACGCTGAATCACCCATCGTTCGTTTTAAATCGTGTGACCTCTAAGAAATACATTCGGTCGAGTCTTAGAGTGCCGACTGCGTTCCAAAGGATTTTGATGGCAATATGATCATAACAATTTGGCAGTCCAGTAGCTATCGCGACGTCCATCAAGAAAAAGCCTGGCGTAGAGTGAAATATGGTAGGGATGAAAGTTGGCCCACGAAATCTATTTAGATAAAAAAAACGACGGACCCAATTCAGCAACTCTACAAAAAATATCTTTTTCCTATGTTCTCATTAATCTCTCCCTTTCACGGAAGAGTTTCCTTGATTAGGTCGCAGGTAATTTGTATTTTACCAGTTCAATTTTTTCCAATAAAATAAGCCATAAAGATTTTTTTCTACAGTTAAATAAGATGTTTTTCCTCACTTGAAGATAACACGGACCTATAACACGTGAAGTTTTACGTTTTCATGAGCTCCTATCGTGGATTTAAGTTTCCAGTCAGTTACAAGCACTTACGATTCCGATTTCGATTATTTTATAATGTAAGTACCGCTAATTCAGGGGTTGCCTATTCAACGGATTCCCACGATTTTGTTGAAGTTATAATGTTAAAATCAAGTTGAATTTCGTAGTTCGTAGTTTATCCAGAGATTTTTTGTGAGATTTATTTTTTGTGTTTGTTTAGGTAAATAAGGAATCGACAAAAAGGGAACCTGCAAAGAAAAACGGGCTTCTGCAGATTCTTGTCGGAATTTTTTTAAATCGATTAAGAATAAAAGGATTTCCATTTCAACAGATTTAATCACAGATTTTTGGCCTTTTTCTAAAATCACTTTTACGTTTCCTGTTTTATTCACTTGGATACTTGAAAATCGCTCATTTAAATGATTTCTTGGAACAAAATTTTCCCGCAGTATAGAATTTGGCTGTCAAAATCGACTTGATTTCCGATAAACTGCATAAATAAGATCCTGCCCGCATACCCTTGATAAACCAATCCTCGCATGCCAAACGGCTCTTCGCCTTGAACGTACTTCGTACTCCTCCACAGCTTTCACGATTTGGTTCGATCCCTCCCATCCGCTCCTTGACAAGTCCCATGTGGCACACTACAGCATCCGAATTCCATGAATATTTATAGTGATTCTCGGTAACTCGTGGTGAAGGCACGGTTTGAGGGAAATGCGGACACCGCACTCCTCAGCGCCTTTGTCCTGACAAAGAAAAAAACTCGAAGAAGCACGGAATTTAAGGAAGTTCAACAGAGAGACGTGAAAAAATTTCATCTAAAAATTTCAAACTTTTATTTTACTTAATCGAACTTTGATCAGAAATATTGGTATTTTTATCATATAATTTCTAGTATGTAGTCGATTATACAAAACGGGATATTTCTGCGGGATATAACGTCGATGCTTGTTTTTCCTTGTTAAATATGCAATTACATGATTTTACCGAAAAATTCTCACGAGCTAAGTCGTATCGTAAGAATTCTCATCGCCATCTTACTCTGTTCTTCAAACCGAACCTGTTTGAATAAGAGAGAGTAGAGTGCACACTAAGCCATGATCTTAGAATTTCTCCTTCTTAGATAAGGGCTCCCATTCCGTGGTCTACCTCGCCCCGCGAGAATTTATGCCGGAGATGACCAAAGGATGAAACCGGGATGTGAAGCCGGAGCCCTTCGGGGACTTACAATAAGCTCTACCCACTGAACCTTTAAACTTTACGGGAGACCTGAACGGTAAACTCCTCAACTAAACATTGTCAGTTCCTAGTGCCATTAGCTATCCAGGGCTAAAATTTTGCAGCATGGTTTTTCTCCGCCAGGTAGATGCGACAAATATGTATGGGAAGTACTACGAAACCTCGGTTTACAGCTTTCACTTAAAAAACTTTCCTCATTTCTAGGGGTTGAGCTAGTCCTTGCTCTAAATAATGCATCGGCACTCACTTGTTCAGCAGTACTTTAATTCGATCGCGCAGACTCGACGGATTCTTCAGCAAGCGCGAGCCCGAGGCGTCATGCTTGGCGCAGAAGGCTTTAAATTGCGCATCTTCCCGCATGAAATAAATAGGGAATGGAGATTTGGGAGATGAGTTCGCGGCGAAGTTACGCGGGAGCGGTAGTTTTGTTTACGCGAGGGAGAGAGTGGTGAGGGAAACGGCGCTTGTGGGACCCAGAGTTCGGCTGTCACAAGTTGCCCGAGCCGAGAGGTTAATCTGTAATGTAGTCGAAATTGTGTAGAAGGAGCCGTGGTGGCAGGTCATGCCAGGATATGAGGCGAGAGTAGATGGCATGTGTCAAAGAGAACTATCCGGAAAAGCCTACGAAAACGGCATTGCAAAACGGCTGACTGGTCCTGGCCGTAAGGAAATTTTTTAATATATTTGACTAAATCTGAAAGAAATATATTAAACATTTAATCACTTATTGCCACGGAGTAATTAGTCCTTTAGATATCGATAAATGAAACAGCCAAAAAAAGAACATTAACCAAATCAGAACATTATAGACCTATATCTGTCTAATCATCCTTTTCTGATGCATTCGAAAAAAATATTTAATTTACTACTCGCCCGCTAAAAATAAAACTCAAAGATAAATGTGAAAATAATATTGCACAGAGTGAATGAGGATGTATACATAATGTCATATGATACATTATAGTTCAAAAAATACAACAATCGATTTCTCTTTTCATTTCAATATGTTAGTATTTATCAAGTCGAAAACTTTTCTTTTAAAAATGCGATGTATTTTCATGTTTTGACATCATTAAGTTTTTTTATTTAAGATTAATCACCAGAAATTATTTACCTATAAGTTAATAATAAGATAATTGCTTTGTTTTTCGACTCTATAAGTGCCACTTTATCTACGAATACGTCGCTTTCATTAACAAGAACACTTCATGTACTCGATGGATAAAACCACAAACATAAGTCTCGAGCATAAGTTTAATTTCATTCATTCCTAATTCTTTCTTTTTCTTTCGTCCTGCACTTTTCTTTCTATCCTATCTTACATTTAAGAGAAAAATGATCGGCGAGGTGACTGTCTCTCGTCCTTTGGCCTTATTTAAATGGCCTTTCATTAGAGCAGTATCGTAAACCACCAAAAGGGCTCTCTGACTATCTTTCGTGCTGCAAGAGGGTTATTCTACTACTATTGACTTATTGCAACCCTTTAGTCCATTTCCTTGAGCCATGTTCTTTAGAAAATTTTGTAAAAAAGGTCGCTCATTACAGGGTTAGATAGCAATATCGTTAAAATATTCAGCGGTACTAAAGGCAGGTACTAAAAGGTACTATGTTTAACATGTTTCATTCGCACGGGTTGTAAAAAAGAATATAGGCTGCAAAATAAATTTTTTTTAATTAGTAGTAGTTTAAAAAAATTTGTAGCCGGCATTTTAATAGGGTGGTTTCCTATTATTTTGTTATGGCCTAACTCGAAAGATTATTACACCTGGAGTACGTATTTCACGCTTTTAGATTTTTAAATGACGACATCTATTTTTCGCGATTAAATGAAAAGTGATAATTTTCAATCGCGCGAAAACGTGACGCGTAAGTATGAATGCCGGGAAATCTCTCCGTGAGACTTATTTCTGGTTCCCGCTGCCGCCCTGTGAGGTGACCTTGAAGCGAGTTGAGCGCTGATACGACGCAGGCTGCTAGGGGGTAGCTGAGTACCCTGCTGGTTGGTAGCGCTTGTCTTAAATAAGGATTATTAATACCTCATCAAATGAAGAAAACTTTCCGACCTTAGCCAGTTTTAATAAGTGATTATTAAGACATGTTTCCCTGAGCTCTACGCCTCATGCATGCATTGGTAATCTCAGACGATGTATAACTCCTATCTTCTCGTATAGAAACTAGGTCCCTGTGACGTCACGTGGAGTGGCATCGTATGGGCGCCAATCTGGCCCTTTTCAAATGAGGATAAAAATGGACTATTGCCATTCGTCTAAACTGCTATTTCTAAAACGAAATAATTTGTATATTTTGAATACACTAATGGTGGGTAATGAATCGCAATCAATGCTTTTCGTTTTCTTTGATGAAGGAAACTACCCTATTCCACTTTCCCATATGAATTATCCGTTGAGGTAATTTTATGTGAAATTCAAATATTTACTTATCATGGAAGAACGAAGAGCCCTGCCAGTAGTCCAATTTTATCAGTCCTTGTAAATATTTGCTATCAATCACTTCGATTTGAAATGAAAATGAGATACAATTTCCGAGAATCACAAAAAACAGCCTTATGTCGTTATTAAAATCTCTCATTCCGTAAACTAAGGGAATATCAGTTACCTTGAGAAAAAAATTTATTCCGGAAACGAATCGGAACAAAATCCATTTTTTCCAGAGGAATTGTTAACGCGAATAAATATCACGGCTATAATATCACGGCTATATTCTTTTATTATTTATTGAGCTTTATCTTCCTGAGAGTAAGCCTAAAGAGATAGGTCATACCTCTTTATTTACTATTTCAAAGCGTCAAGCTCGAATAAAACCCAAGAATCAGCGTAGCTAAGATAATACTAGTTTCATTCCGAACCATTTCGCCTCCGAATATCCCTCTGGATAAAGATGTGAATTAAGGACCTTTAATGTTCGTCATGCCGCGTGGATGGACCATAAGCTACGGGTGATTTCACGCCTTTCTTCGTAGCTAATACCGAAGCCGGGTCTTTCCTCCAGACCCTTCTCATCTTCTTAATTACCCATTTGCCCTAATTACACCCGGGGAATAATCCAAGCCTCGCTTAAAATTAAGCTCGTCTCGCGGGAAAGGCATAATCCGGGAAAAAAATTCGATCTTTCGGGTGGCCATTCTTTTTCATCTCAATTTCACCGCTCAGAAACATTTTCATTCTTACGCGTTCATGCGGAGATGAAAAAGGGTTCTCTTTGTTGGATTTGAATACACATCTGCGTTCCCAATAATTCTAAATATCTTCCTTGTGCCTTCTAAATTTTCCTAATTTTCTTTTCCTCTGATAGTTTTGAGGATCGGTGATCCTATCCAATAATGGAGGGCTTTAATTTATTTTATCAGTAAACTTTTGAACGTCGACGTAAATGTTTGAAAAATTTTACGCGGAAAAACAATGAAGGACCGATGAAACCTATTTGTCGCATTCCTATCTTTCAGACCAGCGTGATTGACGAATACCACTTTACGTAAACAACTGGGTATTATTTCTTCCCTCAAAATTTCTTTTCTTGATCTCAAGCTTACACAATGAAAACTTATACTAACCAGTTTCTATAATAACATTACATTCAAGCAGATGCCCTGAGGTCCCCTGAGATTTAAATAAATTTTATAGTACAGCAATTCATGAGCGCCGAAATGTTTAGGTGATAAAGCCAATATATTTAACTTCTTTGAAGGCTTCAGTTTTCCTAAATCTTATATTGCAGATACTGTCCCCCAGCAAATCATAATAGTACCTTTTTACAGGGGAATAGTTTGCAGCCTAAATAATTATATGGGGACTGCATCACAGCATTCGAATTTTAATACGGTTTCTGAGGATCTAAAAGCTCAAAAACCATTTTCAAATTCACCTATTGCTCGAGGATAAATCCATATGTATCCGAAGCCATAGCATTTTTAGTCCCCACTTTTTCGTCGGGCTACGTTCTCCATAATGACAAAAATCGATCGATTTGTTAATATAATTGAAACTATAACAATTTCACTATATTCATTATTTATAACCATATAATGGGTGAGTAGAGATAAATTTCACACGACACGATGTACGAGTATTAATGGGAATGACCAAAAAAGAGAACTGCCGACATATATTCCATTTCCCTGATTAGAGCACCCAAGAATCTTACGATATCATAGACTTGTGTCCGGCTTCATAAGGAGCAAATAAATTGACTTCACTTGTGTCGTGTCGTTTTTGGACCGGATGTTAAAAACGTATGCTATGTAGAGAACAAAAACTCTTTCCACCTGTTTTCGGTGACACAAATAAGGGAAAACGACTCAGAATACAAACAAAACCAAGTATTAAAAATTAACTAGACAATATATTTCCAAAAAGTTTAACGAATTCTACAAACCAACATAGTAAAATCACGACCCTGACAAATAGTTAAACTCGGCCGGTGTGCGACGATTGTGAGCGAGGTCTGAACGCCACGTTAGTTGAAATGTTAAGGAAAGACTTGCAGATATGGGAGTTGCGGCGAGGCTGGGAAGTTGGTTCCCCATGAGTCATGAAAGGAGAGTTAATTAGGAGACGTATTACTTCCTTGAGGGTCCAAGTCAGTGGGTTGAAGTGGAAGGGATCTTTCACTGTCGATGATTGGCTAACTTCCCTCAGCCAATTTCTAAAGAAATGTCCTCGGCATTGTCCAGGTGGACTGAAACTCCAGAAAAGACAGGTAATACGCCAATATGAAGGGAGGGGCACCAAATAATACCACAAACTCATCATTCACGATAATCGGTACGGTTACACACAGTGTTAAAGCAAGAGGACAATATTTTCGGCACTATGAGTCAGTTGATGACGACACTTTTTGTCAAAAATATGGTCTTTTTGCATGAATATTCAGCGGGAAAGGACCAATCCGCAGGCGCATCATATTAGTGTGGAATGAGTGCTGCATGCCTGGTTTGGATTCACCCAGTGCCAGACACCCTAGTGGTGGCTTATGCGGTATATCTTATGCGTGGATAATCTTTTACTATGAGTGAATTCTAATCGGACATTTGGACTATCTTGAGGAATTTTCGCCTTATCCCTAGTAAGACGAAATTTCTGTGCCAACCAACAAGTTTCCTGGTAGCCTTGACCCTATCGATCTCCCATCCAGACCCATTACAATTCACTGCTGGTGGATATCATCCGCCTTCAACGAGCAAAAGACGACTGAGAGTTTCCTTCATCTCCCCGAGAGTCCCGCCCTCAAAGTCTCCCGAGCGGTTTTTTAAGCCTTTAAAAAAAAAAAAAGCGAGACGTGTCTGGGAGGGGATGGCTTCATCTATCCTTCCCTCGGATCTGCGGTAATGGAGTCTAGGCGCAAGATGAAAGGGACGGTTGGATGTGTGCTTGTGGTAGGGAAAGGGTAAGAAGCTAGGGAGAAGTAAAGTAGAGACCACCACTTCGAGGAGAGCAAGCTCGTTCGCTCAGTCTGGAGCACTAAGGAGGGCGGGGATGACTGGTGGCTTCCATCCGCCGCTAACTGCTAATGAGCTCCGAGAGGATTCGCCGATCGAACTGAGAAGTCTTTAGGGCGATGGAGGGAGAAAGATGAGGGAAAGGGGTGGAGATCTAAAGTGTGGAAGTTTCTAATGAATGTAGCTCCTTGAATTTGTACTTCATATCAACACGGGAACAAGGGAGAGAATACTTAGTCTGCAGGAAGATCGTGCTGGTGTAATGGCTAGAGTGTTGGCTTCCCACCCCAAGGGATGGGGTTCAAATCCCGTCGATGGCAGAGAATTTTCAGATATTGCCTGATCCCTGCTTGAATGTTGTGTGGGGGATCTTTCAAGCGTAACACTCCGTCCGTCGGATGAGACGTCAAGCCGTTGTCCCCTTGGCGCCTTTCGTTAAGAGCAGGCTAATGCTGAAGTCGGGTTTCTCTCCACCCTTCCTTCCATACCATTCCCTCATGGCGCAAATGACCTTAGTTGTGGGTCGCCTCCTACAAATACCATACCTTACTAAGTCTGAAACTAATGGTAGGTAAAATGGTCCACGTAAACAAACCACTATATTTACCACTGCCTTTACGGATTTGAGGAAGGCATTTGGTAACGTGTAATGTATTATGATGAATACATGGGTTTTAGAAGACCCCTTTACCATAGGGAAAATAATGTGTGCTGTCAGGATAAGAGTAAAGGGCCGGGACATCTGAAGCACTTTAATCAATCCACTTGGTATGCGTGTTCGATTAATACGTAGAAAATTCTCCATCCTATATATTTTATTTCCACAATGTAGATTTCAGCCCTATTTTATCACTAGAGATTCATGCACTTAATATGATTCTTCTCATGAAAAAAAATGATGGTAGGGATTCCGATAAACTAATATGTAAGCAATAATCTAATAAGTCATTTAATTTAATGGCGAGAGATTGAAGCGAATGAAGAAAAAATGTGTTATTCTTCCATCAATACTCTAATTAATGCAGGCAATGGCTGCTGGTACTTATTGAATATAATAATATTACAGCATTTCAAATCACACCAGACAGATTGGTAAATAATTACATTACTTCAATTCAAACAATTGAGAGGGATTGAAAATTCATTCGCACATTATAAAGCGTGATAATTTTAATCACTTGCTGATATATTCTGTCCAACTCATATTTATTAACAAATATGCAAACATTCTATCGAGAGAACACATTTTCTTGGCCAGTATTCTATCCCAAATCTCACAAGTTACCTCAGATTCGAACAAATATTCTGGATACCTACGTTCGACTCTCTGCAATAAAAATAATTTTTTCACTTCATGCACGCTATTTGGTGACTTCACTGATAGTTAGTCCGCGTTGATTTCCTTGAATAATTCAATCAATTTCAAATTATGGCAATATTTGAACCTCACTCAAAAAGTATTTTTTTAGCATTCTGAAACTTCGTATGCAACTAATTTCCTTAATATTTCTCCCTACCTTCCTATTAAGTAGCGGCTGATGCAATCTTCCCTCGCATGGAGCACAATTCAAAAAATTTCACTTGAAAGCTGTTGGAAGTCGTCTCACATTCTCAGGATTCCCCTATCGTAAAGAAGAAGGGAAAGAATACACGAAACTCTACTCCATATTCGGGCGTGACGTTCAGCGATATTTGCAAGCTGTACCTGACATTTATTATATGCCTAAAAAGTACCGTACATCCACTCCCCTCGGTGTGTTTCATTGAGCAATGATTCAAGCAAGTTTACGAAGAGGTTTCGGTCCCACGCTGGGGTCGAGCACCTGCCAGGGAGTCCGGAACCCAAAGAAAACTCTTGCCAGGTTACCTAATGTGAACTGAAGTGTTTCTTGAAACCAACACACGATATGTGTAACACACAGTTATGAAATTTAGCACAAAACGATTTAAAAATTCTCAGCGTCGGACTCTTTCCGTGCTAAACTCTGATGAATACTCTGATAAACTCTGATGCCGGCGAGTTTATTCACCGAAAAAACGAATAAGGGCATTTTCTTCGCATTTAGCCTTCTTTATAAACTATTTTTAGTGATATTTATGATTACATGCCTACCAAACCTTCTTTCATGCCAACTGAGGTTCCGTGGCACACTCAGTGGCGCCGACTCCATGGGGCCTGAGGGGGCCCGAGCCCCCCCAAAAATTCGGTACAGATGTGAGGAAAAAATGTGTCAGGCTAGTCAATTTTCCCCGGAGTGTCCAGATATCGAGATTCGAGTGATAAGGGTGCTAATGTTGATCATATGACTCTTATAAAATGTTTTAAAAACTTAAAATTCACTACTTATAAAATTTACCGGGGCAAGGTCCCCGGTTTGGGCCCCCCCAATTTTTTTTGTAAGTCGGCACCCCCCTGGGCACACTGTGCCCTTATCAATGTTTAGATAAACTTCACGACACTGAATAAAAAAGAGCCTGCCTGTGATATATTTTTACCGAAACATTTCCACGATCTTAGTTGAACTATGGTGACTTCGAGTAGACGCAACATGGGAGTATCTCATCGTCCCGTTAATACGGTCGGATTCAAAAGAATTGCAACGAATCAAGCGGTGCCACTTTAGCAGCAGTTTGGAAATTGAGTTTCGGTATTTTCTATTGTACCAGTAGAAGAGAAATTGGAATAGCATTTCCACCCCCCGCAATATTTTTATTACAACATCATTAAAGGATAATACATGCGGTATATGTGCAATGTTTAATTAGATATAAATTGTACAGCTCAGTACATGCTAGGTGATAAATACACCTTCAGACCTTCAATTCACTTCCTCTCGTAAATTGGCCGCTCTGTCGAAGTATAATTTCTTACAGTCAACGCTGAAGTTTTTCGATGAGAGATAGCTAACATAACATGCATATAAAATATCCGCCGCAATATCAATACAAATAATGCCACTACGAGTTAAAATTCAGTTTGATTTAGTGACACTAGAAGATGGGTTCGTTCCCTTGATTAACTTAAGGAAATTCGTAATGAAACACAATTTCGAGCCTCACCGAAATAATTTAGTTTTCAGATCCATAGTATGACAGCAAAATATTTTTCTTATCCACTTTAACCAATATTAACCACTCGTTATAAAATTTTGAATGGCGAAAATTCATTGTTCTCGGATGGAATTAAGATGGAATAAAGCAGAGGTGATGCTTCGCCCTCCTCAGGCCGCACCTCGAATACACGGAAAGCCTATGCGATCTTTCAAACCAAGAACAAAATAAAAAAGTAGCGCATTTCGTCAAAGACAGCTACGAGCGAAAAGAGAGTGTAATATAGCTTTTGAACGGATTAGGTTAGGATCCGCTAGAGACTCGAAGAGTGTTTGGCTTCGATTGCATGAGCAACTAAGAACGGACATTTTTTGATACGGATCACAAGATCTAAGAACTGCACTCTATTTCCAGATCCGACAAAAACGAAAAAAATAGAGAAAGCTCCTGCTTAGGTGTGTAGATTTAGATGTCCTTATTGAGATGTGAAAGTACTATATCTTCAGGCCTTCCTTCGATTATATCCATATCCTTGGACAATAATTCGGTACTTGGAACGCTGGTCCAAGGAAATTGATAAACGTGGAGAAAAACCCGAAAAAACAGTCTCTTTCTCCACGATATTTCACGGAAGCCATCATGTGAACGCCCCTTGAGGGATATTCCACCAACTCCACCTCTCAAGTATCAATTTTACTCCGAGATCACGCCTGCTCAAACATCGTCTGGACCCTTCAGGAGGCGGTGACCACAAGTGTCTTCGTAATGGTTCCGCCTGAGGGCGGGGGAGGAGCCGATTCCCCTTCATCACATATCTCTTTCTCTTTCTACCATTCCCCCCGCCCCAGTCTCCTCCTCCTTCTCCTCCGCCCCAGCTACCCGCCGTCGCCGTTCGAAAACGAAAAACCTGTTGAGCAGCGGTATTTTCCTTTCAGCAAAACGACTTGTGCGTGCAGGTGGTTCGAGAGTGTGAGTGAGGAAAACGTACACGGGGACGTGTTCTGCTAGGCGGCGCGCGTAAAGAACTTGATGCTGACGTCGCGATGTCAAGTCCGGCTAGCCCCAGGTCATAACAGCGCGGGGAACTAGAAATTTAATGCTGTACCTTGGTCGGGGGCGCTGCATGTGAGCCGCTGATACTCATGTAAACAGAATAGGAGGAGACTCGGAGGCTGCACGCTAGGCTTAGATTGCTTGAACAATTGAGAATGGATATCTTTAAGAGCGACACGGAGAACATAATATTAGAGCCGCACTATATTTCCAGGTCCGATAGAAGTGTCAAATTAAAAGAGATTTTTTGCCGAACGGATAGATATGGGAATTCGTTTTCCCCCCGAAACATAAAGGACTTTAATAAACGCTAGTCCCAACTTCGTTAGAGCACTTCCTTTTTATGTGTAAACGGCTGGTGTCCTAACACCCCCTGCCACATGCCTTTTAGGCGGCTTTTGGGGTACTATGTAGACGTAGATGTAGATGTAGAAATATGGGTGGCCAAGGAAATATATTGGTCCACTAGACCTGTGCGTCGACGGGAGAATTTGTTTGCATAGAAAATTTTTGCAGAGGTGCGCCGAGTATCCACTTCGATGGTCTCCACGACGCGAATATGTAACTGACGATTCAGCGGAGAGGTTTTCAGGGTATGCAGCGCGTATTTCCATCGTCGTAGACGACAGTTTCGCCGGAATTGCGGCTAGCTTCTTCAGGTCGATGAAGTGTAGAGATATGGTTTCAATTGTCTATTACCCATATCCCTCGAAGTCAGGCGTCTTCTCATTTGTACGTAAAGGATGAGAAGACGGCTGACGCAGACAGATGTATATAATAGATGGTCGAAACCATTCCTCCACCTGAAGAAGGCAGCTGTAATACCGGCGAAACTTTCCCCTACGAATATGGACGTACGCCCCTTAAACCTATCAGCTGAATCTTTACCACTCCGCGAAAGTCCACACAAGGTAACTGACGACTTTAAATTGATTTCTAATCGCTATGAAGTGCAAAGCAATGATAAAATAATGCGAGAGACACAAAAATGAGACATTCTTGAGGGAGTATATTTTGAAAGATTTAAGATCTTATGAGCAGAATCGGCGTCGGCGGTGCACACCACTAGTCGCAGCATCAAGTATTTTTCATAGGACTTGCACCCTGAACCACTTGCTTCACACGCCTCACGAGGGCGCTGCGGATGCACAACAGCTCATAAGATCAAAACCATGTCATGAAAATGCTCCTCAGGTGAGGAGTTTGCAAAAGGATACATATATTTACGTCAGTGGTCCGGGTTGATGTTGGAACTTACTTCCTCAATGGTAAAGTGTATAAAAGGACGCATGTGTTTACGCCTAAGTTCGAAGCTTATGCCCAAACCTCGATCTCGCGCGCTTTACGACATTTGTTGAATCAAGGTTTATTTAGAGGCATAAAGGAGTTATGGGAAGGAAGAAACAGGCTCTGAAGTTTACTGCCGTTCTCTGAGGTAGCGAAAATGCCCACCGCCTACGTTTTTAGTACCATGTTGGTGGCTTACTACTATTTATTGTATAAAATTGCAGTATCTGAGCGGGAAGATTCGCGATCATCTATCGACCGACGTCAAAAATTCCGTGTCCACCTTCGTGATAGTTGATTTTGGACAAGAAATGGCCAAATGTATTTTCCACAGGCAGGCTAAATAGTATCTATCTCTATCTACTCTATCCGTATATTTAGACTGACTGTTGGCTATTTTGATAATTTTTATCGCACAGTTTTCAAAATATTCTAAAAATACATTGTGTCAAATTCTTTGCCCTAAGTTGTAAGTCAACATCATAGAGGTTGGCTGAGCAGTTTGGACGATCGATGGAGACTGAAGCTATACGACGGTATTGAGATTGGGGAAATGGAATCTTTGTGTTAAAAAAAAAGAGGCCGTGAGTGCCTCATCAGCTTCTTGTAAAAGAAATTGTCAGAGTGATGACTAATCCATTCGGTCCTTCTCAGGGGGTATACACGAAAAGATCGCCATTCCTCTAAAATACATTGGTCAATGTAGAGATTCGGAAATCTATCCCAAGAGGCATTCCAAAAGTTTCTCACATCCTCTACAAGCATTTATAATGCATGCTAAAATGGCTATTTTACTTCCATTGTACTTAGGAAATACTGATGTGTCTTTCGTATCTGATCCATGGATTAACTCGTATTTTAGAATTAATTTTCAACCTGCTACCACATAATTTACTATAACTGATTTTTAGCCCAATTTCAACCTCTCCCAAGAACCCGCACCAAAAATAAAACGGAAAAAATAATTTACGTTTCCGTATCCAGAAATTGGGAGGCTACTATTTTATATAGATGAATTACTGGCATATGACTACAGTTGTGAAAGAGATTCATCACGCGTTATGATCGAACAGTTCAAGAAAAATGATAGGCTATAGGCTAAATTTTACGCAATAAATAGATAAGGAATAGCAAATTCACGAAATCGATTTTCTATATGCATATTTATGTCTCATTCAAAACATGTTTTTATGATTGGAACTCGCTAAACCATCTGAAAGGAAGATAAACGATAAGCAAGGAAGGAGAAGGAATAGGCAACGAGTGATGGAAATAAACTAGGAAGAAGAGGAAAGGGAGAGAGAACGAAAATTGACCAGTTGTTGGCCACGAGAGGACTGAGAAATCGGATTCCGAAACGGTGATTTTATGTAATGTATTTTCGGATAGACGGGAGGAGGAAGATGGACGGTGGATGGGTGGGATAGCCCTGTCCTCCGGTACGAAGATCGGCTTGAACGACAGGCAAGGAGAAGGAGGAAAAAATGCGAGACCGTTACTAATGATGATAGTAGACGGCTTATTAATGGCGAATGTGTGCGGAGAAAGACGGAGGGAGACTCAAGTCCGGAATAGTGAGCTAACGACGCCTCGAATTTTTCGCCCGGCCAGTCCATCCGGTCGGACACGTCGCGACGTGGCAAAATTCCCTCCTTACCCCACTCCCAAAGCATTTACCGGACATCGATATCAAGGAGAGTTTCCATCATGCTCAAGAACCGTTGGTTTTAAAAACCAAAAACAATAAACACGAAACCGTATATTCTGTCCATCGGGAATTACATGAAAAAATGAAATAATTTTCCTTTTTATATAACGTTGCTTAAAAGCAACCCGCTTACTTAATTATTGGCTTCTTCGGGCGTACACTTAAAGGGGAAAATATTAATTTTTGGAGTGCTGTCTTTATTATTAACGAAACATATTTGAAGGATTGCGTTAATTATTCTTTACAACTCAAGTAAACACGCGATTGTGTCACAGATTTCGGTCAAATTTGTGTGTGGACAAATAATCGCGTTGAGCTAAAACCTCTGCGACGCATAAAGAGAAAAAAATCTTGATGTAAAATATAATTTTTTTTAATCATCACTGATATTAACAGTAATGAGAATATTTACCATTTATGCATATCCATAGTATATTTGTAAGCATATTTTTTTATCTTTTAACCCCATTTATGCATTTATAAAACCTCAGCCATCCGTTATTTTTTTCTTACGTAAAATATTAATGATATATATTTTTTCTTGAACTGTTCGATACAAGCTTAATCCTAGTGTAATGTTTCCTGTCAACACGCTTTGCTCTTAGGCCATAGCAAGCGGAGGATAATTGGAATCGTATGAAGTCGACAATCACCTCCCTATCAATAATTATATGGCTGAGGCCTTGAAGGATTCCACCCCTGATGTTGGCTACCAGGGAAACAGCTATTCATCACTGAAATTAGGGGTTGACGGGACCCCTTCAAATAAACCCACTCTCAAATAACCTAAGGGAATAATCCCCTCAATAACAAACCCCACCTCCGAAGGGAACTTCGGTAAAATGAACCCCTTCCACCCATTTTCTGTCTATGGGCATGCACTTCTCTCCTATTCCATTCTTCTGTGTGGTGGAGCTTTCCTAAGTCAGATATCAAGTGGCTCTCCAATCTTCTCTATCCTTTACACGCATTTTCACTTAGTCTCAGCGTCTTCTTGCCATAGCGTTCTATTCCTTTGTCTTCTCCTCCCTTCCTTTTCATTAATTTTTGCCTCTCTGACACTTATTTGCGAGCCAGTCACTCTAAATATATCCCAAGCCGCTGTTTTTCTTTCTTGTAATTTCTTTCAATAGATATCTCTCCAACAACAAATTTTGATAAACACTTCATCTCGGAGTCTGACAATCCATTCAACATTTCCATTCTTAAAAACTCTTTAAACATTTCTCTTCCTACGGAAGATGGTCCAGGGTTCAGCCTCACATAAACCGCACTCCACAAAAGTATTTGGCAAACCTGTTCCTCAATTTAATTGGGATTTTATTAGCTGTTAAAAATTCTGAAATTAAATCCGAAAATTGGCTGGTTGTCCTTGACATATTCTACTTATGTCCTTTATCATTCCAGCAAATTTTAGTTCCAAGGTACCTAAAAGATGTCACTTGATCCTATTTCTATCCTTAAATCCAAATATTTGAAGAGAGATATCCTATAGATTTAGTATTGCTCCACTAACTATACAATAACAACTTAAAGCGATACAACCGTGGGGTTTCAGATAAATTCAATGGTTTATGCCAGGGTAGAGCTGATCAGCGTTCATAATGTAGGTATCATTTAAAAAAAATAAGAATATTGGGTTGGTAGCTAAGTTCCCACCATTTATAATTTTTTAAAGTTTTATTTTCCATGAATTAATGAATAATGTTTTCTCACTTGTTATTTACAACTTTTTTCGGTGTTCAACAAGGTATGCAATACTTTGTTGGTATAAATCACCTTATTTAGGCACCATCTTCATCGAGCTAAACTGGACGGCCAGAACGAGGTGGTCTTTTAGGCCAAAATTTCCTTTTTTGAACTCGGCGTACCAATCACGAGTGTTTCTTCCAGCAATAGCACCCACTAAGTACACATCACAAATGTTGCGAGAAGCTTCCGCGGCCTTAAAACCTTGATTAAAATCAAAAAGAAGGTCGGATCAAAAATGCTCTTCTTTTCAACTTGACATTCCATTTTAACGAACTGAAAAGAAATAGAAATTTATCTTTAAAAAAAAAAATTCCGGTAGAAGAAATCATTCTCTATAGAATTACTTTAAAAAATTGTGA
The DNA here is from genome assembly GCF_921293095.1 of Ischnura elegans. Lineage (NCBI taxonomy): Eukaryota > Metazoa > Arthropoda > Insecta > Odonata > Coenagrionidae > Ischnura > Ischnura elegans. The sequence continues at coordinate 91,753,877 of NC_060249.1, forward strand.
CAAAGGCATTTAATGACACGCGGAATGTTATGTATGAAAAACGGCGCGAATTTAGTCGCCAATCTAATAGCTTTTTTCACTCTTTTACACGGCTAATATTTTTACGGAATTTATTCGCCAACTGGACGGCCAGAACGAGGTGGTCTTTGAGGCCAAAATTTCCTTTTTTGAACTCGGTGTACCAGTCATGGGCGTTTCTTCCAGCTATAGCACCCACTAAATACACACCACCCAGCACCTTTTTTTACTACTTTATACGGCCAATATTTTTTTCTCAGCTTCCATTACATTATACGATTATTAATGACTCGCCTTTATTTCCGCAGGCAAAATAACCAACCGAATAATAAGATGGAGCTAAGGCGGACGGTGGCGTGGCTTCTGCTCTTCGCTGTGGTCGTCACGGGGACTACGACGGACGGTGGAGAAGGAGATAGGAGGATAGTGGGAGGGGAGGAAGAGAAGGAGGAGGGGGCGAGCCAGAAGCCGCACTCCCGACAGAAGAGGCTGCTGTGGCTGACGAGGGACGGACGCCTCGCGCTCCCTCCCGGCACCACGCTCATCATCTCACCCTCGCTATCGCTGCCCTTCGTCCGATACCCCCCGGAGGGATTCCTCTCAAACATGACCATCAGCCTGCCCTTCACCAGTGAGTGTAGCACAAAACGACCAGACACCCATTACCAACATCACCTCCCCCCCCCCCCAAACCCATTCTTCTTCTCACGTCCCTTCCAACCAGATCGCAAATTTGTTATTTTTCGTTTCCCACGATAATTCCAAAAGAATTCTAACCACCATCCAATCTGTGTTTAGAAAAATTATCTCGTCGAGTCAAAAACTCTGCGACGGAGAGAAAAAATGTCGATGCAAGATGCAAAACTTAAATAAACTATCAATGCCGTTACCAATGATGAGAATATGCACTGTTTTATGCATATCCATAGTTTTAGTCTATAGACAGTATCTTTAATCATTTAATGGTCCCCTTATAACCTCATTTATGTATTTACGTAACCTATTTTTCACTTATACATTTCTTACTTTATATATCAATACTCTTTTTCTTGAATTGTTCGATCCTAACTTAACCGGACGCGTAGTAGTTTTCGTCAAACACTCTGCTCCTAGGCCGTAACGTAGTGGGAAGAGTCCGGGGTTTAAATGCCTCCAGAATTTTTTGAAGGAGTAGTATGAAGTGAATAATCATCTCGCTAAACCAATATCATTCTAGACAATCATGAATTTGTCCGAACATTTTGGATTTTTAAGTGTTAAATTATTACAAATTCCATTTTGTCTCCCATTTTCAACGCCTTGCTAAAAAACTCGCGAATTCGGATCTCAACGAAATACATGCTAGCAATGGTAGAATTCCTCTGGTTTTATGACTTGATCTGGCATCTGGTATTATTACTAGTTATGATCTGATTTCCCAATATGCCAAAGTGGTGTTGATCCTAGGGATCTGAGTATTCTTAATAAAAAAGGAGATGAAAAAATCAAGGCCTTTAAATTTTGTATTTTTTTCGGATGGCAGAAAAAAATTGGTATCTTTCGTTTTCAACGATAATTCCAGAATGGGTTCTCGAGAATCCATATTAATATCAATGCAATAAACGGAGGATTTAAAAGTGAAAACGTTCCTTTGAAAAAGTTTATCGGTAGGTATTTCCATACAATACTCAGTTCCTTTTCACCAGGAAAATTTATAATAATTTGAATTACACTATTGTATTAGTGCCCTGAGACAAGCCAGATTAAGGAAAAAACTATAATCCGCAGCACTCAGCTACGCTTCATCATTTACGGATGATGGTACGCCAATGCATAGGATGTTTAAACGACTTCAGCTGGAAGGAAACATAGTTTTATGAAAATAACTGATATTCATTTAATGCCAATTACATCAGCCTCCCCTTCAATAGTGAGTGTTCAAACGACGACACCCATTCATCGATACTGAATATCTCCTAACCAACCCATCCTTCTCACGGCCCTTCCGACCAGGTCTTACAATTAAATTTGCCTAGCAAGCCTCCGTAGAAACAGTGCTCCAAAAATCGATTCCGTCAAATTTTCATTTAAAATCTTACTTATTATTATAGTGAAAAAAATTATTAATTCAATGAGAACTGTTTATCCGAGTAAATGAGAAGAACATCTGGAAAATCCGTGCTACCGGTCGAAAATTGTTTTCCCACGTTCGTAAATGGATTCAAATTAAAATTCATTCCCATCATATACCTTTCATTAATCAATTAATGTGAAATGTGAATAATATAAAATTAATGTGTGCTTTGACTTATCTTACGTCGTCAAATCATGTATTAGTCTCTTCATTGGAGAAACAAAATATATTTAATTAAATGGTGCAAAATCGATCACTTTGCCGAAATAAATTGTGCGTTTAAAAAGAAACTGGTATAATTTTAGTTCAACTATTATAAAGGCTATAAAAGGATCTTGCTTTAAAGAGAAACAATCGATGCTTTTGAAGGCCATCTTTTCAGCCACGGGATTTTTTGTGCCGAAAAGCTATTGAAAATGCTAATTACGGCTTTCATCGAAAAGGGAGAATCATAGAATAGCAAATTAAAATTTATTTCATTTTCTTTCAACTCTTAGCAATCATCATTCTAGATATTCATATATTTTGTCAAACTATGAATTTTTAAAATATTATAAGTTCGATTTCTTTTTCCCGCTCTGCCAAAAATTTCGCCACTTCGCGTCTCAATGAAATATACGCCAGTAATGGTAGCTTTCCTCTGGAATTATTTTCCCTTATTTGAGGATTATGGATGACCATTAAAACTAAGACTATGGCTTTAAAAAATAGGCCTCCATTTTCCAAATATTGCGAGGGAATCCAATTAAAAGTCATACGTCTATCTCATCACAGTCATTCTCACACGACTCCGCGAACCTCTTAAATAGTACATCTACTCTGAGCTTGCAGGCATACAAATCAACTCCCATGATGTAGCGATTGAGTTCGCTGTGATCGGGAAAATGAATTAATCAATTAATTAATGGCCTGAATGATCCTCTTCTTACTGAAAATTAATTATATTATCTTTACTCTTGTTAAACTATCCATCCTCCTTCTTCACTGCCGCATAACTTGCTTTCAAAATGGCAAAAAAATAATTTAAGTTTCACCCGGTTTCTTAGAGAGTCTTGAGTGAGAATTCCTCTGGGAAAATAGAATTAAGGAGTGAATTATAGCGCGCGGTGTTTCTTTTTTTTATCAGACACGGCGAATTTAAGTGCATCATTATTCTCACACGAAGGTGTTGACAATCAAATGGGGTGAAGACGCAATCCACACAGTCATCTCCAGCGATGCAAGTCATCACCGAATTTCCCGCTACTTCGTTCCCCACAGTCGTTTTTCAAGGTATCCCAACACTCCAAAGTGGTGTTGATTCTAGTCATCTGACTATTCATGATATAAAAAAGCAGAAGAAAAAATCGAGACCTTGAAATTTTGTATTATTCTAGATGACGGACAACAATTTGCTGTTTCTCGAGTTCAATGATAATTCCATTCTATTCCAGATGTGTTTTTAAGAATTTAAATTAATACCGGTTCATTGGTAAGTATTTCCTTACAATATCCTCATTCTTTTTACCAGGAAAATTTATTATATTTTTGAAATAGCTTAATTATTTTATTATTGGACTGAGACGAGACAGATTAAAAAAAAAGAATTATCCGCTACCATGCACCCAGCTACACTTCAACATTCACGAATGATGGCAACATGTACGTCAACACATGGAAGGTTACACAAGAGTAGGCTAGAGATTGGACAGCGTCCTCAGCTAGATGGAAACTGGTATTATGAAAATAATTGACATTCATTTAATTTCCAATTCGATTCTTTTGTCAACGATGAAATAAAAATACTAACTATCAAAGAATTTTTCTCCTAAATAGCACTCTTTCTCTCCAGGGTATACAATCCCATATTAAATCAGTAAAATAGATACAATAAACGATGGAAATAAAGAAATTTAAGGAAATGTACAAGCATCGTTACTTGAACTACGATAAAAAACAAGTAAACGTCGAAAATATGCCTTTGAAAAACCTGACTGATGGAGTGAATAATCCAATCCTCACTAATAATAATTAATGCCATTATAAAATTGGTGCTTAATTTCACTCATCATTTAAGTCCAATGCTATTAGTAAAGTTGAAACTTCATGGAGCAAATAATATATGTCAATGAATGACTAAATCAAAATTGAATAAAAGAATAAATAAGAATCAAATAACGCTTCAGCTATCTCTAATAAAGGATCGCTAATTTAAAAATAATATGCTCTTTGTAACGGGATATTGTTCCTGCGGGGCAAATAGACATTCCAGGTAGGACCACTACCTCGTACTGATGAACGAAATTAGATCATTTGGAATATTTCCATTCGCAAAAAAGACGTCCAAATAGTTAGAAAGAAATCGGCCAACGAAATAAATTATGGTCGAATGGGTGTTTTTTCCACTTTTTTTAATAAGTATATAATCACTTGCTATTGGAAAATTAGCTCATTTTGTAGAGAGGAACATAAACGACACTTAATATATGGGATGGTAAAAATCATACAGCATTGGAGTAAGCATGAGAGAAGTGGTAGGGATTAATAGCTTGAGTATTCCGATGCTGATGTATGAGTCCCGAGATCGAATCCGGGTGAAGCCGTTGATTACTCGCCAAACAAAAATTCTCGCCCCGCAAGACGGACCCTGCAACTAGAACGTTGAGCGTGTGGTATTCACAGGACTGAAGCTAAGTCAAATGAGTGAGCTCTAGCCTTACCTATCCAAGCCAAACTTTGGGATGATGTATTGAGTGAGGAAAGTATGCTATTCGTGGGAATATACCTTATCCGTTTCTCGTCAAAACGCCATGGCATTGTATGATCTTAGGTTTTCCCGGCGTATCAGATGCAGATAAGTCATGATAATGATTCATTCGGAAGATCCCCTGAGGATGATCAGCAAGACGCTGCTCGAAACGACGGGAGACATGGACAACATCAACCGGTGGAAAACCCGAGAAACTTTTCTGCTCCATGGCATTGTATACTCAATACCTTTCTGAGACTTTATACGATGACGATGCATCATAAACCTTAGGCAATGAACTTCAAAACAATGAGTATAATTCAAATGAGATATGAATCCGAGTAAAGATGATTTTCTTTTTGGTAAACTCATAACGATTGTTTCCCCATTTTTTTACGTGTCAAAAACTTGAGCCAAAATAATTATTCCCCCATTCAGAAGAAACCGTATGCATGAACGTAATTATAAACGGATATTTTTCGAGTTAAAATGAAATTTTCTTGAAGAAAAGGAGAAAAAAATACCTTTAAGTCTCTTTACCACGACTCTGATGAATTCGCATGACGGAAAAATGAGAAACGCCTTTTCCAAAGTACTCAACGATAAACCCCCGGTGACCTCCTCGGAGAATGGAAGCCTTAGCAGGTAGCCTTGGCCTCGGAACAATGAAAATTGCGTGGGTTTAAAGTTCCTTTGATGGGAAAACTTTTTATCGCGCCCAGCATTTACCGGCGGATATTGGAATATTTACCCGCGCCCTCATTATGCCAAACAAACGGCCAGTTTCCTGCGGAAATTTCACCCAAAAGATGGCTTTCCTTGAAAGTTTCCCCCGGCAACTGCAATGATTAGCACAAAACCTGAAGTCCAGTATTAATATTTCGCTAAAAATTCTATGAGTTTTATTAATGCAACCATTTTTATTTCAAGAATTCTGAGGCGTAAATTGTGCACAATTTGCATGTACTGATTCATTTATATCAATTATCAAATATATTTTGATTTAATATGTTTTAGAAATTTTCTTGAAATAACTCACGCAAAATAAACGACAAAAATGCATATTTATTCAATAATTTTTGGTGTTATAAATACCAGTGAAAATCAAAACGACTATATGAATAATTATTTTAAAAATATAATGTTATTTAATAAACTATTCTTTCTATTATCACTGAAAATAAAATATTTCTGCGAGTGATGACATATATTCTTCGTTTTCAATAAAATTTCACGGAATAAGTCTAGCACGTTAGACCTCGTGAATAAGGAACCAGTAATTACTGAACCGTTACTGCATGGATTATACGTCATCCTTAAAATAAAAGCCAATAAATACGAAAAATCAGAAATTGATGATGCACGGAATTGAAAAAATTCAAGTTACTGGCGAAGTTTCAGCACACAATTCAGTCAGTCTGAATGACTAAATCTCTAAAAATCAACTAGGTATAATGGATATAAAAATGGTAATGCAATTTCATTCATGAATCTCACTGCGCAGGCATTCAAATTTTCATTTGTTTTTCTGCGGCATATTCTTAAACTAATCTCGAGTGTTCAAAAGGAAAATTTACAACCTTATCTAAATAAAAAAAGCAAAGCCATACAAAAAGGTTGAAAAATCAATTTCCACATTAAACGGCAGGTATTTTAAGCTATGAAAAATTCCACTAGCATTATCATTCAAATTATACAAGACGTTACGACTTTCTATTAATATCTCAGACAGAATAAATACTTCCATCAATGCCAGTGATGATTTCTTTGTTATTTCCGACCTGCTTTTGTTGCTTCCGACACATGAATTTTCGTTGACTACCGAGTAAATTTGATCTGGCATTTCTTCCTTTTAATGGATCATTAAGTCCGTATAGTCTTTGAATTGATCCTAACGAAATCTTCACGCGTTACTTTTTTCAACGGGCCTTCCCAAAAGAATGAAAAATTCAGCAATAGCTCATCACTAATGCCGATTCAGGAGGTAAAATATCTACCTTTCCATGAGACAATATGCAATTGATGGACACCTCACTTCTTATTTATTAAAGTGTCCCCAGTACGCCGCTGCGTCAGAGAAATATATTTTAAACATGAGTTTGCATACTGCCTTCTGACGGAGATAAAAATCGCTGGAGAGTGAGTCCCGTTACGAGGACACATCAATCCCGTTTGATCGCTATTTTTTCGCAACGTTTGGTAAAATTACTCATTATGTTTAGGTCGGAAGTGCACCATTTTTTAACTTACAAAACCTTGGAGCCAAGCACTCTGATTGGCCGCGAGTTTGCCCTGTTGCCAGATGCCTTGGATACTTCGCGATCCAGTGGCGGATTCAGAAAAAACTCAAGGGGGGGGGCGCAACATATCTTGAATTGTCTTTAATTTTATCGTAATAAAAGATGATCAAGTCACAAGAATCCCTCTCCCCTCCCACGCAATTTTATTTAAAGTGATTATAAACATGTAAAAGACAATGCCATCTTATGATATATAAAAATTTTATTTAAAGTGAATATAAACATGTAAAAGACAATGCCATCTTATGACATAAAAAAGTTACAATTGTGGTTTTGCAATGTTCGGCAATACATGCGGACCCGCAAGGGGGGGGCGCGCGCCCCCTGCGCCCCCCATCTGTATCCGCCACTGTCGCGATCTTCGGCAGGCAAAGCATTCAAAGACAGCATGCGGCACAAGAGCAAACTCGCAGCGCTCGGCTCAAAAGTTTCTGTAATTTAAAATTTATGCATTTTCGACCTAAATATCAATTTTAATTCCTACAGGCATCAAGCTATCTAGGATTAAAATTTCGGGACACAATTTTTATCCACCCTGTATAGAGTAGATCCATGATAAAATTTGCCTCATTCTCCATTTTGAAAATTTCACCTCCCTATTTTCTCAAATCTAAAATATTTATATTTGATTACGTGACAAATTTTAATAAGGATTTACTCCATATACCCAGAAAATTTCAAGATGATTGCGACATTTGTCAACGAAAAACACTACACAAAAGTAGACAAAATACGACTGCTCTTGCGGGAATGATGCGTTTCCCTAAGTGCAGTCCGCCCCTTCGCCAATCACTTTGTGTTGTCCCAAGTGCCCGGATTGCGAGTCGATAACAAATCCCTCTCCCCTCCCACGCATTTGCGTGTACATGTGACCGTGTTGGCGCATTCGCGCCCCGGGAAAGCTTGTTGACGGGAAGAGCTGATTCAGGGCACCGCGCCTTTTGACCTCTTCCTCCCAGCTTCCCTCGCCAACCCTTCCATCCACGACTTTGGCTCCACACATGTAAAACATAACGCTAGAGGGGGCCACTTCGCGGATCTCATCATTTATCCCGTGCACTTACGTGGGCACGCTAACCTCGACATGTAGCACTAAGCTCGAAAAGTAACAGCAACAATTGGGTTCTATTTTTGCATGAAACCACTACACGATACAGAATTTATTCTGTAAATATATGGTACTGAAAATACAAACGAAATTTTAGAGCTTTTTTTGGTACTGCCGTGGAAAGAGGTAAAATTTCAAAACATCCCACAAGCATGTTAAAATAGTGTAGCTTTTGATTCATTAGTTCAATTGTATAAAGCTCAACTATGTGGAAATTAATACACGAAAATGAAAAGGAGGCTTCGTTGTTTTCCACAGATTCGTTTCGTCCATACGACATGTTTCGAACCATAGAGGTCAGTATCAAGTACCTTTTTTGATTCATTAATTGAGAAATGCTTACTTTATACACTGGACGCTATGAGGCCAACATTTGCAGCAATAATGCGATCTCTATATTTTTAGTATTGAACCACTATGAAAGTAGGTAGGTATGTCAAAAAAGGGGAAAAGCGCTAGCTTTCAGACTTTTAAGACATGTCAACGCCCAAATGAAGTCTGTCTTATATTGAGGCAAAAATTCAATGTTACCTTAGAATGTAGTTAAAAATTCAAGTGCACCATGACCAAAGTTGAGTAATGAAATGGGAAATCATGATAGACTGCAGCGACGCTTTTCGCAGAGTAAGTGAACCCCTGAGCGCATAAGGTCACGTGCTCGAGAGAGGTAGATGATTAAGTTACGCCTTCGACGCATCATTGAAAGCAAAGCTAATGTGCTGAGCGATTTACCAACTAGCTGCTTCTTTACGAGACAGGCCTCCTTATTCCACATGCACATGGTTGTTCAGCATACCCACTGTACAAAACACGCTTCGGGAAAAAGAATTAAGAGTCCTAGTTAGTATCACCCATGATAAAAATACCTTGAAGATGGTATGTGGTTGCGAAACAATGGTCGATTTTCCCTAATGTTTTTAGCTGAAGAACCGAGTATTGTTTATTGAGTACGTAACATAACCCAGCTTTTACTAGATATTTATGATTCGGAGTCCAAGTTCATTTTAGAATAATTTGTGACCCGCTGATGAGTTCTTGAGTGTTTTAGCCAATAGCGATGAAGGTTTATGAGAGATAATAACCCACGGTGGGTTTGTACGCCACATCACGAGGCCTGTTTGTCCCGCATTTAGGCCTACAACACGTCAGATACTAAGTTAAGGTATTTTTATGACCCATAGACGAATCAAATATCATAACAAATCAGTCCATAATGTGTGGAAAAATGTCACTAAGAACCAGTTCTCAACTAATTGTCACGGATGTCATACTGTTTTTACAAACATTACTGTCGGGAATAGGGTGGTTTCCTATTATTTTTTGATTGCCTAAATCGAAAGATTATTACTCCTGGAGTACGTATTTCACGCTTTTAGATTTTTAAATGACAATATCTATTTTTCGCGATAAAATGAAAAGTGAAAATTTTCAAGCGCGCGAAAACGCGGCGCTCAAGCATGAATGCCGGGAAATATCTCCGTACGTCGTATTTCTGGTTCCCCCTCCCGCCCGGTGAGGTGACCTTGAGGCGAGGCTTAGCGCTGATACGTCGCAGGCTGCCAGCGGGTAGCTGAGTACCTTGCTGAAAGGTAGCGCTTGGCTTAAAAAAGGTTTATTAATACCTTATCAAACGAAGAAAACTTTCCGACCTTAGCCAGTTTTAATAGGTGATTATTAAGACATGTTTCCCTGAGCTCTGTGCCTCATGCATGCATTGGTAACCTCAGACGATGTATAACTCCTATCCTCTCGTGTAGAAACTAGGTCCCTGTGACGTCACGTGGAGTGGAATCGCATGGGCGCCAATCTGGCCTTTTTCAAATGAGGATAAAATTTGACCCTTGCCATTCGTCTATACCGGTATTTCAAAAACCAAATAATTTGTATATTATGTATACACTAATGGTGGGTAACGAATCGCAATCAATGCCTTTCGTATTCTTTGATGAAGGAAACTACCCTATTGAAAATGTTCTCCCATAATTTCGAAAAAAAATCAAACTTCCACTCAAAAAAATATTTGCAAGCTACGAGATCACATGCCTTAAGGCTAAACAGTCCTTATCTAATAGTAAGTAGTTTCTTTGTTTTATCCATTTTCAGCCACATGGTCTTTTCATTAAGCGGAATATGTGTTTAACTACGACATACAAGTATTTGGGATTTTGCACTTCAAAATGGAGACATAATTTTACCGTTTCGATCGTTTTACTATATTCTACGAAACAGCCCTTGCCCTAATTTTCCCCTCAATCTCCGTACCTCGCTCTTAAATGAATGGAAAAGCTGGATTTTTCATGGTAACTCGCTCTAAAAAAAATTAAGCCAACCCAAGGCTGAAGAACGCAGGAAAAAATAAAAGAAATCGCCCATTACTTCTTCAATACGTTCTAGACATTTTTTTACTTCTCTCGTACCTACCGCACTCAAGCGACCGATAAAATCCCTGAAAAGTTTGCACTTGCCTCTTTTAAGCCGAGTATAGCACTTGGATAAAACGCCTTCTTCGAGCAAAGAGGCGCTTCGATCCTCTGTTCCTCCAACATCCCACCTCTCAACGCTCCTAGCAGCGATCTTGAAGACCGGGTGAAACCATTCACGAGCGAAATCCTATCCTCCCTCGCCCTCGTCCCTACAAAGGAAATAAAAATCAAAGAGGCAATTTCACGATTTGATAGCCAGAAAAATAAATTAAGCAGACACAAAATGCATTCATGCATCCATATGTTAGATATAAAAACGAAGCGGGTGATTTCACGATTTGGTAGTCAGAAAAGGAAAGGTACTCCTTGAGAAAATTTATTCTTGCCAGCATAGGTGTGTTTAGAACATTTTATCGAGTGGGTTCTGAAAGTGTTTATTAACATCCTCGCCTTTAAATTTAATGCCTCTGATGTAAATGATTATGCAGCAACTGGGCATAGAATAAAAGATAGAAGCATCTCTAACTAGTAAATTTAGATTTAAGATAACTAATTTACACATTCATTAAATTCTAGTGCTTTTTCAATGACTTGTAAATTTAGTACAATTCATAACACTTTGACGTGCGAGTTTTCGTACATCACGAATTATTCCATTGAATGTGAGATAAAAAAAGTCTAGAAAGTATGAAAGAAGTGATGGATGGTATTTTACAAAAAAGAGAAATACCACCCATAGAAATTGAGTTTTTCAATTGAGTTTTCCAATTTCAAAAGCTGCCGGACAGAAGAAACAGAAATCAGAAGCAGCCAGGGAAGAGGTTCTGACCCCCCCCCCCTCCGAAAAATAAAAAAATAATTACTTCGCTTCAGAAAATATAACAACATATTGAAAAATCATGAATTTGCATAATATTTCTTCGAAAAATGAAGTTTTTTCGATTATGAAAACTGCTAAAATTAGTTAAAATCCCTCTACTTGGAAGTACCCTGTTTTTTTTTTTAATTCTCCCCACTGGTTTTGGACTCCCCCCTCCCAAACTAAGTTCTGCTATCCCACTGAGTAGAAGGAGAAAAACAAATATCGGGGATAGTTTTTTTTGGTGACGAACCTATTTATTGCACCTGATAATGCCTAATCTTGCAAGCCCATAAGTATTTGAACCAATTGGCCCTCTATTTAGTTACGCAACTAAGGCTGGTCGTACACTGGAAGCGTTTTCAAGAGACTTCGCACTCACGCGTACTCGAAAGTCAATAAGCGGCAACAAGAAGAACGAGATAGCTCTAGCGTGCCACGGCACTCACTGTAACACGCCTAAGCCTGCCAGTGGTGAATAACTCATATATTTGGAGAGAGGGGTAACGTATGAGGAATATTAGCAAATGCTAATTTAGAGAAAGACACTTCTTGATATTTTACATTAAAAATAAATTTAAAACTGGAAAAATGAAGGAAAGATGATTTTACGAACAAATAGACGATTAATTCTGATTACGGTAACAGCTTAGTCTCTTAATTTTTCACACTTCTGGGGAGTGAACCTCCTGCAATCCCCTATAACTATCGCCCATAATTCTTGCATTCCTGCGCTAGAAATAAAAGTCAAACGGTTAACTTCAAAATTCAGCTGCTACCGAAAAAAGAAGGTGAAAGAGAAAAAAATTTAAATCGGGGATATTTTTTCTGGTAGTGACCTTGTTCCTTGCATCTAATAATGCTTAATCTTTCAAGCCCATGTGTATTTGAGCCGATTGCCCCCTTACTTAGTTCCGCAACGACTTATGCTAGCTGTGCGTTGTGCCTGAAAGTATTAAAGGGGATAAGTAAGATAAATCTCTGAATTGATTGTGAGACATTATAGAATTTCCTTAATCTGAACAGCGATTTTGTGAAACAAATTTCGGCTTTGTTCAGGAAACGTCTGCTTCTTGTTTTCAATAGTGTTTTGAATCGAAGTCGTGACTTATTTGCTATGTTTCATTGGTTTGGATTGACATTTGTGACGTATTTACGTGTGAAATTGCTAGGAAATATTATATTGATGATTTTTCAACTCAACTTACCTACTGGCATGCAAACAATCGTCACTGCGGTCCAATTTGAGAAGACGTCACTACTAACTATGCTACTAACGATGCATTTCGCTGCAATTTTGAAGTTTTCATCGCAGCCCAAGGGTGACAAAAGTAGGTATGGGTAAATACTATGGCGAAAGAAATTCATACAGGCCTTTGCAATCCTAAAGCGGAAAAATAAATGCTTTCAATCGTCTGAGCAACGTCTGAGGACGCTTAGTTAGGAGTTTTTTTCTGATACGGTCTAACGAAAAAACTTGTGGCCATTTCAAGTTAAAAAAACTGTAATAACAAGTGCTTTATTTCCCATACCCATTACCAATCCTTTTGAGTTGACATACTTCCAGGTTCAATTACTTTGAAAAACGCATCGCCAATAGGCATGAAACCGTCAACGATTTCAGAATGTGGAATATTTTCTCTGAGCTGTTAAAAAAAATGAATAAAATGTCATTTACTCTATTTGGTGGATAGGTACGTGTCTTTTTTCCCAGCTTCAAAATTCTTCACTCGTTCTGAAAGAATCCTCGTAGCTTTTTTTACCCCAAGCCATCCACCACCTTACTCAATTTCGCAAAAAAATACGCAAAAACATTCTCGCAATCGTGCAATTCCATTCCTCTCTTTTTTTACTCGACTACGACGACAAATTCGCCCGAGCAGCGGAAATCCAGTAATGAACGCCTTCCGTGCGCGCCGCTGAAGTAGTACGCTGGAAAGACGATAGGGGAGCAACAAGCATGAGAAAAGAGGGTTGAAAAGACCCAAATGGAAAAATGAAGAAAAATAAAAGAGGCGCTACTGGCCGAAACAACGGCGGTGATGCATTTGATCCCCTTTTCGGCCTAAAAGTGGCGAGGGAAGAGATGAGGAAAGGATTCCGTATGGCAAGGGCGTTTTTCTTTTCTTTTTTTTTGACGAATGAGGGGATTAAAGCACAGGGAAAACTCCTACAACTCTCATCTCCGTCAAGATTCTCCGAACCGTATTCCTTGATCCCATTTTTCCGGAGAACGGCACGTTTTGAATTGCTAAAGAGTAATCCTTGAACTATCGCTTAAATTTCGTACCCGTGCCTCCTTTTCCATAATTCATTTTGGTAAGCTGAAACTGCGTGCGCAAATAATTCGCAACCTAAAATCCGTTACTATTAGTTAGATTTAAAGCTACTTTTGATTCGGTGGCACAAATAGAAAACTGAAGAAGTTGCAATAATTACTTATGACGGTATTATATCAATCCTAATTTAATTCGACATTAAGAGGGTAACGGATAAGTTATAGTGATACATAGGTATGTCGTTGCAAATTAAGCCATAATCAGACCTCGGAATACTAGATCTCACTTCAAGTAAACAACTATATACGAGATGAAAAAGCGAAATATTAATCTCGCTAATATAAAATTAAGGTAGTGATAAACTTACTTTCGAACTTACTACAGCTGAAAATCAAGAAATTCTATCCATGATAAAAGAAAACAAATGGTAATTTCCACAATTTTAATTCAAAACTCAACAACCGACCCAAATTTCAACACATTGTATCATTTTCAAGTTGATATAACCAGTACTCTCTCAGTAATTATACCCAGGTCAAGGTAGGAGGTGGGGGCATATGGTATTGGTGTGAGAGGAGTGGGAGGGGGAACAGTTTGGCCGACTAAATGAATGAAGGCCGATAGAAGAAAACATACAATAATCCCTAATTTACTCAATGAACCACGATCTCTCGTGAAGCCAATCTAATAGTCTATGAGTATGTGTGTATACTATGTATACTTAAGTTTTCTTGCTATGATTGATTAACTTCGTGATTTCATTTTTATGTCCTGATGTGTTAGTTGTGCTGTATTCCATTTAGAAATATTTTATATATTTTGTAAAAGTTTATTTTGTGAGCTCTTTTGTATGCTGTAACCATTGTATGTTCTTAATGGACAATTGTCCAATAGCAATAAATATTATTATTATCATCCAATTCTGATCCACAATTTTGTCTCCTTCTTCCCACCCCCGCAGTCGAGTTTGACAAACTGGGGTTGACCGATAATGCCAACCCATACGGTGCCCTGCCGCCCCTCTTCGCAAGGAGCCTGGGTCGGATGTCTGGCAGCCTAATGGCGGAATACGTGGGCAGCCTGATCGGCAAGATCCGAGGAAAGAGGGACGCGGAAGGGGAGGATGACAGGGGGCAGCAGCCGGGCTTCGAGGGCGCTTTCCACGACCCTAAAGCCCCCACCAATCTGTTCCACGGCGGAGAACGGTAAGAGGGATTTTGATATTAAAGTATTCTACCGGTTAAGGTAGGTTTTCCCGGAGTATTTTGTGATTCACCCCTGCCTCTCCTACCTTTTTAAATTCCTCATAAGTAGAGATATATGAAAACAGTAAATTCATTATAATTTTATAACACTTTCAATTGCAGTTTTTTAGCATTTTGTAGCACCCATTTTTTTTCTTTATTTTCACAATGTAGAACTTTTATTTGACTACAAAGTGTGATTAAACAAACATATTTGAAATAATACGGAATAGTTTAAATAATTATGGGGTATCACAATAATTCATTAACGAATAAGACATAAAATAAGTAATTAATAATGGTATTAGTAGCCTGAATATCATTTACACTAGTTGAACATCAACATTGAACACGTTTCAAAACTTTCTTCCTTCAACCGGTAGCGTCTGTCAGTAACAACTAGATTGTACTGGCTGAAAAACCTCTCTGCATCCACGATGCTAACTGGTGTCCAGATTGCGTGGAGTGCAGTATTACAAAACTCAGTTTTTTTCTGGTCAGATGGCAAGAAACATTTCCTTAACATCGCAGAAGCTACCAGGGTTCTCTCTCAACCATTCTAATAGCTGCCGATGAAAATACGTGTAACCATGTATGAAGCAGCAAGGCCCAACGTCGAGTGGCGCAGCGAGGGGCGGGCTCGGCACGTAAATTTACGAATTTTGTCATCGAAAAGACAAATTTGCGGTCTAAATATCATAAAAGTCCGTCATCGCGCCTATTTGGCATTTATTCACGTGTATCGCATCAATATCGCATTTATCGCATATGCGAATTTTCACGTATCAGTAAAAGTAAAGTATATCATTTTCACTCATAAGGCCTATTCCCTTCCATTCTATCTTTAAATCCTATTCTTTTCTTTCCCTTTCCCGCTTTCTATTTCAATAATTAAATTCCTCCACCTATCAAAATATATCAGGTATTTTACTGTTTTAAGTCGTAGCTTAATACTTAAAGGGAATACTTAAAGGGAAGTGGTTACCTTTCAAAAATATTTTGCTGTAATCAATAAATTCTACCGCGAGTAGGTTTAAATCAAGCACTTTACGAATAACACCGTCCTGTCCCCTTCAAATTTTACTTCCCTACCTCTCTTCAAACCCATATTCATCCAGTTCATTCATCCAAAAACCTATTCATCCAGTGATAGAAAAAGGCACGCCCTGAATCATCAGGAATGTATCTCAATTAATCTTTATTAAAAAAGTTTTTTGGAGCCCAATGGTTCCTAGCGGTGACCCAAAAACTTAAATGTTGGTGCATTTGTAAATTCTCACTGCAAATAATTCGATTGTTTACTCTGAGTACATTTTTGGGAATTTTTCTACTGCTCAAATGTGAATATTAGTTGTTTTTAGAATAAATAATAAATATGCTTTCGTGGGAACTATTTTTTCATAGAGTAATGGTAGATTTCTTCGAATAATCGATATTTTGGCTCAAATTTCGACTTTTGTCGAAAATTCGAGCTATTTATTTCCCTTAAAAATCGATTGCTCGAAAAATTATTCATCTATCACTATATTCATCCATCCATTTCAATCCTATTTTTCTTCCTTGCGCTCCCGCGCTTTTTTAACATCCCCTTCCCGATCCATCCATCCAAACCCCTTCTTCTCCGCCCCTCGTATACATAGAAGTTTACTCTCCTCTCCCACCATATCTAGCAATTTGTCGCTCCTCTTCCTCTCAACCTTGTCCATTCTCCTCCACACACACATTTCGAACTCCACTCCAATCTTTTACTCTTCCACGTTTTCATCGTCCACGTTTCCCCAACGTATAGAGCTAAAGTCTAAAAAGACTCTTCTATAGCCTTGATTCACAACTCTTGGACAACGATTCGCTAATCATGGTGCGGGAATTAGGAGAGGAGAGAATTAGAGCCGCGAATATGATCCAAGGAAGAGGGCCAACTGGAGACCGGCGCTCATTTTTGTCTCTTGGCACATTATGAAGCTCAGAATAAGTGGAATAGTCCACTCAAGAAGTCTCCTTAATCTCCCAAGATTTCATGGTAAAAACATTCCAATTCAACGACGATTTTCTTTATTTTAATGAAATGAGACCCATTTTATTTTAGCACGCTTTGTAGAATTTTTAACGAAATTGATATGATTGTAGTTCTGAATTTTACACCAGCTCCTTTTCCCCTAACGCTTTAAAGCAAGGTTGAGACGGTCAAAATGCATTATTATATTATTTACTTTTCTTCCATTTCTCGGGGAACTCCAGTAACTAGTTTTAATGACTAGTTTTAGACTGTGTTCTAGCTCTATTTTATTCTGTAACGTTGGTTTAGCATGCTAAATATTTAGAAACGATGGGCTGGACGAAGGCATAAATTGCATGCAAATACATACAAAGCACGTGCAATAATATAAAATTAAGCTAATCTCTACTAAATTCACTATATGATTCAATTTTCATAAAATTTTCTCTAAACAAGCTTACAGTAAATATCTGTGAGGATACTACCGGAAAAAAGTGGTGTTTTACGCTTCTAATGAAATAATTTCATTTCATGCGCAGAGCCATACTGTACGGCGTCCTTGAAGAGTTTCTCTCCAACTTCGGCATGGACGGACGAGCTTGTCTCCTCCGAGCCATCTGCGAAGTTCATGGACATCCTCTTACCAGTTTTGGACTCCTCGGGGAATTCGTCAAATTATTCTTCACGTGAGTACATGGATTTTTTTCCTATTTACTCATCACATACAACAACTGAATGTTTATTTGTAAATACTAATCATTTTAAGCTTCGAAAAATGAAAGTAACAGGCAGATGTTGTAATTGAACGATTACCTCAGTATATATTGTTATTTATTATATACCTGAACGCTTCGGGCGAATAAGACTATTCACTTGTATGATTGCTCGTACTTTAGATACGGAAAATAAATTCATGACCATTTCAACGCCAGCAAAATTTCCACTGCTTCTGAATAAAATTATAATTTGATGCTATAGTAATGTACGAGTGATATATCTTTATAAAGTTGTTCCCTTGATTAATACGTATTTTCAGGTAAAGATTCGAATGGAAAACCATCATATTTTATTGGCAACTAATCTCTAAAACGAGAATATTTAGTCAATTTTTTTCATTCAAAAAATAGTTAGTATCAATCGAAAAAATTCGATATAAAAACTTAATACTGATGTCAAATTTTCTGTCACAAAATCAATTTTATGAGTCTAAATTGATGGATAATGATAAATTAAACACCCTGAATAAAGATTTATTAATTTCTATTTTCACTTACGACAAATTTCCTAGATCATTTCCATGTGATATGTTTTTTTTCTTTTCTTTTTCCTTTTTTTCACAATGATATTCATTTTTTTATCTGTCAATAAATAAATGTCCGGGCGATGTTGTTGAAAAAAGCAAGTGAATTAACACCCTTTCCTTGCATAAAATCCTGCTCCCACTGGGCAATGACGCTTGTTCAACTCAATTTCCGATCGTGGATGAATTTCGAATTAAAAAGGGTATTTATATTCGTTGGCTAACAGCAAACAATAATCACACCTCATCTAAAGACCTCTTGGCTGTTAATTAAACGTGACGTGGGGGAAAAAACGCTGAATCAATTTCATATTGAAATTTTCGATTAAGAGCAAAATCCGAGGCAATAAAATAACCACATAATTTAAATATTCACTACACACAAGGAAAAGAAATTATGGTTCAAATTATTTTGGCCGAAATACAATTTTGAGTTCATCTATGCAACTTAGCTTACACGGTTGTGGTACTTAAACATATTTATATAGGAATCATTCGCTACGGCAATAATATTTTCGTTGTTTCGCCATGAACTACGACCTTTAAAGATGAAAGAAGAGTAGTACAAAGTATCCCATTTAACCGCTTCCAAATTGAAAAGGCTAAAAATTAATTTTTTTCTACGAAGGTAATAAAAGGTTGAAACTTAGGTGATAACATGTATAGGCAACTTTTGAAAAACAATTCTAAGTCCAGCTTAAGTCATATAAGGAAAAGGGTGCTGTCCCTATCCCACACACACACACACACACGACACAGGGCTGAACATATGTTAGCCACTATGTTGAGGGTCAGAGGGATGCATATGTTGATACAGACGCTTTTAATTCCACATTCACAATTTAATGACAGGATATAATCGTTAAAACTAGGGTTGTTTCCATGTAATTCACCTTAAAGTGCATACAGTAAATGCCAATCAGTCATTAACGTATTTATCCGAAAAAATAATAGGTCTTCGCTGACAACATATGGTAACGGAGGATTCAAATGATGTGTACAAGTCTACGTAAGAGGGATAGAGAGGTTACCAAGAGGCAGAATTTTGTCTGCATGGATTATGGACAGTCACAAATTCAGAAGGAGTAACATTAACATGCCCTGTCCTATTCTCTTGAAACAAGTTTACGATATATATTTACAATATATATGATGATATGATGTAATGATATATTTTTATTAAAATTGTAATTATTTCGTCTGTCATCTCGGAAGCCTAAAGGTCTATTCTAATTCACTCTTAGGCTTGAGAGAACGAAACAAAGTATCATAAATCATCGCTGAACGCCATTAAAGAGCACATTACGGGGAGATAATACCAAAATTACCGGATGAAATCTTTAAGAAGGGATGCAAAAGTCGTCGCAATAGAAATTTTTGCATTATTGGGATGCAATTGTGAGCTCAATCAAGTCGGAAACGCCGGAGAAAACTTTTAAATAAATGAAATATTTTTCGCAATATTTTTTAACGATACAAGGATCCTGAGCTCAGAAGTAATAAGAGAAATAGCAGTCTCGATCGAAGATCTCGGGCTTTACCGATTTCATGTAGGTAATCAATTAATATTTCTCTTACTTCGAGGTCCAAATCTTCCCTTATGATAAGAGTAATCAGGGTGAAGTATATTCGGATACCACAAAATATTCAACCGGATAACGAGGAACAATTTGCATCTCCTAGGTGTCGGTGGTCAGTGTCGCAGCGAGGGGCAGGGGGACCAGAGCTCAGAGAAATATTTAAGTTTAATTTTACTTATTTGGATTGATATTACTAATAAAATAGTGTAAGGATTAATAAAATATCCCTCAGAAAGCCGAAAAGCTCACCATTTTGATCCGTTTATCTTAAAATTCCGCAATTTATTAATCTCGCACATACCGCTTATCCTGGTGGGTATTCCATACCCCCACACATGCCGGTATTAGTTGCACCTAAACCCCCTCCCCCCAGCCTTAATTCATAGCTGCGCCCCTGTCGTTGGTCGTGGACAAAACTCACCCGCTTGAAAACCCGATAAAATATAGTTTTATGACACATCAAATCGACTTCACCTTCATAAAAGTTGCACAACAAAAATTAATCCCCTCTTTGAAAGCGCGAGGATGACCTTAATTCCTTTTTTTACATTTTAGCCATAAATCAAATGAAAGGCGACGAGTAGGAAGAAATTTAAATTATTTTCCAGCTAAGCCATTCAGTAGGTGGAAACACTGGAATTACAGCTTCACCCGAGCGAGATAAATCGGATTTAAAAATCACGGTCGAGGTGCACGGAGAGGGTTTAATTCCGCGCCTGCGAGGACGATTGAACTTCTAACGGAGGCGAAGGAAGCCGCGACCATGCCTATACGATTTTTTTATAGACTCATAACTTCTGCTCGACCAGTCCTATCTTGTCCTTTTCCGTTGTTTGCCATCTACTTGTCCCTCGACGATTGTCTTCATCAGGCCATGTCTCAAGATGTGGCCTATAAGGTTATTCCGTCTTCTTGCTAAGGTTTTCATGAGGCTTCTCTTCTCTCCTACTCTTCTTAGGACTTCCTTGTTACTAACTTGGTCGATCCATTTGATTTTCATCATTCTTCTGTAGCACCACATTTCAAAGGCCTATCCTTGCTTTCTCCGTTGCGGTCATTGTCCATGCCTCACTTCCGTATTGGAGCATACTCCAGATGTAGGTTCTTATGAATTGTTTCTTTACTTCCACAATATAATGATAGCGTAGGTATTAGGCTATTGATTCGTCGCGAAAAGACGCCAGTCGAGAGGGAGTGATCTGTCCCCTTAATGAGGTCGAAAGAATTGCAGACCCGAAAAAAAGATAGATCGCATGAATTTTAACTGAGAGAGGCTGAAATGAGGGCAGTTGGGAAGCTAAGCCTGCTTCGATTAAAACTTAACTTTTTCCCAACTGTGCTCAGCACGGAACTCATCCACTGACCCACGGGTATTGCAATAGAGCAGAGATGGGAAAATTTTGGCCCGCGGGCCACATGCGGCCCGCCACAGAGTTTGTGGTGGCCCGACACAGAATTTAAAAAAAGAGATAGGATACACTTGTCTCATTAAATTTATTATATAACTAAATGTGCCAGCAGCTATAAATCTAACTAATATAAAATTAACCAAATAAATAAGTAGAATAGAACTACCACCATTGTTTAATTATTATTATTATAGTATTCTGCCGATAAAGGTAGGTTTCCATGGAGTGCTAAAGAAGTGATCTGGGAGCCTCCCTTTCCTTCCAGCACTGTCTTCTTCAATTCACTGTAAGACCTACTCCCGTTCAATCTATCTAAAAAGTCCTATTCTTTTCCTTCCTCTCCCTCATTTCCCTAACATTCTACCCTCTAACACTATTTTCAACATCCCCTCCCCGCTAAGTACTCCTCTCATCCATACCTTCTTTCTCCTACGTATCTCATCTAAAATCTACCTCTCCTCGCCAACCATATCCAGCACTTCGTCGTTCCTTTTCCTCTACGTCAATTTCACCTTCTCCATTCTTCTCCATACCCACATCTCGCATGCCTCCAGTCTTTTCTCGTCCTCCTTCCTTAGTGTCCACTTTTCTGCACCGTAAAGCGCTACACTCCTGATCAAATTCTTCACTAACCTTTTCTTTAAACTCTTACATTACGATCCTCTCAGAAGCTCCTTCCTGTTCATGAACGCCTCCTTTTATAGTGCAATTCACTTCCTGATTTCCTTGCTATTGTGTCCGTTTTCCTCGAATGTGCTGAATTTTTATTATACAATTTATATTTTTTCTGAAATTAAATATAATGCTAACTGATGAATACAATCATTGTAAACGGTGCGCCTTTCCGATAAACTTCGCTCATACAAAGTGGCCCTCGAGCCCAAACAATTGTACACCCCTGCAATAGAAGATCCTCAAGTCTGCCTCTAAATGTGTTGTCAAAAACCGCCGCGCATTTAAATGGGTTTACAAAAGTCGCCACTCGCGTCGCTGACGGACAAAATGATCCAAATTTCACGGGTAAATAAGGTATAATTAGGGGTGGTAACCGAAATGTATACACATGATGATTTTTCGATTTATCAAATTCATAACTCTTCGATGCTATTCCTCGCAATGGCAAGGACCATACTGCAAAATATTAGTGGCAACAGCAATCGGCCTTCTACGGGATGGAATTTGGCCACCTCGATGCAGTCCCATTTGCATTGACCACTCGGCTGCTTACCTAACGATGCTTCCCTTAGAACCAAGAGGACTGCATAAAGGCGGCCCAATTCCATCACATATAAGGCTGATTTCTGTTGCCACTTTGGTCGCATTTTAATCGGCTTTCAAAAATGTCCGCTAAGGGCTCCTAGCTCTAAGTTCGGAGGATTTCGGAGGAATTTCTGGGGGAAACCAGAAATTTCGGAGGGGGGTACACTAAAACATCCCACAACACCAAAATAAATATCTACTTACAGCGGTAAATTTAAATATAGAAGTAAGGAAACAGTTTACCAAAACTTACATTTGAAGAATGCTTCTCTACGGAAGTGAGGTATGGACAATGACAGCCGCGGAGGCTGTCAAGGGTAGAGGCCTTCGAAATGTGGTGCTATAGAAGAATGATGAGGATCAAATGGATCGACAGAGAAAATAACGAGGAAGTCCTGAGAAGAGTAGGAGAGAAGAGAAGTCTCATGAAAACCTTGAAAAGAAGACGAAGCAAACTTACAGGCCATATCTTGAGACATGGTGGACTGATGAAGATAGTCGTCGAGGGACAAGTTGATGGCAAAAACAGAAAAGGAAGACTTCGAATTAAAATAAATGGAACAAGTAAAAATGGATGTGAAAGAGAAGAAATTCGTAGATGTAAAAAGATTAGCTGATAGGAGAATTCAGTGGTGAGCTGCGTCAAACCAACCTTAAAATTGTTGACCAGTGATGATGGATGATAAATGATTTATTCCATATACCCTGATATTTTCAAGATGATTACGAAAGTTCTAAGCGAGCAATCTATCGCTAAAAAAAGACTAAACAACCGGAGGGTTGCGTGCATTGGAGTGTGCTGGCAAAAATGTTACTGACCCATGATACAATCCTCATTGGTATTTTTTTTACCAACCTTGCGTGCCGAGAGCGAAAAGGACAGGGGGGTGAATCGGTGCTCTGAATCTTAGCGACAGTGACGTGCGCGAAATAGTAACGAGTGCTTCCTTGTACTCACGAGGAATGAGGCGTGGCTGCTCCCCTCAACATGCGGACGGCTAGCGGCAGCCGACCTCTTCCCGGGGCTTTGGGCTCTTCCCTCCGCGATCCAACGGGAACTCCCTCCCATCAGACGGAGCGGGCGGCGGATCCTACCAACCCGCGGATCACGTCGGGTCACCGTCAACCGCGTGTCCGAGATTCGACCTCCGCATAACGGACAAGAAGAGCTGCGTCGTCGTTGTAGAAGTAGGCGGTGGGTACCATCGGACCACGTGCCAGATACAAGATTGCCCTTCAAACACTTCCTCAGGGGCACGTGTTGAGCGTGGATACAGGCCCTGCTCTCATTTGATCGGATATCCTCAGTGCACAGTTGACCGCTTTGCGTCGCCTTACCAAGGTTCGGTTGCATACTAATATGCGTAACACCAAATACAGGGGTGCGCAGGCCTTACATTGGGTATTTCTTGGAATTCTCTCTCATGACTGACATCCGCCGTGTCTGATTATTATTGGTGCTCAGCATTGCAGATAAAATAACTCAGCCATGGGCTCGTTTAATAGTTTTATTTTACTGTCGACTGTGATAGATTTTGAAAAAGAAAAAGAAAATTGTTTTCGCTTTGCGATAAACGCCCTTGGCCCTTCCATCATGGGCGTACCTAGCGAGGGGCAGGAGGGGGCAGCTGCCCCCCCCCCCCCCCCCCCCCTAGAAGCAAAATCGCATAAGTCTTTAAGGAAAATAATATTTTTTCAAGCAAATGGTTTTAAAAACTAATAAAGAGCAGTTACAGTTTCCTTAAAATGTTGATTTCATTCACCTTTTCCATACTTAAGTCTTACCTACGACTTGAACAACCATGGCTTGCCCCCCCCCCCCCCTTAGTTTTGATCCTGGGTACGGCCTTGCCTTCCATAGAAAACTTGATAGCATCACGAAATCATGCCAAGCTTGTCGCCGCTTCTCCACAACTCCTGGGCCTTGTGCCTAACGTTTCTCTTTCTCAACGTTTCTCTCATTGAAAGGTTCTTCCGATACAGGCAAATGAACCAAAAGTCTAATGACGTCACAAACTCGTGAAAAGTGGGCGAAAACTTACATTTTTTCATTGAAACTTACAGGAGAATGACCGCGTGGGGAAGTTATTCTTTTCGTCGAAACTTACCTTTCCCTTCCATCAACAGAATTCTCAAATTAAATTTATATTTCTAATCTTAGTGAAAGAGCCCATTTTATTCATCAGTTTATGACTCATTTAATTTCCTCACAAAATAATAACATGAAGATTCAAAGATAAAAGAAAATAAAAGTACAACGGATTAAAAAAAATGAATGTTTACTGTTTTGTTTTGGTCAACATCGTTCACAGCATCTTCCTCTTTTAGCCATATACCTCATCCCCCACACACTTACAATAAGTCAGTTATTTTTTATTTAACTGCCAAAATATTCACTCGAAATAATTTATATGGCAAAACAACGTTTGCTGGGTCAGCTAGTTAAAATATAAAATGTATTAGTATTTGTATTAAAAATTTCGTCAATTTTCGACGTCTGGCGTCGACGTTCGACGTCTAGGGAGGGCACTTGCCCCCCTAAATCCGCCCATGACCCGACCCCCTCTTCGGTCCTTTGGTAAACGCTAATGAGTAAAAAAAAACCTCCAACACCGTTAATATCCGAATCCGGCACGTAATGATGGGAAGCCAAAACTTGAAAAAAAAACCTTCCAACACAATCAAATTTTTCATGTCTTGTGCCAGATATCTGAATTCCGGTAAAAAAGGGAATGAGTCTAAGAATAAATTGCTTTGAGGCAGTATGCAAATATCACTTTAGTTCGAAGGTGGCACCACGGGGAACAAATACTGGCAGTCCGAGATATTTCCTTGCGGATCGCCTCGGTCCTCTCAGGATCTACGAGACGACACGCACGCACCCTCGCGCGTGACTTGGCAACCTTACCGCCATTATCGCGGCAAAAAGGGTTGAAAGGTATGGGGAAAAAATCGAGGGATTACGCATCTAAAGGGTCGCCAGGAAGTGTCTTGAATCGCGTCCAGGCGAGAGCGCTGGCGCTTTCATTATGGGACGGTTATCAAAACACGTCTTTTTTATTACGGCCTCCGTACGTAGCAGCTACGTGGAAGAACGTCAGAGAGTTGAATGACTAATATTTCAACTCAGTTTTTCCCCGCGGACGATGCTGGTTGCAGTAGCCTTACCTATTGTAGAAGGTGGTGCATGGAAATGTCTTACTTTGACGACATCTGCCTGATAGCTGATATGAAATTTAAGCCATGGTCGTGAAGAAGACAGAAAATGTATAGTTTAAAATGGTGGTGAAATTGTTGGTTGATTAAAATCACTTGTAAAATTTCGACAGAACTTTTTTGAGACGGCCACAGCGGGATCCGGAAAAAGTGGTTGTTTGGATGGGTATTCTCCATTAGGGGTTTTTATGATACATTTAAAATGAGTGGAATCTCTGAAATAAGGAAAATAAAAATTAATATATAATAACTGTTCATTGCATCAATCAACAAGTTATTATTCGCAGAAATAGTCCATAGTTTCTAACTGGCTATTGTGGTATAGTATTGATGCAAGGCACTCAGACGTTTCGACAGATGTCATCCATCGTCTTCGTGATCAACGTAGTTTTAGCCCGGATAATGAAAGACGAGGACGAAAACTCTAACGCCTAAATAATTAGCCGAATGTACTTGTACACTTCATGCTCCCAATTCTTGATCTGAACAAATTCGAAAGTAAATTTAAAATAAAAGCCGCGCCCGATAATTGGATTTGATAACCTCCAGCGCTAAATCCTGCCACGTCTGTTCATAAAAATAGGTATTACATGATCTAATTACTCCTTCTGCCAATTTCTATCGAGGCACATTGTTACATACAATGTGTACATATTCTAAAAGCCACATGTGAGAAAATAAAATATTATGTCAAGTTCTTCCTGAGATGATATAATCTTGATTTCAAGAAGCGTACTGAGTCGTGAACTATGCTGGCAACCAAACTAAACGTTTTTTTCTCTTTCAACAAAAGGGCCAGCAAATCACCATTTGCCTCAGTCCTTGAAGAATATGTCGCAGCGGAGAAGGCAGGCATGGACGACGGAGACTGCTGGCGCTACTACAAGAAATGCCCTAAGTCACTATTTCTTTGGAAAGAACGCAACAAATACACGTGAGTTAACGACGCTTATTTTACAACTTGAAACTACACATGCGAGATTTTTGAAGAGCGCAAAAAAGAAATAGCCGAAATAGCCTAGTTTTATTCTTCTTATCCCGCCATCTCGTATTGCATATTCAAATTCTTTTATTTTCTAACCCTATATTTTATTGCAATGTTTGGACACCTATTGTACACATCGTTCTTAGCTTGCACTTCCACGTGAATGCTTTATCTACCAGTCATCTTTCATTCTTTTTTATGCTAGAACAATAATAGCTCCCCCTGTTTTATTCAGCCATAAATGCTCCACTCATCCCACATTTTTTCATTTATTATTTCAATACAACAAGGTACATGAATAGCATACCATTCTTCAAGCATTTATAATTAGTATAAATTATATTATCTCTACTTACCCTAAGTGTCAGCCGTCCGGGTAGAGAAGTAGCGTTCGCTAAAGATTTAAAAACTATTCTTTAAAAAGCGATGTTACTCTACCCTCTTCCCTTTAACACATTTATGACAAATGTATCCAAGGCCAAATTAATATCCACATTAGATTCGGATCTAGGTATGGATAAAGGGATAGCGTTATCCCTCATACGAAGTGGTGTTCTCCAATTATTTAGATTTGATCCGAGCCACATTATCTTCTGGAATTAGCTACTGCTTGATGAAGTTGATGAAAAAGAGTGTCGTAAACTTGAAGAGAAAAACAATACTAAAATGGGCATGGAATTGTTTGTGAATTCCTATTCCAGAGTAATCAGTTATGACCTGTTCCAAAGCGTCCATTCAGACGTTTGTGCGCATTTTTAAACCTTAAATTATTTGACACATTTCCTTTTTTACGCAGTGAGGATGCAGCTAAGGACCACGAGGACGACACAGACGATATGAACGAGGTCGCAGCGTCAGGAGAGAGAAGGCAAGTCCGGACGGCGACAAAGATCACCCTAGACCACGCGTCCCCAGATTTGACCTCCCAAGCCATGTAAGGAGATGGGTTGTGGACGCCACCGCGGTCACGGGTACATGTGTCGGCCGGCAGCGCCAAGCGAGGAGAGCCGAGATCCTTCCAGACCCCCCGCAAAACTCAACTGGTGATGGGCAGGGAAAGGGGTCAGAACACCAACATCCCCACGCTTCGGCCAGAGAGCAAAGTAGAAGGATTTGCGCCTCTGAAGTTTGAATGAAATGGTCCAGGCGAGACTCTCCATGTGCAAAGTGAGGAGGACTCGTTGTTCCGAGTCGGAACTTCCGACACTCGAGTTTTCCCCTTCAAAAGGTTAAACTACAGTGAGAAGCATTTCTTCCTAGACAATGGCTCAAGATATATATAGCTAAGGCTAAGACAGATAGTGTCGGCTTGTGAAATGATATGTAACGATGGACTGCGAGTTGTAAATAATAAACTTTCGTCCACAAGAGCTGATGGGGCCAGAGATGTGAATTCAGTCCTTCGACTTGGACGTAATTTGACTTGGGAAAATCAGCTGAATTATTTTAATTTCTCGTATAATAGCTACGGTTGAATTTTATGGGCAATAGTTATTCAGGAAATATTCTAAATGGGGAAAGAAAAAGAATGTTCCAATAATGGGAAAAAATATTTTGTGCGTACGCGAGAAGTTGAATTTAAGATAGTTGACTGTGATAATTGACTCATATAATGAACGTGTATCAACAGGAAACTTCGTCAAGTTCTAATTCAGGGTTTATCATCTAGTGATGTGATACGGAGCGTCGCATGCGGCGAGTCTCAACGGGTCATCCGAAGCAAAAGACTTCTTGTGAAGTAATGCCCCCTTTACGAGGGGTCATGTCCACGGCCAAATGAAAAGAATTCTAAAGGCTCGCTCAAATCGTATGCACATTTCCATTTTAGGAAACCACGCGAGAGACTTGGTATGACCGTGCAGGTCGGCCAGCGTGGGACCTCGATGCTCTGCCTCTCCTCATTAGTTCGATGGCATTTGTTTCTCAGGGATGATACCCTGGTGCATGCCCGGCGGAAGAATTTGCTCAAGTGTCTTGGCATGGTATGTGAATTCCAGACATCCTCGAAATGTAAAATAACAAAGAGTGAGAGAAAACCGTGCGAGTGAATCGTTTATGCATACTTTATAGTTCTCAGTTTAACTCGAATCAGCGGAAACATCAAGATTCTGTACATATTGAACTTAACTTGATTATTTATTTGTATGGCTGTTGTCCTAATGTTGTGTACCAAATACAGATATTTTATCAATGCTTCTGAAATCATTTCACATGAAATCAGCCGATTTACCTAATTATATATATAATTTTTATCGTCACATACGAATCACAAGCACCCCCTCCATGATAGGAAAAAAATGAGATGGTGAAGTGACGTGAAAAACAAGAGAGGATCTTACTACCTTGCTTCCTTTGTGATATTTGGCCGGTAAAGAGCACTGTCTGGAGGAAGGCTAAGCGAAAGGGGAGAGAATTTGTATGAAGTATGTGGGTTGCCGATTGAAAACGTTGGGGGTAAATGTCCGAATCCTAAAACCACCACTTAAGTGCTGATCCACGGCCTTGCCACAGAATAGGGACCTACGGAATAGGGTGGTTTCCTATTATTATTTTATTGCCTAAATCGAAAGATTATTACTCCTAGAGTACGTATTTCACGCTTTTAGATTTTTATATGACGATATCTATTTTTCGCGATTAAATGAAAAGTGAAAATTTTCAAGCGCGCGAAAACACGACGGGTAAGTATGAATGCCGGGAAAAACTCCGCGTGACGTCGTTCTGCTTCCCGCTGCCGCAAGTGAGGTGACCTTGGGGCGAGGCTCTGAGCGCTGATACGACGCAGGATGCTAGCAGGTAGCTGAGTACCATGCTAACTGGTAGCGCTTGGCTTAAATAAGGATTATTAATACCTTATCAAACGAAGAAAACTTTCCGACCTCAGCCAGTTTTCATATGTGATTATTAAGACATGTTTCCCTGAGCTCTGTGCCTCATGGATGCATTGGTAACCTCGGACGATGTAAAACTCCTATCCTCTCGTGTAGAAACTAGGTCCCTGTGACGTGACGTGGAGTGGCATAGCATGGGCGCCAATCTGGCCTTTTTCAAATGAGAATAAAATTGACCCTAGCTATTCGTCTAAACCGGTATTTCTAAAATCAAATAATTTTTATATTATGAATACAGTAATGGTGGGTAACGAATCGCAATCAATGCCTTTCGTATTCTTTGATGAAGGAAACTACCCTATTCCATAAGTTAGAGGCAGCCTTCTAGGATAGATGGAGAAAAAATAAAGCAAAATTGGAGCATATTTATGCGATAACTTTATAAAAAATCTACAGTAATCCTATGAAAGAAAGGCAACAAATATACGGAAATTAACGACACCTACTTTAAAAACTTCAACATAAAAATACGATGGATTTTAAGAGCAATAAATAGCGCAGAGAAGGAAATTTTTCATCGTCTTTTTGTGAGTAGAGTTCCCTCAGCTTTTACAATCACACACATAAATTTCTATCCCTTTATTTAAATCAAAACTTCTGAGTTAAAGTCCTTGGATTACCTGATGATATGGTTTTACTTTTCTCGACCGTTTTGCACCTTTTTAAGGCCGATTTCAGAGTTTAAAAGACCGTTTTACACAGGCCACGTACTTGCACAATTTGACGTGTGTACGAAGGCGTAGTTAAAATTGCGTCGCGTAAGGCGGTGAATTGCTAGAACACATGCTAGAATGCGTGGACGTGAGATGGCAGAATTACCCCTGTTCTAATTCCGTACGTAAAATTTAAATTCCGTACCTAAATCCGTACATTCGCGCAATTCCACGCCATACACAGAAATTAATTCAGTCCTAACCACCGCAATTCCGTGCCCAGGGTAAAGCGGCCTTAAGAAATTTCGCCGGGCAGGGGCGGCGCGGCGTCATGATTAGAGGTAAAATTGGGTGCCTACAGTGATTTGATCATCATGAATCAGTGCCGTCTACCATACGAAAGTTAAGAGCCGCTCTACGCGGCGCGACACAGGTTTTCAAAAAGTCCCGTACGCTCCACGGCCAACTCGCGGGACGGCGCGCGGAATCTGATATTGAATATTATTATTTGTAAAGAGTATAAGACATTATACATGCTAGTACGAAAATAAAGGAGTTAAATTTCACTTAAATACTATTTTAATACATATCAAATTATTACGTTTTAGTCCAAACAGCAGTACCTCAAAACAGGGGCGCAGCGAGGGAGTTTTGGGGGATAGACCCCCATAGCTCAGAGAAATTTTTAAGTTAAATCCACTTTACTTAATTGGATTGATATTACGGATAGAATAGAATAAGGATTAATAAAATATCCCTCGGAAAGCCGTAAAACTCACCATTTTTAATCATTTATCTTAAAATTCCGCAATTTATTAATCTCTCACCTACCGCTGGAATATCCTGGTGGATATTCCATAACCCCACACACCCCGGAGTTAGTTGCACCTAAGCCCCCGCCCCCCAGCCTTAATTCCTAGCTGCGCCCCTGCCTCAAGAAGCCACATGATCCCATCTCTTCAACGTAAGTCAATGAGCCCAACACCTTACTTCTAGCCTCTTTTCGTTTATTTCGTAATTTTAAACACCATTGACTCATACTGTGTAAAGAATTCCTATTTATTTTCATATTTTATCATAACTAACGTTTGTCTTTGCAGTCAGCGATATAATTAGCCAGTTATAATATAGCCGCAATATCTTATAAAATAATAGTTCTTTTCGTAAAACTAACTGCATAAATTAAAATAGCACGCCAAAAAATATGTAAGGTGCAATTTTTAAAGTAATGCAACAAAAATCTGATATTTGTCGCTCTTTTTCGCTCGACCTCCCCGAGGGCCGCGGAGGTCGAGCTATCTCTAATGGAGAAACGAACTATCTGTAATTACCAATTGCATTTGAAAAAATGATCCTCCCATTGTAACTTAACGACTAAAAGCCACAAAAAAAGTTTTTCTGGGCTATATGCCCAGGAATTTGCAATTGAAAATCTTAATTTTAGACATGTTCTTGTGGCGATATAGTTGCGTAAGCACAAGAAATTTTTCAATTAATTCAAAAATAGATTCGTGATTTGATAAAAAAAAATCTCATATAATGTTTGTAAAACTTTGAAAATCATGATAAAAATAAAAGCTAGCCTCGCCACCGGATTTAGCAGATGAATTCTGTAATTCAAAAATCGCGTCATAAAAAAACAAGCCGGTGAATAGGATATATCATTTGAATTAGCTACAATTTCTGATCTCTTATCTTACTTTTTAACCTAAATGGATTCCGTACATTGTTGTAAAAAGTTTTTTTAAAGGCGAATAATATCAGTTTTGTATTGTGTCCATGTCCTTGCACCAGGCATGCCACGTACGTAATTAGGAGCGGATAAGGAAACGGTCTCTAAGAACATCATCTCTGGAAACGATAGTGGGTAGGACCCTTAATTTGTCATCTGTCGCTGCTCGCGAAATAATCATTGAGAACTGATCATGATTCTGCTATTAAAGTTTCGCTAAAAATGAATTTAGATCACCAATGAAGAGGATACATATGATTACATAGTCATTTACGAAAGACCAAAATACTTTAACCAGCAGAACGCCCTCCCTTCCAAAAGTCCTCGTTGCATACCTCCTTCATTCATTCTTCTTTCATTAGTTGCTCTTTTTAATCAGGATTCACCCAAATTTTAATGATACCATAACCCTCTTTATACTCCTGGGTATCTCTGGCTACTCATAATAGCTAACATAGGCACATTTTGGGTGCACCCATCAGTTCTAAGCACCCCTCCATGGGGATTCGATGAGAACGTCCCACCTACTTGATCCTGCTAGCGGTTATGTAATTCTCGGTTAAGTACCAAGAGCCTGATCAAGTATTTTTAGTTCATTAATAAGCTCCCACTTTGCTTCGTTAAAATGCTAAACAAATTACAAATTTAAGTATACCGGGACAAGCAACGGTAATTAGTATACGGAGTCACTCGCAATGCACAAATTGTGCATGAAGTCCACAGAGAAAAAAACCGATAGCTATGATCGGGATTTGAACTTGAATCGGGATCCCCCGGTTTCTGGAAGGGTGTTTTAGACAGTTAAAATACCAAGGCATCATTCTCCATCTCACCATCTTGTCCGGTATATTCCACAAATTTTAGCAGAGGAGAATGACGCCTCAGTACCTAGTTTAACTGGCTAAAGCACTTGAGGAGGAGAGGATTGGGGGATTCCGGTTTGAATCCCGATCAAGGAGAATGATTTTTTCCA
Source organism: Ischnura elegans (assembly GCF_921293095.1). Lineage (NCBI taxonomy): Eukaryota > Metazoa > Arthropoda > Insecta > Odonata > Coenagrionidae > Ischnura > Ischnura elegans. The sequence continues at coordinate 91,786,944 of NC_060249.1, forward strand.
TGCGGAATTTTCTCACTCAACAAAAGAGTTCCAACTACCCTACAGTGTGGAACAGGGAAATCAAAAAAAGACTCCAAAGATTATTTTTCAAGGGTTAAGTAATTAACAATTTAACTCAACGGCTCATCCCGGCGAACAACTTTCCGTGATGGTACGTATGCCTCTATACGCAGCAAGGGAGGGTTTTGGGGGATAAAACCCCCAGAGCTCAGAGAAATTTTTAAGTTAAATCCATTTTACTTAATTGGATTGATATTACTTATAGAATCGTGTAAGGATTTATAAAATATCCCTCAGAAAGCCATAAAACTCACTATTTATCCTAAAATTTTTCTGGGAAGGGCCACAGCGCCTCCCTATTACCCTGGCAGGTATGCCATACCTCCAGACACCCCAGTATTAATTATATTATTATTTTTATTAGTTATTATTTTATATTATTATTTAGGCATTAAATATAATTATAATATTTAATGCCTGAAACCCCTCCCAGCCTTGATTCCTAGCTGCTTCCCTACCTCTATACCAGGGCGTCACCATGAATAAAATATTACACCTAAGACCGAGACCAAATAGAAGGGATAATGTCCTATACTCCCCCATCCCTAACAAAAAGTTTTGAGAATCAAGCCTGGTCCAACTTAAACCCCTTCAAATGAACCTCCGCTCAGGAAAAAATTCTGTCCACAATCTTGAAACTTCAGCCATTCACATAGTGAAAAAATATTCATTATTTTATCTAATGACTGCTCTGAAGGCCTGTTTACACGAGACATTAACACGTATGGATTAATGTCTAAATGTATGAATGCGAGAATGAACGCCGAAATGCACCGTGTAACCACCCAACTTGTGCAAATGCATGCACAGGAAATAGAACCTGTTCTAATTTGGTTCATGCATTTGTACATGTACCGTTCCACCAAAATCATTCACGCAAAGGTAAATTAATTTGTACATGTTAATGTACCGTGTAACCAGGCCTTAAAACAAATAGCAAATACTATGGATATTGTGACCCGTGAGGAAGTCGCACCACCTCTCAGCCACATGTGGAGTGAGTATTCATGGGAGCCCAACTAATTGTAAGAAGAAGGGCCAGGGGGCCTGAAAGTCGAACATTCAGGGTCAGGGCAGATTAAGGAGGCAGGGCTGAGGGGGCAGTCACCACTCCCCTTCACTAATTATTTATTACTATTATTTAATCCCTGGCAAAATAGAAAAGGTGGTAAACATTTTAGTTACTCTCCAATGGAAGTTTTTATACCACCAGCTCCACAATATTTTTTAATATCATAGGAAGATCATCCATCTGGAAGCCATTCATCTAAGCAGGCACATAATGCAAGAGAGGTATTGCATGCCATCATAAGGCTCTACAGATATAACTATGATAATAGTGACCTGCCACCCTAACCCAAAACCTTAATCTGTCCCTGGGTACAGGAGTAGATTTTGGGGGAGGAGGGTCACAAGGGTTATAACCCCCCACCCCCAAATATTATCAAAATTTTATAATTTTTATTGGTTTGATAGTTTTGTACTCTCATAAAAGATTAAATAAAGTTTATATGCAAATTCATATACGAGAGAAGGTTGAGATGCATTTATTATAGTAGAGTGTGGAACTCCCCTCCCCTAACCCCTCTGGCGACCATGAGGTGACTTCTTCTTCCATGGTAACCGATAGCAACAGCATCAGTATTCATTATGAATGATTCATGACTGCAAGAATTGTATTTACTCTCCCTCCAGGCCTTGAGAATAACTATAATTTATAAAATATTGCTCGATGGAGCTATTGCCTGTAAATATTGTCACTGTTGAATCAGCCTATAAATATAGTGAAATAATGGATTTATGCGACTAATACTTACCTTAGTAATGCATGGTTTCAATTATAGACACCTGCATAGGGCATTTTCCAAATCTGATGACTATTATTTATCCTCAGTGGGATTCTTGTTATCACAAATTAGCGCAGTTGTTGATGATGCACCTATATTGAACAGTATGATCTTATGATTTTACATCTTCATCTATTTAAAGCTCGTCATCATTCCATTGGTACCGAAGTAGGGAATCCACTATTATATAAAATGAAAAATTATGCTAGTGAATACAAAAAATGGCAGCCTGACAACTAACAGAAACTTCCAACATCAAAACATCATACAACTTGAAACAATTCCCTAAATATGAGTGACAACAGCTACTTTCAATGGTAGCTGCATGGCAAACACTTAAATGAACGAGAAGAAACAAACCAAAAAGGACCAAGGGCCAACCTCAAATCAGGCTATTGAAGTTTAAATGAACAATAGGGATTATGTTAACCTTTCAGGCATTCAGGCAGACTTACCAGCATGATATATATCCCAATTTCAATATGATTATGTACTAAGAAAGTAGAACAGCATTTACATCGCTAAAAGACAGAAGTTAGACGTATTAAGAGTAGTCCATATAATTTATTACACTTCACGTTTATACATGAATGGCCTAGTAGTAATTTAGGTTCACTGACTACAAAACACAGTACGTACTGACTAAAGACCACATTCTTGTCCATTTGTACTGTAGGATTTCTTCCAGTTACAATATTTTACACACACAATTTTTCATTTTGCTTACAAAAATCAAAACTCACTAAACCACTCTATCTCATGGAAAAATTTTAATAGGCATGTAAACAAATTTAACACTTTGAAAACAATTTTAATTATTAAGCAAGTTTATTGTAAGCAATTTCAAAAAATTTTCCAAAGTTTTCATGAGATCTGTATAACAATTGTAAACATTTGCTTTCAACTATTGTGCACTTCACACACAAGTCTGTAATCTGAGCAATACCTTTTGAAAGGACAGTTGTCAAGAATGAACTCTAAATGAATTTTGGTGTTGTTTTTCTTACGTAACAAGTAACCACTCTGTTTCATCAAGATTATCCCTTTAGAAAAAAGATAAACTTGTTTTGTACAAGCATACACCCACACATCCAAACGTACAGTTTTTTCACATTTTTCAACACTTTCAACAATAGCATCACAAATAAAGAATATACAGAAAAAAGAGATCGCTTTGTAAATCTCTGATCCTTTTCACAAGAATTTACCCTAACTCATTCGCAAAGTCTTGAATACAAGTCTTGTTTCTGGCAGTGGTATTTGGCTGGGTCAACAGGAGGAAAATTGGGAGGATAGGGATACGCAGAATGTAAACAGGGTCACAGACATGTGGCAGGGATAATGGCTAAAAAGGACTCATAAAAATTGGCAGTGTCTATCATTATATACAATCAAATACTCTCAAAGCTCCTTTAAATTGAGGGCCGTGATTATATCTGGGATTTTTAGTCTTTGGGCTTCACTGCATGGTGTTTATGCAAATATTTTACAGGCAACTGCTCGGCAAAATAGAATCTAAAAGTCTGAACACCCATTAGTAAAAAGGCATTGACAATATTTTCCAACCTTTGCCATTTTACACAGAGACATGGGAAAAACAGGTCATACATATCACAGGTGTATTTGTTATGTCCAAGCATGCCCTCAGACTTGTTGCAGAGCAAGAAGGAACCTACCACATAGTGAGGCCTTTGTGGGAAGTTCAAGGTACATCATTTTCAAAAGGTTCTGGATTTCATAGTTCACAAATACCCTACCCTGATACATTTCAATTAAGAATAATATCAAGACAATTTGATACATTCGAATGTTACAAAATAACAAAAATGGCAGGTTAATTTCGTCTAAAATATTAAATTACATCTAACAAATTTTAACAGCAATGTTCATAAGTTAAAAGTTAAGGTTTTGCCATATCGGAATTAAATAAAATCAAAAAATTGCTCAAAAATCCACACACAAAAACATATACTCACATACAACCATTCCTCATTCACAAAGAGCCAAGGTTACTTCGACTTAATTAATACTTTGATACAATTAACGCACTACATGATTCTACAATTATTCAACTCCCACTTTCACTGTTTTTTAGAAAACACAAGAATTTGGTTTTTCCCTTCTTAGTTCACTTAGTGAGATATGCTTGCTAAGAATGTATTCACTGATTTACATGAAGTGTGCCAGTTCAGAGATCAGAATCAAAAATTGAGAACTATGCCCATTTCTAAAGCCATCAACTATTATTGAAAAACTAATGAAATCAACTTTAGCTAATAACTGTGACAGCTAAGGAAAAAAAGAGACAAAGTCACTGCATTTTCAAGTTTCCAATAAGTAAGTATTATTTCAATGGAAAACCAAGCATGGAGACCACACTATCACTTAGATCAGTGCATACATTCCTGAGCACGTTGCGTCACAAATGTACGGCACGAAACATGCCTTTGCAACTTGCACCAGGAATCATAGTAGCAAAAGACCAAATTTCTCCATCAAAAAAATGGAAGGGGCATCATTCAACAAACTAAACATTAGATAAAAATGTCTTCAAATAGCCTTACAAACTTCAATAAAATAAACGGCGCGGGACACCTGTAAAAAATTATTCCGACAAACAAACAATAAATACGCAAAACAATTTCTCCAACAAGATTCGGGATAATCGATTACAACTACGCTACATTCACATGAAGTTTTAATTACTTCCTCCTCGCGGCATCAATTACATTTAAAAGTGTATTACAAGTTCGGATGAAAAAAGTATAATCTGAGGAGAGTGATTTAACATTTAGTGCTAAAAACACCAGAGTTGTTTGATAACATTTCTTGAGTTCCCAGAAGGGAGGATGGAACGACAGAATCACACTGTATTACAGATACAATCAACATGGTGGTTTAACCATCGCACACTTGGAGAACTTCTGGCAGTGTGTCCAGGAGACCCATTCTGAGCACCCTTGAGGAACAACAACTCAGGCCTCCCAAAATATTCTAAGCATAACCACAAGTCTAGGATTGAGGAACGAACACAAGAGGGCTCCATTAATGATTGGTGAGAGTGAAATGAGGTGGCCCTTTTGAGGGATCACAGTGGTGCACTTATTTTCCTGGCAAGTGCTCACCAACTTTTAGCCGAGTCCTTCGGTCAATGCAATTGGCAGTTACATTGTGGATGGCAGTTAATGACAGATATTTTGGCAGTGCGGTTCAGTAGGCAGGCATTCGGTCTTTCCCAAGACATCTTCACTGTCTTCGCCAAGGCATCTTTCAAGTGTGCTGATGAGTAATCACTGAAACAATAAATGCATAACATTAGCTTGGTTACTTAATCACTCACACAAAAATGTATTACTGCTACAAACATTTCAGCATTGAAAATGCGTCTGTGTCTACCAAATAATGAAATAAAATTCTTGTAAATTATACTAATTGCCTTTTGGAGAAATTAAAGTTAAAAAATTATAACCAGATTCCAACTACGCAACATATCCATCCTAAGGTGGTGTTTCAATGCCAAACAAATATTATTTTCATGTGTATTTCAAAAGAGCATAAATTAATTAAATGGGATTATAATAGCAAAATAAGAGTCAGCTTACCAAAACATTTATGGATTAAAAGCTTTAACTTGACCTCTGTTACTGAAGTCAATATTGTTGTACCTTTTTACTTGATGGAAATTGCATGGAATCTCACAAGAAATGGTAGACAATGACAATAGTTGGACAAAATATTGAAAAACAACAGTCACTTAAAATCATGCTTCAACAAGTTTTTGAAATAACAGTACTTCCTCCAAAAATATGTAACAAAGACAAATGAACATTCAACATGCTCCGCACATAAATTTTAAATAAACCTTATTCCCAAATCAGCATTCACTTCCAATTAAAATGTCAATTCTGATCATTAAATTGTCATAGTAACACACACAATAAGCACGATCACAAAGGTATGAAAATTAATCTTAAGTAATCTTCGAACAACTAAGATGCAAACAGATGCAAATATCAATTCTGATCCTTCATCAAAAGTAAAATCTCAATGGGAAAATTTTAAGCAGTCTTTCCCCAACACACTTTACTCGAATATTTCTCACTCCACATTCACCTTTTGACAGAAAAAAGCACCCATTGATAAAGGTGAAAGTGAATTCTTACATTCAACCCAACCATTAGTAAGAGCATGCACCTCCCAAACAAATATTGACATGCTGTTCCCCTAAAAGTCGATGTTAATCCTATGTGTGTGCATTAAAATTGTATGTGTGTGTATTGAATGTACCCAAAAGCGCCATCACAAAATTTTTCAATTACAAATATGTGAGGATCCGCAAAGCCAAGCAGGCCCATTGAAGGTCATCCTGGGTGAAGCAATCCACATCCCTACAAGGTTTACTCTGCGACAATTGAAAATCATAAATCACATAGAGTGATCATGAGGAACAACAATTGTCACCACATTCATTACACACTACTATTTCAGGACTCCAATATTCACATATTACAGCATAGCAGGGGTGGGCCCAAGATATTTTTTATCTGAGTGTAATACACCAAATAAAAGGAGCGTAATGATAACCGTATTCAAAATCTTGTCTATTATTTAAGTATATGGGGGGGCACATTACCCCGTGTACCCCCCTGATTACACCTATGCAGCATAGTATCATCAACCAAAGTCTTGGTGGTATACTGATGTTTTCCAGTTATGACTGATGAAAACAGTATTTTTTTCTTCATTCCTCTTGTTAACACTACCAATATAATGTTGAAGCTGAGCTAACTGCACTTGTACTAACCAAACTTAACGAATTTCCAATCACAAACTTCTAAATTCTAAAATTCAAAATAAGCGAGATAATAAGAGGTCTAAATCTTTAAATTTTCATTGATAAAATCTTCTTGGGTTTGGCACAAGGTAAGGCTGTTAAAAGCCAACGTTTTGCCAAGTGTCTCCCTCATCATCATCAGGGCTAAGACTGACAGTCGGTCAGATTTTATCAGTAGTATTCGCTGGGAAAGTTTATGATCTTTTATTAAAACTTTCATTGATTGTATTTTCTATACAATGTCGAATCTATTGTGAGATGATTTTTCAACAACAACATAACGAATGAAAAAACAGAAGATGAAAAAAATCTCACACAATAAACTACATCAGTTAATGTTAAAGCCGGCCTCGGTGGCGACGGGGTAAAATCCTCGTCAGCCAAACATGAGGTCGCGGGTTCGAGTCCCGCCTGTCCCGCCTATGAGAGCTGTATTCGGAGGTTTGGGAATAAAATAAATAAAATAAATAAATAAATAAAAACTGACCTTAAAAGGCAGAATAAAAGTATACCTCAGGCATGATATCCTCTCCTATGAGGCATGAGGGGGAAATATAACAGGGAAATATAAGGAAGAGATTTTACCAATGCATAGCTTATTGCATGAGGCTCAGAAAATAATGTCTACACTGAGGAAGGAAGTCCAAGCATCAAGTTTAAGCTACACAGGATGAAAAAAAAAACTGAGGATGATACTGTGTAAGATAACTTTAAAATGACAATAAATATCTGTGTTTATGCATAGATGGTGCTTCCCATTCCGACATGAAGGAGCAGGACTATTTGGTATGCATAATTCAGAAGTCAAAACTAATAACCAACTGATGACTGCCCATGAATGCGACAAGACCAAATTTCTCCTTATATTCGAAAGCATTTTGTAACTGGAAAAGTATGGATTACTGCACTTGCTAATATTAAGTCCAAATGCAATTCTTTTCATTTCCCACTTCTGTAAACAAGGCGGCATATACGTTTTCAGCCAATTACCCATAATAAAGGTAGCACCCACCTGCTCCTGGATATTGTGGAGCTTGTCCATGATGGATATGCATGCCTGGGCCACCTGCATGTTGAGGGATATTGCCATCCATTCTCCATGGCCTAGGGACGCTTTCCTTATGCTCGCCCGCATACTTAGACATCTCCCCTTTGTAATTACCCATGCCATCTTGGTGAGGCCCACTAGATATCGCCTCTAGATGTGGTGGTGGCATGACGAGGAGCTTTGAGTGGACTCCTGCCCTTGAATCACCCTCCAACATTGAAGGCCTGCGCTGTTCAACATTGGCATTACTGCCTCTTGCCACTTCATTACTCTGATGGCGTCCATTGGATTCTGCAAGTTTCTCACTGGTCCCACCATAGCTGGAGAAAGATGGCCTAGACAAAGAAATGCTGTTGCTCTCCGCCTCACGGCTGCCATGCCAATCCCAGTCCTTGCCCTTGGGCCTGAACTTTGCCCTACAGTTACGGTCCCCATGCGAGTTGTTCCACGGATCACATAAGTACTTCTTCTTGAAATGGTGATCACCACTGGACCACTCATCATTGTGGTACTGCGGACCATTGTTTGTGCTATCATTACCAGGATTATCACACTTGAACTGCTGATGGTCAGATGTAGACTGTTTTCCAGTGGGCATCAAAGGTGGAGGTCTTTCCCAGTCATCCCACAAGCCAGGCCCATTGTGAGGAAGAGTACTCATTTCCTCATCTGCCGCACCTTCAGCAACAGGACTGTAGGGCCCATCAAGGACGTCAGGACCGTAAGGTGGGGTCAGAGGTGGAGGCTGTACAGACTCCGAAGGTCCTGATGGAGGTCTTTCATTGGAGGGAGATGGTGTGCGAGGCGGTCCAGCCGAAACCCTCCCTTCCCGGTCATCATACTCCATGCCAGCTTCAAGAGTGGGCGGAGAGCCGAGGAGGATGGCAAATCCCTCACATTCTTCCTCAGTTGGTGGGAGGTTGGGACTCTTGAAGAGCCTCGGCATTTTCGGGCCCGGACTGCTCAAGAGCACACTTGCATCAGGAGCACAGCCACCTTCGCCTCGCCCATCGCCACCTTTCCTGGGACCGGATGAAATGTTCACCACGGGCTGCCTCTGAAGATGTGGTGGGGTGGCACTCGGAGCCGTGTGACCACCGCCATTCACTGAGCTGGGGGTAGGTGGTGCGTCCCGCTCTATGCCACTGTCAGGGCTTGTATTGCAACTGCTGCCACCCGTTGGAGTAGCAGCGGCAGTGGGATCCACCCCACTCACTATTGCTGTGTCACTCTCAGTGGATCGCCGCCTTTTGTCCAATTCAGTGGAAGCAAAGGCCACGAGACGATCAAAACCACTACTTATCTTGTCCTGCCATTTGTCCACCTTTTTGCTCTCATCCTCCATCGCTTCTACAAAAGAAATTGGGAAATATGATTACTTCACTACCATAAGCCAAACTCTATAAAAAAAAGAAGGCTTTAGGACACTGGGAGCATCAAAATGAGTGTGTTAAACATCTTAATTTACACAACATTGATATCAACTAAAGAAATGTACACACAATTTTGACCAATTTATCGGTTATCATACATATTTCCTTGAAAAGACAGAAAAGCTGAAGTGGTAGAGCACGCATGGGGGTACTCAATTACTTGAGATGTACAAATGGAAAGAGAGTACCTCAAAATGAGGATGGAAAATTACACTGAATGATGCAACAGTGGCTGGCTTATTTAAGTGATAACCCCACAGAAGAAATTAGTTTTTAGTATCAAACCAAGAAATTATCTCGAGAATGATTCTTGAGCATGTATAAATCTACAATCAGGTTCTTACCCCTTACGAATAGAGCAAATAAAATTAATAAGTATTTCATTCTTTTAAAATAACACACAAGTTAATTTCACCACTGAATCTTACTTTTTGAAGAAGAATTCAATTGCAAATAGCCAAAGTCAGCATGCACATCAGGAGCATTCTTCAATCCTGTTCTCCAAATATTTAAAATGAAATGTTGACGCATAAACAGAAGAGTACCCAAATCTTGGACCACAACAAACATAACATAAAACACCAAAAGTTTTAAGCCTAATGCTTCTTCTGTAGAATGCCAAAAACAGATGAGACAGTCTCTCCATCAGGACAAATGCAATTAAGTGTTTAGGCAATAACGGTATATCTTTAAACTGAAGCAAAAAGTGCTTAATTAATGAAGAAGGAAGCAGAAAAGTAGGCATAGATTCCACATCACCAAGGCTGAGCATCCACATGAAAGACCACAGAAAACTTCAAAACCTTGCATTACCAGAACCAGTCCACCTAACTAGGTCATGGGCATTAGTACAAGCATGCAACAAAGCCAGCAAACCGCAAACCATCTAATGTTATTATAATATTACTAGTAGAGCCATTTTTAATTCATACTTTTAAAAATGTCCACCAGTTCTTGGGATCAAAATTTAACTTACCTCAAAAAAGCCAATTGTGTATCTTTACTTATGTGGTTTTTTTTCTAAAATTTTTTTCCTCACTTGATTTCCTTACTGAGGTAACACTACACAAGCTTAAAACGTGCACCCCAATCTCACTTCCCTGCCTGCATGGGAAGCAGCAAGTTAGGTGAAGGATGGAAAGGGGAAGTACGTAGGATTAGGAAAGGGAAAAAAGAGAAAGAGAGAGAGAAATCAGAACGTATCACACTGACAAAAACAAATGAGAGTGATGGGGCACAAAAAACGTTTTGCCAAGAAATAAGCTAATATTGAAAAGTTGACCATCACTCGTGGTGCATTATGAACTTTGGGCTTCAAATTGAAAGCAACTATCCCTTTCCTTTGGAAATTGCAGAAAACCACAATCCCAAATGAAACAGCCATTCTGTTCACTTCATCACGGTGAACACAAAGGCTGTGCCCCTGACAAAAATCAAAATTACTGAAGTGAAACTAAATCTGATCTCAATTCCCTCTCATGACTTGAAGCTGAGAAAGTAATGCTATCAGTTTAACTACAGTGGTAAGGGATAGTTCTCCAACAGGTAATCTTAATTCTACGAAGCACCTACTGTGCTTGCATGCAGAAAGACAATACAGGTTTTGATTATGATAAAAATTTAGGTACTAAAGATGAAATGAAACTGATGCTTAGGGCTAAAGAAATGAATGACAGAAATCAAACAAGCTCAACAACTACACCAATAAAATTGTGCCAAAGCTACCGTTAAAATGTGCTAAAATGTGCTCATAGCGAGTAATAGTGCACATATTAAGATACAAATAACAATCATTACGACTTAGATCATAAAATCAAAAGTGCAACGCCATAGTGAATTATATTATTTTAAAACACTAACTGATAGCTCGACCTGACTTACATAGTAAATACGAAATTAAATCACCTAGCTACAGTATCAAACATGCAACTAAATACAACAGAGATATCACAAGGGGCAGTCCATTTACATCAAATACATTAGTGGAAGAGGAACATAAAAAAAACTTGAAAAATAATTATCAAATGCCTACACAAATTTAAATATAAGTCACAACATATTCCTAGGTGTAACTAATACTCATTCACATTTTATTTGCAACAGAAAACAACGATAAAACAAAAACAACAACTAAAAATTGAAAAATATATTTAAACAACAGTTGAACCCTTTTTTTGCAGAAAAGGATGGATCAATTTGAAACAGCGGCAAAATTAAACACCAGAAGGATAAAACTTAGCATGGAAACAAAAGAAACAAAGTGCAGAGAGGCAGGTAAGCTAACTATGCTCAGGAAAACTGTTTATGGGGACGAAAACACTTGGGTGCCAAAACTGAACATCACCTCTGATATTTTTTTTACAATCATCTTCTTTCCCTATGAGTGAACAATATCACGAGTCACAATACCCAAGACTTAAACCTCCAATATCATAGGGAAATAATCCCTTGATGTTGGTAAACCTACATAATCCTTCAATCAAGAAACAACTCTCAGAATCATTAGCCATACATAAAATCTTCATGCCTAAGATGAACGGAGAACCAGAAATATAAAAGAAATGGAATTTCACAGCCGATGAGATTCACTCAGGAGGTACAGAAAAAGTTAGGATAACACCAATAAATACACACTACATATGCCACACAATACCTAAACACCATATGAATGCGAATTACGACCTCTTTGCCACTTATTGCATCAATTCATTAGTTAAGTATCCATTGAAGTCACTCATGAAAACCCACTAATTGATGACTTCTATTCTTAAGCCACAATGATTGGACAGCATTTCAAAATCATTTCCTCATCCTAACCAACAAAATTTTTTTAATCAATCTATTTTCTTATCATATTTGGAGAGGCAGATCAATTTCTAGAAAGAGGATCCTGAAGGAAAAATATGGTACCTACTAAGAAAATCTTTACACATTAAAAAAAATACATTTTGGGCTAATTGAAATATTTCCTTAATGACATGAGTAGATAAAACTGACTGAAGAATTCTATGAGATATCATAGAAATTACTCAACAATGCCAAACTATTAAAATCAAATATTAATCACAACAAAGCAAGCTACATCAGATATCTTAGTTTTGGACATGAAGTATGACTATTAGTTCCAACCCTTGAGCAGCACCAACAGCTATTCATATGGGTTAGTTCAGGAATAGCTTCAAAATGTAGAATGCTTAAAAACATATCCTCAGGAAGTTGTTACAGCAACAGATAAAAAGCTAGAGTTGCACAACAACTGGCAAAGATAAAAGCTGTGCATATACTATCCACCACCGATTTCACAAGTCACCGCATCAACAGAAATAATCTTATATCAAAAAGATGCATGTTTAATGAAATTAAACTAATTAATTAAGCAATCCATTTATACAAATAAATATATATTAAGTTGATACCATTTACCTCGAAACAAAAATTCCACCTCATCCATCAAATCTACGTTTGATGGATCAGGTGGACTGTGTTTGGAGAATTAACATAATGGAAGTTCATTTGAACAAAAAAAAATTTGGTATTTCTTCTCTATTTAACTTGACGTCAAATACTTTCAATGCCATTGCAAAACCAATTGAAAATTACATAAGCATGACATATATTGCCTAAGTTTCATAATCACAAAGTTTTGATATGGCTTTGAAAACTGATCAAGGCCAAGTAAAAAAAGGGTGAAAGACACAAATTACAAGTAAGTAGTTAATTAGAATATCTATACCGTAAAATACCAGCCTAGCCAATAACTCATTATTCAAATAAATTACCTGATGGCACTCACAAATTAGAAATAAACCACAAGGTTCTCAAATGCATACTATAGTCATAAAAATATTTTATAAATATTGCATAGATTGCAATGAATTTTGTACACTAAGAAAAAACTTCCTCATATAGCCACACACAACTTGGTGGCACATAATATCATGTATGAAAATGCAGTATTACCAAATTAGAAGCTCCCTAAATTACAGATATTGCACAATTCACATAAAGCAACAGCTATACAAGACAAATTTAATATTGTTGAGGAACAGTGAATAATATAAATAAATAACGATTAATGATACAACTCATATCCATATAGCAAAAATATAACTATAAAGCCATCATACATAAGTAGAGCATAAAAACGTAGAGATCAAATTAACCCTAAAATCATTATGATTCCTGAAAATTTATACCCATTGCAATTGAACTATTGATATAATTAGCACCAACCACTGTATTTGACAAACTGCTGTTTGATGAAAGTGCTAGTTTCTGAGGATATTGAATTCAAGAGGGTTATACATGGTTTCAAGTTTCATTAGCTACCACATGCTATCGTTAACCAAAGAAACAATAATGCCCTATCTAGTCTTGGAGAAGCAAATAATAAGTGACCACGTAATTACCGTCAACCATTACAAACAACCGGTATAAATAAATAAACTACATACATATATCCCTATATTTATAGGAGAAAGACAAAGGAAAATACTTGATATTTTTCATGGTAAGTCAAGGGATTACGCTGCACCAATATGTTGCTATCAGGGATGGATGGCAAGTACCTTAACTTCAGCAGTTTCTGATAAAAACACTGCCTCCAAGGACTTATACATTTAAATTTAAACTTAACCCATGAGGAAACATTATCATTAATCCGATTACCACAGGTAACCATTACAACACCCCAATCAGTAATCTTCATCGACTATTTTAATATTTCAATAACAAGATAAGGCACACAGACATAACCAAAGGCAAATGATTCCAATTGAAAAGAGCATAACATAAAGTTACTACTGAATTCAACTAAGTAATGCAACCCACTGACTTGGAAAAACAGCAAATCACAGTATCACAACATTTATAACATTAATGTTTTCTATTCCTGAAATCACTAGCTGTTCTTAACAAATTATAAAACAACTTAAAAATTCAAGAAAATTCACTTGAGGTCTATAAAACTCCAATGGCTTGTACCATATACCTTACAACGAGTCTGCATTCTAACTGCCTGCCATAAATTAAATGACCTAGAATACTTTTTCTACAGAAACCTACACTTCCTGGGAAGTCTACAAAAATATTATGACTATAGCGATCAGTTTTACTAAGGGATTGGTCGGCAATCCTCCGAAACAACTTAATTAAAATACATGGAGAGATTTTTACATTATCTCAAAATAATACTCAGTTAAAACTCTGGGGGAAATGACATCAAATAATTTCAGAGAGGATGCTATAGAAAGATGTGCATTCATTCTTCATTAAATAATTTTCGATTCTATTAGAACAAATAGGTCATGGGGTAAATCAGTATCTCAGCAACATTTAGACAGCCTTAATGCCTTTTACCAAGAGAAATATTGGAAAGAAAATTAATTTCTACTACTTTCTCAAACAATTATTTAAAAAGTTTTACAACAATTATTTTGTTTGAGTGTCTCACAATATTTAAGGTAGAAGAGGCCATTGGTTTCGGGGAATCTTAGCCTATTTGAATATATGTACGGTAAAAGGTTTAAAGGAATCTGCGACACTTCTTGATTCACAAAAAAATTGAGGACAATTAGAATGCTACTACGAGTTTGGGGTTTAAGTATGCATGATCAAAAATAAAGGGATTATATTTTCATGTGATTTACAGCCATCTTACTCTATAGACCAAATCAAGGTATCAAACAATTAATGCAGTAAAAGCCATTGAGGAGCTTCCATTACCACATTGCAACAACATCAGCAACTAACTTCACAGTTCACCCTTCTATACAAGTGCTGTAAAGAAGGCTTGAAACTTAATGAGCATCAAGAAACAAAAAAGCAAAGGGATTATCAATCATGCCAACCAATTCTCAATTTCAAATAATGAACTTGAGATACATAGATATGAAAAGCAAGGAAGTATATATACTCCCTGGGACAAGGCATATTTAGGAGAAATATTTCAAATTACTGCTCTACAGAAAAATGGAGAATAATTAGCTTAAATAGGAATAAAAAAAACTGGATACACTTGCTAGGCTAATTGATGATAATGAAAGACACCAAAATGCTAAAAAACAACAGAAATATCATAGGGAACTGACCTTCTTCCTCCTCATCTTCTTCCGGCCTTCCCGCACTCTTCCCAAGCTGAGCTCCCCGACTATCCACTCTCATCTGCTTCTCATTTTCCGACACCGAGCCAAGGGATGGACTACTAACAGCCGACAACTCTGAGGAAGGTGGAGCACTTGGACCATTGGGTACTTTAGATGAATGACCATCACTGTTTGATGCTAACGTCACTTCTGCGGCTTCACTGATGCCACCACCCTCAAGAGTGACTAGACGCCTCTTGTTTGGTGGCGACGTATGGGCAGGAGACCCCACTCTCTTCCTCACCGGGTGTTCACCCTCTGCCAAAGCCTCCTCATCCTCCATCTTCACCACTACACCAGAAAAGGAAGTGTGATGCGGCCCACTCACAACAGACCCACAAACAGAGTCCTGACTCTTACCACTATCCGCTAGATCTCGCACCCCATCACGATCCTCCTCATCGTCCACCTTCTCCTCCTTCAGTTTCAACCTCGAACTGCCGCTGCTGCTGTTGCTATTACTGTTACCCCCACCTAATATTCTCGCATGGAGTGTGGCTGCCAAGCCTTCCACAGGTGCAACGTAACCTGTTCTTTGGCCACCCTCCCTACCTTTATTTCCACCATGTAGGGATGGAGCCACAACCGTCGCACCAGAACCACCAGGGACAGCCGGGGGATCCGTAAAGTAAGATTCTCGGTATGGTTTGATATCAGCACGTGGAAGCTGTACTGGGACGTAACCTCGGCCCTCATGATTCACTGTGGACGAAGCTATCATCGTGGTCGTCGAAGAACTTGCTGGAGCTATAGTTCTTACACTACGGGACTCATCATACCTTTGCTGGAAAAGCACTGTAGACCTCTGCTGAGGAGCTGGACCGAAAGAATGTCTGCTAGTTTGATCACCACCAGAACCTGGTCCCATTATGTTGCTAGACGGGGACTTGGGTCTTCCTGGGTATGCTAATCCTTCCAACACGGCTGCTGTTGACTCTGCACTACCTGGCCTAGATATGGGTGAATATGCTGTGCTAGGAATGGAACTCAATGGATTTGTATTGCTATCTTCACCATGATGTGAATCATCATCTGGTCTGGGGACAGGACGTGAAATTCTGGAGGGTTGCGCATGGCTATGAGAAGAAGGCCCGGAGGAACAGGTATTTGTTGATGGGGCTGAAGTTGTACTCATGTCCACAGCAGCATTGATTATGCTTTGATTCGATATCTCCAGGGTACGCTCAATTTCACCACTAACCAAATCCCCAATGGTCCTCGTGAAGCTGGTACTACCACCACTACGCTCCTGAAGGGCCAACTTCTCCTGAGAAAGATGCCTTCTCAATGCTAACTTGGCCGGGGAAACTTGAGTGTAATCAGGTTGTTGTTGCTGCAACATGGATACCTTTCCACTATGGACCACATTGCGTGACTGATTCGGGTTCAACACCTCAGGTTTGTTGTTGACTGGCTCCGCCATTGAACCACTTGGCCCAGAAAGAGGAGCGCTACGTATGTTACTCGGACTTCCTGCCACTGCTTGTTGCTGCCTGCGAGACTGATCTTCATTAAGAACACTGGTGATTATACTTTTCAGCCTATCCTCAAAGTTCGCCACCCTAGGAGGCTCCTGAGCAGGCAACCTACAACTCCCACTGCTACCACTATTTCCACCACTACTACTACTATTGCTAACACCAAATGAAAGGCGAGGTAAACCACTTGCTGATGATAAGGACTTGGTTGGGCTGCAAGTTGGTTTCGCAGCACTAACAGATTTTGTGCTATCTGGAGGATTTCTTAGCGTTTGAACAGGGACAGGGTTAGGTTTGTGGTGATGACTGTGGTGATGGTTGTGGTGGTGACTGTGGTGATGGGAATGATGACCATGGTTTGATGCAACAGGGGAATTATTTGAAGATTTAGCAGCAGCAGCTGCCTCTCGCATGCGTCCAGCCTCAATCTGTCGACCAGTCTCCAGAATCTTCTTCGCTAGGATTTCTGGATTGTTTTCTTCGATCTTCCCAACATCGGGTATATCTGGCCAGTCTTGGGATCTACCAGAACGTCCTTCCCTGCTACTGCTAGACCCTCCTTTTCTCCCTTTGCTTGCTGGCGGTGTACCACTTGCTTGGCAGGAGACGATGGGGGATCTGTCCATTTTTTCAGAGGCAGGTGGCTGCTTGAACACAGCTATATCGGTAGGGTAGCTATTTTTGACAACTGCCCCATTGACAACTGATGCTCCTGGTGGCAGGGGTGGCATGGGTAGAGGTCCAGGTGCCACTGCACCCGTAGCAGGTTGAACATTGGCGGCGGCCGCTGCACATCCTCCTGTCTTTTCATTCACTCTCTCCAGAGCTGTGACCTCCGACTCCAAACGAGATACTTGAGAATGAAGTTTCTTGCGCTGAGAAAGTGTGGCAGAAATTTCTCTCAGGATATCCTCTTGACTAAGGGCACCACCGGCAGTGGAAGTTGGAATGTTTGGTTGAGCAGCCTGCTGTTGTTGCTGATGTACCGCCACCTGCTGCACATGTACTGGCTGAGAGTTTTGGTGCCCATGACGCTGCTGCTGTTCACTACTTATGTGATGTTGCTGAGGCATGCAGTTAGCATTTAAGCCATTAGGCAATGGTAGAGAACCTTTCCTCGACTTTTCAGACATGTCTTGTGAGCGTTGCATGAATAATTTTGACTGGTCTTGCTCAAGGGATGTTACCTGAAAAGAAGCACATGATTTTAATGGTACATGAACAGTGCCCTCCGCAGCAAACCTAACTACATACATGATTAATGTGTGCTCACTAAAAGCAAATGAAGTTCAGAGAAAACATCACTAAAAATATTTAAACATACCTGAGCTTGCAGTTTAGTGGCCTTGGCCTGAAGTTCTTTATGCCTTAACACAATTTCCTTGGCTTTTGCAAGTAGATCAGATGTACAAGATGCATTTATTCCAAGTTCAGTCATTCTAGCTTTGAGAAGTGCCACACTGTCATCAATTAAAACCTTTATTTGTTTCTCCAACTGGGCAGCTCGACTCTTCAGCTTATTATTACGATCCTGCAACAGATACTTGTTATTAGGCAATGTAAGGAATTAACAATGGGAAAATACATTCTATACTAAACCAAAAAATTATTAGCATAATACTCAACTTAAAAAAGCACTATAAATCATCTCTACAATTTAGAATTTTTTTAAATATTAGTAATTAAGATTTAGCTATTCATTATTATATAGTGCTACATTATCATAGAATAAGGCTTAAATTTCTACAATCTATACACTCAAGAGCACAAATTTTCTAGTAATGAGAATCATGTTTGTAATGGTTAAAAACTATCATCCAACATTTATATATCATACATATAATACCAATTAATTGTTTAAAATTTTGCTGACCTTTTCTTCCTCTATTTGAGCTCTCACATTCTCTGCATACTGAGGAGATTTCATTGCTTCCATTGCACTCAGATACTGGCTACGGAACATATCAAGCAGAATTTGGAGACCATAGGGAGTGTCCTGTGGATTTGAGGGTATATCTAGTTCTGCATGAACAGATGTTGGAACCAAATCTGCAAGCCTTTGAACCACAGTCCCATCATTAGGCCCAAGTCCTCTGCCACTGACCCCGATGGATGTCAGCTGTTGATCTACGCACCCCGGAGCTGGAGGAATCTTCTTTCCAATTGCTGAAAAAATGATAGACAAAACAATCCAATAAATAAGTATGACATTCCTTAAGAGAAATGATAAAAAACACAGATTAAAAAAAGCTATAGAATAAATAGAAGCTAAAAGAATTACACCTAATAAATTATAGATAGAATGAATTAATTCTCGATGAGAACCATAGTGACTTATTCCTGCTCCTAAATTATGTTCCAATGGACCATACTATCCAAAATACATATCAAATACCAATTTAACATAATTTAAGGCATACAATGCCATGAACTGTAAGTTCTACAGAAATAATGCAAAAACCATGTTGATATAAAATCTCTTCTCTTTTCTGTAAAATCTATTCTTAGCCACAAGGCAAAAAAAGAATAATGCTTTACTTTGTTCCAGGACATAAAAAGGGCAGTTACTACATATTGATTACTAAAATCATATTTTCCAGCATTGGCATCTCTTAAGCAGCAACTATATAAGAGGCAACTTTCATCCCAAGATTAACTGTATTGAACAGTGTACTTCTCATATAATCAATGTTAGATTACCCTCTATACAGCAAAAACCATCTTCAATTAACAAAAGATTTTACAGTATATGAAAGATTTTGCTAAACTTGATTGCTGACTTTAAAAAATAATAAATACATAGTAGAATAACTTAAATGGTAAAAACTTTTCAAAATGATTCCTTTCTAAGTCAGCAAGCTTCCATTCAGCGAACATACAGAATGATTCTAAAGCAAACACATTGAAATTATGAGCTAATTCCAGATTAAAATTTTAAAAAAGATATGGATTATTAAACATAATTGCACGAATAATATCAATTTAAAATATGACACATTTCTTATTACCTAAAAATCTAGGATAAAAGTCCAGTTCAGACATATACATATATAACTAAACTTACATTGAGGTGAAGTGCTGAGGAGGGTCTCACTGTGCAGCAGATCCAAACCATTGATCTTGAGTGCCTTCTTTGCCTTGGCTCCTCTTCTAACCCTTCCTCGTGCACGTTTCGGTGCAGCTCTTCCTTGAATGCGTGGGGGTGCTGGAAGGTTGGTTCCTTGTCTCGTTTTACCAACACGGGACAACTTCCTCCTAAGCTTCTTTTTGGCAGGCTGAGACTTGGTTTTCCCCCCTAAGGATTATAGCAATGATATTTAAGGGTCAAGACAACATCAGGCATCTTTCAATCATACATATACACATACAGCACCATAGTACGTTAGGGCTGGAGTTATGACTCTACATAAAACACCTAGCTATGCAACAAATTTTCAATTTATTATTAATCACGTGTAGGGAGCCA
The DNA here is from genome assembly GCF_921293095.1 of Ischnura elegans. NCBI lineage: Eukaryota > Metazoa > Arthropoda > Insecta > Odonata > Coenagrionidae > Ischnura > Ischnura elegans. The sequence goes on from NC_060249.1 coordinate 91,807,253, forward strand.
CATTCCGTCACCAGTAGCTTTAGAACTCTCCTCACAATGCTCTATGGCACCATCACTAAAAACGGGGAAATTTCAACAGATATCTTTGGTCTTTAATATTGAATCAATCACACAATTACAAAATATGTAATAGATAAACTCATTGTTCGATAGATTTATGACCACAGAATATTTGATATGGTGATAATAAATTTTACTAGGTAGTCAGGACTCTGTCTGCAGAGCCACAAGAAAGGGGAGATTATGAGGATATTCTACCCGCCCTGCCCGTCAGAGGGGGTGGACTCCTTCAAGTATTTCCACAAAAAAAGGAAGACTGCTGAAGTGATAGAACTTTAAGCCTCACAAATTTATATTTTGAAAATATTTCATCAAATTAAATTACAGTTTAAACATCTGCAAAGGAGAAAAAAAAAATTAAAATTAATTTTCAAAATATTTTCTGCTCACCCAAAGCCATATCATCATCACTCTGACTCTCTTTGCTGCTTTTCCCCTTGTTGCTACACCAGTCTGACCAAGCCCTCCTTGTTGTAGGACCAACCACCTGACTGCCGTCATCGCTGTCTCTTCCAGCCACTGCCCCAGCAGCCAATGCTGCCACGGCAGCTGCCGCAGCTCCTCTCCTGGTTGCTCCGTTCGCAACTGTCCTTCCAGGTCCTTCCTCTTCTTCCTCCTCGTTGGAGCTCGTTTCTGCAGCAGTCACCTGTTTGGCAGCCTCCCGCCTATTGTCCCTCCCACTTCTACTCACCCTTGATGGAATGCCATCCTCATCCTGGAGCGAAAATAAATGCATGTAAACCATATTAAGAACCACATGTGCAATTGTGTGTATATTTGCAAATTATAATATAGAATTCAAGCTTAAAACAAAATAAAAAAGCAAACTTTCATTCTTTGAACCAGAGGTTGACAAATAATTATATACTCGAGGTCAAAGTGGACATTCATGGATTTAACATCTTTATGGGTTATGAGTTATAGGTGAAAGAAGAAACCAAAAGCACAAATGAAATGGTGATGAAATATGACAGATGATGACAGATATGTCTTACAAGAAATAAACACATATGAAATATCGAATTTTCCTCCACTTGCACATCAAAGAATTGCTTGCTTTTTAATAATTAATAACAATATGTAAATTAAGTTCATAATTAGAATTAGCCATGCGGTTAATACTATACTTAGCAGAGTCCTTGCTTCAATTGTTGTAGGATTGAGTGGAAATATTTAAGGAAAATATAAATGAGGTTAACCACTCCAGAGGCAGCAAATTACTTACATATAGGGCTGCATCAAACAAGGTAACAGGGAAATAATATGGCTCCACCACTCTAAGAGAGAGAACTTCGGTTAGCATATCTCATAAAAATTTAATACATAAATCTTATGAGAAACACTACCCAAATGACAAAATTTGTTTCCAAGCGAGGAGCATCACATAATAGGTATTCAAAATGAATTCATAATACTTCTGGAATCTAGGTGAAACTGAAAATTTTTCTTCCAATCCCAAACAAATTAATATATTACACCTGAGATGACATAACTGAAGGTGACTCTGTTCTGATGATATATCTTTTATCCAATATAGATATCATTTTTAACAGCAAAAAAATTCATCATCATCTTTGGACTGAACAAGAATTAGAATCAATTAATATTTCCTTTCAAAATTCATTTTACAATACATATAGTGATAGGAATACTTTAACGGCTTCAATGATTAATTATGATAGATATACTATACTGACGTTGAGTGATCTATAAGAAATTCATGCAGGTAATTAATACTTCAAAGAAAAATAAAAAAAACTCACCCTCTGTTTGGGATTTTTAAGTCTCTGAAAGTATCTTTCCAGCTGCAAAAAGCAAATACCGACCAATTAGACTTAAATATACAATTATTTCCTAGGCTTGATAGTTAATTTATCGCAAAAGACAAGTGCAAACTTAACAAAAATAGCAAAAATTAAATCAGCTTATGGCAAAAGTACAATATCATTTCACTCTGGTTCAATTCAGCTGCACAATTCACACAGCAAACTAAAATTAACAGCAACAAAGGAAAATGCAATTCCATTATGTTTCCATTTCTTAATTTACTGATAGATCATAGTTTTATTAGGCTTTGGTAAAGCCAGTTATTACCTTAGTTCGATCTATAATGTGCAAGTAGTAAGACACAGGCTTCCCAGTCCACGAGACGGATCCTCTCAATGGTGACATCTCTGACACATGCATGATTGTTCCAATATCTTTTTATTAATCATCACACATTAGATGATTTTTGAAGCAAGAGTAATGAAAGGAAGAAAAAAATTATTAGATAATAAGCAAAAAATTTATCTATAAGGTTGAGGCAGAAGAAAAAACTTTGGTTAGAACCCAGCAACAGAATTCAAAGGGCATCTTTTCTTTGAAAATACTATGAAAACCAATGATTTGCCAAAATTATTTACCCCAATAAATGTGCATCACCTGTCCCCTAAATAAAAATGGACATAATAAAGTGTTTTCAGTTACAAATTTGAAATTCCTTGGACATTATCAACATTCAAATGGGTATTTGATGTTACGAAGAAACCAACGAAAAAATTTTAAATGAAAAGTCAGAGTTAAATTATAAATCCACACATTCTAAAAGGGCAAAAAATTGTCATTGGGACATTTGCAGACTAATAACCACCAACATATAGGTCTCTGAGCAGAAAATCAAGCAAAAGTGCAACATTCATAAAAAATGACGGCTAACAGTATGACACTATAATAACTTTAACAAATTGATCAAAAAAGGCTATTCGGGCTTCCAGCCGGGTGGTCTCCCTCCATTCTGCCGACGTTTCGGAACACGAGTCGGGTTCCATCCTCAGGGCTAATGGTGAGTGGATGAAGTTTGCCAGCTTGTTTACTTTTCAGTTGGTTGTAAGGTCTAACGTGATTGGCTCGGAGGCAGCCAATCTTATTTTCTTAAGTGCCGGTTTCCATGCATTACTCAGTGAATACCCTGTGACACGATTGAGGGTGTTAGTTGCCAGCCGGATCTCGATGGATTCCTTAACCAGTCTTTTCCAGAAATCAGTCTCGCGGCATAGAATTTTCACGTCATCCCACTTTACCCTATGATCGGATTCAATGGCGTGTTCTACAACCGCGGATTTTTCCGGTTGGTTATTCTGCCAACCGGAAAAATCCGCGGTTGTAGAACATTGAATCCGATCATAGGGTAAAGTGGGATGACGTGAAAATTCTATGCCGCGAGACTGATTTCTGGAAAAGACTGGTTAAGGAATCCATCGAGATCCGGCTGGCAACTAACACCCTCAATCGTGTCACAGGGTATTCACTGAGTAATGCATGGAAACCGGCACTTAAGAAAATAAGATTGGCTGCCTCCGAGCCAATCACGTTAGACCTCACAACCAACTGAAAAGTAAACAAGCTGGCAAACTTCATCCACTCACCATTAGCCCTGAGGATGGAACCCGACTCGTGTTCCGAAACGTCGGCAGAATGGAGGGAGACCACCCGGCTGGAAGCCCGAATAGCCTTTTTTGAACATATTCGCCGGGAAAGCATCAGATTTTATTTAACAAATTGACTTTCAGTGCTTTTTGTCATGTCATTCGTAAAGCATCAACCATTGCAGAAAGATAAAACACATTCTATTTTGTTTAATAAATGCTGCTAGGAACATTGCAACAATTATAGCTTCCCACATAAAAATCTTTGTACACATTCTCTTGATTCAGATATAGAATAGACTCGAGAGATGATAGCCTCATTAATTCCGGTCACAATCAGTTCACAAAATAACACAAGCATGTACATTAACATGCTACAATGAATCATTTAGAGCACTTTCAGGTGATAATGGATAAGATCATTTGACTATAAATAGATTGATAGGTGGGAGGAGGGGACAATTATAGATAATATTTATAGTAAACTCACCACTAAGATTCCTATCAGTGATCCTGAAGTTCAGAGGACAAAAAGACTTGGATGACACGATGCGTGCTCCATCTTTGAGATCAGCAAATCGCTCTTTAAGCGCATGGTCAACAGTTGGCCCAAATGCAAAATTGTTCACAAAAACAATTGTGGCTCCCACTATCTTTTCTCTGTGGCCGTCAGTCAAGAAATCCCCTCGAATAAGTTCATAATTTCCATACTTCTTCCCATACCACTTCATCCACTTCCGGAAGTTTACGTTCATGCTCTGAAATTAGAATTAGAAGGATTTCATTTAAGTATCTTCCACAGTGCATATGCAACAAATAATTATTTTTTTTCATTCTTAATTTTGCTATAGTATTTGAAAGTGAACATTTTTCAATTTAATGTAAACTCTGACAATCAGTGTAAAATAATTTCACAATTGAATTACATTACCTCAGCATATTTAGATGGGACTTCAGCTTTCTCGACTCCAAAACAAATTTTGCATGGAGTTGCAGCTGCCATTTGCAGAACTACCTGACCAACACCTGAACCAAGGTCGACAAAAACATCTTCATTGGTGATCTCTATTTGGTCAATCATCTGGCATACCAAATCATAAGATGTTTCCCCATACACCTGATCAGAACAGAATACACTTTCATTAACATTCAATTATTTGACAAACACAAGAATACAAATTAATTGAATTTAATACAGGAGCTTTAAGAGAATAAATAAATTTATAAAAATGAAATTAAAACTTGATAGCAACTTATATATTACTGAATGAATTTCAGGCGATGAAACACAATGAAACTTACAACAAAGCTAGTTATAAACAAGGACTTCTAAGATATTGCCAAAGTCTTGTACACAGAAAGATTAAGATGTACAATATAATTTACCTCTGGTGAAAATGGCTCATACTGATTAAGCTTTTCTGGATCAGTAACAGCTTGGTTGTAGACTTGCTGCAATATATGCCGCAACAGGCCCCTAGATGGTCTTTTTGCTGACCTATGGCTGGATATCCCCTTCTGCAATACAAAATCCAACATTCACTACATTATAACAAAATCACAAGAATTAAAGTGCTAATTACCTTCAAAAATATGGAAATTTTCGAGACAGTAAAAGTCACTTCAAAGTATGAAGTGTAGAATCAATTGTTTGGTAGAACCAGAGTGACATATCTGGTGATATCATGAATAGATCAATTAAATTCAATGGCATCCTGATTTTTATGCAAATCAGGGCTGATTTTGCAAGAGAATTATTTGTTTAAAAATTATTACATGATAAACTAATAAAAAATTTTAGATTTCAACCAGTATTGTGATCAATTAGGTATTAAAAGATGACCAATCTCCCTCAGGCATATGCCATTGCAAGAGTAATTTAATTCCCATGTACATTCTACCAATGATAAATAGGATATCTCAAATTTCCACCCAACTCTCCTCCCTCCCAATAACATTGTACTAAAAGGCGAAAAGCTGCTTTTTTCCAAGTAAAACGATACTTGGCCACAAATACCATTGCAGTGCATTTACCAGATGGAAATTCACAATAGGGCCTAAGGTAAATGGTTAAGACCACATATTTCTGTACCACATACCCAACATATGCACATGTAATTGGGTGTTTGAATAGAACAAGAGAGCGATCTACACTTTTCTTTGGCATGAAAACTTTCAAAACATTAAATATGCCAAAAAAATGCTATCTCGTAATAGTATGAATGTGCTCCTCCCTGATGCTCTGCCAGTACAAGTTGAGGCTAACCGACTAGAGGATGTTTACCTTTTAAGTCAAAGATTATCATCCATACAGGACATAAAATGACCAGCATAGCCAGCCAAATGTTCCTACATTAAACAGATCACTCAAAGAATTTCCATAATGCAACCAAACTAACAACATACCTAATTTATCTGATTATTCTTTGGCCAAATCTGAAAGTAACACTCAATAGTCAGCCCTAAATAATCCCATCCCATATTGAATTTAACTTGAAGCACTGACAGAAATATATAGCTCATTCATAAAAAAGCAATTATTAGAAAAAAAACCCAGGATAATAACCTGTCACTCATGGAAATGCATATGTAAAAGTATGAATCACAGAAAGATCTCTGGGCCAAACAAGCTAGATGGGGAATTGATGCGCAAAATTCTCATTAGCATTAAATGAGTTAAATGAGAATATTTTATACAACTGTATTTAAGGTTGTGTAATTAATTTTTCTATAATGAGAGTTCAAAACACAACCTGAAGACTGAAAAAAAAATTCTCAGTAAACTACACCGATGTCCTTATTGTTGGTACCAAGCGTGTATAAGCACGGGATAGTAAAATTTCCCACGATTGAAGTGGGATAAATAATTAAACACTCACTTTTCACCAGTTTCACCAGTAAAGGCTGCCACAGCACCTTAGCATTAGGCACTGAGCAATCCTTCAAAGAAGTCACAGGAACCTACACAATATTTGCATCAAGAACAAGGAAAAAGGACAGGAGGACGGGAAATAAGATTCTACAGTATTTCATAAATCACTCTAAAGCTCAATGATTCTAGATAAAGGTTGGAACAACTTCCACCTAAACTGCCAAGTATTTCCGTAACTCATCTCTGGCCCAGTAAGATAAAAAAAGCACTGACTCCAAGAAGCTACAATATCACTTGGTGTGAAATTAATCCTCATCAACTCAAGCAGTTACTACAGCAGCGTAAACTGAAGATCTACTCTAGTGAATCTGAATATCGAAAATCAGAACCAAATCCTTCATAACCTTCCTTCAATCAATTCCTCCCAAATTCACCTTTTCAAAGTGCTAGAGAATGTCTCATTATGTCCCAAAAAATAAAAATATTCCATTTTCACACCTCTGATTCATTTATCTCACATCGCCATGCAAGGCCATTTCTACGGCCACTTCTAAGGCCATTTAATCTTCTTCATCCAATGATACCACAAGCTTTCCTTTGAATTTCATGTTATTGTGGATTTCCCAAATCAATACTGTATAATAGTTATCACTGTGTGACAGGATTTTAATGATTATTTTAACATGATGAGTTTTCACAGAGAGAGAGCCATTTAGTTGGCATGCAGAAATCAATCAATTTTCTCCTTTCTCAGCAAAACTTGTACACATTACTATAAAAGTAAAACCCTCACTAAACAAATATCCAATCCTAAACCTGTTCTGAACATCTCTAAAAAAGTCTGTATCGATGAATTTTTCTCTATTATTACACTAAGATTTCCTAAATTGTATTTGACTAGCTTCGTAAGATGAGATAAATTAGCAATTGATTTTATGCACCAAAATTACTTCAGTGTGTAACCAAGGAAGGAGGAAAATGAGGGTTGCACCTCACAATAGTATTGGTTCTGGTTCCACGTCCTCATACTTCACTGTCTAGTCCAGTACCCAAACTACTATTACTTCCACCACAACCGGTAGAATATCGAGTATGGACCTACCTTGATCGTTTAAAATAACAAACAATAAGAATATATTTCCATTAAGTCATATATCGTAATTTAACTTCTTCCTTGACCCAAGCTTCCTCATTGAAAATGTAGATTCATAGGAATGCAAGAGAGAACTTTTCCCTAGCTTTATGAGTGGAAAATCTTATTGACCTAATAAAAGGTTAGTCATTTGTTATATAAATAACTTCGATTTCTTTTGCTCTATGCAAGCCTTCATATATACTTCACTCACTCTATGTTTCAAACAAATTTTTGCTTAGATAAGAGAGGGTAGAGCTCAACTCAGGCTAACAATAAGAATTAGGCGTTTCCTAGAATAAGAGTTTCCTAAACCACATCGCAATGTGAAGATTTCTGTCGTTGGTTTTTCTAAGGCTTCACCTGGGCTTTGAACTACGACCATTTTGTCAGAATTCTATCCTACCTTCATATCGCCTCTCCTCCCTACTAAATTCACTCCCTCCTTCCATCAATCGTTCTACTTGTCATGAAAGAATTTCATCGTACAAGCTTTGTCCCACCTGTCTGCTAATTGAATTTTTTCCTCTCTCCCCCTGGTTTATTCTTTGTTAGCTTTTATATTGCTATTGTGTTTTGTATAATTGTGTTCTGTTAAAATGTTCACTGTAAATGATCACTGCTGCTTGTGAAAATTTATTTAAATAAATAAAAGAGTCAAACGCTCATTCCCCAGGCCACCACTAGGTTTCCAAAATTTTTCTCAACCGTACATTCAAAAAGGCAATACTGCACGGAAACACTAAACTAACACGTTTCGCCACGGAGGAAAGAATTCCACCAAGACCTCCAGGGTCAGACGTGAGAGGGGTCATAAAACTGCAAGTCCTACCCATTGTCTGAGGACACAAAATAGACCGGAGGAACCCTCCTTCCCAGTAATCCCACCTCATCCACCCCTTCTGAGGAGGAAGTACAAAGAGACGAAAAGCTCCCTCGCCGCCCTCAACATATGCATCTGTACACCCAATCCCCTCCCCCCACCTAGAGTACACATGCCCCCTCACCCTACCCACAATCCTCCTGGCCACACTTCCGATCGGTGGTAGCGAGCGACGTGAGGCCTCTCACGTAGGCAGCAGAGTCTTGGGCAAACACCCTCTCGGAGGGCTATGAAGAAGATGTGGGAGGGAGGGGTCGAAACGTGGGGTCCTTCCCCGAAAGAAGCATGTGCGGCCTTACGCATTGGAATTAGGGCCCCGATCGCAGATGCCCGACAACGAGATCGACCGACACGAGCCGGGAATAGCTCGGGGCGCTGAAACAGCCCGCCACATCACCTGTTCCGCGACCAGCGGAAATAAGGGGAAATACTTCCTCCCTTCCCTTTCAGCTGCGTAAGGGAAAAACAACAAGGTCGGGGAAACATTACGTCCCGACACCACAGAGGACCGAGACGATCTTCTCGTGTTGCCGATCGCGGGGAAAAGAAACACGACGGTAACATCAGAAGTTCGCTCACCTGCAAACTTTGACAACGTGGTGTCTCTATCCGAAAGATACGATTGCTCGGATAGAACTCGGAACTAAATTATTTTAACTCAATGAAGTGAATCTCATCTGACGTGACGTTGAAGAAAACATTTCTGGGATATTCTGAACACGAACCTGGCTGGAAGTCACCGCTTAATAGAGTTCGAACAATGATTTTTCAAAATTCAATCCCAAGCAAGAGATAGAAACAAGCTGCAATCTATAAAATAATACGCTTTGTTTCACAAACGCTTCAAATTTCTCGCGGTAAATGGTAGATTACCACTAATGTGTTTACATTATTGAGATTTTTTTTTATTTAATCGGAGGAAATTGCTCATATTAGTGTAATAAAAACGGAATGATAAAGAACTGTAAAGGTCGAAAGTACTAGGATAGGCGATTATGCATTAGAATGATAAATTACCGGACACACTAATCAAAAAATGCTTCAAAATACTGACATTGACACGAAAATATGATGCTGCCAAGCTGCAGGTAATACTAGATTAGGTATTGATGATAGTATGCCAATAGTTGAAATCACATATTCCAAGAAATGTATCGAAAGAGGGCATTTCTGAGGAAATGAATTGCAAAGTGAAACAGCAGGGCAGTCTAATTAATTACTAACTACCTGACCAAAAGCAAGACACGCACGTGTCATTTAACTCGTAAATTCATGGACCAGAGGAAAAAACATTCGCTCGACAAAAAAATAACAAGACGCAAGGCAGGTTTCTCCCACGAAATGATCGAAAAAAGTCAAGCCTTCAATGTGGCTACGATTGGAGATTCGACTGACAACTAAAACAAGATCGTTCGACAGAATATTGAGTGTCAGGAAAAGAAATTCTCACGTGTAGTTCCCTAATCATTTCCTGGGCAGAGTCAAAGTCAATGAACTTCCATAAAATTCAATTCACGATGAACACCTGACAATAAGCGATGGATAAATAAAAGAAGATTAAAATAAACCTTTAACTGAAAATTTTCCAAGGACAAATTTTCCATTTTTTTTGACTGGTGTAGAGTGCCAGAAGGCTTAATGTAATTTACACCCGTTGACTAACTCCATGACCTACGTTAACAGCTGGTTAATATGACATCGAATTCAAGGACGAAGATTGAAAAATGATCGTATTCCATCCCTCACGTACTTGAAACGTAGCCACGAAGCCAATCTCCAAGTAGAAAGCTCGTTAATCGAAGAGAGCATCCATTGAAAAATATCATATCATTATCAGTTTGAACAAATATAAGTAGGTAAATGTAGGTACCTCTTCCTTAATTACTAAAGTTACTAGTTACCAACTTCCACAATAATTTGAAGTACCTCCTTCGACAAGATTTTTTTACACAATAACAAAGGGCCTTCACTGGTCATCGTTTCATTTAAGTAAAATTAATTTACAATTCCAAATGAGAAGCAGTTAAAATATCTATTGGATACGAGTGGAAGACTGACGTAAGTTTATCAATGAATCGATGCCATGACCTTCACCCAGTGATTAAAAATAAATCCTTTCGCGCTGAGCAGCGGCCAGAGACACTTCCGGTGGCTGTGAAATGCGTGAACGCGCTTGATTTTGCACTCGGAAAAACGTAATTCTCACTCTATAATTAATATCAACATTGCAAATTAATGACGTGAAATTAAAGAGTTCCATAAACAAATTAAAGGTTAGCATATAGTTCCACAATTTAATTTAAAGCTAAGGAGTATTATCACTAGGAAGAACTCGATATCGGTGGAAGAATAGGACAAATATTTGAATTCATACATAAAACACCACTTCGAGGACTCATTGATTCCCGACTTTAAGCCTAGCGAAGACAACGTTTAAGAGTCTTTAAAACGCCATCATATAACCACGCATGAGCTAAACTCGAACTAAAATTTTACCTGAAATCAATGCACCACGAATACAGGAGATAACCAACAGTGAGTGACTTGACATAATCAAGGTATCGCGTTAGATTTTTCTCGATTTTAAAGTCATGGTACCATTATACAGCATCTCGTAAATAAAAGAAGGGAAGTATATGCAATGGAGCAAACTAGCAATTAACATGAATTGCACCGATTCAATAACGAAAAATTTCCAAGTAATTTCCTATTCATGAGTCACAAAAACGAAGTTTCTTATGCCGAAGATTTTAGGTGTTCTCAGGATAAGAGAGGAAACGAAAATCAATTCCTTATTGATATAGAAATATTTCCAGCAGGGAAAAGAGCATCCGTCCTGCATGGTTTTTAAAGAGACATGTGCTAGAGCCTGAGGAAATTGGGATTAGCCTAATTATTTAAACAATCATTAGTCATTAATAACATAAATTACTTTGAACCCTTCTGGTAGCAAAGCGCAGCAGAAAACAAAATTGCGAGCGAAAATGCGATGCTAAGTGATGTGCCAAACGGGAAAGTCACGACCGGGTTGAGGTAGGCATTCAGCCGGCTTACAACACGAACCTTAACCTAGAACAAGTCATCTAGGCTTGCAGCCAGCCGAGAGCGGTCCACCAATACGCGCATGCCTGCCACATCGAATAAGCCGCCAGTTCGCCTTTCGCTCTAAAAGCAGGAATCGAAATCGAACAAATTTAAAGAAGGGCTTTCGTAGCGCGTAAAAAATAAAGTTAACATTTTTTCCTATCGATGATAAGTACCTTTACCATAAGCATCACTAGAACAGACTAAAACAATTATGCAGTTGTATGGATTACTATCACAAAAAGTGGCGCGTTGATTCAAGTATGGGGAAAAATTAACAGTTATAATGGCATAAAATTCTTGTTAACGCGTAAGTTTACCTCGAAAACTTTTAAGAGTTAAAAAATCAGTTAAAGCTCTTTATCATCATCTATTCAGAAATATATGAGTGCAATAAATAAAACACGATAGAAATGACATGCTAAATATGTAAAATTAATGTCTTATTCGAACTTATAAAATATTAAGATAATTTATAAAAAGCCATTATTGAATCAATTAGAACATATCAACACACTAGAAATCATACGAAATGGACAGAATCAATAACTAGCCGGTTCTAAAGCTCAAAGGATATTCAGCGAAAGTGAATTATTGTGATGAATTAAAAACTGAATACAGGAAATCGCAGGTGACCGAACTCCAGAATGACAGTTGGAACTGTATCACTCGCAGTCGTCCTAAAAATAATTGACAAAACATACATAAGTCCTGATATAAATTATAATATAAATTCGATTTTAACGCGCAGAAGGGAATAACATATCAACGTATCTAGAAAAATGTGCGCGTTTAGAGAAAATACACTTGAGGTTAGTCATTTAATGTAACCAAAGTCTTCTAAACCAGTGTCAATGTATTTTTAATACGAAATACAAAAATGTAAACACCGCAAAACGAACATGCAGGAAGTTACAGCAGCTTTAAAAGCCCAATCGATAACGTCGTCGACCTCCACTTAGTGATAGAACCTTCTGATATCCAAGAATAATATTAAAACCCCAGATAAATCTGTTATGATGATAAAGTGAGACCAGTGACAAACGAAGTTATGAATATCGACCGACGTCAACTACTAAAAGCGTGACTCAGCTATAACTGATCGGGGAGAAGGTGAATACACAGAGACTTGCGATTATAAAAAAAATACTGGGAGAGTGGGAGGAAATAATGTGTAATAGGTTAAGGTCACAATGTGGGCAGAGCAGTGAACCCCAGCTCGCGGGGCGCCATGTCCAAAACCGCGCCGCGAGGTGAGGAAGATATCCATCCACAAGGAGAGAGAAGTCTGGGGAGGTCAGCTTTAAAAGGTGGCAGGGTCTCCTTTCAGTCACTGTAAGTCGCAAGCGCACTGGCGGCAAGAGGGGGGAATGGATCCAGAGAGATCGGTGCGATGTGGCAACGCCGCTTCCTCTTGTTATGTAGCGAGGGCAGTGGCCTCAAAATATCCCACCCCCCACCTCCATACGCACCGAACGAACGACGGACTCTCTCGGCAAAAGCTCCGAATGCGTCGGAAGAAAATCCGACCGAGGTGCAACTCGGATAAAACATTCTAAGATTAGAAATGATAAGACTTCAAAATGATCGCATTAAGATTGATAATCCTGAGATTCACCTCGACGCAAAACTAAGATTTCCCCAACCTGGCGTTCGATTCGAGCGCACAATCGTAAAAGGCATCGTCCACGCAAGCGTAGACTAGCAGTTGAAAAAATCAATCGAGAACGAACTTGATACACCAGAGAAAACCTAATGCATCAATGACTGCTTCTCGAGTCTAGACGTTCACATTACAGAGGAGAACTATAAAAATAAAAAGCCAAAAATAATTAGCATTATCGTTACTTCGAAATATTACCGAATAAAAAAAATGAAGACGGAATTAAATTGAATATGCTCGTAAAACAAACACGAACAAACAAATTTACATAAAAATATATTTTTGACGAAAATAAACGAATAAGAAACACAAATAACACATTCAATAAAGAACGACTTCAACGTCGTGAATAATAGGCACGATATACCACAATTGTTACTTGAATGCGGGGGTTGAAACGGGAGAAAAATGACAATCTTGAACTTCAGCCCGACGCGTCGGCAGATACCAAAGCGGATAATAGGTGCAACTACGAGCAGTCGCGGCATCAGAAAATTATACGTAGGAGCTATGCTTCTACGAGATTCTCAGATGCATCGTTACGTAACGTTCGGAGTTTGAAGAGAGGGAAAATAGACGAGCGAGAGAGTCCGGAGGAATTCATGTCAAGGGAAACGACACTTTCACGTATTACTATGGGGAAAAGTAGATCGGAGAGAGGGGAGGGGAGGTAGAGGCGAGAGAAAAACCAAATGCCCGGAGATATTGAGCGAGAGAGAAAGTCCAAAACAAACACTCAGCACAGCCTGGGAACAGAGCAAAGAATAATAGCTCATGATAATTCGGAAACAGAACTGTCAACTATCCACACCTTCAAGCAACAACCAAAACAAGGCCAAGTACATCGTAAAAAAGCTAATATACACATTAGGAGGTTACTTCCATGGATTAAGTAAGCAACAGAGCAAAGTGTGAGGACTGATTAAAAGGTCCAATCAAGCATGGAACACTGCCAATGAATCGCGCCAGATATCGTTCACCTAAGGGTAAGTCGTAATTAGCAAAAATAGAATCAAGCGAACAAAAACTTGAATCAAAACAATGAAATCTAACTTTTCCACTGCGAACAGAAAACATTAGCATAACAATGAAAGCCACGAAGTATTTCATGAATAATACCGCTCATTCTTATTAACAAAAAGGTAGCTGGTCTGATACGTTATAACAGCAGGAAATGTTAACTCATTAGCTGAGCGATCTAGAGTTTGTCCCGGCAATAGGTGCATCTATATTCAATCATGATATTATGAAAAATTAACAAGGATAAAAATTAGGGTCCATTCCTAATTAAGTCCCGTAACGTAAATAATCGCATTTCACAATCTACGATCAAAAAGGAACAACGTCTAACCACCTCAATGCAGAGGGAGGAGATGCATGAAAGGCTGCGCGGGGGATCAAAAACCTCGCGGAATTCCGGGTAGTAGGACTTACTTCCCGAAGAGGTTTAAAAAAAATAACCCCCTAAAAAAAGACACGGAAATTCGGCGGAATGTCAGTCGAACACACAACCTGCCGGTCATAATCCACTTCAGGCCCAACCGTATTGTGTGACACGGCGACCATCCCAGACGCCCTGTTTAAAACCACGACGGCATCTGGCGAGAAATAATCAATACATACCCACCCAACAAAAGACGACAGCAATTGAGCCATGGGAAAAGGGGTGGCGGGGTAATGGAGGGAGGGGAATTGAAAAAAGACCGTGAGCTAAGAGAGAGAGGGTGAACCAAACACTGGTGCAGGGGGAGAGTAGGGGGAAAGTAGCGTGGGTGGTACCTTATGGGTGCCGGACTGAGGTAAATGAGAGTGGCTGAGTCATAACACGAAGGCGGAACGTGAGAGGGGAAAGAGCCAGCGGAGGACGACTCTGGGATTAAGCGAGAGAAGCGGGAACTAAAAAACTATAGCTCCGACAGGGGGTTTTGGACGCTGAAGAGGGCTGGGGGGGAGGCAGGAGTGAGAGGGGGAGGGAAGTGAAAAGGGGTGAAACGCCAAGCAAAGGGAAGCTGGAATCAATACGGGGGACCCGGGACCGCTGACGCCGCTCCAGAGCGTCTGGTTAAAGATGCGCTCATACGATGTCCCCCTTTAAAGACCAGAGCAGCTGATTCACGAACACGTGGCAACGCGGCCGTGCACATAAGGCCGCGGCCGCCCACTGCGCATGCGCCCACAAATACGACGGCTTATTTCGGGACCGTAAACAGGGAATCGATTGAAATCGGAAATAATGGGATTTTACGTCCGTCACGGGAAGGAGAAGCGAAGAGTTGTGACGCTAGCCACTCTTGCCAAAGACCGCATCCATCCATTCAACTGAAACCCTTATAACTGCAGGTCGAAAAGAATGAAGGGCATGGGTGGATCGAAAATTTTCCTAAGAGAACAGGACTCATTTCATAAGTGGACTGATCGCCTTTTAAATTGGGTATAATAGTCATCGACAATCCAGAAAACGATGAATCTCACTCTCAGATCCGGAATACTCTTTGAGGCTTAAGCTTCCGCAAGAGGCAGAGAGAAAGAATCTGGAGTACAAAAGAAAGCATCGCAGCACAAGGTCATGGAATACAGAAAGACAACATCACATTATTTTTCATGGACCGTTAACAATCATTTCAAAACGAAAAACTTAATAGAAATTAATGAATGAGTTTAAAGCTAAAACATAGAAGTTCGTATGGCCTGCAATTCACTCGACTGTAGAACTATGAGCACTATTTCCTTTCGCACGCAATGCGTGAGGTATTTTTTAGGGAGGATTTAACGCAAGAACGTATGGTTTAATTTTCCCGAAGACGCAGCCCTCTAAGCTTGAGAACTCGCACAGGTCTAACATGTACTTATGTATGAATAATTACTTTCAACAACATACCTAAATTCCTTTAGGACGAAAACATTCCAATCTACGCAAACTTTAGTAGAGATTCAAAACATTGTAGGGATACGAGCCTGGTAAAAAAATATCAACTCTAAAGAAGAATTGGAAAAGTAAGGCACATTTTTCTACAACGCCATTTGCAACATTTAATTTCCATGGGGCACAGTGTTGACGCGTGAAATCCTTAACCACCTCCCAACAAGAAACCAATCCTATGCGATAGAAGAATGGAAGAAAACACCGCGGTTGCCACATGTACTAGCGAAGGCTAGAGGTTCGACACCTTTGTTCCTGGTGCATCAGCGAAGGAAAGATTGCGACACGCTGCCTCACTGATTAGCAAAGGTACGTAAAGCACACCCAACTGGGGAGAATAATGGACGAGCGAGAAGAACGCAAGGAAAACCTCTTTCGGCAACACGTTAATGGCTCCTCACTCATTGATTTACAGCCTCTCGTGGCAGCCACGGCGAATGCTGAAGGTGGTAAAGTCTGTGCGGAGGCTGGCGGCGATGAAAAAAGCGAACCTCAAGAATTGCGCCGCGCCTGTATAAAGCGCGGAAATGGTTTCCAGGACCATAGATACGATTGGCTAATACAGCTGCGGTGCAGTAAATTTCATGGAACATCAGAAACACGTGCATACATTCATACGCATTCGCAGAATCTGGACCGCTGAATCAAATACCTACCACATGAAAAGTGGTTATGCATTTCCGAAAACAACGATGACTACTCTTTCATATGATTTTATTTGATTGAGGAGTAAGTCAAATAAAATCATATGAAAAACCTATTAACATGTATAATATTCATATTTGATTGCATTCAATGTTCAATTACATCAACTCCTCAACTTTTCTCCATTACTACTACCTAGGATATCACGCGCCACAAAAGAAAATGTGGAACAGTGAACTAGTAGGTAACTCTTCCAATTATTTACCTATTTTTTATCATGGATTCATATGCTGGTTATAAAGAATTCCTTTCTTCAAACATTTCCCGGGAGCTATAGGACATGAGCCTTTACGTAACGCAATGAGGGTGACCTACTTATTCCCGAAATCACACCCAGAGCCAATTCCTCCATGCCAACGAAATCAACTCCATACAGCTAACAGCGGTCACGGTCAAATAAAATTCTTTCGCGTTAAAGTCAACCGCGCACACAACTACTCACTCTATATTAACTCAAGATACGAGCGAAGTACAGGGAAAAATCAGTCCCGTGTGACATTGAAAAAAAAACAACTCGATTTTAGCGAGTCAATAGAGTTTTTCCCACAAAATCTCATGAATATGCGAGCGCGCAACGTGGAGGGACGAAAATATTCAACCATGACGGACCATCAGTTTTCCATTCAAATGTTATATCGTCATTGTGAAGGGGCCCAGCAGGGTAAGCGATGAATGAAAGTCCAATGCTGACTGCACAGTATAGCATGTTAACAGTAAATAAAGATGACGGGAAATTTTACAAGACTGACAAGTGACTATAGTAAATTACTCAATACATCAGGGAAACGGATTGGGGCTGCAGAAAATAAAATTTCTAAATAACTTCCGGCTAAAACTCGGTAACTGAAAACACAAAAAATAAACTTATAATCCAGAAACCGAAAAAAATATCAAGGAACGCATTCCGCCTCTTGGTGTTCGCATTCAGCTGTGTGCAGATAGAAAGTTCAGCAACCAGTTGCAGGAAAACTAGACCAACAGCTCACAAAAAGCCAGTAAAATGCCAAATTATCAGCTGTGTTCAGTCGCTTCACAAGCAGTGGCGCCGACACCATGGGGCCCGAGCCCCCTCAAAAATTCGTTATGGGTGTGAGGAAAAAATGTGCCAGACTTGTCGATTTTCTCCGAGTCGAGTGTCCAAATATCGAGATTCGAGTTATCTAGGTTCTAATGTTGATCATATGACTCTTCTTAATTGCTTAAAAAAACTTAAAACTCGGTACTTATAAAATTTCCCGGGGCAAGATCCCCGGTTTGGGCCCCCCCAATATTTTTTGTGAGTCGGCATCCCTGTTCACGAGCTATTAAACATACGTTGCTCGAGTCTCTGAATTAGTGTCTGAGAAATACTTGAATAAGAATCTTCCCACTATTACCTGAAGGACAGAAAATACAGCATCTTTGCTCAAAACTCACAGCTGAGCAAACTGAGCATTAAAATCAGTTAGCTGCTAACGGTGACGCAATTAATGCTCAAAAACATCTTCACTGGCAGAACAAGAGCTCATTAGGGTTACGCGAAAGTGGAAAACAAGCAAAAACTACGGTAACAAGACTTCTCATCTGACGTCCCCTGATAAACACCCTAGAGGTAGCTCGCAGGGTATTATGTAGATGAACTAGACCGTGACTGGACTTGTAGATGGGTAGCACCGAATATGATGCTAAATACATGGTACAACCCAACCACCTCTTCCACACCCAAAGTGACTACCATGACACTACTCCGATACTAGCCGAAGAATAACCACAGACACGACTAATCAAGCTACAAGTTATCTATGGAAGGACTGGAAAGCAGGTGATATTCAGCCTGAAACCTTTGCACTCGACCGCTGGCGCGGCAACAGTACATAAAAAACTATACCTAGCACGCAACTGAAGGGGGAACTGTAATAGCCTAAATTGAGACAGGTGCGGGGCAGGTGCTGCGGAACACCACTCGTGCCCCCCTAAATTTCGGACCCCCCCTCTCCTACAGACTGAAAGGGAGACCAAACTTAACCCCTCTGCAACTCGATTTTCCCCTCCCTTGCGTTACGAAAGCCCAAAATGGAGCAACCACGACGGATGGGTCCCAAACAATCAAGAGCAGGAGAACGCGGGCAAGCAACCCCTTTTCCCTACCAGAGCATTCGAAGGAGAACAAGGAGCCCAGCGATAACGCCGAACCACGGAGCTCGCAGCGCTTTCATTAAAATAAAAAAATAAGGAAGGGAGAAAGGGAGAACTTGGCCTATATTCCACATCGCCGACGCATTGAGAGCACATACGAGAGTTCAGATTCAAAGTGCAATATCTGACAGAGAGCAATGCACACAGCCTGAATATGCAAAAGCGAAGACTAAGGCGGCAGGACTGTACTCAAAACGCCTTCACTTTCATGTAAGAAACGTTAATGACGGTCTTCACCAAGGTCCGTTCGAACTCTATTTACTCCAATCCAGCATTACCGAACCCGATCTTTGAATGGAAAAAATAAATATCAAAACAAATGCGCCAATGCCTTATATACCACCACCCTGAATACTATTCTAGAGGACCAACGTTAGCCCGATAAGGTAAAAAGTTAACCCAAACATGGTTTCTTCATTTTTTTGCCTATTCCGATAACCCCAATAAACTTATCGCGATTGGTGATATAAAATCTTACTTTGGCACATAAAAAAGGCGTCAACCAACAGATACAGAACTAGCGAAATACACTACGAAGAGATAAAACGACAAATAAAACCTCGATACTTCTCAAATCCAAACTTAGGAAAGGTCCGCAGGACACCTGAAGGTAAGCCAGGTCTGCAGAACTGAAATAAAGTTTTAGAGGCAATCACTTACCCTCTGAACGATTCCATCGATGACTCTGTTGAACTTGTCACATACTCCTTTCATGCTCTCATAGCTGAAAGCAAACAATATCGAAGGTAAGAGACGCCATCAAGACAGAGAGCTACCAACAAAGAGTAAACCACTGGAAAAACGTGAATTTGGCAACAATTTCGCATCTTACTACAAGATAGCATATCATATCCCCTACAAGAAAAAATGGTAAACTACCATCGGGATACAATTATTTGATTTCTTTAAATCGTGCAGTAAATCCAGATTCTCATTTACGACGATGCATGACAATGACGACAATCAACTTACCTTCTAGTGTCATACTCATGGAGGATGCCATTGTCTAGGGGCTGCTTGAGCTCCGGATAATCTTCCGCGACCCATCTGTAATAGGATTCCAAAAGTTAGTACCATCCCATAAGAGACACCTTAAAATTATCACAATAGAACAAGGAAATTTTAAAAAACCACTTAGAAATCACCGACATTCATATTCTTTCCGTTCACAGATGACACAAGGAAGGCACAAGCAAATGAGAAGGAAGAGCTAAACTCTGGTCTTACATTAGATAAATTTACAGAAACTGATTTTCCTGATAGGAAGAAAGCAATGCACCCATTTAAATAGGGAACGCATTTAATAAGGTAGACGAAATGAATCAAAAAATGTTGACAACAGAAGGGAGGATTAAGAGGTAGCGTATTTAATCAAATCTGATGATTTACTAAACAGAAATTCCAAAACATGCAACCCATAAATTTAAGATAGATAAATGTGTTGGCACTCGTTCGGAGGAATATGTATACTGATTGTAAGTAGTTGCACTAAAAGTATACTACCCAGCAGTACCATGAAAGGTGACGAAAATCCAATACGGACTTATTATAAATGATGAAAGCAAAATAGGTGCTTCATTCCGACAGATGTAAGAGATAATGTAAAACGTATCCACGAAAAATTACATTCTAATCATGCAATCACAATACTATGAAAAAGAATTATTTTAGTTATGTATCTTAACCTTACTAAAGAGCACTAAAGTATTCACTATAGCAAAAAATACATCTCACATGAATGGAAAATTAAAAAGCGAAAGTAAAACTAGTGACGCCAAACGAGGTCGTACCTCAGTAACATTACCAATTTCCCAAATACAGGGGCTTTCGCTACCTACTCCTTGAGTTACAGTAGCATGCACTACATACGCAGAGCAAAAGTATGCTTACTACGATAAGCAAGGCGGAAGTAAAGAGCTTGGAAATCATGGCGGAAACCTTGAAAAGCCAAAAATATTCCAAGGTCAGCCGCGTGTATTCAAACGGATGGCTATTTCGTTACGAACACAAAAACTAAGTCTTCACTTCATGATACGAAGAACCGAAACACACATCAGTAAACAGTACGTCGTAAACTTCATAACTACAAATAATTACAAATCAGAATCACTATTTCTCCATAAAAAGGATTCCGACGAAGCGAGTCACCAGTCAATGCGTACGCAGACTTTGAAACTGCCAATGGAAGAGCAGAAACTTTTCATCATATTACATACGATGGCCTGTGTATAAACGACGGAATAATTTTTCCACTCTTAACAACAAAGAGGAAGACAATCACACACACTATCACAATGACGTGGCTTGTTTTCCATTGATGTATTCCTTAAAAAGAGCATCAAGTGTAGCTGACATTTAAAGCACGATCAAACCCACTTTCATTACAAGGAGAGAATAATATATCATCCGCTTGTTCACGACTAATATAAGACGGTTAAAAAAAAAATCTCATATAGAGAGATCATTCAAATGTTTCACCGCAAAAAATTTATAAATTATCAAAGTTCAAATAACCCGAAACCAATAACATTTCACAATATTAATGAACACACTAAAACAACTAAAATAAGACAGCGGTATGAATCAGAATATATTATAACATATGTATATCGCAAAACCAAAATATGTTCGATTTTTCAAAGGAAAATACGTAACATAGTCGGGAGTCGGGAGAGAGAATTCCGAAAAAAAAACTCAAGTGAACGATAAAATGAGAAATCAGGTCAACACCTTATCACGAAATAGAAACAGTAGAGGATAATCTTAAATAATTGGCTAATCATCCTCGCGAAGCGAAGGTACGAAGGTGGACTGGGCGGGCTTCTGAATTTGGGAGCACACTGAATCCGCCGCGGCGGTTCGCGAACTCGAAGGGCTCGGCCAAGGACCTCGTTCCTCAAGAAGTGACCTTGAGGAGAGTAGCCGAAAGCAGAATAAAAGAGCATGTGCGGCGTCTGCGTTCCAAAAAAAATATAAAAAGCCAGATTCCTGAGCGAAGGACGCTTCTTTTGGTACCGTACATGGAATAAAGACGAACATCGAATCTGAAAACCGACCATGATTGGAACAGTGGAAACGTCCATATTCGAATGTAACGTATATAAACACATGAATTAACGCCAGCATCGGGAAAATAGGCGATTGACCAGTAAAAATATAACTACGACAGGACCCGATTCCTTAAAAACATATAAATAGCATATTACTAATGACACACAAAGGCAACACGAAAAATAACACGGCCACTTATTACGAATCATCCTGAGACAACATGATCCTACTACCGTGTTAAGTCAGAAAATGGGAATCTCCATTTTCCAATAACAAATGCGTATTCCGGGTAGTAGTATCCATTACATCACCGGTACGTAATGTAAGTTTTTTCCTCTGCATGGGGAATATCCGAACGATTCCACGAATGAACTCGATAAAGCTCCTCATTCGTAGCAAATGGTTCAACAGGATATTTCCCGAATCAAATTCAACGCATTATTAAACGGATAAATTTCCAATAATCGTGGATGGAAGCGTGCAAACGCTGTAACTGGAGCGTGGAACAATTTCCGAAAAATCTAAGGGCACACGAAATAATCCCAGTAATTTCCGTACCCAAAATATAAAAAAAAATGTTCAGCGCACAAATCATTCCTCAATTAATAAAATGATTCATCCATTTTTATAAGACATTATCTATGCCTCGAAGTTTATAACGGTCATAATAAATTTTACTTATTTACACATCACTGTTTATAACATTATACACACGGATGATGGCACAGCTGTAATGTGGCAATGTCTGTTGATGATAGATAACGTGGAGTGTAACTAAATACATTTTTATCGTGCATGTAATATTTAAGATTCGCATCCGATATCAACTTTGTAAAGCTTCCGGGGTGGCAAGAGGGAAATCACTTTTTATCCCGTATGTTCACCGCGACAGGATAGCGTAACACACTTTCCAGGAAAGAAGTGACATGTGATGAAGCATGGCTTACCAACAGCGTAAATTAAATTCGCCCGAACGCCTACTCGCCACCACTCGCTCATTCATAACTCGCTAAAAAAAACTTTGGATCGCGAAAGGAATATCCAAGGGCAAGGCCGAGTTCAGCTCTTCATTGCAAGAGATATCGGCCACTCCATAAGCTTCATCTGTGTATAAAAAGACGAAAAACGGAACCATATGATCAGACATATGTACTACACGGGAAGTTACAAAGCATTAAGGACGTCGCATCTGGATGTCGGGAGCTCCCGTACTTTATGCTCCAATTGAATTCGTGAACAAATCACGGGGGAAAAATTTTGAATCTTACACTGTTTTGATCACATGAAAAATAGAAATGACTTATAGCATAGATTAAGAACTAAATATATTACAATCAATTCTAACATAAAAATTCTGAATAAGAGATAATAATTAAAATAAAAATCATACGCAGTCCAAAACCCCGTCAATATTCCAGCATTCAATTCCCCATATCCCAACAAGCTGACCATTAACTGAATATTTTAAAACTAAATTTATTCTCCCAATTAATTAAATGGTTAAGGAATTACACCACCCATTAATCTGTAATAAAGGAGCTTAAAATAAATCTGATCAGTATTCAAGTTCATGCTAAAGATTCAACGCCCTACAGCGGCGATATTATTCCACCAGGCCTTGACATCGCATTCATAATCAGGGAGAAAACTCCTGACATTGCGGTAACAAGTGGAGTCCATGCTGTTCACAGATTCTAAGATTCTAATGCTCAGAGAATAATAAGATGCTCAGACATGATTCAACTTAATCAGATTACAATTCATTCCTCAGAAAAGAAGAAAAAATTGTAAATCGCGTAGAAGAAATCCAGCATCAGGCATTCCCTTTTGCATTGTTTCCTCAGTAGTGGAAAAGACATAGGATAGGTACGATGTGAGAAGAAAATGAAATTATTTTATCCTAATATCATTCTAAATTGACTGGATGAAAAAGATAAGTTACAAGTACCGGACGCAATTTGTTTGAAGGCCACAAGGCCGGTTTTGATAAGAGCACGGTCTGATTCGTGGGATTGCCAAAAGCCTTTTCCACTTACTGCGGTGCTTATCAGCAAACCAAGATAGCGAGTATAAGGAAGTCCCAGTGTCGCTCTGGGGCAAAATACGCGTTGAGAATAGAAAGGCAACAAGTAACAAACCCGATTCGTAAAAATATCATGTGAATCCAAACAGACTTGAAATAAAAGGCTTGATACCAGATGGTACCTGAAATTAAATAGTTAAAGCAAGATATTTTTTTATTAGAAGAGTGGCAAGTTTATGGCACTTTTACCACAAGAACGGTAAAAGACCACGAATTGACTCCTATTTAAAACCTATCCTCACAGTTGAAAAGTTGTTCAATCAATGTTACCAGACAATGTGCCCAATGATATAAAGAGGTCGATACGTAAGTATCTTTCCTTGCATGACCTTAGTTTGTTGTGCACGCTGTTATAGTGCAGTTAAAGTGGAACGAATAGTACACGTTTGAGGATAAATAATACCCGCCATGTATATGAACTTGCATTTACGGCAGCAACGATAAGTAGGTAGCTTATTGCATAATAGGGGTAAATACGTCCTTTCAAAGAATTTAAATTTTGTCAGAAGGATATCACGAACAAGATGGTATTAATAACTCACCTTAGGCTGATATACTCACGAGAAGCGGAATTCAACCGCATGTATACATAAGAAATGATTGGGCGAAAGATACATCAGAAAAGAAAATTATTAAAGGCATTTTCACTGATGTTCCTTTATTGTTACTAACTCTTGCATAAACCCATAGCTATAGAAAAATTGAGAGGAAAAAACGAATATAGAACATACGGCAAACCCATTTAGGTATTAACAAATACATTGGTACAGCAATGGTCCTAATTTTGTAAACGTAATCTGGCTAATGTCAGACCGAAACGATATTATCACGAAAGCCTTAATCCAATATTCAGACGAATACACTATCAATCTCCGGGCAGCGTCATAGGTAAAACTGTCTGTTCCGAAAGGTAATGCAAATTATAGATGTAAATGGAAATCCGGGCATCAGGGACAAAGAAATACGTCGATACCACGACCATATAACAATGAAAATTACCACTAACTAATTCTATGGCCTGGCGTCATGCTTCACTGCCAGCGATACTGCATAAATATCCCCGCACTCTTACTCTCACCATAAGATCTTCCCACCATAGAACGAGGAGTTGCATTTTTCACCGCGACGGAGGCGACTCACGAATACCTCCGACGAATTGACACCGAGCAAATGCATAAAACATGTCGTCATTGACACGCTTAGAGCCGAGGCTTGCGCGGAGCAAGGAAAAGACTCGACTCAGCAAGTTGGGATAAAACAAAAGAGGAACGGGCCTCGACAGCGATACTCGGGCGAGGAATGCGATAAAAAAAATTCTGCCCACAGACGCAACGAAGCCATGCCCACGAACATCCAAATTCCCAGATCCAGACCCAATACACCAGACTGCGCGACAATTAAGGGTAGGGGGCATAAGGGAGCGAAATGCCTAGAAATTGGGTCAACTGCTACCGGGAAAGCAATGTTGACTGTGATACAGCCGCACCGGAGGGGTTGAAGGGGGGGTTGAGGGGTAAGGGAAGGGGGGGCAAGTCCTACTACGTTCGTCGTGTGTGCAACTGGGAGGGGTGGGGGTAATACCGTGGGAAGCGAGGGGTAGGGGTAGATGCGGTTTGTTCATGTGGAAGGGGAGGAAGTGCAGTACGGAGTCGGCGACGTGAGGAATCGACCCCAACGACGCCATCCCTTAAAAAACCGGGACGGATTGCGCGTCACACCGAGGCTGACTTTTCTTGACCCACAACCCGTGGCTGCAAGCCAGGGCTGAGCAAGTGTAGAGGAGGGGGAGATGAGGGGGGGAGAAAAAGACCGCTGAAACCCTCAACGATATTCGTCATTCGCCCAAGTGCAACCTGATTACCGCATCGTGGGCCTTGATTTGAAATACATCCTTTCAGAATGCGTGATATTTCACGAAAGCCAGATTAATATCATAAAGTTCACGAAATTTATAACAACAAATTCAACACACCTAACGTACGATCAAAGAAAATTTTGGAAATTTTCTAAAAAACCACATTCCTCGAAATAAATGACATTGGCAGCGGCATATTAGCGTAGCCACTGACGCTGTAAACGGCAAACCCTGAAAAATAATCTACATCACCACTATCAAGCAATTAAATAGGAATGAGAGGATAAATACCAAACCTCACAAGGAAACTGCTGCGAAACGGTACTTAACTGTGTCATCAACACGCTATCACGTCATAAGGAAGTCTACCAAAAAAATCAAATGCTCGCTTCTAAACGGATTCACATCTAGTAAAATAAATACACACATAATTCGCAGGAAGAGGTGAGCTCAGGTGAGAAACTTTCGATGAATCCTTTATAGGAAACCGCATAATTTATCTAAGGTCATAAAATATAGTAAGTTTTAAGATTATTCATCTAACAAAATATCACGCCGAAAATTCCAAATAACAGCACCATATACATCAACCAATGACTATAGAGAAACAGAAAAGTTTTAAGGCCATAATGGCAAGAGTAATTCCGAGTTAGTACCACCTTTAAAGAAGTGTAGCAGCCTTAGGCTCCAAACACAAATAACACAACAGGGGAGAAATGCACTCGCTGCGTATCTCGAAAAACGACATTACAATTAAATAGATAAAGAAACGACTGCACGAGTCACCACGGTGCGTTGGAAGCGCTAAGGAGACGTTTCTAGGTCAGCCTCAAGATAACACGTCCGACAGTTAGGTATCAAATAATGCATCTCGGAAGACTACTAGGCGTAATATAAAACAACCGCAAAACAAAAGACGTCGGCTACAGTAAGACTCCCACCACGCACCTTCCCTACGTTCAACAAAGGATGAGGTAGTAGATTAATTAACACAATGCACCCGCCCAGAGCACTAAAACCTACACGAAGAAATACCACGTGAACGAAAAAGGAATGACAACATTTTATCAGAAAATATAACCGATGACCTAATTAACTCTCTGTTCCGCACCTAGGGCGATAATAGCAACGATCCGTGAATCAGGAAATGTGCACGTAACCAGACGCATCTTGTTTCCATAACTTAAGCCGAATCAAAAGATTTGCAGACCCGACCTACGGTGCAGGAAAACCAGACGAAAGCAGGTTACGTAACAGCGAGGCGGCGCCGATCGATGACAACAAATCCAAAAGAAAAATGCCAACCAGCCACCCGAGGAAGCAGCACAGATAAAGCTTCACAAAAGAATGACTTTTCCTCCAGTAACATTCTTAAGTAGGAGTTAAGCGAAGATGGTAAAGGAAACAAACAATGGCATTTTAAGGTACTGTCGGAACAACAAAACTTTTGCATTAGAGTGCGAATAAGAACCCATATATTATGGATGTTACGTCATACTTCAGCATTTCCTGGATTGGTTCCTCAACGGAGCACGAGATAGCGAGAAGGCAACGACTTCTAGATGAGACTAGAGTCCAGTAACCAAGAGGCTAAAATATCGTAACCTTTCCCGGAGAATACTATCGATAAAATCTTCTCGGGTTTGGTACCGGGGAAGGATGTTTATGGCCGACGCTTCGAACGAACTCCCTCATCGTCAAAAGATAGTCTCGAAGACAGTTACTAGTCTTAGCCCTGACGACGATGAGGGAGTTTCCCATCGAAAAGTTGCCCATAAACAGCCTTACCCAAGAAGATTTTTTTCAACCAAGAGGCTAGCTTGCTCACAGGATACGAATTCTATGAAAATACCTCGAATTGCCCTAATGTAATGTCATGCCATGTACCACATACAATTCACAATAAGAAAAATGATCACGGAGACGTACTCATAATGCGGAAGTAACCTCATACTAACGATACGGCCTAATGCTGGCTAAGGGTGTCTTGGAGGTCGAGAGAGGAGGAGGATCTTCTTAAAACCTTGCACACAAGCGCAAGAGGCTCGGAGGATCATAAGACACGGAGAGAGGAAGAGTGGAGGGGGTAGGGAGGGGAGGGTAGCCTGTGACCTGCCACGAGCGGTCCCCCTCCCCTCGTCTCCCGGGCGAGATACAATCTAGGTCAGTGTAATTTCAGCGCACCCTGAATTGACGGGTGCACTCCAAGCAGCGCGCACACACACACACCGGCAGAAAAGAAGAAAAAAAACAAAACGCAAAAAAACAAACGACAGGAACGAGGAGCAGAATCGCGGAGGGACCCGCCTCCTCCTCCTCCATAATTAAAATGACTTTTGTCCCCGTGCTCGGTCGCAACGCGAGACAGAACGTCGGGAGAGCGATGAAAATGCAATGTGTCCCATTGTCGTCCGAATGAAGTGTGTGTCATTAAGTCTAATTACCAAACGCATTAGAACAACAGTCCCAGAGGACCAAGATCAAGCTGTGAGTCAAGGGTCGTGGTGAATATAAAATTAAACTACGGATATTTCGAGACAAGCGCGTGTAATAGATGGATAAAAATTTGCAATGCGGCGATAAGAATGTATCATCACTCCCCCGTCATAGCTAAAGCATGAGCAATGCTTACATCGGCGCATCCATTTACAAAAACAAAGATTGCACCAAACCGAAAGTGGCCCCCAGGAAAGTATTATAATCAGAAGCGACAATTCAACCTCACTCCAGGTTTCAGCTTCATACGCCCACTGAAATACTCAAGGATTGACTTCGAATGGTTATGAGCCCTGTGAGCATTTTTCAATGGAAATAAGTTGAAGACTTCACTATTAAAACAGCGCACGTAAAATGCAATGCATTTGAAAGAGAAATAAGTCCTAAATGACCCTAGTTAGTTATATCAAACGGAAGCACTTCTCATGCTGTTCAAGATGCCCTTACTAAAAAGGTGTTTCTTTCCAACAGCTGAATGCAGGGAAATGTTAATGATAATTTACATACTGTGGTTAATTGCTTGCAGAAGTTGTTTTTGCATATATATAAATAATAGTATTTTAGTTAGTTCTTCAAATGTTAACTTTTAAAAGATATGCAAGTGCGTTTGATGATGATATCCTAAATAATTTCTAATCAGCCTTTTAATTTCAAAAATTGTATTAATTTATACTAATTTTTCACTATGATAGTTCCTAATTGGTGACTTCTCCACACATATTTCTCAAAAACATTATATATTTTTGTTTTTAAGAGGTATAGCCCGAGGACAATTGATTCCTTCATTCATACGCACCTATACCACAGAAACAATAAAAATGTGCTACAACCGAGACACACAAAAAACCCAACGGAAATGCAACTTTTCAGAAATAGAACAGGAATTCAAAATAAGAGCCTACAGAATGAAAACAGGGCGAGGGAAATCAGTGTTAGATTAATTCTAGATGCAAGTTCCACCGAAATCTTCCGTGGAGCCTCGCTATAACGGCTTGCTTTGCCGCTCTATAAGCACAAGCAACGGCCCCACGCTTCGCGCCTTCTTCCGTTATCTCTCACCTGTGGAAGGGGGAGGGTCATAAAAGCGGCAATGGGAGGAAGCGAGGGAGGGGAAGGATGAGGCGGGGAGGGGAAGCGATGAAGTAAGTGAAATTGCATGAGGAGACGGTGTCGGGGGAGGAGAGTTGTGGGCGGGCGGAATGGGGGAAAGTCCTTACCACAAGACCTGCTACGAGAGCGATCGCATCAATGGCAATTTCGAACGCGATATAAGGAAAGACGGATTATCCTATCTGCATTCGTTCAAAATCATTGCAGTTGGAGAATTGACCGGACGAGACCTACGAAAAAAGCCAAGCACTAAGCTATAGAAAATGTCTCATGATGAAAGGAACTGGAAAAAATAAGCAAAAAACCAACGTGATTCAATCACATCCTGTGCAACAAGGCGAGGTTCACTGATGAAAATAAGGAAAGAAAATCTTTCACGCTGGCAAAGCAACGTATTTTGTCGTGGGAACATAAGTCACCTCGAACTCATCTGTGAAAATAAAAATAATCTATAATAGATAACAACGATTGCCTACATTACTCCTTGGTATGAAGTGTCTAAGGTGCAAGGGAACTTGTTCCCAAGTCAACATAAGAAATTAACATTTGGTAGTGCTGTGATTAATATTTGGCGTGCCAGATATTTGCTGGGGAAGAAAGGTACCTAAAATGAGTAATGATAGAATAAATAAAAGACTGCAAAACGAACCAGAACAGAGATATTTAGAGCATAAATCAAAAAAATAATGGGGATAACAATTGCATTGCTTAAACAATAAAAAATATTACTTTTGATATCATACAGGTTCCTTAGCGTAGCTGCTTCGACGTTTAAAAACTATTGTGGTAAACTATAAACACATTACCCCGTAAATCAGATTTTCCAACAGTATTACATGAAGTTCATATTCCAAAAAAATATATAGACCGGGAATATCGAGAAAAAAAAGGTTAGGGCCACAGAGAAAAACGTTTGAGACGATCAATAAGCCACGAGTAATCCATTTCCAAATGAACAATGCTTCGAGAGAGAGACTCTTCAGAGGAAGCCTTATGCGTGCGAGGCGGAAAGAGAAAAGGTTGGGAAGGAGGGGGTGGGGTGGGAAACCGAGCGAAATCAACGGCAGAGAGGCACACGAGACGGAGCGCGCACCGCCTCAACCTTTGAGCGCGAGTTGCGTAGTCGGAAAAAAAGAGCGAGACGAAAGGGGAGAGGCCATTTTGGTTCTCTCCTGCGATACGAGTCCTATGCTCTCGGTGCAACCCACCGACGACCGTACCGTGTCACACACGGGACCATGAGATCCAAGGATGGCGGTTATGACGGAGTGAAAATGCAAGTTTTTTTCCTTGCAAAGAATGAACGCTCGAATAGGTTCCGAAGAGTAGGTCACCGCTGCTCACAAAAGCATGAGCGAGGATTTCCGAACGCAACCGCACTCTTCATCCACGAGAACGCACAACTATCTCACAAGAGCAGATTCGAGCAGTTTCAAGAAAAGCTGCAGGAGTGAGACTCATGACTATGCGATTCAAAACAAACTGCTTTGGCTTGTTTCACTTTGAAAAATCTTAGCCATCGTATACTAAATCCTCCGACATTAACATGCAAAATAAGAGGACGGAAAATTATTAAAATTTAATCATTTATAGATCACTTTTTCTATCTAATTGAGACCATTATTTCCAAGATCACCATTGTAGATAGGCTCAGGATTTAAGTTACACCCTGGAGATGTCAGGGCAGAGTAAATGCCGATGATAAACCCATGGCCCTTATATAAGGGCCTTGGGCAAACCGCTTACACACCATATACAACGATCAAATTGCACAAAAATACAACAATGGATACGAATACTTACATCATTTATAACATCACCTATTTGATATCAAAATAATTTAACTAACTACAAAAATCTAAAAGTAAGGCACTTAGCCATCGCGAAAATAAATAATACCTTCGGTAGAGCGTAAATGGGATCGAATTAACATACCGTAGGAAAGTATTAACAACGGTTCGGTAAGGAAAGATTGCTTTAGCGTTGCCTCGGACCTTAGCCAACTGACATTCAACTGGAAGCTAAATATAACAAGGACAAACCGATCACAAGTAGAAAATATGAACAGCAAGTCATTGAGCTTTCGGAAAACTGGTTTTATCCAGCCATAATATGAAATCGACAACATGCGAACCAACTACTTCAAAGCAAGTTTTAGACACAAAAACAGCAAAATGGAAACATAATTAGAGTGTACCAAGGATGACCTAATAATGACAAACCATAGCCATTCGCTTAATAAACTTCCATTTACCACACTGATTCGTCTTACACTAATTACAGGATAATTGCTTCCTCAAAAAGAAGATAAACGACATATAAATGAGATCATGATGACAAAACTCCATAAAACCTAGTCAAAAGCAATCACAATGAAAATGCGACCACATAAAAAACAGGAGAAAATCCTGTACACATATCGTCCGTCATAGAGAATAACATTAAAAATCAACGTCAGAGATGCTCTCTTCCACCACGTAAAAACAAGCTACTGAGTATTAGTTAGAAATGCGTCAATGCCAACACAGCATCCACCAAAAGGAGCAATATGCAAAGAAACCCCAATAAAATGATGCGTAGCACGTACGGGAAGCACGGCAATACGCTTCGAAAGGAAATGAACTGAACGAATGTTAAACAGACCAAGCAAGAATGGACTAAGCACAATGCAAGTAACAACTATATAACATGGAAATTGTGCAAGACTTTTAAAACTACTAATGAAAAATATATTAAGGCTTAAAGTTAAGGTAGGTAGATCGCGAATACGTACAATATTCTAATATTAATAATATTGAATCAATTTCCAGAATGAAATTAGAATATTGAATGGGATGACGTAAATAACACCTTTGGTGAAGCAAACACTAAGTAAACACCAAAGGAATAGATAACAAAGCCGCTTCGGCAGAAAAGCACAACTAATATGGAATGAGTAACATCACTATAATTAGGCAAGAAATCATGATCAGGAAAAAAAAATCACAATAATCGCCACGATTACAGCCAGAGTTACGGACGAAACAGCTATTTAAAAACTGTCGATAACTAGAGGCACAATTTAAATAATTCACGAAAATGTCAGCATTATAATGCCTAAACGTACATTTTAAGAATATAGTTACAATATTAGTTTTCATACATGCTAATAATATTGAAAAAGAACCACCTATTGAACAAATAATGCAACCATAACCAAACAAAATCCTTATTCGAAAAGAACTTCACGGTCGGCACTCGATAATAACCAATTGAACACATTGCAGGTGATAATATCATGCCAATACCGGGTCGAGCGGAGTGAAGACACGGTTAACGAGATTGGAATGTTAATAATGTGTCAATCATTCGTCAAGGCTAAAGACGATGCCTCTTCCGGTGGCCTTCAATTGATCGGTTTCGGAGGAACGCAGGACGCTGTGCAACCACGAGCACACGGTAACCGCACGGAGCACTCAAATAAAACTTCCGCGAAATAATTACGAGCATGCATACGTGTACCTACAATTGAGATAAAATAATAAAGAGGGCCCAAACAAGAAAAGATCATTTCTGCCATAAGTTGACTAAATATATGTCGGAAGAAACACGATACAAAAACTAAACCACCAGATTCGCAGTATTTCTTAAAAGATCCGGATTACTCGCGTGATAATTCCCCCCCCCCCCCCCTGCTAGAGCAAGGCGAGGGGAAAAACTATCGATACGGACCATACGTGTCCGAGGTCAGGTCCTCAAGTGAGTCAGCTGTGTTACCCAATACCCACTGATGACGTTTTGCGAGCATCCAATGATTCTCCTCTTTGGATCGTAAGGCGAAAGCAACCACAATGCAACGAACAAGGACCAGACAACTAACGTAGTAAGAAATGAACTACGTGCAGCCTTGTGGAGCCACAGAGGATCGCTATGAACGCAATAAGAAAATCGAATACAGCCGCTAAGCATTATAGAAGAGGCGATGATTAAAACCATTTCGCCAATCAATTACATCGCACTATTAATCCAAGAAATACAAATACGGAGGTTATACAATCACCGCAAGTAACACCATGCGGTTTCAATAACATGAAGCTTTAAAATAGTTAAAGGAAACACCACAAAACAGGTAATAATGAGAAACTCCACATGGTCAAGCAATTGCAATTTATCGACTTCTAACACTGACAAAGATAAATATTTAACTAACAGCAATCTAAATAAACGACCGTCATTTCACCAAAACAAACCCCACCGGAATATGACGTTTTTTAATTATCAAACCAATTCATGCCTCCACGATGAAACACACACGCTCAATTTAACGCACGATTTTCATTAAACCTTGTGGCTAACACGAGATCATTTTTTATATCTACCATATACCCCCTATACCATATCTGAGAACTCCATGACGCTGCCTAGATATGACACAAACGCAGTAACTGAGAGAAAAAATTTAACGGATAATATCACAAGAATCCAACGAGCCCGAAATAAAAACAAGCATAAACTGAATAGATCCGCCATAAGAAATAAGGCACGGTCCGCGTATGACATTCAGCATGTTTCAATGTAACATTAGCTTATCTGTGATGATATCCATACAGGCGAACCAGAGAGAAAATAAAAAATGGCGCCAAAATCGCTGAAGCGAAACTATCCAGCAAACTTTGATGAAACATTATGACCACAGCTGACATTGAGAAGCAAGAAAAGCGACGCTTTGACACACAGTACCCTTTCTAGGCTAGGCAGAATGTGGAGTTCAATACCAGGTACCCTTAGTTCAAGTCGCGAAACTGGATTGTTCCAGCCCATCTGTTTCTCTATGGAATGAATTCCCTCGTGATGAATAACGCGATTGCAACAGGTTATGCAAAGATACCTTCCAACCGTTCTTTCCACAAGAATTAAAAGAGCACACAATCTAAATTGACAGGATACTATCGGGCAACAGGGAGTCATCAATTTGCCATTAATATGCTCCTACATTACGAGCAAAAAAATATATTTCTCACACGCGAAAACCATTAAAGACTCCAAAATTTTAATAAACTTCCCAACAACCACTACAAGATCAAAGATATGAAAAGTGCAGAACAGGCACCCCTAACTCTGCCACGTGAAGATGTCACACTCCCATTACAACTATAGACTCATAATGGCCATTAAATAAATAAAGCGTACAAAAAATCAACTGTGGGTAATAGAACTTAAAACTGAAGGTTAAGTTACTGCTTCACCTTTTAGGCATCGACTACAAGAAAAATGAAAACTAACTGCGTAAGACCCCAAGTGAGCAATTATATACTGGCCATTCTTTCGACTGCTGAGAGTCATGTTCACGACACGACCTTTGAACATGACTCAAAAATCGAAACAATTATGAATTAAATATGAAGAAAGTGATTGGAGTTTTACAAATCTGTAATTTCAACTCTCTTAGATAAAGAGAAGAACCAGACAAACTGTCACCGGGTAAAAAAAGATATTTTTATTAAAATAAGGAAGTTCACGAGTTCCTCAACTTACAGGCAGGATGCAAATAAAAAACGACGTGTTTACCACGACGATACCAAACATATAAACGATATTCTCCTCCCGAAAGCAACTTGAGAATTTTGGGTCTCTTGATACAGTAGCTGAAGTAGAGAACTGGCACTTATTAAAAGTGATGATTTCCTTTGACACAGAGATTAATAGATGAACACAATAAAGGGAACTTAACGTGAAGAAAAACGAGAGTATATAGCATTGATAATGATCGCAAAGGCCAACAAAGGAAAACATAGGGAGGCTGACACAGCATACTGAATCCCATTCCTAGAAATTTTGATATTAAGGATTGTGCGACACCTGCTGACCGGTATGCAGCCGTAAATGAAACGAAAGTGAAAAAAAACATTCGCCAACATTAGTATATTTCAAATGATTCGTTAACTGACTTGAGTGAGGTAACGACAGAATGCGTAAACATTCATATAAAATAATAATGAAACAGAATCCGAAAGACTGTACAGGAGGAAATGGCCGACCCTCAGTGCAGTCATCCATAACCAACACCCGACAAGTACCAACCGTCCAGGTAGAACCATCAGTACTGAAGGGATCGGCAACAATGAGAAATCAATGCAGGAACCAGCGAACAAACCCAACCTGCTTCCAAATCCTTCCCAACCCGTGGCCAATTGCAACTATCCCACCCGACCACTCCGATAAAGCTATGGTAACGAATCGCGGGCCTAACCAGACGCGAAGCACCCCAATGCCCCAAAGACCAAATAAAGCCCAGCATGAATTCCACCGGCGAATCGAGGGGAAGAAGATGCGGCGAATCTCGCAGCAAACACAACGGATCCTGCGAACCACGGGGCCAACCGGCCGGGACGAGGCTCCGGGCCTCCGAGAAAGCACGAGAGACAAGGGGGGAAGGGGAGGAAGGGAGGGCAGAAAGCGAAGAAGTCGGCAGTCGAACGAACGAGAGAGAGTTTTCGGGATGGCTCGGAGAGCGGGGAAGATAAGGAGGGGCAGCAGGGAGAGGCTATGCAGGCGCTGCGGAGGGCTCCATCGGGCCACGGGCGAGAGTAGACGGGGCAAAGGAGGGGAAGGGAAAGAGTTGAAGGATGTGGAAGGGCGGGGAAGGGAAGCCGACTGCAAAGCGAGGGACGGCTACGAGCAGAGAGGAAGGCGGGAAAAAAGCTATGTATGGGAGGAGGGGGGCAGGGAGAGAGCGTCGAGAGGAATCTATCCGAGTTAGTGTGTACACACTACACAGTCCGTACCGAAATAGTGCCATGGGGGAGGGTGCTTCCGCTGGCCTTCCATCGACTGCACGCGCTCACACGACCAACCGTCCAATACCAAAGCAATACCATAATGTCGGATACCATGATGATTTTTAAGGGAACCCATCACTCTCGCTCGACCGGTCTTTTTGGGAGACGCACTCCTTGTTTAAAACTGAAGCTATAGCCTTGAAATTTTCAGGAAATAACTAGTTGCATAATGCCAACATTCACTTGTATCTCACGTTTAATTATTCGCCTCAGAATTAACTCGGATAAAAAATATTTACATTTGAGCGACAGGAAAATATTTCCAAAGGTTGCATGCACGGTAAAGCCCAAATTTTAAGGAAGTATTACACCTGGAAATAAAGACAATAAGATCGGTAGAAGGGAAGTTATGCCTTCTCTGAAATGAATGCCACATAATGCCTCGTTCAGAGATAAATTTATTTATCTCGCCCAACCTGCTTCCAAATCCTTCCCAACCCGTGACCAGTTGCAACTATCCCACCCGACCACTCCGATATAGCTATGGTAACGAATCGGTATATTTCGCCTACAATACCGCCGAAAAACACTCAAACAATGTAAAAGAATGAAAATCAAAACAAAACCTTATTGCTTCTAAAAGCTAGACAAGTCGATCAGGGTTGCAACAGCTTGGCTGTAGTTGTCGCGAGCAATTTCTATCGGGGTGCAAGTTATCAACGAATAGAGTAACACAGATGGAGAAACACCCATCTCGAACTTCTACCTTAATATTGCCAGAATAGGAGGTTATCCAACTGGCTTCAAAGGCCGGAAAATATTTGATAAATAACGTAAAACCACAATTATATACCAATAAAAAATATTCTAATAACGTGAAAGCACTGCCTTCTAACGATATTATGCCTTAAAAATATAAACTTTATATGCGTATCCCACTTTCCACTGAAAGGGGAAACATTTAACTTTCCAAACACTTTTGACTCCTTGAAAGACTCAACAGAATGGAGTTTATTATGCACCAGCGACTGATCCCAGCAGCTGTTCGCTAATCCGGAAGAGGCAACAAGGTATTATGACTGCATTTCGAAAAGGTTTACATGCGCTCCAGTTCGCCTCTCTCTCTCAGGTTACAACCGACACCAGACAGCGATGGCATTTTCGTTCCACCAGCCAGTTATGCCCCGTTTACACCACGATCGTCGCGACGTTGATCCGTACGATCGTAACCTCAAAACGTCGTGTAGACGCGCAGAGTTACCATCGTAGGCCTTAGTACCTAACACTGCCGAACTTACGATGGTTAGCGCTAGTGTGCCAAGAAAAAAAGAGATCGAAATGAAGATCGATGCATATACGATTCTTTCGCGCCGTTGCAATCTTGATACAGTAATTGATATTTCATAAATAACTCTAATATATCAAAGATATATGGCAACGATTGAAGACATTATTCAGCAGGCAATGGAAGGTCGTTAGGGGAAAGTTTTTTCTGATGTTCTATTTACCAAATGATATCGGATATTCTGTACTATACCAGTTTTATGCATTTCGTTATTTACAGGTTAACCCATAACCATGTATCCTTACATTATAATTCACAGATGATGGAAAATAACAAACATGCACAAAATGTTAACCAATTAAATCATTGTATACAGGATTTCACAATAAAATTCGCCAGAAATAACCATAACATTTAGATGAGGACATGGAGATATCAATACTTGTGCCGAATCAAGCCGAAATCTAAGCCTTTTCTAGTTAAATTATAACAGCAATATGTACTGTCTTTAATGCGTGAATATTCTTGAATGTTTTGACATATTCTCTCGAAGAATCTAGTTTCTTAAAGACTTCACGGACTGTTGTGACTAGTTTTAGTTTTATCTCATCATAGCTGGGAGTTGAAGACATAATTTGCTCTATGGTAATTAAAAACAGGCAGGTGAGGATTTATATAGCTATGACGGGATCCATTAAAAGTTACTAATAAAGGAGATTGGAACAATCTAAATATTAATTGATAATTTTGTAGAGGAATATGCCTTTGTTGGAGGATCCTTGGTCGTGCAAGAGTTTTCAAATTAACTAGGGAAAGAATATATGAAGTGATGTAATCAGACAAAGAGATTAATAAATCGCAATTATTTAATTTGAAAAATTTATTTTGGACACGTTCAATCCGGATGGAGTCGATATTATAATAAAATGACCAGTTAGCAAAATATTCCAATTTGGAACGTAGCAAGGAGACATATCTACTGTCTTTACCGCACGAATATTGCTAAACTTTGGACAGATTCCCATAAAGAAACCTATATTCTTTAACGTTTTACAGACAGTTCGGTCTAGCTTCAGTTTTAGCACATGAAAACATTAATATTCTTTTGCTTCTTAATTTCCAGGATTTCAATTTTCTCACGCAGTGTCGTCGTCAGTTGTTATCTGACACAGTTCCACAACGAGGGCAGCACTGAGTTACGATGGTAACTTTTAGACGTGTAGACGTGCAGTAGTCGCGATCAACGTCGCGACGATCGTGGTGTAAACGGGGCATTACGGCCGTTTCAGCACCCCACACCCCAAAGGCCACTTCCGCTCGTCAACAGATTGAGAAAGACAGGGACACAAACGATCACCACGGGACGCTCACGATTGGTCAGGAAGAAAGATAATCGTCGCCGGATAAAATACGCGCAAATGAAGCAGCTCTCGCCGAAGGGAAGTCGCCTTATCTGAAGACGACTGGACGTTGGTGATTAAGGAAACGGCCACACGAGTGCTTTTAGGCTAAGCACAATCTTCCATTGCCGTATAGTTCTCAGAAAACTCCACTATACATATCCAGAATGCAAGGCGTGACATCAAACAGGTCATTTGGGATAATTAATTCGACCTTAGGAGGAGTTCGTGGGCGGTGCGATATGAGATAAAGCAAGCGATATTCCCAAGTACAAAAGGAGAGGACACGTAGAACTAAAACAAATCAGGACTAAATTTCATTATATCTAAACACGCCAAACAAATGAATTTACACGGGAATACACCCCAAAGTCATTGTATATATCCTAAAAACATGAACAGAAATCAGAAAGTCCACATAAAAATTAAAACTTCAAGACTGAAGCTGAAATTGACTTAAGAGAGGAAAGAGAAGCATGCATACGTTCCTAAAGGGAAGCTCTTAAAAGCTTGTGGAAATGGTAAGGTCCGCATCAAGGTTTACTACCAATCTGCCTTTAGGGCAATCATAATTCGTCATACCACAAAACCTATAAAAGAAAGTAGTCACCCATTCACAAAATTCACATGTATAATCACCTAGTGCCCTCAACCATAAGCGTCAGCTACTATAGAGCTTAGAAAAACGTTGAAGAAGCAACTTCATACCAAACGTTTAACAATTCAAATTCGTCGAACATTAGAACGCCTCATGGTACCAGCGATACTTCGAAGACGATAAAAAATTAAAGCTAGCTACTCATAGGAAAAAAGTTTTACTAGCGCCAATTATTAAATACACTATTCCCATAATTAGCCTAAATAAACTACCTGCAGGGAACTATTTAGTATCCACAATGCATTCGAACCGATCTTCCGTCTTCAAATTACAATAAAAACAAGTACTTCCAAGTTAGGGTCCTCGTGTAGTGGAATTGCAGCATCATGAGGAGCAAAGGCAAAGGAAATCTTCCACCATTTTAACTTTAGTTACTAATGCTCAAGTTCCACAGCGCCAAGGGAAACGATTTCTTAATATAAAAATACCACGCGCTGAAAGAATTACAGTAATCAAATAATAGAGAAAAAATCCCTTTTTATTCCCCATCACAACAGGAAGAAAGTCTTTATTCTCGACTCAGGGAGCACTCAGTACCGCCTTCAACTAGCGAAGGATACCAAAACCAGAAATAACAGTAGTCTCTACACACAAGAATATTCAGACATTCGGGCACGTGCTAAGGCTACCTTCCCTGCACCACGCATTCTCGACACAAGGGTCGCCCCGCCCCCCTGCTCGTCCCCTCCGCTCTCCGGCGGCGCTCAGCTGCCGGCCGCACCAAGCCGACAGATCAATAGTGACCATTTCAAGGCGTTAAATTCCCACCTCCCTTCCCCTGGTGTCGCACAGGGGAAAACTAAACCCCACCACTCGACACACTACAATGCCACTTTCAGCTCCACTTTTTCATCAAAGAAGGGTTAATAACAGGTGCAGAAGAAAGGTGGAAAAGGACTAACAACTATCTTCCAAGTATATACGCGGAAGAAAGATTTTAACGGCTTTACGGCCACGGAAACAACTTCTAGGTAAAGGAAAACGTATAAAACTATATTTCACATTCATCGACACCAGAAAATCTTTATTGGCAAACACGTTTCGGAGGAAAAAATTAATAAATCAGGATTCCATTCAATGAATGAATGTTTCAAAAAACAAAACACACGTCAGCATATCGACAGCACCTTTCAAATCAAATTCGTCGATTTATCATACCACAAGTCCACAAAGTCTGACCAGTAGGCCTGGGATTAGTTAGAAAAGTGCTTCACAACGAAACAAGCTGGGGAAGGATAAACTATGAATAGTAATTCGGGTATTGAGAAGCAGGGAGAAGATAAGCATAAAATATAAACAAAGCGGAAAACGTGAAATGACAGGGAGGTGGAAACCTTTCCGAATCCTCATGTTACACTTAATATAAGCCCAATTCTCAATCGATTAAATTCACTAAAGAAATACACGGATCCAGTTAAGTCCGCTTTCGAGAGAAGTCACTCATTAATCGCTGGATGTAAAAGAGAAAAAATGTCAAAACACCACCTCTAAAAATAATACTGTTACGGTCAAATCACAAATACATCGATATTTACAAGAATCCAACCAATAACGTTGAGTTCCCTCATTTCCAAGGACAAAATAGTGCCAGGTAGACGAAAGGAACTTCTAGTTATACAACGCTGAGTTCGTGAATTTTAATACTATGGATTGATCCTCTCTTCAGCATGCACAAATCAAAATGGTGAGCGAATTTCTACCCACTAAGCCCACAACAGGTGCTCTGGGAAGATGGACCTGTCGAAAGTTGGTGGATTGGTAAATAATATTTCAATTGCCAAGAAAAGGTGATCAAAGAAGTTCAAAATTGTTAAATTAGTCGCCGGAAAAAATCCAAAATACGTTAAAATATCGGCAAAAAAATGACTGAAATTACCAAAGAAAAGAATGTACTAAAAATATAAAAAATCGGCACATGATTTCTAAGCCTTGGGCATATTTCAGGAGGAAGTCTGATGAATACGGGCTTCGATATGCTGTGATATCGTAATATTGTTGCAGGTATTAAACACGAATAGATGTAGTAACGCATGGGGGATAAGTTCTAAACAAGCCGACACAACATCATAACAAAATACTGAGATATCCGTTCCTATTGCCTTGAGAGGTATACCTCTGACAAAAATTACATTCCCCGACGATGACTGACGGCTGAAGGGCTAAAATGATTTCCAACGGACAACTTCAATTACAATAACGTTTAAACGGTTATCAAGTTTATTAGCCGAAGTACATCCATCTTAAACGATGAAAGCGAATGTGGTACAGCTAAGAAGAGGCACGTTCCTCGCAATTCCCTTTAATCCAATATTAAGGACGGAGTTTCAAGTTCGCTCAACCTGCCGTTGCCGATAAGTGCATAAAATACTCAATGGCTAATAATAACGCTGCAATCTGAGAGAACTTTTGGCCCCTCCAGAATGAGGAGGCTTCAATCTCCCTCTAAACATACAAACTATATACTAGAAACAAGACAGGAGCCCTTAGGGTAACCCGTCGCATAGTTAACTTCGAGAGATAATCAACACAGTGAGATGCCCGAAATGCCGACCCTAACACTAGACATCGCGGATACCCGCACTACAATAGCACGAAAAGCATTAACAACGAAACACGAAAAGCATTAAGGATATAAAATCAAATAGGAATAGCTAGATCCGAAAATGAAGCCAAGGAGAAATCAATCTCAAAGAGTGAGTCTTAGCGCAAATAATTTAAGCAATGTATATGATCGAAACTGTGCTATTTAAGGAAGCACATTAAAACGTGGTACCAGCATAAGCAGTTAAAAAAATCGAAAGTGCAATGGGTTGCTAACAGAGGTAAAAATTTTGAAATGTAAGCAATGCTACGTAATATACTCTCATACACGGTTTATGGTAGCGAGTACCAAGAACCACTGATTTACTCTTAAGACAACTCGACTACTTTCTGAATTAGCTACAGATATTCTCCGTCAGCTGTCTTGCATAGCACAACCATGACGCGCAACTCACGTCGACTACACCACATCACGTACATAAAGGGTAGTGAAACTCTCTAAAGCATTTCTTGCGAGCTAATAACATCGAAAGGTTACGCAAAATCAACACTTGAGTGACAGCCGTCAATGTCAACGAAGACCCAATTTTTCGAAAAATATGGGCGTAACGCCATTATTAATAGCATTACATTACTTTCCCTTAACGGTTGCAAATTTGTTCGTTTGGATCTTATTATTTCTTATGGTAGTTTAAGTTACACGAGTTAATCCATTTACTGAAATCGCAGTCACCAAACCCCTAAAGATTTTCAATTTTTTCTTAAAATCCCTCAAAAAAGTCAAATTTTTAGAAATTACAAGTTCCACTTGAGGGCATTTAAGAATATTAATGCTTTGCCGTTAACCAAGAATTTCCTGCATTTGAGGGACCGAAAGATACAAGGGACCGGGGTTAAGACATACAAACAAGGCTGCAATAGCTATCCTCCGTTAGGTCTTCCGTAAGATAAGAACAGGTGAAAAACAACATGTGAATTAATGTTACGGCGACTCGTCGCTAATATTTTTTTTCGATAAGAGCACAATAAGTAAATAGCTATCCAAGAGGTACATGGCGCAATCCTAATCCTCCGGATGAAACCATCGAAAGCCTCAAAACGCCTGCTGCAATGCCACAAAACCTATCGCCCACTATCTATATAAGAGCGGAGGAATTCCTCACAAGGCGCCCTTCTCCACGCCGCACAAATATGCATGGAAAGGTAAATATTGACAAAAAATGTATCCACCACGAATCACTTCTGTCATTTACTTTTCCAAAAAGGAATGCATAAGGTTGTATGGTGGTCATCCTTGAATAGCCCAATGACGCCGATTGACATGTAACAGGTGTACGCGGTCGACGTTTCGCAACTCCAGGGCTTCCTGTCTCCTAGGAAGGGGAGGGTGGCTCTTGAAGAATTTAATAGATGAGTACTGGAATGGGAGTGCACGAGACTTGGCAACAATGCAAATAAAAACCATTATCCATGAGCCGAAGGGCTGGGACCGGACTACCACCGCAGCAGCTACGCGAGCGGATGGACGCCAATAGCCTTCAACGCATGAAGCTCCCTTTGTAAGCTTCCCCTCCCCTCCGTGGTCCAAAAAGGCCTCGTCCTCAGATCTAAAGCGTCTTCCACAGCCCAACCGGCTATTTAGTCTGAAAGGTAGCTTAGAATCTAAATAAGGGAGGTTGGATCACCCTCGGACGCAAGTGGGTAAAAAAAACGAACGTTAGAATTCAAAATGGAAAGGGTTAATGACCCTTCAAGGTCTTGAACGCCAAAGCGTGCAACGACGTGAAAGCGTAGGTGTAGACGGTAGTGAGCAGTGGACTGAAGGGGGTGAAAAAAGGAAATGATACTAAGGTGCTTGAGATAGCTATGCGGGCTGATTCCGATGCCATTCGAAATCCTGAATAGATACGAAACCTCGAGCGATCACGGAGAGGATCCTAAAATAGAATCCAAGGCATGGAATAAAGGCTACAAAAAAATTTGTCACGGAATCCTAAATGGCGGCTTCTTAAAAGGTTTGGT
The DNA here is from genome assembly GCF_921293095.1 of Ischnura elegans. Taxonomy (NCBI): domain Eukaryota; kingdom Metazoa; phylum Arthropoda; class Insecta; order Odonata; family Coenagrionidae; genus Ischnura; species Ischnura elegans. The sequence continues at coordinate 91,851,413 of NC_060249.1, forward strand.
TTAGTCTTCGCAAAACAAAGGCTTCCAAGTATTTGTTTCCAGTCGGTCACACCAAAATGAACCGTGAGCGATTGGTTCCGGTCGGCAACCTTACAGGACAGAAAGCAATATTTTACAGCAAAGGCCTTCAAAAAAGTGACTGTTTCGCCACATAAATTTACGAACAGCAATTTGCAGCACCCAACCGGATCGAATTAACAGATATTGAGGCAATAAATTCTCGAAGTCGGGAACTAAACGCAGGAAACCGACTTGTACTCAGAAAACGGACAATATCACTTTAAGTCTTTGACTCTTTCAAAATCAAACAAAACGGAAACGTTACTACGGTACAACCTGTTACTTGCAGCTATTTCATATCACGCCAACAAGTAATAAATCATTCAAATTCCTACTGGTAGCAACTCAAATATTCACACATACAATTGTATCACCTTGTTGGCAACACAAACAAAAATTAGGAGAATAGAACGGATGGCATTGTCTCACCAAGCACTCATGACGGACTTCGCAAAACGGTCCTTGGATGTTGGCCGACGTTAACAAAATGGATTGAAAGAGACGCTAAGCACAGATCTGCAAGGGAAAGTACTGCTAAAAAAGGTAAGATTCCAAGTAATTGGTCGGCATAAGGTTACAGATTTCCCGCGGTTATGATGCTGACAGAAAAAATACAATAATATAAGAGGCACACAAATTAATCAAGAGGTCACAGGAGTCATGGCTGGTTATTCCTCCCCAGAACGAATACTATGGAGAAAAGAAGAAGAAAAAGTGGAGAAGGGACAAGAGACTGAACGGATGCTATTCCAGGGAGGAAGAAAGGGAGAGACGGTAAAGAAGCTGGGTTAGGGGAGGTAAGAGTCAGTGTCGGCATTCAACCCAAGGCCAAATAAATTCGCATACCACAGCGGTAGGAGGAAGCCGTAGTACGAAATGGAATAGGCCTGCATCCACTATTTACATACTCAGGTAATGCGTGTGCTCGTGACATGACATCCCTGAGTTACGGCCAGATTTCCAGCAAACATTTCCTTATTCAACATCGGTTAATGAACTAACACGGGAATTGGTCGGCAGTATTCTTACACGTTAATTATACATCTAAATAACCTGTTTTAAAGAATAAACAACAACAAAAAATTGAGAAAATTTGGACAAAACAAAGACTCCCAAAGAAAATACAAAACTTCCTTCATTGACTCTACCAAAAAGACTTCGCTACGAACACGCAAGCGAACAAGACAACTACAACGTGCCCGTTGTACGTTGGTTGGCTTCCAAAGTACGCTCATACAGCTGTGAATAATTTCCGTATTAAAATAGATAGTGGACTCGAATATAAGGGATGAAAACATGCAACTTCATTACCGGAACGTCGACTGTGGCAAGTATTACCAAACAAACCAACAAAACTAGTCAGAATAGTTTTCCTCAGTCATCAGAACTAAACCGCAATTCCGTGGTGCTGTCCATTCACTTCATCTCGCTATACATTGATTCCACACTAAAATTATTCCGAACAACTACTTAAGCACTACCAATAACTAAGGTGCTCAACGCAAAATTTTCAGTGAAGTTAATGACATCAGATTTCACCACAAAAATAATTTTTTATTTAAGATTTTAAAATACAACCACACAATAAACTAAATCATGATCCAACACAAACTCAATCAGCGCCTGAATGATAAAACACTTATTGGCTACAGAATGAGAAAAACAAATCGTTGGGCAAACATACCTTATCGTATCTATGATTTCAATTGCACCATCGTGTTTATCCTGAAAAATAAAATTTAGCCATTAGCGAGGGAATTCAAGAATAAAAATGTATTTTAACCGCAATCAAGAAATCCTTCATGTCCCTCACAGAGGGGAATTCAGAATTGTAAACGGTACTGCAAAAACAGACGCAGGGAAAATAGCAAATTATAATTATAAATTACTATATAATCTCAAACACTTAGTGCAAACGATATGGCCGTAAGACAAACAATATACATATATTCATTGAATTACCGCCAAGGACCCACACAAAGCATGGTCCACAGAAGTACGAAACCCCCATTGAAAACAAAACATGCGCTTTGATAAGCCATCGGCATAGGTAAAGAACAGAAGTAAACATTCATTGGTGATTCCGTATCTCGAATGTGACCACGATGAAAACTAATGTTTTCATTTCGAGCCATGGCAAATATGATACATACCGAGCCCGTTCCAGACGTAAGAGGCCAATGATACACGACAGGATCAGCACCAACTGGGCTATGTAACCTCAATTCGCACGCCATTACTTAAACACACTGATGGTCGGTAGTCCATTCACTAATATTAACTTCCGACTTTCCGTCTTAAACACTAACAACACCACCAGTCGCGCTCCCCTCCTGGCTGAACGCCATGATGGGGTTGACGTAACATGGCTGCCTTCCTCAGCGCTTGCGCATGAACAAGTGACTTCTGATTGGCTGCGAAAACAAGAACGAACAGTCCTCCATCTTGATAAAAGCCGGATATTGTAGTCAACTTAATCTAAAAAAATCACCAGTAATGATGATTTAAACCAATCTTCGGGAAAATATAAGTTTTTAAAAATTGATTTATCTTTAAATTATTTATACAAAGCATTAATTAGAATTAAATTATGAATTTTATTTTTTACTTTGACTTTGAGTTTACAGAAACAAAACAATATGGAAATCCCGAGTCCAAGGAAGAGCGGGGTCCAGCCGCGTCTTTCATTATTTTAAACTTGTGATTGGGACCGATTTGGATCTTCTTTTTGGTTAATCACGAGTATGCCCATCAAAAAATGGAAATTTTCTAATTAATATGATTTTTCGCTTGATTACCTTTAGTAAGCAAGTATTCATGCTTCAGATATAAGGAAAAAAACTTGATTCAAATATATATCAATTCTTTTGAATATTTAGATAAGTTCTTTGCGTACAGATAATGATGCTGAGCCATTGATTCATGGAACAAAAAGGTCATCATTAGTGAAGATAAGTTTATTTTGACTATTTAAAAGGACAAAGTAATTAAAGCAGAAGAAGCTGTGCATTTTCTGGATAATTTTCACATGCAAATGGCCATTAAGATATTTCTCCGAATTTGACAAGTCCAAGCAGCATAAAGCAAAATACAAAATGTAAAAGAATGAACACATATCGTAGAGGCTGTCACCAGTGTGAAGTTCCAAGTAGGGGGACAGATCCACATTCCACCATAAGGTTTTTGGGGTGGTTGAGCCATGGAAGAAGTTGAACCCCTTAACCAATAGACTGCACGAAGGTTTTTAAACGTTTTGTACGCTGACTGCGGGGAAAAAAGTTTTCAAGCATTCGACCAATGGTCGACTGCCTAAAACGGTTTCCCAAAATTTTCATTGCTCCCCAGCTGGGGACCTAAGTAGGGACCAAGTGTACTTTCCCTCACTGTAGGGATCGCTAATGTGGCTAAACTCTCCCGTGCCACCCCTCACTTTAAAATACCATAGATTGTGAACATTGTCATTGTCTGTATCATTGTCAGCAATTTTTTTCGTCAAATATGCAGTTCATTAATTCATATCCCCAGATACTGGAAGCACGAACTGAAAGGCCTTATCTACTTCCTAGCTCCACTCCTCAACAAACCAACCTTCTGTCATTGGCACTCACCTAGATTACCTGCAATTGAAGTGAAGAACCACACCCAATTTGGCTGCTTCCCCTTTGCTTAACCAGGCATAGGTTTGCAAACCCAAATGACAGTTTCAGTCAGAGCCAGAACAAGCAGTTTTTTTAAGGGGGGCAAAGATCAGTTTGCTGCCACCCTCTCTCACCTCTAAAATACATCTAATATCAGTGGCGTAACTATGGGGGGGGGGGGGGGAGATAGATCTCCCCCGAAGCCTCAGACAAATAAAAAAAATATTTAAAACTATAGTCTTGTTTTGACACATAACAACTGCATCTGCGTAAAGTTAACTTTTAAACACCAAAATGATGTGAAATGCATTTCCAAACATGTCATTTTTCAAAAATTTTCCCTGACCCCTGTTGCCTTGGGGGAGGGGGCATCGCCACCCCAGGTCATGCCATCCCCCCCAAAGAAGTCTAGTTATGCCACTGCCTAATATATCCATAAGCAATTTTTTTGAGATGCAATACTTAAATTACACAGTTTGTTTGTTATTAATTTCTATCAATTATATTTTTAAATAATGTCTAATTAATGATTATTGCTAAGTACTTTAATTTAAAAATAATTTACTATTTAAAGTAAAATGTACATATTTGGCTGAGTCCTGGAATCTGGCACATGTGCCCCCTCAGAGCGTTTCCCTTACTCCCATTCCAGACAAACCACCAATTTTACCCTCTACATAGCGATGAAACATCAGTACATTGAATAGATAAGTTAAGCTGTGTGTGTGATGACCGATTCCTTTTTGCTGGCATCTTGAGGTTAAAGTGGAGTTTGATGCAAAATGTTGCAAATTATATACGCTGAAGCAGTAGTAGTAGGGTTTGCTATATCAGTGAGGCAGTTATGTTCATGGTGGAACAGGTAATTATCCTCTTTATTGAAGATTCTCAATGTTTTATAGAATTATATAACTTCTCAGATCACTCTTAGGAAGTAACTGTTAACCTTCCCGATCACTTTCGAGTTTTCAAAGTCCATCTCATGTCCAGGTATCATCCAAGCTAAGGAATTGGGCCAAAACAAGAGATCTCCTTGGGAAAAAAAGACAAATAGCATAACACATTACAGCATGTGCAAATAATAAGTGTAGCTGCAGCCGTCCCTACATTGGCCAAACATGTCCATGTTTCAAACATTAGTGAGAAGACAACTGGAGAGTCACAATAATAGGGTAGTTTCCTTCATCAAAGAAAACGAAAGGCATTGATTGCGATTCGTTACCCACCAAAAGTGTATTCATAATATAAAAATTATTTCGTTTTAGAAATACCGGTTTAGACGAACGGCAATGGTCCATTTTTATCCTCATTTGAAAAGGGCCAGATTGGCGCCCATGCGATGCCACTCCACGTGACGTCACAGGGACCTAGTTTCTATACGAGAAGATAGGAGTTATACATCCTCTGAGGTTACCATTGCATGCATGAGGCGCAGAGCTCAGGGAAACATGTCTTAATAATCACTTATTAAAACTGGCTAAGGTCGGAAAGATTTCCTCGATTGATAAGGTATTAATAATCCTTATTTAAGCCAAGCACTACCAGCCAGCAGGGTACTCAGCTACCCGCTAGCAGCCTGCGTCGTATCAGCGCTAAGCCTCGCCTCAAGGTCACCTCACAGGGCGGCAGCGGGAACCAGAAATACGTCACACGGAGAGATTTCCTGGCATTCATACTTACGCGTCGCGTTTTCGCGCGCTTGAAAATTTTCACTTTTCATTTAATAGCGAAAAATAGATATCGTCATTTAAAAATCTAAGTGTGAAATACGTACTCCAGGAGTAATAATCTTTCGATTTAGGCAATAAAAAAATAATAGGAAACCACCCTATTACACTTGCATCCATTAGCGGATACAGAAAACACTCAAGGGAGGGGGTGGGGGGAGGGGACGCAAAAGATATTTTGAGCTGCCCCTATACTTTTATCGATATGAAAAATAATCAAGTTACATGCAAAGTTTAAGAAAGTTTTATTGAAACTGATTATACACATATACAAGACAATGCCATCCTATGACATAAAAAAAGTTACAATTGTGGTTATGCAATTTTCAATAATGAAGGCGGCCCCACAAGGGGCTCGTATAGGGGCAAGGGATACATATGGAGGGTGGGGGGAAGGGCACGTGCCCCCATATGTATCTGCCACTGCTAGCATCTCTCAGCAATTACAGAAAATGCATGGACCACACCCGGTTTGCATCAAACTTCACTTTTGACAGGATTGCCCACAAAATTGCAGTCATCACATCAAATACCATGCTGAAATCGAGAAACTTTGATAAAATCTATTACTCACCATAGAAGCATTCTCAAGAGCCTGGCTTAAGTATAATGTTAGCAGGATCTCATCTACCCAGTTGTTTTTGTTAGGCACTTGCCAGACCTCTACAAAGATGCCATTATTAGGTTCCAACCTTAATATACACACAGACCCACTCATCTCAACCATGCAAGTACAAGCTACTTCTCATCTCCCCAAGTATCAACAACTGTGACCCTGGAATTCACCAACCTAGAGTAAGTCAGTCACAAATGACCTCTCAGCACAGTAGCTCTCAGTCAGAGAACAAAATATCTCTGAAAGCTTTTATTAAACCATTAGATGCATCTATGCTACTTTACGCGGCAAAAAGGACAATGATATCATTGTCATGACTGAGGAAATTTAACGTACTTCCCCAATTTCAGATTAGTCTTCAACTTGCTAAACAGAAATAATTAATTCAAAACTTCATTTGGCACATCTTTAAATACAAAGCCTCAAGAGAGCAGAGAATCCATTTGAAAGTGATTATTATTATTTTTTCTTCAAATTCACAGCAATATCACACTACCTATTTAAATAACTCCTAAAATGATGTCAACACTTCAAGAATAACAGAATTATTTGTGGGAAGGAAATGGAACCAAAATTTTTCATCAAATTAGAAAGAAACAGGGAGACCTAAGCTGAAATAAAGAGCATTTCCTTACCAGAGGCCTGTAGAATGCATTAGAACTAGTAGAGAAATGACAGAGATCAACTAATGCCATTTTTAAAGTAAAAAGAAGGCACATGGTGCACTTACCATTAATATTATGATACCAATATAGCCCTAAGGAATATGAAAAAAATATGTATCTCAATAAAGAGTTTTTGTGTGAAAACTAGTGCAAAACAAGGTTTTTGAAGCAACGATATTCATTAACACAATCCAAGAAAGTTTTTTTTTTTACTCACTGACCAGGGATAGGCATTGTTATTAGGTCATATGTAAGATAATTACATAAGAAATAAAAATGATGTTGAAATGAAAAAGTGTTTATTTTGGAAAAGTACCACAATGTGATCCAAGGTACTACACAAATAATAAAGAGCTACCGAACTGACATTTTTCAGGGGTACTCGAAAGCACACAGATGCAGATACATGCCAAAGTGGTCATACCACCAGGCCAGAAAAAGACCTCTTGTAAAAATATGACTGTTCTTCACTGATTTTACTTCCTCAAATCCCAGCAGTGACACACTTTTTAGATCTATGGTTGTCATGTCCATTACTCAACAAAATGTGTGGGTGGTTATACCGAAGTCCATAAAAAAAAACATCAGTAAAAAAGGTGTTAAGTGATAAACATTCCCTATATTGCACAAAAAATGCTGAGCTTGGTTAGAAATACCCATTTATGGGCTTGGATAAAGAACGAAACATTATGTTTATGGTTTATTTTCAGGATTTGAAACTAAATGACCTCAACGTACCCTCTTTTTGGTGGCTTGAAAGACTAGTGCAAACAGCTCACCCACTACCCATTCTGAATAGCAATACCCTTTCAATATTGAAAAGAAAAAAAAAGAAAATATGAATTAATAGGTACAATGAACCCATACATTTAAATGGGAAGACATATTGCAAGCTCATTAACTACTGCAAAGCTGATGCAAATAACTTAAAAAACAGTGAAAAATGGCAGCATAGCATTGCAGTTCAATATAGAGAAATTACAATAACCACCAAACAACTTAAAATTGTGAATTTCATGTAAATTTATTGGAAAGATGTAGGATACAGGGAATTGATCATTCACCACACTCTCCTCACCTTCAGTAATTACTAATTGGCTTTGATATCTGTGTTGGCCTGAAAATAACATTTAATACATATTAATATTGAATATGCCATTAGTTAAATCTGGCAAATGTAATAATTTGAATTAAAAAAAATAAGCAATATCTTCACAGCATCTTCATTCAATTATCCACTGATGTGGACACTATAGTTCGTTCACATCAGTGCACAAGTCCACATCCCAATACCCTAACTCATTCAACAGCATCACATCTAATCACTCAATAAATCATTTTTTCTAACTGCAATACTTTCAGTTGGTTCATTCACTACTCCATAAGTGAGGTAAAAATTACCATTTTTTTATAATATGTTACCAACGGCAAATAAAGCCTTACAAAAGTCTAAAGAAATGTGAAGAAAAAAAGAGTGACACACATCACTCCACACAGTGCCCTCTGTTGATCTCCTACTGACACAGCAGTAAATTGAGATGAGAGAGAGTGGTGTGAACCGGGTAGTGAACATCTTCACACACTTTCAGGCCTAACTATATAAATCATCATCCCCATCATCTTGGAAGTTGCCCTGATCTCCACCTGTACCACCAGGTGTTGAACTATTTCCTGATTGATTCGGGAATCTGAAATTGAATAACATGGATTCTAATGAAAACCCTCAATAAGGAAGGCATAAATATGCTACAACAATTATGCACTTAGAAAATATCAATTATAGTTAAGGAAGTTGGAAGCAATGGTATGCCCATATACTTTGTTAAGTCATGAGCCAAAATCTAATGTAAAATCAAGATTTAAGAAGACGAATCATACCTTTTGACCAGCGGTATTTCATCTTTTTTCATTAGGTATTACTTGCTTAACACTTATGCTATCGTCTTGGGAATTATTAGAGTAATTAAGAGTCGACCATTTGCAACAATTACATGTATATAAAATACATAGATAAACAACATTAGAGGAAATACAGAGGTAAAATTTTCAAATTTGAGATATAGTCAAACGAAGACAATGGCCTATTCTACATGTCTTGAGCAAGACAATATCTAAAGCTATCAGAAGTAATACATCACAAAAAAAAACCATCCAAGTAGGACTTTGAGTCCCCCTATGATAGATCTGGGACTGTAGTAAGACAAATTAAAGACGGTTATCTATTATTCTTGTATCACACACACTTAACCCTTTTAGTGAGGCGGACCGATACATCGGCTCTTACGTAGTCCATTATTTAATTTGCTATAACTTATTTCATTAAACGTAATCATTTTTTCAATATTAACCAGTTAAACCTCAACAATTTCAAAAAATCGAAAATGGATTAAGAGAGCTTTGTATTGTTTTTTTCCTAGTTGCTACATTTTATGAAAATACCCTTCACATTTCTCGCCAGTACCCCAGGAAGATGGATAGCACTAAGAGGGTTAATAGGACTAGTGACTTACCTGAAATTAGTGCCAAACCCTCGAGACTGCTGCAAAGTCTGAGCAAACATTTCGTACTTGCGAATGTCATTATCAGACACCGACCTCCTTGCATAGCGCATGGCCTCCTCAAAATGCGCTCTGGTAATTTCAGGCACTGGATCTTCTTCGTCCATCTAAAATTAAGGTTTTCAGACATTATCAGGACTTTTGCAACCATTACAGATAAAGCTTCAAATTTCCTCTAACTCGATTGCTACTAGGATTTCTCAATTTTTTATTTAAGCATTAGAATAGTTATTTGTACATAAAGGTACTGAACTGAAAGTAGAGTTTATTCATAAGTGCCACAAAAGTTAGATATTTCTCCTTAAAGTGATTTTGAAAATTAAATTGTTACTATAAATAAAAGAATCCCTGGCACTTTTACAGCTCCACTTTGTTTCCAAAAGTTCCAGCAGTTATATATATCAGATGAGTGGCATATTCACAAAAAACTTTATTGCTTATGCATAGTTCATTCAGGAGAGAAAAATAATTACAGTAAAACCTCTTTACATCTAATGGAGGGGACCAAAATTTGGACAATTTGATGTATGGAGGTTCACTATAGAGAGGTTTTAGTTACCGTATATCTCCGAATATAGTCCCCCCTTTTTTTCCAAAAATGGCCGCGGAAAAGTAAGGGGGGGGGACTATAATCGAGTGTAATCCAATTTAGCATACTAAAGGTGACCATAAAGTAATAAATAACGGCATAATGGCTAATGTTCTCGTAGTCTTTCTATTTGAGTATATTTATGAGGATTATAATCGGAGATATTAGTAAATACTGCCACGTTTTACCGGAAATTAAGACAATTTTTACCACAAATGTTGTACAGATACGATTATTCCGATTCAAATAGCATATCGAATATGCGTTTTCACGGAATCCATCGGGTAGCCGCTAATTTTTCTTGGAAAAGTATTGTTAGAATAATTCAATCGACACTGATCACTTAATGACGCAAAACAGTAAATAATTAAAATGAAAACTAAACACACACTATCATTACATTAATCGAACACTAGAATTGAATCAATAGTATATGTACCCGTCGCTCATTTAATAACTACACGATTTAAATAATTGCGAAAAATAAACAGATAAAGTGAACCTTTCGTGACGATTTAGCATTTCATTGCGTCCGTAGCTACTATACGTCCGTGCGGTTCGTGTTTACAACCACTGCCGCTTTCACAGAACAAGAATGCGCAATAGGTGATGCATTTGTTTCTGAAAAGGCGCAAACCAGACCAGGCGTTTTAAACCAGAAGCGCCGGCATTACTGCATTTGATCGAAATACAGCGACTCAGCATCGAAAGTGTAATCAATTTATTGAGGAATATCTTCAATTCGTCAGGGTAAATAGGATCGATAAATTACGTCGCATAACGTTTCGCAATTATTTCCGCGATATTTTCTTTATTAAAAATAATTTTACGTTCAACAGTGAGGTGATGGATCAAGTAGAAAGATGAGGATCAATCCTGCCGCAGATTAGAGGCCTTCAAAGACGGAGTTTCGATGCCAATTTAAAAATAGCCGTTGCAGAATACGCCGTAAATCATAGTATTTACAGCGCTAATACATCGCGGAAGTCATTTCGGGGGTCTCGACGCGGCAGATTCAAAGAATTAGAGGAAAATATCGTCGAATTTGTGCGCAAATGCAGAGCAGAAGCTCTTTGTGTAACTTATGCAATGATTCGCGACGAGGCATTGAAAATTGATATAATTTTTTTTCAGTTTTAATGTTTGTTGGAAAAAGTTTATTTCTTAATTTTATTACTTTGATAATTGTAAGTCCTGTAGTTTAATTGTTTTGCTTAGCAGGCATTTGATAGCAATATTTTTTTTTTTTAATAATTTATTTAACACAATTTTATTTAGATTTCCTAAATTCTTCAGGTCACTTGGATTTGTGATGAGTTGATGGGTGTGTTACACTGGATCTAAGGAAGTTTCAGGGCCAAATGCAATACTGTTTATGGGCTTTAAGTTAAAGCTTATATATTGACATTGTCTGTAGTCATTTGGAAATCAAAAATATTAATAATTTGTGAAGGTTTAAAAAATACAATAGCCTTGGATACTTAAAAAAAATTCTCATTTCTTCATTACATCTGGTTAAGGAACTATAAATTACTGATACATGCAATGGATCACAACATGTTTTAGGTATAGTTATTTTGTTGTGATGGAAAATATGTGAACAGATTTGTTCTTAATCTTCACAGAAAATAATAGTTTTTATCGAATCTAGAATCTTAACTTGCTAACCACAGAAAAATTGCCTTCCTTTACATTTTAAAATTTTTCCCAAAACTGAGGTCTCAAAATTGGGGGGGGGGGACTATATTCGGGGGGGGACTATATTCGGAGATATACGGTATATGCACCAATTTTTCATATTATTTGGAAATGAAAGGCACTACTGTCCTTTAAACCATTATATTTATGCATTTAATTAAACATTTATGCATTAGCGAACATTTATTTATTATTTAATGACAACACAAATTAAGTGAGCGCTATCGTGTGATTTTTACCATGATTCGAGAGAAAATGATGTGATCTCTCTTAATTCAACAGTCACTTTAAATGATTAGGATAGTTTGATATCTTTTTTTTATTTACTGTTAGGTATACTCTCATACGGAACAAAATGGCCATTACTATTGGTTAACGCGAAAATTACAGAATATGAAAGGTGTAAAAGAAAAAAAAATAAGCGCGAACATTTATCCCTGAAAATGTCATTCCATGTACGTAATCGTGGCTGCATTAATGGTCTCTGGTTGTCTTGGTACAATTTGCAGATGTAGTTAGGCAGTCTCGGGGGTGTCTCCTTGGTATGATAAGTGGAGGTTTTATGATATAAAGAGGTTCACTATAAAGAGGTTTGCCAATAAATTTACATGTAAATCTGACGGGACCACAGGGGTGGTATGAAGTATGGAGGTTTATGATGTAAAGAGGTTCACTACAGAGAGGTTTTACTGTACTAGAATGCAATAAAAGTCACCAACTATATTTATTCAACAAATTTTAAACTAATTCTCCAGATATAGGTGTTACACTGCGAAATGTAACTTCATCATCACTAAGTAATCAAAAATTTTGTTACGGTACCAGAAGTGCTGCAAAAAGGGAATCCTAGTTCATGATTTCAGTCTTTGATTTTGGTTGACTTGGCAAATTTTTGATTTCTTACAGATGGTCATGCAATAACCATCAATTATATAAAAGACAATAGACAACCTCATGCATCACTAGCTGAGAGTGAAACTATAAAATTACATGGGATTAAAATAAGGAAGGTTGAATGAATTGGTATTGATAAGAATAAAATAAGTACTTCACTACTAACAAATATTTCACTGATACCACATCAAATAACTAAAAATGAACTCACTTCCATTGCTGAAAAATTGCTGGCAGCACGTTCACGCTCCCGTCGTATTTCAGCCTCAATAGCCTGCCTAATTGCCAACTTACATGCACGCTGGCAAAGCTCTGTCAAATCAGCTCCAGAGAAACCATGGGTAACTTTGGCTATGTAAGAGAGGTCTACATCCTGGAAGTAAATCATTGTTATGCATAAATAGGAACCTAAGACTACATAAAGTGACTTAGATAAAGCAATTATAGATAAAACTCAATAACCTTTGATACAGGGGATTTTCTAAGATTGGCACGGAATATAGCTTCCCGTGACTTCTCATCTGGGAGGGGGATGTAAATAAGTTGATCTAAACGGCCAGGTCGAAGTATAGCAGCATCAATGATATCTAAAAAATAAAAATTTCACATGAATAAACAACTACAAATACTTCTGACCGCAACTATCACAGCATGCTAGCAATGACAATAAATACTCTATTTTATTCGTTCAATTGTATTAGGCTCAACTATGCGGAAATTAATACACGAAAATGAAAAGGAGACTTAGTTGATTTCCACAGATTTATTTCGCCTGTACGACATGTTTCGAACCATAGAGGTCATTATCAAGTATAAACATTTTGAATGTTAAGCAAACATATATACTCTTTGAAGAGGTTGGGGGGTCCTGACACCCACTCCTTCCACTCTTTCTCCCAACCTCTTCAAAGAGTATATATGTTTGCTTAACATTCAAAATTTTTGTACTTGATAATGACCTCTATGGTTCGAAGCATGTCGTACGGACAAAATAAATCTGTGGAAATCAACGAAGTCTCCTTTTCATTTACTCTATTTTATATTCATGATGATACAACACCTAAAGAATGCAAAGCCAATGATACATTAGGTATGTATTTACAAATGAGACCATATTTGGAACCTTATAAAATAGAAAAAAATAAGAGAAAAAGTACAACAGAGAGCAGGGGCGTAGTCAGAATGATGTGTTGGGTGGGAAGGGGACATGACCCCGGAGAGTTAAGAGTGTTGGAACTTCCCTCTGAAGAAAATGTGAACATTTTTAATTCTAGAAATCACATTTTATACTAAAACATTCTGAGATATAAAACACATTTTGCAAAAATGAGCTAAAATTAATTGGTTTGGGGGACATGTGGACCCTTTGCCCCCTTCTGGTTATGCCACTGACAGAGAGTGCAAAATACACATTTCTCTCTCATTGTAAAGAAGCAAAAAAATATTAGAGACAACAAGAAGAGCAAATTTATGTATTAAATAAGATTTTTGAAAATTTTTCACACCAGCTACTTCCTGTTTTTCGTGTACTGTGCCCAAGAGTGTCAATTATGGTTCTTTATTGAGTGTACATGCAACATCATATAATAAGCTTCATTCCTGTAGAGTCATGGTGACCCACTAATAACCACTCGTAAATTGGACGTACAGTTAGTCCTCTTCCTACGCACATTCAATTCACGAATTTTCAAAGATACGAGCATTCAAAATTTTCAAATTTCGGATTTTGCACTTTCCGATGCTACGCGATATGACGTAGAGGAACTCTCACTGTGGGCACAATCTAAACAAAGTATCATTGAATCCGGTGTGAATTTAGGAACTGTTCAGTGTTTCACCTGTTAGTCCTTAGCGCGAGGAGTGATTTTTTCGGCTACGGCTGCATCGCACGCCCCACTAGATCAGTTCTTAATATCATGAGCATGATTGTGATGCAGTGTGGCATTTTGTAGGATAACCATACCTCTCAATGCCTTTCATACAGTCCAGCCGGCGAGAGTTGCCCGATGACAGCACAAAAGGGGGGGGGGGCGGATAACCCTACACCAGCACGGTTTACAGCTAATCACTGTCCCCCAAACGCACCCTCGCCTCGTCTCACAACGTTGCCAATGGCATAAGGTGCACCGAAATAAGCCTGTTCCACCAAAAACAAACCCTTTCTTCAAATCACCAAAACCATTGATTCTTCCTCTCGGTCCTTCACACTCATCGACCCTTCTGGCTCCTTTCTTCGAAGAACCCTTTGTAGGTGTTTCACTTTCTTACCAGGCAGCCTTGCCCCCTACCACGACCTACACCATTCTGCGTGTCATTGGACAACTCTCGGCGGCCGTAGTGTAGGTTTATCAACTAAGGAACATGGTCTTGGAACGCATCCAGTTCGTATATCGGACTTACTGTATTCAGGAAGATATCAACCCTCGATTGCGCCGTGCCACATTCTTCTGTTGAGAAACTGAAACGAATTTTCCTATTTATACATATTTCTGCATACTTTAATTGCATTTATTAAATACTGTTTTTTCTGACAATTCCTAAAATAAATGTTTGTACGAACTTTGCTATTAGGAACCTCCGGTTTTTCAGTCCCGCGAACTTCGTAATAACGAGAGAACTGCAATAAAAACTCAATATAATAAATGATGCCATTCTATTTTTCTCTTCATCATTTCTCGCATAAAATAAATATAATAATTAATTAGGATGCCTAACTTCACAGAAGGCTACATTTTCAAATCTCTTAGAAATGCATAAATACCGTATTTCTCTGTATAGTCCCCCCCTTAATTTCGAGACCTCAATTTTGGGAATTTAAAAAAAAAATATCCTTGAATATAGTCCCCCCTTTACTTTTATCACTGGCATTTTTGGGCACCAAAAAAAATAGGGGACTATATAAAGATAAATACGGTAAGCCAATTTTCTACTTCACATGCCACCATAACTAGATGAAAAAGAAATGTTTGCTGGACATTGGATTTAGCTATAGTGAGTTTGCATTACAAGGAGTGATTTTCCACGGATTTTTAGAACTCATTGACGGACTTCAACTGTACTATACAACCAAACTCTGTGAGCCTCCACTTAATGCATACTACCAACTTCATAGATACTAGAATTTCAAAGATACTCTTGGATACTTGCATTTATAAAGAACTTTCTAGTTGGCTTCTGTGCATATTACAAAATCACTCTTTGAAAAATTCAATACAATTTTACAATAATTAAAGCATTATTAAATAACTTGCAGTCAGCATAAACAATTACACATTATAAATTTACCTGCCAATAACAAAATTTCCCTTGAAGGGGATAATTTAAAAATCACCTGAAAAACTATTTGCTGGACAAATTTCATTACGTAAAATGTTAAGAACAATTTAAATGTTTATGTACATGTTTGGAGTTGGTTGTACTGTACCAAGTTCTGCAAAACTCACTTAATTTTAGTAGTAAATGGTCCAAAATTTCATCACGTAATATCTTAAACAAATATATAGTCTATTCCAACAATTTATGTGGAATAACTCACCAGGACGATTAGTGGCACCAATGATGAACACATTTTTCTTAGTGCCCATACCATCCATTTCAGTGAGAATTTGGTTGATAACTCTATCAGCAGCGCCTCCAGCATCCCCTACACTACCTCCTCTAGCTTTAGCAATTGAATCAAGCTCATCAAAAAAGAGAACACATGGGGCAGCAGCTCGTGCCTAGAAAAAAATGGTTGAATGATGACCATTAAAACATGCAATGCTGTTCAGAGTTACATTTCAAGTTAGATAAAAAACAAGGTTGAAAAATTACCTTATCAAAAACATCCCTAACATTAGCTTCTGATTCACCAAACCACATGGTAAGAAGCTCTGGTCCTTTAACAGATATAAAATTTGCTTGGCATTCATTCGCAATTGCTTTGGCTAAAAGTGTTTTACCACAGCCAGGAGGGCCATAGAACAGAACACCACGGGATGGCTGCATACCAAACTTCAAGAATTTGTCAGGATGCTCCACAGGGTACTAAAATAAATAGACAGTAACCCATGAAAGACAGCAGGCAGCTTATTACCAAAGCTTAATAAATGAACAAAATTCAAATATAGGCTACATAATTATAACACGACAAATAAATTTGAATTACAAACTACCATCTACCATTTTGCTAAGATACGAACATAATTGAAAGCTAAACTAAAAGAAGAAAAAACATGGTCAGAAACCAACTACAAGTATACAGTAAATACTAGTATAATAAGAGCAAGTCAATTAAATAACAAAAACCATAATAAAGATCTTGCTTCCTTTCAAGCAAATAACTATTTCTATGCAACTAACACACATCACCAGTTATTTAGGACACCACTATGACCCATTCCAATCACAGGCGGTCCTCGACTTTTGTACATTTCACAATTTGGTATGTTCCAAATTGACACCTTTTAATTTACATTCATAAGCTAAGTTCGGACTTTCAAATGCATCTGTAAGTAATTTTTTGAAATTCCCACGATATTCATTGCGCATTCCAACATTCAACTATTTCATTTAGCAGCATAGAGCAGTTAATGCGGACGAATGTATATGATCATGGGAAGTGTTGTCTTTAATCAACGTGATTTTTTTAAGAGTGACACTACCTCCTATAAGCTCCTTTATTAAGAGAAGAAAGTTGTAGTTCAGCCTTCATGAGAGAGGGTTTTCAAAAAAGTTGATTAGACACCATCAAACAGCTTTGATTAAAATAAGTAAACAAAAGTGCTTCTTTCTAATTGTGTTTTTCTATTTGAGTGCTGTTTAATTCATGTATGATGACATTTACACCTTCAGCAACAGTATTGCAAGTATTTAGTCTTTTTTGAGTAACATGCTAAAGATATGCGACCACAATATGCTGTGACAAGGAATTTTGATGAAAAAGTTCAAAGGTATCAAGAGTGAGGGTTCAATATTTGCATTTTGTTATGCTTCTGGATATGTCTTTCTATTTATAGTGGACGCTCTCAATGGAATGTCAACTTAAACACCGAGAGGAAATTTCAATCGACAATGGAATCATCTCTAATCAGTTTCAAGTTAGTTTCTCCTCCCTCCATCAACTTCCTTACACACAATGCAGGATCAAAAATGTTATTAATAAGAATGAATCTGAAACCCAAAATGGGAAAGATACAAACCTGAACAAGTTCTTGAAGCTCTCTTTTCACACTTTCCAGTCCACCAATATCTTCCCATGTAACTGTAGGTACTTCCACCACTGTTTCCCTCAAAGCACTTGGGGTACTCTTGCCCATGGCATACTAGCAACGAACAGAAAATGGATTTAAGTTAATTTGCAAATCGAAAGCCACAAACAAAATAGAATTCTGAATTCATTTCACCAATGAACTTTGGCTAAAGCCCATTCTTTACCAATTAATTCGACAACTATAGCTTCAGTTACATAACTGCAAAATAGAGCAAAAACTTTACAATTTGACTCGTGAGAATCCATTTCAAAGAGTAATTGGTTGATGAATGGATATGAACTTAGTTTGATAAATGAACAAAATTCCAATATAGGCTAGCAATACAAGTGCTCGTCTTAGTAGCAATCCAAGGCAATCTTTGACAGAAATTTATATAATTAATAAAATTACCTGGAAATTGGTATTGCTGAATGCAAGTAAAAGTATGACAATCACTGGTTAAACTTGCACTATTGGAGTATGTCATTAGAAAGCAATGGGTTTAATTAACCAATTTAATTTCCCCAGTATTTACTCATTGATTGTTTCACCCGTAAAATATCATACAATAAGTGAAAACTTCACAAGAATCCACCACAAAGCCAGAAAATCAACATAGTGTTACGATTTTATTTATTTATTTCAAAAGCCCACGTACAGCAATTATTGCCAATTTAAAGTGGCGCAATAACAAGATAATAAATAATAAAAATTTCTGGAGGTGCCAACTATGTAATTGAAAGAGGAGAGCAGGTAGTCACATTCCAAATGAACAGAATGATAAACTAAGAATTAAGATGAGGCTGAGAAAATTTTACACACAAGCTACATAGCATTTGGAAGCTCCCAAATATCGTTCACCAAACTTTGGCACCTTACGCAATTGCTAGAATCACTTAGGGCTAGAACCTGGCTTCTTCAGAATCAAGAAATTGAATGCTACAACTTAACGTTTTCCTTCATGCAGGGTCGAATAACTTATTTACACAAATTGTATGCTAGAAATCAATGCAGAAATAAGCAATTTATTTAACTCACCCTGAAGTTGTCCATAGTAACAGCAAGTGAATTCAGGACCTCAGCATCAATTTGATCATCTTCCAAGTCAATGAGATCCATTTTCTCTCTAATTTGTTGTAAAGCAGCCTCCGAACACAATGAGGCTAAGTCAGCTCCAACATGCCCATGAGATTCAGCAGCAATCTAAATGGTATAACAACAGTAGGAAACCATAAATTTGGTACATAGATATTTTAACTCTAGGAACAACCAATATCATCATACAGTAAAACTTCTTTACATTGAAATAGAAGATATAATCATATTGTGGTTTGGCCATAATGATAAATGGAGAATAACTATTAAGGTCAAGTTGAACCTACGGTTGAAAAATAAAGGCTGAAATATTCAAATTTATCATTTATAAGTGTGTACATTTACAATAAAGCAGCAACAATTTAATCCAATAATTTCTTAACTGACATACAATAATTGTAGCAGATTGTTGCAATAAATGCAGCACAAATTTTAATCCACAAAAATAATTTTTTAAATGTGCTAAAAATCCAGAAAGAAAATATCATTCGCCTTGACCAGGATTTTAACCCGGATCCCCCCGATTTCCGGTTGAGTGCTCTAGCCAGTTAAGCTACCGAGGCGTCATTCCTCCCTATGGATCTAATTATTTTGGAATTAACTGGCTAAAGCACTTGACTGGAAATCAGGGGATCCACGTTCGAATCCCGGTCAAGGCGGATGATTTTTTTCTCCATGGATTTTTCGCACATTTGTGCATTGCGGGTGACTCCCATAAAAGTTATCACTGTGGCTAGTTCCAGTATGCTTTAAACTAATTTTATAAAGTTAGGCGTGTATTATTAATGAATTTTCACATTTATAACTACAAGTTCCAACACGTAACCCATTACATTTTATGCATGGTACAAACTTGTTTTGATTATTCTTTACTTTTATTCATATTTGATACTATATGAGTAATACTTAAAAATTTCCATTAAGGTTAATTTCACCACAGAAACCTTATCGTTCAATTACCATAGTCATCAAAAATCAAAATCGATCATTATGGAGGAGAGAGCGATAAGTAGTGCCTACTTTAGGTTCAAATGCCATTCACAGGCCTCCTAATCACCCAGGAAATTTTTCATTCCTAGCTGTGCACGAGTGCACCTTGAATTGGGAATGTATCATTAGCAGACAGTAGCAGAAGTCTAAACTGTCAGAATTAAAGAAATCACCATGTATCTTTTATTTAACCTTTTTCAGGAGTGCAGTGAAAAGTATTTGATATCAGTATGCAGTTTCAGATTACCTAAATACCTACAATTTCTATTCTGCCAGTACTCTAACCAGTAATGTATAACTTGAAATAAAATACGAAAAAGGTATCAAATGAATTTCAGACTAAAATACTGAGATACATGATTGAGAAATGTTCATTGAAAATGAACTGATACCCTCCAATGACCATAACACGAATTTGTGGCGATTCCAAAAAGCACACCTCAGAGTAACAACTGCATCCACTCCACTTGCACCTTGGAGGTCAATAAATGACAGTGAGTGGCTGAGGATAGTCCAGCTCCACGCATTACAGCAATGTAATATGCCTGTTTATCTTCCTTTCGTGTTTCGGCTTTTGCCGTGGTTTTGGTAGGTTTAAAAATATGTCAAATCACTAATAATAGAGGAATTGAATGGCAGAAAATTATTCTTACCAGAAAGCTAAAAAACATTATTAGTTACAGCACAAATTAGAAACTACCAAGTAAATAATAAATAAGTTGACCTTGTGATTCAGTCACCAATTAGATTTTTTGTTGAATTTTTTGCCCAACAAATTTTATAAAATCTAGACACCACAATATTCAAAGGTAGCTACAAAGTTATATTCAAATCCCACAATATTCAAAGGTATATTACAAAGATCATTTTCATCATAAGCTAATTACATGTAAATTGATTATCTGATTATATTGTATTAAGGATGCAATTTCAAGGGTTAGGGTTTTACTTTATCTGGAAATGTGGAGTGTTTATTTCATACTAAAAGCTATGATTTGTAGAGATTTTCTAAATGTAACATGCTTAAAAATTACAGAACCCAGAAAGAAAGTTAACGATAAAGATGGGTGAAGTATATAGAAGTTTCACTCTAATTAAAACTTTTTAATGCATAGAGTTTGTAGGCAGAACGAAAACATATCACAGGAATGAACTGAGAAGATTCTCAAACCCAATTCAATACTGCTAAATTAAATTTGGAATGAGAGCAGAAAATTTTACCTGCTCCAAGTCTACATCCTCAGCTAGCTTCATATTTTTGGTATGGATACGTAAAATCTCCAATCTTCCTGTTGCATCTGGTATACCAATATCTATCTCACGATCAAATCTGCCAAATCGACGCAAGGCAGAGTCAATGGAGTTGGGCCTATTTGTTGCAGCCATCACAATAACATGAGTACTTTGCTTCATACCATCCATCAGAGTCAACAGCTGTGAGACAATACGGCGCTCCACTTCACCATGAGTCTAGAATCACAAACAAAGCAATAGTTAACCATGAGAAAAACTTTAACTTGCTGCATCTATAAGAAATCAAATAATGCAGTGCAAGTAAACAAGGGAAAGATAAAATTTGTAGCGTAAAAAAGTGTATCTATGTATGAAATAGTTAAGATCCTCAACACCAGTATCTTTTTCCCATTTGAGTCCGTCTGCCAGTTAACAGACCATCACCCCGCCGGAAACTTGTGCCTGAATGAAGCAAAATTACAATGCAATGGAGAATAATTAGCTGACCACCACCAAAAAAAGAACATTAGAAACATGATGTGCAGTTTAATTCGGAGAACTGCCCACCACATTTAAAAGATTTAAAGCCTATTTAAGGTCAAGTTAAACTGCAAAGTGCAAAATAAGAGATTGGCATTTGGATGCATTACCAATGACATAAAATAATTCCATATTGATTTCTTTGATAGGATTAAATGCACTCTACATAATGATCGACACAATTATTTTTCAATCCCAATTAGAATGATTACCTTTTCTCTCTTTGGAGCAATTGCATCCAATTCATCAATGAAGATTATAGCAGGAGAATTCCTTTCTGCTTCCTCAAATGCTTTCCTTAAATTACTCTCAGATTCTCCAGCTAATTTACTCATAATTTCGGGACCTGAAAATAGAAGGGTATATTTTAAGCACTATGCAGTACAAAATATAACCATGATCAAAACAGAACTAGGCAACCTTAAAGAGTAACTACAATATAAAAAATAACAAAAGCAGGAATGATTAGAAATATGTACAAGCAAAGCTTCCAACTACATCATGAAGTTTCCGTAGACATTCATTGAATTAATTACTGTCAAGTCCAAGAAATACGTCATAGTTCCACTGCAAAATGTAAACATTTAAACAAAAACATAGCAACTTCTGGTTGGTATTATGTGAGTGAGAGGGAATATGTTTTTATGTTGTTGGAATTAATATTTTTTTTACTTGAGTAACATTGAACAACTTGCGAGTTTCAATAGGGTGGTTTCCTATTATTTTTTTATTGCCTAAATTGAAAGATTATTACTCCTGGAGTACGCATTTCACACTCTTATATTTTCGAATGACGATATCTATTTTTTGGGATAAAACGAAAAGTGAAAATTTTCAAGCGCGCGAAAACGTGACAGCTAAGTAGGAATGATGGGAAAAGTCCGTGTGACGTCGTTCTGGTTCCCGCTGCCACCCTGTGAGGTGACCTTGAGGCGAGGCTTGAGCGCTGATACAACGCAGGCTGCTAGCAGGTAGCGCTTGGCTTATATGTGGATTATTACTACCTTTGAACGTAGGTTTTCGCAGCGAGTGGCATCGTTGATAATGGCTTCCGGGTGCAGCTGCGTGTTGCGCTTTGTCGTGCAAGCTTTCGCGACCGTTGCAGGACGCATCATCAGGCGATGAAGTTCATCATTTTCAGTTCATCATCATCATCAAGTTCAGGCCATTCATCGCCTGATGATGCGTCCTGCAACGGTCGCGAAAGCTTGCACGACAAAGCGCAACACGCAGCTGCACCCAGAAGCCATTATCAATTATTACTACCTTATCAAACGAAGGAAACTTTCCGACCGTAGGCAATTTTAATAAGTGATTATTAAGAGATGTTTCCCTGAGCTCTGGGACTCATGCATGCATTAGTAATCTCAGACGATGTAAAACTCCTATCCTCTCGTGTAGAAACTAGGTCCCTGTAACGTCATATGGAATGGAATCCCATGGCCGCCAATCTGGCCTTTTTCAAATGAGGTTAAAATTGACCATTGCCATTCGTTTAAACTGGGATTTCTACAGCCAAATAATTTGTATATTATGAAAACCCTAACGGTGGGTAACGAATAGCAATCAATGCATTTTGATTTCTTTGATGAAGGAAACTACCCTATTCAAATTCAAATTCCAACACTAAATTTGAAGTTTGGATGAAGCATTAAATGTGTTACAGACCTAGGAAAAGAATACCAGAGAATTCTTCTTTGCACTTCCCAAAATGGAAGTATGTACATATAAAGTAAGTAAATAGGACACATCAAAAGAAAGAAAGAATGAGGCAATGAGGTGCAACGAATCAAAATAAGGCGTAAGGTTTATGTTACTGGCAATATGAGATATTGAAACTGTAAAAACACCTCATGACCAGGAAGTTAAATAGCATTCTCATAAGGCACTGTATCTGCCTTCTTGTTTAATATAAGCTGGTAAATTATTATGAAGTTTAATGCCCATAATCCTGTAAAATCATAAAACGGAAAAATTCCATTTATTTTAAGCACGCTCTAACATAATAAATTTCAACTAACAATGAGGGTGGATTTTTTTTAAACAATAGAGAAAGATATTCAAGGAATTAAATGCTTTTATCGTAGTTAAAAAAGGAATTTATTGGATTGAAAAAAAAAACAAAAATTATTAATTTTGCACAAAAAAAAACTATTATTCTGAAGGGGTAGTAGGTACATTACAAGTTGCAGAAGATATAAAATTGGATTTTCGATGATATTAAATCAAAGTTAAAATAATAACAAAATAACAGGAACATGCATCCTTTATTGAGAGAAAGAGGGCTGCTGAGAGTGCTTTGAGTAAGTACTCCACTACTCCACATAAATTTGGCGGTTCAATTCCAGAAGAAGGCAAATACTTTTTCCCCAGATAAAATCTCCCACTCTGAGCACACTTAACAGGTGATTCTGTCAAGGTCTACCTATGGTTAGTGAAGGCCTTTTTCCTGAAATTAGTCTTTATCAAACATCACTGTATTAAGTGTGGTGTGTATTGAATTTAGAGTGCCATTCGTTTTAGTGACTTGGGTGTTATGGACCAAGGTGGTGTGGTGTTGTTGGAATGTGTGATCCGGTGTGTTGTGCAGCCATGTGGGCGGAGTTGTACCGATAGAAATAAATCAGTAAAAAGTACTGCAAGTGATATTGATCCTCTAACATTCGTTCGGAAACGCGACATTAAAGAGTTTGCCAACAGCCTTAGAACCGTAGGGCAAAATTCATGTGTACTCACTGCCTTCAAGTAGTGTGTCGTGATGCATATTATACTTTCACCTAACGTCAGCATATATCTTTGAAGGAAAAGATGCAACAGTGGCCAAAATAGTTTGAGAACCGGATGCAAGTATGGTAAATAATGTTTTATTAAATCAGTAATGTATTTTCCCTCCTGGAACACAGTGGACAATGCTGGTTTTATAGTATTTTCCAGGCCACACATTAATCTTTATTCTACTTCTTTTCAACAAAAAAGGCATAGGGCACTTGCTATAATCGGGTTGGGAGGGATATGAGAAGCTGTGGTCCCATCAACAAAACAATTCAAAATTTTTTTATGAGAGTCAACAAATAATACGAGTTAAAATAGAGGATTTAATAAAATGAGTGAGGATTTTAACACTAGATTAAAAATTCAAAATTCTGCAAGGGGTCCAAAGTCCTCTGAAATTGTGATGGAAAAACTGATTAAGATTAAAATCGATAACCGTTTTGACAGTCAAAGATCAAGATATCAAGATTGAGACTATGATTTTCGAGTTTCGATATAAACTCAAATTTTCAACTTCGATTTCAACGATTTTGTTTCATCTCAGCAACACCACGTGCAGAGCACAGATGAAGATCATGGGAGAGGGGAGAATGAGGAATTGGGGACTGCCTGCCAATCGAATCATGTGCAGGGTTGAGTGCATAAAGTACACATTATATACATAGTTAGGTATTAACCATGTTTGAGCACTTCAGTCAGACTAGCTGTTGGTTGTAAATTGTTGGCTTTGCAAAGTGGACTAAAATCAGTAAAAAAATTGGCAAAAACCACAGAAATGATTTTTAAAGCTAGGTAGTTGAACTTTCGCATAGATTTTCTTAAGTAAATTGTACTTAACTCGCCTGTAAATAAAGAGACAAAATGATCACTATAAGGTAAAATTAATAAAAATTACTATGAATGACATTATATAATCACAGGGAATTGCAACAAGTATCCTTAAAGTCTTCTTTCTTTAAGTGCATTCCATACACCACAACGGAGAATGGACTTCCGTCATGCATGCAATGTTGGGCAATGTGCTTCTTTTGTTGACAAAGAAATCTTTCTAGGGAAGAGCTGGTGTTTCATGGCCTCCACCCCCCATTAATTATTTAAAGGCCTACCGACAAGGGTCGTTCGTGGTATCCATGCAGCAACTTTAATATGCGTGCATTTGTAATTGTTACTACAGATAATTCAACCACATATTCTAAGTGGATTTAAAAAAATTCTTCTACAATCATAATGTGTGCTTGGAGTGTTATTTAAGTAAATAATATTTTTGCAAACTATTTTTCAAAAATCAAATGTAATTAGTTTTAATTAATCGATCTTTTGGTTTAATTTTGTCAAAGATTTTTCCATCACTACTCTGATACCAATGATCAAAGTCCATTCACAACTTTCAATCCTAAATAACCAGAGAAAACTCAGAGGAATACTTCAATTGAGTTCTGATTTTAGAGTCAATCACAACGCTGCCCCTATATTGAATGAAAAGAATAATAACTGCAATAACTGAACAATAACCCTTATCCACTGCAATGTACCGTGTACATCTGATTTCTGTAATCTTGGTATTTATCACTATAATGCATGCAAGAAGTGAAGAGAACCAGATTTAAGAAGACAAAAAAATTATTCATAAGTACACATTTCCCATGTGTCTAAACTCACCGTTGATGAGGAAAAAGAATGCTCCTGTCTCATTTGCCACAGCCCTGGCAATGAGTGTTTTTCCTGTGCCTGGAGGGCCATACATCAAGATACCTCTGGGAGGCTTGACACCAATTGCTTTGAAAAGGCTGGGATGACGGAGAGGAAGCTCAACCATCTCTTTAATTTGTGCAAGCTGCTTGCGACACCCACCAATATCATCGTAACCAACTGCATTGAGAGCTTCCTCCTCCTCCTACAAGGAAATATAACAACAAGAAGAATAATTATGGATCACTGAAAAAGTACTCTTAACCAATTATTAATTCAATAAGAGCCTTTGCATCAAGAAAGGGTTCTATTTTTACTAACCAAATTTTATTACCACAGTCTATTGTCACTATCAAGAGAATTCCCATGTAAAGTAAATAGCTATGATGAAAACTCTGTTCTCAAACCCTTGAGTTCTTAAGTTTATGGAGATATATTCATTAGGTTTCAGCCAAAGTGTGCTAAGGGTATTTGCAGACATAAGTTATAATAGATTATCTGCTTTCTTGTAACTCATTCAAAATAAATATAAAACATGTTAAGCATAGGGAGAATAGCTTCAGAGCCATTTATAATACTTTCAATACTTGATTGGGGCAAAAGACAATCCATACCAGGCCTCACATCAGGGAAGTACCAGCCTAGAATGCCTAGGTATGGATTACGATGAAGGCCACATTCAAGCAAGTCTGCCTAAGAGGTAGGACTACAGACAAGCAATGGTTTTATCATGCCACTATGAAGAGCTACAAAATAATAGTCTTGAGTGCATACAGCAAATATAACGCATTCAATGGTTCCCAGAATCTTACTGCTCCACATGAAACTGCAATGTAATCTCTTCCTATGCTGCAATATACCTAAGGTCATTTTTTTGGGGGTGGACCATCACTTTTCACGAAATGCATTACCTTCCAGTGACATTTTGTTTGAGGTCTGATATGCGTAGTATCCAAGTGGCATTCTGATATTCATCAATTATTTATAACATCGTTTTATAAAGCTGGTGAAATAAAAGACTTTTCGTCGAGAGCCACCTGAAAGATTTAACTTTTTTCAATTTTCCATAAATTACAGGTATTGGGGATGAAGGGAGGCATGGCTAACTCCCCTTACTTCTGCCACTGCCTATACTATAATCTATTCACTTTATGTTAGTGGGTGAGCTTTCATAAGAGCCCGGACCCTCTTGGAAGGCTTCGCTAATGGGGTAGGTGTAGCACCAAGGGAAAGAGAGAGTAGGAGCAACTTAACGTTGCCAAATGCACATAGCCACCATACCTAGGCCAGTATTTTTATTCGACCCTACATAAGTGCTGGGGAGTAATTCTGTCGTCAAGTTCTCAGAAATGATGTAAATGATGGCACAGCACTAGTTTTCTACTCCGGTGGCAAAATGAGACCTAACTATGAAACTAAGAAAAAGATGTCCGATAATTTTTGGGCATATTGTTAGGGCATGGGCTCAAGGTAAATAAACAAGCTGTGTCGTCTGCCAGGTTGTGTCAGTATATTAATTATTGCTACAAATGCTCTCATATCAAGCCAAAAGTAGAATCATATTGTCTTTAAATTAATTCAAAGCGGTATGTACAAGATAGTGACTAGTACGGGGAATATGAGATCATTGACGTGAGAACTTACGTTGCAACATCAAGGTTCGTCATTCGCTTTTACCTTCCGTACTTAAGTTTATTATGTGACAAATAGTGGCATGAAAATATGTTTTCTATTGTTGTACGTAAACGATATTGGTTTCTAAAAAGCATACCAAGTGCCAAAGGTGAGAAATATTAATATGTATCCGCAGAAACAAGGTGATGTTTACCATTATATTGTACTTATTACACTTCAGCCAATTTTATTATTTGTTTCACTTGATGGGTGTAATGTGGTAGTATTATTACCTTTCGGATGTGTTATTGTACATTTTAAAATGGTTTGTGTGAACTTGTCTCCCTTAATATCCATTGTAACATAGATTCTTTAATCACAGTGATCAGCAGACGAAATTTGCCTGCCACATTTTGTGGAGTGTAGGGGGTACCCAACATTAAGTAGGGCCCGTTTATTTCCAAAAACGGCCATATGTAGGGCGAGATCGGTTTATGTAGGGGCTGATGACGTATCCAGGGTCGGTTGGCCCCACAGGGTTAATTAAGAATACGGGACTAACTCACTGAAAATGTTGGTGCCAAGACAATATATGTACCTACTCATTTGGAAGGTGTTGAGGATATTCCTTTCACAGAAGCCCATGACATTGTCAGCTACCATGCTGAATGAGGCACCGTTGGTGAAAGGCATACTTAAAGACTTACAAGGAGAGGTTTGGTTACAGTGCTCTACCAGCAGATTCACAAAGTTAACTCAACGGAGGTCTGAGAGCAACTGAATGAGGCCACGCCTACGAAAAGGAAGTATCACAACTGAGAAGTAAGGGTAGGTTGATCCTATCCATTTAATCCACAATGAGATTAATATCATCAACGTGCCAAGCAAAATGGAACACCATTAGCCAATAATAAAAACAATACACAACAATGTAAATCTCCCAAACCTACTCATACAAGTAGAGTTCAGTCTTTGGGTGGGTGATTGAATGGTTGTAATTCAAATTTAACTATAATGAATCTGTAATTAAAATAAACTATGGATGATAACCAATGTGTTACTCCTGATATGATAAATCAAATGCAAGTAAGACTTAAAAGTCTTATATTGCCTCATTGACTCTTGTGGAACCTAACTAACCAAAGGCAACTCGTTTCTAGAAATAAAAAAATGCTGAAATATAGCTTTTTATTAAAAAAATTTTAAGGAGTGGCACCATCTCATTGTACTACTGAATTAGTGATGCATTATGGTTTTATTTCAAAGTATGAGAAGAAACATTCCTACAGTGAAATAATGAAAAAAAATTTCAGCGGAAGATTTAGACATTCTGAAAAAATTATATTAATAATTTTTGAAATGCCTACCCATACAAGCATGTAACTTTGAATGAATCTGAGATAGAAGCCAATTCCTGCTTTGTGTAATTGGCAGATACTACATATCCTAAATTGAAATTGTATTCCTTATTTTCAAATTTCCAAAGTATTCACCAATCACAACTTATTCACTCACAAATTATAGTTATAATGGAAATTACAATACTCTTTTTCTCCACCACCTTTGAGTATAGTTTATGATTTTCCAGTCATTTTGGACTCTTAGTTTGGTTCCAGTTTCAGAGGAAGTTTAAAAAAAATAGCTGTCCAAGTTATGTATCTCCATGTTGTTACGGTTGCCAAAATAATAATATCACTAAATAACATTTGCATCTCAAATGAAACTAACAAAACTCAGATCAATAAGAGGAAATTTATGCCCGGTGTCGAATACCTGATGTTTGTTCAAGCACTTTTCACATTATCTATCTCTCTGCCTCTCTTTCAAACTCCTTATCTCACCTTTTACACCTTTCTCATTCCCTTTTCCCTCAATAGTCTTTGTTCTATCCCACAGATAGCAGCCGTCTACTAAACAAAATTACTACATTTTGTCAGCATGCAAGGTTTGCTGCATTTCGCCCCAGAAAAGTTTTTTCCTGAATGATGCAATTTACATGACTACCCACATAAAAACAATGCATGAAAATGAACTCAAGACACAAGCTCACCACTCATGTACCATAGGCGGGCAAGTTTGTACCGCCGAAGAACCTGTTTTATCATTAGTTCCAGTCATTAACTTTCAAAGGTATATGCTTGGGATTTGGGCTGGTCTCAACTTGATCTCTCTGATGTGCAAAGGGCTGAAGGTCGGGAAACTAACAACTCTGAAGGATCTAACAGAAGATCAGTTTCTTAACGGACTTGTAAAGGTCAGATAGAGCTAGAGGTGGATACATATGACTTGAAGTCAAACAAACAGTAACTGCAGTGAAACTAACCGATATGTATTTTGGGGCAATATTCTGTTGGAATATGCATACCTAACCCACAAAGTTACCTTGATCAGGACACCTAAACCTTAATGGCACTCAAATTTTTGAATGGCAATTCTTGAAATTTAAAGTTTCCAATTTAGAAATCTTTGCCATTGCCATCCCGCTGAAAAAAAAAACTATAATCAGAGAAGCATAAGTTCTCTTCTCAGAAAGTGCCACTCTAACCATTTGCCCTCTCAATGAAACCCTGAATGTCTACGTTATTATTTAAACTACTTCATGCTTTCACGGAATAATATGATTTTAAAGGGTATTGGATCTAAAAAAAATGCTAAAATTTGGGACACATGTCAGAAGCCAAGGCTAGCCAGAGTCATGCACCTGTGAAATAATTCTTTTATCATCAGGAATTGTTCAACGATGTCCACAATGCCCTGAACTCTTTGATGAAACATACTAATTCATAACTTTTCTTAAGGAGTACATAATACAAAATAGAGAGACATGCATTAAGCCAACGGCTGTAAGTACTAATACGGGTTAACAATCATGCCAAACAAACAATCAGCATGGTAAAAAATACACAAAAATTAAAATAATATCGACGATTATGGGGTGATGTCACGAGCAAGCATTAAAACCAGAAACCCTCATAACTATCATTAAATTTCTAGGTTGTATTCCAAAATGACAAATTTATAGTAATTTGACTTTCTACCTCCTTCATAATGGGTTCGCCCTCCGAATGAATAACAGTATCTGGTGCAACAATACAATATGGTGAAGGGTCAGTTTCCACCACTTTGAACTCAACAGCACGCATGCCACCACGGACGATGAAGACGTCATCTTTGTGAATGGGACGATAGGCTTCGAGGAAATACGGCTTCAAATACACCTCAAACAGATTCCTACAAAATGAAAATAGGAAAACATTGAGCAATTTCAGAGGTATCGATTCTTTAGAAGCACGAAAGACTCATCGAATACTCACCCAGTTAAGCCCTCCACACTTTCATCAATGGGTAATACATGCACACGTTTACCATATTTCACATCAGGGCAAGGCTGAACCGAGACTACATCCGATAGGCGAACATGCAAGTTATTTCGGACTACTCTGTTCATCCGTATCTTCTCATCTGGGCAAGCAGGGTCAGAGAGAACGATACAGACTGTTTCCTTACGTCTTTTGCCTTTTAAGAGCACAGTATCACCACGGAACAACTGCAATTCATCCATCTTCGCCTGCAAATGACATTATCACGTCATTAGTACCATCAACAATGTAATTAAAACTCAATTCAAATTACTAGCAAATAAAAAATGAAATACCTGGGACAAAGTAACAACGGAGTTATCATCGCTTATCGCCTCGTCCACAAGAAGTCTGTTGGGACGATCTTTCCTCCTCAGAATTGCAGTAGTAAAATCTTCTGGACTGTTCGATTACATCATGATAAAGCAAATTTTCCATTCATTACAATGAGTTCCATGGTGAAAATAAACAGGGATATGGGGCATTAAGAACTATTAACAATGGGTATTTCATCAATGAAAATGTATTTCATAAAATTACGAAGCTTCAATGCGTTGTAGCAGATAAGGTTAAAATGCTAGAAGTTCCCTATGAATCATTTTTATATCCCGATGTAGCAAGCATTGATAATTAAATAACGAAATATAAATGGAGATTCCTTGCATATTAAAATCAAAATTAATGAAGGGATTATAGGAGAAGGCTTTTTCTTCCGGTAAATATCATCGGGTTTGGAGTTTGGAAGACAAAAGACAGGCGACCATGACAATGTAAATTCAGTTCCAACATAAAGGAATGAATTTAACGGGCTAATATCTTTCCCCTGCCATCTGCCAATAACACACCCAATAAAAATAATCGTAAACTATAACTACGAAGTAAAATTACACTTACTTGCGTCCTTCTGCCATCGTTTATACGTTAAACACTCGTAGACGAAATCCGGCTGACCAACGAAGCACGAGAAATCACCACTGCTGGCAGAATTTGACGTCACACTTCAATTGTTTTCAATATGGCCGGTATAAAAGGTAGTACAATCGATATCCAAGTAAAACATTGATATCGCAGTTATTAATTGTATTTAATATTGCCGTTAGTTACTTGATATATGATAAGTGATTTAAAATGAACCTGTGAATTGTTTTGGTTTCGCTAACAGAACATGGTCTGGTTAAATTTTTTGAATGTCAAAAGCATACTGATTTTGCTGTAAACTGAATTTTTAGTGCTTTTCCCACAGTAATTTTGTGATGGCCCTCCAATTACATGCTATTATTAAGAAATATTTATCGTATTTCACAAGTGTTTCTCGATCATGGTGGCTAAGGGGTGACTCATCTGTTGAGTTTATATTTGTCGAATCTGTCATTGATGTAGTGTACATAATTTTATTCCTATTTTAATCCAACTGAGTTTTCCTTTCTTTTTCATGACAAAAACATCATATCCATAGCGTAAGTACACTTTTAGTTACCTATCTTATCTTTTACGCTTACATTACAGATGGCAAGTATTTACCTTCATCTATCACCTTAATCACTTTGAGGAGTATCACCTTAATTGTCGGAGGATTTGCTTAATATTAAATTTTAGTGAGCTAAAAATGAATAATGCCGATTTTGAATGTTTAAATTTTGTGAGAATTTGCTCGAAAAATACTGTTATGTGAGATCTGTTATGTAAGACCAATGCCCAAGTCTTGCCTGGTTACACTTAACGGTATAGTCTGGTTATCTAAGAGCTAATTCTGTGTCTGTTTTACCTATGACAATGAAGTAGCCTATTTAACCTCTTGAATTTGCATCCCAACGATTCTATTTTGGTTCCCTCCCCCTCAACTAATTTCATTAATTGTTCTAGCCTAACTTCTAGTTATATTTTAACCACAGTTTACTTGGATGTGCGCCTGTTTTTTCTTGCTTGTCAGTGTTAACAGTTTTTTAACTTATTTTGTCAATTATAGAGCCCCTTTAAATTGCTATGACTATTGCGGCACTGGTGCCTTTGTTTACTTATTCTGGGGTCTTGGTCATTATTATGAATAAAATTGTACCTGTTTTTGCCATTTCAGATTAGTAACCCTGGCCTTTGCTGGGTCGATTGGTATGACATTAGTGATTCTGGGATGTGCATTGCCTCAATATAAGTAAGTATTGATGTTGCTCGCACGAAATGGCTAGTTTTAATTCTTATGTGATGCATTAACACTTGATAAATTATACGTTTAGTGTGTTCTCCAGTACTCCAGCTTATGTAATTGAACAAAAATCTTGCAATAATGCACCACCCAATAAATATTTAATCCCTTTCCAAATTCTATGGTTATGCAACCAAATTTTTATTGAGGAACTTTTGGGAAGGGGCTGTAATTTATTAATTCAGTTTCAATAAACCTCTACGCCATATTGGATAGTGTGGATTAATTAATATTTGATAAATTATGTGTAAGGGCCATTCCACTGTTACGTACGGGACATTTGTACTAATTTTTACAGCTTTAAAATATTATTTCTGCTCTTAATATTTTCTGTATTTCATTGAAACAGCTATAAATTGTTAGGTGTAGACCTAAGCTATTTTTCAAGCTACAGTTTTGGCTTTAGCTCTTTGTTGTAACTGTTGCAAGAAAAAATAAGTGCCTGTTACGTACGGGACAAGCTGGGTCAACCACTTGTTTGGCTCATGTTATGAAAAATGATATTTCAGCTCAATTAGAATTTTCATAATGCTGTGCTATTTTTTTTCATATAGCTTAAAAAGGATGCTTCAAGTACATATGTTTAACATTATTAACAAAAATTTTTAAACTAAGTTACAATTTTTTTACCTTTTGTTACGTACGGGACAAGGGTGTTACGTACGGGACATTGTACACTTCAGGTTAAAAGTTATTGAAAACAGGCAGAGATAACATGGTCAAAAACACATTTATCAGAAAAGGTTGTTAAGCCAATTACAACATAAGAAGATCATATGTTTATAAGCATTATTTTCTTGATCAATTAACTTGTATTTGCTTAGCTTAATTATAATACAATTAAGGTATAAAAAAATTATACAGCTACTTTAATCTTGTTACTATGGTATTATTAAAAAAAAGGAGAAAGATACCTGAGTTCATATTTTAAGATCTTTAAAGTTAAATTTTCCATCGTCTTTTTTTGTTCAACACTATAGGAGGAGAAATAGCTTTAATCACCTCCGTCTCTCTATTGTATACAATACAATCGGGCAGCATTGGCCATTTATAATGTTCTGGGGACTGGTGGGTACCATCAGGGGTACAGCTAGGAATTAAGGCTAGAGGAGGTTTTAGGGGTGACTAATAGTGGGGATCTGGGGGGGGTATGGAATACCTGCCAGGGCAAGCAGGAAGTACGGGGACTCTCCCCCAGAAATTTTTTAAGATAAATGGTTCAAAATGGGAAGTTTTACAGCTTTCTGAGGGATATTTTATTAATCCTTACACTTTTCTATAAGTAATATTAATCCAATTAACTAATTTAGATTTGGGGGGTGTTTATCCCCCAAACACCTCCCCCCCTCGCTGCGCCCCTGGGTGCCATGACTGTAACTTACAGTTGCTTCTCTGAGACAATTTCTGTGATTTTGCCTCAAAATAAATTGCCATTTTATAGCACTAGAATCCACTGACCTCTGAATTCTGTCTTCACTTCAACAAACAGGTCTAAATTCAAGTTGATATCTTTAAAATGTTTCTGTCCTGAAAAAATTTCATTCGTATTGCATATCACGTGAAAGCTAAGGATATCTGGTGCTGCTTGAACATTGTCTCAAGGCTTTACTTTGATGATGGTATCATTTATTAATCTTCTCCAGCATAATATGCCTTAAACAAACAAATATTGAACAACAATACAATAAAACTTGTCTTTGAACAAACTACTGAAGATTCTGATGCAAAATCCTTGGCAGATTGAATAGAGCATCATTTTCATCCTCACTACTCTTAACATTCAGTCAGTTCTGCATTCAGGAGAACTGATATGAGCTTAATTTTTTAGCTTAAGTTTGCCTGCTATTCACTGTCATTTTTTCCCTTTCATACTTTTTCTTTGTCGGTAATATTTTCTCTTTGCTTTTTTCTTAATTAATTTATCCTCTTACTTTTTTTTTAAGAACCCATCATGATCAAATGCATTTAGTTTACTACGCATTTTCTTTACTCTAGCAGCAGCAGTTGCCTAAGGTTTTTCCACCTCCATTTAAATTCTGAAAAAGCATCAAATTTCTTATTTTCAAAGTTTCAGGCATTACTCAGTGGTGCTTATGTAAACTTACTTAAATAAAAATACTTCATGTAGTCCACATTGATTATTTTCTGACCTTGATTCCCTCGTAGTAATCAGTCACAAAAATAACATATGCTATAATCACTCACGCACTGAAACATGTATTACGTGTTGGCTAAAGGCGACTGTAAATTCTAGTATCATCAAACATCTAATCGAGAACAACTATCTTAGTGATTTCACATCTGAGATCTACCACACACTGAGACAAAAGAAATTAAGTCCCCACTTTTTGTCATGAAGAACTGGAGATTAATGAGGTGACAAAATCAAATGAAACGCAGGAATTAAAAAGTCATGTTTTACCATTTCATTCACCTTACTTTTTCTAACCTTCTCTACCCGCGCTCTATGCACCTAAAATTTTACTTGTTCTTCTGTTTACTACAATGCATACTTTCAACCACAGCACCTACTCCTCTGCCACTTTGTCATTTCATGACATAAACGTAATACCTGGCCCTTCTATTAACCGATGCCAAACTCCCCAACCCTGAGTGCCCAGAGCACAATTTTAAATTTAAATTACCATAGGCCTAGACTTTTCTGGCCTAAATGTAAATAACGCTTCATTTTATGTTTTAGAATTAAATATTATCAAAATTTAGTAATGATATGACATAGTGAATTCATTTTTATGTATATTGCATATTATGTTATGTAGTGTCCCGTACGTAACGTTACGTACGGGACAGAAAGAAATTGAACATTAGGGTATGTTTAAATTTAATTATTTTTTCACAACATCATAATCATTTAGTTTGACACAAAACCTGTTTAGAAAATTGTATTTTGAGTAGCTGTTTGTCAAGAAACTTGGTGAAAAAATAAATTTATCTATTTTATGTTACGTACGGGACAAAGAAACAATCTATTTTTAAACATTGTCTTTTACCATTATATTATCGCAAAATTAGGATAAATTTGTGATAGAAACTCTTATACTGTACTATATTTTGATATTATAATTACCAAGACAAATAAAAGTAGCATTTAGTCAAGCATTGATATGGCAACTCAACCTATGAAAGTGGCAATTTTTGAACAGCTGATGAAGAGACGACTTTGAACCTAGGTTACCAACATATTTAAACATATTTGACTAAAATTCTTAGTAAATACTCATAATATAACCTTATGAGAAGACAATCATGACATAATAAGTTAAATATAAAAAAATATTTTTATTTCCAAAAGTTACCTATTTTCATGGAATAAAGAGGTAAAAGAGGTTATGCTTGATCATGTAAATGGTAGATATATAGCTAGGGGAAGATATTTGTATACGAAATTAACTATTTACGACGTTTCCACAATTTTTTTAGGTATTTAAATATCATGTGTAAATGTTATACAAATATTGAAATTTGTTGTCTTGGTGGACAGGTGAAAAGGTTTCCCGAGATGAAAATTCTCTCTCTAAAAACAATTCCAAAGTGCCATCAGTCATTAATGCAGGGCATGACAAATCTACATTATGATATTTATAGTGGCCACTAAATCAAGATGGCAATAGAATCAATAACTCTTGGTACGATTTTTCTTACGAATGGCTAATAATGGGTGGTCCTCTTTGGTACTTTCTGAAGCGGGAGTGCAGAAATATTTCATGAGAAAAAGTTTCTTCACCCAGGCTTGAGAGAAATTTGCTTGACTAAAATATCCCATTTAAATCCTTTGTATTGCGCTGACAGCATGTGCGCTGTGTGGAAATGAATTCAGGTACCTACCCTGCTAGTTTGTGACATGGATTCCAGTCTCACTTACTGATAAATTTTCTTGAATTTTGGAATAATTGTACAATAATATGCATAATACAATTGTTACATAATATAACATTGAGCACTTTGAAGTCATTGTGCGAGTATGATTTGGACTGCATGCATACTTGCCGGCCTCGGTGGCGCCGGGGTAAAGTCCCCGACTGCTAACCTTGAGGTCGCGGGTTCGAATCCCGCCTGGGTGGCTTGACTACCATCCAGGGCATGGATGTTTGTGAATGTCTAACAAGTTAATTGTAAGAGAGGACAATGCTGTCCTAAATTCGCTTGTATAATAAAGACAAATTATTATTATTATTATACTTCTCTTCAACAGCCCAAGCTCTTGCAGCTATGTATCAGGCTGTGGCATTTGCACCTGCTCATGTTTCCACCAATTATTCTTTGGGGTCAGACTCCAATGCTCTCTCTAAGATAACCTATCCTTTCTTCAAAATGATGGTCCTGCTATGTGTAGATCTTAAATGAACTATTTGACCACTACCCTTAAGAGTATTTCCCTTGAGAACCCATAGCATATGTACCCAGACTTCAGTGTGTTAATATAGAATAACGATGTATTTCACTATATTTGTTTTTTTAGTAATAATTGAAGAGTTTATTTGTAATATCCACTTAAATTTTGTTTCGTTAGTTTTGATATCTTTGCATCATCTTCATGAAATATGCCTGTATTGAGAACTTCCACCCTTGGCTGCACCAACCATTGGGTGAGAAATCAAGATAAATCTTATCTGTGCGAAAACAGAAGTGGTATTTTTACCTCATGCTCGTAGGTGTATCTTCAATATTTGGATTTATTGTTCTCAACATTTCAGGTTGGGCTGAGTAACTGTTCAAAATCATTTTTTACTTGGTGAATTGCCTTATTCCATTTAATATTAAAATTTGCCTGCTCTTGATCAGCTATTAATTCCCTGTGAAGAAAATTTATTTATTAAAAAATATATTAATCAAAATGGGGACAATGGCAATAATTGTCTGGAAAGTGAGGAAAATACAGGGAATTTTTGCTTGATATTTGAGTGGCCACCCTGGGGTGGGAGTCAACTAACAAGGTCTTTTCCTTCTGTAATGGGGAGGAAAGGTGAATAGGTAGTTAAATTTGGCATTAGCCTGATCTGAATGCATGGTGTCAAGTTGACCAATGCTTAATGTTCCTGTAGACAAATGGAGTGTTATGCATAAATCTCCGCCCACATTATACCCAAGCAGGCATCCTATGAAAAGTCACCACCACATTTGGGATTGGAACCTGGATCCAAGTGGTGGGAAGGCACACTAGCCATCATACATACCTAAATCCCATGGTGGACAATATTATAGGTTATGTGGGAGGAGGGAGAGTATGAAAGAAAGGGTTTGAAATTCAATTTTATTGTCAATCTTTTTCCTATTTTTACATGCTCTTTCTTCAATAGGGTGGTTTCCTATCATTTTTTTATTGCCTTAATCGAAAGATTTTTACTCCTGGAGTACGTATTTCACGCTTTTAGA
This sequence comes from Ischnura elegans, assembly GCF_921293095.1. NCBI lineage: Eukaryota > Metazoa > Arthropoda > Insecta > Odonata > Coenagrionidae > Ischnura > Ischnura elegans. The sequence goes on from NC_060249.1 coordinate 91,889,975, forward strand.
TTTTTTAATGACGATATCTATTTTTCCTGATTAAATGAAAAGTGAAAAATTTCAAGCGAGCGAAAACACGACAACTAAGTAGGAATGATGGGAAAAAGTCCGTGTGATGCATTTCTGGTTCCCCCTCCCGCCTTGTGAGGTGACCTTGGGGCGAGGCTTGAGTGCTGATACGACGCAGGCTATTAGCAGGTAGCTGAGTACCCTGCTAGCTGGTAGTGCTTGGCTTAAATAAGGATTATTAATACCTTATCAAGCGAAGAAAACTTTCCGACCTTACCCAGTTTTAATAGGTGATTAATAAGACATGTTTCCCTGAGCTCTGTGCCTCATGCATGCATTGGTAATCTCAGACGATGTAAAACTCCTATCTACTCGTATAGAAACTAGGTCCCTGTGGCGTCACATGGAGTGGTATCGCATGGGCTCCAATCTGGCCTTTTTGAAATGGGCATAAAATTGACCATTGCCATTCGTCTAAACTGGGATTTCTATAACCAAATAATTTGTATATTATGAATACACTAATGGTGGGTAAGGAATCGCAATCAATACATTTCGTTTTCTTTGATGAAGGAAACTACCCTATTGCTTCGTCTATTTATCTGTTTCATGAATGCAATCTTGTTATTGATTTTTAACCTACTTACTACTGTCGAATTGACTTGAATATTTCTCCATTGTGCTTTAATTACTTAATTATCTAAATTTCCATGTGGAAAAATAATTTTTAATTTTCTCAATAGATGGTATTGGTTATAAATTCTGGTAGCAATTTTGCAACTCATCCGGTTTAATAGATTACATGATGGATGATAGATGGCTCAGTAGGTTTTCAATTATGTAATTTGACATGTAGCAATAAATTAAGGCTGGCCATGCATTACCTTAATTGAAGTTAATTATTTTTCTCATCTAAGTTCAAAATCATGCATTTAAAAAGAAACATAGGAAATATTCGTTACTTATGCCCAGCTCACAATGATGTAAAGAAAAAAAGAAATATTTATCTATTGATATGCTTCAGTTATTTATCTGTTAAAGTTATTAGTTTAGATTATTATCAGTTAATCTGTTAAAGAGAAACTGATTGTTAAACTAAATCACCTTTGGAGTGAAATTCATTTGACAGTCAACCCCTTGAGCTCTTTCAAGTCTTTAATGCCCAACACCTTATGACTTGCTAAGAATATTTGAAGCTTTTTCAAAAGATTCAAATATTTGTGTTCATATTTGGAGTAATTCATAATTTTTGGGCCTTCAAAAAAAGTGATCAGACTAGGAAAAATACTGGGTGCTGGTGGATGATGCTGAAGATAAAATGGGCAGATAGGGTGAGAAGATAAGAGGTACATATACAGAAGAATCGAAGATTTGTCCAATTGAACCAAGAAAGAGCTCCCCTTAAATCCACCTTCTGGAAGAATGGTTACGGCCATCATGACATCCAGGCAGCCCTAAATAACACCCTGTTGAAAAGTGATGGCAAAGAAGAAAAAGAAAAACCAATAGCCAGAGCCAGTCTCCCATACATCTCCAGCATCAGCAGCAAGATAGCCCGAATACTCATAAGACACAACATAGCAGCCATTCACAAATTTCCCAGCAAGATCAAAGCCTAAATCAGAACACCAAAAGATTTCCATGGCCCCAAAGCCTCAGGTGTATACAGTATCCCATATAAATGTGGTCACGTCAATACATATTAGGGAAGTATACCGCTTAATGGAAAAAGGACTGATAAAGCATGAAAGATGCATCTGCTTGTACTACCCATTGAAATCAGCGGTAGCAGAGAAATGCCTTGACATCAGGCATAGAATGAATTTCAAAAATATGAAGATTCTATGCCTCACTGACATATGGTAAAAGAAGCAATACAAATTAGGCTAAAATAGTAGACCATCAACAGGGACAAAGGTTACCAGTTAAAAAACATGTGGAAGAGAATAATTAACTACAACACACAAAACAACGTTAATCGAGAATGTTGTAATGTTGGGACCTTATTCCTAAAACGATACCCAGTGGGAAACCTGAGAACTATTCTTGCATATCATACGCTGGGAAAAAACTCAAATTCTACGTCTAACAAGGCCGAGAGAAACCGAATAAGGGGTGACTCACTGGCCTCAGCGATGACCAGCTTACCTAAATGCCATCACCATCTTTTATGGAGGGGATTGGTAAGGGTGAGATATGTGGAGTGGAATTGCTACCAGCAGAGATTATCCAAAACAAGCCATTCCGTGGTTTGTTTTTATCTTTTTACGTCTTTTCTTTGGCAATTAACAGAACAACTGCTGTTGTACGCTTGCTGCAAGTAGTTTTCTGACCGTTTCTTAAGTCTTCTTAATATTTTTCATATTGATTTATTCATTGGCAAATCCATAGATAAATGAATTCTTTGCCACTACTAGGAATACATTTGGAGAAATATGCTGGAGTGAATGAGGAAAGTCAGGATTTAGTAGTTGAGTTAGAGATTATAATTTGCATTCTGTATTCAGGGGTGATTAAAATTTAGGTCTGGGAATAATATTGATGCAAAATACGACTGGTAGAAAGTGTGAATCTTCCCCAAGGGATGGAAACTCTAAATATAACATTGGATTATAACTACACTGCACATTTTCCAAAACCCCCTATCCCCCTCAACCCATCCCTCTGACGGCATTCTCCTCTTTGAGACCTCTCAAAAGGTACTGCCAGAAATACTAGTTTAAGGCTTGCACGAGGTACAATGGTTGTGGTACAATGGCCATCAATCATTGGTTTCAAAAGAAACTATCAATTTACAATAGAGCAATGGGAATGAGTTTCATTCCTCCCCTTTTCTCATCAACTGACCTTTTTGGCCTTATCTGCCTCCATACTCTCTTTTTTTGGAGGCCAGCTGCTAGTGAGTCACTTCTTGGGTTCAGAAAGTGTCTAACAATAATTTTTGGGTAAATAGTATTAATGACACTGAAACATTGTTATCATGCTCGAAAGCAAAAAATAATGAAACCAAAGAAATGTATTTCTTATGTTATTTAAGTATGTTAAGCAAGAAAATAGTCGTTCCTTAAAATTAATTAATGGAATGAGAGAGTTTGTAAGGGAAAGAGCTGGTTGCTGAAGGCCCTTTGGGCTTCCAGCGGGGTGGTCTCTCTCTATTCTGCCGATGTTTCAAAACTCCAGTCGTGTTCCATCCTCAGGGATGATCCATCCTCAGTTCTGAGGATGAAACACGACTCGAGTTCTGAAACGTCGGCAGAATGGAAAGAGACCACCCGACTGGAAGTCTGAATAGCCTTCTTTGACTATATTCACTGGGAAAGCATCAGATCTTACTTTAGCTGGTTGGTCCTTAGCTCAAAAAAGATTTACTGGGGTATAACAAAAGTATCAAGTTGCCAGAGAACAATGGGAAGTTATTTCTTTGACACAATCCTTTCCCCCTCTTGCTGGACACTGCATACTACTATTCTAACAGCACTTTCTTCAAAGGAACCGGTGTTGCTTTGCCTCACTCAAAATTAAGGAGACAGAGTGGAAATCGAAACTGAAGAAATCGTGACTGTCAATAGTTCACCCAATTTTGCTTTGAAAGCAACAAGATCACGGAATAGCAAGATCGTGCCTGTTCATCCTTGGACTCCCATGTTCTTAGCCTTCTTCCAGTGCCTCGCTACTTCAAAGATGGAGAGAGTATGCTCCTTCCCCTTGATCTCTTTTCCCTCCCCTTCTTCTTCTTCCCAAACTTCTAAAAGCAATTCAAGAGAATTGGACCGTGCAATACTTTTAATTTTTTCTTTCTGATGATTTTGTAGTTGTAGTGATAAATTTCTTTTGAAGTAGGTAAATGAGTTAGTGAAGGTTTCACATTGTCAGTTTCATCCATTTAGCTACTGTTAGGATAACTTTATACTAGACAATCAGCTTTTGCCTTTAATCAAATTATATTTCAACTCACCAGTGAAAATGAAAATTGCATTAGCAACCTATTTCTTATGTTTGAATTTTCTTGATAAGTTTTTGAAAGCAGCAAGTGTTGCATAGAGGCATTGCCTCATCTTCAATCTGAATTTACAAGAATTAGATTTTTTCTCTGGTATTATGAAACTGCTAACCATGAATGTTTTATTGCACGATAGTATTGGAATTGATTTGGTTCATCTATCATTTAGTTTGCTCTTTAGATGTGAGAGGCACAAAATAGCTTTTTTGTCCCTCTGGTATCAATTCCTTCCGGACGGCCAATCAAAAAATGGCCAGGCATTAGGCAGTCTACCTTGTATGGATCGGATCATATTGAAGCCAAAAATTCAAATTGGGCAATGCTTGATTGACACACCCCGTCCTCCACCTTCTGACATCAAAATGAAAATGGTAAAATGTTTTTGCAAAGAGGTTGAGTCTCATATAACCAATAATGAATAAATCATTTTTTAGTCTGATCTTTAGTTTAATGTCATGGTGATTTAATCTACGAGGGCGCTCTTCTGTTTCTTCAGTATCTTACGATAGTTATTCATTGCAGTTTCCTATTTAGTAAGAAGTTTACTCTAAATAAATGATGAAGGTACAAATGAAGTTCTTTCCATAGTTGTCTTTTATATGCATGTGTGCGTTACATAGTTAGTAAGGCAGATTTTCTGTTATTATATGTTGAATTTCATTTCTTTTCAGTGTATGGTGGCCCCTGTTTGTAGTTCTGTTTTATATACTTTCCCCGTTGCCTACCCTTGTGGCCCGCCGGTATGTGGAGAACACTGGATCCAGTAGTGCCTGTCTTGAGTTTGCAATCTTCATCACAATGGGATTTGTTGTGTCTGCATTTGCTCTCCCTATCATCTTAGCTCGAGCTCCCAGTGGAGACCCAGTGGTAAGACATTCTAGTAACTTTTGGTTGAACTTTAGTTTGCTTACAAGGGCTAAGTGTTTAAGCGCATAGCACTAGACATTAGGTTCCCTCCAAGTGAAACCCAAAATCCAAGAGAACCTGTGTAGCTACTACAGAAAGATAGACCTTAGTGTATGGTCACTGGCCATTGACCCGCCTAAATTTTGTATGCACTACCCTGGAATAACAGTATCTGGCGATTCTGATTTCAGGAGGCAATTTCTTTGGTGATAGTTATTTCATTATACTTGGATAGTTGGGAACTTCATCCTGAAATCACCAAAATATAAAATTAGATTACAAATCGTCATCTGCATCCTAATTATCCTGACCGTTGTTTCATGACTACAATTGCATTTTTCCCCCACTAATTCAATCAATGTTTATTAATCCCCAGGATCTTCATAACTCAGCTGCCTGTATCTTTTCAACTGATAAAACAATTCAAATTAAGTCTGATGATTGATGTGATGAAGCAACTAAAAACCCCATAGTTTGGCTAGGTTTATTGTATCTTGTGATGCCTCCATGTCAGGTCAAAATATGATGGCCCTTGACCCAGCTGGGAAGCCTTTGTGGCGATTCAGATGGCTCTGAGATTAAAGTTATTGTCAATTTTGATCTATGACCTGAAGCTACAGTAATTGGAATAGGCCTCCCAGGATAATCTTCCTACTACAGAAAATTCATCCCCTTAAATATGTAGTTTGAAAAATCAGGGTTGAAGTTTTACCTTTGCTTATTATTTTTCCCCCAATTAATTATGATTAAAATTTTTTCTTTGCTTGAATGTAAGCCAAAGTTTAAAGTAAACCACCCACAGTCTTAATATATCTGGCTTGTTAGTACTTACGTCTTGTATTAATCAGAGAATATTGGTGTTTAACTTCCAATATTGAAAAGAAAATAATGGTCAAAAATTAGCAAAATTTTTATAGTTTTTTTACAATATCATAGCATCAGTAATGAATATAGCTTTTTTTTAAGTCAATTTCCTTCTTCCCAATCACTTTGTGTTTAGCAAATGGTGTATAGTTTGTCTGTCATCAGATCGTGCCAAAGGAGGCGCTACTGCTGAAATGAGAATGACCTCGTTTTCTTTACCACCATTTTTGGACAAATTTGTTCACTCCCTTTTGTTTAATGTGCAGTGAAAGAGGCATATTATTAAAGCACATCCTTGTAGCTGCTATTCAACACTTATCTTAACATAGTGAAAATATTCGTTGAGATATCCTACAGAGTCATTAAAGACATGTAGAGAAGATTACAAATTGCATCTAATTTGGGTATTGCCTAGTGTTTCATGTGTGTTTACTATGCATTCAATTTTTTTTGTATTATTGCGTGCATGTGTTCAAATTTTTCTCTGTGTTTTCAAGAGAGTCTTAAGAAAAAATGAAAGATGATGATTCTTACATTAAGCTCAAGTTCTTATTTCTACACACGTTCATCATGGTCAATAATCGTTGTGCTAGATTTATAATTAATATCTGTCGTAATAATGATTTATGATGTAATTTACTTAAACACATTCATCATACTTATTTATTATCATAGATTTTGAGTTATTACATCCATGTTTAAAGGCATGTGGAATGTTGATTTTGAAAGCTTATATTTTATGTTACAGATCCAGTGGGGTGCTTGTTATCTGACTTTGGCTGGGAACGTAGTTGTATACATAACGCTGTTGGGATTCTTCATGGCATTTGATGGAGATGATGTGGACTACAGCATGTGGTGATTACAAGAATGAATGATCTCTGGAGTTTTGTTTAAGATTCTATAACTTCGCTCTATCTGTGCTACTTTGGAGTATAAAGGGCAATCATCTTTCAATATTTAAGTTACTGAAAAAAGAGAGTGATACTACATATTAGGCCACTTGACAGTTTTGCAAATTCAAAAGATGCAGGGCTTGCAGACTGTCAGAATGCCCTGATCTTCGCTTCAAAGAAGTGGCTTTTAAAAAGGGGCATGCAGCTTTGGGATGGAAAAAGGAATTTTTTATGGGCCCAACCTTGTTAAAAAGTAAAATTCAGTGAATTCATGTGCTCTAAATGGGAGAAATGCAGCTGATTTAGGGTAAAGTACTGTTTTTTGAGCTTATATTAGTTCATATTTGACAATTGTTTGGGGGAATTCTTCATTACTCGAAGAAAGATGATTTCATACTGTATGTTCAACATTTTGAATATTTTTGTCATTGGTAAATTTCATACACGTCAATCCCATGGTTTCCTAGTATTTGAAAAAAAAAATATTTTCATCTAAAAGGCTCCTGACCGTGATGATTTGAGAAAAGCACTGACTTAAGTGATACGTGCTTTCACTGCTGTTTCAGTGCATGCTTGCTAGTATTCTTCATTCCATGTCTTCTGCATCTAATAATAAGTGATAGAAATTAGTTGCTTTTGAAACCTGATTGCTCCTTTTCTTTTACATCCATCCAATTATTAATACGCATCACTGTATCTCATCTCATATTCCTTTAGTTTCCTCTTTGTCCTTAGCATCAAACATCTCCCAGCACTTTCATAAGTTGATTCCTTGTAAATTAGTTCAGCTTTGTGTTAGCTTCGGTTGTGATAATGGGGCAAGTGGTAGGAGATTCTACAGAAGTGTGTAAGATATCTTCTGAAATGTACTGAAATATTTTCTTGCATATCATTGCTTTTTCATATTAATTGTTTAGTTGTTTCGCCATAGGTATACATAATCATATACTGTCTTCTACTTAAGGCTTAACTTATTGATTCTTTTCTTTTTGTAATCTTCATACTTTATCCCCTTTCATTTTCCTTGATAACAGAATTGGTTGTCCTACATCTTGTGCGGGCTATCATTTGCCCTTGTGGAGAGAAAGTAGGGTATCTTTTTATTTGCCTTTGGTGGTGTGTACATTTTGTAGTTCCTTCCTTTGATAGGATGTGAAACATCACCTAAACATAAACATCTCTGAATCATTCCATCATAAAATCATAACCATCACCTGACCATATAGTGTGTTTGTTTTTATGTGTGTCAGTATCATGAGTGTTCATCCTATATACTTAAAGGATCTTATGATGTGTGAAAATGTATCTCATTGCATAATTTACATGAGCCTTGTTTATCATATTGTATTATATTCTGGCAGTGATATCTTGGATCTTCTTATGTTAATGATGTGTTTAATAACCAAAAAAGTTGTGTTATTTGTAAATAAGGGTGATTTGTACCTTCATAACCAATGTTTTACATCAGATCTTTGTAAATATGAAAAAAATATAATCGCCTTGTGTAATAAAAATTCTCAAATTATATTTCAAGTTTGATTTCTATTCAAACCTTGTATTTCAAAAGTTTGTCTTGATATTAACATCTATGAAGGAAGTTGTGTCATATGGTATATACCCTTTCATTTTAATATCTAAGGAATCAAAAGGACTGATCATTGGTGTAACTATGGGGGGATGAGGGGATAGATCCCCCCCAAAGCCTTCGAGAAATAAAAAAAAATTAATTAACATATTGTCTAGTTTTGAGGTGTAATAACTGCATCTGCTTAAAGTTAAATTTTAAGTTACCAAAATGATGTAAAACGTATTTCCAGGCATGTCACTTTTCAAAAATTGTCCCAGATCCCCTTGCCTGGAGAGGAGATCCCTTCCTGAGTCTCTTCATTCCCCCTCAAAGCATAGTCCTTGTTACGCCACAAACTGATACTGATGTGAATTTTATATTTGAGTGAACAGCTTATATCAGATAAGAATCGCACTAATGACTTCATTTATAAATTGATACACAGCAGTGTGTGGATATGAAATATATGTTGGATCCATATAGTTTACAATGTTATTTTACCAATATGTATTTAGAATTAAATACTTTATAAGTAGAAAATGGTGAATATGTAAAATGTAAGAGAAGCAAATTACAGTTTTGCATTTGGCTAGAATGGCTTTGTAACAGGTGCTTGGTAATCAACCGTTGAAAGGCCTATTATTTATAAGGAAGGGTGATGGATGTCAAGAGGCTGAAAACTCCTCGACATTCACAATCACAAGAAATCTCTCATTGGAGTGATGCTCATCTGATTAACTTATAAGGGGTCGATATATATAACCTGGGAGACACCTCTAGGGTTTTTTGCACATGATAATTAATCACTAGCTGAAGCCAGAATCACAATGTTTATTTAATAAATTTTATATAAAAAATAATAGTGGTTTTCCAGCCATTAAAAGCACACGTTATTCTGAGCTTCTATTGTACAGGCATTTGAACTTAAGTGAGGAATGTCAACTTTGCCCTATACCAACTGAGTGTATTAATGAATATTGGAAGAATGTGAAGTATATGGAATAGAATTGTTTTGATTTTTTCACTCCTGGTTTTCTCAATTTTTTGAAGTAATTGTCTATCTCAGTTCCAGTCACATAAATTCATATTTCCATTAGCAAGAGGGTTACTGATGCATGTATGAGCAGCATATGGCTTATTAATATTCAATCATTGGCTGGCATATACCAGTTGGATGTGAGGTTATGTTATGGCATATGATATGTATCTTCATAACAGCGAAGTTGTTCTAGTAAAAATTTTTGCTAACAAAATACAATTTTTATTTATCAAAATATTGATAAATTGTGTGCGCTGAACAAAAAAAACTACTTTATGCCACCAAATGACATCCATGGAACAAAAATAGGGATATTTATTAACTTATGACAACAACATGATATTGATCACATTGACCTCCTAAATTTTCATTGCTGGTATCCGAAATGGGTTTTAAAGATGACTTTTTCATCCTGACTCATGATATTATGTTAATTTCCCCTCATCACATCACATTTTTGAAACCTAATAACTCATTTTTCACATATTTTCTCAAATCCATACTCATACGAGCTTCACATGCAAATGCCTTTTGTTCTCTCCAGAGTTTCTACTTACATAGGTATAGTAAAGTATGTACCTACTTAATTTAATGTTTTCATTGAACTGATATCTGTTGACATGCTGTGGCTGTAATGACAGCCTGCCCATATTATTTATAATACATAAAATTTCTGGTGCCATTAGGTGCCAAAAGCTTTGAAGTATACATAACATATTTCACAAAGAAGATGTTCAATATGTAGTTTGAATTGAAAATGAGAAATCAAGAGATGACATCAAGTAATGGTTTTAAGATCTGCATTTCACAGTGGATGAGGGGTACACCAACAAAATTTTCTGAGTAATTTTAGTCATATAGCAACCAGCAATGTACCACTTTTATTAATCATGCTCTACCTGTTGGTGTAGGTTTTAATGAAGTTATATGTACCAATAAAACTGGCATTTCCACTTCCAGAATATTCTTTAATTTACATGGAGGCCTTCTTCCTACCATTCTATCCATGAATCCTAATCCCTTCTCAACTTGTCCTTTCCTCAGTGTTTGTGGTCAACTTCAAGCCATTCCAACACCAATGAGGGTATTCACTGGTCTTGATATCATACAGCATCTTTCTGAAACCAATTTTCAAGATGTTATATCTGTAAGGAACTATCAGCATGACCATGGATATATAGATACCTCCACTGCACAGATGCTCCACAATCGCCCACTGAATCAAATCTGCTCATAATAATAATTTATTTCACTTGTTTGATCATACAATTAAGTAGACATAGGCTTTGTCTCTCTCATCTAGTAGCCAACAAAACGAAATGCGCTCAGCTGGCAGTAGCCGGAGCATAAACGTTCACCTCCAATTCTCCATACTCCAGAGGTGAGCATAAACGCTCACCTCCAATTCTCCATGCTCCAGAGGTGAGCATTTGTGCTACGGCTACTGCCAGCTGAGTGGATTCGTATTGTTGGGCTCCTTGATGAGTGGATTTGATTCGGTGGACGACTGTTGAGCATTTGTGCAGTGGAGGTATTGATATTAGAAGTCTTTATGAATAACATTCTGGAATGTAGTTATTAACTTCATTAAAAATACAATGGCATGGTGTCTACTAATGTGGAAAATCCGAAATACTCAGGAAATTTTGGTCTTTTGGAAAAAAAATTCAGGAAAAACTCAGGGAATTCGCTTTGGGTCCCAGAAAAATTGGTTGTTGGGACATGCGGTGTCCAGTGAAAAACAGTCCAGTACATTGAATTCCGACAACACATCCAATACAAAGATTTAAAAAAATTAATTTTATTAGATTATCATAATTTTTCCACAAATAATTCTATCAATGGATGCTTCTCCTCAAATAACTTTCCATTACAAGAATTTTCCTTCAGTTTGTTGCTTACTTGATTTTCCTCAGTTATTCTCATACTTCATACCTTATTTTTGGAAACTAATCAACAGGACTCTTTGTGCCTCTAGACTTCAGCACCAGGTCACTGCAGTTCCTACCAGGGCTATTTCTCTGTTATGCTGAGATCATTTAAGGTTTACATCTTTTGGAGGAGGTCTTAAGGGTGCAAGAGATTATTTCTAAACATTTGAATAGTCTGACAATACCTGTACATACTTTTTCTCCATGTTATAATTTGAGAGCTCAAGTGCTATAGAATGTGTACATTTTTTATCGAACCTCATCTAACTGGGGTTACTTGCATTACAGATTAATTTCTATCATCTCAATATGTTGCAGACATCATTGCAATGACGTTACAACTATGTATTCCTGTCACCAGAAACTTATACTCCATGAGCATCATTTAGCCAAAAGTGCTAGGACTGGAGAACACCATGGAAAACAAAGCAATTACGCTGGAAACCTGGATATCTCATGGACATTTATTCTTGCTACGCAGTTGACACTGAATACACTGAATAGCTCCTGATTCCTGACAAATGATGGGCATTATGAGCATTCTTTACTTAGACATTAGTTTAAATATATTTAAATTAAATATTAGCTCAAAGATTCAAATGCTACATTCATACATATTTAGACTCTACCATGGAAACGAAGGAGTATTGAGCAAATGGCAAGAATATGGTCCCAACCTGGATTTAACGGAAACGTGCAACAGGTACCAAGAGAAGTGGAATAAGAGGATACTTATCCATTAATAATAGTGAAGATAGAACATTGCCGACATTAGATGGTAACCAAAAAGGTGAAAGCCTATTGCTAATTAATCACTGGTGAAAGCAGCATAAAAAAGTGATCATTAAGAAATAGTCCAAAGTGAAGAAAAGTAGTATATACTAAGTGAGGAAATGGGGTTTCTCTGATTTCAGATAAATCCACCTCATTTCTACCCCTTTGGCCCAAATTTGCTCAATAACAGATTTGAACAAGATTTTGCAACTTCTGATTTTTTGGGCCAGTTTGATAGCCGTTGGTGAAAAATTACATCAATATTCACATCCTAAAAAGATACATATGTATATCATACAGATAGATACATATATACATACATCATACTCAGACTATAAGAATTTCTCCAGAATTTACCCAATAAGAAATAGTGTTGTAGCTGAGACTTTCAGGACAGAATATAATATGGTGAGCCTCACCTTACGGGCATTATCAAATCCTACATTATTTTAATGGCATTGATAACAGCAGAAGGTGACTGAAAATACTGGTATAATGAGGGAAGGGTTGGAAAGAAAGGGAAAAGAGAAATTAGCATTAGCGCAAGCCTGTTTCTAATTAAAGATGCAACAAATCCAGTAGCGCCGACTCCATGGGGCTTGAGGGGGCCCGAGCCCCCTCAAAATTTCGTTATGGGTGTGAGGAAAAAATGTGTCAGGCTTGTCAATTTTCTCCGGAGTGTTTAGATATCGAGATTCGAGTTATAAGGGTTCTAATGTTGATCATACGACTCTTCTAAAATGCTTATAAAACTTAAAACTCACTACTTAAAAAATTTCCCAGGGAGAGATCCTCGGTTTGGGCCCCCCCAATATTTTTTGTGAGTCGGCGTCCCTGAACAAATCTCATAGTGTAATAACCCCTCTGATGAATTGATGAATGCACTGGAAGTCGGTGGCACAGCAAGGGGGGTATAGGAGGATAAATCCCCCCCCAGAACTCAGAAAAATTTAAAAATTTAATCCATTTTACTTAATTTGATAATATTACTTATAGAATAGTGTAAGGATTAATAAAATATCCCTCAGAAAGCGGTAAATCTCACCATTTCGAACCATTTATCTTAAAAATTTTCTGTGGGAGGGCACCTCCCGTATTCCATACCCCCCAGTATTAGTTGCTCCTAAACCCCCTCCCTAGCCTTAATCCCTAGCTGCGGGCTGCTAGAAGTGACCTCCAGACATAGAAACTGAGTTGGAATCAGACTGTCTCTGAAGAATCTGTGCCGATATTTGAACATTGGTCCAATACTTAGTCAACACATAAACCTGATCTCTCACTTATTCATCACATTATTTAAAAAAATGTCATAGAGCTCAACAAATAGCCATGATATATGAACGAGTCAAGTATTTTTCGTAGAAAAAGTTTGTAGAAAGTCAGGATCACAGGCAGTGTGAGGTAGGACCACAAACAAGGGTTACTTGAGATGCCCTCAGCTCTGAAAATGCTCTGATTGTGGCATCATTCAAAATCTCGTTCAATATGCATGTTTGCCGCACTTATAATAATAATATTTATTAACACTGTAGGGATACAATTTTCCATGGGTTTTGTCAAATAAAATACTGGTTACCTTGGCAGAGACATAATAGAATTGCAGTAAAACACAGATTACAGAATATCGTTAAAAAATTCCTGAACACTATAATAACATGTGCTATATAGCGAGATTTTCAATCTATTTTTAAAAACCATTGGTGAGGTAAGGGATTTTAAACCAGATGGTAGCTTATTGTAAATTGTAGCAATAGAGTAATGGGGACCTTTCTGGCATAGGCTAAGGCCCACCATACACGTTCAGTTTGGCCTCAAGGCCTGGACTGTACAGTCCTGGACTGAAGGCAGAACTGACGGTGTGTGGCGATACCTTGAGGCAGATCGTTGGCCGGACCTCATTGTTTTCCCATCCGGCCGCCATCCCGCCGACAATCAGCCTCAAGGTATCGCCACACACTGTCGGTTCTGCCTTCAGTCCGGGACAGTACAGTCCAGGCCTTGAGGCCAAACTGAACGTGTATGGTGGGCCTGAGGCTCCAGCCAAACTGCGCAGTTCCGGCCTCAAGGCCTGGCCTTGAGGCCGGAATGGAACGTGTATGGTAGGCCTAAATGAATATAGATTACTATGAATGCCATTTTTAGAGCAAGTGTCATGACTGTGAAAGCCAGAGTTAACTTGAAAGTAATGAGAATAAAACTTCACAAACACGGTGCATGTAAGAATATAAACGCATGGAAGTGTGAGGATGCTGAGGGAGACAAACAGTGGCCGACCACTTGTTCAGTTGGAACCTTACAGATGGCGTTAATGGCCTGTTTCTGTAGGGAGAAGGCCTTAGCTGCAGTAGGGGAGTTACCCCAAAATATAATACCATAGGACAGTAAAGAGTGTACTTTTGGCAAAGTACACAGCTTTTAAAACATAGAGAGAAACAAGAAGAGAGAGTTACCTTATCATATAAATACCTACTGAGAGTTTCTTATTAATTTCAAAAATATGAGCTGACCAGTCAAGAGTTTCATCTAGCTGTTATAGCCCTAAGAATTTTACAGATGAGGAGGTGGAGAAATCAGAATAAGGAGACAGAGTAGGAATCTTATGAGAGAACTTGTCGTGAAAAAGAATACAATTAGTTTTAGCCTCATTCAAAACAACTCTGTTAAAGTGGCACCACTGTAACATCTCATATTTTGTAGTAGGAGAGGCCAAATGATCCAAGAGTGGTAGAGTACTAGCGGATAAGAGATTAGAAGTATCATCAGCACCATAAAAATCTGAAATTTTTGTAATTAAAAACCAATATTGCAGCCATGAACTTTATTCCTTTCAACATTCTATGAAAGAAGTTCGATCAATTATGTGTGTCAAACGCATGAGACAAACAATCATCACAATTAGTTCTATCAAGAGGATGGTGTGTTAGGTTAATAACAGAATTATAAATCAATAACCATCCACCTCCTGTAACTTAAACTTTAAAAAAGGCAAACATTTACCACCTCCTATCGCTAAAAAATAAAGCCATTCATCTCTGATCTTTTAACATTATATCCTCCATACTTAGGGCATGACTCCACCCTTAGATACAGCCACCTCTCCTCTTAACCATACCCAACCTGACTGAAAATCTCTCATGCTAAAATCCTATCTCCCCCTGCCAAACATCCCAGCTTCCCAATCACAATCCACAGATATCTGCCTTTTCTTGATTCCCAAATCTGAACTTTATGCCCTGCCCACACTGAGCCCTCCCTTATCATCACCCCACACCCAAACAAAATTAAAAAAAAAACCCTTTCCAGATAAGGAAACCTCCTCTCCACCCTCAAACCCACGCAGGGTGTAGATTCAGGAGTGGGTGGAGAGGGGTGAATGCAATTAAAAAATATGGATATGAGGGGAAGAGAGAAAGAGAAAAAAAGCGAGGATTGAGTCGGTAGGGGAAACGAAGAGTTTGAGTGAGTGGGGAGGGGGTAGGAATCCTGGAGGAAAGGGTATAAAAAGGAAATAGGGAGAGAGAGAGAGTAAGGCCCCATACTCCATCTCGTGGGAAAAGGGTTTATTAGCATGATGCTGCTTCGGCCCTTACCTCCCCTACGCCGCTTTTTCTCCCCTCCCCCCTTCCCCTATCATTCCTTTCCCCTCTCTTAGACTCCGTGGAGAAGGAACATCTACACACAGGAGCTCCTCACAACCTCCTCCTCCTCCCTTAACTTCTCTCTCGGCGTGGGAATAAAAGGAGCTATGGAAACGCAAACGGGTGAGGAGGCTGTAGGAGTGAGAAATTAAAGGCCTTCCTCCTCTACTCACCACCTCCCCTTGCCCGGGACCGAAAAAAATATCATCTTATTCCTTTCAAACAGCATTCTCCCTGCTCACTTCTTCTCCCCGGCGTATTTCTCTCTCTCTCCCGATGCCGCACCCGACCAAGGGAGCCGTCTCCTCGCAACCATTCTCTCCGATCATCATCGAACGCTTCTCTTTATGAATCTCTTGGTCCCTCATCTCCTTGTCCCGACTCTTACTTACTCCCGTATTCATCATCTCTCATCGGGACAGGGGGATGGGGTTTGGTGCGTTGTCTTGGAGCATCTGCTTCCTATGCATCGGAACAGCGTTCAAATCTCAAGAGTACCTACCTATTGCAGAATTTTTCATTCCCGTGTTGCTGCCTTTTGAGCAAGGTAGCGAGGCTTTCACAACATGTGCATTTGCTGATATGAATCATTTCGTGATAAATTGTCTCCTTCGACACTCTTTTTTATTATTTGTCATTGCTTACTGAGATTAAGTAGTCTCTGGCTAAAATTGGTTCTTTCTGGTGAATCTGCTCGTATATAAATTAAATAAATATAAAGTGTTACTTTTCGTTAATTTTACACTGGGAGAACTCTATGAGCTTGAACTTCAGACCGGGAAAATATTCCGCCAAAAATAATAAAACTCGCGAATCATGTTACATTGCCCTCTAGTGTTTCTTCACCAATACCATTCTCTCTGTTAGAACAACTTCAATTATAAAAATTATTCCGTGGAATGCTAGACCGTGCCGGAAATAAGTTTCGTGTAAAGTTCATTTTGAGAGGGGCTACATTCTGGGGGGCGGGGGATGAGGGTTGCGATTCATTTGAAGGTGGGGCGATTAGATCGCCGTATCTTACAAACCTTTTGGACTCGCAGCCGTCATAGTCGAATGGAACGTCGGAAAAGCTCAAATAAGACATAAGAAAGAACGATTGAGAATTGTATTTTTCATCAATTTGCGCGCTCACGCGAAAGGAGAGGTATGTTTGATTTGGATAACACCTACTCATACGTATTTCAATTTTACAAGGTTTTCCATTTACTAATATGATAGTGTGGTGGGGGGTTTTGATATTGTCCCTGGACACATTGAGCATGAATTTTATAATTACTCTGCGAGACTAGGCCAGTGGAGGATTAAGGGCGTAGCAGAGGGTGCGGTCACCCCCTCCCCCTTGCACCGTAATATCTGGAAATATCCGATGAATTTTATTTCACCAGATTGACGAACTATTTTTAAAAATTACTGATAAATGTCTAAAAGCGGCTTGTCTACGCGTATCAGACCTCACACGCATTGCCGACGAGAGGTGTTGCATACCACTAAGGCGCTAAGGAGAGCAATGAACCGATGAACCCTCCAACCCAAAACAACGACATCAATCCGTCCCTGAACGAGGAACACCGTCATATTCCCTAATGGTTACTTCAGGGCCTCTATGGATCATGTTTTCGTGAGGTTCAGAGGTTCCTTTCGTGAGGTTCATAGCCCAAATTCATGGGTAGAATTATAAGTTAGAACTAGACCGCGAAGTCATTTCCCGAAGTAGATATCACGTTGCTTGGGAGTATTATATCCGCAGTTTTCAATGGTATATTTAAAAATTTAGTTTGCTTAGTAAGAAGATTTCTCCGGGCATACACACTTCAGCTGGTTTGTTGGGGTTGTACACATACGAAAATGAAGGCAGTGCAAATGATAAATATCTCTTTAATTAAATATTTTCCCCAGGCATGAAGGGCATGAAGAAATAGATGATTTCTGCTGACACCATTACCGGCATCCCTTTCCTACGTTCGCCCTCGCGCGCCGACAAAGGCAAGGCTCACCGTATTATCGCAAGCCAAATTTAGTTTTCATTCGAGACACTCATTCAGGTTTTAACCTAAAATTTGATTTCATAGGTTGGGAATAGAGCTTACCACGTGCCAGGCCTTGGGCGTGTGGAATGCATATTTTCAGGGAACAAGGGGCTATTATTTTCCTTGGGTCATCAATGAGTCTTTCCCATAATTATTTGAATACCGCACTTCGAAGAGTACAATTTGGGTGTGTCCAATATCCGTGGGTATGACTAAAATTTCAATCGGGGTGTATTCGGTAAGTAGCAACTATTACAATTTAGACATCGCCCAACGTTTACCTTTTCGTTCACTGAAAGCGAAGAAAAAATTGGACACATATAATTTCGAAAAGCCAACAGCAACCACATTGGATCCAAAAACAGTGTTCTCTCCGGCCTCCGATCCCTATAAGATCCTTCACTTACCAAAGAGCCAAGCTAACCTTATCAATAAATAAGATCTAAGCTGTCAGTTCTCTTTAGAAAAAATAGCCTGTTACGGCGTTAAAATCAGGCACCAGAATTTTTTTCCGATATTGGCTTTTCTCTCCACTTGTACTTTCCTTTTTTTTCATCTACCAGCTGTCATTATGTTGTTTCCATCTCTCATAAATTATACATCTATTTTTCTCATGGATGCGAGACATGGAGCTTGAAGATGTACTTGAGTGGAGTTCCCGAGGTCCGAAGCTCAGATTTTTCCAACGTCGGAGGTAGGTCCATGGGCGCAACCAGCGAGGAGCCACAATTTAGGAGCAAAAACAGCAAAATTCTTTACGCAAAATCAGCACTGAATTGAAACTGAAGTATTCAACAAATTTTCTTTAAACCCACGAAAAATGTTATGCATTAGTATAAAATATGTAACTAAAATAAAACTGTTTTTTTCAAGGCAATGATCTCATAAATTAATAAAGCACTGTTATAATTTTCTTAAAATGTTGGTTTCATTCACCTTTTCCATGTCACAACTTGGCTTGCCCCTCCCCCAGACCACTGCATGCCCCCCCCATAGTTATCATCCTGGATACGCCCTTGGGTAGGTCCTCAGGTTTCCGATCTCTTCTTGCGTGATGTATGGAGAGAACTTCATGTGTTGCTCTTCGTCGAACGGGCTTACACACAATCACCTCATCCACAAAATGCGATCCAATTATATATCATCGAACGTAACTCCTTTCATTGTATTGCTTCAGTGTCTCTTTCATATCCCTGACCTCTTCGTTGGCCTCTTGTCACTTATTTCCGTTTAATCCCTTTTATCTTTCTTTTTTGAACCATCATCTTTTTTATGACAAGAGGGAAATGGGTATCTGATTCCTTGTGCTGACTGAAGTAGTCACTTCTACAAGTATAGTCTGAGCTTGAATGTGGGAATTTTCAGCAGAATACCTATATTTCTTTAGACGGAGACAGTCTGATACGTCATGATCAGGCCGGAAGGTTCACCACCAGCCGTCTTTATCGATCATTTTCCCTCGAAAATCGATTGTCGCCAGGATCTCCTCGTCTTCCGCCTCTCAATCATTTTCTGTGCGATCAACCCTCTAATCTCTAACACCTATTTTGGTGATGAGCAAGTGGGCGGAGTGGTGGCAAAATTTTGGCTTCCAATCCGCACAGGGTTAGCTCATATCTCGGCTTTGGCGTTGATTTTTCACAAGGTTGGACCTGGGGTCCTTACCTATTCGATGAGGGCAAATTCAGAGGGAATTCCGTCTTGGTATGGGATCAAAACTAGCTGTCTTCCGGCGACCATCTCCTTTCGGCCTTCAATACGATTCTCGGCCATGTTTATGGTCTTTCTCAACTTTAGCGTCAGCTCTTTTCCTTCGCCCTTCTAGTGCATATGTTCCTCATAATTCACTTCCTTGACTATCTCCGATAGGACCGTGGTATATTAAGTATCGGATGAAACATTGTATAAAATCTCACCATTTCCTCTAATATTGTACGCTCCTCTCCTCCGATATTAATACTTCATATGTATTTCTTAAAACAAATGTGAATTTGTTTAAATGCAACTTTCTTTTCTTGGGACCAGAAATTTACAGCAATTTGCCATACAATCAAAGAGAAAAAGGACATATATAAACCTTAAGCATAAAGCATGTGAAACTATCTATTTTGCAACAAAAATAATAAAAGAAATATCTCATAGAAATATTTCCAAACGATATTCCTTTTTTAAATTTTACTAATTTGATTTTAATTGTTTTTCTTTAGTGCACCTTTGTTGTATATAACTTATGTATCAAAGTTCATCTGGAAGACATTTTTTGTTATGCAACAATCTGCACAGTTTTAGGATTGTATTTCTGAAATTGATCACTCCAACAGGCCTCTGGGCTCACCTTAAGCTCCAAATTTGGTTTTGTATTTATATTATTTAAAAATGTTTAAGGAATAATAAATATATTATTATTACATATTTGGAGTCTTTCTCAGATCGCATTTTTCCTCCAGGTATTCTCTTGAATATCTTCGCCCTTCATGAGCAAACATCTTCCTTATTTACTCATCTACAATTATCCCTGGGTACACCTCACAATCAGTATACCAGCAATCGAAAGAAGTAGGATATAGAATATTCCATTCCATCGTTCTCTTTCGGTCACTGATACATTTCTCCAACATGTATGTAGCCTACCTCAACTTCCCGGTACCCTCATTTCTAGTCTCAACCTCGCCTGAATGTAGACATCTTATTATTATTTCCTCCTGCCACATCCCTTCTCCCTTCACGCATATATTGGGTGGTCACTCATTGATCAAACGGAAATTGTTTTCATTTCCTCTTGCATATTCAGAATACTTCCGCAGTTTTCTGTCTATTTTATAAAATGTGTTTTGCAGAACATTCATTTTTAGGGGTGGGGGGAACTGTGATTTAGTTTAGCAAAATTCTAATAGAGGAGATATGCATGTAATATAAGGCAGGCAAATATAGACCTAAACCTAAATAGAGTACAATCAAGATACAGAAATGTATTTTTACGATCGTGAAGCAACACCGAAACGACGAGTTGGAATAGGGATGTTCGAATAGTGAAGACAAAGATATGCGCAAGATGGCACGGACGATTGACCTCTTGACTTTGACAACAACTATGGCTCTTCCAGATTTTTTTACATTTTCCCTGATATCGCATAACTTTTTTGATACAGCTTAATTAAATGATTTTTCCCGACTTTCCTGGTTTCCTTTAGTGCCTTTCTGATATGTCTTCCTCATCCAGCACCTCATCCTCTGCTGATCATCTTTTCGAGTAACGCAGTAGAGCAAGCATCGGCCGAAACAGGGTATAATACCATATTACATATGATAAACAAAGATATCGTACTGCCAATCAAATTTTATTTAACAGACCACGGCACCTATTTCTTAAAATCATCATAGGTAGGTACTGATGATTACAAGGCAATTGAAACACGTATTGTGAGTTGTTAAATAGAAGCACGACATCTTTGTTTATCATTTGATATGCTGTTCCACAATATCTCTCCGGAAAAATTTGACGTAAACATAGCATACGCCGTTCTCTCTCGGACACCGATACCTTCTTCCAACATGTTTGTTCCCTTCCTCAAGCTCCACTCTTTTCCTTATGGCACACCTCTCCTCCACCCTCGCGTGCATATACATCCTGCTCCACCTCCGCGACTGATCATCTCTGTGGGGACTACACCGACGGGAAAGAGAGCAAGCGAATGATCGACGTTGTGTGTGAGCGAGTGGGAACGGGGAGTTTGTGCGGAGGGAATCATAGTGGGAGTGGAGGGGCTCATTCTCTACATCCAACCCCCTCTCGTTGCGCGCATGCCCTCCCCTCGAAAAATCCTCCCCCCCTCCCCTCCGCACCCCCTCCAACTCGCTACACGAACACCCCTGCGCCCCCTCCCCCCTCCTCGTCCGCTCCTCCGCCACCCCTTCCCCTACCCGATCGACCCGCAACTCGCCCCCTCCCGACAGCTCCCGCTGTAATATCCACGAGGTGAAAGAGAGGAGGTAGGAGAGGGGAAGGAGAGGGGGGGGGTAGAGCAGAGAATGAACGGGACGGTGGGATGGGATGAGGCGGGGTAAGCGTGGAGTATGGAGGGGGGTGTACAGCGACTCCGCTCTCTGGGTAGCTAGCTAGCCTTGTGGAGGGAGGAGAAGAGAGAGGAAAAGCCTTCGTTAAAGAGTAAAGATCACTATTCCTTACGCGGGGTGGGGGGAGAGGGTGGAGGGAAAACTCTGCTCTGCGAGAAGTTCTTCCCGGCACGCATATACCTATCTATCCCCTGGGATTTGGAGCGTTTTCTCTCCCGTACGCTGCACGTTCCCGTATCGGCAGTGTGCCGGGCTCTTTGGCGTAGGGAAAGGAGCGGGGAGCGAGGGAACGGCAAAGTGTGCCCGCGTTTCTGTGTTGAGTGAGGTTGGAGTGGGATGGGGGGAGGAGGTGGAGGTTATTAGGGGAGGAGTGCCGAAAACCGAGGTCATTTGCGCCGTCATGACAGGTGAATTGGTTGTCGAGGGCGGTGTTATTGTTTTTAATTATTATTGCTGGTTGGAGAGAATCCCGGTGCCAGGCCCACCTTTTCGCGAAGAATTGTTTCAAAGGATCCGTACGGCTGCGTCTCACCCGATGAACCTCGCTTGAAGTCAGCATTTCGTCTATGCTACAGTTTATATGTTACGGAATGCGCGGTTAGACCTTCGAGGGAAGGATTACAGAATAAAAAGTACGGAAGGCTAGAGAAATAGACTAACGTAGGTTGTTGAAGTAAGCTATTAAAATTCAATTAATAGGGAAACCCGGCGCCAGATGCAACTGTTTTCGACGAGCAGTGCCAAGGGGTCTCTAAGGTTGCGTCTAACCTGATGGACCGCTCTTGAAGTGGCTCTCGCATGGCTTATTCATTATGGAATGCTAAGAGATGATATGGAAAATGTTGGGAGGGTGGAGAGATAGATGCACGCAGGTCACAGGAGGAAGTTATTGAAGTGGTACCACCAGGAAAACCTGGCACCAGAAACAACTGCGCTGAACGAAAAGCCCCTTCAGATCCGTACGACCAAGACTCTTATGCCTTTCTGCAATTCTCATGCAGTTTGTTCGTTGGTGTTTGAGTGAGAATGGTTTCGAGGGAAGGATTAAATGGCCAATGTTGGGAGGTTGGAGGGATATATTCATGTTGGTTGCTATAAGTGGCCATTTGAATCGAGTACTAATAACAGATTTGTCATTACAAGGGCAGAAACTGGGGATTTTGCGGCTATGAATATTTCGTGGAAAATATTTGAGGAAAACCAAATATTGACATCAAGCAAATTCTCATCAGCGATACTGAGAAACCCACCGTATGATGTCTCATCCGACTGTGAGACCCCCGAAGCGAAAGCGCGTCCCGCCGCAATCGGCATCATCATCATTAGTCAACAATCCTAAGATTGGTTTGACGCAGCTCTCCATTCCTCTCTCATATCCGCTAACCTTTTCATAGCGACATGTTTCTTCTCTTTTTAGAATTTTTGCCATCTGTCCGATGTAATTCATTCGGGGCCGTCCCTTGCCCTTCTTCCCTTCCACCTGTCTTTCCACCATTGTTTTCATCGGGCCATCATCTCTCATAATGCAGCCAACTAAGTTGTCCCGTCTTCTCCTTAAGGTTTTCAGAAGACTTCTCTTTTATCCCACTCTTCTCAGCGCTTCCCCATGACTTACGGCGTCGATCCGTTTTATCTTCATCACTCTTCGGTCGCACCACATTTCGAAGTTTTCCAATCTTCCCTTCCACCTCCCCTACTACGATTGTTTTCATCAGGCCATCACGTCTCATAATGACGCCAACTAATTTTTCCCTTCTTCTCCTTAAGGCTTTTGGAAGACTTGAATTTTCCCCAAAACTTCTTATGACTTCCTCATTAATTACTCTGTCGATCCATTTAAACTTCATCATTCTTCGGTGGCACCACATTTCGAATTCTTCCACTCCTAACTCCTTGCTGCTGTCAACAGCCACGAAATCGGCATCTCGCCGGTAAAAAAAAAATAAGACCACCGCGACCAGAACACGAACCCGGCTTTTCGGAATGGAGAGCTGGCGCTACATCCTCCCCGCACGAAACGAGGGTGCAACGGGATTTCCTCGCACCCATAGGTACCCTTTCCCCTGAGGGCACCGTTCCCCCGCATCACCCACGCCGATTCCATCCAACGTGCACCACCGGAAGAGTGCCACCGCGGCGAAATTCCACTTAGCCACTCAGGTGATCCAGTAGGGAGAGGGGGATGTTTCGCGGTTCCTGGGAGGAGAGATGTCCTGTACGGTGTGGACGTGGACGGGGAAGAGAGGAGGAGTAAGAGGGACTCCGAAGGGAAGGAAGAAGAAGCAAAAGGAAGCTGAAGGTTGGTGGTGGGAGAACTCTGTGGCAAATGGGAGAAGCGGGGAAGGAGGTGGTGTGGTTGCTATAGTGACGGCTCTGGACGCCTCGTTCTGCCCTAAAGGTAAAAGGTTGGAGGGGTATGGACGCGAGAGAGCATTAGGTAAGGGGCCAGAGGGAGAGAGGGAGAGGGAGGGAGGAGTTGTGGGCGGCGGATAGGTGTCGGGGTCCGTCGTATTGGGGGTGGGGAGGAGAGGAGACTCACGGGAAAAGGTGAGAGAGAGAGAGGTGGGAGAGGCTGCTACGTATATAGGGGAGGAAGGAGAGGGGGAGGCACCAGGGGAAAGAGGGTGAATAATCGCGAATGGTGAGGAAAAGTAGAGGAGGAGGAGAAGGGCTGGCTCGTGTGCAGGGGAAGAAGAAGCCTTTATGGGAAGAAAAAAAAGAAGCGTGAGAGGGAGACGGGTACGTATATGCTACGGTGGAAGGATGGATGGGAAGGACACACAAGCGAGCAGAGGAGAGAGAGAGAGAGAAGGTAGGAGAGAGAGAGAGGGAGTTGGGGTAAGGGGGAGGAGGAGGAGGGGGGGCTCTGTTGAAATCAATATCAGTCCGCGACGAGACAGTATTGTGCGAGAGAGTCTACAGAGATGGTGGGCGGGAGGAGGGTAAAGCGGGGGGGGGGGGGGGGGAGAGGGTTTAAAAAAGTGTGGAGGGGAAAAGGAGGAGAGGGATGAAATGCAAATGAGAGAGAGAGAGAAGGGAGGATGAAGGAGGAAGGGAAAGAGAGAGGAAAGACGAAGGAGCAAGGGAAGGGAAGAGGAGGGGACTTCCAGTGGCGACGTCAGGGGGATGGCAAACTCCAACAAGCAGGAAGGGGCCGTGGGGAGGATGGGCGTGTATAAAAAAAAGGATAAATAGTGGAGAATGAGACGGCTGTCGGGGGAGGAGGAAAGAAAGAGCGGGACACTTGGCATTGGCATTTATTCGGGAGAGGAGGAGGAAATCCAGTCCTCGGCGAATGGGGGAACGAAAGGGAAGAAATGTAGGAGGACTTGGCCCACCGATTTCTTGACCCGAGGATTTTTCTAAGCCACCCCACTGTGCCCGACGCGATCCTACGGACGCTCCTCGATGGGATGGTATCTGAGGAGGACGTCAGAAACTGATATAATTTGCCCCGGTAAGATGCGGCTCGATCTCTAATCTTTTAACATGAATTTAGATAGAGTTTGAAGAATAAAAAGACCCTGATTTAAGACAGATCTGATGATTTCCCGGAGAAATAGCTGAATAAAGTTCTCACCGTTCCCCCACTCGTACCCCGTCATTATCTATCCCCTTAGAAAGAGAAATGTGATGAACCTGGAAACGTCGCGCAAGATGAATTCCCTCACCCGACCGAAAACCCGAGAGAGCCTCATTCTGACCTTTATTGTTTCCCTTTTTCGATCCGACGCCTATTTCTTGAGCTATCCGAGATTAAAAGCGGACTGGGTTAACGTTTTCGTAGAAAAATTGATGACGTCAAGCGGCCGAGCTGGTCACCACTTTTTAGATACTCTTCCCTTTCTTGCAGGGGACTCGCGCGGTTCGTTTTTTTAAATAACTCCAGCGAGAAATTAATTTCCTCAATGAACGGTTTTCCCTGAACGTGTCGATGAATCGTGGCATTAATGACGTCATCGACTCATGAAAAGCGGGCGGCAGATTCTTGCGCTTTTTTATTTTTTAACTTATGATAGAATGGCGGAATGAGGAAGATTTCTTTCATAGTAACTTAAATTTCCCTTCCATAACCTAAATTCTTGTAATAAATTGCGATTTCCAGACTGTGGGAACGACCTCATCACGAAGTTTAATGGAGGGAATTCTATGGGGATGAGAGGGTGGGGGGAGAAAAACCCTGTGTCGTAAAAGCGTCAAACGATAAAACGTTATAACCCGTGTTTCTCTCTCCACCTCAAGTGCCACAATATAACGAACGCCCGACAACTGATCCGCAGATGGCACCAGGCGATAATTTTGGATTCCAGCGGTAAAAATCCCTCACCGCCTCCATAACTGGAGCCCGACTCCTTCGGGATGGGATAGCATCACCGTAACCTCCGCGCGTCAACCCGATCTTCAACGATTTCTCCTTCGTTTTGCAAACAGTATTTCTTTTTCCCTACAGACACCCCCAACACCTATCCCGTCAAACCCAACAGCGCGCCGTTTCAAAAAAATCACCCAGCTCGATTCCATTTTTGAACCCGATGATTTGAAGGCGTCTGAAAAAAACGCAACCCAGATTAGGTGCTAAAACATATTTTCTGCCTCCCGACCGAAAGCCGAGGATATGTATTAGAGCGAGCGGTGAGGGAGGAGAAGGGAAGGAGAGAGAGGAAAGAAGAGGGAGTTGGTATGGGGCTTGTGGAAGAGAGTAGAGGGGTAGAAAGAACTCAGGAGAGGAGAGTAGAGGCAGGGAAGAAGGGAGAAAAGAATATGGGGGAGAGAGAGAGATGGAGTATAAGGCGGTAGTAGTTGTAGATGGGAGGGGAGAGGTCTGAAGTAAAAAAAATTTAAAATTAAAAAGAATAAACCTGGGAAAACGGAAGAGTGGAAAAAAGATGGAGGGACGACGGAGGAGTGCTTGAAGCAAGCAGGGAGGCAGATATGCCCGCTGGAGAGGTCATGTGTGGGGAAACAGAGGGAGGTAAGGACGGGGAACGAAGTGGGGGGGAAAAGCAGGAAGGGGAGGTGGTGGTGGTGGGCGAAAAAAATGTATAAATTGAGAAGAGGTTGTTGGGAGGGGGAGTTGTAGAGAAGGAAGAGGTGGGGAGGAGTGCGTTCGAAGCGTCAGAATGGGGAAAGGGTTCAGGCTCCGTAAGGAGGAGTGAAGGGGAAGGGGTGGTTTCCCCTCCCCCTCCATACATAACGTTTCGGAGTGTATGAGGTGGGGTAGGCTTAGAATGAGGGGAGGGGGTGCGTTTGGGGGAGGATGATGGTGAAGAGGTGAGGAAAGAGGGTTGTAAGAGGGTGGGGAGAGAAGACAGGTGGCGCTGAGGGAATGGGTTGGTGGTGGGAAAAAAGAGATGAGGAGGTCTTTCAGGGATTCGATGTATCGACAGCGATGTGCGATATTCATGATGTCCCTCAGTGGTTTCCAGTCGTTGGAGTAGGGTGATGCATCGATATGGGATCATATGAACCACGAGATATCACACTGTGCGAGATTTCCGTTGAGAATGTTACGGAGGAGTACCAGTAGAAATATAGAATTTGATCATGGCTGGGATAACCACGAGATATCGCACGATGCGAGATTTCTGTTGAAAATGATAGGAATGAGTATTGGCAGAAATATAGAATTCGATAAGGGCTAGTATCAGTGGGATAGCCAGGAATTTCGTTCGAGGGGGGGTCCAAAACCAGGGGGAAAATTAAAAAAAACAGGGTACTAAGTAGAGGGTTTTAAACTAATTTCAGCACTCTTCATGATAGAAAAACTTCTTTATAAAGAAATCTTTTATAAATTCATTATTTTCAATATTTTTTTCTTTTATGAAGGAAAATAATTATGATTTTATATTTATGGGTGGGGAATGTGAGGTCCGGATCCCCCGACAGTAAACACAATGAGACAGCCAAAAAAATCCTAAGATTCACAAAAAAAATCATTACGCGTGATACAAGTATCTCCAACTTGGTTTTGTATCGATGGTGTTTTAAAATTTTTTATTTCTATTTACCGTATCATTGCTTATACATCACTATTTTATATAAAAAAATATATTTATCCATATACCAAACTTTTTGCTATTAAAACAAAAAATTATTACGATCTTTTTTGACGATGATCCCACCAGTAGGCCTGTGGGGTCGCCAAAAGCTCCAACCTGGTTTTGTATCTACGATATTTAAAAATGTTTGAGGAGCAATAAAAATACATTATTAAATCTCCTCATTTTGGCCAATTCGGTACGCGCTGAATAAGATTCTTTTCGGCCTCCAAAAACGTGCGGGATAAGACCTCGATTCTGGATAATCATCGCATCTTTCGGAACTAAATAAATCGCAGTTCGATGCTGGAAATTGAAATATCGCCCGGCACAACCTTCCGGCGGTGGAGCTGACTGTGAAAAAAAGGGATTGATGGTGGGAGGAAGAGGTCATCGAGGGAGGAAAAAAGGGCTTACGGGCAAGGTTTGAAATGAGTCGGGCGAAAGGGAAGGAAGGATAGGATGAGGCAGTGGGGTTGGCACAAAAAAAAGAGAAAACGCAAAAAAAGGAAAGCGATGAAAGAAAGATGAATATGTAATATTGATTGCGCTCCAAATGATCCACGGGCTGGGGGAGGAGGAAGAGGGTGGGATGGAAGAGAGAAAAAAAGGCGAGGAAGGAGAGAGTTAGGGTTCGTTCACAGTCACTCAACTTGACTTAACTTAGCGTTACTAAGTAGTGGGAAACTTGAGATGACGGTCTTCTGGTTTACGACAAGTTAAACGGTGTAAATGATCTTGTGATAGCCCTTAATAGAGATCTTGACTAAACTTGGCTTAACTTAGCGTTATTATGTAGTTGAAAACTTGAGATGATAGTATACTGGTTCACGACAAGTGAGAGCTGTGTAACTGGTCTTGGAATAGCCATTAGTAGAGAGCTTGACTTAACTTGACTTAACTCAACTCGACTTAACCTAGCGTTATTAAACAGTAGGAAACTTGAGATGATGATCCTCTGGTTCACGAAAAGTTACAGCTGTGTAACTGGTCTTGGAATAGCCATTAGTAGAGGAAAGAAGAAATTTCTCTTAAATGTAGCCGGTAGTAAGGAAGGGAATAATATCTATCCATAGTTATGATATGAAATCCGTAATCTTGCTGGTCTTGGTGGCGGTGGGTTTTCATCCTTGCCTGCCACAAAAGACGTCGTGGGTTTAAGTCCCGCTTGGGTAGATTGCCCATGTTCAGGGCATGGACAATCGTGTAAGTTTAATGGTTAAGGTGAGTAATCCCGATGTAAAGCGGCCAATGGTGCTGTTTTGGTGCAACGCGAATAAATAAATAAGGATGAACAATTAAAAATTGAGTTCCCTTAACCCGAAGTCACCATTGACACACGGTTTGAGGAGTGATAGGCGAAATATTTCTCTCATTGGTCTGGGTGGTATGAAGTTAAGCCAAGTTAAGTTATTGCGAACAGGACTTCCGCTCTCCAATTTCCCTGCGTTAGGTTCCGATAAAGCTTTCTTCACCCACTTCCCCCGTGACTGAGTGCGAGCCATTGCCGCTGATGTACTCTCCGGATTGGGTTTACCAGGGAGCGTCCCGTGATTTGTGCTAAACGAGATGTTAAAGCGTAGCGCGCAGGCGGACGAAATTTTTACGACCGGATCCCACACACGAGCCGATGGATAAACTTCCCCGCAAGGGAAGAGGACTAGCAGGGAGGAGAAGAAAGAAAGAAGTGGGACTCGGGTGATGTAAACAGTTTTAATGCATATTTATGCGGCACGAGCCCTCTTCAGAGCCCTCTTCTCTCTTCCTTTTCATTTTTTCTTCCCTTTTTTTTCTCTTCTTCCCCCTAGATCTATGCCTTATCTCGTTCCCGTAAATGAAATTATGGGACCACCATGCTCCACGCGTGCTAGTGGCCTTTTTCACTCTCTTCCAGATCTCTCCGCCCGTCCGCCCGCGCGCGGAAAGTTTTTCGTGAAGAATGTGTCCGGGGTCGCCGACCGATTGAATTACGAACCTTGCTTGCTATCCTTGCTCTTCAGGCCCTGAAAAACCCACGCAAGAAAGAGTGCGAAGGAAAGAATTGAGGAATTCAAATAAAAATTAGAAATTTCGGCGTAACTTTGTGGAATTACGCGCTTGAAAATAAGCTTCACCTTTGGGAATGGTGACTTGATACATACAGAAATAAACTTTGTTATATTTCACACATTATTTATTAAATCATCTACCGGTTTCCACCTTTTTAGATCATTATCCTGAGATAACAGAATCGATTGAATAGATTCAAAAATAAATTTTTTTATATTTCACACAGTATTCATTAAAACTCCTACCAGTTTCGACCTTTTCAGTTCATTATCAAGAGGTAACAGAACCTCTTGAATAAAAAATAACGTTAGGTATATCACACACAGTATTTATTAAAAATCCTCCAGTTTCAATCTTTTCAGGTCATTACTAAGACGTAACAGAACCCCTTGATAATGACCTGAAAAGGTTGAAGCGGTAGACTTTAAAAAAAATAATGTGTGGAAAAAAAGTTTATTCTTGAATCTAGCTTCACTTTTTGTTCTCCATACCGTGCCATAATAGTATCAACCATGGTTTCAATACTAAGCGATACTGACATAGGCTTACAAATGCCAAGTCTTCTTGAAGCAATGATCAATGCTCATAAAGCCACGAAGTAGAACGTAGCTACATTCTACATTCTAGTTTTCAAGTTTAAACTTTAAAACAGGAAATTAAAGTCAGGGAAATCCACTTTTAACTAATTTCTCAATTATGATTCGCAGGGCAATATGGAGAAGATACAACTAATGGTCAATAGCCCGAAGATTTGCGTTTAAAACTATCCTGTTTTCAATTGGCTGAATTATTATCCACGTGCCAGTCCTCATTTAAACGCACCTATTACCATCATAAATTAATATCACTCGGTATTGTCATCGGTCTCTTTTCCCCTCGGCCGTTCCTCCCAAAACCTTACAAAAAATATAAGTACCTTCAATATCAAGAGCGTTGAGAATTTAAATTTTGCTTCGAGAATGGATAAATAAAAATCTCCAAAGCTCATCTAAAACGACCCTAATAATTAAATTAGATTCCACTCAATCAACTGGGCGTAAAAGCGGAACACTTACAGCATCTTTTCCTCTGACTCGATCGCCGAAATAAGACGGAAAAGAGAAAAATTATTTGTTGTTACCTGAGAAATCCGTCGGGAGAAAAGGTGTGATTTATCATTTTTTCCCCGTAACTGTAGTCATTCGTCTCTCTTCTCTCTTTCTCTCCGAGATTTTAGGTTTTTATGACGTTTAATTAAATCACACAAAAACATTCCAACCGGCCTGTAACCCAGATACGGGCAATTAATCAAAAAAAAGGAAGAAGACCCAAAGTGGTGGAATGTAATCAGCACTCCATATAACAAAAAATCGGGCCGAAAGGCGTTAAAAGTACACAAAATTAGAGATTCACCTTTTTATTTCTTCAGGGGTTTGTGGAGGAAAAAAAGCGATCTCATTATTGCCGCCATATCACACTTTTAAAAGATGCTGAGCATAAAAAAATAATTGAGACCATTAGGGGAGCGTTTCGTAAATTCAGGGAGGTTGGCAGAAGACTTTATTCATGGAAAGTGATGGTTAAAAAAAAAAAAAAACGATGGGGATAGAGAACAGAGAAAAATCATTTTTTATTGATATTCAAATGATAATATAGCGGGAACACGACTCTCTGGTCCCTTACCACCTCCCCCCCTTTTGCCTTTCTCCTTCGTACCTCATCCTTGTAAATAACTCCCGAAAAACTTCTATTAAAACTACTTTCACCTTCCATCCTTTTCCACCCCGCGGGAGAACACTTGCTCAAAGGTATATACACTCTCCTTCCACGACTCCTTTCAGCTCGCGCGCCCGGGCTTAGTCGCTCACCCGTACGAATACGCTCACAGACACACATATATATATGTTTTTCTACATGTATGTGCACTCGCCGACACATATATATACATATGTATATGGAGGAGGAACCTTGGGCAGCAGGAAAGCAGGGAAGCAGGCGTTCTAGGCGTGGGAAAAAACGAGGAGGGAAAGGAGTCGGTCTCGGAAGAAAGCATCCGTGAAAGGGTAAGGTGAGGAAGGAGGTTTGACTCCCTTTTTCTCTGTGTGTGCGAGCTAAAGATAGGGACGCGGAAGAAGAAGGAGAAGTTGTAAAAGTGTTGGTCTGGGGATTTTGGGAGAGGGCTTTTGGGGGGCTTTTCGACGAAGAGACGAAGAGGGAGGCTGCTCTGCGGGGAGAGAGGGAAGCTGCAGAGGAGAACGATTGTCAGGCAAATATTTGAGGAGGGAATACGCGCCATTGAGTCCAGCGATTCGCATTCTTGCGATTAAATTGTAGTCGGTAATTAAATTGCACCGGGAAGGAGTTGTGTTTGTGCACTTATCGAATTTCAAACCCCCGCACATGCACCCTACTCGAGCGTGTAACGAGGTCTTGCCATTGGTCTTAAGGAGAAATGTTAAAATGAACACTTGCAATTTTCCGCGATCATAAAATTTTGATACGACCTAGGTTTCCATGTTAACTCTTTATAACCCAGAGCTGCTTAAGGGAGAAATCTAATTTCAAGATTTTTCAGTCTGAAAAGATGAAAATTTAGCACCCAATCATAATTATCGAGGCAGTTAAACATTTCATCATCAAAATTTACACCACAAATAATACGCAGTTTGGATATTTCTTAAATAGAGCGGAAAATTCATACAATTTTGATGTTGCTTTGAAGCAACATTGGGTTACAATGGGTTAATCCGTCATACTCAACGTGTTGGTCGAATCCTACATCGTATTAAACTTTTATAATCGTGAAAATTTGTACAATTTTGTTTTAATATGGAAAAATTCCACTCCATTACGCATGGATATTTCGGATTTTATTAAGGAGATATGTTCGAGCGTCTCGAAATTCGAGATATGTTGTAAGAAGAAGTTTTGGAAGTAGGTATGTATAGACATATAATATTCTAAGTATAAATATCTAGTTCAAACATGTATATCAATATTTCTTGTATTTCTTGCTGAAGTTGCTTTTTATCGTTATAGTTGTGGAATGATGCAAGTTTGTGTATATTTCGAGAGTGTATATACCAGCACACACACCCAACTCAAGCGTAAAACGAGGTATTATCATTGGTCTTAAGATTATATGATCGAGTGTTTCGACATTCTAGACAGGTTGTAAAAAGGAGTATTGGAAGTAGGTAGTGTGAGCATACAATATAAAAATTATAGTCTCAGTATAAATATCTAGTGCAAACATAAATATCAATGTCCTTGTATATCTAATTCTGAAGTGGCTTTTTATAATATATATAATAATTGTATATTTTATTCCATACACTTGCAAATACAGTAAATTATTTCCATTCAAGGAATTTAGGTAGCCTTTAAGGTAATTGGCCTGTGATAGGGCTAACTCCAAAACTTCTTACATGCTGAAATGAAAAACATCAAACCAAAAATACTAATTTCCTGAAGAAAAATATCGAAGGACTTCTGTTCGTAAAAAAATGAAAACTGTAGTGACAGTCAACTGAGTAACAATGTAGAATGAACAGCACATATTAAATAAAGTATAATTTACAATATTCGTACACAGACCCTTCACAATAACGTTTCAATTTCATCAAAAGTTATTATACATTTTTTTATCAACCATGTAACGTTCCTCTTTACTCCTTAACTTCACAAATATGGTTAATACACTTTGTAAACACTTTTTATCAGTTATTTCGCTGAAAACATTGGGAGCGACGAACTCTCGCACGACGTCAACAACAATCATCGTCCATTATCACTTGACTCATTGTTTTTCTCCCATTAATTGTTGCATTAACATTTAACTCAACTGTTAGAACCTAAAGTATAAATATATGAATAGTATAAGAAAAATAGTTTCTCTAATTGTGTTAAGTAGGATATTATACAATTTTGGTCACATATATCTACAAAAAATCCTTTTGTACAATGTTAAATTAGGTTTGGGAACTACGTGTGTTTGCGCACTTATAGAATTACATAACTCGCACATACACACTACTCCAGCGTGTAGCGAGGTCTTACCATTGGTGCTAAGGAGATATGTACAAGCGTCTAGAAATTCGAGTAAGGTTGTAAGTTATAAAAAAGCTGTAATACTGTCGATTTTACTAATATTCGACGCGTCGCAAAGTCTCGTTGTCATCAACAAGGAAAAAAACTGACGTTGTATTATGACGCCGACGTATTTTACTATGATGACGCAAAGACGGAGAAAAGTAAAATCGGATAAAAAGGAAAATGAAGTCTACACGACCAGTTTACTGTACACTATAAGATGTGACTCTACCACATTTGATTGAATTCGAGTTGCGTTAATGTAAAAGAGATGGACATGACTCACCCATTTTAACAAAATTGAGTCGCTTCATTGATTTCTAATTGGTAAAGAAATGGTGCATGCACAGATTCGAATGTAAACTATTACTGATTCGTATCGGCAAAAATGTCGTGTGAATGCATTGCGCACAAAACCCGTGGTTTCTTATATATAATTCAGGCATTTAGTCAAAGTGAGCCTCCTTCTTAAATGAGTTCACGCGGCAAGTACTTAAAATTAGTGCGTAAAAATTCCTATGCATAATGATTCATCGGTGGCTAGCTTTCGGCGGTACCCTAGAAAATTGTAGTGATTATGCTGAGTGAATTTACTTGATGAGCCGAAGATTCGACAAAAAAGAAGCAAGTTTCGTATACTTAACAATTACCAGCTCTTTCGGTTTTATTTATGCTGCAATTCGACTAACATTGTGCGCATAACTTAACTCGAGGACTACTCGAAAATCGTGAGGATTTCCAGTTTACCTAGAACTCCATGAAAGTTGATCATATGTTGTTCGATCATCGATACACTTATGGCTTAAGCTCTCGAGATAGTTATCTTCTCGGAGTATACAACTTTTAGGCTTGTTGGTTATTCAAGCAAAGTGGCCCTAAATTGAGCTCCATTATACATGCAAGTGGAATGGATACGTAAGTGAGAGTAGGTACTTCAGGAATGCGGGTAGGGTGGTGAGACTTTCAGCATGCGTCCTTATTTATTTACGCGCCAATACTCTTCCCTCGCATTATTGTTTGTTTTGGCTTGGCTGAAGTTCATTTCACATGGCATATGTTTTTGTTTTCCTAAGATATATTGGCTCGTCCCAGCCTCAACTATTGTGTGAAAAATAAAATAAGTGACTTGTGCTAGCTGTGGAGTTTATTTACTTTTAATACCCTAGTTCCTAAAAGAGAGGGTCCCTTTTCAAGTAAGTACGCATGAACATCCAATATTCTAAGTATAAATATCTACTGCAGACATAAATATCAATATTTCTTGTATATCTGATGCTGAAATTGCTTTTTATCGTTATAACTTGGACAATTTTTAGAACAGACAACCGAAGACAGTTACTTATTATTTCTCCTCTCTGTTATTACTTACATATCCTTCCGAATTCTGAACGGTTTTTCCATTCTATAATCACTCGATCCTTGATGAGTCTCAAAATGAAATTTATTCTGTAGTTCTACACTCCTTCCACGGAATTATGATTTTTATTTTGTCTTAGCATGACAACATACACTGTACGAAATCGACAGTATTACCATCTATCACATAGGGCGTTTCGGGAGGAATCTACAGTTCTTCAGAAGGTGGTAGGGGAGACATTTTAAAGCGTTTTTTGTCCATAAACGTGGGGTTACAATCCTTGGTTAATAAATGATCGTAGTTTTTCCCGGCGAATCGAATGAATAAAATCTTCTCGGGTTAAGCACCGGGTCAGGCCTCAAAAAGCCTGACCCGGTGCTTAACCCGAGAAGATTTTATTCAATCCTTGGTTACTTTGCTATGGCAACGCAAACATTTTTTGGATGTACTTTGTAGTTACTGTGAACACGGTGTTTCTAAGGTCTCTTCGTCATTTTATTTAATGCTGTATATTTTTAAGGGCGTTAAATAAATAAGGTTTGATGATAATGAGCGATTGCAATTGTTTGAAACAATTAATCTTTGGGATTTATTAAACCAGGGCTTTGAGCAAGTATCAGCAATACGTTTGGGTAATCTTACCCATTTTGAGTTTCATGACGCATGCATGATATATTGAAGAAATTCTAATTTCTGAATCCACGCTGACTTACTTATGTTCCAAACATTGCCTCTAATCACCTTCACTGTGAAAGCTCATATTAGGTTGCCTGTACCTCTACAAGCGAATTAATCAAAATGCATAGAAAAAAAAAACATTTATTTGGCAGTCAATGCAAGCTGTAAATATATTACTTAAACCTTTATTGCCATAAGGCTAATGTACTTCGAGTTCACATGAAATTATTACTTTGCTGCACTAACATTAATTCTTACAGAGGACTCATGACATATAATTGTCAATCTCACCGGAAATTTCTTAATTCAGATATAAAAATTGTAATGTCTCATCTCTTGGTGGTCTTTTCCAATTCTTAAAAAGGCTTTGCCAATTTTATTAAGATTTCTGACTTGGTTCCCCGAATAGCATATTACACTTATTTGCGTCGTTGATTCATGCAATAAAACTGTTAGTGCATGACCTTAAATTTGAAAGCAAATTTAAACATGTTGAAAGACTGGAAAAGACAGCTATGATTCGTAAATATGATTCGACGTTTCTGATATGATTATCGTCTCTGGGGAAGCAAGAAAGTTTTCCCAATAAAAAGCTTATAAATTCCTCCCCCCAGGCGGCGGATGAAGTTTCATCCGTATAAAGTCTCGTGCGGTCCTCTGCGAGTCCCAGATGTTTTGTGCCATATAACTCTGATGGGGAAGAATATTGGGGTTATTTTATCCCTTGCGGAGAAATGATATCGACGACGTTTTAGTTTTATGCGATCCTTCCAGTTTAAGAGTCTAATAACAGCGCCGTGAAAGCGTAGCCGCTCAAAAAACAAATCTACGAAAGGCACTGAAAAATATTTCTCGACCGTCCTTACCTGAAGGGAATGAGTTTTGATTCCTAAAGGAAACGTCATTGCCTTTCGAAGTCACTCTTCCGCAGAAGGCAAACTCCGGCGTTCCCCGAGGCCTCGCCAAGAAACTTTCTCCACGACAGTTTAAGGAACGAAGAAAGCTTTCAAAAAGTGAGATCTTATTTCGCTTGCGGATCACTATCCGTCGAACACGACTGGAATAATATGGAGCAAAGACTGAGATATTTTCTTACACTTGTCTCACTTTAAAAAAAACGGGCGGAATTCTTCGAAGAATCATTACAATCAGCCAGTAATAAACGAAAACGATATTTCAATTTCCGCTGGTACAATTTAAATTAAAGAAGCAAAAGAATTGCCTCAAATGCCTTAAAATATTTTACTAGCTCATTAATAATAAAAATAGTTTCAAAAGCAATGGTCCAGTTATTATTACTTTTTTTGGAGACTATATCTCAGCATTTTCCCTCTATCAACAATAAATGTTAAATATATTACGAGATCAGCACCGTTAATGAGATACTTTGAGTATGATTGGATCGCTAGAATGCCTATATAAAACAGAATCAATGATGTATGTAACGGAAAATTATGGTTAACCGGATAAGGGAAGATGGAAGAATATAGTATAGATGCTGGGTGGTTTTAGCAGCTGGACGATTTTGACAATCGTACACCAATGAGATTTACGACTTTTTTCACGTTTTTGAGTCTACTTTACCAACACTCATTATAAAAAAAACGTTACACAACTATGGCAAGACTTGATAATAGCCATAAAAAACTCGTACGTTCGCGTATGACGGAAACGGCTCTCCCTCCTCCGGTGTGATTTTCTCGCCGCGCGTAAGAGGATTCTTTATCTGACACCCTGAGCTGAACGTGAACATGATCGAACAAACCATATCCTCGAGAAAGCTCCAGTAGTCATATAAAAATACAACGAAGGAAGGTTTTCTCAGCATTCATGGAAGACAAATATGTCCATGCACTAGTATTGTCTTAGAAAATCTGAAAATAAAATGCCTCAAGTTTGGGGTAAAAGGCCGATAATGATCATCTGGGGAGGGAACGAAAAACTGAGCAAATTATTGATATGAGCGAGCTTGGGTATATTAGTATGGGCATAGCGGTAATTAGAATGATGATTATCTCTTAAATGGAGTTGGTAATGCCATACCCAGCTGGTTGGCCATCTTTACCTTGTTCCTCCAATGGTCAATTTTAATCGAAATTATCGTCATCATTAGTCAACAATCCTAATAGTGGTTTAACACAGCTCTCCATTCTCCTCTCCTATCCGCTAACCTTTCCATAGCTACGTATTTATTCTCTTTTACATCCTTTATATCCTTTCCTATGGAACTCATTCGGGTCCGTCCTATTCCCCTTCTTCCATTCCACCTGTCCTTCTATGCATGGAATCCTTTCAGGCTTGACGTGGTAGGAATGCGACATATTGATGATGAAATGTAAAATACAAATTGTGACTGAATATGAATGGTAATTAGCTCTTCGACCTCGACAGGTAAATATTAAATAAGATGCTCCAAAAGCCTTAACAAGTTAATCTTATACGCTTTACACTGACCCAGGATTTGCTGAAATGGTTTGCGAAATGGAAAAGGATTGCAGGGACCTTACACAGCCTCTTAACCGGCCAGCCTTGGCACTCACTCACTCACATACAATCACTCACATACGTAGATACCAAAACACAGGCTAAAATTATTGGGAGAAAATTTTTAAGAAGAGCCGGTCAAGATGTGTAATAGGAAAGACAAATGGTGAACAACAAATGTAACATTTTAACAAATGGTGATTTCCACACTTCAATACATAACTCCACCAGGGGCGCAGCGAAGAATTGAGGCTAGGGGGGGGTTTAGGCACAAATAATTCTTAGGGGTGTGGGGGTATTGCATACCCTCAAGGGTAAGCAGGAGTCGATGTGGCCCTCCTTTAGAAAAATTCTAAGAATAATGGTTAAAAACGGCGAGTTTTACGGCCTTCTGATGGATATTTGGTTAATCCTAACACTATTCTATGAGTAATACTGATCCAAATAAGTAAAATGGATTAAACTTAAAAATTTCTCTGAGCTCTCCTCGCTGCGCCAGTGAACTCCACCGCCAATCATGGTTTCAACGGACTATTTCATTTTCAAGGTGAAATGACATGAGTGTTGAAACCATGGTCGGTCGTGGAGTTATATATTAGATTGTGTCCTTCTAAT
Source organism: Ischnura elegans (assembly GCF_921293095.1). NCBI lineage: Eukaryota > Metazoa > Arthropoda > Insecta > Odonata > Coenagrionidae > Ischnura > Ischnura elegans. The sequence goes on from NC_060249.1 coordinate 91,928,986, forward strand.
ATTGTTTTTACATGCCCATAATACCTCTAAGTATTCCCGTCATCTCCTTAAGGTTTTTAGAAGCTTTTTTTTCTCCCACTCTCCTAAGCACTTCCTCCCCACTCACTAGGTCGATTCGTTCTATTTTAATCATTCTTCGGCAGCGCGACATTTCGAACGCTTCCACTATTGTTGGAAATCACTGAGTGGAAATTGCGAAGCTGGAAAGAAGACTTCGCGGAAAAGATGAGGGCTTGAGTGGAGGAAAGACGGTTGAGGGGCAGGGCGGTATCACGTCAGCGTACGCTGGTTCCATCCAGGTCGCGAAGCCCACTTAAAAGGTCGCTACTAGTTTGGGATTTGTTTATGAGAAATTGCAGCGGTAGGGATATCCTATGGAGGAAAGAAATTCGACGTTGGAGTCAGCCTACTTTCAGCTAAAAGATAATAGAGGACCACGTATTAAAACACGTATTATACACGTATCTGTTAGCCATATAACTGGCTCCTGAGCTGCCATACACAAAGTAGACAAACGATATTTCTGTTTTTTCGCAGATATATATCCATTATTTTTGGAGATCACTCTGGATCCATGGGTGAAGCGTTGAGATTTTAATAGAAGGGTTACGGGTTCAAATCCCGGATGAGAATTTCGGACACTCCACACGAAAATATTCGGTGTGATAACCAATGAAAGGAATTGGCCTCATTACGCTGAATCTGTGGATTCCACACGTCTGCGACTTAGTTTGTTATGAGCTCCATCCTTATACATCCAAATCATTCTCCAGGTTCAATCAGTATGTGAAAAATTAATTATTCTTATCAATTTAATACGAAAAATGGGACACACGATCACGTAATGATAATGCTAAAATAACAAACGATACCTAAGTACTACACGATCTAGTTTGATGATAGCTTTCTGAATTAGCCGATGGAGCAATCAGGGCCATCAGTCAAGTAAATCGGTATTGTTAATAGTTCTGGGCTAAAACTTGTGAGAATACACCATGACTTTAGCAAAAAAAACATCAGGCAATGTTTCATACTTTTATGATGAAAAATTCGAATGTTGATTTCGTAAGGCTTAAACCGTACTATTAATATAATTTCGAGAATGGGTTTAAAGATTAGAAAATTATATTTTTAATGACTTGGAAGCCGCTCGAGTCTCGGAAAAGGCGGCAATAAACCATTTTCTGCTTGAGAACAAAATAAAGCTGAGTAAACATTATGAAAACATTTCACGCTCATTACTTACCGAATTTTTGTAAATTCATATAACTTGATATGTTGAATATTTGAATAATTTATAGTAAAATTTATTCACATGATTAGTAAAAAGATATGTGACTGATAAAATAGCAAAATAGCACGATGTATTCTCCAAAACTGCTGTAATATAGTTGAATTGTACGAAGAATGGAAGAGTAAATTTTCAGTTTTCACACAAAGCATGAAACAAGGCGTAAATAACGTAAAATAATCATTCGGGATGGATTCTCATATTATTTTATATTTCGTTGTCACTCAAAAATCATTAAATTATGTGATTACAATTTTCCATCACTCCCTTCGGGGTTAATATTAGAATATTGAATTTCACTAGAATATCCTTTTCCAGAAGGTTTAGACTAGCTCACCCATTTTCCTGGAATTCAAGCTATCATCTGACAAATTTAAAATAATACCACAATTTTCTTGTTTTATGTAAGCTGTGCAATTTCCGTGGTACCCGTAAATCATAATGACAAACTGTGGCTACGCAGGTGAAAGTATATCGATGTAATTTGTTTGCCATAGCAGCGTTTTGCATTGCATTTGGCTGTCATGTGAGTGAGTGCATTTGGCTGAGGTATTCATCTTTTTTTCCCGATATATAGGGTACAAATAAAATTACGCGATTAAGATTCCCTGCAAGTATTATATCAGCAAAACGTGAAAACATATTAAGTTTTAAATAACAATTTCTATTATGTACGAGTGAAATATTAATTTGAAAATGTACAGAGTATTTATTTCTTCTGAAGTTGCAACGTTGGGCATACATTTTTAAAACCTTTGATTATTCCTGCGAGCATCGTAATTTATGAGGAAAACGATTGCTGTGGGATACGTCAGCTGTCCTTTTATATTAATATAAACAGTGCCAAGTAAATTGATGATCACAACTGCTCACACCAGCAAATCGTAGGTATCCCCACTATTAGGGAATAAATATTGAAATAGGCGACTTAATAATAAAAATAAACAAACTTAATCATAAAAATTCCTCCTAAGATATTTGAAGTACGTTTCAAGTAATCATGTTATTCATTCTGACGGTGAACTTTTCACATTGTTTAATAGTAAAAAATTTGATGAACAGACAAACTGATATTGCAAAAAAAGTTGGAGGAGTATACGAAAATTGCGCTAGTGAAATTTATATTGAAATCCTGCTGATCTCAAGTACGTCTTCATCTTCAAAAAGAAAATCTAGTTTGAAATAGTATACGAGTCTAGTAACGATTTATATTCGAGAACATACATTTTCCAGAATCTAGAGCGAATATTACGAATGAATCCATTTGAGAAAAGGGATTTTGTAGAGTCAAACTAAAGCTTCCTGAATTTCATCTTTGTGAGGGAATTCACGGACCACTACGCAATGCAGCACTTCCTATTCAAAATGCAATTTTCGGAGGATCTGAGAGAAAAAGCTGCTGAAGCTAGCGGAGTTAAATCATGAGATGGTGAGCTTTTCCATTCCCAAAAAATGCACGTGGAATCAAGAACTCACGATTGCATGATGGTTAAGTGCATGGTAAGACGAGGGGAACAAAAGGGAGATATAAGAAATAGCAATAAATGGGCATCTTATATTTTTTTATTACTATCGATTATGCCAAAAATAAAGAGACTAATAGTTTCGATCGGCAGCCTACCTCAGGAGCTATGACAGGCGAAAAATCGATGGCATAAACCATTTCGTTGATGAGCTGATGACGTCATAAAATCTTGCCGAGCTGTTCATTGTATCTCCTCGGCCTCGCGCATTGACCGTACTCGGTTCGTTGCTACTTACACTATTTAGTACGTTACCTTAACTTAAAATCCATTCTCCTTGAGCGGGTTATTGAACCAGAACACTAATGACGTTACCACCCCATGTAAAGTGGGCGGGTAACTTTCACAGTTTTTTAACTTAAAGGGGAATGGCGAAATGAAGTTGATTTTTCAGTCGCCTGAACTTATCTTTCCATTTCACCTTCCCAATTATTTTCGTTTTATGAGATAAGACCCAAGATAAGATGGCATAGATCAGGGGTCACTAAACTTTTAGGCCCGAGGGTCATATTAACAATCAAACTGCAGTTTGGGAGCCGACTGTAGAATAAAAAAGGCTAAAAAAAGAATAAAAAAATACCTAGCTGTTTCTTTTTTAACATGAAGCCCAAGCCGGAATATACGTCGAGATATATATTTCCTACCAGGGACCCGAGCCCGAGAGAAGCTCGGGCTGTCGTATTTGATTCCGTGGAAAAATGCCCCGTGCGTTTTTCTCCGGCCCGAGGTGAGTGGCCTATTTCTTTAGCTATCTGGTCTTGCTGCATGGAATGTGCTGTCATTTAGCGACTCCTAAATTAACTTACTCCTAAATGCCCTGGATATTATAGAAAAAAATTGCAGCTTATATCATTTAAGCTACGAAAACCCTGGGTTTCACGCAACTCGCTCATGAAAATACCACGGGCATCATAGCGTTAATGATTTATTTAATATTCGAGAACAAGTCGAGGGACAAATAGACGGCGAGCAGGGAAAAGGAATACCTCGAACAAAATATGTCGAACTGGTAAATTGGGAGGTGAAAGAGAAAAAATACGTAGGTGTGAAAATATTTGCTAATGGGAGAGAGGAATGGAGAGCTACGTCAAACAAATCTTAGGATTGTGGTTAAACTATCCTCGGGATTCCCTCCGGGATAAATTATCGGATATGTTATATATATATATATATATATAGATCAGATTTTAACATTTTCAGTGCGGGTGTAAATTTTGAGTTCATATTCAATGGCGAATCTATTATTTCGCTAATTTCATATTTAAAAGACTATTACCGTACAATTATGTCATATTATCATATTTCTGCTAAAAATAAACATTTTTCTTAAAACATTTCTTGGCGTCTTATTCAGTCATTCGTCATAGCTTATATTATATATATTTATATATTCGCGAAGAACGACTGCTTCCTCAGGGACGCCAGGGATTCAATTGATGACGACGGGCCGAAAAGGGAACCCTACCCAGCGGTGACAGGCTGGGGGAATCGAAAGAACTAGGCCCCATGACGGTATAAGTCAAGGGGACTGCATTAAGGAGGCCCAATTCCATCTCACTGAAGGCTGATTTCTGTTGCCACTTCGGTCGCATTTTAATCGGTTTTCAAAAACTTCCGCGGCGCTGTGATGAGTGTAATTCGGTCCACTTTTTAATATATTCAGCAGTATAATGTTTTTCATTGCAAGGAATAGTACTGAGAAGTAATGAATCTGATAGATTTTATCATAATGTGTATAAATTTCGGTAAATACCCCTAATTATACCGTTTTTCCCTGTGAAAGTAGGATCAGTTTGTCCGTCAGAGACATGAGTGGCGACTTTTGTAAACTCCTATGTATGCGCGGTGGGTGACAACACACTTAGAGGTGAATCGAGGATCCTCATTTGTAATATTCGTGGTATAAGTAGTCATTCGCCATGGGCTGGGAGGTAACACGACTGCTGCAGAAGTCAACCGCATGGAAAGTGTTAACTTGTGGGTGGCTATAATGGATAACTTAACTCGGTGGGAATCCCGAGAAGAGTTTACCCGCATTATTTGCCGGGAAAGCTTCTAATCATATTTCATCAATATTAGGATTGTTGATCAGCAATGATGATGACTTAATATTATTTTATTAAGTAAAGACGTAACTTCCACCTAAACGACGGCTGATCTCGGTATGGTATTCATAAATTTCCGTAATTTTTCCGCAGATAAAAATGTCCGGATGAGAGGGCCTCGTGGGCCACATCTGGCCCTCGGGCCGTAGATTGGAGACTCCTGGCGTAGATGATTAATTTCTATGAAAAGTTGAGAGGGCAAAAAGAGACGAATAATACTTTCGAACTTCTGTCCAGGGGGAGTTGGAATGAATCCGAGCGCGATGGCCAAAGTGACGAATAATGCAAGGAGAATAAGAGACGGTCGGAAGTTGGATGGAAACAATTCGAATCCCAGCGGAATCTAATGATTAATTTCTCTCCGAATTGAAACCTCGTGACCGGGAGGAATTTTCATAAGGGATCGTGCACGCCTGGATGGTGTTAGAAAATTAACTTGAGCAGGCGGGCGTGGAAGGTTTCGATCTCCCTTTGTATCCGCTCATTTCGGGCGAGTCGGTGACCCGTCGAAATTGGCTCGCGAACCAGGGCGGCCATGCGGAATACACCTTATGACCGGAAGGTCACATGCACCGATTTCAACTGAAGACGCGTATTAATATGGAATGAATCGCTTACTGAAAGCTGTTTTGGGTTTCCTTCCCTCATCTTTGCGTCAAATTATTGAATAACATTATCCTAAATACCTATTACCAGGAGTAATTATCAATCACAGTCCAGGCTCTTAATGAAAGCGATTCCAAATATGTGCTCACGCATTTAAATTTATATGACTTTGATGGTTTCGGCCAAGCGGAATACACTTAAATCTTATGAGCGGAAGGTCACATACACCGATTTCAACTAAAGACGCGTATTAATATGGAATAAATCGCTTACTGAAAGCAATTTTGGGGTTCCTTCCCTTGCCTCTGAGACAAATTATTGAGTAGCATCCAAAATACTTATTAATCACGGAAATTGTTAATCACAGGCGAGGCTGCTAGCGAAACTGATTACAAATATGAATACATAAACTTAAATGTACATTGACGGTACGGTTTATAATATTTGCTTAAGTTCAGCAAAAAAATGATACAGCATTTACTCGACATTTTTCAGGCTGAGAATTCCGATTAGGCATATAACTACAAACTGTTATCTGACGATTGTCTATGAGAAAAAACATTTTTAACCGTTTGAAACTGGAAAATAACTGACTGGTGGTAGTGACACCGGGACTGAGAGAAATGCAGAGTTTTTAATGAATTATATTATTTTGAAGGCCGTGGTCAAGAAAAATATTCTTTGGGGAATTCATGTTGAGACAGGGTACATATCGGTGAGGAGTGAGGTTCATTTGGAGGGGGTACCCTAACAACCGTATCTCTCAGCAGATTTCGGGGGAAGGGAGGTAAATTTCTTGACCTCCTTCTGCTCGCTCCGGCCTTGGTTATTTGTGAACAAATAATACTTCTACTGGCACATTAGGATCTGCCTATTGAAGCTACATACTTACTACTACCTTGAAAGAGTGCAATGGGAAAGAAAATTGAGAAGTTAAAGATTGAAAATGAAGTATAAATGACACGCCTAAATAACAAGTTTAATTAACGAAGAATTTTCTGCCTAATTTGCCGGCCTCGGCGGCGGGGGCGTAGAGACCTTACCTATAGCGCAAGAGATTGCGGGTTCGAGTCCCGCCTAGGCAAGTTGATTCTGTCCAGGGCATGGCGGTTCGTGTACGTTTGTTTGTTAAGATACCCGGGTGTAAAAGGGAGATGTTGCTGTTTTTGATGGTACAGGAAAAAATAAATAAAATAAAAAGAAACTGAAAAGATTGTCGCTCAATTCAAAAGGCCAAAATAAAAAATATTAGTCCTCGCCTGCCGCATAAGAGGTCGCGGGTTAGAGTCTTATCTGAGTAAATTACCCCAAACCAGGGCATGTATGTTCGTGTACGTTTGATCGCTGAGTTAAAAAAACGATGTAAAATACCAATGGTTTTAGGTGGTACATGAATAAATAAATAAAATGAAAAGAAACTGAAAAGATTGTCACCAAAGTCAATAGGCGAAAACATTACTCCCCCACGAGTAATTGGGCTTTGGAGAATCTAAAGGGCGTTGATGTTGCGTGTTACCGCATCAGATTCATCGGAGTCATCGTCAGCTGACTTCGCGGCAGTAGATATCACCCTCGAGAGCCAGGGATGAGAGGGACGAACCCGGTAGCTTCGTTATGCTGCTTCCCGGTCCATTAACGAGAAACATGATATGCTAAAATATTCAACCACTCTTATTTTCATTCATAAACGGAGAGGGCTCTCCGCGCGACTCCATTTAACCCCGTCCACGTCCGCGGAATTTTTTAAAGGGGCCTCACGAACATGAAAGTAGAGTGGAAAGGGGAGAAGAGGCAAGAGGAAGAGAGAGAAAAAAATGAAAATCGGAGAGCGGATATGCCGGCTTTGGAAACATTCATGATCTTAATAATAGTAGCCGAAGGGGTTGAAAAATGTGAAGCGTGAAAAAGAAAGAAAAAATATAAAGACTATAAATATATACCGCTGAATTACCCCACCTTTCCCCCAGCCCATCCTACTTCATTTCCTCCACGCGTAAGAATTCACGTAGTCGTGTTTACCCAGATTCGAGCCTCAATTGGATGACGAAAAAAAACGAAGTAAAACCAATCGATTTTGAATCTTTCCCTGCGCCGCAAACCCTCGCTTTCTTCCCCTTCCCCTCCATCGAACTCCACATTCGTGGAAAAATAAAAACTCGAAGCGCGTGGTTCAGGCACGCACACGAAAGCAAATTTAGCTCGCCCTTCCGCTGGTCGCCGCGGGAGAGCTGTCGCGCCATGGGAAGGTACGTGAGATTTCGCGAAGAAGTGGAAGAGGGGGAGGTGTAGGAATGTTGGGTATGGGGACGGGAGATCCCGACAGTTCCAGATCCTAAAACCGCTCGCATTCACACACACATATACATGCAGAGAAGTCGAGAGCTGCATCTGAGAGGTTTTCAAGGCGAGAGGAGGGGAAGGAAGGATAGAATGTGTGAATGTTTGGGGAAACAGGAAGGAGAAGCTCTACGCCTCGCGCAAGGGAGAAATAGACAGGTTCAAATGGACGTGCAGGAAGTAGTCACGCGCCAGAAGTAGTCCGAATCGCCGAGCTCAGACCACAAAGCTATCTACAATCAAAGTGAATTTTTCTAACAGAAATTAAATCCAAAATTAAAAGTCTAAAAAGAGTGTTGTAGGATCAAGTTTGTAAGTATCCCTAGAAATAAACCACAGCACTTACAATATGAGAGCACGACTGAAATGACCGTAAAAATTAATAAAAACAGTGTAAATTTACCATTTACCTCCCTAATTTATTTAAATTCTCCTCATGAAAAGGATTTTGTGAATTATAACGACTGATGAGGTATATTAAACGTAGTAAATAAACACCTCTACTCGAGTGGGGGATAAAATTAAAAATACGGATTCAAAAGGTAATACCGCTCAGATACGGTTTTAGGGAGTTGATAACCAATTTAAAGATAAACCTTCATACTTCCATGGCTTATTGAGTTAGGGCTCTTCAATCGTAAACATAGTTTAAGGAGTCTAAGGTCATTTTGATCAATTTGAGCATCACTTATTAAGGGTTGGATTCCTCATAAGCATCCTCTCTACCCTTCCATTAATGATAGTATGCCTTCACTAACCGTATCCTTTGAGAGCAAATTACTAAATTCATTAACTTTAGCTAGCCATGTAAAAAACAAATCATCATTAATGGTCAAAAATCCTAAGATTATTTTGATGCAGCTCTTCACTCAATTTTCCTACCAGCCAATCTTGTCACACATATAAATTACTTCTATTTCAAATTATTCTTTATTTGTTCCATATATTTCATTCAAGTTCGTCCTTTTCCTCTTCTGCCAACTACCTGCTCCTAGACGATTGTCTTCATCAGCTCATCGTGCCTCAAAATATTGCCGATAAAGTTGTTTCGTCTTCTTATCAAAGAGGCTTCTCTTCTCTCCTACTCTTGTAAGGACTTTCTCATTACTTACTCAGTCGATCCATTTGATCCTCATCATTGTTCTGTAGAACCAAAGGCCTCTACCCTTGGTTCCTCCACTGATGCCATTGTCCATGCCTCACTTCCGTGGAGAAGCAAGCTGCAGAAGTAACTTTTGATAAACTTTTTATTTTTCCTATGTTTAAATTTCCCGCTGTAAGTAGATATCTTTTGGTGGAATGCCCTCTTCGCCTGGGCTTTTCCTCTGATTATTTAATTGTTATCTTATGTCTAACTTGGACTCTTAATTTTAATGTGAGCTAAAAACCATGTCTCAACGACAATTGGGTGAAGACATTTAGTGACTCCCTGAAACCATTTCTTTCCTTCCCCCACCCCGGCTATGAAAGTGTTTTAGGGATCTACGACATCGTAACAGCACCTGAAGATGACGATACATCGCTGAAACCTGGGCCATGTTTCATGTCTCACAGTGGGATGTAAAAATAACTATTCAGCCAAGCTCTTGTATTCATTTCATCAAAATAATTTATTAATAAAGTAAGAAACAAATATTTATGACATTAATAGCTCGCATTCGAAGCCATTGGCTATATTACCGAGGTCTGAAGCAATCAAAAGATTCATCTACTGATATTTATAAGCCTTCTGTATTTATATGCAATGGATAGCCTAAGAGCCGTACGGGAGAAAACTGAAAAAAAGTTAATATTTTAAAAATTTCTTTTTTTATAATCAAATTTCTCCGTGCTGATAATGGGCTTAATTTAATTTATGTAAACCAACGGTTTCCCTTCGGTTGAAATAGTATTATTACTAATGTATGAAATTCAGAAAAGGATAGATATGAAGCCGATGAGAACTTTATCTTGAGAGTTAAACATTGAGCAATCTCTCCAAAATAAGCCACAATTTGAACCATGGCTGGCATCCTAAAATTTCATGCCCAACTCATTTTTCAACGCACTGGCCTCTCTCGCCTCCAATGCAACGCAGAAAGCACTCCATATGCATCACGCTACCCTCCGAATGAGGGGAAGGACCCCTGGCGCCTTCGTGAAGGGTATCCTGGCGCCAACGCAACGTTTATCCTAACCCTCCATCCATTTCGAAAATGATGCAACCCACCAAGGCCCTCAAACTTATTCATAGTGAATGCAGTTCCTCGGGTTTCTGTCGTCTGCGAACAGAAAAGCCCACGCCGAGGGATGTGATAATTACGGATCTACCAAAACTACAACAAATTAATTTCCATAATTATTTTGCTAGAACAGTAAAACCTTGATGAAGAATAGAGACTAGGGCTTTAGACATAAGGTTTTGATGTGAAGACCACTTGTATGACCAAAGTCTAAAATAGACGTGGTGATATAGGATACCTCACAGACTCAACGATTCAACCCGAAAGTTTGTTTGAATAGGTGACTCGGTGCTCGGACCGGGCTTAGACACATGAGTGTCAAATCCAAACACTCATGGTAGGGAGACCTGTTCCCTTCCCTGAGCCTTCTCGATACTTACGATGGTGTGATGTTGTTCTGTAGCTGTTTCATTCATAACACCTTCGTGGCTATATATGTCACCGGTTCAAGCTGTGAATAGTTTTTTTCGCTTTAAGTTTACAGTTGAAATCTTTTTAAAGTAGGTAAAAGTAAATTAAATAAAAAAAATTACCTTGCACAACATCTCGGAAGATTTTTATTTTCACCAATAAAATTTTCTGCAGGTCTCCAGGGAAATCGAAGGTTATTGGCTGTTATTGGATGAATAAATATGATTGTTCGACAAGTGTAGAAAAGCCTTGCAAACCGGAGCATGTTCCGTGATCAATTAATGATCAATGGTAGACTAATGGTGTCGGAGTCGAAGAGTCCTGCAGTGAAAACGATTTGAATGAAATGAAAATGATAAAACGAATCATACGTGCGTCTAATCAACTTATTCTTTACCTTCAATCGAATGACGCAAGTTGTTAGGAAACCTTTTATATCATCAATTTTTGCAACAATTTTTCCAGAATCGCATTCATTTAAGCATTGAATGGCTGAAGTCGTAATGAAACCTGTAATTTTTGCATTAATTTCGCCAGAATACCAACTTCTGTTCAGCAGCTCTGATCTCGATGTAAAACTTTTCCCATCGTCGTCGATCCCTCTTCTGAATCAACAGATTACTTCCACTTTCCCAGTTCCAATTTCCCCTAGAATTCGTCCTCTTGATTTCTTTCTCAAGTGTTATCATTCGATTCTGTTCAGTTATTCTACATGGCTGTTTTTTGTCATAGATTAACTTTTCCATCACGCTCAAAGTTCTCATCAGACATCCTTCATTGAAGCACCAAAGAATCGCTATGTCATCAACAGACAGGTGCACGTTTCCTCGATAACTAATTATCCCGGAAATAATCATCCAAAATTCGTACATGTCCCCACCTCTTGATGAAGCCTGTTATCCTCCCACGGGAGCAAAACCTCGTCCGACAGCCTCCCCGCATCCAACAAAATCCAACAACCCCTATTTCAAGGTAACGCGGAGCCGCCAACCTCCTGCCTTTGGGCCTACCTATCACGCCCCCGCATTAGCCAATCTACATACCAAGTTTCGCTCCCATACCTCGGGGGAAAACTTTTCACCTCCATTTCCTGGGAAAAAGCCAGCAGCGGGTGGCTGGAAGGGGAGGTGGTGTGTGTGGGGGGGATTGGAGAGTTCCTCTCACCGGCACCACCGTGAACATCCGGATGACATGGGGGAGAGAGGGTTGTTTGGGAGGATCCCCGCCAGGCGCCACCACCCTCTCCGAGGGGCTCTCCACCGCCCCACCCCCTCTGAAGGAACCAGCCTCACAACTCCTCGTGCACTTAACGGGAAGAGCGCGGAGGTGTATGAGATGTGACGCCGGCTGAAGGGACGGAGCGCCTTAGGGAGTGTGTTTTGGAGGGTGAAGACGGGGGAGGAGGTGGGAGGGTAAAGCCAAGATAGGATGAGACCAACCGCCGTGGCCTTTCCCCAAGTCACACCATGTCAACCACCGCGGGGCGGTTACTTTTAGAATGGGTCGGCAGAAATTCATCCGTAAAAATTACCTTGAACAATATTTTTTGGAGGTTTGTTGTTTTTTCGTCAATAAAATTTGTACAACCTCGTGGCGGATACTTTTAGAATGGGTAGGTAGAAATTCATCCGTAGAAAAATTACCTTGAACAACATTTTTGTTTGTCTTTCTTCGCCAATAAGATTTGTACAAGTACCGAGGGAAATCGAAGTTTATTGGCTGTAGAGGAATTAGAGGAATAAATGGGATTATTCGGAAGTGTGGAAAATCCTGATTTGGTTTGAAAAACGGCCAAAGACCTCAGCGCAAAGAATTTTTTAATCAGGCTTTCATTAGGTTTATACTGAAAAATATTTCTCTTAAATATAGCACAGAAGGTAGACAGAGGGATGTGTGCGGGTAAAGAAAAAAAGTATTTTAAACCGAGTGTGCGTACAGCATAAAGAAAAAGTGTGTTTTCCTCTGTATGTACGGGCCATACTCTATCTTTGCAGGTTGTTTGTAGCAGAATAATGAATGATATCAATAATGTCACGCTGCGACGACAGGGGGAGCAGGATAAATGCACGAAATTAAATAAAAACATCATTCGTTTCTTCCACCTGTGTGCATGTATCGCATACCCCATTTCTTTACATTGCATGCTGCCAAACAGCTACTCCAGTCATTCATGAAATATATTTGACCGGGACACCAGGGAAAAATGACGCAATCAATTTTATGTCCTTGGCAATGCTATAATCGTCGAAGTAGTAAATGGGAGGCATCGCAAAAGAAGGCTTGGAATGATAATAGGGTGGTTTCCTATTATCTTTTTATTGCCTAAATCGAAAGATTACTACTCCTGGAGTACGCATTTCACGCTTTTAGATTTTTAAATGACGATATCTATTTTTCGCGATTAAATGAAAAGTGAAAAATTTTTTAGCGCGCGAAAACGCGACGGCCAAGTATGAATCCTGGGAAAAGCCCGCGTATTCTCTAAACGTTATTCTGGTTCCCGCTGTCACCGTGTGAGGTGACCTTGAGGCGAGGAAATGTGCGCTGCTGTGATGCAGGCTGCTAGCAGGTAGCAGAAAACCCTGCTAGCAGGTAGCGCTTGGCTTAAATAAGGATTATTAATGCCCTATCAAACGGAGGAAACTTTCCGACCATAGGCAATTTTCATAGGTGATTATTAAGAGATGTTTCCCTGAGCTCTGTGCCACATGCATGCATTGGTAATCTTAGACGATGTAAAACTCCTATCTACTCGTATAGAAACTAGGTCCCTGTGACGTCACGTGGAGTGGCATCGCATGGGCGCCAATCTGGACTTTTTCAAATGCGGCTAAAAATGACCATTGCCATTCGTCTGAACTGGGATTTCTAAAACCAAATAAATTGTATATTATGAATACACTAATGGTGGGTTACGTATCGCAATCAATGCCTTTCGTTTTCTTTGATGAAGGAAACTACCCTATTTAGGACTTATAAAGAAGGATGTGTAGGAGAGGACAAACATATACGAAAATACTAGGTGATAAGAGAAACATGGGGAGGGCTACGATCAACCAGCGTCGCAACTGCCGGCGATTGCAGAAATGAGTAAATGGAAAGTATATTTGATACAACAAGGCTCCTGTCATTGTAGCCGATTCTTATGACTGCAGGCGTTTCTGTCTACGTGAATAGATTCTTCAGTATATAAGTGGCTACTTATTTTCGCGCAAAGATCGCTTTTGGTGATATTTTTTCTTTAGAATATAGCAAAGGTGGTATTATTATATCCTCTTACTTTACGCATACCCGGCTTTAAGGCAGCTTTGATTTGAAAATGCGAAGAGACGTAATATTTTAAAGAATTTCAAAAGAGATGTCAAATTATATCGATAAATAGCATAAAAAGAATAATGCGAAGCTGGTGCAGAATGCTGCCTGTTGAGTCCTAACTACCGGAAGTACCTTTTAGTAAGACTGATGTTTTTGAGTGACATCATACCCAACGTTCAAAGACCTTGGCACAAATAATAAAATGGAGTCATATATATTTTAGTGTAACCCTTGATAAATTTATTAATTTTGGCATAAATTTCATATTTTAATCTCAGTATCCCAAATTATCCCATCCCGTTATGCCTTTGCTTAATTTAACAAAAAATATAATTTTTAAAGGAAAATTTTCCTCGACTTGTTTTTAAGAATTCCTAATTCGTTTATTACATGCAAAACATTGAGGAAATTTTAAAAATCCAAGGAAAAGTAAAATCATATCCATAATTAGCATCAATAAAATAGGGTGAAGTAAATACTGCAGATTTAGTCCTGACTACAGGAATTATAAGGACTGAGGTTTTCGAGTGTTTTCATGTCCAGAGAGAAGTCAGAGCCGAGGGCCGAAGTAGGTGCTCATTCGATACCTGCTCACCTGGTAATAATGCAGCGATACCGGGATAGGTAGCGCTATAACTATTGTAACCGAGATTTTGCACTTCTATCATTTAAAGCGGATTAGATTAATCTTTAAGCCCCGTCATATCATCACTGTCTCATTTGAAACCGTTCATTTCCAGTTTTACCCCAAAATGCAGAAAAGATATAATTTAGCTGATTTCAGCTGACAGAGAACACGCTTTTTCTAGAAGTAGCACGGATGTATGAAAAAAATAAAATACATTTTGATCTTTTCTCGGAGGAAGCTCCTTAATGTCGAGACTTATTCCATCTCCTCCTCCTGCTCCTCGCTTCCATATAATTCCCCCCTCCCCTCACGTCTTTAAGGGTCTACGACCACTTCCCGTTTCTCTATCCCCCTTCCACAGATGCGCCGAGACTTCCCCACCCCCCACCACCAGAAGTGCACTTCTTCCTCCCCCCAAACCTCCTTGAAATTCATGCTCCTTCTACCCCATCCATCCTTCGCCCCATCGCATCTCCGAAGCGCTCCACTACTTTGGAAAGGAGGAAGGGAAGTTCATCCCCTGTGCCTACAAACCCCCCCACCCGCCGAGTCGCACAGCCCCGCTACCTAGTTAAAGATTTCTACTCGGTGAACTCCTGCCTCCCACACTCACTCACTCTCTCGACTATTTCAAATGAAAAAAAAGTGACGAAGCCTCCCTTCTACGGAGGGAAATCTGTGGATGCGGTCTTAGTTACTCGGGAAGACGACGACGGGTGGGTGCTTTCATTAGCCAGACTTTATTATATTCCGTTTCCGGACATGAATTTCTGGTTTGCTGAGTTGCGTTGGAGATAATTCTGGCTGAAAAGTTTGGGAGCGTTCCCTCTTTTCAGGTTTCTTTCATTTATCAGCCTTTCTAACAATTTTTTACAAAATGCTAACAAGGAGACATCGCCAAAGTGATGTTCGGGATCTGCATGCGGATGTTATTAACTGAAACTATATAGATAAGGTAGAAAAAGTGTCACGGCTTTCTTCCACGTAGGCCCGGGTTCGAGAGGTATTCGCTTGTAAAGATTTCGCGCAGCATGACATCCCTTGAGTAATCGCTACCTCTTAACTACGGCCGTGTTTTTCTCTCTTATAATTTTTGAAATCACTGTTACATTTTATCCCCATTCGTTTTATTTAGTTACTTCGCGATTTTTTAAATATAATATCAATTTATGGATTTTAAATGAAACTCCGAATTGTGGCTTACCTATATAGTTTCAGAAAATAACATCCGTATCCAGATCCTAAACATCACTTTGGCGACGTCTCCTTGTAAGTCGTAGACATGGTACAGCGCAAGTATTCAATAGGACGAGAAGTTTTTGAGTATTTTTCTATCTGAATTACAGGAGTTCGTGTCCTTAATACTGGAAAGGCGCCTACTGACGAATGTGTATGGCTCTCATCACGGCTTTCAAATATTTTACTGGTATGAAGAATAGTAAATATTCTTCTTTTTTTCAAAAAACGCCTCTGAGGATTTAAACGCTCACAGACTGGTTAAAAACAGAATGAAACTACGAATATCACACCACAACAGGTAAAGCAGAGGCTTGCATGAGTTCTAATCCTAAAACGTACGCATCTCCAGTTTAAAATTTTCTCCAAAACATCCTAGTAAATAACCCTAAAAAAGTGTGTCTATATAAAATATGGAGCTCCAGCTTGCAATTTTTAGACCGGGGAATTGGAGCGATAGGGATTAATATTAATTCTTATTTTACCCATGATAATGTGATGCATGTCTCCCCATAATATGTCGAATAATGTCTTTCCCTCAGCAATTAAATACTCTTACCTTCAAACACTACCTGCACTCAGTTAATTTATTTAGCTGAGAATTATCTCCGTTCTGTTATTCGCTAGAAAATTAATTTCTTAGGTTATTCATATTGCACAATCTCAGTGCTTAAAATTATAAAATTTCCGTTGGATCAAATTCAAAAACTAAGAGAGACAGAACATTTTGGCAACGTGTATTTCTTTGCATGGTAAAAGTAAGCAATGATAAATACTCAGAAATAAATATTATAATTCCTTGACGGTAGTGAGAGGTTTTAGAATCAGTGAATGGAAAATCAATGACAAAATAATGGAGATAATGGAGCAAAATTAAATCAACTAATGACACGATGATATTGTGTCCATAGTCAATGATATCCCACCCTTAGAACTTGGAATCTATTCGCCATAGTTAAGAACATTTTCAATGCGAAGCTAGTCACTTTTGGGAAAGCATAACATAAATAATTAATTGAAGTACCTTCTTTGCTCTTTGAAAGTAATCTTACACCGTCATACTAATAACTTTATAATGAAATCGATGCCAGATCTGCTCATGAATACATTATTTGTACAAATTCACTGGAAAATAACTCATTCTTAGCCACAGAATAGCTCACCCATTACGGCTGTGAATGATTACTAAGTAGCTTTTTATAATGAGTTCGACGATGAACACAATGGGTTTCCCTCTTACCTTAATTCTTAATTGCTATTCATTGTACTATCTCCATGCGTCTAGGCGCGCCTGTTTGATATCCTTTCCTTACCAACCAACATCCTACTCTTATACGCGTCTATGCTTTCAAATTTTTTTGTCTTCCAGTCGTTGATTCAAATGAATTTTCTGACAAGTCAGAAATACATAAATAATCCAATTCTACCGTCTAATAGCCTCAATTTGTCAGCCTTCATATAAGATATCTTTCTAAAAAATCAGAGATATTTTCAGCCATGATGAAAAGAGAATATGACCTTTAATCTTCATAAAATCAACTTGTATGTTTAATCGGTCCACTTTACTAGCAATCCACGGACTGTAATTATCCGGACGTCATCTATTCAAATTTATTTCCATTCCTTTTTATATTTATTCCTAGATAACTTCAAATACAGGTTTTCATACTGTTTGCATCTTTATTCTCACACAATTTCTATATGTTTCAGTCCAACGATTTTAGATTGAACTCCAACTTTAGCAGAATTTTTAGTTCAAATTTTGACGGATATTTGGACCCAAGTTGAAAATTGGAATATTGATCCAATAAATATGACACTGAACAGTAAATATCTCGTAGCAACGTTATGGTAAGTAGCTAATGAAATTGCTATTCGTGCAAGTACATTTATTCTCAAAAAAGTATATAAATTTACCAATTCTACTATCTTATACCCTCAATACGTCAGTATTCAGTCTCCATAGATATCTGTACCAAAATGCAGAGAAATTTAAACAGAGAATAATGTAATGTGCCTCATAAACTTAAACGAATACTAATTTATACTATTTATGCCTTAGGGTATTACGATATTTCGCTCTCGAGTGGAATTATTTTTAACATTAATTCAATCTTTCAGCAATCAACAAGAAAAATACGACCTTAGTCTCCTTATAATCGAGTTGTAAGTTTATTCACTCGACTTTACTTGCAAGCCACGGACTGCAATTATCCGGACGTCATCTATTCAAATGTATTTCCATTCCTTTTATATTTCTTCCCATATAACTTCAAACGCCGGCTTTTTTATACGGCTTGCATCTTTATTCTCACACAATTTCCTCGCCTTCATTCACGGCTGGCATAAAAATAAAACGCGAAGAAGCCGAAACCACCACACCGAGCGGTTTCTTCCTAGATCGTAAATTCCCCTCACCCCCAAAATGCCACGGGTTTCCCCCAGACGAGGAGGATCCCTTTTTCTTTTGTTTATTGCTCCCATCTCCTCTACTTACCTCTCTATCCCCCGATCTCTTTTCTCCTTAGGCAGCGCTTTTCTTTTGTTATTTTCTCCGCGTCCCTTTCGCTCTCCTTCCCGCGCACGTACCAGTGCAAAAAAAAGGAACAACAATGGACTCGGTTGAACGCACCTTATTAAGTTTAACTTTTGTAATCACTATTCACCATTGAAACAAAGTCATACAATTTTTGGTGGTAAGAAGGGTTAATGTCATATCCGGGTTCTAATTCTCGAAAAAGTGTCTTGTTGAACTAATCCAACGTAAATAATTGCGAATAAATATATTATTTTTTATGTGATGATAGTTAAAAGGCGTTAAAGTTAAATTTAACGCTTTTCCGGATAATAATGTGAATGACCTTATTCGGGCTAGCATAGCGAGTGGGAAAATTTAAATGTGCCTAAAAACATTCAGAATTTAAATTAAATACTGGCCAAGAGTAATGAACATGAATGACCTTTTACGGGCTCGCATACCGAGTAAGAAAATTTAAATCGGCCATAAAACATTGAGAATCTAAATTAAATGCTGGCCAAGAATAATCGGTTTTAATTTTATATCACTGAGGTGAGCCCGAGAAAATTTCGTTCAGATAGCAAGTATCGCAGCATTATTTTTGCAGGAACGAGCCACTGGCAGCTTAGAACGATTGTGTTGAGCGGTTATTAAAGCAGGTACTTAAATGTTAATTCAAAACCGACTGAGAATGAAGAAGGTCCCACAAAATGAACTCATTGTCCTCTAAATGGATTAAATAACTGATGAATAGGGTAAAAACTAATCCTATGTAAGAACTTGGACAGAGTTATTAACATCTTCATGACATACACGAAGAGATTAGCGTCGCGGAAATAAGGCCAATTCCGACTATGTCGTAGTTCACTCGACGGCATTTTTGCTCAAAATAAAATAAGGAACAAAAATATTTTAAGCTGCTGTGAACGATGGGCTACTAAATTAAAAACCGCTGATATTACGTTGCATGGTATCAGATGCCTATGCTACCCATTGCCAGTTGTAGAGAGAATCATTTATTCCTTGATTATTTAGGATTAATTTGAAGGCTCACGTCATAGTTAAATTGATAAATGTAAAATCACTCTTGTGGGATTAAATATGAGTTATTAATAATTTATACCTAAATAGATAATATTATTGATTGTTTGAGGCGTAACTTGGTGAAAGCGATTCATTATAAAAGTTAAAAAGAAGAGCTTTGTGCTTTCACATTAATATTTATTCACAAATTTACGACCATGGTTTCAACGTTAGACGTCATCATCAGGTGAACTCTACAGAGGTCGATCACATTCTTACATACCAGGCTAGGAGGGTAGGGAGGAAAGTAACTACATTGAACGGATTGGTAGGGAGGAAAGTAATGATTAATATTATGAAAAACTTAAACCAGGATATGAGGCAAACTTAATTGTTTATAGTCGTTACACTAGTTTCAGGCTTGAGCAAGAGGTCGGCGTTAAACCAGTCCTTTATCGGGGAGCCCTTAAAATTCTTGCCTTTAAAAAGTCATAAATCAGGCACTTTCGAACCTTATGCGTTCACTATACAATTTGCGCGATGCTAAACTCTTCGTGAGTGTCTCAATAGGGTAAAGATGTTAATAACTCTGTCCAAGTTCTTACATAGGATTAGTTTTTGCCTAATTCATCAGTTACTTGATCCTTTCAGAGGACAAAGAGTTCAATCTGTGGGGCCATTTTCATGCTCAAGCGGTTTTTAATTAACATTCAAGCACCGCCTAACGCATTTGTTCTAATCTTCCAGTGGCTCGTACCAGCATACAAATGAAGTGATTCTCGCTATCTGAGTATCGCTTTGAGCATCTGACCCTCAACTTTAACTTACCTTCATTTTCCAAGCGCTTTAATTTCATTCTTCCATGAATAATTCCCACTCTTGTGCTTTTTACGTGCTTTTACACACAAAATTTTACCTCAGAACAAAAAAATTATAAACACTTTTTTACGAAAAGACAAATCTCCGTACAGTATTTAAACACTTCCCAACGGCATTGAAGCTCTGGAAAATGAAATAGTAAAAACTGAAATAGAAAAAAAATGAAAGTCAGCATTCCTTAGTAGCACCAAAGCAAGAGATGCCGCTAATTCATGTCTGCTCATTTAAAATTTCTCAATCTTCTTTGTAATTTTATTTACGCTTAGCATGCGTGCACAAGGATTTCAAGCAAAAATTGAGCAATTGGACAAAGAAGAAGATAATAAAATCTAAAGACGGGGGGAGAATAGCGGAACAATCTGGAGCCACACCTGGTCGCGACATTCTCTCTGGTTCCCACGGAAGAATAATGCGAGGAGCAATTTAGAAAATGTCACCCTTTTAAGCACCTCCTTTATTTTATTAATTCATCGCAGGCTGCGGGACTCGAGTCTCGTGATAAATATGCACACGTACACCTACATTTCTGGGTTTTTGCTGCGGCACGGCAGTGGAATCCAAATCCTCTCATTTTAGTGCGTCATTTTTTTTTTATTTCCTCGACCTACACCTGTCCTTTTCCTCTCCTTAAACGTAAGAAATATTCTTCGTCCTCCACCGAAGTGGCGGCAAAACATCCCACGTGAGGTATGAGGTTTTGCGTCCGGGATTGTGGCTGGAGAAGTAGCTTGGGACGTTGCGGTCGACTCTCCTGGGCTAACTGGGAGACCGGAGGAGCTCAGGACGAAGAAATTTAAATGTGCCCAGACTTCAGGATTACCCGCAAGGAATTCTTAACATGCACATATAGGGCGCGAGCCAGCGGGCAGCGGCTTAAGAGCAGATAGTCCCACTGGAGACTCCCTCTTTAACGGCCAATTAGTGGCTGATTTAGTAGGCGGTCTGTCCATCGCGACACGCTTTCGGAACCCTACCTCTCATCTTCTGCCCAACTGACCAATTTAAAGGTCTCGTCCCATCAGAAGTACAGAGTGAAACATGGACATTCATGTCTGATGATGCTTGAGTATGTAGAAAAAATATATACGAGAATGAGGAGGAATTATTACTTAGCACCCGTTTAAATTTTGGGAGATTTAGTAAAAATCAACCAAAAAATAAAATGAGAGATCATTCCAAAATAGCATTCATTCAAATCCGAGTGTACTAAAAAATTATAATAACAAAAATACATTTATTTCACTGTCCAAAACTTACGCCTAAATGTATAGAAAATCAGTGATATTAGGACCCTCAGAAAATACGAATTGGAATATAGGGGGAAGTAAACATTTGTAAAAAGTTAACTCTCGTTCTAGCATATTTTGGTTTGCTGATTTTTTAATAAGGTTACGTTAACTCGTGTTTGATGAATATGACCTCAAATTAACTTCGTTGCAAAATGCAAAAAAACAATAAAGATCCTCTACAGACCTTAAACATTAATGAAATTTGCAATGGAACAAGGAAACAAGGAGACAAGGAAACTTTATACGATATGAATATGGATACAATGCGGAGATGTTGCCGTAATTTGTTCCATGGGAACCTAGAGAGGATGATTTTAGGAGTATTATGTTCAGAAAAAGGAAGCTCGTGAGGGATTAAAAATTCTGTCAGTCAACATGGCGAAATTTTAACCACACGATAGTATCCTAGGGAGTGCATTTCAATATCCTTTGTTCGCGCTCTATTTTTCTTTTCTACTCCTCGTTTGGTTACGGAAATGAACAAGCTAACCTCAGGGATCATGTGAATATATAGTCTTTTTTCACCTCACGGTAATCGGAAAGAGCATAATTGAGTAACTCAGAGCACCAACACCAGCCACAAGCTTGGCTGACCTTCTTCCCCACTAACCGCTAAAACTCGGTAGGAAGGATGAAATTTTTTGGCGAATGAATAACATGAACCTTCTTTTAGATCTCTTTTCTGCATTTTCAGCCTTTTTCTTGCTAGTCCTTCATTCTTATCTTTTCCACTCCTCGTAAAAACGTAAGACCGGATAATGTAGTACCTCAAATGCACACAAAACCTCTCTGATTATTTACACATATCCAATGATTGATGCATAGATATTTTTATGGAAACTTTTTTTAATGAAAATGATTATTTAATTTTAACTTAGCTTACACTTCTATTTGTTGATTCACTATGCAAATTTCTATCACGAATTCTATTACCTAATTTTTGGAACTGCGAGAGGTACAATATATGTAAACTATTGACAAGGATTATCATAAGATAGCATTTACATGTTCATTTTATCAATAGAGCAAAAATTAGAGAGGGAAGTTTAAAATAATTTGAAGGCTTGATAAGGATAGCATTACTTGCATAAAATGGAGTAATAATGCTGCTAAGAAAAAAATGTATAAACTAGCATTATGGAGCACACAGCGTAATGTTCATTCTCAATATTTTTTATGCATGGGCTGCTTTGGAGCCAATGCATCATAATGCAATAAATAAAACGAAAAAGCATACCAAAGTAGTATATGCTCCACCAAGTGTACAAGGAAATTGGGGGAAGTAAAAATTGAATTTTGTACCAGCATATTGTCTGCTCAATTTTTAATAGGGTGAAAATATCTTTAGTAGACCTTTATTAGCGTTTTCAATGGTGGCTTTCTGGGAATAAATTCACCATAGTGAAATGCTAGTGATACGGATGGTAATTAACGTTCCGAAGTTCAAATATTTTTATGCCTTCTGGGTGTATATGACTAGATATCATATTCAACGTAGTGACAAGATGAGATTCGTAACTCGTCGTAAACGTCGCGTAGGTAACCATGGACCAACACAGCCGATAGAAATCCCGAGAAAAGTACAACAAGTAAAACTCTACATGGAGAAGAAATTCGTTAAGAAAAGCTGAAATTTACCATTGTTCAATCCAATAAAAATAAACGTACCACGTTATCGATTGGCCTAAAATCTATCAAAATTCAATCCAAACTCGTTGCCAGGACAGATCTGATCTGTGCTTGGTAGAATACTATTTCTGATTAGTTTGAGCTGTAACAAGTCAAATTTAGTTGTGTTAAGTTGGTATATTTAAGAATGGAACAATTTCAATGGAATAAAAATTTACGCGGACGTTGGCAAATATAAAAATCATGGAAGGTTACACGGGATTTCCACCGAGTCAGGTTCTCCAACTCCATCTCGGCCGACGTTTCGATGGGCGAGTTGTCCATCGTCTTCAGGGCATCAAATGGACAACTCGCCCATCGAAACGTCGGCCGAGATGGAGTGGGAGAACCTGACCCGGTGGAAATCCCGTGTAACCTTCCACAATTCTATACGCCGGGAAAGCCTACGATCATTCTTCACGAAAATCATGCTTCAACGCTCAGGTGTCTTCTACCTACAACATGCATTCTAAGAATATATCACGAGCTAAAATCGCCCATATTTCTCTTCATCATATCCCACTTCCACCTCATATCTCCTCTCTTTCTTTCCTCTATTCAGCCGAAAAAAAACACTCAGAGACTTCTCTCAGCACGATGTGATCCGTTGCTAGCGGCCTTTTTTTCCTGCAAAGCATTTCGCACTGCCTCTACTACCCGCCAAAAACGTGCGTTTTTTCATCCGCGTTAAATTTTTTTCTTCCTCTTCTTATTTTTACCGTTCTCCTCACCCGCCCATCACCTGGAAAGAGCAATATTTCTCTCCGAATGCGGGTGAATTTTCCTCCAGTCTCCTCGCGCTCTGAAAATTTCTACTATTGTGCTTTTTGTGCCACCTGAGTGGTCCTCAAAAGTGTACGCTTTTGCTTCGCCGAGTTCTTCCTTAAATCAGCCGGAAATTACGGATATACAAATGGGCATTGACTAGTATAAATACATTTTCTGTATACATTCATGAACTGATTATCCTGGCTTGTTCAATAACATCATCAACGAGTTGTAATAACATTCTATGCGCAGTGAATAGGAATTATGCATGGCGTTTCGAGCATAACATTTTTAATATTCTTGTCTATACATGGCTGATTAGAGAGTAAAAAAAGTGTCTAATTATTCGTACATGCGTTGTGGATACCAATATTTTGCAATGTTCTGAGGGATATTTACACAATAAAGTCATAATATTACCAATTTAATACAAATTTACACTGACTTTTTATATATCTTGCCAGTATAAAAATACCACGAGATTAGTTACCCAGGAAAAAAATTCATTGTAATTGTTTTCTTATAGTATATTGCTAATATTATCAAATTTAAATCTAAGTAAAATTATCTAAAATTAGAAGTAATCACACATTAACGCATTTACCACTAGGAAAGGATTCAATGAAAGTTTTCATGGTAAATTTTTTTTTCTTCCACTCTAAATAACTCTAAATGCCATGGTAAAATCAACGCATGTTTCTCCATTCTGACTCGGTGCAAACTCTCGATATACTTCCTAAATAATTATAGTAGTTTCTATTTTACCTTAAGATGAGAAAACATAGAGTCAATCGTCCAAATATCACCACAATCTCCTTTCCCAATCACTGGCGGGATCCATAGTTCATTTTCAAGAGCCACACTGAAAAGGAAGGGGAAAAAGTAATTTATTACCATAGCCAGGGTCTCAGTTTGCTACCTCAGGGGTCAATAAAGTGTGATAAGTTATCTTGATTCTCGCACGTTGTTGGTAATGAGCCATAAAACTTGGCAAAGGGATGCGAACATGGATGTCATAATTTGGTAGGACGCCAGCCTATCTTCTTCGACTGGCGTCAGTGCGGGGGATGGCGATATCTCCTGTTGCCCGATCGCATCTTAACCTCATATTAATGCCATCGTCTCATGCATTCACAAAAAGGTGGGCACTTTCAAAACCTCTATCAGCCCTTTAGCCGGCCTTATTAATTGAAGTTAGGTAAAAATATCTCACTTGAGCTCGAAGAAGCACAAAGATATGGCAATTTACTCATGCCGCAGGGAGTTAATCACATTAAGGACTAAAATTTAAAACACAAAATATGTACATCGGTCAAGGATGTTACTATGTGCTATAATTGCAAATTAATAAAAGATGAACAAAATTTACATATTTAAATGGATGTATTAAACGTCGCATTAAAATGAAATAGCTCATAAATCTAACTGACCCCTTTAAATACACTACGAACAAAACTCAATGTATTTCCGGGTGGTATCTATAAAGGCATGATCTGCCATCAAATATCAAGCATGAATTATTTTTGGCCAAAAGCCTGTCGAATAATTATCTGCAGCAGAATAATTCAAGACAGTAAATATACAATTCCAATAACAATCTCCATGCTTGCTTACATCCGGTTAACTTGACGTAGGTTGGTGTAGTTTCTGAGTTGTGGTCTTAAGAGGAATGCTAAGGAGTTAACAATAACTTCCTGATATGACATGATAAAAGCATCAGGCGCGTAGATCTTCTTAAGCGTTATCTTTAGTGGGTTTCTCCGGGTAGAAATTCACAGTAGGGAAAATGCTAGTAATACGGGCAATGAGTAACGCACTGAGGCTCAAATCGTTTTTTACACGATATGGGTGAATAACACTAGATATCGAATTCAACGCGGTGACAAGGAGAGATTCGTAAATCGAGACGTCGCGTTGGTAACAATAAACCAACAGAGACGATTGAAATACCGAGAAAAATACAACCGGTGTAACTCTACTTGATGTAGCAATTATTTAATAAAATATTTAATTTACCTTAGTTCTATCCAATAAAGAGAATTAAAATAACGTTCTCGATTGTCCTTTATCAGAAATCATTCCAAACTCTTTGCCTGATGCTCTGATTAGCCGTAACAAGCCAAATTCAACGGTGCTAAGTTGGTACAAACAAGGATTAAGTATGGTAAGGACCGTTGAAAATAAAAGTTTCGTAGAAGTCTTAATTGAAAGTTCAATCAGTGAAAATATTTTTGAGCCAATTTTCCGCAAATGCCTAAAAATTAGCTATATAAGAAATAGAACCTTAACGGTCTAGAGCCATTTACCGTTTACATGACGCTACATATTACGATTTAAAAACTTGCCAAAGGCAGAATTCCCTAAGATCTACTATGGCCTAGGCTAGAAAATGGTTCAGTGGGAGATTACTTCAGCCACAAATATCTTCGACAACAATCAGTCTTTAGTTGGCAAATATGCAAATAATATTAATTTAATTTGAACATTTCATGTTTCAAGGAATGTTCATAAATACAAAAAATGGTTAATTACTTTATAATCACTCTAAAACTTACCTCTGCACTTGATATTAACAGCTCGGAATACTTACGGGCCATTCGCTGACGAAAATGTTTATATGTTAAGATAAAGGATGAGTTTCTCCAGCTTTCACACTGTGACATTACTCGATAGGGTAAAGGTACTATATTCCTCCACGTCACAATAGAGTTTTATTTCCTAATAACTGTTCAATCACTGATTTTTTAAGACATGTACGTCCATAAGCTAAGTAAAAATCACTGAAGAAGACTCGAAGCGCGAAGTGGCTTAAGTTAAACCAGATGCATTATAACCATCAATTATAGCACATACCGCTACAAAAATTTGTTCTAAATATTTAAAACACATTAAAATTTTAGGCCCATAGTCTTCTATTCTTTATTGTATCTTTGCAACAGCAGGAATGCTTTCTCAAGGTACTTGGTCTCATCTTTCTGAGAATATCGTATCTGAAAGTACCTCCTCCTCTTTGACATCTCGTATGTCAGTACGTAGAACTTCAGTGATAAAGTTTTGAGTCAGCAAATTTCCAACAGGTTTAAATTAGCATGATAAAATTGATAAAATACTGAGATTTTATGAGTAACCGATGGCTCTACTTCCGTAATTTCCCTAGTATGAGAATATACTCTTTCATCCATTGCTCAGCAAGCAAATTTCTCCCTCTACAGAAACTCATGTAATTATCTCAATTTAAAGAGTATAATTCATTAATTAGTATCGGTTAAATGGGATGTAAACCCACCCTGTGTAAAATAAGGTTTCCTGATAAACTCGCGTGGCAAAACGGTGCTTAGGATGAAGTTAATAGAAGTCTTAATTTTAGTAAAACGCATGCCACTAACTCTAAACTCACTCCATCGCAATTTCTCCTGTTTAGCATATTGAATTTCAATAAATTAACTCTGGAAACTGTGCAATCAGCCTAAATTACAGCATTTTTAAAAATTCATAATTCGATTTCAAAGCATATTTACTTATTATTTAGCAATTTTTTTTTCCGTTGTAAATGATTGCAATTAATGTCGATTAACCTCGAAAGAGCGCGACAGTTGGTTTCTTTACCAAATGAGGAATCAAGAATTAATTCCTTCTACTTTTTCTTCCAGTAAAAAGAAAATGGATAAAGATTCATTTATATATTTCAAAGTTTTAGACCCTGGAATGGAACAAAAGCAAGATGTCTCAGTGCAAGCTTTATGACATTTTTCTACGCTGAATCAGAGGTTTAAAAATTTTCAATTTTCATATGAATATATTTGTTGCCCTGCGGCCGACATGAGTTACACCATAATAAAAATCCATTTCAAGTCTCATTTAAATTATAAATTTGTAGTACTTGATGCTTAAAGTTCAAGTTAGTGCCTTTTGTAAAGCAAATAATATCGGTAAGGCTCCAATGAACTCCTCCCACTTCTCATTAGCGCAAACATTTCGCTCCGTATCCGTATATATCATTAGCAGATGACTAGCTCTTAGAATTTCACATCCATGAAGTTGTTCTCGAACCGCTCATTCTCCCGTAATAATATTTCCATTAGAGAGCACTCGATTATGTTTAATGAACAATTTTTATCCCCATAACTACATATTCCCCAATTAATGAGTAAAAGTACTCTTCAAAGTTCCAGATATAGCAGGAACCACTGTTATTTTGATTATAATAGCAATATTCATTACCCGACAAATTCCGAGTGGTGTTGGCGCATGTTTGGCTTTCTATGGAAACGTTTATTTCTGCTGAGGGTGTGTACGCGAGCTGCTTCGTGGAATGCAAAACAAATAGCAAATAATTAAAGCACCATGCGAAGCAGCGAAACTTTTTAGACGGAGGGAATATAATTTACGCGCGAGTACGACTAAATAGCATCACAATTGCCATGTTTTATTAAGCGAAGACCGCAAAGTTTGCTTTAGTGTAATCAAACGTCATGAACCCCGCTGGGGAATAATTCGCGTCTGCGATGGAAGCCTTTCGACGTTTTCATTTAATGAATCCCCTTCAAATTTGTGAACTCACTGGAGGAGAATAGAAGTGGAAGACGTGGAAGGGGATTCCAGTTTGCAAAATACATAATGTAGGCATGCATGTATATATTTTCATGCGCACCTCATATAAATATTGCGAAGTATAAAGCAGTAATAATAATAATAATTTTAATTAGGTAATGCTCGAGTTCCATTCACGCCGAAGCTTTCACAGTCTGGTATACTAAAAACAACAAGCTGCCCCCGCTACGGAGAAGAACCGTCAAAATGCCGTTATTATTTTAATCTCCGGGACAAAGGTTGGGGGGAAGTTAGGGCAATTTTTTAAAGCATGCACGAAGTTTTTGACAATGGTTCCCTTCGGGGTCGGTGTTCGCTGAGCTGCTTTCTTGAAAATAAAAAGAAATAGCCCGCGTGCCGTGGAAACGCTTTTTAAAAAAATCTCCGTCGCCGGTTCCCCGGACGGGGTTAAGGAAGATGGGGGGAGAGAAAATGTCAACAGCCCATTGTGTCCGAAAATATTTTCGAGGATGCCTTGTCTTTGGAACAAGGGGTTAACGCAAGGTGGCACAGGAGGGAGGAGAGCGGTTGGGGGAGACGCGAATCTAAAATCAATCAATCAAGCAATCAATCAGTCGAACGAGCGTACCGAGCGATCAATCGAAAGGAAGGTTGTCAGAAGAATACGGCACGCATACACTTTCAACAACCCTGTCATTCGTTCCCCCAGTAGACCAAGCCGTGTTTTCGAACCTAAAGGTAGCACGTATTAATTCCCCTCCGGATGACAGCAGGGTGAAATTATTGAATTCCAATGTTTCAAACGGTTTATCAACCATTATTCTCGAGGAAAAATCGTAATTTAATTGAAAACAACAGTAGAAAAATCCACCACGGTCGGAATTGTGTATTAAAACCCAGAGAAAAACTAATAAATTCCATTCGTCGAGAAAATATTGTATCATTAATTAAGGTATCATATTCTAATATTTGGTAATGGATGGAGCTCGTCCACTCGATGCCCATGGACAACCATTTTATGCATTTCTAACCAAAATCATATCTCAAGACATCTGTTGAAAATGAGATAAAGCTGTCACACGAAATTATCATATCTTGACCAAACTGAAGGACTCTCAAAGTTATATCATACCGACGTATATATGTATATAATGATATCAATTCCTTAAGATGAGCATATGCAAGCCTAGACTTTCGAAAATTGGTATCAAACTTAACTTAGTGCATTGATTCTAGGAGGTTAAGAATCAGAAGTCGCTACGAGGTTTTTCTGGCAAAATAAAATATTTCTTGATTTCAACGGTTGACATTAAATTTTTTGACGGATTCTGAGAGATAAATAAAAGGATGCCATTCTTAGTTTACCTACTATTAAATCACGTTAACATATGACATGAATTATACTCTTATAACAGAAAAATGCGATAACATCTCATTAAATCTTATGTTAATTTATTATCCTGAGGTGAATTTCCGATAGCTGGCAATTAATGCGCACCTTAGAATATAATTTTACTTAGGTGCCGTTCTGTGATTATTTTTGAAAGGGAAAACCTTATTGCTGGGTATTTTTTTCTTCGATGAAGATAGTATGAAAGATGGCCATTTTAAAATAACCAAATAATATTTCAGCCTTCGTTACTGCATAGGCACAAAAACTAGCAGCTAAGATGAGCTTTTGTGCGGTAAAATCAAGAGAAGTGGATAAAATACGGATTATCTCCATAACAAGGCGTCTTGAAGGTAAAACAAGCAAATAATGACAGCGATGGGAAATTTGATTATGCAGCAGAGGCATCGATTTATAAATGATAGTTCCAGTTCAAAACCTTAAATCGAGCGATAAAACTGTGATTACAATAAGTTATGAAACAGTGGCAATCCAAAATCTTTATTGTATAGCGCATTTTAAAATTATATTTTGGTGATACTTGATGTATGCGATAATAAAAATTCCTCAACATCAGGGTTTGCTGAACAAAAATTAAGGATTAAAAATTTTTGATGGTCGCAAGCAATTCGATTTTGATAGGAATGCTCAGTAGAACAATTCAGATACATCACTAAGTATCTCTGATGTGAGTGAAAATAGTTCTCAATGCCATCCTGATTTCGCCTTAGGCTAGTAGCAATGAGTCTCTGAAATCTGAATGGGTCTATTTTATGAAGGGCAGAGGAGCCTGTTGGCGCCTACCGTCAAGAATAACACCCATCCGCAGAACACAACGGAAAAGAAAAAAGCCTAACTCTACGGATAGCGTCTACGATACCATCTACCTCCGGATAATATAAGGTAAAGTAACAAGGTAGAGTATATATGTTAAGGAACTTAGGTCGATGTGGTGGAACTATTCCATCATCTGAACTATCTCATCAACTGCTGAATAAGATACAAAGGATATAATAACGGAGTTCACAATTATCATATCCACCTTATCATTAGGTACACCAATCTCTCAGGTTGAGCTATCACGAGTTTTGTATCCCAAACGGTCATCCATTTTCGGCGAAGATTGAAATCGCGAAATTTGCACGCTGAAACTGTATCTCTACCTCTCTCTACACAAATCCTCCGAGCTGTAGCCGGTCGAATTTCCAACCCTGGAGGTTTTCGAACCCGGGCCCCCACGGCAAGAAGGAATCCCACTCCATTCTTGCACATACGCCCACCCTTCCCCTCCCCCCGGCCACCTGTGCATCGACCGAACATACGTGAAGGGGGGAAAGGGGGAGGGGCTATATGGACGTGACGTTTAGGTTTCGATGGGCGAGGGAGTGGGGAGGGGGTGGGTAGGCTTTTGGAGAGTGTTAAAGCGGGGAAAGGAAGAGGTGGAAGAGAGGGGATGGATGTAGATGGATGGAAGAGGAGGAGAAAGCCTTTCTGTGGATGAGATGGAGTGATGGGTATCGGAGGGGTAGTGGCGAGAAAGACCGGAGGGGAAGGAGGAGAAGCCTGATCCTTTTTTTTATTTCGGACAGAAGAGAAAAGAGGGCAGCATCAGCGTTTGTGAAATGAGGGCGGGGAGGTAGGGGAGGGGGGGGGGGGAGTGATCGGGAGAGAGTTGAGGAGGGGTGGAGGCGGGAGAAAGGGAGAATGGCAGGCGATGTGTAGGGTACGATGACGAGAAAGGACCCGTTGAGGAGAGGAGGAGGGAGGGAAGGGCTTTTAACGCTTTACACGCTCCTTTCCCCTGCAGCGTAGTACGGGTACTCACCGTACGTGGATCAGGGCGGCGCTGTCCACGGCGTGCTATAGTAACAGCCACGGCGGGCGGGGAGGAGTTATGTGCATACGTATATATATATTTATATTCGGTTGGAGGGAGAGGAGTTTCGGCGTGTGAGGAAAGCGGGTGCAGGAGAGGGATGAAAGTATATATATAAATGTTTGAGGGGAAAAAGTGAGTGTGGTTGTGCGGATAAAGGGTGTGGGCCAGGAGGTTTTTTAAGGGGGGGACCGTGTGACCAGGATGCTCGTAATGGAAATGAGGAGAGGAGATCCACACTCACACACACACAGAAAAATGGTATTTTTTTATCTTCGGGGGTTGGGGAGAAAGAGGTGGTGCCGGCCGGCCTCCTGCGTATGCAAGGAGGGAGCGAGGCGTTTGCAGGAGATAGTAGAGCGCATGAAAGAGGAATATGTGGAGTGAAAGGCGTGGAGGGATAGAGAGAGAGGGTAGGTTGTAAATGGGGTGCGGTGAGGTAGGGGAGGGGGGTATATGAGGAGAGTAGTGCACAGTTTGGCCGCATGAGGGAGCTGCACTCGCCCTGCCACACACAAACCTCCCCTCATCCCCCTCCCCTACCACTCCAACCCACCCCATTTTCCCCATCCCCTCCCCTCCATCATCCCCTTTCATCCCCTCTCATTTTCCTCGCTTCATTTCTCCACCCCCCTCATTATCTCCTCGTCTTTCCCTCCGCTCTAAGCCAAGCCTCTCTCCCGTCTCAGAGTCGAAATCCTTTTCTCCTTCCTCTTTCTACCCCCCGTCTCTCTCTCTTCATCCATCTTCTCTCTCTCCATCATCTCACGCGCACACAATAATCTTCATCTCTTCCTCTGTTCTTACCGTCTTCGAAAGAGGCTTGCCACGGGAATAGCCGCTTCATTCGATTGCATAGCGAAGATCTTTCCATAATGGTGAAGTAAAAGTTTATATTAGTAAGAGTACAGAATTATTTTCTTATAAGAAGACACATTTCTTTTGTTTATCCTCAGATTTCCTTTTAATCTTTCTCGTCTAGCCAATGGGGTATACTTAAGGTTCTGTCTCTGGGTCTAAGCCCTTTTTCTTATTTCTTTCCCAATCTGAAGGCACAATGTACCATCTGCGCACATACCCTTATACCTTGTCCTCATCTCCTCCATCACTCTTGTTATCCTATAAACTTCGTCGCAGCAAAATTTGCCACCAGATGTTTTCATTGGCAACAAGGGTTGATACCAATTTAAAGAATCAGTAATTTATAAACTTAATTAATATAAAGTCATGTGGAATATGAAAAAAGATGACCTGGCGGATCAAGTGTTGGATTATAATATGGATGGATAAAATAATCTCTTGTTCAAATCCGAATGAAACCTTGGAGCACTTCTTATGAAATTTCCTAACAATGAAAGGTTTTTCAGGGAAATGAAGTGCAAAATAATGTGAGAAATTAACTTATAAGGTATATTCCGGGATGAGCTAATGAGCTATCCTAACCTACTATCCTAGTTTGATCGGCGTAAAAATAAAAATTATTTCAACTTCGATTTCTCTTCACATATGTTCACTCTATTTCACATGCAGACAAAATTTTCACTCCCCTGTCTCCAGATATTGTTCTCGTTAATTGATAGAAGGGATACGGGATTGACGAAAATGCTAGGCATCATCTCGCAAAATAATTTTGCCCAGGAAAACCAGCTGTTCTTTCTACCGAAGAAATTCGGTATTGTGGATAATATTTTACTCAAATAAAATAATTACCTCTCCGATTTCCATTTATTTAAGGACTGAGATATCTTTCATAGTCGAAGCATTTAAGCTCTCAAATTTTATGGTTTCAGGTTTATTTCACTCATCACTCTTATTTTCGTGCTCAGAACTTTTTTTTTGCCTGAATCACCTGAGGTCATTTGGCACCTAATGTCTCCCAATTTTAGACTGGAGTAACAACCGAATCATTGACTTCACATTTCTCTCACAAATTTAAGTTTATTCCTCGTATCCCTACTCCCATATATTAGGATTCATATGCTCATTTCTCCTATTTCAAACTGTATAATTCGACGATTTAACGATCTCAGAGACCTATTTGGCGCCAGCATCTTTAGTGTAACAAACGTTAATTTTGTAATCATTCTAAGATAAATACCCTAGTGATATTTATATAAAATGCGTACGAATTCAATTGCATATATTTAATAATTAAACAACAATTAGTCCCAGCAATCAGTAGGCTATATTTAAGCTTCTGTCTCTGGATCTAAACCCTTCTACTTTTTCCTCTCCCAGCTACAAGGTACAATACATACCATCTGCACACCTGCCCTTATCTCTTTTCCTCATCTCTTCCATCACTCTTATCCTCCTTCACACTTCCTCGCAGCAAGATTTTTCCACCAGAGGGAACCTCGCTGTTTTCCTTTCCCAAGGACGAAAAAAAAACCTCCTGAGGTCTAGTTCTTCCGTGAGCCGAAGGAAATTGGCAATATACATGTAAAATGGCCATGGAGAAAAAAAGCCCATTTCGTCCTTCCATCGGAAAAAAAACATTTTCTTCTCTTTCTTCTACGGCTCTTTAAAAACATCGCAGTTTCATGCATACACAATCGCCGATTCGTTACGTGCAGGAATAAAGATGAATTGATATAAAACAGCTTATGTTCATCGCGACACGAATCTAGGGTACAAGAACAGATTAGGATAATATCTAATGAATTTACCTGAGTTCGCGCTAAATTCTGTTTTGTTAGCAACTCACCAGAGAAGTTAATCACATATACACCTGAAAATTCATGATGGAATCCAAGGTGAAGTTCCTCACTCAAAATAGCATTCAAGTATGTCAGCAATGAATTTAATCATCACATATAAATTCTAAGGTAGATTTCAGAATGAGTGAGGTTAACATACATTTCATTCGAATAATTTGTTTTTTTTTTTGGTATGGAAGACTTCGTATCATGTTAAAATTAAATGAGAGATTAATTAAGTCACGATAATAAAATAATACACACTGGGAGATCGAAAAGCACGAAAAACACGCTAATTTCTCCTTACTCATTTTTTTGACTTTCAAATGATGTGAAAATATCAATTTGCAACATATATCACTAAATTAGCATTTAAAATTCAGCATATAATTTATTATTTCAAATCCAGTTAAAAAGGCCTGAATGCTTCAGGCTTCATTTCAAAATGCTATCCGCGTATTCATTTCCAATTTTTCGTTGCCATTAAGTAAACATAATGCCTTATTCGGGAACACTGGTAATGGTATTTTTAATGAGTTTGAAAGCCAAACTGTTATTTCGCAGCAGCTGTAAAAATTTATGGTTAAGCTAATGCAGCGACGGATAAAAATAAACTACGTAAAAAAGTATCAAAAAGGCTAATGTGTAATTGGAAAAACATTAAGCCATTCGGCAAAAAAATATCCGATAACATTCGATCATTATTTTACACTATTGGATCTCAGTAAGTAGAATAAATTCGTACATTTTCTTAAGTGTGAAAATTATGGGCAGGGAAAAAGCTCCAACGGAATCCAGTGTATTCAGTTGTGAAAAAGAGCAGCTGGAAGTGAATTTCTCCAATTCAACTTCAAAGGTCGTGCTGAAATGTAGGAAAGAGGTTTTTAGTCAAATAATATTTGCAGGTCTTTAAGCGAAGGAAACAAGTAATTGATTGCCTTAAAATTTTACTTAAAACTAGCATATGTTTAGAAACAGGATGGTATATTCGTACGAGATACTAGATCAAAGTCGTCATTAAGAACCTGATATTGGCATACCTCTTAACATGCTCAAAGGGAAAACATAACTTCAAAAAGCCAACTCCTAACTATTAATCCTCTTGGCACAAGCCTTTTTTTGCTGGGGTATGCGTCCACACGACGTCATTGGTCTACGCACGTACGCAGACACATAACGATCAATGGGAATATCCATTTGTGACGGAATTACCTTTAGAGGATACTATGCGATAGGTTATTTCCATAAAATTGTCAAATTTAAAAAAATGCAAAACTTCTAACTGTGCCAGATCAAAAAACATTAATGAGGGTGATGTTCATATACAGAAACAAAATTAATAACCGAAATACCTTCTAAATATGCCCAAAATTAACATGTGATGGAACTACTGCCAGGTCAACCTCCAAAGTGTAATGGTTTCAAACATCTTCAAAACTTTGTGAATAGCTGTATAATTTGAAAAAATTTAATAAAGCTCTGAATAATATTTCAAATACTGATTTCATAAAATTCAATCATTTAGCTGTTGAATTATGAGGGTAAAATATTTCCAGCCTAAATTTTAATTAAAGATAAATAATTGACATTTTCATGGAATTGCCCCAATGTTGGGGAGTGGAGTATAAGCCATGCGCGGTGAATGGAATTCGTTCATTGCATTGTTTGCAGTTATATATGTACACCATCATCATGCCTGCTCTGTTCCTTTATTTAAAAATCCCGCCATGTGACCATGAATTCCAAGTTTCCCACTTCTCTGGGTACTATCCTCCCACCAGAGCCACTCCGGGTGGCGTACCAGAAAAAAATAAACGACAAATGGAAATTTCCACAGTTTAATATATGTATAACTCCACTACCGACCATGGTTTCGACTCAATGAAGTCTTCTCAGGAAATCAGAAGGGTAAAGATGGCCATTGCTGCCAGCGTTTCGATGGCCTTCTATGCCATCGTCATCAGGGCGAATTTAATAAACGTTGGTAGCAATGGCCATCTTGAACCGACTGATTTCCCGAGAAGACTTCGTCCAAATATACTCCGAGAATGCACCAAATCATTCATGGTTTTGACACTCTTATGTCATTGTCAATTTTCATTCTATATCATTTCGAACTTGAAAATGACTTAGTGCTTCGAAACTATGGTCGGTAATGGAGTAATACATTTGAAGGGGTGAGAAGCCGAGGGGTGCAAATGGTATATTTTTTTCTAAACAGAGTTAGGACTGTAAAGAAAACAAACGACATCAACTATATATTAAGTAGTGCATTTGATTTTCCATTCGATGTCAGCACAGAATAGAGACTCACTCGAATCCCTCGGCCGCCAAGTTTTTGCATGTTTCCTTTACCACTTTATTTACCTAACACTGTTTAGAAATGAAATCACTTGCACCCCATGACATCACTCCCCGTTCTATGTATTTTCAAAGGCATTATGGATACCTCACTTATGAAACAATTTTCCCGTTCCATGAAATCGTTGATCAACAATTTTCAAAATAAAATCCTCGTCAATATCTCCAAGTATTTTGAAATTCCACAGTTTATCTTTAAGTATTTTTCTAATATCTTTTCTTACATTTCCCGGGATTATCGCAAGGTTTTTGCGCCCAATTGTGATAAAAAAACAGGCGTGTTTTATTTTCGTCTCGGGAAAATCTGGATTGCACCATTCCAATTTAATTTAAATAATATAGGTTGGTTGAATTAATGTTGGTCAAATGGATAATTTTTCTCTGTAACAAATTGTATCCGCCTATTCTTGGCTTCTCGCCCCCTCATACGAAGTGTGAAAATGACCATTTGTTGTCTACATTTTTTTCATAGATATATAGCATTTCCACCCCGTCAATCCCGAAACGATTTCATAACCTTCGTCAAAGGACACGAAACACCGAGCCGAAGGAGGCAAAATTTACAGCACACTTAAGCAGAGGACCTTGTTTAATCAGTACGTAAGACGCCGGGATCACACACTGCTGAGCTTCGAGTAACCCTCTTCGCGAACCTACTAACCTTGACTCCACCTACACAATTTGGTGACTGGAGGGAAGCTTTACACGAGGGAGGCTAAATACAAACCTTTCGACCGGATTCCGCCGCCTTGTAGCGTCGAAACATTTGAACCGGTAAATGATAGCCATCTCTCCCATATCCCCATACTCCTTGCTCACACTGCGGAAGCTCCCTTTTGTTTTTTTCCTCATTTCCCATCGTCCTCTCCGTCTCGGTGGAATCTTTCCGCCCAAATATTCCGCGAGATGTCTCCGCATTCGCGAGGCCGACCTTTTGTTCCCCAGAGGGGCCCGCATGCGAGGATTTCTTGACGGGACGCCAACAATCCGCGAGTTCAAGTTTTTTTTATTATTATTCCCAGCAAAAACGTTTACTTTTCTGGCTAAGATAAAAAATATCCGCAAATTTACCGACGCGCCAACTTAACCTATATTTTTTTATAGCTTTTTTTACAATTGCTCGCATATTTTTCCAAGTTTGCTCAGAAGGACATGGATACTTGTGCGAGCAATGAAGAAAATAAGGTGCCTACTAGTAGATAAGATTAGATTGGGATGACCAAGGATATAACCTTAGGTTGGTATCAAGGTATTGCTGCACTGACATGCTATTCTGTCCACATTAAAAACCACACACCCTTCAGCGATTCAACCCGAAGGTTGGTATGGTTTGGTGAGGGTAGAGCTCGCCCCGAACTAGGTCACAGACGTGTGAACTTCACACATTCAGGGTAGGAAGGCCAGTTCCATTCCCTGTGCCGAGTGTAACTTCGAGGATTTCAATTTGGGGTGTCCGAAGGCTTCATATGAGATTTGAACCCTGGACCCAAGCAGTCAAGTATTCTTATCCCTACCACGTTCTCCATTAAAAATTGCATTAAAAATACGTGTTTGAAACTGAATTAAAATAAATTTTGAGTTTTGAGAGAAATCGTAAGGTGACCATACGAGGATCATACCGGCTCCCTCTAACTAACGGCTAACTCTATATAACGGGGTAATGCAGGGATGGGAGGCTAGATTTGTCCAAAGACAATGCCAAATTTCATTAGGACTATTCTCAGTTTATTATCACACTCACCACTAAAAGCAGCTCCACTTTACGCAATGCAATAAGCGGCCACTGAGGCAAGTAATTTCAAGACTTTTCCCAGCAGATCTTACTTTCTTATTTTTACTTACTCACACCACATTACAATACTAACGTTCCTCTCATATTTTATAACTCTCGTCCTTTGTTGACTAAATTACTATACTTTATATGGTTTAAATCGAGTTTCACAATAATTACTTTTGATTCGAGCTATAAGGAGAGTATTCAAAGCCGCTAAGCTGTTCACGGCAGTCTTACAACAGATGATACTGTTTTAATTTAAAATTTACTTGATTGTTATCTATTTTTATCCAATAATGACGTGTACTGCGGTTACTACTACAACATTTAATAACATAATACTATAATTTATAACACGTCTCGTAAATTATTTTGACCCACAATCCAGATAAGATATTCGGGCATTCAATTCGGAGAAAAGGCAGCATTGAAAATTTAAAATAATGAATGGTTGCTAAGTGACGCCATGCGCGCGCTACACGCATGCTTTCCTCTCTCTATTTTAGCACCCATTTTGTGCGACCATCGTGAGAGGCTAATGATTGAAGATCACATTAATGCGGAACAACTAACTGAATGGTCTTGCGCATCGCTTTTTAAAATGCCTTTGGCCGATTCATTTCCCACCCTTCATTCTTGCTCAGTCTTTCCCATCTTCATTCAGTCTTAGGTAAGAATGGAGCATAATTGTACACAGCGGATTTAAAATTACACACTTCACCATATTCAAGCAGCTTTTCAAAAATTTATTCGCATGATCCTACTCGTCAACTTGTTTTCGAAGGAAGAAAAAAATGATAATGGTTTCGACTTGCTTTAAAGAACCATTTTGCATATGGGGGATGCAGGAAAAAATATATGGATCTTCTGTTTCGCTCTTTAAAATACCTTTGGCCGCTTCATCACTCACCCTTCATTCTTACTCCCCGTCTCAGGTAAGAACGAAGCATAATTGCACGTAACGGATTTGAAATTACACACTTCACCATATCTAAGCAGCTTTTCAAATATTTATTTGCATGATCCCCGACTTCAAATTGTTTTCTAATGAAGAAAAAAAAATTGCAATGGTTTCGCCCTGCTTTATAGAGAACCATTTTGCATATGGGGGCTGCAGGAAAAAAAATCTATGGAGATGTATCTCTCAGTACCGTACCACCCCCAGGCTGCATGTATTCCTCCTCCTAAAGCCTCGAATGAAAAACCTGAGAGGTGGATGCGGACGATTCCGTCTACGTCAGGCTTTGCAAAATAAATGCCTCCATTCTCATGCTCCTTCGCACTTGGGGGAGAAGAAGAGACCCCCCCCCTCTCTCGCTCATTTTATTCAGGAGACATCCGGAGTGTATTTGTTCCATGTGCTTCCATCCTCCTCTCTAAAAGCTCTCCCGTGCATCTGGAGGCTGAATTCCGATGAGGTGTGTCGCGATCGTGAAGTGCAGCCGGTTCCATCCCAAGGCTTGTCGATTGGTTTGTGAGCATCCCTTTAGCTAGGGAATACCAGCCGTTCTTTCAATAACACCGCCATAAAACGCTGATGAATATTCATGGTTATTAGTTTTCAGCCGCAAGGGTGATAGCTGCAACCCCGCGAGGTTTTTTTTTATTCGCCGCATCGTGCACTTATTGTTTATCTCCTTGTAAGTGCTTAATTTTTTCGTCCATCCTTCTTATTAGCCTAGATTTCTTCCCAGCAATCCGATTACTCTTTGAAGTCTCAATCGGTGAATCGTAGGGTTAGTTTTATAGTTTTAGATATCAATTCAGGTTAAGGAGGCCTTCGTCGATAGCTATTTTACCACCTTATCTTAATTTCACCTACATTTTCTTGTATCTCCCCCTCAAGAAGTATTTATAGACTGGTTTGAATCGTAATATTATTGCCGCTACGTAATAGTTTCACTCAAAACACTTTCAATTCGAAATAACAGGCTTAAAATCCCATTAACAAAGGATAGATAATATAAAGCCAATTTATTTATTAATTTCCATTCGACATTAATTTTCTCAATATTTGGACTTGGTTCTGATAGAAATTTTGACACTGAAAGTTGTCGGAGGAAACAAGTCACGTACAGTCCATTCCAAAATTTTGTTTTTCAAAATTATAAGTTTTTTTAATAGTAAAAATAAACTTGGCTACAAACGATTGTTTTGAGTTTCAATATTTCCATATTCATTGTTATGAGATGCAGTATTTCGAGTAAATAGTAAAAAATAGAAGTTAAATAAAAAAACATAAGAAACACGCCTCATGCTTTTTCCATAACAGTATAAAATGCGCTGAAAATAAAAAAATAAGCTTTTCATTACTTACAAGGGGAGATCACGAAACTTGCTCCGACTTTTTCAATGCCGTATTTTTTATGGCCTTCGGAATGTTGAACACATCCCTGAACTAGTAGTGGCTCCGTTGAATGGGCCTTAGTTTGGCCCGAAAGCCTTTAATGGCATGTGCTCTCGCAAGAGTGGTTTTCATTTTTAATGTGGAAGTTGATCAGTATAAGCAATGAAAAAAATTAACATTTTGGCGCACATCAACCCTCGCTAGTGTAGTCGTCGTATCTCCGTGTTTGAAATGACACTGCTTAAATACCTAAATGCCATTATGTTGATTAAAAAAATAGCCTCATGTCTATGCTTGTCGCAATTAAAATTAATGAAAAAGTTGACGCCGTATGATTACAATGAAGACAATAAAATATATAGCCATCATGAATCCCCGAACCCCGGTCCTCTGGGTGGCATCCGTAAACGCTACCGCTAACCCACCTGACCCACCTGCTGAGAGGTGCGATATCATGAAACTATACGCGGCTTGTGAAAAGTACCGCATGAAAATTAATTAATTACAGCCAAACTAAGGCCCATTCAACGGAACCACTACTAGTTCAGGGATGTGTTCACCATTCCGAAGGCCATAAAAAATACGGCATTGAAAAAGGCGGAGCAAGTTTCGTGGTCTCCCCTTGTTAGAGAATAAAGCTTGGGTGCCAATTCTTACTCAGGATCCTCTACACCTCATCCTCATGATAAACCTCATCAGCACCCACGCTTTAATTTCCGGCTGATGAAAGCTTATTTTGTTTACTTTTCAGTGCATTTTATACTTTTTTACGGAAAGAGCGTGTTTTTAAAATTTTTTTTTCACCATTGAATTGCCATCCATAATAGAGAACGAGAGAATCTTAGAGTGGGCCGCGAATGTAATTCTCTTCAATACCATAAGATAACTTAAATATGGATGTAAAGAAACAATTTATAAGAACCTACATCTGGAGTATGCTCCTATACGGAAGTGAGGCATGGACAATGACCGCAGCGGAGAAAGCAAGGATAGAGGCCTTTGAAATGTGGTGCTACAGAAGAATGATGAAAATCAAATGGATCGACCGAGTTAGTAACGAGGAAGTCCTAAGAAGGGTAGGAGAGAAGAGAAGCCTCATGAAAACCTTAATAAGAAGACGGAACAAACTTATAGGCCACATCTTGAGACATGATGGCCTGATGAAGACAATCGTCGAAGGACAGGTGGAAGGCAAGAATGGAAAAGGAAGACCCCGAACAAAATATATGGAACAAGTAAAGAGAGATGTGAAAGAGAAGAAATACGTAGGTGTGAAAAGATTAGCTGATAGGAGAACTGAGTGGAGAGCTGCGTCAAACCAATCCTAGGATTGTTGACCAGTGATGATGATAATGAACCAAATGAATACTCTGTTTGGGGCCTGAAATTTTATTACAAATAAAGATATTTTCAACATTCTAGGCTTTATGTTGTCAAAATTATAGTTAGTTAAAAATCGGACATTTTCCCCGCGCTCGCCATTTTCGGTGTTTTTTAATGACTGTAACTTCATTACATAATAATACAGGAAGTTAGATGAACAACATTTGTATCATTGTTCTGAAAGGTATAAAGCTTATATTTTTTATGAATGGCCGTGATACTAACTGCACACTATTAATATAAGCCTGCGTGATTTTGAATAGAAATGACCTATATCTAATTTTTCGCGATGTATTGATTAATTAATTAATAAAATCTTCGCACAAGTAAGATGCAATTTGGAAAGAAATTGCTTTGCGTAATTCTTTACAAAGCCAGTTGGTTTTCGCCCTTTGGAATCATGCACCGAGAATTAGACGAATATTGAGAAAATAAGAGAGATATTCCTCATACACCTGGGGTCCAGTTACGAAAAAGGTCAATCTAGGGGACACACTAAGCACGGAGCGCACACCAGTTTTGCAGAAGTGCCGAAGTTACAGGATGCATATGAACCGCGATATCAACTTCCACGAAAATAAATCCGGACAGGTCGGATACGGATTTGAAACTTCTGCAAGATTCATGCATATCTTTTCGTGTCTCAATCCTTCAAGTTAAATCCTTAGCAAGATTCTTCTCATAGATCTGAAATTAGGCATGTATTACAAAGCCTGGATGTTCAAACATATTATTATGTGTTCAATAAATTAGTCAAGTTGGTTTGGCTCGTATGCCGAAAATAATATCAAAAAGACCAAAAAGGCATCCAGTATAAATTTAATGTACGCAACATTATTGTTCTTGTAGCCATTTCATCACTGATAAATTCGGAGTCGAATCGATTCTATGATATTTCTATTCTCATTAGAAAGCGTGGGTAGTTTATGGCAATAAAAGCACTTTAGACGACAGCTTGATTCGAGGGATTTCATTTTTAAGAGATGCCTTAATTAAATAATTAAATTTATAAAATATTACTCTGTATTTTAATAAAAGAAGAGTATCAAATATCATTAAGTAAATAAGGAGTATAAGTAAAGATCAGTTAGATGAATAAAAATTCTTTTCAAGTATCAAAAATATGTATATGTTCACGAAAATGTACAACAAAGATGATGAAATCTCGAAATCAAGGCTATAGCTGGCTACGCTAAGATAAAAATTAATTCACGGAGATATTTAAATTTTTTATTCCTGCGAGAAATGACTTAGGGCTTGAAAATCAATTTAAAATTCTTTTCTATACGATTGTGGAACGATATTACTGACATGCATCTCGGTTTCAGATTTCATGTACGTGAGAATTTCATTACCATTCCATCTGACGGGATAAAAACCATGATTCGCGCATGAATAATGAAATAAAATCACGATGGAATGGATTATTTTTATTTCTTGACGGATATTTGGCTCTGTTTGTGAATCTGATTACAGAGTAAAATTTTATCCATCAAAGTATGAAATATTTCAAGACATTTCTAATTTTGAATTTTACTGGAATCATACCAATCATCTTTAGTGCTTTTGTTACCTGGAACTACTCACGCGCACCTATTTGAATAGAAAATCATAGTATCGATTAGCAATGAGATTACATGCATTAACTTCATAACGAATATTTTTGGAGGCACTGAAAACAGAATTTGAGGACTTCGTTTATTTTGTTTCTGGAATTCTAACAAAAAAAAACTTAAAAAAAAACAACTTTGAACAACGCTTTTGCTATCAGAAACCACCCACGCATCCCTTGAGTAGAAAAATCATATAATCGATTCGACATCAAATTCATTATTTATGATATTGCAGAAGGTGCAATGAGGTTACATACCTTAATTTTATACCGATTTTTTTCGTAGCTAATGAAATAGGCATTCGGAGGTCTTCATATATTTTGTTTTCGGCGTCGGAACCGTACAACGTGGCTCTAATTTATATGGATTGGACTCGTATACATTTTAGGTTGAATGATTTACGGCGAAGGTTTCTGCCCGTCGGAGAGTGCCTCCACGTTCTCCATTTCGTTCTGGAAACTATCGACGTTAACCAATCCATCTCCACGAATCTCCAGCGGAGTCCCTCCCGCTCCACGGACGTGGGCACGCCTGGTTTTCCTCCCGATGTATTCCAACTCCCTATACACACCCACAACCCACCCATCGGTTCCCGGGGATTCCTTACTCAGCTCCAGCTACACACAATCCAACCCCACGCACCCCCACGAATCGCCTCCCTTAACATTGTGCCTGCCCACATTTCAGGGATTTTTATTTTCATCCGCCAACGGCGCGCCCATTATTAC
Organism: Ischnura elegans; assembly: GCF_921293095.1. Classification (NCBI taxonomy): domain Eukaryota; kingdom Metazoa; phylum Arthropoda; class Insecta; order Odonata; family Coenagrionidae; genus Ischnura; species Ischnura elegans. The sequence continues at coordinate 91,973,527 of NC_060249.1, forward strand.
CACGGAAGCGAGAGGGAAAACTTGCAAACTTGATTATGCCGAGGCATGGGCCGCCTTTGTTTTCCTTCCCCAGCATGCCGCGAGATCTCTCCTTTAAAAGAAATAATAATGTTTCTGATTTTCCCACAACAATTCATTCCTTCCCCCCGACCAGCTAATATCTTCGCGTATTAAATTCCAGCGCGAACCTGCCCCACGACGACGTTTTAAGAGGAGGGAGTAGAGGATCAGAGGAAATTTTATGAGCCGCTGTTAAGGTTATATTACTAACCTAAGGGAGAATTTCATGAAGTACCTATTAATCCTCTGGTTTGCTCTTTCCTTGTATTTTAATACAATCCCAACAAGTCTTCAGCAATCATTAATCAAAGCATGTTTCCTATAGATCTCCAATCAATTTTTCCGTTTGCTTCCACCTCAAGTCCTAATTTAAGGATGCCTTATGATTTTCCTGATGGATTCCAACGTCAAGCCTTCTCGAGAAATTGCCCGCGTTCCTCGATCTTTAATTAATTTCGTTCGCTGCGGTTAGCAGAACAGGCTTTGATAATAGCGTGTACCAAAATGTTTGTCCCTTCTCATTGGTAGGGTTTCCATTAAGGAAAATAATTTCCCTAGCGGTATGATAAACAAAGGTTTTCAAAGAGTTTAGAGAAGTAAACATGATTTTGCCAGTATCTCGGATCATATTAGGTGCATGAGCGATGAGATCAGGAAGAAATTGCTGCGTGATAGGGAAGAAATGGCGGATAATAGTTGTCATGAGTATGAAATTTAATAATAAAAAAATTGCGTTAAAAAATCAACTTAGTACAAAAGAGATTAATTTACGAACTACATACCGAGGCCACTTAGATGATTGCATCATTTAGGTATTCATCGAGCATACCATGCTGTTTATTCTTAACAATAAAAAATAGAAGGGATTGTCCACTCGCATGTATCGCACCTCAATCGGTAGGGTTTACGCATTTAGCCTGTATTATAGTGTACCATTTATGTTGATAATTACCCAGGGAATAAATTATTACCTTATGATGATTTACATGGGATTGAAAAAAATCACCAATCATAAAATTGCTAATTTGCAATGGCACTGGGTTAGAGTTAGAGTTGGAAGACTTCACGTGAGATAAAGAATGATCTGAAAGAATACCAACTAGTTGGTTTTAGCAGGAAACTTACGGCAAAGTTGTTTTTCAATATTTAGTTCCTACCTTCATCTCATAAGTATTTAAAAAAAATAATAGCATAAAATCAGCAATGCAATCGCATCATATGATAAAAAAATTAAATGCCTCCGTCTTCCCAGGGTCGAGAAAAGCTATTGAATAGGCGCCACTCATCCGATATTCGAAGGAAAACTAGAATCTTAAGCCACTTTTCTCCGTTTTCTAACAGCATGTTATGCTTCAGGCCTGCTAATGAAGAGAATTAACTGACCTAGGCTTTGGAGTTGTATTTTTCCTACTTTGGGGCTTTAAAAGAATTGATTCTTGGTGACATTTTTCATTATTGGGCCTCAAATCTACGACCTTCGTTAAAATTAGAATTAATGTTTAAGGAATATTGTGGTAGGGTTTTTAACACGAACTTTTTCAAATAAAGATGCTGAAATTTTCCGCTCATATTGTGCATGCCTAATGATACTAAAACAAAATTTAATGAAATTTTGTGAAAGAATTGTTATCTTTGGCACACAAAAGAAGCCTAAGATTTCAAATAAGTAGTAGCAAAGAGAATAAGTAGCAGCAAAGCCTTGAGTTAAAGGAAAAATATCACCAATATGACTTAGAACGACCCATATCTGTCATAAACTATCCTTATAACATTTTATATCTTAATCAATAGGGAACTATACGAAGGTTTTGAGAGAATAAAATGTATTCCCTTGACTAACAGCTAAAATAAGAACTCAATACGCCGAAATAGGTGATTTTAACGTCATGTACCACGGGCTACGGCTAGAAAGTTTACCAAATGAGGAATAAAATCGGTCTAAGGCGCGCGAGATTCTGCGGAAAAATCAAGTGCACCCAAGCTCCGTAATCGCGGTTTCCAAGCATTGTCTCGTGCGCGTATTTTTTTTTCTTCTTCCACAGTCTCATTTTTCCTCCTCGCGTCTCGTAAGCTGAGAGCTGATGGCTCCCGATGCTGCAAAAAGATTTCTTCATCCCGCCCGAGACGTATTGGGAAAATATTTTCCCTCCTCCATCCTCTTCCTCCACACCAATATCTCCTTCCATTTGCATTCCTTGGCACATACCATCGATTTATTTCGTCTGAGGATCTCTCTTCCCCTTCCTTCTCTCCCTATTCCTCCTTTGCGCTTGTTTCCAATCATCTCCCTCCCTCTCTCTCTCTTGCATACGTACCCCTTCTCCGCCAAAGCCATTTGTCACGCCCGTTACTCGCCTCCCGCACAGCCCTCCTTCGCCGTGCCTCCTCCCACCAACCCCCTCTATCCGTCGGCGAAACGAGTTAATTAAAGAGCGATGGAGGAGATGAAGTTCAAGAGAGGAAGGTTGAGCTAGATTTGTCGAAAAATATACGCGGAGGAGGATGGCGAGCGTAACTGAGGGGGGTGTGTGTGTAGAGAGGGAGGAGGGGGGGGGTTATTGGAGAAAACTTGGATGTTAAACCCTCCAGCCACATGAGGAGGAGAGGAGAGGAAAGCCAGACAGACTTTTTAGAATGCTGCAGGGCTCTCAGAGTTCACTTCCGACGACGTGGAAATAATCTAGACCTCCCCCCACCCCACCGCGCGCACTCACACACAAACCATATCGGCAGATTGAAACAAGGGAAGGCTCCGATGGGCTTTAAACGAGCGTTTAGCGTTACGCTCTTCATCAGCGTACTTTGCTGCAGAATGAATGAGGTCAAAAATTGCGATGGTATTTGTCTCAGTAGATCATGGCACCATCAATATTTTCCAGTAAAGTAATACGACCTCATTTGTTTGGACTTGCATATTAGGTAAATTCAAAAACGTTTTAATACCAAATCGAAGAAGACAAAATGATTTGTATCGTACATGATGTATTCATAAGTTCTTAAAGAAACATAGCTTTTATATCCTCTGTTTGCATAAAATATACTATGCATTCCACCGAGATTTTTTTCTCCATACATAATAAAAATATCACGCACAGTAACAATATGCGGGGCATTGTGGGCCTCTATAAGTATTTCTTTATTGCTTAATTCGAAAAATAATTCTTGAGCCATAAGACAAAAGTGATGGTATATAAGAAATAGATTGTGGATACAGGATGTGTATGATATCCTTTAAGACAGGATATGCCATCGATAACCTCTCTAAATCATGGAATATATCCTCCTTCAATTATTCACATTGTAATTTTTTTGCATTCTTCATATCAGCCAAATCTATTTTCCTAACAGTTTTCGTTGAAAAAGATGAAAAAATTTCAGTTCCACATCGTATAAATGAAAGAAATGTATTTATATTCGCATAAATACATTCCAAGGCAATACTTGCATTGTAAGTTGAAGTGAAATGCTACTTCGATTAGGAAAAGAAAGATGTTGAAAACTCTCTCCGAGGTTGAAATTCATCTTCGGTGGATGCCTTATTATATTTAGATTCAACAGAGTTAAACATCTTGGTTTTTATTAAATGCTACAACAAATACGAATTCATTATGATTTTCAGACATTAAAGTATCCTATTTTTCATTGTAGACACCGTGTAAAATAAAATATAGTAAAATTATAACAGAGGAGCTTCTTTTGGACTGCATTGATTATAATACAGCCCCTTCAACCACTTCCCATCACTGTCGCTTTCTGGCTAAGCAACTGGTATTTCCTTTTTGTTGATGGCAGGCTTTAATATAAAAAAGAAACTTACGAACTTCTTATATGAATGCAAGATCATAATAAAAAGGCGTAGCAGGATAAATGCCTCAAATATAACGCAGTCGTCTCCACAAATCATTAATGGAAATGGGTGAATATAGTAGAAAATAAATAAAGTATGAGAAAATGAATGAAAAAGATCATTCTCAAGAGAAATAGTTTTTAGAATTTGAATTTCAGCTACCAATGGCCTAAAGATATTGAAAAAAATAGGAAGGAGGACGAATGGTTGGATGAGGAACATGAATAGAGTGTGGTGGGGAATGCTGAAAATAAATTCTGAAGACTAAGAGAACGAGACGAGAAGATAGCATAGGGTAAGAGTGCTGAGAAGAATGTCATAAATAAAAGAGGCTGTTGGATACTATCAGAAGAAGAAAGAAAGGTATTTTTTGGATTCTAGCACAAAAGATACGTTTCTTCTGAAGGAAATACGCGGTAAAATGATGAGATATGCAAGGAGCGGAGAAGGAAGAGCGGCATAATAATTATCGGCGTTTTTCGAATGTGAAAGATGATATCGGAAAATGAAAGAGGAGAGAAACCTGGGCGGAATGAAGGAGTATGAATGAGACCATCCCTCAGGGGAGCATGAAACATCATGGACCACCGTGTACTATGAGACGGTGAATATCTTCCGCAGGGAATAAAATTCGACATCGAAGGATATCCGATGACTGAGGTAAACACGGTAATGGACGCTCTAAGTTTGCCCCTGCATTAAAGGAAAATGAACCGTGCTAAAAAAAATTCCGACCCACCCCTTAACGCGGGTCGTTCTACACGGTTTCTTTTTTTATTTTCCTACTCGTGCACGTTCGTACATGCCCACTTGAGCGTCGTCGTTTGCTTTATTCTCCTCTTTTTTTTTACACGGAAGGAAGGAAGGAAAGCGCAAGGAGGACGTCCGGTCCATTGGCGGCGGGGCTTTTCTCCCGCACGGAGAGGCAGATGCCATCGCACGCGCTGGACCGCGACGCCCAGCATCCCTCCCTGCCCCGGGGAAGGAAGAACATTTCACCCTTCGACGACCCCTTCGCTCGGAACCCCCTTGGGGGGGGGACACGGAGTAGGGTAAATGGAGAAAAGGCAAACGGAACAGGGTTTGGCACTCCGAGGGACCGGCGATGCTCGATTCTTCAAAGAATCCGGCATGCGATGCAATATCTAGGTATCGGAGGACCTTATACGATGAGATGGTACTTCTTGTAGTCCTGTGGACGAATACAGGAAAAGAAAGGCGTTTAAAGCTCTTTCCATGGTTGAAATGTATCTTAGGTCGACGCCTAATTAAATTAAGATTCAACAGAGGAAAATATCTTGGTTTTTATTAAATTATACAACAAATATGAATTTATAATCGATTCCAGGCAGTAAAGTTTCCTATATTTCATCGTATTCATTATATTCAACGCACTATAGTAATCGCAATCTACTGGGAAAATATAGCCTCCACATGTGCGCGAATTAGAACTCAAGGGAAAAAAACATTCCCGATTGACTGAATTCCTGATGAAATCACTCGCTGAAAACCAGCGCGGTCTCAATCCTCGTCTTTCGTTTGAAAAATAAACATTAAACTCAGTTTACGTTGGCATTCCAAAGCACTTTTTACACGGGAAACGTCATTGCGCAATTTGACGTATGTACGAATGCGCAATGCAAATTGCGTCGTGTAAATCGGTGAGTTGCTAGAACAAATGCGAGAATGCGTGGATGCGAGACGGTAAAAAAGGCCCTGCTCTAATTCCAAGCTCTAATTCTCACAATTTCAGCACGTTTTCAGTGCTTATTTGCGCAATGATATGGCCCGTGTAAAACGGCCTTACTGCATCATTTGAGAAATACTTGGTCTCAGGGATTGAAAAGGGTTCATTTAATTTTTAAATACCTAATCACTCACTGTGATTCAGCTTGAGGGTCGCATTGATGGATAAAGCAGATCTCACAACTGAACTGGAAATATAAGAGTAAATATAGAAGTGAAAGGGACAAAGATGAGGACATTTCATTTCCTCAGGAAACTAGGACACGTAAAAAATCACTCATCGGGGATTTTAATCAACTAAGACTCTTATCGCTATAAGTTGTAACTAATGCAGTCATACGAAGAGATTATCTTTACAGCACACCCCCACCTTCTTGGAAAAGTCAGCATAATATCTGCTGAGGAATTTTCCAGTAAGACTAATCCGTACTTGAAGCATAAGCCGTAACTTTCTATTCCTCAAATCTCGACCGAGGTACACCTCTCCTCAAAGTGGTGAAAATTATGGAAGGATGCGGGAAGCTGCGGTCATATAAGTCATTGAGCATAGGAAAGAAAAGAATGTTTTGGAAGTGTATGATTTAGCAAGAGGTCAACCAATGATGGAATTAATTTACTCACGGCAAAAGGTTATAGGAGGTGTCCAGTCCAAAAGCCGTCCAACATAGCCCAGTCCAGGGATGAATGTCAGGAAAGGATCAATATTTCACAACACCTAGAGTTACATATGATACAAAATAATTGATTATTCCCGGGGATCGGATTTTATGCGTCAAGTTGCATTATAAGAAAATCACACAACCGTATATGTTTCAAGGGTAAAAAATTTGATCTCGAAGAGTTCATGGAACGTGATGAAATATAATTTCGTAACACTAATTGATCTATGATTTTACGCTAAAATTAGCTTTAATGACGTCCGCACGTATGGATGCTCATTCATTTCGAACCAATGTTGCATGGCTTCATCCCGATCACAGTTTTCACAAAAACGCTTTTCTCACCCCGTCACAATTCAGAGGAAGATAATTGAATATGAAATGAAATAAAATCAGAGAGAAAAGAAGATGCGAAACTCGTCGAAATTGAGGATTCCTGACATTCAACCCTATACTGGACTTAGTATAATAATAATGTAATATATATAATTTTGTGTAACTTTAAGGCAAGGCAAAGGAAAGCATTAGTCTATCCCTTCTTGCTAGCTAAGCACTTAGGTACCTTATGTTATTTCCACCCTCCCCAGCTCCATCAGCATGTTTCCTCGATGTAGCAAAGTTAGAGCTTACCGTTCGCCTTACTCCCCCGAAAATGGACAATAAAGGTGAATACAAGGAAAAGGGATTTGGGCACTGGTGTTGTGAAATGTTCATCTCTTCCTGACATTCATCCCTGTAGTGGACTCTGTCGCACGGACTTTGAGCTGCGAAACTCGAATTACGACCCGTATCCTTCCAAAATTTCAACCACATTGAAGGGAGATGTACCGTGGAAGAGATTTCAGGAAGAAAAGGATACGAATTAGGCTACAAGTTGGGATTAGCCCTATAGGTAAATAACTCGGCTGGAATTATGCAAACTTTTTCAAGAAGGTTGGGGAGAGGTGTGAAGATAATCTCTTCATATGAGTACTATTGTTACAACTAGTTGCGATTGGAGTCTATATTGATTTAAATCCCCGCTGGGTTATTTTATACGCGCAGTAGCTTCCTTCCCTCTTCATCTCTCACTGATAGTAGTAATTCACATTTTTTGCTGCAGTGGCGACGTGTGAAAACGTAATGGCTGGAAAGGACTCCAACACAATGTTCTCGGGTGTGAATCGATGATAATGGACAAAAAGGACGAAATTTTAAATAACCCACCCTAGTTGAAGATGGACAGAGCAAGAAACCCCCCCCGAGTCAGAGCACGAAAAATTCGAGGACTTCATCCAAGATAGGTACTCCTTGGTATTTCCACCCTCATCAAGAAGTCACGTGGTACGCCGTACGATGGTATTTTATTCCATTACCCCTCCTTCCCATTCAGCCGTTACATAATGAAATGTAAAAAAAACTTTATAATTCCACAAAAATTTAATTCTGTATCACCAAGGTTTCGAATTGGTACGTCAACATCTGGTACATTTGCATAGAAGACAGAGAGTAAATAATCAAACGCAAATTCATTTTAAACAATTCCAAAGGTGAGAGAACGGACACCCTTACTCAGAACTTTGGGTTATTTTTTGAATTATTTGAAATGAATTTGAGTGTAACTATTTCTTCTCTGTCTTCCATGCAAATGAACCAATTGATGACATGTCACCTACCTAGGTCGCATAGTATTTAATTTATGGAGTTACAAAAGGAGGAATTACATAGTTTCTTTTACATTTCATTGTGTTAAGTCGATTCCATGAATTCACGCGCGAAACAACGTATTACAGTTACTTCTTCTGGATTGATTTTCTCGAGACCTTCGCTCCGGATTCCTTTTAGCAGCCTAACGTGGAACAAGTACAGCGAGAAGAATAGGGATAGGCAAAAGCATGCAAGAGTCATCCCTAATTCACTAAAAGGAGAAGAAATGGTTCGAATAGGATGCGAGTGGAACTTCCACTTCAAATTGCGCCTGAATTTCGCAAGCACTGGAAATAACGATTAAACTTCAATTGAGGCATAAATTTCGGCGCAAGGCCGCGAGAGGGCATCGCGGGATATCGCGCTGGATGCACCGCAATATCGAACAGTCTCCCGTCTGCATCCTAGATTACCATACTATCATGTTTTTATTGGGAGGACGTGGGAAAGAGGTGGGAGGGTGTGGGGCGGGGGGTCGGGAGAGGGGCTGCCGGCGGCGGCGAAGTCACGTGGTACGCCGTACGATGGTATTTTACTCCATTACCCCTCCTTCCCATTCAGCCTTTCACCCCCCTCAACCCCCCACTCTCCAAACCGCCTCCCACCCCTTCACCTCCGACGCCGTTTTATATGCGTAGACCGGAGGAGCAATGAATATTCGATGCACGGGGCAAAAGTGGCTCGAGCGATAAAGTGATAAAAGGCGATTATGCTGTTTTATGAGGACTTGTGTCGAATTCCGGGGGAAGATCAAACGGTCGGTTTGGCGGCGGAATCGAATGAATATATATATATATATATATATATATATATATATATATATATAAAAGGCGGTATTAATTTTAACGTCGAATCCTCTACCTTTTCCTATCTCTCTCTCTTTTTCTATGCTCAAAGTGGATTTCTGAAGAGTACAATCCGAGGGCTTTTTATTTATTTTTCTCTGGGGCGGGGATCCACGTCTGCGCGCGAAAGATATGTGCCCATCTCCTCTTCCTCTGGTTCCTCCTCCTTTTGAATCATCAAACGGAAACCGCTCACCATCTTCTTCTCCCGAACTCGATCACCGGATTTCCTTCCCGCGTCGACAGATCGTTCTCGCCCGAGGGATGGATGGAAGTGTGCGCAATCGAAACGGCGAAGTGCACATTGTGCCGCGATGAAAGAAGCTCAGCATATGCCGGGATGCGATGCCGCAATAAATATCTTTCTGAATGATCTGATAGTCAGGGGCCAAGATATTATTTGAGGACCCTAGAAGCCAAGGGTTGCAGGTGAAATTTTTATAATTTTGGAGATAAGTACAGATAATGGTTAGTAGGGTATACAATATTGTTGCGAAAAATGGATACGAGTGAATCATTGAATCTATTACATATATACTTATCATTTTTTACTTGTATCCCTTAGACACAGCAATATTGTGTACACCACTAACCATTATGTGCACTTACTTGCATCTTCAAAATTATAAAAATTGCAGTTGGCTTCTAGAGTCCTCATTTATTTGAAATGGTTTTAAAGTTGAAGATTGTCGATTAGTGTTCAAACAAAAGAACCGGAAACTAAAAATGCCTCATTGCATTTTGCCGAATGATGAAAATAAGATAAATGGATATGAGATAGAAAAGTTTTTTTTTAAGAACAAGCGTTGATAGCTCGATTATTGAAAAAATAATTGAGCTAGTCAATAGGTACTTCGGGGGGAAGTAAATCGAGTGAAAGAATTAATTAGATACTATATAAAAAGGTAATGACGAGCAGTTGACTATCAGATAACTTACGAAGAAATTAGTACCCTGGAAATGAAGACAATTATTGACCAATTGCATGTTATCTACGTTCTTGAGGACAGTTGTAAAATATCGGTCATTATTTTCCACGTGCTCTGTATAGAACTGGGAGGTAAAATTTTGTGCCTAAAATAGTGGGTACCTTATCTAAAATGGATACTTCCTACGTGCGAAATAACGTTACCTATTTCAAAGGGAACTCTCTAGTTTAAAATATCTAGTGGACAAATAATGAATCTACCTCCAGGGCTTACTTTGTCAAAAGAATGTCAATTTTACCAAGTCATTTGAAAGGTAACGGTTTCTGAAATATCCATATATACCGCGTGTCATCTGCTTCCGAATTCGACAACCGGATTTCTTCTCCGCGCCTCAGTAATGGGAGCCTACGGTATCCAAACTATGATGTGCAAATTTTGTCCCCATGAAAGATATTCATCAAGCTTCAAGTGGCGTTGCTATAAATATCGTTCCGAATCCTGCAATTGGGGCTTATGAAGCGTAGCCCACAAAAACGTTACTTAGCCTACCTTGGTTTATAATAAACAAAAAAATAGTTAAAAGTACCTTTAATCACACCTCAAATCGCTCATCAATCTTAAATGGTTTGTAGAGGGCGCATAGTAGTTTTTGTCCCTTGATTAGGCAAACAATCTTCCTTAAGACTGGTTAATTTCAAGAAAAATTTCAATCATTTTTATCCAATCCCAGTGATATTGCAAGCCAATGTAATCAACGACTTTTATGGACATCAAATCAATATTTGCTATGCTCCCCTTAGGCACCAATACCTATGAACGATATTGCTAAGGTATATTACTACATACGTCATGTCACGTATTATAAATTCCGTCCAGGCACTCAGAATTATTATCCCCTTGTCTTATCTAAATATAAAGTTAGTGCGTTTGATTTTCTTTCGTTGAAACATTTGGCATTCTTTACACCAATTACATTTCATCAACACAAATAGCCAACTGTACAAAGATTGGTACGAATCAGTTCTCCACATGGCTCTCTCATCAGCCAACGTTTTTGATACTAAAATATTTATTCAATTTAAAGTCCTTAATAACTTAACCTATGCAACTCATAACTCACGTTTAGCGACACTTTTTTTGTAAAGATCTTTTGGAAACATTAATCAAACATTTCAAACGAACAAAGTAGGTAACTAATGCAAAGGAAAAGTAATAATTCGGTGTATGATGTATCAAGAATATTTATCGAAGGAGAAAATTATCCAGTCCCTCGCTATTGGCATTATTTCATATTCGCCCCAGGTCAAAGTCGATACATCGTAATATATGATAGAGCTCTATTTCACCGACGCACGAATTACGGCCACGGACGGCTATGGGATTCCCCAACGTAATATATTATTATTATAATAATTATTTCCCGAGCACATCTACCCTTGAACATATTGCGAATTTCAGAGCGCATGATAAATTATTCATTGCGATCAGCACCGTGTTCCCAGGAGTGAGCGGTAAAAAAAACTCCCGAACCTCCGGGCGAATAATCCACGGGTACACCGAATCCCACTTTGTTATTCAAACATAATGATGTACGACTCTAATTCCCATTCGGGCTCGCATGCCTATAAATTGGATGTTTTCTCGGATCCCTTAAAAATTTCGGCCGTATTTGCGAAAATAAAAAAAATTATTCCCAACTTCATGAGAGCGCCGATGTGTATACGCCGATATATAAAAATAATATGAGAATCCTTGGAGCACCCATCATTTTCCAGCTTTTTTTGAAAACTAATCCCGGACACCCAGGCCCGAACGGAAGCTTTAAGCTTTTTACGAGCCAAAGTGAAGAGGGGATCAGGATGCGTTCAGAAAATTTTCGCGGGCCAATTTTATTTTTCTTCCTCACTCGTAAGGCCTTGGATTTCCCGGAATGGAACGAATGAAGGTGAAGGGAAGGTCAACGTGTGGATCCGTTCAAATATTACCTTCCTCAAGGAGATAGGGAATATTTATGAGTGGAAGAGCGTCGTACTTACAGCTTAATAAAATCGACCGCAGATGAAGTAATTAGTGGTACCTAGGGCTGTTATATAGGAAACAATCAAATACATTTATGTTCTAATCGTAGGTATTCCAGTTTGTAGAAAAAGATTCATTTGTATTCTGCGTAACGTATACTTGTCAGTAGTTGAAAATATATCATGTTTCGTATCGCTACTATTACACTCGCATTATTAAATAAATGGATACAAAAATTAGGGATTCTATGAACATTTTTCATTGAGGATAGATATAGCTTCTCCTCAGTACCTTAAGGGATGTGAAGTGTTTATGTATGAATAGTATCTACATCTACATCATCAATATGCAGGCGATATAGGAGGATAAAAAGTTAAGTAATACAACGAATTTTGGTAGTTTACAGCAATGTGGCCTGCTTACATCGAGGCATAGGTTACTTTACCCGCTCAGCAGCAGTCTATCTGTCCAGAATGGACCACATTACAGCCTCACACAAGGAACCATTGACATATAAATATATTCAATGTCAAGGTGGAAGGGTAAATGTTCGAGAAAACCAGTGGAAAGAGTCGGGTCCAAAGGTCTGAGTTCAGCGTAAAAATAAAAATTGGTGATTTATAATTAAACAAATGAGTTTATTTCTAACTATAAGATATCAACGACGCGATAAATTGGTGAAAAAACACTATTGCGCAACGTAAAATAAATTAAAATCGATTCCCATGAATTGTCCAAGAAATTTGATTCCCAAAATATACATAACTTAAATTTCAACGTAAAATATTTTGAACTAATCAGGCGTAAATATAAAAAGTTCGGCCATATTTTTATCATTATTAGCTATAAATATTGAGCGATACAGTGATAATTTTGCATAATTCTGTTAAGGGCGGGAACATTATAGCATCATTAAGGAATTAAGTATAGCTGAACAGCCATATAAAGGACAAGTCAATGGATTTATGTATTGAATATTCCCCTCTATTGACGAAAGAAATCAAACATAGGCAGCGTTAAAATTGTTTTTAAATCCACATCCTTTCGCTCTAGCCCTAGGCTCTACTACGAATATTACAATGTTTTGCCTACTTACGTTCAGCCATAAAATTTTGTCATTCGCCATAAATTGATGATTCTCTTATATTCCATATTTTGATGATTTTAAAATTTTAGCCACAAATGAGGACCCAAAAAACTTAATTAACATTTAATATTTTGCGATATAAAATAACATTTAATTTTTGGAGATATATTTAAATACATTTATAAAATTAAAATAAAAGTGTGGATTTCATACACACCATATGGATGCAATGCAATCGTATCAAGTGACCGTTATCGAAACCAAGTGATTAAAGGTTGGAAATGTTCAAATTTATTTTCACACTATCATAAGCATAACCTCTGATTCGCAGCATTTTTTCATTATACTCGTTCTCTCGTTCGGTACACCTTGCATAAAAGTATTAATCGCTTAAAAAAAGGCCTTAGAGAGTTTTGTTGACAATGTCCCATTTTTGATATTCCTTTCTGATCGTATAGTGATGCTTTCAGCCGATGTTTTCACATTTTGATATTTTTGAACGAATTTATGGAAGACTTTGGTAGAAATAATTATAATTTCTCGAAAATTTGTCCCACAAAGCAAATTTCAGAGCGCATGATAAATTATTCATCGCGATCAGCATGATGTTTCCTCCAGTGTACGTAAAAACACCAAAGTTTTCCGGCCAAAAAGCCGTGGGGTAACCGAATTTCACTTTGCGACTCAACTTCGTTAAACATACATCATTGACCGCTTGGTCAAATATTGAATTCTGAGTGTTTTCGAAAATTGAGGTAGAAATATTAGCTGGATAATCGGCTGGGCAACTATCGACACAGGTTAACGGCACTTGGGGAATAAAAAGTAAAATATTATCGTGCCACCTAAGCATGGAAGGAAAATGCTTGGAAGACAATACTTGGAAAAAGTTTTTGCAAAAGTAATGTCATAAGCTCTATAATAGGAATGAGGCAGCATATTTGTTAATGAAGTTTAATGATATTGATTTGAACTCCTTCACTCCCAAATCAATTGTTTGCGAGTTCACTTCGTGGATTGTACCATGATTGAATAAAAAAAAAAACTTTGTTATATTTCACAAAATAACTGTCAAAGCATCCACTGGTTACGACCTTTTAAGGTCATTATCAAGAGGTTTCTGTTGTCTCCTAACTGTTACTTCTTGATAAGGGTGGTGGGTTTGGTGGAGTGGTTAGAGGTTGTCTTCCTATCCCATGGGCTCGGGTTCAAATCCCGGCGATGGCAGAGAATTTTTAGAGGCTGCCCAATACCTCCTTGGAAGGTGAGTGGAGGAAATTTCAAGCGCAACACTCCGTCCATCGGATAGGACGTTAAACCGTGGTCCCATTGGCGCCTTCCGATAGGAGTAGGCTAATGACTACGCCTGGTTTCTCTCCACCCTTCCCTATTTACCCTTCCCTAATGGCGCAAATGACCTCAACAGTCGATCGCCTCCTCCGAACATCATACCATACCACTTGATGATTTCTTGAAAAGATCGAAACCGCTAGAGATTTTAATAAATATTGTGTGGAGTATATATTATAACAAAATTTAGTTTTGATCCTATCACCCTTCACTCCCGTCGATAAGAAAATACGGGTGAAAAAAGACCTTAAATATCATCACAAGCCTAAGTCTTAGACATATTTTTTGAATAAAACTATTCGGTTAATCCCACTGAAAATTCATCCAGTGTTTGAAAAGTGGCAGCACACGTGCACAGGTGAAAGCGGAAGGAGACGTGGGTGACGGGAAACATGTTTCCACCGCCCGCAAAGATTAAAAAAGGAATATTTAATCGAGAGGAAGCCATGCGAGAGCATTTTACTCCGAATAACAATAACAAGGCACCCAGAAATGCTTTTGTCATTAGGGATGCTGAAAGTGAAAGGTCGCGGTAGGGAGTGTGCCGGACAGGGAGCAGAAAGGGACGAGGGAAGAAGAAATATAAGGTACGCCGAATATATGGAGGAAATAAAAAAGGTGGCGCGGAAAGGAAAGAGGCTGCGAGGAACAGTCAGAGACAGAAGTAGAATATAAGAGGGGTGGGACATCTCGGTTCCAGACCCCCTTGCTCGAAAGCCCTGTGCATCATCATCATCATTGTGAAGCCGCGACCATTCCTTCCTCTCTATCCTATCCTTTCACTCCACTCCTCCAACCGAAAAAAAATACCCTTCCCAGGAGGCTCTCCTTCACCATTCCCCCTTCCTTGCATTTCAACCCTCTCCTCTTGAGCTGTGTCGTTCATAAATGAATCGTTCGAAATGAATGGTTCAGTGGCACGATACGAATGAACCAGGTCATATTCGTGGTTCTCTCCTTCTTACGGGTTTTCACCAGGGTTGGCAAGTGAAACGAAAGTAAAAACTGGTAAAATTTCAATAGTTTCGTTCCCGGAGGCGAAATGCAGAAACGAAACGAAAAAGGATTAAACCCGGGGAGCTAAACTCAGGGTCGAAACGAAATCGTAGTCAAAACTACTTCGGGTCGAAAATAAACAAAACTCTGGGACGAAACGAAACACAGTGTTTCGCACCGGAGGGACCACGTATGTACTTCACCTTCGAACAGTTTAGTTTCGACTCACACACCGAGTATGAAGTACGTTTGAATGAAGTAGGGCTTCGGCCTACCGCCATTAGATGCACGGGGCACTCATATATTTACCACTGACAGGAGAACGGTGAACGCAAACTGGCCATTCGATTTTTAAGCTCAATGTTTTAACCTCCCTACACGCATATCAAACGTAATGGGCCGACACTATTCCCTCTTACTCCCCTCCACTAAACTTCTGGGATCGAAACTTAACTATGAGCGGAGCGGAGTTTCGATTAATTTAGTTTCGTTCCCTGGAGTAAAGTTTCGTCCCGGGTCGAAACTAAACTCCTTGGTGATTTTAATTTCGTGCGGGAACGAAACTAAACCCAAGCCTCGTATTTTCGTTTCGGCCCGGAATACCTCTTGCTATCCTTGGTTTTCACCGCGTTCACAGTCATAGTTTGACGACAGTTTCGCCGGGATCCCAAAAGGCTTCTTCAGGTCGAGGTGCCGATATCGTTCGTTCGTTCGCGCACAAATATGACCCCAGTATACAATGGGTACTGGTCCGCTCGCCGGTGAGTAAATATTCTCCCACTTCAGCGGTTTTTATCGTGCGTTTTAACGCGTATTAAGGGGAAAATGACAAAATAAGTTAAGGGGACCAGTATCATCTTTCCAGTTCAATTCCATTGTATCTCCAGTGTAGATTGAGTGTGCTCCAGAGACCGGCCAATCACAGCGTGGCAGCGAAGAACGGGGATATGAACTTAGCCAAAATGCCTGTTTATTTCTCTCCCTCTTTCGCATGCCGACTTAATCTCTTAACAATACTTCAATATCCGAAACATAGTTCTTACACTTAGAATGGTTCAGACAAAAATCTAATCCTTACCATCTTCACTTGAGTAATGCGTTAAATGGTCAAGGCGATCGATCCATTATCCTGGTAATAGTGTTTTAGGTCCATACTGACTATGCGCCATACTTCAAATGACGATTTTTAAGAATTAATTATGAAAAAACTTGATAAATCGACCTCAGTTACCGAGCCTCAGGGTCCCGCGTCGCGTAGCTCAGACTTGACGCGCGATCGAAAAATGACTCTCATTTCCTTGGTCGCACACTTTTTTCCAAGATTTCTTCTCAGTATTCTTAGGAAATTTCTATTTCACACTGTGATGTAAATTTCCCGATTACCATATTTCGTAAACGAAAGATAATGTGTACTTTATATAAAATTTCACGCGCAAAATGGGTACGCCATTTTGTGTTGTAAAACCATGCAGATGTGCACCAAAATCTTCAAAAATCACGAAAAATATAGCCAAAGCATCTGTTCAGAGGAGTATTGTGTTTTTTATTCCATAAAAATCATACAACTATAACACCACCTGCTTAAGTTTAAAGATTTCTGTAGAAAAACGAGATCGCGCGCGTTTTTGAAAAATTGGTCATGTTTGAGCTGCTGTTCTCAGCTACGAATCAAGTGTATGTAAAATGGCATACATATCCATAATCAACCATCATTTATGAGTATTCATGTTAAGTTTTAAGTCCTTATCTCAAAAAAAGCCATTTTGGACTTTTGTCCGGCTTTTTCCGATTTCAGACCACTGTGCCACGGTCTGAAGACGCTTGGTGAAATTCCGGCGAAACTGTCGCCAGCCTCTGCCAACCAACGCGGCGATACTCCGGAAGATGGAGGATCCATGAATCCAGAACCCCAAGGAATACTACGAGCAACATCGAATTAGATCATAGTTTCCTCTTCTAAGCATTTAAAATAAAATATTTACACAACTCCTCCTCTTCCACCTTGCTCATTGGAAGGATATATTCACGAGCATGACTAACCAGCATGAAACACCATTGACATATAGCGCTCTGTGTTGGGCTATTATGTTAGAATGAATTGACGATCTTCTTCGGTAAGCTTGGCCGTGGTCGTTGCAGTCACGACTTAAAAAATTTTCGGTTTTCGGCCGTTCTTAATATTTTACTAAATGTGATACCTCCCATTCCTGCCATCAATGCTCCTTGATGAAACTTTTGAAAATTAGAAAAATCGTTATTGGTCCTCGGAAAGTTTTGGCTCGCACTCATCGACAAACGGTCTTCGTTGATCTACTGTACTGAACCTGCTCCCTACCCATCTCCGAGGACGTTAAAAATAAAAATAAATTTTAGAAGTCATAAATTAATCGCTTGAAAAAGGCCTCAGAGCTATTTCTCGACAATATCCCATTTTTGAAATTCTTTTCTGATAGTCGATTACGAAGTTGGGTTGAGAGAAGTTCAGTACACTGTAGGACATAAAAGATCGTTTATCGAGGCGCGGGATCTAAAGTCTTCAGAGGACCAGAAACGATTTTTAAAAATTTCTTACTCATATATTTAAGTTATTTATTAAATTACAATTTTCCTAAATTTTAAGTTTAAAACTATTTTTAAAATCTTACTTTGTCTTTAGCTCAGAATTCCCACTTTCAAATTCTGTGTGAAGACTTCATGCCTTTGTAAGAATACGATAAGCTTTGTTCTTCTGATTGAAATTGTTTTCCTAACTTATCTTCTCAAAACGTATTCAATAATTAGCTTTACCGCCGGTTCATACATCTCCGTTGGGACAGTAGGAGGGTAAATGTGTGGAAGATTTGAGCTTTGATTCTAGTGGTATTTTGATAATTAAAAAGTTGTATACTATTGATTGGGTTGATGACTTCTACTGCTACACTTAAAAATAATTGGTGGATAAGTTTCCGAATGCAATGTCTTGCAGATATAAAATATCCATTCAACCACATTTAGTCCACCAACCAATATCACTAAAATAAGTTTGGAATTGCAAGGGGAATCTAGATTTGCCAGGGATAAAATAAAACATGCATGGATTTTTTTGTTCATATTTGACGCAAAAAACCTGAGATATTTCCAGGCTATAAAAGAAAAGATATTAAAAAAACTTCACCCTGTACCAAGGATAAGCTGCGGCAATTCGAAATTTTTGGAGATATTGACAAGGAGTTTATTTGAAAATTATTGATAAACGGTTTCATTAAACCGGAAAGTCATTTAATAAGTGAGATACCCATAATATCCTTAAATATACGTATTTGGGGGTGAGAAGCCAAGGGGTGCAAGTGATTATTTTATAAACAAAATATATTGAAACATGGTGGCCAAGGGGTGCGAGTGGTTTTCTGTTCTGAGCTGGCACGTGTGGAAAATCACGTGCATTATTTAATATCTAGTCGATCTCGATTATTTTCTCTACCGAATTTCTGTACCTAACTCTGTCTCGAAAAAATCACTTCCACCCCTTTGCTTCTCATCCTCTCATATATCATTAAACAAGCCACAATGCTCTAAAGAAATCCTTACATATACGCGGATTTTGTTCAATTAGTGCATACATTTGGATTTAGTCCAGTCCGCTGAATTATGCCTACTTTCGTCCATTAAGAATGATTTAAAGGACCGACTCATTACCAGGAGCCAAATAAAATGAACCGGATACTTGAAATGAACCTGAATTCTCACATCTACCCTTCACCGACCGAAAAGGAGGCGGAATGAAGAATGGGCGCATCAACGGACTCAGAAGACCAATTTTTCAGCATTGAAAACGGATAACGCAGGGTGAATATCTCGTAACCCCCACCAGTCCCACATGGCCAGAGGCATTCCCTAACTCACATGTATATTTTTCCCCGATCTCGAGATAGCGGTGCGTAATTGAAGAGAAGATTGCTCTCCGGTATATCTTTCCCTTTGTGGACGTGCAGTGTCCTTTCCCCTGTCGTATTAAAAGGGCACACACAACGATCCGACGATTCGTTATATAAAAAAAGAAGAATGTGAGCCTGATAAGCCTGCCAGTTTGCTTTCTCCGCTGCCTGCCTGCGCCCTCGCTGGGGAAGGATATATATTCTCGAGCAGGGCTTATCTGCAGGAAGCGTCATTGGCGGGTAACGCTCCGGTTTGGTTATTATGCTCGATAGGCTTTTTATCCAAAAATTCTGGGAAAGCGTGATGAATGTCGCGAGCACGGGGATCACAACGCTATCCGCTCCCGAGCCGCTGTGGGGGCGATACCACTTATTTATCTAAAATGCTCAATTAAACTTTAATTTCAATTAGATCACTCATTCACTTAGTCGGAAACACGGAGTTAGTTTTTTTTAGTAACGCAACTTAAAGTACCGTAATCCTTCACACTCCTAGCAACTGCGAGAGAAGCAAGGAAATACAAAACTAGTATTTTTGTAACGTAACGTAAAATAATTTACAGTCACAGCAGCTGTTAGGTGAAGCAAAGGTCGATTTTAGCGTAGGAAAACATAGGTGCATCGAGCAGCCAGCAGCTCAGAAACTCAATTAGTGATTTACTTGATTCAATAATATTTTGAAATTCAAGCATTATATGCATGCATTAAATTTTAAAGTTATACTCTATTTTCTTTTTTATTTTCGGGAATCGCAACAAATGTCATTTGATACTGAATGAAAATGCAACGAATGAGGTACTACAGAGGGTATTGAAATTGATTTTAAAATAAGTATATGCCAACGAGTTAGCAGATGTTGCTTTCACTTCCACATTTAAGCTCAATTTTTATATTTTTAGACTTTTTAGGACCACACAGAGATCCGTAGACAAAGTATTCCATATCATACACTCAAAGAATTCGTATCGCACGTTGAGTCAAGAGGACTACAACTCATATACAGCCCTAACGTCAAACTTTCATTAAAACAAATTTTGATCAACCATAATTTTTAAAATACCAATATTTTCCAAACCTATTCTCAATCAAGCTTTGGAGAATGTAATGCCACGATTTCAGATCAAAGCCCTAATTTCTTTACATTCTAAACAGGTTTACTGGTTCGAAAAAATTATTACTGATGAAAACTCTGGAGATTCTACGTATTTTACCTAGATGCTGACATCCTACGCAAGCACTATGGTCATTGGCAAAGAATATAAAATGAGGAATCCATACTAAAATGTTTTTGCTTGAGTCATGGACATTCTTGCGACTAAGTTAGTACAGATACAATTTATTAGAACTAAATTACGATAAAAAATAAATAAACTTAATTGTAATTAGGTTTATGCGTCACTTGAGTTAGTTTAGATTTAAAAACCCGAAGAAATTATGGCAGGCATCAAATCAACTCGTAATCAATTCAAATTCATCGATAAATATTTTTACTCCCTATTTATGCGACATAACAAGACATAATACCAGCCTGCTTCATTTTTACTTGATGTAGGAGCATGGCACATTGGATATTGGAACACTTCGAGAACTGGTTTAGGGGAAAATGAGATTTATTTGAATTGATTACGAGTTGATTTGATGCCTGCCATAATTTCTTCGGATTTTTAAATCTAAACTAACTCAAGTGACGCATAAACCTAATTAAAATTAAGTTTATTTATTTTTTATCGTAATTTAGTTGAGATTTATTTCCTTAAGAGAAAATATTTTCGCCATCCCAGAAATGAGAATATGTCAGTTTATTTCATTTTGTAATGTCATTGTTTCCCTGGGCGATATCCCTGAGACCTCAGTTTACCATATTTACATACTTGTGAACCTTCTTTCCCAGATACACCAATTCTCAGATTAATTTTTCTTCATTCGGAAGAGACCCAAGGAGAATTCGAGGAGTATGCTTGCTAGCCTCTCCCTCTTTTCACCAGAATCATCATTCTTTTGTTTTCTTCCCATCGTATACCAATAAATCGATTGCATAAACCAATATGCGTAGTCAGCTCGAGTTGATAAAGGAAGACAGCATGAGTTTTGTCAATCGAAAATCATTCCGGGCAAACTCGAATGACACTGAAAGTTTACAGCTTCGAGCTCTATTGATTTTTGATAATCTATTTTTAAATTTTCCAGATTGAGCTACACCCAAATTAAGAGAAAAAAGTTTTCAAGGAAAAGAAGTAATACATTTTTTATCTTCTTCATTAACAGTAAAATATATGAGCTATGATTATCTTCGGGACAAAATCATTGTTTAATTTCATTCAGGTGACATATGATATATGTGTGGTTTTAGTAAACAACATGAGTGAAATAAACAGTGAAATTCTTCCAACGTGATTGAAAATATTACCTTGAAGGGAACTGAAATCAATTCCCCACGAGAGATCTAAATTTCCTCGAATAATTTTCAAGTTCGGCTCGAGTTCACAAAAAATGTCCTCTAAACGAATAAATATTTCAACCCAACCTAATGAATCCTGAAAGTAGTTAGAAATTAGTTTTGAGAAGCGAATGCCGATTGTCATACTTATGAGGCTCAATTCCCAGTTGCATAAGAAGTAATTGAAATAGATTCATTGAATTACATAAGGAACAACTGGTCAATGATTTATCAAATATCATAACTTTCATGAAAACTAATAGGGCCTAAAAATTGAGCAGACAAGATGGCTTTATAAAGCGTGGTTGTGGTTTTGGTTATTATTTGGTTTTGGTCCCTATAATAATGAAGGATTATAATTTGATATGGTGTTTTAATGCATATAAATTGACAGCTAGTATAACAAATTTGATGTTTCCGAGACCAAAAATTTACAGAAAACTATAAAATATATGTGCATACATAAATACACACATTGATTTCATCTTTCGATAATTTTCTATTTCATGAAATAGAACTTAAGGAGAAAGCAAATCCTTATCATGCGCTTCCACCGGTTATTTATGCCTTTCGAGGTAAAAGATCTACAGAAAACTATTGAATGTATGCACTCCAATAAAAAGATACATGTAAATTTTATTCGTAGTTGCAGTAGCATTCATATTTTAGGGTGCGTCTGCAGCTAAGGCTTCTTTGCACCAATTGCTGACTGGAGAATAAAAAATAATCATAATAATACTGATATAAAACAAGTCCGATCTTAGTGAAACACATTTAATCCGTTCTATTGAATGCATGCAAATGAGGTACAAAAATTCCACATGGGAAAAATCATTTCGCGGGATCCAGGTTCACATCCCCGACAAAGAAAATAGTTTTTCTCCAATGAAAATTTTGAACCCCAAGAGTTTCCTTCAAGATGCCATGTAGAAGTAATCTTTGAAAATTCTCAGCGAAGAGATATCCGCGAAAATATGTAGGGATTGAAAAAATTATCTTTATTAAATTAGTGAGAAAAAATTAATAGCTTCTGCAGGCATGATAGATTCAGCGAGTAAAAAAGTATAAATGCCTCAGCAAACAAAGGAGAAATCGAATCAAATTTTCCTCCATCATGAAAAGCAAGTTTGCAAAAAAATAGGATTATTCATAAGTAAGCATTTTCCTTCCTTCCCATTTTTATCTCACTCAGTGAGAGCAGCTCAGACTAACTCGGTTAACATGGTTGAGGAAAGAATTGACTTAATTGTCTTTCTGAGGAAAAAAATGATTTCATGAAAGGGTGCTCCCTATCTGCTCAGGGGAATATTATTTAAATTATGAGGGTCCAAAAATATTTTTAAAAGAGCTGCAAAATATAGCAACATCCATGTAATTACTGGTGAAGGAAAATTTAAACGTAGTCACGGTGTATTTTTTTGCCTGAGACTAACAGTTAAGTCCCATTTCACTCCGCATGCTATTTTAAATTTAGCGAAAACGATTTTAAATGTAAAGTTAATAATTACAATTGCAAATTTTGGTTCGAGTCACTAAGAGGTGTAAAGTTTTAAAAATTACTCCAATTGAACTGGGCACTTCTCACCAATGCCAATATCAGTATTAAATTTTGGTATTACTTATGGTTAGTTTATATCTGATGAGTTTCATCTAATACTTAATTATGTTGTAAAATAAACTTATGGCAAATAAGTCAAATTCCACCGAAGTTCTTTATAGATATTAAATTGTATAAGAGGTAAATTCTATTTATAAATTAGTTTCATATTAAATGCATAATTTATAAAAGAGATAAAAAGTGTGGTTCATGATGGCCATAATATGTAACATGCAAGCTATATGAAATAAAAGTGTGCATACTCTCGGGTTAAATATTTTGATATAATATTTGACATAATAAATGCTGGTAACACTATAGATGTACACAAGGTGTGTTCAGAAATTAACGGGAATTTTTAAATGCCGCGAATGTAGAGAATCCGATTGTCCAATGCTTATATTATGTTGGAAATATGCCCCAGAGATACAATAAAATATTCATTGTTTACTTTGTTTGCGGCAACCGCTAAGGTTAGACTTTTTTTATGAGCTCAGCGATTTTCATTTGTTAGAAGAAATGAATCAAATAATGATTACAAAGCGAAGAATGTTAAAAAAAAACGAAGTGCTACAAAGTGTGTGAAATGTTAACAAAAGCCTATTGTGAGTCTGTTTTGTGCCAAATAAGAATTTTAGAGTGGTATAAGTGTTTCCAATATTGCCGTGAAGAAGTTGCAGATGACTGACTCCCCCAAACATCATTAACCGATGGAAACGTGGAAAAAGTGAGAGTAATGGTTACAAACATCTAATCTAATGGGGAATATTTTGAAGGCGACAAAATTAATGTAGACTAATAAATAAATATTAAAAAATCCACTTATTTTATGAACATACCTCGTACTTGCGTACTAATATAACGTCATTCCTTCGAAACTTTTGAGGTAAATTTAATATAAGGTTTTTATTATACGTCTTATTGTTTGATAGTAAGATTTTTTCCTTCTGAATGGGCTAAATTCAAATAAATTTTACCTTCCAAGATTTGTTTCGGAAGTTATTTGAAGTTATATACAATTTACTGTTTTCGTTCCGCCTTCACTTCGGTTATACTAATATTAATAAAATACTATAATTAGCCTGAGTTTTTAGACCCATATTATTAGAACATGCGTGGAGCTTCGATTGATGAGTAGTTATGCAGAAAGACTGAGTTAAGGAGTGGAGCGGGAGGCCAAGACAGGAGAAAGGCCTGAGGGGAAAGGCAGGATTAGAATCTGTAACGTGCCTGGAGGAGCCTTCCCTTGCTGCCTGACCTTGAAATGAATTATAAGCCAAGATTAGCACCTCATAACTATGATAAACCGCTTCGGTTAGCATAATAATTTGGACCCTCCTCAGGAATTTTATCGCTGAGCCACGTGGCCGAAATCTGGAGAAAAAAAACTTTCATCCTTTTTCGAATATTCCCTTCGGCATTTTAACGAGGCCTGCATGGGAGAGCCATCACTCAAGAGGGAGACTCCCGATCGGATGAACAAGGATATTCAGCTCATGCATCCCGGTATTCAGGGACCGAGCATAAACATCTCGGAAAGATGCGATAAGGAAGACCTGGACTGTAAAGCTAAAAGGGTAAAAGGCAAAGCAGCATGAGATATGACTAAATTCTTAATGGATATATATGTGAGCGGAAAAACCTGTAAGATTTCCAATGATGTATTTATTTCTTTTTCAACACCCATTTCATCCGGGAAATCGCTTCTCTTATCAAAAACATTTGAGGAAGACGATAGTTTACCCAGAAACTGCCTTCCCCACGCCAATTTAAACGGCGTCGAAAATTTGCCCTTCCAATAAAAGTCGTTCCTCCAGCATTTTTTTTTCTTCCTCGAGACCCCGGGGCGATAGACGTTCAACTATCTGTCTCGTGCTTTCCCTTCCTCCTCCCGCTCGCAATATCTTTCCGCTCTCCTAACACACACTAACACACACACACACAAATGCACACACCCACCCACCACTACGCCTAAAGCTTCCATAATCGTGACGTGGATAGGAAAGGATGTTGGGGAGAAGGGTAAAAAAATATGTATGGGGAAAGGAAGACTCAATCCCCTTTAATACAAAAAAGGGTGTGAGGGATGAGAGGATAAAATTAAAGCCTGCTCGTCAAAATCTCGATTCCCTTCCGTCTCTCCAAACCCGTCCTATCATTTTGTTTACGATAAACACTTCCCTTCTCCTGCCACTCACTCTCCTGTTTCGGTGCGTACGTGAGTATATGGATGCATGTGGAAATATGTACAATGTTCCACACGCATAGAGATGGAAAAAATGTCTGTCAAAATCGATCTCTCGATTTTTAATCGAAAAGAAAAGTTCGACTTTCCAACAAAAATAGAAATTTGGACCGAAATATGGATTAATCAACTGTTAAAACTGTGATAAACCGACTGTTGTTTTCTTTAAACACAGTTTTTACAAAAACACGTTTATTATAAATTCGAAAAAAACTCAAATTACATATTTGAGAGGCAGAAAAAAATGCATCCCTACACTCATACTTCTCGACTTCATTATCAGTTTATCATCAGCGTGTTGCTCGGCTGAGTCGTTAATATAACCATGAAGAAAACAGAAATCGTTGCCAAAAATGTTGCATTAGAGACTTCTCTTTCCGAAGAGGTCTTTATTTTTTCTTTTGACTCTGAAATAATCACAACTATGGGGTGAAAAAAAAAGGCGATGATACAAATCAAGTACAGATTCCAAATACCGTTAGAGGATTAGGCCACACAATAAAATAGGAGGCGCAACATATCATCCGCAATTTCCACCAAAATTGCGTTCCTCTTCAGGAGAAAGATACGGAGTCCGTACAACTCAGGAGAAAGACAAAACCGAGGATGAAACATCGAAAAATATCGTTGTAATGTTCTATATTTTCCTGCAGTCGCAAATCGAGTACAAAACTCCTTTGGCTCATTAGAAAGGTTTTAAAATTATGTAAAAATAGACGAGAGATATATACGATGCGATGCCTGTGATCAATGAGTGAGCTTTTTCACTACTTATTTACGATTTGGTAATTATGCATTCCACAATTCATCAAGGTATTCAGCTTTGTAGAAATTCTGAACATTCCCACCTCTCTCCCAATCTCTCACGAAGCTCTCGCAGGCATCTAGCAAGCAAGCTTTTGGGTGCAAAATTAAGTTCGTAATGCCCATCAAACTCGCATTCCTCTTCGGAGAGAAAGATATTAAATCTGTAATTCCCTAGAATTAGACGAAACTGAGGTCAAAATATCGAAAGGTATCGTTGAGATGTACTCTATTTTCCACTAAATTTCTCTTCAGTCAGTGGCGTAGTGAGGAGGGAGGTCCGGGGGGTCTGGACCTCCCGTAATATAAAAACACTATCACTCTGCTTCATAAAAGAAAACAAAATATTGAATAATCATGCATTTAAAAACGATGTATTTGAGAAACATAGTTTTTTCGATCATGAAAAGTGTTAAAATTAGTTTAAAACCCTCGGGTTAGTACCCCGTTTTTCAAAACTTCTCCCTCCAAGTCTTGGACCCTCCTCCCCGAATCTGGCTACCTCACCGTCCTCAGCCGCTCCTTAAGACCACAGTTTTAACATATTAAAATAAAGGGGCGATATTTATATGAAATACGAGCTCTCTGATCAATCGCTGTCAAATATGCCGACTCCTTTTCTACGTCCAACTTTTTACGCTTTGAAAATTATCCTGCCCGCATTTCAACAAGATTTTCGCCTCCTCTTTTAAAAAAATCCGGTACATTCCAACTGATCCCTCATATGAAGCTCTCGCAGGCAGCTAGCAAGCGGTCATGCACGAGGATACACGATATAATGCACAATTTCCACCAAACTTGCGTTCCTCTTCGGAGATAAAACTCATAAATCCGTATTTCTACTGAAGAAGACGTTACTGAGGTCGAAATATAGAAAGATATCGTTCAAATGCTCTACGTTTTCCTGTATCTTTCCGCTTCTATGGCTTATATGTTTTTAACATATAAAAATAAAGGAGCGATATTTATTTACGGCAAGAGCTCTCTGATCAATCACTGTCCAATCCCCCCAATCCTTTCCTTCGTCCATCTTTTTACGCTTTGAAAATTATCCGGCCCGCATTTCATCATGATTTTCGCCTCCTCCTTAAAAAACGTCCTGGACATTCCCACCGAAGCTCTCTCTCCCTCTCGCAGGCAGCAAGCAAGCACGGGAGGATGAGGAAAGGCATCGTGACATATCCCGAGGAGGAATAAGGATGGGCATAAAGGAGGAGGAGAGCGTTGGTTTGAGGGGAGGGGCTGCTGATGAGCAAGGAGACAGTCATCATTGAGCCAGAGCGACTGAGGGGGGAGAGCGGGGAGGGGAAGTTGTGGAGGGGGGATTGGAGGGGTGGGATGGGGAGGTTTATGGGAAGAAGGAAAGAGTGGAGTGGGGAGAGGAAGCGTGAGAGGGGAGTGGAGAGAGAGAGAGGCGTGTGCAAAATCGATTGCAAGGGGTAGTACACACTGCTTCCCCTCTTCCCCCACCCCCACTACTCCCTTCCCATGATCCCTCTCGCTCTCTCCCTTCCGCATCGCTGCCTCCAACCCTCCCCCACCTCCACCTTCCCCTACGTCGCGTCGTCCAGCTCTCTTTGCCTCCCTCTTTATTCCTACTTCTCTCTTCCTCTCTTTCTTCTCCTTATTTGTTCCCTCCTTCCGTTCCTCATCGCCAAACTCAGCCATACCTTAGTATATTCCATCGAGACAGGTGCTGAGGAACAGTTTCTCATGAAGAATAAAAATCAGTTGAGATTAATCAGGTTTTTTTAGCAATTTAAATACACCGGGACTGTCCACGACGTAAAATTTCCACGGAAGGAAAAACGCCTCGGTAGCTTCTCGAAACTTCTAGCTGATGAGCACTAATTCATGCCAAAAAGGAAAAATTCTCATTAAGTGTTGTAAGGAATTGTATTTTTATGCTTGAAAATTGAAATAAATATATATTTAGCCGTCTGGCTAAACCACTCGACCGAAATTCGGGAAATACGGTTTCGAATTCCGGTCAAGGCGATTGATTTTTTTCGCTGTGGAATTGTCGCAATTTTTTTAGAATCGGTTGAGATTAGCAAGTCATATTTATGGGTTGCCTCCCACATGTATTCATTACTTCGCACATTGAATGACTTTACCGGAGTACAAGTGGAAGGGAACCTGGAAAGCCTACCTCATCCGCGCATTCTTCGGAAGGCTACATGGAAACTTCAGCTCCGTCGCGTCGTCCAGCTCTCTTTAACTCCCTCTTTATTTCCTACTTCTCTCTTCCTCTTTTTCTCCTCCTTCTTATTACTTGTGAGCCCCTTCCCTTCTTCCTCGCCCAACTCAGCCGTACCGTGGTGTCTACCATCGAGACCTGTGCTGTGGAACAGTTTCCTATGAAGTATGAAAATCGGTAAAGATGGATTTTTTCAGGTTGTCTTCTACGCGTATCCATTACTTCGCACATTGATGAGCTGCCTGAATAACTTGCCCGAAGTAATAGGAATAGGCGGAAGGAAACCTTGAAAGAATATCTATACGATAACTCTGCGAAAGCTTACATGGAAACTTAAGTAGCAATCAGTTTTTCTAAAAAAATATTGCATTGAGACTGGTGCGGTGGAATGAAGTTAAATAGATTATTCAGGTTTTTTTATATTGTCTTACTCGTGTATCCATTACATCGCACATTGAATAACTTTCTCGAAGTAATAGATACACGCGGATGGAAAACCTGGTTAGCCTATCTCATCCGCGAACTCCGGGGAAGCCTACAAGGAAAGCTACTTTTCTAAGTAAAATATAGCATTACATTACGCAGCTAATTTCGTCTTACTAGGATTTTTAAAACATAACAGTATTAAAATGCACCTTTAATAGTCCTAGTAAACAATACTGTTATGCGACCTCAACGATAATATTTTCGCAACAATAATTATTAGCTGGCCGACATTATAACTTTCTTCGCCCAAGTCAAAATTTCGCTTCATTTTCCTCTCTTCCTTCCGAAATCAAATCCTTGACGTAATTTTATTATATCTTTTCCTCTTGTTCTTATTTATCTTTCATAATTTCTAATTGTTATTTTTGAAATATGAAAATCGAAAGGGAAATGGTAGAACTTCTAAACAAAGAAAAATCTCATAATTTTTTAGAGATGACTTAAACATGTATGTCAACACCGATTTTGCCTAAATGCATTATGATAAGGCCATTAAGAAAACAACATGATGATCTAGGCGTACTGGGCCATTGAGTCCAAGGATACCAGTGAAATTTTCTAGTTTTCCGTCAATATCACATCCATCTCTGTGATTGCTTTTGAAGAGAACGACTTTATTAAGGAAAAATGAAGGGAAGGATAGACATTCTATATTATCATTTAAGAGGAACATAAGAACAACATTTTATATTAAATTGTCCTTCGTACTTGATACGTTCATTATTTCAGCCAGAGCATGTTTAGCTACTTCTCGTTCAACCCTCACTTTCATTCCCATCGCTGATTATGCCTCTCCAACATCACTATCAAAACTCGACGCTACGCCGTTTCTCTTTATAGCTTCCCTTTCACCCTTATTATCCCGACTCCAAGTCTCATCTCCGAAACCTCCTCCTTCCCCTTACCCTTGTACACATTAAAATATATCTGCCTCCTATGCCCCTTTCTCCTAATGACCAGGGAGGACAGAATATAAACTTGCTCCTCATCATCCAAAAACCCTCGCTCTCCGTTGCGTCGCTCTATGCCCAGTTTTGTGTGAGTCTCCTTTCCTCAGCTCACTTGCAACCTCCAATTGGACTATTTGTGCACGAAAAAATTATCATGATGAATATAATGATAAATTAATAACTCACTGAAGAGTACAGGGTGTATTTTATATTTTAATGATGATGAATCGCCTACAAGGAAGCTTATTAAATAATTACAGCATTAATTTTGCTATTATTTTCCTCTAAAAGTAATTTTAAAGCGTAAAAGAAGCCAATTGCACCTATAACAATTATGGCAATCAATACTGCCAGGTGAGTTCATCGATAATATTTTTATGACTACATTTATGAGTTGGTTAACTCTACTCCCAGTCTTGTGTTAGCCTCCTTTCCCCAGCTCATTTCCTACTTTCAATAGTTTTCACCTGAATAAAATACTGCGACTGATAAAATAATTATTTACCGAAGAATACAGGATATATTCAATATTTTAAATGATAAAGTATTGCGTATGATGTGAAATAATAAGAAACATTTGTCTGAGATCATCAATCTTATTTCGGTCTTTGGTATTTCTTTGCATTTTTCCTGATTGAATCTACCTTAAATTAAGATTTCATGAGGAAATACTCGGAATTATTTGATATTAACCTCATTGGCCGCTGAAAACGTTTCTTTCCGATGTCTTCCCTCCTGATTACATTTTTACGCAGACCGTGACGCTGTTTGCTCGATAAATTTGGGCCATCAAATCGCGCAGTACAAGAATATGCGAGCCTCAAATAAATTTTATTTTTCCTTCTAGTTCATTATAACACTCCGTGCTGCACACTCAATACCGTGGAATTATTACTATAACATTTTGAATTTCAAACGGACTATCGCATTTTGACTTGCCAAACACACGCCGCATATGACGAAACGGTGGAAGTATTGGCTTCCCATTCCAAAGCTCCGGCTTTGACGATCAGCAATGACGGATATGCATCTCTGGGAACCCAATATAATTACTGTTTGAGAAGCCCTTGAAGAGTAGCTCCCTGATGAATGGAACTATAAAATCGTAGATAGCTATACGTCAGCGCCTTTCGTTTTATTAAGTATAAGGCTGACGCAGTATTTATCTTAGTTCCATTCCACCATTCTAGACAAAACGATTAACATTAAGGATCACAGTATAATCGTACAATAAATGTCACCAGGAGCCTAGTCTAAAATTTTATCAGAAAAATATCAGAAATAATTGTAATCAAAGGGCCACTCATTTGTAACTAGGTAATATTAATTTAAGGTATTTTTCAATATTTATATGTTCTGGTAATATCGGAATATAAAAAGCTAGACGAAAATTTCAAACAGGAAAAAATAGTGAACAGGAAATGTTCTCCCAGGACCTTGAACGTCCAGGTCCAGTTAAGGATAAAAATCATCAATTAAGAAAACAATGGATGGATGGAGATCGGGGTAGTTAGGGGGACATAAGGATATAATTGAGAGGAGGAAAGACTTAGAAACGTTAAAAATTTTAAGGAACACAATAACATAAAAATGATGGAATAAAGAATAATGGTTGAGATAATTATGAGAGAAAATTGAACATTTTGATTTACAGAGATGGATATTATGAAAATAATATGCAAAAATAAAATATCAAAAACTCAGCTTGGAGCCAACTCCTTAATTATGCACAAATGTCAAAATAATACTGATTAAAAATTATTGAGTTGGTAAAAGACATAATGCTGAGAAAAAATTAATCATCAATTACATAAATTATTCCACTCAAAGGAACAAATTCAGGAAAACATATAGTAAAAAAAAAACAATCCAGTGATCTTAGAAATGAAGATAGAGGAAATGCCAATCAAAAGTTTTTTTGGATTTAACCATTACTTTTCGAGACATGATCAGCAAATCGAAAATTAACGTTTTCGGTGGTTGAAATGTGGGTCTATGCTACTTAAGAACACTTATATCACAATACCAATGATTTTTGAGCAATTCAACGTAAAAATCTAAACTTATTGTCCCGATTATGAAAACACATAATTGGAGTCGAAGACCAAAAATGGAGCCACTGCCGTGGACTCAATGTTTCTCACAAATCTCATCTCCACTTTCTACTAACTCTGCAAAATTTGTATTACTTGGTGATTCAATAGCAGAGCGAACATCTAAAATAATGGATTTTCATGGGATGATTTCGTCCCTTTCTTACTACATTCACGATATTTAGATTAGGTATGAAGCCTCCAAAAACCGCGTAAGTTTATATACTGAAAACTAAATTAAAATTATGATTGAAATTTTGCGCCATAGTGCAATGCAACATTTTATGAATATTAATTTTAAACCTTTATCCTCACCAAATCAGCATTGACATAGTCCATAATTTGACAACGGAGGGTGATATTTCCATCGATCACTACAGATGTTATGTTCACCCGTTAAAGTTGGCTGCTAGGCTGCCGACTATTAACAACTGTTTAGCTCGAATCCTAAGTGTGTGGGGCAGTGTCGGCAAGAGTATAAATCAAGGCAGGTTGCGGTCGATCTTGATTCGATAAAATTAGCGATGAAGCAATTCAACCATGTACGCAGTAGGGGAGTCGATGATAATGACCATATCGCATCGTTGACTTGATCAATTAGGCATGGAATATAGCTACATATTTTTCCATCTATTACTTACATTTGTGAGAAAAGTTATTTTTTTCTCACAAACCAAAGATTTTATTGCGCCTCCAAACTTTCTTCTTTTTCTCCTTCTCTGGCATCACCAAGCGTTCTGGCACTTTTGGGATAATTCTGCGTTGCAGAGATGATTCTCGGATTATCCACCGGATAATTGGCTGCATGTCTTCCGACGAAAAGAACATCATAGGCATTTCCGGCAAGTCCAACCGCAAACGTCTGCATTGCCGGTGCACAGCATCAACGAGGACCATGCCATAAAATAGAAATGGGCCAAACGCTCTGCCATGCTCTTGAAGACCAAGTCGTCCTTCGAAACGTAGGCAGCCAATTACCCGTTGAAGAACGCGAAACTCCTTTCTTTACCCGATACACCGAGAAAATCTAAGATCTAATATACCACTGTGTTGATATTCGTGACTAGATATCGCTTTTGATTTCAGCTCAAAGAAGTAAATCTTTATCGAATATCGCAGTCGAAACATCGCAATATCGTTACGACGAGCACTCTCATGTAAAAGTAACCATGCACTTTCCGTTTTCTCCGCTCCTTTTGGACCCCACCCATGCCCAACTGCCCAACACTTTCCCTTCGACCCTTTCCTTCGCACCGCCCACCCCTCGCTGACCTCCTAAATGCTTTCATGTCACCTTAGGGATCGTTCCGAGAATTTTAGATGACTCCTTGACCATTAGATAATCCCCCAGTGGCCAGCTGGAGGTCGTAGTGTCACCTGTGCGCTCCCGACTCCAGCGACCCTTTCCCTCACTCCCTCAGCCCCCTACCCCCCTCCACCATTCCCGAGAAGGAGAACTCCGATGCCCGAGTATCCCAGATCGAATAGCTCGAATCGTTCTTTCGGTATCGAAAAAGAATAGATACATGGCACTCTAACTTCATTATTATATAGTTAATATTTCTAACTTCATCATTCTATTGAGTATTGAGTTTATAATTTTATATTTGGTCATTTTTACATTGTTGCTATGCAAGGATTTTGCTTGTAAAAAATAAACATTTATTCTGGCTTGTACGACAATACAGTCAGATTTTCATTTCAAGCTGACTTTTGACGTTCTCATTCCGGGCTTATATTTTTAAATAAAATTTAAGAACCCTTAGATACATCAAATGGCTAAGCTAACGGAAAGGACAACGAAATCCTCAAGTTATCTTTCATTCATCTCTTCATATACCTATTCCATCAATCTCTCGATAATCCAAGTATCGTCGCTTAAGATACACGATCAGGAGCTCTTGGTATCAAATAGGGATTAACGGAGCCAGTTCCTCTTCTGAAAATAGGTCCTCCAGACAACCAGCTAAAATAATGTCGGCCAATCGCGGTCATCATGGCCCGTTCCTCGAAGCTGACGGTTACCTCTGATTCGCGGTATTAACTTGAAAATGAATACAGCTCCTTCTCTCCCAACATACCTCCTTCCCATTTAGTAACAAGTTTGGTTGTGTGTTCGTAGCTGTCATGAAAGTTTCAGAATTTTATTTTAGTGTTTGAGAATAAAATACGTTTCAGTAATATAATTACCTTCTTCCATGAATGCTGGTAGCATCATATTATTATTAATGCGTAATTATAAGGTATCTTTGTCATCAACGGTTTTTTGTAACTAAGTTGGCCAAAATTCGGAGATTTTCCTCGTAAATTTTATTCTTTATCAAAAGCCTATTATTTACTCGGGCTTTCCTTTTCGCTCCAATTTTTACTCATGGGACTCGTGATATGCTCATAAGTAGCTCAATCTTTCTCAAACTGCGACAAAAGTCATCTGAATATCCTTCCGATAATATTGAAGTTCTTTTTTTAATGATCACATATTTATCTTACCTATGTCTTTCATACCAATTAACCGTTTGAAACATCTACTCACGTGGAAAGCATTTTATTTTTTATCATCGATTTTTTTATAATTCACCTGAGCGTTTTCATATAATTCTCGTATCTCCTAACAAACGGCAAATATATTTCCCCAAGTGATTCTACTTTCCATTTGCTACTTATTCTCCCATTTTATAATATTATGATGTTTTTAATTCTTTATCTTTCCCAGGATATCAATTCCCATAGTCAAAAGGATGGAACCCACCGAAAACCATATGAAAATGTTATGGAAGGGCAACTGAAATTCAACGGCTTTTATGACATTTTTTAGCATAATTATCGTTTAAGAACAATCATTTCAGTTTCATTTTTATTCGTCCGAACATATTCATTTCTAATTCAGCTTCATCTAAGGCTCTGGGACAGAGTTGGGTGAAGCAAGCGCTCCTTGTCGCTGGCATTTTAACAAAATGGCAATGGCAAAATTAACAGGCTTTGGGTGGTTGAAATGTGGGTCTATGTTACTTAAAAACACTCCTATAATGATACCAATGATATATGAGCAATTCAACGTAAAAATATAAACTGATTATCCCGATGATGAAAACACATGATTGGAATCGAAGACAAAAAATGCAGCCACTGACATATCGGTGTTGTCCTTATCATCATCATCATCATTAATCAACAATCCTAGGATTGGTTTGACGCAGCTCTCCATTTCACTCTCCTATCCGCTAACCTTTTCATAGCTACATATTCCTTCTCTCTTACAGCCTTTATAACCTGTCCTATTTAACTCATTCGGGGCCTTCCCTTGCCCTTTTTCCCTTCCACTTGTCCTTCAACGATTGTCTTCATCAGGTCATTGTGCCACAAAATGTGGCCAATTAATTTGTCCCGTCTTCTGCTTTAGGTTCGTAGGAGGTTTCTATTTTCTCCCGCTCTTCTTAGCACTTCCTCGTTACACGGCTAATCCATTTTATCTTCATCATTCTTCGGTAGCACCACATTTCGAATGCTTCCACTCTTGACTTCTCTGCTGCAGTCAACGTCCAATCCTCGCCTTCATAGAGAAGCATACCCCATATGTAGCATCTGATGAATTGTTTTCTTTCTTCTATGCTTGTACTCTCAGCTGTAAGAAGATTCTTCTTTTTGTAGAAAGCCCTCTTCGCCTGCGCTATTCTACTGAGTATTTCTTTCTCGCTTCGTCCACCGTTGATCTTATATTCTGAAAAATTTCGATTTATTTTTATGGTAAATGCCCTCTTTGACTAAGTTCTTTCACATTTGACGCACTACTTCCCTACCACACCTGACCGCACTTATGACCTGAAGTGGGATAAATAGGTATTCCGAATAATTTTTAGAAAGAATTGCTATCAATATTAAATTTCCACTGTGATTTGAAAGGGCGCTGGATTGTGAAACTGGGTATATCAGCATAAAAATAGATTTTTAGATAAATCATCAAATCCATCGAAGTCTCATTTCAATCTCTAATTGAATTATTTGCATGCATCACAGTACAGAGTTGGGCAAAATACAGGCCGAGGAATATTTGAAATAAAAAAAAACGCAAAATACCGCTCCAATTATATTTGAAATACAAAATACCGCTCAAAATATTTTTGAAATGCAAAATACAAAATACCTTTGACTAGGGTATTTGAAAAACAGACTACAAAATTGTGTTTTAAATGCCCTTTAAAATACAAAATATATTTGCATGGGAGTAAACTAAGAGATATTTAAAAAAAACATAACCTGCCTTGGTATATTATGGATAGTTGCAAACGGGTAGGAAACGATTCTAACGAAAACGAAATAATCTCTGAAGCATAAGGTTACACAAGTGTTATGGAGCTACTCCAAAAGTATGTTACAAATGTATTTTTATTTTAGAATGGGAAAATCCACATTTCTCTATTTAAAATACAAAATAAAAGATACATTCAGGTCGTGTGTTTGAAATGCCAAATAAAAATTACAAATAAAATTAAAATGCGTATTTTTAAATACTTTTATTTGAAATACTACCCAGCTCTGTATCACAATCATATTATAAAAACCGCAAATTTATTAATCTAGGACTGAGATCCTTCTTCTTGAGAGAGATAAGAATGAGAGAGTAATGCAACATGAAGGATCGCAAACTATCGTCGACTATCATCGACTCCTACTACGCTCACAGTTGAACTGCTTTAACTTCGCTAATTCATCGAATCAAGGCCTCATCAAGGCACCAAATTTCAAATAATTTTATCATTTGTTTTTCCTGGAACACATTATCAGGAGGAGTAGGCACAATTCCTCGTGCGGCGAAAATCGACGTGCGAATGAAAAAGCTCAAATATCGTATTCCCGGATCGATATATCGAAATTTTGCTCTTGCCCGACTCCGAAATCGGCCATTCACAGCTTTTTTTTGCTTCCCTATCCGTCCCCTTCCAGGAAGCACCTCAAACCTTCGCATACCCTCACTCGCTCCTATCTTTCTCCATCCACTCCGCTTCCCTCGATATCCCGCTGCTGCTGCTGCCTTCCTCTTTTAACTCTCCTCCCTCCATAATCCCTCCCCTCTTCTCCCTAGATGTGCCTCTTCTTCCCTAGCGCTCTCCTCCAACCTACACCTTAGGGAGCCGGGATCCCCGACACCAACACTATCCTTTCCCCCGGGCCGTCTCCACCCTCTCCGCCTTTACCCTTTTCGCCGTGAGCGGTGATTGCGTGATATGTCTCCCGAGCAACTGAGTCGTTTAAGGAATCGAATTATTTAATGGTGAGCTCTCCATCCTCCGCGAACGACGCTTTCCCGAGGAGAACAGGCGGCTGGGATCCCGAGGGGAGAGGAGGGAGGAGGAGTTCTAAGGGTTTAAAGGTGGGAATGGGTCGTGGATTAAGGACAGGGGTGATGCGGGGGAAAGGGAAAGAGAGGTTGGGCGGATCCAGGCTCTATTCAAGGGCATTAAAGGAAGTCCCGAGGATATTTAGTGGATTTCACGGGATTTGCACTAGTTGCGAATGGGCGCGGCTAGTAAGTGAAAACGCCAGAGGGCGTAATTTAAGCTTCAAAGTCCTATGGGACTAAATATTTTAGGGAGGAATATATATAAAAAGGAATGTTCCTCTAATTTGAGTGCCAGGTCGGCAAATTTACTTCGGAGGAAACTACAACTTTAGGGGGCTATTAAAAGAGAATACTTACGAATTTTGATTTAAGAAAGCTGAGTCGAATAGCATGCATAAAATGAAAATTTGAATGCATGAGGAAAATTGGGCAGGTACGGTTTACATTATCATTATTTGATGAGGAAAATATAGAGATAAATGAATGAAACAACTTGAACGATAGAGAATAAACGAAAGTTTCAGGAAAAAAGCTACGGAAAGGGCGAGAATAAAATTTATAAAAAGTTTCTGGAGAGAGAAAAATATATCAAAGGTGGTGAAGGTCGTAAGAAATTTAGAGATCAATTCATGAAAAAGATGACTATGATTTCCAGAGTTGGCGAAAATCTTCAGAGGGTACACATTTTCATATAGTTTTGCGAACTTACATACATTACCCTGCTCCTTTTTTCATTTCCAAAGCCAGCAAGGGCACTAGCACCTAACGAATATTGTGCATACAATCACGAGCATAAATTAACACATTAACGCACCTGCTCTCACGCTGATCTTATTTTTCTTTTCGCATAATATATTAAATAATAGCCCAAACTAAATTACTAAATCTTAGGTGTCAAAGCGGAATAACCTAAATGATAGCACAACCTTCGTATTGTTTACATTTTAACGATTGCTTAGAAGAAGATTGCATTGAGCAATTTATTTTTGTATTAAGGACATTATTCTGAATTCTTAAAGTAGAATGCATTATAATGGAGAAAGAGTTTATATGTAATGAGGTGTAGATGCCTGAGATAAGTAAAAAGCGTTCGGAAGATAAGCAGTAGTAGCGAAACGTATAATACACAGATGAAATGATGAAAAAGTAAATCAAAATAACCTTAGGTCACCATTGGCAGCCTAAACCATCCTTTAAAACATTTGGGCGAGGCAATTTGGTTGACAATATAATAAATAGTTGAAAATAAATATCTAGAGACACTTTTACTGACTTTGGCAGGAGAGAAAATTTATTATTTGTTATTTTGATAAACTCCATGACTCAGCACATATCGTAGTGATCTTTGCCCCCTTAAAATACCTGTAGGTCTTCGACTTTACTTTACCGATCGGTAGGCCTTACGTATAAATACAGCACCCTAAAAAACGTGTCGTTAGGCATTTTGTTTGTCCCGGTGGTCTGGCTCAACCTCCGCATAACCATCGAAGGACAATTAGAGTGCAACTTGAAGTTACCTACAACATCATTATCTAAAAGACCTTTAATAGACACTGGTTGGCCATGTTTGAGTACCTGCATAGTCGAATGAATACCTCAGTGACCTTTGACCCTTGTACGATCCCTGGTG
This sequence comes from Ischnura elegans, assembly GCF_921293095.1. Taxonomy (NCBI): domain Eukaryota; kingdom Metazoa; phylum Arthropoda; class Insecta; order Odonata; family Coenagrionidae; genus Ischnura; species Ischnura elegans. The sequence continues at coordinate 92,012,445 of NC_060249.1, forward strand.
GTCAAATGGCTGCCGATGGTGTTCAAAGGACATCTTCATCGAATTTTTCATCTTTACTAAGCAAGGTTTTGGAAGATTGGTTGTCCGGATACTCCACCTCGTACTTCAGTGACCTTTGACCGCCTTCTAGCGGTTGGAGGTCAACTGATTGACAAGAGGGATCTGTGGTCCTCTTCAATGACTTTGGCAACCTGGAAACCTTATGGTGAGGCATGCTGGTTGTCCAGATAGTGCAAAACAAACCTCAGGGACATAGACCCAAGCATGACTCCTGGAAGTCTATTGACAATACGGGTATGCGGGACTGTACCATTGACTTGGGAACCCTAAAGACCTAAGGTTCGGCACATTGATAGGCAAGCATCTTTTTTGTCACCCCTTTGACCTCGATTGTGACCACCTACGTGATCTTACAACGGTAACGATTGGATTTATTTGTTCACAAAAAGTTTATTTTTTTCCATGCCCAAATACTTAACTCAAATTTTCACCGAAACGTTTAGAATTTATTCTATCTAGATTTTTTTATCATGTAAGCCCAATACAGCGAAATCAAATTTTGCGTTTGGACCCACATTACGAGGTCAGAGGGTAAAAATTATAAAATTTGGTTTAAGGCAAAAAAAATTTACATCTTTTTCTAATGCATGAGGCAAATTTGGTAAAACTCGCACAGCTTTAACTGTCTAAACTTGGAGATAAAAACAGATAAACGATTAATGGGAGTCTTCAAATAGGATTTAGGGAACTAAGGACATTGCATAGCTAAAATGGAAGAATGGTTGAAAAGGTTCATTAACTAATTGAACGGAATTTTTAGAAATAAATTCACGGGCACCTTCTGCTGGTATGCATCGCCATAAGGGTCGGATAGCTAATTAATCCTGTTCATTAGATAGAAATTCACCAATCTACCAATTGTAATGGGCAATTAATGTTGAGACAATATAATCAACAATTCAGCAAGATGAGAGATAGTTAATTGATATGAATCAATCATCGGTTCAGATAATTTTCAGGTATAATTATTAGCATAATGGAAAGGGCATGTTTAGTCCAGATTACCTTGCTCATCCATTACCTACTGGTAATGAGGAAAAGGAGTAACTATTCGAGGAGTTAGCACTCGGCGTAAGTGAGTTACAATAAAAATTGAGGTGGTTTCGAAGCGTGACTATGCCTTCTCTCAGCTTTGGGTATTTATAACTCGAGTGCAGTCGCGATTTCTAGTGTTCAGAAGTTCTAGGGCGTTAATTACCCCCATCTACTCGTCCTCTTGAATCCTCCCTCGGTTATGGGGTCGCCAGGGTGACATTTGGGTGGAATGGGATAGCGCCAGAAGGGTAGGATTGTTTTTGGTTCGTGGAAGCATAATGGGAGAAGCTGTGCCGGAGTTTGAACGCGATTAACTATTGAGTCAGTTATAAAGTGCATTCTTCCTCTTTCAATACATCTCTTACCCCATACATTCGGAAAATCGGTCCGTCAAATTAAAAAAGTTCGACGAGTAGAGACAATTTGAAATTCTTTCTACCCGCTATCTTGAGTTTAATTCACTCTTGTGTGTTTTTTCTTGGCGGTTCTCCTTTTTTCTACTATTCCAAAAAAAAAAATAATCATCAACGAAGAAATGCTGAGAATAGCCGTAAGTAAAAATATCCCAGGAGAGAGAGAGAGAGAGAGAGAGAGAGAGGCATAATACTAGGTCAAAACCTCACATTAGGACACATGATAATCTCTCAATAATACCACTAGTAAGGCAAATTTTGGCTTGTGACTGACGATAATGATACATACTTAGATTTATGATGTAGACACTTTTTCGAGTTAATTTTCTCCTTCCCTCATTCTCTAAGTAGGTTATTACCATTGAAGAAATAATGAGAATAGAATTTATGAGAAGTTACGAGATTAAGTTAAGATATTTGAGAAGATATAACACGACGAGGAAGAGTGATATTATATTCCTATACCTCACATTGTGACACACCTCAACATAGCTATTTATGAAAAAGATCGGTAGAATTAAAGAAGAAGACCAAAATTTAAATTCACGAGCCAAAATATTAAATGAAAATTCGCCAAGGACTAAAAAATGGCAAATTGAACATGCAGGGGAGCTGCAGAAAGCCAATCTTTGGCTTATGACTGAAGGTAATGAAATTTAGATTTAGGCGGTAGAAACTGCTCAAAGTGAATTTACTCTCTGTTACTCCCTTAAGAATTAATCATCACTGAAGAAATACAGCCAATAGGCCTAGGTTATGAGATTGAGTTAAGTAATTTGAGAAAATACGATGCAACGAGGAGAAGCGCATATCATTCAAATAAGTTCAACAGATTCAGGCTTCAATTGGTGGAAGTGGGACATATTTAAATAAACAAAAGACCGTAGCACTTTTCCACGAGATTTTTTTAATGCGTACAACGCGTTTCGGCTCACTGAGCCATCATCTGGTGCAAGACACTGCAAAACATTTGAAAACATCCTTTATACCCTTGAGAAAAGGGGGGGAGAATTTGGCATCTTTGAAGGAGGGGGTGGGGCTCTCCACATCCCGCAGTTGTATCTTTTCCCACTGCCTCTACTCTGTACGCCTTTTCCCACCCCCTCCTTCAAATATGTCAAATCCTCCCCCCCTTTCTCAAGGGTACAAAGGAGATTTTCAAATGTTTTGCAGTGTCTTGTACCAGATGATGGCTCAGTGAGCCGAAACGCGTTGTACGCATTAAAAATCTTGTTGAAAAGTGCTACGATCTTTTGTTTATTTAAATCATTCAAATACCTCACATCACGACACGTGCTTATCCCTCCTTAATAAATTTTTAGGTAAAACAGCGGGTAGAATTAGAGAATAAGGCCAACATTTTAATACACGATTTTTACAATTTAATTACACGATTTCGAGCACGAAAATTTAAATAGAAACGCGTAAGTGAGAAATCGCCAAAGAATAACAAAGGCAAATTGAAGAGGCAGGGGAGCTACAGAAAGCCAATCTTTGGCTGATGACTGAAGGTAAATGACATTTAGATTTAGGCGGTAGAAACTGTTTAAGGTGGATCTCATCTCGATTCCTCCCTGCTTATTTCTTCGGATGAACTTCTCTCTCTCTCTCGGAGACCCGGCTTTCGTCTTGTCTCAATGCCCCCCCCCCCCTGTGTCTCTACTCCTCCCTTCCATTTCTTGTGCGAATACTCCGCCTCTCCCACAATCCACAGCGCCCCCTTCCCGACGCTTTCTCCCGCTCCCCAACACAACTCCCTGTCTTCCTACGACGTTAACTCAATGAAAACAAAAGGGGAGGGGACAAGGGACTGGGGGGCAGGCTCCTCCGGGGGAGCGGGGATGCCATCGGGGGCACGTGGGGGTTGGGAGAGGAGATGCGATGGGCGGAGGAAGTGGGTGTGAAAGGAGCGGGGAAAGATTTCGAGAATTTCTCGCACGACAAGAAAACGGCCATTTCCCAACCCCTCTGCCCATCTGTGAGTTACTCGCATACATGAGTTTATGTGCTATTGAGATACATATGTCTACAATCTTATGTGCATGAAACGGTAGGCATATATGTAAACAGAGGGAGACCTTTTAGACCCGGAGAGGAGATAGAAAAAAGTAGGTACTTAAAACGACGATATATAGCTCGTTGTCCATTGGAATATTTACACGTAGGTGTGCACATATTATTTAGGGCATACATTCTTTTAAATAATAACTATTGAAGCAATCAAAAGAGGTAAAATCGTATTGCACAAATTCATTGGATGGCATTATTACAGGCCATTTCATGCTGTAAATCAATGTTTTATTTAGGCTGTAAGTATATCTTCCGGCATGCATTTAAATTATTTTTTACAAATACATGCGATTCTTTAAAATTAAATTTAGCACTATCAGAACTTTGATTTTTAATTTAGAAACTATTGTCCATGATACCCGTTATCTTGTAAGCATTTAATAAGAATAATCTAATTCGATTCTCAAACTTTCATCCATTGCTAATTATGAATATCATGCAGGATCTTGGAAGTGCGGAATGAAAAAAGTAAACATATTAAGAAATATTATATGAAATATATAGCATAAAAGTAATGCGATTTCTACCTACAATAACATTAATAAAGCAAACTTCGTTAGATGCACGATTAAATAGGCAACTTCTGGTTCTATTGCTTCCTTCGATGGAATATATAACATAAAAGTAATGAGATTTCTGACTAGAATAATAAAAAAAAACAAAGTTCGTTAGGTGTACGATTGGATAGTTAACTTTTTGTTTCATTGCTTCCTCTCACCAATGTCCCGAGCATGTCGCAAGAGAGAGGAATTCGGAAATGGTGTCTAAAGCGTTTTTGCTGTCGTCGACGACCAGGTGAAGGGGAGAAGAAGTAAGAGGCTAACCTTTTGGGACACGAAGTAAGCTAATGGCAAGAATAGCGTTTGCTGGTGATGTGATAAAGGGTCGAACGCGTCGAAAGAACAGCCACGCTGAGAGGAGGACAAACTTGCTTTTTTGCGTTCTCTGTGGAGGGGACGGAATTATTTGGTTCCGATGCTATTTTCCCTAGATGAGGAAGAGAAGATGTGGGGGGAGAAAATTTGAATACCAATATGGCCTAGCCCCCCTTGAAAGGCGAACATTATGTGGCGGATGTGATAAATCAGAATTCCCCGCACTCCCTTTCCGTCTCCTAGGTCTTTCCCGTTTGGCTCATGCCCCCCGACAAACGAGAAAGTGATATTTTGGGGAGACCCACATATTTGTTTTTTTCGTTTTATTCCCAGCGAGTCTCTCCGTAGTGGCAGGGTGGAAGAGAAAATAACATTCCTTTTTGGTGCAATCTGTTATCTTTCCTGGCTGAAATGTAAACTTGATATATTGTGGCATTTTGATATTCTCGTAGGGTTATGAGAAACGTTTTGATGCCAGGGTCAAAGGCGATCCTTATATGATATTTTTCATTGAGATTCGCACTCATGTCTCGCTGGCATGAAATTTATTAAAGTTCGCAGTGCCAATTTCTCACGCATAAACAATTCTGGAGCTGCGTGGAGATGAAGAACGTAATACTTTTGTTTCAAAGCTATGTTCCTTATGCTCATGATGTCCGAGAGAGGAAATAATACGTAGAGCTTAGGAAGGGCAAAGAATGGCCAAAATTCTGCTCAAACGATTTTATTCTACGGGGAAAAAGTAACTTGTCACTTTTTTATGGCTGCCAAGAGCGGCCACAAAGAAGTAATCATCTCCAGAATAAGCAAAAAATGTGGGTGAAGAAAAATTTTTCCAATGAACCGGTTGTCAATATAAAATAATATTTACAGCACTCGATGATTGTTGAAAGTAGAAAAGCGACGGGTTCACATTAGCATACTAACTCTAAGGACGAAAACGATAAGAGCAAGTCAATTGGCGTGGAGTATCAACCTTTATTCAGCAAATGAGCCTTTGGGAAGCTTACTGTTGTCAATCACTAATCGAATCACAATGCGAAACTTCAATGAAAATTCGTCTGTCGGAAAATTTTTTTTTTTAGGTAAAATAACTTTTGAAAAATCAAATCACTAAAAATTTAACAATATTTACGGCTATACAGGTCATTGAAGAGTACTTAAGAAAGTTTTTGATAACATTTCTATATATTAAGAGAAAATTAAATTTAAATGCGCAGGAAGAGAACGAGCTCCATCATAAGAATCGAAAAAAGATTCGGGCTGAAGTAACTCGGGTGGAGGTAAAGGCAAGGATAATGTAGGGAGCAGTTGCTTTCATGCATGAGTGGTTTCATGCCATGTCTCTTGATTAGAAACCTTAAATCAGCGTGCACTAGAGGCAATTTAAATTGAAGGTAATACGCGATGCTCGAGACTTAAAATAATTCATAGAAGTCGTTAAAAATATATGATTGAATAAAAGCGACTCAAAATGGGAATGAAATGCATTTACATCAGTCTGTAATTATACTGAAGTGAGGAGATATTACCATATGATTCCTTGCATTTATTTTACCATAATGATGCATAGTTGATGACATGTGTTAGGTTCTACGTAATTATTCCCTAAAAAGATGTTATGTCAGGGTGAAAGAACTGAGCCGTGCGATTACTTAAAATGCGTCGGTTTAATGACCTATATTCAATTTATTGCCAATAAATAAAGATAAAGAAAACATTAAAGGCTGACATTATTTCTCAGGGTGGTGGAACTTGATGAGATAATTTTGGATATTTGTTCAGTTTCACTCGGAGTAACACCTGAATTTCAACAATAGATCGCAACCAAACAGTCTGTTGCATAAAAATAAATAATAATTTTGAGAACTGAGCACCATGTCCTTAAATCAAAAATGCACAAAAATCCTAACTGAATGCCAATCAAATTTTAAAGTCACAATTCATGTAAAATTATGAGTAGCCTGTTTATTACAAAACAACTCACAATTAGAATGTTTTCAGTGATGCCAAAAAACCGCAGTATTTCTCATATTAGATTTTAATCGATATTTTGATCGTATTTCCTATTCATATTTTTGCTAAAATTATACGCCTTTTGTTATCGAGATGAATACAGCCATGAATAAATGTTTTGAGCCGAATAACTTTTAAGAGAACAGAAAACTTGCTCTTCTGAATAGTCATCAAAAGGAATGACAAGTCATTCATTGAAGTGAGGCAGGGGAATTACAGAAAATATGCGACTGCTGGATATAAATTCATGTTAGCCATTGAAGGCACTTTCAAGTTGTGTCTTCCAAAAAATAATATGGTTCATAGATCAAAAAATTAGCGCATTTTTTGCGAAATATGGTGCCAAAAAAGAGAGGTCACGAGAAAGTTTGCATGAAGTTAACGCGGTATCGGTCGGTGAGGATTCATAAAGAATTAAAGACTATATTAAAATCTTACTGAGAACGCACGTTGGCATTAAAAGTTTTAAAGGTGTACTCTAAAAATAAAAAAGGGAAAAAACCTCTGAAATATTCACAGCAGAAGGAAGCGGTTAACCTATTCAAGGGAGCCACACAAATCACGCTGAACATTTAGGTATTCCAGTGGGACACACCAAACGATTATAAGTTGCGTCTCAACCAACACTCAATTTTTTACGAGGGTCTTTTTTTTTCGGGTGAACCTCTACGTCCCGCTAACCCGGTCCCCGCATTCCTCGACGGCGACACCAACCAAAACACTGCGAAGACCGGAATATTCGCTCCCATCACTCACCCCATATAACCTCCATCCCCACCACCACCTTGGAGAGAACCCTACGCACACTTTCCTCCTCCACCCCTTTCCCTTTCCCTTCCTCTCTCGGGAAGGGTCTCGGGGAACGAAATCCATGGGAAAGGAGGTGAACCCGAGCCATAAATCAAGATCAGTAGACATCAAGATGGGAAAAAGATCTGGCTGGCTGGAAAACTGAACTAACCTCTCCCGTTTTTCGCTCTACAACTTGTGCCTCACCTTCTTTACTCTCCCGACTTTTTCTCGAGAACTCTCCCCCCTTACCTCTTTTCAAACTCTCCACGCATCTCTTTTTCCTCCTCCTTGCTGATAAAAAAAGGATCAACCGCCTCCCACCTCCCCATTCCATTTGCTTTTCTTTTCATCCGATCCCTTTTTCTCCTGTCATCCCGAACTCTCTCCTCGCACGCTCCTGTCCCACCATCTCGTTCCTCATTCTTCTGCCTACTTAAGAGGGCGTACCACACCCTCTCAAGTTTGCTCGTTTATTTTCCACAAAGTTCTTCCAGCAAAACGAACACAATATCAGTCTTTGGTCACATCAACATGTTTATACTCTAACCTTAATCAACATTTTTCGTGTAATTACGTAAGTATCACCCCAAGAACATGTAAAAATGCGAATTTTCTTTCTTTTTTTATTTTGTAGTTGCGACGAATCATTGAAAACTTATGTTAAAAAACCTTATCTTAAAATTTTCACGGTATACTGGGTGGAGAGAAATAGTTTCAATAAATTTTAATCCTGGACAGCTGGTGCCAGTAGATCCCAAAATTACTAGTGATGTTTGGGTCGAAAACGCAACATTTTTAAACTACAGTGACTATGAGCCAAGCGCTCCGATTGGCCACGAGTTTGCTCTGTTGCCGAATGCTCTTGACTGCTCATTACTCGAATAATTTGTCTGCCGGAGATCGCGATATATCCAAGAAATTCGGCTATAGCGCAAACTCGAGGCCAATCGAAGCGCTTGGCTCAAAGTATCCGTAGTTTAAAAATTGTGCGTTTTCGACCTAAACATCTTTGGCAATTTTGGTTCCTACTGGCATCATCTATCCAGGATTAAAATTTCGAGACAAAATTTTTCTCCACCCTGTATAGGCGATAATTTCGACAACACTTGCCAGTATCTCAAATGTACACATTTCAAATATGAGGAAGTACCCAGGTAAAACTTTCAAATTTGAGGCACAAGAAAATGTAGAAAACTATCTAAACTCCACACCCTGATAATTTGAAGATTGAAAAATAAGTACTAAACAAGTAATTGTTTACGGAATGTGACAGGTGGAGCCGGAAAGATCTGTTCCATTCATTGTGTTGTTACGATTAACGAATTATATTTCATTTAAAAAAATTCAATTTATAATCCTCTCAATTAGTGAAGTAACAATTCATCACATGCTTTACATATGGAGCATGTTTCTGTATAGGAGCGACGCTTACACGTTGACGGTAGCAGAAAAGTCAAAAGTGAAATTCGGAAAGTGACGCTTCCAATGAATGATGAAGGTAATGATGCATCAAGTTAGCAATGAGGAAATCCCATGAAAGTAAATGTTATTTCCATGAAATTTTCAAAATATAGTCAACTATCACACTTCATCGTCAAGTGGCCGCAATAATACTTTCTACGCGATTATTTAGGAGCAATTCTTTCGAAAATCCACATTTCTACACAGATTCCAATCGCAGAATTTCGCTTAGCATAGGAAAAATGTTGATTACCACCAGAGTAAACTGGTAATTTTAACTAAACCCTTATCTTATGATCGACACACCGCAATAATTACCTTAAATGTAAAATGTAGGCACGTTATCGTACTCTTTCCTGGAATTATTATCAAACTAATGGCGAAGTTGAAAAATGTTAGGGGAAGCCTTGAAAGTTGAAAATGGCTCAAATAGCGGTGAAAAGTATGGAATTAAAAAAATTAGAATGATCCATCGTTTTTATAACCTCATTTGCATTTTTCATCTCGAAGTTTGTAGTATTTGATGGCAGAACTTTTTTGCTACAAGATATGCGGCAAGTATTTGTTTTGGATGACGCAGTCGCGGACCGACCTCTTTTAACCGCTGGGTACTGGATCGGAAGAAATTCGGACTCGGATTGAAGGAGAAAGGATGTATAGGGGTTGTTGGCGGAAGAGGGAACCGAAGGGTACAATGAGAAAGGGTATCGGGATGAAAGAATGGGACCCTTTTTACCCCCATTCCCTCCGAACCATAAACATCTGTACATTTCCCACGTGCCCACTCTCTTCTCCTTTCCTCTCCAGCGCCAATCTCCCAAGTCCTCATTGTGGGTGGGAATGGTAGGCGGTTATGGGCCGCCACTTCCCGATCCTTTACCTTTAGAAGAGACTCGAAATTGCGACCTCCGCTATCACTCTAACTCCTGCATCCTCACCCTACCAACCCTATTGCTCGCTCCCCACCCGTTTCGTACCCTAAAAACTCTCCCATGCCCCTTTACAAAACCCGATGGGCTCGCGAACGCGAGTCCCCAAAGCGGAGGGGTATATTTCCTTTATCTCCATCCTTATATTGCATCACATTCCCACGACCCCGTACCGAGGAGGAGCCTATCCTCTTCTTCTTCCTCCTCCTCCTATTGCCGCCTTCACAGTCAACCGATATCGCCAAATACCCTCCTCCTCTCCCTACTCATCCCATCATTTCCATCAACAGCCTACTCCTTCCCTACAACTCCTCTTCGTTTTTTTTCTTTCGTTTGGCTCTTTTTTTTACTTCCTCCCTTAACCACCCACGTACCCTTTTCCGTTCCCCTCCACCCTTTTCCGAATCTCCGTCCCCGCGATCCCCCGAATAAGGATGCATGGTTTCCCTAAAGTCTCCATAAAGCGGAGATGGGAAAAGGGTAAAAGTGCATGAGCGTGATAGTGTGGGAGTGAGGAGTCCTGGTTTCGGGGCTCTAAAAAGATAAATATGCGGGTAAATTTGGAGGCGCGCTGCTTTCTTTCCCCTGACTCGCCCCCATTCGCTCTCTTTCCACCTACAATCTTGGTCTATTCTTCTCGGGTCCACGCTTTCCCTCCATTCCTATCATTTTACTTCTTTCTCATCTTTGGGTCCACATCCTATTAATATGATAACATGTTTCTATTGCTCCTCAATCATTTTAATATATCATAGATACAAAAACAGGTTGGAGCTTTAGGTGAGATCCCCTTCAGAAAACAATCACCATAATTTGTAGATTTGAATAAAAAAGTCTTATATAGGTTAAAATAGAACTTCCAATGCATAAATAAAATAAATTAGTCATATATAAGCAATGAAACAGCAACTAAAACTTAGCACTTTTAAAATATCACAGATACAAAACCAGGTTGGAGCTTCAGGAGACTCCGGACGCTTTTGCCTGTTGGTGAGATCACTTACAAAAAACAGTCGTATTACTTTGCATATGTATATTCGAATAACAAAAAGTCTTCTATATTAAAAAATACAACTTTTGATACATAGATAATATAAATTAGTGATAAATAAGCAACAATAAAGTAAATAAAAACAATGGAATTGAAATTTAATTAAAAAATAAAGTAAAAAAGAAATATGGTTTGTAAATATATGATATCCTATGTAATATTTTTGTTTGTAAATAGGCAAAGTTTATTCCAAGGTTATCATTATATTTCAGGGTTAACAAAATTATCTCTGATTACGTGAGGGTGAATTGAGAATGAAACCGCCTTAATGTAAGCAGTATCATTAAACATTTTAAATCCAACGCTAACAGTGAACAACAATACCCTAATATACATACCGCTAAATTTGGCACTCACCGGCATTTCAATATTTTAGCGAACTACCATGCATTATTCTTTTTTGCCCTTTAAGAGATAACTTTAGTATCGCAAGAATATATACTACCTTGAATCTGAGCCGAAAGGAATGCGCAATGATATATGTTCAGAATAATGGTGTAAGTCACTCGAACTCACGCAAAAGTTTGAACGAGGGTTTTTCAAAAGACGATGGTACCGTTAAAGTCCTACGATGAAATAAACATATTTAGCGTGAATGGGAAAGGGCTGAAAACGTTGCACTCCTTACAGTAGCAGCGTAAAAACGACTCGAAGTAATTCACCGTTAAGGATTCACTAGATTCCGCCAGAGGAGGCAAAGGGCTCTTAAAACTGTATGACAAGGGAATTGGTTAGTTCAGTATTTTCCATTCGAATAAAGTTGGTTCACAGTGATTGGGAGATCTTGGATTGATTTCAGGTCAGATTTCGAACCAAGATCCAGCATATCGGTTTGCTAGACAAATGTAGCCACCTGCTATATGCCACCTGATTCAGCTCGTAGCCTAAAAAAATTGTTTATAACTGTCCAATATATTAAATGCTCGTTCATTTTCAAGGAATGCATACCGTTTATTTCGTACCTGTATATGAGATAGAATTTAGGCATAAAAAGTTTGGTCTGTTTCTAAAGCGAATACAACTAGATTTATTTATCTAAATATTGGAAATGTATATGAGCATGGATTTTGATTTCTTGGTTGATAGCCCGCAGTTACAAGTGTTATTGTTGTCATAGTAAATTACGACTGACATAATGTTTCAACTTATAAATCTGCATATTGAATCGCGAACTTATTGCTAGTCATTCTTTAGCATGATGTTTACCTTAATGCTTCAATCAAAACCTTGATTTTATCGGATTTCATTTTCACCGGGTGCGAACTAAGTCGGTCTTAAGGCCGTTTTGAAAGAGGCATGTAATTGTGCAGGTTAGAATTGCATTAATTTCTAAAACTGGCGAGCGATTGCAAGAATGCAAGAACGAAATTAGAACAGGGGATAGAGTAGTTAGCTGTTTTGCTTACTATAGTTATTTTGGCATATCACGGCCATGCATTATCGCATGCGTTCTAGCAATTCACCGCTTTACACGGCGCCTTTTTGACTGCGCCTTCGTACACACGTCAGATTATGCAATCACTTATCCCGTGAAAAACGGCCTTCACGCTTGAAAGATTATACAATATTTTATTTTATTCCAAGTTAGAAATTGTCCGTCACTTTAACATCTTCATCGTGACATTGGTGACGGTGCCAATGTAGGTGACGGTATCGTCATGGGCTCTTATTCTGGTTCTACGGTTTCGGAGCGTTAGAGCAGGAGGGCGACGGAGGGTGTGAGGCCGACGTTCGAAGTCAATGGTGAGGTAGGGGGGAGGGAGAAGTTTAGGAAGGGGTAGAAAAAGAGGAGATTGCTCCATCCTTCATCGAATAATGGAGAACGTGCCCGCACCTCGAGTCTCGAGGATTCTTTTATTTTATTTCCTCTCCCCTTCTTTCTCTCTCTCTCTCTCTCTGTATTCGTTTATTTTTATTTGGTTTATCGTCGTTGTATATGTCAATATATACAAAAAGGAAAAAAAAGTGAGGGATGCAGGTCTCGGAGAAAGTGCCCGATTTATAAAATAAAAAAAAGTTTGCCTCCCTCCGCAGCTTGTTCCTTTACCCCCTCTGCATCTCCTCTCTCTTCCTCATCTCCTTCGCCCACTCCCTATCCCCCTCAGGTTATAAACTCGAAGAGTTTATACTTTTTTAGGACGGAATAAACGCAAATGAGACCGAACTCGCTTTCTCGAGATATTTTCGCAGCAGGGATTTCTCCCAAGACCGTCTTCGAAAGCTCTCTCTCTCTCTCCCTATCGCTCTCTTTTGCCGAAGGAAAAAAAAAAAATTATATGCAGTCCGACGAGAGTTTAAATGATATTCATGGTGATAGCAAAAATACGCCATAGACCTCCTCTCTTTAAGAAAGATTGCCTCTTTTTCCTTTTATGTTCCCTCCCTCCCTCTTTTCTTGGAAGTCGCAGACGCAATGAAATGGATGGGGGGGATGAAGAGCTCGTGTCGCATTAATCCATATTCTCGTACTTTCTGTTTTTTTTAGCTATATGACTTTAGTACTCAAACTGACGGAGATAATATTTCGAGGCTCTCAAGTTTTTCGGGAGGAAGAAAGTGGTCTGTTTGCGAGTGAAAAACTTTTGGGAGTGTATCACACACTTCCCGAAAAAAAATATGGTCGCTCTAAACTAACTTTATCAAATGGAGAATGGCCAACCAAGGAAATGAAGAATATTTATTAACATGAGCCCAGTATTTTATCTCCAAACATACGAGATAAACTTGCCATAAACTTCATCCATGCAAATTTTTTCCGGAATTTACTACGTGGAGCGTATTTTTATTTGTTACGAATTTATGCGATGCTCAAGGGTTTTGGGAGACAAATAAACTGTCGTATAGGAACGTAAATTATAAATTCTCGGACGGAAGGTTAGCATACGGTAGTGAGCTTTAAATTTTCAGCGCCAATACCAGTATTTCACACAATATGGTGCTGGTGTACGTATTTTAATGTAAAACTGAGAGAAATCTATAATTTCTACATGTTTTGTACTTCGTGTATTTCCTTTGTTAAAATATTTTAAATGTAAATTGTCGTCCGATGGAAGCTATATTTACGAGGGCAAGAGATATTATTTTTATATTCTTATCTATTTTTAGCTATATTCTATTCTATTTATAGCCGTGACGACATTTAATAAGGAAATTATTTATATGAAAAACATTATTCAATATTTGCGTGGCTTATTTTGGTTTTTATTGCAATTAAATTTTTATGCAATCATGATCAAAGAAGCTTAAAATATACATATAAACCATTTACGACGGCATAAAGCGAAATATTATTCGAAAATGTGTAAGGTCTGGCTTACCGCCGTATTTTGAGGCAGCATCTACTCGCTATTTACACGAGCATGTGAGGTGTCGGTGGCGGAAACCATGACTTCGATATAACTTCGTTACGTATTCATGGTGTTGAGCCCATTAACTGGAACGAGTAACTTCGGGATGCTTCAGGATTTCTCAAGTGCAGATGAAGTGGTGCTCCTTCGGCGGTATCGGAGGAGCTATATCCTGGTGGTGCTCATATCAGCGCAGCACAGCGAATTATCTCGGCAGGAAGTTATAATGGCCATTCACTGAAGTCCTGTCATGAGGCACGTACGAACCTAGGACTCGGAGAAATGAGAATGCCTAAGGTCCCATTAGTTTTTACCGCGGGAGATTGACAAAACATCCACGCTGCAAGCTCTTCCACTCATTTCTGAATTCATACATCTAGGTAACTCCACAACATTTACCGATTAACGCGCTCGCCAACTATTTGGATTAACACGGAAAAGGGCAATAAACCAGAATGGATTATTTCGCCCGAAATTGCATGTCCTTAAGAATTCCAGGACGCGTTCATGTGTTCCCAAAACACCTAGTTCCAGAAGACTTATGAGATATGCTTTAAATTAAATTGAACTAATGAGTCATGATAATGGATGGCAATTGCGTGGAACATAAAATATCCTGCATAGCATTGCTGTTGATTAGCAAGTCTAGTTTTTTTTATTAATAGGCCTAGTGAGTAAATAGAGACCGTACCCTAGAGAGCGTAGGGGCATTAAGAAGCAATGTCTTGAGGACTTTTAATCTCAACTCAGTTCATTGGCGAATAATTAAAAAGAAATGGTCAGAGTCCATATCTTATCATGTTATTTTTTCAGTTAATTCCGAATGACGCGACTCTCCAAGGAAAATCAAGAAATTTGACCTTTTATGAAATGAGCTATGTACAAAATAGTCATCTTCATCTACATAATAACCCACCTACCAATAATAATAAGAAGCCGTCTAAATGGCGTATGGCAGGGGGTGTTAGGACACCTTCCGTTTACAAGCAAAAAGGAAGTGCTCTAAGGAAATTACGACTTGCATTTATTAAAATCCTTTATGGTTCGCAGGAAAAATAAATTCCCATATCTATCCGTTCGGCAAAACATCTCTCCTAATTTATCGCCTCTGTCGGTCCTGGAAATATATTGGGGCTCTAACATTATGTTCTCTGTGTCACTCTTAAAGATATCCATCCTCAATCGTTCAAGCAATCTAAGCCTACCGCGCAGCCTCCGAGTCTCCAGCGGGTCCCAGCCTAATTCGCTTAACATCTGGGTAACGCTATCTGTACGCCAGTAGCAGTTTTTGACGAACCAAGCAGCCTTCCTTTGTAATTAATATTATGCTCAACTACATCTGTATAGTCAAAATATAATAAAATTACGCATTTTTAATATTTTGACAAATTCATTAATCCATGTAAGATTCCTTCGAAATCAAGAAAATAAGAAGATATAATGATTCCGAACATTGTTGCTCATCCTCAATCTATTTATATTCAAACTTCAATAACTAAGTTGCTGTTATGAAATTAATAGGAATAATATTTAAAGGAATCAAATAGATAAAAAACTTGGAAGTTATTCGTAACTAATGGAAGACATGGAACTATTAGAAAAAAAAATTCTTGTTGATGAATAGAGACGAGATTCTCTTTCCTAATTTTTTCAAATGCGTGAAAGCATGTTATTGCTTTCGGTACAAAACATTAATGAGTAATAAAAACTAATTAAGAAATAATTTATTAAATCTGAAAATTCCCCTTCCCTTAGCTTTACAAAGAGATTTTATAATGTATGCTACATACGAGTGATTTATAAAAAATCTTCACTGTCAAAAATTAGAATCACTCAAGAACTTGAACCAAAAGATTTTTCTGTAAACAAAAGTTTTCAAACAGTAATGAAATTCTAAGGAATATATTATTAAACAATCAATGGAGTCGTAGCATTTTAAATTATGAAATTCGGGTGAGCCGTAAACAAACTTCAGACATCAAAATCGCGTGAGTGTAAAATATTTTGAATTCTCTCAGGTGAAATTTTTATGAGCACAGTATTCAATTGGAAATTTTTATTATTGACAGTCCATAAACCAAACTTTATGATCGAAGAGTTGGAATGGCTGACGATAAATCTTATAGTATCTGTATTGAGTCTGATTATCATGGATGAAAAAATATCTTTTGACGCATGCAATGTTTAAAATAAATTAATTAAAATTTAAAATTTGTTTAAATGTCGTACACTATGGCCTAGCTGCATCATAATATAAATTATCTACCATCATATAAATCTTTTACTGATGCCTGTATTCCTTCATTTCCGTATTTATAACCTTGTAAAGAAAGCCCTGGTCCGGAGGTAGGGGGGGACGGATTGTGGCCTCATCTGGGCCAGGTAAAAGAAATAAATCAAATAAAATCAAAATCAAATCATGTTTAAATTCCACCCTAACGATATTCATTGGAAGTAGATATTTTAGGGTATCACTTTTAGAATTTTCCATCAGCAGGAGGAATCATTCCGAGATTTTTAGTCTATGATATGAAGCACAAAAAGTAAACGTCTCTCAGCTGAAGTGAAAATCGGGCGTTTTTGAAGAGGATATACAGTTTCTTAGGCCAAATATTTATTAATTACGAAAAATACCATCGAAAAGCTATTTGTTATTTTAGATACAGGAATATAATAGATATTTGCCCTCTTGTAACGCCCGAAATTGTATAAAGTAGGTACCTGTGAGGTGAGATAACAATTATTTATAAATATTAATCAAAATTATTAAATTATTACTCATTCATGGTTATCGTTTGTAAGGTACTTTCTATGATAAACTATTGAGTCAAATATTTAAACTATTTATGAATTTAAGAATAAGTTTACGATAATATTTATAACTCGACTGTAAACCGTGTTTAATTTTAAAATTTGTAGGTTTCTATCAAAAAGAAAAATTGGAATGCAAGTATCATATTTACTGATGAAATACATCTCAGTCTTATTTTTCTACGGATATCATAACTCATATAGAGATATAATTCGGTAAGCAATCGCAATGAATGTTACCAATTTGAAGTATACTGAATGAAATCGATAGCGCACTTTGTGAACAAAATCTTGTTTTAAATTTAGGAACAAATTATTATACCAATTAAAAGAGGATAATAAATGAAAATGAGGAACCTCCACCTTATGAGAGAAACGGCCTTATCATGAATGCGGCAACGGCAGCTAAAAGCTGCATTAATCTAATCACCTTTACTAGGAATCTTATGTCACTAGGCAGCATAGGTAACTATGAGCGGTATGACCTGCATTTAACATGAGCGAGACTCCATTATAATTCAATTATGCGCGATTTCGCCCGAATCTTAATGCCAAAAAAGGGGAACGAACTAATTACTCGAGGTTTCGTAACCCAGTGAGGTCGGATATCTCTCGTCACGCGAGGACTCCCCCCCCCCCCCCCCCCCCCCCCCATATATTGCGGGGACACCACACGCACTCCTCTTGTTTTTCGCCATGCTCTCGCCGTCGCCGCAGAAATTATCCTTCCGGTTGCGAGGGAGCCCGACCAAGTCATGATTAAACTCACGCCCTAATGGTTATGCGTCTTCCGCCCATCCAGGGCGGAATCACCCGGGGCATCAGTCCCTACTCCCACTGGCTGGCGGTAGCGAGCGACCCCACCCCTCTTTCCCAGAGAAGTCAACCACGAAGATAAGGAAAGGAAGGAAGGAAGGGAATATTGCTGATATTCCAAAAAGATCACAAAATTTTCCTTCCATCACGGTTGCGCTCACTTAACCCATTATAACCCAACGTTGTAACATTAAGTAGCATCAAAAACGTTTTCATTAACGAGTGTCTAGCATTAAAATTTCGTGCAAATTTTTTCTCCGCCATTTAAAATGACGTTATCCGATTATCACCAAAATCGCGTAGTGACTTATATCTTTTTTTACCAATTGAATGCCTAGGAGGATTCACTTCAACTTGAATCTTAACTTGAATTGATTCAACTTGAATGATGGGGTGAGAAGCAAAGGGGTACGAGTGATTTTTTTCTAAACAGAGCTAGGTGAAGAAATTAGGTTCCTATTAAAGAAAACAAACGAGATTAACTAGATATTCAGTAGTGCATTTGATTTTCCTCTTGATGACAGCACAGAAAGGAGACTCACTCGTAACCCTTGGCAACCAAGTTGTTGTATATTTCTTCTATTAATTTCTGAATCTAGCTCCGTTTTATTAAAAAATCACTGGTACCCCTTGGCTTCTCAACCCTTCATCTGCATTATGACATTTTTGTTAGATATTTTTTTAATTATATATTTCTCTCATTAAAATTTTTCTTCTAAAAACTTCTCCCAGAAGCAGCTGTGGGTTAGAAAGTGTGACTCATATTAATTTTCGGACATATTATCGCGAATAAATTCCTATTTCGAACTTATCGCTTCGAATGCTTTGCCCGCTGGGGATAGCGATGTATTCAAGGCCCCTGGCAACAGGACAAACTCGAGGCCAATCGAAGTGCTTGACTCAAAGTTTCTTTAGTTTAAAAATAATGCGTTTTCGACCTAAATATCAATAGTAACTTGGATGCAGTGGGTATCCAGGATTAAAATTTCGTGCACAATTTTTATCCACCTTGCATAATGACGTTATCCGATTATCACCAAAATCATACAGTGCCTTATACCTTTTTTTACCAATTGAATGCCAAGGAGGACTAACTTCATATGCACTATGACATTCTACGTTATTTTTGATAGGTAATTTCTCTCATTATATATTTCACTTGTTCTTGCTACTTCTCCAGTGAAGCCAACCACGAAGATAAGAAAGGAAGGGAATATTGCTGATATTCCAAAAAAGATCAAACAATTTTCCTTCTATCATGGTTAACGCTCACATGAAGTAAATGTGTGACTTCAACAAATTTTTGCCCTCATTATTACGATATAAGACACCTTCGCTTCATAGGAGTGTTTTTATTTATTTATACATTTTTTCGATGCAAATTTAAATAATGAGGAAGTGCTAAGAAGAGTGAGAGAAAAAAGACGTATTAAAAAAAAACTCAAGGAGAAAACGGGATGACCTAGTTGGCCACATTATGAGACATGATGGCCTGATGAAAACAATCGTAGAAGGACAGGTGGAAGGGAAGAAGGGGAAGGGACGGCCCTGAGTTACATAGGACAGGTTATAAAGTATTTAATAGAGAAGAAATATGTCACTACGAAAAGGTTAGAGGATAGGAGAGAGGAATGGAGAGAGGTGTCAAACCAATCTTAGGATTGTAGAGTAATGATGATGAAATTAAAAAAAATAAAAATTGAGGACCAAAATATAGGATTACTGGACGGTGCAACGTAATCAGGATCTTTAGCGTTACTATGCACTGTGACATTCCACGTATTATGACACGCAATTTCTCTCATTATATATTATATATGAATTCTACTAGTTATTGCTACGTTTATGATTAATATCATACTTAGTTGGAAAAAATCAGGGCAAATTGACTTTGGTTTCTACGCTAAAACAGTGGAAGTATTTTCTAGCCGAGGATAGGCCTCCTCTGAAGTGATATTGAAGTCATCCAAATATGAAATTACTGTGGGCGTTTCCGTCTCTCAAATCCCATATAAGGGTTCATTTACTCCTTAAAGTGTTTTTTTGGATTGCTTTTTAGGCCATAAAATCCTACTAATATCATAAGTAAACTAATTTTTGCACCTTACGTGATCAATATCATGTTCTATTAATGAAAAAGGGGGAAGGGACGTACGGTTTACCTCATTAAAAATATGGAGGAATTACTCCGCAAACCTGCGGAGTTTGCTTTGAAAGTATTCCGACATTGGACCTTGAGGGTTTCCTCCAATCATATCCATCAAATGGGGCGGCAGGCAAGGACATGTGAGACCCAGGGGTATTGAAACGATTGCTTATAGTTTTTCAGAGGATCTTACCTCTATCTTACCTCGATCCTACGCGAACTGCTCTCCAGGGCCATCTTTATGCTCTTCCATATCGATCTATTCTCTGTTTGCGTGTGTGTTTCGAAGCGAAAGACAATGGAGCTGAGCCAGTTCATTAGTGGGACTTAAGGCTATCTCAATTTACTTCAAAACTTACCTTCATCAATCTTGCCTACCTACTTGTAAGTGTGCAGTCTCCAGAATCCTCGTTCCGTGCACTTCTGAGCTATGGGTATGCGATTTTTTTAAGGATACACTCGACGTCGCTTTAATCTAGAGTAGATTATATTAATTGATTTATGAGAGGAAAAATTGACTAATCTGCTAATCCCCGTTACAGTTAATGATATGCAATCAATTCTACTGCGGAATTTGTGGTAGTGGGGATAAGTGATTACTTTAAGAGTTCTCGAGCCTAATCAACTCAGCAACTCATTTCACACTCGGTATGTATGTTTTTGTAGTTAGATGCAACCATAAAGTCTAGGCACATGTGCACCACATTACGAAAATATATATCTTTCTCATTCCCACCGATACGAATATTTATAAAACCTAGATACCTACAGTCTAGATACACAATGCACCACAATGTGAGAATAAATAGCTTTCTTATTCTTACGGGCATAAATATTTATAAATTTAAATGATACATTAACGATAATCTTAATGAAATTTTAAGCTAACTTCGTTTTCCATTTCCCAATTTATTTCAAAATTTTCTTATTCAGCCCTTCCTTTTTCACTTTTATCCAAAATATCTCATTAGAAACACCGATTAAGGCCACTTTCAACAGCGTTTGCTTGCACTTAAGAAAATATCTATGGATCGCAAAGAAAAATATTGCCTCAGGGGAAATGAAGAGTACATTGGGACACTTGAAAAAGCATCCTGACAACAGAATGTGTAAACAGCATCAGATCGCTTGTCCCCTGGAGTGGAAGACCTCTAAATACGACACAGACGTGGGAATTAGAATCCTAAAGCAAACGAAAGATCGTTGATATGCATTGAATCCATATCCTCGAAACAGTCAGGCACTTTTGCAGTTACCTTTCTATATTTGCAGCACCAGCAATTAAGACCAAGAGAGATGGAGGCCACATTTTTTCAGAATCCCCATGATTTTGTAGAAACTTGGGCAACTTTAAATATTTTAAAATAAAAATCTCAGTCCTTTCCAGAGATGGAGGAAAATTAATGCAAGCAATCGCCAAGGAGAAGGGACAATATGTAAGCAATAAAAATATACATATGAATTAACACAACTTAGGGACAATAAAAAATACGTTATAACAAGAAATTTTAACATGCAAGGAAGCTATGTATGACGAAATAAACAGTCCAGAGCTATTTGATAAGTAATGACTTACTTAAAAAGTAAATATTGTCCATATCCATATCATTACTTCTAATTCGGAATGGTTTGTCCCAGCTAAACATATGAACCTGGAAAGTGCGCTGGATCCACGCATTATTTGACTTAATAGGATTATTTTTACCCATCCATATTTTAAAATTACTTTCATGAAACATTTTAACCTCGGACCCAGGGATTTATGTAATATAGAACAGAGTATTTTCGCGCTTGGTCCAATATACCTCGAGCAAAGAGGTACAAAGCACAAGCAAAATTTATGCAAACCATAATTGAGGACCAAGTTTTTATATCATTTTACGTCGCTCCGACTTCTTTCTAGTGCTATTGTTATGCTTATTTTAGCGTATATAAGCTTATTTTTTTATCAATTCTTGTGGTTGCATTTCGAGCCAAACCGGCAATGCCGCTGAGTAGCGTAAAACGCATCTCGTTTTTGTTATTTTTTTTTTACAGCCAAGTCTTCAAAAAATCCACACCTCTCGCCAAAAAGGCGGACCCACCCACTGTCACAAACTCACACGTACACGAGCGTAAAAAGACACACACTACGCTCGCACACGGCCACAGTCATTCACACATTCACCCTCATTCTCTTTAATAATCATTAAAGCGTGGATTGCAGCATGCACGTTGGGCGTGGTCAACCATGCTTCCTCCTTCCTTCCCCTCTCTCTCCCTTCCACTCCTTCCCCCCTCCCCTGGAGCCGCTTCTCCTCCTACCCCACTCTCCCTCTCCCTTCTCCATTACGGTACTGTCTTTTAAGCCAGGTTTACGCGACGAAGTTGACTGGTATAGCAGCAGTGACGGATACAGGAAAAACTCAGCAGGGGGCGGAAAAGATATCTTGAGCTGCCTTCACTTTTATCGTATCTTTTTTCTTCCCAAACCACCGAATACAGCCCATATCGGCCATTTTATATCGGGGTATTCAACAAATTTAACAATTGTACGTACGGGAACAACCATGCCCTGGATCGGGGAAACCTACACTGGCGGGACTCGAACCTGCGACCTCTTGTTTGGCAGGCGAGGACTTTACCCTGCCGCCACCGAGGCCGGCAAAGTAGTCAATTTACGTGCTAAATCAATAAAAAATAATCAACATACATGCAGAGTTTAAGAAAGTTTTATTAAAATTGATAATACACATATACAAGACAATGCCATCTCGTGATATAAAAAGCTACAATTAAGGTTCTCCAATGTTCGTCAAGGCGGGCGGCCTCGCAGGGGGGGTGGGGCGCCACCTCTGCCCCTACCCTGGGGCCTGTTACTCTCTACTCATGGACAGGTACTGCGAAGAGAGAGCGAATAGATTGAGAACGAGGTCGATCCTTATTCGATCTATCAGCCAAGTCGAAGCAGTTAAACCTTTGAATGCATGCAGAAGGAATCGTTGGCTATTAATGCGTAGCAAGCAACAACGCGGGAAACTTGGCTACAGCCATCTTTGAGCTGTGGTCTCCCTGGGACACAACGAATCACGCCGTCCATTTTTGAGAGATTCAAGGATTAGCAGATAAAACTAGGTGTGTTTCTGAGAAATGTCTCTCGATAATTACTGTCCGCGAAAGGGTTAAGCACGCAGGCAAATCATATATTTAACACAGCTTGCTTTACTTTTCAATTTAATACCTCCACTCCATCCCCCTCACACACCCCTCAAAATCACGTCTCCTCCAACCCCACTGTCTCTTCCCTACCCTCTCCATACGACGCAGTCTTTTAAGCCAGGTAAACACATCGAAGTTGAGTGGTATAGCAGTCGACTGTTACTCTCGACTATATAGGAACTACGCATGGACACTGGGCAGTCACTGCGAAAAGAGTATTTATTTGTATATCTTTTTTTCTGGATAAACTCGGAGGTTCCGGTTGGCGAAATATTGTTCATAAAAATGGATAAACGCGGAATAAATCCCGGAAGAATCATTGCCTACAGTCATAATTATCTACACGGAAGCCTACATAGAAATATTTATTTATTTATTGCCTCACCACAGAAATCAGCGCTATTTTGGCCTTTATATATATATCGGGGTTTTCATAGCATTCAACAATTAAACATACAAGAACATGCATGCCCAGGGTAGGTGCTGAACTTGGACCCGTGACCTCCGGTTTGGCAGGCGAGCAATTTACCCTGCCGCCACCGAGGCAGGCAAAGTACGAATCGATTGAAGACGAGTACAAATGGATTGAGGACGAGTGCGAATCGATTGAGGACGCGGTCGATCCTTATCCGATCTATTAGCAAAGTCGAAGCAGTTAAACCTTGAATGCATGCGGTAGGAATCGATGGCTATGGATACGTTGCAAGCAACAACGAAAAACACGCAGGCACTGCATATTGTTACAGCTTGCTTTGTTTTTCATTTTAATACTAATGAGGGGCAAATTGTAAGCCAAAAGTTCGTTAGATTTGCTCGCAAAGAAGAGAAGATTACAAGATTTCTCTTTCGCAACCGCCAGTACTTTTGCTTTTCGAATAAAATCTCAATATTCAAGCGTAATGGAGTGGAATTTTTCGATATAGAAAAAATACTTGCAATTTTTCACGATTATAAAACTTAAATTTTTATAGTAAAAAAACTTTTAAAAAATACTACATCCCCGGTGATGAAGTAACATTGAAACCTAGGTCGTAATAAGTTTTATAATGGTGGTTTCGATATTTTAGTTTTCGCATCTGCCAACTCAAAGTGAATTTGAATTCTTGGGATAAATTTTTTGCTGATAATAGTACGGAGGTATCGTTCTAAGGTACTCTAATAGCACTCAACTTCAATCTGTAAACCAGGCTTTATGCCTTTCCTCCGCCCCCATCCGAGGCTTACCCTCAATCCGCTTCCTCTACCGCAGCCTATCCAAGAGGTCATCCCTCTCCAGCACTGTTACTGCTACTCCATGAATCCTCTTCCTTCCCGCCTGTACTCAGAGCTCGTCTCGCTGCCGTACGTACGATCGTCCGATATTCAAATTTCAGCATGGCTCTCTGAGACAAAATGAAATTTACGTCGCGGGAAACGCCGCGTGTAGTACGATTCCGCATTGCATAGCGATGCACAGCATGAGAGTCCCGATTTATCCGAGAGCGCGGTATTCACGTTATCCGTGCTATTCTTTGGCGAAGGGGCTGAGTGAATGGCATGGAAATTTAATGGGATGATCTACTTATGGATTTTGTGGAATTTGTCCGCTATTAACATTGTTAGATTTCAAGTCTATAAGAAGAAGTCTTGATAGTCATTATAAGTCGATGAAACCGGTTGAGGACGAATGAACTGTGCATTTAAAAAATTATGAATTTGAATATTTTTCTTTCCATATTACATAAAAGTTACACCATGTAAGCCCGCAGACGATTAATTTACATTTTTGGCAAAATGTAATAGCATCTTACAAGAATAAAAAATTCCCCTATTTATAATTATGAATCATATTATAGAAGCAAAGCAATGAGTACCATTTGATTATCATAATATCTTGCCAATTAAATCATATTAAGCGACTGATATTTTCTCTGGTCAACGTTGGTTGCTATCGTTTACAAAAAAATTCTATCACATTTATAAGAGCCCGCATAAGTAGCATAAAACAAGGTGTCAGAATTTATTCAATTTTGCCCAGTCGCTTCGATCATTATAAATCTCTTAAGAGAGTTAATACGAGATGATTGCCTAGTTGAAAGAAAGACTACATAGTAGGCAAATTATTCCGAGGATTAATAATTTTTTTATCCCAAAGCCTTATCCTTTTTCTGGCTGCACTAATTTAACTGAAGAATATTGTTAATGTACTTCAGCTAAAAAAACCATTGGCAGTTGCACTGCTATTGAAGCTTCCTATGAGCGTACCTAATAACGCTATGGTAACCTGCTGACTATTCGATCGGGCTAGCGAAATCACCGTAGAAAAAAATAAAAAACAAATGCAAAAGTGATGGGATTTTCTCGAGAAAAAAAGACTCAGTGATCTGGATGCGAAGCATTCGCCATGGTAGACAACATGTACCAAGCTTCGGTTTTTCGAGGAGGAAAATTGTTTCTGCCATATTGTGCTGCCACGATAATATTGGAATCATTAACTTTTTGTTGTTTTTAGGGATTTTATTTACTGGCGCACTGCAATGGGGGTCACTCCTCTATGACTTTACTATATTTTGTTTAAATTATATTTAAAGTCATTGTCAGTAGCATTTATCGTGAAGGGGATCGGGTTGGTGTTGTGGCTAGAGTGCTGGCTTCCCACCCGGCGGGCCCGGGTTCAAATCCCGGCAGTGGCAGGGAATTTTCAGAGACTGTCCCATCCCTGCTTGAGTGTTGTGTGGAGGACATTTCAAGCGCAACACTCCGTCCGTCGGATGGGACGTTAAGCCGTGGTCCCCTTGGCGCCTTTCGTTAAGAGCAGGCTAATGCCGACGCCGGGTTTCTCTCTACCCTTCCTTCCATACCCTAACCTCATAGCGTAAATGACCTCAGCTGTCGGTCGCCTCCTCCATATACCATACCATACCATTTATCGTATATTCACATACCTCACCTAAAGGCAATGGTAATAATGATAAGTTTCCCATTCTCTCCTATTACAGATCATCTGTCTATTTCTCTCAAGTCACTAACAAATAAAAACACGCAAATAACAACTTGCACTGCATCGCGCATCAACGTATTCCGAGAGGCATCGTATTACGCAGCAGAAAGAACCAAATTCGTTGATTATTCGACTGGCCACAGTGACCCAAATGCGAGTACGAACTCCGTATTGCGTGTGATATCTCATGGCATCGTACCACACGAGACAGCCACGTGACGGAAGATTGCGTGCATCACTGTGACACATTTCGACATCTCGTATGTGGCCTCATCTTCGACATGTCGCCACACAATCGCAAAACCCTCGACTCCGCGGAACATACCCTCCTTCCCTCTTCGACCGAACTCATATGAATACACTCTGTCCGCACGAATTTTTTATTAGCATTCCCACAAGCGCTGCATGTGCCCCTTACGACGAGAGGCGGAACAAGTTAAAATTTCCATATGGATTTCCGATTTTTTCAATGGGGGGGGGGGGGGGGAAAGGGAAATTTCCAAGGGGGAGCGGAAGTTGAGGGGAAATATTGGGGGGGGGGGGATTCGAAGGAAAAGTGTTCCGCGTGTACAATCGCTTCTCGCCTAGACACGCTCTTCCCCCTTCTGCCACTCCCATCTCTCTCTCCTTCCTTCCGTCCCTATTAATCTATCCCGTTTTCGATGCAGGTCGACGGCCATGGAGTGAGAGCGGCATATCCGTACGCCTCTAGCCGCGGAAAGCGTTCACAATGGAGAGGCAGGCCGCCGCGCCGCCGCCACCGACCGCTACTCCGCTCTCTCAGAGAGAGTATACGGTCGCAATTAAGGGAGAAGTTCCCATGTGAATATTCTCGGGCGAAGCGTAAAGGTCCGTGGGATGTATCTCTTTTTTTTCATAAGATTTGAAATAGACGTAAATATTGACAGTGTTTGTGCATAGCTTGGTATTGTTGATAACTTAGTGCTTCTAGCAGGCTAGATTAGTAAATATTTACCAATCAGCTAAAGAGTTTTACAGTAGAAGCTCATTTATGTCATGCGAATAGACGTAGGAAAAGAATCCGCAGACTCTCATTTTTAATATCGAAGGATATTGTGCAAATGAGAGAGAATAAAAAAATAACTATCATCCACTGTTTGCAAAAAGATTTTTTTCTCCGTAAAATCTTTCTCATTCACGTATAACTTTGACAATGCAAAATGCTTAGTGGGATGCATAGTTTTTATGAGCTTTAATACAGACGTAAATATCGACGATGTTTGTGCCAAGCTTGATATTGCTGCTCACCTATGTGCTTGAAGCAGGTTAGTTTGGTATATCTGAAATATCGAATAAAGAATTTTCCAGGTACAGCTCATATATTACAAAGGAATTCGCACTCTCATTTTCACTGTCGAATAGGTATGGTGTAAATGGGAAAGATGAAAAATTATTGTCTTCCGCTCCTTGGAAAAAGATTTTTTCTCCTTAGATTCTTCATCATTCATGTATCGCTTTGTCAGATTCAAAATGCTCCGTGGGATGCATCTCTTTTATCTGAGCCTTTAAAATAGACGTTAATATTGACGATTTTCATGCCTAACTTGGTATTCTTGATCACTTTTTTAATGTCAAGCACGTTATTTTGGTATATCTACCCATCAAATGACGACCTTTACAGTCAAAGCTCATAGGTATATTGTATGGGATTAAAAATACGTTCAAATTTATTATCGAAGGGCGATGGTGAAAATGAAAAGATGAAAAATAACCATATTCAACTCCTTGGAAAAAGATTTTTTTCTCCCTGAAATCCTTATTATTTATTCATCACTCTGACGAATTATTTTTCCACTAATTCTGGCGATAATAGTGCTACAATACGATTATATGGATATTCGGATGATCACTCATTACATCAATATGTTAAAAATTTCCGGAAAAGTCGGAAAAAGGTATAAATGGGAGAGAATTGGTAAACGAAATTAAGACAACACTCAAAATGAATGCTGAGTATGCGTAGCAATCTATAAAACATGCTAGTGGCTCGTGTCATTCCTTCGTTAATTATGTTCTTGGCATAGCAAACAATTCACAATTTAACGATGAATGCCAGCAAAACGTATGCTGGACCAATTGCACGTTTTCTAGAAGAGAATGAAAGAACTAACGAAAACTAAGTTATTCACACAACGAAAAATATTGGGGAGAATGGAAATATTTTAGTAATCTATCAACGATTAAGAAAAGTTGCACGGGATGAAATAAAAGACAAATATGACCATCGGAAAGAGAATCTTCTTTGAATTGGAAAAAAATGATCGAAATGGTTTACACGATTGTAGGGAAACGGTCAATTCGCATTGAAAAATAGTATTAGCTGCAATGTTAATTTGCTCAGTATCAGCATAGCCGAAATAGTGCAAGGGTAAGTCCATCCCATTAATATGTGAGACCATGCCATTCATCAAGTTAATGTTTACGAAATATAAATAGGATGGGCCGGTAAAAATAAACTGTAGTATAATTAAGGATAAAATGATGAATCAATAAAGCTCCCGTTATAAAAAGTAAAAATAATATTTCACCCCATTCAAAGTACTGTCAGTGAGAAAAATAAAATATTATTTGCGGATAAGAATTACTTGGAACAAAAAATATTCAGCAAAATGTTTACAATTATTAACGGCATTTCTGGATAATCTATCCGATTTTGTGCAGAATGAATTTAATTAGCGAACGTGCAGTGGATTGGATCCACAACATGAGATGTCTGCGCCTGCGTTTGTCGTGAGTTTGATGGCTAATATTACTTCCATTCAGCGACTGAGATCAAAGTGAATTCGAATCTGATCAAACAATATCAGGCATGTTTCCTAAATTAAACTCAGAGAGATATTTTCATCTTTCTACCATTGAATCTCGAATTTACTCCATGCTTTGAAAATGCGTTTACTAATCCTAAGTTTTATCGGCCTTCCGATATTCCATTTGCATTAATTTTGAGATTACATTCCATTGGATAGGATGACACATATGAAAGGACACGTTGATAATACCTTGAAAAGAATCAATACAATCCCTTCTTCCATTCGACAAAAAATTACAAAATGTTAACAGTATTGATCAGTATGAAAGATTATCCCGTTATAAAAAGTAAAAATAACATTTTATTTTTTGACCTTAACCTATGTTATATTTCACCTTCGGACCTCTGTAGTGAATTGAAAGGCGGATAGCGGTGAAACCAATTATTAACCTGAAGTTCACTCAATTGTAATCTTCAAGAAGAAATCTATGAAATTATAATTTTCCTTTTCTCTTGATTTCCTTCTGTTAGAAAGAGAGAATTCTTGCCCACAGATCACATTGATAAATGCGCTAGACAATGATAATTGGTCCCTAATGAACGACCATTGGTGATATTCGTTATAACTAAAACGAATTGCTAATAATTCTTGGAAATTTGAAAGGAGAATAGCCATAACAAGAAAATTGAAAAAGGTAATTAGATTTAGGATAGGCGGTTAATGAAAACCATGAGAAGGAGATAGGGGCCTGAAATGGCTGCACGTGCAAATTAATTTTCTGGACCGAGGAGTTGTCAATAATTAACGTGAAATTAATTAGCGGAGAGAAAATCAACAATGCAGATAGATTATACACAAATGCAATGCATTTAGCGTGCATCAAAGGAAAGATTTTGCCTGTTTCACTGGCTGAGAAGGCAGAGAAATCAATTAGCGATAGCTTTGTTTTATCAACGAAAGCATTTTCAGATGCAGATTATGCCGCAAAGGATGACGTGAGAGGATAAAATTTAGTGTTCCCCCAATAAATGAGTGATAACAAACACAATTCTTCGAAATTCCCCAGAAATTTCACAGAAAATTGCAAAATATAATTTAAAAGTTTATAAAGACATTAATTTAATTCTGTCTTCCGCGAATTTATTTGGTTACGTAATTAGTAAAATAGACAATTTTAAAAAGTACCATAGCTTATCATATTGGAGATTACCAGAATTCTATACTTCTAATTTACGCCTCCACACAGGATACTTTATCAGTGTAGTATCTTTTTAATATTATGCCATATTATTGAAAAATACACGTGTGCAAGTGATATGTGAGCGTAAATAAGTCTCCTGTATTAGTAAACAATGAAAAAGTGAAAGCTATATACGCGGAAGCTAGCCAATCAAGAAAAAAATTGGTAAAATGAAAACAGCCAATGCAAAATGAATATTTATCTTTCGTATTTTTTACCCAAAGGTAAAACAAAATATTATGCTTATAAAACCATTAGCTGAAGAATTAAATTTATTTAAACTACAATGCTGTTCCCTCACTTCGCGAATAAGAGGGACAAATTTATTTTGGATTCAATCAATGAACATTGTACTAATTTATATGAATTAGTAAAGCCGGATTGCCAATAGGTCATTAACAATACTGCGAAGAAATTACGATAATGAAGTGGAAATATTTGGAATATTAGCAATCATAAATTGCATATACACGTAAAAGGGGAACATATGGTCTTAGTGAGAATCCTTCATTTCGCAGCAATCCATAAATGATTCACTATCATTCCTAATTCATACTCATTAAATTGTGAATCTATCATCAATGCGTCAAAATATTTCTAGTCCTGAATCTTAAAAGACTATAGGCACCATGGGAACAAAAAGACCAAAGAGAAATGCATAAAAAACCAAAGTAAAATATCTTTGTGAATCATTTATGGAGTTTGAGCGTATATATTCATGCCAATTCTGGAGAAAATGACTTATGCAATCTTCACCTGCTAAATTGAAGATGAGAACAGAAAAATGGTGGACACATTAAACAAGCTTCGAACGTTATATAGTTTTAAGGAAATTAGAATTTTTAAATCTTATATTCAATATTCATTGTATTGCAAAAGAAGACCAATAGTTTATCGATAATGAAGCGGAAATTATAATAAAACAAAAATATTTGCTTTGAGATGTTAAAATAATTCTTACGATAAATTTAAAAATGACAACCTTCCATCAAATTTCTTGGAAAATCTATGAGGGATGCAATTAAAGAATCCATAAAGGTCAGATAAATACGGTTAAAAATCCTATAACGATGGACTAAGAATCTAATTCACCAACGTTCCACAAAGAATATTTTTTCGACACATCAAAATTTGTTTTAAAAATTAGTCAGTGGGTTGTTGGGGATGACTACCTACTCCATGGCTCATTTTCGCAGCGGCACTGAGGTTCGTGAGTTTACAAGGGAAGGATAATTTGGAAAATAGAGTGAAATGGTAGACTAACCTTTCTTGCTCTCAATCACAGGCGCCGAGAGATGAGGATCTTACTCTTCATCAGGCGGAAAGAGTTACTTTATTTGAACTGCTTTCCCCGCAGTATCTCAGCAAAGATAGGATTCCCAATTGTTTTAGAATTCACAAAAATTCATGTATTACGAAATTCGCGTTCGGATCAGGGAATTTGAAATAAACTAAAGAAGAACACTTCGAGGGATGTTCATCATAAGGTCTATTTTATCAGGACACGTCGTTTTCGGTGGTCAATGAAAACGTCCGCAATCCATTAATGCAAGTATCTTGTTACGCATCCAGAGTGAAAGAGGGAGGGATTCCCCTCGTAACCGCAGGCCTCACATTCTCAACCCTCCTAAGCACTCCGGCATGAACGCAATCCCAGAACTTTACACCATTGCGAGAAGAAGAAAAAAAAAACTCTGAAGGGCAAATCCCAGCTTTCCTCATCCCATCGTCTGGGCCATACGTGATTACTTTTTGCTCCCCTCTTTATCCGAAGGGAGGGAGGGGGGCTCAAGAGGGGAAGGATATAAGAGATGATATGACCCCTCCCTCTCCGCGAACCCCAAACCCCTCCCCCTCTCTCACAATGCCCTACCGACAAAACCGCCTTTTTCCCATACCACGAGTTTAACGCCAACTTTGCCAGCGCCGCTGGATCGTGAGGGAGGAGTTGAGTTGAGGGCAAGAACGGGAATTCCTCCCTTTGGCCAATGGACTCACAAGCAGCCGCTATATCTCGTTCCAAAAAAAATGGACGAAACCGAGTTGTGTGTGGGTGTGTGTGTGCCAGGGTAGGAAGCGTGTACGAGTGCATTTGGATGCGGGGGAACGGCCATCGGTCCGTTAGATAGACACTACCAACGTCTGGGTCGCGTAGGAGTGGCGTCCCGCCGCGGATACGAGCAGTCAAAATTTCGACAACGGAGTGGGCTAGCGTCCAGCCCTAGACCGAAAGCTTTCCTGCATAGCTTGGCGGGAGATGCAGGGGAAGATTTCCTTCTTTTTTTTAAAGAAAAAAGCAGAGGAAAGGAGGAAGAACAGGGTGTCCAGCCAATCCAAGCGGGAAGCTCATGCATAATTCTACGTTTTCCAGGGAAATTATAAAATTCCAGGTAAATATTACGTGATTTCTGCGATAGATAACATTTTAAAAACACCCAAAATTACTTCAATACTTTCAAATACTTACATTGATGTATTACTTCATGTTCTTAATTTAAAAACTTACACTTAGCAATAGACATTTTGCACATAATTTATTAACGTCACACTAGGCACCTCAAGACATTCGTCATAATCTAAAGATTTATATTGATAAATCTTAATACATATGTTTTCATAAAGTTCAATTTGAAATGTAATCAATGCACTCTAAAGCATGCATGTACATAAAATTGTCTTTTATAAATTACAACAAACACATTTTAGGCCAGAAACTGGGAGTTGAACTGGTAAAATTTTATGTGAAATGAATTTGAAATAAAGGATTTTGAAATTACAGGTTGGAGTAAATATTCATGAATAATTCATGCATAATACCAGAGACTAAAAATTCACGCATATTTACTGATTCTCCCCGTTTTCCGGTCGCTGAACACCCTGAAGAAGCAGTTTTGTTTAAGGAGAATAATAACATTGCCTGTAATGATCACAGGATGCCCCAATTACCTACGATCATAAAATTATGATTGGGCAACACATTTAAAAAAGCCATGCCCAGGCGAGACTCGAAACCGCGACCACAGACTTGGCAGGCGAGGGCTTAGTCCCGCCTCCACCAAGGCCGGAGATTTGGGCATTAGATCTGAAGAACAATTTAAAGAATGTACGTATATGCAAGACTTTCAGTGCTTTTGTTTTCCTTCTGCACGCTGAAGAGGGCTAACCTTGTAACCGAAAGACGTATACGTGTGGTTCCTCGTCCCCTTGCCGATTCTTGACCACGCTCTTGTTCGAGCTATTTATTTTTTTCTACCGGAAGATCAAAGCCATCTGTGGGTGAGTAAATGTGTGTGTGACTGCTTATTGAGTGCATGTGTTTCCGCAAATCACTGATTATCCCTAGCTGGCCTATCCTATGAATATTCCCGGTTTTTTGTGGAACAATAATCCTCAATGGAGGTTCCTACAGCCCATACGAAGGATCTTGGTTTGTTTGTTAGTTGTGAGTGAATGTGTGTGTGATTTGGGCTTTCCGGTTGAGAGGCTGGGGGTTTGGTCCCTGCGGTGAATTTCTCCACATTCCCGCACACCAACACAGTGACAATTTTTACTTGCAAGGTGGACGAGCCGTGGGAGAATTATACGGCATTTTGAATATTTTCCTTTTTACAGTTTTGAGGCCGTAGAAGCTCAACCCCAAGTTTTGCATGAATTTAAAGGGTGTTTATCATAATTATCTAAATTATTGGTCTATTTTATCAAAATACGTCGTTTCCGGTGGACAGTGGATACGAAACCCTACGGCGGGCTCGAGAGGTTACTCTCCTGGGCTGAAGTCTGAATCCGAAGCTTTTCACCTCTGCACTGCTGAAGGAGGAGGACTGGAAGGAGAAAGGAAGGAGGCGCCGCCGCGATAGGAGCCCGACGACTCCTCCTAGGACAGGATAGGGAAGGAAGGGAAGGGACGAGGAATCCCGCACCGTCACAAAGCCAACCTACCATCAGCAAAACCAGGCATCAGCCATTGCTATTCTAACTATTTTGGAGGATTATCCTATGAGGAAGAATAATCATAATAATCACAATAATCGTTTTCGGTGGACAATGAGAACGTCCGCAATCCATTAATGCAAGTATCTTGTTACGCATCCAGAGGAAAAGAAGGAGGAATTCCCTAGTGACTGAACGGCCATCGGTCTATTAGATAGACACTGCCAACGTCCGGGTTGCGTAGAAGTGGCGGATACGAACAGTCAACATTTCGACAGCGAACTGGGCTTTAGAGAAATAAAGATGATAACTCACAGGTTATTTAGAAAAAGAACGAGTAAAGAAAACATAAATACACTCATATAAGCTGATTCACTTGGCATTCTTTGATAACTTTTATCTATACGAGCAGACGAAATTTCAACAGCGGAGTGTGAGCAAGCGTCTAGCCCCGAACCGAGGTTTCCTGCATAGCTTGGCGCGAGATATAGGGGAAGGTTTCCTTCTTTTTGGAAAAAAATTGAGGAAAGGAGGATTTTTTTTAGGATTTGGGCGTTGGTAGACGGGGACGCCGGACCGCCGCAAAACTTTTGGGAATTTGTCAGACACACAGAGCGACTGTCGGCTGACTCGGCGGTGGCGGCCGTTCTGCCAGAGAGTCGAGGATGCTCCCGAAGAGCTCAATGGCTTTTGCGGGGAGCAGATGCGAACTTTCCATTTCGTGGAATGTTTCCTCTCTCTCTCGCTCTTTCCACCAAGCCCTCTTCTCCTCCCAGTGAATTAATATTCCGGGAACCTACCCGACGGGGGAGGATGAAAAAAATAAAGACTGCTATTTTTTCATCATTTTATGTT
The DNA here is from genome assembly GCF_921293095.1 of Ischnura elegans. Taxonomy (NCBI): domain Eukaryota; kingdom Metazoa; phylum Arthropoda; class Insecta; order Odonata; family Coenagrionidae; genus Ischnura; species Ischnura elegans. Next base: position 92,047,241 of record NC_060249.1, read on the forward strand.
TCTTTTTTTCGTGGCCGTATCTCGGGGGAGGTTCCGCAAAAGTTTTATTCAAAATATAAAAAAAGAAAAAATATGATCGTGCAATCCTTCTCGAAACGGGGAAAAGGATAAAGATTGTCTCTCGTCCCATGAAATATTTGCGCGCGCAAAACTGTATATTGAGCCCAACTCAAATATATAACGGCGGCGGATAAAGCTGAGAATATAAAGCAGTTTCTTCGGGGCTGCATAACTCTCACGAGTCCATACTCACTCGATATGCTTATGAATCAGGAAAAAAAGGCAGCGATACTTTGGAAGTCTTGCTTCGCAATCGAGTAGGTGCAAAAGTTTGAATTTCTGCACAGCATAAGTATATACCGGAATTTGATCAATCATTTTAGGAAATAAGAGGAATTTATTTAGCTTTAAGGGAAGCGCTTAAAAGAAAATAGCTATTCACCATGATAGCCCATTGCAATGGGTAGGATGACAATGTTTTAAGATAATGTGATTTTTTTAGGTCTTTTCTTGGATAAGAATAGAACGCTGAGATTTAATTAGAGTGAAAGATATTTCAAAAGGAAATATTCCATATTTTCATTACAAGCATACGATCAAAATTGGTTGCGATCATAAATACAGTTTGAATTGTCCAAAATAAAATCATAGAATGTACTGACGAACGATTCTCAACTTTAAAAAATGTCCAAGAGAAATAGCCTGGATAAAATTGAGAGGTTGATGGAACACTTCAACAGGTGGATGATAAGAAGAGCTAAAAAAAATTCTAATGGGGTTGAGAAGGAAATGAATGTGCTGAACACTGATTCGCAAACAAAAATGGAATTCGCAGTTTACAAGTGCTCACGAAGGAAAACACAAACACAATATCATAATATTGACGCGATGAAGAAATCCGAATTAATCATAATCGTTTCCTGAATATAAATTAACTAATTAATCAGATACACGGAGATTAATGAATAATTTCGCTTATAGTAATTAACTATATGAAAGCCTGATAAACCTCAACCTGACAGCACCACAAGCTATTACTGAAATAAGAAAGCACCCTCATTTGCACAAATAGGTAATATTTAAAGATCATGAAGCCCAAAAAAATATAATAAATATAGGAAACTACAGACACGTCATTTGGACAATGCGTAGTAGATATTCGAAAATTTCAAAAGACCCCCGCACAGTTTGAGACATTCTGAGAAGTTGTTGAGACATTAATGGAGAAGAAGCTTTATATTCCATACTATCATTTTTAATATGCTCAGAAGATCTTCTAATGATACTTTACTCCAACTCTATACTCCAAATATTGTCAGAGCACATTCAGCACAAAATATTCATCCACGTCTCTTTTCTCAACCCGGAGTGAACATATTATCATTTTATAGGCTTTCAGAAATTCATATGATTTCTCAATTGATATGCAGAAAAAACAGATAAAAGAAGATCTCAATACTTCATGCATGCTGACTCACTTGGCATTCCCAGATAACTTAAATCTATAACAAAGGCGGGAAAAAACACACGTTTGGCCTCGATAGGGGCAATAACAGAATATCTTAACGACTGGATAGATCTTTGATGCATAGCATAAGACAAAGTCTAGACAATAACTGGTCTCAGAAAATCTACATCAGATAATTTTAGTAGATGCCGATACAATCTATCTTCGACCTCGACATAGCAGTAACGCATCAACCAGAATATAAACTTCGTCCATCGAACTGATTGTGAGTATATTTCATATTGTCGAATAGATTGGCAAAGTTAAGAGCCAAAATATACGTAGGGCACAAATATCGCACCGTCCAATGCGCTTGAATTAAACCAACCAGGCTGATTACGACGCTAATTCAAAAAACGGTAAAATTCCCATGCAAATATTTGGCCATGTATTTGAAAATGGCCTAACTTTATTCTGATGATGCATGATAACCTCTAAAATACAAAGTGGTAAATGAGTTTCAGATATGATTCCTAATATAGCATCACAACAAAATTTTAATATTGTAACTTATTAATGCATAAAAAATGACACTGGCTATCAGTGAGTCAAGAATTTCACTCTAATGAAGACTTTCGATAATTTTGGCTTCCGTGCGCACGGCAAAAAGAACAACAGTCAATGCAGCTTAGGAATTGGAGCAGTAAGCCCAAAAAATACGATGAAATATTTATATAATATTTCCTATTATAAATGAAATAATATGAGAGATCTCCGGGGTAAAGAACTTTTTTTAGATACCATGTAAGTACTGGATCATAATGACATATAAAAATTCGGCACTGTACGAATAATGCCTTTAGAGGTAAAATATGATTGTATGAAAAATTAACATTAATGTGTTTGTATATTCTACATCCCATCGCGAGCCAATTCGTGCAACACCCTATGGAATCAGCTTGATTCCAGATTAGAATTAAATTAATTTTATGCTTAATTTTGGAAAAGTAAAACCATTTGCATTCATTTACATTAATGAAAATTCATGACCTCCATGCTTTATTATTGACGCTATCGATGCTATCTTATGGATTAATATTGATGTTATATTGATTATTTTTTTAATCTTTGGGGAAATTGTAATAGATATTGATCCGTTGGTCAAAATGTCATTAATTAAATTCTTTGAATAATTTATTATGATATAACTTACAAGAATGAGTAATTACTCTCATTTAGCTCTGAGCACCAATAAAATAACTCTTGCCTAATGCATTAATTAAATTTATTTTCAATAGAAAATGAAAACCCTCTGCAGAGATATCTGGTTATTTAGTTTGATGACTAGTTTCTTAGCATTTTTCACCGATTTCTTTAGGTTAAATAGTTTAAATGCATAAATTTAAACCATCATTTTGAATAATTTTAAATTTTTTCATCTATATCCTAGTACTAAAATTTTACTTTCTTTAAATTAGAATTTTGACTATAGATCTTATTATATTTATGTAACTTTAGTAGTATTGAATGCATCAAATGGAAAAATGACACTATATAAAGGCTGATAATCTGTAATAATTTTTTTGAAAATATATTTTAATTCAACGACAAAACTGAAATGCAATGATCGCGACTAGTTGTGTAATGCGTATAGGCAACTACCACATTCATTAGATAACGAAATAAATTATCTATTTTAAAGGGTGTAAATGAAGATCTTTTTTCAACTGGATAGCCAAAATTTGAGGGGAAGCCACAATTTGAAAACTTACGAGCCATTAAAAAGCGAATGGGCAAATGAATTCATTCCCGCTGCTCCGTTTATACCTACTCGATCCTCTGATGCAGCATTTTGGTCTCATTAGACGTTATCTCGCTTGTCAAAAATGCCTTTGCATAAGGATTATTAATAGTACCCACCCCAACCCCCCGCAGAAATGATTAGGCCCTGCAATTTTTTTCCTAAGGGTGCTGTCAGGATTTTAATTATGTTCCCATCTTCTTGGTTCCTCCCCTCAACTCGCGTTTGTGTTCCACCCTCATCCTCCACACCCTCTCTGGCATCCTCCAATTTTCCCCGGGAAATGATATTCTCCTCTCCCTCGGGGGGATGGAAGGAAGGAAGGCAAAGTGCGAGTCATTTTGCGCAAATAAAACAACTCCTCTCAAAACGCTACATGGGCTGCCTGTCGCGAGATAATGAGATTTCATATTTAGAAGACTCCATTCCTATTAGTATAATAAGCTTCCAAGGCTCCATCCTCGCTCCTTGACGAGTACAATGCACACTGGCTCGTGATAGCCCATCCATCCACGGTGGATAGTCCGAGACGAGGCGCTGCTCTACCCATCGACTACCCTCCCACCTATAAAATCATCCATTCAAAGCCCCTTTATGGTCAACAAGAAGGCGTCGTAAAAAAAACCGCGGATCGCGTACTCAGGATGATGCGGGAGTCACCATAAAGCCACGTATCCTTTAATAATTTAAAGCAGTTTCGTAAACTTCCATAGGCATGGCAGTAGTCAGCCTAAAGAACGAGCACTTAAGACGAGACTGGAGCTAACTTTAAACGATCTTCCGAGAGTGAGCGGAAAAATGTCAACTCCGTCTTTATTCCTTCCCTTTAATTGAATCGGCGAAGGTAATTTCGTCAATGCTTCCGTACAGTGTTATACGCAGGTGAGAATACGATTACGTACAAACATAAAAGCATCCTGGATATATGGGCTAGTCCAACAGGCAGCATGTATTCCATCGAGTAAATTACTAAATATTACGAGGGGATGCAGTGGTTACCCTTACATAAATATATGCCCTTAGGTACAGTTATCCATTCTCAGGATTATTAAATAATGGAAATAAATGTCCTAAAGAAAAATATTTGCTTTCCCAGGAGTAACCCTCAATTTTTTTGCTCGAATATAAGCCCATTTCAGTTTGAATCCCTTTCCCTTGATATTAAATGTATTGGCAAAATTGACAATTAACTGTTTGGGGAAATTAATTCCCGACTCGACGGAAATCCAACCGACCCTAGCACATGCTAACTTTTATTAAATGCAAGCAAATACATATCCGGTTCGTGCACGTTAATACGGACAGATGAATATTTGATGGGGCTTATTTTACTACTCAACCGCTGTTTAGTCACCTGGGAACATTAATTTCCTCCCACCCGCCATCCGGAGGAACCGTGTGTATTTAAAACAAACAAAACTCCTCGCTCCCTCCACCCATCTCGCCGCCGTAGTGTGGAGGGATGCAGAATGGACAGGATGAAAAAATAATGCAATTCCCCGAGTGACATGAATTGTGGGTATGGATCCTGCAAAATTGTTACCACGAGGCAACATACACACCGCCTGCACACTAATGCACGCCTCGAGGATAAAGCGCGAACGAGGGAGTCGGACAAGGGGGGAGATGGGAGCGAAAATGCGCGGAGTTCGAAAGGATAAGTAACTCACCTCAGTCGCAGTTACTTTCCAATATTTTATATAAACCGCACATCATCACTGGTCAGCAATCCTAAGATTGGTTTGGCGAAGCTCTCCAATCAGTTCTCCTATCAGCTAATCTTTCCACACCGACGTATTTTTTCACTTTCACATCCCTCTTTACCTGCTCCAAATATTTTGCTCGAGTTCTTCCCTTTCCGTCCTTGACATCTACTTGTCCCTCGACGATTGTCTTTATCAGGCCATTACGTCTCAAGATACAACCTACAAGGTTGTCCCGTATTAATCGTTTTAAAGCAATAAAATTTTTAGAAATGAATCAGCAATAGCCAGAAGTACACCTACGAATCAAAAATAATCCTGTTACTATAATAAAAACATCGTTTCTAAAAATTACATGAAGTTAAAGAATTCCATATTTATGACGATTTATGCCAAAACTGCTTTGAATCGGGTAGCGTGTTAACCTAGTGGATAGAGTGCTTAGTTGCTGAGCGAAATGTTCCGGGTGAAGCTTTCGGAAAACCCAAAACGAAAGAAACTCTAAGCGCGAATTGGGCGAGGGAATGGAACTGTAGCCCCTTCCCTGAATGCTTGAAAGTAGCTAAGTCTGGAGCGAGCTCTACCCTCATCTATCATTAACAGGCTTCGGGTTGAGCCTCTAAGAAGCCTAATATCAGTGAGCAAGCCTGGAACAAGGGCAAGACAAAGGGGGTACGTTTCCCGAAAGGCAGATTTAAGGGGACGGTAATATTTTATAAGTTTGTTAGAAAAAGTTGTTAAATTTTAATAATTAAAGTATACAAAAATAATTATTTATTAATAAATAATTAAACAATAATATTAATAAGACTTCTTTATTGCAAAGAAACGGTGTGTAATTTCAACTACCACATCCAAAAAAAAGTAGCTAATACGGATATATTATATTTTAGCGGCGGGGAAGGGGAAGGAGAGAGCAAGTGGGAATCAGAGGAGAGGGGGAGGCTAACTGACCTTTGACCCTTGACAAAACTCCCATTTATGGCCTTGTTTGTAAGTGATTGAGTTATGAATGGTAAAGATTATACAAAAAATGTTCATTTTTAACAATAGCGATTACAAGTAAAAAGTGCCTAAACTTAATCGCTACCGGTAACTCAGTTACCCCGGATGGGATATTACGAACGTGTGGACACGTGCGTGACGAGGGTAGGGGAGAGAGCGAGAGACGAATTTTTGTTTTTCGGTCGAACAGGGGTTCAGGAGCGCGTGAAGGGATAGGATGGGGGAGAGGAGTGGGAAGCGCTTCATCTTCAATATAGCACTCCTCAAATATTTGCTGGAAAACAATCAATTAAAGGTGACGTCCTGACCAGGGAGAGCGAAGCGGAGGAGGAGGAGGTGGTGGTTTTTGGGGGATCGAGGGGTGTTTTTACCCAAGGAGGGAGAGGAGAAAGTTAGGGTACAGGCTGCGGATGCGGCAACAGGGGTTAAATGGGGATACGTACAACGCCGGAGAAGGAGAGAGGGAGTTTGGGTAGGAGACGTCGATGGGGCATTTGACGTGGATAAGGGAAAGGTTTTCGTGGCTAGGGGAGTAAAGAGAGATAGAGAGAGGGTCAGGTAGAGAGAGAGAGAGAGAGCTGGGTAGAGTGCTAGGAGGCACATCGGATTGAGAGCAGAAAATAAGGGAGACACGGAGTTGTGTGGTAGTGTGGTGTGCGACTGGAGAGGTCACCGTGTTGGTAGTGGAAACGAACGTACAGGGTAAAATTGGGAGGGGAAATAGAGAAGGGACGAGTGGACATTGACGCGGAGAAGAGCGAGCCTTAGGTGTTGGGGAAAGAGACGCTTGCAAAAGCACACAGCCCACAAATAATTTATCATAGTCTGCTTAGGTGACACAACCTCGGATAATTACCAAGCGTAAGCAGTTACTAACAGTTATAAATTATTTCCTTTCCCCTTCAAATACATTGGGTCGATTTTCGGAACGAACTAATCTTTTTTTTTTAACTTAAAAAAATACGCTTATACCTTCCAATGCTTACGGTATATAGGGATAATCCTTGTCAATATTTCCCGATATTTCAAATGTAAAATAAAAGTCTTCGGGGACACATGCTCGGGTGATGACTTAGAGGTAAGCAATTCTCAACCGTTCGAATGCACTTCCTCTCGCTTTCAGCATATCACATAGTTTTTCGAAACGAACTAATTCCTTTAAACTTAAGCCCACAAACAATCTGACATAGTCTGCTTTGAGGACACAACCTCGGGGAATTACCTAGAGGTAAGCAATTACTTATAGTTCGAAAATACTTCCTTCCTTCTTCATTGTATTACATGGATATATTTAGTCTTCTTTCGGGACGATCTAATCCTTGTAAAAGTATGCCCACAAATAATCTGCCATAGTCTGCTTTGGGGACACTACCTCGGGTAATTATCTGGGGGTAAAAAATTAATAGCAGTTCTAAAACAGTTGATTTCACTTAAAGTTTATCACACACATATGTTTGGTCGTTTCTTGGGATGAACTAATCCTTTAAAACTAAAATAAAAACACGCTGACTGGCATTCCCCTAATCCCCCCCCCCCCCCAACGAGCGAAAGCGAGTCCTCTAAGTGCAACTGGTACTTTAAATATTTGTCAGGTCCCATCATAGCACTTGGAATTTTTATCAGCAATGAATTTACCCATCTCTTCTTTCCAGCACACATTTCTTAAGGGTTTTCCAATCATAGAATTAGTTTTCTTCGCATTCGTTGGCCCTTCACTTCCACGAAAAATGAAGTTTATGATAATAAAATAAAATTAGTCGAATTACATCAATTCAAGTTGTGCATCTGGCATTAGGATAAGAATAGGAAGCAGAAACACCATTAGGTGTACCCTAAGATTGAACAGAAACGACCTAAACGCATAACATTCAATGCTGCAAGAAGTAGTTTTTATTTGCACTAACTATGGATTGCAAGAGGGATTAGGGAGCGAGATGGTGAGATCACATGACAGGAGAGGAGAAAATATGGGAGTGAAAGCCAGGGAATAATAATAAAAGGTCACGTTTTGTGGGAGTTACAAGTCGGTTTGAGATATCCCCAACTACCCTTCAAAGATTAAGTTCCGGTGACAGGATCGAAGAACATGAGGTAGCCCGATTAAATTAGGCCTCGTTCACAACAACTTAATTTACGAAACCTGGCAAGACTTAGGAACTGCGACATTTAGGAGAGCGTCCTACTCTTTACGTAAACTAAAAGCGACGTAACTCGACGAGGAGTGGCTATTATATGAGCGAAGCTCAACTGTATCCTACTTACAATCACTAAGAAAAAAGATAACAATTCCAAACGATAGTCCTAATACAACACGCAGTAATTTCCCATTACTTGGAAAGAAAACACCATCTCTTTGTCTCATACTAATGTAAGCGATTTTTTCCAAAGAAATAATGTACGCTAATGGTATAAAATGAAATAAAACCTTAGACGGCATTATTTTGGCGAGGTCTGGCTTTCAAAGAGAGAACAATACAGAGATGTCAGTATAAGAAGAGTTAGGATAAGACTATCCTAAAGCTCTCAACTACAAATTCTACTCTCTGTGGATGATGATATTTGCGTTGGTATTAATCCATCTCAATCAATTTCGTGATTAATATGCAGTCTTAGCTGTGGGCAGAATAATTCACCGATTGGGCAGGTCCAAATTTACTGAATTATACCAAGTTTTGAAGGAGGCCTTTGGAATAAGAATAGGCGAGATTAGGTGCGCTACTATAATTCCGTCATCATTGAAAGGAAATGCCGAAATTTAAAACATTTAATCCTGCGCAAGGTAGTTTTCAAGCAAACCAATGGAGAGAAAGCGGAGAAAGGGAGCTTGAAGGGTGGTCACATGAAAAGGAAGGAGAAAATAAGGGAAGCCCGGCAATACATATGAGCTGCGATTTTCAGGAGAGCGTCTGCTATTTCACGTAAGTTAAAAGAGATGCGACTCGACTTCGAGTAGTTATTATTGGAGAGACGGAACGACTTAATTGGCCACATTTTGAGGCATGATGGCCTGATGAAGACAATCGTTGAAGGACAGGTGGAAGGGAAGAAGGGCAAGGGAAGGTCCCGAACGAGTTTCATAGGACAGGTTATAAAGGATGTAATAGAGAAGAAATATGTCGCCATGAAAAGATAAGCTTAATGGAGAGCTGAATCAAACCAATCTTAGGATTGTTGACTAATGATGATGATTCCTAAAATGATTGGATGTCCATTACAATCAATTTCGTGATTAATGCGCAGTCTAAGCTGTGGAAGGAATGGATATACGGATTACATAGGCCCACATGAGCAAAATTATATAAGTTGTGGACGAGGCTTTTGGAATAAGAATAGGCTAGATAAGGTGCGCCATCATAATTTAGCATGGATTGAAGAGAGATGGGGTGAATTTGAAACATTTAATCCTGCACAAGGTAGTTTTCAAGCGAACCTATGGAGAGAAAGCGGAGCAAGGAAGCGTGCTGGGTAGTTCACATGAAAGGAGAGGAGAAAATAAGGGATAGCTGGGGAACATGAGTATGTGTGCACGTGTTGAGAGCGGTTCAGGTCGGTGCCGCCGCCGCCCGGGCAGCTTGTTTCCAGAACATGCACCCAAGCAGCAGCAGCCGTTTTTTTTCGAGTGGAGGAAGGCAGCAGGGTTAGACGTCCGAACTCCTCTCCGGTTCGCCCACCTAAACCTCGGCTTCCATCCCAATAGACCCTGTGGGGTCAGCCCCGCTGTTCGGACGAAAGCAGGTTAATTCGATGCATCGCGGTAGAGGGAGCCTCGCCGCCGCCCTGGGCTCATCCTTAGGTCTCTTTCGGGGGAAAGGGGACTCGGTGGAACGCCAGTGCGCAGTGTGCTGAGGGATAAGGAAGAAAATGAAATTGGGGAGGTTTGAGGGGGGTGAGAATTGGATAGGAGTATGGTGAACGGGGGATCAACCACTCGTTCGCCACCCAGAAAGCACGGTGTAACACCAAAATTTTGGGTTCTCACCGCACGAAAGGAATAACTTGACGCGGCCGGAATCCGAACTTGGGTTTGCCCCACTTGCCGGTGGAGTCTGACATGCAATTACACCTCGCAACGTGATCTTCGTCTGTTTTGATCCATCCTATCCCGAGCCGGAACATGCCCAGGTTGCAGAATGTGAATTTTTCAGGTTGAATATCTCAGTTTTTTTACTCCACTCGTGCACGAGTGCAGCAAGCATCATTTTGGTGAATTTAGATTGAAAAAGGATAGGTATTTGGTACGTATTTGATCCTCGATAGTTTTTAGAACTTGCCGTCATTATATTAGCCTCCATTCGCACGAATAATGAAGAGGATCCCTAAATAATGTTGGTGACTTAACGCGCCCTTACGGATGGTTTTGCGTAAAGTGTATGCAGAAAGTAAAATTAGCCAATTACTCAAGCATGCAAAATGAAGTAATCCGTAACCACTAATGAAGAAGACAAAAATTGAGAAAAATATTAATTTCACTTATTCATTCTTCCTAAAAGATTGGAAGAAAATTAACAGTGGAATACTATTCCAGCCAAATTCCTTTCGGAAATCACTTTAATATGCAGTTCTTTTCTATTAGTTGGAAGGAAAAGAGTATCTGTTTGCCGTATACAATGCGATATTTTTCCAAAGATATAATAATTCCTGGTGACATAAAATGAAATAAAATTTTAGACGGAGTTAATTTGACCAGATCTAGCTATCATGGAGAGGGCAACACAGAGATGTCAGTATAATAAGAGTAAGGATTAGAATATCCTCAAGCTCACACCTACCAATGGATGATATCTGCGCTGGTTTCAATACTTGGAGATATTATAACATTTTCAATTAGCTTAAGGCTATTCCGTCAAGCCAATAAACCGCTCGCTTGAAATATCACTCATTAACGCTATAGGTATATCGGTTTGGGGTCCCTCATCATCAATCCCAAATCTCCAAAAATATTCTGCAAGATGTATTGCAAGCATCCAGTTCTCGAAGTCGCATCATCTCCCTTGATCTGCACGAAGCCCTATGATGAGTGATATATTGAGGGAAGGCTCGCCAAATGCATTTTTATGCCTATTAAAACAGACACAACCGTGAAAACCGTAGTGTTCATACTGAAATCTCAGATTGAATACTTGAACGCACTTATTTACTTCGTTGCATTGAGTGAAGCGGATAGAATAGAAGAAAAATGAATAGCGCGTAACGTGAGGGGATGGTGTTATTCGTATCTAGAGTTTTTTTTTCCACTGAAAAAGGCGAAGTGGAGAAGAAGAGGATGCCATGCTCCGGAGCGGTCCAGGTCTTTGGATGTTCCCACGTTAATGAGCTACCCGCACGTCATTTCCATGAGAAAATTCATACCGTCCTCTCTCTCTCTCTCTGCCTCGCTAAAACCCCTCCGCCATATTCCGGCCACCAGCCAACCGCTCCCTCAACAGAACCCTTCTCTGTGCAGAAAACCCTCTCCAGCCGTCACTTAGGCTCCACGAGGAAACCCCGGCAACGTACACACACATTGGACCAAACATCCTCCTTCAGGAGCAGCAAAACCCTTCTCTAAAACCACGGTTGCCAACTCTCCTAAGTTCTTCGTGAGGTTCCCGGAATAGGATTTTGAAATCTCTCGCCGCAAGGATGGAGTCATTAACCTCGTACTTGAACCTCAAATGATTAATTACTACCCTAGAATTCCTTCAATGGCTAAAATTCTCATGGAGATACAAATCATCACTAATCGTAGTGAATTAATAAGTAGTTATAAGAGTAATTTACCATTATTTTTGCATAAACTATAAAATTAATAGCGTTTCATAATCCAACGTGCAAGTATAAGATGACATTAGTCGGTTAAAACTTCTTTGCCACTTTAAATTACTAAAAAACTCGCACGGCGATAGATCATGTATACTTTGGTCGAATGTACGCAAACGAGAGAATTGTTGATGAGGAAATAACGTAGGAGTGAGACAACATGGAAACCTTTCAGGATCCTGAGTTCTACATACGAAGGAATGAATAAATGGATGTTTGTGTAAGGACATAAATTGCGTTGCACAAAATTAAACTCCAAACCACAACACTTCATTTTAAGGAAGCTTGATTATGCCTGGATATACATTAGCGGAATTTAATATTATTATCTTATAAGTGCCTGCAGGGACATTAGGAGAAAAGAGAGAAAAAACAAAAGAATGTAAAATAGTTGCTCGAGCAGTAGAAATACACAGATGGAGTACACGCCGTTGCTTTGGACACGTAAAGAGAATGGATGAGTCGATTAACAAGCAGGATTATGAAAGTGGAGTGAAAAAAGGAGCCGCCACACATTAAAGAACAATTGACATATTGGCTAGTGTATATGATAGAGGAGGCCGTGAAAGCGAGTTTTTTTTTACTGGAAATAGCATTAGGAATAGCATTATTTGAATTAGGTAGTCCATAAAAGCTTTAAAATTGAAGGAGGTTCATGAGAATTGAAGTAACTGAGAATAGTTTTGTTACAGTGAGTTCTTTTCGTGCACAAAAAAAAATCAGTAAGCTTATTTATAATATGCTAGAAACAAATGAAAAAACTATGGATACGTTAGCTCGAAAAAGTTGGCTCAAAACAATGGGTTTAAAATAAAACTATTTCTCAGACAATTTAACCCTTTCTAACCCAGAGCTGCAACTGGGAGAATGAGGAACTTGCATGGGTCGTAGATTGCTCTAAAAACTATTTTGAATAGGTCAAATGGATACATTAGCTCGCAAAAATACCTTCAGTTTCTCCATTCAACATCAAAAGAAATAAAAAAATTGCATTTAAAATCGAGAAAAATTTCTCTGAGCCGACCACTGCGCGAAGACACCCGAGCGTTGCCGAGGCCAGGCGTGACGTCATAGGTGCCTAAACAACCGCAGGGAGTTGGAAAATACGCTAAGCGCTTGGTGTAAAATTTGTTTTGAGGGAGTATTTAGCCGCTCATCATCACTTTATTTTGTTCTGTTATTCTTGGGCAAGTTTTCCTATTGCTATTGTGCCTAGATTATTACTTGGGATATTAATAACGCGGCATCGGGATGATGAAGTACAAGCGTTTCACTTCGTGTGTTTTAGTTATCAGAAAAATGGATGATAACGTTGCCACTCGTTCGAATAGTACACCTGAAATTCATCTACGTCTACATAATACCCCGCAAGCCGCCTTTAAGGCGTGTGGCATGGGATGTTAGGACACCAGCCTTTTTTTAGGACACCAAAAATTGATGCCATGACCCTCATGGAATTTGCTAAGACAAATTATTGCTATACGTTGGCGGCAAATCGAGTTGTAAAAGAAACTTGTAATACTGGAGGATAACGATCGTAAGCTGTGCTGTTGAATTTGGCAACGCCCGATTAGCGGAGAAGGTAGTCCTATCCGTCCTACGGTACGAATTCACAGCAAAACAGTCTGCACACAATCCACATGTGATATCGCGATCGGTTCCGCTGCCAACACACACACAAGCTACAACCTATTTCAATAATATAGGTAAATCCATAAACAATATACTAGCATATACCATAAAAATATAGCGGGAAATAGGCAAATACTCTTATCAAAAACTGGATGTCACTGTCACATTCTTATATTCATCACATACAACTTACAATAACAGAACTCGTTATGATGAATACAACTATTTATTCACTGATTCACCCTTAAATTAGCCCACACAAGTGACACAGGTGACATTTCTCACTACTATTCGTTGAAATAATGGAATAACAAACTTCACACACAGTTTTTATTTCAATAGCGTGATCGTGAAATGTCATATCTACTGTGACAACGGAGATTAGCACGCCACTGACAACTTTTACACTACTGTTAGACATTTATCGATAGCGTAATAGCACTTTTTACAATTCAATCACGATGGAACACTGACAACTCTTGGCCGATATTTTTCAACCTTGTCAAACTTTGTGCATTTCAACCACTGACACTGTGATTATTAGCAGTAGTTTAACGGGAGACGTCACGTTGAAAATAACACTATTTTGGCACAAAAATGTTCCTAGAGATCTCCAATCAGCGAGCAAAAGTTGCATTGACTGGAATTCACCCCATAATACAAGCACAGACAGTCCTAAACGACGAATTCTCCGGTACCTACGAATAAACGGATGAAGTTATTGTATATAAAAGCTAAGCGGACATCAGTAAACATCAAAATCGTTCTAATTGCATACTTAAATGAATGATATACCGTCGATAACATCAACTTACAATTAACGTATCCCCCTTCCAATGGCCGTGGCTCAGACTCCTACAACGATGTTATTTAGGTATTATATAATTTTTGGTTTAACTGCACCAGTTTTATATTTTATGCCCGTACTCAGATATTAATATTATAAATAATGCAAAATATGAGGGCTTCCAAGCCTCTATCGTCGGATATTTATCTTTAAATATAAAATAATCAACACGTCTAACAAACGAAGCTTTCACAACTGCTGGCAACTATTACAAACAATCACAACAATAGCTTCGCGTGATGTTTAGGCACCTTTGACGTCATCGAGGCTTCGTCGGCAGTGGCTTGGGGGGTGAGGTAGTTTTTCCCGCGCTTTAAAATTCGTAATATTTATCATTAAATATCTCGCGAAGGAAAACTCAGATAAACATGCGGTTTTCTTTGTTGTATTCAGAAAATAATTTTCTGTCCGCCTGTGAAATAAAAAAAATTCATGCAAGTTCCCCATTCAAATTTCACGATTCTTCATTTTGAAAAATTGAAAATTTTGCAGTCAATCATAGTTATCGTGGTAGCTAAATATTTCGTCATTTCGTCACCACAAAATAATGAATAGTTTACATATTTACTAAATAGAGCTGAAAATGTAAACATTTTTTATGTTACTTAGAAGCAACATTCGGTTATAATGGGTTAATCACTTACCTGTTAATGTGTGCAGTCTTCCGAGGGAATTAATACGGTCAAATCATTCATGAAGTACATCCCAAGAAAATTAAATGCAATTATGATTCAGCACAAGTCTTGACACCGCTCACTCAATAAAAAGAAGAATGCAGATTTCACGGCATTAGGCCCCGCGCAGCCCCTGCTTGCTATTTCCTGGATCTCATTAATTGGAGAGGTCAATTCGCGGAATCTATTCCTCCGGAGTTGGCAGCCCTATTTTGCCTTCCGCACACACCTTCTCCCCGTTAGGTACGTCTTTAAGCCTCCGCGCCCTTACCTCCTTCCCCATCACAACGAGTACCTCCCTTACCCCTTCTAACACGGCCTCCCACCCAACCCTTTATAGAGAGATTTCCCCAACCTCCTCTCCCTGAAACGAGGCCCACCTTAAGTTTCTCCCCTCCTACGGCCTCGTTACACTCTTTTGCGGCCCCCGCGTCTCCAGGAGAGGAGAGAAGAAGGGAGGAGGGGAAGGTGGGGAGGGAGTGGAACGGGAAAGGAAGAGGGAGAGAGAGAAGTAAAAAATGCTTAAAAACTTTTCCCCATCTCTCCCACCATCAGCGCTCTCCTCTTCCGAGCACATACACCCCCTGCCACACACTGCCCTCTCCTTCTCTCTCTCTCTCCTCCCTCTTCGTGATTTTTGTGCTTTTTTTTCTTCCTCTCATACCTTCTCCGCCTCGCTATACCTCCTTCTCGCCTCTCCCTCGACGATGTTTCTCTCTCCTCTCCTTCCTCCGTCATGGGAGGTTGGGGACGTGGGGGAAAGAGAGGCAGAGGGGGATGGAGAGGGTGGGAGAGAAATATATATATATATATTATTCTCTACCACCCACTCAAAAAGCAATAGCATGCCAACCCCTTCCTCGCCCTACGCGTTAACCCTTCCCTCCTATTTTGCTTTTCCCTCATCCCCTCGAACCCAAGGGAATTAATATTATATTTAAACAAAAATTAAAGCCAAAGAAATCCCTTGGTTCGCAGTCTGTTTCCCCTACGAGATTGATGAAATGTTGGAAAGGGGATGAGTATAAAACAAAAAAAAGAAGCAATGGATGGTTATAAAATATTTGAGTTAGAATATATCAATATTACCCGAAACGAATTTTTTTTAAATAAATATATATGCGTATCTAAAGGAATAACTGAAATTCCAACCTGATACGCACTCATCGTTCGAAATCAAAATCATTCTACGGAAACTGAACTTTTTCAAACGCGATGGGGAAAGGGGGGGAGAGTGTGGAAATCACTCGATGAATTAAAAATAATTGTGATGCGTGGAAAAAAATGCATGAATATATGGATGTTTTTAAACATGTGTTTATGTGTAAGCGATGCGAGCACACCCAACCAGGGACCGACACAGCCGCCTACGCTCGTCACTCTACCCTTTCCCACCCTCCTCACACCCCTCCCAGCCTCCCCAACCCTCTTCCCTTCTCTTTTTAAAATAAAAATAAGGGGCCCACCCCGACTTTCCTTCCACCCCCTGTGTGTCCCTCTCACCCCCCTCTCCTTCTACCCCACCTTAACGCTTTCTCAGATCCTCACCAAATTGTCCCACCCTCCCTCGACCAGCCCACATGCACACCTTCCCCCTCCACCACTACCCCTTCCCTCTTTTCAAATTTTCTTCCCTTCTTTTCTCTCTCCTCCCTTACACCCTCCACCCTCCCCGCCCCTTCCACTCCCCTCGTTGGCGCCCTGTTTTTACCCTCCCCTCATTCGAGGTACGGAGGAGGAGAAAAATTTTTTTTTCAACGGAGAGAGATAAAAAATGAAAAAAGTCACCACACCCCTTACTTTTCATACCATCTCCCTCAACTCAGTCCTCCCCCTCCTTCCTCTATACACATTCCTCTCCCTATCCCCCTCTCGTCCCTCAACCTCTCTCTTCAGGATTTCTCTTATCCGAACACTCACAGTCATTACCACAGAGCTATTCTAATTCAAAAAAGGTATACCGAGGCTTCTGATAGTTGGAACACATTTTTAAACTCATTGCGCGTGAATGAGTCTAATCCCTGATTTCAAATAATAAGGTTATCCACATGCTATCTAATTTAATAATTTTATGGTTAAATATTATACTTCACCTCCACCATTTGAGAAGGCTTAAGTCTGAATACTTACGTAAGATTTCAATTGACAACCTTTTAACATCATTTAAAAACCATTCATTATTTAGAGGTTGACAGGGATTAAAAAAAACTGTGAGAAGCTAGTAAACCATATTGAATGCTCAATTTTCTCTGAAAGGCAAGTTGACTATGATCCGAAGTTAGCGCTTGTCAATGATGAAAATCTATAACGCCATAAATTCTTAATTTAAAGTAAAAAACTTTGTAAATACACATTAATTTAATGCTGTACTTGTACTGTCATTTAGTACAGTATTAAATTTATGTGGAAGAACAGAGTTTTTTTAATATATATGTCACCATGTTAAGTCAGTTCCATGAAGTCACGCTAGAGACAGCGAATTAAAACATATATTTTTATTGCGGATGAAATTTCAAAAGCTAAAATAAATAATGAAACATACAAGTAGAGATGGAGACGAGAGAAGCTCATTTCACCTTATACTCAACCCTCTCTACGCAGTCCACCGATCTAGTCTGTTCTCTGAGCCGTGCTTTCTCGCTCCCTAGCTCTTCCCTTTACGTCCAACTCAAACTCGCAAACCTTCTGATACGAAACCTTTTCCTCCTTGCCCCACTAAAGAGCTCTCCCAACCTATCTCTTATCTCTCTCCTTATCCCGCTTACCTGACTCCGTTCCTCTCTTCTCTCTCGTCCTCGCGTCTCTCTCTGGTAAATATGATTTGAGGTTCTTTAAAGAGAAGGATTAATGCTGGAATCCTAAGTATTTATGACAGCATAGTTTGAACTAGGCAATGAATGAATACCTCAGAGGCGAAATAATTTTCTGAAAATAGATACGATAACGATAAAAAGGCAGTCACGTCCCCTTGTAAATTAAATGTTGATTAAGTTTGTCATGAGTTACTTAAGCCAATAGTATACGTGATGTTTAAATACACTATCAAAAGTTTAATGCAGTACAATTTGTGAAAATAAAACTATTTTTGACGCATATAATGAGATTTTGTAAATAGCGGAGAGTTAAACCTATTTTAAATACTCACGCAACGCGTCTAAAATTTTCCGTTTATTATTTTGCGACGAGATAAGACTAAATTCAAATGCGAAAAAGTACCGATTTAAAGATTTTTCCCATCTGCTAATGTCTTAAACACATGTATGACCCCGCCAAGGAAACTAATTCGATGAATAATTCAGAATTTACGTCTACAAGCACTCATCTTAACCGTCCCCCTATCTCTTCAATTCAACCCACACCTCTCCTTGCCCTATCCGACCCACCCCTGAGATGAGGACTCCAAAAAACCCACCCACCCTCCTACCTATCCTGCCCCTTCCCTTCCACCTTGCCTACCGTTCCTTGCAGCAGTAGCATCACCAGCAGCAGGTGAGAGATCCGAGTGGACGCAAATCCGTGTTGGAGGGGGGTGGGGTTGAGAGAGTAGCGAGAGAGAGAGAGGAGGGGAAGGGAAGATAGGGGAGGTTTTCGGAGGAGGCGAAAGGAGGGAGGGAGGCGGGATAGGGGAGGTTTGTTGAGGGGAAGAGATGTGGGGAGAAAGATACAGGGGAGAGCCCTGAAAGAGTATGGGAGGAGGAGGAGGCGGAAGGGAAAGGAGAGAGAGAAGGGGGGAGCGGGGAGGAGTGGTGGGGGTGATATTCGCATGGGGAGGGGGCCAGGAAGGAGGGAGGGAGGAATATCGGGCGTAGGCTGACCGTTTCTCTGTAGTCGCGAGGGAGCGGCGATGGCATGAGGAGGCTGGAGAGGACGCGGTAGGCTGCGAGGGGACCGACACTCACGTGTTCGCAACGGCGGCGGTTTTTTTGGGGCCCGGCCGAAAAGGAGAGAAGGAAGAGCACGAGGAGGAGTTTGAAGCAGCAGGCAGGAACCACCACTCCCTCCGGAACGCACATCATTCCCCCACGCCGAAGAACCTCTCATATCCTCCCTTATCTTTTCCCAGAAAACCGTATCGCCATCCGACTCTCTCTTTTTGTCTTCCTCCATCTCCAATTTTATCCGCTACCACTGCCACACTTCCCGCAACATCTCGTTCTCTAACGGTGCACCTGAACGCTCCGAGAGACAACCTACTCCATGCTCTATCCCTATTCTTCCTATCTTCATATCTCCAAGTTCAAACATCCTTCGAACCTACCACTACCTTCTCCACGCCTGAACGCTCCGTGCGACAACTCCCATCCTTTCCCTCTCACCCTGCACCTCTCCTCCTCCAGTAGTCTATCTTAATATCTCTCCCTGAGCCAAACATCACCCTCCTTCATTCCTTCCACGCCTGAGCGAGCTGTGCGACACCCTTAATCCTGTCCCCCGTACCCTGTGCTAACACGTGCAGCCACTTGCCGTACGCACACGATCCTAGCCCACTCCTACGAGCTACTCGCCTCTTTCTCCTCCTCCCGGATTTTGGGGAGCATAGGGGGAAATTTTATTTACGCTCCCTGAACCGACCCCATCAAACCTCCTTAGCCCTTACTCTCTTAAGCTCGTTCCCCTCGTCTTAAAAAACGGCCGACCCTACTCCCGAGTTCTCCCCGTATCCCTCCTCCCCCTTGGCATCATCGGAGCTCCCCCCCTCCCCCGCGCGGGCCGCATTCATACATACATGCACTCTCTCATTTATATATATTGACGTACTCGCGCAGGCATTTGTACGCTTGCGATAAAAAGAGAGGAGTGAGATAGGACTACCCTTCCACGTTCCTGTCTCCATCCGTTGCAGAAAAAACAGCACCTTTTTCTATCGGTTAAGCCCGCTCTCGGTTCGCGTTTCATTATTATTTCTCTTCCCCGGATTCCCAAACGTGTGCGCGATCAGCGTGTGCAAAGTGTGTGAGTGAGTGTGTGTGTTCTCAACGTGGTTTCTGTTTCCCATATATTTTTTTGTCGTATTCACGAAGCCGGCGGTCCATCCATCTTTTTTCCTCCTCCTCCCTTGTCTTTCTCCTGGCTCCCTTTCATCCCAGCCAGTTTTACCCCGAGATCGTCTGTCGTCTCGTTTTTCCACACCCACGAGCCCTTGGAGAACCACCCCTCCGAGAAAAACACACACACACACACCCCCGTCTCTCTCCGCACCACCCCCAAACGGCACCCTGATCCGCTCCTCTCTCCCTCATCAACATCCCATCGGCGTCTACTAGTCATCCTCCCCGCGAAGTCGAGCCACGAGGAAACAGAGAGACAGAGAGAGAGAGAGTGGAATGTAACACGGCATCTCCTCTCGATCCAGCCCTCCCGAGTCGTTTCTTTCGACCCCCTCCAAGCGACCCCACTCTAGTTCCCATCCACCCCTTAAAAGCCCTCGCACTTACACACAAAACACCACCACCCCCCACGAAACTCACTCCCCCTCTTCCCTCCCCCAGCCATTCCCCGGCAAAGGGAACGTGTATGTGTGAAGGGGTGTAGTAGACCTTCAGCCGGCACTCTTCTCGCGCCATCCTCTCTTTTTTTTTCAATTTCGGCAGCAAGAGGCGAGTGTGTGGGAGGAGTTTTTTTTTCACCGGGCAGGACCCGGCACGCGACTTTATTTTGGCTCAGAGAATCCCCACCCTCTACTCCCCCCCCCCTCCCCGCGGCGAGTGTGCGGTGGCGGAAGCGAGGAGTCGCCCTTGCCATTATTGTTGGCCGGCCCTGCCGTCACGTACCGTTGATTCTTCCGCTCCGGCGTGTGATCCCTCTGCCACGAGAGCCGTCGTGCGGGCACGCGCGAAGAGACACGCGTGCGGGGAAGACCACCTCGCGTGTAGAGTGCCGGAGATATCTACCAGTGGGTGGAAAACAGCCGAGTGACACTGAGTTACGAGGAAGTAGATGGGAGGAAGAGGTAGTTTCGCCCGCACGGAACCAATAATACCAGCATCGAAAATTACAGAGTGACCTTGAGGTCCACGCAAACAGAAAGGAGGAAGAGATAGGGAAAGGGAAGAACTCAAGAAAGGGAGGAACTCGTGTGGAAGAAAGTAAATTACTAAGTGAAGCTGAGGTCTATTCGGAGGCTGCAAGGATCTGGAGGAGGAAATAGTTCAAACCACATGTAACCAACACTGCCGGTATTGTGCATCTACAATTTCAGTAACATTGGGGTCCACGGAGACCGGTAGGGTATTTTTGAATATATATACACAGCTTTGCCCACGCAGAACCAACACAGCCGGCATTGTGCGGTGCTAAGCTGAGCGTGTGTTAGAAAAGCACGGAGTGTCCAGGAGAAGAGGCTGTAGGTGCCGCAGTGATACCTTGATCCCCACAGGATCTACGAGGAAAACAGATACCCCCACACGAATTTGACTGCACGTTGAGGTGAGATAAACTGGGTGCGTGACAGATCGGCACGAAGTGGGTACGTGTGGAGGTAAGGACAGGTATCTAGGAGTGTTCCTCGTGTGCCAGAAGATTGAAAAAAGAGGGGATAAAATTTCACGCCCGTACCTGCATCGCATTGACGAATGCACGTCCGTGCATTGATAGTTAACCCCCCGAGTGAACCAGTGTTCCCACCTGGGTGAGTCGAGGTGCTGTGCTACCCTTATCAAGGGTGGAGGGAAGGGAGAAAAGGCGTGAACTAATTACGTCGACCCCGCAGCCGGGTGGCGACCACTGACCACAACGCGCAGCCGTGGAAGGAGCGGTCATCCGACGCCTAAGCCGCCGCGGGGTGCCTCCAGGAGAGCGCTGGCGGTCTGGACATAGGTCAGTGTCATGCCCCTTCTCTTTAGTTCTCCCTTTATTTTCGTATTTCCCCCTTTATTCTTCATTGGCAGGGTACACTTATACAACAAAAAATACGTTAGTTAGAAAATATTTTGAATTTTTTTGAGAGTGCTAAGAATTATTCGGTCGTCAAATTAATGTCCTTAACTAGTGATGAGTATGAAAAAAACATTTTGTGTCAATCATATCATTAAAATGCCTGAGGTTGTCCGAAATTCATTGGTTACAACTTATTGTACGCACCACGGCATTACTCTCCACATTACGTGAATACTTGCGCTAACCTACCTCTGCCAATCAGCTGAAAATTCATTAAATATCGCAATGTGGCACAATCGGAGGCTAGAAATAGTTAACCTTATTTCATCTTATGAGTCCTTTGAACTACGGAGCACTGGGGTAAAAGTAGTCAATCTACAGTGGCAGGGTACACCTGACTCCAGGCAATCGTGCGGTGCAGTTCATTCATAGCGAGACATTTTTATGAAAGGATGGGTATAGAAACTCGTTCTTTCTCAGAACTGTAAAGGACTTCTGTAAATGTAAAATTTATTTTTTAATTTATTTATTCCTGTGCCACCAAAAAAAGTACAATTGGCATTTTAAATTGGAGTTTTATACCTTAACTGTTAAATGTACACGAACATCCATGATCTGAATTGGGACAACTTACCTAGGCGGTACTCGAACATGCGAACTTTCGCGTGGGAGGCAAGGCCTTTACCCCTGAGCCAACGAGGCCAGCATCTACCTGAAGCAGTGACAAGCAGTGAACTCACTCCACCGCGCACCTTTTCTGTATTGGCTAGTTTCCTAACATCCCCTTCCATACGCCTTTATAGGAAGCTACCGGGGTATTACGTGGATGTAGGTTGTCGAGTGGAGAGACCTAGCGAAAAGACCTCCCTCCCCTCTGTTCTAATACGCACGCCACCGGTAGCGGTCCGATAGGATAAAGTGTCACTTTTCGCGCTCGTGATAGGCGACCCTGCACACCAACACGCACGTGCTAGAGGAAAGGATGGTGTCGGATGCGGTGGACAGGGGTAGATTTGGGTAAAAGGGAAGTATGAGAATGCGAAGATAGTCTGCTGCGTGCAAGCGTTCGGAGGTGTCACTGGAATTTCAGGACTCCGGGGCGACCCGTGGAGGACGTCACAGGATCCGAAGGGCGAATTCCTTTCTCCTCTCCATGGTGCCCATACATTTACCCTCTCCCGAAAGCGGGTCGGCTAATGTCCTGCCCCTGGGAAGGGAAAGGGTGACACCCTATCTGCCAGCGTGATGCAAATGGTAGAAGCAGTGAGATACCTCGGTCATGCGTTCGCTGCATCGCCTCCCCTCAAAGATCAATGGCTCTTGGTAGAAAGGTCTCCCTCCTACCAATGACTTTAGGTGAGCGAGAGACAGTTTCTCAGGTGGTTATCGTTCTAAAGATTTACATAAAACAGTAGTAATTGATAATATTCACGACTAGCTAGCTATATTTTGAATTTTCTGCTGTTACCAGCGCAATAATTGGACTCTGCACGACTCCTCTAAAGCTATCATGCAGACGGTTTGCAAAATGGAAATTGCAAATGCAAAATTTTTTGCATTATTCAACTATTATAATTTTTGAAAGTATCCTCAATCCTACTAGGCTTCAAACATGGAAATTTCTTCGGCTTAGATAGTTTTTTGATTATATTTATTTGATTTTTTTAACTCTCAAAATGGATTCTTCGAATATACCTATATTTTTTTCGGCGAAAAGGTTTTAATGGAATTTTTCCTCTAAGTCTCAGTGGAATTATCTACATTTTATTATTTTTGGCAGCCTTTCATAGATTTGAAAAAATATTTGTATTTTCCTAAGTAATTTATCCATATGATTAAATGAGGTAGTTCAAAGACAACGTACGGGAAATGTCTCTTCTGCAAACTACAGTTTGTATAAAACTAATTTTACCTTCATATTTTCTAAGCTCGCCTTAATTGTCAATTCGCTAAGTTTGGCCAGAGCCATGCTTTAAAGGCGCAAAAATATTTACAAATCTATCTCCGTCCCAATTCCTGTGCCAGCGTAAGCGTTCAGTTTCACTTAAAAGCATATACAATCAACACAAAAATATTTCGCATACATGCCTTCTTGAGTGGTATTTCAATTAATAATTTCATGCTTCGTTATTAATGAACTCTTATTCATTTTTGACTGATATTTTTATGTTTGAAAATATTTACATTTTACAGACTCAATTAATAAGACTCACATGTAAAATTTTAGATATACGGTAACGATTTGAAATGCATATGGCATGCATGTTATCCAGCCTCTCATGAATTTGCAAATCTACGGAGTTTTTCTATGCATTAATAGTTTGGGCCAGCCGTTTAAAAAAGCAATTACTCAAAAATTACGAAAATTTCAAATAATCTTAAACAATCAAACCCTCAAAAATGCTATCTATGCCTCGGAAGTTACCTTTCTCCACCGATATAAAACATTTCACAACGACTAATAGATCCCCCAACTAATTCCATGTCTACTAAATTGAACGTTTTTGTAAGTACATATTTCCAAAAGAGACGAGCATTAAGTAGTGTGATTTCTTTCAATTAAGAGATGATCAGATTGAGCCTCGAGCTTAACTCGTTAAAAATTCTTCTTGATGCATCATCAAACGAATAAATCCACGCTTCAACGAATATATTTCAAATATCTGGCGTCTGTAATTTTCAAATTAGAAATGCTTTCAAAAATCAGCGTCCAATCAGTAGGTTCAAATCAAGATGAGTAGAAATCACTGCTCTCTTCCCCACAAGCACTTATCTCTCCAGCCATGTGGATTCTCGAAGGGTGACATTAACGCCTATTTGCGAACGTCCCCCATCTACGCACGGTAAGAAATTGACTTTCAGCCCCATATATCCATTAAAATATTCCGATGTGGCTGATCTGGGAGTGTGCGTCCTAAAAATATAATGACTCATTCCCGTTTTAATAATCTCACTACTTCGGCTCCCTCCTCATTTTTTTGCCTTTAACGAGACGGACAAATTACACATAGGCAAGCAGATTTTAGTCCACTCATCGCGACGGCCCATCATCATCATCACGAATAATTTTCTCTTGCGCCCATTAAAGCGGTGAGGGATGTTAATTGCATGCAACGTCGTAAATTTAAGTAAAAGCTTGACCAATTTGTCTGGGAAGGATGTAGCATCTCATCTGCAGCGGATTTCGTAACGACAGGGGTCGGGGGAACCTGAGAAATATATGCATACATAACTTCAAGAACGCTTGCAAGGACCACGCATGATTATGCTTCTTACGACGCGCGTTCATTATCTTTACATTTCAGCGTTCCGTAGTAAAGAAAAAAATTCGCTCCCCCCGTCTCGAAGGAAGCAATTAAGTTGTGTCTGTCTCATTCCCTCCACCCCTCCTTGCTCGGCCACGCCTTCCTTCTTAACACTTTTCTTTTAATTGGAAAGGAGGACGGGCCTAATGCAGTAATAAATCACACTCATCCACACACACGAGAGAGCTAGGCGGGAGGGACACGCTAATATTCCGCGCCGTAAATAAAAAATTTGCGCACTAAAAAAATCCCAATCGTTGGATACGTCCAAAGCCAAAAGCTACGACGAATTTTTGGAAAATTCGTCGTGTAATTTTCGGCGCGCGATGACTCACGCAATATCAAGCTGATGAACGACGACCCTCCGCCCCCGTCGTCCACTTCAGCCTCGTGCTCGCTCTTCCCCCCCCTTGTCCCTGCATTTGCACGTAGAGTAAAACTCGCTTATAACGAATTTCAGTAGACCATCAGTCTATTTCGTTATAAAATGGTTTTCGTTATATCCATCATAAAGAATTTTGCCCTATATATCGAAGGATTGCCGGCTAAAATTCCGTAAATCGTCGTGATTTAAGCAACATGTCCGTAACAATTAACAATCGTACCACCTTTTCTATCAAACGGCTATAAAGGGAAGGATATTAAGATCGACGGTAGAACTATGCTGTGACGGTCACACGTGGAAACAACTTATGATAAGATAAGGAACGGTTAAGTACCGAAGATGGTCTTAATTTCTTTATAAAAGAGGAGATAATTCCCTAAGGGAGCAAAGAATACTTTGTAACAGCGGGAATTGCATATCATCAGAACTCGTTACATACGGGGAAATTAACATTGGCGATTATAGGAAATAATTTTTTCCTGGATGTACACAATTACTAATACCACTTATTTTTTATCAGAGCGCGACCCGGGTTTCAATGAATTATCATCATCTTCGGGCGCTAATTATAATAAGAATGATAATGATAATTCAAAAGAATGATAATGATAATTCATAAGAATGATAATGATAATTTATAAGAATTACAATGAAAAGAAGATGATGATAATTCATTGAAACCCGGGTCGCGCTCTGATAAAAAAATAAGTGGTATTAGTAATAGTGTACATCCTGGAAAAACTTATAATGGAATACCACAAAGTAAACCAAGAGTTAGTGAATTTTGATTTTAGGAAAGTCCAAGGGACCTGAAACTCATCTTGTTAAAGGAGGGATTTTGTTGCATGCGTGATCGTTACAAGCGAGTGTTATCTTATGTCTCTCTCAATCTCTCTCTCGTGGCATAAACACACACTAGAGCAATTCCGTACTCACGCACAAGCTTACTCACGCTCCCAAATGCCCGTACAATTACGCGCGGACCAACGAAACGCATCAGCGGAAATGATGAAGTGGCCACACGACCTTTTTGTTCCGCCGAACGATTTATATTCTCTTCCGCTGGTCGTTTTTAAGATATAAATCGCGTTTAAAAAATAAATGCTTGGCGTCCAAAATTGTAGAGAAACCATAACATATCCGATGGCATTTTCGATGAAATATATCCTTACTTCCCCCCATCCCCCCCCAAAAAAAAACATGAACAAATAGTGGGATAGAGGAAAGAAAATATAACTGGAAATTTAAATGAACGTAGATTTGATACCAAAAGGAATTCATTTTTCTTGAATGAAAACACTCATTTTCATTTTAAAACCACACACATTTCCTCAATTTTATGATTTTTATATCCTGTAATATTTGACAGAATCAATGACTCTGATACCGGTGAGGATATACGAGTCGGCTGAATATGCTTTCATGGTGAGTGTACGGGAATCAAGAAACCAGCATTAGCATGAGCTTAATATGGAAAAAAGCACTAACTAGACCGCAGTAAAGTGTGCCAATTGATTGTCAGATTGCAGTACATGACGTTAGTTCCATAATTTACTCAACAACTGAGAGGGATTCAACAAAAAAGTAGTCCACCAAACGGAATCGAATCAGGAGAATATGAATGAATTCCTGCCGCCACTGAATTTACTCAGTACTCGCATCCTTTTCAATACCGCGACGCGAGCAAATATGAATGAGCGGTACATCGGTAGAGAGCGCGTTACGGAGAGCAATGACCACATGTCGAAGTCATTATGCAATGAGAACGCGATGGAACTTAGAAACATTTTAACAGAAAAACATAAGTGATTTCGTAACCTGAGTTCCCTAATTCCCAAAATCCTTATCGAAAACTTTCTTTTCACGTTGTTAAAGAAAAAAATCTAAATTTGATTGCACTAGTACTCACGGACACCGAAATTGTATAGATAAAAGTCCTGTTCCACAGAATTTCGTCCTCACGCGAACCCGAGTCGCTACGGTTCAGCAAAGAAACCATCATGAAGGATTTGGTGTGTTCCCAGCGAGTGATACCAATGAAGTCTTCACCGGGTTAGTGAGACGGCCGCTGCCGACGTTTCCATACCTAAGAAGGAGGAAGATGCGAAAGAGGCGTCGAAACGTCTGCAGCCACCGTGTCACTTACCTAATGCAGAACCCGTGATAACGTCATCCGAAAAGAAATTATAACTCTCCAGAGACCGAAATGAAGACATGTATTTAGGAAGCAGGAAAAGGGGTTAAGGAAGCAAAAAATGATATCCTCCTCATTTTTTCATCCACTCACGTTGAGCTGCAGCGGCACGAGATACGTATGAATGTGAGAGAAGGAAGCGCGCCACCAGTGAGTCCACCTCGGAACTGATTTGCCGGGAGGGATTGTGGAAGAGAGTGAATCTCCGGCAAAAACCTCTTTTGTGATCGTCTTCAATGGGCTGAGGGAGGGGGTCGTGTGTGTGTGAAGGGGGAGGCGGGGGTGGGGGGGAACGACATTCGTGGCGTGGAGTTGTATTGAAGGAGGGGCAGGGATGCGTACCCTTAGGCGGGAGCGGGGATCTCTCACGAGGGAGACGGGAGGGTGAGCTTTTCTGGACGAGTTGAGGGGTTGTGGGAAAGGTAGTGGGGGGATTGAGGAGAGAAGTGTGGAGGCGTGAAAGGAATGGGAAGAGAGTTCTCTGAAGGAGAAAGTCAACGTACCACACGGTTATTCCATCCGCCACCGCCGCCGCCGCCCTGGCGGCCATGAGGGGAGGCAGGACGGGGGGGATTAAGATGGGAATATTAAGTCTCGTTCACAACAACTTAACTTAGCGTCGTGACTTAACAGGACGCTAAGTTAAGCTCCCGGTCAATCGGTCTAATTTCCCGTCTTATCACATGCTCAAAACTTACTCTCACTCAAGGCTGTAACCAGAGCATAGGTTTAGAAGCTATCTGCATAATCTTAAATATAACATTTGGTACTATGATCCTCGGTGTAATTGCCCATGGAATTCAGGAATCTCGATAGCGTAGTGATCTGCGCAATGCTCCAGAATGTCAAAAGTCCGTGGTTCGATTCCCAGTCCAGGGGATTTTTTTCTCATTGCAAATCGTGTAAAACTCTATAAATATTCGGGGTGAAGATATTAGATCTTTTTCAACATTTTCCTGTATCTCTAATATTCTATATTGTATAAGGAAATATAATAGATACAAGTAAGAACTGACTGAGATACGGTTAGGAAGAAGATTTCAGGATGATAATGCAAATTATAAATAAGCTATGTATCTGGATAAATAAAATTATACGACCAGTTGTGTACGATTAATTACTCCACTTATGATTTGATAACTAGATAAGAACCTGTTTAAAACTGACTCTCATTTAGCGATTAAACCATAGGGTAGGTTTAGAAACTAACTGTATGCTCATGAAATATTCTGGGTGAAGATAGTAGACCCTTGTCAAAATTTTCCTGCATGTCAAATATTCGTCTTTTTTTTAATATAGAAAATGGATATAGGTAAATAGTGACTGAGATTTACGGCTAGGATGAAAATTTCAGGATTATAATATAAATTATAAAGACGCTATATATCTGAATAAATGAATTTGTTCAACGGTCGTGCAGGATTAACAATTCCACTTATGATTTGATAACTAGATAAGAGCGGTTTCTGGAGATAAAACACTTAAAGCAGGGTAATTCGACTTAGTTCGGTCATTAGTGGATAAAAGCTAAATTGTTCCTTAAATCCAGCCGATGGTAATCAAGCTACGTACATCTATTAATAGTTCTAAAACAGACGAAGGACCTCTCAAATCGTTCTCATGATTGTTTTCCCGTCTGCACTGCGATTTGGTTTCACTTAATATAAAAATACAATAAGGGTATATCATTCAGAAACTAAATTAGGCTTAATAGAACCCAGAAAATTTAGTTAAATATTTCACTAATCGCAGCTCAGTCCGTCCATCATTTAATTTTATCTATCACAGAGAACTTTTTTATAGCGTTTTATGACTGCAAGTACAAAATTTTATAAGTATTTGCTGGAGCAAGAGAAAGTTGAGTTATTTCACACAAATTGTTTCACCAAGTAAAGCTGCTCTGCTCCCTAAGTTCTTTTTGATAGCAGACGCTCTACCGACTCTATATTCACGCCAAGTTAGGGGAAGTTAAGTTTCTGTGAGCCAGGCTTAGGGGAGGCTATCGTGGAGGAGACGTGGTGTTGGACTTTTGCTCCCTCTTTCCTCCTCCTGCCCCTTTTAGCCGGTCCAGAAGCGTTCCCCGCATCTTTTATCTCCTCTCCACACAGTCTCTAGCCTCTCCAACGCCCCCCCTACTCTCTCTCTCTCTCCCCCCTTCACCAATCCCCAGCACGTTGATCTACAATCCATCCAACAAACTCCTCCTCCCCGAAAACACCCACGTACACCGGCCTCAAACGTTTTACCGCCTTCCGATCTTCTTTTTTTTTCATCCTCTTCGTATGCACGACACTCACGTCTCGGTCGACCCCTTTTTAGAGACACGGAAGGATAGAAGAGCTTCGCTCGAAGGATATGGGGATATTGTGAGGATTTGAGAGCAAGATTAGAGAAGGTTCATTTTTGCCAAATTAAAAAAAACTTACAATAAATGGATGCATATTTTTGTGTGTGATAAACATTAACTTCAGACAAATCTCAATTTCGCGTGCTTTCCGCATGAGATTAGTTTACCCTTCGTAGAGGCAGTGAAGGATATAATATTTTTCAATGACTGGAAAAGGTTTTTTTACCATAGTTTAGAGGAGAGAATGCTAAATAGGAGTTTTAATTTTAAACAAATTGAAAACTAATGATAGGAGACAATTTGGTCGGTATAATACGCATGTAATCTCAAATTTTTATTTTTAGCGCACAGCTCTTAAGCATAAGTCATAGTTTCAAAGAAAAGAGCGGTTTTATGGACTAGGCCATAATAAAGGGTTGCATTTTTACCATATTAAAAGGGAATAAATTGATGCCTATTTCTGGGTACAATGCACTTTCATTCTCAAAGAAATTTATCGTTTACGTGCATGGCACACAAGTAAGAGTTGACCCCTTTAAGAAGCACGGAAGTAAATAAGTTTCCCCAAATAATGGAGGAAGTATGTTGCCACGGTTTAAAGGGTTGTATCCTAAATAAATTCAAGAATGAATGGGCACAGTTCGCGGGTTCAAATCCTCATTCCTTTTCTTCCCTTTCCTTTACGTGCTTGGCACACAGCGAGGCTTTGACCCCTTCCAATTACGATAAAACACCTGAAGATATATCTTCACCTTGGGATGGATAAACTGGTTATTTTTTGGCACGGTTCGCAAGTTCATGGCTCATAGTTTACTGAGCTGAAATATCCTCGCTTGATAAATCTATATGCTTTCGGAAATGACGGATTGAATGGAATACTTACCGAACAAGATGGGGGAGGGCATTTTAATAAGATACCAAACTGGGTTACAGTCAAATGAATTGACCCCTTTATGTTAATGCACTCCTGAAGATCTCTCAATTTAATTTCAAACAGAGAAATTTATCGAACTGCGCTTCTGTAATGTAAAGTATTTCTATTATGAATATAAGTATTTCAAAGAAAAAAAAATTACGGGTTATCTTAGTAATTGTAGGAAAGGTAATCTTATTTCGTAGATTGTTACCGGAACACTAACAATAAATTACCAAGATGATTTTCTTTCTTTGCTTTGCCATTTATCAAGATGAATGTGAAATTTCAGTCTTAGGAGCTACCGTTGGCCTTTGCCTTGGCAGTTATAAAGAATTAATGCAAACTTGACGAGGGTTTTGAGGCTCTTAACCTGTGAACTATTAGTGAAAGTAGTTCAGGAGGAAAAAGAAAGATATTGAAAAAGTTATATTCCCACCGTTCAGCTTAGCACCTGGTGATCTTCACCTTTCTCAGCCAAATGGAAACAGCTAAATTTCATTATGTGAAGCCACACGTTTCCCATGCTTCTTCCATAAGTTTGAAACCTGAAGTATGTCTAGAAGTAAAGAAGTTTATCTCATGAGAAATTATATTTTTAAATATAAATTTAGTGAATAGACTCAGGTGAGGATAATTACGAGGTCAGTAAATGTTGATATTCAAATTGTGCAGAAAGATTCCAATCTGACAATTAACGGGGACTTTTACGGGTGCAATAACGGACGTGGAAATAATGAAAAAGTCTCGAAAATTGATCCAACAATATCATAAATCAAACAAAAGATCTTCAGGTTTCACGGAACATTCTTAAATTATGAAATTTTCAACGATAAAATTCACATTTCTGCTTGAGGCTTTCGCAGCGCTGGATTGCAGTTCTCTCCATGGTTTCCATCATTCGTGAGGCTATTAGAATTGAAAAACTAACGGAAAATTTCAATAGAGATGATTAGAATAGACTAAATACCACCTGGAAGAGCCTAATTTGCAAAGCACGCCAAAATTGAGGTCCTCGGCGCTGATTGGTCGCGCCATTGGTAGGCCACCCTGAGGATGATATAAGTAGAGGGCCATTTCCATCTATCTCACTCAGACATGATCTGAAAATGAGACCAGCATAGGCCAGGAAAAGTCATCGGTAAAATTTACAAATATCAAGCCATTATTATTTACGAGATTTGAAGATCCTGATCAGCGTAGTAATCCTTAAATATATTCAAAATCCAGGAGACTCATCATTTCTCCTATTGCAGGTGCAATCATTATCATTGTATTCAAAGCAAAATCACCCTCAGCACATTCATCAATAGAACTATACGTCTTTTTACATGTGGAAATCCTTCAAGAGCTTGAGCTCTCGCAAGTAACCTCACTTCGCAGGCGAAGGTAGTAGGATAAAGTTTAACGAATGCAAAATTTTGATGGAAAGAAAATTATTGTTTCTAAAAAAAAGAGAATAAATTAAATACGGACAATTCTGCCTAACCAGACAATATACCTCATGCTCATCGCTACAATTTACCGTGAGAAAATGACTCAATATTAAAATTGGACGTTATTCTGATTTATTAAATTCCCTTCACATCGTTACCAAGTGGTTTGCAGAATTTCCATTGGCGCCATTATAGTCCTCCCTGGTAATATACGCGGCCTTTAACGCAGTTGGAACAGTTTTAGTTGACCCGGAGTTGACCAAGGTTTCTCTTGACCCATGCTCTTTGAATTAGGGTTTTAGACCATTATCATTTCAGTCTAAAAGTCGGCATGCCTTAAAAAAATTTCACTCACTCAAAACTTCTAAAACACGCGGTCATTAGAGAATAATACCGAGGGGCTTGTTGGAAATGGGTCTAATTTACTCATTAAGCATTCAAAAAGGAGGTCACTTTGGGCAGTGAAGATGTAAATCACCCATGCAAAGCCCATGGGAGAGCAAACTTCATTCATTTTGGATAGAAGGGTCTTTTACCTTTCCCAGGGTCACCAGCATTTTCCACAGGAGATAATGTGACGCGAAAATCGCAAAGCTTGGGTTTTAAGCCCGAGAAAACACTGAAGGCAATTTGCATGGTGTTGAATGAAACCGAAACCACTGATCCATGGCCTTACGATCAAACGTGGCTTTGAAACTTGATCCCGAAAACCTTTTATCATTTCAGTGCTCTAGCCATTAAGTTAGTCTCATACGGGGAAAAATCGAAAATGAATGGTTTTCAGGATAGATTTTCAACATGCCATCCCCAATAACGCAAATTTTTGGCCTCAAGTCCATATCTGAGCGATTAAGAATGTTGCGATTTTGGGGAATTTACTGCCAAGGAAGTTTCCATTTGTCTATCATCAAGTGAGGTGGTTGATTTTTGTTGACACTTCGACGTTTAACTTAGAATCTATAGGGCAGGTTTTGCGCTACTCAGACGCTACCATAAAAAGGTGTCATCCCGCTTAAATACATACTCAGGCATGTAAGGTGGTCAAAATCGTACGCACATGGCGTCTCCCGAATTCAAATAGAAATGCATTATTGCTGGATAATGTAGGAATCGAATTATGCAGCGCCGCGTCGACAAGGGTGACATAAATCACCAAGTTGCAATTTTCAAGAACGCTTCTCATCTCATCATACCTTGGATAAATATTCTACTCACTTTACACGAGACACTAAGTTGAAACACAGTGAAGTATTAGTATTAGCGTCAAATAAATGAAACTGCGGAGATATGGGAATGTTTTTCGTGCCTGTACCCCGTCTGTTGGTGACGATACATGATATGATACTGGCCTCGGTGGCGGCGGAGTTCAGTTCTCGCCTGCCAAACAGGAGGTCGCAGGTTCTAGTCCCGCCTGGGCAAGTTACCGATATCCAGGGCATGGTTGTTTGTGTACGTTAGACTACTAACATTATAATGACCCGGATGTAAAAGGCCGTATAGAGCTGATTTCGGCGGTATGAAAATAAATAAATGAATTTCTATGATGAGTAGTAAACGCAAAAGTACATTATTCAACGCCAGCCCATTTTTGCACTCTTACCTTTCCTTACCATACCTTCCTACTAAGTCTTTCGCATTGCCTATCATTCAAAATCAGTGTTGACCACGCAACTTTCAGTAAACCAATCTTTCTTCTTCTTTTTATTTTCAATGAAATTTCCTCTGATTAAACTGTCATGCAGAAAAATCAGGAGATAGGGAGGGAGTGAAATGGCAATTATTTCTTCCTTCCGAAACTTCGGGTCTGTGTGGGGGATGGTGGACACTCCCAGTTGCTATTTTCAAGAACGCTTCTCATCTCATCATATCTTGGATAAATTTTCTAATCATTTTACGAGAGAGACTAAGTTGAAACCCAGTGTATTATTATTACTTGCGTCAAAGAAATTCACTTGAGGGGTTATGTTTTACTTGTCTGTAACCAGTCCGTTGACGATGTATGGTATTTTCGTCTTCGATGCGTAGAAAGCGTAAAATCATATTGCTGAACTTCGCATTGCACATCATTCATTAAACACGACTGACCATGCAACTTTCGATAAACCAATCCCTCTTCTCCTTTTTTATTTGCAATGAATTTTCCGTTGATTAAACGTGTCATGCGGAAAAATCAGGAGAGACGGGAGTGAAATGGCAATTTTCTCTCTAGCGCTCCGAAGCGGGGGATGGATGGTGGGAGGCGAATACTCCCATTTTACTCTCCCTCGAATCCATCAATGCTTCCAGACACCTCTCTTCCTCCACTCACACACACACAAACACCAACCACCCCCGCCAATATCGGCCACCGCCTCGCTTGGTGGTGGTCCAGCCCACAACCCCCTACTCCCATCCCTTCCCCTCCAGTGACCCTCCTCCCACCCCTCCCACCCCCACCCCATCCGAACGCGACTACTACTCACTGGCGGAATCACCGTTCAGCAGCGAGGGCGGCCGGCCTCAAAATCGAATGCGGTACCGTGGTGGGGGCGGAGAGAGAGAGAGAGAGGACACACGAAAAGGGAGGACGAGGGAGAGGGGTGCGGGAGGGTGCGGCGAGCATAGAGGAGAGAGCAGCAAAGTGGGCGAAAGAGGGCTGCGATTCAGACAGAGAGCGAGAGGGAGGGAAGAGTAGTTGTAGTAGTAGCAGCGGCGACTGCTGTCGTCGTAGTAGTAGTAGTAGTGGCGGCCGGGAGAGGTAGTGGTGACGCCGAGAGGGGGAGTTTCCCATTGGACCCTCTAAAACGAGGGCGAAGTTCGGCCGTGTAAAAAGGGAGGGAGGGGCCGGATCATGTTGGCAGGACTGGGACGTGGGGGACAAGGTTCTCTCTCTTAAGTGGGTGGGGATGTGCCCCCTCTTATGTGAGGGACAATGGGTGATACGACTGCGGAAAACCCCCGTGATTCGTGTACTACTCCCCGTGAGAGGAGGGCGGTTTCGGGAATTTCAAACTCTCCTCCCGATAAACCGCTCTTGTCCCATAAAAACCCGGACTACTGCCAAGCCCTGTGAACTCGTCCCTTACCTTCCTCTTTCTCTCCAGTAAAGGGGCCCGATACCTGAGCGAACAGCGCGACGATCGTAAAGTAATAGAAGCGATTGGTTGTGTATCTATCCATGAAAACTGTTTGCAACACTGCCTTCGTACATGTCCGTGTATAATACTCAGTCAGTATATAGCTTAAATCGAACTTGAAGATTCTACGTGGTGGAAGGGCTCCATATTATCAATAACAGACACTTTGTTAGTTCCACAATATATTTTTAATTTTTTTGTTCGGTTTCGGCCGGCCGTCACACCATTATCAAGTATTTTCTGTACTCAATAATGGTGTAACAGCTGAAATCGGTCAAAAACAAAAATAAAAAAAAAACATATATATTGTGGGAGTAACAAAGTGTCTGCTATTGATAATAGTATATAGCTCAGTATTCTCCTGACAGAGATAGGCGCCAGACTGCTCCGAAACGCTTCCACCTAGTACGTGAGTGTTTTTTGTTTCGTTACTTATTTTTCCTGCTTCGTATAGTTAGTAGATATTTATTAATCCTTTCATAAAATTTCGAAGTGTACAATATAGACTATACTAACGCATATTTGGAGTTATGTCGATCCCAATGAGAAAATATCAGTGAAATATGCAGAAATAAATGTTACATTCTAAAATAAGTACACCTTCTTATTCATAAAAAAAAAGAAATTCATGCTTTTCACACTACGATAAAGGACCAACGTCTGCATCTATAACGTGGTATATTCATATTTTAGGCTGAAATGGCAAGCGTATGCGTAAAAAAAACTGAGGAAAATAAATCTATTTTTCTGCTTCAATACAGTTTAATAATGTCTTGAAATAACTGCGAAGTCTAGCCTCAGAAATACCGAAATGTTTGAGTATACCGTGGTCATGTTCAAGCGACCGAATGGAAAATCATGATGGTGGGCAACGACGAATTTCACCGTAAAATGCCCCCTGAAGATAACTCATCATTCTCTTTCGACCGGTCATTTTCTGCATTTTTTCACGATGAATTACTTGCTGAAAAATTATTACATTGAATCATCTTCCAGATTAAAGGGTAAAGGTGAACGGAACTTATTAAAAATCATGCGTGTATCTCAAATTTTACATCAGAGATAATAATGAATAACAATTTTTAAAATTGAGATACACTCTAGTGTTGACAAAGTTCCACTCCATATACCTTGAAAGATGATAGCAGAATTTTTGAACGAGTAATATCAAACAAACAAAAATTCGTTCGAGCGGGAGTAATGCATCCTCGCATAGGAAGTTGCATTGCAACAGAACGACTCGAATGCTTTTAGCACATTTTGCAGGAATATTTTTGCTTTCTCAGGAAATATTTCCAAATGTCAAAATACCAAATAATGATTCACAAAATGTGGACAATTCAAAGCTAATGTTTTAAACCAATGCTTTTCCAAATTTAAGTAGCCGACTGTGGCACCACTTTGATGTAATGAAGGGGGTTTGGCTTCAATCGTAATAAAAGTAACTGGTTAAGTACTGAAAACTTAGCGTTGCTACGTCCTATACTATGCTCTCTCCTGGTTATCATAGTGTAGGGAATATTATATCACTCTTCAGTCACAAAAGGATATTAAGTTTAGATGTGACTAACATATTTTTTATTATTTGCATCCAGCAACGCCGAAAAATCTCGCGTAAGCATCCTGATTTCCAAATATGTTTTAAGCAATTATTTATACCATTGAAATTCCACTTTTTAGTTCGCCATTAATTGAAGTACAATTAGAAGAGCATATCCATCAAAAAAATAACTAGTGATTGTATTCGCAAAAGCTTTAATAATTCATTGTTTCAGTGGAGCTATCGAGGATTTTGAGCGTAAAAGAACCGGTGACTTTTCTTTTTGAAACGAATGTAATTTTTTTCCAAAAAATAAGCCTGATTCGCTTTTAGACGAAAGAATAATGTTTTATATTTTCATTATAATGGCATTTCCTTCATTTACGGATGAAACCTTCTCAAGAACATTGTGGCGTAAAATATTGAATACGACCTTCTCATAAAAAAAATTAAAATAAAATCTTCTCAATGTACTTCTACGACTGTCGCATACAAAAATAGCCTTTCCATGTAATAATTTCTAGAAAATGCGTTACACAATACGCATTTTTACCCAGGCTCTTGTAGCAGTTCTTGTCCTAGCAAAGGAAAAATGTTTTCCTTTGACTCCTAAAATTAATATTTTATATTGGAAAAAATCTGGAATAATGTTTATCGTGCGAATCACGATAAAAATTTAGGCTCTTAAGCGCACTAGTTATTACAAAATGTATGCTCGAATCGAAGTCAAATTACTGAGGTTGAAATTGGACCTATGGTCAGTTCAAACACTTGGAAAAACTCAAAAAAGGCTGTTACAGCTTCTAGCCTGGTTAGCTATCTCCAGAAGCCTTAGTAGCCTTTTTTTGAATAGACTCGCTGGGAAAGCATTACATCTTACTTCACCTGGAAAAAAATTAACTTCCAATTATAAGGATTGACATATCCACATTCCTCGCATCTTATTTTTTGCTTTTCAAACTCTAAGGATGAAATTAATGGCGGTTATAAATTTTTTCAATTTAACAAACGCGAATGGCTTTTGATATTGTAGCCGTCAACGTATCTCCTTTAACGACTACTCCTACGGAAGCGTAATCCCCTCCCCACGTTTCTCAGGTGGCGCCAATACTTGGGAAATCTCCACACGTCTACACAACGATGCCAGGTCGTATTATTTTTTTACCCCCCCCCCCCCCCTCTGTTTCCCACCGGCCTAAACTCCTTTCACCGCGTAATCTGTTTGTTTATACACCTCCGATAAAGGCTGCGTGCCTGCTCCTCTGTCTCCCATGGCCCGCTTTCCGTCTCCTGGACTGCTCTTTCTTTTGTCTCCTGCCAACAAGAGAGCGCTGCTCCCGCAAAAGCCCACCTTCTTTCCCCACCACTCCCGACCGTATATCCATCTCTTTCCCTGCTCCACCCCCTCCTCTTACGCTGCTCTGTTTATCCCCCTGTCCACCAGATGAAATGCCTCGAGCGTTTTCTCACGTTCCGTGTCGGTTGCAGTCGCAATGCACTGTCGGGGGCACACAAACGTGAGAGAAAGAGGAAACCTTAATCGGGGCCATCTAGGAATTTTTTATTGCCTCCTAAAGGAGAGAGAGAAAAAAGGGACCGCTCGCAAATCCTCGGAATGTGAGCCATTTTTTTTAGCCACGCTAAACAAATTAATATTAAGCATTTCTAACAGGAGTACTGCTTCGTTTTATTCCAGTTTAATGGAACCTCTAGGAGGTGTAAACGTCGCACAGTAGGGTCAAGCCCCACTTTAGGTGGACAAAAGTCAAAAAATAAAATTATTAATTATGGTTTCTAATATATTAGGTTGGGTAAGTAGATGTTTTAACTGTATAAAAGCGTAATTCACAGGTCGGTAAATATGTACATGCGCGTAGAAATTAGTGACAAAGTGAGAGAAGAGCGGAGCACTTGTCTCACTTTGTCCGAAATGGACGGCTGAATATAAACTAAGAGTAGAGCACATCGATCACCTCGATTCCATTTTTTAAACTTTCATCCGAGTGAAACGTAAAAGTTTTTCGCTAAGCGTTTGCTTAAATAATGTATAAAATTTTATATCAGATTTTTTTTCAAATGACGAGAAGTATTGACCTGAATTTTTAAAAATTGATTCGTTCCAATTTTGTATTAAAGTTATTTTGTTTCCAAATTTGTGAAAATAATTCAATCTGGAAGTAAAGTAAGAAAAAATCTAAAGCATTGAAAACTCGATGACGGATTTCATGTAAGCCATCTCTAAAACATATATATGCATACCTTTGAGTTGGTGGTAAAATTTTTAATCTTTTTTTCCGTCTGAAGTGGGGTTTGGCCCCACTGTGCGTCGTGTTGATCAATACGTTGTAACTCACGCCTGCATTTAGAGATTTAAAGGAAAAGTAATTATTTAGGACTTATTTCTTGCCTCCTGAGGAGAAAAAAGGGACCACTCGCAAACCCTCGGGATGTGAGCCATTCTTTTGAAAACTCGCAAAACATATTATTATTAAGCATTGCTTACAACAGTGGTACCCCGCTTCATTCCAGCTCCGTGGAACTTGGAATTACGATGTAATTCACTCCTACGATTAGAGTTTAAAACGAAAAATAATTATTTTTCCATTAATTTCTCGTTGGCTTTTTCCTCGATTAAGTTAGCTCTGTAGCAGCAAATTTCAAATTAAATTAAGTACTTCACATTAAATTCAAAATATTCAGTGTTACAACTTCTATCAATGTTCATTGTTTCCAATGCTAGGCATCTTATGAGTTCCAAGATTAATTAACATAATTTTTTAAATAGAGATAACGTGGCCATTTTTAAAAGGTAATCATTTCTGTTCATCTCTATTTATGATAAAAGCACCAACTCAGTAGCACTGCTCAATTACTATCCACTGCATTATCACTACGGAATAGCAATATGGAATCACTAGATAATGATTTTTTATCTCTCTATATTGCTACTGCAGTCAGAAAGATGAATCTTAATAAAAAATTATGTAAACTCACGTTGGTAACTCACGCCTACATTTAGAGCTTAAAAGGAAAAATAATCATTTAGGACTTATTTATTGCCTCCAGAAGGAAACTGCAACTGAAAGAAACCTGTAAATATTAACGATTTTAAATATAATAATTTTCCATCAAGACAAGGCGTTTGCTAAGTTCATTTTTATTTGAGCAACGTTCATATGCTTAAAAAGTGTCTATCTGCTCTTAAAAGCCTAGAATTTGGCATCGAATTTCCACTCCAGATGATTTGAAAAGGAATAATACAAGGACATAATTTATTAAATGTGTTCCTTGTTTGTAATAATGTTGTATGCAAGCAGCACCTTTACTCACGGAGGTTAACGTATACACATATTTATAAAGGTACATTCTTACTTACTAACGCGCCGCTGCCATCAAAGTCAGGTGCGTTGAAAGGAACTAAAAAAAAAGAGCAAGAAAATATTGCGTCCAGTGTTACCCGTATTGCCCGATCCCCGCGACTTTCCACGCGTGAAATGAATTGCAACCTAGACGCTATTTTTTTCTCTCGAATGTATCAGTTTTATTTGCTACCTACTTACCTCCATCGTCACACGCCCATTTATTACCTAGCCCACACCTATGATAGCAAAAGTTTTTTTCTTCTCGTTTATCTAAAAATATTACGCATTAAAGAGGAGTATACGTTAACCAACTACTATATTATCTTCCTTTCGAATACAACACTTTTATAACATTACTGAGATTATAAACTTAGATCTCCCAACACGAACCTCGAGAAAAGTATTTCTGCGTGCATACATTCGGTCTTTTATTCAAATGCTGTCAGCCACTTTTTCATTTTCAGATGATATTTGAATGGATTTCAATTACTTAAGAAGTTCTGGATGATGCAATAAAACAGTTAATAAAAATTGATGTTTGCGTAAAAAATGGTGCTTTGTTCTTTCAAGTGATGATAATGCAATATCCGAAAGTGAAAACGTTTCCTCGCACTACACGAATAGTGAGCCTCGAGGATGACCTTCCAAATAGAAATTAATCTCAACCACTGGCAAGATTAAAGGAAACCCTTTTCCCCATTTTCCGGCGAGAGGTTACCGCGAGGGTAAACATTTCACCGTTGCCGGGTTCCCGTGGCCACTTTGCGTTTGAATAACGGGAAATTTCTTTATCTCGATCGGGACCACAATATTTCACCCGCAAGAACTCCACGCAAACTACTCCAGACGCGCCCCGAGATGATTTCCTTACTTCCTTGATAAACGTCTTATTCAAAGCCGAGCATTATAAAAAAAAAAAAATATATATACGCTTTGTGTTTCCGTTCCATGAATCTTTCTCCCAAAAACTCCCACCCTATAGGGAGTCTCCTCTTTTAATGGTCACGCATCAATTTTGCGCGGAGATAATGCCATTTACAAAGGGAGAAAAAATTAAAGCGAAGAAAAAGGAGAAAAAAATATAAATCCCCTTCCCCCCTCTAACAAAACTGCCCGTGCAAGCGAAAAGGATGGTCTTTAACCCTCTCCCTTTCATAGAAATGTCTCGAATGATCCTGCAGCATGCGAAGGGCGGGGCTCCGTGCAAACAACTCACCTTCTCCTCATTCCCTCCCCCTCTGCTCCCCCTCCACAACCTTTTCTCTTCTTCCTTCCCCTCCTTCCTCTCTCTCCCCCACCCTCCCCTCTTCCTCCTCCTCTTTTCCTACTTCAGTTCGCCACAACCTTTATGCACTCCCTTCGCCCGCCCCCTCATCACCCACCTCGCCTTTTCAGCCGAGCATTATCCTCCTGCAATTACTCCCACGCCCCTCCTGGTCTCTCTCTTCCGGCGTAAATCCTCATGCTCGTACCCCGTCATCAGGGTGCAAAAAAAATAAAAAATACCACTCGAGGAAAGGGAGAGTCTGAAACTCTCAAAAAGAAGAAGAAGAAGGATACTGTAACAATAACGTAAAAATGAGAGAGAAAGTGCAAAGGAAGGGAAAGAAAGCCTCCGCCAAAAACATTTTAGCAACGAGGTTATATCGACCGCTAAGTCATGATTATTAATGAAGTTGAAATTAATTTTTTCAATCCTGACTTTTCCTATGGTTTCAAACTACTTTTTCACCTCGAATTACTCAAAATTTCGCGGTACATGTTTTTCAATATTAATGGATTTCGGGGGTAACCCGAGTTAAGACTTTAAAATGCCCAACGTTTCCTCTTCTATACCCCTCTTTATTTTCCCGCTTCCAGTCAAGACAAAAACTTCTCCTGTACAACTCCAAAATTAAACCAAACCTGACCTACGCATCTACGGCATGGCTAAACGCATCTCCGTCACATCTTTAAAAAATCCACACAACATAAAACAAAATTGTGACACGAATCAACGGCGCTACGTGTTTCGTAAGCAATCGCAACATTCGGAAAGATCTTAAAATTTCGTCCAGCTCAATATGCCTGAAATATGCATAGCAAAAGTTTTCAAAATAATTTGCTGCCACCAATAACCATCAGTTAAGTCATGTAAGAACCTAAAAAAACCAAACATCGATACCCTAAATGTGCCCTAAACCGTACCAACATCCCTAGCCCTAATTAAATCCTACACGCCATGACTCCTATGTTAATTAAAAAAAAAGAATTTTATAATGCCTGAGAAACCATTTATTCAGCGAAACACCAGGATATAGCCATTTTGGTTAGAAACTGCGGCACTGCAAATCAAGAAAAATCAGACTTAGACGCTGGAGACTTCACCAGGGCAAATGATCGTTTCGCCGATATTGAGCATCAATTTATAGGTGGTGGGTGCTGACAAAGAATTTTCTAGACAACCACCTCCCATCATTGATGCTGAGTAAAGGGAGAAAGGGATCATTTGCCCTGATGCGGTCTCCAGCTTAGGAGAGAAAACGCTGTCCATTTTCATATCTTGACGCGAGTTACCCCCAAAATCCACTCACATTCTTTTTCACCTTCTTCTTCTCTCCACGAAAACTTTAGGGTTGAAGAATACAGCACTAAATCTCTTCTTTGTGGTCGTTCGATATTCTATTCTCGCCCGATGTCGCCTGTTGCTTTGTTATTCGCTACAATTTTTCGCCGGCATACATCATTTAGGACGGTGCAGATATCCTCTCTCTATGTAATTGTGTCAATGCAAATGAGGACTTTCGTTTGAAGCCTACCACCGACAATTCACTATCGAGTTACAGATAAAACGAGCACCAAAATTAATCAAACCAGCCTTTGGGTTAAGTACTGAATATGCATTCCTTGAATCTACGATCCACCTTCGAATAGCAATGCTGCTATCACTCCCACCAACTGCGTAAAAAAGTTGAAGTAAGAAAAATTAAGAAAGTACGAAGAAATGAAATCCTCAGGTTGAAATTCCAAGAATAGGGGAAATATACCATTAAATCACTTCTACTAAAGAGGCAATTTACTTAATTCATTCTCATTTTCAAACGCTCCTTCACCTTCTTTTGCTCCTCAGCTACTCCGCCTTCAAGATAGGATCGCGGTAAATATCAATAAATTACCGCATTGTGATTGGTCGAAAATTCAAGCCTAAAGGTTCATCTCGTTCCAATGTTTCCTATTAAAAGGAAGTGATAGTGGATTGCGTCGCTTTATTGTCGCTGTGAGCTGAATACGGCTTTAAAAATAAGCTGAATATTACAATGTAAAAATTTTAAATGAGAGAGAAAGTGCTAAGGAAATGTTCGATCGAATAAGGCGTATATAATGGAAGTTCAACAAATTGAAATGTAAGATTGTTGCACTTTTCTACAATTATTTCCAAACTTTTCTACGATTCACCGTCGAGTTTCAATGTTGCTGTCACTACCAGCACCTTCGCAAAACAGTTAACATAAAAGAGAAAGTACGAAGAAATTAAAGGATCACGTTGAGATTATATTTATATTTAGAAATGGATTATATTTATAATTAGATTATATTTTATAAATCTTGGAAAAAAACTATAATCCAGGAAAAGTGCAACTACCTTTCATTTCAATATGCGAAGGAAAGGATAAATCCTCCGCACGATATTTCGGGAACAAGGAAAACGGTTCCATCAAATCACGCTTTTTCATGTGACCATTTATTTAATTAATTCTCTTTATGTTATGATTTCACAGGGTTTTGTTTGCTTTCTTCTCCATCCCATCACAATATTAAGCTGCGGATCAGGAAAAAACAGTAAATCAACGTATTGTGATTGGTGAAAAATTCTGCCCTATCTCGATGGCATTTCCGGG
Source organism: Ischnura elegans (assembly GCF_921293095.1). Taxonomy (NCBI): domain Eukaryota; kingdom Metazoa; phylum Arthropoda; class Insecta; order Odonata; family Coenagrionidae; genus Ischnura; species Ischnura elegans. The sequence goes on from NC_060249.1 coordinate 92,091,501, forward strand.
TTTACTATTTCCTATCGAGAAGCAGAGATCATTTTTTATCGCAACAAATATTTTTTCAGACAGTTTCTACAAATAGATGAGAGGGTGCTGATAAAAGAGCAAACTCCATCGAGCGAAACCCTAAGTCGACCATACACTACCGAGTTGCAGGAAACGCAGGTGCAATAGGGTAGTTTCCTTCATCAAAGAAAACGAAAGGCATTGATTGCGATTCGTTACCCACCATTACTGTATTCATAATATAAAAATTATTTGATTTTAGAAATACCGGTTTAGACGAATAGCAAGGGTCAATTTTATTCTCATTTGAAAAAGGCCAGATTGGCGCCCATGCGATGCCACTCCACGTCACGTCACAGGGACCTAGTTTCTACACGAGAGGATAGGAGTTTTACATCGTCCGAGGTTACCAATGCATCCATGAGGCACAGAGCTCAGGGAAACATGTCTTAATAATCACATATGAAAACTGGCTGAGGTCGGAAAGTTTTCTTCGTTTGATAAGGTATTAATAATCCTTATTTAAGCCAAGCGCTACCAGTTAGCATGGTACTCAGCTACCTGCTAGCATCCTGCGTCGTATCAGCGCTCAGAGCCTCGCCCCAAGGTCACCTCACTTGCGGCAGCGGGAACCAGAACGACGTCACACGGAGTTTTCCCGGCATTCATACTTACCCGTCGCGTTTTCTCGCGCTTGAAAATTTTCACTTTTCATTTAATCGCGAAAAATAGATATCGTCATTTAAAAATCTGAAAGCGTGAAATACGTAATCCAGCAGTAAAAATCTTTCGATTTAGGCAATAAAAAAATAATAGGAAACCACCCTATTACTCCCATGCCCACAACTCGTCCCTCTCACAGCGTTAAGTCATGCTCGTACCCTGTCGTTTACGGTGTGGATCTGACGTAAAAGAGTCTGAAACTTGGAGATAGGTTCTTTACTGCAATAAAAATACTTTTCGCCTACGCTGCTTTTAAATAATCATCTACCATAGACTGGATTCATCGAGTTAAAAACAAAATAAGGATGAAAAGACTATGGATAATTACAACTTAAACTTTTTTAATTTTGCACTTTTTATCCGTTTTATCCGGCCACAGCGCTACGTCTTCGAAACTAAAGTGATTTGGCTTTAATTTATAGCATTTATTTTGCAAAAATAAGTCTATTGACCAGCCTATGCTTCATTTTACCATGGTTCTATAGATAAAGCCAAAATATATCAGTTTTTCGTGAAAACGACCTATATTCTAGCATAAGTCAGAATTTTCTGTATGCTTAGATAAGCATTGCTATTAAAATTGTAGAACATTCCGGTGTTCTAATGTACTTCAAATAAAACATTGCTCGTTAAGCCTACTTTTTGTGACCGAGTCGATGAGATGCATAATTTGATAAAGAGCAAATTTTGGAAGTTTCCTGAAAATGATACAAATTTACTTTCACGAACCAATCTCCTCAAAGAATACGAGTGTATGAACAGCATAAAAACCTAAATCAGATAAAATGAGTAACGAAAAGGAACAGTCTTCCGCATAATACCTTTGTAAAAGGGTAAATTTGAACATAAAATGACTTTCAATGAAGGAGATATTTTAACTTATACTCTAGGCAATAGATCTTTACGGTCATGACTATGTTTAGGGCGAAGAAACGCAAGGCGACCAGGTAAAATTGAATTCCTGGAAAATTACTAAGTTTGAATATACACTTCATCAGCGTCAGCTCGCGCCAATGTGGATGTTTAAAATATTATCTGCAGAACCTTTTTATAAAACCTGGCTGGAGGAAAATATACCGGTGTAATTTAATAGTACCTAGATCGGTGATTATGTAACCTAACCTATAACTTACTTTCCTACCCAATTTTGAATCATAGCACTCATCCTCTTATTAAGAATGATTGTGATAGAGATCTACTTAATGTACAGCACGCATTACAAGAGGTAGACGGGATATAGTGTTTTGTTCTGAAAGAGATTTGACAGCAATAACTGGTCAACTCTGGAAGACAAAGAGAGAAAAAGAAAGTTTAATGTATAAATGGATAAAGTTGAATATTGAGACTGATTCATGCTTTCCTCAACCGTTCCAATCGAGCGGCCACTTAAAATTCAAAAATAATTTAAATGACTATGACTATTGGCTATTGCTAACAAATTCCAGTGAATATGTCTCAGATTTATGTTCCCTTAAACCAAAAATGGTCAACAGCAGAACAGCTTCGAACACGTTAATATTCATAACTTCAACTCATAGTACTCATCAGCGGTGCCTCGACACCTGAAATCATCTCCAGAATTATGACTTAAATGAATATCTTACGGCAAAAATTAAATCAGCGAAAAAAAGATGGGTTGCCTAATATATCTGCACATTAAAGATAAGGATAAAATGAAAAACGATGTGGGGCATCAGAAAACTTGTTATTCCATGAATCAGATGAAGTACTCCGTTTTACCAGCAAAATTGTTCTGTTTGGCTGAAATTATTTAGAATGAAGGATTGAAGTAAATTTTGTAAATTTTCATCAAAAGGTGAATGATTTCAGCTCCACTGCGAAATAAGACATTTCTTTCACTCCTCTGATCATTCTTTACCACTCCGTGCCAACTAACTCTTCCAACTCGGGTCTTAAAAAACTTATTTTCTCATACCCGGCCTTCTGGGAAAAATACACAAAACGAAAAGAATTGAAAGGAAAAGAGAAACAATGAACAGGACTTAAAACAAAAGAAAACGAGAAAGAGAAAAGGATAAAAAATCTTTAGGGAGGTATCTTATGGAGATTTTTAGTGGTTTGGTGAAAGAATTTTAGAAACTTGAGAGAAAGAAATATTTGAACCGATTATTTCACGCAATTATGTAGTTTTTGCCAGGAATGTTACATAGTGGCCCACGTCAGATGCTTTTTCTTTTTCTCTTTGCCTATGATCTGTAGGCTCAGAAAAAACTCATTGCCATAATATTTCTGCAACTTGCTAGAACGCATTACTTTCGCTCGACCGGTCTTTTTCATTAAGAATATATCGTTCAAAACTTAAGCTATCATCTTGAATCTTCCGTTGCTACTCGGAGTAGACCCTTTAAAAACATTTTTCAGTATTTCAAATTAGAAAAAAATCGAGTCAGAATTTAATTTTAACATAGGAGTCAAATGAAAATTTTGAAATAAATCCGGTCCACCCACCCTGAAATTTTTTAGATGATAATATAAGCCAATTCCGTGCATTTCTTCGCGGCGAAAGACAAATAAGACCAGTAGAAAGGTAGTGAGGAATACTCTTAATCTTTCCCTCAGGTCTGGTTTGCAATTTATTTTAAAAAAGGACACTGGACTTGAAGTTGGGTTGTGGCCTATGTATTCTATGGAGATTTTGTGCTGCAAACCTTTTAGTTTAAAATGGGTTGATAAAGTGTATTTGTTTTGTCGAGGAAATGGTGTTAATTTTAATAAGATCGTAGCTTTTCTCATTGCTTACCGGGATTCTGAGTGGGATATTAGACGATTTTGCATGTTTTTGTAACTATTCAAAGAAATTTGGGAAATAGGAAACATTGGTTTTATTATAGCTTACGCCATCATTGTTTTGTTAATGGTGTGAGCGGTAGGATTGTTCCTAAGATGAGATCAAAAAATTATGTTGCCCGCATTGCTTGGAGGGGTAGGGAGCGCTTGGAGTGTGATAACTCGAACTGATTTCACAATCCCGTACGCGTATACTAGAATAACCTATACGCGTACGGGATAACGCTTCTTTCAGATACTAAGTCCCGTTCAAGGTCAAGATATCAAGCTCCACTCGTTGCATTGCTCGTGAACGAAGTGTTGTATCTGGTGTCGTCATCTTCCATTTGCATTGCTTTCTACAGTTCATTTTGCCAGTGCTTCTTGTTGAAATACGTTGTTTTTGTGAATCTGTATTTCCTGGTGTGAAAATAGACGTGCAATCTTGCCGTAGTAAGAGGAACTGTTTGAAGTATATTTCGAAAGAGGACGCTGATTTACTAACTAATATTTCACCAAGGAAGTTGAACATTAATTACAGATTACATCATTGGGCTCTGAATACTGCTTATTTTTCATATAATGATCCTATTTGATGTCTAAATTCACATCAAATTCCTATTGTAAAAAAATGATCCCCGGAGAGCGTATTTTTGTTCATAGGTTGTCCTTTTCTTTTGATCAATAGGGTGGTTTCCTATTATTTTTTTATTGCCTAGATCGAAAGATTATTACTCCTGGAGTACGAATTTCACACTCTTAAATTTTCGAATGACGATATCTATTTTTCGCGATTAAACGAAAAGTGAAAATTTTCAAGCGCGCGAAAACGCGACGGCTAAGTAGGAATGATGGGAAAGGTCCGTGTGACGTATTTCTGGTTCCCGCTGCCGCCCTGTGAGGTGACCTTGAGGCGAGGCTTGAGCGCTGATACGACGCGGGCTGCTAGCAGATAGCAGAGTACCCTGCTAGCAGGGAGCGCTAGGGTTAAATAAGGATTATTAATACCTTATCAAACAAAGGAAACTTTCCGACCTTAGACAATTTCAATGAGTGATTATTAAGAGATGTTTCCCTGAGCTCTGTGACTCATGCATGCATTGGTAATATCAGACGATGTAAAACTCCTATCCTCTCGTGTAGAAACTAGGTCCCTGTGACGTCACGTGGAGTGGAATCGCATGGGCGCCGATCTGGCCTTTTCCAATGAGGTTAAAATTGACCATTGCCATTCTTTTAAACTGGGATTTCTAAAAATATAATTTGTATATTATGAATACACTAATGGTGGGTAACGAATAGCAATCAATGCATTCCGTTTTCTTTGATGAAGGAAACTACCCTATTGGCAGTAGGTAAAACTCACGCTCGAAGCTGGTTCCAGCTAGCAGCTTGTCTTTGCCCGCCCATATTGGAATCCGAGGACTACTGTTGGCAGCTAGTATTTTTCTCTAGAGACATGCATCAAGTGAACACAGGTTTACAATGCAGTTAAAAACCTTAACCCCAGTGGACACGAGATTGGGCGCGCGCATTAACTTGAGACCTTTCTCGTCACTCTTCGCGAGTAACAATGCAGTGAGAACAGATTGAGCGACGAAAAAAACAACAATAGCTATAATATGAGAAGAGATCTCACGAGGATAAGGATTCAAAAACGGGAGAGAAGATGAGGATATAAAAGGAGGAGGAAAATAGGATGGAGGTGAAAGAGAAGAAAAGACCGTGGAGGGGCTGGGAGGATAAAACAAGAAGACTCCGAAACCCTCTTGCGTGCCATGAAAAAGCCCTCCCTCAGAGCTGACAGAGTGACTGGAAAAAGGCGTGTGTAAAAAACGAGGAAAGAATGAGGGAGGAGAGAGAAGACGAAAAGAAGAGAAAGAAAGAGGATAGTCAGAGGAGGGATTCAATTCCAATCTTCGCGCTCGTAATAACCAACCGAGACCCTCCTTTTGTTATCTTCCCCTTGCGCTCCTGTCTGTGGGTTTGTCTGCACTCCGCCAAGATAGGGGGAAGGGATTTTTCCAGCGGAGATAAAGAGCGGTGGGAACGAGAGGACGGGGGTTGAAAATAGGGAGAAGAGTGAGATTTGAACGTTCAGGGAGTGGCTCCGTGGGAGAACGGAGTGTAGATCGGATAGGGGTATTTCTGAGCGGGAAACGCAGTACAGCAATCCATAGTGCCTTCCGCATTATTTCGACGGTAGAAACCTTATGGAGAGCAGAGTTACCAAATCTCCGCCCCATCATCCGGCGTCGTTTAGGAGAAAGGGGTTTTTCTGAGCGGGAAACGGAGTACAGCAACCCATAGTGAGATCCACACTTTTTTAGCAGTAAAAACCTTATGGAGAGCAATGTTGCCTTAATCTCCGCCCCATCATACGGTATAATTTAGGAGGAAGATGTATTTTGAGCAGGAAACGGGGTACTGCAATCCATAGAGTGTTCCGCATAGTATTAAATAATAAAAGAAACTCATGAAGAGCAGTGTTATCAGATCTCCGCCCCATTATCCAGCATCATCTATGAGAGCGGAGTATTTCTCATCGAGAAACGTGGTTCAGCAATCCATAGTATGTTCTGCATTTTTCTTAAAGTAAAAAAAGATTTGGGGGCAGAGTTACCAGATCTCCGCCCCATTACCCGCTATTATTTAGGGTAGAGGAGTACTTTTGAGCGGGAAACAGGGGGCAGTAATCTATGGTGCGTTCCGCATTTTGTTAATAGTAAAAACCATGTAGAGATCAGTGTGCCACATCTCCGCCCAATCATTCGGTATTATCTAGACCACCACGCCAAAATTTGAAATTTTAAACGGCTTGGAAGAAGCCCTTGATTTAGTCATGTAATTAAATCAGTATCTTGGAGTGGACGTCTGAAAATTTTTTAAATGCAATTTTTCCGGCGTTTTAGGTTGGATACTTCTAATCTACATGATACCCTGCGAGCCACCCCTTGGTTACTCGGTAGGGTGTGAGTATTTCTTCATAACATGCACTAAGCTACCAATAGGAGCTACCACAAAGACAGTTACACATGTAGCTAAGGTTGCCTCACACCAAGCAAATGCCGCTCGTTTCGCTACAAAAGCTTTTAGACCCAGATATGCATGAATTATAAGGTGAGGGCATGCTAGAGAAGCTATGTAACTATCGACCTCCAGTTCAAAAAAATCAACCTTGTAGCTGGTTTATCTATCAAACAATAGACCAGAATAAATGAGAAGTCCTACCCATTACACTTTGAGTTCACTCGCAGTGTGCAGAGTATTTTTTATTCTACGTCGTACCCGTACCGAAAAACCTAAATAAGCCCCCGTCCTCCGAAGTGCCGTCGAATCATCATTTATGATTAGACGAATTAGAATTTCCACTCCGGGAAGGATTTTATGCTCACTTTAAGCTATTGCCCTAGTAGTCCCTAAATTTAAGACGGTTTTTATGTTGACCGATGAAAAAAAAATCAATTGTAAGTTGAAAATGCTGGATTGACATTTTCTATTTCTACCATGACGCGTCAAATAAATCTTACGAAAAGAATTATTTTTTTTAAATCAATGTTTTAAGCTCAATATTTGACTTATATATAAAAAAAATGTTCAACTGAGAAAGGCGAGACGAATTATATTTTCATGATTATACTCTCGTACTTTTTCACAAAATTTTGGGTAGAGCTGGCAAGACATTAGCATGAACATTTTACATAAAAACACCAAAACCAAGCGAAAAAGGTAATTGTCTATGTGTTGCGGCGAGGCCGTACAAGGTACTTCCAGGGAACGGAGCCCCCCTAACGAGCCAAGCGAAAGAGTGAGATTTGAACACTCAGGGAGTGGAGTTGGTGGAATGAGAACGGAGTGGAGACAAGAGGAGTATTTTTGAGCGGGAGACGGGGTATGTGAGGAGTCGGCAGTATCCTCCCCCGACCGCCCGCAGGGCTTAATTGCCGAAGGGGGTAGCGATCCTGAGAGGGAGAGTCAGGGATCCCTGCCTGAAGGGCTAAGGGGCGTGAATCCCTTAGGGGGTGTGCGGGGGAGAGGGGAGTGCCGCACCACCAGACCGTACTGCCTACCCGCGCGTACCCTTAAGCACCCCACCCCACCAATCACCGCATTCACGCAACCGTGCACATACATGCGAGCACTTGAGTTGAAGTACCATGGATGGGGTATCCCACTGGGGCTTTCGAGGGTGATAAAGCAAATGAGGGGGACAATAAATTTACGACGTTTTAATTTTGGCAAAAGCTCCACGACTTGTAATCAAATTCGTAACAATATCGGGGTTTCCAAAAAAAATAGCCACATCATTCAGTATCATCGTTTAAAGTGGTTTCAAAAATTTCGAGAAAAATCTCAGGGCCATCACTTCAATAGGGTGGTCTTCCATATCTCGAGAAGCAGTAAATCTGGCATCCCTGGTGTTAGCTCGCGTCGCATTAATGAAGGCGCGAATTTCTTCCATCCCTTATCCTTCAAATTCTTTCCTAACTCATGAGCATCGTTTTGCTCATCGTGGGGATGCCTCTATACTTGAAAACCATCCCGAATCCAACGCCTATTGAGGATGCAGGACTCTAACCCCTAATGAGGGAGATAAAATTGTCTCGGACTTGTAGAGCTGGCCTCAGGAGACTCAGAAGACTTCTATCCAATTGTATTTTTTACGATTTTGGCAATAACTAAATTCACCGTCCAAAAAATAATTTAAAATAGCCAACTGAATGCGCTAGATACCAACTCGCCATGTACATTACTGTTCTAAATGAATCACGCGCTTTATATGCTCGTATAAATCAAATGAGAGCGTCAGCGGGGGAGCCATGTAATAGTGGGAATGAGGTGTCGGGATACTGATCATATCGAATAGATGACCTAGGAAAACAGTGCGATGGATTTTTGATTTCGTGTATTCTCAACAACAATGTCCTCATTATGAAAGAATACGTAAGCCTCTTTACTTGGCTCTATTCTGATTTTTTCCCATTTCCTTAAGTCTTCTGTTTTATCTACCTTAACCTTTAAATGGGGTCATAAAGATTGAATATACCTGCTACTATCTTCATTTACTGTGAATTGACAGTACATATGCTTATTTATTTTTTCCAGCAAATAAAATCTAGCTACTTAAATCTGTCTACTAAGCGTGACGACCTGTGTTAAAACTAAAGTTAGCCTACCAGCATGTTGAGATTTTTCTTTTAATTTTGGTATTATCTGTTTACAAAGGGGTTGGAATGGTGCAATAGTAGGGAAAAGGTTTCCCATATATCAGAATCATGCTAATTCTATGCCAATGATGGGGCTTTACTCTATTATTGTCTCCTCGGGTGGACTCAAAAGCTTTGCTAGCATGGCGTCCTGAGATATTTGTAAGGATAATATTGCGTCCATTGGTTATGCCATGAAGTATTAGCCGATTCTAACGTAAAAGGTGCAACCTTTTCCTGTATATATGTGCTCCAAGCTCCTACAGAATCTTACGCAGGGTAAATTCCTACACCAATAATATTTCTTATTAAAAAAGAGAAACGTACAAATGGGCAATTAACTTCTTATACAGTAGGATAATCCATCAATTACCGCGGGTTTCAGGTATTCTCTCTCGTGCAAACTATGAATCATTATTTCTACCCCCAAAATGTATCTTCGGAAAATGAAACATATAATCTGCTATGCTCCACTCTACTCTCTAAAATAATAGATTAATCCAATGCGAACTCCTCCGAAGCCATTTGGTCCTCTTCATTTCTTCCTTATTTTCTCTGGGCCTCAGTGGCGTCGGGGTAAAGCCCTCGTCTGCTACACAAAAGGTTCGTGTACGTTAAAATTCAAATATTTTGAAAATCTCGGTCTATAAAAAGAGCTAATATAATTTTTGGTTTTTTCCCGGCGAACAATTGCAGTGAAGTTTTCTCGGGTTTCACACCGGGTCAGGTCCTCCATTTCTCCTTCCAACGTTTCGATGTACAACTCGCCCATCGTCTTCAGGGATTCAGGAATCCAATACCAATTCCTCAAAATCTCGGGGTATATATACATAATTCTGAGGTCGAGGGCGGTTCAGCGTCTCCTGATTGGCTGCCAGTCCCCTCGTATTTTATATATATATATATATATATATATATATATATATATATATATATATAAAAAGAGCTGCATTGTATAAAAAGAGCTGTTTTCAGTAATATGGAAATAAATGAAAATAATTAAGTATTAACACTTTTTTCTACTTGTTCCTCCCAGGCGCCTACTCTTATCTTTTTTCTGCTGCACCCATTTCAGCCTCTATCCTTCATCAGACCCCATTTGATGTTACATTGTCTTCAGAACGGTTTCACGATGTCCGCGCTTTTTCCCCGCCACTGCCTGTTTTACGCTTCCTAATTTGTTTTGATCTCCAGGCAGGTCGCCCACGACATCATTCCACGGTGCTTGCGCCCCTTCAGCCTGCGCTCATTCTTCTTCCAAATCGGCCGAGTTTTTGCGCAGAACGGAACTCCGCCCATATGAGGGCTTTGATTAATCCTCCTTAATGTCACACTCAAATCTCCCGTCATCAATTCCCATCTTTTTCCGAGTGCTGCCTTGGTCGACGGAATTCTCTCCCTCTGGTCTTATCCGCGCGCATCGCTCGAGATGGATTTACATCTGAGATTTTCAATACCTACGACCGCAAACGAAAATTTAAGAACTTGGATGAAATGCGTGAACAAAAAATGTATGTCATTTTCCCGGCATACTTCCGGTATTTTCATCTTTCAGTTCTTTTCCAACCCTTCTATTTTCTTTTACTAATAACACCTTATCTCAATTTCAACATGGAAAAATACTTTTTGACCGCCATATGCTTAGAATGACTGCGTCTATGCACCTGTCTGTAGTAAATATTATTTATTTTTTTCATGAAACTTGCTTACCGTTGCAGGCAAATTTGAGAACCTAGCATAACTTGAAATATTATCCTCTACCTTGCTTCAATTTTACTACAATGCTATCACACTAAACTACTATTTAAGAAAGATCTCGTGCTATACCGGCGAATACAATGAACAAAATTTTCTCGGGTTTCCTTCGGGTGAAAGTGTCCAACGTTTCCGAAACGTTCATCGTCATCAGGGAACGATGCTGATGCCATTGCCGCGGCCTGCACTTGTATGACAGTTGCGGTATCCTCCCATTGGTTGGTGCCGATTTTCGTCCTAACCCAACCGACCAAGTTGGCCATTGCCGAGCATTGGATAGCATGTAAAAAGATATACATTTTGACAAATCGGAAATACTCTGCTGAACATCTAATGACAGGGACAGAACATCTAAAGAGGCAATAAAAATCCGTTTGGAAAACCAACCAGTGGCGCCGACTCCATGGGGCTTGAGGAGGCTCGGGCCCCCTCAAAAATTCGTTATGGGTGTGAGGTAAAAATGTTTCAGGCTTATCAATTTTCCCCGGAGTGTCCAGATATCGAGATTCGAGTTATCAGGGTTCTAATTTTGATCATATGGCTCTTCTAAAATGCTTAAAAAACTTAATGACGGTGAATTTCCCGGGGCAAGATCCCCGGTTTGGGCCCCCCCAATATTTTTTGTAAGTCGGCGTCCCTGAAACCAACATTCCAATAGAGACCCTAGGTATGCGTGTTGTTTGCGTTAAAATGAAACTGAAAAACTAAATAGTTAACAGGATTTTTTAAAAATATAGCAATGCACAAAAAAGGCAACATTGATTATTATTATTTCTTAATTTTTCTTTCGTTTCAATTATTCTTTTTTCCCATTTTGAATTTCGTGATTTTTCTTCCTTTGTTAATGTATATCTTTTTAATGTTTCTTTTTTTTCATTTTAATTTTTAAAATGACAAAATCGTAACAACGAACTCAAACATGCAGGTGCAATAATTATAGATCTGTGATTTTAAGGAGGTTTAGACACAGGAAAGACTCATAGGCGAGTAATTTGATGAGGCAGTGTGTACGGAAAGGTTACACTGGTCCCTTTTAACTTGTTGTCTCATTGTCCCCTAAGTGGAACGTTGTCGTTGTAAGGTGTTATTTCTAGATGTTTGCCATTCATTGTATTTCCTGAAGCTGACATATCTTCGGACCAATTTAAAAATTGTAAAAAATGCCACTTTTGTTCTCATATTCTAAGAATGTCTGTTTCTGGTTAACTTCCTGTCGTATGCGTAATTTTATTTATTAATTTAATGTAACCTGCGTATCGTTGCAGAGCAAGTGGAGAGCCCGGGTGCGGCAGGGCGCGTGCGACGAGGAGGAGGAGCGATGCGGCCGGGTTCGCGTGCCGGAGGCAGGAGGAGGACAGGCGGACAAGAGGACAGGGAGGAGGAAGAGTCTTCGCGGTGGAGGACGAGGACGTGCGGTCGGCGGCGCGGTGGTGGGTCGGAGGCGGCGGCGGCGGGGAGGCGGAGGAGACGGGGGGGCGGAGGCGGCGAATGAGCCCCGGAGGCCGAGGGGCGGCCGTCCTCCGCGTCCTCACCCGCCGACGCCTCCGGAGGCGGATGAAGAGGCGGTGGAGGACCAAGGAAGAGGAGGAGGCGCCCACCACAGCGGTGGTTCCGACCGCCCCCGACGGAAATGAGACGGCCCGCGAGGGAGGGGTTGCCGGCCAAGCTGCCATTCACTCTAGCCGGTCGTCGGCACTACGCCCGCTCCCCTCCTGCCGCACCCCGCGCCGCGCCGCCGCCAACCGATTGACCGGCGACCCCTCGGCCTCCACCGCACCGCCGCAGCCGCGCCGCCCGGCCATCACACTTTCACCCGGGAGCGGCAATCCTCCTCCCGCCCCACCTCGCCACCACGCCGCACCATTGACGGACGAATCCAGAACCATGCCCCCGCGATCTCCCGGTCTCCCCTGCCGCTCCGCCGCACCCGGGAGCGGTGAGGAGGGAAGGGTAGACTCCGCCGCCCCCCAAGCTCGCCGGCCCGAGGGCATCGACGGCGGTGGACCCGTCATCCGGCTCGGGGAGCGGTCGCCTGCTCCTCCGCCCCCATCGCACCTTCACCACCACCGCCGCCCCCTCAAGATGCTGCCGCTCCCTCTGAGGCCCTTCCGCCCCTCCATCGCCTTCTCCCTGCCCGTGTTTCTTCTGGCGGCCCTGACCTTCCAAACAGGTGAGTGCTCACTCTCTCCCTGCTCCGTTTGTGTGTGTGTGCGTGAAGTGTCCCGATCGGCCTGCACATGACAGCGTGCGTGTTGACGGGTCATTCCCGAGTCCGCGCCGCCCTTCAGCCCGAGTGTTTTACATTTTACTGAGGGCGGAGTCCTTTGAATGACATCATCAGGAATGTTGGTACAAGGCTCTCAAACAAGAGCATTTGATGAAGGTCAAGTTATTGAATTTTATTTGTATTCCCTGACAAAATTCACTATTTTAAAATGCGTGAAGAGAGGACATAGATCAGTTGAGAAGACAAATTCTAAAAATATGGGTAGCAAAAAGCAGTTTAAATAAGAGCAAAATCACATTTTGGCGTAACTTTAATTTTTCTCATTAAACCTCACTGGAAGAAAAATACTAAGTCCTTCTAACATGATGGCGGAAACGATTTATTTCATATACTTCCGATGAAAATATCACGGCTTAAATCCGAGAATTGCGAGGAATTCTTTCAGATTATAATTGCATATGATTTTACTTACAATGAAACGACATAACCGGGGACCAGAATTCACGTTTCCACTATTTTCCTTAGAAGGAAAACGTCATTATCATTTTTCTCTAGTTCGCCAATATAAAAAATATTGCTTTAGCGACGAAATGGAAGGGTGAAATACTTCCTTGTAAAATTTGGAGTCACTGCTCGTGGAGTTTTGGTTTCTCAGCTTTCGGACTATCTAGAGACTGCATCATTTGACATAATACGTCAGTAAGTTTAAACAGCTCTGGATCTATTACGAAGAATGGGGCTTTTAATGGGTATTGGTCGAATTTTGATTGATTTTTTATGTAACATCGTTTGTAGAACCCAAAATTGTCTATCAATGCTTGTAATTAATATTCAACAGCACTCGAAAGGCGTTTAATTTACATCTAGATTTTTTATACGTATTCTTTTAGCTGTTCAATGGAATTAATGCGATTTCCTTTTGCTTGAATTACTAATTAATAATGTCTGACACGATTACAGAAAACATTATCACGGGAAAATATACTATTATGTTACAAATTGCGTAAGTTTTCATGCACATAACTTGTAGCTTATGCGACGTATTAAAATCTCTTCCAAAATATTCCTTGAAATACTCTACTATACATCCTACCACATTTAATGCTTTTTTCTAACAAGAATTGAACGATGAAACTAGATGATCAATAAATTCCGGATTTTTTTTTCGCATTGTTTATTTTTTTAATTGCCATGTTCCTAAAAAATACCCTCATTACGAATCGATAACAATAAATAAGCATGTATGATATTAATAATGATGTGTTAGGGAATCGATTCGCAACAAATCTGTGACAACTTTCAAAAATTAATACTTAAAAATGAGAGTCTCGCTTTTTGAGAGGTTTAATAGTTTTAAATCTGCATCAAGTGTTACTATTCGCTTTAAAATCTGCCGTATTTCTACTAAATATGGAATTGTGTACAGCGCACAAAATCAAAAAAGCAATTTCTACTGCCTGACAATGATTTGATCCCACAAAAAAGCGAATAATTAGTTTTAATTCCAGAAATAGGCGAGGCCTAATTTCAATAGCAACGACGGCCTTTGCCAAAATAACTACGCGGACAGATGTTTTAATCGCCAGTAAATTTGAAATGTAGTCATTTAAATCGCATGGATTTTCCCTAGTATTACTAACCTTCAAAGAGGCACCAAGGAATATTGCTCTATCATTGAATTGTTTACGAATGCATGGGGTCATCATTATTTACGGTCAACATCTTTATTTAAAGCTTGCGTAGGCACCTTCTACTGTAAGCTAAAATTAAATACAACAGTTTCCATTCAATTTTGTTTTAATAACTTATCATTACATTGAAGATCACCCTCTCCCATGGAGCAATATATCCTCTAGCATTTTTCCTCCCGCGTCATATCCATATTTTAAAGAAGGGTATCGTAAAACTTGAAGCTCTCCTCGGAATTCTCCGTAATTAGAGAGCAAGCTTTAATTAATGGGGGCACTGTACTGAAAAAAGCATGTTCCTAAGTTTGTACACCATTCTTGGGCATTAAAAATGCAGAAGCACCGCTCAGATCCAAGCCCAGTCTCTCGCGTTAATGAAAAACACATTGGAGTGCTCCAACAATATTCTCTGCGACGAATTTTGTGTTGTCATAGAGAACAAAATATATTCAGCAATATCTATTTAAAACTAGCTAATATTTTACGTTAAGTTCTTTAGACTCCATTCAAATGAGAATCGTATGAATTACGAAACGCTTGTACTTGCTAATTAGGTGCCTTTTCTTGGCAAATGCAAGCTCAGGGTATTAATACGCTTTACGTGGAGGGTTATGAATTAGTGGAGTACTTCGGAAATTGGAGTAGAAATCTTTGAAAACTCAAATCGCCCATCATAAGGAAAAATAATTTCTTCGCTGTGAGCCTCATTTAGTGATATAGTACTTTACGAGATATTTGATGAAGTAAGGTGTTCGTACAGCTTAAATTCAAATCGAAATTAAAAAAAAAAATATTTGAACAATGTAGGAGACTGGCGAGTACCAGGAGAAACTCTGATTTCCTTACTAATCGAGAAAATCTTTATTCTATCAGGCTTGACATGAGATTTGCAAAAGAGCAACGGTAACACTCCTAAAATTCATAATTTATGACGATAAGATATTATGTAGAAAAAAGATTTCGAGATACGTAGGAAAAGATAGACAGAGTAAAGAATACGAGGATTTGCATACAATATATTTTGACAATATTTACAGGTCTCTTGCAACTGTTTGGTCCTATTGCACAATAAGATTTTGAAATTTGCACTTTTGCAACTCAAAGGGGTGGTCCACTAATTTCATCCAAATCAGGAAATAACAGTTGCTGATATTGCAT
This sequence comes from Ischnura elegans, assembly GCF_921293095.1. Taxonomy (NCBI): domain Eukaryota; kingdom Metazoa; phylum Arthropoda; class Insecta; order Odonata; family Coenagrionidae; genus Ischnura; species Ischnura elegans. Next base: position 92,107,046 of record NC_060249.1, read on the forward strand.
ATTAAATTTAGTAAACCTGCATCGTCATTTTCTCCCATTGCATCAAGAATATTTATAGAATTTTTATAACGAATCACAGCATTCAATAAATTTGTGGTTGTCAACGTTTCTGTGGTGGAGTCCGCTAACATACAAATAGTAAATAATGTAAGAAAACTGAATTTGCTGGTTAAATAAATGTCAATATATGCTCTGAAGACGGTGGCGGACCGTCCACAGAAACGCTGGCAGTTAGAAATTCATTGACCTGGTGTGTACTAAATTGTAATTATAAAGTCCGAGAACAATTTATTGCTACAATCAACCAGAAAAGTACAAAATCGTACATTAATAAAAAAAACAGTCATGTGGTGAAAGGTGATACGTGGGTCTCGAACCCACAAGCCTTATTAGTCAAGGAAGGGCGTCCACACAACCTCAACAAAACAATGAAAATGTAATCCGAGCGATGTACGACTCCAAAAGGAAAAAAATCAAAGAGGATCAAATAATCGACTATCATTTATCGCTCACTAAACGCTCAGGCTGTGGCGGAGATTTTGATTGGACGTTTATCGTCTCCAATCTCGCGGAAGGAGAAACTTGTTTCCCCGCGGAAAATTTCCTTTCTCACGACCACAAACCCGCGTCGACTTCACTCGGAAGGAGGAGGAGAAGGAGAAAAAAGAACACATCGCTCGTAAAATATTCAGGATAATCCAAGATGTTTTAAGCCAGGGCCCGAGTTGACAGAGGGCGTCGCCCATTCGGTCGGGGGGGGGGAGAAGTTGCCAGAGCAAGCAAGCGACTCGGAGTAAGAGAGCGCGGAGAAATGGGGTTGAGGATGTGAGTGAGGGGGAGAGGGAAGGAGTGTGGAGGATTTGGGACGGAATGAGGAAGAAAGAAAGAGGAAAATAAAACGGAGCGGAGAGATGAAGACGGGGAAGGGGAGGGGTTGAGGTGCGAGGAACGTTGCTAAGGGGGAATGTGAGGGGGAGATGGTCGGAAGTAGGTACGGGCGATGTTGAAAATTCAATATTTGAATACGATATTTTTTGCTGTCGATATTTGGAGAACCCGATAACTATTATTAGGACGATAACTATCGTCTATATGGCCAGATAATAATATTCCTATAAATCACTCAAGGTGGGCGGAAGTAGGTACCGTAGATATTAGAAATTCAATATCAGAATACTTTTAATTTAATTTAATTCTTTGCTGTCGACATTTGGCGAACGTGATACTAATATTAGGACGATAACTGTTGTCTAAATGGATAGATAATAATATTCCTGTAAATCACTGAAGCCGTGCGGAAGTGGGTCCGAGAAATATCGAAAATTCAGTAACCGAATACGATAAGTTTTTGCAATCTATATTTGGCGTACACGATAATTAACATTAGTACCTGTTAACACGATAATTAATGTGTCACCTCTGACCACGAGACGCGGCGATAACCCGGAAAATGGAGAAATCCGCGAATTCTGTACGCCGAGACAAAATTAGTGCGATAACTAGCATTTATAAGGATAGATAATAATACCCCTATAAATCTCCAGAAAATCTTGCACAAATATAAACCCAAGTTAGTATATTATACCTGATTATTTATCTTGATTTTTTTATCGGACGGCGATTTTTTTAATCTCACACAATACCACGATAATTATCATGATACTTAGAACTACCGAGAAATTTTATTCTTGCAATCGTTTTAACATCACGATATTTTTCGGATAACCATACATCTTCAATGGTCATATATCAATATCAGATTCCGATTTTTTTTAATATCGTGATATTTTACGATGCATCAATAAAGTGCCCAGGGTGATGGCGGAATTATTATATTCAAAACATATCGATCTATATTCGATGCTTGAAATATGTGGATTTTTAATATTAACTTCAATACCTGTTTGCTCCTAAAAACAATCATGGCTGAAATCGAAGGTTTGCACTGACTCCATATTACAGTCAAATTCGATGTCTCTTCCACTAAATCGACATTACTTACATTACTTTACACCAATATTTCGATTTTTTACTTTGATGGGCGACAGCATTTATTTACTCTATTTCTAGTTTGCCAATTATGTAAAAAATGTTCATAAAACTTTAAGCAACGGACTTGAAAGAAGGAACACCAACTTGTTGAAGTTGGAAGTACCACGCGAGGAACTTAAGTTTACTCAAATATCGGGCTCAAGCTGGAGACCGCTTCATTTGGCATAATGCGCTGATAAGGCTAAAAACCGCAATAGTATACGAAAATATGTGATCTTTAGTGCATGCATGAGGACAAAAACATTAAAATGCATTTTAAAAAACTCGACCAAAAATCATAAATAAAATGGGGTTCATCAACTTGTCCAAGTTGGAAGTACCGCGCGTAAAGCTTCGTCTTCTCAGATTTCGGTCTTGAGCTAGAGGCTGCATCATTCGGCATAACGGACTGGTAAAACTAAAATTAGTAACACTATGCCAGAAGATGCCCTTTAGTGTATGTACGCGTACTTTTAAAGAGAAATGCAGTTTTTTAACTCGACTAAAAAGCATAAATAAAAATGGGGTTAGGGATATGAAGAGGGAGGAATGATGGACTGGGGAGGGAATGAGGAAAGAAGGAGAATACAAGGGGGTGGGATGGGTGGGCGAGGAGAGGAGGGGGAGTTAAAAACGCGAGAATCGTTGCTCCAGGGAAGGTGAGGGGAGCGGAGGGAGAAAGAGAGGGAGAGTTGAACAGGCGAAAGGGGAAGGAGAAAAGAGAGAGAAAGTAAAGCGACGTCTGGGCTTTTTGAGCCGTAACGAGAAAGCGGGGAGATGCGAGTCAAGCGCTCGGGCTGTGCGATATTAAAATCCCGATATCTCTCCACTCGCGGCACGGACCCTAGTGCATCGATGCGCAGGACTGAGCTTTCCATCCTCATGAATATAAATTATTGTTAACATTAATCACCCGCCTAAGGTATACGCTAAAGGGTATTTCAACAGACACTGCTACCTATCCTTCCAACTATCCTCCGACCTTTCCTTCTTCCTACTTTCAGTAAGTTGCGCAAGACTGAATTTTCTATACACATGTATATAAATTATTGTTAAAATTAATACACCGCTAAAGGTACACATTAAGGTTCGTAGAGCATTTTGCTAAACACTGCGATCCATCCTTCCAGCTATCTCCCCACCCTTCTTTCTATTTGTCTTCAGCAATATGCGCAAGACTGAATCTTCCATCCACATGAATATAAATTATTACGATTAACTCGTATTAACATTAATCAGGCGCTAGGGTATACGCTTAGGTATATGGAGAATTTCATTAAGCACTGCTAACTATCCTTATAATATCTTCCTACCTTTCCTTCTTCCTGCCGTCAGCAATATGCGCAAGACTGAATATTCCATATACATGCATACACATTAATACTAAAATTGAACAGCCGATAAGGTATACGCTTAAGTACATAGGGCATTTCACTAATCACAGCGACCTATCCATCCATCTTTCCACCATCACTTCATCGTCATTATGATAGTAATCGGCATTATGATAGAACACGACAAAGTAATAGTTTAATTATTATAGGCGATATCGCTCCTTTCGCGGCACGGACCTAAGACATCGATGTGCAGGACTGAATTTTCCATAAAAATTAATATAAATTATTTTTAACATTAATCAACCGCTTAAAGTATCCGCTAAGCTACGTAAGCCATTTCACTAATAAACTTAAGGGTAGATGGTGATATTTGATGGAACTTTGTTACAGGAAACACATATTTTCTAATACTGTATGTTCCACAGTTTTTTGAACGGCCTGACGAAGGTTTCGACACTACACGTCATTCTCTAAGGTGAGGAGAACGGAGCTATAACTAATCATATCCGTGGTATCCAGCGGTAGCATTCGAAATTCTATAATTCTACCTTTGAGAATAACATTGTGTACAGTGTCGAAGCCTGGGTCGGACCATTAAAAATATCTGGAACAATACAATAATAGTGCATCTAAGATTATGCTTACAATTTCACCAACTAGTGCGTCCTATCCTTTCAACTATCCTTTTGCCCTTCCTCTGTTGCCAGCATCATGAGAGCACATGACCAAGTCATGGTTTAATTTCAATTAAAATATGGGACATTGATCCCGGGACTAATTTAATTACAGTTTATCTGCAAAACAACGATAGTATTTATTGTGTTTATGCTACAATATGGACTATGGAAAAACTCAAATTGAGGTGCAAATGACGCATACATTTAGAAAATATATTTATCCCATATCATGTTTCTTAATTAATATTATATATATGAAAAAGACAAGATTGATCATACCTTAGTAGAAATCTCAAGAAAAATGTATCACAATTCACCATTCGTTTCCTCTAATTTTTCTAGCCTAAATTCAACAGTGGCAACCGTCAGGTAAATATTGATAATAACATAATTATGCTACAGCCGATCAATTACGAATAAAAATTATGGGATTTAACAGGAGTAAATACAACTTAAACGCTTCTGCCATTTCACAGAAATGAGCATTGTGATGTAATACGTTTATCAGATGATTTGAAGACGAATTGATTTCTCTAGACACCTAAATTAATCTTATCCGAGGTATCCGGCAGTAGCATCAATAATTATATAAGCTGAATCAAATCTCCAAAAAGAAGTTAGACGTAATTAGACGTAAGACACATATACTGATGAGGTAGCATTTGAGCAAGCAAATACTTCGCAAAAATTGAAGGTATCTTACAATATGCCGATTCTGATCATGCTTAGGATGTCATAATCCCAGGACCTATGCTTCCGCTGTACTCTAACGTGGTATCATGTCGAAAACATACATCAACTTACTTCATCCCGTGATCTTTCACTGTGCCGCGTAAGCTGGACGATCAATATCACAACACGATCTCTCCACTATATCGCGCATCGAATCCTCTGCATCGCAATATCGCACGGGACCTAGCAAGCCCGTGGTCGATAAGCATGGGGACTGGAGGTGGAAACTGATGGAATTCGGGTAAAGCCGAAATTAAGCGAAATCCGACCACGCGTTCCCAAGCACGGGCCCGCCTTTGGGAAATCAGAATTATCCTTTTAGAGCCGTGGGGCCTAATTGGTTTTTTTTTTCTCTACCCTCCCATCGACTCAAGCCTCTTTCTTTCTCTCTTTCCTGACCGTGTCGCAACCAACGGGAACGCCCGAGAGAGAGAGAGAGAGAGAGAGAGAGCTGACAATAATCCCTATTTCTCAATCCGGTAGCACCGGAGAATTGGCGAGGACTCGTCCATTCTCGCCGGCTGGGGAAAAACCCCATGGAACGTGGGCGGAAAAGCGTTGTTCCTACCAGTCCTTGCACAGCGTTAATGTCCAACGAAAAGCGGTGGGCTATCGGGGTAATTGGATGTTATTTTTATGCATCTACGAGCACTGTTGAATTTAAATTTTGCAATAAAACTACCTAGTCAATATGCTTCATAAGCCAAATGAGTAAAGGCACGAGTGGGGGAGACGTTTCGAGTTGCTACAAACAGCATTCCTCAGTATCTAGGAAATTTTTAAATATTATAAGAATTTTATAATAAATTGTACGAAATAATGCGCTCTTAGCCGATGCGTAAACAATGGAAGATCAGGACTTCGAAATGCAAGAAGCTTTGATTTGAAGCTTCAGATTAATCGCACAAAAAAACTTACATTAGCACTAATTCAAAATATGAGAGGATATTTATTAAAAGGGAAAGGAATGAAAATAAATTGTTGAGAACTAGGAGAATTCTTGCTTAATATCATGAATACCTCGGAGGAAAATTCGTCAGATATTTCATTTATTAGATACAGTAGCTATAGCAGAAAGAAAAAATTCGCTGTTAAAATGACAAAATAATTCAAGCAGTCCAATTAAGAAACTAACCTAAGGTTGTACAAAATAATTATTTGAAGTACGCTACAATACCATTCGTATATCTAAATGCAGGAAAGAAGAATGAGCAATGATATTACATTTTTTAAATACCGAAAGAGGGGATATAATGGAGGAATTTTAGGGGACTTTAGAAGGGATGAAAAGAGGGAGGGAATAGAGGGAAAAGATATAATATCCTGATTAATGAAAAAAATTAGATTTGCATGTAGCCAGAGATGCAGCCATGTCCCGGAATAAGTAATAAACAGGACGCTAAGGCGCTCCTTTGGCTAGGTACAAACGGTGATATCCTCGCCAAAAAGGATAGGTAAGGCAGGAGAACGTGGTAGTTTATATGCTCGGAGAAAATGAAAATTATAGCTAGGCTATATGGGTAACATGGCAATAATAGGGAAAGGATTACCAAAAAAGGCTAATTACAAGGATTAACTTTAAGTATAGAATAGTAGGAACCTTGAGTGGAATGAACATATATTACAGGTAAATGTTTGGGGAGAACAAAGGAGGATGTGAGCGAGCTAACGGACAACATTTTTCTAAAACCAAACTGCGATATTTCAATCAACGAAAGAAAAAATAAATGGCGACGACGAAGAGATGGTGGATGAGATATGATTAATGAAAGAGATGCCATAGGTGGAACATGGATATAGAGACGTATCAAGGAGCTAAGGTAGGGTTGAATACCTTAGAAGTGGGGAGGATATTTTGATATCACGCGATATGTTTTTCCCCCGCTATTTATTCAAATACCCTCATATACACCTTTATAAATGGAACGTAGTAGTTTATAACATCGGCCGCCATTTATGAAAGCAAAAAAGTTACTTCTCCGTACGAAATGTGAATGAGAATTCAGTGAATTCCTATTAACGATGTTTGGATCCTGACGTGGATAAGGTTGATTGATCGAAATTTTACCTCGATCATGCGAGGAGAAGGTTTTACTTACGAGAAGAACTTACGAAGTTTTCCACTGCCTGAGGTGGAAAACTTTTTCGTTTATCTAGACCTTTCGCAATGAGTGGACTAACGTTATATTCAGGATGCTCGCCTGCCTTCCTTCGCTCCCCTGAAAATCTTCTTCTCAGCACTTCTCAATGGCACACATTTCATGAATTGCTGGTCGATTTTCAGAATGGCGAACCAAAAGTGAAAAATAGAGACAAATACCAATTCTTAATCCGTTCATGCCGAATTTAGCACAAGATAAAAATGTTGTAATTGGGTAAAGAGGAATTACTTCAGAATACCAAGGTTGTTATGGCAGAGATATTTTAGCACATTAAATTTAGCCAATAAAGCGGTAGAAAAACAGAAAAGGTGGAAGGGGAATTTGCTTGGAAGATTTAAAGCTTTAGTTTTTTATTTACTCCAATCCATCGATCATTTATGGAAACAGATACGCTCCTTTAAATTGTTCAATTCACAATTAAGGCAGTTAGTTCCAAAAACAACCCGGGCCACTGAAGCGACGTCACGCTGTTTATATATCCATCTGGGGAGCCCATTCATAACAAAGTATTAGGCCAACTAATTCGGATCGTGCATGTCATCACACATCACGCGATTGAAGCCAGTGGATCAGTGCAAGTGAAGAAAAGATAGAAGGGGTAAAAGAATTTTGCTGAATAAAAAAAAATTCATGAAGCTAGGGACGTAGCCATGTGACTAATGACTTGTCCCTAATGACATGCCGTGAAAAAGATTTGACTTTGATACGAATACTTTGCTTTGACAACGGACTTGCTGATCGCATGATCGAACTCCTACTCAGTAGAGGATATGTTAATGGCTCTTGCTCTCATAAATTACGCTGACTTCAAATAGTACATGTGCTAAATAGCTTTAACCCATCCATTATCAATCCAGCCCTGACTGATGAGTGCGAATGGCCTAGCCTAATTCCGGTAACCATGAAGCCTGTCACTCCGTTGGAATGCCAAGAAACCTTCTTGCACGGCAGGTTATTTTGACATTCACGACGCCTTTGGCACGCTTTTCCAGATTCCGTCAAAATCCCCTCGAAACCATTCAGCTCAGGGAGTGATTGTTTTGATCCTCCGCTCCTTTGAGGGCGGATGCCTCGGTTCATTTGTTTGAATTCGTGACCTGACGATGCCAAAACTACCACCCACAACCACGCTCCGAAGTCTCAATCGTCCCCCGTTAGGCTTTTGCGGAGAGGGTGGGGGGAAAGTTCGACACCACCAACCTTTCCTCCTCCCCCTAAAATAGCTCGGTAGAACTTCGGGTCCCCTGGCAAGGCCATAATCCTCACTCCCTTAAACACCCCCAACCATTAAAGGAGGGAGAGAGAGAGGTGGGACTATTGGAGGGAGGTTGAGGTAAGCGAACGCCTGGAGAACGGCTGAAGCAGTCTCTCCAAAATAAACCCATTCCGAACGTTCCAAGGGCTCCGGTTCGCAGGGTGTTCGCACAAGCCATTCTCCCCCCCAGGGATAGGAATATAGCAGAAAATGGTGTGCGAAACGGAAGGAATATCGAGGGAAGGAACAAGGGAAGAGGAAGAAGAAGGGGATTAGAAACAGTTATGCAGACGGTTAGACTCGGGCGTAGGATTCAGCTGCCAAAGAGTCGCTTCAAAAAAAAAAAAACCTTCCTCCAACCTTCTTGAGCTAAAGGGCTTAAATCGAAGAATAATTTAGTCAAATTTGTAGGAGCCCATTTGTCGCTCCACGAAATCCACAAGTTTCACTCCCTCTTCCATCTCCGTTCCTGAGAAAATAAAACGAGAATTCAGTGTTCTTTGTAACTCGTCGAAAATAGTCTGGGGGATCACATTTCGAAGCTATTTTCTTTCATCGTATGCAAAAAAAACAAGTTCTCGCTTCACCCACTGATTACTCCTAAAATAATTACGATAGGAGACGAGGTCCTTCCAAGAGGCAATTCTGGATTCATAATTTTTTTCCCCCTGCATTTCCCTGGGCGCTCCTCGAATCAATAATCCGCGTCTAACTTATCCACCTCTAAAACTTTTACCCGAAGTCCCGTTTATTTTCATCAGTCCAGTGCCGACGACCGGGAGATGAAGGACTCCGAAGGGATGCGGGAAAGAAGGGAGTTGATGCTCGTGGGAGAAAATAATTCGTGCTCTCAACGCTGAATAATTCATCCGCCCATTGCTTCAAAAACTAATTTTATGAGTTTCCCTCATGAATACATGTAATGGGTATCTATAGGGGCCATCCACATAAGTATTTCACCATTAACTGAAGGTCAAAGATGAAGGTGAGGGAGGCATTCTAAGTTTAATCTACTGCCAGGTGGTAGGTATATTCGTAAATGTTAATAATGATATGCTGGAATGTTATGCCTTACAGTTGACCGGGAAATATTTTCAATGGACAGGAATGCTCAAATATAATGCTTCAATATCGCTACTGGAATGATTTGCTTGCCCCCTCTGCAATTCCTTTCTGTCTCTATTATTTCTACCTACATTACTCACACATCAAAAATATCCATTAGTATATTAAAATAGGCAACACCGAGAAATTATGCGTAAACATCTTAATGAATGAAATACATTGAAAGACGGATTATAAGATATCATGATATTCCCTTGCGTACAAATTACCACGCACCTCCAAATTTGTGGATTTTGGCTTGACGTCCATACTCTGGAGAGAATATTCGAATTATAAAAGTAATGTGAGTTATTCATTAAATATGAAAAGCTAAGGTTTTCGTTGAAGCTGCAATGCGGTTGATCAGCCAAGGAAAATTCCATTCAATACGCTCCGAGAACAATATCAGCGTACTTCTGCGAGTTTTATTAAAACACCGATCTATATCCTTTCATTATAATATTGTGATCGACGCGAACTCTTTAGCGCACTTCCAAAGTCTGAAATTTTAGAATACATTTTGTGTTCTAATGCAGTATACAATGAAAAATTTAATCTGATATGAATGATAGCTCTTTCTGAGAAATGCGGCTCAACTACTGATTATATCTGTGAAGAGAGTTTCTTATTGTTCAAGTAGTTAATTTTGTAAAATTTAATACTTATCATATGATTATAAGCCATACATATACCAAAGAGCTCGATAGATATGTAAATACGTATACATGCCTAGAGGTTGTGTAAAATATAATTTTTAGCCTGAGACTCAATTTTTACCGGCATGCCGAGCGCAAGTCTTTGGAGCTCGTACTTTACCGTCTCCATTAATTGGGGACAAACTCTATTTCCTGGAAGTTTCCAACACTCCGCGGGGTTCGAGCATCTCGAAGATGGTGTTTGCCGCGCGGGATAAGAAGTTTGACGACCCCTGTTCACGAAAGAGGACGAGCCCGAGACTATCCGATCACCCTGGGGGAAACGGGTGGAAAATGATGTTATAAAGGCGAGAGCGGGATACCAGTAAAGAGGCTCCACACGCACACACACACCCACATGATGCTTCCGGGAAATCTGATAAGGATCTTCGAAAGGAGTCGATCGTTCAACGATCTAATGACACCCCGGGGAAAAACCAAAACTCTCAGTGAGCTTCCACACGCACAAGAGAGAGAGAGTTTCCGACGCTTTTGGCAAGGAACCTCGAGATTTTTTTTTATATGCAGCTATCTGCGAACTTTTCCAGACTCCGATACGACTGTTTGTGGATATATATTCCCAAAGGGATGACATTTCTCACGCGGATGCCGTAGGAAAACCACCTTTCCTTCCCTTCCGCTGAATTTCCGATGGGATATAGAACCCAACGCCGTCCCCCCTAAACTGCGATCCATCTAAACTCGTGACGTCCGTGAGGATAATCGATTATGGAATACATATATTTCCTAGCCCAGAATGAAGTTTATGCGTGTTTTATATGTAACACATTCACCAATATTTTGTATTCTTGATCAATAAAACACTCTAAAATCTTTGAACAGAGCGGTTAGTTCTATTAATAATGAAGTTAAACATTCAACGGTAAACGATTTTTTAAAATCATTAAACCTTTATATGCCATTCAAACTGTTAAAATGATTAAGTGACATTTGTTACCAATTATATATTAATTCAAACTAGCCACGGGGAATTTTTCTTTAGCGCATCGTTTAATATCACATTCACATATCCCAAAGACTGGTTTGGATAGGTGATGGTGGGCCTAACCCCTTACTCAGCCACAGGTATATGAATTTCACGTAATCAAGATAGTTGGGGGACCGTTTAATTTCCCTAGGCCACCTTAAATTTGCTTGGGATGCCCGAAAGCTGCACCCGGGATTTAAACCCACAACCCTTCGATCAATAGTCAACTGCTCATCCCACTTTGCCACCAGGAGCCGCAAAGTGAGTATGACATCGGAACACTATACCACTACCTCGTGCAAGGTACAAGGTACCAACCACAAGTCTAACATCTTTAAAATATTGCTTATATTACTGAAATGTGACGAGAGTTTTCTTAATCACTTACTCAATCTTAATCGTAAACTCGTATTCATGAAATTTATCGTAAATCTAAAATGCTTATAAATATTATTTTAAAGACTAACCTTTTCATTGGCAAAATTTGTCTATTCAAACTTCAAACACGTTCTCTATATTTTGCCTCACAACACCATCTAATATATTGTCAATTTTAGGGCAAGATTTATTTTATGGCAATGAGTTGATCTTGAGGTTACCAAGTGACTATCGTAGAGTTAGGTATTGAATCACGAACCTCCTCCATCATTCTCCATCCGTCCTTCAAAAACATTCAACCGCCTCCATCATTTTATCAAAACCACAGGCGTGCCATGCGTAAATCTTAACCCCAAAATTTTTTCTCCGTACGAGACGAAAGAAATCGCTTTCCTTCCCCCGGGCCAACCTTGATTGCTATCCCATTCTCCTATTTTTTTCCGGCCCCAGACGAGATGGGCATATCAAACGAGATATATGTATATAGAGTGGATTCCTGAAACAAGCCTTTCCGGTTAACATACTTAGAAAGTTATAACAGAATTTATCGCAGTAGAATGTGCATATCCTTTCAAAGCAAAAACTGATACAAATTTAGAAAATCAAAGAAAAAATAAACATTTTAGCTCGTTATTAGGAACAAATTAGTGGATAATTGAAATTTAGATGAAAACGCGTGAGCAAAGAATTATTTAATGCATACTTACCAATTCACCTTTCCAATTAAGATTTTCTTTAATAATTAGAGCATATTTTTGCCAATTAATCATTTCCTAATTATATGGAAAAATAATAAAAGCAGTGTTCACTTCATACAAAAACTTTTGATCAATGCTCACAATGATATCATCAGTACATTTGGGTTTATGAAAACAATTTTGGAGCTATAATAAATACGACTTCTTGAGATAATGGCTAAAAAAGCGTTCGCAAAAAGTATATTATAAACATTTGCCCGTAATAATTACAAGGTGAATATATTTTACAAATCACTAAATCCACAAATTCCACGAATTGCTTCCAACAATCTGGAAGTTAGTTGAACGATGAGAGGGATAGCGTAGGAAGTTCATATCTATTCAAGTGGTGATATTTGTGGATTTTCCCTTTGAGAGGATAGCGGAGTGTTTTCCGGGGAAACAGAGGATAGAGTCAAGGGTCGAGGTATACGTAACCAATTTGTCGACGCACTCCGCACGACGCTCATTTTCTGGGGAGACGAGGCGAGGAGGGTCGGGACAATCAACCCTTCACTCCCGAGAGATCTCTTCTCTTAACCTCCAAACATCCAAGGACATCCATCTTGGAGATGGGCGACCCTAGAGTTCACCCACCAAACGGCCGCGTCATAAATCGAGCCTCCTCTTCCCTTTTTTTTCATTTCTCGAGAAAGCGTGAGGACGACTTTGAGGAAGGAGCCACAGGTTCGACGGCCTTCGGAAACAGCCCGAAAAACCATTGAGCGAAAGCGATATCCAAGATAACAGGGCTGAGGAGTGAGCTGAAACGATCCTCTTGAAAATCCTTAGTTGAAGTACGTCGTCGTCCATGAGATGAAGGCCTAATTAGTCATTCACGGTACTAAACTCTCCTTAATTTCCTTAGCGAGTCTTGCGTTCCTCCCTTTTTCGCACGGTGCGAAATTGGGAGCGTCATTGTTCCTCGAGTCTTCATATACCATCATATATACCTCGAGAGATGCTCGTGAGCTCTAGCTTAATTTTTTCACCCTGTCGAGTCTTAAGCTCATCATCTGCCATCATCGTCAGCAGTCATTAATCCAACGATGGGCTCCCTCCAACTTCCTTTTCCATTTTGAATTTCCTCATCTGCATCGTTCCTTTACAAGCCTTCTTATTAATGGCTCTAATTATTTTCTTCGTTTATTACATCCTTGGTCTTCTTCGGAAGTTCTACCCTTTCAGTTTTCCTTCCATCATTGTATCCAACCGGCGGCTGTGTAGCAGATTGTCTGATCTCTTTCACTTCGTGGAAACTTGGATTGAATATGCTATCCTCGCGATCTTCCATAGGAGATTCTGTCAACTTGCGCTTGTTTCTCTGTCGTCTCACTAAATATAATTAAATTAAAATGTCGACCCATCCTTACAACTTTGAGCATCATCATCAGCAGTCTTTAATCCAGATATTAATCTCACAATTCCATTTTCGTTTCATTTAATCGCTTAATTTCGTTCGAATTCCCTCTTTTAATAATCCTCATGATGAAATTATACTTTTTGCTCTTCTCGGTAATTATAGCCATTTGTTTTTTCCACTCATCAATGCTTTTAAGAGGCTGTCACATCTCATGAGTATTATGGGATTTATAATCGTTAAATTGCCTCGTTCTTTTCAGGAAGTATCATTTTCTGGCTCTGCTCTTCTTTGGCATAATTCGTTTTAAACGCCCCTCTCCCAGGATTATCGAAATTCTTCTACAGCACTTCTGGCTTCTTTGTCTCTCATCCTCTTACCGTTGTACTCCTTTGTTCCTTGCTCTTAGTAATTAATTAGTATGCTAAATATTCTAGCAGTCACGACTTCTCTATAGCTTTGTGTTTTCAGTCACTAAGGATCTAATAGCAATCTATTTTATCTCTTCTCACTAATAACAAATTCAATGGTGGCATTTTTTCGATTTAAATCATTGAACATTCCTTTGCAAAGTCTCACTCTTCCGTACGATTAAAACAATATGCAGTTAAATTTGAAAGCATGGTCATTTTTTTTAGAATTTCTCCACTCCAATTTTTAAATACGTACCCTGTATGCATGTTGAATTTTGTGGTATCCATTAATTAGAAGATTTCAGATTAATGTAATACAATAAAACATATTGGTTTTTCCTTAATATCACTTATATGTTGTTTTGATAATACTTGTCATCCTAACCTAAGGGACAGTAAAATTCGCGGCAAAGAAGATAAATGATAAACAATACAACACATCGTCGAAAGACAAGCAGACAAAAAGAAAGCCAAAGAATTCTCCGAATCAACTCATTAGGGTAAATTGTAAATGAATTATTAAGGGTGACGAAGAACATAGAAGGAAAACGAAGGGTATCCGAGTAAGTCTCCCTAAGTTTTTGTAAATCGTCCAATCCGCTGCTTAATTGACACTTCCGAAAGAATATATTTTCATTTCCCCAAATATTTCGTTTCCAAAACTTCGCCACTCGTTTGATATGGGAACAATAAAAACAAATTCTCCATTATACTGACATAAACTGGCCTTTATGAAATTGTTCAAGTTGAAAACTTGAACTTGGCCAAAATTTAATTGAGAACCAAGTAATTTTGTAGATATTTCCTTTTGCATGAGACTCAAAAACTACACAACAAATGCCGTGTAAGAAAAAAAGGCGTTCACAGAAATGCATAAGAAGAAAATTCTTTAATCTTGACGAGTGAATCTGCATATTTATTCCTTACTTCAAAAACTATACACGTTATCTGCATCACTGGTCATTATTAGAGACATAAAAATTTGGGGTTTCTCTATGGCTATCGGTGGTGTCATTTTTTATTAATGAGGTATTATTTTGCCTGATATTGGTGTTAGTTTAACGATAAAATAATGGATGTTCATTACGTGACATCCTCCCTGTAAACTGATCACATGGTACTGAGTTATGCATACCATAGGCTAGAGATTTTTAAATTTAAGAAAAAATTCCCGTATCGACTAAATACTCGCTTACGCTCGTCCAGATCCCCCCGAAAAAGACCTGCGGCCTTTTAAGGTCACTCAACCAGTTCGTACAATTATATTCTGACGTTTGTTACTTAAGGGTCATTTCTTTCCAATTGCTTGATTGTAAATATACAGTAGCTCCACTTTCACTTGTAAAACGAGAGTTAAGTGCATTGATTACAGTATAAATATAAATTTAGAGAAAAACGACATAGAATACGGGCTTAAAAAATAATATGATTTTTTTATTAGCCCGATACAGTCTAAATTATTTGCTTTTTCATTTCATACACAAGAAAAACGTAGGGCATACTACAATTTCGCTTGGGCATACTGCACTCAACACTATAACAGTCAATTTATACTTAACATAATAACATTGTGAAACTACGCAATGTAATGAACTAAAGATAATTACATTTTAATTTATGATACGTATGACGCCAAAATAGCCACAACTGACTACTTCAATTGCTGCAAGGGAGTAGGCAAATGACGATATCATTTTTAATGTGTCATCAAACGATCTCCCGAATGAAATCGAGCATATTTCCCTGAAAAACGCTGCGGTCTCCAGTTTCTTTCCGGAATACCGATTCACTCACTCACTCACTCTCTCTCTCAAAAGATTAAAAAAGAAATAGTTCTCCCGTATTCCAATCCCCCACCATTTATCTGAGTGCCCCGATTATCACTGCCGTCATCATTAAATATGAATCATCGCTACGAAATTCATCCGCAATAAATCTTGTGCCTCTAAAGACTTTTCTCGTCACGGCTGAGACCGCTGACAAATCGCTCGGCAAATGCAATGCACACATATTCTCCAGGGTAAAAGCGAAGAAAAGCATCGAGATATGGTGGCAGCGATGGAATAAAATTAAAACCTTTTTACTCGCATAGTTCTCACGGGTACATTCATCACAATGGCCGTCGCGGTACAATCACCATTTGAGCAAAGAAAGTTCTCGGGAATCCATTATTAATAAAAATATGAATGTCAATGTAGCGATGATTCCGTTTTCTTTAGAATAAATTCTTCTTAGAAAATTCTTCCGTTTTCTTTTTCTTCTCCTTGAATCTTGGCTACAGCATGCCTTATTAATGCCATTTTCTCCTGAATGAAACACTACTATGTTCTCACAATGATGCAACTGCTCTAAATTTTCACTCAAAAACTCTACCCCAAATCCATAATGTACAGAATAAATTTAACAAATTACTGATTGCAAGCAATAAAAAACAATTTTCATAAAAAATAACTGAAATGTCCACAAGCTCTTTTCAGGTTCTCCTAATTTTTTTAAATTTAAGCATTCATTTTTTTGTATTTTTAATTTTGGTACAAGCAAAAACATTCACTTATGATTAAACGGTTGGAATACGGCTCTGATTGAGTAAGCAGTTTATCCAAACCTAATCACGTAGATTATAGCATGACTACTGTAGCCGTCCGACTTTAGCCAACTACTGTACTATTTGACTAGCACATTAAGCGAGCCCAAAAAAGATACGGATAATGCAGATAGTAGAAAAACTAAATACAAAATGGCTATCGCTGACAGTTGCTGCAGGTATAGTGTGATCGACCACGGAATTATAGAAAAAAGGGAAAACATTCAGTAAAAAATCAGGTTTTACATCCTGGTGGGCAATTTGAGTGAAGGAGGACCACCTAGCGCATTTATACCGAAAAATGTTAGTCGAAGGTCGATGTTGAGGTACTGTAGAATGTAATTTTCAATCATTTAAATCATGCAGTTAAATGACAGGAAGAGAACTGCCACGATTTTCCAAAGTTTGAAACGAAAAATTCATCACTCAATCAGTGTTTCAACTTGAAGGTTCGTTTGATTAGGCAGAGGTCAGAGCTTACCTCAAACTATGCCATAGGCATGTGGATTTCACGTATTCAGGATTTGGAGGGGCAGTTATTTTCCCTGTGTAACCTGTACCTTCTAGGACTTCGCTTGAGAATATCCGAAGGCTTCGCACAGGATTTGAACCTGAGGCAACAAGCAACCTAGCGATCTACCCGCTAGGTTACCGCGCTCGCCGGAAAAATGAACAATGGAAAATAATCTATTGATCTCAGGATTTTTCATTGAGGCTTCTTCTCTTTGACTGTCGGATCTAATTACCCATGAGAGGACTTTAATAAAGTAGATTTTATCTTTATAAAGTTTGCATTATCCTTATATAGATGTGTTTTAATAAATTGTAGATGTCTGGCTGACCAATCTCCAGCTCCCTTCTAGAGAAAACGTACCCTTAGGCAGAGTGAAAGTTTGCACCCGAATTTAAATGCTCAATATAAATATCCACACTTTACGACGGAGCCTTAAAGGAGTCCTCTCATCCTCTTGGGATAAGATATTCATGGGAATCCCTTCGTTCTTAATGGAAAAATCGTGTTTAAACGCCCTACTAGGCAGGCACATCTTCTGGTGGGCACTTAGATGGGTTAAGCAAGATTAGTACTGCGGAAATTAAAGTTACAGCTCCGGCGAAAGGGGGCTGGAACATTATTTCATTACCTTCGAACATAACCCAAATTCAAAGATTCAATTTGCCAGGATCTTTATCATGCTCCCAGTCTTTTAACCCTTGGCCCAAAAACC
Source organism: Ischnura elegans (assembly GCF_921293095.1). Lineage (NCBI taxonomy): Eukaryota > Metazoa > Arthropoda > Insecta > Odonata > Coenagrionidae > Ischnura > Ischnura elegans. Next base: position 92,124,725 of record NC_060249.1, read on the forward strand.
AACATCTGAATTATCTCACTATTGCTTCCGTAAATTAAAAGGTTTGCCTCAAGGTTTTCCTTTTATTCCCAACTCATTATGCAAAATTCACCTTTTCCAAAATAAGAGAATTCTTCATTGCCGTGTTCAATTCACATTTCCTATCACTCCTGTTACTATATGTAAGTGTGAAAAATTTCTTGGAGACTGTGTTAATCATTCATAATAAAGATACTGACTCTATTATCCCGAAACGAATTAAATTTTTAGACTGTGGAATGGAATTACAAAGAATTGTTATTTTGCTATCTGTTGTTCCATTTTCATTTAGAATACTCTCAAGTATACTCAATCGAATAGAAAAATTGTTCAGAGGTTTTACCGATTCGCATGTGGCATCACCTACCTTCTTCTATGGGAGTGCGCTACTGTTTCTAGTGGAAAAATTTGTGAGGGTCATTTACATGATAAATTCTATACCAACTTTTCCGAAGTAAATTAATTAATTTCGGTTTAAAATGGAATGCTGATACACAGGGGTTTTATCTATTTCTTAAATTTAGCTTTGAATACACTCATGACATTCATATACGACTGCATCAGCGGACTAACAGCGTCAAGATGAGCACTACAGCGTCTATATCAATAAATAGTAAGCAGGGATAAAATAAATTGGGATAAATCATGCTTCCGCAAAATCTACAGAGAAAAATCACTGTCTCTCGGAGGGAAGGAAATGAATTCCTATTTGTGGTGAAGATAAAAACCAATCTTCCATAAATGAATACCACTCAAAAGATGGACACGTTCTTTCCGTCCACAGACGGAAGATTAACGGGCACGGATGTTTCCCGTAGGCCGACAAAGTTGCATCTTGTTCGATTCGCCCGGGGCAAAAGTTCACGATGGAGGCAACCAGCCGGGAACTTTCGGCATGGGTACAGTCTTCGCAGAAAAAAAGAACTCGCTGCCGATAGCAAAATCGCCCGCCCTCCCGCAACATAATTCAACTCGTATCTCGTCCCAACCTGAAAACTGTATCGGTTTGCACAGGAAAGGGAGGAGTAGAGAGCTAATCCTTTTTCTCTTTGCGGATAGAAAGAGTGAGGAGGGGGCGGGAGATGCCAGGTGATGCATGGAAAACGTCCAAATTGGTTCCTTCGGAGATCAATCATCAACTATCTGGATTGTAGGCACGAGGGACGGTGTGGGGGTTAAAAGCGTGCGGGGAGAAAAAAGGGTGGGTTTTGTGTGTGTGGAGAGAACGAGGACGGGGGAGGGGGAGAAAGGAGGGGGGAGAGGAGGGAGGGTGGGAGGTAATGGAGGGGAAAGAGGGGGTGGGAGGAGAAAAGTTAGTGGCGCGCGGGGTGGCGCCTGGCTGCGTCGATCTGCCCTATGCCGGCGCAGCTTCCGAGTCTCCACCGTCACCCCACTCAGGGATATCCTCCCACCCCCAACCCGTTCAATTCCACCCCACCCGCCACACGATCCCACCCCCCCTCTCTCTCTCTCTCTCTCGCCCTCCCTCATCGTGTAGTAGTACTACAAACGGTCGCGAAATCGCGCGCATGCCGGAGTCCCCCGAACCGACCCCCCTCCCTCCCCTCACGTCCCTCTCTCTCTCCCCCAACCCCTCTCACGCTTGCGAATGTACCCGCACCCCTTCCCTCGACACCTCCCTCCCCTCTCCCCGCCTCCCGAGTTGCTGTGGCATTGATTCACGGGGACGAACTCTCAACGTAGTCCGTCCCTCCCCCCTCCATACATACCGCCCCTCTTCCCTTCATCAGCCTCCTAACACTGCCTCCTATAACCCTGCTCCACCCCTCCTCCCCTCGCCTCTCCGGTCGTTCTCGCTTTTAAAGGGGTTGGAACGGGATTGCGACAGCCAACACACTACCGCTTCCTCCCCATTTATATTCGGACGCACGCATACAACACGTCTCCACGCATGTGTATATATATGTACGTGCGAATCCGCGCACACATATGTGCGAACGAGAGATATTTCACGCACGCGAGTGTGACTACGGGAATGGTTGTTGTCTCCGAGAGAAGTTTTCCGAGATAGTTTGGATAGCATGGGTGATTACGTGACACTATGTGTTAATTACGAAGATATGTACGCACTTTGAATGTCTCCGCGAGTCAGGCCAATTAAGATATGTATGCGTGCGAATTGTGCTTCGCTGTGAGTGAATGAGATAGCTCACATTTTTCTGGGGATTTTTCCATCATTTTCTGGGTTCTTGCGGCACATATGTTTCGTGTTCTCGTGTCGACTGAAGACGATAGTACGTAGGAGTACACGAAAAGTAATTTTGGCATTATATTGATGAACTCTTTTTGATAAATTTTATTTAGAATCAAGTACATAGTATATAAAACTCAAAAAGTGTTCACACACTATGCAATTATTTTTAATTGGTTGAACGTACAAACTTACTACCAACGAAAATGCACAATTCATTTATCAGCCTCGTAATTCATTTGTATATACACATTAAAATATATTTTCATACGTAACTATATGTATAAATGAACTATTACACATGTGCGGAGAGTATCAATTGCACTACGTCTCCGTTCTCGTCCATGATTCGTGGATACTACATCCATACCCCCATTGTACGCATCCATTCCAAGATTTATCCCTCTCTGGGTGCACACATATATATTCCGTAAGCAAAGTGCTCGCCTTTCTCTCTCCGGGTGGGAATGGTTTGTGGGGGGGCGGGGAAAGGGCACAGCGGGAGATGAGGATAGGCCACCACCAGTCAGAGGGCAGGAGGCAGTCAGTCACCCTCACGCACCCACGAGCAAAGCATCACACACAAACGCCTATCTTTTTAACCACCCGACCGCCCACTCTCTCATACCCATTGCGACCACCACTTCCAACGCCGACAGCCTCCAGGCCTCTTCCTTTTCCTATTCTCACCCATTACTTCAGACACCCCGCTTCCAATCTCTCTCTCTCTCTCATCCACCAACACCATTCCGGCCGACCCTTTTACCCTTTCCTCCCTCCCCCATCATTCTGTCTCCTTCTCCCATCTCCTCAAACCCTAACCCGCCGGAGCCGCACGCCGCCGCGCCGCCACCCCACAACAGAACAAACGGTAAAGGGCAACCGCACCTTCGCGAAATTAATCCGAGATGTACGGCTTTTGGGGGGGAAACCCGAGTGGCACGGATATCCCTTTTGTCTGCGGGTATTTTAAGTTATGGTTCCGCTCCACGCGGGGCAGTCATTCGTAATTTAGCACTCTTAATGGCGTGGAATAAAATATTTAGTCCGCTACAATGGAGTAGTGGATATCCCACGGGCTGTGCACAAAACACGTACTACAAATTAGGGTCTCGGAAATGGATAGTATGGGAGTGTGTGGTGTGTTAGGAAGAGAGGACTCATGGAAAAAGGATGCAAAAGTAATACATGTGACACATCACTGCGTAATTTGCTGGAGGAAAATTAAATCACTCTACCGAGATTTGAGCTTGAATATCCTTAACCGTAACTTGATGGCAGAATTTTTTCCCGTTGAATTAATTCAATTTGGTATAAAGTTTTCGCCATTGAATGTTAAGTTATGGGCATTTAAGGAATGGACACGTTTCCGTTGTTTCTCCAACATTAATTAAAATACATGTCCGCAATACATATTATCAATGTTAGTATCGTGATATGAGAGTCGTTGCATTTTTCACAAGAACTCAGCTGCAACATGACAGAGATAATAAAAGCATGCAAACGAAAAAGCAATTGTTGTAAACTGAATCACTCGTTAATATTGACTGAGTTAAAAAAACAAGTACATTCGAAAGGTAGGGATGAACTAATGAAATTCATATCGAGGTACTCCTTCGCATAAATGGACTAAAATTTTATTTTGCTGATTCCTAACATTGTGTTAGCAGACTGCTACCAAGTAATGAAGTAATCAAATAAATAAATGATGGAAGAAGGACAGGCCAGAAATAGTTGCTGTTTTCCAAGATTTTATTGGTGCGACTTATCTAGCTAGTGAAGCTCTTCTATTTGGACTTGGAGAGTCTGCCCTCTCCGCTGACCACTGCACCGATCTTTGAACCGCTCTGCCGCATAATACATTCAGATAAATTTGACTATCTTTAATTTTTCCGGGCAAGTTATTCCCCAGTATGTTTTCCTCATTTATTCTCAGAATTCATGTATCCCAAATTAAACGCGTTAATCTTGCGGTATCCCTCAGGTGGTCGTCGCAGGAGCTCTTTATGCCGCCAGCTTTACTTCCCGATAATTATCTCTACCCTCTCAAATTAAACAGCAGTGAGGGACATAAAAGATGGCGCATTAATAAATGCATATTTAATCGCGATGATTCGCAATCATCATTAGACCAAAATTCCAACAAAAACATTTCATGCGATTTCAATTGCTGATATATTCAGAAAAAGGTTTTTAATTTTATTTGCAGGTTCCTCCAATTCTACCTGCCGTTCAATAACTATTAGTGATCTTCGTAGATAATTGCGTTCTAATGAGAATTATTGAAATAAATATATTTTGATCTAGCGTGAAGGCAGAAGAGTATAGACTAATCTAGTTACGATCAATTTAGGGCACATTGACTCCATATAAGACTTTATAGAGATATAGTTCAGAGCATTAAAATCTCAATAGTATACCTTAATAATACATTTAATGAAATTTGGGTATGATATTCCCCACTTAAAGGATTTACAGAATAAAATAACGCAAATTTTACAGAGTCTAATGCTCGTCTGAAATATTCAACCCAATGTAATTCTTTTAACTCAACTAATATTGATTCCCAAAGAAAACACTCGTAAAAATCCGAATACGTTAAATTGACACTAATGGAGTGGAAAATATATGTACTTAATAGTAATACGGTAAACCTTCATTCCCTAGGCCTAAAATAAATATTAATGCAGTCAATATCTTCAGTTAAGAGCTTACACGTCTATTATTCATTTTACTGTAAGAGGTGGAGCCTGCATGAGGTCAACGACGTCATATTTTAGATGGCCTTTCCTGAACTCCTCTTATTACTCTGATATGAAGACAATCCATCTAAATTACGGTTAAAGTCAGCATTGCGACATTATGAAAATTGAATCAAAACAATATGTCATTTTTCATGACTAGATGACTCAAATTTGTTTCATCAATGGCGGAAACGCACATGTTTTTCTTTACCAAGAGCTACGTTCAATTTTAAAGAGTGGCTCTTAAGAGCAATTAGTCAGATGAACAGCGCAGTAATTAGGAAATGGGTCTGAATTTAAAGTCCTACAATGTCCAGCACGCTCCTCCGCCTCGGCCAGTAATCCTGCATGCTCTCCTAAATGTTTAAGCTCAGTACGTCACGATCCAGCCTCCGTTGATAACGATTACTCCGACTGCATCATGGCGACACGCGTGCCACCGTGCCGATCACATCAATTTTACATCGACGCTTGACACCATTAGAAATACCGGCTTCGAGTTCAATTTCGATGCTTATTCATTCATGTGATCACTATGTGTTGTTGTTGGCTGGAATCAATTACGATAAATTCTGAGAAATCATTTGTTTTATCGCGTATTTGACCGGTACCCACGTTAAAGGGGATATCAAATGACTTGCCCAAGTACACGAAACACAGGAGTGAGATCAGGGAGGTCATTGGAGAATTGCTTTTGTATAACATGAATTTTCCTTCGAAAATGTCGATGAAAAATACTCAGGACATGCAGGTCGTTTCACCCAGGGATATTTTTTTCATTAAGTTTTATTAAAACAGATCTATCGAGTGAATAACATCAGCATAGTCAAGAAATGACAAATTAAATCAATGCGGAAGCTGAAAAAATTGTATCAAATCGCTACGCCCAAGACTCTGGCCAAGCCAATTTAAAATTTGTAGATTTCATTGCACAAGAATCTAATACTTTTGAATCGCATTTAAGAGTGCTATAGCTAATATATTTACGCAGTAGGATATCAATCCTTCACCCGTCTGTTAGTCAACAACTATTCCATTTCACCATTAATGACTTAATGCAATTCAACAAAAATAAAACAATTAAGGATATTATTTTTCAAACTCGCTCTTAAAATTAGGCATAAAAATCCTTTTCTGGCACACTCAAAAATATAGAACTTTGTTTGGTTTAAAAGACTCGCAAAAATCAATTGATAGTACACTGAATGTCAGCCCCAAAACTAAAGGTTTTGGAGGCTCATGGAACATACAAATCTTTAGATTATATTATCTAATTATCTAGCAAGTCCAATCTTACATTTACTGACATCATTCTACTTATCAAGAGTACCTTCCCTCTAATCTTTCTAAAAATCTGTATTCAAGAATTTGGCGTAAGCGTGCGGCGTAATTACTTTGAACTTCCAGTCTCTATTTAGCCTAGTCAAAATGCGGTTTTTCCCCTAAAGATTAGGACTAGTTTAAATTTTTTCCTCTCTTGATGAAACTTTGATTTTTAAACAAAAATTAAAGGACATAACATCACTCACAAATTTGAATCCCAAGTCTTTTCCTCCGACTACCCTTCCGGGCTCCAGGGACAATTGAAAATTGGCTTTCTCATCTATCTCCGAGGAAGTGTGAGAATATAACCTAAAAAAAGTTTTAAAATCTAGACATGGTTGTATTTCTTACCTTTGCATCCTGTACATTTTTCATTTGTGAATCCGAAATAGCCTCCATTATTTCCTTATTGTCAATTTTTTTCATATAGCAAATTTGGAAACATACAAAAATTCTAAATAATGCTAAATTAAGAGACTTAAAAAAACTAAAAACAATTTTTTGCAATAATAAATTCATATTTTCCTTAAATATTCTTAAATTAAAAGAAAAACGATAGCAGAGAGTGTGGATATAAAATAAAGGGTAGTCTACAGAGAGATCTATTGACCACCAATTTTAAAATTTCTTGAATTTCTATGCTAGAGCACTTTCACCTAGACTAATTTTTAATTATGCAACTAAATTTCACGAGGAACATTATTCGGACGAAATTACCGCCTGTAACGACGTGTATTGAATACTTAAAATCATATTCCACGTTTCAACGTTTATCTGAACAAATCATGCTTAACTTCACGCTATTAAGCGCATTTCGCCATCGATGGAATACGCAGCAGTCTTCGCTAACGAAACCCAGACTTTTAGGTAAATACTGTCTAGCATCTTCGATCATGGGTGCCATACAGCGCAATCATACTGCCAGGTTGCGCGAATCCACATTTTATTGAAGCCTAAGGTACGCTGTTTTTTTCCACTGATTATACCCTGACTTGCAAATTCCTTCTGCGGAAATCACGTAAAAGTACATCCGCAAAGGCATTTTACCGCGTTCGACGAGATTTGGAAATCATTTTGACTGAAACTTACATTCCGTGAAGCTGTTTTCTAGATAAGAGGCCGTTTTTCACGTTCTTAATGGACTTCAACATCTTCAGAAAAAAAGACTGACAGACAACTTTTCTTCTCTACAAACGCAACCGTTTTATTACGCTTACAATTCGAGGAAATTCCACGTCTTTTCAGTCTTTTTTGGTACTGTTTCCAAAGATCACTATCGCGCTCTGAACAATGATGACTTTCATCTAGAAAGTTTGGGCCTGAGAAGCCCTTGATTTCCAACGCAATTCCCTAATTCCACTTAATACCGACTCGGAACAATGTGCGAAGCTACTCTCTCTCTCCCTCTCGAAGGAAAACAATATAACAAGGAACTGAAAAAGGCGAAAGAAAGAAGAGAGTCCATAGCTAAGGTTCTAAGGAGGAAACAGAGAGAATAGAGGACGTACGGAGTGGATGAGGACATCGAACACGAAGAGCAAAAGTTATAATGGACATTAATGGAAAGTTGTAGGGAACACTCCCCCATGCACCGTCTTACTATGTCATATTTACACATATCTCACACCGATATTTCCTCTTAACGTACCGAATCCTCATTATACCACTCCACCTGGTACTCTGTAGAATATCATATTGTCTATAAATAAGAACCCCTCACTAGGAGGGGTATCTTTTTCTATCATTAATGCCCCCCAAAAGAAATATAAGGGCCATGTTTTTTTTTAGAATGAATGACTAAAACTTAGTTTTTTTTAATGTATTTCAAGTAAAAAATTATCTGTATTATTTTTAAGCTATGTACAATTAAAGTATAATTTTGAACAACATTATTATTAGTTTTCTGACATTCCACGAACAAGGAGTTGATTTTATAAATTAAGCAGCGGAAAAAAGGTGATGGTAGAGGATGCATATTCAGGATTAATTCAGTGGACAAGGAGACTGCATAACACCGGTTTCTAGTGGTTAAAACATAGCATATCTTCACGTAAAGGTAGAGCAAATACGACCAATTGTGGTCGACTGAAACGGATTTTGTCTTGTCTTTGTTCCTGTCGTATTGTATACACTACATAGGCGTTAAAATTTATCCCCGCTTGGCTAGGTGAAATGTCGTTATTGGAAATACTTCAGTGCTTCCTGACCGATGACGGCATCACTGAAATCGCTCGTGTTGATTGTTTATATCTAATTAACCAGAAAACATGGAATTCAGACCAAAAATAGCGGTAGATAATATGTCCCGGAACTGAAGTTAATTAAACTGAGTAAGCTCAAGGAAATTCTTCATTTGGGATCGGTTCTAGGAGATTCGGCCCAAATAAGTGACTACCCTTAATAATAAGAGGTCCAAATAACCGGTATCTATACTAAACTATCACTCCTGTCTTCCCTATAGCGATGCCTGCGACCTTGGACCAGTCGCACCCCGGTGGAACCTCGGAGGGGAGCGGTGCCGTGGCCTCGCCACTGCTCCTGGCCGACGTTAACCACGGCCCATCGTTCATCGCGGAGCCGCCTCACCGCGTCGAGTTCTCCAACGGGAGCGGAGGTCGCGTGGACTGCTGGGCCTCGGGCCGCCCCGCACCCACCCTCGAGTGGCTCCTGGCCGACGGCACCGTGGCCACGCCCGTGCCGCGCCTCCGCATCCCGCACCCCAACGGCTCGCTCGTCTTCCCGCCTTTTCCGGCCGAGAGATACCGCCACGACGTTCATGCCGCCCTCTACCGCTGCAGGGCGCACAGCGCACAGGGGACCGTCCTCTCCAGGGATGTCCATGTCAGGGCCGGTGAGTGTTTAATGCGAAAATCGTATCCCAGCCCTCCTTCACAAAATTCAATTGTTCAACGGATTGAATAAAGGATGGTGCCAGAAAACCGAGGGTGAGGCCCCGGTACATACTGGTGCCGAAAATTGATGGTCAGACAAAGTTTCATCCTAAGCTTCCACAACTCTTGATATTTGATACTCAGAGACCGAGACATTTACGGAAAGAGAGACTCATTTCCAAGGCATAAACTGAAAAAATCTCTAATATAAAGAAATGTCATACGCAAATGAGGAAACAGAGAACGAGGCGCAGTTCCCTCACTTAATATCTGGATTACTTTCCTATTATTTTCCCCTACTAATGTTATTAAATCATACTAACCATTTACTTTTGGTCCACCAGATGTTAAAATAAAATCTCATTCCCAAGTTAAGAATACATGTTTATCTATTAAGTAAGCAGTTTGATAATTGTTGCAATTTCAATACATTAGGTGCTCAGTTCTCAAACTAACCTTTCGGCGTCTTGTGGTACATTTATCTCCACACCCGGTCGCACTTGAATGCAGACCCACTGTTTCCTATGCTACGAAGTACTTTTAATAGCAAATCGGTTCCAAAATATCGAAATCTTGCAATGCTTTGATAAAAGGCTCTCAGAATTATTTTAGCAACAGAATTCAATGTCATAACATTGTGTTGATTTGACAGACACTCCTCCCAGCGACTGTTTTTAAGGAATTTTTACACGAGGTTATCATACACCACTAATAGGGCAAAATGCAACAGGTAGGATTATCTAATTTTTTGAGCAAAAACACCTAATTCGTACCATGATAAGTGTACATATTCAGGAGACACGATCATGAATTTTAAGACAATTTACAGTACCTACTCTTTGATGGCATGCTTCTTGGGTCGCACAAGAAATTTCGTTCAGCTGACATATAGAATCCATAAGTCAGAGCCGAAGATTTAGTACAATCGAAAATAAAAGCAATAGATCCTATTTAAAATCCTATCCAATAGACGTTCGTTGCATTTACGACAGGAAAACTTGTTATAAAAAAACTAAAGTAATCTTAAGTTGTGACAGAATGTGACCACCGGCAAAATAATGCAAATTAAAATGAAGGTCGTGCTAATCAATATATTTACCCTCTCAGAAGATAAGAAAGACTTCTTATTGGTCCAACGGACGTATCACACAACCGTGGCCGGAGATACTGTCTACAAGATTACTTCCAGTAAAAACTACCACAACCAGAAATACCTTCATGAACGTCAATGCCTTTCCCAATCCCCCTACTTTAATACATTAATTCCAGTTTGACATACTATCCCTCGTCCATTTTCGTTTCTCTAGCCGTATATTGTGTCTCTTGAATCGGTTTGGTCATCATTGATCTTGCCACTCCATTTTTCTTCATATGAGATCTTTCTCTCTTCTCCGTCTCTCTCCCCCTCTATCTCGTTCCTTCCGACTTAACTTTGGACTTCCACTCCTCCTCGTCCCAGTAACTCCCAACTTGTCACAGCTTTTCCCAGTTTATCTCTCAGAAAAGTCTTCCCCCTAGTCTATCTCTTGGTCTATGAGCATTAAATCTCAGGGCACAGAAGGCATGGGAGCGTGGAATGAAATTTATCTCAAAGTTTGGACACCTAATTGACCCTCTGAATGAACACGTGAAGGCTCGTAGAATCTTGAAAGTTTGGCTCTCGGGACAAGAAACACATAGCAAATCAATATTTTCGGTATTATTGCAATGCTATAGGCATAAAGTAAGAAACGAAGAAATAACAGTTTATATCACCAAGCTGGCCACACTCAATCTACTCAGTGGGATATCCATTTTGAAATTCTCTGAACATGATTTATTTTCTATTTTACCAACATTATGTTTTCATGCACTTATTCCAAAAATTTTGGCCATTTTTCATGAAGAAATGTTTTGACAATCAAAGGCGATGTCCATTTAATGGACATTCTGGCTGAAATGATTAATCAAACGACAACGGGAATAAAATTGGGACAATATTTTTTCAATGCTTTCCCTTTGTAGACTGTTAATATCCCCTTTCTGTGGCTTCCTGTCCTTTTTCTTGGCCCTGGGGCGTATCCAACCCCAACGCTTGCCAAGCAATTCTGGTCGATTGCTTCGGCTAACGCATCCAAGGGTGCCCGTTTCAGCTCGACCTATGGGCAATTATCCGGACATTATTTGGCACGCGTATTTCTATCATCCATTATACGGAATGAGTGGTCATCCAAGCTATCTCCGATAAAATGAATCAACAAACTCGAGTCCAAATCTATGCATGCTGGCTTACTTTTTCACATTCATTTATTGCTAAATTATGCAACGTAATATTGATTTTTTAACTTAATTATTTGTATAAATTGGAGAATTAATAAGGGTCTGAACAAAAGAATAGGCTTTCCTCAGTCCATATGGGGATTTTCCAAATCACAAGTAATTATTTCCGCTTTCAGTCACAATATTATAATTAGCAAATCTCTCCAAACGAAATGAGAATCTATTCACGCCACTGCTAACCATAAAACATGTCTCCCCCTCAGTTAACCAAGCTACTTTTCACCTAATCATCCGCTGTATCCACGCCCAAATCAAAAATTGTAAACAGTAAATTCTTTCCGCTCGGATCTCTAAATAATAATGTATACTACTGCCATGCTCAGCAAATACAAATTACGTAGCTGAATCATCGGGCTAGAACGATTGTTTTCTCATGACAATTTGAATTGACACTGTCGTCGTTTTTACGATGGACATTTAAAACTTTCGTTCATCTCAGAGGCATAGGTATCCCTTTCTAGTGTTTAATATCTGGATTATTACCACAAGTTTTAGATTTTTATTTTTCCACACTATTTCATAGTTTAAAGAATAATTAACTAGTCATTTATTCGATATTATTTCAGCTCTAAAGTCTATACATTTTCCAAGTTTATTCCTTTTGTGAATGCATTCACTCTGCACGATAATTGCTTTTATTTCTACAAATATTAAATAAATCCTTTCAAGTTCAAATTTTAAATGATTTAGCAACAAAAAAGGCTAAGATTTCATATTGGAATCTTTTTAAATAAATGCTAGCACGCAACTATTCCGGGCCACACCTCAACACAATAACTACCTCAAATCCTGTAGCCATGATATGAAATGAAAAAATTAAACATATACAAGCCTGATAAGTTTTGCTTTCAAATTCTTAGGATTCCTATTGGTGGTACTGAGAGAATTCAGAGCCTACACTTTTCATCATGGCTAAAGAAATAGGGACACGACAACTTGAGGGATAATACCACAGTGTTTTAATTTGTGACACGAAGGAATTTGGAGGCAGGGTTGATATCCACAGAATTTCTCAGAAGAACAAGAAAGGTCCAAATTAAAATTGAGAGTTCCAGCGTAAGGAAAGGAGAATGTGGAATTGTGAAACTCTTCATGAACTAAAGTTCAAGGATAACATAATAAACTTTTAAGGTTCCATTAAACTTCTTTGAATTTTGAAATTTGATCATTTTTTAATTAACTATGAGAATTTTCAGATGAATTAAGAAACTATCAGTAATTTCATAAAACATTTGGCTCAGGAAACGAATTCAAGGGCATCCAAATATTATTTTTTTACGGCACAAGCAAAATGAGATGCTGTTGCTATACGAAAAATTTTTAAGTAAGGCCTACAACTCCATGACAATACATTTCAAAATGGAAATTGATATAGGTATCCTTCGGATTAAATAATATAACAATTAAAGTAAAACTACGATGTACATAAAAGTAAATAGCGGTAATATGGACTCGAAGAAATAGACATGGATTATTTCCATAGATTAAATGAACTCATGCTTACCAAAATTCAAAAATGAAAATAGTTATTTATTTTCAAACCTAACAGAGACAGTTATAGGGAGAAATTTTTCGTCCACTGAACGAAAATTCCCTAAAACATTACAACTTTTGGCTGAAAGATACCCATCATTCGCAAATAAAAATGACAACCTCATACATTCCGAAATATAATATATGTGTGGTCATTTGAATTATAGTAAATGAATGAAAAACATTCTATCACATTTTACATTACATGATTGATTACTTTTGAAGATGAAAACTTCCTTTTGGTCACTAAAGAACATTTTCATGCAAGATCCAAAGCCGCCGACACGGAGTGAATTACCTCAGTGTATGCAACCAATCCTTGTTGATATGCAACCGGTACTACTCATAAGATGGGAGTTCGTCTACCTGCAGGCGCTGTGAGCCCTTTTTCTTATCTTAACAAGTGAAGCGCCCACCACGCGTCGTAGTGAATTTTCACCTGCATGCATTCATGCCAAATGAAGTGGAGATTTATCTTTTATTTGACTTTCGAAGATATCTCTACACTACAGGAATCCCAGAGATCTTAGCTAAATAAAGTGTATAGGATGCACATGGTTGAGTCACTATCATGTTATACTACATGGATAAACGCTGAGTTTAAGAATACAAGATGAATTTCAGAAATTATCAAATCTGCACTCAGATATAAAATATTTAGCAATTAATGGATAATATTCATTTGAATTTTATTTCATCGAATGTGGCCTCGGTAATCGCCGTCTCGACTAAATAATGTCTTTCGAAGGGAAAATATTTCGTGATGCATGGATCAAATCATTCACGTTTTCGTCCAATATAAATTCCTTCCAAAGCCAAATTTCAAAATAAATCATTCCCTAAGATTTCATTTCTATGATAAAAAAAAACTTTGATTTGAAAAACACAGCTTTCATTATCTGTATCATCTTCTCTATCATTATTAATTCTTGTTTTATGCATGGAAATTTTCAATTTTAAAAAAGACCAATGATATAATTTTCTGTTTTAATTGCAGTTGTAAAGCAGAAGTACGATGTTCAAGTCTACGATGAATACGTCATTAGTGGAAACACCGTAATATTAAGGTAACTAGCAGCTATGAATTTTGATTTCCTTTTATTTCTATAATTTTGCAGAAACGATGTTGTGTTTAAATTATTTCGATTTTCAATGAATATTAATGATTACAGCGTTATTTATGCATCGATAACATCATGTTGATACATTAGTTACCTTAGGTTCATCATAAATGGCTAATCGATATATACCATATCCAACGTAAATGCGCGATTCAAAATAAATACTATATTCCTGCTCTTCATTAGAAGAGTTCCCAACTTTTTCTACCTAGATATTCGAAAGCAAAATAATAACTATTCTCATCAAATGAACAAATAAAAACTTAAATATGAACATAATTTTCCAATATTTCAAGAAACGGGAGCGGGATGACCTATTAAAAAATATACGAATATTTATCCACAATACCTGACACTTCGTGAAAGTTTTTTTTTCTAATTTACGCTGATATTTGTACTGTTCCACAATATTGAATAGCTTTCTTCTGGTCAGTATTTATTTACTGCCATTCCAAGATAATAAGACTACATGCCGCAATATTTAAATTACATCATATGATTAAGAAATGAAAATTCCTACAGTTTCCCCAAATCGGAAAATATTAAACCGTATGATGAAACCAGTTGAATGCTACTCAGGTATAGAGGCCTATCTTGTTATTATAATGTGTATACATTCATCAAATGTATCAAATGTCATGAAAATTTACCAAAACAACCGCTGCTAGCTTGAATATTTGTTAATCTAAATTCAGAGCAAGAAAAACGAAAAGGAGCAGTAATAACAGATACGATTTAAAAATCAAATTAATGAAGAATAAAGGCTCTACTTTCATGATCTGCAGTTTAATAAAAAGGTGCGCAAAAGAGATTAGGACGTAACCACCCGTGTCCCGAACGCCAGGCGCCATGCATCGAATAATGTTGATGTATACTCCTCACTTTAAAAATAGCTATATTTATTCAATGGTAATGTAATAGACTTCCACTCAAAGGAGATATATGCTATCGCTTCAATAACTTTATTACTGTAACTTTCATTTTTTGTCATCTGTTAGCAAGCAGGCCAACTAATATTACTTTTGTAGAACGATTCATATCGAAAGAATTATTTGAGCGTGTAGCGTAACAACTATTTGCAGACATTTCAATGAACTTCTCTTTCCTCCATAACCATTCAATGTTGAACTCACCCATTTATCGTTTTATGCTGTTAGGGTAGCTAATACGATTGTAGTTCAATGAGAATTTCGACTTACATTCGGGTGCAATAAATTCAAATCTTCCGGGAGAGCGCCTAATAACGACCGGCCACAGCCAAAAAAGATGCGCTGACGCCATCTGTTGGCTCGCAAGCGAACCAATATTACTTTTGTAGAGCGATCGCACCATGATCGCCTTTCTGAATACAATTTGTGTTGATTTTTTTCCCTTTAATGAACCAAATCAACATCAAGATTTAAAACAAGTAACTACGTATATACATCTTATACTTATACGTAGAAAAGGAAACGAGATTATTTTACACCGCAGAGTCTTTCCAATTGCATTGCACACCATAAAGCAGAAGGTCATACCAGGCAAGTGAATGAGAAGTTTGGGATGTCCTACCGCCATGTGAAAATGATGAATTTTTTCGCCCAATCACAAATTTATCGAAACAAGTTTTTTTCTTTAAATACGAATGTGCTATGAAATAATAAGTGGGTCGAGTACTTCCAATCAATGAGAGCAGTTCGGAAGATAAGATATCACATTCATGAAATTAATGGACGAAAGAAAGTTATTGGAATAAAAGAGGGAAAAATACTAACCGCTCCACTTTGAGTACTCGTATACCAGTGAGAGCGGAGCTGTGCCTCCATGAAAAGGTAGAAAAGTTTGGCGGTCGAAACCTCATTAGCAAGCCTGCGAGTAAAATCACTCAGCCTGAGAATAAATTCCTGTAAAGAAAGAATTTAATGTTAATTGTCACGACTTTAAATTCATTTGAAACATGAAATTGCTTAACGGGTGAAAATTACTTCTCAAATACCTCCGAAATCACCTGAGAACGGCAGAGGAGACTTTCAAACCAACAAAGCCGGCAAGTAACAAAACATTTGAATAGCGTTGAGATGAATGCGCATCGCATTGGCGATTTAAAAGGGCTGCGAAATTTAAAGAATACATCATGCAGATAATGGTAGAATATTAAATCGTTTATTTCTTTTGATGGTTTAATAGTGTAGACTTACATTAGTTTATGATGCATGGACATGCTTGTTTCAAAGTGGTCACGATCCAATTGTTTGCCAAAAGATCTTTTAGAATAAATGATGCTGTAAATATTCAAGGAAACATTGGTAGAACATGATAAGTAATTCACTATCATATTTTTAGGTGTCAGGTTCCCAGTTATGTGGCCGAATATGTAATGGTAACTTCATGGATCCAGGATGGAACTGTCAATATTTACCCCAACACAGATACAGGTATTTAACTTACCTTTGAAATTATTTTGCTGTCCTATTAATTTCTGAATTGACTATGTATTTGCTTTGTCATTTTAAAGCTTTTTCTCAAAAACGGTCGTTCTCGAGTTAGATGTATTAACAGCAATATATATTTTGCTAACAATATGTAAGCATTAATAATTCTTTGTTTTTTTAGGAGGAAAGTACACGGTTGTTGGCAATAGTGGGGATTTATATGTTCATGATGCTGGTCCAAGCGATGGCTATCGAAGTTATGCATGCCGAACTGTCCATCGACTAACTGGAGAAGTTCATTCTAGTATATATCCTGGGAGAATTATCATTACTGGTGAGTAACCGTATATTTTTGCTCCCTTCTGATGAACACTTATTGGTACATGGTGGCGGTTTTATTTACACCTATTCTATTTGGTTTTTTAGAGCCTAAAGGTAGTGTTCATCCTCGCATCACTGTAGAAAAGCATATGACAAGAATGGTGAAGGCAGGAGATGATATAATATTGCCATGCGTTGCTCAAGGATATCCAGTGCCCACGTATAGGTATGCTCTTTTGTTAATAATATGATGACAGAGGAAATTTTTGAATGGTGCTATTTAAATCATTAATTTTATTATACATACATTATTTGTGTTGATTTTTGCAATTTATTGATTACTAACGGTTGATATCATGACAAATAATCACTTTCACTCAATTTTTTCTAAGGTGGTACAGGGAAGAGCGTGAACAAGTTTGGGCTGTTGGTGTGAATGGAATGATTGGAGGTGATAAATCACATCCTGGGAGTGGAGGAGGGTTTCTTGGTGGGGGACAAGTGATGATTGTGGGTCATGGGGGTCGTGGGGAGCAGCGTGTTTCAATAATTTCTGGTGGATTGCTCAAAATATCAAAAGCACGTTTGGAGGACGGTGGAAAGTATATATGCTGGGTAAATAATTCAGCTGGCGAAGAAACCGTGTCAGTTACCCTGACTGTCACAGGTAAGGCTGATTGAGTTGTGCCATTTTTTTACATAACTACCCAATCCTTTCATTACCAAACAGGATTCAAATTTTGCACAAGTCTTTCATAAAAATGTTTAATGTCGTCATTTGTACATTAAATTTCAAGGTATCTTATCTCTTATTTATTCATTGTGCTCACGTTGATGGGCAAGATCCAATTGCATACAAGTAATTAAATATTTTATCATATGAATGTGTAATTGCTTAGTAATTATTGTCATTAATTATTTCTTTCTGCAAAAACAGTAATCTGAAATGTACCATTCACTCTCTCGAAATCGTGATGACTTCTTAGTTCTTAGGAGATGCAACCAACCTGTCTGCAAATCATATTCTTGCTCATTATTGTATTGCTCATCAAAAAATACCATTTCTGGAGTACAATATAACGAATGGAAGTATTTTTTTCAATATATTACATTTTAAAACCTGAGGTAATGACAGCAGACATCTTGGAACTTGGCAACTCAATTTGAGTTGGGACTGAGGTCTCGGCATACCAACGCGGCAACCAAGTGGATTTTGAATCGGGATCAAGACTTGAGTAAAGTTTTGGAATACAGCCCTAAGAATAATGCTTACATGTTGTGCATTTTTCCTCCCTCAGCTCCACTGTCTGCTCACATTCAGCCACAGACACAGATGGTGGATGTGGGCAAGGAGGCAGTGTTCCGGTGTTCTACAGGGGGCCATCCTATCTCACGTGTTCACTGGCTCAAAGATGGACAGACAATCGGTCCGGGCTCGGCCAGTGGGCGCATAACCATAACCCCTGGGGTCCATACCCCTCCATCTTCCATGGGCACGAGCATGTCAGAAGAGGGGGGAAGAGGGGGAGGAGGAGGAGGGGGGAGTGGTGAGGATGGAGGGGGAGGGAATGCGAGTTCTGGCCCCGAAACACTTAGGATCCGAGACGTGGACAAGAATGACCATGGAATGTATCAATGCTTCGTTTCAAATGACTGGGATATGGCTCAAGCCTCTTCTGAGCTGCAGTTGGGAGGTGAGATCGTGAACTTAATCTGATCTATATTTATTTTTCAATGTTGGTAGCAGTTGGTGAATTTTACATTATGTTAATTTCATATCTTACAATGTTATCTTCTAACTTCTTTAGAGGCCATCATTTAATTTTTCGGAGCCATTTATCATTGTTTTACATGGTTTTAAGATTCTTAGCAAGATTATGGTAACAAAAGTTTCTTATGGCAGGAATAGTACTCAAAAAGTTTCAATAGAAAATGTAAATTGTGCCATTCTGACTGGTTTCTAATTTGTATTAACTAATGGTTATATTTATTAAATTAAATACATTTTTAATGAATTTGAATCTGATTAAAATGATGTATAAAGGATGTATTTAAGTTTAGATGGTAACTGTAAGATGGTATGACCAGAAAAGTGGGATATTATAGTTGATTTAAATACTTTTCTGATTCCATTTTAATATAAATGTTTGACTAACCTCATTTATTGTGTATCTATATCCATTTTTTAAATAGATGCACGTCCAGAGATTGTGTATTATTTTACTGAGCAAACCCTTCAACCAGGCCCTCCAGTTTCTTTAAAGTGCGTTGCAAATGGCAATCCCCCTCCACAATTTGTCTGGACACTCGATGGTTTTCCACTGCCAGAAAATAGCAGGTATTTTTCAGTGTTGTTTGTATAAGTTCTTTTCTGATATGTTTTCCTATGAGATGGCAACATTAATTTCTAATGGATTTTTGCAGATTTCTTGTTGGGCAATACGTCACAATTCATGATGATGTCATCAGTCATGTCAACATTTCAAGTATTCGGGAGGAAGATGGTGGGGAGTACTCATGTGTTGCTAGAAATGCAGTGTCTCGTGTCTCTCATTCTGCCAGAGTGAATGTTTACGGATTGCCCTTTATTAGACCTATGCCTAGAATCTCTGCCATCTCCGGAGCTGATCTTATCATCAAGTGCCCTGTGGCTGGCTACCCAATTGAATCTATAACCTGGGAGAGGGGTAATTGTCATAATGAAGACCGTTCTTTAGTTTATTATAACACTTTGACTGATGTATTAATACTCTTGGAAAATTCCAGTAGAGTTAAAATATTTGCCATTTATTTTGCTGGCTGTATCATTAGCGAATGATCTTTTAGGTTTTTTAGTAGATCCTTTCAGATAATATGTAGAGGCATCTAAAACAGTTTGGTATATAACATTAGTGGATGGCAATATAATTTTAAAGGAATGATTATTCTTTCAAGGAGTTATAATGTGTTTTTAGATCTGATACTTGTTAATGTTCAATGTTGAAAGCTTTAAAGGTCACTTTGATTTTCTGGAATTAAATGATTTCATCTGATAATGAATTTGATACACTTGGCCTAATTGACTTCGCATTTTGTCTTCACCACTAAAAATATGACCTACAATTTTTTCCATTCATTTTCTTTACAATTATGTAATAATGCTGACTGAATTTCAGATGGTGCCATACTGCCAATAAATAGGCGCCAAAGAGTGTATCCAAATGGCACTTTAGTCATTGAGCAAGCCACAAGGCAAGCTGATGCTGGGACCTACACCTGTCAAGCCCAAAATCGCCAGCGTCATACAGCAAGAAGAGATGTAGAAATCCAAGTCCTTGGTGAGAAATTATTGTTAGCTGACCATGTGCTTCATGATGATTAGTATTACATTAAATTTTTGTTGAAAATTTTTACAAAGCAATCTTGTTCTTCCACTCTTCAGATTTTCTATCATTGAATCTCAATATGCATAAAACTTCTCTTTCAGTTCCTCCTAAAATCCTCCCAGTTCAATCAATGACAAATTTATTCAAGGAGGGAAACCGTGCGACCATATCATGTGTAATATTAGAAGGAGATCTTCCAGTAACTTTCCGCTGGGAAAGAGATGGTCATGCAATTCCATCTGCTGGCTCTAGTGGATCATTATCCTCAGTGTCCTCAGCCAGCACTCGTCGCTTAGATGAATACTCTTCATCCCTAGTCATCGAAAAACTAGCTGCTGAACATGCTGGAAACTACACCTGTATTGCTCAAAATGTGGCTGGTACAGAATCGTTCACCGTGCCATTGACTGTAAATGGTATGTTTGGCATTTATACCTTAAATTGTCACTATAACCATTATGTGCATGTCTCGTAACAATTGTCTCCTATGAATTTACTCAATGCAATACATAAATTTTAATTGTTAAGTAATTCTGCAAGCATTTTCGATCATCTGACAGCACAAAAAAGGTTAACAAACAGTCTAAAACATTTATGTATCTTAAATTTTTCAACCTAGACAGCTTGTTTAATTGAATATGATGCATGTTATTTTCATGCATGAAGAATATATGTAAAGGATTGTGAAGAAGTTCTATAATTAACATTATCACATTTCTCTCCGTTAACTAATTTCAGTGCCTCCAAGGTGGACAGTAGAACCTGCAGATACAAATGTTGCCTCTGGACAGAATGTTATTTTAGATTGCCAGGCAAATGGCTATCCTATACCTACTGTAAATTGGAGAAAAGCTATTGGTATGAAATAAGTTAAAATGTGAAGTACAGTATAAATGCGTGTAAGAGACGCACCCCTATTTCAAGCATCGGAGCCGAAGTAAAAAAGTTTTTGGCATTTTTTTAATCCTATCGCAAGATGTTGCAGAGGTATGCCTGGACTTTTGACAGTTATCAAAATTTCCACTTTCAATACTAAAAATTTACGGAGCATTTTTCAGTTAAATATGCACAATATGAATGGCACTTGGAGATAAGTAGGTATTCACTTGTAGTCTTAACCTTATGATGCTTACTAGGGATGGTTGGATTGGATACCTCAGATCCAAATATCCACAGATATTGCCCTTCCACTTTTACTTCGGATCAAAATTCATTGAAGAAATTTAATCTGAGTTCAAAATTTTAAATCAATGCTTTTGTGAATGCAACATCCCACAAGAGGAAGTAGAAAGAGTTCCGATTCTCTCTTCGCATATGCCGTTGCAGTGCCTAACTTGTCCTGCTCAAGAACAATTTTGTTTAAAAGTCTCGTAGGAGTATTGCAATAGAATTTCAGCCGTGTAAAATTTTAAGGCAAAACATGACTGGCACATAGCATGAATCTTCCCAAGAGATTGAACAATGATTGGGGGAATCTCAGTGCCGTAAGATAATCACCACAACGTAAATTACACAAAACCACCCTCAGCCCTCTAACAGCCCATGCCTCTAAGGTTTTTTTTTTTCCTTTCCGAGACCACGGAGACTATTATCATTATCTTCGAAGGAAAATATCAAGTTACATGGGAACAATGGAAACGTGTTTCATCCCTACCCCGTTTCTACAACTGACCTTTTTTTGGTCTACTTGCTTCAATTCTCCCAGTTTCTGGAGGCCAAAAGCTAGGTGAGTCACTTACTGACCCCAAAGATATCTTGATAGCTTTCAGCAATTGTATGATGCACATGAGGTTCAAATTAAGAATAAGACTTAATGCAACGCATATCTGACAGCATTTAAGTTTTTTAAGCTCTAATTGATTGATGCAAAGCTTTATAATTACAAGAAGGCTACTAATATTCAATATAGTCCAAACAGCACAATGTCAGAAGAAAGAAGCATAGCATGAGCACATGCAAACAAGACGAGACGGACTGGAAACTTCAGGCAATGCAAACTGCATTTATGGCATTGCTGCACCTTAGCCACTTTGATTTGAAGGCAACAACGTCACATGCAAGAACGGACGTGATCACTCCTTACTCCTTCGCTCGTTGCCTCGTTGCTTGAAAGACAGAGGGAGCATGCTCCTTCCCCTCTACCTCTCCTTCAGTGCTCTTCACTTACAGGCATTTTTGATTTCTTGTATCCACCACTTACTTGTTAGTCCAACAATTTACACACTCGTTTGAATTTTTTAAACCACAGGTTTTAACACCAATATAATTCTCAATTGCAATAATCCTCTAAGTTTGATATGCGATTACTATTTGCAGTATAAATGCTGCCAGATGCCCACTTGTAGCAGTAAATTTAGTGTGCCCTCTGGGGTGGAAAACCCCATCTGATCTTTTCCATGTCCACCTCTTAGGTACTGACGCGACGGCATGATGCTTGCGAGTAAGAAAGTCATACAGGATTATTGTAAAAATATGTCACTAAGGAAGGAGCTCCCTTGCCTGGCATTTGTTTTTGACCTAGGGTTTTAGATGACTGACTCATGCTGAAAACCAAGGTCACCCTTGGACTTGTGACAGGGGAAGTGGTGGGGGGGAAGATAAGAAATTCGTGTGATAGAGACACCCCCATTTTTGGCTGCAATTTCTGGGTCTCTTACACAATTTATACAGTAATTTTCTGTGTATATAAAAGGAACACTTGCATTGACAGAAACTTGCCATTGTGGTTATTTGTACTAATGCAAATGATTTTTACAGGAAATCAACCTGGAGAGTATAAGGATTTTCTTTTTGAACCCAATGTTAAATTTTATCGAAATGGTTCCCTGGAGTTCCAGCATATTAGTAAAGACAGCGAGGGTTATTATTTGTGTGAAGCAAAGAATGGTATTGGTACAGGAGTTAGCAAAGTGATCTTCCTGAAAGTAAACGGTAATTGCCTACTCATCATATATGGCTTATTTTTGATGAAACTGCCTGAATCAACTATGCTTACATTCTTGCGTATGGTTTACAGAATAAAATTCAAATTTGGTGGAGATGCTCCTAATTTTATGATGTTCTTCATTCTTTAGCACCGGCGTATTTCCCTCAAAAGTCGAAACAAATGCAAGTGCAGAAGGGTGAGCAGGCTCATTTGCAATGCACTGCCATGGGTGATACACCCATTGATATCACATGGAAAATTGGAGGGCAACGAATTGCTGAAGACATGGATAAGAGGTACTTGGAACCATTCTTTTGCCATTAGTTTCCTTTGCTTGAGCCTGCCCAATTGTTCCCCTCCTACTCAAACTCATTTGTTTTTTTATGCTCTCGTTGTTAGATTAGGGTTTTGAATTCCTCCCAAAATTTTGTAATACTTTTTTTCTGAAATGGAGTTCCAGCATATTAGTAAAGACAGCGAGGGTTATTATTTGTGTGAAGCAAAGAATGGTATTGGTACAGGAGTTAGCAAAGTGATCTTCCTGAAAGGAAACGGTAATTTCCTACTCATCATCTATGGCTTATTTTTGATGAAACTGCCTGAATCAACTATGCTTACATTCTTGCGTATGGTTTACAGAATAAAATTTTGCACTACTTTTTTTCTGAAATGAGTCCAAAATTTTAAATCTGGTTTAAAGCTGACGTTGCACAATGGAAGAGGAGATCTGAAGGTCATAGTTGTGGGGTAATGTAATCAGCCAAGACTGTTTCTGGGGTATAAAGAA
This sequence comes from Ischnura elegans, assembly GCF_921293095.1. NCBI lineage: Eukaryota > Metazoa > Arthropoda > Insecta > Odonata > Coenagrionidae > Ischnura > Ischnura elegans. The sequence continues at coordinate 92,148,696 of NC_060249.1, forward strand.
TGGAGAAAGCAAAAATTCTATGGGAGTAATTACTGCATAACATGACATGGTTCATGAATAAGTCAGAGGAGATATGAAACATGTTAATCGATTTGTCCATTTTGAATTTGTAAAATAGCAACCATATAACTGCATTATACTAAAATTTGTACGCTCTTTTTTAGAAAAATAGTGTTGAAAAAAGGTGCGTGTTCTTGTTTCTTGAGGTCTTGTTTAGTTAGTAACAAAATATCTTGTTTTGGCAGGTACACAATCAGGGAACAGCTGCTTGATGATGGTATGGTCTCTGAATTAGGAATTTCTCACACATATCGTCATGACACTGGGATACTTACTTGCCATGCAAGTAATTCCTATGGTCATGACCTAATGACCATTCAGCTTATTGTTCAAGGTAATGTATATTTTAAATTTAATGGTTAATTTAAGATCATTGTAAGATAATTATATTTTTCTCGAGGAATTGTAAATGAAAATACTTCTCACAAGATGGATGTCTCTGGCACCATACATGATCAGGGTGAATCAAAAATGCATACTTTTGAGTCATTCCAAGGATTTCTTAGTGCAATTAGGGATAAACAAGTATCGTATTATCCATCAATGTGTTGTATTACGTTTAGCATGGGCCTAATTATAGTACTCATTTTTCAAAAAAATTTGGTGGATGGGACAGAACTGGTAACGATTGAATTGTTGAAGAAAGTTAAAATGGTGATAGTGGTGGAAGTTAGCTTTTTGTGGGAGCAATGGAAGAATTAAGAGTATGATGATTGATATTATGGTTAAGTTAAATATATTATCTTCACCATTAGATCAAGGAATTTTGTACTGCCCTTGTAATTAAAAAATAGGAATTCTTATGCATCTTTCATGCTTAAATTTTTCTGTACCGTGATAAACCTTATTCATAATTGATTGGTAACTGTATTTTATTTCAATCTCTTCTACCAGAGGTTCCAGAGACTCCTAAAAATGTTAGAGTTAGTGATCAGCAAAGCAGATCTTTACAGCTGTCTTGGACTCAGCCTTATGCGGGTAACAGCCCCATCACCAGCTATATTGTACAGTACAAACTAGTTTCTGGTGAGTAATCAAAAATAAAACAAACAACTGATCAGTTTCTTGATGGATAAATTGTTCATATATGTATATTGAAGCCAAAATTATTTTTCTCATCTATTAACGAAACTAATGCGTGGTTTTTGTAAAGCATACATAAATTTTTATAGTTTCCTATGGAGAATTAGATACATTAATCCTCATTATTTTGTTAAATTTTACAAACACTTGAATGCCAAATGCAAAAGTCTTAAATCATTGTGTCAAGAGTATTTTTATTTCAATATATTAGATTTAGATTTCTAGAATTATTTTGAAATTTCTGAAAGAATTCTATGATTTTTTTTTTGGTCTTCTTCTACAGATGTGTGGGTGTCACAACCACACAAAGTTTCTGTTGGTGGTGGCCAGACTACGGCAGTGGTTGGTGGTTTATCTCCCGCCAGCTCTTATCATTTCCGAATTTTAGCTGAAAATAGACTCGGCCTAAGTGAACCCAGTGAAGTAATTCAAGTTACTACTCAGGAAGAAGGTGAGGCATAATCAAGGTTTTCATTAACCCTTTCGCGCCGAATGCCACACCTGTGCGGCGAGGATTTTTTTCCATAAACAACGAATGCCACGCCTGTGCGGCACAGGTCGAAAAAAGTGACCGTGGCTGACACAATAGACCCAAGGACGCGGTCGCCCCTCGTGATCCGCCTTAGCGCGAGCCCAGTCCCATCTTCGGCCGCTCAGGTCGACCCTTTCTTATCCTCTCCATGCGGTCAACTACTGTTATTTGCAGCGTGTTTTCCAAAACTATATTTGTTACTTACTTTTCATATCTATTGCTATAAATGAATTCATCTTTTTTTGCTGACGACATGGAAATTTCAAACAAAATTCTAATGTTAATATGAACAGAGTTATAGACAAACTAGTAAATATACTAAATCCGTCTATATCAACGTTAGAACTTTGCTTAAAATTTCTACACACTCAGAAAAGAAACTCAAAATTCATTTTGAATGTAAAAAATCAATGCGAACAACAAATATTTGCATATATTTTGCACTAATATTTTAGCCAGTTGACCGCAGACTCGTCCTAGGAAGGGGCTTTTAATCCCTCTAGGGTCTGGGACGGAGGCCGAGGAAAGGGATCAGCACCCCACTGAGTTGCGTCCAAAAATGGTTAGGGAGGGAACCACTGCCTTCAGTCGACGCGAAAAAGCTTCGTACAGGGGAGTAAAGAAAACTTTCAAGAGACTCGTATTGAGGAAGAATTTCCCTCAACCAAGGTCCGGCACGAAAGGGTTAACTGGATCCTGGATCTGTGAATGGCAATATCAAATATGTTTCGTGGATCTCAATAGAGTGATGTAATTTATGATTCATACATATTGCTGCATCATTTTCAATTTTTTAAAGTTTAAAAAAAATTATTTTCAGTACCTACTGGTGCCCCCGTGGGTATCCGGGTTGAAGCAAAAAGTTCAACGGAGCTTTTGGTCACATGGGAACCCCCTCCCAGGGAGCATTGGAATGGTGATCTTTTGGGTTATTACGTGGGATACAGGCTGGAGCCTCCCCACTCCTCATCTTCAGGCTCGGGATCCTCCTCATCATCTTCTTCATCCTCTTCCTCTTCATCCTCGTCTGTTTCTTCCACATCCTCCCACTCCCCATCTCCTCCTGCATCCCCTTATTTCTCTTCTTCGCCACCTTCATCAATGCCTCATGCTGATGAATATATCTTCAAGACTGTGGAAGCTTCTGGGTCCTCAGGTAAGCAGAAGTACTTTTAAAAAGGGATAGATTATTACTATAAAAAAGAGATACTTTATAAAAATTGGATAACCAAAGGGATAGAGGATAGAGATGGGATAACCAAATGCACCTTGCATTAGGTTATCCCTTCTCTAACTCTAGATTGTATATACATACATACATACTAATATTTTACACGGCGTCCAAATTTTAGCCACTCCAACAGCGTAAAATCTAGGTTTAACTGTCTATATGTAGTATGTGATTATATTTTTTTTCTTTTTCTTTAGTGTTAAAATAAATTCTTTGTATTAACCCCACTTTACAGTATTAATCAGTTCCAGAGAATCACTTCCAAAGTGAATTCAATTGTATGTTGATTTGTTATTATTTATGAAACAGGAGCATAAATGCCAATCAATTCAATGTATTCCACAGGGCCAATCCATATGGGAAATTGTGGATTATAATTATTACATATTTACAAATATAGGGTGAACACAATTTGAAATGCTAAAAAGCAGGTGCAAAATCAGCTGAGGTTGTAAGTCATTTCTATCATATGTTGAGCCAATTGTAAAGTGGGTGTCTACTGTATTCATAATTGAAGAAATACCCACTGGTACCCCAGGAAAACTTTTATTTTACTTACATATCTTGATTTTGCGTTGTGATGCCTGAGTAAAGTCAATAAACCTCACAATCTGTTATCCCCTCTTTATCTCTGGATGTTATTTTTTTTAAATTTCCTCACCTCCGTAAACAGCACTATATATTTTGTCTTTACATTGGGGTTTTTGATAACATGTAATGAACAAATGTACACAAACATCCATGCCCTGGATAAGGGTAACTTACCCTGGCTGGACTCGAACCCGCGACCTTTGGTTTGGCAGGCGAGGACTTCACCCTGCAGACACAGAGGCCAGCAAATATATTATGTACTTATATTTCAGTCCCTCCAACTGTGTAAAATCTCAGTTTTTACTGCCTGTGTATAATATGTGTGACTATGTTTTTTTTTCTTTTTCTTAGTTGCTGGCATTAATTCTATGTTTAGTTTTGTTCTCTCTTCTAATGCATACTTATTAATTTAAAAAATTTAATTCCCAGGAGGAGGTTATGGAGGGAGTAGCAGTGGTGCTAATAGTGGTGGTATAGGCTTAGGTAGAATGGCATTACTCCAAGGCCTGGGAAAATACACTACATATACAGTTGTGGTCCAGGCATTCAATAGTCGGGGTACTGGCCCTGCTTCGCAGCCTGTTGTGGCCAGAACAATGGAGGATGGTGAGTTGCTCTTGTAAAGAATAGCTTTGAATCAAGATATTTTTGCCAATAATTTAGTGCTTCTCTAGTTCCTCAAAAGTTATTTAATATGTCTCTAACAGTATCATCTTGCTAAATATCTATTTCATGCTATTTTATAATATAGTTCTTTCATAGGTTATTTCCATGTCTTAATGGCAAGTTCACTCATCTCTTAATCTTTCCCTCATGTGCTGTACATCATTATACCTTTCATATGTGACATTCTGCTCCTATCTGCAATTTTTATTGTGAATTCAAGCGTCAATTACAATTATGAGTTTTCTGTACCCTCCTGTTGAATTGTTTCCTTGAAAACTTTTATTGCTCAATGAAAAATTGTACTTTCATCTAAGTAATTGGTTGCTATCCACATAGCATGATGAACTTTTTCTGTTCCAAAATCAGGAAAAAGAACTTTTTCTATTTCTAATTACTTATTGCCCAGCTTTGATCATATCTCTTGTCCAAGCATTTCTGTGAAGTGAGCAGTTCTTTATGTAAATAAGTATGTAATTAAAAGAGATTATGTTAAATCGTGCACCCAATTCTCATTTTTTACTATTATAAATTTTGGCAAATTTTTATTGCAGATGTTGATGTTTCATGCATATTAATTAGGCTTTTTCTTTGACCTTTCAGCCCCAAGTATGCCACCAGAAAATGTGCGATGTGTAGGGTTGACATCTCAGTCTTTACAAGTGGCATGGGATCCTCCACCAGTTGAAGGACGTAATGGTATTCTTCAGGGATACAAAGTTACTCACCGACCTGCTGAATACATTTTTGGTAAGTTTTACTCGAAAAGCACAGACTTTTAATTGAATGGTTTGCGGCGTAACTTCGTGAAATTGCCTCATATTAGAATGAAAAAACTTTGTAAATTTCACATTAATTTTATTAACACGACCAATTTCATCGCTGCACGACATCATCAGGACCTGATGATGTCGCGCAGCAATGATTTGGTCGTGTTAATAAAATTAATGTGAAATTTACAAAGTTTTTTCATTCTAATACACAGACTTTTATGTATAGTCTTAAACGCAGTGTGGGTCATTTTGCCATTTTTGACCAATTGATGACTCAACATTTTGTTGATGTGAAGAACCGATCCCTTGTTGTGTTTAGAAGGAATTATTGGATTTCTTAACTGGCTACACAGCCTGTCCAGGTTACCATGCCATTGCTCGAGCCAGAACATTTTCTCTTGGAGTTTAGCCTAAGGAGTGAGTGTAGTATGTATGTATGGGTATCCTTTAACCCTTCCTTGGAATTGAGTGAGTGCTTTTGAAGGGTTTCAGGTTGAAAGGCTGGGGTTGGTTGGCAATGGAAAGACTCAACAGGAGAGGCTGGGGAATCCTTCCATTCCAGCAAACCAGCGCAGTAATTTGTCTCGAACCTGTGCCGTGATCCCTTATGTTATAGCCATGGGAGATGATTTTCTCTATCATGTGAATGGTTATGAATATTCAGGAATTACAGTAGGTACCTATAAATTTTAGTCCTGACCATGCATTCTCAAATATCAAGTTCCTCCATTTGAATCTCATTGTTTGGCACTGAATTTTGAAAAAATATATTTTTGAAAATAAAAATATGTATGTAATTCGTATTGCAAAATATTAGCAATGTGTGTGTACTTTCGTATTCGTATTGCAAAATATTAGCAAGTGTGAATACTTTTCATGATTAGTATATAATGTTTTACAAAGCATAGAAATAAAAAGTATAATTGATTTTGTCACCCCTCTAATGATTACTATTTATCAATTTGTCTTTTATGATGCAACAACTATTTTTGATGTAATCAAGATGGTGAATTTCTTGTTATTTTTAGAAAGTGAGCTGGAAGATGAAGATAAAGAAATGCAAGAAAATGAAGGGGGAATAGTGGATACAGGAATTGAGACTAAGGTGACCATGGCTCAGCGGACAACCCTGCCTAATCTTCTTCGCTACACTAACTACAGCTTATCAGTTTTAGCATTCACTGCCAGCGGAGATGGAGTCAGGAGTCCTACACTCTACTGCCGCACAGAGGAAGATGGTAAATTCATGTCTCATTGTTATTGAATAAAGTCTTTGGAAAATAAAATTCCCCAATGCCCTTAAATGACTATTTTATTTTTTTTAAATTTAATCTGAATAATGAAAACTCTGGATGATGAAGAATTCTAGCTCCTCCTCATAATTTTATGCGCGTCTTTCTTCTGGAGCACTTAATAAGTCATTTAAAATGTAGGAAATAATTTTAAGTATATAAGAAAAAAATGTCTAAATGCCACGTGAAAATATAATTATATTTTGCATTGCAGTTCCTTCAGCACCAGCTGACATCAAAGCTGTAATCAGTTCATCCAGCAAAATAATGGTTGCCTGGCTTCCTCCAATGAGACCAAATGGGGTCTTGGTTGCATACACTCTTTATACAAGTGTACTTGAGGAAGGTGGCTCTCCTGGTAATGCTGGAAAAGAGGTTAGCTTTCATCTGCTACTTTTTTTTGCATGCAGAACATTAAATCTTCAAATTGTTGAATATATTTTTGTAGGTAATGTATTTATTTTTATCCTTATTTCATCCCTTTCAAAAAGCCATTGCATAGTATGATATTTTATGACATGTATACTGATTTTTTTTCCTGGAGGAAATGGGCCGTAAGTAAAAGGTTTCATATTAGGGAGTAGCATACAAATTTTGAATGCATCTTCTTCTGCATCTAAGGTCCCTAGGTCCTAAACCCATGGGCCTGAAGATTATTAATGGGTTGCCTCCAGAGGTAAAAAATGAGGGTAGCACTACGGTCTTTAAGAAGAAACTACATAGTGAAGTTTCTGAAAAAAATCTATTTTATTCGGTTAATTATCTTCTGCATTTGTAACACATAATTTATATATTCGAATTTAATTTTTATTGATTATGTATCTAAATTTAAGTGTCCTATATTTGTATTTTGTACACAACCCACAGATCTCTGGACAAATAAAAATATTATTATTATTAATTAAGTCAATGACATTTAACATGTGGAAATTGAAAGATTGTGCCTTAGAAACAGTTTTGCTCATTAACATTTTCATCTGGTTAGAAAAAAAAAGTGAAATTCATTCGTTAGAAAAGGGAAGGAAAATCTATCATGCCTAAATTTTATTTTGGTGGAATTTGCCAGCATAGGCCCACACCCTAAGCTATTCCTCTTTATTTTATGTCTCTGCATGCATATGTAAATACATATGTAGCTTGTGGTTCATCAGAATTTTTTGAAGTTTCGAGTCTATACCTTATTTCACTTTTTTAGGGAGGTCGTAAGCGAACTTTGGGTCCAAATATTGAGGCATATGAGGCAGCGCGGCTTAAAGAGAGTGCAACATATCAATTTTGGGTGACTGCATCCACACGTATAGGGGAAGGTGAAAGCACTCGAGTGGTAACTGTATCACCGTCTTCTAAAGGTGAGTAAACTAAACCTATGAATTTATACACATTGAAATTTTATTTGTGCTGATGGATAAAGTTTTTTGTGTGAAATGTTAATATAAAAGCATTTCGGCTTGTTGTATGTCCAAGGATGTCAGTTTTGTATCCTTATATATATTAGTCAAGGCTTTGCTACTGATCCAAAGCCTAGTATAGTGTCCCATATAACTTCTTTTAATATTTAATCCTCTCTTGTTTTTAACAAGTATTTTACTTCTTCACAGTACCTGCAAGGATAGTTTCATTTAGTCGCTCCCTGGTTACACCATGGAAGCAAGATCTAACGCTAACGTGTAGGAGGGTTGGAGTTCCTTTGCCTCAGGCTGTTTGGAAACTTCAGGGAAAAGTTCTGGAGCCCATTAGTGGAAGAAAGCAGGTGAGATGTGGTGAAGTTGAATGAAGTCTGGGATAACATGGCTGGTCCTTGAGGTAAATACATAAATATGTGTATAAACCAAAGGAATCAGTTATTTTTTGCTCTCTTTTGAACTTTGTTTTAAGGCAATTTATGCCTCTTCAGGTACCTAATCTTTATGCAGTCAGGGAGCACTGTCTTGTTAAATTTGGGTGTATTGAGAATCTATTTCATTTCATGGAGCCCTGAAATAAAATATTAATTTTATCCATGAAGTTTTATCAAATGCTACAAAAACAGGTCTTGGGTTTTTGATATGAAAAAGAAATAGAATTCTTAGTGTATTTAAAAATTCTCGAGAGAAAATAAATATTTACCAGCATGTAATGTTTTCTTCTCATTGTGACATTAATTTATTCTATCATGTCTGTGGACTAATTTTAAATTGCCAAACTATTTTTTAGGTAACCAAAGATGGCTCCTTGCTCATTCGAGATATTCAGCACAGTGATGGGGGAAATTACACCTGCAGTGTTGAAAATGTGAATGGGAAAGATGAAATAGCCTATGCAGTTAAAGTTAAAGGTTGGTAAAATGTATAAACTGCACTCATTTAATGACTAATTTAGCTCTTTGTTTGACGCGTCATAAGTTCTTTCATTTCACATTGTAAATATTCCAAAACAGATACACTAGAAAGGAAAATTTACCAAGTGCCCCCTACAATTTTGACTTGAATTGATAGTGTAGCATGGCAAGTTTTCTATGTCTTCATGACCAAGGAGCAGAGAAATAAGCCTTAGCCTTAGAATTTCCATGGCCATAACCCATTTTTCTGAAAGGGGCCCCCTTCTTACCACCCCTCAGCAAGGAATCTCTGCTGGTAAGCCATGGAATGGTGGCAGGTGGCCGGGGCCACAATGACAGGCCCAAGTTTCGGCTGACTTATGGGATGACGATGCACTGTATGCTCCAAGGGCTATGTTACAGTTGTCATCAAATACTTTATGGTGTAAATTTTACACTTTGTGACAGGTTCATGATTTCTCCGGCCTTGGTGATGCTAACTTCATGCTGAAAAGATGCTACAATGAGATAAATTGTACAGTGAACATGGTCCGTGATCAAGTAGTAACACCAATATCATATTGTACAATGCTTGGAATAACATGTAGTGTCAGAATGAATGATGATTAAAATCACAAATTATTGTATTATTTTTTCCATTTTTTTCTCAGTGCACCAGAGATTGTTTACTTCTCATCAGAGTGCATAAATCAATCAATCATTTCTTAGCACATTATATTTGCCATCGTATAGTGTCGGTAGCTTGCAGCTACCCACAAATAGGTGCCTTGACCAGCAAAGTAGAAGGTGAAGCAATACAAAAGCACATCAGACTACCGTTCAAAAACATTTTGACCCAAATTATTTTTTTAAGAATGCAGTGATTCCCAATGCATATTCTCTCATCATTTTATCACGAGTGATGGTGGATTTCTCTAATAGGGTGGTTTCCTATTATTTTTTATTGCCTAATTTGAAATATTATTACTCCTGGAGTACGTATTTCACACTTTTAGATTCTTAAATGACGATATCTATTTTTCGCTATGAAATGAAAAGTGAAAATTTTCAATACCCTATCAAACTAAGGAAACATTCCGACCATAGGCATTTTTATTTATTAAGAAATGTTTCCCTAAGCTCTTCGCCACACGCATGCATTGGTGATCTCAAACGCTGTAAAACTCCTGTCTACTCATATAGAATCTCGGTCCCTGTGATGTCATGTGGAGTGGCATCGCATGGGTACCAATCTGGCCTATTTCAAATGAGGTTAAAATCGACCATTACCATTCGTCTACACTGGGATTTCTGAAACCAAATACAGTGAAACCTCGATATAACGACACCCCACGGTGCACTAATAAACACTCGCTATAGCGAATTGTCGCTTTACCGGAGGTGGAGCAAATAATAGCCAATATACCTGTTGCGAACAGATATACCGGAACAGGAGTGGTGCGGCGACAGATAAACATCTATCCGATAAACGTAAGCATAAATCCAGACGAAAGGCGATGTTTTTTTGCATCACTAAATTTCCTTACTCAAATAACCACTAACTATTCAAACAATTTATAAGCGCCGCACTGAATAAAAATCATGCAAAGCATTGTTTTGTCATCATTATATTTATCGAACGACAGTTTACCACATAAATTTGAGACTGAGCACTCCATTAACTTCATTTCTAACAGATCGCTAGCAATTACAGAGGTTAAGGAGTCTTCATGAAAGTCTTCCGGCGGTAAAACCCTCGCTATGGTGAGAGCCAACACCGAAAGGGTCTCGTAAAAACGAATTTTTTAACACGCTTATTATAGGGTCAATTGACGGTGCATCGGCTATCTCTCGTAATAGAGGGGGTGTCGCTATAGCCCGTACTCGCTTTAACGAGGTTCCACTGTAGTTTGTATATTATGAATACACTAATGGTGGGCAACAAATTGCAATCAATGCCTTCGTTTTCTCTGATGAAGGAAACTACCCTATTTTGATTAGAGAACTCCACCACTGATAAATTAATTAACCACACCAATATTAGAGACTAATATTAGATCGCCAGGTATTTCATAAGCTGCTCTACTTGTGAAGTGGATGCCACCGCACTACCCTGGTTCTTTAAATTACCTGGCCTGAAGTCCATGGTCCCCCTTTTGCAGTGAAAAATTTTTTGTATTCAATGCAATTTAATTGAGTGAACGAGTGGAGCTGGAAATTTGGTATTCTACTGATAATTGATTTTTAGGCAATAAAGTTGCTGAGATGATCTTTTTCCTAATTTTGCAGTTCCTCCAGAGCCCCCAGTACTGTCTGTTTTTGCATCTTATGCTGACAGTCTTCATCTCCAATGGACCACCAAGAACAATGGAGGAAGTCCTATTCTAGGTATTCCAGTTGTTTATCACTTAATTTGCTTCAGAAATTTTGTATTGCTGAAGTGCTTCATTTGTGCTTTTGTACTGAATTTTCACTTGCATCATTTGCAATTTTTTGGTTTTCTGAGGATTTGTATCTAATAGTTAAGATCTTTGAACCCCAGATATGTAAGTGTTTTTATATTGATAGCTTTGTATTCATTGTAAAGAATGAAGTTCATTCCCTTCCACCAGGAATCGAGTGCCTTGAGACTAAGCGGGTAAAGTGAGGAGTGAAGGAAGAGTTAAGAGAGAGAGAGAGAAGGAAGTCTATCTGAGAAGCTTACTGTATAATTAATTCATTTGAGAAAATTAATTTTCTTATTAGATAAATAATTTCCTGGGGTATTTTCAGAATTATTTTTTTATCAAACTCAGTATAGACATTTTATATTTTGCGTGGAGATGAATTTATTTTCAGAAATAAATTTTGTTGATATTATGTATTTGATTTCCTTGGAAAAGATTTTAAGATTCATTTTTTTTATTAAAAAATAATCAGTAAAGTTACTTCATCTTGTTCAGTGTGAAATAAAAACAATTCTTCTCACAAAACTACTTATTTCACATTTCTTCATAATGGTTAGTGAGCGCCATTACCAAAATTACCAGAGTATGAATGCGTACAAGCAACACTCTTTGTAATTAGTATTTATTGTATTTAACATAATGCATAGATGAATATGCTCATACTATTTTCAACTTTAAATAAGCTGATATAACGTGTACTCTCTCTTTAGTTTGCATTTCAATTTAATGGTCATTGAAGGGGTTAAGGGGTAATCCGGTAATTAACCTCACTTCAATAAAGTAAACGAGAGTAAATTCGACCACGTTTATTGCGATGGTAAGCGATACACTTGCTCAATGTCTCTCACGCGCGATAGTCCTTCTCCGTTGCCATTTTGTCCGTGTCCCTCTCTCGCGGCGCCTTCCTGGCGCTAAGTTCTGCATACCCTTGGTGGTAGCAGCAGGGACCTCGGGGTCCCAGGGCAACGACCTCAGCCAGGTGGCTGGCCTTGGTGATGGCACTTGAAATTAAGAGCTCTGCCACAGCCACTAAATTTGTCTTACTGTGTTTTTGGTCAGAGTTTTTGGAAGTGCTTCCCTACATGAACATTTTTTTCAACAGAAGCATGTTTCACGCAATAATTGGGTGTTGATGCATCATTTGTAAGGACTTTAATTTCTCATTCAACCTCAACCCTCCCTCTCTTATCACTAGTTTCCATGGTTCCAATTGCATAAATGGGAAACCTATAATGTGAAAGTGGACTGAACATATGTTCTTATTGTAGAGATGTGTCATGGAGGTAGCAGCATCTAGATTTTGACTCTGGTGGTGACCAGGCATGTGTCAGGAAGAAACGTTTGCATTTAAACTGCTGTATTGGGAAAACATGTGTGTTGAGATGCATTGCCTAAAATCAGCATCGCTAATGAGGCTTCATAATTTTATGTAATCTAGCTATACTCTGTATCCTATGTGTTTCAGGTTATGTGATCAACTACAAGAGAGATTATGGTGACTGGGAAGAGCTTCAGATTGAGTCATCAGTGGCATCTCATATCTTAAGGGGCCTATGGTGTGGCACACACTATCAGCTCTATGTTACTGCTTATAATCGAATTGGAACTGGACTTCCCAGTGATATAGTTAGTACCCACACTGAAGGGACAGGTGAGATTTTACGTTGGTATTCCTCATAAGTATTTCTATGTATATATATTCTACGTGGCAAGATTCAGTGATGTCATGAAATTATCAGCAAAAGGGGTAAACCCATCGATATTTTGCAGCAAATAGCTGGAGGAGTAGGTGATGGATTGTAAAATGGAAAAATCTGGGTCTCTTTATTTTTAAAAGTCTATTGCAATCAACAATTACAAGAAATGGCAAACAAGCCCTTTCCCTCCCATAGTGAGAGGATCTTCCTGATCAAGTAAACGAACCAAAACTCTATAGTTACATCACCAACTCATGAAAAGTGGAAGGCAACTTTCACATTTTCTTATTTTTAGTTTATAGTATTTCATTTTCATTGCTTAAATTTTCAAAAGCAATGAATGATTTTTGTTATGGTTTGATGATAAATATATTAAATAATGCATGAGTTATCTCAAAAGTGATGGGTTCCAAAGCATTACCCTGTTTAAAGTATGCAATGTAAATTATGCAGGAGCAAAGTTTTGTAGCTAAGTTGTGCGTGAATTATATATATTTTTTTAATAATTCTCTTTGCTTTGCTTCTAAAAATCAGTCGAACTGACAAGGGGAATACACGACCTTCGCATCGCCGATCGAGCTCAAATTTTGCGAATCGGTAGTTTATGGGTACAAATGTAATATGCTGAAGCGAGACGACGCACTTCTCGTAAAATTCCGAGAAAAAAGCAATTAAAAATCGTTAAAAATGTAAGTACGCTATATAAACTGTTTTGAACGCCCGTGTTAAACAACGGAGCGGCAGCCCAGTGGATACGGCGTCCGACTGTGGAGGTGAAGGTAGCGAGATCGATCCTCGCTCAGGGAACTTTTTTTTGTGTTAATTTTTAAGAATTTTATTGTTTAAATTTTTAAAGTACGTTTTCTTATCTTCGTTACTACTATGGAATATATTTTTAAAAGAGTTTTTTAACATATTTAAATCAGGAATGGATCAGCTTGGGATTAGGAACTGAGGATGAAGGGTGGATAGAAACCCGGCGTCGGCATTAGCCTGCTCTTAACGAAAGGCGCCAAGGGGACCACGGCTTAACGTCCCATCCGACGGACGGTGTATTGCACAACTAGTGTAATCCACATTACACGCAGGGATTGAATTTAGGAATGCCCCTTAATTCTTTACCGAGATTTGGATGTGGAAGGCCAGTACACTGCCTCACCACTCCAGTTAATCCTTTATTTGCAATTTTCAGGATGGAACTCATCATAAAGACATGCAAAGCAAAGTGATTTGCGGCACCACGAACAAGCAGAAAAGGCTGATCTATCGGAATGTTGAACGCGTGGTTCGCAGCTAATATAATTTTTATCGATGAGCAGCTCCCAGCAATAGTGCCACGCACACGTTAACTCATCCGTAGGAATATCCAAGGATAGAGTCTCTATGTTCAAAAGAAGTGTGTACCACTAACGTATCAAAGCGATTAAACCAAAGGAAAATATCACTTAACACACTGTATCTTATGTACATTCACTCCAAGATGGCTCTCTGCCTAACAATCTACTATTTATCTCTCCTCACCATAGTATCAAATCAGCAAAAAAAAATCAAAACAAAAACAAACATGCTCACAGACAAATAAAACACAACAAATAAACTCAAAAACAGAAAACAAACCAAACACATACAAAAGTGATTCCGGTCATAAATACACATACATCACCCCTTTCCGCTCATGCCCGTCGGCCGCGAAAAAGGGAAAAAATTTGCAAAACTTTCCCCAATTATTCGATTCTTCTATTACAGGTTAATCAAGTACCCACATAACATTATATGTTTCCGGGAAAATTAATGAACATGCATGTTTGCTTCGAAGCTCGCTGGCACGAGACAATTTTTCGTAAATGTAAATGACGTGTGTTTTCCTTCAAAAATTATGGACAGTCGTTGCAGTTGTGGAAAAAACGCCTTTTCTAGTTGTTCGTGGTGCCGCAAATCACTTTGCTTTGCATGTCTTTATGATGAGTTCCATCCTGAAAATTGCAAATAAAGGATTAACTGGAGTGGTGAGGCAGTGTACTGGCCTTCCACATCCAAATCTCGGTAAAGAATTAAGGGGCATTCCTAAATTCAATCCCTGCGTGTAATGTGGATTACACTAGTTGTGCAGTACACCGTCCGTCGGATGGGACGTTAAGCCGTGGTCCCCTTGGCGCCTTTCGTTAAGAGCAGGCTAATGCCGACGCCGGGTTTCTATCCACCCTTCATCCTCAGTTCCTAATCCCAAGCTGATCCATTCCTGATTTAAATATGTTAAAAAACTCTTTTAAAAATATATTCCATAGTAGTAACGAAGATAAGAAAACGTACTTTAAAAATTTAAACAATAAAATTCTTAAAAATTAACACAGAAAAAAGTTCCCAGAGCGAGGATCGATCTCGCTACCTTCACCTCCACAGTCGGACGCCGTATCCACTGGGCTGCCGCTCCGTTGTTTAACACGGACGTTCAAAACAGTTTATATAGCGTACTTACATTTTTAACGATTTTTAATTGCTTTTTTCTCGGAATTTTACAAGAAGTGCGTCGTCTCGCTTCGGCATATTACATTTGTACCCATAAACTACCGATTCGCAAAATTTGAGCTCGATCGGCGATGCGAAGGTCGTGTATTCCCCTTGTGAGAGCGAAAGCTATCCATTTGTAATTGCAACGTATTTTCATGATTTCAAGCCTGAATTTTCAACTACATAGATTTAATTTTTCATGAAAAAAATCAATATGTACTTTCACTCTCCTTTGATACAATTCATTTGTATGGATATAACTTCAATATGATTCAGTATGGGTGCGAATCAGGGGTTAAGTGGGGTTGGTTTTCAACTTTCTGAGGTGTCTTAGTGGTATGCAATACCTCTCAGCAATAATGCATATTTTTAGACAAATAGCTTTAAGATATTCACCATTTATCTTTAACATTGTTTGTTGATCTGAAAAACAACTGCTTTGGATTACTATGCACCATGATAACTATCACCCTTAAAATTTTTCCATGAATTCCAGGGAGAGGTGGGGACTTTAGCTGCCCCCACCCCTCCTTCAATCTGTGCCAGCCATTAATATTTTATTTTCATCTTAACAGTTCCCACGAAACCACCTCAGGCACAACTCTTGACAGTGAATGCCACCGCTGTGACTTTGTGGTTGGATGCTTGGGGAGATGGTGGGTGCCCCATTCTCTACTATGTGATTGAATATCATGAGGTAGATCGGACGAAAGGGTCTGGGTCCAGTGATGGGTCGGGATCTGGAGGGAATGCTGGGGCTGGCGGTGCAGTGGGCATTGGCCGTAAAAAAAGTGGTGTCGCCAGCAATGGCAGTGGTGGTACAAATGGAGAGTGGATTCTTATATCGAACAATGTCCAGCCAACGGAACGTGCTTTCAGCATTTTGGACCTTATGCCTGCCACTGGTTATGTGGTGCGTGTTACTGCTCACAACAATGCAGGATCTACAGTGGCTGTATATAACTTCACAACCCTCACACCGGAGGGAGGTGAGTGATTTTGATTTTCGTGAGTGCATTTGGTGGATTATTTTTGGTTCAAAGATCCTTAAAGATGTACCTGGAGGAGTGGAATTTCAGAATGAATGTTTTTATGTCTTTAGGGTTCGATCAAATGGCAATCACTGTAAAAAGTTGAGAATTAAAAGTTTGAAGGAGCAGAAATTATAAGACACGGTCTCAGGCGTTACTTTGTGGAATTGCTTCATGTTGAATGAAATTAAATAACTATGTTTTATTCCACACTTTGTTTTAAATCGTACGACCGGTTTCAACACTTAGTGTTATCATCAGGTACAATTAGATGGGTGGCACGCTCTTAAATAGGTAAACGTGGGTGGAAGGGGAGGGATCAAAAAGGGGGGGGTGGGTGGGAAGGAACATTGATGGCGGGTAAAGCTGATTTTTCCTGAATTTTTGTAAAGTTGTACCTGATGATAACACTAAGTGTTGAAACCGGTCGTACGATTTAAAATAAAGTGTGGAATAAAACATAGTTATTTTATTTCATTCAACGAGCAGAAATTAAGCTAATCCTCAGGGCTGACAGCTATACTTCATATGATGGAAAATTCGTTTTATCGTGTCTTTATTGTAGCGTTCAAATGCATTTATAGAATTTTTCACTTTGCTAATGAGCCATAATTAACTGGAAAGATAGTTAAAGCACTAATGACATGTAAAGTAGTTTGGATAATGCTAAGATGGTACTGGAGGGATAAGGGTTTAGGGAATATGAAATATCTTTGCAGAATATTAGTAATAAAAATTGATTTCCTTTCTGGACAAGGTATAATTCACAGCTTTTTGTACGAAAATATTTTAGTTGTTTACATTACTCAAGGTGTAATCATGATTACCTGGACATGCACTAATGACTTAAAAATAACAGTCCTGAATAAGTCCCTCAAGGATCATGTCTATAGGCTATTCCAGGAATTATTTACAAATTGTTACAATAGTAAATAGTTAATGTTTAGTTAAATCAAAACTTGAAACTTATATGAGGTGAAAGGGCTCCGTATTATCAATGAAAGATGTAACAAAGTGTCTTTCATTGCTAATAATGTTTCTGAAATTTTGTGGGCACAAATTTGCCAGTTCACTCCCATTAACTTCATATAATGTGGCACTTATTTATATTGCACTTCTGTGAACAGTTTTGTACCTGATTTAATTTTAATCATAAAATTTAAATTGCTTCTCTCTTTTTCAGTTACCGTTAGCCCAGAAATAGTTTCTCCAACCACAACAGTTGCTCCTGTAACCCTGTATGCTAACTTGAAAATCATCATTCCTATATTTGTGGCATTATGCTTTGTGATTGGCCTCATAGCTGTAGCTATTTTTATTCAAAGAAAAAGTGAGTTAATATATACTTACATGATCTCTGTAATTATGTTGTATGTTTTATCACTCATTCCCGTTAATTCTTTTGGGTATTTAGATTCAATAGTGTATAAATACTGAAAATGTGTAATTATGGGCTATCATGACCATTTTCATAGAAATCAATTCGTAGAACTATAAAGGTTTAATTATCAAGCATGAGACTATTCCACTTTTTTTTCAGTTACAATTACAGTTTAGTTCCTGGCATTGGGTCTCAGCTCCACTTACTATAATCAAGTGTTTCATTTTCAAAAGCTGTTAATGATTCTCTGTCGGGTATAATGAGAACTAACTTAATTGATTCATCAAGTTATCTTGCAATCCTTTAAATGATGTGCTGCAAATTTTGCTGGACAAAAATTTTCAATTTTTTGCTCAAATTATTTCCATTCTGATTCTTTTTAGCGTAGGTTCAGATTTTGGTTATAATCTCATATGAATTGGTTGATTCAAGAGCTGAAGAACCATGTATCAATCCGTATTTATTTTCTACCTAAACTTGAATACTTTTATGCTTTTTGATAATTGCATGTTCTGTTCTGAAAAGTGTCAGTTTTTTCATGACTATGTTACCACTACATATTGATGCATGAAGTATTCCATTTTCATATCTTATTAGTTGTAAACTTTTTGTTTGAGTGAAATAAATTTTGTGTATGGTTTTTGATGATAATTCTAAATGTTTTGTCTTTTAGAAATGACTCAGGCACAAGAAGAGCCTCAGGAGAATCGTGGTACAATGGGGGAGTCACCGTCAGTTGCTCAGATGCAGAATCAACAAAATCGAGACCAGCAGTATTTGGCAGTGGCTAGAGGTTCACATCGTGCTCAAAGTGTCGATGCAACTTCATTTAAAGCAGAGTCATCTGCAGGTATAAAGTTTGACTTTAGTAACCATATCAATTTCATCTGAGCTGTGTATCATCCTAGAGATATAGACACTAGTGTTTTCATCTTTCAACTGTCACAATTTGAGTTTCTATATAGAGAAAACCTAATGTACCTCCACTCTCTTTTGTATAGGGAGACATAATGCTATAAAGCTGATAGGAGATCCATGTTGTCTCTTCTGACCCATTCCTTATGATTCAGGCAGGGGCGCCGACTTATAAAAAATATTGGGGGGGCCCATATCGGAGGGTTTTCCCCGAGAAGAGGTTAAATTCAAAGTGTGTTGCAGCACCGAAACACTATCATGATTCACACCACCTGATTCAGTTAACCTGCTTAACCTTATAATTATTTGTTTTAACAGATTGTTGAATTTATTTTAAAAGGTAACTATCGTCAAGCATGGGAAATATAAATTATCAATATATTTTTGTGATTTCACAAAGCATAATATAACTTAATTATTTTCTTGGATTATTGAGGGGGCTCAGCCCCCCCAAACGAATCTTTGAGGGGGCTCGGGCCCCCTCAGGCCCCATGGAGTCGGCGCCACTGGATTCAGGAGAGCAATGCCTCTACTGGCTGTAGTTGAGTGGTGGTGTGATTAATTTTGAGCCTCCCAAATGAATAATGACAAGGTTCCCACTCAACCGTGAAAACCTTAAAACCGTGAATAAGCCGTGAATTTAGTCTACCGTGAAAAAAACCTGGAAATAGCCGTGAATTTCGTCATATAACCTTAAAAATCTCTCAAGCTTGATTTTAGAACTACGATTGAAAGAGAAAAGAAAAATTGATGTATCATCGATCATGTTTCAAAGTGAGTCATGCGTAGACACTGTCCATGCATTTATCTGCACACGTATATTCTAAGCGCAATTATTGGTCCGTGTGCCATGACGACACATTGTCCTTAAGCCTGTACCAAAGCCAGAAGACTGGTAATCAAAGTGTTCATTAACCCTGGCGAAAATTCAGACACTCCTTAATTTCCCTGGCAACCTGGTCCCTCCATTTTCCCGCTCACAAACTTAAGCCGGAGCTGAATTTTGCCCGCGACGTCAAGAGAGGTGGCGCTTTCATTGCTGCGTTTGCATTCACTGCGTCTGTCGCGTTTGATAAATTTTTAGTTAACGTACGGACGGTGATTTTTACGTCATCAATATTTCTGCCTAAAAATGGCTTATCAACAGACCGTGAATTTGACGACATTTAGACCTTGAAAACATGGAAAAAACCGTGAATTTTGTTAGAGTGGGAACCCTGAATGATGAAATTCACGTTAACTATCATTGGAAATATTAACCCTCGACTGGGAATGGGATTGTGGACCTCTGACTTTCTATGCCATTCCGTTGACCACTATGTAATCTTCATTCCTTCATCCCCAAAATTTAGCACCTATGTTGCACTATGAACCCAGGTAAAATTGTGGGAATTAGGGAATATGGATGTCACAGTGGTCTGCAGAGTGGCCTGGAAAGCCAGAGGTCCAAGAGTCAATTCCCAGTCCAGGGTAAATTTTTCCTGTGGCAATTTATGGAAATTTAAATAATTTGGGTAATGTTTTCTTCTCCCAAAATAGAAAATTCTAAACAGCTGAATCACCTCAGTTATATAAAATGAATAAAAATAATTAAAATTCCTTCTTGCTTCAGGGTGAGCATGCAAACACACTATATAAGCTTTTATAGGGAAAGATGTCTCTAGTTTTCGATTGGTCTGCATCCCATCATTCTCAAGAGAGGAGAGGTACACATTAGAATGGAAGACTGGATGAGTATATGGCTGTATAAGTGATCTGGTGGAGGGAAGGGATGAATAGAGGGTAGGAGAGGTAGGGGAAAGGTGTGGGTGGGGGTAGTGAGTGAGGAGAAGAGGATAGGTGATCCCTGATACACCAAACACGCAAAAAGCCTAATTGGAATCCTCAGAACAACAGTTAGCATATCGATTATCAGTCAAAGGTCAAGCAGTATTCCTAGGTGCTGTTAATAGTGAACTCTATTTTTTGTGTTCCCTAATGGGTAATAGTTGTTGTACAGTGAGTCCTCATTTAACGTCACTTACTGTTCCTGAAAAATGTGACGATAAACGAAATGACGTTAATCGAAGCATAGTATCCCATAAGAAACAATGTAAAAAGTGAATATAGGCTCCCAGGCCTCACAATTCCTACGCGAAAAAAATGTTAGCATATCATATCTGGGGCATTTTTTACGGTGGGAATGCCAAACTATCGCATAAATACGAGTTCCTGTCTTCATCGACGACAATAGCAGCAGTGACGTAAATCCTTCTCCATTTTTGTATCTTCCAGCATTTGCTTTTCGGCTTCGCTATGGTGTTCGTCCGGGCGAGCGTCGCCTGGGCATCATCCGAGGTTCTTTGAGTACAGTCTAAGAACCTTGGGCATCATCATCGCTGAAACATCGTCGCAGTTACAGGAACCAAAATTATTGTGTACTCGGCGAAAAAAGTGACGACAAAAACTCCGAGTTCTACACGGAAAAATGCCTTGAAATCACTTTTTAGGTTCCTGAAAACCATTATGTCAAGTAAAACCTTGCGCACCTACGCAAGAATTCATTTTGCAGAAATTTTTGCTAAAACCGTAATCACAATTATCAATAACGAACGACCTGCAACGCCCGCCGCTTCGCCTTTTTTTTCGTGCGAAATTTGAAAGACTTGACGTTATCGCGAGGCATAGGTGCGATAAACGAATGACGGTCTCAAAATTTTCGTGACGTTATTGCGAAATGATGTTAAACGGGGTGACGTAGAACGACGACTCACTGTAATTAGAAATTTTCCCTTTACAAAAGGTAAGTACATATTGTATATTCACTGACGTTCAGCTGAATTGAATTACTCTTGCACCAGGAAATAAGAGAAGCCATGCACTCCTGTAGGTCAATCATATCTTTGTCCAAATCAAGAGGATGGAAAAATTTTATGTCATCTGCCTTGATTGGATTCTTTATTGGATTTGGAGAGGCTCCAATATCTTTGGCAAAAAGTTGGAAATAAAGGGGTCCCAGTGGGATACTTGAGGAACTCACGATGTTGCTTTGGAAGAAAATTTAACAGCATTCTGGATTGTAACTACCTACTAGTACTCTCTTAGTATCTATCGGACAGCTTTTAAACCAGGATAGCATGTAATCAGATATTCCAAAGGTTTTGAGTTTTACCACTAATGGAAAATATTTAACTTTGTTGAAGGCCTTAGAAACATTGCAATATGAGAGTCAACTTAAAAATGATCATGCAAAGAAGAGGTGACAAAGAACTGAAAGGATGTCAGGTTTGTAGAAGTTAATCTGCTCCACCTTAATCCATGCTGATCATGCATACATATTAACATTCTCATTAAGAGTTTAAGTGGGTCACTAACCAGGATTTCAAACCCTTTGGCTAAAACTGACTGCATGACAATGGGCCAATAATCACTAATACAATTCTTATGTCCTGCCGGTTATGGTGTCACAAAAACATATTTGAAGGAACTAGGATATGTGGCAGCTTCAAACAAGTTATTTTAGCAATATTATGGTATGGTATTTGATGGTGGCGACCGTCAGCTATGGTCTTTTCTTCTATAAGGGGAGGGTAGGTAAAAATTGTGAAGAGAAATTCGGCATCAGCATTAGCCTGTTTTTAGTGAAAAGCACCAAGGGGGCCATGGTTCAATGCCCCATGCAGGGTACGGAAAGCAATTCATGAAGTGCCTTCCATAATGCACTCAAGAAGGGATCGGGCAGTCTCTGAAAAATCTCTGCTATCTCTGGGGTTTAAACCCAGACCCTTAGGGTGGGAAGCTAGAACTATAGCCAGCACGACAACCTAATCCTAATGTTCTTGTTGATTATTATTGTATGATTTTTATCCTTTAAGAATTTCTATATCAGCCAAAATTCAATGAAAAATATGGATTTCCTTGATCTATTCTGAAATAACGAAGAAAAAAAGTAATGTGGTTCTTTCAAAACAAGTATCCATTAATCTATCCATTTTTTTCTATCTCTTTATAGATTACATAGAAGATATCTGCCCCTATGCAACTTTTCAACTTTCAAAAGCTCCATATAGTGAGAGTACTTATAGCGGAAATGTGTACAGTGGTCCTTACCATTCAGTGCAAGGCTCATCTTTTGTATACCATGACGTGAAACCAACCCCAATGGATACATACAAGCTCAGACATGTGAGTATCAAGGCAAAGCGTAAGTAAAAAGAATTATTAAAGCCCCTTCTCCTCTATGCGTTTTGTTTTTTTTTTTGGATTAATTGTTACACTCATGATGTGATATATTAGGACTCGTTAGTCATTTAACATTTATTCATGCATGTGGAATCCTCTATTAATTCATTATCAGTGCCATTTAGTTGAGTTGACTATTAGCTATGTTCATAAGCATTTAGTGAATTGCCTTTCTCCTCTCAAAATTGATTCTGGTCAGATGAATCATAAATTTGTGATTAGGCTTTTCAGTGTGTTCAAAAATCATATGAAAAACTATGTGTTAGAGTTGTAGAATTTTTTTAAATTCTGTCTTAAAAACATTAATATTTGAAATATGTTTTATACTCATAGGCAATTTGTTAAAAATAAGCGAGGCAGAGTGATGTGGGCCTCTTTTGGCACATATTGCTACCTGTGTAGAGCCCATGTGCACTTTTCCATCCTGTAGGGATCTCTTTTTCAGCTCAACTCTCCCTGACCATCGCAAACATACAAAACGTTTAACAATGTTCTCACAGCCTGAGGGTTAACCCTCCGTCGGGTGCAATGGATCTGACAGGCACTGCACGAGTGCTTTTTCATTTCTTCGCGCTATTAGGCAGTATAGACCCTTGAAACTCATAGTAGCTGTTTGTTTTGAAACGCTCTATGCAGCCTTCTCGCTTAGTTTGACTTTGGCCGTCTCCACGGAAAGTTGTTTAACTTTGGATCAGAGAAGCTCATTGCGCTTGAACTAGTCACAATTTTAAAGGTATGTATTTTTGATAGGCAGAATATTTTTTAGGTATTTTCAATCGATGTTCCTACGATGTTTACTACTTGATGCTTGAATACATTTAGTGAAACATAACTACCTAAAGAGCACGTTAAATCACACCTAGGTGGATAAGTTCAGAGCCGTATGAAGGGGTGAAAAGGGGTGTATATACTACACGTAAGACATCGTGTAAGTGTTAGACTACACTGATAATAGTGCATTAACATTTCAAGTTGCAGCTCTGAGCCATGCTTTGACTTAATAATGTCTTTTTGTATACACCCATGTCTCGTATAGCGCAAGGGATGCGTACCTTGGGGTCTTTGCGCTATACGAATTTGCGTTATACGAGAGCGTTTTAACATTGGGAAGATAGGGATGCGTTCCTAGTAGCATAGGTCTTGGGTATTGAATTTCCTCTAAAACATCTATATTCCCATAAAAAGCCTTATAAAACATTATTTATATAAATTTTTATAGTTCAAAACATCTTTAAAGATAGTATGCACGCATTCAAAGACTTTTATTCACGTTAAAAAAAAATCTAACGTGCTTTTGAAATTCCCTCCTGTCGTGTGGGTGGGCTAACATCTGCTATCTCAGGGGAACGTAATGCGTTGCCGGCAGTTGACGATTTTTCAAACTATTCTAAAAACAACTATTGTGTCACTCAGGCCCTTTTGTCGCTCATCGAAATGACAGGAAAATGCTACTTTGAATGCCATTTCATAGCTAGCGTAATTTATGAAGGATAAATCATTTTAATTCTAAGTCCTCCGAGTCATTAGCAGCTACGTAAAACAGCCTTCAAATGCCTTGAAACCTGACCCAGGTTTTCCTTCCCTGAAAATGAATGAACGAGATTGCATTCTTTTCCAAAGCAATATCGTCTCGTCAACACTAAAAACTGGTTGAGGGGGAAAGGAGCCGCTTTCAATCACAGCTTGCAGTTCATCAGAAAATGTTGCGGTGACTGCGCTATCAACACTTGCAGATTCACCTGATATCGCCGCACTGAAAATACCTGCTTCCCGTTTAAATTCTGGAACCAACCGGAGCTTTCACTAAATGTCTCGGAGCGATTACCACTCTTGTCTTTTTGTACTGATTCACTATGAACTTTCCGTATGTGTAGACCGCTTGGTTAAAGTTGGTGCGGCTGAGGTCACTGATGTTTTAACTTTGTCTTAAGTCAGAATAAGGCATCGTGCGTTTAAACTTCCGCGCAATATCGCTTTGGCGTTCTCCATTTTTAAAGCAATTGACCTCTTTCAATTCCTCTTCTAGGTTTACAGTTTTTCTTGATAAATTCTTGATTTTTTCTATACGCATTCCTATTTTTTGGCATATTCTCTTGGTTTTTACTCTGTATTGCTCTATCTAAATCACCTTCCACTACTGAGCTGTATTCCTGAGATGCAGAAGGCCTACGACTGCGGGGAGGGAACGAAGTCATTGTGTTTGAGACTCTATAGCGGACCCTTTTATGTGTTGATGGTATTCATGCGCAACTCGGCCACCACTCCATTTCTTCCCCCGTGAATACCGATGACCTTGAAGACTTTAGCGTAGACCCTCTACCTGGAAGTTAATCGCCCGATAACCTATGACGGCAAAAATACGTCTCAAACCGTATTGCTGAAAAAAAATCATTTCCACCAGCCCCACGCTCAATTAACGATCTAAATTATTTATTATCATTCTGTTAAGGAGACGAGATATATTACTTCGGTAGGCCAGCTATCTGGACCCAATGACGAGTAATACTTTTGGCCATTGCACATCAATGGATTTCGATTAATATATAAACAAAAAAGAAGATTTGAGGCAAGCAATAATATTAATATGCGTAAAATGATAGAAATTTCGTGTGTACTTAGCGCAAGTTCACGTTTTGTCACGAGAGCGTTTAAGATTTTTGATTCGGCTACACTGCGT
Source organism: Ischnura elegans (assembly GCF_921293095.1). NCBI lineage: Eukaryota > Metazoa > Arthropoda > Insecta > Odonata > Coenagrionidae > Ischnura > Ischnura elegans. The sequence continues at coordinate 92,174,094 of NC_060249.1, forward strand.
TGCAATGTTTCCCCGAGGAACGAATTTGCGCTATATCGAAATTGCGCTAATCGAAATTGCGCTATACGAGACATGGGTGTACGTGGCTATCAGGCACATTACTCCTGAACTCGGGAGTTCAAATATTGCGCCTGACGGAAGGTTAGGTAGAATTTCATTGTGGTAGCATTTTAATGCAAAAAGAATCTGTTGGTTCTATACCTGTGTATATGCACAATGCCATTAACATTATATCATTCTCTCACTCTGAAAGACATCTCAACTTGCATCAAGCTTCTTTTCTATGGCTTAGGCCTGCAGTTCACCTACGCCACAAATGAATAAAATTGGATAAGTTCTGTGCTCAGATGGATTATCAGGAGTATCTCTACCAGTCACACTCTGCATTATCCCCTTGCATCAAATTGCATAATTTGTCAACTGCCGTGAAGAGTTTGAGCCTTATTATTTGAAAAAAAATCGTCTTATTTTTTAATCAGTTAAATATACATGTATGCATTCTTGGTGTGTGGGCAGAATAGCAAAATATTTTGTAATGTGATGATGTAATCTAAAGTGATGTGTGGTGGAATCAAGTATACAATATCAAGGAAATTAGTCACAATCAAATGAAACCACAATCAAAATTTGATTGACAAAGTCATGTTAAGTAGTATTGGGGTGGAACAGTTATGGTTTAAACTTTTAAATAAGTCACAGGCATATATGACTTGTTTCATTCCCAAGGATGATTATAGAATGAAATCCTAGCTTTCATTTTGTTATTGTAAATTTCTTGATAATCATCCCCTATTATGTATTTCATAATGTATGCTTCCTCATTGCAGCAAAAGGAACCAGAGTACACAAAAGTTAGGAGAAAAGGTGCCCGCTTAAGAGATCCTCATTCAGAGAGCCAAGGTATTATTTGCTTTGATGTACTTAGCCTATTTATATCTCACAGTTTTATAGAAAATATTTCATGTGTTAAGCATGATGCCTTAATGCAATATGGCTATATTTAATATACTCAACATCTATACCACATGAATCATCCAAGTAATGTCAATGTTGGCTTTAATTGGCTGGTTTTAGTGATTACATGTAGATGGCGGAATTGATTTTGCAGTCACATCCCTAATAAGTAGCCATATTTTGATTACATTAGTTCATAGAAAGTTTTTGAAAATTTACCCGAGAGAAAGTTTTTCTCTCCCATTGGCATCAATGACATCTCTGTAATATCCTAATTGATTGATAATTCAATAATGATGCCTTTTAAAAATTACATGTCATTTACTTATGCATGCTATTTCATTTAGTGGAATTTATTTGTTGTATTGTGTGTAGATAGTGCTAGAGTGGTGATAACAATATGTAGTAGAATAACCTACCAACACTTCCCAAGTGGCTCAACGTCTTGTTTATGAGTAGAGCATACACAATTGCATATGTTCTTGCTTAAGCTCATAAATATTTTGGTTGCAAGTCACACTGTAGTGTATAGTTGAGGCATGCCAAATTTAACATCTTAATTTAACTCATTGTTCACATTAACCCCTTCACTAGTATAATTTTTAGTCCCATCACACAAACTCAACAGCCTGTGTAATCCTGACGCATCTCAAATTTCAATTGCTGAAATATTTTGAACTCGCCCAGAAACAGCAGTCAGCCTTTGTAACATCTTGCTGATTTTTATTTCTGACGGGATCCATGAAGAAGCTGTACTGCCTATGGCAAGCTCCCTGGAGCACCTGGGAAAAGGCAGTGCACTGATTGAAAATGTATTTTAAAAAAAATATACGCTCATAATCCTATCTTTGGCACTCTAGTGAAGGGGTTAAGGAAAAAAAAAAAGAACTCTGTACTTGGCCCTGTGTTTGGGGACCATAGTTTGGTAGTCTTTGAGGAGGGGGATATATATTTATAGAAATACTTAAATCAAAAAACCATCTGCCTGATCCTCCCGGTTGCTTTCAGAGTCGGACAACCTGGGCAGCACAGACTCGGAGGTGAAGAAGATTTTAACTCTGCACCTACCTATTTCAGAGTACGATACACTGGGAAGTGACTCTGAGGCAGAGGCTCTCCCGCCCCCAGGTGCGGTGGGAGGCCCAGGGGTGGGCATGGGGGTTGGGGGGGGAAAGCCCCCCATGCAGGGCCATGAGCTTGTCTCCTTCCGCCACCGAATGGCGAGGGGTGAGTTGGTTTTTTTTTATCACTATTGCTACGACAAATAGTGATCAATAAGTGAAAAGACTGATAACATTCCCCATTTCAGTGGTGTTCAGTAGGTTGAGGCATCCAGTGAGTAGTGCACCATGGCTATTTACATATGTGAGCTCATGTCCTGTCTTGATGCATTTTTTAATGACCTATACTTACTTATATTATCACTTATGGCTCAATTTTTGAAGAGAAATACATATTTTAATTCAAAACATTCATGTGATTGAGATAAATTTATGCTTTTGGAAGTAGTGTCTTAGTTTTATTTTTTCGATAATTCATCTATTCTTTCTCTAAATTAATTTTTTTTACAAAGTCTTGTGTCAAAGTGTTAGCCCAGCAGATTTTTTTTTACTTCTTTTCACCATTTTTTTGGGGAATTTTCCACAACTACATCACTTGTTGACCACGTACAACATCTCAATGTAAACCATTGACTTGTGCTGCTATGATTTTCTTGAGAGTGTTTTCTTCAATAGTCACTTAATACAAAACATTGTTACATTCAATGTTACTGTTAATGAGTCACCAAAAGATAAATATTTTATGAATGCTCATTTTTTATAAGGAACCCTGTTACCTCTTTTATAGATATAAGTGGTAACACCATTGGATCATTCTCTTCAATGTAATATTTTTTCAAAAATTATTCCTATCAAATTCTGTACACATGATTTATTTAGTGACTTTTGAATCATACATTTATCTTATAAATTATTAAAATGTTGCAAAAGGAGGGAATCAATCATTTACTTGTTTGCTGACAAGCATATACTTTGTTACATTCTGCACTAACTAAATTGTGGACAACAATAGCTGGAGCTGAAGCGTAATCTGAGATATAAGTACCTGAAGTGATTTCCAAGAAAGATTCATTAGGCATGAGTCTGAGCTTTATAATTCATTTTATTTTATGGAGAGGGTGGAGAAAAATGGAATTTAGCATTTATTTCAGTGTTTTGAAGGTTTGGAAGTCTGGCAGCCAGGGCGGACTTCCAGGTGACTGGATGGTGCATGCAACAATGCCCATTTGCTTGCAAGTGCTTACATTCCAATCAGCATGATTTTTAACAACCAAGAGACTATTCTATTGAATGCTTCTAGTAATGTTAAGTTACTCTGTGAGGGCAAGACATGGAGAGAAAATGGGGTGGGAAAATAAATGGAGGCTGATTCAAGAATTATGAATAGTAGCACTAATGATGAGCTGATTGTAGACTAATTAGTCAATCATTATGGTTATTTGCTTATTATTCTACACACCTTCTCATCACACGAGCAAATTTTTAGAAGCTCCAAATTTTCATGAATAGTAATTATGAGTCCTGTTTATTTCAGCAATATTCATATCCACAGTTGCAATACAATGTAAAAGTTATGTCTTCGAAATATGCATAGCATTACCATCAAGCTTATATTGCAATCATGTAAAGAGAAATGATTTAACTGAACTCAGATTTTTCCCTATTTTTTATATTGTTTTTATGGGGCCAATTACTTTGATCCCTTTACCTTAGCTTCACTGCTTTGGACAACCCTGGGCAGTGTTAGCCTTCTACAGCCATTTGTGATTATGAATCATTTTTTATCATGTCCTTAGATAATAAATTCTTTGTTAATTAAAATAATTTATATTCTATGAATGTTAAATCATCTCAATTCATAGAATGCTTAAAGAAATACAGTTTTATACAACTGACTCAATGTCCAGTGCTCTTGAGGCATCAAAATCATTTCAGGCCTGGCTTGGAGCGTTAAAGTGGGAGATATTGATCTGAAAGACATTGTTGTGTAGTTGATTTCTCAGAGTGAGCAGTCACTTGAAATAACCTGATGTGATTGGAACCAGTTATATCCTTCTATAGATTAGTGTGGAATTTAGCAAAGAGTATTTTTCAGCATCATGCCTCAGTACCACCAAGTGAACTTGTCAACAAATAGTTTCTTTAATTTGGAGTTCATTTTTCTCATAGAGTTGGGAATGAATGAGCTGTTTTACTTTTGATTTTCTCTCCTTGTATGAGTACTGACCTAACTTTTGTCGGCACGAGCAGAGGCTGCAGCAGTCGTGTCTGCAGCCAAGAAGGGGAAAAGCATTGGCAGTGGGAGCAAGACCCCGTCTCGTCCCGCCCCTTCCTCCACGTCGTCGTCATCCTCTTCTGCTTCGTCATCCTCATCGGAAGAGGCGTGCACGTCGCACGGGGGCGGGGGCATGAGCAGTGGGAGTGGACAGACTGGGGGTGGAGTGGGTGGAGTTGGTGGTGGAAGCAGGAAGGGTTATGGCCCCCGCAAGGGAAAAGCAAAGGGCCAGGTATCCGGGAAGAGACAGGTGCGAAGCAGCAGTGGTTACTCCAGTCACACCGAAGAAACCACATTCAGGTGAGGCAAGTGAGCTATTAAAAATGCTACAGTATTACAAGCTTGCAAAATTTAGCATGATAATACCATTCACTTTGACCCGAGCTTCAATCAAAGTTCTCACTAAATGGCTTAGTCAGTAAACCGACTCAATCGAAGTTTTAGTCATCACTACAGGAATGAAGATGAAATGAAAACCTCCACAGCAAGGTCAGTGGATTTTGTGTGCATTACTCTACTCTTTGGCTATAATGTTGTTCGTAGATTGTAATAATTCTGTTATGAAATGGTATTTGATTCCTCTTATGGTCACTTAAATTTAATTTGGGAATAATATTCTTATGATGCTATCCTGAATAGTGTGAGTACTGATATCCCCAAAGGCCCTGACCTAGTGATTAATACAGATAAAAAATATATCCCAGAAAATGTTCTCTCTCTTCACATTTATGGTAGTGATCTGGTTGAACTTCGCAGAAACCTCAGTCAAGACCGTAGTTAGAAATTTTTTAGGAGGGATTTACTCTGAGAGAAAATACATTTCCGAGTTGTATCTGAGGAAGGGGATGCATTTGGGGGGGGGGGGGGGTTTGCTTGGAAAAGATACACCATAGACTGTATTTTCTTAACATTTTGAGAGGGTTTAAACCTGCTCTCTACTGCCTTGGCCTCATTGATATTCAATTGCTGTTACCACTCCTCTCTTAGTAAATGTTTATTTACGATAGTATATACATATATGTAAAGTAGAGAACCAAGTTGGTATGGAAGAGGACCTTGCAATGGATTGAGGTAATTAAAGAGGGATAATCAACTCAAGGGGGTGCCCTGGGTCAAAACTAGGGGGGGGGGGGGGGGGGGGACAAGCCATGGTTGTGGACTGGAAACTGCAGGACGGTTTTTAAATATGTTGTACGCTGACTGCAGGAAAGACATTTTTCGACATTTGACCAGTGCTCGGCAGTTTCCCAAAACTTTTATTGCTCCCCAGGTAGAGCCAAAGACCACTTTCACTCACTGTAGGAATCGCTAATGCCGCTTAACTTTCCCGGGCCATCCCTCACGGCAGGGGGTGCCTTCCGGCATTTCCTCCCGTACTGCCCGTTTGGTATTGTTTCCTTCCTGCTCCACTCTGTCAATATTAGTGATGGGTCGATCATGAACGATTCGATCAAAAAGATTGAATCACTAGGTGAATCAAATGACTCATGATTCATTTCGTTAAACAAGTCGATCATCAATCATCAATCACTCCGACTTCCGGTTTCATATCAATCATCCCGGTTTCCGGTTTATTTCAAAATTTGGAACGATTGATGCTTGATCTCTTTTCGACAGGGAAGAAATAGTTGAGAGAAAATTAAATACTATGTTATAAAGAACTGAATACTTGTTTAATTTTTTTCTTATATGTTTTCCAGCAGTTATCAGTATTAATAACACAAATACACGTAAAAGGAAAATATTAAGATGACTCTTGTTGGAGAACGTTAAGAAGTAGAAGTTAAAGCTGTTAACATTTTATTGTGCCATTCATAAAATTATCCTGCAGATCAGATTCATGCATAGTGTGTGGTGTATTTTCTGTTATATTTTGAGATGTATAGTTAGAAATTATTCTATTAGTGTTAAGAAACTGTGGCAGATTTGCCTTCCCAAATATTTTCATGACTCTACTTCCTTCATTTTTGCAATCTAATTTACTCATCTAGGAATTCACAATCAAAATAGTATATGAAATCATAATATGGATAGCAATCAGCGTTACCAATGCTCTTCGCAGATGAGGCAGTATTTATTTGATTATCCAAAGTGATTTATTACATCCATTGATTGAGTCTTTTCGATCTTGATTCCTTTTGAGTCTTTTCGATCATGATTCCTTTGAGTCTTTTCGATCTTGATTCATTTGAGTCTTTTCGATCTTGATTCCTTTGAGTCTTATCGATCATAATGATTGAATCAATTGATTGAATCATTTATTTGACTCGAGTCAAAATGATTGAATCACTAAAATGATCGACTTTGCCCATTACTAGTCAATATGCCTACAAGAAGTGCCCAAATGTTGGCCCATAAGTTGGTGAGAAAGAAGGCAGGGTTGCATCGGATTATAAGGGTTCACTCCTTGCGAGACACTTGGCCAGGCAAGAGGGAAAAATGTTTCTTGGTTCTCTCCTGCACAGGCTGGTAGCTAACATCATGTTTTCCCACAGTCAAAGGGTTAAAATTATTGATGCGTAGTTTTCCGCAGCGTTGTCTAGATTATGTCTCCATGTTTCTGGTTTCACCGCGTGGATTTTCTTTGTGACGACAGTTTCTCCACGCGGTGAAACCCAGAAACATGGAGACATCATCGGTTAAAATTATTGGCCTGAAAAAAATTATTTTAGTTACTCGTCTTATCTCTATATATATAAAAGAAAGTCGAAAATCGTGTTAGTTAGAACACTTATAACTCGAGAACAGCTGCACCGATTTCAATGAGATTTGGTTCTTTGGATTCGTCTCAGGCGGGGTTAACATATAGGCCATTAAAAAAAGGATAATTTCACAAAAAAAATTCGTCTCTTTCCTATGGACATGCTTTTAGGAGTTATAGTAACACAACAATTGATAAGTCGGTCAAAACTACAAATTAAATAATTTGTTTGGTTTTTACCACTTTAATAACTGCATTTTGTAACAATATAACATTTTAATTACTAAATATATTCAAAATATTAATTAAATTGAAATTACATTTTTTAAATTTAATTCGAGCTGATTGTAAGCCCAGCCGTGGCCCAGCTCGAGTTGACACTTCACTACCGTGTTTGTAAACAAATCTCCAAGCATTGTTGACAAACGGTAATGTCCGTGTTCCTGTCAAGGAATCGAGTAGTTTTAACTCATTTACTTGGAATGATTGCAAATTAGTTTCAGTGAGCTCATCAACAAAGAGTTCCAGAATATGATTGATCACCAAAAGAATCAAAGATGGTTGATTTAGCGAGCAAGAACGAAGATGTGGATGACTAAAACGAGGTGAATTCAAATAGTTCGTACTCTGCATGGATTCGAATCTTTTAAATGTGTAACAAACGAAGACGAAATCTATCTGAATATTTTAAGTCCTTGGACGTACCTGGCTTACCAAGGCACGATTTACAGAAAAATGTAGTTTCTGTGCTCATGATCTTTCGAAGCCTAAACCAACCATAACTATCCAACGGAACGTGTTTGATCATTAAAAAAATTGGTGATGAATGTGATTCAAGCAACTTTACTCAAAGGAAAATTCAAAGGTTAGGAAGTCCTCATTCCGTAGATTCCATGATCTCAACTCATATGCCGTTTATGAGATTAAACGTATTCAATTTACAATTCGTGTTGCATTCGTGATAACGATTAAAAAACTGCATGGTCATTCTTTCAGTTTTTGTGTTGTTTGTGCTCATGTGCTAATGAAAACCCATGATTTTCTCATGGTCAATTTAGCGTGCTATGTTCACGAGTCGATAAACCATCCTCTGTATTTCTTCCTTCGCTTCAAGTGCGTAGCTAGGATAGGGGGTTTTGGGCGCAGCTAATACCACGGGTCTGTAGGGTATAGAAAACTCGCTAAGGTAAGCGGGAAGTGTGGGGGCACTTCCCCCAGACATTTTTTAAGATAAATGGTTCAAAATAGTGGGTTTTGTGGCTGTGTGAATAGTTAAATATGTTTTGTTTGTTAGTCATCCGTCCCCCTAATATTAATAACATAATCTTTCATAAAAAAATTCTCTAAGCTCTTGGGGGGGGGGGGGGGTCGCTGCGTCACTGCTTTGCTTCGCTATATTTATTTAGCTTCATCTGCTTCATCTTGCGTCTGATAACAAAACAAAAACTGTTGTTTCTCAGAAGGTGCTTGACGCAAGACATTAAACCCGAATGTGTAGGGCTCACCGTGGTGCGTTTACGCATGCAGTACGTTTACGCAGTGCATTTTTTCCAAACAGAGATACTAAAACTGGCGCACCTTAAGTCATTTAATGCGAATGCTGCTTCATAGGGGCTTTTCTTGCATGATTTTGAGCATCAGTCAAGCGTCGGTCTGGGGTCGTGTCAACCTGCCCCCTGAATGTATGCAACAGACTTGGACCTAAAAACATTTTTTTACAGCTAATAACGCAAATAGCCAACAACTGAATGCGTATAATTTTTATTTCATTAACTGCTTTATTAAACCATAATGCCCAAAATTTCTAAAGCTAAAACGTAAGAAAATTTGTTGAAAAAAATCCGCGTAAACGTGCTCCGATTCACCCTCTGTAGATTCAATAAAGAAAATGTCTTTCTGACAAGCAATTTTGGTACTCATTTACGTATTTTTATATAATTTGTATCCTTATTTTATTATAATAAATTAAACATGATTAAAAACGATACAGCCGCTCTTGATTTATAAATGGTGTAAGTAAACTGTAAGTTCATTGATTGTTAGGCGGTACGAAGTTCGCCGGGTCAGCTAGTACTAATATGTATGATTTTTTGTGGGGTTAAAGAAAATTTGTTGAAAACTTTCATTTCAATCCAGTCCTTATTTTCCTTAAAGACTTGGGATATTTACTTATGGGGGGAAGGGTGGAGGGAACAGCTGCCCCCTCCTGACCCTTGCTGGGTATGCCCATGAATCTACTCTCTCAGTACTCTAGCTTGAGTTATTGAGGAAAGCAAATAAGCTTAGTGGTGGCATTCAGTGATAATGAGCTTCAGGTAGGTAAATATGCATCCTGCATGTCACAGTTAATTTTTTTTATAAAAGGTTGGTTAAAAAATGGAAAATAAAGCTGACTTTGAATTATTCACATATCATTCATCTCAAGATTTCATTTTTTGATGTAAATAGCTTTGAGAAAAGTTTCATCAAGTTCCTATTTATGTACATGTATCAAATGACCAATCTCAACTTATTTTCTCTTTGAAAAGCAGATTAAACAGAAGCAATTGGGAATTCTAAAAGAAAAAAGGGGGTTCTTTAAAAATAGTCTCGTTTTAAATAAGTTTTTAAATTTTAAGTTAAATTACTGTACAATCAGACCAATACTCAAATGAGCCTAGACCAATAGACAAAGAGTGAAAGCTGACTAATCTTGTGACACACAGTCATTCCCTCTGCATCTCACTTGCCTTAATCAAATCTGTATAAGCACTGGATATTTAGGCATTGAATTGTTCTCAAATGTCTAGCTTGGCCTTAGAATAACTTTAACCTACCTCACCAAGATAATAAAATACATAGTATGCATTGCATTGCACTCACAGTGGTTGCTCACATCACCCTAATGGCTGCAGAGGTTCTCTCGTGCTTTCAATTCCACCCATATCCCACTTCTGGAGTTGTCGTTAGGATCCTTAATCGCAGTGGCACCTCCTTCATTTTTCCTTCCTCTCTTTATTTCATTTCGGTCACATTATCTTTCAATGAACTCATTTCTTAGGACTTAATAAATTAACTTGGAATTCTTTTCTGTCTCTTGTAATTTTCCATTGCAAATGACATAAATTCGAGCATTCGTTTTGACAATTTTATGAAATGCACATCATTTTAATATCCAGATGTGTATATGAGAGCTTATGTTTGTGCAAATAATTCTCATTCTGCTAGTGTTACCTTAGGGTAATTGCATTCTCTTTCTAGTATAGCCTCAAGGGATACCTGGGGCAAGATGTTATTTTGTCGAGTTTATAAAATTAGGTATTTGTTACTGCATTTTTTGGGCTATTGGGCAACTTCAAAATACATATTAAATAATCAACCTATTTTTTTGGAATATCAATTATAATCCCACAGTATATTTTAAGAGATTGAAATAAAATAGCGGAAAATAATTGAAAAATAAGACTTTATTTTAGTGTGTGCAGGCCAAGTGTTTTTAGATCCATTAAAGGCTGATCTCTTCAAGCCTCTCTCAGTCTACATCCTCATGGTAAACCCATCCGTGCAACTGCAGCCTTCTTGTTCCAGAACTACATAATTTATTTTTATCTCGCCCCTTGAGAATTGCCTTACTATACCTTTCTCCAAAATTTCAAAATGTAAGGAAACAGAATTTGATTGATGGGCCTTGATGGATTCTGAGGAGTCTTTAGCTGGGGATACTGTGAGTGACTGTTTCATCCTCCATCAGTTCGTCATTGAAGAATGGGCATGTGGTTAAGGTCTAGTGGTTAGTGCGATAACAGAAGTATTTTAGCTCAAAATGCTAATGTACAGTGCAACCTCGATAAAACGAGACCCCACGGTGCATCAATGAACACTCGCTATAACGAATCGTCGCTTTACCGGAGGTGGGTCAAATAATAGCCAATATACCTGTTGTGAACAGTTATACAGGAACAGGAGTGGTGTGGTGACAGATAAATTTCTATCCGATAAACGTAAGCATAAATCCAGGCGAAAGGCGATGTTTTTTTGGCATCACTAAATTTCCTTACTCAAACAATGACTCCCTATTCAAACAATTTATAAGCCCCACACTGAATAAAAATCGTGCAAAGCAAAGCGTTTCGTCAATCATTATGCCAATGCACAACCGACGAAGCCATTTTTCTATGCACTTAATTAGCGCATTTAAGTAATCATTCTATAATTTTGGTATTTTTTCATTGAAAATTCAAAAATTAACTGATTAAACTCTATCGCGGCTATTTAATGCCTCAAATATTTCCATTGGTGTATGTTTATTGTTCCTGTAGGTTAAGCGGCAGTGAAGTGAAATAACGTATTGCATTTGTTTCTGCAGTTTCCCACATAAATTTGAGCACTCCATTAACTCCATTTCTAACAGATCGCTAGCAATTACAGAGGTTAAGGAATCTTGATGTAAGTTTTTCAGGCGGTGAAACCCTCGCTATGGCGAGAGCCAACACTAAAAGGGCCTCGTTAAAACGAATTTTTTAACATGCTTATTATAGGGTCAATCGACGGTGCATCGGCTATCTCTCGTAATAGCGGGGGTCTCGCTATAGCCCGTAGTCGCTTTAACGAGGTTCCACTGTATCAAACTTCAATTGGGCGTTTTGAATTATATATGAGGCTCTGAGTAAAAAATAATCATTTTTGGATCAGCACAGCATCACATGCCTATCTCGCATACTCAAAGCCTTAACAATGGTGCATGTCACAATTTTTATGAAATTACTTGGTCATAAAGGCTCCCTATGCACAGTTTTTGTTGAAGTTTTAAGTTTTATTTGCATTAAAAGGCAATGTTCATTTGTCATAATATTATTTTATTTGACAACCACAACTAAAGGTGTGGCAATTTTAATGTTAGCTATAAGAAATTGTTGATTGTTTAGCCATAGTAGAATCAGTAAAACTTATGGAATAAGACCTCTTTCATCATCAGATTACTGCAGTGCAGAAAAGGGATTTTCCCCTCCCATAAAAGTACTCCATGTACATAGATGTTTAGTATAATTTTCCAGGAAATCCCTCCTTAACCAGTTAGATACCTTTAATTTCGACAGTAATGCAGCCCAACACTAATTCATCATGACCATACTTATATATATTCAAGGAAAATTACCGAACTGAGAAACCTAGAAATGAAGAACTGAAATCAGAAACTCTAGGTTTGACTGTTGAGAAATTTCAATGCAACTCTGACCAGGCAACTCACACTAAAGACTGACAACTTTTTCACTCTGACTGAATCTGACAAGGAAATGCATACAAGATAAAAATACGGTATGAGACACTAGTTTTTCCTCCTAACCATGCGCTGGTCAATTGAAATCATATAGCTTAAGATCTCATAAGCTTATAGAAGGTATGAGAGGGAAGATAGTAAACTACAATTTGTTGAATCTAATAATTTTAAACTATTTACACAGCCTATATTGGGAAGATTACTAATTTCCTTTCCATAATGTAATGAAGAACATTGCTCATTTGTTGAAAAGAGTAAGGCAAGCAATTGTCATCTTTATTTCATCGGAAGATTTTGTAAAGACAAGGTATGCAGCCTAGTTTTTTTTGAAAATTTAGATTTTTTAATAACTAAAGTGAAGTAATTTATAGCTTAACTTATTGCATTTTCATTTTGAGTAATAGAAGGCATTTTTTTCTATTGAGTGGTCAAAGTAGTATAAGAAATCCATGCAAATGGAAAGGCTGTTTCCTATCATGAGAGAGAGAGGTGGATTTCTAGAAAGCTACTTCAAAATAAGGTACCATTCATAGGTATATTATGTAAGCTGGGTAGATGCATCACTTTCATTTATTGGTATTATTACTTATTACTAAATTTTATTAAGGTTAAATTTCACATTACCTTATTAATTTGGTGCTTTGTTTTACCTTTGAGCTGAAATGATAAGTAGAATTTTTACCTTTTCAACTAACCACTGACTTCTGCTACCCTAAAAAACTTAATTTTCTCCTTCTTCACTTTCAGCTTTGGAGAACGCATTCATCCTCCATCAAGATTTTCAGATTCACATGAACTGAGTGAAGCGGAATGTGATCGAGAGAAGGGTAAGAGTAGTGGCAGTTTGGGTTCCATTGGATTGAGTGGCTCAGGTCTCGTTGGAGGTGGTCGGAAACCTCTGAGAGTGGCACGAACAAGAGACACATCATTCCAGATCAATGTTTAGAGCTCCCAGGTATTCATTTCATGATGGCTTTGTGAGCTGTGAAAAATCCTATTGCTTTTCTTTTTGAGCATTGTGAAATATAATAATGATCTAAGAGCCGAGTCTATGGTGGACTTCTGCTTAAATTTCAATTTTTAAAGGACTTATTTATGTATTGAAATGCTCTCAGAAAGTTGATTGGAATGAAATTAAAACTATAAAATGAGGAACATTATATCAGATATGATTTCTGCAAGAAATTCATAGCCAATGTTCCTTGTAGCATCACTGACAGTGAATTGTTAGTACCCGTATTACGTTTGGTTATATTTACCTGAACCTTTCATAATAAATTGTTTTATAAAGGATTTAAACTTGTTGCTCTGATGTTTTATTTGAATCGCGCTCTTGCAAAAATGTTACCTTTTGAAAGGGCTTTAGTTTATATATGTATAAACAATATGTATAAAAGGTAATTCCTTGTTCAAGATTTAATGTAGAGGCCTACAGAAGTCAGAAAAAGCAATGCATCATAATTATTATGTTTGGTAACATGGTAATTACTGCCTACTCTATAGAGAATAAGTTTGTTAAGATACTTTGGGAATTAGCTTCTATGATCCTGAATCTTGGTCAAGAGCATTGAAAATGTAAAGAGAAGATATTAGGGTGCCATTTATGGCAAGAAGTGTTGTATTTAAGTTTTGAGAGGATCTACTTGTGGTTTTATGAGAAAATATTGTTAATTGTTAATTAAAAAAGAAAAGTGTTTATTTGGAAACATCAAAATTTAAAAATATATAAATATTTTGATTCAACCGCAGTGAAACAATTTTAAATGAACAAAATAAAATTAAAATAAATAACACAAGGGCATTCCAGTTTATAAACGCACTGACAATACTAAAACCCTTGAGATGAACGTTAATGGATATTTAAATTTCAGGTCAAGAGTTAGTGAGAAAACCACACCTGAATTTTCTATTGAATTCCTGTTTCTAAGCTCACTTCTTACATATACCTACTGCTTTTATAGCTCTCTAAAACAATTTCATAGCTATGAATGGTTATTGCAGCATCAGTCAACTGTACTAATCTGTTACGCCACTACTTTTATTTGCATTTTTCAGGCTGATACTATAGCAATAATTTAAAATGTTCGGGGAACTTTTCATTCTCAGGCATTAACAGACAAATGAATGCCATTAAAAGTTAAGTTTATTTACTCCAACCTCATTTTTAGTGCCCTTCATATCATTTAATGGAGTTTCTTTTTTACTTTTAATGGGATACATAATTAGACTGAAGATTCATGATTTTAAAACACGGAGAATTTAATAAAATAGAGCAGGGACGTGAAGGGAAATTTTTATATGACGTTAAAACTTAATGTCTTTTGTGTGCACTGATGGAAAATGACTGACTTTTTCAAAATATTTTGTATTGATTATGAATACAAAATTTAACATGTTATCACAAATTATGTTGAATTTGTTATGGACAGTGAATTACTTTATGCCATTACAGGATGATAATCAGTTCTCTACATTTACACTGTGTCAATTAATCAGAATGAGTATTAGATGGCATAAATAACTTCCTGGTTTGATACACTGTATCTGAGAAGAATTTGGCAGTGATGATGACTTTATATGGTACGAATTATCAGTTAGAAATGAATCTGCATTTAGCTATCATGCCAATTGTAATGGTATGCTCAAAAAATCACTTGAAATTGATATTGTGTGTCTTTGAGAAGAATCCATTCATGCAATCCCCTTTCACAGTAAATGGAACTCAACAAGAAAGGTGTTAGTGGGCATCAGCAAGCATTCAAGAGGAGAGTGCATTTGAGTGATATGTTTTGATAACACAATTAACTACCAAGAAAATGTTTGATAAGCCAGTAGTGGACAATGGAAGATACAGAAATGTAATGAAGATATAAGTGCAAGTTAACTCTCAGGACATAGACCAACTAAGACAGCATCTTTCTGCTGACAGGAAAAGAATTTTTATTTGTTTACTCAAATTAAATCCATAGAAAGATAAGTATTTGAAAACTTTCTCAGCCTTTATACTCCGGACAATGAGGTGTGACTGTAAGTGTTTAACATTTGGCCTCTCATATGGTCTTAACATGAAAATGGAAAAATGAGATTACAATGTCTTCTTGTTCCTAGGATAGCTGATTGAATTGAAAATGTTCCTGTATTATTTTGTTTTGGTTAACCAAATGTGTAATACATGCATAAAAATAATCCAATATATAATCCACTTCCAGAAAAAAAGGTTGGTTAATTCATGGCCATTTTAATACACAATAAATATTGTACAAAAACTGTGAATATTACTCATGGTTGAAAGCTGATATTCTAAAAGGCCTGAAAATTTCTTGCATTGATAGTCCAATTATCGAGTATTTGGGTCCAATCCCCCAATTGATCAACAAGTCCACAAAATTGAATTACAATATGCCATCTCTTGAGTTGCTGGCTCCATTGACCTTGTGTAGTCTATACATATAATCAAAATTTTTTCAAGTGAATCAAATGTACATGACCATGGTCAACCAAAAGTCTGGCTGCTTTTATTAAATAGCCAGATGTGTTTTTATTTACATAAAGTAATACAGAAGGCTTATTAAATGTGAGTTTGGCTCTGGATAATGATAAAGTTTTCAAATGTTGTAAACTATTATCTTTAACAGTCCACCCACCCCCTCATCCTTTGAACCCCTGCTCTCAAGAACACATGAGACTGCAGTTAATGTGATTAGATTTATATTTAAAACATTTTGGGATGTGAACTCAAATGTATGTTTGTTGATACTTCAGTAAAATTTTAATTATGATTTTTAGTATAATTGAAGTGTGATTATTTTCCCAACCCAGAAATAAATAGCATATTTCTTGGATAAATTTATTGATGATTGAATTACTATACAAAGCAAATACTTGCTCAAAGTTCATCTTGGATGTCTGCACTTTTATACAGGTCAATCACTTTCTTCATAGAAGAAATTATATCATTTACATTGAAATAATAATATTTGTAGCTAGGATTTCCCTCTTCATTGGTTATGTCCTCCAATACTTCTCCATCTGGACCTGAAGAGAGAAAAATAAATCTACTGAGAACAAACAACAGAACAACAAGATGGTAAAAATTGCATGATGATTTAAGGAGCAACATTAGAAACAAAATTTTTATATGATATATGAAATTAATAATCAGTCATCAAACAATAAACAACCTTATAATAATGAAGTTGAGCTACTGATTGAATAAAGTGAGCATGTCCATTGACAGAAAATCCAAATTCCAATTAAAGTAAGGATGAAAATATCTCTGAAACCGATTTTCTAATTGTTTAATGAAATCAAACACACAAAGAAAAACTGGTGCTAACTTGCCATGGGCTGAGCTAAGTAAACACCTGTTCTGCTTCCCACATATAATTACCAGGGACAATTATCTCTGGGAATAGCCAGTGACAATGAAAACCAGCTTCGGAGATATTTTCCTCCTCACTTAATTGGGATTTCGATTTCCTGTCTTCGGACATATAGCCTTCTTCTAGCTGTAAGTAATATCTTAAAAAATAAATCCATTCAGGCATATCGATGGCTAAGTTCTAACATTACGTATCTCAAATTCGGCCGGTTTGGGACAGGTATCTTAAGCATAGTGTAATAACATTTAAAAAATAAAATACAAGTGAAAAACAACTATTTAAAAATGAAAGGTTCTTTTTCAGTTTTATGAACTTTTGGTTTTTAATTTCAGTGTACAAGTAAAAAAAATGTTTTTTTGCTCTCCTGGAAAGTTGCTATTTTTGAGATACGTGTTGTTAGAACTTAGCCATCAATATCTATTCTTATCCTTATTATCAGGCATTCTAGTCTAGAAAATCCTGTATAAAATTTGAATAAAATAATTCTATCTGAAATTTCGTTCATAAAATCGTACCTCAGAATACTAGTCCACAAAGCTGCATCCCAAAAAAAATATTCCAGATAGCCATTCCTCAACCATTTATTTAATTTTCGTTTTGGGATCTGGATTTCCAAAATTTTTGTAATTACAGTGAAACCTCGATTTTACATTCCCCCATTATACATTTTCCCTGATTTTGCACAGTTTTTATCAGGTCCCAAACCATACCGCCTTTAAACAATGATACTCTATTTTACAATATCCTCAATTTTGCACTTTTTGTAAGTGGTCCATTCAAAAGTATAAAATAGAGGTTTCACTGTATATATGTTTAATGAAAAAGTGACAATGCCGTGCCTTATCTCTAAAAATTCATTTCCACGGTATTATAAAACCTTTACACAAAAAGTAGTCAAGTTTCATTTGCAAAGCTTTCATTAATTAACAATTACGATTTAAAATAAAATATGAATGAAAATAGAGTTCACAAAATGAAAATTGAATTGTTGGCCGAGATTCGGCTTTGTGGACTGGTATTCTGAATTTCGATTAAATTACTCAAATTTTACTCATGCAATTTTTTGGGACTAAAAATTCCAGATATACCAGAATGGATTGACTTTTTGAGATATGTAC
The DNA here is from genome assembly GCF_921293095.1 of Ischnura elegans. Taxonomy (NCBI): domain Eukaryota; kingdom Metazoa; phylum Arthropoda; class Insecta; order Odonata; family Coenagrionidae; genus Ischnura; species Ischnura elegans. The sequence goes on from NC_060249.1 coordinate 92,191,842, forward strand.
TACTTTGCGGCTAGGAGCGGTTAATATTCAATGAACAACCTTGTATTGTGCCTTGCCCTTTCACTGATCACATCAGCAACCAACTTCTATCTGCCACCCTAGCTTGTACCACTGAAACCTTTCGGGGCCGGCCCATTATGAGTGGGATGTGCAAAGACTATCAAAGCTATTTTTATCTGGCAGTTTTTGCATATCTAATGAAGGCCAATATATTGGCCTGATGACAGTGAGGGTCAAGCCATGCATGTTCAAGTGGCCACAGGGTAAGGTAAACCGGTAAACTTAAGGTAGTGAGTTTGAGTCCTGTCAGTATAAATAGGTTACCTAAAACTAAAAGGGTTAAACCATGCAATTTCTTCAGCTGTTCACAAGGATTTTGTAGCTCTAACCACTTCCCTTGCTTTCACTTGCCTGAATGCAACCTCTACTTCGGCATAAATTTTTGTGTGCATAGGGTATTTGTCTCCACCCTTCTTTCTATTTCCAGGCTATTTCTATTACATAGTTACATTGTTCTATGATGCATTTTTTCCATCTCCCTAAAACTTATTCAGCCCTCTCTCTAATTCTTGGTATTCCATCCATCACATTCCTCCTGAGGGCAATTTAACCTAGATGAGCAGAACACCTAACTCTCACTCCGGTAACTTTCCAATTCGGTTGTTGTACAACTTACCTTTCTTGCCTTCATCTCAGTAAAATTTTTTACTTATAAAAATTATAGTATTTAACTTTTTGTAGGCACCATACAATAAATGGGCATAACTTTGGCTGCAGTCACAGAGAATCTTCTGAAGACACTAAATTTAATTTTGTTGCTGTTTCTTAATTTTTATTTAATTTATTTAGTTGGTATGAAACCAATGTTAACACAAACATACATGACCTATATAGAGGCAATCTATTCTTACAAGACTCAAACCCTCGACCACCAGTTTGACAGGTGGGAACCTTACCCAGCACTCACTGATGCCAGCGGAATTAATACATAATAAATTTCAAAAGATTAGAGCAGATTTTCAAAAGACAGAATATACAATCATTAAAAATAAAAAGTACATTCCTGCCTTATACAGGGTGCTATCCAATACACTAGAAAAATATTTTTCAATTAAAAAAATATAAAAATTAATTTTAAAATAGTTTCTTTATATGTACTTAATTCCAAATTATCTATGAAATCTTAGCAAATGAAGGGAACAAATTATTTGAAGAGTCCCTGTAGATAGAAAATGAGGAACTTAATGATTTAGAGTTATTACTTACTCAAAAACAAGATTCTAGGAATGTAACCTCCATCAGGAGCATATATTTTGTCAGCAGGTTCTTCGCTATCCATAGTGTTGACCATAACAAATTTTGAACTCAAAGCTTTGATTCCAATGGAAGCAGCAAATTCAGGTTTCAAAGCTAAAAATGAAAATGATTACCATGAATTATCATATTATCGAATAAGAAGTCTAATCACTCATTAGAAATAATATCCACCAGTACAAGATGGTATTTTAAAAAGTCTTAACTCAAAATCCTTTGCATATATGTACATAATTTTGAACATAAGATTCAACATACATGTATGTAAATATGTACCATGTGTTGACATGTGCAACCTCTGATTTTAACCCCACAATAGCAACACAGAACTTTCACAAACTCACCAACCTATGCACTTAAATGATGAAAATTTCACAAGTTAAAAATCATCTGCCTTCACTGAACCAGGATCTCTTGAATCTTTACTTGAGAGGATAATGGTACCTCTGCAGTTCAGTTGGTTGAGGTACTCCTGGTCACATTAAATTCAGGGGATCCTGATCAGGAGTTCAGTTCAAAGCAAATGATTTGCTTCCGTGATTAACATATTGCAGTTATAAATGAAAGTGAAAAAACTTTGTGAATGTCCACAGTATTTATTCAAGTACGACGCGTTTCAGCGATTCATCGCTATCATCAGGTACAAATGCATGGTTTACGTCAAGAAGTCTTATATATGTACATGCGGAAAGGAGGGGGTATGGTTATGAGTTGGTGGAAGTGGGAGAGGGGTTGGGGGGTAAAGGATGGGGGAATGGAGTGGGGAGGCGGTTGGGATACGTAAGGAATTGGGGCTCGGTTGAAGGTTTTAGCGGGGGCAGGGCTAACAGCGGGGAATAACTAAGGAACTCAATGTCGTTCATGAGATTTACTTTGCGTTTCCTCCTCCTGGTGATCTCCCACTGCTCAAGTGCGTTGAGCCGACGTCCTTCTCCTCCTGGAGGCGAGGCGAGTTTCAACATTCCATTGAATTAACTTACATATGGCTATTCAAAGCATTTCTTCTTCCCAGCTTAAATATCAACCGATAATCCCTTAATTGCCTCAGCTCACTCTTTCCCCCCCCCTCTTTGGACCCTACCTCCCCTCTATTTCCCCTTCCCTCAGCTATCCTTTACCCTTTACCTACAGTCTTTTACCTAACTCCGAGGAAGGTGGTAATGCCACCGAAAATTCAGTTATTAATGTGAGTTTTTAATCTTTATATTGTGTGTTCTGTGATACTGCCCCTCCTATGGTTTTTTACGTTATTTACCACGCCGAGGAACATTTCAAAGTGTATAGGCAAATCCTCAACTCCCCTTCCTCTTTCCTGTTCGGGTGTTTCGGGTTCGTGTCCCAGTCAGGCCGCATTTTTACCCTCTGATTTCTGGCTTTTTCCATCTACCACAGCACCATTGTCCTTTTTCCATTATATGTTCCTATCCCTTTCTTTCCTTACCTCTGAATTTATATGTATGTTTGCGCTTAAAGCACCGTGTGAATGAATGAAGTAGTGTATCGGCCATATTGGCTTATTTCACTTGGGCTCAGCGTGCCCCAAAACGCATGTTCCTGTCTCTTTCCTGCTATCGTGTGAGTGTGTATCTTTCCTTTCATCCTTGTGTCCTCGTCCATACCTTCTGTTGGTGAGTGGTGAGCTGCCCCAGTGCCATCTATTGGTTACTCTTGTGGGCCAAAGCAAAGGGAGTTTCCTGTGTATAAACCCCCGCCGAAATCATGGTAAATCTAAGCGTCCTGACAGCGCAACTGGTAGAGCACCTGGCCGGCAACCAGGAGGTTCTGGGTTAGTGTCCCAGTCAGGCCGCATTTTTACCCTCTGATTTCTGGCTTTTTCCATCTACCACAGCACCATTGTCCTTGTCCTTTTTCCATTATATGTTCCTATCCCTTTCTTTATATATATCGTTGTCATCTTTGTATTTTATATTGTTCATGTTTTTTCTTTCATAGCCCTGAGGATGATTTTAAATAAATCGAAACGTTGGCTATAACTTGGTTTCTATTGACCTAAACTCCAAGAAATATCATAAAAAGTTATTTACATTTATATGATAATACAAATTGTAACTGGAAACATGGTGTTTCATGACGGCACTTGGCCTAATCACGACCAATTCACAAGGTAAGAGGACAACACAATTCACATTCAGGCGGACTCTTCTAACTCCAACTCGCTAATTTTCATAATTGGGTGGGATGAACGAAAAGGAAATACCTTCACGGCAAAATCACAAACACATAACAAACCTATTCCCAATGAAGTACACATTAACAAATACGTCTTAATTACAAATACGTCTTAATTACACGGTGGGCATATAAAGCAAGTAATGACAATATTCGCACCGAAAATTGCAACATGAGGTGAAATAGCTGTCCCCTTCTATACCCAGATGGAAGACTCGGAAGTTGTTGTGAGATGCTTGGAATTCGACTCTCATTCTACATACCAACAAACGCTCACAATCGAACTACCTCACGCGTAGTTGGCAGTTCTAATCCCAACGAGAGCATTTAAAACTTACCTTTGCATGCCCCACACCATGACTTATGTATGACAAGCATTAATGGTTTCTTTTGATTTTTCGCTTGCAGTAATCCATCCTCCAAGGAGAGCCAGTTGTAATCTTTTCCAAGCCCTGAAGAAATCACAGAAAAGAGCACAGTTTTGACATGGGTACACATGCCTCATTTATTGGTTATGTTAAATGTAATAGAAATAAATAAAGGTCCATACCATTGTCAGATACTTCAGTGGCATAACATCCCACTGGATAAACTGTCAAAGCGCCGAAAATGATAAGGGCAGTTGAAAACAGATAGGGAACACCCATTATGTGGAATTAAAGATGAACTCGAGAGACTATTCTGGTAAGAAATTGCTTGGCGAAGTCACTGGTCATTTGCGCAAAATTGGCACGAGAAATTTGTTTCATCTCATGGTACTTTTCAGTCAAGAAATCAACTTATCTCCTACGATAACAAACATCACCGAACACACATCCATATATGGATCCAGGAGGTGCGCGCATGTTCTGCGCAGCAAAGTGCATTTCGCAATTCAGTTGTATTCCATTGATTTGTGAGCGCCATTTTGTATTCGGCATATTCCTCAATGAACAAAAACTCAATAATGAACACTCTCAGAATAAGTAAATCATAAAAATTATCATCTAAAAACTGTACAGATTGCCAATTCCAAATTTTTTTGCTGGTTATCCTTATGAAATGCCACGGTGTCGTTGTATGCATGTATGAAAATATAAGTGGTAAATTCACAATCAACGAAAAATTACAAAATCATCTAAATGTAACGATTCCTTGATTATATGCCGTAGATTCCTGGGAGATATTTGATTTTATACATATTCTAGAGAATTTAAAGTAACTTCACTTTTATTTTATCCATGCTATCTGACTATTATCTATCTAAAAAAAACTAACCATGCATACCCCCTCGCTTAAATATCAGTATTTAGCGCTGTACATTTTCAACTTTGCCATGGTTGCCGGGTGACCTGGTGCATGAAAGTAAAAAGGAATTAACTAAAATAGGATGTAAGTCAGTATTTATTTAATTTGATTCATTAACTGATATCACATATCATTCCTACCGTTTTTGATACATATGTGACTCACAACTTATCAGAGGATCCTATTTTTGCAAGACTTAGAAGCTAAATAACCCTTTTCCTGTCTATTCCCATGTGTTTACACTCCGTAGGTTAAGAAAATTACATTTCATACCGTAAATGATCTTGCAGATGAACTCTTACTCATGGTTAATTTATCTGACACCACATTATCACTTGAGCTCTTACTACAACTGCATTTGCAAGACCTTAAAAGGTGGAGCGATCTAGCTCAATCAAGGAATCAATTCTTCCCTCTTCTTTCCTTGAACGTGTTAATTTCCACAGTACACTTATGTTGACATGTTAATACAGTACCAAGCTACTGGTGTTTTGATGCACCAGTACAAGGTATACACCACCACTAGATACACAACTATCTACGTCACCTTACCAGTACCATTGTAAGTAAAACATGTTGCAAACTACGCTCAACTTATTTTCAAACTTTATACACAACAACAACAACTTGAAAAACATATAACAATCGCAGTTAATGACAATTAAAATTAAATTTTCAGCAACGATGACTGAAATTTTTATTATTATAAAGCTAGTTCCATTTTAAACTGAAAATGATAGCGAAAGAGAAATTACGCTATCGTCAATCGTCACATACTTCCTAAAACCTTACTGAGAAAATTTTATTTTCCCGCCTACTCGCGCATTACGATGCTCAATTGAAAATGGGAGAAACTTCGAAAATAGCTCCATCTGCATGGTTTGTCGACGATTTGCCGTAGTTTGCGCCAATTGTAAATATGGATTATTGTGTGGCCTTTATGTATATATATTTCTTCTCTATTGAGTCTGACACTGTAATCATGTGATGAAAACTTGATATAGTTATTTTTCGAAGCATTATGTTTCAATCAGAGGATGAGGAGTTTGATCTTTCCGAAGTAGGTGTGGTGTGTTGAGTACGATATTGAAATTTTATGGCGGAGATTTAAACAATTACTTTTTTTCAGGAATTTCTGGATGATATTTTTCAACTTACGGGTCCTCAAAGAGGAAATCAGAGTCCTCTAGATGTGAAAAAATCAGGAAGCAATAATCGGGATATCCCAATTACGGGTAGTGAAAATGGCAAAAAGAGCACAATGATCGAAAGAAGTCCTCACAGGCATTCGTCAGGCTCTAATTCGTCTCCTGTATCGAAAAGAGCCAAGTTTCTTGGTGATGCTGACGGCCGACTGTTACCAACTGAACCAGGGTTTCATGAAATTTGGTCCGGAGATAATGTGTCATCGGCATCTAAGAGCTCTACGTTTTCGTTTAAGAATGCGTCTTCTGATAATTCTGTTCCTCACAAAATTGAAAGGGACATCTTCGGCCGCATCACCGGCGGTTCCACAGAATCTCTTAAAGCCATTAATAAGTCGCCTACCGGCCAGTCAGGTAACTTTTATCAACTAGATTTTGGCAACTCATCCAATGGAAGGAAAAGGCGATTCCCAGGGCCTGCTGGGTTATTGCCGGAATTGGTTAGTGCAGTTGAATAAACTTAAGTTAAGGAAGTTTTACTGTAAATTGGTAGCTTCGTGTTATCGTTTAAATACACTTTCTGCTCTAGCTAGCGATCAATTCATTTTACTTTGGTTTTTAGGATAAAAAGAAGTGCTACCCAGATTTGAGTCAGCTGCCTGCTGAAGGCATTGAGAGAAGGTGTTTATACACGAGCAGTGATAACCTGGTAAGTCCAGCCAATTTATTGAAATAGTTTTGTGATATTGAAATGGTTACTATCTACTCATAGCTTTAAGTATAATATCATCTCCACTATGTTTTGTTTGCATGCAAAGGTCTGATAATCAAAATAGATTCTTATACTGTTTTTCATATCAGCATGCATGTTGATTAATGTTTATTCAATTTGGGCAACAATATGGATAATAGGATTTAAATTTCTCATCCCTGTCCTGATTTTTCTAGTATTAACTACCTGTAAGCATATTGCCATTCATTAATGCGTAATGCAAAAAAAATTTGAAATGTTTTTCACGGCAAGTGTGACATTTTTAGATCTATCGTCTGATCAAATCTGGCAAATGAAGAACTTATCATTACCCACAACTTTTGTCCGTTTTTATATGACAAACTGGTGAGACTCCATGCGTAAATCTGCATTTTATTTCTGACTCAGAACAAACCATTTTCAACCAGAGCTAACTAAACAAGCCTTGCATAGGCGTATTTTTGTTTATGATGAAAAACCTAGTTATTCAATACTGTGACCAAAAATGACCCATTCCTTCCATCATGTCTGTTTTTGTTACTTACAGATTAAACTTTAAAAATTTAAAATGCCTTAACTGGCAAGTTCCGGTCCTCAGAAATACTGCCTTTCTTTTCACTCCACATTCCCACCCGCTCCTTCCGTAATAACCACCTACTACACCAACCTAAATTCCATCTTTCTCTCTCTCAGAGATCACTTTTTTACAGACTCCCTACCTCTTTCAATACCATTTCGACTACTCACCATTCCCTGGATCTTTCACTGCCCATCAGATCATTCAAGAAGCAGCTTCGAAAAGCCATCTTCTGAATCTTTTTTTTCTTTAATATCCTTTTTATAGTTTTTTTATAGTTTATAATTGTTTAAGTTGCAGATTTTAAGTTGGCTATTCATTGTAAAGAACAATGACTCAACATGCATTTTCTTTTGATTATTTGTTCATGATTTGTCTTATTCAACTATTCCTTCATAGGTTAGGTAAGTGATGGGAAAGTATGAAGGGTGTAATTGATTGAACCCTTAATTTTTGATGAAATTGCTGAAAATTAGTAGCATAAATTACTATTTGGTATATATCTGCAATTGAATATCATTCTCCCTTTTTAACTATTGGTAGTAGCAAATCTTATAACATAATTACAATTTGATTCTATGTTTCAATGTTTACTTCTACCACTCATGCTCCTACCACACAATGCTTCCGACTGTCTGTTGCATGGTTTGCTTGGGATCCATCTCAGTATGTCAGGAACTCTAAAAGAACCCAGATTTTCAAAAAAATAGTTTTTCTTCCCAGAATGTGATTTTACATTCAACCATGATAATACCATGTCGTTAAATCCTCATTTAAAGAAAAATTAGCTGTCATGTTTTTCATTTACATTAGCCCAGTTTCAAAACTGATCTACAATGAAAACTGAAATTAAACATCATACCTAGTTCAGCAAAGTGTAAGTCACCATGGCTCTCTCGTCCTTTTCGTCCGAAAGAGTATTGGGAAAGTCAAGCATAAAATGGAAGAACTCTCATGTCAGAACAATCACACTCCTATTGTTACTCTATTCACGTACCCACGCCAACTGCCCCAAGGAGCTGTCATCCTTCTCTCGTCAGTGCTTCCGTTATTGGATCACGTGCATGGCAAGATCCTATTCACAGCATGTCTTTCCGTACATTGTAAGGGGTTGGGTGGTTGGGAATGAAAAGGAAGGAGGAAGAGCTGAGTTTGGATAGGAACGGAAATGAGACGAGGAATATGACAGCCACCTCTTACAAAAGCAAGGTATTGAGTTATAAAACTCATAAATTTTTTATCTGAATTCTGGAAAACCACATTCAAGAAGGTAGGTACTACCGTGCAAATGTGCAAAGGAAGATGACCTAAATCTGTGTGTCTGGAGCAACAAGACATTTATATAGGTTTTGGCAAGCTATTCAGAGAATTGGATTCCTTGTTCTGATTGATCTCTCTCTGGTCTTTTTCCTTTATATATCGCTCAATTTCAAGATTATTATGGGCCAATCTGAAATCAATATCTATTATCTTAGGCTAGAAAAGGGGGTGCGGAGAGATTCCTTGTTTTTGCATTCAAGCATCAGAGATTTCTCATGCAATGCTTTGCTTTGCGGAACAAAGGGAAGTGTTTTTTGTGCAGTTTCTGTGGGAGAAGTGATGCATATTTGGGTTGAACAAGATTAACTAAATCATACCTTTTGCCTTATTGAAGGTGAATTTTTTAAATGTTGTAGAATTGAGGTGCATTGTAACAACCCTATTTGAGTTACTACTACTATTTTCCATAAAATCTAGGCTCAGTTATCGATATGTGAAGAACAAAAGTATTCATTTTAAATTCAGTGCTGAAATTACTTAAGATTAACATATAAAAATGAAAAACGCATCTTTATTGACTTGTTTAGTTAATCCTGGAGAAAATCTGTTTTTTTGGGCACTGGCAAAAATGCCTCTTTATCAAATGGTGTTGGAGCCTAACAGTTTGTGGAAAGAAAATTTTTGTGAAAATATTTTCGGTAATTTCGTTTATTATATATTCCAATCAATAATACAATGTCTTAAAAGTGTATAGATGCTGGTTCACAGCAGAAACATTGTGTAACAAGTTTTGACCATTTTTTCCAATGTTGCAACTTGAACTTTTGTGAACAAACCCTAGATTCCGCAGCCCAAAATAATATAAATTCTGATTGAGTAGTCCCTTGAAAGCCTGAAAAACCAACAGAATTGTCTGAAATGCAATATTTTTGAGTGCCTATTTAGGCTGCCCATTTCTTCATGTTTAGTCCCCAAATGCCCTCAGATTAGTGATAAGTTACTTGAGCATTAGAAAGGATGAAAAGTAACCCTGAATACCTCAAAAAGCATTACCATCATAATCAGTATTTTTTTGAATGTGGATGATAATCCTTACTCAATACTCAAGTAAGCCATTGAAACAGATGGAAATGATGACACTCGAAATATACTGATTTAAGTTCAATAAAATGGTACAAAATAGTATATAAATCCAGGTTAGCTCTGCATTAAGGATTTCATACATCTCAGCACCTGTTGCAAAAATTTCTCGTGGGATTTTATTAGTTTATAATGTCAAATGGCAAATACATGAGTGCATACGTAAGGCCAATGGCTCACATGAAATGTGTGGAATTAAAGATGCGGTATGCATATTGAATGTTACATTGTAGATGGTATATTTTAGAAGTTAACTTAAGCATCTAGAAAGCTTAACATAATTACAGTAAAACCTCTTTACATCGTAATGGAGGGCAATTTGATGTATGGAGGTTCACTATATAGAGAGGTTTCAGTGATAGGCACTATTTTTTCATATCCTTTGGAAATGAAGGCGCTGCCTTTTAAACCATTATATTTATGCATTTAAACAAACATGCATGCATTAGTGAACATGTATTTATTATTTAATAATTACAGAAAGCGAGCACTATCTAGTGATTTTTACCATGATTTGAGAGAAAACGATGTGATCTCTCTTAATTCAACAGTCACTTAAAATGATTAGGATAGTTGCATACCTTTTTTCTTATTTACTGTTAGGTATGCTCTCATATGGAACAAAATGGTCACAACTTATGATTAGCGTGAAAATTACAACATAATTAAGGTCTATAAGAAAAAAAATACGGGTGAAACATTTACCGCTGAAAATTTGATTCCATGCATGTAATCGCGGCTGCATTTAGTTGTCTCGGTATGATTTGCGGAGGTAGTTAGGTCATCTTGGGAGTGTGTCCTTGGTATGATAAGTGGAGGTTCTACAAGATAAAGAGGTTCACTACATAGAGGTTTTACTGTATATGAATCATTAGTAATATAACTTGGTGAAATAACTCAATACATATTTAAATTTCACATAAATAACTTTACTTTTACTGTTTTCCACTCACTACTTTATCCTAGGGTACAACTAAAGAAATAACCAAACATTCAATTCTATGGATAATGGTAAAGTTATATATGTGAAATTAATGTAGTTTAAAGATGACTGCAATCATTACTTTAAGATTTAAGCCTTAAAGCTCAGGTTGCCTGATGGTTGGTGGCATTAATCTAAAGGTATTGATACTGATGAATGGAATTGTTATCTGAGTTGAGTTTTGTTAGTAGCACCAAATATTTTTTAAGTTCTCTCTGTAGTTGGTGATTTTCATGTTTTGGAGTTAAGGTCATTTTATTGCATCACTGTGTTTGGTCATAGGGAATAAGCTTCTGTTTGTCTTTAAAAATATTCAATTATCCGATTGTGCATTACTATTAATTTAATCTTTTTCAGGATGAATCTGAATCAAACTTACTGCAGCCATGTGCTGTGGGATCCCTTTTTGGAAATAATAGTCCATGGGCATCTCTGCGGCAGGATTTCAATTTGAATTCAGCGGATTCAAGTCGGAACCCTCTCTCAAAAATATGCCTGAAGTGGGCTCGACAGAAAGCCACTGCTCGCCAACTTCCTGCACACAAAGTTCCTTTTCTGGCTGTAGCCATTCACGCATTGGATTGTTCTTCTCCAGATCCATGCGTAATTCTCCGAGATCCAACTGGTAAGCTGCATGATTTGACCTGTTGATACCCATCAAAGCTTTTTACTTATCAGTTGAGCCTAAGACCTTTTCCTTGAGATTTTGTGCTAAGGTAATTTTTCTATGGTGGGGTATCTTGAAAAAGTGAATCCATATCAACTTACCGTACGGCAATAAATTGTTTTTATGTGATTTTTTAGCATGGGTTCATATTGGTTGCTGAGTTTAACTGGTTTTAAACCCTACTATTAATGTAAACAGTCCATCTTTAACTGGGTTTCTTTCCCAGAAAATCTCTAATCTTTTTCTAAAGAAGTAGTTTCGGGGAATTAATTTTGTTGTGGAATGGAAAAGAAATTTTGAAAATCCAAACATCAGTTAAAAATGTATTAGCGTTGTTCTAAATGTGCAGATTTTGATTAAAATTTGTTTTAATCATGAATGGCTATTAGAGACAAAGAACTCATAGTTTTTAACCCTGGGAATGATTAGTACAGCTTCTTGCACAGGAGCCTTTTCATTTATAAATATGTATTTTTATTTGTGCAACTTACTATCTGTTGCAAAGTTCTGTCACCCGAGTTTAGATATGGAACTCTGGAATACTTTTCTTCCAATTTTATAACTAAGTACTGTCCTTGGCAAAAAATAATCTTGCCACTAGGGAGTGAGATTTCCTAAGTCTTGATTAGACAATTAATTGGCCATGTCGCTGAACCACGCTGCCATTTACATAAAAGAGTCTGTGCATGAAGGCAGCTAATTAAGGGCGACTTTGCTACTACTGCTAGTGGTAGTTGTGCCATTATTCGGGCTAGGCGATGATATTGGAGGCCATATTTGGCTTAGTGTATTACAGTAAACTCTTGTTATCATGAAGTTCACGGGGCCGAAAAACCAAATATTCATAATAACAAACTTTGTAAGATCGTTTCTTTTAGATATCATTGAAAAAAAATATACCTTGCCTAAATTCCTTGTCTCTTCAATTTCCGTTGTGCTACGGAATAGCTCCAGAGTCATGTGTAGGTATGATATATGCGATTATATTATGATCAAATAAAGTAAATACTTGATATATGAACGAGATGCATTCCAAGACCTTGTTTGTAAGTTGATAAACCTATGCAAATCGAAAAGTGTGGTATTGTGCTGAATACAACACTTCTTTAGAATTCGTTAACTCACAATTGTGATGAACTGATCTAGCTTGAAAGGTGACGCGTCTGGAGTCGAAATAAATATGCTGTCCTTGGAAGAAGGAATGGGCAAAACACTGAACACTTCTTGACTATACAACGGATTAATTGATACTTTGTTCAGACTGTACTCAAAGTGTGAGTTCCTATAAGCCAAACCACATCGTATCGGCCAACTCCAAAGCTGCCAATTTTGAAATTTCGGGTGCCTCTTAAATTTCTAATAAAATTTTCATTTCTTTAATGAAATTCCTATCTCTAGGAGTTCGTAAATCAAATTTTCAGCCTATTTACGAGCGGAATAAGTGGGTCACCATGATTCCACAGAATTGAAGTTTATTATATGACACCATGTGGATTATGAAGTATAGGCAGTCCCCGACTTTCGCACACAATGGGTTCCTGAAAACATGTACGAAAGTCAAACCTTTGAGTTCCATACTTATTAGGGGTTATGTTCCATAAGAGCGAAATATACATACTAAACACTTACATTTTGCTCAGTTTATTTTTATTTACTTATGTTTAATAATAAATTAGTAAAATTCCTCACATTATGTAATTTCTTTTGTAAATATGCAGAAAACGTAAATAAAAGTTTTAAAAAAACTATGATTCCATTGGGTGAAACTCTTGGTGTTTATGTTGGAATTCCTCTTGTACTGTCCTCTATAAATAAAAAGGCAATTCAAGAGGCATAACTTTATGGAATTTTTGAACACACTCTCTTAATACCTTTAAATTTTTACATCAAAATAACAAACAAAGAAGTTTGCAATTTCGTGATAGCAAAAGTTTTGTAATAATGTTTCTTTTACTATAGATTGGATTAGCCTATTTGTCAGGACCAACAATTTCCTTCGTAAAAACGAGAATTTCAGAATAACGTTGTTTGTATTTACGAGAGTCTGCTGTATATCACAGCACGATGGCTACTGGAGGAATTCAAGAGTTAGTTATCCTTTGAGGGTTGAACATTGTGAGAGATTCAATCACTCAGTGCTTCAACTTCGAGGTTAGTTTGGGTAGGTGAGGGTTCAGCTCACCCAAGACAAAGTCACAGGTTATGAATTTTGAGAACTCAGTTTAGGGGCCAGTCCATATTCTCTGAGCCACCTAGCAGTTTGATGTTTTTCATGTTTGGGGGGTTGTCAGAAGGCTTTACCCCAGAACTTAGAACAGATTTGAACTTAAAACCCTTGCATAATTAACCTAGCCAAGTGTCCCTTGGTTCAATTGTGACTGAGTGTACTCCATGGGTCAGTGCTTCCCTGGCATACCATTAAGGTGGCACCATGACCGTATAGGAAGACAACAGTTTACCCCACCCCCTTTCCTTGAAATTTCAGGCTTGAATTCCGAGTACAGTTGTTCACGAATTCCTCATCTATTATAATAACTAATCTTACCAGAGTTTTAAAAAATTTGGAAAACTTGAGGAACTAGAATGAAAGTGCAATTGAAGTAATTCCTTTGATTATCTGCCTGGTAATCATGGGCGTACCTAGCAAGGGGGAGGAGGGGGCAGCTACCCCCCCTAGAAGCGAAAATAATAATTTTTCAAGCAAATAATTTTAAATCTAATGAAGAGCTGTTACAGTTTCCTCAAAAGGTTGATTTCATTCACCTTTTCCATGCTTAAATCTTACCTACAACTTGAACAACCATGGCTTGCCTCCCCCCACCCCACCTAGTTTTGATCCTCGGTACGCCCTTGCTGGTAATATTGGAGTTCTGATTTAGTGAGAATTTTACTTTGAGTGTAGTGTATCATCACCAATGGTCAGCAATCTGAATATTTGTTTGACACATCTCTCCATTTAGTTCCCCTATTGGCTAATATTTTAACCTTTACATAATTCTTCTGTGTTACATACTTCATCACCTGCTCCTTTTATCTCATCCTAGGCTTTCCTATGCCATTATTCCTTTTCAGCAGTCCTTCAAAGATAATTTTCCTGATACCCATCAAAATGATAGGTTTGTTCCTTGAAAATGCATTAATTTTTATGTAGGTCATAAATAGTCATTGTCAGCCACTGTTTCCCACTTTATTCACTTATTGTAGAATTATGAGTCAGTATTTGTCATGAGGATACTGGAAAGCCATCTACTGGCCAGCAAACACTACCTCTTTGTGTAAGGCTTTATGCTTTCCTGGCTTACAGTGATTTCCCAGAAGTATTTGGTAAATTCCACAAGGTAAGTTGGTCAGGTATTGCAGAAGTGCTGATGGCCTACATTTTTGAGGAACTCAATACTATGAGGATAATGGCTAAGGTAGCCATCAAAATGTCGAGAATGCTAATCAACTTACCTGGTGGAATTCCTGGAACCACTTCTTATGCCATATTTCATTCAAGTGAAGTCCATGACTGAGTCAGGCTGGAAACTTGACTCATTAATTAACAATATCTTAAACCTTTCTTTGGCAGCTTACTTCAATATTTAAGCATGCATCTTATATTGGTGGTGAGGGAGCGACTTTTTATTTTAGTTTAATTTCTGTTTTGTAAGATTTCCTTTCATTCTTTCCATTTGGCTATTACATTGTTGCCCCACAAATTTTAATGAATTTTGTTCAGTGAGCGGGTCACTGATTCAACCTGGAATTTGCTTAGGAGGTTAGTTATTATCATTATCCTTTCAAATTTTCAGGGGAAATGGGGGGCACCCTCCATCGAGAAGTTTGGGAGCGCCATGGATACCTCCTCCACCCCGGGGCTGCTTTGGCCTTACGCCAAGTTGGAGTCCTATCAGCAGGTGCTGCAGCTCGCAGGCACTACCTCAACATTACCGAGAACAACCTCCTTAGTATATACAGTTCTGCAAAAATGGAAAATGGACCATACACCTTTAGGAAAGGAGATGAAATGTCTACCAGTGAGATTAAAATAACGAAGATTAGACCCTTAGATATGAGTGAAGTGAAGAAAAACTTGCAGGATATGCAGAACATTAGTCAGGTGACAGTTAGCACTTCTATATCCTCCTCGCCATCATTGTACAGCTCCAGCCCCTTAGGTACGCGACCCCATTCCAACATGAGCAACTCATCACGTTCCACACCCTACCCAAATCCATCGGTCGTGTCACGTTTCAACTCTCACAGGATCTCAAGCCCTGTGCAAGGCCAAGTCTTTTCATCCACCCCTCGGAGCCCAAGTATTCCGAGCAACTCTGTTTTTGCATCTAGTCCAGCACAAAGCAGCTCATGGAATCCCTCTGTAAATTCTGTGTCCATGGATGTCCAATGTTCAAGTTCTCCTCCCACATCCATTCACACACCCACCTCGTCACATTTTACTCCCAAGTTTCCAGCATGGAAGTCATCTGTCAACAGTGCACAGGCTATGGGAGGATTTGTCCCGAAACAACCTTTTTTGAATAAATTTTCTACTGGCCATGTGGGGTCTCCAGCTGGTCCGTATAATTCTGGTTGCACAGGTGCATCCTCTCCAAATCTTTCACTAAGCAGTCCTGAAGGGTCAACGGCCATGGACATCTCTGTTGGGCCATCCATCCCTTCCAATTGTGAAAAAGCCATTTCAATGAGTCCTACTTCTTCATTCTTTGAGAGGAAGGGAATGACTGATATTGTAAGCGCTGAGTGCAGGAAGAACCAAGCAATTGAGGAGGCAGAGTTGGACTCTATACTTGGAGGTATTGATACTGATTTACTTTTTGATGAAGATGACTTTTAAAGCATTAAATGATAATTCATAAGTGTCTTTTGAGTAATCTATGAATTTTATTTTACTTAAGGTATCAAAATTTGCCTATTTGAATGAAATATGTGGATTAAAATGTACAGAAATGTCCGATATTGCTGATGGGCACAGCTAAATATGTTTTCATTTAGTTGCATGTCACATAAAGCCTTCAATCTTACAGTGATATATGTTTTTGTAACATATATGGTGACTGATTGAAGCTCAAGTGACTGACTCGATTAAAAAAGTAATTTCATTTCTTGAGTTTGGTTTTTGAGAAAAATTCGATTTTAGAAAAGTTCAATAATTTTTGAAAATTCTTGTTTCGTGAACTATTTTTTTCTCTCTTTCAGTTTTCATTTTGAATTTGTGACCTATTTTTTTTATTTTCTTCTTTGAATTTTGTTGTGTTTTATGTGTTGCTAACGTAAGTGCCATTTTTTTCTAAAATGCCAAATGATATACATATGTAAAGCGGTAGTTTGTGGAGTTCTTTTTGCTGGCAGAATTGAACTCCAAATTGTAGATGCCTGAAACCTCATAGAGGCTCATTAATGTTGTGAGGCCATAAAATTCTAAAATTTCCAAAATAGATGCTTAAGATTGGGTTGCTTGCATTAAAAACCTATCAATTTGTGCCATTCTCCAACATTTTGCATTGTTTCAACCCTGCAGCTGCTTCTGAAATGTATTTTTATGAGCCGCATCAATGAAGCAGCTCAGTTTAGATCAAAATTCTAGAAAAATATTCTGAATTCAAAACCTGAAGCAGCAAGTGCCATTATATAAATCAAAGTAGTGCCACATTCTTTCATGTCTTCCAGTATTTTTTCTCTTGGTTATTAAATGTTGGAGAGCTTACTAAAAACAGTTTCTATTTCTTCAATCTCTGTTTACTTTTTACTTAATCAGTCTTCTAGAAGTTGCCGTGTAGGTTTTTTTATTTCCTTCGCTGTAGATATTATATGAACGGTATTTTTGGAAGTATTTGTCTATAATTAAGTTCTGTTATTGCCATCCAAATTGACTTGAAGAAATGGATGGTGAGAGACTGTCCTTCTATTTTGAATAGGAAAAGCTAATCATTTTTGTGAAAGAAGGCATTATTTAGTGACCCCTATGTGTTCAGATATGAGATATTTTAACCCTTTAGTAATTTACTATTGTCACTGTTCATGGTGCCTTCATTTGCATTAATCGTGTGAATGTCCTATTTTTATGCCTTGAATTTCTAAATCTGGAGCTAGTGTAACTTTTACTATGCTTGCCTCCTCAACTGTTTACAGTCTTGACTTTAAGTTTGCCAGTCACTCAAAATCATTTGAAACTTGTGGAGTGTATTATAAAGTTGTGTTCTGTGGCTGTGAGTATATGTTGGTCATACAGGTTGGAATGTATTTTATTTTACTGTGTGCGTGCGCATACATAACCATTTCATCCTTTAGAATGCTTGGAAATACAAATAAGTTGAAATTAGCTTTGCATTTTGTTTATTTTGATGGTGTGTTGATGTGTGCAATATATTTTTTAATAGGTCACTCTAGACTTTTGCCCTTTGTTAGTTGCATTGAAACTCACCTCAACGAAGCCTATTTGAAAGCCCAATTTTTATGCTTTTTGGTGTGTTACACACACACACACTGTCTCAAAGATGAACTTAGCTATTTAAAAATTCCCACCTCATTTAACTTTTGGAGCTGGTTTTATTGTCAGCCTTTTTCTTATGTTAAATCAGCATAATATTGTTCATAAAAACATTAAAAAGTGTATGTACTAAATAATCGAAAAGCATACAAATACATGGCAGCTTGCAGGAAGAATTAATTGGTTCTCTATTGGGTAATTGACTTCGCCTAACATTTTGAAGAACTACTTGTTCTTCATCCTCCATCTATCCAGAACACCCCCTAAGGATGAAGTACAAGTCGTTCTTTGAAACGTCTGGAGACATGCAGTCAATTACCTGATGGAGAACCCGAGAATCATTTCTGCAACTGATACGGCGAGAAAAATTCTAAGATCTGACTCAACTGGTGAAATAACATGAAACAACGACTATCAAACACAACCATGCCCTGGGTAGGGGCCACTTACCCGCTTCCACTTAAGCATTAGTAAAAAAACAAGATATGGAAATCAAGTGTCAAAATGCAGCCATTGTTGGACTTTCTTATGGCCAAATTAAAAGTAAAGTTGATTCCCAATGTGAATATTTATAGGGATCAAGTTTTCCAGGATTCATTCGAGAGGGAGGAAAATTTTCGGGCTGAATCTCTATGGTTAATCTTATGAATACATACTACAGATAAGGTTTATCATAACGTACACCTGAAGTGTAGGTTAAGAGCCCAAAGATTAATGCTGGTATGAGATGAATCAAGGTCTTGGAGTGGGGTGTGGGCTACCTTAGTGTGCTTGAGCTCATAAAAGGAATCATGGAGACAATTCTTGGTGTGGAAAATTTTTGCGTAAGCTTGCTTCATACTGAAAATCTTTGAGATAGAGGATTGATATTTTTGGTAAATTGGGAAATGACCAGCAAGAAAATACTTCGGAAGTTTCATGTACAAACGAAATGTTTGGCCAAACTAAATGATGAAATGACAACACGAAAACCGAATGAGCTGCTAAACACAAACCCTGACATAAAAATTGCCCGCTTAAGGAAATTGCGTGATAAAGAATGAGGAAAGAGCAAGGTTTTGTGCTATCATACAATGCCCCAAAAAGGGATTTGATGTGTCTGACCAGATGGCTGCTTACAAAGGGTAGCCTCTCTTCTGGAAAACCTGGAAAGGCAGAGAAATTTAAGTCTTCAAAAATCGAATGATTGCTGTGAAAGTTAAGTGGTATTATTCCTGACTACCTCTCATGGGGTAGACCTTTGATAACTTCAATATCCTATCCCATAAATTTCCTCCAGGTGGTGTTCCGTAACTGTTAAAGTTCTTTTTTTATCAAGAGTTTACTGTCTTCGTTTTAAGGTTAATGTTTTATGACATCACATCACATTTTTATCTCCCATAAGGATTACTATTCCATAAAATAAGTATGACAGGGAAACAGTCTTCTCATATTTGAAATTAAAAACTTTGTGTGTATGAAATATTCTCTTTATTTTAATATGAAAGTTAATAATATGAAATTAATTGATTTAGGTTATGTAATATATAAAATAAAACGGATGCAATGATAACCATTCTAAAAATCTTGTCTGTTTTTTATGTGTGAAGAGGGGCATGTGCCCTTAAGGCCACTATGTTACTCTTCTAGCATGTGATGATCATTTTATTGATTTAAAGGTTGCTAGTGATTAAGTGTGGGAATTGTGTAGTAAATTCATGTATCTTTATCCAGTTTAAATAAGGGTAGGAAAAAACATGGTTTCTTTGTAAGTGAAGAGTTGAGTGACTACTGAAAAAATGTTAAAGGTTATTAGGTCTCCCTCAATTAATTATTTTATCTTTTAAAGAGTGAATAAATTAATAAGTTGGCTGTGGACTTGTAGGTGTGTAACATGCGGTTGGTAATGTGCTTCTTGGTTATTTTTTCTCATATTAACTGTGTAAAAATTCATTCTTTGAAGTTAGGAAACAAATTGCATTTTGCTTTATTCATTATATCAATGTTTTATCAAAATTGTGAAAATAGGCACAATTATTTGGCTGAGTAATTTTTGAGGCATATGGATGACGAATGTTGTTTGATGGATACTTTACACCTGCAATTGACTCTCAGTATATGAATGGGAAAATTACAGCCTCAAGTATGCTGACATGAAAGTCAAAGCTTATAATTTTCATATGCTGAAGTGTGTGCCATTGGTGCATGGGTCACTGCAGCAGATAGACCATTGTTACATGGCCCACACGTTGGTCAAGCTGTTATAAAGAAGATGACATGTAAAAATGTTCAAGTCTGCATTAATTCATTTGAATTATGTTAACTGATTAGGATATTGAAGCCTAGGTTTAATGGAAGGGAACATCATGGAAAGCATTACAAGGGACAGACTGCCTGCAGCTGTGGAAATGACAAGAGAAGTGACATTGATGGCAAAGGCTGTCTTTCCCCTGGCGGGTGAATTTTTATTTCTAAAAGTTCAGATATATATAGCATCGATTGGTTCTACAGCTGCAAATTAACTGGGTGACATAAGTATTTACAATATTTATGAAAGAATGTTCGGTTTTTGTTGCAGAATTTATCTCTATTGTCAGAAGCATGTTTGACAGTGAGTTACGTGTAATACTAATAACTTGGCAACTGTTATTGTATGTGGATGAAACTTAATAGTTTAGAGTGCTGAATGATTCAGAAATTGTCGAGAAAGTATGGAGCAAATACAAAACTTTTTCTGGAAAAAAATGCTCTAAATATTACCGCAGCCAGTTTTTATTTCAACTTGTTTCTCCTTCATCTGGTGTAGAACCTCTCTGACTGGCTGCAGTAAACTAACCTTCTTATTTAGGGACAGGTAAAAGCTTGTCGCGGCTCCAGCGACCTCCTGGGTTGAGAGGGAGACCCGGGATTGGGTAATCATGGCGAGGAGTAAAGAAACACCTTGATGGGAATTTTAAAATACCCAGGGGGTGCATTTATTGGTTTCAGAGGTAGAAAGTTACAGGGGGCCACCTGCCAGGGCAGGCGAGGTCCGCGGCTACTGCTTCTGTGGGGCTGGGTCTGGATCTGTTCGGAATGGCCTCTCTGGGGATCTCCGTGGATCCACGACAGCTCTGGCAGGGGTTCTGGCATTGGCAGTGGGTCCAAGAGCTGCAAGCGATATGGCGGCATCAGTGACCCCATGCTCCGTCTGCTTCCGCAGGCGATGAACTCATGCGGGCGGCTCCCAGATATGGTGGTGTCCGGGGAAGGGACCCCCTGGGACAGCGTGCACACTCCTTGTGGTATTGGAGGGCAGATCCGTTCCTCATGAGACCTCCGCAGCTTCTGGCTGGGTGAGGGGACGAATCGTCAATGCCAAGAGGGGTAGAATGTCCTTAGAGAAACTCACTCGGCTTCCGTACCCTAAGGCCACCTCCTCCTCAACTGCCTTCCACGGTATCGGGCACCGCGTTTTATACCCGATCCTGGCCACCCTCCAGCTAATGAGGGCACTCCGCTAGGCCACGTGGTGTGAGGGGAATTTCGGCAACGGGGTGGGGAAAGTCACGTGGTGTGAGGGGAAGGTTCTTCACTGGGGTGCATGTTTCAAAGTGGGTTTTGTCCATGTTAAGTTTAGGCACAACAAGCTTGTTGCCAAAAGGCACTGCTTTGGCAACCAAGTTGATGTGCCTGAAATACATGTTATTCTACAGTGGAAATGACTCCAAGGTGCAACTTCAGGGGTGAAAGCAAGTTAATGGTGAGCCTCACTCTTAAACTTTGTCTTGACCCTTTTTCACCCTTTCATTGCTGTTAACTCTATGGCAGGCTTTAATGAAAAAATGAATATGATTAGCCTTAAGAGTCAGATGTACATATTTGTGTGTATGTGTTTGTAGAGAGGTTAATGAGGTGGAGAACTCAATACCGAAGGCAAACAAGAATGCATATCTCAAGAGTCAGTGTGATTAGGGTATATGTTTGCAGAGAAACATCCACCATTTTGGAAGGATATAATTCACACCCTGAATGGAAGAATTATGGTATTTGGGTAAGAAAACAACAGATGCACTTGCCTCATTTTTGTAGGTTGAACTTCATCTCCTCAAGGGGCTGACCTCTGGCCCCAAAAGGTTTAAGAGGTACATATTTGTGGTAGTGACGCATTTCTTAATGAAAAAGCTCCTTGGCTCAAGAGTGCATAGTATTAAAAAAATCCTTCTCATTTGGTCAGTGTGAGAAAATGGACAGCACATCTGGCAAAGGCAGGCATTAAGAAGATGTTGGTTCCAACAATAGTTAAACTTATCCTATGAACCTCTTAAAAATATCATTTTGTTATTCCATGTGATTTAAAAATGCCACTCAACATGAACCAATCTGATTCCTTTTTAAAGAAGAATTTATTGATGCTCTCCCTGTGTTTAAAAACTCCTAATCTAATATGAATCTTTTTTTAAATTTCAACATGTATAGTGACCCTTGTAGGTGATAAAAAAAATACCAATTTGCAAGGTTTTACGGCAATTAAAGAGGAAATTACAGTGCACCTAATTTGGTAATTTTTTTTTAAATTTGAGTATGTATTATCTCTTGGTAAACATCTTCACCTTCATTTTCTATGGGTGTACTAGATTCAGCATTTAAACCTATATTTTGAAAAGGTAATAAATAGAGTCGTAAACTGCTATGCAGCATATTCTTTTTATGTGAATTATCAAACCTAAGATCATTAAATTTGAGCTTTGATCATGGATATCTCAAAACTCGCCTTTCAATTCTTTAGTAAAAATATTTTATTGCTCCAGTATATTCAAATTACTTCAGCCTGTGTATTGCTATACTCTGAAAATATCTGTAGGGAGAATAAGTGACTAGTGATGGCATTAATACTCTTTTTGTGGAGCTGCCTCACCACTCACAGCACACTCCAGAGAGCCACTCGCACAGTGCGACTCAGCAAAGCATTTCTGGGTTGAGGGGAAGAGGGCAGCGGAAGAGAGGAAGGTGGGGGATTTCTGAACAAACATTTAAAATACAACATTTCCTAGATCATAATTTGAAAATTTGGTTTCAAATCAATCTCAAATGCATAGTCACAATGCTTAAAAGGTGATTAAACTTACAAACTATTTCTGCCGATACAATACTGTGAATCTTTCATGGAAGATGAAAATGTATTCTGTCCCCTGTGCTTAGAGATGACGACAATGTAAAATTGTGTTGTAACAAAATATTCTCTCCAAAACTACATGATCATGTTAGCAATTCTTAATTAATTGCCTTGATTAATGTTAGTTGTTTGTGTTTTAACAAATTTTCAGTTTTGTCTTGTATTATTTTCATGAATTTGCTGTTGGCTAAGCCTTTTACATGAGCATCTTCAACCCTTTTTCATTCATGATGCATGGAGAACAAAGGAGAGAGAACATAAGCAAACATATGAGATTCTTTAGAGAAATGCCCAGAAAATGAATCAGGAGAATCTTTCTAGTATATTGTGTGTGGAGGGAGTCGTGAGTGCCGGTTGTCTGACTTCACCTTGCACTGTGTGTGCTGAGTGAGTCGTTTGTGGAGGGAGTCGTGACTCACCAAATAAGACTTTCGCCTCTTAGCTCAATCTGAAGTGAAGAAACTTCATTTTTTTAGTTTTTTTTTGTGGCTCATGTATTTATCTAGATGATGCTGCATTTATTCATTAGTTGGCCATAAAAAATTCTAAACAATAATTGCATGTCATGGTTTTTACTGTGCTTAGCAGCATGAATAATTGGTTGAGATTATTTAAAGATGAATGGAATATTTATTAGACGTAAATGGAAAGAAATATATAGTTTATTTCTTACATGTATGAGTTTCATGTGGAGTAAGGGGAGAGGGAAAGATGGGCCAAAGAAGGTGGTGTAATTAGTGCGTAGGTTTCCGCGGCGTCGTTCACGATGACTGCTAATTTCCGGGTTCTCCAGCCGCGTCTGTCGTTTATAGTTGACTACAGTTTCGGAAGCCATCCTGCTTCCGTCTTCAGGTCGAAGGTTTTCAGGTTCCGTCTTCGACCTGAAGACGGAAGCAGGATGGCTTCCGAAACTGTAGTCAACTATAAACGACAGACGCGGCTGGAGAACCCGGAAATTAGCAGTCAAGGTGGTGTAATTGTTGTAAGGTAGGGTACATAGATATTGTCACTCACACCTTATCGGCCACATCTTGAGACATGATGGCCTGTAGAAGACAATCATCAAGGCACAAGTGGATGGCAAGAATGGAAAGGAAGACCTTAAACAAAATGTATGGAACAAGCAAGGAAGGTTGTGAAAGAGAAGAAATACGTCGGTATGAAAAGATTAGCTGAGAGGAGAATTGAATGGAGAGATGCATCAAACCAATCATAGGATTGCTGACCAGTGATGATGATGATAAATGCATTATCACACCTATCTTAGTAAACTCTAAAATTAGATATATTTGTAAAATGTCTGTTGTCTCATCTGGACTAGACTTCATCCCATCTTTTAATGCTGAAATAGGTAAAAATTGGCATTGAATTGTGGGCATCCTTTTATTCTCTAGATGAATGTGGTGGAACCATGTAAGGCCTTAAATAATAAAAAAATAGGCCTTGTTAATGGCATCAGTGATGCAAAGTGTGCTGAAATAGAACGTAATATGTTATACACAGTAATGCCATGATGATCCCATTCTCAATGCATGCTATGAATTTGGCAGATGAAAGAGATAGGAAAATGTTCTTAGTCATTCGCCAATTTAAAAGAAATGAAATATGAGGCTGGTTGTGGTGCAGGAAATGGTGCAGAACATTTTTTTAAATCTCCTGGTGTACATCCCCTTAAGTTAAGTGGCTGAGTTTCCGAAAAATGTACCGTATGCAAGCATTTTTATGTTTCAATATAATTTGAGTGTGCTGCTCATACTTGTCTGTACCTTATGTTGGTACATACATAATTACATTACATAGGCATTTCTAATTTAAATTGAAATTTTAATGGCATTCGAAACTAATTTTTCCTTTACATATATACTACTACCTATGTTCCCTTATTCTTTCTTTTTTTGCTACAAAATTATTCTGATGCATAATGTGGGAGAGATTCATCTGCCTGGGTACCAGGGACCTTAGTATTCAGTGGTAAATTTGTATCTGCTGAGATACAAAATTGTGATATGATTCTCTTGGCATAGTTGTGCTTTTATAATTGTCTGCAATTTTTATGATTATGTTTGTAGCAAGATTAGCTTTTTCATTAGAATTTGAATGTTTCCCTTTTCTTGGTGTTTGCCATCTTTCAATGGTTGGCTGAACACCTACAGGTTTCTGTCACATGGGAATAGATTGTGAAGAGGTGGTTTTCCGACCCAATGTGGAACAGTAAAACCTGATTCTCAAGAGTGAGCAAATATTTTTTTTACTTTCTTTGCTGAACGTTTTTTGAAATTCCTGTTTCACTGTTCATCTTTGATGTTTTTCCTTTGGCTACTTTTCTTTATCAGATTCTCTAACAGATTTTGACCTTGTAAATTGTAGACCATAATGTTATTATTATGAAAATTGACATTTTCATGCTCAAAAATTAACAGGAATAGCGATAAATAATGTCTGCTGTGAACCATACATGCTTATAAGATTTAAATAACAAGGTTACTGAGTGATAGGATTGATTTCAGGATTATCTGTTTCATTTGAATTTCAGTAAAAGTTTACTTACCTGGTACTTAAACTGAATTTTAACTTTTCCTCATTATCATTTTTGAGTAACTTTGATGGTGGACCATACTTCATTTCTCAATTATGATGAAGTTATGGTGGTATTTTTTTAGGTTTTTTGTTTGGTACTTCAAAAATTAAATTGCTTCAGAATTTATGACTTATTGGATAACTCACCAAAATAAAAAGTCTTTGTTTTCACCATAGATTTTATTTCTCCAATCAATGTTCGCCTTTTCAACAAAAAATCTTTTGAGTAAATAAGTTGCAAAATTTCATTACCATGGGCCATTTCATCTGAATTCAACGGACGTTAGTCCCTTATGGTCTCAGGTTTTGGGAAAAAAATTCTGTATGGGGATATATCCACCTCAAACTAAATATTTTGCAAAAAATAAAATTTGTGTTTAATGAGATATTAATGTTTTCACATTTTTCCCTAAAAAAATGTGCCTCTTTTCACTACCAAATTTTCGTAGAGCTATGATTGATGGCTTATTTTAAAGTTAAGACTTTGTGTAAAACACTGAATTTGTTAAAAATTCATTTAATGCCCTTCCCTATTATTGTTATATTTAAATGTCTACAAAAATTTTAATGAAGTTTTTTCATATCTCTGTCTCAGAATTAGCCTGAATTTTTATTTTATGACTAAGACAGATTTAAGTCACTATCTCAAAGATAAAATATAGTGTCAGCTCATAAATGGGTTTTAGAAAATATTTTAACGTTTCCATTTTTCCCTTGTGTGGTGTTCCGGTTTCTACATTAGAAATACATACCATAGACAAACAATTCAAGTCTGGGGATATTTAAGTTTATTGGCTTTTGCAGGGCATATCTTTGTTCAAGATTTATTGATACATATTTACCAACACAAAGGGTCATAAAGAGCTTTAGTCAGTTATAATTATTATAAAGACCTTAGGCCCTTAATTATATTTTGTAAAGGATGTAGTGAAGGGAGAATGAGAGAAAAGAATGATGAATAAATCACCCAAAACCAGACTTGTTTAATCTTCCAGTGCAATGTCGCTCCACGGGGATGGACGTCTCTCCTTAATCCGTCCTTGTCCTCCATCCTAAATTTGTGTGTGAATATCTACGCCTGTGGCTTAGCCTGCATTGAATTTTGCCCTCACCCATCCAATTGAACGCGCTTTTTGAAACATTGAGTGATTGAATCGACGGGAAAAGTGCGAAAAATTTCTTTTGCGTGATTCTGCGGGAAAAAACGTGATCATTTTATTCTAAAACGTTATCAACCGGAAGTTAGAGCTTTTCATGATTAAATAGTCCAGAAACCCTGACGCACTGCTTGTTGTTGTCGATTGTTTCGGAATAATATTTCTTTCACAAATACTGCACGATCTTTCCCAAAGCTCCTTCTGCCTAAGGGACGAAATTAGATGCCCGAGTAATTGAGATTTTTTGGCGCGACGAGATCGCCGAGAAGAGCTCAAAAATTTTGTGTTTGCATTGAGGAAGAGCAGAGGCTGTGGGCAACGGTGATTATCCAGAAAAGAACAAGGAGACCGCTACTCGCCAAGTCTCCGTCCACCGTAGCAGTGGTGGATCCACTGGGAAGGGGCGATTACCCCTATCTATGGGAGTTTCTTTTTGTAGGCGTTAATGAAAAGGTCGTTATTTAAGTGCGTTTAGAAAGGGCTACTAAAGAATCTTATCTAGAATGTAGCACTTGACGTTGCGGATACGTGGATGCTGAGGAAGGGCGAAGAAATAAAACTGGAGACGTTAGCGAGTTTTCTATTTATTAACTTATTTAAAGTAAAATTTTGTAATGCAAAATTCATTTTGCATGTAGAAAAGATTTTATGATGGTCATAGAGTAGGGAAATAATTCATTCTAAATAAGCTTTCTCCACTGACTCGAGCCATTTCTAAATTGAGGTAAATATCGGCTGAGGAATGGAGCCTTTCCTGCTACTGGCGTTGAAGTCAGTGTGCTTCCGGGACACCAAAATCACCGTTGTTCCTTGAATGTGTGTCCTGATATATTAGAGAAAGTCTGAGAAAATTTCGCCAGTGTACCAGTTCAAACTAGATGACTCCTAAAGGTAACTCAAATTTCCTGCTCTTATCTGTGAATCTATCTATCGCGTGAAATATTATGCCCATCGAGCTACCTTGAATGTTGAAAGCGGGAGAGAAATACCTCGTAGACGAGGATAAACGTATAAGGATGCATGTATGTCCGAGAAATGGTGGTAACGTTGCAATACAAGGAAAGCAAAAAAGATGACCTAATAAATAATCAAGTGGGATACGGGATCGAAGTCACACAACATCGCGGGGTTGTACTCTCCAGAGGCCGAGCATAAGTCAAGAGACTTTTTCACTTTGTGCCAGTGGCGTAGCCAGAGGAGGGGTCCGTACCCCCCATAAATATAAAAACAATCATTTTCCTTCACAAGAGAAAACAAAGTATTGAAAAGTCATGAATTTAAAAAAATATTTATTAACAAATGAAGTTTTTTCGATCATGAAAAGTGTTAAAATTAGTTTCTCAGTTACTCTGTTTTTTTTTTTTTTTTAATTTCCCCTCTGGTTTTGGACCCCCCCCCCCCCCCGAACTAAATTCCTGGTTACGCCACTGCCTTGCCCCATCAGATGAGGTTGGAGTTTGGAAATGAAAAAGAAAAGAGGCACCATCGCCACCAGAAGTGATTAAGCACGACGAACCCCCATGGTTAGAATATGCCTGGAAGTATGGTCGGTCTGATGCTCCTGATGGGGCATTCTTTCATTCAAGTAATCTGAGTCTTTTTTTTTTTGCTACACCTTTCATATAAGCTTCACGATTGACGCGAGGGTTGTGAGGGCCCCCTAAGCTCGGCGATCTCCCACCATCGGACCTGGCCAGGCCGCTCCTGCTTGGAAGGTGGAAGAATCTCGCGCCGTCATTAAGACGACAAGCCACTAGGATTACCTCTTCCTAAAGAAAGGGTAGAGCAGCCTATTGAAGAGTTTTCTCTCTATATCCACGAAGGATAATATGAAAAAGTACTATCTAACTGACGAAAGATTCTTTGTTGCACATTCGTAGCCGTGAGCCAAGGCGTACTCTGGAGCGAAGGTTTAAGGCAGTGAAGTTTTATCGGGTTTCACACCGGGTCAGGTCCTCCATTTCTCCTTCCAACGTTTCGATGAGCAACTCGCGCATCGTCTTCAGGGATTCAGGAATCCAATGAGAAATGGAGGACCTGACCCGGTGTGATACCCGATAAAACTTCACTGCAATTGTTCGCCGGGAAAAAACCAAAAATTATAAGTTTTCAGGCCTTTTTTACGCGGGGAACGTAATTGTGCAGGTTAGAACTTAGTTAATTTCTCATCACGGCGTGAAATTGCACGAATGAAATTATAATGGGCTATTTTGCCATCTCACATCCACGCATTCTCGCATGCGTCCTAGCAATTAAACGCTTTAAGGCCGTTTTACACGGTACACGGAATTGCGCAGGTTAGAGTTGCATTAATTTCTAAAATGGCGTGGAATTGCGTGAATGCATGAACGAAATTAGAACATGGGCTATTTTGCCGTCTCGCGTCCGCGCATTCTCGTATGTGTTCTGTCCCATCCCTATATGTATCCTATCCCATAAATTTCCTCCAGGTGGTGTTCCGTAACTGTTAAAGTTCTTTTTTTTATCAAGAGTTTACTGTCTTTGTTTTAAGGTTAATGTTTTATGACATCACATCACATTTTTATCTCCCATAAGGATTACTATTCCATAAAATAAGTATGACAGGCAAACAGTCTTCTCATATTTGAAATTAAAAACTTTGTATGTATGAAATATTCTCTTTATTTTAATATGAAAGTTAATAATATGAAATTAAATGATTTAGGTTATGTAATATATAAAATAAAACGGATGCAATGATAACCATTCTAAAAATCTTGTCTGTTTTTTTATGTGTGAGGGGGGGCATGTGCCCTTAAGACCACTATGTTACTCTTCTAGCATGTGATGATCATTTTATTGATTTAAAGGTTGCTAGTGATTAAGTGTGGGAATTGTGTAGTAAATTCATGTATCTTTATTCAGTATAGATAAGGGTAGGAAAAAACATGGTTTCTTTTTAAGTGAAGAGTTGAGTGACTACTGAAAAAATGCTAAAGGTTATTAGGTCTCCCTCAATTAATTATTTTATCTTTTAAAGAGTGAATAAATTTATAAGTTGGCTGTGGACTTGTAGGTTTGTAACATGCGGTTGGTAATGTGCTTCTTGGTTATTTTTTCTCATATTAATTGTGTAAAAATTCATTCTTTGAAGTTAGGAAACACAAATTACATTTTGCTTTATTCATTATATCAATGTTGATAAATTGTGAAAATAGGCACAATTATTTGGCTGAGTAATTTTTGAGGCATATGGATGACGAATGTTGTTTGATGGATACTTTACACCTGCAATTGACTCTCAGTATATGAATGGGAAGATTACAGCCTCAAGTATGCTGATATGAAAGTCAAAGCTTATAATTTTCATATGCTGAAGTGTGTGCTATTGGTGCATGGGTCACTGCAGCAGATAGACCATTGTTACATGGCCCACATGTTGGTCAAGCTGTTATAAAGAAGATGACATGTAAAAATGTTCAAGTCTGTATTAATTCATTTGAATTATGTTTACTGATTAGGATATTGAAGCCTAGGTTTAATGGAAGGGAACATCATGGAAAGCATTACAAGGGACAGACTGCCTGCTGCTGTGGAAATGACAAGAGAAGTGACATTGATGGCAAAGGCCGTCTTTCCCCTGGCGGGTGAAATTTTATTTCTAAAAGTTAAGATATATATAGCATCGATTGGTTCTACAGCTGCAAATTAACTGGGCGACATAAGTATTTACAATATTTATGAAAGAATGTTGGGTTTTTGTTGCAGAATTTATCTCTATTGTCAGAAGCATGTTTGACAGTGAGTTACGTGTAATACTAATAACTTGGCAACTGTTATCGTGTGTGGATGAAACTTAATAGTTTAAAGTGCTGAATGATTCAGAAATTGTCGAGAAAGTATGGAGCAAATACAAAACTTTTTCTGGAAAAAAATGCTCTAAATATTACCGCAGCCAGTTTTTATTTCAACTTGTTTCTCCTTCATCTGGTGTAGAACCTCTCTGACTGGCTGCAGTAAACTAACCTTCTTATTTAGGGACAGGTAAAAGCTTGTCGCGGCTCCAGCGACCTCCTGGGTTGAGAGGGAGACCCGGGATTGGGTAATCATGGCGAGGAGTAAAGAAACACCTTGATGGGAATTTTAAAATACCCAGGGGGTGCATTTATTGGTTTCAGAGGTAGAAAGTTACAGGGGGCCACCTGCCAGGGCAGGCGAGGTCCGCGGCTACTGCTTCTGTGGGGCTGGGTCTGGATCTGTTCGGAATGGCCTCTCTGGGGATCTCCGTGGATCCACGACAGCTCTGGTAGGGGTTCTGGCATTGGTAGTGGGTCCAAGAGCCGCAAGCGATATGGTGGCATCAGTGACCCCATGCTCCGTCTGCTTCCGCAGGCGATGAACTCATGCGGGCGGCTCCCAGATATGGTGGTGTCCGGGGAAGGGACCCCCTGGGACAGCGTGCACACTCCTCGTGGTATTGGAGGGCGGATCCGTTCCTCATGAGACCTCCGCAGCTTCTGGCTGGGTGAGGGGACGAATCGTCAATGCCAAGAGGGGTAGAATGTCCTTAGAGAAACTCACTCGGCTTCCGTACCCTAAGGCCACCTCCTCCTCAACTGCCTTCCACGGTATCGGGCACCGCGTTTTATACCCGATCCTGGCCACCCTCCAGCTAATGAGGGCACTCCGCTAGGCCACGTGGTGTGAGGGGAATTTCGGCAACGGGGTGGGGAAAGTCACGTGGTGTGAGGGGAAGGTTCTTCACTGGGGTGCATGTTTCAAAGTGGGTTTTGTCCATGTTAAGTTTAGGCACAACAAGCTTGTTGCCAAAAGGCACTGCTTTGGCAACCAAGTTGATGTGCCTGAAATACATGTTATTCTACAGTGGAAATGACTCCAAGGTGCAACTTCAGGGGTGAAAGCAAGTTAATGGTGAGCCTCACTCTTAAACTTTGTCTTGACCCTTTTTCACCCTTTCATTGCTGTTAACTCTATGGCAGACTTTAATGAAAAAATGAATATGATTAGCCTTAAGAGTCAGATGTAATGTAGATTTGTGTGTATGTGTTTGTAGAGAGGTTAATGAGGTGGAGAACTCAATACCGAAGGCAAACAAGAATGCATATCTCAAGAGTCAGTGCGATTAGGGTATATGTTTGCAGAGAAACATCCACCATTTTGGAAGGATATAATTCACACCCTGAATGGAAGAATTATGGTATTTGGGTAAGAAAACAACAGATGCACTTGCCTCATTTTTGTAGGTTGAACTTCATCTCCTCAAGGGACTGACCTCTGGCCCCAAAAGGTTTAAGAGGTACATATTTGTGGTAGTGACGCATTTCTTAATGAAAAAGCTCCTTGGCTCAAGAGTGCATAGTATTAAAAAAATCCTTCTCATTTGGTCAGTGTGAGAAAATGGACAGCACATCTGGCAAAGGCAGGCATTAAGAAGATGTTGGTTCCAACAATAGTTAAACTTATCCTATGAACCTCTTAAAAATATCATTTTGTTATTCCATGTGATTTAAAAATGCCACTCAACATGAACCAATCTGATTCCTTTTTAAAGAAGAATTTATTGATGCTCTCCCTGTGTTTAAAAACTCCTAATCTAATATGAATCTTTTTTTAAATTTCAACATGTATAGTGACCCTTGTAGGTGATAAAAAAAATACCAATTTGCAAGGTTTTACGGCAATTAAAGAGGAAATTACAGTGCACCTAATTTGGTAATTTTTTTTTAAATTTGAGTATGTATTATCTCTTGGTAAACATCTTCACCTTCATTTTCTATGGGTGTACTAGATTCAGCATTTAAACCTATATTTTGAAAAGGTAATAAATAGAGTCGTAAACTGCTATGCAGCATATTCTTTTTATGTGAATTATCAAACCTAAGATCATTAAATTTGAGCTTTGATCATGGATATCTCAAAACTCGCCTTTCAATTCTTTAGTAAAAATATTTTATTGCTCCAGTATATTCAAATTACTTCAGCCTGTGTATTGCTATACTCTGAAAATATCTGTAGGGAGAATAAGTGACTAGTGATGGCATTAATACTCTTTTTGTGGAGCTGCCTCACCACTCACAGCACACTCCAGAGAGCCACTCGCACAGTGCGACTCAGCAAAGCATTTCTGGGTTGAGGGGAAGAGGGCAGCGGAAGAGAGGAAGGTGGGGGATTTCTGAACAAACATTTAAAATACAACATTTCCTAGATCATAATTTGAAAATTTGGTTTCAAATCAATCTCAAATGCATAGTCACAATGCTTAAAAGGTGATTAAACTTACAAACTATTTCTGCCGATACAATACTGTGAATCTTTCATGGAAGATGAAAATGTATTCTGTCCCCTGTGCTTAGAGATGACGACAATGTAAAATTGTGTTGTAACAAAATATTCTCTCCAAAACTACATGATCATGTTAGCAATTCTTAATTAATTGCCTTGATTAATGTTAGTTGTTTGTGTTTTAACAAATTTTCAGTTTTGTCTTGTATTATTTTCATGAATTTGCTGTTGGCTAAGCCTTTTACATGAGCATCTTCAACCCTTTTTCATTCATGATGCATGGAGAACAAAGGAGAGAGAACATAAGCAAACATATGAGATTCTTTAGAGAAATGCCCAGAAAATGAATCAGGAGAATCTTTCTAGTATATTGTGTGTGGAGGGAGTCGTGAGTGCCGGTTGTCTGACTTCACCTTGCACTGTGTGTGCTGAGTGAGTCGTGTGTGGAGGGAGTCGTGACTCACCAAATAAGACTTTCGCCTCTTAGCTCAATCTGAAGTGAAGAAACTTCATTTTTTTAGTTTTTTTTTGTGGCTCATGTATTTATCTAGATGATGCTGCATTTATTCATTAGTTGGCCATAAAAAATTCTAAACAATAATTGCATGTCATGGTTTTTACTGTGTTTAGCAGCATGAATAATTGGTTGAGATTATTTAAAGATGAATGGAATATTTATTAGACGTAAATGGAAAGAAATATATAGTTTATTTCTTACATGTATGAGTTTCATGTGGAGTAAGGGGAGAGGGAAAGATGGGCCAAAGAAGGTGGTGTAATTGTTGTATGGTAGGGTACATAGATATTGTCACTCACACCTTATCGGCCACATCTTGAGACATGATGGCCTGTAGAAGACAATCATCAAGGCACAAGTGGATGGCAAGAATGGAAAGGAAGACCTCAAACAAAATGTATGGAACAAGCAAGGAAGGTTGTGAAAGAGAAGAAATACGTCGGTATGAAAAGATTAGCTGAGAGGAGAATTGAATGGAGAGATGCATCAAACCAATCATAGGATTGCTGACCAGTGATGATGATGATAAATGCATTATCACACCTATCTTAGTAAACTCTAAAATTAGATATATTTGTAAAATGTCTGTTGTCTCATCTGGACTAGACTTCATCCCATCTTTTAATGCTGAAATAGGTAAAAATTGGCATTGAATTGTGGGCATCCTTTTATTCTCTAGATGAATGTGGTGGAACCATGTAAGGCCTTAAATAATAAAAAAATAGGCCTTGTTAATGGCATCAGTGATGCAAAGTGTGCTGAAATAGAACGTAATATGTTATACACAGTAATGCCATGATGATCCCATTCTCAATGCATGCTATGAATTTGGCAGATGAAAGAGATAGGAAAATGTTCTTAGTCATCCGCCAATTTAAAAGAAATGAAATATGAGGCTGGTTGTGGTGCAGGAAATGGTGCAGAACATTTTTTTAAATCTCCTGGTGTACATCCCCTTAAGTTAAGTGGCTGAGTTTCCGAAAAATGTACCGTATGCAAGCATTTTTATGTTTCAATATAATTTGAGTGTGCTGCTCATACTTGTCTGTACCTTATGTTGGTACATACATAATTACATTACATAGGCATTTCTAATTTAAATTAAAATTTTAATGGCATTCGAAACTAATTTTTCCTTTACATATATACTACTACCTATGTTCCCTTATTCTTTCTTTTTTTGCTACAAAATTATTCTGATGCATAATGTGGGAGAGATTCATCTGCCTGGGTACCAGGGACCTTAGTACTCAGTGGTAAATTTGTATCTGCTGAGATACAAAATTGTGATATGATTCTCTTGGCATAGTTGTGCTTTTATAATTGTCTGCAATTTTTATGATTATGTTTGTAGCAAGATTAGCTTTTCATTAGAATTTGAATGTTTCCCTTTTCTTGGTGTTTGCCATCTTTCAATGGTTGGCTGAACACCTACAGGTTTCTGTCACATGGGAATAGATTGTGAAGAGGTGGTTTTCCGACCCAATGTGGAACAGTAAAACCTGATTCTCAAGAGTGAGCAAATATTTTTTTTACTTTCTTTGCTGAACGTTTTTTGAAATTCCTGTTTCACTGTTCATCTTTGATGTTTTTCCTTTGGCTACTTTTCTTTATCAGATTCTCTAACAGATTTTGACCTTGTAAATTGTAGACCATAATGTTATTATTATGAAAATTGACATTTTCATGCTCAAAAATTAACAGGAATAGCGATAAATAATGTCTGCTGTGAACCATACATGCTTATAAGATTTAAATAACAAGGTTACTGAGTGATAGGATTGATTTCAGGATTATATGTTTCATTTGAATTTCAGTAAAAGTTTACTTACCTGGTACTTAAACTGAATTTTAACTTTTCCTCATTATCATTTTTGAGTAACTTTGATGGTGGACCATACTTCATTTCTCAATTATGATGAAGTTATGGTGGTATTTTTTTAGGTTTTTGGTTTGGTACTTCAAAAATTAAATTGCTTCAGAATTTATGACTTATTGGATAACTCACCAAAATAAAAAGTCTTTGTTTTCACCATAGATTTTATTTCTCCAATCAATGTTCGCCTTTTCAACAAAAAATCTTTTGAGTAAATAAGTTGCAAAATTTCATTACCATGGGCCATTTCATCTGAATTCAACGGACGTTAGTCCCTTATGGTCTCAGGTTTTGGGAAAAAAATTCTGTATGGGGATATATCCACCTCAAACTAAATATTTTGCAAAAAATAAAATTTGTGTTTAATGAGATATTAATGTTTTCACATTTTTCCCTAAAAAAATGTGCCTCTTTTCACTACCAAATTTTCGTAGAGCTATGATTGATGGCTTATTTTAAAGTTAAGACTTTGTGTAAAACACTGAATTTGTTAAAAATTCATTTAATGCCCTTCCCTATTATTGTTATATTTAAATGTCTACAAAAATTTTAATGAAGTTTTTTCATATCTCTGTCTCAGAATTAGCCTGAATTTTTATTTTATGACTAAGACAGATTTAAGTCACTATCTCAAAGATAAAATATACCCTGTAAACCATAATGGTTGCCACAACGTTGCAGCTACGTCTCACGGCAACCAACTGGGAGTTCCATGCAACGTTGTGACTACGTCTTATTTACTGCCAAACGTCCTCCGTACGACGTTTTCACAACGTCTCCACAACATCTTTGCAACGTGACACGTAACATGATTGCAACCTGCCCGCAACCTTCTGTAAACCATATAGGTTGCCACAACGTTGCAGCTATGTCTCACGTCAGCCAACTGGGCAAACAACTTTCATGCAACGTTGTGAAAACGTCTAATTTACTGCCAAAATTTAATCCTTACTACGTTTTCACAAATCTTCGCAACCAGAAGCGTAACGTGATGCAACCTTTAATAAATAATACTTTAAATTGTGTCGTTTCAAATGAAATTTTTTTATTATTCCTTATTTGCAATTTGTTTTCCTTTCCTCCACCCTCTGATGCCTTGACTCAGCATGCCTGAACCAGTCAATTGCCTTCTCCTTTATGTGCTTATAGCCATATTCCTTTAATGTGGGCTTGCAAAGGAAAGCATCTGAAATTAAATTTTAGTAAGGATTTTAGACACAAGTAGTTTAATTGAGCAGTTCCCATTTTGAAATAATTTTATAAGCACAACATACCAATAATACAGGCACACGTTCTGGTGGCACTGAACTGGATCGCGAAACAAAACTTCCACTAATTTTTATTCCACTTGTCCGGCAAAGCGTTTTTCAAGCCTCGGCGATAATACAAACGTTCCATGTATGGAACATTTGCTGTAGCAACCAAAACGAAAGGAGCTGAAATGTGCGTACATTTTCTGAGTAAAGCTCAACACATTTATAGTTTTTCGACACGTAGGGAGAAATCGGCAGCAAAAATTAAAAACTTTAAAGCTTTGGCCTCATTTTAGCGCAAGAACTATTACATATTCTTTTAACTCAATATTTTCATATTTTAATGAATGAGGGAAAATTGTTTTAATGACGTTGCAAAGCAACCTGTCTGCAACGTTGCAAAGAGACCTTAGTAGCTCTGCAACCTGTCTGCAACGTTGCCAGGACGTTGCAAAGAGACCTCAACAGCCCTGCAACCTGACTGCAACGTTGCTGCAACTTATTGTGTTTACTGGGTAGTGTCAGCTCATAAATAGGTTTTAGAAAATATTTTAACATTTCCATTTTTCCCTTGTGTGGTGTTCCGGTTTCTCCATTAGAAATACATACCATAGACAAACAATTCAAGTCTGGGGATATTTAAGTTTATTGGCTTTTGCAGGCCATATCTTTGTTCAACATTTATTGATACATATTTACCAACACAAAGGGTCATAAAGAGCTTTAGTCAGTTATAATTATTATAAAGACCTTTGGCCCTTAATTATATTTTGTAAAGGATGTAGTGAAGGGAGAATGAGAGAAAAGAATGATGAATAAATCACCCAAAACCAGACTTGTTTAATCTTCCAGTGCAATGTCGCTCCACTGCTATAATGTTTCTTATGCTTTAGCAGTAAGATACTAATTATTACTCAAATATAGTGATTTTCAATGGAGTTCCAATTTCCTGTGATGTTTTGAAGCATGAAGTCATGAAAGTGTGGGAACTGATCTTGGGTTTACAATCCAGTCAAGTTTACATCCAGCCCATATTCGCTAATGTACCAAAATAAACTTTGAAGGATAAGGGGCCTTTGATCCGATGGGAGGGAGTGTGGTTGTCCATTTTGGTATAATGTTGGGAACTGACTTATGGATCTCGAGTTCAATTCCTGTGTGGAATCTTTGTAAAATCATATCAAAGATCCTCGGAGTGGGAGGTTGACTAGGGTTTACCCCAAAGGAATCGGCTCTCCCACCAGGGAAGGATTAAGCAAGCTGCTTTGGGGGAGCAGGGGGTCAGTTCACTACTTTTTGTGGCGCCTTAGTGGTAAGCAATATCTATTCGCAATAAAGTCTCTGTTGCCTTTTTATATTCTCTAATTATCAACGAACATGGTTTGTTTTGCTGGTAAAACTTGAATTGGAGAGCCACCTTAACGATAACCAACTTTTATATTTTGGAGGAATTACGAGGGGATGGACGTCTCTCCTTAATCCGTCCTTGTCCTCCACCCTAAATTTGTGTGTGAATATCTACGCCTGTGGCTTAGCCTGCATTGAATTTTGCCCTCACCCATCCAATTGAACGCGCTTTTTGAAACATTGAGTGTTTGAATCGACGGGAAAAGTGCGAAAAATTTCTTTTGCGTGATTCTGCGGGAAAAAACGTGATCATTTTATTCTAAAACGTTATCAACCGGAAGTTAGAGCTTTTCATGATTAAATAGTCCAGAAACCCTGACGCACTGCTTGTTGTTGTCGATTGTTTCGGAATAATATTTCTTTCACAAATACTGCACGATCTTTCCCAAAGCTCCTTCTGCCTAAGGGACGAAATTAGATGCCCGAGTAATTGAGATTTTTTGGCGCGACGAGATCGCCTAGAAGAGCTCAAAAATTTTGTGTTTGCATTGAGGAAGAGCAGAGGCTGTGGGCAACGGTGATTATCCAGAAAAGAACAAGGAGACCGCTACTCGCCAAGTCTCCGTCCACCGTAGCAGTGGTGGATCCACTGGGAAGGGGCGATTACCCCTATCTATGGGAGTTTCTTTTTGTAGGCGTTAATGAAAAGGTCGTTATTTAAGTGCGTTTAGAAAGGGCTACTAAAGAATCTTATCTAGAATGTAGCACTTAACGTTGCGGATACGTGGATGCTGAGGAAGGGCGAAGAAATAAAACTGGAGACGATAGCGAGTTTTCTATTTATTAACTTATTTAAAGTAAAATGTTTTAACGCAAAATTCATTTTGCATGTAGAAAAGATTTAAGGATGGTCATAGAGTAGGGAAATAATTCATTCTAAATAAGCTTTCTCCACTGACGCGAGCCATTTCTAAATAGAGGTAAATATCGGCTGAGGAATAGAGCCTTTCCTGCTACTGGCGTTGAAGTCAGTGTGCTTCCGGGACACCAAAATCACCGTTGTTCCTTGAATGTGTGTCTTGATATATCAGAGAAAGTCTGAATTTCGCCAGTGTACCAGTTCAAACTAGATGACTCCTAAAGGTAACTCAAATTTCCTGCTCTTATCTGTGAATCTATCTATCTCGTGAAATATTATGTCCATCGAGCTACCTTGAATGTTGAAAGCGGGAGAGAAATACCTCGGAGACGAAGATAAACGTATAAGGATGCATGTTTGTCCGAGAAATGGTGGTAACGTTGCAATACAAGGAAAGCAGAAAAGATGACCCAATAAATAATCAAGTGGGATACGGGATCGGAGTCACACAACATCGCGGGGTTGTACTCTCCAGAGGCCGAGCATAAGTCAAGAGACTTTTTCACCTTGTGCCAGTGGCGTAGCCATAGGGGGGTCCGTACCCCCCATAAATATAAAAACAATTATTTTCCTTCACAAGAGAAAACAAAGTATTGAAAAATCATGAATTAAAAAAATATTTATTAACAAATGAAGTTTTTTCGATCATGAAAAGTGTTAAAATTAGTTACTCAATTACTCTGTTTTTAAAAAAATTTCCCCTCTGGTTTTGGACCCCCCCCCCCCGAACTAAATTCCTGGTTACGCCACTGCCTTGCCCCATCAGATGAGGTTGGAGTGTGGAAATGAAAAAGAAAAGAGGCACCATCGCCACCAGAAGTGATTAAGCACGACGAACCCCCATGGTTAGAATATGCCTGGAAGTATGGTCGGTCTGGTGCTCCTGATGGGGCATTCTTTCATTCAAGTAATCTGAGTTTTTTTGCTACACCTTTCATATAAGCTTCACGATTGACGCGAGTGTTGTGAGGGCCCCCTAAGCTCGGCGATCTCCCACCATCCGACCTGGCCAGGCCGCCCCTTGGAAGGATTAGGGGTGGAAGAATCTCGCGCCGTCATTAAGACGACAAGCCACTAGGATTACCTCTTCCTAAAGAAAGGGTAGAGCAGCCTATTGAAGAGTTTTCTCTCTATATCCACGATGGATAATATGAAAAAGTACTACATATCTAACTGACGAAAGATTCTTTGTTGCACATTTGTAGCCGCGAGCCGAGGCGTACTCTGGAGCGAAGTTTTAAGGCCTTTTTTACGCGGGGAACGTAATTGTGCAGGTTAGAACTTTGTTAATTTCTCATCACGGCGTGAAATTGCACGAATGAAAATATAATGGGCTATTT
Organism: Ischnura elegans; assembly: GCF_921293095.1. Taxonomy (NCBI): domain Eukaryota; kingdom Metazoa; phylum Arthropoda; class Insecta; order Odonata; family Coenagrionidae; genus Ischnura; species Ischnura elegans. The sequence continues at coordinate 92,232,032 of NC_060249.1, forward strand.
TGCCATCTCACGTCCACGCATTCTCGCATGCGTTCTAGCAATTAACCGCTTTAAGGCCGTTTTACACGGTACACGGAATTGCGCAGGTTAGAGCTGCATTAATTTCTAAAATGACGTGGAATTGCGCGAATGCATGAACGAAATTAGAACATGGGCTATTTTGCCGTCTCGCGTCCACGCATTCTCGTATGCGTTCTAGCAATTCACCGCTTTACACGACGCAATTTTGATTGCGCCTTCGCACGTACATCAGATTGCGCAATAGGGTAGTTTCTAGTGATGGGTCGGTTCGATTCCTCGATTCTCGACCAAGAACCGGAATCGAAAACGAGTACTTGCCAAAGTGAAAAATCGATTCCGATTCCAGTAGTACTTCAAACCACAGATTTATATACGACCGCGTTTCCAACAGTCATTCGAATTTTCGCGCCACGTAATCGTAATAACAAAACACATTTCTTGGGATGTGCGAGTACTCGAAAATTCGAGTCGAGTAGTTGGTACTCGACTCGAGCGTTTCGAGTAGCATTACGAATGTCGAGTAGTTAAGGTTACAGAGCTTTCGAGGCTAGTAGGTCCAGCAATCTGCCGACAGGAAGCGCTATCATGAAACTCATGTAATAATGCAGTTTTTAAAGCCGATAAGTCATTCTAATGCCTTGGCCTGGTAGTTTCAGCTTGCCGAATACACAATTGTTGTCGACGTGGGCGCCGAATACCTTTACGCCAGCCACGGCCGCCGATCGTCTTCCTACCCGGCGCACACTGGTCCGAAATCGGAAAAAGCTGGAATGAAGTCCAAAATGACCTTTTTGGGGATAGAGGCTTGAAACTTAGCGTAAATACTCATAAATTATTACCAGATATAGATTTATATGCCATTTTACATAAATACGACCCTTTAGTGAGATACAGTGGCCCAAACATGACCAATTTTTCAATGCCACGCGAGATATCGTTTTTCCTCAAAAAATCTTTGAATTTATCCAGTTATTGTTGCGTTGGTATGAGATTTATGGAATAAAAAACGCAATATTCCTTTGACCTGGTGCTTTGCCTATACTTTCAATGACGTTTGAAGATTTTGGCTCTGATATGTCAGCTTTTACAATGCAAAATGGCCGACCCGTTTTTCACGTGAACTTTGACATAAAGTAGACATAATCTTTCGTTTACGAAAAATATAACTCGGAAAATTTGAATCAAAATATAAAGTAGAGATTTCTAAAAGAGTACTAATTAGAAATCTAGGGAGAAAAAAGTTTGCGACGAAGGGAATAAGAGCGATTTTTCAATCGCGCGTCAAGGCTGAGCTACACGCCGCGGAACTATGAGGCTCGGTAACTCAGGCTGATTTTTCAAGTTTTTCAAAACAGAATAGAAGAATTTTTTATAGAAAATTGGAGTAGAATATATTGTAGTGTGCATTGCTGTATTGCCTGACTCAGAAATTATCATACTCGACTCGATATCAAAAAGTGCTACTTGGAAATCCCTATTATATTCCGAAGGAGCAAATGCAGACTAGGGAGCCTGTGACAGGTATATGGTCAAGATACAGTGATGCATTTGGAAAAGTACCCAAAGTCACCATAGCAAACACTGTTGAAGCTGAAGTGGAAGCTTATTTATCAGAGATGAATGCACCACCAAATTCCTTCCCTGGGAAATACTGGAAGACTTGTATCTTCTACCCAAGGCTGAAAGTATTAGTGAAGAGGTTTCTTTCCATACCGCCATCCAATGCGTTCAGTGAAAGACATTTAGTTCTGTAGGAGAAATATGTGAAGTAAAATACAACAGGCTTTATCCTGGCAGAGTGAAGATGCTTTGCTTTCTGAGCAGAAATTTAAAGTCTTTAAAGAGATACTAAATTTCTGAGACATTATTGATAATGATAAGATATTATCAATAAAAGGTAGATATTAAAGGAGATTTTTTATTTTAAATTAAAACATGAGTGCTAATATTCTAAAGTAATACCTATCATGTAACAACACTTTTTAGGTATGTTCTATTTTGAAATTTAGCTATTATATTTTAATTACATAGTGATGATATGAAAGATGCTTTTGTAAACTGACTCTTTCACAGAGTAATATTTTTTAAAGTGGTTTTCTTGTTACCTGCGCCCTGATTATGTAACTGTGAGAAGGGTGAGAGCGATGTCGTTGCCAGGGGCAACGCGATTCCCACGACGGAAGGTGATAGCAGCGATTATGAAACCGTGATCGCTCTCTTTATCACGCTGCGAGCGTCATCGGCCTATCACGTTCGAAACCCATGGTGACAAGCATATGCTGACATAAAAACGAGCACGAAATGCATATGTTAGCAAACAATTATTGTTTATTTAATTTAAAAATGCCCTATAACCGATTAAAAACCAATATAATTCTTAATTATTTCAACTGGAGTGCTCTGTTGACTTTATAGTTGCCCACGTTGTTCAATTGTTATATGCGCACGGTAGTGAATTCGATAGAGCTGCTTTATTTCCACACAGCAAATTGGAAAGTACTGCTAATTGAAGTACATCCGTGATTTAAACGTCAATTACTTTATATCGAAGTTTAATTATCAACATTTGCCAAGTACGTTCTCCAACATATCAACATCGTTAAACTCAACTGATTTGGGCGTTACCTGTTGGGACGATGAAATGTTCATGATGAAGCAAAACTCAGAACTATTCCACAAACTTTTATTTTAACAGACAGGTTAGTCTTGATAATGACGGTATAAACGTCGAAACTAGTAGACTGTTACAATAAAAGTTTGTGGAATAGTACTGAGTTTTGTTTCACCATGAACATCGTTAAACTCCTTTTCGATTTTTTAATCATCATAAATCAACTATATAACGAACAAAACATATGGAACAAGTAAAGAGAGATGTGAAAGAGAAGAAATACGTAGGAGTGAAAAGATTAGCTGCTAGGAGAACTGAGTGGAGAGCTGCGTCAAACCAATCCTAGGATTGTTGACCAGTGATGATGATGAAATCAACTATTAACTACTTACATTCAAATCGCTAGCGCGATTACACTTCCATTATCATTTCAATATTAATTAGTTTCAATCCAAGATCACGACTTTTTGGCCATTCTCTACGATATAGTAAATATAATGACTGCAGCATCTCCCGGCGAGCATTAGCATAATGGATTACGTTATCACACATCGGAAAGTAATACAACACTTTCCCCATAACTTTACCATAATACGAGTACTTTATTATAATATTATCTATTGGCGAAGCGAAGTACTTAGCTTTGAACTGCATCCATTTTATGTTTTCGTTGTTTGTTATTGTTATTTCAAATACTCCGCAGACGACGCATTCTTGGACAGAGATGTGTCGAAGGATTTCATTGGCTCTTCAGATTTCTCAATGATACCAACCTCACGCGCTCGTACCTGTATGATACGCGCGATGACGGTGGCTTACATGATCGCGTGATACAGCGGAACGTGATAGGAGAACGTGATGGTCATCTCTCGCCGTCGTCGCTGTCACATTTACATAATCAGGGCGCTGGAATTAAGTGATTTTTCTTGGAGCCTACGGCATCAGAATCGATGGAATCGTGTCGGTAGAATCGGAATCGAAATGTCAGAATCGGAATCGGGATCGGAATCGATAAAATTTTGGAATCGACCCATCACTAGTAGTTTCCTTCATCAAAGAAAACGAAAGGCATTGATTGCGACTCGTTACCCACCATTAGTGTATTCATAATACACAAATTATTTGGTTTTTGAATTACCGGTTTTGACGAATGGCAAGGGTCAAATTTTATCCTCATTTGAAAAAGGCCAGATTGGCGCCCATGCGATTCCACTCCACGTGACGTCACAGGGACCTAGTTTCTACATGAGAGGATAGGAGTTATGCATCGTCTGAGGTTACCAATGCATGCATGAGGCACAGAGCTCAGGGAAACATGTCTTAATAATCACTAGGGGCACCGAATTTTCGCGAACCGCGAAATATAACGCGAAATTTTCAAGGTTGCGCGAAATTCACTTGGTTCCACGAAATTTCGCGTTTTAGCACTTTTTCTGCGAATTTGGCGCGATATTTTCCACCGTTGCCGGTAAAAAATACCCCGTTACTTTAAGTTTTCTTAAAAAACCGGTATCAAGAACCGAGCGCATAAAGTCGGTGCTTTGGAACCGGCTCGGAACTGTTGCGAGGATTTGAATTTGGCGCCCAAATCCGAAATGGTTCGCAGCGTATTCAAGGCCAAAAAGTAAAAAAAAAAGTTTTGAAAACGCATATATTACTTTCCGATTGCATGGCGTCAATGTCTTTCTTCTTTTGAGAGTTGCTCCCTAGCACGCGCATTTAAGGGGTCATCAATTTGTCGCTCTCGCCAAAATTGTAAGATTCTGTAGTCGCTGCCACGTAGGCCGCTTTCAAACAAGCTGACTTTTCGCCTGCAGCCGGCCACGGCACGGTGAAGTTCTTTCAACATACTATAGATCTATGGATGTCTTCAAACGAGTCGAATCACACCGTTGCGTTGACGGCAAGGCGCCCATTTCAATCCGGCCCGGCGATGCTCCGTCTACGGCGTGAAATATAGGCTATGCTACATTGAGGCCGCTTTCAGACGAAACGACTTTTCACCGGCCGCCGTTCACGTGAAATTCGGGCGGCTTTCAGACGAAACGACTTTCTGCAGCGCCGTGTGCTGTGCCGTGAACGGCACCAGCGGGAAATCGTTTCGTCTGAGAGTGGTGTTAAGATTGTTTCATGTGTATATACAGCAATTCTGCGATATACGAGCAAGATGCGTTTCGAGAGCCTATTCGTAAGTTGATAAACCTATGCAAGCCGTCGAGAAGTGTGGTTATCCTGCAGAATGCAACCCCGCATTGCAATTTTACGTTAATTCATGGCCGCTTAGTTTATGAATGTTGTCGCTGTACCGGCGTGTTGAGCAGTTTATTGTTGAGGTTATAAGAACTGCGAGAGTGAAGCATGCAAATCAGTTGTCAATTTAAGTAACAATTTAAGCTAGTTACATCACAGAATGTATTTTAATCTCACTTAGAAGTTACAAAAAAAACCTGGAGAAAGAACCAGTGGCTGCCTGATGTAATGAGACATGTTGGTCGATCATGCATTCTTAACAATGTGTTATTTAACTTTTTTACTTGGTAAATAAAATTATGGAGGCGATCTTGAGTTTTTTTAACAGACCTTTCTTGTTAATTAACATTTTTCGTGAAATTATTTTCATTCACTTCTTGTGGTTGTTTAATTACCTGAATTAATGGCAAATTTAAATAGAGTTCATCCTTGGAACCGAGTATCGAGAACTGATGGGGGAGAACCAGAACGGTACCGAGAGCCGAAAAAATTTAAGAACCGAATCAACCTTAATTTATAGAATTCCTTTACCCTAGTCAGCAATGCACAGTTTGGAAAAGAAAATGATTCTTCGCTTAATAGTCTCAAAAAATCTGTGAAACTTTCCATGTGTGAGGTCCTGAAGCAAATAGGATAAAGACTAATATCAAGTTGTCATTCCTTGTATAGTGACCCAGGGAGGAGCATTATTACAGCCATGGGAAGATTATTTAACTCAAGGTGTATATTGACAACTGATGTGAAGGACTTAGACACAATTGTTGCTTATGTCCTCATATAATCATTAACAGAAACTCAAGAACTTTTTGGCTATTCTGCTTTGAAGGATTCTGTTAGATCAGTTCAGGAAGAAGGAAAAGAATTTTCAGTACTTCCACTAATTCTTGCCCTTTAAAATGATTTTTCCCCATTTTGTAGAAAATTTTGTGAAAACCCTGTGAATACCTGTGGCAAATGTAGATGCAGGAAGAGGATTTTCCATGCATGGAAATATAAATAAAAGAACCACTAAACTTCCAAAAATGTATAATTAAAGTCAAGTTTGACCAATGGATCTCAATTCTAGTAAAATAAGGATTCAGCCAATTTTAAATTCCAGAGTGTGAATAATCTCAGAGGGCATATTAAAAAAATATAGATAATTGACAAACACATATGTAATTGCATGTGTTGATATTATATTTTTTGTGTAAGACCTTAAAGACTTTTGTTATCAATTTGTTTAATATCAAGTTTTTTACATCATGCAGGCCAATGAGACAATGAAATTTAGACCAATCAAAAATATTCCCCATATATATAAATCCCGCATTTGTCAAGCGGTATGCGGTTGAAATACATACATACATAGCAAAAAGTGTTTATGATGTGTATGTAACAAATGCTTAACTTATTCCTTTAGCATTTGCTTTGACCCTTCTTTGTCATGGTTTTTACCATTAAAAATATATTTAAGATGCCAATAAGCATTTTTATTGGTGATTATTGTTCTTGGGATAAAAAACAATATTTGTGACGAGTGAATTTTTATGACGAAACTGTATTTTTTTATGACGAAATTGCAGTTTTATGACGAAATTTTAAACCGAAATTGACAGATTTTTATGACGAAATTCACAGTTTTTATTCATCGATAATCTTTGCCTCTAATAATCACCTAATAAAACTGGCTTAGGTCGGAAAGTTTTCTTCGTTTGATGAGGTATTAATAAACCTTTTTTAAGCCAAGCGCTACCAGCCAGCAAGGTACTCAGCTATCCGCTAGCATCCTGCGTCCTATGAGCGCTCAGAGCCTCGATCAAGGTCACCTCACAAGGCGGGAGGGGGAACCAGAAATGCGTCGCACGGACTTTTTCCCATCATTCCTACTTACGCGTCGCGTTTTCGCGCGCTTGAAAATTTTCACTTTTCATTTAATCGCGAAAAATAGATATCGTCATTTAAAAATCTAAAAGCGTGAAATACGTACTCCAGGAGTTATAATCTTTCGATTTAGGCAATAAAAAAATAATAGGAAACCACCCTATTCCGTGTACCGTGTAAAACGGCCTTTACACTACGCAATTTTGATTGCGCCTTTGTACGCACGTCAGATTGTGCAATTACGTGCCACGTGTGAAGGCTGGCCCTCCTCACGCTTAGCTATTCCCCAATGTCTACTTTCTGCCCTCCGTGTAGATTAAAACTACTTCGATGTAATGAGGTTACGCATACTAGTTTTAAACAGCGAAAACTATGTTTTGAGTTCTAGAATGACTTATTTCGAGGAAGCTACAACGATACTTTTATTTCAAGATTCTATAACTAAGATTCGCAGTAATAATACGAATTCATTTTTCCATACCGCGTGCTGCAAAGGCTTTTCCGGTCTTCCCTCGCTCGGTGGGCTTATAACTTTATCGCGAATATTTACTTTGTGTTGTATATTTAAAAAAGTAGTAGAAATTGCATATATGGTTACATCTTGGAGAAAGGGTGTCACTGTATGTCACATCAATCCGTTTTTGAACTGCAAATAATATTGGATCAGAGGCGGGAGCTGATTCAGCATCAAATTTGGGGGGGTCATGACCAGGGACAAGCAAGTATGGAATACCGCCACTCCCCCGGGAGAGAGGGGGGTTCTCCCGTATAAAAGTTTTAAAATACTCATTTATTTCGCATTTTGGAGCCTAAAATTTCATATTATTATTATTGCTCCGAAAAATTACATGTATCCCGCACTAATGTTACCTTTTATATTTAAAAATTCCCGAGAAAACAGATTTATGCGTCCAGCGTTGACGCATAAATCTCTGCGCAGCAATTTGATTGTTCGACCCGCCGCCGGTATTAAAAGGTTTCCGATTCAGATGACGATATGTCTGTTCGCTTAGTGGAGATATCGTAGGCTACCATCTTATTGGCTCGTAAAATTCAATAAAGTTCGTATTTTGCGAATACCCTTCTGACGCATAATTTATGCGTCATTGGTTTTTACTTGCAGGTTATATATGTAATACCCATTTAATATTATTATGTGGTAGGCGCGATTCGAAAAAACGAGATTATGACTATCATATACTTTTCTGAAGTCGAATAAGAATAAGCCATTGAAAGTAAGATATGAAGTGTTTGACAGACACTGCGAACTAAATTTAACACATTTTGTTCTTCGTTAACGCGGCACAGTATTATTTTTACAACCCAAACTTTAATGTAAATGACGATTATATCTCTTTTGTTCTTGACCTCTTGTATAAACTTCTATAAGTATTTAATCTTGAGGTTTATGTTCTTTGATATAAAAAAACATGTGCCGACGTTCCGAAAACTTATTTTCCATTCTCAGGCCTTATAATATGAAAAAATATACAAAATAAATACAAAAGCTGGTAAGGTAAGCATTGATTTTACAGAGCAAAAATTTCCAATGAAATTTTAAATAATGTATTTAAAATTTTAAAAATAAATTAAGAATTTATGTGACATTAAGTGAGTATCTATAAATTCGCTTCCACTTAAGCATAAAATCGGTTCCTGATTATATAATAACGAGTTGATTGGGCGCTTGAATTCATCAAGCGGGTAAATAGGGCGGTGGGAACATAGTTGTGTCACATATTTTCGAGTCATGTGCCCATAAAAGGTTTAAACAGCGAAAGAAACACCCAAAATAGCGTTTAAATGAGTGAAATAGGCGAGCAATACGCTCATTCACAGTCAACAATACTTAAGACATTCCTAGTAACCACGGTGATAAATGCTTCGGGAAACCGTTTAGATGTGAATTATTTACGCAATGTAGAGGAATACATAGTGTATGATCGATGAACTTATGAAATGTAGCCGATTTTTCATATTTTAGCCCTTACCCTAGGATTGTATCACCTCCATTCTTGATTTTTAACGTTTGAATACAGCAAACTTAATGAAAATAAAAAAATCATATTTAGACAATAAACGAACAGAGACTAATGAAATGATTATCCGAATAAATGTCTCTAATAATGAAGTAATGTTCGGATTTCACTGACGACATATGTCTCTCAATGCTGTCATCTGTTTATATCTAAGGAAGGTTTTTAACAATAAAACGAATTTATTACAATAAATATATGAATACGGTTAAGAAACTTGAATTGGAGAAAGGACCAAAAAATGTTCAATTGTCCCCGTAGATGTTAAATTCTATAAGTAATAGCAGTTCGATATATTTTACAAAAATGTAGATTCGATATGTGTCGAATGGGAGCTTTAAAATCATATATATTTAATTGGTTCAGCATGAAAAATGCTATAATAAACATATTCATAAAATTTCTTCGGTTTAACATCAAGAGTTAGACAGATACGAAAATTTGCATATTTGCTACCATAATCATCTCGAATTATCAAGTATACTGACACGTGAAATTAAAATTTCGCAATCCTATTGATTTATCTTCCCGTTTGGTCATCTACCCTATATTCCATGGTCAAATACGCCCGCGGATGTAAAATCCTGCATGTTATAGCGATTCGATATATTTTAAGAAAACGCTGAATCGATATATACCTTATGAGACACTACATGAAAAACATATTTCCATTGGGGTTGGTGAAATATACCAGGATGTGCACATTCACCAAATTTCATTGGTCCAAAGGATATATGAATCAAGTTATGCTAATTTGCGTATTTTCTATAATAATCGATTCGATCATTCGATTATAGTGCATCTGTAATGTAAAATTCGCAATGCTTTTGATTTTAATTCCGGTCCATGGCCATTTACCATATAATTCCTGGTCAACTTTGCCCATTGATGTAAATTCCGATGTGTTATAACAATTCCATATATTTTAAGAAAAAGCAGATTCTATATATATCGAATGAGAGACTACATACAAAAAATGTACCCATTGGGCATTGTGAGGAATACCAATGTGTACTCATTCACCAAATTTCATTGGTCCAACGCATATACTATTCAAGTTATGCCAATTTGCATATTTGCTACAACAATCGATTCGATCTTTCGATTAAACTGCCATCTGCACTGTAAAATCCGCAATGCTGTATATTATAATTCCAGTTAATAGTCATCTACTCTATAATTCCTGGTCAACAATGCCTGTGGATGTGAAATCCAAAATGTTAAGGCAAATCGATATAATTTGGAAAATGAAGATTCGATATATATTGTATGTGAGACCATATACAAAACATATTTCTATTGGGCATTGTGAGGAATATCATGATATACCCAATCCCAAAATTTCTTTGGTCCAACTTATATAGCAATCAAGTTATGCCAATTTGCGTATTTGCTATAATTATCGAATCGATCTTTCGATTATACTGACATCTGTACTTTAAAATTCGCAATACTATTGGTTTAACTTCCAGTCTACGGGTATTTTCTATATGATTCCTGGTCAACTATGTCCTTGGATGTAAAATCCTATATGTTATAGCAATTCGATATCTTTTAAGAGAAAGTAGATTCGATATATATCGAACGTGAGGCTACATACAAAACATATTTCCATTGGGCATTGTGAGGGATACCAGGATTTACCCATTCACGAAATTTCATTGGTCCAGCGGATATAGTATTGAAGTTATGCCAATTTAAGTATTTGCTACAATAATCGAATCGATTTTTCGATCATACTGACATCTATACTGTAAAATCCGCAATCTTATTGATATCCCTTCTATGGTCACTCCCTTATCCCTGCCTTCTCTAATATCCCCGCTTTCAAAATTTAGTCTATGTTCTTATATTGGTGACGTAGATAGACGGGATGCGTGTATTTCTTACGGGGGCCTAATACAAAAAGATATAAATTCAAATCGATGTATCTTCATTAGGAAACATAATTCACCTAAATAATTTATGTGTGCGCATAATTCATTCTTTTCCTTACATATTGTTAACATTTTTATTTCCGTAACTATGTAAATAAGCCCAAAAAATGGCTCAATCGAATACAACCTTGTATCAATCATAACTTCGAGTCTAATCAATCGATCCGCTTGATTTAACTTTTGTCGGATGAATGACATTATCAGCTTTTATATATTTGACTTTCATATTCAAAACTTGATTAATAAAAAAGTTATTAGCGATTAAAGCGTATCCAAGGAGATTGGTATCGATATAACTCGCACATGAATCGATCGAGCGGAATTATCACCATTGCAAAAGTTGACCATTTTTTTTTGTTGGTTTTTCCAGAAGATTCCAAATTTTCATATGGCACATGTCTCAAGGCCGAAATCCGAATTTGAAAAATCCCCCATCACGATAATGTAAAATCGAAATCGTTTATTCCTCGGAATTGTTTCGACATTTGAAAATTCCAAGATAGCCAAAAAATCAACCAAAAAATTCTCTACCAAATAAGTCAAGGAATTCGTCGTACAATTATTGCAAGTTGGTCAAAAAAATTCCTAAACTTTTTCCATAAGAAAAGCATAGAAAACGTTCAAAAAATAAAAAAAATACTAAATATCAATTTGTCGCTATGGCAACCATACCAAAAAATCAACCAAAAAATCTAGTTTATGTCCATTGAATATCATGTTCCTCAGACGTTTAAAAGTACAAAATAAAAGCGAAAAAGTTTTAGTCCCATAAGGCTCCCATGTTAATTCAAGTCGATATATCTCGAAAACTAATCGACTTTTTCAATTTTTAAGAATTTTTCTCCCGATGAATTTTTTTTTAACTTTTACGTCCAATAAGCCAAATACCCACACCTATCACAGATTTGGCTGCGTAATTGTATCAATGAGTCAGTCAGTCAATCAATTCGTCATTATATATTAGCTTAATTAATATGTTTTGCTTCATTCAGGAAAATCGTGTATAAGAATGGTATTCAACTCGGAATACGTAATTTATCTTCTTATCGAAGCGATGTCTGTGAGTGGGAAGGTTCCTCAGTTCTGACGAAGATACACTGATTGTGAACAGTGCGCCGTAAACTACTTTTTATTGCTGCGGTAGGAGCGCTGCTACGCTCGTTGCCATGGCAACCCTTATGTCAATCTATTGACAGCTCTCATTTGTTTTCTGGCGTTTAGTTTGAAATATATTCGAAAAGAATAACCCTCGCAGACGATAGTGATGACCTCAAACTATATTACTGTGAGTAGTTTTTTTTTATCTTTAAGTAGTTAGTTTTATGCAGAGTATATTTTTTGTACTTTTGAAGAATTACAGATTTGCAGCTGAGGCGATAAATGAGGAAGTTAGGAACTAGTGGTCATTTTAATTTAATTTAATTTATTTGCTTTAACAGGCAAAATGCCCATATTACCATATAAACACATTATAAAAATAATAAACAAATCAGTACCATAGCATCAACAAATCACTTTCATCATTTTCTGTGATGAAGGTTGCGATAAAATAATTTGGATTAAATTTGAATTGTACGCTTATAGGATGACTGCCTTTTAATTTAGGCGATGAATGTTTATTTTCCTTTGAGTCTTCATAGTGGTTTGTTAGTAGGCAATAACCACATAGTGTGAGAGATCCGGAATCGGTATGAGATATCCTACCTGGATAATAGGAAGCTACAATTAAGAGCTACGAAAGTATCTCATATTTTTGCCTTTCATTTCTTTGTAAATTGTTTAAACATTTTCTGCTGCTCCCTCTTATCGAACATCGAAATTGGTCCCTGTTATTTTTGCCTTCTCTCTGGCGCATTTCCAAGAATTTGATGCTACCTATGATGTTCGTTTTTGAAATTCATCCCGTGATATCACAAATCTTCGTATTAAAACCGCACGCCATTTATCATCGGTTTCCTCGCTATGTTGCAACAAGGATATTTCCGATTTCTTCAAGAAACCTATCGCATTATCGCCTCCGTGAAGTTAAATAACAGCATTAGGCATTTGTGAGTTATGCGTTCTTCCCTCAGGCGAAACCGGTCTTAAAACAATAGCGTCAAACGCAATCCTAATGGACTCTCCAATAATTGAGCAACAACTGCTCGCAGTGTGTTCCATACCACAATCTCGTGCTGCTTATGGTAGTCAAATTGGTCACGTACGCTCCCACGTACCCCAAGGTCGCTGTTATGCATTTATCAGCCAAGTTGTACGGGTCGTTCATGTGGGCTACGTGTGTTACCGTGGATCTATCTGGTCGCTTCTCGCTTCGAGGGTAGCTATGGCTTTGTTCACTTCATAATCCTCTGGGATAATTCCTTATCGAAGATATTCATGCTATGCATGTGGTATATAATTTTGGGTTTCGGATACATGGAAATGCGTGGATGACTCGTCCATCACTAGCAGCTTATCTGGATGCATTATAGTCACGGTTGGCATAGGTATTCATTCAAATAATCGATTTTATCACTAGATAATCGAATTTGAAAAAAAACGTCGGTTGGAGTTACTTTTTTCTGTTTTATTGGGACTTTTTATAAAATAGTTTGATTTAGCGGCTTAAAGTATGGTAATCTATGGATGTGTTCAAATTTGGCATTTACCGAGCATTTAGCTGGAACTTTTTGAAAAATGGAATATAAGTTTTCAGAAAGTCGGGGACGGAGGCTATGTGCTGTAGTATGTATAGTATCAGGCAGAGGCGGTCTGGCCAGGTGGGCTAGTCGGCGATCGCCGAGGGCCCCGAGCTTAGGGGGCCCCCACAACGCTCGCGCCTATCGGGAAGCCTTTATGAAAGTGAAAGGTAAAAAACTCTTCTTGAAAAAAGTTTTTTTCCATTATAAAATTCTATGTTTTCCATGGCTGCTTTATTTACAAAATACCCATTGCAAAAATACCATTAAAAATAAATTAAATAAAGTTGTGAGAATATGAAAGAGAACCTGATGCTTTTTTGAAAGGGTTATTTGAAAAGGTTATTTTAGAGGCTTTTTAGATTTCAGTGCAGTTTCAAGGAACCAATTCACTAAATAGAGCCATAATACATTATTAAATTGTAAAAGCTGTGAAATTCTCACATGTCTTAGTATTTTTTCTTACGAAATTGCTATTTTTTATTAACTTTTATCTAGTTTTTAAGAGCTAAAAGCGCGTCAAAATCCATTTTCGGTCATGCAATTTCCTAATATTTTATGGGGGAGGACCTCCGATTCCCCCGGTTAGGGGGGCGCCCGAGGGCCCCCAATCACCCCAGACCGCCCCAGGTATTAGGGGGCTTGCGGTGAATGGCATACTCCCGATAAGTCCTGCTTTTTAATCTCTGGGGAGGAGCAGTTGGCCACTATTCATTAATGGATGAGCAGACCCATCATCATCATCACTGGTCAACAATCCTAAGATTGGTTTGACGTAGCTCTTCACTCAATTCTCCCATCGGATAATCTTTTCACACCTACGTATTTCTTCTCTTTCACATCCAAATGTATGATAGTTTCAAATCAACCTCTAACATTCGATGTGCAAGTCGCTCATCGTCATTGGACATCCCGAAATCGTGGGAGATTATTCTGTCATTTCGGATGAAACTGCCCACTTACGGAGGGCTGTAGGTTCTTAAAATGAACCTATCAATTAATCACTCATTGCTCGAGGCAATCAACGAGATGGAGTTCTCTTTGTAGGCAACAACAATAGCACAATGTAAATGAACCGTTCCCGTGGCAGTGACCCTTATAAGTGAGCCATTACTCGCGCGCCGAAGGCTCTCAATAATTGAACTTCCAAACAATGCCCATATTTGGGATAATTCGAAGCGTTAACGTCAAGCGAATTTGAGCTCGAAATCGAAGTTTCAGGAGAACCTTTGCTAAAAAAATTTAAAGGGTTCACGTCTTCGGGTATCATTCGACTATTGGAGTGATATTGCGTTATTAGAAATTTCTTCTTCAAATGACTCATTTACTGAATAAAGAGTTTAACAGTTGAGGAAATTGGCATCTTAGAGAGAAGTGAGGTATTGGAATCCCCCCAGGTATTGGCTATTAACATAGATGTGAAGAACATGAACCAATGCGGAACCCGCGAGAGAGATTGGTTGAAACCGGCTTATCTTACCGCCACGCCAACCTTGCCGCGACAACATACTCAATTTTTGCGTTCGAAGACGAAAGGATACTTTGGGTGGTTGTCGGTTGTGGCTCATGGGAAGGAAGGAGGCACCGATGTTTATTTATTTCCTGTCCTGCTCATCCCGAGGATTTCTCCATACGGATTGGCGTCCTGCATCCAGGGGCTCGGGGAAGGGAGGTGTGCAATCTATCTGGGGAGGGGTGCGCCCTGGACGGAAGTGCATCGGGAGGTAGGCGGGAGAGGAGCGGGTGGCTAGCGGAAGAGGAAGGGGGAAGCGGGGAAGATTCTTCGTGTCTCCAGGGAGGCTGTTACCGTCCGGTCGCTCGTTGTTTTAAATCGTGCGTGCTTTAGTTCATGGGCGCCCTCTCACCGAGAGCAGACATCCGCTGTGGCCCGCGAGAATAGAATAACCTGTGCCCTTACTGCCGTCTGATTGACTAGGTGAGCTGTTCTTCTTGTTAGAGTTTATTCTTTCCTGGCCAAACCAGTTAAATCTTTTCAAATAAGGCACCGGGTCAACTCTTGTATCTTAAGCAACGTTTTGATTATAAAAAAAATATTTGGTCGAAAAGTTGGTTTTTGAGAGAAGTCGACCCGATAGTTTACCCGATAATAATATGCCTAAGAGTCGATCTCCGTTTGTTTTTTTACCATTATTCATATCTTAATAAACTTTTAAATTATGACGTTGATGTAGAAGTTGATCTGGTGCCTCGTCAGCGAAGAATGCGCATTTAGTGGCTCTTTATTTGTTTCTGACAATAATAGTTCCTCCCGTGTTATTTTTACCCGTGTTTAAACTGGAGCAACTTTATCTTTTATTTCGCGGGAAGGTGTAACCGATATCATAATATGCAAATTAGTGGATTTACATTTATTTTGTTCGAAATATATGCACATGAAAGCACACATGCACGGCAATTATTAGTTTTCTGGGATTTAGCTTGGAATCCTTTTGACTTCCTGGCATAACTAGCCAAGGTTGTGTACTGATTGAGCGAAAGTGATTTACTCTTAGACGTAATGAGTCTTACTGAAGCATGTGGATCAACTCTTACGAAAAAAAATATTTATTTGCTTTCCTTGTGTGTGTGTTTATAAATTTTGTTCTGAGGTAGAGAAATTTTATGTCACCCTTTTAATGTGATTGACGGAAGACATTTCAATGATATTTACTTTTCCTAGCCTTACTAATCATGTCAGTGCCCACGCTAAGAAATGCCTATGGATATTTTGAATTTTTTTGGCACTTTGCATGTTGTTTATAAAAAAATATTTGGACCTAAATTTTTTTAAATAATTATACTCTCGTAAAAATGATAAAAGACGAATTCATTACAAGAGAGGTGAAAAATGAATAAATACGCAAATACGCGTAAAATAAGCGCGGGGTGCGATTTGAAGAGAAAGTTCGAAATTCCTATGCAATATCGTCTAGCATTTTGAACGATATAATGAATGGTGAGTGTTTTAATGTTTTAGCGGAACGAGTTTTATTGTGACCATGAATATTTTAAGCATCTAATTGTCTTCTAATAAACTATATTCAAGGAAAACCACAGGGAAACGTCTTTTTGGGATTTCTATTTTCTTCCTGAGACTGCAAGCATTCCCAACCATTTCTCTATTGTTTGAGCGTAGCGCTTTCAAAATTGTTGTAAAACGGTGCTTGCTTGGGTGATAAAATATGCACCGAGTAGATATTTCTACTGGAAAGGCATTGATTTAGTTAGCGGGAAGATTTCTTAAAGAGAACGTCGTAAGATATTGTACGTGGTATTTCCTAGCCGTTACATAAGCATTTGAGGTCGGCATTTATTTCCTGGATTTTTGTACTCGCGGAGTCTGTGAAAGTCAACAATTTTGTTTACTCGCAGCCGCAAAATATGTCATCCTGAAAAATTTTCCGATACGCCTAGTGTTGGAGTGCATATTTCAAGGCATAGATAAACATCCTGGCCAAGGAAGGATGAGGAAATTGATAGATTTGTTAACGCGTGTATTACAATTTTAGGCGAATGCGCTAGTATATTTTACAGGTATATTAATTTTCCTGTTATTTTTAAAAGATTTTTTGGCCTAGTGAATCATTACCAAAATAATAATGCATAAATTTTATCATTAAATTTACAAGAATAGTTAATTTTATTATTCTTAGTTCTGTTTTGATAAGTGGGCTGATTGGAAATACCTTACGAATTTGTATGCATAAGGCAAAAAATTAAATTCTTGACTCGTTCTTACTTGGACCTGGTTAACAGGAGATAATTTTCTAGGATAGGGATATATTCCTCTGATTAGGTGCAACAATAGAATTTATGAATTTTGAGGATATGATAACCAAAATTGGCTTTCTCATGGTATTGTTGGATTTCTCACAGTGCAAAAATTAATCTAAAATGTATTTTTCTCATATTAAACTCAATGTGTTGATGATTTTCTATGAATTACAAAAATATTGTCGAGAATGATAAGGAGTTTGTCTCTTTTCATTGGTCTTGTTCAAAGGACTGTACGTAACTGGAAAACTTCATATACGCCTTAATTTTTAAACCGTAGAGAATAAACGCCACGTGTTTTTTCTCCGTAGGCTCAGCAGTATATTCTTATTCCCCATTTTCGTTCGCATATAAGGTTTCGGTAATTCTATTGTAGCATCGTCTTTATTCGAGGTACAAATATTTGCACGTTTTTACTGGCTGCACAAATAGTAATTTTTAATTATATAATCACACTTAAAAGTCTCCGACTGTACTTCGTGGAATAACTTCGATCCGTACATTTCACCATTAATTTTTTCCCGATAGTAAATTATATTCTTATTGATGACGCATTGTTCTGACACTAGGGGTATTTCCAAAAAATAAATTGTGACATGCACAAGGCGGAGTTTATTTTGCTGTACAATCAATGTGCGAAGAATTTTTCTTTCTCTTGGTCCATCGGTCCATCCAATTTACCCCTTGTATTTGCGCGCTGTTGGCCCTCAACATGTAGAGCGTAATTTCATCATAAATTTTTAATTCTAAATAAATGGTGGTTATATTTAATGAAAAAGTGCTCATCTCACGAGGTATTTCTCAAAAGCATGTGTCACACAGTTCCATCGTCCTTGGCGGATGGTAAGCTAAAATTGTCGTCAAACATCGTTTTACGGAACTTATATGTAAGTATTTGTAAAATTGTACGTGTACGCTCTTTGAATATGTAATTTAACGTATGATATTGATTTCGGTCTTCAATTAAAGCTCGCGCTTTCTCCCATGTGGCGCCAATCATCCGTCCATGATGTTATTTAGGGACAAAATGCCACTGCAAACTGAAATACTTCTAAGGTAAAAAAATATGCGCATGGCAACACATTCAACACAATAAAATGTATCATTTTCTTACTTGAAGTACGAAGATATTATCTTCAAATAATGGCAATCATCTGAGACTTCCGCTGATGTCGAACCTTATGACTTTTAACGATTGGTTATTTCCCGTACAAGATATCGTTACTCATCCTCTATATAATGAAATTTACTCAGTATTACAAATTCACTGATATTTTCTGTATGATGACGAATCCATTAGTTTTGTAGCCTATGTTTTATTTTAACTTACATCGCTCCTACGAAGTACTATATCCGTTTTTCCAATAAATTTCGTATTCTTTGCCACATTGGTTGCACAATGACGCTAAGTAGGTATAAAAAGTATGCGTTTTATAATTTCCAATTTTTACGATGTCGACAATAGCCATTGAAAATGTAATATTTATCCGTGAGAGTACTTATGATGATACCCATTCCATCGGGAGTGAGTTAATTAATAATTATGAAAATATAAAGAAATCTTAGTGAATTCGATATTCGTGCTACACCAAGGAATGTAAATATTATTTATGGATAAAAATAGTTGATAACATGAAAAATTACTTTAAATAATCATTAAAGCCGATTAGAATCCCACTCCATATACAGGTGTCTGCAGAATATGTCAATCGGAATGTGAAAGGAGTCATGTGAATGTAGGAAAAGTGCACAAAGTTGATTTCCTCTGCAATTAAATGTATGTATCAACAAAATATTGACGTAATCTTTTCGCGGTCTCAATAAATCAATTGAAACTCATCGATATCGACACGATCTCTCTATGTAAAAAAAGACGCCTTATCTTTTTCGTAAAGATCCCTCGGGCTCGGATTTAGTTGGGATAGCAGGGGTCATGACCCCCCAGCTCCCAAATTTTATCAAAATTTCATTTTTATTACTTTTGTAGATTTTGTATCCTTAAATGTCAAAAACTGTTCAATTTCATTTGCTGCTACGAATAAAAATGAAATTTTAGGCTCCAAAATGGAAAAAATGTGTTTAAAAAAATTAACACGAAAGAACACGGAAATTTTCTCTCCCTCCACGGAGTATTCCATACTCCCCAGACCAAGTTCATGACCCCCCCTCCCTCCCAAATTTGATACTGAATCCGCCCTCGCGTACCTCGCCCTACTTTAGCCAACCGGCATTTAAAATCTTCACCTAATGGCTGTTTTTTTATTAGCGGCCAAATGATCTCACCCTGGCAGCACTACAGCATGAGATTTTTAGAATTTGCGTAATGTGTGCTTCGATATATTTATTTGCTTATTATTTTGGTTAAATTTGGATCATTTACGCGAAAGCGAGGTGTCAATATCTTAAGACTATATGTGAGTAGTCATTTTGATAGATTAGATTCCTTGATCATTATTCATAACATTTATTTTAATGTTATAATTTTGCTGCTCGTATCAACAAGCTTCCTGTCGGAGAGTTTGTTTTGACCGTTTGAGCAACCACGTATGAATCATAGTTGCTCTAACGTCACCAGTTGTAATTTGCTTAAAAATTGCTTTTGTTAAGAGTAGTGTTATGCAAGCTTTTCCCGGAGCTAACGTGTGCACAAACAATTGAAATAAGCACCTGCGTATTATAACCTGGGGTAGACGAGAAAAATCTTATGAATTATTTTAACTCTTCCGACTCTTGAATTTATGCCAGCACGGCGCTAATAAGGCAAACGTTCTCACCTTGGACCACGAGTGAAACTTTGATTATTCCATTAAATTGTCATTGTTTCACCTCGAATTCCTTTAAATCATGTTTGGAGAGGCTCTATAGGTGTGGAAACCGTTGAGTTACCCCGAATACGTCTTCCTGGGTAAATTTTTTGGCCCAACTTGACCTTCAGGAGTAAACTGAATTATATGCATCCTTACATGTCAACTGAGATAATGTCCATGTTTATCCTTTAGAGGTATCGCCATGCAGTTACCTGCCTCCGATAAATAATTGCATGCGGAAGGCGAGTCACTTCATCTGTCACGAATGAGCTGGTCGTGTACACATTGAATTGAAATGAAGGTTATTCAAGGCAGTACGATAAAACACGGAAGTGTGTGTGGGATACCACGTCACTTTTGTTTACACCATTATTTTCATTTTCTGAATATATGGTCGTTATTTAGGTTTTGATTTTTTATTTGATTATTTATACGTGATTGCACACGATCGTTTTTCCTGGGATTTATAGGTATTTTATTCACGATATTAGTTAGATGACTATCGCAGTCGATTTTCACACCTTTAGCAATCGCCTTATGATTTCAACGCAAAATTAGGAAATAAACTTCCAACTTATTTATTCATTAACTTTACTGATGGTCCTAAGTTAATTGGGCATAATTGCTCAAGTTTAAATGTGACCCATCGCGAGCCCCCCTTGGTGATTTCTGGCCAATTGCGCAACTCAAAAGTTTTGCACTGAAATAATTGTTCGGTAAAACCCATTCCAAACTTCGCTCTGAGAAAATGGCTTGGCGGTTTAACTGGCTAATATGCATAACCGGCAATTTGGAAATCCTGTTTATAATCCCGGCTAGGTAAAATATATTTTCATGGTGAACTTCATCCTTGGTTTATTTGACTGAAATAGTGGTGTAACGTTCTTTTACAATTAAAATTACTGCTCAATCGCGTGAATACTGTCGGTTTTTTGCCTCGGGATTTCTTGCCTATTTTCAACTCTTTCGCGTGAGCATCTTTTTGGAGTATAATATGGACGTTCAAAGTACAGGTAAGCTTGTGGACTATTTTACTGATACCTTTTACTGATACTACTTATACTGGTATTCACTTGGATACATATGGGTTACTGCTGATCATTGTTAGTCAGGGAGTCTACCTCTAGAGCGTACCAAGGCGAATGGAGGAGTCAAATTTCCGGGTAATGTGGATACAAACCAAAATGTCCGAAATTCAGTCATTCCTTGCCATGAGGGTCTGATCCGGATTATGCGGGAAGAAAGCGCTTTTTGCCGTCGCGAGCCAGTGGCATCTCATCCGATGCGAAAATATCTCCTCGAAGCCGTGAAAGGCTAGTTAGCTCGAATCCGAATTTCACTGTATATTGCCGCCGACCGTTGAGAGGAAAAATTGGTCGACAGAGCACATGTAGGTTTAGTTTACGGTTAACATAAGCTAGTATTGATTCATCAAATACCTGTTCTGATTCTTGGAAATTCGCCGTGATGGGAGTGATAAAAAATGTTTCTTCTCCATTAAATTATATTAACCCGGCCAATTTTATTAAATTTTGGGAATTGCATTTGATAATTTCACCGCAGTTACGGAAACATATTGCCATTATTATTGTGTGGAATTTTTTAAACTTTTAATTCTCCCATAAAATCAAGTCAGCCCTCTACATCATTCACATCCGACATATGTATTGCAAAAGTAGTGTTTTGTACATAGGATTCTTTTTTCGGATACATTTGATGGGATCAATAGAAAGTACTTTATTATTTATATAATTTCCAAGTATAATCTTTCTGCGATTAGAATTGTACTATAAGCCATCAAACAGTGCTTATTAGCTTCTGAAGCAAATCGAACTCGTTAGCGTTCTAGCTTCTCTATCCGCTCTCTCATTCATCCTCTACCCCAAAGATAAAGTAAGGTTAAATTTCTAAGGACATGATCGGCAAAGTGTGCTGAAAGTATCTTGGGAAATTTGAGCGTGGCTGCACTCATATAGGGTATGAGTTGTTTCGCATGAGGGATAATTCCAAATCTTGGTTACGTCAAAAATGACCTCGCTGTCTACTTGGATGGCCTGCAAGCCGCGAATGTTGGGGAATTCCTCAAATTATAGAAGAATGGGTTTTTTTATGAAGAAAGCCTTTAAAATAGAAGTTTAAACCGCTGGCACTTGTATTTCAGTCAGTTATGGTGGTCGTCTTCAGAGAGAAGAGTTTTCGAAAGATAGTGTGGAGGTTTCTGTTTCCATTTAACTGGCTATAAGAATTTTCATCTCGTCGGGAAATTTAATTTCAGATCAATTCGCTGAGCGCTCTCGTGTTACCATCTCCCATTAGGGCGATATGGCCTCAAAATCCAGTTCGCGTCCTTCCCCCACTTATACATCTTAGTTCCTGCCCCTTAAAATAATGCATTCGACCCAAATTTTATTGTGACAATTAAACCACAGCCACCCTTGCCACAAAATCTCTTCTGGGCCCCCTAACTTACAAGTAGGACTTTTTCATTCATAGTTGTGTATTACCACAAAACTTTGAATATTCATTGTGTTTTCCGCTTAATTTATATTTGATTTAACCCAAATCCATAGCGAGTGGTGGTTAAGGGCTTAAAAACTCCCCCAGAATATTATAAATCCCCTCACATAAGTTATTTAATGCGCTTCCTTAAATCAACCCCCAAAAACGCATCCCCTCTCCAAATGAACCCCACTTTCCTCGAAATGTTCTTTAGGCTACTGCCTTAGTTGACGCGAAGTGGATTTTAGTAAATCATTGCCATTATTATGGGAAGAAGTGATCTCGAAATAATGTTGTACTAAACATTATTAAAAGGTTTGGAAAATAATATGGAGGTAATGGCGCTTAAATCCAGTTAATTCGAAATGAAAACCTTGATACCAGAATTTCCACCTCTACCCTGAAAATGGAAAATCTTAGAAAATGTGAAGAAATTGGTCCGTTTATTTAATTAATGGTGAATTTCGCGATTTTATTTTTTTTGTCAGTCTTGCATATCTAAAAGTAATCGCCAGCTAATTTAAAATCTTCTCACAAATTGACGAGCAGAAATATCTTAGTTGGTTCATAAAATATTCTAAGGTTTGGCTCCGAGTAAGGCAGTTTAAGCCAACGTGTAGATGAGAAACTCCCGCATCGTCTTCAGCACTAAAAGTGCAGATTGGCCCCTGAAAAATGTCAGTCTGGTTAGCCCTGATCACGATTAGGGAATGTCTCATTGAAACGTTGGCCTTAAACAGACTTACCCGGTGCCATACCCGATAAGATTTTATCATTAGTATTCGCTGGGAAAGCCTACGATCTTTCGTCTTAGTTGGCATTTGTTCTCATTCAGCGTAGATTTTGTTACATTGTACAACTTAATTTTTACTTTTAAAAGTTTTAAGTGGATTTTTTTCTTCTTCTTGTAGTCTGCTGCTTTGGTGGCCTACGAACATGTTGCATGTGGCATCATCTGTTTCGGACGGCGTAGTCCTCCAGGCCGTCCACCTCCACAGGGACTTGGCTAGAGGAAGCAACCATGTTACCGCAGCAATTCCTCCGTGAGTTACTTCTTATTATTATAAGACATTCCCAAGTAAGAGAAGCACATATATGTTCATATCTTTATCATATTTGGTAGAGTTAATTCTCCTGTGATTTTTTAAAACTTATCCTTTAAAAGGGGAGGATGTTATGTACTTCGTGAGGAATGGTTGGTAGTATTTGTGATACAATTCTTTTTAAAAAAATGGAATCGCTATAGCAAACAAATAAAGGTACTCAGGATTAGAATTAATCAACTTGATTATATGTATGGATCAAGTCTAATAATTATCAAAGAGGATTTAAAAGAATCTCTATGAAAGGAGTTATTGGGTTGTAGGTATCCAAAGGTAATCGTGTCCATTTATATGCCTTGACTGTGAATTTTCGTCACCAATTGATTCCATTTGATAGAGTTCTCATTAGATTTTGAGTTCCTCAGTGGTATTGCGTAAAATGTTCTCGGAATAGCCACCGGGTTGGCAGTTATGCAGTTCCTGACCCGGTGGCGATCCCGAGAACATTTTACGAAGTCTATTCGCCGAGAAAGCACTAAATCGTGGTATGTTTCATCCGTTTGCCATTAGATGTCCGTGGCGATATTTCTTCTGAGTCTTTTAAAGGTTTTCTCTGTGCTTGTTGCTCAATTAGATTTCTCTTAATTCCATCGCAGAATACGTGAAGAATTTGTTTTTTTTTTTAATTTTCATAATCGATGATACTTGACCATATTAAATATTTCTAATTTCTTTCTTATCTCTCCCGGCGTAACATAGCAATGTTTTCATCTTTCTCTCTCCTTGTTGGAGAGTCTGATACATGTTTACCGCTACTTTTATGTAAAATATATATTTTTTTCACTTTTATGGGTGCCATTTTAATTATGCTATATTTCATAGTCTAGAAGAAGGATTTAGTTCTTCAGCGTTGCCGCTTGTAAATTACCTTGCTTTTGCTCAAAATTTAAATTCGTCCGAACTTTCAGATGTATGTGTATATTTTATTTCAATTTAATCCACTATTTAAGTTCTTTGTCAAAGGTACGCCTCCAAAATTTTCTAATACCATTCTCTTTTTATGTTCTTCGCTCCATTCAGCCACAATGCCCATGGAAGGAATTTCCTTTATTTGACGAGTCATCAATATCTTCCTAGCTCACCTTACTTCCCAGCCTCAGTAAACTTGGAATATCCTAAGAGTTTCTAGAATAGGACCGAACATTTTTAAGCCGACGTGGTGAGGAATATCGCGAAGCTAGCGATTAAGTCATTTTCCCTCTTAATGTTTTTAAAAAGATGGTGGCTCAGTCGTTATTAGTAAGAAAAAACAGTTATATACGCGGAAAAGGAAGATAGGTTTGTCTTTAGCCCTGTAGAAAATCTGAGATTTCTGATAATGCTAAAGCTTCATTGGATCAATGCTGTTGGACGTTCATCTACATCTACATACTACCCCGCAAGCCGCCTAAAAAGGCGTGTGGCAGAGGGTGTTAGGGTACCAGCCGTCTACATATAAAAGGCAAATACTCAAACAAGATTACGACTAACATTTATTGAGCTCCTTCATGGCTCGGAGGAAAAACGAATTCCCTTATCTCTCTGATTGGCAAAATATCTCTCTTAATTTATCGCTTCTTTAGGGCCTGGAAATATGGTGGGGCTCTAAGGTGATGTTCTCCGAGTCGTTCCTAAATATATCTATTCTCAATTGAGTTTTTTTATTGCTTGAACAATTATTTGTTCAAGCAATCTAAGCCTTGCGCACAAATTCCGAGTCTCTAAGACTACATGACATGTAGAAATGACGTTCAATATAAGTATACACAGGTATCTTCTTTCCACTGTGGAAGGATTTCTGCTTGACCAACTTGATGTCACATTTGATCTGAGGACATTTTCTATGTCTACAATTTTTCGCACGAATGATCGTTTACTATATAAAATAATATAATAATATATAATGAAGGGAATAGTTTTAAGAAACTGATTTTTTATGCATGGAAGAAAATTATAATTTTTTATTGAAATTATTGCTGATCCGATATTACAAAAGCTAAAAAATAGTGTCGTTTTAAAATGCTTAGTATGAATGGTACAATTTAATAGAGCTGAAATTCAAGATCCGCCCATTAAAATGTGTAGAATTCTCGAAAGTTTCATGGAATTCCTTTCTTAGATGAATCATTATTACCTAATTATCAACCGTATTAACCTTTTAATTACCTTGCATTTTGGATACCTCTGTAGTCAGACTGTTAATGTACCTATGTAGCGATAAATCGGATAAATTATATACTTTTTATGTAATGTAACCTTAAAGTTTTGTCTTGCATATTTTGCTTTGAAGATTTAGGGTGTGGAAAGATGGAAAATTAATATATGCGAGTAAGACGATGTAGGGTAAGGGAATTGATGTAGTTAGTGGCTGCCTATATTTAAAAATCTGCTAATGATAATCTAAAATATTTATGATGACAAAAATTGAATGTTCAAAAACCTGCTGGGGTAAGTAATGGGTTTTAATTAAAAGTATTGATTTGGTCTTTCGTGGAATGATGTTCCGAGGCAACGACTGTGAATTCACGTATGCATTTTGGATACCTCTGTAGTCAGACTGTTAATGTACCTCTGTGGCGATAAATCGGATAAATTATATACTTTTTTTGTAATGTATCATTGCAGTGAAGAATTTGTTTTACTTATTTTCATGGGAAATATCGGAGAGAATCCAATACTGAGTGATTTTATTCCGGTGTGTAACTTAAGGTCATGGCCACCACCTCCGTTATCAATGGGATTTAAAAATTATATCTCGTGGTGTAGTGTTTGCATAGTTTACGTATCCGTCTAATGACCTTTTCTCGGCGATGCGATGACTATTAAATTCTAGTTCTCTAATAATTCTTGACGCCTCGTTGAGTGTGATGTCGCAGAAAACAATAGATGAGTTTCTTTCTAGCTTTAACCTACCATTGCCATTGAGAGAGCCAGTCTTATTTCGGGATCCCAACTGAGCGCCAGCCTTGCTGAAGGGTGTTTTACCTGGCGATGGGCCAACTAGGCGTGCTAGGTCCCTCTTCCTTTGAGCCGCTACCCAGATTCACTTCCGAAACATGTCACCTCAGTGTTGTTTCATGGTCTTCGCGTCGGAAGTAATTTAGCGTCTGTACGTGTCTTTAGTTGAGGGTTGTTTCGCTAATCTAGAAGGTTACTCGAAGACAATTTTTTTCCGCACAAGTTCCCTTCCTTTATAGAATTACAGCGAGAACAAGGAGTATACACGAAAGCACGAAATCTTTCTTCAAGGAGTATACAATTTTTTCATCGCACTTGTCTAGCTTTACTTTGATGAGTGAAAAGGATACTTGTTTGCTACTCTGTACATTTACTTGCAGAAATTTCGTCGCTCTTTTAACTAGTGGAAGTATGTTAAATCCCAACAGACGGCCAAACTGAAAAAAATCCGTTGCTTGATTTTCACCGAGAGTTTACATCATGAGATATTAAAATTTATTACTAATGCGCCTCATCAACCGGAACGTTAACCTCACACTTTTTAATGCAGATCTGTTTGATAGATTAACTCTTCAGTATACGCTTTTATTATTTTTATCGACTCGATTTAGTATTTTAAAATCATGGCTAGTTTTACTGCGATTATCGGAACCGATTCCCAAATGCATCAAATTTATGTGATCGATTCACAAATGCATTCGATGTAAGTCAGCACACAGTAAATAAAACGATTAAAGGGATAATTTTTATTCATTAAAGGGATAGATCATCAGGGAATACTTATGTACAATAAATTGCCTACTTATATTAAATATATTAAAAGTTCCTTTAAACTCAAGTGTGCCGGAAGAAAATACTTTTATGTAAATTATTCTATACTGTAGATGATTTTCTAATGCAAAATAATTGAAATGTGTAATTGAAATGTGTTAATCGCAAAAAATTTAAATTGTATGTAATTATATGCATTTTTCATATTGTGTTAATATTGTGCATAGTTATTTTTGTTTATATGAAGTGTAAAACATGTAATATTATTGACAAAGCCATGCATAATTCATATGCTTATGGTGACTGAACAAATTAAATTAAATTGAAAGATTGAGCGTAACGCTTGCTCACCAATATTGGGGCTAGCGGCTATGTCAGTTTTCATGAAGGAATGCAAGTGGTAGGGTTTTGTATATCTATTATAATTTATCCTTTCCATAAGAATCTCATGATAATTGGTGTCGGATTTAATGGAGCTATGTCAAATTAGTTACAAATATTCCTTGTACGACTATTACGAATTTCAGGCTATTCTATGCTACGGGGTTGGTAGGCATTCACCTTCCTCGCTGTATTGTAATATTGGAAGGCTAACTATAGAATCAATCCTCTGCAAATGATTTGTAAATACTGCCGACATCCAATAAGCTTCCGGAAATAGCTATCTGTTACACATCGTTGAACGGATAATGTGTATTCTAATAAAGGTCCTGGAATTCTCGAGTTGCAAGAGATATTGATTGGAGCCCAAAATGGACTCATGTATGGTCTTCCGGCTGAGTGTGTAGCTATTGAATAGTTAACTTGTGTCAAAATCATGAAGCCTATTGCTTTTCAGGTGTTTTGAGTTAATCTCGATGGGAATGAATCCACATATTCCTTGATTTGTAATAGGAAATGAAAAAAATGCTACGTTTCCCGGAACTTTGAGCATACTACACAGAATAAGGAGGTATTCCTCCTTAGGGCACGTCTTATTGTGGTAATGGCAATATAGCTGGGAGAGATATTAAAAAAGTCATTACGTCGCAAAAATATGTTGAGAAATACTGAATCGTGCTTACCTGCTGTAAAATTAAAACGCCCGCCTGAATTCCTCGTAATAGTGATGTTAGTGGCATGCTTACGTATTAATTTTTTTTGAATATTCATTTTTCAATTATTGATACATGAAAACGCGTGAAAGAGTTCAATGAAGATATTTTTAATTTTCAATGAATAATATTGAAATGGAAAAATATTTTTGGGTATTTGGTAGTGTATTTTTTGTGATCCGTTGATCCGAGTTAAAATTAAAGACTTTATTTCACCAACTCCCCCATGAATAGGCATTAATAATAGTTTTCTATTGATCCTAGTGATGCGGTATTCTATCTTTGATTGTGATTTGGTCGACATGTATGGTGTGTGTGTGACTTTGGCGCTATATTTTTGTTTAAAAATTGGGGATTACAATTTAACCGGCAAGCTTTTACCTAACGTATTTCCTTATAATTTTATGAAGGGATGGATAGAAAAAGTAAAAATAAAAATGCTATAATTTATAGAAAATATCGTATTATTTATGGAAATAAATATTTGTTGTACTTAGTCTACTGTAAACGCAATAACGGTGTAAGGTCTTTGTTAGTGAGAATTGCGTTGGTGTGGCGGCTGGGGGGCTGGCCTCCCACACTCTGGGCCCGGGTTCAAATCTCGGCGGTGGCGGAGATTTTTCAGAGCCTGACCGATCCCTGCTTGATTGATTTGTGAAGGGCATTCTAAGTGCAGCACTCCCTCCGTCGGATAAGACGTTTAGGCGTGATTCCCATCTCATCTTTTGTTAAAATCAAGCTAATGCCGACGCCGGGTTTCTCTCCACCCTTTCTTCCCCACCCGTCGCAAATGGCGTAAATGACTTTGGCTGTCGTTCACTTCCAAAAAGCATATAATGTTTAGTAGGAAGTAAAGTAGCAGTCATTAGCTCCGCATTTCACGCTGGGGACTGGAGTTAGATCCCCTTCCGTTGAGTACTTTTTTCTAACACATGCATGAAACATTTGTTTAAGGGCTCTAATAAAGAAGCTAAGATCCGTCCTGAGTGTTGCAGAAAAGTCTTTGTGGGAAATTGTGAAAGAAATGTGCTACTTCGCTCTCAGTAGCCCTCACATCAAATACGGATTTTTCGCAAAAATAATTATCCGTGGAATAAACAAGATATGAAGGGTAGCGGATCGATTCATCAAAACTGCAAGGGGTGAACAGAGATATTTTCACGGCTGTTACATGGATTAGGTTTGTAGACGGCTTTGACGGCTACATGATGGGTTTATATTGATTTTTCAATTAATATTAGCTATCTGTCTTAGTCACACAAAATCTTCATCTAGGATCCGAAAAATATTTCAAAGTCCGATAGAAGTGATAAAATAATTGTCGGCATTACCGAAAGCAGAGATGGAGGAATTCCCTCGAATAATAAAGATTGTAATTATTGTTTGGTCAGTCAGGTAGACAAATCTCTTACAAGGCTGTCGTTATTTTTTGGTATTTTCTTACATTTAAACTTCATATGTTCCAATAATGCTCACTATTCGACTATGGACATGACTTGCAAGATAGTATGTAGATGTGAAGCCTTTAAAACTTAAATTTTGAAAACTACCTTAGCTTACAAGATCT
This sequence comes from Ischnura elegans, assembly GCF_921293095.1. NCBI lineage: Eukaryota > Metazoa > Arthropoda > Insecta > Odonata > Coenagrionidae > Ischnura > Ischnura elegans. The sequence goes on from NC_060249.1 coordinate 92,261,980, forward strand.
AAATGCATATCAACGAATTTTTGTTCATATAAATAAAGTGCTAATGCTTACCGAACCTCAACACTTGATGATTAATTTGTTTTCAGTTCGGAGGTGTAGTGACAACGGTATTAAAACTTGTAGCTGCCATCTCGCTTCCTTTAAAAATGGCGCGGCGCAGCAAATAGTTGTGGAACTCACCAATAGGTGGCTCTTACGCTGACTCTGGAACCACGGGAACCTCGAGCTGCAAGGAGGTTCACGATCGCAAGTGGCGAATCAGAAACTGCGTTTACGACGGCAAACGCCGGTATTGCACAGGTTTCAATGAGTATTTACCTCAAGTTTACTCTCGGTAAGTTTATCTGAATACCGAGTGTAATGTGAAGGGAATTTTTGTTTCCGTAGCATTCGTGGATATAGAATAGCCCACGGTAGTATAGCTGTCAATAACCTTTCATCTCATGCGGGAGACTGGGATTCGATTCCCCGCCGAAGAGATTTTTTTCCTGGGGGTCAATGTCTAGCTAGCCCCGTGTATCCATTGTGGATGTAGTGAACATATATATTCAAATCGCGGATTTATATGAACGTAACGAGTAGAATACATAGATGCAAGAACAACAACTCATAAGGAATATTTCCTGTGAATAATGCGGAACTTCTAAGGAGAGTGGGTGCGAAGAGAAGTCTTTGAAAACCTTGCGCAGAAGACGGTAACAATTCAATCGGCCACATCATGAAACCTTTGGTTATCATCATCATATCATCCCTTTGGTTACAACCTTGCTGCAGTGGAAAAGCTTGCGCGTTCCTATTACCCCCAGAGCTGCACTGGCGGGATTTATGCTAAATTGCTTCAAGTAATTTAGATGATACACAGATGCCAGATAGATCGAAGAGTAGGAGCCAGATGAATGGTAGTGATGGCGTCATGTAAAAAACACTGTTGGGTAGGAAATGGGAAACCCTACCAAATATTTCTTCCTTGAAAAAATGAAGCCAAAGCCAAACGAGCCTCGGATGTAATCTCGGGACTCTTCACTTAATGGAGGGTGTGAGGTCGGCAAGGCCCTCAAGATCCTAGCCACGCGAAATCCTTGCAGTGACTTAACATCTTCAACAGTATCATCCAAGAAATTAAAAAGAAGTTGGAGGAAAAGAAGGCAGTAATGAATGTAGGGACATGAGATGTGAGTACTATGATGAGGGCACCAAACTAGAAAGTATCGGAAGGAAAATGGAGGATAAATATCTAAGGGGAATGCGAATTGAGTATACATGTGAACAGGGGCGGATCCAGGATTTCTATCTGGGGGGGGGGGGCACAAGGATACCTCGTAATACAAAACGAGCGCAATGATGATGGCACCGTGTTATAAATCTTGCATATTTTGTAAGGGTCTGAGTGGGCACGTGCCCCCCCCCCCCCAGATACGCCTATGCATGTGAACGTTAGGATTTTGGTGGTAGAAATTGAGGCACGACCCTCCAACGTTGTGGTGGTTCAAGTTTACATGCATGTACATTAGCAATCATGGGGCGGAAGAAGTATATGAGGTGTATGAAGAGTTCGAGGAAATAATGAGGAAAATTTTGGGCAAGAAAAATATAGTAGTGATGGGGAACTGGAACGCCTCAGTCGGGTCAGAGAGGAATGGAAACGAAATAGGAGAATTTGGATGAGGAATGTGGAGCGACAGGGGAGAAAAAGCAGCAGAATTTCGCAGGGGAAACAAGTCACTTATCACAATCATATGTTTCAATCATTAGAGGAGGTACTCATGGCAGAGTCCAAGGAATTCGGGAAGATATCAGATAGACATTATTATGGTATGGAAGACCTTATCAGAGATCCCTTACCTACCAGGCACCTCGTACCGAGACAATTCCATCAAAGCTCCTTCTGTTGATATAACGTAATCAATTTCATCACTTACAACCGCCATCAGGAAACTTCCTCTTTAAATCCCTATTTTCTTTCTCCGCCCTTCCTAAATTACAAATGAGCGGATGAGACGTTCATACAAGTGAAGTATTACGTGATATCTTAATGTACTTTATTCGTGCGTTTGCTGTTGTTGTTTCTTGCTACACTTTATAATTTAACCATTTTTTCACAGATCCAATGTAAAAGGTCTTATGTAATGTTTTTGGATTTAATGCAAATAAATAAAAAATAAAATAGTGTGAAAAACTCGCGAAGCTTCCCCGCGGGGGATGCCGATTCAGATCGCAACCTAGTGGTCATAAAATGTAACGTACGATTCAAAAGACTCATGAAAATTAGAAAGGTGAGAAAATGGAATATAGACGCTCCGAAGGGGGGCTATGAGGAGAGAATATCAGGAACGATCGGAAAATATCAAAAATTAAGGATAAAGATGTTAGGATGGTAATCGAGCGAGAACGAAAGCACATGGAAGGAATATTCTAGGAAGAAGGTTTTGCGAACTACTATAGGACGCAGGATCCATGGGCAGGAATGTTGGCTGGAGGATTTCTTGATAACGGTTCTAATTCCGCTCCAGAAAATAAGGAAGCAGTAGAATGCGGAGACTGAAGGACTATTAGCCCAATATCGCACGCGACGATATGATGATATTAGGCCAATGGAGGTGAGGGAAAGCAATATTTGGGCGATGACAGTTTGGTTTCAGGAAAGGAAAGTCAACTCGAGATGCAATAGCGGTAATGAGGTTCCTAGTGGAGAGGAACCGAGAATATAAGTAGGACATCTATGTCTGCTTCGTGGATTTTGAAAAAGCATTGGATTGAGTGAACTCCGCGAAGTTAATGGATATTCTCAAGAAAATAGGCGTAGATTGGAGGGACAGGTGATTCAAATGCAATATTTGTATAGCCCAAACTGAGGTAGTTAGGGTAGTGGACGGATAATCTATGCGGGCAAGTATTGCCCGAAGAGTGAGGCAAGTCAGTCCACTATCGCCGTTGCTTTAAAATATGTAAGCTGAAGAGATTAAAAGAGGGGCGTGGGATGAGTTGGAATATGGCTGAAGGGGCCTGCAGGCTCTAGTGGATGCATTAGATAAGCGCTGCGAGGAGTATGGCATGAGGATTAATCACAAGAAAACCGAGGTTATGCGGTTTTGTTAAGCATAATGAGCTAGGAATGTGAGACTCAAGATAAAAGTAGGTGGGCATAAACTTAAGCTGGTGGAACAATTCTACTATCTGTGCAGCACATTAGAGGAAAACGGATACAGTAGTAAAGGAATCAGGAAGATGATTGCGTCAGCCAAGGGGTCGTTCCTGAACAGGAAGTAGCTTTTGAGAGAATCGTTATGTAAGAGTTTAAAGTAAAGGCTTTTGAAGAGTCTGATATGGGGTGTAGCGCTGTACGGTGCGGAAACATGGACTCTTAGGGAGGAGGACGAGAGAAGACTGGAGGCGTTCTGGATATGGGTCAGGAGAAGAATGGAGAAGGTGAAGAGGGCGGACTGTTGGCAGAGCGGCTAAGTGCTGGGCATGGTGGGTGGGGAGCTCTCGCGTTAATATCAGCTTGTAGTCGAGTATTGATCCATTCTCTCATGCTACAGTTGTTCAGAAATGAATTGACCCCTTATCTAAGTCACCTCAATCGATCGAGCTATACTCCCTTCTAAAGTATGTTTTAGCTAAATTTGATCGAGAAATTTTGCTTTTGAGTGATTCGTATGCGCAAAATTTCAGAGAATATGTGTTATTTTTCTGGAGCTTTTAAGAGTAACTACGTAAAATCAAGGTCTCATTCACTGAAAAAACTCTGTAATCTGTGAAATGATGTAATGCCATACTATCGATACTTTTCTACTGGATTTTTTAGCCAAGGAAATTAATTACCTTAGCTTGAGTACCTCCCAAAAATATGGCCGCGCCAGAAAATTATGTCCAAACATATCGTCGAAGTTTAACCAAATTAGTAAATTTAAAATGGAATGAAGCCATTGCTGTAACCCGATTGTTATGATTGCTTATGAATAAAAGATATGGATACTTTCTGATATTGTGACGCGTAGTGAGACCAGATAAAAGACCTTTATGAGTGAGTGCAGCTGTGTGATTACATATATCATTGCAATTGCATAGTATAGTAAGGGAAAAATCGAAAACAGATTTCAAGTTTGTCTACCAAAATAAGCGTAGGTGGTATGTATGTAGCGCCCAGTGGATTGACCGTTGCGCTTCTGATCGAAGGGTCTCGGTTCAAAACCCGGGTGAAACCTTCGGACACTCTTTAATCAAAATCTGAGAAGTGCGAAGTGCCCCCTTGAAATGAACAATACCAGGGATGAATTCATACGCCTACAGCTTGTTTCCGAGAAAGTTAAATCCTCTCCTATCCAAACCAACTTCGGGTTGAATCCCTGAGTGAGCGAAGATAACAAAATATTCTGTCAAATTAATTAATGCGGTCCCGAGAAACGACCTCTGACTTGATGTCTGCACAACCCGCTAAACATGTTTATTTGTTTGCGTATAAGTACATATTGGGACATCCACCGATCAAAAAAAATCTCTACAAATGTATTGCGCTGTCTCTAAAAACAACGTGTATATACAGTGGTGTATTGAAGTGCAATTGATAGTATAGTATGATGTAAAAAATGATAAACAGTCAGTGGTTCTTTCTGTAAAAATTTACTATTATCCAATTATTAATTTGGTTGCCCCTGCAGTGAGGCCTCAATCTAACGAACCAGTATACGTTCTCAATATCGACGATGTATCTCTGTAAGTTATAGTACTTTTTTATGCATTGCGACTGTCCAGCTTATTTTGCCCCATGTATAGCTGTGATAATAATTTGCTCTTCCAATGAGGTGCCTAAATACTGGAACTTCGGAGAATCAGTTAGATGTTGAATAAATAAACATTTCTAAATTCAGGAAGTAGTTTATAACCAGGTATTGCATTCCAATAATGTTTTAACTGGCAAGTGGCCATGTACCGGTTGTACCTGGTTGTGAGTGTTACTAAAACTCATCCCTAGCAACCGATGCGTTTATCTGACCGCTACCGCGTTTTCGTTCGTAAATCACCCTGCGGGGGAGGGGGGAGAATACGTTATACTCGCGTACCTCCGCGGGCGCTCCCTCTCTCGCGCGTGCCGTAAAACTAAAAGAAGGAGTTGGAAGGAGGAGTTCATTGTTTGAGCTCGCTAGTGTCACTTTCGGTGGACGTCATCACCGCGAAAGCAAGAGTGTAATTCGAATGCAGAACCGCATTGCGTTCACGCGAGAGCGAAAGGGATTGTGTGGAGGGAGAGCTGTCTTCCTCACCTGAGAGCAAGGTTATATCAAAGGCATGGGAGGGATCTTGGTTGGCCCTCCCTCTCCCTTCGTCTCCTCCAGCCGACCTGCCTCGTTCTTCATGGTATTCTTTTTTGTACGGATAGTGGTGGGTTGGTGTTACGGCCTCCCCTAACCCCTACCCTCAGCTGTTCGCCTACCTCGAAGATGATTCTGGAAGAATTTGCGTTCCTACCGCTCCGATGACGTGACCATCTTGGGCGGTATGCTCATCGCGAATAAATGTATAGCATAAAAATTCCAGTGAGACATTACCTTATAATGAATAGAGTTTTTGGCTTTCCAATTGTTCTGGTGCTTAAATTATATATTTGTATCATGAAAAACTGTGAATATAAAACCGGGCTAATTATAGTGGGATTAAATGGGATTATAGTGAAAGTATTGAATTAGCATGAGACGTCTCTGCAGGGGCAAGTAAATTAATAAATGGATAATTGTAAATTTAAACAAAGGAAAAATCTGCTCACCGTGCATACTCTTTTAAGCATCAATTTCTATTGATGCTGCGTACCATCATCGCCATCCATATTTTAGCAGAGGAATTTAGTGGGGATACGGAGATTATTAATTTTTTTCAATTTCCAGACCTACTTCTAAATGTCTGTAATTAATCTGTTCGCTCGAGTTTTGTAAATATCTTCCGTGTAGTAGTTATTGAAGGCTCATGGCAATTTTTAGATATGTTAAAATTTTGATATTTATATTTCTCACTTATGAATCGTACCCTCCTCGTCTTACAAGGTTATTTATTTATATTATGTGCATGGATTTGTATAATTCCCTATCCTCCTTAGTATATTCATTTGACCTTAGCGAACACCATGAATTAATACCATTTGCTTGCAGAGACAATTTTTTCTATTGCGTGTATCATCATGAGAAAGTTGTTAATCATTCGTAAGATGTGATATTAACTAGAATAATCTTAGCAAGCAAATGTCTGAGTAGTGAGCTTTTACTGTTGACCTTTAGGTTTGTTTTCCTTCTCCCCGGATATCATTATAGTCAACCGCAGACGGAGGAAAAGTGTTTACACACTTCTGCGTAGAAAGAGGTTTTATATTTACCATAGCGCTACAGGAACGAAACACGTTTTCAGGAGATTTTCTACACGTTTTCGCAGAACTCTAGCCTCGCCACTCAGTAATCTGATATTGCTTCCTTTCCATAAATCCGTGTAAAATATGTATTCACACACTCTATTTCGTGATATATTTAATATAGTCAAACAGCTGTTTTACATCATGATAACGGTTCTCTTCCTTCTTCATTTGTCAGCGCATTAAACTCGCATTTATTTGAAATATATTCGCTTCATTAGATGTTACTGGTGATCAATAAGTGTTTCGCGATCTTGAAGAATGGTCTAAAATGTTACTAAAGTATATATGTGGCTGAAAACAGGGCAATTTTTCAAGTTTTCTATTAAGAGAGGTTTTAATTGTGAATTCTTATTTAAACCCTGACTCAATCGGCTTCGGTCCTTATACCATCTTCAGGTGCATACACTTTTTTACAGTATTTTGTGTAAGCATTCCTGATGATCAAGCCCCCTAAACTCGTTGTACTCGAATGAAAATGAGTGGAATTCATGAGTTAAGCATTGGTTAAATTATCTTTAAATTACATAACCCCTATCAATCTTTAAGCGTTTAAAAACGAAAAAGGCTCAGCATTTATTACCGAGAATTATTATTATCTGTCTTTTTCCCGTGAATTACCTATTGCATCACACTAATTCTCGGGAAACGTTTTAATAAAATAGATTCCAAATGATATCTATATTCTGGTTTGTGAAGTGATTATTCCGTAATCTCAGTAGTTTGCTTCACTCGCCGGGAGTGGACTGACTGAGTCAGTGTGTACGCGTCGTAGGTTATTTGGAAGAGAACTTTTAGTCCCTCCCTCGTGGTCCCAGTGGCTTATGGGAATTGAGTTCCAGCTAATATATTGCGCTGGGTATAAAATTAATCATTATTGGTGATTATCTACTTGTAATATTTTAGCATTGCACTCTATTGCTCTAACATACTGCCTAATCTCAACTGTCCATAAGCACCACTACACCCTATGATCTTTTACGAGGCCAAGTATCTTTCACGAAGAAAAATGTTTTTTATATGCTGATAAGCCGCAGTCCGGCCCCGCGCCGGTCTATCAACTCACATAAAATTGGTGGATCTCAATATTATTAGGATTCTGATTAAATAAATATTTTTGCTTAGTACAACTTGCCTTGGAGTTATCCGATGTTACTATCCAACTTCTGCTTTGCGTATTTCTTCACTTCTGACCATCTCTGAACCCATGCGAAGTTTGGATTCCTGAAAAACTCTTAACTAATCTAGAAGTATATGAAATCGTGCTTCGCACCTGAGTGGTGCATAGTACTCTATTACACTAACGTACATGTGTAAGCGGTTGGATTTATTTATCACAATTTTCAAGCAGAAAGAAAGCATATTTTCTCTAATTCATATTCTTATAGTTTAACAATTGAAGTTAATTAGTTTTTTTCACCTACTGATGTGCAGAAGTTGAACGATGTTGTTTCGTCGCTCGTGAATCTTGTCGATATAATTTATATTGACGCGATTATTCCCATGTGATAGACGGTTGGTCCGATTTCCGTCTCACGAAGGACTACTTCAGTAGGAATTATAAATAAAATTTATTTTGACTGAAATCACCTCGAAAAGAAAACATTCGGGAGGAAAAACGGAAATAATTTCCTAAGGTGTTTTAATTTGAATGTTTTTAAGTGAACGTAAAAGAAAGTGACGTCTCCGAAATAGTCCCGAACAATCTATGTGCGTCGTAGGTTATTAGGAAAAGAACTTCGCCCCTCCCCCGTGGTGCTGGAGGCTTATGTCAGCTCCACAGGTGGTTCGCTTAGGCGATCGATCGGAAAGCGGTCTTTTTTTTGAAGCGTTTGAAAGGAAGGCCGAGAGTACGTCGTAGGTGTTGCGTTCATCCAGCGTAGTGGTGGGGAAAGTTGAAGGTAGGGCAGAAGGGGGTTGTGTTCCTATACGAAAGAGGGATGACGGGCGACCAGCTGTTGGACGTGATCTTTCCCTTATAGTCCAACCATTCATTCTCCCTCGTCCATATCTCCGCTGCTTAGGAAAGCATTCATATTTTTATTTCCTACTAAGGAATCCTGAGGAAAGCAACTGCGTAGAAGTGGGAGCGTGCTCGGATGTAGTGCGTTTTAGCCCCAAAACGCCTTGAGCTCGTTCCATTCCCTCCAGTCGGCGTCTACTTTTCCATTAACAGAGGTCCGACTGGAACTATATGCCTCACGATCTCGCGTCGGCTACCGCTGCCAAATGAAATTATAGCGGACGGCTTGAACTACGGCTTCATTGATCACGTTGCCGCATGTGTTGCATTATAACTAGTAAGCGTCGATATTAAGAGGGATTGAGTTGATTAATTCCATTAATTTAAAATGACCTTGATTCGGCTAACAAATACAAAAGCTCGCATCGGCACAGAAATAATGTGCACTGATCGCGATATGAAGGGTAAGAGTAACTAAATGAAAGTTATTCAGAAACAGTAATATTTTCTTAGTGAGGAATTAGTTTTTTCCCGGAGAATAGACTGTGAGATAATCCTTCGGGACAGCCCCAGATTCAGAGATTGGAATGTTGCCGTCGCGACGTTTTGATGACGGGCATGGACGTACCCAGGATCAAAACTAGGAGAGGGGGGGGGGTGCAGGCCATGGTTGTACAAGTTGTAGGTAAGGTTTAAGCATGGAAAAGGTGATTAAAATCAACATTTTATGGAAAATGTAACAACTCTTTATTAGTTTTTAAAATTGTTTGCTTGAAAAAAAAAAATGTTTTTATGAAAGACATTTGCGATTTTTGCTTCTAGGGGGAGGGGCAGCTGCCCCCTCCTGCCCCTCGCTGGGTACGACCATGATGACCGGCTCGGCCATTGTCACCAGGGTTGATAGTGAGATTGAATGTGATTAATTCTCTTCGTACTCACATCAAGTCTAATTTTATTATTCTCTTTTTTTGTAATTTATGCCCCTTATTGAATTAACATTAAAAAGAATAACTTTGTGCCCCTTATTGAATATTTTTCTCGGAGTTATATTCCTTTCTCTGTTGTACCAATTCTAGTTATGTTTACTTACGCTGTCAAAAGTTTTATATCTATTGATGCTAATCTTCCTTCTTTCGATGTCATCGGCCTCTTTCTTACATTTTATGAGCATAAATTTTTCACTCGATTAAAATTAATACATTTAGTTATGTTTATGCTTCTATTTCGAATTATCTTGCCATTAATATGGTCGCAATGTTGCTGGTTGATTCTTTTATTCGACACTCTATTTCTATAATAATAATTACCAATTTTGGTAATTGTTCCTCAATATATATGCTCTGTTACCTTCTTTATCTTCGCATTTGATACCTATGATCATATTTTTGCATTATTTTGCGAATATCAGCTTTATTAGAGGTACTCGTTACTGCGGTCTCATTCACTCTATCAAGTGCCCGGAGTGACATAAGTTCATGAGTTCAATTTTAGGCGTTGAAAACAGTGATGTGCCTCAGTAGTGTACTTCATCCTCTCTTTAAAAAATAATTAGAACAAATTCCTTATTTAGAGGACAGTGAGCACATTTGTAAAAAAAATGTACGATGAAGTTTGATGGCATAAAAATAAACCAAAATAGATGGTGATTTTAAAAATATTGCATATTAAATGTCATCGACGGCGTATTCCTATGAATTCTTCATGATATTTATGAAAATCGCGGATAATTTAATACATGCCATTTTGATGAGGATGTGTGCTTTATTTTAGTCCACTTGTATAGAAAGTACTTTTTAACAGAATTTGCAGCATCAAATTCATAGATTGATTAGTTTATTTTTATCAATGATTTAATGGAAGAAAAACTTCAGCTGTGAGGGTTTACATATGTTTACTTTAACCAGGCCTGTTTTCATTTTATACTGCCCTGAAGGTGATTTTGTGAATAGGATGAGGGATAAAGACAGTTTTCATCCTGCGTAAAGATAAAAACAGGAGCTATTGGAATGATTCGTGTATATGTATTCCACAATGACAAATATTTCGAGGCGTTTTGTTTCGGAAATTTCACTCCGAATTATTAAAATATATCGTGTTCATGACTGAACATGAATAATTCGTGTTTTTTCGAATAATATGTACGAATGCGCTCGTATTGACGAGGCCTGAACGGAGAGGTTGCGTCTTAATTTCTCAGATTAATGACTACCATTGTTTCCCAAGTATGCCCAGATATTGTTGCACAACCTTATGAATGATTGTGTCGGTCTTAAGGACACGCCGTTATCTCTCTTCCGGAATGGAAGAGGAAGGAGACACTTCGGCCCTATAGTCGCCCTTCTCTCTTCCGATCGTCTTCGTTCTCGTTCGGCTCGTTTATCCCCATGGCAACCAAGCGCTTCCCTCTGTGCATGCGTCACCTTCCTTCTCTACCAGCCCCTAGCACGTCTCACTGTCTCCCTTGTGTGACGTATCCCCATTCCCTGTTGAGATGGATGACGAAGGCACCCGAAAGGTGGCCAATACCATAGCCTTTGACGTAGGATAGTCTTATCTGCCACATTTATAGTGTCCTTTTAGCCTTAATGGGACGCATGACTCCCGCTCGACTGGACTTTCTCACGACGCATCACTTGTTTAAAACTAGTGATGGATACCATCTTGAAATTTTTAGGACAGACATGGAAGACGCCTTTCAACATTTCCTTGTTTCTCAATTTTTATAATTTTACCTCAATATTTTCTCATGCGTAAAATTATTATATTTGAGATAAGGGCAAATATTGATGGATTTCTTCGCTACATGTCCTTAAAATTTCAAGTTTATGGCTTAAGTTAAAAGCAAGAAATTCTTAGCGAAAAAGAACAGGTTCAACCTGTTTATCGGGCGCAAATCGTCCTCACCCTTACGGACAAAAGCCAGATTTTCATCTTTTTAATTTTCTGCGTGTCTCTAATCCTAATAAATTCCTTAAGGAAATTGTAGTATTTGAATTATTTCAGTGAAATCGTATAAAATGATGATAACATTTAGTATTTAGTGCTCAATATTCCCTACAATCGTTACTGAGAATAACTCATATAGTCTTTATACTCGAATTTATTACCTCATCTATGTCTTGTAATGGGAAAGGAGGAATGAAGGAGGAGACAAAGAGGCAGGGTTGGGGAACCCGATTGGAGAAGCATAGATGACTGCACTAATCTAGCGAAACCAATGCCGAATCAAGGTAAAAATGCGAGGTAAAAAAATGTATGTCTCATACCAGCATGCTTTTCCATCAGCTAGAAATGGCATCTTCACAACGATGAGGCTAATTTTGTCTCCTCTTCGGCAAAACTATCGAGAATACTCAACAAGTGAACAGCTTTATTACTAGTCGACATGCCAAATTTCGGGGAACCGAGGGTCCAACGTTTAGGCCCACGGATCGATCATACACGTAGCAGATGCACCCATACTTGCCGTCGTGACGAGTCCAGTTTTCGGCAACATTTCCATTTAGCGGTTTTTTCGTGCTTCAAATAATGTCTTCATTTCACAAGCGAATTTAGGACTATATAGTCCTCTCTTACAATTAACTCGTTTAGCAATCACATACATCCATGACCTGGATGGTGGTCAAACCGCCCAGGCGGGATTCGAACCCGCGACCTCTAGGTTAGCAGTCGGGGACTTTACCCCGGCGCCACCGAGGCCAGCAAATACAGCATCAGTCGATGATAATTTCAATACTCATCTAGATTTGATGAGTAGGCACGACGAAGACATATTTTATAAGTTTTTCTGAGTCTATATCAGTCGATTCGTATTTATTGTATTTACGCAAAACTGTGAGACGAGTGACGTATAGTGTGACGTCGGAGATTTGGGATGCGACGTCATCATTCGCCCAGATCCTCATGACGTGGACGCCCATGGTGCGGTAATGGAATCAATACTGTACCGAAGATTCGCGTTTAACCTTGAATGGTTGGAGGATGAAACGTTTTTTTTTACGTAATCTCATCCCAAATCCGCTCTTTTTGGCCTTAACCGCCTCCCTCACCTATCCTTCTCTGGCGTCGCCGTGATGTTTTTTCCGACATTATCTACGCGATTTCATTCCCACGCGGTGACCTTCAAAGGCTAAACACTTTGCTCTCGTCCCACTGGCGCTTTGTCTCCAGCCCCTGATGAGTAGATGGTCCGGTAATAAAGTACCCTCGCTTCCTTCGCTGCCTTCGATCGCCTCCTCGTTTACTGGCAAGGACAGGAAGGAGATGGGAGAAAAAAACAAAGGGTTTCTTCTAGGAGATGGGTAAATTGGAGTTTTAGTGGATTGGGAAGCTACTTGAAGTGTTTGGGAATGTGAGATTTAGTATACCAGCCTGCACACCATGGATTACGTCGAACGGTGGCGGATCCAGGATAGGTACAAGGTGGGTGGCTCTGGAGGTAACCTCCCAGCAGTAGTGGGGGTCCCGGAGGTTATGCAAAGTTTGAAAATTTCATGGCTTATAACATTACTTTAAGGTTGTCTCATTACTAATTTTTCAAAGAATTAAGCTTTTCAGGCAAACATCTCTCCTCTCTCTTGGGCCTCTCCTCTCCTGCACTATTCGACAACTTAATAAAATGACAAATTTATTCTGGAAAATTGGATACTTCAGGGGGAAGTAGTATACATGGTCCCTCCTAACCCCTCTCTGGATCCGCCACTGATGTCGAATAAATGTAGCAATATGCAATCGTGATTGGTGTGATCGCCATTAGGAGCTCTGTGCTATTTGCTGGGTGAATCATGGTAATTTACTGGTATTGAAAGATTTTGAACATGAAAACGTATATGTATCAATATTTTATGATTTCCAGAGCCATTATTATAAATATTTAAGATAAAGGTCTTTCATATTTTAATTAAAACACCAGATTCCAACGGTGGTTGGATAGTGAAGACCTAAATAAGAGAGACTGCTTCGTGATTCCAGTCGGAGTGGCCAAAACGTTATGAGGGAAAGTCAAAATCATAAGTCGAATTAGCTTTTCATGTATCACAATCGAAGAAAATCAGCAACTATTTTCATTCGGGTAATTATGAGAACATGGGTGATATTTTGTTTTTTTCCTTGGCGTATTACTCATTTGAAACTAACGTCATTGCCCGGAAATTTTCATGGTGCACGGAGATAAGTCCTTTCAACATTTCCCTTTATATCAAATTAATAAAGAGTCTTCAATCTGACACTGAACATCAACGAGGTGTAACGCCCCGATTACAATTTAACTTAGCAGGATCGTAGATTACCGCAGGTCATAGACTTCTGTGAAATTTTACATGCCCTTGTGAACCACGAGTCAAGAAATAGCGATCAAAATGTGTAAAAACGCAACCCGCGTACAAACAGTGACATTCACGTTCATTCAGTCAGTGACAGTAACAAACAGTCGCGTTCACGCTTTCCACGAGCGACAATCCCGGCGGAGGAGGGTTGCTCCTGGCCGTGGACGTTTGTTGGACGTATGGCTGTTGGTGCTCATGTTTCGTTGTCCGATCATTGGGAAGGGGCCACAAGCTGAATTCTGCCATTTCTTAGAAACTCCAAAATGTTTCTAAATTGCCGCATTGATTTCATTATATCATGCTGGCCGATATCCCTTCTTACTTGCTACCTTAATTGTAGCATAAGTCGCCAACGAGTGACCGATGCGACAAATTCTTCACTCCTGCCTCAGCCACAAATCCCCTCCCAGCCCTGAATGTGTGCAATTGATACGCCTGTGGCGAGCTCTACCCTCACCTATCCAAACCAACCATCGGATTGAATCACTGAGTAGTGATCTAATTATTTGGTCCTGAGAACGACCTACGAGTAGAGGGTCGAAACGTTGGCCACTATTGAGGACGTGACACGGTGGAGATCATGAGAATAATTTCTTGTATTTGTAGGCTGAAAAAGCACCGGTTCTTACATTCTCTCTGATTGCTATGCCTTTCAAATTGCTTACAGCTATGGATATAGGTTGAAAACTTTGAGCGGTGTTTGACTCCAGCTACTCAATTCAAAAATTTGTGTAAATATTTTCCTGAAATTATATGGATTAACTGTCGTCCGATTCATTCTCCAATTCTCTTTGTCTGCGGTAGTCAGGAAAGGTTTGTTTTAACAATTTGTAGTATTTATTACGCTGCTATCAAAACTCAGAAAGTGTTTCAGAAAATACGTTGGTCAATTTTTCTATTGAATTATGGATAATAGAGTGGGTAGCTCACATTTTCTCGAATTAACGGAGGAGAAGACTTATATAAAGCTTGCGTCCTCTGTCTTTATTTTCTGTTGGAGTTCAGATGAAAATTTTCTGCATTCCATTTGAATGCATTCTGAAGAATTAAATAGTCAGTGTGAGGGAAATAATTTGTTTCATCTGACCTTAAAATCGAAAAGACTTCCTCAGTTATATAAGAATTTATGTGCAACCATGGAATGCAATTGATTGGATATCAGTATTCATTGCTAGCTAATCAGGATGAGAAATGCCCACATTTCATCATTTTTAAAACGCATTTTGCTTCTTGTGCCACTGGATAATTGAGTGGCTTTTCGAAACTGTGAATTATTTGATCATTTCAATCACGCTTGTTTCATTTACTTATTTTTTCAGTAATTCATCAGTATCATGCGCCTTGTATCTATGGTAACTAAAGTTGATGCTGCAGACCAATTCCCAATGACATGGTAACAATTTGCTGTGAAATGAAATAGTACTCCCAACGAAAATATCTTTGTTATAACAACAGATCTGGAATATTTCAAACATTTTTTTGATTCTTACATTCTCTTCTAATCAATAAATTCGTTGAAATAAAATTTTTGAAACCACATTAGTGTGGTGGAAGCTCGCAGCGGCAAATTACTCTTATTTGCGTGTGGCCTCGTGATATATCTATGCAGGCGTTTTCTCGGACCTTTATTCTTTCATCGGCAAATGATGCTATGGGTACTCGGCTATGAGATAATAGAACTCGGTTTGGTGTCGTAGTTACAAATATTGGCGTATTGCGAGATACATGATGGAGAAAACTCATCACATGCCAGTCACCCTTGCGGTGGCTTTCAAGATTCTTTGCCGGTGTTAGACGATGTTTTGTAAGTGACTCAATAGCCACCATGTAAGAACTGTTGAAAACTAACCTCTGATTTATTTGTTAGATAGTCGCTGGTAATTTGCCAAGTCGGACCCAGTACCTCACTCAAGCAAATATAAACTGATCGCTCATAGTGAAACGCTAATTAGTTCTATTCCCTCCTGCCTTTATTTTTGTCTTATATTCTCAGTTTATGTGGACCGGAAATTTGATTTTGGAGTTTAGTACGAGAAGTGCTCAAATGACAAAAATGAATATTGGCATCCATCAATGAAAGACGATCTATGAACGTCTACGCGTATGAAAGTTTTAATGGTAATAATCAAGTACAATAATAGGGTTGTTCACCAATGTTTTTACTTTCTTAAATGAAAGTACACACCGAGGGGATACCGGCGGCAGTTTCAGCGCTTTTCTATTAAAAAAATTAACCCTAAAAAGGCTAAGCGAAAAGTGTGGAATCCGAAGAATAATATGAAATGCACCCCTCGAGAATCATTTCAGCGTTTACTAGGGGATAATTCGAATAAAAATGGAAGCCAAGGCTGAGTAACTCGTAACAAAATTAAGTATTGGATGCAAAATATGCTCATAAGTACGATTAACATATTTAACAGTGCTATCATAATTAATATATGCATTGATTCCTAACTTGCCTGCTTGAAACCTTGCATTTCCGGAGCGCTAAAAATGTCAATATTAGATGTATTTTTGCGTATGTTTTCTTTGCCTTGCCCTCTATTTATTAATATTGAAAAATGAGCATCAGCGCACTCATATGAGTCACAGTATTAGAATTAGTCCTCACAAAACCACAATCCGAAGGCATGTCTCACCACGGCCTTCACAAATTCAAGCACGGCTCGGATAACGGCGTTCACTGAAAACGTACAGTCAGCGAAGTAGCTGTGTGTGACGTCAGAGCCATTCGAGCCTGACTTCCCGCCGAAACTAGCCGTTTCGAAAGCGCACAAATTTCATCGGAGCACAAAAGAAAATGCAATGCACCTACTGCAGAAATTTTTCCACCAATGTTAATTATTAGCCAAAACTCACCGTTAGCATCTACTTAAATGGGTAATTTCGTTTGAGGTTAACATCCCTATTATCCTATACCAGGGATGAGAGGAAATAAAGTTGATTAACAAAATGAGAATGGTGCTGAATCCCTGAAACCGATGGAGGGTTAAAATAAGCCGTGTTGTGTGGTAATATACAAGTTTTATTTTCGTAACATGGAAAGGTTTCACCTCGTAAGCACGTCGATGATTACTTTTATGCCCTTATAAGGACAAACCTGCTACATTGTCCTTCTCAGCTCACCTTCCCCCTTTATTAACTCATCCATGTGCAGTACCAACTATGTTTTATACGAATTATTTTTATTTAAGAGGAGCATATTATTTTATTTCACCCCTTTACCCCATCAACTAAACTGTGACGTAAGTGAGAACTGGAAACAAGATTTAGATCGTGGGTCATTTTTTCGCTGAATGCGTGAACCATCATACGTGATTTGAAGTCTTTGATGTGTTGATGTGCCTTAGCCAGAATAGTTGGGTTGTAGCCCTTTAAGTTGAATTTGCCTTGTATAAACCGTCATCATAATACGAAACAGTTGCAATAAACTGTCACTCGTACTTGATTGAGTTCTGCCGGTGATTGAGGAAACTTGGTCAATGCTAAATTTTGGCGCCCGGTCTATCGCCATTCATGGCGTTAGCCTCGACTCAATGTCTTCAGTCAAAAAATGTGGCGCCGACTGGGATCCCACTTCCCTCGTTTTCATGAATGTTTACTACTCTATGTCAGTATGAAAATTTTAGTATCTATCTGCGACATCACTTGCGTTCAAGGATACGAAAATTTTCAGTTTAAACGATATATTCCCTTTAAAGAACCTTTGGACGGTATCGCTGACCCATTAAGTCCAATTTTAGAATGGGAAGGCGCCTAAACGCGTGGTGAACGCGGGTGGGTATCCAGGAAAGATGATTCCCAGTCCGATGATACCCATTAGATACTTTATTTTCACCTTGTGTTTAGACAGCGGTGATGGTTTCCGGATATCTATCAAATTAGGAAGATATCGATCATGATTGCCATGCTATAATGGCATTAGTATGGACTGATACCTTGAGAATTAGTATTATTTGCTTTCCCTCTGTATTATTTCTGTTCTGGTGGATCATTCCAGTACATTGTACACTGTTATTACTTATTCTGCATCTTTAATTTTTATAATAATGTTAAGGCTAATTTGCATTTCACTTCGAATAAATAGCTTAAGATAGATGTGAGCAATGATCACTGGCGTGGAAAATTATTCTCATGCGATTCTTATTTATAAATTTGGCTTTGCTTTTTCTGCATGTAAAGCCTCTTTCGTAGAAACATGGGGAGATCTGATTGGTAGGAAGATGGTTGTCGGTTGCTCCCTTACTTGGGTGTCTTACGTCAGAAACTCGATTCCTGAGAGCTGCATTGTTTCCTCTTCTTCTTCTGGTGTAGTGAAAGAATTTTATGGTTCTCATTTATGATGTATAATGACCGATGCCAAAAAAGCTACCAATTTTGTCGCAACGTATTTCGCTTCTGCTCACTTAAAAATGGAAAAAAAATGTCGAAAGTGAAATTGCAACTGCGGTTATTTGGTCGGGTTAAAAATTATTGGAAGGAATGATTGTTGTTGTTCCTCAAATTCCAAAAGAAAAGATGCGATAACCAGGCGTATGAAAATTAGCTATGAATTATTCAGAAATAAAAGGAAATGGCTGCGATCTTAGCAATTTAGCCCACCGCAAAATTAGGAAAATATTTTGTATATAAGTAATCTACCGCTCGCTGCTTAGGGCTATCGCAGTGCTTCCGTTGCGTTTACTAGTGCTATCGTAATTATTTTTAATATCCAATTTATTCCTAATAATACATATCATGGGATCCTTCTTTAAAATTACTCAACCAAACCTTACATTGATATTGTGGTATAATACAACGTCAACGCCAATATAAGTACAACGTCGGCCCACTTATTCTATGTATGTTACTCTGCAAGAATACCTAAAAAATATTTTAAATATTAAATAAATAATAATAAATATAATAAAGTAAAATATTTTTTAAATATCATCATTTACATAAAATATATTGTTACCGTACAACGGAACAAAAAGATTAGTGGGAATGTATGTCGCCCATCGAAACAACGGAATGACTTTGATTGTAAAACAGATAATATGAGCAAAAATAACTAATAACGACAAATGTGTCCGGTATCAAATAATGTGGATATGAAATAATATTGCAGCTGGGAAAAGTATCGTAAGAAGACGAAGCTTGCCCTCTTCTTAGGTCTCTTAGTGATAAGTTGATGAGATACAGACCAAGGACTTCCTTGAGTGTCCATGAGTGAACTTTCCCGCCAAGTGTTTTCCCAGAATACGTGCTCTTTCTTCGATATTTTTTTCCGTATGTAAAGAATGTGATTTAACGTTTTTCCCTGTTTGATGTCACTAATACTATCAGCATATTATATACAGCAGAGAGAAGAGAAAATTGTTGTTTATATCGTCATCTAGGTCTTAAATCTGTCCTCCAATTCTTCGGGAGAAGAGAACAAACAAGGTAAGGCAAATGAAGAAGATCCTGTTCTGATGTTTTAGAAAATACGAGGTGCGCCGCCCGCGAGTATTTTATTGACGACGGCGCAATCTTATTTTGCGAAGAAGCAAACAAGATACCCGCTCTCCCCTCCGCTGTTATCGGAGAGGTGACTCTGCCAGTAGAAGGACCTTGCTTTCTATTGTAATGTGTGCGCCTCGTAGCGGGACCTCGCTTAGCATCTTCGTTACGGAGAACTTTTAAATATTTCGTAAACCATATTATTTCATGTTTTGAATTCTTCCAAGTTTTATCAATGTGTATTCTATTATCCAACCTTCCACAAAAAGAGCTCATTCCAATTATTTATTTAAAAAAATACGTTGTACTAATATGTGTAGCACTGTGAGCGGGTACAGGCTCTAATTGAAGTCACAGTTAATTAAGTTTTTTTAGAAAAATTGCGGACCAACATGGCTATTGTAGTAAGACGATTCAGTGGTGGTTTCATACTAATTTAAATGATACCATTTTGTTTTTGAAGGAAATGAGTTTTTAATAAAATGTAAATATATCCGCCTATTTCGTTTAGTTTAAGTGCACTAACTGTCTCTAACTTATTACTCTATTTCCATTATAATATTTGCATTACATTATTATGTAGTGATGTAAAATGACCTTACCATCGACGCGCCCTAGTTCTCATTTCTACTAGTTTCGTGCGCTGATTTAGATAATTGACGTATTGAACTTTGGAATTAATATTTTCAATGATAATCTCTTTGGTATTATACTTATGAAGGATTAACTCATGACATACTTATGAATAATTAACTCCTTGTTTAAATATATTTGGTTATTAATGGCCGTAAAATCACAGATTCACTCTCTTAAATTCCAAAGGTAACTTTCACCTAGTTGCTATTAGTCGCCAGCCGCGCTGTGACCAGCGATTAGCAGCAAGTCGCGTGCATGAACGAATGTCCGAACTAATGTTAATCCCGGCAATTTAGCTTCGACGATTCATCTGTGAATGCAGTGAGCTAATCTCTCATATCTGCCACTCACAACTCATCTGGTGGTATTTTAGGTGATGAGAGCAAGCAACAGATTTAGACTAGAAGGATGTGCTGGCATCTGCCACCAGAAAATCTTGAAGCGAAGTCATGATTTTATTCCAGCTAGCAACAATCAAGTTACTTCAAGTCATCAGCAGCTCATTTGTGCATCTTTTCATGTTCATGTTAAATGCACTTTTTTCGAAGAAACATGTAAATTTTACCTATCATTGGGTAAATGGCTTCTTCTTCCATTGCACAATTTTATTTTGTCTTTAGCCGATGAATTATTAGAAATATTTCATGGCTACAAAATGACGGTCACCCAACGTCGCGACTCTAAGAATAACTAGAAAGATTTCCCTTCCCATTTTCTGCAATAGCGGTTCCTAAGTGTTTGATTGGTGAGTCTTGTATTTTCATTACAAAGAAATCATAAGAATATTTTTTCGCCAAAATTAAAGGAGATCCTGTATTCAAAACTGTATTTTTTTAAATTGCCTCGTAAAAATTTGTTTCATGGACCTATTCATGGTGATGAGGATACATGAAATATTCATTTAATATATAAATATATTTGAATGGCTCTATAGGCAAAATGTGAAGTGGCACTAAGTATCACCTGAAGTTGTAGGTGGCCGCATTGCCCAATGCGAATGACAATCGTTATTTTATTATATTACCTATATCGTTAATATAACTTCAAAATTCCTTATAATGGTACCGAAAAATAATTTTCTGGCTACCACTGAAGTGCCGGTAATAGTAATTATTCGATCTTTATAGGCGATTATCACCCGTTTCAGAATTTTTGTTGAATTTTTTCAAAGTAGTGCTCGGGCGATTCACGCCAAAAATCATCATTTTATTTTATTTTCAAGATAAATCCTGATAAATTAAGTTGACGTAACTAAGTTTACTTTCGTGCTAAAAATATGAAAGACGTTTATATCACACGTGAGTAGAGAATTTTTTTAGTCCAATTGTGCCAATAGTACTTATCTCTCGCAACTTGGGAAATAATTGTGGGAAGAATTTTTTCCAATAAGCCATACTGCTATCAGGAATGACTGACATATCTGCGTGGCAACGGCGTCATGCAGTCTAAAATCCATCTTCTTTTTATTGTTTAGTCTTTTGCCGTAACCAATTTGCTGTTTTTTTTCTTTTTGACTCTTACCTGACGAGGTCGAGTGAACCTTTTCCATGTCGAGGTAAGCGGGAAGACGTTCAGACGTCCTTCACATCGGAGAGTATGAATTATTAATTATATGGGATATTAAAAAAAATAAATCTAGGGAAAAAACGTGCTGGGTAGAACTTGGAATTGGTTAATAAAAATTAATTTTTCCTGGTTCCTATCTTAAATGGTTCAAGGCTGCGGAGCAGAATAGTGCTTCAGTGATAAAAGGCGAAGATTGATCCTACCGCGGGATTGTTGGTAATATTCCAGATAATTTTTTCAGTTATCCCTAAACTTTTTTTATTTTGTGAATATTTTCATATTTCAAATGAACCTACTGATGTAAGATGTAGTAGGAGAAGAGGGCGACCTATGGGAAACTTACAGACGCGAAATGAGTGGAGCGGGCGGAAAGATAGGTGTGATGTCTCCTCCGAACCAGATTTTAGATGACCTATAATGATGAGAATAAAGCCTGATATGCTTTCAGACCGGAATATTGATAAGTCCTGCTTAACTTCTCAAACGTTGGTTTTTAAAGGATCTCTTGTATGTCAAATATGGTTCGAATATTCCTAGTATTTCATTTTTTTTTAATAATTTTTACGCGACTTGAGATCATTCATCTGTATTGATCTTATCTTTTCATGTGTATGATAAATATAATTATCTTTCTCATTACACTAGATCGTTACCGGTGCTATAAAAAACTCATTGGGAGTTTTCTCACTCCATTTAAGGTTTATTTTCTCCCGGTGTAGGCTGTGAGTGAACTATCGTATCGTGAATCAGGTTAGGTATTGACCACAGACTTAGCCATCTAGTTCAAGGCTATAAATGTAAGATATTTTACCTTAATTTTGCCGTGGACCGATATCTACCCCGAGCTTATTGGTCCAGTTCCTTGTTTTAAGTCGGGTGTCTGTAATCATCTCCCACATAAAGATCAAATGGTGATTGATTCAGGTTAGTAGGGGTCTATGTAAATCACTAATATTAGGCTTGGCTTGGAAGCTCTCATTTCATTCGACGATGTTGTATCCATTCAGACTCTGTATTGGTTTTATGTAATAATACATTCGCAGAACTCTCTTTGTCATTCAGCCATTCTCTTATTTGTTCGTTTATTCTTGTTCGTTTATGCGTTCGTTGCTTATGAGTTCGTATTTTGTAAAAATTCGAAACCTTCTGATACTTTTGATGATTTGGTGATATTATAGTTCCGGTTTTATAATTAATTCAGAAAGAATACCAGTCAGATTACAAAGCATAAACGGTGGCGTGCGCATATGTACTGTTGTCGTCTGTGGTGTGGTTTGTGTGAAAAAAGAAACTTAAAAACTAATTAAGCTTGAGATTTACAAGGAGAAGCCAAATAATATTTATATATATTTTTATGTTTATTAATTTTTTTAAATTTTGATTTATTATTTATTTTTATTATTTTATTATTATTTTTTAAGACTAATTTTCTTTTACTTTTATATTTTGTCCTTTTTATTTAATTTTTTTAAAATACACAATTTCACAACGGTGAATTCAAGTTATGACAGTGAAATGCATTTTGAAAGACCTATGATTGAAGGAGGTTCAGGTATAGGATGGAATCATAGACGAGTAATTTGGTGAGGCAGTGTGTATGTTGTCGGGATACTTAGGTCTTTGTCCCATATGTCTGTAATTAGTGTAAAACTTGTGCCCTTCAGCCTGGACTTAAAATTTATGCAAAGGTGGGAAATAAATTCGTTGATTGTTGGGAGCTGGTGAGCTTTACGGACATGGTGAATATTTATTAATTTACTGATATTAAGAAGGAGACGGATAGACCTATTTTGGAAAGACCCTAGTTTTTTTCCGGATGGTTCTGTTTTTGGCAAAGATTTCGCATGCGTACAGCAGTACCGGACGGATAATGCTCTTGTAAAGTCTGATGCGGGAACTGTGGGAAAGACGGCTCGTTTGGGAGGAAAGACAAGAGATTCCTTGACGAGCAGATATTGCTTTGAAAAGAAAATATTTCAGATGGGGTTGATATGTCAATTTGCCATTAAGAATGACGCCGAGGAATTTGTGTGTTGTCGCTCTTGGTATCTTTTTCTTGTTGATGTGTGGAGATGTTTGTGGTATGAATTTTCTGAGTTGTGAAAAGTGTACGTGCGTGCTTTTTGTTGCGTTGATTTGAATCTTCCATGCTTGTGTCCATTTGTGTAGGCGTTTTAAATGAGTGTTTAGTTTATTTATGTTAGTGTCTCCCGTGCGTGATTATCGTGGTTGAAGTTTTATTTTTAGCGCGGAGGAAGTAATTCTGTGGGTATGGGCGAGTCATTAAGCTTGACTGGCTTGGCGGCGGCCTAACGTTTGTTTTGACGCCTACGCAGTTCACGCTTGTCCGCAGAAGAAGTTCTTTGGATTCAATTATTTAACTTTAATTTTTTACTTTTTTACTACTTTCTCTCTTCAAATTTTATCCTAAATATTCGTTGGTGAATCTCTGTTTCTAATGTCTTAATTGGAAATACTTCCATTGGTGAAGAGAAGTTAAGTTTACTGTGTGGCGATGCTGGTTCCGTTGACAATTTTAGTTATCTTTGAATAGTCTTTAGTTTAGTATCTTTGAATATGGCGTGTATAAAGTCCGTTAATGTTAGTCTTGGCTATCATTAATTGTGGAATGAAGGAAGCTGCTTTAAATGCGATACCTGTGGTGAAAAAGTAGCAGTTTGTAGTTAAACCTACATTTTTTCAATTCTCCAAAATAAACACGCCGTAGGTTCAGTCGATGCGGGTCTTCTCGTTCTGGAAAAGGCTGCTGGCTACGTTGCGAAAAATTATGCCTCGGTCAAAATCCGTTTGAAGTAAATAAATTTTAAGTGAACATTATCTAGAATCTGTGTCAGTTATCTTGACAAGATTTAAAATGGTCACCGAAAATGTTTAGTTTTCGATGCTGCAATATTTGTGTAGGGATCTTGACTCATGGCCTTCCTTTAACTTCTCCGAGCTGGCCACTTTTTCTTTCTCGTAGAATGAGAGTTTACTGAGATCATTTGCACAAAACTTCGTTTATTTACAACTATAAAAATGAAATTTAGTTTTATAACGAGACTACTTGCGAAATTATTTTCAACTTATCTTGTACTAGTTGTCCTGTCTCTCTGATGCTTTCGCAGAAAGTACTTGTAGATGTACGAATGTAATAAATTTATATAATAGCAAATTAACTTTATTGGAATGAAATATTAAAACCTATTGTTCAACTTTAGTAGTAGGAATCTTAAGCGGAATGGCCACGTTCACCACTCTTGTTATTGACGTAGGTGGAGTTCGTAAATTGTAATAAAACTTTGTTTGAAATGCCTGTGTCATCGATCCTGACTCAGTGCAGATGGATGGCGTTCTTTGTGACCATTCAAGGGATATGAACGCATCCTTATGATGGAATTGTCTGGTGCCTTAGATCGCCGAATGACGACTATTTCTTTTCACCATCATATTTAATGAAGACCTCGAACATAACTTCATTAATTTCGCGAAAAATGTATTGAGACGGAATGAAAAAAATTAATCTTTAGGAGCTCAGTTAATATTTTGTCACGATTTTTAGTATAGCGACCGAAAAAGACGGCGAAATTTTTCAGTCGACATTATCTGAATATCCTACAATCTTCACTGGCTGCCTCAGTCTCAAGTCTTTCTTCCTCTGCCCTGACAATACTTAACACTGTCAACAGTATTCTGGACCCCGAGGACCGTTGAGGTCACTTGAACTCACTCGATTCAATTATCAAATGATATCCGCGAGTGAAATTGGCGCTCGATATTTTTTCTACTGCCCCTTCGTGACTCTTTGAGGCACGCCGTTGAATATCAAGGTGTTTTGTGATGAAATAGCGTCTTCCCTTTTCTCTTGTGGTCTGACACTCGGCAATTTTTGCGGTCGGAGATTCCCGAGGATGTTATATCATGCCAGCTCTTAGAATAATGAATATGTTTTGCCTGCAATAAACCATGCTCTTAATGCTGGTGCCAAAAATCTGGAATGTGAAGGCCAATTTCATTGAAAGATTTTATTGAAAGAGATAGCGAATTTATAGTCTAATTAGGTATTTTCTATGGTAATCAGATAGGATACATTAACCGCTCACGGGTTCAAGCAGTTCTTAGCTGTATAGCCATGGTACACATCAAAACGGATGATAACTATCTGCGTCTTAATGTATTGACCGGGAATTACTTTAATTGAGTTCGCTTATAATGCGAATATATCAGTTTAAATTTTGGTTTCAATCGCCCCCGAAGGTCCACTCTTAAAGCATTTTCGCCTTTTAAAATTCTATGGACCGGGAAAAACCTGAAATGCATACCATTGCAGCTATGGAATAGAAAATTTTCACTCAGAGTAATCAGGAGAGAAAAACGGAAATCGCAAATGATTTTAGATGTTTTGCGTCGACTACACATGGCGAATCACATCAGTTTCACGGAGATTTTTAAGATGGAGATATAAAGTTATCGAATGAAGATGTTTGATAGTTTTCTGGGCCGTTTCACTAAAGGATTAGTTTTTCGATATTTTATTAGTACTTGGTCAAGAACTAGAGATCTCAAGTGTTTACTGCGACATAATCTTAACCAGCTTTCTCATGGTAATTTAATGGATCAGTACGTCCTCTTGAATGGTTGTGAATCTTAGATTAGCATGATTTGACAAATCTCATTGGAATTTCTCCTCGGTAATGTCTCTAATTTGCAAGTCAACTCTAATTCTTGAGCTACCAGAAACTGGGTGCATCCACTAAACGATATCCAATATGGTGTTAATGTCTCGGTTGTTTTATCTCTTTATCATATTTATCTAGGATTCTGCGATCACTGAGCGGGTCGGAAAAACCAGGTGTGGAAAATGTCGGTTATCGAGCTTGTCCCACTGTCATACTTACGTCTTTGTTGGCTATAACAGTTCCCATGCTTTCTTAGCGTTAATTAATTTTCCACCATAGAACATTCAATATGTTAAAATTCTGAACTAGGAGATGTGTATAGCATCACCGACTCACGAGTTTGTCATCAAGTTTGGCGCTCGTCTGTTAAAAATGCGCCTCTCTCTCGCTTCACTGGCATTAACTTTCTGTCATATTTTTTGTTTAAAACCTACACTATCAATTGAAAATTTTCTGCATTTATAGGCTAGCAGAGTTTATAGAGAACCCGTTTAAATTATCACTTGTATTGAAAATATGAAAAAATCCCTCTATATTTCGTCTGTTCAATGTTATATCAGCATTTGTTTGCTCATAATTTCTTCTTCTACGTTGGTCTTATAATCCATTAAGGCACGATTCATCCTGCACGATGTGCTAGCATATTTTTTAATAGGTGGAAGGAGTAGAAGCTTATCTCCAGCTTCGTAAACTGCATAGCTGCTGAACTTTCAGCGGAAAGGACATAAAATGTATCCAATTAGCATCTCTTACAAAGCTCGAGTCGGATATCTTTGACTAGGCGCGCTGTGCGTACACCGATAGTGACTCTACGGAGTATTCTGGGAATATTTCTATAAAACAACTATGGGTAGACGTTAGGATTATCTGGAGGCTTTATACCATGTTTTCCAGGGTTAAAAAAGTTTATGTACTTATACAAGCATCATCTGAATTTTGCCCCGTTCAACATGGAGTCATTCTTGTATTCGGATCTTACTTTTATACTGCGTATCTCCTTACATGTCACTGCTGAATCCGATCTTCCTTTGGAGGAAAGTTTTTTTTCGGTACAGAATTTTTTATAAAAATATCATTTCGTACGACATGAAATAGTAATTTAATTGCATATGCTGATATATGATGTTAAAAAGATATCATAGAAATTTTTCAATCTCAGCTAATTTAGAGATATGATCAATCGACGTTGATTCGGAGGCTGGATGACGGACTGTTTAATTATCCCTTTTTGAAAGGTATTCAGATTTATATTATGGAGGATTTGGAAATTATTCAGAGGCATTGGTTTCCTATTTATTACCAAATTTATTCCGTATTGGTTTGATGCAACTCTCCATTCAATTCTCTTAACACCTAATCTTTTAACACTTTTGAAGTTCCTCTGTTTTACGTTATTTATTTTTTTCCTTATTTACGTTTACATCATCTTCCGTGGCCATCCTATGCCGTTAAATATGATAGTTACCTCCACTAAAATATTTTGCTGATTGAAGCAGTTGTGAAATCAATAGAATTTTATTCATGAAATGACAGGTTTTTTTATGTCAATAAACATTTACGTGTTTCTTGTAGGGATGCGAAATTGCTTTAACATATTCCGCACAAAGTCTATACAATGATTATTTATAATATTTGGCACATTTGGGTGCATGGTTTCTGTCTCTGTGCAACTATGGTCAGAAGAGAAAGAAGTAGGCAGAAATTCAGTCATAGAGCAGAAATTCTCATTCTTATTGAGCGTCAAGGGGGTGTGGTACCCTAGTGGGTAGTGAATCTTTGAATTTGTGAAGTACTTCACAAATCACTTGTGAAGTAAGCCCTAAACTACTACTTCGTAAGCCCTCAGACCAATCGAAGTTCGAGGTCCGAACAGCGACTGGGACCCCCTACCTTGAATAAGTGAATTTCACACGTTTGCGGCTTAGTTCGGAATGAGCTCGATCATTATCGAACCCAACCTTCGGGTTGTACTATTGAGTGAGAGTAGATTAATAAGCAATTGAATTACTAATAAATGACCACTTTTTTTTACTGGTTTTTACTAAGTTGATGGTTGAATTTGAGGTACTGCGTCATTTTTCGCTCATTTGGTTAAGGGAGTCGAGATCTAAGGTCATTCTCGACGTCTTGGAGTATTGGTGAGGAGGTCAGTGTGGGATAATTTGTAGTTCACTTAGCAGAGAAACTATTCTTTGGCATTGAAATTCGAATGGGTTCCTGGGGGCAATGATTATTTTTCCCATTAAAATGGAGTGAGAATCGCTTTCGAATTCCCCTCCAGGAAACAGTCCTGCTGGGATCGGGTCACCTTTGATAAATAACTGA
Organism: Ischnura elegans; assembly: GCF_921293095.1. Lineage (NCBI taxonomy): Eukaryota > Metazoa > Arthropoda > Insecta > Odonata > Coenagrionidae > Ischnura > Ischnura elegans. Next base: position 92,290,351 of record NC_060249.1, read on the forward strand.
CACCTCCGGTATACGAACACATGCCCTAGGGATGGATATCCTTTAATTTAAACGGCCTCAACTCCAAATTAACCTCCGAGAAGTGCTCTGTCTCATGTCGATTTTTTCATATTTATTGGTTTGGTCCATGAATGCACTTTAACCATATAACACTATAAGAGGCATTTTTGCAGTGTGGTACCAAAAGTAAGGGGGTTTTGAGTTACAGTCACAGTATTTTCCACAGGGAGGTCGCGAGTTGCACCGTGTTTCCTCAAGCGTGAGGATTTAAGTGACTCATATGGGAGATAAGTATGACATCACCACGATTTGCGGTTTGCATTGACGTGCGCTGTTCAAACCAGCCCGCATCCGCTTGAGGGCGTGAACTGTATTTGCGGTCAGAGCCTCTCTTCCTCCATTTAAGCTGTTTTAGCACAGCTGTTACACCAAGAAAAAACACTGTGAATGAAAGTAGCGGGATTTGTTTGAGTTACTGTGGTCAAAAAGTTTTTTTTTCGAAATAATTATTTTATTGGGCTTAATTGATGTTCCTACTTTTAATCTTGCTTTCATTGAAATATATTTATTAAATTGGGTGATAGTATGCTTGAATAAATTATGATTTTAATTGAATGAAAATACCATTCCAGATCAAGCTACCCTTTGACATTTTTTGTATTGCCTACCTGCTCCATTTATTCTAGAAATGGATGCTAATAAGTAGGGTTTTGTGACCCAAATTCACAGTAATTTTTTAACGCTAAATATTGATCCTTCCATTATATGGCCATTATTTTGGTCTAATATCTATGCACAGAGATTCATTTATGGTTTAGAAAAAGCTGTTACATACTTATCAAACTACAACTTATTGGCTATATAGCTTGTCCTTACAATTGCTATAGAAAGCATCAGTTGATTTGGCATAATGAAGTCTTCGGAAGAGGCCTCATTGTTGCATTTTTAATTCAAAGTCTTAAATTTTTTTAAATTAAATTTTATTTTTAATTAAAAAAGTTACTGGAGCGGTAATTGCCGTGAATGGGTCCAATAATGATTTAATCGCTAGCTGGAGCTATAAAAGCGAAGATACTCCTGCAGGAAAATTTATTACATTTAGTATTTTAACGTGCAGTTATTAGGAACAAATCAGTCGCCGACTCAGAAGTTCGAAAACAGTCGAGAAGACACCAAGTCTTTCTCGAATGTAAGCTTCTGTGTAGTCAAAATTCCAAAGCTCCGTTTACCAGAATACTCTTTGACCATAAACGTTACGCATATAATAATGTTAGTCAAGGAATTACATTTTGTTTGCTCGGAAGCAGGGAGTATCACCTTATATCACTGCCGGTAAGCCTCGGTTGATTTGCTGGATTTTGGTTTGTGAGTTACTGGAGCGGTAATTGCCGTGAGTGGGTGCAATAATGATGTAATCGCCAGCTGGAGCTATAAAATCGAAGATACTCCTGCAGGAAAGTCACCTATTATAAGCTGAAATCATTGCTTTGTGTCGGTTTGATTGAAAATACGGTGCATTGGCGTATTCACGAACTATGGAGTCGTATTTAAGGTCGAAGTGACAGATATCTAACCGCAATGGACGGCATAAACTTATTAAACTTAATTGTAAGCCTCATTTAGTGTTAGTACTTTCATACATGAGGCGCATAACTTTCCTCGTATATGGTCAGTATTTTGATATCCATTTAAAGAATAGAGCGCCTTCATTTCGAAATAGCATCCCTTGATTCTTTCGCATAAGTATCATATGATTAAATTCATCTGATTCATGTGTGATATGGTGGAAGTTCGAAGTATTTAAATGAAAGGTGATTGCACTTTTCTACAAATTCCTTATCTGTTTTACTGTGGAAAAGTGCAACTACCTTTCATTTCAATACATCTTACGATTACTTTAGCTAACAAATGTTCTTACCCCCACCAGGATGGAAAAAATATATTGGGTTGATGTGGCTTATTTTAGCACTTATTTCATGGTTTGGATTGCATGTCTTAATATCTTAGAATTTTCATTTCTAGGTGTTTCAAGGGGCCTTGTTTTGAGAGAGGTAATGATGTAGTACACCAAATATCGAATTGCATAATCGGCCTAAATATTGACTGGCGAAGTCTTTCGTTCAGCAGAGTCTAATGCCGACGCCGGGTTTGATTCATAGGCCGCCCATTCTAAGTGAACTTATTTATTCTCAAACCAATGGTAAAATAAAATATTTAGAATTTTTCGCACATTTGTGGCTATCTACGTAACGTTGATGTCTCGAAATCAGTAGAGTACGATGAGATGGTCCGCAAAATGTACGTGCTGTTTTAGTTTAATCTGAATTAAAATTCCGCGAAGTTTAATGTCTACAATTGATAACACTTATAGTCGAACTCGCCTTGCCCTGGCTTCGCTATTTTTGCTACTTCGCGCCCTGTTGGGTTATCTGCTGACCTAGAAATGATTAATCATCGAGAGATTATAGTTTGTAAGCCTTATCAGCTGATGAAGATTCTTGCTGTTTTGAGGAAAATCGTTGTAAAACTATAGATATTACGTATTTTTTTAATTTGATGTGACATAATCCAGAAATATATTTGGTTATACATAATTCTACTTCGTGAAAATTAAGTATGGCTCCTTTGTAGTAAAGTCTGAAAAAATTTTATGCGCAGAATTTTGCACGTTCTTATCAGTTGAATTGGTTAATGTTGATGCTGGTGTCGATGTCGGTTGGTTGGTTGTAGATGTTGGTGTTTATCGATTTATTTATTGACTTAATATTTAGGGCTATATATTCATATCTACTGGGAATGTTTGGACGCATTGTATGCTATAATTTATTACGGTATTAAGGTTTCAGCTTACACGTTGCCATTATAGGTATCTGGTGGGATGTAATTGCACAGAGTAAGTTAATGATTGGATGCGTTATAGTACATATATTCATGCATTTTTGTAGATGGAAAGCTGAAATTTTTTAATGCTTGTTAAATTACTAAAAAGTAAAAATCAGCGGTTCAAAAGGCAAGAGCCAAGAAATAAGCGTATGGAATTTTGACTAACCTGCGACGCATTGAAAAAAATCTTACTATCAGTTAATGTGACGGAGGCTGTGGTTTCTCGTGTGTTGAGCTTCCGAGGAAAGCATACTTCCGTTGCTTTCGTCGTGTAGACAGTCTTCAAAGAATGTTTGGTGCCAAAATTAACCAGGGAAGCTGGAAGCATTCCAGGAGGCATTGTTATAACCCTTCTAGCTCTGGCATGGTTCAGGGTGGTTCTAAAACAGAACAATTGAAAAAACCTTAGGTATCCTTTTAGGTTTAGTTTTTAAATTATTGCCTTGCATTAAAACATCAGATTTTAAAAGAAGAGTTAACGCTCTCAGAAACCCTCTTAAACCCTTGGCGTTTATACTTCGCTCCCGTGTTTGTTTCTCCATATAAACTTGCTTATACAGTAATTCCATTTTTTTCATCAAATTCATCCCTTTCTTCTATTTTCGTGAATTATTTTTTGTGTTTTTTTTGAAGCTTCTTACGAATGGTGGAATCTAAATTTAAATATCAATGATAATGACGATTTTCAGTTAATTATTTAGATGATACTAGGATTGTGGAACTTTGGCATTATCTGTTTATCTATCATGGTTGACGTAACTGAGCATTTGAGTGTGCAGCCGAAAGTAATAATAATTGTATTTATGTTTATTATGGATTCGTTAATTATAATCAATTTGTAAGACCGACCTGATAAACAAGAAAAGGGAAAAATTACCAGTTTTAGTATTTATTGTGTACCTCTGCCCTCTGTGGTTCGGATGAATGAGACCATTTTAATTTGGTTGGAGGCAGGAATTGTTTGTTGTGCGGTGAAAAATATAAAAAAACAGCTTAGCTATTGTCTGTCCGGACAAAAAGTGCCAAACAACTCTTAGATTAGCGTCCCCTTTCTTTGGGAATCGATGATATTCTTTACTTGGTTCAGAAGGATATATCAAAGATTTACTTTAAATTTTTTGTCATTGCCAGAATTGGGATATAGACCCGCATTGTTTAGATCATAGGGCCTTCCTTAGCCTTTGCGATTACTGCGAAAGCAGTTAAATCAAGTGAAGGGATACCGCGGCTTAGTTTCCTTAGTATAATATCCTGGAATTTCCAATTATGTGAAGCAAAGAAAGGTATTTTCCTCTGATTTTAATGTTGGCACGACTACTTCGGACACGCTCAAGAGGAGTATCGTCACCTTATAGGTAGAGCATTTAGCTACTCACTGACCGAAAGCCAAATCCCGGGTGAAGAAGATGGAAATCCATTAACGTAGTGCGGGAGAGCGTGTTAACGTAGTGGGTAAACGTTTGACTTGTCGTTAGTTAAAATCTATGGTAAATTAACTTCGGTTTGGTGATGTAAAAATTTCGGTCGAAATATAAATGTGGATAAATCCATTTTTAATCGGTATAGAAAGCTCGGCTTGTCAACAAAAATCGAAATTTGAACCGAAAGATCGATTAGTCGACCAAATCCACGGTTCTTTGAAAAAAACTATTTGTAAAAAAAACTCATTCATTATTCATTCGTAGAACACTCAAAATACACATTTAAGTAGTTGAAAAAAAATCCACCTAAAATAAATACTTAAATTATATGTAGTAAAAATTTACAAATGCACGCACATTTAAGTTTTTAAATCACCGCACCGCTTTGAACCATTCGGCTTCACTAAAAGTTTGAATCGATGCTTGCAGATCACAGCTCGATCTCAACTTCCTTGATCTTTTACTGTTAAAACTCGATTTCCAATTATAATAAAAATCGATTTTTTCCATCACTACTTCCGTTATGTTTCATTATCACGCACGAATTTCCGCAAAGTTATGCCTGCAGCTTCGATATTATACGCCCATTTCGCCTGACCTTCAATTGTTCAACCTCCGTGGGGAGGCTGTGGGAAGCGATAAAAAATGTGTCATCTGCTGTTCCAGGCGCTCAGCTTCCGAGGGACAACCTCAACTCTGCGCTCGAGCGATGAAACAACTTGCCCTGCTCGTCCTTCGGATTACGAGATATGAGGAGACAAACACGACGGACGAGTCATCGAGAGGAAAACACGGGTGTTAAACTCATTATTTCCCGAGTGCAACATCCCAATAGCCTCTTAGGAGGGCAGGATGGGAGGACACCTTACACCTCACGTGTGCTAAACCCGTGGAGCGATCTCGATATGATAAAAACCTCACGCTAACCCAGACTGCAAAAAACGGACGTCAGAGCGAAAAAAATGACGCCCGAAGATATTTTTTAGCCCCTCAAAATATCCTCCCCCTCATGGCCCGGAGAGAAAATTGACTATCAATACGTGTGATCTTCTCCGAAATCAAAACTAATAGCACTGGGGAAGTGTTGTGGGAACCGGCTGTATAACCGGTCGTTTCCAGATTTTGCGCGTGAAGAAAATAACACATTTAAAAGCTACTCCCGTTATTGAGACCGCCAGCTATCGCAACCTCTCATCCTAGATATGAAAGAAACAATCGAGATCGCGGTAAATTTCGCAACTGTCGCTATGCACGCGAGGCGAGGCCTAAATTAAAATGCTTGCGAACCGGTCCATTCCGGTTGAAATTAATCGTTGGCGAATTCGCAGGAATGAGAAAGTTAATTATTTAATGGGCTTGTTTTTCTTCCCGACGAGAATATCCGGTGAGCGAAAAACGAAAAAGGCAGAATGGAAAATATCGTTCTCGGAATTACGTAGGGCTTCCTCACTTATGCGAGCGGATATTTGGCGAATTGAAGTATTGAATTAGGCGTGCGCTCTCCATTGAGACTTTCTTCGGTCATAAATATCTAAAAAATATTGTATAATCATTTTAAATGTCATATTATCGTATGAGAACGACCTGTAAAATTATTTTATAAAATCATGGTGGAAACATATTTTGAGCATAAATGTATTACTTAATTGTTCCATGGTAATAGGTTACAACTAGTTTTGCCTAGGTGGAGTGTAATTTTTTTTTATTGTATTGTGTTGCATAGTGTTATTTGCATTTGCTATATTATATCATTTTAATTTAACCAAACGCTTATCAATACCCGGTAAAATATTGAATAAATTATGTGGCCAGTGATGAAATGTTTATAATTTCCAATAATTATTGATTAATGAGAACAGTGATGGTTAGAGCAGGTCTTTTGGATGAATAAAAATAGTAGGTACTGAATACCAAATTTTACACCGCTCAACGTGGTCAAAGGGAAAGCGTGGTGGCTGAATGGATAAAGCGTTAGGATAGTTATCGATGGATCCCTGGTTCGAAACCCGGGTGACGCGTTCGGACAGCCTTAAATAAATCGTCGAAGTGCGAGGTGGCCCAGAGAAAGGAACTGATCTATCTACCTTGAATGTGATATTGGCTAGCCTGTAGTTTAGTCCGGGGTGAGCTTTAATCTCACTTGAACTAACAAACCTTCGGGTTGAATCACTGAGTGCAACGTGACCAAGTGGCTGTACAATATTAATGATTACCTGCTTAACGTGCACCAACGATTGTGGCTTCCGTATACCTAATTCGTTGTATTTAATTTTGGTATTGTTGGTAACTTTTTGCCGTAAAATCTAGGTTGATAATATGAGTTTAGCATGTAGAATTTGTGTCATTTTCTTCTCTGCTGAGAGTCGATGGTGGTATAAGTAATGGATGGCGGATCGCTGTAAATAGATTTGCTAGACGGCTGTAGTTGATGAGTGCGACAGAAGGCAAGGGACTGAAAGGGAAGTAATTGATAGGCTGAAGGCTGGCAAAATGCGTGGGATAGTAATGGTCATTTCCAAATCCACTGATCATCATCCTGTATCCGTTTTTAGAACTTCTGCTTTGGGCAGTCATTGTCTCCTCTAGATTTGATGGATCTATTATAGTGTGGTTATGAGACATGGAGGCACGATTGAATCCATTTCAATATCTCTCAAAAGGTTTCATTTTGGTTTTCTTATATCGTCTTATTTGCCTGAACTATTCACTCTTATAAGTCCTTTATTGTTCGGATTAAATCGTTTGACAGCAATTTTAACGTCTTTCTTGCCCGGGCGATGTTAATTCTGTCGATTATTTGAGCTTTTTACGAATTAAGTAAGTCATTTATTTTTTTTTAACTCGGTGGATATACCCAATTCTTACGATAAGTCTTACGGACATATTTTCAGTGTATTTTAATGCATTTATGATATAGATTTGCGTAATGCATTGCTCTTTCATTCATACTATTCCATATGCGCAAAGGTACAAGAAAATAAATTCATAGAGAGGGAAAGAAAGGGATAGGAACACATAGCAGAAAAGTACAGGGACAACGGTGCTTTGGCGGATAGAAAAAGCCAGAAATCTAAAGGTAAAATTGCGGCCTGACTGGAATCGAACCCAGAACGTCGTATGTAGTACCCAGAACTACGTATGTAGTGCACAGTAACTAGTATAGCCGTCCTTTGGTTGACTGTGTTTACCATATTATTTACTGATTTCGTGTTCTATGTATTTTTCAAGGTTTTATCATTTAGAAATATATCCTTTTCTTATATTTATAAGATGATTGCTATTACATTTGCTCATGGATCATATTCATTGGAGTAGAAGCGCATTAACCAAATTTCTTCTCTTGCACGAATACCCCTTGGTGTCTCTCAGGGATTGTGATATTGAGATCTCCTCAGTTGATCAAGAGCAAAAGACAAATTTATTATTCTCTATCAGTGAGGCATGAAATTTTGTCACCTAGTGAGCATTCCTTCCTTCCCATTGTCAAGAGAATCCTGAGATGCTATGGTTGCGATTTGGGGCTAATGGGCTATCGTCTTCTCACTTTTGGTATTATTCCGTTCAACACCCACTGGGTTGCAGTCGACCCTTCCAAGATTATTTCTCGAGATTTTATCCCGATAACCTCCCTCATTCGCCGTTACTGTCGAGATCAGTCAGCTGTAAGCACTGTTTCCTACCAGTGTAATATGTACCTACTGCATAGCCTTTTAATGGGATTTTAGGAACTCAGGCACGGAAAAGAGAAGTTTATTATTTTAATTTAATGGTCAAAACACTTTTTGTGCTTGTCTCTTATGCTAAGGAATGAATGCTATCGTGGTCAACAGCTGATCCCTTGAGTCGGTCAACCTTGTTTTCTTTCACGAGGATATATTTGATATAGTATTGCTTGGTAGTAGCGTAGTAGTTCATAATTCTGGACTTTCCTCTCGCTTTAGTATTTTCGGCCTTTTTTTCTTCACGAGGAAATGGGATAACGTCTCTGAGATTCCTCGATCGGGAAACAGTCTCGATTCCATTCGGATTCCGCGAGGTAATGGAAATATTTTAATTTTAGCTTTCCATCTAGTTATAGCTCTTTCTCCAGTGATGAATGCAATCATTAAAAAATACGTACTTTCGGAGCATTCATTTATAGCTATCCTTTTAAATGAAGTATACTAAAAATAAAATATTCTCTTGTTTATTCGTGCATTAAAGTTACTGCGATAAAAATATTTATACGCAAGAGTGTGCATTCGTAATAAAAATATCCGATTTTGAAATAGGGAATTAATTTCTGGTGTCGTTTTATATGCGGTCATTGGACTCATTGCAGCTTTTGACCTCTTTTAATGGTTGCCTTAAGTCCTGGTCTTTGAGTACATTATCGGCGCTGTAAGATAGGGGTTATAGTATGGTATTCTAGTGAGTCATGTAATAACACTTAAGAAATACAGCCAATGATTTATGTCTTATGAAACATTGGGTTAAATACCCTTTTTTATCTAGGGGATCCATGTATTCCGTTTGTGGTAATGGCTATTTCTCGTTAGGTTTAAAGTTAATTCGAAGACAAATGGATAGTCATGAGTTACTCGGAGCCTTTATCTTATTTTAATTTTTCAAATAAAATTTGAATTAAAATAAATAATAATAAAATTTAAAAATAAAATTATAAATTAAAAAAACAATATTTTTCATTATTGTGGGAAATATAGTCTACGAATGAATATTCTGTTGAAAATAGCTTTGGTTACCGGGCCAGCTGCCTGTCCCTACAGCTAAGCTTTATTTAGCAATAAACCAGTACAAAAAATAACACAACCTTTTATAGTTTATCAATGGACACGCGCATCTGCCTTTTCAAGTATCGTGCCATAATCTTTTTCAGTCCAACAATATGTCAGTCTGCCACCAACATGCATGGTGTTTTCAGGTTTTAACGGAAGTTATTCAGCACGAATTTCATTAAAGGCACGTGCAGCCCACGCGTGTAACCGATTGAGCAACTATGCAAATTTAATCGCTGTTAAGCGTTTGGGTACTCTCGTTGATCCGCTGTTTGCACTATTAATGGTTTATCATCAGTTCGCTATGCAGGCATATTTACCATGCCGGAGTAATAGCATGAGCGAGTAGCTATCGTTATCAGCGCTTTTTTCAACTCTGTTGCATAGAGTCGCGAGATAAAGAGATAGCTCAGGGAATCAAGTCGTCGCAGCGCGATCACTTTTTGCTTGAAATAAATAATCCAATATCCATGCGAATATCTCTTAGACGAGAAATAAATTTTCTGCCATTTTAAGATAACTTCCAGAGCGAAAACAAATAGCAAAATACCCACTTCATTAATTGTGAGTGCAAGCGAGCGTGCATGGTTGTATTACCTAATGGATGGGAAATAACTTTAAGGGTAAAAATAAATATAACCGTCATCATCTTCGATGAGCGAAAAATGCCTGGAAGAAAATAGCCCCTCTATTCGCATATCGAGATTCAATATTCCCTTCTTGTTCAACCATAACTCGATGTTTTTTCTGCATAAATTTAAGGTTTCTATCTACTTCACTGCCAATTTTCCTTGCGTTGGATACGTTGAATCATTCTGCTTAGTTCCAGTTCTTACTTCTTGGCTCTCTCACTATTATCATATATTTTATTTGTAGATCAAGTCCATCCCTTCAGTATTTACTTTATTCATGAAATATTTGCCTTGAAATAAAATTCCTATGGATCTTTCAAAATTTACGATTTGGTTGGATTCTTTAGTCGTTTTGGAACAGTTTGAAAGTGTGCATTAAAAGGTTTTGTTGGAAATATTTTTTACCTCAAATATGTGTTTGCTCTAGTTAAACTTATATATTATTTATTTATTCTTCTGTACGAGTTAGTTTTAATTCTGAAGACCTTGGCTGTTGCCGCCTACACTTGCTTGGGCGTTTCCTTTTAGAGACACGAAAATTTCCTTATAGTATCTATAATATTCTCTACCCAGGTATTAAAAATAATTTCTCTAGGATTTTTAGTCTAGGATATCTAATTGGTTTACCTGATTTTATTTAAAATTAGCCTTCTAAAAAGGTGATGAGATGCGCATCAATTTTTTGGTAGAAATCTGGGTCGAAAATCAACCAGTTCTTTCCGTTAAATACATGACTAAGAAAATCAGGTTCATTGCTAAACTTTCTCGGTCAGCGACATTTACGAGGAGTCTTGGTAATTAAGGATTTTGTTCAAAAATTGTTTCATGGAAACTCTTTATTACGTCATTGGCGCAGTCTGAATTTTACGCTTTAATAAGATTCAAGTTAAATACATAATGTTATTAGTGATAAAAATGGGTAGATATTACGGCTGTTTAGATGAATTCCTATACCATTAAAAAAATTTTTTTTTAGGTTTGCTGGCTATAAAAAGCCGCATGAGGTGCTGCATCATCTTCATCTTCAGCAGATTGAGCGATGAGCTAGTTCACCGATGTTCTTTTATTGCCGAATGCATTAAGGTTTAAAAAAGAAAAAAATATTTTATTCCACTTTTAGATGAATTGCCTACTTCTCGAGCTGTTCCCGGTGAAAATTCTCTAGATTTTACCATTTCGCGGATGAGTTGATGACGTCACTAATTACCGCTAATCCTCGGCCTTGTGCATCAGCCTCGCGTGGCTCGTTGTTGTTAAACTTTTGTGAGCAATTTCTTCCCTCAATTTAAACCTCTCCCTGAACGAGTAAATGAACCATAACGTAATCAACTCATGAGATTTTGGCTGCAAATTTTTCTTTTTCTTATTTTAATGTTAGAGAATAGCTCAATGGGAAGCTCTCTTTTTCGTTGTAACTTATTTCTCCGTTACATTTGTCAATTTTACCGCATATCAATACAGATCTAAGTGAACAACCTCATTAATTTTGATGGATTTCGGTACATCCCATGAGACCAGTCCACTGTTAAATTTTGCAACCCGATGGAGTGGGTCTTGCCTCTGGTTATCTTGTAATCGTCTCTTGACGGTGTTATTCTCAGCATCGAAGAAAATAGCTTTGTTTGTGCCCCAAATATAAAGCAGTTTGAGTCTGTTTTTGGCAGCGAGGATGTCAATTAAATTGTTTGTGAATAGCACCCGATTGATATTGCTCGTGGTTATTGCGCGGACGAGTGTTGTTTGAGGACAAGATGATGAGATATCGCGTCGAAGATTTCCTTTAACGTTTTATCGAGTTTTAATCGGTAACATTGACGAAAAAATACATGTTCTGACTTTTCTGTATCAGAAATATACTACATTATCACTTAAGTAAATGATTTTTTTCTGCTGTGCCGGAGCAAGCAATTAATGGCGCGTCACTTGTGACCAAGAAATAAAGCTTCCCTTATCTCATGCTGTTTTATATTTTACTGTACTGATGGAATATCTAACTGAAAGGTAAACCTTCTTTGGGAAACCCCCAAAAACATTTTTTTCCATTCAGAAATCCGTTATTTTGCTCCCTAAGTAGTAGATATTTCCCCTCCATGAGGTAGTACAACCATGCACGCTCGCTTGCCCTCTCCAGTAGTGAAGTGGGTATTTTACCATTAGTTTTCATTGGGGAAGTTATTTTGAAGAGGCAGGAAGTTTATTTCTCATTTAAGAAACATTATCATGCATATTGGAGTATTTATTTCAATCAAAAAGTGATGGAGCTACAGCGACTTGATTCTTTGGGCTCTCTTTTGAGATTAATACGGTGGTTTGGTTTTTTTGCTTACGGAAATTCAATCAATCAAAGAAATCTAAGTATATTATATCATTTCCACTTTGGTTTTTTAATATAATATTTTCAATAACGGCATCTGGTTACTTCTACTATTGGTAATTGTATACTATTATCGATGGCATTCTTCCGGGTCGAGATCTTGAGCCCAGTTCTTCCCAACGAATCTTGATTTATGCAGCCACTTCACTCATTTCTAAATGGTCCGCAGCGCGGCGATGGGAACGGAGAGATCCATTTGTTCCCAGTGTTGCAATTCGTATTGAAATAAGAGGTAGTTGCACTTTTCCACAATTATTTAATGCGTACAACGCATTTCCGCCCACAGCGCCATCATCACAGAGCCATCATTTGGTATAGGACTTATACCAGATGATGGCTCAGTGTGCCGAAACGCGTCGTACGCATTATATAATTGTGGAACTGTGCGACTTCCTTATAAATCAATACGTCGAACTTCCACTGTATCACAGCTGAATCGGTTGAAATTGTTGGCATTAGTGTTTGTGTACGCAAGGAATACCGTTGAATAGTAATGGATTCTATGCATGATATCATCTTGAATATAAATTTCGGTTAATAATCTTGATGATAGTTTATTTCCCTGATATATTCGGGTCTCTTTACTGTAAGGGTAGCATGTAGCGAATTTTGTGAAGCCATTTAAATTCGCGCAGGGAGGCAGCACATTTAGTGGTTGACTGGGGAATCCTTTATCGCAATATTCGTGATGTTCCCCATGGTAAGACGCACGCGCGAGCTTGGCTGGGAGTATTTTCGCGATGGATGCGATCTTAAGAGCGGTCAGAGACCGGTTCAACCCGACAGCATCTCAACTTCTTCCGACTATTGAGCAAGATGTCTCATAACAACAGGTGTTTCTCGTCGGCGTGGGCGTTCCTCCATCTTGAGTCTTATGTCAATGCCGACGGCCATTCGCTCGCGAATCCTCAGCACGCCTTTCCGTCGATGTTTTATTGCTCTGAGTCTCCCTTGAATCGCCTTTGGAATGGCAGTGATTAGATTGCATGTTTAAATGCTACCGGGAGAGGTTTTGAAATGTCGAAAGAAAGGTAAGGAATCCAATGGTTTTTTGTGTGTTTATGAAAGATAACCTTAAACACAACCTTACACAGCAGTCAAAGAACTGGTTAAAAAATGGAACGTAATTCAGTGTTTTTGTAATATTAGATATTAATGATTGTTTGAAAAATTACGTCTTTAATGTTTCTTAGATTCATATTGTTACTCATTTGTTATTATTTGCTGATTATAATATAAATATTATGGTAGTAATTTCTCTGAAAAATGCTGTAAATGATAAAATCTGTATGACTTGTCTATATACTCCTAAATTTACAATGAAAATTTGATATTTCAGTAAGTTATACGTCAGTATACGAGGTAAATTACGACCGGTCGAGTAGAAGTTCAGCGTGCTCGCCCCAGAATGTTTTGAAATTTCGAGAATAAGGGAACAAATGCTATCATGCTCATATTGTTTTAGTATTAGATATGGCAAAATAGCTATGGAAACTATCAAAAATATTTTCATTTTCCAAGTTCAAATTAGAAAATTCTCCCACTTGACTTCTTTTTTTACTGGTTATAGCATATTTATCCTTATCAGTGCTAATTTTTCGAAATTTAATATCAGACAGCGCAGAGATTTTACTCGGAAAACTCACTGATAGTATGCGAATTATCGAACCACAATATTGAAAATGGCCCTCAAGCTTTCCTGTTGAGTGCAACGGATGAAGGTCTTTCAGGTTTACATCCGGGTTAGCGGCTCGATGCTTGAGGTCAACGAGCCACTAACCCGGATTGCAAATCGAGAGGCCTTCATTCGAGATACTGAAAACCATAGAAAACCTTCTGTGCATGCATGCACGGAGTGACACATCTCGATAAGAAACAAATGAAGTCAGTCTCGAATGGTATTTGCGACTCTTCTCTTCTAAAATCATCGAAACGGTCATAATTCCACGAAATTACGCGGTGATAACGACGCTACCGGTTCTCTTGTATTAGTGGAATTCTCTATTTTGATAAACTGTGATTTTACGATCGTAATCGAAGAATTTATTTATCGAAGACAACAGTTACGTAATTTCAGTGAATAGAGTGAAATGTTCGGTATAGAAAAAAGACATTTAAAGTTAATGGATTCTTATGCTAAAATGATTCTTATTTTCCTTAAATGCCGAATTCTTATTTCTATTCTAATGACATTATGCCTATTATGGACGAGCTTTAACTTCTGATACAATTTTACGCTGAGAAAAGCTGCTAACTTCTTTTAAAAAATCAGCGGAGTATTTTAAGGCGGTGGATGAATGCAGTAAGAGATGCAATCGTGTCGGTATTAATTTAAGGAATTGAAACCGCAATCTGAAGACCATGTCTTTCTATTAAGTTTTTTTTAAATATTAAACCAATTACTAGCCAATTGGAAATGAGATCAATTTATAATAGTGATGCCAATAAAAGATCATTACATATAATAGTGATGCCAATTCCGTACCCAACGGATACGGACGGTGATTTTTGAGCAATTGATAATTTTTTTTGTTTTACAGTGCTAGCATTTTGATAGTTTTCTTTATCGTTGCAGTTATTTACGCAAATGTATTTTTAGCTAATCGTTTTGGTTATTTACTCATTACTGTGTTCATAAACAATCCGTCCCGTATCTATAATGCTTCTAGCGAGTCTGCTCAAAAATATCCTCTTCTTTTAATTTTCGGCCTTAAAACCCTTTTTCCTATTTTACGTTCCCTGTGAAATGCCATTTTCAATAAGTTTCCTTGCTTTCTTCATATATCCTGCCCCATTCAGTCATTTAATTGACAGCCTCCAAATCAATTCTAAAACGATTTCTAATCCAATTTGTAGCTTTTACTTGGCAAATATTCAATTATTAACTCCGATTTAACTATATTATTCTTTTTTTAAAGTAATAAAGCGAGCGGTTTACCTAGCGTTGAGTCATTTATCTCCGCCACATGTGCCTTCTCTCTCCTCCTTGTTTATTGAACCCTTTTATATTTCGCCGTCCGTCGCTTGCTTAGCTACCGTGTCATTCGAGGAAGCTTTTAGCCACACTATTCGATCTGAGATAAGTTTCTGCAAGAGCGTGATTGTTTAATATTTTTTTCTTGTTGGCAGTATAGAGTAAGTATATACACTTACTCTACGGTGGCAGCTTCGGAAGAGTTTGAGAAATGCCACAAGGATGAGCGAAGATCTATGTGTGTTTTCTCATGCAACACTCGTGGACGAACTAGAATAGTATCCTTCTTCAAAATTTATTTGCTTTGCTCTTTGCATCCTCATTTGATGAGGAAGTATTTCGTCTTTTTATCCTATTCCAATGAAAATGGTTCATAATTTCTTAATTCAGTTGAGATAGTAATGTTCAAACATTGAGTCGCTATTATTTGCCGACGCTAAATTGCACTATTTAGCCCACAATGTTACTGAAGAAAATGATTACTAGCGTGTGAGTGCTTATTTAATGGAATTATTAACGCTCAATTTTTTGGCTCAGTTTTAATCGTGCTATTTAAAGTCTGGCAGTCCTATCATTCTATTAGTATACGTAGGCTAATTACTTAATCTACGATTGCTCACTATCGTGTGGCTGTCAAGGAGTAGATCACTCATAGCGAGGATGGAATAGCATCATTCTAATCGAAGGGTTTCATCCACCGAGAATGGCTGAGAGACGAGAATTATTACATGGGCGCGGAGAATATTGGGAGATAAGGAGCTCAGGAATGGCTAAAATTTATCGAGCTAAGCAAAGATGAAAGTATTTTAAGTGGGTCATTCTCCCATAATCGTACAAAAGTATGTCCGTGGGCTGCCATAAAAAACCAATGATATTAAAACCAAACTAAACTGGCTTATTATTTTATGTATCTACCCTTTTATTACTTTTAGCGATAAATTAGCAAAGAAAAGAATTTATCTCCCAAATTTAATGTCCGCAGACATTCGTCATGTCCGTGGACAGTCCTACATAGATTTTCGAAGAGGTGTTTATTGTATAAACAACGTTTACTAAATAATTTATTATAAAATGTATCATTAAACAAGTTGCAACAATATAAAAATTCCAAAATTCTCTTTTTGGGCTGATTTTATTTCATGATATTTATTATAAAATAAAAAAAGCAATGTCCGTGGGCACACAGGGAAAAGGGGGAATTATTCATAGGAGATGGTGGCAGTCCTGAACAACCAGTGTGTAGAGAAGGAGGTTGTTAGCTATATTGGATTGTTTGAGTTTATGCTTGGTGTAGTAAATGTTTTAATTCTGGAAGAAAACGTTGGGGTCAGTTTGTTGAAAGAGCCAAGATGTCATGTCCGTGGACGAGTAAAAAGAAGTAACTCTGCACCTTTTACTAATTACAATTGAGACATCTTTTCTACGGCTATAAGATACAAGTTCAATGTAGTAAGGACAGTGTCCTAACCTATTTTCAACTCGAACTACGAGAACTTATCTCGTATAACTTAATTTTGAGGAAATTGTCATATCCGTAAACATCATGCCTGTGAACATCATGTCCGTGAACTTTGCAGTCCACGGACATGAAAGATGGTAACGGACATGATGATACGCTATGACTAGTAACAGAATATATGCAATGGCAAATAAAGCAAACTTTTTGTAGTGAATAAACACATAAATTCATCATCTGCCGTGTCCGTGGACATATATATCATGTCCGTAGACAACACAAAAGTAAAAATAAGAAAACAGTGTAAATATTAATAACGATCTCTGCCACATACGTCATTAGCTTTTATGAATGACAAACTATAATTACACTATTTTGTTTCTTATAAAAACAATTTTTTTATATTTTGCCCGTAGAAAATGTACATTTTTGGGAGAGTGACCCAAGTATGCAACGATCTGGGAGGGATCTTTGCTCTTTCGAGGATGGTAGACCCAGAGCTTCTGTTAAGGAGGAACAAAGAATCTTGAAATTTCAGTGCAGTAGAAAATCCTAGGGGAAGCTGAGAGGAAAAGTGAAGTGGAACCCAACTGAATGGAAAAGGTACCTGATAAATAATGGTACAATAGCCTTGAAAACTTGAGAAAACTTGAGATAACGATCTAAAAAGATATATCCATTTAATGGATAATCAGTTAGTTTATACGTACGTGCGTACCTCCATAATGGTCTTTGAAACTTGTGATAATTTTAGTGAGGGATTTTAATTATTCGGAATTACCTGCTGATGTAATCATGTAAATTATATAACTCGAATTATTTATGGTAGTTAGGTTAAATGGATGTGATAGGTAATTGCTGCTCGGATGAATATGATCTATCCGAGAAAATTCCTGCAATCACACTTTATTTAACTAATACTCAATAAAGTTATCTATTTATTACATATATGGGATGAAAATCGTCTGCGCAATCAATTTTTATTTCGCGAGCAAACAAATTTTATATTTTGCATGCCTCTCAGTTGTCGGCCTTCATAGTGTCCGAAGCTCCCTTTGTTTGCCTGAATCATTCATAAACTAACTTATTACTGATGAGCGTAATGTCGTATCAATTTTGGCTGGGAAAGCCATCGAAAGTCTTTGAAACGTGAAGAGCAGAGAAGCATTGATGATATTTTTCCATTTTCCGCGGTGCGAAGACTGCGGTCATATCTGAAATGAACAGACCTCGTGGAGCCTTTATCAGCAGTCGACTTGTCCGCCGCCGTGCGCATGCATGTAGTATGTCGACCGCAGTCATTCGATATCCACTTCTAAGGTGTATCCACTTCTAAGGTCCGCGCTAGGCATTTAGGGTTTATTAGTGAATGGAGTGCAATGAGTATTCAATTCTGTGAAGCTTCTTTGTGAATAACTTAAAGGAAAATGAGCCTTTCGAAAGCGTAAATTTTTGTGTGCGAAGAAAGGTTATTCGAGGTGATTTACATTTTCACAAATTTACATATGCAGAGCATATTGCAATCTATTCCATGGGAATCCACTTCATTGGAAAATTCAGATTTACTGAATCTGCGAGCATATCTCGCGTTTCATTTCCATGTGAAAATCTAGTGCCATCCGAGCGAACTGCCTGAGGTACACACATGCATTAAAAGGAAAAGGAAAGAGGTCTTGAGAAATATTGGTTTTGGCTCCCATTTGCTGACTCGTTTTTTTATGGAGTTCAGAAGTCTTATAAGTGCCAAATGGCTCTCACAGTCAGTCTTTCTCACCTATAATAAGATCTACAAATGTATTGCACAACTTGTCGGCTACCTCCTGGTGATAGTTAGTTTAATATCTGGGACCCTGGAGATTGTTTGGATGTTCAGGTAACATAAGCAAAGGTCTTTCGAGGCGATATTCAAATTATCGTTCGCCAGGACCCATACTCTAACTTGGATCCTCTGATTTCTAGCATTCTGATGGACTTTTTTTGTGATGCATCACTGGTGCTTTTCGGGTAACTCGATTAAATCACGATAAACTGCTAGATGGCCACTGATCTGCTGACGTTACTCATAAAATTCCTCTCCATTACCGTATCTTCGGCTATTCTGAAATTAATCAACGGGGTGCATGCCGAAAGATTGAATGATATTGAAGATCGACAGCTGAGGGTATATACTTCATGAAGAAATTGTGGCAGATCATTCAGCGAATGTAAGATTATTTGTAGAATAAATGAGTTCATAGTTACACGAGGTATGCACAGGGTGGCCCAGATTACGGACTACATCCGTAGAGTTTTCGACGTGGCACCAGTTTTAAATCTTACTATTGCTGGTTATCTATCGGTTACGGCTCGTTTTCATGGGACAAAAATCTTTAGTGTTACTGATCACCCCGCTTATCATCATAAACGGATTGAATTTCCTTTTCCAGTCTAGCATAGGAAATATTGCATTCATTCGATCAATCAACCTCTTTCTTCCTCTTATGCTTTCCAGCATACCCTCCCCATCTCACGAGTTTCAGCCTCCCCTTCTCCCTTGTGCACGCTAAATACACATCCTCAGTCAATTTCACTCTCCTCTTGGCATGTCCTTCCCTCGCCTTTAGACCTTTCGAACTTCCTCTTCCCTTTTCCTCTTCGTCCGTCTCACCTCCTCCATTTTTTCCATACGCGTATCTTGCGTGCCACTAACATTTTCAGCCCATAATGGTTTAGTCTAAAATATTCCTCCCGGATTCGTTTGAATTCTATCCTGGGGCCTCCAGATGTAAATCAAATCTGGTAGATTGCTAACAATTCCAATCGGATTTCGTCTCTCTAAGAACTGTAATTAAGTGTAATTAGGTGTTTACCAGGTAGATACCGGACTATGTTCACCGGTATTCATTCAACAAACTCTCTCTTGGATGGTGGCCTTTACATTGTTCAGAATTATTTCGATCGGTTATCATTGCGAGTAGTTGATTCTAAGTGGTTCGCTACGTGATCGGAATTTGGTTGTTTGAAATATTTAATTTCGGCGACTCATTACGAGGGCTCACCTCGTCGTCAAAATGGAAAAAATTCAACGTCACCTGCGTGGGGACAGCATCAGGGTCGGCAAGTGAAACGAATCGAGAGTCAAAAAGAGTAAAATTTCAATAGTTTCGTTCCTGGGAGCGGAATGTATAAACGAAACGAAATGGATTTAAACCCAGTGAGCTGAACTCAGGGTCGAAACGAAAGCGGAGTCAAAACTACCTCGGGACGAAACTAAAGTAAAACTCTGGGACGAGACGAAACGCAGATAATGTTCCGCAACGCAGGGACCACGTTCTTCGCTTTCGAAGATAAGTTTCGACCCACACACCAAGTACGACGTTTGGTTGAATGAAGTAGAGGTTCGGCCAACCGGCATTAGATGCTTGGGGCACGCATATTTTTACCATTAACAGGATAACGGTGAACTCAAACTAGCCATTCGATTTTTAAGCTCGATGGTTTAACCTCTCTACACGTATGTATGTCAAACGTAATGGGTCGAAACTATTCCCTCTTATCCCCCTCCACTCAACTTCTGGGATCGAAACTTAACTATAAGCAGCGGAGTTTCGATTAATTTCGTTTTGTTCTCGGGATTAAAGTTTCGTCCCAGGTCGAAACTTAACTCCTTGGTGATTTTAATTTCGTGCGGAAGCGAAACTAAACCTTGGCCTCGTATTTTCGTTTCCCTCCGGGTCGAAACAAAACGTTTTTGTTTCGTTTCACTTGCCAACCCTGGATAGCATAGAAGAGGCACAATTCCATCCCACGGTAGGCTTCTTTCTGTTGCCACTTCGGTTGCATTTAAATCGGTCTTCAGAAATATCCGCGGCGCGGTGATAAGTGCAATGCGATCCACTTTTTTCCATTAGTTTGCAGTATAATGTTTTTAATTTCGAGGAATAGCATTGAAATGTTATGGATTAGATGAGTCCCATCACTATGCCTATAAATTTCGGTTAACACCCCTAATTACACCTTATTAATCCGTAGGATTGAGTCTCCTCTTTGAGGATCTTCTCGTCACCTGACTCCGATCACGTTACCAATAACTCGAAATGAATTTCTCGTAATGAAAACCGAATCTGATTAACTCCGATCCGTATCAGCACCTTACGGTAGTAAAGAACCGTTGGCAGTCTCTGAATTTGGGCGAAATTTTCTTTCGCATCCAGTGATTGTTTTCTGCGAGATCTATCAGCATAGGCGAAGGAACAGAGCATCCATTATCTTCATCCTTATCTACTCGTATGGTTTATCGGGTAAATCTACCCTCCTTTGCCACTGTATGTACCTTTGCTCTCAACCCACTCCGCTTATCTCCGCGTATTTCTTAAATTCCTGTCGTCCCGTCATCCACCTGGAGTGTCAATATTTCTCGGCCCAGCAGCTGTTTACTTTTACTTTCGAACCTCCATTTTAAAAGTACCACCATGTTGCCAATATTCAATTTTGCGCGCTGCTTCCGCGCAAACCTTCGAATCTACCTTCCACGTCCTCGGCGTTTATTTCTCTAAATCTACCACTGTTCAACGAATTATCCTATCGAGTTTCCTTAATGGATGGCCGTTTAATTTTTAACGGATTTACCGACTCTACACTTAAAATTTGCAGCACTAAGATTTATTGGTTACGTGCTATAGCTTTATACAAGAGTACCTTAAGCTCATTGGTGCAATTTCAGTATTGATACCGATAAGCACATTTTCACTCATTCCGGATAAAAGTTTAACTCATTCGTTCCTGTGTGAAAGGTGGAACAATTTTTGAAAATATTGGTGCTGTGGATTTTGTTTATAATTAAAATTATGTAGATTGCCTTTATTATATTGTTCAAACTTGGTCTTTCTAAGCCATATGGCTTGTCAGAAGGTTCCATTTATCCTACATGGTGGCAAAATTGAAAGCATAGCATTTATATTACATTGCAAGTAACAATTTCATAGACAAAAACAATAACATGGCAAAAAAGGTTTTAGGAGCTTTGAAACAAAAATATGAGAGTTTAATACATCTGATTTAATATTTGAGATCTTACCCAGCCCAGTTGCCATAATTTTTACGTTGTTTCAGGGGGAATTTATAAATATTACCCCGAGCCAGATTCGAGTTTCAGATAACAGGAATTGAAAATAAAAATATTATCCCAAAGTATCCGATTCTGTATTCTATTTTTCGATGTAAACATAAGAAGGAATTGTTTATTTTTAGCCACAGGAAGGTTACAGAATAGAAAATTTACTTTATTTTTCAGAAATTTCTATTTTATAATGTTCCCTCTCATCAGATTGGGGTTCATTTTTTCCCGTACTTGGGAATTTTTTCCCGTACTCCCGTACTTCCCCATTGGGACCATTCAAATATTTCTTTATTCACCGAAGAGGACTAAATGATGATTAATCATCGCAGCTATATGTTTTTGTGATTCCCTTGTTAGTCAATATACTAACCGTCAACTACTCGACTCTTATGCAATTATAGAGTTTTTCAAACCGGCTTTGTTATTATTATGTTATAAGATTCAAATGCTCCCTTTAGAAACGTTCTACCGCGTTTGCAACACGGCGTATCATTTTACCCGAGGGATCTTGTGACAGGAATATTTTCCCTTTTTCCACTATATTGGTAATTTTATTCATTCCCTCTCTCCCAGAACAAGATGCATTTTCTCAAATATCTGGCAATGTATCATATTCATCATTTCCTAGAAAGAGTGTTCTGCCTAGCGACGGTGGTAGCGTAATGATAGGTTAATGGGTATTGATCTCATTCACGTAATCTATTATCTATCTATTATCTATCTTCTGGTGGCAGGGATGATTTTCTTTCATATATACGAATCTGTTTTCTCTCTCTGCACAAGGAAGCTCGGCTAATCGGCGCTGGCATTGGGCCCTGGCTTCGTTCTATTCCTCTCACGTTAGTCACTCTTTCGGAAAACAATGACGCCGCAGTAGTAATTAAGGGTTGCTAAACAAATGGAAAATTTCTCATCCATGATGATTGCTAGCCGCTGGTGACTCTCCATTTTTATGTTCTTTCTCCAGTAATCCCACTCACTTCTTTGCCATTCGAACTGTTTCTCTATCATTAAAATCTTACATGACAACTGCGTTCAGATGTATTTTTAAAAATTGTCTTCAATTTTATTTTAAAAATCAATTTCATTTTTATAATTTTCGTCTGAAATTTAATTTCTGTTCAATATATAGATTCTTCATTTCTCTTTGAGTGATATTCACAGGGCCTCATCGGTGGAGTTTTGTGGGGTCAGGAGGAGCCTGCCCCACCCCCAACTTAAATGTTAATTTCTCTGAAAAAGTACTAAGCCTGTAGAATTTCCAAAACATTTTAGTCTTAGATAGTGCATAAATTGCTATTTTCAGAGGCTAAATCAAACAAATTTTCGAGGGGAGGGCCCCTGGGGACCCTCCTTGTTTAACTGGGGGGTATTCCATAGCCCCAGAATCTCCGGCAGGATTGTTGCCTCCACCCCAACGTAAAACTCTAAACTACGCCCATGCATGGGGCTGTGCGTTATCATTATAAAACACCTATGTAACTCACTCACTCACTCAGTGATTCAATCTGAAGGTTGGCGTAATTTTGTTCGAGTGTGTCCGAGAGCTTCACCTAGGATTTGAGCCTGGTACCATTTGATCAGTAGTCAAGTGCTCTAACCACTTGACTATCATGCTCCTATTTGCAAGGTCTGCTTATGTGTGAAATCATAGTATTTATCATTTGAGAAATTATAAAAGAATTTTCTGTGGTACAAATTGTACACCAAAACCAGTTTCACTATTTTATTTGCATAGGTTTTCAATTGCATATTCAATTTGAATCTAGGTATGAGTCATAACTGGTATCTATTACTGCTGTATAATTATTTCAACAGAAATCCCTCTTATAACGTCTCGAATGAGAAATCTTATGATTTAAGTATTTTTCATGCGCGATTTTTTACTTACTTAAGTTAATACTGATATAGCTAGATAGAAATAAGTTTTTAAGAAGAGTCACGAGCTATACTTCACGAACGCATAAAAATGTGATTTTAACCTTTTCACACTGGTAGGGGATGGATTCATAAATGCCTACATAGACTAATGGTGTCAGTTATGATATTCGAATCGGTATTGTATGCTAAGGTTATGAATTTTATAAAAATGTATTTTAATGGTGCTTAGACGACGCGACGCAGAGCCCTTTATCGATAGAACTCACCTCCCAAGCATGTTTACCTCCATGATTAGATGTTTACCTCCCAAGCATGCAGTTTGAACGAGACGACTCATTGTCTAATGAAGAATACGTTTCACCTGTGCTCGCTCCGCACATCCCTCGACATGCGACCCTTGCCAACTCTTATCTGGCTCAGAAAGTTCTTTTAACGATCCCACAGAGAACAGAGCCAATGCTAAGATTTCCCACCCTCGAACAGTCTTTCAGCCAGAGCATAGCTTCCTGGATCCAAACTTCCGACCTATTATAGCTCAACCATAGTCTCACTTTTGTCAAAAACAATGGAGGAGAGGGTTTCTGAAATTCTCGAATTCCTACTTTGATTGCCACAAGGTTGTCGCATGAAGTTTTTATTCTGCCTGCACCATGCCCTTGTGGCGGCTTGCAGAGTTTTTCTTGTTGGTAGAGACCGTGGTAAGGATGAAAGTGGCTTGAATGAACGTTTTTATAACTTAAAAAAAATGGGTAATTAACAAAGCAGGCATGGTAAACCTCATGTTCTCGCACATACCTACGCAGCGTTTATAATGAATTTTCTAGATTATTGTTTCTTAGCTCTGATCTTTATCTTCCAGATGTCAAGCATTTAAATAATCGATTGAATTAATTGATAAAATTTAGAGGTACCTTAATTAAGATATTTTACCTCGTACATCCATTTTAAGGGAAATTTCGTTGTCAACTTTTTGTCCCTATGGTTTTGTCCCCTATACCAGATTAGCCTTACGTCGTTTAAGGTCTCCAGCATAGTCATCTTTTCAACGGAAATAAAATTGGTTCAAGGAATCAGTGGAATGAATAATTTTCTCGCTAAATATTAGTCGAAATTTGATAAGGCCGAAGACCAGTTACGAGGAGACTTGCCGGTATTAACCTGACGTAGGTACGCACGCTGCCTTGAAGCTCTGCTTTGGCGAATTGTGTCCGTGCGACGAAAAGCAAGAGTTTTTTTTATTCGCGATAAACAGCCTTCGATTTAAACGCCGAGCCAAAGCCATTATCCGGACGAGGAACGGAGGAAGACTGGGCGTTGACCCACAAACCTCCCGCCCCCCGCATAGCGCGTCCCTGAAATTTCCCTCCAACGGCTAAAGTCTTTCGCGTCTTTCGTAGAAGTGAGAACGAAAACACATTCTTCGCTCTTGGGCCTCTTCTTTTTCTTCCTTTATCTCATTCATAATTTTTAAAACTCGACGCAATGAATAATTGAGCCCTTTTTCAATGTAGAATTCCATCTTATGTTTGGAAAATAAAAACTTAGCTTCCTACAAATTAACTTTTATTGTCTTAGTATTAGTTCCGATTCACCGTATCACCATTACTTGTCTTGATGATGACAGTCGACGATAAAAGTTCATTTGTAGAAAGCAAATTTTTTATTTTTAAAGTTGCTAGGGCGACTGCCAACCTAGGGCATATGCTTATTTATATAAGGGCAAGCCGGTGGAGCAAGGATTAAGGGCATTAGTAATAATCTTCATTATTTTCGGCAGCCCATCAGATTAAAATGCCTAAAAATGTTGCAAATTTACAGCTTTTCATTCAACTGATGAGTAACTTATGGTCAGTTTCATATTTTTTGTCGTACTTTCCTTAATATTAACCCTCAAGTTTTTCGTGAAAGTCGAATCTCTCCCTTTGGATGCCTGTGTATTTTACCTCAAATCTGCGGTTGTAGTCGATCGCTAGTAATAAAATTTGATCTTTCGTTTGTATTACAAACATAGAAGACAATGAAAGGATATATTTACAATCAAAATCTGGTCAGCATGAGGACCATCTCCTCTTTATCTGAGATACCTTTCCCCTCGAAATTTTTGGAGTATTTTTCCGGCCGAGAAAAGAAACAGGGATTCTGATAAGAAGCGAAGCTCTCTATCCACTTGGCCACCTCGCTCCCAACTGTTGATTTTCCAAACACTACGTAGTGCCAAAAGCCTTGGCTTGTTTTCGGTAGAGGAGATTTTGAATTAAGATCTTTGAAGGACGCTCATATCCCTCTTGACCCTCCTTTTATACGACGAATCGCTATTTTAAAACGCAATTATTATCTTGAATATTTCAGGATACATAGAGTAAATCCTTGTCATCATTATCCGGCATTCCAAATTTGAAAATGTCACCTCATAATTTTCTTGGATGTAAATAATTTATATTTCAGATACAGGCGAATGCTGGCAAAGATCTTCTGCTTGTCCCCTAAAAACGTGAACACGATATCTCAAAATTCAAAGAAGCAGTTCGTATCGACAAAAGACAAATACGATCGGTTGAGTGGGTGTAATGCTGCCTCGTATAAGAACGCCTCCCTACCGCTCGACCGGTGTTTTGAGAGGCATAACTCGCTTAAAAGTTACACTATCATCACGAAATTTGAAGGAAATATACATCACATCGTCAAAATCTGACTGTATCTACAATTTCAAATTTGTATCTAATTATTTTCTCAGATGCAATTTTTAAAACTTTTGGATGGCTGAAAATGCTGGAAATTTTATTCCCTATACATCCTAAAAATTGACAGACATTAACATATGTTTTATTTGACTAAAGCGTCGCGAAAAAGACAATATGTGACCAGCCGAGAGGTAGTGATGAGTCCTCCTCTGGAGGATTAGCCATTCGTCCAAATCCCGACGGTGGCAGAGATTTTTTAGAGGCTCCTCGATCCCTGCTCGAGTGCCTTGTGGAGGGCACTTCAAGTGTAGCACTCCGTCCATGAGATGGGACGTTAAGCCGTGGTCCCCTTGGAGCCTTTCTTTAAGAACAGGCTGATGCCGACGCCGAGTTTCTCTTCACCCTTCCCTCCTTACTCACCCCTCACGGCGTAAATGACCTTAGCTATCGGTCACATCCTCCAAATACCATACCATACCGCCATTCGTCCAGTTCCAAGTGCCATCGAAGCTGCCCCGGAGTCCGGGGCTCAGTCATGGGCGAGAGCAAATTCGGTATCTCCTCCGAGTCCTTCATCCTTCCTCTGACCTCTTTCCTCTCTCATTCCCCTTACTCCCCTTCTCAGCCCTTTCTTTTTTCCGCCCATTTCAGGATCGTGTCTGTGCTTGGTGCTCGGCGGGAGGGGGAGTGGTGGGCGTAGTAGCTAGGGGGAACGGAGACAGGTGGAGGGGGAAGGAGGAGGGGGATTTTCCTTTCTACTCACCACGTGCTCCACTCGTGTTCACGGCGTGGACTGTGATCTCTCTCTTCTTCTCCAGCATTTCGCGATCTCTCACTCTCCGCTTCCACGAAGTGACTCGACTGCCGTGCGTGTTTTTTAACCGTCTCTTCCCTATCTCTCCGTCTTGCTTTTCATCAAGTGCGAGTTGATATTTCTGGCTTTTTGCTGTGAGAGCTAAAAGAGTACGTATTAGAACTCTAATCGACTCCTTCCGGTGAAGCAAACATGTTTTCTCCCTATTCTTACAGTGCAGATAAATGGAGTAGAAAGTTTAAATGCGAGATAAATTTATGGAATTTATGTCGTTTCGCTTTCCTCCGTGGTAATTACTTTATTAGACTACGGATCGCTTATGGCCCCCGAAGCGATTTTATTCGCCCGCATAACATTGCATTTGACCATATTTGCAGAAATATGGGTTCAAAATCCGCCTCGTTAGATTATCCTAGTTCAGCTCAAGGATGTTTTTAATCGTCTATTGCTATCATTTACAAATAATATTCATGGTTTATTCTTTCGTTACGTTAATGCTTGAAGGATGATATGCTCGTTGTAGCATTTCAGGGAGGTTTTCTTACGTTACGGTGGTTAATTAGACAGTCGTTGGTATTTCAAAGCCTAAATAATTACTTTATGCAAGTACGTCGATGAAATACTATGCTCGTGTCAAGCTCATGGACATATAATAACAGTTTGGAGTCCCTAACCTCGCGACAGTGGAGGCCATATAATAATGCTTTCTATAATTTTTATTCTTTTCATTATGATTAGATCTGCATAGGTACCGTGACGCTAGCGAAAATGATATTGACATTGGTGAAAAACATTTTATCTCTCCTTGTAATCGGTGGATTCCTTCGATTTTTGTCGAGAATCTTTATAATCATAAACTACATATTAATTGTATTGAAATGAGACTTCTTTGTTCATTTGAAAGGACTACAGGGGACATAGTGCCGCAGTAGTCATAATGTTCAGAGAGTGACCCCGCAGTCTCGGTTTCAAATACCGAGAAAAGCCTTTGGACATACCTAAAAAAATAATCCTTGCTGTATAGGAGGAATAGGGATAAGATCTGGCTATCCTACCCTTGAGGTATGGAATTCACTTGACCTTAGCTTATTCTGGGTCTCCCTAGGCCGAACTAGCCTACGGGCTGAACGAAGGTCTGAGTGAGTGCATTTGTAGGTATACAAGCATTGACATCATCCTACGTAATACTACGTTTAGAAAGTTTGAATTGAATATATAAAAATTGACGTATCGGGGAAAATATGGGTCGAATTCTACTCTAACCTATCCAAACTAACTTAGATGTTGATGCATTGAAACCGGTTTCCGAAAATATTATAACAGGGCCAATAATTAATGTCGTTTTGTTTTCCTCCATGGTAATTGCTTGATTATAACGCGGATGTCATGAGGCCCCCGAAGCGATTTCATCCGATCCGCATAACTGTATATGTACCATATTGAGATTACGCGTTGAGGGTGGGTATTGCTAGAGTACACTGGCGGTAAATTTATTTTAGTAATCCGAGGAAAATATGCAACAGTGTTTGTGATCTGTCTCACCTTTCCAGCTAAACAAGTCGGTGGAGTATCAGTTATATTCCCAAGCAGCAATCGATATCCCAACAACATCCAGACAACATTGTCGGCCTTAATATATAACATCCGAGAAATATCCACACGAACACAACAACCGTTGTATGGATATCTGTCGGATATAAAAAGAACCCGCCGAGCGATGTTCAACAGTGGACATATTCCAAACAACAATATCTAATGAGTTGATATGGATGTGCTGATCATGGTTTTGATAATACCCAGTTATACAAACAAAACATTTGTGCTTGTCAATTCTCTGCGGAGCAAATGCTACCTATGGTTACTGTTTGGAATAACAGTTGTTTTAATATCACGGATATTATAACTTGGATATTTAGATAACGCGCAAAACTTGTTAATGAGAACTCAACATGGATTCAGGAAAAGTAGATCATGCGAAACCCAGCTAGCGCTTTTCGCCCACGATATTTTAGTCTCCGGAGAAGACAACATTCCAGTAGACGCGATTTTTCTTGATTTCAAAAAGGCATTTGATAAAGTACCCCACGGAAAGTCAATAATAAAACTGAAATCTTATGGTCTAGATGAAGATGTCATTTCCTGGATAAGAGCACTTTTGAGCGACCGCGTCCAAAGAGTAGTATTAGACGGTGCAGTCTCCAACGAGGTTAGAGTCACTTCTGGCGTCCCTCAGGGTAGTGTCATAGGCCCACTCCTATTCCTTATTTATATAAACGACATTGGCTAAGCAGTACACAGTAAGTTACGATTATTTACCTACGACGCTGTAGTTTACAGAGAAATCCGTTCCAGCAAAGATAGAGATGAACTAACGAATGACCTTGCTGCTATCCAAGCGTGGTGCGATGCATGGCAGTTAGAATTAAATTTGAAAAATATGCGTCGTAATGAATTTCTGGAAGATGAATAACTCCCTACAACGTAACTATATAATTCGGGGCACCTAATTAAAGGCAGTTGAATCCGTGGAATATCTAGGAGTTAGACTCAATAATGATCTATCGTGGAATAATCATAATCGGTAAATAACCGGTCAAGCTAATCGTAAAATGGGTTTTGTTACAAGAATATTAGGAAAGTGTGACGACAAAGTGAGACAAAATTAGCTACTTTTCCCTCGTTAGACCCCATTTAGAATAGGCTGCCAGTGTTTGGGACCCTCATGAAAAAGGCTTAATAACAGAGTTAGAACGCGTGCAAAGAAGAGCTGCCAGGTATGTGAAAGGTCGTTACGATAGTCTTGTTAGTGTAACTGACCTCTTAGATAAACTCGGATGGGAATCTCTGTCGGACCGTAGATTGAAAAATAGACTAATTTTTTTAAGATAAATTCAAGAGCAGTCTTTTCTAACTAAGTGAGCCATACCTTAGGGACGCCAGCATACTACGGAAGATCAGATCATATAAATAAAATAAGAGAGATAGATTGTAGAACAGAAAGATTCAGAATGTCTTTTTTTCCACGATCAATAAGAGATTATAACGGCAGCGATATAACTCATAAATATATTTGATGACTTGTAGTGTAGCCTACTAACCTATGTAAAACTTAATGGATGTTTCTTAATTTTATTATTATTTCTAAGAGCATATGGTAATATAATTTGCTAGTATGCGTGACGTTTTTTGGACCGTGTGGTGTGCATGTGGGAATCCAATTGCATGCTGCATGATGGTGATTGATCACCCCCTGCCAAACACCCTAGAGGTGGCTCGCACGGTATTATGTAGATGTAGATAACTTTATAATTGCAACTCGTCGTGGATGTCACAAATATGATATCTAAGTAACATTTTCAAAATATCCATCGTATAATAACTACGTGTTATGGATATATCAACCTCATTTAGATATCCGATGGATATCGTCTGCTGCTTAGGTTCTCTACAATTTCAAGAATCGCTCCAACCACCTTGAGGCCGCAGGACTTTCTGGGGGCCTGTGAAAAGATGAGGAACACGAATGGGGATGGAGGAGGTACGAGAGGGTAATGGTTTCGCCTCGGGAGGTCGTTGGGGATGGAGGATAGTGGGGGAGGGACGGAGTGAGACAGAGCGGCTCCTTCCCGATTACCCCTCCCCTTCCCCTCTCATCCCTTCCCTCTTGAACATCCTCCTTGTCTCTCTCTCCAGCTGAAACTTTCCACCTCGACTCCTTCCCTGGCCAACACCCCCTAACCGGCCTTCCGCTCGCGTCATCCTCATCCCACGTGCGTCAACGTGCGGTTCGACTCCCGCTCGTCGTCCACATAGTTTAGTTAGCCAGGCAGTCATCAGCTGTTTGGAGTATTTTCCGTTCTAAAAATTCTGATGAATCATTTTCAAATTGTGCAAAATTTTGGCGCTACTAAAATTTAAACATTAGAGATAATGGGTAAAGTGGTGGATGTATGAGACCTTTGCTTGTGATTTACGTTAACTGAATAGATGTTATCATTAGGGTTTGATTAAAACGTTTAAATTGGTGGTTATTTCGTATTTACATGTTTTTGATAAGTTGTAAACTCTTATGGACATCATCGTCAACAAAGTTACTGGTTTTGGGCATTGGAATGAAATAGAATTGCGAAAATAAAATGGAGATTCGTATTCATCCTCGTGAAATTTCCTCTCTTGCAATTTCTTTTTTATCCTTTTAGGCTATTAAGTTTCTAGGTCTAGGGAAAATGTTTCTTGGAAAATCGGAAAATATCCTACAGATACGATGTCTACGAGTGGGAAAGGTTGCATATCAATTGAATAAAAACGATCGCCAATTTCTTTTTTGGATGGGAAAATGTTGAAATGGTTTCTATTGCGTAAAATAACTGTGGAAAAATAGACATAATAAGTTATTCGCAATCTTAAATAACTAAATATGAACATAGTGGGAAAATACATGTGCTGTCTTTAGCGAGAAAGATTAAATTGACTTAATATCCTCTCAGACTTGTCAGCTGTAGTATTCGCGTCCAAGCCTTGAGTTCTTACCCCGATGGATACAGATTTTGCAATATATTTATATCTACCTCACCCCATACCCATTCGAAGAGGGAGTCATCTTTCTTATTTTCTGTTTATCTGGTGGAGCGTTATTCAGAATGTTTTGAAGCGATCACTTTATAGCCATGATGTAATCTGAACAAGGATTCAGCACGATGTTTTTATACGCTGGATTGATTAGATTTCTTAAAAGTAATAGCAAAATTCCAGTAAATTTAATTTCCTAGTTCCGACATATTTTTTGTGTGCCTTTTATAAGTTCTCAGATACTTTAATCGTTATTTGGTGCTACAATTACTTTTTATTAGAAGGACATTAAATTGATTTCAAAATGTGTAATTATTTGCGTATATATCTATGCACTACTGAGGTATTTTTGCTATCCTGTGAGCGCTTACACCCAATGTTATTAGCGTTTGTACCTAACGTTACAATCCTTGGATTGGTTTACTTCTACTCTCCAATTATCGCTATCCAATGCAATTTTCTTGTGGTTCTTCGTCTCATTCTTTACTTGTCCCAGTTGGGATCGTTTACAGCAGTTTAAACTGTTATCACTAACCGTATATACTATCTTTGATGCGTAATGAAAAGAGCAGTTTAGGTCGAACAAGTTACCCGTTGACTTTACAAATTTTATTTTTTTTTGCTCCTGCATAGAAATTTTGCTATTTTAAAGAAATACGGCTGCAATTTATGAATGTGTAAGTAATTGAAGTTCATACTGCTGAAACATAACTTAATCTCATTGAAACAGTGGCAGAATGGAAAAATTCTGATACGTTGTTTTGATCAAAGCGTGTTGAAAATATTGCTAGTGAAGGATTGCCTTGTGGAAGAATTGTGACGGCTGTCCTTATGACCTGGTGGGTACGGAAGTCGTCAAAGCTGTTTTTATTGATGGGAGAGTTTTTTTATACAGAGTAATCGGAATATTTTTATCTTTTTCGTCCTGTCAAAGATTTTATTTTAAATTGAAAAGGTGCATCATTTCTTCGAAAGTGCCCTTTTCACACTTTAATACGTTCATTATGTTTCATTATTCCATAAATTTGTTCATAATTGGAATGATTGACGCCTTTATTTTGAAAAAAAAACTATTTTCACCGTGAAAAAAGGACGGTAACTGTAATTAATACGACTTCAGGTTCAGAAAAACCTGTAGTATATGGCTGTTCTTACTTGGCAATGTGATGTCATGTGACATGCTGCTTTCACTATTTTCCTCGCATTCTTTGGGCTCGTCTGTAGCCCTCCTCTCATATTAGTGCAATGGTTGTTCAATGTAACCCGATGGTGAATTTCCTTCATTGCTATTTTGCATTAAAGCTGTAGCTATATGTAGTGTATGCCTCAAATTCGTTGGTTATAATGAGCAAGAAGCATTTTTAATCCTTCGGTGAAAAATGCCCTTACTCCACTATACCAGTGGATGACTGAACGCACCTTGATTTATTGTTAGTGACTTATGAAAGGAGAGGATATTCTGAGGTATTACAATGGTGGGTAGGAATTTGACAGAAACGCATGAAGCAAATTTAATGGATATATTTTACGGATGGAAGATATGTATATGGACCATGTAATAGAGTGAATTATCGATAATTAATATCCATATTGGTGATAGTTATGGGTTATTTGAGGGGGTTTCTTCAGTAGTTTTGGTAAGCCGAAAAATATGAATGATTTAGAAGAATATTAAAATGATTTTCTCAATCAGTTCACGATTAAAGATATCATGGTATTCAAGAGAGCTCTAGGCTATAAGAGTTAGTAGGAGAGCAGAGTTAGTGCGTAAAAGAGGTCTAACGCTAAATAATAATATTAGACGTGGTAATAAATTTTGGATGGGCTTTGGGAAAAAGACTCATACTTTAGGAACACTTGGAAAGAGGAAACTTTGATTTCAAGAGGAAAAGCCTGAATGATACTTAAGAAATTACCTTTGAAACATTATTGGTAAATAAATATACTACAGTCAATTGTTAAAGAATAAAAAGGCTAGTGATTAATGCTCACTAAATATATTATAAAAGGGCTATTTCCTAGGGTTAGATGGAGGGGCACGCACGTGAATTAAAAAGTGATTACCAATTAAGGTAAAAATTAATAAAATTTAGTTTTCTGTGCTTTGGAGATCAACGTCTACCTGTCCACCTTGAGGAGAACGTTATGTAGAGCACATCAAATTATGACCAATTTCAGTATACTGATTTAACGATCTTTTTGTGAGACTTTGGCTTATGCTTTAACCATCTCATGAATATTTAAAGTGATTACTTGGCAACAATTTAGATATTTGAATACAATGAATCGTCACCTGAAGTTTAGAGATCCCCAACCTCCTCACGCTTCCTTCGGTGACAGCGTTTGTTTGCTGGAGACTTGGCAGAATATTGATCTAGCGTAATGAGTTCATCGCGGGCGGCACCGGCGTTTGCGACAGTAATTGCTTGCTTGACCTCAAGGTGTGCCGATGGCGATTCTTACTCGTTCTCCACCCTTGGCCCTTTTTTCTGCCGAGAGCAAAGAAGGGAACAACAGCTTCAAGGACACTCTTGGCCACTCAACCCTACCCTCGTTTGGTTTCCTACTCACAATCAATGGAAAAACCTTTCCTGAAGCTCTATAGTTTTCCACAAAGGCGATGAAGCTTAGTGTCTCCCTCGTAAGACATTTCATTTGATGCTGAGACCGCTGGCAACCGCGAATTTTAGAGGTGCAATTATTACTATTAGAGAATTCTCCAGTTAGTCACTAGTCAGCTTTCACCCTCTACACATATAAATGGGTTTACAAAAGTCGCCACTCGTTATGCTGACGGGGGAGAGCGATCCGAATTTCGCGGGGAATAAACTGTTGTCAGGTCTTTTAGAAGAAACCTGTGTTTTAAATTTTACAATTTATCGAACTTATAACTTTTCAGTACTATTCCTCGCTAAAGCAAACACTTTAGAGGGAGGAGGGCTTTGGATGTAATAAGAGTTTGGCTTTCGATAGCGAGGAAAGTGGTTGCTTTGGCCTTAAAAGGTGCTTACTTGCGTATTTGTGCGTCATTCGTAGGGTGTTGCTGGTCGAAGAGAGTGAAAACCGTTGTAGTCCACGGCTACATTCGACTTTTATGGACGGATTCTCAGTGGATTTGTCGTGTTGTGTGGTTATCACGAAAAATTATTTTAAATTTTATTAATTTTGACTTCGGATCTTGTGTGACAAAAGTGATTGGTTTTGGCTACTTACTGGAAGACATTGATAAAGTCATTAATTTGTAAAGACATAATTTTTTAAACGCTCCTAGTATATTCTGGAATTTTATCATACATATTGAACTTACAGATTGTAGTTAAACATATTTAAAGCAGTCTACTTTTGCTACGCTTTAAATGTTGTTGTAAATGAATAGGTACTCGTCGAAAATAAAATAATACCTAATGGAGTACTCACATCTCGAGGAAAATTATTTATCACTTTTTTAGCCTCATGGGCTAATTTGTATTTTTATTTTGAATGTGGATATAATGTAGGTATTTTTCTTGGGTTAATAAGCTTTAAGAATCGATCCTTCGCCGTGTCTGATCTTTTTCTAAAAATATATCTCACACTAATTTTTTATTCTTGTTTTATTTTACTTTACTTAATTCATTAACATACGCGGTACTTATGAGTTAAATGACTATGTAATACTATCGTATCAATGATATTTTTATCTTTTAATTTAGAGCCTTTATAAAGCCTCTAAATATATATGTACATAATGCACTTAGGGTTATCGATGCAGTTAAAATATGAATTTCAATGGTAAAATAATTATTTTCTATTCAGCCCGTTATTATGCTTGTGCCACACAAAAAGATGTTCAGTTCTACCTTTACATTGTTCGAGGTAAAAGCTCTACATTTAATAGGCCACAAAAAGGGCTTTAAAATGTATCTGGTGACCAGTAAAAAATTCTTATTATTAAATGGATTTGAAGTTTGGTAAATTATTCGCTCCAGCTTACCTGCCAACAAAAGTTGTTGTAAAATGCAACGGGGATTGACTTAATGATATCTTTACGATGTAAATGCAATTCATATCTAGGTATCAGAGTTTTCAATCTCCTACCTACCTAATTTTTGTAGCCCTGCATCATAGCCGTAGAAGAGGATTTTCATTGTTACTAAAAGACCCACTTGTAAGCTATTTAAACCCTGTTAATATTATGTAGCTGATAGATACTGTTTCTTTTCTGCTTGGAAGGGATAATTATTTTACGACATGGTGTATGAATTATGCCAATGAAATAAAAGTAGTTAGTTACTTCCCTATCTCCGGCCATCTTCGCTTCCGTATTTTTTTAAACTATTTTTTACTATTTTATTAAATCATGCGGTGCTTTAAATAATTTCCAATAGAAGCTAACGTTATTAATGTTTTTTTTAAGAAAAATTCATGAAATTACTGAATGGGAATTACGAAACGACTTATTTTTCTTGCTTCCATTCTCACTTGAATGCTTACATACTTTGAAAATCGCTTTCTTTTTATCCGAAGAGGCCGACCTCGCATTTCATTTCTTTAAGATATCTTCTCAGGAAGAGTTGGACATCGAAAGAGTTACCCACTGCTGTTTTTAAGGAGAATAGGCGATAAAATACTGCAGCTCTTGTCACCAAAAAAATATCCTCCTCCGATCCTTCCGTCAAGGAATTAGTGCCTTTTCCAGAAGTCCCTATTAAAGTAGAATTTTGATGCATTTATGATAGTTTTATAGGTGGAGAGCAGAAGCAGTGTAACCATGTGTTGTGAATTTTACCCCCTTAGTGCCACCGAAATTTGGTGGTGGCGAAAAGTGCCAACTTTAAATTTAATAATTTTGTATCTTTTCATGAAAAACACAATATAAATTTACTGCTTTAGGTATCAATGTAATGTTTTTTTTAATTTTACTAAAAGGGAATTATTTATTTGTTGTGATATTCTGATACATTAGACTAAGGATAAAACCATGTAAATTAACTTATTATGATTTAAAATCCGGTCCACGCTCAAGCCAATGTATCGGCTCGTGGCACTTAGAGCGTTAATGTATCCCATTGAAATTTTCCTTCGCACGACTGGGATGTGATTTCTCCAAGCATTCATACTCCAAGTTTAACGAGATAGCCAAACGAGATACTATCTAGAGCTTCGGAAAAGGGAACTGAATGGTACAAAAAATAAATAAATTCCTCCTCAAGTTCGGTGAAACAAATGAATCCTGATGTTGTCTCTATATTTTTGTCTCTCACTGAAAGGTGAAAAAGTTAAAGTTTCTTTCAGCATCCCAACGCTATTTAGTAGTTACAGGAAAGAATTACTGTTAATTGTCACATTCACCTCATTGAAAGCTGGATTCGCGGATTCTCTCACGCATCACGAATGCTTGCTAAATCTCGGTGATTCAACCCGGAGGTTGATTGAGTAAGGTGAGGGTAGAGCTCATCACAGTCTAAGCCTCAGACGTGTTAGACAAAGATATTTATATCTATAAAGACATAAAGAGTTTTGGGCCACATCCTTTCCCTGGGCCAGCTCGCACTTCGAAGATTTTATGCTAAAGTTGTCCGGAGGAGTCACCCGAGATGTGAACCCGGGATCCTCTGATCCCTAATCCAACGCTCGACCCATCGAGTCACCACACTCCCCTTTTGAAATTTTGTCGGAATATCCCCGTTGGCAGCAACTTAACTCGGCGTAACTTGACTTATCATGGACGAGACCATTGTATGACAAATTCCTTCTATCGCAGCACAAACCCAATGTCAGTTATGAAATCGTTATTAGTGTACTTAAAGTTAATTTTAATGGCTTGCGATTGGTATTACTATCATCCTTGCCACTGGTTAATTGCCAGAGAAATTTGAAATTTTCTCTATTTTGACAAGCCTTTTCCAGTTTTTGTGATCCAACAGACGCCCTTTTTGAGTTTTAATCCCAATAGCGCCAAGTTAATTTAATTTGAACAAGGCTAAATATTGCTCGGTTAATATCCGGGGATCGAAGCCAACACTTGCAGAGTCCCTTTGGCCAACACCTCCATTCCAAGTGTCGGGACTCGCTCGAGCTTCTCCTCCTCCTGTGTGTTTTCCGCCGCGCCAGCTGCGTTTCCGTGTCTCAAAAGAGGTTCTTGAACGAGGCTTCTCTTCTCTCCAGTAACTTTCCATTGATGCAAACCCGCCCACTCGGGCCATATCTCCTTCAGGGGCGAGGAAGGGCGGAGGGGAGGATCGGCAGGGGCCCAGTCCGCGAGATTTCACGTTGAAACCCTTGAATGAGCGGCTCTTGTCCTTTACAAGGCCGGTAATGGCATTTTATTTCTTTGCCCCCCTCAGGATGGAAAATTCTCGTATACTACCGAGACGAGGGACCGCCAACGACCACGTCTAATGAAAAATTAATGCCCCTATGCCGAACGTTTGCCTCCGATTCCATCATGAAAATTATACAGTGCTGGTTGACGAGGCATTTTATTAGTTAAACTATTAGTCTAACAGTTCGTTAGAGTACCGGTGTAGTTCCTTGTTTCAGTAGCAAGTGTTAATTTACTTATGTTCACCCTATTAGTGTCCTGTTTTCGATGGAAAAAATCCTGTTTACAAGTCTGCCGATGAATATGAGCTTATGAAGCTCTTAGCAATGCACCTTTTATTGAGCGAAGAGTGAAAAGAAAAAAAAAACCTTTCAGTTTTCGAATAATTTTTCATTCTAATAGATTTTTATTTTTATTTTGACAACTCGAACCCTATAACTTGGAACACAATAGTCTTATAGTTCAGAGGACTTATTTTTTTACGCTTAATGGAATCTGATTTTTGTTTTTTCGTGGTGATCTTTATTAAGGTTTAATTATGACTGGCCACTCCAGTCATATTATTGCTACCATTTCCACGTTCTCCCCTCCGCAGAGGCATAAACTCAGCAAGCGAGCCTGAATAATTTAGCCAATTACACAGTTTCATGATTTCACAGTTGACCAAAAATGTATGGGTAATTATTCGTGTTTTGGATATATGTAATCAATTCAGGCTTGACTTTTTGAAAGTTACATTCATTTATAATAAAAATAACCCCGTGTATATGTACAAAACTGTGTTGAATCTCGGTTCAGTTTCAGGGGATTTAAACAAAGTTACATTCATTATTAAGTCATATTTCGGCTGTGATTTTTGCATTAGTAGTCGAAAGTCAATTTTAGATTTCTTCTCACTCCTAAAATAATGTATATTTTTTGCAATGATTCATGTAATTGAGACCCGAATATTTATTTTATTTACATCTGATTTCTTCCGTCCATATACAACTTTTTATTAAATTCTCCTCATCACGTTATCTCTCAAATCTTTCCCAATGCTTAAATAAATGCTTCTTTTTTAAAGTTATTATTGGAGTTG
Source organism: Ischnura elegans (assembly GCF_921293095.1). NCBI lineage: Eukaryota > Metazoa > Arthropoda > Insecta > Odonata > Coenagrionidae > Ischnura > Ischnura elegans. The sequence goes on from NC_060249.1 coordinate 92,329,294, forward strand.
GCTTTTATCTATTTTTTCGTTCCCAAACTGATTGTGTTATCTTTAGAGAACGCAAGGAAAGATAAGAATCTTTTTTTGCATGTTGGGTCTTAATTCTAATTCGTGATAATGCGTCATCGGCAATGCACGTTTTGCACATTAAATGCAGCGGTAGGATTGTGATGAGGTGAAGTTCACGTTTATTTTTAACTGTGCTGGTTTACGGCTCAAATAAATCTTTGACAGAATTATAAATTAATGTACTAAAATTCAATGTCCGTTTATTATTAAGAAGAAGGCGCTTTGATAAAAATGATAAACATTACTTATATTAGTCGAAGAATAACATTTTCACAGTAATTAGAGGCAGCATAACGAAATATGGTTATGCGGGTAAAAAATTACGTTTTTCATTTCGTTTAGGGTAATGACATTTGTATTTTTATCTTTTTGCTTCTGGAAAATGTTATGTTTTACCTTTATTTTTAGAATTTAACAGAAAAACAAATTCTTCAAAATTTCTGTTTGAAAGTGTAAATCATCATTTAGACTGCGCTTTAGGTCGATTTAAGTATACTTCCTGTTTTGCTATTATCGTTTTCTAACCTTTTTAACGCCTAATTATCTCCTAAATTATTCATGGCAACGGCCAGTAGAACTGCCCACTGGTCTATTGATGGCTTTAACATTGATCACACACAGTTTTCGGGGTGATTATTCTCTGGTTCGATCACTGTTGCAACGTTTTTTAAAATGTATGGTATTTATGAAATTGAATGGACAACATGGGAAACGTAAAAATCAATCAAGCGATAGTTAAAGGGAGTGACGTTTCCGCGAAAATGTTGTACTTTTTTATTATAATTAAGGCGTTTCGAAGAATATTATTTTCCATGTTAACGTAGGGTGATTCAAATTAGTATGTGAATGAAGTCGTCTTGACCTAATTTTCTGAGCCCCACGAATATTTTGGGACCTGCAAATTTTTTCTCGGTCACTTTAAACTTCCTTGTTAAGTCTGGATCTTCGTCCTTGCGGCTTCAGTATTTTTTCTCTGATTATCTTTTTCAAAGGTCATTTTTTACGGCGAATTCCCATTAAATTTGGTTCATTTCAGTTTTAAATTGATTATTTTTTGTGAATTGTTGTTCACTACCGAACTCATTAAAGCCGAACAACCTTTAATGAAGGCTCATTCCTCTCGATGGATATTCACAAATTAATGGCTTATAATCATATGCCTTTCAATTATTTTTCACTTTATTTTTGACTTCCGAAAAAGTATATTTTATGCAGAGAAGTACATAAAAAGTATATTTTAAATAGAGACATGTTTGTTTCACAAAACTACGCGGGATACTTAACTTTTTGCGGAGTATTCAGTGAATAGAAGGTGATATACCAAGAGAAAGCGAGCCTACAGATACGAATAATCTAGAATATTTGGAATTTTAAATTAGTCATGAATAGTTTGCGTACTTTCAGATATAAGAATTTTGTTTGAAAAAATTCTGAAAAATATGTGCGGCTAATCGAGTTGAAAGAAATTATTTATTCCAACTTCAAAACTCTGAATTGAAAAAAATGATTAAGCTAATTAAGAACCATTTAATATTAGAGGAAAATCATTTCGGATAAATAAAGAAGCTAACACTGAGTACATCAGGCGAAGCTGGGGATTAAATAATCATTAAATAAATACATAAAGGATTGAATGAGGCTTTAATTATTTTTTTATATTTTAATTAAATAAAATATAAAGAGGAAATTGATTGGGTGTGCTTGGTGGTCCGGTAATTTTATAGGAACGGGTAAAAGTCCTTAATTATCGCACAAAATACCGATGTCCGGTTGTGCTATTTCCGATCCAGATGAATTTTTCTTATGGAATTAAAATGTCCTGGACAGTAAACTGATGGGAATTTGCTAATTTATGATTTTGGTGAATAAAAATTCTCAGTGACCAATTTTATTCCGTTATTGGAAAAGGTTATACTAAATTTATTACTTCATAAAAAAATTTGATTTCAAATTATTTGTTTTCTATGGAGAGAACTTCGAAAGAATGTAATTTTAGGCAGTTTATTTTGCTTTCTAGTGTAAGCTGACATTAGAACAAGTAATGTCTTCATCCCGTCAGCATTCCATGCCCATCCTCAGCCATGTGAGCATCTCTTTATTTTTTCTCTCTTTCAGCATAATATTGCATCAATCCATTTTACAAGACATTATTATGCTATAAAAGAATTAAATTTGTGCTCTGGTGTTTTTCCTTTCATGCAACGTTCTATAGTATCTCCAAGATGCATCAAGACCAGCATATCCACTTAAGCAGTTTTCCTTTCTGCTATATTATTAACCTTAATTTCTGCTTCACCCTGGCGATTTTACTGTAGTTTTACCTAACTAGGCTTTCGTGACATCTGTGAGAAATATTTTTTGCGTGCATGATGATTTTTTCATTCAGCTTTCTCTCTGTGGCGATCAGCACATTATTTTTCATCAAATTCCGTGCAGTATTTTTCTCCTTTCTTCTAAGACTTAAAGCACGTCAAAAAACTAGGACAAGAATTGCTGCGACTTTTTTTGTCGAATTCTTTTGATAATACATGTGTCTAGTGACCTTGATGGATGATATTTCCATCCCTTTGACCTTTTCGGCTTTTAAAAATTTATTTAGCTTCTCTTTTCGACCGCGTATGTGGTATTTCCTAATTTTATCCCGCGGAACCCTTCCCCCCAAGTAGGTATTACTGTTTCCGGAAGGGTTGGATGGGTGCCAAAGGCGCATTCTCGAGTGTGAGCATGTAACTTTTTCCTCTTAAGAGAATAAGGGAGGTTGTAGGAACCTAGATAAGACGTAACTACGAGCTACTCGAAAAGTTTTTGTCTTGTCATATGTAGCATCTAATATCGTTAATTGACTTGTGGCGCCCTCAACGCATTTGATAATAGTAGCTGAAAATCCTGTTTTCCCTCGTACTGTAATGAAACGTCGACCGAATGCAATTTGAAAGCTGAAAACGGCTTTATTCTGATTTGGGATAAATGCGAATCAAATATTATAAATCAAGCTGATATTGCAGACCTGGCGATTTTAATCTTTGAATTCATTTTTTCGAAGTAGCATCCAGCTTCTCTTCTGATTCCGTTTCATTGACGGGTAGTCAGTGGCCGCCCAGTTTCAGATTTAAGGAGTCAAAGACGCTTAAAATTTGAGGTGTCTGAGATTTTACAGCCTTCACCATACCTTATTTTTGTATTTTCAAACTTTCACTTGCTTATATTACTATGGAGTTCAATTTTTGGCAAGGATTTCTAAATAGTTTAGAAATTAAAAACACCTTATTGCCTTTTTAAAGAACTTATATGCTTATCATAACAATTAACTACTTGTATATAAACAAATACTCCGTAAATCATCCACAAAACGTACATATATTACATTGGTACCGACTGTTTTTTCCTGCAAATAAGGGAAGCCGATGCCTCGGCATTTTGATCATCATTGGGTCGAGTATTCGATGAGAAATTTGTTTGATAGAAGTGAACGTTTGAAGAAAATATCCTTGTATCAGCTCTCTCTTTTTGAGAAAAGAAGTGATCACGGCTCAAAATTTCAACGAAGTAGACGAAGGGTGGCGTACTTCAGTTCCCCAAATAGGCACGCGGAGTTTAGAGTAGGCAATATCTTTCGTATATATCTATTGGGTGAACAAATTATCGATCCCTATTGCATGACTGGCTGCTTTCATGAAATTTAATTTTGTTTCATAAACTTGGCGCTCGGTGGATAGTGCGTCACTCCTCTGATAGCGAGATGCTAAGTATCTCAAAAAAATGACCGGAAAATCAAAGCGGTAGCTTTTACTTCGGTGTTCTTATGAGGAACCAGCTGTCTGTCCAAGCTCAAGTCCATGACTGTTTCATCTCGTATTTAATTCGCTTTTAGTGCTTGCGAATCGCCCATATCAGTGACGATTCGCCAACTGTAAGGCCTTGTGAAGAAACTCAGTCATTTTTTCATGTGCTTGCTGTATCTCTAAGGCCCTCCGAGTACAATGCAATGCCAATCGAGGGGAAGAAAACGTAATCTCCATTGTGAAATTCTATTTTCAATCAGTTTATTCCGCAACGTTTTCCGCGATAATACTGATATCGGGTAGAATTCTCTTTGTGGTGCAGTAGCGAGTGAAGCTTGTATCCCCCTTCGGAGTCAGCTTGGGGTGATCGTCCTTAAATATTGTGCGTGGATTATTTGAATTATTCCATTCAAATCAGAATGACTCAAAACCTCATTATTTTCATGAAGCTGAGAAAGATTCAATAAGTCGTAAACAGGAATTGTGGGATTAGTTTCATGCAATGGCTTATTAAGTAGTGTTGAGTTACGCTTGAAAAAACATACTGCGAATTTAGTTTTATTAAAAAGCATGAACCTTTTTATAGAAGAAGTTAAAAGAAATGAAAATTTGAGACAAAAATATTGTCACTATTAATACTTAAAACATTTTACGTGTAGTTGGTGATTGTAGCGAAATTAGAATGGTAAAATTAAACCTCAGTTAAAATTGTACAATAGTAGGAAATACATGCATCAGGAGCTTAAATCAATCTAATTATGCCATTTTCGGTAAATCTCGTGGTGTTTCGTATTGCTACCTTAGACCTTAGCATACGTCTATTTTTGGCGATCAAGATCTCTTGAATCACTTTCAAGTCTTATCATACGCACGAGGGCGTAATCGTAACTCTCTCAAGCGATTGATCTAATCTAAGATTTTATTTTCGTGAAAAGTGGATCGATAGCAATTTATATCTGCCAGTAGCATCATAATTTCTTTCATCCCTTATAGTTAAACATTATTTTTTAATCAAAATGGTCGAAAACACACACCTTATGGTTGAGGTATACTCGAGTTGATTATTGGACTCTGTGAAGTTTGCTAACGTAGCACTGCAGTTTTCCACCCACATTTTCTAAGTAATTGCTGACACGTGTGTACTTGAGCTAGTACATATATGAAATTAAAAACGGCTTTAAAGTTGCTTGGAAACAGGATAGATGCTTTTGCTAGAATTTTTTACTATGCACGTTTCATATCTCGTGCCTCATTCGGAAAGGTTCGGTTGGCTTCCGTCCTCGCTGGATTGGGAACATTGCTCATAAAACTGTTTTATCTGCGACGTCGCATCTAAGAAATAGTCATGGATCAACATTTCACGTCTCTTCTGAATGCGGCCCCTAGATATTGTCGTATGAATTAGTTGCGGATGTTGTTCTACATTTGAATGCACGAGTCTCTTAGATCGAGTGATGGTCCGTTAACTCGCGTGGCTATCTTATGCAAATATATTTACGCATGCTTTTCTATTTCCGTCTCGACGTGCACACTGCGCCCTTCAAGCATAATCTTTGGGGATAGGAAACGTAAACAGTTCCACCTGGTAAGGTGCACGTCGCATCTAGTCAGCAGATTTACTATAATGCGGTATAGATTCCGATGTGATTGCAATCGATTATGGCTATAAAATATGTTTCATATACATATTCGACTTATTTATTTTATTTGCCAATTTTTTGGCTTAATTGCAACTACATTCACGGGATGATACCATGCGAAACGTCTAAATGGCGTTTGACAAGAGATAACTATTTTTATTCAACTAGTACTACCTTGGTAAATTTTAATATTTTTATCCATTCGAATATTGAGAAGTTCAATGTGATCTTACTTTATAATCTATTATTTGACCTGATACCCTAGTTTGTATGCTACATACTATAGCTTCACTTGGAGGACAAGCAAGGAATTAGAGACGAAAATGAAACTGAAAGTAGAATTAGATCTGATATTCTGGTGGCCCTCTGAGGTCGTCGGAAACTTGCTAGGGTCTCTATAGCCCTGATATGGTAGTGAATCGAGCTCTTTGTCACGTTAGCGTAAAATTTCGTTTTTTGGAGGAACGTAGATAATTTTTTTCTTTCTGGTTGGTTTACTTCTCTCCCTTATATCCATGCCTCAGAGCTTCTGGCCGGGTGGAAGACCCGAAGAGCCTCAGCCATAAAGTAGAAATATGATTTTTGAAATTTGAATTATTCAGATAGCATCGTAATGTGAAGTAAGACTTGCCAAAAAGTAATAATTCGGATTTTATAGCTATAAATTTTGCGCTTTTTATGCCTGATTTGACCATCTACTCTTTTTTTAACATCTCTTTCAGCTCGTATTGTAGTACTGGTGTTCTAATACTTCTTCGCAATCCCTGTTCTTTCCCGTTATCCTTTCCTCCTTTCTATCCCTCTATTTCTTTATCCTTGTCGTAATTCCACCATTTCAGTGTTGGTTCCTGTCGGATTTTTCTCACGATTTTCCGATATATTTTTACCGAACTGCCGCTCTTTTTTCTAATATAATTAAAGAAAAAGTACCAAACATGAGTTACTTGGCTTCATTTATTTGTATTTAAAACGTTTCATCAGTTACAAGATCCAAGGGAAACAGTCACAGTAGCAGAGTCTTTTTACATAAATTTAAAAAAATTCTAATAGGTAAATTTACGGCAATCTATTGCGTGTTGCATTGGAATGTAAGTACAGTTTTTAAAAAACATTTTATAAACCACAAAAAATAATGAACCCAATTTACAGATAATTCCCTAATGAAGAAATATGTAGTTATTAAGGATAACATAGCGCGTTCTCACAATATTTTTGGGCCCAGCCATGTTGTTATAGTAGTATAGAGAAATTATCGATTACTTTCAGTAAGCAATGAATATTAAACCAGTAATGGTATCATTTATAAAAATATAACGGTTTACAGCATCGTCCTGAAATTCAACCAAATATATCACCAAGTTATTCCCGATTTCGGGTATATTATTTTATTTATCGTCTTTGATTCTTCTTCATTTGTGCGTGACTCGTGACACAGGTCAGTGGCGTATGGGATTTCACTCCCTCCGAGCAGCGTCGCGTGCCCTCATTTGGATTTCACCTGTTGCTCGCTTACGTCTCCCTCTTTCGGATAGCCACTCATTGGCATCGACGCGGGACAGCCATGTGGGATATGTTGGCGTCTCACTGTCAGCCTTACGTGTCTAGGAACAGGCGGCTTCATATAAATGGGCCTTTCCCTCTCTATGTGGATAATTAAAGCTATAAATTTACAAATTTAAATTATTGAAATCTGTTTTCATTACCTACCGTCATGGTCTAAATATGAATTCCCTTTCCTTTGTCATCGTCAACGCAAACACTTCCATTGAGGGCAGCTATAACTACAATGTTTACAGCTCAATCTGACTCTCCAGCGGTTGCCCATTCACATTATATGCATTCCACATTGTTTCCTTGCGGTACGTGACCGCTGAGGCGACGTCATGCAGCCCTGAGCCTATCTGTTTTCTTTGCTCGCTTCCTGTTCGTTGTACCGCTGCTGCCCGTTTGAGTAGCAGGAAGAGCAGTGACGCGGCTTACGTGACATTCGACTGAGGATATGTTTAATCTCTAGCTGTCTAAAATGTCTAATCTCCATTCGACTGAAGATCCCCGATTTCGGTTGAGTTTGAGATTAGACATTTTATTGCTAAGAAACGCGCGTCTGCTATTTTTTTCGTGGAAATAGTGCAGCAAAGAGATCAAAACAAGAATTTGTAGTAGGATTTTAATTCCGGGAATCGCTGGGATTCCCATGTTGCGAATAATTCGCATATTATGCCATTTAAAATTTTCCGTACTCTGTGAAAGAGATAAATTTCTCTCATTTAGAACTTTCCAAACGTGGTTTATTATACCTTTAAGTTTTTTATTACATTTCCTTAGTGAATAATGGCATTGTCGGTTGGAAAAGAGTTGGATTTTAAATCCCCCTCTCTGAGGAAATATGTTAGTTCTTTAAATGAATTGCTCATTAGAAAGTGATCTTTCCTGTTCTTCATATCATTGATTTTTAACGTAAGTTATAATCTTTACAAATGAGCTCAAATGCGACGTGTGGTGAATAAAAAAATTCAATCCCTATTAGATCCCCCTTGTCTCGTGGTCGATTTGTTGCTGCACAGGTGATAACAGATTTGTACAGCCCTACGTACATTAAAAATTCATAAAAATGATGGCTACCGAGATAAAATAGGGCCACAGTATTTATAATGGAATAAATGGTCTTATCACACATAATATTTTCTATTTTACCACGACGTGTATCACTGTCTCTCTGCATCGTCAGGAATAGAACGATGTAAAGAATTTTCATCTTGAACTTGATGATGTCTCCACATGGTGTAACGCTTCGTTAAAACGTAAAAAATATCGTAGAAAAGTATTATGCGATGTATGGTGATGAAATAAAAGTATGATGATGAAATAAATTTATTAGATCACCTTTTAAGTAAAAAGTACACAAGTGTTAGATATAATGAATAATATTGAGTTTAAAAGTAATTCTGCTACGAATATTAAGTCCTTATACGAATTGAGGCGAGAATGTATAAATTTGAAAATTATTGTCTGTTCGTGAAAGTATGCCTGAATGTAACTTACATTTAATGATCTTAGGTTTTCGTGTTAGTTATGAATTGAAAGTGTTGGCAACGATAAAGATCGGAAAGCATGATCATTTTTTCTCTTGACTGCCATCCTTGAAGGTGCCTCATAGCATGTAAAATATGATGACTGAAATCACCGTGAAAATTTTGTGTGCTGCGGTCTGACCTGGTTCTTGGTTCGATACTCAAATCCAATGAAGCTCATTATCATGACTATGCGTAATGATGAGGAGAAGTTAAGAGAGACGTGGGATGAGTTGGAGGCTGGAGTAAAAGTGGGAGGAATGATCCTCGTGTCCAGCGAAGCTCATTTTCATGATTATTAGTAAAATGTCTGAATGAAGGTGGCATTATCTTACCATATCGTATGAACTTTCCTTTCGCGCCCGAGAAAAGCATTACGCAATGTTTTCATGCTCGATATCACGAAACAGGGTGCCTTCATTGTAAATACAACCAATTTTTCTTCGATGGGAAACGGATGACTGCTCTCAGACGGCCAACACGTACTCGCTTGAGGTGTCTGATTAACCTTAGAGTCCCGTTTCCATAAGTACCGACGGATTTCTCGGAAGGGCATGATTTTGCTCGTTAGGTTTATCTTTTTTGCATTCATTGCCATGGCTATAGGCACATCATCGATAATGAATGAATATGATGAGTACTCAGGGTATATTTATTGAATTTGATCATAGGAGCCTAAAACATACTTCGGGTCAAAGTGCAAAAATAAAAGTAAATACAAATAATTACCGTGATAGCTGCTCTAGGCATTATGTGACTATATTTTGAACTAAGATAAATTAAGAATAAATTAGGACGACTCAAGTTCAAATGAAATAAATTTATAAGATCACCTTTTAAGTAAAAAGTACACACGTGTTAGATATAATAAATAACATTGAATTTAAAAGTATCTGCATGAATGAATATGTATTTTGTAAATTTTGTTACTCGGCAGGGAACAGACTTGCCATTAAACCGTTTAATCAGTTGTAATCCAAACTTTGTAAAAATATGTAGGTCGAATGTAATTATGTTCAACCAAATAAATTGTTGCTTAATTCATACATTTTGAGGAATAGTTGGACAATTTTCGTCTCTCGTGAATCCAGAAGGCACTATGTTACGCAATGAATGTGTGTGCAGCTTGAGTTGAAATCATCTTTCGAAAATAGTAGATATTCTTGAAAATCTATCGAACAATGCGATTTATATATTCATGAATATTACTTTTTTGTTTAAATTAAAATATCCAATAAGATTTTTGTAACTAATCATTATCAGATATCAGTTGGTAACCTTCTCCTGTAAATGATTTTGCGGCATCTTTGAAATTTAACTAACTGTATTGGCAGGGATGGAAATGTCGAGGACAACATATCAGCCGAATGGAGAATTTTTTTCATGTATGTTTCAATTCGCAAGAATGGTTAGAGTTAAAGAAATCTGCCATGGCTGGGAATTGGAAGGATTAATTTGGATTTGAATAAAGAATAGGACTGAATTTAGGAGCGCCTTAAAGTTAAAACGAGCTTTACATTGAACTTCACAAAAGAGATATTTCTGATGAACAAATATTTCAAGCATCTCTAAGGTCCTGGAGAAATATAATTGTCATGCAAATATCTTGTAGGATTTGAGCGACTTTCATATTCTGTGACAGTTGTAAGAATATATCAGCATGATACTGACCCATTCTTTCCTCTCATATGCGTTTATGGGCGTCTGCTATCTATGCGCATTCATATTTCATGACTCGATATTGCATTCGCCTCGCCGGAAGAGGTGATTGTCTACAAAACGATTCCCTGCTCTTAACCAATGGTGAAACTGTTATGCTTGGGATATGCGGTGTCCCCCCTGACACATTTGATTAAGTTTGTTGGCGTGGATCACGTGCCGATTGAAGCGTAAAATTTCCCTCATAGTCGAATCGAAACGCCGTACACTACGTAATACTGTGATGGTCTGCACGTGCGCGACTCCGCGATGTGTGCCACCACCTATGTTTATTCTCGGGCTTTAAAGAAGGCTAAATTCAGGTACGACCGTTTCCCTTGAGTAATGGGTAAGTTATTCTGTTTTATGAATGTAACCGCTATGGTATAATATGTATTTTCATTGCAACCTGTCCTTTTATATAATGCATTCATAATACACAAGACAGTAAAAATAGCGTAAATAAATTGTAGCTTTTGTAAGAGGATAGTGGCCCCCAGGTCCATAAGAAGTTAAAAATAATTCGTTGCTCTAGCAGAAATGATCTGTGAATGAATCTTTAGTACTGAATATTAGCTAAATTTGTCCAATGCAATCGTATTCAATCGCAATATTTTATTCTAGTTGACGAGGACATTTCTTTTGTTTTATACATATTTTTTCATATAATTTTGAAATTTCTATTTAAAAATATGGAGGAGGTAATTCTTCTTATTTCAATCACTGCACCATTACTACTATAATTAGTTCGTTATATTTAGTATAATTACCGTCGGGAGGTGTGCTTTAACGCTGAACAAACGGATTTCAGAAACATTTAGCGTTATCATCTGGGTGTTACTGCAGTTTTTGAAAGCCTATGAAAACATTTTTTTAACTATATTTTTGGAAATGTCTTGTTTCTTTTGGGCTTTCTAAAGCCAGGTTAGATACTTTTATACCAGGTTAACGTTTCGAGAAAATGTAATTGGGAGTAAAGTGTCAATTTTTTAAGCAAAAATGTTGAAAACGTAAAAAAAACTTACGCGTTAAGCTTTAAGTCTACTTAAAAAATTGATCCAGGCCTTACATGAGGAACGATAAAAAATTTCCAAATTTGAAGATTAAAACTGCTGATAATTGCTTTCTAATTGCTTATGGCTCAACTTAATTTGCTCTGAAAGTTCAAGATGATATTATAAATTATTAAACCAGTATTAGGTCTCAAAAGAAGACTTGATACGTCCCGTAAGTGCTGGGTAATTGTTGCGACCAAAGGAAGACCCATGTTGAACCTCCATCGAATCGCTGCGAGTTCATCTCTTGCCTCCCTCCTGCGTCCCTCGTCGATCTTTTTTATATTTTTTTTCATCAGATGACTCATCCCCCCGTACGGATGAAAGGAAGATCTTCCGCCCGTCTTATTCTTTCGAAGGAAGGATGGGCGACCTGCTGGGGGGAAGGAAAACACACATTTGCACACCTCTCTGGCAGCAGTCGCTCGCGTTGCTGTCACGTGATCGCGGCGTGGAACAAGACCCGTTCCCGTGCCCCTAGGGCTCAGTCAATGCATGAGAGCGGAGAAAAAGTTAGTGGTAGTGGATGGCAGTTCATCACGATCCCACGAAAGTGTATCTTAGCCACCTGTTGAACCTGGAATCTGGGAGGAGAAAAATGATTATGGCTATTCGCCTTTTCTCTCTTTCAAGTTCGCCCGGGAATGATATCATAGTATGTATTTCGAGCCGGACTCCGCGATTTAATGCCGCCAATTTTGTAACCCTTAGGTCAAAAAGCAATTTCCCTCTATTCTAACTATTATTTTCTCTTTTCTGAATAATCATGCCATAAAGAACAATTTTAGTTTGGGAAATTGCTTTAGGAAAGATTTTTTGCCTTACGATGCGGGCTAAACATCCCTCATTAATTGATGATTTGTTTCTTACTAATAAATAACCATTCCGCACGGTGCCGATCGGGTGGAAATCATTGTATAATAAACATGCGCATAAGTTATGTAGCATTTACTTGGCGACTACTTGCCGGCTTACCTGATTTTGCTTTAATGTCCGCAGACAACGCCTGCCGGCATCGTCCTGAAATTAGGCTCTGTCTTCACGCCCTATTGTGGTTGCGTCATCTTGGTCGTGAGCCCGATTCGCAGAAAGTCGAACACGTTCCCGGCACATGGGCCACCGTATGCAGCGAAGAGGGAAGGATATCCTTGTGTGGCTGGGCTCCCCACCTCCAAGAGAGAGAGAGGGTTCTCCGCGAATCTGCAGCGCCTTGACCGCCAGCAATTATTCGACATCAAACTGCTTTTACCAACAGCATAACATCTCCTCCTCCTCTGGAATAGTAAATCAAACCCTATATGTTACTAGCATACCTATCCTCTGTACTTCTTGCGATGATTCGGGGGAAATTCTTTATTTATAGATGCAGCTATTATTCTCTCAAATGTATTTTTTTCATTTTTTGATAAGATCCTTAGAATTCCTTTTTATTTAGTTTATTTATTTCGTTACCATCGAAAGCAGCATCATTACCATTTTAAATCGGGGTTTTTAACTTAACAATCAAGCGTGTATGAACATCCATGCCCTGGATAAAGACAACCTACAGAAGCGGGACTCGAACCCGCGACCTCTTATGTGGCAGGTAAGGACTTCACCCTGCCGCCACCGAGTTTTGAGTTATTATCTTTAGATAGATGCTAAGATTACTTGTATTATCGATGGAATATTTTATTATGCAAAATGAGGTTTTGGTATGGTAAATGTGAAGATCTAGTTTGTAATAGTAATTTTTTATCGCATGCATTCTGATTTTAAATTGAAGTAAAGTTGGCAAAAATTAAATTGAGTCTCAGGATTGATCGAAGGGGAAGTTGAATATTCAAAGCGAAAATTCTGATTTTTATAACTACTTGATTTTTATAATATTACTGGATGAATTACTGGAAGTAGATTACAAAAACTTTTCAACTTTTCTGTGATGGGAGAGTATTTTTCTGTGCAACTTCTCTTTTTTCTTAATTCCATCATTGCGTAACCAGACTTTTGTAAATTGTAGGACATGTCCTACATTACACCTTCTTATACCTTTATAGTGGTGTCCATTGGGAATGTTAAACAAGTCCGTATATCCCCAAAATGTATAGGCGTGGGCATATTTGCTCTATTTGCCTTTATAAATTATGCAACTATACGCTTGGTGCTACATGCCAAATTTTTCCGTGTACAACGCGCTCCCTTAAAACTCACAGCACGTTTCTTGCCCCTAGATATCCTCAAAAAATGCATTTTCTTTTCAAGGTGAAGGCTATTAAATATCTTTTTGCACGTTACATACCCGCAGATGGTTAGGATATATGTATTTTTATTATTATTACTAGTTTTATTTAATCTGGGTCCGAATAAAACAAGTAATAATAATACATCTCTCTTAACCATCATGCATGCGAATTAAGCCGAATTTAATCACACAATTCAACCCAAGGCATTCAGTGTGGGTCAGGCAATGCAATTATTTTTACTTATTTTAGCGTTCATTCTATTGAAATCAATCTAACTTTAATATGAGCCAAGTTGAAAAAATATAAGGATTTGCTTGTTGTTTTATTATGAGATGTGACTGCCGGCACTTTCATTTAGCCTACAGCTGCATTTAAATAATGAAAGTGAGATTCGCAGCATTTATTTAGTTTTTTCTCAATATTCTATTCCGCCCAACCTTATGGTGTGCTTCGTGCTACTTTGTTGATAAGAGATCAAAAGTGAATTTATTTAATCCGAGTTGTTATGTTTTTTTGTTTTTAAGATGAAGTCATTATGATGATTCGGATGCAAAAAAATCTTCTTTTTAGCGCTGTATGAAAGGATAGTTAACTACACCATATTTTTCTGCGTAAAATTGTCATTGAAGCGATGTTCAATAATAATAAAGGTTATATTTATAGAAATTGAATTTACTTGCTAAAAATACTTCGTATACTCACGTTTTCTAAGTCTGTGTGAGCCAAGTTTGCTCGCATGCATTTGCTCACAAATTTTAATTTCTTGTCATCACTCACGTACGCATGATGTGGGTGACGTGCTTTTTTATCTTTCCCTGATGATACGAGGAGAGGAATGGAAGTAGCTGATGGTGACGCGTGAGTCAGAAAGCGCCGCAACTCACTTGAGTGATTTCCATCCGTCAAATTGTCAATCGCTGTTGTTCATTGTGACATTTCTCCGTTGACTAATATGTTTTTACGACATTAATCATTCCATTTGTGAATGTTATTTTCTGTGGTGACTCAAGAGCGTCTACCCAGGCTAACTAACATTTGTTTAGTTTTCAATATTTTCTCGATACCTTTTACCATTTCACAGTGTGCTAGTATCCTTTTAATATTCCAATATCCTAAGTATGATAGATGACGGTTCAGTTTTTCAATTAATGTTATAGCCTATCCATGTTCATAAGGGTTACAATTCCGTATACAAAGTCTCACCATCTATGGGAAATAAGGACGCAATAATATGATAACACTTAATTCCCAACCATTTTTATTTCGTTTGAGGTAGACCTACATTGCTTGATATATCAAAATATTTCGTAAGAATTGATGGGGTCAGAATGTAAAAAAAATCGGAAATTTATAAGTTTTAAACCTTATGTAAATACTTCACTTAATTTAACGCTAAATATATTCCGAGAAATTTTATGCATTGACAAAAAATGGCCTAGGACCTCCTTTTACTTAATTATGAATATCCCACGTTCATTTATATAAATTAAATTTACTTCCTCTTTGAATAGTTACTTCTAAAATTCGGGAGTGTGCCATTTTAGAAGCCAAATTATTATTTCAACGTCTTTGGGTTACATATAAGATCAGCTTAGGCCGTAAACATGCTGTTTTCAGCAAACAGAGAAATTGAAGACGTCGTATGATGTATGTAGGTATAGTAAGCAATGAATTTCGACTCAGAATTATTTCATTGACAATTTCTGTTTGCATGATAAAATATGAACTTCCTACCAAATATCGCTGAATGTTTCTCATCAGTCTCATGTTTCTGAAACTAATCTGGGTTTACTCTACTGTGATGACTGTCATGAAGCCTAAAGGCTGAATCCTTTTGAAGGCTGCATCCTCCAGGACGAAGTTTAATTAAAGGGAATCTTTCGTTACTCCAAAAGACCAGCGTAATTCAAGGATAGCCGCAAGTCGTTGTGGTTTTTTGTGGCCAGAAGTTATTGGCACATTAAGCGTTGCAGTGGGCTATAGGCAGCCTTAAAGTCCAAGAAACCTTCGTAGGAAATTAACCTTCATACTGTCGCTATGAGGGAAAAATGCAGTTCCACAAGAAGTTTCTTTTCCTTCCCAAGTAAAGACATAGGAACAACGATAAGGGCCTAGAGAAGAAATTACTACCGCATCAAATGCTTATTTTGCTCTGCTGTCAAGCAATTGTCATCACACGTTCGGCAACAATTAACACTGCATCCACTGAGTGGGATGAAGTTTGATGGCGAAATGCTTATGTTCTTGTCTAGTTTCTAAATGAGCGCCTCTGATACACCTGTAAAACTATGTTATTTACCGGTGACTAAACATTGCCAATTCCCATTGCTCTATTCAGTTTTCCATCCTAAATTCATAAGGTCAAATTCTAGCGAAAATAGCTATTTTCAGTTTCGTTTTAGCATCTTATGCAATTATTTTTTATTATTTATTTATTTCATTCAAGAGACGTCTAATTAGCAATTTGAAGATTAAAGTCACTGCAAAAGAGTAGGTAGTTATAATATCTAATGGGAAAGGCTTGAGCGAGTTATTCGCTAGTTTCCTACCTCGTTTCATCTAGGTGACGAAATTTCTTGTTTAAGTACAAAGCTAATTTTACTAACAATAAGTTCTGCCAAATTAAATGGAACCAGCAAGATCATAAGACCCACGCTAAGGAAACCAGAAATTTTGTCTTCAACTTTTCTCCGTAAGTACATTAAAAGTTAATTTAATTGCTTGCTTTTACATCCCAGAAGATTCTGAATCAAATTTCTTCTTAGCAATGGAAACACTTCGTGACTTCCACAATTCATTTAAAGACTGTTAACCGTTTTCGGCTGTCAAGCTATTATCAAGTACATAAGTAACTATTCTTTTTTATTCACATTATAATGCTAGATGAAGTTTTGAAATGGTAACTGTAATGATCTGATATTTTATCAGGGATTTTTAATCGCAGACATACTGATTTTTAATTGAATCAAAGTTGGCAAAAATTAAATGAAGTCGTAGTGTTGACTGAATGGGAAATTTCAAGGAGAAGACTCGGATTTTCTTTGCTACTTGACTTTTTGATCGGAATTATTGGAAGTTGCTTAAAATTTCTCTTGACTCTTCTGTGACGGAATGATTTTTATGGTACGATTTCTATTCTTGAAATAGTTATTTATACAACTGATTATGGCGTGGTAGCCAAAACCAGTCGTAATTTTTAAAATAAATTGTAGAAGTCACGAAGTGTTATCATTGCTAATATGGAACCCTTCCACCACGTTCAAGCTTCTTGTTTCGATTTAATCAAATTTCTTCTCGCACAAAAGGAACTTCGTGAACTATATGAATGTATGTTTTGATCGGCTAGATAGGTTAATATCGCGTATTATTGAGCGGTAAGAAGTCCTCGACCCCCACTTAACTTTTCCTCGCCTTGTACCTTCCTTCGTGCGTGGGTCGAGTTGAATGAATTGTATGCTCACAGGTTTCAGCGGAAAAAGATTATTGTGGCTTCTTCGATCAGAAGTCTGGACAATGAATACTAGGCCGTTCACTGACCTTGGCTACGCTGTGGATCAACCTTGAGACTGCATGAAGCTATCTGATCTTCCTCCCATGCTCCCGCAGCGTCTCCGTGATGTCTCGCTCATCCATTTTGGGATTACCAGAAAGCTAGTTCTCTCATATTTCGAGCCCCAGGAGTGCGGCAGACTACTTTCTTGAGTGTTTCTTTGGATGAATCGAAAATAATAGACGCCTGCGTTATCTTTGAATTGGGCATCGTTTCCTTGAATACTCTCTTCAGTATTCTGTAAACTCCGTAATACCATCTGGGAATATTTCCGTTCTTCTTTTCGAAATGAAAAAGTGTTAGGAATGGTAATAGTTTTAATCGCCTACTACTAGCATATCATCGTGAAGTATGGCTATATGGTTTTTCAGTGGTAACTTTCATCTACTTGTGCAAGCGAAATAAAATTAAAGAATGTCATTTGGAGATGAATACTACCACTACTATTGTATCAAATCGCTTTCTCAACCATCTTTTGAACGGCATTTCAATCGGAGTTTCATTTGATTTGAGAACATTAATTTGTAAAGGCATGTTTATGTAAAAAAACAGGTTCTAGATTGAGGTGAAGCGTTGGAGTTGGAAATGGTGAATTTATCTGGAGGGAGGGTTTGTTCTTTTTATCTAAGGGGCTCATTCAGGATGAATATTCGTGGTCAGCGACGACGCAATATGAAAATAATTTTGAGGGAGTTCTTTTTTACTGTGCCTGACTATATTTTGGGTGGTTTAAACCCTTTGAGCCCACTTCCCAATCCAGTTCGCCACAGTCATTACGGGCTGGCGAAGACGCATTTAACCATCGTTTCATGTAGCACTGTTTCTTCCCTTTCAGAAAATCTAGAGTGTATTGGACTTTATTTCGCTTAAGTGTACTCTTGAAGTGCATTCACGCCCGCCCTCTCGAATGAGAGGAATTATGACCTGCTTTTTGATCGAAAGGATCGAATAAGCCAATCATAAGGCTACGCGCCATATTCCCCCATAACTGGATTGAGGGAGGGAGGGATGTTTTTTTGTGCGATAAATATGATTCTCGGCCTCCGACTCATAGAATTAATTCAATTGAAGGGAAACATCTTGTTTTTAATTTTTAGAAGCATACATATTTGTGCATACATTTCGGTGACGCCCTTGTAAATAGATCTAAAACACTTGGACAAACGAGTCTGATTGACTCGTGTCAAAGTCACGTCTTCCATTCTCCAAAATGTTAGATACCAAAATTCAATTTACTTATCGCATCAGGGTATAGTGAAAATTTGACTCATCGAAGGCTACTGAATGTCACTTCAGGTTTCGGAATGAAAAATATGAAAAGGTTCCTTTTTAAATACTCCATAGCAGTATTTTTGATTACCTAGTGAAATAATCAAACTCTAATGCATAAAATGCTCCTAGACGGAAGAAGGACATTCTCCATTGATTCCGTCCAGATCCGGTACCCATCTTTAGCGTAGGAAACAATATAAGCTGGCAATGATTTAATAAAGTCATTGCAACAAAAGTGAATCAAATGCACCATAATACAGTTGCAATTTGGTAAATTTTCAATGAGGTTCCATTTCTCGACATCGAATGGATACAGGTTAAAACATTCCTTTTCAGTATTTTATCAAATGTTTTGTGAAATGACTAATGGCAAAAAATCGGGAACTTGTACTCTATTTCTTATGCTTTCTACCGGATGTACCATGAATAGGGTAGTTTCCTTCATCAAAGAAAACGAAATGCATTGATTGCGATTCGTTACCCACCATTAGTGTATTCATAATATGCAAATTATTTTGTTTTATAAATACCAGTTTAGACGAATGGCAACGGTCAATTTTAACCTCACCCGATAAAGGCCAGATTGGCGCCCATGCGATTCCACTTCACGTGACGTCACAGGGACCTAGTTTCTACACGAGTAGATAGGAGTTTTACATTGTCTGAGATTACTAATGCATGCATGAGGCACAGAGCTCAGGGAAACATGTCTTAATAATCACACATTAAAAATACCAAGTTCGGAAAGTTTCCTTCGTTTGATAGGGTAATAATAATCCTTATTTATGCCAAGCGCTATCTGCTAGCAGCCTGCGTCGTATTAGCGCTCAAGCCTCCACCCCAAGGTCACCTCACACGGCGACAGCTGGAACCAGAAATGCGTCACACGGACTTTTCCCAGCATTCATACTTAGCCGTCGCGTTTTTTTCGCGCGCTTGAAATTTTTCACTTTTCATTTAATCGCGGAAAATATATATCGTCATTCGAAAATCTAAGAACGTGAAATGCGTACTCCAGGAGTAATAATCTTTCCATTAAGGCAATTAAAAAATTTTAGGAAACCACCCTATTGTTATTACAACTGAATGTAGAGCCAACTCAGAGTAACTTGAGGATGCTTGCGAATGATCAGGTTCAGAAATTTTATTCTTTAATTTCACTCAGAAATCCTGGCGAAATCCAAGAAGACGCCGGTGCTCGCTCAATGGTTTGTTACTCTTTGCTCGGTCGTAATTAGTCTTAACATACCAGCTTCAACGAAAGGAGGTATCATTTATATGGGATGCACAATTTGTGCATTGCGGGTGACTCCGTAAATGTTATCACCGTGACTAGTCCCGGTACGCTTAAGCATCATTTATCTGCATATAATACCACATGCTAACACAGTTACTGTACCCATAAATAAGCCAGCGATCATGATCGAGAATACTTCATCATACACCTTCGTGGTATTACTTCATTCACTACCGACAGAGTCGATTAGCTTAAATAATCGATATATTTCTTAATATTCTCGCGTTAAGAGAGCCCTTGAATTCGGAAAGGCTGTATGATATCTCATCTGGTCACTCGATGGAGTAGGGGTCCTTCATTTTGGTTGCCGCGCTTGTTCCATTAGCAAGACTCGCTGGACTCTTAACATCGTGGTTGTCCAAAAACACTTTAGGGGACATGATGAGTATATCACCAGAGACAGGCGAAACAGTGTATATATAAGACGTTTTTATCAATAGATAATCAAAATAAAAAGTCTACTGTGAGATTTGAGGTGGTAAAAATAAAAAAAATACTTCGGCTTTTCGATATTTACCCTACTCGTCTATCGCATAGATAGCCAGACGGCGAATTTTTACTCTAGTTGAAAATTACTTTTCCTCTGTCGTCCGATTGCTTCAATGCTGTTTTTTCACCATATACTTTCCTTGAGAGTGGAACAATAGACGATAGCTGTATCTTATCATCATTTTCATTTTATCTTATCAGGTTTCTGGTCGAATGATTTCTTTTGTTTCACCTTGATATCAGTTTTCCATAATTTTCACTTCCTTATATCATGTCTGGTGTCCTAGAATAAATATAACGTGCATTTGCAGTCATGAATAATTGTTAGAATCTTTGTGAGATGGCGGGTCAAGGAGAATAGACGAATGGTGAGGGTCAAACTGTAAGGAAAATAGAAATTTCTGCTGATCTCGGTCATTTTAAAGATAAATTGCCTGCATTTAATATCTTGTGCACGACGAGGTGGATGATTCCGTGGTGGTGGAGCATTCTCCTATTGGCAACAGGGAGTCATTCCGTTAAAAATTACCGAAAGAGCAACGCCAAATTCCCTCATGGCACAAATTCCCACTTCAAGGCAGTGGCGGATACAGAAAAAACTCAAGGGGGGCGCATAAGATATCTTTAGCAACTTTTCTTTTATCGCAATAAAAAAATGATCAAGGCACATGCAAAATTTAAGAAAGTTTCATTTAATCTGGTTATACACGTATACAAGAAAATGCCATCTTTTTATATTAAAAAAGTTACAATTGTGGCTCTGCAATGTTCGGCAATGCGGGCGGCTCCGCAAGGGGAGGGCGCCCCCCATATGTATCCGTCGCTACTTCAAGGAAATGATCCGAGGACGTTGATAATAGTTTCATAACTTGCAAACCGGATGAAGATATTTTCGAATTTTGGCCGAGAAGGTCAACTTTGCCGAGCACCCTCGAAGCTCGCTCATGTTACATCGCCGAGTGTCTCAGTGCCAAAACTTCACGTTGTCCCCCAAAATGGAGGCCATATGGAAGGCATTAGAATAATGTCACGGCTGAATGTCAATCGAGACCTTATCCTTCCCATTCTTGTCCATAAATAGGAATGTTATACAGGTTTTGGTTCTCAGGATGTTTGTTGACCCTAATATAATCGAGTGTTTTACCATGATTGAAATATTACCACAAGTTTCAATAATTATCTGCCGCTAGGTAAATGTAATCAATAAGGGAATAAGAATAATTTTGGCGGAAAAAAATTAAAAAGTCTAAATTAAGAGGCTGTTCTAGTACATTGGTGAAGTCAGCTTTCCAAAAATCGTATGTTTGTGCGATGTTAAAATGACCTCATTTATTCACATGGAAAAAATATCAGCTTGTTACTTCAAAAAAATGTATTCTACGATCTATTTACAAAAATGTTTAATTCACTATCCAAAAAATCTACCCTCGACACTTACTGTGTGAGATCGAGAAGGCGATAAAAAAGGCATCTTCTCGATAAGTAGGAAGAGGGGCGAGGCGAGTTTAATTTTATGAATGTTCTTGAGTGGATCAGTGGATGAATACTGCTCCGTATCAACAATGGACCTCAGTTTAGGCCAAATAAGATGTTTATTTCCACTTCGGCTTGGCTTTGTAAAAGAGTGTTTAAACTCAACTTAAACTCAACTGTCCCCTAAAATATTAGTTTTACACGATACCCAAGTGTACTATTTTGTGTATTGTTCGCATTAGTTGAATAATTCAGGGAATATAAACTCAAATTGCGGCCTAAAGTATTGAATCATACCACAGTCTATTATTAAGTTTAATGCTCGTAACGGTTGAATAATTTCATGTCATTTCTAGGAGATGTATTACGTATCCTTTGATTTCGAATTTGTGAATTCGGCATATCCTTAATTGTGGTGCCCGTCTGATAGGGTAATTGTCTTGATGGAAAAAATTGTTATTACCTTTGATGTAAAATATTAAAAAAGATATCACAAAATAGAATTATGCGTGAACATTAACATTCATGCGTTAACACATCGACCCTGAAAAAATTACCGTTTGTTGTCCTGAAGCTGCGAGCGACTCGATTAATACTAACATAAGAGGGTCAATAGAGACATAAGGCAGGTTCTGTTCCTTGTATGTTCTTGGGTGGATCACTCAATGAGTGCACCATGGCCCCGTATTAGGAACGATACTGCCCGTACCAATATCGAGCCTCGTTTTAGACCAAGATGGATCGCTATATTGACATCGGGAAGGCATTGAAAGGCGTGGTCCCTGGCTCGCATACGATATTATTTTTAACATCCCCTTCACTTGCAAGCGCGCACTCCGAAACGATCTTCACGGTCTATTGCGACTCTCGCCTGCTTGATATGCTGACGGTCGATCCGTCCTAGGATACCCCTTTCAGTGTCAAGCTGTACACATGCTCATAGGCCTTCTCCTCGCCCGTTTGTTTCCTACTGTAAGCAATTCTTCCAACCTTCCTCTTCCGGAATCTGGCGCGTCCGCTGAGCGTACACAAGCAGCTAATGCAACGCGTGGACCACTGCCAAGTTTTTCGTTTTCGACCGAGATAGGAGCAGCGTGCAGGCGTGAGTGAATTCTGTCAAATTGAGTGTTGCTAACATGTTCCGAATCGTTCGCAATAATTAGGTTCATGTTTCCGTGAAAATGGCCTCTGCTACGGTCGCAGTGAAATCGCTGAACATCATCATTAGTTTACAATCCTAAGATTGGTGAAATAAGATTTGATGCTTTACCGGCGAATAATGCGGGTAAACTTTTCTCAGGACTCCCATCGGGCTAAATTGACCATACTAGCCAACGTTACGAACTCCGACTCGGAGCTCATCCTCATGGCTGCTGAATGTCGTTTTATTGTTGAGTGTCGGAGTTCGGAACGCTGGCTAATATGGATAATTTAACCCGGTGGGAATCCCGAGAGGAGTTTACCCACAATCCTAAGTTTGGTTTGACGTAGCTCTCCGTTCTTCTCTGCTATTCGCTAGCTTTTTCATAGCGACGTATTCCTTCTCTTTCATATCATTTATAACCTGTCCTATGTAACTCATTCGAGATCCTCCCTTGCCCTTCTTCCCTTCCACTTGTCCCTATTGTTTTCATTGGGCCATCATTTCTTACATACGTTGTAAAAAAGATACTAATAATACGGTATTTGAAATTTATTTCACCAGCGTGAGGATAGGGGGAGGGAGTGACGAAATATTCTATTTTAAACGATTCTATTTCGCCCTACTTTAATATGTGAAATTCCATCACAAAATGGCTTTGGCACCTTAATTGATGATATTTTTTTCGATTAATTATTACATTTCTTGAAGAAAGTTTTGAAAAATATTAAATGAAATAAACAGGAAAATAGTGAGTGAATTATTTACTATAGATGTCACTATATTTTTGCGGATGATTTGCTTGAACTGGATGTTATTCAATGAAAGTTAACGTGCTTATGCTTCTAAGCGATGTCAAAGGAAATGGAAGATTAAATTAGGGCGCTATTAATAAATTTAATCTTGCAGCTGATAATACTCTACTCGGTTCATGTGGATGCTGAACAATAAGATTAAGGGAAAGGTTTATTAAAGCCATTTATCGGATTTCAGTGCGATGTTATCATAAAACTCATTGAACAGTGATTCGTTAAAGCCCGATAAGGCAGTAGAAATCATGACCTTTGCGTCAGCTGGCCAACGAGCTACCACCACGCTTGCTATGCATATAGACGCGTGCTGACAATAAATTCACTGCCGTACGTTGATTTTACTCCTTACATGTTATCACGTTCCTGGCTTTTTGCTTATTCCTTTACATTCTATATATTATGCGGTGAGACGAAGTAGTGTCATTTGCGTCACTTGTTATATAATAATATGTTGCCCATTATTCATATCATGGGGATACAGATGAGGGGAACCGGCTCTCTCGGCATTGCGAACAGAACTGCATTGTGATTTCACATCCCAACTACCGCGTCGAGCGGATTCCTGTTCGTGCAGCATCGAGCTAACAATAAGGATAGATGGAGCGCACTTCCTTGATTCACCTAGAGAGTCTTTTGAGCATCATAAACTAGATATAGAGAAACGGTTGGTACAAAGGGTGTTCGTAATTATCTTTCTCATTACATTCTCTATCCAGTAAATGGATAGAATATATAATATTTTTACGGTGGATGATATTTTCTTGGTAGGAAACAGAATACTACACGGTCGTATGAGCTCAAAACCACCTGTTGTTTCTTAAGTTTCTAAGCTCTTCACAGAAATTGAAGAGTAGATTTCTTCCAAGCCTTCACGGTGGCAGGGATCAATCTGATAGCATCGAAGTAGACCCTCAGGATGAGAAAAAATTCTACCATACTCAGCCAGGCCGAAAACCTTACCGGTCTTGCCATCTGAAGGCATCAAAATCCAAATGGGAGGAGTATAAATTCGCGCGTAGAGGTTTAAGATGACATCAATGCCTCTCAGCCGATCATATGTTGCCTTTTCTCGTGACGTAATACTTATTCAAAATTTACGCTATCTATCACCTTGAAATTTTCAGGGAATATTGGATGAGTCCTTTCCAAAATCTGCCTATATCTCATTTATAAAAATTTTCTTCTGAGAAAATCTGGGGCAAAATTTTCAAGTATTCAGCGTATTAAAGAGGAATTTACAATACTTCAAGAGGTGGTAAAAGAGAGTTTTAAGCATTTTTTGTCCTATAAACATGGGGTCGCAATGCATTAGTTACTGAGCTATGGTAACGCAAGCGTTTTGCTGCATGCATTTTGCAGTTACCAGTTTTAAAAACGCTGAATAACTTAATGTGCAGTTATGGGCAGGGATGTCGACTTACAAAAAATATTGGGGGGGCCCAAACCGGGGATCTTGCCCCGGTATAAGTAGTAAGTTTGAAGTTTTTTAAGCATTTTAGAGGAGTCATATAATCAACATTAGAACAACTCGAATCTCGATATCTGGGCCCCCTCAGGCCCCATGGAGTTGGCGCCACTGGTTATGGGAGGCCTTTAAAACTTGCTGATTGTGCTTGAGATATGTGTCATTCATTTTATGCTATCCACAAATAGAAAGGTAGCTTATTTTTACAATGAACTCGAATAATCGTAGACATTACAACTTTCCAAGGCGTAATTTTTACGATATGCAGTGGGTAATTAACTCTTTCTTAACTATTAATTTGGTTTCACGTGAGTAATTGCGGCGCCTACTCATTAAGAAGTAATTTTATCTCCCTTTTCCACCCGTACATTACTCTCATCACAACATTACCGTCCCCTTCCTGACGTGTTCCATTGAGAGATTTAAAAGGGTTGAAGACCGTCAGTCGTGGGAGAAAACCATCGCGGGATGATGAACACCCTGTTCCCCAATTTCTCGGGAGAGATTGTTATTTTTCAGCGTAATGTTATTTAAAGGAAGAATAAGGCATGTTTCATTGTCTAATGTTTTAAATTTTTCTTGATCCACGCCTAGACTTCATGATCAAAAGAAAAATTTCCCGTTGAAACGGAGATAAGTTTCTCATGACGATGCCGCCTCGATTTTGAAACACGTAGGTACGTAATAAAAATATATCATAGGGAGTATAAAGTGAGTTTTTAATCCATATTAATTCACTCAGGATTTGAATCCAGTTCTCCAACCGCACCGCAAATAGCGGTCCCCCGTTAGTAAAAAAGCTATCGGTTGAATTCAGACAGTTATATTCCATTACCGTAAGCATCGAAACAATACGGCCGAGAGAAAATAGTGGAAAAACCGTTGTTAATGCGTTAAGATAGCAGAACGGAGCGAATAGTAACGAGAGAAATGAAATGTGCTCCGGAAACCGTCAAGTTTCATTTATTAGGTCACAGCGTGCACCAGCTCCGAGTTGTTGACTCCCGTTAATCAAATTTGCGGCGCCTGGGGAATGTCACTTAGCCGACAACTCGAGCGGTCGAGGTCCATATATCTCTCCTTCGCCTCGCTTAGGGATGCACTCCGGCCGGACGACGCCTTCAAATCAGGTTCACGGCGAGAGAAGAGGAGGACGATTCTCGTGAATTGTCTGGATTTTATGCCTTCAACGACCTCCAATTATTGCGGTGGAATAATGTGTTTGTTTCTGGAGAATACGACTGAATAAGACTGTCATTTTTTTGCTCGGCCCTAACATTCCAGTAATTGTCTAACTTGAACAAGAGACGTCTCGGCTAAAATTCGTCTATACATTTTCGTTTACTTGTGAGTTTTTTCAAGGGAATATAAAGAATTTTCATTAATTGTATTACAATATATTATGAAGAGAACCTCATGTGTAGCATAACGTTCATCGGATGACACGTCGAAATTACATGCCCATTTCCCTAGTCATGAGAAGTTCAAATGCTTTTGAAACACAACCCAGCTTTAGCTATGCCTCGTATTTTAGCTGTATTTTATTACCTTTAGTTACCCTCGTATTACTTATATAGATATTTTTTATCCTTGCCTTGTTTTTTGGCAAAATAAAGAACTAAAACAGTTAAATATTTTGCAAAGAAGAATATATTGCCAAACGCTTAAAATTTTAGCCACCCTACTAATCCGTGGTAATCTTATTCAGTACTGCCTTGCATGTTTTACAAATGCTAATGAAATATTATCGGATGTGCGTGTTAGCTAGAGTCTTGGCTTCCTCTTCCGTATGCCCATGCTCGTATTCCGGCGTTGGTGAACGTTTTACATCGGAAGCCCGGCTCGTTGCGGAGGATCCTTGAATCACAGTGCTCCGTCCGTCGGATGGGACGTTATGCCGTGGTCCCCTTGGCGCCTTTCGTTAAGATATGTCTGCCATTGACGCCGGGCATCTCTCTACCCTTCCATTCTCCTCCATTGGCGCAAATGGCCTTAGCTCTCATTTGTCAGTCGCCTATTTCCAACGCCACGCCAACTGCCAATAAAGAACAGCGTATCGTTAGATGGACTCCTCTGGACTGAATACATCACCCTCATGGCAAATATTCAGCTGCTTACCAAATTGTCAACAACGCCCACCTGTAGCGGGAGGAGACTGCCTGGCGAAGTGGAAGGGTAGAGCGGGCTCTTCGAAATGTGTTGATCGTGTTTGAGGTTTCGCAGCCCGTCCCCCCCACGAAGCGACGTCCAAATATACCTATTGAGGCACTCTTATCTATTGCGTCGCAGTGGAGTATCCTATCGAATAACGTTTTATTTACAGATACTTGTTTAAATTCGAGATGTGTGCTGTAAGACTTCTTATAAATGCCAATAATCTGTTAAGTTCATGCGTAAGTGTACCACCCACTGAGATCCCCTCAATCAAATGTCCTGAGTCTGGATAAAAGAAAAAAGGCGAAAGTTACGAGACATATATTGCCAAAGAAAACTAGCCAATTGTGATTTTGTCATGTGCGAGAACTTTTACAGCGAATAGTACCTACTAATGAGATTCTCTCAGGCTTGTCTCCACGTAAGAAAATTGAATGCAGCCAACTCATTTAACCGTAAGTATTTTATCAATTACGTTTTTATGCTTCATCTAGCGTATGGCTGCTTCTAATTTTCTTGCTCGATTGTCAGGGACTAAGTCAGCATGAAATTCGGGGGAGGTGGTCATGGTCTGGATCTGGGGAGTAAGGAATACCCCACGGGAGAGAGGGGCGTTCTCCCGTGTATAATTTTTAAAACATCCAATTTTACGCATTTTAGAGCCTAAATTTTCATTTTATTCTCAACAACGGATGAAAATGAACATTTTTAGGAATTCAAGAAGTTTAACAATAGAGATGAAATAGGTAGCCAACTTGAATTTTAATAATGATGAACTTTTTGTATCTCACACAACAGAAAATGTCGAAATGATTCATTGGAAAAATTTTCCTCCTTTTCAAGGATACAAAAGCTTTTAAACTTATAAAAATAAAAAAATGATGAAATTTGGGGTGGAGGTCATGACTACTGTGACCCCCCCCCCCCCCTAAATCCTCATCATCATCATTAGTCAACAATCATAAGATTGGTTTGACGCAGCTCTCCATTTCTCTCTCCTATCCGCTAATCTCTTCATAGCTACATATTTATTCTCTTTTACATCCTTTATAACCTGTCCGATATAACTCATTCGGGGCCGTCCCTTGCCCTTTTCCCCTTCCACTTGTCCTTCAACGATTGTCTTCATCAAACCATCGTGCCTCAAAATGTGGCCAACTAAGTTGTCCCTTCTTCTGCTTAATGTTTTTAGGAGGCTTCTCTTTTCTCCTACTCTCCTTAGCACTTCCTGGTTACTCACACGGTCAATCCATTTTATCTTCATCATTCTTCGGTAGCACCACATTTCGAATGCTTCCACTCTTGACTTCTCTGCTGCTGTCAACGTCCAAGCCTCGCTTCCATAGAGAAACATACTCCATATGTAGCATCTGATGAATGTTTCCTTACTTCTATGCTGGTATTTTCAGCTGTAAGAAGATTCTTCTTTTTGTAGAAAGCCCTCTTCGCGTGCGCTATTCTACTGTGTATTTCTTTCTTGCTCCGTCCATCGCTGGTAATTCGGCCTCCCAGGTAAGAGAACTCGTTCACCTCTTCAAGCTTATGCTGTCCTAGGTTGATGTTTGTTTTAGCCTCCTCTCTTTTGCTGCAAACTAATATCTTAGTCTTCTTTTTGTTGATTTTCAGCTGATATCTGGCCATTGTCCTTTCCATGTTTGTCAACGTCTTCTTCAAATCCTTCTCTGTCTCAGCTATGACTGCTATGTCGTCAGCAAATCGCAGCATACTAATTTTTTCTCCGTGGATATTGACACCCGAAGCTTTCTGCTTGATTTCGTTGATGGCTTTCTCTATGTAAACATTAAAAATTAAGGGAGAAAGCGCACAACCTTGTCTCACCCCTTTTCTTATTCTCGCTTCTGCACCGTTTGGTCCACATTTGATCACAGCTACTTGGTTTTTATAAAAACAATGAATAATTCTACGATCATTGTAGAGTACGCCGATTTCTTTCAAAATTCTAAGCATTGAATTCCATTCCACGTTATCAAAGGCCTTCTCTAAATCGACAAATGCTATGAAGGTTGGTTTGTTTTTCTCCATTCTCTTCTCTATGATCATCCTAAGAACCAAAATTGCTTCCCTTGTGCCCCTGCTTTTCCTAAATCCGAATTGGTCCTCATCCAGGAATTCTTCTGCTCTTCGTTCAATTCTCCTGTAAATGATTCTTGTCAGAATCTTCGACGCATGTGTCGTCAGGCTTATGGTCCTAAATTCTTCGCACTTCTCAGCTCTCTTCTTTTTGCGTATGGGAATGATTATGTTCTTCTCGAAGTCTCTAGGTAAATCTCCTGTTGAGTACATATCGCAGATAGTTTTATACAGTTAAGACCTTTTCTCCTGCATTTTTATTAACTCTGCTGGAATGTCATCTATTCCTGAGGCCTTATTCTTTCACAGGTCTCTAATTGCAGCGTCAAATTCCGATCTTAAGATGCTTGCTCCAATGTCATCCTTTTCAACTTGACTTTCCTCTTCGATAACTTTTGAGCTAAGCTTGCTTCCGTTGTATAATTCCTCCAGGTATTCCTTCCATCTCTCGGCTTTGTCTTCGTTTTCAATTAGAATATTTCCATTCCTGTCACTTATGCTATTACATTTTGTGTTTCGTTCCTTGAAATGGTTCCTCACTATTCTATAGGCCGCTTCCACTTTCCCTTTTACGAGGTTATTTTGTACGTCCTCACATATGTTCCTCATCCACGCTTCTCTGGCTTTCCTCGCTTGGCGGCAAATCTCGTTCCTTATTCTCTTGTAGCAAGCCTGTCCTTCCTCAGTATTCGTATTCTTATACTTTCTCCTTTCTTCAATGAGGTCTAGGATTTCATCCGTGATCCATTGCTTTTTCTTAACACATTTTCTTATCCCTAGAACTTCTCTATTGACCTCCTGAAATCCTCTTTTTATGGTAGTCCAGTTATTCTCAACTGAGTTTTCAGACTGATCTAGTCCTATCTTGCGCTCCACTACTTCTTGAAAGGCCTGTTGATTTTTTGGCTCCTTAAGTTTCTCTAATTTCCAGGTGTTCTTTGCTGATTTCTTCAATTTATTGAATTTCAGATGGCATTTCATCATCACTAGATTATGATCACTGTCGATATCTGCCCCCGGGTAGCTTTTAAGTCCTTTATCTGGTTTCTAAACCTCTGCTTCACTAAAATATAGTCTAGTTGAAATCTTCTTTTGTCTCCTGGCATTTTCCATGTGTATCTTCTTCGCATGTGATTCTTAAATAGTGTTGGCAACCACTAATTTGTGTTCTGTGCAGAACTCTAACAGCCTTTCTCCTCTTTCATTTCTATTTCCTAATCCATATTTTCCGGTTATTCTTCCATCCTGGCCTTCGCCGACGACAGCGTTCCAATCACCTAAAACAATTAGGTTTTCTTCACCCCTTACCTTTTTGATTACTTCCTTTATATCATCGTAGACGTCTTCAACTTCTTCATCCTCGTAGTCTGTCGTGGGCATGTAGACCTGTACCACTACGGTATCTACCGGCTTAGTCTCTATCTTCACCATAACTATCCTTTCATTGTACTGTAGGAAGCTTTTCACACGCATTCCGGCGCTCTTTCTGAGCATTATCCCAACCCCAGCATTACCGTTCAGGGATCCTGTGTGTATAATCCTATAGCTTCCACTCCAAAAGTCTCCCTCCTCAGGCCATTTCATTTCGCTGATTCCTAGCACGTCGATATTCAATCTTTCCATTTCCACTTTAAGGTTTTCTAGCTTACCGCAAGTCCTGAGTGATCTCACGTTCCATGTACCTATCCTCATAACTTTATCACAATTGACCGATGTACCCTCTCGGGTAGTCCCCGCCCGGAGATCCGAATGGGGGACTAGTTTACCTCCGGAATTTTTTACCTGAGAGAATTCCATCATGTCAGACAATTTAAAGTTGGAGTAGCTGCGCCTCCTCGGGATAATAATGTGGTGGTTTCCCCTTGCCTTCCACATCGCGGTACTACAGCCGTTAAAGTAAATGTTACCACGCCTGAAGAGCAATGAGTGTCGCTGTACTGACCATCGTGATCTCCACCTTCACTCATATGCTGCCCTCCCCTCCGGGTGATGTGAGGCGTAATTGCTGGCGGCCTCTCATCGCCAAGTCACGGTATCTTCACAGGTTTAGTGTATCATTTAGATGGCCTATCTCACCCAGGGATAGACCCATACCACCTCGGATAACCGCTGTTTTTTGTCCACGACTGCTTATTCGACAAGTAAACTTGCTTATATCGCAGCTAACCTCTATATCTAGAGGTTGACCCACCATCCGCAACCCGGTGGACGCACTCGGTGCCTTAAAGATCAGCCGCGAGCCCTAAATCCTATTATTATAAATCCGCCACTGTCGGTGAGCAGCCCGAGAGAAATTCGTTAATAAAACTATTGTCTTTCTCAATTGTCCCCTGAAGTTCGTCTTCGAGTTACGGAAGCTAATGGTGCCGGATGGAGTTCTGTCCCCATCAAGTATTTCCTGAGGGTGATGATAATGTTGTGTGGCGACATATTCAAGACACATGCAACGGGAAGTGAATCAGTGTCGGAATAATGGGATAGAAAATGATTTTAAGTCTTTTTTCCCATGAAAGATGAGCGTGCGTTCAGCTGGCGTTAGTTTTTGTTTAGTTGCCGGTCATGAGTAGCTGAGGATGTCATTGTAGCAGTCCAAGTAATGCCAGCCCCCTTGGTGCCGGTGAAAATTCCAAGCCCGCTAATCTCAGTGCCCGAGATTCATGTCCCTCCTGGATGAGTTTTCTCCGCCTAAAACCTGATGTCAAGTCAAGCCTATTGAGATTCCATTTGGAAGCGATATAATACAATCCACCTGGAAGCGTCGAAAATCCACTTACACCGGACAAAATTTGACACTGGACGACCCAATTTTTGTTTAACCTCGCCTCTCCACATTACTCAGAAATAGGAGAGTATTTTCCTTTTGAGCCTTTACAGTAACTGCGACAATTATGCACACCCTCTATGGGAAATAAATCTACCATATCAGAGAAGATAGAAGGACTTATCGATAGTGTGTTCTTCCATGTAGAGGAACCCCAAATCTTTCGTAGCTGTTAATTCGTCCGTGAAAGGGGGCGTCGCGTCGGAACTCTATTTTTGGGATTTTGGCTGATTATGATGAGGGCCCGGCTTTTAAGATTTCAGAAGAGTCCATTTAGAAGGGCCCTCTCCGCCTGAAACGGCCCGGAGAAACTTCTGCGGCCGAGAAAGGGGAAATTTCGGTGTTTTCTGATACACACCCGCGACGCCGCTATCGTTGAATCCATTTGAATCCGTTGAATCAATCGCGCATTTCTCGTCAACGTAGCTCTCATGATCCCGCTCAGTTCTGCCGGGGAAGTCTCCGCTTTCCGCGCAGTCCCTCCACCGCGCCGGTCCCCCTCGGTGACTATGCTATGCCCCGTGTCCGCGCGGAGGTCACTCAATCGGCGCCCGGTTGTGGTAGGATCGGTTAAAGACGAAGGCGGAGTCGCCAGCAAGAGAGCGCCACGCTGAATCAATCCGAGGGACGCCGGCCTTCCTCCCGAGACAACTGTGCGGCCGAGTGCGCGACCGCGGCGGAGCAAAAAGCGCGGGCCGGAACGCCGCGTCCTCACGCCCGTGCTGTTGTTGTTGTCGCTCTGTGTGTCCGTGGATGGGGAAAAGATTAGATTGGGCGCAAGGGGGTAAGCGGAAGGAAGAAGACGGGATGAGTGTCAAAGGAGAGGGGGGCGTGGAGAGAGAGAGGGTTTGGCGAGGGCAGGAGTGGGTAGAGAAAGGGGTGATTCCCGCGGTAGGAAGGACGGCTTCTCGGAAGAGGGGGGGGAATGGGCGAAAGGGAGGGGAGAGGGTGGGGAAACGGAGTGGGAGAGGGAGGGGTGGGAAGAGGATAAGGGATCACTCCGGCCGTCCCAATGGAAGACCGATGATTTCACAGTTCGTCTCCGTGAAAAGCACACGTTCTCTCGCGTTCGTCTCATGATACGGATGGACTGCGGTACGCACCACTGCATGCGGCATATTCAACCGTTCAAAGTGTTTCAGGCTCACTCGTTCGCCATACGGAATTGTCGGAGTAAAGGACCTTCATTATGGAGGAAACAAGGTACGTGAACTTCTACAGTTCTCTCGAGCTGAGGTGTCCTTGGGGTGCCTATGTTTACTTTTCTCTGTCCGGTGTCCAAGTGGTTGCACAGCCGGCACTCGCGAAGGGAGCGTCCGCGACCAGACGCGGTTTTTCATAACCCGGAAAAAATCCATCAGAAAGCGTTCCCATCTCCGCATTATTTTGCTCCCTCTGTATGGTTCCTTAGAGACTAGGCTTCATTCTTCGAGTGTCATAAATAATTTGCCGATTCCTATTAGTAGTTTTTCTTACAGTGCGTTTCTAGCCATTCTACCTTAACCTAAAAGTGTGTCTATTTCTATTTCATCGTATTCAGCGGTATGCTTCAGATTTATCTTCATAATAGTCGTGTTTTTTCCTCCGTCGAGTAACTAAAAATTTCTATGTTCAGAGCTGTATTATTGGTGTTATTTTATTTCCTCCATGTATAATTTTTCTACTTGAAAGCCGGTTGTTATTCCTATTATTTCATGGGCGTCATTCAAACATAGCATTGTATGTTGGTGAGAAAATAGATAGTGGTCTATCTCTGCTCATACAGTCATAGGAGTGGCTGCTCATGATCTCATGAAAAACGGAATTGCTCTATGCTAGTAGGCTAATTGCTATAGGATGGTATTATTTAGCTAGGCTTATAGTTTTTGAATGGTATTCGCAAGGTCTTTTCTTGCTTGCATCGTTAATATTTTCCATTGTTTTACTGGGACGGATGTATCAAGAGCTTCGTTCTTATCGCGAGGCAAATTCTTTTTATAATTTTCCACATTGGGTATCATCGTGTTGCGGTGAAGGAAGCATGATATTTTTCCTACTTTTCTGTAGTTAGGATTTTAAAAACTCGGATAAATTGTGTTATTGGATTAACATTTATGGCAAACCGGAATGATAATTTTCGTGCTACGCTCGCTTCGTCGCAATATACCCGATGGATTTATTAATCATCCATTGTCTTAGCAATTTCTTTCTCTCATCAATCCACGAGTGTTTCGTGATGAAAAGCTCACGTTCCGTCAGCTGGCCGCAGTTACGGTTGTGACTCAGGCAAACACGACAACGGCGCATGCCGGTTCGGCTCCGCTGCAGCAACAGCGGGAGCGCAGCCAGTATATTTAGGAACGTAGTGTTTCTGTGATCCCTCTCGTCGCTCAGCTGTTGGCGCATCCCTTGCGCCAGACCATTCTCGAAACTCTTAGGAAACATGCCGAGTTGTTTTTATTCGACTCCCGGCTTCCTTTTTACCTGCTCTTTTTTTTGGTCATCATTAATATCCTGTTAGGAGGAGATATTAGTGTCTATATTATAGCATCAATGGACAAATGGTCACAACTTTTTTATTATCATACTACCGATAACGGCGCATCATGGGCTTTTACATCGGGATTTTTTCAATAGTCAGCAATTACACATGCACGAACAATCAAGCAGTGGCGGATACAGATGGGGGGCGCAGGGGGCGCGCGCCCCCCCTTTGCGGGGCCACCCGTATTGCCAAACATAGCAGAACCATAATTTTAACTTTTTTATATCATAAGATGGCATTGTCTTGAATGTGTGTTAAATCACTTTAGTTAAAATTTCTGAAGCTCTGCATGTGACTTGATTATTTTTTATTGCGATAAAAGTAAAGGTAACTCAATATGTCTTTTGCGCCCCCCCTTGAATTTTCTCTGTATCCGCCACTGCAATCATGCCCTGTATAAGCACCACCTACCCAGGCGGGACTTGAACCCGCGAATTCTTGTTTAGCAGGCGAGACCTTACCCCTTCGCCACTTATGTCAGCAATAATTTCATTTGTGTCATGTGTTTCGTGACTAATTCATAATCTCTCGATTATGAGGAATTCATTTGTCCAGTCCTGCCAAGATGAGACGATTGTTTCATTGAATTTCATAAAATTTTAGAGTAATGGAAGCGATCTAGTATAGGCCGTTGCCTATCATTAAGGTTGTTGTGGCTTATATAGGGTCCCAGTACTTTTTATTTAGCCTCTATGTTGAAATAAGTGCTTGTTTTAGTCTCCCTTTGTGTATGGATTAGCCCCTAATTCATGTTGGTTATGTTATTCTGCTCTGCCTCACCCCCTTCTCCCTTCTTCGTGCTCGTGGTAGGGTTCGATGCTCAACCACCCTACTGCTTCGCGGCCGGATCATTTTCAACGTGGCTTCTGCGACTAGCTTGAGACTTAGGCTTTCCTTGCCACTTAGAAATTTCATATAGTTGATGTAGATAATTAACGTGTTAAATTTTCAATTGATAAACCAGGATTGTCCATCTTTATCGGTCCTCTTGGATATCTAATTTCCACTTCTTAACGTTATGTGGTTTACGCGGAGCACCACTCGAACTCAGAGGCGTATTAAACTTGAGGACGCAAGAGAGGGTAAGGGTACCCCCGAAATAAAAAAGTTGCGTTTAAGCTCCCAACTAATCACCGCCTAGAGCTGTCTTATCCACCTACTACTATTACTATATAACTTCCTTAATTTTTATTGAGACATCGCATTTATTTTAAATGTAAAATATCGCGGTTTTCCGTTAATAGGTACTTAAAATTGTTTCACTTAACCGTTATTGATCTTGCCCTTCTTCCAAAATATTTCTGTAGTAAACGCTACTAATTGGAGTTGTACGTCAACTATCCGTCAACGAAGCCCCATTTCACAGAATCGACCTGATTCTGTCTTTGGTGAAATAAGCATCCCTGTGCGAATAAACGGTAAGTGTATCATTTGCCTCTTCTGTGAAGTATTGGCTGTTCGATGCGAAGAATCGAAGTAGTTCCCTTCGAGAATGATAATTCTGCGAATCGTTGGTCTCAGAGTCCCGACTAAAATTAGGCGCGCTGCTAAGAAGTTTGTAAATCTTGGAAGTGGGCCGAGGTTAAGTACTTGCCTCAATTCTAATGCCAAACAGCACCGGCGTCGCGAGATGAAGCGCGAGAAATATTTATGCGTCCTTAAATGTCCTTTACGGCAATCGTGCGGAAGCCGAACGGAAGTGCGGGGCAGTTTTGGGATCGCCTCGCATGTGCCACGAACCCCCACGATGTTTGTCCTCGTTTATCATTTGTACTGTCGCCCCTCCCGCGTGTAAACATTTTCCACAGTAGTTTGTCATCTCGCATCCAGTTCTCAAGGACTCACATGGCGAAGCAAACTAATGAACAAAGAACTGCCTATGGTATAATATTAAACCCTGTGGAAAATAATTTTCGTTGTGTTCCGCATCTTTTAGCCCGATATAGTATTGTGTTGTTCTTGGTTCTTCAGTCAAGCCTGAAGTTAAAATTCGGTGAAGAATCAGATGACGGATCCGCCTTAATCACATTTCCTCAAAACGGAGAAAACGTTATCTCTGTAGCCAAGTAACTGAACCAGCTCCTCCTTCAGCTGACATGCTGCTCCGAATGAGGAAAAAATGAGAAAATCAGGTGTAAATTTAAAATCTCACCCACATTGAATGCAATCTTAACTAAGCGCCTAATAATGTGTTGCATATTGCCTAGGCTCCCAGGAAATTCAGCCGATTTTATGTCTGGATCCTCTTTTGGTGGTAAGACAGAGACCATCAAGCGGCCCGAAGTATACATATGTGGTATATTAATGGGCATAACATTTCACTAACCTCATTGGAGGTTCTATTTCGATTGCGATTGCGGTGGAAATTATTTCCAGGAAAATTGTGATCACCTCTTAAAGATGCAGAGAGCTGTTAGCAGTAGGTTTGTCTATCCGTTGAATGGGATCTTAATTTCATGACACTTTTAACATTTGATTATATTTTTGTAATAAAATTTTGAAGGATATTCCAACCTCACCAATTAATGTTCTCGGTTTTTCACATTAGGCCAAGGAAATATGCTTTTCGTATTATGGCTGTCTAGTCCAGCCCATCTGCGGTAAACGCAAAACTTTTTAAGCTTCATTTTCAATTGATGTTACCTTAAGAGGTCTTAGCCTGCGGAGTGGTGGGATCAAGGGGTTCAGACTCCTCCAAAACAGTTGGGAGTGAACAACCTGAATTAAAGCTCCAAATGAACCCTTCTCCTCCCTCAAATCCCTATTAAATTATGTGGCTCCACCCTTGCAATCAACAATTTAACTCTCAAACTGCTGGTTGGACGCTTGAGCACAAAATCAATCTGCAAGATTCGGTTTGATGTGTTTTGTCCATTTTTCCTTAAGCACAGAGGAATTGGATTTTGAAAATTTCATATCCTGAATATAATGGTCACTTTCCGTAAGTGAAAGTTCATTTCTTTGATATTCCAAAAAATAGCATCAATTTTGTGGTTTTTAATTGCAATAAGTGTGCCTGTGGGGAACAAATGTAAACATTTATTTTTATTCATCAGTAGCCACTGTCACTTTTCCTGTTGAGGATTCTCCTGGCATCACTTGTGATACTGGCTAACAAATTTATTATCTAGTTTGTATCCATATGCTGTTGTTAAGTGCAAGACTAATTAAAATTACTTTTTTATTGTGGTCTTTTCTTGGAAGCTTGACTGTTTGCCATTGTTTTTGTTCTTTGGTTATAAATAATTTTTTGTAAAAATTTAACAAAATTTTAATTGAGGATGGTGAATATATGAAATCATTTTTCTTATTCTGAAAATCCTAATTTTTCCTTTGCAGTCTTTGAGGAAATAGAATTTAATCTGTCTGTCATGGGAATCTTGGGACATTCATCAAAAAAGTTAATCATTTCATACCTTGCTGATCATTTAATAACCAAACTGGTTGTGCAAGGTAGTGGAACGGTACATTTATTTCCTTGATTAGTGGAACACTGTTTATTAAACAAGCGTGAATGTCAGGAATGAATGGGAAATATTAATATTAATCTATTACTGACAAGGTCTCTTTTTTTTACTGATCACAGGAAGTTGCAGCCTGATAGCAAGGCTATAATCTGCCCCGCAAAAGGAAAGGCAAAAGAAGCTCTCCTTGGCGAGAAGAAGCCTGAATTACGACCTGTTCGCGGAAGTGCCTTGAGACAAATTTTGGTGGCCTTTGTGGCCAATATTGGTACCATCAATACTGGAATGGTGTTTGGATTCTCCGCTGTAGCCATTCCTCAGATGGAAATGCCAAACTCAACCCTGCCAATCAACGAGGAACAAGCATCATGGGTTGGTGAGTAATTTAATTAGTAAAGACGTTGCAAATATTTGCTGTTTGAATTGAGCCTGTACATTATTGATAATATTTTGTTGCTGTAGTTCACCATCTTAAATATTTTTGAGGATAATTTTTAAAGAAAAATATTTGTAATAGCATTCGTACATTGTTCCTCATATGATATTTGAAAAGGGTTTTTTTTTTGTGTTAAAATAAAAATTCAGTTTTTGAGACTTGACAGTCATCATTTCCATTGATATGTCATACTGATCATTTAAATACTACTTAAATATTTTGTGCTCACAGTTTTTAAATGCTTAAGTTTGCTTTCTGTTCTAATAGTAATTTGCTTCATTTAATCCGTCAGCATCTCTTTCATCTATCTCTACTCCAATTGGCTGCCTTCTCAGTGGATGGCTGATGGATGCATTGGGTCGTAGAGCAGCACTTATAATGGTTGAAGTTCCTCTACTTGTGGGATGGATACTAATTGCAATGGCTAATAATCTACCATTGCTTTATGCTGGTAGATTAGTTGTAGGATTTGGGTCTGGCCTGGTGGGAGCTCCTGCGAGGTGAGAATTTATTGCATATGATTTGCAAAACCAACCTCAATCCTTTTTTCTGACCTCAATCTCCCTTTTGTAATAGCTTGTTATAAAAATAATGGTCAGTGTAGTCGCATCTTGAATCAAGATGATGATGAATTTCCTCCCATAAGTTGAAATCATGTTTCTTTGCTCTTTGATCTTAATGCAATAATTTTACAATCATTCTGTATCGAAAAAAGTCTTCGTTGGTGAATAATTACTGACTAGTACAATGGTGAGCTCTATTCCTCTCAAATTTTCAAGCTTATAGTGGCTCGAATAAATTGTTTACAAATTCCTCTCCCTTTTTGGCACACATCCTGCCCCAAATACCATCCTTATAATCTTTTTCTGCTCTCATTCTGCAACCTTGATTTAAAATTTCATTTTTTAATCCAGGGCATCCCCTCCTATTCACTCTGAACGAATTTTATAGGACATGTGAGAATTTCCTTTTTCTGTTGTTATTGATTGGAATTTAATGCAACAGAAACATTTTAATGCCAACTTGAGGCTTGTAGCTTCTATTCATCCATTTCTGGCCTAAAATATTTTCCTTAAGGCTTTTTACACGGGGCACGTCATTGCATAATCTGACGAATGTATGAAGGCTCTGTCAAAATTACATCATGTAAAGTGGTGAATTGACACACCGCATGCAAGAATGTGTGGATGCAAGATGACAAAATAGGCCCTGCTCTAATTTGGAGCTCACATTCTTGCAATTTCAAAAATGTTTTCTGTGCTAACCTGCGCTATGACATGCTTCATGTAAAACAGTCTTTACAATTACTATCTATTCATCGGAAAAAAATGTTGGAAATTTATGGCAAAAATATTGAAGCCCTTTGTTCATTTTATCATATGAGCTAGATGCATATCCAATAAATATGTATGAGATTAGGGTCTTGTTAAACACTGAATATGAAGAAATATTATGAAGGTAGTTTTTTTTCAACTTCTAATTCTTAAGAATAAATGCCACACTGGCAACAAGCTTTTGTTTCGTGCAGTGGATGACTTTGGGTCCTTTGTGCCACACTCACTGTCACTTTCAAGCATAAGTTGTCAGTCTATGCTGAGAAGTGGTCACGTAAACATGACTGTCTCAACTGACTCTTCAACCAAGCGCATACTGTGAAGAAGTAACCACTAAAATCATCAAATGGCTTCAACTAGGACTGTTTTACCTTAATGCCATTGAAAGAGTAGAATTTTTGAAGCAACAATTAGTGGAGATGAGGTACGGGTTCCATGTGACACAACTGAAACAAAGCAATAATCAGATAAACAATCGATGCCTCAAAAAAATTCACTAAGCAAACCAAGGAAAATGAGATAAACCTTCAACAATCTGTCGGTTAAGGCCACCTTGTTTGTGAAACCAAAAAGATGTGTTGCTTGTGAATGTCAGGCTGCTGGAATAGCAATAAATGTAGCTGTTTAGGGTGAAACATAACGTTGATTTACAGGGTCATTCAAAGCTAAAGGGGAGGCATGCTGTCCTATGAATTTGCTTTGATCTATGGCATCACCAGTCCTCATAGCTCTGGTGCTTCCCAACAGATCTTTGAACATTTTTAACAGTCACCTGGCATTTTTGACCACATGCCATACAGTCCTGACTTAGCACCCAGTGACTTCAATCTTTTTGCCGAAATGAATATTTAGAGGGCCAAGGTTTTCAAACAGATGATGAGCTTCATGAATACATAAAACTCATAAAAATTCATTTGAGGTAACATTTTATTAAAAGGGTGTTATAAAGATTGTGCATAGGTGTGACCAATGTCTCAATCGCTCAGGTGATGATGTTGAACAGTTCCCTCCAGTGTGTGTAGATTTTAGATATGAAATAATTTTAAATCATGTACTTTGTCTTCTATTTGTGGCCTGTCTGAGGCTGAAAAAAACAGCTTCCATTGATGAGACAAATATTTAAAAAAAAATTAGGGCAGGAATTTAAAGTCTAATTAAAAATGTTCATTAATGCATTGTGATTTCTAATTGTGGTATGTTATTCTTGTATTTTTTGTGCTGTCTTTTCACTACTTAGCATTTTGTAATTGTTTAATGTGTCATTTAATGTAAGAAATTTAACTAGCTGTAAATTGTTAATTATTGCACAGGGTTTACACTGCAGAAGCCACTCAGCCCCATCTCCGTGGAATGCTCTCTGCTCTGGCATCATTAGGAGTGTCATTTGGTGTCCTCTTCATGTATGCTCTGGGTGCCTGTTTGCCAAATTGGAGGCACTGCGCAGGAGTGAGTGCAGCTGTGCCCCTGGTGGCCTTAGTGTTGGCAGCTGTGGCTGCGCCTGAGACCCCATCTTGGTTGATTGCTCATGGCCGCACAAAAGAAGCACGTTGTTCTCTTGCTCGACTCAGGGGAGATGTCTGTGACCTTGATGGCGAA
Source organism: Ischnura elegans (assembly GCF_921293095.1). NCBI lineage: Eukaryota > Metazoa > Arthropoda > Insecta > Odonata > Coenagrionidae > Ischnura > Ischnura elegans. Next base: position 92,370,741 of record NC_060249.1, read on the forward strand.
TTGGACCAATTAGCTCGAGGGTATGTTTTCCTTTTACCTGCAAGCATTCCTGTTTTTGTATTGATGCTTGATACATTGTATAACCCTACTTTGTTTTATAGTGTGTTGCCTTATTTTTTTAAAGTGAAAGGAAGATCATGTAAGATTAAGTTGCCAACACTCCTGTATTTCATGGGAGGTCCTATGATTTAAAATTATACTCTATACGTCACTGACATTAGCATCTTTCATATCATCAGTTAAAACAATGACAAGCATGCATTCATATACTTTGTAGGTTTTTGAGAGAATGCAGAATGATTTACACTCCAATCATACTTTTAAATATGTGTTGTGGTGTTAATGGGCAGTAATACAATCTGTAAGTCATTTCACCACTGATCTTTCAATTCAGACATATGTATTGTTGCTGAAACTTAAAATTATTTGTGATCCAATCTGAGCCCATCTTAATGAACTTGTTTTCTCTAGGAGTGTGTTTATCAGTCAGAAACATCTCTTGTGAAGCAATTTGCTGCATGGTGTTACCTATTTACTGTTTTAAAACTGCCCCCTTTATCACTTAAGGTTTTTCAAATGTATGTATCTCTCTTACATTGTGGGGTAAAAATGATTTTTGCACATCAACTGGGGAAATAGTAGCCTTGAGAGTAATGTGGTTTATTTAAAAAACTGTTTGTTTGAGCTGGAATGGGATTCACCTTTAGGTAGTGGCTTCTTGGAAGCCCATATTCCCTGTCATTGTCATCCGTGATGGACCACAAGGGCCTAACATTTAGCACCTTTGAACCTCGATAAAATTCAATGGGAATTAAAGAACGTCTATAGCAAAGTGGTTTGCAAAGTGGCCTGGAAATCCTAAGTTCCGTGGTTCAATTCCCAGTTCAGGGGAAATTTTTCTCATGGCAAGTAAATGGTAGTAATGATAATTCTTTTATCATATAAAATTTCATGCAAATCTGTAATAAATTTATATTACTCCTTTTCATGACAACTTTCTGTAATTTATTTTATTTTTAGAAGCAGCATCAGTGCAGGAGTTGGCAAAGGCCGAAGCCAAATGGGACCGCTAAATGGTCAAAATGCAGAGCCTGAGCCTATTATGACAGCGCTATTCAAAAAATCATCACTATGGCCTTTGGGTATCCTTGTGGCATACTTTGTTATATACCAATGGTCAGGGGTTAATGCTGTGACATTTTATGCTGTGGAAGTTGTAAGAATGGCTGGTAAGTCATTTTTAAGAGTACCTAACATGTTTAATATGCCCTCGGTTTTTGTGCCTTGTCCTGATTTAAATAAAATTGATCTTGGCTATTACTATTGATGATAAAGTGACAGGAGTGTAATATGCTCATAATCCATGAACAACATTTGCTAAAATTTTTATCAACATCAAATATTTATGTATTTGTTTTTCATTTCATATGTTGTTTTTTATCCTATGATTCATTTGACTAATTCTGTGTGTATCATACTTCTTAATACATATTCTCGACTTATGATATACGTATTTAAAAGTCTATTGTTTTAACATTGTGATAGCTGTGCAATATATTTGCTGTTTATTGCTGTAAGAGGGCATAAGCCTGTGAATATTTTTATAAATATGTCTCATAAACTGTCACAAACATGTTTCATTATATAGGTATTGGAGGTGGTGATAATGACTACTTGACAGCTGTGGGTATGGGAGCTGTGAGACTTGTGGCTACTGCAGCAGCCTGTGTGTTGATGCGACGCATAGGGCGTCGTCCACTGACTCTTGTCTCATCCATTGGGTGTGGAGTGACTATGCTTGGTTTGGCTGGCTCTCTTGCATTCTTGCCTCCTGGGGGCTCATTTTCGGCAGCTTCGTGGATCCCTGTGATTTGTCTCTTTGGATTTTCCATCACATCCACCATGGGCTACCTTGTTGTCCCTTGGGTCATGATTGGAGAGGTAAGTCTTGACTTACATCTTGCCCATATCTTGTTGCTTCTTTGTTTTGAGAATGTGCCCTGCCTTCAATGAAAGGTTAAAATTTTGTCAAATTGTGATGAGATTATATCCCTCACTTAATAACATATTTGAAATATCTGAAATCTCTTGAAAAGTACACTTGCTATCTTTTATCTAATGCTAAGGTGCACTTGGTAACATGTTATGAGGTAAATAAGTCTTTGCAGGAAACCATTGAAGAGCTTTACTGATGTAAACATTGTAATAACTTTTGGAATTCGTTTGTTTTATTTTTGTCAATGATAGATTTTAACCTGTGTTTGCATATTTTGTTTGACATTAGTGCATAAATTACAGTGGCGCCGACTCCATGGGGCCTGAGGGGGCCCGAGCCCCCCCAAAAATTCGTTACAGATGTGAGGAAAAAATGTGTCAGGCTGGTCAATTTTCCCCGGAGTGTCCAGATATCGAGATTCGAGTGATTAGGGTTCTAATGTTGATCATATCACTTCTAAAATGCTTAAAAAACTTAAAATTCACTACTTATAAAATTTACCGGGGCAAGGTCCCCGGTTTGGGCCCCCCCAATATTTTTTGTAAGTCGGCACCCCTGATAAATTATTAACATGGTTAAGACTTGAAGTAGTGGCAATCTTACAATTTTTATCTGAAGCTGTTTATGGAAGGTATCTATCAGTATCATTCTGGTCAATATGTTAAACCCTGTTCTCTATTACTTTTTATCACTCATCTGTAGTTCTGTAGTTTGAGTGGCCAGGGTTGGAAGATGTATAGTAACAATCATTCAAGGCTGTGGTTGAGCTAGTGCATGCCAGCCTTAAGTGTGGGAGGAAAGCATTGTTGTGAGATTCGGCAGTAAGACCTTGAATTACTTGACTCAGGGCTACAGCTTAATACATGATGAACCATGGATAGATGATGAATATTTCTCGGGTTCTCAGCCAGGTTAATGCTTTCATATAGGCCGACGTTTAGGGAGCCGACTTGTCTCCCATCCTCAAGGCTGTGTTACTTTATGGAAGTCCAATTTCACACTGAACCGGATCGACCCTTTACAGAGGACAACAAAGTGACTCAGGTGTCGTCCGATTGGCTGTAGGTCTTTTGAAATTCTTCACGTTCAACCCTTATGTTTTTTATACAGCTGATTACAGGTCTCCGTGCATCGCTAAGATGAAAGCCGGTGTCCTGATTGAAATTTTTGGGATTGAGGCGGATCTTTATTGCTTCCTTAATTATGTGGTCCCAGTAACATTGTGCGTGGGCAAGGATTTTTGTATCTTCCCATATAATAGCATGGTCTTCATTAATGCTGTGTTCTGCCACGGCCGACTTTTCTGGTTGCGCTAATCTGAAAAATCTTTGGTGTTCTTTTAGCCTCGTCTCAATCGTTCGGCCTGTCTCTCCCACTTATATTTTACCACATTCACAAGGTATTCCATAAACTCCCAGTGTCTTCAGTTGTACCCAATTGTAATTTAAGAAGAATGTTATCTATGATTTTTAAATGTATTTTCATATTGCAAAAGTACAAATATTGCCATTAGGTACGTCGTATGCGGTTGAATACAGCCTAAGTGGACAGAAGATTTTGTTGCAGTCTGGCATGTTTACACTGCAACCAGTCAAGTTCAATATATGTGGAGAGGGAGGGAATAGAAGGAGTGAAGGCAGTGGGGGAAGTGGAAGTAGAGGTAAAGGAAGTAGAGATTTCATGAGTCACAGCCAGGTGCTCACCTGGGTAGACATTTACCTGGAGTATATAGAGCAGTGGAAATACAAGTACAATCACGTTATCGTAACTAAAAAGATCATGGTCAGGTGAAGAAAGTTCTCAATGAGTCTGGGAAGCAATCTAAAATGGCAGACTATGGGTATAATAATACATATTAATTGATTTACGTAGATTATGAACATTGCAAGACACTAAAGAGAAAGTTTGGATTACCCGTATTTTCTGATTATTCATGCCTCCTCTCCCCAATAATTTATTGCATGAATAATCGGGTGTTTACTGTAGTAAGATTCAGTGCAGACAAACAAATCCATCTCCCATCACTGCACTACTTCAACTTAGTGTCTACAGATAGTCTATGTGTCACTAGGTGCCCATTCTTATTATTGGTGGGTAGAAATTACTTAAAGAGAGATGTGAAAGAGAAGAAATACGTAGGAGTGAAAAGATTAGCTGATAGGAGAACTGAGTGGAGAGCTGCGTCAAACCAATCCTAGGATTGTTGACCAGTGATGATGATGATGATGAGAAATTACTTCAGGTGTTTAGTCCCTGTACATTCTCATATCTCAAGCTAACATGTATCCTGTTCATATGTTATGTGCAGTTCACGTAAAAAACATGTACACATAGTTTTCCTCTGGGAGATTATTTTGTTAAGTTAGCCTTCATTAACTTGAATTAATTTCCACATTTTTCTTTCAACAGGTCTTTCCAACGAGAGTTCGTGGCATTTTAGGTGGTGTCACGACATGTGCAGCTCACCTCTCAGTCTTCACTGTGGTCAAGACATTCCCTCTCCTCCAGCACCTACTATCTCGCCCTGGTGCTTTCTGCTTTTATGGATGTGTTTCTCTTCTCGGGTCAATATTCTTTGCAACTCTGCTCCCTGAAACAAAAGGATGCACACTGCAGGAAATAGAGGATTATTTCTCAGGCCTTACCCCAACCCTTAAACCAGCAGCTAAGGAAGTGCCTAAAAATGTGAAAGGACCTGGCCTTGCTTAGTGATGGTGATGTGATACCAAAAATTTAGAATTATTAAGCCGTAGTATTTATCACCTCACTGGACAGATTAAGAAGTGAGTGTTTATCTTCATCTGTTCTTCCTCTGACTGATGAGCTCTGTGATAGATCTTCATTAGTGCAGTGGAGTAAAAGACTGAGATTTTTTAATGTTGATCTCACATGGTGCCCTATGAAAATATTTGTTAATGAGGCTGTCATTTCATCATATATTTTCATAACATTTTTCACAGACGTTATTCATAATTTCGCACACCATATCATAGTATTATTTCAGCCATACCATCAAACATTCATTGTGGATAATCGTGCAAGTTTTACTAATTTTACGCCTAGCTTGAATTTTGCCAAGCACAATATTCAGTAATTATGATCAACCAAATACTAATTATTTATCATGTGTTGCTGTATGACTGCGTGATGGGATGAGTGTAATGGAATGTCGTCCATGTTGTGAGATGTAATTGCTCAATGTTGATGCTGTATGAAGGTACTTTGAGTGAATGTATTTGTTATATGTAGTTTGAGGACAGTTTTTGACAAGGATTTCTTTGTATGTAGCTACTTTGTATTCCATTAGCAAATAGGAGGTTTTGTCAGTATTTCTTTTCCAGATGTGTAATATCATCTCTTGCTTTCTGGCTTTGTATAGCCAGATCAATTAGAGAACTTCATGGTGAGTGATGCCATTTGAGTTGACAAGTTCTTAGTTGGATCTTGAATGAAAACAAACATTCTGAAACACTTGAAAATGTTCTCCTCCATGGTATGATGTGGCAGTTGACTTTCTATTTATCCTAGGGCAGTGCAATACATTGTCAATGCCTTCTGTTTTCAAATGTTAGTTATAACTCTTAAAATATATTTTTATAGAGAACGTAGTAAGATGCTGAAGCATCCACTACATGTGACTTTACATGAGTTGTGATAAATAATATTTATAAAAAATTAGTTGTTTTATTTTATGCCCATGTGATCTCATGCCGATTGCAATGATACATCATATTTAATTCTTATTTTCCCTCATTTCCTGTAGAGTCATCCCAGATTCTGAAATCTTAAAGTATGATATACATATTCGGAAACCCAGAGAGATTCATGAGCTCCAGTATTTACGCTAATAGGGTTTTGCATTGGATTCTTTAAAAAAATGAAATACTTTGCAATAATTTACCTAATTGAGTTCTTCAAAAAAGAGAATTAGCTTGATTTTAAATTGATTAGCTTGATTTAAATTCGTAGAGCTACCAGGCCTTCATTCCTTCTTCATTTCTCCAACATCAACAACAGATATTTAGTTTTTTCCCCCTTGAATCTCATTCAGAAATTACAATGAGTCATAAAATTATCCATACAAATCATCAAAAGGAATTTGGGAAATGATATTCATGAAAAAAGTATGAAACAAAATGCTTATTATTTACAGAATAAAGAAAACACAGACCAAAGTCTCATCTTTCAAAAGTATAAAAACAAATAAGTCCCGTTCACAAATACGCTCACTTTGAGAAGGATTTGTACTCTTTAAAGTGAATTTTCCTCAAGAATTACACATTTTTGGTGATGCAGCAAACACCTGATTTCCATTATTTTACTCCAGCCATTCAGAGAAAAACGTTAACACAACTTCCACTTCTCTCTCTGGTTGAACTCCCTCAGGGCCATCCAGGCTTCATCGTCATATTACGCAGCATGCATAAGTCACGAGCAGCAGCTCTCCTTCCACTCACTGTTCTAATGTCATGCAGCCTCAAAAGTAAATCCGTAGTGAAAAGATCGGGTAGTGAACGCAATAAACTCGGCACCTACAATTGGATGGATGATTGAACAATTAGTCTAATTTTGTAAGAGCAATGAAAATAAACTGTTATTGGCATGTTAACCAAAGCTATATACAAAAACCCCACTGGATTATTAGAAGGTTTCTTAGTCATGTTAAGATGATGAATATACCAGCACATACTCAGATTTACAACAAGGACCAATTTATGGATGTATCCACAAAAATATGGATAAAGACCATAAGCCTGGAGATAATACACAACATCAATAAGTCCACAGATAGAAAAGTGATTGCTATTAAAGATGAGCGGATTTTTAACTAACAAAACCAGCAGTCATGGACTCACATCAACTTATGTACTATGAAAAAATCAACACATCACTGAAAGAATGATAGCATGACTGTCTTTGTTTTGATCCAGCAGGGAAAATATCCATGGATCAATTCTTGTTAAAAGTGAATTTTCAAGATCATCAGAATACACATGCTGCTGGAATAATATCAAAGTATGCAATAACAAAAAATCAAAATCCAATAGCTTTACATTAAATTTACCTTAAATACATATTTCAAATTCGCCATAAAAATTTATGTATACAATTGAAATCAACTTTATAATCATAAATAGTGCTGCAAGAATTGAAATTCAGCATTAGACGACAGACTCACCAAAGATGAAGGCATGGATTGAAGAACAATTCCAGTCCTGTCACGCCCACCACACTTAACAACACACTCCAGAAATTTAAAAACAAAATGTGTTTGCTGGGAGACTTCTCCATCTTGAACTATGACAGAAAAAGCCTATAAAGTAAAGAGAAAAAAATGCTGAATACACATAATTACACAGCTGGAGGGTGAAAAATGGTATAAAGTGATCACTTTGCTCAACAATGCACATTAAAGAGCAATCAGGTCAAATTTATATGATGTTTACTAAAATTGAAATTAGGGTTAATGAAAAATAATTTCCTAGAGGTAAATACATATGCATTTCTCCAGATCAGGGTGACCTTTGTGGACAGGTCATCAATTCTCACCCACAACAATTACTTGTTGATCAAAATTTTGCACAGGTAAATACATACATTTTACTCCAAATTTGAACACATCTTTAATATCAATTCTTTATTTGAATATCATAACTGATAATACTGTAATCTATAATCCTCCTAGGGCCTATTAAGCTAGTGCAAGGAAAGCAACATTTCTTTACCTTTAGTTAACAGGGAATATAGCGCATTTTCGAAATAGGTAGTGCAGATTTTTTATTACACATTTCTATAGAAGAATTGAGTATATAGATTCTTGCACTCAACTAGGACAGAAGACAGGCACTCTTCTAAGATGCCATTAAAATAGTTGTGATGATAAAATACCTGAAAGAGTTCATTTAGTGCCATTTGTAGAGGATCTGGGATAGACCAAGCTCTCCTTTGAGTGCCAACAGTACTGCTTGCACCTACTACACTTCCAAAGAGAGCTGCAGCATCATTGGGCTCAGGCGTAGTATTCATGGACAGTGATGGAGCAAGACGTAGGAGTTTACTAGGACAAATACCTTCCAAGTCCTGATCAAACGAAATATTTTTTAACATTAAGAGTGATCAAATACAAAGAAAACATGGATTAACTGCCCTGTAGGATGCTAATTAAAGCTATACACCTAATAAAAAAGGTATCACATAGGTATCAAATAGAATAATAGGTAGACAAATCAATACTGGATGGGGGAAAGGTCCATACCTCGCCTTCCATATCTCTTCTACTCCTTTTCCTACTTCCTCCTCGACCATTGCCACCTATATTCATTCCATTGCCACTGCCAGAGACAGATGATGAACTACTAACAGTATTCTCAACTCCACCTTGAGCTTCCACAGCTGAAAACACACAATAGGCACACAACTGTGCCAAAGCAGTTGCTTGAGGTTCAACTAACTGTTCTCTCCTGAAAACAAAAAATATCCTCTAACTAAAATAAGACAGTAGGAGAGATTCCTATACATTTTCTCACATGACAACTAATTATTCAGAACCCAATTATGACCATTAGAGAAAATTGATATGATTATCCAGAATGATACACACCAAGCAAATAATATAGGATTTTTTTTCGGGGATTAAATTCAGCTAGTGCAATATACACATGCATTAATGTTGAATTAATTATAAGAGGGAAATTCTTTATTTTTCTCATACTGAGATATTATATTAAAAAAACAAAATAAAACTTTCTTACTGCATTTGATTCTGCAAATATTGAGGGAGGACATGTAAAAGGAGAGCCAAATTACAATTCTCAATATCCAAGTGGAAAATTGCAAATGCCAGGTCAACTGCTTTGTCCAAATCTTCTCTGTAGTGGTACTTCAGTACTTCCTAAGAAGTTAAAAAGGTAATTAACAGTTTTGAAAAAATTGACACAATAATCATCCATTAATTTATCCTGATGCGTGTGTTAGCCTATTTATTTCAGAAATGAGATATAAGAGACTTCAAAATAAGTAAATTATAAGTCACAAAAGAATATATGACAAAACAACACAAAAATGAACATAGACAATAATTAACTTACCTTCACAAGATTTGAGACAAACCACTGTGAGCCACCAGTGTTTAACAGAGATTCTAGAGTATGAGTTGCTTCAACAGTCACCCATCCACGTTTATGGATGCCTCCCCAGATGGTCTGAAGTTGCTCACTTATTGGTAAATGGGAAACAATACTGAAACAAATGTGAGGTCAATTAAAAAACTTAAAGACAGAAATTACTTCTTGAATTAGTAAATGGCAGAACTGGAATCTAACCTACCAGTGTGAAAGTGTTAACACCTTTGACTTAGATAATGTGGGTGGATGAACGTCATACTGCATTTTACGAATAATCTGAAACATCAGACTTGACCTATGAAAGGGAATCAAAAATAAACAGTTAAGAGAGGCAGTTTAAAAAAATTCAAAGCATGAAAAGTCAACAGAGATCTTGAGGTTAAAGCATAATTGAAGTGAAAAAGTTACCACAGATAACCTCATAGTTAAGGTCTCTGTCATAAATAGATTGCATCCATGGGGGGACAATGTGGAAGAGAGGGGAGGGAACCATCAATTTAAGGTTAAGTTTAAGAACATAATTTTAAATAATGTCGCTCTGAGATATTAGAGCTAAATGTGACAACATAAAATTTAAAAAGTACAATGGTAATAGTACGGATACATAGTTCTAAGTGGTAGGATAAAAAAAATTTCTCATTACGGAAAGGCAGAAGCAGGCTCCGTAGGTATCCCTCTTATCCATAATTGCAGCAATCAATATACAACTAAACATATTAATTATATATATGAGGAGATGGATGTGACATAATATGGAAAACAAAATTTGATAACATTAAAAAGAAAAACAATACCTCTCCTTGAAGTTATCCTGTTGAATAATATCCTCATTAGGAAGAGTAGTAAGAAATTGTTGCACCATGTTCATAGGTTTGAGAAGAGCATCTTGATGAAGAATCTGTAGACAAAGAAGTTTATAACACACATCAAATGCTAACTAGAGACAAAAAAAATTGCAATTTCCCAAGTATGAAAATTTACAGTTACAACAGAAATTTAAGAATTATTACACTAAAAATTGAAAATACTTGAAAGCGAGAAGATGAGGAAATTATTCGCACCCATGAGCAGGGGCGGATCCAGGATTTCTTTCTGGGAGGGGCACAAGCAAGGCCGTATCCAGGATTTTGTTCAGGGGGGGGCACAAGGATACCTTGTTATACAAAACGAACGAAATTATAATGGGACCGTATTAAAAATCTATCATATTTTTAAGGGTCTGGGGGGGGCACGTGCTCCCGTGCCCCCCCCCTGGATCCGCCTATGCCCATGAGCACACAAAAAATGACATTTTTCATAACATTAATGTTTCACCTGCATGTGACTGCATAGCCATGCAGCAGCACAGACAGGAAGGCAGCACATTCTGGAACGGAGGGCATCCAGCACACGCTTAACATCCGTTGGAGAGAGTGAGCCCTGCTCCCAGGCAAATAGTACTTCACGAATTGCTGCTGGCACATTTAAACACATTTCATGCCATTTCACCTGTCTGCAATGAGAAAACCAGAGCTTCATATGAGCGATTTACAAAATAATAAAAATACTTTTATCTACTAGACTGTAAAATATATCCCTTCCTCAGTCTATTAATACCTATTTGCATGAACATGAATAGTTCTATCAATTCAAAATATATATCGCTATTTTATCAACACTTTTACTCTACTTCCTACAAATATTTCTAGGAGTTTAAAGAAAGAAGTAACATTTAGCACGAATTGGCAATAATCTCCTCAAAATTAAATCACATGCAATGGATCATTATTATGTCTTTTCTAGAAGTAATCCAAAGCCTGGTTCTACCTCTGTCATGAAACAAAATTGACACAATGTATTTAGATTTGGTCTTTTCTAAAGATTAAAGACATAGCTTAAAAACCAAACAAAAAACTTTCAAAGAGAATAGGTATATAAAGAACTCTACTTACCCCATCTTGAAATCAATATCACCAGCATTAAACTGAGAAAGAAGAGCATCCACTTTTGATGGGTCACATCTCTTGAGCATTGTTTCGGGGCACTTGGGTCTACCCCGCTCTACCATACACTCACGCACCCACTGCTCAAAAAATGAGTCTCCTCCCTCCTCTGAAAGCACCACCTAGGAGAAACCACACATATTGGGCTATAGCATATGGAAAACTATAATTTAGGGACACATCAAAAAAGGCTACAACTATATATTACTGCAAGCACACTGAACAACTATGAACTAATATCAAATCTTGGATAAAGGCTATGAAACCAAAAATAGCAGTCAGCCATAGCAGAAATTGATGCACAATCATGCATGAAATTGGGATAAGGATTCCACAACAACTTTATTTGTAAAAGGCCCAACTAAGATTTTAACATGACTGAATTTCACTATATAATTTTTATTAATAAGATAGAAGAATGTCTTTAAAAGGCTCAAAATACCAATTTCTCTCCCAAGGAAAGAATTAAATTTGGAGCACAAAAATATCTGCAACAAAAGTAAAACAAGCTAAATAAACTTAATACAGTGAGTTTTCTTTTTGAACTCTAATTGTATTCAGAAACATACATAATATATCTAGGAACTTTATTTTTCCACTGCGAAAGCTTTCATGCAATGAGTTGTGTGAGGTTACAAAACTTTACAAAGTTAACTAAATAAAAAATGTAATAAATGCACATTTAGGAATTTTAAAATAACTTCAACTAACCTGTGATCCATAAGTCTGGACAATTGAGCAAAGCATGAGAAAGGAAATGTCGAAGAGCATGGCTCTGGTTTGAGCTGCTTTTCCACCTTCACCACTTATTCCTTTGCTACATTCATTGAACTTGATCAGTTTCATCACAAATGTCCTCAACTTTCCCTCAACTGTTGCAACAGCAAGAATCAATTCAAAGCTCTTCCCAGTAAGCACTTGACAAAGGACTCCCAAAAGGGCTTCCTGAAGAAAAAGAGTAACTTAATAACTCCATACATATCCATTATGTGTGCACAGATAAAAAGTGGCACAAAAAGAAAAAACTGAAACATTACAAAATATAATAACAGATTTCACATTAATTTACTTGAATGAGTAAAATGTACAGATAACCTTTCATAATTATGACCTTTACTCAGTAAAAATCATAGATATATTTGATTTTATAACAACCAATCAGGCTAAAAATGTAGAAATTAGGTTATTATAATTTAGAGCTAAATACATGCCTGAATTTTGATGTAATCAGCATCAAGTGTCTTCAAAATCCGAGCTAAAGTGGGTTCAGCTCTAATGATAACTTTGGGTATTGATGCTGTCTGGGATACCACACTTGATTCTGACTTCTGAACACCCCCACCTGATGCCTCTCTGGAAGTTAATAATATATTTATTAACTCCGTCGGGATACAATTATCCATGGGTTTCGTCAAGATACAGAGAGACATAAAAGAATCACAAAACACAGCTTACAAAATGTCAAAAAAATTCTTGAACACTAATAACATTTATAAAATATCATTAAAAAATTCTTGGACACTATAATAACCTTTGTTACATAGCAAGTTTCTCAATCTATTCTTAAAAACCTTTTTTGAGGAAAGGGATTTCATATCAGAGGGAAGCCTATTGTAGATTGCAGCAATAGAGTGATATGGTCCCTTCTGGCATTGTCTAAATGAATACAGATAACTGTGAATGTCACTTTTTGATCTAGTGTTGTGACTGTGAAAATCAGAGTTAACACGGAAGTAATACGGATAGCACTTCACAAACATGGCACATGAGAGAATGTAAACACATGGAAGTGTGAGGATCTTGAGGGACACAAACAGTGGCCGACCACTTGTTCGTATTGGAACTTTACAGATGGCCTTAATGGCTTGTTTCTGTAAAGAGAAGGCTTTAGCTGCAGTAGGGGAGTTACCCCAAAACATGATACCATATGACAATATTGAGTGTACTTTGGCAAAGTACACAGCTTTTAGAACATACATAGAAACAAGAGGAGAGAGTTTCCTTATCATATAAATACCTACTGAAAGTTAATAATATTTTGATCATTCCCATGTTGTTAACATACACCTTAGAAAAATTACGAGCCTCTTGCCACCTCTTCCCCAGAATGCAAACATCTAGAAGTTTTCAATGCTCTTACTCAATTCAAATTAACATAAACGTATGCCTGGTAAAAACTTTAGCCAAACATAGTCAACTTCAATAACTTTCATTAACATGTTCACTGCAAAGGTAAATCTCCATCCTCGGGTTCAGAATGCGGTGTGACCCACTGGTGGATCTTGTGTATTCTCATCTTCTAGCCACTGCCTAGAGGTGGTGCAGGACTCCGTGGCCTTCTATCAACGGAAGTGGGCAGGGAGAAAGTGGAGGAACATGGGTATGCCACCATTCAAGCTCACTGCAGCTGGGGACCATTTTATAAGCCCTACCAGGACGCCTCAAGAATTTTGCACGGGCACACTGCTGGGACTCGGTGCTGCTATTTTTTAGGCTTTCACAATCTGAGTTTTAGACTGAGGTTAGTGTCAAATGGTACCTGAGTGGTACCACACCCATTTTTAAAATCTACTTTCCACTCAATTTGAGATAGAGTTTCGCTTTCGATAGAGCAAATCTACTTTCATTGAAAAACTGCAGTCTTAAGTGATATCAGGAAGTGGGGTCATGAAACACACTGAATGTATGCGTTTCACATACAACTGTACGCTGACAAGTTTCCATAATCTTAAGTGGTGGGCCAAGTTAGAGATGGTGGGCCATTTTTGTATGGTACTACCCACTCTAGCTAGAGTGCTGACCCACCGGTGGGTCACACTAACTTCCAGTTGCACTTCAAAGAGTACCTTGCATAAATATCAAGTTTCAGGTCTCTAACTTCCCATTTAGATGAATGGCAACAACCAAAATGTAAAGAAAAAAATGTAAACTTGCTGTTGCGTGGCGTGGAGGACAGGTGGGACCAACTATTGTGTCATGCCATAGAGAATGTGTTAAATCCATGTCAAGAAATTTCATACGTACCAGTATAATTTTAGGATTACAAAAGAATTTTAGGCTTGCTTCCCTACTGTTGAAAATACTTTCTATGCATGCAATATCAATACAGATAACTCTTCCATAGGAATCATTATAAATTATGTACTTGTACATAATTTATAATGTACTTGGTAAGAAAATATGATATATAAGCATGAACAGTAAAAAAAAGTACAAGGAACAGATTCATCACGTCAAAATATATTTCATTAATAATGTATACTCAATTCTTTAAGACTTATTACTTAATTCTTCTTTAGACTCTGGCATATGGATTCACAGAATCTGTGATACCAATATTAGGTACTTAGCTCTCAGGCAATAGAAATAAAACAATTAGAATAATTTTTCCCATCACTGATATATTAAAAAAAGTTAAGTAAAATATTACCTTCGGCTGGAGTATGCTTTCACATGGGTCTCAGTCACCAGACCCACTTTGGCCAGTTCATTCAGAAGACATTCTACCACACTGCAGCTGCATTTGGCATCAATGACATCAAGCAATGGAGTGTACTGAAGAAGCAACTCAAAAGCATTCACAACATCTTGTGAGAATGGAGTTGTAGCTGAGACCATGTTGGCTGATGATTGGGAAGACGGACTGGACATAGATGGATCCCCCAAAGGAGATGAGGAAGCCAGGCCATCCATTGTGCTTGAATTCAATTTATCTTGATTGGCTACTGAGGATGTAGAAGATGGGGAACCAGGAGACCCTTTCCCATGACTGGCTGACTCTCCTGTTGCAATATAGCAGATCAAGACATTACAATAAACAACAAGGAATGTGAACATCTTCATAGAATTTTATTATTAAATAAAGCTTAATAAGCTTTCTATAAGAAATTTGGCAACAAAAATTTAGAAATACATGCCAGATTTGATGAAATACATGCATTTCTTAGAGAGAAAAAAATAACAACAAAATTTATCATGATTTCATGTATATTTATGGAGAGGGATGTAATACATGAACAATGCTACATGAGTTAATGAAAATAAAGTTGATAATTGAAGTGATCATAACACCTCAAAAATAGGAAAAACAGCTACTAACCTGAAACAGACATATGGAGTTGCCTTAAAATATGAGGAACCTTAAGGAATGTAAAAGCTCCCCATTGAGATTCTTCGCTAGTAGTAAGAACATCATTTAAACATATTAGACATGCTCGCATAACTTCTGAGTATAGACGGGGAAGGGTGTATCCCTGAAAATACAAAGAGCATGGGGTTACACGTGAAAACATGAATGCATAATCAGGAGTTTAACTTCATCTCTATGGAAGCGAGGCTTGGACGTTGACAGCAGCAGAGAAGTCAAGAGTGGAAGCATTCGAAATGTGGTGCTACCGAAGGATGATGAAGATAAAATGGATTGACCGTGTGAGTAACCATGAAGTGCTAAGGAGAGTAGGAGAAAAGAGAAGCCTCCTAAAAACATTAAGCAGAAGAAGGGACAACTTAGTTGGCCACATTTTGAGGCACGATGGTCTGATGAAGACAATCGTTGAAGGACAAGTGGAAGGGGAAAAGGGCAAGGGACGGCCCCGAATAAGTTATATAGGACAGGTTATAAAGGATGTAAAAGAGAATAAATATGTAGCTATGAAGAGATTTGCGGATAGGAGAGAGAAATGGAGAGCTGCGTCAAACCAATCTTAGGATTGTTGACTGATGATGATGATGAACTTCATTTCATGAATGATGAAAAAGCATACATTTTGTATGAAACATTTAGGTAAAAACATGATAATTGGCTTACTAACAACTGTTTTAAATATGCAGCAGATTTTCTGGAAAGTGCACTTCCTGAGAGCTATAGCGAAGCCAAAAAAGAACTAACTCTATGGAGGGTAAGAAAGAGTTATTCCCTCCTTTTAAGAAATGAAAATTCTTGGTCCAAACCTCAAAGGTAACCATGACGTCACTTCACATCACATGATCTCGCAAGTTGATGAGATATTATTTATTATTTTTAAATGGTAAGGAACCAACAAGCATAAAAAAGTTTATAAAAATTATCTTCTACATAAAACAGAGACTATAATAGATATAATAAATATTAAAACTTAATTGGATGCAATAAAAGGAAACTAATGAATTTCTTCATCAGTTCATTCAGTCCTCTTACCCATTGCAACTAAATTTTATAATATCCTAAAACTAAACATTAACATCCCTAACGGAGAGTATTGGAACAAGAGAAAAATTCCACAAGCAATATACACTACCACAAATTTCATGAATGGTAATAAGTGGCAGATTCAGCATCAAATTTAGGGAGCGTGGTCATGAACTAGGTCCCGGGAGTATGGAATACCCCTCGGGAGAGAGGGGCGATCTTCCGAGTAAATTTTTAAAAATATGTAACCATTTTGGAGCTCAAAATTTCTTATTCCTTCTCAACAGCAATGAAATTGAACAATTTTGGACATTTAAGGATACAAAAACTATTAAACTAATAAAAATTAAAAAATTTTCAACAAAATTTGAGGTGGGGAGTCAAGGCTTCAGTGACACCCCCCTGATGATAATATATACCATATATTATCATCTGAATATAATCCCCCCTTTTTTTCCAAAAAATGTCTGTGGTAAAAGTAAAGGGGGGGACTATATTCAAACACATTTTTTTAACTTTTCCCGAAACTGAAGCCTCAAAATTAGGGGGGGGGGGGACTATATTCAGAGGGGGACTATATTCAGAGAAACACGGTATATGCTTTAAGAGTTTACCTTGAGTCTCTGCATCATTAGAATGTCATTGACAAACACGTGAGTGTCTGAAGATGGGTTGAGCAAAACTTCGACGGCGAGCAGAGCTTGAAGGGGGCAGTAGGTCACAGGGTCTGCGGTTGGGTGTTCCTCTCCTGAGGACTCCTTATCCCCACTCACACCACTCTTCTTTTGCCTCCACCGCTGCCCTTGAGCACCCTGTGAGAGCTGAGATATTGGCTGCAGCATCCACCCCTTCAGACAACCATCTTCATTGTCAAGACTGGTGATTCTCCTTCATTTTCAAAACAGGCACAGGTATTAGTGACTACCTCAGGAATCATTTCAAAGTGAAACAACTAAAGGTCCATACATAACCATTTTTCTTTATCCACATTCTTCAATATGATGCAATCACTTAATAAACAATATATTTCCTTAAGTATCTACATAAGTTGCTATAAAAATTCATTGACCAGTGCCAAGGATTCCCTAAACTCAATATACATATGAAGTTTGTTTTTTTTTCAGCAGTAATCCAAGGCTTTCCTCATGTTCTCTTACAAAAAATTGCATGACTAAGCAAATCGAAAATTTAAGTTTTAGTGAGACCACATTTTGAACAAATTACAATATTTGAAGAGTATACTAAATTACAGAGAAAATCATGCATATTTAACTGCTAATAACATAATAACGAGCTAATGGAAGAGAAGTAAAACTAGAACTATTAACCAACCTTAATATTTCCTCCATTGATGTAGTCAACTTGCCAGCATTTCCTTGTCCAGACAATGCAACCTCAAGTTCCTTACACTTCTTCAAAACATCATTGAATAGTTCTGGAAATAAGAATTTCATACAACTGTTTTGGATGATTACTTTTATAATACATACTGCACATCTTCATCATACATTGAAAATAGGAGTTTTACTTTTGGTGGATCACTAATTAATCTCACTACCCGCCAGATAGAAAAGTATATGCATTTAATGTATACTTTAATTATAAGATAAATAAAAATCTGGAATATTTCATAACCTATCAAATACTGTAGTGACATAAAATGAAGATGAAAAATCTGCGGAATAAACAACAGATTGTTATTCAATGCCTTGGTAAATTATAAACCTTAGAATGAGAAGAGCAAAAAAATGAAACATGAGTGATTAGATTCATTTCCCCTTCCCTGTCCCCATTTTAAACACCAGAAAAACATGTTTTCACTCCCTTATTCTAATAGAAATTACACTCTTCACTCACCCCTAATCAGAACTATGTGGAGCATTGACTACAAATGTGGTAACATCAACCTATACAATATAAATCCAGAGAATTTAAAGAGGAAACTACCTTTGCTTGTGCATTGACTTTAATAATTTGTTCATACATATCATTATAATGTCTATTTCCACTGTTTAATAGATATTTGTGTTTCCTATCTACAGTGGAACCTCGTTAAAGCGAGTACGGGCTATAGCGACACCCCCGCTATTACGAGAGATAGCCGATGCACCGTCAATTGACCCTATAATAAGCATGTTAAAAAATTTGTTTTTACGAGACCCTTTCGGTGTTGGCTCTCGCCATAGCGAGGGTTTCACCGCCGGAAGACTTTCATCAAGACTCCTTAACGTCTGTAATTGCTAGCGATCTGTTAGAAATGAAGTTAATGGAGTGCTCAGTCTCAAATTTATGTTGTAAATTGTCGTTCGATAAATATAATGATTGACGAAACAATGCTTTGCATGATTTTTATTCAGTGCGGCGCTTATAAATTGTTTGAATAGTTAGTCGTTATTTGAGTAAGGAAATTTAGTGATGCAAAAAAACATCGCCTTTCGTCTGGATTTCTGCTTACGTTTATCGGATAGATGTTTATCTGTCGCCGCACCACTCCTGTTCCTGTATATCTGTTCGCAACTGGTATATTGGCTATTATTTGCTCCACCTCCGGTAAAGCGACAATTCGCTATAGCGAGTGTTTATTAGTGCACCGTGGGGTGTCGTTATATCGAGGTTGCACTGTATTATGTTTACATCTGTCTTAGAGTTGTTTTTTATATTTATTATTTATGTACTAACACCAGTGTTTATTTTTTTATTTACCAACTGTGTGTTTTTGCAGAAAGTTTATATGACAATATCCTATACAATCAAGAGCTCAAAAACTTTCTATTTTTTTGCCTAATTGTACATTTTATAATTCTCCCCTCAACAAACATTATTATTATTACACATTTAAGCATTAAGCACATAGATGGGCCATCAGGGAGGGCTACGCGTATTTAAGACCCTAGGGACAATATTGGTTTTTGATGGAGGTGTAATTACAATGGGTACAAATTTACTTGCTAAATAAAAAAAAGTGTAGTAACTACAAGAGTTCATCAATAGTTTTTTTTTCTAAATAAGCTCCCATTGGTTTACACTGATAACAATTACTATCATTAAATACCCCAAAGAAATATTTATTTTTCAGATTATGGTTCTTAGAACTAAATCTGAATATGAAAATTTAGTGTAGGACAATAAAAATATTAACAACAGCTACAAAAGGTCAGAAAGGGTCATTCATTCCACTTCACAAATCAAATCACAAAGTTACTATTCCAGTGTTACCATCAACCCCTGCGAAGAGACAACATTAAGAATAAGGATTATATATTATAGAGGGATTTAATCGAAGGAAAGCCGAGTCATGGAGGAAATGGAAATTAGACTAACCTCGGTCATCTTGCCGGGCTAATTGCAACATTGCCAACGTGAAATCACAGTTCAGCATTGACCCCAGAATGGTAAATGGCTTCTCGAGAATCAATGAGTGTTCTGGACTGTCACCGAGGTCCGTCAGTGCTGTCAGGGCATGGGTCGCAGCAGTCAATAGCCAATGAACCAATGATAGGATAGATGCAGCTAGCAAACCTTCCTCAGGCTTTCCACGACAAGTGATTCTTCCCTGAAATTATAATGAAATATAGTAACAAAGCGAAACTTTCTTGCAGGGCCTGAATAAAAACTCGCTGATTGAAGTAAGTACGACGAGGGCAAACGAATAATAAGGAAAAACAGCGAATACATGAACTTAGGGTCCTTCAAAACAAATTAGTCACACTATTTATTTGTTCCTATCAATATA
This sequence comes from Ischnura elegans, assembly GCF_921293095.1. NCBI lineage: Eukaryota > Metazoa > Arthropoda > Insecta > Odonata > Coenagrionidae > Ischnura > Ischnura elegans. The sequence continues at coordinate 92,390,743 of NC_060249.1, forward strand.
GTTAAAGTACCTGTATAGTTTCTAAAAACTCCATGAGGCTGATAACACAATGAGGCTTATGAAATCCATCATATTTACTTATTCTCTGCAAAACAGCAGCATAAGATACCAGCTGAGAGCTCAAGGAATGCTTCAGATAAGTCAGAACCAGTTCATTAGGGCCAGGACCAACAAGAGCTTGCTGAAGAATACAGTCCGCCAGATTATATACATCTCCGCTAACACCTCGCGGTAATATCTATCGAAAGAGTGGTTTTAGGTATCAGAACAGTGATGGTGCGTTCGGCAGTTCACTTCATAAATTACCCACAATAATGGGATGCCCATAACCCAAAACATACTCACTGTTTTTATTTGTATACCCCATTGTAAATCAGTCCACCTTTCTCTCCACGCCCTAAGCAGAAGAGCTTTTAAGCTACTAGTTTTACTCGTAACTTTGGTTGTCTCCATTGTCACTCCCATAAGCAAATTCTTCATTCTTCAAGCACAAAATACTCATTTACACATGGAGAACAAAGAAAATGTTTTAAGCTAAGAATCCAATGCAGCATGCCGGAGATTATCACTCCATACAATTGTTTTCATTCAAAACAGGTTCCTAATTTCCTCAAAACACCCAGTTTTCATCCAAGGAGCCACAACAACAACGTTTCGATTACCATTGATTATTTCGACCGTTGCGATTTTCTGCGATTCAACTATCGATGTCAGCACTCGAAGCGATATCGCCATTTTTTGCGGTACTGTCGATATGTGCATATTCTGTGCTACGTGGATGTAGCGTATGTTGAAACGGTGGTGGAAAATATTTAAAATTTAGCTTGGGTTCGTACATAATTATCCCTCAAGATGATGTGCTACTTTACCTCTATTCCCACTCATATGGTATGATAAGTCTATTTTTTCAATACGTTGCGTGGAAGGTCGAACAAGGTAATCTGTATGCGGTAAACAACTCTTGTCTTGTTATGTTTTGTTTCAGGATTATGATGGGCAGAGGAGGGCTGAAAAGCTATCTAGGATTATAATTTCCCTGTTTGGGGTAAGTAATTTCGTTTTTGAAGTTGCCGTGGGGTTTATTCTTGTCATGTTTTATAATATATTTCTTTGCAGGTTGTTGGTCTTGTGTGGGGCTACATAATCCAGCAGTTTTCTCAAACTGTGTATATTCTAGCTGCCGGATTTGTCTTGGCTTGCATTGTAAGTATATTGTTATTGATTTAAATGTATCAGTAAATTTATTGGACCGCTTACGTGAACATTGTGTTTGCAGGTCACAATACCTCCGTGGCCAATGTATCGTCAAAAGCCGCTGCAATGGCAGAAGCCCAGACCTGAAAATGAGCATACGCGAGAACAGACGACGAAGTCGAAGAAGAGAAAGTGAACTTTGTACATGAATTTGGAGTTTTTCCATTGTTACTCTCGGTGAAAAGGCACCGAAGAATAAATCCGAGAGACAATTATCAAGACTGTGGAGCATTTATAAGTTTAAACATCTAGTGTAAACGAGTTTCTTTTTTATGAAGTCATTCAAGTTTCTGCAGCTTATTGGACGATATTGTGTTACACTGTCAATTCCGGAGGAGTTTAGAGGTAACAAATAAATAAGTTCCTCATATTATTGTGTTTTTCAGATCTTTTTCTCCTTATCTCTTCACTAATGACAAACCTCTCCCATTTCAAATTGTATCATGAAATCCTTACGTGGTAACTAATAAGAAAGAAATATGAATGGTGGTGCATTGACGAGAATTAGCAGTCAATGAGTATTTGAATAATTAAGTGTTGATCGTGACATCAATGGATTGTTGTAACGTCAATGTTTTAATTTGATTCATTGATTTTTACGTGTTAGTCTTCAGTAAACTACAGATTACATTATGGCAAGGGCTTACCGTTGTAAGCCTGGGCTATGACTCGAGGGTCATTCCATGTCAATTCATTGAGGCATGACACCCATCTACTCAGATTTTGAAATATTGTTTTATCATTTCATGTGTAAATCAAAGTAAGAAATGAAAAGAGAGAAGCTTGGCTATCTCTGCTATTTATTTTTTCAGTACCATTTGAAGTCAATTTAGCATTTTATCCACAGTTTATATTTTGTAACCAGTGATTTTAGATCAGTATGACTACAATAGTTGAAAGCATCTCTATCAATTAATTTTAATATTCTTTTAAGGTTCTTTACAATAGTGTTTAACACAGTATTTGACGCCATTCCCCAGACAGTGATTCCATATGTTAATATACTTTTCGCCATTGCAAAATAAACCATAAATTTTATGCTACAAGGTACAATTTCTCTTAGCTTAAACATTTGATTAGCTACAATTCGCATGTTTTATTTAATTTTTTCACTGTGGAGGAGAAGTTTGAAATGATCAACCATTATCACCCCTAGGTATGATTGATAAATTGCTAACATTGATAAATGCATCGCTAATTTTGAATCAAAACAATGATTGAAAATCAGTAGTCACAATGTCATCACTTTTACAAATGCTTGTGCATGTGTTTATATAATTAAATTAGGCAACATGTACATATATCTGAGTCGGTAGATGTCGTGCACTGATATGGAATGGCCCCCAACCAATGATAAGCACCTGAAAACTAGTGTTTTGAAAGTAGATTCCATGGCACACATGATGCTTAAGCCTTGGTAATCATTTCAACTATTGATGAGATGGATTTGTGCCTTTTTTGACCTAAAAAAAAGTATGGATTCATGTTAATAATTAGTGAAAAACATTTTTTAGGCTTAATTTCATTTATTGAAACAAACATATTTATATTTAGTAATTATTCATTACTTCTTGATTTGTATGAAATTTTTGATTATTAATTGCAAATGAGCCTTGGGAATATGACTTTGCAATTTGTACACACCCTGCCTGTTCTCTTTTCAGTTTTAAGGATATTTATTTAATGGAGATTACCATTGATAAATATCACACATTTATTCAGTCATTGCTAAACATGTCTTAAAGGAAACCTATAGGAACAAAGTTGGGCCTACTCAACTTCGTTGTCATTGGATGTAATCAGTATCAGGAAAGCAGTGGAGGGGATTGGCAGAGTCAACCATCTCCATCTTTCTTATGCTCTCTCATGTTTGCTGTTGGTGTGACATTAGGTTTCTTGGCCCTTCTTGCTATATTTTTATGGAACCTATTCAGTATATTGACCTTTTAGCGGTAAGTCTTATAGTTTTAATCAAAGAGAAACAGGCACTTTATAATGAGGCACAAAAGGTAAAACAGTAATATTCATCCTGAGCTTGTGGGCTGGTGTGTGGACAAAAATATTGTTGTCAGTTTCACAAATTACACTGACAGCTCCTGGAAATAAAGGGAAGTCAATATTCAATCCTGAAGGTGCTTCAAATACATAATATTTTGTGGACCGCATCATCAATCAGATTTATTTTGACTGGACGTTACCATTCCGTACTGTTAGGAAAATTATTCTGTTAAATTGTGTGTCCATAAATGTATTAAAATATTTACGAACACGTTAATATTTTAGAAGTAATTTATTTTTTTGGACGCTAGAAGAATAGCACTTGTTGTATTGATATAGGATTTAAATGTAAGATATGTTTATACCTAAATCATGGTAAATATGTGTATTAAAAATATTTACAACTTAAATATTTTAGTAGGAATTTATTTTTGGGACATAAGAGGAATTGTACATATGGCATTGATTAGGGATTTAAATGAAGGTAGTGACTTTCATCACTCAAAAATTTTGACACAAATTTCATTCTAAATCTATACTTTAGTATCCAGCTGGGAGGGATATCCATTCTATTGAATGTGTTAAAGAATGAAAACATTGATGGGTGGAAGGATATCACTTTGGCTATTAAAGTTAATCAGATGCATACGCAAGCCGTAGTGTTAGTATTATCTTCAGTATTGATTATGAATTATGGATTTTTTATGGTTGTACATTGTTGACAAATTGCCAGAATTTTAATGGCAATTGAATTATTTAGTTCCACATTTTTGGACCTCTAATACCAGAGGTGTAGCCAGGACGATTGTTGGGGGTGAAGGGGCACGACCCGGGAGGTTCGGGGTAGGGGTTTGGAACATCTTCTGGGGACAATGAAAATTTTATCTCTAGAAATCACATTATATGCTATTTTGGCAATTAAAATTACACAATTATGGCTCGTCGGGAAGCTATTTTGCTAATAAATAATGATGGATTTGAATAAATTTGTTTATAGATTAAAAATTTCCTGCTAAAATTAGTTGGTTTCCTCTGGCTACGCCACTCTCTGATACTAAAGATTTGTTGAGAATTTTGTATCCTTTAAATAGCCGCCATGAATGTGCATGCATCATACTAGTTCACTCCTTGGTCGCTGATGTCGCTCAAGTCGCCTTGCCGGAGCGGCTAGGTCAATCGTCAACTCGCTTTGCCGTGGCCGTGGTATCGTCGTGTTTGATGTCAGTCAGCTGGTTTGACACAAGGAGCGCAGCAGTGTGGAAACAGCGCGGAAGCATTAAGTTGCAGAATTTGTTTGCGAGGTATGTGGATCTTTTGTTTGTTGCGGAATCGAACAGTACGGTGTATTTTTTGAGATGATGACCCGTAATTTATCCCTGCCGAATTATTGATTCGTTGAATGCTTGTGGTTCTGACATCATGTCGTCCCGGGCGCTTTTCTTGTACGGTATACCGAGTATCATCACCGAGAATTGTGAAGAATTTCTGAATTAACACATTTAAACTAATATGATCATTGTCCTTCCCACAAAATAAGACGTCATTTGATGTAGAGCTAAGTTACATCCAGAGTCCCTTTTTCCATAGCCCCTCCTATTTTGATGGTTTTAAATTTTCTCCTTCCAAGCGCTGTCAAATCCACGAGGATGTAAGTTTCTGGCCTTTAGTTTGATATTATCGCTCACATATATGGTTATAACCTTCGGCCGAAACTGAAACGAAGTCATTGGTGGCTGTATGTTTTGTGATTCCTATTCTCTCATTTTGCATCACCTTTTTGTTTGATTGAACTCTAATTTTAGTTGAAGTTTCCTTTCGGAGTGCTGATTTTATAACAGGGTCTTGTGTTGCTTGTATACGGCATGGCTTGTCCTTTTGTTATTTAAATGGAAACAGTCTACTTGTGCGCCTTTCCTTTAAACCTGGAGTCAATTCATAGTTGACTCCACTTGTGTGAGGGATGAGTGTGACCGATTAATGGATTTGTTGTCGATGGATTCCTACCCCAGTATTTCCTCCAAGATTTGCGAGGAAGACACTGATACGAAACTTCAGTGATGGTTCTGGGGCTTAGAGACCAGGTTAGAGCTAGTTCCTGTAAGTCTCTCGAAATTTAACTTCCTCTTCAATGCCGAGATTTTAATTTTCTATCAATAATTACGTTTAAATCTTGGGTCATGTGAGCTCTGTTCGTTTGGTCGGAATTCACTGTTCTGATGTTTGTTGTATGACAAATCTATGCTAGTGCTTTGTGATTCGTCAATGCTTGTGAATTAGATTAAGTGACTTCTATGCTCAAGATTTTTTTCTTCTGTGCACCGTGTGTAATTTACCTGAACCAGTGATATGTCAGTGGCTTGCTTCAGTGGCGTAACTATGTAGGAACAGTGGCGTAACATTGGGGTATTGGGATACGGGGATTGATCCCCCCTAAATCCTCTGAGAAATAAAAAGTTTTTTAAAACTATTGCCTAGTTTTGAACTTTAATAACTGCATCAGCTTAAAGTTAAATTTTTAATGCCAAAATGATGTAAAATCTACATCCAGGAATGCCATTTTTCAAAAATTGTCCCGAAAAAGTTGCCTGGGGAAGGGGGTTACCACCCCCCAGCTATCCCATCCCCCCAAAAGCATATTCCTAGGTACGCCAGAATAGGAATTTCATGCTTTGGGGGGATGGCATGGCCTGGGGAGGCGACCCTCCCCCACGGTAACGGGGGTCCGGGAAAATTTTTGAAAAATGACATGCCTAGATATACATTTTACTTAATTTTGGCACTAGAGATGCAGTCACTATATGTCAAAACTAGGCAATAGTTATAAATATTTATTTATTTCTCCGAGGCTTTGGGGGGGGGGGGGGGAGGAATCTATCCCCTAATCCCCCCCATAGTTACGCCACTGGCTTGCTTTTTTCTACAACCTATACGGTGTATTCAACACCATTTGGCGACTTGCTTGGCATAGCATTTGCTTTCGCCGAATGATGGAGATTTTATCGGGTGACAATGCCAGCGATAATATAATACAATTTTTTCCACCCTTTTAGTGGTATCGCTTTTCGCTTCACTGTCGCTGTGGGAATTTTTTTTTAAATTACTTTAATCGAAATTTGTGATTTCTTAGTGACCTTTTTGCTTTTAACGAGCCCGGTAAACTCTGATATCCTAGTTTTGAACCATTTGAAATTGTACTAGTGATGCTAGGCATAATATCGACTTGGTCATCTTCTTTGATGAAAGTAAGGCCCAACTATAAAGCTCATTAATAATTCTAACTCCTCATATAAAAACGTCGGTTTTCCGTAGAAGGCTTCACTCGGTCGAAAACGTGTGGAGATTTTAGCATCAATCCTGCGGGGATTTCTATATTTCTCTGCATGACCTGTGCTGGGGGCGGCTAATGCTAAGTTATCTTACATGAAACCAAAAAAAATATATCGATGGCTAAGTTCCAACAACACGTATCTCAAAAATAGTAACTTTTCAGGAGAGCAAAAAACGATTTATTTTTTTAATTGCATATAATTTTAATTGAGATTGAAAGTCAAAATTACATAAATCTGAAAAAGGTGCATAATTTTGCAAACAAATCTATGGTTGTTTTTTTTATTTTACTTTTTATTAACAGTATTAGCAGTATTAACTTAGACCGGCCAAATTTTGATATACCTACGTGTTGTTTGAACTTATTGTTAGCCATCGACATCGACAGATTTAATTAGAATAGAGCAGTTTTTATACTATAGCTGTTAGCATCCCTGATCTCGGAATCCCAATTTTCTGATATTAGTTCATGTTAAGTTCAATTTACCGCGCCGCTGACGCCGGAAGAACGGAGAAAGGGATTTTTTCATGGATCGTTTATTTGGAGGAAGTCTACTTTCTGCGTTAATGTATTGAGCTACATTTGTTTTACTATTATTCGGTGTATTTAGCGTCCATATCCGAAATTTGGAGTCATGTTTTCCCTACTCTCGCTGGTGAATTGATATTAAGCGTTTACAGTTCTTACTGTTATTATTTTATGGAGATTAAACCTATAACATTTTTGGACTGTCGGTAAAGAGTTCAAGATTAGTTCGGTAAATTTGTAATTTTATGCTATGTTTTCGATAGATTTCACCTGGGACTACGGCTAATGCAGGTTTATCGGCATCAGGGTAATGTAATCAAAATCTCCCTGCCTTAAAATGCCCAAAGAAATTTGGAGGCCTATTGCGTATCAGTTTTGTTTCATGGGCCTTTGAAAGCGGGGGTCCAGGGTATACTGTCCACCTTACCCTCTCGAATAGCAGACCTGTGAAGAAAGCATTTTGTTTGCATCTTTTCCTAGGTTTGCTGTTATGCAAAAATATTTTGCAGAACATAACTAATCTGCGTTAGAAGACCTCTTCTTACCGAAATTCCGTCTTTGCTTGGTCTTTCAGTCTAAGGAAAATAAAATGTATCTGCAATGTCTCTAAAGCTTAAAGGAATTCCTTAAAAAAAAGGATTTCCATTCTTAAGAAATGTTTTCATTTTCTTCGGAGATACTGGGAGAAAAATTTTTAGTAGTGACAGAAGAATATATTTTTCGTGGAAAAATTACCTGGCGTGCCCTTTCTGTAACAATAGCGAAATTTCTATCCTCAGGGTCGAAGTCGTTTTTCACTTTGGGAAGACTCGTTACGGGCTTGTTACCGGGTAAATTGAGACGAACACCACCTTCCTTATGAGGTGTGTTAAGCGCCTTGGATGCGCCGGGCTAGACAGGATTGGTTAGCTGCATCGTCCCTCTCACTCCGTTAAGCCTTGGTGACGCGCCTACTCCCCTCCCCCATTGCTTCCGAACTGCTTCGCCAGTTGATGTTCCTCACGTCATAGAAGGCCAAATGACTAAGTTAGATACGAGCAGTATTGTTCTCCCATTATTTCCGGATGGTCGTTTGAGTGAATGATTTTCCAGGGCCGCGATTCTCAGAAAGATATTAGTTTGAATTCCATTATGACGTTTAAGCTGAGGAGAGTATAAGAAATAAGCTGTCATTATTGCTCATCCACTGTCTGTATGACTGACTCGAAATAAATATTATATACATTGAATATACCAAGAAATCAGTCTCGCAGACCTTCTGAACTGCTTTCAAAACTTGAATGGCAATGTTAAGATATCTGCTGGTTGATATTTTCATGTAGTATTTCATTTTTCTGTTCCTAAAGTCCACCATCTCTGACATTCAGTTAATATCAAATCATATACAGTTCATTATTATCTCTAGCTTTCTAAATTTGTGAGACATTGGATACAAGTTACATTTTATGAAGGCCTTGAACTCATGCCTTCCTTGTAGCGCTCTTCTACAAAGTTAAAACTCCTTGCTCATTCTAGCCGGAGTTGTCCGATTATATTTGTTAACTGGTCAGGTCCTTGGAGACGGTATAGGAAATTTGATAATTTACATTGAATTAATTCTTAGAAAAGTGATATCCCGGTAAGGAAAAGTTACCGCCGAAATGAACTAGGATTTCCTATCATTATTATTTGAACGAAATGCGTGTTATGTGACTTGGTTTATGTCATTTTTTCTAGAATTTTAGATTTATTATACCTATCGGTGAAGAAATTTCGAGGAGGATCTAATAATTTCCTTTAGATGTACGATTTTACAAAAAAATCGTCGTTTCAAAAAATCACTTGGTGTCTTAATGTTTGGTGCTGGTGCTATGCTAGAGTTCATCCAGTTCCTAGTTCAATAACGGCAGTTTTTCGTAGTTTTATCCGCAGAGGTGCCCAGTAAAGTACGTTCCCACTACTTCACTCAATTTTTTAGAGCTATTATTTAGTCCCAGCTTGACTCTTGTATCAAAAGAGTGGGCACCGAAAAAAGCTATTAAGAATAGTTTTAGTTATAATGGGTTAACATTTTTTTCCGACTTCCTGGTAAGTTCGGATAGTAGATTAGCGTTGTGCATTGCGTGTTGTAGGGGTTGCAGCAGTTCCAGGATTCGAGCTGCGTTCTCTGGCGCCCGTTGTTTGAAATAATACTACTGAATGCTCTGATATTGGTGAGCCGTGAAATTATTCTCACTTTATCCATGATCTAGCATTGAAAAATTTCATAGTTCTATTTCTTCGTATTCTTTCTACCACTCTACGAAATTTTCGATTCTTTGAATTAAAATTATTAAATTCCCCGATTAGTTCTCCAATAACGAATCATCGGAAATACTAACAGCCAGTCTAGTGGAAATGAAATTCGATAAGGAATACCCATTTCCACATTAATTTTTTTGTGTATTTTATTCTGTGGTTCTTAAGATTTTTACGTTGTATCCCTCGAGTTCATGAGAAGTTGTGATAAAAATCAGTGGGTAAAATTCCTTCCTTGAAAACAATTCATGGCTTGCAGTATAAGAAATACGGCAGCAGAAAAAATATACATTTGCAGTTATTTTCTTAATCATCGAAAAATAATTGATCTCAGATTTAACACAATTTCCATGATGAATATGATCGTATGACGGTGTCTCAAGCAACTTTAAGGGAGTTTATCTTTTCCAAATGAGATTAGGATCTACACGACGACGACGACTCTCAATTTTGACCGGGTTATATACCCGTAGATGGTCCATCTGCCGGATAGTATATATACCACCTCTTCAGCGGCGATGAATGTACACGGGACAATTTTGAAGATACAAGTGTAAAGGGACCAGTTTAACCTTTCCAGTGTTAGTGTATATTGGGATCTATGTATTGTAGTTGATGTTTTTATAGTTTCTATGGTATAGGTGAAGTGTAGTTAATTGTGTGTAAAATGAGTAACAAACAATGGACTCTTTTTAGTAACCAATTCATGTACCCACGATTTGACAAATTTAAATTTGTTCATTATATCCATAGTGAGAACTTGAGTGGTGATCTGAGAAAGCATTTAGTCATTGTTCGTTAGTTACTAGAAATTTTGTTCATACAGATGTTCCTATTAGTCGGAAATAGTGTCTCCTTTTCCTCAATCTGCACCAGCTCATACGAATAAACAATTTTTCTTCTAGATTGGTGAGCGAACCGACCTTGTAAGTGTTTAAACTTCAGTGTCCTTGCGGAAAGTTTACAAAGAACCATTTAAATATAAATATAACAGAAAATCATATCTTGTAGAGAAATTTTCGAATAATTTCCACGAATATCGATATAATATGGTAGTTTTCTTTCTTTGATCCCCTACGGCTTTTGCTGGACCGCAATTTGTTCGGTTACATAGTACTAAGGTTTTGCAAATGAAAATGAGGCATGATATGGAGCATATATAACTGATAGGGTAGACTACCGATTCATTTGCGAAGACCGAAGCGGTATTCAGCAGGGACTTAGTTTTCATCCAAACGGCATAGTATTTTGCACATTATAGTTATGAAACGGTAAGTTGAGTCACATGCCCAAAAATGTGGGTGGCATGAACTGCTTCCAAGAAAATTTTCTTAATGGAGCAAATGTAACGATAGTAACAAAACACCGCTGTAGAAATTCTAGAATATCAGCAAAATTCAAGCAATAAAAATGAGTTTAACCAGTTGAAGTTAGTATCAGGTCCCGGAAAAGCCAAAATATTTAAAAATGAAATTTAACTTGAATCAGAAAAGAGTGAGAGATAATTATTCAATTGACATAGCTCCAGCAGCGAATCATTCATTGTGATCATTTTATCATTCTTGTCATTCATTACACAACTATTAAAGTCCCTAACTCGACATTTGCGTTCACAAGATTAATGAGACAAGCGCCGGTTGACTAAGAATTTTAGGAACTATGTCAAAAGAGTGAATCTTAAAAACGTATTCAGAGAAAAGCGCATCACCTTCTCAGTGTGGATGGGAACGCGCTGTTAGGGACTAATTTCGGAGGTGATATTCCACCTTGTATGGCCTAACGATTTTCATGTTTCCCCAGGTGTGATCTTGTCGTTGTTACTTGCAGCCATTACTGAAGGAAAGTGGAATGAATGGGGTCAACGCTGCGTCTGAATAATCTGTCTATTGAAATCGCGTGTTTTGATCGGGCGCATTGTATGGGCGTGCTTCGCTTCGCCCTCACATTTCGTTTTTGCCCATTCAGAGAATCATGGGCGTTGGTGATGTATTTTCCATGTTATTTTCCAGTGGAATTGACATTATTTTCTCTTTCATTATCTGACGGTAACGTAGTTTAGCCCATGTTGCGACAAAATTTTCCTCGGGGAATTTAAACTGTCTGATTGCATTTCGCATGCGCTGAAAATAATAGGGTATCTTACAATGGGAGAAGCGGCCTGTTGTAAAGATTTTTCGACGAAGCTATCCCGGGAGAAGTACCGTTAAAGTTTACTGTGTCCTATACAGTGTGGTTCTCCGTATCACATGGTATCTTTCGATGAACGTGTCACAGTTACGTCATGTTCATAAAATCTCGGAGAAACGGAATTATTTTCAGTGGCAAATTCCTGTTTTACAATTCAGAAAACTTTCACCTTTTTGAATGTTTCGAAGATAGTATTTCACGTCCATGCTCTATTAAATTTCTCTTTTCTGGGAAATCAATAGACCGATTCCAAATATTCATGATGCATTTTTAAATGTCTCGTTTTCATTGACTGGGTATTAACTTCGCTTTAAAGGAATGCAGTCTAAATAAGTGCCCCTGTTAACTCCCTACGGTCGTGTGGTGTCTTTAGCTTTAGGTTTCCTAGAATTCATTGCATTTTGCGTTATTGTTTATCGTTTGATAGACGACCTCGATTCACTTAATGGATATTAGTAGTAGGAGCCTATTAATGATTTTAATTTGTCATTCGGGATATCAATGTTTTTCATATTTCCAGAGATGAGCTGACTATAGCTCTGCTTTTTGCCCTATTGTTTAAACTATAGGGCGAAGGACCTGACATTGAGAATTCAGTTCAGAGAAGTACTGAATTCTCAATGTCAGGTCCATCATTATTTCAAAGTTATTCATGATTTATCTGACTACTTTAAAAATTAAAATGCTATCGCATATTTTATTATGTAATAGCATTTAGTTGTTAAATCCGTGCGTTCAAATCCATTGATATTCCTTGCGAAAAATTACCGTCTCGGAATTGTAGGCTACCCACTTAAATCTGGGTGCAGATTACGTCTTGCCATCGGACTATCATTCGAATAGTTTCCAGTCAATATCAATCTTTTTTACAGAAAGCCTATTGGTATCTGTTGACATCATAAAAGACTTCTTGAGTCAGAAGACTCACGAAGTCTTCGTTTAACTTTAGGTCAGAAGTCGATCTAGTGCCCCCTATAGTTGTATTTGACAACTCAGGCTTGCCCTTCTTTGGTTCTATTAGTTTTCAAGGTTTCTAGGCATACATTCAATCTCCGAACATGCATGGCGTTACTCTAGTAGCGGTTACTGCTATTGTTTTATTGATCGCATCAAGACCTTTACTCTTTGGCGGTCAATCCTTCGTGCGCATCACGGCAATGATTCTCTGCTTTATTTGCTATATTTACTCTCTTGTCCTAAGACACCACGTATATATTTGGCTCTTTTGAATCAGCATTGGAACGGTTATTAGCCACTATACTAATATAGTTGGTATGATAGACATGCTAAAAATATACTAACGTCGTAAAACCCTATTTAAAAATATTTTTTGATTGAATGCAATTTACTGTTGTCGTGTATTAAACATTTTCTCTTTTTAGCTTCCATTAATTTATCCCAAAAAACTATTTATTTACGCTATTAATAGCATAAATTCGATGAAGGCTGCTCTTCAGTTCATTATCTGAATTATGACGGAAGAAAACGTATCAATTTGAAACATTTATTCGATATGTTTTTGCTTTACAAATTAGAAGATATATTTAATCTCAAATGAGGTTCACAATAAAATGATTGCGTGAAAATATTTCACGATAAGCAGGTGCTGGTAAGGGTTAAACATCGAATTTTGAAAAATCACGTCATTTCTCCTCTGATAATGGTCGTCGACCCTTCCGAAATATTTTTCTATGGTTTTTCTGCCAAATTGATAACTCCATATCTCCACCATTGAGTATATGAAGTGAAACTTGGATCGTTTGAGATTGGTAGAATATTATAGGAATGATTACATGCTTAAATTATATCATCTCGACAGCTTTGTAGTCGACATAATATTACAAGATTTAAACTAAATTGTTTTTTCTGTATTTCCTATTATTATCATCATCTTTTGTTGTGAATTATTTCATGGTGCCTCAGTTACGGTACAGAAATCTTTTATTTGATTATTTTTACGTCGCGCAGGCATCCAGGATCGTGGGCCTACGTGGCGAATCTGTTATGCTGAAGCCTCCGACCTCTCTGGAGGCAAATGTACTCTCTCCGTCGAGGGAAGACGCACCATGCAACAGGTAAGTGTTCTCGTACTCTTCCTCTCGTGGCGGTGAATACCCACGTGGGTAGCTTAAATGATGAAAAACATTTTCCTGTTTGTTTTAATATCACGCATTGTTAAAATCGTTTGTACGCTGTGTTTTCTAGTGTGTTATGTTTTAGTTCTATACTGTCTTCTTGAATTTTAACACGAGTCACTGATGAAGTAAATGGCGACACTTTTTCTCTAAACGTCCAAAGGAAACGTCAGTAGGAGTGATCATATTAATTTTTTTAACTTCTTAAATATATAATGCCCATTTAATCACGTGTTGGAAAGTGATATATACATCGGAAGGTATGGATGCGCAGAGGGTATAGTTGTTGCCGATACAGAAAATACTGGAATGGAAGGAAATCTCAATGACTTTTCATCACATTCTTCGATCCGATTAATGATAAATATATGCAATTTTGTTCCCTCTTGAATCATTAAGAACACATTCATACTTTTACAAATCTTCTTCGAGAATATAATTTCTTGTAATCTTATTTTTTTCATACAGTTGTTTTTTCTTCAAATATGTTGGGTTTGTATGTATTGTGATAGTGTTATTGTTTTTAATTATTTTCGCTGTTTTGAAGAATGATATAAATATATCGTCCCTCCTTAAATCATGGAGCTGCTATAATGGATTGGTGAACTCAGTCTTTTGCGATTTTGATTTCCTGATTCGTTGAGTTGTATTACACTTTAGCATAACTGATGGACATTTACGCTGTTTCCTTCATTAAGTCTTTTCCCAGTGTCAATTTGTGACATGAAATGGCATCGCTTGCCATCGAAACAATATTCTTCTTCCATAGTTCTGAGATTCATAATTTTCTGGCTAGCGCTTAAATTGTAGAAGCAATACGATGTTGAGAATGTTGATAAGTGAGTTTAACTACTCTTTATCTCCAAGGTCGCGCATAGGGCGTTTAAAATTAGCGGAGGTTGTGAAACTCTGTTTCTGTTGCGTGCATATGGATTTAGGTGAAACCTAATTTTTAAGAATGGCTTGAAGGTTTTCATGCGTTAAATCAAATCATATGGATATTTTTTATGCAATTCTGCGTTTTCTTGCGCCATGAATTTTTTAGAGTGAGCTCATGTCCCGAAATTGTTGTCTTCCTGTTTCTTTTCATATTAGCTGCCACCATGAAACTGTCTTGAATTATTTTCAATACTATTTGCATTTCTACACTATTCAAGCTCTAGTGAATTATTTTACGTTATTATTATTTTTGAGAATGCTAACTTTTATTCCAGAGTGGGAACAATTTCACTTATAGAAAAGTATTAATTGAAAATTCCTCGCAGATAATTTAATTCTTACGGTGTGTGTCCCCTATACTAGAATTAATCGTTGCCCATAACCCACGTGAATTGTGTGCCCTTCCCAGATATTCATCCTATAGATAACATTGTATTAATATTGAACCGATTCCGGGCGTGTTAGGGAAGTCGAGTTCGATGAGTTACTTCTCTCATTTGTTCCATGTAGTGCATGCATTATGTCGCGATAGTAGGTGTGAAAAGATTAGCTGATTGGAGAACTGAGTGGAGAGCTGCGTCAAACCAATCCTAGGATTGCTGACCAGGGATGATGATTCATTTGGCTCCGAACATGCTTTTCTTTGAATATCGGTCAAGTAAGATGAAATTCCTTATCTCACGATAATTTTTACTTGGTTGAGTCGAATTACGTTCGATAGTTATTTCTCTCAAGGGCACACTGAGTAGAAATATTCATCTATTACTTTTCACCTCTGTCACCGGAGTTAATCACGAACGGAGGTAAAAGAATAATATCTTACCCTTTTAAAGAAAAATAGGTTTGTAAACACAATAAAAAGAATTTTAGTCATTGTTATAAATCCTTATTCTCAAATTGTAAATAGTTCTAAGTTAGTTCCCGTGATTATGTACAAGTATTCATGTAGCTAATATAATAATCTTACTCAAAATGCCCGTGTACACTATTTTCTGTCTTTTAAGTTGTGCATTAATGCAAATCTTAAGTGTCGATTATAGATTTGATTGTTCCCTTGTGAAGTATATAAATATATTCATAGCATATTTTTCTCTTAATCAATTATTTGGTTGAACGCAAAAATTGGAAATAGGATCCTTCAAAACATATAACGCCATTATGCCCCATTTTTTAAATCATCTGTTTTCGTCTTTTTATATCTGTGCTCTTGTACCGTCCATTTTGATGGCCTCATACCAAGACTTCTTATGGTTAATCCAAAGGTATAATGTAGGTGATTAGCCGGTCGAGGCTTTTGTTCTCCGCCCATTTAACGTTACCTTTCTTTGACACAATGGCCTTGGGGTATTCGCGGAGTTTTGCGGCAGGAACTGACGCGAGTGTGTTGTGCACGAAGGAATAAGACGGCAGATGGAAGCCTATATCAATAGGGTCAAGGTGAGAGGCGAGCTGGCGGGATCAAAGCCTTCCCACTTGCGCCTGTGGACTCCCGTTGCCCTCAGTCGGCGACGGTCAGCTCGGAAGGGAGGAATAATTCGCCCCGCGAAAAAACATCGCTTTGCGCCATCTCAACGGTGAATACGCGTGGCTATGTGGCGTGAGGCTGGTTCAATTTTATCGTAATATGCCGCTGAAGTAGTAGGCATGTGTCGAAGCTGGTTGGTATGGTCAGGCCCGGAACTAGGGCGGGGCAGGGGGACACGTGCCCCGGGCGGCAGATTTTGAAAAGTTATTTTAAAAGTTATTTAATTTTTCTAATTGAATTGTATAACAGTAATTATTCATTTATAAATTATTAAACTATAATATTGATATAACTTCTTAATGGCAAACATACGGTGTGTAATTTCAACTACCGCATCTCAAATAATAGCTTACGGAGGTATATTCAGGTGGTCGGTAGAGGGCGAGCGATGAGGGATTGGGGAAGAGGGGGTGGCAAACTTATCTTTGCCCCCCCTGACAAATATGTTAGTTCCAGCCCTGGGTATGGTCACCACAGTAGCTGAGGGAAGGATAGTAGTTACATGGTGGAGGTTGACTGAGGAGTTTTCCGCTACATGCGAGATTGTGAGGATCGCATATTACTGTCATATCTTCAAATGAATTAATACTGAGCACGCCTGGATTAAACATTCGGATATAACTTCGTAAACGCCCCAATTGAATTTAACTCATACCTCTTATCATGTCGATTCCTGGAATTTCTGGCAAACTTTGGCATCGGCTTCGCGACTAGATGACATAGTCGAAGGTGCATAGCTGTGGGATGGCAGAGTCCTACTCATTTTTGGGAATGGTTCGGATTACATAACCACTCCTCTTCGAGGGTCATTCAGTTAGCGATAAAATCGATACAAATTTTCTCAGGTAATTATGTTTATGGTTGACTGTATCTTTTGACGTACTCCTTGAAATATTCTGTTATGAGGAAAAGTGCGCCGATGATTATGGGTTCTTAAAATTTCACTTTATTCGTTCATATTTATTTAGTAACGCTGTTCGTAATTTTATCTAATAATTATGAACATACCTCTTCTAGAAACCGTCATGCTATTTGTTTTCAATGGTGGTTCATGTGGCTATTCGTACTTGATGATTTATGTATGGTGTAGTCTTTCAATTTTCGTCAATTGTATGCAATTGCGATATTTCACGCATTAGTTCAGATTGCGACTGAGTTTAGAATTTTTGACTTTGAGTCTGTTGCGTAAACATCGATGATTGTCACCTTTTCGGTCGGAATACTCATAGAACTGTTTCGCAGTAACTTCATTTCATTTTTCGTCTCCCTTTGGTATGTTCATTTAAGTGGGTCAATTAGGTCAAACCAGGTTTTTGGGGTCGATTTGATCGAATTAATGGGTTGATTATTTAATATGGCGTGGAACCCACAAGTAATGGCACTCATACATTGACGCGGCGTTAGGACTCGTTCACCAAACGAAAACATGAGCCATCGCATTGGGAAAACTTATCGCTTGCCATTTGGTAGAATGTAATGTCAACGAGTGGGTAGTATACATTGAAGTGGCCGTAAACACTCAGGTGATATGAATTAGAGCCTCTTCAGCTCTCCGGCGGTCATTTTGATCTGTGACATTCTGCCTTGATAGAGGGATGATCGCTGCCTGCGCGTCATGAATGTGTTCATGTGATGCATATATTATCATGGTTAATCTCTCAGTCTAATGAATCGAAAATTTGCATTCATCTACTAATTTAATGAATATGTACTGGATGTGATTCAAATTTCTCCAATTTTTATTTTGAAGTAATAACGAAGTGTTATTAAATTAATTTTCTGTAAGGAATTTTAGCGTGGAAACAGGCTTAAGTATAGGTAATGACATTTATTTTTCTGTTTAACTTTTAAAATATCTAGAAGAGCATGAGACATCCGGTTGTGCTTGTAATGTCCAAGGATGTTAACAAATAATTGGGTTTCATTCACCAATGTTTCATGTATTGTATTTGTGTTATATCAATGCATCTCTTCAGTATGCCTTTGATCGGCTTATTGGGAAATTCTGAGCCCAGACCCAGACTTTATTTAAATGGACATAGGTTTACTATTTTGTAGTAGAATTCAATATGCGAGCATGAACAGGCGTATCTTTTATGACTCAATCTTGCGTATTAAGCCATCATAAAAACCCATTATTAAGTATTGTACTTATGTAATTAATTTTATTTCAACCATAGCAGAATATTTGAATGGGAAAACTTTATTGATAATGTATTGACTTCGTCAAAACCTATCGTCCAATCACTGAAGGAGAAATCAATCGTTACTGTTTCGTAACAATTTCCCGAAAAGTCTTATCACTGCTGGTTTTATAACTCACTTTATGCGTACATGACTATGAATCGACTGCAGAAGTGCACATCAATACGCTCTCTGAAAAAAAATGGTACGCGGCTCGTTGTAGCAGATGGACGAGAACAGAGTGGAATTTGAATTGATGATTCGATCATCTGTTACCGTTTTGTCTCGACGATGGAGGCTTGAAGTTGGGCGAAGGAGACCATTGTTGTGTGGAGCTCCGCTTCTTTGTGGGTCATGAATCTCATCGGCTCGTTCGACCCCTTATTCGCTTCTCGCTGTTTCGACTACATTCACCGAAGGGCAGGATGGCCGGTGAAACGAAGCGATAGTCAAAACTATTAAAATTTCTATAGTTTCGTTCCCGGGAGCGAAATGTAGAAACGAAAAAGAATTAAACCCGGGCAGCTAACCTCAGGGTCGAAACGAAATCGGAATCAAAACTTCTTCGGGTTGAAACTAAACTATAACTCCGGGAGGAAAAGAAACACAAATAATGTTGCGCACCAGCGGGACCACGTGCTTCACCTTCAAACAGTTTAGTTTTTACCCACACGCCGAGTACGAAGTATGGTTGAATGAAGCAGAGGCTCGGCCTACCGCCATTAGATGCTCGGGGTACCTACACATATTTGTACCACTGACTGAACGGTGAACGCAAACTGGCCATTCAATTTTTTAGCTAAATGTTATAACCTCTCTATACGCGTGTCAAACGTAATGGGTCGAAACTATTCCCTCTTATCCCCCTCCACTCAGCTTTTGGGATCGAAACATAGCTATGAGCTGCGGAGTTTCGATTACTTTAGTTTCGTCCCAGCTCGAAACTAAACTCCTTGGTGATTTTAATTTCGTGCGGGAACAAAACTAATTCCAGGCCTCGTATTTTCGTTTCGCTACGGGTCTAAACGAAACATTTTCGTTTCGTTTCACTCTCCATCCCTGCCGAAGGGAAATGTTTATCCCTGCGTTTCTCAATTTAAATCTCTTTTATAAGGTTTCATTTGTCGCTCTTGTATTCATCTATTTACTAAAGGAGATGATTTTTGGTCAAAAACCTTATCAAATAGGTATTTTCTTGTGAAAATGTTTCTTATAAATATCACTCTAACGTTTGCGGTATTTTAAGTTTCTTAAAGTATTTATGGAGTCGTTTAATCCGACCTAAATCTGTTTTGTAGTTCATGTATTTGAAACATAAATAGAGTAATATGTTTTCTGAAATAAGGACCGTCCTGTAAGCATTATTCGCTCGTAATTTAATAACATAAAATTGCATAAGTTGCCTTCCGTTCATTAAGCTCGTGGAGCCCTTTGGGAGGCGAGAGAAGGTCAATGTCACTTAGCATCACTTCCCTTTAGGAGTCTTATTAGAGGTGCCTGAATAAATAGGATCTGCATACCCCATTCCGTGGACAGCGGAGCATCGATTGTCCATGAAATTTCTTTCCTTTGAATTTTTACAGCCTGTTTTGGTTATTACGATTAGATTGCATTTAGATTTCAAAGCATTTTTATGTAAAAATCTGCAGGTTTCCTGATTTATTTATTACTCTGCTTGATTATTAATAATTAGTCCTTTTAAAAGTTCCTCAAACTTTTGCATTCAGGTATAAGACGCATATCCTCCGTATACGGTGTAGTTCTTGGAAGTTATTTTCGATAAATAGGAAGTCTAGTCAATTCGTACGGCAAATCCGCACGTTTGTTTATTGTCGCCTAATGAATTCGTTTAGGTTACTTCTGAAAACAATTCAAACGATCCCTGTTCTGAATTCATGGCATTATCCACTGTTGCCAGCCTCCCATCAGTATTTCAAGGATGTTTTCAGGGGCGTTTTCAAGGAAGCAAGTCATTATAGAAATTGACGATCCATGCCATCTACTAAAGAGGTTCTGCGCCATCCATTCTATGTTAATCGCTCGCCCTATCTCCAAGGTAATAAGCCCTCAAAATTTATATGGACCAAAACTGCTCGTTGCCTGATGTTCTTTGATAATAAGGTGTGGCTATGAAACACAAAGTCTGTTTAGTTAATTTTTATGCTTTATTTATTGCCTTCAGTATTTATGATAATCCGTACGGACATCTTACCGTTGAATCCCAGGGAGACAGGTTCAGGAATGTGTGATAAATTTTGCCTTAGCTTGAAGAAATAACGTGTATTCTGTGTCATCTGAATGTATCTATAGTTTTTTTTAGCCACTGAATGTTTTGAAAAATATATTACTTACCTCGTTTTTTCTTTCGCCTCCTTTGCTTGAAGCCAATAGGGTGGTTTCCTATTATTTCTTCATTGCCTAAATCGAAAGATTTATTACTCCTGGAGTACGTATTTAACGCTTTTAGATTTTTAAATGACGATATCTATTTTTCGCGATGAAATGAAAAGTGAAAATTTTCAAGAGCGCAAAAACGCGACGCGTAAGTAGGAAAGTCCGTGCGACGCATTTCTGGTTCCCCCTCCCGCCTTGTGAGATGACCTTGATCGAGGCTCCGAGCGCTGATAGGACGCAGGATGCTAACGGGTAGCTGAGTACCTTGCTGGATGGTAGCGCTTGGCTTAAAAAAGGTTTATTAATACCTTATCAAAAGAAGAAAACTTTCCGACCTTGGCCAGTTTTAATAGGTGATTATTAAGACATGTTTCCCTGAGCTCTGTGCCTCATGCATGCATTGGTAACCTCAGGCGATGTATAACTCCTATCTTCTCGTGTAGAAACTAGGTCCCTGTGACGTCACGTGGAGTGGAATCGCATGGGCGCCAATCTGACCTTTTTCAAATGAGGATAAAATTTGACCCTTGCCATTCGTCTAAACCGGTATTTCAAAAACCAAATAATTTGTGTATTATGAATACACTAATGGTGGGTAACGAATCGCAATCAATGCCTTTCGTTTTCTTTTATGAAGGAAACTACCCTATTGAAATGGTCACAGTTCGAGATGGCTTAATGTTTTGCCCGAATAATTTTCATGGACATTTAAGTGGTTTTCATCACGAATTCTTCTTAGGTTTGTTTGACCTTTACTCTAATTTTTACTCCGTTTGTTGATGAACGAGGGAGCTCTAAAAATCGATATCATTATTTCATTTTAACCTATCAGTCCGTCTGGATGTATTTCTTTATAGTGCCCTATAATGATAAGAAACTAGCTAAAAATGATATCTTACATCTTTATTTCGAAGAAATCGATAAACATTTATGTCATTAGTATTATTACCACTCTTATTTCGTTAAATTATTCTATGACATTTCATTTAATTATAGGTCCATATAAAAAGTCCATGTAATCTGGGCACCTTGATGAGGTATAGATATTAGAAAATAGATGTTATTTTTAGAATAAATATCGTATCAGGAACTGACACGACGGTAAAAATGTTATTTTTTACCCTGAATACATTTTAAAGCTTTATCTTAAAAAAAAGTGAATGCGCGTTAAATTTGCCAATTGTAGCGGGTGGGTAGAGATGACGATTACTCAACAATGTGTTCAAAAAGCTAACGGTCCGAACTAAATTACCATTTCATTTAATGTAAATTCGATTCCCCCTATAGCCCCACCTAGCCCCTCTATGGATCCGCCGCTGGTGGATAGCGATACATATTTAAAAGCTATTTTCTGAGGATTGTCTTATTTTCTCGTTAACGTGTTACTAATTTCGCATATCATCGGCATCGGTAAATGCACCGTCATCATCGTGAGGCTCTTCGTTGAGCTCGTGGAACCCTCAATACACGCGAACGGCCGATTGCATCCTATGCCTCAGATCAATCACTAGCTTCACCCCCAGAGGATAAGATGAGGAATTGCGTCAGAGGTATATATATTTCTGTCGACTCATTGCCCGTAAATGCATGGGTAAACGTTCCTCTAACTGATGTATGACGTTTAGGTTGCCTCAGGTTTCCTGATGGATACGAATTCGAGAAACAAAACGGAGGCAGATTTTTCAATTAGCGTCATTATTTAGATGGCAAATTGATCCGGTGATCATTTAAAGTTCCTCAGTGTGAGCGAACAAAACATTTTAGCGTTATAGAAACATTAATTTCCGATTATTATCTGAATTGTTCATCTTTTTATGGAAGCTAATAATGTAAAAAATAAATAACTGTCCTGAGACTACCGGGAATCTTTTTAAAGTGCGATATTTCTCACATTGCGCATCATTGCCTTTCCTTCGCTCTTGAGGGATAATCGTAGTAGTAGAAGCACTCTGCGCGTTGACAAGAGATAGGAGGTGCTTTAATCGTGATTTCATTGCAACAGACCAAAATTATGCTCGTAGCTTATAAAATTTTCTGATTCCAAAGTTCACTTATTTGGCCCAAATTCTTATTTTATGTTCCAATGTTACATTTCAATTCTCGCGATAGCAGTGTGGCCATGACTAGTAGTACCATAAGAAACGGAAATCAGGAACAAATTCTTCTTAGACGTGGGTTTGATACTTTTCAACCAAATTTTTTTTCTTCTGATGAGAAACACTAAAGGCCTGTTTACACGATACAATTACACGTACGGGTTAATGTCTAAATGTATGAACGCGTGAGTGAACACGAAAATGCACCGTGTAACCACCCAACTTGTGCGAATGCATGAACGGAAAATAGAACCTGTTCTAATTTGGTTCATGCATTCGTACATGTTCCGTTCCGGTCCACAAAAATCATTCACGCAAACGTACATTAACTCGTACGTGTTTATGTATCGTGTAAACAAGCCTTTAGACATTTCAAATTCCTTGTTTCATGTATCGGTACGAACAAGTTAAAGTCATTGTGTGATAATTTCTTTTTTGCTTTCCTCGTACGCAGGCTGAGCGTATCTTTATCCGAAGATTTTTTTACCGTCCTCGGAATCTAACAAAGATTTATAGCTCCAACTGTTGGTTAAATTCAGGATAGTGCCTATAAAATTCTTGGATAATCCAGTGAAAACATTTATCGCGACAGGGAATCGTAGATTTCCTGTCAGAATTCGTGATTCCGCTGTCTCTCATCAGCACTTCTCATAAAATCTTGATGTTGTGAACAACATCAGCCAGCTTGTAATTTCTCCTCTATGAGAGCTATTTGCGTTCTGCGACTAAATGATTTTCAATTTGTGGTATCCTACCAGAATACGAAGTGCAGCTTCTAACTTTACTACTTCTTCTGTTTAAATTACCCATATTCATTTAAGTCCAATCAAGTAACCTCCCGGTATTCCAACCACTTTCAAATTTTGCCATTTTCTACACTGATACGGTCGGGTCTGATACCATTTTCATTAAAATTTCATGGTATGTTTACGTAATTGCGTTTTACTGCCCGTTTTCGAAAAAAAATCCTTGCCATCTGCCATGTCTCCGAGAGGTTGTTATTTAATTTCCCAAACGTCTATTACCAATTGTTGTCTATGTGAGGAAAAGTATGTTTCAACTGAAATAAAATGTTTTGGCAAAAACTTGGTGGTGTTAATAGCATTATTGGGCGAACTAGCTGATTTTTTTCCTGCACGAAAGCATGGTGGAAATGTGTGGGGATATTCATAGTTTGTCGCTAGGGACTGCGTGTTTGCGCGAACCGTGCCCTAGCGCACGTGTTGGTTGCTCTTGCAATCCGGCTGACTGCTCATGTCTGAGACGCAGCTCCCCGTCTGGGTTAATGATGTCAACATTTGCCATCCCGGCGTCCACAAAGCATTAGGCGTGGACCTCCGTCGAGTCCTTCCCGGGGGATATATATGGGGGCGAGAAAGGTTTCCAGTAACCGCAAAACTCGTCAGTCTTCTAAGCTCTCCATTCGTCTTCTTCTTGAAAAGGTCGCGGCGTCCCATGAAAGATTGTTCGGAGAACTAAGGCCAGGATGCGGCAATTACTCAACCCCGCTTTTATTGTCTTCTCCTCGTCCGACTTTGGATGTAAGCGTGTGTATGAGGGTGGGAATTTTTTTTTTCCTTTCTTCATCTCCGTGAAGTTCACGTTGAGGCCAGTCAGAGGACGGGGGAGGAATGGAAGCGAAGTGGTGATTATCTACGGTGATTCGTGCGCCTTGAGCAGCTCTTTCGCGAGAAAGGAAGCTGGTTGTCTATTTTTCCTCCTCAGGCAGGAGAATACAATAATGGTCTGGGGAAAAATTACTTCGAGCTTTGCATGGAATTATTTCTAAATTAGACTTGAAAGCTAGATATGTCTGTAGCGCAGGTAAAAGTCTCGCATCTTATCATTATAAATTCATCGGTGTCGTTAAAATATTTATAAACATTCGTTTTGAGTGTATTTTCAAAATAGAACTAGGCTATTTTGCGATGGAATGCATAACTATTTTCACAATTTTAATGAGTCTAAACTGTACCTAATACCATTATGCTTTTCAGTGACTTAATTTGCTAAAATATTATTGAAATGAGTTGACTCCTTCATAATTCTTGCGCTAGTATGTTAAATTGTGTAGTTGAGGCCGACTAAAACGTGGTTGTTGTTTTATTCAAATCACCAGCCCACCAGACTCCCAACAGGCATTGTGGCTAAATATTTTTTTTGGAAAACAATTGCTAATCCATCAGTCATTCAGTATCTTGAGACATAAAAAGAGACGTTTTTCGGTTATTTATAGGTTGTAATGGCATTAATCCGTTTCAAATTCCAAATTTTCATTAAGACCTTGTGTGGACAAATTTGCAGTGGAGTGCTGTGATCGATCTTTAAAATCTAAGCTCATTTCAGCCTCTTCAAATAGAATGTGACCATGCCAGATAATAATTTTTTATCGTGACTTTTCAAGTGTGATTTTACAGAGTAGATTTTTAGAGGCCATGATGCATTTGGAATAATTTGATCAATTTTTCTTCACATTAATTGAGTATGCATTAGGAGGAAGAGATTTAGGGATGAAGGTATAGGCGTCGATTCTTGGCGACTCCCATCTGCCTTCTTGTCGTCCTCTTAATGAGAGACCCAGCAAGAATGGAATTCCTCCGCTTTCATTCAACAGTGATGTTCGTGGAATAACGAGAACCTCTTCTCCTTCCTGACCGACCTCGGCTTTGGTCATTTCGATGAAGATGGTACCAATTTCATAATCAGCTCATACTTCGTGTTCTCAATATTTTTGCCGTCTGCCAAAACCTGAATCTTGATCTTACAGAAGGTCACTAGAGATAAAAATAATATAACCTTAAACGAGTGCATAAAGTCATATTAATGTAATACGTACGGTTTATGGAATTAGGTAGTGCTCTGCCTTCATCTATCCTGACTAACATTAGGATTTAATCACTGAGTGATCAGTCTAGTAAGTAATTGCCCTCAAAATAATGTTGCGAAGTCTGAGTTATAAAATATATGTGTTTAATCCGTTAGAGGATTTTTTTCAAATCTCTGTAATCCACGTTGAAATCACGTGAAAACAAAAGCCAATAAACTTAAACGGCAAAAAAGATTGAGGTGAGGCAGATAATTACATGTCTAGTTACGTCTTGAGTTAGAAGCATCTAAGTCTATCCGAAAGGTGGGATTGTTGGGTTATCCCTCAACGTAGTTGGACTTCATCTGATCCCATTTAACCAGCTAATTACTACTTCCGGAGATAAGGAGAGGAAAGATATTTGTTTCGACCGTGCGTAAAAATTGAATTTTTCTGTTTTAATTGATAAGAAAGACGTTTGAACAAGGAGTTAGAAAGTATTGCGGTACCCAGATATCTAACGAGGACATTTAAATCATGTAAATCTTTCAGTAATCGGAATTTATTATTACTAATGTTGTCAGTGAGACAACTCTGTATCACTCCCTTAAGGAGTGAAGTATTATATGACTTAATTTTTCCAGTTTTTCTTATACCAATTCTTATTTTATTAATTTCAATTAAGTAATTGGTCTAAAAAGTTTCTGAAGAATTTGAGTGGCACCGCTTATGCTTCTTAACGCTATTTGACTTTTTATATACTCAAAGACAAGCACTTAAGAGTTGAAACTACTCTTACAATGCATATCTTCAAGGTTATTTTTTACTATTATTGAGGCTATTTTCTTTGAATGTAAGGAAAAGCAAAAGACTAATAATAATGTACTCAGCCGTAAAATTATTTTCTACGAGGACTGTTTTTTTTTTCAACCCCCGATCGCTCAGCAAGCTCGCTGCATGCAAGCGACAGGCGGGTAATACGCGGATAGGGCAACTGTGCGTTCTCTACACCACACGCTCAAATCTTTTCTGACCGTAAGTTATTCGTTTAAAGTTAGTAGCAATCTTATTTACTAAACTGCCTCAATAGATTCTCCCGCCGAGTGTGCACTGCGGGGCGACTGCCACAAAACTCGCCGAATAGGTTTAGCATTGACATGTCTCGACCTTAATGCTGCTAAAAGGGAATTTGTTTAAATGTCCTGTGGATAGAGTGTGAAAAAATGCGAAACATTGCGTCCATTCCCATTTAAAACAAAAGAACTGACATGCTGACATCTGGAAGTGTTCTGATCCATGACAACGCCCGTCATCTCAGCGCTGATGCAGCTCAACTGCTCCTTTAGCAATAGGGTGGTTTCCTATTATTTTTTTACTGCCTAAATCGAAAGATTATTACTCCTGGAGTACGTATTTTACGCTTTTAGATTTTTAAATGACGATATCTATTTTTCGCGATTAAATGAAAAGTGAAAAATTTCAAGCAAGCGAAAACGCGACGGGTGAGTACGAATGCTGGGTAAACCCCGTGTGACGTCGTTCTGGTTCCCGCTGCCGCAAGTGAGGTGACCTTGGGGCGAGGCTTTGAGCACCGATACGATGCAGGCTGCTAGCAGGTAGCACTTGGCTTAAATAAGGATTATTAATACCCTATCAAACGGAGTAAACTTTCCGACCTTAGGCAGTTTTAATAGGTGATTATTAAGATATGTTTCCCTGAGCTATGTGCCTCATGCATGCATTGGTAATCTCAGGCGATGTAAAACTCCTATCTCCTCGTATAGAAACTAGGTCCCTGTGACGTCACGTGGAGTGGCCTGGCATGGGCGCCAATCTGGCCTTTTTCAAATGAGGTTAAAATTGACCATTAACATTCGTATAAACTGGGATTTCTAAAACCAAATAATTTGTATATTATGAATACACTTACGTCGGGTAACCAATCGCAATTCATGCCTTTCGTTTTCTTTGATGAAGGAAGCTACCCTATTCCAATGGGACATTTTCGATCACCCGCCGTTCAATGCCGACCTAGTGGCGGTGGATTTCCATCTTTACGCTGAAATGAAGATGTAGCTATATGGGAAGCGTTTTCAAACCAGCGATGAGCTTCAGGACGAAGGTAAAATTCATTGGAATTCATTGGCGGCAACATCTTATGAAGAGGGTATATTATCTTGCCCGCAAGCACGACCAGTTGCTCAATAGCCGAGGCGGTTAAGTGGAAAGGACACCACAAGTGTGCTTAATATTTAGCAATGAAATAATTTTTAAACTATCTCATCGTCTTCTGTTCATGACCTATTGGATGCTGAAAAAGGCACTCGTACATTACGATCAAGAAAGGTTAATGAAAAGATGTCTTTTACGTAACTCTCGATTGACAGGCAAACAAATATAGTTGTTACCCTCCTTCTGACCAAGCTACTGTGCCTCATGTGCGTGACATTAGAAAAAATACAACAGCAGTGAAAGAAAAATTTCGCCTGAAGTGGCACCACTTTTTTTGTAAACATTTTTGAGTCATACCACATTCCATTTTGAGCCCATTAATGAAAAACAAGGGTAAACTGTTTGAGCTCATTTAGATTTGAAATATTTCGTTCTCTTCTTCAATTATCAGAAATAGAACTGGTTACGAACAATCTTCCGTTAGTTTTTTTTTTTTTTTTTAATTCACTTTTAGGCACTTTTTGTTACTGAAGAACTCATTGAGATCACACTCGGTTTTACATTTAGCTATAGCTATCTCTACCTTAAAAGTGAACGGACGCGTTTCCCCGGCCTTGGTCGTGCCTCTAAGTCTCGAATATTTGCCTGAGTGTAAGGTGGTGCTAGCCGACGGTATTAAGGTGGTGTTGTTGGTGATCTTCATCTGGTGGTTTTGGTGGCATTCTTTGGTGATCTTCATCATGCCTGCCTGTTCGCAATGCAGCCAAGTTCTTAAGCGCACGCAGAAAACTGTAACGTGCCGCACTTGTGAAAAAGTGTTCCACCCTGCTTGCGCCTCGCTCAACGACGCGGATTTGCAGCTGCTGGAGGACACTAGTCGTGCCTGGAACTGCGCCACCTGCATAGCGAAGTGTCGCTCCACCCGCGGTGATGACACCCCGATCAAATCCCTGGACCCTGGATCTCTCGAAGACAAGAGTCAACGTGAGGTTTCCAATCCCATATTGAAGGAGTTATTGGATCGTGTCAAGGTAATCCAAGAAAACCAAAGTGAGTTTGTGAATTCTATAAAAAACGACATAAGTGAACTAAAGAAAGTTATATCAACCTGGGAAAGCTTAATCAACGAACATAGCAAAACTATTTCTCTAATTAGCGAGTCACTATCAAATATAAGTGGTAAATTCGACGGTATGGTGGCTGAAAAAGAAGTTTTGTTGAAGCGAGTCGCTAACCTTGAAGCTCAGTTGAACACATGGGAGCAGGACTCTCTACGGAATGTCGTAGAAATTCACGGGATCCCATTTAAGCCTGGTGAGGTAGTGGAGACCCTTGTCTGTCAAGTTGGGCTGGGCCTTGGGGTCAAGTTAGAGGCCAGTGATGTCGATTATGCATATAGACTGAAGGCCCGTTCAAACTTACCTAACAACAGACCCCCTTCCATCCGGATTCGGTTCATGAGATCGAATTTAGCACGAGAAGTACTGGAAGCTCGAAAAGCAAAAAGGAGTTTCTCAACAAGAGATATTGGATTGAGTGATTCCCCTAACTACCCCATCTATGTCAATGAATCACTCAGTGCTTTGAATCGTAAAGTGTATGCTAAGGCGAGAGAGCTTAAAAAGAACGGTAAACTTAAATACTTATGGATAAGAGGGGGGAAAATATTTGCAAGGGAATGCGATGGGAGTGAGCGACTTCTTTTACGCACCGAAGGCGATCTCCATGCCCTTCAATGACATAAAATTGAAGGTTCAGGAGGTAGAGCGCCCGCATGCAATAATGTTGACAATTCCAACTCGACTCCTGTATCCTCGAATACTCATGGTAGTATCGTATACCAAACCCTGAATATATGTCATGTCAACGCACAGTCTTTACCAGCTCATATTGATGAATTTCGTAACCACTTTGTTTGTGGTGATTATCATGTGATAGCAATTTCTGAATCCTGGTCGAAACCATCTGTGCCCACTGAATATGTTAATTTGGATAATTATATATTGTTACGAAACGACAGGTTGGAACGAAGTGGTGGAGGTGTGTGTGTATATATCAAAGAGAATCTCAATGGAGAGATACTGTCCTGTGTCAATGAAAACTTCAAGCCTGAATTTATGTTTGTTGAAATAACATGTCCTCTTGGAAAGATTTTACTTGGTGTTGTATACAGACCTCCTAAGGTTGGTTACTTGAGTGAATGTTTTGAATGTACGCTGGCAGGCTTCCTTCCATCATATAGTAACATACTTATATGTGGTGACTTTAACTCGGATCTTTTAAAGATTACGCATGACAGTAACTACATAAGAAACCTATGTTTCAGGTTCAATCTGTCTTTAGTACCATCTCATCCAACTCATCATCGGCTCACATCAAGTACTCTATTAGATATATTTATTATAGATGACCTTTCTAAAATAAAGGAACATGGCCAATATCCAGTTCCTTTCTTATCTGACCATGATTTAATATACATAAAATTTAATCTTAAGGTGCCAAAAATGAAAGAGAAGGTAATTTGCTACCGCGATTTCAGTAAATTTGTTCTCCGTAATTTTCAAGAAGAATTTGATAATATGCCATGGGCAGACTTCATGTCCACCAATTCTGTAGATACCAAGGTATCAACCCTTATGATTAATTTAAATCAATTATTAGATATTCATGCCCCACTAAAAAGTTTTACTCCGAAACGAAACCAACTTCCATGGATAACCCCGGAAATAAAAAATATTATCAATAAAAGGGACATAATTCGCCGCAGTTACACAAGGAGTAAATCTAAAAAACTTTTTCTGGAGTATAAAAAACTGAGAAATGAGGCCCAAAGTATTATGAAAAAGGTTAAGGATGACTATTATAACCAATGTTTTATGGACAAGTGGGATTCTAAAACAATATGGAACGAAATTCGAAGACTTGGACTGATTAAGTCTCGAAATCAGGGTACAACACTCGATGTTCCAATTGACAAATTAAATGATTATTTTATCAGTTTATCAGCCAATATCACCCCCGGGACAACAGTAAGTCCAGCCACAGGTCGTAATAGTGCATTAGGAGTCAACCTGCACAAAGTCAATGAATTTGGAAATGATACGTTTTACTTTCCGAATCTAACTCCCGAGATCATGCTAAAATGTTTCCAATGCATCAAGTCTAATGCTGCTGGAAATGATGGGATTAATAATAAAACACTGAAAGTGGTTATGAGTGTGATATTTCCGACATTGCTTGATATTTATAATTGCTCACTGAACTACTCTGTTTTCCCCGTTGCTTGGAAGAGAGCCATTGTAAAGCCTATTAAGAAAATCCAAAACCCTACACAACTATCTGATTATCGCCCTATTTCACTGCTGCCTATCGCCTCTAAACCACTTGAGAGATTCGTCTACAACTCTGTGTTAGATTTCCTATCCGTTAATAATTTGCTGGATAACTATCAGTCAGGTTTTCGTAAGGGACATAGTACACAAACGACCCTCATTAGAGTTACCGAAGACATTCGCTTCTCAATAGATCAAAAGAGAGTTACCATTCTTGTACTTTTTGATTTTTCGAAGGCTTTTGATTGTGTTAATCACGATTTGTTGCTGGATAAAATGAACCAATTAGGATTTTCCACCCCAGTGATTAATTGGTTCCGTTCTTACTTGTTCCAGAGAACTCAAGCAGTAAAAGGAGATGACGGAGTACTGTCTAGCTTCTCGGTAGTATCATGTGGTGTGCCCCAGGGTTCAATATTAGGTCCCCTCTTATTCTCAATTTTCATAAAAGATCTACCACTTTCAATTACCCATTCGAAATATCACCTCTACGCAGATGATTTACAAATTTATCTAGACTGTCACCCAACAAACATTGATAATGCCATTGAAAAATTAAATGAAGATGTTAATCACGTTTGTGATTGGGCCAGAATGAATTTACTAAAACTTAATCCCCATAAAACTCAAGCTATTATTATTGGTACTCCAATGTATGTCAGGAAACTCAACTATGACAGATTACCGAAAATAAAAGTTGAAGGCGTTGATATTGGCTATTCAAGCACGGTAAAAAACTTAGGGGTCATTATGAACAATACGCTAACGTGGAATGAACATGTATCCACTATTTCTAACAAGGTACATAAAATATTGGCACAGATCAAACATTTCAAACGCCTAATCCCAATAGAAGTACGAAAAAAATTGGCGAATACCTTGCTGGTTCCACATATGGACTATTGTTCCCTTGTTTTTTCCGACCTAACTGGTGAATTATATCAGAAGTTACAAACACTTTTAAATTCTGCGATTAGATATATATATGATATAAATATCCGGGAGCATGTCACTCCTTACTACATAAAGCTGCAGTGGTTGAAACCCCAACAGAAAACTAAATTCCTGCTATCTGTTTTTGTTTACAAAATATTGTCATCCAAAACACCTGACTATCTTTACAATATGATTATATGTAACCAGAGTGAAACCAGTAGAACTGTAAGAGCTAGAAGGCGTTTTAAAATACCAAATTGCCGAACTACGGTGTTTCAATTGTCCACTTTAAACTCTGCTATAAGACTTTGGAATGAAATACCGGATGATATTATTAATTGTAAAACTGTTAATCAATTCAAAATGAAAATGTTTGTTTATTTACTCGAAAAATATGATTGTAATTAAAATACTGTAATATATTTGTTATTAATACTGTTAAATTGTATTTCCACTTTTTTATGTTGTTCACTGCTGAGACTTAACTGTAAAATTTGATATGTTCCATAGGACAAGGTCCTAGAACAATAAATTTATTATTATTATTATTATTATTATTAAAATGACTGAGTGTATGAGCTGCTTTTTTGTCTTTGTCATTAGATTTCCTTGAAAACATTTCCTTTCGGTGCTAGTCTACCGAGAAAATCACATACTCAAGTGCCATAAATGGAAAAAAGAAATCCCTGTTCTTTCAGTTACCGATCACAGGTGTTTTTATTTTGTGTGTGCAATTCGTAATATCCAGCCTTGCCGAATCAAGGCGAGTTTCACCGTGGTCGCGTCTCCCCTCGCGGTGAAGGAGGAAAAGGTTGGTGCCGTCATGGAAATCCGTGAGCTCACCGTCGCGTCGTGAGCGGATGGGGCCTCCGAGAGTGTTTTTTTTTCATGCTCGGTCCGTGACCGTGAAAGAACCCGGCAGGTCTCTAAGAGAGAAGGGCGGAGTCGTGCCCCCTTATCCCCCCGAGAGGGGAACCGACGACTAGTCTGGGCAGGCGGGTAATTCCCCGGACAGTGCTTTCTCTTTCTTCTCCATCCCCATCCCTATCCCCCCTCACGCCAGACACACATTCTGCTAGTAAAAGTTGTATAATAGTTGGTATGGTGCCTCGACTGACTTGAATTCGCTCTATACCTGTCTACGCCTTTGAAATTGCATCATTATATAGGTGATAGTGGCAATGAGAAACAATATTCCTTTAAAGTATTCCGAGACATAGCACAGGATTATTTCATTTTTTACTGTCCTCTACATTTTGATTGATATAATATATTTTATTTTTAATTTTTATTAATTAAATATCGCGCCGTTAAATCTTGTTTCTGTCGAGTTTATCTATCTAATGGTAGCAGTAGTTAGAAGCGCAGGTTGTAGCTTAATATGTCGACTAATTACACCTTTTTATTTCGGTCAGTTTGACTTAAATGCTGGCACATAATTTGTTTCTTTTCATCTCTGATTTGCGGGGTTTGCTCTGTTGGGATTTCTGGCTGAATAATAGTTGGTATGGTGCCTCGAATGACTTTCACTCGATTCCTCAGTCTACGACTTACAAAATGTATCACCAACATCGGTGGTTGGGGCAACGAGGAACATAAAATTCCTCTCTTGTATCGAGTAATCACTCCTTTTTATTTTTGTCCATTTGATTATAATGTCGGGATGTTATCTTTTTCTTTGCTTTACTAGTTTAGGGGTTTGCTCTGTTAGAATTTCTGGATAATCTTCCGATTCTGTGTGTTAAGTACTACGTCAGCGTTTAATTTTATATTACAGTTTTTCACAGAAATTGTTGGAACACCTAACACATCTGTTATTATCATTTGAATGCCGCAAACTTGCAGAGACACTGCCTTTTTCTTTGTATTAAATCACCTAAATTCATTCAACTTCATTTATCTCGTAGCTTGTCCATTTAACTAAATACAGAATAACATAATAAACACTATCAGGATCCATTTTATAACCAAATTTGATGTATTCATATGTCAGTCTTGGCATTCTTTCCTTAAGTATTGGAAAGACAACTGCTCAACGTGTTTAATTATCTTTCTTACTATTGAGGTGTATTATCTACTCTCCGAAATTTCATTAAATATATCCTTCATTTATACGTACATGCAAAGAGGATGTCTGTCTGTCCGCTATGCATTTCCATAAGGTTGCAAGGATTGCAACCAAAGTTATTACAAAGGTATATCTCATGCTCCCAAATCCTGTAGTGCTACTTTCCTTTACGTCGTTTTCTCCTTAACATTTGTTAAGTCACGTCATACAACTGCGGTTGGTCATCCTGCCGAGTAGGCATACATCTTGACACGATCATAGGGAAAATAAATATTCTTTATGACCATCGAATCCAAGTTCCAAGTTTCCCACTTCTCTGGGTACTATCCTTCCCGAGAAACGCCTGGTGGCCTGACAGTTACTGGAATATTGGAAATATATGGAGTATTATAAATACAACTGCTCAATGTGTTTGATTATCTTTCTGACTATAGAGGTTTAGTACCTTCCGAAATTTCATTAAATATATCCTTCATATTAAAAATAAATGTGTATCTGGTCACATACGCTGAGAGATATTATTTTCCCACCTCATTTGTGTGTATCTGAATATGTTAGCGGAAGCTGCGAGGCATCAGCATGCAAGCCTTCAGATTCCCAGTCTAGGACTTCGAATGAGAATCGGTGTGATCGCCTTTTCTTTCCTCCAGCCTCTCTCCATCGTGTTGCCATGCCCGTCGCTCACCCCCTTTCCACTCGACACGTATAATGCCTCCTCATTTCCCCTTTCCATTTCCCTTCTCTCACAGAAATTTAATCCTCACCCCGAGACCCATGGTCCTCCGAGAGAATGCCGCCCCCTGCCATCTGCTGGTACAAGAGTGACGTAACGGATTGTGCTCACGAATCATGCGAGTTTCTCGTGATAGATCCTGGAGTGATGTGTGTTCCTGGTAGAAATTTTTCGAGGGATCTTTATTCTCTGCCTTGCTTACTTTCTTCCTTCTTGTCGTGATCGCGTGCCCAATATGTCGTTGATAATCTTTATTCCATGCTATAAAGGTGCAGAGATGCCTGTTGTTCACTTTTTTATTCTTAATATGAATGTTTTTTACATGCCTTGCGGTGAAAATGAACATGTGGTGTTATTTTCATTGATTGCAGTGTACTTTGAGGCTGTCCATTTTCATCTCCTATTGATAATATTATTTCAGTATAAATATGCCGGCCTCGGTGGCGGCGGGGTAACGTCCTCGCCTGCCAAACAAGAGGACGCGGGTTTGAGTCCCGTTTGGTTAGGACATGGGCAAGGTTGTTCGTGTACGTTTACTTATTAAATATGTAGAATACCCCTAAATAATATGGCCAATATGAGCTGTATTCGGTGGTTTGAGAATTAAAAAGAATAAAATAAATGGATTCCTGCATTTGGGAATAAAACTTCCAAATGCCGAGAATAATCATCCTCTAATTTTTTCAAGGCTAAGTTAAAACTTGTCACCAAAATTTGAGCAATGAATAGTTTTAATCTAGGCTTAAAAAGCTTCAAATCCATTGCATTTTGTAGATACAACTGATTAAAATTCAGTAATGCGTTAGAAAAGCTGGGTTCAATAGCAATAGAGTAATTGAGGTACTTATGTATTGAGGTTCCTTGGTGAAGTGTCTAAAATTTTTAACCACCCGCCTATTATTTCGATTTTTACCTACTCATTCGTACCAAACTGGTCGATTTTCTCAAATTGATAGTTGGACGGATTGTTTTCATTAAATGGGAAGAAAAGTTTTCCAGCTGGATACTTATCATCATTGGTACACCAATGTTGCTCAGTTGGAAGTTTAATTTTCCAAAAAATACTGCGAAAAGCAAAGGGTACTTTATCTGCAACATGTTGGAACATTTGGATTGTTAGTGGTTTCGATGGAATGTCGTGTTCCATAGCCACTGGAAATAAAACACGTGTTCAGCATCAGAAATCAGAGTAATGACTATTGCTTATAGTCCACTTAACCGAATAAATGGACGCATTAAAAGTCCATGTATCCCAACGATATTTTGTGATATAAATTTACCCATTCGCTCTTTGTAAGGAAGTATCACGCTGAATGGCAGCTTAAATGGTGAAATTATCCTCACTCATCTTTACCTTTAATATATTAGTTATAAAAATAAAAATGACCCGGCAGATGGGGAATCATGAAATGTGAGACGTAGCAATGCGTTGAAAGGCCGACAAGAAAGAGAAGCCAAGCGGCTGAAAAGATGAGGAACCAACCATATAAAGGGGACGCACTCAGATTCGCAGTTGTTTCATCATGAACTCACGGAAAGGGAATGGTCCCCTGTGATCGATGCGAAAGAGGAAGGTCTCGTTTTGAGAGATAAACGGAAAATAAATATTTGATAACCAAGAGTGATGAGCTATCGAGGGAGCTATCGTGGTTTCTGATTTGGGATAAAAATACGCTCCTAATAATGGTATAACTGTGTACGAGATTATGTGGAAAGCATTCTTTCCAGATTTATAGAAAAAAAGAAGAAAATGTTTATTGATTTCGAGGGATTCGTGAATATGGTGCCATACAATTATTACAAATTACTAGCAAACAAATAACTTTAACAGTGTCCATGCACGGCAATCCTAGGCATCTGGTGTGCACAACACCTTCAAAACTGCTGACCGTATATGCAGTTTCATTTTTTTTTTTTTGCCCTCAGCAAGTTTGGGTTGCTAGTAGCGCATTCAATCCGTGGAAATTTCATATTGTTTTCAGTCAAACATTTTGTTTTTCTTCTCTGACTTCCGTTTGCATGTTAATTCTATTGCTTATATTACGCAGCAATACCAAACATTTTACTGTTCTGCGTTTGAATATCATTTATTCCCATGTCGAAGTTTTTTTCAGTTTAACTTATGTTATTATGACTGAAATGTTTATAAGACACGGTCTCCGGCGTTACTTTTTGGAACTGCTTCATCATAAAATAAACATACCTACTTTGTTCTATTCCACACTTTATTTTAAATAGTACGACCCGGGTTTCTGCATATTATTATTATTATTATTATTCTGATATGCAGAAACCCGGGTCCCGCTATTTAAAATAAAGTGTGGAATAGATCAAAGTATTTTTATTTTATACTGAAATGTTTCTTAAATATTTTGCAAATCTGTATATGATAACGAAATCTGCCAGTTTCATTTGTATGCGGTTTAGTGATTTGGTATAAATGTTTACCTTTTTACGGGAATTTAATCTTAGCTCTGTTTATATCCAACTAGTTTTCCGTAAATAAAAATATAATTACTTGTTATAGGTCTTAAAGGTTTGTTTCGTAATTGGATTATTCTGTGGATTTTCGCGTCTTTTCCCATTGCCCTAATAATTTCTCTTCGTCATAAGAATAAAAATTTGGATTGTTAACTCGTTCATAAGTGATTGTTTGTCAGAATAGCTTCGCTATTTTATATTGATTGTGATTGTAAGGGCGATTTTGGAACCTCAAATCGATCGTAGTATTAAGCTAAAACGTATGACGCATCATCCTTAAATTTCGTCGGCTTCTTGATGAGGTTAATAAGAAAAACCTTACCTCTAGATAACGGCCCATTCAAATAATTTTATTTCAGGTTTGACCACCTTCCTCGACCGGTTTTAGATGCCGCCTGAGGTACCAGATGAGTATTTGGAAAGCATAGTCGTTGAGGAGTTTTCCTCATTTTCCCAGAATTTTTGATGAGAAGGCTTGTTATGCAACTGCTAAGTTTTACCCTTTAAACAAGAGGCACGAAAATGTACAGCTCATTTAGCTTTCGGGATGAAAGCCCATTGAGATTAGATTGATTGGCAGCATTGATACTTTTTCTTCTCCAGGCAATGAATTTTTGTATGGCCTGAAAAATGGATGCAATTCGTTTAAAATAGTGGAATTGCTGGACGAATCTTATGTTATCTCCCTGGAAATGTAAATCTCACGTAATCACTTAAAATCAACCTTTAAGTTCTTCCTGGTTATTGTAATTGAAAGCTTTCCTTTTTCGGTCGTTATGTAATTAGATCTTTGAGTAGCATAACTAATCTCAATATGGTAGGCATTTTTCTGTTTTAAAGCATTATTTTTCAATACGTTTGAAACTATTATTCTTTGCTCCGTAGTACATACACATTTGCACAAATATTGCCAAAAAAAATCGAATGGCCAGTTTGCGTTCACCGTTCTCCTGCCAGTGGGAAAAATATGAGTGCTCCATGCATCTAATACTTGTAGGCCGAACCTTTACCTCATTCAACGATACTTCGTACTCGGTGTGTGGGTCGAAACTAAACCGTTCGAAGGTGAAACACGTGGTCCCTCCGGTGCGAAACATTATCTGCGTTTCTTTTCGTCACAGAGTTGTACTATGATTTTACTTTAGTTTCGATCCGAAGTACTTTTGACTCCGATTTCGTTTCCACCCTGAGTTAATCTCCCCGGATGTAATTCTTTTTCGTTTCGTTTCTACATTTCGCTCCCGGGAACGAAACTATTGAAATTTTACTGGTTCAGACTTTCGTTTCTATTGCCAGCGTTAGGCTATTGAAAAGGATGGAGATAATGCTGAAAAGTGACAAGGTGTTCCTAAAGGATGTGTTTACGCACTGTAGAAATTGGAAGCGCTTAGAATAAAGTGTGTGGTGTATTGCGTATTAATTATGGAGTTGCGTTTGGGCGTATTAATTATGGAGTGATCCTCGTATTGTATACATATTTACAGTTAATTCAGCTATCATACATACCTGTTTGGCATTGCAATTCTTGATTTACGTCTATATCTATTTAATGCTTGAAAGAATGTATTTTATCCGATTCCTAAAGGAGTTATAAATTTGTTAGGGTAATAGGTATATTGATAAGTCATATGTGACTTTATTCTAATAACTCAGCAATTAATTTAATGAATAATTACTACCACTTCTGCTAACTATCAGCTGCTTGCCCCAATATTGTTTCCCTTAGAGGGCAAGTATTTATTTTCATAAGCATGAGGGGAAATTTCGTATATGATGGAAATTATCCAGGCATCGTGTCTCAATTTCTACCACGGAAACGCACCCAAAAGTATATCGCCTTCGTAACGTCCGTCATCGCTTAATGTTCTTCGGAACGGCAGTGAAGTCGTTACCTCCTCGTTTTTATAGGATAATGAGTGCAGGAAAAATATTGATGTAAGACTT
This sequence comes from Ischnura elegans, assembly GCF_921293095.1. Taxonomy (NCBI): domain Eukaryota; kingdom Metazoa; phylum Arthropoda; class Insecta; order Odonata; family Coenagrionidae; genus Ischnura; species Ischnura elegans. The sequence continues at coordinate 92,430,060 of NC_060249.1, forward strand.
TCTCCATCTCATCAGCTGGGGGGGGGGGGGAGCGTCTACTTTTTCATTCTCTTCCGCCGCCGCAACTTCATTTTATCTTCAGGGCGTAAACCGACTCCCTTTCCCCTTAGGATTTCCTTCATTTTATTCGCCGCCGAGAATGAGAGGATGATGGGGGGAGTTAGTTTCCAATTTTCGTGGTGTAACCCGATCGTCGTTGGCTTTCGACCCGTTTAATCATCGCTGCGTTGGGATGGATGGCAGTGGAAGGAGGGAAGGTCAACTTGCGAGGGCGGTGAGAGGCGGTCTCATTACGATCCTAGGAGGACTTGTCTGTGCTATCCTTTCCTCGACCCCGAAAACTTGCGGCTTCTCATTCCTCGCTATCTCGGCGAGGCGCAATACCCTATTGGAAGCTCAGAGATTTGGAGGGCTTAGAAACATATTGGTGTAAGTCAAGAGTCAAATCTTTTCAATAATGAAATAATAATTCGCGAAGAAGTTGGAACTGTGCTGAGGACTCCCAGTATATGCTGCTACCTGGCGGTCCCAAGTAACTATGACTTGAACCATTGTATTTAGGTGGATAGACTATTTTGGAGTCGGTTGCCGTGTATATCTCAAAATCAACAAATACACTAATATGTTTCTCAGACCTCTTCAATGATATAACTGGGGAAATGGAAAATACGTTGAATTAATTTCAAATAAGTAGTTTGAATTAATTCCTTTTCATCTTTCCTTTTTCGTTGAGCGTTGATTTCGTTGTGATGGTGGTAAAATTTCATTCGAAATAAACATAAGCGTACACGCTATCGTAGGTGCCAGACAGCCATACACGTGATGGATTTCGCGAACTCGGATATTTCCATTTCAGTTTTGATCGCATGCGAAGATCCCGGAAATCGTTCTTGTAAATATTTATTGTGAGGCTGCAAGGCACATGTATCCCTTTCAAGCTTATTTTAAGAATAGAGTTTTTGATGAAAAATATTTAGGTACTACCCAGCCGTTGTTGATTGATTACAGAAATTAAATATGGAATAAATTCCAATAATCACGGTGAACCTGTGTTCATTTCATGAAAATATTTGTCCGTGTAACATTCAAGGAATTGATGATTGGAAAGCTGCTTTGTGGTCATTTAGAACCATGTGTGATTACGCGCAGCGAATTTTATACATTGTAAGTAAAGAGGATACCTAATTCTCTGGTAAACTATGAATTTATTGTAAGCTATTAAGGGCGATACAGTGAGTGGTGGACATGACAGGCTGCTGCTGATAATAGTAATCATAACGTAGGCTTTCTCTTTCCTCGATTTTGTATTCATGGCTTGAGATTTCCTGTATGAAAAAATTGTATAAACCTGTTTCAAATTTTTATACATTGTCATGGCAATGTATAAGAATGTATAACAATTTGAAACAGGTTTATTCAATTTTTTCAAAGGGGTTTTGATGCGTTTTTAGATTTCAATAGGCGTTATTGACGTTTGCGATACATTGATTGTATATCTTTTAGTATTAATAGAAAGGAAATGTTGAACAATCATGTAAAATCTTAGATTCTCCCGGCGCGGCATATCAAGTGCAGAAAGGTTTCTCGTGCTTTCCACCGGGAATTGGAGCTAATAATTTCCACATAGAGTTAATTACCCGGTGGAAAATCCGATAAACCTTTCTGCACTTGAAAAATCACATTGTAACGCCTGACGTTGGTGCGAAATAAGTGTTTTCCGGATCGTAATCGCACCTTATTTACCCATTGAGTAATAAGGCTGTTAATCCTCTCTTTAATGCTTCGCCCTGAGTTTGCACCCAGCCATCTTTCATTAAATGTAAAGAGGAAATTAAATCAATGTGTTATTTTGCATAATACCGGTATTGTGCGTCGATGAATGAGAGGGTAAGCGTCAACAAATGTCAAACAGCTCATAAATCACCCATACACGATACGATGCTCGCCTGAATAAGGTCGATGTAGGAGGTAAAATGGTTGCAGTGTGAAATGGTAGTTGGTAGACTATCATTGGATCGAAGTCGGTGGCATTTCGCGAGGTATTATCGCATCCTTCCTTCCTGCCCGTATACTCATGGCCGATTTGGTCGTGAAGCACCGTATTGGCCGTCGACTCCGCGTTGCGCTGCGGCGGTGTGCGTGCCGAAGTGAAAGTGTTCGCCTCGCTCATTTTATTTCGCTTGTGGGTGTGTGGAGAGAGAGAGATGTTTTCCCAAGACGGGTGGGGTCGTCGTCTGGGTCCGTCCAGGGACATTTATGGGAGGACGATTAGGAAATAAGTCAGCCCGAGACAGGGGTCGGACCATCGACGTCAAGGTGGTGGTATAAACTCCACGTGTTTGGGTTCTCTAATGCTGCCAATTGGCTGGCGACCTCTCTCAAGGGAATTGATGGTCGGAGAAAATGGTTACGTTCAATGTCACGCGGTTCGCCCATGACACTATTCCAAAAAAAAGGCCTGGTTGCCGGGGATGTTGATCTTATACTGACTTTAGTGTAAATTTTCAATTTGAGGAAATGAATTGATAGCACTCAAGATGACTATTCAGTGGCCAAAAGCTATAGAGAAATTCATTGGAACTCCCAAGTTAATTTTATTATGAGGGTAAAAGGAAATTGTTGGTATTAAATACCTTTTAATGGGTTTTACTTAAAATTCTGATGACCCTCCCCCTTTGTGAGTTATTAATTTTATGGATATAAACATTTTCATTGAAATTAATTATGTGAGCAAGCTTTGTTCACGAATGCAGTCCATCAGATTATTTTTATAATCCCAGGGTATGGGAAGGGGGCAAGGGTAAACGCAATGGGTAAACAAAATCTGCAACGTGTGATCTTCGGTTTTTCCGTTTCATTCATGCTCTCAATAACAGAAGCCTCAGTACCATCGCGTTTATATTGTTGTGAGTAATCTATAAACATAACTAAGATTTTGTCTCTCCTATAAAAATATAAACTGGGAAAATTTGTAGCATGGCCCTAAGCAAATTCTCAAATCATTCACTGCTCCTTCAAAATTCCATGTGCAGTACCACCGTTTATGAACGCATTCACTAAAACGGGCCGCCGATAGATGAAGTATTTGAACTTACTTTACGTATAAGAACGGTGTGTTATGTCTAATGCCCTCTTAAAATGAAGTTAGCGCTATCCAATCGTTCCATAAAAGGGCCCCCTAGTACCGCATTGGTTTTTAATCTAGCAATAATATGATTGTATAAGCGGTGGAGCGTGTTGCTAACCTAATTTTTGGTCTGCTGACTGCAACGAAGCATTGCGTGAGTTTATTTGATCCTAACATGCTCCGTCCCCAATGGCATGCTAATTACCTGTGAATTGAGCTAGATTTTGAAGAGCGCTTGGCACTGACGGCTATTTGTGCTGATGGAAAGAGTAAACATTCAAACGATTTGGCTAGTCATAGTGATAGTTCGAGCTTCCGTTGGCAAGGATAGCATTGAGAATTCATTTCTCGTGGCTGTCATCCCGTCATCCAATACTTCGAGTCCACTTGCGAAAATTTGATCAGGTTCTCATATTTTTTTTATCGCAAATAAAGCCTACACATCTTGAAAAATTGAACGCTTACTATCAAGCCGTTCTCTTGTGACTGAAGTCCCCGTGAAATAATACTTTTAGATTCATATCCACACCAAAACATATAGGACAGTATTTGGGGAAAGGGCATGGTAAGAATTTGGGAAGGACGTTATGAAACCAAAATGAGTGGGTAATAATGATCACATGTTCAATGTGAAGTACCTTTCACAGAAGAATGATATTTTTTTTTAATTACTTAAATAGGACCGCATTTGAATGAAACGATGCAATAGAAAATATTTTCGAGCCCTACCCAAAAAGTTGAAATTTTTTTAAAGAAAATATTGTGAGGTAAATGGATATAATGTATGTTTTAATAATTTTTACCCTTTTTTAAAAATGATATTATTTCATTTTTCTGTACCACCGTGCGAATTGCTTTCTTTTAAGTACTTTCAGTGTAGACTAGAATACCTGTGCGTAGAGACTTTTTTCGTGGTGGACGAGTGTTTTTATATGGATCCGGCTCCCTCTGGATGTTTTGGATGATATAGGGAACAGTTCCTATGGAAACCCACTAAGGTAGTAAGGTCTACCACTGCCTACAATTTTGCTTACTACACAGGTTGCTATATGTCCTTCCTTTTCACTTTGCACGGTTCTACAAAGTCAAGTTTTCAACTAAGTCGTGCTATTCCAAGTAATCTTACTCCGAAAAGGTTATCTGGAGGTCTTCCATAATTTTAACTTAATTCTTTGGGAGATTTAGGAAATTGTTGGAGACCACTTGCTATTATCTTCTGAAATTGTATTTTTTTCTTGAAGTCGCTTCGTCTAATATTATTATCATAAGTGGTTACATTGCCTCATGTTTTTACCGCGTAAAATGACTTGTTGAAAATCACGTAGCCGCACAATTCACCCAGCACGAACGGAAATGAGAGTTTAGGGAGAAGTAAAAAGTACCCTGTGACGTAATTCAATTTCGTTATTATCTCCAACTTGTTCGCGTTTCCCTTAATCATGCAGGCCTATTATAGAAAATTGTTCTTTGCGTGTCAAGAATAATTTTGTGAGCATAAAAAGTTAGCATTTGAGGAAGTTTTTTCAAATTACATTCATTATTTAAAATCAGTTTTTCGGGGTCATACTCATCATATCGAGAAAGTTCCATTCGCAGTATACAGCCCGCGTGTTATGACGGCGACACGTGAAAAGAGTATTGTAAGAACAATTACGATAATGACGAGGAGTATTAAACATGGTAGTGGCTCAGAATTCGTGGCATTATTAGCCCTAAAGTTTGCAAGATCCATCAAAGAAATCATATGACAAGGAAAGACTGCGAGAATGTTCAATCAAGAAATGACAATATTTTACTGCGTCATATGTAAAACGTACGTATAATGTGAGGATTTTCACCGTTGTGGCTAGATATTGCGTACAGGAGCTAACCCTTTTCCTATTCAGGATGCGTCTCAACGTACTATATCGCACAGTATCTTTATGTCTCAAGAAATTATTTTGAACGCTGATCCTCAATTGAGCTTTCATTTACTTAGGCGCTGCATATCCTGAATGAACACATTTTTCACGAGATATTACTTTTCATTTCAAAGCCACTTATTTAATGATGATTAATATTCGAACGAGTTCAGTTTTATGTTAAAAGACCTAATGAGGCCAAAACTACATTTTCAAAGAATAAAATCACGTCCAATTCATGTGATTCTCTTTTGGATTGGTCCAAAACGGCTGGAAAAGGGAAGTGACAATCATGCCTTTAAATATACCATTCGATACCGTTTCCGCATCTATTTTCTGCAAATAAATCTGCAATAGATATGGAATGATTAGAATCTTTAAATGCGTAGTATAAGCCGTAGGGAAAATTTCCTTTTAGTTTACGGGCAATTTATTTATACTTGTCATTTAAGCGCAGCATTACTGATGTTTAATATTGTTCATCCTGGAATGACTTGCTCCAAAGGAATGTCTTAACCTGAGATGCATGAGATATTTTGGGAAACGGATGATTTACGAGCAATAATAGGAACTACGAAAATTATATGATTCAAGCATGGGTGGTAATAAGTTCTTCGAAAAAAAATTAAAATGAATTTGAGAGCCATGAAGTTACCAAGGCTGCCTTTAACTATTTTCACGAAAATATAGCTGTGTTACGAGCGATATTTGCTACAATTTCTTGAATCACGCCCCATTGCTGCTATTTATATCACCGTGATATTTTCCAAGTTCAGTGTAATGTTCGGTAGTATCGCTGTCTTTTGTACAACCAGCCGCCTTGTTGTCAATAGTTGTGACTTTTAGATCTTGAAATTGTGCGATAAATCATCTTAATATCTTCCACAAAAGCCTCCGAATTTTCTAGAAAGAGGGTGTAACCCAAGTTAGTGTGATAATAATTTGGGTTTTTGACTCGTCGTTCTTAATAATCAACCTTGTTTGTCTTATTAATGATTTATTTTCTTATTTTTAACCATTGATGTGTTTATTTCGCTCGTACTTCACCTACAAATCATACAATACCATAAAATATTGCTGACTCTGGTTTAAATGTTTCAGGAGATATGAAATTACTTTTAATATAAGACACGGTCTCAGGCGTTAATTTGTGGAATTGCTTCATTATAGAATAAAATAAAATTACTTTCTTAGATATGCAATCGCTTTCTTATCCACCAAATTACCCTGGTACTAATGGTCTCTTCAATATTTATTTTATATAGAAGTTAGTTTTCAGGTATCCACGACATCAGAAAGGAACAAAATTTACCCGTTCCGTTGTGGAGATAGTAGTTGTAATCATACATGTGTTAAGATTAATTGGTTGCTGTGGGATATTTATCCCCACGCTAAAGAATCAACTCGAAATCTTGAAAAACAAACAGGAAGTGGAGTTTTTTATTCTTTACCCACAATTCAAAGTACTTATAAAACAAACGAAAGACATACAAAGTAGTTTTGGCGGGATTAACTCAAATAACAAATTAAAAAACAACACCATACCCTTCGTTATTCGAGATCTCGTAGTGTAAATGGATTATGATATTTGAAAAAGATCGATGATCGAATAGACACTTGATCTTAATTATGTCGATTTTTTCTTCAGACAAAAGGACAAATGTCTTTTGATTTAAACGGTTTTCCCTTGATTATTGAGAACTTTGACTTTCCGCTTGTGTTTTATTTTTTTGGCGCACATACTTTTCAATTCTTTAAAAATGACACTGAAATTTTAAAAACTAGCTTTTCGTAAAATTATGCAGTACGAGTTAAAAATCTTGCATTAGACCGCTCAATGCCATTGTATTTTTTGCGCTTAGTGACATAGTTATTGTTAATTTTTTTGTACCGTTTCAACTATCTTTCATCCCATTTTTAAAATCGACCGCGTAGTCGCTGTAATCGCTGTAATGAATCGCCGTAATTGGAGCACCGCACTTCTTTGCGTTTATCTTTGACGGAGTAATCAGCGAGGCAGAGGTTAAGACCAATTATCACTCAATTTGCAGGGTTAGAGAAAACGAATTCGGTAGATACCGGATTCCTTGAGAGTGGAAAGAGTTTTTATGTTCTGTGCGGGAAAGCTTTTATTTTTTATATGTTGAAAATTGAAACGAAAATATTGGGGTCTTTGAAGCTTTTGCCAGAATTTGCCGTTACTTCTGCCCCATCTTGATTTAATCACCTTGGTGTTGTAGATGATGGAGCGAAGGGTCCATCCAATTGCAGAGTGGAAATCAGGCGGAGAGCGATATTGACTTTGTAATGTCGATTTTTGGGGTTCTTGAAAAGCAGGAAAGCGAAAGTCGACGAAAAAGGGTATACTGCCGGAGATATTTGTATCCTCAGGGAAAGGACGAACGTGACGTTCGCAGAAAAGCATTCCTCAAATGGATCTGCCCTGGACCACGGGAAGCCGAGTTAATTAACGTGGTCTCTCGTGATGGATCCAGACTGAATCCCATGGACGTGTCTTTTCTTCGAATTTCGAACATTCATCCACATTTTTGTGTACCTTCTCCTTTCACTTTTTGGTTTCTTCCATTAATTATTAAAACCTTACGTTTTGGTGATAGAATATAAACTTTCATTCATTTTATTATTACGCACTTGTTTTTGGTGTGTAATGGAACATTGGCATTCATGGAACATTAATGTGTGTGATTGAACATTGTAATTCTCTGTGATGACAAGTAGAGATTAGAGTTTTCACTGCGTGTTATCATGTTTCTGATTGTAGGCGCTTACTGAAAAAGAAATAAATGTAAGCCAAGTTAATATTTTGGTGTTTTGTTCTTGAACAGAGAAACAGCCAGTTAAATGTTTGCCTGTGTCGGTGGTTTACTCGGTCAAAGGCCGTACTGAAGTTAAATAATACCAGGATGGTACCATGGAACTATCCATAGCCAGGCGTATGCCCTTGGTGACCTTGATGAGAGCGGACTGATTGTGAATGCTACAATTCTTCCGAAAGCCTCATTGATATTTATCGAGTTTATCGTTCTTTGTGAGGTAGTCAGCGACCTGGTGATACAGTTCTTTCGAGGACTTTGGAGACTGTGCATAGCAGTGAAATTGGACGATAATCACCAAGAGAGGTAGGGTATTGAGTTTTACTTTTTGGTATGTTTATTGAATATTTCAATGGTGATGAAAAGGTGGATGATGATAAGAAATAGTTAAATATTTAGAATAATGTCGGAGACAGTATGTCAACTGCTCTAATGAGAAATTCAAAAGAATTATCATCGACACCCGCGGACTTCGATTCACGATTTGCGGAATTGAGGGGTTTCAGTCGATAGCAACAGCCTATATTGCTGGCCATAGCGTTGATTCCAAGAGCATGGCACGTTTTTAGCACAACTTTCACATCGTCCATACTATCACACTTTGGGATTCCATGGATCTCAACCGAAATCTTCAATTTGTATCGCTCCAGTTTATTCAAATGCCCCTCTGGATACAAGCTACTCTGGATTTTGGGCAGAGATTTTCTTCCAAGAGCCTCTATATCCGGCCTCTCTAATACTGGTTTAAAAGGGTGTAGAAAAATTGTTTCACGAAATATTAACCCCGAATAGCTGATGCTTTTAGGAATGTAATTTACTGATAATGTTTTTTTTTGAACACGCAGTTTTTTCACTAATAATTGGCTTCAGTAATTCAGTGTTTTAACCCGAAGTTCTGTAAGGATATATGAGGGAAGAATTAAGATATTAATAAGAAATAGCAATTTTTGGAATTCGCAGTTATGATGGAACGAATCACTGCATGGTATGGATACAAAAGATGGATGATTCATTAACTACTGTCTCTTTGATTCGGAAGGTTTTCTTGTTTTTTTTTATAGCTGTTCCTCTAATCCTCCCAAAATTTCATCTAGGTTTCATCTTTCATCCTTGGAAGTATATGTAAAATAAATAATACATTTAAAGGTATGCCTAATATGTGCAAAAAGATGTTTTTAGGGAATTTTAATTGTAAAGTCAAAAGTGAAACTTCGAATCTATACTAAAAACAATATGGCCGTTGAATGATCATTTTCTCATTGCTAACTGATGAAATCCGACTCTAATATATTAGGAAATACCTTGAGTTATCTTTACCAAAGCCGGGTTCAGTCGAAGGTAGAATGAAATGAACATGAGCTGAACAGTAGCTCTTTCACCATGTATATTGCATTTTTTTTATAAAAAGTTGAAACCAATTTATAGCTTTCCGAACGCAAGAGGCTTGGTAGAATGCAATGAAAGGAATGGCGGCTGTATCATTGTCCGTTATGAAGATTTGTTTATTCTAAGCATGCGAAAAAAGATTACCTAAATGTAAGATAGCTATTTTTTCAATGATTATATATTTATATCGGAGTAAGTGAATATATACAGGAACATTTTATCACTAAATTATAAACTACTGATAATGAATCAGTCAGTGAACTGATGAAGTGGAAGTACAAAGTGCCATCTCCATTAATGAGTTTGATTAAATGCCATAAATATCGGTGTAGAAAAAAATAAAATCATAGCAACACTGCTTGTATATTTTCAGTAGCCCTATTTACTACATCAAAGGTTGGACGAGGAAAAATTGTAAAAAGAAAAAGCTCAAAAAATCGAGCGGAAACAGTTTCTAGCTTAGAAAGTTGCTCGTCATAATTATCATGCCCATCTCTCAAAGAATTGTGAGCGTGATGAAGTTCCTAAAATAAAATAAATGCCGATGATTAAAACAATAATAAATTCGATCAATTTTTATGTCATTTTGAGCGATTTATGTTTTGATATAGGTACTCGTAACCTTTTGATTTTTACAAGTTTTCATTTACGTCTTAGAAACAGGTGCGTAGGCGGGGAGGCAAGTCTCTGTAGACGCCAAACTTTTTCATTTTTCCGAAATTAACTTCTTGGGATTTCATTTGCTCTTAGAGGAAGGCTGATTTTTTTTGTCGTTTTATTTCGACGTATTTACACGGTTCTTCGTAAATCCACTCCGAAGAAAATCATTCTTGCTGTCCATTTGCCTGTTTAGAAAACTTCTAATTTTCGTGAAGCATGCCAAAGGTTTTTATTCCTTTTAAATATGAAACTATCAAGAGCGAATGCCATAGCCATTGTCGATTAAAGTCAAAAGATGAGAATGTGCTGGTGTTAAAATGCAGTAGTGTTTCGCGTTTTTTATAGCTGAATTTGGTCCCAGTGAGAAGTGGACTCAATCCGCGCTGCCACTTTTATTCCCATTATTACACTGGGACAATTTGAGGTCATTGCATTGATATCCTCTCATTTCCTGCATGCACCTGACCGTAGCGGCAGAATAGTGATTGCGGTATCCCTAGAGGCAAAATTAATTACAATTCCCCTCTCAGTCCTGCATCTGCGGTTCGTGAAGTTGTGATCGTAAACTGCAAATTATTTTCTTTCTTGATTTCTGCCTTGAAAGTGTACGCTTCCATTGTTCCACGAGCTTACACAGGTCTTTTTTTAATAATGGTCACCTGCGAGAAACAGACAGTAAGTCGACTTTCATGAGTTATTGCGTTACCATTGATGCGGAGTGTGTTTTAATCGATGTAGACGAGTGGTATTAAATTCGCTTATGGAAACGCCTCATGGAATGTAATTGTAGGCATGTTACTCGGGACGACGAACGATTGAGGTCATTCTTGTCGTTAAGGATGATTGAAAGAGATCATTAATGGAAGTATTAACAGGAGGTTCGTAGCCAGAAATTTTCTTCGGGGGAAAGGCAGTGTGTGGGACTTGCCAGCTTAGGGGATGGAGGGCTAACTTGGCGTCGAAATTATATTGATCTATTTTTTTCAGCGTTTGACATTTACTTTCATTCTTATCTCTCCTCGCCAGTTCAGTTAACTTTTCCGCTTGCTATAATGCTAAAAGCTAGGCATACCTGTGAAGAGAAGAAACTGCACACGCCTCAATTTTCTCTTAAGATGCTAATCGTTAAGACTGCGTTACCACTCGCTGTAACAGTTTTTTCATGGTATTGATTAAGATTCTCTTTTCTCATTAGTTACTCTTATACGTCCGGCTCTCGACCAACGTATAGGCGTAAGTTAAATTGAAAATAACTATAATTAACCATACAATATCCATGGAAGTAAAAGTAATGGATTGAGAGAAGAGTGAATTGCCGATGTATATATTTTACAAAAATTTCCGAAGATGGGTGAATGTTACTGCTGCAGGAAGTTTAAAGTATTAAACCTGCTCACGTACTAGATGCAAATGTACAAGATTATGACGTTCCACGTTGAAACGAAGGCCGTACAATATTAAATTTATTAGTAGCGTTAAAAAAAACGAGTCGAAGACTGCAATGCGCAAACCGCTGACAGGATGGTAATATCGTGTTGTATGCAACGAAATGTGGGTCCTACCAGACAGTGGGAGTGCATGGGCTGTTGAATATCTGGAATTGAAAAGCTTTTTACTTTACATAATGTTAAGTCGATTCCTTGAAGTCGCGCCCGAGACAACGAATTATAGCATTAAACTTTTTAGTATTAAGAAACGGATCGATAAATAATCAGATGGCGATCTATTTCTGTGTTCATACGATCTCGTAATTCATGGCGTATCTTTGAAGAGAAGAAATTGCACGCGCCTCAACTTTCTCACACAATGCTATACATTTAAGGCTATGCCACTACTTATTGTAACAGCTTTTCTTATGGTAGTGATTCACATTCTCTTTTCTCATTAGTTACTCTTAATTGGCACCTCAGGGTGCTTAAGGGATTCGTCGTTGAGTTATGCGCCCTGAAAATTGAAAAATGAGCTATTCTATGCTGAACATCGTTCATGTACTTTTTATCTCTCGTTTGAAATTAATGGGCCTTGTTAAATCCTCCGCGAAGTACTTACGCTAGACGTGCCTGTATTATTTTCAAGTATAAGTGAGTAGAACGATTAGTTTCACTATCGCTGAAAGTTCTAGGTTTTCAACGTCATCCCATCCAATTGATGGAGCCGGTTTATTTCTTTCAATAGCTTGTGTGACTTGGGAATAAGGGCTAGTCAACGTAATGCGGAGAAATGAAAAAGCTAGAAAATATTTGGTAAGAAATATTGGAGATATGTAAGATTGGGAAAAGATGCTATTCGCTGAAATTTGATAAGTGTTTGAATTTAAAATAACTTTCGTTAAGAATTGGAGATAAATCCCTCAAATGACTCATCTTAGCTTCATATTTTTGTTTCCAGTAATCCACTACGGGGAATGAATTGATAAAGTGGCTGTGTTCTTCAAATACTCGAAATAATATGTAATTCCTAGATTAGGTAAACTTTTTCCACGCGGTTTATTTTTGCTTTTATGGGTGCTTGACACGTTGCGGAGCATTTCCAAGCTGTGTTGTACATCTTATCTCAGGTTATTAGTGACAGGGGTGTGTCTGAATCGTGTCTAGATAAAGTTTTATTCCCCACAAATCTCTTACCCAAGTTGCGACACATCTGTCACTGTGACAAATTATACGATGATGAAATGATTCGCAAAAACAGGCAATCTTTGACGCTATTCCCGTTTTTTGTGCCAATGCTCTAATTAATAGGATTTCTTAAAATCTTTACTTTCATAATAACCTTCAGGTTTTATAAACTGTTTTCTCATAATTATTATTTTTTGATTCCCTACGATATGTAAAATTTCATGCGAAGGCAAAGGAAAAAGTTTTGGATGATAAGGTCCTAAAAGGAGAACTAATATATTTGGCCATTGAGTTTAAGATATTTTAAAAACTAATCTTAAAAGTATTTTTAAGATAGTCCCTAACAGTATTTTAATTCATTTATCAAACTGATCCGTGGTAAAAAGAAAAAATTACACTTACCTTTCTCTTTGAGGAAAATCAGCTCTTCCTGAATACTCTTTAAAATATTTGTTTTAACGATCCTGCTTTCGTGAGCAGTAAACGCATACGCTAATTGGGTCTTCCTTTAAATCAACGATGGAAGAGGTTAATCGATAATAAGTGCCTGGGAGGACTGAAAATCTTGTTCGTGTTCTAATTTAAGATTCCGTTTCTTATTTCAGAATTCATGCTTTTATATTTGAAGGGGAACTTTCATTTGACTTTCCCTTTTTCTTATAGCATACTTGATTATTTATATATACATACGATTTGTCACCATCATTTTTTAATTCTCCCTTTCCTATAGAAAGAAATTATGTTCCTCATAATTGTGCCTTAAACCATCCAAGAAAAATCGTCATTTAATTCACTATCTGCCCATCAATCATGAAATATAACCATGTCTTATCATCCTTCCCGTTTTTCACCTAGCAAAATTCAGTGATAGCTCGGAGGACACATCATTTTTGAATTCTGCGAATTCAAACTTGGGTGATAACTCGGCAAGTGATCTAACGAGAGCATATACCGCAAATTACAGTTGATCTAGGGAAAGGACTGCTCCACTACCTACCATGAACCTGTTCATTTCACACCCCAATGACTTATTTTGGGTGAAATATATCCTCTCCCCCAAAAAACCTACAGGTTGACGCGCCGAGTTAGCGGAACACATTTGACATTTGAAAATGAATTATCCCAAAAATGTAATGACCTTGGTGATCCTTAAAAAACTAATAGATGCAGTATACGATTGTATTTCTTATCCATTTCTATTTTCATTCGGCAGTCATCATTTTAATGCTTTATTTTACTCGCAGGAATATTCATTTTAAAATCCATATAGATGTATAAAATATTGTGCCCATTGTGGGTATTGCGCAAATGCTTCTTTTGAAAATTTCCAGAAAATGTTTAGTGATGTAGTGAGTTAATGACAGAAAATATATGCTTGAAGTTCAGTTTTTTTTATTTTTGAACTGTAGAATTTAAGTGTGCGGAATTGTATAAATTAATGTTATATATCTTTCATAAACACTGTAAGAACTTATCTTTAATTAAAACCGGGAATAATATAATTCTTTATAAAATAACATGTGTCTTTTCTCCGCGGCTCTGAGAGTGTGTATTGGTAGGGGGTATTTTCGTCGAAACATCTTTTAGTAGTGCAATAATAATTAAATTGAATACTAGCTCAATTCCGTTTCTTGAAGAGTTCCATCTCTCTAAAAAGTTGTGATGTTAAAAAAATACAACTCTACAGAGATTGTTGCATCGTGCGTTTGTCAGTCACGTAGCCTTTTCCGCAATCTTTTTCAAAACAATTATTCATCTCACCCCCTCCGACATTGTTATCGTTCCATGCCGGTTTTTTAGCGGCATGGAGTGCCCTTCTCGAGCATTTCCGCATCACTGGGTTAGATCACGGGCTTCCACGCATGACTAGAATTTAATAAGTTCCGTAATCCCAACGCGGAGTCTTTATTTTCCCGGCCTTCTCGGCCGGTTTGTTGATTATGTCTCATTTTGCGGACGAGTACGTGGATTAAATGGATAATGTTGGGGAAGATATTACGTATGGTCATGCCGCCTGAAAACATGACGTGCAGGTGAAGGAGATAAACTCGTAATAAGGCGGCAAGGAAAATCCTTCGCTAGTATTACCTGGTATCGCAATATTCAAGCGATTATAGCCATGCAGCCGTTAGTCACTCCTTCAGTGGTCATCCGGAGGTTCAGTTGAACGCACCAATCCGTCTCTGCCTCGAGAACTTCACTTAAATGTGAATACTATAGAGTAACTTAATTTACAATGCAGTGAGAGTTGGGACCAGGACTGAAACCTGCCTGCCGTAAAATAATGGAGTAAGTTAATTACACATCATGGGTTAATTTCGTCGTGAGGACTCTGTGGAGAAGTGGATTTAGAATTAGTGCTATATTTCGTGTTGGTTTGACGTTTGAGCCGAGTGAATTTCGAGATTTTCATGGATGGCGTAGGTCACTGATGGAAATATCTACTACAATGTCAGCGAAACGTATGCATTTTAAATGGGCTAATGCGGTGGAAATCGCGAGTACCCCTCTGCTGACACTCGTGTGCTTTTATTTGATTTCTTCCGCTTCCTGTTCATTTGCGAAACTTTTTCGGTTATACTAGGGCCTTGTGTAAGTTCGTAATTGATATGTGAATGGTAATTGAAATATTGGAAGTGATTGAAAGTGATCTTGATGCAGTTGGAATGAATTAGAAGTGGATGTAGAATTCGAGTGATATTTCGTCATTATTTCCGTTTGTGGCAATAATTATGTGGTGGCTGGTGTAATCTCGAGGACCCGTGTTAGATCCCCGTAGGTTGTAGAGATTATTCAGCGAAATATTCGGTTTGATGCTGAGCGTGATGGGCGTTAAATCTTTGTCGTCTTTCAATTGGAGCAGTCGGAGGTAGTTGTAGCCTTTGCCCCACATTACCTCCAAATCACGTTGATACTTTAATTAGTAGCCTAACTTAACTGCCGTAAAACGCTTCTCTTACATGACCGAGTCGCGTCATCATTATTTAATCAATCAATGATTATAGTGGCTAGAACTTCGATATCTTTGAAAAAAATAAAGCTCGAATATGAATGTGTCGATACTCTTGGAGCAATGTGGTACCTGTGCTGGCCTAAAGGATCTTTCAACGAATCAGAAAAAATTGTGACTCCTCGAATCAACTTTGCCAATTTTCTTGTCATCCTACGGTATTTTTGCTGCCGTATTCACTTTCTACTTTCATCTTGAACTTCACGCCTCCGGAACTGGTCATAGTGGGGCCGATAATTACGTTACTACGTTGCTTACGTGTCTTATGTGACATTTAAAATTGTCGGTTTGAACAAGTGGAAACTATTGTGAATTAATTATTATTAAAGCCAAGGAAATCTAGAAAATATTTAATTAAACTCGTCCAAAAATCGGGGATCTGGGTACGAATCCTGGTCAAGGCGAATGATTTTTTCCTCTGTGAATTTTTCGCATAATTTGTGCTTTGCGGGTGACTCCGTAAAAGATATCCCCGTGGGTAGTCCCCGTATTCTTAAAATTTATTTTTGATTTCTACAAAGAAACATCATTAACTTGGAGGCTATATTCTTCGTCGTGATTTTAAACTATTTATACATAAACTTGGCGCTTATAAACTAGTAGCCTTTGTGGGGTGTTCAGTTATTGCTGAACAGATTATCTCAAAAATAGCTTTCCTTTCACCAGATTGGTGATCAATATTTTTAATTAATCTTAGAAAAATTGTGCTACATATTATTATTCAGTCTGTGAGGCTTCATTAGCAGTGAATAAGTACGATAAATGTTAGTTTTCTTTTATAATTATATAATCCTGCATACACCTAATGCAAGGCGCAGGAAATCTTTTGTGACCTTTTATATCCAAAAGTGATCCGTTTATTTATATGGCATTATTTTAAAATAGAATTGCGGTGACATTTGTATTCTTTTGGGAATGTTTATAGATCTTTCTGTTGTTACTACAAACCAGTGAAATATTGGGTCTTCCAGGGCCTTCGTCATTTTGATTTTGTAATTAGTGGTTTTTATGTACAATTTCTTAAAGCTATATATTTCTCATTTTTTCTTTTTCTTCTCCATTCAGCCTTGGAGCGTCTATGACATGGATACCTCCAGAGCCTCATCCAAAGCCAAAAGATACAAAAATAAGATTCTGGGAGGCCTTCCAACAGGTAAGCTAAAATTATTTCCCATGCACATGATTTATACCAACTTTCCTTATTTATTTTCAACTTGAATTACTTCAAATCCGGGAATAAACTGGAATTCGCATCGGACAGCGGAAATCAGAGAATTTATTTATAAAATTGGGAATTTCTTGCTGTTTACAGCCATTTGCATGCATTTCTTGATTCACGCTCGTTTTTTTAGGAAATTAGATTGCTAATAAAACAGTAATGTGTGAATCATAAAACTGAGTAATGCCAGTGGCAGATCTAAGTTTCGACTATAGAAGTAAAAATTTCTTAAAATTTATTTTTGATTTCTACAAAGAAACATCATTAACGTAGAGGCTATTCGTCGTGATTTTAAACTATTTATGCATAAACTAGGCACTTATAAACTAGTAGGTTTTGTGGGGTTTTCAGTTATTTCTGAACAGATTATCTCAAAAATAGCTTTCTCTTTACCAGATTGGTTACCAGGGGGGAGGAAACCTCACCCGGTTGCGAGTTCGGGGGCCTCCCGAAATTTCCGATTCAAAAACAGTTGTTATAGGCTAATTATTTCATAAAACAAACACGTTCTAATTTGCAGTGTAATTAGTTAGTATCTGCGGATAAATCTGTGGACTATTCTTAATTATAGAATATTCTTTAATTTCTGTAGGAATAGCAAAGCTTGGTTTCGCTGATGGTATTCCACGTTGCCTTAATGGCGGCATGGGATTCTTCCATCCGAAACCCTTCCTTCCCTATCCCTACCTTGGAGGCGGGGATGGCAAGTGAAACGAAAGTTTCCTTTCGACCCGGAGCGAAACGAAAATACGAGGCCTGGATTTAGTTTCGTTCCCGCACGAAATTAAAGTCACCAAGGAGTTTAATTTCGACCCGGGACGAAACTTTACTCCCAAGAACGCAACTAAAGTAATCGAAACTCCGCTGCTCGTAATTATATGAAAGCCCCATGCATCTAATGGCGGTGGGCCGAACGTCTAATTCATTCATTCAACCATACTTCGTACTCGATGTGTGGATCGAAACTAAACTGTTTGAAGGCGAAGCACGTGGTCCCTCCGGTGCGAAACATTATTTGTGTTTCGTTTCGTCCCAGAGTTTTAGTTTAGTTTCGACCCGAAGTAGCGTTGACTCCGATTTCGTTTCGACCCTGAGTTTTTTCGACCCCGGGTTTAAATCAATTTCGTTTCGTTTCTACGTTACGCTTCCAGGTAAGAAACTATTGAAATTTTACTAGTTTTGACTTTCGTTTCGTTTCACATGCCATCCCTGCTTGGAGGCGTCGTCGATCTTCTACAGCGACGGCGCACAGTGGGCTAGAATCGGAAAAAGCTGGCCAAAACCCCAAAATCGATTTTTTTGAGTTAGGAAGTTGAAACTTCCCATACACATTCTCAAATAAATTGTGCATAACTGCCCAGGTTATTTTGGTCCTGTGTTTTCACTTTAACAGTTTAACCTTTCAGTGCACCTCTTGCAGTGCCCAGCGATTGCATAATGAGAGTCATTCGTAGCAATATTTATAAATTTTACTTTCTGGTGATTATATTCTGTCACTAATATACCTGTTATCCACACATAAAAGTGAATGAGACCATATTGCATCCACCCGCTTGCCGCGTCGCCGTACTCTCCGCCGCCGCCGGCCAGAACCGGAGTCGTCCGAGCGTTCGAAAAAACGATTTAAAATTCGGGGTTGCAAATTGGTGCAAGGTTTGTCTTTAGATTCACAATATAGAAGCTTCAAAGAACGACATGATATAAGTTACTTAGTGTAAGCCGGTGATAATGTCTACTTTTTTTCTACGTTTATGTAAAAAAATGGGTCGAAAACAGGCTCCACCATTTTGTTATGTATCTATGGTTATTGATGAAACATAATCTTTAAAAACCCTTCAAATGAAAGAATAAGAAGTTTCAATTAAGATGGTATAACAGTTTTGTCGATAAAACTATTTATAAAACCACTGCACGAGGATAAAGTCGGCAATTTTCAGAAAAAATCGAGGGTGGTCGTTTTTCGCTAAATTTGATCAACTTTGACCTCACATATATTGTTAAAGTGAAAACACAGGACCAAAATAATCTGGGCAGTTATGCACAATTTATTTGAGAATGTGTATGGGAAGTTTCAACTTCCTAACTCAAAAAAATCGATTTTGGGGTTTTGGCCAGCTTTTTCCGATTCTAGCCCACTGTGCGGCGTTTCCTTTCCCTTTTTCCTTACTCTGCTCCTTCCCGAGGAGAATAGGCGTTGAAATCTCTGACTTCAGAAGGGTAACCGCGCGAGCCCGCCCTGGGTGCTCTTTCCAATGTCATTATTTGGCAAGGAAAATTTGATGGAATATGACTATACACTTGTACAAAACGGTACCATCCAACATTATATTGCGATTATATATCAATCAAAGTTTTGACCCGAAGGTCATCACTCCCATAAATCTGTCCCTGAGGAATGCAATCTGAAATACTTCGTTACAAATTATTCATTGGATTGTTTTCAACCACACGAGTGAGTATTGCATGAGAGCGGGAATTATCCGAGGATCAGTCACACTCACCTTCGCTTCTTCTGCCATTCTTCCATTTCTTACCTTCTGACTCTGTACTTAAGACAACGATAATGTTCAGATATTAAAAAATGATATATTTTGATCACCCAAAAGGTTTGCTGACACCGGCATTAAATATTCTCATGACTTCTTATTGATGAGAAAATTCGAATTGCAAATAGTCGTAATTATTAAAGTTCACTGCTTAAATCTTGAAAATTTGGCAAAAACTTAAAAACTTGAATTTTATATTGCAGAAGCAGTAGACACTATTAATGTATTTTGCTATTTTTAACTTTCCATTGATTACTAATGCATTGTGCGTTTTTTCGGCAAAAAGAGCGAGATTTTTCTTAGAGAACGTAAAGTCCGTCAGAAGATTGGAAATGAAAATAAAATCTCTGTAATCTATTAATCCACCGCCCGGGCAATTAAATATTTAGTCTTACTTGTTTTGGATTTGGAATAGGTATGATTATTTTTTGTCTATTTCGGTGCGTCTACGGTGCACCTTGAAAAATACTTTCCCTCGGGGAAAATATAAACGAAAATGACTAACAGTAAATTATAGACTAGATGTGATATTTGTAACCTTAATTTAATTACCATAGTTCTCTTTATTTGACCATTTATTTAGTAGTGAAGGTTAAAACATTGGAGAAATTTTTCTCTATATTTAAAAATGTTTTTTTCAGACATGGGCGACGTTAGCTGTTCATTGCATGGTGATAATGGTCGGAATGACTCTTGGCTTCTCAGCAATATTGCTGCCACAACTTGAGGAGGCTGGCTCAGACATAAAAATCAGCAGGAGTGATGCTTCTTGGCTGGGTAAGGTTTTACTCATTGTATCTCGCTATTTCATCACCCTGCAAATATTTTGTCATCATTTTATGAAACTGCGATGTTTATCTTTGCCGTGCTTAAGTAGTATTCATTTCTTACTTTCCATGTGAGATAGTAATTCCCAAGAAGGCTGAAGAGTCTCCGTGAAGCTGTCTGTCAGTCTTACGAACTCAGTGCAATGAATAGGGAAAGGTAGTGGTAGATCTTTTTTGCGTTGAAGAATACGCAAGCTTCAATTGCAATGAAATACGAACGAGTTAATAGAAATTTGCTCAAAGTGCAACTCATTTCTCTAATATCTTACCATCGGTGTTATCATTACTATCGTCGCCAAGATCGGTCTTTGCATGTTCCTAGCCATAGCTATTAAGTAATATCCTAATCAGCTAGCCTGGAAAATGAGATAGTGAGTTGACAGAAGGCGGTTCTAGATGGACATAATTCATCTTTTATCTATGAGGTTAGCTCTTATTTAATCTCTCCGTGGGAGCAATGCAAATGACGTTTGTTGGTTCTTAAATCCTTCTCGTCATAATGTTGTCCAATAAAACACTAATTGTCTATGTCGTTCACGTAAGGTCTTTACTGGTTTGCGCTCAGCTTCCATCAACTACTCCTTTAACGCTTTTTTGTCTGGGTTGAGAGCTAAGTTATTATTTTAATCGCAGTGTGCTGACATTACCTAATGAAAGCTATTTTTTCGTTGAGAGGTCATATCGGAAATGTATACTTTTTATCAGAAATTTTGCGTACTACACTTTCCTCGCGCTAATATAGTTCACAATATCTACGTACCGAGGGATGCCGTCTTACAAAAAATATTGGGGTGGGCCAAACCGGGGATCTTGCCCCGGGAAATTTTATAAGTAGTGATTTTTAAGTTTTTTATGCATTTTAGAACAGTCACATGATCAAAATTAGAACCCTGATAACTGGATCTCGATATCTGACACTCCGGGGAAAATCGACAAGCCTGACACATTTTTTCCTCACACCCATAACGAATTTTTGAGGTGGCTCGGGCCCCCTCAGGGCCCATGGAGTCGGCGCCACTGTACATGCCTCAGAAAATATTAATGGAAAATTCGAATACTCACCGTCATAAAAACTAGTGGCTAGTTCTTTGTCTGTTCATATCGATTATATAGTCTTTAAGAATAAAACAATCTTTTTATTCATGTTATTGGGTCTAATTTTTGCAACATAGATTCAAATTTGTTTTAGATAGGCTTAGTAATGAGTTTTTGGGAACGTATAAAATTGGCTGTAGCTTTAAATATTTTGTTTTATTTGAAATTTTCAATTAAAAGGCGATTCTATCGTCAAGTGCAGTTAATTGTTTCAATTTGCATTGTCTATACAAGCCCACTAAATAGCGAAACCTGGCAACAGTCATTAATGTGCCAACGATTTTGGTGGATTTTCCTATTAAAGAAAAAAATTCATCGATCAAACCGTTGGATATCGTTAATCGTTAGTGGGCCCTATCCGCTTCTATAGCGGTGAGGTGTTTACCCCGTCCCTCCCTTCCAACTCTATCCCTATCCCAGAACCGCCGTCGGGCTCCTATCGCGGCGGCGCGGTGCCTCTTTCCTTGTTCCTTCCCATCCAAACCCCTCCCCGGGAGTACGGGCGTATAAGTCTCTGACTTGGTTCCCGACCCCGGGGCGTTGTAACCCTCAGAGGACCCACCTTGGGTCCTGATTCTCTGCCTACTTGTCATTGTTCGCTGCAGAAACCATTGTTTTATGTACTACCAAATTCGCCATTAACGTTTAAGTCTTCTCAGTCCTTGAGTAAAATTTGTTCAGCCTCATCGACTTTTTCGCTTTTACGCTAAAACTTAACAACTTATTTTGTTATCCTGAACGTTGCTTCTACAATATTAAATTCACAAGTTCTTAAAAATTGCATCGTCAAAAGACATTATTCTCGGAGTAAGGGGCGATTGTATAGATTTAATAAATCCCAGGACCATTTTATGTTTTGTAAGATGCTAATAATTTTTATCTGAGTTACCCAATTCTTTTGTATTTCAAGTGGTTGACGTTGGTTCATGGCAGTCGCGATTCACTGGCGCACTCGGACAAATATCAAGGGAAAGAACGGGTTGGCTCCGTTAACGTAATGCTACGAGGTCAGTTCGGAAAATAACGGGAACTAAATTTTTTATTTCTCGCGAGTTTGGAGAGTCAGACTGTCAATTTATATTAAGTTGATATAAATGACTCTTTAGTGTGATAAACGTTTCAGCTTTATTCATTGTTTTCTTTTTCTTTGGGGGCAGAAATTTATAGTATACAATTAAGGATAATACGAGTATCAGGATAATACCATTGACTTGGGTACCCTTTAAAACCCATGGATCGACACCTTTGTTGGTATACCATGCATATATGCTATTCTTTTTGCCACCCTTAAGACCTTGAATGTGACCTTACTGGGTCAAAGGTTGAATTTTCGTAAATAAAAGTGTTATTTTCGGTTTTTTCGTGTCCGAAAACCTGAGAATTGACATCTCGGTCAATGAAATTCAGACTTTTTTCTCTTTCGATTTTTTAAACATTGAAACCCAATAAGGCAAATTCAAATTTTTGGTTTGGACCCACATTGTGATATTAAAAGGTCAAAATTGTAAAATTTTGCCTACACCGAACAAAACTTAGGACCTTTCCCCATACGTACGCCATTTTTCATGAATATTGCTCTATTGTTAGTAAAATTAGAGGTCAAAAATGGCACACGACCTGTGGGACAGTCTGTACAATATATTCGTGTTTTAATGAGATCGGCGATTTTCGGTGCACAATTCATTACTTGTTTGGAAATTTTGGCCAAAAATAAATACTGCAAAGATGTCCGAAAATATATTCGTCATACATGGCTCCGTGTGACTTTTGCCTATTTTCAAAATTGAAGAGAACCATAAGAGGGCGTCGTTTCACAAGCGTAGATGATATTAAACGAAATCGCTGACAGAGCTGCAGGTATTCCCAAAGATCGAGTTTGAGAGGTTTTTCGACGGTTGGTAGAACGAGTGAATAATATCTAATGGGGAATTATTTTGAAGGCGGCAACATTAATGCAGGCGAAAAAATAAATATTTTTTTCGTATAACCGAAATTCCCGTTATTTTCTGAACGCACCTCGTATTTTATCGCAATGTGTGAGGGATTGTGGAATGCCTAACACTGAGATGGGTTTCACGTATTTTTTGGTCACGGAAAGGGGCATTTCTCTCCTGTTATTTAAATGCCGTCAGTACAAGTATCCCGTTTGCGTTTTGACTTGCGAATGAGTCTTTCTGTAAATTATGGTCGTCGCTTAGCTTCTGCGTTAATCATTATTTACATCAGGAACATACCAAGGCGTGATTGTTCACCATTGCGTTTCCCCACCCCCCGAAATAAATTTTGGACAACAGGGGTTTCCCCCTTAACGTTATGCTACTCTGTATGCTGTTCGTCACTGCTTTTAGCCTAGATTACATCGTTACTTCCCAATGTATTAATCTCGCCACTAACGGTTAACTGGGCATAATATAGCATTTTGAAGAAATCTGGAATTATATCATGACTTTTTGTGCTTACTTTTGTGAAAATATTGCCGATCATATTTATAATAGTTCAAATAATTTCATTCATGAAAATTGAATTTATCTCTTAAATATAAGTAATACATTATATTGTGTATGCTATTTTTAATTTTCAATAATATTCCTTGCTTCTTAAAAATAACATAATTAAAATTAATCTTGTTGTTTCAAGTTTAGATTTGTTTTCATTGTGTGTTGCCAATCTTCTGGGAAACTATTGGATCAAATTTTGTCATTTTAAATTGAATATTCCTTAGTATCAATAAAAATAGTTTTCGTAGTTAGTAGTTCTTATTTAATTTACAAATATCTCCTCGCTGATAACCTTGATTTTTTTTCTGCTCGTTCTATTTATTTTCACTGTATTTGTCTGCACATTAAGATTTCTCATAGCCTTTGGTGGAAGCTGAATTTGTCACTACTAGTGGTAACATATGTTTGAAGGAAAATCTATCACACTCAATGTTCCACGGGCACTTAGGTTCGAAGAAGATTTAAAAGTCTCGCCTTTAGCTAATGCACTTTAGTACCACCTTCATGTTTTTCTGTTGGCATTACCCTAAAATTGTCATTGCATCCTTTTCTCTGCAGCAAGTGAAGAAGATTTAAAAGTCTTGCCTTTAGCTAATGCTCTGTAGTACCACCTTCATATTTTTCTGTTGGCATTAACCTAAAATTGTCATTGCATCCTATTCTTTGCAGCAAGTGTGGTGTCCATAGTAGCTCCTATTGGATCCTTAAGTGCGGGGCCTGTCGTTCAGTGGCTGGGGTCCAAGAAAACAATAAGACTGTCTCTCATTCCATATGCCCTTGGGTGGCTACTTATCTCATTTGCTAATGGATTGCCAATGTTGCTCACAGGAAGGTTGATAACTGGATTAGCAACAAGTAAGCTCATTTTCTTATACCTATCTCAAGCTTAAGTTATTTGTGTAGCATTTGGATCACCTACCTCATTAGAGTTTACTATAAAATCAGTTTAATGAATGTATTGTCTAAATGATGGATGCTGTTCCCATGATTATTTTTAAATGAAATTTTTTAAATGCCTCCTTCATTAATTTGCACATCTGTGAGAATGGACTTCTTCATTTTTATGCAAAAATTTCTTGTTCGTGTTATAATGCACTTTCTGCTGACGGCTCTATAATTGGAATCCAAAAGAAATTTCGACAATGAATCCTGTATTAAGTACATATTTTCCTCCTTGTCTGATTGTGAAATATTTATGGAAATTAGTTATTAGTCACATTTCTAACATGCACATTATGCTTTGTATTTAGCCTTTGGAAATACACCCTGCATAGTGTACATCACTGAAGTATCATCCCCTCATATGAGATCCATGCTGACTGCAACTGGACCAACGCTAGGTTCACTGGGCATTTTAATGGCTTATGTGCTGGGGTGGCTCTTTTCCTGGAGGACAGTGGCCTTGGTACCTGCTGCATGGAATCTTATCTGTCTAATTGCTCTTGCCACAATTCCTGAAAGTCCTGTATGGCTGGTTGCACATGAGAGGTTTGAAGAAGCTCGGAGGGCAATATACTGGTTTCACAGGGTAAAGCCACCAGGTAATGAACTGGCTGTTGCAATTCTTGTTTTCCATATTCATTTATACTCTATACATTTAGTATCATGATTTCATTTGAGTGGAGAAAATGGGATATTAATACGCACGGCTGGAACTAGAAGTTTTGCCAGGGGGAGCAAAAATCAGTTTGCCTCCGTGTCTTCCCTGATCCTCCTCTTCCTCCCTCCACACCATTAAAATATAACACAACCGCAAGCTATTATTTTTTAGATGCAGTGCTTAAAATTACACTCTGCACATTTGTTATTCATTAATATTAGTGTATTAATTTATAAATTAATAATTACTATTAAATAATTTAATTAGAAAATTAAGTAACTTTTTATGTAAACAAATTTTTCCGCCCGGGGCACATGCCCTCTGTGCCCCACCCTAATTATGGGCCTCTTTATTCATCCCTGTGTGATCTTATAGTTTCTAATTTTTTCTTTTTAATTTTGAATGTTCCTATATTTAACTGTTCCATTTTGTGTCTTTTATTGCTATTATATTCCGTTCTACTCTTATCAGTATGATCCTATTACTATTAAAAATTCATTCCTAATTGTTATTATGATTTCTTCCATCTTCTTGATATAGAAAATTTCTAGAAATACATATATACATCATTATTTTTTGTTATAGTCATGGCAAAAATTATTTCAATTTTCCGTAGCTAATATCTCAACAACACCCTGCAAAGTGAATGGACTTCTCAAAGGAAGTGATGTAAAAGGCAAAGGAGATGCAGAAGATGGAATTGAAGATGAAGATGATGACACTGCAAGGAGAAGAAAGAAAGCAGAAATTGCTTATGCCCTATTAATGGATGAGCATGCAAAGGTAATGGTAAATTATCACTTGGGCTTCATTTGCAATAATACTACTTTCTTAAGCTCAAGAAAAGTAGTTACTTAAGGCTTTAAGCTTACTTTAGGCTTCAGCTCATTAAAAACTGTGGATTGACCCCATTGTCTTATCCACTGATATTTCTGTGGTACTGGTACAGCATTTTTCCATAAATCCTCTTTTTTTATTTTCTTCATTTTTTCCTGCTGTACACTCGTAATTAATCTAACAAACACTGTTAGTGAATGAATATTACTGAGGTGAACTGTCCTGATCCTGTACTTTTTATGCATGGGCAAAAATTTCTCTTTCCATCTGCAGAAGTACTCCAACTCCGGAGAAGATACATACGGAAAGTCTTCTGATGTAGTGGAAAAACTTTTGCCTGATGGTTCATCCAAAGAAGTTGGTAGTCCAGTTTCCATTGGTAACTCGAAGGAAAGGCGTATTGGTATTGCCCAGCGACTCACAATGCTTTTCACAAAGCCGACTGGGCTGAAACCATTGATCATATTGACTACTATTTTCTTGTTCCAGCAGTATGCTGGAGTATACATCACTTTATTTTATGCTGTGAGTTTTTCATTTTCTGTTGACACTATTTAATCTTATTTTTTGATTGTGGCCATGCCCATTGATCTTTTTGTATGTTAATAATTATATGGGTTCTCTGTTGCAATAATTTCACCCATTTCATCGGCATTAATTGATAATATTTTTCCTCTTTCAGGTTAATGTCTTCAAGGAAATGGGAGGTGGAGCATTAGATGAATACATTGCATCTATTATGGTAGGCCTGGTCAGGTTTCTCATGTCGCTGGTGAACATTTGGCTTTTCAGAAGATTTGGTCGGCGGCCCCTATGCCTCTTATCAGCACTTGGGATGACAATATGTATGCTGACCTCTGGAACTTCACTTTACCTCACATCTATTGATGAAGCAGCTTTCTCTGATAGTGTAATGAAATTTAATGATTCCCTTGAATTCTCGAATTGGTCTACACCCTATCCAATTCAATCTCCTTATTCACTGCCAGATACTGCAAGAGGTGGGGTGCTGAATTTGAATGTTTCTCTATATGAACCAGAGTCATCTCCTAGTCATAGATCAGAAAGGTCATTGAATGATTCATCATCTGATTATTCAGTTTTAAATAATTTAGTTACTGGAAATATCTCCAATGATGAGACAATGAGTAGCAAGTATGGAAAGGCCGGGAAAGAATCTTCCTTCACTTCCTCTTCCAAGGATCCACAAGTGCCAAAGTTTGATAGTATTAGAGGAAATATTCCCCTTGAAACGAAGAACATGAGTGATGAAGTAGCAGCTGCTGATAATTCTACTTTCACCAGAATTCCTCATGCCTCTGGAACAGTGAAGAAGAGTAGTGTTATTCCTACCGTTTGCATGCTCTTGTATGTCTGTGTGAGTATGGTTGGCTTCTTAGCAATACCTTGGACTATCACGGCTGAACTTTTTCCCACTGAAATCAGAAGCTTAGCCAATAGTATTGTGCTCTCTATGGCCAATATTTTGCTCTTCTCTGCCCTCCAAGCTTATCCCTTCCTATTGGATCTCCTTGCACCTCATGGAGTACTGTGGATGTTTGCTGCAGTGTCGGCATGTGGAGGGATATTTTTTTACTTCTTCTTGCCAGAAACTCATGGAAGAAACTTGGCTGAAATTGAGAAATACTTTGCTGAGCATACAATCTACACATATCCTTGTAAGAAGGAGTAGTCCATCTTTGTGATACTGATGTACCTGAGGTGATCAATCCACACGTGCCTTATACTTAACCTCTTAATCGTCGTTTGTCAGTATTCCAGTGTGACTAATATATTCTGTGATTGGATAGTGCTTCTTCCAGTGTTGAATTCTATCTAAGAGTTCCTGAGACACTACCAAGAATTTGTTAATCTGATTAAGCTAGGGTGTCATATTTTTCTCATTAAAAATGAGATTATAATTTAATTTTGGATTACCAATGAATTCATAGGTAAATACACCAAAGTATTATGGATATAAATCAATTTTATAGACTTTTTGTGATTGATTTTGTGTGATGAAATGTGATTAATTTATTTTCCTCAGACATTTATGTCACTTATTTGCCATGTATGTGCCTCTATACTTACCAGATGCTTCGGCTGTGTGTTAGTTAGACCTACCAGTGTATGTACAAAAGTAAATGCACTGAAAAAATTGGGAAGGTTGGATTTGAATACCTGACCCTCTTATACACAATCATGAAAATCATTCCACATAATGATATATTGATAGCCAACAGTCCCTTATAATGGGCTAGTTGCAATGGCTATTAGAGGTATCATTTGCAAATATGAGTGAACAAAGTGAAACTTTTGTGACTAATTTGAATTTTTGCCCGACTGTTATGAAAAGACTTGTGAAGTTTATTTTTAAATTGATATTTTAATCAACTTAGTCTTAGAGAAATTCTTTTTACCAGATCTTCCAACATCATTCTCTAAAAACCTTTGTAATTTATTGAAGTGTTCTCTTTTGTAAATTTATTTTGGATAAATATAATGCCAAGTCTTTCTGTTAGTTGTGTTATTTTTACTTTCATGTTAGCTTTTTCCCTTAAATCAGAAATATTTCATGTGGATCCTTTATAGCACTATTTTTACAGCATAACTTGAAAGATGTGGTTAAAGTTATAATTTGAATTTTGATGATGATTCAATAAACTTTTATCTTGAGATAGTGGAAGGTAAAATCATATTTTGAGCAAACTTAAATCAATTATGGAGGAGTTCATTTGGTAGAACAGTAATGGCAATATGACAACGAAATCATACTGCATTTCACAAATATATTTAACCCTTTCGAGATAGTGGAGTTCTATCCTTAGCATGACCATTGGACTGAGCCCCAAGAGACTCTTCGGTCCCCTCTGTAAAGAGAATTTTTGCAGGAATTGAGAAAGTGCACCTTCAGCCATGCTCGATTGGGAATTCTCATAAGCCAGCCTCCTGCAAATTTCACACGTACTGACAATGCTCACAAAGATACAGGCATGCACGTATTCCTTATGGAGATACGTCCACCCTATGTGTGCGGGTCTGTGCCCCTATGCTAAGGCAGAATAAATTTTGAATTAATTTTAAAATTAACGGATGGGGTTAAATTAAAAACCAAAGTGCATCTCTTAGAGATATACTTTGTCATTTCTTCTCCTCTTTTCAAATATGAGGACGTCCAAGTCCCAAATCAAATCGATCTATGGTCCTATCTCGACAATGTTAAATCAATAATCCTTAATATCTCTGAATCCGTTCGACATATGAAAATTTTGAGGTAGCAAAAAATTCAGGCTCAAAATTACTTACGTCGTATTCCATGAAGAATGTCCTACTAATGTTGCCAATTAGTAACAAAAAATTCCAAACTTTGTCCATAAGAAAAGCATTGTCTATATAAAACAATTATTTTGACAAAGATCAAGAAATTTTTTTGAATGATCGAGGCATGAAAACATTGACCAAAAAATCTTGTTTGAGTCAGTGGTAGATGATTTCCCTATGACACTTAGAAAACGTCGATATTAAGGAAAATCTTTTAGTCCCATAAGGCTCCCATGTTAATTCAAGTTGATATATACTGAAGGGTATCGAACTTCTCCAAATTTTGAGATTTTTCCTCCCGATGAATTTTTACTAGTTTTACCACCAAAAATTTCAGCTCCGTAACCCTCACAGTTTGGGCTTTGAATATGTATCAATAAATCAGTGATAAATCAAAATGCAGCAAGAATTAAGAAAGACCTTGCAGATAAACACACATTCTCTGCACCAACCTATGTGAACCCTTCCTTATGGGGACTCCGCATTATCTTGGACTCTGAGGGTTGGTGAGCTCCCTCCTTTCCGGGTTCGTGTAAGATTCTCCTGTCTGCTAGCCTTTTCATAGTGACGTATTTATTCTCTTTTGCAAATTGGGTGGTTTCCTAGTATTTTTTTATTGCCTAAATCAAAAAATTATTACTCCTGGAGTACGCATTTCATGCTTTTAGATGTTTAAATGACGATATCTGTTTTTTGCGATTAAATGAAAAGTGAAAGTTTTCAAGCGTGCGAAAACGCGATGGCTAAGTATGAATGCTGGGCAAAACCCGATTAACATCATTCTAGTTCCCTCTGCCACCGTGCGAGGTGACCTTGGGGAGAGGATATGTGCGCCGCTGCGATGCAGGCTGCTAGCAGGTAGCTGAGTACCCTGCTAGCAGGTAGCACTTGGCTTAAATAAGGATTATTAATACCTTATCAAACGAAGGAAACTTTCCAACCATAGGCAGTTTGAATAGGTGATTATTAAGGCATGTTTCCCTGAGCTCTGTGCCTCATGCATGCATTGGTAACCTCAGACGATGTAAAACTCCCATCTACTCGTATAGAAACTAGGTCCCTGTGACGTCACGTGGAGTGGCATCGCATGGGCGCCAATCTGGCCTTTTTCAAATGCAGTTAAAACTGATCATTGCCATTCGTCAAAACCGGTATTTCTAAAACCAAATAATTTGTACATTATGAATACTCTAATGGTGGGCAACGAATCGCAATCAATGCCTTTTGTTTTCTTTGATGAAGGAAACTACCCTATTAACCTGTCCTATGTAACTTATTTGGGGCTGTCCCTTACCTTTCTTACCTTCCACCTGTCCTACAGTTGTTTGCATCAGGCCATCATGCCTCATAATAAGGCGTACTAAGTTGTCTTTTTCTTAAGGTTTGCAACGCGCACACGTCGCGAGAAATGAATTGACGAGAATTAGGCGGTTAGGGGTGAAAAATAACAAAGCAATAGGGTTGATTTCCAACAGTATAAATACATTTAATGTGCAAAGTAAGCTATAAGTACACAATACATATAATGCTAAATTGCCTGAGGTTAATGTACTCTTGAAGTTGGGAAGATGCCGGGCATGAGGAGTTCCTTCCTAGCTCGAGGTCTGAAGCAGAGAGGCCAAGCCAGCCGGCTTACAGCCGAGCCGCGGCGCTCGAAGCAGGTGTGAGAGGGGAGGTGAAAGCAGAAGAGGGGAGACAGGTTTCATTCTGGCGTTTTACCTTACAATTGGATAGATGGTGGCGGAAGCTAATAGAATTTCACACATGGCATAAAGAGGCCGACACCATTGATGAATTCACTATAAATTGCGAGGACTTCACTAGACGCGAGAATCAAGCGGCATGAGTGAATCAGGCAGGCACGACGCACTCCAGCGCTTCGCGAGAGTGGCACTCAGGCACTCGCGAATCGTCTCCTCGTGATGAAGTCTTGGAGGGATTAAGTCTCGGAGGGATTGAGACTCGGAGGGATTGAGAAAGTGCCCATTATGGCACAGGTTTTCAGGAGACTTCTCTTTTCTCCCACTCTTCTCAGCACTTCCTCATTACTTACCTGGTCGATCCACATCATTCTTTGGTAGCACCACATTTTGAATGCTTCCACAAAAAAAGATATTGATAGTAATATTCTATAATAAAAAAAGTAATAAAAATATTCTTAAATAACAAATCATTGATGATGGAAGTTACCAATTGATATTGTTTTCAGGGTTTGTTTAGGAATAGATGCAGTACACTCAGATAGTAGGAATAAGTACGAGGATTGATGGAGCAATTTTAATCACAACTTCAGCTTTCATCGTAGCAGTACATGGAGACCTGTAATCAGCTAAATAAAAAGTAAGGGAAGAACATGAAGAATTTCAAAAGACCGTGTTTCAGGGAATCGGACGGCAGCTGAACTGTATTGTTGTCCTTGCTAAACGGTCATATCAGTTCAGTGTGAAATTGGACTTTCAATGTATAACCTGGCCTTGAAGATGGGAGACAAGTCGTCTTCCGAAACGTCAGCTTATACGACAGTATTAACCTGGTTGAGACCCCGTGAATTCGTTAAGAGCTTTGATTGTCTGCATAGGTATGGTTGGAAGCCTGATAAAGTAGGCTGCTGCATTCCAGGAAGAGCTTGCAGTGAAAAGAAGGTACTAAAGGTGAGGAGTATACTCATTATTGGCACAGCTTCAAGCATTGAAATGTAAAACATCTGCTGGATCACCTGAAAGTTCATAGGGGTAGGAATTGGTAGTGATAGGATTAGAAGAGGACTCATGTGCATAGTGAGAATTGGAAGTCATATTGAATCTGCATGGTATCCAGCTCCCTTAGCCAATGGCCTTTTTATATCTTGTACTCCTAAATGGGCTCAGAAGCTGGGCAGGAGTAAAGCAATGGGTGATTCATAATATTGAACAAAACAACATGCAGGGTTTGGAAGGTTTCAGAAGGGAGACGAAAGGAGACCCACTCTTTCTGACAATCTCATTGGAGGATTTATGCTCCTTTTTTAAGTTTTTATTTTACAGGCATACTGTAGGATAACTTCGTTTAGTAATTATTCATCAATATGAGCAACATAGTGAGCAGGTATGCAGAATATGCATATACATCTTTTGGAGTATCCATAGGGAGTTATCATGACTGCCTCTCAAGTCTAGTTTAAGTACACATTGCATCAGGGATATAGTATTGAAACATTCAAGACCTATCTGAGGTATAATTTCTGAGAAGGAACCTGATATGTACCTATATATTATGGTCAAATGGATGTCAAGCTATAACCTATCTCAGTTTCATTTCTCTGAACTCTCAATGTGTCTGCTTGCAAATAAGTGACAGTTTTTTTAGAGCATATTATATCATCATAGCATTCATCATGACTTTTAAAAAGCGGGACTTCTGAAAATCACGAGAAAATATCCCAGGGCCAGAACAAGGAGTTACGTCAGGGAGAGCGAATATCAGGTTGATGCCTCCCTACCCTGATCCCCCTTCGCTCCCTCCCTCCTCTTTCCCCACCAATAAAATAGAATACATCCTTAAGATATTTTTTATATGCAGTAGTTGCAATTGCACACCGTGTATTTTCTATTAAGAAGTTTTATTAATATTATTGCTTAAAATTTACAATTCATTAATTATTATTACATAATTTAATTTAGAAAAATTTTAGAACTTAAAAAAAATAAAAACTTAATTTTAAAAAATTATAACTTTTTTTAAATAAACTTTTCAAAGTTTGCCACCCCCTGAAATCTGCAGCCCGGGACACCTGCCCCCTTTGCCTCGCCCTAGTTCCGGGCCTATAATATCCTGAGCGGCCATTGAAGTGTTGACTGGCAGCTTCAATAAGGCGCCTTACCATAAATTTATTTCTACCACATTTAAATAATTGTTTTTGTTAGTTAAATTTATTGACAATTTTATCAAAATGTTCAGACTAAATTCTTTTTACTTCCTCATAAACATACCACTGATTTATACTGGCATGTTCTTATCAATCAGGTATATTCCAAATGCCTTGGCTCCTACAGATTTATTATTTAAATTAGCGCCATTACTAGCCATTTAAAACAATTGAGCAACGTTAAAGTTTGCGGGCGTTCGCGGAATAGAGGAACAGCATGGTCGTCGCGTTTTGTTGTTCGTCGATCTGGACTATTCAACATTTATGAAATTGTGTTTTTTTGTCTATTTGTCTGGTGCATCTTGTAATGGAGGAAGTTATCAGGGAGTCAACTTCTTTTGCTGACTTGAAACTGAACAATTGGATATTAAGGCAATGTTCAGCCCTGGGTGAGTGTTTTGAAGTGTGTACGAGTGTCTTAGGGAAACTGTCCATTAGTTCATGTTCTGGAAAAAGCATAGTTGTGTGCGTGATGGAGTGAAATTCATCCAAATCAATGCATCTGGGTTTATCTGCGGTTTGTTTCTATTTGTTATAGCTGAGTACTGTAATAGAGTAAATATGGTTTTCCAATATTTGTGGGGATTGGTTTTTTCCTATCTGTTTGATTTACTGCGGCATATTTTCAATTAATGCTCGTACCTATGAATGTATTTGTTATTCCAAATCGTACGTTTGTGAATTATGTGTTCGTGGGTATGGGAGTAGTGTCGGAGTAGCGTTTGTGGACTCAATTCCCTATTAAATGTTATTCCATTTTAGGGTTGAAGGAACCTACCCCTATCCAGGCAAACTGTATACCTCGAATTCTAAATGGAGAAGATTGTATTGGTTGTGCCGAAACTGGCAGCGGGAAGACTTTGACGTTTGTTCTTCCAATATTACAAAAGCTCTGTGAGGATCCTTACGGAATATTTGCCCTCGTTTTAACACCAACGAGAGAATTAGCTGTGCAGGTGAGTGAAAACGCCTACATTAATTATAAGAAGGGAAACTGGAAGTGTTGCAAATTTTGTGTTATGATTATCACATTTCTTTTATTTTCTGGGTAAAGTTACTGTATGGCTAGTATAATTTAGCTTTCAGTATGATTTTATCAACCTTTATATGAACCCATTAGCGTTTTTTCTCTTTTCTGGTGTTTCCGTACCTATTCTCATTTTTGTGAACATGTCCTCAATCTTTGGTCTTGTTTGTCTATCCGCAAACTGGGTATTTTGGAATGGCTTATCGAAGTATAAGCCATTACTGCCATGCTTAATCGTGCTATTTCATGTAAACATAATTCCTGGAAGTCTCTTTTTGTGGTAAAAGCAAGGTATCAAGGATTGATAGCAGTATGAACTTTCATGGAACTTGAATAAGTCCTCAATTTTCAACCTATTATCCTCATTTTGAGTGAAGAAGATATGGCAACCCTTTCTTAGACGATTTTGAATTATACAGTGAATGCAATGCATGTCTCATCCTGTGCTGTAGATTCCCTGAAACACGGATCAAGTTATCATGCACTTGTTAATTAAAATCTATAAGTATTTAATTATCCAAGCTGCAAAGCTGGGAACTCCGGGAAACAACAACGAGAAATATACTTGGACTTGTCCAATATATAATTAATGCTGCACATCTCAGTATAATTTCATTTATAATATTTTTTCATATTCCAATAGATTGCCGAGCAATTTGACATAATGGGGAAACCAATGAATCTTCGTCAATGTTTGATTGTGGGAGGAGTGGATATGGTGGCACAAGGCCAGAAATTGGCAAGGAAACCACATGTTGTTATTTCAACCCCAGGAAGGTTCGTAAGCTTAGTGATACTTTCTTATTTAAGGTGTGGTAACTACTTCATCATTAGTATGCCTGTGAATACATTCTATTATGAACTAAAGTATTTACTTTTTTATTAATTATGAACTAGAGTATTTACTTGACACCCTTTGAAAACAAATTAAATAATATTTTCCCTTGTTTAATAGTATTGCTTTGGAACATATTGTTTCTGTAGCTTGATGTGAATTTTTATCAATATTATTTTTATTTTTATCTGAAAATTATTTATATTCAGCATTCCTGATGATGCATTATTACGACATAGACTTTCCCATCCATTACTAGTGCACTGTAAAAAGAATTCCTCAATGTAATACTAGGCCGCCACCTCCTACTTAGCTGTTCTCTCATTTATCCTATGAGCCCCAGATTTCTATCCTACCTAATGTTCACTTCCCTTCATCAAAAACTGTCTTCTGAATGTCAGTCAGGAACATTGAATCTGGATTTTGGACTTGATCTCCTAAGAGAAACAATAGCATATCCTACAACCGAGTGAACATTGTGAACAGTTGTACAACTTAGGCCATGCTTCTAATAAATTTCATAGTTTCTGAGGGAGAAGTTTGGGTATAATGATGGAATTTGTCCCTAATTGTGTGGGCATAAGTTACCTCTGTATGAGAGAGGCCGATTAAGATCCAATCCTGAGTGAAACTCTGAAGAGGTGAATAATGAAATGGCTAGATTGTAGCCATTGCATTTAATGCTTGTATCGATTATGAACCATAGTTTTGTTTACTACTGCTCTTAGTTATCTTCAGTCATCTTTTTGAGTTTATTCCAATGTCGGGTTCTTTTATATGGGTGGTTCAAAATTTTTCAAAATTTCAGACCTTTCGCACATGATTGTTACTCTGGTACATGGACAAATACATATGTACATACAAAGATGCTAATGCATTGGATTAAAAATTGTATGAATTTATTTACTTTTATGAATTACTCCTTTTTTAATTGACTTAGTAATAATGCAATGTGTAGTTGTCACAGGCATAATGATAATTGTCATTGATACCCTGTTCTTTAGGGTTTTTTTGATAAGTACCTTTAGTCTCTTTTTGCTGTTTTTTATATCTTGAGTGTTTGAAAACTGTTTCCATCAAACAGTTTTGAATGCTTCCTTAAGTGCTATTTCTCAAATAGTGAGGGAATTCACTTGTGTCTTGCTCAGCTTCTCAAACATTTTTTTATTATTGTTGACTAAGTTTATCTTTTAGTTTAAAATATGAAAGCAATTCCTATCAGTCAGGAGAATGTGCCATTGCTATTAAAAGAATGACACTCGTGGCTCTAATTCACGGTCCATTTTATTGAATGCCTTTGTTAAAGACTGTATCTTTCTCTCCTTTAGTATTTCTGAATGAAACATTTTTGTTGTGCTTTTAGATTGGCTGATCATTTGGAGAGTTGTGATACCTTTTCTCTGCAGAAAATTCGGTTTTTAGTGCTTGATGAAGCTGACCGTCTGCTTTGTGGTAAATTTGATGGACAGGTATACTATTTAGACCTTTATTTTAAAATTTATACTTTTAAAATTAATGTTTTATCAGCTATATGTTACAGATAAAATATAGTCATATTAATTCCTTTGTTAAGTGAAGTAAATTTTTTCTAATGGAAAAGGGCAGCTTGATTATTCAAATGCCTTGTTGTTAATGTGTATTCTTTCACTCTTAACCTAGTGAAAAATGTTCCTGAGTGTTTTGTGCTCTTTTTCTATTAATTATACTTAAAGACTTACGGAAGGTTGTGTTATTTAATGGCCTCAGGTGGTGTTATTTTTTTCATAAGTGTTGTTGTTATAACAACAACATTATGTATGTTAATCAAGTGCCATCCTTGTAGTAAACACATTAGTTCCAAGGTTTGAATGTCATTAACTTGGGTACATTTAAGATGAAAAGTCATCTTCTAACATTTACATCATTCACCTCGTCAAGCAAAATATCTATCTTGGTTAATGTAGGCCTCTAATGTGTGTTTTGAAAATGCATACAAGGCATATTTTTTCCTCCAAGGCATATTTTTTTCAACATGAGACTTATATTTCTCACTCTATGTTGCTTGTCGAATTGTTGAAAAAAGGACATTTCAAGAATCTTTCATGTATATTATTTTATATACATAGTGTGTGGTGAATTTCTTTAAGGTCACAATTAATCTATCACATTAGGTTACTAGTTACTATCTTTTGATAATGATATTTCATCTTTTACAAGTATTTTTAAAAATTTAAATGAAGTAGCCACATAAAAAATGAATTCCGTAAAGTATATGACTGAGTGTTGGAATTATCACTGGTGTAACACTTAAGAATCACTCACAATCAGTAATCCCTTCTGTAAATTATTATTTTTTACCACTTGTTACTGAAAATGTGAAATTTAAACTATCCACATCCTCAGTTTAACTGAAATACATGGCCTACATGCATGTCAAAATAACTTTCATGGCAACAGCGTGAACAAAAAATGAAATATTATGAAAATAATGTGCAAAATTGTTGCAATTCCTGAGACAAATGAAATTAGTTCATTTGCAGAAAACCTGCTGGAGATACGTTATTGAATTGGCAATTTTTGTAGGTCCATAGTTATGAATCTGGAATAGCTATTCATGGCCTCAATAAGAATGATCCAGTAATTATTTCTTTTGAAAACCTATGGCTCAAGGTTGATTTGAATACCATACCAGGGACTGAGCAAATGAACTTTTCATATTTTTGGTAGATGTCTAACATTTACAAAAAAGTATCATTCTCTTTCTCTTGTTTTAGTTCTAATTCTAGTGTGCATTGGGTTTACCCTTTGAATATTTAAGCTGCTGCTTTGATTTTTGCGAGATGTTTAGGTGATAATTGGAATAAATGAATTATTTTGGAAACTGAATCTGGATTTGAGATTAAAGGATATATGTACATATCTTGTCTGAATCATTTTGATGAACTGAGCTTACTTATCCCAATATGACTGGTTATTTTAGAATTTACTGTTTCAATGAAAACAAATGTACAACACGATAACTGAAGTGAACTTCCTTTCTTTATAGTTGAAGACTATTTTCAAAGCTGTTCCTACCTCAAGACAGACATTGATGTTTAGTGCCACAATAACTGACACCTTGTTACAGATAAAAGCCATTTGTGCTGACAAGGTAACAATAGTATTTAGTTTTAATAGGTTATTTTTTTATGTAGGATGTGACCAAGGATATTTAATCAATGTACTATTGCATCCTAGGCATTTATGTACCAATGTGATATTCCTGTCAACACAGTGAAGACCCTGGATCAGTATTACGTTACATGCCCACCTGGAGCAAAGGATGCTTTCACAGTAGAGATAATACGTAAATTTCGTGAAAAGTCTGGAAAAGGTTCAATTTTAATCTTCACGGACACATGCAAGTGAGTTTAGGAATTTTATTGTTACTACTTCTAATGGCTATGCCAATATTTAAGTTTATTCACTTAAATTAATATACTGAGTATATGCCCTCAATATCTTATCGAATCTTTAGTTTTATTCAATTAAAAATTACTAAATATCCCTCTCTCTTTTTTTTAACATGAAATCGACTTCTTTAGAGAGTGCCAACTAATAAGCATGGCAATAAATGATGTTGGATTTGAATGTGTGGCTCTGCATTCCATGATGCCTCAGCGTCAACGAGTGGCTTCGCTGGCAAGTTTTCGCTCAAATACCATTCGGATCCTTATTGCCACTGATGTTGCTAGTAGAGGTAATTCCTCTGGTTTATTTTAATTTGGTCCTATTATAAAATATGTTTATTTTTAAATATTTTCCATGTAAATATAAATTAGTACATATTTGTTTTTATCAGTGTGGAAGATAAATTTTAAGATTGCTTTGAAGTCACTTCATTCTCTTTCTTCATTGGTGAACAAGTTTTTCTGATATCTTAGTCTCTTTTTATTCTTATGATGAAAGATAAAAAGTGTGAATTTTTGCTGCGTCTATCGAATTTAAATATTTACATGAATCCATATTTTTATAGGGCTTGACATCCCAGCTGTGGAATTAGTGATTAATCATAATGTTCCGAGTGCACCTAAGGACTACATTCATCGTGTTGGTAGAACTGCAAGAGCTGGTCGAGGGGGCACTACAATTTTGTTATTGACTCCGTATGATTTAAAGCGACTACATGCAATTGAGGAAGCTGTTGATGTCAAACTTAAAGAATACGTAGTTGATGGTAAGTAATCAGCCTATAATTTCTAGCTACATACATAGGAATGATTTATTTTGCCTTTTCCCTGACTTCTTTTCCTTATTTATTAAAATATCATGGAGTTTACTGATCTACCTTTTGCTGTTCCTGCCCTGATAAATTTTGAAAGTTCTCATCCTTTAATTAGTAGGCAAACCTGTGATTTTCATTATCACCTTTAGCTTCGTGCTTTATAAAATACCAGTGGTATGCTGTCAACTCATGCGTTGTTTATATGAATTAGCTGTATGGATAATTGTTTTTTGCACATAAATTGCAGACTTCCAATTGTATTCCTCGTTTTATTGTGAGAATTTTCAAATTTTTAAAGAAGTTCTATAGTCAGTATTAACAGATTTAATGCATTAACAATTCCCATGTTGATTTTTATACTGAAATCAAGATATATGTTAATATTTATGTAGAATTACATTTAAAAATCTAATTGCTGTTCTCAAGACAAAGAATTCAATCCTTAGTTTATATTTTTTGAGAAAGGAGCAAATATTTATTTTGCAAACTAACTGAATGAGCAATTGTGTGACTGCGGTCCCTTGCCACAAAGAGGGGTAATATAAGACGAGGGGTCTAGGTACATGCTCCCAGATTTCGGCGGTTACAGCCTGTGTTGGGTCCTGAAACTAAGACTTTGCGAACCCACGAATATCATAAAAGGAGGGGAGCAAGGTAGCGTGTATTTTCGGCATTCGTCCGCCTGCGCAGGAAAATCTCAGACGTAAATTTTCGGGTTTTGTCCCTGGGTCAAGAAAAGTCCTGCCGCATATTTTCATTGTTAGTAGTGAAACGGTTAACTCTAAAGAATGTGTCTGCATTAGGATAGTTTGAACCCTCCAGTAATTTAATAGAATAATATTATTAATGGTTAATAATATTAATTGTAATAATAATGTTAATGCTTTGCCCCCTCCGGGAATATTTTTAATGCACTGAATTGGAGCCGCTTAAAATTTTATGCTCAACATGAAAACATTACTCCGTGATTTCTGGCTGATGACTCATTACGATCATCAATTTCTATTGTGCAGTATCATTATTCCACCTCATATTGTTGGAAATTAGCTAAGAAAGCTATTAAAATCTCGGGTTCATCTGAACAATGTAGCTTAAATATATGCCTCGAAAAACAATTTCGTGGGAGAAGCATGAGCAGAAGAAAAAAATGATGAAAATTGCATCTGAGTGGTGAAAATCGCCCTTGAATTGGAGAAAATCGCAATTAACATGAAATTCTTGTATTAACGGGAAAACCCCAGAATTAGCTTTTTCGCATTTGTGACTTTTGCATGTCCCTATTTATAAATCATTGTAAACTACATATTCTACCTTTTATTATGTTAGCTAAGATGTCCACATTGTTGAAGGTCCCACTTAATTTCCAATTTTAAACAAACTGTACATTGTCAATGTGGTCTGCCACCAGTTCCGTGTAATTCCCATCTTTCAGTCAATGTATCCAATGCAATATATACAGTTAAAAATACACATAAAATGAACTGCATTGGTAAACATTTTGATTTTAATCTGTAGTTTTATTGGCAAGTTTTTTACTCTTATTCATGAAAACTATTATTACTTCTTCGGTGACCTAGGTCAAGGTTCGTAATTTCAAAAAACTTCATATTTTGAAAACTTGTATTTTTAAATGCACAATGCATTTAGCATAAGCTTTTCATCGGCTTGGAAAGTTTCTCTTCACATGATGAAAACTTAATATTACCCTGCTTCATGAAATGGAGAGTTAACTGTATTTACATTTAAATTACTATTTTGAGCATGAGGGCTTTCATTAATTGAGCAAGTTACGAGGCAAAATATTTATTGTGTCAAAAATTAGCAGGTCAGTTGAAAAAATTTTGGGTCTTATGCATGCTGTGTCTACTCATGCATAGATTAATGTATTAGTATAACCAGATATAAGGTCAATACCTTATTTTTGTGGTAATTTTTTTTTCTGGTTAGCCCTAGCATGGATATGCAATGACATTACCAAATTACTCAAAAAACTCTTTATTTTTACAGTCCTATCCAATGCATAAAAAAATTCTTCCTGCAACGTGAGGGAGCATTTTAACTTAGTTATGTTTTAAATTTCAGGTAGTGAAGTTTCCAAATATATGTTACGAGTACTTGTATCGAAACGTGAAGCTGCCATCAAATTGGATGAGACAGACTTTTATGAGAAGAAGAACCAGAACAAGAGGAAGAAACTTATAATGGAAGGTAAAGATCCTGATGAGGTTGAAGAAGAAGAGAAAAAGAGGAAGCGTAAGTTACGAAAACTTAGGGCAAAAGAGAGAGCAGCGAGGATGGAAAAGGATCAGTGGACAGTGCAAACAATTGAAAATAAAGACAATTCAAAGGACGTAGCTCAAGAGGGAAATGAGGAAGTCATTGAAAATGAAAATGTCGAACAAGGCTGAAATGGCCTTCAACAGTGGACGCTGCATCAAGAGTGAAGTTGTGGTGCCGTTTATTTCTGGAATCCAGAAAGAATTTCCTGCTTTGGCCACGCCAAAGTATGTTGTTTGTATATAAACTTTTGAATAAATTTTATTTACATTTTTATTTCTATTTTAGTCTCCTCTGATTGTGGAAAGGATAGTTAAGTTTTGTATTAATATGCCTATCCTCCAATAAGCAGTATGATTACTTGCAATGCAAAGTGGGAAGGAATGTCATACCTACTATCTCCAACAAAAATCACCATGAAAGCCTCCCTTAACCATTGGAATTGCTGTGATGATAATTGAAATAGTCTCTAAAATTATGACTGAAGTAGTATGGCTCAATGGTTTCTAATGTTACTTAGCCATTCAATAGTGTAGATAATGTATTAAGCTTTAGAAAAATCAGTCATGATATAGTGGAGTGTGTCTAATTCTACAGTTAGCTATAATTTTAACTTTTAAAGGATAAATTTATTTGTACAGTTAAATATATTACTGTAGATTCTGTTAAAATGTATATGATGTTTAGTTGTGTGCTACAACTACTCTTGATTTTTAAATTATGATAGGTCACATTTTCCTTATTTGTAATGTGGCGCTTCAAATTTCTGAATTGCAGATTCTTAGAGTGCATGGAGTGAGAAGTAATTGGTGTGAAAAGTGATGCAATAAGATGAATTTCTGAGCTGCTTGTGAAGGTCTGTTCTTAGTCTTTGATTAGCGTTGGTTTACCACAGTCTTGAATAAAGGAAGTCTATGTTATGGAAGGAAGTTATGAATAAGTTAGGTCCCTGAGAATGTCTGTTAGTCAGATTTATTCTAATTTTTCATTCTAATGAAAAGCTCACAAGAATAATTATAATATTTCACTTCTCATACTATTTTTACTACATTATTGTGCGTAAATGTTGATAAGAGCAATTTATGGCTGGAATAGTAAATAACTGTTGCTTTAATATTATACCCATGACTTCCTTACCGGTAGGGAATATTTGAATCTTCGAGGAAAAGGCTGGCTTATTTTTTAAAGTGGAAATTGCATTGAAAGGGGGCGATTGGCATTGAAGGTTATGCAAGTATAAAGCAAAATATTTTTTGCAACGCCAAATTAAATAAAAGTAAAATATTTTCTTGAAAAATAAATAATTTTGAATATGCTCTTGAGGAGCTCCACCCACAAGTACAGAATGCCAATAAGTTGGTGTGTCCATCACAAGCGGACTGCTTTCTATCCATATTTAATGAATGCAAGGTGTTTAGCTGAATTTTATTATGTGAATTTAATTTATTTTCGGTACAATTCTCTATGAATTTATAGTAATGGTCGCTGAAGTAAAAGTAGTTTTTGCTCTGTTGGTGGGGTTGGGGCTAATTTGGGGAAGGGTATCTCATTGATGGATTGTAGCTGTTCATTGTAATTCACATCAGAGGTGGTGGATAGTGAGTTCCAGAGATGGACGGGACAATGAGTAACATATCACAGCGACTAAATTCAATGTAAATATCACTTGACACTCAGTTTTATTCTCAATCCTATTTTACATCCACTTCAAGATGGCTCTCTCCTTAACAATTCATTATTTATCTTTTATCACCATAGCATCGTCTCAAACATAGAAATAAAAGAAATCAAAATAAAAACAAACATGCTCACAAATAAACAAAACAAACAACAAATGAACTTAAAAACAGAAAATAAACTAAACATATACAAAAGTGATATTGGTCATGAAGGCACATGCATCATGAGACAGACAGTGCAGTTTCGAGAAAAAAATTTATGGGGTTCACGTAAGGCACCACACATAGAGGTTATTAATTAGTCTGTATCACTTTTCCACATGCTCTCGAGGCCTTGCCTCATCTAGCAAAGATACTAGTATTGAAAATTATCCTAGGCACGAGATTAAGGCATCCAGTGCACAATGATTTTCAGCTTCAGGTAACATTTGTATTTTTATTGTAATCGCAAAACAGTGTTAACCTTGTATTTCATTAATCCAGAATGTCTAAATTTTTCAAAACATTGATATGGAAAATTCGCTTGGCCAACTCGACGATTATCGCTTTTTAGGCGTCAGGAAGTAGGGTGTATATTTAAATCCCACTTGAATAATCACAGTGAAACATGATTCCCTGTGGTGAAGCGTTGAACGGACGGAATTTTATCATCAAACTAGAGGCTGATCAGCCTTCGAATGCTACCCGATATGCCAATAACAGTAAAGAACAATACGTCAGGTGGACACCGATTTTATATTTGCCGCCAGGAAAGAATATCCTCTTCCATATCTCTGAGAAAAAAACTTTTTGCACAACCTATTTGGGTCTACTCGCAGATAAACTCCCTTTTTCACCCTTATCAGATACGTGAGATTATCGCGTTAATTCCGCCACTGCGGGTAACTGCGTGACGTATTTCTTTGAGAGGGAGGAGATATGCGCGTAACCTGTTCGATGAATGAACGACTCTCTGAATAGAAGACACACGGTCGTATTTAAGACGCGACCGTCGACCAGCTTCAGTGCCTTTACGGAGTTTTCGTAGTTCGGAGCTACGGATGACC
Source organism: Ischnura elegans (assembly GCF_921293095.1). Classification (NCBI taxonomy): domain Eukaryota; kingdom Metazoa; phylum Arthropoda; class Insecta; order Odonata; family Coenagrionidae; genus Ischnura; species Ischnura elegans. The sequence goes on from NC_060249.1 coordinate 92,474,547, forward strand.
GCCGAGGACGACACGGATGGAAGGCAGCGGTACAGTTCGTTGATCCGTGAATACCATTCCCTGCAGAGCAATGGAGTGAGTCAAAGTCGTTTTTCTACATTTACCTACTATACAGAAGGCCACCGCTAGGTGGTGTGAATGAATCGAAGATTATTCGTTATTTTTCTAAAGCTGTATTTTTCTGAGCGATCTTTTTGCACCTGAATATTTAACCCTCCTGTCACCTATTTGGAGTGGCACTGGCGAAATATGTCAAACGTATTTAAAATAAACGTAACATCTTCAAGAAAAAATGTATGTTATGTTATTTGCTGTTTTTTAAATTTTATTCTTATTGTATTTAGGTATTTTAAACTGTATATTTAATTCTGAGTTTTAAGCAAGATTTTAGTTGCTGAATAATTTTAAATTTGTGCAATAAACAACGTCAAAGCCGATATTTCGTCTCGTGGCACTTTTCGGCTGAGAAGCAAAAGCCGTAAGAAGGTTAATAGTCTTTCTGTCATTGATTTCCCGTCTTTCCAGTCGTATGCGTTTAAAATGTGGAGATATTTATGAAGCAGCAAAGGAAGTTGACTTAAGAAATTCTTTTAGTGCTCTTAATCCAAGAACTCAACTAGTGGAGTTCAGTAGAGTTCTTGTCTTAAACTCTGATCAACTTTAACGATCATTGAACATTTTCAAAATGCTGAATTCGAGTTACTTCGTTGCCCTTCCACGATCAAATTTTGTACTGCTTTGTAACAGAAAATGGAGGCATTGGGGAGAAAAGAGAAATTGTCAATGGAAATTGGTTCAGCTGTCAATTTTTTAAACGCACCATCCATATTTTTCTCAAACTTTTTCGGACTTGGTATCGCAGACCTTTGCAAAACTCGGCCCCGATTCCCCTCCCCGCTGCGTAATCCTGAGTGCAGACCTCGCTGACCTTGCCTCCAACACCCCAAAAGTGTGCGTCCTATTTATTTTCGCTCCGCCTCTTTCCTCCTCCCCCCGAAATTTCACCAACCCAACGACCCCTGGCTGCCGAGTGCGCCCTATTTAAGAGCCACTGATTCAGTGCCTTTGCGAAAGTTTCGGCTTCCGACCAGTAGATCTCTGATTTCATTCCTGGCTTTTGTAAAGTCGAACACTCGGTTATCGCGATATTAATTATGTGAAGATGAGAATTCTCCGCACGGGTGTCCGCCTTGGCTTGCCTTAGCTCGTAGAATAATGCAATTTTATGAGATTATACCTTACAGAAGGTCGAAAAGAAACGTTATGTAACCACCTTCAGCGTATGGCGAAGAAGACATCTGTGGATCTCCTAATTAAATGTTGGATATTTAAATTTAAACATAGGTCCACCCTCTCAATTTTTGACCCAGGTTTTGTACCCGGGCACAGAACTAGCTGCCGGTGAATATCTAGACCACCACTTCAGTGAGTTTAGCCATGCCTTAAATCGCACAAAGGCGTAATTCACACCACAAGTGTGAGGAGATACAGGATTTTTTTCTGGGGAGCACAAGGATCTGACAGGCACACGGTCTTCTTATATTTGGCATTAAAAACAGCATAAATACATTACTGTACAAAATATTCTCTTTATTTTAAAATTTAAATTAAATAATGACTTATCCACTTGGGCGATGCTTTTTTCGAGCTCTGACTAGCGAATGACCTATGGTCGCAAATCTGTCTTCTTGACTTGGGTTCAAGGCTTAAATTGAGGCTGTGTAATACACAAAACAAAACGAAAATAATGATAACCGTATTAAAAATCTTGTCTATTTTCTAAGCGTCTGAGGGGGTCACGTTATAGCCGTGGTCTGAATACCTCAAGTGATCACCTCGTATTGTTGCGTCATGCCTCGTAGCTTTCACTCATATCGTCAATGTTTTCTTTCCATTTGGAATCTCCTCCTAAATTACGTGTGGATCGCCGCGAACATCTTATCACGATGAACTTTTTCAGAAAAAACAGACGGTAAAGCCATCTCTCTTGACTGCGAATCCTATCATTATTTTCGCTTGAAATTGTGTTTTCTAAGGGTTTATGCAAGTTACGGGCTGTGCTTCAAGTGTCAACTTATATTTTGATGTGCTGCATTGAAGCGTTAAGCGATATTAGGCGCATCTAGTGAAAATGTAATATGAAAAATATATCGCGTTATCAATTATTAGCTATTTAAATTATTTAAACAAAAATTTTCGAAGACAAAACAAAAAAATCTGCGTGTGGCTTATGCATTATCCTTATTGATATTTTTTATCGGTGGTACCTATGTTTTATGTTGTTACAGTTAGAGTGTACTATCGTAAGCCCATACATCGAGTTAAGTTTCTACTCAACTCAGTCAGTCAACAACTTCCGTCTGTCAGTCAACAACAGTCGTCCCTGTTGGTGGAAGAGTTTGGAATTTTGATGTTTCGCTGCGCGGAAAATAAGCAACTTGTCAAAAAATTAAAGCCAATTTACGTCTTTATATATTTAATCTCTAGAGAAATCGGAAATTCTAAAAGTTTGTTTAACGTGTCCATTGAGTGTTGATCTCTTCGGATGCCACAATACCTTCTAGTGATATAAGGACGATCAAGTGTAATTATATGTTTCTTGGATTTACCGATAAAGGTGTGGTTTAGTGTTAACGTATTGTCTATCTGTTTGTTTTACGAAATTGAAATTAAGGGATAGGGACAGTTGTTGTTGCAGACGGGAGAATTGGAGAGTAAATATGCTCTAAGGTAGACGTGCTCAAAGGAGGTGTTCTCGGATTGTAAATCTTCGGTTTAATGTCTTAATATTTTCTCCTTTTGATACTTTACCCGACTCATGATGAATCCGGAATTACTATATGATTTTCCATGCGCTACCCTAACTTTTGTTTATGATTCCACTCGAAGAATATCTCATGCGGAAGAGAAAAACTTTGATTGCCCCTTACGGGTGTTCATGGAATTTTCTCTGGTACATGATGTGTATTTAATTTGAAAGTAAGTGATAGTTTTTTGTCAGATACTACAATAACTATTACTAGTGTTTCCCTGTTTCTATGCAATAATGCCTTTCATGCGTTGATTCTAGAAATAACCGTCTCATTTCCCGTGATAAACAATTTTTTCATTTGTTTTGTTCTGATTTTGATTGTTTTATCGCCTTGATCTGTCTCATTCAAAAGTTTTTATCATACATAATTTCCCACATAATTTACATCCATCGCTATCACTTCCCCATTTGAGAGTCACTTAGTTAGGGGGTTCCCGCGTCAATCCATGCGGTCCTCTAATCTCGGCGAGCTGAGAATATGTGTCAAGTGTACACTTTTGCAAGTTTAATTTTAAGATCTGCGACTTTTTTTTAGGTAAAAGATCAAAATAGTCGGATAATAGTCGGTGGGGCCGTAAAGATTAGATATGAGATGAGAACAGAGAGTTCGGAACTTTAAATACAGAACGTTAGCTAAAACATTCCTCACGTCTTCGAAGATAAATCGTCATTTTCGTTCAATCAAGTCAAGCAATTATTACTTATTTTTATTGCGGTGTTCAATTCTCTGTCTCATTCTAATTAGTTTCTTTTAATAAAAACTTGAAAATGAAATGGCAAAATAATTATACGACACCGCACGAGGACGATGGTAAATTTTTCTATAATTTTTGTCGTATATGATTCGTTATTTTACGAGTAGGGGCAAAGTTGTGTACATTTGAAAATTGTCGATATTTATATTTGTACTTAATGAATCAGGAATCAACTTATCAAATGTGGGGATATAATTTTACATTCCAATTAAATATAATATTCTTTTCTTATTGATATATTATATTGTTTATTTATGCACTAAACATTTAAGCGCACTACGAAAAATTATCTCAAAGAAATGAATAACTGTAGAAGATGCTCTTACGGTATTCAAGCAAACAAATTTCACGTGTCAAACTTTTCTCTGTGAGTTTATTCACTTTGGAGCAGGGGCACATGCAGGATTTCTTTCTGGGGGGCACAAGCAAGGTCGTATCAAGGATTTTGTTCTGGGAGGGGCACAAGGATACCTCGTAATACAAAACGAACGCGATGATAATGGGACCGTATAAAAAATCTTCCATATTGTAGAAGGATCTGGGGGGGGGGGGCCCGGGCCCCCCCCCCCCCTAGATCCGCCTATGCTTTAGTATATCTTCATTGTTCATTTAGTGTAATGCTTCATGCATTTGACAATAAAGTTACCTCCCTCCAAAGGTATGAACCCTCGTTGTTATTCATGCAATACGCTCGTACAAAGTATTTACTTTTTGTGGTGGTTGTAATCATCTTCAACGATATTATTACTTGCTAAAAATTATACGAATGCTCGTATCACTTACTGGTGGCTGAAATCAATGTGTGAAAGAAAAAGAATGTTTGAAAAATGATTTGTATGTTTTATGATTGCTTATTCAGTCTCGGAGCTTCCATGACATGGATTCCCCCAGTCTCTCGTTCCACTTCCCAGGATCTGAAAATAAGCCTCGGGGAGGCTTTCCGGCAGGTAGGTTATATGTTTACCTATTATCCTTTGTCCTAGAGATTATGTAGTTCATTAATTTACTTCGTAACTGATTAATGGAACAATAATATCTGATTCGGGACCATATGAATGAAAGAAATTATAACTTATTGATGTTCGATAGCATTCAGTTTGCTCCTCGGTGCAGGGGCGCAGCTAGGAATTGAGGCTGGGGGGGTTTAGGTGCAACTAATACCGGGGTGTGTGGGGGTATGGAATAGCCACCAGCATAAACGGTAGGTGCGAGAATTATGAATTGCGGAATTTTAAGATAAACGGTTCAAAATGGTGAGTTTTACGGCATTGCTGAGGGATATTTTATTAACCCTTACACTATTCTATTAGTAATATCAATCCAATTAAGTAAAATGGATTAAGCTTAAAAATTTCTCTGAGCTCTGGGGGGGGGTTAACCCCCAAAACCCCCCCTCGCTGCGCCACTGCCTTGTTGAAGAAGACAGTCGTCTGATAGAAGGTTCAAAATGCAATTGGCTTATAATGTATGATCTCAATTTCCTTAGAAGACTCCGTTTAGGTATTAGGTTTTCCTTTTCCCGATTTAATTTCAGATTTTTGACTGCCATGTATGAGTAAAAAACGTTAAAAATGCTGGATATAAGGAGGAAGTGAACAAGGCTGTAGCCAGAAAAAAATTCTGTAACTTTATTTGAATAGAGACATTTCGGGGAGGGTTTATATGAAGGGGGCACACGGAAAACCATATCGCTCAGATATTTTAGGGGCTGTGTTGGAAACCCTAGAGTCCCTAGACTATCCCCCGCTCCCTACGACCTAAGCTCTGTGTGAGATTTCAAGACCCGATCTACAAAATTTGCGCATTCGGCCGTCGCTAAGAGGTATGCATCGTTAATAAAATATGCTCCTTTTTTGAAGATAGAATGAGGTCCCACAGAGAATGTGCAGACACGTAATCATTCTTATCTATGATAATGGTTGGGCCATATCAGTAATTTTGGTGTATTACATATTTTACATGTTTCTAAAGGCCTGGTTACACGGTGCATTAGCATGTGCGCATTAATGTCTCTTTGCATTAATGATTTTTGTAGACCGGAACGGAACATGTACGAATGCATGAACCAAATTAGAACAGGTTCTATTTTCTGTGCATGCATTCATACAAGTTGGGTGGTTACACGGTGCATTTTGGCGTTCATTCTCGCGTTCATACATTTAGACATTAACCCGTACGTGTTAATGTACCGTGTAAACAGGCCTTTAGAATAGGTTCTTACATGCATTTGTAGAAAACTGTCTACCGGTTTGACCAATATCCGTACATGCGAGGTAATACGGATAATATATAATCAACAATTACGACAAATCAAGGTTCACAAAATACTTTGTGAGTCGGGCCATATGAGTGATTTTGCTGAATTACATACTATCAGGTCACCCGGCATTGGAACTTGGAATTCATTGTCACATGGCAGGATTTTTTGGTAAAGGAACAAAGCAGGTATGATGAAAGTATACACATTTATCAGCAAGCAATGGGGAAAATGATTTCAGTACACCGCGCACGGAATCAGCTTATACCCCATTCCACATCATCGATTGTTATGTGTGTACGTACGCGAGTAGACCAAAAACATCGCGTGAACGCGTACCCCAGCAAATAGGTTTGCACCATGAGGATTACTAGTTAAGTGTAGAATCCTTAGAGTTATGTTTTCCTTTTAAGCGTGTCAAGAGGTGTGTCTACCCTGCAGGATGTCCAACTACAGAAGTCGTATGAATTGATGTAATAAACGGTATTGAGAAAACGACGCAAAGGACGCGTTGGACATAACTAAAAGTAGCACTACAGGCTTTGGGAGCCAGAGATGCACCTATGTACTAACTTTGATTGCAATCTCTGGAGCCGTCTAGAAATGCACAGCGGACAGACAAACAGACCTTCCGTCTTCCTAGTCATGACTATGTGCTCGTCGACTAATCAAGGCTCTTGACCAATACTTCAAATCAACTTAGTAATGACATATGAATCGAAATTTGGGTCGATTTTATTAAATTTTGAGTGGAACTTACGATTTATTTCGTATTCTTTATGATGCATATAAAATACTTTCGCGTAGTTGCACCTACTTTCCTCATTGATATCATGGAGACTAACAATGTTATTTGATTGCTTGTTATCTGAGTCCACTGACGAATATTGGAATCCCTCTATAACCTCATCCTAGTAAGGAAATCGATAAGAATTGCATTCAATGTCACATTACATGGGGAGCAGGCTCGTCGATAATTTCTTTCTCAGAGGGTTCTGTACTCATTGGAGTGATTTACGTGCCGATTATTTATATACCGTTTTGTATTAGTATTTCTTGATGGGACGGAGGAAAAGTTTCAGATGCTGTGACCTCCACGCGTGAGGGGTAAACTATGGGCTCCCATGGATATAGTGGGAAATGCAAAAAATAAAGCATTATTTGGGAAGGCATGCGAATATACATATACAATCTTATGAATTTTTCAATGGTGTGGTTTTTTTATACTCGGTATCAAATTTCTCATGCTATTTTTTCAGGTATGGGCGGCTTTGGCTGTGCACTCCATGGTGATCATGGTCGGGATGACCCTAGGATTCTCAGCCATTTTGTTGCCACAACTTGAAGAATCCGATTCTGACATACAAATTAGCAGAAGCGATGCTTCTTGGTTGGGTGAGTTTATTTACATATAGTCTCATTTTCTTCGCCACTTTGTCCGATTACGTGTAGAGGTCTGTTAATAGGGGAGGACAGGGGAAGAAATATCATCGGGGTCTGATCGAGATGGGCAAGAGTCCCAGAGATTGTTGGGGAGAGTTAACTATACGAAGAGCTCACGTATAACTTTGTCTCGGGACCCTACTTGGCTCTCGGCGAACATGTTAGTTTATGTAATCGTGTTTATATAATATTTTTTTGCCTGTTAGTTTGTTATGCTTGATTAATTTGGAATTATCTAAGTCTTTATCGAAGCAATGTCGTTAATCGGTAGCGCGTGTGTAATTAATAGAAATTAAACATGTGTCCATGACGAATCGGCAGTGTATTTGGAGAAAGCCCAACATCATCGTTCGTCCTCATGAGTATTTGCCGCATATTATTTATGGGAATGGGATCCGTGTTTTATTTTAATATTCCTATTTTTTAATTCAAATTTTCTCTTGAAAAAAATTATGATTAATAGAAGTAAAAAATAATGTCTTTCCCAAATATTTATTGAGATTTATGAATTAAGCCATTGAAGCGTTTCATTTTTATAATATCAACGAATATTTTTACTGGACTAAAATTTAAACTTCTATTGTTCTTCAAAATTTTAAGCAATTGTCGGGTAAAAAATGGAACTCGTCTAGGCGACCTTTTAGGTATATCTTTTTTGTATTAAGTTGTATAATTGTTCGTATAAAGGTGCAATTACATAAGATTTTATAGAAATCAAAACAGAAAATATTATGTATGTAATTCGTATAATTCATTCCTGATGTGTTTATGACGAATCGGTGATGCATTAGGAGAACACGCGATGTCATCAGCCGTCTTTCGGAGTATTCAATTGAAATTTATTGCAGAATACGCATTATATTTTAATAATCTTTGTTTGATTGGATTCAACTTTTGCTTAAAAGTTTTGATTAACGATGGAAGTAGTATCTTAGTTCTTTTCAGATATTTATCGGGATGTAAAAACGAATGAAATTTTATCATTTCATAACCTTTCTTTATATTTTTCGCGCCTTTTACGCGATGTTACTTTCTATATTTTTTGTTTATTTCCGTGTCCACTGATGGAACTTAATTTTTGAACGAGCATGGGAGCCGTACATCCTCATGCCTAGGCAAACATTCCTTACATTTCTGTATTGCTAGGTAGTATAATTTTAAAGGATGTAATTTTGGATCCTGTGTCCCCGAAAGGATCGAATATATCGCCGGAGTAATTACAATATTAAAGAAGGCATCATTCCACTTGTAAATTTTAATTGAATGATTCACAACTTGTAATAGCTGTCCTAAAATCATGAAAATCTATGACAGCAAGTATAATTTGAATTTTGAAACTTAAATTTTAATCAGTCAATCGTTAAATATGTTTACTCTCAGACAAAGTTTTGTGAGATTTTTTTTCCATTTGATGGGGACAACGCAGAAAAAAATAAGCTGTTACCAATTTTTCACCCACAAATTTATTAGTTTGACCCTCTGAATGTGGTATGAACCTTAGAAATCACTTTTTAAAAGAGAATCTTACCCACATTCTTATGATAGATTCAAGATATTTAAAAAATTCAGTTTGTAGCTGATTTTATTCAAGGTGCTATTCCTGTATTGTATAGTTATTTTGGCCAACCCATTAAAACACCATCATTCAGCACACTTCAACGGTTTATATTGATTTTTTTTGCAGCAAGTGTGGTGTCCATTGTTGCTCCCATAGGAGCGCTATCAGCTGGGCCTGCTGTGCAGTGGCTAGGGTCCAAAAAAACCATTGCCATCTCTATGGTTCCATTTGCCATTGGTTGGATGCTTATCTCATTTGCCAATGGATTACCAATGTTACTTATTGGGAGGATTGTTACGGGATTGTCAAACAGTAAGTTCTATTTCATTTTTTCATTACTATAGCCGTGAATTTTATCATAACAAGTTAATATCACAATAAAAAAGTGGCTGCACAAGCTGTGTTTTTATTTACACAGGTTATGTGTTCAATTTTGTGAGCTCTTTGTCCTGAGTGCCTAGATATTTAAGAAAAAGACTAGCGATATTTTGGGTCATAACTCTTGCCAGTAGCATTACTTGAATTAGAAAATAATTAATTTTGACTTATCGTTCAAATTTTTAAATTTGTATATGTAGATGCACTGCTTCTGAACTTTTGCCATTTTTGTATTCTATGGAACACTGTGTACACTTTATGTAAAATATTTTTATTGGAATGTAATGTTTACGAATGTATATTTCAGTTTTAATTCCTCTGGACATTAAAATATGGAGGAATTTCCTTCATATTTCATAAATATAAATTGATTCTCGGTAAAGTGAATTGCCACTCATCATGAACATTCTTCATCATTGAAATAATCTAAAATCTCATCTTCAATCTTAACTTTACTTGCTTTGTTCCAGCTTTTGGCAACACTCCGTGCATTGTGTACATCACCGAAGTCTCATCTCCTCACATGCGCCCTATGCTTACAACTACTGGACCAACTATCTCTTCACTTGGTGTTTTATTGGTGTACGTTCTTGGATGGCTCTATTCTTGGAGAACGGCAGCACTGGTGCCAGCTGCGTGGAGTCTAGTTTGCCTAGCTGCCCTTTTCACTGTTCCTGAAAGTCCAGTTTGGCTTGCTTCGCGAGGAAGATTAGATGAAGCTAGGAAGGCAATCTACTGGTTTTACAAAGTTAAGCCAGCAGGTATTGTAACACATCAATGCTCTCTCTCCTAGGCTTGAGTATGGAACTTACCAAAGCTATATTCCTCAGTTAAAATTTTTGTATGTATTGTGATATTCCAAGGTTTAGGTATTTCCAACATTTTGGTATGATCGTACAAAATATTCAAATACTCACAGCAGAGAAGTAAAATAAGCAAAAAAAAATTTCAATACAGTTTCACTGAAGTATTTTTTTATATTCAATTGAATGAAAATTTAGCTGTTCATTTTCGTTGATGAGAGTGTTTTTAATGAATATTACTTGGTGATTAATGCTGTATTTTTTCAATTATTGCTCATTAGACCTAACCCAAGGGAAAGCCTTAGTCAAAAACAGTGTAACTGAGGGTAAAACGGAGATGACAGAAGATGGCATGGGTTATAACTATGATGATATTGATATAGGAAGGATTAAAGCAGAAGAAGCTTTCGCTGCATTAAAAAAGGAACACTCTAAGGTAGTTAAATTTCATGTGATTTCATTTTTACATGCCCTTGAATTTGAACGAATCTTAATAATTAGATTTTGATTATGTAATGTTTTTGTTGACTGATTTATGAAATTTTATACATACTACCTGGTGATTGCTAACCTAGAAAGTTCCTGCTTGAATAAGAAAATCAAATTTAACTTTAAATTAGATGGTAGCCAATAAATCAGCTTCATGCGCAACCCAGTTATCAACATAGTCTCCTCCTTCTCCATAGTTTCCTGCAGTAATTATCTTCTTTCTTATCCCTCTCTCTTTTGAATCAAGTATGTTTGACATTATTTTGAATATTTATCTGGGCACCATTGTTAGCAGTTGAGTGATCAATGAAGGCCAAAAATGTTGGGCTAACAACTGGCAAATTGCATCCTTTAAATTTCATTAGATTTTCTTTCCTAATGTACACAATGTGAGTGAAGTCTAATGATGTCTTTGTACATATTCCAGATTGTTCATGTTTATCTATGAAATCTGAAATTCTAAAAATAGATGTTGATGGCATTAGAGGTTTTTATACTGACAGAAATTCTCATTTTGAAATAATAGGTACTCCCGCATTATGCCGATTATAGTTATGTCAAGGCAATGGATGTGGAAGATAATTCGACTGATGGACCCTTGAAAAAAGATGATTGTCACATCTCGAATGATAACTGGAAGGAAAATGATGTCGGGCTTATGCAGCACTTGTACATGCTTTTCTTCAAACCTACTGGTATAAAACCATTGGTCATTCTTGCAATGATGTTCCTTCTTCAGCAGTATGCAGGAGTTTATATAACTCTTTTTTATGCTGTAAGTACTCATGAACAGCATTTACCTCTTACCTGTCAGTCCGTGAAGTTTGGATGAAAATTTCCTATGCGTAGAAAAAGAAGGATTCTTGGCAAAAATATTTCCAACATAGTTCCAAAATTGGCATAGGGTAGTGCTGTGCAATGGCGAAAGAACTTAGTTCCCTTGAAAGCTGGCAGATATCACTCTTGTCAGACAGCAACAGTTTCCATAATTTTGGAGACTTTTATCAGACTTGCTCATTCATTGCTTGCTTGTTGATGTCATATTTACATCAACACTGTCCACTTCAACTTTTCATTTCTATCAAATTACTGTCAATTTTTAGGCAATGGCCATTTTTGTGCCACCTGGGGGTTTTGTCTAAGAAATTGCCTCTGAAGGATGAGGTACTGTATGTCATGGATGATAATATTTTTTATCACTGCAGTGAAATACATATGCCAGTTTTATCACATTGATGTAATATAAGTATCACTTGGTTATGTGCACCTAATATTGATGTAGGATATAAATTATAATATTTATATTATTTGAAGGAAATAATTTGGTTGGAAAAGTTGAAAATGTTGAAATAACGAAAGTTTTCAATTTGAACGTCATTGTATTTTTATTTTTCAATAAGGAAAAGGAAATAGGGACTTTGAAAAAATGACACATGAATTGTGAACAATATTGCATATATGAGTGTTATTTTATACAATTAACATATTGATCAATGAAATGAACAAGAATCTGAAAAATCGGAATTATGAAAAAAAAGAAGGGGTGAGGATTCAAACACGAAACCTTCAGCTTACTATATTCCTGCCAGCTAAGTAGGTACCTCGGCCACCACGCCATTTGATTGAGGGTGTGGACGCATGGTATTATATACTGAAGGACTGAAACTTTTGGAGTGTTTTTCTCGTGAATGGCTGGCCATCTAGTCTTATTCCTAGGGCATGGCACTCCCCTTGTTAATTCTCACAAAAGCCCCTCCTCTTCCCTTAACATGTCATATCACATTCCTATGGATTAGTAAGGAAGCTGTCACTTCATCTATCAAAACTAGCCTTTGTGGTGAGCTCTGGCCCTATCTATCAAAACCAACCTTTGGTTTGTATCACTGAGTGAGAGTGAGGTTAGTCAGTGAGATTTTATTGGTATCAATTTTTTTCTGTAGTGGTGACATCAAATTTTGGCAAACAGGATTTTTTTGACATCACTTTTTCAATATTTGTAGACGTGTTATCAAGTTTTAATATCCAAAGTGGAATTTAAATGATATCATTTTTATGTCAGGTTAGCGATGGTAACGTATTTGTGATGTTAACGTATTGATATCTTACAGATTTAAAAATAGCTATTATTGCTGCTCGGGATTTGCTTGAAAATTCTAGCAAAGATAAAGTCATTTTAAGTCATGTTTTCCATTAGTGACATTTCCTTTAAGCTATGATAATATTTTAAATATAAATATATTATTAATAAAAATGCTGGCCACTCATTTGTCTAACACTTTGTTGTTACTTTTAGGTCAATGTATTCAAAGAAATGGGTGGTGGAGCAATGAATGCATATGTTGCATCTATATTGGTTGGCCTGGTGAGGTTTACTATGTCTTTAGTAAATATATGGCTCTTCCGAAAATTTGGAAGGCGCCCACTTTGTCTACTGTCCACAGTGGGAATGGCAATATGCATGCTGACTTCTGGCACCTCTTTGTACTTTACATCAATTGATGAGGACATTCAATTCAATGGTGTGGTAAACTTCAATACTTCCCATGATCACTTCAGTTGGACCTCGCAAGACATCATTCATTCCACCCCTCAGTCTCTTGTGGAGAACACAAGTGCTATTGTGCCAAATCATAGTATTTCTTCAAATGAACAAGAGAATCTTCAATCACCAAGGCATTTTCAGTCTTTTAATGAGGCATTTTCTAATAATCTAACATTGAACAGTTTGAATCCTAGAAATTTTTCTAACCACAGCCTTGTTGATAACGTTTCTGGGCATTCCAATCATACTGATGATAGACTAATGGAATTCCTTCCCTCTTCATTTGAGGAGAGTGTTTCAACTAACATTGAGAATAATAGGGGAAATGAATTAAATCTTGAGCAAAGGAAGACGAGTTATGGTGTGACAACCCCAGGTGACTTAACTCTTCCTGTGACTCCACATATCTCTGGATCTGTCAAAAAGAGCAGTATAATTCCCACTATTTGTATGCTTCTCTACGTCTGTGTGAGTATGGTTGGCCTTCTGGCTATACCATGGACCATGACTGCTGAGTTATTCCCGACTGAAATACGAGGCTTAGCAAATAGTGTGGTGCTGTCTTTAGCTCACTTACTACTGTTTTCTGGGCTACAGGTGTATCCCAGCATGCTGGATGCCCTTGGACCCCATGGTGTACTTTGGATGTTTGCTGCTGTGTCTGCTGTTAGTGGTATTTTTGTGTACTTTTTCTTACCAGAAACATATGGGAAAAGCTTAGATGAAATAGAGACATATTTTGCTGAAAATACTGTGTACACATATCCTTGTAAGAGAGAGTAACTTCAATCTTTGACTCATTATATGGGAGATGTTTGCCCTGGCATAATATTCAGTGTTATATGTACCTGGAACTTATTTGTCATTGTTCCTTTCTATTTAATTATAAATTGTGTTTGATTTTTTAAAAATAGAGTATATCCTTCCATTAATAGGGTGGTTTCCTATTATTTTTTATTGCCTAAATCGAAAGATTATTACTCCTGGAGTACATATTTCACGCATTTAGATTTTTAAATGACGATATCTATTTTTCGCGATTAAGTGAAAAGTGAAAATTTTCAAGCGCGCGAAAATGTGACGGCTAAGTATGAATGCCGGGAAAACTCCGTGTGACGTCATTCTGGTTCCTGCTGCCGCAAGTGAGGTGACCTTGGAGCGAGGCTTTGAGCATTGATACGACGCAGGATGCTAGTAGGTAGCAGAGTACCGTGCTAGCTGGTAGCACTTGGCTTAAATAAGGATTATTAATACCTTAACGAACGAAGAAAACATTCCGACCTTAGCCAGTTTTAATAGGAGATTATTATGACATGTTTTCCTGAGCTCTGTGCCTCATGCATGCATTGGTAATCTCAGACGATGTTGTCACGTGGAGTGGCATCGCATGGGCGCCAATCTGGCCTTTTTCAAATGCAGTTAAAACTGACCATTGCCATTCGTCTAAACTGGGAATTTTAAAACCAAATAATTTGTATTTTATGAATACACTAATGGTGGATAACGAGTCGCAATCAATGCCTTGTCCACTTTCTCCTTATATTCAGCATTTTTATCATTTTTTACTCATACATGGCGGTAACAAATGTGAAATTAAATCTGAAAAAGGAAAGCCTAATACCTAAACAGAGTCTTCTAGGGAAATTGAGATTGCATTACAAGCCAATCGCATTTTGAACCTTCTATCAGACGACTGTCTTCTTCACCAAGGAGCAAAACGGCTATTGAACATCAATCAGTTATAATTTCTTTCATTCATATGGTCCCGAATCAGATATTATTGTTCCATTAATCAGTTACGAAGTAAATTAATGAACTACATAATCTCTAGGACAAAGGATAATAGGTAAACATATAACCTACCTGCCGGAAAGCCTCCCCGAGGCTTATTTTCAGATCCTGGGAAGTGGAACAAGAGACTGGGGTAATCCATGTCATGGAAGCTCCGAGACTGAATAAGCAAACATAAAACATAAAAATCATTTTTCAAACATTCTTTTTCTTTCACACATTGATTTCAGCCACCAGTAAGTGATACGAGCATTTGTTACTTTTTAGCATGTAATAACATCGTTTAGGATTTTAATTATTCATTTATTCTTGAACCCAGTGCCCAGGTCTGACATATGAAGTCAGAATTTTGCAGGTTTGTGAAAATGATAAATTCGTAAACCGCCTTTCGCGCGTGCGGTCATTCTTTTGTTTTTTTAAAAAAAGAAGCCCTTCCCGCGACAGAATTTTGAAAGTTTTTCACGTTTTTCACACGAATATTACCATAGTATTACTTTAATAATGCAGTCCTTTTAGTGTTTCACATAAATATTGTATCCTAGTATTGTAGAATGCAATGTTTTCCCCTATAAACTAGACTTTCATTTCCATTCACTGAATTATTTTAATTAACTGCGATTTTGGATCCGAGTGAACCATTGCACCTTCCCGTGCATATCTAAACCAATGTTGTTCAGCCTCGCGGCGGGTGAGTTAACTTCCTGTTGTTTTATTGAAATATGGAACACATAAATCTGTGGAACTTTAAATGGTGAATTTTAAATGAAAATAACATGTATCAATGAAAAAGGCGTGTTAGGATTTGGTCTCGAATTTCTCAAGGAAAATTGTTTGTGAGTAGGGGTTCAGATTTTAAGAAAGTGCCACAAATGGCTTCATTAAATCCATTGACTTTGTAATTTATTGTATATGTACGTTCCGAAATGTGTTTATTGTATTTGATGAATTATTTATCATGTGCTGCGATATATTTCAGGAATATTTTTGTGATATAATTAGTAAGTGAAGAGAATAATTTATTTATTTGTTAAGTTATCAATGAATTATTTAGCAATTGCTTAAAGTTTAAAGGTTGGATCTACATATGATTTCATGACATACATGAGGTATGGTCTGGAACTGAAACCCCACCTCTATATATTACATCATATCAATATCAAGGAGGTGATGTATATATTTTTAGTTACTTGAAGCTACTAGTTACATATGTATTTTATTTTCTTCTTGCTATGTATTTAATTGTTTTGTTGGTTGTTAGATGATACTTGGTATACTGTAATGCATGAGTGCTTGAGCCTTGGATCTCGTGCTTTGAATCCAATTGCCCATTGAAAGAGTGTGATTATTATACGTCTAGGCAACATTTCCTCCCAACATGCTCAGGTTACAGATTTTGATGACTGCATTTCACAGTAGTACTGCCCATAGAAATTTGTCTTTTGCTACTCATTTGTATGGCTGGAATGGGAAAGTACTTTCTTGCCAGAATCATTGCACGATTTTGGAACCTATCTTTTTGACAATCCCACCATGCCAGTAAATAAATTATTAATTATCTACTTTACAATGGCATTTAAAGTGCAGGAAGTAGGTATATTTTGGTTTTGATTTTCAATAAAATTAGATTTTTAAAAATTTCCTTGGCTTGACCTCTATTTATTAGGCCTACCATACACGTTCCGTCCTGGCCTCAAGGCCGGGACTGCGCAGTTTGGCCGGAGCCTCAGGCCCACCATACACATTCAGTTTGGCCTTGAGGCAGAACTGACAGTGTGTGGCGATGCCTTGAGGCGGATTGTCGGACGGACGGCTGCCGGACCTCATTGGATTCCCATCCGGCCGTCTGGCCAACGATCCGCCTCAAGGTATCGCCACACACTGTCAGTTCTGCCTTCAGTCCGGGACTGTACAGTCCAGGCCTTGAAGCCAAACTGAATGTGTATGGGGCAATTCAATGATTTTTCATAGTCAATTTTTTAAATTTAATGAAGGCTCATCTTTTCATTTCAAGCCCTGAGGATGGTTTACAAATAAACCGAAACGCCCGCAAAACACTTTTGCATCATTTGGTCTGAATTCCAGGAACTTTTGATCATAATTTTCAATAAATGCATCCAATGTCAATGCGCGTTATATCAGTTATGACAAAATTGAGGCAGCATGTGGCCCTTGGTTGAGACCACATCAAAGGATGTGCTGTGCAGATAGTATGCTAAGAATTCATCTGTAGAGGTTTTATTTCTTTCATTCATTTTCAAGTGAAATGGGCTTTCCTCAGGGAGGACTAAAATTTTTCAAACCTAATTACTATGCTGTAAAGTGTAAGCCAGAGCCACCATCTGCTGCCTTTTCAGCTCTTAAACCTTAGAGTGCATTAATGTTTTTATTCATTTTGCATGCTGACTGCTGCCATTTACCCAAAATTTTTATTCTGGTTATCTTGCACTTGGGAACTTTACATCACCGTAAGGATTGCTAAGGGGTTTAACTCTACCTGATCAGCCCTCGTGGCAGGGGGTGTCTCCTGCTTAGGGGTCTCTTCTGCACTGGCTGGCAGCTAAAATCGTGAACTCCCTCAGCCCAAGGGTTAAATACATATTATATTTACATTATAACACTGAATTTATCTCATCATAGGGGGTTTTATTTATGTAGCCTTCTATAGTGGAGTGCCCGATATAAATCATTACTCATTCACAATTTAACTTTTTACATAGGAAATACCGCACCATATTTTGCAGTCAAGGTTGTAAAAAACCACGGAAAAACACCATTGAAATAAGCTTGCTTACTTATATATAAAATTGTATTTATTTACAAATTGGTCCGTGAAGACATGAAATTTGTTTTATTAATACAGATGTAGAAAAAATTAAATAAGCACATAAATATAACAGCACTGAGCCATCGCCACTTAGAAAAAGAGAACAAAATATTTAACCTCATCATCAAGAATGAGTGAGGATCAATTTACACTGGGAATGCTTAATTGTGAAAGTTATTTTAACAAAAACTTGGAGATGGCTTTAATTTCAAAGAAGTTGCTTTGGAAGTTAGCAAGCCTGCTGTTTACAAGCTACGATTTTCTACTGTAACAATCTTGCACAAATTATGAAAACTTCTACAATTATCGCCAGAAGTCACTTTCTGAAGATAAATTGCTTTAATGGATGGCCAACGAAAAACCAGCGTGAGATACATAAATTCATGCATTAAAAGTTGCAATTAACAATTTTTTGTGCCAATTAAACTAATGTTTGTAAGAGTTATGTTGGCAGTGAGGTGGTTGTAGGAAGAAGAGTCAAAGTACTTGTACATAATTGCAGATTGATGACACGTTCATACTTTTGCAATTACCTTGTTATTTTGACCCCAAAGCTTGTATGAAGGGTGCAAGTGCTTACAGAGCTATACGTAATAGCAATGGGAAAGCATGGAATAATAGATACTTATATTGGGCAGTGCGTAACGTTACCTGCACAGGGTTTTTAATGAAGTCAATTACTATCTATTTTGTCTTTTGTGAATACTAAGGAAACAAGAGTGCATCCTTGCAAGTGTGTACTATTAGACAGATAAAAATGTAAGAATCTATTACTATCTAAAACTATTCTATGTTTTTGTACATTCTGTTCCACCATCTCAAAAATCAACTTTAACAAAAAATAAAGTATTCAATCTTACATAATAAAGTAAACATAAATATGTTCATCATTTCGTAAAGGTAGGAGTACTCCTCTTTTTGTAATGTCAAATTGGGTATAAATGGTAACTAAATTAGGTGGGTTAGTCTTGCATCCAAGCATAGACCGTAGAAAGTGAAATCATTTCAGACTTTTTTTCAAGGTATCTACCTATCATAGAAAGACATGTCAATATACAGGTATTTAGACATCTTATTACCCTGATAAAATATTATCAGCTTGGTGGTTTAATGGCAGTCACATCCTCCTCAAATCTCAGAGGAGTACATAAGTTTTAAAATAATTTTTAATTTTGAGGGAGAAATTGGTCTAAAAATTTTATGCGAAAGCATTACATATCTTTTGTCCTAAATTGCTAATTCACTGAATTCATTATATAAACCAGGAATTTTATGTCTTTTTGAGTTATAATTCAATCACTACTCATCTTCAAAAGAAGTTTTTCACTTTTAGTACCTATATGTAGTTTCATCTTTAATAGTTAATGCTTTCTTATGTTTCTACAAATTCGATAATGAGCTAATCAAACTTCAGACCGAGAAATGGATGACAGATATGCAAATCTCTTTCAGCTAAATGTATATTTGTTTGTGTGTGTAAAAAGTGCCGTTGCATAACTCAATTTATAATTGAATTTCAATCTGGGTGACATCTTTCCTTTGGCAGTCTATTGAAGAGTTGACTTTTATCGCCATCTTATTATCTGAAGAGCTTGATATTAGAAATTATCACGGTGCCGTGAATGCACCTAAGGAACATCGTCCATTGTTGCATGTTGTGTCACTCACACCATCAGTTAGATGCTCCCAAAGTTGGGCCAAAAATACCACTCATGATGGTTTCTGTAATAATAAATATTTTATCACAGTACTTATTTCAAAGAGAAAATTTTATATCAAAGAAGGAGAAAATGATACATGAACATACCTTGATCATTGGTGATTAGTGTTCGTAATGCTGCTGCATTTAATACCAGGAATTCATGTTGAGTCACCTCTGTATGTGTACTTCTCCATTTGAAAGATTTTTCCCTCGTCAAAAGATGGATTGTCTATGCCAGATTTATCTTTTATCTGAAAAACAAGATTTGGACTGTCAGTAAAATATAGGTATTTTTAATCAGGGTACTTTAAAACATTAGATTCATTCAGTCACCCTCGTTGTATGGAAGTAAGTGCAAAATAAATTTATATGCAATTTTGAAGCACTCAGAAATATTTTGAACAGAGAAAAGCTCATGGTAAAGTAGTGTGAAAAAATCCTATTATCACTAATGGTCACCTGTGGCATATCCTAATATCTAACATCCATGATAAAATACAGAAAATAACTCTGTTAATACATGGTCTTTTACTTCAAATCAATAAGTTTCTTTACTTAGATTTAATGACTTAGTGAAGCACTATGCAAGATTTGTGTGGAGTGGTAAAGGGTGAGGATATGGTGGATGGTCATATTTAGGTATGCTGATGTGAATAGTTAAATTTAAATTTAAAAATTTCAAAATTCAGTTTCAATTTTCTAAAAAAAATCAGTCTTGTTGGTGAATGCTTGATATCAGTGTGTATGAAATCATTCAATTAGGACTGAGAACAGTTTTATTTACAGTGGTATTCATGGCAAAAAAATAGTGAAAGAACAAAATAGTAAATGAAATTCATGTGATGAAGAACCTGTTAAGGACTCAAGCTGGCAATGGCAATTGAAATAAGCATGATGAGATTATCTCTTTAGCTGGAATGCCTGTTGTTTGTCAAGGCTCTTACCAGATGCGCTCAATAATTATCCACTTGTATCACTTTTTTTATTGTCAACTCTGGGGAGATTGGATGTTCTTTGGCTGGAATAATTTGTGTCCAAGTTATTTCTTATTCTTGTGCATGATTGATTTTTTACTGGGTAACATTCAATTCTGATTCTCAAATTATGGTATGGTGTGTGCAGAGCAAAATGGTGATTTGATAAAAAAATGGAAATGAGTTCACTTCCATTTCAGCCAAAGCTAGAGTTAGCTCTGTTATTCGTGGACACCATCTGTCTCCTTTATGTACCTACTTGGCAAGTACAGGCTCTATGCTTTCAAGCTTATGAATTTCACAATTGGCTGTTTGGACATAAAAATTTACCAGAACTATCATTACGGTCTTGCCACTCATTTTCTATTTGATTTAGCAATCCATAGCTTGTGGAATGTTGACGCGTTTTTTTTGGCATCAACTTATTTTAGTTGTCGTAAGTGTATTCCCCATGTTAGTAACGAGTTGTGAATAATCAGGAAGGTATCTTTGAAGTGCAATACGGGACCTTACAATGCCGTAAAATTGATTGTTGGCCTAGGTTTGAACAAAACTAATAACTCAAAGAAATAAAAGAATGTGATTAGGGATATTCTGATAAGTTGAATTTTTATGTCCTGCATTATAGTTGTACTCTAAATTCCACGCTAAGGCTGTGTGTAATGAAAAGGAAGATTGTTAGAGCAAAATAAATTGCATATAAACTTTTTTGTGCATTTATGAAAAAATGAACTTTGATAAAAAAATTTATTTAATATTAAATTTTGTTATTATAGGTTCATACGGTGTTTTACTGCATTAATGAATTTGTTTTTATATTATGAATTATGGAGAACCTACTGATGAGCCTGTTTTGGCTCAGAAGGTCTCCTAATTGTAAAAATATTTTTTTATTCTAAAATTTTGTAATATCAGGGTAAATAAAAAAAAATTATTAATTATCACTGAATCTGCTTGGCAGTTATTTTTTTGGCTAAACATAATGCAATGCATCTTGATTAGCACACACACAAATAAATACCCATTTAAATATTTGAGAGGGTATGAACTGTTCCTTTGCTGTTTGATTTATATGAAATACACAAAGAAAACTGATAACATAAGAGCAGCAGGTTACATCATGTGTATTTTCTGGTATATTTTAGAAATTTCTCTCTTTTTTTATTTTTAACGTCACACACCTTATTACAACACTCAGATTATTAATAGACATATTTTCTGTACATTTCATGGTATTTGTTGAATCTAGAAGGTGGTCACCCTCAATGGAAGCAATGGCTGGACTTGTGCAATATGCTTTGCATCTTTTGGGTGTACTCAATGAATTTGTCCCTAAACTATATCCTTAAGAAAGCAATCATTGCATTACCTATCTTCCCAAATAAATTTTTTCCATTTGCATTTTATTCTATAACCCCGAACGCAATTCTCTCAAATACATTAATATGAATGTGGTGTAAGACTGTTAAATATAATACTTGAAGTGACAAAATCCACCGATTGTACTGTCTTTTTTCCATCACCAAGAGAAAAGCATATTTGCATATGCTCTTGAACACTAATGGATAACTCAATAATTAGCTATTCAGATTATTTAGGAAATATATGCATTGATGCTGTATGTATATAAAAATGGGAGATATGTCTACTGTAAATATGCTGTGAAACGTAATAGAGGAGAATTTGAGTACTTGACTTTACAATGGTTCCATTTCGACAGTTGTTAATGGTTAATGGTTTTGACAGTTGTTAAAATATCAATTGCTTTTCAAGAAAAAACTAAAGTCATTGGATTCTTAGTGAACAAATATAATGATTTGAGCAGAACCAGAAAACTCACTCATACAACCCCAGTCATTCTTCAGCACTCTGTTTTATTCCAATAGTTAAAAAAATATTTTCATTTTTTAACCTAATAACATTAACTGGAACTTCGATTGAAATTTGAATAAAGTTCACAGAGGAACACACAAGAGACTAGTTCTTCCAAATGGAACTTCCTCCTTCCTTCCTTCCCAGCCTTAAAGCATGTTTTTTTTTGCATATGGAATGCATCTTCAATTGCGTCCAATTTTTTTCATGTATGTAGTATTATTATTTTCCTTAGTTTCTGCAATCACTGCAATTCAACTCACACTTAAAGTTCTTCGTTTTGATGTTGTTATAATCCTGACATTCTTGTGCTTAATTTATAATGCTCTGTTGGTAAAACTGTTGATTCTTTTCTCTCATTGTGTAGGCTAACCATTATTTACCAATAAATAAGGTATATCAAAGAGCATATGGGTATTTATTTGTCACCTTTTCTTAAGCAGATTTTTACATTTGTTTCTTTAAAACCCAATAAATTCTTTTGTTTCTTGTTGGCATATGAACTCATTAATGTTTTCTTTATTTTCTTTCTTTTAAATTACCGAGATTGTCCATGGCAATTCATTCATATCCATTGTCATTTCCTAATTCTTTCTTTGAAATGACACTATGCAATTAGATAGTGTTCTCTGGTGCCTTTGATTCCAATATAGGTATTAGCAGTAATAGGGTCAAATCAAAATTAAGACAATCTTTAATCCATGTTAAATTTTGTTGCCATAATTGAGATTTTTTTTGAAATTCTATTTTCACCATTCTTATTTTTTGTGAACCAGTGCACAGTATCTTCATTGCAGTATGGATGTCTATTGTCTTATTTTTCCATTCTTCCTCCTCAATAAATTTCTTGCTTAGATCATCTAGTTTTCATCCATGAACTTTTGATTGCATAGGAGATATCACACTTGCATCAAGAACCACTTAATTTTTCTCACATCATGGCTACCTGCTTGAATACAGCATTTACATCAGATGGATAGGTATTTACACACATTGTACATAGCAGTTTCACTTGCTTTGTACTATCATACTAGATTTTCTGCCTCTTAAGTATGAGCTCTTGAAACTTGGCAGACTCCCTTGTTGGTCCTACATCCCTTTCAAAATATTCGCAGCATATGATGCTGCAATATTGCAAGATACCATGTTGAGGCTTACCAACTAGAAATTCAAGTTGTAATCGATGCAGTATGCTGGTGGATAGCAGAGATTTGTGGAGATTATTTTTAGATTCAGATTCTAAATGATGGTCACATGTTTTCCCCTATTTTTGCTGTATGATTATTGGGTGTATGTTAGCGTACATAAGCATTTCAGATCCACTAGGAATTCTCTTCTTAACACTGCTTACTTGATGAGTCCTTCCAGTACATTGAGTAGGTATTTATCAACATTCTGATGGATCTGTTGTTATTTAATTGTAGATTTACCTGTATTTTTTCTTCTCTTAAGCTGTGGCTTATATATACTGTGTACTTTGAAGTTTTCTTGTTTCTTATTCATCTGGGTGGCTTTAACCTCATGGACATTTACAATATATTAACGACCCTGGTTCCTGTGGTATTGTATCTGCTTATATAACATCTCATCTTCTCAAAGGCACCAAAACTCCACTTGGTAGGATAATTGGTTGATAAACTTGCTTTTATATTGGAAGGTCCTGATTCAAGTCACGGTCAAGGTGAATTAGTTTCATCTCCGGAGTGTCAGTACTTCTCTGCACTTGCGGATGACTCAGAGGAGAGTTTCATTCTTGGTTAGAATGCAGTTGTTTCTAAAATCACTCACTCATGCTGTTTCTTCTCCATTGTTTCTGTGATACTATGTAATAATTTGATATCTACAAATGTTAATTACTTTTTTCACTCCTAGAATGCATTTGTTGGAAGACTGCTCTGCCATAAACTTATGAATAGTTGTCATACATAGTTGGAAATCTAATGATGCTCATTATTTATTTATTTATTCGTCTTGCCATGGTGGATTTGTAAGGACTGCTTGGCTGAATACATATACGGAAACTTGATTTTCAGATGTCATGGAAGTATTGACTGTTCACGTAGAAAATTTCCAATGAGATGACATCAGCCAAAAATGCATACAAATAAGGTGTGCATCTTTATAATAAAAATCAGTATACAAATATTTTTAGTATTTACAGCAATACCAGTTCACTTTAGGATTATTTTTGACATTGACACACTGTACACGTACACCACATGCCCAACATCTATTTACATGTTTAGTTCATACCACATAATCAAGTTCAGTTCCCAATTCATTCCTGATTGTGCATTGCGGGTGACTCCCGTAAAGTTATCACCGTGGCCAGTCCCGGTATACTTAAATTCATTCCTGATTGTTGTAATTCTTTTAAAGTTCAGTGTTTCTGAATATTCAGGGTGCTGGCTCTTCACTCTTATATTATTGATGTTTTTCATCAAATGTGGTTGCCTATGTAGAATTAATACCCTGAGTATCAAAATAAAGAGCTGGCTGCATGAAAGCAATTGATAGAATGTTGAATAGTCAACAGTGTAAGTTGAAGATAAATTATTGTATTTGGTGGGAATATCTGTTTTCAATATAGGTGATTAGTGATCATCAGTGAAGGATAATTATTTTGTTTAGAAAATTTATGTTTAAGTTCAAGAAATTATAGTTATGTCTGTCAGTTCCTGGGTTGTCAATAATTACATTTGTATATGCTAGAAAATTTCTTCCCTCTCATGCTTAATTTAGTGGTTAATCTGGTCATAAGCTCACGAAATAGCTGGGCCTAGCCAATCAATTTTAGATTTAATTGTCAATAGAGGTACCACTCGATGAACCCCAGAGTTAAGTCTTTTGTAGGTAACTTCATTATTAATATTTTAACACGTTGCTACCATTTTTTTTTACATGAACTATGAATTTACCACCCTTTTTGTACCTCTTTTGTTTCCTCATCATCCATAGCTTCATTATCATCGTCAGCAACCATTTTTGCCATTATAATATTCATAGAAGAGAAATATGTAAATATGTATCTTCAAATCAATATTTCACAATATGTAAATCTCTTAGAAATATTTTGTCACCCTGGATTTTTCTGCTTGACCTATTTAACGCATGAACTTTCTCTGAGACATGTTTGAAGATAGTGGACAGAGTGTATAATGTTCCAATATAGGAATTATGGTGTTTTATTGTATTAATTGATATTTATGAAGTAGGTATGTTTTCTCTGAGATTAATAGTATAAGAAAAGAAACATAAATTCTCTAAGGTCCTTATTGGAGTACCATTTGCGTATTTTTCTGAGGAAATGCATTGCCTGAGGAAGGATTATTTTGAGATAAGACTGTGCTATATTTTTAAGTTAGTTTAAATTTTATATAGCTGTCATAGTAATATGGTGTATAAATATCCTTAAAGAAGCGTGCATGATTTAATCTGGCTGCTTCTTTTTATTGGGGTGTGAGTTCATCTTCATTTTTTCTCATAATTATTTTTTTGACAATATACCTCAGCAATCACTCTTATACATTTGTATTTGGGTAAACCACAAGGGTCAAGGATTTTTATTATGGGGAGAGGAGTTGGCCGTGGCCTATGGAAAGGAACTACTCCAGCTTTTGCTTTTTCAATCATGGAAAGCCACGGCTCACCATGATTAGAGTAGCCGGCCTTCAGGAAGATACCTGGGCCTCCCGAATGCTAGGAGCAATTATGCATCGCGGTAAAGCATCCTAGCTCGGTGTGAATTAAACCATATGCTTCATTGTTGTACCAGCTAAATCAATACCAAAGAGCATCTTTGATTGAAAGCCCATTGGTAACACTTTTGTGTGATTAGGGATGCTTGAAAATTTCATAGATGGGAAGTCGTTGTTATCAATCTGACTTTTCTGTTCAGGTAATATATTGGATTCATTTTTTACTGATGTTCATGGCAGATGGTTATGTATGTAGGCATTATAGTTCTGTATAGCAAACTAAAATAATTGCCCAGCCTCACTCCGCAGTGTGTGACTTTGGTATTTTCCTCATACATACATTATAGTTGGAGTGAAATATTTCCTGTGGCTGCTATGAAAAGCTAGGAAAGAGGTGGTTCTAAGCAAGAAGAGATAAGATACTCAATATACTCAGTAAATGGATTCGTATAATGTTTACTATCTCCCTGTTATGATATATGATATTTAATTTTCAGGTGTATCATATAAGCCTACGGTTTAATCTTTTCCTATCTGTAGTTATTTGTCAGTTTGAACTTTGTTAAAAAGGATAATTGTAGAAAGATTGAGAAGAAGGGACATTTTCACAGTGGCATTTATTGGAGGAATAAATATTGGCGAAGACACTATAGATTTTATGATTTTTTCTTGCTGGAATCCTGTCATTTAAAAAGGTTATTGCTTATACTTTGTCAATGTAGGCTGGTGTTTCTGTAATCCAAAGGGCTGGTTTTAAACCAAGGAAAGAGAAAGTGCTTGAAATCATTTCAATTTTGGCCTCCTGACTCATTTGCATTTGATGATTCAGTCCAGGTTTTATATTTTATTAAAGTTGCCACAGGAATTTTATTTGATGGTAATACATATTTGGGAACTATGATTTTCTTTGAGAGCAGAATATGTGCAGATTGCTATATTTTCTCCCATCCTCATGCCATTAAACAATAATTTTTGCTAAAACAGAAGGTAGCTTTGAGGGAATTTTGAAGTCTGAGTACTTTTTACATGCAGAGCACTTGTGCTGATAAGATTGGAATGAACTTTATGTCACTGGTTCCAATAATTACAAAGTCGAGATTGGCTTGCAGAAAGTAAATATATGCAGGACATTTTTAATTATCTGTCCACTTCAGATTTTGGAAGACAAAGTTTATTATTTATGAATCATTGTTTTAGCTAGATACCCTGGCTAACATTGCCATATTAGATGGTGTAGATGATGTGGCTAGTAGAGTATTGAAGAGTTTTTTTTTATAAAATGATGCCAAATGAGGGAATTTTTTTAAACAGAATATATTCTCAAGAGAAATATGTTTTAAGAAAGCCTACTTTCTTGGCAGAATTGATTTCCACATTAGTAGACAAAAGGTAAGATATGCCATAGCTGACATATTTTTTAGCCAAGTAAAGTATTAGCCAAAATTTTCACAAATGAAAATTTTATAAATTCTGAAGTGCTATCCAACAGACATACATGTGCAGCTTCTACAAAGATGCTTTTTGGGTATTGCTTTATCATTTGAAAATACACACACAATATAGGTTTTACATGCATTCTTGAAGATGGCTTCTTCTTTACAGAAGTGTCGGGTCCTCCAATGGATGAGTAAGCATAAAGCAGCTGCTACATGTAAGATATACCTTTTCAAAGGTATTATGACAGTTGGTACACATTTTCTGGTTCAGTTTGCAGATGCTTTAAGCTGTAGTGGTTTTGGATTAACTTTCACCCTCAAAAACATACAGAATTCCACAACTTACCTATAGTTAATAGGTATCACAGAGTTTCTTTGTTTTATTTAAATAGACATAAACAACACAAAATAGGAAAGAAACACGTATCATCAATGGTCAAACAGATGGACAATTACACACATATAACACAAAAGAAACACCACTTAAGCACATACACTCAGGACAGAAATTCTAGGAACTCGTTCATATAAGGTGGAATGAAGAATATGGCTTCATAACATTATTTGTACAATATTTACAAGGAGATTCAAATCACTTTCCCATCACAGCCAAGGACAGCCAAATGAACTATTCATGGCTGTCTCTTCAATTTCCTATCCTCTTATGGTTTTAGCTAAGATGGCTCATCTGATAGTTGGCTAAGATAGCAAACTGCTTAGCAAAGATGTAATTTAGTTTTCCAAGTGTTCAACTCAGCAAATCAGTCATTTCAGATTGAAATATAATATTTGCATGGAATTAGGAAATATGGAGTGTTTTGTTCATTTTAGCATAATAATACTGAGTGTATATAAATTTAATATTTTCAATTTTCATTGCCTGCATCTAGTCATCTTATTTCATTGCCCTCAGAGCATTGATAGAAAAGTCAAATTTTCCATACAAAGTTTGGGTGTATAGCCCTTAATTTAATCATAAATAGTTATAGATATATTATCACTTCAAAGTTGCCTTACTCTGATTTAAATACTGCTCATATCACACTGGTATGTTCTTAACTTCGTAATACTGTTTACTTCAATTTGTCCGTAAGTTATATTTTTTTAGCAGAGTAATAAGTTTATATCATTCATTTAACTGAATGAAAATAGTAATAGTTTATGATTTTTGCTACTTACAATCATAAACAATTTGTCTCACTAGCTTAATAGTGAGTCTTATCCAACCTTACTTTTGAATTGCACACAGCTTCAACTGAAGCATGTAATTGGAATAATAAGTGAACGTATTCGACTCTTTTAGGAGAATTAATTGAAATTCAAAATATCACAATGTATTGAGAGGTTTCTCTCAGAGGTTTCTAGAGGTAGCAATGAGGGGGGTGCATGCCCCGCTCACCTGGTTTCTGCTCCTTATTGCCTCCTCTTCCATTGTTGTCGCTCCCTTCACTTTTGCTGCCAGGCCGTAAACGTGAATGGCTTGCTTTTGCGGAGCCGATGGTTTGACTATTTGCGGAATGTCTTCGGGAATGCTATCCTCTGCAGATCTCTCGTCGCTCTCCATGCACTTGTAAAAGATGCTAACTAGGACACCAACTCCAAACGTGATGGATGTTGACAAAAAGGAGTGCCACAAGTATGACACCCTGTATAACGGAAAGGCGTCACCACTGGAATGTAAGGAAAAAGTGGTTATACCCTCAAGGAAGATAGATTTTTACTTTCATACTTGAATATGATGCTTATATGTGACATCAGTGGTGCAGCGAGGGGGGTTTTGGGGGATAAAATCCCCCATCCAGAGCTCAGAGAAATTTTTAAGTTTAATCCATTTAACTCATTTGGATCAGTTTTACCATAGAGTAAGAATATACTTACTCTATGGTTTTACTTATAGAATAGTGTTAGGATTAATCAAATATCCCTCATGAATCAGCTTAAGGTTGGAAGGCGATATTTGGTGGAACTTGTTCGCAGGAAACATAATGAAAATACACTTTTGTATGTTCCACAAGAGTTTATAATACTGACCCAGGTTTCGGCAGTACACACTGTCATTATCAAGGTAATGATAGTGACCTTGATAATGACAGTGTGTACTGCCGAAACCTGGGTCGGTATTAAAAACTCTTGTGGAACATACAAAAGTGTATTTTCATTATGATCCCTCAGGAAGTCGTAAAATTTGCCATTTTGAACCATTATTCTTAAAATTTTTCTGGAGGAGGGCCCCCACAACTCCTGATTACCCTGGTGGGTATGCAATACCTGCACACCCGTAAGTATTAGTTACGCCTAAAACCCCCCCTAGCCTTAATTCCTGGCTGTGCCCCTGTGTCACATTAAATATTTCTGAGACATAAAGAGAAAGCACTAAGGTTTTCCTTGAAATTAAATAGGTTTTTCATCATTTTCTTACATTGAAATTGACTAGGTTTTTCTTGATACTTGCTATGATCAATTTGACAGATAACTAACTTTGGGGTGTCAAATAAGCTGAAGTTTAATTTAAATTTTAAGGAATGTATGATGAAGTATAATTTGCTAATGATATCTTTTTGGGACAAATACAATAAAACCTCATCTGCAGTTTTCTTGTGACTCTAAAAAGCAGTATAGTGAAAATTGGGGGATGGAAAAACCTGGATTCTATTTAAAGAAAAAAATTGTTATTTGGCCATTAATCAGCATATCAGGTTTTTCAATTGGTCATTTTAAAGAAGCAATAAACAAATCAAATGTATATTATAGGAAGGAAAATTAAGACAAAGTATTGTTGAAAAAGTGCAACTACATACTCTCTATCAGTATGTTTTGTTTAGAAAGTGAGAGAAAAAAAATCATCCATTCCTAAAAATTTCAATGCATGGGAAAATTGTCATTCTGTCAAGTGGGAGCCACCTTTTTGGTATGGCTGAGTGTAAACTTTGATCAAGAATTTGGGAGATAGCTGTAACAAAACCTTGTCCATAAAGTTCTTAGACATTACCATTCTTTTGGAACTCTCTTGGTCTTTTATTTTCATAAATTATGTGTATCTACTTACTAACCCTCTCAAAAGATTATTCCTTGCATCTGCTTGAATGCATTATGAATTATTAAGTAATACCTATCAACAACCAGAACATTTTGTATGTTTCTCTAAAATTCTTCTTCAAATTATATTTCATTCGCTTTTTTCAAATAACTAAAACTAATTTAGACAGCTTTTTATGTTCCAGATACATATATTGCTGAGATAGATGAATTCTGAGTTGAGAGTTCAGTTAAATAAAAAAAATGATTTAATTTCTAGTGCATTTCACTGGCAGAAATTAAGCGGTAAATTACCCTAATTTGTCTGCTCAGCTTATACTGGTGTGTAAAGATAGTAGACTAATATATTTCCCATGATGCTGTTGATAGTGCATATCATGTGCAACCATTCAGGAAATGAATTATCGTTTCAAATATATCTCATTTATAATTTTTGAATTGTGAGTCATTTACTGTTTCAGAAGGATATTAGCAAAATTCAAAATAAATATGTATAGACATTTACAAGAATGTTTCTAGATTGCCAAAAATAATTCATTGTTGGTGGAGAATGTACCTGTATGCTGCTGTGGTTGGAACTGTAATGTTGAGTGCAGCTGAACATCCATCTATATTTGTTGGTAGTGTGTCATACACATGGTACCCAGATTCTATAGAAATTTGTCCTCCGGCAGTCATCCATCCAACTATGCTTACTCCTGATAAAAGGCCAACAGCAGCACCCTGTTAATAGAATGGTATTTTACTCATTGCATACATAGGCTGGGCGATTTACTTAATTTTATTGAGAATGCTCCCGTATTTATGCATATGACAAAATGATATTGTTTGCATAAAGTGTAATATATTTAGGAAACTATTACGTAAAATGTAAGCTGAAAACCTAAGCATGAGCTACAATTTTTCATGAGAAAGGTGTGACAGAATGTAACTTTATTGAATTCGATCCCAATTATAGAACTTTAGGTGAAAGGAAATATCAGTTTTTATTGAGAGGCTGTGACTGATACTTACTACGGAATTAGCTGCAGGGACAAACATTCCAAGGATGAAGACTCCCAAAAGAGAACCAGTGAAGAAACTTGAGAGTGAAATGGCCACCTGAAATAAATTGGCTTTATGATTATAGTGGAGTGATAAATATCTGGAAGCAAATCTCCATGCTTGATGAAGTAAAAATTGTCTTTTAGAATTCTTAAGCTCATAATTATGTATATTGCTATCCTAAGGAAACCATTGCCATGGGTCATTACTGGAAGCGTGTATGTTAGATATATGATATGGGCTACTTTACTATTCAAGAGAAACCAAAGACTTTGTGATATTGGATGAACATTGGATTAAAATTTCTTAATTTACTGTTCCAAATGTGAGATAGTCTTTTTTAATGGTTGATGATTTTAATATTCACTGCTTTTATTTACCTCTCATAAAATTGAGTGAAATTCAGTCACCATGGTAGAGAGCTAAACTGCATATATGTATTCTTATTTTGCACATAGACTTCCATTGCTGCAATGAACCACGGAAACATTTAATTTTATCATGTTTCATTTTTAAGAAAAAAATATTTTCCCTCATGTTGAGTTCATTCTTCATTGAAGAAATTCATTATTCTACATTTAACCTCTTAGATTCCTGCACAAAATATACATAGGTTTTTTTGTATCAGTCAGCATAAGTTTGAAAACTTACTGGGACTAGTCCACCCATATATGGCACCAAAAACACAACAGCATATGACAAAAGACCGAATCCTAAAGCCAGGGCCTTGACTGTTATGGCAGATGCCCTCTCAGACAAGCGGAAGTTGAGCAGTGCTGATTTTGGTACACCTCCAGCTTGAGATCCTTTTGACAGATTGGCTTCGGCAGATCCTCCAGTCAACTCAGAAAACCAAATGGCTGCCAATGAGTTCACTCCAGTTGATACAGTGCTGGAAGGACAAAACCATTTTAATTTTACTTTTATGAAATTATTTTGAAATCTTTTTCAATAGGTAAATGATTCTAATGGCTTTCAATAATTTATTTTTCAGAATTAATTTTTAATGAATTGGTATCCATTGTAAATAGGAATCAAGAAATTTTAGTTTTAACTGGTGTAATAAATCCATCTTGAAGCTCTTTTTATCTGCATGACTTGTCTTGTTGGCAATGAGGTCCATAAGGTTAGCCACTCACAATGAAATTTAGGGCTTTATGGGGTTGCTGTACTAATTATATAGATGCCTTTAAGATTTTAAAGCCAATGAAAGGAAAAATAAACAAACCTTAGGCCAGCACTGAAGATTCCAGATACGAAAAGCCCTGGGATTCCAGGGAAATCACCTAAGGAATCCATCACGAAAAGTGGAAATAGCTGGTCTGGTTTTTCAATGGCCTATATGCATGGGAAAAACATAGGAATCAGATACATATTTCAATAAAAGCGTGAAAAATTAATTTAAATAACGTAGGTTCCATAGCGTATACAATCGGAGTAATTATTTGAGCACAAAATTTTGAGGTTGGTAGTTAACAAGTCAATACAATCCAGAAGTTTTCTAGCTGTAATGCGCAAAGAGAATTCTGAGACGTGTAAGACAAATGTGCATAGTATAGATTAACCGCCTCAACAAAAAAAACATTCATAGACAATTGAAAAATGTGAATTGCTTTTTGTTATGTTTTGAAAAAATTCGTTTCCACTCAGCCTATTCATAGATTTATTACATAAATAATTTCTTACCTTTGTGAGAAGTGGATCACAATCATAGTAAGCAGCATATATGAGCATTCCAGCATAGACAGTCAGTAATGAAACTAAGGTCCATCCTGCAGCATTAATCCATAGCATCCTATGTGAAAAATTGTTGAAATAATCATTAGTCAGCATACTCAATGCCTCTTGGATTGTATCATCTTTAATTTTTAAGGGATGTTGAATTATGCAAGCATTAGAAAATCATACTTTTAATGGATCAAGTACTCACGTTCTGGCTTGTGCTACTGTGGCAACAGAGAGGTATCTTTGGACTTGAAGTTGATTCGCTCCATAAGTTCCTATGTGAAGACAGCCAACACCCAACACTACAGACCAAATGGTGTACCTGTCTGTTGGGTCCGGGTTCCAGCTGTAATGAGGAGGAAAATTATCATTTAGTGATTTGAATTATGTTGGAGTAACTCTGTGAAATTAAGAGTATGGATAAATCAAAGCCACAATATAATTATGTATCATTATTTAATTAGCAGAGTTGGGGAGAAATTGAGTATAAGTAGTAGCTGGTAGCTATGGCAGTAAACCGGTAGCAATTGCATTTCAGGTATTTTTTTAACTAGTAATCAATGTATTTGAAAAAATCTAACTTATACTGGTAATCTACTCGATGCTTTCTGAAAGTAATTGTTACTTTCCCATACTGACTGTTGTATGCCAAGAACGTTGTCTGAATTGACATATGTCTCTGCCAGTGACTCTGCTGACCAAAGGCCAGAAGTGTTAAACATGTATTTAAAGGAAATATTCAATCAGTCCTCTAATTCAAGTATTGATTGTAATTAACATATCAATTATATAAAATATCTATCTATATAAAAATGGGTTTACATTTTCATATCATGCCTTTGTTGGTCATTCAAGTGTCAATTCTACCCTTTCATATTCAAGCTAACCCTTGAGTATAATCATTCAGTGAGTTATTTGAAGGTATAGATATACGACATGATGTATGCATTTCACTACTTAGTATTTTTCAGAAGCATAAATTTTACTAGAATGTAATAATTTTTTCCTAAAATCGAGTACATAGTACATTGAGCTTAAAAATTAGTGGTAAAACTTGACCTTTATGGTTAGCCTATGGATAGATGATACTTCAATGTCCAGATTTATCACTGAGATTTTTATTTATTTATTGAAGAAATAAACTAATTATTGCCATGTGATTGGGATTTGATATAACTTACTTGAAAAAGATATTTCTCCCAGATGCTTCGTTACGCTCCCATACTGTGGCAATGCCACCAAGATCGATTGTGCCTTTCACTAGGACTGCTATCATGGATCCATACAAAATGGCAACTTGGAAGGTATCTGTCCAAACTACTGCTTTCATGCCACCCTATTGTAAATTAAATCACTCGAATTAGAATTGTAATGTATTAAACGTATAAATGTTTAGAATAAAACAAAAACAAAATTTTGTGAACAAAAAATGAACTTACAAGGGTGGTATAGAAAATGCAGACTACATACATCACAGTGACTACTACTTCAGTGCTAATGCCAGTAACTGTAAAGTAAATATAAAACATGAACAAATTCTATCACAAGCCTAAAATTAGCATGCATTAGAAGCAAAATAAAAATTTGATGTTAAGATATCATTCTTCACTACTCATACAAAATAGCATTCTATCAGAAAATATTTTTAAATGCATGCTACTAGTGGGTACTCATACTAAGAACAAGATTGAGTTATGAATAATTTATTCACCATGTAACTCCTTTTTCAATCTTGATCATTTGGTGAAAGAGCTCAAACATTGTTTCTTATTAGTTTATTATACCACAGACCTACATTGGCGTTTAAAGGGAAAATTTATGAACTACACATAAGTGTTTACTTATATTGGTACCCATTTAAAATTTCACTGGAATTAATTTCTTTTGGAACATTAGAAAAAATTGATAATCTTAGACTGGTTTGTTCTGAAAATATTATTTTAGAAAATTATATTTCCAGAATTTTACACCCAATGGGATGAAGCAGAATACCTTCTATCAATTTTAATTATTCTGTGTTTCTATAGTGTTTAGCGCATAATTTCAATACAATTCATAATTTCAATTAAATTTATATTTCGAATATTAATAAACAGCAATTATTAGACTTCAGGGAAATTTTCTCATTGATATGTTGAAAAGCTTTTTGAATGGATGAAGTGGGTACAATGGTATTGAATAGATGAGTAATTTTATTTTATAAGGGCCTGCATTCATAGGAATTATTTATATTTTTCAGTTTTTTTTGTGACATCATTAAAATATTCTTACCTTGATGTAATGCCAGTGCTGGGGCGTAAAGGACAAGGGCAAGATATAGCACCTGAAACAATAATGTAATTCATCAAATTTTAAAATTAAATCTGGGAAGTATGTAATTAATTACCTATCATATTGATTGAAATATTTTATATAGATTTGATAGAATATATGTACTATAAAAATATCTTTTTAAGCAGTCACTTATTTCTATTTTGGGGAAAAGCAACTAGAATTTGATTAAATGGCAAAATAAAAAAAAATCCTAAACATAATATTAGGAATCATGTATGCACAGCTTACGTGCTTGAAGATTTACTAACCATTTGAAATGAGAACAGTAGTGAAGCCATCAGCTGCACCCATCGGTTGAATCGTAGACCAAAATACTGAAAATAAAATTTAGCTTTTATTGACAATGCCCCTCAAAAAATAAATTTCGTCTGCGTTGTGAATAATGAAGAGAGTGATGGATTAGAGAAAATAGGCATTTAGAGTGATTGATATTGCAATTGCTACTCACCTCATAGGCAGATGTTACTTTCAGTTTATGGAAAAGGGGTACAAAAACGTAGCCAGCTATGGGTACGACGAAAAAGGCAGCCAGTCCAAACATCCACATTTGAGTTCCAAACATATACACCTCAGCTGGTTGACCCATGAGAGTAATTGAAGACAGGAAACTGTGAAAAGATGAATGAGAGTAATTTCAACATCATTTGTTTTATAAGGAATTTCTATCTCCTATATTCTCTTTTAATTTAGATTAGGTGTGGACTTAAACTGTGAGAAATAATTGACCAAGACAAATATAACTAGCTTTTCATTGATGGAGCAAGAAATCATTTCAACTGCTAAAATTATTCTTTGTTTTTACGAAATTTAAACTCTACAAATGGCAATGATTTCAGGCTTAACATATCGTCTTGAAAATGTCAGATAATTAAGTTAATTAATCTTTTATGAGTTAGGGTTCAAGAAATGAGTATATAAAATGTCACTTTTGAATTTATAAGAAATTGCTTTTATATTTTACTGCTTTTAATTATTAACAATAAAGATTTTATGTATTTTAGACTATTCAGCTAGGATCAAGTAGCTAAGGATATCTATTTCCCTGTGCAGCCATCTAGAAAATCCCTTAGTGAGTAATAATAAATTAAGAATTCACAAATGTAATGCTGAAAATGTTTCATGCTAACTGCAGAGTTACATGCCTTTTAATCCTGGAGGAAAAATCAATTTTACTTGTATTATTT
Source organism: Ischnura elegans (assembly GCF_921293095.1). Taxonomy (NCBI): domain Eukaryota; kingdom Metazoa; phylum Arthropoda; class Insecta; order Odonata; family Coenagrionidae; genus Ischnura; species Ischnura elegans. The sequence continues at coordinate 92,511,204 of NC_060249.1, forward strand.
TTAAGGGTATCACCACAAACAAGCATAGTGGCATTGTAGTGTGTCTGTCCCTGAAAATGCAACCCACCGTACAAATATGTGCAACATGTAGAATACGCTACAGGTTGCATAACTTGGTTTCCTCCATCACTTTCCTCTTGAGAGAAAATCACAGTATCCACTAAAGAAAATCAAAGACTTCAAAATTCAAAGTCTGCGCCCATGGTGACAGAAATGGTTCATGGAAATGCGATACGTGCAATGATATTTATCTGTTTTCCATGATTTCATTTCCGCGATGTACGTATAAGAAAGAGTTTAAATGAACGGAAATAAAACTTCAAAACATGAACGGCAAAACTAAACCGCGCTACTCGGCTGGACTGATTTTCACAAAAATAACTTGTTGTCAGAAGACAGTAGTTTTGGTACCAGGAAAAAATCCTGATGTTTTCGCAAATGTTTTATTTAGATAGGAAGTTTGCCCTTTCACGAGTTTTGAGAATTTAGAAACTTAAAGAGAAATCGTAAAACATGTACTCACTTTCTTAGCATCCCCTATGAGAGATGTATTCTTCTCTTTTTCAACTTGACGTTCGTAATTAATTAAAGGGTGGACTACGTGGTAAATATTCCTGTCGAAACATTTTCCCATCAAGACTATTAATTTCATATACTAATATAACGCGGATTTACCTTCCTGAATTTCATCTTAAATTATAAAGGCTTAATTCAATCTCAGTCTTAATGGTGAATTACGTTGATTGCCGCAGTGTAATTACCGCTCGCCACATATGACGGATGTAGTAGGAAAGAAACACGATGATTGAAACGACCGAGTTGTACTTATTTTGTTTTATTAATCACGATCCGTGGGGGGGATGTGTTTGAGACTTATCGGAATATTTCGATCTGTGCTCGAACGTTTGATTCTAAGTGTTTGGCAACGCGATTGGAATTTATCGTAATTGGAACCAACTACGAGGGCTCATCTATTCTTTGGATTTAAAAATTTCAAACACATGAAATTCGTATCGCGTTTCAACCACTCGGAATCAACCGCTCGTAATGAAAACCGATCGGAGTAATGTCGATCAGTTTCCACCACATCCCTCGAACAATTTCAATATCTCTCATTGACCGAACCGAATGAAAATCAAACTCAACCTTTCTTCCGATGGAATTCATGTTCGTCCCACTGAATTCGGAAATATAAGGAATGAAAGAAGGAATCTGAAAAGCTGTTATGTTGTATGATTCTATTAGACGCGTTATCTGGACAAGAGAGCTTCAGGATAGATCTCGCTAGCGACGCGAAAGATACCAATGGGAAAGCAACCGACACCGGGTGCTCGCTCTAGCGACAATGAGCGCATCAATGCTTCCGCCTGGTCTTATAAAGTAGCGACAACCTTGAAGATCCTTTCATTAAAAATAAAAAGGAAAGGTGGAGGAACAAAGCAAGCGTTTCCCAATCGCTTTGTTCCAGGCATCGATAGGGGAAAAATAATTCACCCATGCGTTCCTGCACTGATTGACTTTCCGTCTTTTTCCATTTCTCCTTTCCCCCTTCACCTGCCTGTGGGGAGGGGGAGAACGGTAGCAAGGTCAACCTCGCACCCCTCGCCCACCAAGCGGCACCAGGCTCCTGAGGGCGTCGAAGTCGAAGTTTGGGGAGAGGGTAAGATGGCAGTGATGGTGGTGGAAACGTCAACTTTCCGGATGGGCGGAATTGCCCATTAACGATGCGATTGCGTAAGGCAGTGTGAATCCATAACGACGACGGTAGCGTAACAATTAATGACGCCTGTAGCGCAAATAAAAACCGCAGCAGCCAAATTAAAGGTAATTAATCCTATTTAAGGGAGCGTAAAATAACATTCTGAAAAAATTATTGTCGACGAAGAGATTTTATGTGAGTCCACACAAAGGGATTTTAGGAGAAAAACGGTAATTATTGAAGCGGAAAAAACCTGCAGAAGAAGAAGTTTTACTCGAATGAATAGATTTCATGCGATTCCAAACAAAGAGCTTTTAGGGTGAAAAATAGTAATTATTTGAATTTTTAGCAATTGCGGTTGCTGTCGGCGAGCCAAGAATCAGAAGTGGGCTTTATTAGTGTCATAGACTTATCCGCGGCCAGCAAGTTTTATTACCTGCCTTTTTGCTCGTAATAACCATCCACAGATAGAAAACACTCGCTGACGCCCAAGATAAGATTTATATTTCTCCAATAAACCTCTATCCTTGTAATAACCGCTCTCTCTAACTTATTAAAGTTTACATCGGTGAGATCCACGTAAATGGGTTATTTAAAGCTTGTGTTCAAGCCGCCAAGTGCTATTTCGTGATACCGATATAAAACGATCCAGTCCGTGAACGTTTGTGAGGTAAATGCTTTGGCTGAGTGATAAATAAATGGCAATTTCCCGTATTCGTGTTTTCAGCGTGTTGAAAAAAGGTGATACCCTCATTACTACGAGGCAACGAATATGTCACCAACGCCAAACGAAACTGCATAGTTTTTCATAAATGTCACCTTGACAAAGAAGTAACTGCACCTTGAGTGTCGTGACTTCGCTTGGGGGATTTATCCTTAACCCAATTCAAAAGTATTCAAACAAAAACTTAGCTTAGAGCAATGCGAAGGATATGGAGAAAAGCGGTTAACTTTTATAAGTTCAAGCGACCCAATAAATTTACTCTTGCATAACACTTGGATGAAAATAGCCATTTAATTCCCCATTTACGTATCCACTATTTCAGTCATTTAAAACTGCCGTATCAGCTCAAATTAATATGAATATTACTTCTCTTTAGAAGATATCTTTCATTACAATGTGATTTAGGGTTAAAAATCATAATTTTCTTAATCGCTGGTTTGGATTCAAGCATTAAATTTTTCATCGGCTCGATGCGAAGATTTCTCGGTTATCCTTAGAATAATATGCCAAACTGGTAACCTTAGCGCTACCGTTTAACACCGGTTAAGGTTAATACAGGCCGCCACTTAAACTCAGGATATCTGAATTCAGTGATCGTTTGGAAACGAGATTTTTTGCCTTTGTCAATCTGAAAAAAAAAATCCATTTGCCAACTTTGACAAAAATAATATGCTTGAATCCACATGCTACATCTATGAAGGATAGAACCACAGAGTAATTATATACGTGCAAGAACACTCAAGGTAGCTGCGCACACACCTAAAGATGAGGCCAACATTGACAGTCTTCTTCGGTTTATTTTGGGAAATGGAAAAAGTTCGCAAGAAAGGTGGATTTGATTAAAATCCTGATTTCTTATTGAATATTACGTATAATGGAAACAAAATTTCAAATGAAAATAAACCAATGTACACAAACGCTATCGCGGGAATCATCCAATTAGATCCAGCTAAAAAATCACGTGTTGTAGTATTTTGCCGTTTTAATCTTGGTCGCTTGCGTGGAAGCCGAAATCGCTTATTACATTATTTTAATCTGAGTGTAGGACCATTTAAAATGGCTTCTTTACCGTTAATATTAACGTTTCAAGATCTGTGTCAATTCTCATTCTAACTACGCCATTGAATTTAATTCAATCAACCGTATACTATTCTTCTGTATCCTGATTATCCCTTAAATAGAGATGCTTCTTGCATGCGAACACTTCTCTCACAAATTGCCGATGTCATTCGGTTCAATTGGCACCCAAGACGGTAGAATCTCAACAAGTTTCGCCAACGAGGAGCCGAAAAGCAAGTGGGAGGGGTGGGGTGATTCAGTGATGCGAGTCATCCAACTGCTCCAGCCGGTCTGCCTGATAATGATAGAAAGGTGAATCGGCCAGTAATCATTTCGCCAAATAACTGGGCCCGCGGAATGCAAAGGGAGACCGAGGCGCAGTTCCCGCCTGAGTCGTTCGAATGCCTCCTTTCTAGATAGCGTAAGAATCGGATAAAACTGGATAGCGAAGGATTGTTTAGTCACTTTCGCAAATAAGATCTGCAAGGGAGTTGCGGGAGAATGTTTGTTCGCCTGGCGAATAAGTAGACTGGGACGTTGGGTGAACAGAATTATTTTAATGTCAATAGCTCTGAGAGGATCGCTATTAAATCTTTTATTTTAAAAAATGGTAGCGAAGACGAGACCCATTTCCGTAATCACTTTCGCGGAGTTACTAGTGGAACACTTTTTTTTAAGAGGCCGACAGTGTGTGCTCTGTCACCAAACGTGTAATTGAGATCATTTCATAGCTCGTGACCTTATTGAACCTATTTAATAGCCTTTCTCATACATTTTATATGATAATATTATACTTATATAATAAACAGTCATTTTATGTGATTTCATTTTTCTCGATGGATCTCTAGTGCACTAAAAACTACCGCAGGACATTGCGTTAAGCTAGTTTAATGATAGGTTTACGACGTATACATAAATGATCGCTGGTTATTTTTAATAAAATTAGTGTAAGAGTGAATGTCAAAACTATTCAATAGGAACGAATCTGTTGGTTCAATGTTAGAACTGCGACGACGATTAGAAATGTTTTCATTTCATCCGAAATTGTCATTGAGGAGCCATATAGTTACACGTGTCGTCATGGTACTAGTGGTCAAAATGAAACTCCACAGCATCAGTTTGAGGAAATTTTTGAACCAATGGATTTTTACATACTGGGGAACCCGCGGCATCGTGATGGCAATGTGAAACTCGTATTTCGAATGGCACTGCGTGTTAGTGAAGTATTGGCGTTTTGAGAACGAGCCACCACGAGCTCCAGAGGTATGTGACGGAAACAAATGCAAATCAGGAAGGTTTTGAGGATCGCACCAAATAGGTCACGGCCTCAGGCCTTGTCATTCCGATCGTCGACGACTCAGCGTTATGTTTATATATGTGGGTCACGTAAGCTCTCATCTTCGGGAACTTTTATCTAAGCATCTCCCCTTTTCATTCATTATCTGTGGGGTTGTTTAACACCGTGGTTTCGTGTATCGTTAAAGACAAATCAGTGCTCATCTTAGATGTCCCGACCGGAGTCCTTGTGATATTCTTCAGTCATTGCCATCGAGGCAAGAGGAGTCAGAATTCACTCCTGCGGAACCTGCGAACGATATCACCCGTATATGTGGGGTGATACACCGAACTAAAAGTTTGTTGTTGAGGGTCATTCATGAAGAAAATGCTGGAGTATTTTAGCTCTCCGTAAGGCGCGTTTCGTTTCAGAACGCGATTGGTCGCGTGGCGTCTCACAGACGTCATTTAGTTATGGTTAAATTTATTTCGTACATGCGGAAAAAATAATTTAAATTAAAATATTTATTCGATAGATGATTGAATTATAGAAAGAATTAGCATCATTCAATTATCATTTTCTTCCTCTAAAGAAGAAAATTAATTTCCTCTCTATAAATTAAAATTTCCGTGTTCAACAATCGCTACTTATTCGCTCATTCACTCTTTCAATCTCTAATTTAACCCGAAGGCTGGATAGGTGCGGGTAAATCTCACACCTGATTAAGCCTCAGGTGTGATAATATCACTTATTTAGGTTAAGGGGGGCGTTCCTTTCCATATGCCATCCATCTCGTACATCGAATCCATGATGATGATATTCGAAGGAGGCGACCGAGAGCTAAGGCCATTTGCACCGTAGGGGAGGGTAGGGAAGGAAGGGTGGAGAGAAACCAGAAATTTTGACGGAAGGACCCAAAGGGACCATGGCTTAATGTACCATCCGACGGACGGAGTGCTGTGCTTGAAATGCCCCCGAAATATACCCAATCAGGGATCGGGCAGTCTCTCAGGCAAATCTCTGCCACCGCCGGGATTTGAACCCGTGCCCTCGGAGTGGGAGGCCAACACACTAGTCACCACAACAACCCGAACCCCATTCGAATCCATGATCAGCAGACAAGTGCTCTACTCACCATGCTAATAAATTAAAATCAGAATATCGCACTTATCCGTATCACCCTACTCAGCCAGAACGAAGTGGTGGGGGGGGGGGGAAGGGGGGGGAAGGAACGACCTGGGGGGTATAGGGGCTGGAACCTCCCTCTGGCAAAAATGTGTACTTTTTTTTCTAAAAATCACATTTAATGCTATTTTGGCACTTAAAATTACACAATTGATAAGTCGTCGGGAAGCTGTTTTTCTAAAACATATTGGTGGAGTGGAACAAATTTATTTTATAGGTTAATATTTTTCTGCTAACATTAATTGGTTTTGGGGGGCGTGCTCCCTGTGCCCCCGCCCCGGCTACGTCACTGACCCTACTGTCCGGGGTAGATTGACTCACCTGGCGAGCATCGAGAGTGCGACGGGTACCGTGCTCATGTTGCCGTTGCCCGTGAGGAACTCTCCAGAAGACTGTCCGCCGCCGGCCGATCCCTTCTCGACGGCATCCGTGCCTGGAGGAGCTCCCTTGGCCGGAGCAGCCGAGAAGCCGCCGAACCACTTGGCGAGAACCTGGCGCCAGTTGATGCCGTGGTAAATGCCGATCATTGAGCACACGACCAACATCCCGCCGAAGACAGTGTAGTCCTGCCAGCCGAAATGGCGGTGGTGGTTAGGGCCGTTGTGGAAGGCCGACGCGGATAACATCTCGGAAGCCATCCCCGCTGCTAACACTCCTCGATCTTCTTCGGAATTCAGTGGCTGCATGGGAGGAAAAAAAACAAAAAAATTGGTATGAAGTTTGGAAAGGAATAATGCCATGGATTTATGTCCCAAAAATACGTGTACAGCTAATTTTCACGAGCTCAAGAGTGTTTTTGGAATTCATTTAAAGCGATTGTAAATATCTCTTTTCCTTTCGAGGATTAGGGTTATTCCGATTTCCTTATTCCAATCTCGGCATCATCTTCAGTGAGAATGTAACGATTGACCGGGTGCGGGTGCGTCGTATGGGTTCCATGAATTCCTTATTTTGTGTTTACTTACTGCGAGCCGCAGTGAAATAAAAAATAGTATAGGTCAATATTTGAAACCTTTGGAATTACAATTTAGTGAATAAGTGCACCGCTTTATGAACTTTTCTTTGATTCAGTTTAAAAAAATTACAAGATGTGCATGACAGCGCTAATTTGAGCAACAAGCAATCGTTTTCATAATTTTTATGGTTTTTAAATTAACTAGGGTATAAAATTTAAATTAAATAAAGTGTAAATTCTTTATTTTTAATAGTTAATAACCTATATAAATTTATTATGTTTAATTTAGTACTTTTCAAAGCAACTGGCAATAAAAATTAAGATATGTTTCGCATCGAGGAAAAATATCTCTTTAGGTATAGTAAAATTAATGGAGAGGAGGATGGATGACGATTATCAACTAATAACTTTAAAATTATATAATTTTTGTAAGGAAATGGCTTTGCCGAGCAATAGTATCAGCTCATGAAATCAAACACGCTCCACGAGCTGCTGATCTAAACTCAAGCTTAGCTAGAGGTCATTCGACATCACTATCCGTGTGATGAAAGCGTTCGCGTGCTACACCGCCCACCTTAGGTTCGAATCCCGCCGTACATAACTCGGTATTGCCGAGCAAAGTTGAAATTCTTGGCACGTGCAACTGCGCAGCCTCAAAGCGTAAGAGACAATGATTCTTCCTTCTAGGCCACGCATGACAGATTGTTGGTAACACCTATCCACCTCGCACCCCGCCAATATTTAAGCAGGAAACAGATGAAGTGAGTTTATTATTTATGAGAGGCGTCGGCAACTTTATTGGATACGGTTTACTTATATGTCGATGCAAATAGAACAAATAAATTTTCAAGATAGCGGGAAAACAATAAAAATTATAAAAATAAATAAAAGTCCTGAGAATAACATTTTCAGGGATGCTTCGAAGTTTACTCGAGGAACTAGTTAGACGAATAAATGCCTCATCATTCCTTTATTTTAATAGTATTGTCCTAAATAGTGAAATCCTTTCCATATGTTCCCTATGAGCAAGAATATCTTCTTAATATTATTCTGCACGATCATTTGGGAGCCACCATCTTAAAGTGAATTGAGTGAAATTCTCTCGCATGGCAGTCAGCATGTGCAATTCACGCCCACAACTGTGGCGAAATCACCTGAATGCTCTAATGACAGGCTTGGTGGAATCTCCACGATTCCTTTCCGTGACATCTTTCCGGATGTTGCTGTCAACATTTGTTCCACTGAGCGACTCCAACGCATAGATCTTTTATATATATATCCTATATGAAAGATCTATGCTCCAACGCCCAGGTTCTGTTTAGAGAACTTCCAGCGAACTTAGCTGTGGGTTTTAACGCTTGGAACTTACGTATGTGAGCATATAATTTTAAGGATATGTTTGCTATTTCTCAAAGGCTCCTAAAATCTGGATAGATATAAGATATTTTTAAATATACTCATTATATTTGTTATTGTCGGTGAGGATGATAAAAGAACGGCAGTGAAACTATTTTCATTAGCATTTTATTTACATAATTTTTCTTTCTGTTTCCTAGCGTAAGAGCCGTATAAGTATTTGAGTAGTAGCTATCGTTACTAAGGAAAATTGCCTGTATAAGCATTCACCTATTCCTGCGGTTGTGATCTATAATGGAGCCGATGTTTTTAATTAGTTTAAGAACATATTTTCACTATCACTTTAGGCGGTGCAATATTGTTTTGAACACCTCAAGACGAAAATGAACAAAAGAGCAAAGGACTAGTGGCCTTTTTTACGGTGAGTTTGAGTCAATGTCACGACCATAAGAAAATAATTTGCTTGGCCTTGTTGGCGACTGATGGTGACAGAAAAACTAAGTGCATCCTTGAACTCCAACGGATAGGCTTGAAGTAGACAGTCACACAATGCTGATCAGTGGGCCATGACAAACTGCGTGGTATATGAATCAAGTATTCGTTTTTTGTGTTAGGAATAAGAATTTAGCATTATAGGTACTTAAATTAACTTTAAAGAGAAAGAAACCTCTGACTTCCCATGCCTTTAACGTTCTGAAAAGGCTCCCTACTCATTTTTGATAATAAGAGTCTAATTACGTTCATAATCATCCCACACTGGCATGCTTAAATGAGTGTCTCATTCATTTTGCTTTCATTTGTGAATCACGAAAAATTGTGAAGCAGTCAAGTGTATCGCCGAGATATTTGAGCGGCATTAAGAAGTTATTGCGCATAGTATGAACTGCAAAGAATGTACTGCATAACATTTGATGAAAGCTACCCAAAATCAAATACGTATCATTTACGTAGGTATGTTCGTCTGAAAGAAGGTATTTCGTGGATCTACTCTGCTTTTTCTAGGATAATTCGCTCATGTTTTTATTCTGAAAAAATATTTACTCCATAGCCATCGAAATGAGCCAATAAAGCATAAATCTAGCAACACAATTTCGTCAAAACAACCTATTTGCGTCACCAATGACGTACGATCAAGTTACATTTATTCCAACTACGTTTATCAGTGACGTTGACTTCTTCCGTTGGCTGCGTTCTAAAATTATCAACCATTCAAAAGTATTTGTAAATGGAAACCGCTGAGAGTTCGACATCGTTGTTTGGTCTCAGTCGGGAGTTATAATTATTGTATGGAATATAACCAACCAGTTTTACCATTTCTAACTCTTTAAATGGCGTTAGGCCTATCTTTGAGGAATTTAATATTCATAATATTAATTCAACTTACTGTATCCCAAGTAATGTTTAAAAATGTTCCTACTGAGGCTTAGCATTTCAGAGGGCTTGAATTTTAAATGCAACAGAAAGCTAATTGGTTAAATCCTGATTTACCGAGGCCTATGAAATGGGGAATATGGGAAATGGGAAAAAATCCCCAAAAATAAGGGACATAAAGGCATTAATTATCGTAGTCTGAATTAGTGTCTTAGCTGCGGCATGCAGTAATGCTTCGTCATTTATTTTATCATTCGTACGTATTTAATTATAAAATGCTATGGAGTATCCTCATTTAAAAGGATTTGACCTAATCATCCGATGATCTAGGCTCTCCCTACCACTATCAATCCATCATCTTAACTTATTGATGAGTATCATTATCTCGGGAAGGCACCAAAGATTGAGGGAGGCCTTTAGTGCCGATATCGCTTCGCTGAATTTGACGAATATTCCTTAAGTGTTCTGGCAGTCACGATCGCCTCTCGTCACCGAGGTTATATTGGGGCCAAACTAATTTTTGGAGTTGCTAATGATACGGACGAATATAAGGGAGGTGGCAGAAGGAGCTTGGGCCCCTTTCAAAATGGGGATCTATGTTCGCCATTATGGTTCAGTAGTATAAACAAATAATCTATGGTGTTTATAAAATTGTATTCAGTTCATATATTGTTTTTCAGTTCAGTTCATTTTTGTTTTGATTCCGAAACCAGCAGATGTTCCCCGGGGGTATCACGGACATCTTAGGGCGCAAAGCGATTTCAATCAAAGCGGTTGCGTGCCTTTCTAGTTGCAGCAACCAACATCCGACGCACGCGATCCCCGGGTTCTCGTCCTCTTGCTTACATTAGATACGGACTGACCTCGGAGGCCGGCCGTGAATCACGGGGCGTGCGGAGGGAACTCGCGCTGCTGGCATGGGAGGAGGCGTCCCGAAAGAGCCAAACCGACGCGAAGTATTTCGCGTCCCATTCTTTCTTTCTTGGCACTCCACGTGAAATCCGTCCTCGAAGACACAATGTGCATGATCCACTCGCGGTCTCTCAAACGCTGAAAAGTTTCATTCAAACGTGTGGTGACAGTGTGGAAAGAGTAACTCTACGGTTTCCTGTTTAAATTTTGACTCCTTTGATGTAATGAAATTGAATTAGTTATCTGCCGTGTATTTCCTTTACCCTATCCAATAATTGCGTCACTTTATGTTATTATAATAGCTTTATTATTATTGATGGGGAAAAATATTGGACTGCGAGTGAAATATTATCACTGCTAAAATACAAATAAACTCAAATTCAATTGAAGGAACATATCACGACGTCTTATGATCGAAAAAAAAACTAGTGACCAGTTGACTTTAATGACGGAAGATGCAGTCTGTTATAAATTTAAAAAATAGAGATAGTTATGCTTCAACTGCTAATTATTAGTTTCTGCGATTTAGTTTTTTAACAACCGAGGCATTAAATTTTAAAATGAGCATTTTAAGGGACTAAATAACGGGAAAATAGTTCTTCACAGTGCGATATGTGAAAGCACCTAATGCCGATTTTTGTATAAGATTCATATGTAGTGCTGAGCTGCATTTACCTCGGTAAAATCTAGAATTCAAGGTAACGCCTTCGCAAGATATAACTGGTTCGCAGATTGATTCGTAAATTTTTAAGGAAAGTTTTTTGACTTTTTTTGCGGACAATTTCAATCTGTTCGCCATCGCAGAGAAATTATGTCAAGGATCTAATAAGATTGATTGCTCCGTAGCGATGTCTCATACCAGGAAACCAGGAAAAAAGCCCTAGATAGAAACAAGTTTGAAAGGCAGATATTTTTAAATTAGATTTGGTGGAAGAGAAAAATTAATGAAAGGGAAAATATTTTCTACCACTGCTTGAAAATGTCAATTTTCAATACCGTAGAAATATCTAATACCCATACAATTCGTGATTTTTTATGCAAAAGATATTAAAGTTTTGTTAATTCAGACACGAGCATGCTTGAAAACTGAAAAAGGTTTAGAAGTCGTAATGTCTGCCTGAATTGAAATTAATTAATGCGCTGCCAATGGAGATCAAAAATGCATCTAAAGGTTTACTCTAGTTATACAATGCTCTCTCGTGTGCATTCACGGCAAGGTGTGCTGAATAATCGTTTGTTTTTTTTTTCTTTTGTAGCCGACGCGGAATAAGTATCGTAATCATAAGAGTTAAGGGGCGTCATTGAAGGCTTCGCCTTCTGAAAAAAATCAAAGTGGTTTTTCATCGAAACATCGAAGCCGAAGAAGGAAAACCGGTGCGCAAGTTCATGCCTTTTCTCCTCTACCAATCCCAGCTGAGCACCAAGGTGACCTCAGTAGAGAGTATTTCTGCGGAAGGTTGTCTGTCTGAGACTCAATTCGTTTGCACCATCTCATCGCCATTCGGTTACAGACACCGTTGCTTTTCTCGAGTCGCGTTAAAGGCTTAAAAGACCGCGAGTGTTCTAGTTAGGAAAATTCTCTTGCCCTCCACTTTGTGGTAGCAATGAGCGTCGGGAGTGCAAGAAGTGGAGAAATACTCAAGGAAGAGGTGAACATTAATTTCTTGCATGCCTCGTAATTACTATTTCATGAACACTAGCAGCTATTTCCTGGTTCGATTTTTTTGGCGTCTTGGTTACTTGACCGTCTGTAATCGTTACGCCAAAGTTATGTGCAGTTCATCGTTAGAAAAACTGTATGAACGACTTTGCAAGATTCCATTTTATCTCCAATACTCTCAAAAGAGTACTTCTTAGTGTTGTAATTTAAATGGGCATATTTAAGGCACGGTGTGTAATTTTTTAGACTACACATTTGATTGCCGGTCTATTAATGCTTACAAATTTATTTTTTATTAATCTCCATGGGTGGATATATTTCACGAGGAAAATAAATAAACTTTCACCAATTTATTTTCAAACTCAGTTTTGTGGTTAAGCATTGAAAGGATTCATCACGGTCAAAAAGAGAGTAACGAGTGATAGAAGATAGAAGGTAACCCAAAGAGTTGGGCCGAGAAGGAGTGATTTAGAGGTCGGCGTTTTCTCGACGACCTATAGTCATTTATGCTTTCCGACGTTGATAAACAATGAAAAGTTCTCAGATCAATTTAGATCTTTCTTGCGAGTAACTTATTGGAAAACACACTCAGTCGAACATCCTAATCATTGAAAATCCCATTCAAGTGGGATTTGAACCTGTCTGCGAGGACTTGACCCCTCCTCGCCGCCACCGTGTTCAGCATTCATTGTTAACATCAGACAATAATGCGATACGCTCACTGTAGTGTTTCAACCCGAAGGTAAATTCGGGTAAGTGAAGGTACCGTTCTCCCTAGACTGCTCTTGGCATGCTAATTTCATAAATTGCGGAGTAGGGAGTGCCAGTTTTTCTCTCTGGGAGACTTCACCTCCCGAGTTATTTTATTAGGGGTGTCCTCAAGCTTCATCCGGAATGACTGGTACACGAAAATGACATTGAGTAGAGTGGCTAGGCATCGTATGAACTCAGTGGGCAGGGCTTTGGGCTACTTTTCGAGGGGTTCAGGGTTCATATCTCGGGAAAAAATTTAGAACATGATCAACAGATCCTCAAAGTACAAGAAGTTGCGAGTGACCCTGGGAAAGGAAAGTGCAGTCCTCACTCGCGTGCCGCTTGGTCCGTAGTGAGCTATGCCCTACTACTCCAAAACAAACCTTACGGCTGGATCACTGTTTAAATTAGTAGTGTGATTAGAGCATTAAATTCTTTGACTTTTTCATTTTTTCCATTCCCTTCATTTAATTCCCATATCCGTTTCAATATTTTCATTTCCCCTTCAAGACACTGTTCTTTTCTTTGCCAAAGTAATGCGTTTATTTTTCTCATCCTTATCCTAATATAATTAAAAAAAGTTTATTGTTTTACTCCAACGGCTGGATCAAAAATGAACAAAATTAAGAGGATCGCGTTTTTCGTATGGGTTTGTTAAAATTAACTTTATGAATTGTCACTTAATTTTTTTGAGGTATTAGCGCTGATGCTCAACTGCATCCTAATACACCATCAGCGGGATAGATTGAACTCAAACGAAACTTCTCTGTTTTTGTGGGAACATTTCCTGAACTGATAATCTTCTATTTCTGAATATCTTTATTCAGTCTCATTTAATTCATTTGTGTGAGACGCGTAGATACCATCGCGGATTTCACATTGGTAAATGCTGGGCAATGTGGCGTTCCCCGGATGTAATATATATCGCCGTAGAGAGGGAGGGAGGTGGTGGTGGTGTCTCTTGATCTTAAGTTCTATGACCTCCTTGCCTCGTTCTCCCCCCTCCACCTACCCCTTCTCCAACCCCTCCTCCCTCATCAGCCTCCGTGGTCATCAGGGATAGCGCTAAGAATGTGGAAAGAAGAAGGGGCCGCCGCTGGGATTGAAAGAAGGGGCCTCGGGAGTAGCAAATGGTGAAGTTTTACATATTGCGAGTCATGAGCGGAATGTGGTTGAGGGCGGTGCTTCTCCTCTCCCATCGATATCACCTCTACGCTTGCTCACGAGGTTCCCTCATGCGGACGAAATTTACTGTGATATAAAATTTTTGACTTCGGAAAGATTCGCACCAGAATCTCCATTTTCCACGCCATGTTTTCGTTAATTTAATTCCTTTCCCAGTCGCAATGAGACCATTGGCGGACAAGTTACGTCATAAACCTATCGACGAATCGCAAGACGTTTCTTCTCCCGCTGATATCCTTGGTATTTTAGCAATTTTTAAAATCAATATAATGATATATTTACGAATTTTACCGCATAAAAACCTATGTTTCTCTTCATCTTCTTACTTTCCTTCTTATTTTGAAAAGATATTTAAGCACAGAAACATTTTATGTAAACACCCCATTGCCGGTCAGGTATAACACCAGGACACTTCTCCGTTCTCGCGACCTCGAATGCTTTGTTTTCGAGTTGACAGAGTTCTCTCTGGCATTTATTTATGTGAAGCAACTAAAGGCATTATACATTTAACGAATTATTATAACTTTTAAAAATGAATCGGTACCATATAACTTAAAAATTCATCGCAACTGGTAGTAATTCATGAATTCTAACAACCAGGTTTAGCTACATTGAATCGAAACTTAAAGCTTTTACATGGTGGAAGGGTTCCATATTAATAATGAAAAACACTTTGTGGGACGTAACAAAGTGTTTTTCATTATTAATATTAGTCTTATTGTTTGGAAAGTGGCAGATGTGGGTTTGAATATCGGTTATGCCTAGTGGTTGTTTTCCATCGAAATTTTATCTCTTAGTCCATAGATATTTGTACTTTAAGTTATGTGTAAAATTAGAAACGAACAATTATTATTTCAATCACTTGTTAATATCCCTCCAATATCTAGATTATCTAAACGACTTAGGAGCAGTCCCAACACGAATTTGAAGCGCTCGGAATCGATTCTGAACAGCTTGAAAGATTTTTTTCTCTGCGTATTTCGCATAATTATGAATTTTTCCTCCTTGAAAGATTGAGCCCCAAACCGATAGGTCGCTTTTTATGCAAAACAAATTACTGGTGCCGATATGAAGGTCATTTTAACTCAAACGTGCGAATGGTTGAATGTTTTTGCAGGAACTCGTTTCCACTCTCAGAGATGAGCATCGTGATATGTGAGTAAATGAGATATTTTGAATTGATTTTTGGACAGATGGTATGTGCAAAATATTTTGGAGAAAAGGAAAACGACTACTTTGACACTTAATGACGTAGTCGAAAACGCCGCTGCAATAAAAGAAGAATAATTTTTAAACTTCCATTATGTAAATGAAATTCCTGTAATTACTCTACCAAAGAAATCTTAATTACTGTGCTTGAGTTGAGGTTGCCATTAACTTTACCGATTTACGCTATAAAGAAAGGGAAAAAATTGAGGCATTAATTGCTTAGCGGTATTAAGAATGGAGGTAATATTCTTGGGAAGTGTTGCTCAAAGTTTGTACAAATATTAGCATTATCTTCGTTATTTGTTGGATCCATCATTCCCTTATAGTATCAGGGC
This sequence comes from Ischnura elegans, assembly GCF_921293095.1. Taxonomy (NCBI): domain Eukaryota; kingdom Metazoa; phylum Arthropoda; class Insecta; order Odonata; family Coenagrionidae; genus Ischnura; species Ischnura elegans. The sequence continues at coordinate 92,526,883 of NC_060249.1, forward strand.
ATAAAAAAGGTAACATTACTCCACCGATTATACTTGGGTACTTTGAATCAATCTCTATTTTTCTGAAAATATTATCATCGCTGCTAAATAAAAAAATTGACCGCCATCAATTCTCTTTAATATGCACAGTGATAGAAAGTATTAGCTCTAAGATAACTCAATATTAGTGTTTATAGCATTAAAATTGATGGAGACCAAGAACTTACTCGGTTTAGTTTTCAACACTCTTAATAGAAGATTGGATTGTGGGATAATACTAAAAATATGAAGTTGAAACAACCACAAAGAGTAAATGTTCCAAATTATCTCAGTTCCAGACGGACTTTAATGTTAATTGTACCATCGATTAAAATTTTAGAGTTATACATATTTCATAATTTTAATTGTAATAAATAAGTACTTTTCTTATGTGTTCATGATTCCTATTTACTAGTGGCACGTTTGTTTATTTTACGTTGGTAGCTCGGTAAGGAGATGAGCATCTATGAATGCCTCGGATGGATTTCGATCCTGCAAACAATGGAACATCGGAGAAGAAAGGGACTTTCACTGGGACCAGAGCGCTTCGGTGTATGAAGTACCTTCTCTCCCTGTCACTCTGCAGTAGATATAGAGGAATATTTCCTGGTTATTGGGCATGAAGCACTCCAAATGCTGTCTGTCATCGGGTACTCGAATGCATGGTAGGTGAGTGGACAGATTTCTCTCTAACACTTATTTCTGTGAGATTAATAACAGAATTTTTGATGTATTACGCGGTTGCCATATAACTAAAAAAATAAAGTATTTATCTCCGGTTGAGAATAAAATCCCATATCCAATTGTTGTGGATCGGCATCACATGTGTGACCGTGCTTTTAAATGTGACCCCGTTAACTTGGCAATCCTGTGAACGTGTGATGCAATTATTATGGGTTCGAAATGACTTCGCACCTTAATTCTTCCGCGAGATAGCAAGGCGCAACCTATCGATACAAAAGTCTTTCACGCTTGTATACAAAGCAGTCATTTTTCTTTGTAATTTTTAAATACGGGACACGGTATGTGTCGTTGCTCTTGCTATCCATACCATTATTTTAGACGAGAGATAGTGTGGACGATATTGTTGCGACAGATGATAGATTGGAAGATTATGGCGGGAAAACGTCGAAAGAAATACACAGATGAGCAACCATCGTGCGAAGAAAGAAGCGAAGATATTGCGAAATAAATAAGACTCCGTGAGTGTAAAGGATGATATTTCAGATACCCTGTTATGTTCAAGACTGACGGAAATGAAAATTTTTATTGAAGCACGGGGAAGGCCATTACATCCGTCGGAGATAATGCAGACGGAATTTGCGGGTTTTAAAAATCGTTGTTAGGCAAGAAAATAAAGCGATCACCGATGGGCTAATTTTAGAGGGAATTAGCAAAGCCGACAATGTATTGCATCTCCATGGACCGATGGAACTCGATTACATACGGTAGATTACGCATGGGAGTGCTGGTTCTATCGAGGTGAACTAGGTTCGCAGGAGCACTGACAAAGGTCGCTTTCTTCATATAGAAGCGTTACAAAACAACTAGCGGCGAGCTTCGTTGTATAAGGTATGAGCTTGCATAGGAGGTTTCATTATTCCGGGATCAGTGAAATCAGTGTCTCGACCGAATATGTCGATTGGAAAGCTTTAAAAAGGGTCTATCGCCAATGAACCACTCAATACAATTACGTTGTGGATATTTAAATTAAAGCAGTCTTGTTAGTCATGGATGACATCCATTAATGATAAAACCAAAATAAGGGCACGCAGAACTTGAATAATTCATTGACTATTAAAAGAAATAATTGCTTCTGAAGCTAAACGCCGTTATTACATAAATAACGTGTTTTTGTCTTCTGTGACAGTATTCATCCACCAATTGCCCAAAAATTGGCGTGGAGAAGTGCCAGAGTTTTATTTTTATCACAATTTGTATGGTATTACGATTAATATTTTTTTCCACTCCGACACCTATATGTTTTACTCACAAACTTTTGTAATTTTCCTTATTTTCATCAAATTTACACCAACCCTAATGCGGAAAGTTATACATTGAAGGAGTGCGAAAGAGTTTTATCTATGTTGTGGATATTATCAACGTTATTTTTGAGCTTTTTATACCAGATTTATTAATTTAAAAATATTATTTAGAGAAAATGATTGTTTTCGAGTGTGATTTTCATAAAATATACTGGAATGCAAATAAAGTTTTTTAATCCCCATTCTGTGATGCACATACAATCCATTTGACTTCAGTAACAGTATTCAGCTGGAAATTACTCAAAGCTTGGTATGGAGACGTGCCAGAGTTTTATTTTTATCACGGTTCGTATGTGATTACGAACTTCATGTTTTTTGTCACACCTACACTCGGAGAGCATATTTTGGGATATTAGATAACAAATATGTGAATGTATATTTTGAGATTTTCATGAAAATGACATTAGATTCGTTTTTCGGTGGGATCTGCATAATTGAGGAGCCAGAACGAAACGGTTCCTTCGACTACTTGTCACGGGAAGCGGACGGCGTGCAGTTCCTCGATCCACACGGATGGTTTTTGCAGAGCACCAAAAACCCACGTGAAGCTGTGGGAGGGACCGAGAAGGAAGAGGAGAGAAAGCTGTGTTGCAACTTTCGCCGAGAAGGACCTTTAAGGGATAAAAAAATACACACCGAAAACACGTAAGAACTGGGCGGAAATGCCTCATAAGATTATACCAATCATTGTCATCCTCAGCTGGAAAGACAGGTTATATAAGAATTCAGACACGATAGCAAGTTCGCGTGGTGTCGATGTGGAGTGATATATTTATTTTTTCGTTACCGGAACTACAGGTTATCTTTTTTATGTGTTTCGTCTTCTGGCTACGGAAGAGATCACTACTACTAGGAAGTATGATAGGATATCGCGACTAATAACAGAAGACGCAAGACACTGCTCTTCTCTTCGTCAAAGTGATGAGCTCAAATTTCCTTATCCAATTAGAATTAAGCAATTTGACTTTTTACTCTTACGGCTGGGTCAAAAATAAAGAAAGCCAAGGAGCTCGTGTTCTACGTATAGGTTATTTAAAATTAACGTGATGAATAGTCACATAATTGTTTGAATTTTTAACGCTGATGGCCATACAGTATCAAAATGCGCCAGTTGCGGGATAACTTGAACTGTAATCGAAGCTTTTCCGTGTTTAGGGAACGTTTCGTGAACTCATATTTATCTATTTTTGAGCTCCATAATTCAGTATAATTGTATTTCTAGTAATCATTACGTAATATAAAGTCAAAACTCCGCTACATAAATATAAGAATCACATATACTTAGTTAAAAACCACTGTGTTATGAAATATCTTGGGATTTGAATGCTACAAGCATCAATTACCAACACTATCCTACCAATACTAAATAATCGGCCATAAATAGTGTACTATTTTTATCAGGAAGCGACCACATTTATTAGCCACAAGGATCTGCGTACTGATAAAAGTCTCAAAAATGGCAATAAAGGGTGTAATATCAGCTTAAGATAAAGTGTATTGTGTTTTGCTGGGTCAGGCGGCATGTGATTGCAGAAGGAAAACGGAGGAGTCGTCTAGCAACAATGTGTTCTGGTATATTCTTTGGAACCGAATAAAAATTTCTGTCCAAATTGATAGATAACCGATGGACAAAAATGTTGAAATAAATTTATTTCGATCTCGCAAATGCCTTCTCGACCTTGCTCGGCCGATCGAGTTCTGTCAGAGTTTCACCATTTTGTTGACATTGGACTTGAATGATTTACGAGGGGAAAGAGAGCTTAATGTGACTTACATCAGCTTGCACTTACAAATTCTGCCATGTTATAACTAGACACTGAAACTTACACCTACTTTGAAGCGTATTGGAAATTTTACGTACCAATAGGATTTGCTAAGTTTCACTTGAATCAATTATCAGCAGTGTCTGGTCTTACTCCATTGAACCGCTTCATGTTAGGTAATAGCAATGGCCTTAGCAATAAGACTGCGTATGCCTTTTTCATTATTCTGAGAACATTTCACTATACGAGGCTCTTTCAGCTTGATACCAGAACTGAAAGCATCCTTTTTCAGAGATTTTTCTTCATAATTACTGTAGGTGTATTATAAAATCAATGTAATAGCTAAAAAGGAAAATTGCTATTATTATATTATACAAGTTACTAGTTGGCTATTAGTCAGGTGGTAACAGGTAACATGTAATGAAAATGGAATAAATGAAAATTCATCTCCAAAATAAAACTAGCCCAGTGATATCGAAAATTTTTAAATAAGCAATGAAATTAGCTTTCCAAGATAAATTTTTTGCACGTCTTCTTGAAAATATTTATACTGCTAGGATAGGGCTGAGACAGTTCTGCAAGGAATTTTATTTCTTATTAATTTTTTTTCAACTTTGCCGTGCAACATCGTTTAACGGCGTTACCTTAGAGGTGTACTGGCATTAGGAAAATAATACGATCGAATCATAAATTACTCACAGTCCTGTGATGGAACAAAATGTATCCGCTTACTCCCTCTTTTTCGTACGTTCGGAGTCTTGAAATTAAGTCGACCCGTCGGTATCTGGTGTCGACAAAAAGAGTAATCCATTCTGGTTACGCAGGAAGTGACTTACTTGGCGGAGCGTGGTCCTGAAGCATGAGTATCGACAACAAATCCCTACTGTTCTGGTTGAGATAGGGGTGGGTTAAATGGAAAATAGAAAAGAAAATCGTTTCTCAAAACATGCAAGTCCTCTCTGTTGAGATCGTTTGGGTATTTACAATGTAACCATTGTTCTATCAGCACTCTATGCCCCGAGACTCTGCAAAGAGGGAATATTAAAGTAATTCGTTAATTTTGCCTGTAAAACCTCGTCAGCGTTTCACTTTCTCGAACGCGCTCTGTAAAATATATTTCCACTTCAATTTTGGGAAAAACTTCTAGCGTCAAACTATTGGCTTTAGATATGACCGACATGAAAAAAATAAAGGTTTGGGGAGAGAATGTACGGCACTCTTTATATTTAAATGATAAACTTAAGGTTGGTATAGAGGAGCTAATATTTTGCGTTCGATATTTCAACGAATAAATTATAAATTAAGCACACTAAAGAGAAATTTCTACTACGAAGTGACAGTTGTGGTTCATGATTGTGCAACTAAGTAGAAACTGTGGAACGAAATGAACATTTTGCAGGTGTTTAAATTTAAAAAGGAAGCGAAGGCAAACAAATTTTTATGCGAACATAGAAAGGGGCTAGTCTTTAATAATTTTTCAACTTATGTTCTATGTAGCAGAAACTAATGTGAGATTTATCTTAAGGCCAGAGAGTGGTGTTTCCATAAATTTTAGATTAAAAAACACTCACGTTCTCAGTCACACCAGTTTTCGCGAAGAAATTCCAGAGCATTGGATGAAACAATGTTCCATGGTGTTTGCCTTCAATGCGGACCTATTATAAGCATTTATTTCCCTGGTTAATAACGTCAGGGCGCAGGTAAACACTTTACACCTCTCACCGTTGCTCAAAAATCGAATTTGTGAAAGCAGAGCAATAGCCTGGCACTCGAGAGATTCAAGACTTTTATTTTTTGACCCTAGAGGCGGAACGAGGTTTTAGACCGGCGTTGTTCACATCCCTTTCACAATGATTTGGCTGCTGAACCAATACGGAATTCTCGCCCATTTTCGCCGCGGAGGGAAAGAAAGGTTCCTATTTTTTCATGGGACATGCAAAAATAAGTATACAAAACTAATCAACCTGACGCAATCAGCATTCTTTTATATCTACAGAGTTCTACTATCGGGTAAAAAATTGTTAACTCTTATATTTAATCTGCTAAGGTCAGAAAATAAGTAATGTATTTAAAGATTTTTTCCTCAACCTGCATTTCTTAGCGATATCTTGTTTTAAATTCCTCAGAATAAACTTGCATTCCTAATGATTTTTAGTGTCTCACGAGGATGTATTACAGTTCACGCTTTGTAAAGCGAGGAGTAAGGAAAACATATATCTCAGGTTAAGCTAAACAAAATCTATGAGTAATTGAAGTCTTTAGGGCAGAAGAGAGGAAGAGTGCTCATACAAAATAATTTTTAGGAGTTAAAAGTGCCGAAAATTAAGCAGTAACTTAGTTAGGCTAAGGATAATATATTTTATTAAATAAACGATTTCCCTGTGTACGATACAAGGGAGTAAAATGCGTAAGATGTCATTTATAACCACATCAGCCAATGACAGAAATTTGTTCCGATCCATAAAAAGGAACTCAGTACCTAAGGAAATCGATGAATAGCTTTAACTGAAATTAACCTTTGTGAGCAAATGAGCCGAATCTTCTGGGAACAATGGGTACGCCTTTGAATGATATTCGTATTGCTTTATCAACTTTTAGAATTTGTTAGAATTTGACGCTTGTGGAAAGAGTGGGCTTCCCTCACGTGGGAAGTTCGATTTTCCTTGAAAGTGGTTGGGCTTGTTTTGAGCGAATTCAAAATAAAAGATTTAGCATGAGGTTTTCAAGGACGCTGGGTCATCTTCTGTCGTAACCCTCTGTTGTGGAAAGCCACTGTTTGATATCAAGCCCCGGAGAGACTGTCGTACAGTGTTTTTGCTCATTTTTTTAATGTTAAAGTTTCGCCTCTTACAACTTCAATACTATATCATTTTGTTGGTAAGTCACGCAGAATAGATTGATGCTTTGGTATGGATTGAATTGCTTTTTTGTGTAATGGGAAAGGGTAAAAGCCGGTGTGGGCAGTAGCTCTTCCCAGAAATGCAGCCAGAAGGGAGTGTTGCGACAAACACCAAGCCGATCGTGGGTTGGACCAATGAACATTATTGTAAATAGGAATTAATACAGAATGTAAATTCTTTCTCCAGTGCAAAGAATTAAAATCTACACTGTCAATAATAGTAGGCACAGAAAAGAGGGAGTGTTCGATGATGATTTTAGATTTCTGGAGTGATGAACAACCATTGGGAGCGACGAATCGGTACATTTATTTAGGCGGACATGAATATTAAAGCCAAAATGATTGCTTTGGAACAAAGAAAAAAATGGAGAAAAATGCATTGCCTAGGAAACTTTTGAATACTCTAGGTTTACTATTTTCTACGGTCTCAATCTCTCTGGAAATTGCCTTGAGGATTTAGTGCTCCTCAAGTGTACTGAAGGGAGTAAAAAAATGCCGTAAAACCCTCTACTTTTTTCTCATATTTGATGCACTACTAAGAATGTAAGCGTGCTCGAGGGAAAAAAGATTTTGACTGTGACATGAAGTTAAGATAGGTACTCTGCACTTTTCCACATAAAAATTTATTTTAAAATGTGTTCACATGTTTTCCTGTACCGCAGCATCATCCTGATATGACTAACAGTCCTGATGATGTTGTAGTGCAGTGAAACATGTTGACTCATTTTTTTTAAATAAATACTTGTGTGGCAAAGTTCAATATATCTTTACTTCACATCCTAAGGTGGATGTATACAGAGTATTAGCCTCCACCATTCATTTCATGTTTTTGCCTACTTTTGATGCACAATTTATGGGATCTCTCTTGGAATGGGAGGCTGGAAATCTTTCTGAAATAGCAACCCGCATGATATCCCTGGTAGACGCTTGCGAGATGTAGTACGTGGGAAGAAGACTTTCGCGCGTTTTCGTCATCGCTCCTCTAGCGTCCACCGGCTGACGGGTGCCTACTCCGTCGGCGACACAAGAGAGAAATCGGGAAGTGCTCCCGCACTCTGTTCACCCCAGATTGCGCTGGACCGCGCGCTCGTTGAAGTCTCCCGCATACTGTTCGAAGTTCTCTCGGAGCTTAACCACATCTCGTCGCCGTGCTGTTATCACAGTGGTGATTGTCGGAACTAAACGCAAGCGAATACGTCCCCGCGCACGTGAATTGGCACCTGATAAAACTTCTGTGAATCTCACGAGGGCTTGAAGGATGGAACTTGTCAAGTGTTTAAATGTCAAGGTGAGCGCTTGTGATGTCGGGGGTCACCTCCGAGCAGTAACAACCTACGTCATGTACTAGGAAAACTAATACTCGCACTGAACATTTTAATCGCAAACATCCGCTTAGCTGTTACGTATAATAGGAAATAACAAATTCAACCTTAGAAAACTTTTACGCGTTACTATAGTTTGAATGTCCGTTTATGAATCTGGCGATAAAGACAGCAGATATTGTTGATTAAAAAACATTATAATGTCCACTGCAATGATTTGTTTGTTGCCAAACTATACGTAATTTGCGAAAACAATATTTCAAAACTGGTGGCAATATTGCAAGTGCTGACAAAATAACATAAACCCACTAAAAGCCCTGATAACGGGTTTCTTGAGCAAGATGATGTATTTGAAATACAGCCGGGTTTAACGAGTAGCAATGTCGTTAGATTCTGATCATTGTTCCTAGCCATTAGATGTGATTCCCAATTTCAGCCCCGCGAGCTACTGAACCTAACTTAAACTGCAGTATCATATGGTTGGTATAGTAGATTTACTCATTCGTTGTACGAATATCTGAGAGGCAAATATACCACTATCTACTGTAGAAAATGTATTAAATTTTTGAAGCAGGAAGCATTTAAAAGCAACGAGAGATTTGAAAGAGAGTGGGAACTTCGACCTCAGAATTGTCATGGGACCTTATCACCGCACTGACCTCCGCAAGTGTTTTTTTTTTGTTTATTGATGGTCCAAATTAAACCTTGAAGACACAAAGAAGTGACAGTCAAAATCCATGGACGCAAAATAAAGCAAATTGAGACTTACACCGATTCTGATATTAAAAAATCAACGAATTCAAGGTGAAGAAAATAAAACTATAGCAAATAATATTTTGGTCAAAGAGAGCATTTAAGGCTGCAGTTTCGCTATTTTGATTTCCACCCAAAAATAATTTCCGAGGGCCGATGACAATTGAAGTCCCCCAAATAATGAAAATTGACTTTGTCAAATTCATAAGAATTATTAATGAAATATTAAAGTTTAATAAAAGGTCAAGTTATATTTTCAGTTATTTATTCATTTAAACTACTCTATTATTTAAATGAATTTACGACTATTTATTCAATAAAATTTTTTGCAGAAGTGCGAAAATCTGAAATTCAGAGCGCCTTTCATGTCAGCATCTCGAGAAGAAGACAACTTCTCGACTGGAGTCGGAGGAGTTTGCAAATTCACCTCGACTATGCTTAAATAGGGTATGAGCTCAAGGCAGAGGAAGGGACTTTCACTTACAGAATGCGCTAGACACAGTAGGTATCCTCCTTGGACGATGTCGCACAATCTTCTGGTCTCCTATCACAAGTCCCGGCGTTGAGGTATCTTTTTAGTCCTTTTGCAGAAAGTCGAAACACCGGTGGAATGAGAGAGCGTCAGAAAAAAATAAACAAAACAATCCAAAACGAACCAATCCACGTATCTCCAGCGTCGACTTGCGAAAATAAAACAAGAACTTCTGGCAGACGAGATTTGAACCGTCCCGGAGATATCTCGCCCTGACCTTACGGTGGAATAAAATATATAAAAAATATTTATACTGGGGATGTCCACGTAAAGGTGGACGGTAAAAATTTAGCGGCAGACGGGACGCGAAGCTATCCCTCCGACCACCTGACTTGGACTGTTACTCGAGTGAGCGGGGACGCTGGGGCATATATTGGCGGGGAGGCTGTCGTGCGTTCGGCGGGCGAGTTTCGCGTATCCGCCGGGAGTAGGAGAGGGTGTCAGAGGTGGGGATAACCGAGTACCGGCGCCTGGGAGGAGTGTGAGGTAAGGTTCAACACGTGCGTTGATCATAGGTGGGGGAAATGTGGAAAAGGGGGGGGGAAGGAAGAACAAGGTCCGCGAATAAGAGTGAGGGGGGTGACAAATGAGTTGCGTACGGCGCTGTGGGATGGGTGAATAAGCGTCTTATGAGGGGAGGAGGAAGTTGAGTGGCCGAAGCATAGTATTACCAAGGGGTTGAGATGATTCCTTTGATGCTGGGGCGCCCCTGAGCCGTGATTGGGGCTCGTGAGTCGCGGTGGAATGAGAGACACGCGTGTTTTCCGTGACTTAGAGGTCGATTCACGAGAACTCGCGTGTCTGAGGGAGAGCCGGTCGTATTTACAATAGCAGGAAGCTGCCCATCCGATTGTTGTGTTTTGGTTTTTTCGTGCACTCTTATTTCCATCGGCTCCAACACGTGCTTCCTAGAAGAGGATGATTCTCAAATGGGCAAATGCCCTGGGAGATTTGATGTTTGGATTTTCCGAGAGAGAAAAAGTAATTTCTTGGAGGTTGAAGATGGGTTTTGTGTCAGTGGTTCATCACACTCAGGTGTGCAGAAGAAGTTTTCTGCTTTCACTGCCCTGAAGCATCAACAACAAAATCGCTGTGATCACCCATAGGGTTCGGACAAGGCTAAACATCCTTGTAATTCCAAATGGGTTTAATCAGCTACAAATTTCATCATTTGGTACTGTGATGATGGTTATTCAAAATTGCAGACCATAAAGAGGAGAGAAGCATAATGTCTATTTTGTTTTTGCCTTCTCTATGTTAACATAAATAATGCTCAAATGTTATCCGAAAAATCTACGAGCCTTGTTTTTTCAAAGGCAATCGAAAATTTTTTGATGTTAGTTAGATAAAGTTGCTTTCATAACCTTTTATCAGATGAAATGCATGCAACATAGACTTCTGTCAAAAATTTCAATCGATTTGCTGACATTTAGTTTTTGAGAAAACTTTTTTTGCTAGGATGGCACGTATTTTTTTGTTATTTGAAAAACCTTTTGCCCTCTTGTATGAATTTATCAAAAGCTTATAGGGAATAGCAGGAATGAGAACAATTTTTAATTGTAATATATAATATGCAGTATTAATCAAACTTTATTAATTATCATCACTGAGGGGAATATACGGAAACTCCAGGTTAATAGACTGTGTATAAAGGAGTCATCTTCAAACGAAAGGTTATAGTTGAAAACAGCCTCCATTATTTCTCAGTTTACTATGCCATAATTTCTCACCGATGGGAAGAATAGATATAATTTATTTTACTTTTCACTTTGTATGTACATATCATATGCGTTTTCTTAATCTTCTTTAACATTATAACTCTGAAAAATCCCTCCAATATTAATATTACAATTTACGAGTCAACTTGGAGATCAGTCCTGAGAAAAAAAGGATTTCTTAAAAACCAGTGCTTATAGAAGTTATCCAAGACTCATGCTAAATTAAGCAGTATACTATTGAAAGGTCAGTTATTTATGTTTCACCATTCACGAATTGATCATGTTATTAATAAATATAAATTAAATTTTTAAATAAGTGAAGGTGAAGTATCTTGGTGGTGATATCTGAATATAAGTAGTGTAACGATTCAATGACACTGCAAGCCAAGGGTAACCTACTTAACGACGCATTGGGTTGGACGGTAGGAGTGCACCGACACCATCATCACTGGTCAACAATCCTAAGATTGGTTTGACCCATCTCTTCCCTCAATTCTCCCATCGGCTAACCTTTTCACACCTACGTATTTCTTCTCTTTCACATGCCTCTTCACATTTTCAATATATTTTGTTCGAGATCATCCTTTTCCGTTCTTTTCGTACTTGTCCCTCAGCGATTGTCTAAATCAGGCCATCGTGTCTCAAGATTTGGCCGATAACGTTGTTTCGTTTTCTTTTCAAGGTTTTCACGAGGCATCTCTTGTTTCCTACTCGTCTTAGGACTTCCTAATTACTCACACGATCAATCCGTTTGATCCTGATCGTTCTTCTGAAGCAACACATTTCGAAAGCATCTACCCTTGATTTCTCCGCTGCTGTCATTGTCCATGCCTCACTTCCGTAGAGAAAATCCTCATTTCAATTGTAAGTTCTGATCGTTCGTTTCCCTTTATGTATAAATTTTCTGCGGAGTTTTGACCGTTATTTCGCAAGCTATTCGATAGCGAATCATATCATATTTCTATGGCTATAACCTCCTAAATGAAGGAAAAAGCAAGATCGGAGGATGTAGGGCAACGACCTTTAGGATTCAGCCTTTTCAAACCACAATGTACATGCTTTTATCAGGTTTATTTTCGTAAGAGAAAATATCGATGAGAGTGTTCTTTTTCTAGACAGTCTCTGAAACCTCTAATTAATGTTTATTTTTTAACCTTATTGAATAAGTATTAATATTAAAGACTAATTAGTAAACATGAGTATAACGTACAGTGTTCTCTAACTCGTTCAATTACGTTTTAGTTCCAAGACACGAAGTATAACTAATGTTGATTATTTTGTCGGATTTTTGATGTAGCGCTGAGCAACACAAAAGCCAATATTTTACTTTTACTGGACCATGTCCATATTCGCGATCTTTTTTTATTGAATTACGTTTATTTATCTCGGATACTTAGGTTATGACGACGACATGACATCAAATACCTTGTAATATTAAGATTTTTCCTGTATTTGTATATCTGCAGAAAGGAGAATGGTCAAGAAATCTTTTAATGAAAATTAAAAAAAAATATTCTCTTGCGAATATGTATGGGCAAGAAAATTTGTATGCTTTCTTAAGGCCGAGCTTAGCAATGATCAGTGACGGAAGTAGTATCACACACAAATGAGTGAGTTTGATGCTAGATAAACTCTGCGGAAAGGCGCAATTATTAGTAATTACGGGAGGTCTGTGTATCTGGTATCTCTGTATCTCTTTACTAGAATTTCAAAATGATATTGCACAAATGCTCCATAACATGAAGAGAAACCCATGCTCTCGATTCAGGTTTGTTATATATGAATTATTCATTTGTCTTTAACAGTATAAATAAAACGATAAATTTTATTTGACTCTAAATCAACAATGCATGGATATACTGAGTTAAAGTCAAAATTTCCGAAATTTTGTATTACAGAAGGCAGCTTGAGATGGAAGAAATTATTTAGTTTTTATAAATCAGCAATGTTTCATTATCTCTCACTAATTATTTCGTATATTGCCGATTGAATTAAATTATCAAAGTGTTTTACAGGTATTTATTTAATATGTAACATAATATTATCTTCTCATGTGCATTAACTGTCACATTTAGTACTTGGGCAGCGATTTAAAAATGCAGCATTATTATTTGAGGATTTTTTTTTGTTTTTTCATTTAAGAAACGGGATATTTAATTTTGCCAAAGTACAAACAAGTAATTTCAAAAACTATAAATCTGAGCGTTAAATTTAGAGGCGTGAAGAAATAAATATTCGTAGAAAGAAAGTTGAAGTAACATTCAGGCTAATTTATTAAAAAATTAGTCCTGAAAAATATCCTCAGAAAGCATTTATTTATTAAGTTGAGTAACGCTCTCTGGTGTTTGAATTAGCGTAAAATCTACGCTGACGTTAATAATCGTCGGGCCAACGAGGCTCTAATCCCAACTCGTCACTATGAGCAAACTCTTAAGAATACAAGAATAGTTCTTTTTTGTTTGACCCCGTTATTACCTTTTAGTATTACGAAAAAATATCACAAAAGCATAGCTTTTTCCCTTTTTCTTTCTCCAATTTTATCCTGTACCCTTTTTTATTAGAAATTCCTTTGGGGTTTGAGAATTTGAATAGTCATACAATACAATTTACGCAAAAGTATTTGGGAATTGTCATTTCCTAATAGCAGGGGAAATGAATAAGCCGTATTGGCACATGATTAGGGCAAATGTCCATGAGTAATTGCGTATTTCGCCAATATTGTATGTAGATAAGCGCATGTATGTCACCATGTGTTCGTATTGTAGCCTAAACACCGAGGAAGTGGATCGATACCCTGCCATTTAATGAAAAAATTAACTAAACCAGTTTAAAATCAGTTCAAGTGGTATTTGAATAGTTCTATTACAATGAGTAATATCAGGGTTCGCACTCAACCGTGAAAACCTTAAAACCGTGAATAAGCCGTGAATTTCGTCTACCGTGAAAAAACCTGGAAATAGCCGTGAATTTCGTAGTTAAACCTTAAAAACCTTTCAAACTTGATTGTAGATCTATGATTGACTGATCAAAAGAAAAATCGATACGTCGATCATTATTTCAAGGTCAGTAACTCGCAAACACTTTCCACACATTTTCCTGCACAATAGGGTGGTTTCCTATTATTTTTTTATTGCCTAAATCGAAAGATTATTACTCCTGGAGTACGTATTTCACGCTTTTAGATTTTTAAATGACGATATCTATTTTTCGCGATTAAATGAAAAGTGAAAATTTTCAAGCGCGCGAAAACGCGACGCTTAAGCATGAATGTCGGGAAGTCTCTCCGCGTGACGTATTTCTGGTTCCCCCTCCCGCCCTGCGAGGTGACCTTGAGACGAGGCTTAGCGCTGATACGACGCAGTCTGCTAGCGGCTAGCCTAGTACCCTGCTGGCTGGTAGCTCTTGGCTTAAATAAGGATTATTAATAACTTATCAAACGAGGAAAACTTTCCGACCTTAGCCAGTTTTAATAAGTGATTGTTAAGACATGTTTCCCTGAGCTCTGCGCCTCATGCATGCATTGGTAACCTCAGACGACGTATAACTCCTATCTTCTCCTATAGAAACTAGGTCCCTGTGACGTCACGTGGAGTGGCATCGCATGGGCGCCAATCTGGCCCTTTTCAAATGAGGATAAAAATGGACCATTGCCATTCGTCTAACCCGGTATTTCTAAAACAAAATAATTTGTATATTATGAATACACTATTGGTGGGTAACGAATCGCAATCAATGCCTTTCGTTTTCTTTGATGAAGGAAACCACCCTATTATTGGTCCGTGTGCCATGACGATTCACAGACCTTAAGCCTGTGATTGGTTGGCCGGTAGCTAAAATGTTCATTAATCCTAGCGAAAAGTTGACTTCCCTGTCACCCTCCATTTCCCACTCACAACCTTTAGCCGGCTCTAAATTTTGGCAAAGATTGGCGACGGCATAAGAGCACTTTCATTGCTGCGTTTGCATTCCCGGCGTCTATCGCGTTTGCTAAATTTTTAGTTTAGTTAAAAGTGCGACCAATTATTGTTACGTGATCAATGTTTCTTCCTGAAATGGCTTACGAAAAGACCGTGAATTTGGCGAAATTTAGACCGTGAAAACCTGGAAAAAACAGTGAATTTTATAATTTAGTTTGAGTGGGAACCATGAATATGAAGTATGTATATCATATTGAATTTTGATCATTCCTGCGGCTAAATCAGTTCAAGTCGTATTTTAATTAATGAATGACAATAAATAATATGAAGCATGTACAGCATATTGAATTTTGGTTATTCTCATTGCGAAACCGCTTCTACTTTCTGGTAATCCTTGAGTCATTGAAATTTTACTGAGTTATGAAAGATGAAATTCGATGAACCTGAAATTTTTTCTCACATTGAATAAAATTGTACCAGAAATTCTGATCGAATACAAAAATGTGAAATGAAAACGCTAGTAGCATCAGCATGGTGAGGTGAATGGGTTTGATTCGTTCGTAACTTCTAGACTTATTCTCTGGTAAGCCCGAACCTTTCCGCAGAAAATCGGGTCGACAATCTAACAAATATATCCAAAACAATTGAAAACTCTTATGAATTATCTATCAAGATCCATTATGTCGTAGTCCTTTCCAATTTTCTATTAAGGAAAGTAACGATCCACTTTTATTCCCCAGAACACGTGGAGGAAATCTGATTCTCTAGAAATCATCAACTCTCTTTTACTCGTAGTTAATGTACTGACGTCTGATTCGAAGAAAATAACACCTATTTAAGTTGATAATCGCTCATATCATGTGTTGAGATCCAATTAAAGTTTACGGCAGTATAAGTAAAAAAATTGGTCCCCTGCGCGAGAAGTTATTCATGAGAAACTCCGAAGGCTTATTTTGTACAGTTATCCGCTTCGTCCTCCGCTATTCGGGAATGGCTCTATCATTGAAAATCATCGCTAATCTCTCAGATTTTCGTTCTGAAATCAATATAAACAAGTTTACTTTTTTACACTCAGGAGCAGCTTGGAAGTTTTGAGCCAGCTTGGTGAAGGAACGGGTCAGAAAAAATTGCGAAAAACCGGTTCGAATTGGGAAGGTGCTAAAAGACTCGCCGCTGCTTACTAGAGCCATTTATCATTTGAAAACGAGTGCTTGGTAATAAATATATGCCTTTGAACTTACTCAGCATCTGTGAAAAATGTAAAGACTTGCTACACTCTTTGGATATTAGGCTACGAATACCGGACGCGACTTTAGTGGTTAATTCGCGAACAAAATATCTTTCTAAAATATACCTGCAAAGCCAAATATTTGTTTATTGCGAATTTCAACCTTATTGTTTATAACTTTATCTCGTGCGCGTGATTGCAAACAAAACCATTTGCTTAATAAAGTGCTTAGAAATATCATCAGACAGAACACGGATGAGATGTCTCAAAATTCGTTCAGAAGCCCAAATATTTGGAGCACCGTTTTACTGAGAGGTTGGTTTCAAATACATATATTTCCTTAGTGCAATAATATTATTATCGCCATGAATAGGAAGTTAATGAGGTATATGAAAATGCTATTCGCAATCTTTAAGCTTGGAAAAGAAGCTGTTGTATAGATTTTAAGGCAATATTATTCTTCGCTAGTGTAGTTAATGACTAATTTGAAGAAGAGAGGGTGTTTATAGATTTTGTACTCGGTGAATGTGTTCTGTAAAGACGAGTCCAGGGAAGGGTTGGACTTGGAATCTTTAGGAATTCGTATGAGAAAACTACGAATATGTTCTCTGTCCCTCTCCTCCATATCATTCTCGAATCGTTAAGCCATGTTCAATTTCACGATCACCGAGTCTGTTGTAATAAAATGAGCGATTATTATTGTCCGGAATTTGTACTGACTAGTATTTTATGAATACTATTTATGATTTATTTATGAAAATTATGTGTGTAATATTATGAAAATTGGGGGTTTAGTTTCACGGTGACGATAGCCTCACAAAATACAGCATGGGAGTTTTGATACTGTCAATTACTTTGTGAGCAGGCTTTACCATTTTTGTCGGAGTTGATAGGAGTGATATTTCGTACAAGTGCTGCAATTTGTGTTTTTTTTTAGTTTTGAAAGTGCTTCAAATGAGATCAGCGCTACCGAATTGGAATAAGATGTTAGAAAATATTTCCTTACTTTGTTGAGTGTGGGTTAATATGGAAACTGGATTTCCTTCCGTCTTTCCTCTAATCCATCATTAACGCAAAAAATCGTCCTCATGTCCTCTGTCGTTGGTTGAGCCCCGCGATATTTAAATCACCAATTCCACTCTAAGTTTCTATGCTTCGATTTCTGTAGTTCCAAAACAAGTGATATAATAGACACTTTCTAGATTTATTCATTGTTTTATTTTAATTTTTATCAAATATGCAAACCACCACAATTCAATGGTGTCACATATTCGCCGCCTCCTGGCAACGGAAATATGACGTCGATAAGGTAGGGTGAATCCCAGAATGCATTTTACGGTATTATTTTTCATGATCGATGGAGGATGAATAAGGCTAGAATAATGTCATACCGCAACCATCAACTGGAACCCATAACTGTGTCTCATCTAGAAGCAGACGAGACAACCGTCTTGATTGGATAAGCTCTCGGAGATGACACGCTTAGCAAGAGCATAAAAATGTAGGAAAAACTCTCGCGTAAAAATCCCCAGCCGCTCGCCCGCCCATTGATACCGAGAAGTGACAGTGAACTCGTTTCCCTGTTCATATAACGACTGCCGCAATTCCATCGCGGACGGTGCCGTTGGAAGAGGAAACTCCGGAGTGCGGCTTCCTCCCTAGCAAGCCACCCATTCCACTACCCGACCACTCCGGCCGCCTCCTCCTCCCCCTCCCGAGGGCTGGTGAATGGAAGCGCTCGTGATTCTCGTCGCTGATCACGTGGCCAGTTTCGCGCCGCTTCCTCCTCTCCCGATTCACGGTCTCTTCTCGCAAACCCCCTCTTCCCACCTTCCCCTTCCCCTCTTTGTCGCCTCTCTTACTTTCCGCTCTGGTATTTCGGAGAAAAAAAATGTTCGCCGAGGGTGGGAGCGGGAGACTAAATCGTGAATTGGGCATTATATTCTCCGTGTTTCCCGACGAAATTTCCATTTGCTACGGATGGGAATTTGATCATCCTTTTAGTTTGTCCGACCTTTTCGTCCTCTTACGTATAAACTCTTTTATTTCCCTGTGCTATGGGCTCAAAGCATGTCCTGTGTCACTTATCTTTCCAAAATTTTAATATGTATTGATGCTGATGAATTAGTGTAAACTGCCTAAAAGATAAAATGGATGTGGATTTTTTTCCTTGATACAAATTATATTCCATTATAATAATATTATTGTATAAAGTTATAAATATAATAAAATAAATGTTAATTTCGTATGATTTTTTTATTTGATGTAATTGATGGGTCCTTTATCTCCCCATCGTGGTATTTTATAAAATGAATAGGTATTTTTCCTCCTTTTTACAGTATTTTATAAAATGGATGTGTATGCTTCCTCCTTTACACAATATTGTTTAAAATGGATGGGTATTTTCCTCCTTATCACCATATTTTATAAAATGGATGTGTATGCTTCCTCCTTTACACAATATTGTTTAAAATGGATGGGTATTTTCCTCCTTATCACCATATTTTATAAAATGGATGTGTATACTTCCTCCTTTACACAATATTGTATAAAATGGATGGGTATTTTCCTCCTTATCACAATATTTTATAAAATGGATGCGTATTTCTCCCTTTTTCACAATATTTTATAAAATTAATGTGTAATTTTTCTCCTTTACGCAGTATTATCCATCAAATTACATTTAGCAGGACATTTTACTTCAACTCGTGGTGTTATGTAAAATGACTCCATGAGGCCGAAGCAATCTACGCCAATTCTTCTTTGATCTGATTGGGTTTGAAAATAGAATGAATTAATGAGTGCATAAATAGATGTAAACTTGATAATCCGCTCATTGACTAAATTGAAGATATTGGTTGAAAAAAGTAATAATTTCTAAGCGAAATGTCCGCCTAGAGATTTACCACTATCGAGATGCTCCATTATTTACGCTAGAGTCGAGCATTTTAATTGGCCGTCATTGTGTTTTAGTCATTCTCACAAAATAAATATTCCGCGCACAGAAAATGCTTTGGAATTTACTTTGAAGAGGGGTATTTGTGTAAAATATTGTTTTTTCTGATATGGTTATTTTTATGTACACTGAAATCGGATTCCTCGTGTGTAAGTCGTGTCTGTGTCGTCAATATGTCGTGTATAGTCTTCCAAATTCTTATCGATGAATATTTCCATTTGATCGCCGAAGTCAACGACATTAGTAGTCTTACTACTAATAATTAATACTAAGATGCTCTGCTTCAAATAATTTCTTTTGGGAAAAGTATGTAAAAATTACTGTAAAAATATGATCCAAAAGCGCGTGTGAAATTAAGAAAACGGGAGCAGTGGGTATATTTTCGACTTAATTTCTCCTTAAATTTCGAAGACGCATATTTCTGCTATCGCGTATATGTTGCAACCGTGAGAGAAGGTGGCGAAGGCGTGCTTCCAGCCTGAGTGGTTTAGTGCTGGAATCTAAATGCTGTCGGCAGTACGCTGATATCCCACGTCAAGGGCTTGGGGTTCGATTTCCGGAAGTGGGTTGATGAGCATTGGGTATCAGGTTGGCATTTTCTTTGGTCGGACGAAGGCAAGTTAGGAGTGGTTATGAACGGCATCATAACAGGGTACTCTATGCTGTTTCCCCGAGGAACCGTCCTGAGTAGCAATCAACAAAATTGACCAACAGACGCATTTTGAACACCTATATCCCATTTTTTCTCTTAATATCACCTCATAATTAACAACTTCAAAGTGACGCACGAGAAATTCGCTTTGCAAGCGGGAGGTTATACTAGTTAGGAGCAGAACGGGAGGAGCATGTATTACTGTAACCATACTTACGTACGCAAATTCGTCAAATTATTTGCCTAAAGTGAGGATACTGAAAGTGTAGAACTAAATGTTGCTAAAACCTTTTTTAAATTCGTAAACCAATATTTCATTTTATTCTAGGCTGATTAATGATGTTTGCTGACATTTCTCATGCGTGACAAATTCAAAATTAGAACCGAATTGAACATTGGCACATTATAATTGTGCATGGATATTTAATGTATACCAATTCTGTTTATTGTATCAGGTATCAATTTATATTACAAGTTATATTGATATAATTTGAATTCATCCGCCAAAAAGAAATCCATGTCTGTAATTTTTGTTACAGCAACCATACTCACATTCGTCAATTCGTCAATTTTTTTTTTAATTTTAGCCTGGGCTTTTTTTTATGTTTACTGTGGATGAACGTGCGATCGGTAGATAATTACTTCGGTCGAGCTATAGACCGGATAATTTAGAGTGTGTTTCAGTATCAAGGGAAAGCAGGCTTAAATACAGCCTTATTTCAATATGCTACCTCGATTTATTGGCCAAAGGTGCTTTGCTTGCTAGGCGCAGGACCTATGAGAGGCCCGCTGAGCCACGACCACCGAGAGAGAAAAATCTCTATGGCATTTGATAGAAACAAAATCTAGTTTCATCCTAGTCTTGCGCATGTGTAAAAACATTACTTTTTGTATTATATCATCGCTTAATTCAGCGATGCTGAATAAGTAGAAGCTCCGTGAAGGATGTAAAAATCCTATGACTTCTATGTTCTAACTACCACTTATGCGTAAATAATTTTATGCTGAATATAAGGCTTATGATGATATTTTCGAGTTTTTGAATGCATTTGGAAGCAAGTTGTTTCTGTTGCAAGATTTTTCGGCCAAGGCGTTGATCCATTCGAAACAATTATGACTCCCCGATATAGGGATATACTGTTAACATCATTTAAATGTAAGTACATATGTTGTGGTATAAGGGAAATCGTAGCTGGAGAAATGTCTGTTTACATATCGTTTGATTTTTTACGCATTCCCCGCAAATCGGCGCTATCAACGGCAGTCTTTGCTACTCCCTCCGTCCGCCTACGACTCGTGACGTCACGATGGAGTGCTAAGGCCTCTCTCTCGGTGGTCGTAGTTGAGCCCAGATTGCTGTCGACGGGAAGCTCAGATTGTTGTGCTGAAGGCCTCCCTGCCCTGGAAGTGGTAGCATGATTGACTTATTAAACCTTATTAAGTATTAGATACTAGAGGGTCGTCGCTCGAAGGGGCATATGAACGCATTTGACCTTTTCGTTTTACTTCAGCACGTTGCCTTAAATTGAAAGGCTGAAGTTACCATTAAGTTTTCATTATGTTTTATTCGCTTTGCAGATAATTTCTTCTTTAAACTCAAAGCGTGAGTGACAAATTATCCAGGACCTTTCCCGAACTCTACTGCTGTGAAAACTAAAAGTATGAAGCTAATATTGGTGAGTGAAGTGAGAGCATGGTCCTTACTCGATTAGCAAGATTTGAAGCCTAGCTTATCTGTCTTCGGAGAATGGGATGTAAAATTTGGAATACCTAAGTGCATCAATGGGAAAAGATGACGCGGTTCTTTGTGAAGCAGGTCAAAAAGTCAGCGGTTGCTAGATTTCACGATCTTACCATACTTTTCTGGTGTTCGTATTGGTTATATGCCATCCAAAAATAACGGATTTTACGTTCAAGTACGCATCCGTCTTAAGTGAATGCCAATATTGGTGGAGGCCGCTAAATGAAATTTGCGTATCCCGATGTGTTATGACTTGTCCGTTTTACTTTTCCTATCATAAGAGAATTTTGCAGTGAATGTGACATTTTCAAAATTAAAGCTTCAGGCTTTGATTAGCACTTAAATTGGTAGTCCTCGGAAGACTTTATTCCATGACTATATGTTTTAACTTCGAATTGGCCATTTTTAAGGCACAGTCTGG
This sequence comes from Ischnura elegans, assembly GCF_921293095.1. Classification (NCBI taxonomy): domain Eukaryota; kingdom Metazoa; phylum Arthropoda; class Insecta; order Odonata; family Coenagrionidae; genus Ischnura; species Ischnura elegans. The sequence goes on from NC_060249.1 coordinate 92,548,848, forward strand.
AAAAATACACACGAAGATTCACTTCTGTTGATATTTCAATTACAGGTCGATTGTTATTTTAGGGTTGAGAAAACGTTTTGCTGGAGGGAATAGTGCCCTAGCAAACTACAGTATCGAGGAAATTATGAAAGTGTTACTTTAGTGGGGCTTATTTCTAGATGAGGTCTCCTTCATATCTTAAAACCCGAGACTGAGCCGCATGGAGGCTTTTTGCGATAAAAATAATTATAACATATATTGGTTGTTCAAAAGCATAGTTGCTCAAGAATAGAGATTTTTCTCAGTGCAGGGTTGGGAAATGAATCTATGAGCTCATAAGTCAATTATTTACGGAGAAAGAGGAGAATATCGCTATCATTTCTTTTACGGGCTTGTTTAGGTATCACAAGCATAGTCCATCGTAAACACTGCCTTTGCAAAGATTCGATTTGCCTTCTATGAATTTGACTTCGATAAATCCAGCAAAATTATCCCTTTTTATCGGCGAAAATTATGATAAGTGGGTTGCAGGCACTCGTTTAACGGGAGGAACATTATCTGAAGTTCAGATTTTCCACTTTTCCTCAATTTATGGAAGTAGGAAAATCGTTTCACGTTTAAGTCTTTATGTAATGTCAAATGGTCGTTAAATTCGTAGAATAGATCTATTCCTTCAAGTTCGTTCTACTAGAGTGTCATTTGGAAGACAAATAAACTCTGGGAATTAAAATGGTTTCATTAACCCATAACCAGTGACGTGCAATTCTTGTTACTCTACCAGTGACGTGCGGTCTGAGAGACCGCAATAAAACAAAAATTCGTAAAACGTTGAAAAGTCATTTTTATTCCTTAGTTTCATGTTTCATTGACTTCTCAACTATTATAAAACTTATATTTAACATTAGGCATTCCCAATACGAACCAAATTTTTCTGTAAAATATTTTATTTGAAACAGGATCAAAAAACTGATATAAAAAACACCTGATTAACTATTTTTATTATGGTACTTTTTAAATTAATCACTTAATTATCCACGTTATGCAACTTAAAATTATTCCCTACAAATTATTAATCATTATTATTATTATTCTTGAAAAGTCACTAGGAATTGTTTTTAATAACTTTTTGAATCATTTCCAGCAGCATTATGTTCATCGGTTTTTCCAATTTAGTTACGTGAGGCCTCACGGACCGCTACTCAAATTCAGTTGCAAACTTTCAGAAACAAATAATAAGAACGTTGAATTTTAAGAGTGCTATGTCCTTAAAATACAAAATTAAGACGCTCCCGAGGATTATAGATATTTTGAAATGGCAATTTTGAAAATATTCATAATTTTAGAAACGCAGCGGTCTTTCAGAAGGGTTAAGTTGTAGAATGTGCTGAACTTTTCACTTATTGCCAAAAAAGTTGTTTTTTTTTTGCGGTTATTTATCCGAATTTGTTGCGGTTTTCTTTAAATTTAATAAGGGCTTCATTTAATCTTTGTCATGCTTTTTTTCGTTATCATATTGCTCAAAATTTCACGTGTAAAATCTAAATTCATTCAAATTTTCGAGGGAGGGCACTTAGACGTTACACAATAACTTTTGCAAAATGTGTGCCATGAGATCTTACGACCAATGTGCTATGTTTTTATGTGAAATTATTTTCGAAATTTTAAGATACTTATTTCCCAACCGCTGTCATCAACTCATCTGTCTCCAGCATACGAATCGCTTCATCCTTAAAAGCCATTTGGGCGTAGTTCGGGAAAGAACGCTTGATAGCCGTTCATATTAATTATAGTTCTCGTTTCCCTGTTTCCGGATTTTTTTAATATACCTCCAGGCAGTCGCTGCGTCGAAGCAAGCTGTCGTAACCAGGAAACAGAAGATTTCAGAAGCGAATGTGGCCCAATGTATTGTTCCAGGAGCGTCTAGCGTCGTAACTTATGAACGAAGCAAATCATTCATTCTACCATGGCAGTTTCAGAGTAGGTATATAGCAGTACAATCAAGTAATAAAATATATTTTTTTCAAAAAGGTGAATGCAGGTGTTTTTTAATATCTAAGGTTAAAAGCGGTATCGTTATTATAAATAGAGTTGTGGGCGTTTACTTGAAGATCGATTCGCGCAGATTTCACGATGTATCCTCTGTAAGATGTGTCGTAACTTTCGAATTATTGGATGTAAAAACTCTTAAAATTTGCTTACTTGCAAGGGTCACTTAATATGGCAAGTTTCGAAGGAATCAGAGAGAATCGCGTTGAATGACGTGTTCAAATCACAGGGGATAATGACCTGGCCAGGAAATTGCGAATTATATTATTGTTAAATCATGAAAACTGAACTCAGTTGGTGCATTAGAACGTCGCGATTACGTCATTATCAAGAAAAACCATGAGGAGTCACTGTCGGGTGTAGATAGCCTCTCTTCTATGATTCGAAATTAACAATTGGAATGGGGGTTTCTTAAGAAAAGTATTTACCATATTTTTTATTTTAATAAGAAAAATAGGTATCCTAAATTGATTTAAACGCTAATTTTGCTGCATTAGAAAATATTTAATCAGCATGTTAACTTAATATGTATTCATTCGCCTTCTACAAAAATCATTCACATTCATCGTGCATATAATGCATCGTTGCTTAGTCTTAGATGTTTCTTTCCTCGGTATTCCTGGCTAAAACGACGCATTAAAAGTCGTTATTACAATATAATGCCAACGCTAGACTTCTCGTGAAGTTTCTTTTCATATGTTTAGGCTAATATGACTTATCCTATTTTTTCGGAATTCAAATGAACTGGTTTGGAAGTTTTGATTTTTAATATTCCTTAAAATGATGACTTCTTTAAAAAAAATAATGCAAATCATTTATTTCATATTTTATCTCCAGATTCTCTGATAGTCATTTTGTTATCTGTCTCTATCTTTCCCCACATCATCTCTACACCATGAACACCGTGAAATTTTGTCACGTTTCCTCTCCACCTCGCCTGAAACCTCAGATTATATTTGATTTGAGGAATCTCACTGCTTTCTCCACCTCATTTAACTAAAGTACACCTGCCTGTGATTTACTCCGTCCTGAATGCTGTTTGATTTGATGTTATATCAGTGGAAATTTAAATGTCAAAATTGCGAATTCATGCTTTAGATAAGCCTAGGTTCCAACATTGATCTCTATTTACACAAATACAAGGTAAATGGTATTCTATCACATTCTATTTTTTCATCGTTCCTCCAAGTCACGTCAAAATCAGTTGATTTCATTATCAAATTGATCACTATTATAATGCATACGCATACTTTATATTTTTTTAGATCCCTTTATAACCCGATTCCAAATTAATTTCCCGGCTAGGGGCCGAATTTTTGCATCATTCCAACCTTCCAATACCTGACCAAGTCCATCAATTCCCTCGGCGGTCGACTGAACCTCTCTTCCTTACCCTCTTTCTCCACGCCATTTAACCAAGGCACACCTGTTTTTTTTAATTTACTCTGTTCCAAATTGTGTCTGATTTGATGTTATAGCCATGGAAATTTAATATAGCAAAATTGCGAATCAATTCTTGAGATAAGCCTTGGTTACACCATTTATATTTGCTTTATTGTCCTATTACCCTCACTAACTAGGCGTAGTATGTGGTTCTATCCTAAGGCCAGTTTACACGGTACATTCACCCGTACGAGTTAATGTCTTAATGTATGAACGCGTGAGTGAATACAAAAATGCACCTAGTAACCACCCAAATTGTGCGAATGCATGTACGGAAAATAAAACCTCTTTAATTTGGTTCTTGGATTCGTACATGTTACGCTCCGGTTCACGAAACTCGTTCATGCAAACAGACATTAACTCGTACGGGTTAATGTGACTGCATCTGTGATCGTCAAAACGCGGAAAAATGGACGCTGAGAATCTATATGGTTATGGTATAACAAGCATCTTGAAACGTGTCTCGTTTTTTTCGACCTCTTTCTATGGTTTCCAGAAGTTTTTCTTCTCGCATTTTACATTCACGAGTCCCGTCACGTAATACACGTTGAAAGTGTTATAGCCTAGTAGTTGTCGCTCGATTCAAGAATAATTCACGCATTCATTTATAAATGCAAATTTTAGTAGCTCCAAATTTATCTTCCAGCTTTCTATGGTGTCGTGCGATACACATATTTTTTCATGTCCCTTCCTCAATAGCCTAGTTACTGTCTATTAGCCATATACTTAATATTCGGATCGTGTCGCGAACTGCCCTCGTCAGCCTCAATTACTCATATTTTCTTTGCTTGCCTTTTAAATCTTGTATTCTGGATGCTTACTCCTCTTAGAATTTAATTTACTTGAGTGAATGTCCATTCAGCTCCTAAAACTATTCAGTGCTAAAGTTATCTCAGCTCTGTACTCAGAGCCTTTTTGTGGGTTCATTTCCAAGTGCTACCTTCTAACACCAATATTTTTTTAAAATAATGCTCAGCGCCTTGAGTTTTTTCTCGAATCACCTCTTGGGTATCATAGAAAGTGAAGTATCTCAATCATTGACTTAGTGGTCGAAGATTTTAGGTGAATTGTCTTCATGCATATTCTTTCAATCTGCACAGTGCATTTACACACACACTAAAAGGGCAAAATTAAAATAATCAATCTTTAACCCTCGACTTTATTTTGAATGTGATTTTTCTGTCGGAAATCAAAGAATAATCGTAGAGAAACTTTTAGTCTATCCTCACACCTCCAAACACGCAGTGTGTACTAAAGCGAATAGCTTTTTAGTCTCCACATAGTCCCGGAAAGTCAAAGGTGCGGTTCGATTCCCGATCCATGAGATATTTTGTCATGGCATGCAATGTATATTTCACCACCGATGACGTGAAAGGTTTGAAACAACCGCATTTACGTTAAGTCATATTATTATCTCTCATACTGATTGTCCAAGTATAACAACGCTAGTTTATTGTAGTGGAGGTTCACTAATGTTTCCTTCTTGTTTTTCTAAATGGCTTCCCAACTAGGTTCGAAATTATATCAAAGCTATTGACTGGGAGCGTTCTATGACAGCCTGAAGGTTCGCCCTTTGTATAAGGTTTACCGAGAACCAAATTAGCGTTCCTTTTTAGTCGGCGAGTGTCCGCTTCTTTTGCCTGTTCTAGAATTCATTGAGTTCTGATGGGATCGTCGTCACCTTATCAGGCTGTACAGGAGGTTATGCGGAGCTATGCATGCTCGATCCGCCTCATGCGGAGGATCTGATAGATTAGAACGTAGAGAGATTCATCCTGCTTTTTACGAAGGATTGGTTGGACTCGGATAGCCAATGGGAAAAATTTGGTTGAATCTATGAGGAAAATACCTTGTAGCTGAAAATTTGCACCAATGTCGTTTGGTATAGTGAAGAAAATATCAGAACTCAACAGAACATCGTAACCCCTGAGCATCATCATTTTTTTCAGCAATTGAATTGTTAAGCCGATTTCCAAAGCCTTGACCGAGGCATGAGGAATACACCACACTATTTTGTGATCAATTAAGAACAAAAAGTGTAAACTATTCCTTAATATCTTTTTTACTAGCTTGAGTAGCTGATGAAGTGTTTATTTTCCATGTAAGTGAACCTGATACAAGCCCTCGCTCAGTGATTCAACTTAATGGTTGGTTTTAATTGGTGAGGGTACATTTCATCCCAGACTAAGCTACAGTCGCGTGAATATCACACATTCTGGGTACGGGGTCTAGTTCCTTTCCTTGGTCCACCTCACACTTCAAGGATTTTTGTTTGGGGTGTCCGAAGGCTTCAAGTCTCAGCGGAAACAATTTTTCGGTTGATATTTATTCGTAATTAGTTTAATGATTTCGAATATGATCGTTGAAAATATTAATGTAGTTTACTCGTTATCCAAAGATTGATTGAATTTGTGAAGATAAGATGGAAAAATGGGGGCAGGTCGGATACAAGCACCTCGCCATCTCAACATGTAGATAAGCCCCTGGAATATCCCTGTTCAACGTTCCATCCAACAGATGGCTTTCTGAGGTTGACAAGGTTTCCTGGACATTTGGTTGGGGACTATATTACGTTAAAAAGTGCACTGCTCTTGAGATACCATCTCTGAACGCTTAGGTGCGAAGACATCACGCTAATCCAGTCCCTCCAATGACTATTCGAGTGTACGGACTGTTAACGAGACCAGCTGAAGATCAGTTCTTTCTCCGCCTCCGTAACATGATGGTGCGAATAAGAGGAAATTTTATCTGCATCATAAAGTTCAAATACTCTTTTTATTACGAGGAATTGAACGTTATCATTAAAAAAAATAATTTTCCTTCAGAAATATGTCCGTAAATCTGTTGAAATTTAAGTTGTATGGATACGGAAAGGTCGCAAACAAATTTTGTTAATCTCGTGGGTAGTTTATCTACCTCACAGTCATAGCCTTTGATATGAAAATTTCGTGGGCGAAACGTCAGAAATTCTATACGCCCACATTTTTTCTGCGAAATTCGTTGAAATTTTAGTGTTCCATGGACCATTGTCCAACAAAATACCAATAACATAGGTGCTTTGATGTGGCTCAAGATTATTACATATTTCCCATTAGGTTTGGGCATTGTGGGTATTGTCGTCATAAGGGCGCCATTCCCGTTGTTCGAAGGCCTCTTATCCTCTACTTGTACAAAGAGATTGACCTAATGTAATAATTGCTTGAATACGGTGGCCGTTTGCTACATCAACTTCATTCATGGATATCAAAGCCTATTTTCTCGTGCATTGTCCAATATAGCATGTGCCGCACGCTAAAACATTTTGTAATAGCGCACGCGTAAAGGTATTTCTTGGTATTTTACCGACAGCCTTCTACTACCTTCTACCGAGAGCCCTCGTAACATGATTTTATGAGTAACATTTTGCCTTGATGACGTCTTTCGCATGCGCACCGAACGGAAGTGAGAGAGCGAATCAATGAAATGTTTGAACGGCTCATCGTCCTTCGCGAAGATTCGTTCTCGGCGGCTTGCTTGAGGCAACTCAACAAACGAGTGGGAGGCAGTCTGCGTGGAAAGCCCGCTACAGGTAAGAGGAGAGCGGGGAAGGGGTGGAAGGGGGGAGGAGGTTGTTCTCGGTGACGTAGCCGGAGAGGGGGGGCGTGGTGAAATAGCAAGTTGTCCGCCGTCTTCGGAATTGTAGGCGCCGCGTCGAGTGGCTTAGGGAATCCCAGCAACGGGTCGCCACTTTGAGCGGGTCATGGAGGGGGAGTGAATGGGTGACCCCACGGACAGTTGCAATTCGAGAATTCAGACGAGTGAGACGCCAACTATCGGCCGAATTCGGAAGTAGAGCTCCGAGGACACCGAGCGGTTACCTGAGGAAACCGCGTTGAGAAATATTGCTGTGTATTCTGATTTCTCTTGTTATTTTGTATTGAGCTTGACGTCGTAATATATACATTTTATGCATTCATATTTATATGGATCATAGATTTACTTAAGTATCCTTCAGATATAATAATTATATGTATTGCTCCTTAAACAATTAAAAAATTTAATTACAATAGACACAAAACAGATTTTGGAGCTTCAGGTGACCTCAGAGGCTATTGCCTGTTGGAGGGATCACCTCTTATCAGATTATGTTTTTGCCTTAGAGCATTTATTTTTCTTTACATTCGTGATTACTTTATCTCTATACCTCATACCATTCCCTCCTTTGCTGTTTTCGCGTCCGCCAGTATCGTGACTCTTCGATGGATTGCGTTTACAAGTATTGTAAATGTTTGGAACAATTTGAGTAGGTATTTTGAGCGTAAGTAATCCTGAAAGATAAAAGTAATTTCTATCCATCATATTGTGTCGCCTTCAAAAGTTACGAGAAGGCCATGAATGTTCTGATTCTTAAGACCTCCTCACAACTCACCAGTTTACTAGCGCTACTACCGTCATTCGAGACCGAATGCAAACAGGTTTATGGTATGAACAATAATACTTTTTGAATCCTAATAAACAGATCTTGCGATGCATTAAGTGCGGGATAATTCATATCAATGGTATCAATGGTGTGTGGGTTAGATTACACTTTACGTCACCTAAAAAATCGGGAAATCCAGAAAATTTCCAGGGCAAGAAAGAAAGTGGGAGTTCTCAAAACAAAGGAGATTCGGAGGCTTTTAGTGCGCTCGGTAACGTAAAGAACCTTCTCAAACGGCTCACGTACTTCATTCAAGTCTTAAAAGAGTCCCATCACGTACAGTGTACGTGGTGTGCCGGGTTCCATGAGGAAAATGTCATGTTGCAGCTTTTGATTTTGGCGAGGACGAAATCAAGTAAGGTGCCTATGGACGTAATCACCAGCTTTTAAATACTTTGGTTTAATTGTTCTTGCCAACTGGTGTTGAGTTTGCAAGTAATGGCGTCAAATTATCATAATTGTAATGAATGAAGAGCCTAATTTCCATAGTCTCGGCCTTTGCACTTATTACAGCTTAAGCTAATTGGTAATTTTCTTAAGATAATTGATAATTTAAGTTTCCTCACAGAATGAATGGCTAGAACAGCTGCGTGTGTATCCAAGTTAAAGAATTGATACTCAGTGCTTAGAGTAGAGGCTTTTGAAGCGAGTTATCGTTATTCGGAGTGATAAAACTTTTTCAATCAAACCTCTAATCGTAAAATAGTTCTTTACAGAATTTATTCATTGATCATTTATGCAAAATGTTAATATTTACATTTATTTATTTTTGTTGAAATCGAAAATCACTCAGGACTACGGGATTGTTTACTAATTAAATTATTCAGTCCTGAGTTAGAGCAGGTTATTTTCGAAGTATCCTACGAAAAATCTAACAAGAAACCTTTTTCGTACCTATGTCTGCATAAAACCTGGCCAATGATCTTTTTATATATGATGTGTGGAAGATCCTATAAAATACTTTTACACTAATCGTTTACCCTGTTCCTGAGAATAATGTGACTCCAATCGTTTCAGAGACCTCACGTATTTAATCCTTGATTACACTGAAAAGTGCTCCTCGATAATAACTAATGGAAAAGCTTTCCAATAAGTCTAAACTTGTTATTCCAGCCACGCCCATTCCCTCTCATAGTTTAACTACTGTAGGAATTGGTTGAGTTATGAAGGGCCTAAGATTTCATGCCCAGTGAAAGGAAGCATCTGTGAAGATTTGTTTTTTTGCCGATAGTGACGTTACCGCTTTCACTTTATCAGTGAACCGATCTTTGAGCTCAGCATTAGAGAGGTGTCATGTTATAAGGTGGTTTACATTACCATATTAACAGTTGCCGACTCACTAATTCACTGTCTGTGTTTAAAGAATCCTGAAGAAAGTATGCTTTACTGGGATGAGTATAAAACAGCTGTCCGTGATAGAAATTCTGTTTCCACACAAACATCGAGATTTTAAGAGTAGTAAACCTTGTCAAAAATATACTGTGAGTGCTACACCAACTGATAGATGAATTAGTGCGTATATAATTATTGAAACACCATAAAGTCTTGTTAGCAATTACATTTCTTGGCGTGAGTATGGAACTGAAAACTTGAGATGATTGTCTCCTGGTTCACAATAACTTACACTGAAGTAAGTCCTCATGGTATAGTCATCGGTTGAGAAAAGCTGAAGTTTCTCTTTAAATTGGCTTGCGGCAAGGAAAATAGTTATTTCTATCAATAGCCTAATAAAGTAGAAAAAGTCCTCTATAATCCGTTTCACGAACTATCCGTTCCCTGAATTGTTATTAGCTGACTTTTTCAGTTATTGGTTTGAGTTATGATGCGTAAAGTTTGGCGAAGTTCAGTTGCTGCGAATGGGGCTTGGTATTTATCTTAATTGATCCTCTACTGAGAATTCATTAAGAAAATAAAAACGTTAAAATTCAGGGCTATGACCAGATGATGGTGTCTGTGTCACGTTACGCTTTATTTGAAGGCGCTAAATGTCTCTCATAAAAATTTTTTACCCATTGCATACTATACCTTAGTGATGAGGGAATGTATTTTTATGCATAGTCGTAATGGCTTCCCTTCCGGCACGATAACATTGTTTTTAAAAAACTGTATCAAAGAAATACTTATTACCTCGTTAGTCCTCACGCTATTCGAGATATCGATTTGAATAGCATCCACCTAATACACCACTTGCATAAAACTCACTAAGTATAAAAATATGGTATGGCTCCTTGTAACAAGTAATGATTTACCTCACGATTAGGGAAAGCAAAAGTAAGGCATCAGAGACAGATTCTAATAATTTATGAAAAGATCCCCCGCCGAAAATATTTTCCTTCGAGTAAAGTATGTCAGTACTCATCTTATTCTTTGATGTTTACAAGCTACTTGAAGAGGTATAACTAATTTCAAGAAACTCAGCTAACATAAGAACGAGAAGAACCTGCTACATTGTGTGATAGACTCAATATTTCAGTAGAAAATTTCAAACGACTTAAATTTATGCTCCCAAACTTTCCTGAAGCAATTGCCATGGAATCAGGTCCGGAACTGGGGTGGGAGGTAGAGGAGCACGTAACCCTGGGCGGTAGATTTCAGGGGGTGGCAAAATTTGAAAAGTTTATTTCAAAAAGGTACAGAAATTTTTCAAAATTATAATGCCACAATCAAGGTTGCTTGTTCTTTATTACAATGCAAATATATGTGATATTATTTTGAATTAGTTACAATACAAACAAATTATTTGTATTAATCATGTGTAAATGTATCGCTGTGTATTAATATTGGCGTTATTAACAAGTGCATTTCACAAATAAAACTTCTGAATGGCTAACATACGGTGTGTATTTTCAACTATCGCATCTAAAGAAATAGCTTACTCGAGTACATATTATATTTTAGTGTTGTTGGGAGGAGGACAGGAGAAGGAGGGGGGCGACAAACTGACCTTTGCCCCCCTGACAAAACTCATAGTTCCGGCCCTGCATGAAATAGTTTTTATAGCTAATTATTCACATTACGTTTTATGTGTGAATCGAAAGGTGTCGCAGGTGGGAGGCAGGGAAATCGTCGAACCAGCCTCGTCGAGGTTTCACTATGGATGCACCTGTTATCCGTATCAAATTGCGGCCAATTAGGCACGTGTGAAGCTTTTGTCCCAGCCGCTATCTCGCAAAGGGGGCTTAAGAAGATTAGGCACCTTTTATTGAGCGCTCATTTGTTGTAAACTACCACCTCGAGGACTCTGACATGAGGAGATGTCACCTCAGGACATATATTGATTCTTTGAGGTGCAGGAATCGGGATTCTAAAGAATAATGTCGAATTTTTGCTATCATTCATTTCGAATAGTTAGTTCCTATGACATATTACTGTATTGCCAATGCAAAATACATCTGCCTCTCCCGAAATCACCTTTCAGAATTAGCATACAAGAATCTAAAAAATACTTGATGCAGTTTGTGTAGTGAAAACACTCTCATTGTGATCTCGGTGAAATCTTCAGAAAGCAGTTTGAAAGTGAAGTATTTCTCATTATGAGTTTCTCTCTTTCTATCTCTCTCTCACTCATCATACGCTTTATTGTGATGAACCGTCCGGTAACTAATATTTTGCTGGTATCGTTGGATGAATGAGGTAAAATGACTCAATGAATATTTAATTTTTTTCGTTTGTCTTGAAGATATCAAATTTTTAGAGGTTGCTTTTTACGCTAGAGTGGCCGACAGATCAATTCAAGGTGCCCTTTCTAAATCTATCATGAAATGGGGTATATTGGGAAGAAGTCTTTTTTCTCAATTCTCGTCCGGCAATGATTAAGCCATCATTCTTTTTGATAACACCTATCACAAGCCGTAAAATAAAACCGGGCTCATCCCAGTTGTTTTTACTCGAGTGAATTTTCTTTTCGAAGACTTGACTTATTTCCTGCAAATATGAAGTTTTTTTTCTTTATATCCAATGAATCAAGTGAAGTGATGGTGCGTCGCCAAAAGTGGCAGGTTATTAGTCGGATATGAGCGATGAGATGAGCCACGAATATTAGAGTCAAGGGTTCTCCAGTCAGACTCTGAATGTATCGTCACCCACCTCACATTTACTCGGGCTTGCAAAAGTCGCCAGGCGCGTCGCTGGCAGGCAGAGCGATCCGCATTTCGCGAAGAAAATAGGTATTATTAAAAACTGTTGACTGACATATACGTGATTTATCATATTCATAAATTTGGAATGCTATTCCTAAAGTTTTTAAATATTCTATATTGAGTGTATATCGATAATAAATTGATCCTTATTTCTTCGTCTTTCCGCTGCGGACATTTTTGAAAACAGATCAAAAGGCGCCTATATTGGCTACATAGTGATGGAAAAATCGATTTCGATTAATATCGAAAAGTTTATCGAGCTTTGAATGTTAAAGATCGAGTAAACCGAGATCGAGCCTTGATCTTAGAGTTTCGATCAAAACTCAATCGTTCATCTTCGATCTTGATCATTTTGTTTGATCTCAGAAGCGTCACTATGATGTCGTCATCCGTTCCATGTGTAAGACGTTTTTCTGAGGTTGGTAAAATTTGTAAGCGCGCCCTCTGTCATGAAGTAAGCATTGCGATCGTTTAATCTTTCAAAAAAAAAAAAAAAAAAAATAGTGAACCTGAATGGTTGCGAGCGGTGATCCAAAAAATTTAAATGTGGGCGCATTTGTAAATTTTTACTAATAATATTTGAATCAGGTATCTGAATAGATTTTCGGAGGTTTTTTTCTACTACTCAACTATGTATTTGGAGTGTTTTTCAAATGTAAATAATAAAAATATAAGCATAATAAACATTTTAATCAGCCTATATTTAAAGAAAAGAACTCGATTTTTTTCTAATATTCTTCGTTTCGGTTTAAATTTCGATTTTTGTAGAAAAATGGAGCTTTTCATTTCGCTAATATATCGATTGCTCGAAAATTCGATTTTGACAGACATTTTTCATCACTATGGCTACAGAAGTCAGCTTCAACGGGACGAACTGGTACCTCTTCTGTGCAGTCTCCTTGATATTGGCAATAACAGAGCCTATGATGACGGTTACCAGGGATATAGGTATGTCGAAAAGAAATGAGTGACAGCGGGTTTTTTTGCTCATTCACTGTTCGGCGTCGTCTTGTTGAGTGGTGTCCGCCCGGCATGCGACGTCCGCGATTCGTAATGGGGAGATCGGTTTGTCCGCGCCTGATGTCCTTCGGACCGGGAAAAAGGGAGAGAGACGACGAAGTAGAGGTGACAAAAAGCGACATCTGTCTTTGGGCTGAGGGACACAGTGAAAGAGAAAGGGCGAGGAAAGAAATGAGGAAGTCGAAACGAAGAGATTAAAGCTGGGACGAGGAACTAACCAGCGACGAATGGTGACATATGAGCGCGGCTCGTTGCGACGTATATTGGCTAAAATCAATTTTACAAAAACTTTACCGGAGAAGCAACTTTACATGGTGGAATTTGGATACGTTACATAAATACAGTTCTTGATTTTGATTACCAACGTAATATATATTGGAATAAAAACGTAGTCAGCAATTAAGAATATATTTTAGATTCAAAGCGTCTTCTTTATAAGAAATGCCGTGAACAATAGCAACTATAGCGTGATAAACTGGGTCAAAAGTAATACATATAACCTGAAAGTACTGTACACGCTTTTTGGTAATATATAACAAGACAATCGTATTACTGAATTTGTGTCCTGTCAAGGTATGAAGCAAGGCACACGAAAAAGATAAAATAAAGGTATAAACTAAAAATAACACGTGTGTTTTCTTTTCATCGGTTAATAACACCTGGTTGAACATGTGATGTTGACACGGTGTTGAAATCTCGGATGTTGGTCTTAGGTCGTAGTAGATGCTGGTGCTTTTCGCCATTCTATATTTTTTCGAATGGATGGAGCAATTTACCAAGGATGGCGCTGCATTCTATTGAAACCAATGCTAGAAAATATGCTTGACGCGCTCGTCCAATTGTTCTTGCGATTAAAAAATTTTTTTTTTAATACGAATATGTTTTCTCTGATGCTTCAAGGTAATTTAATCACGCGAAAATAATTAGTTTTTGCAAAGAATTACGGAATATGGGTGTTATCCGTTGTAGCCCTCTACTTAGCGCTGAGAGCTTGGAAACGTCTTGAGATTATTGATTTGGGACCAATGGGCAGTGTATTTTTAGATCAATATGCTCTCCAGTATTCATATATATCCTGGGTAAATACCCAAAGTAAGGACAGAGCATCCGTCCCCGAGAAAAACCCATCTCTTGAATCCCGCATTACTTCACCTCTCACAAATTTACTTTCGAGGTTTCTCCATTATGGGTCATAACTATGGAAAAAATCACCGACACTCGGGTAATTACGACTTCTTGGTATTGACGCTTGAGTACGCCGGCTACTTTGCGTCATTAATCGAGGTGAAAGAGGACTTGAAGAAACTCCTGGTAGTTGGGTAGGTGATTCATTGCTATTAAGAGGAGAGAGAGAGAGAGGTGGAAAGTGTAATAGGGATGGTAGAGGAAGGCATGAAGGGAGAGATGGAAGTGAGGGAGTATGCGTGAGGGTGGGAAGGTAAAAAAAGACAATAGGGGAGGGGCGTGGGAGAGGCTGCTGGTGCCAGACGGTTCCATCCGGATATCCCGGTTTTTTTTACGAGTCCTCCACTATGAAAGCACAAGCAGAGGCCCAGATATTTCAACCCCAATGGGAGGTAACTCCTGTGCGTTATAAGCTACGTAGTATTCATTCCATGGCCTCTTGAAGAAACCCATGTAATAATTCTGAGTCAGATGGTCAGATCAAGTCGTAACTCAAAGATTTTTCTTGGAGAGGATCATTGGATAGATTTTATTACTGACTCAGGACTTGATAATTTAATTAGCGTAAGTGTAGCATTATGGCTATCCCAGTAAATTTTTGATTTCAAAGACTCATCCAACGTGTTAACCCAAAGGTTGACCTTGTAGGTGACCAATCATATTACTCCCTCAGTTGTTTAAAGGAAATCTAGATTACCAACCCTTCACTAGTGTTGCCGGCGACCTGGCCAGCCTTTGGCCACTAGCGGGCTACCGAGCCCCGTAGTCACTCCGGCCGCTACATTGAATTTCAATTAATTACAGAACTCAGCCGGCCACTTCTCTGGCTACTGGGTTCGGTAGCCAGTTTCTTCGCTTGTGTGGCATGGCTGCCTCGTTTAATAAGGGACTACCTCGTCTTGTAGGTTCTATCAGCGAAATAAATTCTTTTTGAGATTTCCACCGCGAGGTCTTACATACTGGCCAACGTTGTGATGACCAAATCGGCCATCATTTTCAGGGCTAAGGAATCAGTCCGAGTTTGTGGCATAAAAAGGTTTATCATTATGGAGGTTGGATTGCCTCACCCGGTGAAAACTTCGAAAACAATTGCACTTGTGCACCGGAGAAGCATCAGATATCATTTTAAGGAAATTAAAGCGAATTCCGTGCATGAATGTTTACTGGGGCCATTTCATTTCCCTGTGACAATACCGATTCCCATAAAATGTAAAATTATAAGAAACGTCGACGGAATAGTCAGCAATGAACTTTTCGGAAGCCGCAAATACTATCGAATTGCGAAAAATCCATGGAGAACTATATCATTTTTCTTGACATGCGGGTTGCGTAAATTTCATATGCGTCAAAACTACCAATAAGTCGATGAGAGAGTCAATACAATGAACTATATGCCGCAGAATGGCGGTGAACCCTTTAAAAATATGACTTTTGGCCCTCCCTCTAAACTCGAGCCGTGAGCTACGCGGTTTGATATTCTCTTTTCTGTGGATTTTTATCTTAAAACTGCGTCACAAGGCATCTGTCCGGAGGCTTCTCCGAATCCGGACGTGGGACCCTATTTTCAACCAACGACTTTCCAGTCCACCACTCTGAGCCATCACGGATTTTATTGGAGAATATTTTGCGAACAATTTATCTTTATGGACGACTTATTGAGCTGCTTAAGTTTCGCTGGGGATCAGATGAGAGCTTCATGCCCGTAATAGACGGGGTGGCCGGACCTCATGGCTAGCGATTCATACGCTAGGGTAGAGTCCTCTAGGTGGCATTCTCAAGACTGCTCCCTCAGCTCCCTCAGTTATTACAAGTGAATCTAGAAGATTCTGCGCTAGGCTAGCCAGCGACATGTCCAGGGTTTGGCTTCCAGGTGGCTACTGTGGCCACTCCGGTCGTTAAATTTCAATTATTTTCAGTATTTCAGTTAACTTAACTGTGTACTCCTCTGGCCACTCTTTTCGATAGCTATTTTTAATTGTTTACATCCTCTTGTCAGTTGCGAAGAGAATTCTCCTGATAAAGTTAAGAGTACATATTATCAGCGTACGGACAATGTAATCCATTCAGAAGCCCGGGATGAGATCTCCAATAAAATTCGCCGGCAAAGCATTAAATCCTTCACCTATCCCGTACGTTATCTCCCTGTCTTTAAGACATTTTTTGCGAGAGGAGCACATGTCTGTACATGGAGAGGAGTGCTCATTAGAATTCAGTTGGTGTTATATTCATTCTTCGAGTGGCCCACTGATGATCATTCGTTTCCGAACTAACCAAAATAGACCGTTTAATATCGTCATAGGTTTCACAACAAAATGATTAGACCTTGATCTCGGATTCTACTTTCGGAGTAAATAAATACGAGAGCGCTCAAGATAGCTGAAAAGTCGTGGCGAACACTGAAAACCCACCTTCACTTTTATTATGGGAAATGGAAAATTTCAGCAAATGAAGTATTTAAAAATGGACTGTATTGTAATCCTGATATTTCTTATTGAGTAATTCTCTTAGATTCTCTTAGTGAGTATTGAAATAAAATTTCCAATGTAACTAAAGAATATGTCACCTTGAATGTGCTCTCGCCGCTGCCATGCAGAATTTTGGAGGATTAATTTGTACTCCTGTTACATCCACAGATCCTTGTCCAGCATGGTAGCCATAACATAATTGATGGAAACGATAGAATTTCATAACTTTGACGCGTAAGCGATCGACCCAATCGTTCAACTGGGGTGACGAACCGTGGTAGACTTGAGGCGGATAATATGTGCTGCTTAGCCGTGCTGCTACTCTCTAAAACTTACCCTTATTATTTTGTTTTCATTTAATTGTATAATGCAGTAGAATTTTAATGACTCGGTGGACCATAGCTTTCCTTTTGTGATCACCTCACCGTTGAAAGCAAATATTTTCTTATTTTTCTTTACTACAATTTATAAGAATTCTCAGCAACTGCATTTTCTTTGATCGAAGACGATGGTAGCCCCAGTGCAACGTATCTTATGGTTATTTTCCTTGACAGTTCTTTTTATTTGTTTCGTGAAATTAAGAAATTAATAGGGTTGAATTAAATAATTTGTATATTGGATTGAAGTTAGTGCAATTAATAGCTTCCCTAAAATGCAACTTTACTTACAAGTAAAGATCTCTTGACTTTTGACGAACCTTATCTTTCTCATCCTCCTTTCCTCCCTTTTTTCCCTTCTTCACGTATCATACTCAAGTAAATGTATTGAATCTGAAATTTCCTGTGTCTTATGCAACGTGTATCTTTTTATCCGCATGTTTCTTCATCAGGAATAATGTTGTAATCAGTAGGGATGTACTTCCTTGTTTTCCATTTGGTGAAATTTATTCACAACTATTATCATTTTGCTTCTGCTTCTGGTACTTGGTTCTCCAATTACACTTCTGGTTAGCAAAAGAAATTATAGGGTTATTTATCATTTAGATTGATCCATTCATCGTGATTCGTTTTGATTGATCCATTGAAAGTTTTAGTGAGAATATTTTGAAATGTTAATTTTTAATATGTATTTTTAGTTAGTAAATACCAGAACTAAAAACCCGGGGTGGATTTTTGAAATAAATAAACTCCATTTGATAAGTACTTGTAATTGAAAACATTTTTAATCACGGCTTATCAACTTTTGCTTAAATTCTGTGTTTTTTATTCGTATGAAGCAGTGAAATATCTGTAGCCAAAAAACTTAGCTAATATCTTAAGAGGTTAATAATGTGTGGCTTATTCTGTAGCCAATTGCATACAAGGTGATATATTTCAGTGAAGAAAGTTTGGTCGCTAAATGCGTTTTTGTGGGAATGTTTGTATAATCACCAGTTTTATAGTTTGTACGGCACATTTCACCCTCACACATCGTAACTGAATGCCAGGGAGTCAAGGATTTGAAAGAAATGCGAATGGTTCAATTTTTTTCTCCTCTTAACGAAAAGGAGAAAATCATCAGTGCTACTTGTTTGCGAATTTCATGTCTGGCCTTGAAATTTAATCGCTTGCAATGGGAAAGACATCGGATTTTTCGTCCAATCTCATTGATTCGTCGACCTTGTCGCATGCATTCCACCGATGCTCCTAGGGGAAGGATACAACATTATAACGACATTGCACAACGCCTCAACCTGTCAGTCACCACCGTATACGTTTTCCTCGAGAAAAATCTCAGTAAAAAGTTTCAGAATAGTTCCTCCGTCGCATAAAAATTCATTTCTCAACCGATGCTTAAGATGCTATTCCATTAAAACCCGCTCGGTGCGAGGGAAGGTCTCAAATTCTCAATGGAATAATCATAGCTGGCTATTAGCGCTGCTGCGTCGTTCTCGGAAGGAGGCAAGGAAACTCCTCATTGGGAGAGTGAGAGTGGTCGATGAAGCGGAATGAGATTTGGATAGGAGGGAAACTATGGAGGTACGAGGAAGAGAGAGGACTCAACCAAGGTTCGTACGGCCTTCCTAGAGGTTCAAGGAGGCCGGTCAGCGGGAGGTGTCCTAGAATCAAGATACGTTTTTTCTGGCACTTCTATCGGTGGCGTATTAAAAAAACTAAAAATTATAAATAATCTATATATTCCATTGACGTATTCTGACTTTAGCTTGATGACAAGAATTCAAAAGTTATGTTAAAATCATTGAAGACCATTGTTAGAGTCTATGCGTTGGAATGTAGGTATTTTCAAACGTCTTCCGGTCGAATTCTTATCAATTTATTTCTCAGGGTGTCATCTCACAAAGATTGGTCCTCAGATGAAAATCGTATAGTTTTTAGTCAAAATATTACGAAGTACAGAATTGAAGCATATTTAGAGGCAAAATAATGCATTTTATTTCAAATGTAGTAAATCTTAGTGATTGTAATTTTACTGAAAAATATACTAAAGTTAAAAAGAGAAAACAGATTTTGTAAAGTTTATTGCTTTTGGTCGCATGTATGTATTTACATCGATAAGTATTGAATTTAATGATTTATTGTCATGGATTCATCTTTTTTACGTTTGTAGGAATCCTTTTTTCACACTTGCCTCGATCAAATCACTTATCGAATGACTTCTTTGTTGTCAATGTAAGACGTGCATATTTTATCACGAATCTCCCATGCGCTAAGGGTTAGAAGCTGGCGGAAGAAAGCTGATTTTCCAGGCTTTGGAAGCTCCCTGAAGAAACCTATTCATATTCCCTCTTGACCTTAAAATTGACAGAATCCTTGTCCGATGACCTCGCTGGATGGTCTGAATACACGGTCAAGGAAGTTGGGGTGACGGACATGATGAAACATTTCTGAGTCTCAGCTGATCTTACTTCCTGCAAGGCCTTCACTTTTGCTCAGAACAAGTTAATTTTCCTCATTTATGTTGAGACAGTTATTCTTTGTTTCATGATAGGTGTAACTTAACGCTACTGATAAAGTAGTTTTTGCTTACGTGCTCTAATGATTGAGTTAGGAATGAACATGACTTAGCTGCACGATTAACCATGAAAATAACCTGGATTCCTCTGAGATAAGCCCACTTTAGACTGCTTCTCTGTTGTTACCCTACCACTCGTTTGTGTTTTATGTCCATTTCCATTCATCTGCGCAGCTGAATCTAATTCTTTCGTCACTTGTATTTCTTCCTGATGTATCTCTTTTACAGAAGTTTGCGTCTCCTCCTTTCAAAAAGACACGCAAATTAGTTTTTAATCAGATGAATCTTTTTTAATTGCCATAGGTCATGATTAGTTTATTAACGTGATAAACAGTTTTACCTCTACTTAGATAGATTCACCATTGAAATTGTCATAATCATTTAAATAGGTCATCATAATTACTAACCAATCGCTCCAGAATTAAACATAACGCTAGTAGACCCTGATACATAATCATATTTACTCTAAAATTGAAAAATTGTGGCACAATTGATAAATTTGTGGCTTATCTAGAGGTAGATACATTTTATATTAGAAATATTCAGTCGCCCGTAAGATGTAACATACCTATAGGTACCTTAGTGGCTATTCTGCGGCTATTTCCTCGAGTAATAGGGTGGTTTCCTATTATTTTTTTATTGCCTAAATCGAAAGATTATTACTCCTGGAGTACGTATTTCACGCTTTTAGATTTTTAAATGACGATATCTATTTTTCGCGATTGAATGAAAAGTGAAAAATTTCAAGCGCGCGAAAACGCGACGCGTAAGTATGAATGCCGGGAAATCTCTCCGCGTGACGTATTTCTGGTTCCCGCTGCCGCCCTGCGAGGTGACCTTGAGGCGAGGCTTAGCGCTGATACGACGCAGGCTGCTAGCGGGTAGCCTAGTACCCTGCTGGCTGGTAGCGCTTGGCTTAAATAAGGATTATTAATAACTTATCAAACGAGGAAAACTTTCCGACCTTAGCCAGTTTTAATAAGTGATTGTTAAGACATGTTTCCCTGAGCTCTGCGCCTCATGCATGCATTGGTAACCTCAGACGATGTATAACTCCTATCTTCTCCTATAGAAACTAGGTCCCTGTGACGTCACGTGTAGTGGCATCGCATGGGCGCCAATCTGGCCCTTTTCAAATGAGGATAAAAATGGACCATTGCCATTCGTCTAACCCGGTATTTATAAAACAAAATAATTTGTATATTATGAATACACTAATGGTGGGTAACGAATCGCAATCAATGCCTTTCGTTTTCTTTGATGAAGGAAACCACCCTATTGCTTCAGTTAGCCAAAGCACCATTGTTTTGTAGGAATGGACTATTCAGGATCATGTTATGATGCATGATTCAGGATATAATGCTTATTTATATTTGAATTTGCATCTGCGAGGACTCTTCTCACGAAAATAATTTACTGCTTTCTGTCGTGACTTGGAATTTATGAATTTAAGTGGACTAATTGAGTAATGTACTCTCTGTATAGTCGAATTCATAATTATTAATTCGTCTGGAGCATACGAGTATATAATTTAATCGATTCATACAGAATCGGTCCGTGTGACTAATTCCCGTATTAAATGATTCGTTGATTCGGAGCTTTCTCTTCCACTCATGATCTCCATCAAGGTAATGCCCTGGCCTTCTCTGGAAATGATCGTGACATTGAGCCTTCAAAGAGGTTTCCCTATAGTCCTTTCTCTCGATATCCTGCGGGGTTTCTCAATTCTCTGACGGGACACTTCTTAAACTTTCCAAAAGACCCTTATACCATCAAAAATGAAATGAGTTTGCCATATTTAACCTCTATTCACTACAAAAAGCAAATACGTACACAAGAAGACGGTTTGAAACAACATACGGGCTCAAATGTTTAGAAAACAGTCATGGTAAGCATTTACTTTACCCTTTAAGCACCTACTGTGTAACACAAACGACTCAGCAGCGACGCCTTAAAAACATTACCCATTATAAATTACAGTTATTGATTTTTCCAAAAAATTTCAAAAGGATTTACTTTTACAATTTCAAGGCTGTTAAATGTAATTTACTATCCTTAAATTAATTTGCTATCCTTCAAAGAGTGTTTGATTTCATACAAATAAATATCTGGTTTTTAAATTAGTTTTTATTTTAGAATGTTAAGTAATTTAAAAAAATGTTGATAGCTAAGTTAAATCATTTTTATTTACTTTTGAAAATTTGGCCATTTTTAATGAAAACTTATAAATGAATCGATAAAATATTAATTTAACGGTTTGATTACAAATATAAATGAGGCAGAATATTGATACAAGAGTGAGTGACCGGTAAAATTTTCGTGTTAAATCGAGGCACAAAATCATGTTTGATATTATTTAACCCTGCAAAATATTTTTATGAAACTAGGAGCTACTAACCAACTATCAATATTAGCTGCAAAAATGATAGCAGATGTTATTAGTGTTAGGTAGTCAAAATTATCGTTTCTAAAATGGGAGTCCCACATTGCTTATGATTGCCAATAATAAAAGTCCCATCTTTTTAAGAAAAAAGAACAATGAAAATGGGAGAGTTATTTGGTGATTTCTACCTACTTCGCATCATTTAAATATTTTAAATCTGCAATATTTGAAAAAATTATTTCCGCGATGATGAGTTTTTCACTCAAAAATATTTTTTTTAATTTTGGAATTTCACGGATTTAGCAAAATTTTCCTCGGAAATATCAAAATTAAGGCTTGGAGATGAAATATCGACATGATTGCAGCAATGATGGAAGAAAAATTGTGAGTGATAACTCAGGTGTCGAAAATTAGTATTTAAAACAATCGCAGACTTCGAATGTATTAGATTGACTGTAATGAGGAAAGCGTTTGGAACACTTATGGGATGAAGTCACCCAATTTATTTCTTTTTGGATCTGCGCGTAAGCCGTTTCTTGTATATTACATCACGAGCCACTGAATGAACGACGCATAATTATGTGGTAATGAGGTTTGGGTGATAAATTGTTCACGAAAATTAATGAGAAATTAATGAGGAATTCATCGCCCGACTGATGTCCATAACATGTGCTCGGAACATGCGTGCGCATACGCCGATTGAGAGTGAAGCTGTAGTTATGCATTACATGTTTCGAAGCTCCGTGGAAAAGGGTGTATGGAACTAGGGGTCATCGGAAGAAGGCAAAGGGGAAATGGAGTGGAAGGATTTTTTTTTGAAGGCCGCCTTGGACTCACAGCGAACAGAAGGCGGTCCACTAAGCAAGTGAATCACTTCCTCCCACGGAGGCAGCGTCTGGCTCTCAGGAGGAGCAATTACCTGCGGCATGTCGGGAAATACGCGTCCTTTTCAGGGCTTCTTTTCCTCGTCCGTCTCGGTTTTGTTTATTCCCGAGATTAGTGAACTTTCCGCGGAAGTCTCAATCAACTGACAACTTAATGGGTTACGTTAGGTGGCCCGTCGAATAATTATACCCTCTGATCCTCTTCGCAAATGTTCGCGTTTTGTCAAGTATTACTCGTGTTTTGGAATAGTCAGGGTTAGCGTTTGAAATTTATATTTATGTTAAATGATTTCTGTTATTGATTTGATGTATATGTTTAATGAATAATAATGGAATAGTGCGTATTTATGAATAATAGTTTATATTACAATAGGGTAGTTTCCTTCATCAAAGAATACCGAAGGCATTGATTGCGATTCATTACCCACCATTACTGTATTCATTATATACAATTTATTTCTTCTTAGAAATACCGGTTTAGACGAATGGCAAAGGTCAAATTTTATCCTCATTTGAAAAAGGCCAGATTGGCGCCCATGCGATTCCACTCCACGTGACGTCACAGGGACCTAGTTTCTATACGAGAGGATAGGAGTTTTGCATCGTCTGAGGTTACCAATGCATGCATGAGGCACAGAGCTCAGGGAAACATGTCTTAAAAATCACCTATTAAAACTGGCTAAGGTCGAAAAGTTTTCTTCGTTTGATAAGGTATTAATAATCCTTTTTTAAGCCAAGCGCCACCAGCCAGCAAGGTACTCAGCTACCCGCTAGCATCCTGCGTCCTATCAGCGCTCAGAGCCTCGATCAAGGTCACCTCACAAGGCGGGAGGGGGAACCAGAAATGCGTCGCACGGACTTTTTCCCATCATTCCTACTTACGCGTCGCGATTTCGCGCGCTTGAAAATTTTCACTTTTCATTTAATCGCGAAAAATAGATATCGTCATTTAAAAATCTAAAAGCGTGAAATACGTACTCCAGGAGTAATAATCTTTCGATTTAGGCAATAAAAAATAATAGGAAACCACCCTATTGTATATTTTAGTATTGTAAATGTTTACTTAACGTTTTACATACGTTTGCATTCACGCTAACGAGGTGTTAGGTGGAAGAGAAGACTTTTTAGTCTCAACCTCCCCCGAATAAAAGCATCTATTATTATATTATAATTGTTATTTTATGGAATGTTGAAGTAGACGGGTTTCAGTTCATTCCATTTGGTGTGGCGTCTTACTGGAATAGATGAGTACCTTTTTGCGAGGTGGTATTGCATACTGGGTGCTGTTTTCGGGCTTCCACATTACATGGTAGTGAATTGTTTTGGAGACTCAAAAACATTAATGATGTCGTATTTGGCCAGAGCCCAGAAAGAGATAATGTGAAAAATCGCGTGCTAAGTGGGAGTTGACTTGGGGAGGGGAGCTGGAGCTCTCTCCTATGCATCTAGGGGATATTAATCGGCGGAGAGGCGTTTTCTATCTATTGAAAAATTTTACACTGGTACTTATCTGGGAGTGTTTGTGACCACAATTGAGCTATTTCAATTTGCTCCTTGCTTTGCTCTACCCGATATCCCCAATCATGCTTCAGTTAATACAATAATTTAGGTTTTTCACCTACGTTACCATCGCTGATTTTTTTTTCTTTTATCTCCGTATTATTGGAAACAAATTTTTTCTATGTAGTTTATGAGTTGATTGGAACTCCCTCGTGTATGTATAGATCCGCGGGTGGAAAAAATTTACTCACATCCACTAAACAGTGCCCTATTAAATAGCTATTCTCTTTCATTTTGACAAATTCATTCATTCGCAATCGCGTTTCATTAAATCGTCTTCTTATGAATTGCATCCGCTCTTGGAATGCATAATATAATCGCTGATCCTATCGATGAATTCATCCGATCGCGATGGAATTAAAATAAAATTAATTTCATTGCATCGTAACACCGCTTTAAATCGATCGAAGTGGCTAAATATATTGATAGATTATCATCGTTTCAAGATAGTTTCTGTTGTTTTCACTGATACTGCATAGGTACTACACGATAACGTAAAGTGATATGTCAGAAACAGCTTTAGTCTCATTTAATTCCCTCATAAGCAACTCAACAATGTGACAATGCAGGCATAGGGTAGATAAATATTTCCAAAAATAAATTTCACGCGAAACACGTTAGTATCCACCGATTGATGAAGATTGCCGCGTAGTGCTAAATGAGAGCATTGGCATTTGAAAATAATTCCAGGATATTTATGACATTATACGAGTATAATTTACAAATTATTTCAGTCAGAGAACTTTAATTAATTTTTCACGTTTTTGAGTTAAAGTATTCAATGAACTTTAACTTATATCTTGAATTTAATACTGTGCTAATAGTGTGTTTGCGTTTGATAAATGCAGTGCCCTCACGTTTAACTCTTGTAAGTTGGAACTAAGTAAGAATTAAGTACGCAGGAGAAGAAGTCTAACTACAATGATTTGTAAAAAAATAATTTCCACAGTACTCAAATTATCTTCTGGAAGGAAAACTTTCCACTTTTTACATTGAATTATCGCTTTTTAAAAATGTTCAGGTGTCAGAAATGACCTAAATAGCTACATTTTTAAGTAGCTATTCTCAGCAGTTTTAGGTCTCAGCCTTTTTTTTTGGAGCCGTTTAATAGGAAAAGAAACTTCTTTTTCTAGCTTGATTATGACCATAGGGTTGAAGCCGTGGTCGGTAAAAATTAACTGTGGAGCTTACGATGCGAAGATGCTTTTCTTACTGTTGCTCTCTCATACAAAGGAAGCATTGAGAGTGATATTGCGGTAATAGATCGGATTAATTCAATATAGATACTACCAGCGTGTTTATCGCGTTTAACGCTAACAGGGATTGAATAAAAAAATTGCAAAAGATCATTTCAATATCATTTAAATATCATTAAAATATCATTTAACGAAAAAATGTTTATCCAATGTAATATCGATATAATACCTTACTTACACCCAAAAATACGAATTTAGGCTTGCAGAGTTGATTCAAATTTTTTTAACAGTAGCAATACTGTTTGTACTGATTTGCCAATTGATCTTAGTGAAGTAACCCCGCAAATAGCCAATGCATGAGTTCATGGTTGAAGATTATAAAAAATTTCAATTTGTGTTGTGCACTGTGATAAATGTTTAGGTGGGCCCAGTGGCGGATCCAGGATAGGGATAAGGGGGGACTAAGTAGGGGTAACCTTCCAGCAGTATTGCGGGTCCGAGCAAAATTACCATTCTATCTAGTGTAAATTGGATATTCAAAGGGAGGGGGCCCTATAGCCCTCTTAGCCCCCCCCCCCATAGATTAGCCACTGTGTGGGCCCTAAATATTCGAGAGTATTTATTAAGCGCAAGACTCACTCTGTAATTCCAAGGGAGATTATTGTTGTTTTTGATTTAGCAGTTTTGATTGTTGGTATAGTTTAAATGTGAAATATCTTGCGTCAGGAATTTCACCTCTCCAGGGCGTCCACTACATGCGGAAATTTGGCGTTCAAACTAAGCATCATCTTTGCATTGAAAGTACGAGCATAATATTATAACTTGCATCTTAGAGGCATAACATTTTATAAGAAATAGCTTCAAAAACAGTTCGTAATTTTTTAATGATCGATTTTTTTCATTTGACATTTTTTAGATTTATTTCAAGGCGACGAATTAAATATAATGAAGAGGACGCATCATTCCCGTTTCACCGATTTTTTTATAACGTATTACTTGCTATTTTCTTGGAAATTTCATCCCAAGTATGGTTTATAAACATTATCCTGTATCTAAAATGTAACGCAGTGCACATTTAATACAATTCAGTACATTCTGTAAATATATATGAAAATGGTCCTTTCTTATTTTTATCCTCTTAAAATTTTAATATGATTACGTAAGATACGTTGCGAGCAATTCGTTTTGAAAAAAAAAGAAAATAGGACTAGTTATAAAATGAGTGATGCATCCTCTTACGCCCCGAGTGGGAAATCCGAGTGTGGCTTGACCAAATTATAATAATGAAATCATTAATTCCATCTCGTTAATTCGATGAATTCCTCATCTCGGAACTCCATTTACCGTTCGCGGAACTACACTCTTCCTTCGGACAGTCGAGAGTAATCAGAAGAAGAAATCCGAAAACTCTCCAATGAATGGCGTTAGGATACATATATACCTGCGGCGACGTGCAATATTTCCGTTGACTCTTGTGAGAAGCAATGAATGCTCCGATGGAAAGATTCGAGGCCACGAGGCCGTCGTCTCATAATCCAGTTGTAACCGGCTCCCACGTCACCTTGTCGGCCGCTCTGGGTTTTCCAAAAACATAGGTGCAGTCAGTTAATGGCATTCGTGCATCATCATGTGAAATCCTAGACCTCATATTCAACCATATGAACTCCGGGACTCATCATAAAAAAAATTAATTTTAATTAGTTGTACCTGGAACACGGATGATTTCACTTTTTCGCGCCAGCAAGACTGGTTATTTTACTTCTGAGTTGAGGAAAACTCATTTGCTCTATGACGGTGATACTCCTAGTGCTTCATCAGTGGAGCTAACTATGAGTCGGGTTCTCTATACGAGTGTCTCTCATGATGAATATTCATGAGGTGAGAGTGTGCGATACATATTCTATCATAGGCACTCTATCGAAATGTGTAATGGGGTATTACTCAGTACTGGCTTGTCAGATTTTGCTCCTTACTTCCGGGTCACCTTTCAAAGGTGGTCGTAGTGTTTTTTTCTGTTCACCAGTCGGTTTGTTAGTCTAATCTCGCTGATGGGAGATATGTCACACAACCAACTTCAGGAGAGATAATATCTGTTTGAATGGTTCTGAGTGATAAGGTACTGAATAAATAATAATCAGAGGATATTATTACAGCACACATATGTCGGCTCGTCAGAACATAATATTTTTTCGTGACGTATTTCTCGATCAAAACGTAAGCTATCATCTTGAAATTTTCAAAACGTTTTATATAATGGACAAACATATAAAATTTGCACGTAAGAAAAAACTAAGAAAGACATTAGGTATTGGAGATTTAGGAGGATTTTAACAATTAACGGATCTATAAAAGCGTTTCCCAATTTTTTTCGAGCCACCTTGGATTTATAAACTTATAAGCAACGCCCAAATTAAAAATATGTATCAGGACTACAGACTAAATTACCAAATGAGGAAATTGTAATAACTAAATTAAAATGACACCGAATCGAATTATCTGATGACCTGATTCCTCCCATTTTATTCGCACTGAATCTTACTGCTCAAATAGTACTCAGTGTCGTGAAGGTATGCAAGCGTTAGACCAAATGAGATTATACTTCAAAAGCTTGTGCGAGAAAAACCTGGAAATATTTTTCAACCATTTTTACTTACTAGTGTTAGGAAGCACATGGTTTAAATTGTTTCCAGATGTGGGAAAAAATGAAAAATTTAAAATAGAACCCTGGAAACGGAGAAATGAAGGTTACTGAGTATTCGCATTAGTCACATCTTCGGGACCCTGCGGCGACTTATAAATCTGCTGGAAATTTCAAAATGACAGCAAAAGTTTAAACAGTGAATGCGCCGTGAAAACTGGCCGGTCGAGTTAGATTGATGCGTTTTTTAAAACCCAAGGACCTTGCAGACAGAATACAATGATTATGTAAGTGACGATAGGGAGACTTATTGATTCGTTAATAGTCTCATTTGTGAGTGGATTTGTAATAATCTAATTGATGAGGGGATGCTGAGAAAGAGAAGATCTGAGGATATTCGTGAGATTGTTCGACGCAAATGATATTCAAGCACTAAGGAATCGTCATGGCTGCCACTGTTTTTCAACTATAGGAATATATTTATTCCTAAGAGATAGGCGTTTTTATTGTAAATGTATCCCATTTTGTGGTAGACCAATTACCTACCCATTTCCTCAACCACTATATTGGTAATATTAGTACCTGATAGTAGCTGTACCATGGCCTCGACTATTGCTTACTAAATAATTAACCTACTAAATTACTTTCTAGGCCCACTTACGACTAAATCACAAGTACATACTAGAAAATCGCCCAATAAAATGGGTAAATACTAATTAATGTACTGTAAGTGAAAAATGTCGAAAATAACGTATTAAATTACTATTAAAATGGCAATTAGTTAATGATGAGTATAGCCGTCGACCACAGGTGTAAAATGACGTGTGAATGCCATTTATCATTATTTACGCAATAAAATATGGAAAATAAATTTTATTTGAAGCCCTCATCGTGAAAATTAAATTGTTGGATCGATATAATGTGTAATGCGGCATTAAATTTTCATGATATAATAATTTCATTCTAGGACTCAGCGTGAGCTTCCAGTCCGGTGGACATCCATTTTTCCTCTTAGGAAGCGCGGGTTTTCCCCCAAGCAACCCCTTCAAATCCAGTTTCAACACAAACCACATGTCACTTTGGAGACGGATTACTTGAGATCGGCTTTTTGATCTAAAACTTCGAGGCACCGGAAATTCTTTGCGGTTGATCGTGAATAGTGCCCAATCCGTAAAATACCCCAGGCTGATAAAAATATTCATGACTGCTAGGAAAGTACGTGGGGCTAACCTAAGTGTCATAAATAGAAAAAGTTACCGGTGGCGACTCATCAACATCAAGGAATCTGAATCATCTACGGGTGTCATTTTTCATCTTGCTTTCCGTTTTGAAATCGCTACATTATGAACTTAGCATAAAAAAGTATTGCCCACTTCTTCTACGCATTGTGGAACCCTGTCAGTCCATTTCGTGTTAATTCACTTACTTTAAATCAATTCGCATCAGTTGATTATTTTCAAATCTATTTTCAGCCTCCAAATAAAAGAATTAGCATGTTGAGAAATTTTATTTTGAGGTGCATAAATTATGAGGGATTATTCTCAACTATTATTTCAAGTTTTAGAGGTAACATTTTTTCAAACCCATGAAAATATTTTGTGCTATATGTCATGGGAAAAAAGGTAAATGAAATGGAGTGTTTAAATGCTTCACTATGGATTATATCGCGAAAATATTGGTGGGAAATAGAATCGATTTCCCGGAAAACGGATGAAAACTAATTACCTACAGAGAGAAAAATAAAGCTATTTTCACGATAATTTCGTACGTAATTCATACTTATTTGTGAATATCCTATAAAATCCAATTTTAACGAAATTAGCTATCTCCTTATCTAGGCAAGAACACATAATATCGAAGTGTCTGCATCTATGGCTGCCAAAACTTGGTTAGATAATTCTGGAGCTTTCTTCAAGCTAAATCAGAAAGAATTTTTGCCAAATCAACGCAAAAAAGATACCAAAAGTACTTCTTGAACAAGAGAGAGCCCAAATCCGGACGAATAGGTAAAACGCTTTTGAAAAATATTATACAATATAGAAGTCTACTTCAGACACTGGGAAATTGAGATTGAAAATCAAAAGAAGTTTAGAAAGTCATTTATCATCAAATAAATTGTACTTATGGAGTAATTTTGTGCATAATTGACTCATATTCTTTAACTATTGTGGACTTGAGGGCACCATGTGATTGCCATCGTTTATTTTATGTATAAATTTGGATCAGCTCATTCCTTGAGTTAGCGATGTTACTTTTGACTTCATAGAAATGTAGTGGATGTTATTACACTCTGTTGGATACTTTGCGAAGGAATTAAGGTTGACGAAAGTATCTCGATTATATTGCTTCAGCACATTCCAGAAATACATTTCATTCGTAATAGTTCTGTGATAGAGGATTTCCGACTTCTTCTGGTGGCAGGTATTAACTTAAAAAATATGTTAACTCATATAATTTGCTTCACTTTTTTTACCGAAGAAAAGCAGTCATCCTCCACCACTTCATTTTTTTGCGTGATATGGTACCGTGTATTCAAATTCGGAATGAAATCCAGGTAAATTAATACCGGTAAATTCTCGAAAAATTATTGAATAATTATGCAGCGCAACTTTTTTTTCCAGGAATTCATGTTTCTGTGATGGTTTTTTCTTACATATTTTCTTATCGTTCAACATTCCGAGTCATCTCTTTCCTCATGCGTGCATAGCATTAAGAGCACCCTGCCTCCGTCTTCCTCCTGTTATTTCTATTCCTAATTTTATCTCCCACGATTTATATTTATTCAATATTCTAACTCTCCTATATCACTCTTACATATACTTGCGCATTAGGAGTTTCCTCCACGCCATAATTTTCACTCTTATATATAGCAATGAGTTTCTGGGGCGAAAGGCTGAGTTTTTAAATGTATTCACTCTCAATCACATTAGATTGAATAAGTGAAGATTTATCAACAGAAATTAAAAAAAAGTATCCGTGTTAAGGAATGGGTATGCCATTGTAATCATCAGGAAACTATTCACTTATAACTAAAATTCTTTAACGTTATGTAAGCTTGTTATCGATTTGGCTAACACTGCGTCGGTAATGAATAGCTATTTTGATGAATTATAAATTTATTTGCCTTTATTACAGGCGGGTCAGTATGGTGAAGCCTGCATGAATTCTCAACGGCCGATGGAAAATCGTCATAACATACTGTATGCTTGCCAGCAAGTACTCATCATCACTAGTCAGATTGGCTCGAATCAGCACTTTTCTCAAATTGTCATATCACCTCATCTATTCATGGTAATGTATTTATTTTCCCCTGTAATTTTCATATTGATGGTATCCCTTCCTTTCGAAGGGTCATATATTTTTATTTTTGGGTGGCTTATTACTAACTGAAAAATTACGCTATCATCTTGAAATTTTCTAGATTTACAGAATTGACCTTTGTCAACATTTGCTATGTATCAAGAGTAATAAAATTACATCTGAGAACATACGGGGGTGAAATATTCGTATTTTGACGTTAGCAAATTTTGAAGTGATGCGAACCCTTAAAATTTCAAGGAGATAGCATACTTTTCTTTAGAGATTTTTGCGTCACCAAAATACTGTTCGACCGGGAGGAATGCATCTTCCTAAACTTTTTATCAATATTTATCATTCGTGGACCTCCCTTGAAGCTGTTTCAGTCCACTTTCCTTTCTATGACTGTCTTCATCATGCAATCATGTCTTCTGATGTGGCTTGTGGATTTTAGACTGGTCTCTTCACGCGGGTGTCTCAATGTGGAACTCTGTCATTGTCATCGTCCGTACCTCACTACCGTAGAGAAGCAATCTCTTGACATGTTTTTAATGAATTGCTTTTCTACTTTCAGCTAGTATTCTCTGCTGTTTGATGATAATTCTTTTTGGTATGGTATGGTATTAGGAGGAGGCGACCGACAGCTGAGGTCATTTGCGCCATGAGGGAAGGGTATGGAAGGAAGGGTGGAGAGAAACCCGGCGTCGGCCTGCTCTTAACGAAAGGCGCCAAGGGGACCACGGCTTAACGTCCCATCCGCTTGAAATGTCCTCCACACAACATTCAAGCAGGGATCAGGCAGTCTCTGAATATTTTCTGCCACTGCCGGGATTTGAACCCGAGCCTGCCGGGTGGTAAGCCAACACTAGCCACCACACCAACCCGATCCCCGATACTTCTTTTTGCTGAATACTATCTTATCCTGGGATAATCTACTGATTCCATCCTATTCAATCGATCGCTGGCCAGTCAGATTAATAGGCACCGAACAGAAATCATTAATCTCTTTAGGTTATTGTTTCACTGATTTGATATCGGTATTGAACTATCCCATTGCACGGTAGACTTTTTTTCTTATTGTTGAAAATTGTATGATTCATACATAGGGGATGGAAATCGTTGGATTGTAGAAACAGGATTTAATTTCAGGACATAAAATCGTATTAAATCACATAACATTCTTCCGAACTTTTGCTTGTGTCAGTTTATTGAAATTTCATCCGGAATCTGGATCCAACTTTTTCCGGTGATGCCAGATCATAAGGAAAAATTATACTAGATTTTCATTTTTCAACCGTATCAGTAAACAATATATCCTACTTACTGGTTGTCACCAGATAATACCTTCTATGTACCCATTATATACACTTTAGGAACAGAGATCACCATGGGAAAAATGCTGTACTAATTTTGTATTTATCTGCAGTATGTCGCGTTATTCCAGGCAGCCATGTTTTGCGTTTTCTCCAGATGCATGGCGGCACATTGCAGTGGGATCGCAATTAAGCGGTCGGATACGCAATTATCCGTTGCGCCACCTCGGGACCATTCAAACGGAAAGGATCCTGTGTGTGTGTTTATTATGAGCGTTGCGGAGGCAAGTTATTTCCGAACAAGAGCAACTCGATGCACGTCAGTTTGCGACACCTGACCGGATAGGGAAATTTTCCAGGCTATCATCCGCTGTCCGTCTCCTTAATTGTATCGGCTGACGTACGAAGTTTTTATGTGGGCGCTAGCTTGTTAGCTTCACTGCGAAGGCCGCGTTTTAGGGTCAAGACTAGATGGTGGGACGAAAAGTGGAGGAGATCTATCTCAGGCTACTTAAAATGATGAAAAAGACAAGGAGTCTTAGGGACGCGAATTCTTCGTAAATTTTCTTCTTTACTTCTTTCTTTGGCGAAAAAGTACAGCACCAAATTTTTACGAGATAAGGTCAACAGAAAAAAATATCCCATTTTGTTAATTTCAACTTTTGAAAAATGTAAGACTTAGATGGGTTCAGCAAAGTTTCAGCCTGCGTATCTCATACGTTTAATCTCATCATGAGACGGCAATTCATTCGATTTACTTCACTCTAGCTACCAGGGTAACGCCTTCTATGCACAGAGCATTAAAGTAGCCTGGGGATCAAGTGAACTCATATATTTTCTAGGGATATAATGACTTGTGGTAAAGTAAATTTTGATTTTCTTCCAGAAAAATTGGCGACTCAAATCAGCATAATCCTAGGGAACACTGGAGACCGGCGTTACGTTCAATATCTGAGGAATTAAAAACCTATTCTCTTTATCTTTTTAGAAGCAGGGGTAAATTTGGAGGTGGGTTGCTGCCTTCGAGGCATTTTGGCAATAAAGAATGCTATTGAATAATTTTAATAAAACAAATAGTTAGGGATTAAATTCCTTAAATGTTTTTGCGGTTACCCACAGTTTTACAAATTGAGTGGTCGAAGTAATTAATGATTTGAACTTGAATCATATCACTGACACTTAAGGGCATAAAAATATACCACCTTCGGGCAGTATTCAAATAATTCGAAACCAGTAAAAGAAAATAATATAAAAAATTGTTAGAAATTGGCTATAGCCAAAGATACCACATGGAGGGTGCAAAAGTATTTGTTTATTATTAGATCGATGAATTTTATGAAAATGAAAAAGCAGGCAGCACATATAACATAGAAAACAATAAAAATAATACTAATATCGGTGCTGTTTTCCAAAGGATAGTAAGATAATTGAAGTAATTTTTCAAACAATTTCAGTGTTCTCTTTAGCTATCTATTATCACGTGTTCCTTTTAAATGACGATGCCATGTTCATCTTCCTTTTGTTCTAATTTTTCCTATCTTGCCCCACAACTTCTTCAGTCTGATTTGCTTTTAGAAAATATTGTGAAGGCAAATCATAGCTGCTTCTGAGTCAATTATCAATCACCACATCAATTTATTTTATTTTATTTTGAATTTAGTGCACATCAAATTAACCATCTCTAGCAATATAAAATGAATTACTTATGAACGTTCAGCAATTTATAATTACTACAAGTTTTTTTTAGGGAATGATAAAACCTAAGACAACGTTTTAATAAAAAAATCAAATCACAGGAAAAATACATTTATTTTCTGAATGGGCACTCGGAACGAACTTGATTAAAATATATCCCAGTCTCTGCCCTTACGAAGAAAACTTTTTACGCCGCGAGTTTGCCATGTCTAACTTGCTCAATATTTGGCACCACCATATTTCGGCTCACATTTGGGATTCCAGCCGGGCTCTCTGGAATTCTGCTCGCTAGCGAACGTCATAAGGACATTGGCACAGTTTCCATGATAGTTTCCCACCAACACATCAGTCACTAATCCTTCTCGACCCTGGGCACCAAGGAAGAGGGTGATGCTCGCCAAATTGATGCCATGGGCTATTGGGATCTCCTGGAGTGAGGCTGACGGTCGCATCGTTTCTTTCGGGTTGCTATTAAAATGTGGAACTCCAGTTGCAAAAATATTTTCTTGCTCGAACTTAACTCATAGCAAACAGATATTTTGACAATGAATGTTCAAGAACAATGTGATCCAAGCAAGAACTTCAAAAAAATTGAAAAACTAAAATCTCCACCGGCCACCGCTCTAATGAAAGAACTAAACAGAAGATATAGCAGACATTAAATTAATGTCATTATAAAGAACAATATTTGCTCATTCCCACAGTTGCTTCCCCAATTAATCAATTCGCCAGTGGTGTAGCCCCTGATTGGTATCGTGAACCAGATATATGGATAATAGTGCCGTCTCAGCGTATAGATAGAGGAGACAATGGTATTGACGCTAGTCCTAACAGCCATCCAGACCCATGATGCGGCAGTGGTCGGATTCAATGCAGATAAAAACGCTTCGGACGTCCTTGAAGTCTCGTCCCGCGCCGTTGAAGCCATTTTTCAATTAGCGCTCGAGACGCAATGAGCGTAGGTACCCTAACGAATAGGGAAGCGACCGATTTAATAAATTAATACGCTGGACACAGTGACAGCCGCAAGGGTAAGATGTTATTCACTGCTCTTTATCGCTGAAACCCTGCTGTACTTAATAATTCAAGAGCTTGAATGTTATTATTAAAGTAAAAAACTGTATACATTTCCGTCATTAAAACAACTCACAATGGAAATACTAAGTATTTCACTATTTGGTAACATTCAAATGAATGATTTTAAAAGATATATTTCGAGTGAATAAGGTAAATTTACTCGATGAGCTTTTATTAATGATAGCTATTTCTGGCAAGACATTTACACACACATCTGACACAGACATCTGGTAAGAAAAGTTATCAAGGCTGAAACTCGCGCGCGAAACTCTTCTGATGAAGAAGGTGTATCGTCGTTCCTATTTTTTGCAGGGTAACTTGCACTAGAGTATAAATTTACTAGTAGACGTTAACTATAGATGCCCATAAAGTTATAGGGTTGAAACTTGTAGAGACACAGAGGTCAGGGATATTTCCGCATTTTTCAACCCAATGACTCTATGTTCCTTATAATATCATATTCAATTCCTTAAGCTGATGTTATCAGTGATATTTAGGCATTTGTTTTTTAATTCGCGTACTTAACTACCCCGTAGGTTTTAAAGGTAATGTTATGTAATCACTCAATATAGCATGAAATCACGGCGTCTTTTCCGTGTACGAAATTTGTCAAAACTACTAGACCCTTCCAGCTCAGGAGGTAGCTGTTTTGTCAAAGGTTGTTCGTTAAAAGAGGAGAGTAGTCGCTGTAATTAGCTCTTCTTTAAAATTTCGCATCCCAGAGAAATGGATTACTCAAATTTTCCAGCCATTTTTATCCCTCAGTTGCTGGCCATCGTAAAATTATGTTGTATAAAATGACATATATGAAGTACTTGTTCCAATTTTTTCACAAGCTTGAACATCACTCCTATCTTTTAATATGGTGTAATATATATTATTTGGCTAGTTCAATGGGTACACCTGTCCTTAACTAGTGGTTAGAGCGTTAGATAACGAAGCAGTATCAGATATGGGCATCATGAAATTATTGGAATGATAAAAAAACGAAATGAAAAATCGAATGCTCATTCTCTTACTCCTGATCAAATTTAACTCCGATAGTTACGGCAATGCAGTGTTATGCTCGTAACTAATTCGTGTAAAATCGCCCAGATTGACTAGGAAGGGGACGAGCCTCTTCCTTGAATGTGCAGATTTCATTCGCCATCCATTTATCTCAGTGTGAGCTGTTTCATCACCTAAGTAACGTCGATATTTTTAAGAAAACGCTGATTCAGTGTACATTTACTTTCGGGTTGGAATAGATATCGAGTTAAGAGGTCATTACCGAGAATTTTATTGGTTTATGGTTAACTTTACTTTTTTTAATTTTTGTACAATTATCCTGTCTTTACGTTTGTAACGTATCTGAGGAAATATCTGAAAAAATAATGATGTGAGAGTTTTTCATTTGGAACGTAGGATATTTTCGCTAGGTAGAATTCTCACGGAAGCGGGAATCTGCCATAATTGATTTGGAATAATTTATCGTTTCATTTGAAAGTTACAGCTTAACGTTTTACTCAGTATGAATACAATTATTATCAATTGAAGCATTCTCATAATTGATAGTCCTAAGTATTACTGAACAATTTAAGTCAAATAATAAAGGTATTTTTTTTCTGTGGATCGAGTTAATTTAAAGTGTTTTCCGCAATTGTGATATTAAGATGCATTACTCCCTCTTGTCGATGACCATGTACCTTAAATGACTTAGATAAAACTAATACAGTGGTAAAATTTACGTGCTGATGTATATTTGAGATTGGTGGGGTATCATTTCGAACTTTATGCAAAAACAGTAATTCATTTTGACAACTTCTATACTCCATTTTTTAGTCAAAGCGGGCAAATTTGAGCGAGGCATGCTACACTACTCATCCTATTATTATAAACATATTTTTGTGTCTATGTCTTCATTATTGTGAATACGTTCCTAACGAGGCGTTAATAATGAAACCATTTCGACGACAACTTTGTGCCGTATTAGGCGCTATTGAAATATTGTATGACAGTGGTTTATTTACTAATATGAATATTAAAGTGGCGACCTGACGTTTTATATATAAGTGATTGATGTCGCATGGAATAAACTAACGGCTTCATCTTCTTGTTTTCAAGATGAATATTTCGCAACAGGAAATAAAATGTGAATTCTTGGAGAAAAATCGGATTTAGTTCAAGATGTATAATTTGATCACCAATAATTTCATCCGACTGATGCGTAAACTAAAGCATTGCGATAGATTACGCTATCAATAAGGGGATACAAAAGAATATTTATCACTGCGTATATTTTTCGAGGAGAATATGGTAATTATATAATATTTTTCATTTTTATCATCGTGAGTAAACGATCCGAAGATTGATTTAACGCATCTCCCCTCAGTTTTCCTATCAGCTAATATTTTAATACGTATACAAGTCCAAATGTTTTACGTACAATGACTGGATCCAGTGAGATGGCTGCCAAGCCTTGGATGCATCCGGCAGGAGGCGAACTCATCTCTGAGCCGAAATGATGAAAAACTCCGCAAAAAAAATCCTGTACAAAAAAAAAGAAAACTTCTCCGTCCCTTGCAGGCGCTGGAGAAATTTTTCAGAAGGAAAAAATACTAACTCCTTGGGAAATCCTGACTCCCGCTCACTTTTTTTTCCTCGTTCGTCGAGGGCAAAGGATGGGAGAAGACAGAAGAGCATCAACACGCGAATGCGATGCGGAGCGAGCGCTGGTTAAGCTGAAGCGAAGTGGAAGGAGGGGGGTGTCCGGACTGTTTCGCAAATGGCGGAGCGCCTCGCCGCATCTCGGCACCCACGCAGGTGAATAGCGGGGGCCCACTTAATGGGGAAGGGTGGTGTGGTGCGGCTCCCGAGGGAGGAGGGGTGCCGGAGAGGCATTGGAGCCGATCGACTTGGCGATGCACTCGTGCGTGGAGCGGCTTCGTCAAATGTCGAAGAGCGGTGTCGCCTCGGAGCACCAAGGCCAAGGTCCGCCCCGTCCGTTTGAGGGTCAGGAGCAAAAGGGAGAGGGGGAAATGGGGATTGGTTGGCGACAGGGCACTTGTCGCTGGGCGAAGAGCCTAGAGGCGGCCGAAATTGCTGCGTCCGGGTGTAAATACAGTGCTATCCCTGCAATCCGTCCATGCGGTACTCCAGCACGTGCAATAATTTGGCGTTCCGGGATAGCTACTTCTCATCGGCTATGATAGTGTCATCGTTCTTAAGTGAAAGTTTTTTCAATGAATGGAAAGCAATGTGTCGGGAGCGGAAAACAAAGTATTGCTAGGAAATAAGATGGATAGGCGCGCTACGAACATACAATTTTGGTGTGACGGTCTGCTATATAGAATAGACCTTCAATCCTAATTAATATTATGCAAATTTTTTAATCTAGTCGCGTTTGTTTCCATTAAAATTTCTTTTAATAATGCACTTTGGATAATCCGGTAACGTCAATGTGGCATATTTACCGGAGTAATGAGATCGAACTGTATAGTAAATTTTTATTGATTGGGACACTGCTGGACTTGAACTTTGGCTGATTTTAGCGGCTGTCCAAGTTGACTGACCTATTATGCTAATAGGCATTCATGGATATTGAAATGGAGAGTTGTTCTTGGGTGGATTGGAATTTTACTGACTGATTCAAATCTATGAAAAAAACTAAATGAAATAGTTAAGTTTTTGTATTCTACTTGCATACATTTTTCTGTTCATATTTGCTGTGAAATTAGTGAAAAATTAGAAGATTAATGTGCCTACTGACACAAATAAAGGCATATTACCAAGGATTGCAAATTATGCTAATGATAAGTATGCTATCATAAATATTTTATCATTGGCATATGATAGCATTGGCATTAGGATATAATGGTGCACTAAGCTGGATGGTTGAATTTTCTTTAATTTATCCAAATTAGAAGAAATAATTCACTCGTACGACTCACACATGTGTAAAAATCATGTTGAAAAGACAATATCACAAAGATGCACCAAGCGCCACTGCTTTTGGAAGCGATGAAGTCGATGATTATTCGACTTAAATGGGTGTTGTATCTGCATTTGTTATTGAGGATAGTGCTATGTGGCTTGTTAAAATCAGGCGTCATCTTCATTAGATCTTATATCTTAGGGAATGTATCAAGCCTTGATCGTAACTTAGCTTAAATAACCGTTTGTAACTTACTTAACTGGCTAGATAACATCCGGAAATACTAAATATATATGGGTTGTGATAATGTTCTGAGATAATTAGACTTTTTTACTGTAAATTCCACACTATAGCTTGAAGAAAAATAATTAAGATATAGTATTTTATATTATATCAAAGTTTCTTTCACAGTTTTTAACAATGGCAAATTTAATAGTCAACGTAGCTACAAGAAAGAATTGTATTTAATTATTTACAAAGCGGTAATTTTCCTAGATTCCAATGCATCTTTTCTCTATCTGAGAGCAAAACCTACATATCCCCTATAAACTTGAGAAACGTGATATATTTCGATTAAAAATTTGGGACTAACTGTAAGCCATGCTCGGGGTGATGAATACGAGTCGGAAAAGACCCACAAAGTGTTTCAAAGCATTAAGGAAGGTCTTGATGCTTATTTTTGTAGCTATTTATAGATATTTATGCCAAAGGTAACATCAATTACTTCAAGATAACTTCCCTCGTCATAGCAATCACTTAACATACTATGAGTAGTGTCCCGAAAAAAATGTATAGCTAAGATTTCATTGCTGTGTAATGTTGTGGTCTTGTTTTTGAGAAATGTAAGGTTCAAATGAAAAACATCCGTGTACAGTGACTTAAAGTTTTATTGGTGAAAATTAAAAACACATTAGTCGAACGGTCATCATAAGGAAAAATGACTCGCTTATATGGACGTCTTTTGAGGCATACTTTTATGCCGTATCGTTGCGCGTTAGCAAGGTATGATTAGCGGGCGCAATTGTATGCTTCCCTTTCATCAGCACTTGCCATGCGGCACAAATTGCCGCCCGAGTGTTGGGTGTGACAAGTATTATGGTAAACGGCATAGGATTCTTTCAAACAACAGTGCCCCTCGGTCGTTAAGGTATGCAGTACGTAAAGGCTCACGTCCAATCCATGCAATTCCATGCTTTCCTCGATTCCTCCCGGACGCAATCTCAGTATTTGAAAAGAAAGCGGTAGGTATGATTCGTCTAAAACTGTTACCAGCGAACAGTGAGCGCCACGCAGAGTTTACATTTTTCATTTCAGAGATTAAGTTAGGAACCGCAGGGGGAGACTCGCGGGATATTTGCCAGGGTTAGATTCCCTGAGAAATTCACAACAGATATCTTTCAGAGCGACACAGAGAACATCATTCTATAATCTCGCAATATTTCCAGGCCTGACAGGAACGATAAAGTGAGAGAAATATTTATTTGAACGGATGGGTAAAGGAATTCGTTCGAAAAATATTTTTCTTACTTTATCGTTCCTGTCAGACCTGGAAATATTGCGATATTATAGAATGGTGTTAGGATGGGCAAAGGAATTCGTTTTTATCCTGAAAAATAAAGGAATTGAATTCTATGTCGATCCCAGACGGTTAAATCTCTCACCGCGTGCACCTGTTCGTTTAAGTGTTCTCATACAGGCTACCGTTGGTGGCCTAACATCTCCCAACGCATGCCTATCGAGAGGGCTTGTGATGCAGTATGTAGATTATGTATTTCAATCCGAAGGTTAAATTTGCTAGCTGTAGTCAGAGCTCATCTCGCCTATTAATTTACCAATACCCGCTGTGTTAAATCTTGTCCGTCTTATTTTCGCCTCTTACCAAAGTCCTTGCCCTGTACTAAAACAATCCCACAACCTTATTTGCGTCGGCCAGATGGAATAAAAAAAAATCTCTTTGTCCGATCCTCCCTAGTATACATATCAAACAATCAGGGAAGAGGGCCTGTTCCTTTCCTGGGGCCTTCTGAATTCTAGCACTAAGTTCTGCAGATTTGCAGGAAATCGTGTTGCGTGGAATTTATCGTATGTTAAGGGTGCCAATAGGACTTAGCAAATTTTGCATCCGGAACCTTCGAGTCCGTTGCTTCACATCATATTAAAGGTACGTTTTCATGGACGCGTTTCAGGCGAAGAGACGCGAAAGCGGGATCTTCAGCCAATCAGAAGCCTCGAATCCTTCGCGTGAGTTCCCGCGAGCTTCGCCCTAAGTTGAAATCTTCTCAACTTTCGACGTGCGAAACTCGCCAACATGGCTGCTTGCGTGAGCCTTGTCTCTGTTGATGAATGTATCATATCCAAAATTATGGAGAAATATCCTTGCGTATACAATCTGTAGAGACTACATATACCTAAATATAAATCTCAGGGATAAATCCTAAAGGAAGATAGGAGTATCTGTTGGATGGAAGGTAAGGAGAACTTCAAGTTGTGATGATTCTCAAAGGTTATAAATGTTGAAGCTTGAATAGGAACATCACTGTGTTCTGCAGCGAAAGGTGTGTCGGTGAGATGGAAGTCTCTGCGTGACAAATATCACACCTTGTACTTAATGCAAATTGACGAGTGGATGAGAGTAATGGGCTCCCGGAGAAAATTGAAGAATTATACTTATTTGGGTTATATGATCCACAAAAGATAATTACAACACCACCACTGTGTTAGTATTCACGGTCGTCACGTTTCATTTGTTTCATTGTCACATCACTGATGCAGATAGATCGCGGGAGCCTCCTATGCGTAGGTTCGCCTACGCATGGGTTCGCTCTCATGAGAACAGCCCACCGAAGAATGACGCGTCTCGTCGCGCCAGACGCATTCATGAAAACGTAACTTAAGATACATTAACTTAAGCGCATTTGATGCTTCTACTATTTCCTCACTTGCATTTTTTTCCCTTCCTATTGCTTTCTTAAATATATCTCCGATTTTTAGGTTATCCTCTTGGGGTTTTCTACCATTTTTTTCAAAATGAGTCTTCATTAACACCCTGACAACAACCTGTTCAGCAATACTGCTTTATATGATTGTGTACCACATTTATTCCCTTTATCTTTTCCCTTTCGCTAACTTACTCCCTTACTCTCCTACTCCTAATCTTTTCTCTTAGTACTTCAGAAATCTCCATTTGTTTTAATAAACAGTGTTTTCTCCCATTTTCCGCATATCATACTGAGAATAGCGAGGTAGAGAGCCATTTGAGATTATTATAAATTTACCCTGTGTTAGCTTCTTCAGAAGGCTACTTTTCAACGATTTGAAGGTTTATGTTTGTAATGCGTTGATTACGGGTACAATAATTGCATGAGAGAGTGAATCGAACACAAATATTACCAGAAATAAAGACTTAAGCATGAAGTTAGAAGAAAGAACGCAATAATTTCAGGAAAGAGGTGAGCGTCGGAGTGTTGTAAAATGAAGGGAGTAAATGAGTAAAGAGTAGAATTAACTTCATTAATCAAAATTACCCATTTCCAAACCCATAATCCCAATGAATATTGTGGAACCTGCATAATTGTTTCTGGAAAAATAACGATATAAACTCGATCCTCAATAGAGTCAATATTTCCATTCCCATGTAACTTTTCAGAGGGTAAGTTAAAGTTGTGATAGAAACGCAACATGATCGTCGAGTTGAAATGAATATTCTTCTAACTAAATGAGTGGTTTTGCACGAGTAAATTTCAGGAAAGAGATAGACTGAAGTTCTGAAGTATTTCAGTGAATTATTAAGCGTATTTATCAGAATAAAAATATCTCAGGAGTCTTTGGACTTCTTCATATTTTCGTGTAAAAAATCAATTTTCCACTGGTAATATTTTACTTGGAGCGTGTTCAAACCGTGTTTGGAAAATTTAAAAAAGTATGCATTTAGAAAATGTTTCCGAATGAATCTTCTTCTCAGCCAGGG
Organism: Ischnura elegans; assembly: GCF_921293095.1. Classification (NCBI taxonomy): domain Eukaryota; kingdom Metazoa; phylum Arthropoda; class Insecta; order Odonata; family Coenagrionidae; genus Ischnura; species Ischnura elegans. The sequence continues at coordinate 92,592,459 of NC_060249.1, forward strand.
AGTAAGAAAGAACAAGTATTCAATTGCTTGAATTCAGACCTGATCGTGAAGGTCGCTCAGCTTAAACGAAAAGACAATGTGAGAATCACCCGAGAAAGGAAGCGCTCAGAGGTGAAATCACGCTCGATTTTCTTGGAGTAATCTCGCATTGAAAATCACCCTCGAGCAGTAAAATTCTTTTTCGCGTAGTAAGTTTTAATTTGGAAATATCTTCGTATGATATCAAGGCTAAATTTTTCGCACTAAAAAAATCTACACGGTTAAATACGGCAGAATCTTTTATTTTTCCAGACTGTTTCCGTCATTTGGTCGCCTCTAATCGTCCACTCTCTTGTTACGGCTGGTAAATTTTTGAAAAGTTTTCCAGCCAATAGTTTCGGATGAGTCACGGATGAAAGAGGAAGATGGCCTTTTTTCCTTCCATTCTAATCCATGTGACGGTGCCCGAATTCGGGCAATTCATGCGCGACAAATGGTGCTCCGAAGTGAATATACATCCCTTAGCCCTTCCTACAAAAAGTGACGAACATGATTTATTGACAACAAGACCTTGACGTTCTTCTTAATGGCGTCGAAAATTTAGAGATAACTTCATCTCCTCTGATCTGATGCACTTAAAAATTTAATCGAGTGAAATCGTCTTTTAAATCGATGGTCAGAATTAACAAATTATCAGTTAAAAATGAATGCGTTTGGCAGTTATGATTACTGCAGTGATGGTAACGTACTAGTAATCGAATTATTCGGATGCTTCTTCCGCAATGGTAAATTTTTAAAATGACCTAAATTGGATAAAATTTAGTTCCTCATATTTCATAGTTGTTTTATGTCCAAGAAACCTGTGACATGATCGCGAGTATGTTTTGATAACTTGACATCTCAACCACTGATATGAAGCGTTTTCTAATTATTTTAAATTATTAAGCATATTTAAAATCATTGAAAAATTAAAAAATAGATGGAAAAACGTGATAAATATCATTTTTCGTCGAATATTTGAAATGTTGTACGAAAAGAAGTTATGAGGATAGAAATATTTTGTCTTTATGAAATAAGAATATCCTAACGAATTTTAGAAATCTTAATGAGTCCACAGTTTAGAAACTTTACTTTGCTGATATAAACTTAAAGAATAGTAGTCAAAGGTACGCATAAAACGATGAGAAATACTAAACGGTAAATGGCAAGTGTCAGTGAATGAAATAAGTCGCAGACAATCATTTCACGTTTTCTCCTACTTGAGCATCGCAAATGCCATTACTGAACAGTGAAGGTAATAAAGTAATTATAAAGTAAAAAATAGTAAAATGTTTAAAGTGAAATGGTCATTATTTTTAATTGCAAAAATGTCATGGTTGAAATTTATTTTGGGAATTTTTATCGCCAAAATACGCCCACATAAAAAGTACATTTTATCGCTTACTCTAAATATCTAAACCATGATCATATAGGATATTTTCGGAAGCCGTAAATTGTAGTCAAACGAACCGTTGTGCAATTAAGTGTAGGCTGAAAATATTATGAAAATTTAAATGTGCCTATTCAATGTGTCATCCATATTTCTCTTTCCAACGACTTTACTCCCGTTTCGATCTGAATGGTAACTTCAGAAATTATCTCAATTCAATGGAGCATAGGGCGAGCGTTGAAAACATGCACCACGAATTAATATGTGGATAGATTGTCGCGCGGGTGCATAAGTAAGGAAAATACCTGTATTTACACTTCATCCTGCATTTTGTGGATCGCGATATTGATTTTGGCCCATGTGTTACGATGCTATGAAATTTAATTACCTGAGGATGGAGAAAAATATAATAAAAGCCTATAAATCGATCAATCAGTGGTTAAATGGAGGAAATATCAATTGCGTCTTGCAGCTAGTATAAAATTGCACAATTAAGTGTTTTCCTTGTATATTAAAAATACTGTAAAAGAGGAAATAACAGTAGAGGGATGGTAATCATTCACTTTACATTCAACTACAAGGGCATTTGGCTCAACTAGATGAAAGTAACGGTATATAAATGGCGCTTGGAAAGGGAAGGATCGCTTTATCTGCTGTGCTTCTTTCCTCCTTCCTCCATAATTACGAATCTTATTGGTTTAATGGACTATTGTGTCCGCGGATTCCATATCAATTCTCCGAATAAACTACAGATTCCTTGTACTCGTTGTTCTTACCAAGCTATTAAATGGACGAGGAAGAGATCTGTCATGTCTCGCGGACATTTAGTTAGTATTTCATCATCATTTCATTTACTTCCCTCATACTTTTGGACTCTCATTCCGATTATTTTAATTGTTTAAAGTACTCTTGTTAAAATAAATAAATCATTTCAGTTGTAAACCTACCGTATATCTCTAGATTCCATTTCAGAAGTCAAAAAACCTGATTGGTTTTCGGTCGATTTTGAAACTCGGTGTCTTTCACCTATTTCACCTTCACTTTGGTCTATTCTTGTTGTCCTCCTTTGGTGCTTTAAGGTGTATTAACTGATTCATGACCACACTCACATTCTCACAAATACTTTTTGGCTTCACCCGTAGTATTGCTTGAAATATTCAAGAAACCAATCCATGCACGCGTATGGTTATCTTCCCAAAACATAGACTCACATCCGTACACGAGAAGCCTCTTAAAATCTCGCATACAATTTTCTCCTGGGAAGCCGGAGTCATTTCGAATGTACTAATGGTAGCACGAATTCTGATAAGTGAGCTGGGTGTCCTTTATCAACGAGAGCTGCTATTGTTTTCTCAACTTTGTTGTCAGAATGGTCTGTTTACGAAGACCTTAAAACTACTCTTAAGATACTAATAACAGCTCTTTCTTAGCGTTGATTCATGTCAGAGACATGTGTGGAATTTCAAAGGCAAGGGAAAAAACTTATGAAACAGATAAGAAGGAATTTTAAAAAATTCGCAATTAATCTTACCGGCGAAGTTTTGTCAGTGTAGCTAATAAGAAGGATAACTGCCTTTCTGGAGACAGTTTCAGTTGGAAAGGACCTAGTGGGATTGGTGTAAAATAGTATGTTACAGAATATCAATCTGAGAATTGAAATTCTACATGTAAGAATGTAAACCCAATAAGAAGATATATTTTAAAAAGATGTACTCAGAATTTTTGTACTTTTAAAGAACAAAATAAGCCCCAGAAGTAAGTTTATTTCTCTGAATTATTCCCGTAGTTGATGACAAAAATACTCCTGAGAATTTCAGTTTTCCAGAGCTAAGTGAATTTCTCTCAATATATCCATAAAAATCAATTGTGAATTCTGAAACAAAATTTAACTATTGAAATATAACTCAATTGCTTTCATTCAACAAATTAATTGTTGGGTGGGAAATAGCAGAATTGAGTGGCCTAAAAAGCCGCGAGGCTTAGTAAAAGAGGAAAGAGAATTTTAAAACGTCACTCCATATGCATTTTAAGGCAATAAACAGCCAATTTATAGATCATTTTTACTGAAGATGATTTCTATGAATGAATATGAATCAAGTACTCAAGGTGTTTTCATTTCTGCCATCAGCACTGAAACACGTTTAAAGTGGCGTGCCTGACGATGACGTTATCCACAGTGAGATTTCCTTAGAGACATTTTCCACACTTAACGAATCGTTTTGCAATGTGGTGCTTAATTTTCAACCCATAATCGACTAATTTCTTCAAGAAGCCAACGCCAGTTATCCGTAGCGTATTGGAGAGCATATTATTCCTTCTTTACGAAGAAAAACACAACAATTATTTTTTATTGTCCCATGGGAATAAATGAATAAGGAATGCAAAAAATATGGCTCATAATGTTTCATCATGTTTTCAGCTAGAATTTATCTCCTCTATGCACAATATTTGGAGAGAGCGATAAGCGTGTCCCCACTCGTGGCTGTTGCTAATGGATGAGGTCAAGTTCCTTTCGTATCTGCAATATGTAGTTCTTGGCAGAGGTTTGACATTAATTACTATCCGTGGGTTTTTCGTGAGATTAAATTATGAGTGAAATAAGAAGTATGAATACCCTGGTGTGTAGACGGTTACTTGAAGTAGGCGTATTGATTCGTCACTTTGATTTTGAATTCATATGGTAGTAAACGATTTACCATATCACTTTAAAGGCTACAAAGCTTTGTATATCTAACCCATGCAGATTAAGGTAGCATCCGTTACATAAGAATCGTTTTAACTCACTTGCTCTGTCAAATATCATAATTTTCATTTATTTTGAAATTTTTTATCGTCTGTTTGATTTGGTATGATGGTAAAAATAAACATAATTGTACTTTTCTTAAAAGAAAAAAAAAACTAGTTGTCCTATTTTAGGATAGTGATATTATCTAACGCATCCTACCCTTCGCCATCAGATAAATGATTCGTTCCGTTTTCTTTTTCTACAAACATTTGAATAGAACAAGTACTTAAGAGTCCCGTATCAGGAAATGAAGTAACGACTGCCATTATGAAAAGCTCAGGAAATGGATTTTGCTACGTGGTCCTGACGATACTAAATTATTGTTGTTGTCCTTTGTTCCGAAAAGGAAGAAACTAATATAATGGGATATGAGTTACGGAATTGCACAAAAAATATTTTTCGTTTTCCCTCTCACCTCCTGAAATAAAATTTTTGCCGGGAGGTAAAAGCGCTCAGGTAAGAGGAAGGTACGTATATTGTGAACTTAGTATTTCACCATGTAAACCGAGGGAATAGAGAGACATTGCCTCGTGACAAGGCTGAACATTCCGTAAAATAATTCCTTCCCTCTAGTCGGAATAAGTCACGGTCACACAAAAAAAGAGGATAAACTGTGAATGCAGTCATTGGAATGAAAAAACGCCTGCAAAAACGCCAAGTTCATGGAGAAATGGAGTACATTCGAGTGCTCATTGAATAATCCGATGAAAATTCCTTCGTTGTTAGTGACAACACCTACGAGTTTATGACCGCTTAAAAAAATTCAGTCTGATCCCTGCCTCATTGTGAAGGCCAAGTTGTATATTTTTTTAATCGATAGCCACCCAATGTATCACAAAACAATCATCCTTCAACAACGATCGAGACTTTGCTCCAGTCGGATCCCCGCCCTTTCTCACGTGGCTTCGGTGGCCTTCACAGGACTCAATCCTACGCTAATAAGGCTCGCAGTGTAGTGCGCGGCCTGCAATGAAGAGAAAAGATGATAGGCATAATTGACTAGCGCTTTTCACTCAATAATGAGGACCTCGGAAAACGAATGGCGAATATGAAAAGAGCTTCAAGCTCTATCCTGTGCACTGCTCAACAAAATATAAAATAGTGGTCTTATCCAAAATTCAAATTATCGATCAGTGAAATATAGGTTCTAGCAAATTAGATGGGCATTGAGGATTTAAATGAAAGGTTAGCGAAGACGAAGAGTACAAGTGCATTGTATGGATGGGAAAGAGAATGTACGATATTGCCGTATCTAACCACTGTAACGAATGCTCAATGGTTAATTTAAATTTAGAATATGTTTTAAAATTGTATTATACTATTTGTAAGAAAAACATGAAAGCCATATCCTTGAGGTGCTTAATGTAATAAGAGAATATCTTATGTGGAGATGATAGTTGTGAAAATACCTAGGTTAAAGTATCGTTCAAAGCTGATGGTAACCTTCTGTTCGCTTGTATAGTTATTCAAGAAAAATAAATATTTATGTGTATGTATTAAAGCATCGAAGAAAATTTGTTTACCCTTTAAAAATGTAGAAATTCATTAAATTTATTCATAGGCACGTAAAATATTAACTCCTCTCAATGACTTCATCTATATAAAATAAAATCTAGCTCTATTTTTGTTAAATTTGCAATCGCTGTATCAATTTAAGGGATAATGTATTTTTTGGACGCTAGGCCAGTTGAGCGCGATTACTGTATCATCTTGTCGACAGGTCAAGGACTTACAATTTTCCTTATTGTCTCTAAGTGAAGAAATCCTTCATACTCAACCCGCTTTATGACACCTTGGCTGCAATAAATGATAGACATCTATCTGAGCTCGTGGCTTACCGTTCAACAGCTGTGAGGAGGGAAGAAGGAATTATTGCCGTCCGTGAATCATTATTGAGATAAAACATCTTATATTTTATGAGGACGGAGGTACCACTTACAACTGGTGCGTCGGATTCTTCTCTAGTCTGCATTTTAACGATACATTAATAAGAGGAAGCCCTTTGACAAAAGTAGCTATCGATACGGAGAATTGGTATTGGTGATCATTGTAGCTTATTTTTTCCAATATTACTTGTTAACTCAGTCTAATGCAGAATTGGGCCAAGAAGTCTATTTAGGTTGTCGTTTCCAGATGAGTGTTTGAACTATTAAATTGTAAACTTAGGCCCTATTGAACTCAGATTTTCACGTATGTTATAGTGATACGGGAGAGCTATTACTAAATAGCTTTTTACGAATATTTCTCTTGAGGAATTAAGAAAATTTATTCAGTAATTGTGAATCGATCATTGTATCACTCATAATATCCAACTATACCTATGTCAAAATTTCCGCTATGTTGTAAGCACGCATCAGAGAAAGGTTAATTTTCCATTGAGTTGTATGTAAGGATATGGCGTGCTTGAAGCTGACTTTTATTTTCTTTATTTGATGAGGTGTTTGTAATCATGTCCACTAAAGCTAGGATAAAACTTAAATGATATGCAGTCGGCGCTACATTATTTTCTCCAATGCAAGTAGTTGCTAAAACTAAAATGACAGTTTCATTTTATTATTTTTTACAAGTAAATATTTTCGGGGTGGCAGAATAAAATTAATATTTTAATACTCCGTCAGCAAACAATATTCGGCTACGGCCATTATCGTAGGTATACGTTTGATGTCGATTGCAATTACAGACGCAATTGTTGCAATTTAAGCTATTAAGATAATGTGGTTATTTCTTTACACACTAGTGAAGCACGGCTGCGTGCGTGAACATGAATTCCAGCCGAATTTTTCATCCTGAATATTTCTGTCCGAAAATTTTAGTGTCCTCTTTCTGCACCACAGATGGCAATAGAAACTAAACGAAAGTCAAAACCAGTAAATTTTCAAAAGTTTCGTTCCCAGGAACGAAATGTAGAAACGAATTAGCCCGGGGAGCTAAACTCAGGGGCGAAACGAAATCGGAGTCAAAACTACTTCGGGTCGAAACTAAACTAAAACTCAGGGACGAAACGAAACACAGATAATGTTTCGCAACGGAGGGACCACGTGCTTCGCCTTTAAACAATTTAGTTTCGACCCAGACATCGAATACGAAGTAGAGTAGAGATGGTTGAATGAAGTAGAAGTTCGGCCTTCCGCCATTAGATGCATGGGGCTCTCATATTTTTACCACTAACAGGAGAACGGTGAACGCAAACTGGCCATTAGATTTATAAGCACAATGTTTTAACCCGTAGCCTGCGTTATAACGTAGGCTACTTTTAACCTCTCCACACGTATGTCAAACGTAATGGGTCGCAACTATTCCCTCTCCTCCCCTTCCATTCAACTTTTCGGATCGAAACTTTACTATATGAGCATCGGAGTTTCGATTAATTTAGTTTCATTCCCGGGAGTAAAGTTTCGTCCCGGGTCGAAAATAAACTCCTTGGTGATTTTTATTTCGCGGGGGAACGTAACTAATCCTAGGCCTCTTATTTTCGTTTCCCCCCGGGTCGAAACGAAACATATTCATTTCCTTTCACTTGCCATCCCTGTTCTGCACATTGAGGTCAATTTAGGGTTAGTTGTGGAAAAATAATTAAAAATAATGGATTTTGGCTATCCTCACGATGCACCCATCGTCCATTACTTTTCATCATTTAAAAAAAGCAAAGCCTCCCTATATAAAAAGAACCAGTATGACTGATAAATTTGGAAGCAGTGATTTGTTTTCCTATTAACAATAAATAGGTGATAATAAAGATTTTTATGAAATAGCTTAAGAAAATTTAAATACTCTAATGACAAATTTGTTTTATTTCAATCCATACTAGAGACAAACAACAATTAAAAAATACTAGTGTAAATAAAATAAAATTAAATATAAAATTCTGGCTCCAAAACAGGAGGTGAATGACATGCAGGTCCTTCTCGAGGCTTGACTGAAATATTCCTTGGGTATCACTTTGGAATTCCAACTGTTTCATAAATACATTTAATTTGGAATTTTATGACGCCGTGCTAGTAATACTCGTTTCTTTGGTAGAGAAGCAATAGTACGCAATGCCTAGACTTAACTGAAGGTATTGGTACCGAGCTATGTGATTGAAATGCTCGCTTCAAGTGGGAAAATCCAAAATAATACGTAATCGTTATCCAGTCCGGCTCTAAATTACATAACTTGAAGCCATTAAAAATTGCGGAGACACGCTCAGTGTACGTATGTATTGCATCATTGAACTTAATATTAATCTCTTTAGATTTGCAGGCCACATTTTTTCCAATGAAAACCAGTACGTAGCTAGGGTGCAATGTCAGATGAATCACAATAAGTGTATGAGTGCAATGACTTTGATACATATGCGTTTTCTCTCCAGATGACAAATTTTATGACTCGAGACGTATTTTGAATCACATAATCCACCATCCCTTCCGTAAGGAAAGCTTTTTGTCTGCATTTAAAATTTTTTAGTTTGATTTTCTGGGAATTGAATACCGCGATGAAATTGAAAAACATCCATGAGTTGTTCTCCCAGCAGAAAGTTTAGTCATAATTCTCACTTGCAAGATTGATTCCGTTTATTTTATTAAAAAATTTGCATTCACGCGGAAAAGTTTTTAGAAATAGTGTGCTCAGAAAATGCAATAATTATGAAATATATGAACGAAGCGTACGAAAATTTTAAATGCACAAGTTCTTCTAATATTTTTTATAAATATTATTATTTCGTGCCGGAAGGTTGAAGAAAAGAAGCTAATTTTTTTTTCATCAAATCCACCATGTCACGCTTAGAAAAAAATGTGGTGATTTGGAGTTCGATAACTTTTTGTCACCCCCTATTGGTTTTTCGAATTCAAGGCCTTTCGATAGCGGGGTTGATTTCCAATGGATAAGGATTTGAGCTCACCTTGTGCACAGACTATCGACGCGTGAAATTGCGAACTTATGGTTTGGAGCCTGGAGAGTGATGGGCGGTACCCTTTTCCTGTCTTGCCTATAATTTTGACCGTTTTGAGGAACTGCTGAATATGAAATGTCTGTATGTATGTATGTAAAAAGTATGGCCAAATATGTGACATGAAATTCCTATTAGTTATTTGGGAGAATACTTGGGAAGATCTAACTCCTGGCCTTCGAAAGTTCTAGGTGTCAAGAAATCCCACGCCTTCCTTGGTAGCGAATATAAGTGTGTTAATTTTTATTTGATAGGATTACAAGAAATAATTTTCAAGTTTCTGATTTTGTCATCAAATATCGACGAAATATATTTGCAGAGCCAAAGCGTTCTCGATTAATCTAATCTAATTAATTATTCTTGCTGTAAAATCGTGGAATATTTTTGGAGCTTTCTCTCAAACCTCTCTCTGAAATAGAAACTGTCCGTAAAAATATAAAAATAAAAACTCTTTTACCCCGGTAATTTATCCGCTCGTGGTCTTATTCGCCGGTAATGCGAGACCTGGGAAACTGAATTGAAAAGGGACTTATCATCAGCTCCACCTCGCATTGCGAATTATAGTAACCGTATGATAATTGAGCACTGACCACTTAGTAATTTACCTACAATAAAAAATTGGGGCTTACCGAGGGATATGCCGTGTTAAAAGTCATATGGGAAGTTTTGACTGCTCATGAAAGTCATAATATTGCTAACAACGATAAGTTCAAGAATCTTTCCTATAATCGATGTATAATCGATTGATATTGCTCGATAGTTCCCCAGGTCATGTCTGTTTCCCTTTCTGGATATCGGTGTAGCGTTTGCAATTTTTCAGTTCATTGGTATCTTTTCTTCAGACAATGACTTCTTGAATATTAACTCAGAGAAGGGTGCGAACTGTGCGGCTAACTCCTCGAGGACGAGCGCGGATATTCCCTCCGGATCCGAATATTTTTTTACTTTTTATAGATTGTAGCTATTTAACTATCCCATCGCGTTGAATCCGCTCATAGGTCTTATATTATAGGTCCTCTCGTGGGATTTTCGGCTACTTTATGCATTCTAAAACTATTCATTAATTTTTTCCTACGAAACTATATTTTTTATGATTAATGTCCCTATGTATTTTTAAAAATTAGGGTGAATACTTTTTGTAGTGGTAGAATTGTGGTTTTTGCAGAATTTATACGTTTTGTAAGGTGAATTTTTTTCTAATGCTTCTCAGCACTGTCAATATTATGGCGTTGATGCTATCTAATGATTCTTCCTAGTAAGTGGCTTGAAGTTACCAATGTATGCGTATAAGTGATTTCTAATAATCGCTCTTCTAATGGCAGTGACATTGCTGTTGAAATTCAATGTCAGCGAATAGAAAATTTCTTGAGCTCACTTTTACGACGTGGTCAATGAGTCAATCGTGTTGGACAAGGTCGAATCAAGTGATGGTCTACTGCATTAATTGCGTCTCGCGCGTGGTGGTATAAAAATATGTCGCATGGTCCCATTAACCGCCTTCATAGAAATTCTGCTCTCTCCCCCAATACATCCTTGCACTTAAAAATGAAAGAGAGCCTGAAAAACAACGATACCGTGACTTCAGGGACGGAAAATTTTCATTTCATAATTCACTCCTTAGCTCATATTTCTTTCTCTCTATAAAATCGGTCACGCCTGATTCAGTTTCGGATTCTTGGGTGATTAATGTTTTACGCTTACGTGACCACTGTCGTATTTCTCGGTGCAATCAAAACATATCCTTTTTCCGAGTTATTATGAAGAATATTACTTCCCTTTCATTTTTTTAACGCACTAATTTCTATAAAAATGTATGCAAATTCAGCGTAATTTAGTGTGCTGCCCTTCGGCAGGCTCTCTGAACCATGGCTGTCTCTAATTTATCCTATTCTGAAGCTCTTTTATGGTGTCCATGTATTATCCTATCCTCGAGCCACCATTTTCGACAATTAACGTTTGTACCAATCGCTCGGCTGCTGCATAAATTTTATCGATTCAATCTTCGCCATTGAATATGAGCCCCTGTTGTGCAACGGCTAACGCGTCCTACAATGGGATAGAATTCCCCTGATTCCAAACTTTGTAATTTTTTCCTTGCATTTTTAAATACTTTTCTACAATTTGGCTTTTCGCGTCTTCCATCGTTTCAGGCTTTGCTATTTCGCTCTTTTACTATGTAGAAGCTTTTGGTAGCCTAATCGGCCTCATTTTTATTGATGAAATTGAGAAAATATTTTACAATAGGGTAAAAATCGATCTAAAACACTACGTTTTTCTTCAATATAAAAAGAAAACTCGACTTTTGTTTTATTTTAACTGGCTCGGGCGAAGCCACAATCCGGTCCCCTCCTCCCCCGACCCAGGGCTCTTTTACATAGGTATTTAAGTTAATTTTTACAGTACAAAATATGGTATCGGTATGTATAATTTTCTTCTTTTAGTGCATTTGGTTCAGCTCCTTGGACATTCAATGGTCATTGGATGTCGGGCTGGTCAAGTCTTTTCTTTGCTTCATTCGAGTTTATCTCAGATGTAACAAGATGTAAGAAGATGTAACAATAAAGTGACAAGTTAACTAAAATTCCATGCTTTTATTTCAACAATAAAGATAATAAACCACCCTGAATTGGCCCACGGTACCAAGTTTAAATTTCGGAGGTAAAAGTCTGCATGTTCAAAATCAAGAACGTGGTGCGCTTCAATTTCATCGTTTTAAATCAAATTCATTACATTACTACTACAAAAATCTCGAACATATGATGAAGAATACATACCACTCCAGTGCCAAATGTAAAGCTAATGCGCAGCAATTTTTTTGTTTTGAAAATGTAGTCTTTTACCGGTAAAATTTGAACGTTAGACCTTAGGCAAAGGCATGGTGTTATATTTCCTTCTTTTTAGTTAGAATAAAAGTGTGGGTTTTCAAATAATTTTTTAAAAATGTTCTTTTGCGAGTAAATTTAATTTTGCCTGTTTGTAGACTCGATACTTCAACTTATAGGTTGATGGATGACATGACTACAAAAGCATTAGTTAAATATTTATTATGAGTTTATTTTACTTTACTATTTCTGTGAGTTTATATGTATACTTTTGATGAGTATAATTTTGTTGCATCGCATTCCAGTTTTTGCTCCAACCTAGTCGGATAGATAATTGAGGGTACAAATGTATGCCTTTTATTTCATCTCCTTCTATACTCGATGCGAATTCAAGATTACCTGAAATATTTTCCCCGCAGCTTTACCACCCATTCCTCGCGTATTTCTACGCGTTATTTGCTGATGTCAAGGGATGCGAACGGCTTTCCTCGGTATACTACAGTCTTACTTCACTGTCTGAATTTGTGAATTGTGTGTTTTATAATCATGATATTTTGGCGTGCAAGGCAGGTCACGTAGCCCTTGCGCTTAGTCGTGGTCATAATCGTCCATAGCCAAAGCAGAAGTGGCGTCGCATCTCATGAAATTATACTTTAAATGTGCTCCACAGTAGTGGCGTAGCAAGAGGGGGGGTTTGGGAAATAAACTCCTCCCCCCATAACTCAGAGAAATTTTAAAATTTAATCATTTCACCTAATTGTATTAATATTACTTATAGAATAGTGTAAGGATTAATAAAATATCCCTCAGAAAGTCGTAAAAATCACCATTTTGAAGCATTTACCTGAAAACTTTTCTGGGGGAGAGTACCCGTGCCTCCCGTATGCCATACCCCCCTGTATCAGTTGCTTCTAAACCCCCCCTAGCCTTAATTCGTAGCTGCGCGCCTGCTCCTCAGAACTTTCAATTTTCTACATATTGCCTAATTAAACTTATATACGATGAAAAATAGTGTCGAATTTTGCTGTCATCCTGATTGCTATTTCATCGGCAATATTTATGCGATTGCTACGTGATGATGATGACGATGTTGCTTATTGCGCCAGTATCCGACGATGATGTTGTTCTAATTAAGAGGAGACCAATAGAAGAGGCGCTACTCCGTCCCGTTGACGCATTTTTTTTTGTTTCCGCTTTAGATACATTTTAATCGGTTTTCAAAAATGCTCGTAGCGCTGCGATGAGGCCAGAAAAATTAATTAATTCTCGATATATATTTAATATTTACATTCCTTTGAAAAGTTATGAAGTTCATAAATCACGATTTTAATAATGTAAACGTTCTGTAGAAGGCGAGTTATAGTCAGTGGCGCCGACTCCATGGGGCCTGAGGGGGCCCGAGCCTCCTCAAAAATTCGTCATGTGGGGGAGGAAAAGAAGTGTCAGGCTTGTTGATTTTCCCTGGGGTATTGAGTTATCGAGAGTTGAGAATTCAGGGTTCTCATGTTGATCATATGACTTCTAAAATGCTTTTAAAAAACTTTGAAACTCAATATTTATAAAATTTCCCGGGGTAAAACACAAGTATTGTGTATGTTTTACCCCGTGCAATTCGATTGATCACTTATTGATTGATACAAATTCACAGCCCAAACTACCGGGCCGATCGAGCTGAAATTTTCGGTGGTAAAACTAAAAGAAAATTCATTGGGAGGAAAAATCTCAAATTTCCGAAAAATGCGATACTTTTCGATATATATCGACTTGAATTAACATGGGAGCCTTATGGGACTAAAACTATTTCCTTAATATCGTCATAAATAATAGTTCCAGAGACATCTTCTCCCACTGACGTAATATAGATTTTTTGATGCCTCGATGATTCGTATAAATCTCTCGATATTAGTCGAAATAATTTTTTTATATCGACAATTCTTTTCTTATGGATGAACACTGGATTTTTTTTACCCTACTTGCAAACGTAGTAGGACATTTATTGCGTACTATGTTGTTAATAATTTTTAGCCTGATTTTTTGGCTATCTCGGATTTATGGTATGTCGAACCCCCCCCCCCCAATATGTTTTTTTAAGTCGGCAGCCCTGGTTATAGTGGAAAGACATCCTGAGTTCAGTTAAGTGTAGGTACTTGAGGATGATCAAACGGTCGAAATGCGCTGTACCTTACTTAATAAATTTGTGAAAAACTACCACCCTTGTCCAGTGGCGCAGCGAGGGGGGGGGGGGTTTGGGGGATAAACCCCCCCCCCCCCCCCTGAGCTTAGAGAAATTTTTAAGTTTAATCAATTTTACTTATTTGGATCAGTATTACTTATAGAATAGTGTTAGAATTTATCAAATATCCCTCAGAAAGCCGTAAAACTCGCCATTTTGAACCATTATTCTTCAAATTTTTCTGGAGGACGGCCCTCGAAACTGCTGCTTACCCTGGTAGGTATGCAATACCCCCACACCCGTAAGTATTAGTTGCGCCTAAAACCCCCCCTAGTCTTAATTCCTAGCTGCGCCCCTGCCCTTGTCAGTTTCGGTCAATATCTTTAATTATAGCTTGTTATCAGTACATTTCTGATCGTTCTACCCTTCAACGACACAACTGAGGACTTTTGTAAATCCATTTAAATGCGCGGTGGGTGACAATACATCTATTGGCAGCCTGAAGAATCCTCGAATGTTCTATTCGTGGTTGAAAAGTCTGCCACCGTAGTTGATTGGGGTAGATCACGATAGAGAGCGTTGCTGATGGTGCGAAATTTCGTGCGTAAGTTGTTCGCGAATTAAAAGGGCCATAAGTACCCCATGAAAAGGGCGATCAGGAAGACGCAAGGGGATGATGATTTTGAGCATTTTGAGGCGGATACGGTGCTCTCCGAGGCCAGCACCTCTTAAGAAAAGTTTACTCGTGGTGTTGTCGATGCAGACGCCCTGTCGACACTCTCGAGAGGTCGGTGACTGCGGTTGGAATTAGGAGTGGTTGAAACTGGTCGATCCATTTGACACCCAGCTGACGAAAGTTTTCGGCCGGAGTACCCAGGCAGGCTGACTATAGCAATAAGAGCAAAGACCATGAACCAGCTCTTCAGGAACGGCCTTAGATCATGTTAAAGTAAGATCTGTTCAAGGTAAGGTAAGCCCCTTCATTACGTCATCGAAGAGGCGATCGGCCCTAATATCAGGCCGGACTACTAATGCTGTTTATGTTTAAACCTGAAGAGCTCATTAATGAAAGATATTCGGGTCCTTGATTGGGGTGGCGCATGCCCAGTACGACTTCTACTGCTAGTATGCGAGGCTAGCTGATGTCTAGCCCGCGTGAGAGGTGTGACATCATAGAGCTCTATGTGTGACATTATACTGGTTTAAGCCAAGTTCCTTATGACTCCTCATGAAAACTTTTGATTCTGGGAGCAATATTTTTCTGTAGCAACGCATTCTCTCCTTGCGTTAGAGGTGACCTAGATGACCAACCCGCAGTCTGCCTGGAACAATTTCCGGCCCGCGAAATTCATCAAACATATCCAAGAATAATAGTAAATTCAATATTAATTATAACTCATTGTTTCAATGTTTTACTCCAAAAATCTTTATATTAGGTATAAATACTATATGGGGTATATAACTAATTATATGTACATTCAGCGTGCGGGGTTGAGATGCATTTCCAAAGTGGTCTGAAAGAGCCAGGCATCGCATATTTTTAATCTCATTTTTTCGCGATGTTCCACCACGTAAAAGTTATTTTTTCAATACTCCAGCCGAAAGGTATTACAAAACACCTCCAGAAAACGTTTTTTCTTTTTGGCCCTCTCAAGCATATTTTATGAACACATGCATTAGAAATTTTCAAATCGACGCCATTTCTTCTTGTCCCACTCAAAGTTCTTGAAAACAATTGGAAATCTGCTCCATTAAATAAAGTTTCAAATGGCGCAAACAGCATTAAAAAATACGCCTTCGTGACCGAGATATTTAAAAAAGAGTGAAAATCGTATTTTCGATTTAGCCGGCCCTGGTGGGCATCTAGCGGGCTAGAAATGTGGGGAGGTTAGTCCTATTTGATCCCAAATCGCACACCCCAAGTACGGGAAATATCCCGGAGGGGGGACTTTTCAATTTCTTATCCGGCTATGCCCTTTGGCCGGTTTGAGACAGGTATCTTAAAGTGTAATAACATTTAAAAAAATAAAATACTAGCAAAAAAACAACGCTTGGCAAATGAACGCTTCTTCTTCAGTTTTTTTGAACTTTTGGTTTCCAATTTCAATGCACTAGTTAAAAAAGTTAATCGTTTTTGTGCTCTCCTGAAAAGTTGCTATATTTGAGATACATGTTGTTAGAACTTAGCCATCGATATATCATTTTTCATGGGTTTAAAGAAAAATTGTTGAATACTCTCGTTTCACTTCAGTACTGATTTTGCTTAAAGACTTGCGATTTTTGCTTCTAGGGGAGGCAGCTGCTCCCACCCCCCTGCCCCTTGCTCCAGTTAGCATAGACATGAAAAGGCATCTTTTATGTTCGGCAGGTACATACATATTTTCACCATCTGGCTTCAGGGCTGCAGCCATTGGCCAAGGGGACGGACAGGTTATCAGGTTGAGCAACAAGTATACATTCCTGAGGGGAGGGGGATATAATAAATTCAATTTTAAAATTCTTACAGTTCAATTTTTTCATTTTGAAACACATAATACTGGCTGATACTATCTGTTTGGCTGCTGTAAGAATTCCCTCTCTGGCTGCCACTGTACACGGAACAGAACGCATACAGGGCTAAAATTAAATATAAACCTATTCTTAAGACTTAGATCACGTTCATAGGCACTATGTCAAATTAAACTTTTTTGGCGACTCTCTAGAAAAAATAATTCAATTCCAAAATGCCCAGGTAGGGTGAAAATTTGTATGCCTGTTCTATTGAAAGAAAGCTGATAACTTTGCTGGTCAATCTGGGAAATGTAAAAATTTCCAGGGTCAAGCAATCAAATTCATTGCATAGTTATTGTTGGCCTTGCAAATTTCATATAGTTGTATCTGCCTTTAGTGTATTCATAATTTTGTATGCTCCTTCATCAGCATAAGATTATCCAAAACCGTGATATAAACCAAGCATGATTGTATCAGAGTTTGAATTTAGGTTAAGTGGTTATACCTGGGTAAAAGTTGATCTTCTCCTTCATCCCATACTCCTATGCCTTCCTGGTTTGAGAATTTGGTGTCATAATGGAGCTGTGAAATTTGTTTATGGAGTTATTAGAAATTGCTGTTGCTGACAAATAGTCAATTTCTCTTAATTTTCTATTGGGAAATTGAAAATAAACTTCACATGTCTGCACGCCTATGCTGAAACACTGTCCATCATTACTGATATGTCCAGCAATAGTGGCCATCAACAACTCCCCTTCATAGTTATTGTCAGGAAATCTGGTGGACTTCGGCATAAATAAGTTGAAAAAATCACTTATTCTTGATTTACTCTGTGGTACATTCCATCATAAGTTTTCCTGGATATCAGACAATTAGGCCCCTATTAGCCGAGGCAACCAGACGCGCAACGGGTGGCGCGTCCGGTGGAAATGGTCAGTCGCAGGGCATAGAATCAAATGAGTCCTATTAGCCGAGGCAACCAGACGCGCCACCAGACTTTCCACCGAAACCAGTCGCCTGAGCCCCGCAACCGCGCCTTCCACTTTGGGTTGCTCAGAATCGTCCCGGGGCATTGGAGTATATGTAGCCTATTAGCCGAGGCAACCAGACGCGCCACCGGTGACTGAATATTGCATGCGCGCGCATCATACTGCCCTGACCACGACGCTCCAGGCAGATTATCGACTCGGTAAAATGAATTATAAAAATGATATAGTGTGTTTTTCATGTATCCAAAAGGGTCATATCAAAGCTAGATGTCCAAAAAGGGGGTGTTCAATATGTAAACGAACTAATCGTTCTGAAAAGGACTGCTTTTTACGAGAAAAATGTTGTAAAATGTGAAAGGAATTTAGAAATAAGGGATCGTCAAATGAAAAAGGGTATAATATATAGGGACAGAAAGCCGAGAGAAAGTTAAGAAGCATTTTTAGCTTAATCTGCGTCTTATCTTAGTAGCAAGAATACATTTGAATTTGTAATGGATAGTGGATGACAAAACATATGGTTAATTCCACCGAAATAGTAAAAAAATTTGCGCCCATGTAATGATAAGGTTAAGGTTGCTAAGAAAGATGCGAGTATGTTAGTCAATGGAGTAGGAAGTCTGGAAATGAATAAATGTAAAGGAGGGGTATGTGTACCTGAATTATTTAAAAATTTAATGTCAGTTTCTGAAATCACAGAAAATAATGGAAATGTATTATTTACAAAGAATAGCATTAAAATTTTAGTAGTTGAAATACAAATACTAAAACAAAATATTGTAATAGAAGGGAAGAAAGGTTCAAATGGATAGTTTATTATTGATGTAAACGAAACCGAAGCCATGTTAACTCAGGCAGTTAATTTGGATGTGGAATGGCTCAGAAAAATGGGTCATTTAAATTTTAAGAGCATTGAAAATTTTTCATCACTGTGTCATGGTGTACCTTAAGAAATTGCTCGGACCAATGGCAATAAGTTTTGTTCTGTTTGCGTGAATTCTTAACGAACCAGATTCCCATTTAAAACTGAAAAAATGAGAGCGAATAGAATTTTGCAAATAATTCACACTGATGTTTGCGATCCATTTGAGACAGAGACTCGCGATAGTAAAAGGCACTTCGTATCATTTATAGATGATACGATACATTATCTAAAACTAGACCAGACCTTGCAATTTCGGTTAATTTTGAGGGTAGATTCATGGAAAAACCTGTCAAAGAAAATATAGAGAATTTGAAGAGGACAGTGAGATATCTACAAAGAACACAAGGGTTGGGAATGCATTTCCGCACAACGGAAGTGGAAGAGCAAATAAAGCTGCAAGCATATGCATAGTGACTCAGACTTTCCAGGAGAAATGTCTGAAAGAAAAAGTACAACAGGACATGTAATTTTGTTCGGTGGTGTGCCAATCCTGTGGTGCTCACACAAACTAAGCGTAGTGGCACTATCCTCAACTGAAGCAGAATTTATTGCAACATCTGAATGCTGTCAAGAAATAAAAAAATTGCCAAGGATTTAATTGGAGAGTTGACAGGCAAACCAGTATTTGTAAATTTAAACATAGACAATCAAAGTACAATAAAAATGATGCAATCTGGTCAGATGAGTAGGAGAACAAAACACATTGAGGTGAGGTACAGATTTATAAGTTGGGAGTATGTATTCGGAAGGATTATTTGATTTACAGTTTTGTCTCCCAGAAAATCAAGTAGCCGACATTCTAACAAAACCGTTTTTAGTGTAAAGTTTGAAAGATTCAGGAATTTTATTCTCACGTTTAATCAAACAAATATTTGATTTTAAAATTTCAGTGGATAATAGAATATTCAATTGTGTTAATGAATGATATTCTTTTAATTGAACAATGTTAATGAATTAATACTCCTTATGTTTATTTGAAGACTGTTTGTAAAAGTAGAATTAAGTTTTATAAACTGCCAATATTGATGTAAAATGTTGTATTTATTATAAAACTGGTTAAAAATATTTAAACCTTAAGGGAAGGTTTTGAAGTATAATGTAAAAATTGTTCTTACTGACATTTAACGTTAAAATTATTGCTGTGCGTTTTTGTCTAAATTAACCTGCACGTATTTTGAAAGAGATAACAACTATGTTTAGTTATATTGCTTAAAATTTCAAATAAAACAAATATTGAAAAAATACTATCATTTAGTCAATGAGATTTTTAATGCTAATCCTATTTAGGATTAGCATCTCCAAAAACAAATTTTTTTTTAATTGCACGATTGTTATGTTACATAGAATTATAAGAAAAACAATTAGGTACTCAATGATTTAAAAAAATTCATAAAGAAATGGAATTTTTCTTTTGGGGCCCGCTGGACCTCATAGGTATGCATAGACCGATTTTGTATCCACTTCCTCAGTACGTCATCAGTGGATACCATACTGTGACGTCACGTTCCGATGACGTCGTTTTTCGTGATGTCATCTTTGATGTATCCAAGAAGGTCGTCAAATGAAGATTTTGACATACGGAAGTAGTTAAAAAAAAACTTACTTCCACTAGCACAAAGATCATCGTATAGTGTGTAATAAAGCCCTTTGGTAAGTCTAGACATCAGCATAGGATGCTTCCGAAACCTCCTGGTCCTTCGCCTTCTCTTCTTTATGAGAAGACCTAGCAATAGTACGTCCTCACAGCACAACACCATTGCAACTACTGCTGTGCGCAGGGTAAGATTTAAAAGAGATATTGGTGGCGCCACCGGTGTCCTGGGCGGAATAAACCCGAGCAACCAGACGCGCCACCGGTTGCGCGTCTGGTTGCCTCGGCTAATAGGGGCCTTACTTATGCCACTTGTTTTTTATCAGATTTGAAGATGATGATAATTCATTAAAACCCAGGTTGCGCTCTGACGAAAAATAAGTAGTATAAGTAATTGTCTGATATCCAGGAAAACTTATAAACAAGTTACTTTTTTCTTTTGATACAATTTCAAAGAGATATTTTATCTGAAGTACTTTTTATGGAGTGTTAGTGCATATTTTAAAATCTTTGATTAAGCCTAAACTACTCTGTATTTTCCATCTCATGGCATGCTATTTTCCTATGATGGTACCTCCCTCTAGGATAAGTATGCCCTCAGGGTATAGCGGGAATTTTATTTCAACAGAAGACTATGCTATTCATTACAGTTCTATCCAGGGGCGTAGCTAGGAATTAAGGCTATGGGGTTTTTTAAGCGCCACTAATACTGCAGAGTCAGGGGGGTATGGAATACTCGCCAGGGTAAGCAGGAGGTGCGGGGGCCCTAACCCAGAAAAAAATTAAAATAAATGGTTCAAAATGGTGAGTGTTACGGCTCTCTGAAGGATATTTTATTAATACTTACACTATTCTATAAGTATTATTAATACAATTAGGTAAAATGAATTGAACTTAAAATTTTTCTGAGCCCTGGGGGTAGGGGTGTTTATCCCCCAAAACCCCCCTTGCTGCGCCACTGGTTATATTGTATCATTGTTATAGTAGAAGTCTATGGATACTGTAGTTCGTCCACGGCCTTACATCTTAATCGCCCTCTAGCCACTTTGCTATTGACTACAATCATTGATACAATAAGCTGCTAGGCAGATCAAGAGTGCGTGATTAATAAATTTAGAATATAGATACTGTGGCTTCATCAAAAGATCGTGCCACTCAGTGGCTGGGACCCTACCTTTCACCTTTAGATGTTTCCAATATTTTGTGGCTATTCTCAGCATTTATAGGCTTCTTGGCATTTGTTTAAATGAGATTTGCATAGTTGTTGGAATGGGAAAATGAACTCATCAGTGAGAAGAATATGTAACTTTGGGTGACTGCATTCCTTCTTGGTTTTACCTTAAAAAAATTTACATCTAAATGTAATCCACGATGACTGTATTTCTGGTATTCCAACCAGCATCAGGCCAAGTGATGGTTGGTAATTTTTTGACGACTTGTGAAAGATATGACTAGTTATCCCTTCAGTGGGCGCGTTAAATTTTGTTGCACAGTTTGGCACACATGCCACACTAGTGGTCCAAATTAAAATTTTTTATTTCCTTTTGTGAGGCTTTTGACAACTAAATAATGTGCAGCTACTGAAAATCACATGTATTTTATGCCATCATAAGAAAAATGGCACACGAATGAAACACTGTGGGTCACCCATGTGGGCCCACGGAAGGCTTAAACTGGAAGCTGATTGGTTGATTTCCTTTTCTTCAGTGCAACCTTAACCAACGAATAGTGAAGTGGGTATCTGTCTTCTCTGTTCATATTATTTGTTTTTTTTTGTTGTTTCTATCGCCTCCTTTAGTCAGATAGTACTTATTTTCATTAGCAATGACAGTTACTTCTTCAAAAGGTATTATGGCCAGGTCTACTCCAAGCATGTTGGAAGCATGGTGGAAAGTTGGCATTGTTTAGTTTTCTCTGTCCTTTTATGCTCTTAAAGGTGGACTCTCATAGATGGTACATTTCATCAATGCATTCTTTTGAACTGAAGTGCCAGAAAATTCCTAATGGAAACTAGACTTGAAGACGATGGTTGGAATATATCAGGCAAAATGTTATCGCAAAATATATTTAAAAGAGGTGAAATCCAAAAGAAAATAGAGTCATTTGAACAATGACTCAGAAAAGTATGAGCCAACTATTCTTTAGTCTGTGTTACCAATAACTGTACTTTAGTTAGTGTGGCCTTAAAATAAATTGCTTTATGTGTAAGAATTTGGTTTGAGGCTTGAGTTGCTCCATCATAGTGGCTCTATGGAGAATTTTCTGTACATTCAAATCATACAGTAGAAACGGAAAGAATTAAAATTTACTATTAAGAATGATTTATGAAGATTTTTCTTGATTCTCCTAAGCAAGAAGATTCCATGCCAATACATAATTGCATTATCCTTATGGAAGTGCCTGTTTGAAACTAACTATAAGTTAGTGTTCTCCATCTACTGCACTTTCATTCTATTACCATTACTTTCAGTAGAAGATGTCGGCTTCATGTCAGATTTTTCCATTTGCTGCTCAAATTTTATCCCATTCCATTGCTTAAATTATTTAAAGAAGTTATGTTATCTTTACTTTCTGAATCTTATATTCATTGCCGGATGCCATAAAAATTATATGGAATATTTCTCTGGAAACTCACTCCAATTTAGGGGAAATAAAGTGTCAGACATTCATGGATGGAACTTTCTCCGTCATAACAGTTATTTTATTTGCTATTTATGTCATATCATCCCATCAGACTCTAAAACATACATTCATATTACAAGGGGAAATTTTCCATTCTCTATGGAGTCAAAATACATGACTACCTCATGTTGTTATGTCATATTCATTTATTATAGAAAACGTACAAACATAAATTTACAATATTTACACAGTTAAAACTGACATCCTTGGTATTTTATGTTTTGGTTTGATATGATAATTTCATAACCTAACGCTACCAATTCTATTGATATGCTACCCTTTTAATACATTCTTTCATCATTTATAATTCATTCTCGAGGACAAAGTTAAACTGTGTGAAGAGCACATGGGCTTCACATGTTAATTTCTACAACACTGTAATATACACATTAGATTAACAACAATTTTAACCAAAACCTCTGAACAGTTTACCAGATATTCTGTGGTAGGTATATTAGTGACATAGCTTAACATTAAATAACACATGTAATACCATCAATATGAAGGTGGCCCAAGGACAAAATACAAATAGAAAAACCAGAAAATGAAAC
The DNA here is from genome assembly GCF_921293095.1 of Ischnura elegans. Classification (NCBI taxonomy): domain Eukaryota; kingdom Metazoa; phylum Arthropoda; class Insecta; order Odonata; family Coenagrionidae; genus Ischnura; species Ischnura elegans. Next base: position 92,615,802 of record NC_060249.1, read on the forward strand.
TGGTGAAATATTTTATTCAGTCATTGATCATGCCATAATACTGGCACTGGAACGGTGGATAAAACAACATTTCCCTATTCAAAAGATAGTAGGTACTTTCAGGCTGGGACAGAAGATCCATTTCAAAAGAAAATAAATACAGACCCGTCAGAACCTGTGACATAAAAACGCATGGTGGCTCAAAAGCAAGGCATTAGAGTGAGGAAAATGACAATCCCATTCTGATATAGTGGAAGTTTTCACCTACAAAATGATGTCATACATGTAGGAAGTTTCTATATCAAAGTAAGAGGAATGCTGCCATTTATTGAGTGCAAAATTTACTCTACTAGGATTCCATTCTTTTGCTGCTCTACGCCAATATTTGCCATGTTTTGAAGTTCTAAAACTTCCTGCCATGTCTATACTCAAGTTAATTGACTCACAAAAGTTAACAATTACTTATGATTCTTTTAGCATATATGTGGCTTATATTGCTCAGGATGCCGATTAGGTTCTAATAACCCTGAAATTGCCATTAAAACTGGAATGTCATATTGCGTAAACATTTTAGTGCATAAACTACGTTTGGCTTTTCAACAAAACAGAAAATACTTATAAATAATTAAATTCTTGTAGTAGAGCATTTTCTTCTGCAGCCAATTCTGAAGAGGATGAAATTATCTCTACAAATACATTAATTGTAGATCTTTAACAACTACCATTGGTTTGAAAAATCATTTGCCTCATTATAACCATATTGCCTCCTCAAAAATCAATCCAGGAAAAAAGTCTTATTGATCCTACTCTTTATTGGGTAATAAGTGTACTCAATTCCATATTGCTGCTTCCTGTAGTGTAGTTCCTACTACTTTAAGTATCCCTATTGTACAGTAGGCATTACATCTTGTATTTACTGTAGTAACCCTTTGCATGTTTGTTGATTGTGATCAATGCTCCTTCATTTGTAGCTTGCTATTCATGTCTCATATCGGACCCAAGCTAATTTTGGAATCTATCAGCCACAGGGGGAAGGAGACTTTCAAGTCACCGCTGCTAAACCTTTGCCTTATGGCAGAGATGAGAATAGTAGTTGAGAGCAAATGAATTTTGCTTGCTGTTTCCCATCTTACAAAAAGTTATTTACTCCAACCAACTTAAGAACTGACCACGTAAATCAAGTGGAAGAGAGTAAAAGTGTGCCAAGTCCATCTCAAACACCATCTACAAGAGTACATAACAACAACACCCCCTATCTCCCACGATGGTCGACCATTGCGATCGACCTGCCCTCTTCGTTCCTGTCCACCTCCTCCCCCTCCTCATGTCCGGCACCCTCCCGATGTGACACAATCGTCTTGTGGACCACAACCTTGCGCTTCACGTGCTGCCGTCCCTCGGAATCCTGCCAGGAGACCCTCTCCTCCTCCCTGACCTCCTCATCTTCCTCCTCTGCCTTCTCATCCTCTCCCTCCCTGCCTCCCGCGTCTCCCCTCTCCACAGCCAGCCTCCTCCCCTCTCGGGTGCGGTGTGTGTGCCCTCCTTCGAGGTGCCTCCTGGGGTGGCGAATCTTCGTCACCTGGATAGCGCTTGGGGAGTCGACCAAGGGCCCTTCCAAAGTGCCCTCTCCTCCGTCCCTCCTCTGGTTCAGTTGATTGGTGGCTGTTGCATCGTTGTCATCATCCCTCTCCTGACCCTTCCTCCTGCCCCCACCCCTTCCTGCCCTACCTTCTTCTGGTGACTTAGCTGTCTTATCTTCCGGGCGACGATGGCGTCCTCCACCTGGCGCGACCACCACTCCCCCTCCTACGATAGGGTGGATAGGGGCGGGCACGACCTGCCTCTGTTGCCCCACGCCTCCACCCCTGGCCCCGCCGCAGGCCACCATCATGACGGAAGGGGCGGGAGGTGGGGGCATGGGGCTTCGTCTCCCAAACGAGAAGCTGAAGGCACTAGGGGAAGAGAGGGAGGGGAGCAGGTGGAGGGGTTCCTCACCCTCAGGGTATTGGATAGTACAGAGGTCCATTAGGGGAAACAGGTTCGTGTCGAGACTAAGAGCTCGGCTGCCACCTCCCATCCCGGCTCCCATGTTCCCACTACCTGGCTCATTCCCAAGACCATTCCCAGCAGCCCCTCCACTCCCTGCTCCGACGCTGCCTGCCTCCCTTGCAGCATCAAAGAGGAAGCCAGGGAAAGGCCTTGTGGTGGCTGCAAAAAAGAGAGACAGCAAATTATGCTTCCTCCATCAACCATTGCTTGAACTATTGGAAATTACAGAGTTTTCATTGGCAATTTAAGTGATGAACAAGTGTGGCAGTAACCACATCATAAGCTTAAATTATATTATGTACATTTATGAATCTGATTACAGGATATCAATTCTGATTACAGGACAGAGGATACACTTTGTTAGTACCAATATCATGAAAGAATTTAAAAATAACCAATGCAATTAGCGATGTCTAGGTATCTTTCTCTCAACAGACAACGCTTACTTTGAACCTGAAAATTTCCACTGAATCTAATGTTGATGTATAAAGTAAATTTTCTCTGGATTCAATGACTGCTACTCCAAGGAAGGCCAAGAGACAAGTACATTGTGCAAGTTAAGAAGGACTTTGGAAAAGGGACATTATGGAGGTAAAAGAACTGGCATGGATAGAATATGTGGTCTACCATATATAAAGTAGACATCTTGACATTAGGTATGAATGTCAGGACCCCTTAGCAATTAATCATAACTATATGACTCAAGTTTTTAAATTTTAAGATAATTTTCGAGATAGAATTCAAGAGGATTTAGGACAGGGTCACCACAATGTTAACTCATAATGGGACTAGTAGGCAGATTTTGAGTCTCTGATTAAGTTTTTAGGTGACCAAAGTGATGGCTATGTATGTTTCTCAAGGAAGAAACTATCTCAACATTAAATTTAGGATAATTTCATCTTACTATGTATGAAGTTTGTTTATTAATAGTGGACAGATTATGATATTTACATTTACAAGCATAAGAATGTGTGTAGCATTTTATATGCTTTAGCTGCAATTTAAAAAATCCTTGGCAATTTCAGAAAAAATTTAAGTAAACTCTCAATGGCATTCATCTATTGTGATTTTTATTAGCCATCTTCCGTGAATGTGAATATAAATTGTTGTAAAATATTGTTCACCGTATACCTGGAGAACTCCATACTTTAAGTGCTAATAACATGCAATTCCAATGAAAAAATAAATATAGTAATTCAACTATAGGAACAAAGTAAATTATTGTGAAGACAAGATGCTTGAAATTCTTTGACATTGGTATTAATAGCTGTGGAAGAAGGTGTAAAAACACCTTTTTCTCAAAAAAAACATTTTAAAATCTACTGGTTGCGTTTAAGGAGCACAGGGTGAACAAGATGCACTAGATTGTATGAAAATAATTTCTTAGTACAGTAGATTCCGTTTAATGGGTCCACCGGTTACTAGGGGCAGCCGCTTAATTGGGGCAGATCTAGAAGAACAGAACTCAATAGAGGAATATCCCAGAGTATTCTCCGCTTAATTGGGACAGCATGCCGCTTTATTGGGCCATAAGTCAGCGACATAGACTCTATACTCGCGACGAGATTAAATTTTTTTGTTTTCAGAGTACTATTTTTTTATATTTTCCTCCTTTGATTTACTCTTATTTTTCACAAATGTTCTTATTCTTGCCCTATTTTGAAAGCTCTTGTTGTTATACTATCCCAAGAGGATAGAACTTCTCTTTAATTGGACTTAGTAAAAGACAGTCATTTAGCGTGGCCCGAGGCTGTGAAAAATAATTTTATCTAAATTGTTATTATTCTTAAAAATGACAATAAATTAACTAAACTCGCTGATTGATTAATCAAATTAATAGTTTAATAAACTTATGTTGCATTATAAACATTCTTTAATCTTCTTTCTATCACCTCAACGTTTGTTTATGCCCATATACAGGATAGTTCGCCTAATTGGGGCAGCCGCTTAATTGGGGCAAAGTGCACAAGTCCCGATATGTCCCTATTAACCGGAATCTACTGTACTAATTTTATAAACTTTTAAATCAAAACAAGGGTGTGGACAGGAATAAGATTATGCTAAAATTTTCAGAACTGGTTCTCCTTATGTTTTAAATTAAATCATTTTTTTTACATACATTCTCCCCTTGCCTGCTTTAGTAATTGTCAACAGCTATATATCAACTTCCTTTTTATGTAAAAAAAGCTGAGAAGATCTTGGTATGCTTTACTCTTGTCCATTCACCATAGACCTTATATATGTATATCACAGTTGAGTGGCCAGGAATAGAGAAGGTTAAAATGCTAATAGGCATTTTGGTATTCATGCAGAATTTTCTCAAATAAAATTAAAAAAATACTAATCCATGGCTAATAAAACAGTGTTTAATAAAGAAGGAAGTTTTTATAAATTCTAATAAAGTTGAATCAATGATTAACACTTTGAGTGCTAACGGCGTAATATTACGCCGCGCGAGGTGTTGCAGAATTTGCGGCCGGCGTAATATTACGACGGGCATTTTGCTTACATTGTAGCGGCTCCCGCCTCAAAGTTACACCGCTGGTATTACTCGGATTCATGCATTTGCTATTATAGGTGAAGTTAATGCCACAAAGTTTCCGTCCACATAATCATGTACAATCAGTTAAGCCAAAAATCTGTTGCAGTCACCTATTTTACGCAAAAAATATGTTCAGAGTTAGTTACATTGGAAGACGAATCGCCCCTTGAAAACGCCAGAGCCGAGATAACTAGAATATCTGAAAAGCATTTCATTGAAAAAATTCCCATACCATCAGTACAAAAGAAGGCTCAAAAGAGGTGTAGGGTGTGCTCCGAAAAAGGGCGAAAAACAACTGGGAAAGCTGCCAGAAAATGTACTTCCTAGCAGTGTAATGCATGTAACATTGGTCTCTGCATAGAGCCATGCTTTCAGCTTTTCCACACAAGGAAGAACTTCGCGATTTAGCTATTATAATTGGATTTTTATTATTGTTCAAATATTGATTATGATCATTTTAAATGTTGATTACTATGATAATTACAAATATTGGCAATTACTATTTCAAATTAGGGTGTTGTGATTATTTTATAAATAAATTTATGAAAAACAATGACTTTTTCAACTTTTTGAAAATTCAAATATGGGCTTTTTTTTAGCTTCTGCAGTTTCTTTATGCATTATGATATACAAAATATTTCCATATGAATTCAAAAGATAAAAGTATGGTCTTAAAACTAATGCTATTCACTCATGCATATCTTAAAAATTCTTTTTGTAACATCGCTTTGAAAAGTGCAAAAAATAGCCAGCACTGGGGTAAAGACCTGGTGATATTCACCCAGCACCCAAAGTGTTAAAACATGCAATATCACTGCAGAAGTTTCCACAAAATTGTATTGGTACTGAAATAGTAATCTGTAATTACTTTAGGGTTGTCTATACGGCAGGAGCATATGAGCCGCTAAAATAATATTGGTTGATATATTGTTGACTATCTTTCAGGGATAATTTTATCTTTTTTTCCAATACAATTGTTGAATTATTGTCTAATGTGTTTATAATTTCAGAAAAATACTACCTTCATAATTCAAGGATAATTTGGCCTCTTTTTAATTCAAGTGTTGAAATACTATAAGTGAACATGTGTATAACTTCAGAAAAAATATTATCTTTTAGCTTTTAAGATATTCTTAGTGTTTTATAAATATTTTCCTCTGTTGATGGAACGATCATACCTCATTCTTAGTAATCAGTCTAAACGTCTAAACTTTGCATCATCTTGAAATTCTTTATTTTTTAGGCTTGTGTGAATAAAATGGCTTATTATTTCAGGAAAATATGTTGTATCCATCGTTATGTATTTTATCAAATAGGATTATTATTTTGTTATGAGTTTGAATAGAAAGTAATCATTGAGAAAAATAATCCAAAGCAAGGTGAAAAATGTCATCATATCCTTTCATAGCAATAAAAATTGGTGATTAGAAATTATACTTTGATTCTGGAGCAAAATTTACTCCCAAAATTTTACGTGAGATATCTTTGTATCAGGTTGGCTCACCTTAAAGTATGGGTTGGTTGGTTTATTTCTAGACAAACCTGGCAAAACGTTCTGTAGCAAGAGACAAAGTTTTTCTCATGCAAACACCAAGCATATGAAAAATTGCTCCATGCAAATATTCAAAGCATTCAACATTTTGACTAAGTGTTCAACTTCTCATGCTACAACTCTCTTCATGCTACCTACAGGAGTTACTTAGATAAGTGGAAATTCTTAGGTTTCCATCTCAGGTTGTCCCAAATATGCTGACACTTTTGCCCCGTACAGGCTGACATTTCACAGCCCAAATAATGCATCAAAATGTCATTCAGTTGGAAATACTTGCAGAGAATATATGCAGTGGGGAAACAGCCAGAGGTCTTCCGAGGAACTTGGAGCAAGTTACATTGGTTGTAGTAGGTACCTATTACAGGTAAGATCAGGTCAAAAATGCTCCATAAATCAAGCCTGGTCCTAACTAAGAGTATTCTGGTGATCATTTAACACTGCCAACTAGAAATGCATGGACAAAATTTGTCTTCGATGATTTTACCAAACCCTTATCGGCATGGGCTCACCCAAGGGGGATTAGGGAGGACTAGCAAAAACCTGGTCATACCTACGTTCTACTAACCACCATATCAAAGTGAGGTAAGTGGCCGGCATTATGGTCTACTTACTGGTTTAAATTAAAAAGTAAAAATTATAGTGCTACTCAAAGTACAAATTCAAAAGCCCTTTTTAAAAATAAAATTTTTTTTTAATCCTTAACAAAGGAGTCATACTTATCAGAAGTACATGCATTTATTCAATTATGTATTGCAATCCTTACTTCAAGGGTGCATAATTCTGTTTGGATATTCTCCTCTCATATCCTTATCTTTGGACAACTACTAAGGTAATAAAATTCATTTAAGTTAATAATAAATATTTTGGAAGTCAGCCATTAATGATATGGATTTCTTTTAAAATCATAAATCCTAACTTCTACAGTTTGCCAAAGCTTAACCTTTAAATGAGCATGCGATGGGCAAGGCCTTCTTATGATGACTTAAAAATCCAACACTCTGGCTCAGTCTTCTTTTAATTTTCATATCAGCTAATCTTTTATCTTTTTAATGAACCATCTGTTTTGTATCCTTCATTACATGCCCTATATACCTCATCCAAGATCTTCCTTTTCCATTCTTACCTTCCATTGGTCGTGCAACAATTGTTTTCATCCTTAGTTCAGTGTTCGTTTAAATAATTAAAATGTGGTAGTGCATAGCTTTCTCTTAATGTTATACATTACGGGAGACATAGGACCTCTTGGCTCCCCTTAAATATGCCCCTAGATTAGTAGCTAATATAATTACCAATCTCACACAGCAATCCGTTCCTTGAGGTTAGAAGGAATCACTTATTAGTGTGTGCTCAGAAAGCTAAGCACAACAACAGGAAGTTTTTGGATTTGGGTATCACCAACATTCCCTCCCTACTCACATGCCTCTTTTGAGCAGTTCATTGCTGCAAAGTACCGCTCTGCTGGGAGGAGGGCTCCGTCCTCATCCTCGACTTCCACGACAAGGCCAAAGTTCTTTCCCAGCTCCCTCCACACTCGGGCTGCAAAGCGGACATCAAATGCCACCCATTCCTTAGGGCTGCTGATGGATACCATTTGAGAGTCAAGCAGTTTCCTCTTCACAGCTGTAATCATAAAATGGAACCATCAATCGAAGCATTTGGAGAGAAATACAAAATGTTACATATATATTTATACCAGGAGATTTTTCTGTGCTGTTTTCTGGTGGGACAGCTGCGATAGTGATACTGAGTAAGTATTATAGTCTTACAACCCTTGAATCCACTGTTTCATTGAGTCAAATAATAGATTGCTTATATGCCCCTCTACCCCATAACTTTAGTCTCTTATATGTATGATTATGAAGCAAATTGTCTAATATTAAAGGAAATAATTGTTATTTTAAATGATGTTTTTCTATCTTTTATGTTGGATTTTTTAGGAGTAAAGTTTACATTTTATATTAGATTTATTAGGCTTTTCAAGACTAGTTTTTTTTTACCCATTGGAAATAATGTGTGGGTGCCACTATAGTCTGATTATATAGACCTATGCATACAAATATGATGATTCATCATTTTTTAGTCCTCAGAAATTAGTTTGCATATCCACCAATGTCATTCTTTTGTAGCATTCATCAGGCATGACCAAGCTAAACTCATGTATAGGCTCTTTATGAATATGAAGTCAATCTCTTTATGAGTAGGAAGCCAATTTCTTCTGGTGTAAGATGCTATAGGTAGTAGGCATATGCATTATCTGGTCATTTGGAGTCCTGTCAGTGAATAGACACCCAAGCCATTATTACACCACAAAAGAATACACTACACGGAAATATAGTCCTTTTTTTATTGCTTTCGGAGAAATTTAAACTACTTAAGTTTAAAAAGTTGAATTTACATTAGTTTATACATATGTAGTTACTTTGCTGAAATTATTCTCAACATTCAAAGGCTCTCTAATATCCCACCAGCTTTGCCATATTTTAGCTTTCACAAATCAAGAGTGAAGAAATTTGATATGCTCTGTTTATCTTAGCAATTTGAGTTTTCTGAAGGCCTGATGCTTCCTCAAAAGTATTTCATTCCCACGGATCGCATAAAAATATGAATCCTTTAAAGTAATGACTTCAAATATAGGAGTCAATAAAAATAACTAAGCAAAACATGGAAGCCAGGTCATGTGAACTATAGCATTTCCTTTTTGAAACAAAAATGGTGAGATGATACCATGCTCGGGTGAAACCTGGGTCTGTATAAAAAGTTGTGTGTTGATTTACATTGCTCTTACTCTTATCTCCATGATGGAAAAATTCCACCATGTTGTGCTCAATTCTATTAGGTTTAAAATGGAGAGACTGAAAGGATCAATGGAAAGCACGAAATAATTCAGAAAATTATGGAATCATGAAACAAGTACATTACCTCTGTGTTTCTTCAGGGCCCTAGTGTACCAATAAACGGACACTCTTATGCGATGATCATCTTGCTGGAGAGCAGATGCAGGCAAGTGCATGAGGCCAGGGACTGGATTATGAGTGAGAAGGGGCGAGGCAGGAGGTCCTACAATTGGCTCATCTGCAACAGGAAGGACTTCCGCAGCCACAGCATCACTTGGCTCTGTGTCTGCTGCCGAAGATGCCTGAGTTGACGTGGAAGTTGTGATTGAACTAGGAGGGCATCCATCATTGGTGGCTCCTGAGGTAAGGTTAGCCTATAGAAACAGTCAATCATATGCAAATATTACCAACAATCCTGACAGAGTAACTGCTCTAAGGTGGCCAGATCATCTTTTATGTTATAAGAATATTAGATTATCTCAAGTCCATTTTTGTTGAGTGAACAGCCATTTTTGTGTAAAGGCCGTTTTACACGGTACAAGGAATTGCGCAATCTGACGTACGTGCGAAGGCGCAATCAAAATTGCGTCGTGTGAAGCGGCGAATTGCTAGAACACATGCGAGAATACGTGGATGCGAGATGGCAAAATAGCCCCTGTTCTAATTTTGTTCATGCATTCGTGCCATTTTAGAAATTAATGCAGCTCTAACCTACGCAATTCCGTGTACCGTGTAAAACGGCCTTAATAGCTACAACAAAAATAACCCAATGCATTTGCTGGTGGTGTTCAGCCGACGTACAGCAAGGAATTAAGGCTAAGGGGGGTTTTAGGCACAACTAATACTGTGGGTTTAGGGGATATGCAATACCAACCAGGGCAAGCGGGAGGTGCAGGTGCCTTCCCCCAGAATTTTTTTTTAGGTTAATGGTTCAAAATGTTGAGTTTTACGGCTTTCTGAGGGATATTTTATTAATCCTTAGACTATTCTACAAGCAATTTTTATCCAATTATGTAAAATGGATTAAATTTTAAAATTTATCTGAGCTGTGGAGGGGGGTTTATCCCCCAAAACCCCCCCATGCCGCGCCACTTGTTCAGTATCGTCCCTGATTCTCACTCACCCCTGGTAGATGCACATGCAGACAAGATCATTTACTGTTGGTGGCTGACATCCTCAGTGTATGAAGCTCCTCAACTTTCTCATATCGAATCAAATATTTGATGCTTATAAGATAAGACTCGTGATTTTTAGATTTTGATTTTTATGCTAGTTATGTGAAATTTATGTATTTTTGAAAAAAAAAAGAAATTTTATTTAAATCGCCTTCCACACTTAGCAAATTTAAAATATCCAAAGGTTCATCAGTTATGCAAAACAAAATTCTTCTTAACCCATAGACAGAGGGAACGTTTTTAAACGTTTTATACACTTCCTGAAGGAAAAATGTTTTTTAATGTTTGACCATTGTCGACTACCTACTTCAGTCCCCCAAAATTTTTATTGGTACCCGGTTAGAGCTCAAGTGCACTTTCCCTCACTGTAGGCATCATTAATGCGGCTTAACTCTCGCTGGCCATCCCAGAAAAACAAAACGTTTAAAAACGTTCCCGCAGTCTAAGGTTTAAGTATTTGGGCACTCAAAATGTGAGTGAAAGCGCCTTAACATCTAGCAGCCTATCCAGCAGCCTAGGACTCTTTGTAGTTCTCTCCCAACTCTGGTTAATCTACTATAAATGTAATTTATTACAAATTTTTAATCTGGACTAGGGAAAGGGCTATCAAATTCATGCCAACTGCAAGGTGCAGGAGAGTTTATTGTCCTAATTTTCAAAAACTTTTCATTAATCAATAATCATTTTGTTATTTTTTTGGTTGAATCTAAGGTGACCAATTTTAAACCTCGGCTAATCCACGAATCATTGGAGACAAAGAAATGTAACCAGAATTTCTTCGAGGACTTCGAGGACACATGGGATCCTGCTCTGAAATTATGCAAATAAAATGACAACCCCTTCACCCTCTCCCCTTATAATCTCCTTCTATAGAAATACCCTCCACAGAAAGAACATCCTCATTCCCTGAGAAAAAGTGACCAGCAACGCCCACAAAACATCTGGGAAAAAAACTGAATAAGTACAGAGGGCACACCCGATAAAACATCACTAACAGAATTCATTATATCTTCATTCCAATTCCTGATAATTAGAGAGTGAACCAATTACCTGTAATGATGTAATTAGGCTATCTCCACCGCGAGAAAGGAGTGATCAAATGATAATTAGAAATGTATCCGAGAATATTAAAGGTTACTCAATGTCTAACAAAAATAAAAAAATAAGACAATGATTTCTAATAAAAATCAGCATCCTTCATCCGCCAACCACGACGATTATCTCTTCTATTGTTTACGTTTGTAGGTAGTTTTATTACTGTTTCCTGTATGGCCGGTGAAATTATATGTAATCGTAACATTTTGTCTGACTTCCCTGTCTATGTTACCGTTTTCGAAATCTAATGGAGGATTTCACAATTTAAGTTATGAATAATTGAAAATATTGAACTACGGTCGAGAATCGACAAAATTTATACATAATCGTGTTTCGTAAATTATTATTTTCCTTTCGGAAAGACGTAAATAAAATCTTCAAACGTGCAAGCGTCCTCTTGCGCCACTTGATTATCGCGCCATAACGGGATCAGACACGTGGCGATGTTTGACGGCGAAATGTTGGACTAGGTTGGTTGTCTCAAGCGCCGATTTTAAATTTTACATGTGCAATCGAAAAGTGGCAGAAAATCGGTTGAAAGGGAGCTAATGATGAAATATCGTCATAGTTATGATTTGTGATCAAATGAAAATGCAAATTAACGAGTTAATAACTGATGCGTTTTGTCTTTATCTATCGACTCAACCTGTAACTCACCTGTGATAGTTTGAATAGTCGTAGTTTGGCGGCGACAATGGTGATGGTTGATCCATCGGTGGCTGCAGGCAAAGAGAGGTTGAAGAGGAGATTCATTACGTTGGGGCCATGCCACGCTTCTTCGTCAGTATTGCGAGGAACCTCACCTGTGTAAGACGAAACAAGCAAAAGAAAAACATCCGTCAATGTATTAAAACAGAGTAGTTATATTCAAGCCCTGAGTTATTCCTATTTTTGGTCAAACTCGAGGGCTTAAAAAAATTAGCCATGCTGGAAAAATGCAGAACTGTAAAAGCATTTTATAATTAAGAGTTATGGCTGGTATCATTCACTGGGTGATCAGGTATGGTATTCTAAGATGGTATTCTTGGTAGCGATGGAGCGTAAGATCAATTTTGGTCGGTAAGAACCAAATAGACGTAATTTTCCATAAAAAATCGTAAGAAAAAGCTAGTAGAAAAATATGCTTGACAATAAACTTCCTTCTACTGCCATAAAACAGACAAAATCTATCGTTGCACGGGAATAATTTATTATTTCAAATTATTACTGCTTCACTTAAGTAAGATTTCATTGTAGACTTTTTGTTTCAAAAATAACTGAGATTAATGTTCTGGGGAGCAATTACGTGCAATATCATCGGAGCCAGCTTTTAATGAATGCGACGCGTGAAGGAATGCTAATTTAACGTAACATACCTACTCGTTCAAATACACTCTTTAGGTGTGAGTGGTATGGTGTCAGCCACGGGATTTTGCTGAGGCCACGTACTGTTGATAAAAAAAATATGTGGCTAATCTGTTTACTAACTATCTACGAAACTCCAATTTTGTCATTTTTTTTCTTTTAACTTTTTTTCTCTACAATTACGATTTATTTTAAGTAGGATCCCCATAATTAACTCTGATTCAAACAGTATTATGTTTCTTAAAATTATATAATATAAAAAGACATCTTTCTTTGATTTGGAATGCTATATACATGTATAGAAATGTATAAACATAATAGTTTCGCATTTGAATGCGAATTTAGACTTTATTTAGATTTTCAGGTTGTTACGAACAGAGGTGGTTAGTGGCTTTTGTATTGTTATAACTTGTGGTAGTTTTTACTCCAAATTTTAATGCTTCAATGTAGAGAGAAATGCTTTTCATTGGCATACCCTCGGGTTTATTTGAATTTGTGGATATTTTACATTGTTGTTATATTTGTTACAAATGTGGCATCTTGGAGTAAAAGATATAAAGTAATGCATATCAAAGTATAAATTCTAAGAAAAATAATTATAAAGTTAATAATGTTTTATCCTCTTTTTTGACCGAAGATGAATACCATCGACGGAACTTAAAATTGAATATGTAAAATCATTTTCAAACGATACTATGTCACGTTGTAATGAATGCAAGAAATAATTTCTGGGAACGTGGTTTAAAGATGAAGATATCAGTCGCATACAATTCTGAATTTCTACGAAAATATGACGAAGACATTCTCTTCTATATCTCCCCGATTTAAAAATCTCGTTTTTATCATAATGGAGCAGGTTCATCGAAGTGGTAAAAAGATTTATCCCACGCACTGTGGAACTTGCGGATTCATGAAAATGGCCTGGAGAGGAATCGCGACAGTGAGAGAGGGGATCTCTTTCGGTGAGGAGAGGGAAGTGTTGGTGAGAAGGCGGGTTGCATAAAGGCAAGGGGCAAGAGGGGTTGAGAGCAATTTGGCCCGCTTCCCCGGCAGTAGACCGATAGCCAGACTCGCCCCCTTCAGAAAGGGAAGAGTAGGAGGTCCGCCCCCTACCCACAGCACCTGTGGCTGCACGTGCTCCACTGAGCAGGACGACGGGCAGTTTGCTTTCCGTGGTAGAGCTCGCAAACCCAGCAGGCTTACCACACACCTTTGGCAATCCATCGAGACCCTTGTGGAGGAGCATACACGGCGAATACAGAGATCCATTTATTCACTGGATTCAGCCAATTCTTTTGTACTCAAAGTATCGCTTTGGCTGATGAACCGTCGTTGATGGTGAGAAACCGAATCAATATCGAATTATTACATTTGCATATAGGATCTTTCGACTGGTTTAATTTTAGCTCTGGCACTTTGAGTTAGTTTGAAATTTTTATTGGAGCATCTAAAGTAAAATTGTTTTAATGGTGAAGTGGATACTTTTGTTGAAATAATTCTTAAGCCTCAAAATTATTACTTAGTAATATTGAAGGTTAAAAGGAGTTCTATACCCGGGTCCTGGCGCTGAAGCTTAATCTTTATTGTCGTCAGGATTTGATATGAAATGATCGTTAAATAACATAAATGGGAAGTGATTAGTAAATACTGATGGATATATCAACATCATCAAGATAGGTTTGACGCAAATCTCTCCTCAATTCTCCGGTCAGTTTTTTTAACGGGATGTTTGTATTTTTAGCCTTGGATATCGTATTCAAATGGCATTGTGTTGGATTATGTTCTCAAACCTCAATCAGGAATGATGTCTACAAGTGGAAATTATTTTTCTTTGTATCCGAAAAATTAGAATAAATCAATACTTACACTAATTTATACTAAGAATTTTTCTAATTATTAGGTTGTACGTCCCACTAAAACTTAACAGAAGCAGATGAGTTCATGCATAGTTATATTAGGGTACTATGGAAACAGCGGTACTTGAATGCCGTTATCATATATAAAGGAGATATGAGTGGGTGAGACGCCAAGGGGTACAAGTGATTTATTTTTTCTACACAGAGTTAGGTACAGAAATTAGGTATAGAAAAAAAACGAGATCAACTAGATGCTTGGTAGTGAATTTGATTTTCCACTCGATGTCAGCGCAGAACAGAGACTCACTCGTATCCCTTACAAACCAACTTTTTGTGTATATATTCTAACAATTAAGTTTACCTTACTCTGTTGAGAAAAAAAATCACTTTTACCTCCTCTGGCTTCTCAATCCATCAAATATAATAAAAAGGAGTTAGGACACTACCAGAAATCGTGTCCAACTCTTTGTTCTTTTCATTTGTTATTACCTATGAGTTAAGTCATATTGCTGAATTTTACTAGAAACTTCCGCTTCGGCATTTGCTTTAATATAATGAAGTTAAAGATTTTCGAATAAATAATTTTTTCATTTTATTGTTTTCAGCATATTGCTTGTTAAATTGCTGGCACATTATTTATTTATCCGGAGCCGTTTCGGGAATTTCGAATCTGGAGGGAGACGCGCAGAAATCCTTCAAAATTCACAGAGGGGGAGGGGTTAGGATTGAAGGTGCTTCCTAACTCCGCCGTCCTTCTTCCGCGCTGCGCTGAATCTCCGCCGAACCTCCGAGGAGTCAGAGAGACTCCAAACGACTTCCGCCGGTGTTAAGTACAGGGGAGTGGAGACAGATATGGAGGGGTGTTGGGCGGGGAACAGGGCAGGACCAGGGAGGATGTGCCGGAGGCCGGGGTGGCAAGGTTGATGATTCTTTTTCAGAGTCGGAGAAAGACGGCGTCGGAGAGGATCTTGGGGAAGGACGTCGCGGGTGGACGGGGAAATACATAGGGATTTAGCGAACGGAGACGGAGGCCCCCGTGAATCACTGGACCCAAAATAAAATGCAGGCACGCCGCAGGGGTGACCTCGTTGGTCTTGCCCCGGTGAAATGAAGTGACGAGAGCCGTCCCTCTTGGTCGCCTTCCCGCGCGCTATTCCGCCACTGAATTGGCGAGCTCCAGTGGAAGGGGAGTGGACTGAGGGGAGAGGGCCATTGAGGAGGCGTCGCCCCACATCTCCCCGGCGGCGGCGCCCTCTCTTCCTTCCGTCCTCCCGCCAACCCAGTCCCGGAAAAAGGAAAACCCTTCAAGACTTAGAACTATCTCACTGAAAATTTCGGGACGTATAGAGTACAACATTATCAACATTTGTCTATATCTCACAGAATATAAAATTTGGCATCAGAGAATACTGAAGTGCTTATGTTGAATTTGAGATTCAGGCAAATTTAGCCAAGAGTCGACTGAATATTCTGCTCGTGGGAAGCCCTGTTTAAACGTGAAAAAGGTTCGCGAGTTCACCTCGTGGTATATGATAGAATGAAAAATAAACTTTGTTATATTCCGCATAGTATTTATTAAAAACTCTACCCGTTTTGACCGCGGAATATAGCAAAGTTTACTTTTGATTTTATCGTGAAAAAGGTCTTCTGGATTTTTAAATATTATTGTTATTATTACTAGTAGATGTACCACCGGTGAAGAGAACACGTAGGTACTTCTGCTCAATCGGTCGTATTTTGTCTTTTTTCCCGACAAAAATTTTTGGACGGTGACATTCCCTTGCGCACAAGTTTTAACCACACATGTTCCTCCTCTTTGCTTGTTAAGGAATATTTTTCACACTCCAAAATGTCATCAACTTCTTCTTTTATATTTCTCTTCGTCCATTCTCCATTGCATCTTGTATTTCATGCGGTGAAATTCGCGTAATCGCCGGTGGGACAAAATCCACTGGACTAGGAATCAAATCACACAGCTTTGGTTTTCCGGACTACCACGCTACCTCATTTCCTTAATTCCCACGGTTATTTGCAAGTGTTGATGGGACAGCGCAATTTCCCTCGCGGTACATCATGGATGGCAACGCAAGGGAAGCAGGACTTTTAAAGAAGCTTAAAGTCCCAAGAGGAGAACTTAGCACCCATGATATTTCTGTGGACATTATGTAATAGTCTTCTCTGGTTTCTGGGCGTTTGCCTAAAATTTGGGTCATCTGGAATTGAATGTTCACTTTAAAAGATTGTCATACACCGAAAAGTAATTTCATTTGCTGAGAATCTCATTTCCTTATATACGATATTCACTAAATTGTGAAGGGACATTCGCAGTGGAGCCCTAAAAGACAAGAGTATTCGACTCCCTCGGAGTCGCAACTGCGCTGCGACATCGCTTGGGAAGATTTTTCACTCTCACAACATGATAATTATTATTTCACGACATTCCTGTGGCATCGTGAGATTTTGACTAATTCGCACTTTTTAAAATTTCTCACCGACTGTATACCAATTCTTAGAAAGAAGATTAAGAGGAACAACGCTAGCGCGCCAGCCCATTAACAAGTTTCCCTACTTGGCACCGATGTCCCCATAACTTTGCCACCATCTCTTCACTCACCTGTGAATTACACATCCCATGGCATTCTTTTGCGCGAAATTCTTCACATCGAACAACTCGTTAGGTTACGCGTGATATTTTTGAAGAAATGAACCCTAAGCAAAGCACTTTGACCCCCTTGAAATAATAGTTTTTTTTACGTTTATGTTGCCATCCAACGTGGGAGTTGAGGCATAAGCCATCTCTCCTTGAAGTTATTTCTCGGAAAAGTCACTCTAGCATCTCGGTCCCCGGACAACCCGCTGGGTCTTCCGAGATTTCCTTCTCTTCCTCCATCGGTGCTTCCCATCCGAAGTCATTTTTACTGCCCTCATATAGCGAAGAATCGACTTTAATACCAGATATCTAATATATTATTATCTGTTTTATAAATTCTATCAAGTATTTGATAAGTCAAGCCTCCATAGAGAAAGAGCCATTCAGCTAATTTTATTCCTATAGACAGAGGTAGGGAATAAAAACAATTTTATCGCGCAAATTGATAATACTCCGAATCACTTTGGGAAACTATTTCCATGAAAAAAGAAATGAATCCTCATTTTTCAATCTTCTACTCTCAATTTAAATTCCCCTTTTTGCTTCCATCTAGCTCATCCTTCCGAGGCTTATATCAACTCTTCCAAAATAAAAAAATTCTCACGCCTCTCACTCCTGGCGTGGAGCTCGTGACTAAATTCAGTCCGCTCGGATGATTTTTCGCCGAAGTGAAACATAATAGGCGTTAAGCGGAAGAGGTTTGCCACACAAAAAGAAATAGCACACATGGCTGTATACGTATTCATATGATACTAGGCATTAACATTTATGTGCGGGTCTAAACTTGAGGGATAGGTCGTAAAAGCATGCTGAGCATAATGCCTCTTCTGCGAAGTATTAAATTAGCTTTCCTGCCCACGTTTCCCTTGCTTTTCATCACTCAATAAAGAGGATTTTATGCCATCATTAAAGTACTTTCTCTTTCCATTGCATATTTCCTCGCCTTCGAGAATGGGCCATCGTATTATTTTCTCGGCCTAATGCGTAAAATCTCGAAAATGCATCAGTTCTCAAACAGTGACTTTTTTATCAAGTATTTTTGACCACTTTTCCTATGCTCTTGTAGTAAAAATAATATTACCTAATGATTAATATTACGTAGTAAGTAATAATATATGACTACCTATGTATAGACATTTGATAAATTAAATACAAAGTATACGATAAATAATATTTTGATTGAAATATTTGGGGCAGGGGGATTTACATTTTGCAATACTTTTATATAAGGTATTATACTTATAAATGACAAAAATTGTGATAAGTATTGATCTAAACCTTCGTAAGTGGCATGAAAGTGACCTCTAAACCTGAACCTGGGTCATATTTCACCAAATGCGCTATCATCAATCCGAGAAATAACTGAGCAGTCTTGTCATTTTTTCTTCTACACATGTTTCCTTAATTCAATTTATCTCAAGTGAACTCTGAGGCTATGAGGCAATTTAACCATGCCATACTAATTTCAAATAATTATTTTGTGGTGAGCACGTTTGCCAATTTTATTATACTAACGATTGTGATGGAGTAAATATTAAAGAGACCCGTGTTTTTTTCCATTTTACGATCCGTTGCCTAATTTTTGGGCCCTTTGAGACGAAAAATCACCGGACTTAACCCTTTCGCTGATAAGTGGATGGCGTCACGAACGGGCCATCACTTCTCATCTACCTACTCCTCGGTCTTGTGTATGGGTCTCCTGTGGTTCATTCTTGTTTATATCTATTAAGCGACTCCTTCCCCCAATAAACGGTTTCTCCTGAACGAATAAATGAACTAGAACTCGACGGAAGTCAGAAACTTATGAAAGATGGACGGCAGTTATTACGCTTTCTTATTTTAAACTCACGAGAGAATTATTAGAGTTCTTTTCGTCGTAACCTAACTTTTACTTCCATCCACCGAATGATTTTGATGAATTGCGGCTTCATATTCCGAGTAAATGACTCCATTATACTAATGAGAATAGTTTATTACTTATATTCATTTTATTAAGAATTTGTTTATGATGCACGGTATGTGCATCTTTTTTTGGCTTAGTCAGTATGACCATGCGGTCCGGAAACAACAAAAATTGGTCCTATGATTTATTTCCCTTCCATCTACTCAATTTTTTCATGAACTGCGACATCGGATTTGAGTTTACGACCCTATTGTTTTTTTAATTGCCTATTAGAGAGAATCAATGACGAAAGACGCGAAAAGTTTCTTGGTGAGGGGGCAGGAGGCGCAAGCGGCCCGTTGCCCCGCACCGCGACGCCATGTTACGTTCAGGTTATGTATGATTTTACACTTTCCCGGCGAACAGAATAATTAAAAATTTCTAGGGTTTCCCCGCGGGTAGGAAATTCTGAGAGCGCCTACGTTTTTCTTTTTTTTACGTTCAGGTTACCTGCGCCACGCATCTTAAAGTCATATAACGGTTAAAACGTCGCAGATGCGACAAAATTGACAAAATGGTGGTGGTGGTGGGTGGCCTCAAGGCAGCCACTACCTTCCACTGAGCTAGGACGTCCGTCATTTTTCATTACGGCCAACTACTTCCACTTTGACCCCACTCGGAATCCCAAATAGTCGCCCATTCTCCACCATTTATGCAGGAAAATCTTATACAGGTTGCGGCTTCGGCCATGATGTTAGTGTGTACCGTGCATGCAGATAATCATGAAAAATTGCTGATAGACACTTGGTACAATACCAGACACTTGGATGCGGACCTTACTACGACGCACCGTGTCAGGAAAGATCACAGTTCAACCCTCTTGCTTTAAATTGACCATAAAAAAGGTAGTGACTACATTTCATTCTAATAATGACTCATTGAGGGTTAACTTTACCTAGAGTATTTAGAAAATCAGCAATTAATGTAAGTAAATATGTCATGATTTCATTGTGAAATACGGTTGGTACTTAAATTTATTTTTATTAAGAATGATTTTATGTACCGTATATATGTATATAAAATATGGGTATTCTCCGTGAATTCGATGTAAAAAAGTTTAATTTGGCCAGCAATCAAAATTGCTCAACGTTAGAGCGTTAATCCACTTCGGAAGGCTTCTGTTGCCTTATAGCTTCATTTATTCACTATTTTTAACTCCGAGATACAGTTTTAACATCCCACGTTGAAGTTATATTCCATAGGTTGATTTTTCCGTGTTAATAGAATGCATGGCTTGTAGAGGTCTCTTTGATAAACCATCATGTATTCCCCATAGTTGCTTATTTCCAAGTCATTACGTTGATCAAAGTACATTTTATGCCAGTTCTTTATTGGCTCGCCCATGAAAGACGATACACGCATTTGGGGGTCCGTTGAGTCGCAGCCAACAGGTGGCTCTGGTTGAGTTCCTTTTCTCTTCTCCCGCGAGATGCGGTTATAAAATTCCAGGGCGACATCATCTGGTGCACGTTGAATTTTCCAAAATCTGAGTAATGCATTCTAATTAAGAGTCATCTTCAGTTGGAAACGTATCTCATTTCGAAATATTGCCGGGTAACAAGTCATCATAATCATTCATAATTTTTTTTTTTACTCTTTTCATTAACTTAATCATGATAGACAAGATTGATAAAATTATATTTCTCTTAATTATTATCTTTTGATATCGTATCGGTGGAGAGCTAATAGCTGAGACTGTCAAGCTCGACTATTTCCCAGAAAAGGCTATCGATGTAATTATACTTTGGTGAAAATAATTGCCCAAATCAAGCCTTTGCTGTGATTTTACTTTCAATTTGAAATTTAATCTTTGTATTCCTTAAAACTACTTAAACTTCCTTCTCTCCCTACTTCCTTTTCTACTATGAGAGTCGACTGAAATTTCGCATCGCTAATTTAGTGCACGTTGAATTTTTTGTATTAAAAGGAATACATATTTTCAATCAGAGATTCCTTGCCGATTTAAATCATCTCATTTGGGACGAGATTCACTCATTTATAAGTCGTTATACCGATGTATGTTTATCTATCGCAACTTTTTCATTGGCGCGCCCGGGAAAGGAGAGACTGGCATGTAATGGGGGTCCCGTGTATACAGGCGGCCGAGCGTAATCTGCTGTCGTAATTAGTTGTCGTCATGTCATTGGCGTATGAGATTATCTATATTAACTCGTAGTAGAACTCTATCACTTGTAGTAACATAGTTAGCCTTAATTTGAATGCGTGTATTGGATGATATTACTCTGCATTACTACCTAAATTAGTAATTTTCAGAGTAAGTATCACACATTTCAGTGACGAAAGGAAGCTACCTCTTGCAATTAGATAAAAAATTTACTATTGTAATAAAGAGTTTATACATATAAGACGTCGATAGAATAGGGTTTCGCTAGTTCTGATGAGGTTACCCTACATAATCCCTAATCGATTTTTAATGAAAAAAATCAGTATTTTGAAATTTGTAGTTAAATCACCGTCACAATAGTACGAATTTTGTTGAAAAGTTTTGTATAGTTTGGCATGGCAGCTTACCAGCAGGAATACCTTTCCTTGGTGTATTACTCTTGTAATTCATCTATGTTATGGTTTGACGGAGGTTTCACTTGTGAAAACCTTAATGTCAAAGCGTCACGGGTTTACCGTCAGTTGTAAAAGAAAAAAGTACTTGCCATATGAATTATTGTCTCATCCGTCTATATTTATCTATACTTTCCATTATAGTGCATGCCTATGTGAGAGAGCTAGCCAAGTTAGCTTTGAACGAGATATAAAGAGTGCCTTTGACGAATGAAATAGGAATAGTCTTCCTACAGAAATAACGGCAACGAATTTGTGCCACCGCGCCATTCAGTTATCTCTATACTTACTGCGATGGGTTAAAAAGACCGTCTGGTTACTCCGAGGGGGGATGGCGTAAAATAGATACGCGTCGCCCCTTTATCGTCGTCTACCCCTCCCCCCGGACTATATACAAAGGCAATCCCGCTCTCACTTTCGGTCCCGCAAGACAAGTGGGCAGACGGGGCGGGAGGGGAGGGGAGACTCGGCCGGAGGGGAGGGGAGCAGACGGGTGGCGGAGGGGAGGGGGACAAGAAGCGGCGGAGGGGAGGGGATGCTGCGCGGCACGACCAGACGGTTAGGCGCGACTCCGAAGGTCACCGCCGACAACCCCACTCCTCCTCCTGCACCCACTCCCTTACCCCTTCCCCCTCTAGTCTTTCCCATCCCACCCCGACGCGTAAGATCTCCTCCCCAGCATCCCCGCCCCACCATTTTTCGCCGACATAAACTCCCCCGTGAGAGCAAGGACAGGGTGGGGATAAGGCCTGTGTGTGTAGGATTCCGAGGGTAGAATTCAAGTTTACCTCTATTTTTTTTGGTAATATACAATTTTTTCCTTTATTTTTATTCATTAACCCCTTCCATTGAAGCCACAGGGCATATTTTCTGCCGCCATTACTTGGTAGTTATGAATGAAGCGGCTACGCCGCTCGTCCGCGGGTTTGAACCGAAGAGCGACATGGATGTTTTTCCCATTCCATACACCTCAATGATTGAGAGATAGACACGGCGACGTGGTCCCCAAAAAATTAAGTGACCTGCCGCGGGGTTGGAGGATTTTTTGTCAATAAATTTAAAAAGTTGACTCATGGAAAGAAAAATTCATGAATAAACTTCAAGCAGTGTAGGTGAAAACTCGAGTACATCATCCTAATACCCAGCGAAGAAGCCCTCAAAAGAAAATAAACCCAATTGCGGAAGGAGCCGAAAGGATAGGGTGTATGGGTTTCATACATAATTACCTCTATTAGCTAGAAAATCTCCTTGAAACATACTGAAACGTGGCAAAGGCTCAGAACCGAATACTACTGAAGTGCGAAATAAATTTTATTATATCTGAATGAGAGGTGGAAAGCCGTAAGTTACATTGTAAACTGTCCCGCCATTTGACGCATGATAAGCAAATCGATTGCTTATGGCTTACTGATTTCTATAATTTGGTTCTTAAGTAAACCTTAAAGATAATTTGAAGCAAAAATATGAGGAATATTGGAAACAATAGACAAGAAACATTAAAATTATTTCTCTACAGCGATACCCAAATTATGTATTCGTTTTTCACGAAGAAAATTTTATTTTCATTTCCAAGATCGACATTTTTACTCTCCTATCACGAAACCTTTCACGAGAAATATAGAAAGGTGCTATGAAATGGACTCGTCTCTAAATATAGAAATGTGCTACAGGGGCTATGGAAAAAAATGCTATTTCGAAGAGAAAATTATGGCGATATTAGGGTGACATTCAAGCCGAGCCAAACGGTGGGGTAAGTGATTTTACAAAACATCCTCACAAGATAAAAGAGAAAATACGCAGGAAAAGGTATTTAAATAAGCAAGTCGTTCAAACGTCGGAACCTATAGGTCATTAGCAGTAATGAGTATCTGCGATTTTCATCTAGTGAATGCAGATGTGAACGGGGTTCTTCCGATTAAAATTAATTTTCGATGTCCTTGTGCAGTATCAGATCATAGCGAAGTAAAATAAAAACTAACCTTTGTTACGTCTTGCACAATTTTAAGCGGCAACTCCGGCCGGTTCCAATACTTTTGTGCCATTATGAGGCTCCTTTTCCTTTATTTCAAGTATTTAAGCTAGTCGGGGTTTCACCGACAAAAGTCGTGTGGAGCTTCATATGCAATTTTATTTCACCTCACCATGGCTACGGGATTTAAGCAGAGAAGTAGTTTTAGGCGGATTAATTTTTGGAGGGAATGGGTGATTGTGAATTGGGGAGGAATTAGCACAGCACCTTCGAATCGGTTTACGAGAGTTAGGGAAGGGTGAGGCTGAAAGAACTGAAAGAAGAACAATCAGCAATCGCCCTCGTTCGCCACAGCTTGACTTGGCTCAACTTGGTATGACTTTAAAACATGAGATGTGCGTCTAGCGGTTCACAAAAATTATAATCTGCGTAATTCGACTTGGAATACACTTTAATATAGAAAAAATCACATATTTTCTCTTTAAAATAGCCAATGGAAAGTTAGAATGTTATATCGAAATAAGATAAACCGTGAGTAGTCCTGGCATTCCAAGCATGATAAGCAAATCTATTTCCATATAGCCGCCGATTTTAATAAATTGCCTGGAATCGATTTCAGAATTACGGTCTTATCAGACTGAAATATTTCACACGGAGATCTAGTTGATATTAAGTTACTCCGAGTTAAGTGTTGGTGAGTTCGATGTTGTGGTTAAGTTTATTCGCTCGGATGGGCATTTCTTCCTCCTTCCCAGTGTTCGCATTTCCCGTCACTCCGGCCGGACTCACGAAGGAAATCGGTAGACATCCCTCGTGGCATGTGATCGCTGCGGGAAACGCCGCTCCCGGGCGCCTTTTTTTCACTGCAACAAACGGCAACGGAACCCCCGTCACCCGGAACGAGACAGATCCCCCAAATGACAAAAAAGCATCGGGACACTTGACTACGAGACGCAAAACTGTCTCTTAAGGCCAGTTTGCGAAGTAGAAAAATAGAGAGTATATATTTACTCTAGCTTTCGTGATTTTTATTATCGTTGGTTCAATATCATATCAAAATAGGCTAGTTTTCGAATGTAATTTTGTAGCCGATTTTTATGAAATTCGAAAAATAACCAGACTCGTTTTTTTCCATTTCCCAGTCCGTCGCCTACTTCTCAATTTATTCGTGGAGAAAAATCACCGTTCTCAATACTCTCGATGAAAATTTGATGACGTCACAAACTCATGCCGAGTAGTTCACTGCTTTTCAGCTACTCCTCGGCCTATGCACACATTTCACGTTGTTCGTTAATTTTTTTTTGCCCTTATGAGTCTTGTGGATGAAATGAAGTGGCCTCAATGAAAAGTTAGTTCAACCTGAACGAACTTGCGAGTTTTTTTATTTTTAAATTACTAGAAAACGGCTACAGACTACGAGAGAGATTTATTTTCGTCGTAGTGTATCGTACCCTTCCATCTAACGAATTCTAGTATTGCGACCTCGGGTCTGAATGACTGATCCCATTTTCTATTTTTATGCTTACTGCATAATCCATTTTATGAGAGAAACCATCTTCTTTCCACTGTAATTACCGATTTTTCCTGTGTTATATTTGTCAGATTGGCGTTTGAAACAAACTCTTTCGGTGATGGCCAATGGCCGATGGCCGATGGCCAATGGCCAATGGCCAACAGCCTTCGAAATCCCCAAAAATATCATCGAAGTTGTAGGTGGCTAGGGAAAGAAATTGGACTCCTTATACATGTTGTGTTCAAAAGAAGCCCGTTCAAAAGTTAAATATACTCTATTTCATATCTTATCCAACAGAACTTTTCAAATTTAATGTTAAAATAGTATCTCGCTCTTTCGGTGCTTGAACTCAAAGGTTGGTTTCCAGTGACGCAGCGAGGGGGGGTTTTGGGGGATAAACCAACACCACCTAGACTAGGTGGTGTTGGATAAACCCCCTCCAGAGCTCAGACAATTTTATAAGTTTAATCTATTTTATTTATTTGGATTAATATTTCTTATAGAATAGTGCAAGGATTAATAAAATATCCCTCAGAGGCCGTAAAACTCACCATTTTTAACCATTTATCTTAATTTTTTTCTGGCGGAGGGCCCTCGCATCTCCCGATTAACCTGGCAGGTATGCCATACGCCCAGGCACCCAAGTATTGTTTGCGCCTGAAACCCCCCCCCCAGCCTTAATTCCTGGCTGCGCCCCTGTTGGTTTCCACCCCAGGAGTTCATCACAAGCTAAGCTTGAGACGTGCCATAATCAAACATTGAGGGTATGTGGGCCACATTCTTTCTTTTGGCCCACTTCCATGTGAGACCTTTCACTAGGGAAGTTCAAAGGTTTACAAGGATTGGAACTCGGCACCCTCATCCAGCGCTCTATCAACGTCACAATACTGCCCAGTGTAATGGGCAGAGTCAAAATATAAACAAAAGCAGTCGGAAGGAGGCGTTTTCGAGGAGGAGAGAAATGATGGCCGCTCTTAAAAGAATGCACGTAAACCACCGAAAAAGAGTTGACAGTAATTGAGCTGTAGCGTAGGCTAAAAGAAGGAAGACTCAGAAATGGTTCAATCGTCTTGAAGAATTGTGAAGGTGCAGTGGAGGGGAAAAGTATACCAGTCGACGTGGTCGAGCTACAAAGCTACGATCGCCTCTTCTTCACGAAGTCATTTTATTTTGCAGAAAAAGTGCAGCACTGCAATGGGAAATGCCGTAATATGATTCCATTGTAGACCAAATGTATAATCGGAAGAGATGGATTTAATCAAAAACGAACGGTAGTTTCTGAGAGTCCAAAGAGGAATCGATACGGAATGAGAATACACATCTGCTGCTCTATTTTTATGCCCGACGTCAATCTAAACCAAAGGATGCAGCACTCCAATTTTGACTGTTTCTCTTCCCACACCACAAAACTTGAAAAGTTCCACAAAAAAATTGAAACCATCTGCGCAATGCTACCTCTCTCAAAATAATGTCAGATTAATCACTTTTTTGAGTTCAGCTTTTGAGGCAGCGATATTTAAATATTTAATCGACCATTTTTAAGTGTTGACAATTTTTGTATCAAAGAAGGAAATATATTCGCTAATTATTGATTTTTTTGAGTGCATATTAAAGACTTTACAGATTTGATAAGACAAAATATTCCCAGGAGTTTCAGAATGAAACTAATATTATGCATCTTAGTCAAATTTCCATATTTAAAGGTATTATTATACTTCACTGAGTAGCAGCGATAGAATATTGTTTGAAGGTCATTGGTACAACATTGGAAAATCAGAAGGAAGCAGTATTAAGCAGTCATCTATATGACCTATGCCTCGTCCCCAGACAGCTTTAATTAAAGGGCTTTTGGCGTGATTTCGGTCACTATCGGTCGGTATTACGTCCAGCCGTTGTAAAATGGGTCGTAGCCGCTATTGATTGCCCCACTTAGGACTCGGAGACTAGAAAATAAACACTGTCATGTTTGTAATTTTTACGTCAAAAGAGTGAAATAAGACTTAGTGAGACAGAGTCAAAATAAAATACTTGATTTAAAGCTGAGGTATTCGGTGAGTCGAAACCCTGGTGAGTCGAAAAATTACAGATATTACAATTTTGCCATTATAAGGACATAAAAGTTACAAATTTATCTGTAAAAGAATACTAATGATAGCCACGAAAATCTCATTTTTACGATGGTGAGAAGATGATGCAAAGAACCCAAAATTGGGAACAGAAAAAGAGAAACTATGCCTATGAAGTTCAAATAATAAATACAGTAAATAGTTAATACAAAGTGCTGTAGAGATTCAAAATAATGATGATATGCAAATGGCACAAGAAGTATATTTCAAGAAGTAATTCAAGCCAACCGATCAAGTATAAGGGAAGTAGATAACCCAATACATTTGTACACTATAAAAAAGTTAATTATGTAAATAATGCATTAGTAGCCTGGTATTCAAAGGAATAGAGATATAAGACGCTACATCAATAAAAACTCTCTCAAAATATATCTGAAAATCACTTTATACACCGTGATTTAGAGTTAAAAAAGCGTTCAAACTAGGAATGTGTTCTGCGAGAAATCTCTTTCTCGATCGGAAATTTTACCGTCTCCCCCAGCAATCCAGCTTTAAATTAGGCTTTCGCGTGGATATAGCATCCCAGACGGTGAAGCTATTTAGGGAATATAACCTGAGTTGTAAAGTAAGTAGTCGATTCTGTCTGGGAATTTGGACTTGAGGTCACGAATTCTCTCTTCGTAGAACTCAAAGAGAGGAGAGTGGAAAATTCTCGCATCCCTTGATTCCAACGTTTTGGCGCCAAAGCACTGAGCTCTTTATGACCACTCTTTTTTGAGAGCTCTTCTTTTGCTTCGGAATATAAAAAAACTCCTAAAGTCTCAAAAATTCGCTCGTGACAGGCTTGCAGCTATAAACAATCGTCTTTCTCAACATTTATTATGTAGGACGAGTCATAAGCTAAAAATTACGAGTTCGTCCCTATTATTCATATGGCCTTTCCCCAATAAAACATTTTTGCAAAGGTGACATAAATTATATACACAAATAGTAATATACATCTAAAAATGTAGCAAACGAGAGATGATATGTTGCCAATAGCGGTAATTTTACAGAAAAATAATTTTAAGCTTTGAAAAATGATCCCTTTCAAATTAGGTCGGCCATGAAGAGGCGATTTATCAATCACAACGAATTCTCTGATATTGCAGCATGGTCAATCACTGCGAATTGGCGAAAGCTCTTCTCAAGAAACTAATGAAGAGATTGAAGATTTTTCTGTGCATGGGCATTTTATGCCCATGAGAGCAGTAGTTGAATATTGTAATCGATGACCGGTTCCCTTGCATTCTGTTGGCGTTTCATTACGACTTCTTCGTATTATCTGTCCTTAGATGCCTTGCATTTTGGCAAATGATCCTTAATTGTTAGAAGAAGCAAGGATTATATTTTTCTCTTCATTTTCAAGAGCAATCTGTCTCTTGGCCATATGGTGTAGTAATGTATGTCCTTCTTCATTCCCTGTGCAACGTTTTATCCTGAGAGATGGCTGTCCTAAACCTTTCAGTCAAGGAGTAGAATCGCCCTTTTGGTAATGTTCTCGCCACCCTCGAAATCTTCCCTCCTGCCAGCCGCGAGTTTATTTTCACTCCACCCTTTGAGCAGTTCACGCTGCTGGGGTAGTTGTGTCACACAGATCGCGACTAGAGGGCGTAACGGGCGGCATGCCAGCTTCGCTCCCTAAATCGCGAATGTGTCACGAATGAAGGTCGAGGCACGGCATTAAAATACAAAGGTAGTATTGCACACACACTATAGAGCAAAAACTTAAGAAATTGCAAGGTCGGGGAAAAAGCACATGAAAGGATGTAAAATTCCTAAGCTGCAAGATAATATGTTTATTTTTCAGTGTAGTCACCCTTAAGACAAACATTACGCCCACCGAATTACCGCAGTTTTTTCATTCAGTCCCAGAAAATTTCTACTGACATTTCTCGAATCCAGGACTTGTCAGCTGCTTTAACCTCATCTCCCGCGATGTAATGATTATACTTGAAACCGCTATTAAGTAGAAGAAAAATTAAAAATCGCAAGGCGCAAGATAGGGCGAGAAAGAAGGGTGTGTAATCAGTTCAAACTTCACATTTCGCACAGCCTCTTTAGTTGCACTCAACATGAGTGGACGAACGTAGTCTTTTTGCAAGATTATTGCACCACCGTGCACATATTTTACTGCATTCATATTGTGTGGAAAAGCCGACACTTTCCTTAAATGTTCCAACATCGTTTGCGATCCGCGGTTCTTACGTGTTCCACGATGTTGTTTTTTCCGATTCTACAAATCCATGATTGACTTTTCAAAGAAAATTATTATACATTACTGCCTTACGCGTTAAATTATTTCCTTTAAACCGCGTTGTATTGGTTGGTCGATGCATATAACATTAGTCTAAACGACTTTAAAATATCTCGATATGGTAAAATAGTGCTTATTGACGTCATATTATACCAATTGAACATAATGTCGGCCTTCTTTAATTTTCTCCAATAAGTAAAACATACTTTTTCTCTCATTGATGTTAAAATTTACTGTATGTCAGCGTTTTCTATAATTTATTATTAGGTTACCTTCCCCTTCCATTTATGTTTTAATTATACAACTCTTGCCAAAAAATAATCTTATTGTTTCTGTCTTAATGTAAATCCAAATAATTTATAACATTGTGAAGTTTTGAGGTTTATGAAGGTGAAATTATATGAAATGGTCATAATATCATTTCATAAAAATGTGGTGAATGAGGCTGGAAATGATGAGTGCATGCTTCAATGACTTTCTCTGGCCGAGTTGGAAATACTTCCCCTCCGTTGTCAAATTACAATTCAATTATTCACAAAAGCAAAGAATTTGTAACTTTTTATGAAGGAACGTATAATAAACGCGGACGCCCATATGAAAAAGAACGCCCAAACGAAGCGAACACCCAGAGAATACGAATGCTCTCCTGAAACCGAACACCGAGAGGAAACGAACGCGTAGATGAAAACGAACGGCCAGACGAACCGCTTTTCAGTTAAACTTTTCATTTTCGTCTGATTGTGGGCGTTCGCCGTTCGTGCTGACTCGATATAAGACAGAGGAACATTCGATAGAATGAAGGCTAGGGGCTCGGTGGTGTGCGACACGGTGTTGGCGGCATTTTATGGTTTGCATCTTAACCTCCATCAGTTGTAACTACAAGGCACTTACTGGAGTAACCGCGTGATTGTGCTGCGGTTCAAAATACCTCCAGGTGAGCATACCAACTTGCCCGAATACTCCGCTCGAGTGGATAGCAGACATTAACAGCGAAAAGAGTGTTTTAGAGAACTTCTCTCTTTTTCAAATCGGTTCATTTAGTGGAATAGTTCGCTTTGGCAAGTCGGTTTATTATGACCCATCTGTAATAAACAGCTGTAAACAACGATAAATCCCAGTAGGAGTTACTTTTTCAGCAGTTAAAATTTCGATTATGTCACGCTATTTATCTCGCGTTGACATAGTACTAGAACATTACTCCATACTTCCGCTGATCAAAATACACTGAATTTACTTAAAGGCCTTTTAATTGCGTATGCGTATAGAGGGGGGTGTCAATTCCAAATGCCGACTGGCGCCCTTATGAAAGTTATTTCGTTCGCGTTCTACAAGCATGTGTGCATTACTTTTCAGCTTATACTCGTACGAGTGCCTACGCTACGAGTGTTTACGAATGGAGATGACTCAAGGATACACCAAATAGTAGATAATAAGCTAAATCTATTTGTTCAGGGACGAATGTTGATTTTCAACGAAGCACTCATCGAAAAATTAATTTTTCTAATGGATAAGACGGGTCATAATAGAGAGAACTTTAAAAACGTTTATTTTTGGCTTACAAGGAAGAGAACTACCTAATAACCTTTTAAGACGGTATTTTTGAACAGATTACGCATTTAAAGCATATGTAAATTCGTGATCGAGGTTGAGAGTTGTAGTTTGACTGAGAAGGGGTAATCGAGCAAATGGTCTGAAAGAATGGAACAGGATGAGTGGAAAATGGCGGAACTGATATGGCGATGCTTTACTCGAAGGAACAGCGAAATAGGAGTTCAGAGAAAATATATGGAAGGAAGGTCATTGTTGGTGTGCAGTAAGCAAAAGCCGAAGCCAGAATCTGTACCCAAAACTTTGCAATTATGAAGAGAAATGAAAAAATATACCTAATGAAATACTTTAAGATAGGTTTTATAAAAATTCTGATACATTTTCGTAAGAATTAAATTGAGAAAAAAATCCAACAGGTATAAGCAACGTCTAAAGTAATGTTTTCGATGTATTCAGCCAATCAGAGCCATGGGGCCCATCTCTTGATCTTGCCTTAATCAGGTTCAATTTTGAACGCATGCGCAGAGGCCGACTATCCCTCTTGTTCACATTAATAATGAGAATGAGAGGAAAAGAGAGATGAAGACTATTATTTTTAGTTTTTCCGAAAACGAGTTGTCTGTAGCATCGGGTACATCTCACCCATGGTGAAACATATTATTTTAAGCAGAATAGGATAAATTCTGAATTGTTGCAACTCGCTATACGGTCCGGGCTATAAAGGAATCTATCTTGGTTATAAGTTAGTATATACTCACTTAGTACATAAGTATGTTTATACTTACTCTAAGGTCGCACATATGCAAAGCTTTTGGTATGGTTCAGCGGTTTCGTTTTTTGTTTTTTAAACGAACTTTCATTGAAGATGGAAAGCTGAGGATTCTTATCTATGACTGAATAAACAAAGTTTCTATTTACATCGATCAGTTTTCCTTTAACCTTCGTATTCATCTAAAAATCACATTCCTAACTTATTTATTATATTCTCTGGAATCAACTGTAGTATATTTCCTGGAAAACGAGTAGTTAAAACTACAAAGAATGAACGTAACTGTAAAGTAATATATATTCAATTTAATTTCGATAGAGTGATGGACGTGAGTAACTAAAAAGCTTCCCTTAAGTGATATTTTAAAAATGTTGTTGGGAAAGAAATAAAATAGGCCTTTCTATTTATTTTGCCTATACATATCTAAAACTCAATATAATGAATCGAATATAATGGGAGCGGAAAACATATTAGCAATGGTAACAATTTGTTACTTTCACAATTTATTAAAATAGTACGTGTGTTTTCGGCTATCAAGTGACTATCAAGTACATAAACGGCAATGACTTGGTAGCCCAAACTGGTCATAATTTTTTAAATAAATTGTGGAAGTCACGAAGTGCTATCCGTGATAATATGGAGACCTTCCACATTCAAGCTTCTAGTTTCGATTTAAATGGGAAAAATTTTGGCTAACACGGACAAAAGTAGACGGAAGAATAAGATAGCTAACGTCCGACGGGCACAGAAGGTAGGAGACAAGTGTTACACCGAGTTCTACCCCGGTTCCGAGACACTGACCGGCATTAATGCGGCCACGTGGAAAATGACTGAACAGATATGGCGAAGCTTTATTCAAGTGCACACGGCTAAATAGGAGGATAGGTGAGCAGACGGAGTGGCAGACGACGACGCTGGTGCTCTCCTCGTTAGCATTCCCGGCAGCGCGCAGTCTGGTGCTCGGAGGGAGAGGGAGGTGGGGGAAGGCCGCCGGAGAAGGGGAGACGGGGGAGGAAGGGAATATCTGGATCGCTTGAAATACACGGTCGGGATTCCCGTGGCTGGAGAAAGGGAGGAAGAGTCGCTATGGATGCGGTCTGGAGACGGAGAAGGTGACGGGATATGAATCAAGACTAATGAAGCACGGATTAACCGAATTCCCGCAAAACTTGTGAGGGTGAAAAAATTTACCCAGCCTCTTCTTGTGCCCTCGCGAACCTAAATGTATTGAATATTTCTGCATACATCTTGGATTGCATCGAGTCGAGGTCGGGGACGAGTCAAGAAGTCGGAATCGTCGCCAGACACGGGGGAGTCATTAGTAAAAATGTCATTATTCGTCGTTGCGTTAAAAATCAATCAAGAATCAATTTGGAGCACACGTTTTGAGGAATAGGAGCCTATAATGGAGGGTAGAGGACAATCGGTTGAACAGGTTGTACGAACTATTTCTTGAAAGGGTTTTTGATGACTTGGTCGTCAAGTTATTGCCACTTTTTTCCACAAAAAATACACCTTTTTATCGTAATCTACCAATTTGAGTTTGGTGATTCTTAAATATACATCTGCTAATGTGCATCCGAGAAAAAATGTAAGCCATAAGGACAACACAGCTAATACCGAAGGATAAGAAATCGCATGACCAGAATTATGCCAGTTTATGATGATTTTCCTAACCTAATAATGTCTACCTATTGGATCATTGACCAACGACAGAATGGGCCTACTAAGTTGGATTCGGCTACTTTCATAGCAACTCGTTTCAGAGCTACATTTTAGTTACTCAATGTGCCACTCTTCATACATTTCATTTTGAGTTGATGTTTTCACCTTTTTTAACAGTCAGGCTTTAAGTATTGAGTAATAATAATAAAGAGGCTTAAGAAACGTCAGCGTATTTTCTTGCCTTTCCTGAATAAAAATGCTCAACAGAAATTTGCATGACAATTTAGAAACACTTTATCCTATAGATTCTAACAAATTAGACAAATATGAATGTTTTATTTTTAATGTATATACCAGGTATTCCAAACAAATCAAGCTTCAGGTTGAAGCACTGAGTGGATTAAAAGGGTGACTTATTTCATGATAAAACCCAGAGTCTTACTTCAAATCATAGATGTATGTTTTTCTATTTGTTGAGTTCATGGAAATGAAATGGTCGGGAGGGCGCGCATTGCCAAACCCTGCAGAAACACAATTGTAACTTTTTTAAATCATAAAATGGTACTGTCTTGTATATGTATGTAATCAGTTTAAATAAGACATTCTTAAACTTTGTATGTGACTTGATTGTTTTTGATTTCAATAAATGTCAGGGTAGCTCAATATATCTTTTGTGCCCCCCCTTGAGTTTTTTCTGTATCCGCCACTGCTACCATGAGTATACGCAATGGCGATACAGGTTATTTCAACTTTCAGATTCTTCCTCTTTCACCAGAAGGAAAGTTAGCAAAATAAATTTGGAGCATGCTCTTATGCTTTTACATTTTACCAAAGAGAGAGAAGATTAATTGATGAAAATAATTCACTAAGAGCTATTCCTCTTCGGTGCTGATTTTTTTCCGGTTGCATATATTGTTTTTCTTTCATTTTAAAGACTAGTACAATCAGTGGGAAATACTAATGACCCAGAACGCTCCGAGTAATCTTGCGGCACGAGATTAATGATTGCTCCGCAGCCGCCTTGCGCTGTTCGCGGTTCATTTCCGTTCACCGCGTGCTCTGATTCACACTCAACGCGTGAAAAACACCTCCAACCTTGCTTTGGCGTAGCAGGGGTGGGTACTCGGATTATGTCTGCACAGGAAAATGAGCTGACAGCATTTAAGGGTGTAATGTAATCGTACCTGAATAAAAATCAGATCCTAATGACAGAAAGAGCTCGGAGGCACTCATGGCAGCTTAATATAACATCAATTGCTAATTTACTCTGAATATGTAAGAAAAAACTGATTTAAAGCCGTGTAAAAACTACTCAAAGAGATTCGCAAAGAGTGAGCTTAGGCTGAAAAAGTGTAATTAAAGTTTTTTTCCAGGATAATACCTCACGCATTAATAGCTGAATTCGCTGTCATTTACACAGTTAATCAGTTTATCCCATCAAGTTTAAGCACACTCTTTTGCGTATAGAACTATGTTTTCACGGAGAATAGGTCAGTTCGTTGTTGAGGTTTTATTTATTTTGTTAAAATATATATCTATTCTATTATAGAATTTTGGAATGAATCGATAGAATGCAGTGTAACCCTGTATTAGGCGTAAAACTTACAAAATAGCTCCAAAAAATTATCTTGAATTCAAATTATCCGTACAGACGAGTGAAAAGAAGCTTTTTTAATAAAAAAAAACTAAAATAGCGTTTTTTTACGTTTAGACCAGTTCCAAAAAAATTAAATCAACTCAATCCTAGAAATCTCAAGTTATCTGCGTAAGAAAAGGATTGTTTGTCCAATTTGTGTCTTGAATAGAAGAAATTGTAGAAAATGGGCTGCAAAATTTCAGATTATTTGATAAGATTATTTGTTACGGAGAATATAAAAAATACATTATGCCGGCGAATGAAGAGATGATGCTTGAAAGAAATTAGTTAATTACTTTTTTTTGGTATTGATGCTCATTAATCATAGTTGGTAGAAATAGATGGCGCGGAGCCGTTCCCTTCTCAATAATGCAACCTCGGTTGCATGAATGCGATTAAAGAAGGAAAACTGTGCACGATGGCACGCTCATCACCCCTTGCGAACATATAAGCTTTAGCCACGTGTAGAGGTGACCTTTGCTGCCATTATCGAATCCCCAGACAGAGAGTTCGTGAGAGAATGAGGCAGGGTAAGGGAAGAAACAAAACCTCCCGAGTCGTTGAGGACGCTAAAAAGGGTTCAGGGTGGAAGAGCCCTGTACCACAGGTTCCGTGTTCGGTTCCCGACGGAGTCAAGTTCATGTGGCAACCTCAAGTCCAGCCTCTCTATTTTTCATGCTCAGACGTGCATGTGCCGGGTACCGTCTGCCGAAGCAGATGCTATGTGACACCTTACGTCGCTTCAAGCGGATAATTTATTTTGGCGAAGAATTTCTGCCCGAACCCCTCGTCTACTTCATCTCCCCATGGTGGTCCGAGGCGTCTAGCACTTGCGAGTCACTCGAGACTTACTGGCGAGACTTTTAATTTTCAGAGAACTGGAAAATTCAAAGCCCTTCAAAAAGTTTTTCGAAAGAAAAAAAGTCTATCAATGTTGGGATGAGTTGGACACGAAAAATTTGAACAACGGATACCTCTGCGGCTGGCGATTCGCTTATAATAAGATAATTTTTGTGTAAAGACCTTTTACTTTGAATATGTTGAATAATACAGTCAAAGAGTGTTTTATCACATATCGGTATCAGAAGTAAGGATAAAGATTCGCCATATTAGTTAAGAAGGGACAAGTCAAAAATTGACCCTATCAATAGTGGAGCCATAGAGATTTCATCATAAGTGATGTATTTCCACAATTAAATGAAACAATTGATAAAACGAGAGGCATAATCTTTAAGGACAAATGGCTGTAGATTTACAAATATTTGGGGTTTTCTGTGAAATTGGCCAAATTATACCAGAAGAAATATGTTGAATTTATTTTTGGATATACATTTATTAGATTTTTATTTTAGAAATGTAACTTTGAGGGAACTAAACCAGAAAAGTGGGTGCAATGATTTTTCGTGACTCAAGAATATTTTATTTGGCCATATGTGGTGAAATATGTGGTCAATCGTACGTTTCACTAAAGCTGGATTAAGGGATTATAATCGTCAGAATTGTTTTACTTAATTATTGGGCACATCTCCATATTATATCTTCCTTGAACAAAATTATTCTATTCTAATAAGGAACGCATCTTGAAGTGAGTTAAAGAACTCTAGTCAAGTAGCTGGTCAGGTAAAATTAATTAGTCAAAAGTTGCTGAGCCTCTGTAAGGTTCTGAACTTTTTCCAGCGTAGTGCCTTGATAATTTTTTCTGAACCTCCCGAATTTAAGAAAACAACATATTTTATTAGCTGAGAGATTATTGGTCTCCGAAAGATCAATGTGCAAAAACTTTGAATACGAAGGATTTCTTCCTGCGTACTTAAAATTTGCCTCTCCGGGAGAAATAAAATTACATTTTAATAATTTATTGCAAAATATTTTGGAGTAAATTTGATGAGAATAGCATAAGCGTAATTTCATGAGTAAAATATGAAATTGGTGCAATTGCACTTCGCGAGTGTTGATTTCACGTTTTGAGCCTTGGTGAAAGTAACACAAAGCGAAGAAATACAACTATTGAATCGTAAATAATTCATATTTGTGGCTGAAAATATTTCTTTAATCACCTGGGAGAAAGTCGCGAATGGCTAGGAAAAATACCCCTTTGGCGCATTCCTTCTTCACCCAAGAGTGATGCCTTGGTAGTTAAAGTGGTAGAACTCTGGAGCGAATTAGGAGATAAGGGTTTAAATCTCAGTGAAGGAAAATGATTTCTTCCCCGTGGAATTTTCAACCTTAATGTACACTTGCGGGTGACTCCGTAAAGAAACTTGGAGAGCCCGCGGTCATTTCCTAGAGCAATTCACCCGGGATATTTTACTGAAGGCTTAAGTATTAAGTTACATTGTTATTAGTATAAATGACGACGTACGCACATACCACTCAGGGTGACCTCGTCTAATCTTTATGAAGAGCTTGCAGTGGTTTCATATTTAGCATTTCCTTCATTAATGCCTGCACTATAATACGTTGATAAGGATGAAAAATATTAGGTTTAAGATTTTTGCGTCGAATTTCCTCATTTCTATTATGAAAGGACATTTTATTTATGAAATTATTACTATATCGCATTTTATACGCGCCGAAGATTCATTCCGCTTCATATTTGAGAGCCGTACATAATAATACAATTCCTGTATCTACTTGGGGTATTTCTCGAGCTCCTCTACTACATAATAGTAGGTTCGCGACTTCCTTCTCCGCTCGGGCTATTTTGCTCAAGTTTTAATGATATGATAGTTCACGTCGGGCGTTTTATTTTTAATCGCCATCCCATCAGCCTCTGCCGAAAAAGCCTCCCTTCCCGCCGCCAGACCCCCCCCCCCCAACATCACAGCCACCCCTCATCGTGAGGAGGGAAAAGGGGACGGCTCGTAGTGGCGATGCAGATGGTGCGTCGAGCGTATTTTTACGCTCCCCGTCCCAAACGGCCCGTTCGCGGGTATTTCTGGAGCCGCGCGCCGCGACCCTCATCCTTTTGTTCGCCCCGATCTTCTTCTTCTTCCTCTCTCCCGCGCTTCCTCTCCGCTCGGCCATTATTCTCCGCATCGGATTTGGCTCGGTACAGGACACATGTGCCCCAATACTAACACACCTCTCCGCCCAACCCTTCGCGTCGTCGCCGCCAGTTTCGCCAAAGGAGCGAGAGACAAAAAGACAACGCCCGCGAGCGCGTAAGTCCTCGGCTTTGACTGAATGGACCGTGGCAAAATCTATATCTTGCAAGCCATAGAAACATGTGTAAATGCCGGTGTGTACCAACGAGGTACGGGTAATTAGTTTACGCTCAGTTTTAGATATGTAGTGTCAATAGATTTAGCATTTCCGGCATGCCTATGTACTGAAGGCCTGATATGCGAAAGAACGATAACCAACTGTAGAAGGCGAGACCCTGTGGGACTTAATGGCAATGCTGATAATGAAAGATTTCAATTTCACATGCATATATTTTTATTTGACGAACTGGTGCGAGGAATAGCATGCCCACTTTGTTATTAGACGTACCAGTAACGGCATTAATGTAAATGAGTTTCCTGTCTGTGAATGTATATTGCATGAAATCGTGAAGCTTTGATGCAGTGTAGTTGGTATAATCAAAAATATTTTTGTAGAAAAATGCGAAAGAATGATAACCAACTGTAGAAGGCGAGACCCTGTGGGACTTAATGGAAATGCTGATAATGGCAGAAGATTTCAATTTCACATGCATAAATTGTTATTTGACGGAGACAAAGACAAAGACGGAGACAAATATCTGGTAACAAAGCCCATTGCCTTTAAAAGTGAGTAAAATTAGAGAAGTGGCATAAAAATCGATCATGGATTACTCATTTTCAAGGCAACTTTTCTTTTTCTTGAAAATATAATCCTTCCATGTAAAAGAAACGGGAGCGTTCGAAACATCGACAATGCCATAAATGCGCAAGTTTTAGTAGTACAGGTGAAATATCGGGAATGTACTAGAATACTTATGAGATATACTGATGAATTCTTCTCGGGTTTTCAGCCAGGTTGATTCTGCCGTATAAGCCGCCGTTTTGAGAAACGACTTGTTTCCCATCTTCAAGGCCATATTACTCTTCGAAGTCCAATTTCACACAAATGAAATTGGTCTTTCAAAGAGTAACACGGCCTTGAAGATGGGAGAAAAGTCGTCTCTCGAAACGTCGTTATATACGACAGAATTAACCTTGCTGAAAACCCGAGAAGAATTCAACAGTAGTATTCTCCAGGAGAAATTCAAATCAGTTTCTTATGAGATATAATTTGAAGGAACAATTCTGAATAAGCCTGATCGCTTCAGAGCCAAGCAATGTTTTTCAGGAAATCGAGCTCTTGCATGAAAATCGGTCGCTTCTAGAAGGAATATAATAGCGCCAAATAAATTTGAGCTATCCATTTCTCATAGGTAAATTATATGTAGGGAAATAAACATTTCAATGAACTTCAGATATCCTTCACAAAAATAGTTTCTGCACCTTGATGACGCTGTAAAATTGGAGTCGATACACCTGAAAATTATTACTCCAAATATGATATTCAACAATTCCAAGCTGTCAAGAAACTTCCTGATCACGAGAGATCCCATTCTTTATCTGCTAAAAACCACTCCAGTTTTGCATGTAGATATGAAGAATGAGCACCTTGAAATAAGGGGCATGACTGAGAGGTGGAATTCTCGCCTCAGGGCACGAAGTCCAGCGGAGCGGGTGGCCATGTAGACTTAAAATAGACGGAATGAGGAAGGGGCTTACATGACGGGTAGAAGCTCTGCACCTTCTCCGTGTAGAGATCGGAGGGTGGCCACTGGGGGGTGTGCCTCATCCTCTCGTACACCTCGGCGAAGTGCTGCTGAGTGGTGGCCGTGAGGGGGATGCTCCGGTTGGCGGTCACTAAGCCCGGCTCCCGGCCCAGCAGCGTCAGAATCGTGTTCTTGATCGTGTTCAGACGAATTTCCTTGTGTCTGGGGAAAAAAATAAACAACGAATACGTTTGAATACATGCATTTAAGTGACGGGAAATGGGTCCATCCGAGTATAGTGTGGTATTTCG
This sequence comes from Ischnura elegans, assembly GCF_921293095.1. NCBI lineage: Eukaryota > Metazoa > Arthropoda > Insecta > Odonata > Coenagrionidae > Ischnura > Ischnura elegans. The sequence continues at coordinate 92,655,902 of NC_060249.1, forward strand.
AGGAGCCGACTGACAGCCTAGGTCATTTGCGCCGTGATGGAATGGTGGAGAAAAACCCGGCAGCGGCATAAATCAGCTCTTATCGATATTCGCCGAGGGGACCACAATTCAACATCCCATTCGACGGACGGAGTGCTGTACTCGAAATGCACTCAACGAAGCACTTAAGCAGGGATCGAGCGGTACATGAAAAATCTCCTACACCGCCCGGACTAGAATCCGGACCCAAAATGTGGAAAGCCAAAACTCTTGCCACTACAAAAAAACCGATCCAGAGTGCATTCAGTTCTATTTGTTTCTATGGAGGTATTAATTCGTGGTTTTGGCAGAATTTCTAATTAGAGCGCATATGCGAAGGAAATGGTAAAGACATAGGCACTTAACAAGTTGCTTTTCTATTCGATCGCTTTTTCATTTGAAGAAACGGTATTGGGAGCTGGTATAGGATCGAATAATTTGATTTTTGAAATCATGCTATCAACGGGGTGGGAGAAAACTATTTGCTGACAGTCACAAATATTTATTTACTGGCAAAATTTTCGTCTTTGATGACATTTTAAGGTAATTGCATTGTTAATACTTTAAATGAGAATGGCTTTAAACCCAAAACCAGCTATCAGACAGGAACATATTTTTAAGCCACAGCGTTTTTTACATCAATTACCACCGTATTTGCTAATTTAGAACAATTTCTCAAGAGAACTTAATTTTTTTACATTATCCAAAAGCATTAATTGTTAAAGGGATAGGTAGATTATAAATTCTATTAAAATTAATATTATTTGTCTACGATAAATTTTCTTGAAATGCGTGAGAAAGAACATTCTTATAAACTTGGAAATTAGGTAAAATATTCTCTTCCCCCAAAGTCTCGCAGAAAAACGGTCAAAACCTCTTCTAAATGTGGAATCAGCGAAGTGATAACTTTCCAAATGAGATTTATTTTAACTATAATTCTATACCTAAGTTAAAATGAATTTTCGAATAAACATGGTCTCAACTTAGCGTTCAATCAAATATTCTTTGGAAAGCACAGGAGTCTGAATTTGTTTTCAAGCCCTCTTCTCTTACTCTCAAAAATGGATTAAAACTCACTGCCACTATGATTGAGAGATTTTTAGTCCAGGTTTCTTCACCTTTCGGTTAACGTTGATTGCTCAATAATTCAGGAAAGTTGTAGATTGAGAGGTATTAATAAATTTATTCGTCAGCATTTAAAGTTAATACACCGGGAGTAGAAAAATATGTCACGAAATTTTAATCCTGGATAGCTGATGCTATTAAGAACCAAAATTACCAATGATTTTTATGTCGAAAACGTACCATTTTTAAACTATAGAAACTCTACGATTGGACGCGAATCCACCCCATTGCCGGATGCCTTGGATTCATCGCGATCTCCGACAGGAAAAGCATTCGAAGTCATGAGTTGACCTGAGAATCCGACAACAGGGGAAACCCGCGGCCAATCGGAGCGTTTCGCTCAAAGTTTCTGAATTTAAAAATGGACCGTTTTCGACCGAAACATCATCAGAAATTTTGTGTCCATCTACCATCAGCTATCCAGGGTTAAAATTTCGTGACAAATTTTTCCCCACCCTGTATTTTCAACGAAACACATTAATGCTTGGGCAGATGAAAATCGCTCGAATGGAAAATTATTTTAAGCAGCTCATCACTCACATCAATCCATGCACAAACATCGTAATGATAAGGGCTTGAAGATAGTACAACACGCATTACAAGAGAAAACACAATTGATTACATATATTGAACGCCGGCGATAGGGACCATTTAGGGGAGTCCCAAGCGATCTTCTCATACTTGAAATAGACTCCTATCTAATGCGAGAAGTCTCCAGGATTAGAAATGCGCTCACTTTTGGGGGTGTGGCGGGAGAGGCAGTGGCAGGGGTGGGAGAAGTAAATCACGAGGGGAATGACGTCCGCCTAAGCGGCAGAGAGACTGGGTGGGCTATCGAAGGAAGAGGGAGGGGAGGAAGGGATCGGGCGAAGAAGAAGGAGAGGAAAAATTAACGATAGAGGACGGAGGCGATCCCAAGGGGAGATGGTTAAAATCGCCGAACTTGTTAGCAGCGAATATTTCCAGTTTCCTTTTGGAAATATAACTGATAAATTTTGTGCTTAATTGTGTGAAATATTCCATTATAAAAATAAAAGAATAAACTTAGTTAGGTTCACTGATATATTAAAAAACCACGATCGGATTTCATACATCTTCACCTAAAGAGGTAAAAAGGTTAAGAAACTAGGGTAGTGCATTTTTTTCAAATAAATTAGTGAACCTTACAAAGTTTATTCCTTTATTTTCTATCCTTTTGGAAATGTTTGATAAATCGGAACCAGGAAAATGTTCACATCGCCTTGTGCATATAATGCTTCGCGAGCATTTAAAGAAAAGAGATTAGGCATCAGACCTATTCAAGTGAACTATCATAGAAGAGTTGCTTTTTTGACAAAAAGATAAATTTGTAAATTTAGAAAGTGTTAATTTAAAACTTAGAAGACGGACTGGAGAACGATATCAGCAATAATGGAAAGGTTTCTATTGCTAGATTTTACTATTTGTCCCCATTTTCAGTATGTCACTTATTGCTTAGTTTTTTATTGCCAAAAATTGCAGTTATCTTTCGAACTAAAAATACAGTTATTTTCTGTTATTTCCTGAAAACAACTGTGACCGGGTTTCACGGCTATATACTTCCCGCCTGGCTATCTTGGTTGCAAAGAACCTGAGAATGGAGATATGTGAATAGAATAATGAAGAAGAGGAATTTTCAGACATTAAACTAGAATAATGCCTAATATTATGGAGTTAGAAAAATACGTTACATAGGAAATCCAAAAGCCAGTCGCAATTGCAGACGCCTGACATTTTTAACTTCGCCAGCGTCTTAAAATGTTCATTCTCTTTATATTTCTCTTGTTTGAAAGTGAGCTTATTAATTAGAAGCGAAATCGTACTGTCAAGGAAAGAGGATAAAGAGCGGAGTATAAGGGAACTGAAAGCCTGATATGGTACGAATGTTAGTGACCGATGCAAAAATGAGTGTATTCATCTGAAATCCGAAGGTAGGATAAAACTTGGGATGATACTACAGCTGTACAGGAAAAACTAGTTAAATGTTTGGTTTGTAGTTTTTAAAAGACAGATTTATCGAAAATAGGGGATCTTTTAAGACTATCTCTACTCTTTTTGTATTATTGTTTGAGAACAAAATGTAAAATGAAAACTAGCGTAGCTGAGACTATATAACTACCAGGTATACATTTGGTTATTTTGAGAGAAGGAATTTGATCACAAACATTTATAAAATGCACAGACAGCAGAAAGAATTTAAGACAAGGCATGGAAGAAGAAGGGTTGGATTGGTAAGAGTGGAGGGAAAGAACTAACGTTTTAAAAGAGATAATAATTGGGTGTATGCAAAGAAGAAGACCAAAAAAATGGAGTATGAGAGGTGATCTGAAGGCAAGGCAAGATACAAGACGCTTAAAATCGCCAGCCTTGCTAAACGCCGAATAATTCTCGTTCTCTCCCCCACCCCACCCCTCACGCACCTTTTCCCACACGCGGGCGTAATAATAATAAAAAAGAATCGCGTACACACGGCACGGCAAAAGACCGGTGGTGATGAAAAGAGTGGGCGGGTCGGAGAAGTTGTGACGGGCGGTAGAGCCGGGGGATGGGGTAATTTATGGGCGTTTTCGGCGCGGCGCGGTGGTGGTGGGGAGTGAAATTTGCATAGCCTAATGGGCCCGCGGCGCTTTCAGGAGCGGCGCGGCGGCGGGCGGCCCGGATGAAAGACCACACCGCGGCATCAGGGGAATGTTTCGAAGGGGGGTGGGAATAAAGTGGCGAGAGGTGAGGCGATGTGATTGGATGATTCTCCGATGGCAGGAGAAGGATCTGGCGGGTCGCGGTCCGTCGGTTGATTGTTAATAACCGTGGGATATTCAAGGCATTTGTCTATCGAAGATAACTGACTACAGCCTTTTCTCTTATTTTTCGAGTAAAGCTAATGCAATGCACCAATTTACCTCCAAAATCTATGTCAAGTATTAACAAAGTAATTAAGTAACCCATTATTGCTTCTAAGCAACATCAAAAATTATAAATTTTCAGCTCTATTCACGAAATATCTAAACTACGTGTAATTTTTTCGAGTAAAGTTTAATGACGAAGTCATTAGCTGCCACTATAACTATGATTGAGAACAAAATTTTCCCGTTTTAAAAATGAAAAATCCCGAAATTTGATTTCTCCTAGAGGTAGCTCTGGGTTAGAAAAAAGGTTAATGATGAAATAAATCTTTTACCTTAGTTGAAATATAAACTGCCCTCGAGCAGCACGAACTATTCGGAGGCGGATAAATATGGGGGGCGCGCACCCCCACCTTGCGGGGTCGCTCGCATTGCCGAACATTTCAGAACCACAACTGTAACTTTTTTAATATCATAAGATGGCATTGTATTGTACGTGCGTGTTATCAGTTTAAATAAAACGTTCTTACAATTTGCATTTGACTGTCATTACTACAATAATTAATTATCATGACTACAAAAGTAAAGGTAGCTCAAGCTATCTTTTACGACCCCACCTTGAGTTTTTTCTGTATCCGCCACTGGAGCTATTTCTTATATAATATCCATAGATTGAGCCAACCATTGAACCAGCCAACCTTTAAAACCAATTTGCTTACTCTTTCTTTTTATAATACCATTTAATTGCTCTTGAGGAAAATCATGGGTACAGCTAATTTCCTGTCTTCAAATTTATAATCAATTATATCCAACTAAGAAATGGAAAACCTATGAAGGGAAATTATTTACTGTACTAAGGTTCTTCTCTTTTTTTTGTCAAAGATGAATCCTGCGATTGCATTCTAAACAATCTATTAACCACCCTAAATTTTGAAAATTTGTAATAGTTGCATACAAAAGCTGACGAGAGGAAAGATCATTTCTAGCAATATACAATGCTTGGAAAATAAAATTTAGGGAATAGTCATTCACGTAGTCTGTGATTCAACCCGAATGTTGGCTTGAATAGAATGACACAGAATATGTAGAATAATATAGAATGCATGGAGCATAGAAGGTCTGAAAGCATATCATATATAAAAATATCGAAATTGTATGGAACATGGATGAAAAAATAGAATACATAGAAAATGAAATATTTGGGGGAGGATGGTGGGTGACTCAGAATGCATAGAAATATAGCCTAATATGTCCTCGGCGGTCTCAGGTGCTGAGCAGCGGCTGGCGGCTTAGATGGAAGGCCGCACCGCAGCTTCTGAGGAATGGTTCTAGGGGATAGCGTGTTGTGGGATATGATTGGATCATCTCCCGACGGCAGGACACAGATCTGGCGCGAAGGGAGGCTGCCTGGGCCGCGCTATCTCGTTAAGCGATCGCCTTTTGACAGGAGGCGGCATACTGGAGGTATTAGAGGGTGCGCAATCGTTTGAAACCGCAAGCCGTAGAACTGGACTTTGATTTATGATATCATTGCGAAATGCATTGCCGGACCGCCCGCTGTGGAATGACTCCACGGGAAAGTTTTCCCAAGGGTCCAGAGGTGACCTTAAGGGTAAGGAGGAGTTTTTGGCGAGACCTACGGCATCATGATTAGCCCAAGCAGGCGCATCGACGCGAAATTAATACATAAACTTTCGTGTGTGAAAGGCGTTCCAGTTAGCCTGGAGCAAAAATCGGTCACGACGCGATAAAAATTACGTTGCTTTATCTCGAAGAGCATCTAAATTGAATGGATAATTACTTAAGCTTTGATTTGAAGGCTATTAAAAGTGTGCCTTAATCAGGAATGTAGGAATGCATGCATGCTTATAGAAACTGAAATACAGACTGCAGTGGTTTCTTAATAATACATCCACGCCATTTTGCAGGAAAAGAGACGGAAAGTCTCTTAATCTTTGGGGAAAATATAAAAAAAACTAGAATATTTAGAATTACGTATGACTTTCACCAAAGTCATACGTTGCAATTACTAATTAAATTTGTGAAAAAGACATGTCCTAGAAATATTAACGTAGTTTGCCCCTTCTGATATGAATCTCTTTTTCCTTTTAATTTGGCGAAACTTCATGGCCCACATTAATAATAACTTCGCGCTGCCACTAACCTAAATCCTCTCTATTATCCAGATAGAAAAAAAGACAGAAAACTTGGCCTTACTAAGTTTTTGGCGTGCAATATATTTCAAGCGAAGGACGCCTGAGCATCCGAAAACCGGTACTTTTTCGGAGGCGCGAGGAAATGAATCCGGAGATGGAGGAAATGAATAAAAAAGTATCGGACTCCGGAGGCTGGCTACACGGCATCCACCACGAATTATGAGCTTTGGCTGGGGAAGGAGGAGAAGGATAGTCTAGTTAGTCTAACTTAAAGTCATGACATGAAAAATAAAGCAAATGGAAAAAAGGACAACTAATGGACCGCGAGGAGGAGGGAGTGGAGATAACGAGTCGGAATAGTATGTACCTTGGTTGTGGAGAGGGAAAGAGGGAGGCTGGGAGTGAGCTGGGATGAGTTGGGAGTGCGTGTGGGTTGGAGCCGTGGAAAGTGCGTGGAGTAGTCGTGTGGGTGGCCTTGAACCGGCTGCGTGGCTAGACTCACTGGGAGAATAGGTCTCTAGGCGATAGCAACGCTCAGCTTGGTGGGTAATGCTCCTCTAGCATTCACTGGTAACCCATATGCTAGGGGTCTCCAAACTTTTCAATCTAACGGCCTCATTATATCTTTCCCACACTTATGTAGGTCGAAGGATTGAAAAAAAAATCCCAGTGCCAGTAATTTAATTTCCTCAAAAATGATTAGAGTATGAACATGGAAAATTTTTATAATATCTTGTTTGAAAAAAATCAGGGTAAATGCTTTCGGTTTCATGCAGCCAAATTGTGTGACGAAATAGACTGTCGTTTTGATTCCAAAATTTCATTAAAATCGGGTTCCAGATTACGCGGGGATTTTTTTGGCGGGCCGGATGAAATTTTCGGCCGGATTTGGCACGCGGACCATAGATGCTTGTTGGATGGCATTAGGACAAAACATCTACGTTAAAATGAAAAGGAAATTATCTTCCGCAATAGAGTGAAGGAAGATACTACGTGGGTTTTCTTTTCGGCTGGAAGAAGTAATCGCTAAGCATAGCAGTACAAGAGAACATCTGTTAATAATGGCACTTAAAAATAATTTAGCTGGAAATTTAGGACATGAAGAATAATTTCCTTTGGACTCTCAAGAAATTTATCATTATTTGTTTTCCTTCATAATGGGAGAGAATAAGAGATAATTCTATCCTAGATCCACTATCTGACGTTGCTAGATGGGATAGGACGATCCAATATAGGATTTCTTTTCGGCTGGAAGAAGCAATCGCTAAGCTTAGCGGTACATGAGTCATTTCTCTTAACAGCAGCATTTAAAAAATGATTTCGCTGCAAATTTTGGGTATGAAGAATTATTTCCTTTGGAATCGCAAGAAATTTAACAATATTTTTTACTTTATAATGGTAGAGAAAAAGAAATGTTTCTATCCCAGTACCACAATCTGAAGTTGGTGATTGTGAATATCCTCGATTTACAATTGATGACTCATTCTTATTAAAGTGCACTGGAGGCCTCATGGCCAACGTTTTATTGATGTTTTTTTTATTTTTTTCCCCGCTGAACAGAAACCATTACGTCTTTAACACAAAATCCGGTTCGCTAGGTTAGGGATGACCTCGCTCGGAAAGGATGATGAAATTTATGCGCTAAGAAATAATGGGAATTACGAGTCCCATTGGTTCATTAGAAAATCCTTGTACCCAGAAATGACTGGGTTCAGTCGTAAATGTCCGAAGGTATCCCTGAACATTGTGGGATTTATACCCTAACCTTCAAAGCCTTAGCTAACCGGCTCCCGCTTCCCACGAGAACACCAATGATAGAAATGATGTCATGCATAGTTTTCAGCTATTGGCCCTCTCCTCCACATCCGGTTTGTCTCCTTCCATTTGGGCGTAAATAAACTTTGAAAATAGCTGCCTGGCGATAATATTAAACAGGCAGTTGACATTAAGGAAAATAATTCAATGAAAAATAAAATTTTCAGCTCTTGGAAACTCAATAAAGAAATGCGGACAACTCTTTTGGTTTTAAACATGCAATATGTTTAAATTCGCTTTATTTTTTTTGCAAGCTGATTTTCATCTTAAATATCTCATTTTCTACTTTTCATCTTCCATAATGACCAGATTACAGGAGAAAATCATCGACGTTAATAATGACCCCGAGAGACGCGAACATTATCTACATTATGGTGCATCTTTATGCAATTCTTAATTTGGTGTAATGTCATTAAATCCTTTGTTGGCCATCTCTCAGAAAAAGTAAAATGTATAGCTCCGTACTTTATTTATTTACCTCGTGTGGAATATGAAAACAAACTTATTAAAGTTACGTAAATTAATAACGATCAGATCAAATTAGTAGTAACTTAGGAAACTTATCATGGGTACTTTGTAGCAAACTCAACGTTATTGACTTTGGTAAACATGAATTTAAATATCTTCCACGCGCATACACTAATTCGGAACTAAATAATAAAATGAACTATTTTATGATTTTTGCATGGATACGATATACACATGTATAGAATAAATTATAAAAATGTATCTATTGTGGCCTGATTTTTCAACTGTAAGCTGTGAATCAAAATCCCCAAGTGCCATTGAAGCAAAAAATCCTAAAAGAAACAGCATAAGGGATATTTTTTAAATGTAAAAACGTTTGAAACACCGAAGAAACGCGCCAAAGGAAACGATTCGTAAACTGGCACCAATAAATCAAATCCCCGATGAGGGCTCGTCCAAATTACGCACCGTTCCGCAAAAACTGAGCGAGAAACGGCCGGGGAAAGGAGAAAAAAACGGAGGAGACAGAATAAAAAAAAGCGTGTTTCATTCCCATCGGTGGGCACCGCTACATAAATCCCCGACTAATTCTATCGGTTTTAACCGACAAGGGAAAAAAGAAAAAAGAGGAGGAAAAGGAATGCTTCGAATCTGTTACCTCAATCCGTCGCTTAAAGGTTTTGAAGCCCTGCAATTTCATTGAGGGAATTGATGGGCTGGAGAGTGGGAGCAGGGTGGGGGCCCATAAGGCTCGCCTACCAGTCCCCGCCCATACCACTCTACGCCCAGTCAACCGGCCCCCCCCCCTCCCCCCTTCCTCACCCTCCGTCTCTCGCTATCTTTTCCATTCTGTTCTCTCCTCCCCTCTATAACCTCGCTTCGCCACGCTCGCTCTCTCGCCTTTTCATTCATCGCTGTCGACCCCGAGCCACTCCTCCAATCCAAACCTCATCGGCTTCACCTTTATCCGACCTAGTCTTCCCCTGCGAACTCCTCCTCATTTATTATCTCCCAATCAAAATTCCCTCGCCGACGGAGAAAAAAATCTTCCTCCTCCCCCTTTTTTTTCTTTTTTCATCCCGACTCATTATTATTGTTGTTTTTTCTCTCTTTTCTGTGTTGTCGGGTCCGTCTTACTCTAAACGCCGACCCAGACTCACTCTCTTCTCCTTGACTCGTAGACTTTTGAAGTGGACCGCATTCTTGTTCCACTCTTCCTCCGTGTCTCCCCATCCCTCCTGCACCACCAAGCCCATTCCTTCTTCCCCTTTTTTCCGCTTCATTTTTGCCGCCATTCAATGAAGCATGTTAGATGTTTCGATTGATTCGAGATCTTAGCCAAATTCAGGATGTGTTGATGGTCCTCGGTGTTGATATCAGTTATGTGAGTGATAATTCAATAATCTAACGTAACTTATTACACTGAACTAAGTAGATAAAATCAACACGATTATGAGAGTGACTAGCTATAGAATGATGATATTTCCTTCTCCAGTGAAGTGAAATTACGCATCTAGCTGTCTTGGGTACCTCGAGCATTGCGCTCCATTTTAAGGAATGGGAAATCAGGCATCTTCAAAATTCATATTTTAACTCATGTATTTCGGGCGCGATTTCGACCATAGAAATAAATTGATATGATGCCATGAGACAGTTGTTACAACTCAAAATGCACTGCCACTCATTCTATTCTCGCGCATTTCGCGTATAAAATACGTGAATATCAGCCATGTTTGGAAGTTCTTTTTCATTCCAATGTTTTGAGTTTCGTGACTGATTAATATTCAATGCTATTCGATATCAATTGTCCGAAAATTCTTACCTGAAATTCTTCTTCTCCGAAAAATGATACCTGATTATTTAAAATGTGCCACTGTGCAAAATGCAAGCATCTTTGATCATTAGCAATCGAATACTTCCAATAGGCATAGTTGACCACCCAGCGAGGGGCAGGGGGGGTAGCCAGGTAGTTGCCCCCCAAGATTCAAAAATAACAAAAGTCTTTGAACAAATTTTCATTAAACCCACGAAAAATGATATGTATTATTATACGATATGTTACTAAAATAAAACTATTTTTTCAAAGAAATAATCTCATAAACTAATAAAGCTCTGTCATAATTTTCTTAAAATTTTGGTTTCATTCACCTTTCCTTGCTAAAATGTCACAACTTGGCTTGCCCCCCCTAGTTACGATCCTGGGTACGCCCTTGCACCGACTGTCTTAATTGACTCCAAATCAAGGGTAGTCTGATGAATCAAAGGATTAAAAAAAAAACAATGAACTATATCTGCCCCTGCGAAGTGAGAATTTTCCAAATAAGGAGACATCATCGTATTCCAGTCAGGCCTTAGCCACGAGACTTTGCCCCTCAACGAAATTAATGCATAAAGCATTTGCAAATGTGCTTTGAATATTACTGTGAGAAGATTGCTAAATCATAGTTAACTAATTGTAACGGCTGTTCGATGGATACGATTTCCTGATTCTGCGCCCTAGATCGTGATTATTTACATCTTTATTTACTTCGGGCTTGTCCTGGAGGTAACTACTGCAAAGTAGGCTAAACGAAAGGCGATGGGTGGCAGAACTCGATTAACCAAATTTCATCGAAGGACTTTGGAAGATAATAAATAAATGTTTATATTCACCCAAGTCTCGAATGATATTTCCGTATCTAAGAATTTTTTACCTCTCAGGATGATAATTAATTTTTAACTACTTACTCGTAGTTCCAATTCTATTTTTCGTCACCTCCAAGATATTACTCAAACAGCAAAACACCTTAGAGGTCATATAAGGACCAACTTGATGCCGTTTTGAACTGATCTGAAGTAAATTGTAGTTAGTAGGTGAGTATGACTTATTATTACGAATAATTTTCGGTAGGACATCGGCATGGTAATTTTCGCAGCCACTTGGTTCTAATCTTTGTTCGCCGTTGGCCTAAGCTTTTGGCTCCTGCGCTTTTAGACCAAGCGCTGACTCATACGGACGTCGGACGCTTAATTATAACTATAAGCTAATAAATAATGTAACTAATAAATTATTATTAATTCATAAAATTGCGACCATACTCCCTCCGATTACGATTTTGTGGTCTTGAATTCTGCTTTTCCTTACTTACATTTTCGTAAAATAGGTTAACTCTTTTAATTTCAGTGAACTAGAGAAGCGCTCATCCGACTCACAGGGGACGTCGAACACAGTGCCACGTGTTTTGTCCGTGGGTTTTCTACACACGTAAAACTTCACGGTCGACGGGGTACACATCTCATCCACCCTCGCGTCCCCTAGTGTTATCCACATCCTAAATATTCCTCCGATCTCCCTCCCATTCACCCCTCCCTACATCGCCCCTCCGACTGTCTCCCCTCCCTCTCTGTATCCCTCTCGCTCACTCCGAGTTGCAAGCTTTAATTCTCGCTTTTAATGGGCCAGGGTCACCTTTTGGGATGGGATCGATAAAAGATGGCGGGAAAAAAGGGTTGAACAGGTCCAAAAGATTTATTATCACCACAAGCCCACCTCACCCTCCGTGAAAATATGCTCATTTTGTATTCCCGCTTCTCCCTGGCATCTAATTTTCTGCACCCAAAGCAATTAAATCTGTCATGCGAAATAGAAATTTAGAGATTTTTTTAAATTTATCCCTTGACGGATCAGGTCACGCACTGTGAAAGTGGGGAAGTGATCAATATCACTGGCTCTCAGATGAATTGTTTTTGCATAAATAATGTCAACTTTCTGTTCCATGGGAGTTTGAGTTTGCTAATATTAGCTGTTTACACGAGAGTAGTGGACAATCCATTGTGAAAAATGCCTTTTTTTAGTCACTCCCACATCATCACGTTAAGAGAGCATTATTCATCAAGTAGCAAAATAGGAAGTTTGAGTGGAAACTAATCGATGGATCTGCTAATCCAGGAATTATTCCTTTGAATTTTTGCTGTAAATACAAATAATTCTCTAAATGACCACAATAGTCCCTCACTACAAATCTGATTACGATTTTAAGGTCTTGAAATCTGCTTTTCTTAAGTTAGATTTTCGTGATATAGGTACACTCTTTTGATTTCAGTGAACTAGAGAAGAACTGGTTGATGAAATGATCGTAGAAAGAGGTAATAGATTCATAAAAATATTTTTCATTGCATCGTAAAGTACGACTTCAATTTCTGCGAACTACCAATTACCCGTGTACATTATCCTCTTTCTGTGATGGATGCTCATAATGCCATTTCGTCGTCAAACGGGCGACAACCCTCACAGGCGAAACCGAAATGTATTGTGATGCGTCACTAAATTTAGTGACAGATCACAATTTTAATTTTCTTAAATGTTTTCAATGAAATAAAAATGCAAAAATACGAAAGAATTTCAGTCCAAGTCCCGAACTTAATTTTTTTTCCAACTATTTAAAACATTTTCATGGAGTTTTTATTTTGACTAGAAATTAAATTACCTCAAGGAGTAGGAAACTCGAAATAAAAAATACGAATTATGAAAGCAAATTTGAAGGTTATTCCTGGCTAAAACATTCAAATGAAGAAAAGGGAAGAAATTGTTTTGTTAACTTTTATGTAGCACATTATCACTATTTTATAAGAATCCGCCATTTGTATGATATGCATTATTTCAGAAGTAAACTTTTTATTTGATAGCAAGTTTACAAATATGGTGAATTTATACAAGCAATAATAAAAATCAAGTCTCTTGGAAATCTACGTATAGAACATAAGTACCGTAAAAAATGTTTGTTATGGTCAGTGAAGCTAATTCCAAGATGACAAGAGGGCATTCTCTACTTTGTGTGTACGAACGAAGAATCGTATACGAAACGCAGAAAATAAGATGAACCGTTGAACCTTCCCCAACTCGGATATATACCCTATCAACATTTTAAAATTGGATTACATATGTTTAGAAATTAAAAAATAATGAAGAATTCTTGACCCGGTTGCTCTTCGAGTATTAGTTTTTGAAAGTAACAACACAATATTCTTCCTTCATATTGATGGAATATTGGTAGTCCTTATTTATCCATATTGTACGTTATTATTTGATGAATAGTCTTAATAGAAGATATCGAAGAGTCATGTCCCAAAAATGCATTCAAAGTCTAGAAATGACTCCCAACAGAAGTCGCTAGGATGATGCAATCACTTACGTAGATGAAACTTTCTTCCAGCCTAAGTTATATCACCCTCTTTCCTGAAATAAATCTTCTTTAAAAGAAAATTTACTCTCAATCATCTAACAATTCGTAACTAATATTGGATCTGGTAAAAGTATGAAATGATTATAAGGTCAACGGTTCACTGATAACACTAGGATTTTACGCTTGATTTCATTAGCGCAAAGCATAATTATACCTTTCATTGGGGAATTTTTTTCGGTGACCCGCTGACAAAATATCGGAGTGAAATATGTTGCAAAAATGCCTGGAACGTCACAGAAAGCCATCATCAATTTCCATTATAAAAACGATGGAAAACATTTATTTACTGTACTCATATTATATGTGTAGATTTTTAAGAGACTCGAATTTTTGATTGCCTGTATAAAATCACCATATTTGTGACCTCTCTAGCGAATAAAACGTTTACTTCTGATATAACATCATATCGCAGCATGTCAACGGCGGATGTTCCTTAAATATTGATAAGGAGCAATATGATACGTCATCGGGTTGTTATGAAAACAATACCATCACTGATATAAGCGCGCCCGCTTAAGCGAAAGCATCCTCCTTTCTTCCATTGCCTCCATTAAAATGCTACCTACCAATCTCCCATAACACTTGCCCGCACTCCCACAACACAACCCACCCCATCACTTAAATTCCCCCCTCCACCGTCAATGCCTCGTCCCCTCCGTCTGAGCCATCCGTCACCCCCTCTCCCCCTCACTACCCCAGCACTCCACCTCTCGCTGGCCCATTATGAGGCCGGGCACTGCCGAGACGTCTGGTCGGCTAGCACCTTTCCTCCTCTCCCCCCTCCACTCTCTCTCTCTACACCATGTCTGCCTCCACCTACCTACCCCCTCCCCGACACCCCTTTTTCCTACACTTTTTTCCCTCGATTCTTCTTCTTCTTCCTCTTCCAAGTCTGCCTAGAAAACCGCAAGGTCAGTGTTGCCAACCTGATAGTTGCATCCTCCATCGAGGGGTAGATAATAGGTTCTGAGGTGGGCCTCACGAAGCAGTCTTGATTTTGGAAGTGTTGGCCACAACTAGTGGAAGAAGAGTTTCGCTAATTGAGATAATTTTTTAGCGGGAAATATTCTGGAGACGAAACGATTTGTGAATGTGATACGCTTCGCCGTTTAGGTCGGGCTTCGGGTCTTATTTGAAGGCCGAAATAGCAAATAGAATGGATATTTTTCCGAGAGTGTTCCAAGTTTTGGGCCTTTTGAGAGGTAGGCTGAAGATAGGCCAGTGAAAACTTTTAAACTTGATCCCTTTGTGGTGAATATTACAAGATTTTGTATGTCGTCCCTTATGGATGTATTTTAATGGAGCAGTAAAAATTACGATTAAAAAGGCGCCCATAGTAATCGGAAGAGTTTTTCAATGTTATTAGTTAATTGAGGAGTTTTTACAAATAATTCAGCCAGAAAAGATTTGGGTGACCAATTTCAATGCGCAAAGGCAATTGCCTATTCTGGCGAAAGTGTAATCAAGGCTGAAACCCAATCTGTTCCTAACTATGCAAGAAATTGGGTCTGGTCGCATCATTATGTCTGATATCCATTGAACTTGATTTGTGTAAGCAAGTAACCTGAACGAAGCTTCCTGGTTTATGATAACATAATTTCTACCTGTAGTTTTTGGAGCAAATAGGTGAACGTACATATATCCACCGCCATAGTCACGACTGTGTCAATATATTTGAAAAACCCTCATTAATATTTATCGTTTGTTTTACGACATGGAAATGAAAAATTCGTATCGAGCGAAAAATATTTTTACTTCGTGTCACAACTTTTCATTTGTCGTAATTTCAAAGCCGAGCTTTTCTCCACTTATCCTTTTGCTTGACCAACCTCGACGAGAGACACTGTCTCGTCAAAAGTACAAGCTTCACGGCTTGAAAGAAAGAATTACTCGCGGAGAATACCGTTGGGAGTACATTCACCCCTTCAGAATACCGTCTCTCACCCAAGATGCTTATTATTTTGAGGCGGTCCACTCAAAAAAAGCGTTGGGCTACTACTTTACCAACAAATCCCACTTAATGCTGGACAGAAATACCAGAGCCCCGAGTAAAGAGGTGAGGTTCGGAGTCCACGGCGTACAACTCACAGAAGTCATAAAATGGTTAGTCGCAGTGTGCATTGGCTATTCCTACCAGACTTCGGTGATCCCATATCTTGCTGCTATAGTTCCAGATTTAATTATAGAGCTTGGAAAACTTCTTTGATTCCCGCAAATGTTGCACAATTGGTTAAGTCTCGAAATACCACGGGTCTCGACTAACGGGTGGAAATAATGTTGAAAACAACAGAAAAACCAACAAGTCCGCAAGTTGTGTAATAGTTAGAAACTAATCGTTAGGAATTCAAAGTTATGAAATTGTAACCAATGCTATCTCATTTTATGCTTTTGCCCCTAATGGTATTTTTTCAAGATATCAGTGAAAAGCCGATATTATAAACCAAAGCAATAAAAAAATGAACTTTGAAATAACAAAAACTTGCCTTTAGTGCAACAATATCTCCGATTGTTTCCAGAAATATCATTTATGTGCATAACATCGCGGCAGAGATGAAGATAATTTTGAGAGTATCTCGTGTATATAAATATATCCTTACAGAGATATCTATATTCAATCTCTCAAAATGAATTGGGTGCAGTGCAAAATACTATTAAGTTTAGCGAAAAGGTTAAGTAATTCCTTGTTATAAACAATCGAATTAATTTTATCTGGCCATAGAAAAGCTGCTGCGACTATATAAAAACTGAAAAAATGATAATCTAGGCCTGAGACATCTGCACGTTAATTTTCCATCCCCGTTGCTTGCGGAATTAAGGTTTTGCTAGCTCAAGGTCGCGTATTCGAGTCTAATCTGGGAAGGCTCGACCATGAATGTTTTGATATCGAAACCATCTGTTTTTATTTGATTGATTCAAAACAAAAATTTAAAGCCAAAAAGAGATTTTTTGCTGGTATCTGAGAAAAAAGCTGCAGAAAATTGTTTTATATATTGATACCATTAAAGAATATCCAAAAATTAGGTATACATAAATAAAAAACTATTGGAACAGTTTCCATTGGATTTCGCGACTCATCATATTTTATATTCGCCAATATTTTTGTTTGCAATAGCAGGAAAATTCAATTGGGAACTTAAAATGCAGCTAAAATTCTTTCACCAATATCTCAATCCTCAGCCGTGATGAATAAATAATAACTCCCCACGAATAGGTTGTATGAATGTTTGGCATCGTAAGTTGTATTCACCAGAATAAAAATGCTAACATTCATACCTAGATTATGAAAAAAGACAGAATAGTTCATGCAGCATGATATAAAACTAGGTGCTATCGAAGACGCGCCATGTACTGACAAGTGAAAATGTCCGAAATCTCGGTTGCTTCACCCCATTCCTTTTCATACGACTTATAAAACTCTCTTAAACCGACTGAATACCTTATAAAGTCGATTCTAATTATTAAATTTCAGTTCTGTTAGTAGCTACTTGAGTTAATCAATCAAATTTTAGATGCAAGAAAAACTTCTTATTCTACGCAACACGTTTAAAAAATGCAATATTAGTTCAAAATTATTTTGGCTCCAAAAATGCGTTATTTATATGCAAATATAGCAATAGGTAGAATTCATCATAAATTTTTGACGACAACGCAAATATTGCAACAATAAACTTGAGACCTCCGTTGACTGCGAAGGCATTTGAATAACGCTTCATTTCAAAAGCCAAAATACAAAATTTAATTCAATTTGGGAAAGGATTAGTTAGTAAGGGAAGAACACTTTACTCCAGGCAGTCAGTAATTGCAACTCGATGTGTATGCTCGCGTACAAATGGCATTCCGAGTGTAAATGGAGCGGAAATACAAGGTAGATCATGCATGTGTTGCAGCAGCCAATGTCAATTAGGAACACGCATTGCCTTCACTCATTTGGTCTTACCTCTCGACGTTTGGTGCTTCTTGGCTGCTCCGGGGGCCGAGTAGAAGTGGGAAGGGAGGAGAAAAAGGAGAAACCCATGAATTGAAATCAAATGATAAGTGACCAACGACAAAAAAAGAGAAGAAAAACAAAGGTCATGCTACAAAACGAGTCTAGAGTAATCAGAATAGCACAATATCGTATGTTTTTAATTTTGTCAAAAGAATCAGAGATCCTGAACTGCATCACCGTGCGAGTTAGGGAAATGGTGAAGAAATGATTATTGAAAATGAGAGCTTGGCAGAGTAGTGAAAAGAGCCATTTTTCACAAAAAAGGTAAAATACAATAGTTTTAAGTTATTCTTAAACACTGAGAATATTATCATATCAAATAATAGCAAAACCACAATGACAGTTTAAAATGTAAAGAAACGGTTGCAAGATGTTGCTCTGAAACAAAAAAACAAGTATTTTGGCAATACAGACCCGGCAATGCATGTAACAGATTAATGATTAAAAACTTATCAATCATAAAATTCAATTTTTAATGTTCACTCTGAACCACATAAATAACGTAATAACCACCAAAAGGTTCGGTGTACATTTTTATAGCTGATAGTACAGGTTAGTCCAGCGGTAAAATCTCATCGGGAATAAAAAAGAAAATGAGGAAATGCACACTTAAAATGGTTTCGCACCTTGCAGTAAAGGAGGAATCTTAACGGACAACTGGGAATGGGTTTCAAAGGCAATTGGCATAATTTCGATACTCACTCATTAATTTGCTTAATTTTCTATATCATTAAACTTAATAACTTTCATTTTATCTCATTTGAAAAAGCTGCATGTGAGCATGCGGTAACATCTCTTGGATATTCGTACGAGACAAAACCTCGCTTATCCATTGATGCGTGACCCATCGTGACCTGACCACGGAAAGTCATTGCCGGGAAGAGTGCTATTGCAGTAAATAGTGAGTTTGGATGATGGTACACGTCTAGTTGCAGAGGGGGCGGGGGAGGGAGGGAGGTGGGGTAAGGCGATTGGTTGTGAGAGAGTCGTCCATTGGTCACTCTCTCCTCGCCGCCCATTGGCTCGACTCCGGATTTTCCCGCAAACGGAGCCGAAACCAGATTAGGAGAGGTGAAAGGGGCACAGAAGGGGAGGAACGGCAGCGCTGGCATAAAATGGCAAACCTCCCTGCATGAGACTTATTCCCAATGGTCGTCACTTCACTCTGTTGAAAGGGCTCGTTCAGCATCGTTTTTAAATTGTTGACTGCGATGGCGCTTGAGGAATAAAGTGACCAGTTTTTCAACCCGTCGCCCTCTAGAGATATTCGCGACGAAAATCGACGGCCTCATTCGCAGATAAGTTAATGACGCCACCGACTGCTGCCGAGTGGGTAACCGAATCTCACTTACTCCTTGTAATTGAATATAAATCTAGTGTGCTTCGTATGCTTTACAATTACGAGAGCGATGCTTTGAGCTGAGACTCTAATGACGACACCAACTCATGAAATATTTGCGGTAACTTTCGGGTTTTCTTAGTTTAAAACTTCGAGAGAATAGCTACCATTCTGATACGTGGCCGGTTTGATGCGATTTATGCGCAGGGGCAGATTTTTCCGAAATATTAGAAGCCAATTTCCCACCGGTTGAAAGAATGACAATTGCCAAGTTTAACTTAGTTCTTGATCGCGTGAAGCCTTCAAGGCCAGGTATTGGCGACAAGTCGTGAAGGCCATATGGGTAAGATGAAAATCGAAGAAGTGCACCGAATAATAAGAGAAGAAAGTTAATTGTTCTGCACCATATGGCGGATAAGGACCCATAAGGCCATGCCAGGAAACTTTACAATTATGTGAGGAGCACAATGGAGGAAACTTTTCACGGAAATGTACATGAGAAAGACCGAGAGGGCAATATACAGAAGGACACAAGGAAATAAGATCATCAGGGAACCGAAGAAATTAACTTGTAAAAGGTGGAAATGGAGGGCTGCTGTCACCAATCATATAATTTCAGTAATATGAATGTGATCACGTGAAGGAAAAAGAAGTTATGATAATCGGACGTTCGATTTCTGGGTAAGGAAATTTCTAAAAATTTTCTCAAATTATTTTATTCCTGAAGCTGATTGCGCGAATTCAGCCGTCAAACCACGCTATGCAGACAACTGGCCTCTGAGGAAAAGGCCTCGCCTGGCCAACCTAAGGTCTCAGTTTTTATGCCTACCCTGATTAATTATTTCTATAAGAAAGAGAATGTTAGGCAGTGCCTATTAATATCTTTATCAAGAGTATACACTACAGGCAATGAAGATAACATTATTCAGTAGCAACAACGGAATATGCTACAAATGCTTAGCATACTTCCTGACGGCTATGGTTTTTTGCTAAAGCTATAACTGAGAAAGTTACTAAGGAGTACACGTAAAATGTTTCCTTTTCATTTCAATCCGTATTTTGCAAGGCTTAATTGTTTCTGTTCCCAACAAGTATCATGAATGTAAAAGTTTAATGCTCTCTCCTTTTTCAGTAAGAGTAAGATTTTATATATAAATTTCCAAATTAGTACAAATGGATATTGGCCTGTGCCTTGCCATTGGATAATGAGTAGGGGTGCAAATTTTAATGAGTTAACACATTGGATAGCAGTGATGAATTAAGAACATAATTTATATGATGAAATATTTCGCTGTTAAATTTTTGATGAAATACTGGGCTAGTTCACGGATTTTGTTCTTAATTTCAACCAAAACGTAAGAATAAACACATAATGCTGTCGCCTTCATTAGTGTTTGCTTTTTGGCGATTGTTATGAAGTTTTCTGAATGAAATTTGGTGCCAAATTTTGAAGGTTAATGGAATACATAATTGCTCTTCGAGGCGAACAAATTATCGAATTGGATGGAAGAGGCAGATACTTTGTGGAGATCCATTATGAGATATGAAGTAAAACACTTTGCACTTTCCACATAAAAATTTATTAAACTACATAATAAATTTTTATGTGGAAAGTGCAAAGTGTTTCACTTCATATCTCGAACAAATTATCGTTAAATACCACCGCCAGCAGTTGGCGATTGAAGCATTACAGAGTGGGTGGGATTTTAATTCCGCGTTAATTTTAAAAAGAGCCTACGATTGATAAAAAAGATATACGTTGTGAAAAAAAGGCTGATTTGATGCGTTTATGCTGATTCCATCCTTGAGATTGGAAAATTGCGAGTCAAATAATACTTATTAAGGACTTCTTGTCTCCAAGCAATCGCTATTATTTGCACGTACACGCCGTTGTTTTTGCTTGAATTGGTTGAAAAGCCGTTGACACTATTTTAGAAGTATTGATGATGCATCAAACAAGGTGTTATTTGTTTCGAACGCATTCTGATTTATGCATACCCCATTGTAATTCTCGGAAAAACGTCAGCCATAACGCCGCGTCATCACAACCTCTAAAGACCGTTTTACACGGGGCACGTACTTGCACAATATGACGTGTGTACGAAGGCGCAGTTAAAATTGCGTCGTGTAAAGTGGTGAAATGCCAGAGCACATGCGAGAATGCGTGGACGTAAGATGGCAAAATAGCCCCTGTTCTAATTTCGTTCATCCATTCGCGCAATTCCACGCCATTTTAGAAATTAATGCAGTTCTAACCTGCGCAATACCGTGCCCCGTGTAAAATCGCCTTAATGAAGAGAGAAATAAGTATGAAAATGAATTTTCCATTCAAGAAAGTATTCATTAAATTTCTGATTAAATTATTTCTTTCAAAACGAAAATCTTGAGTTTAGGTGATAGAAAAACAACATACTATTTAGGCTTCTACAGTCATTCTGTATACCAGTAGTTACATAGAAAGATCACTGGCTCTCATAATAAATAAGATTGCCAACGCGATAACCTATGGTAGTACGCATTTCTTCTGCGTCTATAGAACTTAGCTTAATAAGAACGCCTTTATGTATAAATATCAGAGAAGTACCAAAAGTTTATTTAGCAATTCCTAAGTATAGAAGCACGAACTAAGTTTTTGGAAGCGAAGTTTTAAAATCGTTCAATTTAGCGCAATGATTGGTTATCATAGTTTTTCTCCGGTATCAAAGAGTAAAATTGTTGAATTATAATTGGGAGTTTAATACTATGGCTACAAATATTTTTTCAGTTTCTACAAAGTACCACCCACACAAATTTAATTAAGGTATTAAGAAATATGCATGTATTGCGAGAAAAACATGAAAATAATTTTTAAATGCAGATATTTCTTGGCATGAAGCTTATTGGTTAGTCGTCATAGCGATTAGAATAAATAAAATTGAACACTACCTCCACTTCAAATAAAAAAAGTAAAAGCATTCCGTAGTAAAATAAAATTATTGCCAAAAAATTAATCAGGTTATTAGATATTACAAAAATGGTTCTTAAGTTTATAACCAATAACCACTGCGCAAAGATACCACTTCCCTCTGAAGTGTTAAAAGTTCAAACGAAAGTTTTATGGTTTTGAAAATAGTTATGGTTTATGAGGGAGCAGAAAAACGCAAATGAAATATAACTAAGAAGAATGGAGATATGATTAGCTTGCACATGGTGTAGGAAACACTTTCATAGGGACTTGGAATTCAGATCCGTTGATGCTGAGGTAAATTCTGAGTTAAGTCCCAAAAACTACTGTATAGATGAAAGAGATTTAACGTAAAAAGAGCTCCGTGGAAACCACAGGTGGCAAATGAAAGAGAACTTTCCCTGCTTTTGGATTTTAAACTGCATTACTCCCACGGGAGGACTGATTTATCGCCACATCCATCAAGCCTTGGAGCTGAATAGCGTCTGGAGTGAGTGAAAGTATCTACGGAAAGATAGAGTACCATAATGGATAGCACGGTAAATTTTCACCATATTTTTCACTTTCCCAAAAAAATTATTCCTATTCACCAGCCATGGGATAGATTTACGCGTTTCTTCCTTTCTTCACGTTTCATAACTCCAGCACCTTTCTTTCTTATGTTTTAATTTTTAGAAAGAACAATTTATTTTGGTACAAATTTTTCACTTACAAAAAAAAACGATTTTTAACAACTAAATATGTACTAAAAATTCAAATTTTATGCAATTTCTGATATCTTGATTACCTATGTTAAATGCGACCCGTTACAGTTTGTTTCGATTTGATCATTCCAATGTTACCCCCATATTTGCTCTTGTAATAAACCACCCATGGATATACTGAATATTATGACAAGAATTGACGGTTTCAACAGTGATAACAATGAAACAGACAGTATTTTCGTATAAACCGAAGCTATAGAGCGAAATGTTTGCGGCATATTTGATCAAACAGGGTTACAAAAGTACTTATCATAATAGAACGTATATTTCAACAAGAGGTCGCATCATTCATAAGTCAATCGTAGAGGACTAGTTCCAAAACACTCAGTTATTTAGCGATTGGTTGTGATACCCATATTTAGACCGATTTAAATGATTTAAAGGTGTGCAAGTATTCATAGACAACAGTTAAAATTCACTTCCATTCAAAGTTCACTTCATTCCACTTCAATTCAGGTTAATATATAAATTTTTAAAAATTCTTCACAGATACCTGAGTACAAGTAGGTGCCCATACTTCCATTCAAAATTAATTACCAGGAATTCTTAACATAATCTTTTATTATCTTCTTCTCAAGTTTTCTTTATTTTTTATCTTGCTTTTCAAATGATAAAAGGTTTTATTTTTCTCAGTCAACCGGTAGAAATTAATTTCACTGTTAAATTACGCAGATTAAGTCATTCAGGAAATGCGTTTATTGCAAAAAAAGTGAAGGTTTTAAATTTGATATAATTTTTCATTGTTAAGCTAAGGCTTAGTTATTTTAGTTTTTGAAGCATCTTTTTCTTAAACAATTTAATGCGTAATTTGGAGACGTAACATGGAGGAATGAAAATTTAGCATTTCTTGACATTTTATAAGAAAGATGAATGAGCCTAATTCAAAACGAAAAATATATCTTCAATACTTATTTCAACGATTAAATTCTCCCTAGCATCCTTTTCCACCACTTTTGCTATGTCCCGAATGGAGGAGAGGACATTTTACCCTACTGTATTTTAACTATGAAAATATTTTCTTCAATACTCTGCACGACAAAAGTGAATTAGTACCCAGTCGCGCGCTCGGGTGCAAAGTTATTTACATTAATGGTGAAATTTCCCATGAAAAAGTCCTTCGGAAAGCTTAGAAGGTAGGTGACTCGGTAGTTTGACTGTTAGAATATCTAATCGGGAATCGAGAGAGATCCGAGTTCGTAACTCAGCTAAGCCGAAGTATTTTTTCATGGGAAGTTTCATCCTTAGTGTAAAATTTGTCTCGCCCCGATAGTTTCAGCGTAGAATGTGAATGGTAGAAGAATGCAAAAAGGTATTCTGAGTTCGCTTTGAGATTAAAAACAAATATTTGTGTAACGCATTCGAAAATATTATAAAAAATATTTCTCCTCAATGTGACGTTCTCTTATATTAAAATGAAAGTGAGATAGCATAACGATTATTCAAACCAGTAGCGGATACAGAAAAAAACTCAAGGGGGGGGGGGGCGCAAAATATATGTCTTGAGTTGTCTTTACTTTTATCGTAATAAAAATGATCAAGTCACTGACAGAGTATTAGAAAATTTTATTTAAAGCGATTATACACACATAAAAAACAATGCCATCTTTTGATGTAAAAAAGCTACAATTGTGGTTTGCAATGTTCGGCAATACAGGCGGACCCGCAAGAGAGGCCACGCGTCCCCTGAGCCCCCCATCTGTATCCGCCACTGAGTCAATTATGTCCCTATATTGAACTGTAGCATTTTTCAAGTCGATTGTGGTGCCATGTAACTTCAGCTAACGTATTTTGACTTCAGATACTGCAATAATTTGCAAATAATTTATAAATTGACATCTTGGTGAAACAAATGAATAAAATTCACATAATAGCTATAACCTACAAATATTTCTCCTCATTGACAATTATCACCATTCAAAGCTCAAGAAATTTCGCATTTAAAATTGTATCTCTTGAAATTATAATGAGGAAAACATATTTGCTATCTTGACTGTTGAGCACAATAGCAAGGGCATGTTCTAAACATTTCGCGAAAGGGAAATTTTATTCGTTTTGAGGAGGGATCTCCTTAAGGTTCGGAAATTCCGTGCAAGGGTTCTCTATTTCTCCCTCTCCGCCAACTCATGTCCGTTTTAGCTTCCCCATCGCATTCCCGCGAGTAAATATAGTCCCGTGGACTGTAAACAAAAACACTGGCCTCTCCACCGCGCGTTCTATCGCAGGGTCGGAAGGAGGAAGGACCGTAGGATATTTCGGCCGTATGGCCGCAGGGATCGGGCCCCTGGGGTCGACCCAAGAATGTTCGCAGATCTCAATCATGGAGCTGAGAAATTTTTCGGGGGATGTGATGGAGGAAAGAGAGGGAGGGAGAAGAATTGCCCCCATCTCTTGCCCACGTGTGCCCTGCCTACTAAGGGGCGTCGTCCCTTAAGATGCCATTCCTCCGCAGAGATGCGTCAGGTTTTTCTGGGAACGTAAGCAGCTTACTCTTAAGAGAGTAACGTTGATGTAGTGTTGTGTCTTAGTGTAGTGTAGTGCCTTTGAGTATAGGTCTTCATTAAGTTAAATGCAGATTTTTCCTACAACTCGGCATGTTGATACAACTTCATCAGGGCCTCGAGTGGATATGAGTACATAAATATGATATGTAAAATAATTCTGTGGTAAAATACTTAAAAAGAATAAACTCGAATATTTTATGCCGAAATTAATTAAAAAGAAAAGAGCCAAAAATTTACTCATTAAATTCTAGACATAGCTAAGTGGGAGAGGGAAAAATTTACCAATCAAATATAAGGGAAAGGTTTTACTTCCAGAGAATAGTTGAAACTTGGAAATCGGGATTAATAGACGGAAGTCTTTCTTAACTTGCTCAAAAATATATCTAGTCAGAGGACCTTCATCAGACTTGTAATTTAAATTCAATTATAACACGTGTCCCTCAGAGAATCTATAGCTTTTCCTTGTAAATTCAGTCGGAGAAATTTTAATGGAGAACAAAGAAGCTAAAGATGGTACTTTACGATATTGACTACCACTTTTTTCAGAATAACTGTATCACAGGGATTGTACCATATTTTTGATTTAGCTCATTGATTAATACGCATGGATAAAAATTGCGCTCGTCTAGTAGATTAGAAAAATTAGTTTAAATTCCTTTTTATTTTGGGAAAAGTCTTTCATTCTTCTGGCAGGTTCTTGAAAATGGTAGAAAAACAACGAACAAAGGACAATTTTGAGAAATCGAGCCATTATGAGCACCGATTAATTTTTTGCGCTAATTTGTTAATGTACCTACTCTCTTTATCGGCCGTAAATTATTTTCAATGTTGCCTTGAAGGTTATCATTAATTGTTATTTCCATGTATGCACAAAACAGATTTCTATGTCTTTTTATTTCTCATCCCCAGCTTTGAAGCTGTCTCCTGGGTGTTTCTTCAATTGTTGGTTGCTGTCAAATAATTACAGTAACGTCATGGCACAGATTCAGATAAATCGACGTTATTCTCATTCTCTTTTCTTATAAACACCTCGTTTCATAACTGCCATTCGGGAAGCCATCAAAACTCTTTAAATTCATCGGCACATCTAAGAGTACCTATGTTGATCTTTTCTTCCACTCGCCCTACACATTTTTCGTTCGCGGCGTCTTCTGCCGGGATTCGTGCCTTATGCCGAGGTGCTTTGAGGGGAGAAGTTTGGATGGTAAGCGGAGTGTTGTTTAGCAGTATGCCAAAGAGAAGGGAAAGGGCGCCTATGAGAGCAGAAGGACAATTAGAAGGGCCTCTCCGGATGTGGGAGAAGGCCTTTCACGGCCCCAACGTGTGGCGGCATCCCATTTCGCGGGTTCCAGCCCGTCCACACATCCATTTTTCATGGGGGCCGCCTTCCGCCCTGCCCTTTCCCTCAACACTCTAAAATCATCAATAATGCGAGAGCGAGAACTGTCGCTCATAGGCTAGGCTGCTCGCTTTCTTTGCCTGCATCTATCCATACCCTTGGCTATCCTACGATTTTTTACACCAAGCGTGTAACGCTTATATATTGAAATTATACGTTTCTCTCTTCCTGCTATCCTAAAATAATGAGGCATAAAATTAACGCTTGAGAAAAGGAAGATATATTTGAACAAAGGGAGGGTAGAATGCGTTGAATAGTGAAAGAAATAATATTGGGATTGTAGAAGGAAGCGTAATAGAAAATAGACCAAATCTGAGAAAAATCTTGGGAAAAAAACCCTGTTAAAACATTATAGCCATTTAACAATAAAAATTTAAAAAATAATGAAAAATATTATCACATATTTAGGAAGAGGCTTCTCATATCTAATCTCATATCGGTTCATAGGCCTCATTGCTGGGAATAATTCTGTGAACTAAAAGCATCGCCATGTCTTGCTCGTGACAACAATGAATGGTGAAAGGCTATCAAGCGAGCTATATATGCTAAGTATGCTAAGAACTAATTGTGAAGGGCATTGAAATGGCCAATTGTATGGTACTTAAGCGTGTGAATAAATGTTATTTTTTAAGATAAAGACCCCTGCATCTTAATTTCTATTGAAAATCCTTCGAACTCGTTTCCTATTCAGTCCGAGGAACGACATAATTTAATCATATTAACTAACACTCTGCCTTCTATCCGATAGAAAATATACGGGTTATAAAAACCGAAGATGCTTTAATTCCATCAATTTCTTAATGATAGAAAATAAAGGAACAATAAATTATTTGATCAGAACTCATTTAAGTTTACACTTTCCAATTTTGTGGAAATGATTTTTTTCTGCTCATGTGGAGCGAGTGTTTTCTTTTCAAGTTATTCAGCTCTAGTCCTAGACCGAGAGGCATTCGGGTCGCCGCACCCCTCGTCTATCCACCTCGCCAACCCACAGACGGATCGGTGATTTGTAGAGCGAGGGGGAGGGGGGAGGGAGACTAAACGGAATTTTTTCCAGGAACACTAGGGTATCGGGTAAAAGATCGTTCGAATGGGAGAATGTCTAGATAAAACCAACCGACACCTGCTGGGACCTACGCCGGTAATTTTTTTCCTTCCTCTCATTCTCAGGCGGCGCCGAAGTGGGCGCCCGCTTTGTCAAATTTAAATTGGCTTCCGATTTCACCGAATTCTTTTCGCGAGAGAACGAGTGAAAAAATCCGTCGGAGTGAATTCATCCACTGGAATCTCACAAACGTGGTGATTTCATCCGTTCCTCAGATTTTTCGGCCTAAGTATACAAGGCATTTTATCACCCCCGGGGAGAGATTGAAATGTAAAGACTTATTCTTAAGGCATCGCATTTTCTACGTGTTTCACACCGTTGAGTGGGCTTGTTCTTAGAGTGTTTAGCGAGTCCCGCTGTTACTCTCGCGAGATGATAATCAAGAGGGGATACGAATAAGCAATCCCTACCGATTCCTCCCAAAGTAACTGAGGCATCGCAATTACGCTGTTAAAAAAATTACTTGTAATGGTGATACAACACACATTACAGTCATAAAAGTTCCTCAAACATATATTTTTAAGGGGGAAAGTCTAGCATTTTAACTGAAATATGGTGATTTGGTGGCCGAAATTATTAGAAATCCAATCGTATGTACCATGCCCACAGAAAAATGTATCGTATAGCATCTAATAAATCAATGATTGTAGCAATTTATATTGATAATCTCAGACTTAAAATCCCATGTTATTGTGCAATAATTAATGGCATATTTATTGAGGTTAACCATGAGGAAGCGAAGATAAACCTAAATGTCAGCAAAGAAAGGCCAAAAAGTAGGAAAATACCCCATATGTTGGTAAGTATGAAGTTGAAATCTTCGAAAAAGTACAAAAAGCATTTGATACTAGGTATATCCTAATCAATGGAAAATGCGGAAATGCATGGAATAACCTGAAGGTTTACCCTTGTATTGCATTACGGTATTCTCTGAAGTCATGTAGGACCTTTATTATTGCTTAGAAAAATCGATTTTACATTCATTCCTCGAAAATTTCCATTTTATCAGCCTGGGTGCGATGTATCATATCCGTTCTACCTATGGAACGACCTATCACAAAGTGGTTTCATGAGGATCGAATGTCGAAGGGATTACAAGCATAAGAATTCCCTGTGAAACAGAGCCATTCGTCTTATAGGGATGCAACGATGCGTTGAAAGCCGGTAATCAATTTTCCAGTATCAATGTCTCCTTA
This sequence comes from Ischnura elegans, assembly GCF_921293095.1. Lineage (NCBI taxonomy): Eukaryota > Metazoa > Arthropoda > Insecta > Odonata > Coenagrionidae > Ischnura > Ischnura elegans. The sequence continues at coordinate 92,684,803 of NC_060249.1, forward strand.
GGGAAGTTGACTAAGATAGAATGAAATTGCTTAAATTTTGCTAAAAATAACCATTGAGGCAGTTTTTAGAGCCATTCTCTAATTACACCTCTAGTCATTACGCCTTCCTAATGAATAAAATACTAGTTTCTTAACCACATAGAGGTAGGGTTATGAAATTAGCAGTAAGAAACACTGTGAAAGGATTGTTTTGCCATTGAGATAAAGGCTGTACCTCTTCTCCTTCAGTCATTGAATTTGTCATCCACCTATTTTTTTGCGTTTTAGATATTGCTAGAGGAAACACGAGAAACTGTGGAGTGGAAACACAGTGTATATCATCGCAAAAATATTTCTCCGTGATTTTCAAGGAAAAATAAAATGATTTTAAATAAATCATGCGAATTCCGCTAAACGCTGTACTCATATTGGAGCTCCAATGACATTTCCATGGCATGTATGAATTAATTTTACTCCTTGATCTTCATTTAAGGAAGTTGCTTTAGCAAAACGGAATTAATATCAAGTACACGGTTCTCGGAATAATTATTAATCTTTACCTGCAAGTACCTATTGGGAACATAGTCTCAAAATTTGAAGTTCTTGCGGCATAATTTAGAAAAAAACTTAGTAAATTGAACCTTGTCGCTGATTTGAAATTGAAACTTGGACTGAAAAGAATGTGGTGAATAAAAAGAGAAGATAAACACGCCAAATCTATGTACAAAAATGGTGTGAGAAAAAATGCATAAAATATGTGAGTTCAGTGAGTAGTTTGAATTTAAAGATTTACTTTTCTGCTGGTTTCAAAAATTAAGTAAAACAAATAAACGCTAATGGAAAACCTTCGCAGCAGGGATAGTTAATCCATTTCGCTATTAAAATTAGCATGCAAAGAGTAGTTCCTTAAATATTGACCTTAGGCGGTAAAGAACATTGGATTGTAAACCTCGGACAATAAAATCTGACTCAGAAATATACCAACACGGCAAGCAAAAATCCATGACCGCTGCTACCGACATCGGAAAGCCGGGTTGAGGAAGTTTCATCCCGACAGACGGCGTGATTGGGGTAACGGGGTGTATTAAACCTATTCATAAGCTGATTCATCCGCAAAGAGGGACGTGGCCATTAATTCTAGGAAGAGATTTTGAGGTGTGGCCGTCGTGGAATGCTACGAGGCGACGGAGAGGAGCAGTGGGGAGATTCCCCAGGAGTGAAAGAGGAAAAAATGCACGGGAAGGAGAAAGGGGAAGAGGAGGATGGGAATTAGATATGGTATGGGAGGAAGTCTTGAGAGTGAAAGGAAGGGTTGAGAGAACGGAGGCAGGGGATGGGAAGGGAGGAGAGGAGGAGGAAGGAGGTTTGCTGGAATGGGCGAAGGGCTGTGGTGTGAATGCCCGACTTGCGGAAGAAGAGCTTAGAGGGGAGGAGGGAGAGTGTGAGACACTGCCATGTCGCATTCTCAAACGATAGAATAATCGAGGTGAGTTGGGATAGCAAAAGCATCAGGAGAGGTGTGAGGATATGGGGAGAAAAAAAGGTACGGGCACGAGTATACTCCAGGGGATACGAGAGTTTAGGTGGTTGAACTGCTGATTCCTCACCCCCAAGACCCGTTTGCGTATCATGAGGTCAATTTGAGTCACCTGGAGGGCAGCATGAGTTACTCTCGATAATTCAGATGGCAATCAGTCGACTTGCAAAAGAAAAAGGAGCGGGAAAATGTAGTGGGTACGCCTCTAGGCTTTGATGCACTATAGATCAGTAGATGGCTGGCAAAGGAAGCTTCATCGCAGTATGAAAGCTGTCTATTAATCGGTATGCAGTCGAAAGAAACAACAAAATTACAAGAGAGAATTGTTACTTAACCTTGAGAGTAAGTACTCATTTACAGCAAAAGGATATGCGGATTAGTACTTTAGATTCTTAAGTTTTTCCTCGACAATAAAATAATCAGCTCTTTACAAATTTTCCTCCATCATATCGTGGTGTAAAATCCGAAAGGTGTGATTATAACTTATTGGATATTTTATTTGATTGATCTTATGCAAACTATGTGATTCTGATTGAGGGCTTCTTTCCCTTATTTAGTGGCTTGCATGGTATCCCTTTACTTATGAATATGCCGGTATTTTAGACCTTGGAAGTCTTCCACGAAATAATTTAGCATGTTTCTGACGCAATATTCTCATTTACATAAAAATTGTCTTTCAATTGTTTTCCTGACCACAATTCCGTGATCGTGATTACTCTCCGATACATTGTTCGGAATATTTATCATCACAAACTGTACAATAACGGACAGTTTACGTAAATATATTAACCCTTATCAAGCTATATGGCTCATTCCTCCTCCCCCCCGAAGCTTGAAGACTCACCCCCGTAAAATTTTATGCAGCATGAATTATTTGGATCAGACATTTAATGAATAACTAGCTCTGATAGATTTATTTGTTGAACGATAAGGAATCGCGCAGGTATAATTTGATTGTTTAAATTACTTTTCTCGAAAATATACCTACTATTATCGAGATAATTACTCTCTTCGTCCGTTCTTACTGATAGTTTTATCGAAACTTTCATTTTATAAAGTTTATTTCGGGCGCCGCAATGAAAAAACTGTTTGAAATCCTTCCAAAAATTTCAACATCTCTATGCCAAGCCCTCTTTTACAGTAAATGACAAGAGAAGCGAAAGAATAATAGAGAAGAACTCGCTCAAGGCCTGCGAGGTAACATATTCACAGATAGCGTTTTTCATTGGGCTGGAAATGAGTTGAGTTACTACGCAGCGTTGAGTACTGATGATAGAGCTCCATCTTATATAGCTCTGTTGGTAAATTTTCTCCTCAGTTTGATTCTTATAGCTGGCTAAAATACAATTGTTATGAAAAAAAATCTGAAAAATTGAATGCGTATTAAATTCTCAACGTGCCGTCGAATTGTTTTGGGTAACTCTTGATGGAACTTCGTCTTTGCATTCGGTGATGGGATGGTGGTAGGTGAGAATATAAAATTCTCATCTAAATTTACACGGGTAAATGATATCATTGGTATTTTCAAGTTAAATATTTTTATCCAGCCAAATGAAAAAATATTCATTCCGAATTATCGTGAAAATAAGGGAAAGGAATTCTACGGAAATATAAGTTAAATGAATAATAGAAATGGCTATTTGTTAAGCCAACTCCCATTTTCCCAAATCCATCCCATTGAGAGAGTTGCCTATTTTCGTTGTTTTGGTTGTATGGAAACCGAAGTTTCTTATTTACATTTATTAAAGAAAATGGGGGAAAAACGAAAAAAATGCAGGACTTGCCGAGTTGGAGAAAAATCTTCTGAAAATCATGTTATTATAACGCAACAGTCTAATGGGGCATATCGTGAGAAATGTTGGTCTGGTGTTGACTATTTTTCGAAAAAAGTGACGGGAAGTTCAGTAAGGGACTGCCTTAAATTAAGGACATTGATTATGTTGTCAAAGATGCAAAAAAACGTTAACGTGGGCGTTTAAGAACACGGTTACATGGACAGATTTTCATGTTTTCGACGGTGCTGTTTCTCGCCTTCTGAACTGAAGGTCGCGAGTTCGAGTCCCATCTTGGTAGACTGCCCCTAACCAGGTGAAAGGGATTTTTGATCGCACATTGTAAATAATTAAATCCCTGCAATAATTAAAAAGCAGCCTAAACGTCCTCTTTTTGGGGATGCGAGAAGTAAATAATTAAAAGAACTAAGAGGAGCTGAGGGGAGTAGCGTTCATCCAGTCACAATATTGTTTATCAATCTGAAAATTGCATACTAGACGCAAGTCGTGAACCCGCGATAGAATTTGGCATTTTGCCTAAGTTATTTCATCCCCTTTTTGTCTTTCATTTCTATTCTCCATCGTCACTCCGCCCCTCAACAAACCCTTTCAATACCTTGCCACCCAGTTTTCCCGCCCAAACTGAAATCGCCGCGACATGTGTAGCCTTTCTCTGCCCACCCCTCCTCCTCCTTCTGCTTGCTCTGCGTTTGATGACGACGTCGCGCACGGGCTGAGCGTGAGGTCTGGGGGTTGGGGGATCATACCGCTTACGCGGGGCGTCCGGTCCACGGTGCATGTGTACATATTTGTAGCACACTGCGTCTGCGAAGTTTCATGAGACGGGTCATCTCGAGTGTGAAGGAAGAAAGGGGGAGGAAGGAAGGAAGCAAGGGGGTTGGTGGAAGGGAGGAAAGAGGAGGGGTAGGGAGAGGAAGTGAAGGAGCGTGGGGGGATGAGGGGATGAGGAGAGGGGTGGAGTGGGTGCGGATCACCTGATGGAGCGGGGCGAGGCGCGCAATTCAAAACGGCCGCGGGACGGAGAGGACGAAATGAAAAGATTCCCAAGGCGATGTTTACTCGACGAGAACATGAAGACGCCTGAATGGCACGCTGCCCAGCTGGCGCGGAAGTGCTAAACAATGCGGGATGATTGAACAATCGTGGAGGTAATTACCTCTGAGTTACTCAATGGAAGAAGCTGTTGTAGTTGAGCGTATACATAACGAGCTTGACAAACGAATGTTTTCCTCTGCTATATATATTTTCTTCAATTCTTGGGATAATGGATACGTTTTTCGACCTAGCAAGCTTCAGATTCCATGCTGTCATATAGACATCTGCAGAAGTTATCAAAATAATTAAGCTCTATCATAAACTTTCCTAGGATTATTATTATATTTACCTACGATTCTTACAGCTATTAAATGAGGTTGGTTATCGGAAGGGAAAATTATGCAAAGTTATGTACATTATATCCGTAATATTACCTAAATATTACCTTATGAAAGCAATCATTCCATTAATTGAATTTGATCCAAAAAAACTAGGAATTCGAAATCCAAAGCTACGCGTGATTCTACCAATGTATTAGCGAAAAAATCGTGAAAAATGAGCGATACAGAGGCAGAGAAATAACTACTCATCTTTTATTGATTATTACCATGATGGAAGAGAAGGATTTTGTGGACGAAATAATTCGTTTAAAAGTGCGTTCGAAAGCTGGCATATTGAAAAATCAGTCAGAAATGTAATGACCTTTCTGAATCTCAAAATAATTTATTAAATTAAATTAAAACATTAATTAAACGGTGTCACTTCCTTATACTGACTGAATGCAGCCCTCAAATTTCATGCTTTTAATGATATTAGGATAAACAGTAATTATCGATGTGCCTTAGGGACTGAACTAAGTCCATCATGGACAAGTAATACTAAGTGATTGGAAACCTAAATCATAAAAGTGTCAAAGTAAATTCTATCTGTATGAATTAATGAAGTCATTATTTCTCGTACTTTAGGGTAATAGTGAGTTATCACATAGCTTTGGTTCTTCCAAGAATTACTTTGGGGGATATGATTCATTAATGACGGCAAACTAATCAAAGCGAACCAGAAATTTTAAACTTTTCGAAGACCTTCAATAAATTCCAAACATATCAGAGTATATATTTTGGGAGCAAAAGTTGAGGTAGGAGGAATGGATCCTATATAACTTCAAACACGTTACAAGGGAATCACCTAACAAGCATCCGTAATGATATTAATAATTTTCTATTCAAATTTCAATCCCGAGCTTGGAACATATTTGGAAATGTAACGAAATCACCAGAAAAAGACTTGTATCTTCAAGATCAGCAAGCAGGAAAGGCTACTGGACCTAAGCTCGCGTTAGGGAATGAATCACAAGTCAGCACATTTTTCTGCATACAATCAAGTATCATTAGAATATGCGTATTTTATTTAATTAACGGAATTTTCAATTTATTTAAAATAAATTTATCTCATAAGTATATAAGACCAAAGCACTTGCTGAGAAAGGGTTAGGATTTTCGATTAATTCGAAATTCTCTTCTTCCTCGTAGCACAGCCGTTTATGAGAGTTATGAGAATCTCTCGAACATAAGGAATCAGTTATTCTTTGTATTACCTAATAGAAACTTGTAAATATTTCTAAGATTGTTATATTTCTTAACGTATAAGACACTTCTAATACTTTTATACTACTGCTTGATATAAATATCGCTTGCATTATAAAAAACTGTGATTTACAGGTTAAAAATATCTTTTCTTACAGAAGCACCGGCTTTGAATAGCTGGGTAATAATGAAAAACTTAATTACTGCATAGGCGTAAAGAAAATGGAGAAAATTTCGCCACATGAAGCGAGATCTTTGGCTTAGGTTTGTGATTCTACGTAGACGTATTGAAACGACCCATTAGCTTCCAAATTGGTGAAACTATTGCTACTTCGAAACCCGGAACATATTCATAAATAAAGCAATTGTGGAATCACAAAGTAAAGTTTTTCATTTACATCAAGAATAAAACCCATAAAGTTTCACCTGCAACCATCACCGAGTATTATTATGCTATACTGCAGATTAAAAACGCCTATAGGTGGCAAACCTAGGCAAGGCTAATGGACCGAAGGGAGGAAATCGGCTGCCACCATGCGTTTTTCATAAACATTCGGGGGTGAAATAGGTGTAGAGGGAGAGAGGAAAGATGATTAGGATGGAGGCTTCTGCCGAGTCCTCACCTCTCTCTGGTTTCAATCTGCTGTGCCGGTCCATTGATCTGGTCCTCATCCTCCTCTCCGGCCGCCCTCCCGGCCGAAGACGATGCCGTCCCGTTGCCCATTTCCTCCTCCCCGGGGGCTGTCGCCTCCCCCGCTCTGCCCCCGCTGGCGGCGTCGTCGATTGCCGGGGAAGACGCAGTCACGGTCGCCGCCGCCTCCTTCCGCCGCTCCGCCTCCTCTTCGGCCCTCAGGTGGGCGTCCACTGCCCCGGCGGCCGCCGTCAGCAAGTCCGCGTCGTCCCCGAAGTAGTAGTCGGCGTCGTTGATGGCCACCTCGTCATCTTCATCTTCGTCCGATTCGCCCAGGTCCTCCGCCGTCTTCTTCGGGGTTGTCGCCGGGGCTGGCGGAGAAGCCCTCGGGACCACCTCCGCTGAGTCTTCTGGCGTCTCCTCCGGCGCCTTCCGCGTCATTTCCTCTCCGGCTCGGTGATTCTGCTCGTGGTGAGCGTGGTGGTGCTCATGGTTGTGATCGTGGTGGTGCTGGTGCTTGGAGGCGTCGGAGGAAGGCCTCCCCGAAGCCGGGCCGCAGCTGATGGCCAGGAGGATAACGAGGATCAGGGGCAGGAGGACTTGGGGACTACGGAGGGCCGCCCTGGACGACATGTTCCGTCCGTGGGCCGCACGAAATGGGACCGCGACCCTTGACCTCGATAACCCGTTAGCCGGAACGTGAAATGTGGGAGGGATATTCGGGGATCAGGATCGCTTGAAACTTCAGGAGTGCCCAAATTGTTACCCGGAAATCCTACCCACCTCCCCGATTCCCAACCTTTCAATTGGTACCGCTGTTACCGGCGCACCGTTAACCTCACCCCAAGGGACTCTCCCCCGAAAAAATTCCCCAAGGAACTATTTCTCTAGGACGTGGGAGGTTATCGTTGGGAAAAAATAAACGAGCCGGACGTGTACCGTCTCGTACAACGTGGGGTTTCCCTGTCTCTCTCTCCGGCTCCCACCCGTCCTAGTGTTATGACTGCGTACGTATATCTATCCCTACCCTTCCCGAAGTAGCAGTCGTCTTCCCATCCGCTGGCTCTTCTTTGCTCTCCCTCAAGAGACGATCCGCTCCGGAGTCGGTATTGCTTTTAACTGGCGACGGAGAGGAGACTGGCACTGAGTGTTATAACGGGCGGGGAAGGAACATGGGGAGGAGTGGGAGGGCTAAGGGGTGGGGATAGTTTGGAGGTAGTGGAGAGTGATAGAGAGAGAGAGAGGAAAAGTGAGAGAGATAGAGAAAAGAGAGGAGCAGAAGAAGGGGAGGGGGGAGGAAAGAGAGTGAGAGAAAGGGAGAAGGGGAGAAGTTGGGTGGGGAGGGGGGGAGAAATGAGAGAGGAGTGGGGGAGGGGAGCGTGGACACAGGAGGGAGTGGGGTGGGGAGTCGAGAGAAGCGCGCGCTGGTGGGATTGTGGGAAGGATGGGAGGGAGGGGAGGTGGGAAGTGGGAGGGGTAGAGGTGACCATAGGTGGAGGGGGTGGGTGTTAGGGTGCCGAGATAATGAGATGGGGGTGGGGTTAATGTGGGTTATGCACTGGGCTGTGGGGTGGGGGGTGGACAGGAAGCGCGAATGGTATCTGGGGGAGGGGGAAGAAGGAGAAGATCTAGGTTTGCTAAGCGTTTTTGATGCGCAGCACCTTGTTCCCACGCGTACACAAGAAATATATATGTATTCATATGCACCCACACACACACGTACACACAAAGGCATAAAGCCATCATTTACCCTCGTATTTTGTGGTTCCACTACGCACTCCAGTAAGGTTGAAATTCTGTATGGTACTCTGTTATCTCACCTTCGTACCATTTATTTTGCCTTGGGCAGTATTAAAAAAATGTAAATTTACAGTTTCCAACTAAAGTATATGAGATATTACCTAAGAGTAATGGCAAGTTTAGCTAAATATACTAACTTTTTGGAATTCGTTGAGGTCAATATGCATTGTGATTGGAAATTCTCTCTGATCTAAGGATGCTATCGTAGATTCATGTGCACATACGGTCATAGTAAGAACCAATGTTGAGGGAAAGGGGGAGTATGAAAATTAAATAATGAATAGATGATACTTTATGATGTGAAACCGTCGTGATTCAACTCTAAAGTTGACTTGGATAGATGTTGGTAGAGATCACTCTGGATTAAACCACAGGCGTGTGAAATTCACAAATTCAGGGGAGGAGGGCTAGTTCCTTTCCCTCAACCTCGCACATGGTGCATTATTTTTTCTCAACTTTCTCTGGAAATTTTATTTCACTTGGGTTTATGAAAAAGGAATTTTGGAATTAGTGAATTTATGATATATTGCGGCATGAACATTTCTCAGCACAAAAAGGCTGGCGCATTGAGATAATCATAGACTCCTGTAATAACCATTGAAACATTTAAAATTTTCCCCGTATCCTTCTCAACACCGATGGCTGTCGAAAATTCGATCGCACGTGCGCCTCAACAGTACGGGAAGGGAGGTTTTTTAGGAGCCATTTTTCGAAGCTGTACCTCAAATGCTCAAAATCACACGTGTCGGGAGTTTTTATTCTTTTTCGTCTCGATAGGGATAATGTCGAGTTCCAACCGCCCTAGTGTATTCAAGTTGGGTGAAATGCTTGGCATTGAGAGGCAATTACGGAGGGACACCAAGTTACAAGTAAGAGCTATAATTATCATATGAAATTTATAAACTGGAGGTTTGTGATAAAATTATAACTCACGTGTGGAAAAGCATTGTAACAAATCACCATGTATCTACTCCATTCTTTGGAGTGAATAAAACGAATCCATCCAGACTATGAGATTTAAACTACTTATAGTCCCACAAAAAAAGAACAAGATATTCATTTAAAGATTACAAAAAGAAAACAATGTTGGATAATACGGAGAAGACATGATGACAAAGAAGGTTTTTATTTTGTTGCTTATCTCGAATTTATTTGTGGTGACTTATTCTCGTTTCATTTATTTGTTGAGAATCTCGATTTCTGTTGACGTATTGAATACCGCCTAGGTTGTCGTCATCACTACTGCTGGATAAGCCCTTATGACGAAGAAAATAGTTTACAGGATGCGATGCAACGCGTCGGTGTCGGAAATTCCCATCAGTTTGAAAACCCCAGAAGAATGCAGTCTAAAATTTCACAGTAAGTCATAGAACGGGGATTCAACGACCTTGTCGCGTCTCCAATCGACGTCAATATGTATTACGGAAAGTCATTTTACAATTAGAATCGCGTGTGAGGATACAAACCTCTGTAACGTACATAATATCAACACTGAGGGGCTGCTTTATTTACTGGAAAATTTAATTGTCAAAGGCAATAGAAAACGGAAAAATTAGTCATGATGACTAACTGAGAATGACAATGGTATAGTAAACTGGGAATGCTTAATACTTCAAATAGTATTATCATAATAAGGATATAACGTAAAATGAACCTTCCAAATGAGAATAGGTACATCTATTTTGCAATTTAAAAATTATTCGACTTTCCAGTTTTCCGTTAACTGAAGGAAGGCAGCAAAATGGAAACCCAATTAATGAAAAGGACGCAGAAAAATAAACTCCAATATGAAGACCATAATCAAACGCCAACACATAATCAATACATTTTGAAAGATGCAAAATCGCCTCATCATAACCTCAAAAAGAGTACAAATCTCTCAATATCCCCTACAGGTCTTGTGAACTTTCTTTTAGTTGATAGTTATAATTGAAAAATCAAGAGATCTTCATTATAGTGCTTCTCCAGACCAATGGCTGTCGAAATTTCGATCCTCAGAGCGCCTCAGTCGTACAGAAAAGGAAGTTTTTTTCGGCGGATTTTCGCACACTTGTAACGGCTCGTCCAACCAGCATTTGACACTTCTCATCCTCCCTACCTTACCTCTCCTTTTCGCTAACAAACACACCAACTCCGTAGCCGAACTCTACACTCCCTCTACGCCAGCCTCTAACACCTTAGTCTCGCTCAGCACCGTGAGGAATGTTTTTCGGGTAGGGATACGAAATTGACGCTAGTCTATTCAGCGTCCGCTAGGGTGGGGGTGGTTTAACGAGGGTTTTCGCCTCCTCAAGGGGGAGGAAGAGGCGGGCGGGGGAGGGAAGAGGAAATATGTATTGGGGAGTGGGATCGGGGAAGACTTGTGCTCTGTGGGGGAGTTTTGCTTTCGGGAGGTAGCTTCCCGAGAAGGAGGGAGGGGAGGACGAAGCGGAGGAGGGGGTGGTAGGAGGGTGGGGAGGAGCTGAGCAGACGGCGGCTGCGGGGGACTCTTCGTGTCCGGTGGGGTGGGGCGGCCAAAGGGATCGCACCAGGCGGTGGAAGGGGGCAGGAGGGAGGGGGGACTATAGGTTGTGGTGGTTAGGGTCGTGAAAAGGTGCTGAAAAGAGACGTGAAAACATTTCGGCTCTTTAATTTTTTTTCTTTGTTCCCCCGTCGGCACTTAAAACGCCACCTTAAGATTCCTCCTGTCGTTTTTTTTTTCGGCCCGGCCGAAACCTCGCATCGGATATCAGTCACATTTTTTTCGCATACGTTGAGCGTATTCCGTGGGATCCAGCATTTGTTGCAAATTAACAAATGATTTCAGATACTGCAACGGAATAGCCGCCGAAGACCTTCATGGAGCCGCCACCCGCACGTGCACGAAAGCGTAAAAATTTCACCGCGGAAACATGTAAATCTTAATCTAGGCTCGAAGCAGAGTTCCCCCCATTTTCTGTGATTCGTAACGGACGCTCATTTTCCTATAGTCGAAAGCCGTTCTCATTCTGTGCCTTAGTATTCACTTTAGATGCGCAAAATGAAAGAAGATTAATCAAATTCCCTTCTCGGAAAACGTAAGGGAAAATGAAGAATGCCCAGTGCACCCGAGACGGATAATTTTGGTGAAGGGTAAGATTTTTTCTCTTATTTAATTATATAGAAGCGAATTAGTCTGTCAAATAGTCTTATCTTAGGAGAATGGTCAATTTTGATTATAATGATACAATATTTTTCCTTTTCGTATGACTGAGATTAAAAACTCAGAGACTGTGGGGATTTTACTGCATGAAGATCCCTATTCGATTTCAATATTCTGCTTTCCTTACCAGAAGTTTTTAGGTACCTACTCTACGCCTATCGCTTTCGAAATGTAGTATAGGAAAATTAGTTCATTTGCTGAGAATTGATAAATTCAAACTCAGGCCCTATTTTCATTTTCCCAAGATTTCTAAATGCACCCGAGAAAATGTTAAAAATGGACGAAGCCGCATCGTTGCCCTCTAATTATGTTAGTTACTAAACAGAGGAAGTGTTTTCTACAGGCTTAAATTTGAGTTTATTTTAAAAATTGGTTGATCACTTTTATTATTATGAAAAAATATTCATATCATTGACAATTTAACCTATATGTGCGTAAAGAAACTCTGTATGAGTAAGAATTTATTATAAAGAGAAATGCTACGTAATCGAATCAACTAAGCGAAGCGATGCTTAAGCGAAGTTTATGCCATTCAAAGGGCAGATTCATGAAACTTGATTCCTACTAAGACCTTTTTTATCAAAGGACTATGTCCTTTCATCCGTCAAGAGCAACCAATAGATTTAGAGAGGTATGACGTGTGCAGAGCCGAACAGCGGAATAATGCAGGATAGCAGGTGCCTGCGGCTATGAAACATTGATGCAAGTGTTTTGACTTCCATGCGAGCATACCCTAAACAGAAGGTGTTATCCGATAAGTGAATGATGACGAAACACTACCAAAATGTTCCGTGAACGATAACCTTCCAAGTGGTGCAAACGATGAGTATTTGCCAGAATGTATCGAGTCACTTTTGATGTAGCTACTTCTCGAATACCCGGGAAAAAAGTAGGCTCGTGTAGTCAGTGGAATTTCAATGATTAATTTATATTTCTCGCCTAAAAAATGTTCTCCTATGAAATATAATATTTGATAGAAAATTATATGTCCGTGACCGTGACGAAAATTATATAATTGAGTTAACTGCAATTGCAAATAGGATATTTATTCTTAATCTATTCTGAAAGTAAAGGACAAGGCGGTCATGAGAGTCATGGTTGGAAATTATATTCTTATCAAAATTCATCACTAACACCCATGTGATGCATAAAATGAGACGCCAAGGGTTTGAAGAATGAGTTCGATTCGCGATCAACGATTTCACGCCGATCGTAAAAGATGTCCCCTTCGAGGCCCATCACACAGCGAACCTTCTTCGGTGGAAAACGCTTAAAAAATGACATTCATGTCCTATTTGTGCCGCTGAGCGGAGTGAACTTGAAAGAGAAATGAGGTGACTCATTATTGGCGTTCAATACTATAGGAAGGGAAATGGCCGAAGTTGGGGCACCGTTTTTATGTCGCGGTTGATGGATGGGAGTATAAAAAACATGCATGGAATCTAATCAAAAAAACCATTGGCATTTCTTTTCCCGAAAAGCAACGCATAACTTTGAAAATGTGTCGACATAAAGCGAACAATCTTCATACTTAACCTTTTGTTATTGTTAAGACAAGTTTTCTAATATTATTTTACTATTATTTATCAGTATGAACCTACTTTGCTATTTGCTGCCATCATATTCTGCGAATCCTCTATGCATCCATCATCATTCATTGCGACTGATTACTGGCGGCAATTGGTAATTTTTGCGTTGCAACAATCAGAGTTCATTTTTATATTGCTAATACATGTCACGGCGTTTTCTTTTCTTGATATCCATTGAGATTATTTTTTACCCATATTACACAGCTTTTGCGGTAAATCGGTGATTAGTTCTTATCTTCTTGCTGTGCAAATCCCTGAAAATAAAAAATTAATTTAATTAATGATTTTTAAACCTGGTGTAAAATATTTAATACGCTTTAGATTTTATGACAAATAAAGTTTTATGAGAACAAAAAGGTCTTCTATGATAAGAACATATTTAACTTTGTAAAACTTTCTATAATGATGTTGTGTGACTTCCTAGCATTTTGAGCAAATGCATCATGCGAACAAAATTCACTAACTCTTGATTAACTCTGTGGTACTCCATTATACATTAGTCGTTGTACAAACAATTGAAAATGAAATACCTGTAATTGCACTTATCCTACGTATTATAGTGAAGAACCATACTTAGGGTTCTTGATTCTAGTATTCAGGGTCTTAGATGCACCAGCTTTCGGATAACATTGCAGATTTAAACAGAAATAATAAATTGAAAAATTAACGTAAATAAAATTAATTCGTCTTCGCTATTAGAAATAATGAAAATATAATCATTTCTACCAATCTATCTTTTAAGTAAGGTCTGTATAGAAATCTTTCTATTGCAAATGTGCATTATTATAAATAAAACAGGAACGACAGTCCGCATGACAGATTACCAACAACGATTAGCGAATTCTATCAAACCAAACTATCGAGTTTGATAATTGTTACCAAACAAGCTAGGGCTTTCGTAAAATTAATCATAACTTCGATGAAAGTTACCGAACTCGGAAGCGTATCGAATGTATGCAGTTATTTTTCTAAGCTTCTTGGTACAAGTGACCAAATTATGAAATATCAAAGCGTCCGAAAATTTTATCAAGACTGTTTGATAAAATAAATCAAGTGCTTAATTATTTGCATCAAAGTTTAAGTATATTTAACAAAAAAAACTTACTATCACACCAGTTTGATAGTTTTAATCAAATCTTTTTTTTCCGTGTACGAATCTATCGACCTATCCACCATGTTATTGTTGCCTTTTTCGTCTAATTTTCGCGACAGCCTCTTTGTCTCTTCCCTTCTACACAATATTCTGCATTAGCTGCTGGCATTCCCTTGTTTTAGAATATTTCTGAACTTCAAAGGTACTCTTTTCTTTATTTTATCCACTCTTTTTTCCTATTGTTATCGCTATCTTTTTTTTTAAGAAATACATTCTTTTAGAATCCAGTTGTATGAACCCAAATCACTATTGAGTATCTCGAACAGAGCTCAAAATTTTAAAAGAGAACAAGAAAAGTGAACATCTTAGCCACTTATAAATTGTTCCACATCAAGTATCCTTAATTCATTAATATTTGAAGCAGCATAAAAATAAATAAAGTAATTTTGCTAGTGCAATGAAATCAATCTTAAATTGTCTATCAATAAAGTGGAAGAGGTGATTGCAGTAAGCCCGGTTTTATGTTTTAAAAAAAGTATTTTATTTATTATTTTTTAAATTTGTACTCTGGAATTTTATTTTCTATGAAGTATATCCCTTATAAAAGATGCCTTGCTAGTATGGCCACTCTTGGTTATGCGTGTGGTAGTCAAGGTAGTAACTATCGACGGGAGAAACGAGGCTGTAAATGATAGCTTTACATTTCATAAATGAAAAATAATAAATACAGAAATCTCATAGATGATGACTTTAACGTCGACAAAATTATTAGAGGTCTAATAAATGATGACTGTACCGCCGACAAAATTACGAGAGGTCTAGTAAATCAAATTTCACAAGTTTGTTCCATACATATTGACGACACCTCACACTATCTAACCTGATATAATTATCTTAAAGTTAAATATTTATCAATGAGGTACCTACTTTGTAAAACCTAGTCCTATTAATATTTTCATAAAGTACAATAATAGTCCATGTACCAAGCATATGAAGGGTTGATGTTAGAGCAGCCTACAGTAAATAGTAAAGGATAAATTCGTAATGTATGCATATCCAATAATAATTGTGTTGCAGGCACCCATCGGCATTAATTACCAATACGTAAGAGAGATAATGGGATATCCTTGGGTAGGCTTTCGTGTTGTGGCCAAAATTCAGCGGAGAGGTTTATGGGATATGCACAGTGCTGTAGTTGGGAAATAAATTTAGGCGGTACTCACCAAAATTTTCCAACAGCTGAACATGTATTATGCATCCGGTCGCATTTGAAATATCAAACTCAAAGTCTTGTATTAGTTCCAAGTTGAGCCACGAGATAACTCTGAACAAGAAAATAATCATTTTCGATTTTTCTTTATGAAATTCATTGGAAAATCTAAAGCCGGGCTACTTTTTTTTTACAGATTTAAAAACGTAGTTTAACCGGTACGCTTATAACGAGTTTGGATTTTAGGGGGTACGCCGTACCGGCCCAACCAACGGCCAAACATCGACCTGAAGAAGCAACCACCAGGTTGCTTCTTCAGGTTGGTCAACCATCAGGTTGCTTCTTCAGGTCGATGAAGTGATTATCGAACTGATCACTTCATCGATCTGAAGAACCCAACTAATGGACACACGTGGTGCATATCCCGCAAACCTCTCCGCTGAGACTTAAGCCTGAATCGCAGGATCATTTTCTTTCGTCGCGAAAAGTGATCATTGTGAAAAAGTGATCGCTCTAGCGATCATTTTTCTCACGGTCACACGGAATCACACGGTCCCTCCCGACGTCTCCTTTCGCATCACTTTCGATATCACAGTCCGTTGTCATAGTACCCGCATAACGGGAATATATATAGAGCTGTGCGAGAGTCTCGTCTCGACGGTTGAGACGAGAAATTCATTTCTCGGCATTGTCGGGACGAGACTCTCGGCGCGGCGAGAGTCTCGCCTGGGTCGAGAGTCTTGACGAGAGTCGAGAAGTCTCGCCCCTTCGAGATTTCTCGACATCCGTCGAGACTCCCGAGCAAGGCGAGAAATTCCGATGAATACCGCAATCAGTCGTTAATAGAGATTACTGGGGTATCCCTTACTACTTTCATGGATTTATTCACACTATAAAATTATTTTATTTAATTGACAATTTAATCATATTTTATTACTTAATCAACCAAAATTGACTGGTAACCATGAACCTTAGTTACCATAAATAAACATTTCAAAAAGATATATAAAATTCTATTGAATTCTATAGAAAAAATAAAATATGCTTAAATTGTCAATGTCGATCTTATGTTATAACTAATTTTAGTTTTGGAAATATTTAATATAAAATTTGAATCATGGAGTGTAGGTCTTTAAATTGAAATGTAAATTGTGCCAACGTTTCCTTTAATTTACAATCCATTATCAGGGCTTGTAATGAAATTGAGCAAATAATTTTGATACACAGGCATGTTAGAGAGTTACATCAATGTTAAATATTATAGTAATATAATAGAAAAGAAACATTCACTTGATCATTAAAAAAAAAAGAATAGATCGTTTATTTCTATAGAATTTTATATATTTTTTGAAATGTTTATTTATGGTAACTAAGGTTCATGGTTACCAGTCAATTTTGCCTGATTAAATAATAAAATATGCTTAAATTGTCAATGTCGATCTTATATTACAACTATTTTTAGTTTTGGAGATATATATGATGTCTTAAATAATCTTTTTGCTAAATTATTTTCAATGTCTAAAATAGAAATAGTGTTATTTTTTCGAGGAAGCGGGAGTCTCGACGGGTGACGAGAAATCTCGAAGGGGCGAGACTTCTCGACTCTCGTCAAGACTCTCGACCCAGGCGAGACTCTCGGCGCGGCGAGAGTCTCGTCCCGACAATGCCGAGAAATGAAATTCTCGTCTCGACCGTCGAGACTCTCGGGTGGTCGAGAGTCTCGCACAGCCCTAAATATATAGCGTGTTTGTTTACATATGTCGTTCTCACGATTGTCAAACATTACGCTGCAATCGCTCCACACGGGCATGCGTTTTGATTGACTGATATGGCGTTTTAGTGACGGAAAAAGCGACCGGACGAGTGGTGAAAAATAGTGATGGGAATCCTCATCGCGATCGTGATCGCGAAAAACAATTGCCGGCGACGATCATTGGCGGGAACACTCTAGCGATCGCGATAGTGATCACTAGGAAATGACGAATAAAATGATCGTGTGATTCAGGCTTTAGCTATGTCCGGATGGATAATTGTGAATTTGAAATTTTTATTATGATCATAAGAAATCAATAGCTCAGTTTGAAAATTCGAAGTTCAAAATCTTGTACGACAAAATGTCGATTCTAGCCGTGAAAATAGTTTATTATAAACGACCAAATTTGTAACCTCAGCCACTTATTGATTTATTGATATGTATAAAAAGGCCGCAATACTACATAATTTAGCATTCCAAAGAAATGCTGCTCTCCCAAGCAAGTTAATAAATGAGGGGTACGTAAAATTAAAAGAATTTACTGAAGGAACAGATCCTATTCGTACGAAGAGGGGGCCACAATGCGTTTCCTAGCATCTAGGAAAATTGGTGACAGTCTCACCTTTTTTTTATTAGACATAACAGTATTACTGACCCTACGTATTATTTGCAGAACTCAGGTCTCCAGAATAATATTTCAGCCTGCTTCAATGACCTTATGAAACTTTACCTTTTCCATAAAAGGGCTCCTATTTGCCAACGAAGGAGGAAACTAACATCGGAGTATGTTGCAACCAAAAAGATAAGTTGATTATATAATGTTTCGAGGTCAAAACCTATTGAGAGCGGGATAGCAGTGGGAATCAACTTTAATGAAATGGTGCATATTTCCGGGATTTTCTGGAGACAATTCTACGTCTTCTTTAATATTTATTATGTAACGGATTTCTTCTTGGAACTGGTTTAATCCTAACTCGAATCTCCTGATTTTTATGCCTCATTCTGGGTGGAACTTTCTATAGATTTTATGGATAACTTCATTCCTGGAACTGTTTTCGCAGTATGATGGAAACCACGACCTCCCAAGATAATAAAATATTTACCCAAGAACTTCATTGATAGAAATGAATTTCCTACAGTAGATACAATTACTTCACAATAATAAAATAAAGAAGGTCGATCAATAATTGTCATGAATTAACCTGCAGTTTGTCATCCATAAATCTTAATCTTAAATAACCCTCCTGGCATAGTGATTCTCGTTGCATGGAATTTATTTTTTTATGATTTAAATTGCGCATAATTACTCGGCCTTCGGGGTCTCGCCTCCCTTTTTATCAGGAAACATTTTCATCGGCAATTTATTTATCTAGGCCAAATTCAATGAGCAACCGTCTACTCTTGTGGACTATCTCATTCATCTTGCCGATCAAAGCAATTTCGTATTTCCGTTATTGTAGAGGAATAGTAATTATACATGCCGTTCGGGTCACAGTCAGTGCCTGGTCCTCAGTATTCTTGTACCTTTGCACCAAGAAACGGTAAAGATATAGTTGGTGACGAACTTGCCCCAACTATCGGCCTAGACCACTAAAAGAGTTCCCCCGTAAATTTCGAATGTTGTTTGCTGAATTCCTGACTTTCCTCCAAAGAATAACTAAGTTTCATAATTAATTGAATCAATGATTTAATAAATTAAGGTCCAGTAAATTTTATAAGATAGCGGACACCTCCGACTGTTAAAACATAGGTATATTCATGAAATTCATTATGATATCATCAAAAGCCAGCATTGGGATGAATATGCGTCGATAAGGCTTTTTAATGGCAAATATTTTCGCAGCCTGAAGGAATTTTCAAAATTATATTTTAAAAGTAAAGTTGCATAAAAATTCGACGTTCACGCTGAGAAATTTGGTGAGGTAGTTCTCAATAAAACCTTCCATAATGATGCACCAGAATGCAATATTAAGATCGGAAGTAAGATTGGTGTTCACGGGTTGCAGATTATTTGGTAGAGAAGAATATATGATATCAGTTTCAATATCTTACAGTCGCTGCTGATTTACCATAGTTGCCTCCTGCTGTTAATATTGATAATAGCGGCATGGATGGGTTAAGTAGAACTCTTGCCATTTCCGCCGCTGAGCCGTCAACGTAACTGAAACTCAGAAAACTGCGCTTATTTACTCAGGAAAACATTTCAACGGTATTAAAATAGAATTCACCTTCAACTCTGGTTACATTACTGAGGTAGTGCGAGTCGCAAGAATTGATGAAACAAAAAAAATAAATGTTGAGGTATGAGGGAAATTAACAGGCATGTGGGCATGAGAGCCAAGCCAGGTTCGTTGCACGTAAGCGTGAACGGCTGCAAGATAGAGCAGATTTCAGTGAAAAGTGATGATTCTACTCTCGGAAGTATTCCTTGGTTGATGAGTCGGCGTCACGGGAGCTCAGAATGTCGTCGCATGCAACCTTTCGCACTGTGATTATGCGCCGTCATTTGAAATATGTTTACTTTAACCTAGGCCAACCTTCCATTCATAACTGCGCTGTTGATTTCCAACCTCAAGGAATAAGAGAGAAGATACGTTATATTAATAATTTAATGTATTACAACTTTTCTACGCAATTCTGAGATGATTAGTTAAGGGAGTACATTTCAACAGCCTATAGCAATCAATGAAATGTAGTATTTTATTGGATTATATTGGTAGCATGGTAGCAACCGTATTTTTCCTTTAGTCACTTCGTCTCCCCCGAAGTTATGAGAACGGATACTAACAATAAGTAGAAAGCATTTTCCTGACCTGAGCATAGTCCTTAAAATACGAAAAACTTCGTTGGAAAAGTAACAGCAGACTCTTTAATACTCAGAAAAGGGAGAAGGCTTCATCATGTACAGCTTCAAATGCATCCAAGTGCGGAAGGAAAATGTTCCTAGTAACTATGGCCCTCTTTCCAAGTTTTTTTAATGAACGGTATCTGTCCAGCTATGCCTACTACTGCAAAATAAACCAGTTAATCGAAAAATGATGGAATATACTAGTGCTTATTGGCTGCAGACGTTTCTTTGGCTAAATGGAAAGTCAAAGATAACTGCGTTGCTACTACTAGTCGAGAAAATGATGGAAACCAAATGCCATTGAAATTTCATCGTATTTTCACTCGTATCGTATATGCCACCGTACGCTCCTGTGGTTGAAAATAATTCAACCGTTATCCGGAGACGATTCAGATTTGGTTTTATGACATTGAATAATATTCAAGAAGTCATCTTGGGTTTTCATTTTGGATAAATGTTACAAAGCTTCTAAGTGTGTTGCCACGCCTCGCACGAAATTTTAGAGGCTTATTTAATGAAAATTACGATGATATTTCTATATCCAGTCGTGTGATTAATGAATTTTCTTTCTTTATTTTGCGGAAAACCCACTATGTGCATTCACTCTCATCGTCGTATAACGCTACACATCTATGCATTTTGCCTTAATTTGTATACAGATATAGTAAAAAACCATTGAAAAGTTTTTCCTTGTATTTTACTCATTTTTATTTTGATTTAGAATCATAAATTTCCAATTAAATTAGTCCCTTATCATTCAGTATTGAATAAGTATAAAAGAAAAATAATATAAAAATTAAAATCTGTGATAGGTTTCCTAGGATTCAAGAAAACAAATTTCAATAGCCCTACCCTAAAACATAATAGCATATCATCGGGGTCTCTGAATAAATTTTTATCCTCGTTAATGATGTAGGATAAAATTATCTTGGAACCAAAAAACTTTTCTGTATATAACATATTTTATTATTAAACTTAGTGAAATCCACCCATGATTTTAATTGGAAACCCTTACCTAAATTAAGCTTTAATGAGTAATCTTCACCTGTTCAACCTTTAACTGCTGATATACAATTTTGTCGATGGAACAACAGAGCGCACAACTTCCCTCGGTTATTGGGCAATTTACATCAGGTACATTTTTATGAGGGTGTTGGTGTTTGTGAGAAAAGAAGTTAGT
This sequence comes from Ischnura elegans, assembly GCF_921293095.1. Taxonomy (NCBI): domain Eukaryota; kingdom Metazoa; phylum Arthropoda; class Insecta; order Odonata; family Coenagrionidae; genus Ischnura; species Ischnura elegans. The sequence goes on from NC_060249.1 coordinate 92,706,015, forward strand.
CATAGGCCAATGCTCACAGTAAGTTATTTGTGTGTCATCAGTTTAGCCAACTATGCGCAGGATGAAGGCATGGCAATGGCCAGGGACCTTCCGCGCCATATTATTTTAGTTAACCATTCAGGGGCCAATTGAACGTAGGAAAATGGATGTATTTCCACATAAAAATTAAATTATACGGTAAAAGGGTATTTTTTAAATACATTCTGTGTTTTAAAATGGTTTTCAACACCATGATATGCAACGGAGGTATTTATTAAAGTCGCTTGATTGTTTGAATTTTATTATCTTGGCTGTTTGGTTATTTTATATTTCATTCGCAGATAATACCTTCCATTACCCTCAGCCTACGACCTTTCAAGGCGAAAATTTACTGTGGTAAGATTTTTAATTGGCATCATTGCTTTCATCATTTCAGATATCTTAGGGCCTTGTAGCAGCGTGGGGAAAATGCTCACTGTAAGATATTTGTGTGTCATCAGTTTAGCCAACTATGCACAGGATGAAGGCATGGCAATGGTATGACACTGTATCGGCTTCTTAACTATGGATTTTTCATAAAGTCCTATGGAGTTATTTTGACGCCAAACCTTTCGCCTTTGCTTATCATGGTACTTTCTATCATTATCCTGTTATTAAATATGCATACTTTGCTGATTAGGACTACTAGTTTCGTTAAACCTAGCTAATCCGAGGGGTACATAGATGTACCTACCCGGCTTCTGGCGAGACGGAGGGCTGTCGTAAGGCACTAAGGTCTGCTATACGGGAGATGCTCAGGTCTCTTTTAACCTTATGGCAGAGAAGAATCAGACAATCAAGAGCGCAACTAGAACACGACTGGTCTCTCTAAAGCCTCCCACCACAAATAAGAATAGGAAATCGTTGGTACCTGAAGTGAATAGATGTACTATTCACTCATCTGGAGAAAATAGTGATTTGGCATGACATGGAGAGATATGCCGAAGGTCCGTGAGGGATTTATAAAACTAAAGCAAAACAAAACTCAACCACCCAAACCTACATTACTTGAAAAAGAGAAAAATGGGACGCGATGTTGCATGGCACGATATCGGAACTTGGGAATGCAAAACATTTCCGCTCATACGGCGGCGTTTTGTTTTTTTTCTTCTCATCATACTCATATCTTCTTGAAATAATAGATACGGCATACAGGTATAAGTGACCAGATAGTGACCAGAAGAAAACATGGGCATAGTACGTGTTGAAGCGAGTATATTTTATCACCCTAGGATCGATTGATACCTTTTCCTTACCGATGCCTATTTTAAATCGTGAATTCCTCAGAGGATTTCAGGTGTATTTCTGACCTCATTTTGATTAAAAAATAGGCGACATAAAAGCAGTTGGGATTAAGTTGAAAAGGTGACGGTGGCCGTAGAATATTGTGAGTCTCAATATATACTTAAGTAAACTACTGCGAGTGGAAAATAATAATTCATAATGAAAAAAGGCATACTATCAAATGTCGCTTCACAAATAATTTTAGTATTTACATCCTCTTGTAGTATGAACACAGATAATGAATTCTCTGATGCATCGTATTTTGTAGTGAACTAGTTACTTTAATCGTATTTCATTGCAATTCTGTACACGCTTATGTTCAATCGTATTACGTTGCGTACAATGTGCTAATTCACGAGCAGATATTTCTCAGCTCGGGGATGATACAGGCACCAAATATATTTTCTCACGAAATCTGAAAGAAATCCGTGCTAATCTTCCATTAAAGCTGTTTTTAAATTCACGTCCGAACAGTCCCTCAGCTGGGCGCGCTGTTGCTTCACTGCCTTCACGTTGTCTTCCTCACCAGTCGCTCCGCTTTTCTTATCACTCTCAACATATCATTATTTCTGTGTCATTGAATACAATACATCCTTTCGCTCGATTTCAGTTATGTATGAGAGGAATTCAATTTTGAATTTTTTAATGAATATTTTAGTTGAATGGCGTAACCATATCGACTATTTTTTTGCTCACTGGCGTTCAAGTATAAGGCATTGCTAAATGTGATAGAAAGTTTGACTAATATTTAAATAAGATGAATTTTTATAAAGTTTTCATTTAAATTCTGGATTTGTTATTGATCCACCAGTAGACTGAAAAAAAAACTCGGCGCCTGAGAATTTTTAGTTTTAGAGTAAATACCTAATAATAACGGATACATATATCGGGTAGAAGAGGATCAAAGACATAGTAGCACGACTTTATGAAAAAAAAGGGATCACATAATGAGTGCATATGAAAACGTTGAAAAAATATGTACAAAATTATTTATATAGTGCAATTATGGAGCATGGATAGCATGTCCGAAAATAGTTTTCCTATTGACTGGTGATCATAACAAAGAAATCTAAATTAAAGGCAATTCATTAAGACCCATTAAAAATTACCCACGTAGACTTTACTGTACATGAAAATCAAGGTATTAATATATAAAGGAGGATAATGTCGGTTGAGGGTAATGTTTTTTGTACCAATGGCGTAGACATGCATTGAAGCAATGTAAACAGGGTAGCAATGCCTTGGTTTCTTCTCTCTTACACCGCAAAAGTTATACTGTGGGGAAGATATGAATGGATATATCGAACTATCCTTCTGGCAAGGGTTTCATTTTTCCTGAGAATAACATCGCGAGCTAGATTCCAGGAAATATCTCCGTGATTAATCATTCTTGGCAGGTTCAGCGTAGAATCTAAAGCAGAGGACTGTTAAAACTGAGATATTCAAGGAACGATTATCTACCAGAGGAAATGAAGCACGTCTACCGGCATCTTCTTCTACAATTGTCAGCTACATTATTAGGGATCTCCCAAGGGCCGTCTGCATCGTTAAAATTTTCTCATAAATATTCCACTCTGATGAGATAAAGTTGGCTTTCATTCCATAGCACCTATAATCAACTACCTGTAGTTATTCACGCGTGAAGCTATTTTCTTAGATGATTAGAACCTTTGGTTAACAAATTACCTCTTAGAATATCCGGAATAAATTTGCGTGAGTTTTGTTAATTGTTGAGGATTTTTCTCAAAAAGTTATGGTTTGATATGGTTGCGAATTCAAAAGTTTCCTCTATAGTTTTTTTTAAGCAGTGTGATGGTATGCCGTACGAAAGACGGCCATATGATTTGAACTAAACTTCGGATATGTTTTTCCCACAACACCCATACAAATTTTCGAGTTTTATTCTATCACGTTGGCTTGAGTGTCAGGAATATATATCAGAGAAGAGTATAAGTAGTTCATTCTTAGAGATCTGACAACATTTGACCAAGTGGTTGGCGATGAATCATGAGGTATAGAAACTGGTTATGCAATTCTTTCAATATTTTAGCATATCGCAAAGGTAATTAAATGCCACCACATGTATACCAATTGCCAAAAAATCATCCCTGATCAATAGCCTTCCCAAATTATGAATTGTTTTCGCCATTAAAATTGATTTCGTCATATATAAATCTATGATAAGACCTTAAACATTATATATTCTCTTCAGCTTAGAGCCTGGTGTAATACAGCAGGAAGATACCGTATGCATGGCAACCGAGAGCCATATTTTTTCGGCTGAAATACATATTTTTGGCTGTGAAAACCTGATAGAATCTTCATTAAAGACATACCTATTACGCCAGGGCTTAGTACGTCAGAGATCTAAGTAGAGTCTTTTTAATAGCCTTCTTCTAATGAAATTCTAATTAATCTGTTAGAGTGGAAATCTGTTACTTAGCACTAATGGAGGGGATAGAGTTGTTGTGATGGCTTGAATGTAGGCTTTCCACCGAGTGGGCTCGGGTTCAAATCCCGGTGGTGACAGAGAATTTTCAGAGACTGTCTGATACCAGCTTGAATGCTGTGCGGTGGACATTTCAAGCTCAACACTCCGTCCGTCTAATGGGACGTTAAGCCGTGGTCCCCTCGGCGCCTTTCGTCAGGATCAGGCTAATGCCGACGCCGCGTTTCTCTCCACCCTTCCTTCCATACCCTTTCGTCATGGCGGCAATGACCTCAGCTGTCGGTCGCTTCCTCCGAATACCATACCATACTATTGGAAAATACCCTCCAACGGTTTATACCCTAATATGGTAAAAATTATGCCAGTAAAAAAGATATTACATTCAAATAGTTATTAGGGGAGACCGGGGCACGTTGGCCATAGGGGCAGGATGGCCCAGTCGAGTTAATTCATACAATAGACACTGAATCGTGCTAGGAATCTATCAGAAGGTTGGTAGTACACTTCCCCTTTCTCCACAACACCATTATGACTGGCGGAGCAGTTTTTGACAAGTTGTAGCGATTAATTGTATTTGCGCGTGTTTCAGTAAAATTCTACTCCCAGGTTAAATGTGTGTTATTTAAGTTTTGATAAATTTTGGCCCAATAGTTGAGTACTATAATTAAAGCTCATAGTTTAAGGATAACTTCTGTGTGGCATGCAATCTAAATTGCTTCAGTCAGTTTTGTAACGAATAGAATTTATTGTAAACATGGCGATGGGGCAGGTTGGCCCAGCGACGACGGGGCACGTTTGCCACCCGGGCCAACATGCCCCGTCCTATGCATTTTTTCGTCAAAAATGGCCTAATTTTGAATAGACGGTCACTTCCATCATCAATTGAGCTGTCATTCAGGCGTAAATGACTTAATATTGTTTCAAATCGGTTACAATGCATGCTTGCCAACAATAGTGTGGGGAAGTACCTTTTGTTAAGTTTTGTTACCTTTTTGGACCAACACATACGTTTATTAGGGTATTTATCGTAGCATTAGCATTACGTGTCATATTACCTGACTTTATCATGTCATACGTTCCTCCTTCTCCAAAGCTAGATTTACATTTTTCTGGTTAGCATATATGTTACTGTTTATGCAAATGTGCTTAAGCAGTTCATCCGAGAAAATTGAAAAAAGTCGAGTGGACTTACGCATTTGATTACCTCTTCAGTAGGAAGAATTGGATAACAATTTACATTGAGCTCGAAAGCTGGATTACCCTTTCCTCACTTACATGGATTATTTTCTGTTACATTTGAGGGTAAGGTTGCATCAATAGTCAACTCCAGAGGTTCCGCTGGGTCTGCGATTAGTCGTCTTTGGGAGCGTCGGGTTGCGTCTGAACTGATTAGACACAAAGACTCAATTAAATTCACAGAGGCTACTAAAATATAAGCGCAGTGGTGAAAACAGACATCTATTTGAACGTAACATAGTATCACAATGTAACGCCTGTCAACTGGAGCTAAAAAAATTAATTACGCGCGTCCAATATAAGAAAATGAAGATTCAGTGTGCCTAAAGTGTACCTTTTTCGACGGTTAGCCTGGAGCACAATGTATTCAGTGCACAAATTGCAAGCGTTGTGCTCATTTGACATGTGTGAACAATGAAATCCGCGTACTATTTCACAAGAGCAATAATTGTGCTGATCCTTTGTATCTGGACAGTCACAAAAGTCAACTGGTTTGTATTAGCACGCCAGAAATCCTAATAATTTAAAGCTTTCCCGTTGTTTTAGTAAAATGGTTACATATATTGAAATATATTTCTTGATAACTATTAGTTTTATTTTGATTTCCTAAAATCATACTAGTTCAGCTTATCAAAAACTAGATGGGCCTACGTGCCCCAGCCGCTGGGCCAACTTGCCCCGATGTAGGGGCAGATTAGCCCACCTGTCATATGCCCAGTATTTATTTATTTTTTTAAATTTATAACTCATGTATGCAAGTTTAATTATTGCCATCCTGATTTAGAAAGACTGTTCTATAATTTAGCAATAATTTCATAAAGTTAACTATGCATAAATAAAAATTATTTTAAAATGTAAAAAAATCGGGCCAACGTGCCCCGGTCTCCCCTACTTCGTAGAATATCAAATTTCATTCAGTTTTAATATACTTCAATAGTACTTGAAACCTCCAATAGCTATTCAAAACTGTGAACAAGATAGCGATTTTCAATGGTTAATTGTCAAACAATTGCAAAAGCAAATGAATATTGAATTAAGTGGTATGAAGTGTTAATCCTCCTACAAATATTTTCCTCCCCGGCACTTCTCAGGCTCTCTAAATTGCTAGGAACTATCCTTTTTGACTAATCGACATAAAACGACATCATTTTGATTATTAACTTAAGAAATATATAAAGGTAAAATTTTCAAGAAGAAAACGTACTTATTCAAGAATTTAAGTATTTGCGTGTCGTTACGAGGCATCTTAACAACCTTCACCTGCGGTCACCACGCCGAAAATCCATCTGAAAAATGCAATGTGAGCGAATGAAAATAAAGTTCACAAAGAGGAAATTTTGTGTCACATCGTGTAGCAATCAATGACGAGAAATCTGATAGGGATAAAGGGGACCAAAATTTTTATTCTGTACGTTTTAATTAGCACTTAATGGGCCCGTGGCTATGTGGGACTGATACCCAGAGAATTCAGGGAAAAGTAGGCGAAGATATGTCGAGGTAGAAAGAAGAAAATATGTGTCTTCCAGTATTTTATACAAATCAATCGCATTGATATGTTTCGCAGAATCAAACTATGCCACAGCATAAGGTGAACTAAGTAAGGCATTATGTGAAATATTTCAAGAAAAAATGATACGCCAAATAATGCATGAACATTCGTGGTTATATTTCTGTACACAAGCTTATATTTCAGCTCTTTAGCGTGTATTAAAGCACAAGTATGCTTTAAAATTCTGTGTAAATGTGAATAGTACAATTTTGAAATTCATTCCTCATTCCAAGTAATTGGCGTTTTATGAACTTTTCGAAACTGAAAAACTGAAAGTTTGATTAATTCCACTGTTTTTGCTTTTTAACTGATTATTATACTGAAATTTTATGTCTAAGTAAACTGACGCTGTAAAGAAACTTAATTTGAATAATTTCTCTGCATTCTTCGAAATGTTTATTACGCTATTCGCAAGTTTTCCCTGAGCTACTTGTATATTCACGTCTCTAAACTGTTACATAACTGTGATTGATGTACATGCTACGATATATGCCTCAAAAACATATTTCGGAAACAATGACGTCATCAGAGAAGGGTCTTGTTTACCTTCTAAATCTTATTGACCTCTCCAATCGAATACTCAGAATTCAGGCATAAATATTTAGAGGGAAAAACGGTGTCGCGTACGCACAAGCTCATCCAAAAGATGAAAGCCTTCTGGCGTAGAAGACTCTCGCCTGTAGGATATAGTAAATTTTGCTACGTAGAATGCTGATTACTGATTGGGTAACCGATGCATATTCGTTTATGTACCGTATAGGTGGTATTGACGCACAACCATCGTCCTCACACTGTTCACCTGTCGTGGAAAGTGGAACATGTGGGATGAATAACTTTCTGAGTTGCCGGCGTTGAAAGCTGCATAGGTATATAGATATATATATAGCGAGGTAAATAACGTAAAAAACCCTAGGATGGGCAGTATCACAGAACACACAAGATAAAGATTAAAAAATCACATTAATAACTGAATTTTCGGTGGCATTACCACCTTCCTCGGAGTTAGGTAAAAGACACTCGATCCACTTATATTGGACTTAATAAAGTGGAAAATAATGCTGCATTTTGTTCCGTCATTATATAACTTTTGCCTTCATATGCCCAATACGTTACATTCCTGCATGCTACGTTGTTCTTTTCTAGCATTTGGCCCGATAAGGATTCGGTAAGTGGTTACATTCGATATAACTTAATATCGCTATATATGTATACGTTATGGTAGATGGATACATTTTTCGTCATAGCTTGAAAATATATCTTTTTAACTGATTCGCACGCAATGGGCTAGTTTGGAAAAAAAGAAGATGTAGCGTCTTACATAGGTCATTTCATATCAATAGCTTTCAATTTCATTCATTAAGTAGATTAAACCTGCTGTCATTGATCACTTAAGTCCCGTTTGGTTAGTTCTAGCATATTCGGACGAAATTAAGAACACTTGTGATACTTAACCAGCTAAAGCAATGGCATAAACCATTTTTATAGGAGAGATCCTGGAATGGAAATTCTTGAATTTTGTCCGATAACGGACTGTAATTTGGTGATATGCAATTGAAATTGATATCCACATTTTGAGACCAATGAAGTAGATACATTTTTCACAAAAGCAGTTATTTTGAATACCAGATCAAAAGGACGTTAAGGATTTATTTGATTAGTAGAGCCGATTAAGAACTAAATTTTACATGTTTCAAATACCTCACATGAATAAAAAATTTTTCTCTGCCTCATTTATCTTCGATTTACGTACATTCACCTCGAAAGTATAAGAGGAGATAGAAAAAGTACTTACCTTTCATGTTGATAGACCTCTGTATCAAGAACTTTACCACATTCAAATAAAAAATTTCATGCAATAAATACTTCTTAGGTTTTCCTGCGTCTGGGATTGTCAATATTGGACCTCAGGCCATTAGCAAGTGCAAAAAATAAGAACTGTATAGATTGGATACCCTTATCAGAAAGAGTCAAAAAATTAAAATGTTCATCGTGACTCCCGGTCTAGGTCATTTTTGTCCCATGCCTGCACTGTGACACCCAGTAAATGAAAAGCGGTAATGACAGAAGACTATTATGTGGGAAAAAGTATAGTTAGATGTGCGATAAAAACTGTGGCAGTTACCGTAACGCCTTAAAAAAGTAAAAGCTATTCATTTAATCATAATTAGATCGAAAAGTACAGAATAAGAACGTGGGCGAGATAAGAGCTCTCATTTTCTGACTGGGAGGCGATGTAATACCTTGTCATTGAAATTCGTAAACCTCTTGCACTCCCTCATTAGTCGTAGACATTTATTTTTCTAATCTCATAGTCACATCACCTATCCATCCTCCGAGGTCTAATCACTGGTGTTCCCAGAATGGCTCCGCAAAAATCTGGAGTTTTATTTTATACGATTTCATGCACCACCTGTCAGGAAGATTAAAGTTTTACTTCACACGGTTCTTCGAATTAATGGCTCCTTGTCACGAAACCTAAATGCACATACCATTGCAATTTCTAGAACCCAAAAAACATCTTGAATGTGAATAAATACAGGAGTATGTGGTGATAAAACGAGATAAAGCATAACGATTATTTAATCAAAATAAATATTTATACTTTTTTATGTAAAATTTATAACATTTTAAGCCACAAGAAAGAAAAAAAAAGTGTGTTATACTTCAAGAGGTCGTCTTGAAAATTAAGTTTGACGACGTAGTAGAATATTTACTATCATTGTTAAAAGTAAAGAAATATGTCAGAAATTCACCCTGTTAACCAGCGTAAATGCCTTCATTTGCTTAAGTACTTTCTTCACTTAAATTGGGAAAAAATTCATTTAGAAATATTCTACGTATTGCCCTGCCGTTTCCAAGAAATTTCAAAATCCATACATCACGAATAGGGAGAATTTAGGAGTAACCTTGAAAAGAGCACAAATGTTCTTAACCATATCTTATTTGCAACTAATATGTGTTGTAATAATACATTAAGATCTAAAATGGTGTGAAAATGTCTTATGAAATATAAATGAAGCATAGTTCGTATGTATATATAAACTTTTCGTTTACTATTGGGAAAGTAAAGAACTTGTAGCTTTGAGCATTATAGAACCCTGTCCCCATTTTCCACCAGGCTTTTCCATGATGCTGTAAAAACATGATGTGTTCGAAATAATTAAAGAAATTAAGTTGAGCAGTATAGCGCAAGTTGCTTATAAAGACATGCATTTATTTACTACTCCCATTTCAAAAGGAAACCTTGAACTATTTTAGCGGTTAATGTTTCTTCGAAGTTTATGCATAACTAAAATATTTATATTTACCCTGCATCATAAATTAGAATGACGGCAGGCTGTGTCTATAAGCACGCATAGATGAGTTGTTTTGGCGAAAGAACAATGAATAATGAATGGGAATCCAAACTCCATGGAACCAAAAATAGGCGTCCAAGACGCACATATTTCTGCATCCATAAGCACAGGGAAACATGCAGAACCTTCGAAATGTGTTGCCGTCGCCCAGATTTGCTTGAAATGCACATGGAGGAGAGAACCCGCACCTCTAAATACAGGCTCAGGCGAATTGAGTCTAGCCGATGGAGATGTATCGACTTTTTAATCGTGGCGCACCAATCTCGTGGGGCTGCCCCCGACGCCATGGGGGCCTTTAGTGTTTTATACGATGCCGCCGATAAGCATAATCATGTTGCTGCCGTCCATTTCGCCTCCCCGTGCCCGCTCACCTCCCCCCAGTCTGCCCATGCCGCCTCCCGCAACATTCCTTAGTCGGCGTCTGTGTCGAACCCACTCTCCGTGTCCTGGCTTGCCGGTGTGGCAAACATTCCCAAGGCCCGAGATCGCGAAGGATGCTCCAAATAATCACACAGCCTCATTAGAATTATCACAAGGTTAGCTTTTCGTATGTTTGGTCTCGCTAATATTTTTTTCTTCCGGCGCATAGGATAATGTCCACATTTTGGGCACAAGCATTCCCCTTGAGGAAGAATACAGCTTCCATTAAACTACGATTTTTATTGTAAGCAATGCGAATAAGCAAGCCCCAATTGTCCGCTCCAATTATGCCGCAGCACTCATTATTTTCATTCCATAACGTGCGTTTGTTTGTGTGGAATTAATGTAACGTGTAATAACCCGTGCTAGAAGTTATCAAAATTTGATATTTTCTTGTAGTGTCTCTGCTGTTACAGAGGTGATGCTCCCCTTCCGCTTCACAAATGAATTGATGTATTTGACGTCAGACTGGCTGTAGACAATGTAGGGCTACTTTGCGTAGGCCAAATGTCTATTGATTGGGTGGATCCGCTGCATTCAGGCAACGAATTGAGAATAAGGAATTTACCGAAAGAAATTGGCCCTCTACTAAAGCGTTTTAAGGTTACCGCCCGTGTCACACAAAATGGATTTATTGGTTCGCGAGCACTCGAACAGACTAACCATACCATAGACCCGCGCGTATTTGTCGTCCAGATTACAGTAGGTATTCATAAAATGACCATTTTTTCATGTTTCAAGCAAAATTAAATATAAGCCAGTCAGTTTCGACCTCAGCTAAACACGCGCTAGTGAGTACGTTGTGTGAGTGGCTTTCCAGGGGAACAATAGCGGATAACTTTCTTTTCAGCTGAATGATTAAAGGAAGAGCATATTTCACCAAATTCAGCATACAGCATGGCTGATATCGTCCAAGGTACTGGGTATCACCGGTTTTTGTCATTAGTGAAAGCCCTTTCAGTACCCTAGTGACGAGTTTAATCAGTAAGACTCAGCAGCCGCATGAGTGATTCAAGAGTGTCAGGATGAGATCATCTGCTATGATTCTTGCGTAGAACGACCCCTCCTTGAATTTGAGAAGGCTATAAAAGGTTTGATATAATCCTTGTGAGTGAAGTCAAACTATCAATTCGTAAATGATCCAACCTACTTAAGAATCTCACAACATTTTTATTCACTAATATCAATAGAGCGTAAGACGATATTTATGATGCAGTAACAAAAATCAGTTGACTTCATAAAATTGCCGTTGCCATTAAGTTCAGCTAACTTCTTGATTCATCCACGTATATTTTCTTATGTCAGCAATTTTTGGACCATGTGTATTTAATTTCGCATTAAGCTTAAGCCTAACGAAGTGAATATAATCTGATTAAATTTATAGAAACTCAGGGAAAAGCTACGCTATAACTGTTTCACTCCTCAAGCGTTGCTAGTATTTTGGTAAACATTGTCGTAACTTGTCAGAAAAAAATGGTCTTGCATCGCTAATAAATAAAAGTTGGAAAGCAGAAGTAAAGGACGGTAAGGTTATTCCTAAAAAAGAAGTGTGCATTTCTTGAAATATGATTTTCTGTTTGGAAATGATATACAAGAATAAGTATAATAAAAATTTCTTTGTTAACCAACGATGTTAAAGCTTCAACATCACATGTGTGTGGCTAAAAATTGTAAAAATTTGCATTCCATTTACTAATAACGAAGCTTTTTCTAAACCTTTCATCAATTAAGAAATGCAATATTTGTCCATTGCCATTGGTTTCAAAAGGTCATAGAAGCTTAAATATATTCAATAACTAATAATTTACCCCATCAAATTAAGAAATGCAACATTTGTCCATTTTCATAGATTGCATAGCCCTAGCAGCTTCAGTATATTCAAAGGCTACAATTATTTATCCCATCCAATAATCGTATTAGGTGCCAAAAGTTACTGGAAACGAAATAAGGTGAAGTATTTTACACCGCTGCACCGTATTCCTCCCGTGCCTGTCTCCCTTCCCCTACCGTTCTCCCCCTAACTCTCGATCAAGTCATGGTGTGAGCAGTCGGCTATCTCTTCCATTTGTTCCCATAATATCTCCGCCTTCCTTTTCTCTACCGTATATCCCCGTCCTTCTGCCTACACACCAACACACCGACCGGAAGCCACAGTCCCCGCACCCCCACGACCACTTCTTCCGCCCCCAACCCTCTCTCGTCTCCCGCCCGTCTGGGTCACGCCTACTTACTTATGGGCGGGGGAGGGTGATCTGGCGTGGCGGGGGGTGGGGGGGGGGAAGAAATAATACATGTAAGGTTAAAAGGGAGCGAAACCCGGCCTTCTTTTACTGTAGCCGGACGATTATGCTCCCCGTCATACGCGGGGCAGACATCGCGGGGGGATTATTTTTGCGGCGTTGGATATCGCCCTCGAGTCTCCCCTCCTGCATTATTAAGGCCACCGTGGGAGAGAGATTGGGTGAGGGACGCGGAGATGGTTATATCGCTCGGGTGGGGATGGATTATGTGAGCGAGTCTCCATGTTTGCGGGGAAAGAAGTTTGCGATCGGTTTCTATAGAAAGAGGAAGAAGCAGGTCTCTGCGATACGGCTTCAATTCGCTCGCGTGGCAATAAAGGTCGTTAAGTAAAAAAGGAGGCAAGTGAGAGTCCGATTGGAAAACCGTACATGGAGATCGTTCAGGTTCTTTCAGCAAAGGTTTCAGCGTTTTATTCGTATGGCTAAAGCTAGCATTACTATTAAAGGAGTGTTTCAGATGAAATTGTAGTCACTTAGTAAAAATCTTGCATGTGCAGCAAGACACCTTGCTAATGAAGCTGCTTCTAAACTGGGCATACAATGTCATCACTAAAATTTCACATTAGTATTTGAAATACAGTAGCCGAAACTGTGAATATATTTTGTCCATCCATTGTATTTAGATATCTCCAAGAATTGCTGCGTATCCCATCCATATCTATATATATATATATATATAGTTCAAGTTAATATCGATAAACACAGAGACACAAAAAAGAAACACTCACATTGAATAAATAAACTCGTCGAAGCTATCGAAGCACTTCAGGCTTCTTCGTCAGCTGAAGTATGAATGGTGAGGAAAGGAGAGGGTTGGAAATATATATATATATATATAGTTTCATCGGAAGGTGAGCTCATCAACAAAGTGTTCCCGAATATGATTGATCACCACAACAATCACAAATGGTTGATTGAGCGAGCAATTTTTGACACCCTAGAACGAAGATGTGGATGACTCAAACTAAGTAAATCAGGATCAAATACTTGGTACTTCGCATGAATCCATATATTTTAACTGAGTATCAAACGAAGACGAAGTCACCAACTATCTATCTGAATATTTAAAGTCCTCGGACGTACCTTGGGCTTACCACGGCACGATTTACAGCTAAAGGTAGGCTCTGTGTTCATGATCTTTCGGAACCCAAATCAACCAAAACTATCCAATAGAACGCGTTTGGTGATTAAAGAAACTGATATTGAATATGATTCACACGACTATACTCAAAGGAAAATTCAAAGATGAGAAAGTTCTCATACCGAGGATCCCAACTTATATGCCCTTTTGAGCTTAAACGAAATCCAGTTCGTGCTGCGTTCGTGATGATGATTAACAAATCGTAAGGTCAATCTTTCAGTGTTTGTGCTCATATGATGATGATAAATCCAAGATTTTATATGTAGTATGTTCACGAGTAGGTAAACCATCCGCTTAATCTGTTTCTTCGCTTCGCTATATTTATTTCGATTCATCTGCTTTATCTTGCGTCTGATAAAAAAACAAAAACTGTTATATATCAAAAGGTGCTTAACTCACGAGATTAAACCCGAATACGTAGGTGTCGTGGCACGTTTGGTACGCAGTGCACTTCCCCGAACCGAGTTATAACGAGTGCGCCACGAGTATATGGCATATTAATGTTGCTTCATAGGGACTATTTTCACGAGATTTTGAGCGTCAGTCAAGTATCGGTCTTGCGTGGCTAGACCGATACTTGACTAGCTAGCTAGTAAACTTGCTCCAAGAACGGATTTGACATTAATTATTGTTTTATAAGACCACAGTGTCTTAAATTTCCTAAGCTAAAACATGAAAATTAGAAAATTCATTGAAAAAATCCGCATGTACATGCCTTGGTCTACTTCCCCGGTGTACTTTCAATAAAGAAATAATATTTCTAACAAGCCATTGTTTGGCTCATTTATATATATTTTTTTAATTACTTTAGTACCGTAAGCTAAATATTATTAAAATCAGTACAGCCGCTCTTGATAAAAAAATGGTGAAACTAAACTGTTCGGTGATTAATAGGCGATACGAAGTTCGCTGGGTCAGCTAGTAAATGTATAAAGCAAAATGATATTTCATCTATTAGTCTTCTACTCCAATTTTCCATGTATTAAATGAACGATAAACCTACCAAATTTTTACTTGAATTGACCGCTAAAGAATTCACTGAGATACTTTCTTCCGCAAAGTGGAAACTAAAGTTCTATAAGCCTCACGCTTCCCCGCTTCATGGCATGCTTTAAGTGACAATTATGCCATAATTTCAGCATTCAAAATTCTAAAGTCGCTGCATCATCTTTAATTCTCCTATATATTATCAGATATTATATTAAGAGGCGCATAATTAAGTATTGTTAGAAAATACCTAAAACAATTTCTTTTTAATGGATCGCAATTTCCTTTTCTCTCATTGAAGTTCAACTCATTGTTTCTTAGGTTTAAAAAAATCAAAGTCAACGAAATCATTCAAATCATGAAATTTATTTATAGGTGGGAAATACGTGATAAAAATTGAGAAATTATTACAGCAGATTTATGCGATTATTATCTGGAATGAAAATCCTGAAAAAGCATCAAATAAACAAGATTCAAATATATTTCATAATTTCTAAATTGTGGTGTCGAATTATTTGAACTTCTCTTGATATGGAATCTTATTTTAATGCCATATAAATGTCATCTTTTATGAATAATATCGCTGCAACAGAGATTAACTATTTTTATTACAGAATCAAACTTTCAAACAAACGAAGAAAGGTAATTGCAAATTTTCAAAATCAATTTCAGTTCTCAAAGTAGAATTGCAATCAATGATGGTTTTATATAAAATCATTATTGTACCGATAAAATGTTTTACAATGCACTTTGATCTACATTTAATAAAAAAAGTTTTAATTTTTATACCATTTTATCTTCTTATTTTTTACACTTTTGTCGTTCGTTGATAATCTCTCACATCCAGAAAACGAATTTGGAGGCTGTCAATCACTTATATTCTTCAATTATGTAGAGTTTAAATCCAACAATAACCCTGGTGACTAGAAGTGGGAGTTTCGGTTCATTTGGTGGATTCGGTTCATGGGATTTGAATCCTGGCAATGAATCGGTTCTTTAAATCGTTCACAATGAACCGAATGAACCGTGGGGATCTCGAATCCAATGAATATATCGAATCTGTGTGAATCTCGAATCCATGGAGAAAACATTGTATGTATATGTAATGTATAAATCATTCTTGAATCCATGAGAATCTGTCAACCTACTGCATTTAAAATATTATGACGGGTAGCAATTAGCAGTGATTATTTATTTTCATTTTAAAGGCATCTCTATACTTAATTTATTTAGGATTTTAAAACCTTTTCAATTTGTCTGAATGTTATGTTATACAAAATAAGTAGTCCACGATTAATTAATTGTGAAATGCAATTACTCTTAATTAAATAACTCTTAAGCTAACATAAGTGCAATCCGTCAGATTACAGACATTTTTAACTGCTCCATTGCATGTAACTATTTCTCAAAGACTTTCTTACTTAATTGTGAAAGTGAATAATTTATTTTAATTCCATGTAAAAAACTTCCCGTGCCTCAAGAATTTTCATTTCACTGTTATAGTCAGAAGAATACGTAGAACACTGATTACTCCGAGAAAAAGCTCTTATCACATTCCTCGAAATCAGGGTATATTTTGTTCCATCACACTATAATACATACCGCATATTCCTACGAGTCAAATTATTAGTAATTATGGTGAAGAGTTCATTTTTATTGTCAACCTGTACGGCCATTCGTCAGAATCTAATGATGATTCACCTCTTCGCATGGGTAGCATCAACGCAGTCAAGCCGAATTCAAATCATTCTTATTGAACGATTTGGATTTGGAGGATTTGAATCTTCCATCGTTCATTTTGAACGATTCGAGTGGAAAACGTAGATTCAATTCATTCGGTTCATGCTCTTGAATCGTTCATTTTGAACGATTTATTCATCTACGACACAGCTCTACTGGGGACCATTTTTATTTTCAAAAATCTCAATCACGAGAATACGTGCTTCTGAATGATCTTAATGAGTTGATACAATAATTTCTGGTATACAAATATTTCTAATTTATTTCAGAAATGATAGATTTCTTTGTTTCCCTTTGAAAATGAAAGGGAGGTCAGTATTCTAGCTTCCAATAATGTGATTACAAATAAGAGACGCATACATTATCTTGTTAAAGAAATATGCAAATTTTCGATCCATTTTGCATTACAAATTAATTGAGATTGCGACGGAGAACCCACGGCTACCTTTTGATTGTGCAATTTGTAATTTAGGGAAATCAAGTGAGCCAAATGAATGCAAAATTAATAGCATATAACCGGCTAAAACAAATAGGTCAGACAAATTTGGATCATCAGATCTACTTTCACAACTGATATTTGAGTGAAAAACTGTAATCACGGCATGGGAGTGGCAATGCAAAGGTAACTGGGGACAGAGTTATTACTCATTACTGCCATACCACAGCGATGGCATGGGAAATGCCTTTAATGATTTAATCGCAAGATTCGTGAAAGCCATTGAGCAACGTAAACACATTTTATATGACAAAAAAAATTAAGGAAAACTCCACGGGAACTAGGAAGTGAGATGATGCTTTTTTAGTATATGAAAAGAAATTCAGTTTTTTTACCTACGATAATTGATTAAATTAATATTTCTATTATATTTATCTTCATGTTTTAGGTCTAATTAAGAAAATTTTCTGGTTTTAATCGAGATGGCCACCCAGTACTTACTGCGACGATTTTTACGTCACGAAGACATTCACTGATCTACACATCTACTATCGCTGGAAATATCTACTATCTACTATCGCTATAATACTGCTAATTTTGGTTACTAAAAGTGAACCTCAAATTTTCCTACTGCAGATTGAGACCTATGATAAATACGTGATGACCCTGCTAGAAGTCGATCCTTGAATCATCAGATCTGTATTTAGACGCGTTATCCGTTTCGCCGGAGACGAAAGTGACTCGAAGAGGTAGAGGGAAGAAAATAAAAACGAGGTGAAGTATAAAAATGTTAGCTTTCAATAACTGTGTATGGGCTTCTTAAAACTGTGTCCCAGTGGTATAACGATATGATATATTGTCTGCTCGCATTTTTATAGGTACGTTTTCGGCAAAAAAATATTGATGACTCACGGATATAGTTCATTCTTACCATCGTTAACTTCTCTTGACACATCTCTTTATTTTAAGTGCCTTGAATTTGTGTTAGCGCCCCATAAAAATACATACATTAGAGGACTAGAAAAATTCGAAGAACTTCGGGTAACAGACAAAAATAGTTTCATAGGCGAAGATAAGAGGGTTCTGCATTGAAATTAATACATACGTCATAAGCATATGTAACGAATAAGGGAAGAAAAGATATTATTTCTATTCGAGTGATAAAATGGCCTCATTCTCAATGCGTGGCAGCATAAAATCCAGAGAGTAAAATTTATGCCAAAATCCTTCCATCCCATTAAAAATAACTTATTTCATATATTTTTTGACATCTCTGTATGTATCTCCCTTATTTTTGTCCAGAATATTATTGTATTATTAAAGCTTCTCTCAATCTGCCGAATCTTAAATGAAGTGATGCCTCTCCTAGAGTTTTTTTTCCAGAGCAAGCTGATACCCACGTCGGCGGTATTTGTCTCCATTCATGCCTTTTCTATTTTTAGCATTCAATCTCCTTTTTCCGAGAACATATCAGCTATACCTATATGTAGCATATGTGACTATGGTATCGGTCTCCCCTTTAATTTAAGGATCAGATTACAATTCGTATTCTAATAGCTCGACTAAGGTCTTCGGGTGGACTGCACTAAACTATCCTCACCAGCCAAAACTCATTACCCTAATTAGCTCGTAACCTCTTCCATTTTGGAATACTTTTCTTTTCAAATATTCCTTCAAGAGTAAGAATGAGACGCAGAAGACGTGGAATTCTCATGCACTATTTTGTTAGAACTTTGCCATTTGAATATCGTTAATTCACGGAATACATCATACTTTTCAACGCTAGTGCGCAGTTTTTTAATGATAGATAATATTAAATTAAGACTAATTCAGTATATGAAATAACTCAAACGGATGATGCGTGAATTCGGTGTTCCTGTTTCCCGTTCCCAGGACACAGAAATGATTTTGAGTATTAATCGCATGTTTAGAAAGATCTGAGTCTAAATTCATTTTACATTCTCCTACTAAGGACATAGCTTTATTTTATTTTACGGTATTTACTGCTGTTAATAATTCGTAATTGATGAAAGTGTAATTAACTGATGCGCACTTATGGGGAAGATTTTCCGCAATTGTTGATACCCTACTTACAATAAGAAAGCGGTTATATTCTTATTTACTGAGGTATCACTTTGGCATACAATCTACATTTAAAGGTCAGATTAAAAATTTCAGAACACTGATGATCATTTTCTACATCTTTCTTATGGACCAAATTCATGCTATTGAAAACACGGTTAAAATATAATGTTGCCAAAATTGCCAAAAATATTTCCTAATAGACCGAGCGTGTGAATTTCATAACTCTGGGAAGGGGGACCATCCTTCACCCTTGAACACCTTGTATTCCGTGGATTTTAATTTGGATGACCGATGGCTCTATCCGGGATTGTAACTTTGGAACTAGGGTCCCATAGATCAGTAGCCCTATGCCTTTCCTTCTGGGCCACCACGTTCCCTAAGTGGCCTTCCTTTTTGTCTTTTTCTCCGCCCCTACTTGTGTCCCTGAATGTCCTTGCCATACCACCTAGTCCTCCGAGGAGGCAACCAAACCTCTTTTCACTCCCCTGCCACATACCACACTCATCTTTCCTCCGCCCTTTAATTTTATTTTATAATATCTCAAGTCCATCCTGATGGAATTCCTGCTCTACCTCTTCCCCATCCTCACGCCTTTAACCTGTCCAGTGCCGTCCCCACCCCAGCTCTCTCATCCGACCCTTCTCCTCCCATTGGTCGCTCCCCCCTCCCCCAAAAGCAAATCTGCGTTTCGGAGAGAGAGGTGGCCCACACGGATTCGCCGCTTTTATCTCTGCACGCGATGTGTGGTCTAGCCCGCCGCGATGACTCAAGATGAAGCAGTAGGACGTCAGAGTCGAAGCGGGGCGTTAAGTGAGGAGGAATTGTAGCCGGAGGTGATTCCGATGAGTCTTGGTTTTTTTCCATTGCGTCTTCTTCCGAGGAGATAAGACGCAACCAGTCTTTCTGGACCAATGTCAAGGTTAGCTCTCAATTGAATAAATTAGCACGAATTCCATTCTGATTTTTCTGAAGAATTCGGTGAAGCTGGCGAACTTAATGGCTGGTCTTGCGGTAAACTTAAGATAATTTTCTCGACTGTATGATTTCATCACCTCATTTGAAATCATTACGAGGCGTTCTTAGATCTTTTAGGAAATTCAAACATCTTTCCTGTAACCAATTAGAGCGCTATTTATTTCACGGTAATTTTTTACCGAAAAATTACTGAAGTTTTGATTTAATACAACGCTTATGATAGGGGCATATTGTACATCAGCGAAACTAAGTTAAAAAATCATTTACCCTCCCTGAGTTACTATAGGGAGAAGCCTATGATGGAATCTCTTCTTAGATGACGATTGAAAGGAATGAGTTTAAGTACGAAATAACAATAAATGTAGTTCTAATGAATAATAAAATTTTCCCGTACAAGGAACACAGCAACCAATAAGAATTGTCTCCCTTTCGATTACGACCAGGGGCATGTCAAGCAATCGGATGGTGTCGTATCCGAATAAAGACTGACTTCATCCATTTGAAATATACATCCTATCTGACTAGCCAGACTGTCGCCTGACAGGGCTAACCCTTCATGACCCCTAGATGCTTTCTATTAACATCCCTCCAAACTGGTCAAAGGTCAGCTGGTATTTTTCCTAACTTTTCGTCGACTTATTATCGCTATCAGGCTCGATGACCCTTGGGCAACACCCAGTCGGCAATGCGTCAATCGCTCATGCAGGTCATCCAGAATCCTTAGGGTCAAGAACCTTGGAGGGACACTTCCGTCGTATCATGCTTACGCCAGACGCACGCCCAATCACAAATCAGACTCATAACATAGAGATTGACCCGCATTCAACTGTGCATCATCACAGAACACGCAATCATTGGTCGCATGTTCCTTACGCGTGTCTCTCGGGTAGTAAGAGAATTAGACTTCCTTCGAATACGTTTCCTCTAATCACTGATGAAGCCTCCGTAGATGATCTGAGTCAACCCAAGGGGAAATGGAAAAAAAAACTTCCCGAAATGTTGTCGTAATATCAACACCACTACAAAAAATTCGGCTAATGCCCTTCACCAAACATGTACCAATTTTAATGCTTCCGCTCTCGTAAAAAAAGGATGAAAAGATATCAGAATCTAGTTTCAAAAATATTCCCCTGAAGCGCAGCCTACCAGTAAATTCATGAGCGGAAAGTGGCAAGCTATTTTTGAGTAAGTGGGATATATAGGGACAAGGAAAGGGATTGGAAAAGGCTAATTAGGGAACTTGAGAGTAGTATTGTTGTGTAACTCTGTATCTATGTCTATGCGTACTACCTTGGGACTCAAAATTAGGAAGTGAAGCATGCAAATGCTGCGCCTATCTATTGGTGCATTGTATTTATGCCATGAAATTGAAAATATGACGCTAAACGTTTTAGAAAGAGGCCTAGGGGTCTATAATTTATTACATTTTATAGCATTGGGAAATCATGAAGTCTAGTAACAACTTATGTGAGATCTTTGCTTGCCATGGGACAATATTGCAGTACTTTTGGATGAAATTTTCAAGCAAAACGGAGTCCTCACTCGTTGATGGCGTATCTTAATGGGGCCCATTACCACAATAAAATTTGTTGTAGAAATCTAAGGACTCCTACTATGACTGGAGGTGGCCTCTGGCACTGTGATGCCCCATCTTGCGTCCATCCCATCGTGCATACTGTGTCTTGGATTATGGATACCTTTACATGCCATTTAAGTCAAAGCAAATAATTCTTTCTGTTCTATTCCCAGTTGATGCAACTTCTCTTTTCTTTATCGATTTCAAGAAAGTAAAAGAAGATTTCACAAGGTACCTCGCAAAAAAATCTTAGATACGTATTACAGCCAATATAAATAAAGTGTATTTTTTGCATCTTTAGAAAAATCATATTTAATTTAATTAATCAGATAATTAATAATTGTGCTACCCGTAAAAATAATATTCAAAGGACAGTGATAAATAGGGAGAGCATAGACAATGAAAATACTTGCAGGGAAGCATTTGCAAATAATACCTATGGTAAAATAAATAAATAAATAAAAATAAAATAATTATGGGCTCGTTCCACGAAAGCCCTGAGTAGTATGGGCAAAAAATTAATCAAACGAAAATCCAGAAAAATATGGCAAGATGTAAATACATAAAGGAACAAAAAAAAAACACTTATACATTGATAATTTCGTGCTAATACCTTCCTCTTTCATGAATTTTTATAAAAAAGAAGAAAAAAGGAAAAGAAATTGTAGTACACGGTTACTGTAATATATGAGTTAATGACCACGTTTTCAGTAATCTCAATGATATATCAATTAAAAAATGGTATTCTGTTTTTGTCCTCAAGTGAAATCTCTCCATTGATTGTAGAATTGATGTAATTTTACGAGAGGAAGAACTGGTATGAATGCATTGGTTGAGCAATAAACAGTTAAATAAATGCTTTCATCTTCGCAAAGAGCGTCTTTGGTGCGTTATTTAGTTTTCAACAGTGATTTTAATATATTTAACATGCCTATAGTTTTTAATACGATAGCTTTTAATAAATCGAGCCCCTGAAAACGAAACCAATGCTAATAGGAAAAATTAAACGTATACATTAGGGAGTTGGCTGATATATGGATCTGTCTCTCTGAAGAAAGCTTTTTTTCGATTCTATTCCTACGAGTGAACATCTCCGATTCAAAGTCTTATGTGTTTACCCTCAATTATCATGCCAATTAAACTTCGAGGCTCGCGGCAGGGCGTCAGAATGGCCTTGTGACATTTTGCGACTCTCAAACCATCTCATTTCGCCCAGCAGTCGTCTGGTTCGCTCAACTCTCCACTGATATACTCACAACACCTTTCTCTCCACTCTACCCATCCCATCAAGCGGCCGAAACTCCCTTGCACCCCTCTCCCCACTCATCAGTGTCCCTGCCCCCCCCCCTCGCCCAATACACCCGTAAGTCTCGACTAACACCCTCCCCAGACACCCAATTACCTCCACGCACATAGCGAACACTCTGAATCCCACACTCAGACGGGATTTTCCAGACCTCTTCTTATTTCTGCGTCACTTTTCCCATTCCGCTCACCCCTTCTCTGTTTTTTACCCAATCCTCGACCGGAAGAGGCATTTTTCGCATGAATACCGTGCGCTCTCCGCTCCTCCTCCTCCGTGGAATACACAAGTTTTACCACCCTCTGTATCGTCTCCCCCTCTGCCTTCGTATCCACCGCCGCCGATGCAAACTTACTCGCCTTTCTTCCCCCGCGCACAGCCAGACACCCAAGACCGCGGCCCTCCGTCCGTCGCGTCGACCGACGTCCGCCTGCCCTTCCGCCGGCCTCCCCGGCACAGGTGGAAGGGAGGGAGGGGTCGTCCGCGCAACCACTGGCAACTTGTGCTCACGCCATGTATGTCTCTTCATCAGTGCAAAAAATAAGACGAATTGGCGTGTAACCAGTGCATATTTGACGCATAATCAGCACCGAAGAAAAAGTAAGAGAGAAAGTGGAGTAGTGAGAGTCCAATTTGTATCCTGGGAAAATTCACATTTTACCCTGTGTGACTAGATAAAAATCAAAGAATTCAACCAATTTTAAATTCTCAATGAGTCTTATTTGTTTCTTCCGGTAGTAAATTGAATGATGATTAGGAAAGATTATATTTTAAAATGACAGGCTATAAGTTGCACAAATTTAGGAATTTTATTAAATGCGATTTTCATTATCAATGCGACAAACCGATTGTAAACCTCTGATTCCATTTTAACGTAACTAGCCTTATAATGATTACCTTTCCAAAGCCTAAGGTGGTCAAATAAAATACGGCCTGTCAAAAATTTTTCCAAAGGCTCGATATGTTTTATAAGTAGCATGATATTCTCACTTCTTATAGTGATTTCGAATCTCAAATTTCGTGGAAAAACAATCACCAAGAAAAAATGGGCAACACAAACTATGAAAGGGCTTAATCAACTGAATACCTAGGGTACGCTTTTAGGAATAAGTGATGCGTGATACGAATTTTTTTTGCAAATAATGTTACTTATCCCGCCCAATAAACCATGTGGATGAAAGAAACTGAGAAATGAAACCTTCGTAGGAATAGGAAAACTATAAAAATCAATGAATATATCGCACCAGGGGTAAAACATTGAGTTTCAAAGTACGCATAAGATGAGCGCTGTTTGAGGACAGCTGCGATAATTTTATTGATGCTTTTATCCCAAGGTATTATTTCATAAAAAATCAGAAAATAAGATCAGAAATTTGATATCAGGTAGAAATGTCAAAGATATGGCATGAGTCACTAATGAGTGTGAAGTGGGTTTGAATATTTTTTTTGATACAGCACCTTTAAGTCTCGTTCCTCCACTTTACCTCCCCGCTTGGACCCCAGTAGGCTTAACTTTTATTTTTTTACCGGGAAACACTATGCAGAACACAAAAATAAATACCCGACTAACGATAGAGGCTATGGAATCTAAAGAGGAGGGAAGTAATGACGCTCAGAACGAGGAGCAACTAACGATGCTCCGATGAGGCGCCACAACAACATTTTTGTCCTTTTTCTTGAAACAAAATTGGACGAGGACAACCATTCTAGTTTCCATCCCTATGCATGCGCTCGTGAGGGAACTTACTAGGGGGTCAGCACGACTTACACGTCGCTGGTGGGAGAAAGGACAAAAATTTCACTGGCTCGCTTTCCTCCAGACTTTCCCTTCCTCGTGCTCGACCGAGAACACATAACCTCGGTCCATGCACCGCGTACACTCCGAAAACTTCAATTAATAAAGTATCAAAAGCCCCACACCCCTCAACATACAACCCTGTCACCACCACCGGTTTATCCTGCCCTCCCCCTTCATCTTCGCCAACCCCCTAGTCAGTCCCTCCTCCTGCCTTGTCCGTCTGTCTGCCCTCCCGCCACCGCTGTCTCGCCACCCCCACTCCTCAACTTCAACCCATCAACCTACGTGACACTGTCCGCCTCTCCGCCTAACTCGACCACTCCACCTTACTCACGACACATAAATGAACAACAGATGTTGAATTAAACTGATAACTGAACGCTGCCATTTTATTAAAAATTTAACATAACGCTGGATCCAAGTTTCTCCCGGTGATTCAATGAATCACTTGATTTTTGGTGTTTTACACGGTTGAACAACTTGATACAACCGGAATTTCGGCCCTGGTGGGCTAATAGTAGCTTTGAAGGAATACTCACCTCAAGCGCTGAGGATAACTCTCTTAGAAGAGTAAAAAAACATTCATACTCCAGCAACAGGACGCGTGGTCGAAGGCTTTTCTGGCGATTCTGTCAATCATTTGTTATTCGGTTGTTACGCCGGATTAAGTAGCTCACTCCAGTGGACAATTTGACCCTTGGGGACGAACATAGACTTTGGAGAACGGCTCACCAAAATCCCTGAGGACTACTCTCGATTAGAGGATAGAAACGTTAATTCTGTTACACTGGTACAAGGGGGCGGCTATTTGATTAAAACTTTGACACAAGGTTTAATCTAAGGTTATCCCGGTGGTTCTGTGAATGAGTTGTTATTCCGGTTACTGAGTTAAAAAGTGTATGACAGCCGAAGTTTCCACCCTAGAGTACGAATCGTGAATGAAACGGACGATTCGTCTCAAGCCCTGAGAAAGACTGTCAACTAGATGGTCGGAACGTTGTATAGAAGAGATATTTCACCCAATAAAACGGGTTTTCTAAGGCTTGTGGATCTAGGCAAGGCTTTTGGCAGCTACTATTGGAATTGAAAGCTGTACTTACGAAAAAAAACAGGATTCTGCATAATCTCAAAAGAATTTTCGAAGTCTTTATTGAAACAGGGAGAAGTTATATTATCTGGATCCAATTGTGCAAACGGAAGCATGGGGTAGGGAGTTAAACAAGGTTGTGCCTAGTGTCCGGGAAATTTCTTCGTTTGGTATGATGTTTCAACTCTAGTGTGAAGGTGGTTGGAGGACACCAAAGACCAAAGCCCGATTAAGCAAACAAAGAGTTGAGGAGGCCAAATTTTTCCGCGAAATATTCCCAACGGTGGATGGAGCAATAGGGACGCAGTCAGTCGAATAGTCCAAGGTGAAGAGGTCATTCTACGAGGGCGATTTTATTTCAACCTCCAATAGCTCAGCAAAACACCATACAACTGCCTCAATTGATTCTCCCGCCAAGTCAGCACTGCGAAGCGACAGCCAGGAAAATCGCTAGAGAGTGAAGCAGTGTGAAATATTGCGTCCTTCCCATTCAAAATAAAAGAGAAGACATGCTGACTTCTGGAAGTGTTCTGATCCATGTCAACGCCCGTCATCTCAGCACTGATGCAGCCCAACTGCTCCCATAGCAATTTCAATGGGACATTTTCGATCACCCGCCGCTCAACCTAGTGCCGGTGGATTTCCATCTTTACGCTGAAATGAAGATGTGGTTAGTTGGGAAGCGTTTTAAATCGGGCGATGGGCTTCAGGACGAAAGTAAAATTCATTGGAAGTCATTGGCGGCAACATCTTATGAAGAGGGTATATTATCTTGCCCGCAAGCACGACCAGTTGCTCAATCGCCGAGGCGACTGAGTTGAAAGGACACCACAAGTGTGCTCAAAATTTAGCAATGAAATAATTTTAATCAATCACTGTCTTCTGATCAGGGCCCATTGGAGGTTGAAAAATTACGGCCCTCGTACAAAAAGAAAATTCTCTTAACATCGGAGAATACGACAGTAGAAATAAGTAAACTATCCATCAGGCGCTACTTTTGAAGAAGTTTATTAAAGCAGAGAATCATGGACAATGTCGATGTCCTTGTACGATGACGCGGGCACAGGAGTCAGAGGTAGGATCATTCGGAATGCGGTATGGAGAATATTAAGATTAAATTGATCAGCGATGTGAGTTACAAGGATTTAAGGCAGTTGTGGGAAAGAGAAGTCATCTTTAAATTCCGGAGAGAAAACAGGTCTACCCGATTTGCTCTGTAAACAAACACGATAGTTGTTTGCCTCACTAAATGGTATTTTTCAAAGATAAGATTGGCGTTTGACACGCCTTTGAGCTTTGCTCAACCACTGCAAAAGTCATTTTAGGACGAATACATGAGAAGTAATACCGCATGTGAAATGTATTGCACAAGAAATTATGAATGTTAAGGAAGGAAATAAATTATCAGGAGAGATTTGTTAGCAGAATAGAGAGTTGCGTCAATCCAATCCCATGAATGTAAATATAAAGAATGTGAATCCTAGAAAAACATAAATAACCTGGATTGTGTAGTGACTTGGACAGCTAAATTTTAGTGGTTCAGTTTCCGATCCATGGAAAGTTTTTCTCTTGGAAATTAATGTGAATATTGGGATTATTGATGTTTTACAATATTTATTATTGCGGAATAGGTGGTTAAATAGGGCGTTGTTTTATTATGAGTCACAGAGGTTAGTCCAGTGCAATGAATAGTGAAACATAGAGAGTTGGTTTTTTAAGTAACAATTCTCCACTGGGCGCAGCCAAATGCATTTGAACTTTCTCACGACATCCCACACTACCCGTGCCATGCCTCTGGCCACAATGAAACCCTTCGCACCACGCCCCAGTCCTCCCCACACCCACGACTAGAGGAAAAAAAGAAAATATCACCACTCCCATTCCAATTATCGATATTAATCTATAGTGCTCAAGGGTAACATAGCGTCCGAAGCAATCAAGTCTTCACCCCCTCCACTCTCGAATGCCAATTATTTGATTTATAGTTCGAAATTGCAGTGAAAATGGCTGTGCGAGAAGAGCGGGCGATTTAGTCTCGCCTGAGTAATATATTCACGGGCAGGTGGCCGGCTCTTTGAACTTCGGATTCGTGTTTGGCGCGCCTCGGAGCCGCGCGCACCCGCCGCAAAAGAATTCTGCTCACGGATTATAATTGGAAGGCAGACCTGGAGAATAAAGCGTGATTAATTGTGACATAAATGAGAACGAGCTGGGGCAGGCGGTGGCCAGCACTCAAGAGGGAATAATCTCTAAGGATTCAATTCATAATCCAATCGAATGGGCTTACTACTGAGTTAGCTCTCCATCCGAAGTTTTGTCACATTCATGTGTAGTCTAAAACTCCGGTAATTAAATATGATCGCATGCATTCTAGAATTTATGTTAAGTAATAGCGTACAGTTATCGCCTACTACGAGGGCATACCATAAAGGTATCGTATCTGCAGTGCATGCTTTATCTCAACTTAAATATACAAGTGGCTAACTTATTAAAAATCATTCCACTGTGTAGGATATTAAGATTTTGATAAGATTAAAAAAATCCAAATCTCTATTGTAGAGGAGCAAAAATTATTCATGTGAACTAGTTAAATGATTTTTAAGAATTTGTTTGCGTCATTTTCATGCATCAGTTGGCTAATAATTAGTTAGAGAAGAGAGATGATGTGCATTTGGTAGTCATGTACGTAATAGGGTGGTTTCCTATTATTTTTTTATTTCCTAAATTGAAAGATTATTACTCTTGGAGTACCTAATACACGCTTTTAGATTTTTAAATGACAGTATCTATTTTTCGTGATTTAATGAAAATTGAAAATTTTCAAGCGCGCGAAAATGCGGCAGCTAAGTATGAATGCTGGGAAAAGCCCGTGTGACGTCTGGCTGCTGCTGTGTGAGGCCACCTGGGTGCGAGGCTATGCACGCCGCTTTGATGCAGGCTGCTTGCTGCCGAGAATGGTGGTAGTGAAGAGTACCCTGCTAGCAGGTAGCGCTTGGCTTAAATAAGGATTATTAATACCCTATCAAACGAAGGAAATTTTCCGACAATAGGCAATTTTAATATGTGATTGGTAAGAGATGTTTTCCTGAGCTCTGTGCCTCATGCATGCATTGGTAATCTTAGACGATGTTAAACTCCTATCTACTCGTAAAGTATCTAGGTCCCTGTGACGTCACGTGGAGTGGCATCGCATGGGCGCAAATCTGGCCTTTTTCAAATGAGGTTAAAATTGGCCATTAACATTCGTCTAAACTGGGATTCATGAAACCAAACAATTTGTATATTTTGAATACACTAATGGTGGGCAACGAATGGCAATCAATGCCTTTCGTTTTCTTTGACGAAGGAAACTAACATATTTAACGATACTCATATTTTAAAAAACACACCATGGAACGAATTGCAAGGCCAAAAATTTTATTTTTGAAATTGTTTGTGTTTGCATTTAGACCTCCTGAGTACGAAAATAATACTCTAAATACCGTATCACTCACATTATTTGCATGAATCGCATACTACGGAAATAATAAATTTTCCTGTAAGCCCTCCAAAAGTTACATTTTTTGTTACATTTTTCGTGAACTGGTTATGGAAAAATACCGAAGAAGCATTACTGCTGTCGTGGAAAATTTCCACCATGCCTCATTCGCCGTGCAACTGGACGAAATTAATAAATAAAATTCTCTACGTCCACAGACTTTTTGTACAAAATATACATCACAATTGGAAAGTAAGTTATGATTTCAGAGTGTTAGGTATGCTTATATGAGAGCAATCAGGATACATATACAATCTGTTTCATGCTTGAATGGGGCCATTGGCTCTTGAAAAAAAATTGGAATCCAAATCTATGGTTCACTAGGTTATAATTTGTTGAAAGAGACTAAAATATCAATTTTTATCGCCTAGCGTATCGATATAGTTGAGTACGTAATGACAAAACTGAAAATTCTGTAAGGAGAGAGAAAAAATTGAGAGCACCCACGCATGAAAAAGCGTTTTTCACTGCTGCATAGTGTACTAAGTAAATTTTTTATAAGCTGAAATACCATTTGACGCTAATTTTTTTCTGTTTTTGGTAATCCTAAAGTAGGTTGTCATTCTTATGTGGGAAACAAAGGCAGGTTAATCGTTTCATAATATTAACGTAAAATCAAAATAGGCTAGATTTAAGCATAAAGTTACACACGCGTTTTCCTGATCAAGTTATTTTTCATAACGACGACCAAGAGCGATGCTACTAATAAATATGACAGACTTTCACCACTATCATGAGAAAAATACCTCAATTTACTCTATTAATGTTTCAAATGAACCTTCCTTAGCCAATTATCAAAAACTTTATTTCCATGCATGGAATGACTTAAATTTATTTTACACTACCGGGAAATACAAATAATGTGAAAAGCTGTTTAAATACAAAGAATGGTGACTTATTTTCTGCCTAGCAACACCATTTATGGAATTCTCATTTATTAAACGCTCTTACACCTTGTTTCAATCATAGATTTCCTTGGTCACCCTATTGTTTTCTCTTTTTTATCATCTATTTTCATGGACTTAATTAAAACTGGGATACTATAGTTTTAGCCGCCATTAACTCATTTCATTTCAGATATGACAAGTGATTGGTCTAAAGACTAATTTATATCATCTCTCTCCAATTATGAGAACTATTGACTCCTTTCCTCAGCAAGCAATAATGATTTTCACCAATCATTCATCCATGTTTAACCTCTCGTTATACATATACATATAATTTACTCAGTTTAACGAAAAGGACCAAAAATATGATCCTAATGGATAATAAAGCCAAGAGATTCTGAATCCTATGCAGGAGTATATTTTTATATTTAAAAATAAGAGAATCAATCTGTACATGAATGGCAATTCTACGCGTGGCACACTGATTTCTTACAAATGAATCATTCAATTTGTAATTGAAAAATATTCAAAGCTTCTGCTAAGCGCGTCAGGAGATGACTTTCAGCCCACGATAAGGATTATAGTTGATTATCTCTGAGAATTCCTTGCATAATCATATATTCTTACTGAGGTTTTGAACCTTGTCTTTTAAAGTTCTTAACTATCGTTTAGTTATAAATCAAGCCTTCGGAAAAAACTATTGCCTGAATTAATTTCTATCTCTCTCTGTGTCTGTCCGTCTGTCTCTCTCTCTCTCACACTCCCTCTCTCTCTATCTCTCACTCTCCCTCTCTCTCTCTCTCAAACTCTCCGATAATGTTTTTAAATCGCTTGATTCCCATAATTATTTGTGACTGGTCGAT
Organism: Ischnura elegans; assembly: GCF_921293095.1. Taxonomy (NCBI): domain Eukaryota; kingdom Metazoa; phylum Arthropoda; class Insecta; order Odonata; family Coenagrionidae; genus Ischnura; species Ischnura elegans. The sequence goes on from NC_060249.1 coordinate 92,737,043, forward strand.
TCAACCCTCTCAATTATGATGATATGAAAATATGAAAAAGGAATAAACGCGTAAAAGCTGCCGTAATTACAATTTCTACACGAATTCTTAATAAAAGACATTTTAAAATTTCTTCATTCGACACTTAGCCACACGATTGTAAATAAATAGTAATTATTCGATACATTTGATACTAAGTGAAATACCCGAAAAATTGATCGTAAAGAAAGGCAAATATAATGCTGTTTTGTGGATATTTAGATTGGGTAGGTAAAGTGATACCTCTTCCTGTGTAATTATTAGGGCTTGTGTCTTTCATTCACGTTGTCTTGCGAAGTTGTAGAAAAATGTCAAAGAACGGGTATTTACAATAGATTTGAGGTTTTCCTGGAGGATATACGCGGATATTTCTATAGTGTGGTCAACCGAATGAATGGCTCCATATCGTTTCCGCAGCTTACTCTTCTACTGTCTCTTTATCCCTCAAAGCGTAGTAGAGAGAAATGCCAAGATGGAACCATTTGGCTGATTGACAACCCTAGAATAATTTTGTAAGGGTATTTTCTTTTTTCAAACTATCCAAATCGGCAGAGAAAAACAATGCGCGCCATTTGGCCCGAGCGTATGGAGGGGGAACAGCAAAAGTGCGGACACGACGCGGAAGTGGGTGTGTTTTGACACGTATGGGGAAAAGATGGATTCTGGGATCTGTAGAAGTCCGCAAATCCTGTTCCCTTCGCACCGCCCTTCCAAGAAGAGCGCCTACGTAAACGAGTGATCACTTCAACCACATGACAGTTCGGGAATTAGACGCATTTCCAGGAATACCTGATATGTTTAGCACAGCTTGAGAAAAATGGAAAAGATATTTGACATAGGGACTAGCTACCCCACAGAGCTCATAATGCATCATGAATATTCAGTCTTAAATATAATACTTGGAACTCATAAAGTCAATAAACGGATAGAAGTACTACTAACTGGTGTCCTACCTAATATCTGGAGGGACCATCTAAAGTTAAGATCTAAAGATCTTGCCTTATTTTATGGCCGTCATAAGTTGGTACTTGGCCATTAAATAGTAAATTGCCAAAAGCCTTTCATGCCGGTTGGATGGGTTGGGATGAGGTATCGTGCAAAGCAAGTGGAAGCTTTTGTTTACATCAGGTGACAGAACCATCGTTGCTTAGTTTGAATTTTGCGTTGCATTTTTGTTTGCATATTTTCCGTTGTATTGTATCCTTAATAAATATCGCTGGTTTAGACCGCAAATTGTAAAATTTGAGCTTTTTTCGAGGACAATAAATAGCCTAATGCTTTCAATAATTCGGACTTTAGTCGTGAAACTATTATTATTCTGTAAAATAATTGAGAAAACTCCCTGTTTTACAACTTCTTGTAAAATTCTTACAAGCCAATTCGCTTAACTGTGACCTTTAAGAACGATCAAACTTTGTTAGTGACGGAATTCTAGCCAAAGAGATGTCTCGCGAGACATGCACTATTTCGCTGAGAATACGGTTTTGCATCGAAAACTATTATTGATGACGGATGATATTTGTAAATTATTTCATAAATGATTTTTTTGTGCCAATAGGCATCAGCCTTGATATGAATCTCATTTCGAGTGTCATTTGTTTACGCTTCAAACACACCAGAACAGAAACTTTTAGGCTCTGCTGATGAGATCTACAGCTATTTTTGTTTGACTGAAATGCATATTTTCATGGCTGGTATAAAAAATACAGATTATCATAAATTAATCACGTTGAGTATAACCTACCCAGCACTGGGATAGTTTCTACGAGCCGTCTGCCAGGATAGAAGACCCTGTACAACCCAGTATCCTATTGGTCGTAGGTTTGAATGCCCAAGTGACAACTTATAGCGGTTGAACTGTATTCATTTCAAACGGAAATATTTTTTTTCGATATGAGATAGGAAATGGTTCACAACGAAGGTAGAATTGAGGAAGGGCGGTATTTTTTTCTCTTAGCTGTCTCTCAATGGCTTCACCCAGGATTTGAACTGGGATGCTTTGTCAGTAGTCAGAAAAATTTTCAAAAATGAACAAACACGTAAGAGAGAGACAATTGGAGCGAGACCTTTGTAGCCCATATTTCCCTCCCTTCGTCATCGTCGTTCTTTCGCATCTTGTGATGATAGTGGAATATGAGTAATGTTTATAAAAGTTTAAATAGGTACTCCGTAAAATTTATGCTCTATTAACAGAAATTCACTCGAGTTTACCGGTGAGCTGGATGGTGGGTGATGCTAATATTTTAACGCTTGTCTCTACCTTTCTGATTCCGCCTGAATTTAAATGTTCAAAACTAACTTTTCTTTTTTGAACAAAAAGGAATATCAGAAGGACATGGGAATGCATTTTTCTACTTATTTTCATTCTATCTAAACATATTTGAATAAAAAGCTAATTACAAAGTCATGGAATCCGAACAAAAGGTGTCCCCACCTGGGGTTAGTATCATTGACTAACTCTGACGCAACGAATTTTTAAGTGCAGAATTTACTAAATATCTTTAACTGGTCTTATTTCTCATGTATTCCTCTCTGATCATCCTTTACCCAGTAAAAATATCGAATTATCTTATGTCTGTTTAGTATTTTATTTAATGTTACTGAAAGGACTGCTTTTTTGATCCCCATGTCCACAAGACCCTATTCCGTACTAAAAAGAGAAATGTTGAAGTAAGTAAGACTGCCCTTCAATTCAGGAGACCAGGGTCAGGATATGGGATGATTGAACGATAATATTTTCATCGTTATGCGTATATTACGGGAAATATGTCCCGTGATTGTGTATTAGAGCCATGAGGCCATAATGTTTGCTCCTGCGTATTTGAAAAAAATAAACTTAATCCTCTCTTATTTAATCCACAAAACTTATCAACAAAATTCCATCTGTTGAAATCATTACAGAAATTACTGTTTCCCGTACTTTATAAAACCGAGAAGATATCGAGGTCCAACAGCTGCAATTAAATATTTCAACACTCTGTTTAAATAATTGTCTTGCTGTTATACTTTTAAGTCACGCAACATAGCTAAGCGTGCATTTATATTCTAGCACCTCTCTCGTACATCATTCCTGTTAAATCCTCAAGAAGCATCATAAATTGCGACGGAAATTTTTCGCGAAATCCATTCCCATCTCGTAAAAAATGCATTAATCCTCCCATTTACGTTACTGGTAGGCGTTGGAAATACACAAGGCTTTGCCGCCTTTGGCCCGAAGCCATGGTATCGTAAAATAAACTCTAGGGCGGCTCCGGCTAAGGATCTTTATCTAAAATCGCTGTTCCAAGAAACGACTCCGCATATTCAATCATCCGTGCCAAAGACTCAGGGCCAACGGTGCGAATTAGGTTCTCGGAAAAGCGAGAAAAAAGGAGAGGAAAGATGAAACGCCGACCTCCAACGAGATATAAAGAAGGGCAAAGCCCGCTGATGCGTAGTTTCATCGCTGCGTGCCGTTTCCCTGCTATCTGCATAGGGAAAACTTCGCCTTGAGCCGAGTGAGATCACAGGGTAAATAACGGTGAGATCTGACGCTGGAATAATGATGGCGTGGCGAAACGAGGGAATGAATCAACGCGTCGACAAACTTAGTGACGTCGGTGTTGGGAATGAAAACCGCCGAAATACAATCGCCCCTACTGACAGGTGAGAACGATAGAGCATATATCATGCATGCGTGGAGGTCGCCGTCGCGGCTGGAGCCTCGGTTGGGAAACCCATTGGGAAGGGAGATTGTTGATTTGGATCGGCCTACGATGGGATATGGTAATCGTCGGCTCGCGGTCGGTGTTTTCCTCGACTTCTCCCTTCCCACCAATCCATCGTTTACCCAGCGTGTGAACTTTGTTACGAAAGATCATTACCCTGAAACTTTATTTTAATTCAGTACGTGATGGATTAGCCACCGAAAATATGACGGCACCCTTAAGTCAATCGGATTACCAGGGAATATGGTCTACGGTGTTACAGTTTCACCCTCAGTCTGGGTTGAACATTTGTTTTGATAATATGAGTGTTCCCCGATAACCATGCAAGTGAACGTCTGTTAGCATGAATGTCGTTCCCCTTGACCTCTTTCTGATAATACTAATAATTTATTTTCATCAAAAAGCCAAAGTTTATGGCGTGGTATTTAATATATGGATGTATACACACATTCAATCCCAGGAAAGTGTAAATTTCCCACCTTGGTGGGACTCAAACCCGCGACCATCGGTTTAGCAGGTGAATCCCTTAGCCCTTCGCCACCGAAGCCGTAACCAGCGATGCCTTTCAGCGACAGATGAAATTTCTGTACCCGCCTCCGAGTTTATGCGTTGTTATTAATTTTTTTTCGTGGAATTTACAATTACAGGACGCGTTTTAGGGATATGAGAAAACATCAAGAATTAGAAAATTAGAACCAAAATTTTAGGTAAGATCACTGCGGGTTGAATATTAGATGTCGTTACGTATAGGTACTTAGGTAGACCAACACACTATTTATAGGAAAATTATTTACCTGCCTTAAATTTATTGGCTGCGAAAGGATTTCTGAGAACGACAATATGATAGACACAAAATATCCTGTCTTTTGATTTGTGCAGACCCTCAAAAAAATATAAACGGATACTATCACAATTCATCACAGCCATCGTCAACCTTTCATCGAATATCACACTCCAGTGTCGTAGGATATGTGTCAGATAATAAAATTTACCACGCATATACGAGGGGGGACCCAAAAATAACCGGACGCAATTAAAAAAATTAATTTAATTTTGTGTCATACGAACGTCAATCACCTTCGAGGTACTCTCCATTTACACCGATAAATTGGTGAAAATGTTTTTCCAACACGCAAAACGCCTTTGGTACTCGTCGTTTCCGATTTATTGCAGCGCCGCCTTCGATTTTCTTTTCATCTCCGTAATATGACCAAAATATTTCCCTTTCATCGTCAGTTTTATCCGGTTGAACAAAAGGACTCAAAAGGTGCGAGATCTGGTGAGTAGGGTGGGTGAGGAAGCAGTATCATTCAATTTTCTTTACCAAAAACTCAAGTCGAGGCAATCAGCAACACGTGCCGCTTTTGATTAGGAGGCAACAGGCGGGGGATGCATTTCGCCGCTATTCGTCTCATTTCCTAATCTTCTGCTGAAATTCGGTGTAATGAACTCCACGAATGACCAGATTGTTCAGCGAGTCCGACAATAGTACGCCTCTTATCCTCGTACACAAGGGTAAGAGTTTTTTTCTCCACATTTTCATCAGTTCTGGGCCTAAAAGGCCGGTCTCGGCGTTGAATATCTTCGATCGACATGTTGCCACGATTGAATTGCGAATACCACTCGTGCATTTGTGTTATTTTTAAAGCGTGTTCTTTACAAGTAATAGACAACATATTAACCTCTTCCGACTCAAATTTACCGTGCAGAGGGCAAAAGTTCAACGCTGCATGCTGTTCTCGAGTACCAACCATTTCAAAAATCGAAGAGATTAACTCTCTTCGAAGAGACTCTTTGAATGTTAGCTGTCACAGTGGCTCGCTACAACCGTTTAAACACACGCCGCTTCGCCTATTGACTCAGATATGACAATGAGATGTCACCCATCTAGTGGGAGAAGCCCAAAATATTAGAGCGACGCGCGCAGCGATTTTCGTCCGGTTATTTTTGGGTCCCCCCACGTAGACCTCTTCATAATGAACATTATGCAGTACTAAAGACTACCTTTCGGTAAAACATGACAACATTTAATGATAAAAAGTATAAAGTAAATCAGCCGAGATTAATAACAAATATTATCGATACTTCCCTAAGAAAGTGTTAATTTGACTTTAAATATTGATTCCCATCGTTCAAATCCCGTAAAGCTGTTTTTATAACAGAAATTCAAAATGAATTTAGAAATATCTTGAAGAAATGAATAGTTTCAACAGTGCATAAGAGGTGAGTTGCTCGAGAAGACTTACGTATTTCTTAGTTGGATAGTTCGAAAGACTAGAAATGAAGTTGATATCTGTTTGTTGATGTTTAGAAAAAGGTTATCGTGAAAGTACGTATTTTTTTTAGTAAGTACGAATGTTTTTCACAAATTCATTTCTTGAAATATGTACTCAACATCTGTTTTCTAATTTCGCATTGGGAACGTTGGCGATTGTGTTCTTTTGCGATGATGCAACATGAAGTCTTCACAGTTTACAATGTGAAAAATTAAATGCATACCCAGGGCCAGTCGTAAACCAAATGAGAGAATGAGCAAAATATATTAAATTGACTTGGAATACAAGTGATTTGGACAAAGCATAGTAATATATTTTATTTGTTTTCAACAAATTCCAAGTATGAGCATTTTCATATAAATTTCCTCATTAGGAAATCGTTGCTGGTAGCCACAAATTGATAAAATTATAGATTCATTCTCTGTATAAATTCATCATCAAATGAAAAAAGCACGCAGTGACAAATAATGATTATTAAAGAAAATGTTAATTATACACATGGATGGAGAGAAAGCAGAGTAATTTTTTTAAATAAATACGAGTTATTCGAGAGTGTTTCAATGGACAGAATGGTAAAAATGATAATGAAGCTATCAACATTGTACCACAAAAGAGTTGTAGGATAGCAGCTATAATATATAAAACTAATAAGTGACAATATTAACCCATTTTAAGGTCAGAGGAACTTATGGTAATGATTCATGCATTTACTTACGCTATATCTTGTATTCGGAGAGAAAATTATACCTTCACACTCACATTACTGATAAACCCGCGAAAAGACCAATTAATTACTATTTTAGTCTTCTCCAAAATCCTCTTTCCAGCATTATCAATTGGAAAATTGGCAGTAGAAAAAGTGCTTCTATTCAAACTTTGAAAGGCTCAGATTGTACCAATACCGCAATCTGTGCCATCACTTTGTTTATTTTTCATGGTTTTATTATTTCCTTTCATACACGTACCAAAAAATCTGCATATCCAGTATGTGCTCCATGTTTTATTTATTTCCTGCATAAAGACCCTGAATGTTTGTTACAAAATATCATTTATTGAGCGTAAAAATAGATTCAGCTTATTACTAAATCTCTCCTGTATGTTATGATACTTACCAATTCCTGGGTATAATGACTACGAGAATTTATCCAAAAATTATTTATATTTCATCCCAATTTTATTCGGTTTCCCTCACTATCAAAATCATGTCTAGGGTTATTGAATTTTACTTTAAACGTGAGTGACTTCTTTCAATTCTAGCATGAAGTATAATTGGTTTCAATAATTTCCATATTTAACTTTTGAAACCTATATTGACCCTTGTTAATTTAGTAACTTTTAGGTGATTCATAAAGTTATATCTTGATTTAGGTCAGTTGTTCCTCTCGCTATGGGCTAACTACAATAGTTAACTAAAACATAAACCTCTCCTCGGTCGTCTAAGTTTTCCATTTATGCCAGTTACATCCCTTGAAAGAAATGTCTACTTCGAGTATTTTGTGGTCTTTTTTAATTTAGTCTTTTACAATATAAATTCAAACATAAAATTCAGTCTTTTCCGTAAATTTTAGCAGTGTGCATCCAGTTCTTTTTACACGTTATTTATTTTTGCACACTCCTATCCTTTATAAATATTATTTATTAGTTTAAATTTACATTAAACTTGAACGTTGTGCTTCTTAAAGCAAATTTAATTCAGCATGAGTGTCCCAATTTACATATAATTTCATTATTTTAGCGTGTAAAATTGGTTAACTCTGATGCAATGAATGCAGAAATTATTGGTAAAATGTTCCTCATTAAAGTAATATAAAGTTGACAGGTACACGTTCATGCTTATCCAGCTCTTATAATTTTCGCGCATGTTGATATCTGGTCTAAAGTCAAATAGACTCATGATACATGGAATTGTGTATTTTCCAATTTAATGAAGCCGGTTTGATGCGTGGTTATCAATCAAATTTATGCAACACATTATTTCCTCACGCAAAATCATATAAATTATTTCGCTGATTGAGAAGAAGAAATATAGTTCCGAGGTAAGCTGCAGCGGGGCTAAGTACTTTACACTATTTCTCCAGGGTAGCTGGTTCGAGTCTCGCGTAAGCCTTTTCTCGCAGAGCATTGGCATTGTGATGATTCTGGGTTGTTTCTAGTAGCGTAAAAAAATATGAAAGAGGAGTTGAATCATTGCGGCAAGACCACCCATAGAAAGCTTAAATGATCAATGCCGAATGCGTATTTCAGCAATTTTAAGCACAAAAGAAAAAATTTGCGCGTTTCGTATCCTGCGCGCCGCTGCAATTCTGTCAACTTTTGGGTATCACCGGTTGCCTATACTAACAAGCTTACGCCCAGAAAGTAGCCCTTCCCTGCTGGTTGGAAGAGAATCACCGTGAAACCACTTTTCCCCAAGGTCTTTCTTTTAATTATTTTTTCCTTCGACTATATATTTCTGCATGATAAAAAGGAAGCCTGAGTGGAGCTATTGAGCTTAAAGCACCTCTATAATACAGGGAAAGCCATCTGGGCTCCTTATTGTCTATTCTTATAGCTGTTCCTTTGAGAGAAGCAGGTGTAACTGAATAATTTACGTTTATTCCAAAGAAGTATGCGAGCCTAAGATTGAGTGATAAAGGCATTAATAACTTTTGATGTCTTCTGGAGTGGCATATTTAATTATAACTTTATGAGTAGTCGTAAATGTGGTGACGATTCAGAGAACTGACGCAATTTACATCAATATCCTTCGGGAAAAATATGAAGGCTGAATCAAATGAAGGCTGAACCGAAGGAGTAGGCATCAATAGAATCCAAAGAATCAAATTCAAACTTTTGAGAAGCTCGAATATCTGAGAGATCCATAGCTAATCTCTTAAACCAAATTGCACGAATGAAATATTATGTTATGCGTAGTTGTGTTTATAATCACATATCGGCGGTTGTGACTCTATATTGGCATATGATAATGATCCTAGTTCTTGTTGAAGGCCATATTCTACTAATTTAGTTATTCCGGATCAGAATCGGTCGATAACCAACTAATTTTTTGTTTTCATCCTTCAGCTTTACAGCATATAAAATACAGGCTTCCCTTACTTGCTCTAAAAATGTTTTTAAATTCGTTATCTTTGTAAATTATTGATGTATTTCAGCGACATAATTTAAATAATTAATTTTACTTAATTTTCAACTTATTTTTGCGTTAAGCAACAGGAGTGATACACTCAAATATGACGAATGGTAAGCTTTTTCCACAATAAGGCTAATAAGAGTAAGAGTTGACGTGATGTATATCTGACAGTATTCAGCCGCTTTTAAAACCCCATTAATTATCTTTCTCAAGAGAATCTCCTCAGTCGTGGGTAGTTACTTGTATGGCGAAACACACTTCATCATAACCGAAGAATTTCCTTCAGGTTATGTAACGCGCTGATCTGTAATCAGATATAGTAATTTCATCAGCTTTATAGAGCGTACAGATAGATGCAGTTATTCAGCCATCTTACATACCTTACACCTCGGAGCTTGATCTTTCATCATTTGCGTTTGCACTTTCATCCATTTAAGAAGACACTATTAAATTAAACGCAGCCTACATAAAAACTTTTCCTTATTCGTTGTAATTGGATAGATACCTCAATATGAGGTACTGAGGCTTGTGACATTAGTGAATACTCCGTCAATTTATGGTATTAAGTCCCGGAAATAATTTTTTTTCGAGAATAGTTGCTTTGAGGCTTCATTCCACAAGAAGCTAATGCAAATCACGTATTTATCTTCTTTGACAGAGGCTAGTACAGAATGAAGTCGTCAGTCGTCATCGTAAAATTATTAGATCTAATGATTTTGATGGGTGTCAAAAGAGGAGGGTTACTCGATGCTAAAACTACAGGAATGAATGGGGCCCGATGATAGGCTATGAGGCTCTGACGTACATATCCGTTGAATTTTATTGAATTTTTTATTTGAATCCATGAGCCATTGCATACGCGATGCAAATAATAATGGGCACATTAAAAGTGTACACGTTACGTAGGAGATGAGGTAAGCAGCTATCAGTTATGGAAGGATAATCTTTAGTTCTTGCTCTCGCTTGGAAAATTTGATTTTATAAATTATTAATTGCCTTTAGTATCAACTATACTAATACCAAATTACTGAAATTATTGATATTTTTCAAAGTTTATATTTTTGCACGCCCCATTTCAACCCGAAAAATTGGCTGCAGTTCATCTCAATTGAACATTATTATTTTGAACACGTATTACTATAGTAAACATCCTAAATAGGTAATTCCAAATACAAGTCATTAAGTCCTTCAAATATTTCTTGTACATTATTCTGTTAGATTCGTAGCTTTTTATATCAACATCTGTTTAGTATTAGATATACTTAAGGTATCTTCTCTTTTTAATTGCTAAATGGTTGATTTTTGATGGACCTATGGCATAGATTGCATTTTTGTTTCTTTATCCCAAGTTTATTTCAAATGACGTACACTTTTTTTAAGCTGGTTTCTACCAAAGGAGAGTCTGCAAATGCGAAGTAGCTACTTCTGAATATACTGTTGGAGCACATCCTGAGGTTGCATTTTAGGAGTTAGCTGTATGGCAATGTAAAATTTTAGTCCCAGTTCCTATAATTACAGAAGGTTGGTTTTACAATACGAACTTTTTAAGAGATTGTTTTTTATGCCCGTCGGTGAAATTAAAAAACTCCGTTACATTTTTTTGGCAAAACGGAAGCGAGGAAACAAGATAATGACATCTTAAGATCGACTTCTAGCAAATAATGGCATGGCCATAGAATCATTCCATTTGTAAGCTTCAAACAATAAGAGTCCAAGCAGACGATGAATAAGACAACTTTATGACAATCTTTTAGCAAAATTTTCAGGGTTTGCACGTGTCTTTCGACGAAAGTTTAGCCAGCGTTGGAATAGGTTTCTTCGGATGAGTGAAGTGATGATGAAGAAATTGTTTGCAAAATTGGGCGTTAGTAGTAAGCTTTTCATCCAATTAAAGTTCGTTGAAATCTTTTCGGTTCTTTGAATAAAAAATTTAAACATTCGAACAAAGCAATTAAGTGATCACATATGTGCAGCTCCAAATGCCAGGCCACCATAAGTATTGCACGCCAATTATCCTTTGCGACGTATCGACTAATTATTCATCTTTCTTACTCTTAACAAAAAATATTCACATTTATTTACGAGACCTTTTGATAAATCCAAGAAAATACAGGAAATAAATTTGTGCAATTCGGCAAAAAACCATTTGCTAGAACGAAAATCGTTCATTCAGTAAAACCAGACAAATATGCTCTTGCTGTGATAACGCTGATGCTTACGATAGGTAAACATACAATAGCTGCTTTATAAATCACACCATATCGAACCAAATTCGATAATTATGGTTACAGTAGACCATATTTAGGTTATTAGGAGGATTATTTAACTTCTCCACTGACGGCAAGTAAATTATAGCATAAATTACTCTTTTTGAATACTACGCAGTAAGTCTGCTCGCCATCGAGTAATTTAATGTACACATTATCTAATATAATGTGATGACAGTGTCCATGATTTTCTGATATCAGCCAAATTTCTGATGTATGTATAAACGAAAAAATATCATTTTTGTAACGCGAAATATTTCGAAAATATGTATTTTATTCGAAAATGCGAATAAAATATATATTTTAAAAACGAAAGTTTTTCTTTATTTTACTTAAAACTCTTAAAACATAATTAGGAAAAAGAACACCATTTACCAACCATCACCATTTACATCATTTTCTTTTCATAAACTAAAATACATAACTCAATGAAGAATTTAGTACCTCTCATCATCGTCGTGTAAAATAGAAATTATTGCAGAACAAATTTTCAATAAAGGAAAGAGTAATTATTTAAAATTTGAGCTAAGAGGCCTTGATTTTTTTAAATATTGAGATGAAATCATTGCGATAACTGTATGAAAGGCATTCATAATATTCTGAGTGAATATCACCATCTCATACTGACGGCTTATCACTCCCACAATAGGTTGAGGTGAAATTGATTGACAGGAAATAAAAAAAAAGAAATTGTATGTGACTGCTACTGATTAGTACCGATTAGTAATAAGTTAATACGTTCAATCCATTCATCGAGTCCATTCATTAAGTACTTCTGGTACATAGGCAGCTTTAAATCTGTTTTATGTTGAATGACACTTATCAACTGATTTATATAATTTTGAATTATTTTAAGGTTTATCAAAATAATGATAATAGGAAATTGCTCCATACAATTTAGATCGGCAACTTGATAATAAATCGCAGTGTATAATTATTATCATCGACTTTTAAATTTGAGTGATTTGGGGTATAACGGATGTTTAGTTTTTTTTTCGTTTTTCCCTCATTTAGTTTTTTAATTCGTTCTGAAATTATAGCATCTTTTTTGTATCACATTGTTACTCTCATTTTTCATCAGTTCTAGCGCAACTAGTGGTCTAAGGTTTTCGTATGAGAAATGGAAATAAATGGCAAATTCGATAACACGATAAAATTATAAAATATAAAATCATAAAATACGCAGTAAAAATATAATAAAAATACCCATCTTAAACACGTGAACGTATAATTTTCCTCATCCGCATAATAAACACTGACCGCTACCTATTATTTTCAGGATTCAATCTCATTTCGGCACGTTATTATTCATTTCCCATAAATTATTATACAATGCATATTAGTAGTAAAAACATACTTTTTCGACCTTTCTATAATAATTGGATTTATGGAGAAAATTGATGATTATCATTGATGTTTTTCATTAAAAATTAGATTTAAAAAACTTTGAGGCTAAAGGCATGAATGGTGTTTTCAATTTAGAGGTATATAAAATTAAAGTAGTTAAAGCATTAAAAACCGATTAATACTAAACTCTCAAGGGATCTTTCACATGAAAAATAAATATATTTCAACTCACTTTCTATTCTTCGACTAGTAGAAAATACTGACTCTCATCTTGTTCTTGTCAGCCCCATTGAACGACTTCTGAAGAGCTATGGTCGATTTGGGTGACTAAATCCGTGGATTAGACGTCCAACCCTAAAGTCTCAAATCAAAGTATTTCTTGTATTGAAAAAAAATTGGAAACTGCATCTCAATTCTGAAATGAAAGACATCATTTTTCTCAAAGAATATTAAAATTTCAAACTATTTTCAAAAATACAACAGGCAGTACAGAATAAAATAAAGAAAATTATTTAGAAGCTTTGTATGAAATTTTCAAGTATTTAAGTCTTTTCATTTGCAAAAAACGTAGAAATATTGCCAAAATAAAATAGAGAATCCTGGTGAATCCATTTTTTCTGGACATAATTATAAATAAAATTGATACTCTATTTGAATACGATATAGTCCGCACAGATAAAACACCATAGCGTAATGCCATGTTATAAACGTTTACCTTATCTCATCATAGCTTTAGAAATTCGTACCCAATGCACTGTTTTGTAAAATTAGAACAGAAAATGCTCGAACCTTTGTAATTAAAAGAAATCAAATTTCTAATTCTCTAAATATCTAATTGTAATTTGTACTCTTAATAACAAATGGTAATATTAATTGCATGAAGTGTAGACTAGTTATTTAATGCATATGGGCTGTTTTTTTTTTAATATAACCGCACTATAGGTTCAAACCACAGCAATGGGGTAGCTGCAAATGCACTGAATTGTTGAGGCCTTTACTGCAAATATTGGAACCCTAAGCTAAATGCACCGGCAGCTGCACTCGGAAAACTTCTTAAATATTTAGGTAATTTAAACAAAATTACAGTCTTTATGTAAGCAACGAATACAGGAGTTAATGTCCCCTATATCTTCAAAGTAGCTTTTTACATGACACAAACTTAATTTACTTTGGCTCAAAGGCTGAATAAAAAATCAACTCCGACGTAAGGCATGAGATCTAACTTGAGGGAGAAATGACGTCTTTCTGGCTCGCGCTTCTCAACGTATCATCCCATCGTCAAGTTCCATATCTTGAGAATTTTTGGCCCATTAATCCCGCCGCCTCGGCGCCCGCGGGAAATTAATTTCGCTCCGCACTGGAAGCACTAATTTACAGTCTCCAGCTCAAGTGGTTTCCAGAGACACAGGACGAGAAATGCAGTTTGCATCGGAGCGGGTCATTGGCTTCGGCCTCACACGATTATCGAACACTTCCGTGACAGCAGTGGGAGTGGATAATATGGGAGTGGAGCTTAAGAGCGAACGGGGTAGGGTTGCAAGGGTGGAAGAGGCTTCGTGTAGGAGGGGGAGAGGAGGAGGGCGAGGAGTCATCTTGATTTCTCGCTCGCTTGGCTTAATAGTCATTCGGCGAGAGTTCAACGAGTTAGCAGACGTCGACGATATCGCCTCAAAAGGAGTCGCGGGCACACGCAAGCGGGGAGGAGAGCGCAACTGCCCCATTCCGGGGGGATGGGGGATGACCGCATCCCGGACTGCCACTTTCAGAAACTCCAGACTACGTTCTTGGAATCGGTGATCTTCTTCCGAGTAAGAAGTCATTCCTCCTGTGGAACGGAAGCCACCTGATGTGGAAAGGCGTGCCTGGGCTGGAAATGGATGGATGTGAGGGGGGAGGAAAGTGGGGAAAAAATGTATAAATAAACGTGATGAACCAGATGGGGAGAATCCGACAGCAAAAAGGTCGCAAGTTTTTGCCCCCAATGTCTTTTTTGTTCTTATATTCTAGTCCTGCTAACTAATCTTCTACCTATGGATGATTTTTTTGACAAGTCCACGCTAGGAATTCAAATGCATACCGAAACACAAACTTTCTCGATTTATGTGTACTGATGTATGTGTATTTATGACCGAAATCACATTTGTATGTGTTTGGTTTGTTTTCTGTTTTTGAGTTCATTTGTTGTGTTTTATTTGCCTGTGAGCATGTTTGTTTTTATTTTGATTTCTTTTTGCTGATTTGATGGTGGTGGTGGCTATGGTGATGAGATATAAATAAGTTATTGTTAGTGAGAAAGCCATCTTGAAGTGAATGTAGAATAAGATTAAGATTAAAATACAGTGTGTCAAGTGATATTTTCCTTTGGTTTAATCGCTGTGATACGTTAGTACTAAATGTAGTTTTAGGCGTCATTGTTATTATTTTCATATTTATTGAAGCTTCTCCTAAAGCAGAAATATAATTATTTGTTTAAATGACTGAGTCGGCGTGTAAATTCAGCTTTTTTCGAGAAAAAGGAATAATAAAAATAATATTTATTTGCAATATGTATAAGTGAAATGATTTTTGATGTGAAATACCATTTGTTTCCTCTAAATACGTTAACTATGTCAAAATGTAACTATGTAAAAATATAAAGCCTAAGATGTTTGAAAACCGTTAATATCGCTTTAAATGGAAGCGTCCGTAATGATATCATCCCTTTGTTTACAAACTTTGCTTCAGGCTGTAATTAATCATATAAATCCTCTTATGTCAGTTTATCAAATTAATTAAAATGCTATCTTAATGCTGTTTCGTTATACTTGCCTTGAATTTAAAATATTTGCAAGTGTTAAAATAGAGAGTGCAATGGAGACATGAAAACTTGTACATAAATGGAATCAGAGAACTGGAAATTTTATGCCTCATACAGACTAGTCTAGAACAAGAAAGAAGTGTGATACAAATACCTAAGAGCAGTGTTTCATTGTGTACATTTCCTCCAACATCAAGAGCATCTTGTATGAACAAGTGGCTGGCCTCTTATGAGAAAAATTCAGGCGACGTAGGAAACTTGCCAAACGCAGCACTCGATACACGAAGGATCTCTCAGAGCTCGTTATTTTTTAAATATTTCCTAGGCACATTATCCTCCTCGTGCAGGAACAGAACATACATATACCTGAACAGAGGATAGGCAGATGAAGTGAGATAACTACGAGACCTATTGTGCTTTTGAATTGAGCACTCCTCCAATCTACCATCCAATCCAAATGATTACACTTAAGGAATGCAACCGTGCCAAATTAGGCTCGTCTACGTAACGCACGAGTTAGGATACATATTAACGGCCTTAAGGTTTTTTTTTACGTTTTACTCCCTTCCCTTGAATGAAACAACTGCTAGGTGAGGCTATGTGATGGAATCCGAGCCCTCTATTTAGCCTGCATCCTCAACCAAGGAGAGGTTGTGAAAGTGAGACAGAACGAGAAGAGAAATAAGAAAGGGACGGTAAGGAAGACGCTGAAGAGGGATCTGGGGGTAGCGTCTTGGGAGCGGGATGGCACCTTTTTGGACCGCAGCCTCCCATGTCCTCTCCTGCCCTTCTGCACATCCCCATTTGAAAGTAGCCGCTCTTCTGAGCCGCACACCGTTACCACTCCAAGCTCCACGCTCGCTCCATCCCGTCACCGCTCGACCTGCATTCTCCTCCCGTACACTTCCCATGTTTCAACAGCGGTCAGGCGACGGGGGGCCTTTGCACCCGGGAAGGACGCAGGTGGCATTCTTTCCGGGCGCATAATACTACAGGCGCAGACGCCGACGAGGAGGTCTAAACTCGGCCGAGGTGACCTACTGTGGACTGAAAATGGTGGGAATCCAGCTATAATGACGCAAACTCCGATAAAAAGGTATCATTTCATCTTAGTTCATCTATTCAATCAAAATTCAAGGTACGATATATTTATGTATGACATCGTATCTGTGTATCGCATACTGTGAGGAATAATTCATTCGTCGATGGGCCGATGGGCCACATACGGCCCACAAAACAATGTTGTGTGGTCTCCCTGGCAATTGCTCTTTGTTCCGAAAACAATTTCAGGTCTCGAAAAACTTCTTACCTAATAAATGTTATAATATTTAACTTGACTTGAATAATTAAAAAGTAAATTTAGTCATTGGATTCAATAATGAAGCATTTATTCGAAAAATGCTGGTATTTGTACCCAACAAACCAATGGAAATGCGGCCCACCTGAAAAAGTTAAAGAAGTTGAACATTACGGAACTACTTCAAGTATAGATAAATTTGATTGCTCAAATGCAGCAGATTGATAAAGTGTATAAAAAATATTCTATTAAAATATCACCATGTGCTTCCCATTTAAAGGTGCCTATTTAAACTCGCAGTCCATAGGCTCGAATAGGTTACTTGGTGAGCAATAATTACTTCTTTATAGGGCATTGATGGGTAGAGAAAATAGCTGGGAGAACTCGAAGAATTGTTTTGTGTCCTTGATGCTACACGGTCTATACTTGCGAATGGTGTCATTTCAGTGGTATCAACTTTTATGGGGCTCCAAATATTTAATATCTTGAAGGCTACTGAAAGTTATAGTTAGTTACTCTTATATTGGATAGGACTAGCAATTTCATCAACGCACATGAAAGCTAAATTAAGAATTTTTTTATTTAAGTTGGTTTTCACGACAAGATCATTTTCAAGCACATATTATAAAACCTGGCCGAAGTGTCTACTAATCAACGGCAAAGATAGTGTGGCGTAAAGCGTATTTATATGTATATATAGGAATCTCGAATTGGTGTAACGACTATAATTTTATTATTGAATGCTTGAACGCTGGGAAAGACAATTTTAAGTGATGCATGATAACATACCTCTTTGTCTTTACATTTCAGCAAAACTTTCCCGAGACCGAAAATGCACTGATTTTCTGCATTGGATGATGCGATTTATTTGTGACTGGATATTTACCTACGTATTTACTGTGGGGAAAACTTTAGACTCTGAACTGTTTATTTTCACCGGTGATCGTTACGGATGAAATCATTTCTCTCTCCGTGATTATTCCCGAAAAGCAATCGTTATCTTCATTTTCCATTCTAAATTCATAATCAGCGAATATTTTCTGCAATTTTTCATTGAATGCGTGTGACCTTCTAACGAGTTTATTATGTGCTTTTCACGCATGATCATGGGATGATTGACTGTATAAGCTTAATTAACAATTCATGAATCCAGGTGTTAGGCTGCAGAATTGTATTCGATAGTATTCGCGGAAGGAGCCAACAGCTTTACGCTCCAATTTACGCTCTGACAAACGAAACACGTAAATGGATATATATACTCTCCACGAAATTCCAAACACGGAAGCAGACTTCCAAGAAGCACCATTCATAATGGTTGATTTCGACCCCAGGAAATTAAGTTTATAATTCAGCCCATGAACTCATACCCTTTTATTTACCAATCAAAATGCGTTAAGGTTACCACACTCAAAACCTTATAGGGACTGTAGCGGTTAGTGGGGTGTTAAGGACATCTGCCGGGAGAAGAATCAGAATGAGAGAGAGAGGACCAGGATTAAGGAAGGGAATAAAGCAAAGAAAGCTGCTGGGAATTGCTGGTAATTTTACTGTGGAATGTGTGAATGCATAAAAATGGAATTATCCAATCACATATGGCACACCAATTGATATCGATCAGGTAATGAGTTTATCCATCTCATTTTGATACATCTTTCACTTGTAGAGGAGAGTATCAGCGCATAATTATGATCAATGATGACCTTAAACTCGCTAGATCTACACTTGCCTCAAATCTTCATTGAGGTTAAGTTGACAATAGGATTTTTCATGCGGTAACTATTTTGAATAAAAAAAAAGAATTTTTCCGCACGAGGCTAAAATCAAGTACCGATGCTGCATACCCATTGACTTGCCATTTATGATGTCTAAATATTTTGATATTAGGAATGTTCTCAACTAAGAAAAACTTTCTTCGACGGGCTAATTATGTAAATATGAATATTTGGCTCCTCTGCATAACGTTTGGCTCCTTGTTTATATGCTCAAGAATATCTGTTTTAACGACTGTACTTCCTTGTTAAATAGCAATAAAGTATGTTATGAACAATTTATTTTTGGCCAGGGATTTGTTTGATTTTCACGGCATCGAAATAGCCCCGATTTTTATTGAAAGTATCCTAATACTCTTAGTAGTATCTGCACTATAATTCATATTTCCTTTAAATAACGTGGGATATTGGCATATTGCGAAGGATAGGGTTTACCCACAGTAGGGTTTTAAGTTGAATTTTATTAATAATTCAACATTCATTGCATTAGGCTTGTCAACGATTGCTCTCTGACTTTAATCCTAGAAATCCAGAATGCCCCAAACCTAAATTCCGGATCTATTGGTATGGAATCCAATTCCGCATAGTAAATGCGTTTTGTTTATCCACGATTAGTGCACGCATATTAAAAGTCAATGTGGTGAAGTAACTAAGCCAGTCAATATCATGTGCTCCATTCCACGTAAAAAAATCTCAAAACAAAATACTAAAGGCTTCCAATCTCTCTTTCACGGTCCATTTGGAAACTTTTAAATGAATATTTTTTACGATGCGTTTGATGTACGAATGATACCCTTACTTAATGGCACGTGGGTCGCTGACGAATAAATTATGGTCTACGAAACTCCTTCATTTAGATTTATGGATGACATCTTCAAGAATGAAGGTAACAATAGAAAGTCGCTAAAAAGGTAAGGAATGGAGTTCCGAGTATCATATTTTATAATAAAGAAAGAGCGGGAAATATAAAATTCGAAGTAAGTATAATGGAATTAAATGTTATGATAATAAATAAAATTAAGTTATCTACGACAAGAAATTTGATAGGTAGCCAAAGGATCATAAACGCAGATTCAAATCATATAAATTTTACTAATGTTTTTAAGGTGTGCTTATATCTCCTGAATTCAAAACAGATAGTAATGCTTTGAAATGAAGCCGAATGGAAGCATTGTCTAAGGATTGTATAACTCATTGTGCTCTTAAGGGAGAATAAATCGAATACGCGTATGGAAATGCCCCGGAACTTGATAAACCATTATGAACTTTGTTATTGAAAAAGGGTCAGAGCACATGACAATTTGAATTTAAATAAAAGAAAGGAAAGATAAGATCATCCCAAGGGATTGGAATGGAATAAATGTAGCTGAAAAACAAAATGCGACATATGTGCCACTGTGGAGGATTCCTGGAAGATAGGGAAATAATTTTGATAGGAATAAATTTTAATTTTAATTTCTTACACAGTGAATATTTTAAGAAATGAGCGAAGGCCTTCAAGAGCTACTCAAACCCTATCATCGAAAAAGGGCACAGATTTAAACGCTGTCTTAAATTCGGGTGATAAAGGTGCGGAAAATATTGTTAAGATATGTTCAGAGACATTTCAAGACATTTGGTTAAGGAAAAAATTGAAATCCGAGTCATTTAAAGAAAATACAGAATGAATAAATGGCAACAGATGAAAGGACTGCCTGAGGTCGCCCAAGTAACTGTTACTTGAAGAAATACGGTCAAGAGGATTCACAGAGACGTAACTAAATCCTTGAGCTATAGCTAGGAAGAAGAACGGTCAATAATGATATCCATGAAGGTCAACCTTCGCATTAAGTATATGGGTTGATTCGCCCAAGGGAACATAAAACAACGTAATAATTAATAATATGTGCATGCGAATCAATACATTTCTAGACTCAACGTTACAAATGAACTTTTAACTAACTGTACGCAGCCATTATGAGAGTAAAAGTCACTTCAAACCATTATCAAGCAGCTTGCGTGTAATATCGAGTCGGTCAAGATAAAGGTACAAGTTTTCCATTCCCTTTTCTGCAAGTAATTTCCCAAGTTCTTAAACATCACATGTTATTTCCACAGGCTTGACGCAGATTCTGTTGTTGTAACTCTATAAGTTAGACAAATGCATCACTTATTGAGGGGACCGTGATGAATACCATTAGGAGATATTCTGTTGCATAAGATATTCTCAAGTCAATGTTAGTCGTGCACGAGTAAGAAATTCCGGAGGATCTCGAGAACATGTATAAAAGAAGACAACCGAAATTAAAAAAAAAAAATTCACGCCCTGAGTATGATGGAAAATAAAATTAAGGTATAGGCAAAAGTATGACCACATTTAGGAGGTTAAAAAAGAGGAATGCGTGGTGGAAGAAATATTTTGCCCAGAGGAAAAGCTTGGGCTTAAGGGATGCAATTATGGTTCTCTGACTTTACATAGAGGATTTATTAATAACCTGAATACTTTCACGTTAGTTATCAAGCAGGTAAGAGGTGAAGAAACCCTTATTGTTTTGGATGATTGGAACGTTGTCGGCGAAAGCCAGGATAGAAAAATAACTGGAAAATTTGGAATAGGATATCAACATGAAAGAGGAGAATGGCTCCCGTAATTCTGCTCAGAGCACAAATTAGTGATTGCGAACGCACTGTTTAAGAATCACATTCGGAGAATATATCCATGGAAAATTCCAGGAGACAAAATAAGATTTCAACTAAACTTTATTTTAGTGAAGTAGAGGTTTAGTAACCAGCCACAAGGCTGAAAAAGCTACCAGGGGGCAGGCATCAACAGTGATCATAATCAAGTGATGATGAAATGCCATCTGAAATTCAAGACATCAAATAAATCAGTTAAGAATACATGGCTAGTAGATAAAATAGGGCAGGTTCATAGCGATTTTCAAGAAGTAGTGGAGAGCAAAATAGGATTAGATCTGACTGAGTAATCAGTGGAGAACAGCTGGTAAAATATTAAAATTAGACTTTAAGAGGCCGCAAGAGAAGTTCTAGGGAGGATTAAAGCTGTTATGAATAAACTATAGATCACGGATTCACTCCTAGACCTCATTGAGAAACGTAAGCTAGGAAAGCCAGAGAAGCGAGGATGATGAATCCTAATCGAGGATTCAATAAAAAGTGACAGTGATCTATATATACATGAGAAAATATTTCAAGGAACGAATTACAAGATGTAATAAAAAGAGAATCAAGGTTGGAAATATTTTGATGGAAAACAGATTGAATAGATGTAAAGAATACCAGGAATAAAACAGGAGAAACCTCAGAATAAGGCGCAAAAGAATAAGGTACCAAGAATAGATGATTTTCCAGCAGAGATGGTCAAAAAATGTAGGAGATAAAGTTTTAGCTCAGCTGTACAAAACCTTATCGGAAATATACTCAACAAGAGAAATACCAAGTGACTTCGAGAAGACCATAATCATTCCTATTTACAAAAACAGTAGGCCTGAGAAGTGCGAAGATTTTAAGACCGAAATCCTGATGATATACGTGTCGAAGATACTGGCAAGAATTATCTAAGGAGAATAGAATAGAGAGAAGAGTTTCAGGATGAGGACTAATTCGGTTTTAGGAAAATTAAGGGCTCAAGAGATGAAGCCTTGGTCCTTAGGCTGCTCATAGAGAAGAAGAAACCGACTTTCATAACATTTTTTGACTTGGAGAAGGCCTTAGACAAATTGGAATGGAATTAAATGCTTAGAATTCTGATAGAAATTGGAATGCTTTACAATGATCGTTGAATTATACACAGCTTGTATAAAACCAAGTAGCTGTGATAAAATCAGGATTCTACTGTGAAGAAGCAAGATAAGGAAAAGGATGTGCACTGTAGAAAAGAAGAAATGCGTCATTACGAAAAGAGTTGCAGATACGAGAGCAGAATGGAGAGCTGCATCAAACTAATCTCAGTATTGTTGACTTATGGCTATGATAATAAAAATGATGTATATTTACGTTTATTTCATGAGGACACGGCCTTAGATCATGCTAATTTGAAATACCACTTTTCTAAGTCTAAAAATATTTTAATTAAAATTAAGGATGGTCGGATCGGATACCTCGGATCCAAATATCCGCGGATATTGCCCTTCATCGGATACATCGTATCCAAAGTCGCGGCAGACATCGGATCTGGATCTAAAATTTTAAATAATAGCTTCAGTGAATGCAATAAGGGTGGAAAAAGGAAGGAGTTCCGATTCACTCTTCGAATGTGCCGTCGCATGCAATTCTTGTCCTACGCCACTGGTCAGTGGTTTATCCGAAGATTTTTCCTATTTTCTTTTCCAAACCCATGCGTAACAGTTAAGGTTCTGAGCATGTAAATACGTTTAAAAAAAACAACTTGAAAGACTATAAAAAGGATTTTAAATTTATAAAAATATTAAAATGTGTATGAAAATCTAAAAAGCATTCCATCGATTGCACTTACACAGAATAAACTTGAAAAATTACTTTAATAATTACTTAATACCTTTAATAGTAGGAATTTGAAAATGCATTTGGATCCGAAAATATCCGATCCGAAAGATCCGGCTCCGAAAATCTAGGATCCGATCCGACTCCGGATCCGAAAAAAATCCTGGATCCGTCCATCCCTAATTAAAATAATTTTTTTCATTTCAACTCATATTTTTTTAACTCAAAAATAGTTTATTTTTACATTGATAGGTAATATGCTTATCTAAAAAGACTTTATTAGTAATTGATAATGAATATAATTAATTAAATAAATAGAATGCATATACATGCTGTATGAGCTGAAAATATCTATGCCATCAGTGATTAATGGCTAAGCTTAGTGCGATGGTAATAAAATGAAATATTAAGAAAAAAATATTCTGTTACTCTTGATGAAGTAGGGATGGTATGACGAGGTCGTTAGGTACATATAAAGAAGAACAATTCTAAAAAATAAATAAAATGAAATTTCGTCCCGTTAGGGCTGTATTCGTGAACCGGTATTGCATGAGCTTCATAAACATTCACCGTTAATATTTTTGTTGATGAAACAGAAAACATCGCTTCGAGGAAAAATATCTCAGCTGATATATATAATAAAAATATATAATGCACTAGTATTTGCATTGTTTTAATATTAATTTGTGGCTTCGCCGTAATTAAAAATTGCCCTAATAGTAAGGAAAGACTTGATTCCTAAACACGGACTTTGTGGAAAAAGGGCGATAGTAAAACTTGTTCTATACGCTAAGTACGAAATAGCTGGACGAAAAAGAGAACGGGGAGAGGAAAGGCTGGATTTAATGAAGAGTTGGCAAAAGATGTGGACGATTCGTCGCTAAGAGGCGTATAGATAAAGATGGAGGGAGAGGTGTTGGAATGACAGTAAGCAGGAAACGGAGTACAAATAAACGGAAGGAATGCAGAAAAGTAGACTATACACTAGCATGAAAAATAGAAAAGATGTTTATTATGAAAAATGCTTGCTAAACCGAAGTGAAGGAATAAATAATTCAAAAAGTATCTTGATAGCTGTGTCCTTTTATTTTAAGTTCCATTACATTGGGGTATATGTCGGATTTTTTCAGGTGAGGGATTCGCAAGCTGGATACCTTGAAGAGATGTCAGGAGTGGCAGAATAAAAACCAGCGAAGTGGTGGAAGGGTGACTGTTGTAGAGGAGACTTGGGGTTGGAGGGGTGGGGAGGGAACGGAATAAAAAAAGCAACATGAATAAAAAATTTCTCCCAGATACAATTATTTGTATCCAAGACCAATTAGTCTCATATAAACTATTTTTATAGGCTATTTTATTTGCTTTTAAGAAACTCATGAACTACTAAATAATGCATAAATGCACTATCAATTTTCCTCAAGTCGTACAATATTTTCCTTTTCCATGAATGGAAGAGAATTTAATTAGGATGTTAGAAATATCCCTTTAAAATAGCGACTATGAATTTTTCTTATAAATGCGAAAGTCGGATAGCATGGCTTCAGCAAATGCTTAACCGTTTACAGTCCAATGTTCCCATTTGGGAACAAGTTTATAAAAATGTATGAAAATTATATTTAGAATCTGTGATTCTTTTTCTAGCTTTTATTATTTAAAAAAGTATGGAAGTATTTTTTAAAGTGAATTGCATGGCTTTGGTCGTTAATTATACCTATTTTAATTCGGCTACTTTTATCACCTCTGTATTGTGCATGTGGTTATATGATATTTTTCGCTACACTCGCTCTCCAGTAACAAATGCTCATTCATTCAAAAGATCAATATGTAATACATTGTGAAAATTAGTTTTTCATTCAAGTTTACATTTATTTTTCAAGCAATAGCAAAATGTTTGTACCCTTTGGGGAAAATGCTTGAAAACTCGAATTTTTTTCGGGTTTTCTTTTATAATATCTCTCAATTAGCTGTAAAATAAATAGGATATGCAAAAAACAATTAAAATCAGTTGGTAGGTTAGTTCAGTCTTTAAAGGGTTTAAGTATAAAGGAACGACGAATCATTTCTAAACACAAGCTTTCCCTTGGAATCTTTGCGATGGGCACCACTTAACCGCTACGTTTCAAGATCACTCTCTCCGGTGAGTCTTGCATAACAGTACCATTAAAGTCCCATATAAATCAGTAATTTATTTATCATGTAACCCTAGTATTACTGACCCATCCTTTCCTGGCACCTGGCACTTTCGAATAACATTCATAGTCAGGTAGGCGAAATTGGGCATCGTGTTCCGTCATACAGCTGTAATAAGCATAAGTGGAGGGAATTTATTACTTGCGGGTGCGATGACAGTCGCATGTAAAGATTTTTACTTTCTTCTGGTTCATAACTGAATTGACGTATTCTTAAAAACATAAAATTATGTTATCCATGGCGAAAAAGACATGAAAACTACTTGAATGGATTATTATGAGGCACCTCTAGCTCAACTGAAATTCTCTTTTGAATACGCATTAGCCCTTGTCACTTAAAATTAAAATCCTCTACTATATAAGTTCACCTCTACAACTTTTAGTAATCAATTCATATAAATTAGTATGGTATCATGCATTTCATAAGAAATTTATGGAAGATCAAATGCAATATCATTCGTACTCTGCCCATTAGCTGGTTACATTAAGAAATATGAAGAGAGTTCACACACTTGCCATCTCAACAATGGAAACGGAATACATGAAGTGGATAAAATAGCTCACGTGTACATTACTATTGCCGATTAACCATAGAATAAGGTTTAAAGTATACCGGGACCAGCCGCGGTGATAACTTTTACGGGAGTCACCCGCAATGCACAATCGTGCGAAAGATCCACAGAGAAAAAAAGAATAAGGTTCATAAAATATTGTATTTGAATGCAAAATAATTATTATATGACTTCACTTTTTTGAAATTTTGGTGAAAATAATTTTGAAATAAATCTGAAATATTATTAGTTCCCACTGCAATATTTTCTTATTTTTTCCTACCTCTGGCAATGAGACGTTAATCTCCCAACTATATGAGTCAGTTGAAGTTTGTAGTATTGTACCATAGTATACTTGTTATTTGGAGTTTATACCATATTCCGCTGTGTATACCTACCATTAAGATTGCCTGCTTCTCTTTTAACTGTTTAATATTGAACCTCATTATGATGAAGGAGTTGATTTTTTTCCAATTTGGAATAACGGTAATCGGATGGAGGCATTTCCCCTTTTAGCTCTCGGAGGCACTCCATGAAAATGCCATGGCCGGTGATCGTAAGTGACATGGTCCGGGTGTGATCGTAAATGGAAAATGGTTAGGGGAAAGAAGTCTTCGCTGGAACATATGGCGTCATTCCTTTTGGGCTGAGGTTCGACGAGCTTGAAAGTCGCCGGGGGAAGGGGAGAAGGAGAGGAAAAATTTCGAGTATTTCCCCAAAAAGACATGTCTGCTTAGCGCTCTCGCTCACGTACTGAATTTCTTTCACGTTGTGGCATCAGTTTGATTGATTGAGACGCTTTGCTGTTATTGTCTTGGCTGTAAGCTCAGGAATAAATCTTAGGAACGTGGACTTGTGACAGGTTTAGCCTAAAGAAAATAATTTTTACGGTGGACAATCCTCACCTCAATTCATGGCCAATTAAAAATTTTGCGAATTACCTACGGCATCTGAAATCTATCGAGGAATATAACTGCAAATTAAATTGGATAAATTTATAACTAAATTGCTCAATTAAATGTGGATAAATGCTAAGATACAGCGCAGGCTCATTTTTTAACCGTGCAATCTGAACGTAATTCATGTGTAGTGGTCTGCAAGGTCCAGCCTTATTAAAAAAGGAGTTAAACCACAATATAGCCTCTACTATCGAATGCTCAATAGATTGTTATTTTATCTGATGGAAATTATGAACCCTTTTATATATCTGTTCAGAAAATTTAATCTTAATTTATGCTGCTGCTAGAAAGCGATCAAAAATGAATGTAATTCTCAAAAGAAAATTATTTTCTGTAAAAGTTAAACATCAATTCAGGATATATAGTCAGCTCTTATTATATTCATGAATTCAAGCTTTGGACCTATCTTCACATTTTCTTCTTTTCTGCACATTACCACGAATTTTAGTTAATAGAAAGCTTGGTTGAAAATTTTAAAAATATATGTGTAAAATGTGTAAAAATATTATGGGGACAAAAATTCAATTCAATTCAAGGCAGAGGTTGGAAAAATGTAGAATCCTTATTGTGTGGTATAAATCCACTGTTGGTTTTTGAGAAACTTGTACCGAAATCAAGGAATAAATAGCAATCAAGTGTAACATGCCGCTATTAGTCCTATTAATACCCTCACGGACAGTTTGAATGAAAAAATTTAATCCTGTGTCTAATTTCCGTGAAGTTGATATTACTGCTGCAATCGTCGTAGA
Organism: Ischnura elegans; assembly: GCF_921293095.1. Classification (NCBI taxonomy): domain Eukaryota; kingdom Metazoa; phylum Arthropoda; class Insecta; order Odonata; family Coenagrionidae; genus Ischnura; species Ischnura elegans. The sequence continues at coordinate 92,764,557 of NC_060249.1, forward strand.
TACTCATAGTTTAAATGTACAAGACCGATTTTCGGCTACTGTTCATGCGACCAAGATTGAAACGGTAAAATTGGAGATCGCGTGAAGGGTCTGATCGATAAACTATAGCGAAGGCGTTTGTTTTCATGCTGTTAATTTGAATTGGAAATTTTATATTCATTAGATTTGATTCTCACGTAGGAGATTATTTTAAAGATACTCATAACAAGTATAATTTGCCAACTTTTTCCAATTCCCATCATAATACCGCTGTTTAGGTATCATTAGTGGCCTCTGCTTTTGTACTTTGTGCCGCGCACGCAATTTTGGGCACTCTAGTACACTGTCTAAAAATGTCTGCCTAACTTTGTAGAAGGAAGGTATAGAAAAATAAAATTCACATTTAATGCTCCACGCTAACTCATTACTGCCTACCATTTCGGCAATAATGCTTCGACACTTTGATGATTAGGACATTGTCAACGAATTTAGTACGCATTTTGGTGAAGTAATTCAATCATTGACCCAGAACACTTATTTACAAAGTAATACGAATAAATACAAAGAAACGTTTCCGACCTCCAATTTCATTGACTCACTGTTTTTTGCACCAACTAATGCGAAAGACAAGCAGCATCATTAAGGAATTATTGTCGAAAAAATCTAAAGGTGTTGATAATATTTCTGCACACGTTATCAAAGCAGTTAATGCAAATATTTCGGAGGTCCTTGCTCACCTTGTTAATTTAAGCATGTGTACTGGAATATTTCCTAAACAATTAAAAACTGCGATAGTGGTACCAATTTTTAAAAAAAGGTGATAAATGAACGTAAATAATTACAGACCAATGTCCTTATTATCTGTATTTTCTAAAATAATGGAAAAAGTTGTTAAATTCCGACTTCTTAAATTTCTAAATCTTGTTTCAATAAAAACCAATTCGGGTTTATGAGTGGTAAAAGTACGGAAGATGCATTATTAAAATTCTGTTCAGAGCTGAACGATGGACTGAATAAGAACTGTAGAGTTGCCGGCTTGTTTATAGAAATTACCAAAGCCTTCGACTCCGTTAATCATAAGATACTAATGAATCGATTATGGGAAGCGGGTATACTTGGAACCGCATATGATTGGTTTCAAAGTTATCTTTGTGATCGGGGTACCTATATATTCCACAATCATTTAAGTGTTTTCTAATGTAATATATTTGAATGTAAATGGAATAAAGTTATATTATATATTATATTATAATGACGTAAGTGTGAACACCGTGGTCGTCAATTAAGAGCCATTATGGGACGTACTAGGTTATTTTCATTTTTCACACTTACATAATGGGGTGAAAAGCCAAAAGGTAAGTGATTTGGAGGAGCACTGAAGTGAAAGGGTACAAGATTAGGTACAGATATAAATGTATTCTAAGAGCATATAAGGATTATTCGAATATGTTGAACCAATCCTTTGGCTAAGCAAGGGCATATCAAGTACCTCCGCATCGGACACAACCTCAGAGCTGTCTGTCGAAGGAGGGGGGGGGGGCAATGCGTGAGTCGGACAGCGTCGTCTGATGGACTTTCATTTTCGGGGGGGTGGGGGCAGTTCGGGGCAGGTGCGAATGCCTGACTCCATCAAGGGCGAATGAGGGTTGGGGCGGCGAGACGGGTGGAGTGGGGGATGGGGCGAGACGTCTGCCGAGTCGACTCGAGGGCAAGTGCAAGTCGAAATGCAACAGACCCGAAGGGGTGTGGCGAGGTTGTCGAGGATGGAGCGAGAGGGGGTGGTCGGGGGTGTACGGTGAGGGCGGCGGGCCAGACCGCTTGCAAGTGAGGCCATGCTGGGGTAATGACTGCGAGGTAAAAATGATGCTCTCTACTTGCTCTAAGAGGAAAGATCATTCGATCGGTCCAATTCTCTTTTTTTCATGACGAATTACTCTTAAATTTGGTACTTAGACTCTCATCTTTCAATTTCAAATGGCTCGAATACTTAAATGTCAAAGGCTCCTAACATATTATTAAAATGATTCAATATGTATACAATTTGAAATGAATAGATAAATATAAAATTTTCGAACTTGAGATGAAAGCGTGTTGAAAAGGATGTATCTACATTACCTGTACATTTCATGATGGAAGTTAAAGTATTTAAAAAGTAAAAGGTCGCGTTAAAATGTATATAGAGTCGGGTTGATGCATTTTCTTCTAAGGTTGATGCATCCTCTGTAGAGGACTGGATCTGAAGTATTAATCAGAAAATAGAAGGCTTATTTTTCGTGTATCTTCTTCTTGTTCTTTAGTACATCATAAACGGCAGTTAAATAAAGTCACAGCCTATTTTGATCGTTTTTAATGTCATATTAAAATTTTCATGGGGTGTCGAGCTAACAATTTCCATCACTTTCTCTCGCTATTGTAGGAATACCAGCTCAAAATTTTCTCTGGGGTAAGTTACTTATATTTAGCGCACAGTTAGATAGTAGCAAGAGCCTGAAAATTTCAAATGGAGTAAGTAATTTTTGAACTAGTAATTTATCCAGAAACCGTAATTAAGATAATTCATGAAAATATATTTTAAGAGATCAAATGAATTTTCTAGCTTAAGATACAGTTAAATATCGTCAAGGTTCTTTTTTGTGTTCTTTGATGTGTATGCCCGGATAATTTCAAAATGATAGCGTAATTTAAAAAAAAAAGAATTACTTCAAGGTGTCTGGAATATGTAAATGTTTCCTTGGAGAATAAAAATCAGGAAAAAAACTCATGCTTGAAATATGGACATATATTTGCAAGAGCATACTCATTAATATAAATTCCCTGAAAATTCCAAGACGAAAGTTTTAGTTTTAAACAAGCAGTAAGTGAAGAAATCAGACCGGTCGAGCGGGATGTGCATTCTCTTAGTAAGGACATCGGCGGGTGAGGAGGGTGGAACGGATGCAAGCCGATGCACCTGGGAGGCGATTTCGGACCCGATGATTTTTCGGCCCGTCTCGGGTGGGTTGAGTGTGGAGAGGGGAGCGGATGATGCGCACCGCAATTTTAAGAGACGATGCAAGTACCAAAACGGGTATGATGGGATTTTTTGGCGGGCACCTGGGCGGGTAATTCGGTAAGGACGAGGTACGGTCAACGTTTTTGAGATATTAGCTCGTCTCCATTGGCTCATTCGAAAAGCGTGCCCTCCGAGGACTACATCCTTAAAAGACCCTTTGCCTCCTCACGTCTTGACGTGGAGACATTTTTAGCTGTAGCTAGATTACTACGGAAGCGCTGAATTTTTAATCCACACACTGTTTGAATGCTAACGGCCTCTGAGATGAGCTCCACAGACCTCAGTTACGAAGTTTAATTATAGCTGAGGTCTTCCTCACATGTTTCGTCGAAAGGTTTGAACGACGACTCCGAGAAATTAACCAATTGATTTCATGTCTGCGAAGCTTAAGGCCATGAATGCAGGATTTAACATTTCAAAATCATTCTGTGAATTATAAACTGTAAATGATTTTCTCCTCCAGCGAAACAGGTATATCTCAATTTCCGAGCTACAATCGAATGCATAAGAGCTCTTTTTCAAGTACGATAAATTACAGAATTAATATAGCCGTTTACATAACCTAGGGCTTATTCAGTTAATCATCTCGCAATATTTTTATTCATAATGAGCAATTTTTTTATATAGAAGAAAGATTTGTTAAATTTGCTCTGGTCCATATTTAATTAGCTCACATCATTGATAATTTTAAAAATTAAAGGAAAAACTTGACAGAGAACAGTATGCTACGTAAAGGTATTAACTGAAAAATTGAATCCAGAAAGTTCAAGGTTAGCAATTGCGGAATACGTAAGGCGAGGTAGAAGACAATAGATGAGTAAAATAATAGTGGTTTGGCGAAATTATTGGTAAAGCGTGTTAGAAATCAATAGCAATACTATTACATTCGAAATCAACGATAGATCCAAGCTGCAGGGAAATTCATACAAATTCGAATACTGGCCTATTGGAAAGTGAAGTTGACTTCATGGAGGTCGATTCACATGTGACGCATTAGTATGAAAACTGACGAGTGAATACCTCGTCTGAAATTGGAGATATACCAACAGAGAAGATGAAAATTCAGGGGAAAATATATAAGCTGCGCTCTACTATGCCATTTGCGACATTCACTCAAACGGCAGTACACCAATGGACTTCGACAATAATATGATCATTCCTATCCCTGTCAAGATAGCGTGAAAGTGAAAAGACTTTTAGATAAAAGACCCAACAACACATGCGAGGAAGATATTTACATGGAGTATCTTAAGGATAATTGAATGAAAAGTAGAGAACTATCTGGAATAACACATTTTCGTATTCAGGAAAAGCAAAGGGATAAGAGAAGCAATTTTCACCCTGATGCTGCTAATAGAAAAGAAATTGGAGAAGGCTCTTAATACCTTGCATTGGAACACGATGCTTTTAAAGCTGAAAGTAATTGGAATGTTCTTCAATTGCCGGAAAATTATCCTATCCTTAAAAAAAAGTAGGTGTGATAACATCTAGATCCATTAGCCATAAGCAAGAGCAGGGAGAGGAGTGATATTAGGTTCTTGGCTTAAATTATTACATGAAATAGGGGTAATCGCTCCAGTGAATGTCCACTTTAGAAGTAAACTTCCAAATTTTGACTTTAGACGAATGAAATGTCGTCAAACTGCCCCAATAGAGACTTTTCTTAATCTTGAAGGTTCAAATGTGAAATTAATACCTCTCTTCATGGTGTGAATGGATAATGATCAAAGGTACAGCGGTGGAAAGAACTCTACGTAAAAAAACCAATGATGTCCACAAAATCCAGCGAATCGCCACAGGTAGTACCGATGAATGACCAAGTCAATGAAAATCATTACTAGGTCATGAACTAGACCATTTTATTCAGGAGTTTAAACAACTCCGAACATTATTCAACAAGTATATCATTCTAACTTTAAAATTCCATTCAAGAATAATTTTAAAATTATTAAATAATTAAAAAACATGATATTATTATATTATGATAAGTATTGATACACAAGTTTACTGACTTAAATCTGGATATTGTCAATAATTATTTTTTGTTTTTTTGGTGGCTATTTCTTGCTGAACGATCTTACATGATCTTTTAGTGCTCTTCAGCTTTTGGGGATATAAACGGAATTTTCGACATTGTCTTTATCCTCTAGCATTTTTATTGTCAAAGCTAGAGCTTCTGCTCGGGCCTGCAATTTCCTTTTCGCTTGTTCGTCCTTTTCCTTTCTCTCGGCCGCACGCTCTTCTTGGCCTCTATTTTCCTCTCTTTTTCGTTAGCCTCTTTTTGCATTTCCTCTTCTCTTAGATCTTTAAACTTTTTTGATGTTATGGCATATATGGGTTTACTCTCTGCTTTCCTTTTTCGGTCACTCGTAGCAATGCGTGGAAAACTCAGGTGTTTGCTCCAAATTGTCTCATACTCTTTAGTCTTGAAAGTCGCCTGATTCGAATAAGATTCTAAAGGGGTTAGTTCTTCTTCTGAGGTCTCATAAGTGGCTATTACGGGTGAACTTGGATACGGGACATTGAAATTCAGAGGTTGATGTCGACCATTTTTCAAAATGTATTCAATGGGGGCCACTTCATTGTCGGTATAATCTTCATGTTTTGAGGAATTTTGAATCGCCGAAAGTAAGGAGTCTTGGTTCTTTTCTGGAAAAACCTCGATAATCACTTGTGTCGGGCTTTCCTCAATTATGAGGGTCTCGAGCACTCCCGTATGAAAGAGGTGGGTCGAATATCTCGCCGTTACTCTGGAGATCCTCATAATTTTCAATTGGGATATTATTAAGGTTATCAAAAATCTTGTCATCATATGTCGAAGACCTGGTTGTGGGGTCGTCAATGGGTTGCTCCCGTGTGTAGGACTTGTGTTTGAATTTCTGCCAGATGTTGTACAAAACAGTTAGGGATTTTGCCCTGATTTTTCAGTATCTTGAAACGATTGTAAAATATCTGGTGGGAATGTCGGCTTCAATATCTTTAAACTGAGGTTCCCTCACGAGCACTATCAATTGAATTTTGGTCAGGTGCAGAAGCAATTGCTTTGTGTCTGTTCGACATACGCTTGGAGTAATCTGGACAGTATGGATTAAACGGAAAAATATCAAAAGTTTCAAATGATTTTCTTATGAGATCGGGTTTCGTTGCTGAATCATAGGCTACCTTGAATAATGGAGCGAAATTTATTTTGGTAATTGGTTTTGTGGACTCTTGGGTGTGTTTTATCACCGTTTCTTTCCAAGCTTTCTTGAGGGGTTGGAATATGCCAACATCACATAGCTGCATAATTGAATTTTGAGAGGCGTTCGCCGGTAAGCAGAATAAATTAATTTTGTTTTTAACACAAAAATCATGTAATTCTAAGTTTATATGTGAACTATGGCCATCAAACAGCAACAGAACTGGGAATTTCGCCCCCTTTGCTTCTAGCTCAGGTTTGAAGGCATTCGCGATGAACTCGTAAAAAGTAGGACTGGTCATCCACCCACTATCACTTTTTCCAATAACAAAATTTTCGGTCGTTCAAAAAGAATTGAGAAAAAGGTATAAAAGCAAATTATATTGGATCAAAATTTTTATATATTTCAATATGGTTTTCTTTTATCCATATTAATTTTTTTTAAGTATTTTTCCAAGCATCCAAAAAGTATAACTTCGGGATCTCCTCAAAATAGGCATTGGTTAGGCCGTTAGGGTGATTACCTCCTCCTTAGACATCAACCGTTGTCTGCATAGCTATTTCTTCAAGTTTTGAAATTATAAAAATTCACCGGGGGGCAAATCTGGTTAATGCATTGAATTTTGTAATAATCGAAACTTAAATTTTCTAATTTTGGCTATTAGCTCTGAACAGGTGTGCAACCGTGCATTGTCTTATTTAAAGAAGAAATTTTTTCTTCTTCAAATGAGGGCGCTTTTCTTGATTTCTACCGTTCCAACAACGATGCATTATACCCTCTTGTTTTCATTTTTCCCTTTTTCAAGTTATCGATGTTGATAATTCCTCATACTTTACCATCGTTGCCATGACTCCGCACCACACAAAACTCTATTTTATCCATTTTTAGAAACAAATGAAAGTTTCTCACTACAATCGGCAACAAGAATCAAACTAAGGGATGGACACAGCTGAAATTTTAACAGTTGACTAGTCACGAGTGCTTCTTTCTAATCAATAATAATTTTTGATAATACGAGAGCAATTTATTGGAGATTCTAAGGATTTATTGAACGACCCTCGTAAAAGGATTTATGACAGAGGATTCGATTCGACAGAGGATTTATGTAAGCGTGAAAAAGATAAAGCCTGAATCACGCGATCATTTTTTTTCGTCGCGAAAGTGATCACTATCGCGATCACTAGGCGAAATGATCGTTGCCGGCAATTGTTTTTCGCGTCCGCGATCTCGATGAGGATTCCCATCGCTATTTTCCATCATTAGTCCGGTCGCTTTTTCCGTCGCTAAAACCGTCACTAAAACCCCATATCAGCCAATCGGAACGCATGCCCGTATGGAACGATTGCAGCGCAACGTTTGACAATTGTGGGAACGACATAGATAAACAAACACGCTATCATTTTCGTGATGCGGGTCCTATGACAACGAGCTGTGATATAGGAAATGATGCGAAAAGCGACGGCGTGAGTGACCATGTGATTCAGAATAATGATCACTAGAGCGATCGCTTTTCGCGACGGGAAAAGTGATCGCGATAGTGATTACTTTCGCGACGAAAAAAAAAGATCGTGTGATTCAGGCATAACTGATTGCGGGATCGTGTGGAGAGCTGTGCGAAATCAATCTTCGGATTAGAACCTTGATAGTAATGAATTATTTCGGCTTTTAATGACGGAAGGTTATCATAGCAATAACGATAAGATATAATTTAACTCTAAAAAACGTTCTAATAAGTGTGTTAGTGGTATCTATTATTTATTGATACTCCGTAGTTGAAAAATTACGACAACCAACTCAATGTTCTGTAAACACTAGAAGTATAACAGAACTCACTTATTCACGACAGAAACTATTTCTTCTTACCCCATATTTTAAATTCAAAGATTTTGCCATGTCGTCCTTCCAATCTTACCTTCTGGGGACAGCTCTTGAGCCCTTGCTTTGGTCCATTGTACTTCTATATTCTTCAGAATAAGAATGTCGCTAATCGCTAATGCTATTAATGTATCGAATTTTAATTTTTGGCACAAATATTTTATGGCAGAAAATTTGTCCATGTTATTCTACTTTATATCTCGATAGATCCGTAGAAAATCTTCGGTGCAGTTAGTTCGAGATACTCCGTCATTATAACATAGATTTGATTGTTACAATGACGTTCAAGCTACCTTAAGGACCTTAACGCATTGGCAATATTAGTTGTTTAAATTTTATTGTTGACTAAATGACCCGGTGAACCTCGTATCACCTTCGTATCTATCTATGCATAAATAAATCAACTTCAGTTAGTTCTTCTCGCTTAAAAGTCGAAAACGGCTGAACCGATTTAGCTAATTTTGGTTATAAAATATCTGTGGAAGTCCAAACATATGATGTTCGTCCCGTCGTTCAACCATGTCACGGATTATCTAATCATTGTGCCACAGACAATTATGTCAACAAATAAGTACCTACCTACAGTTTTTTTTTCGGTCATTACCATTTTCGGCCTATCACTATTAAGTGCGGTTATCAAATAAAACTTCCTTAAAATTCAAATGAATTCAATATATTCATTTAAATAAAAACAACACAGATAAAATACAGTTCATCAATTTAATGCTTTCTGATACCCTATATTATTATCATTCTTTTCGGTGCTTAAATATACAAATATGAAGAACCCATTTGAATACAAATATTATATTTTTGAATGATGGCCAATAAGGGTTTAGAATCATTTCCCATTCCAGAAACTAATGAGCGTAATGGATCTGGTGGTAGCACCAATTGTGGAAATTTTACCTTTCCACCAGCACAGCATAATCCAGTAGATTCACCGCTGTATTTAACCCCTTTTAATATTGAAAAACTGCTTTCATTTCCCCAACTGTTAATTATTTTTCGGCACAATAATCTACAACCCGATCGTAGTTGAATGCTACTCGTTTCAGGACCACAGGAGCTTTGCGTCACAATCGATTAATTTCATTGTATCATGCTCTCTGTAGATGTGTTTGATGTTAACAAACTAATTGCATTCTAAGCCTATTATTATTATTATTATTATCTGTCTCTATCTATTCATCAATACGGTTAGCACGTAAGGTTGTTCGTCGCATATTTAAATGAATTCAACGACCTAAGTTTGGTCGCCATCTCCTTAGCGTTGCAAAAAATCAATGACATAAAAGTTCTCGCGCACGGTTAAATACATTAGCCTTAATTAAGAGAAAAAGGTTTTCGTGCACTATATTTATGAATAAATTAACTTGTTAACGACTAATTCAAAGGGTTTATTTTGTGAATAAGCTTAGAAAGAGACTGCAAACTACGCAAACAATACTGACGGTCGTCAAGGGTACAGTGAGTCGAAAACGCTAAATTTTCAGCTTTTTCATGAATATTTTTTTCATATTTCACCGAAAATCACTTGGAAAATGAAAATCAGTAGCAAGGAAAAGAATTTGTATTTATTTATCTTTTCAATGGTATATGTTTCATATATACCATTGACCATTGTTACTAATTTAAAATTGTAAAAGAAAAAAGGTCTGCAGGCATTAATAACGAACTTTACAAGTATTTCTTATGGAAATGGGCCAGGGTCCATTCCAGGGCCTCATGGGCCTTGCAGAATAATTTTCTCACCGTTTAAACTTTCCCTGGACTTATGCAAACATTTTAAAACCAAAATTTGCCAAATCGGTCCTGCCGTTCTCGAGATTTAGCGAGAATAAGTCAGAGCAATTCATTTTTACTATATAGATATATGAGTTATCTCTCTATAAGTAAAATAGGGTTTCTTGAGGCAATTGTATGTGTCTCGTGCACTAAATTACTCCAACCTGAATACGACTATAAAAGGCATTTGTCAGCTTCTAAATAGTATCTATGTAAATCATTGATGATGATGATAATAATAACTGACTGCGAATATGAATGATTAAACAAAAACCAAGTTTTATCTTTGGAGACAAGTAATGTAGTGTTATGATTACATATGATAAAGGAGCGTTCATTACTTCACTGAAGGAGAGAGAGTGACAGAGAAACGAGTGTAAGGAAAAGACAAGCAAATAGTATGGTGTGGCATTTTATCTCAAATGACTACAACTTAGAGTTAATATCACTGCACCATTCCAATATTTTGAGATCCGTGATTCTCAACTTGATATCTTAACTTTATTTCGTAGCTTTGATCTCAAAAAATCTATCCTGCATGAATTTTGCCTTAATTTCAATATTTCTATTTGTACATATATACTCTGATAGGATACTCGCACAACAGTGTAAATGATTATAACTGACCATTCTGACTCAAATGTGGCGTACAATATGGAATAACGCATATAGCCTCTAATTATCAGGTAATTACGCTACTTTCATTCCTCCTTTTACAAGAAATAATTTAACCCAACCTATGGAGGCATTAAGAAAGGTTCATCTCGAAATCTCAATTACTGGAAAACTATTTGTCTTTCGCTCATTCCTGATTCACGGTAGCCGTGTACCTTACCTCCAAGGAAGGCATTTTTGGAGGGGCGTCTGGAATGCTACAAAGATGATCTTGAGACTGTTCTGAGAAGAAAGAAGACGAGAGAGCAGAGGATGGAGTTTCTGATGTAAAGAAGTTTGGGAATGGGTGGGAGTGACTGAGAGGGAGAGAGTCTGGGCTCCCGGCTGACAAAAACGGCTGGGGTCGCGATGATATGGCCTCTCATTGAAGTGGCGGGAGTGAAAGGAGAAAGGTTTTTACATTTGCAGAGAGGACACGTCTGATTTGGGTGGGATATGACACCTGCTCCCCTCGACCAAACTAGAACCATGAGCGCCTTAGTTCTTCTTGTTCGTATTTCAGATTTATCTATGGTCATCTCACCCTTACATCGAAAGCACATTTACCATCAACCCAGCTTTTTACCTCTTCAGACCTGAAAGTGTATTTTACACATAAAATTTGCGTTTACATCATTTTTCTACTGAAATTGAACTGAAAAATATTAATCCGCTTAAAAAACGGTTAAATCTTTTAGCAAAAATCATTCAAAAATAAGTTAAGTATAACCAAATCATCAATACAAAAATCACACGAAAAGAGTATTATGCAAAAAGAAAAAAATTGCATGCATACGTGTAGTATTAATATTATATAAGGTCACCTTATTGAAATCAAGTAAAGTTGCTATCAATAAATGGTTATCACCTTTCTTAATGCAACTCATCGTAGAACAACACCAAAAATTGGAATCTTTCGTCATCAACCACGCATGAGATTCAGGAGAGAGATGTAAAACAGCTGAGAATGTACAAACACAGAATGCATAGAATGCGATTCAAGCGGCGCTCAGCACTCGGAGATACTCTCAGATCACGAAATAATAAAATACCAGATGTATCATATTAAAATGGGACTGAAGATGTAACACGAGAGACTATTATGAGGATGAAAAATCAACATAAAAGAAAAGTTAATAATTTAGGCCCACCTATTGTTATTCTATAAAGCTTTCGCATTTTATTTGGCTAAGGCCACACGAGATAACTGGTTTCATAAATCTTGTCATCATAATTAAATCATAGGAATACAACAATTATAAATTAAAATATAATGACAAAATAGTTTCTTCTAGAACACCTTTCAACCCTCGTGGTTTTGTTTGGTAGAAGTACAAAATTATTATTATTATAGTATTCTACCGATTAAGGTAGGTTTCCATGGAGTACGCAAGAAGTGATCTGGGAGCCTCCCTTTCCTTCCAGGACTGCCTTCTTTAGCTCACAGTAAGGCCTACTCTCTTTCAATCTATCTAAAAATCATATTCTTTTCCTTCCCCTCCCTCCTTTCCCTAACATTCTACCCTCTAACACCATTTTCAACATCCCCTAACCGCTAAGCACTAACACCATCCATACCTTCTGTCTCCTCCGTATCTCATCTAAAAGCTGCCTCTCCTCGCCAACCATATCCAGCACTTCGTCATTCCTTTTCCTCTCCGTCCATTTCACCCTCTCCATTCTTCTCCATACCCACATCTCGAATGCATCCAATCTTCTCTCGTCTTCTTTCCTCAGTGTCCACGTTTCCGCACCGTAGAGAGCTACACTCCAGATCGAACTCTTCACTAACCTTTTCTTTAAACTCTTACATAACGATCCTCTTAGAAGCTCCTTCCTGTTCATGAACGCCTCCTTTGCTAATGCAATTCTCTTCCTGATGTCCTTACTACTGTATCCGTTTTCCTCTAACGTACTGCCTAAATAGTTGAATTGCTCAACCTGCTTAAGTTTTTCACCACCCACCTTTATCTTGAGTCTCACATTCCTCGCTCGTGATGCTTTACAAAACCGCATAACCTTAGTTTTCTAGTGATTTATCCTCATCCCATACTCCTCGCAACGATCGTATAACGCATCGACTAGAGCCTGAAGCCCCCTCGCTGACTGGCTAATCAGCGCCTGATCATCCGCGAATCTCACTGATTTGAACATCATTCCTCCCACTTTTATTCCAGCTTCTAACTCATCCCACGCTTCCCTTACCATCTCTTCAGCGTACACGTTAAAGAGCAGCGGCGATAGAGGACAGCCTTGCCTCACACCTCGGCCAATGCTTGCCCACCCAGATTCTCCGTCCGCTACCCTCACTTGCGCAGTCTGGGCCATATACAGATTACGAATCAGTAGTCTATCCCTCCAATCTACACCTATTCTCTTGAGAATATCCATTAACTTTACCCAGTTCACCCTATGAAACGCTTTCTCAAAATCCACGAAACACGCATATACGTCCTGCTCATATTCTAGGTTCCTCTCGACGATGGACCTCATTATTGCTATTGCATCACGAGTTGACTTCCCTTTTCTGAAACCAAATTGATCTTCGCCCAAATACTTGCTTGCCCTCGCCTCCATTCGTCTGTTCAATATCCTCAGCACCACTTTAGCCGCATGCGATATTAAGCTGATAGTCCTATAATCTCCGCATTCCACAGCTTTCTTCTTTTTCAAAAGCGGAATTAAAACCGTCTTCACAAAATCTTCCGGCCAACATCCCTCCTCATAGATCCTGCGCACTAGTTCGAAAAACCTTTTCTTACCTTCCTTCCCTAGATTCTTCAGAAGCTCACATGGGATATTGTCCACGCCTACTGCTTTCCTAGCCTTCGTATCACGAAGTGCTCTCTCTATTTCCGAATCTAATATCTCCGGCCCAAGATTATCCTCCTCCACTGCACTGTCCTCCTCTAGAGTCAATCTCTCTGGTCTGTTCATTCCGTCATACAGGTCCTCCACGTAATCCTTTCATCTACTCTGTACCTCTTCTCGCTCGGCTAGCATCCTCCCATCTTTATCCTTAATTTTAGACATGGCTTGTCCTCTTTTGCCGCCCGATAGCGACTTAACTTTGGCGTACAACGCGCCTACTTCTCCATCCTTCTGGAACTTTTCCATTTCCTCACACTGTCTTTTCCACCAAGCCTCCCTTGCCCTCTTAGTTTCACGTCGTAATCGATTATTCAGTTCCCTATACATTCTTTTTCCCTGTTATGTGTCCACGTTCTACCACTTCCTCCTCTCCTCCATTTCCCTTATCATGTTCTCCGTTATCCACGGCTTCTTTATCCTTCTACTGTCAACGTAGCCAATTGACTTCTCCGCCACTTTGACTATTCCCGTTTTAACAGTATCCCATCTTTCCTCAACAGTTTTAGTACTTTCAATCTCCCGTATACTAATGTCCACTAGTTCCTGATATTCTCTCCTCATACTCCCCTTCAGGGCTTCTACGTTCCATTTCTTCGCCTTCCTAACTTTCATAAGTCTTTTGAATCTTACGTTGCATTTCATGAGCACTGGATTGTGGTCCGAATCCGCTGCGGGGAAGCTGCGCGAGTTTTTCACACTATTCCTAAACCTCTGTCTTACCATAATGTAGTCTATTTCATATCTCCCCACATCCCCAGGACTTTTCCATGTGTACCTTCGCCCTCTATGATGATTGAACCACGTGTTTGTTATGAATAATTTGTTTCTCCTACAAAATTCTGCTGCTTTCTCTCCCCTGTCGTTCCGTATTCCTAGACCAAAATCTCCTATTTCGTGCCCATCCCTCCCTTCGCCCACTGAGGCATTCCAGCCCCCATCACTACCAGATTTTTCTTACCCGGTGTGTCTCTAATTATTTCCTCGAGCTGTTCATACACCTCATCTACTTCTTCTTACCTATGATTGCTAGTGGGCATGTAAACTTGGACCACCACATGGTTGGTGGTCCGCGCCTCAATTCCTACCACCAGAATCCTATCGCTTACCTGGTCTATACCTACCACACGCTTACCCATCTTCCCGTTTAATACTAAAGCTACCCCTCGCTGGCTCTCTTCCCCTCCACTATATATAACCCTATACCCATCACTCCAATAGTCCCCGCCATCCCTCCACCTCACCTCGCATAATCCTAAGATACCTATCCTCCCTTTATCCATTTCCCTTTCGATATTTTCTAACTTCCCCGCCCTCATCATAGTCCTCACATTCCACGTCCCTACATTTATAGCCGACTTCTTCTTTTCCATCTTCTTGGTCTTCTTTTCTTCCTTTTTCATTGCTGCTGCTGATGATGATGATAAGTCCTTGCAAGGATTTCGCATGTTGGCGACCCCGAGGACCTTGCCGACCTCGCTGCCGTGCCCGACACCCGCCCTTTGCGGACGGGTCCCGGGCGATGAGATTCCGAGGCTCATTTGGTTGTACTCCATGTTTTCAGGGAAGAGATAGTTGGTAGGGTTTCCCACTTCCATTCCAACGGTGTTTTTCACGTGACACCATCACGTGGACTACCTTTCGTCTGGCTCCTACCCTTCGACCTATCTGGCATGGGTTGCCCTACCGGGAATAATTTAGAATTAATCATGCCAGTGCAGCTCTAGGGGTCATAGGAACGCGCAAGCCTTTCCACCACGACAAGGTTGTAGCCCAAGGGAAAGGAAGTACAAAATAGGTAATGAAAATTCAATTTTCACGTATCACGCTAATATTTCATTCCCGGATATGATTTTGACAACGCAGTCGATGTTATCCTAACAAGTTTACAATAAATATTGTTATAAATCATCTTCTGAGCCCCCTCAAAAATTCGTTATGGGTGTGAGGAAAAATGTGTCAGGCTTGTCGATTTTCCCCGGAGTGTCCAGATATCGAGATTCGAGTTATTAGGGTTCTAACATTGATCATATGACTCTTCTAAAATGTTTAAAAAACTTAAAACTCACTACTTATAAAATTTCTCGGGGCAAGATCCCCGGTTTGGGCCCCCTCAATATTTTTTGTAAGTCGGCATCCCTGCCCATGCACAGGTGGCAAAATAATTCGTGCCAAAATGCCTTTACGAGCAGGTTGCCATATCTACCTGATCTAATGCATTCGGAGACTCGTTAAGAGACTGGGACTTTGCCAACACTGGTCAAAAGATCTAGAAAAAGATGATTAGTCCTTATTTTCCCGTTTTAATTTTTCTACGTTCAATTTTTATTTGGAATGTGAAATATTAAATAGAAGCATCCATTTTTCTCTTGAATTAACCTTACTCTCTATAATTAAACTGAGGGCAGTCAGTATTCAAAACAATTCTTTGCATAACATTATTTTTTAATGAATTATGTATGACAAATGATGAATTTGCCTCCTTCTAAGTACCCATTTAATTTGAAATGCTAAAACAGACTGAATTTTGTAAAACAGACGGGATTTTGAATTAAGCCCAAGGCCTTCGGTGGAATTACATGTGAACGAAATATCGAAAAAAATGTCAATTAAAGAAATACAGTAATGAATTTTTATTTAAAATTTAAATATAAATATTTACTAGAAACCAGGCTTCTTCAAAATATTCAGATTAACCAACTAAAAATGTAACAGAAAAAACCTGAATCACCTGTGAATTATATTACTCACATCCAATGATTTGAAATATTCTATGGCTATTTATAGTCTTTGAATGGCATCCGCATAATATTTTGAACATCAAAGGCGATGAGTGTAATTTTTATTCGTTGTGATTATAGAGGAGAAAGTTAGAATTAACTAGAATCTTCCTTAATAACAGAATACCTTATATCTAATTTTCATCATCGAAATGCCACTTATTTATCCCACGAATGTCATCTGATTAATTCATAAAGACTGGATAAATGGAGAAACAATCTTCAACCAGAGAAAATGCCCAGCTACAATTCCCTTACGGCACGGAGAAGTGCGCGGAACTCACGGTACCGAGAGGCCCTCAACCTCCACCCACCTCCCTCCGCGGCTAGACTGCCACCCTCTCCACCGACAATAAGACCAGCGGCGGATGCCTCGACAGCGTCGCCGGTGCTAATGTGTAATCGCATCTCGGACGGGTGTGCGCGGTTTTTGAGCGCTCACGGCACGGCGCGCACCTGAGCAGCGGTGACCGGGGGATGTGCGGCGTCGGGGGAGACGGCGTGTTGTGTCGGTGAGTCGCGTCTGAGAGAGAGAGAGATGGGAAGAGGAGTAAAAGAGAGGAGGCTGCTGCCCCAACACAATGTGGGGCGTCTGGCGGCCTCATTCTCCCCATCCCTGCGTCCCGCGGGCTTTCCCGACCTCCCCCGACCCCTTTTCCACCCCCACGCTGGAGCCTCTTCAAAGGAATCTCCCCCTAGCGGCCCTATCATCCCTCCCTCCCTTCCCCTCACAGTCTACTCACGGTCCTCTCCATCCTGCCGTCTATCAACGCTAGCAATTACCACTCCAGACGCCCACTCCCTCTCCAACACCATTCTTCCCTCGCGCCTATCCAGCCTCCCTCCTCCCGCTTATCTACCTACTTCATCTTCACACTTCCATATCCCTCTCGCGCTCAACGTGCGTGATTCATTTCCACTTTTAATCGCCCTCTTTCCCGATATCTCCTCAATTTTACAGATTGCGTTCCGAGTTTTTTATGTGCTTGACTCGTTTGAATTGCATCGTAGTAACCGTTTATGAACTCCGAGAATGAATTTTCCCGTTCTCTCTTCCTTTTCATTTTTTCTACCATATTATTTACAAATTTCTAACTAATTGAATGCTCTGGAGATTTTAATAGTGCTTATTTTGTCTAAACCCCTACTTTACTTCTTTAATAAAATCATTTGAGATCATATTTGCTCGAATCCGTTACTTTCATTACATTGCACTGATTATTATCTGCGAGAAATTTACTTTGTTCATAACTCTTTAGCTATATATTTAATACGATTATACCAATATTCTATTCTCCAATATACTTAAGTTGGTCTATATTTACGCATAAATCAAATATTATCTTTCGTATTGTAAATTCCAGGGATAATACCGAGATATCGTTAAGAGTTCTAACATCATAACGGTTTTTTGACATTGAAACCGCCAAACATTGAATTTATCCTGGTATGCGCTACGAATCTCTCTAAAGTGGATTATTTTTATCTTGCGCGCATTTGTCACCGTTATTTACTATGTTGAATTTTTTAAATGTTTATAGACCCATGATCTGCTTTAAATGTTTACAAAGAGAAAGATTCTAGCTAACTGCCATTTTCATCTCCTCCCTTAAATCCCTCACGTAATCAACGTACGTAATACATTTCTACTTTTCCATCCTCTTCGTAAAAAATCCTTCAATTTTCCCATCGTTTTCAAATATCGATATGTTCCATTGTGCATCTCTGATAATAAACATTCATATTTTGAATAAGTCTCCATACAGTTACTTATGGTATAAAAATTATATTTTGCAGTAAAGAGATAGTTAATTGGTCTATTTATATACACCCATAATTATTGTCTGTATATACTTCATAATTGAAAATTTTGAGTCGATATCTAGGTGCTGCTAGGTGTTGCTATAATGTTATCAATTTTCAATGCTTGAAAGTGAATTTTCCCTAAATTACCGAGCTAATGACCGCGTGCTGTCCGTTTTCTTACATTGCTGCACTGCAATTATGTTTAAGAGCCAATAACGGTGTAGCTGGCAACATAAAACTGCATTTTCTCTCATTCCCTTTCCCAAATCTTCTTTCGTATACGGTCAATGTGATTCAGTTTAACTTTTCAAGCTCTGTTCTCCTATTTTTTCTCATTTAACCATTGACTTTCGAAGGGCAATGTATTTGACTCAGTGACTTCTTTTGTATTTACTGGCGATAAACGTTTTTCGTAGCATGTTTTTCTCACGTCATCGCTATCAGTTATTTCCACAAAACTAAGCGTAATGGGGTTCTATACGTCCTTTCCTCATCTTTATTATCTAATGGCTCCATTTATCAGTGATATTCGAGATTAGAGGAGTTTCATTCCGTCACATCCACTGTGATCATATGTGCGAGAATTTCGCATTTGTAAGATCTTCAGACACCCGATTATATCTCCGCCATGGCTACCTTTTCGGTCAATGTCATTCTACCTGATTTTTTATTCTAAAAAGGCTTTGCTTTTGGTTTGGCTTTATTTTGGAATGAAGTACAATATATTCTCTTACTTGTTCTAAGCTGAAGTAATTGTAACCTGATGTATTTTTATTATTAATTATTGAATATTTTTTGTTTCTCAAGATTAGTATCTCTACTATATTTTTTTTCTGCACGATGTAATGATTACAGATTCAGGAAAGGTATGCTACGGACTGGTAGATCAAGTACATATATGCTCTAATCCAATTTCGGAAGGAATATTTTTGATGTTTTGCTTAATAAAATTTAAATAATTAATTTTTGAAAACAAATGTTTATCTAGCATGCAGCAAGGCTATAAATTTGTGTTTCCTCACCATACACATCATTCTATCACATTGGGAACCAATTTTAAAGTGGATATTAAAACCGTAACAAACTTCCAGGTAAGTCTTATCAATAAGCGTAAAATGTTAAAGAAAAATCTTCTTCATCCACAATTCCTGTATTACTTCTCCATCAAAGTGAAGTGTCGTTTAAAAATATCATTTCCTCTTTCCTGCGACTTAAGAAAATCCCAAATTCTCACCGTGAGTCCAACTTATGAGTATGTTCAAATAATGGATTATGAAATGGTTTAGACAGAATTTCGTACCTTGATTCGTCCAGAATTTTTACGTCAAACCCTAAAATATGAACTATGACATCCACGTCGAAAACCATTTGGGCTAAGTGATTTCGAAGTTCCAAGTTGTCTTTGAGGTCAGTTTTCAAGCAACTCGGGATCATATTTCACCATTCATTTGACAGTTTAGATGCTATTTCTTATAACAATCTCACCGTATTTTGACAGCTATTTCCATTGAATCTGTGAAAGATTCAATGGAAATAGCTGTAATGATGCTTCATTCTAGCGTTCGATCAAAGGAACTGGAAACTCCCTGGTGAAGGGCGCAGTAAGGTGAAGAGGGCCATTTGTATCTAGCGTTTCAGCGTTTATGTAATGAAAAGGTAAATTTTCCATGCATCACCTGACAATATGGTGTTTTTGGGGCATCTTAATAAGAAACACTACTTTTAGATACGATAAAATATAAATTTTAGGCTTTTAAAACTTGAATAATCAGAAAGATTTCATTGTCCTATCTGTATCATATGTGTAAAGTCGTTCGGTGAGATCATTTTCCCTACAGCTAACAATTTTGTCAAACGCGTAAGAGAATTATGATACGATAACTTCCGTTTACGCAATGCATGTAAATACTACCGGAAGTATTCACCGTGGTGTAATTTGGTCCCACCTTCCAACTGACTACTGATATTTCACGGTTTCTGTTTTCACATGTTTAACATTTATGAATAGAATTTTCCAACTTTTGAATAACTCCTTTCTTTAACAGGGACAATATTCTATATTGTATTTCCTTAACGTTATTCAATGGCTACTATGCTACATTCATGCTGGTGAGATATAAAATTCCCTTTCAGTATATATTTGTCTGCTCTAAACAATATATCTTGCAGCTACATGGAGACCATGATATCTGAAATAAACGAGCATGGTAGACATTCTCGGCCAAGCTTCACATGATGGGACTAATATTTGCGTTAGAATTTCATATAAAGCATATATGATGGAAGCGGAGAACGTATCAATGTTAAATTAAGGAAAATTTTAGTCTGTGGCTTTTGTATTTTCTCGATTACCTGAGAAAGATCCGCTTTATCAGCAACATTTGCTAAAGATTTTTAACTCAACGAAACGAACTTTCACATTCAGCGATCATTATTCAAATATATACGATGTGCAGCGAATCCATTCGATCGGAAAATCCTGAATCGCTACAGCCGACGCTATTTCGAATCCTAACTCTAAACGGAGAGGTATTCTATAACGCTTTATTCGTATAAATTCAATGGTGCACCCAATTCAATACCCTCAACTATTATCATTTTAAAATATTTTAGCGACAGGAAGGACGAGCCCTGATTTTGTTGGGCTTAAAGAATGGATGGTGTCCCGGCACCTTTCAAACCAATCAGCTAAACCTTTTTAGACGAACTTTATTCCACATTTAATTTATTTTGCGAATAGTCTTGCGTTGAGAATATAATTAGGGGAATAAACGGAAATTTTTACATATAATGATGTGATCTATCAAATTCATAACTTTTCAGTGCTATACCACTCAATTAAAAACTTTATACTGCAAAATATTGGAAAAAATAAAGTCATCGTCGAACCGCAGACATTTTTGAAACCCGATTAAAAAAGTACAACAGAAATCAGCCTTCAGTGAGACGTCCTCATCTATGTAGTCCCCTTGGTCTATACTTTGCGTCTTTTTTGTGCTTCCCAAAACTCTAATCTGATACCAACGCCAGCAACCATTTCTTATCTCCTCCCTATCATTTATTTGCCTCAAACTTACCCATATCCGATCCAGGAAAGAAAACACGACCTCTTCCAGCCTGCGTTCACGCCTCCATCACTTGGCTTGAAACTTTGATTTTTTTGCTCCTGGAGTCCAATCATCTGGAATCCGATTGCTTTCGCTCTCGAAAAACGAGACCCCACGTTTGAATCCATTCTTTCCACGCGGTCGCGCCCCCAAAACGATGTGGGCGGCTAAAACTTTTCCGCTGTCTGGGAAGAACTCGAGTCGTGGAAGTTTGACTCGAGAGACGAGCTCTTCGCCTAGCAAACTGAAGTTGAAAAATCATGGAAAAAACATGATCTGACTCCTGGTCGATCAGCTCGTTATTACTATTATTATTATGCTATAAAATATTTTATAAAACCAGAAATCGTCATGAAGCAGCCTGGAAAAGTAATTTTATTCCTGGAAATGAATATTGGCATAAATATTTCACGAAATCAGATTGAATTATGGTCTAAAAATAAGCAATAAGAAACGTGCTTTTTCTTATTTAAGCTATTTAAATACTTCCTCATTAAAATTATTAAAAATGTCAATGATACATGCGATAATACGATTCTGAAGGACCAAATGCAATATTTCATCTCTTCCTTATTGTAGCAGGCATTTCTTTCATTAATATATGTAGGAGGTTGCATTAGTTTTGAAAACCGGATAGTTGTAGGTCGGCAGGGTAAAAAAGTTGCCACGAGCATCCTAGCCCTCAGGGACTGAACTATATCATTTGAAAGTCAACAACGGGAAAAACATATGAAAACCTCTAGACAAGTTGGCATACGTCTAATGACACGTCTTACAGAACTCCCTTTGGATTTATTTCTGAATCCTGTGGTACTTCACAGGAAACAGGAGTTAAAAAATAGTGAAGGAATACCCTCCACTCATAAGAGTAAAGCAGGATTCGTTATCCGACTTTTAATATTTCGAGCGCTTTCGGCATTATACACTGTGACTAGCACGTCCCCCCTCCCCACTCCTTTCCGTCTAGCCTGGTGGGGTCATCGGTTGCATTTGAATGAGATATAGCGGCAACATTTTCCGTCTCCACATCACTGTGGAATTAATTTCCAACTTACCCTCCAGTGTGTCTAGTACTCGGTCGACTCCAGACCTACCACCTCCCCTCCTTCACCTTCCCCCTCTCCTATCATCGTCCTCCTTGGACTTCTCTCACCCTCTTATGCCCCCCTGTTCCTCACCTTCTCTTTCCCTAACCCCTCCTGTTCTCAACACCCCTCCCTCATACCCCCACCCACCAGGCGCATCCAACCGCTTTTGACCTCTCTCTACGAGCGTGGTGACGTCAGAAGCGTCTAGCCGCATCATGACCGCCCGGAGCTATGATCGCATGGGAGTCCTGAGACTTGAAGTAGATGAAAAGGCAGCGAGACGACGACGACGTCGGAGGCGTGGTTGTGGACTGGCATCGTAAACGGCTCCACATTTCACCACACTACTCGCACTTTCCTCCGTCGCATTCGTTAAGGTAGCGATGGCGAAAGTTTTAATGAGGATGAGCCTGTTTCATAGGATAGTAGTCTCTAAGCCGAGCCGACGTCTCGACGGTCTATCTATGGAAGAGAGAGAGAGGAGACTGGAGGACACGTATTATGCTTTTTAATTACCACTAGGGTGCACAAAGGCGAAATGCATTATTTAAAAAAAGTCTATATTCAACTGGGACATAATTGCCGACCGTTCTTGGAATTACTCGGCCCTTGAGGGATCAGAAATGAGCATGTCCGTGTTACGAACTCTGTTAGGACGTGGATATTTATCTTCATCGAGCATTCAAATAAAATTCAGGACTGTATTGGTCTCGTTCTTTTGACTTTTGAAATGAGGGCTTGAAAAAAAAAGTCCTGTGGCTCTTTCACCTCCCAGTACCTGTCTTGCATAAAAAGAATGCAGATCTTTGCTAAGAGCACCTGATGTGCCCCAAGCCGAGGTGCAGGAAATGAAATTACGAGGACGGAATGCACCAAGAGAAACATGCTCTGGAATTATTATAGTGGATTCGTTGGCCGAGACGCGTCTAGAACGTTCGCCTGGATATTAAACTAGTCTCGTCGGCTGATGTGTCTGGACCGTATAAAACCATATTTCATCGCTAATCATCTTCAGGTCACTGGCCCATCGGATCCGACTAAAGCACGCGGAAGATAATGATGCATCAATCACTGCGTCCTATCCACTTTTAAGGGCGGGAACAATTAATGTCCCCACCCACGCCTTCCCATAGTAGATGATGTTCGCTCACTCAATATCTATCTCGTATGCGATTTTGATTTCAACAGGCTCCAAATGCTATTTAAAAATTGACAATAACATTTAAAGAAACCTAATTCAAGCAAACAGTAGGAAATGATAAATAGAAGTAGGACTGGTAAAGTTATAAATTAGTTCAAGCAATGGCAATCGAACTTCTATACATTACTCAAATGGAACTGTTTCCCTCGTGGATAATTTAAATATGCTGTAGAGGTAAGTTTATTTTCTCGAGATTATTTTTTGTTTTTTCTTGTGCAGTTTGTAATATTTACCACTTAAGCATGATGCCATTATAAAGAAGGATATTATATCTACTCAAATACTTATACTATTAACCGACTTTAAGTGCAGGATTCTGCTCTTTCCAGGGCCCCACCGGGGGTAGGAATGTAGTTTTTTTTACAATGAACAGACAATGTGTCATGAATTTTTAATGAAATTATAGCTCCTTTATACAATTGTATAATATCCACTGCCACCAGGGTGGTTTTTTTCCAAGATAACAGAAATTTGTTAGTCTATATGCAAAAAAAAGGTTAAGACCTTTAAATGAAATGGAAAGAGATAGAATGGTAGTAATGGAGCGAATCCCGGGGATAATAAATCAAGTATATCAATAACTGCAGTCGTCTTTTTTTACAACGAAAACAGCTTTGTATCAATAACATTATGCTCGATTTGCTGCATGAGTTATCAACGGCACTTTAAAAGCTTCGTGATTAGTAAATGAGTTAAAAAATGTTCGGTCTGGGTAATCTAATAGGGCACAGATCTTTCATGGAATTGATAATATTACCTACAATTTAATGATGGAGTTCAGGGCATGAACAAAAAGGTAAATTGTACCGCCTTTGGCACTGCAAGGAATACAAAGAGGAAAAACTTATTTTTAAATTGGCTGTGTAAATTCTTTTTTGAAATAGCCCTCCAAAAATAGTACAATAATAAATTATAATGCATCATACTCCTTTTGAGAGAATTGAAATCTCCAACTTTATAGCTGACTGGAGAAAAATCCTCTCATGATCTTGAAGGAGTAAGAATATTTCAGATTGGCAATACAACTCATTATCAATGCACGAGTAGGTGCCGATGGCGCGTAAGCGGAAAAAAATCAAATATTTTTCTTAGTTTTTATCGGAGTCAAAGTTAATAGTTAACTTCATTCTAAGCAAGAGTGAGACACTGCGAAATGACTAGGAGTCAAAGAGATAAACACAATATATCTTCGCACCACGGTGTGTAAATTAACGTAGAATATTGATAAAGACAAAATCATAGCAGACGCACAGAACGAGATAAGTGCGATAGGATGGAAATTCAACATCAATGATGTACTTAAAGTCAATAGTAAGACTTGAAATAAAGTAATGATGAAGTGGCTTGTTTTGAAATGTTGATTTTCCAAAGAGATTTTAATGCCCATTCCGACCTTTCTCGAGCCAAAAAGACACCTATAATTGAAAAAACTCGTCAAAAGAAGTGGAAAATTTCTATGTCGATACGAATGGATAAAAAGTACGAGCAGCTAAGAGGCTCCAGTAGGTTTGTGAAATGATCCCATGTTTAATTCGGATTTTCGGCTAAATTATAGACTCAAATTTTCGACTCTGAAGTTCAAAAGCATGAAATAATGTGGTTAATCTCGAAAGCCCTTCTCTTTGTCAATTGTATCACTGGCCAGTTATTTCGTTACCAAAAAGGAATATACTGGGTTAATTTAATGGAGAGGTGATCCATGCATATGGAAACACCGTCATTATCTCGAAAAGCACGGCGTCGACGTGCCCTCCGCCGTAAAGCGAGCAATTAACAGCCGTGGAGCACGGCGCGACCGCGCTGGGGCGAGTGATGTGGAGGGAGTGAGGCGTGTAAGCGGTCGAGCAGTTCCGCGCGGCGGCCAACCTCAAGTCTCGTCCCCACCGCATCCCCTGGGACATTGGCGGCGGCTGCGGACGCCTCTCATTCTCCCCCATCTAATCCAACCCCCACACGGCCCTACTTCCCCTTCCCACCCCTACAATGAGCCCCCACTTTCACCCCACGCACCCCTTCCTGTGCCCGCATCCACGGTCAGTCGGCACCTATCGCTCGCCCCGAGTGGACGCCGCGGATCGCCGGGACAAATCACAAACTTCGCAGTTTGAGTTTGCATATTCTATGACCGTCTATATCAGACCATCTTTCTACCCGCAGATACTTTGCAGTGCAGTTTTCGTATTCCCTCTTTTCCAATCGAACTCGAATATATGCGCAATCGGTAACTACTTTTTTATCATAATCGTCATTGATGAACAATCCCAAGGTTTGTTTGATGTAGCTTTAATATCCCATGACCGTATCTTTTCATTGCTACTTATTTCAAGGAAGCAGTTTTCTAGTAGCCCTCGGTGGTATATATTCGGATCTATATGGAAATATCCATCATGAAGACATGATAAAAGCCAATTCCGGTATTCCACTTCACAAATTTCATTGGACACTTTTGCAATGCCACAGTATGGTACAAATGACCACAGCATGGAGCAAATACTCAGGTTTCGACAAATTATCGTCATCATCAGAGTACCGTGGGCTTGATTGACGATTGAAGCCTGGATCGTGTGTTTATGTCATAATGTGGATAGTAAAAGTTATTATTATTTATTATAGTAAAAGTTAGTATATATCTCATTTATATACCACTGATAACTGCCTGTAGCCTTTTCGACATGAACTAGTATCTTCTTCACATCCCATTCCGTCTCCATGGGCTGTAATATGCTTCCGTCTATTTGGTCACGAGGGCTTTGACTTCAGGGTTACTCATATGGGAAAAGATAAGTGGACTTTCTTCCAGTTGTGAGTTACGCTATTTTCAGAGTTAAGATCCCTCCGGACTGTATTGGTAAAATATTTACTGGTCGTCAGCAGAGACAGAATTCCTGGCATCTATGTTTCGATGGCTAATTTATCCATCGGTCCTTTAAACGTTGGAACCTTGACGGCCTATCTGGATAAAAATATCGACAAATTTAAGACTTTGTTTTTAAGATAGTTCTGCCATGGAGTCTTTCGATTTTTTCAACTCCACTCCGACTCAAATGATCATATATGTATGCATCATTCCCATTTCTGTCAAATTTCATATTAACTTGTCTGTGGAATCGTTTACATATTCAAAGAATCACATATTTTCTCGTTTTGTTTCTTGTCCAACTTCTGGATTTCCAACAGTATTCAACCTACGAAATTGGTTTGAAAATTCATCTCTCCAATTTTCTTAATGATTCAAACTTGAATGATCCTGGTTTAGCAAAATAGTTTTCACGCTGATGCTAAAAGCTCTACTTGAATTTTGATTCAAATGAGAATAAATTTTGGTTGGAAGTATTTATGCGAGCACTCATTATGCACTTTTTCTATGATTTCGAACGTATTCAGAGACGCACATCGTTGTCTCCCTTAATTTTCTGATTTTTTGTTTAAATCTTAACGTTTTTTGGGTTAAATCAATGATTTTACGTGAAATACCAAGTGCCTTTTTAGCCATGATATTATGTCACTAAACATGAATGACTTTTAATTTGGCATCGTCATTTTCATGTCCTATTGTACCATATTTACCTTCAGCTCTACATATCCCCATCACGTGATAATTCCCCAGCAGCCAATCTGTTACCGTCAACTCCCCGCGCACAGCTCTCTTTGTGCCACAGATGCTTTTCTGCCGAAACTCTTTCTTATAACATTTAATATTACTTTATCACAACCTAACGCAATCTAATATTTATATTTATGTAATATTCTTGTATTTATCCTTACTTCTGGTTTTAATTAAGAGGAAGAACTGATTAAAATTCGGAGTTATAAAACAATTATGTCAGATATAACCTTGAAGTGATCCGCGAATCCTTAAAATTGCTTGGGATTTCCAAATACTCATGCAAATGTATCATTACTTAGTGAATATTTCCCTCTATGGCTAAATCTTAGGTATATAATCTATAAAAAAATTGCAAAACTAATGTGTCGAGAATCAGACTACTTCACGACAAGTGAACTAGCTAAAAAAACAAATTACGGCAAAATTTGCATCGTAAATTTTGTTATTACATTGAATCCTAGATAATGAAGCTATTGGATAAGAACCATCTCTATACGGCGAAATAAAGCCAGGAAAATATCCAAGTTGTGGGGAAAGATGAAGGTACGTAGTATGGTTTCATTAATGATTTATACCAGCTTTCGGAACATATGTCACTGAAAGATGATTTAAATTAGGTCAATATGATCCTTATTCTTATATCTTGATTGAAAAATTCATTCATTGGATGCGTCAAACCCATCTCATTATTGTTAACCAAAGATGACACTGGCTATAGCTGCCGCAAAAAAACTACTTAGATCATAGCATTACGTCAAGTTCATAATAAATGCGATTCGAGATACTAGAAAAAACGACACTCCGGTATCCATGCATACTATACACCAACCTCACTACTTGCAGCATGAGCATCGGGAGTTCCTTTTGAATAGCACCCTGAATTTAAAATAAAACATATGAAACGTGTGGATAGCAACGGCAGGTATAATTACTAAGGTTTTATAGGAGGCAAGAGAGCCTTTCATGACTGTTCGTAGGCGAGAAAGGGGATGCACACAAAAGGTAGTCTAGGCAGCGTCTAGACACGAATTAGAAAGGCATCTGACCCCATTAGGTGGTCTCATAGAATGTGTTTGACCTCAGTGAGCGTCCATTTTTGGAGATGGTGTTGCCTGTAATGCTCCTTTGAGAAATGTAATGGGGAAGCTGCTAAAACACCTTTTTTACGGCAATAGGTATATTTTTTGATATAATGGAAAAGAGGTGAGGCTTTACCGTCATTAGTGGAGTAGAGGACTTGGAGCGGAAAAACATGGAGTGGGCAGATGTAACTTGACGATGGGAGTATTCAATCCGAGATATCATACAGGCATAAAAATGTCCTTAGCTTACTTCTATCAAGTTCTAGCATCCAAGCATTTACTTATTTTTATAGGGTCGTTCATTACCATTCGTTTTTCAGCATGAAACAAAAAATCAAACTACATGAAATTCATATTAGTAATAAATAAATCCATGCTTACGGTTAATTTGGGAACCCATTGCTTATAAAACCATCGCCTATTAAACAATTCATAAAAGTAAACTATGCTGTCGTAGTAAATAATATTCATCTATCAAGTTCCTCTATTTTAGAGTAAAAATTTCATTTACTTCCATTGTGATATAAATACTAAGTCCAGCACACAAACCAAATACTCAATACAAGTGGTGTGCTTAATGAATCATTTAAGCGAATCCGGGCTCTATAGCCTTGCTTACTCACTTAATACGAGGAATCCGTATTTCTCATTCTTGCGCATCCTGCAAAATTATCCAGCCGACTATCAAGCTTTTTAGTTAATGATGGCTTTTTGAAATATTAACTTTTTGACTTATTTTTTTACTGGCAACGTCTGTGCAAAGGATAGGTTAGATTAAGAAACCAGAATTCCTCGTCAAAGAATATCACAGTTTATTGTGAAAAATGTAATGAAAAGACTAAATCACGAGTGAGTTAGAGCTACTGCCACGTTCACACTAATAAAATTCTTCGGTAGGTGCTGCCAGAAGGTACGACCACCGAAAATAATTTCAAGCATAACTAATGAAATATTGTAGCAATTACGGAAGTAATGCTGCACGATATATATTCTACTGAGCCGTATAACGGTAAATTCAGTTCGATGTCAACAATATTATAGATAATTCACAAAAATCCGTACCGTTAATTCTCTTTGAGTTACTGCATGCTTCCTCGCTAATTTTCGAAATACGTATGACCAACTTGATAAAGAAGGTCGTCCATCGTATCTCCCCATAACGCAGCAGATGTAATGCTAGGGAAAGAATCACATCAGCTTACAGTAACCGTTTAAATTCATTTTGGCATTTTGAATGATTGTGCATAAGTTCATTTTTAATATTTTGGGTACAGGATAGTGGTAATAAAACTGCTGACGAAGGATGAACATTATGAAAGCCAAATTGTGACATAACTCTCCATAACACTCCTAACATGAAACCAGTAACTTCCACATCTTTGTAGTTTTAAAATATGATATGCCGGATTAATCCAGATTAATTAAGGACCTGAAGGGTTAGTCGTGCTATTGAAGGATAATATGGAACTAATTACAAGTTTCTCGATACCAAAATGTTTAAAGTGTTTTCCCTTAAAAGACTGTTGATTTGACAACAGAATAATTGATTGAATACAAAAGGCTAAGGAAATTAATTTATAAGATGACGACGCGTAATGCTGTAAAAATATCCAGAGAACTTCAGTTAAACGCGCTGCCAAAAATATTTCGCTCGCTACTCGTTATATTTCGTAAAAGCATAGCTCTTATAGAATTAAACACGTTCTTTCCCGATTCCTTTCCTTTTGATTAAGCCACATTCGCAAAATCATTCCCCGGTGTCGCAGCCGGACAAAAGTGAACGAACGGCAATTCCACCCTGGGTCTATGTGTGACAAGCTGCCTCACTAATGTAAACCCGGGAAGACAATTCATTCCGCTGGCATAATGAACTTGCTTCACGCCAGACGCCTAGACGTGAAAGCAAAATCAGCCACAAATTATAATTTCCCGTCAGGGTGCGCGGTAGACGCAGCCGGCTTATTAGCCCACTCCACCCCGCTGCCGTCTTAAATGAAGCATCCGTCTTTGAATCCCACCTTAAGTGAGCGGAGAGAGAGAGACCCCCGCAACGACTTAACGTCTCGGCCTACTGCCTCCCCGCCCTCCTCCAACTCCGCTCCCTCCCCCCGCCTCGTGCGACTGCAAAATTAATACCGTCTGGATTATTTTGAAACCCCAAGGTTGGTGTTTTTGAGGCTTGAGAAAAATGCAGACGGTTAGGGGATGGGTGGCCAGGAGCAACAGGCGCGGTTCTGGAGAGATCTGGTTGAGGAGGGGACGGTTGGGGATGAGGAGAAGGGGTTCCAGGCGGTCGTGGGAGAGGGGAGGGTGAGGAGCTGAGAAGTGAATTGGAGTGGTGGTGGGGTGAGAAGGGGAGGTGGATGGAGGGGGGCAGGAGTCAGTGTAACAAGCAGGGTAGAGAAACCTCGGCAGCCGAATGTGAAGGGGGTCGAGAGATGGAATGCCTTGGGGAAGGAGACGGAGTGATGGCAAAGGCGTTAACTGGAGGGATCCGAATGGCTCGCTAGCTAATTTTGATGATTGCAACGCGGGACTAGGGTAAAAGATTAGGCGCTAAGGGAATCCCGTGCCGTTTCTTGAAGGGAAAACTTGATAGATGGGTTCGAAGGTTGAGGAGATTAGTTTTTCACGCCATGGTCGGCTGGTTATTTGGCGGAGGCTGCCAATAATTGTCGTTTTTCTCTGTGTAATGTCCTTTTCAAAGCCCTTCCTCGTCCAGGTGGGATTTTTTCTCCCAGATGTGGAATTTTCTTCCAATAACTATTGTACTATAACGAAACATTGGGAATACGCTAAGCCTCCGTAATTAATGGCAAAGTCACCCACTGAATACACATTATTGTGCAGTGTAAAATTTAGGGTAAATTTAGTTTTAACTTAATTGAAAATATTATAAATTATGAAGAAATCCGGAACAGTAAACTGCAAGAAGCCTTAATAGTGAAAAGGTACATCTGATTAATCACTTCGCCTAAATATAAAATGATTCAAAAGCTAAAAAGACAGTGCCGGGAGCCTATGTGGGAGAGGCATAAAAAAGTTTCGTTAGTGTTATACAACTATGGCGGTGTCGGAGTGACTCATTTTGAATTCTCATGTTGCCATTGTGGTATCTGACTGATCGAATGAGTGATATTTTCTTTTAAGATGCTGAAGTAATGGATTAGGCCAAAGGTCAGCAACCTCTTCACGCCGAAAAGCCGGATTTCCTACATGAATTTGTGGGACGCGAATACTAGTATTTGAAGGAAATTGATTTTATGATAAAAATGATATGTAAACGCCGGATACCGTCGGATGAAAATACGCTGTCGCATGTATACCTTTAATCTCAAACTTAAATTTCATAACTATTTAG
This sequence comes from Ischnura elegans, assembly GCF_921293095.1. NCBI lineage: Eukaryota > Metazoa > Arthropoda > Insecta > Odonata > Coenagrionidae > Ischnura > Ischnura elegans. Next base: position 92,795,984 of record NC_060249.1, read on the forward strand.
GAATAAATATACAATTTCATGCAATAACGTTTATGAAAAATTGAGAAGTGTGCGAGACAATTTCAGAATTGAAGTTATATCCTTGAGATAGAGGTAGGTGATTGTAAAAGAGGAATTAACTTATTTTTCTGAGCGATGAAAGGCGCTAATGGATATATATTAAGTGAAAAAGAGTATGCATCTCTTAAAGTGAGAGATAAGCAAATTTCGGGTAGAAAAAAACTTAGGAGCTAGCGAATCTCCGTTGTGTGCTGATTAGAGAATGGAGAGAAGGGAAAGGGGAGTTAAGGATCGGTGGAATAAATTGTCTTCGGTAGAAGTCAGCCGTGTTTTGCAGAAGAGGCGAACTAATTATAACAAAAAGTTAGCGAAGTAAAATGAGGACTTAATACCTGCAAAAGTATTAAGAACACTAAGAAATACATAATGGGTAAAAGTATCCCGCAATACTTTGTCGAGGTGCAGAAATAGTGTTCAAAATGTCGCAACTGTTCACCGGAAAATCTCCGTGTGGGTTGCTAGGTAGTTCTCATAAAAAGTAACGCTGGTTTCAGAGGGAGGAGTAAAGAAGGGTATCAAATGTGTTCACGAGGTTCACGAAGAGAATAATTGGATCTAGCGGTCATAGCTTGAGAGATGAAGGCAGATTGGGAGTTATTTAACTACGAAATTTAATGACTTCTTACAGTTTTCGTCATTCTTAGGGGCGTTTTTTGACCTTAGAAAACCAACTACGACCACTGATTTATTCATCCTCGTTGCTGCTTTTTAATAGAAACTTTTTCGAGAATACTCGGCGAATGCAACACTACCTATACTCTTCGCCCAGCTTTGTGAGATAGTTATACTTCAGTTTATAAAGGGTTAGCTTCTTTGAAACGCCCTCGGATACTGGCCAAAAGATACAAAAATATGGCGGGTTGCGCCCGAATAGAGCCTGATCAAAGTCATAAATCCGCCACCCTACCGCCGTCGGACTTCTTCAATCACAGAAAAAAATAATCGGATGAGGCTTTGGATGGTTGAGCTGACAGAATTGGAACACAACTGCAACACAAATTCTTTGCAAGAAATAATTACGTATAAAATGGTATAGTACACGTACTTACATTATAATGGTCATCTTCTTCCAGATGTTCGTCTCAGTTCCAGACAGCACCATAAGCACCAGCACGATGCACGCACCAGCACAGTAGGTACCTTAGAAGTACGCTTAAACGGAGCGTGTTCAACGGTGGTTAACGAAGTAAATCTGAAAAATATTTGTAAAATTTTCATCACTCTTAAAAAAAGTAGCATCTCTGACAGCAACATTGTTTATCATTTTTACGGGAGGCTTATTTTTTCTATTATCCAAAGTATAACAACCACTGTGTTTAACAAAGAGGCTTAAAGTTGATAAATCATGGTAATAATTGGTTAGTTGCGGCCGCCATTTGAGAAAGTTCTCGAGGAATTAAACAAATCTCGAAGAATAGTATATGTATCATGGATGAGCTGACTGAAGCATAAGCTTTCATCACAAGTTTAAGAGCTCTTTTCACAGCAATGACGGATATTTTGCAGAGGAATTCCGATCCATATTTTAATGCATTGTGATGTACTCCCGCTGACGGATTTGATGAATTATCCTTTCCCTACACAATGACGGATCTAGTTGGGGTCAAAGGTGCAGGTTCCCCACCCTCTACCTACCCGCAATGAAAAATATAGGCTAACCACCATCTACAATAACTAAAAATCCAACAACACTGGAGGGGGTATTCCCTCCCCATCCCCTCAGGCTAACGTGACCCTTTAGTAGAAATTTACCCCCTCCCCCCCCCCGCAACAGATTCAGGTTGTCTCTAGTTAGTCTTTTGATGGAAAAGCCATTGATCTTGAGTGTAAGTAGATGGAGTATATGAAAGCGTTGGTGAGGAGCATTACGAACTAGTTGGAAGATCTAAACGGTACAGGCAGTGAGTAATTCGACTAACCTTACCTCTAGTAGCGTTTTAGAAAACGAGTTATTTGTTTACAGTCTCCACAAACCCATTGTAAAGGGATTAATGCAAATTTGAAGTTTTCAACGTCAAAGCTTTTTTGCCACTCCGTACATGGTATCATGTTCGTTTTCATGACACCTAATGTTTGTCGTTGGAATGCGCCATCTACGATAGAAAGATAGCGCAAACTACCTCACTACCGACCACTCCTTGAATAACCACCTCGAAAGATTGCTTTCAAGCCATCCTCCGTGACAGCTAGAAAGCCTTACCTTTGTGTAGTAAGTTAAGGCAACTATCGGTACGTTTTGTTTTGAAAGGTTCTACGCGGGAATTTATTAGTCCTAGCATTCTATTCGAGAGCAACTTAGACTTCTTAACAAGAACGTTTTATCTAGTTCAGTTCGCGGCTTCAGAGGGTATTACGAGATTATCAAAGAGGAATTTCTATTTTTTACATTTATAAGGTCGTTATGCTGTAATAAGGAAACTGCTGCATGCTAATCTACCGAGTAATTCCTCAGCAACACACCGCAGAGGGTGGAGGCGGCGTGGGCGTGGAGGGAGAGCTGCGATTAATGCACTTGTATACTTTGTCTTTCAGGACAATTTTATTTTTAACACTCGAAAAGTAGATAAATTAGTCGCCAAATATGTTGTTATGCTAATAAGGTCAAAAGAGAAGAGAGGGAGAAAATCACTTTGACCCTCGGGGACCCCAAAATGTCGAGGCCCATGGGCAATAGCCTACTTTGCCTTATTAGTAATTTCACACTCTCTGGGGTCATAAAATCGATTCTGATTAGTTATTTTTAGCTTTTAGATTAGTAAGTTTATTTAGCTAATAGAAATTAATTCATGAATGATTCACTTCTTCGTGTTAATATTAGTAATAGCTGCCATCGGCATCGCGAAGATTTACATTAGATAACCGCCCGAACAACGGGCAAAGGTGAGGATTGGGAACCTGAGGCAAACAGGATCGGGAGAGCGCAAGCTCATGAAGGGGTGGGGGCAGACTTCGAAGAAGAAGAAGGCAGAAGCTCGAAATGAAACTGGGGGTTAGGAATTTGGATTACCGAACAGTAGGAAAGTGACGAGGTAGGTGGTGACCGTTTCGTTTAAAAGGAAATATGGTTTCTCCTTCAAAATATAACGTTAAAACGGAGGAGAAAAGATGACGGTGACATACGATGAACAACTCTGGCACAACATGTTATAAAGGATGTTTTACACGGGGCACGTCATTGCGCAGGTTAGCTCTGAAAACATGTTGACGTTGTGAGAATGCGAGTTTGGAATCAGAGAAGGGGGGCTATTTTGCCGTCTCGCATCCACGCATTCTCTTATGTATTCTAGCAATCCACCGCTTTACAGGACGCAATTTTGATTACGCCTTCGTACATTAGTCAGAATTGGCAATGAACCGCCCCATGTAAAACAGAATTAAGGAGTGCGAGATTATAAATCCCAATCCAAGAGGTCTTGTTGACCCAGGAACATGAAGTATTAACATCAGCGGAACGAAAAATATATTTAAACATTTTTATGCATAAAATGATAGGTAATGATTATGTAATATGTATAAATAGAAGGCATCCATAAAGAAAAAAATCAATAGATAATAAGATACAATTATTTTTACCTTCAATAAGTGTATAGTTGTCTTCTGAAGACAAAGTAGTGGACGAGAAGGACAAAGCATAGCTAGTGCTGTAAAGTGCATGAGTAAATCTGTAATTATGTAGTTCTTCAATTAAAATTTTACCAAAAAAGAGTATCTTGGTTTGCTAAAAATTTTACTTAAAAGTTTCTTAGACAGTCAACTATAATATTTTTTTGCGAAGAACAATAAGTTTCCTTTTGGTGAAACTTTATACTGCAATGACATCATTAGGATTAATGCCATAAAATTACACTTCATGAATTCAGTTTATGATGAACAATGAGTTCTCTGCGCCATAAAAATATTCATATTAAATTTTGAATGGAATACTTTCCCAATACATACTTACTTTAGACCTAATTTTCACAAATTAATAGAAGTTTTCTTGGTAACAGCAATACCTCCATTTTAAATCAACAACCAGAACCAGAACTAAAAAACAAACGAACAGCGTAAATCAGCACCGCGCATGTGAAAGTGAGCATAACGTGAAACAGAAGACTGAATTGATTGAGGATTTGTTTTTGTTAGGTTGTTTTCTCGATGGATCTTATTCCTAGCAGTAATTCGAGCTACAAAGATGTTAACTATTGGAATGATCGGTATACGAAAGAGGACTCATATGACTGGTTTAAAAGCTATGATGCCTTCAAGCACTTAATAAAAGCTTGCGTGTCGTCTGACGATAGGATCTTAATGCTTGGTAATAATTGATTCACTTTTATACAAGTTTCCTCGCTGTTGCCTTCTAGTATTGTAATGTACTATTTTTTCTTTATCATTAGGTTGTGGCAATAGCAAGTTGAGTGAACTCATGTATGAAGATGGATACCGTAATATTGTTAATGTTGATTACTCAGAAGTCGTGATCAACAGGATGAAAGAAAAATGTATGAATATGGCAGGTATGACATGGGAAGTAATGGATATACGTAGCATGTCATATTCAGATGAAAGTTTTGACATTGTTATAGAAAAAGGAACTTTAGATGCAATGCTTGTTGATGATAGCCCATGGCACATCTCTGAAGAAAATTCAGCATTAATTGATACTATTCTTACTCAGGTGAGCAATATATTATTCACATCTTATGAATAATTGGTGGTCAACAGACTCATTTTCTCTCAGAAGTTCCTTATATCATCTTGGTTAAAGGGTCTTCTATTGTTTTCTTTTAGGTTAGCAGAATCTTAAAAGACCAAGGCAGGTTTATATCTGTCACTTTTACTCAACCTCACTTCCGTATACCAATGCTTATAAATAGAAAGTACGAATGGGATGTGGAGCAAAAATCATTTGGTGAATTTGTTCAGTACTTCTTTTACTTATGTACTAAAGGAAGACCATTGAGTGAGTCTCTCATTAATAAATACAAGAAAGCTGCTTCATGACACCAAAATCCAATATCAAGTTGTGAATGGAAATGCTCCCCATTAACACCTATCGATGTCAATTCTTATGAATTATTGGTACATGTTTTTAAATCAAATTCAGTCAGCTTCTTTTATAAAATATTTATTCAAAATGATTGTACACAAAATAAATACAAAATATATACAATAATTGTGTGGGAAACCACATGAAATAACTTAAGAGGTCATAGTGAAATGTTTGGTGAAGTGAAGTCATCAAATGCATGATCAGAAATGGGAATGTCTATGATATTGCCAGGGCAATGCATTTTATAATTGCCTTCTGGCTTTGTTTTCACGTTTCATAAATAATGGTTGCAAGGGCAGTCATGATGCATAATGATTCATTCTTTGGGTGAGATGCTTACATATAACTTAAGTCAGAAGTACTTCTCAGTGAAGTACTTATTAAAATTATTACCATCACAGTTTCAACAAAGTTTTGAATATTGAGCACAGGAAGTTGCTCACAATATCAGTCAATTATTATTTTCTTCCACATTTTGTATAAATAGTGTTTTTTGCAAAGTAAGATTCTATATCTGCCAATGACTTATTTCGGGTCTCTGGAAGGAAAAAGTACACAAAAATTACTCCTACGGCAGAGACTGCTGAGAAAAACCACAGAACACCATGAGGTCCAAAAGCTTCCAACATATGAGGGTAAGATTGTAATGCTGCAAAAAGAATGAAATTCACAAGGGAAAGAATCAAACTGTTGGCAAGGCTGCGCACTTCAGTTGGAAAGAGTTCTGCTGTTAATGTCCACGGAATAGCTAAGAGTCCTGTCATGCTCACACAAACATACAGCAACATGCACACAGCAGGAATTATACTCTTTTTCTTTTGTCGTGTAAATTTGACTCCTTGCTCATTTTCGTGGCTTAGTTCAGTCAATAATGCACTTGAGTCTGAATCATTTTTCCCAATTGAATTGCTTCTGGAGTCATTGACTCCATATGATTTGACGTCTGTTTTTATGTAGTTGACGCCTGCACTACCAAACTTAGAGTGATTGGAATGTGATAGTGGCATAGGTGTGTTTGATATGTTGTTCGGAAGAGTTGGGCTCCATACTGTGGCCTCTCGTGAGGAAGGTCCTACATTGGAAACATTGCCATGCTGAAGAGAAGTGTCGTTCAGATGCTTGAAAGTTGATGCATTAAAGTGATCATCCGTCAAGCTGAAGGGTAACTCTGGTGACCCAAGGGGGGGAAGAGATGTTACCATGCGGCGTTCAATTCTAGAGAAGGTAGCTGATTCTTCAATATCATTGTGATAAATGAATGTTCCCGACACCAACATGGCCACTGCCATTCCGCAAGCAGAAAAAATGCACAAGGGTCTTCTTCCAAATGATTTAAAAAGCCAAATGTTCACCAGCGACATGAAGAAACGAATCATTCCCACCAACACGGAGGCAATGTATGCATTCAGTGCTCCACCTCCCATTTCTTCAAAAACACCAACCTGTTGAGGAAAAGAAAATTTTGCTACAATTAGTTTGTGTGAAGATCAGACTTTTGGTTTCACATAGGTGTGCAATCGATAGATGACAGTGAATTGTATTTATTTACAGCGGTGGGCAAGTAGGGAACCACAGGGGCAACTGTACCCTCTTTTACTTTGTCAGTTTTCCAAAACTATTGTGTACATTTGAATGAATCCATGGTTATCAATGTATAATTATTTACTCTAAAACTGATTGATTAATTCACATTTTTGATATTGTGGCGAAATCTCATTTACAAAATTATGGACATCATCAGCTATTATTTTTTATTATTATTATGTATGCCGGGGATGTGGTTGTAATTTAAAAAAAATCCTTCTCGAAGACTTTTCACATATGTAGGAGGTGAAATTAAGTCTGAACAAACTTCTAAAAATATGTAACTTTTAATACAAGTTAATCACAGTTTGAAGTCGGCTTGGAACAATTACATGCATTTCATCATCAGTATTAGATGGGATGTGTCCCTCCCAGTGGTAATGCCTATGTTCAAGATGATTACTAAATGCCAATAGGATTTGCTCTTTTTCGGCCTTCAAATCTGTTATCCAATGCTGTTATCATTTTCTCTAGACAACTCCTCTGAAACAAAATCTTGGCTACATATTTTTGGGGCATAATATGGTCAAAAGCCATATTTGAATTCATAAGTAATTCTGACTTAACTTTAAAAAAAAATATAATGACAATGTTCAAGTGGGACAGAAGATTAAGAGGAACACTAATGGGAAAATTATTACATATTACATGCCTCTTCGTTTAAATTCACTGAATATCTTGTGAAAAAAGTCCCTTGGGGATGCACGGTATAGACACAAATCATGGTTTTTTAAGCTGTAAAATTTAATGACTGCAATACTATTTACCTTTGCAAAAAAATGATTGTTATTTAAAACAAAGATCAAAGGCACATAAATAACGTAATTTAGCTGTCATTCATTATCAGTCAGAAAAATTTCATTTTCCAAAATTTATACATATATGAAACGTACCTATCCATGTAACTAGCTAGGGTAAAAATACACTCATTTGAGAACTAGCAATGAGGTTGTTCACTTAGACGGAATATTAAAGGCATTTGGTCTGTGGAAGGGAAAGATAAAGTACGGCAAAAAAGCAATGTTCTTCATTCACCTTTTCTCTTATAAATTTATATTGAAGTATGAAAGTTGCCATCTATTTTTCAAGAATTGTTGATGACATCAGAGTTCTGGTTCATTCACATGTTCAGAGAGATCCTTTCATTGATGTAATGTATCACTCATTAGGATGTTAACAACAATGAACCACTTTCGGCCCATGCTCAAGGCCGAGGAAGAGCAGGGAAGTGGTGTTCCATTTGGTATGAGCGTGACATCATCAACTTATTAGCATTCAAAATAGCTCAAAAGTAGGTGAATGGTGTAAATAGGTAGTATTATGAGTTTTTTTTTATTGTTTTCTATCCCAATGAACAACAAAACAAAATCGTTGAAAGAGCCCATTCTCCAAGGAAAAAATTCACCTTTTATTTGAGAAACGTCTTTCCCTCCAGCTCTCCTGTGTTCTCCCACAGTTTTTTTTCTCTCACACCCCAAGCCAAAGTATTGGGTGACAACTGAATGTCACTGATGTTCCAAGAAAGTGATTGATGGTCATCAAAGTTATCCTACGATGATATTACACTTATATCCATCTACTTATGGAAGATATGAGGTCACTAACTGCTAATAAATTACCACCAAGGCCACATTCCTCTATCACCCTGTGATTTACTTTTTTCCTTCTGCCATCCTTGCCCTTGAATTTTCGCACCCTCTTAACTTCAAAGCTCACTATTTATATGCCTCTGTGGTAAACATTCTTATTTTACCTGCTGATGTCTTGCCATACAATCAATGCTGTGGATCAGGAAAATAACTTTTGAAATCCCCTGAATTTTTTTATGATACTCCTAGTTTTGGTGCACACGCTTTGTCATTAAGCATGTATTTTATGAAATTCCATATTTTTACTTCCCTTATGATTGGGAAAATTCAAATTTGGTGAGAAACCAAAGTCAGCTCAATTTGTTTTGCTAATTTTAGGCCTTGTCTATCTGTTATTTCCTATGTTTTTACTCATCCATGGGTCAGAGCGTGAAATCGCTCTTTGCTTGAGTACCCATTCAAAATGCTATCTAGTTGATCATACGTACATCAATTGCATGTGTATGGGATAAATATTATTTGTCATTGATGTTCGAAGGAAGTGTTTGATAGTCATCAAAGATATCCTCCGCTGATATATTGCACTTTTATCCATCTATTTAAGCTGTGAGATCACTATTTATTTGTTATTGAGGTATTTTGCCTTTGCTCAAGCTTTCAATGAGTAAATAATGACTTGCCCTTTTGTATCAAGCCATTCTGAGGCATAAAGCCTTCTTCAATTTATTGACAAATTTTAGTAATGAGATAGAATACTGAAACTGTTGCATGGATGCTCGTGCACATGTGAGTAACATTGTATTTTTTATGATTGTACCAGATATATGTTCTCTTGGAGCTATTTTCTCCCTCTTATTGACCATTCTTTCATCCACATTCCCTTACCATGTGTGACCTAGTTGGAAAGACAATTATGGGATTGTGCATTGTAAGCAAATCTGTATGCATTGTTAGGGGCACTGTTGTGTGCAGTGAGATAGCTTCCACAAAATAGTCACATTTGCTATCTCTTGTATTTGTTTAAGGCTCATTTAGGTGTTAATGATGACTAAGGTAGGAGGGAAAAGTTATTTTATAGAATTTTGTAAGCGATATACAATTTTTTTAAAATTGTAAGTGCAATTATTTTATTAAGCATTGAAACTACCATGAAGTTATCTGATGGATTGGCTCTATCATAAAATCAATATCTTATAATTATATTGGCATTCTGGTCTCTCAAGTTTGTCTGAAAATTAATTTGTAATAAACTGTTTCTTACATGAACGAATTTTCAACAAGGTGAAAACTAAATGAAATACATCCACATAATTAGCTTATGTAATTTATCTAGGTCCAATGGGTCAGGATTAAAAGGAAATTAAGTTTGGGTTGGCATTTGCCGTACTGAGTAATTTACATAGCATCTGAAAGGGATGAAAGTTATGGAGTATAATTTAAGTTGTAAGTGCAAGTAGCCTGTTTTGACTCAATTTTTGGTGTATTAAATCAATTACTTATTAAAAATACTCACTGCATAAAATAGAGTGATGTAGATTCCAGAAAACTGCTGAATGAGGAAGAGAGTAAACAAAATAAACATTGGCTTGTAGCATGTTGGTAGAGTAACTATTAACTTCAAGCTGTGTAACGTGTTTTGCCTTGACTTTGTGGGAGATTTCTCATCATTGGCACATTTTATCTCCTGTTTGCTGCTATTGAGGAGCCCTTCACCTGCTGGAGATTGTTTGTTGTTGTTCAGCATTGTTTGCTAAAAATAAAGATCAGAAGCTTCAATTAATACATAAGCATTAAAAGCGCTAAATCTCAATTTTCAAGCAAGTTTCTGGACTCCCAACTTAAGCAACAAAACTTTTACATCAGCATATGGTTTTTTTGCCATGTTGTTTTTGAGTCAAGAGGAATACCAAATGTGTTTTAATGCGTATTTAAATCACCTCTTTTCGCCGGTGCTCTGCAAGTAAGAGACGAAGCTCTGCCTCAGCTCTTATTCTCCTTCTAGCCAGTTCAATTTCTAGCTCATCATTTGACGATGTTTCTCCCTGCTCTAATTCTTTCATCTCTACAACAGGTTCTAAAGTTATTCTCCTCTCCCTCTGCTTCAGTGAACCTTTGAAATAAAAAATTAATAACTTTTTAATATTCTATTTTCCTTCCAAGCTCGTAATTTTTTAAATAATTTAATAGTTGAATGCAAAAATAATTATTATCAAGAGGCTATTGAGAGGTAATCCTTCTTTGAGTTGATAATAATCCCTAGTTGCTTTGCTTAAAGCTAAAAATAAAGCTTACCTTTCGCTGGTACTCTGTGGAACCAAAGTAGTGCTTTGTGTGCATCCTCTTTTCTGCCCTTAGATACCAACCATACAGGACTCTCAGGGATTGTGCAGAGGGCTGCAAAGCTAAAAAGGTGGAAGCATACTGCTATTCCCGCCACAATCCTCCATGATAATAGCCATCCAAATAAGTAAACCAACAATATACCCAGAGAGACACCAATTGGTCCAGTAGCTGTGAGCATTGGTCTCAGGTGAGGGGAAGAGATCTCTGTTATATAAACTATGCATGGTGTGTTGCCGAATGCTGTTGGAAAAAGGGTAAATATGAAAAGCAATTAAATGGTTTGACATTGATAATTGTAATCCCTTAGCCCTTGTTTTCTTTAGAGTATTGGAGATCCAAAATAACCTGAAAACAAACATATCAAAAGTTTTAATGAATTTAATTTTCATTTATAAATATTGAGTCAACTGTAATATGAGGTTTTATTGTAATCACACTCGAAGTACTGACGTATCTTGTTAACTTACCATTCTGAATTTATTAGAATGAAAAAACTTTGTAAATTTCACATTAATTTTAATAACACGACCAGTTTCATCGCTGTGCGACATCATCAGGTGCATATACAGGAAAGCACGGTCTTAAATACCCTGGGATACATGGGAACGGGTGCTGGACAAGAGGGGGTGGTTGAGTGAGGGCGAGGGAAGGTGGGGGGAAAAAACCCAGGAAGAGGAAGGCTGGGAAAGGCGGTGCGGTGTGTCACACTAAGTCGTTAGGTGGGGGGGTGGGGTAAGGGTTAGGATTGTGGTCAGTAATGACGGGTGTGAGAGGTAGGTTGAGTAATGGGGAGTGGGAAAGGAAAATTGCATCGTTAAGTAGCAACTCTTTGTCATGACGTACCGTTTTTAAAATTTCCATGGACTCTAAGGCGTCCAGCTTGGGTCCTCTTTTCTCCACATGGAGGATCTCCGGCTCAAAAGTGCTGGCATGATTGGTCTCAAGTAAATGTTTGGCGAACAGCGAGGTGGGGTTGTTATTTTTGGTGGGGTTGGTGGGGTTGTTATTAAAATTAATGTGAAATTTACAAAGTTTTTTCATTCTAATATGAGGCAATTTCACGAAGTTACGCCGCAAACCATTCAATTGATTCTGAATTTACTTTTTGCCTGAATGTGAATCAATGCATTATATTTCCTTTTTGGACTTATAAATTAAAATATCATTGTAAAACTTTCTACCACAGGAAGGCTAGTACAATAAAATAGGCAGGTACATACGTAGTTGGGAAACAGGTAGAATGGGCATTCAAAAATGTGAGTGTATATGTATTTAATGTGACAGAGAAATATCCATGAGTGTCCTGATAAAATGCTATAGGTTTTCCCTGTGAATAATAATTGTAAAATTCAGTTGAGGCACGAGATAATGTTGCTGAAAGCCGACATTTCAACAAGTGACATGTAAGAGAGCAAACTTTCAAACTAAAGGTTGGGTCCTTTTGAGTCGATAGATGAGTGTATTCGTTGAAAATTTGGATGATTTTCTCACCTTGGCATCTCTTCAGAAAGTAAAAGCCCCCAAGGAATATTAACCTAGTATTCTTTTCAAGGTGACAAACATTACAGTGTGTTTCCTCTCCATATGGGTGAATAGCAAAAGATCAAAAGTTTTCGTGGGAAAGAATATTTGTAAAAAATTTCCCAGGTTGGGCAACTGGTAAGGCTTTTGATTGCCAGCATTTCAGTGAGTTTAATCAGCCCAAATGACGATAATGGAGTTAGGTACTTGTCAAAATGTTGTCCTTCAATAGCCTCACGTAGTTCTTAACCCATAAGCATTTTACTCAAGCATGTCCCTTTAATTGTCCCCTACCTCTTTTTGCGTCTACTCAGGCAAAATGCATGTACATACATGTCTAGGAGAATTATTCAAATTCTCATAGGTTAGTTGAGTGAAAACGACTGATGGTTATTATTAGGAAATGAATTGATAATCTCACGCTAGACCCAAAATATAATTGGTACTGAACAGTGTCATCACTAGATATGTCATCATTAGCAGTAATAGCATTATCTCCAGGAATCTCTATGTACATTGCATTTTTTTATCATCAAGATTGAAATATTCTTCATTTGTGCAACCCATTCATGATTTATTAAAATCTCTCACTGCAAGTGATTTTGTACTAAAATACTTATGTATTTCAATATGTCTGTAGTTGGGGTACTTAAGGCTCAGAATCAACTTCACTGAGCTACAAGCACTATTCCTCTTTCAATGCACCACACCAACTGAGAGACCACCAGCAGAAACTGTTCGAGAGCCTTGCTTATTCAAAGTAGCTTCAGTACCAGCAGAACCAGGGGCGGAGAATATTTCAGCTGTCAACTGAGATAAAGTTATCCATAGGAATTTAGGCTGAATTTAATGTTATTACACCTATGCTAGAAGTCATGTTGCGAATAAATTCAAGCTTCAGCCAATCAAATTTTAGAGAGGATTTCAGTTGGAGTTGCCCTACAGAAGCTTATGGATGAGTAAATTTCATATGACTTGCTCAATGTGACATAGACATCACATAAATAGATAGTGTTGCAAAATTTAACTTGTAGCTTTGTGTACCACAAGTTAGAATATGATTTATTTTTGTGAATTTTTTAGACTAGAAAGTCAAATATTTTTTCATTCCTAGATCCCTAATAAATTATGAGATCTCAGAATTCTTGCCTATTTGTGTACCAGGGCTACTTCTGGCTGTATTTTCAACATAAGCCTGGAAATTGGACTTTTGCCTCTTATCACTTAACATATTATTCACTGGTCTAATATCTGCAATGCTTTTCTTTATGTGTAAAAGTTTTTGGGAAAATTTGTGTAAGTCTTCAAAACCTTATATGATAATAATGAATCTTGATTCGTATAAACACTTACTTGTTGCCAAGCCAGAAATGAATCTGCCTACAAGAAGCATTGGTAGTCCATTTGAAAAAGCAATGAGAAGCCATCCCAAAGCATATGGTATTAGGGCTACCATAATTGTTGCTCTTGATCCAAGTACTTGCATTACTGGTCCAGCCATGAGGGAGCCAATGGGTGCAATTATTGTTATAATGCTGGCTGAAAAATACAGAAAAATCTGTCATACATTCTTGTTATGTATGGATAGTTAACCGTATTAGTAAGAAAAAACTCTGATAGGTGAATTATTAGCAGAAAAATACTCAATAGCATCAAAAATGCCATGAGTGCATCTTTTTCATTTAAATTGCTTGATCCCGTGACACAATTGTACTTACTTGAATTCAATATTAGGCCTAAGCTAAAAGAAATTTTGAAGCTATGTGAAGAGGGAAAGCATGTGGATGGGGTACGTTTGATTTTGGAGGCAGGGCACACCTTGTAATTCTTTCATTGTTAGGCATTCGAAAGGCGACTTGCTACAGTCATGCTATCTCGTAAAATTAATGTGAAATTTGACATGGTCATCAGTTTTTTTATGAAAAAGGCTACAAATTGTAAAATAATGGCAATTATATGATATGTATATTTATAGGTTGTGTAAAATATGAAATTTGCAATGGAGTATGGAACTCAATTGATTTCACATGAGAATTTAATTTAAAAGAGCAAGGAGCTATCTTATTTTGCACCAATCATACAGTGAAGCAAATGAACTGCTGCTCTATTCATGTAATAGCATGCTCTTCCTTGACCAGTTTAAGGTCTTGCTGAGTCCAAAAATATCAAAAATGAATTCATATGCTATGGAAATATGTAGAGTCAAGCAACCCTTCTCGGAAATTCGATCAAAGAATTGAGTGTCGATATAGGGAGCCAAGCTTAAAAATATGGATACAAAAAGATTGCATGAATTATGCATGCACATGAGTGTACGTGGGTGTTACTTTGCAGGCAACCGCAGTTGACAATAAAATATTTTATTGTAACCCCTTGATATATGTAGATGTAAGGACCATGATAGAGTGTCTCGAAATATCATCAAGTGTATAATTCCCATCTTTTAAAAATTCTCCCCTCAAGCTAGCTTTTTTCACCTGTGGTCTCTTTTACCATAATGAAATACATAAGTCACTTTGAACTTCATGATGAGATCTGCATTTGTGGCTTTCAGATAATAAATGAAATTAGTTGATAATCTTTCATATAAGACACTTCATAGTGCATGAAGTATAGTTAAATTGGTTAAACGATAAAAAAAAGAATTTCCCTTAATTACCTAGCCATGATGCTTCTGTTTTGGTGATCAGGATATCAGAATCAGGTTCATTAAGTTGAGGTAGCAAGATTGCTGAAAATCCCAGAGTCATCCCAACTATTACAACAACAGAATGTACTGCAAGTGCTGCCCATATCTGAAATAAAATTGGTTTTTACCATTATTGCATAATAAGTCAACATATTATAAAACTATTGGCCCCAAATATTTAATCATTGCCAATATATACATTTCTCTATTGGGCCTCAGAAACAGCAAATTATTGTTAGATCATCATTCATTATCTGTAGGCTTAATTAGTTCCCCACCACTACCGTAAAAATTCTTAATACTTTATATGAAAACAAATGCCTTTAAGGTAGGACATTATTTTTAACGTACAAGGAAGGAGTGGGTCATACCAGAAGCATATGGAACATCACACTTATTATCTTTTTTAGGGTAATTACCAAGGGCTTAATATTTTTTTTTTTAATTTATCACATCCCCCGTAAACAGCACATAACGGCCTTTTACAACGAGGGTTTCCAATATTCACAAAGTACAACACAAACATCCATGCCCTGGTTAGGGATCACCTACCCAGGCGGGATTCGAACCCATGACCTACGGTTTGGCAGGCGAGGACTTTACCCCACCGCCACCGAGGCGTGGCCTGCATTTCTTATGTAAGGACCTCTCCAGCACTCAATACCAATCGGTAATATAGAATTAACAAAAGCATAATAAGCGCTTCATATAATGTGGACATAGATTTCTTAAAAAAATAAGATTTTCTTACAATAGATAGCATTTCCGATTTCAGCTTAAAGATACAGTTGAGGACCTCAAATCCAGAAAGCTTGGGACCGAATGGCTTTTGGATTTCTGGATTTCTGGTCTTCATAGTATATTAAGTAAATTAATTAATTTATACATGTGCTCAGGCTCTTGCATTTGATATCCTTATGTGTCCCCGACAAGGTTCTTATAGCATATGTCCATAGTATGCAGTGGCGGATACAGAAAACACTCAAGGAGGGGGCGCAAAAGATACATTGAGTTGCCTTAACTTTTATCGTGATAAAAAATAATCAAGTCACAGGCAGAGTAAAATAAAATTTTAATTAAAGTAATTATACACATATACAAGACGATGCCTTCTTATGATATAAAAAAGTCAATTATGGTTCTGCAATGTTTGGCAATACGGCCGGACCCGCAAGGGAGGGGCGCGCGCCCCCTGCGCCCCCCATCTGTATCCGCCACTGATAGTATGTGCTTACTTCGTACTATCCCAGAACAAGGCTTGGAGATGGTGCCATGAGGTGGCAAGTCAAAACACCTCGCAGAGGAATTTTCAAATGTTCTGGATTTCGGGTTTTCTGGGGTTCGGGATTCCAGATTTGAGGTCCTCAACTGTATATTATTTTCCAGTTTAACCATTCATCAATATTAACTGCCAAATATCTGATATGGCTAACTCTCCCCTTGTGAATACATTTATAATAGAATTTAGTATTGTAGTTGAAACATTTTGTACTCTAATATCACAGATTTATTTTGTTAATTGCTACAATACTTAAGAGAAAATAGAACGTATTTAGTTTTGTGGCTCACATTCATACAGTTGCATAAAAACTTACATTTTTAGTTATTTAAATCAGTCTATATTTGTTGATGAAGTACTTTTACATAAGTGGTTGAATAATAGCACTGAGTTGTGCATGAAAATGTCAACCTGTCATCAAAGTTACCATTACCATTTGGGTAAATAAGGAATAAAATTTGCCCCAATAAAGAGCACTTAGGAAGTCCATAAGCAAGTTTGGTCACTTTCCCAGTGCAGTTGACAAACAAACACTGATAACTACAGCTAAGGTAGCTGTTAAATCAGGCATATGGAACACCTCTATCAAGTATCTCATTACCCTTTCACACCGGAGGGCTTTAGTTCTTTTTGCGATGAAAATTCTTGCCTCAAATGTGTGGCATTCAGCCCAAAAGGGTTAATCTACTTTGCAATATTTTATGATTAACAGGGTCAAATGCTTTTGTTATATCAATAAATAATCCTACAACCTCATTGGAATTATTTAATCAGTGAAAAAAAAATTGCAGAAGAGCATTATCTGTGCATTTATTCATCTGAAATCCGAACTGATTTCTGCTGAAAAAAGTATTCTCATCCAAAAATTCTCATAATTAAATTTTCAGATTTTCTTCCAAAATTTTAGAAAACATTGGTGATAACGAAATTGGCCTGTTATTGTTTAAATCAGTCTGTGTCCTTTTTTTAATTGATGGGTATATATTTCAATGAGTACACCATTAAATCCACTGTATTAGGTGGACCAACGGCAGTTTGTGATTTAGGTGTTTGGTATGATAGCGAGCTCTCATTTAACACATTCAGTGCGGATGACATATATATATGTCATGAGGGCTTTTCCACTCAGGCGGATGACATAAATGTATGTCTTCGGGAGTACGCTTTTCCGCTGGTCACTAGGGTGCTCCGAGCGCGCCTAGCGTTACTTTTTCACCCTCCCGCAGTTCGGGATTGACCTTACACTATTGCAGAAGTGTCCGTTTCTAGTTCTACGTGTTCCTTCATTTTTAGTGTTTTTTTGTTTACTTTACTGCTATTTTTGGAACAATTTGGCAGGTTGAGATTTTTCTTTTCATTTCCTTCGTCACTTTTTCATCATTCTTATCGTAAATATCATAATCATGTCTTACATATGGATTATTTTTTTTTAATTTGTTTTTTTACCTTCATTTTTAATTTATTCATATTTTATGTGCTATCACAAAAATTATGATTAGACTAACTTTTTTATTAAAGATATTTATCCCCGTTTCATACTCACTACATTATAAAAAAATGATCTTAGTACGGTGCTTCAGTTAATGATGTTATATTTGAATTTCTTTTGCTAGGAACATTTTTTATAAATGCAAATTACGTTTATCCTGGGTGATTTTTTTTGGGTCTTTTTTCTACTTTTACGGCATATTTTCTCATTCGTTTCCCTAGGTCAATCACCAATCCTCTATTCATTTTGATTTTATTTCATTTTCTGAGTTATTAATACGTGTTGGGTTAGTTGCAGGTTTTCTTCCTTTTCATAAAAAAATAACATATTAATGGCGTATGCAACACTGCATTACATTATCTACAGTATTGGTCTGTATTTTTTTACTCGTTTATTTGTTTCCTTAGCTTTGTAAACGAAATTGCGGAAAAAAATAGACTCAGAGGTATTTTAAGCATTACGGCATTTAACCATTGTTTATTCCCTTGAAATAGTATTTTTATCTTATTTTTTAATTTATTCATATCTTATGTGCAACCACAAAAATTATTATCAGACTTACTTTTTGTTAATAACGTGTATTCCCGTCTCAAAACTTACTATTTTATTCCAAAATGTTTCCATGCGGTCCATAAGGTCGTATTTTATCCCACACAGAAAATAGATATCTATAGATATCTATATTTTGTCTATTTTCGTCTACGGATAGATGTACACCCATGTCTCGTATAGCGCAATTTCGATTAGCGCAATTTCGATATAGCGCAAATTCGTTCCTCGGGGAAACATTGCAACGCAGTGTAGCCTAATCAAAAATCTTAAACGCTCTCGTGGTAAAACGTGAACTTACGCTAAGTGCACACGAAATTTCTATCAATTTACGCATATTAATATTATTTCTTGCCTCAAATCGTCTTTTTTGTTTATATATTAATCGAAATCCATTGCTGTGCAAGTGCCGAAAGTATTACTCGTCATTGGGTCCAGATAGCCGGCCTACCGAAGATTTATCTTGTCTCCTTAACAGAATGATAATAAATAATTTAGATCGTTAATTAAGCGTGGCGCTAGTGGAAATGAATTTTTTTTTCAGCCATACGGTTTGAGACGTATTTTTGCCGTCGTAGGTTACCGGGCAATTGACTTCCAGGTAGAGGGTCTACGCTAAAGCCTTCAAGGTCATCGGTATTCACGGGCGAGAAATGGAGCGGTGGCCGAGTTGCGCATGAATAGCATCAACACTTAAAAGGGTCCGCTATAGAGTCTCAAGCACAATGGATTCGTTCCCTCCCCGCAGTCTAGGCCTTCTGCGTCTCAGGAATACAGTTCAGCTGAAGAAGGTGATTTAGATAGAGCCATACACAGTAAAAACCAAGAGAATATGGCGAAAAATAGGAATGAGTGTAGAAAAATCAAGAATTTATCAAGAAAAACCATAAACCTAGAAGAGGACTTGAGAGAGGTTAATTGCTTTGAAAATGGAGAGCGTCAAAGCGATATTGCGCGGAAGTTTAAACTCACGATGCCTTATTCTGAATAAAGACGAAGCTAAAATATCAGTGACCTCAGCCGCACCAACTTCAACCAAGCGGTCTACACATACAGAAAGTTCATGGTGAATCAGTGCAAAAAGACGAGAGTGGTAATCGCTCCGAGACATTTAGTGAAAGCTCCGGTTGGTTCCAGAATTTAAACTGCAAGCAGGTATTTTCAGTGTGGCGATATCAGGTGAATCTGCAAGTGTTGATAGTGCAGCCACCACTAAATTTTCTGATGAACTCCAAGCTGTTATTGAAAGTGGCTCCTTTCCCCCTCAACTAGTTTTTAGTGTTGGCGAGACGATATTCTTTTGGAAAAGAATGCATTCTCGTTCATTCATTTTCAGGGAAGGAAAACCTGGGTCAGGTTTCAAGGCATTTAAAGACTGTTTCACGTAGCTGCTAATGACTCGGAGGACTTCAAATTAAAATGATTTATCATTCAGAAACTCCGCTAGCTATGAAATGGCATTTAAAGTAGCATTTTCCTGTCATTTCGATGAGTGACAAAAGGGCCTGGGTGACACAATAGTTGTTTGTAGACTAGTTTGAAAAATCGTCAACTGCCGGCAACGCATTACGATCCCCTGAGAAAGCAGATGTTAGCCCACCCGCACGACAGGATGGAATTTCGAAAGCACGTAAGAATTTTTTTTTAACGTGAATAAAAGTCTTTGAATGTGTGAATACTATCTTTAAAGATGTTTTAAACTATAAATATTTCTAGAAATAATGTTTTCAAAGGCTTTTTATGGGAATATAGATGTTTTAGAGGAAATTCAATACCCAAGACCTATGCTACCAGGAACGCATCCCTATCTTCCCTATGTTAAAACGCTCTCGTATAACGCAAATTCGTATAGCGCAAAGACCCCAAGGAACGCATCCCTTGCGCTATACGAGACATGGGTGTATATCTAATAGTTGCCTATTAGACATCTATTAGATGTGCAGGTGACAATGGCTGGTTTTGGATCCATCTCCGAAAGTGTGTTTTAAAACGCGATTCTTGACCTCTGGAAGCGATTTAACATTTGATTAGGGGACAATTTTTTTGGTCCCGTACTCGAGTGATTACGGACTTAAAAAAATTTGCGACGCGTAGAACCATGCCTGGCGACTATGCCAACTGTATCTATATTTTGTCTATTTTCGTCTACGGATAGATGTATATCTAATAGTTGCCTATTAGACATCTATTAGATGTGCAGATGACAATGGCTGGTTTTGTATCCATCTCCGAAAGTGTGTTTTAAAACGCGATTCTTGACCTATGGAAGCGATTTAACATTTGATTAGGGGACAATTTTTTTGGTCCCGTACTCGAGTGATTACGGACTTAAAAAATTTTGCGACGCGTAGAACCATGCCTGGCGACTATGCCAACTGTATCTATATTTTGTCTATTTTCGTCTACGGATAGATGTATATCTAATAGTTGCCTATTATACATCTATTCCCACACGGAAAATAGATATCTATATATTGTCTATTTTCATCTACGAATAGATGTATATCTATTAGATATCTAATAGGCATCTATAGTAGATCTATAATAGATGTCTAATAGGCATCTCTAATTGATGCCTATTAAATAACTAATAGGCATCTATAAGAGATCTACAATAGATGTCTAATAGGCATCTCTAATAGATGCCTATTAGACATCTATTAGATATTTAATAGGCATCTACAATAGATGTCTAATAGGCATCCTTAGTAGATACCTATTAGACATCTAATAGATGTATCTCTGTTAGACATCTATTAGATGCGGTTTTGGATTCATCTCCAAAAGAGTCTTTTAAAACACGATTCATGAGCTATGGAAGCGATTTAACATTTGATTAAGGGACAATTTTTTTTGGTTCCTTTATACTCGAGCGATGGCGGACTTAGAAAAATTATGCCACGCATCGAACGATGCCAACCATGCAAAATGCATGACATCAGCAATCATCTGTTCCCCCTAGCTGCTGTTCCTCCTATTAGAATTAAGGTGAAAAGTACTAATAAACTTAATCATCATAATTACATAAGATTGTTCTTCCCTTTACTGATAAGGGGAGACCACGTACGTTGCTCTGCCTTTTTCAATGCCGTATTTTTTATGGCATTTGAAATGGCGAGCACATCTCTGAACCGATAGTGGTTCGATGGAATGGGCCTTAGTTAGGCTGTAAATAATTAATTTCCGAGTGGAATTTTTAAGAATTGTTATATATTTGCAAAATAGCTATTCCCATACAACAAGTTCTGTTGGTGTAGTGGTGAGCGCGTTTGGCTATAACATGGGGAGCACAGGTTCAATGCTATACATTGTGTTTTTTTTTTATTTTTTGCAGTTTTCATTTTGATCATACAGCGACGTGGTTTTCATTAATGTTATTTTCATCAAGCGTAGGCATTTTTTTAATAGATATTGATAAGTCTAGAACAGATAAGTAGATATCTAATAGACACCTACAGTAGACATCTGATAGATATCTACAGTAGATATCTAATAGACATCTACAGTAGATATCTAATAGACATCTACAGTAGATATCTAATAGACATCTACAGTAGATATCTAATAGACATCTACCGTAGATATCTATTAGATTAGCTGCCATTTTGACAATAATATATCTAATAGATATCTACGATAGATGTCTATTAGATATCTATTTATCTATCGGTAGATATCTATTAGACATCTAATAGATGTTTATTTTCCGTGTGGGAAAATGATCTTAGTACGGTGCTTCAGTTAATGATGTTATATTTGAATTTCTTTTGCTAGGAACATTTTTTATAAATGCAAATTACGTTTATCCTGGGTGATTTTTTTTGGGTCTTTTTTCTACTTTTACGGCATATTTTCTCATTCGTTTCCCTAGGTCAATCACCAATCCTCTATTCATTTTGATTTTATTTCATTTTCTGAGTTATTAATACGTGTTGGGTTAGTTGCAGGTTTTCTTCCTTTTCATAAAAAAATAACATATTAATGGCGTATGCAACACTGCATTACATTATCTACAGTATTGGTCTGTATTTTTTTACTCGTTTATTTGTTTCCTTAGCTTTGTAAACGAAATTGCGGAAAAAAATAGACTCAGAGGTATTTTAAGCATTACGGCATTTAACCATTGTTTATTCCCTTGAAATAGTATTTTTATCTTATTTTTTAATTTATTCATATCTTATGTGCAACCACAAAAATTATTATCAGACTTACTTTTTGTTAATAACGTGTATTCCCGTCTCAAAACTTACTATTTTATTCCAAAATGTTTCCATGCGGTCCATAAGGTCGTATTTTATACTTTATTAATAATTTTAAAATAATTATTGCAAATTACGCTTTTTACATAATTTGAGTTTTTTCCTAATTTTACGGCATATTTTCTCAGTCATTGCTCCGCATCAATTACTTGTCCTCTGATCATTAAGGTGTTTTCATTTTGTAGGTCATTAATACATTCTAGTGTTAGGTACATATGCAGTCTTAATTTTCATAAAAACTAAGGTACTAATCAATACACTCCATTACACAAATGGTACTATTTTGCTGGATAATTTTTAAGGCTCAAGGTTGGAGTCCCTCCCTACCAGCGGCACTCCCAGAGATCATTTCAACTTGCAAATGATATTTTCTTTGAAATAATCCTCTCATAGACGGAAATCCTTCACCAAGGGCCTTCACTAAGGGCATAATGGATTGGAAGCTGTTGGACAGGGAGAACTGGAAACTTGGCTGGGCCTTCTTCTCCACATTGGCGCAATTAGGGTTAATACGATTTCTAACGATTGGAGGTCAGAATTAGTGTGAGTACCGATATTCGGGAGAAAATGTGCCGTGATAGGTTTTTAGGAATGATGCAGGCTCTTCATTTCTCCGCTGACCGTGAAGGCATCCGTAGGACAGTGACTGCAATTTGCCCAGAATGTGAAGGTCAACCAGGGCTCTATCTAAGGCCTTGCTTTCAAATATATCATAAATATTTGTGAAAATTTTTATTGAAATGTTTCAATTTTGCAATAACTGTGAGGTAACATAGATTTAAAAAAATGTTTATCCCATAAATTTATATTTTTCTTGCCGTTCATTGTGTGTTCTACTTCTGTGACTTGAAAAAATTAAATCTACGGCTGTTGAAACAAAAAAAAACACGTAAAGACTAATTCCAAGATATTTCCGTCATTAACCTAAGGAATCAATGGTAGAAGAAGTATTATAAACGGAAATATGAAAAGTTCACTCCTTCATACAAGGCAAATTGCATGTGTGTAATGCGGGTTGCGTGAATTGTCAATTACTGGTGACGGGTGGCATACATGTATGTCATTAGGGTTTTTTACAAATTGCTTGAAATAGAAACAAAAGAAATTGAAAATTCTGTTGTATTACTTCCAAGACCACCGTTATGAAGGAAAATCACCCATCCGTCACTGGAGGTTTCGGTGAAAATATCATCCGCATTGAATGTGTTAAGGTGCATCTTGACCAAACTAATATTAGAATATTATGTTGTTAACTGGTCACCTTATTATGATACTAACTCAATCTTGCTTGAACATGCCCAAAATAAAGTTCTCATATGTATTAATTACAAATTAGGAATATCACAGTCTGATTACAATACTTCATATCATTTTTTTTCCTTTTCTTGACCTTGTTTAATATATAATATGTATAGTATTTCTTGGAGTTTAGGTCATTTATAAAATTAGTTTCAGCCAACGTTTCGATTTATTTTTTAAATCATCTTCAGGGCTATGTAAGAAAAAGTGTGAACAATATAAAATACAGAGAATAAAACGATACACAATATTTATGCATAAAAAAGGTACAATCGGGTTTTTTTATACAATATAATTTAAGGAAATATATATATAAACATATACATAACAGAATGGAATATACAAAAAAAATTTTTTTGTCAAAATAACCCGATTGTATAAAAAAACCCGATTGTACCTTAATCGCCCTTAATCGAAAGATTATTACTCCTGGAGTACGTATTTCACGCTTCTAGATTTTTAAATGACGATATCTATTTTTTGCGATTAAATGAAAAGTGAAAATTTTCAAGCACGCGAAAACGCGACGCGTAAGTATGAATGTCGGGAAATCTCTCCGTGTGACGTATTTCTGGTTCCCGCTGCCACCCTGTGAGGTGACCTTGAGGCGAGGCTTAGTGCTGATACGACGCAGGCTGCTAGCGAGTAGCTGAGTACCCTGCTGGCTGGTAGCGCTTGGCTTAAATAAGGATAATTAATACCTTATCAAATGAAGAAAACTTTCCGACCTTAGCCAGTTTTAATAAGTGATTATTAAGACATGTTTCCCTGAGCTCTGCGCCTCATGCATGCAATGGTAACCTCAGACGATGTATAACTCCTATCTTCTCGTATAGAAACTATACCATTTTTCCGAACTGATGGCGGCTGGGTGGAAAATAGCAAGTAGCCAATCAGAAGCGCTGCCCCTTCGACCTCTCCCTTCCCCTCCATCCCCTTCCCTTTTCCGCTCCACTCCCCTCCATCCAGCCGACCGGCGTTGCCAGCCTTGAGAATAACGGTACTTCGGGGGCGGCAGAAGACTCTCGGATGAACGCTGAGTGATTCGATTTGGCAACACTGCTAGCTGGAGAGCGATCTGCACAGCACGGAGTTCGGAGAGAGACTGCGGGCTCCTACACACTTTCTCCTGTCGCTCTTCTGTGATTGGCTAGAAGAGTGGGTGGGTTTCGAGCACGCTCAAGGTCAGCCGCCGTCAGTTCGGAAAAATGGTATAGGTCCCTGTGACGTCACGTGGAGTGGCATCGCATGTGCGCCAATCTGGCCCTTTTCAAATAAGGATAAAAATGGACCATTGCCTTTCGTCTAAACCGGTAGTTCTAAAACGAAATAATTTGTATATCATGAATACACTAGTGGTGGGTAACGAATCGCAATCAATGCCTTTCGTTTTCCTTGATGAAGGATACTACCCTATTAGCAACATTTCAGATTTAAAAATTTTTCAGCTACTTAAGTTTATTTAATACGTCTAGATTTTTTCCCAATTCTTAAGATATATTTATATCTTAGAACCATAGAGAGATTATGGGGGTTTAAATAGATCGCAGCTGTTGAAAAGGCCACAATCACGAAAAAAAGTGAAATATTTCGGGCCGATATATCGGCCCCTAGCAGTTTTCGCTTAACCGATATATCGGCCCAGTGGCAGTAAAAGGGTCAAATTTTATATTATTGTATCTACCTACATGTTTTATACATTGATAAATTTTATACATTGATGTGGAGTCCGGTATACTTTTTTAATGGGTTTATTTTATGTGCGTTTATTATTTTCTATTGTCTGTCATCTATGAAGTTATATGTAAGAATATGGTCAATGAGTTATCCCGAAAATAAATAAACAAAATGATAAACTTCTGTTTTTAGATAGAAGCTTAAAGTGTCAAATCCTTTGAAATTCTTGGGTATCAAATGCATTATTATATTTTTCACTTGGTAGGAATAAAAAACGGAAACTAGCTCCCATATAGTATCACCAGGAAAACTATCAGCATAACCATATGAGTTATGTGTGCTATCAGAACATGCCTCATTTGCTTGATTTTTATTTCAAAATTTGCTTAAATCCACATTAAAAATAATACATATTTCTTATTATTTCAATTCAAATCTTTTTTCTTGGGTCCCTCTTGGAGGCCGAAGCCCCAAAGCAGCCTCTTTCCGTGCCTAGTGCTAAATCCAGCACTGGTACTCAGGACTTCTTTAATTCGATTCTTTTCTACCACAGTTTAATTTGCAGAGTCAATCACTTGAGCTGATTCACTAGTTCATTGCCTGTCACTCATCTATTTCGTTGCTAGTAAAAGTAATTTCTTTCCTGATCTATGATTCCTACCATCTCTTCAAGTGTCCTATATAAAATTATAGCTTGTGATTGTTGAATATCCTGTCCTGCCCTGTAAATCGCGCAGCACCTATCACTCCAGGAGCTTTCACTTTACTTCCATCTGATCTTGCATAACCCCATACATGTCTCTTTTCCTTTTCTCCATTTCCTGTTTAATTCGTGGCAAAATAGTTCTCGGAGTATAGGTCAATGTACGTGATGCAAAAAAGTTTTAGCCAACATTTCAGTTTATTTTAAATTATCATCAGGGTTTAGCTTTGCACATATCGATTGATAAATATATGCAAAGCTACACCCTGATGATAGTTTATAAACTGAAATGTTGCCAAAAATTTTTTGCATCACATACATTGACCTATACTCCAAGAACTATTTTACCATGGATTAAACGAGGTCAAGACAAAAAGAAAAAAAATTAATTATTTCCTGTTTAATATTTTTAGATTACATACCCTAATCATTAAGCTCCATGTTCTTACATAAATCACTGTATCATTCATTTTTATACATCCTAGAAGTATTCTGGTTTTCATTTGCAATTGCTGCTAAATCTTCCCAAGGATTTTGTGGCTATAGAGGTCTTTCTTTGCCCAAGATTAGATGTGATACCACCTATTCCTATACCTATCTCCAATTTTGTAATTCTATGATATCAGAGTAAGATACAAATTAACAATTTTCTCAGATAATAATATTAACAAATATTTTATAAGTGGCTGGCCCTACAGCCCTAATAAGAGTGGCTTTAATTGCTACCATCAGTCCAGATCTGAAGAACCCCCTCCAATGGCTCCTTAAAGTCATTTCTGCATGCTATAATTGACATCGGCAGTTATAAGCTAAAAATTGATCACATGCAGTGGCATAGCCAGGGGGAAATCCAGGGGGCCCCCCTTCGAAATATAAAAGCACAATTATTTTCCTTCGTAAAAGAAAACAAAATATTGAAAAATCATGAATTTGCAAAATATTTATTTAACTAATGAAGTTTTTTTGATTATA
This sequence comes from Ischnura elegans, assembly GCF_921293095.1. Classification (NCBI taxonomy): domain Eukaryota; kingdom Metazoa; phylum Arthropoda; class Insecta; order Odonata; family Coenagrionidae; genus Ischnura; species Ischnura elegans. Next base: position 92,823,032 of record NC_060249.1, read on the forward strand.
AAAAGTGCTAAAATTATTTTAAAACCCATTACTTAGTACCCTGTTTTTCAAAAATTTTCCCCCCTGGTTTTGGAGCCCCCCAAATGAAATTCCTGGCTACGCCACTGATCACATGCTTGTTTTTTTAAATTGTCACCGGAAGTTTTGTGCTCTCAAAATCAAAGGAATATCTACTTTTAATGTTTATCATAAGAAAAATTAATGTGCCTTTGGGCACATTGCATAATTTATATTATAAGTATATACATACTTAAATATAAATACCACCTTCAGCACTGAGGATAGCGGATCAATCCGCTGAAACGTCTGAACGTTTTTTTGTGAGTGTCCCCTTTTTTACGTGTGTCTATGTTTTTATTAGTGCAATTTTTGTTCGTTCGCCTCGATCGGCCACATACTTATATATTATTCTGTATATATAGTATATATATACTTATAATTATATTTTAAGTATATTATTTATTATTATAATTAATAATTTTAAGTAAATTGACAATGCACAGGCCGGGATGGCAAGTGAGGGAAGAAGGAAGTAATTATTAATTTATTCCAAGCTTGGACATCGCGACCTCTCTGAAACCCCGGGAAACGTTGAATATCACAGCATGATAAAATCTCACAATCAGTTTAAGTTAATGCATAGTGTGTATAAGAGCTGAAAAAATAGGATGGGAAAAATAACTGTAAAGCACCAGGTTTTCAAATATTGAAATGAGACCGTAGCTATAAAAACTTTGGGGGAGAGGTTCACTGGGAAAGGGAGAGGGGAGAGGGAAGTTTGGAGAGGGAAGTTCATTAGAAGGGGAAAATATACCAAGATGATGTAAATTTCTCATTCATTTTGCAGAAGTTAGAACCCTTCAAATCCCCCACCCTCCACTTGGTAAGGCCTTGACTGAAAATGAAGTTGTAATAGGGATTCTAGTATTAATATGAACTATATAGCTAGAGGTTTACTTTATATTAATATTCATATTTTTAAATATAACTATAGCCTCTAAATTGGAATTAAAGATGATTAAATTACTTTTCTCCAGGTTAGCTTAATTGTGAGGATGTACATGGTATTTACCTGTCTGATAGCTCCTCTGATGCTTAACTTGGAGTCCATGTAGCTTGTTGTCAACTCCGGTGTCAGAGTTGTATTTGAGCCTCCCAAACTGGAAAGAAATTATTTATTAAGGTGAGTATCAAAGGGATTGTACAAGTTCAATATCATCATAGCATATTTAAAAACTGAATCATCTATTAATGATTGCAAATAGTGGTGATATAGGGATTTTGGAGGCTTACAGATGGAGAATAAAAATCTATCAAAATTAGAGGGTAATGAGAAATATGCATAAATATGAAATTTACCAAGCAATCAGCAGATAACAGTTGATCTCTCTAAACATTAATTGCGCTTTGAAGACAAGGATTGGGTGCATGTACATGCTTGGGGACTTTCCCTCACCTAATGGACTTAACTTTCCCGGGCCAGCCCTCCTAGCCAGCAGTACATCCTGGAATTTCCTGTCGTACTGCTCATTTTGTATTGTTTCCTTATTGCTCCATGCTGTTAATTTGTCTATGGCAAGTGACCAAATGTTGGCTCATCCCATTGTAAGAAAGAAGGATGAGGTGCCTCAGATTATAAGGGTTCTTTCTCTGCGAGCGATAGGGGAAAAAATATTTCTTGCTTCTCTTTTGCTTGCATTTATATACAGGCTGCATACGTATAGGCTATGGATTATACTTGAATTTAATTTTATATCTTCGTACTTTTAACAAAATCATTGAGCTTGAAAATTCTTGAATACTGTCTCCAGGAAGTGCTGAGAATTCCAGTGGCCTCATCTGTGTTGGAATCCATCTTTCTGAGGTCTAAAAATGATACAGAATATGTTTACCCAAAGAAAAACTCCCTTTCTTAACTATTTTGCTCGAGATTCTTGGAAAGTGAACTGTTTTGGTTATGGGAGGGAGTTAATTATGATTTCCTTCCAGTTTAAGCCTTTAAGCCACCAGTTTCTATTGTATAGGGGACCTGTCCCTCCAAATATTTTATATATAAGATGTTACCCCCAGGGAACTTTGAGGTCAACATGAAATAGCGTAATTGGCATTTTTTCCTGATGCGGTATGAAATGGGGTGAAAAATGGTTTAAAATAACAATTTTAATGATTTATTATTTTAATTTCCGGGGGAGACTCTCCGGACCCCACTTCCACCAGGTAGCATTCCACTCCCCTAGACCTCCTACATGTCCATCCCTTGCAAAGTTTTACTGCAATCGACGTCAATGCTTTTAGCATGGGCTAAGTCACGTTGCAGCAATTTCACAAGCTTGTCAAATTGACTTCCTGATATACAATAGCATGCTGAAACCACTACTAATTTATGTGTCAATGGCATAGCCAGGAATTTCATTCGGGGGGGGTCCAAACCAGGGGAGAAATTTTTTTAAAAACAGGGTACTAAATAATGGGTTTTAAACTAATTTTAACACTTTCCATTTATAGAATCGAAAAACTTCATTCGTTAAAGAAATATTTTGTAAATTCATGATTTTTCAATAGTTTGTTTTCTTTTACGAAGGAAAATAAATCGAGTTTTTATATTTTGCAGAGGGGGGGGGGGGGTTCGCACGCCCCACCCTGGCTACGCCAATGTTATGCGTCACTAGTTTTGGTTTATGGCGGAAAAAACTCCTTAAATAAGATTCAAACAACGGAAAATAAACTGATCCGGAAAATCGCCGGGGCTCCTTGGTTTATACGAAATGAAGGCACTCCTGTCCTTGCTGAACTAAAAGCCAACCTAGTAAACTTCGAAAAATCTCAGGCCGCTACAATTAATAGTACTATAGCAGATATTTGACACTATATTCCTGATGAAAAAGACAAGCATAAATCGCCCAAACATGCTTTCCTTCCCCATCATCTCCCCTCCCCGTAACTCTCCCATCTGCCTCATTGTGACTTACCTACGCATGATTTATAATTCCTGAAATGAAAAAAATTGAAACCCGCTGTAGACTGCCTGGGAATTGCGATTATATGGAATAGGGTGGTTTCCTATTATTTATTTATTGCCTTGGCGCCAATCTGGCCTTTTTCAAATGAGGTTAAAAGTGACCGTTGCCATTCGTTTAAACTGGGATTTCTAAAACCAAATAATTTGTATAATATGAATACACTAATGGTGGGTAAGGAATCGCAATCATTGCATTTCGTTTTCATTGATGAAGGAAACTACCCTATTATCTGCGTGGCGTTATCAAATTGACTGTCAGTATCGGTGGAAACCATACGAAATACCGCAAGGTCGACTCCGAAAAAAATATAGAGACGACTACGCTCGTCTTTTGGACTTTTGAAATTGATCTCACTTCATGTTTAGGCGAAAAAGTAGCCAATAATGAGAGAGTGCCTGCCCACGTGGGGTCGTTTTCCTTTCAATAGGCGCGGTCGGAAACCCAGTCAGCACAAGAAAGCGGCAGATTAGATATTGTGGGCCACAATCTTTTTCCTCTAGACCCGGCAATGGCTGAAAGGCTCGAGGGACGGAAGAGAGTGATAGGGCAACTATGGACATCGTCGTCATCTTGAACTGCCGAAGAGGCATTTGGATGGCCTTGACCCAATTTGAATTCTCCCCACAGCGACTTCTGGCGGTCCAGTGAAACTAGCTCCTTCCCTATTCTAATGGTCATTAATCTGAATTATGTCCCGAAGGTCGAAGTAATATCGTTTCGTTTCATAGTGGCCAATATGCCGTGTTAGATACTGTAAAAGGTTGAGTGGCTAGTAATGAAGTAAAGAAATTTAATCCCTAATATGTATTACTTTTTGTTTTATTTTAACTTTCAGTCGTATTTTTTTTAGTTTAGTCGTAATCGTATTCTTTATCACTTTGAGTAATCATCGTTTCATCATGGTCATTATTATACAAAGCAGGTCATAGCGAGCGGGGGGCGGGAGTTGATAGATTTGAATCCCCACTCCCCCGAAACGTTTCTGAGAAACGGACACAAGTGCAACTAAACTTTATCTCTCCCCGAATTTTTTTCTAACTACGCCTTTCTGCTTTTGAGTTTCCTAAACGAATATGGCCAAAAATTTCCATCCATTCAATAAATCTAGCTTTGATGGTGTATTTTTATTGGTTCTTCGTTCTTCATCTCACATTTTATCATTCAAAAAATTATTTCAATCATTCCGGTTTTAATGTTAATTGTATGAGAAATTAATCAATCATACAAAATCCCATTGAAAGTATTTGATAGTCAAAGTTTGTGAAAGAGAAGGATTGCTTAAGATTTCGCGTACCTATTCGACACCGTAAATATTGGTGAATAACAGTTTTGTTCTGAGGGTGTACATTTTTATGCTACAAATGTTCATTTGAGACCCAAGTCTTTTTTCTACTTCCATTCAGCAAACTTAAAATATGCTAAAATCACCTTTGAATATAATATGTGAAAAATGCGATGAATTGAATAATTGCACTGAACTTGATCTGTTTCAAGAAATAAGCAAATTTTGTAAAAGTCTATCAAATATTGTCGATGGAATGCAATGACCGAATTTAATGTCACTGGTAACTGGTAAGGCTGAGGCTTTTTATCCATATCTATAATTGGATAACCCGAATGTAATGAGTGTGCTATTCAATTGTAGTTTTGTGCGAACACAAAAATAAATAATCTGTATATATAAAAGAGGATGTATGTTTGTCTATCCGCTATACATTTCCCTATGGCTCCACGGATTGCGACAAAATTTTCTACGTAGGTGCATCTCACACTCCCAAACCCAGTAGTGCTACTTTTGGTTGCGTCCTTTGCGTCGTTTTCTCATTACTGTTTATTACGTCGCGTAATGCAACTTCTGCGGTTGTACATCCTGCCGGTTAGGCACAACTCTTGACACACTCAAATGAAAACACAAAAATCTTTAATGATCTTGAAATCCAAGTTCCAAGTTTCCCTCTTCTCTGGGTACTGTCCTTCTCGAGCAACGCGGGGTGGCCTGCTAGTAAGTAAATAAATGCGTACAGGATAGAAATGGATAACACTTTCAGGTAAAACTTGACGAAGTACTCTCATTTAAAGGAAATACGCCTTTTGTTTGTTGTTCCACAGCTGCAGAAGTTCCAAGTGCGTGAATGGTTCTGGGTTCGACATCACAGGATCCTCAAGTTGGCCTCTAAATATGTTGTCATTCGACTCGCATTTGAATGGGTCTACAAAATTCGCAACTCGCGTCGCCGACGGACAAAGTGATCCGAGTTTCACATGGAAATATGGTGTTACCAGGGGTACGAACCAAAAGTTATATACGTGATGCTGTGATCTAATAAATTCATAATTCTTAAGTGCTATTCTTCGCAATTACAAACTTCACACTGCAAAATTTTGAAAAAGTGTATCGCATTACTTTCATCGCCGCGCCGCGGACATTTTTGAAAACCGATCAGAATGCGACCGAAGTGGCAACGGAAATCAGCCTTCAATGGGATGGAATTGGGCCTCCTCCATGCAGTCCTCTTGCTCTTTGGAATCCAGCAAATATGCAGAAAAGTTTCTCGGGTTTTCCACCGGTTGATGTTCTCCATGTCTCCCAACGTTTCGAGCAGCGACTTGCTGTTTATCCTCAAGGGATCTTCTGAATGATTTTTCTTCAGAATGATCTTCATTCAGAAGATCCCCTGAGGATAAACAGCAAGTCGCTGCTGGAAACATCGGGAGATGTGGAGAACATCAACCGGAGGAAAACTCGAGAAACTTTTCTGCGCCTGATACGCCGGGGAAACCTAAGGTCATACATCCAACAAATGTCATCGCGGTTCAAGGTGGCCCAATGAGGAGAGCTGCAGTGACCTCTATTGCGAGATCGTGAAATTCACGTGCCTGTTCCTTGGTCCGCTGGGTCCGCGGTGAGCTCTACTCTCACCTATCCTAACCAGGCTTAGGGTTGATGCGATAAATGTTTTGACCTTCAGAATTTTCTTGAAAATATTTCCGGAATGGACATCATTTTGGAATGCTGATGTAAAGATACCCTTTAAGCCGAAATAAATAAATAAAATCTATTCCTGCTTAGACTCAGTAATATCAGAAAGAAAATAATAATTTTGTCTGAATAGAGAATTTGAATTTCTGAAAACGTCTTTTAACTAGTAAACGAATGAAATTTTTAAAAAAATTTCCTGCAAAATGTAAATCTAATGACTTGTTTGTGGAGGCAAGATCGCCATTTCCTTACTCTTGACTGCGAGACCTTGACTTATATTTCGAAGTTTTTAAAATTTCATCTCTTATCGGATACCAGCATTTTTTTTCTTTTTCACAGTTGTATAGCAAATGTATCATTCGGTGTCAAGCTGTCTGGGGAAAGCAAATTTATTAAGTTTATGAGGCGAGGAAAATTTCTCAGGGATTCATATAAAAAATTGATGGAATTTTACAGTCGAAATTATAAAATGGAGTTTAAATGATTTAAGTGACCAGATAAATGAATTAATTCTTTTGACGGTTTCTACCCATTTTCACTAACTTTAGGACATAATTCTGTGATCACGGCATTTTTCTCCTTAAAATTAATTATTTTACGCTCTTTTAAGTACGTACATGGATAAAATGTTTACTGTTGGGGTTAGACTCTCTCATATTTTGATTATCATACCGAAAAAGGTGGACGAATAGTGTCAGGACGATATTTTCCGGAATGAGAATAAATGAAGCTCTGAATCTTGATTCCATAAGTTAAAACTGAATTTGAAACTTTTAGATTACCTCTAAATTTATGGAATAAATGCAAATTATAATTACACGCAATGAATGCAGACATAAAATCCTTGTGAATTCTCCTGGTAACTCTCAAGGTAAGACAAATAATAATTCTACATTTCTGGGAAGAAATTGAAACCCCATGATATTTCGCTTATGTTTCAGTATTGAGTATGATTATTAAACTTCTAGCCTCGCACTGGAAAGAAAAAGTTTAGTATTTCCTTCTCAGCAGCTCCAAATTTATATTTGATAATGAGCACTGTATTCGATTGGCATTTCTCTAAGTGTGTTATAATTCCCCAGAAAGTGGGTATTCTACGATCACTGGAAAAAAATCACGCACCGCATTCAGGTTTACTTAGGAATCCATCATCTGTGATATATGTTGATGAAATTGGGCGAAACCAACGAGATAGCCCCACGTAGACTTTTTCCTTTGTTCTGCGCCATTAAATCGAAATTGGAAGCTATGACGTGGTAGAAGGACTTCATAATAGCAATGAAGAGACTTTGTGACTTCTCGAGTTTATTTAAAATGGAAAAAACCGGTTTTGGCTGTCAAGCCCTTTTCAAATAAATTATCGAATTAACTTTTGTTTTAAACTAGTACATTTCAGAATGTACTTGAAAATGGCTTAACAGCCGAAACCTGCCGTTCTATCTTATATCTATCTATCCTATCTTATACATGTATATAAAAGGGGATTTCTGTTTGTCTGTCCGCCATGCCTTTCCATACGGCTGCACGTATTGCGACCAAAGTAAGTATATACTTGGATCTTATGCTTTCGAACCCCTTAGGGCCCTCGCGCACTGGCAACTTTTACAAAGTTCAAATAAAACACACGGCATTGACTGTGGCCCCGCGCACGGGCGGCTTTTTAGTAGCCGCAACAGCCGTGTGTTTCATAGGGACTTCCTCAAAGCAAATAAATAGTTGCTTTGTAAAAGTTGCCAGTGCGCGGGGGCCCTTAGTGCTACTTCCGGTTGCGTCCGACGCATACTTTTGCTTGTTACGTGACGTCATACAACTTCTGCGGTTATGGGTACATTCTGCCGGGTAAGCACACCACCGGACACGTTCCATGAGAATCCATACCTAATGGGATTCTGCGCTTAAGTATGTATTAATCCTCTCGGTGCAAACGTTTTTGCTGAAGTATGCGTTCGCACGACGTTTTTGGTCCACGCACCTACGGAAACATAACGGAGCGGGGTAAAAGCTGATCCCGTGCACGGAATACGGAAATCGTTTTTTTTTTAATTCTTTGATGTTCGATGCATTGCGCTCACCATTTTATTTCAATTTTGAGTCAAACGTAGGAAACTTTAGGTCGGGGTAACCACATATACCGTGACCGTACTTGCTTTCGTTCTATACCTAAAAGTCCGGCTATGAGACCAAGGGGACTGCATAGCCAATTACTCCCATAGAATGATTATATTATAGGCTGATTTCTGTTGTCATTTCAGACGCATTTAAATCGGTTGTCATAAATGTCCGCGGCTCGGTGATGAGTGCAATGCGATCCACTTTTTTTTCCAATATTTTGGAGTATAATGATTGCCATCGCGAGGAATAGCATTGAAAAGTAATGCATTTTATAGATCACGTTATCATGTGAATAAATTTCGGTTTATACCCCTGATTTTACCTATTTTCCCCGTGAAACTGGTATTAATTTTTTCCGTCAGCGACGCGACTTTTGTAAATCTATTTAAATGCGCGGTGGTTGACGACACATTTAGAGACTGACTTATGGATCCTATTTTGTTATATTCGTGTATGTGACCATGAATTCCAAGTTCTCAGTTTCCCGCTTCTCCTTCCTAAGCAACATCGGGTGGCCTGCTAGTGTTAAATAAACTGTGGAAGTCACTAAGTCTCTTCTTCATTGCTATATCTTCGTCATATAGTGAGGATCTTTGAAGATTCCAAGCGCGAGTGTTGACTCGGCAGTTTAGGAAGAAGTGGAGGCCAACGATTGAGTGAGTTGACCTTGCTCTCATCATACTGGAAAAATGCGGAGGTGGATAACACTGTCCGATAAAAATAAACTGAGTAATCTTTATCAATGAGAATTCGCCTGCCGTTAGTAGTTCCGTAGCAGTGGCGCCGACTCCATTGGGCCTGAGGGGGCCCGAGCCCCCTCAAAAATTCGTTATGGGTGTGAGAAAAAAATGTGTCAGGCTTGTCGATTTCCCCCGGAGTGTCCAGATATTGAGATTCGAGTTATCAGAGTTCTAATTTTGATCATATGACTCTTCTAAAATGCTTAAAAAACTTAAAATTCACTACTTATAAAATTTCCCGATCCCGTTTGGGCCCCCCCAATACTTTTTGTAAGTCGGCATCCCTTTACCGTAGCTATAAAAAAAGTACCACGTCACTTTCGTACAAAAATGCGAACGAGATAAAAAATTATCTACCCATTCCGCGATTCGTCGTCTTATTGGACTGTGAACAATTTTTGCGAATCATTTTCAACATAAAAGAAAATCTGATGGGCAAGAAACTTGAGAAAACCTTTGGAACCCTTGAGTGTTCTATTCCGTTTTCAGTAAACTTTGGCATCATTGTAATTTTTTCTATTCCTGGTGGAGAATTTTTTTTTTACACGCGGCATTTTTACGTATACGGATTTTGACGTTCAACTAATCATCCCTATTCTTGAACCCTTACTCGGGCGTTGAGAAAACAACACGTAAGTCTTTATCAAATCTATTAATTTATTCTTGGTGATTAAACAAGAGTTATTTGCTTGAGCTTTCAATTTGAAGAGGGACAGGTCACGGGCGCTATTTTCGCAAGTTTCCACTATCCTTCTCCTGCACCTGAATAAACTAGGGGCTTTGGTTGAGTCTTAAAATACCTCTACCCTTTTTCAGTCATGCTGATCTTTGAGGTAATTATAACCGCATATTTCAAATATGACTTTTTCATTTATTTTTATAGATATTTACGCATTTAGTTTGGTAAATTATATAGATAAAAATAACTCGTTAATATGTAAATCATAAAGGTGAATTCTTTTAGGGGCTCTGCTGCGTATTTATTTCCGACCGTCATCGAATGCCCTTGCAGGTGACAAGAAATGAATAACAAGGAATATGCGAAGTTCTTTAACCTTTATGGCCCCTAAAACAGGGAAATCCGACTCGCGAATTTATGGCTTCAAGGTAAGAAAATAAAAAATATATATATGCTTGCTCTTGACCCAGATTTTCAGTCTTGTTTACTTTTTAACATTTTTCGGCTGGCGCAAGAAGTAAAACTGCGATTTAAATTGTATGCAAGTGTATAAGTTATTCGTTGAAATATGTTACTCTTAAGATTATATAGTACAAAAACTTCCTTCACGTCTCATAACTCATTATACGATTGACTCTAAATAAACGGGCAGAGGTATATGGCTGCTACGTATCCCTGGATTTAATAATCACCAAATAAATATTATGTTCGTAGTAAGGATTTCGTTTTCATTCCATCTACGAAATAGTTTGTTGCCGCTGTGAAATATATTTTTTGCAGCTTACAATCAATGGTTAAATGTTTAATAAATATTTAAGCATGATGCTCGTGACTAAACCATATCCGCAAATAATGGAATACTCTTGGCTCATCCCTGTTATATAAAAATCAAGCCAATTAAGTTCAAAAGAAGCAGCGAAAACGACTACCATGTCATCCAATTACTCAAAAATATCTCACAAAAAATAAACAGAAATATAATACAAATATCACTCTTGTATTTCATGTGATTTGTCTGATTTTTACAATTACGGAGTTCACTGGATTAATCGGGTACAAAATATAAAAGCGGCTGTACAATGCATGAATAAGGAGTGCTTGGATCATTTATGATTTTATTTCCGCCAAGGTTTCCATCAGGAGAAAGTCGTTTCGGAGAAAAGGAAACAGGAATTCCGTAGCCTGAAGGAAGCTGGAGTATTATCACCGAACTGATTAGCATCAACTTATGGAAAGAATGATTATAAGGAGACAAGCTTCGGAAATGATGGAAAGCAGCCAACTCTCCATGGATTTGAATACGGCACTGAAGCAACAATAACAAAATAACGGAAGTTACCAGCATATCCGCTAAGAGAGACGTGTGAATGACGAGATAAGTGAATGAGGTAAATGACAGCTGACGTGTTTCAATCTACTATCTTGTTTGCCCCTGTAGTTGAAGCTGAAAAAATATCACTCAGCGACATTTAAATAAGATACCGGAACTAATTTAACTTCAAGGAAGCTGTAAGGATCGCGTTCGGAAGAGCATTCCAGCCATAGAGGAGTCGATAGAGAGAGGAAGTGAGGAATAAAGGCAGAGGGGTAACCACACACCTATTCCATAAATGTTTGCCCTTTACCCGGAAGTTACAGAAACGAGAAATACGTTTCACTTGTCTGTCTTCCGTTTCGAGTTAACGGTTAGAAGTGACTGAGGTCGTGAAAAGGTAATCATTTAACGTCTTAGTTGTTTTGATAGGCTATATAAATATTTAAATTACGTGAAATTTGAATGTCTAGTATTGTGGCGCTTAAGCATACGTTTATTATTTAATGTTATATGTTATTTCCTTGAGCCAACGTCTCATAAAAGGTTGGTATATTTGATTCGCAATGAGTCGGATAGATGACATTAATTTCGTCTGTACTTCCGCAATAGTAATCATCAACAACTTTTCAAAGGTATTGGGATATTCACTAATTACTAAATTTAAGAAATAATATGTACAAACTATGTTTACTACTTCATTTCACTACCCACTGGCGCGATGCATGCGCGTAAAACTTCTTCACCTTGATTTCGAAGGCGCCTAATATAATGATATGCCGTGAAATGTTACGATTCCGCGATTGTTTTTCGATTGTCATTTATTACTGCTAATGGTGATTTGGATGCAGAAGTGCTATAAATTATTAGAAAAACATAAACAAGCTGGTGATTTATTTCGAACCTGCCGGGTAAATGTCAGTGCAGCTCATTTTAAATATTACCGGAAATACATTCCCTTTGACCGGAAATTGAATTACAGCCCTTCGTTTTTTCTTGTCACTGAGGAAGATCACCACGGTACCTATAGATTAGTTATTACCACTTAAAATTTCCTTGATAGTCGCGGTTCAAGGGTTGCTAAGTACTGTGCTAAAGGAATGTCTGCGGTTCGCTGCATGGTTCAGGATAATTTTTTCTTATTTTGTGATTGCAATCAATGTGAACAATATTCATGTTGGCTTTTGTTTGTGAAAACTGAATCAACTGAATTCTTTCCCCTCCCTACATGCTTCAAACATTTGCCACGCGAAATATTTCTGCAGCGTGCGTTTGAAAATTTTCCAGGAGTCGGTAAAAATTTGTTCAATTGCTGCATATTTTCAATTACTAATTCAAGAATTCGTTTACTCCGGTGGATGCTTTGGATCGAATACTATTTTTTTATGACATTGGACTAACTTCCGGTTAAATAGTGTATTGAAATGAGTGAATAATTGGTGTTATTCAGCCTACGATTTTAATACGACCCTATAGGGTAATGCAATGGCAACTTGTTAATTCCTGGCGTGCGTAGTGTTCGTTACTTTCTGCCGCCATCTCTGTATATTTACACGACAGCATCAAAAATTAACCAAATTCCTGAAAAATTGAGTTTGGACTGGAATAATTTCGATGTTTTAATATTATTTCATAATTTAAAGGTATTAATTTAATTAATTGTTGCATTATTAAATAATAGCTAAAGTTAATTATCTCCGTATCATTCAAAAATCTATTATCCAGTCAGCGATTTTGAGACTTTGACTGATAACGGACAATTCTCTTGTGATCCCTCTGCCGTCCTTTATATGTAAAAAAATCTGTCATAAACGCCCGAAACATTATTTCAGTAAACGAGATAAAAATGATATGGTATCAACTGAGATATGCCCTCTTTAAGCAAGAGTTTGACTTAATAATTAATTAGTTTTATTGCATTGGTCTATCATTGCTGAAAGAGCGAAAAAATCACCTGTAACGAATGTTTTGGCAATTTTAAAAGTTTTTAAATGAAATACTACCACTCGAATATGCCGCAGATGTTTAATTATTTAATAATAAGTATACCTTAATGGCAAAACGTACCGTTTCCACGTATATTTTACTTAAAATTGGTTTCTCTTAAATTTTCTTATTCGTTTAAAATTTTTAAGCATTACGACGGAAAAAAAACAAAAAAAAATCGATGAAAATTACATACTATCGACTAATAACTTAGAGTGGGAGAAGGGACAATTAGGTTATGGAAACCCTTTGGTAATATCTTTGCTTTCTTTATTGACGTGGATCTGTCTGTTCCCGAGTAAAAATAATAAAACCAATAACTTTCTAAAAAAACATCATCTTGTATTTGAAATTTATTGGTAAATAAAATCATGTCTGATTGGACTTTGATAGAAATTATTTTCATGGCGTGACGTATTTAGGGCGAACGCGATTGTTTATGCTGTAACGCAATTAAAGTATTTTATCGTGCACTGAGGATGATAAAAGGAGAATTAAACAGAAATGGCGAGATACATAAACGTTTTTCTATCTCACGCACACATTTTGTAGCGTTGCAAATTTACTGTCTCAAAATTTCATTGCAATTTAAAAGCTTTCAAGGGATTTTACAATTATTTTTAAGAATAATGAGAAAGGAGCCACACGGAAGATAAATTCTTACTCCGCCGCAGTACAAGAACCATGATATTCGTAATCCAGTGATATATCTTGCTAATCTGGCGCGTTTGAATTTACCCTATACGTTGTTTACCCACTCATATACTTATTGGCAACAAAAAAATGCTCAATTTTACGCCTTAAAAACCAAGGAAGTCATATTAAAACGCTTTAAAAATCATTTTTATTTTTCAAATGCTGGAATTCGCTTTTCCTTCCGTTTAAAAAGTTCCACATATTTCTGTCAAAATTACTTTTTCGCTTATGCGTTAAGATTCCCGAAATTTTTTATATAAATATTTATATCAGTTTTCATGAGAAATCAAAGCGCAATGCATGGCTTTTAAAATATTCCCTAAAAGACTTAAAGTAGTATCGGAAATAATTTAGATTTAAATACAGTATTGAAATGTTCTGGTTTCAATCCATTGGCTCGTAAGCTCATATTCGACTGCTCGCGCAAGCTATAGCTGCGTAAAACTCCTGAGATTATGTAGTAAGGCGTGCTGAAGCGATAAGAACGGACGTAGGGTTGACAAACAGGAAAGTTTCCGTCCGATGCGTCGTGAAATGTTTCCTTTGGCTAATGAATATTCAAATCCATGTCAATAGATATCGATGACTTCGATAAATCAAATCCAATGCTGGAAATTTGATGAAAATTACGCGTATTCGAGTCGTGCAGCTCTTCTGATTAGCCTGCTGCGTTGCGTCTTTCATTTATCCCGCCATATCGCCCGGTGACCAAAAAAAAACAGTGACCTCGACATTGCCTGCTCTCTCGTGCGTGGAATCCCGCACGCAAGTCTATTGCCAAGGTGGTCCGATGGCGTCATGGAGTGGTAGCAAGCGCCGAGAATTCGTTGTTTCAAAAACAGAATACTTCATTGAAAGACTCTGAGGAACGGCTCTTTGATCATCCACATAGCACATTCGTATCCGCAAAGTCGGCACGGTATTCTAAAGGTGAATTTCGTGAAATTCGAAACCAAATTCCTCTGAAATATTCATTTAATCCCGTATACTGATGTGTGGGAACTTCAGAGAGGTGGCACAAGTTAAGGACTACGGGCAAATGAGAATTCTTTCGACATCTACACAGGTAGATTACATGTACATAATTCTTAAGTTCAGGATTATTGAGTTTAAGTATAAATTCGTTCATATATATATTTGCCTAAGTGTTTGCTTCCCGTAAGCCCACTTTCATAGTTTTTCCTTAAATTATGAAATTGTTCTTATTGATATACAATTTCATAATAGAATACAGCGAGAAGTGGATACACTAGGAGTTCAACGTTGTAGGATATGAGGATTAAATAAATGAAGAGAATGAAATTTTATATACATTCGTGCCATTGTAGACGGAGATATATTTGGGAGTATAATGTAACAATTATGAGCACACTGAACTTACGATGAGACATTAAAGTCTCGTTGAATAAGGAGAGGAAACAGCAAGAAAGGTTAACCGGAAGGTATACCTAATGATAACCGGAAGAATACGCTTGTTAAGTGATGATGAATGCAAAATCGAGGGCTTCGAAGTATTTAAATGATTTGTTAATTGAAGACCTGCAGGTGGTTCATTCACTTAGCGATAGCTCGGCAGATATCAATGGTATTCCGGACACATACACAGACGCCGCACTTCCGAATTTTGTTTTGCTACTCACTCCATTATTGCTCGTGCCTCGTAATCCTTCCGGCCGCGCGTTTCTGGTCCACTCTCCCGGCCTCTGGTATCAGCATCGGTCCGAGTTCCGCCTTGCAAAAAAGTTCCAAGTCCCTTGTGTCACTGTCTCACCACAACGAAGAGATCTTTGCGAATAACAACAGAGCTTCGCCAGTTGATTCGGTTCGAGTTAAGCTTTTAATGTTCCGCGATAACCCTACGGGGTGGATTATCTATACTCCCATACGCCTCCCCTCCCCCTTTTCCCTCCTCTCCTCTTCCCATGATGCTCTCCTGCCTTCTTCCTCCCCTCTCCTACCTCCTCCCCCCTACAACGCACTCACCTCCCCGCCACGCCGCGTCTCGCCTCCTGTGGTCCGGTCGCCCTTCTTCTTATACGAAACAGCGTCGAAGAAGCCTTTTATGTAATCCTTGAGCCGGTGGGAGAGCCGCCGGTCGGCGCCCTTTACCTTTATCCGGGAAGGACTGGGGGCCAAGCGCCGACGATTTATTGGCTTCGCGGGATGAATGGTTCTGAGAATTCGCGGGGCCAACCTGCTCGCGAATTTCCGTCAGCGTGCGAAGAGAGGAACCCTTGGAATGTCCCTGACGAAAGGTCGCCTGCGACAATCCAGGAAACTTAATTCTGAAGTTTTTTCGCTGTCGTTTTGGTCATGTTAAGGACGAGATTAACGTTTTAAAAACTGCTTAGTTTCAATGCGTACCGTATTTCAGCATCTGAGTGTGATCATCAGGGTCTGGGGTCAAGTTATGTGCCAACACCATGCTGAAACTCGGGGTGTAATTCATGTGGACTGAAACGAAGTTATTTTATTATCATGAACACTCTGTAATTCTACTAAGCTGAGCCGAAGGCGATTAATTACTTTAAAGACTAAGCATTAACCTACAAAAGTTATTCCTACATCGGCATATTTTCTGAGCGACTACTTCTTAGTATTTAGCCACCAAACACTGTTGATGCCCTTTCAAATATAAAAGTTACGAATAGCAAATGTCTTCTTAATAAATAGAGTCTAATTTAATAGAGTTAAATTTGGGAGAGAAAACTGTCATTTATTGTGAACAGAGCAGGGGAGAGGAAGTGTTGGAGAGATTACTGAAAATTTATGGTAAAAGGTTGTAATCTAATACAGGAAAATTATGCATAGATGGCAGGTTATTAAAATGGAAGTAAGTTAATCATGTGAAGCATTCTATTATTATGCAAGTCGCAGGAAACATTCATGAAACGTATGTTTTCGATAATTTTTTCCCTCAAGCGTGTAGTAAGCAATTAAATATCGGATTTAACTGAAACAGGTCGAATACAAAACTGATTTTCTTGCACATTCATGCAATAAATATCCATTCCATAAGTCTAATGATGTAATGAAATATTTATCCATCTGCTGGAATTTTACACAATTGATATCGGGTAATTTATGTGCAATTTTTCGAAAAAAATGAGCATGGTTTGTGGAAAGCCAATGTATTTACTTATTTATAAAGCCATGGAAAATGTAAATTCCCTACTATAATTTGGCCTATTCTTTTCACGCGGTGCTGAAATTCCCCGAGACGGTGTTCACGATTTGTCCCTCATGTCCTTGGATGAGCGTTTTTCCTGCCCAAGGTCATTGCCGAATGCGAGCGAAGTCAGTTCGGATTATGCCTTTCAATGGTATAGAACGCTGATGCATGTGATTCCGCTTGCCCTTCCAAAATCATTTCCAACTCAATCGGACGGACCTGCATAATCTCAGGGTTAGTATTAACGAGAGTGATTTTCCGACTTCTGCGCATGCGACCGAGATGGATATGGGATTTTTCAGGGGATGCAATTATTTCCTATCTTCTATTCACATAAATAAAATCTTATGCAACACATTTATACCTACTTGTAAAATATTGTTATCTGACTTTTACTGCTATAGGTACTTTTATAGCAATGAGGAGCTGTGCGACATTTCATATTATATGGTATCGAAAAACGAGGTGAATTACACTGAGTTAAATTTATATGAATGGAGGGATTCAACCTTGAATTAATTGTCCATATGATAAGTAACACTGGAATAAATTTATATTTCATCAGTAATCCTCCGTAATCACGTGATGATCTGATGGGCCTGATTACCTCAAGTTATCGATTTTGTTCTTGAGGTGTTTTTTTCCATGGAAATGGTATTGCTAATAAATTTTTGATTTACGAAGAAGAATAAGCCCCAGTATGCTAATTAAATTAATCCATAAGAATTTAATATTCTATTTCCCATGGCAATAGTGATGTTGGGATTTCATTGCTGGTCTCAGCTTTTAGTTTCTGCGAAGCTGCCTTGAGCACTCCTAAGGCAATAAGTCATTTTCTCTCTGTGCAAAGTATGCCGTCAGCTACTCTGGTCATTACGGAAACACCTAAAGACACTGTGACTTTTTTTTTCTAATCATCCTTCACTGTAGTCCACAAATTGACCAACTAAATGAAACCTCCCCAGTAGGCTTCTTTTCTTACCTCATCCTTCGGTTACTGGTTTTAATTGATGAACCGTAGTCATATATTTGGAAAATTGACAAACACTCCAAATCAAGGTCCTGGATCAAAAGAAATGTTGAATCGTGGAAACTATCCGTGATTGGGAAATTGTTTATCCGTTCTAAACTTAATATTAAAAATTAAGGATAGTCAGAAATCCATATTGAGTTACTCCATATGCTATTTCATTATGCCATGTGAGTGAATGATATTTTGCACATTTCTTATGGAGTTCGGAATAAGAGACGATAATAGGGTGGTTTCCTATTATTTTTTTATTGCCTAAATCGAAAGATTATTACTTCTGGAGTACGTATTTCACGCTTTTAGATTTTTAAATGACGATATCTATTTTTCGTAATTAAATGAAAAGTGAAAATTTTCAAGCGCTCGAAATCGCGACGGGTAAGTATGAATGCCGGAAAAAACTCCGCGTGACGTCGTTCTGCTTCCCGCTGCCGCAAGTGAGGTGACCTTTGGGCGAGGCTCTGAGCGCTGATCCGACGCAGGATGCTAGCAGGTAGCTGAATACCATGCTAGCTGGTAGCGCTTGCCTATAAGGATTATTAATACCTTATCAAACGAAGAAAACTTTCCGACCTCAGGCAGTTTTAATAGGTGATTATTAAGACATGTTTCCCTGAGCTCTGTGCCTCATGCATGCATTGGTAACCTCAGACGATGTAAAACTCCTATCCTCTCGTGTAGAAACTAGGTCCCTGTGACGTCACGTGGAGTGGTATCGCATGGACGCCAATCTGGCCTTTTTCAAATGGGGATAAAATTGACCATTGACATTCGTCTGAACCGGCATTTCTAAAACCAAATAATTTGTATATTATGAATACACTAATGGGGGGTAACGAATCGCAATCAATTCCTTTCGTTTTCTTTGATGAAGGAAACTACCATATTGGCCCAGGCATAAAGCGTGAATCAGGTAGAGCTAAGTTCAACTCTCTATTTGTCACAAAAAACACTCATCCCAATGAAAGTTACATTTAAAGGAACCGTGCCATTTATGTGCGTTAATAGAGTTGTAGTTGAATTTGTTTCTGCAGTCTGATACTTATCCGCGAAGTATAGACGTGCCGTCTCCTTCATTAACGATACCAAATGCAGTCGTTACAACTCAAACACACGCCGATGCCCTTGGAAAACTTTCTCTTGAGCTCTGGAAATGTGGACGTGCAGCTCCTGCCAAAGTACACTAATGGGGGGTAACGAATAGCAATCAATGCCTTTCGTTTTCTTTGATAAAGGAAACTACCCTATTCACATAACGTGATATGACATTTTGAATTTTTTCCGTTGTCAATGACTCAGAGGATAGCAATTGCTCATTTTTTGCTCCTATGCAGTCTATTCTAAGGAAATAAATTATCTGCCTCAGCACTAAGTTTTGCGCTCATGGGTGAAGTTTGAGTGAATTACTGATGAATAAATGAAGCCCTAACAAATGTAGCAAGAATGGAGTTAAGTAACGGTAACCAATTTGATAGCCCTAATTTCATCGCTTCAAAGAATGCAGGTGTGAAGGAGTTATCATGATAATTAATCGTAAGAGCTAAACCATTATGAGTTCTACACTTTGAAGGATTTCATTTTGTTTATAATGAATAAAGTTAAATTAATAGTTTTACATGGCTGTTCATTGATTGATTTTTTTTAATAATCCCAAATATTCTCTCAAAACCCACTTAGGCTCTGAGAGAAAGAGCGTTAACGCTTTGTGTTTTTAATGCTTTAAAGAGCAGGAAATAATTTTTACAAATTTCTCGTGGGATGCATTTATTTCCTATCTGCTATTAACATGACAAAAAATCTTTGGCAACACATTTATATCTACTAGTACTATGTTGTTACCTGACTTTTTATTATACTACGTTATTTTTACAGTAAAGAGGAGCTGTGCAACACTTCATGTTTTATGGTATCGGAAAACCGGTGAAATTTATAGGTATTAATGAAGTTATAATACCTCGAATTAAATATAAATATGATAAGTAATACCGGAATAAATTTAATGTACGGGACCTACTAGTCTAGTAATGATTAGGCTGAGCTGTCGTGGAGATTGGTTAGTTGCTGTGGCAAGAGAGTTGACTTCCCACCCCGTGGACCCGGATTCCGATCTCAGTGGTGTAGAAAATTTTTCAGAGACAGCCTTATTTATGTATCAGGTATTAATTTCTGGAGGACACTACAAATACAGCACTCCGCCCGTCGGGTGGGATGATTATCCGTGATCTCTTTAGAGTCTTTCTTTAAGAAAAGGTTAATTCCCTTAAATAGTGCAAATATTGCATTTGATAACAAATTAATGGCAGTGTAAATGACCAGAGCCAAATCAGAAAACTACGAAGGACGAAATTAAATGAAATTACAAATCATGAAATACTTTGATTAGACAAATCGAGACAATAAACAAGTGGCATGTGGACAAAAAATGTTTTCTATACTAATTGTTACATAAAATTGTTCAAAGAGGTCAACAACCATTCACATAAAGAGACACATACAGCATTTCAATAGCGTAACCAGGATTTTGAAATTGGGGGGTTTAGTGGAGATTTCGGGACTCTTCCAAAATACCCCATGGCAAAGGGGGGTCAGTTCTCCTCGGAAAATTGTGGTCTTTTTTCATGTTGATAATGTGATTTTTAGGTCTCAGGAACAGTAATTTTTTTAACGAGTATTTATTAAGTTATTTATTGAGGGCATCTTACTCGTTTTTGGTGCCTCTTTTAAAGGTTCAAGGAGGGGAGGGTTTGTAACCAGGAACCCGGCCCCTTGCCTACGCCACTGAGCATTTCACCCATATCGAGACATTTACTAAAGCGGTCACTCCAAACCACTCTGGTATCATTTCCTATTGCGATGACACCTTTTACAGTTTCTTGAAGAGCACTCCAAGTTTCTGTGAAATTTACCGTCGCCAAGTTTCCCTCCACCCTTCCTTGCATACCTTTCTCTACAGCGAAAATGTGCTAAGCTGTCGGTCGCCTCCTCCAAATATCGTAACTAACTGAGCCATCGTGAGGTGAAGTAAAATTTGTGAATAGATAAGCAACTGAAGACATGTTGCTGACCGGTCACCTTCGAAGTTCTAATGTATGCATGGATTTATGTATTATTATTTCGACTGCGGCGAGGATCGAGCGGGCAAATGAAAAAGGCCAAAGTGCAAGGGACTTGAGGTCAACAGCTAGATATGAGGGTTGTCGAGTCCGTGAGTGACCGCTCCGGACGGCATGGTGAGTGTTGGGATGAGGGGGAGGAGATTTATACTGAGGATAAATTGAAATGGGGTCGAGAGACCCTCGGAGGGAATAAAGAGCGCGTGGAAAATGATGCGTGTGGAATTACGAGACTAATACTACCGGACTGCTGCCGTCAACACTTGCGTATTGGAAGCGGTTATGTGAGGAGTAACAGTGGTGCAGCGAGGGGGGGGGGTTGGGGGTTAAAACCCCCCCAGAGCTCAGAGGAATGCTTAAGTTTAATCCATTTTACTTAATTGGATTGATATTAATAATAGAATAGTGTAAGGATTAAAAAACATACCTTAGAAAGCCTCAAAACTCACCATTTTGAACAAGTTATCTTAAAATTCCGAAATTTTTTAATCTCGCACCTACCGCTTATCCTGGTGGTTATTCCATATCCCCATAACACCCCGGTATTGGTTGCACCTAAGCTCCCCCCAGCCTTAATTCCTGGCTGCGCCCCTGAGGAGTAAGACCGGTTATTGTCACGCGATCAAGCATTTGTACAGTGCTGCAGCAATTTAAGAGTAACTATAGGTCTTCTTTCTTTCACTCACCCCGTGCATCATCAATAGTTGGTATTGATATATGAGGGAAGGGCTCACTCCGGTATAAGTCACTGGTGTGTGCTAGCGAGTTGCATACCCACATTTTATCCCATTGTTTTGCATTTAATATGAATTAGCTCCCGAAAACGATTCACGATATGGAAAGATTGAAACTGTTCTAAAACATACTTTAATCTATGAGAATCGGTCAAACTTTGTTTGGTTATGCCGTAAAATATATAAAAATTTCAAATTCCCTATTATTTAACTTCATCGTTCCGAAGCTATTCGCAAAAAATTGAGGTACATTAGCTCTTCCATTGTACAGGGGCTTGAGTCCTCAGGTAAACAATATATGGTCATTTTTAAGAATTTTTGAGGAATAATGGAACATAAACACGGATAAACGTTAAAAATTGATAAATATTTGCTCAAAGAATAGGTCAAACTTCATAATTTTTCGACCATCATTATAAAAGTGATTAGTCTCATTTGTTTTAAATCGCATGATGCTTCAATTTCACGATTGAAATCTCCCTCCCAACCTACCCAATGCACTTTTGAGATAAGTTGACTTAACGCGTTAAAACTTTCTTTTAAATAATAGTTAATTGCATTATTCTTCGAAGTACCTCTCGTTAATAGTCCATCCTTCTGTACGCTTCTAGCTATAAACGCATGCGGCGCAAATTATGAAAATCTACTCCTTTGCCGTTAATAAAGTAGGTATTTCCATTGATTTTTAGATTGATTGATTGATTGATTTAGTATAAATGCTTGCGCCCTGTAACTACTCGTTTTTGTCTCTTTTTTGGGATAGATAGACTATCATTAAAAAAATATTTTTGGATACTAGCTAATGGGAGTGAGCTGTATTTATTTAGGAACTTCTTTAAGGTTGCATATCTGGAATACGTCACCTCTCTGATGAAACATACGTTTGAAGCATTGAAATATTATAAGAAGGCATTGGTGTAAACATTCATGTTTTTACCCAAAATTCCCTCCAAAAATCACGTGACGGTTGCCCATTTTTTTTTTTTTTTGGGTTGCCAATCTGAAATTCCGGATTATTACCCTTATAAAACATGCAATGAAGAATTGAAATATTATCAAAGTGTGTTGGTGTAAACATATATTTCAATTTTCACTCGCAATTCCATCCAAAACATCATGTGACGGTGGGAGTCGAGGCGTATTAAGCAAGGCTGCCGATGCAGCTGTTTCCATTGATCAGGAAGATGGTTTTCCTGCGGCACAGTGCCGTTTCCCTACTGCTCTATTTGAAAAAAAATCCTACACGTATAGAGTGCGCATAGCGAGGGAACGGATCCTCCGTGACATGAGCATGACTGATCGTGGGCGTTTAATAAAGCGAAGACTGGAAAGAGTTCATTCGCTTGCACGCAAAACGCTTCGTCACGTCCTCTACGAGGTGGAGAGGGTTTCCTCACGTAGAAGCACTGCATTCGGGATAACTCAAGAAGAGATCTCCCTGTCTAGAATCGCCGTTTCAAGTCGTAAAAGTGCTTTAATGCGATGTGCAAGCGATAGAATTTGTTTGCGTCGGACATGCGTTAGTAAAAATGTCAAGGAAAGTGACGTACGCGTATGTCCGTACGTTACATCAATAAAAGTAATTGGAACATTGATCCATTCATATCTGTTTCTCTGTAAATAAAAGTTCAAAAAAAGCTGTTTATACAAAGTGCAATTTGGATTGCTAATTTCTTCGAATATTATTTTCTGAAATGCCTGAATTCTTTATCAATTCTTAAATTACCCTACTTGTTCCTTTATTTATTTATATTAGTTTATTATAATTGGGTCGAGCTTACTAGAATTTAAATTATCGCTTCAGATTTTTCTCTAATTATTCAATCACTCAGTTGGCGTCTTAAGATTGCCATATATTACGTGAACATCGAATCCTTTACGTTTAGGTCATAATGTATTTTCTTTGATTCTTCCCACTTGGATTTCAAAAGCCTTTTCTTTAGTCTTCATTTGCATTTTCTTTGTTTGCTAATGGTGTTTTTTTAAATCATGAAGATTAACATTTTACCTAATATTTCGACAATTGTAATAGCTATTACTTTAAATTTAAATTTTTTTATGTTCTTAAAGTATTTTTTTCCTTCGCTTAATCATCGAAAGATGTAGATCATATTGAAAATCCTGTGCCATCACTGATGATATATTGAGGAAAAGTAACCCTAATTGCCATATGACTAGCGCGGTGGTGGATCCAAATTTGGCTCACCTCCCTTTCATTATAAAAACACATCGTGGATATTCTGTTATTCTAAGGTATAAAGTAATATGTCTCATACTCTTATAATAGGTATTTTATTCAAGAATGAGCACGTTTGAGAAAGAAAAAATCCTCTGGAGAATTCACCTAAAATGTACCATGAGGCTGGTGAGGCAGTGTCTTGGTTTTCTGTGTTAGGTATGTTTTTCTTAGGTATTTTATTTTTCTTAGGCATTTTATTTTTTAGGAATGTTAGATGTGTATTTCTGAATGTGAACGAATCGTGTAAATTGTCTCCTACGCAAGAACGAATCTTGGTCTGTTAGATTTTCATTACTACCTATAGCAATCGCCACTTCTGATTAAGGTTATTTTTATGGCCTATTTTTTAGGATCACGTGTATTATTTATTGGTGATATACTAATATACACATCATTACAATAGAGACTTTCTGGAATTGTAGCACTGGATCTGGAAAATTAAATGAAAAAGTCTAGTTGCAGGTAAAGTTAGCTGTATCATTATTATCAGGTCTTCCTAATAAATTTTATGGTCTCTCTCTTGGAAAACAAATATTATTGAGTCTCAAGAAAAATATCTCTTCCCCTTACATTTTCATGACAGTATTAATTACTGGCTCGCTTCTTACCTTGGTATTAGTATTGCTTGAGCAAATGTTTCCTTAGGTTTGTCTTCCATAGTAATGTAACTCCAGAAAAGGCTTTATCTTTTCTAAATCTATTTTTTTTAATTTCCTTCGATTGCCATTTCATTTCAGTTATTATTAATTAAATAGTCATGAGTCATATTTTAATAGGAAAATTTAAGCAAGATAATGTCCTGCCAATCTTTGAGCAGTAAGAAAGTGAGTAATCCAGAGTAGTTAACATATTTGTTTTGTAATTTTTCACTCCATCGTACATCAAATCTTAAAATACGGTTCATCACATGACTCCGTTTTTAGGTAATATATGGCACGACTGTCTTAACTTGCATCTCTGAAAGAATTGCAAAATCTATGGAGAATGAATGGGTTTCTTACCAATTTTTTCCCGCATGCTCTTTTTTTAAACATTTATAAATAAAAACAATCAAATTACAAATAATCTATGCCAAATCTTTGTCACGTAATCTTTTTATAACTACAATCATAAGTCACCTACATCAGAGTAACCTATGTTGTAACAATAGGTATACGGTGATGTAACTATATGTTTCCACATACGTCAAAATAATCAAGATTTCTTAAGAAAATAGCACTCATTTACTCTGTGTTCGGTTTTTGAACATAAATTCAGACATTCCCATTTTGAAAAATTGATTATATATCTCGCTATTTTTTCATAATTTCTGAAGGCTTAATTTCAGCCAGGTTACCTTCATAATACCGTTCAAAATTCGTACAAATATTCAACAAGATTGCGACGCAAAACTGTCTTATGGAAGTCCTTGTCACCTTTCAGACTATGAAATGCAAATCACGCGGGATAATTTCACACCTTTAGAGAGAAACTACTCATTTATTTACGATGTCTTTCAAAGTTATGGTTTATGGCTCCAAAACATTTCCATTGTGTCCTCGAGGACTCGGCGCCCGTTTGATGACTATCGGTCAAGGTCAACAAGGGTGTTTTTCATGCGCGAAAGAAATGTTACTGCAATGTCTCGGGTGCTATCCTCGTAATGGAAACCTCGCTTTAGAGCAAGATCGACCCTCGCCGCAAAGATGCATACGCTGAACTCTAAACAAATGAATGACCACCTCTGTAAGCTGCGCAGAGGATCAAGGGCTAGGCTAAGGAGTTATGGAAAAGTAACTGAAAAAGTGGAGCTGCTGGTAAATTGAAGCTGTGCCATTATTATTAGGCCTTCCTAATAAAATCGCCAGGAGCCTGAGAGCATAGAGAGTAATAAAGAGCAGAGCAGACACCTTCTAGATCGATTTTCGGCCTCCACGCACGGGACCAATATTGAAATGGCAAAACCAGATGGATTTGATCAGCTGATTCTAACGAGAGCGTTCGTTTTCATGTTGTCTAATTCGTTTGGAATTTTTTTCCATCCATTGTATCCACACGATGAAGGGCACACAGATTATCAGGACCGCTATTAAAGTTCATTATCTCTGGCTTATTATCTTGGCTTAGGTACCTATTTCATGAGCAGAAGTTTTTTAGCTTCCCCTTCTAGTAATGTAACGGGAGAAAGGGCTTTTTCTTTTCTAAATCTTATTTTAAATTTTCTTAGATTGCTGGAATATCTGATATGTTTGAAGAATCAAATTACCTTTACTAATCGTGAGATAACTCTGTTCATCGGTCACATATTTGGCCAATCCCAACAAATGATTTATTTATAACTTGAATTGATCGTTTGCATGTTTTGATAGAGCTAAGTAAGACTTTGGTTCATTTATAGTTAACGTTAAAACTTCTCCGTTTTATGGCTAGCGTTAACTTCAAATGTTTCTAATTATATAGTAATTATGGGAAACAACGAACTTGTATCTATATCAAAGAGTGTCTATATCTATATTTAGGAGAATTTTTCTTGCTTAGAGTTTTTGTCGCGGTAATGCATTATTACGTAGACTACAGTTTCGTCACAAACTTTTCTCAGAATAACTGTTAAGTTCCCAGTCCCATAAAGTTAAGGTCATATGCTCAAACCCTCTGGCCAATCGCAGTAAGTTTTGGTTTAGGCATTTCATTTGGTAAATTTTCCGCTTACCATTACCATGGGGTAATTCACTCAGACCCGAAATCGCAATTTAATAAGATAATTAGTTAATTGGATGGAAGGACAAATTATATCGAAAATAAGCCTTCATTTAGCCATTTTCTCATAACTTGAAAATGAAAAAAATTGCTAAAGTTAGTGACGTCATAAAAGTTCTGGATCGTTAAGTCGTTCAGAGAGACCTGGTCCTTGACGGAAATAATGTTTTGTTTATAAAGAATTTTAGAGTGTCAGTGTTAATTAACCACTTGATAAGGATGCGCGAGGCTGAGGAGTATCGGAGAAGCGGTGAGCCGCTCGGCTAGAGTCGGTGACATCATGAACTTATCAGCGAAAGGGGTAAGCTCGTCGTTACTTCACCGCGAATATCTCGACAAGTTGGAGAAGGATCGAAAAACGGAAATGTACGGAAAAGTTTTTTAATTCCACCGCAATCGACAATAATTAAAAGATGTTGAACGAGCCTATTCCGAAGTTGGTGTTTCTATGTTGGCTTATGATTTTAGCTACTGCACAGCCACCTTCAGCGCTCTTATAAATATATTTAAACTGAGGATGAAGCTATTCCAGGTCTTCCCAAAATGGCTGAGTAACTTGCATTTTAATTTTCGATGTTTGAATGTGATGATAGTGCATTCTGAGGTGCTAAAACCATCGTGAATGATCCCAGTAATGTATTTTCCAAGGTATTCTCATTCAATGAATATGAGCTGGAAAATAAATTTAAAATTTTCACCATCTCCCATTCATTTGAATGAAGAGAAATTCTCTAGGTCCTGCCCAAGATGCTCAGATGAGCGATATTTTGGCTCCACTCCGGAAAGGGGTATCATCATTTCTTTGTTTACCGTTGAGTGGTTAGATATTTTGGCCAATCACAATCAATTCTCACAATGGACTTGACCTACAGTTATCCGAGTTGTCATCGCAACCGGATCCCTCGTGAGATCATGTTGACTCCGTCCTTTGGGAACACATCAATTCGTCTAATCGTATCGCTCTCCGTCAACCAGGCACGAAGAAGAATGCTCAAAGCCCAAGTTTTGGTCACAACTATTTTCCGCCTGTTATTTTTGGCCTTGGAACGGGAATTAAACGCTCGCCACAGACCTCGTTATTGGATCTTGATAGTAATGCATGGTTTCACGATGATTCATTTAAATTAATTACATAAAAAATTATTTCAAATTACATTTTTTGTACCTACTCTCGTGAACCGAAGTTAAAGAACAGTCCCATTTCCTCTTTGATTATTACGACTTCAATTGACCGTCAGCATGATACGATATAGCTAACTAGGGCTTTGGTTAACTCCAAGTTAAGGCTAAAACTTCTTCGTTTTACGACAAGCGTTAACCCCAAGTATTCCTAATTATGTATAGTAGTTTTTGGAAATATAGAACTTATATCCGTTTCAAAGAGTGTGCCATGAACATAAAAATTATTTTTTGACCGTATTCTCTTCGGGTTTTTGTCGCGTTCTTAAATTTTTGAGGGAAAATACTTTCGCCTGCTCGCAATAGTTTTCAGGTTCTCCACCGGGTAGTGTTTTATATGCATGGTCCCAAAGTTTCAATAGCTAAGTCTACCATCGTCTAGATGGGTAGAATATGGAGCCAAGTTCTTGTCGTATATATACCTTCGAGTGCCGTTCAAGTGGCCCATGATGGGTTCTTTCTCGATTGGTATTGTTTTCCTTCTTAACTTCTACAACAATTTCGCCTAGCTTCCAGCTGGCGTCATGCATATAGCTGGAAGGCAGGCGAAACATTTGTCCCACCTTCCCTCCCCCAAAATGCATCAACGCGGCAAAATCCCGAAGAGAATACGGTCATTAAATAATCGCAGAAGCCACCACAGCAAAATTATTTTTTGTTCAATAGTATTGCCATCGCTGCATCTTCCGTGAGGTTTCGTCTCGAGCACTTTTCTTGAAGCTATAACCAAATGAACGTACTGATTAATAATCCTTAAGTCCTTTTAATAATTACGGTGACGTAATAAATTATTATCAGTTTTCGCGCTCCATAATTTGAGCTATCTGTCATCTTTGAGTGGAAATCCGTGATTTAAACGATTTCAATGAAAAAGTTATTTTTTAATGTGTAGTGCTATGATGTTTTAATGTGTTTGGTACTCTTCTAAATCATATAATTCATTATATTAAGAGATTTAGATGCAAATCAAGCATAAATCAATAATTCATTATGTAATTCAAGGCCGCTACCAAGTTAGTATGACACACTAACTTTTTAACCTAGATATCCTGGGCCCCGTCTGCATTTCTCCCTCTTTAACTTGCGCAAAACTGACTCATCTTGAAACTGGAAACTGGTTAGGATACTACTTTTTTCTATGCAGATATCCCACGTTAAAATCTCGATCCGTATGTTAGTTGCCTCCATGTTCAAATCCTAAATTCACATTTTGTCACATAAGGTAATTTCACTCGTGACTTAAAGCTCAATAAACTAAGGATACTTGCCAAGGTAGCAAGAGAATTGAATTGTGAAATCTCCTTTTCCCATTAGTGCCTCGCCAGGTTTGTTATATCTAATTTCATCATCAAATACGTGGAGTGGATATTATCTCGCGATGATGTTTTTTTTCCCTCTTGCCATGCATATTTATCCTAAAAAAGGCCCTTTATTTAACCTTAATTATCTATTGCTAATATCCCTCTTCTTGAATCATCTATAATTTTAGTTCATAAATCTACTGAAAACGCATTCATTAATTCAACTATTGTTTATATCGAAGACTAACGCGAGGAAATGCGGTGAATTGGAAATTGTATCGACTTAATGATTTTAAAAGGAATGTTCATAATTTTACCCAAATTTTAATGCATACATTTCTCCCTAATAAAATTTGAACTAGAGATATGGCCTATTGATATGCTAATATTATTAAATTGAATATAAATCGTCCTTATAATATTTTAATCATCTTTAAGCTAGTCTCGGCACATTGTTCTCTTCCTTTCAGTCCAAAGGAGTATCTTTAACTCACGAGGGTAATTCGAGCACCCCTCCACGTAAATATATTCGTTACTGTCGATGTTTCGGATAGTGACAACGAACGATCGGATAGGAAGTCGTTACCCGAAACGTAGGCAGCAGTTTAGAAGTTATCACGTGTAGAGACCGATAAGTCTTCGCGAGAATTAGTCATCTGGAAAGTGAGAGATCGTTAGAAAGAGAGATCGTTGTTGGCAACGCTTGAGTTATGCATCGTGGTATTACTTATGATCGCATTCCAGAACGTCACTTTAGTCTTGATCTCGACTCGAATTCAGTTGCCACGTTGGTATTACAAGACCTCTCTCAAGTCCCAACACAAATTGAGTCGCAAATTTCCAACGTGGATTTCGCCTCTCGTTTTAAAATGAATCATTTCTCTTAAAAATAAAAACCTCCGTTCGTGTGACTATACTCCAGTAATGCTAGTTTTTTCAATGAGACCGTGATTGAAAATGGTTTAGGTAAATGCGTTATTTTGAAAATTTTACCATAGTCAATCTAGCGCAAGTGAGTTAAGGTTAGTTTCTAAAAACACGAACTCAAACTCAAGTTGAGTTCAGATCTCAAACTCAAATTGAGTTTGAGATCTGAACCACCGAGAATGAGTGAGGACTCGAGATTCGGTCAGGTTCTGGAATAGGGTTACTAGGTTTTCGCTAATGATTACTTGAGCCTGAGTCACACGATAATTTTTTCCATCTCTCTTGAGAAATAGCTCGAGCGATGGCGAAAAAAATGACCGCTTCTCACTGTCATGTTTCCCGATAGTTCGAGGGATGGGATTGGTGGGCACGTCCCTTTTTTCGTCGCTGAAACCATAGCTTGCTCCATCCTTCAGCTAATCAGAACGCACGGCCTCTAACAGAGATTGTAGCACCACGCTTGGCTTTTAATTGAATGCCAGTTATAAATGCCGAAATTGACGGAATTATCGATGGAAATAGGGACGGAAGGTGAGAATGAACGAGTGATTCAGACAGTGAAGGATTGAGAGATCATTTCTTTGGTCCCTGGAAAGCTATCGCTGCAGCTATCTCTCAGAGGGACAGAAAAATTGATCATGTGAATCATGCTTAGGTGAGTTATATTTTGAAGACTTGGGGATGCAAGTATGCCTCTTCTCCTTGCCTCTCCTTGTCTTGATTTTATGTTTTTTTGAGGATATATGCTATAAAGGTGTGGTTCAGAGGTGCTAAAAGGCCATGACAACCACCCAAAAAACTGGCTCGTAGGCTTATGTGTCATAAAGGCATAAGCGTCAACGAGCTGATGATACGGACTCGAAGGGAAGGCTTTCCTATGAAAAGGGTTATTATATGAGAGGAAAATCACGAATATGACCTTAAGTTTTCAGTATTCTTGCAGTCCAGCGTACTGTATGAATACTGAAATAAAAATATAATATCCTCCTTTATCAGGAATCAGAAACTTTAATAACATTCATGCAGAAATAAAATTGTCATGCCCTCAGTTTTGCAGACTTATATCCACGTTTTTCTGAAGCCAAAACCTTTATCATTTATGCAGAGAAGGAATTTTTAAATAAAGCCCTAAATTTCATGGTAAAATTTCGGAGACACAGGCATTAGAATAATTTACCTTGTCACGTTGCTGGTTTTAGGCCGTGGTAGATGTATATTAAATAAAAAATATTTAAACAGCACAATTTTTCCAAAAACAAAGTTTATTGCATCAAAAAGTGAAAATTAAGCTTTTAATCACTCGGTGCTTTATTATCCGAGTGATGAAAAGCTTATATTTTTACTTTTTAGTGCATTTTATGTTTTCGGAAAGAGCGTGATTTTTAATCTTTTTTATTTCATTTTTATTACCTACTTTTAAGAGCTGAATCATGAAATCGATTAAACTAGTTGTTAAAGAAATTTCCTCAAAAAAATATAACTTACGCCATTTATTTAGAAAATTTAAAATTATTTTCTGTTTGGAAATTTATTCCACTACTTACAGCTCATGGAACGAAATTTCAAATTTTTATTTATTGAATATTGTATTGTCATCAGAAGCAAGCAAGTATGGAATATTTGAAACCGATCCGACAATATGAAATGGGTTGAAAATCAATTACAAGATACTTAGATTACATAAATGAAACAAATACGAAGCAAGTTAAGAAAAAGCGTGTGAATATAAAATTATATTATGGCCTTTATGTTTTCACCTTTTATTTCTCTAGCTGTTTCATTGCCCTTTATTTTTTTCCAATATTTTACATTATGAAACACTAAATAATGACGTATCTATGTATGATCAACTGGTATATACCTATTGGAATTTGGCAAGCATTAAGGTAGATTTCTCAGTGTCTTCTCTCACAGCATTATTTTTTTCCCTCTAAGGATGACTTCAACAACAGCAAAAATAAAAAATTATTAAAAATAACTGTTTTTACTAATACTTATAACAATATATACCTCCTTATTCCTTCCCACCAGCCATGTTTTAGCTCTCCTCTCCGCTCGCACTTTTTTCACGCGGGAGAAAACAAAAGCACGCAGCGCACGAAACCCCGGACTTGAGTCGCGACAACTTAACCTTTCAGAAAGTTCCAGAACAACGGGCATCCTTGCGTTTTCCGGGAGTGTGCGAAAACGCTCACTAGGCCAGGGACGCGGCAGATTCGCGCTGTACCAGAGCCGGAACGCCTACCTGTCAACCATTTCGCTTCCTGCATCCCTCTCCGCCGAAAACGTCGGAGATCTTTTCATTATTTTTTTATTTTTGCTTTGCCATGAACTCAATACGCCAAGCACTTGCGTGACGGGCCATGCTATAGCCAAAAGGTAAACAAATCATCGTTGCAAACTTCCGCGAGGGTATACATTTCCGCAAGTGAATTCCTCGTCCGAAAAAGGAAATGTGCGCGGAGGAAAATGAGTAATACAATATTATTACCACTATCCATTTAAAGTGAGAACAGAGACATAGGCGGATTTAGGGGAGAGGAAGGGGGCACGTGCCCTCTCCCCCCCCCCAGACGCTTATAATATAGACAGGAGTAGTACTTTTAATATAAACAAGAATAAGGCACTTAGTAAAGTGCCGTTATCATCACTAGGAAACAAAATAAAAATTTCGTTATTATATGTGTAAATCATTAATATTTTCATACTAAGAACTATAATACTAAAATAGAGTATATTACGTAAAGTAATTTTTATGTACTTTTTAATAAAATACCAAATATGAGAAGACCGTTTGCCTGTCAGACCCTTGTTGCCCCCCCCACCCCCAGAAAAAATCTTGGATCCGCAACTGAGCACAGAGTTTATTTAAGAATCATTACGGGTGATTAATACATACAAAATTGTAGAATGGACAGTGCATCTAATAGTTCACAAGTGCATCTTAAGAATATGTTGAAAATTATACATAAAATAGGAAATATTAAAATATTTCGAAAATTAAATGGGCAGGAGATGAAACAATGCAAAGATTGCAGGAAGTAGGCGTATTTTTCGCTGTTTATCAAAATAATATGTCACACTAGTTACAAATAGAACTTATTATGCTGAAACGTTTGAAAATCTGTTCGAAAGAATATCATATTTAAGTTCAAAGTTTGATGTAATATGGAGATAGGCCGTATCAATGAATAACTTTCGGGGGTTGGGGTTCATTTGAAAAAGGGACGGATTGCAGAGAGGTTCATTTAAAGGGCATACGCTTGAGATCGTCTCGCCACTAAATTTGGAGGGCCTAGATCCCCCAAAAATCTCTCCCACTACCAGCCGCGGCCTCGATATGAAGCTCCTTTTTTGTGACGAACTGTCCCTTTTTCGAAAAGTAGTAATATTAATTTTTTTAAATCGTAGAACGTTTAAATCGCGGATGATCTACAACAATTCATCGCAAAGGGCACGCGGTCATGACCATTGCAAATGGACTTAACCCCTATCGCTAAGAAAATTGAAAAAGATCCTAAAAAAGTATGTTGGTGTTTGAGAATGAGGGATAGGTATGAAAGAGGTGATATTTACGCTAATATGAATTTAATCTTTAAACTAACGTGCCATTAATTGCCCCTTTTACGAAATTCTCCCAGTTTCCCCATTGCATTTGGTTACATTATCGGTAATGCTTCTTCTTTTTTGTTGGGTGTTTTATATTCTATAAAAAGCTATCTTTTTTATGAATATAGTAATAAAGTTATACTTGGAGTAAAGGATAAGAGTTTTGAAATTATCGCTCTCAGCATGCAACATCGAAAGCTTCGCTCGCTAACCATATGTTTTTATACGAAAAAATAGAAAAATCTTGAAGAAAAGGATGAGGCACATCGAAGATATAATTTTTCTGCAGATAAGTCACTTGATATTTAAATATCCACAGTTTTTCATCTATGATAAGCGTAGACCAAACGAATAATTTTTTTCCTAGACGTCGTCACTGTGCCGGTATCCACTTACAACCGCTGAGATCCACAAAAACCCACTCCATCACCAAGCCAAATAAAAAACCTTGCCATTAATTACTTACTTTCGAAATTCTCCAAGTTTCCCCATCGCGGATCGGCGCCTCGGATGTAAATCACTTTCGCCTCACCTTGGGCCTCGATGCATCGAGTCCTTGGGCCGAAGCGGAGGTTGACTTCGGATTTTCCCCGAAAAGCGTAACACGGAGAAGATCGAGTTCGATGAAAAAAATAAAACAATCGAGATGCGCGCTTCTTTTGCGATCCGTCTCGTCACTGCGACCCGGTGCGATCTAAGCCACGCGAAAAGGAAAGTCTCGTTTTAGTAGACGGCCACCTCTCCTCGACAGATGAAACATCATACCCCCCCTCACTGCGTTGGCGTTAGTCGACCGCCTTGGCGTACTCTGGCCATGCGGCGGCCAAGTGTGACTACCCCATCGCCGGTGACGTTCGCGGTACAGCCGCTAGATTACGCACGGGTAGGACATGTGGGGAGTGGGGGGAGAGGGTATGGGGGTCGTACCGTGTCATGTGGATGGCAGCCATTGACACCAGTCCCTCAAGGTCACTCTCTCTCCGTGCGTAACCCGGAAAAGGAGAGGGGTCATTCGAGGCACGTACTCGCTCCAAATATTTTTCCTCCCTGCGAATATTTTTCCGTACCCCAATTCGCTTGGAGCGATTGCGCCTTCTCTCCCTGGTGAAGTGAGAGGGTTCGGACGGACGTAGACACTCGACTTGTGTTCTCCCTTTCCTCTCCTTTTCTGCGTAACCTAAATATCGCAAACTGCGTTTCAATACGCGTCCTTGATATCTTGTTTTCACCGGCGAGGTGATGGAAAGCAATTAGGGTTTGATGGGTGGTTTCTTTCCTGTACGTTTCAGGGGCTGCGTTTTTCAATGTGTGCAAAAGGACTAAAAGGTTTGGAGTATTTTATTAAAGATATTATACCGGTTAAGGTAGTGTTACGCAGCCCATTTTGCAAATAACTCCGACGATCACCCTTCCCATGCTGAACTTCCCTCTTAGTGAGCCTAGAATCCTTAGTGATCCTAGGCCTTTTTTATTCCATTTGTATATCCTTTTTTCTTCTTCCCCCTAACCCGCTATCTTTCCTTGAGCACGGCTTTTAACACCATTTCCACGCTTGGTAATTGAATCTTTAGTAAGCTTTAAGTCCATATAAATATAAAATGAACCGCGATCGCGGAATTCGTTGAATTAAAGCGCGAAGTACCTACATGTTAGCTACCTCATCACTTGGGACATAAACTAAAGATAAACTTATGACGCAGGAGCAGTCATCTTCATGACAATCATGTGAATTAGATTGTTTTCTATTTAATAAAGAGGTCCTAGTCCTTCCCAGCTACTAACTCCGTCATTTCTGCATTTGGTCAATTTCACAATTTTACAAGAAACAATTTATACCGTTTGAGCATCTCAATTTACTGGGGTTGTTTGGGCAGAGTTTACTGCGGAATGATCGTGTATATATACAAGCAGTTATCATCTCCAATTTTTATGTGAGTGATTTTTCATTCTTTTCGTCGATTGTTTTGGGGCACCATCTGTCCTAGCCATCCCTGTGCTCTGCGGAGTTATAAATGTATTTTTTGATCGATGGCTGAACTCTTCTCTGTGATTGCTCCACTTGAAGAAGTGGAGTGATCATCCGTTTGTCACCTGTCGCCAGCGTGGACGCGAGTATTGCTTTAAAGAAACTTACGGTAAAACGTGTTAAAGCACCTATTTATGCAATATTAGGCATCAAAATTAAGTGCACGAATTGGGAATACGCCGAAACATTGTGTTGCCTAAGGTGATATTATTGGGAAAGCAAAATATCTCCTCAATTCAATTAACATCGCGGCAAGTTTCCTCCGTAAGTGGTGTAATTTGCTGAAAATCATTTTAAATATCTCTATTTTATTTCTGTCGACCCCATTATATTTTACTGCATTTCCGGGTGAAAATATCGAGTGCGTGCCAGCTTGTTTAGCGCACTATTGACATATTTACAATAAGATAAAATTAAAGACTCGGGTCGACAGTAATTATCTGAAACTAATTTCCCTGTTTCTTTGCCTAAAGTCTCGTAGTTGGCACATATAAATGCATGGCGACATTGGTGTTGAACAAATACTATCCTTTGATAATTTTATGCACTGCATTTAAGTTACAGTAAGAATTATAAAATTTAAAACTTAAGTGAAACCACTTACTTTATTTATATACATATTCGATCCAGATTTGGGCTCTTGGGCACCATCTTTATGTCTTCAATACTCCTTTTAATTTTTTTTCCTCAATTTAACTGTGCAATATATGTATTTACTCAGTGGCGGAACCAGAGAGGGTCTCTCCTTGGAGTACCAACTTTACACTTTACAAAATGGTAATTTTATTTCATTGTCGCAAATATATACTGGAGAGGAAAGCCCTGAAAACCCAGGACTCCTCGCCTATCCCCCACTTGTCCATTTCCTGGGTCCGCCACTGTATATACCTCCATTTATTGTATGAAAATTGGTAGGCACTACACTAAATAACACATAAATATTTAATCTTAATCAAGAAGCGAGACATTAAGATGTCCTTTCGAAGCGCTGGCGAGAAATAAATGAATCGGCAATACCGGTCAAATTCGCGCGGTCCGGTCGGGACGGGAAACGGCGATTTTCATAGGCCACGACACGGGGGTCTATTTGCATTCACAATGCGGGATCGCCCGTCGACATCAACATTAACTTTGGGACGAGCCGTCGACGCCGAATTGAGGTCAACGTTCTATCTGGCCGGAGCCTCCTCCCTGCACCCTAAATAATATGTAATCACGGATCGCGGTCTCCCCTCCCCATCCCTACGGTGTGCTGAAAGGCTGCGGTGGCAACACTCGCAGATGATGCACTCGGCTACCGCGCCGATAGAAGTGGTGTACGTATTTACTGGTATTTACTTTCGCACTCCTAAGCGATTCCAATCGTAAAGCCAATCGAGAGATGAAGTCTAGCGGCCTGCTCACCTCGTGGCATATGATAAACAAGGTGAGATTGCAGGTTTTTTTTATAGATCTCATTCATGTCGCGGAAGTGTTGGGAAATAGTCACGTAGTCTCATCGTCCCAAGATATCACGTCATGAGTGCGAGGCGGTAGATTAAATGCACAAAAAAACATCAGAATCAAAAATGCATTTAGTCTACGGAAAGTGTAGATCCGCCGTGGATACTGTGGAAATGGGAAAACCTCTCCTCTCAGAGAAAAGGGAAACAGTGTTATTCTGAGGCTTGTAATTTTACGCTTTGAAACCGAGCTTCATCTAGGTGACGTGACGGATTTCTTTCAGAACGTCATAACTTGATGACGGGAGAATTATTTACACTTAATACTGGCTATCCCATGAAAGTAACAGGGACATACTGTCGAAGTGATCTCGAGTAAAGATAGATTCATTTACATCCGTAGAGCTATTTTTTTGAGATGCTGTAGTTGAAATTGCAGACCGTATGTTTGCTATCAAGAAGTTATTCCAGCCTTTATATCAACTCACCAACCTGTCTGTTTGTTTGTCTGTTTGTCTGGTACAAATCTTGTAACTCAAATTTGACACACTTCCTGTGAAGCAAAAACGCTGAAATTTTGCACACTTCTCCATTTCCGATGACAATACATGAAAATATAACTTTTTCTCTCCAACCCCCCTTTAACCACCCCCCAGTCAACCTATAGCCCCCCAAAACATGTTTTTGATCTAAGAAGTTTAACCTTCACGCATAAATACAAACGAATATTTACACTACAATCACATTTATATGTGTTAGTAACCAATCAGAGAATTAAATTTACGCAACCTAACTAATACATATACGTTCTTTACTCATAACCTTTCCTTATTTTTTGTACACACTACACGAATCTTTACAATTTTCTCATTTATTCACATATACATTTAATTTGTGAAAACTGTACAACAGCTAATTATGATCTTCATATATTTATTAACAATTGTAAGGTTTTGTAAATGTTTGAATATTGTTTTACCGTTAAATAAAACGTACGGGGTGGCATTTTTAACATAGGGGGGTGGCATTTTTAACATAGGGGTAGGCATTTAAAACCATAGGGGTGGCATTTTGAAACATAGGGGGCTTACAATTCACTGAAAATTTAATAAATATAGTGACTTTTTTAATACGTCACTTTTGGTTTTTCGGGGTCACTGAGTTTTTTTGCTTTGTGTCATATATAAACGTTGCTCATCCCCTGTAATCTAAATATAAAGGCTGGTTTTAAAAAAAAAAAATTTTTATAAGAGCTTATTTTAATATTATTGTTTAATAATTTATAAATTATTAATTATTGTTAAATAATGTTATTGGAAAAATTAAATTACTCTTCAGCTATTTATGTTTCTAGAGGGCACATGATTGAAGTCAACATGCTCTTCTACGATTTTGTTTTTATTAATAATACAGAAAGCTAATGTGAATACAACTGGATTGACGGTTTTACTTCCCAATTACTTTCTTATGCATCTGTATCATGCAGTGGTGTCATGGTGGCGGAACGTCGGTACTGGTTAACAAAAGGCATAATAATCAAATTACACTTCTATCAATTTTGTTGTTCTTCATAATGCCTAAAGGATACATTCGTAGCCAAAACAAAAAATGAAATAAAATGTAAATAATAACTTGCAATAAATAAAACACTAGGTAAAATTTCACTTCTAAAAAAAAGTTAAGGGTAGTGCGTTCCGGCATTGCTAATTTCGCCATGACGTCACTGGTATCATGGTTTTCTAAACGAGGTAATTAATAAAATTTCCCAGAATTAAAATAAAGTACGTAATGCATGAAGCTTATGGCCCGATTGATGAAAAAGTAGTCGATCTCGAATGCAGTCACTTCTTCCGAATGTGAGGTATTAAATTGAAATTACTTTTAAAATTTGGTGCGATTCAAAAGTACGCAGAGATCAAGTGGACAACTCGGTATCCTCACGTCAAAATTCAAAATCGAATACCACGACAATTTACATACATCCTTTAACTTTAATTTCCCTAATATTAGCCCCTGATATACTAATCTAAACGGTAAAATATTTATTAGTGCACTCGTAATTTATGGTATTATAGTACAAAGTATTTTTCTGTTTAAATGTCTTCAAAAAGATGTAGTATTCCAGGTAAAGGTGACCTGGAAATGTCACTTCTGCTGGCTGCAGTGGACGTTGGACTGGAACTTTGTAACTCCACCAAAAGATGAAACCCGGGTAGTGTTAAAATTAAAGATTATAAAGTGAAATTCGCATATTTTATTTCCACCGCAAAACAAATTTCACACAGTAACCCCTGAAACATTTTGGCGTATAACGGCTAAACAATTAATATATATTATTCGTTGGGAAAGTACATTTTTTCCTATTTTTGATCCGCATTTTTTTTAGCCTTTTCACGCATTAACAGTGACAAGTCTGAATGAAGTCCAATATTGAACACGCTAACGTCTGGGTAATAAGAAAGGTCACAGACTCATTGCGTGGAATTCATTTACGTGCTGTCCTTTTCCCACGCCTCTCCTTCATGCACGCCCACCTGTTATCCTCGAAGTATTACACGCGTCACCTTTCTCTGTAGCAAGCGTGCCAACCACCCGATTGAATATCAAAATATGAAACGTTTCGAATTTGATAAAAGGGTTGAGCTACTAAGTAATGATTCTACTCTTTTTAAATATAGGATATATAATTGAATTAAATTACTGAGATGAATATCTTTGTACGTGGAAACTCGCAGTGAGAAAATGTGTGGAAAATACCTCGATTGTAAGTGATTTCAATCACTTCTTTTCACACGTATGACTATCAATTCAAATTCATTTATTACGTCAAGAACGAGTCACGTAGACCAAATTTGTGTCAAATATGTGTCAAGACATAATGTATATGTGAGACATATCTGTCAAGACATATGTGTCAAAATATGTGTGTATTTGACACAAATGTGTGTCAAGACGTATGTATGAGTGTAGAAGAATTTTTTTCTCTAGAAAATACGCATACGCATAAAAAGGAGCATTAAAAATCTAGGCTCTTTAAAGGAGGAAGAAAGACCAAAGCCCATCGCTATTGCCAAAATTCCCTATGTGTCTACGGTGTCCGGGAAAATTTCAAGGATCCTCAAAAAACAAAGTATTGACACCGTTTTCCAACCATGCTCCAAACTAAGAGATCTACTTCTTAAAGCGAAGGATCCTTGTGGTTTTGAAACTCCAGGGGTCTACCAAATTCCTTGTGAGTGTGGGCAGGTTTACGTGGGGGAAACGGGGAGAACTATCAATACAAGGATAAAAGAACATAAGAGACACCTTAGGCTCTGCCAACCGGAAAAATCCGCGGTTGTAGAACACGCCATTGAATCCGATCATAGGGTAAAGTGGGATGACGTGAAAATTCTATGCCGCGAGACTGATTTCTGGAAAAGACTGGTTAAGGAATCCATCGAGATCCGGCTGGCAACTAACAACCTCAATCGTGACACAGGGTATTCACTGAGTAATGCATGGAAACCGGCACTTAAGAAAATAAGATTGGCTGCCTCCGAGCCAATCACGTTAGACCTCACAACCAACTGAAAAGTAAACAAGCTGGCAAACTTCATCCACTCACCATTAGCCCTGAGGATGGAACCCGACTCGTGTTCCGAAACGTCGGCAGAATGGAGGGAGACCACCCGGCTGGAAGCCCGAATAGCCTTTTTTGTACATAACATGATCTCTGCTTTTCCTTAGATTTTTTATTCCCATAAAATTCATTCATTCAGGATTGTAGAGGAAGTCATTCATGTTTACCAGAAATCCTACGTTCATTGATTTAAGAGATGCTATTTCGAGATTGCCTTCGTAGTTTTTTTTTCGCGTTCTCAACCTAGCTGATACATGTGCCCTCTCTTTTGCTATATATATCTTATCTTTTTCTGGATAAAAGTTTTCTAAGTTCTTCCTTTTGATATCTTTGAGGCTCAAATGATGGATCGAATGTACTTTCTTCTGTCAATGAACACTCTGCTATGAGCACTTTAACGGAATTGAACGCCTTTTACATTCGTTCCAAATATATATTTATGATAGATTTGTGGTACAACAGAAAATATTCAGCATTTTCCTTGCATCCCATTTGCATTCACCAATCCATTATACAAATCTGTACATATCAACAAAACTTTTTAAAACTGAGGTTGTTTCCAATCCCTATGGTAGTTATAGCCGATGAAATAGAAAAAAATTGCAATTTTCCACAAATGTGAAAATCTTCGACTTGTTTCGATGTACTTCATTAATTTGAGGTGATAACCATTAGACCTGAAGATCTAATCTATCTAATCGGCAATGGATCCGATTAATTTAAGTTTCATTTTCGGAAAATTGGCTATTATTTCGTTACTATGATAGTCCACCGGCGGAAAGTTATATAGAATAAGATGACCAATAATTTTGCTCCTTGGCGAGGACTTTTCTCCCTATCCACGATCACAAGCCTGTGTCGATGCAGTCACATCAAGCTGGCCCCTTAGTTTTGTAATTACAGAGGCCAAATGTCATTCAATGTGGTCTGAGGCTCGTATAGAGTTTTCCTTTGATAGCGATTTGCATTGTGGCTTACCTAAGTGTCTCAGAAAAGAAGTTCTTGCCTGTTAGAAAAAAATGATAATTTGCTTGACTTATGTTTATGACATTCACCTAAGTAAACGAATATTATCTATCTCTGGTGCCTTATTCTTGTCCATATACATAGTGCAAATCTACTCATCCGTCAATTTAGATTGAATTGTGAGTAGAATTTCTAATGAGTTATTTAGGTGAGCGAACATAGAAATGTCAGTCAGAAGAGAGAAACACAAGTGAGAAAGGAGGTCTATGAGCGAGTTGGATATGGTGTGCCGTTCAACCAGGTGAGAGTGTAGGTCCATGGGCGATTAGGATAAGATGTGCCGCTTATATTCCTCGTAAACCGTTCTTCAACCATACATTACCCGCGCATCCATTGCTTTGACCCAAAGGTTGGTTTTGATAGGTGATGGCAGATCTCGCCCCTAAGTAAGCCATAGGAGTGTGAGATTCACACAGTGTAGGAGACCCTTTCGCGATGCCAGCTGTAACTTCGACGTTTTAAGTTTGGGGGTGTAGATTTTTAATCGGATCTGATTCGACCGATCACTTCACCAACTGAACTATCACGTTCGAAATTATAAAAAGTTCTAAATGTTTAAATACATAATATTAGGTTTATTTTTTCTCGGAAAATTATATTAATAAATAGTTCTCGGGTTTCTAGCCGAGTAAGAAATGGAATAAAAAGGAATGGAAAACGTTAATTTGAAAAATAACGGAAAGGTGGCGCCAAAAATACCCCCCGGATTGCGCATGAAGAAAGATCTGCAATTCATCACTGCTGAGAGGACGATGGAAGAGTGGTCCATTGAAATGTTAACCACAAATTTTCCTACTCGGCTGGAAACCAGAGAGTCATTTATTTATATAAATAAATTGTCAATTTATGTGAAAAGTAGATACCAACTTCAAGCAAAATATTCGGGTGTGAAGGCGTTTTCTGCTTACGATAGGGGGATAATAGAATTCCGCTCTAGAACTTCGCTTGCAGTTATTACAGCTCAACTCAGCGGTCTTAATAACGGGAAGTCACTCGTTATTTACCTAATAATATCATAATATGACCTGTTCTGGATATGAAGCCAATACATTTTTATGAATCTTCCATTGTGGTCGGATTACGATTCAAGTGCTTTAGGCTTGGGTGAACTATATAAGACTGTTTGAAGAGAGCAATCGCTTCGTAGATAATTGACCATGTCTCTTCAATTAGACCCCTCTTGATGTTTCGCCTCGTCTCGTTCATCCTAATCATCTCTCAAGTACGGCACTACTTCTCCCGTCGCCGGTATTTTCCGCTTATCCTTCCACTGTGACGCAGTTTGAACATCATCTGGCCCCCTGTAACTTCTCATTGCTAATTCCTTTCCAGCGGGGTCGATTCATTCATGTGGCTCGGTGCAAATTGTAATAGGCTAAGTGCAAGTCGCATGACATGACGTGGTGAGCATTTTATGTCTGTCGTGATTTCCCAGTTATTCGCTGCTATCCTATCTATATCAGCACACAATGGTATCAATCAATGTGCTGTGAATACAATGCATCATTACTTGTCATTAATACTTAACGGATAGGCGAGCGGAGAGTGGGAAAACTCTCCAGTTCAAAGTTATCCATTTGAGGTAAATATTTTTTTTATTCAGGCCATGACATTTGTTTCAATCACCTTTCAAAATCATCATTAATGGGCTGAAAGAAACTTTAGTTTGTCTTCAAGAAGTTTCCCACGTTTGCCCATAGACCTCCATTAACCATTTATATCTACTTTGGAAGTATGAAGATTAACTTATTGCAAATTTATAATATACGTTATCAAGAGGTTAGGTAATATTTTACTCATTAAATTACAATTATGTTTCATATTTTGGCCCTTCCATGGAATTATATACACTTCCATGGAATCAAAAATATTTAATGGATTAGATAACATTTAGGGTGATACGTGGTTTTCAACGTGTTTTCGGGACGAATATCTCGCAAAAATATGTTTGCACGCTCTTTTCCGCAGCCTTTTTGACAGTCACTTCACCACTTTTATTCTTCCAAATATAGGCAATGGTACTGGTGTCATCACGGCACACTTCTAGCTCAACTGGTCAGAAGTTTGCCCCGCCAGTAACACTAGACCAGCGGCTCATTTCACTTGCTGGAGAAACTGCTGTCACATCAAAACTCAAAACGCGCCCGCAAGCTTCCTCGATCACATGAATGAATTCCGCTAGAGCCTAAAAAACAAAGATTATTCTTCCTGTCTTTTATTGAAAGAACTTTTTGTGTGTTTTTTTAAAGTGAACATGCGTTTCATTGTCACAATATCGAATACGATAAAACGATGGAATAATCTTGAGAATTCCCCTATTGGGTAGGTCCTGGTAGTGGTTTTTTCCGAGAAGGATGAAAGTCATTATTCATAAGTTTTTCTCTGTAATATCCTTCTAAACTTAGGCTATTGCTATGTAGATATTTTTATGAACTGTTAAATTTTGTACACAAGCCACTACTTTCTAGATATGCTCTGTTAAGTAGATTTTTAAAAAACTTTTTACTGTTTCCAGATACGTATTCAATTTTAAATTGACGATACATTTCTATTTGAATATTTGATACTTCGTTTGTTAAGATTTGTTAGATGAAAGAAGGGACTTTCAAGCTTCAGTTTCGCCCCAATTATGGCATATCGATGGCTAAGTTCTAACAAGACGTATCTAAAAAATAGCATCTTTTCAGGAGAGAAAAAAAACGATTTCTTTTTTTATTGCATATAATTTTAATTGAAATTAAAAGCTAAAAATACATAAAACTGAAAAAGAAGCATACCTTTGCAAAAAAAGAGTTGCTTTTGTTTGAATTTTATTTTTATTAATAGTATTAGCAGTATTAACTC
Source organism: Ischnura elegans (assembly GCF_921293095.1). NCBI lineage: Eukaryota > Metazoa > Arthropoda > Insecta > Odonata > Coenagrionidae > Ischnura > Ischnura elegans. Next base: position 92,867,557 of record NC_060249.1, read on the forward strand.
AGACCGGTCAAATTTTGAGATACGTGTTGTTAGAACTTAGCCATCGATATATTATTGTTATTTATAGCCGCCATTAGACCATCGCATTCTCATAATTTATGAAATAATAATGAAAAAGGTATGTATACAATCTCTCACCTTGTTTTCTGCATTAAAGATGGTCCAAAAATGAACACAACAGGTGAAATGTTTGACAGAAATACCCTCTGGAAGATATCTATACATACAAGCTTTCGCCTTGTTTTTTTTGTATTACTCGTCACCAAAAAATAGATAGTAGTGAACTGTTGTCATGAGTACTTCCTGAGAGATGTCTACTCAATTTCTCACTTTGTTTTTCTGCAGTACTCATCATCCAAAAATGAACATAAATGAAATGATTGACAGAAGTACTCTTTGGGGGGGGGGGGGGGGGGCAAAGTATTTTTTCCAGAAGTTTATCTCGGACCTTGGGTGCCGATTGAGCGGGCCGCCAAGTTTTGGGGCGCAGTTATTGGCGGTGTTTTTGGGAAGGGTTGGCTTTGGGGGTGGGCAGGTTGGTTTTTTTAAGGGCTGCCAAGGACGGTTCCAGACTGCTTGCGCAGGAAGAGACCGGGCGAGGGTGGGTCAGGAATAGGTCAAGGACAGTGGAGTGCATAAGGTCCTTCTCTCATAACTGCTTAAAATTCTGATCAAATCATTTTGGATCTGGTCCTCTCCACAGTGATCCGGCAGGCGAATTCGTTGGAGCGTGATTCAGCGCATCAAGCTTCGCACAATGTCGAGCCTAAGTTATGAGTGTGCGACCCTGAATTTCGGACCTCAAGGGAAACAAGCGTATCCTGCTATAGGGTAGTTTCCTTCACCAAAGAAAACGAAAGGCATTGATTGCGATTCGTTACCCACCATTAGTGTATTCATAATACACAAATTATTTGGTTTTTGAAATACCGGTTTAGACGAATGGCAAGGGTCAAATTTTATCCTCATTTGAAAAAGGCCAGATTGGCGCCCATGCGATTCCACTCCACGTGACGTCACAGGGACCTAGTTTCTACACGAGAGGATAGGAGTTATACATCGTCTGAGGTTACCAATGCATGCATGAGGCACAGAGCTCAGGGAAACATGTCTTAATAATCACCTATTAAAACTGGCTAAGGCCGGAAAGTTTTCTTCGTTTGATAAGGTATTAATAAACCTTTTTTAAGCCAAGCGCTACCAGCCAGCAAGGTACTCAGCTACCCGCTAGCATCCTGCGTCCTATCAGCGCTCAGAGCCTCGATCAAGGTCACCTCACAAGGCGGGAGGGGAACCAGAAATGCGTCGCACGGACTTTTTCCCATCATTCCTACTTACGCGTCACGTTTTCGCGCGCTTGAAAATTTTCACTTTTCATTTCATCGCGAAAAATAGGTATCGTCATTTCAAAATCTAAAAGCGTGAAATACGTACTCCAGGAGTAATAATCTTTCGATTTAGCCAATAAAAAAATAAAAGGAAACCACCCTATTCAAGAGTGTCATGCGGTGGTATTAAGTGGATGCAACGTTCCTGCTCGACCGATCTTTTTCGGTGACTTAATACTACTTTAAAGCTTATTTTATCTTTATTTTTATAATTATGAAACCTAGATAGTGTAGAGGTCTGCGCAGTGGCCTTGAAAGGCCGTGGAGCGATGCTAGGTCCAGCAGATTTATTTCCCAGGGCAATTAATGTGAATTTCACGGTCGCTTACGCGGTAGGCTAGGAAAACTACCACTTATTTTATCATACTGAAATTATTTTAGGTCTGTATAGTAGATCATTGTTAACATTTGCCGACGTATTAACATTTTATGTCGTAATTTTCTTAGATGTGTACATCGTGTATTTGAGACAAAGGAAAATGTTGGCAGTGGTCTACTATGTTCTCTAAACTTTACAAATTGATTGTGTTAATTTTAAATTAGTAATACATCGCCAAAAAAGACTAAATACGACTAGTATAGGCAATAATGCAGTTCCTGCGATCCAGAAAACTCTTCACGAAATCTAAAAGTTCATGGTTGTCATACTGATCATGATGTTTACCTTTATAATCCGTTTTATTCATTATAACCGACATGAGGGAAAGAATAATATATTCCACCTAATCATTTCTCCATCGCAGTCATAGTGAACCCACCCAGATAAAACATATTTCGTCGTTTTTTTAGGCTCAGCACATCCAACACAAAAATAAAATTTAATGATATTCCGATTTATATTGATTATTATCGGATAGCGGATAATCATGATGTGACGCTAGGCCGTCGATAATGGAGTCACAGAAGAGTCGGAGATCCGAAGAGATTCACTTTCTTAGACTAGCTGTGGGAGTAAACAGACTGGATTAAATCTACAATGCACAATCAGGGACAGTCGTGGTTGATTGGGGGCCATCGGCTAGGCCTCAAGATGGGGATCTTCTTACCGAAGGATTTGGGGTCCTCCCCCGGAAAATTTTAGGAAATTGCATGCCCGGAAATGGATTTTGATGCTATTCTGGCACTTAAAAACTATATATATGTTAAAAATAGCTATTACGAAGAAAAAATTACAAGGAAAAATGAGAATTACACAGGAAAATTACAGTGGAGGACATCTCTTATCTATTAAGTGAGTTTGTTCCTTGAAACTGCCCTAAAATATAAAGGAATATACTCTAAAATGACCATTTCGGATGACCCTTTCAAAAAAGGATCAGGTTCTCTTTTATGTTTTGACATCTGTACATTATTTATTTTTCATGTAATATTTTTATGCTCAGTATGTTGCAAATAATGCAATTAATGAAAACGCACTTTTTTCTAATTGCAAAAATCTTTGCTTCAAGCAATGCACTTTTATATTACACTTTTCACCTACGCTTCACGATAGAGGCGAGAGTGTGGGGGTCCATGCTAAGCTCGGGGCCCTCGGCGTTCGCCGACCAGCCGACCTGGCGAGACTGCCTTTGTATACAATGGATGAAGTGGAGAGATGATGTTACTGTAAGATATCGTTGATGGAATAATCTGAGATAAAGCGAATCGAATTAGAAGTAATTACGTAACCTCAAGGCCATTCCAGAAAGAAATCATTCATTAGGAGGGGTTAGCTTTTTGCACTCTATCTCCCCATCATTTCTAGGATGTTTGAACCCCCTGACTCGCTTCTCTCCAGCTCGCTGATGCCCATGGGCGTACCCAGCAAAATCAGAACTGAATGGAAACGAAAGTTTTCTACAAACTTTCTTTAAGCCCACGAATATTGATATTATCATAAAACATGAAGCTAAAAAATAGTTTTTTCAAGCGAATCGTTTAAAAAACTAATAAATATTTGTCATAATTTTCTCAAAAGTTGGTTTCATTGACCTTTTCTGTGCTAAAATTTTACAACTTGAATGACCATGGCTTGCACCCACCCCCCTAGTTTGGATCCTGGGTACGCCCTTGGTAAGGCCATGCGAAAAATTTATCCTATTATCCCTTCCAGTCGAGAAAAAAAGAGGGTATGGTTGTGGGAGATATGGACAGAAGTAATTATTTGTACGATGAGGAAGATAGGCGTCGAGGAGGAATCATAGAATGTCGACGTCATCGACGGACACTAGGGATCGGTAAATTCTTTCGATCGTTGTTAAACTTGTTTAGACTTTGACAACTAAGTTATGATAATAAAATTCCCGAGTCATTCATTCCTGTTGTCCTGATATTTTTTTTTATCAATTCTTGACTATTTTTCAGAGTGTCATTATACGTTTCTGTGCTACTATCCCGTAAGCAGCGGCGGATACAGATGGGGGCGCCCCCCCCCCTTGTGGGGCCGTCCGCATTACCTCACAGTGCTGAACCGCAACTGTAACTTTTTCATACCATAAGATACCATTATCTTGTATGTGTGTATAATCAGTTTAAATAAACATTTCCTAAACTTTGCATGTAACTTTATTATTTTTCATTGCGATACAAGTAGCTCAAACTATTTTGCGCCCCCCCCCCCTTGAGCTTTTTCTGTATCCGCCACTGCCCGTAAGGATAATCAGTAAAAAGTTCCTGAAAAATATTGTCATTAAATATTTGTCTCCGTTAGCCTGATGCTCGATCTGAATAAATAGGTTGAATGTGATATTTATTTGAACAACTGTAGAGCTATTTCAAAATGCATGGATGGGGAATATAATTTCATGTTTGTTCACAGTATGTGGTACCTAAAGTACGTAACGCAATTTGAGGTGTTTGAGAACTTCCGTATGTATCAAGATTTTCAACTTTAACTTACGTGCAGGTATCAGCAAATCATAAAAAGTCTATATCAAAGCTACGTACGTTACCTTTTTTTCCATTTCAGGATTATGATATCAGGACCCTTCCCGGTAATAGGAAAAAAAAATTCTCAGTTTTCCCACGATTTTATAGGTGGCCATATTTCCAGAGTTCACAGCTTTACCGATGTCATCATGTTTAGTATGGATGATGATTTTTTCTGTGGTGTTTTTTAGAACACGTGTTTTTTCTGGTGCAAGCGGGCGCATATAACTTAGTTTTTCAATTGAGTAAAATCTGTGCTAGCTGCTGGATAAGATAAGTCCACGGCTATAACCAATTTGGGCCAGCGTATCCCATTGAAAGAAAAATAAAATGCACTCGGCGGTTAATTCTTGTCGTTACAATTTACAAATTTTACCTTCGAGTTGGAAGCCCCATTCATTAGCATTTAAATTGTAGACCATCTCTGCATGTTACCTTAGTTTTGAGTTTAGTTAGTTAATTGGGTCAGCTGACTTGTTGCTATAGGCTATTTTCTGTTTTTATCACCCTTATGGTCAACAACGCGGTACTACGATATCTACTGGATGTTTGCATATCTTGACTGTGTCACACAGATTCATAACATTCGATCAAATTGAAGGAACGAAACCTGTGTAAACGTTGATAGTGGTAATGCAAGTAAAAAAGATTGCAAAGAATTTATATCTGTAGGGGTGTATTCTATGTAGCACGTATGCTACGCCTAAATCATCTATGTATGATTGTAATATTTATCACATTTACGCCTGCATGTTTTAATGTGATCAGTATTTCGACAAAATTCATATCAGTCGAAATTAATCGCCTCTCAGATATTATTGCATCGATCGCAATTAATTTTTTTTAAGCGACGGTCTATGCGAAAATGTAATATTTTCTAAATCATGACAAAACCACCTTTTAGGGTGTGATCATTACCAACCCCGCGTTGAGTTTTTTTCCTCATGGCACCATCATTAACATTAGAGAAAAGTTCTAATTTTTTTATTTTTTTTCCTGAACTTTTTATTTCTTATGGAGCTGAAAATGCTAAAGGAATACGCAATTCGTGGTGACATGGTACTTGAATTCGTATTAAGCGCCGCTAGGGCGTTGTGGAGAAGTGGGGTTTTAAGAGTTGAGCAAGTATACTGTAGATGTCTCTAGCAGCGATGTTTTGGTTACGGTATTCTCCGAATAACCAATAGATGTCGCACAGATATTTCACGTCAATTGTTTTCCATCAAGTGTGTGTCGGCAATCCGAATGAAATGCTTTTTCATTGAAAATTAATGTTGATAGTCTAAATAGCAGCTTATTGAAAATGGAGTTCATTGTAGCCGGTGTAGATAATGTGAAATTTGACATCGAAATTGCCTTAGAAGAACAATATGGAGCTTTACCACTTCCCTTTACTGGGATGGACAGTATGTATACAAATATGCAACTGTATATAAACAGCGGTATTTTGGGGGAATGTATTGGATTCATCAACATCAAGTGGCGTAAAATGTATCATTTCAATGCTAATTGCCTCTGTTTAGTGGGATAACCTTAAAGTTGACCGCTTTTTATTAATTGAAGTAATTATATTTTGGAATTATTTTAATGGGAGTCATTGGTGATTTTGCCTTCCAAAAGAATCATACATTTGAGTAATCGAATATTTATGCCCGATTTGAGGTAGCGTTGGATTTTGGAAGGTGTTTCACCGAAATCCTGGTGATTTCATTTTGTGTGATGTGATTTTCAAGACTATTTTCATTGTTATTCCAGAGTCGACGGCAGCGGTGTGCGAATTTTTCCCTAAGGGAAGCTGTCATAAAGGCTCAGCTTGCCCGTTTCGGCATGTTCGTGGAGATAGGACAATTGTTTGCAAGCATTGGCTGCGTGGTCTCTGCAAGAAGGGAGATCAGTGTGAATTCCTTCATGAATATGACATGAGCAAAATGCCCGAGTGTTACTTCTACTCTCGCTTTAGTGAGTCATCTTTATTAATATTTCGATTTATTTATCTCCTGAGTATAATCTCTAATAATCAATATCACATTTTGGTTATTAGTTCAAAATTCAAATGAGAGCAATGTGAAATGAGTCGTGTCACCACAATTTTTTGATTGGTTAAATATCGTTCCTTGAATGGCTCAAATTAATGATTTTCTAATGATTTCATCTAATGTGTTTGGTAATTTGCCCAAAATTATTCCATACCTATATTTTTATGCTCCGGAAGTGGTCCCCGATTTCTATTTTAGTTGATAGAACATACTTTATGAGACCACTGAATTTTAAATATCTTATTATATTTCTACTTTGATGCCTCAATGGTACACTTATTTTCAGAGCTTGTTCAGGTGGTTCATAAAATAAATGAATCACTTAATTTGGCAATGAAAATTACAAGCAAGGTGCATGCATTAAAATCGATATTCCATTCTCAAAACTTCAAATAGTATAGGATTGTTGGTTCTTTATCAAGCATTTTTGCCAAGTTTTTATTTTTTATGACACAAATTTTTGTTTGTCTGATATGACTTTACTGTGGGCCATTTTCTTCTCGATTATAGTCATTGCTTAGGTGTATTTTGGTGGTATGTAACTGGTTTATTGTGCATTTTTTTATTTTTTGATACCTCGGCTGTACCAAGTAAATAATTGATTTTGATAAAAATGTTCTAGCTTTGGCTCTATTGCTAGTGAATTTACCTCAAGTATATGTATTCATATCTGTCATTTATCTGTAGGTAATCCTTATTCATTATTTTGCATTATTGTAGTCACATTGAATTGAAATGAATTACTTTCATGGATTTTTGATTTATCTTTTCACTTCAATGCACATTTTTTTTACCTTAAATATAAAAAACTGGTTATATCCCTACATGTTGAAATAATTGAATCAAATATTTCTACAGCTTTAATTTTACAAAGAAATAAAACCAACCAATATAATTTGTACATCATTTAACATGATGAATATTTTTAGGAAATAAAGTAAACTGTGTTTTGTGTGTAAGTCAAGCCAATGTTTGACAAAAAAATCGTAAGAATCAGCTGGAAGATAGGATAAAGAGTTTAGATTACGATACTTCTTGATCGGAATGTATTTAATTTGAGAATATTCTTTGTTAGATGCATGCCACAACAAGGAGTGTCCATTCTTGCACATTGATCCTGAGAGTAAAATTCGTGATTGTCCGTGGTATGATCGTGGATTTTGCCGACATGGACCCAATTGCAGGCATCGTCACGTACGGCGAGTTCTTTGCCTTCATTACATGGCTGGGTTTTGTCCAGATGGTCCTGAATGCAAGTTTATGCAGTGAGTATACTTTTTTTTATAGTTTTGCTACATCTTGTACCCTATTTCAATTTACAGTTCCCTTATCTGGTAATTGATATCTGTAAATGACAGTCTTTATTTTAAATGTGGATGAAAATATAATATAATATGGTCAGTTAAGGTGATGATTATAAAGTAGAGAATTTATTTACTCTGGATTTCCTCTGATTAAAATGTCCACTAGCAATTAATGAATGTGGGAATACTTTTTTTAAATATTATTTGTGAAAGATTTTTATTCGTGAAAGTTTTATTTTACCTAATAGATTCAGAAATGTTTCTTCCATGACAGCAGAAGCAGCATTATGCTCTTGATTATTGCCTGACTAGGCCAAACTAGTTGACATGTTGGTGGAATAGAAATGATTATTTTACTTCTGTTTTTATAAGGCTGAAGTAATGTTGAAAAATATATGCCTTTCCTTGCCTGGATCTGTTACATATATTTTTAATTTTTTGTTACACAATTTTTTATATATTTTTATTAACGGATTAACCCTTTTGAGACGGTGGAGTTCTCTCCTTAGCATGACTGCTGTGCTGAGCCCCAGGAGCCTCTTCCATGCCCTCCGTCATTTTTGCGGGACATTGGTTAAGAAGGGTCTTGCTAATAATCACGCACTCTCAGCACCAACCTTTTTCGACCCTTCATAGTGGAGACTCATTATCTCAGACTCCAAGGGTAGTTGGGCTTCCTCCTTTTGGGGTTTATAACCCTATCAGTGGCATTGGCTCGCGGTAAATCATGCTTCGTTTATATGAATTAGATATACGGATAATTGTTGCTTGCACATAAATTACAGACTTCGAATTGAATTCCTAGTTTTATTCTGAGAATTGTCAAATTTTGAACGATGCTCTACTGTCAATATTAACGCATTAACAATTTCCATGTTGATGTTTATACTGAAATCAAGGTATAAGTTAATATTTATCGTAGAGTTTCGTTTAAAAATTGTAAACGCTGCTCCAAAGACATAGAATTCGATTCTTAGTTTATATTTTTTAAGAAAGGAACAAGTATTTATTTCAAAAACTGACTGATTGAACAATTGAATGACGGCGGTCCCTTACCATAAAGAGTGGTAATATAAGACGGGTACCTGCTCCCGGATTTCGAGGATACGGCCCAAGGCCCACTTTGTTGGGTCTCGAAACTAAGACTTCGCAAACCCGTGACCGTTAAAAGGGGGAGGGCATGGTAATGTATATTTTTGGCATTCGATCGCTTGCATAGAAAAATCTCCGACGAAAATTTGCAGCTTTGGTTCCCGGGTCAATAAACGTCCTGATGCAAATTTTCGTCATTCGTAGAGAAAGGATTAACAGTCCATGATGTCATTTAAGTGAAAGTAACTTACTCTATTTTTTTCTAGTCCTCGGTTTGAGCTTCCTGCCACAGATGTCCAACAGAAAGAAGGCAAAAAGGTTATCATCACGTGCCATTACTGTGGCGAATCTGGACACAAAGCCATTTATTGCAATAAAATGCCTCCAGATCTGAAAGAACTTCGGGCCAAAGAGGAGGAGTTCAGAGTGAGTGTAAGTGCTGCTTCCAAATATCTATCTGGTTGGGATGCACATTCGCAACTGTTCTATTATGATTGTATGTGAATTTTTTTGGGTTTTAGTCGTAGCATTTTTCGACCTTATCCTTCGTTAATTGAGGGATTAAGAAGATAAGGGGTACCAGTGATTTTTTTTCTAAACTGAGTTAAGTACAGAAATACACAAAAACTTGTTGGCCAAAGGATAGAAGTGAGTCTCTGTTCTTTGCTGACATTGGGTGGAAAATCAAATATGTACATCACTTAATGCATATATTGTCAAACTCATTTATTTTTCTTTACGTTAGTTTTGCACTAAACTGTGCTGAGAAAAAAAATCACTGGTACCCAATGACTTCTCAGTCAATCCCTCAATTGCAGCTACTAATTTTCCAAACCTAGTGCTTTCAGTTTCATAGGCCAGAAGATGCAAATATAATTATGCTATGGTAATTGGGTAAGTAGGAATTAATGGCTCTAAGAAGGCTGATTGATTTTTCACTTCACTTACGGTCAAATAGGGTGGTTTCCTATTATTTTTTTATTGCCTAAATCGAAAGGTTATTACTCCTGGAGTATGTATTTCACGCTTTTAGATTTTTAAATGACGATATCTATTTTTCATAATTAATGAAAAGTGAAAATTTTCAAGCGAAAACGTGATGGCTAAGTATGAATGCCGGGAAATCTCCATGTGACATCATTCTGGCTCCCGCTGCCGCAAGCGAGGTGACCTTGGGGTGAGGCTTTGAGCGCTAATACGACACAGGATGCTAGCAGGTAGCCGAGTACCCTGCTAGCTGGTAGTGCTTGGCTTCAATAAGGATTATTAATACCTTATCAAACTAAGAAAGCTTTCCGACCATAGGCAGTTTTAATAGGTGATTATTAACCCATTAAATCCCAAGCATGTTAATAGCTTAAAAGTTCCAAATATTTAGATGAATTAGCAATAAAATAGACTCAAATAAGGCAAATTATCGATTTTTATATTTTTATTGTTTTTAGTTTGCGGTTGGTGAAACGTTGCGTATACGCAACGTTGGGAGTTTCCCGGGTCAAATGAGCCGTGTTGCATTTTTTTCGGAACTCTTTTATTTTTGCAAATAATTCGCTTTTATTGCATCCCAAATATATAATTAACCCTAAATATTGATTAAACTTGGTATTGCTCATGAAATTTAGAGGACCAATCAGTATGTAAATGAATATTGCACTTTTGGTAATCGCTAAACATCTGGCTGCTACAAACTCGGCATCTTCTTCTTGAATTTTTTCGTCACGAACAATATTGTGGCCAACCTTATCTTTCCTTACTGTATTTCGCAAACTATTTATTCCGTTATGTCCTAGATTATGGAAAGTTTAGGGACTAAAAGTGTAGTTGCTCACATGGAAACTTGAAGCTTGTACGTGGTAGAAGGTCCATATATCAATAACAGACACTTTGTGACTTCCACAAAGTATTTATAAAAATTTATACTATTTGACTGGTTTCGGCTATTGCACCATTATAAAGTACAGAAAATATAAAGAAACTGGTCAAATATTACGGATTTTTATATCGCGGAAGTAACAAAGTGTCTGCTATTGATAATGAGTAATTGCTCCTTCACTTTCGCCAAAATATGGCATCATCTTCTCGTCAAAAGATAATTTATGAGAAATTGTATCGAACCGTCGAAATATTTGGTTGAGCTCGCAAAGTATGGATGTATCTTAGAAAACTTATCCCCCTGGTCCAAACTTCTGTTACCAGTCAGGCGTAAGAACATTTTAGGTTCAACAAAACGCTTCCGGGACATCGTTTGACGCACATTAGGAACGCGTCCTTACTCCAGTAATATTTTTTGCTAAGGTGTAATAACCACTGAACATCAAAACGGAAGAAATACCACGCTATTGGAATATTTTCTGAGAATTTCACGCACTATGATCACTGGCGATAGTGAACAACTTAGGCTGCAAATGTGAGTTCAGGTTATTTGGAGGGAACGATTGTTCAACAGACAACCACAGATATAGTAAAAGCAGATGGAACGGAACATCGCCCCTTCTATATACCGTAATACCCAGAAAGCCCTTTACCTGAGTCAATATACCGAGATATATTTTTCTTGGAATCCCTGTGCATTCATAGTCACTCATAGTTCTCAAAAAATTTCTTTGGAAATGACCTGCACCCTCATTTGGAGCCTTACCAGCTCATTATCGTCAGCGGCCAGTGGGCATGAATTTCTCAGAAAATACTGCGATAATGTGATCCCTCTTATCTCTCCATTCATTTTGCTCACTCGCCAACCCCTGCTGTGCACGGAGACCCATTGGTGCTGGGATATTCCTGCCCAGCCTAACTATGCTTTTTACCCTCCCACTACCTTCCCTATGGATCCTAGTCAACAACACCACATAAATACGAATTTACGATCTATTTGCTAACCCTCACATACTCACTTGCTTTTTGCATACTTGTCAACTGTGGTAAGCAGATCGTTCTTACCTTAGGATGCCCGTATATCTTGAAATTGCAGACGCCTATAGAAATCATTATATTTTCTGGACAACTCTATAGCAAAGTTTTTATGCATCCTTTGTTTAGATCACATTAAGTTTCCACTATAGCACAAGTAAAAGCTGATTTAATCTTGCTTGATACGTGAAGTTAAAAATATCAAACAGACACAACTCGGTGGAAACTCACCATCTGCCAAACATCCTGCTAAAGACCCTTCAACACTTATGTAGATGTATATTTAGGACTAAAATACTGTACAATTGCTTGAAACTAAAGTTTCACCATAAAAAGGTAACATATACTTGATAAGCTTTTCATTTTTCAGTCCAAAAAGAAATGCTCTACACGACTACCGCCGCGGCGCGCCGTTTCCCTAGATTACCGGGGTCCTCCCAACGTTGCGTGAACGCAACACTTGCTTTATTCTTAAATAATTTGAAAACCACTTAGTCAAATTCACCCAATTTGTTGCAGTGGCCTATAATACAAATGCATCATTGTATTTGCAGGGAGATACATATAATCATCTAGTGCCTCAGATTTAACATAATATGTAAATTTATAAGATAACCTAAAATAACGACTTACATATAAATGAAAAGGCCATTGTAAAAACAAAAGTTATTAACCCTTTCACTGCTGTTCAATCTCCGGAAACCTTCTCCTCACATGCGGCGAAAATGTTAAAATGCGTTTCCTGGGCCCATGGAGCAGGTACTTCCAGGATGGGTGTGTACACCCTCCGAAGGGTCGCTAATCCGCGACCCTATCCTCGACCGGCTCACATACGCGAGACCGTCTCCTCGACCCTACCAGCGGGGGGCCCCCCTCCCGAAAAGTGACCACTCTGACTGCAATTTGGAAATCAATCAACCAATCAGATTATCAAAAAATGATTGTTTTCATCGCACTCCTGCCAATCAAGCAATCAAGTACGTCTTTGAACCGTGTCTCTGCGATAAAAAATAACGATTTTGTTAACTTTGCAACAAAACGTGCCTGCGGACCACCGGAAAACGGCTATTATATCAAAGTTAACAAAATCATTATTTTTCATCGCAGAAACACGGTTCAAAGACGTACTTGATTGCTTGATTGGAAGGAAAGCGATGAAAACAATCATATTGTGATGATCGGATTGATTGATTGATTTTCAAATTGCAGTCAGAGCGGTCACTTTTCCGGAGGTAGGGCCCCCGCTGGTAGGGCCGATGAGACGGTCTTGCGTGGGTGAATTCGTCGAGGAAAGGGTCGCGGATTAGTGGGTCCCTTCGAAGTGATTTGGCGAAAGTGCTGACCGCATGGCAGGGAGGAAGAAAAAGTACGTCCACCGCAGTCTGCCGTGCGGACGTACTAGGTACGTCCACAGCAGTGAAAGGGTTAAATTTCTTCCGTGAAAAAATTCATAACATTTTATAAAACATTGAACTACCTATGTTAAAAATATTAACTACTTATCAATAACAGATACAGAGAAAAAAAATCGCAAAGTTTGCGTTGCGTTCACGCAACGTTGGGAAGAAATGGGTTAAGACATATTTCCCTGAGCTCTGTGCCTCATGCATGCATTGGTAATCTCAGACGATGTAAAACTCCTATCTACTCATATAAAAACTAGGTCCCTGTGGCGTCACGTGGAGTGGCATCGCATGGGCGCCAATCTGGCCTTTTTCAAATGAGGTTAAAATTGATCATTGCCATTCGTCTAAACCGGTATTTCTAAAACCAAATAATTTGTAAATTAAGAATACACTAATGGTGGGTAACGAATTGCAATCAATGCCTTTCGTTTTCTTTGATGAAGGAAACTACCCTATTGTCATAATTTTGACCTTAAAATTGTGCTTCAAAAATATTAAATGGACACATTAAACATTTGAAATTAAGATTCACCTCTAAATCTTAATGTTCTATTTATTGAATTGAGCATATTCCGAAAAAATTTTGCAGAAGGTTAAAGTTATTTGGAATGTAAATTTTTGAGAATAGCCAGCCGATGAAACAATTGTTTGAAAGCAATCAATATTTCAATAAAACATTTTGTGATAGATTGGTATGTGATCCAAGGCCAGAACTAGAAATGCAATTGACTAAGAATGGGTTTTACGTGCTTATTTTCAAACTTGCTTTCACTCACCTAAAAATTGACAAATGTAAAAAGTTCCCTAAGTATTCCTGAATTTATCTCGTTGAAATTGATGGAATTATGGGGTAACTCATGTAAGTTCACTCATATTTCCAATTGAAAATTATATATCCTAAGAAGGCATTAGAATAGCAAATTGAATACATATTATGTCTCAACTAAAATATATGTTAGCTATGTATTTGTTTTCTTCCAGAATTTTGTGCAAGTAGATGGTATACCATTCTAAGTGACAAATAATTGAATCATAAAAAGTATTACCAGTCATGCATTTAATCTCTTTTGTTAAACTTGTATCTTTTCATTATAAAATGTTGATGTGTGTTGGGTCTTTCCTCCAGTAGGCATTTAGTTTTGGCTTAGCTGTAGTCTTTAGTGTTAATATAATATGGCCTTGATTGATATGCTTCTTAATTCAGCAGGGGATTCTTTGCTTTTAGCATCTAATTTGACTGAATTTAATTGAATTATTGAAATATCTGCCGTTGATTGTTGCCATGGCCTCAAATGATATTATTTTACATAGGTTTTTTTTGTGCACATCAGATGCATATGTCACTCCCGATAAATTTTATTCGAATGAATTTGAAATAAATTTATGTATTTACTATGTTACTTATGACTTAATATTCATATTGTCTTTATTGCATTCCCTTTTGTTCCAGTCGAAAGCTGTTCTTTATGTAAATAAGGGTGATGAGGATCCAAAACTTCAAAAGCCTTTAGAAGAAGTAACCTGTTTCAAGGTATTGTATTTTCTTGATCTCACCTTTCTCCTCATAACATTACATATTAATTTCTGTTCTACGTGATTGCACCAGTTTTTTTCTTCATTGTGTTTTGAAAAATGTCTCAAGTTTTAATTTTTCAATTTGTATGAAATTTTCGCCTCATTATGGTGCACCAAAGTGGCCCTATGATAACTACTACCCTTTGTGTTTTGCTGTGTTTATGAAACTGAGGGATGTTGTAAAAGGTTGAAATTTTTATTTTTTAGCATAAAAATCAATTGATTTTGGATTTTGATTGTATATTTTTCAACATCAAGTTAAATGTAACTCTACAGTTTACTGTACCATTCTCCCATTTGTGATTCATTGTAAATCAAATTTTGTCTGAATGTTTCCTCCTCATTCAGGCCAGATATTTATCTTACCAATAACTGCTTCAAAACTTAGTCATAGGTTTTGTGATTTTGAATTTCTAATTCATGCCTTTTTTATTTAGTGTGGATGCAAAGGTCACTATGCCAACAAATGCCCCAAGGGTCATCTTGCTTTCTTGAGCCAGAGTCAAAATCCTCCCCCACCTGGAGGCTACAGGCGATAGTTATGGAATGGATGGGTAATCTTCAATTGCCAGAAAGAGTTTCTGTGAAGTTTGCCCGTAGTTTCTGGGAACAATGAATCTGCTGCTGTTATTCAACATGAGAAGTACTCTATTAGCCAGTGCACAATATGCTGTTTTGTTGTGGTGGTGAGCATGAATTTATGTGAAGGATTGTGAAATACTTTGAAAGTGATTTTTGAGTGGTGGGCATTGTTTGGGGAGGGATTATATACTATGGTGAATCAGCTTTGCTATTGTGATGCAGTGGAAGTTATTCTTGTGGACCAGCAAAATGAAATTGAAGTTGTTAATCCCCGCTGGAAATTCACCTACACTTTTTTTTGTTTTTAGCATTCATTGATTGTTATCCTTGCAGTATTTTTTACCTTCATTTAAAATTGTCTTGTTTTTTTTTTTGTTTCATGACTGTGTTGTCAAATCCATGTGGTTTCTCTAGTCATTGTGTTACAACTATTTGTGGGCAATTTTTCATTTCTGCTTCATGGGAGAGTTTGCTGAATGTTTTCTTCACAGACAAAACATGATGTGAAGCATTTAAACTCTTGGATGATGTGATAATGTTAGGAAGTGTCTGGTGAATCACATGACGACACATTAGTTTTCCCTCATCACTCTCATAATTTTGTTTTCTTCTGACTCTCGACCAAGTTAGATTCCAGATATTTCTCATTCTGCCAGTGAGAATTGTTTAATCCCAGATCCTTCAGTGGCATTTTAAAAATGAATATTTTTTTGTGCTCCACATCAAACGTGCTTTGTACCTTTAAGAGGCATCTGTTTACTGGGATTAGATGGCAGTGTATTGTTCACCTCTAAAATCTCACGAATGTGGCCTTTTGAATTGTATAATAATATTTTCTCTCAATCAAATGTCTCTGTATACCTCTATCAAACATGTGAAGAAATCCTTGCTGACATCATGGTAAAAATTGTTTTGATTTTAAGACTCAAACTTTTTATATGCATGGATAATGAAGGATGTAGGTATGAAAATAACCATGAGGAAATGATGAGAAAGAAACTGTCAATGTCCAATAAGCCAAATTACTTGGATGAAATTTACCATTGTACAACTGGAACTGTTGATGCTGCTAACATATAGCCATTTATATGGAGTGTACAGTTGTATTGTCCCCTAAGCAATTGTGTACTGATGGTATAATAAATATGGATTTCCTCATGTTAACTTTCCCTACCTTATTTACGGCTATAAACCTTATTTAATTCCACTTACCCTTGAAAAATGAATTTTAGTATTATTTTTGCATGTTTTAGAAAATGAGTATGGCATTGAATGGGAAACCACATTTTAGGGCAATATGTATTACACTAGCATAAACAATTTTCTGTTCTCCATGTATTATCTTATTTTGTCACTATAGGTGTTGATATGGTGTGCATGAAATTTGCTTAAAATGCTTTTGAATAGTGCTGTGAAGTACTGGTTTTTGTATCCAATTCATATATTCATTAGGGGTTAAGCGGAAGAGGGGACTTTTTAGTCTCAAGCTCGCCTGAACAAAGGTATCTATATATCCTCAGAATCAGTTAATTGGTGCACACCAGTTCCCAAAAAGGAGTTATGGAATGTTTATATCGTACTATTACTGTTAAAGGCCGAAAATAATAGACTTAAATTAAGACTGGAATCAAAAGAGAGCGTGTTATAGTGACTTGAATTTGGTGGCAGTTGCTGAGCAGCTGATGCTAATGTCATTTGAACATGTTTTTGGGCCTAGCAATGTCGTTTTCCATGGAGTGGAAACCCCATGTTTAGGCACTCAAAACGTAGTTGAATATCAGTGAAAGATGGACATTTTTAAATGTGCCATTGGAGCCTAGTTGCAGCCAGCTCATAAGCTACCTGAGGCACAAAAATACATCATGGTAATGCACTGAGTATGTTTTTAAAGGTTTGAAACATAGTGTTCTTCCTCCTGGTAAATTTGACCTTAAGGGAGCTCTTTTGCTTGAAGCTGAAGGATTTTGTCTTTCTTGATGAGAGTTTTTTTTAGGAAATTAATTTTTTCATGGAAAATAAAAGAAATATTATTTTAAGGTTTACTAATTTATTTTTGAAAAAAGCACCCTATGCATGGTGGTTTCTTAAGGATAGGGTGTTTTTTTAAAATGTATTAGTGGCCCTTGGTGCCATTTTAAATATATTAGTGCACATGGGCATACCCAATGGGGGGCAGAAGGGGGTGCTGCCCCCCTAGAAGCAAAAGTAAATTTAGTTCAAAACAAAATTTTTGAACAAATTTTCTTTAAATCGAGGAAAAGTGATATTCGTGTGAAGCATGTAGTTAAAATAAAAATATTTTATTTTTGAGCAAATAATTTAAAATACTATAGAAGGGCTGTTATGATTTTCTTGGAATTTTGGTTTCCTTAACCTTATCTGTGTTACAAATTGAACGACGACAGCTTGCCCCAGGGGCGGATCCAGGATTTTTTTCTGGGAGGGGCACAAGCAAGGCCGTATCCAGGATTTTGTTCTGGGTGGGGCACAAGGATACCTCCTAATACAAAACGAACGCAATGATAATGGGACCGTAAAAAAAATCTTGCATATTTTTGAGGGTCTGGGGGGGGCACGTGCCCCCGTGCCCCCCCCCTGGATCCGCCTATGGCTTGCCCCCCTCCCTAATTTTGATCTTTGGTACACTCTTGTTGGTGCATCTAACAAAGTTTATTCTTTTATTCATAGAGGGAGAAGATATGTTATATTTTTTTTATATTCTCCATTTAAAAGGCAAGTACATATCAACGCAGAAAACGGAGAAGAACATATCATGGGCATATAAGCAACTTAAAATCAACTATTAGGTAAGAATTGAAGTCTACATATTTCACCCTTCACTAGCACATGAAAAAGTATTTAATTTATTGCTGTGAAATTAGCTTCCAATTTAACCTTCAGTATTACATCAAATTAAATAAATATGCAGCAAAATATTTTTTGCTAAAATTAAAACCAATATATGCAATATTGAAATGACAGGAACACAGTCTGTTGTAATAAATCCATGGAGCTGTGGCAATAGTACCATTTACGAGATTCCATGTGATAGATATTTATTTATAAGAAGCCGTATTTAGAGCGTATTTGGGGTGCTAGGGACAAATATTGGTGAGATTTGAGGCTTGTATCTCCACAGCGAGAATAACATATCAGAAGGTATCCCTGTAAGTTGCCCCACTTAACTTCAGCTGTTAGTGTTGGCAGGCGATCACTCACCCTACTCCACTGCGCTGTGTTCACCATTGGCTGGCGTGATGTCCCGCTGAGGGAGGTAAAGCGTGAGGGGTGCATTAAAAGAGGCCAACCGTTCAAGTCGACAGTCAACAAGTCCAAAAGCTACAGAAGGCGACGTAAAAACGTAAACAAATTCTAATGATACCATTTACGAGCATACCTCCTGACATATCATACGACACTAATAGCCGGCTTCGAAAATGTCCATTTTAGAGAAAATCTGACGTCCCGGAGGCAAAATCTGAGAGATTTGAGGCTTTTATCTCCACGGCGAGAATAACATATCAGAAGGTATTCCTGTAAGTTGCCCCACTTAACTTGAGCTGTTTCTGTTAGCGGACGACTACTCATTCTCCTCCCAATGCTCTGTTTGCCATTGGCTGGCGTGGTGCTCAATGAAAAGAGGAGACGCGGAGGGGGTGTATTACGACTAGGCGGCCGTTCAGGGGAGGGACGATAGGCCAGCCGTTCAATGGGCAGTCAACAACCACGAAAGCTGCGAGGAAAAACGTAAACAAATTCTAATGATACCATTTACGAGCATACCTCCTGACATCACATACGACACTAATAGCCAGCTTCGAAAATACCCATTTTAGGGATAATCTGACTTTCCAGTGGCAAAAATCTAAGATATTTGAGGCTTATTGTATCTCCACGGCGAGAATTACATATAAGATGGTAACCCTATAAGTTGCCCCACTTAACTTCAGCTGTTTATGTTTGTGGATGACTGACTACTCACCCTCCTTCCGAACAGGGGCGCAGCCAGGAATTAAGGCTGGGGGGGGGGGGGGGTTTAGGTGCTTTAATACCGTTGTGTGTGGTGGTGTGGAATACCCACCAGGATAAGCGATAGGTGCGAGATTATTAAATTGCGGAATTTTAAGATAAACTTTTCAAAATGGTGAGTTTTACGGCTTTATGAGGGATATTTTATTAATCCTTACACTATTCTGTTCTACTAGTAATATCAATCCAATTAAGTAAAATGGCTTAAACTTAAAAATGTCTCTGAGCTCTGGGGGGGGTTTTTAACCCCAAAACCCCCCCTTGCTGTGCCACTGCTTCCGAATGCTCTGTTTGCCATAGGCCGGCGTGGTGCTCAGCGAAAATAGGAGAAGCGGAGGGGGTGCATTGCGACTAGCCAGCCGTTGAGGGAAGGGACGATAAGTCAGCCGTTCGATGGACAGTCAACAATCACGAAAGCTGAAGAACGCGAGGGAAAACGTACAAAAATTCTACCCAGGGAGAACACCGAGGTCATGAAGACGTCTTTAAGGTCATCATATGGTCAATGGTTTTACTTTGGTATTGAAAAGAAAAAAATGACCAGCAAAAATGATGACCAATATTAAAAAAAAATTATTTGCTTGGCAGTTATAGGATATCGTGGAATTCGTTTTCACAAAGATTACACGTTAATTCAAAGTATAATTACTTTATCATTAACGTGGTCTAGGATTGGTTTTTAAATGGTCTAGAAGACGTGAAATCAGACGTCTTCAAAACATAGAATGTTGAAGTAACACCAACTATTAATACATTTTTGATTCACAGCACATAAGTACCAAAATGGGCGTATATATCATTTCCATTTACCTTCGTCATGTCATGTGCGGATACAGACAAAACTCAAGGGTGGTTGGGGCGTGCAAAATATATCTTGAGCTACCTTTATTTTTATCGAAATAAAAAATAATCAGTCACATTTAAAGTTTAAAAAAGTTTTATTTAAACTTATTATACATATACGCATACCATATAATACCATCTTATGGTATAAAAAAGTTACAACTGCGGTTCTGCAATGCTTGGCAATGAGGACGGCCCCGCAAGGGTGGGGGGGCGACCCCCCGCACCCCCACGTGTATTCGCCACTGATTTCCCTACATGATGAAGTAGTCTTCGTCGACGTCTTTCAAACCGTTGAAAAACCAATCCTAGACCATATTAATGCTAAAGTAATTTCGAAATAATGTGTTAAAATAGTTAATTTTGCAGTTCAAGTACATTCTGGTATCAATTATTCTTTTGATTTCTCACAATTTCTAAATATTTTTGCTCCACCATTATCTAAAAACCGTCCCAAACCACTATTCGTATTCTGGAATTCCAAGCTGTGATTGAGAGTGGCTCCTTTCCCCTACAAATAGTTTTTAATGTTGACGAGACGGGATAGTTTTTGAACAGAATGCCATCTAGTTCATTCATTTTCAGGGAAGAAAAACCTGGGTCAGATTTAAAGGCATTTAAAGTCCGTTTCACGTTGCTGCTTGGTGGTAATAGGGGCGCAGCTAGGAATAAGCCTAGGGGGGGTTTTAGGTGCAGCTAGACCTGGGGGGTGCGGCAAATCTGCCATAGTAAGCGTAAGGTGCGGGGGCCCTCCACCAGAAAATTTTAAAGATATGTGGTTCAAAATGGTGAGTTTTACAACTTTATGTGGGATATTTTATCAATCCAAACACTCTTCCATAAGTTATATTAATCAAATTAAGTAAAATGGATTAAACTTAGAAGATTCTCTGAGCTCTGGAGGGGGGGGGGTTTTCAACCCCCAAAAACCCTCCCCCCCCTCGCTGCATCACTGGGTGCTAATGCCTCGGGGGACTTTCAAATTAAAGCCAGTTATGATTTATTCACAAACTCCGCAAGCAATGAAAGGGTATTCAAAGATGCATTTGCCTGTCATTTGAATGAGCAACAACGAAACAAGCAATGAGCCTGGTAACACAAGAATTGTTTTTAGACCGGTTTGAAAATTCGTCTACTGCTGCCAATGTATTACAAACTCCAGAGAAACATGTATTTTTTTTCCTGGATGTTAGACTACCCATACGTTGAGGGAATTTTAAAAGCACGCATGAATTTCTTTTTTAGGAGAAAAAGCGTCTTTGAATGAAGTTCCGACTGTTTTTAAAGATATTTTAAACTAAAATTGTTTACATAAATAAGGTTTTCCAAGGCTATAGCAACATGTTTTAGTATTATGTACATGGTTTATACCCAACACGTATGCTACCGGGAACGCATCCCTACGTTCACGATGTTATAATGGTCTCAAATAATGCAAATTCGATTCGCGCAAAGACCCCAAAGAATGCATCCCTTGCACTAGGAGGCATTCTTTGGGGTCGAGGCATCGGTCCCCTCATGCGGCTCCTCCGACTAATTTCTTGCGGCCCCTAGAGGCTAAAGAAAATATTGAATATTGTAATGCGGTCCACAACATAAAATATATATAGACACACTCGTCAAAAATAAAAATGCCAAACGCCGCATTGATCAATTGAACCAATAAAGATTATTGCACCTAGTTAATAATTACTTTTTTTTAAATTTTGTTGATGAGGTGGAAAACTACCTCCGAATGATGTGTAATAAATTTTTGGCCCTAGCATTAAAAAAAGGATGAAGACCCCTGGTGTAAAGGTTACGAAGATCTTATGGAAATAGAGACCAAGAAAACAAATGGAGATGCTGATTATCTTCAAAATGAGGTCCATCCTATGTTTCTGCATTGCTCTCAATGCTTCAACCCGAAAGTTAGTTTGGATAGGTGAGAGAATAGCTCACTCCAAACCTTGCCACCCTCGGCTGGGGCCCCCCCCCCCCCCCCCCCGGAAAAGTTTAGGAAATCACATGCCTGGAAATGGATTTTGATGCTATTCTGGTTCTTAAAAACCAGCTAAAAGAAAATGAAAAATAGAAATTCCTTAAGGAAAAATGCTATGAAAAGTGAATACTACTCAGCTCATAAAATTTAATAATCCATTATGGTTCTCTTGTCTATTAAGTGAATTTATGCCTCGAAACTGCTCAAAAATCTAAAGAAATACTCAAAAATAACCTTCTCGAAAAACCCTTTTGAAAACACATCAGGTACTCATTTATCTTCTGATGTCTTTAGTTTATTTATTTTTTTACATTATCCTTTTACCTTGAGCATGTTGTAAATAAAGCAACTAAGGAAAACGTAGAATTTTATAACAGCACAGAAACTTTGGTTCAAGTAATCTGAGTATTTTTTCATTACAGCTTTCACATACGCTTCACAAAAGAGGTGAGCATTGTAGGGGCACCCTAAGCCTAGGGTCCTCAGCGATTGCCAATCAGCCAACCTGGCCAGACTGCCCCTGGACACCTCATATTTCCAGGATTTTATTTGGGGGTGTCCATACAATTCTTTCTTTTGTGGCTGCTAATTATGTAATCTCCACCAGTGGCGCAGCTAGGAATTAAGGCTAGGGGGGGTTTTAGGTGCAAAAAACTGGGGTGTCTGAGGGTGTGGAATACCCTCCAGGGTAATGCTGGCGCCCTCCCCTAGAAAAATTTTCATATAAATGGTTCAAAATGGTGAGTTTTGCGGCCTTCTGAGGGATATTTTATTAATATTTACAGTATCCTATAATTAATATTAATCCAATTAAGTGAAATGGATTACACTTCAAAATTTCTCTGAGGTCTGGGGGGGGGTTTTATCCCCCAAAACCTCCCCCACGCTGCGCCACTGATCTCCACAATATACCACAAAAGTAATATAGCAAATAGGGCATCTTCGATGGCATACAGAACGGCTCACTCAACTATGCCCAAGGATTCTCCTGGTGCAAAACGTTGGCTTTCACTGACTCCCTTACTCGGCAAATTCCCCAAACCATTCCTGACTTTGACCTCAATTGGCCCATCTCCCCACGTTTTCTGAGTTGGATAATTTTTGCCTCCGGTAGTCATGTGTAATATTTCTAAACCTGCCGCGTGAACGGCGGTGAAATATATATCCGGTAGTCATTTTCACGATTTGGACGCAAGGTACACAAATGCCCAAATGAATAATAAAAAAGTCCAAGAACGTTGGTCTGCTCAGCTCCAGCTGTCTTAGGCCCCTCACTTCCGCCACAACTGGTGCAATAATAAAAGCTAGATTAATATGGTTTGGTTCATTTCAAGCATTTCTTTCTCTCAAGATATCCGATAAAACTCAGAAAAAAGATTAGGCACAATGTTTAGGTGTCACTGGTCAAACACATAGAGAAATAACCAGATGGAAAACTAAGGTTGATAACATGGATACAAATCATTTCCAAAAATGGGGAAAATATTTTTGAGGAGAACAAAGCTGAGCCAGGAAGTGGATGAAAATAATAGTTTGGGATTCTACGACCTAAAAATAAAAGGCAAAACCTTATCATTGTTGAACATGTTCTCCGAGAGAAAAGGAAAAGTTCAGTGTAATATACAAAAATTCATTTCCATTTATTATGTTTCGAAGGTATCTTCACATGAAATGTTTATGTACATTTATTTTTCTGGAAGGACTAGACAAAAATCAAGGAAGATGGTGAACAAAAATAGTGAACCAGTCACATAAAAATGATATCTGATTGTCAAAATATTGAGATGATAGTAGTCACATTTTTAAAATATTCTCAACTCCATCACATTGGTCCTCGAGATATACACATGTAGAAATTACAGGCAGTTTTAATCAACATATATACACTACTGCTATGATGCTGCCTTCACAAATTCTTGATTCTTATCAAGTCATTAAGGAAGAGCAAATCCTCACTTAGGGAAATAATCATTGTAGAAAATCATGTGGGAAAAATCTAGAGATATTTCATAACTTTTTCAAAAATTAAAAAAAAATTTAAGTCATTCTCTTATGATGTATACAAATAATAAATATGGCACAGAATAAATATTGTCACAGCATAAATCTAATGCAGGAAGTAAACAATGACGTAGAAATTCTACCACACTGATTTCAGAACAAGAGTCTGGTTTTTAATAGTTCCAAGCAATAGTTTTTCAAATTAATTGTGCAAAGTTCGACCATAAATGGCCACCACATGAATTCTGCTGTCACAAAAAATAGATGCACCATCCCAGCTGGAACAACTTACCACCACACACCGATTCCCCTGACTTTGAGCAGTATATTAATAAACCCTCCTTACTATCCCCACTCAACCATTCCTTTTTTTGTCTTCATTTTTTTGGTCAAAGCACCTTTGTTAATGGTGCAAAGCCTTTGAATTTAATCAAACCTTTCCCTTATCATGGAGGTTTGCCAATTAAATCTTAAATTGTCTCCATTGAGCTACTTATTTGCGTAAAATTAGCTTTCTATGCACTTTGAAATGCAACACAGAACTTGATCACTCTCTTGGGTAATACAGCATAAACTGAGAGAGGAAATAATTTCCCAGATGCTCCGTTAGAAGAGATCATGCCCTTATAAGTTCCCCTAGTTTATCTCATATTCCCTTATGTATCTGCTTCTTATACTTATCATCCCTCTCACTGACTTCTAAATCTTCAATCCCTTGTGCCACCAGTTTCTACAATATTTGTGCTCATGGGAATTTCACATTTCATTTTGAATAATTTGTCCCTGTGAAATCTTTTTCTAAAACTCTAACATATGAACACTGTTTTTCTACCGATTTGACGGATGCAGCTTCATCAAATTCCCTGAAAATGACAATTTTGGATTCAAAGGGGGTAGACAGTTTCAGAATTGGTATGATTAGCTCATACAGTTGATGAGGAAAGAACAGACTGAACCACACAGGACGGAGCACACCATTGGGGGATCACTATCACTACAAAAGTAAGTCCATCGCCCAAATTGAAACGGTTTGTTGTGCAGATGCTTTATCATGATAATCGCTTTTTATCTGCGTTCTAAGGGAAAATTTTATGCAATATATGACAGGAATCATGTTTCATTTGACACTACTGGAAACTTGCACACAATGACCATGGTAGACTTTACACTCAAAAGTTTACACCCAAGGTCAAGGTGACTAGAAAAAGAATCGCATGAATCTATGATGGACACAAACTATATAACTTCCCTAAACACTAATTGAACCATTCCGATCAAAAATAAATTAATTGGAGATTCAGGGTTAAAAAATATGTTAAGGAATTCATTCTCACGGCCCAAAATTTATGACAGTAAAATGGCATAAATCTTTTTAATTATGTACTGTTTTTCTACTATTTTTATCTGATGAATCTGTTCTCACCCATCCCCTCTTTATGGCTGATAAAGGAGCCCTCCGCATTGCATTCATAAAAACTTGTAGGTTAGCAAATAGAGGCTTAGTAAATACTTCCCTAAGAAAATGATTACCTAGCATACTTTTGAAACTCGACGTAGACGCCACCTAAGTAAAGACTGAATGTTTTCAGAATGGAAGTGATTGGGCAACACAGCATGTAATAGCAAGGGGTTATGAAAAGCTTGCTTATGGAAACCACTTTACTCAATTCAAAAATCTCAAGTGGATTAGACTCCCAAGTAGGTGACCACGAGTTTTTCCACATTTTTATTACCTAGGTTTTTTTTACTACTAGCCAACATTTGAAATTGCTGTAGACACTTGATGAGTTTGTTTCAGCCATTAAACAAAGAGGGTGCAAAAAGAATTTTAATTTTGTCAACGTACACTATGATGAGTTATTTTGTTTGATACCATAAAAATGCCACCATGTCACGAATTGTAGACGTGCAGCCCTGAATCCATTCTTTCACCCTTTATAGCCCACGCTCTCCACACTAATGCTTTCTGTATGCATGGATTCAATCTAAGGATATTGCTATCAAAATTACATTTGCTAATCATTCCCTGAATGATATGGCCTCAGACTGATCTGACAGGTTAAAAGTGAGTGACTCTGATTAACCCACTTGGACAGACAATATCAAGTTTGAATTATCAAAATCAATAACTAAAGCTGGTCTACCAAACAAAATTGAGTTTTCTATCCAGGGGTCAGTATATGCATAGTGCTCAATTTATTTGCAATCGTGAAGTGCATTAGTATCAAAAATATTTTGGCACCGTCTCAAGGCAATGCCTCTTGCCATTGATAATGACAATTATAATCTTTTCCACTTATGTTATTCCATTCATTTACCTACTTCCAATAAGTTTTTGATGATGGTCTCATGCCTTGTTCCCACTGCACTCATTACACATTAGTTAAGCCAAACCCCTTTCATGTTTTGCAAAGGAAACAATGGTAAGTGAAGAACAGGTAAAGTAAGAACATGAGTAGAATAACCAAATAAATACAAAAAATTATTTAATTGACAATGCCGGCAGTGGCTGCAAAATTAAACACCTACATTTTTCTTCTTTTAGATCCATAATTGATATCACTTTTCCAGCTATTTTCCCAACTAAAAACCAGTCCCATATACTGATTAAGTCTCAGTGATAGGTCAAAGTCATTGCCATTCCAACAACAATCAGCGAACCACAGTGTCCAAAATTTGTGTGATTTTAGCTACCCATAATGAGATATATTGAGTAACAAATGTGATCCCAAATCCCCAATTCAATCCCAAAATTTCATCGGTCCAAAAACTGCATTTTGAAAGTTCGACTAATTTCAGCCATGGTTCCCAAAAAGCTGCTTAATACACATGTTTCATATGATCTGACAAGCTACTAGGTGACCTATTACTATCCGACCAATGTAAATTGGTGAATGGGTGACAAGGCTTGAGACAATGTCATACAAATGGAGGATGGGGACATTTATTTGAAATACAGCTGGAAATGGAGGCTCATAGAAAGGAACTCCTCAAATTGTCCTATATAGCATGTGCCATTGATGAAAATAAGCTAAGCTTACAAGATGATCTAATACCAATTAATAAACAGACTGATATTCATAAAAACCACCAATCGAGACCATATCAATATCAACTGCAGAATTATTCATTATGTGATTGTGTTGCAATTGATCACTTTGGAAAATATGTATCGCATAATTGCAAATACTATGGCACTCTAATGTCACACTGACTTTTTACTTTACCAAGATCAAATCTCCAGTTCCTTTTGCTAAAAACCAGGCTTTTCCTTCCATAATAAGTGGAATAAAGTATGCTGTTATGATGTGAGTAAATTTCTCATCTTGAAAACAAAACCATTCCAATTAAACATCGCATTTCATATTGCTCACACATTTTCCTAAAGTTATTTTCAATAGGACACTGATGACTTTATTTATACTACCCGCTTAATGATTGAGTGATATTGTTCTGCTCACTCAGATTCGCAAGGATCAGCTTTGCACCACGCTCATTCACTTGCTAATTTTCCTCAACACTGAGAATCTGTCCTCTTTCCTGACGAGAGCTCCATTGGGCCTCCACCCGCCGAAGACACCAACAACTCACTCAAGGGAATAAAGTCTTGCAGCCTCTCGTCTGCTTGTTCCACGCACCACACATCACAATTTGGACTCATGCTAGCCGCACGTGACGAGTCCAAACACTCACACTTGGGTCTCTCCAGCCGGCTGACGTCCCTATCTGGGCCCCTCTCATACTTGAGCAGTCCCACCGTCTTCAAACCCACGGCTGAACATGTTCCACTACTGCTCCTCCTGGGTCTGACACCACCACACCTCAAACATATCCCCTTGCTCAGAACCCTGTTGGGTTCTCCACTTCCTCCTCCAACCCCTCCACCCCCACTCACCACGCCGCCTCCTACGCCCCCTGGGCCGTGATGTGGCAGGTCCATGCTAGCATCTAAAGAGCGACACTTCCCGGGCAGCTCTGGCCCCATCAACAGGTTAGGGTGCCGCCTCTGGACGCGACTCGCTGCAGAGCCAAACGCGTTGCTGGATGGGGGTTTGAGGCGGAGCCTGCTGCCGCCGATTCCCGAAGAGTTGGATCCCCGCCAGTCCCTCAATTCACCCATGCTCCCACACGCAACTGTGGGGACGATCTTGTGGGGAAAGCGGGGGGAGCCACGGGCTCGTTCCCGGAATGAGGGCGCGGGTGGTGGGCGAGCGTTGCCGTGGCTGCGGCGGTGATGGGGGCGGTGCTCGTGGGAGGGTGAGCCGCGGGTGCCTCCTGGGTCGTCGTCGTCGCCTGAGAGGCAGGCGGAGAGGGAGAATTTTCGTGGCCCCGAGGAGAGGCGGGAGTCTGGCTCTTGAGAGGGGTCCCAGCCCTCCTCATCCTCACCGCCACCGTCCATCCCCTTAAGAGAAAGGAACAACACTTAGAGGGAACTATGCATAAGACTGAAATATGAGAGTCACAACTTTATGATATTCATGCAAGATAAATGGATCTATTTTATTTATTGGTAAACCACCAAAAACAGTACTATTTGGCCTTTACATCACGATTTTCACAGCATACAACAATTAAACATGCATGAACATCCATGCCCTGGACTGGGGAAAACCTACCCAGGCGGGACTTGAACCCGCAACCTTCGGTTTGGCACGTGGGGACTTTAACCTGCCACCAAGGCTGGTATCGCTCAAATTCTGCTCAATTTTCATCTCAATGTGCTAAAAAATGAGTCATAAGCTTGGATTGAGGTCTCTGTTGTAGTACATAAAATTTTACAGGACAGGACATTATTATGCAATGTAATAAGGTAATATTTATTCCCTCACATTTGTATGATGATTTCACCAAGTCATGCCAAAAATGATTACCAGAAAATATACATCCAGGACCAAATTGAGGCCATAAGTAGAGCCTCATTGGCAAATATAAACTCAGGAGTAAATTGTGAAGTAGAGATCTGAATATGACTCTGCATGACAACAGTGAGGTGCCTTGATCTTTTCCAACTAGGCATAAATAATCAAAGATTTCACATACCTTTGGCAGGTCAATCTCCTCCGAGTCCCCATCTGAGCCCCCACACTCCCCCCCATCTCCCCACTCATCCCCCCTATCCACATCCCCATTGTGCGTTATCGAGATGACCGGGTCTGCAAACACCACACTCCCAGATCTCGACGATGGTGGCTTCCCGATCACCACTATCTCAGGGGCTGTGGATGCTGCCATCGACCCGGCCGGCACAAGGTTTGCTACATACTTGACGTGGTGCCTCAGTGCGGCGGCCACTGCTCCCGATGCCGACGTGCCCGCCAGGCCCCGCTTGGGCTTCAAGGCAGAGGAGGACCAACGTCCGTGGTGGTCTCCCCCTCCTGTGAGCTGGGCAAAGTGCAGAAGCCTCCGAAGGACGGAGGAGGGAGCGTGCGTGGAGGACGAGGACGAGGAGGAAGTGGGGAGTGGGATGGCGGACACAGAAGTTGCTTCGGACACTTTGCGCCGCTCGTCGAGGTCCGGCTGCGAGCCAAAGGACACGTGACGGCGGGGACCCGGGTCAGCCGATGGCCAGCTGGCCCTGGGGGCAGGGGGAGCAGCCACTTGGAGGTGCACTGTCTGCGTGCTGCAGTTCATGTCCCGCTCATGGTAGTTCTCTCCCTCGCCCTCTGCGTTTGACTCCTCTGTCTGGATCTCGCTCTCCTCTTCAACAATGGCAACCTTTGGGAAAATGTTTCCATAAGATTACTACTTTAAATGCAGTTTTCATAGGAGCTGCATGACCTCAAAATGTGGAATATTTGCTCATTCAAATTTCTGTGTTATGAATGGAAAACATGCGATTATATTACATAACACTTTTTGTTAAACCAATAAAGTACATGTGAAACAAGTAATCATAATACAGCCATCCTGTAGCAAGAAAACTATTAAATTTACTTAAGCCAAAATTACTAAATAGATTGGACTAATCACTCCATCAATTATTATCAGGTGACAAAATAAACCTTCAATTAGGATTGCGATTGAAAAAATGGAAGGAAATGCTTGCCTACAAGTATTCAGAAGGAATCCTCATATTTTACCTAAATTCTGATGAAAAATATCTTCCTTAGTATTTGGAAAATTAGGTAATCTGAATGGTAAAAGTTTTTCAGGAGGTTAAAATACAATCACAGTTAGCTCCCTCAAAGACCACAATTATAGGGCCATTATTAGGCAATGATATGGGCTTGTGTATCTCTCTCATCATTGTCTCACAAAAAATCTCCTCAACCATCTCAGCTTGTAGCATACAAAATCACTACAAAATTATCTATGATTCGCTTAATTATATAGGCAATGTAATTATAAAAAAACTTGATGCTTACCTTTTTGGGAGAATCACCAGCAGAATTTGTGGATGTTGATGGCACTGGTGATTCACTCAACTGCCTCTCTAATCTGCTAATATCAAGGTCTAAAGCAGCTAATTCTCTTCTATAAACACGATTTTGTACTTCCACCCTATAATACATCTCACGCTTCTCATCAATAACAAACCTGAAAATTAATGAGAGCAATTTTTTTAAGAGGTAAGTTTTCTCACAGAAAAAAGTTAAATGTACAATAATGGGAAAAATTAATTCAAAGCTCATTGGCATCTGAATGCAGCCAACTCAGGGACTGCTATCAACCATTACCAAGATTTGATCCATAAAACCTTGTAGCATGATACCTTATGAACTACACCACCAATTGTGCTTTTAAGCAGTTTCAATGCCTAATGTGTTGACTTCATTTACAGAGATCTTGATGAGAGAAAACTTTATTCTAGGTGGGATGTGGGAAAAAGCAAGATTCAGAAAATTTGAGGAAGAATTCTTAGTCAGGTCTTTTACACATTGTCATACAGAAACATATGATTAAAATTTCCCCTATACAAGTGGTTTGTAGCTTAAAAATTCTCTGCAGCATGAGAGCATCATGTGGATAAAATTTTGGATGGTGGATGCCTGCAACTAGTTCCTGAACTAGTTGCAGGCATCCATCTAGAACCTGCAGATTGCCAATAAGCTTTGTGTTAATTTTTTCCACCATTGTACTTCATTTGAATTCATTTTCCAAGAATGAAACATGAAATAAACTGATCACTAGTACCAGAATTTAGATTATAAAACATTAAAAAATTCTAGTTCATTTATTAAATTAAAAATATCTGTTAATCATAAATGGATACGTATTTTCACTTTGATGCCCATGAAGAGCAAGCCCTTCTAAAAACGAGACTTACCTCCTTGTGTTGCATTCAATTTTAAGCCCCATGCTTTCAACTATTGGGTCACCATCAGGATGAATCCATATGGTATGAATCTATGAGAAAAAATGGGAACTATATCAGTTAGGTCTTTAGAGCAGTGGTGGTAGAATTTTAAATAAAAATTTAGGAATCAAGAATTTCTTAAGTTAACAAGGCACTAAAAATGTGATATAAGTGATTCAATCATGTATGAAATATGTCAATTAAAATAATTTTCAAGAGCTCAATCAAGCCCCAGCACAAGCAAAGTGTTAAGATTGCAACAAAATTCAGGAAAAAAAATATTTTAGGCACACGGAAGCAATAATTTGAAGACATCCATTTTATAAGGCTTCAAAGAAATTAACATATGAGATATAATCCTCATAAGAGTAAAAATTATATCCAATTACCTTTGGCACAAATAACAGGCAAAGAGTTGTGGTGGTTGAGGCAAATATTAATGCTGTAATGGTTACAAAGGCTAGGGTTGCCCTGTCCGAAATAAGGTTCGCCAGCACCACAACAATGACACTTGTAATCACCACACTGTACACACTAGCACCAATATACTGTGAATCATTGAGAGCAGGTATCTGGACCCTTCTCGTTTCCCATGCCATGTATAACCCAGCAACCAATAAAAGTCCTTTGTACACATATAAAGCACCCAGCCAACCATGAGTGTGCTGTGAGCGGCAAACTTCCACCTGAAAAAAATGCGATGCTATAGGAAAATTTTTCTTTATCTTTAATGCAAAACAGCATTATAGATTATATGCTATATGCATTTATACCTTATTTGGGACCAATTTATGCATGGTATTGGAAATTTTAGAGGATAACTACAAGATTATCAAAGATCGGTGAAAACTTCAACCCTAATATCATTATTAACAAAACTATACATTTCCAATGTTGAGTAATTTCATGAAATATTAAGAAAAACCTAAGAATATTTAATGATTAGGTTTGGTCAAATTTCTGACAGTGTGTAGTATCAGCTACAGAAGATTTTTAACTCAAAAGGTGATCAGTGATGAGAACAATCAAGGGTTTAGAGGTAATATATGGTGTATGAAAATCATGGACATGCTTACCTGTGCAGAAAAGTTTCTCGGGTTTTCCACCGGTTGATGTCGTCCGTGTCTCCTGACGTTTCGATCCGCGACTTGCTGATCATCCTCAGGGGATCTTCCGAATGCCGTTCTTGTTGAAGTTGTTGCAGGGACACTGGTTTCCAAATCAGCAATGCTTGGAGACCAATAATGAAGTCTATTATATACAACAAAAATGGGAGGAAAACCTCAACAAGCGTGAACCAATCAGGTTACACCTGAAGTCGGATGGAGTGTATATACACTGGAAAATTTTTGAAGAACGGCATTCGGAAGATCCCCTGAGGATGATCAGGAAGTCGCGGATCGAAACATCGGGAGACATGGACGACATCAACCGGTGGAAAACCCGATAAACTTTACTGCAACTGATACGCCGGGAAAACCTAAGATCATACATGCTTACCTGTGGTTGATATACTACACTTCGGTCTGTCGTGGAGATTTCAAGGGAGAGATTTTTTAGATGCCTCTGCATTGGATCCACTGAGACCCACAAAGTGACCATCAAGCCATCCATTAATAGTAGTACACAAATCAAAGACATGAGCTGAGTATCTTGGAGCATCTGAAAATAAACAGAATACCAGCTTATGTCATAGGCCCAAAGCCAATGATGGAGATGTCAAGATTTCATTTAAATCTTGAAAAATTACAGGAACAAAAAATATTACAATGCTGAAATTTTGGGTGCACAAAACTATCAAAAAATTTAAATCAATAAAAAAACCAATTCAGTATGAAATGAATGGATCAAGGAACAAGATTGAACCATAGCAGATAGGGAAATGTTTACAGTCACCACCAGTAGTAAACACTATATTCTAGGAAGCCTATTATAATCAGAATCTAAGCTTCAATTTTCATACTACTTCCTTCTGTGTATATTGAATAATTATCCTAAGTTTACCTCCTACATAAAAAAAACTGTTGAAACTTCATCTCTAGACACTCCTAATTATTAATTTACATATATTTATGATTCCCTGTGAAAGCAGAGAAATGATAATTGGTTGAAGCTTTTTCTTACAACTTCTCAATCAAGAAAAAGAGCAAATCGATATATTTATATCCATCATTACCTTATTACATGGTCCACACTTTCAATCAGTTACTGCTAATATAAAAAAGGTATGCGAAGGAAATGATCCATACAGTCTTGCTACAAAAGAAGGAATGAATTATGCACATGATTCCTAGAGGAGGGAGTTTAGACAAAATTGAAAGCAACAAGGAAACTATATTCAACATTAAAAATCCGTGGACTTTTCCTCAATCATTAACATGGAAAATAAATCTATCAAATAAATGGAAAATGATAGTCTACTTTAAAGTAAGACCGGAAAGAAGTTTTCCCCATGCAGAAGAGTAATCATTACGAAATAGGTCATGCAAGTAACTATACTTCAAATATTGCATCCCAAATTATAATCAGTTGATAAAAGTATGCAAATACAAACAACATAATGAAGACATGAGCAGCACCATTAGAAATATTCATAGCAGAAAACTGTATATAACACTTTAAATTTCACGACAAAATCATGGCTAACTGTCAAAAGAAGGATTCCTTAATTTTCATCTTTTCTTGAGAAAATTGTTGCATACGGAAATTTTTTATATCAAAATAGATTTCATTCATGTAACTCTTTCCTTAATAGCTCAGTAATTTATGACAGAATTTTTTCTGCAAGTTTTTAAGCTTTTGATGAAAAAAGAACAACTACCATCTATACTTTTGGGCTGAGGGATCATATTTTGCATTTAAGTATATCATTTATAATCAAAATCAGCAATAATAAAAAAACCTCAATATACCAATCATAATGCCATTTTCCATCGATTAGATGACCTTCAGGGTGCTCTTTAACTCTGGAATTAAGGCTCTGAACTCCGTAAGAGTGGCGGGTGAATTCAGGTTCCTTCCGGCAGGCAACCCGCAACACTAGATCGCCTATTTCTCGATTTATGCGAGAAATAACTCCATAAATACAACATTTTTCGTCAGTAATGAATTATTTCCGACATAAATGTTCGCGCTCAGTAACGCGTTAATTTTATCCGATTTTCGGATAATTATATTTCAAATCAAGCTTTGTCACGAGCAAGTGATTTATTGGGTTACGTCGACACTTTTTGCCATGCCTTTTAACGATATCGACTAGAAAACACCTTAATTCCTTCATTCAACGCAGGAAGAGAAGTATTAAATCATTATATTTTTATGACAAAAAACTTTTGGTAGACGTCATTTTTAAGTGGCCCCAAGGTTTCTTGACCATTAGTGATATATTTTAAATTATTTTAACCGACGAGATTTTAATTCTTTTTTGTTTTCCGGAGAAGGTGGGGTTAAGTGTACGATGTATGTGTAAATGTATGTCTAATGGATCAAAATTTATTTTATCTCATATTATTTTACGAAAATTTCACATCCATTCACGCAGCATGTTAGAAATAACCACGTTTATCGAACACCGCTGACGA
Source organism: Ischnura elegans (assembly GCF_921293095.1). Taxonomy (NCBI): domain Eukaryota; kingdom Metazoa; phylum Arthropoda; class Insecta; order Odonata; family Coenagrionidae; genus Ischnura; species Ischnura elegans. The sequence goes on from NC_060249.1 coordinate 92,902,486, forward strand.
AAGACGCCTGCGAAGAACAACAAAGCTGCGAGGAACAACAAATTTCCGATGGACTCGATACTTTAAAGTATCAAGTCCATCGGAAGGAGTGATCAGCCGCAGTTTCCTCACCTTGAAATGACGTTGAAACCCTTCAAGGACAGTAAATAAGTTTAGCGTGAAAAAGTATGACGTTATTTAAAACGCTGCGTACGGATCATGCGAATCATCGTTTTTCCTGAGCCATGTATTAACCCCTTACGTGCGAGAACGTTTTTATGCGTTTTGAAAGCTGACAGCGGCATTTACCCAAACTTTTTATTGCTACCTGGATATCTTGCACTTGGGCACTTTCCCTCACCGTAAGAATCGCTAAAGTGCTTAACTCTACCAGAGCAGCCCTTTGTGGCAGGGGGTGCCTCCTGCACAAGGGGTCTCTTCTGCACTGGCTGACAGCTAAAATCGTAAACTCCCACAGCCCAATGACGGATGGCGAGAATTCTCGTTTTAGATGTGGTATCCTTTGATTTTGCCACTTAAATTCAATTATTCATGTTTTCTTCATGTGTAAAGGGCAGCTATCACTAATTATATAATTTTTCATACGTTGTAAACTTTTCGAATGTCTGCATATATTTTTTGTTTAAATAAGGCCATGTTTCGAAGTCGCTACTTTCACACATTCGTATCACTCCAAAATGGATTACTGACAACATACCTGATTAAGTACAAAAAATTCCTTAAAATATTAAAAGATACAAACAATGGCACTTAAAATAGATGAGTGTGTATTTAAGTGTGCAGGTTTAAATACATGCCGGAACAGCGAGGAACGAGGGATAATAATAATGCCGTACGAAACGTGTTAATGAGTATGACGGTCAATTTACGAAATTTGGATCACTCATGACGGCTTAGAATAGTAAAAACAAAACGTCGTCACCGTTGTTATTCGAACACGGCCCGTCGCGATTTGAAACGAAAACTTTAACTACTACGTACACAGGATTCCCCACCTCGATTAAAGCCAACGAAAGAAACACATGTCCTGAATAAAAAAATATTAAAATCCTTAAAACTAAATAATAACGGGGGGTGGGAAACATTTGCAAGATTTTCAGTTCTCCTATTTTAACTTCTCATCAATCCTTGAGTAAACCAAATCTTTTCCCGAATATTTCACATTCGATAATATACTACCGGACAATAAAAATTTAAAGTACTATATATTTCTAACATGTATTTCGTCACTGCTGTAAAAATGTGGTGAATGAGTACTTCAGTCAACAATTTGATGGTGGTTTTCTTCTCTGTAACGAAAAGTACCTACTTCCAGTTTAGTCAAACCAGCGACGCTTTTGAATTATTATCACCAGCGTATTTAGAAGCAACATGAATACCAAGGAGAGTGAAAGGGCAAGAGGAAATTCAGGGGTTGAACTCAAGAATTCTCAAATCGTGATAATGAAGACGAAAATCTCTCAACATAGTGCGAGATTTTTTTCCAGGGTATATGGATCCTTCGTAATATGTATTCTTCCTGCATAATTAATTCAAATACTGCACTACGTCATATTCTGAGGATCAGAGTGTTTGACGGTCACAATCATCGCTCTCCGTTCTTGCTATTTCAAGCATCTCGACATTTGTGCGGCAACCATCGTTTCCCCTTCTCGAGTTTAGCCTGTAACGCCACTAGATATTTGGACTGAACAGATGAAATACCGCAGGATAAGATACAATGAAAGCTACCCAGGACCACAGTTTAACGCACTACTTCAATTACTAATCTTCCTAGCTTACCATTGGGATTGGGGAGTGAACACATTTTCAGAAAGTGCACTAAAAAGTTATTTCCGTCATTATGAGATTGCTCACTACTTACTTTCTCCAATATAATATTTCTTTGAGCGCAAAAATTAATAAAAATACAAGATGATTTTAAGCGAGCGCGAAAACGGCAAAAACAGGGAATTTTGGGAAGTGACGTCACAAGTCATACTGCAACAGCAGTTGCTTTGGCGAGGTCCATTCTGCTTGTTTTGCGTTTCATTCTGTTTTTTTTTTGTACTGTGCTCAATGCTTTTTAATTCTACTGTGGCTCAAAACAAGTGGTGTTTTGCCCGATATGCCGAAAAAACTGGGAATCTTTAAACACCTCTATATTTGCAAATTAAGTCGATGTGAATATATGAGAATAAAACAATAGTAGACTTATAAAAGCCCGCACAGTTCTCCGAAATATAATAGGTAACTGCCATAAAAAGGGTTTATTATTTTCATGATGAAGAGCGGAAGAAAATTCTGAGGAGTAAATAAAACGATACTCACAGAAGAAGATGTAAAATTCTGCTTTAACTCCGGTGTGTGAACCTCGAAGTGATTGCCCAATTATGTTTCCAAGTTTCGTTGCTCCATAATGATATTTCCATAGCTTCTCCACGTAATTTTTCAAAAAGTTCCTTTAGACTCACTATGCTTCCAATATTTTGTTATTTTGATTCCATATGAAATACTTCAAAAGAAAAGGTAAAAACGATGCCCCTACGGGGGGAAAAGCGGAATGTAAACTATCCGTCTTTCTGAGAGATGCATTTTTCATTTCAGAAATGAAAAAAGACGTTCTTATAAGAAGGAAGCTGAAAAAAAACCTCAATTTTTAGTACGGATGTCGGTTAATTTCCCACAGAGCGAAATTTTAAGGGTATTTACTGTGACATTTTTAAGGGTAACCTTCAAGGCAACTCCATTTTTATACCTTGATACTGTTTTCCTGAAACTAGTTCAATTTTTCATCCTTTCGATCCGTATGGTGCAAATACGATATTACCTTACGCTGCACCTGCACCTAATTCTACGGCGGTTTTTAAAAATGAGAGCACGATATTTGAAAAAAGACACACCACTGAAAAATGAGGGGTACAACATCCCTTAAAAGATTAAAAAATTAGTGAGCGCCTCGAATTCTTCATTGCTACGGTTGGTGCTCCTGATATTACTTCACACGGCACAAGAGTGTGGGTGCATTCATTCTTGGCAGCATTAAGTTTTTGAAATGGAATTATTCCAGCGTTGGTAGGGTTTATGCATCGGTAAAAGGAACTGCAGTGAGCGGGTGAATGAGCAAGACGCCTGAAAGGAAAAGCTGGCGCCTCCGAGAATAATTTTACTCCAAAAGGAATAGAGAAAGGTGGATGAAAAGGAGAAAACACCGTGTTTTAAAAGGTGATAATTTTTTCCTAAAAAATTAGTAATTCTCCGGAAAATAAAATTCCGCCACGTGTGGAGCGTAACGATTTGATGATAATGACGAGCGACCCTTTCAGACTTATATATATATAAATATATGAGTGAATGATGGTTTTAGTATCTTTTTGACGCACGTTGGTATAATCACCCAAGAACCAGGCAGAAGTACTGGATTCCTTGTTTCTGATGCCCACTGGCGTCCATTACTGCCACATCCACATCGTAAATTATACCAATTTCCATAATTTTTTGTTGATAAGGCACATTTTACGACAACTGCAGCTGTTTCACTTCTATATATAACGGAATAGAGAATTTTAAGTCCCATAGTAGATTAATAATGAGGTACAGTCCTTATATGCGGATTTAACAATGAGCGAACTGAAAATAAAAGGACAAACAAAATGTAACTCCAAGGATAGCACGGAGGCGATTAAGTTCAATAAGGCCTTAGTTTTCTTTACGAACAAACAACTCTGTTTCGCTGCGTAACTACCACTGTTCACCACAAAGACACACCTTATAGATTTATTTCTGAACGCACAGAAACTAGCTTTGTAAGTTTCAAACTATGATAAACAAAACTTTTGCGAAATTTAAGCGTAAAAATTGTGTTCCTCAAAATTAATTTAATGATTACAAATGTAAGTCGTCCGTAATTAACAAACTGTGATGATTTGCGTTGAGTGGTCTTATTTGACAGCCATTTTCATGAGATTCAACAAAGATTTAATGATTTTAACACCGCAAAAAAAAGGGTGACAACTTAAATGAATATAATTCATAGTGTCCGGCGATATATAGTGGAAATGTTTTATATTCATGAGGATAAAATAAAATGGTTAACTTCCACACACTTTTTTATTAACAAACTACCGACCCGGTTTCGACACGTAGTGTCATTATCAAGGTACCCATTTTGGCTTCCCAAGGTCTATATATACCTTCTTCTCTTCTCTTGCTGGACGGTATATATAGACCTTGGGAAGCCAAAATGGGTACCTTGATAATGACACTACGTGTCGAAACCGGGTCGGTAGTTTGTTAATAAAAAGTGTGTGGAAGTTAACCATTTTAAATGAATAATTGGAAGAATAAAACTCTTAAAAGTAAGACAAAGGACAAGAAAAACACTTTAAGCAATGAAATTCCATCAGAAACACGCATCCTCATGCAAGAATAAAACAGAAAAAGTCCATCACTAAGTGTATGCTCTAGCATTAGAGACTATGACAAACAAGAAGATAATTTAACCACTTCAAATTGTATTCGCGTCTTCAAATATGAATGGAGCGTCTGGGAGATTTTATGGAGCGTTTTCCTCCTACTCGTGAACCCAGAAAATTTAATCACCCAGCGTTTTCGCGATAGTCCAAAAAAAAACATCGAATTACTCGCAGCGTTTTGGATACTCAAGGGCACCTCTTTGATGGCACTGACCTGGTTATCTTGAGTTTTGGAGGGCCCTCTATCTGGATTGTTTAAGAAGAGGCGCCAGCACTTATAAGTGAGTGCTTAATAACTCGAAAGTGGAGCCTGGAGGAAGTAAAAAAAAGTCTCATTTGAGAGAGATTGGCGCAAATAACGTTCAAAACTCGCGGCGTTTGCCGCAAGATGCATCGCTTCGAGTTTTTGACCTTGTTAAAATTTCTCATTACGCCACAAATTGGAGGGAGTCGAGGAAACTGAAATTCTTCCTCGAACCGAACGGATTCGGCTTTTCCACGTCTGCAAAAATAATTATTCGGATCCAATTAAAACCAGGAGAGGGATGCGCACCATGTTAGTTCTCCTAGTTTCATTCAAAGCCAGGGTACTTCACAGCTATTTCTCCATAGTATTTGATGAAAATATACACAAATTTCCCGGAGCACTGACGTTAGCTATGGAATATTTGATAAACACTGGCTGTTCCAATTGACATCATGAATGACGGCTATTTAATTAAAGAGCAAAACCAAAAAATGTGAAATCGAGATCAAACCGACATATATTTAAAGGATGTAATTTTTGATGTCTCTGCCATTCACTTTTTTACTTCACAAATTTTGTTGATTTTCACACTAGTTTTATTAAAAAGGACTGCTACCTACCTAAGGATTGCTATTGCCCCTAAGGAATTCACATCACACTCCGGTAATGAATCACCAAATCGAATTGGTGAAGATTTTACCGAGAAATATTGGAAGACACATAAGTAGAATTAGGATGGATCTTTGAAAATAAATATAAATCTGGCATGCCTAATTTGCATTCATCAGCATTTAACTATAAATAAAAATACCAAGTTTATTTTAGATTTATCCTTGGTCATCCTGAACCGCATGATAAAAATCTTAATTATCAGCGTCTACAGCGGTTGTGATTACGATATGCGATATACTACTTAACATAGGCGGATTAAGGGGGGAGGGCACGGGGGTACGTGCCCCCCCGCATTTTAATACGGTTATCATTACGTTCGTTTTGTTTTGTGTATTACGGAACCTCAATCATTTAATTTCGTATTAACAACTTTAATATTAAAATAAAGAGAATGTTTCGTAATCTCAAGTATTGGAAGATCGTTTGCCTGTCAGACCCTTGTGCCACCCCAGAAAAAAATCCTGGATCCGTGCCTGCTACTTTAGCTATACACCAGAGTCGAGACACCAAATGAACTGCAGTAAAAGATATTTATTTTATCACACCAGAGCTTCCTATCTCAGGCATATCCGGGGCTTAGTTATTTTCCCTAATTTTGAATCCAGAGGTTTCTGTTTTTCATAAAGGTTAAAACTGAAAGGGAGGATAAGGACTGCTAAGCCATTAAATTAATTCCATCTAATATTAGTTTACTTTTACCAAATTTTAAGAAAAATTTTATCTCGATATTTTAGAAGTAATCACGAAATAATTGTACAAAGGAAAAAACACCATTCCTTTTCCGACATCCTCATAACTAGAAAATAAAAAAATTGACAATTTTTAGCATGCAGTAAAATTCAACTTGGTAATTTTCATGCAAAAATCTCTTTTGATGAAATTTGGACTTATCAGACGTATACATGGATAAAGACTACACATCTTATGACGTCTCAAAAAAAGGGATAGATCCTAAATTCCATATACTTATGTATTCCAACTACATATATTCTGTCATACTTGGGATACAATTAATTTCTAGCCAGTAGCTTGGTACATCATGTGATGCATAGTCTTCTACATAATTTAATATAGAAGAATTCAATCTACATAATAATTGAACTTATACCTAATATCAGTCATCCCAAAACCTGATCATTTATCTACTTTAAAAATTCCATGCAAACATTAGCAAAACATAATAACTCACATTCATCTCACCTTATTCTTGACCACACCACTTCGGCTTCTAGTAAATATTCTGTGCACTCTATAGGTTTTGGTGAACATTGAGCCAAAGGCAAGGGAAAATCCAGCTGAAAGAAGGTACGCCCGCGCCTAAAATGTCAGAATTAAAAATGCAGGGAAATAAATTTTTAAGCTTAAAATAATACTCTATGACAAGAATAAGAACAACCATAAAATTTCATAAACATATCGGTATAAGACTTCTAGCGTCAAACAGGAATTCATTTTATTATGGTTTTAAGCGACTTCATAAAACATGTCATTCTAAAGTACCACACAAATGTATACGGAAAAAGGTTTCGGCAGCTCACTTCAAAATAGATCACATTGATATATTAAATCTCATTTTCATCATTTGTACACTATTTTTCGTATTTATTTATAATAATATTTCCTAATTTTCACTGATAATGTGTGAATGTTCAAAGAAATATTTAGATTTTGACATCGAAATTTGATTTCAAAGACAAATTACCGTGCAAATCCCTGAAAAGTGAAAATTTCCCTCCGGAAGAGTAGCATGATCCAGTCCAAGAAGGATAACTGCCATGTATACCAGTATGCAACCAATTACAGCCATGTTGTTTAGCTTAGGAGAGGAAAGTTTGATGTACCTATAAAAATCATAAACGGCTTTTAATATAAGTATATAACGGTATAAACAAGCCACAAGAAACGAAAAAATTCAAGCTACTCCCAAAAACAATTTACACTAAATAGCTTGATGGGAGTCTCGTAAGTACATCTCATGCATTGAAAAATAATAGGAAAAACTTTGGAAACATTTTGTACAACCACCTAGAATATCGCAAAAAAACTGATTTTCACGAAATTCATAGCCTAAACTATCTATTTTTCTAAAATTACGATGAAAAGCATAATGTTACAAAATACTTTAGAAAACAGGTGTTGTGATAATAAAATTAATACTCACTTGAGCTTACGGAAGTATAAATTAAATCCAAGGAAAGCACACGCTAGACAGATTCCGAGTATGGCAAGGCAGGAAATGCTCATGAAAGCCACTGGATCAATTGTCACAACCCTCACTTTAAAGATCCTCTTAGCAATAGGCACTTGACCACCTTGCCAAATAGGTGGTACACACTGCGGGCATTCGAAGTCAAGATGCTTTGCTTCTGGATAATACAATGCAACCTTCTTGATTTGACCCCCTTAAAAACAAAATAATTTCATATCAATACAGCATTGAGAAACGCTAATATGAGACAAAATTGTTTCCTTGAAACATCTTGGGATACAAAAATGCCAATAGAGGGCTTAGTATGTTCCTTCAATGCAAGTAAATCAGTTTGTATGTAGAAATGATCATTCTAACCGTTGAAGGCAACTTTAGGACACAATTTATTTCTTACGAAACCTTATTTCTATAAAAGATTGACCCGGAAACTCTGATAAAACACAAATCGTTACCAAATAAAATTTAACATCTATAGAACAAGTTACAAGAAAGTTTCTTTCATTCACCTTGAATTTGGTAGAACGCAGATATTCCAACCCGATCAGCGCCGCTGAAAGAAACTGGACCCTGAAATTGAATCATTTATCATACATGAATTTAAGGAAAGCACGGCAAATAAAAAATATCTGATAAGCAAAGACACATTAAAACGATTCTTAAAATAATTTAAAAAAAAAGAAAAATTTTCAAAATGTATAAAAATGTGATGATGGAATCTAGACTGCGACAATAAATGCAAGAAACAGTTTGATAAGCTATTACAGCGAAAGATAATTTCTGGATCTAAATGCTCCATTTTATTCTCCATTAGACTCTATTTACACTCAACCGTAGTCACAGAGACTGAAAGAAGAAAGACTGTTCATAATAGGGATACTATTAATAGTATTTATTTTCATACGCTAAATTGTGCCCATCACATCAAAAGTCAAGGGAAATCCTATTTCAAAGTCAGCATAAGGTTTCATTCCATAAAGAAATGGCCTTGCCACTTGGCTTACTCACGGATACTCCAAGGAATTGAACTTTGGCCAACTCATTCAGGAAGTCTTCTGTGAGATCTTTTTGGTGGTAGTCGAAGTCTGCAGCTCGTGACAAAAGATTACCATGTCGGAGGGCCAGAGCAATTGCCCATACTGCATCATAAGCCTGTGGAGCATACTTTGTTACAGGCAAGGACTGTGCCGCTAATTCTTCAGTGAACATGGAGTTGGTCTGAAAGAGAATGGGCTCTGAGAAAAATTTCTGTGCGCTACTGTTTGAGGTAAACATTTACACACTCCATCACTGAGTTATAGTATATATAAAATTTATTTTGGTACTTGAAAGCAAAAATACAAAGACAACACTGAATATCACTAAAATTTCCTCAAACAAGTCTAGTGAAGTAAATAACGAATTAGTATGTATCGTTGGCCTCCTTAGTACACCGTCTGTATCATTGACGACCCCCTGGACATACTAATAACATTAGATTTACCATTACAGCAAATGAGTTAATATATCTTATACATGAAACTTAATCTGCATGTACAAACACACTCTGCGCGAGCCTAATGGTAATAATTAACTTTAATTTTAGGAATTAAATATGTTCAATTTGCATTACATGCATCAAATCTGCAGGTAATTTTTGGAATAGATTATCCAAATGATTATCTTTGCGAAATTTTAAAATTATATTTCATAATTATTTTTTTATTTATGTGTAAGTCAGAAGACTCAAATTTGTGTTTGAAAAAATTAGGTTATGATGTGGGTTGACCTTTGTTTCGTCTTTCTTGCTTTTGAGAGTGTCCATTGACTATTTGTGAGGGTGTATTGGCTTTTTGATCCTTAATAGCATCGCTTAAAAGTAAGTGGTTTCAATAACAACGCAAAATTTAGCAAGAGGGTCATCTTAAGGCTGGAAGGCGATACTTGGTGGAACTTGGTGACAGTGATAGACTTAGACCTTGCTAATGACATAGTGTACTGTCGAAACCTGCGTCGGTAATCAAACTCTTGTGAAACATACAAAAGTGTATCTTCATTATGTTTCCTTAGCAAGAAGGAACTAATTAATAAAGATAGTGGGGAAACATATCGTGAAAAAATATTTAATTAGTGACGAACTCACCCTGACGTCTATTCACATATTTAAAATCCACTTATCACTCACCAATCCCGAAAACGACGGAGTATCATCTCCCACGATGCTGTTATGGCTAGAAACCATCAAAAGACCTTCCACTGCCATGGAAAGTGCCGAAGACGTGCATCCAAATGTCTCCAGCGTACTGCGGTTCCCCAACCACCAAGTGTCGGCCGGACTACCCTGTAGAATCCACGCGTAGTCCGCACCATACATCCCCAAGCCATATGCCTTGCGTTGGAGGAAAGAAAATAATAGGGTAGTTTCCTTCATAGGGTAGTTATCACATTACTGAAATAATTTTTTTTCTAAGTCATTTTTACTAGAGCAGGAGGCGTCTGCCAAGTTAATATGAAATGATCTGATAATTCTTTTCCTATTTTTTGAGGAAATTGAATGTAATATTTTGCTGCAATTGCGTTTTGTTTTAAAAAAGGCTTAATTATAATCATGCCATGATATAAATGAACATTATGAAAATCTCTTGTATGGAACATTTTTATTCTATTCATATTTTAATTACTTTTTATTAAACAATTAAAAGCCCTATTTTATTATACTATTTATATTTTTTTAATGTCCACTATATTATTTAGTAGTGCATGGTAGAGGGGGCATGTGCCCCGAGGGGCAGATTTCAAGGATGGCAAAATTTTAAATTTTATTAGAACTAGTCATTTAATTTTTCCAATTAAATTATTTTACATTAATTATTAATTTATAAATTATTAAACAATAGCATAAATAAAAATTTTTAATAGCAAAAACACGGAGTGTAATAGGGTAGTTTTCTTCATCAAAGAAAACGAAAGGCATTGATTGCGATCCGTTACCCACCATTAGTGTATTCATAATATACAAATTATTTGGTTTTAAAAATCCCAGTTTAGACGAATGGCAATGGTCAATTTTAACCGCATTTGAAAAAGGCCAGATTGGCCCCCATGCGATGCCACTCCACGTGACGTCACAGGGACCTAGACTCTATACAAATAGATAGGAGTTTTACATCGTCTGAGATTACCAATACATGCATGAGTCACAGAGCTCAGGGTCTTAATAATCACCTATTAAAACTGCCTATGATCAGAAAGTTTCCTTCGTTTGATAGGGTATTAATAATCTTTATTTAAGCCAAGCGATACCTGCTAGCAGGGTAATATGCTACCTGCTAGTAGCCTGCATCGAAGCAACGCACATTCCCTCGCCCCAAGGTCACCTCACACGCCGACAGCGGGAACCAGAATGACGTCACACGGAGTTTTCCCAGCATTAATTCTTAGCCGTCGCGTTTTCGCGCGCTTGATAATTTTCAGTTTTCATTTAATCGCGAAAAATAGATATCGTCATTTAAAAATCTAAAAGCGTGAAATGCGAACTCCAGGAGTAATAATTTATCGATTTAGGCAGTAAAAAAATAACAGGAAACCACCCTATTCGGTATTAACCCATTATAACCCAAAGTTTCTTTCAAGCAACATCAAAAATGTTTAAATTTTCAGCTCTAATTCGGAAGTAATCAAACTGCGTATTGTTTTGCGGTGTAAATTTTAATGACAAAATATTTAGCTTCCACGATAATTATGATTGAGTGCAAAATTTTCAGGTTTTCGAAATGAAAATTCTTGAAATTTGATTTTCCGCAGAAGCAAAGGTGGGGTTACTAAGGGTTAAGAGAGCAGCTGTTACGAAAGCATCAGCTGAGTGAGAAATTTATTATTCCCACTCTCTCCCATTATTGTTATTGGCGACACTTGAGCCAAATATCTTTTTCAAACTAAAATTTTTGACTAAAGGATAGTGACTATAATGAGAAAAAATGAGAACAAATCAATAAATATATATTTCTCTGAACTAGCAAGATCATTATTTTCTTAGATTATTTAACTAATTATGCAATTACAGGTTGGACACATCCATTGAGTTGAATTAATCGACTATTTAAAATTGGCAATATGATGAATGCAAGAATGCAGGAAAGGTGAGGATGACTTTATTGATAATAAAACACTGCTGGATCCAATGATTTTTAGATTATGCTCCAAGGACCAAATGATAAGTTTTAGCATTTTGAAAAATAAAGAAATGACGAAAGACTGAAATGTCGAATTGATTTTTATTGAAAATTGGAGATTCATTTTTAAGGATTGCGTAATAATACTGACAAATAAATATGCAAACTAGTATTAAATGAAGATACTCACTTATTCATATAGAACTACAACAGATGAAGTGCGACATTTACGTTATCTTTTCGAAAGGTAAATTTAAAAAAAATTCCTTTCTTCTAGCAAAAGACCATTATCGGAATATAAACTAGCCCGATTATCACATTTTTATAAAGAAAATACGGAAAATAGAGAGTTGATCGCATGTAATATCATAGCCTCATCTTCCCAATATGGCTTCGAAACCTCAATCCAAGCAACACGACATATTTGAAATACAAATTCAACTGGTACGTTAATTTGGAGAATCTAGACAGTTACAATAAACAAATAACTGTTTTGTGATTCAAGTTTAAATTCATTTCCAATTCATATCTATGTTATTTCCCGGTTCAACGAATTTAAAGCCGCAGAAAACTCAATTACTTATCGTAGGGGAAGTAATCTTCAAGCATTCAACGCTTTAAGACAGATATACCTCTCTGGAAAGCCTCTAGTATAACCACAACATCATATCTACTTCATGTATGCGAGAGCGAATTGAATAGATAAGTGAGCACTCACCTTGATGCCCACATAAAATGAACTCGGAACAACATCCTAAATTACAGGCAATTAACTGTACCGAAAAGTACTGCTTGTAGTATCATAGGAAACCCATAGGATACCATAGCCTCTCAAATTTGTACAAAGATGGCCTCCAAGGCCTCCCGGAATCAGAGTCCTCTAGATTGCTCTCTCAACACTACTCTCTCGTAGTTATTATATGGCAATATAGAGGACTCTGCCCGGAATTATCGCTAATAAAATACTACATATTTGGCATCTATCCCAGCAAAAAGAGTTATAAAATTATCATTTAATAGTAAAAGAGAAATTTAAATAATAAAATACCTCAATTCTGACAATACTCACAATTAATCCCAGTTAATCCCAGTATTTATCAATTAGTGGTGCAACTTGTGAACATTATTTTAGAAATGTAGCCACAAAGTCGCATAGTTCTATAAATTTACCCCCCACTTATCTCAAAACTAATAACTTCAACTTTCAATCACTTTATTCTGCTATTCGTCTTCATGAATCTCAAACATTTTTCCCACAACTGAACGTATTTTTTTAACCATTAGTATCAGCTTTTAATTTGTATTGTAAATTTAGCATTGCCCTTCATCTTGGTTATTTTATGCCACAGAAAATGTGGCAGCCTTGTAATTTTTAGGTATTTAAAGCCGATATTTTCATGATAAATTCATGGTCATTCGCTTGATCACTGAAAACGGTCTTGCTAGAAGGTATGAAGGGTACGTACTGAGCCAGAAAAAAACAAGTGCATTTACTGAAGATTCCTTTGAAAAACTAAAATATAGAAATAATTAACTTGATACGACTCAAAGCATTGTATATCCTCTAACGATATTGTAATCAAGGCTTCCCGTATCATCAGGCAGCAGACTCATTATGAATAAAAGTCTCGAGAACTCTTAAACAAATTAAACTTAGTATAGATATGATTAATAAAGTTTCCTTTGAAACCTAAGAATATTTACCATCGAAGCTAATTCTCAATGAAGTTCTGAATTTATAAGAATGAGAAGGAATATCCGATAGTATTTTTTTCCCGATTTGCGAAAAATATTAATGAAAACTAAAATGAAGCCATGCATAATGACTTTTCAGTTTGGTTATTATTTAATTGACATTAATTAAAATCACTAAGAACTAAAAAAGTCATAATGTGCTATTTTATTAAGAATCTGCTTGATGATGATAACTTAACTATGACGATCGTAAAATGCAAGTGAAAAAAGCGGCACAGTTTAAAGAGATCTATATATAATTTGGTGAAAATCGTAAGAAACAATCACAATGTACGAGTAAGTCGTAATGAAACCAGTAAGTATATAAACGTTGCCACTGAATGATTTTATGGAGTTAATTCAATAAAAAATATTGTTAAAATGCTTTTTATGCTGAGTTTTAAAGTCACTGGGTGAGAAAATAAATCCAGTCATATCAAATCGAATCATATTAAAAAAAAATCTTTTACTTCTATGCATATTGCAATATGCGTTTTTGTCTATTGGATAGCTGCCATATATGTTTTAACCCTTATCGATTTTTTGAATGAGAACACTTGCAGGAAATGGATAAATTTGTATTAAGTAGGAATGAAACCCTTAAAAGGATATAGTGAATTGCCTTTTACAGATATTTAGTACATGGAAAATTGTGATCGCTCTAAAAGCAATACTTATCAAATGAATTTTGTCAAAGGGACGTTAATCTTACCCAAGTAAAAGTCACACATGCTCAACATATAGCTAAACTGAATTATTTTCAGACCTGTACTACATGAACGGTTATTTATTTAGGCTATGTAAAAAATCTTCGGAAATTGGCACCAAAGGTGAGCAAAGATACACATAATTCGGTAACTCAAAAAGTGCTAACAACCATTATAGTATAAAACAATTTCCACCTCATTTTATTCTCAACTGGAAATGACAAACGTTGGGAAGAACAAAGAAGGAGCGAAAGCAGACACACGCCTCGACTCATTCTTTTGGGATTCCAGAATTTTCACGAGGGGAAACAAAAAAACTGAATAAAAAAAACAACAGGATGGCTGGAGGCGACGGATTCCCTTAAACTGTTGCCGCCTTCTGTTTCTTTTCGTCCAAACTGCTGGCGGTAAAAAGTTAATCCCTCGCTCGGGAAACACCTCTGTACCCTTGGTGGTGGAAAAACTCTCGTGAAGCTTTTTTTCATGACCGTTCGATGGTTTACGAGCGCACGCTGAAAATCAGAGTCCTCTGGATTGTTGATAATACACTACAAAGACCCTATGAGGGAGTAGTGTAGAGAACTGCCATCCAGAGGACTCTGCTGAAAATGCGTACGCAGCGGCACGATTTGAAAGAAACCGTGTCGGACGAGTAAATCACGGGGGAAAAAAGAGAATGAAAGAGAAAAACGAAAGAAAAAGACTGTGAGAAGAGGGAAAAAGTGGAAGAGTAAGAAACATTCTGTTGGATTACATTAAATCCTCTCCATGAAAAAAGTTGCGGCATACGATAATGAAACCAGAGAAATTGCATGTAACATCAATTACTTCAAAATTCCGCTTTTTTTGATAGTACAGGCAAATTGGAAGCATTAGAAAAATACTATGAAGACCTAGAGTTTTATTATTACAACAGTCGTTTCAAATATCAAAAAAGTTACCTCCGGGATGTATTATTTCGAAGATTGAGGTCTGAATGGGAAAAATGTCTTTATCAGAGTAATTGCAAAAATTATAACCTAAAAAACATGAAAGATTGTATAAAAAAATCAGGGAAGATACTAGCGCAATAGTAATGCGTTTAAATAATTTCTAAGGCCCAACTTAGAGTTTAATTAGTACGAAAAGTTCCCAATAATAGTTTTTTTTCATTTTGAGTACAAAGAAAGTAAGAAGGCGACGGTTACAATTGGATATTGGCTTGAAAAACAAAAATAAAGTAAGGTTTTAAAAATAAAAGTAGCAAAATATATAACAGTAGTTTTATCATAAACAATGAAAAGAAAGAGCATAAGAAATGTTGGCAAAAGCCAAGAATAACTCGAACATAGATTTTTATTGCGAAAAAATTCGCAATCCCATTAAAGCTTTATAATACAACATGCGCGTTGCTTTGAGGATGAGGTTTAAAGGGACTAGTTACTATTTTTATTGAAAATAGCAAAAACAACTGTTATCCTTTAAAATACATGTACTTACGTGAATTTTCACATGCATCAGGAAATTTTATGTAAATGCAGTCAAGAACCATAGAATATAAATAACAGCAAATCAAGAGGAATAGAGAGATTTTAACACATTATGCAAAATGACTTCAACCACGAACTATTGCTTACAAAACAGGGAGCCATATAATAATGTAAAATACACACACCCATTTTATTAGACCTAAGAAGGTCACCACATGTGCATTAATGAGGAAGAAGAGCTTCATTCGCGAAAACTCTTTAAGGTATAAAAGTAAAAGGCTGCACTAAATTTAAATTTTTTTCTTAAAACTACCTAACCTAAGCAATGCAATACCAATTGAGAATAAAAAATAAGGAACGAAAGTAAAAAAGGAAGGTGAAAGGAAAGATGGTTATGAATCAATATTTAAATTAAAATTAACAAGTGGTTTAATTTTTATTTATATATATTTCATTTTAAGCAAAGACTTAGTTGGCCACATTCTGAGACATGATGGCCTGATGAAAATAATCGTAGAAGGACAGGTGAAAGGGAAGAAGGACAAGGGATGGCTTAGAATGAGTTACATAAGACAGGTTAAAAAGGATGTAAAAGAGAAGAAATACGTAGCTAAGAAAAGGCTAGCGGATAGTAGAGAGGAATGGAGAGCGGCGTTAAACCAATCTTAGGATTGTACACTTATGATGATGTGGTTTAATTGAGGAAACATTTCAGTAAAGAGAAGCACAAATACTTTTCAAACAGGATGCTCAATGTAATGGCGGGTCGCATTTTTAAATTTCTAATGTCTTAATAATGTTATAAGAAATTGTGGTTTATTTTTTGTAGGTAATTTATAAGGAAATCAGGCGAAAGTGCTGAATTAAATGATTAGATGACACAAAGATACAATATTTTTAAGTGCTCAAAGTGTAGTTCTAAAAATGGATAGCTGTATTTTGTCATGGTTTTACTTAAAACTCCAATTTAAATTATAAAAAACGGAATGAAAAGACTTTGAGATAAATAAAACCTTAACATAAAAATTCGTCTATGAATGAGTATTTTGAACCCATTTCAGTCATTTCTATACATAAAGGACAAGTCAAGGCATTTATTTTCATCTTGGAACGCAATGACGCTTCAGTCAATACGACGCGCGTTTACCTAGCCTAACTTCGTAATCCTATTTTATTAAAATATCATTGAATAAGTTACCACGACATCTAAAATCAACATTCGAAAAAAGTTGGAAATAAGAGTCATTAAAAAAAGAGGGTAAGGGCCCACGAAAAAATTAAATATTGCGCGTGAGAGCAAAGCAATACGACTTTCCAGACAAAGGAAACTGCAGACTTTGGTCTCGGGAAGTGAATCGAAATATTCCACATCTCTAAGTGGAAAGCGCGATTAAAAAAATGACGACAGCTTTAGTTTGAGCGGTCTCTATAGAGGGCTACTGGGAAATTCTCATGCGACTAACTGCGCCGCAAGGACCCAACAAAGTAAAGGCGCCAGACATTTCTACCCAGGAGTGGAGCAGGTCATTACTGACCCGAGTGCGACAAGTACTCGCAAGCAGCAGTGAGAAGTAAAATCTCACAAATGGCGCTCATTCATATTTTCATTTGTTTGACATTTTACCCATAGCAACGAGAGAAAAATTCTCAGCTCAACGGGAGAGAACGTATATTCGACTAGATTCTAGGGTAATCTGTTTTATTATTACCACACGCGTCTTTAAATGCACTTTATAATCACTTTACATAAAAAAATTAAACGCCAACTGCCCTTATTTTATTCGATGCTGTATGTTTAAGTATATTTTTGATTACCTTTTTGATGAAAGAAAGAACAATTATCCACAAAACACACACTATTGAATTTAAAAGAATAATGAGAAGAAGAAATATTTAAAAAAACTGCTAGCTAATTAGCATGACCACGAAAGCATGCATACACCAGAGCATGTAGAGGAGCATATTAAAGCTGATTTGGTTTTAAATCCCCAAATTATCGGTCTTATGCAAAAATTAATTTTGCATTATCTAAGGTCTCATATTCACCAATTGTCTCTTCAGTAGTCTTTACTGAATACTGTCTTTTAAATTGTTTAGTTTAGGAATGATTTTGTACTTTTACATATTTTCTCACGTATAATAGGATATACACATAATGGCATTTAAGCGGCATAATGGAATCGTGGGCTAACTACTTTTACTTCGCTAGATATTTATACTCAATTATACAACTCTCTGCACCTAATATGCAAACCTATTCACTTGCGAGAAAAATATTCACTAACTTCTCCATGGCTAATGAAAAATAATTTTAACAGAAGACAATTTAGCTTGAAATTACATCAGCGAAAGGAGCATGCAATTTCTGAGAATTTACAGGATGGCAAGTAGAACAGTTGAATGCTGTTGTGAGAGAAGTAGTAAAGAAGTTCATTGATTGTTGGTGAGGGAAAAACGTTGCTGAGATGGCCATTTTTGATTATTTAATATTCATCTAGATTGACGCAAATACTTCTGGTATTACAGGTAGGATTAGGCTTTGAGTGATTTTGAGTCAGGTGCGTATTTGTCGTTACAAAGTTCAGTCGGGGCTCCCCATAGCCCCGGAATATTCTTTTTGCCCCTCGAAATACCGATGTCTACATGATCCAGCTACCATCTGTAGGTCACTGAGCGAAACGAAAAAAAAAGAGAAGCGTAGACCGGAACTTGCACGAACTTGACACGATCATTGCAGTCCGGTTTGACGCACAAACGTAATCTGAATTGACCAGGGGAAATTCTAAACGAACCCGCACGATAGTGTGGGGTCGGGTGGATAAAGAAAGGATTACTATTTATTATTATGACGTCATTACTTTGGTCTCAACAAATCTCAAGCGCCTCAATGTTGACGTGGTACTGACAATGAGTCACGTAACTTGCATACAATAATGGCAAATTTCAATAGATTAAAGGTTTCATGTCCCATTGAGTCCAGCGGTATTCTAATTTTGGGTGTACCCGCGTCACAGTTCGAATTACTGGCAAACGATTTTGTCCCATAAAAGACGCGCAAAAGATTTATCATTGCCCTGAGGTCTCCAGCAACGGATACGAAACTTTCGGCCTATAAACCGAACTGTGACGCGGGTACACCCAAAAGAGAATCCCGCAGGAAAAGTACACAATTTCTATGCATTCGGGTACAAAAAAATCATTCAGGGGAAACTCAGGGACCTTTCTGAGTTGAGTAAGATTAAAAATATTTATAAATATTATACTTCCATTTAATATGTGGCTACTTTTTTCCTCCGGGCTCATTAAAATGCGTAATTTTTCCACGCAACATGATGGGTACTCGTGTTCACCGAATAAGGTACTACTACTAATCCTTACTCTAAGCGGCTTCCCCGTGCTCTTGCGTCAGTTCCAATAAAACATTGCATATGGTCACAAATAACGGGGAAAGTAAAACATGAGCAACGAATATAATCCTTTAGCTACTTAATCTAATTACCGATTATCTATCTAATTGTCCTGGTGTACAATAACAACGACGCAGTATTTATATACCTATATGCTTTGAAAAGTGCCACTCAGTATCGTAAGCTCTCGGCTCAACATCATATCGCACTTGTTTAACAATTTTAATGCGATTAAAGTTTACAGAATAACTTCACGAGGGCCAATGTAAACGCTTTTGCGAACACTGTAAAATTTGACAACATATTTATTGCAACAATAAAAGGAAGAGATGGAAGGTATAGATGAAGTAATCCAAAGAAAAAATGATTCAACAAAAGGGAGGAAGATAGCTACGGAAATTGGGAGGGATAGAAGGAAAAGAGGCGGATAGAAGGTGGGTGGAAAATGAGGCACATAAAAGGGGTGTGGGATTTAGGGCACATGACAGAAGAAAGGACGCAGTAAGCCGAGAGGGTAAATGCTTCACGGTCTTAAGAAGAAGGGACCGTTGAGAAGAGGGGATAAGCCCCTATCCGCGCCTAGTCCTCAAACCACCCTCCCTCACCCATCCATCCCCAAAGGCTCGCCAAAACTGCTGTCGGTTCATCTCCCAATTCGGAGCAAGGGTGTCAAGTCAGCGGGAGAGTAAGGGTAGAAAATTGGCCAAAGGATATCCATAGCGAGGAAATAAAGGAAATAGGAAGGTATAAGTCCCGACATAAGTTAAGCCCTGAGTACAGAAGTGATAACATCGAATTAGCGTGGAGAGATTAGTTTTCTGCGGATAACATTATCCTGGAAATTTCTCCATTCTTCTTCGGGAATTAAATTTTCATCATATCCATCATTTGTAATTCCAACTCATCATCCGTTTTCGAATAATAGCAATGAGAATTAAAATGTAATTTTGATCACATTTTTAATTGAGGATAAATAAGTGGGGAAAGTGGGAGCCTACTATCGGCGCAAAAAAGGTGGAACGCTGAACTAAAAGCGTTTGTGTGAAATCCTGCCGAAGCTCCACAGGGTCATGTCACATATCGTTTTACTCATTGCTCATTCGAATACAACAATAATTCATTGAAATTTACTTAAACGTAAACTTTTAGTTTCTACGGTAGAAAGAGTGAAGAAGAACACGAGAAAAATATGACAATGGCGAAACGGTCGGGAAACGAAATGTGTTGTTATGGAAACGGGTAATTGATATGATTTCAAGATATGTAATTTTTTTTCTCTTCTTATCTTGACCTCGTTTAATACATGTTAAAATATTTCCTGGAGTTTAGGTCAACGTATGTTATCCAAAAAAGTTACAGCCAACGTTTCTGTGTATTTAAAACCATCATCAGGGCTTAACTTTGTACATATTTATTGATATTATGTTGTTGTTATTTGTTGATTTTATGTTACTAACATAATATCAATAAATATGTACAAAGTTAAACCCTGATGATGGTTTTAAATAAACAGAAACGTTGGCAATAACTTGTTTGCATAACATACGTTGACCTAAACTCCAGGAAATATTTTAACATGTATTAAGATATGTAATCACAAACAGGTTTTTAAAAAAATTCTGTGGAAAAGCTAAGTTTAAGTATTTCATTTAAAATGTTCAGCAACTTCCATCAATTATCGCCGGAAACCCCCAACATGATTTTAAGTATTGAAACTGAGACTTGAGAAATATTTTGCAACCATAAGCGAGGCTGAGAACGTTTCAGATCATCAAGTTCAGCAACTGCATATCAGTATTTTTCACAGATCTCATACATCTTACACGGAAATACCCTTTGGTCTGGTAAAGGAGAAGGTCAACGCTTTGATTAAGGCGTAGAATACAGTTTCTAAAGAAGGAAAAAAGGAAAATCAACAGAAATGGAGTGGGCCTTGGATCGAGAATCCCAATTTTGATCGTGCGACAAAGACCACGGGAGGGATTGGCTCATCAGATTGTTCTCGACCTCCTGCGGACCAAAATGAGAGCCATGGGGAGCGAGGAGATTTGACCGCCATGGAGAGGGAGACTTTGAGATATGGGGACTAATGGAAGAGCAAGGGCTTAACCTGGAGGGTGGTATATATCTATAGTTTCCTTTCATTAAATAAACGGATGAGAGATGGTGGCATTGGCGCTCTCTCCAAGATTTCGAAAAGGTTGACACTGGAGCTTCGCTGTTCCCCGTCGGGGCATACGATATTCTTATCCTCGCGCACTAATGAAATTTCATAACTTGATACAGGAGTTCTAGCTTCTGAGAGTGGATAGGAAGCAGAGCCCGTCCAATGTATCAATATGAAAGTTGATGAAATTATCAGTAAAATATGTTGGGTAAGTGAGAGGGGAACTCATTATCGCAGAGCAGGAGCAAAAACGAACTGATGTCATAAATAAAGCGATAAAAACACTGCCTCATGAATTTAATTAAACCGAAAAATCCATTAATTCTGTATTCCTATATGAATCAAATGTGGTAATCACATTAATCAGCTCCCAAAAAATATAAAAAAATCATCCCTTTCACATTGAATTGCCTGACTAATTCGCTCTTATAAATTTTAAAATATGATTCTCACTTGAACTCTTTTTACTTCCATTCAACGTGATATAAATAAACGTCTTATCATATAACCAAGTGGCCTTATTGAAGGATGTCATAAAATTTTTATGAGAACGTAGGTACATTCATTCAAGTAAAGTTTTCAACACTGCTTAATCAAGATAGATTGAGTGGTGAAAAAGTGGAAACACTGTTTTAAATAATGTTATAACTAGCTTGTTTTCTAATGGAATTCTACTAAATTCATGAAAAAACTTACAAAGATACTACCCTTTGTAACCGCTTTTGGTTTCTGCTACATTTATGGTTTACTTCGTAAAAATAAATTGTAAATTATAAATTGACGCTTTGATTACATTTTCAAAATGTGCTGGTAAGGTAATGTGGAAACGTTTGTGTTCTGGCTAAAATACTATAGCAAAGTGGAATATCAGATCATCTACTTATTATTCATTGAAAAATCAACAGAAAGGCTTAAAAAATAGCAATTTTCAATAAAATGTTCACTTGCAAAAGTCACAAATGTAGTTCTCATTTTCACAACTCGCGCACAAGTATATTCTTCTTTTCTCTAAAGGAAACAATCACTTTTATCATAGATTGGACACCCCAATTTTCCCATTTACGCTTGGGCATAGGGCCAATAATCTTCATCGGCTTTTGAAACTGGTGAAAAGGTGATGTAGTAGACAGAGCACATTTAGGTGATGGAAATGTGGAAACGTTTCCACATTTACCCCAGTGTTGTGCTTCCACATTACCAGCATCGGCATATTTAACTATGAAGCTAAAACTATGCCACATTTTACAGCTAGTAGATTGCTTAATTTCACCAGATTGTGGCATTTTTTATGCTTAACAATAACTTATACAGCACTAAGAAATAACTTGGTGGACTAGGTGATTAAATTAAATCTAAAAACTTATCTCAAAAGTTTTACGAATGAAGAGAAACTTGGAACAAGTATTTCACAGACAATAAACCATGAGTTGACTATCATCACTCCTACAGGCTTACTAAGGAGGCAAGCCAAGAAGTTGATGCGGTCACCGCTAGTCTACAGTGCCTCCCAATCCCCAAAGGTTATGCTGCCGCATTACCAACAAGTTTCCACATTTGCACCAGCCCCTCTACGTATTTAGTTTGGACAAACGCATTTGGTTCCAAATTTGTTGATCGGCATGTTGAAAGGAAATGAACGAGTTGAGGATTGCTTATGGTAGATTTATGATTTCCCAAAAACCACAGGCTTGAGGACTTTAAGCGCTTCCGGCTCGAAACAGAGATTTCATCATACGAGTGACGTCTAAGAACCGTTCATCTGTCATATAACGGTGAGGCACGGACGAATAACAGTGTCCATAATGCTAGCACAATCCCGCCTCTTTAGCCTTCCGTCTGAAGTGGTGGGTGTATGAACTAATAAAATTAGTATTCACGGTTGATTTTTTTAGAGGTAATATTCATACGCTGAGCTGCAAACAGTATCGCCATATGATTGCAGTATATATGAGGATGAAAGAAAAAAGCGATCGGGGAGTGAGTATTAGGGGACGGCGTTATGATAATGGTTAATCACTAAAAAAAGGACAGTGACGCGCAAATTCCCAGAGAGACATTACTCAATTGATGAGTGGAGCAAAAAATAGACAATTTTCAAAAACTGTTCACCAGAATGTGCTGATAGTGGAAATTATGGTTAAAATTACCTTTCCAGAAATAGTTTGATCTAAAAAAACAATCCCTTATCGGTAAATTCCATACGCGTAGCTGTAGATGTCATGAAATACAATATCTTTTTAGTATTTTAGACTGAAAGTGAGGTAGTTATTTCACTACGCTTTGTAAATTAAAGTTAGAGTCATAAAATACAAAATAAAATCATAAAAGTTACTTAATACTTTTTTATAGTACCAGTGCACTTTATTCAATCAAGCTGATTGAAAATTCAGTTTCTGTCCCCCATATCCCTAAACTGATGAATGATTAGGTTAAAAAAACGGGGAAATCGATAATCATCTGCTGATTCGTATCTATGGCCGGAGTGCCATTGAATCCCGAGCGCAAGAGCGAAGAATTTTTCACCAGCGATTCCTTCCTTTAGATTATTATTCATGGTGAAATATCTGGCGATTTTTCGGTGATTGGCTTAGGACACAACTATAAATAAAAGAGAAACAGAAAGGCTTAGGATAAAACATAATCTCATTTTGAATCTTTTGAATTTCAGTCCGTCAATCAAATAAAATACGTAGAGGAGGACCCAGTCAAACCCAGAGGACTCAGTTGAAGTTTGTTCCATGTTGCCAATTCAGCGCCGCGATGAGTCAGAGCGGTCCACTAATTCTCAATGCTTGCAATGGAATATTTTTACTTGCGAGGAATTGAAAACTAATGATTTTAATTGATCATGAATATATCCCGAGGAAAGGACCGAATAAACGTCTATTTCCTCGTGAAATTCAGATTGTTTTCCACCAACGACGCAAAAGGTGACTTTAAAAAATACATTTTAAAGCGCGGTGCGTACAAAAAAATCTATGGGACGACTGGAGAATACTGTCTTATTGCATGTATATTGTATCATTATTCTTTATACAAATAATTGTACTGCCAATATTCACGTTATTAAAACCACTTGTCTGTTACCACACACTTTTATTTACACCGACCATGGTTTCGGCAACTTGTGCCATTATCAAGGTACATAGCTTTGGGTGATAGCCTTTTTAAATTGGTTTTTCAGGAGAGGGGGAGGGATGTACCTTGATAATGGTACAAGTTGTCGAAACCATGGTCGAAGTAAATAAAAGTGTGTGGAAACATACAAGTGGTTTTAATAAGCTGAATATAAAAATTACCACCGTATCACGCCGGACACTGCATCTTTTATGCCAATATTCACTAAGAGTAACGTAAATCCAAGGAAAGTTACCGGCAGAGACTGTTAGATCTAGAACGCGAATAATGACCTAGGGAGATGACCAGATGAACTAAATCCCTAGCATGGGATCAAAAAGGGCAATTATGGCTCCATCAGAAAGATCAAGTTAGGGGAAAATGAGAGGGTAAGCCTCCCCAGAGATCAACGGGATGAATGAACAGCAAAGGCAATGGCGAATTTTAGTGGACTTCAAAACAAAGGGGCTATCCTCCATTTGATTGTACGCTAACAACCGAAAAAGGTGAAAAAATCAAAATACATGCCAATTTACGTAACGATTAGCAGAGCGCCAAGTTAAATTCCAGGTATTAAATGATACATATTCAGAATTATGCGTATTACTATGGATAGTTGTATCATATGATGTATAACCTTTGATAATTTAAATGTAATTTAAAAAAGGCTTATGCATAATTTATACGCTATATAAGCACGGAATAGATGACAAAATCGCAGGGGCCACTGATGAGCCGGATAACAGTAATGGCTTGAAGATGAATGGAATAGGGAAAAAACGGTGAAGATTAGCAAGCTACAAAAACCACATGGCACATCAACAGGCAAA
The DNA here is from genome assembly GCF_921293095.1 of Ischnura elegans. Classification (NCBI taxonomy): domain Eukaryota; kingdom Metazoa; phylum Arthropoda; class Insecta; order Odonata; family Coenagrionidae; genus Ischnura; species Ischnura elegans. Next base: position 92,927,647 of record NC_060249.1, read on the forward strand.
ATCTGGAGTTGGAAAAATCTAAGGCCTTGATCTGGAGTTAAAAAAATGTTTTTTGCTCTTCCGTAAGAATTAACATGATCTAATACAACTTATACTCATGGAGGCAAGAGAAAATTGTTAATTTAATCGCCTCCACAACGGCTTGTCCTAAAACAATTAACCACTGACACGTTCCCTTAGACTCAAAGTTCTTGTAAAATTTTCTTTCTTCAAGGAATTGAGCATTCTAACTACGCTACCTAAAATCATTATGAAAATGTAGAAATATGTTAGAAAACTCATATTTTCCAAAAGACGTACATTATATGTTACGTAATTTCAAGTTTAAATAATCTCCTCTGGGTTAATTCCACTTTTGGTGTCAAATGATGATAGCATACAGTCTGGTAATCCGTTTACAAGATCATTAAGGGGCTCATTACAGGAAAACGTCAACATCGGTGATTAACAAGCTAAATTGGTCATTAGACCGTAACAAACTCCCCTTTAGGATAGGTAATTTTAGGCATCACAACCGGAAATTTCGACGGCAGTTTTGGATTGTAAACGAACCGACTATAAAGCCGCCATCACAAAGATTAGCCTCACGCAAGATCCCAAGAAAATTGAACTAAGATTTAATGCCAACGGTTGGAATCAAAGACGCGACCGTAAGGTTGAAATGATACGCAATATCGACGGCTAATGGGGTCAGGCCATTTGAGCATCATCGCGACAGATAAGATTCGCATCGAAGAGCGTATCATTGAGGAACTAAAAGGCGTCCTTAGCTTAGGAAGGACTCTTCGAGATGTGGCGAACCTCCGGGGGTATCCCCAGCAATTACGGCGAAATTCACGGGGACAGGGATCTTGAAACCAAAGCCACCCCTGAATCCGAAAGTGGCAGGGGTAAGAGACCCCTGGGCGAAGACAGGACGGGAGCGAGGATACAACGGAAGGACCCCGGAGCAGGGGACAGCCCGGGGATTAGGCATTGGAGGAGATGGACGAAAGACGAGGTGAGAGAGGGTGAGGATTCCAGGGCTTGGGAATTTCCGGCACAAACCACACCCTGTACCCTATACCCTTTCCTCTCACCTCCCACGAGGCGTCAAACTAAAACAGCCATCGTCACCGACACCATACCATCACCTTCCTCGTTCTCCACAGTGTGTGTGAATGCAAGGTGGTGGTTTTAGAGGATCCATCGCACCCTCTCTGCAGACCGTAGTTTTCCATTTTTCGCGACGTATTACAAGTTTAAATCTTCCGATATCATTTCAAATTTAATTTCAGGAAGGATAGAAAAAAATTACCAACATTTTCCCCTGCGGAAATGAGATGGAAATTATTATTTTAAACATTACCTTAACTTGATTGTTTCTGGCTTTACTTTGTGAAAATCCATTCTTAATAATAAAATAATTACCTTAACTGCCTCGTCTTCCGTCCTCGCCTACCAAATCAAAGGTTTGTGCCCCACCTGGGTAGGCAGCCCCTATCCCCAGCATGGGCGTTTAAAATCATCCTACATTGTTATTCGTTAGATTTCCCCTCTTTATATGCCCTAAATGCGCTGTTTTCGGGACGGTGAAGATAAATGCTTAAAAAATAAAAATAAACCTGCTAAATGGTATTTATTAAGTTCATATCGATGACAAAAAATAACGCGTTAACCCTTTCTTACCCAGAGCTGCTTCTGGGAGAAATCAAATTTCAAGATTTTTCATTTCGAAAACTTGAAAATTTTGCACTCAATCATAACTATCGTGGCTGCTAAATATTTCAGTCTTAATGTTTACACCACAAAATAATTCGTAGTTTAGACATTTCCTAAAAAGAGCAGAAAATTCATACATTTTGGATGCTGCTTACAAGTATCATTGGGTTATAGTGGGTTAAGATGACGCGTCACTCTCTCTCGACAGGTCGCATTTCCCCTTTTTTTTGCGGCGTATTACCAGTTTAAAACTTGCGATGTATTACCAGTTTAAAACTTGCGATATCATATTGAAAATTTACTGATGAAAAGAGAAAACAAATTTCAACATTCCCCTCAAGAAAATGAAATGGAAATTTATGATTATTTTAAAAGTTTCCGTAACCACCTCGTCCTTCGTCCTCGCCTGCCGAACCGAAGGTCGCGGGTTCGAGTCTCGCCAGAGTATATTGCCCATATACAGGGCAATGTACTCTGGCGATGGGTGTCTGTGATCGTCCTACATTGTTGTTCGTTACTACATTTACCTGCTGTTTTCTGCCTTTAATGCGCTGTTTTCGGGGTCCAAAACCAGGGTATTAAGTAGAGGGTTTTAAACTAGTTTTAAAACTTTTCATAATCGAAAAAACGTCATTTTTCAAAAAAATCTTTGGTGAATTCATCATTTTGGAATATTTAGTTTTCATTTGTGATGCAAAGTAAGTGTGCTTTTATATTCTGGGGGGGGGGGCGGATCCCTCGGACACCCCCCCCCCTCGCTACGCCACAGCGTCGAGAAGATATTGAGACAAATTTTCTTTAATTAGGATACTGATAAATAATCCGAAAGGCCTCTTCTACAAGCCCTGAATATATCTAAACGATGGTGTAAAGTTTTAAGAAATTAACACGAACTCATAAGGGCAACTAAATACTACATCGAATATAAAAATTTGACCTCCGAGAAAATACGCCGGAAACGCTTTTTTATTCGAGATAGATCAAATGCTGACGTGCTTTTTTGTGAAAATCCCGTAAATTGTCGAAATGAATGCCTACGTTTTAAACAGTTTACATTTCATGCAAAAGCATCGGTTGAGCCGGAGAAATGCGTTCTCTGAAGGAGGTAAGATCGGCGATTAAGAGGAAGCGAGCGACAAAATCTATTCAAAATCGTTTCCCAATACGAGGTATCATGGGGTGTAAATCGTGCGTCGACCATTGATTTTGCTGCGTGCCGGAGAAGTAATTCGGTGAATGTAGGAAAGTCAAATGATTCAAGTACATAACACGCCCGCCCAGAATTTCCGGGCACCTAGGGATTCGTAGATCGGTTCACCGATGATTCAAACCAAATCGACTGCTGGCAAAAAGAAATTTAGTGTCAAAATAGAAATTGGTAATAGAGTACCTGATATACGTAGAGGCTCAAGATATCTCAAAATGATGATGACATATTAGTCGGGTAATTCAATGCGATAGGGATGATTATTGATACTTTTTGCATCCGATTATTGTTGGTACTACATTTGAATCGTAACTGAATATGGGTTTCATGGATTATTATTTTCATTCGGTTTAATCAAATTTATGAGGCAGTGTTGGAATCACTTATTTCATGACTTGTTTCCTTAGCTTATATTTGCTTGTGCATTTTTATAATGTTGATCCAATATTTACTAGGCAGTTGTAAAACATGAGCAAACGCTCATTGTAATTTTCTTGTCATTCATTATTATTTATTGGATATTTTACAATAATACACCTTCATCAGTTTTCTTCAAACGGATTCTTAAATACGGCGTAAAACTGTTAGGCCGAAAATTAATGAAAAGAAATAATATAACGAAACAGATATCTTACAATACCACAGGTCCTGAATGAAACAAGAGGAAGAATATTGCACATGAGTATAATTTTACTTTTGAGGCTCCAAAAACTCTACTGTGAGGGGTTGGAAAGCGATGTTCAAGTGAAAGGGAAGCAACGGAGTGGAAGGAGGGAGTCGTACCATGCAAACCACGCCTTCATATAATCTCCTTTCATTTTCACTTTTCTCAAATTGGAACGTATGCGGATGAACATCGTCACGCGTTAGAGGTCCGCTCATATAACTCGCAGCCTTTTATTCACCGCACCGCATGCTTCGTGGTACACGTCGCGCTAAAAATTCTCCCACCTCTCTCCTTTGAATACTGGGTTAAACGCTAAAATCCCTCCGACTGAATTTTCTCATATTCGAAACTCTTTCCGGCCTTTAACAATATTAAACTAATTCTTCTACTGAGACCTAAATTTTTCGAGAATGGTTGCAGGATTTTGGCAGTTCGGTGACGTGAAAGGCTCGAAAAATTTGGATAAAGTCATAAAACATGGTCCATATCATGTGGTACAATAGTCTCATTCAGGCGTTCTATAAGGCCAAATTAATTTAGCATTGATTGAATTTATAGAAGGCTTATAAAACATAATAGTTATGACAGAAACCCATTATAACGATGCTGTTTGTTAGTGAAGAAAGTGGCATGGAAATATTTTTTGATCAAGGTATCCATAAAATTATGAAAATACCTGAGAAATTAAGATTAAGTAGCATGAAAAATCTAAAAGCTATCGGACAGAATTTAATAGGACTTTAGATTTGGTTCATACAAGAGATGCTAGAAATTATCGATAGGATAGGAGAAAATTTCGCGGTAGAAAAAAATAGGAACATTTTCGCGCTTAACCTAAATTTGGTTGTAAATGCAGTCAAAAAAATCACATCACTTGAAATTTAGATCTCAACATTTATTTTTAAAGATGGAAAAGGTTTGGTAAAAAGTGTTGAAAACCATTGAAGTCACTCAGTGTGAAACTAGCGTAATATATCTCAATGGTTATAAGGTATTGGGATGAATTATTGGAGAAAAAGATATTAATATCTCTCTCTAATTCAACAAATCATTGTCCTCTTCTCACTAGCTCATGATTCACCCACTCTCGTCGCAATCGTATTCATTTTATTTTTATGATATTGCCTTGCCGTAAAACCGTCAACGGGTTATTGCAGGCGCATTCAGATTAGTTATTGTGATATTGGACATTTTCTCTCTCTTGAACCAAAAATTAAGCAGAATAAGAGCAGCTTAAGAGGAGACAGAGAAGGAAAGGGTCACCAAAATGAAAATTCATACTTATTTCACCGTGAACGTAGGTATATAGCCTTTAAATCCTAAATTAAGATTTTACGAACTCTGGAAAAAAATTTTAAAAGTCAGTCATGAGACTCATCAATGAGGCTCTAGGGGCCGAGTGAAGCTGAGCTAAAAAGTGGCGTGACGAGGATTAAGTACTAATTTTTCCTCACCATCAAGTACTTCGAATTATTCATCTCCTTATATTCACAAAACAGTCAAATGAAAAAATATGTTGGAAATTATTAATCATGATTCCTAAAAATGTAATTTACGTTGAGAATTTGAATAAGAGTGCCCAAATAAGTTGTAAAATGAGATAAATTTACAGAAAATATTTTTCCGGGATTATTCTCACGGTACGTCGTGACGGTGAAAGAAACTTTCAAAATATTTTTTGAGGATTATTAAGCAAGATATAGAGTCCATGATGCAATGAACTAGCCATTTTTTGGAAGCAAGAAGATCAAAGAAATTGTTTTTACAATAACTAATGAAAATTCATAACTGGTACAGCAAAAGAGAAGTATAGGAGCTAGACATAAGCTGCAATTCAGAATATTTCTAATTGCATCAACTTACAGTTAATTTTATTATCAATTATATAAAAAAAGCTCCTATAATACCACAAAAATTCCATTGAAATATAATGGAGGGAATCCTCAGCAAGTCGTCAACCATACGATATAAATCTCGAGTGAAAATAAATGCTCCTCACTCAATCGGTGAAAATTGTATATAATATCGCCACTATAAAGTTTCAAAAATTCAAATCTAGTTGGCAACACAAGAGAAGAAAATTCATAAGATAATAACTGCACATTTCTGTTTACACAATTAGCAACCAAAAGGGGATATATATATCAATTCCAATTGCCCCATAAACGTATACATATTAATTTCAAAATCACAAATAGGGAATCAAAGAGCTTATAAAATTATCATACTAGAGGGTTGGAAATTCAATTTTCATATTCATATATTCATATTCCAACTGCTGAAATAACTATAAAATAACTAAAATATATATGTGATGTAATATGCGACCCTGGCAAGGAAAAAAAAAGACGCAACGAAAAGGGTGGCATTTTATGACGCAAATGCTTTCCTCTGTAAGCATAGTTCACGTGTGCTACCGATAAACCGACATGTGGAGTCTATTTTTACGCCACTTCTAATCCTGGTCTAATAATACCCTTAAAAAAATGATCAAATAAGAGACGAAGCACACACGATCAATAGGTACGCGTTCGTTTAAAAAAAAATGAACTCCCTGAGTCATAGAAAAAAAACTACAAAATATACTCATATGCATTGAGAATTCCAAATAAAACAACATCATCACTCGCAAAAGCGTCATGACGTTTCCCAGATATATTTCTCTCTCTCTCTCAACGCACACTCATCCAATCGGAACTGCGATGGCAGGCACAGTGATTTCTACCCCGGAGCGCGGATTCCAAACCAAACCCTTCCACGACCGCTAATTAATAAAACATTCATTCTGGGCGAGATCCATGTTCGCCAAAAACGAAAAGCCTTTGACCGCGTCGGGAGACACAAAACCCCGATTCCGACGCCAATAAGCGAGCCATGACGCGGAGAGAGCGAGGAAACTTCCCGGGATCTCTAGCGGGGACACAACTCGGGGATATTAATTTACCCTACAACATCGCAGGAAGATCTGGAGGATTGTTAGGCGTGAAGGAAGATCAAGACAGATATAGGCGATATTAAAAATGTAATATAGGAATATGACAGTTTTTGAATAACGTTGGCAAAACTTTTTAGTTAAAATTCTTGAAGACCTATACTGCAAGACATTGAACTCATCGTCAACATTTAGCTTAGAGGTCAAGAGAAGGAAAAAAAAACCAGCATCAATAATTGACGATTACAATAGCTAAAATCGGGGCGATATATATCGATCGCTATATATATGCCTCGTTAAAAATATCACGAAAAATATATTATGCAGTAAAAATTGGATACCGATAATATATTGCGATGCATCGGATAACATAATGCAATATTGGATATTTGTCTTGATATTTTAGCCGGCGGTTATTTTCTATCGTAAGATATAATACGATCACGTATAAGGATAATATAGATAATATATGCCTAATGATTATTGTATTGAAATAGAAACACGTGTTGTGAGCTGTTAAATAAAATTAGTGGGCAGTACGATTTCTTTGCTTATTATTCAATATGTTGTTCCACGATATCTCTCAGGAAAAAGTTGGCTTTATTATGATTATATTATCATACGGGATACTTAAATCTTTGCCATCGGATGATATATTACGATTTTTATCGGATAGCGATGCAACGTTATTGCTCATAACTCATTATAAAATACTGATATATTGGAAATAAAAAGAATTAAACTTTGCAAGGTTCACTTGTGAATTTAAATAGGCACGACCCGGGTTTCGTAGCGCAGTTACATCTTCAGGTGACGTTTTGACTCGGGTTTCGAACGCAAGTGAACCTTACAAAGTTTTATTCTTTTCATTTCCAATACGGAGAGGTTGCACAAAGTCAAGCGCGAAGTTATCAGTTATTTCCTGATGTATTTTCAAGTGTAGAGATTTCTCCCGATAGTTCAATATATCGCACAGTCACATTTGAGCGGCGGGGTCGTTGGGGGTAGTTAAGAGGCGGAGAGGAGGAGGAGGATTTCGCCCGCACCAGCCATTTCGTGGATACCAGAGTGCCCGATCGCATGTCATTTGTTATCCTGGGCGAGTGAAAGGGAGGAGGGGGGGGGGGAAGAGATATGACGGTGAAGGGTGATCTTCATACACGCCCTCTCTCTCTCCCTGTCTCGCTTCGAACGAACCCTCTGTGCGGCGGGAGATGGGGAATTTCGGCAAGGTTAATGAGGGGATTTCACGGGAATTATGCGGAATAGCAAGCAGGGTGGAGAGAATGGTTGGGGAAGGCGTAGGATTTGATTGTGGAATTGAGAAGTTTTGTCCGTGTGTGGTGAGTGCGTTGGGAGAAAGTTTTCGGCCGGGCCTGGGTGGTGGTGCTCTAGGATGGCACCGTGGATGGAGAATGACGAATTGACGGAGACAAATTTATATATATAGAATGGGATCAAAATAAGAGAAAGGTGAAATATATATATATAAATAATCAGCCATCAAACTCATCAAGGAGGCACTGGGAGCTGAGTGAAAGAGATATCTAAAGTGACATGACGAGGGTTAAGTACGGGTTAAGTAAATATTTCAGTAAGGTATTTTCTTGTATTATTCACAAAACCATAAATAAATAAAAATGTAGGCAATCATTAATCACGATTCATAAGAATGTCGATTTTAGTTGAATATTCAAATGAGAGGGTGAGAAGCCAAGGGGTACAAGCGATATTTTTCTCCAAAGATCTAGGTAAAGTTAATTGTTAGAAGAAATAACAAAAAACTTGGCTGCCATGGGATACGAGTGAGTCTGTCTTCTGTGCTGACATCGAGTGGAAAATCAAATGCACTACAATATATCTAATTGATCTGATCTGGACCTAATTTATGCAGGTACCTAACACCTAATAGAAAAATGAAATCACTTGTACCCCTTGGCATCTCACCCACTCAAATAAGAGCGCCCAAATAAGTTTGGAAATGGGGAAGATTCGTAGTTACGAACTGAGCCGCTATTTAATGGAAGATAGAACCACCTTGGTCATGCATTTCGAAATTCCGTGCAAGTATATTTTTTCCTAATGATGTATAGCGTAGGAATATTCCAACGTATATCTAAGCATGTTTACGTTTATCGGCGAATGCAGACATTGTAAGACTCATTGTGTAGGCTTCCATGGGATGATGTAAGCGGGACATCATTTCTTCCTCGATTTACTCCGCATGTATCCATTTGTTGGAAAACTCAGTTTTGGTTGCCATACGCCTCGGTGGAGCCGGGATAATATCTCCGTCTGCCAACCCAAAGGTTGCGGGATCGAATCCCGCCTGAGTGGATCCATCCAGCCCATGGTCCTATGTGACAGTCAAACAAGTTAACTGTAAGGAAAGACTATCTAGTCCTAATTTCGCTTGCAATAGAGACGAAATTGTAGTTGTTATTACCTGCCGATCTCGATGGCTGCGGGGTAATGTCTTTGCCTTCCATCCCGAAGGCCGCGCATTCGAGTTCCGCGTGGGTAGGTTGCACCTATCCAGGGCATGGATGTTTGTGTACGCTTTATCGTTCATACTTTATAACCAAAATGTAAAGACCAAGAAAGTGCTGTTTTCGGCGTTATGGTAATAAATGAAATACAAAATAAAATACGTGCGGGAGTAAGGGGGAGGGGTAAATGGGCAATAGCAGTCTAGGGGGGGGGGTGCAGAGGGGGAAGTTTGGACGAGGGTGCGGACGTGATGCGGTGTTGAGTCACGGCTTTGGTCCATTCTCCTCACACCAGCCGCATCGAACCGTGACAAATCCCCGGTGACCTTACCAGGATAAAAATTTTGAGCACTACACTGGTTAATTCAATATGTGCTCCTGCCACTTGCAGCTGTTCGGCTATCCAGCAATCTTGACTTGTGATGGGTGACATTGGTAAATTTATCAGAACCGATGTAACGAATGGCATTTTGAAGAATCATCGGAAATTTTGGCAGCGGCAACATATGGATACATCCATACCGCATTTCCTCCATCGCATCGTTGCTTATGAGCAAAGGATAACATAAAACCGTCACTTCCAATTCATCCAATCTTTTGGATTCCTCCCCATAAAACGTGTGATTTGATTATATAAATGAGAACTTTTTCAAAGTATTGTATAAATACGTCTAAAATGAGCCATTTTAGATGTTGGGCACAGCGTCTAACTTTGAAAATTATTGAAAGCATTGGAATTGATCAGTTTAATGTATTAAAAAATATTTCATTCGTCATGGAAAAATAAGTATCAGTAAATCCGTATCAATTTGAACATGACACAATAAAGGATAGGTAGATTATCGTATTACCGAAAGTTTTAGAATGTTCGAACATTAATGAAAAAAGCAAAGGACTTCGCCATCATTGGCAAAGACACTTCTTACTGTAACTAAGATTGGGATATACCAAATTCAAAATAAATGATCGATTCTGATATATCATTCAATTTAAAATCCTGTAACATTTGGTGCTTTGAAATATTCCCGTTATTCTGAAACATCAAAACATGGAATTTACAGAAACAGATTTAGGCTAATTTCAAGGACCTTTGGCCGCGGAACGATGTAAATATCATATTCACGAACATTTAAACTATGCCTTTGTACACAATATACTGACGGCCACAATAAATAGGCTTAATAAATATATACTTTCTGAAAATGACATTGGAATTCCGCATTTGCACTCGGGACCTCATGGATATGCGAAAAATGTTGATTAATGCAAAATGAATATCGTTGGTTAAGTTCTAACAACACGTATATCGAAAATAGCAATTTTTCAGGAGAGCATAAGAACAATTTTTTTTTTAATTGTCTATAATTTGAATTGAAATTAAAAACCAAAAATACAACAGAGAAAGAAGCATACATTTGCAAACAAGAGTGTTTTTTGCTTGAATTTTATTTTCTAATAGCAGTATTAGCAGTATTAACTCAGACCGGCCAAATTTTGAGATACGTGTTATTGGAACTTAGCCATCAATATATTTTCTTTGTGACACAAAACTGATACATGATTCGCTAAACCTTTGGAATCACGGAAAAATTAAAACTTTAGCTCGTGATTGAACTGCTTCATCAGTTATTAGCAATTGAATGCTTTATTTGGGGTCGAATCATATGTTAATTACAAGAAAATGACGTTGAATCAAATGCCTGGAAAACGCGTTAACTCAAATATAAGGATTCACAGCGCGCAGTCGCGGCTTTACGTCATTGAAAGAAAAAGTATTCGTCATCAAATTAAAAAAAAATGGTAGCTGACCAAAATGATGCCTTAGAATTATCAAATGTCTCTTCTGGTGGAATTACAGTTCAGAGGGGATGGGTGAGCTGGAAAGCGAGGGTTATTGCTTGGGGAAAAGAAAGGGAATCACCAATTCGGGCAAATCGGATGAGATAACGCGGGTAAGAATAACGAGGGTTAGTTCGTATGGGAGTTATGAGAGCATGGCGAGAGTGAAACGGAGCTCGAATCGTGACCCGTACACCGTGACCCTCCGCAGTGTCCCTCCCTTCACCTTAAAATATGCCCCCCATATACCCTTACAACTTCCACAGCCATCCTTCGCAACAGCTAACCCTCTAGCCATCCTCATAGCTCATCCCACTTGAATCATATGGTGATCTCCTTTCTCCTGCGTTGATCTCAAGAGAGAGCCTTTAAAATGAAGGTACGGACGTTATTCCAAAATGAAATTTAACAAAACATTATTGGATACCTTTTAAAATGCTACATTAATCCAGCACATACCTAGATTACAGAGCGTTTAGCAGATTAGTAGCATCACTTCCGGAGGTATATTAGCTATAAATAATGGAAATTCTATAAAGCTATGCTTCTCACATCCGCGAAATAGAATTTTTTCAAAGAGATAATTAAAATCACTCATGAATTAAGGAGGGAGAAAAATGAAATACCAGTGGCGTCTGAAAATGGATGCTTTCTCTTTAATGCAAAATACGAATATTCGATCCTCAATAATTTTAGAATAAGTACGTAAAATTATGACTCGCACAATTTCCGCTGGTAGGGTCTAACCGATTGCACCAAATCAAAACATTTTTATTGCAGCTACCATTGCAGCATTTGAAAACCGGTACAGCAGGTATAATCCTTCATTTCTAGCATCAACATGTAAACTAGTCAGGTATCAGTTCAAATTACAAATGAAATAGTTTTATCGGCGTATGACGATAAAAGTGAATCAAATCATAATTGAACAGTTTTCAAAGGGAAGTGGAACATTGCTTCACCCTACTCAGAGATATAAACCTATTACTAACAGACAAAATGAGGTTAAAACTTTCCCCAGTGCTCTTTTTTAATATTCGCACAAAAAAGTAAATATTACAGCGGAAAAAATTGACTCCAATTAAGAAAAGTAAAAAGATTAAAACAAGCTTTCCGGTATTGTACGTTTAGTCTTCGTGCAATCGTTTTTGACTTCCTTTTATATATGGTTTCAAACTCGAGTCTCTTGTATTGTGAAACGGAGGGTAGCCTTATTTGACTGAAGAATCTGATGTATCCCCGAGCCATATTCTCCCATTACCGTCCTGCCTTTGATAACACCATGAATCTCTTCGATTGCACACGTAAACTCTTATGTTTCCTCATTTTATCCGAAATTAACGTTAGGAATTCGAAGTAATCAAGTCATCATAACCCTAAGTTTTAAAAAGTAGAATTTACTTGCATTTGGAACTAATGTTGGCGGAAAGAAATCAAATAAAATAAATCATTTAAACCTTGGTATAAAAAATGGCAGAATACGGAGGACAGCGCAGGTTGCGCTGCTACGTGCGGTTGTTGTCTCTCACATGCTGATATGGGAACGGAGAAACCCTTGGGGCTTCGGGAGAGAGACACACGACGAAATCTAAAGACAGTGTCCTTGAGACGTATTCCTCGGCTTTGAAGCTGCAACATCTCCTAAATGAAGACGGATTGACGGTTGCGAAAGGCGGCAGATGCAGATGCCGCCGGGTCTGAAACTCATCTCCACCACTAACATTACCATAACAGGCAGAAAATCCACACAGAACAGTTTATATGGCCACCTTAGGCCTTTTCCTAGATCCCCCTAGATCTTGAGCTTGGTGCCTTGAGTTAGATAGATGCGAATTTTATTGATCTAGGACATGCCCGGTAAAACTAACTACATCTAGTACGAATCTATTATAGGTTTTTCGAAAAATCGTGAGATAAGCGAAGCACAGCACATCAGAAAAACTGCAAGACAGTATTGATCGATGCCAATCAACAGGAACATGTTTAATCTATAAAATCGATGGTTCGCGAGTGGAATGGTGACATTATAGATGCAAAAATAAACGCTGTCTTATTCCATATAGTAAGTATTTATTTAAAACTTGGTTCTCATACCTCTTACTAATGATCTGAAAAGTCAAAACCGGTTTCAATAAGTACAGAGTGGAATATAAAAACGTTTATTTTTTAATTTGACATGTTTATTACAGCTGATTATGGCCATAATTTTTCTTGAATTTACAGCACGTTTTTAATACTTGCTCAAAAGGGTAACTAACATTTGGAGAAGCTTCATAAACCAAACCTCACGTGTTTTTGTCGCATCAAATAATTATTGTTTAATTTCCTTAGATACCAAGCAACTGAAGACATTTGTTTATTTGACAAAGGGGGAATGTAAAACAATTTCATTCGGATAATTTTGAATGAGTTGTCTATGATGTTGTTGTGATAACTGAGGAAATATAAACGACCTCTATCGCAAGTATAATTTCTTACCCATTTTATAACTGCTTCCAGCGGCACTCCCAAGAAGAGAGTCCAAAACCTATATTTTTAACAAACGAACATATATCCTTGATAAGCTGCAGTCTAATAGCAGCAGCAAAGGAAAACGTTAAGTGAATAAAACACATGATTTCCTCGATCATACCAGAGCCAAATATATATGAGAGGCTCTTGTGATTGTGCTATGATATAATAACAACGCATTGTGTGAACTATAACAGGTAGTGGGTGCATGGTGATCCTCTATTTATTAAATATGTTCATGTACAGCACTGCCTTAAAATGCTTGAGAAAAATAGCCAATTATTCGTTCTAACACACGAGGGATATCTTAAATGCATTTAAGCAAAAGTATTACAACAGTGGTAACACATTTATGCATATAATTTATCCATGGAGATATTTTGGGTGTCAAGACGTATAACAATAGGCACCTTTCAGACTTTTCGGGGTAGCTTTTCAAACTAAGGCACGTGTACGATGATGAAAGACGCATGACTAAGCGATTTCACCAGGAGGTTGTTTGGATAAGTTAGGGTAGAGATCACCCATACCATACCAAAGGCGTAGGAGTTCAAGGTAGGGGTGCCAGTTCCTTTACCTGAGCCACCACTCACTTCCGAGGATTTTTCTTTGGGGAGTCCGAAGGATTAACCCCGGAATCAAACTCGGGACTCATCGGCAGGAAAGTAAACCTCTTCCAACTACAACGCCAGGCTACAACACTCTCTTGATACATCAGTTTTAAATAAAAACCTAAGAACTTCGAGGGTAATATTTCGGAGCCTGCCACGTGAACAACGATAAAATATACCTAAAAGTAAGCCTAAAAAAAAAAAGAAAATTCCACTGTACCGGGAATCGAAGCAAGGACCTATTCGGCCAAATTCTCTACAGGGCTAAACATCTAGGACCATGAGTCTCGGTACATTTGCCATGGGAATTCAGGAATCTGGATAGCGTAGTGCCCAGGGGCCCAGAAAGTCAAAAGTCCATGGTTTGATTCCCGGTTCCAGGGAATTTTTTCTCATGGCAATTTATTTACAGTAAGAACCAGGGCTGGGATGTAATTAAAATACAAGTACTTTAAAATACATATCTGAAATAGATTTGTAATTATTGCTTGGTATTTTAAATACACGAGCTGAATGTATTTTATTTTTCAAGCACAGATTTTTTGTCATTTAACCATTATAAAATAAAAAAAAACATTTGTAAAATACTTTTGAAGTTGCTCTGATAACATTTCTGTAACATCATGCTTCGGATATTTTTTGTATTGGTTAGAATCGTTTTCTTCACGTTTGCAACTATCCATAACGTACCAAGGTAGGTTATACAGATTTTTTAAGATCTCCTAGTTTCCATACAAATGTATTTCCTATTTCAAAAGGTATTTGAAATACTATTTTGTAGTTTGCTTTTCAAATACCCAAATCAAAGGTATTTTTTATTTTGCATTAAAATTTGGAGCAGTATTTTGTATTTCAAATACTCCTCGGCCTGTATTTTGCCCAGCCCTGCTAAGAGCACGGGATTGAAGAATAAGTGGAAAATCCAAACCATTGGGATCTAAGTAGCAAATTGAGCGTGGGGAGAGGGGAGGATAGGGGTAGTGGGAAACAGCTGGTGCATCCCTTTTATATCCCCCGGGGAGAAGTATGACGAGGTCTGCAAAGGGGAGGGTGCGGAGACGAGGGCCAGCCGCGCCCAAGGAGTCCGCAATTAACGCCAAAACCGACCGCCCTGTATTTTTTTCCATCGCCGCTAAGGACATCTCCGAGCCAAACTCTTTGAGGAGCGCAGGTGATCGGGCCAAGGCTCGGATATAAGGCCCTAAGGGCGCGGGAAGGCTTAAGCCCAAAATGTCTCCGTAGTTGGACGGTCGTGCAAGCCCTGTAAAGCACCTAATAATCTCAACGGTGTCCCTAACTCTCCGTGTTGCCCTCCCTCCGTTACTCGTCGATAAAAGTTTCTCATGCTCCTCGAGGAAATCCCTTTAAAAGATGGTCATGCTTCATTAGACCACCGTTCCGCGTAAAAAATAAATTCAAATTTCAATTTTAATAGCTATTTTCGTGAAACAATCACCAAAGGCCAAGCTATAACTAGGATAAAATAAAATCACTTTGTACTTTCCGTACAATTTTTAATGTTTTGCGACCGGTTTCGACATGTTCTACGTCATTTTTTAAGCTACACTGCCATCTCCAAACAAGCCAAAGCTCATTTTATAAAAATAAAAAAATGTGTGGAAAGCACGAAGTGATTTTATTTTATCATGTATAACTTCTACTAAGTTAATTCACCAACCATAACCTTCACCATAACTAGGAATTGGGTAACGAAGAATCATGCAAGTGCTGAAAGACTAGCAGATAGGAGAATAAGTGGAGAGCTGCGTCCGACCAATCACAATATCGATAATTTGTGATCATAATGAACATATTTATGTATTCCAGCGACTCCTGATTGCATTTCATGATAACTATACATGTATTTATACGGTGGATGAATGAATACATTTATTTCGTTTAAAGAAGAAGCAAGAAGGGAATAGAAAATAGAATTGCCCAAACGAATGGGGCGTGCATCAAAAGGTTCTCTTTCTTATGTGAAGGAACTAATTTCTCAGATATATTGTTACGGCGGTAGTTTTTCACCTTTAAGTTAAAAAAACGAACGTTGAAACGGTAACGTATACAATAATGAACACATAATAAAATGCCTAAAATAGGCACTCATATGTAGCATAATCACTTAGCACTTAAATGTCTGTTTACTTAAAAAACTTCCTTTCCGAGTCGCGTGTTTGAGAAAATTATAAGACACGGAACCAAGACGCACAACACTTGCAGCAGTATCAAAATGAGTAATTATTTACGCTATTTTTTCCATTTTTAAGCGAATGAAATTCCCATTAGATACTTTAATAATCATACAGTTTACAGATTGATCATACAGTTCCTCACATTAAAAAGATGGGTGCACACTTTTTCCTGTGGAGTTAATAAAATAAAAAATGCATCTGCACTGTTCTTATTTTTTTCTAAAACGTATCAAACCGTGATCGTGTTTACGTACTCTTCAGATTGCAACCGTTAAAAGATATTCGCTTGGAATGTGTTGAGAGACTTTTCTTCTGAATGCATTCTCACCGCAATTCTATTTGCACCGAGTGTGGGCGATTTAAAGCGCAGCCGGAAATGCAACACTCCAGAGATGCATGGAGAAGAAGGTTTTGTGCCTCTATTCCTATGGAAACTCGACAAGTCTCTTCTCAAAATGAACCACCTGTAAGTGTAAATGTAAGAGATCTATTTTTTATTTTAAATACGACCCCCTCGTGAATATTTTACAAAGGCTTTGGCCTCACACACAAAAAAGCTTTCAGTCGCTCGGCGGCGCGCAGAGCCTAAGACTAGCTTAATATGAAGAATGGAGAATTGCAGATGCCCTAGCCATAAAAACGCATCCATTTCGCCTTGTAAATACTTAAAAAATTAATAAAGTTG
This sequence comes from Ischnura elegans, assembly GCF_921293095.1. Classification (NCBI taxonomy): domain Eukaryota; kingdom Metazoa; phylum Arthropoda; class Insecta; order Odonata; family Coenagrionidae; genus Ischnura; species Ischnura elegans. The sequence continues at coordinate 92,944,484 of NC_060249.1, forward strand.
ATTGTGTGTACTTTCGAGATGTGTTTACCAGTCGGTCATGAATATACATCCACTCGCGGAGTCTAAACGATGAAAAAAAATGTGCTGCACTGGATTTTAGATGACGATTTCCAAATGAAATCTCTCATTTTAGAGGTTTAATTAACTCCACAGAAACTTAATTAAGCCTGAATAAAATAAAGGTATTTCTAATGAGAGTTTTATGTTTCGAAATTTAATAAGGTGATAAAGAATAAATTTTACTGACTCCGCATTATTTTATAGGGAAATTACGGAAACTTGAAATTCACAATAGAATGCTAGCTAGCTTCGCGCACAGAATTACTCTTTCGAATAAAAAATGAGATGTTCCTTTCAATATGTCACTGCTTGATAAAGATGAGAAATTCTTTCATTCGTTTTTAAGAATATAAAGGTGAATTTTGTACATAATGGAACTTGTACCATTAATGCAAAACTGTAAATGCATGCAAATAGTTTTGTCAAAGGTGCATAATGAAATTGCGAAAACAAACTAAAATACCTTAAAATTGGGTAGCGTTTCATTAAAACGGCAATTAATTTTATATCAATGTAATTAGAAAAAATCAGTTATCTGTCTTTAAAATATGCTGCTCATTCAATCAAATTCCAAAGGAAGAAGATTCAAAAACACGTGCCATTCCAAAATTTCAGCATAATTATGAAATACACTTACGTGAGGAACTTATGCCTACAAAAAAGTGGGGATTTAATACTGTGAAGTGACAGCCACCTCTAAATTTGCTGAAACGAGTATTTAACTATATTTGAAGATTTGGCTTAATAATTAGACTGTTCTAACATCATTTCACAGATATTGAAGGGTATTAAAATGCAACTTCATTCCGTCGCAAATACAAAATATTTTTCATGTTTTGCTCTGGTAAAGCTAAAGAAAAGAGTTTCCACTCAATGAAATGAAATGCATAAATAAAAACATGAACAGCATTTATTACTATTTTTCCTAGCTATACAATGAGTATGGAGATGTTTTAAATTTAATAGTTTACCGTAGTTGACAGTTAAAGACGCTAAAAGATTTTCGTAACATAATGGATTTTGCTTATTAAAGGAAGTGAAATAAATGATGGAACCAATGAAGTTAAAGTTGTAAGAGTAAAATGGAAACCTATCATCAAATATGCTACTTTTCGGTAAGTCCATGTTTGTCCCCTAAACAATTCTTTCGAATATGTAGGCCGATTAGATACATTAACGCCTAAATGCATGTAAATAGAGAAATTACACTGCAGTGCACTTTCTAGGTAATATTAAACTGATTTACGCGCACCATGTTGTTGAAATAACCATTCCATGTCCCTCCAGTTAATTCCACGCAAACGCCAGGGAATAACTGGTAACTAATGGTCCGTCCGGCAAACATTCTTTCACATCTCACTGACATATTTCTGGAGTATCTCACCACTGAGGTGGATTTATATGGTCGTTAAAATTCAATCAAAAATTCCTTAGCTACCTAACCCCTCAATAAATGCAATCCACTATTTCATTGCCATGTTCCACCTTTTGAAAGGCAACCTTTAAAAACAACCATTAACCTTTTCCCACCGTGCTCGCGCAGTAGTATTTTCCTCCATCATGATCATAAATATATTTTTAGTTTATCTCCTGGGTACATAACCTAGGGTTTGCAATAGTTTCTCAAGCAAGACATACAGCGTGTTTTTAATCAGTTTATCCCTCGGTAGCTTTGTAGGAATAGCATTAGGACTAAGGGTTGAATATATGGATGGATAACAGATTATGATGCGATAAGATAAAATTGACGGTGTGATGGCTATTTTATTACTGAAAGACCTCAAAGTACTGCTGAATGCGTCGAAAAAAGCGAGTAATATAGCACGAATCCTACCCAAAAGAAAACGTCAGCTATAACGAGAGTAGAGTATAGTTCTCGTAGAGTTCTCAGCAAATAGCGATAGAGGTAAAATAAATTGTAAGTTTCCAACCAAAAAATGCTTTAGAGAAAAGTAAAAAGGCTTTAAATTAAAGGCACCGGTGGTGTTAAAATAATAAGAGCGGATTTGGATTATCTCATGTTATACGGTCTTGCAGGGCGCAGAAAAATCAATTGCAGAACATGGTATGGAAATAAGGCTTCATTGATTCTACATCTGCAAACGGAAGAGAATGAAGGCGTTGCTTGAAAAAAAAGACGAATTCATTGGTGCTTGTCGCGCGACCGGAACTGGGGTTGTGGTGAAGCGGAGAGGAGATCATTTTTAGGACAGGATTTATCAATCTGAAGGAGAGTCCTTAGATTAAGATTCATACTTATGGAGAGACTAAAACTGGCATTGAAAAATCATAGCTAGTGATAGTGCCATAAAAAATATAGAAAAATTAATAAATTGTATTAAATCCAACTTTACATCCCCGCACTAAATTGAAATCGAAAAATTGAAAAACTGATAACTCCTCCCCATAAGAAGCCAAGAAATCGTTCATCTAGCCATCTTAAGGAACTCTTAGGAGGAGAATACTTGCTGGTCAATAGTTAACATCCCTGTCTCTTAGCGAAAGGGAATATAATCTTACATGCTCACCACGCTTTTCGCTTTTGAAATTTGAGATGTTCTTCCAAATCTTATTTACGAACAATCGTTCCTAATTCTTATGACTCCAATTCTATGGAAAATATCCAAGTTAAAAATATAACCTCCAAAATCTATGGAAGTTCCATAGATCTTGGGGTTATTGCAGGAATACCCCTGCATGAAAAATTTCAAAATCATTTCAATTATGAACTTGCATCATCATTGCACATTGCAAGAAGATTCATTCACATGCACCCAAGTAAAAATTTGCGTTAATATCAATAGCCTACTAACATTTTATGAAGATTTACGACGGAATACACTGACTTATTAAACATGCGATAACATATTTAAAAATAATTAGAACTGGGCAAGCAAAAATATTATGCCTTGCCAGAAGTGCTTTTTATGATGGTCAACAGAACGTTTTAAGAAGAGTCAATTACTACTCCGTGTTAGCACTAAACGTACTTATTAATAAATGAAATTAGGAAGATGCCCATTAGACAGCCTAATATCCGTGATTCCAAATAAGAATGCTAGCGATAGTACGGTCGAATATGTCAGGATATATGGAGCAGGTAAAGAAGGACGTGAAATAGAAGAAATACGTGTGTGTGAAAAGATTAGTTTATAGGAGAATTAAGTAGGGGTTAGCGTCAAACCAATATTTGTATTGTTGATGATGATGATGAACGATGGCACAAAATATAATCTCATCAGGAGCAATCTTATCATCGACTTAAAACTCGAATCATGTTCTGAAGCTTCCTACATTCTCCCATTCAGTCGCTGGCTTTGAAAATAGAACATGCCAACTCCTCAATCAACTACTGAAAAAAAGAATTTGACAGCCTCCAACAGCTTGAAGCGTTCAAGTCAATTAGTAACCTGGTTTCATTCTCCCGACCCAGTGAAATCCTGACAAACTTTCCGACGAGGTAGCGAGAGGGATGAAGACAGGGAAGATAGCTTAAGTCGAGAGAGAGAGAGAAGACATTAAGGAGACAAGGGTCCCGAGGCAGAGGACAAATTTTTGAAGCTGATGTCAGAAGGTAGATCGGTGGGGTGCTGACATCGAGGACTCTGGGCTCAGGGAACCCTTAAGGGGACGCAACACTCCCGCTCAACCGCAATGAGACTTTGCAATATTTCCACTGGATTATATTTTTTCACGATTGATCGCATTGTTGTTACAATCAACATTATCAAGGGCAATATATATCTTACGATTTCTTCCTTATATACGTCTTGGTGCTTAAGGGTAAGACGGCGGATGGGGTTTGGGTGTCGAGAAGTGGGGACATTGAAGGTGTTGGGTATGTTGCTCTTGATAATGTTGTTTATAAGAACATCCTAGTGTTAAAATAAAATACAGTGGAAACATGATATGTCTCATTTGAATAGTATAAGAACTTTCACCACGCCGTGCCTCATATCATACAAGATATGTTTAACGTGCTTAAAAATTATGCTATCACACATAAATTCGTTTCAAGTTGGAGTTGGTGAAAGTTCGATATTATAAAAACTACAAGAGGTAATTTCCACGCTTTACTACAAAACTCAACTATTGACCATGGTTTCTACATATTATGCTATTTTCAACGTCATGAATTTACATTGAAAATGAATAAAACAACAAATGGCCTTGAAAATGACACAATATGTTGAAACCATAGTCGGTAGTTGAGTATTGCATTAAAGTGTGCAAATCAACATTTTTAGCTTTAATCACGGATATGCTATCACCTTAAAATTGCCTGGGTGCACAGGGTAGACCTTTTCAACGCGTGCCTATATTTTATGTATGAGACTTTTTAAGCTCAGAAAATACGGGGGTAAATTTTTCAAATTTGGACACATACAAGCAAATGTAAACGATGGCCAACCTGACATGCCTTGTTTTATACCTTGTTTGCTTCACTACCTTTATTGGCGTCAATTTTTAATTTTTATTATATTAGAAATACATTAAATATTTTTACATTTTTCTCCTTCTTTAATAAAAACTTTGTATTTTATGTATATATTTCTATAATTCTTGCTTTTTTAGTCAAAATACCTATATTTATTTTTCATCTTTGATTGCCGAAGGCTCATGTTGAGGCTCCTGTGGCTGGTTCTATAATTTTGGCAGGAGTATTGTTAAAGTTGGGAGGATATGGTTTAATTCGTCTTTTTTCCCTTATTTATTATTTGGGAGTAACTTTTAATTTCTTGTTTGTTTCTATTAGAATTATTGGAGGGGGTTTAGTTAGTCTTATTTGTTTACGTCAATTTTATTTAAAATCTTCAATTGCTTATTCTTCTGTTGCTCATATAGGGATTGTAATTGGGGGATTAATAACAATAAGTTATTGGGGTTTAAGTGGTTCATATACCTTAATGATTGCTCATGGTCTTTGTTCTTCTGGTATGTTCTGTTTAGCTAATATTTCTTATGTCTTAGCTCTGAAAATTTCAAGACGATGACTCAAGTAATACGCAAATAAAAAAGAATACCTACCAATCGAGCAAAAGTGACGCGTTCCCTAAACGAAGAAAACATTCTGCGTTTGAAACTAGAGCAATGTGAACTGGGACACAGGAAATATGCCAAAGAAAGCCAACACAGCTTAATTATATACTGGGTCTATCTCGCTAAAATGAATTTTATCCCCGGATCGCTCTAAGTAACTGAGCAGGTACAGCTGTCTACAAAGAAAAGAAGTAGCTAATCTTCACTTGTGCCCCTCATTAAAATATGCCAGAAGAAAGACAAACGTCATTCTTCTCAACGAGCAAGGCAAGTCCGCAAATAAAGCCTTTTGAAAGACAGTATTTAATGTCTCGAAAAGAGCAGAAAATATTTCACTCACCATTGCCTTGGGGCATTTTATCCCGCAATTTTTCAGTTTAGAAATTCACTTGGAATAATGCATTTACCTGAGAAAACAGAAATATGTATTTTCTGTGTAGAGTGCATATTAAAAATTCTATAAAAACCTTAAAGGAGAAAATAGTTGTTTGAAGTTAACAAAAGACAATATTTTGGCTTCCGGCAACAATTGAAGATGTAAAAGAATAAATCATAAATTCGGGTCCATGTTCTAGAATTTTTTAAATAAATATTATCTGAAGACTCCTAATGAATTTTACAAGAATATCGTTTCCAAAACGTTAAATATTAGTACTCAACACGATGCCTCCACACGAGCAACCTTAACTAAATATGAAAATACCCGCGGATATTTTTTTTTAAATATCGAATGGTGCTTAAGAGTTTCGAACGTTTTGAAGTGAAGGTTTTCTAGCCTTCCCAGCCCTATTTCAGACATGGGGCGAACGTTGACATCATGGATGCTAAGAGGATGTCTTGGGAGAGAAAATGAAAGAAAATAGAATGAAGTTAGTAAATCTATCTAAAGATTCTTTCACACTACTCGAGATGCCTCGAAGAAGGAACGTGTAATAATTCGTCTTGAACGCTAAAATGAGGTTCAAGACCATTCGAGACGGTCTTTCAATAGCCATTGTTCAACGTATCTTGGATTGAGTTTAACGGCCTTTCAGACTGGTGTAGAAAGCTTGAATCGAGTTGAATAACAATGTCAAAATTATTGACAAAGGAATAATGTTAAGCGTGATCGAGATAAGTATAATCATAATTTTACTACAAACAACAAATTTGTATCAATTTCTTGCAGTGTCGATTTTCTCTTCCGCTTCATGTAGTAGTTCACTTCATGTGAACACCATTGCTCATTGTAAAATTTAATGAGGGCTTCAGCAATGTTTCTCTCCCAAGCGGCCATGATGTATTTATTATTCGTTACGTTACGTTATTAGCCCATCTTCAAGATTGCACTGGGAAAGCGAGAAAAAACCTTCTCTGATTGGTCGACACGCTTCAACAATATTCGAGATTCAATAGAAATTAGAACCGTCAAATAAAATACGCCATTGTTGGATACGATTAGGGATTCAAGAGCATTCAAGACAAGATGTACGCCGTCATGACGAATGACATGACGTCATATCCATTCGAGAAAGGTCGTTCAACGAGCTTTGAACAGAATTTGACGTGAATTTGGCGATGTGAAACCACTTTAAGCATCGTAGGAAAAATGGCCGGATGAATACCGAAATGAGGGAATTGAAAGACTTGGAAAAGGACCGGTACAGAGTATGCTTACTACGAAGGCGAAACCATTCTTACTATGAAGGAGAGAAACAGAAGAGTTAGTTAAGTATCCTTGGGAGTTAAGTCCGTTAGGGAAGGAAGATGAAGATTGGAACGAGGAGGAAATAGCAGCAGGGAGAAAAGGAAGAGCGGTAAAGGGCTAGGTGGAACTCAACTCCGTGAAAAGGGGAGATTAATGGGTTTTAGGGATTGGACCCAGGAGGTCGCGGTGACGTAACAATGATGGCGCAAAGGGAGACGAGTTTTGCTCAAGTTCGGAGCGCGGTGTTTGTCGGGCGCGTCGAGAGATGTCGTGGGTGTCAAGGGATGGAGCCAAGGGGGTGGGGACAGCGGGAGAGGGAGGGATTCCCAAACTGCTCTCCAGGCCCTTTGTTTTCCTACGATTTCAATTTGAAATTCGCGTGAAGGGTCGCCGATATTTATTCAGTCGATTACCTCAGTCCTCCCCAGAGACCTCATTAAATAACACGGACGAGGTTTGTGTCTGTCTGAGTCTCCAGAAGGGGGGGAGGATAGGGGGTTGGGGAAGCAATGAAGAAATTCACAAATATTCTACGTCAATAACTCGGAACATCGATTACATAAGGTAAGAGCGGCACTGATTGCAGAGAGTTCCTATGCTTACCTTAAGCTTTATCTTCTGAAAATACAAAGTGTTTACGTCAATAAATTGGAAATCGATTGCATAGGTAAAGGTGGTACTAATTGCAGAGAGTTCCTATGCTTACCTTAAGCTTTATCTTCTGAAAATACAAAGTGTTTACGTCAATAAATTGGAAATCGATTGCATAGGTAAAAGTAGTACTAATTGCAGATAGTTCCTATGCTAACCTAAAACTTCACCTGCTTAAATGCAAATTTCTGTGCCAAAAAACGGAGGTACCATTGCATAAGGTAAGGGCGGCACTGATTTCAAAGGTTGCCTATGCTAAGCTAAAGCTTAATCTGCTTAAATGTAGGAATGAATAGCAACTGAGGGAAACACAAAAAAATCCAGGAATTTTATACTTGCTACCAATCAATTATTAAGGCCCGGCTGGAAAAATTCTGTTGAGATCCCTTTAAGGATTTTCAATGAATTCCCAGGGAGATTCTGCCAAGTTCTTCAAGCATTAAAACACTTTTTATAGAAGTTTTTTTCAGATTTCCCAAGCAGTATCAGCAGAGGTTAACAGAATATTCTAGAACTTTTCGTTGAATACCAATATAATTTTCTAGCTTTGTGGATACGAAAAATTGGACGAAAAAAAACAAAAACTATGCCATTGAAAAGCCTGAAAAGAATTTGTATTCCGTAAAATTCCTTAGACAAGGATCCCGTCCAACAGAAACAACGATTGGTTCCGTAGAATACGTAACGTTTTAAATAAATCACTATGCGTATGTGTTTAGGTTGGTTACTGAGTCACTCGCTCAAATAAATAAACAGCTGTAATCTGGCGTATGCATTTAATATGAGGAAAACATCGTAATCAACGGAATACGGTAAAATGAAAATGAATGGTAGGATATTCGTAACATAAGAGGCTCATCGGTGAATTGATGCATTATTAATAAAACTGCCAGCGAGAAATCTTAGTGTTACACGAAGGTTGAAATTCGTTTTTGATTTAGTATCTAAGAGTCTGCCGTCTAGTGCTAGATTGCCACTACTCAGAATAGAAGTAGTTATCGAGAAATTCATCAAAAAGTTTCGCAACGGCCGACGATCAAAAATAGAACGCGATACTCATTTTCATGTTATTACTGAGACCATATACTAAGAATGAAAATCTGAAAGGAAAAGAAAATAAGCAGGTACCCCTAAATTCAATGGTATATTTATGGGATAAACTTTTCCCCATTTTTTTAACAGAAATCATAAATGGAAACGGAATTTTAATATCTTAATATTTATTCCTATCTTTTGAGATAATATTCTATTTTATTAAAATTTCATTCAAATTGTAACAAAAACCCAGCAAACGGATGAGTTGAATTCAATTTTCCTTGATTTAATGTTTTCTTCTCATTGCAAAAAATTTCATCGTCGACATCAAAACGTAAGTGTCAGAGAAATTATGAAATACATGTAAACGCTAGGATTAATTGTAATTCACATACTACTAAAAATAAAAAAATGAGCATTAAATCAAAGATACGTTAACCTGCACGCAAGCATCTTTTTAGCTACAAAGAAATATAATAGAAATCGTGGTCCAGGCAGCCCCTTTTTATGATTTTTCGATTAAAAAAATAGCACAGAACTTTAAGCGTCGCACCTAGGCAACCGCCACGTTTACCTAAAATGTGATGCTATGAAATGATAAAAATCTAAGCATTGATAACTTTATTTCAGCCAGGTCGAGCTCTACTTCATTTAAACAAATGCTGGAATGAAGACGGAAGTAACTGATGACCCTGATTTATATATATAAGACTGAGAGATATTTGATTTCCAAAATGTAATCATAAGGTTTTGAGTCTTTTATCCTTCGACTGATAAAAAAGCAGCTTTAATCTGGCATACGCATTTAATTTGGCGAAAACATCGTGATCAACGGAGTAAGGTGAATGAAGACTCACGGCGAATTGATATATTTTTAATAAAGCTGCCTTATGGAATACACTTGTGTCAGACACAAAGTGAAGTTCATTTTTGATTTAGTATCTAAAAGTCTACCGTCTAGTTCTATACTGCCACTAATAAGAATTCAAATTGTGATCGAGAAACGCATTAAAAAATTCTAAGATAATAAAAAAGATAAGTAGGATTAAAGGTAGGTAGAAGCTAGATAAAGGCTAGAATTACTCGTAATTAAAACGGCTACGTGAAATAAAACATTAAGTATAAACTCAAAGATACGGTTTGCTACAAACAAATCCTCGGGAATCCATTCAATTTTAAAATTTGGTACCGTTGATACTTTCAGAGGGAATTTATAAAATTTAAATCTAGCTTTTTCTGGGGAGTAACGAGACGGATTTGTGATCACGTTGATGCAATAGCGTTACCAAAGAGTTTTTCGAGTGATAATTAGCAAGAGAAATGAACAAAATAATATGCCCCTTCCTCAGTACATGCTTCGAATTTGCTCCTCGCAGACTCTGACAGAAACAATTCAGGATGTATTATTGGAGTGAGCAATGGCAATGAAGGGCAGGCACGCGCGGGGTGTAGTAGCACTTCGACGACCACCGATGAACAGGGACTGCACGGGACATGGTCGTCATATGCAGGCACAGACGGAGGAGAAAGAGAGAAAGAACGAACCGGAAGAGGCGACGCATGAAGAGGCCTGAGCCAAACAACACATGCCGCGGGCGTTGGAAAGTGAAATAAAAATATAACGAGAAGTCCACTCGTCATAAATCTTTTCGACTTCCTCCGAGGGACGGGAAAGATCTACAAATACTGGTACGTGTCGGGTATTGATTAGGAACGCGGAGTTTGGACGGAACAGATGCAAGTTTAAAAATGAAAACAAAAACTGACTGAGCGGAATATCCGTATCCTCACTGCCCAAAAATTTGAATGGATGCTGACTAGAAAACGGAAAAGCGCCACTTCGGTTCCGCTTTAGATATCGCAATATCGAGAACCATAAGTATGAATAGAATAAAATACATGCTTTTATCGCATCGCGTGTCCATTCTTAATCCAATTACGGAAATATATAACGGAGTAAAAATCAAGTTTTTCAATATTCTAATACGTATTAATAAAAAGCGATTGCTATCGTTAAAAGTATGAATATATTTTGTATCAATGTGATAAAGTCATAGGTAAGAAACGTATCGCAACGCATTTATTAGTGAAAGATGGCATGATAACTTATCACATGAATGTGTAAATACAATAGTTGAAAAAAAATATCCGAGTAGTCTAAAAGTCTTAGCATTTGAAAGATGATGATTGTATGCAAAAATGTCAGCGAATGTAGTAGTTGATAGTGATGCGGTTTTTTAAAAAAATAGCCAGTTGGTAATAAACGGAATGATTGAGGAAATTCACCAGTAATGTAAATCTATCTAAGATGGTGAGAAATAAGTTAAAAATGTTAATTTTATAACCCACGTTTTCATTCGAACTAAAAAATAAAATAAAGCACTCCTACTTCTTCGATGTTCGCTTTCCATCCATTTTCATAGATTCCTCTAAATACTTCGATTCTATCATCAACTACAGTTTTTTTAAAGCATGGGTGAGTCAAAATATCATTTGAACTTAACTATCGGTAAAAGATTATTTTACAATATATATTATGCATCAATGTTAACATCCACACATCTAGCCTGTAAAAATATCATAAAAATTATAAAATTTGGTCAGTAATTAGGCCTTCATAAAAAATAAGTAAACTTTACAATGCAACATAGTAAAATGCATAATTAGATTTGAATGAATAAAAGAACTTTGCCTTGAATTAAAAATATAAAAAATCAATTTTACTAGCAAAATATCATGAAAATAAACCCGCGAGTCCAAAGATTTTAGGAAAATCAATTCTTCAAGACAAGGAGGCCATCGTGGAAAGAGATCTACAGCAAAGAATTGTTAAAATGGCATTTTTACCGGCATGATTCATAAACAGTACAGGGAGAAAAGAATGATGGTAGATAATTGCCTTTGACCCTTGAAACGCTCAAACGAATCATGAGAATGGGGAATGATGAAATTGTAAGGTAGAATGTTGGTTGGGTAAAGAAAGAATTTGACTCAGCGGCCTTAACGGTGGTTGTACATTGACGAGGACACACCCAAATAAAATTGTTCAGAAGGAAAGAGTTGATGTTAAAACAGCGAATAAAAAATTGGTATCAGGGAATTTCAATCCAAAAATCATTGATGCATGGCGGTGAAAACAATGCCATAATCGCACTACTGTTATTGAGATCATTTAGGTTTTCACGGAAAGAATAAGGTACTATGAAGTATCAAACGCTTAGAGTAGCTTTAAGAGTAAGAAACAAAGCAAGTCAAAGTTAAGGTTATAAAAGTTTTTTATGCATGTTCTTCTAGAGTTGTTGTCAGGAAATAATAAATCTTTAAGTCAGAATCAAGCCAACATTTCAATGAATTTATTCACCTTGTTCTCAAAGAGCTTATTCTAGGTTTTTTTTATACATAAAACTCATAAAATTGGTGAGAACCATATGCCGTTTGGAACGAAAACTATTATTGCATGAATTCCATCGATTTACAGCTTCATCACACATTATCTTAGTGTAAGAAGCATCAAAATTGATAACAACTTCACGCATGCTAATCGGAAAGAACTGTATTTATATAATTTTTACCAATATTTAGCGAAAATTTCCGAATAAAGCTGGCGTTATCTAAAATACCAATTTCATTAAGATACAAGCAATTTTTATTCATTGCTTCAAAATTTAAAATATATAGCGTGCAGCGATGCGAATGACAGAGAATATATAATTAGGACTGAGTACTGCAAGGCTCGGATAAGGGCCCAACATTTGCTTCTGTTAGACATCGTCATAATTCAACAGAAGAGTAGTTCTACAAGGACCACGGACATACACTACAGGCCTCATGGGAGGGAGAGAAATACGTAAAAAATGAAAATTTCTCGTGACATACGGAGTCCGGGCTGATACGAGCCCCATGTGTGTGATTGTCTGCGTGTGCGAGCAAAGAAGTTCTGTATTTTTTGCTGCGTCGGATCTCGGAACCTAGGGTACCTATGTTCCTCCCACCTCCTCGCATTATTTCCTTTTCGCTCCAGTTTTACCTTCATGAACCTTCCCCATTCAAGCCAAAAGTTACTTATTTTTACGCAAAAAGAGTAATCAAGAGACGCACAAAATATATTTTTCCTGAGAATAGGTACTTTGCATTACGTTTTTCTTACAACTTTGCCAGTTTTTGGAAAAAAGAACAGAATTTTAGATTGTTCCTCGACACTTGCAGCTCTGTAAGATCTGTAAGATGAATATTGGAGTAACGAGTAGCAAATTATTTCACTCACTGACAAAGAATTCAAGAATATCACGTTATTATTGTTTCCGTTGCGACACAATGGCGCCACGTTCCACATAATGCTAGCTAATCATGCATAAGTGGGTGGTCTTATTACACGTTAATGATGAGTTAAACACGTTAATGTAGGTGTTTATGTAGTCAAGTTTTTTCTGCAAACAGCAGAAGAACAGATAAAGTGAAGCTTCGAGGTAAAAATATCCGAATTATAGGCGTTACTAGAGTAATATTACCATCAAAAATCCTTTTTTACATCGTAATCAAATCAAGCGCTTTAATAGACTCAAAGAATAGTTTGATAGTTAAAAAAACTAAGAAAGAAGTTTTATTTGTATTTGGAACGAAAGCATTTCTGTGGCAATATACTCGTATCACGTTACTTTCGATTGCTTTATTCCTACTGTGCTCATGCGGCATCAACCATATTTGTTCGAATTTTCAATATCGTTAGCCGCAATCCTCAGAAATGCAAGGGGGCTGTAACGAAGTAAGTGAAATGAAGCATTTTTCAATAGGAAATGCTGGCGTATTATTGACCACACATATTCTATTAATATTAATATATAGCCCATATTCTATATATAATATCAATATATAGCCCATATTCTATATATAATATCAAATATTCTATAATATTAATATGGAGCCCTTCCACCACGTAAAAGCTTCAAGTTTTGATTTAATTCACACATATTCTTTTGTGTTTCGGTCCAATAAATTGTATCTTGCGCCAATATCACACGTACTAGCAAATCAAAAGGTAGTCGCTTGGGAGTGTAGTACTTTTATAAATGGTATCCATTCCAGCAAGAGTTAAGTCCAGGCTAGAGAAATAGCTTAATTACCTCAAAACACCATCGATCCAACCGTTATACTCGTCAGCCGTCATATTCACCACTCGCTCACAGACTTCATTCCAGAAATATCGTGTTAATTACCGAATACTAACGAGGCAATTTTATCGTAGTAATTTATGGACTCTGAAGGCGTGAAATGCTACACCGTTTCCACGTGTGATGAATTTAAAAAACGCGAAAAGTATTTATGTAATGATGACGCTGAAGGAAGCCACATGGTAAGAGGCTCAGATCTGACTATACCCTATGATTTTACTCAAATTCTTTGCGCTTTTTTGCTAAAAGATTTCCCTTACAACTTGAATGAGGAGGGAGATGAACTGATATAAATGAAGCGCATAGAAAGGAATAAAATAGGCGATTCGAGAGGGCTGACCAGAAAACAATTGAAAACTGAAACAACCTCCTTGGAAAACATGGTATTTAGGGCTTAGGCGTCATGCGATAAGGTATGTTATTGCATATTTTTCCTTGTATGTCTTGAATGTATTTTGTCATTTGAATATTGGAACACCTTTTACATTTAATTTTCATAAAACTTTTACAGTACAAATATGATTTTAATTTATATAACTTTCATTAAAAACACGACTTTATATTTATGTTTATCGTCAGCTTTAAGGACAAATAATACTTTCCAGTGTTTCTCAGCAGTTATTCATAACCCTAGGAGTCAAATGTCATTACATGGTCACGATTTGATATGCATCCCTTCTACTAGGCATTTAAAATTATTATATATTATAAAAGATATCATAACATTTATAAGTATTAAACCTCGAAATAAAACCAATCTTTCCACCCCTCTTGCATAATTATAGATATCATACTTTGTTGCAAAGTATATGAAGCGTCGCACGTAAAGTCAAATATTTAGTATTCATTTAGGATATTAGAAATTTGATCAATATACTGTCGCATTCTCTTACCCCAGATAGTAGGGGTACATTTAAAGATAACAAACAAAAACATCACTATGGCTGCATCGACTATAAAAACAGTAATTGTACTTACCACATGAATAAATTATTTTTAAGGCGCAGATTCCCTTTAAGTTCCCATTTAAATAAAGCAAAGAGTACATCTACCGTCGCTTTGAAATGGCTATTTAGTAGTCAATTACTCTTTAATTCCGTAGTTGCCTTAAAGTTTTATTTCTGATCGTGAGATTTGAAATGCCACGTGCACCTTCTCAGAAGATGTGAAGAGAATCGCGCATGGAGAAGAGAAGTTCTAGAAATCGTCCACTTGCGATGCATTTGCGGGCGAATGAACAATGATTGCTTTTACCTCCCCATTATTAACCCACCGTCCCGATGTATTCCGACACTTGAGGCTGAAGCTGTAAAAAAGGCTGCTTGAATAAAGCGACCTGAGGAAGACACTGAGGTCCACCTTTCCCTCCGGCTACACCACGGTTGACGTAGAGAGAGAGGGAGAGAGTTGTGAAGCGATACTTGAACGGATTTAGGGCATGGCTTTGCTCGCCATAAGGTCGAAGAAGCGACGGGGAAAAAATTGAGCACGGAGAAATCACTACTGCAGCTTTTTCTGCAACCTTGCTGGAAAATTTTGCCGACGGGTGGAGATGGAAAGAACGAAATTATGATGGAGATAAATGGAGCAAAGACTAACTCCGAGGGGAAACAAATTGCAACCCAAGACTTCAGCGGCCGATTAAAAATGATCGTCCCCGCTTGTGCAGGATTCCTCGAGGCTATTCTTCGCAACGGATTGGCTTAAAGTAAAGAGAAGTTCTTCAAGGCGTTCATTTAATACCGACATATTTATAGGAGGCATGGATACAGTCTAGCATCAGCAATTATTTTTTTCATTAAACCAAGTTAAGACCTACATATTCGCAACAAAAATAGTGTGCGGTATTTTACTGAAGTTCATCTGTTACATACAATTACAAGAGACGACCAAATTTTCACTAATTTTATAACCATTATGTAATCTTGCACACAGGAACCTATAGTGAATGAAACCTGTAGAATAAAATATGTAGCACGCAAGGAACAAAGCCAATGTACTTATAACCACAGGATTATGAATGTGGTAGTAAAGACTATGCTTTCGTTAGGCCAGAAATAGTTAATGCAATCACAAGCAGGTAATGTTTTTCCCATTCTGCCGAAAAAGATCTGCAGATAGCGCTCCCAGATCTTTTTTGTCACTAAAATCAATAATGTGTAAAAGTTAGGATTGTGTCCAATCTATCTCACAGGATTCACATACAGTTGGTTCACTACATTATTTTACATCTACTTGCCTTTTAACATTCCTTCTTTACCTGAATGTAAATTCAAATTTCCCTAACACCAAAGGTGGCAAATATTTCGTCCGATATTTCCACATATGTATGATATCGCATACCACGATGGGGAATCCCTTTAGCCGCAATAAGGATATTGCACATGAAATTCATTTGTTTTTAAGGTTAAATCCATTCAAACAGCGTTTTCCTTGTGACAACATCATCTCGACTTCCTTTCGTCAAGCATGGGTTGCCGTACCGAGATTAATTTAAACTTACCCCTGCCAGTCCTTCTCTGGGGTCATTGGAACCCGTTAGGCTTTTCACCGCTACAAGCTTGTAGCCTCAGGGAACGTTATAGCGGTATATAATTCGCAACATTAATTTAAAGGAGTCTTAGAATCTAAGCGTAAGCTTTTACAGCTCACCTGTAGGACAGGTTAATAAATTAGAAATAATTTCATTTGGTAATATTTCTCTGGAATCCTACTTATTCTCCAAAGATATATCCCTCATTTGCACGGAATTCAATGCGATAACGTCGTCTGCCATGGTGGAGTGCAAGTGCTGCCACTTACTTCCGACTTTCACCACGGCCTAAAAAGAAAGCCGCTTATCATCGGGAATGTCACTGGCATGGTTAAATGCATATAATGGTTCAATGCATAGAACATTTTGTGGGACACCAACACATTTCAGGCTCAAGCTTAGTGTCTCACCTCATTTCTTCAAAACATTTCTCATCATCTCTCAATATCTATAATAATAAGGCATATCCAATTTCTAAGACGGATCCCCTTAAATCCATCACCTTAATGATCCACTTATCACAACTGTAATTTTATCCAGAGTATTGAACAGCAAAAAATTGTATTACCACCTTTTACGCTTAATTTATTTCAAAAACCGCTAAAAAATAGCTCATTTTCCAAAGTGCAATACCTACTTGAAGTAAAAACCTTATTTCCCAATAGCCTAATGAACCCCTCAAAAATATCATTACTTCTCTTCAAGGCATAAAATTGAATAAAAATGAAGCAATTGCCAGCTTGAATTGAAGCTACCCTGATTTTTCCCACTCTAGTATGAATAATTTTACACAGCACAGCCAATATTGCGAAAATGGTCCTTCGTACAGCATAATTTAGCGTTAGACTCTTCTGTATCAATGTGCATACATTAAGTCGTCCCTGAGAACACATGCGGGAGTGGAATTTTGCAACCCTAGTGCAGCGCTAATTCAATCCAAGAGAGCTTTTCTATTTGAAGCCGACAGCCGTTGCCATCGCTGACCCAGGCAGCTGCATTTACCGCTCCGCAATCCCGGCGAACACAAGGGAAGCGGCAGTGCATTGAAAACAGTTTTCCGCGCCGCAGTCATTAGGGGAGTGGTGTATTGAATTAATCACACGGTGCCACGCACTAAAGTCACCCATTTACCAACAGAATTCCATTCCTTCGGTTTTTACAAAAACATTTCCTGCGTTTAAATTGGTGACGAGTAGTGAATAGGGGCGAATGAATGGGGAAAGGAGGGGGCCTACCCTCTCCATGACATAAGGAAACCATTTAACATAGTGAAAATGTCTTTTGGGAACAAAATACATTGAACTATTATTAGTTTAACTTGATGCTTGTAAAATAAGTTATTTTTGCTACGTTTCGTCGTACGTATTTTTTATCCCCAGGATTTGGAGCTTCAACGGGAAATTAGGAGATGAAATAACAACCATTTAATAAACCAAAAATTAAATTTAAAAAGTCTACAATTAGTTATAATAATTTTTGAAATCTAAGCTTTCCACTGCCTACCGCTTAAAGATATCGTAGCACTTCCTCCCCTCCTACATATGATATTGTAAATTCCTATTTTTAACTTAACAATTATTCATTTCTTTGATCTTGATATATCATTTTCATTGATATTGGCCCGCTAATCCGAAGATATATTTAATATACGTTACTCGTGGGGATGCTGTGCTCGTGAGTCATTGTAGTCCCTGAAAGAGCTTTTTTGCGCTGAGATCTGTAATGTCTGAACGCCTTGTGTGGTAGCTGCGTCCCAGAATTCAAACTGTGTGCTCACAGAGGTTACATCTCCCACAATGTATGAGAAAAAAATTGCGTAAACTGATCAACTTGCCATTGAGTCTACAGGTATATAGGATGTAGTCTCCGATGAAAGTTTAAGAAATAAATTAAGAATCAATGATAATGTTTGCCATTCCAAGAGTCATAAGGTGTTTACTACTACGAAAAAACTATATCTGTTATACACAATATAGCACTTATGGTTTTGATGCTATTTCGAAAATCACTGAGGACAGTAGTTAGCAATTTTTTCAGATATTTATGGAAGAAGTTCACAGAATCGAAAATAACGAATGTCATGATCAAAGAATATTACTATATACTTTTCAGAGTATCTCCCGTTTATTCATTAAATTTTCAAATTTTAAGGTATAAGCAGCAAGGGAGAAATTTGCGCTGTATTGAATGCAGCGGAAATTATGAACCTAGGAATTTTTTTCGCTCATAAATTTACGTCGTTTCCTGAGCAGCAAAGGGATCATTTTTCCCCTTATTCCTCGAAGCTCGTTATGAGTGAATTATTGCTTCTGGGTCTGTTTGCAAGTAGCTTTGCTACAGAGTGTAAGATTAAGCGCAGAGTGAGAAGGGCTAGGTCAAAGGGCATTAAATAAAGCTCATTTGCAAATAAGAAAATCAATACAAAGAATGAGAGTACATGTGTTAAAAAAAACTAAAAAAAAAAGACTAGCAAATAATTGTTTTGCCTTATCTTAAAAGAAACGATTAAACTTTAACATATTTCTACAATTATAGATATAGATGAATAATTCTTGACTTTAACATGATAACATAAGAGTAGACAGTTACGGCTACAAGGGCTATATGATCACAAAAAAGACATTAGTTTGCATTTCACACTAGAAAAAATTCACTTCATCAAAGAACATTTAAGTCTAATAATAAAAGAATAAAATGTTTTTCCCTGAAAAATGACAACTGATTACGCCTTAATTTATCCACTGTAAATTTTAAAGAGTAGCAAATAAATTTATTATCCATTGTTTCACGACTGTACACTGTGCAGCGTACAGTGCAAGACTATTTTCCTTTTAATAACGGTAAAAAATTATTTCTATTTATTTTTATTAAATAATTGCATTAGTAGACGAAAAATGTATTTTTATTAAGGAAGTTTACATTAATGATCATATGTTACTTCATTTTATGGATGCTACATCACTACTACATGAAGAGAAATATCCTGATTATTTTGACCACCTCCCGGTTTTTCGCTTGCGAAATATCCTTCCGCCCATAATCTTGTAATCCAGTTAAATAATATATAATAAATAATGTGATTATGCTGAATATTAAGTTGATAAATCATAGTGATCAAAGTTGTTCAAACCCACAAAAATCAATACTTTTAAAAAGGACCAGCACTCTAAAAGTTATTCATTATCAAAATATCTTACTGACCATTATTTTAAGAATACCCTATGCTTATGGCAACGTAAATAGAATCATTCCGTCATATCGAATAACTCTCGCTAATTTGCAATTAAAATACTTTATTCGGAGGATATACAATGAGAAACCACTTCCAGTAGAAGTTAAGTGAGAATTAGAGTTCCAACGTTGATTGGCAAGGTGTACAAACGGTTTTGAGGGCGGCATAAGAAAAATATGAAGGCAGGCGAAGATTTATTGGATATTCACCAGATACCTCTGTTATGTGAATTTTGTCGACTGAGTGAAATTTTAACACTGCCTACGAGTTCAAAAGGTGGATACGATCGATTTCTTACAATTGGGGATGGCGAAATTTGTAAACATCAAAGAAATTCGATTCGGAACAAAATTTTACCAAATATACGGGCTCGGAGAGAAAGATTAGAATTATAATTTCGGTGTTATAATAAAATTTCTAAACAATTTTTTCAACATCAGCACATAATTAATAACGTTAAATAATACCATGCTTCGGCGTTTTGAGAAAATTTCAAAGAATGAAATCAGGAATAAGGAGAAATCAGCAGTCATTCATAAAACCTCAATAATAGGGGTAATTGATGTTATTGAATCAGAGGCATTAGGGATACTCTAGGCTGGGCTAAAAGTTTCTGTGGTTTAAAAATGGTGCGTTTTCGACCTGAACATCACCAGTAATTTTGGTTCCTCCTGGTAACAGCTATCCTGCGCTAAAATTTCGTGACACAATTTATTTCCACCCTTTATATCTCAGCTGATGTATAAGTGATAAGGCATCAGATTCATGTATAAATATGTGAGATAAGAAAAACGACTGCAGCTGTTTTCGCACAAAAAAAAACGCAAAGAGAATAGATTGAAGAAAAGAGAAAAAAGAAGCATGTGGCCCGAATTTTATCCTCCAACGAGTTTATTGGGAAAAGATAAGGGTATATCTAAAAACAGCAATTTTTTTTCCATCTGCAATCCGAAACAAAGACGGCATAAGGGAATCCATTCTTAGGGAAACTGAGGGGGAACGAGAGGAAAAAAAATGAACGCGCAAGGAAAGCAATCACAAAATATAAAAAAGGACGTCGTCAAATCAAAATGGCGCCCGCGAGGCCGCGCGGAAAGACGGCACTTTGGAGCCTTTGATGCATCCTTTAGTCACGAAGGAACGAAGATTAACGAGTAATGCATCTACCGTGACGGAAGGAGCACAGAAATATGAGCTCGCGAGCCGGATAGGCGAGTCCAAAAAGCAGGTCTGCATTTCGCTATTTCTGAATCTCTGCGTCGGTAGGGGAGCTTTGAAGTTTTAATGGTTTGATAACCTAGCTTGGGGTAAATATTTGCCTTCATTTCCATCTGTTTTTATGCAAAAATCGCCTCCTCGCCTTTCGGGGGCTGGGTAATAATGCAGATATATAGGAATCTTCAGTGCAACGGAGTTTTTTTACGTCATGGCTCCCTTGCGGTGCTATTGTAAATGCTAAATAGGCTCTCAATTGATGCTTGTAATTTGGGCAATGGTATAAAATTTGTCAATTACATCATGACCTTCCCATTAAAAAGAAAATGTGCCGCAAAATTTTCCAAGGGATACAATAAAAACAAAATATAAATAAATACTTCTTGATACTCCTCGATGAAGTATTTATCACGTACATATCCCAGGTTGGGTAAGACACAGCATATAATACACAATAAAAAGGAGCCTAACAGGAATTAAAATTTTCGGTGGCACTTCCATCTTTCCCAAGGCTAGGAACAAGAATGAAAGGTTCTCATGCTTTTAACTCTGAGGAAGGTGGTAGTGGCACCAAAAATTCGAATTCCTGTGCGTCTCTTTTTTATTGTGTCTTTCATACTGTGTCTTGTAATTATAAATAAATAGATATAATTATTTTTCAAAGATAAAACATATAAGTAATAAAAAGGTACGGATTCTGTGCATAGCTAGTAGTAAATTAATGCGTATTGGTTATATTTATAAAATTAGCATATAAAAAATTAGCTCAAAAACAAATTAGCTTGTAACCGAGGCAACTGAAAGAAATCCGATCGTAGAATCAACATGCAGAGGCAAGTTATCACGCTGCTTCTTAATAAAAAAATAAAGCCGTCGATCATTTACTTTGGATAGGAAGGATATTTATACGAAGACAGGAAAAACCATAATAGTCTTGAAATTCACTTTGTCAGGGGAAACGTTTCATTTCATTCTTTAACACAGTAACTATACTCCAGTTCTTCGATCCGAATGCCTAAAATGGTTTACTTTATTATGAGTTCAGTTTATGAAAGCTTTCCTTTATGTTAAAACTCAGTTACAGAAAGAATTTAGCTGAGAATCGGCAAGCTTCATAAATCAACCACATGTAATTCCCTCACTTCCACGGCCTTCCTTTTTTATAAATGTTTATAAATAAATAATTTAAAATTCCTAGTATTTTTTATAGATATTGATGTTTCAGTTCAGAATCTACGATCGATCACCTTAAATATGAGAAATATTTTAAACTAGTTAATTTGATCGCATAATTCAAGAACTTATTCGAGTCTATTTATCCATAAAGTATTATGTCCGGAAAAAGCTAATTCTTGATATAAAAGTTTAATTGGAGCATCGCACTACAACCACTCGGCTGCCATTCGAAGGGTTCTCGTTGAAGACTTCGGACACCCTATATAAAAAAATCCTCGGAGTACGAGGTCACCTAGATAAAGGAAGTGGCTCCCCTACCCCGAATACGTGTCTACTAGTACGTATATGGCTGTGGTGAGCTCTACTCTCACCTAACAAAACTAACCTTGTGGTGGAATCAAAGAGTAAGTGATTCTTGCCAGGAACTTCCAGACTTCCGGGCCTTGCAGAAAAGCTACGATTTTGCGATGGTGAAACACCAGTTGCTAAAATTCCACTGATGATAAACGCGGTATCGTTTTTGTTGAGTTGTGAGTGATCCATAACGCTGGTGAAACCTTCTCTGTATTTTTTCCAAGTCGACCTTTACGTATCGCCCAATAATTCATTTGCCGAGGGTAAATTTAACATGACTAAAATACCCTAGCCTGAACACCCAATGATGATTCTCTAGCTAGAAAATCCACTGACACCCCCTTCCACAACCGAACTAGATCACCCTCTAAGAAGCCTGGAGTTCTGCACAGCTCGAAAAGATAGCGAAATATTTTTTTCGATATGCTCCTCTTAAGATTCCATGATTCTGGCTCCATTCGCTATAACGCTCCCCCAGACAAGAACAGATATGCCTCAAGGTATCTATTCCTGCGAGAAACTTACCGGCTACATATATTTTCTTGCATTTTCTTTTCATCAGAATAATTACTTGAGAGAACATTAGGTTTCAAATTTTCCTAGTCTCTGTAGATCCTCCCATGGAATCTCATCTTTCATATGTCTTGCCCCAGCCATCTCTGTCATCTTGTCTGTTATATTTCGGCTACGCCTCCAGCCAATTTCAATATAAATGATATATCCTCTTGAATGCCATGGAGGAGCATACATACTTTTTTCTTTAAAAGATCAACGTTTATTTGATGTCTTCAAAAAGACCAGGACTTAGGAGTAAATGTATGGCAATAATGTTGAGCGATGACTTTACCTCTCTTTAATTATAGAAAATACCTAACATTGAATCCACATGAGCTACCTCGAAAGGGATACATTAAAGGAAATTATACTAAAAAGCTTTCAGGTACCTTTAAGGAGTAACCCCCAAGTGCACGTAAAATGCAATAATTCCACAGAGGACGTTGTCCATATAATAAATGGTAGAAAAAGATCGCTACCAACTCTCGCCAGCAATGCTTTAAAGTTTAAGGCAATACTGTACGCCAGGTTATCAGTGACTAAGACGTGGATCTTAAAAAGCCTGATTAAAGTATTATCAATTCTGAGGAATTTAAAATTTTGACTTTCCCCTCAAAAAGGGCATAAAATTCATTATGTACCCAGTCTCGAAACATAAATAAAATGATTTAAATATAGTAATCAGCTCAACAGCATCGGTATTTTGCGAAAGATTGAATAATATTTCTTTCGAAATGTGGAGCTACAAAAGAATGATGAAGGTCAAATGGATATATTGTGTAACGAATGTGGAAGCTTTAAGGAGATTAAGAGAATTGAGAAGTCTTTTAAAAACCTTCGGGGAGAAGAAATCAGGGCAACCTTATCGTCCTCATCGTGAAACACGTTGGTCTGATGAACATAATCGTTGAAGGAGAGGCATGAAGTGGGAACAGCTGGTTAAGGCCTTGGGTGAGATGCATAGAAAGTGATAACGGAACAATAAAGTGTCAAAAAACTAGCTGATTAGGGAATTGAGTTGGGAGCAGCGTCAAACCAATCTAAGGAATGGTATCGAAGACATGGAATCTAAATTCTACTCTAAATATAAATCCTAATTTCGTGCGTTAAATAGTTGGAAAAAAATATAATGCTTGCTGTCGATAGTAAATTCCACCATGACCCCTTTTCAACCATCCATATCTCAGAGATACTAAATATATGCTACACATCGCGACGCCAGCTACACCCGTCGCAGTGGTGTCACAGTGCCGCGGAAGCAATCACATTTAATGGGCTTTGACAACTGAGTTCGCTTCGCACTTACTGTCTACCTCTTGCACAAGCTAAGAATAACAGCCAATAGGAAGAAGCGTCCCCCATAATGTAAGGAACGCCTTACATGCGTGGGCTGCGGTGAGTGGGCAGACAGAAACATTATGATCGAGTCAGAACTCGAGACGAATTCTAGATAAAGGTCATAATTTTACAATACAGATTATATTATACAAATAAATAAATAAATTATGCCTTAAAGCATAAATAGCTGCAATAATGGAACTGACGTTAAGCGTTTTAGTGATTTTATTACCGTTTGTACGCAAAATAAATTGTAAAAATTTTACTTAGCAACAAATAAACAAAACAAAACTCCGAGATAAAAAGGCCAATTTCCTCAAAACGATATTCAGCAGTCCTGAGGATGAGCCACGAGTCTGAGCTCGAAGCGTCGGATGAAATACTTATGAAATGACCACACTAATGTAATTATGCCCACGGCCAGGCGTATGACGCAAATGTTCACTCTTGGGTAGGTGGATTACTGTCAACAAATCACGTCTCGGCTTTCAGTAAACTGTAACAAATTCAAACGCAGTTATATCATCAAGACTTTCTGCAAAAAATGTTCTGATAGGAATACATCAGAAATATGAGATAAAAAGCATGACCATAACGATGCTAATAAGAGCTTGGGATAACCAAAGTATGAGCACATTTACAGAAATTGCACGAAAGGCTTGACGTAAAAAAGTCTTTTTTAAGAATTGATATATATTTAGGACTTACCTGTCTCATCATTTCCTCAACTGCCTCAATCGTTTCCATATATTTATGGAGAAATTATGGCTCATGGACAAAAAATTGCATTCATGGCATGGCATAGAGTTACCGGAACCTTTAAGAAGAACAACTACTATTGCGTCGTGACAACTCTTAGCTATCCTCTCAACATATAGCGAGAAGGTTAGACATTTTCGCTGATAAAATTCCTTTTCCCATGTCATTACATGAATTAAATATTTATTCAGTACTTCTTCATTAATGCTTTCGCGGCTCATGGTTCATAAAATAAACGTTTTCGGGTCTTACTAGGTGTTACAGGTTTCCTAGATGTCCAGGGTCAACAGATTTAAACCTGGGCTGTTTCGAGAGGCGATAGAAATCCGAAAACAGAAACACAAGTTCAACAAGGATGGGGGCCTCCAACTGAGCAATTCCTGGATATTCCTTTACTCTCCCCTCCTCAACCTCTACCCTCCCTCTTAACCCCTAATACACCCAACCCACCGACTTTAAAATCCAGCCTATATTCGGCATATGAATTACACGTAATCAGTTCACTCCATCACCATCGCGCTGCTTACATTTTTCGCCGGTAGTTGGCGTCTTCCGGGCTGGAATTGCGAATAGCTTTTAACCCACACCGAAAGAAACTCAATCGCCATTGAAGAAGCGACCAGCAAAGGTCGCGAATCGTCGGGAGACAGCCTGTACTTCGCGGTAAGACCCGAAAAAGCGTATTCAATAATGTTTTAATGTAAGGACTATCACTGGGCAGTTTCTCCTTTTATTCACGCAGTCATTCAACAAGGTGCAAAAGAAGACGGTAAAAAATTACGGCTGGCTAAACTGTCTTTCATTGGAGCCAAAAAACCCGAGTTTGACTTTTGTCAATGATAATAATGTCCAAGTGATGCTTACATAGATTGCAATATTTATTAAATGGTTCTTAAGTGTTACATCATCTCGTTATAAGGTAAGAAAGATATTTTGCAGCACGTATAGTGATAGGGATATTTTTCCGCTAAACAAACGTCTCCATCAAACGAAGTGATATAATAAACATTTAAATAATCATACTAACGTTTCCTGTCGCTATGTTGCTGGCTATAATTAATGATTGGTCCATCAACATACAAGAAATTTAATCACTAGCAACGCGTACTTAAAGTTTCGTATGTTTTTGAAGTGAAAACTTCTTTAGCGGCGTTAAGCACTTTAGCGGGATGGGGAAAAAGCATAGAATTCGCGTGAGCGTCACCGACCCGACACCGCGATCGCTACAGCGAGATATAGATTTCCGTCTTAAAAGTCGTCCTCGCCTGTCACGCGGGAGACCGGGGTTAGATTCCCCGCCGGGGAGGATTTTTTCTCAATCTCATACAATTAAAAAAAATTTACAATGGATATTTCAACTACGCAGCCTGACTAGGTATAGTAAATAAACTTTGTAAATATATTGTAAACATATAGACTGTTAAAGTCTTTTCGTTTAAATAATATTAAATTTGAAAATAAAAATCTATAGTGTATATTGTATAAGTTCATTAAATATAAAGAGCTCGAGGATGAACGTGCAGAAGAGTATACACGCTATAAAAATACAGGTCAGTACAATTTAAGGTAGTTTCTTTTATGTGCATAGTGAACAATTATAGGTTTAGAGCATATTAAATAAAAGAAATAAAAGTATATTATATTTTAATATATAAATGATGTTACTTTCTATTCATACACATCATATTTTTAACATATATTTAATAATAAACAGTGTGCTGAAAAAAATAATTTCAATTTTTGTTGAAAAATGAGTATTACTGGAAAAATTAGTACTTTAATAATATTAAATCTACATAAAAAATAAATGGATAGTAATTATTTCAGTTTTCACTTCTGTCGGCAAGTCCCACGACTGCCCGGTTTTTTTTACATATTTTGTCACAGGTAAACGGCTGGTTACCTAACACCTCCTGCAACGCACTTATAAAAACGACCAAGTGGAGTAGTATGCAGATAATGTGGGAAGCATCAGATTCACCAAAACAAGGAAGTTCCACGACAGTTGACGAAAAATCAGGTGTTTACTGGAAGTGCAGTGGACCGCTTTTGCACTACTTCTTTTCCAATTCCTCTCACAAAGGTTTGCCGAATAGGTTTTCGATATTTCAGAGAAAGCGCTTGGAGGGGAAAAGATAGCGCTTGCTGACTTTTCTTCCTTTTCCTAAGGCACCTGGATAAAGGATGTTCCGCAAACAAGAATTTCCTCGACAAAGACGCCGAGAACGACACCCACCTGTCTACACCGCCTCCTCCCTTTCGAATGTGCTCCCTTGGCCGTGAACTCAGTGGGGCTGGGGCAATTCACCAACCCCCGCGTCCGGATAAGCCGATTATCTGCCGACCAACGTAAGAGTGAAAGCGAATACGCAAATAAAGCGGTTTTCGAGATGTGAGCATGCACCAGCGCCACTGTTACACATCCAATGCGAAAGCAATCAGAGAACGCTTACGATGTGCCTCTTCAAAAGAGCCACTGTTTTTTTTTATGGCATGCTTTTAGGATTCGCAATAGAAAAGTACGTACCCACCACTAAAAAATTACTCATTGCCTGCAGATATCCACAGTGGTTACGGGAGAGATTGCAGGGAAGAGAAAAGCTATGTCAAACAGGGAAATTAGCAATATAAATGCCAAGAAGAATGTAGCAAGACTTGCACTCTAGCACAAAGTGGCTGGAACGTTTTTTCGAAAAAGTATACAAATATGAGAAAATTCGAACATGAGTTTAAAATGAAATATCCTACGACAAAAGTGAAAAAGTACAAGTCACCGAATTCCTTTCATGGATGTTCAATGCATTTTTAATGGAAAGTGGAGACAATTACTGAAAAATTAAATTACAATGATCAGATTTTCTCTTTAGTCACATATATATTACGCATAGCATTATATGATATAATTGCCGTAATAGCTTATCGATAAAAATTATCGAAAAAATATCTTTAAATAATATGTTCGCAAATGTGATGGAACAGAAGTTATTCATTTCATGTTTTAAAGGAGGGAAGTTTTCATTTCATGTTACCTTGTGGAGCGAGAATAGCGATCCCCAATTTCTAATTATCTGTACTCACGTGTAGCATGGACGATGTATTTTATTTTATGTCATTTAATTTTTAAGTTATTAATATGGGCTTCCGCAGAACAGAAATGAACCAACCTGATATTAACGTTGCAAGAAATATTTTCAAGGAACACACAAATAAAGGGGGAAAATAGTTTTGCGCTTTGAAAGAAGGAAAATGGTGAAACATGCAGATTTTTCAGTTGATCAAAAGCAACGACTTTTATCTATGCTTTCTCATCACTAGAAATCTTTCACTGCTATTTCAACAAGAATGAAAGGTGGCCATGCTATAGAAACCCATGAGGAAGTCGCAGTAAACTTTTATAAAATAAAATTGGAAATCCAAGAGCCTACGTGTGTGTCCCGAGAAAGAAAAGATTTACTAAAGAGTCGTTGAAAGGAAAGCTTTTATATATTTAAGGAAGGAAAAAGTTACGAAAAGACAATGAAATAAACACAGCTCAATTTCCCGATGGGTAAATATTACTGAAATATTATTAACTAGCAAAAAGGAAGCGTAAAATTGCGTTGAATAGCCTTTGAAATCTAAACTGTCCACTTTAAAACTGGTTTCCTCTGGTTTAATATGGTGAAACCCATCTTGGATGGCAGAGAGGGAATCAATTTTAGATAGCGTACTCTCCAAAGGCGTTGACTGCATTTAAAAGGTGAGACAAGACTACATAAAAATTTAATCAAAAATATAAAAATTATCAACACAATTCATGTAAATTTACCGGACATTTAATTGGTGAATGAGAGGAAGGAAGAAATTCTCACAAAGAGGTGTGCGAAGGGAATACTGAAACAGGACGGTGGACGAACGGAAAGCGAAAGCCCCTTCCGGGAAAAGCATCCCAGACTCAAAAAGTGATTTATATTACAAGAGAAAGGGGAGAAATTCGTGGAATAGGGAAGGGAAGGGTTAAAGAGAGATGAGTGGAGGGAAAAATAGGGAGCGCAAGGGGATGGCGAGGCGAGCAGAGACGAGCAGAATAAGAGCAAAGAGAAAAGGACGCTGGAAAATAGGGAAAATGAGAAAACTACTTCCAGAGCCACACACCAGCAAGTAACAGTATTAAAAGCTCTATCTCATAGTTTTAAACATTCAGAGCAAAGTAGCGTTCAAATACCCCGTAACCCTCTGTACTGATATGTATTTAAACCTCAACACTTTAATATTAAATCTTCTATTTAGAGTGCCTTCTATTTATTCTTATTTTAAAGTGGTATTGTAAACTTGTAATTTCTTTATTTTAATCTGAAATGTACAAAACATATTAAATTATCGTAGTTTTGTTTAAAAGCCCCTAAAGTTGAAGTTGAAGCTTGTAATATAAATGCTATGCTCTCAATGTGCTACATGTAGTATTGAATAACTGGAACCTTCTGACAAGCCATATGGCTTAGAAGGACCAAGTTTGTATATGCAAATAAAGGCAATTATAAATAAAATAATTTTTGATGGATTTTTTTGTCCCTACGCAGCTATGATGATAGTAATCCTTTTCGGTGTGATTCGAATGCTTTACGTAGAAATTTTTTATCGTTGAAATATCCATCTTCAGTGGTGAAAAGAATGATGACTATGACTGAAACTATGAATCGTAGCAAACGAGAAAATGAGGATAGAAAAGTAGTTATTGCATGCAAAAAATAGTTAAAAAGCAGACAGTAGCAACATGGAAAGCATGATTTTATGTAAACACAAATTGTATTTAAAAGTTAAATTAAATAGGCAAAATAAAGGGAGTCAACAGGAAAAACGAGAATTCTCTCTTTCCGTCCTTAAAGTATGGCTCGAGAAAAACGAAGATTCTCGTGATCGACACGCAACGTAGAGGAAGAGTCTTACTTCAGAATACTCGCTCCGCGTCCAATTTCACTTTTAATTGTAATATAAATAATAAAAATCGAGAAAATAAGGATCGAAAAGTAGTTATTTTATGCAATATAAACTTTAGTAAAGAAAGTGCGGTTGTGCATTCATTAACGGACAAAAAAGAATTAATCATAAAAACGCAACTCAGTCCCAAAAAAGTAGATAACACACAACACTACTGGGGATAATGTAGGCCAAAATAATTTCTCTAATAATAAGTCATTATTTATTAGCTGCAGAATACTAAAAAAGGATAATCTTATGAATATTTCAAAGAGTAAACCCCTTTAATGGCCCTTATACATCTCGATATTTCCTAAGTAGATGAGAATACGTAGGAGATAAATAATTATTAAAAAAATGAGATAATGCTACTGAAATTAAATAGCATTTGTACTCAATACTAAGGATATTTACCATGCTATATGCTGTACTGTATGGTAAATACGGGCATGTAATTTCACTACTACTACTTAAGGTCTCGGCACCTTTATAAGATCAACGTTTTATAAGACTAAAATTAATCTAACTAATAAGTATAAACACAAGGTCCATCTTAAGTAAAAATTTCCACTGAAACGTGAAATACATTAATGAGTATTGAAAGGGAATGCGTTTATTTTGAAATGAAAAGGAAATGAACAAAAACACAAAATAGATTTACCGAAGAAAAGAAGACACATGAGGATAGAAAATAGAGGCAGAAAATGACTGATTGCTGAGCTTGACGAGCTGCAACGTCACCTCCAAACGTGTCCGATGTCTCTGTTTCCGTAGCGGCGTTCATTTTTCAAGAGGAAGGACCAACGCAGAAGATAAATATTGCAACGATAAAAAAAGCTCAGAGTTTATTTTTTCTTGAAGCTTCCTGTGCTTTCAAGTCAGATTTCGAAATTCGATGACTTTGCTCATGAATTCTCGTTGAATAAAGCGGGTGGATATCAATACAAGGTGGAAAACAAATTATCCAAGGTTCGCGTGGGCGGGGTGGACATAATTGACAGGGGCTATTTCAGGAGGCGGAAGGAGAGGGTCGTTTAGAAAGCAAAAGGGCGGCTGAGGGAAAAAAGAGAGAGGTGTCACCGAAAATCTCATCATCAATAAACAGGGAAGATGCGACAGAATTAGAGAGAGAATGAGAGCAATATTTGCCAGGGTGGGTCGAAGACGTATCGCTAAATTTAACCTTCTCATGATAGATTTCAAAAACCGTGGAAATGACATCCCCATTCTCTGCATGACGTGACAGGGTGTTAGCCAAAGTCGAAAAACAATTATTGCCAAAACTTTCTCCAGGGTAAGTTTTGGAAAAAACTTCATTCCTCATGAATGGCCTTTTTTGAATGTAAATCCAAATGGTATTTAACTATTTTAAGCATATTCGGTGGGATATAAACACGCTTCTCTAATGATATGCTTTTAATTATTATATTATTATTACGATTTGAATACCTTGGAATGCTATTTATATACACATATACTGGATTAGTTCAGTCTTCACTTCGATGAATATTAAAATATTCACGATAATAAGCATTCATTTCCGCAATTATTTATTACTTATTACAACCACTTATCTACAGTATCATCAGGTTTTCTTGAAATTGATGTGGGCATAAAAGATAAACTGATATGATGACGATATGATATGAAAAAATGAAATTCTTAAAAAAATATATACCATTTAAATAGTACATGATGATAATGTAGATTAACGAAAATAGGTTATTAAGGAATGAATAATTGTGGAAATGCGATTTTTATTATCATCAATAACCTGCTGGTGGTGAGTACTCTGGTAATCAATCGAAAGTATGAAGAGGAAAAGATAATTTTCTGACACACTCACTGGTCTATCGAGTAATAATCCTAATTATCCTATGGCTACATTTGTAAACGATAAATATTATATAATTAAATACATGTGATTATAAATAGATATGGTGTGACAAAGTCAAACAATGTCTCCCAAATATTATGCTTGCATTGAGTGAAAACAGTCTTCAGGCTGCGTCCACTGTACAGTATTATTTACCGAACAAACTAATCTGCTCCCAATGGTGGTTCAACTTAATGATTCTGTTCAGCACAGCATCAATCTTTCACGGCCCACGACTTCAAAGTCACCTGAACAGTAAACATTATCGAAGCAGAGTTAAATTTTCCATGATTGAGTAATGAGACTTGGCAATTAAATCACAAAAAAACTTGAATATCAATGGCGATAAGAAGTGTCGTGATTGCATCGTTAATGGAGTTTTGTGTCAGAATTTTGTGAATATTTCCGAATTTTAGGCTATGATTTGCCTGAATTTTTCATCGCAATGGCGTTTTACATTGTGGCCATACGTATCCATAAACTAACTAATACATTTTCTTCGGCATACAATCAGTGAGATGGCGACAATCAGTAAGATGTTTGAAAGTGAGAGGAGTACCAAATATTTTTAGGAAGACAAAGAGAGGTGATAACTTAGTCAAAAATGAAAAGTTTTGGACAAAATCCCCTCCATTAAGAGATTTACCATATCATTCAATATCATTCACAAAAACAAACAATAAATATGTAAAGACAGCCGTTCTACAGATTGCAGTACTCATCTTCTCAATTTCATCAGTGTACTTTCTCTTAACTCATTTCTTCACTTACAAAAAAATCGGGAATCTAAAAAAAGGAACTTTATTTACCGTGTATAATGAGAAATTGTGTAAAACATTTACAGGAATAATAAAATTATTGAGCGGAAAATTCATGCTGTTTTTGTTCCATTTTCACAATATTTTTTATTTCGTACCGATCCTCACTCATAAAATTTTGAATTAACTACGGGTATGAGAAACTGATACCCCGATTAAGTATTGGTAGGTGAGAGTGGACACTATCTACTTCCCTGCCGAACGATAATGCATTCCTAACTCACGCATGAAACTCTTGTCTATGGTTTATTCAAGGATCGTGCTGGCCGGGAAGGGTGGATATTGATCCCTGCTGTGGTACCAAAATAGCATCGGGGTGCCAACAGTTCGCTCGACAGAAATATTGAGGTGTCTGGCGGCGCAATCATTCGGAGGTATGCGGAGCATACGCAATGGTGTCGCTGAGAAGAAAATTCTTAGCATAAAATGAATATCTACTAAAATAAGGCTTTCGGAGACTCGTCCTCGGTGAATTCAAAATACGTATATAAACTAGGTTCTGTAAAGCATTCATGCAGAAGGCAGTAAAATATTGCTTTAAGTTAGAAAATACCAAAGAATTTTTGAATCACAAAGAATCATTGTATGAGAATTTTTCTTAATTTTTAGAAGGTCATCTTTGAAAGAAGATACCGTAGGGGAAAATAGAAATTCAAATCATTAATAATGATTATTAAAAATAAAGAACCAAAAATGAAAGAAAACCTAATCAAATTATTAAAATTTTTGGTGGCCATCACAGTCACTTCCCTTGTAGATGGAAATAACAGTGCACAATAATATATATTTTGTGATGCATATTTAAAGGAATATGAAGGGGCCATTGACAAGTCAACTTCTATCAATTCTATTCTTTTTCTTCTAAAAATTTTCTGTGAGTTCTTTCTTAGGCTGCTTCTATTTCACTGCGTTTCACCTGAGGTCTTATAGGTATCCGTAAACACATATATTTTCATCAGCGAAATGTTAATTAGATGGTGATCCTACATTCTCATTCAAATAAAAATAACCATCTCATGGGCGCAAGAAATCGTAGAGTTCTGCAGCGGATAATCCTGTAAAAATGTATTCATAGATTATACACAGCATTTTACAGAGGACAAACATGGACGCTAGAGAAGGAGGATGAAAATAGGCTGAAGGAATTTTAGATGTGGGCAAGGAAGACTTTGAAGAAGAAGAAGGATATAAATATAAAAGAAAATTAAGTTCCAGACATTCTGGACGATAAGACGAGGCGAGTATATGAGACGAGGAAACAGTGACCGTGAATAGAGCGAGTACTAGGAGAAGGGGATTACTATAACGTTAGAGTTGGGGAAAAATGTTGGATGAGACGGGAAGGGGAAAAAAGAGGATAGGTTTCATGGATAGAAAGAATATCAACAGATCTGATGCCGAGATAATTAAAAATATTAAATCTAAGAAAAAGGAGATTCCGGGTCATTGGTGAAATGTTCCATGTAAAGTAAAGTCAAACGATAAATAACCTTAAATTATTACATCGGAAAATATTTTTATTGAAAATCTTACATTCAATTAGCTCAATCTTTCATTCAAGATATCCATTGGACCCTTACATTGGATCGATGACACTAGCATGTTATATTTATGCGTATACGTATGGATATTATGTTTTAATTGAAGCGACCTTTCCAGATATATTAAATAAATAGCAACTTATCTACTTTCAATTATTAGTTTAAAGTCATTGGTATTTGATGAAAGTAGAAAAATTATAAGAGAAAAAGTACTTTTCCGGGACGCGTCTTTGAAGACCACATGACACAATTTGTCTTTCACATGACTCTCCCTAGGTTTGACGATGCATCAAAAGCAGCAAAACTAATAACAGTCGCAATATTTTTAAGAAAATGTGAACTAACGCGTGCCTCCAACTTCTTCTTAAGAGAATATTTCTTATATTAGACAGATGAAATTTCGTTTTGCCTAAGGCTTTAAAAGGACATGTATTGAAGAAGACGCCTTCTAGGTATTCCGTTCATACCTATCTCAACAGCTCCTGCCGTGCCTTTCCAAACGCCTTCCCTATTCGAAGCTCACACTTCTTTAGTCACTCACGTCTCAGAGCTGGAAACATCGCTCTAAAATGAAAAATACTGCGCGGTGGAGGAAAAAATATCGAAGAAATACGAGCGGTAGAGCGATGTAATATTTGCATGCGCGAAAGTAAAGTAGCATAGTGGATTGCATCGAAGCTTGAGAATTTGAAAAAAATACTCTTCCCGAAAAAGTCTATGGGTCACATTTTTATGGTAATAATAATGGTAATTTATTACTCCTACATTTTGTTTTTACATCTGAATACAAAAATAACAGAGAGAAGGAGCTTTAGGTGGTCTCCAAGGTCATAGGACCAGAATTGAGCCACCATAAAATAATAAAATGTATGCCAATAAAAAATAATAATGCAGTAAATGATACATGCGTGTTTTAAATAAATAACATCAAAATATATTTTCAATTATTTCTTGCGAGAAAAGCCAGTCTTAACATTACATTCGAGGATTTATTTTTTTTATCCTAGCGGGCTGTAAATAAACTTTGGCCCCATGTAAAGAAAACAGCGTTTATATAATGTTAACTTAGGTCTGTTTGCTGCTACAAATGCTCCATCCTTAAATTATATTTATCACATCCACTCGGCATATTTCCACTTCTGGCAAAAAACAATTTAAGCAATTTAAATAAATACAAATGCCTTAGTGGCAACAATTTTGGGGCCACAAACAACGGAAATAAGTGCTCATAATAATTTGTAGACACTGTTACCCGAATTATTTTTTTTTGCAAAACGAGTGCACTCTTAAATGTGCTCATGTATGCACTGCCCCAGCTGATTATACCATAAGAAATTTTAGAATGAACAAGATCATGATAAATGGTTTAAAAGAGCATGAAAAATGGTTTATGCAGGAAAACGATTCATGGGTCTATGAGAAGCCAGAAGAGGTAGACTAGAGGTAGACTGAGAATTATATTAAGACTTGCCACTTGAACGAGGGTGGAATTCAAATTGATTACCAAATCAATTGCCTTTGATAGGGCATCAAACTGTGGGACTTTGGATTTCCAACAAAAGGAAATAGGTTCTTATTTAAAACTTTTTCGGGTGTTTCCCATGGTAGTTAAAAATGTTTTTTTTTTGCTATGTCGCCGCGTCAATGCTCGGGTGGCCCCAACATTTCCCGACCGATGCTGACCGCTTTATCAAGGAGATCTGTTTCCTCCTCTTTTCCGTTTGCAAAGGATAAGTTTCCCTTGATAGAGCGTCTAGCATCGGAGCCACTCAAACATTGACGCGGCGATATAGCCAAAAATGTTTTCAACTACCAAAAAGGTTCGTGGTTTATTTTACGTTACGCTTCAAGGAAAAAGGTTCGTAGTTTATTTTACGTTAAAGCAACTATTTTTGCATACATATTATCCATAACCACGCCAATAATTCATGAACATTTTCACATAACTTCTTAAAAATATACAAATAAATATTATGGGAAATATTATGGAAAAGGGTGCTAACAATCTATAATTCGACAATCGATTCAAGTTTCATGCAGAGGGAAGTAAAATATTGCGTCTAAGTTAGAAAATACCATAGAATTTCTGAATCACAAAGAATCTTTGTATAAGAGTTTTTCTTAAATTTTTAGCAGGTCATCTTTGAAAGAAGATACCGTAGGGGAACATAGAAATTTAAATCATAAATAATGATTATTAAAAATAAAGACTTCCAAAGAACCGTGTTCATTTATGCTTTTATGAACACGATGTATGACATTTATCACATTAGTATTCTTTCATACTAATTAGCACAATTATTATCCTCATGAAGCGGATATAACAAGGCAACATAAACCAATATTTTGCCCCGAAGGAATTTTTTCACGGGTGAAAATTGCCTGGCATAAATAATGATCTGATAAATAATGCATACAGCCTGATACAAATATGTGAATAAATAATAACAAAAAACACCAAATGAATATTTATTCAAGTAAATTCAAGCAGGTGCCATTGATAATTATTTTCAATTTCATCTAACTTTTTCCCTTTCGATTATAACCTATCAAATTTAACACGTGTATTTGCTGATAATAGTGAAAATTTTCAGTCAATGACTTATAGATGAAGTAATCCCCTCGAATTACGAGGCAGAATTCCACATTAATAATAAAAATGTAAATATATAGGAGACCTCTTTCATTTATCCTGAAAAAATACTCTCCACAAAGGTAAAAACTAAATAGTTGACACAGATATGTCACATCAGATTGGAGTTGACGTCGTGAACTGTATATTCGTCTTTAAATCGAATTATATCCTAACAGTACTCGGTGATAATAAGTAGGAGGAAACCTTAAAACAAAAGTCCGAATGATTTCTATGCTCTTAATTATCTTTCTCATATGCTGGATAACGCTCAATGCCTACCAAACAATTAGAAAAATCGTCATTAGTTGAGGCCACCTAAGTAGTATAATCCGTCAAGATTATGAATATTTGTGCATGAAATTGTTTTAGGCTTGGCGTTGCGGAAATGCGATTTATCCATGATAAAATATAAACTATAAATCGTTATTTCCACATTTAAATACATAATTCCGCTACCCACCATTGTTTTGATACCCTATTTCATTTTCAAGGTATAATACAATAATAATTCAAAATATACTTCTAAATAAAACGAACTTGAAAATAACGCGCTGAGTCGATACCATGGTCGGTAGTGGAGTTATACATACAAAATTGCCATTATTTGATAGTATTATATTATGGATGGATATTTATGTCTTATTCAGATGTTACCTGCCAGAAAACCTGAGTAACGAGGTCCACGGAACAAAATGTAGACAAAAACGAAGACAAAAAATTCTTGATCTGCACATACTTTCGAAAACTCCTATGCAACCATGAAAGTGGGTAAACCTAAAAATGAAGTCGAGGGTGATTTTGTGGTCGCATGATAAAATTAATTATGGTAACTGCATAAAGACGGAATTGGGAATAACAGGTGATGCGAAAAAATCGTAACTCACCTCACAGAAGATCTTGGGAGCTACTTCTTGTGAGAAGCTGCCGATGATTATTCTTGTATCCAGGTCCTGAAACGATAGGTAACCGTTAGTGTGCGAAATGATACACATGATATGTATGAAAATATTACATCACCAAAATAACATGATGATGAGATGGAGCTTCATTCTACCTTCAGGATGCATTAGCAGTTAAAGTATTAAAGTACCTAATAATCTTTGGCCTAACTCCCATAGAAGCATCTCGGTTAAGAAACCTCTTTGGAGGCTCATCAATTTTTTTCCACTCCGAGGTCTTCTCATTTCACTTGCAAAATGTTTTAACATTTAATTTTGTGCATTAAATTTAAATTTAGAAATTTTTTTGAAATCCGTAAATTTCGAAAATTTTTTAAATTGAAATTTTCGAAATTTTGAAGAAAATCAAATTTGATATTCTTACTGATGTGATGTGCTCCGTATCCAATCATAGCCTTGCGCGCAGCCTCAGAGTCGCTAGCAGATCCCCACCTTATTCATACAATATCTGTGTGACGCTTTCTGTTTAGGTTTTTTCGAGTTCATTTTTTCATATGAATTTTGGGTCCTCAAAAAAGCCTGGTGATAAATTTCTTATGGAAAAAATCCACTAATCCAGCCATAGTGGTTGTGAACGGATAGGACTCTATACCTCTTCATCAAATTCCTATCTCATGCATGGATCTATTTCATTAGCTCTTTGATTTCTGCACTGCACTCATTTAAATAGTCGACGCGTTTAGGTACTCTATTTTTTTTCTTTCCTTTGAGGAGGATGAGATGATAACGGCTTCAGAAATTTCCCAAGTAAAATAAAATTAAAAAAATAAATAGTATAATTAGTAGCACAGTATACAATAGTATAGTATAAATAGTAACACAGGTTTATAGTACTCAATCATTTTTCATGGAAAAATATGGATTCCACTCAAATGTAAACTTTGATTGTAAATATCCTTTGGTGCAGTTTAAGCAGAGGAAACTCATTTTCTTGCTTATATTGACTTTGCCGAATTCTTTCAGTTAAGTAGCAAAACTTGAAAATATGCTGAATATATTTTTTGTCTAATTTTCAGGGAGACCGCTAGTAGTAAACTGAATGTAGGTTGGGTGAAAAACAAACAAATCCACTGTCAACAATTTAACTTCTATTATCCTAATACTATCATTTTCATTTCAACGCATTGTTGAATATTACAGTATCATCATTTTAGCGCGTAATAGACCAACCATCAGTATTAATGGCATAAATAGCAGTAATAACGAGCTACCAGATTGTTAATAATTGTTATGACCCATTTAATTTTTAATCCCTGTTTGAAGTATTTGCTTACGGGACAATGTCTTCTGTGACACTGAAAACATTCAATAAAATTTGTTAGGTCCATTTTTTTTATGCTTTTCCACCTGTAAACGGAAAACCCCCTTCAGAATGCCAATTCCGTTAACCTCATTCTCCGTGCGCAAAAATGAATGAAAAATCAGTTTTTCAAAATGTTTACTCTTTAGGGCACTTTGCTTTCCCGCGTTGTCGACTCCTTTTCTTTTATCTCTCTCTCTCTCACTCTCTTTTCTGTGATTGAAGAATATGAAATGTGGACGTGGGGAGTTGGAGGGTTTCGTCGGTTTTTCAAAAATGTGAATATATTGAAATCCTCCATCTCGTCGTTATACAAGCTCCCTCTTACCCTTGTCTCGAAAAAGAGGACAGAAAGCTATAGCTCAAGTGGCCGACGAGAGGCGACTCCAACGGGAGATATGAAAGAGAATGCTTTTGGGTGAACGAAAGTAGCATGTAAATAAGAAAGATGGGGAAATTTTTTTAATATGTACTCAAAGCTAATGCTTTGAATGGATTATAAATTTTCTTTTTCAAAGAAGTTTTCGTCTCTAGTAAAAATAATGAGTGAAATTCCATTATAATTTCTTGTAATATCGAGGGGCTCAAAAAACTGAAGGCAAAAGGATTTGGTCCTCAACTTTGCTTTGCTGCTCTGAGAAGCAATCAAATCGACAAGCTGACAGCGATTTCAGGAGTAAAGAACAAACAATTTTTTGGCCTAAAAAAACTATTTGTCACAAAGGTTTTGTTTAGGGTGCATTCTTCTCTCTTATGAGGTGGATATTTTTTTACAATGCTCGTTCAAATCTATAACACAGTTATTATGATTTGTTAATCTATGCATTTCTTTCACGTTACTATAACGACTTCAGACATTTCCCAAGTAAAATAAAATTAAAAAATTAAATAGTATAATTAGTAGCACAGTATACAGTAGTGTAGTATAAATAGTAACACAGGTTTATAGTACTCAATCATTTTTCATGGAAGTCTATGGACTCCTTGTTTCTCATAATACTTTATTCCTTTTTTCTAGTGTATAGTATTTTTTCTCAAAAGTTATCCTTCTCATTGCTATGATTAATCGTGTAGCGTCAATATAATTTGAAAGTTAAGAACAAGCTTTGGCAGTGTAATAATGTAAGTAGTTCATTATTGCCTTTAATCGTTGGCAGACTACGCTAAATTACGAATAAATTTGTTGATGGAAGTTTGTCAAAACATGAAAACATGATGTAAACCAGAATGCGAACTTACGGCCTTTTTCCAAGCTCAATTTTGTCCGCTAAAATTGCGGAGTTGTCTCCCTAGGATATTTTAAATAGGATATATATATTTTTACTCCTAACAATTATTATTTTTTTAATGAGCTGGGCTACGATACTTTTCCGGTGATGTTGAATCGTCTGTGTTGGCAAAAGAAAATAGCTCATGGCTTAGGCTAATCTCGCTTTATTGCGAGTGGTGTGATTTTAACCGTTAGGTTATCAATAATTAAATTCTAGTTCATTTAACATTTTTCATGTCTTTATTTTCTATAATAATAAATACTAATATCTAATAATTTTTTGTAAAAATAAGTTTGAATGCAACAAGATCGCCAGTTGAAATTATCATCATATGTATCTGCATACACTGCCACTAGCCCTTTAGTAGGTACCATACGCAAAGCACGTATATTTCCAGTCTCACTTTCTCGATGAAAAATAGTATTTAAACTACTTATTCATATTATTTCTTATTGATTATTAATCTTTGATTTGGCGGAAGGTTTTCGTGAAATAAATTCTGAGTATTTATTAGTCAGCAAATTGCAGTCATTAAATCTTGGATGAGCGATTTTAAAACGCAGTGGCATTGGAGTTAAAATGAAAGAGGAAAACAGTTTCGAAATTGTCTTAGTAAAGAAATTGACCTAAACACTTGTAAAACTTCGGCTACATCATTTTATGTTAATTATGGAGAAAATACTGCCAGAATATGGAAATCTCTGGTATACAAGAGCAAAAAACAGCTTTGAAATCGTAAAAAATCTTTTTTGCGAAATATTTCCGCCCAAAGAATATTTATTTTAGATCCAATCAATAACAATTGATTCACTCGCAGTTCTATATAAATATAGCAACAGCAATAAATCATTAATTAGAATGAAAATATCCAGTGCCGGCAGTTTCCGATGCAAGTACCTATGTTAAAACAGCAGACTCTTTCTTCTCTTTAATTGCTACAACACAATTTGAAACGTCGCGTCGTGTAACAACGGAATGAAATGGAACAACGCAGCAGCGTACATAAAAATTGCCGTTTTCTGGTCACAAGGAATCGCCAAATAGATTTTACCGCTAAAAATAATTAACGTTGATATGTAGGGTATTTATTATTACGATCAACTGAAATTTGAGTCCGTACTAAACATTTTTATTTAGGATTATTTAAACGACTCTACTGAAATTATGTCACACGGACGTGATGCAATTTCACTACTGAAATTATGCTTCGGAGTGCACCAAATGTGTCTAGTGGAATCAATCAGTCTGTTTTTTTATTACCTAATTAGAAATCTCGAGAAAATAGGATTAAAACATTTCAATTCGATGCTAAATGGAGAGACATGCTGGATATTAAGAAATTTTATGTTTCCAAAGTATTAGCGAACAAAATCAGACTGACTGCGACTCCAAACCTTTCATGTGTTTCATGCATTGCCGGTGATTTACGTTAACTTCATTGGAATCAACAATTTCTAAATTGGTAGAAATGAATAAATTCAACAAGTTCTCACGGAAAACTTTTCAGCCATCAAGTGAGATTTAAATGAGCTATTCTCGAGAGGTTGGTTTAAATATATCATGATTCTTACACGTTTCCGATAATAGTTCAAGCAGCCCAATATTAAAAAAATAGTCTTTTGTATTTTTTAACTATTTATCATGCATTTGATGCAGTTAATTACTTTTGACCTTATTCTATTTTAACTAAAAAAATATCTCCCTGGAGTAATTTAAATACAGTCATTAGTGACGTTTATAATAAACTACGAAAGTGAATCAGTCATCAGCTAAAAGCTAGAAACTTGAGTCAATTATAATAACGTATTTACGAAATACGTAATACCTATTATCACTAGCCATATTTTACTTAACCTTTTATAGGCAGCCTCACGCATTCACTTCGACCAAAGAGAAACTTATTGTCCATCACTGCTGTAACACCGTTACTAATGATTTGGAAGTACTAAATTCGTTTATCATTAACCCCGGAAAATGTTAATATTTATACATGTTTGTAAATGGAAAATAAAGAATAAGTTCCAAAAACATTTCTACCTATTGGTTACTTTCCAGCATTTGTTTGTTCATCTCCTTATAATTTACTATCATATCATTCATAGAAGCATTAAGAGGTGCACAGCTCTGCACTGTGGAAATGTAATCATCCGCTGTACTTTTCCACAGTGAAAATGAAAGAATAAATGAACAGGGACAACCGCACAGCGATTGCTGACGGAGAGCGTAGTCGATCGATAGCTTTAGTTCCTACTTCAATCGGATGCCTCGGCCGGATAATTGCCCGAACCAGTGACTTCGCAGGTGTGCAATCATGCACACACGTAGCAAGCAATATACATCAAGGATAGAAATTTGCCGTATAAAATAATCGAGTTGATTGAGTTAAATGGACCTTTGCACGCCACATTCTCACGACGGCAATGTTGAGATTCTGCGTATTATTTACGTCGCTGAGTATGTGAAATTAATACTTTCAATTTTGACTCAGCAGTGTGCCTCCATGGAGCGGTTTACATCACAGGTGATCTATGCAATCGAGTATAGGTGAGTAGGTTTGAGAAGAAGTATATTATATCATTTATTTTTTTAATTTTATTTTATTTGGGAAATGTCTGAAGCCGTTATCACCTCATCGCCCTCAAAGGAAAGAAAACGAGAGCACCTAAACGAGTCCAATATTTAAATGAGTGCAATGCAGAAATCAAAAAGCCAATGAAATAGCTCCATGCATGAGATAGGAATTTGATGAAGAGGTACAGAGTCCTATCCGCTCACAACA
Organism: Ischnura elegans; assembly: GCF_921293095.1. Classification (NCBI taxonomy): domain Eukaryota; kingdom Metazoa; phylum Arthropoda; class Insecta; order Odonata; family Coenagrionidae; genus Ischnura; species Ischnura elegans. The sequence continues at coordinate 92,987,422 of NC_060249.1, forward strand.
ACTATGGCTGGATTAGTGGATTATTTTCCATTTGAAAGTTATCGCCAAGGTTTATTTGACGATCCTCAAATGGTATGAAACAAATGAACTTGAAAAAAAACCTAAACAGACGCACATTCAGTTGAATCGTTCCACTAGATTAACCCTTAGCGGGCAAACGTCGAGGCTGGCTCGACAGGCCTGGTACAAGAATCAGATCCTACGTCTTTTTTTGAGCCCTTCCCAACTAACGCCAAGACATTTATGAGTAGTTTAAACAAAGTTGAATTCTTAGGGCTTTTCCAAACGTTTATTTTTTTTGATTTTTGGTGTTTCATGTTTTTTTCTTCGGTCTTCATATATTCTTGTGGGTTATGTTTTGTGTAAAAATGGATTTTGAGGGATTTTTCAATTTTTTTGTGCTTAGTATTTTATGTTTTGTATTTTGATTTTTGGATATTTTTGTGTGATAAAACCTATCGACCTAGCTGGTACCTCGTATCTTATATTTTTGTCTTTATACATTTTCTGACTTTATGTTACCACCTGACTTTATGGTTGACTTGAAACATTTTTTGCGATAGTAATAATAAAAAAAGTAATAATAAAAAAGTTAATCTCAACACCACAAGGCTTATACAAGAGCAATGTTTCAAGATATGTCACGCATACATAAGTTTTAAATTTAAACACTTTAATTGAACCTATAGCATAATATTACAGCCAGTGGCAGTTCACTTTAAACAACAGAATAAAGAATTTGAAAGGCACCAATGAATCTTGTAAAGTGTTTCTTTTTTTCTAAAAATTACTTTGGACCAAACTATTTGAATTGAAAAAAAAATGAACCGGATGATGGAAAGGCTAGAGTATAGACTCCATGGGAGTACCATTCCGGAAAAGACTTATGTTAGCGGAAATAAAACTATGTGGAAAATTTACCTCGGTTCGACCCAAAGATAATTTTTACGAGCATTCAGAAGGGTAAGAAAAAAAGGCTAGGACAAAAGCGCATAACCTGTCCGGTCGCGAGATGGAGAGAAAAATAATGAAAACGTTTTGGTCACCGGACCAGATGACGGAATGAAATAATGCGGGAGCCGCCGGAGGAGACATCAGCGATAGCGCAGAGCGAACGATAAGAGGAAAGCGATGATGGCTGTGATGCGAGGGCCACTCAGAGTCGCCGAGGTCTCGAAGTGCACTGGCGAGATAAGGGAAGAAACATGGGCGAGGACTTCCAACGGTAGGGCATTTCATCACCACTACCCTCCCCCCCCCCACTGGTCATTATATCACACCCTCACTAAGGTGCATCGTTTCGACACTTTCCTTCCAGGGTGACTTCTAACAGCTGACAATCGGGAAAAAAAATCGATGCTCATTTCCCATTTCCTACAAAGGAATACCTTCGATAATGTAAACCAAGAGGACCACATAGAGGCTGTCCAATTCCACCTCATAGAGGGGAGATTTCTGTTGCCACTCCTGACGAATTTTAATCGTTTATCAAAAATATCCGCATCGCGGTGCGGAGTGAAATACGATCCACTTTGTTTTCCAATATTTTGCATTATAATGCTTGTGATTGCGAGGAATAGCATTGATAATCAATGAATATGATGTATCACAACATCATGTGCATAAATTTCGGTTAATTCCCCTAATTATACCGTATTTCCCCGTGAAACTCGAATCATTTTCTCCGTCAGCGACGCGAGTGGCGACTTTTTTAAACACATTTAAACACGCGGTGGGTTTAGAGGACGACTTGAGGATCTTATTTTATGATATTCGTTATGTAAAGTGTGAATGAGTTGCTGGTGTAACTATTGGTTCCCAGCTCAGGCTAAATATAAACAAATACACTGAAGGTAGCAGCGAAGCAACCAAAATCCGAGGCCAGCAGTGAAACCCCAGCTTCCTTTTAACTGTTGGAAATGAAACCAATTCGCCATGTAAATATTTAAGTTTAGATTTAATTCAATTCCTAATACTTTGCCTTCTGCGTGTGTATTAAGCTTAAATAGGAATTAATGTCTATTACAATTAAAAAAAATGAGAACAAACGCGATCGTCGTAGTCAGTAAATTAGACCAATCAGATTCATCACGTGATCTCGGTTTTTGCCATTTCTATCTTGGCTCCAAGCGCAGAAGCCGATGCGCGCCCTTCTTAACGTAATTCCTCCGTGATCCAAGCATCACAAATTTTTTCATGAGAAGCTTCTCCTCGACCTGTAGCGTCACACTCCTCTTAAGTCGCCCTTCACATGCGCAACCCGAGGTCACTACCTCATAACCATGATATAAATAGATTACTTGAGTTAAAATATAAACGGGGTGAAATTAGATGCCAAGGTTGGTGTTGGGAATACTACCTCAATCGTAATGCATGTATGGGGACGTATCAGTGGCGTAACTATGGAGGGGATGAGAGGGATAGATCCCCCCCCCCCAAAGCCTTAGAGAAATAAAAATAATATTCAGAACTATTGTCTAGTTTTGACCCAGAAAATTTTAACGTAACCTTTTAATGAAACCCAAATTTTAAGAGCTGAAATGTGTTAAATTAATTTGCAAGCATATCATTTTTCCGAAATTTTCCCAAAAAGGGAGGATTGGGGGTGGGAGGCCGCCCTTCCTCATCCCCTCTTATCCCCCCCCCTCCCAAAGCATATTCCTATTTACGCCAATGGGACGTATATATTTACGCATACAATCGAGGAATATCAGCTCCATTTTTAGCGAAATAGAAACTTCCACGTTTCAGCAGTACAGTAACTTTCTTCTCCCTTACCAAACCTATCTCAACACTGCGAGACTCTCCGTACCTAACTCGTTCCAGAAACCCATCCCCTTCATTTGATAGCATGTAAAAAAAATGATTTTCAGACCCGGACTCTGAATAGTAAATCCTACGAGGCTGAAAGGCATCCAATTCTACTTTCACACCCAAAAATCTTGCCAACTCGTACCAGTATTAAGATAAAGCAGACAGCTCTTACAGAAGAAGCAGATAAAGCTCTTACAGCAAACTTTCGACATCTCGACAGAAAACAACGATACTGTTTTTGCCGATGCTTTAACTGGTTCGGAAATCTATGGAAACTTGTTAAAATGGAAAATTGGCAACTCAGCGTAGTCTGCCGTAACTTCCCAGTCTTTTAGGCTTATCTTGACAATATTTTACCATGCATCATACCATACCAGGCATCTATCCCTTAGTGTGAGTGAATCGCTTGCATGGGATTATTCAAAGTAGAAATAGAGAAAAATTAAAACGCCTAGGTGGATTGCTTGCGGCATACTATGATAAATTATAAGGAAACTGAGTTTCATCAACTTATTAATGAAAACAAAAAGAAAAAAAATGTACATATAACTTGTACCTACCTTGAGGTTTAGACGCTTATCTACATGGTAAATATTGCATCTTTATGAAATTGTTAGGAAATACATTGTCAGGAAAATAGGTACAAACCTCGTATTCCTGACATTGATTTATCTAGGTATCTTCAATTTTTGGGCACCAGATTAGAGGCATTTGCAGAGCAATACATATCTTCCGTCATCAGAGCAAAATCGATAAATTACTCCTTGAAGCCAAATTCACTCACACATGGGATCGGGTTGGTGCGGTGGCTAGAGTGTTGGCTTCCCACCCGGTGGGCCCGGGTTCAAATCCCGGCAGCGGCAGAGAATTTTCAGTGACTGCCCGATCCCTGCTTGAGTGTTGTGTGGAGGACATTTCAAGCGTAACACTACGTCCGTCGGATGGGACGTTAAGCCGTGGTCCCCTTGGTGCCTTTCGTTAAGAGCAGGCTAATGCTGACGCCGGGTTTCTCTCCACCCTTCCTCACCTACCCTTCCCACATGGCGCAAGTGACCACAGCTGTCGGTCGCCTCCTCCAAATACCATACCATACCTTCACTCACACATTCTATCTAAACCCCTTCCCTCTCAAGGCCGTTTTTACTCCCGGAAAGCTAAAAATCGATTTTTGAAATTTTCAGTTCTTTTTGTATTTATTTCAAAGATGATTCTTGAAGTATGATGACGAAACGATTTGATAGAAAAAAAATTGAATTAATATTTTCACAAATACAGGGCCAATATATGGGCACCTTGAGCGACTAAGGGTAGATCAAAATAGCAGTAAAAGTAACACAAGGTGGGTGCGTCACCCCCTAAAAATTTCTAAATTTCCAAATTTCTTAAAAAAGTAATCTCATGATCTTTAATATCTTCTGAAGTCGTCCAAAGCGCTAAATTTGGGTCTCTCCCATTCTCACGTCTCAGCTTCGAGTTATAATCAGATCTCTGATGTGTACAAATGACACTCATGCCATTATAATAGTATAAAAATATTTAACCCTCGAATTTTCACAAAAAGAAATGGAAACAAAGTAATGATCTAGAATCGGCATCAGCCAGCTCTGTATTCTGAATGAACAGAATCAAATAAACGGATGCGATCGACAAGAAGACAGCTTGTTTATCAATATTCAAAGTCGCATAAACCAAATCAGGATTAATTTTTCCAGAGTCTAGTTAATTTTGGGTTCGTATGCAGTCAAACGGGGTTAATTCCAACATCAAAACCAGATAACCAATGCTGATAGGCTCAATGCATTTGGCCACGAGGGAAATAACAACGGTCATGACCCCAAGCGGTGAGTTTCAGAATTGAATTTTGAGAATCGTGCCACGAGCACATTAATTACGACAAAACACCTTACAGAGTATTCAGCTGAAACACCGGTGAATGAGAAATGATTGGTTCCATCGAAATAATTGATTAGATAAAAATGAGTGTAGTTAAGAATAATGAGACTTTACGACTTGTATCAACATTAATACAAATAATTGAAAATAAAAATAACTGTCATGAATTCATTTGCTTCTTGCAAATATAAAACCGTTGATTTCAATTTCACTAATGATATCACTTCCGACGCTGTATTGGGTTAATACGATGATATTTTAAATATCATGTAAATAACATGTCGAATTTGCAGACACGAATAATTACAAATGGTAATCCATTTAGGTGATAGTTCATAGAGATTAGTTAACGCTGTGATCGTAAAAATCATTAGGAGTCACATAAAACACAAAGTTAGACGGAATTTATTTGAAAATATTCACCAATACAGAATCATGAGGTACTTTAACATGTAGCTCCCATCTAAATTTTTCACATTAACTTGAATATATACTGAAGAAATGAAACTCAGTCATCAACGCACCCTAATTTTGTCAACGCATTTATTTAATACAAGACATGTTTTGAGCCTAATAATCGTAAGCTTAATCATCAGATAATGACTCCTCAATACATGAGGCTTAAATGAGGATCACTTTGTTAGTTTTATTTAACACGTTACCCTGCAGGGCATTTACAGAAACGACGTACCTGAGTAGAGGTGCTGAGGTTAAAAATATTTGCCAATTTGTCGAATTGCTTTTGGTTAAAAAGCTAATGTTTAAAATATTACTTTACCTAATCAAACATTATGATACACCAATTCATAATAAGTAACGAACAAAAGTTGAAAGCGTACTACCAAATACTTACAGTGCCATTTTAAATTGTGTAAGCTGACGTGACTACATGGCGAGAATCTTTGTCATTAATTCGGAATCGTTGGGAATACAGTGCCGAGAATTCTCGTCAGCTGTTCGCATCGTGTTAAGTAGCTGAATAGGATGATACCAATCATGGGTTTCCCTAAATATTTTTCCACTATCATGATACTCAGTCCACATATTTGAGGGGTACGGCGAAAATATTTAGAAGAGATAAACGCTGAAGTACATTAATGGAAATAAACAAGTGTTTTAATTCTCTAAAACTCTATTTAAATAACTATTAACGGGAAAACAAAAAATCGAAACGAATGAAACAAGTGCCACTCGCGACGTTCGCTATAAAACGTTTAATTTGTGAGGCTTTCCTAGGCTTATCTAATTCCTGGGCTCCGATGTTACGAAAAAAGGCACGTTCATCAGAAAGGACGCCGCTGTAGTGAAAATAAGCACACCCATCAGAGAAAAAATATCGATCTGCATTCCATCGAAACATCAATGCAAACTTAAAAATCGAATAAAGCCGATAGAATCACGCACATGAGGAACTTCAGCATTTTGACCAATACCAAACAATATAAAAATGAAATACAGCGAATGAGTGTAAGATTAGTATGCTAAAGAATTGCAGCGTTTTTATGATTACCGAAATTAAAAAAAAAAATAACTAACAGCATTCATTCCTGCGAAAATTATTCAATGCGCTCGGGTGTGAGCAATTATTCATTCGCTGATCATACACCTGAGTCAGTTCACCAAATTGCTGCCTTCATGCCGAAAGGCACGTTATCAGTAGAGGCGTGGGACCATGAGATTGGATGTCATAAATAAATCGCAATCGTGGCGTGGAAACCTCACACCATGATTTTGAGTTCGGCCATCGTTTTCTTGATTTACTGAGCGGTCAAGCAGAAAATAAACCAACGCAGCTGCACGCAATCACAGGTGTTTTCCCGAAAGGCCATGCTCAATTGATTGTTATTTGAATCTCTCCGCAATCGAATTCATTGCGATTTCTAGTGAAGCTGGCAATAATTTTATCCCCTCCGGTGCAGCAAATAAATACCCTGCGCTAGCAATAGGGCGAGGAAAATACTTTATGCTACAGAAAAGCTTTAAAACAGCTCACTGGTTTTAACTTTCTGAATCAAAGGCATTCCAAATCAAAATCTAACCGAAGAGAGGAAATATGTATACTGTGTATAAATCGTGGGAGGCTTTAATTTATGGGTGGATTGTTTCAAATCAGTGTTCTATAGTGGAATCAAACATTGACATATCATTGCTATGATATTTTACTATCCTGAATGAAAATAATCATTGGCATTAAACATTAGTGACACTCAACTTATTATTTCCTAGAAGATTTTGAAATCACCGAGAATAAATAACAATAGACAAAACAGACAAGACCGTTATTTGAATCTCTCCGCAATCGAATGAATATAAAAATGAACGGTAAAAAAGGTATAATCCTAAACTAGAACAAATCCTCTTGTTTTCGATCCATAATCACTATAACGTCCCAATCACATTATTTGTCAACTTAGGCATTATTCTATACAATAATAATAGTTAATTTTCTCAAAAACTTCTAGTTTCTTATGATGACCGACCAACCTGCGATAAAATAAGAAGGTAATGTTCATTGCTACTTGCTGAGATGATATCCTTGTGGAATGAATTAGCATCCAGCTTCTCTAATGATTCACTATCTTGAAATTGAATGAACTTATTCGTTAGCCGAATAAGCTATCACGAGAGTCGTATCATGAGTACACTAATCTTTCCAGGCAATGGAAGTCGCCTCACAGATAAGAGGAAAATAGAGTAGTATGAGAACTTCATGAAAAACCCTGAGTTATTCCATAAATTTCTCGCAATTATTTAAGCGTATAATAAAATGATGACAAAAAATAGATGTTTAACTATAAAAAACTTAGGTAATAATTAATTCTCTCATTTTTATGAAGTTTTAGCTATATTTTTTACTTAAGGTATAATCCTTTTGATCTAACACACTCATTATAATGGAAACTGTTGCCGTGAAGGCAGTTGGGTATTCTATCTAAAAATTTCGGAGAACGTATGGAGCACGCTAAGTCTCGATAAATTACACTTATTGCTCACAATATACGGAGTCAATACCTTTGGATTTCATAAAGAGTACAACATGATGAATTGCGCAGAAGTTAAAACAGTCGTATTACTAGTTTCGAGGATAAAATTTTGGATTTCTTCTACGCTGAATGGAAACTTGTATTAAAGAAACTCCGTTTAACAACTAAACATGTAAAATGTGGCAAAAGCTTTGAAAATAAAAGACCTTATTTTTATGTCATTCACTCCGGCATATGGGACATGATAGATAGAAAATCGTTGAACGGCATTCAAAACAATTATTTGCGATTCATTTTCGGCGGGGATTTTGTCTGCCTTGTCAACAGATACGGAATTATCTCAATTTATCATGGCATAAAAATCAAGACAGCCAGAATTGAACCTTTTAGTTTCCCTGATCAATACAGAATATTTGTTCTTTGTTATTTGCGCGGAGGAAATTAAATGCTCTATGAAAATACAATTCATTAATTTAATCGCCGATAAAAACCATATTTCAAGTGTAATGTGGTGAAATCACCTATCATAAATAAAAATCCCAGGTAAATTCCAATTAAAGACACAAGTTACAAAACATATGATAAATTATAATCGAACGCAACAATGGAATGCAAAAACTCAGTCGTGGTGTGGGGAAATAAATAATCAAATATCAAACAAATACTCCATAAATTATTTTAAATCAACACTCACTCGAAGCATTCTTAGCTGAAACTTGAAGTCATTCTCTCCGAAAGTCACAGTCGCTCTGCAGCTGACGTTAGCTTGCTCTAGCTCGGTCACCAAGTCATTGACAGCCTATAAAAAATGAATGCACAGGTATTAGGGAGCATAGTTAACTTTTTCGCTGGAATAAAGATATTATAGTGCATACTCAAGGTCCACAGAATATTGAGACAATCGTATGCCTTGGTGTTTACTAACATTTAAAACTCGTTCCGGTTTTTTCGTGATTAAAATCAGTGACGTTATCAATTTCGAAAAGCGGATGCAAAATTATTGTTAAAATTTAAGTCAAACAACAATTAGAATATATTTTTCTTTGATTCTGGCTTCAATCTCTATTTTATGACCCCCGCATTACGCTAAAAGCATTTCAAGATTTATCTATATGCTGAGCAATTGCTTAGCAGAAGAGCTATGCAATGGGTACTAAGTTACCATTTATAAATCCATAAATTACAATTAAATACATGGTACCATTATTTATAAAGGGGACTTAATTCCTGCCAAAAGCAACAAAACCCCACTCCGCCGGTACACAGAATGCATTTTTAAAATAATCCCAAATTTATTATTTCGCCCGAAAACCTCTCAACGAAGTAAATTGATAAAACAATCCAATGAGCGGTCTTGAATCCATTGGATTTGATGGAATCCATGCAGTAACTTTTACTAGGCCGTTCCAATTACGGGACTATGAATCGATCATAGGGAGAGAAATGTCCAATAACTCAATAATATCGAAATCAAATGCAATAACTAGCGGTAGGATTAGCAATAATAATATTTTGAAAATTGGCCTATACTCATTTTGACCTTCATTTCCTATTGGGTTTCATAAATTTCTGAGGAAGTGCTATTAGGACTTTAGATTGTCCTTAATGATAATGCAAATATTTGATTATTACTGAAAAAATAGCACCTTCACGACAAACGGAATAAATATTAATTAATCCAAAATTTGAAATGAAGCGGAATCGAAGAATGTGTAACTGGAAAGTTACACATCTGTGTCAATCAACTTCATCAATTGAGTGGGGTGTAGTACATTCAGTCACGTAACCTAGGTAAAAACTATGCCCACACGGATTGGGATATTGCGACCGTATTTAAAAAAATGAATACTTACCAGGGAGAATACGTCCTCATTTTGGCTCAGGGCGGTCACCGTGTCCCATTTGAAGCGACTGACGAACGCCAGGCGCGCTGGATTGTGGGACGAATCTGGCGCCACGGTGCGGAAGAAGAGCGGAAACTCGCGCCGGTCGCTCAGGGCCGGGGACGTGGACCCATATGACACCTGCGGAAGTGCATTAAAAGTGGCCTTTATGGCATTGCGGCTGCAGAGTGGGGGATTCGAGGCAGTAGTGGGAATGAAACGACAGAGGTAGAGAGAAACAAACTGGGATTCTGGTTGTATGCAGTTTTATGGAACATGTTACGACCTTAGAACGGAAGGAAGGTATGGGCTTATTTAACATATTTTTGAGATAGTAAGCTAGACAACCCACGAGGGAGGAAGAGGCAGAAATGCATTGCACACGCAATAGAGAAAAAAAGCTGAGTTTTATTTCGGATGAAAAAAGTCAATCTCTCACCATATGCAAGCACTTGCTTTGACGCTCCCCGGCAACAGAAGGATCCCTACGATATGTGATGCAGCAAAATTTGCTGTACCCGCGCAGCCTTGTGATTTTGCGGGATCTGTGAAATGATAACAATCTGAACGCTCGAGGTTAAAAAAGTATATTACTAGGACGCGACAGAACCAAATCAGATGTAAACTTACAGCTATAAATTTTGTAGTCGGATAAAAAATTTAACAATGATTATTTTGGAGAGCAATTACAGCAATTGAGCAGATATGATGGATTTAAATTTAAAAAGTATACAAACAAAAACAAGCATTGAAAGTATAGCACTTGTTTTATGTAATTTAATTGAGTTCGGAGGCAGAGCGTGTTGAGCACATGGCTGATGATAAAAAAATGTCGGTCAAAAATTTTTTTTTGAGAAATCGATAATAAATCGAAATGAAAAGTTCGATCTTTCAATAAAAACAGACATTTGAACCAAAATATCCATAAATCGAAAAAGTCGACGGCTCTTTTAAAAAGTTAATAGAGTTTTTACAAAAATGTAATGATAATAAATCTAAAAAACACATCGAATACACATTTGAATAATAGAAAAAAATCTAGAATAAGATATGAATTTTTAATAGTAAAATTTTACAAATGCACCCACATTAAAGTTTTGGGATAACCGCTTGGAACCATTCGGGTTCAGTAAATGTGTTTAGGAAGTTCAACTGATTGAGATGCTTTCTTGATGATCGAGGGCACGCGGGGAGTGCCTTTCTAATTTTACCGGCCTTAGAGAAAAGTCTATCACACGAATATTATAAAAGAGGATCCTCAAGCTGGCCTCCAAATGTTTTGTCCTCCACCGCGCCTATAAATGGGTTTACCAAAGTCGCCACTCGGGTCGCGGATGGAAAAATTGATACGAAATTTTCACGGGGAAATTAGGTTTAATTAGGGGTGCTCACGAAATTTATATACACGATGATGTGATCCATCAAACTCATTAACTTTTCAATGGTATTCCTTGCAATTACAAATAATATTATGCAAAGTATTGGAATAAAGCGATTCGCATCGCACTCATCACCGCGACGCGGTCGTTTTTGAAAACCGATTAAAATGCGACAGAAAAGGGCAACCGAAATCAGCCTTCCATGGGATAGAATTGGACCTATTGTATGCAGTCCCCTTGGTCTTTCAGATGGATGACGCTTGAGGCACAAAGATTCGGTAGTGACTGTTAGAGAGTGCAATTTCTCGTATGTGTTAAATTTCTCATACGCATTATAAAAAACAAGAATGTTATTGGTATCTAAGTTACTGTAGTAGTAATATAAAAGTTGTTGATTGATTGAGTTATTGTACCTGAATACTTTATAAGAATATAAAAATAATAAGTATCACATAAATTACAACAGTGACGCTGATGAGATCAGACGAAATGGTAGTGAGGGAGTTGAAAATTTCGACTTTGGATCGAAGCACTAAGATTGTGGCTCGATATCGATTCCTTTGAACTTTCACTGTTCAATCTCAAGTTTCAGTTTTAATCGAAATCGATATTTCCATCACTGCACAATGCTTCAAAAGGGTGACGGCTCAAAATTCCCACTGAAGTCTTCGGACCACGAATATTGCAAAAGAGGATCCTCAAGTCCGCCTTTAATGTGTTACGCTACGCTACGCTTGTGTGGTAACTGTGGTTAGCAGTTATATACCTGATATTCAGTTGTTGCTGGTAATCGGCGTTCGGTATATTGTGTAATTTGGCGTTAATGAGTTACGTGGCTATCTGTGTATTATTGTTTAGGGTGAGTAATTGCTCTTCTGCCACCGCGCATATAAATGGGTTTGCAAAAGTCGTCGCTCGCGTCGCTGTGGGACACATTTATCCGAGTTTCACCTGGAAATAAGTCATAATTAGCTGTTTTTACCGAAATTTACATTTTATATGATGATGTAATGTATTAAATTCATTACTTTTCAATGCTATTCCTCGAAATTACAAACATTATAATGCAAAATATGGGAAATATAGTGGATCCCATTGACCTCATCCCAGCGCCGCGAAAAATTTTGAAAACCGATTAAAATGCGACCGAAGTGGCAAAAGAAACCACCCTTTAATGCGGAATTCGCAAATACAAATCCTCGCTGAATGAGCTGGGAAAAAACAATGACCCTTTCACACTTAATGTGGGTGATTCACACGCCAGTGGCTTAGTTGGGGATGAGCTTTAAGCTCACATACTCGAACCAATCTTCAAAAAGCTCTCCAGCACTGAGTGAGTGAACGCCATAAAAATTAAATGGGACGTAGCCAACGCACGATGAATGCCAGACCACCCCTATTTCGTTTCCAAAACATGGGCACGAGTGGAAACTACATTAGGCGGAACAGACAACGCCTCGCCTCCGGGTCCTGGAAAATAGAACGGGAAATGAGGTCCACTTCTGCGCGTGTATGAGAGGGAGAAAGATGATTTCGAGAAGATTTCGGGATCCAATGTTTGCGCCCGGTAATGCACATATAATGAAGTTGGCGCGGACGACGGTAGGAAATGGAGTGCATAATCGAAGCGGTGGCCACCGATGAATGAGTTCCCGGTCAGTTTTTGGGGGAATTGAAGGAGTGAACGAGACGCGCCACTGATTCGAGTGCCACGGGAGCAGGTCTCTTTCCGCGCATTGATGAGAATCCTAATGACTGTGGAAAATTGCCAAATGTTTTCAACCGCCGCCGTTGTTCCAAAACGGAATGTGATTTGCAATGCGGCCCGCAATTGTTCCACGAGCCGAACCTAGGTCGTAAGTGATGATATCTCCGGGATTTATTTTTGGGGTGGCTCGATCTTGCCGTGTATCATGCCGGAAATTGATGTTCTTCATCGTCAAGGTTTCAATCACATCATTCTATGCAAGTAGCATACAGTGGTGGTGATAGGGAATCCTTTTATTGAATTTGTCCTGCGACCAGCGAAGTCTTTTATTGGTCATCCCTATCACAACTTCTGGTGAAGGTAATTTTAAGGCTGAAATCGAACTCTCCAATGCGATGTTTGCCTCTTCACATAGAACTCAATAATCCTTATATCTACAGGACGAAGATGTGATGTAACGAACTTTGTTGTTTCCATGCACAGTACCCAAAAACAGGACGAAATGGTCAAGAGAGCAACCGTTCAAAGACGTAACATTGACAGACTCGTCTTCTCAATAGAAAAGTAAAATCCGTTAGACAAACAAGGACGCTTAAGTTATGATTTCGGAACCAACTGGGGAGTTGAGAAAGCATTGACCCTTGAAATGAGGGCTTAGAACGTGGCTCGGTGGATAGTAATTGCGATCTGAAATGATTTAGAAAAAATCATGTAGAGACGAGAGTACAACTCAAACAGCCTGATTCAACTTTCTCAGCACCCGCGGCGACGACAGTGTTTGATTTAATTAACGTATTTAATTAAAACAGTATTTCACAGGAAAACAGTATTCAATTAATATTCATTTGAGAGGAGAGTCAATGAAGCAAAACAGAAATTGTGTAACAAACACAAGATGAATGTCGAATCAACAAGGGGAAGAATTATACTGAAATCGTCAATGATAAAATAGTGATGAAAAATATATGTTTCGAAACAGTAATAATTTAATACTTAGCGGTAAACAGATTAGAGCATACTTTAATCAAACGAAGAAAACCAGCTACAAGAGAATAGAGTGAAAAATGTTTATTTCGGTCCATTATTGTGTAAGATGAGGAACTGAGGATGAGGAATATGGATCATGATAAGACTTGACTCTATCCAGGATGATCCTTGACATAATCACCGCGTACCTTGACAAATTACGCAACGATTGCCAAATCCAAATTATCATTCTTACCTTTGATATCAATTGCTACGGCTTCATAAACACTTTATGAATATTATGACATTATTTCTATAATTTATCGTTCCCAAGCGATCCCCGATAAATAATTATAATGCTGTTAAAGCTCTGCTATTAAAGAACAAACTCGAACATTTGGGCTCATACAATCTCAAGAAATAAGGCCCCAAAATTCGTTTCCGTACACATTCAGTTAGAAAACTCTATAATAAAAGTTATCATCCACGCTTCGTCGATTGCTCAAGCTAAGATAAAAGATTCGCAACGGAGGTGAGATCCTAGAAATATTGGATACCGTTTTCCAAAAAAGAGTGCAACAGACCGGAAAGGCATAGATAGCTTTTCCTGTGAATAGTAATCCCGTATTGCTTCTCTTCTCCACTGTATATCCACAAAGAAATCGAAGAATCGGATTTTATAATAAATATTGGGATTATTGCATGAAAAAACGATTTCACGTGCTCAAATATCTTTATAAAATGAATCAACTTCCCCAGGGTCGCAACTGTGATCATAAATGTGTATTTACAAGCAGCGGAAGCAGATACGAGCTGCAAATTCAACAGTAACTTAATTTCACAGAACTGGCCCACTCCATTGGCGCATGAAAAGAGAGCAAACATTACGCCAATGATTGATGATACTGCAAAAAATAGTGGAAAGACGGATGGTAAGGTTAGAAGCATGAAAAGTCATATGGCGGCAACCAATAGAGAATATGGAGCGGAGCTTTATAATAAACATGAAAAATTGTTGGTGATACAGAAAAATATACAATCGTACTATTGAAAAATGTCTCAATTATAAAGGCCGTTTTACACGGGGCACGGAATTGCACAGGTTAGAGCTGCATTAATTTCTAAAATGGCGTGGAATTTCGCGAATGCATGAACGAAATTAGAACAGGGGCTATTTTGCCGTCTCGCATCCACGCATTCTCGCATGTGTTCTAGCAATTCACCGCTTTACATGACGCAATTTTGATTGCGCCTTCGCACGTACGTCAGATTGCGCAATTCCGTGTACCGTGTAAAACGGCCTTAAGAGAAAGTCTTTAGTAAATACATGAAATACTTTTTCGACGCAAAAGCTTGCCTAATGACAAAACGTCAACTCTGATTGTTAGGCGTGAAAAGAAACGAGATCTCATGCACTTGTTTCAACTTACTTATCTAGTGAAAATCCTAGTTTTCCTCCTTCTTTTAGCTTAAAGATAACTTTTTCATAAAATTGCATAGACAAATAAATCATAATGTCTCCGGCTTGTCATTATTAATCACTTTATATCCACTCTGCCAGCATCTAAGGGGAAAGCCGGAAAACCACGGGACTGAGGAGTATCGCGCGAATCAAGACACGCGCAGTGCGAGAGGCGGGGGGCGTGGGGCGAGCGCATTTGAGGCAGCGTTTTAGCATGAAGGAATCAAGATACTACAAAACGGTTAAAATATTACCGAAAGAACTCTGAAGTACCATGTTAATCCCAGATAACCTTTTATCCGCATCGAAAAATACAACATTCAAATTAACTGCATTCTGAGGTACGGCTGTTCGACGTCGCACGAACCTGGAACCTTGTTTATAATTTTTTCTCACCGATTCGCCAATTTTGAATCCACGAATTCTTAAATAAGATAATTTTTTTTAAATAACCACTACTGCCTTAACGTATTACCCTCTGTACCGACAAAAACGGGGATCAGACTGATTTCAAATTCCACACAGGAAGTAAAAATTACCCGCTAAAGTTGACAAGCGTAATCCCTTGTGTTTTTTTTGTAGCATTAACCGTCAGAAAAAATGCATTTAAGACTGAGCACATGGAGTTTTCTCTATGAAAAATGTATTTTTAAAATTGGGATTGGATTCAACAAATTGAGAAAAAAGGAAAATCTGAGTCCGCGAAACAGAACGACACCTTCGTACAAGAAAATGTAGTGATGTTTTATTGTAAAAATGTTCGGGAGCAAGAAGAAACACTGCTAAGAATGGCCAGTGGTCCAAACTAAAAGATACATTACACTGCGGATGTTAAATTCGATACAAATCTGAAATGAGGATAAAAGCGTCGGCATGTGAGTAGCCTACGAATGCAACGAACTAACGCAGCATTCGCGTATCCGTCGAAATTGGCTCTCCTGTCACTCTCAACGTATGCATGAATTAATATCCCTATCTCCACAAAGGTTTAGCACTCAGCGAATTAAATAAAAATTTCCTTTCATTTCACGGACCAATCGAAGATCTGGCCACGTTTCCACTCAGAACTACTCAAAAATTGATAAAAATAAAACGTGGTTCGATAAATATTCGACGAGCTGAACGCTCATCAAACTGGAACTTGAGAGGGCCTTTCAGAGCATTTCGGAAGCAATTCATGCATGTAAATGGACGTTTGAGTACTTCATATAAAAATTAGACAATTTTGTGTTTAAAAAGAGAAGTGCTGTTGAATCAACGTACAAACTGACAGTTGAATTTATTTCAACTTTATCAAAGGAAAATGAATTCCAACCGAAATTAGGCATTTTTCATCGCGACCTTTGTCAAATTATTCGAAAATCTCCTCAAACGCCAAATGACCATTAAATATTGAGGCAGGGCATCATTACTGCACCTGATTAACTGCATTTTTCATGGATAGGAGTAAGTAGTGAATCTTCGATTTGACTGTATCATCGTGTCTCCAAAGTCGCCTGTGGTTACATTTATTCTAGGTAAAAATGCAGCAAATTCGATTACACAAATTTCTTGATCTAATCAGGCATTTTTAATTTTTTTTACGAATAACAATGTCTATTAGTAAAAGGGATACATTCAAAAGCAACCTTACGATCACAAGTGAAAGACGAATTGAGAAAAATTAGCGTAATTTAGACATTAATCAAGCACAGCATAAAAAAATATCCAAATTTAAAGTTAATGACAAGAAAAACGTGTTAAAAAGTACAGTATGAAATTTTCCTTTACTCTGCCATTGACGAATGAAAAATATAACGTAAATTTCAATATCACGGATGTGAAAATAATATAACCCAATACGTACCAAAACGAATACGTTAGTACTGAATCACATACACAAAAACAGAAAAAAATCATTCCATGACTTCTATTCATCAAATTATCACCGGTTGGTATTCCCTCGCTCTGTTTATACATCTCTCGCTCCACCTGTCTTTGCAAACAGGGAACTCGGGGCCCCTACACTCCCGACCATCCGAAGCAACCGCAGATTGATTCCATCCGTCCCGAAGTGGTTCCGAGGCGCACTGGTTCAAAATATGCAGTCGCTCGAGATGGCGGAGATGCGAAACTTCCCCGCAAGGAGGAGGAATACCCGGAAGTGAACGGAATAGGACCGGGTCCACCAATGCATTCCACTCACGTCTTCTCGCGGGAAACAGGGTCCTTGCTAGGGCCGCGAGAGACCGAGGAACACATCCCTAGGAGCGCCAAAGCCATTCCATGTTTGCGTACACATGGGTAGGCTCTCTCTCTCTCATCCTTTGAATCCATTCGCGAGTTCGTGTATATACATGGAGGGTTCTCATCGAGGATCTTCCCCCTATAGCCAGTCCATTTCCTCCCTCCAACGAGGCCTTGTACGAAAAGTATGCTGGGAAGGACTTTACTGGGAAATGGCTTCTCTTTGATTCGATTCGTGATTTCGAGATGCCAACCAATGAGCCGAAGATGTATTCGAAAGGAGAATATTTCGGGAATGAGATCAAAGTAACATCGCATTGCCACGGTAACTCAAACAATTGGTATGCATCACACTGATTGCCATTTGGAAAATTTCCCTTCGAAATCGAAACACTGGCATGAGGATTACTCATCCACTGCGAATACCACTAAGGTATCCGGAATCCTTAATTTTCATGGCAGTTATTGCTGATTTCATCGCCGTTCACGCGTTCGAAATACAACAAATCTAATATGCTATACAGTAATACACACAAAAACAAACTATATTGAAATATAAAAGGAGCTTTTTGTCAGTAGAACAAATTGTATAAAATCATGGCAAGTACAATCGATGAATCTTTCTTTTTTAATGTTTAACATCTTAACCAATTGAAAGATTTCGTATTTCTTATACGTGAAAACAAAAACACGAGTCAGCATGTAGGGACTAGTATTTCTTATAAAAATCCTCATCTCAGCCGGAATTTTAAACGCCGAAAGAGTCGGAATGTAACAATCTAGCTAGGGTAGTGTAAATTATTTACCTTTACCTTTATCACATTAAAAATGCTTCTCTCTACTAATTATTAGCTAATACGGAATACGAAAAGAGAACCAAGATTTATCATTATAACTGAGCGATCCAAAGAAAATATCCAAGGCTATTAGAAATTCAGCCCTGAGGATGGAGTACGACTCGCACCTCTAAACATCGAAAGTCATGGAGGAGGTTACCCGCTGGAGCACTCGAGCAGCTTTCACTACGAGCATACGCCGGAAAAGCATCATATCTTTTTCTCCTAAATACACAATATATGACCTGAAAAACAAGACCTTGAACAATTGAGAATGAATATCTTTAAGAGCGACACGGAGAGCATAATATTAGAGCCCCACTATATTTCCAGGACCGACAGAAGCAATAAATTAAGAGAGATGTTTTGCCGAAGATATGGGAAATCGTTTTTCCCCCGAACCATGAGGGACTTTAATAAATGCTAGTCGCAATTTCCTTTGAGCACTTCTTTTTTATTTGTAAACGGCTGGTGTCCTAACACCTCTCTCCACACGCCTTTTAGGCGGCTTGTGGGGTATAATGTAAATGTAGATGAAAAAGCCAATAAATTACAATGGTTTAGTCTCATTAGCTCGATGAGGCTTTCGATTTATGATTATTATTTTCATTAAATATATTGCGGAACCAATTAAGCTACTGAGCTACGTGAGTAACATATTTAATCATAATCTATTTAGTATTATTCAGTAACGTTATTACATTAATAGATAGTATTCCACCGACAAACGATCACTTTATATGTTCCCTCACGATGTACAAATCAGACTTGGGGTGGAGACTAATTGGCAATTAAAAATTTACAAAACGTGAGGTTGCAAGCGATGTCATTTTACACGCTGAAAGGGAATGGTTTCCAAGCTGAGCCTCAGTTTGTATATTTACCCAACCACCATTCCATCTATCATATTCGTTGTGAAAGAGGGGCTAATTTTCCTACGGTTCAACTTGCCAGATGACATGAAATAATTGCGAATAAATACGCATAAATAAAAAGCTCTTGCACTGCCGGAATATGAGACTTGTTTGCAGAACAGAAATTTTGATGAACACACCATAAACTCCAGCGGGTCTCTTTCGCCATAAAAAGGGATTGAGCCCGTTCCCAGCAAGTCCTAAAAAAAACTCTCATAACAAGCTCAAGCCGCGCAGCTGGCGCGGAGCGAGGAATTCGGAAGTTAAAGGCATTCCGAGGCCAAAAATTCACCACCTGTAGGAGTCCCCTTCAAATGAGGTGTCAGGCAAAGGTTTAAAATCTCAGTACAGTCACGAACTACTATAAAGTTTGCAATGACTTGTGGGGCACATTTTTCTCAAACCACACATGAATAAATTCGAATTTTATACGGTGCCAGAAGTGATTCCTACAGTTATTATCACCAAAGATAAGCCATATTTGCCTTCAAATTTTAGCTAACATTGTTAGTTTTGATGCATTATCCTGTAATTTATTAAATTTGGTTTTATTTGAATAACTTCAAAAGGGTATCAATAACGGACCTGCTCGATTAAAAAAAAATTATTTCAATTAATTTTTAAAAGTATACTGAGCAGAATTCTCATTACTGCAACTTGAAAGACAGCGAACCTATATTAACTTCTCAACAGGAATATTCATATGGCTGCTTCAAATCCAATCATTATTTAGGAGATGACGATTTAATTAGGAATCTAATGCTCTCCCTACTGCAGAATATTGCCAAGCCAGTCGAAAAACCGGTTTCGTTGATTTTCATTTCTTCCAGCTTTTAGTGACATTCAGATTTACCTGTCTTCTGGTATTATTATTTCGAAAATTCCAAAATAATTTGACATTCAACTTCGATACTAAAAGACTACTAATTCCTCACGAGAAAATCTATCTAAACAAAAATATACTCAGTATTTTTTCAGAAAAATTTGAAAAGGTGACAAATTCTACCAAGTAAACGAGAAGACGGAGTTAGATAGCGGTAACGTATGTGCGTACTATCCTTCCTCTTATCATGGTAATGAAGCAGTGTCGACACCGTTACAGACTCTCGCAAAAAAAGCCCGATTTCCAAACTCCCGCGAAAAAGCAGCGAAGTGGATCTACCCCTAACGAAATTCCTTTAAAAGCGCCCACTTTATTAAGGAGGCCAGGAATATGTAGAGAGCTTACGGCAACGGATATCCGACTTTGCTCCCTACTTCAGGGCAGGAGATCGGATAGGGCCGAAAGACAAAGTTTGGAAGACCGGAAAGAGGGCAGGGGGGCAAATTAAAAATATAAAAGCGTAAGTAGGAAAATTATCTTGTCGAGATGTTTGAATAATGCATGCAGAGACGGCTAAGCGCTCCGTATAAGATCAAAGGCTATAAAGAGGAAATTAAAGGGAGGATCTCGTACTAGCATGGATATAAGATAAAGGAAACCAGGGTCGCAAAGAGAAGGGTAAGTGTAAATAATTAATGCGCAAAAGCACGGGATTAAGGAGGTGGATGAAGTAAGACGAGAAAATGGCTTTCTTCCGACTAACATCATCATCATTGGCGTAGGGCATGAATTTGAAATCGTTGATTGAAGCAGATCACAGTGGGGAGAATTGCAATGTGGGTCGTGAAACAAGAATAAATAGCATGCTGAGACGGTGAGGAAGAGTTATTTCGGTACCATGTTGATGGAAGATGGAGAAAAAAACACGCGTGGAGACCAAGAAATAGAAAAATATTTTCTTTCATCGTGACCTTTGAAAATGTAAAATCATGTTAAACAGAAGGAATCATTTACTGAGGAAATATTTTAAGGTTCCTCACTTACGATGAGGAAATTCAGGTGGAGAAACAAAATTCAGGCAATGTCGCTGTGGGTAGTCTCGGGCACAAAAAACCTTACCACCCAGGAGCCGACAATTTTCTAAGTGCGGAATTGACGCCGATTTATCAATTTCGCTGCACCACGTCTGTGTACCGGAGAACAACAAACCCTCTGACTTGAGATGGAGGGCCTTTTTTTTGTCGCGGTCGACAAGGAGGGTGTAGCTCATCGACAAACAGCATTAGACCACGTAAGTGATTTTCATGCTAGGCGTACACGAGTTTTGGCCTCCTAGGGAGCATGAACTCCCCGAAGAGCTAAGTACTAAATCCGTATATAATGTGATAGATATAAATATAATTTAAGGATTGGGTCATTTGTAGTAACAAACATACCTAGGTTAATATTACACAAACGCTGTTTTCTTAACATGGGGCCAAAGTTAATTCATTAACTGCCCGCTATAATTAAAAAAATAAATTCTCAAATGTAATGTTAAGACTTGCCAAAGACTGGCTTTTCTCGCCAGTTGAAATTTTATTTTGACGTTATTTCTTTAAAACACTCATGTATTATTTACTGCATTTTTATTTTTTTATTAGCATACATTTTGTTATTTGATGGTGGCTCAATTCTGGTCCTATGATCTTGGAGACCACCTAAAGCTCATTCTCTTTGTTATCTTGTATTCAGATCTAAAAATAAAATGTAGGAATGAATAAATTATAATTACTATATTATTAATAGCCGTATGCATATTATTCACGAAGTACTAAAGCCGTCATTTCCTCCGCGTAAAGCATTTTTGTTCGTAATGGTGGGTAGGGCATGTCGAAATACCATTGGAAAGCCAATTGTGTCGCAACCATTAGGTCTGTTGTGTTCAATACTTAGGAATACCCTCGCGATCGTGCTCATGTGGGATACCTGAATATTACGCTTCTCCTTTTACGGAGGTGACAGGGAGCGGGGTAGTAAAGGCTGAAATCCTTGAATTCCGTGATTCATGATGGTGCTGAGGTTTTCTTAGGCAGAGCATTCCATAGCTGCGATTATATGCCAAGAATAATAAAAAACAATCCATTATTTATCAACAAATTCTCATTACAAGCAAGTGCAGCATTTCGGACAGGGCGCCACCTTCGTCATCTGCCATAAAACCCTCCAGATGCCCTTTTGTAGCTTCCGTCCCCACCAGTGGCGGATGCATATGGGGGCGGGGGAGGGGGGGGGGGCTTGCGGGGCCTCCCGTATTGCCAAACATTGCAGAATCACAATTGAAACTTTTATGTCATAAGATGGCATTGTCTTTTACATGTATTATAATCAGTTTAATTAAAACTTTCTTAAACTTTGCACGTAACTTGATTATTTTTCATTGCGATAAAGGTATAGGTAGCACAAAATATCATTTGCTCCCCCACCACCTTGAGTTTTTTCTGTATCCGCTACTGGTCGCCACCCACTTTCCCAATATCCGGTACACCATTCTGTCCAACAACACCTAATTTACAATCGCCCATGGTTCCTTTTACCAAGTCGTAAGGGGATAATTATCCGTATTCGCCTTCCGACGAATCGTAGCTAATTCTGCCATTTAGAGGTAAAGGAATAATTCCGAAGCTGTTGCCGAATAAAACAATATTTTTGTGAAACACTGAAAATAGCAGATAGGAAAAAATCTGTTTATTCTCAGCTAAACACTCGATACGCCATTTGAACCCATTTCTTCGTCTCAACTGTGCACCCTAACCAGGGATTTTTCCTCCGATGCTGGTTTTACCACTCCATTGTTTTCACCACTCGAGAGGGCTCCTGATGCAAAGAAATATCCCTTCACAAACAAAGAAATACTTTTTCTTTGTTTTTTTCTTTCATCTTATGGTCAATGTAAACAAATGAGAAAATGAAATAGCTAAAAGTTGATGCAAATTTGTGGTATCCTGTTTCGAACGAAAGTCGAGGCAAATGAATGAAAATTATAAAACGGAATGAGACATTTTACACTATTGTGCGTGACTCTGTTAAGCGCTTCCTCTTACTAGTCTGCTGGCTAGTTCCTAAAAAAGGGAGATTTTTTTGCTTTGTGAGAAGTCGTAATGCAAGGAGAATTAGGAGTGAAAGTTTGGGTCGAGCAAAAGATGCAAGGAAGACGGCGAGTACGGCAACGGGGGAGTTGGGAAAGATTTTTTGGGCTGCTGACCTCCGATCCTTTCAAGAAGTGTTCAAGTTTTCCCACAAAAGGGGAGAGTTCTAGGCGAGAAAGAAAGTGGAAGAGGAGCAAGGGTTACCGAGCGTTGATACCCTTGAAAGGAGGGTTGCAGACGAGGGACAAAGAGGGAGGGGAAAGGAAAGTTAGTTTTGGGTAATATGCATAAAGAAGAAGAAGGATATGAATGACCAGAAGGCGCCCGGTCTAATGTAAACGAAATACATGGAGTTAAAGGAGGAGAGAAGAAAGGGGTTTATGAAAGGGAGACTGTAAGGCAAAATACACAAGGAGTTACGGAATCTGAGAGGTCATTCAGCATGACTATTAAATAAGGTTAATTTCTCAGCATATTAAAAATAAATATAATGTATATTCCATTTAATTCGAAACATGTTAACGATGTCTTCTTAAAATTTTTTGCCTGAAATAGTCCTGAGTTGATTAGAAAGAGGAGATACATTTATTTCATTCCCTCAATGTTTCGACCCAAGGGTTGGTTTAGATATTTGAGGGTTAAGATCAATAAGGTCAAAACTATAGGCATGTGACACTCACATAATTAGAGAATGGGTCAGTTCCTTTCCATGGACCTCCTCCCACTTCCAGGAGTTCACAATAGTTTCGAGAATTTTAATTTTTAGGTTTCCCGGGATTCGGAATCGAGATCATTCAGAACTCTGCCCATTGGGCAAGCACAAACCCACGATTTGATGATGCGAACGGAATAGCTTATAACAACTACTGAGGCTTGTATCTCAGATATTATTTGATCCACATTCCAAATTTCAGAGTTCAAAACCCACCGGTGGCGTAGATTCGCAGAGGAATCTTTTTTTATTGCTAGCGAGTAAGGAGTGTTAGGTGAATGAGAGATAGGAGTGAACTACAAACACCGCACTTTTCTCGCAAAACAGAACCCCGCGCTTCTTTAAGTGTCTTTCGATAAAAGAAACTCTGTATAATCCCATATATAACGATGAATTCATAACTAGTAGTTATTCCTACGTGGTGCAAGTAAAAACGGCAAGAGTACATCGGCTGCCACCTTCAAAAATATTGGGGTCATACACCAAAATGAGTGAACTCGGTACAAATAAACAAACAACCATCAGATTTGCGTATGGGAGGCATAACTTAGTGAAAATCCAAGTTAGATGTTAGGCAAAATCAGCTTTGTGACGTTAGCACGGGTTGTTTACAGCCACCTCGATAATGACGGTAAATCCGCTGAAATATGGGTCGGGTCGTAAAATCTGTGAATTGCCACAAATCTAACAGTTATCATTTCTTATTTCTAACAAACTTTCACAATTCTTTTGATGATAGTAATGCAAAGGCGACCAAAAAAAATATTTAATTCAATATTGTCGTCTAAAATACACAAGTACCTTGAAAAGCGCAAAATTAAACAGGATCCAATGACATTCAAGAATTAATCCAAATACTACCGTTACTCTACTCCGAAGAAAAAGTCCCAGTGGGTAATGGTTTACCATCTTATGATACCATGGGAGTATATATTCTTTCTTCCTTCAAGAGAAAGGTTTCCCTCTATATCGGTAAAATTTCCTCTAATTTCGCGATAAAATATCTCTACAAAACTGTACTTGTGAATGTAAGTCTTGTAGTACTTGAGAATGACGCCTCAGCGTTGAAACGCGTCAAACCAATAAATAATTTTCCAGCGAAAAGTTACCAGGGTTGTGTATTTTAATTTCAACATGGATTTTCACAAAGTAAAAGCCGAATCGATTGAATTCATCTCTACAAAACTTTCGTTATCCACACAAAATTTTCTGGGTATCTTCAGCAGAACGCCTTTAACATTAGCCCGCCTGACAAAAATAAAACGTTTGTTTATATGTAGGATAGCAAAATTTTCGAATTAGAGATTCGAGGAAATGCTTAAAAGGGATTTCTCAATGTATACTGAAATTTTGAAAATAATAGCGTTAGTTATAAATGAGTAATTTGCCGTGTCAAAAGACTGGAGAGCGAGAGTAATGCGTCATTTTAAAAGCCAACGTCTTCCGTACGATTAAATAACTATGCACATGGGATTTTGTGGGGCATAGTCACTTTTTTCCTCTGCGGAATAATATACGTGAATTCTGTTATGACGGATCACATAGAGGTGCAATACGGTAGTTTCCTTCATCAAAGAAAACGAAAGGCATTGATTGCGATTCGTTACCCACCATTAGTGTATTCGCAATATAAAAATTATTTGGTTTTAGAAATACCGGTTTAGAGGAATGTTAATGGTCAATTTTACCTCATTTGAAAAAGGCCAGATTGGCGCCCATGCGATTCCACTCCACGTGACGTCACAGGGACCTAGTTTCTATACGAGTAGATAGGAGTTTTACATTGTCTGAGATTACCAATGCATGTATGAGGCACAGAGCTCAGGGAAACATGTCTTAATAATCACCTATTAAAACTGGCTAAGGTCGGAAAGTTTTCTTCGTTTGATAAGGTATTAATAATCCTTATTTAAGCCAAGCGCTACCAGCTAGCAGGGTACTCAGCTACCTGCTAGCATCCTGCGTCGTATCAGCGCTCAAAGCCTCGCCTCAAGGTCACCTCACTTGCGGCAGCGGGAACCAGAACGACGTCACACGGAGTTTTCCCGGCATTCATACATAGCCGTCGCGTTTTCGCGCGCTTGAAATTTTTCACTTTTCATTTAATCGCGAAAAATAGATATCGTCATTTAAATATCTAAAAGCGTGAAATACGTACTCCAGGAGTAATAATCTTTCGATTCAGGCAATGAAAAAATAATAGGAAACCACCTTATTGTTTTCCTCGAGAGATACGACCCCTTCTTCCTCAAACACACCGGTGGCAGAACCACGATCCCATCACGCAAAGGTCCTTGAGACGGCTGTTGAAGTTAGTCTGGAGCAATATGCATATGGAGGAAGTGCGAGCAAGGTATCAAAGCATGGAAGGAGGCGAGAGGAGGATAGCGGACAAAGGGAATGGGGCTTTGGAACGAGCCAGAGGTTTAATATAAGTCCGAAAATAGAAGATCAAGGCCCTGGAGTCATTAGAAAAAATACACGGGGTGGAAATGGTAATGAGAGTTTGGGAACAGGAATGGCCACTGATAAAACTGCGAGAAAAAGGGGAGAAAAGTAGGAAATGAATGAAAAGAAGTCGTAACTGGACTGGGATAATGGGCAAATACGGAAAAAAAGGACGGGTTCCTAATGGGAATGGCCATGGAGGGAGAAGCTGGACAGATTTTGAAAGTGAAATTAACAAGGAGGTGCGCGAGCAGGCCTATAGGATCGCTCATTCGCAATACGGCAAATATACGATTGGTGTACTTCAGCCCTTCATTTCTCCATTTCCCACGGTAGTTTCGCCCCTAATGTTCTTCCTCCGTATATCTCTGATGTTTTATTCCTTATGCCCTTCTTTATTTGCCCCAAGTATTTATCTCTCGGTTTTTCTCTGGGGAATTCTCCATCATTTATCCCTCCCTCACATTTCTCACCTAGTTATGTTACCTTATGACATGCCCAATCCAGTAAGTTAACCAGCATTCATAATCACCCAGCAGTGTGTCAATGACATAATTGTATATCATAATTGATATTTATTCCGATGATTTGAATATCACGTCCAGACCATTGATGCAACGAAAGTTAAGAGAGATTGTTCATTCATTGCCAGGTTCATTTATGGTTAAATGTTGGTCCGGCTATTTCTGTTCTTCAGAACATTAAAATATATATAATTATCCTTCAACAAAAACAAGATAATAATCATAAACAAAATTCTAACCCTAGCTGTCTGATAAATACGCCTCCACCGGTAACTTTACTAATAGTTTACACTCTTGATAAAATCTTCACGGGAAATCAGCCAGGTAAGGATGGACATTGCTGCTAACGTTTCAATGGCCCGGCTGATTTCCCGTGAAGTTTTTATCGACAGCATTCGCCGGGAAAGCACCCAATCCTTCTTCAGTTTACACTCTTAATTACTCCAAGGTAATCAAAATTAACTTAACGTAAGAGAAAACTCGCTATGGAAGTTAAAAGGAGGAAAATAAATGCGTTAACGCCAAAGATGAAAAAAATGGCAGAATATTTAAATCTATATGCGTTGATTGCTAAGTATTTTTTAAGTACCTTATAATTAGCAATATAACTTATCAGTGAAATTAGTTAGGATTACCTGAGAGAAGAGATGGCGGAATTGTGGCCAAAGAATGACAAATTATACAATGTATAACAGATGAGTGTAGTATAAACGTTTTACTAAACAAGTACCCTAATCAGAACAAAATTGCACAATTTACTAAAATGATGTCTAATCAGAACTATACCCCGCTGCTAAGCGACTCTAGTTCAACATTATATGCGTAGTCTCTCTGCATTTTCAAACGATTCTTCCGCGAATGCTGACTTTGGATAGTAACAGAAGTTTTGCCAGTCGTCCGACTAGTATTTTGAGGTGATAAGGACGGACTCGAGTGTGCGCGGAAAAGGCATCCGAAAATACAAAGAAAAACGCCGCGCATGGAAAGATAGTTGAAATCTTCGCACTAAATCCATATGCATATCCTGCATCATATCAATGAATTTTTTTGACCAGCTATCATAGACACATCTTTAAGACACCCAAAAAAATGCAAAGAACATCTGACAACCGGTGCGGACAGAAAAATACAGGAAAATCTTCGCATTGAATTCATATGCGTGTGCTACATCTTATCAATGAATGTATTTACTAGCTTTCATAGGCGCATTTAAAATAAAAATCCTTGGGGATTTACTCCAAAAGTGATGAAAAGAAAAGCTCTAAATTATTTAGACCACCTTATAGTGCTAGCAGCACCATCAGGGAGGATAGAGGACGAACGTTGGCTCGGCGAGTGGAACGGGAGAGAGACATTCCAGGCTCTGCGTCATGTGAGGGAGAGTGCGTTAGAGCGATGGGAAGAAAGGAGAAAAGAGTCGGGAGAAGGCCACAAAAGGAGTGTATTTTTGCGAAATTGAGACCACCGCGTCCTTTTTTCGCGCTTTTAAGCCTTTGAAGAGGGAAAGAGAGGACGCGTGAGTGGTGGGGAGAAATGAGTTCGTAGCGGGGAAAAGGGAGAAGAGTAAAGATTTCTTGTGGCGACGCAGTGGACATGGAATGCAAATGGCGGGAAGAGAGAGATGATATAAAAAGTGAGTCTTTCGCGAGCGAGGAAATGGCGCGGCAGTTATCGCGGTATGAGATCTTGAGCATCATGAAGAAAGAAAACTTTCCGCCTCACTCACGCATATATTTTTCTTGAAATTAGAATCTGGAATGGATACACAAGAAAGTGAGTGGCAGCGCACGTGTCATATTTGAAAATATCCTCTCAGAGCCACGACTCGGGACAAAGCATAAAGAAAAAGAGTATCAACATCATCTGGTGGAACGCCATATCGTGGAATGATGTGGTGAATGCATATAATTTAAAACATTTTAGAGTCGAAACATGACTTATCTTCAACATTGGTCCAAAAACGAGAGATTTTTCAAAATTAAAGTTTCAAATTAAATGAGAATTCCAAGCACATTAAATACTTTAAAATATTCTTTTATTAATTATGCTGACCCTCCAAATCGCATCGACGACATGAATAGTGGATATGATACAAAACAGCTTAGAAGGAGACACAGGCATTAAAAACACTTAGCATTAAAACGGGAAGGAGAGGATTTTCAAAATTCTAGATTTAGCAGTCCAATGAGAATTCTACAGTCTTCGTATGGTATTGATATATTCTCCGATCATTTCTTCTGCGCCTTATGACTGCATATAAATTAAAATGGTATACAAAATACACGAAACTATAATTTTGATAGTGAAATTAGCAATGTAAGCAACTTAACAAGCGACTTGGTACGCCGTCGCGAACATTGCGTACGAAGTACTTGTCACATGCAGCACTTGGAAAACGTCCGTCTTTAAATTCAAATAATAGAGCGTGGGGTACATTAATAGCGCATACAACTAGGAGTACGTTTGAGCTCCCGGGTACGTCGACTGCTAAGGTTAAAAGCACCACGCGCAATCTAATGGCATCATAATAATATAATATATTCCCAATTTAACAGGGCGGCAGTTGAAGGTTATGAAAATAAAATTTTTACACATTACGTTGAATTTAAAATGTCAGTTTTTAAACCGAAACTTGTACCACGGCTTAGGCAATCACGGTCACCGCCTATAATGTATTCTAGGCCTCTCTTGAAGCTTTTCGAGAATCTTCTCAGTTCTTCTTATGAGTAGAGGTTATGTGGTTCAGACACCCCAATAAAATTGCACCAATGTGCTTTACTTTTACCTGCGCTTTACTTAATCACGGAAGCAGTAAGACCTAACTACACATTTTCAGCTATTTCAAGACGTACATAATTGAAACTCAACTCGCAATATGAGAAAACAACAATTCACACGCCCATAAAGACTTCATTGTGGATGCAGTAGGAGAGACAGGTGAGGGTAAGAGAACATTGATAAACCATTAGAATGTAAATGAGAGAATAACGAAGGAAACGCAAGTGTCCGAAGAGGAGATAAAATTAAAAAGGGAAACGTGCGGAGGACGGCTAAAAATAGCGATCACAAAAACAGGGCTAAGAGAGAGAGTGTGAGGGACGAATTAGGAACTCGGTAGGAAATGGAGTGTTCTCTCGCGGGGTAAAACTGTAATGAGACGGCGGAGGGGGGAGAGCGACATAAATACACAAGATGGAGAGAAAATGGATGGAAGGAACGAGGCGCGGAAGAAATGAGAGGGCTGGCGCTGGAAGTTGGAAGAGGAACGTCGAGAGGTTGAATGCAGGAGGGGAAGGGCACGGCGAGGGCATAATGGCTTGAAGGGGAAGTTGACGCAACACTGAGGGTTGAGGCGAATGGTAGGTGGGCATGTACATTATTACATAGGTATGCGCGATGAGAGTGTACGCATTGACACCAAGGGGGTTGTGACGTGCGGTGGGGTTGAGGGATAGCGGAGATCGCAGGTATAAATAGAAACATTCATTGATCTGGGAATCATGGTTAGTATAGTGGTAAAATGACGATTACGAATGTGGAAGCATTCATAAATCAGGTTGACCCGAAAAATGATCATCGTGTGGAATTCATGGTTCTACTATATCAATGAAATACGGTCCCTAAGCTTTCTTTATTGAAATTGTATGTTAATATGAAAATTCACACATTTCATGATTGAAGATAATTTGGAAACGAAAACGAAAAGGAGACTTCGTTGCTTTCCACAGATTTATTTCGTCCGTACGACATGTTTCGAACCTTAGAGGTCATTATCAAGTACCATACTTCTTTGTATCTCTGACTCTTCTCACTACCTTACTTGATAATGACCTCTTTGATTCGAAACATGTCGTACGGACGAAATAAATATGTGGAAAGCAACAAAGTCTCCTTTTCATTTTCGTGCATTAATTTCCACAAAGTTGTGCCGGAAACTATTGAATATAATTTGAAAAAAATCTTGGCTTTTAGTTTTTTTATTGGAGGATGTCCCATAATGCTAATGAATATAACGGTCATTAATTATAAAACATTCATTCATCTAGCAGCAATTATAAATGTAGTGCTGTACACTATATTTTTTGAAACCATTAAGCAGTAAGGCGCATGAGTTGACAATATGCTGCTAACTATACATCATTATTATTGCGGAGGCGAAGTAACAATTATTGAGCAGACGGTATGCCCCACGATACCAGAAATTACAACTCGCAATTCTTAGCAGGCATAGGTAGGCAGGCGTTACATAAAACAGAGGGCGAAAGTGAGAATCTGATCTATAATTTCACATTTTAAGTGGCATGATGGAAAACTTTCGTGTTGATCAGAACCATAGGAAATGAATTACATACCGCATTCACTTACTAGTAGAAATTGGATGGATCAAATTTTTAAAGAAGATAAGAGAAAATTTGATATACCCGTTTAAGTAAAAACGACATCAATGCTATCACCTGAAATACTCAATTTAATACATACCACAATCTTTAAAAATTAACTCTCTCTACAATCTCAAAATTAAGTCATACTGATTTATATCAGAGGTAAAATGAAGGGGTGGCCCCGCACTATCCAGCTCTGTAATTAACTTCTCGATAGAATAACAATTCAATCTCACTAGGAACGAGGGTAGCGATAGCGAAGAGATGCAGAAGACAAAGTGAGACAGTGAAAGGACCGGAAAGAAGGAAGAAATAAATGACTCAGGTCGGAGCCGGAGGAAAGAGAAAAATGCGTATAAGAAAACGATTACGGCGGCAAATCGATTTCAGGAGAATCCAGGTGGCGCGGCGGTCGGGGAAGGGGTTGACCGCTGAGGTCCCCGCTTGAAGGGGTCATATAGTTTGGGCAAATTGAGCCGTTCCCTCACCCACGCATTCCACTTTTATCTCCTCTCACCATCTTCCTTCCGTAGGTACACTCCGCCCCATTGAAAAACGTCGAAAGAAAATGGCAGTCACTGAAGGGACAAGGAAGGAGCTATATATTCCGGCGGGTATAGGCGGAGTTTTG
The DNA here is from genome assembly GCF_921293095.1 of Ischnura elegans. Taxonomy (NCBI): domain Eukaryota; kingdom Metazoa; phylum Arthropoda; class Insecta; order Odonata; family Coenagrionidae; genus Ischnura; species Ischnura elegans. The sequence goes on from NC_060249.1 coordinate 93,019,135, forward strand.
GGGGAAGGGAACGGGGACCCCGACCCACCAAACTTAAGCGGTAATTTATCTTAAAAAAAGCACGATCCCTGTAAATTTTAGTATAATTAAAACAAAATTACCAAACATTTTAATAAAACTTAGTCTTACATAGTTCTTAAAATGCTGTTTTCAGAGGTAAATTTATTCAAATTTTCCGGGATAGGGCCCCGTGTTTCACTGGGGGGCATTCCAGAATTCTTAACCCCCCGGCAGAATTGCTGACTCCCCAATATAAAACTCTAAACATCACCCATGCCTGGCGATGGGCAAGTTGTACATCGAAACGCCGGAAGGAGATAAGCAACTCGCCCATCTTCATCAATTGCTCATCAAAACGTCGGAAGGAGATATGGAGGACCTAGTGTGAAACCCGAAAAATCTTTACTACTTTTTTTCGCCGGAAAAACAGGCATTACTTACTTTTACTCTTTCTATTCACTTTATAATGGCCTTAAGGGGTCCACAACGGTTTATAAAATAATATGCTATAAATTTTTATCATGAGTAAGAAAAAGGCAAAAAATTGTTAACTATAGAGTGCGCATCATTTTCATGACCGCTTCACTTTCTAATTCCTTTATATGCCTTATCAGTATTAACTTGATGAAGGCCTGAAGAGGTAGAAAACGTTTTTAAAATAAAAAAAATGTCAAGTATGAAAAAAGCTTTTTAATATTTTCATTTATTTTATTTACCATATGGGGTGAAATCGCCGTTCAATGATTTCATTTTCTAAGGGTTTTAATTCAGAATAATAAAAAAAAGTTACAAGTATGATGCTACCACGTTTGAAAAGCAAAATGTGCATTTTCGCCGCACGATATTGTGGGCTTTTAATTAAATCCAACTCCTACATGACTTTGAGCACAGAATCAAAACAATAATATTGACTCAAATTGTTTGACATGGCATGCTCATTTCCATTACGTGTAATTAAATGTGGCCAAAAATAATAAAAATTGATATTTATCGAGTACAAATTATTTTCTTTTATAGATTCCATCGTCAGGAAGGTATGTATGCATGAGATATTACGCTACCTACTGGTAGTGGACCAGGTCACGAGGATATGCATAGTCCCGTGGATGCATCAGTACAGATACCCTCAATTATGAGCGCAATAACCACGAAATAAATTAGTGAGGGCTCTATTAAAAAAAGCCGAATACTTGAAAGTACTCCTTGCATTTTTCAAATCATCATAAATAATAGAGAACAACAACAGAGTTAGAGGATAGATAAAGGTCGAGGAAGTATTAAACGAAACAATAATGCATAAAATAAGTTGATGCATGAAAAAACAGTTACAGGTTAGCATACAAATGCCGGAAAGATTCAATAGAAACGTTTCGCAACCCGAGATGACAACTTTGTATTAAAAATAATCAATTTGTCAGACGTATATGAATTCCAATCGACGCATTCAAACAGTATTACAGTTTCAGTAATTTGGAGTCATATTTTTATTGAGAAAATTACTGTTACTAAAGACTCGATTATTGAATAAAAAAAAATAATAACTCTATGCCATTATCTGCTTTAATGATAATGATTTCTAATTACTTACTAATAAATAGAGAAATTGTGGGATATAAAGAAATTTGTTGTTCTATGGCACCGTCCAAAATGTTTTAAATCTTTCCGAGCGTCACAGTGAACAATTTGTTGCCGACGTCAGTTTCCATTGCCGGAGTAACAATACTATCGCCAATGTTTTAATAATGAAAGAAAGACTAATTGTACACGACGCAAATACTTCTTTTTGCCTAACACCTGTCTAGATTAGCAATGAAATTTGTGCAGAGAGCGAGTAATGATAAATAAAAATTAAAACAAATGATGCGATTTGAACTAGATCTTCGATTTTAGGTTTTACACATAAATCCATTTTCAAGATGACGCAAATCGCGCAAACAGCTGAGAACGGAGAACAGCTGAGGACGTCCACATCAACGGAAATAAAAAAGCTGCATCCATCTAAATTTTTACTAGCAGTATTAATGAAGTACATTCAGAACACAAGAATTATCAAGAAAGAAAAAAAAATTAGCCATGGGAGGAAATCATTTTGAAATAATACCTAAATTATCTTTAACTGCGCCATACCAAATTGTTTGTTAACGGTAGCCTGTGATAAGCTAGCCTGAATTTTATAGTGGAAACTAACCGAAAAAAAATGAATCTTAAATTCAGCTAAATTGTCCTCATGTTGACTTACCCCACGAATAATAAATTAGAGGGCAATTTCATATAATTCCACTCATACCTTTAAGGTTTCAGTTTAATTTGGGTAATTTAAAAACAACATTAAACAAAACGCTGTACAAATCACGTCGCAATTTAATTATGCAACTCTCATTGGTGCCTAGGCCAAATTTAAGACTGGGAGTGCGACTGATACTTCATTTTCTCAGCGGCGGAGAAAATTTACGACTAAGGAATTAGAGGAGGGCGCGCGGGTCTGACCCGGCCACTCCTGCCTGGTAATTTGGGGTTAGGATGATGCGGCCGAGGGGAGTGGCAAAGGCTCAAAGCCACATTGGGAGGACACAGGAACGGATGGACGCATATAAAGTGTTTCGCGGACGAGGAACTTGGGTTTTGCGAGCAGAGTCAGGGAGGTTAGGTACAAGAGATGCTTTCTAGGGGACACGTAAGCTGTAAGCAGGGTGTTGGGAGGTGGGGGGGTAGTGATGAATTCTCTGACGACGGAGGGGGAAGGGGGCCACGGACGTGCTTTGAAGAACGAGAAACATTTGAAGCCATCCCAAAGAAAAACACGCAGGCCTACGCCTGAAATGAGGCCCAAGGCAAAACAAATATAGTGCTGAGCGCGTAAATTTAGTATTTTGACCTTGGATTGAGGTAGTATTTTTACGATGGTAGCGAGATATTTTTTAAGGTGCACTGCTAGCATAAGAAGGCCCTCTCCCAACTCTCTTAATGAGTCGCATTTTAAAAAGTCTAAAAAAAATACGGAGGAGAAACATTATAGCAGAAATACTTTTATACAACTTAAAAAGCTATTACAATATAAGAAAAAACTCTGAGACGAAGCTCAGGGAATAGATACTAAAATGAAAAAATGATTCTTCATTGGTACATCATCAATGTTTCATTTTTTTGTCAGCTTCATTAATGATTTTCTCAATAATTTACATTGGGGAAATACTGCATCATAATATTAAGGAATAAACTAATTTAAAGTAATGAACTAAACCTAATTAATTTCATACGTCCAATAATTTACACTATCCAATAAAATTTCTCCGAGGTACTCATTTAGAACTATATATTGATAAAAATTATTAAAAAAATATTTCTCATAAGAATAAAATATATAACAGGAAGATAATCTTAACACTTCAAAACTACTACCTCAATGGGAGTGGAGACATTATTCCAAATGCATGGGAAAAATTAATTCCAATTGACACAAAGTAATATTTATGCCACAGAAGAAAAGGCATATTCCTCAAAAATTATTATTTCACGAGAGATAGCCGGTAACAGTTGCTCATTATCGCTTCATGAATAGATGAATATTATTAGACACATCTGCTAAGATTAGTTTTGAATGATAAAATTATTTAAAACAGCGAATTTAACCATTTCGAAAAATCATGAATGAATGAGGAATCGGGTAAGAGTTGAAAATTAATGTTAATATCCAAAACCACGGAAAATATTTCATTTCTATCAGCTCCAATGAACTGAAATTCGGCTAAAACCTGGAAAGGAAAAGCTTAAATTCGACGTACTGAAATGAAAGCAATCCCACGCTTATTTTAATCCATGAAAGTCGTGCGCATCGCCGAAAACCGAAGAAGGAAGGGTTCTGAAATAAAAAAAAACTGCCTCTTGTGTCCGCCAGGCCTGATGGCCACTGGGTTCATTTGATATTCCGCAGCAGTCACTCCTTTCATAAAGCATTGCTGAGCTGAGATGAAGGTGATTGGGCATCGAGGCAGACGGAGGGTAAAGCGGACTGTAGCACAGAGGGCATTGTTGCCATGGCTCCGTCTCTACCCCACTCCGTCCTACCCCTCCGTCCCCGATCGCTACGGAAAGCAGAGCTGTCCATTGAATTTTAATCGCGAAATCGAAGGAAAAATCGGGGAGAAGTTTTTGCCGAAATAACTCCATTCACCGTCCCATTCACGGCTGATTTCTTCAATAAAGTACGGCAAGGCGTATCTTGCCGAGTCAACTACAAAATCAAGGCCAAAATATGCCTTGGGTGAAAATAACTCAGACATTCAAATATGATATTTATTCATTTAAAAAAACAAATTCACGCAAAAAAAATGGAAATCCGTTCTGTAAAAGTAATGCGAGTCTCTCAAAGTTGTTTTTCATATTGTTATGGCTAACCAGCAGTAAAAAATCTAAAAATGTTTTTTTCAATAATCTAACAGCCATTAATGCCAAGAAAATCATCTGACCTGGTCTACGTTTATCGTGACTCCATCTATTAGTGATTTGTAAAAAACGGTTTATTCTTCTTGCACGGGCCTCCCCTACCTAATTACTTATAGTCATTGAAAAAATGGGATTTTTTTCTATAAAACGCAAGACTCATGAGCTTGAGATAACTTTCAATGTATCCTCGTCATCCGATAAGTATCATAAATATAGACGAAGAATATTCCGGAATACTTCGTTCTTACAAATAAATGCTTTATATGATGACAGTAGACAACAATGCAATTGAAAAATCAATTTATTTTTAAGGTTATTTTCTAATGAATGAAATGGCTCTGGCCTGGAAGTACATTGTGTTACAATATTTATATATTTCTGCAGAACCTCTGGCAACAATTCATCACTTTATAGTAAAACTACTAGGTGTTTTTATATAAGCTGCAACATAAACCTTTACAAGAACACCGATTTATAAAATATAATAGATAATAAGTAGGATTAAGAAAAAGTATATTTTTTTATTTTTTAGGGGATAGAAATATTTTTCGGAGAGTGTGAGTCGATTCCATTTTAAATTAAATAACTTCCTGCTCATTTTTTTCCAGTGCCCATCAAAATTCATATTTATTCATGAATTCGACTTCACACCCTCAGTAAGTTAATTGAAGTGCTTGAGAGTATAATCCGAGCTTCACGGTTTGAAAAGATTTGAACAAAATGGATTTTTTAAATATTTAAATTAAAAACTTATTTTGCAAACAGTAATTTATATTCACAAATCATATACTTCGCTAAAAATAAAATACTACTGACAAGAAATGAAAATGACGGAGAAAATAGTGAATTGCACAATTGAGTTTATCACTTAGAAAAAATGCCTACAGTATGGCTCTGTGGAAAAAAGTATTTAATATTTATAACATTGCTTTAAAGGACTTTGGTTTAGAATTGAAAATGGACGGTTAAACAAGTTTTATTTTTACTGATAAAACAAAGATGACTAAGGTAAGACCAGGGTAAGAAACAACACTAACTCATTGTATATATTTTTAAAATTTCCATTCGACAATGTTTTTCCGAAGTGAAGTTTGAGATGCTATCCAGATTGACGAGCAATTTATCACACTAATTCCAGCAAACATAGGAAGCTGAGTACTAAATAACGACAAAATTATGCTTTTAGAAAATTTACATAGAATAAATAACAGCGAAACTTTCTAAACATTCGCGGTGCATCCTTTTTTGCCTTATTCACACAATTATCTAATTTTTTGGTAAACAATGAGCATTTTTATAGGTGCAATAAAATGGCCATCCTAACCGCCTTTTCCCTCTTTTTTCGTCACTCTTTAACTTAAAGTTTCCTTTCTAAAGTATCCACAAATGAATCGTAAAAACATACAGTCATTATACACCCGGGCCTCCTTTCAATTTGTATTCCCAGCATATCGATCCGTCCAACTCTAGGGGGGTGATCATTGGATTCGAATTCTACGAGTTGACTTTGCTCCAGATCTAGGAAAAGGTAGAATTGTATCACGCGGAAAAGTTTACAGGAAATTACTCTAGTACGACCGTTACGATTCTATGTATCGGGAGTTACCAATGTTTTGACGCTTCCACGCAATCGGAGAATAATAGTTGATGGGTAAGCGTTTATTTTTATTTTTTCGACCGTTGCAGTGAGTGGAATGAAGATGGAAAGATGAAGATGACGAAAAGGAGAGTGGAGGAAGCAAAAAGAGTGGTGGAGAGGTGGTCGAAATAGAAAAAAACTGAACTTTCACCCTTTCATTTTTTTTGCTTGTCGGACAGCACTTTCACTTTGGCCCTGGGGGTCACACTAGCCGTCGGTCGTACTCGTCTCCCCCTCCCCTCTTACAGGAGTCCAGTTCGGTAAACCGCGGCTCCTCCCCATCCTTAACTTTTTTCTCTCCTCTCTCTCCACTACATACCACCCTCCACCACCGATTCTGTGTCACCAAGGGCTCATTAACGGTCAAGCGGATCCATTAAATGATGTATCCATTTTTTCTTCTCTTCTCCCATTTAAATGTACTTTATACGTAAAGTATATAAAGTACATTAAAAATATATATAACTTCTCAACTTCCCCAGTTGAGGAAGGGGTTACAACCTGGAAAGCTCCAAGCTTTATTTTTCCTGTGAGAGTTTCTTCTTTATTTGTGTCTATGTTTTTACATTTGTGACTTGATACGTGAATATTATGTGCAGCGTGCATCTCATTTTTCTACAAAGATGTATATATACATACATATACACAGATAAAAGGACGGGGACAACGGTGCTGTGGTAGATGGAAACAGCCAGAAATCAGAGGGTAAAAATGCTACCTGACTGGGACTCGAACGCACAACCTCGTGGTTGCCGGCCGGGTGCTCCTACCAGTTGCGCTACCAGGAAGTTTACATATACCATGATTTCGGCGGGGGTTTATACAAAGAAAACTCCCTTTGTTTTGGCCCTCTTGTGGGCCAAAGTTAGTAAGTAGGTGCATCTTATGCTCTAAATTCCGTAGTGCTACTTTTGATTGACACATTTCATCGGCACTATAAGGCAGGACGTATCATTATTTTACATATCTCTTCATTTAACTAATAACTAGCACTTATTAATTTTTTCCTCGTGGGGACAACATCGTAGCCGTCGTTGTCGATGCATTTTGAAATCTTACTGAGGTTTTTGACAGTGCAAAAACCTGTAAGAATATATTTATTCAATAACGAACAGCAAAAAAAGTCAAAAAGTTCTTCAAGCCAGTAAAAGTATAAAAAATCAGACAATACTGAGGCCGGAAATATCATTAATTAAATATTAATTCGACATGCATCACTCTAATAATTTATAAGCTCATGCACAAGCCTGGAAAATATTATCTAGAGATTTTTCGTATCGTTCTTTGAAAAACACAGCAAAATTCATATCCATATGTGAGGGAGGCTTTCTGAACTGAAAGGTTCAGAAAGGACTATTTCATGTAGTCAGTGGGTAGATATTCTGTACTTATACGCTTATAATCTTTCCAAATCTTCTTATCGTTCGGCTATTCAGATTATCAATGGGAATTGATTTATTTTTTAGCGTCACCGATCCATCTATACATGCTTAGTCACTCTCTTTCCACTAGAATAGCTGAAATCCTACCCATCGACCCAAAACTGGCTTTTATTTCCAGAGCTGCAGGTCAATCGCGATCCAATATAATTGGGAGACCGAAAATTGCCACATGAAAGCTTCCAGATTCAAATTCAGCAATGGAAAATGAGGGTTAACAAGCGGTGGCATTGTCTTTCCACGGCCGAAGGGGGCATTATGCGTAGTCCCATCACGCACTTGGATCTGCGACGGGATTCAGTTGTGTGTGTGGTTCCCCCAGCCTTTCACTGCCTGCATGGAAGCCATTAAAATCGTGCGCTGGCACACATTACCATGGCTCAATTATCCCACTCTTCTGCAGCCATCTCTAAGCGGGTAGTCCAAGGGATGAAAGGGTCGCACGAGAAGGCATTTTTTTACATCGTAGCACACAACAAAGAAGATGCTATATGTGACCGCGGATCAGCCTCTCAGCTTAACTCCCTCGTGCACGTGAAAACGGCGCAATATTCCTACACTCCTGAATGTATTCAAGCACGCTGACCTAGTTGTGTATCATGCAGCTCCATCGCATAGGGCAAAACTTCTGCTTCAGAAATGCTTACCCCACCTGCTAGGGCTTTCACTCGACCTTCAGGATGCAATTGGATATGAGATAGACTGAGATAGGAGAATGAAAGGATGTGCGTGGGACGTTAACGGCAACGCAAATTGTTGGAAAACCGTCTGCGGTTCTCGGTCATTTTATTTACCTGCGACTTGATCAGAACTTATCCATCACATTGAAATTTTTAGGTATAAAAAGTAGTTCTTGTTCTACATAAACCTGCACGTTTTCTATCAAAAAAAGCTTGTAGATTTCACATAAATAATTTTAACATCGATCAGTTTCGTCGCTGTGCGACACCGTCAGGAGTAAATGCCCCAAAGTCGCGCCTCAAACCATCCTTTTTTGTTAACCTGTATCTAAGTATCAAACATTTTTCTTTTAAAAATTTTTTTCAAGTGGACAGGCGGAGTCAGCCACAAGTGCAATAATTCCTCACTGGAAAAATCTCCTGACACAGGTACAGAGCCGAAAATATTGAACATTAGATGGCCGTTAAAACCTAGGCTAGAAGATATGATGATTTGGGAAGACCCTTGAAGAGTGAAAGACACGGCAAGGCTTAATTGTTTCTTTTCATCAGGTTTATTCGTTTGTATATTGGCGGCAGGGATAAGTCCAAGGCAACTTCCAACGGGTCTCATAGGTTCACGGTTCACCATTAATTATTCAAAAAAGTATTTCTATACTCTGTCGAGTATATATACTCGATCTGCTCTACCCGTCTTTGTTTTCAGAACGGTGAATGGAACCTATTTCATCGGCACTATAAGGCAGGATGTATCATTATTTCATATTATTATAATATATTATCTCATCAAATAGCTAATAACTTAGCGGTCCATTTTATTAACCTGTATCTCAAGTATCAAACATTTTTCTTTTTAAAAATTTTCAAGACATTTTTTTAAAATTTAGAGACCTAATGTCGTAAAGGGTATCTTCCAGTTAACCTGATGTCTACAAAATGATAGCGTGAGTTTTAACAAGTTACAAGTGTGAGAATAGCTAAGGGAAATAATTCTACAATGACATCAATGCCAAAATGGAAGCCAGCATTCTATAGGTACTAGCACATACGCCATTACATAAATGTAATCACATAATAAAAGAAATACACTATAATACTGAACGGCAGATCTAAAAGCTCGAGTTAGCAGAGGCTACCGTTCGCAGATACTTGTATTTAGCTTTTAAACAGATATGAATCCCTTCTCTCAATAGCATAAATATTCCAGAAGCTAAGCAGAGGACTCAAAGAGTATTTTAATTTCCTTGGTCTTTCACTTTTCGAAAACAGAATATCTGCTCAAAATGAGTAAGGGAATAAAATAATCAAGAGATAAAAGCAAAGTCTGCTAATTCACACGAGTATCCTTAAGTGAGATTTACCACTTTCACATAAAGGTAGCAGAGAAAACGAAGAGTGAAGAGGAATAAGAAAATAAAACAATTAAAGGCCCCCGTTTCAAATCATCTACATCGGCTGGTAAGCGTTCGAATCCACTCTCTTTTCTATTCATATTCGCAGCGACTAGAGATACGTCCATTAGGCCAATTCATATCCAATAAACTTGAGGCATTCTATACCTTCACAAAATGAATTTCAGCCCTAACAAATTTACGCAGAAAAACTTAGTTAACGATCACAATAATCAATTTTGCTGAGTTGTTCCCCGTACACCAAATAACCTATCCAGAGAAATTATATTCACTCAAAATTCAGCAATAAAACTTCGAAAATTCTTTTTCTTGAAAAGAAATGAAACATTAATACCGGTGGTATTCATTTTTAAATTAAATTAGATGCTCCAATAAATCGAATGATTATCCCTCAACAGCGCCCTCGGGAAGAATTTAGCTGGTGTCACACAGCGATAAATTTAACCGGTCACACATTCATATAAATTATGCAGTTAATTACCATGAGCCAGATTTCAGCCTGAGATACCCGGCAATGAGATAAATTTCCTCATACACCAATCAAGCTAATAGGCTTCACAGGTCTTCAAAGTCGAGGATTTCAAGCTCCATACAAACAGAGAATCACTGAAATACGCATAACTATACGAGTTCACAGAGGGAAGTAAGTCATGAGTTGCACATCATAGAGTGAGTCGGATAGATTCTGATCTTCTTGATCTCATTCTGACCTTCAGTAGGTCTTTCGCTTTCCGTGCTCCAAAAGTGGATTTCTTGCCATCTTTTTGCTTCATAAATCCGCCAAAATATAGCCCAAATCACTTTAAATAAACAAAGTAGCCATTAATACCTAATATTAATAAAACGATGACAGAGGATTTATGCTGGGAGGGGGGCAAAAGCTACACCCGGAATTTGAACTTGGGATCTTTCGATTAGTAGGTAGCCTATCTCGCTACTCCTTGGGTTTACGCGCTCCCGTAATATTCCATTTGGCTAAGAAAATCGCACGCATTTTGTACTTAGGGTGGAGTGAAACCTGCTCAAACGGCCACCTCAATCTAGAGTACACCTCTTTAAGGGAACACTTTTCCCTGGAACGGAACGTATTTTCCAAATAAGCAGTGAGAATTATATTTAAAATAGATACCTCTTTCAACAGCCATTAGACAACATAATTTTCGGTCAACGGCCTAGCTATTGATCGACCAGTCTGCGACATTCAATGCAACAAAGTAATTAATCACATTGCATGAGAACTTTCCTCTTCAAACCTGGAAACTCAAAGTTATAGAGAGAAAGTAAAATTTAGAAAATTCACACCTGACCTCCTAGGCCAGCAGCCAGTATTGGTTCAATAATATCCCTGGTAAGTAATTACGCATGAAATAAAAATTTGAACATTATCGCCCGGTAATAATGTCATGGACGGACATGTGCTGAAAAAAAACGGAGAAGAATATACCTCATTAGCAGTCATTTTTCTACAACCCTTTCGGTGACAGCTTAGGACTGTTGCCATTGTTGGTGGTTGTTGTTTCCGGGAATTGCTGTGTAGGTAACATTTTCTTACTCAACGTTTCACACCTCGTAATGGGAACGTTTTCAAGGGAGTGGGAGGGAAACCGTTCTCGTCCCGAGCTTATATAGGTTTCGTTAACCCATAGTTGACCCGATTTTGAATTTTCAGGGAAGGCGATAGCCGTTGGTCATTAGATTGGGCCAGGAACCCTCTCCATATGCGGCTGAGGTTATATTCATCCTCCCTATTGAAGTTGTTTGGCCTTTTCGCTGTCTCGACGGATTCACGTACAAGAAGCGGATGATATTCTTCCGTCTTCGCCAATACCCGTGTAAAAAACAACCACCAACATTGATAAAAGAAGTTGTGAAAAGTCTTCATACGAAAAGAATGTTTCCGTTGTTCAAACCTGTGAAATCTTAATGTAAAATGGGAAACAGCCTCCGAAAAGAGGTGGAAAAGATCATGTTAACGCCTAAACTTTAACGCGGGCATGGGAGTAGCAGAGGTGAAACGGCGAAAAAATAACCTAAAGGAGGAAGGGATTTAACACTCGGTCACACGCGTTCTTTCAACCGTTTAGAGACGACTCCTTCTCGGATGAGTCGTGATGGAAAGTTCAGAAGTACAATGGATGAATGGGCAGATAGGGTGCACTCGTGGGGTCGCGAAATAAAGAACGAAAAGCGAAATTCGAAGATTTGAGGGTCAAAACAGCGCCTGGAGCTCGGATGTGAACCTCTTTTTAAGCCTCAATTAAGTCAACGATAATCAAGGTAAAAAACATTTAATCCATTTATAATTTCTTTAATTTCGTCTCAATATCTATAATATATATTTACTTTCAAAGTGTAATACGTGAAAATTAAAATTTAACCAAGATTAGCATAAAATTATGTTTCTTCCAAAATAAATATATTCTTTCGGAGGGCTCAATACCTATGCATTAATCGTTGCTGCAGAACATCCCGAATCAGGCTTAAATTTTTCTGTACATTCTTAAGTAAAGGGAAATTTCTGCAGTCATACGAGGCATTGTCCATGTAAAAGTGGAGTTGAGAAAAAATATAGGTACATTAAAACAAGGCTATTCTTCCGTTGCATAAGATTTGCATGCAGTTTCCATCAAACAAATGAGGACATTACGTAATAGGTGCAAATATAATAGAGGACCATTTCCGCTGCCAATTTTCGAGTCTTATGGTTTCCAACAAAGTAGCGGTCAATTGTAGCACTTTGGTGGCAGATAAGAGTAGTTATTTCCATTTATAAAAACTCGGTAGTATTTGTAATAGTGGTAGAATGATTTATTTGGTAAATTAGGGCAATGGTACTCATATAGGAAGACTGCATAAGTGAATCCGAGGATTATCCAGATGTTTTAATTGCTATTAGCATGGATTTTTAACATCCATCATTCCGCGAATTATCCAATTTGAATGCAATATAAATGCGTGTCGATGTAATCAACTTTAAACTTAAAATGGCCTCACTACCGAATCCAAATCCAATTCACTTAAATATGAAGCGTTAAATTTAACGAGATTAAAGCTAAAAATTCCATCAAAATAAAATAAAGTGTCTGTCAAATTCATGTTTTTCATTCCACGTTCAGTCAGAGAAGAATTATACGGCTACAGTGTTTGTATTCATGAATTCAAATTCAGTGGACCCGAGGACGTTTTTATTTATTCGCTGCCGCGAGAAAGTTTTCACCTCCCCTTCGAAACACAAAGAAGTGTGACCCGCGGCTACTGGTCGTTTAATTTGCCTCAGGACTATTTTACGTACTCTTCCAATGTATTATTCCCCCAAAAAGCCTTGTCCACCCCACAAGCATTTGCTCACCCTCCTTTCCGCCTTGGGATATGACCTCGCGAGCCAATAAAAGTTATTGCTCCGCGGCAAGCCCTGGAGCCGTTCATTTCCAACGCAACCGACCAAAACAATTGCAACCAATAAAATCCTTTTGGTCGTTTACTCCACATTTAATCCGCAACAAAGGTTCATAATTCCTTTATCAAAATTGCACAAATAATAGCATTATTTTATTTCCTGCTTTAATGCAGGTTATTCGTACAGTAGGAATTACAGGGGGTGCATGACGCTACGGCGTCTTTAAATAAATGAATACCAATTGCACTAACATAGCTAAACGCGCATAGTTAGATATCTGTTTCCTGAACTTTTCCATCGCTTTTAAGGTTCTTAAAAAAATATATATACCTATCATCTTCATCATTTGGTCTTGTAGTATTCAGCGGTTTATTAGCGTTACCTGTCAAAATCTTCATTCCAAAATCGGTCTATTTATAGAGCCCATATCCGTCCATAGCGTGAATATCTTGCTCATTACGTGTGAAAGAAATTTTCAAATACTTCAGTATAATTCAGACTGGCATGGCACGAATTCATCTTTTACAACTTTTATTATGAAATAGAATTTAGTTGGGGCAGAAAAATAATGATGATCAACTTAAACTCTTTAATGTTTTTCAGGTGATATATAATTTGCAGTTCTCTCAAAGTCTAGAATCTAAACATGAAACAGATTTACCCTTATGCTGCCATCTAATTCATGAAATCATCCGGAGGTAATCACGTGCTTAATCCGTATTAATCATCTGAGTATCTTTAATACCAGCCAGTGAGGGGTAATACGATGTAGTACCATAAACATTCGTTAAAACCTATCGATTTATGAATTTATTAGGAGAGGAAACGAAGAGGCGTTTACATAAAGTCTCCATTAGATTTACCATTTCCTGAAAGAAATAAACTAAGTATTATTGGTTACAGAGAATTCGAGAAATAAGTATTCCTGGATATCACATAATTACTAAAATTATTAATTTGCGCCTGAAGATGATTTTTCATTGAAACCCGGGTCGCGCTCTGTAAAAAGAAGTTTATAAGTAATTGTCTGATATCCAGGAAAACTTATAATGGAATACCACAAAGTTAATCAAGAGTTAGTGAATTTTATTAGAAATAGTTTTAATGGCTACTTATTTTCTAATGAGCTTTCAAATTTCAGATATAAATATATCTTCCTTTATGTAATTTGCTCATTGGCACTAAATAGTTTTCGAAGTTAATAAGACGACGTTAGAAGGACATGTAATTCAACAATCCCTCCATGAGAAAAACTATTTTTGTTTACAACTATGGCGGATGACGCTGAAAAAATCCACGACTGATGTATGTCGTCCTGAACCCTAACTCTCCAGTTCGTCAGCCTATCGTCGCCACAAACTGATCCGATGCCAGACAAAGATTTCAAAAGGAAAACCACGCCGGGAATAAAAAAAATACAGAAAGAACGCTGAGAGAGAGTTGGGACGTAGGTATAGAAGGGAGGAGGACGTATGTGATCGCGCGGTAAAACGACTTTCGAGCCTCGAGCCGCGAGGCTCTCTCGCTGTCCATTTAGTTACCGGATGGCGTCATTTCCTTCGCACACAAACACGCACGCTCAAAAATAAATAAATAAAATAAAACGCGCATAAGGGACGGAAGTTTGGGAAGCATTATTCAACTCATGTGATGCAGGGGCTAGGAGGGTGAGCCTAAGGGAGGCCAGAAAGGGGTATAAAGGGAGGAAGAGAAAAAAAGGAACGAATTCCAACCGCCCGAACGCATAAAAAAAACGTGGCCTGCTTCCGGGCGGAAAAAAATACATACCGACACTCCGGCAGTTTTTCCCCTCCATCAAATCTATCATCGGTTATCGGATACACATGTACAGAGCTCACTAACTAAGCTTTAACTCCTCGCTAAAAGATCTCGGTACATTTTGTGCCGCAAAAATATTATTTTCCCTTTGATCGCGTTGCATTTTTCAATCCAAATGATATATTTTCAATGTACATTATAGCTAGAATAAGTGATATTTGAAATCGAAGGTGATCACTCATGAGGATCAATTGGGAGTAATGACGTTAAAACACTTGAGAATCTCAGGTCTGATATTGCGAAGATTAACATAATATTTTAGTAATATAATCGGCGGAAGTTTCGTTTTAAGACTGCACTTAATAATTGTGGATAAAAACGGATTTGATTTCAAATGAAGTCAATTGAAAACCATCCCATTTCCAACTATTGTCAGCATTATCTCTTAAATTAAATGTTAAATCAATATAAACTATAGGAGTTTGGGAACGCCAAATGGCCTTTCAACACCTTCAGAGAGCACTCAAATTATTTTTCAGTACTCCTTTTTAAATCTAGCTCTTATTTAGAAACATTTATGCAACATTCATCCGACATTTTGATCGTGAGACAAAGTC
Organism: Ischnura elegans; assembly: GCF_921293095.1. Lineage (NCBI taxonomy): Eukaryota > Metazoa > Arthropoda > Insecta > Odonata > Coenagrionidae > Ischnura > Ischnura elegans. The sequence continues at coordinate 93,034,541 of NC_060249.1, forward strand.
AGCAAATCCTTTATTCGAAAAATTAACGAAATTCGATTTGCTTGTCTGCTATCTTCAAATGAGCAAACGCTGAATGAGTTGACGAACTATATTTCACAAACCCAATAAGTAAAGCAAATTTTATATAAAAATTATTGATAAATGATAATAATTTTTTACAACAGGAACTTTAACCAATTTCGATTTACAATTTGAATAGAATACGTAAAATGTTGACTTTTCACTCAGCATTTTCATTTAATCGCTTAGATAAAAATCTTTCTCATGGAATGCAGATACTCAGTATATCTCTAAAATATTTGATAGTTTATTTGATGTCTACGAATCATAGAAATAATGACTGAATATGCGACCATATCCTTCGTTTTCAAACAAATGGGAAAAATTTCGCAGGCCTAATCCGATCATCATGAGAGATAACACGCTATAAAAATTAGCTTAAGACAAAATATATGAATAATAATGAGAATTATTTCCAAATATTTACCTATATTAAACGAGCAAATATATCTTTCGATAAATCTTTCTAGCAAAACATGATTTCACCATAAATAAAATATGAGATATTATATACATTGTTTGGAGGGAAATGAAGTAGAGTTGCTACGAAGTGCTCCTTTATGGAGAGCTTTGTGAATTAACAAGCGAGTGGATTCTTCAATAAAAACAGTAAGACAAGAAATATAAATGGAAACGAGAAATAATGACGTACCACAGAGCTCATTAAACATTAAAAGATGCCTTACTACTGCAACAGGATATCCTTAACTAAGAAGAACTCTCTTTAAATGTATTACGAGTACTTTCCTTCGCCTAATAATGCGAACATGACCGAAGCCATATCGATACATTCACTGAATAAACGCTGAAAAATCGCCCACCGAATCAAATCCGCTCATCTAGGAGCCCAACAACACGAATGCGCTCAGCTGTCAATAGCCGGAGCATAAACGCTCACCTCCAATTCTCCAAGTTTCGGGGGTGAGCGTTTGTGCTCCGGATACTGCCAGCTGAGCGGATTCGTACGGCTGGGCTCCTAGATGAGCGGATTTGATTCGGTGGGCGGTTGTTGAGCGTTTGTGCAGTGAATGTATCGATATGGCTGTAGTTGAAAGGACAAAATTCTATGAAGGAGGAGGAACTCGTTATAATGAGCGAATGTTGATCAAAATTGGTATTCTATAAGCAATAAAAATGCTTTCCTATACTTAATCTTTTTTAATCGTCAATAATCAGTCAGTAATCGTTCAAAATTTGCGACATTAGACATTGACGAGTAATCTTGCAAACAGAAAGTGAAAGCAAACTGCGACTATCGCCTCCGCTTCGAAAAAACAAAGGAATTGTATTAAACCAAATTCCCGCTCTTATGGTAGTACCTACCGAAATTTAGGAATGAGTTTCGTTGAGTTTCACAGCACAAATGCAGCATTGATGCTAAAGAATCTATATTATGAACAGTGAATTAAGGAAACGCCAGAGGTACGATAAAATACAGGATGCACAAAACATTTCCGCAATATTTACTAAAAAACAAAGAAAATAAACCAATAAATACTTCTAAAACTATGCATAACGGAAAATATAACGTTCATACGGCGACGGAGGAATGAGACTTTATAGCAGACTTCCATCTAAACGGGAAGCTTTCAGAAATTCGCACAGGTGAAATGTTCTAGAACGTTGGAATTCAGCAGAAAAACAGATAATTTATTTGATTAATCGGGGCAAGTACCCTGTTTTCTGGAATCCGGAGGCCTTATTTGCCGTAAATCAGGAGAAATTTTAGCGAGCGAGAGCATTTTACTGCCCCAACATGAAATTCCCGAGACATTTCTAAAAAAATTGAGAGATTTCACTTTGAAATAAAAAATATGATGATTTTAAACTCGAAGCGCATAATTACTCCATTTGTAATGCCAGTAAATGTCATATTGTATGGCTGGATAATAATGTAAATTACTGCCATTAGCGCCAAAAAAGGAATCCTTTCATAAACTGCAAGATTTCAACTGCCACGATGAGTAACAAAAATACATGGGTCACAAGGTTTTTTCATGCATAGTTAAAAAATTACGACCACCCGTAATTAACTGTGTATGTATTATAGCGAGAATTTAATTGGTAATATTTTACCTCCCGTAAAATCTAGCAAATAAAAATGTTCTCGGAGCGTTTATAAATAATTTATGGATGGCATTATCAGAACCAATTAGCATATTTATGCAACGGTTGGACCGAGCAACGTGCATTTCATAAAAATTGAAATTTTCAACAATTTACCTCAATATTTAACATCAAATTCGCTGTTTTGGCAACGTTAATAACACCATGCAATGTGATACACACAATTCATTTGAATCTAATTTTATACCCTAAATGTGTCGTGGCTGAATATTCTTCAATTCTCAATACTTCAGTTTTATTAGTATGTTTCACAAAAAATGAATTGTTTTTCATAAAATAAAACTTGTCAGGCGTCACTTACGCATTAATTCTGGAAATCTCCTTCTGATCTGAATGTTGAGAGAACTTTTCAGTAAAAGAGTATTTCCCTTTAATAATCCGTGCAACGAAGGCCAAGCTAAAGACATTAAACTTCATATGAAAGGTTTACATTCTCAATGTCCCCATGTTTGACCGTGGCGACAAAATTGCGACAAAGAATATGGTAGTACCAAGAAACGGGACCCATATTCGTGGATGAATATTTGCATTCGCCGAAGTTCGCGCGGGGTCATATGTGGAGTAAGATGGGAATTATGCGTCGGAGACGAGAAGGCAGCATGGCATACTATCGTTCTAATGAAACGGTTCGGATGTTTGCGCACCTGCGGTGTTGTCACACGGCTTCCTGCCAGTGGCGCCGACTCCATGGGGCCTGAGGGGGCCCGAGCCCCCTCAATAATTCAAGAAAATAATTAAGTTATGTTATGCTTTGTGAAATCACAGAAATATATTGGTAATTTTTATTTCCCATGCTTGACGATAGTTACCTTTTAAAAACAATTCAACAATGTATTAAAACAAATAATTATAAGGTTAAGCTGGTTAACTGAATCAGGTGGTGTGAATCATGATAGTGTTCACACTTCTACTACTACTACTGTACTACAACTCACGCGCACGCATTGGTCCGGGCCATCACACTGCCGTTCTCTTTACGCCTCCGAACACAAGGCCTGCTTAACTACTGCCATGTGTTGCAGCGGAAAGGAAGAAGTCGCTCCCTCGTTCGAGACGGCTTAGGCAAGGTTACCGATTCCTTGAACCACTGCTGAATCTCTGAATCTATTATTCGACTCTTAAGGGAGTCAAAACTTCGAGAGAACCCTTCTCGGAAATCTTGGTGTTGCTTTCTTTCCCCTTCAAGGAAATTTCCTTCGAATTTCCTTTATAGTTTCTTCCCTTAGATCACAGATATACGTAAACAGATGTTACCGTTGATAGACCTCACTGCTGCCCCAATATTATCTTTGACCACTGACGTCACACTGTTTACGTTAGCAACTACGTACCCATTCGCTGACTGGTTTTCACCCATTGTCCCAAGTAGCGCATACGCACTGAAAATAATTAGGCGTGTCATACTGTGGTCTACAGTAAGTTCCCCATGACTTCCCATTAATAATTTTAGATGTTGGAACGGTTATTTTGCCCTCAGTAACACGTCAACTGTATGTACACTGCCACCGCTAAATACTTAAAAAAAACGTCAATTAGCTAACTAACATTTAAACAGTCACAATTAATTTAAAACAGCTGTAAAGCGTATTGTGCTTATACACATTACCCCATAGTCCCTTTCATCAAGCTAACTATTGTAAACATTACAAAATATTCCAATAGTTGATTTTTCAAATACTATTTAACACTTGAAAAGAGAACTATTTTCAGGCGGTGGGGATATTTGCGCGAGAATTCCCGTTGAAGTGTAGTATCCGGTCGGAAATAATAATATTCATCTTAGAAAGTCCAATAACATAAAGTATACTATCGTAAAAAGCTTTCTCTAATAAGTTAAAACAGGTTATTTGATTAAATAAATTCTACATAAAGGCAACAATGAACTCAACTCCCAGTTTTTTACCCGTAAAGACAATAAACGTCCTCTCAATAAAGATGCCGCGCTCAATAAGAGGTGATAGAGTTTCACTATTTCTTATGTACGCCCATGAAGCCATAAAACAACGATTCAGATAATCTCTTTACCAATTTTCGGGGAAGCTAAAGCTAGGATAAAACTCTCCTCGGAAGAAAAAGTAAATTCATGTGCAGTACCTGTTCGGAATTCCCTACTCGGTATTTAAGCACGATATGCATATTAAAGACTTGGGTAAATAAGTCATGCATCCTAATGAGAGTTTATATGGTTGAAAGCTATTTTTGTGCGATAAAATACTGGTTACTTTCAAAACTTCCCCTGCTAAATACTTATAAAAAAGTCAATTAATCAAATAAATTAATAAATTTAAATGGTTTAAATTTACTTAATAAATAATAGTGACCCATATTGTGCTTTTATTCATTACCTTCCCTTCAGATCTTCAGCAGAGATAACGCTTAAGCAAATGGACCACAGAACAAATAGAGTCGCAATTAATTATGAAAACGTGTATATTCAGAGGCCTACCTCACTCTAACCAATGGGGATTTCGAAACAAACACCTGATTATTCCTCCATTTATCAGCTTTCGCTTTATATTTAAATTTCCTTTCGATTTGCACATAAATCTCTTCAAATCCCTGGCGAGTAGCATAAAAACGAAACACCGAAACTCAATTTAAAACAACGCAGGTTACACTTTATTTTCCGCCGATCCCGATCTACTAATGATATGGACTTATTTATCATTGAAAAGCGATTTACGATTTCCCGAAGACCAATAAACAGAGATTTACAGGTTCAAGCATCTTTAAAATTATTCATTTTACCTTTTAGCACCTAATTTAGAACTTCGAAAATATGTTAACCTAAAAAATGAATGCCTCAAGGGAGATGTTTTGTTTAATTTAAGAAGGAACGATATCCTATGTAGGGCATTAATATTATTTTCCATAGCCAGTACGTCCAAAAAAATCAATAGATAATAATAATCATATCATATTTTTCTCTAACATACTGTTAGGGAAAAATATGATATGATTTTCCGTAATGCCGTTTGACATTGAGGGAGAAGACACTTTATTAGTCGGCGAAAAACTGGACTACATATTGTCAGTGGATGACACGCGGGGAAAGCAGATATCATTCACTCACTTGGAAACAAGAACCGTGCTTGGTATCTTTATAAATCTTTCCCGAACGAGGAAACTCGAACTACATACACTAACCTTTGTCGCTGTTCCAAAACGCTAATTCGCCGTGATCACAAGGAGTATGTTCAGGGCATGTGTTCATCCATTTCCTCCAACCCAAGAAAATTCTGGTCCTTTGTGAATAGTCGCCGAAAGTCTCCACGCATCCCCCTTCACGTGACCTATAACAATCTCGAGGCTGTGGGTCCAGATAGACCAAACTTATTCAATCAATTCTTTACTGATTGCTTAGCTCCTTCATCTACTCTCTCTAATAAAATTGATAACATCCCCACGCCAATTCGTGACCATTGTCTATCTAACGTTATCACTGATCCCAAAGAAGTATTTGAGTATCTCTCCAAAATCCCTCTCCATCGTGCCCCTGGTCCCAATGGTTTGAGCCCCAAACTAATTAGACATTGCGCATCCTCCCTCTCTCTTCCATTGAGCCTCCTACTGAACCGTTGCTTTTCCCTCGGCACCATCCCCTCCCAATGGAAAATTGCCAACATCATTCCCATACATAAAAATGGCCCTAAAGATGAAGTCTCATACTACCGCCCAATATCGATACTTCCGATACTATCTTCAGTTTGTGAAAGGATTATTCTCAACAGGCTCTACTACTTCACTTCTCCTTTTTTATCAAATAATCAGCATGGTTTCCTTCCGGGACGCTCCTGCCTGACCAACTTAGCTCTTTTTCAGCATCATGCAGTCGTTTCCATCTCCAATAAAGCTCAACTTGACGCAATATTCTTAGATTTCTCGAAAGCTTTCGACTCTCTTGACCACTCTCTTCTCCTTCACAAACTCTCTCATCGCTTTAACCTGCATGGAAATTTTCTAAACCTAGTGGACTCTTTCCTCAACAATAGATGCCAGCGTGTAATACTTCCTGGCTGCTCATCCCAATGGTCACCCACAACAGCCGGAGTACCTCAGGGAAGTGTACTCGGGCCATATTTATTTAATCTTTTCATTGACGATCTGGCCTCCCTTGTACATCCCTCTCAAGCCCATACCCTTTTTTACGCAGATGACTGCAAAATTTTTAAGCAAATTAACAATATCGCAGACTGCCATAACCTACAGGATGCATTGAACAAGGTTTCAGAGTGGTGCAACACCTGGAATCTCCGCCTAAACGCTAATAAATGCAACATAATTTCCATTTCGCTAAAAAAGTCCCCTTATGATTTCAGGTACAGTTTAAACTCCCTTCCCCTCAGACGAGTCTCCACCATCAAAGACTTAGGTGTCTTAATGGATCAAAAATTAAATTACTGTGAGCATACTACAAAAATTAAAAACAAATCTATGTCTCTCCTTGGCCTCCTCTACCGCTTCTCAGAAATTGCAGACCCTATAGCATTACGCGCATATTTTTCAACTATTGTCATTCCCGTTATAATGTATTGCTCCCCCATTTGGACAATCTCAGCCCCATCCAATGTTTTGGCTCTTAAAAGTGTGACAAATTTTTTCGCTAATATAGTTAAGTGCAGAGCCCCTCATCTTCGTAATATGTCCGCTGATTCTGTTTTGCACACTCTCTCTATATCTAATATTCCAAATTTAATCTTAAAATATGATTTAAAACTAATACATAGCATTCTAAACTCTTCCATAGACTGTCCCGATCTCGTCTCCAATCTAAACTTTAAAGTTCCATGCAGACCCACTCGAACGCATTCGCTCCTCCATGTGCCCATTCCCAGATTGTCACTAACCAATCGTTCCATCCTCTCCCGCCTCTCTTCCCTCATAAATTCCCTTCCAGATCACATTGACCCGTTCTCCATTCCAAACCACTCCTTTACAAACCGCGCTCTTTCCTACCTTAATGTAAGCTCTTAAGGTCAAAGAGCTTCTTACTTCAATGTATTGTTATTTATTTAAATTAATTATGTTTGATTGTGTTTGTGCTTTTATGTTTGTTATACTGTGCCACTATAAAATGGCAAACTATGCTGTATGTGGACAATTTGATAAATAAATAAATAAAAAATAAAAGATATGGATACTAGGCAGCGGATACAAAAAAATTTAGGCAACTTTTACAAAACAAATAATCGTGTGGTTCATGATTTCCTCAACTAGGCATAAATTTGAAAAATATGCTGCTTAAGAAAATTGGCTTCAACTTTTAAGAAAGGTAAAGGCAATCAGTTGCCATGTCATCTAATCCTGGTGAACTAATTAACTATTCCATTATATCATGTTATCACATGTTTATTGTGGGGGATTCCTTAACCCTTCATCTCCATTAGTGCAATTTACTATTGTGTAACGAAGCGAGGGTCGACGTTTACTTTTACACCATTTATTGCGGATTAGAGGTAACTATTATTCAGTAAAAAGGAACTTACACTAAGGTAACACCCGCTGATTATAGTAAGGAGCGGCATTTTGTGATTGAATTCCCCTCATACGACTTGCTTATCCGAAATTCTTGAAATTTTAGAATTAAAATCTGGGTGAAAAAATCCTAAAAAAAAACTAGATGGGCTTTTTCGTGAAAATGTCAACTTTTTATCTCAAATTAAAATTTAGGCGGGAAACATTTTATCTCGATAAATCAACACCAAAATTGTTGAATTTTTTGAAATAAGTATTTGAAACATTATTCAGAGCCTTATGAAAAAGTTTTCACATTATACTTAGGTTCACAGAGTTTGAAGATGTTTGAAATCAAGGCACTGAGGAGATTGACCTGGCAGTAATTCCGTCACATGATAACTTAGGAATCTTTAGAAGGTATTTCGATAATAATTTTGTTTCTGTATATGAGCATCACATTCGTAAATATTTTTTTTTGTATTTTACAATTTTATCGAAATATCCTATAGCATCGTTTTTTCTAAAGGTAATTGCGTCACAAATAGAATTGCCCAGATACGAAAAATAAATAAATTCGTAAGCCACAGCAATGGTGTATGGGTTATTTTAAACATAATTATTCTATCACTATTATCGTAACGCAAACCCCAAATAACATCAGCCGATGTACTCGACTAGTTTAACTTATCCCACACCCATAAGCATGAATGTATTTCAAGACACCTACGGCGAAATACCCATACCGCCGAGTTGCGTTAATTCCATTAAATCCTGTTTCCAATATCCAAGCCATTCCAACTCGAAGCTGATATGGTTTTCCCCGGAGGGCTAATGTTCTGACAGATGTTTGCATACCCCTTCCAAACCCGTCACTCAAGGAGAAATATTCCCACCATATGATCATGCTCGTATAAAATTCCATCCCAAGCCTGCCAAAAATGAAATTTCAATCCGACGAGGTAAGTGAAATCTCGTTTCCCCCGGTAATTCCATCGCATTGCTATCCCCGGCTTATGACTATATTTATGGCTCCTGGATTCCAAATTCTTTGAGACTGGAGAAGCTCGAATACATAAAATCGACTTCTCTAACACCGGAATCGTTCAGTCAGACCCGAAATCCCAGTTTCTTAAAAGAATATGGCAAAAGAAAGGGAGGAATGAGTTACAGGGATAAAAAATCTTCCGAATCCAGCCATATTCTATCTCGTAATTTAAAATGAGAAAAACGCAAATGATGTCGCCCGAAATAGCATGAGTTTGTGACGCCAAATAAGTGAAGGTTCATTTTCCGCTGAAAGTGAACCTTTAATTAATGGAAGGAATCGCTCATTTTGAGTTTAAACAATAATAAATGACTTAAGGCCCATGTGATAGGCCAAGGAGAAACTGGGTAGTAGTGACCCTCTCGGGATGAGCTCGTGACGTCATCATATTAACTGCGAACGCCGTTGATTTTTTAGCTGCGAAGAGCTAGAGAAAAAAAGAGAGCTAGGCTACGGATCGAAAAATGAAGAAATGGCGATTGTGATTGTCTGCAACAATAATGCTAAATTAAACGAGAGATTTGAGCGAGTAACAACAATACTATTACGCAATCTCATCCATTTTGAGATTTTTTCAAGCAATTCGCACATATTCTTCCAACCTTAATTATTTAAAAATACAAAGTATGACAAAAATGTCAAAAATGTTGCATACCCAAGAAAATTCATTTTCATGGTCACTGCACAGCGCATTAAAATATTTTTTTGCGTTGCCATAGCTCAGTGGCTAAGGAGCCGTGACCCCATGTTTAGGAGCAAAAAAAATGATTAAAATGTCTCCTATACCACCTCTTGAAGCATTGCAGATTCCTCCTGAAACACCCTGTATTTAAAATCACTTATTATAGCTCCTTGCTACAAGATCACTACTTTAATATCGGGAAAGGGAGATACCTAAAAGGTCACCCAATGAATTTTTGAATCTGGAACCCACGCTAGTCTGGGTAGGCATGAAAGCTCTTCTATATAACAAAGAACCTTAGAGAGAAAATTGTGCACCGCGCCGAGGCCATACAGGGCCTCGATTCCTTTTTACACTTCATTTGACCTAGTTAGTGAGGTTCCCCGTTTTCAACTCCGCCTGTTCCATTGAATTTCTTATCTGCGTGAAAACGTTACCGTTTGCCACTAGCCGTGAAATCAACGGACGCCACTCTTGAAATCAAAGGGAAAGCGATTGCTCGAGTGAAGAAGACAGATTTCTTCGGCGCGGCTGAGAAATACAGAATCACCAATTTCTCACTAATGGTTTAGAAACCATGGTAATATTTTTCAATGCTGTTGATGGGGGTAATATGAACTTTTCGTGGCTGAGGAAAGAATTGATCATGTTCGTGAGATACAATGAATGGCTATCATGGGTTGGCTGATATATGCAGCGTGGTAGTTTACCGGGATTAGAGATGAATCTGCATTAATATGTTAACTAATACGCACTTGTTAATCAATAAATAGTTGAAGTACAGATAGCTGTCTTCATATTTTAAATAAACTACTACTCGTTCCTTCATTCAGGTAAGATACTTAATTCACTCGTTTTTTTACAGTAGTTTTATCTCCATAGCATTTTAACTCCACCGGAGGTTCCTAACGCACCACGTAAATCTTGATCTCATTAACTACTTCTTTCACCCAGGAAAGAGTTCCTTTTCATCAACATAAAACCTTTGATTTCAAACTCAGCAGTGCTGGAACAGCAAAATCAGAATTCTGCTGGCGCATGATTTGACAATAATCTCCCATTTCATTTGTACTATGACAAATTCTAATGAAGTATTAGGTATTCGATAGGGCGATCTCAGAAAAACGAGGCTAGGAGAAGATAAAATATAGAACACAGTAAAGTTGAGTCGAAAAGAGTGAATATTTAGTATATAATTTATCACAATAAAGAGCAAAAATATAAAACGTGCAATTGAGCAACTTTATCATAAAATTAATTCGGCAATTATTGCGCATTTTAACAACCAGAAATGTAGGTATGAGATAAAAATATCCGTCATATAATATAATTCAAGAAATGGAGGACATTACTAAAAAAACTAAGCCATCTTACAATAAATTAATCGTGAAAGATTACGTCACAAAATATTGCGACTGCTTACTTTGTGCAAGTGAGCATCGACGATTTCCATCTATTTACAACCTTTATGTTTACCTATTTCTTACTTATACACATTTCGTACTTATATATATAATTTACTTATAATATATCATGCCGAAGTAGGGGGTAAAAGAATGCTAGTTTAGAATGAAGGAACGATGGATAGTGTCAATATATAGTCTGATTGAAATAAAAACACCGTAAACTACCACCACTATCTATGAATGTTATTAGGACATACGGACTGAGAGGCATAAAGCCTACCGCGCACGAGAAGATACGGAGGGACGCGAATGAGCCGTGAAGTTTTTTTTTTTATAATTACGGTAGCTTGATAAAAAAAGTGTGGAGAGAGATAGAAAAAATAAACAATTCTAAAAAATGGGAAAGGCCAAGATGAGATGAGGGAACGGGAATGAGATTTAATTTTCCTCGATTCGGCTCAAATTAGGCCACAATGATTCTCATAACGAGGGAGAATTTCCACCGCGTGGCCGTTTTATTTATTTTTCCGCCTGCAAGAAAAAATAATACCCGCTCCCCTCAATTATCGACTCGAGGGACGTTAGGAGCAGCGGTCCTGTGGTTAAAACTGGTCCCAGTAGAATGAGGGAGCGATCTCAACGTTCGTTTTTACGTCAGACTTGGCGAGAGAAAACTGAAATAACACAATAAAACTCCTAAATAAATACCCTCGACCCGAGCAGCAATCAATATCCCAAGAACATTCAGACAACATTGTCGGAGTTAACATATGACATCCGTGCAATATCCATTCTAATCCAATTAATGTTGCGTAGATATCTGTCAAATATCCAAAGGACGTTGCAAGGATGTCCAACTTTTTATATGGAGGAGATATTTTGTTGAGCGGATAGATATGCGAATACATTTTTCCCCTTAACCTAAAAAGGACTTAAATATACGCCGGTCGTAATTTCGTTGGATCGTTTCCTTTTTATGTCCAAATAATAATAAAACATCTCTTAGATATCTTCATAACATTAAATGAGTAGATAATGGGTGTGCTGATTGAGTTTTGATAATCTCTGGACGCACAGAGAAAATATTTATGCTCTTCAATTCTGTAAAGAGCCTATAATAATAATAGTAATAGTAGCCAAGCCAAGCGGAGTTTTCTTAAGTAGTGTTGATCCGAGCTCCCTGCCAATCATCTGTCTTCTAGGGGTTTCTGCAATTGGGTGGTTTCTTACACTATGGTTGACTTCTCCCTTGAAATTTTCGTCCGAGCATTGCGGGGGTTAGGTGGGTAAGGGAACATGGGAAGGGTTTATGGCATATTTGGGAGTTTTATGTTTAGATTTGGTTGGAATTACATAATCCCATAGATTCTTAAGTAGTTCATTATTAGTTTTGCTAAAAGAATATTGAAATGTTTCGACTGCAGCATTTAGAAAAGTTAAAATGGGAGTGATTTTAAATCATTTCTAATTTGGCGGTTGCTAATAAACCATGGGGCACCTATTATTTTCCTAATTATTTTGTTTTCACATGTCTGAATGCGTGTCAAGTGCGTTGCAGCGACATGAAGCCAAACTGAAGAGGCGTACGATAGAAGCGGTTTAATGGACGAATTGTATAATTTAAGCTTGGTTTTGTCTTCAGACACAAATGTTATTGCACGGGTTTGAGGTAAATTTTCTCTGTCGACAAATAATGATGAATTTCCAAAGAAATGAACCCACTCTAACATCTCTAAGTTTCACGAACGCTCCGAGTCCAAAAAAAAAACTATCGATGCAATTGGAAGTCGAAAGAGTTCCCGAATAATGCTCGGGTACTGAAAATATAAGCATCCAGGTATTTGAGAATTCCCCAACGCGTCTTCCGAGAAGTCAGGGCATATTTTTAGGTATCGATTTGACCTACTATCCATGGTTATCTTGTGTTGCTGGATGAATAACATATCTGCGCAAGAATGAATCTCGAAATTACATGCCGATATCGTATTGAGCTCGTTTCAATTTTATCGACGCCTTAATTTAGCTTCTGAAGGCTACATTCCTCTGAAGATACCTTATGAGTGAACTGTGAATGCAAATTTTTTGCAATTTTTTTTAGTTTTCCTTTCCCCACTATGCACAATTACTGGCCCACAGTACTTCAAAATTTCTAGGTATATATCTTATTTCAGGTACGCAGATTCAGATGCATTCCTTGGCGAGCTGTTCATGCACATTAAATTAATGAAAACTGATTACCGCTGTGGCACTAATGTAGTGCATATTGCGGATCACCGACATTTTAATGTAGGATGACACAAAAACTTTACGAAAAAGATGCACCAGTTACGCACTACAATAATTTCCTATGCTATGCCTATACTACCCTAACACTAAAAACAAATTTTCATCTTGTTGAAGTCTTTGAGAAGATAAACCTATATTCCTCTAAATTATTTATTCAATTATTACATGTAAAGCAAATGATTAGTATAAATTTTTTGGTTGAACAGCAAACGAGAAGGAATTATTCCTTGAAATTAATTGCTATAGTTCATCGAATGATAAATCAATTATGTAATTATTGGCACAAAAACACTTTTTCCATTCCATCTCGGACTAAGGACAAGCTGGGTAGTTCAGCAATAAGATGACACATGCTGTTGAAACGACAATGAAGCAAGAGCACAAATTTAAAGAAGAATCAATATGCTCAAGTTCCATCGAAAATGTATTTCCACAAAATATGCTTTCATCTCGAAGTATACATAATAGGTGAAGAGTTTTTAAAATTACCAGAGCCAGGGCAAAATTACCATAAAGTTTTAAATTAACCAGAGCACAAGGCGAACGCCTGAGTTATGTTTTTAACACCGACGTAATTATCCGATGCCATTCCGGACAACTCTCCCGGATCAACCCAAACAAGCCAAACCCTTGCCCATGCCTGTCCATCAGCCTCGCTCAACTTTTGTTCCCGCGTCATAGCTGGCCTAGAGAGGCCATTAGCCGCTCCTCTCCAACACGTCTCGCCCATGACTTATTTAGCCGGACACATAAACCCGCAAATATTTGACCTCAGAGTGGCGTTTCACGGTCGCCTCGTATAGTCCCGACCGCAGAGGAAATGGTCATTCCTGAGGGGTGCCGACAGCTGAAGTCAAAAGGGACCCATTTTCATGGGAGTAACAGAAAAAATTGATTTTAGTACAGGGGTCAAGATAGGGCCAATCATAATTCGTCGTTTTCTTCATTGTGCATTCTCAGGTGATATAACAAAAACAATTCAATTTAAATTTTAGGAATAGACATGTTTTTCTTCATCATTCATGTTTGAATACCAAATAGTATTAACGCTCCTTCTTCGTTCTTATGAACCTTGGTAGATGAATATATATACTTTACTTTTCCAAGATTATCGAAAGCTAACAGATAAGTAAATACATTTATTTAATAAAAAATACTTAAAATTTCAATATGGTAGCGCGAGTTACAAACTCACATGTGATGATAAAACAGTAGGATCGGTTGAGCCGTAATGATGCATTCTCTGAATAACTGCCGATGTTTCGTAAACTAATTTTGTTTCAAATTCTTAGAACCATTATTGCTAAATATATTCAAATAAATACTTGCAATTTTCCACGATTATGAACTTCATTACGACCAATATTACCACATCATTTCAAGATGTAGTAACATGAAACATAGTTCGTAATAAATTCTTTAAACGTGGAAAATTGCAAATATTTATTTCTATTTGGAAAAATTCTACTCTGTCACGCTTCTTTCTTCGGATTTTACTCATTATCAATAACTCAAGTCATAAAGGAAGACAGATGAAGATTTACGAAACAAACTTGGCTAGGAAATTCTAAATTCAGTTCCAATCGGGAACATATTTAAAGTGGAGAAAAGCATTTTTTTTTACCTCAAATTGCCTCCCAAGTTCAAGTACTTACCCAAGTCTGTTTCCTTCAACCTTCAAAATCCGAATGACATAAGCTTACGCACCAAAATTTTCTTTATGCAGGCCAGCAGCAACATGCAAGTCACGCATCCGTCATACGTCTCGCTCGCGTCTCAATTTCCAAGCAATAAAAATTTCTTAATTTGAATTAAAATTTCTTAATTTCGTAAGTTACAAACTTTTAATACGTTACGGTAAAAGACAAAATACAAGCTATTGAGCGGTATTTAAGCTTCCTCTGCATAATAATCACGGTTTCGCAAACCGACTTCTTTCATATTCAAGAACCATTATTTTTAACTTTCAGTCATAAAGCGCCGAAAAAAATTTACGAAACACTTGGCTAGGAAGTATTTATTTAATTCCAATCGAGAAATTATTTAAAAAGAAGCAAAGAATACCTTTTTACCTCAAAATTTCCCCGCAAGTTAAAATGCGAACCCAATTTTGTTTCCTTCAACCTTGAAAATCCGAATGACATGACCTTACACCCTAAAAAATTTGCTCCATCACCCAGCAGCAACTTGCAGGTCACGCATCCGTCACACCTCTTCCTCGTGCCTCACGCAGCCGCCCGCGTGAACACGTTAATTTCGACCTAGAGATGCCATTCCGTCGACGTCTCTCACATCGCAAGCTCTGTCACGGTAGAAACGAGATGAAAAGGCAAAAGAAAGGAAAAGAAAGGCGGTAAGGAGGAAGGATGAGACTCGGAAGACTATGAAGGATACGGAGAAGCATCGAGGAACGGATACACTATGGATAGCGGAAAGCGAGGGAAGCGTTTTTGCGAGACCAAGGTATACGGGTTGTGAGGTCTAAAGGGAGGGACATTTCAAGATATTTCCGCCACAGGGACTCAATTTTGGAATTGGAACGCTCCCGACGGGCCAATCACCGGTGTGCGATCGAAACAGGTTTGCCAGCCGGCGGGGGTGGAGAGAGGAAGTCAGAGCGGGGGTAGTTTTTTTTAAGGGGGGGGGGGGGTAGGGGAGTGAGAGGGGGGGTACGGTGTTTTGCGGTGATGAAAAGGTTTTGACGGGGTTTTGGATGAGATAGGAATGGGATAGGAAACTCGAGGGGACATTGGAGAGGCGAGATTCTGACGCAGGCGCCCCAGTAAGGAGACCTCTTTTCAGACTGTCTTGACCACCAGGCAAAAGGAGAATCTGATTTCACGTCAGTTCAGATCATCGAGGGTGACATTTTAATTTCGATATCCGACGTTCAAGTCTTTCATGAATGCGGCGGGACTCCTTGAAAATCTGCGGTGACGAACGAATTTCATGACCAGCAGGGAATTTCAATATTACCCATCAAATAGAATCGGAGCAGACAGTTTGATTTTATAATAAAATGGTCAGTTTTTAAAATCAATCTGAAATTCTCCACACCATTTTAGATTTTAAACCTGATAGATATCTACAGAAACATTTCATAAAATGCTGCATCCTAGGTTAATTTTGAAACCGGATCAAATGCCTGGGAGGTATTTTCTTTGTTATTTTTCTACTGTGATTTCACTCAATATTTTTTGAATCATCAATACTTGAAGGCATCCAATTCCGTACTATGCCACGAGGATACTTAAATAATACTTGTATTGAATAGAGAGCAGCCATGTTTCGGTTAAGTAGCAGAAAGTAGAGTTGAAAAAAATACGACTTTGGTATGGAATATTTCAAGCGATAATGAAGGAATAAAGTAGGGTCACCGAATACTCCTCTCGAACGGGAGAAATTGGGGAGCTAATGTTAAAATGCACTAGGGAAGAAGGTGAATCAATAAGTTTCAGAAGAAAGGTAGGTATGATGTATCGAGTTTACTAGAATGGATTTGAATTTGAATGAAAATTAATTAAAATTTAAAATATTTTATCTCTCGGAGAAATTATCGCATGATTTTTTCAATAGAAGTACACTTTCCAAAGAGCCCAGCTCATTTTAAAAATTACACAGAGCTAAATTCAGCTTGATTCAGCTTCTCCAATACCACGTTCTCGAATCAATTTATATACATCCGGTGAGAAGTTCCACTAATGAACTCCGCAAAAACGTGGGAGTATTAAAATAAATTGCAGATTCTCCGTACACTCACCATCACCTTCGTTAAGCCTAAGGCAAATTAATGGTTCCCGAAGATAATGTTATCGAAGGAATAGCTCCTTTGTTAAATCCACAAACTGTAAACGATACGATCAGAAAACCTTTTCCGCTTTTTCCGTATACAATTCTGCGGCCTTACTGCAACTGCTTACAGCTACTGCAACCTCTTAATCAGTCGACGAATAAAAAAAATCATGGTCTAATATCTTCAAAAAATTAATGAATCTAGACAATTAAATTCTTTGATACAAGATTATGAGCTCTTACTTCACGGGATCGCGAATTGAAAACAAACTCTCTATTTGCAGTCAGATATTTCTTTTCCATTTCCTGTCAAATAACATATAATATTTATTGAGGTAGTAATTTATCAGATAGATGGCAGGCGAACTTTTGCGCTAGAGTTTGAATGAGGGCTTATTTTTTTGTCTATCAGGGAGAAATTTTTATTACTAGAAGCTTTTAAAGTTGTGAATGTTAAGGGAAAATTTAATATTAACAAAAGATTTAAATGAAAAATTGGATTATTATGATACAGGTTACAATTTTTATTTGTAAAGAATATCTTTCTATTTCGGGGAGATATTTTAAAATTTCCATTGAAAAAATTTGAATTTTAGTTGAGGGTACGAGCAGTTAAAGTTTTGTGTTCACTGATAAAGAAATCTCAGATTTACAACATTGAAAATAATAATTACAAAATTATGGAAAATAATACTTTTCGAACGCAGGCAAGAGGATTAATTGAATACAATATATATCGATTCCTCCCCAAAAATAGCATGAAATATATTAATTTAAGGGTCAAGATATATTCACCGTTTTTTTAACAATGTTTAAACAGTCCATCAAAAAGCTAGTGAGATCATTCATTCGATTCCATTGAAGAGTACGCAGTCCTTTAGAATGGTCAACCCGAATTCTATTTTCCGCCTCCATGGTCCCCTCTCGGACTAGTTTCTATCTCTCCTCGTCCACCATTACCGTGAAGAGCGAGGAGGCACACGAGAGCGAGACATCCAAGAAAAGGGACGAACATATAGTCCTCGCGCATAAACGCTGAGAGGCTAATGTCTAGTCATTCAGAAGACCATGGTTGTGCGCAGGAATCCGCATCGTTATCAACTCCAGCGAGGCGCCTGGGACGAGGCATCTGGACAAAAGGGTGAAGAGAGGGTATTCTGCGAAGCCATTTAGTGACGCGTGTAGATTCTCTAGTTTTCGCGACGGTCATGTTGCGCCGCCTCTCGCTGACTAGGAGAACGGCTGGATGTTCCATTAATCCGGGGGAGTTCATACCACGGCGTCCGATGCTATGAGCGACGTGGAGCAGAATTTCCCAATAAGCCTTCCCCCCTCCCTCCCACACCGCCCTCCTTCCATTAACGGTGGGTGGAAAAAAAAAAAGAAAAACGAAAAGAAATCGCGCACGCTCGTCGTAATTAGTTTTTAAAGCTTTTTGGCTCGCGATAAAATTGGCTCTTTCCGAAGCAAGGTCGCAGTGGGGAAAAAATAGCACTCTTAGTCAAGTATATGGACGTTAGTCATCTCTTTCCCATAAAATGGGATACATTGTCAATGAGGTCTCCAATGCCAATTCATCCCCAAAAAGGTCAGCGTAATCTCTTTTTTATGAATACGTAGAGACCATCAATGAAAGGCTATAATATTTCCGAAGGCAATAAAAAAATACGACACATTCTCATATTTTGCTACCCTCATGTGAAAGTATAGGATTTGATGCTTTAAATATTGCTAACTAAAAGAACATGGAGTGAAAACACAATAAACAACATAACTAAGAAAATACAAGGCATTTGATCCGATTTAAAAATTTACCCAGAATGCAGATTTTCCCGAGATGTTTCTGTAAGTACCTAACAGGTTTAAAAGTTAGAAGAGGATGGCTAAAGTTAGGCTAATTTTAAAGAACTGAACATTTTAATCAACTGTTATACTCATTCTTCTTACTACAAATTCATCATAAAATATGATAGGTTAATTTCGTGCGCTCCGTGCTTGCATTGTGCTCTGATGGTACTCAATACCAAAGTTGAAAAAGCACGTCATATCTTAATATATTCTACAGCGACCAATGATTGCGACTATCTACAAAAAATAATGAGGGAATGAAAATTATTCACTAATGTGTAGTGTGGAATATGTAGATAATATACTGTATAAAAAGGCACTAGTTGCGCCACTCAATTTATTTAAGTATTATTATGTCCTTTCTATGATGTTATAAACAAAAGGAGACATGCGAGGAATCTCAAAAAAGGAAGCCTCATGAGGCATTAATTCTGCCAGGTAAGATCTAATGCCTGCTATTAGTAATCCCAAGAAGCCACACCCACGAATAGAATGAATTATAAGAACAAATGCTTGGAATATAAAATGGAATTACTGTGAGCAAACGATTATTCTAAAGTAAACCATTTGCCGAGGCACCTTAAAATAATTAAATAAAAACCCTATTCTTAGTTTTATCTAGTAAAATCAAAATATGTGTACGCAGTACCTAGAACTTCTGCGATTTAAGGTTCCATTCTACAAATTCCTTCTAATAGAAGTATCACCTCGCAAATATTTACAGGTAAACAAAAAGGCCACCGTATGTAAGCTATCTGTTTATTTATTTCCCATTAATAAATACAATTACTACGGTGAATTTTCGTGCGAGCCAGACATAATTATATTAGAATTCCTAGATGGCTTTGCACTCTTATCTTTGCTTTTCGATTTTCAACTGTCTTGTTCAAAAACAAAATTAGGGAAACAGTTTGTATTAAACTTCATAAAAGAAAGATACTCATCTTAAAATAAGGACTAAAATGATTGGGAAGGCTTGATGATTGACCACGCTATCAATCGTTAAGATCTCTTTCGCCTGACTAAAATTTATTACGCAAGTTAAAGATCGAGTGAAGAATAAGGTGAAATACATTGCTAAAAATTTCAATGTGCATAATGAAAACAAGGATTAAGAATATGTATCTGGGCTCGCCAGTTTAGTTTAAAACTCTTAGCAAAATGTCCAATAATTAGATAATACAATACTGAATAGGAATACCTAAGACTACTGTAATTTGATTCTGCTCCAATGGTTTTTAGTATCTAATCCAATATACAGAGAACCTTAATCTTAGTAACTTTAAACGTCCATTAAATGCGGAACTTTTGGCGAGCTTTAAACACATTATCTAAATGATATAATTTTAGTACATAAGGATTCGCATATTCATCGATTCTTGGAAAGATTTTCGCAGCTCGGCTTAAGAAATGCAAAAGTTCACAAAAATTCATCGAAGATTTATACCCCAAATACTTGCAAGTCTCATGATGGAACGTTCATGAATAGGATGCAATGACAAATCAATTGACAGCTGAAAGCATTCTATGGATTCATAGCTATCCTTTCCATAAATAATTTCAGCTTCAAAGCAGAGTGTACCTCAGCCTTATGCCCTTTCCTTTCAAATTTTTACGAACAGATAATCCGACTCATCGCTAATGACTCAATGGATTCCTACGACAATACGGTAACCCTCATGATTAATTGCACAGCATCCGATTTATTCATGCGATGGCTGAGTGAATAGCAAGGTCAGGGATGAAAGAGATCGTTACATTAGGAAAATCATGAATTGAAAGGATTAGCTAAGCTTTCAACGGACAGAAAATAGAGTTGCCAGTTGAAAATTAATTCACAGAAGACCAGATAAATTATTGACTATCAATATTACGTTGACCTGAGTCAGTTCAAAATAATATTTCTATACAATAAGCATATAATCTAAAGTTGCGATCGCAAAAAATATTCTGATTGCATTGAATTTTCAACTGAAAATCATAAGTGTTAACGTATAGAATTATATTCTTACAATACATATTTATATCCGTTAAAGCGAAAGAGAATTGTCGTTTCTAGAGATTATTTGAGACAATTATATCGATCTATTTTTCTCAACATCCTTCTTCTCGGATAAATTTTCGACAGAGATAGAAATCTTTAGGTAAACGCAAGTAATATCTTCAATAATATCTACATTATATTCCATTGAAATAAAAATACAACATTACCAGCAAACATGGTATGTTGTAACGGATGGAGATCCTGGACATCACAAGGAACAAGGAAAGTGAGGTCTATTAACAACAGAGTTATAAACGATTTAAGTTTTTCCTGGTGAATACTTCTGACAAATGTTTCTCGGGTTTGCATCCAGGTTAAAGCTTTTATGTAAGCCGACGTTTCGGAAGACGACTTGTCTTCCATCCTCAAGGCTGTGTTACTTGAATGAAGTTCAATTTCACACTGAACAGGATCGACCGTTTACGGAGACAACAATACGGCTCAGGTGTCGTCCGATTGGCTGTAGGTCTTTTGAAATTCTTCACGTTTAACCCTTATGTTTTTCATACAGCTGAATACAGGTCTCCATGTAGTGCTTAGATGAAAGCCGGTGTCCCGATTGAAATTTTTGGGATTGAGGCGGATCTCTATTGCTTCCTTAACTACGCGGTCCCAGTAACGTTGAGCATGGCAAAGGATTTTGGTGTCGTCCCATTTAATAGCATGGTCTTCATTAATGCTGTGTTCCGCCACGGCCGACTTTTCTGGTTGTGCTAATCTGAAAAATCTCCGGTGTTCTTTCAGCCTCGTCTCCGAACGATTGACCTTTTTATGACACTGCAGATTGAGTGAATGCGAGGATTGTGATAATTAGTACATAAAATAAATCTTGAGGCGCATTGTGAAGGCTTCCTTTAAAACGTATAACGTAATTAAGGGATTCATTATGTCGCCCTCTTCCGAAAACTCTACCCTCCTCCTTGGAAGATGCGTGCCCTGTCATTGTTCTCATCTCGCTCCTTCGGATGTTGCCCGTCGCGCGTTCATTGTCTGCAGTGATCTCTTCAAGGAAATCTCGTAAAAAAATTGAATAAAATAATTTTAAAGGATCACGTACACGCTCCAATTAGCAACGAGGCTGCGATTGAAACCAAGGTGAAATTAGTAGAAATTCGCCACATTATAGAATGAGTTAGATACAAAAATATAAAGGTTGGTACTAAAGAGCTTATACTTTATAATATCATTATGAGTTACCTATTTCTCAAAAATTTCTTTGTACAGTTCATATTTACGCGACAAAATTGCTCTATACATAAAAGAAGCTTCAGCTTGCCATCATAACACTCAAGGTAATTTAAGTCGCACAAAGGGCAATACTTAGTGAAATAATAAAAATATCGTATTCTATTTCCTCATAAATCCAATGAAAGAAGACAAGAATTTAAAAATTATGCATTAATTATTTTATCATGGTAATCTATTGTTTTTCATAGATAAGAGGAGGTAACTTCAACTAATCCAAACATGGATTTAAGAGGAGGCAACTTCAGCGTAATCCATTAACTTCTTTAGGGACAATAACAAACAACAATAACATTTCCTAAATTTTACTAAAACAAGTGGCATCTCGCGAATTCTTTAGCATCGCAGGTACCATTTTTGCTTTGTGAATTATTGTGGGAGATAAATCGTAAAGAGACTGCTTTCTATAAATTGACTTACGCGAAAATCACTCTAAGAAATATTGAAGCTCTTAATGAGGAAATGAAAGAAATACTTTCTTATCTGAAAGAGATAGTTTTAAGGGACTAATAGAAACAAGCTGAATTCAATCCAAAATAAATGGTATACATGGTACAGCAGACCTTTCCAAAGTAATGAATGTATATTCACATGCAAGTGAATATTAAATGAGAAAGAATATACTAAAAGGAAGAAGATTGCAATTATTAAATTGAAATAATTCTGCACTTCTCAAGGAGCAGTGGAGATTGAGATAAAAATAAAATATTAGTGCACATAATAGTGAAATTAAATGTCTACAACCACAGCAAGATTCATATTATGAGACGCGCTTATAAATTCTCACATAATGCAAATTATGAACATAAATTTATAAAGAAATATAGCGCGATTTTCAGAACATCATTGCAGAAATGCGTCAAAGTAAGAATAAATGATAGCCTGCATGTGATCTCTCACAGATTTTCACCCCATTTAGATTCGAAAAAAAAAACATTTCTATAGAAATATGTTCACAGAAGCATGAAATGGAAGAGGATACCATTAGCGACACCGTAATCCATTAATTTCTTTAGGGAAAAAAAGAGGATTATAGACGCCACGACTACGAGGCCACATAGTGAGGTATATTTCATTTTGCTACTCTCAGCCAGGCAGAAGCGTTACGATTCCGAATAAAAAATATCCCACATCTACCACTAAACCGGTGAATGCCTGCGAAATAAAAAAATATAAGCGAAATTTATGGGAGAAAATATGTCCTGTGGCAACTCGCAATTCTCCACGCGTTGCTTAAAAGCTGACAAAAATATTTCATTTTTTTAAATTCCAGTTCACATCTCAATGGTGTTCATTAAAACCATACTGCAGGCGGGCCTCACAATCAATGTTGGCGAGCTCAAGAGAAGGAGAGAGGGCTTGCACATAGACCGCCATAGTCATGCCTTCTGTTTTCTTTTGATTATTCACGATTTATCAACTTGTTGCTCAATGCGTGCTTCTACCATTTATCCTATTTTCCCTATTCCACTTTTCCTTCCTCGAAACGGCTTGAAGCACTGAATGCGCGACCAATAAAACGATGTTTTCCAAATTGCAAAGATTTGTTGTCCATAAGTGAAAATAACGAGTGAAGCATTTGTACCTAACATTCATGTAGGCATTGATAAATTCTTGATGGCTAATACCTATCTTCCATAGCTAAAAGATAGAAAGTAATTGTTTCATTTAATGTGAATTGTTAACCTAGTACAGCAACAGGGACGAGAGCACTGTGTTTAGTAATTTTCTAGGGAAAACTAGCCAATTGCCAACTAACCAAACTGGTCAATTGACGGCACAAAGCAGCTTAATAAGGCCATATAGCACATGTTCTAATTGTACATGGAGTGTCTCGAAGACTACAGCTGAAACAAACAGAGACAATTATGAAAAATTTATATAAATGCAGGTACTTAATAAAATAAAGCTCAAATCAAACTTACTAATGCGAATAATGGATCTTTGTGACGAGAAAAGGAATTTTTCAAACAATTGTTTCTCCAGAACACCTTTAACTATTAGCCTTTGCCATCCCCTCTTCAATAGCTTTGATATATACAACAAAGTCACATTCTTTACGTGGGCGAAGTGACCTGCATTCATTTGATGTATAATGTAAGCTTTCCTTGGTAACGTGGCCAAATTATAAAATTCAACAGATTCAGGATTCAATTGGTGGAAGTTAGACATATTTAAATAAATAAAAGATCGTTGCACTTTTCCACAAAATGTTTTTACTGCGTACAACGCGTTTCGGCTCTCTGAGCCATCATCTGGTACAACTCTGTCTGTTGTACGCAGTAAAAATGTTGTGGAAAAGTTCCACGATCTTTTATTTATTTAAAGATAAATTTTAGATATGCAAGTTTAAGGTTGTTCAACCAATCGTTTAAAGATCTCGAAACGTCCAGATTTTTGATTCTTCAACAACGACACGGAAAATTTTAACCTTTCAGGGCGGGACTAAATAAAATTCTGACTGCTTGCCATTCTCATATTACTATAACACAGCATTAGCACGAACGCAATTATTATGAAAGCACGGGCACCACAATCAGAGCTCAATGAATGGACATGATTCACGCTTGCTGGCATTTAGCAAACATTTTAACGAGTCCCGACGAGGTGAAGGACGAGAATGTCCAAAATCTCGCTTTCTAAACGTAGTTATTAATATATTCCAACGCTAATGGCGTTGATAGGTCCCTCTTTCCACTACCGAGGCCTTACGATTCACATGTCCATTTAATGGATGAATAATTCGTTTCCTAAGTGATTTATTCTACTAAAATATTACGCAGCAATTTGGCATGGCACACCACTACGATATAATAAAATGAAGAACACGGAAAATGTGAACGCTGTCGTTTAGGGGAGCAGCGGGAAGATGGTATCTCGGTGTCACACATGTCTATGAAAGATTAAAGAAGGTGGATGATACGTTTCAGACAGAGGGCGCTTGAGTAAACTATGAGAGGGAATCGAACAAAGCACGGCGGCGAAAGTTCGGAAATAATACAAAAATGATTTTATGACGAGGGCGAGACTTCCAACTTGTGAAAGTACGAATCGAAGGGAAAAGTATTTAAGTACCTACTACTAGTTCAGCTACTGAATAGGCAAATTGTGGAATGTTAAACATAATAAAAAAATGAAAATAAAAAAATGGTTCGCGTGTTTACTTCGTGGAATGGTAACATGTTAGATTCAATATTAAACTATGTTACATCCCACAGATAGTTTATTTTAAAAATCTACCGTTTTCGACCTTTTTCTGGCCATCATTAGATCCAACAGATCAAATAGATAGACAGGACGGTAAATCTTATACATGTATACATTTATGCCACCCTGCCCAGGAATTCGTTCTGCTACATCTTGGTAATGACCTGAAAAGGCCGAAGCCGGTAGATTTTTTTATTACATACTGATTACCATGAATGTATAAACTTCATGCTCTTCAGTGGCTTAGTGAGTATGGCTTAGTCAACGGTAAGTTCTGCCCTTGGTCATCAAAAACAACCGTCGAGTTGAATTAGTGAATGAGCGAGTTCTAACTTTGAGTATTATTTCTTCTCACAGCTTAACTACAATCAGATCCAATAGAAAAAACACGAAGTGCTATTTCAATTTAATCTGTTAGGAAAAAAGGTCTTCTACCCACATTATTAACATGATTCGCACACTGGAAAGGTAAGGTTAAATGGAGATGACCACCATATTTCCAGGTGTATTGTGATGATAATTAATGAGATCGGATTTCTTTTTTTTTCGATTGATTCCTTTCATTAGGTACCAATGTTTTACCATCTCGAAAAGGCTCAAAATACACCAGCACAACAGTATATATTACGTTATAGCCTAGGATTAATTTACTATGATGAAGTCAAACCTCCATCTTTGCCATGAGGCCTGAAGTCTTCGAAATGTACGAGATTACGTGAAAGTCCTATTTGGTCGGAGACTGTGAGAGGACGCCAGTGGGCGTGACCTGAGAAAGTTTTGCAGATGTTTACTAATCGTCACTTGCTCTTTTCCAAAAGCTTTTTTTTAACCTACAAAATCAATGGAAAAACTTAATAAATCCGTTGACAAGCTTGGAGAATAACTATTCCACCAGAGATACCGTCCACTTCATAATACATAGCGTGCACGTTGAATTACATGATGCATGATGGAGCCGAGTGGAGGTTGGGGCTTGAAGCAAAAAAGGATTTTAATAGCCATGAGCTTACACAACCTCTTCAACATGAGAATGCAAATAATTAGAGCAAAATTAATCGCTCTGTCTCCCATTAATTACGGAAAGTTTAGCACATTTCCTATTAGGAATGCTAATGGCGGTGAATTAAATAACTTATTTTCCCAATATAAACAAAATTAAAGAAAATCAATAGAGGCAACAATTGAATAAAACGAAGGGCACATAAGTATCCTGAAATTAAAATCCAAGCTAATAAAAGGAAATTAATATTTTTACCGTGAAAGGACAATAGGTGGAGTTATTTCAGAAACAAGTAGAGAGCTTTTGAATCGCTATACACTGATATGATATGTACCAACATAAAGGGAGATATTTTTAATTTGAGAACTTAGGCAAGGTGATAACATGGTAAATCAAGCAGTAAATTAAATATCAATTCAAATTTAACATTTTAAGTATATTTTATAAATGAAGTACTGCAATCAATAGTTTCACATACAAACAAATTATTCGTCCTATTTTAACGGAGGATTATTTATGCTATGCACAAGGCGATAATGACCGCCAAAATAAGATATTTTTCCTTTCAGTAAACTATCATAGTTCATACATATATATAAGTAGGTTATTAATTATCACCACTGTTTTAAACACGTTGATTTGTCGACTGTATACTCAATGTCTCAGAAGAAAATATCTTCGCAAAGAAACGCATTTATAGAGGTGAAAAAACCCTCCAAGCACGGGAGTGTCTAGGGTTATGCGGCTGGTAAATTCCACCGCTGTAGGGAAAGGCGTTTAGAAGATTAAATATTTTTTTGGAAGTGGATAAATGCATTCTCGCCAAGAATTTGTGCCCTACACAATGCGGAAGGCGTAGAGATACGAGAAAAGGATACTGGCATCACATATTCTCCCTTTTTCTCAGGCAGTATAACCACAACACTCTCTCAGTTGAAGAATCGTGGAGCAAAAGATAAAGCAGTCGGCTCACTGCTTTACAAAATATATGACCTAGCCGCACTGGTGATTATTCATGGTTTCATCATGATTTTTCAGCGCGTACAGCTGAATTCAGGCCATGGTCAAATTGCTTTGCGTGGAGATGAGCTAAATGAAACCGTCCGCCTATCCAGACTCCGCAGATAATAAGTAAGAATAGATTAATAGTAGTAATATACGTATTCAATGATCCTATACAGTTTCTGAGATCAAGTGTGATCCCTTAAACGTTAATGAACGCATATGCAGTTTATTTTTCCACTTATGGGAACTATCAGGCTAATACATATTCTAATATGGGAAATCGCAATGCATTCAGACCCGAAGGACTTGAATGATTTTATATTTGAATTATTCAGCCACAGCGTCAATGCATTAGGGATGGCGATCGAAACTAAACGAAAGTCAAAAGCAGTACAATTTCAATAGTTTCGTTCCCGGGAGCGAAATGTAGAAACGAAAAAAATGAAACCCGCGGAGCCCAACTCAGGGTCGAAACGAAATCGGAGTCAAAACTATTTCAGGTAGAAACAAAACTAAACCTCTGGGACGAAACGAAACACAGATTATGCTTTGCACCGGAAGGACCACGTGCTTCATCTTCGAACAATTTAGTTTCGACCCACACACCGAGTACAAAGTACGGCTGAATGAAGTAGAGGTTCGGCCTACCGCCATTAGATGCATGGGGCACTCATAATTTTACCTCTAGCAGCAGAACGGTGAACGCAAACTGGCCATTCGATTTTTAAGCTCAATGTTTTAACCTCCCTACACGTATGTCAAGAGTAATTGGTCGAAAATGTTCCCTCTCATCCCCCTTCACTCAACTTCTGGGATCGAAAATTATCTATGAGCGACGGAGTTTTTATTAATTTAGTTTTGTTGTGAGTAAAGATTCGTCCCGGGTCGAAACTGAACTCCTTAGAGATTTTAATTTCGTGCGGGAACGTAACTAAACATAGGCCTCTTATTTTCGTTTCCCTTTGAGTCGAAACGAAACATTTTCCTTTCGTTTAACTAGCCATCCCTGCAATGCATCAATGCAGGAGAATCATCAAATATGGTAAGTACACATGCATCTAAATACAACCCAACAAGCCACTTCTATGGCCCCACATAACACCTCCCTTTTCAAGTGATGTTATGCACACCCAATTAATAAATCAATTATATGTTTTTCAGGTGAAAAAGGGGCTATCATGGGTCCCTTGGGTTCCATTGAGGTAGAAAAATTATCAATGATAGCATTTCGTGACTCCTGCAACCAGGTCCTCTCTCCTTTCTTGATGGTGATTGTAGATGGCCCAGACGAACACTTAGTACTAAGGTTGACGTAGTTCGCAGTTAGCCCAAGATCGAGGCAGCGACTGTTGAAGTGGTTGTTAAGTTCTGCTACTCTGAACTCATCTGATAGTCTGAGATATATATTCATTTTATGTGCCACACTCGCACTCGACATTAAATATATCCACCATGTTCAAGCTTCTAGTTTCGACTTAGAGAAATGAAATTATATGTATACCTTAGATCTATACCGAAGGCCTACCTGAAGGATGTTCCAGTATGGTGCCACCTTGGCGAGGCTTTCTGTGACTTCGGAACAGGCGGTGCCCAGCAGGGACACCATGCGGCCACCGGTGGTCTTATTGAGGCTTATCGCTTCGCCGCTGCCTCCGTCCTCGCCACGACCAACACCCACACCGACACCTCGGCGACGAGTGTACAGGGCGTGGAAGAAGGCGTCCACTCCAACGCCAGGGTCGCACTGGAAAAGGAAGAGAAAAAACACGACATTTAGGATTGAGCTAGGAAAGTTCGGGAGTATTCATTTAGTTTAACATACATTGAATACATTCTCAGGGGAGTGGGGTAGTAAGTAAACGATGTACACCAGAACTAAATGACCCAAAATCTCATTTTTGCTGGAAAAATTTAGGAAACATGTATTATTAATTGATTAATCAAAATTTATAGGTAACTATGAACTGTATTAGCTTAGTTACACCAATAAACAAATCAAATTCATTGCAAAAAAGTATGTATAAATCGTATTATCTTATTTTTAATAAACTGAATAAATACCGAATTATTTTGATTTTTATTTCACTACTGTAAAAATTATTTTTATAACATTTTATGCCTTATGTATCAAAATTATGTGCTCATATTCATTCATAGCCATGATAAAGGTGCGAAAATATACCGAAACGTTGGCAAAAATTTGCATTTGAAAACCTTTGAGACCTTTACTCCAAGACGCTGAATCAACAGAAAAAATACAAAGATTACCCGCAGAAAAAAAGGAATGAAAAAGGTCCCTGAATAATCAACTTCACCATCACATCTTACCAACATTGACGATACCGCCACTTTTACGCAATTCTCTAGATCTGGAACCTTAAAAGCCGTCGCCAACCTACTGAGCCTCCACTCCAAGCTCGTCCACAAAAAGATTCCTGCCTTTGCCGACTACTCCTCGAAATTTCCCAACCACTCACGATCCTCATATTGCTATGGGCACTCAGAACTTTCTCTAACTCCTCCATTTTACCTCCTTTTCGCAGAGTACTCGTATAACCGCAACTAGAACACGCCACCTGTCGCATCCCTTTATTCTAACATCACCTACTATCCTAAAGTCTAGCTCTACAATCTAATGTCTTTACTCCAGTACTTTGCAAATGCCACGCTTTTCAAGAATAAGCTACCTAATACACACATCATATTACAATCTCCATCACCGAGCGTACTCTTATACTCCTACACTTTTCACATGAAACCAATATATCCACAAAGTAGAGTGAGGGGCCAGAATCCCTCTTCCATGGTTGCTCAATAGAAAGCTTCTCTAACAATTACGCCTGACGCCTTTGTTGTGGCTTCAATAATTGGATGACCTTTTCGTCCTAGAGTCTCATGGTAAAGAGCCTCTTAACGTCCTCATTCCCACGACAAAACTCTCTGTCAAATGTCTTCTTTATTTTCATACGTGTTCTGAAGTTACTTCGTCAATCCGTCACCATTTGCACTTTGACAGTAAATTTCTCACTTCAGTAGTTATAGGTTGGGCTTTAAAACATCAATTTTTCTACGACAAAATATGGTCTCTGTCTCAATGTTTCCCATTAAATATTATCACATTTCAGCGACTGCCTACGTTTACCCCTATGCCGTGATAAGTGAAAAAAATCCCCACTTGCATGTCGGTGTATATAATCCGTTTTTCAAGAGAAAACATTCAGGCAGTAGTAGAACCCCAACACATGTTAAACCTTCATGAAAATCGATTCCTTTCTCTAATTTCAACTTCTTCAACAACCATATAATTAAATCACTGAAGAACATGAAATGACCTATTTATAGAAAGTTTTAAGTCACACTATCACTTTACCGTGGGAATTTCCCCAAATTCTAATGCACCGGGACTAGCCGCGGTAATAACTTTTCGGAGTTACCCGCAATTCACACAAGTGCGCACGCAACGCGACTCCGTAAAGTTATCACCATGGTTAGTCTACTAGAATCAGCCGAGAGCGAACACCTCTAGTGTTCGAAGTTCGGGCTCTGCTTTCCGGCAGTGGCGCAGTGTCGTACGACTTGGACTGCTGCGCTGGTCGCATTTTATGCTCAGCAGTTCATACCACCTTGCCCGGTATAGCCCTCAAATATCCACAGAGAAGAATGACGCCTCGGTAGCTCGGACGGAGTGGACGTGTTTCGGAGCTATCTGTGAGTCAGCGACCGAGGTTTTTTTTCCCGGCGATCGAGCCCTTGATCGCCGGGAACGTGGTTTTTGCGTTCCCGGTGGAGTGCTTTGCCTTTCGGTTGAAGGCAAAAGCTTTGTTTTTTGTGGGTTCGCACCCCTGTACCAGGGGTGTGCGGACAGTGTTTCGTGTCGGTGTACGCAGAGCGAGCCGTCACAATGCCAGTTGAGAAGAAGAACACTCTCCGTGTCAACATAGAGAGTGTGAGTGAGGCGCCATCAGTCCTTGAGGTCCACCAACTGCTCGGTGGAGACCTCGGGCTGAAGACAGAGGAAATATACGGAATCAGGCTGGGTCCGGCAAGGAAGTCGATCTTCGTTAAAGTGAAGCAAGAGACTACCTTCGAAAGGATTATGGTGAAAGCGGGTGAAAAATTCCAGTTCCCGACCAAGGGCCCCCAAAGGTTCTCTTGGTGGTGCGAGTCTATTTCCGAGAGATATACATACGTTAAAGTGTGTCAACTACCCTTCGAGGTGTCACGTGAGCAAGTGGAAGCTGCATTGTCCAAATATGGAAAAATATTCGCGTATGTGGAAAATAGGTGGGCCGGCGATGGGTTACACCAGGGCACTTTGACGGGCACTAGGACCGTTAAGATGTCCCTCACTGAAAATATACCTAGTGTCATTAATATTGAAGGTGAACGCGCTGTCATTCATTACGACGGGCAAAAGTTAACGTGCTCAAGATGCGGGAGTGAAGATCATTTGAGGCTACAGTGCCCCAAAACGAAGGCGGGACCGTCATACGCTAATGCACTTAAAAATTCTGGGGGGGGGGGGAGAAGATGATAACGACGAGGAGAGGATGGACATCCCAGTAGAAGACGGGGGGGTAGTACAAGTGGCGGAGGAGACGCCCAAATCGGTTGAAAGTGGGGGCAATGTTTCGCAAAATAACGGCGAAAGTGCTGTGAGTGCAACAGAGGGGGTGGAAGTGAAGAAAAAGGAGAAAAAGAGAAAAAGGCAACGTAAGAAAAATATATCCAACGGCATAAACAACGACAGCAATGTGCTTGTTTCCTCAACCGAGACGGACACGGAAGAAGCAGTAGTGTTGGAGAGAAATGTTGTAGTGAAGGGGGGAAAACCCGATAGTAAAATTGTGGAAATCATAAGTGAAGGGGAGGGAGGAAATGTTCTAATGAATGCCTCAGGCACTGTGGTTTCGACCGAAATCATGGATTTGAGGGAGGGAGGTTGTGATGACAATATGAAAGTGCTGGAAGAAGAAAAAACGTCCTCGGCCGTTGGGGGGGTGGGAGGGGAGGGAGTGTTTTCTTCCTTTCTTACACAACCAGGTCCAAGCAGGCTGTGGTCGCAGCGAGACGACGAGGAGATGGGCTCTAGTGATAACGCGGCCCTCACCCCCTCAGAGGATGACGAAACGAATAGAACTGCAGCCGCAGTCGCGAAAAAACTATTTGGGAAGGACCTCACACAGAAAAAGAAAAAGAAGTGGAATGACAGGCTTAGAAAACGAGGCATCAGAATCCAGGGTGGTGAGCACAAAAAGGAATAAAAAAATCGTCCAATTAAAAAAAAAAAAAGATTATGGATAATAATTCCTCCAAAGTCTTTGTAAATCTAACGTTAATTAATTTAAATAGCTCTTGCTTTGCTTTGATTATAACTATGCATGTAAATTGTCAAATAACCCTTGCTTTGATAATCAGAGTTGTTTTATATGAACCATGCCGAGGGCCAGACTTTACTTTCATTCCTTACTTTATAAATTTGAACATTTTTTCTCTTGAATATTTTTCTTTAAATACCGAAGCTGTCATGCAAACGGTTTCTATTTGTTTCCCCAACATTAGAAAGAACTTTTTTCAAATAAAACAATGAGTACCTCTCCAAGTAAACGAGAGATAACGGTGGCGTCACTGAATGTGGCCAGTATTACGAATAACTTAAAAATCAATGTTATTAAGAATTTTATGTACAATGATCTAAAAGCAGACGTCATCTTCATCCAAGAATACAAAGAATCGACTGCTTGGCAGAACAAACATTACTGTATATTTGGCAATACTGATGGCTCCTCTCTAGGTACAGCAATTTTAACTAAAAAGTCTTTAGAGGTAACGAATGTGCGTCGTCATGCCTCCGGGAGGATAACTGCACTGCAAATCGGGGACACGCACTTTATTAACGTATATGCCCCTGCAGGAGGTGGGATGTGGAAGGACATGCGAGAGTTCCTGGCAAGCGAAATTCTGCCTTACGCATGCCTTTTCAAGGACAAGGCTATAATGGGGGGAGATTTCAACGCTATATATAGGAGGGAGGACAGCTCGGCAAACAATACGCAAATACGATACCCAATAAACAAGACATTTAAAATTCTAGTCAGCAATATGGACGCAATAGACACCGGTAAAAATACAGCTCAAAACAGATTACAATTTACCAGAATAGGTACACACTCGAAAACCAGAATCGACTACATATTTATATCAAAGAAACTAAAAAATGATTTAATTCAATATAGTACGACCCCTATTGCCATTTCAGATCACCACGCAATTCACATTAAAATTAAACTGGACCTTGTTACACAGAGGACATACAATAAGAAGGAACAAATTTGGCGCGTAAATACCAACTTACTAAAAGATGTAACATTCTGTAAAAAGGTTGAATATGAAATATTAAGGCTCTCAAACCACGCTCTTAGCGAAAAAGACATTTTAACCTGGTGGGAACAGATATTTAAAGCAGGTATTATAAAAAAACTTAAAAAACTAACTAGTGATTATTATAGAGAGAAAAATGAAGGAATAGCATTTTATAGAGAGGTGCTTCAACAGCTGATAGATTCAAATTGCAGGACACCCAGTGTAAATTTCGAAATTAAAGAACTAAAAAAAGAAATTTACAGACGGGAGGTGGAAAAGCTTGCCCCGAGGGAATGGGAGAGAGGGTACGATACGAGTGAATCAGAAGCTCTGACTTTGGAACAAATACGGATATTAATCAAAAATGCGAGTGGAGGTGAAGTGGGAGGGCTAGTTGACTCCGAAAAGCGGCTCGAGGAGGCGACGAGCTTTTACAGTCGACTTTATAATCAGTACGGGGTATGGGAAGACGGAGATGGGCCGCCTATCCCCCCCCTCCCCAAGCTCAACCCCGAAAACACGAAGAGCTTCGAGGCAACGATCACAGTAAACGAAATAGACGATGTGAAGCTAAAGCTAAAAAAGGGAAAGGCTCCAGGGGAGGACGGTCTGCCTAATGAGTTCTATCTCACATTTTGGGAACAAATGAAACCTATTCTATGTGCAGTCTTTAACGCCATCTTAAAAAATGGGGAAATGTGTGAGCGGATGAAAAATGCATTAATCACACTGGTTCCCAAAAAGAGAAACGCGAAGCACCTTACTGAATTTCGGCCAATCTCTCTGTTAAATACAGACTATAAGATATTAGCCCATATTGTCGTCCAAAAAATGACCATGATAATGAATGGCGCAGGCCTAGAGAATCAGTTTGGAGTGGGAGAAGGGAAATCCTCAATTGACGCTTGTATTTTAATACGGGACATTGTTCTAAGTAGCATGCCAGAAGAGGAAAACTCACTATATATTTTAACTATTGACCTAGAAAAGGCTTTTGACAACATCAGAACAGAATGGATTTTTAAGATTATGAGAGAAAAACATTTTCCAGAAGGAATTATAAGCATGATTAAAACGCTTTATCATGAGATTACATCTCAAATTAAAATAGGGAACAAATTATCCGATCATTTTATGATTAAAAACTCAGTCCGGCAGGGGTGTCCGTTGTCTATGTTGCTGTTTTCTTTGGCAATGGAGCCACTTATAATAGACTTGAAACACAGCATCGGAATCAGGAGGTGTGGAAAAAGTTACGCATCCTGTATATATGCCGATGATATCACTGTCTTTGTAAAAAATAATTTAGAACTAGACAGAATAAGTGGAATAATGGGAAAATACACCTCAATAGGCATGAGAATTAACATGTCCAAATCCGCTCTCATCCATGTTAAAGGGATAGAGTTTTCTGATACAAAAGGTTGGAACAAAGTCGATGGCCAAAATATATTAGGGCTATGGTGGGAGAAAGACCTTGCCGCCACCATTAATAAAAATTGGGACATGGCAACCGCAAAAATTCGGAAAACCATATTTGGCTATGCGGAATACAACACGCAGATTACATCAAAAATAAAACTACTCAACGAAGTTCTATTCCCAAACCTATGGTATGTGGCTCACGTCTGGCCAATGCCTGAAAGAGTAAACGCTAGCGTTATAAAGATGACGAACAAATTTATTTGGAGCGGCTTCCTTCAAAAAGTTGCAAGGAAAAGGCTATACGCGCCCCCAAAACTGGGTGGTCTAAACCTAATCAACACAGCAATAAAGGCACGGATAATAGCTATTAAAAATATCGCTAAGATCTTACACGCAGATGATAACGAAAGAAAACGTTTATTGGTTAACTCCATGGAAAAAACAAGGGGGCTGAGGTACTTTAAGAAAATCGTGCACGAAGCAAATAATTTCGGGAACAAATATGCATTTAACAATACTCTGCAGTCCACTAAACAAATATACGAGCGCGTGCTAAAGGAGGAGCTGGAAGCGACTCCTTACACAAGGTCAAGCAGAACCTGGGAAAATTACTCCAGGCTGGGAAGTGGTGCGAGGGAGGCGGGCATAATGTTCAGCATATGTTCGGACTGCCTGGTGACTAATGCCATGAGGAAGAGACTAGGTCTACGAGCAGAGGACGAGTGTCCGGATTGTGGGAGGCATGACGACATACCGCACACTGTTCTTGGTTGTCAAGAAAAGCACGATGTATTTTGGCAAACGTTGAAAAACATATATAAAGAATTCGATGCTTTCGGCACGGGAAGAATTAACGATGAGGATCTATTAAAATTGAATTTCCAACTCTTCCCATGCACGAAGAAAAAGATTTTAACTGAACTTGTGGCTGCTTATGTTTTTAGCAAACACTATAGAGGAGACATCAGGTATAGTTTAATTGAAAAAGTGAGATTTCTAAACAAAACTGTAAATATTACAAAGGAACAGAAGGAGTGGTTGCAAAATGTTTTTTAATTAAAAAAAAAAGTAAGTGATCTCTGCTTTGGCTCATTTCTCTCTTTCTTTTTCTTATTATATAGTGCTGCCTATGTATATCTTCACTCTCTTTTTTATATAAATATTTATAAAAATGCATGTATAAAGGTGTGCCATATAACTATTCTAAATATTTGTATAACTGTAAGTGATTTTAAAGCATATTTAAAAAAATATGTAAATATGTAAATTTTTATATATTGTACTGTGCCAAAGTAAGCAATAAATGCTTTTTAAACGTAGCTTAACTAGCTGAAGCACTCGGCCGGAAATCGAGGGATTTGGGTTCGAATCTCGGTCAAGGCAAATGATTCTTCTTCTGTAGAATTTCTCAAATTTCTATTCTCCATTCTCATATTCAATTCTCCAAATGTCTATCAGCCTACATCGTGAGCTGATGATATTGCCAGAGGTGAGAATTAAAAGCATTTTACTTCGGTGTTCAGAATATTTTGTATAGTAGAAAGTGGAACGAGTGGGCACCTGAGGTAGTAATCTTAACAGTGGAGGAGATAAGGATGAAAACAATGGAGGTAATGTACTATTTTACTATTTGGCGGCCTGAAAGCTGGAGAGGAATTCCAAATTTTTTAAGTTGGCCCACAATGTGAGAAAATAGGAGAGAAACAATCTAAGTGGGATGCGACAAACGGATCTGGCGATTATGAATGCGTCATCGAGGTCTATGTAGATATTATAGCTATTAGATAGCCCCAAGGAAAATATACCCCTTAGTAGGTTTTAGGAAAATATGGGATCACTATATAAGATGCGTAAAGGAACTGAGAACTACGGAAATAGGTGCCACACATAATATGAATATTGGAGATTTTTTCATGAATATGCTATGGATAAGCATATCTGAATATCATAAGTTCAGGATATATTCAATGAAGACCTACAGGAATGGATCACTTGAGTCTGGATATCTATAACTCCGATATTCATTAACGGTACGATTAAATGAACGATATACGGCCGTTTTACAGTTGAAAGAAATTAATTCCCCAAGGCCATATTCTTTACTCGAAGAAAAAGGGGGAACGGGAAGGAGAAGGATAATGAGGCACCCTATTGATATCTTTTCTAAATTACCAAACCCCCTTATTCGCCCAGTGAAGAGTACGGCCCTGGGGAAGTCATCCCTTTCAATCATTAACGGATTGATTGAAGAGTGAGATTCCTTGAGCGAATGCAATCACGGGAAGGCTAAGATAATGAATGGTCATATTTTAAACGGAAAATATACCAAGAATACCTATTCCTTGAGTTAGGATCAGTACTAAATGTTGAAAGGGAAAGAGATTAGCAAAAGGAAAACATCCGCGAAAAACTCTCATTCCTGAAAAAGAGAAAAAAATTGTTCGAGATCAAGGGATAGAATTCCAAGGAGTAATCAACAAGTCAAAGAATTGATTTGTGAGGGTACACTGATGAGGGGTTGGCATGGAGGATACACAGCAAACATCTGATGGGTCTTCAAAATTTATTTAGCTAGAGGAATTGAACTTGGAACACCCTTACGCAATCATTGAAGGAAAATCGTTTCTTTTTAGTGATGAGGGGGATCTTCTTTTGAAAGATGAATAGATGATGATTAAAAGTAAACATTTTCTCACAGTAAACGTTACCTGCCCTAAAGCTAGCTGTTACACATTAATAGGATCCCCATATAATGGCTCATTTAATGAAAGAACCACGCACTCATTGAAAAACATGATATGATTGGTAGAAGTAACCTTAATTACCCATCAATAAACGTAAATAATGAGTCAAATCGCGGTAGAAAACAGATAAGCAACACCATGGAG
The DNA here is from genome assembly GCF_921293095.1 of Ischnura elegans. Taxonomy (NCBI): domain Eukaryota; kingdom Metazoa; phylum Arthropoda; class Insecta; order Odonata; family Coenagrionidae; genus Ischnura; species Ischnura elegans. Next base: position 93,072,421 of record NC_060249.1, read on the forward strand.
AGAAGGAAAGTGAATCATTGATAAGAAAGGCAAAACTTAGATAAGAAAAACGAGAAGCGATATCGGCAGTAGAGATGCACAATTATTCTCCGAGAATCCTAATGGTAAAGTTGGAATACTATAACGCAAAATATTTTTGGTGGTGAAAGGTCAATGACCATTTAAATCTTCACCTTATCCCCATTATATCATCAGAGTCCTATCATGAAGATAATTTCGGGGTTGATCTTTCGCAGGTAAGCTCGATGGCTTTAGCATCGATAATATCTGCTTTCCAGATTATTTTGATAGCTTAGAGTAGAAAACACATTACTGTGGTTTTAGCAGGTTGAAACAAACTTTTGGCAGTAGCAAAAGTCATAAGGCAATAGTCTAACACCCCCACTTGAGGTTAGATCTTTATGAAAAATTAATTGCCCCTACATTTCGATAGATATTAAATGAAAAAGATATCTCTATAAAACAAATTGGCTCCGATTTCTTCTAAATGAAGATCTGAGGTCAAAAGTTTTCTTATTTTCAACGAAAAGTCATGTAAGCCTTTTTAAATCGTTTGATTTAACAGCATATAATTTTTCCATCTGGTTCTAAAGCACGAACGAAATGACACAGCACCCACTTCGTAATCATTCATAACAGTTACTGTATTGGTAGATTCACTTTATTTTCTGGCGAGAAAAAACATTTTTGCTACAATAGTATTCTTAATTCTTTTTTAATAAGCAATTATTTTTGAAGGAATCGATTTTTAGCAATGAGAAATGTATTGTACTCGCATTTTCATGCTAATGAAGCATTGCTATTGCCGCTGTGTCAGGAAAAATGTGATTTTATAATATTTATTTTACAATATGTCACTCACCACCATGGCCACTCAGGCCACCATGTCCATTCGCATACGCAAATGGGTATAATAAATGCTTATCCACTATTAAGCGATAATTTTCCTCTGAAGTTATACCAACTGAGTTCTGACGTTCAAACACTTTTTATGGCGGCTTCATGATTCTCAGTAACGCAACGCTGAACCATTATAATCCCTTGGGAACCTTTACAAAGCATATGAAATTGTTTCAGGCTTGACGAGGTGGTTATGCTATACATCCATGATAAAATACAACTGTTTAAATAACCATTTGTTGCTTATATTTTATCTTTACAAAGCAGTTGGAATTATTCACTCCGTATTTACAGTTTTTAAGTCGCTGAAAATAGTTTAAACTGACATTGTTAAATTACAGCAAATGTAGCATTGGGGTTCTATCAGGAATTGTAGAGTGGGTGAATGCAGTGGAATAAACTACATTGAGGAGTGGAATCGTCTCTTGAAACTCTCGAGTTGGAAAGTGTCACGGGACGACGCCATCAAACGAGTCCGTAGGAAGCAGCGCTATGTACACGAGCGAACGTCTTCATCTCTTTCGCCCACTTGTAACGACCTTCATCCTTAGAATTCCCGTAATTGAAATCTTTTCGGACTTCCCCCATTCCGGTTTCCCATCTCAATTTCCCAGCGCCTCATCGAAGATGCGGAAAGAGTTAGCTCTCATTTCCCTCGCTCAAAGATTGGATGCAACCCTTCGTCTCCGCGTCAATGACCTTGTTGGAACGGATTGCCTTTAATCGAGAGTCGGGAAAGGTTGAAAACTACTCTTTTTCCCCCCCGTTCACTCCGTCAGGCCTACAGGCAAGGTGTCTGAAAGTCAGCTGATACGAAAATTGAGTGGAGAGCTGCAACAAACCAATCTTAGGATTGTTAACCAGTTATAATGACCAGAAACCATGTCCCATTTGAACATTATGGTATTGCGAGGTAGCAAAAGATTAGAGGATAAAATGATAGAACTGTAGAAATTGTTTTCTGAAAAATATGTTATCTCTTGTAGTTCCCAAAATTTTTGGGGCTCTTCAATATTATGGATTTCCGAAAAAACTAAAATGCGTTTGTCAATTGAGTTTAAGGATTGAAGAAGACATATTCTGTAAATATTTAGACTTATTATACGGATATAATTGTTAAAAAACTATTTCAATTCCCCCATTTGAGGACAATGTCCCCTCCACCCAGTGACTTCATCCGTTTCCTCTGGCTGGCATCTCAATTTGCCCCTGCCTGAATCTCACTCCTCCGTTTCTGAGCGATTTCCTCCCCCTCCCCCTGCCCAACCAGTGTTCAGACGTCGTTAGTCACGGACGGGAGAATTTCGACAGCCCCACTTCCCCTATCATCCCTCGAGCGTTTCCAAGGGGTAATTCCTACCCGTCCATCCCAGAAACGTTGACGATTTCTCTCCCTCTCCAGGATTGCGAGGATAATCAGTCGGCAAATCGGCCAAATATCCCTGCGAGCCAAATTAGCAAAACAACTTCATATTCATTTGTCAACGGTTGTGGGTTAACATCAGCTATGATGTGAGCCATCTGTTTTAGCTGGACTAGAATACAACGAACGGAATACCGCTAAATCCACCTCACACTTATTTTACTTATTTCACGGCCGAAAATATTAATTTTTTAAATCTCCTTTAATTTCTCGAAAAGAAAAATAACCTCAAAATTTGATATTTTGTCACTGGCGTATTTACTTATTCTTACTCCTTGAGGAAGGCAGGTTAAAGTCCTCGCCTGCCGGACAAGAGGCCACGGATATGAGTCCCGCCTCAACAGGTTGCCCCATTCCAGATTATGGTTATTCGTGCACGTATAATTGTTTAAAAACACCGATGTAAACGGCAAATGTGCTGTTTTCGGTGGTATAAGAATAGATAAATTACTGACGTCAAATGTGGACAAATATATACGGAATTTCTAAACCCTCGTTTTTATTCCATTTTCAACCTTCCGGGGTTCTTTCCTCACTGAATTATAAAATGATATATCGCGCTTAAATCAAAGAGTAAACTACTATTTTGTAGACCACCCTACCCATCTCTAGCACTACCATATGTATACACTAACATAATATACCTGTGAGAGAGAACCATTGTGTACCTTTACCTGATACTATTGATATTCCCGTTGAGATTCGTTGAAAGATCATAGTTATGTAATGAGTGAAGCAGATAGTGACCGTACATAGTGCTTAGGCAGCCAGATGCAGGTTACAAAAATCATGGTTAATACGTCAACCTCCAAATTAATTTATTTTAAAAGAAATTAGGACCCAACTTTGATATTGATAGGAAGTCGCAAAGGGTAATCAGAAAAGAGGTTTAGGTGAGAAGAATTGAGAATATAAATCGGGCCGAAAAATCATTAAACGAGTAATAACAAAGTAAGGGAGGAGAAGATCGACCTTTCTGCAATACGCCATAGAATACACGAAGCACTAGTCGCACGCTGACACAATAAATAACAGCAACAAAGTGAAAATTAAAAGGAAAAGTCCCGCGAGGGATAAAAAAGCAAAAAAGACGAGCATTTAAGGTATATTATTTGATAAATTTCAGGAGTTAAATTGCGCTGGTCCAATGGAAGTGAGTGTCAGCTCGAAGCAATGAAAGTTGTCAATCGTTACAGTTACAAGGCATGTACGTTCACCAAGACGTTTTCAGTGATTCATTTTTTTCCATTTTAATGTAATGATAACAGTGATGGTTTTTAAATCACACAAAAGTAAAAATGTACACTAATGATTTCGAACGGTTTATACATAATTGCAATGCTGTTACTTTTAAAATTGATGTCATCGATTTGCATATAAATTCATTTTATGAAATAAAGGTAAATATCTGAATAGTGTAGACCTGTCGTCGAAAGTAGGGCTCCGTATCTTGAGTTCCGCGAAGTCGGAAATTCGAACACCCTAATCCCAAGCATACCACCATCGAGAATCGGAGTTTTCCCTTTGAAACCCATAAGCGGATCACGTGACATACTCCGGTCCCACTACGAATCGACCTATTGCTCTAACCATTCGCTTCCGGGAATCCTCTTTGCAGTCTCCGGAACGGAGAAAGAGAGGACTGGGATTGATTTTTTTGCGGTCATCCGACGACATCCCCGCATCCTGCAAAAAAAGGAGAAGATAAAGCCCCACCATAGGGCTTGCATGCAGCCGGCCGTCATTTGAATCCGAAGGTTCTCTCCCCATTCCGAAAGAGACACCGCCACTGCCTTGAGGGAATAGGAGTCGGGGTGCTGATGGAAAAAATGCCTCGACACACAACGAAAGCTATTATATTTTTTCCTAAAAACAGCAGAATGATAGCCAATTTTCGAGGTTGGATGATGGCGTAAGCAGCAGTTTTAATTAAAGTATTCTACCGGTTACGGTAGGTTTTCAAGGAGCATTTTGAGAATTATCTCTCTTCCCTCTGAAATTGGCCTTCCCTTTTCATTATTTGGCCGAATCCTATTATATTCCATCTCTATATACTGGTCTCTTAATGTTCCTGCGTTTCCTCCCAGAAATTCTTTCCTCTTAACCCTTCCTGCTTCGTCTTGACATCCCTTTCCCTCTCAGTACTCTCTACGCCCAAACCCTCTGCCTTCCCGAGATCACATCTAGACTTTTTCTCTACCCGCCCAGCATGCTTTTGTTTCATTTTAATCGCAATCAATATTTATTTGCATTTTCATTAGAAAAAAATAACCAACGTATTCCGATGCTCCTCTTTCACTCCATCCGTTTCACCTTCTCCATTCTCCTCCATACTATCATCTTGTACGACTCCACGCTTTGCTAATTTGGTTATGTCCAAAGGAATTTTATTTCCATGATCAATTTTTTTTATAATTGACAATGGCGTCAACAAACTTTGGTATTATGTAATTATACATGTTGCGAAGGACATGAACACCAACAAGTATGAGGAAAAGGCGTAAAGAGAACCAAAACAATACACCCCTATCTGGTAAAGATTTGAGATCCACACAGGGTGAGAGATTGTTATAAAACACATCACCAATGTTGGTATATGCAATACTTAAAATACAATCATACGCGCATATAACGTTAATGTTTTGCTAATTAGGTTTAACTCAACGTATATGATTATCAAAAGAAATTTTTAGGATAAATTGACCGCCTAACATTCAAAAAGTAAAACAATTAAGGAAAAATTGGGTTTTATTGAAATCGTAATGAATATTTCTAAACATTTTCTTTCGAATAAAATCATCATGCATATCACATTGGCTGGAAACTAGAGTGGTTTTTAGCAAAAGAATATCGTTCAATTAAGGAGAGAATTTCCCCAGAGTTACAGCACTCCAGAATTTTACATCAGTTATATTTTCGAAGGAATAATGATAGAAGGATATCACCTTAAGGATTTGCCTCCCAGAGGGCAGTAAAATGCCGCTCTCGCTTAATTAATCGGGCCGTAAAACTATAGTAATGATATGCAATTTTCACGGTACATAAGGTTAAATATTGTAAACACTTACTTGCATCTTAAGCAAACTACTAGAAGAGAGTAAGATAAAATTTGAACATGGGATACAGTATAATATTGAGGAGTCCTCTCTATACATCCTTGAAATTTCAAGATAATAGTCTCAGCTATCAACTGGTTACATCCCACAAAATCGCCAATCGATCCACTTATCCACGATCCACAATAACAGTGCTTTTAACTGTCTGTCGGTATCGCAAACATAAGTAATTGTTGAGAAAACAGATGAAGTAGACTTTAATATGGCAAGAAAAACTGGCCTGTGTCGATTGTATGGAACCAAAACTGAAATATGAAAAAATTATATTGTGGCCGTCAATTGATGAACGACTGATATTGGAGACAGAGCGGGAAGGGATGTTGAGGCATTCGGTATCTGACAACAAAAGAGAAGAAGGAGGTTGCCATCTCCACGAAAGGTCCGGTCCATCGAGCATCCGTCGAATCGTGAGACTCGTTACGCTGACTGAGGGAAACTGAGTTCGAGTTATGCGGTTTTGTACACCACAATCGGGAGACCAGCAGGACCGAATATCACAATGGGAGATGATTGAATGCCACCGCCGATCCAATGTAGAGTTAGAGTGGGCTTCGTGCTCCACCAGAATACAAAGCTGATGGAATGCCTCATAGTAGAATTAGCTTCGCGTAGGAAGTTGTAAGAAAGTCCCGTACGAGTTTAAACAGTGGTGAGCCAGATATCACATTTTCTCCGGGAATAAACTAATTACTCTAAAGGTTTAGCCTTCATATCAACTTCAATTCGTTGATCCGATTGCGTAAAATTTATCATCTCACTAAACTGTATCAACGAACGGATAAAATCTAGACTATTATATCACTCCCAGAAAAGAACACTTGAAATCCGTCTAACATTTCTAATTGTTTACAAATATTGCAATATAACGTTCTGGCTCTGTTCAAGTCCCTTCAAGTGCTTTTCCCAGTCATATTTCAGCAACGTTTTACTAAAATTACAAAGACATCTCAGAAAACAGTTTCATTGAAATATGTTTGTTGACGTGATCTCTATAAGGAGATATTGTAACATTACTTGCCATATTTTAGACGAAAACACTGGAATAACAAAGCTTAGAGGCAATGATCTCACAGTAAGAAAATGATTCCCACTGGTGGTGAAGCAATATTAACTACATGGAATAAAGATAAAAAAAGGGTTATAAATATCATAAAGTTAGAGTATTTTAGGCAGCAAAATATCTTCTCATTTAAACCTTTCGATTTATTGTTTTCTTACATTTATACGAGTAAAGGGTAACAAACTTGCAATAAGCATAATTTAACACCATATTCTCATGCTTTAGAAACCTGTAAACAAAGAAACAATTAAATCCGGATCCAGAGTACCATATATATACGTTAAGTTATAGCGAAAAGGACATTGCTCACGATAGATACAAGATTTCTTGAATTTTATTTTTCTTTAGGACAAGACGGTTAGCTCTGATGCCTCAATTGTGGAAATAAAAAATGGACTGCCACGGCCGCAACGTTTAAGATCTCGCCACAGGTACAAATCAGTTTACTGTGCTGGTTTGCGGGAATCGGAAAATACGAAGCAGTGACCAACTCCATCACATCTGATTTTCACCCGCAAAGAGAACTTGAACGTTACTGCCGTGGGAGTCTATCTCTGACTTTTCATAACTGATTTTATCTTCTACCTATAAGTACAGATACATTTATTACAATCGCACTGTATATGCTAGAATACAGGGTGTTTCAGGAGCTGCAATGCTTTAGGAGATTTTAGAGGAGACAATTTTAAACATTTTTTGTCGATAAACATGGGGTCGCAACTCCTTAGTTACTGAACTATGGAAACGCATACATTTTTTTGATGCACTTTGCAGTTATCATGAAAATGGTTTTTCTTGGGTATCCAGCAGTTTCGACATTTCAAATAGAATTCTGGATATTTAAGGATATAAAATAAGTAAGGTTGGAGGAAAACGTGTAATTACAATAATATGAAACAATTCTCTCAAAATGGGCTAGAATGCGCAATCGTATTTCTGATATTCCCTCAAAGCTCTCGTTCAATTAAGCTCAAGTATTAATTGTTTCCAACAGTTATAATTATTTTTTCTCCTTTTTCTTGACCTTATTTTAATATATAAAATGATGTTTCCTGGAGTTTAGGTCAATAAATTAAAAGTTAGCAGCCAATGTTTCGTTTTATTTTAAAAACATCTTCAGGGCTATGTTAGAAAAAAAAATGTGAAACAATATAAAATGCAGAGAATTAGGCAATATACAATATATATACATAAAAAAGGAGCAATCGTGTTTTTTTTTATAAACAATATAATTTATAGAAATATATATATAAACATATATATATATGAACAGAATAGATTATACAAAAACTTTTGACATACCTCTAAACTTTGAATACATTTATTGATATTTGGTTTCTACGGTATTGCCACAACCTAGGTTACCATTAATTTTGATGTTATTATATTATTATGTTATTAATTTTGATTATTGACCTAAACTCCAGGAAACATCATTTTATATAACAGTTATAATCGCACATCTTCACAAATTTGCTTAAAATTGTCTCCCCGAACACCTACTGAAGTATTGAAGATTCCTCCTAAATCACCATGTATTCCTTGCCACCGCCCCAAGTTACTTTACGTCACCTTAACCCTTCCGTAACTGAGCGGGGTAACTTAGTTACCCCAAATTATGTTAACGTCGTATAATTTATTTATTTTTTATTTTGTCCCTTTGATATTTTTGTATTTGAGCTCATCCGCATTGTATTTATTTAGGCGACGAATCATTTTATAGCATTAAAATTGTTTTTGAAAACTTCAATTTTCATTGGGTGGGTAACTGAGTTACCCCGCACAGCAGGAATTGTCTGTCATATTAGTGCAGAGATAAAATTGAATGCAATACATTTTATGATATTATAACAACAATAATGCTACTATTCCACATGATGGCACATTTTGTACTTTTTTTAAAGCATGTTAGTCCATGTACACTTACAACAGCAAAGTATGAAAGGTTCATGATATTTCGCATAAAATCAATGTAAAAACTTGAATGTAGCCAACGATGTAACTATTTATAAATCATAGATAACAAGATACCATGCCACTAAAAAAGAGTCACGGCGTTGAATTACGGGAAAGACTAAAATTCAACATATAATTTATGAATTATAAATAGGGTACCTGAGATACCCCACACTGTCATTCGCGTAAGTTTTCTAGGCACAGTCACGGAAAGGTTAAAAATCACTTTCTCCTATCTAGTCCAACAGTCATTCCTCCTCAGGCTAACTTTCTACGAATGGCCGCGAGAGCAGATATTATGCGTAAAAGAAAAAAGTAAACGGCGCGAAAATGGAAAACCAATTTTCGGCAGCAATCGAGACTAACGCATAAGACTTCTAATCTCTTTCTCTCTTTGCAGTGTCAAAAACGTTCGCCCTACTCTATGGACTTCTAACCGTGAGTGGTACTCACTGAGGTCAAGTTTCGACTGGGCATAATTTGGGCCACGGCGAATAGAAAAGAGCACTTAAGTATGGAGCTCTCACAAATAGCAGGCGAAAAAATTTCGCTATCGTTGAAGGTTGAGTGGGAAAAAATTGCGTTTAAGTAAATTTTCATCCATACGCATGCAAAAATCGATATTTATGAAACCTGGATGGTTCAACCATCTCAATGAAAATGACGTATTCGAACAACTTTACATTTTTCCGTATTGTTTTTAATTAAACAACTTTTATCATTTAAATCACCGATAGTATATTAAGTCGACACGGACATTCGCCACTCAACCAAACGATTAATTTAACCTAATCCTCCTTATTGTCATAACCATTGCTACAAATCCCCCAGCGGACGACCCTGGTTTGTACTGTCGCTGTGTGAAGTAAGTAAAAGAGACATATATCGCTGAAATGAATAAATGACAATTGAAAGCGATAATAAGCATAAACTATGAAAGGAAACATTAACAAGGAAGCATTTATTTCCTGAAACAATATTAATAGCGACAAAAATTACAAATATATATTTTAAAAAGTAATTTTACACCAAGGATTTTCTCTGATTAACTTCAAAGTGAGGTTATGGTAAGCTTATAGCCACATACACCTTTATTACACTTTGAAAAATAATGATGATATTTACTTAGTACGCAAATAAAGATTTTAGAAAAAATTTCTACTTGTTATTGGGGCGTTTCTCGCCAAAATAATAATCTTTAGCCAACTTTAAACTTCTAATTTTACTATCACTTATTGTACAAATGCCACTGATAGTTTCAAAAAACATGGGTTTTATTCCTTAATGGAAACATGATATAACTTCCCAAAACTTGAAATCACAATATTGAGAATAAAGACCTTGCTACTAAAGCCATTACAAAATCAGCAAAAGCAATTTACATTACCCAAACGTTTAATCACTAATTTTAAAAATGAATTATGGTAACGATGCTGCTGATAGTTGCAAAATAACATGGATTTTATTAATAAATGGAAGCATAAAACCATTTTGGAATACTTGAAACCAAAATACTACTAATAAAAACATTTCTATTATAGAAATTGCAAATCTAGCTTTGGGTTTTCGAAACTCACTAAGTTTGACGAAGAACTTCTGTAATTCTCTCAGCTTACATGGTGAATGTTGGGCAAGCGAAAGCGACTTAAGTTGCACAGAAGAAATGGAATAATACCGGCAGGAACTTTGATTCAACAGATGGAATAACATGGATTTTATTAATAAATGGAAGCATAAAACCATTTTGGAATACTTGAAACCATAATACTACTAATAAAAACATTTCTATTATAGAAATTGCAAATCTAGCTTTGGGTTTTCGAAACTCACTAAGTTTGACGAAGAACTTCTGTAATTCTCTCAGCTTACACGGTGAATGTTGGGCAAGCGAAAGCGACTTAAGTTGCACAGAAGAAATGGAATAATACCGGCAGGAACTTTGATTCAACAGACGGTTCTTTAATGAAGGCATTCTCCTCACAACGAGGGAAAATTTTACAAGGCCAAAACAGAGGGAGACTGTTTGAACGATGCTAGAACGAACCTAAGCAATGGAAGTGAATGAAACGTTGACAGGGATGGGATTAGAACTACAGATGTAGAATGTATAAACGTGACGTACTACGTTAATTTAAAAACGGTTGTATGAGCAGTTAATAACCTGCGGTCATGCAGTGAATTTTCAAGCTTAATCACTCTGTTCGCGTGTACATTGTGTGTACGTAATTTTATACTTCTCAACCCATGCGTAAAGTATGCAAAACAGACTTTTCCAGCTACTACGTTATATTAGAGTTATTAGACAATAAGTTAAATTATAAAATCATTTTAGTAAAATAGGAAAACAGGTAATGCGGCTCTCTACAAGGAAAAATACCAAATTAATACTTGAGTACCCTAGAGATTCAGATTTCATTATGCAGGCTTATTTTACGCTGTTTCCCCACAGAAAGCAGGCAGCAGAAAATCACTGATAAATGCAAACATTCATTACACAAGATACCATCGTACAGTCGTGCAGTACCACGAGATAAACATTGTATACGCGAAATCGTAGTGTAGAATATATGACTCCCACGACCGTACGATAAAATATGTGAAAAATAAATCAGTCTATATAGGAAGGTTAATTTCCCCTTAATTCGGGAACCGGTACAAAATCATTATATATACGTGTAACAATCATTAGTTGGTGGATATTGTGTGTCGAATTCAAAATACTGGTTACTAAATGAAACAAAATATTTTAATCGGCTAACCAACAATCCCCTACTCAACGAATACCATAACCGAGATATTGGCACTAGATGTTGAGATATTGTCGGATAAGCTACGTAAATACGTTCCGAAGAGAAATTACTACCGTTATTATTGTCATCATGGAGATAGCCGCCAACTAATTCTCGTCTACAGAATATCAATAAATTTTAAAAATAAAACAGAATAGCAAAACACATTACCTTCGTGACCAACATTGGGTTTTACAACGGTTGTGTAAAATCATTCAGGAACGCGATATAGAATAACACCATAAATGGCGAACTTCATCACCAAAGGAAAAGGTTTAAATTAAAATGTATAACTATCATAATTTATGCCTTTAAAATTGAGAAACCAATGTGATTAGGCACCAGTGGTAAGAAAGAGGAATGAAATGGATTTCTTTTCTAATGCTTTTCGAAATAAGCATCTCATTTATTATGAACTTCGGATTCACATTTTTAAAATGTTGCAGCACAATGAAAACCTGTCACCAGAATATACGACCTTTAAATTCATTTGGCTCGGTCTATTGTCACACCTTTAAACATTATTATGATTCTTAATACCGGTGGGATGAAGCAAGGGTGGCTAATTTCAAGTTCCGTTGACAAAGAATGACGTGCAAACGATAATGATATGAATTATGAATAATTTCTTTCATCGAAGTATTTGAAAAATGCATCGAAAATGGAACCATCCAACAATGACAGGCTTATTTAGTTAAATTATATAAACTTAGTTTCGAAAACCCCTAAGCTAGATTTGCAATTTCTATGATAGAAATGTTTTTATTATTAGTATTATGGTTTCAAGTATTCCAAAATGGTTTTGTGCTTCCATTTATTAATAAACTCCATGTTATTTTGCAACTATCAGCAGCATTGTTACCATAATTCATTTTAAAATTAGAGGTTAAACGTTCGGGTAATGTAAATTGCTTTTGCTGATTTTGTAATTGCTTTAGTAGCAAGGTCTTTATTCTCAATATTGTGATTTCAAGTTTTGGAATATAATGGGGGAGAACAAAAGAGGCGGTGGAAATGGGGGTAAGATAAAGGGAAACTGTGAATTACCAGAAAAATTACCAATTTTATTATTGTCAGCATGGAGACAACTGCCAACAGATTCTTGTCCCCAGAATAGCAATAAAGTGATTAGCAAATTACATTGTCTTGGTGGCCATTATAGGTTTGTTCAACGTGATGGTTAAGTAAAATTTTCAAGAATGCGCCTCAGAATAACACCTAAAATAGTGTGAAATTTTCTCGGGTTTTCCTCCGGGTGAGCTGCTTTTAGGCCGACGTTTCTATGGCTGCCTCTGCCGTCTGCCAAAATGATTTCTGGATGGTCATGCCCTGAGAAAGATGACAGAGGTAGCCATCGAAACGTCGTCATGCAATCAACTCAACCGGTGGAAAACCGGAGAAGATATAACCAGTATCATACGCCGGGAAATAATAAAATAACACGAAAAAAAGAGACCTTCAAAAGCAACAACCCTTGAAATTCTTCAAAAATTTTACTTAACCATCAAGTTGAGCAACCCACTGTTGGCCATCAAGGTAATGTAATTTGCTAATCACTTTATTGATATTCTGTGGGCAAGAATATTTGGCAGTTGTCTCCATGCTAACAATAATAACTGGTAATTTTTCTGGTAATTAATAGTTTCTTTCGAAAATAATATCGAAAATAGATCCACCCTACTAGGACAAGATCATTTGTGGGGTTGAACAAAAGAGGTGGTGGGAAGGGACTTTTCCTGGGAGCCACAACAGAGCGCGAGCGGTCGACCATGTGCACTCGAAACCCGAGAGTTCCCCTATCGATCACGAGTTGCACACGCGGCGAGCCAGACTCCGGGGCACGGAACCACCCCCACCACTCACGATCAACCTCCCCCGCTCCCCTAAAATGGCGGCGGCCGTGTCCTCCTCCTGAACGGGGGAGGAGGTCATAGTCTCCCAGTGACCGCGCCGTAGGCCTCCGGCTTGGGTACTGGGTCGGGTCAAGGGTCATCCGGCTGCAGCGGCTCTGAAGAGGAGTAAGGACGGGAGGGGGTGGGGTGGAGAAATGATCTCACCATTCCCCCTTGAGGAATACTCGGCTATGACTAAGACCCGTGTATTCAGATTACAGAGCAGGGATTTTTCTTTCGACGCGGTTCCCCATAAGGTATTCAATTTTCACCATTTGAGGAGGTATAGCGTGATGTTTTAGGTGCAAAAACGTTTCATGTTATTCGCACGTGGAGATGCTTTGTAATGATGCTAAGTTCCGAAATTTGACGTCTTTTTCATCTTCAGGTGGTAGACTCCTCGTTCCGTCAGGATTCATGCAAATATTCAGGGTATATTGTGAATCTTCAATAATAGGGAGAACTTGCTCTGAGGGTGACAAACAAATCATGTATCAAAGTGTCAGAGTTATAACAAAGCATCACCCGATAAGATCCTAGAACTCCATTTTTGCATGATAATCACTGAGAAAATCTTAACTAATTATTATCTCACACAGCTGTATTTACACCATGTCATTTCTTTTGATATTTTCTTCACATTTTGCATTTATTCAAGTTGGTAAGCAACCTTCAGTAAGAAATTTTTGACGTAAATTGTTGACATTTTCATGACCTGCGAAAAGCTAGCAGAATCTTATTTCCTAGTACATTATCTCCCGCTATCTTCTATTACTTCTAACTTACCGCTATCTTTCCCAACATTTCCTACGGCAGAAATCCTCCTTAAGGTGTTTAAAAATGTAGTTTCCAAGACTTTTCTGGAAGAAATTTGCATAATTTTACACTATAAATCCATTGTACAGGTTAAAGAGATATTTCTGGAGTGGTTTGCTACCATTCGTAAATATTAACCATTCGAAAAAAAGATCAGTGAGGGAGAAGTTTTGAAGTAGGATGCTTAAATGAATTGAACAAGTCATGACACAGAGCAATTACGCGAGAAATACAAAGGAAAATTTTAAGGAAATGTCCACCCAGGAAGGCCAAGAGAAAAGCACTTGCTGCAGGTCAGTCAGGATAAAGGGGAGAAGAGCCATAGGGTAGTAGAAGAACTGTCGGAGAAACTGGCTTCCGGGAAGGAACTGGGAATAAAATACAATGCATGAGCATTTAATTTGAGGTGGAAGGACATTACGAATACACAATTATAACGCCGCTGACAGCGAGGAGACTTCAAGACCAAATTAAATGGCTATACTCGAGGAAGTAATCTTTCAGCTTGCTGCCGCGAGTATATTTGATGTGGCAGTTTTGCCGGATAGGCTGCAGGCTTCTTCAGGAAAGGATTCAGCCAAAATGCACTTGCGAAAAGCGTAAGGAGCCTTCCTGAATATTATATCGCCACGTAAATCCGAGACTAAGTTAGGCTTCTTTAAACTTCCTCCTTGGGCTCTAATGGAGGCAGAATTGTCATCACAAAGTCCGCGACAATGGATTCTATCCCCAACTCAGATTAGGTTATTCCACGGAAGGTCATAAAAATTCTATCAGTGGAATATTTATGGCAAGGAGCTTCTTCTTTATCATCGAATGAAAACTGTACGCAATGCCTTATCCTTAAAATCAATGCTACAACTCATGTTTCGAATTTTTCCCAGTATTTTACTTTTCCATGGGTTTATGGGAAAATCTTTGAAACTATAGCGCTCGTAAATTACCAACTGCCTCTCTATACACACATGTACGGCTTGACGTACTGTTATCATAAAACTTATTAGAAGTCATCGCTACAACTACAACTACGTTTCGAGCTTAAATTTGAGCTTGTGACTCCTCTGTTTTGCCTGCCGCAAAAAAATGTAATTCGTACCATCCACTAGCAAGAATCCCCTCTGCTTTGGAATCCAGCGTGAAGAGGCAAGGGTAGACGCGAAATAAGACTGGTAGCTAGAAAGACGATAGACCCCGAGGCGGAGTGGAATCTTCGAGGGCCTCCAGGGGTTCTCTCACAGTGTGTACCCCGGCGCATAATGGGGTCATCCGCTCCAGATTCTTTCGTCCCAGCGCACAACGCAGCACGGCTCTATAATGCGCCCACAGTGGGCCGACCTCTTCGTAGCGTGCAGGGCAACTAACGGACGGAGAGGGATGCAATCCGGGTCCATTAACCCTTTAAAGACCAAACTAAAGCCTGAATCACACCATCATTTTTTTTCGTCGCGAAAGTGATCACTATCGAGATCACTTTTCCCGTCGCGAAAAGCGATCGCTCTGGTAATCATTTTTCTGAATCACACGGTCACTCCCGCCGTCGCTTTTCGCATCATTTCCAATATCACAGCTCGTTGTCATAGGACCCACATAACGAAAATATATAGCGTGTTTGTTTATTCATGTCATTCCCACAATTGTCAAACGCTGCGCTGCAATCACACCATACGGTCATGCGTTCCGATTGGCTGATATGGGATTTTAGGGACGGTTTTAGCGACGGAAAAAGCGACCGGACGAGTGATAAAAAATAGCGATGGGAATCCTCATCGCGATCGCGAAAAACAAATGCCGCCTACGATCATTTTGCGCAGTGTTCGCGATAGTGATCACTTTCGCGACGAAAAAAAAAATGATCGTGTGATTCAGGCTTAACCTACCAATTGATTTAAATTATTTTTTGCATATCTTACTTATTTTACAGCTAATAAAGAGATATTATGAAATAAAACCAGAGCAAATATTTTCTAATGCGTTTTTTCTAGCACGTTACCTAATGGGAGCAGGCCTAAAATTTTTGCTTTTGCTTGAAAAATAAATTTACAATTGACCAAAAAACTAAGTTTAACGATGTAACAAATATATTTATCTCCTAAAAAAATGAGCATTTGTTGCTGGAGAGTGAGTGTAGGGACAAATAACGAATAAACCGAATGCTCACTACAGAGGTGATGAAAATAACCAATTTTGAAAAGGTATAATTAACGACCAATGTATGAACAAGTCATGCGATTCACTTTAAAAAAATACTTTCATCCTTTATTTACATAAAATAAGCTAGAAAAATAATCACAGATTCTAAATATAATTTTCATGAATTTTTATGAACCTATTAGAGAATGGAAACATTTGAATGTAAACGGTTAATATAAACTCCGCCCGCATTTTGGCGTGAGTGTGTGGCGAATATAATCCCATTAGACCATAGCGGACCGAGGAAGACGCTTGCTTCCAGGCTCCTGATTCGGTGTTGAGTTAAAAACTTTACCAATCACATCCCCGCGTTTTCAGGCTCCGTCCTCAGGAAAGCATCGTGGTCCAGTGGTTGGGGATAATCAAAAGGATTACACTCCTTAAGGTATCCAATTTAAAATTCATTAATTCCATGAAACATGGGGCAGACAAAAACGCGCATCTTAATTGCGTTTTCCGATTTGATCGTCCAAGCAGGAGAATAAAAAGAGAAAGCAATACAATGACAGACATAATTCATCGGAGAAAAATTTTCGAGCCAAAAGTATGTTCGCCTTGTGTTCAACATGAAAAAAAGGTTACCTTCAGAAGGACAAATTTCCCCATTGTTCGCCTTAATAATGCAGAAGTTCCAAATTACAATTCTGTTAAATTTTCACAAAATACGTGGCACGTTTATGCAACCCGCTTGTATGTCAGATCTCATCCAATTTCTAATGAAATGAGTCCTTAATTTCTAATGAAAACTGATAAAAGTATTTTGACTGCAATTGGATAACTTTTGTCTCGCAGCTGACGACAAGCAATTTCACCGGAGATCATGACTATTTAAGATCTCAAGCATGGATTACGAGTGAGAATAAAACATTATTATTAAATTCAAGATTTGGTTGTGTTCAATGTGGGTATGTAACTCAAAACTTCAAAAATGCTCATGGGTTTGATAAATAAATGAAAACAATCAATTAGGACAGCTTCAAGAAGAAATAATAACGACGGATTTTTTCCATTAATTACATAGCAATCTACGGATTACATCCGGATTGCAGAGTAATTATTTACAGGGTACGGATGGACTTTAGTATCCGAATTTCTTCGCAACTACTAAAAATAAAAAGGGTGAAGAAGAAACTATGAGATTTGATATTGCGGGCCATTGTGCGTTTCGATGGACCGCTTTTTAGTACCCTTATTACTCATATATCATTGTCAAAGGGACAAGTTTTCTTTCATGCCATGACATTTACATCAATCGCAACGGCGATAACAAAGAGCCTTTTACGCTTAGGTACTTCAAAGGTTGTGCTTGGGCTGTTTCCAGACCGTAATTGCCATTAAGGCTACAAAGAGGAGTAAAGGCGAGACGAGACAGCAAAGCAGGATAGAGCTTGAAAATACGACTCTCACAATAATTAAGTTATCTGACATTACTTTTGAAATGGTTCCGCCTAAAGCGACTGCCATATTTTCTAAAAAAAATATTTTTGTATTCACTCTTTTACATGAGTTTTTTGTTCGGTGCATATTGTCTCGCTTCTGACAACAGATGGAAATAAAGGCTCAGCGAAATAATTTTTCAAAGCTGCATTACCAGCGCATTTCCTGCCAGCGTGTAAAATAGCCCTTCGGGACCTCTTATGGATGTAGTATGTTTCAATGGTCACCAATTTTGCGAGAACACCACGCGAGAAAATGTTCTAAATTGCGTAAATCATTTTTAATTTTTTTCTCCATGTTTTAAATCAAAGGTGTGAGGGGAGATGTTGTGAAACATAATGATGCAAATTAAACACCCAAAAAATAATTTTGGCTGGTTACGGAAAAAATATATCCCCATGATTCATTAGATCTTTCACGAAAATCGAATGAAACCTACTTACACTTTAACGTGGTGTTCACGGGAAACGAAATTAATGCCACGTTACTTGCAATGGGTCAAGATTCTCCTGGATCGTGAATCGAACCATGGGCCTTTGATATTCTGTGCCACTGCGTAAACCGACAAGACTGTAGCAGGCGAGGGGTACAGGGGCTCAAGCATCCCCAAAAACCTCAGGAGATACAATCCTAAGCGTAACCCCTCCAACTGAATTCCCTCGAAATTTACCCTTCCCTCGATGTGAACTCCTTCCGAAAATTTTTCTTGCTACGGCCTCGTCTTTGCACTCTGATATCAGAATGATGTAAAAACATTTTTTTAACTATGCTGCCGCGATGCCGTTACTCGTGGATGAAATTACGCTAGATTTAAATCCGTTATGCATTACTATGGAAAATCGTAGTAACACCATATTTTAACTAAGTAAGTATTTAGAGAGGCCTTCGAAATGTGGTGTAACAGAAGAATGATGAGGATCAAATAAGTAATATATCGACTAAGTAATGAGGAATTCCTAAGAAGAGTAGGAGAGAAGAGATGCCTCTGCAAGAAAAAACTTGACAAGAAGACTCAAAAACCTTATAAGCCATACCTTGAGACATGTTGGCCTCATGAAGACAATCATCAAAGGACAAGTGAATGGAAAGAGCGTAAGAGGAAGATCTTGATTTAAATATATGGAACAGGTAAAGAAGGATGGGTAAGAGAAGAAATGCGTAGGTGTGAAAAAGATTAGCTGATAGGAGAATTGAGTGGAGAGCTGCGTCAAACCTATCTTAGGATTGTTGACCAGAGATGATGATGAGACAGTTGGAGGAGACGATGGTCAGATTAGGTCATATGCTTCATTGGGTGAGTAAGGGTGAAGAAAAGACGCCTGCTCTGAACGGAAGGTTCCAAGGGTATTACAGTTAAACTTCTCATCATGGATGGCAAGTGAAACGAAACAAAAATGTTTCGTTTCTATCCGGAGGGAAACGAAAATACGAGGCCTAGGTTTAGTTTCGTTCCAGCACGAAATTAAACTCACCAAGGAGTTTAGTTTCGACACAGGACCAAATTTTTTTCCCGAGAACGAAACTAAATTAAACGAAACTCCGCTGCTCATAGTTAAGTTCCGATCCTAGAGGTTGGGTGGAGGGGGATGTGAGGGAATATTTTCGACCCAAAACGCTTGACATGCGTGAGGAGAGGTTAAAACATTGAGCTGAAAAATCGAATGGCCAGTTTGCGTTCACCGTTCTCGCGTTAGTAGTAAAAATAAGAGTGCCCCACACATCTAATGGCGGTAGGCCGAACCTCTTCTTCATTCAATCTTGCTTCGCACGCGAGTGGGTCGAAGATAAACTGTTCGAGGGTGAAGCACGTAGTCCCTCCGGTACGAAATATAACCTACGCTTCGTTTGGTCCCCGAGTTTTGATTTACTTTCGACCCGAAGTAGTTTTGACTCCGACTTCGTTTCGACCCAGAGTTTAGCTCCCCGGGATTAAATACATTTCGTTTCTATATTTCGCTCCTGAGAACGAAATTATTGAAATTGTACTGCTTTTGACTTTCGTTTAGTTTCTACTGCCATCGCTGCTACTCATCCGTCACACAGATTGCTGTACTTGAAATGCTCTCCACGAAGCACTCAAGCAGGTATTGGACAGTCTCCGAAAAAATCTCCGCTACCGCGGGGACTTGGCCCGGGACATTTTTTATCGTTCCTACTGTCGGATATGAGTTGAAGCGTCGAGGCATTCGTCTTAACGATCTATTTGGGTCTATGACGGTAAATTGAGGTCATTTCCGCGACTTCAGGATGTAGGTACCCGACGGGAATAGGTAGGGAAGGCATTGCGACCGAACTGGAGTCATATTCCTTTTCGGTATTAGCCCACTCTAGCATACGATTTCAAGTCTAGGATGAGACGCCACAGCGGCGTCAAAGGACCCCATTCAACCCACCGGACGGGGAGCAGCATTTGAAGGACTTTTCAACGGGATCTCACCGAGCAACTTCCTGAATGGAAATCCTGGCCTAACGAAAGGAAGTCGCCATCTTCTTCAACATCCTGGATTCACCCTTCGTCCGTGAATATGCCACTCAAGCCGTATAGATAGAAAATATTTCACTAGGGATATGTAGGGAATTCTCCACAAACGGTAGGGGGAATGAAGTCGAAAAAAAGAATGGCTTGCTACGGTGCATCATTTCGAATTGACCTCTGAAAATGAGTGAAAAAATGATGTGTGTAAATTTTAACGCAAACTAGATAACATGTTCTCTGCTACTGATGACACAAAAATTACTTTCTCCTCACAATATTTCATTCGAAAAGCAAGTCCTCCATTTCGTGACACATTCTGGAATAACGAAAAAAATATGATGAAAGTTCAGCCGGTGGCAATAATGATGCACTGAAAATACTCCATGATCATAAAACTGGAGTAGATAATCGCTATAGAAACTATCCGAATTAACGTTGTAGGTACAGTAGATTAATTGATTTAACAATTAATGATGAGAATGATCGCTGAGTTGTGACACAAATTTAACTATGTAGCTATCTGAAGATAATGGCGCAGAGAGGATGACCAATGCTAACATAATAGTCAATTATAGCATAAAGAAGTTTATTGTATGTTTTACAATGCTGGAATGGAACTTGGATGTAGTTGCCGCCTAATGAGAAAAGATTAAACTAAAATTTCCTTATGTTTCACTAAATGCTTCCGAAATTTAATTATAGTCATTCATAGTTGTCTTCTAAAATTCTAGTTTTCCTAAAATTGGCTCCATTGGCTGCGATGAAACTGAATCTTATTTTAAAATTCGTTACGTAAAATTAATCAGCGTGCTTTGTTTACCTTCTTCATCAAGATATATAACCGTATTATATTTGGGGACGGTTGCCAAATCTTAACCGTTTCCTTAATAGGATTTCCGAAGTATCTCCCTCTAATATTTTATAGCAGCATTTCTTAGGCAGTAGTTCAACGCGACAATAGACGTGGGCTTGTAACTCAACGGGGTCAACTGCTACGACTAAGACCAGGAGTTGAGATTTGCAGAACTTATTCAGTAAAATTAAATTGCGAGCGATCTAATGATATGCAACAGCAAAACATAAAATTCTTTTTCTAGCGAGATTTATTGAAAACTAGCTCTACGAACCATTTCGAAAGTATATTCCGTTAAAACAAAGAAATGGAATAATGTGGTCACTAATAGTAGCGACCCCATCTCCTTTTGCTGCGGATGGATCATAGAAAAATTTCCGTAGGATTTGTAAAACAACGGTAAAACATCCAGCCACAGATGTTCGGGTGTCCGCGTTGGATAACTGTCATGTTTCCGTCCCATGTATGCTATACCTCTCATGTATGATTACAATCGAGTTAAATGCAATGGTGGTTGGCGTAACATGGTGAAACTCCTTCATGATGCACAAAGGTTAAGAAAACACTTAGCTGTTTCACAAAATAAAATATATTGCGACCGGTTTCGATACAGCGTATCATCATCTGGATGGCATCTGGCATCAGCCAGATGATGATACGCTGTATCGAAACCGGTCGCAATATATTTTATTTTGTGAAACAGCTAAGTGTTTCCTTAACCTTTGTGCATCACAATCGAGTTAACTTAAATCCCTCTTGCCAAGCAGTGCTAAGGGTCACCAATACTACTGATGGGTTTGCGTTACCAATCGGAAAGCACAAGCAAGATTGTTAGCTGCTGTGGCCAATCTGAATGGGTCTATAACGGTACACTCCTCCAAAAGCGCCTATTAAGTGCGTCGGGCGAAATAGGCACCGCGAAACTCGAGTCACATTACATTACTGCTTCACCGCTGATGCTGGCTACTACCTTCAGAGCAAATTTTCAGCAGCTGATGCTTGTCAACATTATAATTTTACCGTGTGGTGACAAGGTAAAAGCTGCTAGGCCCATCCTCCACTCCACTTTGGGCTCACTTCACCGCGAATGGGTCCATGCATTACCGCGCGCCCTATCCATCACCACCGAAATTCACCTGCCGAAAAGGTCAAAGGTCAAAACTTTCCTCAGAGGGAAGCATTTTCACAAATTGCCTCACCCGCTACGTTTCTCTCGCGAGAGAAATGAAGGCGATGTAAAGCTAGGGGAATAATTGAAAAAAATACTAATAGGACGCATTATTCCTATTTAACAAACAACGTAAATTTACCTCCCCAAGGGAAGGAATTTCTAACAAGAGTTACTTTTTCAAAACTTAAACGCCATCATTTTGTAATGGTATATTTTACTTAAACCGGAAATCGCAGTTCATTGAAAGAATTTTATTATTATTATTATTACTCATTGCTGCAAGTAGGCTATTGCCTAGTGGCAGTATTAGATGTACAGTACACATGAATACAAATGTACCTATCTAATACAAAGTTACGCATTTATAGTTAGATTAGGATGAAAAAATAATGATAGTATTGGTTTTTATTTCACTGGCCAAAAATTACTCAAAAATGCATAAGCAATCAATGAAATTAGGTAGCTCAGAAGATACATATATTGTGTAATGGTTGTCATTGAATTTAAACTGAGTAACCCACGTGAAAACTTCGCACTTTCACTTAGATTTCAATTTTAATACTTTTCCTGTTTATGGTAAGTTTATTTGGTTTAGTTATAGATTTAACGGGTTTTAAACCTTTCTTTTTGAAGTATAATATAAAAAAATGTGTGGAGTCAATATGCCTCGAGCGAGTAATCGATATGGAAAAATCGAAATGTTTAAGTCAAATGAATGGGTAAATATGGAAATATTAGACTGAGCTGTATTTTTCGTCAGAACGCGGTGGTTCAGCGTTTAAAATGATACTTCATTTATCAACGTAGGTGCAGCATTAAGGGAGCATATACCGAGTAACAGAGAAAGACCTTTACGTAACAATATACACGATAAGGCAATGCTCGGCAGTACATTTGACAAATAATATATATTATACAAATTTATACATCTATGTATATAAAAAGTACTCATCTATGACTCAATTTAGTGACATGTGTCCATACAGCATGAATACAATCATCTTCATTCAACAACTCTCAACTTTAAAATAAAAAATAAACTTCTTATCATATGATGGCAACCTTCCGTTTTATTTACTCGTTCAGAGAGAACCTGAGCTCTACGAAGGAAGACATTTTTCACAAAAGTGTGAGAAACGACTCGCCACGCGAGTCCGATTCGAATAGGGCATTAAAAGCTTTAAAACATTGAATCTCTCGGTAGCGGCTTGTGATATCATCACTTATCTGCAAAAGGTTCGCGGCCATCGATATTTCGTCACGAATAGGTCGAAAAGTGGGCGTAGGACCAAAATATGGACAAACCATCAGAATCGACAGTTAGTAAAAAAAATTGATAAACGACCCTATTGTAAGGTATACAGTAAACCCTAGCCAATTATCATCGAAAACACAAAACGTGAAGATGGTTTTTTCATATTTTCTATGGGATAAAACTTTCATATTTAAGGGGCAGGTAATTATATAGACAAGTATCTACTCACTGAAATTGATTCGGAAATTACAATATCATGGCTTTAAAAAAATATAATACACCCATATACTTCAATCATGTAAACAGTGGATGTGTTTCTAAGGCAACGTAATGGTCCCAACTCCTAAACGTTTTCATGAGAAGCTCACCCTTTATCGATAGCATCACATGCTTTATGAGACTTGCTCCGGATGCAAATTCGAAACACATAGCGGCATATACGACCATGTAATGAATGGGCTACTAAGGTAATAATGCTGGTGTAGCATTAGATACGGAGAGTTAAGTTGAATATTAATGTCTCAATAGTTACATATCTGAAAGGTCCATGGCCACTGGGTGCGTTTAGTGTTGCGTCATGAAGGCCACGGCGAAAAGGCTAATGATGGAGAACTCTACGACGCGACGTAACTATAAATCCAGAGTAAATACATAGAATACCGATTTTCCGCTTCAACGCATGCGGATAGAGATTGAAATGGCAAAATCCGAGATCACATGATGGGTCTGATTGGCTGACTACGACGAAAGTATTGGTTTAGTCATCACCTGTAAAACGAAATTTACGGAACATTAAAGAAATGTAACGTCTTGTTGCCAATGAAACTTAAAAGTAGCGTATATTGAAATGGGACAACGATTAAGTGAAACTTTTACGTACCTTCTTGGCCCACGATTCGAGAAATCAGCGATAAAAATTTACTGTTCACATAATATATGATCGAAGCCAGAATATCCAGAAAAAACACGAGCGGTAGAGCGAAAATAATTCGTGACCTTGAAGTAAAAAAAATGTCTGTGAAGCAGCAAAACAAATGAAGACGACAGTACACGTGTCGGAGCAAAGGCCGAGGATGACCAAATGAGCTTGGAGCTTACATTTTTGCCACATCTAGGAGCAAAAAGAGCAACGAATGGAAGGAAGGTGCAAAAAAAAAGGAAGAGTCATCTGGTGAGAGGGCTAGTAAGGGAGGTGTTGGTGAGTACGGTATGAAGGGCAGATATCCCGTACAGAAATAAAAAAGGAAGGAGATGATGTCCTTTAATCTGGCTCACAGGACGACATTTTTCATCCCCAAGAGAATGGTAAGGTAGGCTTTTACGGACATTTAAAACCGGGAGTTTCGGACTTCACCCGGTGAAACGAAAAGCAATGTAAATTTCAGGGAATTTACATTAATTTATGCCCTGAATCTCATTAATGGACGACTCTGAATGCCTTATCTGATAAAAAGGGATGAGGAGCGCTTTCTTTTATTTCAAGCATCTTATTAGTCTGGAGTGGTATTTTTTATGAAGTTTTTAATCTTAACCATGATTTATGGAGAGCTTTTCCATCGAATGAGTGGAACATTTAGTGCACAAAAAAGATAACATTTGTCATGAAATGACAATGTAAATCATACACTATCCTCAATTGTTAGTCTGTGAAACTCGAGCGAATGAAATAATAAACACCAGTGCTAATGTTTCGTTCAAGATAAAAAGCAAAACGTTACGTAAAATGCTAAAAATTAGCGATAACTGTCAAGGTTTGTTTTCTCTTTGATGGAAACTACTCCACAGAAGTATCTTGTTATTATTATTATTGTTATTAAGTAAAAATAGACACACTGATTACTATACTTAATTCAAATCACGGTGCCTTTAAATTCTTTGCAAGTACAGGTACCGGAGAATGTCTCCAGGGGGTCAAAAAAGAAATTATATGCTACTATTGAATTAATGTCCATTAAATCATTTCCAGGAAAATCACCCCTTCGCAATGCACTCAGCCAAAAGGACGATTTTCGTCTTTCTGGTTTATTTTAAGTAAGAGAAATGGTAAAAATAATTCCTTACATGAAAAGTTTGGAAATATTATTTACTTATAGCATACTTAACTGCGATATTCATTTTCTTTTCCACGCCTCGGAAATTGAAATCTAGCTTTCCGCCATTATAAAAATCAAGGAATGGGTAAAATTTAATGTGGAAAAGCTCTTTGTAATGCGAAGATGTCGTTCTCTCTAAATAAAATAAAATGCACCAATCATATATTTTATCCGTGACGAAATAAAGAACACGATCTCTCTGCCGTTCGTAGGCGCCGACTCCATGGGGCCTGAGGGGGCTCGAGCCCCCTCAATAATTCGTTTGGGGGGGCGGAGCCCCCTCAATAATTCAAGAAAATAATTAAGTTATATTATGCAGTGGCGCCGACTCCATGGGGCCTGAAGGGTCCCGAGCCCCCTCAAAAATTCGTAATGGGTGTGAGGAAATAATGTGTCAGGCTTGTCGATTTTCCCCGGAGTGTTCAGATATCGAGATTCGAGTTATCAGTGTTCTAATGTTGATCATATGACTCTTCTAAAATGCTTAAAAAACTTAAAACTCACTACTTATAAAATTTCCCAGGGCAAGATCCCCGGTTTGGGCCCCCCCAATATTTTTTGTAAGTCGGCGTGCCTGCTGCCGTTCTCATTGTTTTAAGCTTGTTCTTCTTCAACCTTTCGACCGTAGAATCTTAACGTTTTCTTCTAAACAATTTTTAATGTTTCATTGTTGTAATCGAATAAACAGTGAGTAATACGATATATGACACGACCCAATGGTGCTTCGGCAGGATTTTATACAAATGCTTAAAGTCAATCGCTCTAACATTTTTGCGCCGATTAGTAGTGCTAAATATTTTTACTGAGGAACAGTAAAATTGAAATCTAGCTTTGGGTATCGGCTGGCAAGCCATTACCAGGAATTGAGCGGAAAAAAGCATATCTCAAACAAATTGTGGAAACGAAAGCGATATAAAAAATATGATTGCACCGCTAGTACCAAACATACTGGATGATAGGAAATCAATAAAAATATTTTACTCGAGCAAATTTAAAAGAATGGTTGCCACAGAAACGAAATTGTCTTCATCGATTAAAAAAAAATCAGCAAGCCATCTACATTAAAATTGACACGCTTGGAAAATCTATGATTTACACTTTCCGTTCCAGAAAAATTTATTTTTCTCCCAATATACCGTCCGTACTTCCGCCGAATGAAATACGAGGAGTTACAATGTGTCACGACCTGTCTTTCTTTATCTCTTTTCCTTTGTGTTCTTCATAAATGTCCGGCGTCGATGTTCTGCCATGCAACTGAAAACAGTTGAGACAGAAATCTCGGAAGGCCGAGAAGATATCCATGTGGTCATTCAACTTAGGGACATACATAAACTACTTTGGCAGTTGGTGATAGAAGTTAGATAAGAAACACACTACAGAATTAAACTTACAATTTAACAATTGGTGAAATATTTTTGTCCCCTCCTTATTTTCGGCTTGAATTATGACGACAATATTTCCTCCATTTTGAAGCTCCTGAAAAATAAATATGCTTCTCATTCATTTTTTCTATCGAAAAAATCCCCCGAATAAATTCTGCCCACATGGGCATTTATTCTTATGGTTAACTAAACAATTGTTTTTTTTAATATCACCCTATTCTTTTTTTACCGTGTATGATGATTCAGCATAAGTAAATAAACAAAGGAAAGACGCTGAATGTAGAGATTTCTTTATTCGCCTCCGCACATTGCCTACATTTTCCATGACATCTAATCATCGAAAAACCGGAAGAGGAATATTTCCCCATTAATTGCTACACAATCCACGACTAGGCATAAAAGAGAGAAAAGAGGAAGTCTTTCTCTTTAATAAATGCATAATGCTTCGTATACATTCATTATAGTTCAACTCCGACAAAAATTTTTATGCCTTCTATAACGCAAAATTAGAGTTTTAAGTTTAATATGATAAAGAAAATCGTCCGAGTATTTTGCAACACATAATGAAATGCAGTCAAAATTGGTATAAAAAACCATTTAATCGCAGAATCGCAAGAAATTAGAATCTAATAGGATGAGAAAAGACTCGCAAAAAAGATATCATTTTCAATAATTAAGTATGAAACCAGTAGTACCTTATTGGAGGAATGACAGCAAGTGAAACACATTATAGTTTAAAGTTCTGAATACCAGTGCGGAAGTTTTTAAATTACAATGCAGATCCATCTGCTCATGGCTTATTTTTAAAAATAAATCCTCCACGAAGTAGCTTTCATTTTGTCGGAACGTTCGGAATACCTGGGAATTGTTCAGGCATTTTGAGCAAAGACAATACGAATAGAGGCAGATGAGTTAATACCGTATTTATGACCCACTCCACAAAGTTTGGATATCATACGAATGCTTCTGGTCTAGTCTGCATGGGAAGTAATGATTTTCCCAGCGAACGAAACTTCTGCAATATCCATTGAGTCATAGTTATGAGATAAAAACGAACGTACGGCTCTCCGAATTGGAAAGATGGATGGATATTAACTTTCAAATGCCATCCCTCTCACAGCATAATGCTCGTATTATTTTTTCCATGAGTTTCAGTGTGAGTTCTCGTTGCAAAAGCCCAACAAAATGGTGCGCGAAGAAATAAAAAAAACTGAAGCTATGAAGCCTTTTGTTCCAGGACCAGCCAATTTAGTAGGTACTTGATAACGAGGTCATGAGGATGAGGTAAAAAAACGTCCCTCAAGATGAACAATTACCTCTGACGGACTTTTATAGGGCGGAATGATTTCGTGAATAAATGAAAGGTTATTCATAATTTAGGAATTAAATTAATTAACTGCCCTTAGATCACGTTGCAAGCAAAAAAAACATCGAAGTTTCAAAACAACGTTGAGATCAGGTACGATATTCATGACAAAATGAAGAAATAAAGAATTGTCTCTTCCCGTTTCTCAAAGGTACTTCGTAGTTGATCTCATGGTTAAATTTTTTGAAGAGGATATTATCAAAGGTTTATGTATTGTGCATTCAAACAAGGCCATTTAGTTTTCAAGATGGAGTTATTTTAAGGAAATCTGAATAATAATTTGAGGGGGCAGTAAGCATGACATTTCGGCATAATTTTTCGCATTACTACGCCGGAATTGTCAATTATCACAAGGTATTATGAAATACCGCAACAGAACTCGTAATAACTCACAAATTACTATAGATATTACATATGTACAAATTACTATACCATCGTTAAGATGAAGCTCAGAATTAATGAAGCTGATTAAAATTTCCTATTTTATTTTTTCGATTAGCTTCATCATATTATCTTTACTCAGAAGAGAGAGGAAGAGTAATTCTCTTCACAAAATCAATTAATAATGCTCTTGCCGGCCTCGGTGACAGCGGGGTAAAGTCCTCGCCTGCTAAATCAAGCGTCGCGGGTTCCAGTCCCGCCTGGGTAAGTTCCCCTTATCGTGGGCATGGATGTTTGTATGAAATTGACTGTTGTATGTTATCTGAAAACCTGATGTAAAGGCCGAATAGTGCTGTGTTCGGTAGTGCGGAAATAAATAAGAGAATAGGTATTAACGTTAGTATGAGAGAAAAAGCATTAATTTTATTCTACGATCGACAAACCTATTTACGTGAAAGACGACACTAAATTGTTGCCTATGCATTTTCGGATGCGACTATTAATACAAATACCATGATATCGAATCCCTTTCGAAAAGCAGAAGAATGAATAATCTCCAGAAGAATAATGCCCAAACACGGCCACTTTGGCACGTCTGATGATAACCTCAAACAGAGAATACCCAATTTGCCGACGATCATCAAATATTAACGAGTAGCACGTAGTGCCTCGATTACTCAGGTATTGATAGCCTTATTTTGGGCGAAACCATTAATCTAATTTTGGGTCCCATTGGAAGGCATATCGAGAATCAAACCATTTCTCAACGCTCCTCACTTCGCTATCGCTTCCAGTGGCGCTTCTCGAACGACGTGAAGCTTGCGAGAAAGAGAGAGAGGGAGAGTGATAAACGTGAAAAATGGTTTTCTTGAGTAAGATGGATTGTAGCAATTCATTGTTTAAGAGAATGAGCAGATACCTACCCTACCCATTCGAAACCTCAGCGTCGACGGTAACTATATTAATAATGATACCGCTGTGTTATACAATTTCGATATTTAATGAAAATATTATACACAAATTAAATCGAAACTTGAAGTTCGTAAGTGGTGAAAAGGGCTCCACATTATCAATAAAAGACACTTCGTTACTTCCAAAGTATATTTTAAAAATTCCGACCGGATTCGACTGTTACAACTTGATATTTGATACACTTGATCTGAACTTGATAATGGTGTCATAACCGAAACCGGTAGGAATAAAAAAATATATTGTAGACATAACAAAGTGTCTTTTATTGATAATATTATACACCGAGCACTACATTTAAAAAAACTGCTGTAAAAAATTAAAAACTGAAGGAATTTTTTTCACAGGTTCATAACTAAGTCCTCCGCTAACTTTCTGTCGAATTGTGAGAGCTAGGTTTTGATGTCACACGTTTTGATTGAAAATGATAATGTGACAAATGAAAACAAAATAATGACGTCGATTCCTTATCAAGAAAAGCACCAGGCACCAAATTTTTATAAAAAAATTGAAACATTGTGATTAAATCTTTTGAAAGGGCAGTGTTTAGGGCGAAGAATCTGAGACGGAATGAAGACAATATAATTTCATTACCCTCCATTTTTGTTTTGTAAACAAGTACTCAAAATATAATCCTTGAAACAAAATTTCCATGACAATAGTAAACATTTGGTTCCCATTGCGGAAAAATGCTATCATTTTATTCCCTGCTCAATCAGATTCACTTAAAATTTTGCAAGCATATTTTTCACATGGCAGGAACAATTTGTGACTAACTGTTTTATAGTCTTCTGGAACAGTTATTGGTCAATAAAATGTGCCAAAAATGGAGAAATTTCAAGATAATCACCCCTTTAACTATCTTCTCTTATTAAAAATATTATAGAAATGGGGAAGTTTAAGGAATTTTAACAATATTGGCCTCAATATGAGAAATTTAATATGAATTAACAAAACATTAACAAAATTATCAAGCAGGCTCATTTCTAGCATCAGGCTATCCAATTCACATTCCTTCATCGATTTACTCCAGTAACGACTTAGGTAAAATTTAGTTCCCAAACAAGGAAGGCAAACCTAATCTCTGTCATGCCCTGTCGTCTCTCATAATTACCATTATCCTACCGTATTTAACTAGGGAGGAATCAATTTAGCCAAGCACTTGAGCATCGCTAAATACTTCTTGAGTGATGGAAACATCGAGACCGAAAGCCTCCGCGAGAGATTTGGTTGATCGGCGCCATGCAACATGCTTGGGACCTCGATAAGCCCCATTTAAGTAACAAAGGAGGGCAAACTCCCATTCGAGTTTCTTAAGTGAGAGAAAGTCGTCTCAAGAGATATGGTAATTTAAGATGAGAGGGAAAAATCTAAAATGATGCACAAACTATTTTAAAGTAACGGGTATTTTAATCACAAATACATTATTCCTTCATCTCGCAACAAGGTTGAGACTTCAGCGACTAATAAGCAAAAGACAGGTGGTAAAAATTTAGTAGTAAATAAAAAATTATTATTGTGAATTTTATAGGGCTTCAGCCCCTACATAGCAGAAAGTACGTCAAATATATCATGGTATTTTACCTAAAACTAAATTAATTACATAATTACAGTATATTTTTAATAATTTTCCATACGAATTTAATTATACTCAACGAAATTTTCATTTTGCCTTTTAACTACTTAAAGATTCGATTATAATACTACAGATGCTAGTTTTCAAACTCCTTACAAATAAAACCGTCCAAGGAATATAGCCAAAGACTTTCTTTTGAGTAACACGGAATTCAACTAAATAAGTTTCAATATGATATAATATTATTAGAGAAGCAATTTTCTACTGCATATGACTATCATGTGGGAGTAAACACCACCATTAACCAGAAAAACGAATACTTGCGATACTATTTTATGCTAAATTTAACAATGAGGCGTCATAATTATTGCTTATAACCATTTAATTATTTTATGATAGAATTTTATCTATCTATAATTCCAAACGTCAATGAAAATATTTCCTAAAACTCTTATGCCTTTTTATTCTTCTAATTAAGTTGGACAACTAGAAAACGAAAACCAGAGAAAAATTTTAATAAAGATTTCCTCATTTCGGTAAAGTATATAAATATATGAAGTATTTACATTTTATGTGAAATTGCTATAAGAGTACACAAAAGTAATTTTCTTAAACTGATAGCTGTGGTCGAAGGTCATGATTACATGCCGTTCTTGAGGTTTAACAGACAGAGAATTGAAACATACTCTATGCCTCAAGCAAAGATTCCTCAGAGCCTCAACTAATATATTCAAATGAAGAATTCAATCTTATTTTCCCAGTTCTATTTACGATTTTCACCGTAAATAATCATATTCCAAAATAATAATCACAGCTTGCACATTATCCGACAATAACATAACTCAAGAGGATATTTGGTGATATATAAAATATTTTTTTAGAGAAATAACATATTTTCAATGCAAATGCAATAGTTCATGTCGCACGCTCAAAATTTGTGGCTCCAAGCCTTAATTGGTCGCGTCGGGTCATATTGATTTGATGTTTTTAACTAAAATGACGTTGTTCAAAATTGAAATTTATTCTACTCTATTATTTCTTGTCATTCTATCGCTTAGTAAATTTGATTTTCAAAGTACTGCTTTGTTTCGCAGCAACCAATGTTTCGACCCGACGCGACCGTGAGCGTAACAGATTTTTTCCGCCTTTGACCCGACGCTTTTTTCTGTTTAAGTCTTGTATCAGTCTGCTTTATATAGCAGGCTGATATCTTCTTATAAAATTCATTTTTCTATACATGTTCTCTGCATAAATATGATACCGTTTTCTTTGCATTGGTCATATTTTATGTAATGTTTATCGTTAATATAACTGAAAATTAAGCAATAAAAATCTATAAATCTTCTTCGAACAACTTACTTAGTGAGTAGCAGTGAAAAGACACCAATATATTGATAATTTTTTTTGTAAATAGCTATGAACTCAACTATAGTCACAATGAACCGACGCGACTATTTACGTACGGTTTGGGGAGCGACCAATTAAGGTTAAAAATCCACTATACTCACTATTCTATTTTTCATTGTTTGATAACCTTCCTCTGGAACACTCTTTTCATAAAAGGCATTAATGACCGGAACAGAATCGTTCTCCATATTTCACCCATTCAATTCAATTATCACCGTGCAACTTCACCACCAATTCAAGAAAAAAACCATGAAAACTAAGAACTTGCTTCCTGCAGTTAGACCAAGCGTGAAGAAAATTACGTTTAATTCATTTTGAAGTACGAGGCTTCTTAAAGGATTGAATCGTGGAAGAGAAAGAGCGAGAGAGGTACCGAACAGAAAACTTTCATCCGGGTAAAACCCTTAAACCTTTTCCTCATCCCCTCTCCCTCTCCACACCCCTTGCTTTAATCAAACGTCTCTTAATTACACCTCACTTTGGCATTCGCCTTCCTTCCTTTCCTGGGTCCCCGTGGGAAGAAAAGAGAACTAACTCGCCTCGCCTTCGACTGCCTGAGAAGGAGAAAGCCACCTCGTCGGGGGCATGTTCCCGCCATCCAAGTTTAAGCCCTGTCCCGTGAGGCCTCGACGCTTTAGAGCTGCTTGCGATGCACAAGGAATCAATGTACAATCGTGTAGAGAATAAGAAAGAAATTTTGTAAATACTTTGCTGGTGGCCAAACCTAGTAGGTAGCGTTTATTTGCATATGAGGAATCATCACGGGAAGGTTGCTTGGGTAGATTTCTGCTTTCTTAATAGGGTAGTTTCCTTCATCAAAGAAAACGAAAAGCATTGATTGCGATTCGTTACCCACCATTAGTGTATTCAAAATATACAAATTATTTCGTTTTAGAAATAGCGGTTTAGACGAATGGCAATGGTCTATTTTTATTCTCATTTGAAAAGGGCCAGATTGGCGCCAATGCGATTCCACTCCACGTGACGTCACAGGGACCTAGTTTCTATACGAGAAGATAGGAGTTATACATCGTCTAAGGTTACCAATGCATGCATGAGGCGTAGAGCTCAGGGAAACATGTCTTAATAATCACTTATTAAAACTGGCTAAGGTCGGAAAGTTTTCTTCGTTTGATAAGGTATTAATAATCCTTATTTAAGACAAGCGCTACCAGCCAGCAGGGTACTCAGCTACCCGCTAGCAGCCTGCGTCGTATCAGCGCTAAGCCTCGCCTCAAGGTCACCTCACAGGGGGGCAGCGGGAACCAGAAATAAGTCTCACGGAGAGATTTCCCGGCATTCATACTTACGCGTCGCGTTTTCGCGCGCTTGAAAATTTTCACTTTTCATTTAATCGCGAAAAATAGATATCGTCATTTAAAAATCTAAATGCGTGAAATACGTACTCCAGGTGTAATAATTTTTCGATTTAGGCAATAAAAAAATAATAGGAAACCACCCTATTATCTATATTTTTTATATCAAATGAAGAGGTTAACCCAATACCTTGTTATTAAGAACATTGAAATCGATTTAACCTCCCATGTTCATAAATACTACAGATAATTAAGAAATTAAAAATATACCTACGAAACGCTCTCGTGATGCATCGTCAAATTGAAAACAAACGAGACCAAATGTAATGCATAGTTGTCATTATTATTTATGATAATCTACCAGTTTTGGCCAATATCAAAGTTTTTACTATTCCCTTTCCTATTTTTCTACAAGTTTAAGGCCTGTCGCGAGATGTCTCAAAGCTTTGGTGTTGCTCGCAATGTAAAAGCAATCAACGCACAATTGTGCAGATAATAAAAAAAGAAATATGTATAGTAAGGGCTTTGCTAGTGGCCAAAAATGGGAAAAGTTCATTCAAAAGTGATGTCAGCTATGCGATAAAACTGATAACGTTTCTTTCCATTTGAGGATTCATCACGGGAAGATTTCTTGGGTAGATTTTTGTTTTTTAAATTGTACCTATAGTATGAGCGTGGGGTTGTGTTCGCGCAGATAAAGGGATTGCAATGTACTTAAGACTGATAAACTTTTCCTTTAACGGTATGAAGGTAAAAACGTAAATATATCACGATATTAATCGTAAAATTCATCGAAGCTGAGTATTCATTCGCAGTCTTATACGGAGCACTTTTTGAGTTTTGACCTAAAAAGGATTCCGTGATATTTAATTCTTACAAGACAGTAATTTTCTTATATTTGGCATTTAATTCAGCAATTATATTTTAGAGCATACTTTAACAGCAATATATACAACACACCTTATTCTTCTAATAATATATGCAATATGCATGCCATGTATTCAAATTTAATATCGTACTCACGTGCTATTATTTTTAATACTCTGGTACCAAGTAAGATGATATTTAACAAGCAGAACTCCAAAAGCCTCTAATTAGTGGGTGTACTGCAATTTAATTAGTTTTCTTTTTCAGACTCTGTTTGCACTGAGGGAACTAGCCTCAACCCTTTCCCTCGACTTTCAATTCACCTCCACATGGCTATCTTACTGTTTTCTTGAAGCTAAAAACCCCTTCAGTCTCTCTCCACTCTATCCTTGCGCCTTTTCCTCTTCTGAGTCCTCCTCCTTCAATGCCAAAGGGGGAGAGAAAGGTTCTCGGCCCACGCGTCCAGACGCAAGGGGTCCTCCTACACGAGGAGAAGGGCCTTTTGGCAACCCTACTAAAAAGGATGCCCCGCCCCCCTTTTTGCCTCCCCATAAATTTTCCCGAGCATTCGATCGTCTCAACTCTTCGCATGGTGATAGAAGTCACTCCATCAACTGCGGCGAAAGAAGCAGCGAAATGGAGGACTTGCAGTGAACTAGCCATTAAATAAACATATCTTGAAAACCGGTGAGTTTATTAGCTTAGTCGGGAAATACACAAATTCCAGAGAGGGAAACGAAGTAGAGTAAAAGTCGCTTACAAGTAAGTTTTGGGGACCATCGTTCTATTTTTTTTTATTGACGGGATTTCGTTAAATCTATAATGATAATGAGCCCTATACACCATTGGATTACTGGAAAATGTCTTTATTTAAGCAACAGATCCGTAAACATTAAACATCGTCCCGCCCTTTCCATCAAACGACTGTAAAGGAAACGGTTTTACGATCAACAGTACAAATATGTGGTGATTTTCCTACGTGAGAACAACTAATGATAAGGTAAGGAACAAGTAAGTAACGAAGATGGCTTCAATTTCTTTATAAAAGAGGAAATAATTCCCCTAGGGACCAAGTAATATTTCGAAACAGAGGGGGTTTCGTATCATCCGTACTCGTTACATACGGGAAATTAATACTGGCGATCATAAGAAAGTCCATGGGACCGGGAACTCGCCTCGTTATATGCGGGATTTCGTTACATGCCTGATCGTTATAACCGAGTTTAACTGTATAAGATTTAGTTTTTTCCTGGTGAATTATATTAATAAATAATTCTCGGGTTTCTAGCCGAGTAAGAAAATGTTTGCGTGAAGTTTCATTGCAACAGTCTTTCATCGTTCTCAGAGCGGTAATGATTACTCTAGATACAATAATTACTGCCTTGATGGCGATGGAAGAGTGTTCCATGGAAAACGTGATTGAATTTTTTCCCAATATGACCAGTAAATAACTGGAGATTTAATGCTATTTTTGGACGAATAAAGTTATTTTCGCTACGGCCATTTACTCACGAAACGGCATCAAAAGGCAGAGAGTAAATGTTTTTATTTAGACATGATTGCAGTAAAATAAAAACGTACTAGATCCACACACGGCATGACTTTCTATTACTTGTTTACATTTTCAGTTAAGAGCAAATCTTTTTCATTATTACCGATATATTTTAATAAAGCAAGCAAATTATCGGTCAAGGGATGCTTGCATGAAAATAATTTTGATTGAACGTGGCTCTTCACCACGGCCTGATTCACTTTTAGTATTGAATTCCTGTCTCTAGCTCAATTTAATATCAAATGCTCTTCACTTTATCCATAGAACCTGTTTTCATCTCCATCACTCTCTCTCAAACAACATCATTTATCATGGTTTACCCGTATCCCATCTCTCTTCGCTACTCACTACATCCATGATATGATATAAGAAATGTTTAGTATAAAATTAGCCCAAAAATTTGAAAAAAACAACAATTTTTGTACTTTATCGAATTGAATGGAAATGTCTCATAAGAGGAACCTTTTCCAGTTTGAAAAAAGCAAAGCGATGAATAGGTATAGTAAATTTAAATGATATGTATTGGGTATAAGATTATTTCACTAACCAAAAAGATAAGTCACAGAATTAACTAAGTAAAACGTATTTTTTAAGAGAACTACAGAACCCAACCCGATTACCGCTCCCGGGAAGATAAGTAAAATTAGCATATGCATCTAGAAACAGAGAGGAGTAGGAAGAGGAAATTGCAAGTGTTATTGAAGTTGGGGGCCCACAGACACAAAACAAACATTTCTATTCCGTTAAATAAGCATAAAATTCTCCTTAAGGAAGGAAATTTATCGTGAGGGAGAAGAGAAAGTTCTGAAATGTGTATTATTTATACGGATTCAAGCATTATGAGAGCAAAAACGGAATATGAAAACAAAGAATAAGGAAATTCAGAAAAAAGGAAAAAACAGACTGTATGTATTAGCGACATAATCGTTTAATATCTTTAAGGAGAGGAAAAAATTAAAAATCACATGAGGAGATAATTAATAAAAGAAAAATGGGAATAAAACCGTGCGTTAAAAAGAATAGAATAGAAGTAAAAAAAAGAATATCCATAAAACCTAACTTACATTACTTATATTTATGAAGAAAAAGCTAAAGATATCTTGCATAGTCTGTTTTAAGAATATTTTGCACTTGTTATAAATGGACATGGGCATGCTAAAATAACGCTGAGTATTAATTTTTATGCGACCTCACCCTCATAGTTAACACAAAATTTGCTGGAACGATTTCTTACCAAAGTATTTTTGTCAAGCCTGACTATATAAGAGCATGATATTTCCTCTAAAAATTAAGAAAGAAAAAGAGTCAATCACTTAATCTTTAGAAAAAATCTTAATCTTTATGAAAATATGACAGATAAATTTACCGTATTAAAATGACCCGAGAGTAAATACAATTAATCTAGAGTTAACACTATGTTTCGGCACCAATTTCAGAAGTTACCAACTAAGAGAAATAACTAAAAACTATCTTTTAATCGGGAGGAGTGAGATTGTTGCAAAATTAAAAGATCTTTGGATAAGTATGCGCAGAATAAGAATGATCACGATAAAAAAAGATACTGAAAGAAAAAGATATCAAACTGAAGGAAGTCACAAGACGGGAAACTCACTGGTTTAATCGAATACAAGAACAGCTTCAATAAGAAGAAGAAATTGGGAGAGAGAAAGGCAAATCAGGAAAGGAAATACGAGCTCGTACAGCCACCCCCATTCCCATAAACAGTTTCCTCTCAAGAAATGAGTTTTATTCGCCTGGCAACCCTTTGAATGACAGCTTCCTCTCTCCTTACCCTTTCTATTTCTCTCCATCATTCCCCTCACGATAAAAAGAAACTTGCCAACTACCTCCTAACTTCTGTATTCCTGGGAACAAAAAGTGGAGTCTCCACAACGCACTTACGGTGAATATCTCTTCAAAACAGGCTTCTTTTCCATCTACTGCCCCATTCATGGAAATTTGAACGTTTTGGCGCACTATGATAACACGAAGGATCCATTTTAATCTCAAATTTCGCCGAACAGTCATGTTGTTACAAAGCATTTTAACTGAATGAAAATATGATGTTTCAAAGTGAAAGTTCCATATTTCAACCGAAGTTCCACTGTTGCCGTTTCATACTTACATCAAACAGTTATTTATCAGTATTAACCGATTAAACAATGAGTTTTAACAGAAATTGTAGGAGTTCTGGGAAAACTATAAGCCATGACGGTTAGTCAAATTGCTGTTCGTCAACCATAATATGCGGTAAATACACGAAAAAATAGCAAACCTTTCCTTAAAAAATATTAATGTCTACGCAATGCGAATTGTTTAATGGCTGAAATGAATTCTTATTGCCAAAACGATATAATTAAGATGAATTAAAAATAAAATGTAGACATTATATAGAAAAATATGCTAACGCCTCAAACAGAATGATTTAATTTACTATAATTTCAACAAATGGAGATGAATTGGTTGATCTCACGGAAAGGAACGGATTCCGTCAGGCAACGCTGCGCGCCGTGAAAGCTGCAACCAAATATACACCCAATGTTGCATCACCACAGGCGTTCAGGCCATGAGAAGAAACAATTATGTTGTTTCGTCGTTTCATCTTGGCTTTATATTGTTGCATATAACGGAATCAAAGTTCATTGCCATTGCGAAATGTTTATAACTAATTATTTCATCTGATGTAATTATTTGAGACTAGGACGTGATGCATCGAAAGACGTCGAGAAGGCATGTTAGGGTTTGGAGTGAATTGTGCTCCGTACTCTTGATTTTGAGGCAACTTACCAAAGACATCATGTGGTTCTCAAGTTCAGCAAAACTATGCCGGATAAACATAAAAAACAGAAATAATTACTATAACGCAATGGGGTCGCTCACTCCTGAATAAAAAATCCAATAAGATTATTCGATAGATTAAAGGAGATGATAAATTATGTGACGGAAGGAAGTGTCACTCATTCAGATTTTATCTAATAGCTTCAGAATGAAAGCCACTTTTCAAGAGTTAGTTACGTCATTGAAGTTCTGCTTCAATCTGAGAGACTATTTCTGACGGAAAGAATCGCTCACTGGAGTGTTTATGACAACAACCAATGAGAAGTTTGCCCGAGTCTGAGAAGCAGTAGAGACCCGCTCGTCAAGAATCAGAGACGTCATTAACTTTCAGATGAAGGGATTATCTCTTTCGATATTGCGCTACTGATAGCCCGAGAAGTAGTCGACGGATCAAGAAATGGAAAAATACGGATCTCTCAATTTTTTAAACTCTCACAACAGACAAAAAGGGGAAGAAGCCCATTCTGTAAGGGAGAGAGCCTAGCTTTGAAACTCTGATTATTTGAAGAGGTAAAGAACAGTCGGGGTGTTTCGCATCAATATTTACAGGAGAGTACACCACAAAACAATAATGATTCTACGTGATGATATGATAGCACGCACCGAGATTAAACAAAATATTCATCCCATTATGCAGTTTAAACCACAACTTTTAACGACTACCGAGCAGGCATTTCGGCTCCTCGACCCGGCAACCAGCAACACTGACTTTTGAATTAGAGGCATTCGAAAGCGGAAGGTTAACACAACGTTTTCGCCTTAACGTTGTGGATCTGAAACTTCTCACAGTCACGATAGCCTACTAGTTCTCCAAGCAGGGAAAGTAAGGGATGTGAGAGTAGGTAGGTATATCATTTCGTTTCGGAATTTTTTCTATGCGCCCGAAATTGGTAGGTGCCACCATCAGATCGTGTTTTGACTTCGCAGCGTGACCGAAAATCAAATTCAAAGTTTTGCACAAGCGTCCAAATAGCCTTAGTTTTCGCGATGTTAGCGATAGGAGGCTCCATTAAAACGCCTGAATCAATGAAACGCGCCACAAAATTATCGTAATTTAATGGGAATAGAGACCATACCGAGGTATTCCTCGAGCATAGCAACGGAAAAAGAGTCCCCATAAATACGAACAGGGGTTAATTGTCAAAATATTGCGATATTATTGATTTTAGTGTTTGGGTTGCATATGTATACGAGTAACACTTCATTTCAGATGGACGATATCTCAAAAAAAATATGGCCCATTAGGCGCTTGAGCAAAATTAATTTTCTTTCCAAAATTCATTTTCTCTCCATTGGGCGGCTTACTTGTGAATAGTGATGAGTTGTGATTGGTACAAATTCGATGCCCGTATATTTAAATGTGAGTAAAACTGTCGTAAAAACACGTGAATACAGAAGGAGAAATCCTGGCTATCGTCGGGAGTCCACACTCGGTTTTCCGTGAACAATTTCGTCTATCAGCACAAACTCGGTCAGAGCTCGTGCCAACCGATCAACGCCAATGACTAATGGCTCGTAGGCCACAAAGCAACAGTGGAGGGTGAATGAGTTGCGGTTTGAGTGCCGATAGATTAGTGCACATGAAAATGACCAACGGTCGCAACTGATTCTGCACTGTATAACCCTATCTTTTTTATGTATTCTATTTTCCCAATAAATATACAGTAAGATATTTATCTCAAGCTCTACAAGCTAAAATTGAAGAGACATTTTTTCTAATTCCTCGCTATGATTTCATCAATTTTCATGCATCGCGACATCTATGATCTAAAAAGAAATAGGCCCCTAATTTGTTCACCGCTACCCTGGTAAAAATCGAACGCTTGCCTGAGCGTAGAGGTAGCGTCAACGGAGAGTTCCATATGTTCCGTGTGGCTTCATTAACTCCCGGTTCACTCTCCGAGATTCCCGAACCCCAAACACGCTTCCCTAACTCCTTTGCGGGAGTGCACGGAGACGTTGACGCTTCCTCTGTATCAACATTGGTGTATTGGTCGTTTTGCGTCGTTGCTATGAAGTTATGCTTGAAATAAATAAACAGTGATTCGGGCCGGAACGACAAAAGAGAGCATATTGCATTGAATTCAGTATGTTATTTAACTCTTTTATTTTTATTCAGTTATTACAACTCCCCTAAGAAAGCTTAAGTATATATTAGAAGAATGTATTCTTAACAGTACATAGTTGCATTCATATCTTTCCTTGTAAAGCCTTTCGATCTAATTTTTCCTTTGCCGAGATTCGCCGTATTCATTAACCGCATGATTGGAGGTACACATAGGCAGTGGTATACTGGACTGAACCTGCATAAAATAGTATGCCAACTGCAGAAGAGGACAGGAATTGGGCTATTTCCCTCTTAGTTGGTGTCTTTGGAGAGCAAGACACAAAAAAAGATGAGGGTGTACCCAAGGAAAGAAGGATTGATTCTATTCTCTTTGACCTTCTTGACAATTGCCAAAGGTATTTAAATATCCGTGAAATTAACCTCAACT
Source organism: Ischnura elegans (assembly GCF_921293095.1). NCBI lineage: Eukaryota > Metazoa > Arthropoda > Insecta > Odonata > Coenagrionidae > Ischnura > Ischnura elegans. Next base: position 93,113,997 of record NC_060249.1, read on the forward strand.
TCAACATATAATATTGTGTTCACTTGGTTCACAATATTCTCCTATCATCTGAAACTGCTAATAAATATGATGAAATTTAAATTTCCAGCTATGTACAGAGAGAGACTGATTAAGATGGGCAAACCTTCAGAGAATGACGTAGCTCTGGAGCAGAAGTTGAAGACGTTGCCCAGTTATTTATCCGATCGCTAACTTGACCTCAACGGTCGAAGAGGTATGGCAAATCTTCTGCCATTAGACAGCAGGACCAAGGATTTGGCAATGGGTCTAAGAAGAGGTAAGTTGTTATTTCTTTCCCTTTTCTGTCGCATAATGGAAGTCCAGCGCTGTATTTTATTTCAATCTTCTAAATAGTTTGTTCTTTTTTAAATTAGCAGTGGAGATCCTAATAGAAGCAAGGAGCTCCATGTAGTTACTGACGAGGGAATAGATGCACTTGAGAACACAACAGAAATTCCAGAAAATGCAGGTTTGATGGAACCATATATACTGTTTGTTTCCAAGTGATTTTAAATGTCGTAAATATATAATCTGATGTATGTAGAAAACATGTAATGTATTGTAATAATGTATGTATAATGTAATGCTGTAATAAATATCTTTCTTCTGTTTTGATGAAATTAATGGATATCTTTGAATTGGAAATAATTTAATGCTCCCATTGCATTGTCATATGCATTTAATTTAAGGCCAAACGTGAGAAAACTTACGGTCCAGATTTGCACCCAATTTTTCATATTTTTATTCAATATAAAGGGAAAAACTCATGTAAACAGGTCAGTATTTTTCCATTGAATCTTGCCATCTGCAGATGTGATGTTACTAGGTTATTTATTGCACAATACAGGTAAAAGCCTTTTTATTTGCATTATGTATTTGGAGTATACATTTCGTCCATTCCTTTTCCTGTTTTCGAGAAAGACTGCTACACATGCGAGTGGATGGCAAAACCTCCGCCTACGCTCCATCGGCTTCATTCACTCTTCAATCGTTCCCTCTACTCTCCCAGCACTCCCCGCTCACTTCCCATTTACACTGGCTATACTTTCCTTCTACTCCCGCGCGGGAGTCTAACTAACGTTCCATCGACGCTCCGCTAATGCTCCATCTACGCTCCGCTAACCCGCCAGGCGTACGCTTCGCTTACTTTTCGATGTTCCACTTTACGCTATCCTGACTCTTCCTTTGCTTTCCGTTGGCGCTTGAAGAACACTTCGTTCACGCTCCGGTCGACTCTTCGTTCACGCTACCCTTACGCTATATTTTCACCAGGGTAAGCTTTCACTATAATTATTATGAGTACCATCATTCTCAAGGTCGAAACCGAATATCTGGGTGGTATAATATATGGGTGGTTTGTGAAATTGCACACAATTGGCCAAGCAAACTTAATTTTTACACAAATGCTGGACAAATACATGAGGTTCAAACAAAATTAAATGAAAACATAATTTCTATGATAGTATAGCTGAATTTCAAAAAATATTACCCAAAGCATAACCGTTCAGAAAGAATTATGTTTGTATAAAAATTGATAAGGGTACTAAAAAACCAGTCCATTATGACTATGGTCACTTACTATATGACCACCACAATTTCTCATGTTAAAAATATAATCGTATCTGCGATTGGTACACAATAAGTGCCCATTACAATCACTTACTACGAGACAACTAAAACTACATACGTTTAAAATATAATCGTATTTGTGACTTCTACTGATATAAGTGACGAAAAATCTAGGTTGGGTATTTAATTGGCCTTTGCAGACAGTTCGTTGGATATTTCTTTCAGTGAAGTGAACTCAGCCGTGAGGAATGCGTGAGACATTTTCTTCAGATTCTCATTCCGAGCGGAAATCTGTTGAGGAGGTAATAATAGAGATTTGGCACGGTCGTCTGTTTACCGCTCTCCTCTCTCTCTGCGCGATGAAGCGAGACTTCCCTCCATCCACAGCGGCTTTTTCTTTCCGTCCTCAGTACCCGCCTCTCTCCCACTCGTCCTATCTCAAACATTTTATCTCGCGAGAGGATAAGCCTCCTCTCCCTGCGGCTGCCTTCATACGAAACCCTCCATCCTCTCGTCCGAGTCTTCACGCCTTCTTCGCTCCCTCAGTAATAAATATTTTTCCTTTTTTCACGTCAAACCCACTTTATTTGTCCATGAATTCATCCAATTTTTCTTATTCATTTACTAAACATGCAATGCCGAAAGCAAAAAAAAAGAATAAAAGGGAAAAGGTGATATTAAATTATTTTTCACGTATTCGATTTGAGTTGTATGCGGCGAATTAAGTGATCTGCGGAAGTGACATAGCCAGGATGTTGAAATGAGGGGAGTTACCGGAGATTTCGGGTTGTACCGCCGCACCGCACACCGCAGGGCAAATATTTTTGATGCTGAAAGCGTGAATTTTAGGACTCAAAAACAGTAATTTTTGTACGAGTGTTTATTAAAAGTTATTTATTGGGGCCATCTTACTCGTTTTTGGCGCCTTTATTAATGGGCTTATGGGGTGATTGTAACCCGGAGACCTCCCCTCCTCTGTGGCAACGCCACTGATCTGCGGCTAGCGCTGAGATTCTCAACATTGAAGTGGCGATTTTTACACATTCTGTGTTTAAGAGAGTAGCTCTTAATCCATCTATTTATCTACCGATCCAATCCATCTCAAGGGTTTGGAGAACCCGATGTAATTTTTCTCACTTTCCTCTTCCAAAACCCTAAACGTTTTCTTGCACCTTCCGTAGAGTTAAATATATTTGGCCTACTACAAGTAGACATCAAGTATAATGTATTATAACGGAAATTAGAGAGTCGAACCAAAATTTCAGATGTATAAATGGAAATGGGGTATTGATAATAGCTATTCGCATGTCATAAATTGATTAACTATGAGGTGGTCATTTCAAAGAAGCCTCAAGGAAATACATTCATTGGTGATAGTAGAAAGATGAGTTAACGCAACTTTAAGTAAAAAGAAGTCTGAAGGAATCGACCAATTACTTTGAATATACAGGTATGACGAATGAATAAGAGAGATATAAAAGCAGTCAGGGAATGCAGCAACGCATACAATTCGGAATTATAAAAAAAATTCCAACTTTAATGAGAATTAATGTAGCAATTACACAGCAGGCTATTACTGATTTTCACGTTTTAGAAGAATCAGTGGAAATACTTCCAATCCATATATATCGAGTAACATAAAGTAACATAGTGGTTAATCATGTGAAAGCAGGTGACACCAACGACCCCATTTCAGAAGAATTCAGAGAAGAGTCAGTTATACCCACAGCCTATCCTTAAAGTATATTATGTATGCATATAATATCAATATCAAATGAAAATTTAAAATATTGAAAACAACCTTTAATTTTAAAATTTCCCGTGTATGTTGTTCCAAATTTTTTGATCTTAAAAAAGACTCATATCTTACGGAGATCTTGGTACACACTTTTGATAATCAGTCATATTTGAATAGGTAGTCAAATGCTTTCCTATGTCATAAATGTATTTTGAAATTCTGATGGGTTTCTTTAAGGGATCCTGCTTACAGAAAATTAGAAAATCTTCAGTTTACATTCACTGCAATAAGATATACCATGGATCTAATCACCATGATTCCGTCGTAAGTATTCGCCTTACGGCATTCCATTCATATAATTTTTGTTTCTTTTCCCCCGGCGAACAGTTGCAGTGAAGTTTTCTCGGGTTTCGCACCGGGTCAGGTCCTCCATTTATCCTTCCCAATTCCATTCATAATTTAGGCAGAGGTAACTATTGAGTAGATAACATGACATTGTTCCCTGAAGTCATCTATGAAGACCTTGGCTTTTTTCCTTGCCTTGACTTTTTTTTCGATACGATAAATATTATTTCCGCATATACCTTCTCATCATCTGACAATTTACTAGATAATAATAGTATAACCCACGCGAACAAGAAAACAAATTCTTTAAAACGTAATCGTTAATGGAGCCGAACTGATACAAGGAATGACAAAAATAGAAAAATTTCTTGCATCTATAGCAGCTACTAACATTGGGGTAGCCTGATTCAATAAGCAAAATCTTAGAAAAGTATAATTATTTTTGTGGACTTCAAACGGAAAATATTTAAATTTCTTTCCTTCGACGTCCACTTAGCAGGAAAAAAGGATTGTTTGACGGATATGTCCCGCTCGATATGCTATGTGCTGGGATTTCTTTTCCTAACGTGGTTAATTTGAAACAGTAAACCTCAAAGGCAGAGGGTTATTCACCCACTATCTTGACGGAAATCGGTAACTGATTGGATACACTCGATTGACTGAGTCATCTTCTCGTCGAAATCGGAAGCCAGGAAAAACTGATACAGATATGTCGATGTGTAATAAGATATTGAGATCAATATTTCACATAGGTTTATCGAACAAAAAATTGTTGGGACGAAAAGTAGTCCACAGACTTGTTATACCCCATCAAAGCATGCTATCGGAGAATAATGTATATTATAAAACAACAAACGTCTTCATAACCAAAGTTGAAAATAAAACCGTAGACAACCGAAAATATATGGATACTGCATAAGTATGAAATTCTATCCCACGACATAATGTAAGTAATTAATCAACCTATGAGTATTTAGGAGATAAAACGTCGAAATCAAATAAACCAAACGCATTGCAGTGCAGACGTTGCACAGTGGGCTGAAATTAAAAAAAGCTGGCCAAAAATCATATCCTCCATATTTTTATAGCTAGCTCGATAAAATTTTTCCTGCTAATCTTGTTTAGACTATATAACATGAATATAATCACATTTTTCTGAAAAATTGATCCGGGGAGTTTTTTTTAAACAAATTCGCGGAGACAGAAAAAAACCAAAAATCGACTATTTGGACCGCTTCAGTAGAGAGGCAACATTAAATTGAAATTAATAGTTAGGAATAAAAAGTTAGTAGTTTAACATTAAATTTAATAATTTAAATAAAAAATTTCATATTAAATAAATAAAATTATTTTTTAAACATTATTAATGATTTAGTCAATTAACTTTGCGTCAACATTTTGTCTGAGAGGACGCACATAAGAAATCACCTAGCAAACAATTTATACCATTACCCACATTGCCAAGTAAAATTATTTATGAGCAATAATAAATTAACATAAATATATAATACATAAGAAAAAATAAGGGATAAATTTACCAGCCCACTACCAGTATTCATCAGATTCCCAGCCGTCACTTTCCTCATCAGGAGTTGGATCCTCCAATACAAGGAAGTTTCGTATATCATTTGAAACATTTCTTTTAACATTTATATATACATAACTATTGGATATTAGAGGATCCGAAGTAAGGAGGAGCCTTCGGAAAAGATCTCCCATTTCAGTTAGGCGCGAAATTTTTAGCGTGTGGTGCGCTCGCAATCTTCTGATATCTTTGTGGCGAGATTCCAAAGCTTCCTCCGAAAGTTGGCCAATTGGAAGCACTGCTGCCTTGACATTTGATGCTCCATGAAAACGCACTTTGTGCGCTGTGGGTGGCATGTAGTACCACGGATACAAATCCACAAACAGGGATGCAGTTTCTGAGCAGTACTCGCTGAAATTGGCGTAATCTATCTCGAATCCAAATGTCAGAGCTTTTAAAATTGAAGCAAACCTCGAGATGAGTTCCTCGTTAATGTTTATTTGAAAAGGAAAAAGGTCCTCACCAAATACTACTTCAAAATTCTAAATATTCATAACAAATTTTGGAATTAATAAATAAAAATATTTATAGTATGAGTTTTTGATGCTAAATATACCGGAAATTTCTTAAGTTAGCTTGGGATCAGAAAAAAAATGTTAGGCAGTGTTCCCATCATTAGCCGTGCCTTGACCATGCTTGAACAAGGAGTCCCAAGAAGAGATTTATGCATATCTATGGGAAGTGGTATATCCTTCTCTAACCAACATCGAAATTTTACTTCAAACCTGACACTGGTTCTCTTGCATTCTTCACATTTCTGGATATACCTATTGAAAAAGTATTTATTCATGACGTTCTTCAACATTTCCTTTGTCTTCTCGTCCGTCCCCAAATTTAACTTATCATGAAGATATTTAAGAGGCGATTTTCGTTTTGACAACAACGAATTTCCACTTCCATTAACAATAACGTCATGTATTTCTTACTTTCATGCGCTCCATTTTCTCTCATCCAAAATATCAACAGTCTAAATGATGGGATGAGGAAAGCGAAATTAGAATATAATTCCCTGAATAAGACACACGATCACCAAGATATTTTACTTGGAAAACATGGCTTTTTATTGCTCCGAGATATCCTTCAATAGTGGTAGTTCGGCCTCGACGCTGAAATTTCACGACATAGGGAAAATAAATCCTGGTTCTTCGCTTCCATAGCACAAGCACTGAGATCCTTGCGCACTCAAGAAGACAAACTAACTAATTTTCTCGGTAAAATCGTGAAAGAGTATATTTTTCAACCAATTGGAAAGAAGCATTTGTGGAAAACCCCGAGCGAGCTACATCGTAGAAAACGTTTGCGCGGATGTCGAAGGGAAGCGATCCTCAACAGTGCAAAAACCCCGTCATAGACCGAGGCAATAAAGAAATAAGCGGTATTTCTACAAAGGGACAGTTATGAAGCGAGTACAGAACTTCTTTCTCGCTAGATAAGGAGCATACCATGGTGGTTTGGCTTTCGGGTACAATAAGGATTAACGCGGTCGGCAGGGTTGTGCCCGCCGCCACGGCGGCGCTCCGCCACACGTGTGCCCTTTCCAGTGTTTCAGCTGATGGGAGTTATAAAAGGCCTAGGAGGGCAAGGAGAGCAAAATATACGAGTGCATAGTGTTTAGAATTGGTTTTTCCAAGAATTTATATATAATGCTTTGCAGCCGCCCGCTTCCGAAGACAAGAATCTGACTTGCCGGCGCAATCGTTGAGTCCATTATAAGTCTTATGAAGGAAATCGTAACGTGCCCTTAGAAAATTAGAAAAATAAGACTTATGTGGCATGCTAAATGTATGCAGTGTATGTAAGTGTAGACAACTGTAATTTGGTTCCACTTTTAGCGCATTATCCTCGACTACAGCTATGTCTGAACAAATGCTCGCTTCTAACCACCGCGTCGGGCGGTTGGACATTCACACATAACTTGATAGGAGAGGCGGGGTGGCAAATTGGGGCAGGATTTTTCAATTGATAACTAAAGTTGACACTTTATTTTATAATGTGGTGCTAAATACTTCGTGAAGCAAAGTGAAAAACATAAAGTTTTTCTCTACATTATATTAAAAATACGTGAAAAACAGGGCATTTTAATTGTTTAAATAAAAGTAATAAAAATTATCGCTAGAATAAAAACTATCACTACAGCGGATTCTAAAAATGTTAATTTTTATTATGTACTGATTTAAATTTAGGCATATTAAAACGTAACGCAACAGTAGCAAAAAACTTAAGTCAATTTTTTCAAAAAATGGGAAAAAAAATTTTGAGACCATTTTTCATTAAATTAACAGACGTCTCCTGCTTTAAAAAAATTAGTTATAAATAAAATTATTTCAGCTATGTGGTCACTGATCATTCTATAATTTGAAAATATAAAAGTTTTTACCAAATTAAAAAGTGAAAAAAATGATTTTTGGCCAGCTTTTTTCGATTTCAGCCCACTGTGCGTTGGACTCCAAACTTCATCCATGCACATCATTTAGAAATCCCGTCCATGCAATTGCAAAATGGTATACTTATTATTCCGCTTCGTATGAATACAAATGACCTGTAAAGTTCACAAGATAGAAGTAGACGCTGAATTAATTGCTATCAAACCACTTAGGGTAAAAAAAAGTTAAACCTGAAGTCTGTGGTTATCAACATAGTAAGGAATTCAAAATTGCAAAAAAATATTCGCGAGTAAAAATTAATGGCTTATTTACAACCGTCATGTAAACTTATTTTTAGCGTTTTGTGTCAGACGGTAAAGGGCTACTAAGAGGCTACTACTTCGAATGAGAGAATTTTTTTGTTTTGTATATCGCATAAAAATGCTTAAGTTCCATTCTTTGCTATTATTCAACCTCGCATTTTCTAAATGGTAAATATTTTATCTATGCCGTAAACAATCTGGATCAATGAGTAGTCTCATGGATTTTAAGCAGTCAAAACTCTTGTTTTACTACGATAAAATTTTGTGTCCGACAATATTAAATAGTATTAATTAGAAGGTACATTGTAGAGGAAGCTACGAGCGTCTTCAAGGTCGAAGTGCAAAATGGAACAGAAAAAATCACAAAAATATGATACCATAAAATAATTAAGTATAAATAATTTACCAAGAAGTAATATCGGTTATTAATAAATGAAAACATAAACCGGAAAACATCCAACATCCGAATAAGATGCTTCATCTATTTTACGGTTTATAATAGAAAAATTATTTAATGAAAGTCATAAAAAGCTTCGATTCCCACAATGCGATTTTATTTATGTAAAGAGAATGCTGCAGAAGGTGACATTGCCCGTGGATTTGATGTCAACTCGTATTCCCCATGGCCAAACCGATACTCGATCATAAGGAATTCTTAATGAATCCGGAGTGATATTGATTGAGCTGTGGCTTGCGAACGAGAAAAAAAATTTGAAGGGAATGAAAATCCTTTGGATGTCCTAATGCAAGAGCCATTATGGTGGAACAGAGGGGGAGAGAGAGAACAAAAAGAAATCAGATGAAAAAAATCGTCGGGACAAAGGCAATGGAAAAGCTTGGGGAATCGCAAGATGGAGGCGGTTCTGACGATGGTAGCTAATGGAGGGGAAGGAATAATTGTTTTAATCCCGCTGCTACTCCGTCCATTATGACGGAGATAACACTCCGTCGTTCCTTTTATGTGGAGGAGAAGATGGCCCTAGTGCATGCGAGGGAGAATAACCGGCAAAAATCAGCCATCAGTATATACAACCTCACCGAGAATCTCCAGAAATTTAAAATTTTTCATGGACTTATACCATGACATAAATGTATTTAAATTAGCAGCGATGTCAATTACAGCAGGACCATATATAATGAAATTGTAACATATAAAATGTATAATTGTAACATTATTGCCGATTTTATTGCAACTGATGCACATACGTGAACAGCTTTGTAAACTTTAAAACTTTAACAATAAATTATTTTTTAATAGCAATAATAATAACGCAATATAGGAAATCTGTTTCCTGTGCTGTGCCCGATTGCGCCGAACAGAACAAAACAGATCATATTAAAGTTTTGTGCGCAAAACTAGTGGCGGATATTTATATAAAACTATGGATAAGCATCAATTTATTTTTAAAAATACAACAAAATTATTTGAAAAAAATTAAACTAAGCTTCGTTTTCTTTTGTGTACAATTACATTTTAAAATTTAAGTATACCGGGACTAGCCACGGTGATAACTTTACGGGAGTCACCCGCAATGCACAATTGTGCGAAAATTCCACAGAGAAAAAATCATTCGCCTTGACCGGCGAATACATTTTAAAAGGAAATATCGTGGGCTAACCAGGAGGAAACCTTCAAAGAATCATCCACAAGTGAAATTTAGGTAATAAAAGTCTACGGTGATAAAAGTACTTGCCACGCCTGGTATTAGTTGCAATTGCAAGTACATTTCAGATTCTTTATTAGCATACCAAAATAAAATAATTTACTTCGCATTAATATGCATATTGGCTAAACCTTTCGCCCGATGAATCAAACCAGGAGATCACAACAATCAAGTTAAGATTGGAAATTTTCAAGAAATATATTTTTTTTAAGTGCTTGTATTTTCAGGAATAATTCAACCATTCCCAGGAGGACACACACAAATCACCGTTCAAAATAAGTTTATACCTTGGATAAATTATATGGTTCCCATCTAGCACTAACATTTACTATGACATAATGCTATAAATATGCATAAAACTTTTGTCTTCATTCAAATAAAGATTCTAGATATCAATGGGGATGACCTTAAAGTTAGTGAAAAATGTATAGAGTATGTATGTAAAATAAATTACACCCAAATTAAATTTAAATCCTTCGATTTGAAATAGGTTATGCAATGAACTCGCTGAACATGAATCGCTGAATTAAAGAGATTCTATTTTTCGATGAAAAGTATCGTAAACGCAATACCTAAAACCGACGGACACTAAGTAAATAGAAGTAGGTAAAGATACACATAAAATAATGTTACTTAAGAATAGTATTTTCAAAAGAAAATTTTCAGTTGACTTGTCTCGGGAGTACAAAAGATATCGAGAAGCAATATTATCCACCGAAATATTAGGGTATTCGATAAGGACACGGGAGCGGTTGAAATAAAAATTTATTTCGGGAGAGAATTTTTCTGCAAATCCAAGAAGAAATCTCCCATGGATCACAAAGGATACAAGCTTTGTTTTGCTTCCGCAATCCATAAGCTATGACTCGCATTCAAATTTTCAATCCGCGAGACGTGCATTTTCGAAGACAATTTCATGGAAGGAGAGAATTTTCCATTATGTACAATGCTCACGGGATGGGGAATATGGGTACAATGCTACCATTACCCATATTCCCCATCATGCTCAACTTACTTTGTTTTCAAAAGTGAGACGATAGGGGTAATTCGTGGGTGTGGTCACCTCGGACGGCTAGGTGTACCGTTTATTTAATTATATCGGTATAAACGTTGCTTCAATATGGAAACCTACCGCGAACTAAAAAACGGTAGCCTACACTGCCAATGAATTCCCAATATATTAAATAAAAATTCAATGCATGCTAATATATTTCAATATAAATGAACCTAAAAATGCTAAACTCATTACAAGGCACAAAAGAGACAACGTGTACAAAACACATCAGCTACAAATTTCTCACCGCTGGACATCCGAGACAAAATTAATAGAAATATTTCATACGCCTCAAAATATCAACTTTTATGATTCCTAACAGTAAAACAGTATATGTACACATCAAGGCTAGAATTGCTCACCGGCAGCGACCAAATTGTAGCCACCTATTTTGAACAAAGCAAGGTGGTAATTGGGAATTATAGAATATTCATTTTCACAATAAAAACTTCTTTAGTGCTCTCCAATGTATTTATTTACAAAGGCTGAACATACTTCGAAGTTTACCGTGCTATGATTATGACTCTTGAGCATAAGAAGCTAAGCAAAATAGGTAAACATACATAAAGAAACCTCAATGGGGCACTCACTCTCCTATCTCCACACCACCTACAATGTCCTACATGTGTCTCACCTCCGAGCCGATTCTCATGACCACATAAACCATTATTTCATATTCGCAAGGAATTAAACATACGTGTAAAACGGCCAAACACGTGTAGTATATGTGTACATAAATGAAGGAATAAAACAAATTTAACTTTTTTATTCCTCCGATCGGCCATCGATCGATTCTTCTGATCACATTCCATTCCATATTCCATATACTCCATAAAAAGAGAGGAGAAAAGATGTTATAATGTTTTTCTAACTATGGATATTAATATTTTATAAAATATGACGCATCAATACAAATTTTACTCAATCTGTAGCTATGGCATAAGTTGTATACGCGGATGATTGTAACAGAATGACGGGAATGCGCCTTTTGGTCATACTCGAAGTAATAGAGCTAATAGGAGCAATACGAGAAGCAGATACGGGATGGTGGAGTAGATAATGCGATAGGAGACAGACCAAACGAACTATGGATTAATGAGGTAAAATGAGATTCACTGAGATAGCAAGTGAGTAAGAAGAGGGTATGAAGGATACAATGGATGGCACGCACGATAGGTACACTATACAGTGACAGAGCAATATGAAGAGATGGATGAAGGAAACTGTAATGCCCGGGAACTATTAGTGACTAGTCATCACTTACGTTAACACCTGAAGAGGAAATAAGGACAATGAATAAGCCAGAAAAGCGAAATTCAGCACAATCCAATGGCCAAATAGTATTGTGAGATACAAAGAATAAAAATCTAAATAAATAATAAATTTCAACACAAAAACATTTCATAGGTTAACCTCATGAGATATTATTACCATACGTATGATGAATATTAATTTCCTTATCAGAATGCAGAACATATCCGTAAGTATTTGCAATCTGATAAATGAATCAACGCTGTGCATGAATTTTCTTCAACTCTTTCATAGTTTCTTTCATTACCTTATCAAATGATGATAAATATTTGTCATTATGAGTATCACTAGACTTCGATTAATTCTTTGTTAGTAATTTACCCATTACCTTAACTGCAGCTATTTTATCCATGGATCTTTTAACAGTGCATATTTGCGAAAATTATATTCCCGAAACTCATAAATAATAAATTACTACCGAAATAACTTCATTTCACCTCACCGGCTTCTTATTTGCTTCGAGTTGCGTTGCAACCCCTGAACTGAACGAATAACTTTATATTTCTTATTATGCAAAGCAAAAGTAGACCCGTAACTACAGTTACAATTATTTAAAGCATGGAGACTATTTTATCGATTTTCTGAAATTTTTTATGACGCAAACAAATTTCTGTGGCATATGTGCGACCAAATGAGAAAATTTCTGCCTCAATGAAAAATAGTGTATAAAACACTGTGTATAAAATAAAAAACACTGTGACATTAAACATTATTTCTGGCAAAATATAAATAATCTTACTCAAAATAGTTTGTCTAGATTTTAGCTTGAAAGTAATTTACCTTTCGAAAAGACCTTTTTCATGCATAATTGCAATGTAAATTATTTTCTCAATTTTGCACCCTTCATACCTGGTTTACCGTCATTACAATTTTATCAATGGGAATAGTAAATCAGAAACACCTCCTTTGAAGGAAGCAGAGCTAACTCTAGTTAATATTTGAAGATATTACGAGCTCAATAGGAGAGAATGGCTATTTAACATACAGAATATCTTAAATTGAATTGATGAATTCCGATCGATGTCATAAATGTCACGTATTTTAACTATAATGTATGACAGGCATCTACACTCTTCTTTTGTTGCCACCAAAGTTTGACATACGAATGCAAACCACTATGCCTGTTCCCGAAGCACTTCTATCACCCGCAAAAAAATTTTCACCTCTTTGGTTTTCCCTTGCATTCCATCGGTACGATTTTTTTCCTTTCTGGTGGAAATTTGAATATATTTTCGGAATGATAGTCGTTCCTTTGAACAAATAAACGCTGCTGCGCATCCTATGCATACAGTGGTGAAAGAGGAAGAGGACAGAGGGCTGTGCGAAAAGTTTTAAATGGAAATGACGCTGGATGAATGAAGGATAAAAGTAACGCGGTATGGGTTTGAGCGCATTCTCAGTTAGGGCGCCAGAGGGAAAGGGAGTTCTCATTGTTTTTACCTAACCCCGCGCACAAAAACATTCTCTTTGCAAACATGTTTTCGACAGTTGCGATTCACGGAATTCCAGAAAAACCATTCCAAAGTCAATTCTGCTGACAGAAAGCTAACTTTGCTAGAGTGTTTAATGTATAATCATAATCAGTAACGATCAATAACCGCTAATAATTGAGCGATGACCGACATTTAGACACTTTAGCGCGTATGAATTGTATGTAACATTTTTGAGCGATGAATCCTGTTGAATTCTTCCCATCATATCATTGGAATTCGCCCCTGCATCATTATTTAGACTTGAAATTACCGTTGCTGTTTTGGAAACTGAACCTTTGTTAATTTCATAAGGTACTATAAATTTAGTCATTTTCTACAGAAACTAAATTTTATAATTTTAACGCATAACCAAATTGTATTTGTTCATGGATGCAACTAATGATTTTCTACTCGATTCCCAACTCAAAATGGTATCTGAAGGAATATTTTTTCAAAGGATGGGAGCGAAAGGAGATAATTAAATAACTGTCCAATAATAAAGGTATGATAGAGACGGTATTTTAACTGCAAATTAAAAATAGTATCCGTATTAGATCTTTATACGAATCTAACGTCGAGAGAATCAAACCTCATCGCAACATGTATCGTAAGTAACCCAAGGTATTGAAGAATCTAAACATAGACTAAACAAAGGGTACGTGGGTATCTGAGCATGACCATACTCAACCAAAACACATAGAACTGTTCGGCGAATAGAACATAATTGGGGTTAAAAGAATTGTACGACCCATTACGTGGGTTCACAGAATAGTTGGATACAACAAGATCTATCAGCATAAGATTAACCAAATGAGTTTCGATGGTATTTCATAAGAACAAAAAGAAACCTATTCAAGAATGGAATGTTTTATGCGTGTAAAATGTTGTGATTTTCTCCAGTTGCTTCCTTGAGACGAGCATATTTGTGACTAAATTATAAAGGCACTACTGAATTTAAAAATAATTCACAGACATTGAGTATCTAATTCAAATAGGGAAAGAATAAAGAAAGAAATAAGTTTCCATAATAACAGGGATAATTTAAAGTCTAAAATAAATCACGGACGAATGTCGATGATATAATGGGAAGAAATCTACAGGATTCATCGCTCAAAAAAAATATTTTGCTACACGTGGACCATTATCCTGGACCTTTCCAGTTCTTACTCCTCAATGAAGGGGCAATGCGACCGTTAAAAAGGCATCTAGCACAATTTTCTCTGACTCATGAGAACGTATTCCATCTGACGTTAATGATCGTTCTAATGGGAATATGGTGCATTTCAGTAGAAAATGTGTAACTTTACATAAGAAAGTTCGATATCCACACGGCTTCATTCATCATGGAGGAATGAGTTCACTCTGCAGGCGGTGCCATCTCTGCAGGTTGTGATAGGAACGGTTAAGGATCTCACTTCTCGGAGCTTTCCAACGGAATTAATTTTTTTCACTTTTATTCATCGCAACCCTGTGAGACTTGGAACATTTTGAAACGATAGAGACGTCTTTTTAAGGTAAATAAGTAGGAACTGGCAACTCAGTCACCCTCTTTTCGCCACCGATGTCATTTTAAAAGAGGCGAACGTGATCGCGACGCGATTTTCCTTGCTGCATGAGTTTGTTACACTGACGCGACTCATTCTTAACGCGATGCGAGTTTCATAGATATTTTTTATCCATTTGAAATTTTTACTTTGAGGAAGAGAGGAAAGTTGTACTACGAAGCAAGACATCGATATCGTGGAATCACTATCCTTATTATTTTTTGCACTTTACAGTGAGTATGGAGGGGGAAGTTGCATAACGATACAAAACATGAATATCATGGAATAGTTACCTCATCCTGGTCAAAATAAATGCTTTATATGAAAATTCTATGCTATCGCTCACTGCCATTATCATCATTTTTTTTCTTTTTCCTTGTCTTGACCTCTATTTTTTAGTGATCACAAGTATCTTGGAGTTTAGGTAAAATGATGCAACACTTAGTAAAATTTATTTCTATCTAATTAATCTAAATTGATGGCAACTAAGGTAGGTAATAACTTAGCTACTATTAATAAACAATCCTGTGCAAAAATAAGGCATGCCAAAATTCTTGTGTCATCCTTTTTTTGATTATATTATCATAAAAAATATTGCTTGGTACCTTTCATTTTGTTTATGTATCAATATTGTCCATTCGTTTTACATTTAAAGCCCTGAAGATTGTTTTTAAATAAACCGAAAGGTTGGCATAAAAGTTTTGCATCATTTTGACCTAAAATCCAAGATATTTATAATCATTATTATCATCAAAATTGCATCGAAGCACTCAATCAACTATTAGAGGCTAGAATTTCGTAACGGCTATGTTTTTCTAATTACTGCTTGTTTAATGATTTTTATTTTAAATTGCGGTATTTTGTCTGAATGTTTATGATTTGTCTTAATATGGGAATATTTTTGGTTGTGACCAATCATGAGATGTTTTGAATGATTTATCAGTTTTTAGGCACTGTCAATTCAGACATGAATACTTGCATAATGCGCAAAGCAATTAATGCATTTTTTTATTTCAAATATAATAAAAGGAGATCTGATACTAACTTTGCAAGTATTTTTGGCGCAAAAAGTATTATTCCGGATTCGGATAGAGATGTGAAGCCACATATCTCTTATGATTGAAACAATCACAAAAAGTCAGATTCACGATACCCATGGCGGTTTTATTGATGAGAGGTCTTTATTTGCTTCATTTATTTCCCATAATCAACCTGAAGTTAGTACTGACAAGAAATTTGTGATGAATTAACGACACTACTGGCAACATGGCATTAATTGCAGTTATTAACATTCACAAATATAAATATTTTTTAAGTGAAAACTTCTTTAGCGGCGTTAAGCACTTTTGCGGGATGGGGAAAAAGCATAGAATTCACCTGAGCGTCACCGACCCGACACCGCGATCGCTACAGCGAGATATACATAAGCATAGTGTGTATAGTGTATACAATGGTATAGGTTGCGTCACCGCTATACTTTTACATACTGATTACTGGCATCTGTCTGCTTCTAGTTCTATACTGTACATGTGTACTTTTTCTATAGAGTGCGTATTATTTTGTAGACTATTAATAGAGATTAATATATACACTTTATTGATATATTGTTAATATATAGACTGTTTAAGTCTTTTTGTTTTAAAAATATTAAAATTGAAAATAAAAATCTGTAGTGTATATTGCATAAGTTCATTAAATATAAAGAGCTCGTGCATGAACGTGCAGAAGAGTGTACACGCAATAAAAATACAGGTCAGTACAATTTAAGGCAGTTTCTTTTATGTGCATAGTGAACAATTATAGGTTTAAAGCATATTAAATAAAAGAAATAAAAGCATATTATATTTTAATATAAAAATTATGTCACTTTCTATTCATACACATCGTATTTTTAATATATATTTAATCATAAACAGTTTGCTGAAAAAAATAATTTCAATTTTTGTTGAAAAATGAGTATTACTGGAAAAATTAGTTCTTCAATGACATTAAATCTATATAAAAAATAAATGGATAATAATTATTTCAGTTTTCAGTTCTGTCGGCCAGTTCCACGACTGCCCCGTTTTTTTATTAGCCGGTTAGCGCGACGGAAGAGATCGAAGTACGGTTCGGGTTCTTTTTTTTTAAGGCGAGCCTCGTTTCACCAAGTCAAGTGCGGGCAATATAAATCAGGGAGCACCTGATTCCCGTAATCCCTCGCCATTTCCCCGAACGCGCTCTCTTCCCCGCGGGGGTCCGCGAATCCCCTGGCTCGTTCCGACGGGACCCATCCCTCCTCCTCCGGCCGCTGCAGATCCCCACCCCTGAATAATTCAGGTGGGGAGGCGCAAGGGGATAAGGCAACAACGCCCGCCCGCCGTGGTTGCGAAGGGACTCTGCGGTTGATGTGCCGGCCGTAGTTTCGGTCCGTAGGGGGAGGGAGGACAGCAGGACACGAGGGAGGAGAGGGTTGTGACAGGGAGGGAGGGAAATGCAAGCCGCACCGTGGCACTTTCCCTTAGCTGAACACTTTTGGGGTGTCCCCACACAGGGGTTTAAGAGGGATCGCGCACGTAGGTATGCCAGGACCACTCAGTAAGATATGCGTGGATGCGTGTTGCATGAATTAAAGATCATTTCCGACCCGTTTGATTCACAATGCAATAGTTTCAACTCAGATTTTACGTATGTATAAACAATATGATAGCCATTTTCCAAATGGTAAACACATTTACGCATGCACTGAATTATTGAGGCCTTAACCTTGTAGAATTCCATTTTAAGATAGTAAAAAGAACAAACTTTGCTTTCTACGGCTTAATCTTTAATCGTCAACTAATTTTGATAACTATCATTTTTAAGACTTGTGAAACAATTAAAGGTTAAATTTTAGAAAAATGATAATTTTTTCCTCGCATATCGTTTATCATTTAAATAAATAATAAAATCGTTTATGTGGCGGAATTACTTTCGGTTCCTCAGTTCAATCCATAATTCACAAGCAATTTAAACCATGCGACTGCGTTTTCCCTATTGGTAGCAACACCTGCATATCTACTAGTCCTCGTCCTGACGTTGACATTACGAAATTGGGGCTCCTAGAAACAAAATTATTTCGAATTCGGGATCTAGATTAATTATATTGAGCGATCAGATCTTCCGATTAAATGAGATGCTTAGCCACTCGTCTTCTGTAATGTATAGAACAAAGAAAGAGGACTTTCTCCCTTTTCCCAATTATTCTTCAAAAACTCCTCTCTATTCTACGAATAATGCGCTTGGCGCTTCACCCATAGCTTCGTTCATTCAAGGGTATGGGGTGCAGGAGGGAAAAACAAGGCAGTGCGTTTTGAAGGAGAGAGACGGAAATACAATCCACAGTGGAAGCTTACTTTAGCTATACACTCTTGGGGTTATCGCTTTGGTATTTAAAGCGGGATGAGCGCCCAGACCAAGTACACAGGGATGTGCCAAAAACACTCAACAGGGTAAAGGTTGCCTGAAAACGTAGTGCATAGACATAATATTGGATACGGTTTCATTCGCATTTCAAAGTACTCAACCCTTATTTAACCAACATAAATATATATGACATTCGCACCTCTACTAATCTTTGTTTAACCTTTAGAGTGCCGAGGAGCGCGCCCCTCCTATCTCTCGCGGCAAGTGCCAGGAGCGCGATGGCGCCCCTCCTGCAATGTCACTCTTAGACGCTGACAGTTCACTAATCACTCAATAGTCAATATTCCTTTTATTTTAACATTAACTATTTTCTTTAAATTATAAAAATTCATTCATACTACCAAATATTCGTCAAATAAATATTAAATTAAAAAGGTGAAACCACATGTTACAAAGATTTCCTAACGTTTTTGAATATATTTGTTTTTGAGACCTAATTTTTTTCCTAACCTACTGCAAAATCGCCAAATATGCCTGGGCACTTTTAGCATAGTACCTAAAAAATGGTTGACACTTAAAGGGCTAACAGCGTGGAGGGTGGGATTAATTGGACGGCTAAAAAAATGAATTTAAATCAGGGCACTAATGTTATAAACTAGAACTTGCAAATATTTTGACTAGATGAGATGTGAAGCAATGGGTTATGCTATTTATTGGACAATGGTAAAGAATGATCATTATTAGATAACACTTTCAATCTAGTCCAAGTATTATTTGGATGACGCTTCGTCCAAATTATCGGTCTCGTCGGAAAGATAAGTGACAACAGAGTATTAAAGGTGAGAGGGTTCTGACAGGTAGAGAGAAAAATACAAGTTTCAGCGACAAGTTCCCTTTGCGGAACACTTGTGGAGATCCAACAGTGATACTGAAGAGGGATGAATCACCGAAGCAAGCACACTAGGATATGCTATGATAATAGACAAGAAACGAATGTGCTGAAAATGCGTAGAGAGTACATTAAAAATATTAAATATTATCATGTATGATGCAAAGTAATCAATCCTTTTACATTTGCAGATAAACAATTTAATTCCCTTTTATTCAGTGATATCAACACAGGTACTAGAATGTCGCCTTATTGCAGCTGGAGGTCAAGTAAAACAGATGTACGAGGCAGCGCGGCTAAATTAGGGACGGTCCCATCTATAGATATTGCCTTGGTGACGAAGCTTTCTGCAGGTGATGGGCGAGAGAAAAGGAGTGGGAATGGTTTCAATGAGGTTTGTAGTGATGATATGATAGAATTCCCTCAGGATATTTTAAATCTTCTGCTGCTCTGGAAAAAATGTAATGGTGATTTTTAATCGGCAGGATAGGTCTTATTTGTTGCGTGCAAAGTATTTACCGAAGAGTAGAATTTTAGAGTAGCAAGGGTTGCATTTCTTTGCATACGCCGGACTAACGGCAGATCATCCTGAATTATATCACAATATTACAATTTGCATTTAAAGCAAGATGTAATATAAGTGATTCAAACGAAATAAGCAATTCTCGCCTGAGGGGAGAAGTAACCAAATGAAAGGGTCATTCCTGTTCTTTAAGTCGAATCAGTGAAGCAGTACACCTGTCACTGTGGTGCACAGTTTATTTAGTTTTTCGTATAAAATTGAAAGCGGAAAGTAAATGGATGACAGCTCGAAATATCATGATAACCCACAATTTACTGGTCGGTTGTACCCGTAAAAACTTTCTCGTTTATGCGGCATTCGAAAAACACAGGTAATACACAATATTAGTCGAAAATCTTGATAAAATTGACCCTAAATATGTTTAACATTCTCACATAAATTAAAATTTGGAGAATGATAAATAATAAAAATATATATGCGCGGGACTACAGCATTATAAGTTTGGCCAAGGCTGCAATAGTAACATAGAAAGTTGCCATCATCGATTCGCCAAAAATAGGGATAATATCTAATATGTTTGGCATCGCATGCTCATTTTGTAAGAATGGGAAACAAAATTTGATGCCAAGAAAATGAAATCAACAAAAGTGAATAATTCTCACTACATATCGTTAAAGTAGGGAAAGAAGTGGGACACATCTCGTTGAGTTTTTATATCAACAAAAAAAACCACTGAGATACACCACACACTCGAATGGTATTACGAAATTCGAATGTCGGCAACTGGGATCCGGTAAGCAATCAAACAATCCAGTCAACCATGAGATCGAACTGGATCGCTTCACGAGACAAACGAGAGAGCTCTTGACAAATGGCAGAGTAAGAAAAATGTAGAGGCATCTTCATCACATCGAAAATCAATCGCAAGCACATGAAATACACATATCAAAGGAGCAGACACGACATAGCACTGAAAAATCATTCATTGGTGCCATGATTGTGGTCATGATCACATCGTGATTGTGATTATTTGGGGTTGTAAATTCTGAAATTTTTTTAAAAACTTTGAAAACAAACTACAGGGGGTTTAGAGTAAAAGAATTGGGAAATAACTAATAATGTCTTCACAACAACTAATATTACAGTAGCTCAAACCGCATAGATCTTACGAAAATCGATCATAAGCCAATGAGATCCATCAAATAATCAAACAGCCCCATCGACCATGGGATAGAACGCGATCGTTTCTAGGTAACAATGGGAGACCTTGCTGTTGGCTAACGGCACTGCATTACCATTCAGGGATCTCCCACAATTGGACGTGGGAATCCAAAAGTTGGGAGCCAGATGAACATCTTCCAGTGCGCAGCAACAAAAAAAAAGATTACGCGTAACAGACGAAGTAGAGGAACAAAAGAGGGACATAATGCGAATGGCTCCCGGATGGGATTGGGGAGAGCAGCGGCTGGAAAAAGGTTCTGGGAATTTACGGCTCTCCGCCGTATCTCAGAGAGATGTGGGGAAAAGTATATACTTTTTTGTGGATTTGTGAGTCAAGAAAGAGTGGATTAGGATAGGGAAAGGGGTATCCTCCGTGTGTCTCCGAACATCTCTCGTTGCAGCTCCTCCAGCAGAGTGCAAAACTGCCAATTGCAAGCGTTATAATAGTATGAGTGTCAAAGAATGAAAGATGAAATAGTATTAGAAATAAGAATGCATACAATATTATACATTTGTGGGGAGTGAGAAGCCAAGGTGTGCAAGTGATTTATTTCCTAAACAGATTTAGGTATAGAAATTAGGTAAAGAAAACAAATTTTAAACAATTTTAATAAATTGTCGGATAAGTACATAGTTTTCTTTCATTTGTTAGAATGAACTTCCAAAAAGTTGAGCCGGAGACTATAGAGATTATCAAAAACAAATGGAGGTGACAATATGTTTAGTGGTGTACTTGATTTTACACTCAATGTCAGTACATAACAGATACTCACTCGTATCCCTTGGCCACCGAGTTTTCTAATGTTTCTTCTATCAATTTCTGTATATAACTCTGTTTAGAAAAAAATCACTTTTACCCCTTGTCTTTCTTACCCCCTCAATTATTATGAAGATATTTTTTCCTTTCATACTCTATTATTCATAGCTACGAGAGATAAACCATTATAATCATCATGACCTACCTAAGAACAATAAATTTCTCTTTACAAAAAAGTGTCTTATAGAGCCTTACGGTCTGTTTACACGATACATTAGCACATACGAGCTAATATCTGTTTGCAAGAACAAATTTCGTAGAACGGAACATGTACGAATGCATGAACAAAATTAGAACAAGTTCTATTTTCCGTGCACGCATTCCGCAAGTAAAGCGGTTACGCGGTGTATTTTCGTGTTCATTCATGCGTTCATGCAATTAGACATTAACTCGTGCGGGTTAATGTACCGTGTAAACAGACCCTTGGTGACGAATAAACTTTAAAAATATAAGATTAATTGTGATTCCATGATAAAGGATATCGTACACCCCGAACGCATCCTCTAGATTTTGATTAGCCCTATCATGATTCAATTCCGATCTACGATGAAATTTCCACTGCAAACATCTGATTTTCATTCCAGTCGGGCGATCTTTATTCTCTGGCTTTCAATGGAAAGATGTTCCTAAAAAGTTTTGAGTGGACTGCTGACAGCACTTACGTTGCACAGAAGCTTTTAAGTACCTACAGTTTGGATAAAAACATATCCATCCCGGATAAAATAAATCCGCCATGAAAGATTTTTAATGGAAATGATATTGCCACTAATACTTCCTTCGCGAAAGGCGGCCCTTCCAGCTTTTTCCCTACGAATTAGATCGAGTTAAAACTCCATTCAATCTGTATCTCGTCCTTCTTGATATTCGTCTTTTATTCACTCCCTCACCTTCACCATTATTTTAGACAATCTATTGCTCCAGCGCATTTTAAAAATCCCTTACTTCATTTCGAACACGAATTAGTCCCTCCACACTATTCCACATCATCATTTTTACAAGCATGAGAAATTATTCTTGACCCTCTTTTTCTTCTCATATGAAAACTGTTGGAAACCGGATACTTTGAAATGAATCACGTTACAAATTAATCCAAAATTTAATCCAAGGGGAAAAGAAACTGAAGCGAGTACATTTATCAAAAACTAATAAAAACGGATATCCAATGTTTATGAAATAATGAGAATTAGAGATCATGCCTATTTCAGAAAGAGATGAATACGGCGCTCCACAGTTTTAACCTCATGCGAACCAAAAAGTAGGAGGGAAAAGCAACAATAAACACTTTAATTTTCAATTACCGTTTCGAAAATGCTGAGGTAAGCGACCTCTTCCTTTCGACCAAAATACGAGAAACAGGTGACAAAAAAGACATAAATATGACAGAAACTGACTCGGTAAAGAGATAAACAGGGAAAAAGGAGACTAAATAATCTGAATCTAGTATAAGTGAATCTGGAATCGAATATTACGGGCAAAAAAGCACTTCTAAAGATTCAAGGAATAATTCCATAGAGTAAGAACGTTACCGCCAGGATTTCCTCTTTGCTATCGTTCCAGCTACTCCATTTCTAGATAGGCAAAATGTAAAAACCGATTTATGATCCTCTCGTTCATAGTAAGAGAAAAGATGTTTGCAGTACAGAAGAGGCAGCTGGGGTCGCAGGTTTCAAGACAAGACATAAGACAAACGTATACGTTCACGTGCCTTGTTTACGTGATAAAACACGATCGTGAAACATGAAAATGTTGTTTACCACTTCTTCAAAGCATGGCACTGAACTTTATCCATTCACCTCGTTTTCTTGGGTAAAACCATAAAAAGTAGTATAAAAAGTTTGAATCAGAAGAGCAGAACAAAGATGAAAACTTGCAAATTAAGCGTAAAAGAAGAATTACACAGGCGCCCAAAGCAGAAATAAAATTTGTAACTACCGACTGTCGGAACTAAGCTTAAAAAATATATGGAACATTCATTTCCACCATACGAATATTTATCAAATTTTGACAAAAAGAGTTTAAGAAAAAAGTTGAAACATACACTTTAATTTCAATTTTTATAAATGCCGAGGGTGAGGGAATAGATTGCAAGATTCCTCTAAAACTCTAGGGAGCTATCGGACTCATGGATTTCAATCACAAAAGCACCATTTAGAGGCTGTGTAGTGGGAATTTTAGTAAAAACCAGTTCGAGATTCTTCGAAATTTTACGTAATGTGAAATTACTATGGTAATTGATCTTTACATGCAAATAACGCGTTCTGTATTGTTGCCAGCAGATACGTTATCTTTAATTGTCACTAAAAAGAGGAAAAACAATCTCCGTGGTAATACCATTGTTAATGGCAATGGATTATAAAATAAAGTAACTAATGACACTCACGCAGTTTTAGCCGGGCAGCGAGAGTGTAGAAAAAATATTCTTTCGTCACAAAAGTTTTCGTTAAAGCAATTAATATTATGCTGTAGGTGACATTAGAGATTGATGTTGTTTCAGCAGATTGTCAAGAGACACTAAAAGGCATTTTTTCGCTCATTATTTAACACTGTTCAAAACACCATTCTTCGCCTATTTAATATTTTTTGCATTTACCTTACGTATAACACTAATTTATTATATTTTAATATACCTCGATTCACTAGCGACATTTCTCTACAAAAATTGGCGAGCATAAAATTTGACTAGTAAAATTTTTAACTCATAACAAATATAAAGTAAGCACAAACTACTGAATAAAACATCTCGAGATAACCACCATCAATAAATAGCGTTATGAGGACAAATAATAAAATGTCCGCATGCCTGCGGATTTCTTAATTTCCTTTATTAAATTGTCACTTTACATAAAGTTGTCGCATTTCTTGCTCTACTTAGCAACGCACCTGTACCAGCGTTAAAATCATAAATCGAAAATTACCTTTTTCATACTGGCATAATTATTGCTATTACAAACACTCCTCAAATTCCAATAAAAATTTAACTTTCCGAAACCCAGAGCAGTGAACAACTAAATATTGAATGCCAGCTCTCGTAGACAAAATATTTTGCTCCAAAATCGATTGATTTTTCCCCTAGAATAGTTTTAACGGCATACTCAAATAGAACACAAACAAGAACTCTGCAAAACTTTCGAGAAAATCTGTTTCTCGCCTCTACTACCTTGTGTTCCAGGAACTTTCATCTATTTTCTCACGAGATCTTATCTCAGCATTCTATCTCATCCCACAACTCTCCGCCGAAAAGAAGCGCTTTGAGAGGAGCGTTCGCTCCCGCTCAACCAGTCTTTTTTCGTGACGCTCTCTCCGCTAACAACTTGCGCTCAAAAATATCAGGGATATAAAGTAGACCCTCTTTAACATTTAACTACTTACCTAACTAAAATTTGAAAGTTTTACCTCATAATTTTCTCAAATGTTAAATATATTTACAACGGACTGCAAAGAACGTGTGACTTTGTACGCAGTCACGCCCAAGTGTGAAATACACACCAAATACGAAATTCACCATGAAAATATCATTTGCCTCAGATCAAAAAATCATCCTGACTAAGCCAAATGATTTTTTTCATGGTGAATTTCATCCTTGGCGTGTAAAAAGTACATAAACAAAAATAAAAGTGTAAGCATACCACTTGTACATATAGGTATTTTGAAAAGCTTAACGTTCGATTTTTATCCCAGTATCTAAATTAAAATTATCAACCCTGAAGAGGGCAATAAAGTTGCCGAAATATAAGGCTGAGAAATTAATATGCATAATCACTTGACCGATACTACGAAAAATAAAAAAGACAAACATTTTTTAATTATGATAGAAATAAAATATTTATGACTATCCGCTGTAGAAGATAAGCCTATAAAATGTAAGAAACAACCATTTCTGTCATCCAGATAATGAGAGAGGTCTATTCTACATACCCAGACACGTTTCCTTATATGACAGCGGGAAAAAATCACTTCGGTGACAATCATACAACTTTAAAAAATTAGAGGGAAAACTTTACAAGACATCGAAATAACAAGTAAGCAAGTTAAGTAGCACGCACCCAGGCGCTAGGATTCAATGTTATTTACAGCACGGCTGATCATTATATACTCAGCCGAGAATCTACTGTAATATGGAAATGGAGGTAGACCTAATGAAACATTGGGTTATCTGGTTTCGAATCCCGGAGAAGTCGAATGATTTCATTCGCGGGGAACTTTACCGTTGGCTTATTATTATTTTTTTAAATTTCCACTTTATTTATAAAAATGAAACGTACACGAGTATCCGTTCCCTGGATAGGGGCAACACTCCCAGGCGGGACTCGAACCCGCGACCTCTTGTTTGGCCAGCGAGATAAAGTCTTGCCTTTTGGACAGAAATTCCTTGCCTAGGCTTCTAGATACACTCGCAAGTTCCGCAACAGATACACTGGCGCCACCTCCCGCCATTTCCCGGCGCTTTCGGTTCTCTCCCACAAAACCAGTCGTCTCACCTTTAACCTCGGACGACGCTATAATCTTCGGTAAAGGTCAAGGGCGCCCGAGAGAGCGGGATTCCTCCGCTCCGATAGAGGATCTGATTTAAAGGAAGGCCGCGGCACAGCCTCTCTCACCTCTCGCATCCACTTCCATTCCGGCATCTCTTCAAATAGTACTGTGAAGATTAAACACCACCACCATCCCTCCTCCCTCTCTTCTCTCCGCTTGCTCTTCCCGGCCAAAACATTCTCGCGTCACTGGAAGTGGAAAACTCCATCGCAATTTCGGTTTTTTTTTATATTTTCCTCCCTCCCATCCCCATTTTGCAAAATCCTTTTAAAAAAATCATTTAAAAGGGTACCTCAGTGGTTTCTCTCATCCCATCCTCTTCCTTAATCACATAGAATATCCTCCGGTTGCGGTTCATGTATCGATATGGTTTCAAGGGCGTACCCACGATCATAACTGGGGGGCAAGCCATGAGGAAGGCTAAGGGCTCTAAGGGGGAAAGCTAAGTTGTGAAATTTTAGCATGGAAAAGGTAATGAAACCAACATTTTAAGAAAATATAACAGCACTTTTTTAGTTTGTGTGATTATTTCCTTGAAAAAAAAAATAGTTTCATTTTAGTTACCTACATATCTTAATTCATATATTTTTTCGTGGGTTTAAAGAAAATTTGTTGAATACTTTCGTTTCAATTAAGTACTGATTTTGCTTAAATACTGTTATAATTTTTGCTTCCAAGGGGAGGGGGGCTGCCCTCGCTGGGTACGCCCATGCATGGTTTGCGACGTTTTGTTTTCGAAATTCTTTAATCTCAGCGATTGTACTCGTAGGATGAATGTTAAAATCTCTCCAGTAGTGCTTTTGGCCACACGCGTTATCTGGCAAAGAGTGATTCACAGCGTTTCCAACAAAAGGAGGCCATTTTCATCGGATAGGTATCACGATGGATTTTGACCTTTTGATTGCAATTTCATCCAAAGGATTCTATTGCGATGGGTCAGTCTTCCGAGAAATGATTATGCCCAAAATTCAATATTCTTCACACCATAATGAATATATTCTCTTAATCGCTAATACATTGGAATGAAATTTCAAAAAAATAGTGAATAGATCAATAAGGATATGGATTTAATCTCAATATGCGCTATTTTTGTCTATAATGGCTCGGTTTTTCGAAAGAACAACGCTCGACCACAGTCTAAAAAACACCATAAAAACTCATTTGAACTCTGATTCAGTTAACTAATGCATAATCATTATTAAATCACAGCTTTTGTATAAGAATTTTTTAATATAACTTTATAAATATCAATCTTTAGTTATTTTCTCTATCCGATACCAGTATTGAATTAATAAATTTCTAACGGGAAAAAATTTCTTCACAATTGGAAAGAAATAGCGGCAACGCCTCTCATAATAATAAAATTTGTATTGCATTTATAAAACAAAGACGACCAATACAGTTTAAAATGATTTTAGTTGCATAAACATGCACATCTGAACAAAAAGAGAACTGATGAATTCATTTTTAAAAAGGAGCCGTTCCATCTTTAAAAGTTCGCTAATGTACACACGCCTACTGACAAATAACGCAAAAGCATTAAAGGGAGGACGGGAATAAATAAAAAAATAACAAGGAGATTCCGAGGAAAAGCAGCAGGCTTTGAACGACGGCTTGACGTCACTACAAAAACCGTTTACGGACGCCTCCCCGTCCCCTTGCTCAACGTCTTCTTCTCACCTTCTCCGTGCTTTCTCGAGAGGAGATCGGAATGCCTCTGAGGAAATGAAATCGATACGAGGATCGTGGCGATGGCAGGCGAGAATTTTTTTCTAAGGAATCGGAAAAAGAAAAAAATATCTATATATATATATATATATTGCTAAAATCACACCTTTCAGATTTTAGTGTATCATGTTTTCCAAAATGCAAATAGGGTGCTTCGAAAGCAATCTGGCAGTGACAGCTATTCGGATTTCGAGTTGGATCAAAATTCACAATTTTGCTGACTAAACGATACAATACAGCATTAAAATCGTCAAATTACTACGCAATTTTTCCATAACAGGATAGGTCTGGCTTTAATTTACAAAGATTTATTTTGCTATTTTATCAACGAAAACAGAATATCAGGGCGTGAAACATCAGGTACAGATTTCTAGGATCGCCATATGAGGTACTTTAATGGTATTTACATAAATTGTTTTAAAAATATGTATAATGTTATATATCTGGCTAAATGACGCTATAAAGAGAGAAAGCTAAATTCACTGAGCGAAATAAAATATTATCTTTCAGTTAATCTAGAAGGCATTTCTACAAATAAATCCACTCCTTCTCCGAGGATTCTTTTGAAAATATGGAAGAAAATAAACATTTGCAGATTAAAAAATATTAAAGGAATTCAAATTTAAAAGAAACGTTGAGTTTAACAGCTAAAATAAATTAGTTTAACACTTTCAAGCACTTAATGACTCACGATCAGCTCCGAGAGGTAAATATAATTTGAGGCTTAGGTAAAGATGATAAAAAACAAGATTTCTCTGAAATAAGTGATATGGAGTGGGTCTAGATTCGAGGGCTATTGGACTCAGGGATCTTGAAAACCCACGGGAACTTTTTCGTTATAGACTGAGAGGGTATTTAATCTAAAAACCACTTTAAGAGTGAGCAATTTCTTATTCCACATTGAATTTAACACGATCTCCGATAAGAATAGCTAGCGATAAGATTGTGGTTATTGGAAACTCAATATTGAGATAAGTGGCCTAACGACGTGAAAAAGCTTGAGCGTAAAAAATTCGCTCAATTTTCCTGCATCAGTAGGCACAATAACATTCGTATTAATCCAGAGAGGAATTCTGTATGGTTATTATCTTTCCAGCCATTTTAACAATAGTGCACAGTGGAAATTTTAGTAAAATATCAAGAGCGACGTAAATATAGACGGCACCCATAGGATGATTCAGTTCCGTGGTTACGAAAGAGTATTACTGCATTATGAAAACGCAATTTTGGCGCAATATTAATTAGCGGTGACAGTACAGGCCGGATTTTTGTCATAAATTTTCAAAGAAAGCAGTTCCTTTCCAGAGATATTCAAGATGACCTAAAATCCATATGATGAAGCATCACCCCATATTATTGTTAAAAAATAAAACTTTTTTCTTGAAAATTTCAGAAGACATTGAGGAGGCCTTAGTCGACACCTGCATGCTTATCAAAAATTTTAATCCAATCCTATTTTCCCTGATGTAAAATCTTCTGAATTTGGAATATAGGCAATGGTTTTATATTAACAGTCTGCATATTTCAATTTGATAGCGTAAGTTGTAAACGGGAGTAATTCGTCACGAAAAAGACGAAATACGATACGATGCGTCCTCTTAAGAATAAACTGACGGGGGCAAATTAAATACAACCGATTGGAATCGCGGAAAATGTTCCAACACCCATGACGGAGTTAAAAGCATCACTTCCCCCAGAATTGGGGAACTTCAGGGTGGGAGTGAGTCACCCAGCTTGCAAATCCGTTCTCGCGTTTTCCACACCATCTCACTAAATATTTATTTTTCGAGACTTACTATCTTCACTTCGAGCCCTCCTGAAACGCCTTCAAGATCCAAACCTCGATTAGTACTAAAGCGAGTTCTCCAGTCGGCCTATAAATGAGTTGCGACCCACCACGCATTTCAATGGGTACACAAAAGTCGCCACTTGTTTCGCGAACGGGAAACCCTAGTTACCTACAGTCTATTTATCCTTAAAAAATACGCGCTCTGAATTTTACGGAAAAGTAAGCTATAACTAGAGCTTCTTATCGCAATTTATATCTGCGATGATGTGAACCATAAGATAAGTATCGTTTTAATGTTAAACCTCAGTATTTTAAATAATCTGTAATTAGGACTGTATTATACAGAGTGGGTACAAATTGTCGCGAAATTTTAACCCTGGATAGCTGATGCCAGTAGGCACCAAAATTACTGATGATTTTCAGTTCGAAAACGCACTTTTTGTAAAATACAGAGTCTTTTAGCCAAGTTCTCTCATTGACTGCGAATTTTCCCGTTTTGCCGGATGTCTTGTATACTTTGCGATCTCCGGCAGGGAAAGTATTTAAAGTTATGAGTTGTCCAGAGCAGCCTGCACGGTCAATCGGCAGGGATGGCAAGTGAAACGAAATCATAGTCAACACCAGTAAATTTTCAGTAGTTTCGTTCCCGGGAGCGAAATTTAGAAACGAAACGAAAAAGAATAAAACCCTGGGAGCTAAACTCCGGGTCGAAACGGAATCGGAGTCAAAACTACCTCGGATGGAAACTTAACTAATTCTGTGGGACGAAACGAAACATAGATATGGTTTCGCACCGGAGGGATCACGTGCTTCACCTTCAAACATTTTAGTTTCGACCCACACACCGAGTACGAGGTATGGTTGAATGAAGTAGAGTCTTGAACCTTCGGCCTTCCGCCATTAGATGCATAGGGCACTCATATCTTTGCCACTAAGAGGAGAACGGTGAACGCAAACTGGCCATTCGATTTTTGAGCTCAATGTTTTAACCTCTCCACTCGTATGTCAAACGTAATGGGTCGAAACTATTCCCTCTTATCCCCCTCCAATCAACTTCAGGGATCGAAACTTTACTATGAGCTGCGGAGTTTCGATTACTTTAGTATAGCTCCCAGGAGTAAAGTTTCGTCCCGTGTCGAAACTAAACTCCTTGGTGAGTTTTATTTTGTGCTGGAACGAAACTAAACCTAAGTCTCGTATTTTCGTTTCCCTCCGGATCAAAACGAAACTATTTTATTTCGTTTCACTAGCCATCCCCATTAATTGGAGCGCTAGGCTCAAAATTTCTGTAATTCAAAAATGGTAAATTTTCAGCCTAAAATTCATGGTAATTTTGGTTTCTACTGGCATTAGCTATCCAGGGTTAAAATTTCGGGAATTATTTTTCTCCTCCTTGTATAATAGATATTGAGAAATAGCGGATAGCACTTCACTCGTCACCACGCCGCGGACAATTTTGAAAATCGATTAAAATGCGCCCAAAATGGCAACAAAAATCAATCTTCAGCGGAAGTGTCTGCTACCTAGTCTACGTAGCCCCTTTTATATAAAAACCAGCATAGTATTTTACGATAAATGTTAAACAAATGAAGGGTGAAAATAAAATTAAATAAAATGAAATAAATTGAAAACAACTCGCTGTGGGAAGTAAAATAATTTGATCGGTGTTGTAGCGTTATAACGATTGTTTTTCCAAAATAAATTTTTATTGTCTTCAAATTACAGTTTTTTTATCGTCTAACTCCTCCAAGAAATTTTCTTCATTGCTTACTTTTTCAACAATTATACCTCTTTTTTATCAACAATTCACTGAGAACAGTAAAAAGCAGTATTTAAATGTCAAACGTTTGTTTCAATTATTTCGTAATAACATTAGTAAATAATCTCTTAAGGACAAATTCATAATCTTGACTGCTAGTAGCTAGATATCAAATTGAAACTTCAAGGGGACTTTCGGAAACATATTAAAGTGCCCCCAAAGTAGCAAAAAAATCAATCTTCAGTGGAAGAGTCAGGTATTTCGTCCGCGTAGCCGCCATGGTCCAAACATATCCAGAAACTCCACGTGTATCCCCTCATTCAACCATATTTGCAAAGGGAAAACGTATGCACTCATACCTAACCTGGTAGCTGTAGCGTCAGTCTTTCTGATTCCAGCTCAGTCACTTTAATCAGCACCCGCCATTAACATATGACCCACTTTCCTTCAAAAAAACTAATGGCGCTTTTAAAAACCATTTCATCGCTGAAGCCGGTTTGAATTTTTGAAGCATCGGTGGCGGCGACCAATTTCCGAAAATGTCACGTGTCGTATTATTTATCGCGGAGGAGACACGAATAAACACGCCACTCCGAGAGAGTTCCTCGATGGAGTCTTTTGCCTAGAGGGCGCTGATGTTAAATTAAACAATAGCACCGGCGGATTATTGGCTCCCCCGGAGTGGAGCAGCATGAATACGGCTTTTAGAGACTATAAAACCGCATGACATCCATATATATGGCGCTTTGCAAACGCTGTGGTAATATGCACTATCAAAAGAGCACTAAAACACTGCAGAATTACGCCGAGCAATAACCGCAAAATAGCGGTGGATGAGAAAAAACAGTTGGTGTAAGCTCTTTCTAGTCTTCGCTATATCGGGAACGAGCACGAAAAAAAACCTCTGCCGATAAAATATCGACCATTATTCTCTCATTTTTCTGTCATTCCACGCTAATTCCTAATTTTTTATCTCTATCTACTCGCGGTGTCAATATTCAAAGATTTATCGTCCGGTAAAATGTAATACGATAAATGAAAAAATATCAAATGCGAAAATAAGATTTAATATAATGTCACAAAACTGAAAAAATTCGATACGACAGCTAAAAAAACCGAGCGGTGTAAATTATTTCGTAAAAATATTAATTAATAATCTCTCAAAGTCAAATTCATAATCATGCCTGGTAGTTACTCGATTTTACATCGAAACTTCATCGGGAAAGTAAATCTTTGTTCATGCAGTAGCATGAAGCCATTTACTCGACGCCAAAAATTTTGGTTTTCATTCCAATTTTAATTCGTGAATATTTTTTTACAATGACTTCAATTTTTTAATAGTATTACGTAACTTATTTGTGAAACGCAAAATTTACCGTATTTCAATATTGCCCGCAGCGCGATCAAAAATACCAGCTGGGGTCATTAGGGGTCACAATGCTACAAACTACTCATTTTTTCACACTGACCGCCAATGCGAAGCAATGAAGCCACTAATTACGTCTCGCCTTCCTCCTTCGAATTGCCATTCTATCATATCACAATTGCTAGATATGAAGCATTGAATGGCGAGGTATGAAAGAAAATATTTTCTATCCCCAACTCTACCACAGAAAACCCAATAATTATTGGTATAGAATAATAAAACTTAGATTTCACTCCAAATAAAAAAGCAATAATGAATGCCGTATTAATATAACATAGTAAGTTTTAGTGCATAAACGCTGGTCGATTGAAATACACCATACAAAGCTCTTATGTTTAATTCATGCTAAATAGTTTGGCAACAAAAATAATGACGATTTATTGCAGATATTTGCCGGGGTGTAAAGAATTCAGAGTCATAAAACGTATTCTTAGTAATATTAGTTTAATTCTACCAAATGTTGACCAACTGAATCGTAATTCACCGCGGCATGATAAAACCGAAATGAAAGCGGACTTACGCCGGAAGTTGTAAAATATTTCAAAGAAATTGTCAATAAGAATTAAATTAAATTACAGCTCTGGGAGACTCGCAGACAGATAATGTTTTTACTAAAAGCTACAATATTAATCACTCTAGACGAGGTATCACTAATACTTTATTTTAGACTCGCAAAAAGTTTCAATTAGTTGCTCGATTCTTGGCTCTCTAAAAGTTAACGATCTCCCGTTCTAACTAAAACTTAAGGTCCTCCGTTTTATTTTCCATACTTTTCTCAGAATTCCGAATCTTTTCTCTGAGTCTCCAAACTGCGGTTCTTGCCTTCGATCTCGTATTGATTCGATCATGATTGCATATTAGGAATTGATGCTTTTTTTACGTCTTCCTTACACCCCAAGATATCCCGACTCTTCAAATGGCATGCTTGAGGGACCCGACCCTTGTGGTACCAGCCATAAAATTCTCTTGAAAACGCCAAATGAGTTCTGCTCCGCCCTCATTCTGATGTCCTGCCATCACCTATAAGACCACTAGAGTCGGAGATGCAATTGACGGCTCCACCTGAAGTAACGTCGCTTAGTGGATATCGACCTCATTTTCTCGACCATTCTGAGCAAGTGTATTGCGCCGGAACAGCCAGGTGCAATCATCATCACTATCACCAGGATCAGTACACTCCTCTTATCTATCTTAAAAAGGATAAAAACACTACAGTCCGGATGAAATGATGTGAATCACCCTATAGATTATGATTCTCCTGCCAAAAGCATTTGCGTAGTTTTACTCAATTTCCTTGGAAGAGACTTATGCAATCATTGTAAAAACAAATAAGATACTACCCCCATTTCTTCTCAGATCTTCATTGTGGTATTTTATCATAAGGAACATATTTTTCCTGACAATAAAGAAGGCAATCCTACATGAAAAGAATATGCATAAAAATGGTTTAAAAAAGGCAATTTTCCCAAACCATTCGGAATTCATCACCCTTGAGTTGAGACTTACTTCCATGACCGTATGGTAACATGCAATCCCATTGCCACTTCTCGGCCATACTAAGTACGTGAAGAAAAATTGTTCACGAATTTTGAACCCTGGATAGCTGATGCCAATAAGGACCAAAGTTGCCAGCGATGTTTAAATCGAAAACGTACCATTTTTAAACTAAGCGCTCAGATTGGCCGCAAGTTCGCCATGTCGCCGGATGCTCTGGATAATAAGTTTGCCTTTCGGAGACTGTGTTGAACCCAAGGCATCTCGCTAACTCAGAGGTAAGGCGC
The DNA here is from genome assembly GCF_921293095.1 of Ischnura elegans. Classification (NCBI taxonomy): domain Eukaryota; kingdom Metazoa; phylum Arthropoda; class Insecta; order Odonata; family Coenagrionidae; genus Ischnura; species Ischnura elegans. The sequence continues at coordinate 93,148,815 of NC_060249.1, forward strand.
TAGCCTTCCAATCTACATCTACATAATACCCCGCAAGCCGCCTAAAAGGCGTGTGGCAGGGGGTGTTAGGACACCAGCCGTTTACAATTTTATAAAAAAAATGAAGTGCTCTAACGAAGTTGGAACTAGCGTTTATTAAGTCCTTTATGGTTCGGGGGAAAAACGAATTCCCACATCTATCCGTTCGGCAAAACATCTCTCTTAATTTATCGCTTCTATCGGACATGGAATTATAGTGTGGCTCTAATATTATGTTCTCTGTGTCACTCTTAAAGATACCCATTCTCAATTGTTCAAGCAATCTTAGCCTAGCGCGCAGCCTCCGAGTTTCCAGCGGCTCCCATGAGGACCCGGGATCGAATCCACCGGGGTTATTGCACTTCAATTTTATTTTAATTACAATGGGTGAAAAGATAATAATTCGATAATCCAGGCCCTCAGGTTGGAATGCTGGCGCGCTACCACTGATATATCGAGCTGCCTTCGATACACCGCGGCAGGAAAACTATTCGACGTCATAAATTGTCAAGAGCATCCGGCAACAGGGTAAACTCATGCCTGATCGGAGCGCTTGGCTATAAGTCTCCCTAGTTTACAAAAGGTGCGTTTTCGGCAATGAGCATCATCTGTAATTTTGGTTCCCGCTGGCATCAGCTATTCAGGGTTAAAATTTCATGACACTATTTTTCTCAACCCTGTATGCAGAGGAGGGTTAATAGATGTAACACGCACCTTTTAAGCTTCGTTACAACTTTTTTAATGGCACAAATGAGACGCGCTCGACTCCACTCAAGCCCAAATCCCTCGCGTCTTAGTATCGCCACCGCATTCCTCTCTGTTTACCTGAGCAAACTTCCTCGCTCTCGCTAAGCGTGAATCCGGTGATATTAGACGCGTAACCCGCTTGCAATCCGCGTCGCAAGCCCCGTGACCTGGAAAAGTTATCTAGTCTTCAACCTGCGATGAAGGCCCGTCGCCGACGACAACCTCACGCGGACCAACATCACGAGAGTAATCCTTTACCGATCCCGCGGAAACTTTATCAAGTTTCGGCTTGCCCCCCACTCCCATTTTGCCACACCTACCACCTTCTCCCGTGAAAATAGCAAGGTGGCGGAGAGAAGCCGGCCCTAGTGCACTAGCGCCGTGGACCATCTTGTCCTCGGAGATAAGGCCTCGCACCGCAAAAGTCTGAAACAGGCACTTAGCCGGCGAGTCTCAACCCTCCGCCCACTAACTCCTCTTACTCCGGCCACTGCAGACTTTAGTACCCCCTGCGGGAGGAGTGGTATGGGGAAGAGGACGATAGGGTGCTGGTGCCTTTCCACTTTCGGGTTCATGTAGCCACGCCATGGGATTGGGAGGAGGGGGCAAAGGTACTTGCGGACTTACAAGATTTAATGGAGGTTTGTTCAGAAAGTAAGCTCCGTTTAGTCTTTAAAATGTATGTATTGCTTTCATGGACCTTTGGCCATATAATTGTAATAAAACATAATCGGGAACTCAGGTTGTTGACTCAGAAAGTAAGTTCCATTTAATTAATAATCTATAAATATTAGTATAAATAACTTTTTACATTTTTAACAAAAACCTTTGATGGCATTTTGGTCATTTAGTTCTAACAAAACATGCTTACGAACTCAGGACGTTGTAAGGACGTTTCTTCGGGAAGTAATATCCGTTCATTTATTTTGAATTACTTCCTCGAGGAACTTTATGTAGAATACTTCGCATACTTTAAAAACATTTATAGCTATTACATTATATCTTTACTTCTTATCTTCTTCTTTTTCTACATATATGTATCTTATCTTTCTCTGGCCAAGTTTTTAAATACTTCATGAATAAAATTCTGAAGCCTATAGAAAGCGATGGACTCCTAACCCGTATAGCCTACCTTTAAGCCATTTACTAATGCTAGGGAACAATAAGTAATAACAAGTGCAATAGTAAGGGACCAAATCAAGGCAGTGGAGTAGAAACTAAATAACAAATAGATATAGGTATTTAATGACATATTGTTTTTGATGTCTAACAATAATGTACTGTTTAAAATATTTTATATTTAGACTGAATCAATAGTCGAGACATTAATTAGGCAAATTAAGGCTTACGGAAGTCAACAACCTATACTATCATTACACACGTAGCTTCCGCATTAGTATACCGCATCGCACAGTGCAACATCACGCAAAAACTTAGTATATCTACATTTGGGATTACATGCTGAAGTTATTCAAGGCTTTAAATAGTTTAAATAATCATAAGATTATGCTTAAGAATGTATTTAAGCATTACCTTCCTTTTTACGCTCACGCCAGCATTACTCTTGAAAATCCTGGTTACTTAATGAAGTTGCAGAGGTTTTAAGAGGTGTAAAATTGGCGATTATCACAAAAATTGCCTAAACCTCTCAAAATAACTAGATATTAAAATCGATTTTATCGGAGAAAATAAAGTATTTCACTCAAACTCGTGCCCTGAAATCTTTCGGCTAAAGCTTTATTTGAGGTGAGGAACATGGCCGACTGCGCAAGGACAGTGGCTTCAATTTCGGTACACAAGCCTATCTCCCTACGGCGCGAGCGTCTCTCACGGGTCCGTTTCCCGAGGGAAAGAGACGTCCCGTGGAAAAGGGTGGGCACACGCTGAATCCAAGGTCCGGAGTGGTCCCTCCCATCCTCCCCGGCGGGAATTAATGAGAAAACCTCGGCCGTGATGCCCGCCCCGGGGAGGTTTATAGCCATTAACCTCTTCATTCCTTTTCCCACGCCTTTGAAGCGCCTGCCTCCCCTCCCAACTCTCTGTCTCGCGGTGACAGAGAGGACAATACGGGCACGAGTGGAATGGGACGGAATTACAAGAGATGAAGACGGTAGACATGCGGATTCAGCAGCTCTTTCTCCCCTCTTCTTCTACCCTCCTCCGCCCACCCTCAGGGTGGTCTCTCGACCGTAAGAAGGTCATTCTCTTGCGGAGACGTAATTATTTTACGAGTGCCGTCCGCCACCGAAAAGGGGAGAAATGTGTTTGTTGGGATGGGCCTCTCACCGGACAGACACGGCCGAGAGCTGAGGGAGGTATCCTCGCTTTAAATGTATGTACCAACTACTCGCTTCTGTGATGGCTCAAGAGCTCGAATCTGCAAATTTAGAGCTCTCGCATGTTTTGAACCGGGTCATTTTCTTCCTACCTTTCAACGTCTTGATGAACCACTCACTTCTTGGCTCGGCGGTAATTGTTTTACGGCACCTTTATGGTTGGAACATTATGAATAAAAATTCCCTTCCACCGTCAACCCTCTAACATATCCCTGGGAAGGTGATGAGCATGGCATGCCCAGTCAATCAATATCCTCATAATCCTAAAAAGTATTTAATCTCGGGAGAAGAAGATGGAATCTTAGATTTGAAAGTCAATCTGCGGTGAGAATAAAACAACTAGTCATATTTCCTGGATATAAACAGTTACTTATACCACTTATTTTATAAGAGCGCGACCCGGGTTTCAATGAGTAATCATCATCATCAGGCGCTAATTATAATTTCAAAACAAAATTAAATTATAATTAGCGCCTGATGATGATGATTACTCATTGAAACCCGGGTCGCGCTCTTATAAAATAAGTGGTATAAGTAACTGTTTATATCCAGGAAATAATGGAATACCACATAGTTAACCAAGAGTTAGTGAATTTTTTTTTTTTTTTTTTTTTTTTTTTTTTCAACTAGTCATAATTTTCTTAAGAAAAGTCATGTCATAGCCTTTGTCAGTTAAGGCCGTTGAACTAATAAATAGACAGTGTCCCAAGAAGGGAATTATTTTGATTTTTCCGCAATCATGTAATTGAAAATCTCATTAAACGCAGCAACATCTCAAGCCCTTGTCCAAAAATTAAGATAATCACCGCAACAAAACTGTTAGAAAACTCAGGTATGAATACATGTCGCAACCACGAATGTGAAATGCCGCAACGCGCATTAATCTGGTTAAAAAACTTTCCTGAACAAAATAACAAGATTAAGTTTTTTTCTCCTCCAAGGCACTGAATCAGCAATAACTAGATGCAAAATGGGAGCTATGAGAAAGAACAGCAGCAAACTTTCGCAAGCCATTACTTATCCCAAATCACAGCACGAAGCACCAATAGGGAAATAGAAGAGGGGAGTGTTTAAGATTCCGGTTATTTTGTGTCAACTCTTAAAAATTGGATGTCCCGAAGTCAATTTCGGGTGAATTGAAGATGAGTAGGGTTGGAAAGAGTAAAAGAAGGAAACGAAAGGCTACGTGGCGAGACTAAGACTAAGTGACGCGAATCACCGAGAAAAGTGAATGTGAAGATAGGAAGAGGCTGAGAGAGAGATTGGACCCGGACTGCTTGGGGAAAGGCGGAAGAAGACGGCGAGACAAGAGATGCGGCGTACGGCGATGCAGGACGGGGAAGAATGATGTCATAATTAGCAGTCACACAAGCAAGCACAATCTCTTTCAAGCCAAAAATCATCCCAAACGCGAAACTTCACTACACGCACTAAATAGAAAAAAGAAGAGGGAAGTGTTGGTTTACCGGGTACATTTTTGCCAACTCTCAAAGTCCAATTTTAATAAGCACATTTTGGCCAAAAGCGAAATTGGCCCAATGGTAAATACCTAGCCCATATCCGCGGATCGATTGCACACTTTGAAAATAAACGGTAAATTTCCACACTGAGTTTCACCAAAAACCAACTCAGGTTTAAGAAAATTGCTAGTATTATCCAAGAAATGAATTTTTCATTATTTTTGGGGCGCATTCACTGAGTTAGTGACAGAAACCGCAAAAAATGTTAGCTGAAAAGTGATATTTTTCGTGGGATGAGAAAGGTGATAATAAAAGAGGGTATAGGAGAGGCGTAGTGGTTGATTGAGACAAGATAAGGAAGTGATGCGGGAATTGTCGTTAATTAGTGGCTAAAATTCGGGAGGAAAGTATGAAGACCAAGGCGTGAAGGAAGAGATAGAGAAGGAAGGATAATGCCATTTTAAGGCATCCAATGAGAGATGACTGGCTCTTGCGGGTCAACATTTATACCAACCACAACGCTGGGCGCAAGAGAGGAAAAAGAAGAGGGAACTTCATATACGTCCGGTTATTTTGCGAATTTGAGATTACGGTTTCGAATTTGAGATTTGCAGGATGGTGGGAAAAGTGGCGTAAATTTGAGAATCCATCATGATTTTAAAAAATATTGATTCCCAAATTTAAAAAATTAGTAAATCAACAAAGGTTTTGGCAACTTTAGCATGAATCAATAATTAGCGCACGCATAGCATTTTTGTCCTACCATTTATGGCTAACTAACACACCATATCTGACTATCGTAATCACAAAATTATTATTAAAGTATTCTACCAATTAATATAGTCGTATGGGATATTTAAGAAGTATTCTAGCGGTCTCCCCTTCCTTAATTGACTTCCGTCTTCAAGTCATGATAGAACGATAATATTTTATGCCAAATGTAGTTTGTCGAAAGATACGCAATGTAAAAAAAAGTGTATGCAGGAGAATTGAAGTGGTTTACGCTACTAATTCTCGGCCACTCTGTCAACCTCCACTTACCAATATACAATTATTGACACAATATTTCGCAAATAAAAGATCCCAAGGCTGAGGCAGCTACATCCTCATTTTTCTCTTTGGACGCATACAAGATTAGGGAATGATTGGAGAGAGGGGTGAATGATTAACGCCCAGAATTCGGAAGGATGGAAGGATGAAGGAGAGGCAAGGATAACGCCACTTCAAGGATAGGTTCGCAGGGAAGGGGAGGAGAAGATGGGTTGTAAGAGTGAGACGAATTGAGGGAAGCCTTTAAGGAATGGTAATAAAAAGCAGCAAATTTGAGAATCAATTATAATTGTAACAAATATTGATTTCAAAATTTGAAAAACTAATTAATTGATAAAGGTTTTGGAAAATTACAGTCATTATAAATGGAATGATATTAATTTGCGATAATGTATGTAAAGCATTTTTTTCCCTACTTTCCTTTAGTTACCACTAACTAAATATCACTGAATTTCATATCCACAAAAGAGAAAACATAATATCTGATTCGAAGTGGGATTTATTGAACGAGGCAAAATCTTAAAAAATTGCGTGCAGGAGTGGGGAAGTGGTTTACGCTACTTTTTTTTTTAACCATTCAGTAAACCTCCACTTTGGCAACAATTCACTTATTGACGCGTAAGATCCGGCAAAATATTTCCCAATGCAGAGGCAGCAACCTCCTGATTTTTCTCTCTTAAGGGAGGCAAGGTTAGGAAGTTATTGGGAAAGGGGTAAATGATTAGCGCCCGGAATTCGGAAGGATGGCTGGATGAAGGAGGAGAGGCTAACGGGAGGACAAGGAAGGCAAGGATAATGCCATCTCAAGGCGTCACTCAATTCGTCCCACACATATACAACCCCTCTCCTCCACCTATCCCCCCGCGGACCTATCCTTGAATATCGGATTAGCCCGCAAAGTTATAACATTGTTAGCAAATGTTCGCTGTAATCAAGGGTCGATGCAGAAAACGGGAATGAAGAATGTTCAGGGAAGAAAAGAGCATGGCGGGCGGGAAGGAGGGAGAAGAAGTAAAAGAAAAAAAGAAACTTCCGCCCGGCTCCACATCGAATTTCCGAGAGTAGTTACCGGATAAATTGGGTGGAAATGAGTTAAGTTTACAGTGAGGATTCGCGAATCGAAAATGGAATGCCTGAGGAATGGAGAAGGGCCCAAGGGAAGGAGGGATGGATCGCAGATTTGACTCGAGCTGCATCGCCAACGCGCGGAACGTAATTGCAGAGATGAGGTGCTTCCATGGAGAAAATCTACATGCTGAGGATTGAAATAGGGCCTTTATTATATCAGTGACATTTATACGAAGGTTGTTCAACCAAAAAAGTTCTCAAATCGTCCATAGCGGATGGCGAGAGCGAATTTCAAGCATTTCTCATTCTATGAACGGTATATTTTAGTCACCGAACTATGGCAATTCGTACATTGTTTCTCATTTTCTTGATTCGAAGGCACTACTATTCGGTCTATACGTTGATTAATTTACGTACTACGTGAATAAAATTTTCAAAAACATAAAATAAAGGGCATATAGCAGGATAAGTGTGTTGTATAGGCCCCCGATAGATAATTCAAAGATTCTTGACTCAACAGTATATGCACTTAAAAAAATTGCACAACGAAATGAGAACAGTAAACCCTAGTACTTCTAGCATGCCGAATATGACTTCGATAAATGTTAGCTAGGCGCTGAACCGCTTAAGCATTCTCGTGTATTCTGCATCATCATTTTAAGCAATGCTCAATTGAGGTAAATATCCAGCAGCCATACGTGGCTGCATTTTTTGTGGAAAATGCGATGGTACTTCAGTGCTTTTATACTTTTTTCAACCATTTTCTAATATATTAATTTGGCTGAAGTATTTTTCACGCATACATGAGTGTTAGGCGCACATTTCAATCGAATCTTTACCTGCATTCCTTATCTTTCAATTATGAAATAATATTTTTGAAAATTTGAAAGCTATTTTTAATTTTAAAAGTGAAACAAAAAATTCTTAAAAGGACATCCAATACAGTACCAGGTAAATTTATGAGATTCCATATTTTCAATTTTCTCATATTTGCCCAGGCAAAGGAAATATTTAAATGACTTCGAAAATGAAGTTTGCGCGCATTAACTTCAAAATTGCGGTGAATATGGATTAAACCCTTTGCATGGATCAATACCTCGCCAAGACCTACTGTTGAGTCAAGAACTTTTGAAATATCTTTCGGGGACCTAATCACCATTCTTATCTTCCCACGCCCTTTCAGTTGTTCTCTCCATCACAAAGTAATCCTCACCGGTTGCCAAGTATCAATTCGGAAATCAAAATTGAGAAAATTTTTCTCAAAATAATATTTTCCATTTTTTCATATCGAGGATACTGATGTAACTGGGATAATATTTTTGTAAATAATGATTCCTTCAAAAAAGAGATCATATGATCTTCTTCCGGTATTTGACCATTCTACATAGAGTAATTTAAATTTTAAATTAGAATGCTATTTGCCTTTGTTCAGAATTCGCAAAACACATATACGTAAAATGGAGAACTAAACCCAAAATTACTACAAAATGTCTATCTAGATTACTAAAAAGGGAAATAAACTATACCTAAATACATCTTCTGAAATCAGTATAAGGTGATGATTGCCAAATTTAGCATACAAGGTTCTCTTTAAGGGTGAAAAATCAGTCATAAATATAACTGCATTCCTAGTGCATGGATCAAACCTGTTAATCTTAATTCACGTAATTTGGTAATTACATTTCATAAAGTCGCTGACGTATTATCCAAAATTAATTAAATTCATAAGGCCAACATAAAATTCAAATTCAAAATGAATGTGTTTTCATTCCGGTTGGATTTTTACAGTCATTAAGATAGGGATAGAGTTCGTAGAGGGCGAGGCGGACTTAGATGGTGAATATCATGGGAATTAGTGCTTGAAAATAGTTGGCTATCATCGGTATACATAGTGCGGGGAGTGAAATTTGCACTAACCGTTGGAATTATACTATCTAGGAGACGTGGCGGGTATATTTGTTCCAGAAGATCTATTAAAAGTTAGAACAAGAATCTATTTTCAAATTCGAGTTGCCAACACAATATAATTGGATTTATGGACAAGAAGGGATACAAACGGGCTGCTTATTTAAGCTACAGTCCAGAAATTCTATTCACATCATTTATAACATTAGTGACACCATGAAAATTTCAGGAAAGTAACTTAATCGAACAGTTTTCACTGCCTTTATTTCAGTTTCCTTCAAATTAGTACTAAAAGGAATAAGAGTATTATTAATATCTCAATGCGCCCAAAATTTGATGATTTAGTCAAAATTAACTTTTCTCAACCGCCCACGTTCTAACCGTATGCCTGTTGTAACTCAAAATCATATTCTCCCTGCGCATTCTCTTAGCTCGACGATTAAACAATTTCAATCTTTCTCAGCATCCCATTAAGTCAAAAACAGCTATAATTCTCTTTAACATTCCACATAAGCACGTGAATAACTTCCCAAAAGCGATGTCGATAAGCAACCCTCAAGCTTTCAATGTCCTTAGTTTAAAACCTTTGTTACATGGATGAATTTCTCTCGAAAAATATTCCAAACCAGCCCTCGAGTATGCATCTGATAATAGAGGAAGTAGAATTGAAGTAGATTTCATATACCTTAATGGCTTCTTCTTCAAGGAAGGCGTCCAATTCATCTTCTTCGCGATTCTTCGAGTTTTTTTTTTACCATTTTTCCAAAAGCTCTGGAATGATTGAAGGCCATTGAAACTAATGGCCGAATTGTAGCAGGGATTTGGATTGGAGATCCAGGCCTGCGATAATTGATGGCAATTAAACACAAGCACGCAAACTCACTCCCTCACTGGTGATTCACCTTAAAACAGCATTGCCAATTTTTTTTTTTCGAAGTCCGACTTTTCACGCCATTGGCCCATGGCCGTTCTCCCTCCCTCAAGCTTTTTCAAAGGAACTTTCTGCGTTAAAATCTTAATGCATTTGGCATCATCACCTTCCGGAGCCGTAATGTGCTTAGATAAGACGGCCGCACGGTGAGAAGTAGGATGCCCTAGGCCACAGCGGGAGTTTGAAGATCGGGTCAACGACGGAAACTCTCTCGTTAAGGCCGCGGGGTCTGAGGTGTCGAACAAAGTAAGGTGCGGCCAAACATGAGCAAGCGCACCACCATGCACGTGGAAAAGCCTTGAACTATTTAACGGCTAAAAGTAGAAACTGGCTCAAACCTATAGCTTTGACGTTAAAAGGACTTGGCTAGCACCAGTTTTTTTTACTCACAAACACTGTTCACTTAGATGTGAAACTAAAACAGCACTTTGCAGAGTACGATAACAAGGTAGCATTTATATTTTTCAGAAAATACCCGCTAAATAGCCAGCGGCATACTTTCGCTTAGCCAAGGAAAAACCAATTTTTAAAAAATTCCTCAAAGGAAAAATCATTTGCCTTGATCATGAAAGTTCAGAGCTGAATTTTATCTCAAATGAAAGTTACTTCATTCGATAAGAGATAATTATAGGCGTTGATCCACTTGGTAACTAACTACTCAACTTTAGTTAGATTTAGTTAGAATGTGACTCCACAATGTCTTTGTCACTGGACTGATTTAAATTGAAGTAGAACAAGACCACTGTCACGTTTGAGCCTTAATATGCCATATATACTCGAGTAATATTGATTCAAGCGTACATGAAACCAATTATAAGAAGGACTCCCATTATTCTCGTGAGAACCGCAAGTTAACCGCACGCCGCGGCGCAAAATGCATTTAAAGATGCAAGTGGAAAATAAATTAATATAATTTCCAATTTACCAACAAAAAAATGATAATGTTGTAATCGGAGTATCTTTTAGCTTGAAGTAAAATCGTTCATCTTTTTTCATCACCTCTAGCCGAACACGACCAATTTTTTGTGTATTTCTGTTCCACTGGCGATTTTATTTGCCTAAAATTGTATAAATTGCAAACTGCGATGCTGGAGCCAAAGTCTTTCACTAGTTCAATTTCATAGACTCGTGAGTTCCCAAAGATGCCTTAACCATCAAATTATTATACCTTTAAGAAGATATCCAGCTACTCATATACTCACATCTGATAATCACAATAATAAATAAGAAGCTGCACGCGGAATTAAAAGCCAAGATTTAAGATCTCGCCCAAATAGTGGGGAAAGGGTAGGTCTCATAAGCATAAATGAATTTCAAGTTAAAGTAGATTTTAACAATACAGGATAAAAATATTTCATAAAAATACAAAGCTGATATCGGGAACTAAAAAAAGAATATAATTTTAACCTGAAGATCTCAACTTGATAGCTAATCGGAAACAGGATTAAAACTGAGTTACAAGATTTGACCCGGACAAGATAACAAGCAACAAAGAGAGTTCATAAAAAAAGGAAGTTTTGAAACGAAAGAGCGAGCCCGAGATAAAAACTTGTGAAATTCGTATAAATTATTTGTGAAATAAGAATGGGGTTGAATGTGGTTTGGGAATGAGATGCCCTCCTTCTCTCGTACGAGACCCTCACAATCAGTCGGCCAAGAATGCAAATCCCCGGATTCCTAGGGGTCTTCATTCGCGCCGGGCCGAATGGCTCAGAAGATGATGAAAAGGAGTCCCACAGGGACACTAAGGGTGCCCAGTGGGATGCGATAAGAGAAAGGGAAAATAGGGGTGAAGGCGACGACAGGGAAAGACAAGGGAAAGGGCAAACCGAACGGGAGGAACTGATGAATCTGGGGTCAACAGAGGGATTAAAAGAAAAATGGGTAACCACTAAAAAATATCGAACATAAATTCTCTGAATTATTCTTTTCCGAAAACTAATTCCACGTAAATTAACAGCACTAAAACATTTACGGTATGGTATGGTATTAGAAGGTAGTGACCGACAACTGAAGCCATTTTCGCCATAGTGGAAAGGTATGGAAGGAAGGGTTGACAGAATCCCGGCGTCGCGTCGGCATTAGTCTGCTCTCACCGAAAGGCGCCAAGGAGACCACGACTCAACGTCCCATCCGACGGACGGAGTCCTGCACTTAAAGTGCCCTCCTCAAGGTACTCAAGCAGGGATCGGGCAGCCTCGGAAAAATAGCTGCCACCGCCGGGATTTGAACCCGGACCGACTGGGTGGAAAGCCAGCATACTATAGCTACCGCATCAACCGGATCCCCAAACTGATTCGCATCAATGGTGCCGTATACTAAGATCAGAAGTTGCACCTGGTTTTAGAATGGATGGGGAAAATGCGTTACAATGAAAAAAATCTTCCCAATCAAGTAATTTTCCCATAAATGTAAATAGAAAAAAGCTCGTGTTTTCTCCCGCTGACTTCGCAGTAAAGTCATTTTAATTCTTAATCCTAAAGTTCAGAAAGAACTGATCATTTGGAAACCAATTGTTTAAATGTCTTTGCGTCATCTCAAGGTTGTGTACAAATTTTGATATGCAAAAGGATGCGGAGGATGACGCAAAAGCGTTGAATACGGTCGATGTTCATTCTATAAATTTGCGCGGGGATCAAGATTTCTTCACCCTCTAAGAGTGTCCATTTCGAGATTTTCGAAAGTTGAGCATGAAAAATTCCTCCACATTTCAGACTTTTTTCACAATTTTTTAGAAAGCCGAATAAATTGTTCTTCACTTTCATTCATCAGGAGAAAACTATGTGATTTAGTAGAGGTAAATGCTTACCTCGAATGAAATTAAATAAAATCACCTCTTAGAGTTCTTAGCATCTGAAAATCTTGTTGGGAATTGGATGCATAAGTATCAAAAATACTACTAAGTGTAGGAAGGAGGACGAGAAACACTGGAGATGTTCAATATACGAGTACGGAGAGGTGAAGTGGACGGAAAGGAGGAGGAATGATGAAGTGAACATGGTGTACGAGGAAAGGAAGCTATTATAGAACTTAAAGGAAAGAAAGAGGGTTTGGAAGGAGAGAGTAAAAACCGGGGAAGGCATGTAAAAAAAACCTAAGATAGGGATAAGAATGTTAATTAAGCTACGGAGGGAAGGAAGAGGATAGGAATTAAAGGGGGAAGGCGTTATTGTGAATTTCAGTGGAAAGTCCAAGTTAGGAGTGTAGATACGTCACGGAAATCCACATAATTTTCCATGTTAACCAACCTTCACAGGTAGATAACTTTTATCTTATAAAACCTAAGCGTACTAGGGTGAAGCGAAAATTATAAATTTGAATTTTGTAGCAAAATATCATTTTCAATATTTTAATTTTTATTCATTGTCACACCTCCTAAAACAGCTCTATAAAGCCTTTACATTGGGGCTTTCAATAGCATTTAAGAATTAATGGTACACGAACATCCATATCCTGGATAGGGGCAGCCTATCCTAGGCAGGGGCAGCCTATCCAGGCGGATACAAATCCGCGGTCTGCCAGACGAGGACTTTACCCCACCGCCACCCAGGCCGGCTTTTCCAGTTATTTTGTAATATTTCCGACTTTTCATGGTTTTCAAGGACAACACAATCCCTACCTAACCAGGTTTTCCAAAAATAAAACAAAGCGGCTACATCGTGAAAAGAGGAGACTAAAGTGACGAAAACTTGCGAAGGAGGTGGATAGGGATCTTGTTTGTCACTTATTTTCAGGGACCACCACCCGCCATTCCTCTCCCCAGACGTTTGCCGCCAAATTCTGGTCAGATGAGTGGCCAAGTGGAGCGTGACTGGGCCGGAGGGAGACCTTTTTTTTCCTCCACCTCCCATTCCGACGGAATTCCTTTTACGGGGAGGGATTTTGGGGTGGGTCAAGCTTCAACACCCCCTAAGCGCACGCGGAGGGAGGGACGACCTTCCCACGGACACTTACGTCATTCAGGGACACACCATCGTCTCCATCACCCGACACACACGTCCCCTCGCCAAATCCCACCAAATCTCTCTCCCCTCAATCCACATCCTCTAGGTTTTCCTGTTTCTACATCACTCAAACGCGCACACACCGTCCAATTCAATATCCTTTCCTTCTAGCTCTTCACGCCCAGTGGTTTCCCAGGCGTTCTGGGAAGTAATATATTTTGTCAAAGTCGAACTAACGTCATTACATTAGTTGCACGTATGAAACATAAAAGGTTGTTAGAAATATTTAGCATATTTATGCATCACAGTTTAGATTGATGCGCAAATGAAAATCTTCTTTTGATAATAGTCCGCAGCTAATATATTTCGATGCTTTTATTTTTATTATTATGTTTCCCAGTTTTCCATGTAAATATAATATACGTTTCATATCGCTTATAATTGCAACGTGAGTAAGAATAGGGTGGTTTCCTATTATTTTTTTATTGACTAAATCGAAAGATTATTACTCCTGGAGTACGTATTTCGCGCTTTTAGATTTTTTAATGACGATATCTATTTTTCGCGATTAAATGAAAAGTGAAAATTTTCAAGCGCGCAAAAACGCGACGCGTAAGTAGGAAAGTCCGTGCGACGCATTTCTGGTTCCCCCTCTCTCCTTGTGAAGTGACCTTGATCGAGGCTCTGAGCGCTGATAGGACGCAGGATGCTAGCGGATAGCTGAGTACCTTGCTGAATGGTAGCGCTTGGCTTAAAAAAGGTTTATTAATACCTTATCAAACGAATAAAACTTTCCGACCTTAGCCAGTTTTAATAGGTGATTATTAAGACATGTTTCCCTGAGCTCTGTGCCTCATGCATGCATTGGTAACCTCAGACGATGTATAACTCCTATCCTCTCGTGTAGAAACTAGGTCCCTGTGACGTCACGCGGAGTGGAATCGCATGGGCGCCAATCTGGCCTTTTTCAAATGAGGATAAAATTTGACCCTTGCCATTCGTCTAAACCGGTATTTCAAAAACCAAAAAATTTGTGCATTATGAATACACTAATGGTGGGTAACGAATCGCAATCAATGCCTATCGTTTTCTTTGATGAAGGAAACTACCCTATTACCTATATTAACAACGAAGGTAGAGATATTCATTCGTTATTTATCGAAATAAAGTAGTTAAATTACATAAATTGATTTGGTTGTAGAGGTCAATGACTAGTTTGTTGATTGGTGACAAAATTTAAGAAAAATGTAAAGGTCGAAAATTTATTTGGAAAAGACGGAGAGCAATGCACTAAAACTTTTTCAAAACTTCCTTAATTTCCTAAAATACCGCGGGCAAAATGAAACATGGCAAAAAAATTTCCCTTCTAAAATTATTATACATACCTCGAACATATGTAGCCGCCTTGTGAATAACCTAAAAAATTACGACTTTCAATGATTAGAAGATGAGTAGCATTGGCATCATATAAAAGAGAGGATGTCAATTCATGCTTCAGAACTCCATTTTTGAGGTAAACACTGAGATTTAAATCACTAAATTGTTTCGAAAAAGCCAGAAATTTCTCTCAAGTCACAGAAAGTGTCTCTCTTTCCCGCTGTGGATGAGGTGAAGCTCTTCGTAACTTGCTGACTTATCCCTACATCTTCACTCATTGTTCCAAAGGTTTCTCTCGCGAGAGACTTCACCGTCTCAAACAAGTAGGCACAAGGATTCCAATAGTTTCTCAAAACCCCATCAATTACACGGTCACCTCGTTCTATTCATCGGCTACCACACCCCAAGGTCCTTCCAACTCTCACGTAAGCGCAGGTAGCCTACAATGCCACTCTATACTACGGCCCAGATACTTTCTAACGGATTATCTCATGTGACTTGAAAGGGTTTTGCTTCAATAGACTAGGGTTAAGTGTGGCCCGTAAAGAAAAGGAGACGATCACCTATTCATTCAGTCCCTCGTCAATTGCTCCCATTGCTTTCAAAGCGTTACTTCCAAAGAGAATACGACCGTAGAGAAATTATTCTCCCCTATCGTCGCCTTCGAGAACAAGAAAATTTATTTTTCTTCCAAACTACATTCATCATCCTTGATATAAAAAACCAATTTTGCTCTCACTGCAGGATGCTGCGGAGTAATTTTCTGATTCTTGAACGTACATCCGCTAGGAAGTGCTAGTGAAAAAAGTCCGAAAAATCGTGTCTACCGGGCAGAATAACGCAGAACAGGATTAACTCAAGACAATCAATTACTACGCGAAATAAATTTAATGGTAAATATGGTCAAAACTTTCACAGATTACGAGTGGCACTGTAAGTAACGAAGGATCAGTAATGTAAAAAACGCAAATATTTATAACCGAGCCTGGATCCGTACGAGCGATGGTCAAATTTTGTCCAATTTTTTATCTAAATGGCCATATCAGGCTAATGTAATTCCCAGGTTTTACTCCGGATCAGTAAAAGAATTCAAAATAGGTATTTTATGATGTGTGTATTATGATAAATTTTCCAGTGTTTCTTACAAAAATTGGAGCTCGCCAAATGAGATTCATTTCGGATTAATAAGGAATATTTTGGAGAGATAAAGCATCATATTGAGACATTTTACCCAGCCGTCACTCTCCAAATGTATCAAGAAAGGAAAAACACTCTCATCAAAATTCAGGACATTAAATACCTGGAAAAATTAAAATAAATGGAAAAAAATACCAGATTCCATTCTTTAGAAGCGGGAGACGTACCTAGCGTGACGTTGCTACTCAAATATCCGAGGCAAACGAGTGAAAAAAACTGATAATTTTATAAATTTTCTGAGTGCGAAACTATGCAAGGTTTCTCAACCACCGTGTAGATATGGGTAGAGAAATAAAGACTAAGAAAAGGCTAACCCGCTTAATGATGACTGTAAAAAAAAGACGAACATTATCGTCAAGCATCCAAGAGCAGTATTAAAAGAGATTCTTCCCGCTTTGTAACCCTTCTGACTCCATTGAAGCCAATATGAGAACACCGGGAGCACATGAAAAGATGAAAAGGAATGGAGAATAGAAACAGCGGTGCGTGAGGAAATAGGGATTGGAATAAAAGACGATCCACTGAGAGAGATAGTAAAAGGGATTCCCTTTGATGCAATTGTGTGTTGGATTCCGATGGCCACGGGTAACGGATACCCTTTTTGGATTTGGCAACCAGTTGAGGAATAAAACTGAACTGGTCACCGAAATGGACTAATCACCTTCCATTCCTTAAAGCTGCTTTTTAAGTTGAGTATACAGGGCAAAACTGAGAGAGCGATATGCTAAGAAATGAGGTCATAATACTCAATTCTGATTAAAACATTTTCGATCTCCAAATATGTTTTTTATGTAAAACACTGTAGAAACAGCTATTCAGTAACATAGACTCCACGTACTAGTAGAAGGGAGAAACATTCATAAATCTACTGATATGTTTCATCATAGGTGCAACCTTACAGACTAACCGGTAAGCCGTCTCGATAGGTGATTTACGGGTTTACTGATAAATATTTTATTCCTTTTTTATACCGCATAAACCCGAAAACAGCATTATATTGGCCTTGTAAAGATCTCTTCTTGAGGTGAGGACTTAACCCCACGGCCACTGAGGTCGGCATATGTAATATGAGGCCGGCATAGAAATAATTTAAAAAAATACCATAGAGAGGCTTGAAAACAGACATAAACTTAGAATTTTCATATTTTTTAACTTATTTAACTTAATTTTTGGGACATCGATGAACTAAAATATGATGTTTAAGAGATGATTTTCAGGTAATTTAACATTTTCAGGTCATTAAATTCAATTTCATAAAGCTCCCACTTTTTACAACAAAATAAATATAAATAAATTCACTACTTATTTGAACGGAAGAGGAATCTTTTGAAGATGACAGTGTTCAAAAGAGGCCCAGATACAGTCCAAGTTTTCCCATCGATTTTCCATCTACATATTACATACACAACAGAATACTTTGAGACATGAATTTTTTTCAATCTTTAAACAATTATTAATTATTTTAATGAAATTTTCCACTAATACTGTCAATGCACTTCAGAACCATTCCCACAGCTCGGAAATAAATTATCAACCATTGGAAACTGAGCAATTATTTGACGTGTGAATGAATACCCTTGCCTCAAATCTTAACAACTTCTTCCATTTAAACATACAATATGTGATGAGGATATATGAGGGTGTGAGAAGCCTAAGGGTACAAGTGACTTTTTTCTAAACGGAGTTAGGGAAAGAAAGTTGGTAAAGAAAAAAAACGAGATCAACTACATAGAAACGAGATCACAGCATAGAAAATCACTCGTATCCCTTGGTCGCCAATTTTTTGTCTATTTCTTTTACTACTCGTACCCCTCGTCTTCTCAGCCCCTCATATGTGCTAGGTCGATATTAAAAAGAATTAAATGATAAAAATTGAGGACCATTTGATCGTACATGAGAGCTGTCAGATCTTGGAAATCACCACGAGTAAAACTGTAGGTATATAATAACAGCAGAAAGTATAACAACAATTTGCACTATTACGGCAGGGATGATTTATTTGACAACAAATTATGAAATTAATTTTCATTGGATATATTTGGTAATAGGACGATAGTTAAAGATTAGAAGTAGTGACCCATTACATATGCTTACTACCCCGCCAGCTGCCTCAATTTGAGTGTGGCTGATAATCATAAAAAATTTAAGTCCTCGATTTTTAATGATCAAATTAGCAACGATTAAAAATAGGCCAAAAAAGTACCTATACATAAACATACCGGAATAGGAGTAAAATCTTTTCCACAGAGACCGCCCGCCGACTTGAGGCACCGCACTTCGCCTTATAAAAGCCTCGTCTACAATTCGTTCTGGAGACTTCAGTCGGGCCCGAACCCTTATCTGTAACGGTGCGATGAATGAACCCAACCACGTGACAAAGAGCAAACAAACCGAGATGATGAAGACTGCTCTGTGGGGAGGAAGTGGTGGGTGGCAACCGATGGTAAACAATGGGAGGAGTCGAGTCAGCGCTTCGAGGAAGTTCTCGAGCGGGATCACATTCTGCTGGTTGGCAGAGGCGAGAAAGCAAAAGGCAAAAGAAATCATTAAAAGGAAAAAAAACTGAAGACGGTGGCCAAAAGAGAAGGAAGGGAACGAGAAACTTCTTCTCATGCGGCAGCGTTTTTTCCGAAACAAGATCACACGAAGCGAGCAATCACGCACACAAAATAACCATCCATAACACCCACTAGAAGAAAAGAGAAAGAATAATTGTATGGATTGCAACGGGGTGTTTACACTCAGACTAGAAGTCGTAGTTAAGTATAAGAATTCGGTAAATGGATGGGCAAGATAAGTAGCATTACTTACTTCTAGATACTAGTCTTTGTTTAGCGTTACTACACAGAGGCTCTATGAGCGAAAATTTACTAAAGTACGCAATTTTACTGCTACTGTAGGCATGCCGCAACTCTTGCAATGCTAGAAACTTGGACTCCTGGAAGTTTAATTTAACTACAGTGCATTACCACAAGCCTTACGTTCGTAAAAACTTACGCTTTCATAAATTAATTAGGAAATAAAAACATAAACTTCCCTTTTGTCGCTGAAAAGCTTAACAAGTAAATAATAAAAAATTATACAGATTGGATATTCAAACTGATACCCAAATCTACCAAAGTCATCCGTATGAATGTATTCAAGCTTACGTCAGGTAATCCTTATTTTTTTACCTATCCTATATTGCGGATGAATATTTAAAACCATAGCTATAACTTACTCTACACTAAAATGTGACGGCCTCACTTTGAAATAACAGAGTTTTAACAAACGTAATGATAAATACGATACACGAACACCTATTACATGTCAAATCCATTTATTTGTCTATTGATAATATCATAACCACCATTTCAATATTTAGGTATTACCTTAAACTGAAAATCTCTTCGTAATTGATTGATTTTAAAAGACTCCTCGTGCAGACAGAAACAAGCTTTTGACATGTTTACACAGAATATTTGTTTCGATAGAAATATTATCGATAAAAAAACAATATAAAGAAAAATTTCGCTTGAGTTTTCTGTGAAATTTATTTGCAAGGATAGACAGACCATAGCGCAAAAATATTGTTAACATAGATATTTGTATTTTCGAAAAAAAATATGGACAATTAAAAGAAGATAAAAACTACCCCGCAGAGATTCAATTGACTGTTAGTAAACAGGGAAGAATGTTTAAAATGGTAATGAGAAAATTATTGCTGAAATAATTCGCCGGTTGATGAAGTAAGAAAATTATTCCTAAGATAATTTCTTTAATTAAGAAAAGCGTATCCAGTATGAAACTCAGGTCAAAGAAAATTTCAAAATGAACCGTGAAATCGAAATCCTAGCGTTTCATGGATTTTATAGGAACTCGAAGAGAAAATAGCAAATATTTGGGCTAGTTATAAATGTGAATTGAATGGATGAGGCAGATACTTTGTGGAGATCCATTATGAGATATGAAGTGAAACACTTGGCACTTTCCTCATAAAAATTTATTAAACTACAGTCGACATGTTTCGCTGCACTGCAGCATTATCAAGACTTGATTTATTTATTGAAGACTTTATTTGAGTCTTCATAATGCTACAGTGCAGCGAAACATGTCGACTGCAGTTTAATAAATTTTTATGCGGAAAGTGCAAAGTGTTTCACTTCATATCTAATTATAAATGTGTGGGATTGATCCTCCATGGAAAGATCAATTATGCCATATGATAAACTTATAATTGAAATAGTTTTGAGTATACCGGGAATAGCCACGGTGATAACTTTTAAGGGAGTCACCCGAAATGCACAAATTGTGCAAAAAATCCACAGAGAAAAAAATCATTCGCCTTGACCGGGATAGTTATCAAGTTCAAATAGAAAACGGTAAACGTCTGCGAAGGGGAAAGCAACGCTGGTTAAAAATTACCTGTCTCTTTAATATGCCATTCTGCGCGACCTGGTCTCTCACAAAATATAATTCATATTTCAAGTGAAATTTATTCAATAATTAAATAAATTATGATTTAAAAAGATATAGCAATTAATTATTTACAATTGAACACAAACTTTCTTTCGATAAAGTGCTGTTATGAACGTCAGTTTGAAAAAAAAACATAAAAGTAAATTCTATTTGTACCAAATCGCTATAAGAACTAAGTTTAACGATGCTTTATCGAACGGGAGTGTATGCAAAAGTATTACATAACAGAGAATAGTGAAACAAGTGGAGAATCAAAATGCTCAGAGAAAGTAGTTAGGGTTATTTGTTATTTATATAGACCATGTTTATGTTTTTTAGATACAATCCCAAGCCACCTGGAAATAACCTAGACCCCTTTACAGCGGCACTAGCCCACATTCATACTATATCTCGAGGCTTAGATTTCGAGCTCTCAACTATTTCAGTCTATCTTTCAGAGGAGCGTCAGTTAAAAAAATACAAAAACGCTGTTTTTCTAAGTCAAGTATAGGTATGTGTTAAGGGGCCATTTCAGGTCCTATCGTAAATAAATAAATCAAGGGGAAGTGCCTAGGTGAAGTGAACCGCATTTTGCCTTTTTTAGGAAGCAGTCCTGTGTAAGCATACCAGCATACATAGCAAGTTGATACAGTAGTAAGCAGCTCATTTTTTCGCCATTAAACACCGTTAAGTGTCAGGAATTAATTCAATTACTGTGGAATCGGTGGAAACAATTTATTTATTCCTATTTTGCAGTTATTTAAATAGATAAAAATATACATCCTTAGTAGTAGTAACTGAATTGAACTATTAATATTGTTCACATTCTTCCCGTTTTTAACCGTCCACTTGGGACGATGAGAACTTATTTCAATGCCCACTATTTCTCTATTAACCTCAATACACAAAATATACGGACGAACTCAGGGAAAACTCAGAGAAAATGCGGAATGAACGCACAACCGCATCGTGAATGGTAAATTTTAAAACAAAAAACAAATATAATTCCAATCAACTTTATAATTATAGATATAATTCATTTCATTTGAATACTGAATAATTGATGGCAAATTGTAGTATCTAAAAAAAGAGAGTTGGATTGCTGATTTTCTTTTCATAAATCAAGATCAAAGAGAAACAATAATTTAATGCCTATTAAATTATTACAGTTTAAATAAACAATATTTTCAGAGTAAGGACATCACAAAATACACTTCCTGTTGATTATCATTACCTTTAAATTATATTTCAAATTTATTCCTTCAACGTCACGTATATGACATTTGGAAATGAAAAGCTTAAGGCCAACGAAAAGAGCTGAGAACGCGCAGGGTAGCTTATATAGTTTTTTAATTTGAGGACAATTTGACCAAAACAATGACTTTAAACTATTTAATAATCACTGCAGCATTTTATCAGACATTATGTTGCACTATAAAATTTGGCCGCATGCATCCTAGAATCCACTATCATGGTCCATTATGCTAAGTTGAAAAAAGCTTCAAAGTGATAAAAAAGAACGCATCGCTTGAGTGAAAATAACTTTATTTTTGATTAGTACCTTAAGATGCACTACAACAAGATGAAATTTGTTTAACGCAAGAGGCCTGAAGATTTTGATGAAGAGTAAAAAAAGATGATCAGGCTGACAGCGAAAGCGCCATTCTACGGGTCCAAAACAAGAACCAGGATAGAGCATTAAGGGTATAAAAATTGGGGATTATGAGAAATAAAGAAATAAAGTACATGTATAAGGAATTTCATTAATATGAATCGCAATTAGAGATGGGCGGTAATAGAGGAAAGCAAGCACGGTTGAACTCGTGTGCCATTAGACCACTTAGAAACGAGTCGGTGGAGGCAATGAACCTAAAACTCAATGCATGAAGAAATCGGTTTTGCTGACAAATTTAGCACTGTGTGATCATACATATGCTAGCGAGACCTTAAATTACTATAATAATATTCCAAAAACAACAATAGCATAAAATCAGATAAATAACAGAACAGTGAACGTATAATTAACTATTCTAATCGTTGTAAAAGTAATTTACAATCGCACCAAAAACTGAGATGAGCAGTAACATATTGTATAAGTTAAAAGCAAAAGACACACTGATGATACACATTTCTAATTAATGTATCTCGATAAAAATAGATACGATGCCACTGCATGAAATTTTCGTTACATAATCATTAACTACGGCTCTGCATAGCACCCAACAACACATTTACCGGTTATATTATCAGCAAAAAAATACGCTGTAAATATTCCTTTCACTCCAATTGAATGATTACTTTAAATAATTTTAATAAGAGGTAGTTGCGCTTTCCACAATTATTTAATACCCACGACGCGTTTCCCTTCCCTACCTTAACCTTGTCGAATTCTCCCCCACTTCCTCCTCAAATGTATGAATGAGATTTTCTCATACACTGCAATATATTTACCGTGATTTCTTGTCCCAGGTGATGACTCTGTGAGCCGAATCGCGTCGTACGCATTAAATAATTGTGGAAAAATGCAACTACCTTTTATGTAAATATGTCCAACCTCCCCTACAATACGCTTGAATCCGTTGAACGTATTTGAATGCTTACCATTAAAACTTCATTCATATGCAATTGCCATCAGTTTCATTCCCTTCCTGATTTTTTCGCACGCCAAACGTGCGACGTTATTTTCGAAATAGAGCCACTCCAATTTATTTCGACGATTATCTTGATACATTTTTCTGGTAAAATAAATACTTTAATTCTCGCTGAAAAATATATGTACAATTGTTAGAGCCACCCATGAAGAAAAACATAGGTACTATATTTAGAGTCACCCTTACACTGGCTTTACTTGTGCCCACTCCTCGCAAGCATCTTTACTCTCCCCACGACCTCTCGCAAATGGTTCCCTCGCTTCAGCACGATTTCTGTCATTGTCTCTCATCTTCCCCCTCCAGAAAACTCCTCCTTCGCCGCGTCCCTCCCCCTCTCCATCTTTCGCAATCCCCATCATCCCTCGCCTCCTCAATTATTTCTCAACACACCAAGGGACACCAAAACCTTCTATCCCTGCAGTAATATCTAACGCTAACCCGGCGAACATAGTCCAAACAGACTATTCGCGCTTCTAGTCGGGTTATCTCACTCCATTTGGCCGACGTTTCTGAACCCGATTCGCCTTTCATCATCAGGGCTGACGTTGGAACGCGAATCGGCTTCCGAAAAGTCGGCCGGATGAAGAGAAATAACTCAGCTAGAAGCCCGAACACCCTGTTTTCACGCTTAAATCCCCTTTGTTATTGAGTCAATCCTAGAAGTGCGGGCCAGCAAGAAAGAATTTAAAAAAATGCTAATGAGAGAATTATTCCTAAGACAATTCGCCCGCTAGCTAGGTGGAAAAATCATAACTCAGATAAGCTCCACAATCAAGAAAATCGTATGTAGTATGAAATACAGGCCAAGGAAGATTTCAAAATTAAACATCGAATTGAAATCCTAGATATTTATGGATTGTATAGGAACTCTGAGAGTAAATCTAGATTAGATCTTACTATTAGGCATTAGAGAGAGAGAGAGAACTCTTTTTGCATAAGTTCAACTGATTCAGGCATTATGTATAAAATGGAAGTTCGACATATCAAAATAAAATGAATTTGCACTTTTCCATAACCTTTTAACGCGTTTCGGCTCACAGAGCCATCATCTAGAGCAAGACATTGGAGTACATGAGAACATCACATTTATACATTTGAGGAAGAGGTGGATTTTACAAATGTGTTCACGGAAGGAGCGGAAAACGCGTTGTATGCATTAAATAAATGTGGGAGAGTGCAACTACCTTTTCTTTACATTATTTCATGTAATCATTCAATTGGTGTGGATGGAATATATAACGCAATATTTTTACTATCGATCAAGCAGAAGGTGTGTAGGAATAAATTCCATGTTCTTATGTACTACAGCGTCTTGTTCTTGATGATGATGGCTCGATGAGCCGAAACGCGTCGTACGCATTATATACTTGTGGAAAGGAGAAAATTCATTCCATTTCAACTCTTTTTGCCATTGTCTCTCATCCGAACTCAGAAAACTCCTTCCCCGCCGTATCCCTCCATCATTCCAAATCCCCATCATCCCTCGCCTTCTCAATTATTTCTTTGCACACAAGGGATAACCCTTCTGCCCCCCCTCACCCTATCCCTCCTCATCTACAGAGGGCCTTTTGAACTCCCTCTATCTCCTTCCCGCCACTCTTCCATATGTAGTACATACTCCTCACCCGTGCCTTTTCGTCCTTTTTATATCATTAAAAAAAACCTACTTCGCCACATCCTTTCCCGTCCTCACGCTCCTCAGAATACGTGTGTCGCTTCTCTCTCCCTATCTTTTTACGCTACTCTCACACATCCGCTCTCGTTTTCACGAAGGGGGAAATCAGTTTCCCTTTTCTCCGTCGCTAATTCAATTTATTAGCCTTTTGAGGCCCTTTCTCGCACTTTCCACGCTGCCCGCTTCCAACTTCGTGGATGAATTTTTTTTAAACAGTCTATCTTCCCGATCCAAGCATATTTTCATGGCCCCTGCCAGTAAAAAAGGGAACTGAATTTATTTGACAATGAGGTAAGACTATCAGCAATGAAAAGCTAAACAGCGAGAAGATAAAAGGAAATGGATACACTTTTTTTGCATGAACGTTTTAATCCACGAGTACAAAACTAAACACAAGTGATGATGAATTTCATTGAATCATAAATTAAGTTTAAGAGACATTTCTGATTTTAAGAACACCAAAACTTATTAATTTGTAAATTAATTTACTTCTCATGTCTGATCTCATACATAAACTCTACACCGTATTAATAACTTCAGAGGGTGCCTAAAATTAACACGTACGAAATTGATTAATTATGAACAAATTATAAATGCTACCTAATTGGAAGTACAATATCATGGTAATCAAAAGAAACTTCAATTATTACGAGGTAGGTTGCGAGGGAGACCAAAGTAATAGAATACTAAGCAAAGGCTGTAATTATGCAATGAATTAAAGATCCGTAGGTTAATAATCTATGCAGAATATAAATAATAACTGGTAAATATTATTTTGGGATATGTAAATATAGAGCTGTTTAATACAGTATGTTTTACATAGGCACTCTCAAACGATATAATCGTATTATCCGAAGATTTTTTATCAAGCCTAGGTTAAGGCTAATGAGTCAGACTATGAGACGTAAAATATTTAGAATATAGAGAAAATAAAATTTTAGAATATTTTTTGGTACAGATAAGACCCAAGCGACATGAGTGTACACGATCTTCTACGGAAGACTTATAGACCACACACGCATAGGAACCTTGCCGTTCACAATCTCCCTGACGCAATTAGCTGTTTCGATAGGTATCTGGATAGATAGGTAAATAATAACTAAGGCCTCTTCGCATCTTTCTAAAAAGGTACACCGGAGAGGAATATCCAAGCACTTCTCTTTAATGAAATGAATAAAGAGTTGCTCCAGAGATTCTAAATTTATTATGTCCATCGGTTAAAAGTATGCCAGGTTTTACTTATTCCCCGCCCCTTTGGGCTTCATGAAATAAAACTGAGCACTATGAGATATTAGGGGCACGCAGGCAATTGCTCCACACGGCCTGAAAAATTTATGCTCGAGTTAAATAATCATTGCCCATCCGGAATTTATCTTTATCGATTACATTTCGCACTAAAGGTGCTGTGTAACCTGCTATCATAGAATGGTGGGGATTGGAATTCAGTATTTAAAAAATGAACGCATTACATTATAATATTTAGTACATTTATATTTAATGGTGATAATAAAATGATGGTGTGATGAAACTTTAACTGCAAAAAAATTGAGAAACCCATGCAGTTTGTCATTTCATTATCAAAGAGACATAGTACGCACTTGACCTGCAGCATGCAATAATCACTAATAATAATCAGCTAATTCTGATATATATTAAGGTCACTTAGGTATGCCTATAAATATCTCAGAATTATTAAGATAATTGCGGCACCATCAACCCCTGATCAATCCCAAAGGGTGAGTGTAGAGAAGATAATAACCAGATCATATAAATAAAATAAGAGAGAGACTGTAGAACCGACAGATTCAGAATGTCTTTTTTCCACGATAAATAAGAGATTATAACTGCAGCGATAGAACTCATAAATAGATTGCATGACTTGTAGTGTAGCCTACTAACCTATGTAAAACTTAATGCATGTTTCTTAATTTTATTAATATTTCTAACAGCATAGGGTAGTATAATTTGTTAGTATACGTGACGCTTTGTGGACCGTGTGGTGTGCATGTGGGAGTCCAATTGAATGCTGCATGCTGGTGATTGATCACCCCCTGCCAAACACCCTACAGGTAGCTCGTAGGGTATTACGTAGATGTAGATGTAGATGTAATAATAAAATGAATCTTGTCCTACCTTGGTGTCATTCGTGAGCAGCTCCAGTTCGAATCCCGGGATGAGCGGTCCTCTCGCTGGTCCCCCGTCGTTGATATGTCGGATTGCCAGCCTAGCCGCGGCCTCCTCACTCCTCCCCTCCAACCTCTCCCCGTGCTTCGTCGTCATCTCGAACAGACCCAAAATGGCGATCTTCCTCCGAGGAAACGCTCCCAATTCCCACACCCTCGATCCCTCCTTCTCTTGGCCCATGACCTTTGACGAAACCACTTCCGACCCATCGGCACCTCCATAGCCTTCAGTCCCAAGAACGTGGCTGTCCCTAGCTTCCCTATGCTCCGGAGACGACATCCCCTCTTCCTCCAAAACCATTCCGTCCGCCCCTGTACCCGAGTTGGCGTCCAGCTCAACCGTCTCCGATCCTGATTGGTTGTCGTCCGTTTCCTTAAGTCTCCCGTCGCCGGATATTACGGTCTGCTTGTCCTTCCATTGGGGAGACGTCGTCGTAGATTCGGTGACGTTTGATGTCCTTTCGGTCCCCGTCACCGGCTGTCGGTCCGATGGCCGATACTTCCCAGCCGTCATCCGGGAGAAGTACCCACCCGACGGGACCCAATCCGCGATGGGCAACGTCTCGTTTCCCCCAGGGTCTAGCAGTATCCCTCCCGGGGAATCCGTGGCTTCGTCCCCCCATTCGCCGCTACCCGTCCAGGAGAAACTCGAGTGATTGGACGTCGAGCTGGGATCAGTACTGGCTCCTCCGACCTCCTCCTCAAATTGTTCCTCCGAGGAAGACCAATTTGAACGTTCAAGTGCCGTATGATTGCTGGTGAGGGATATTTTTCGGTCAGACGAAACGTTTTCCTGAGGCGAGGAACTCAAGTCGAAAGTGTCGTTGGAGATAATTTCCGAAGAATCAGGCAAAGACAGGAGTCCATCAGGGTCGAGGCTCGGATAAACGGTCGTCCTGTCCAGATTGTAAACCGATGCGGTACTTGATGACGTCGATTCCGTCGTCATGTTCGGTTCGCCGGTTCCTGACACGACATCTTCAGGTTTGGGGACGGAGTCGAGGTTGGGGTGGCGCGGCGAATGGAGTGGACCTCCGCGGGGGACACCACCTTCGGCGGCGGGAAATAGCGTTGAGCACGGCGAGGAGAGTAGGACGACGAGGAGGAAGACCAAAGGAAATCGCTGCGACTGCAAATCGGAGACGTGGGAACGGCTGACGACGATTGGAGACTGGTCGGTCATCCGCGACTGGTCGGTACGATACGTAGGCGACATGTCGAAACGGGTCGTAGGCGACATGTCGGAACGGGTCGTAGGCGAACTGCCGCGGCAGAGCGAACGGTTCCGACTACGCTGGAGAAATGTGTGGAGGAGGGCAGTCGCGACGGAAGACCTGCAAGGCCGTGAGGCGGAGTGGTTAAGTTGATTTGGAAGAACAGATTCGTCGTTCCGCCCACGGCCCTGCGATGGAAGCATTCTGAAGAGTGGAGCAGGTCTCTCGGGTGACGATGGAAGACTGTGACGTTGAATATGAGCCTCCGACTCCGCGGAGAGTACGGAAGATTCCATCCCTCGCTTGGGAGAGGGAAAAACTATGACCCTCCTGCCAGTCCTGCACTAATACTTGTCTCCTCTATTTTTTTTTCTCTGCAATACCTCGGGCGAATTTTGAGCCTATATCTCACTTATCTGCCGCTCTTCAACCAGGGCCTCAAAGCCGGATCATTCTTCGTCTCCTTGTCATTTTCTCACCACCACTCCCTCGGGATGGCGATGTCAGCACAGTTGAACCCATTGGTAACCTAGAAGACGAGATGAAAAAAATTGAACGTCAAGAAAGGAATACATGGTGAGGACGTTAACGCCTCTGTCAGCTAGAGTTTTAGGCTCATAGTCGTATCTAGAAGAGGGGTAAGTCGCCACTGGAACACCCCCCTCATTAAAAATAGTATTACATAGTATATACCTGCGTCGTAAGATGACGTTTCAGAAGCGTTCTTAGCTTTGAATTGTGATAAGTGCCACGAAATATTGACGATGCTTAATTACTCATGACTTTAAATTTCAATGGTTTCTTCTCGATTAAATTCAAATACTAAAAACATTTATTGTGCAATCACTAAGGCAAGAAATATTAAGCGTCTTTACCTAAAAATGAAATGGGGTACATCCATAAGTGAATAACTAATTCAGGTTAAGGAAATGATTATTGTGTCGTATTGAATACAACAGAATCACAATTTTCACATTTGAAAGTTATACTTAGTTCTTAAATAGCCTGCGCATAAAACGCATTCTCAAGACTACATGGAACGCATTAATAACACTCACCAAATCACCAAGATACGACTAAATTTATCAGAACAAATCTTAAAGGTAGCTATTATAAAATATTTTTATGAATCAATTGTTAAATGCCACCATGGTTTCCTTCTTCCTGGTATTTCTTCCTTTTTTGACATTAAATGAAACAAACATTATAGGCGTCTTGCAGCAATGACGATTAAATAAGAGGCATTCCATTTTAATGCAGACGTTCCCGCAATTATTCAGTTTAATAAATGGAGAATAAAAAAATTAGTTACGGCTACACTATTTCATCGCAAATTTATTTTTTTGCATTATCACCGTTTAGATAGCTATCACTACCGGATATCCGGAAAACAAAAAAAAAAGAGCGAGTAGCGGTTAACTTCCATACCATCACTCTGGCAGCTTGATGAGAAAAAAATATTCTGCTTCGCCGAACGATATTTTAAGTAAATAAGAACTGTAAAACATCCGTGAAACCAGCAACGAATGCTTCTGGCATTCAATTATCTCTTCTGAATGGAATGGGGGAGAATAATCCGAGGTGGGATGATGGAAGCCTAAGATAGAAGTCGGAGATATCCCGACTTAAGCACAGTACGAATATACTATTCGTGGAGGCGAAAACAAAGGAAAGACGTAACTTTTAATAATGACAGAGAAAGACAGTAAGATAAATAAAATTCATAATAAATGCAATATGTACAGGCAAAATATGTAGTGACTAAATTGTATTTGAAATTGCAAAATAAAACAGAAAGGATTTTACTAATAATTAATCATATATTTTCGAATCTCAAGCCAGAGAAACCATTAATCAAATCAATAATTTAGAATTCTTTCCTTTCTTATAAGCATGATAGAGAATTAAATACAATGAAGACAATATCAGTACTTCTAATAAATTAATTTAATACTTGCCTTTTCGTATTAGCATAAAATTACGTTTTTGGGGGCATATTTACCCCATATGCGAATGGAATAACCTTTCATCGATTTAGCTACCAAGTTATTTGTCCATAAATAATTTGGCTGAAACAATCTTATTTCTTCTCTACAGGCGAAATAATATTTGTTTAAATTTAGTTAGTAATTTCGTGGAAGCGAATAATGAAAATACATGAGATATCCACGGCAATAATGTCTTAGCGAGGTCGACCCTAATTTATATATAATTTTCAAGGGTTTTAATTAAAAGGAGACAATAAGTTATAATAATGGAAATTAGAAAATATCAAAACTATACCCCAAAATAGTTGATGAAATTGCCCATATATCTGTATAGTAGTTAAATCTTAGTACAATGACAAATCGAAAAGTAGAGAGAAAATATATCCTCCGTATATCCAATGAAATACCAGGGAAAGTTATTGTGTCATTCTTGTCATTAAGCTGAGGGCATGACATAAATACATATTATTTTAATAATAATTCAGCAAAAAGTAAAAATTTTATTTTTTTGGGTCAAATTAAAGTACATAGTTCAAGCCCATCAAAAAGTCACATCGAAACATCACTTCGTTCCTAAAAGATGTACTTGGAAATGTATAGAAAGGGTTCTTCTCATGAAGAAAATGCTTTATAAAAAACATCCACGTAATTACTTAAATTAATTACCTAATATATGTAAACGTGGATAAAATCTCCCACATAGAGATGAATTTTGGACTTTTAGTTAAGATGAAAATTAGTTACGTGGAAAACTTCAAAGTTGCCTTGGAAAAAACGAAGGGGAGAGTCTACATAAACTCAAGATGAAATAAGATTCCACCTTTTCCCTTGACCTCCCGCTGGACTCAAAACTCTAGCGAAGAGAAACTTTCCTTTTCGTTTGAATAGTACTGATAATTTTCTTAATTGAACACCATTCATTTAAGGATCAATTAAGTAATTACTTTTTTCTATCCTTAAAAAAAAATCCGTCCCTCGAAAGACTTTCGCACTTTATCGCACAATTTTTTTAGATCGGAAATAAGAAACGGAATAAGAAAATAACGGAAAGTAGCTTTAGATAATTACACAATCGTTTCAATGGATACGAAGAACACTATTTGGGAGTGGCAACCACATATATATTTAAAAAATGCCTTATCAACAATTATATAACAATAGGCTGCATTTTCCGGGTTTCACCGCGTCGTGGTTGCGTTGGTGACAACAGTTTCTCCTGCATTTCTATCATCCATAATTTCAATCGAGAGGATAGCTACACACTCCACAGCACATGGAAGAGACTCTTCGCCCCATACCCCCACGCTATTGGCCGCAAGGCGACCAATCAGGGCGAACCTACACCACTGGGCTGCCCATATAACGGCGGCCAAAACACGGCATAATCACTTCGACCTGAAGACGCCTGCTGGAATGCAGGAGAAACTGTTGTCACCAACGCAACCACGACGCGGTGAAACCCGGAAAATGCAGCCTACAGTACCAGCGCACCGCGGAAGCCTTCGCACCAACTTAATTATATAACAAATACATATTTTAGAAATATTCATGAGCAAATGAATGAATGCTTTTCAGAATCACATCAGAGCAAAAAATTTCAATTCCAACAATGTTATGCCTTGCTTGAATACGGTTTATACCCATTAGAGCTAAATTAGAGCAAATCATGTAAACATAGGATTAAAACGCTCTTAATTTTCGTTTCGCAGCCATCCCGAGAAAAAAATTTAGCCATTTTATGCCCCACACAAACACCAAATTTTGCAATAAGACAATTCTTGGAATGAATATACTCTGCAATAATACCATCGATGTTATTCACCGCTCATTTTGCATTAAGAGCGAAAAATATTCAGCGTTTTACAACTGTTTGATACAGTTTCTTGCAACGCGGCGGCCCCTCATTCTCGCAGTCTCATACTCGTATCCTATTCTCAACGGCCACCCACATGTTAAATAGGGTAGTTTCCTTGATCAAATAAAACGAAAGTCATTGATTGCGATTCGTTACCCACCATTAGTGCAATCATAATATAAAATTATTTGGTTTTAGAAATCCCAGTTTAGACGAATGTTAATGGTCAATTTTGGCCTCATTTGAAAAAAGGCCAGATTGGCGCCCATGCGATGCCACTCCACGAGACGTCACAGGGGCCTAGGTTATATACGAGTAGATAGGAGTTTTACATCGTCTGAGTTTACCAATGCATGCATGAGACACATAGCTCAGGGAAACATTTCTTAATAATCACCTATTAAAATTGCCTATGGTCGGAAAGTTTCCTTCGTTTTATAGGGTATTAATTTATATTTAAGCCAAGTGCTACCGGCTCGCAGGGTACTCTACGCTACCGCTATGCTCGGTAGCAAGCAGCCTATATCGTAGCGGCGTGCATAGCCTCGCACCCAGGTGGCCTCACACAGCAGCAGGCAGACGTCAAACGGGCTTTTCCCAGTATTAATACTTAGCCGTTGCATTTTCGCGCGCTTGAAAATTTTTACTTTTCATTTAATCGCGAAAAATAGATTTTGTCACTTAAAAATCTATCAACGTGAAATATGTACTCCAGGAGTAACCCCATTTAAATACATGGTGTGTGACAACAGATTTAGATGCCGACTCGATGATCCTCTTTTGTAATATTCGAGGCATTGGTGTAGATTTACGAATTCATAGCCATTGGCCGATGGATTGCCGGCGAACCACCACGATTGGATCGCGGACTTCAGCTCAATTCCAACTCTATCTTCATTAAAAATCACTCCTTCAAGCAATTTCTACGCAATTTGCGCATGGAGTTTGAGAGAATTTTAGTGCCTTTCTCAAACAGTTCATCTATATCTACATTCTACATAAAACCCCATATAGGCCCCTCATTAGCCGTGAGGTGGGGAGGGTTCATATTGCATAAATTGTCTAAATTCACGTTATCTCCATTAAAGGATAGATCTTCCACCCCATAAAAACCTTTGTCCATTAATTATAAACCATTAATTTATATTTAAGCCAAGTGCTACCGGCTCGCAGGGTACTCTACGCTACCGCTATGCTCGGTAGCAAGCAGCCTATATCGTAGCGGCGTGCATAGCCTCGCACCCAGGTGGCCTCACACAGCAGCAGACAGACGTCAAACGGGCTTTTCCCAGTATTAATACTTAGCCGTTGCATTTTCGCGCGCTTGAAAATTTTTACTTTTCATTTAATCGCGAAAAATAGATTTTGTCACTTAAAAATCTATCAACGTGAAATATGTACTCCAGGAGTAACCCCATTTAAATACATGGTGTGTGACAACAGATTTAGATGCCGACTCGATGATCCTCTTTTGTAATATTCGAGGCATTGGTGTAGATTTACGAATTCATAGCCATTGGCCGATGGATTGCCGGCGAACCACCACGATTGGATCGCGGACTTCAGCTCAATTCCAACTCTATCTTCATTAAAAATCACTCCTTCAAGCAATTTCTACGCAATTTGCGCATGGAGTTTGAGAGAATTTTAGTGCCTTTCTCAAACAGTTCATCTATATCTACATTCTACATAAAACCCCATATAGGCCCCTCATTAGCCGTGAGGTGGGGAGGGTTCATATTGCATAAATTGTCTAAATTCACGTTATCTCCATTAAAGGATAGATCTTCCACCCCATAAAAACCTTTGTCCATTAATTATAAACCATTAATTTATATTTAAGCCAAGTGCTACCGGCTCGCAGGGTACTCTACGCTACCGCTATGCTCGGTAGCAAGCAGCCTATATCGTAGCGGCGTGCATAGCCTCGCACCCAGGTGGCCTCACACAGCAGCAGACAGACGTCAAACGGGCTTTTCCCAGTATTAATACTTAGCCGTTGCATTTTCGCGCGCTTGAAAATTTTTACTTTTCATTTAATCGCGAAAAATAGATTTTGTCACTTAAAAATCTATCAACGTGAAATATGTACTCCAGGAGTACATATTTCACGTTGATCACGTTGATCACATATTTCTTTCGATATATATCTTTCGATTTAGGCAATAAAAAATTAATGGGAAACCACCCTATTATTTCTTCTCCTGTAAGAACTTCAGAAATTTACGAAGCTATTCAGTTTGCAGCAGTTACTTCTCAAAAAAGATCCAATCAAGCTGGAATTGCTCATTCTTCTCATTCTATGCCATAAACACCAATGCTGGAGGGATAATTTTCTCTTTTCATTCAAAATAATTCTAACATAGCTATTCATATTTCAGCCGTTAATTCTCACAAAAAATATGTAATCAAACTAGGATTGCACTTCCAACCTATTCTCTGCCATAGACATAATCACAAACAACACAAAAATGAGGTAAGTGCAAATCATCCTCAATCACCCTCAAATCAAGTGCTATTCCCACAACCAACTCACCTAAAATACCCAATGAACAAAATTTTATTCTTAGGTTTTTTCAAGCACTTTCCACCAGTCTAAGCATGGACTCAATGAAAAACAGATGTCAAGACTTGTAGTATGAACCTCTCTCATTTCTAACGTCCCCGAAGGTTGACAGTGAAAGTGAGAATCACCTTGGGTGAAAGTCCTCGGTTTTATAAGGCCAGAATGGAATTGAAGAACTGAGTAAAAGGTGAATATGTGGAGCACGCAGAGGAGTGGCGAATCCCGCTTTAACCTCTCGAGAATCAGCACAAGTCTTTCCCTCTCAGTCAAGTGGAATACAAGAAAAGAGGACGAGTAAAAACGAACGAATAAGGCATTCGGAATGGCAGTGGTAAGTCTGCAAAGTGGGTGAATGGAATGGAGAGAAAAAAGGGGATTGAGGAAAAGTCGGGTTTTCCAGATCGAAGAATTTCCGAACGATGCAACCTTCTCATCTCCCATAAGCTCGGGAGCACGTTTTCTCCTCCGATGAAAAAAAAAGAACACGGTCCAATACAAAAGACGTTGGCTCAGCGTTGCCGACGCTTGTGTGACCGACGAGAGGAGACGATCGAGAAGACATACGAGGAAAAATGGGATGGAAAAGTGGAGAGCTAGCTCGGTACTCCCTCACGGAAATCTGGAAGTTTTCCATTCAAATCGGACGCATGTCAATAGCTTACTCAGGTTGACGAGTCTCATCCCATAAAGTACATATTCTTCCATCAATGAAATGTGCCAGAAAGAAAGTAAAGAGATGGAAGTTTTTAAAAAAATGGATGATGATCACGAGTTTAATCGATTATTACCCCTAACAGTCGACATTGCAATAGTGGATCTCATTGCAGCTAAGACATCCGCTCTGGCCTTGAGGGTTTCCATCCCCTGCATTGGCCAATTTTTCAAAGAATTGTCTACATAAATCCAAGCGAATACTACTTGGATGGCCATTCACTTCTGGTAGGAAGAGATGAAAACGTACCTAATTCGGGAAAAATACTGAAAAACCTCAGGTGAAGAATAAGCAATGAGTAAATTTCTAACTTGATTAACTTTCTATTAAACCTACTAATTTTAGGAACATCTTAAAAATCTTAGATTAGTACCTGTATTGCAATAGAAGACCTATTCTGAGAAACAAAATTCAATTTACCACTGAGTTTACCCCTAAAAC
Source organism: Ischnura elegans (assembly GCF_921293095.1). Classification (NCBI taxonomy): domain Eukaryota; kingdom Metazoa; phylum Arthropoda; class Insecta; order Odonata; family Coenagrionidae; genus Ischnura; species Ischnura elegans. Next base: position 93,184,570 of record NC_060249.1, read on the forward strand.
ATTTTGTTCTTTCACAGATCCATAAACGTCTTCTTGTCCCTATATATCCGAATTTATCGTAAATATTCTCATATCCCCTAAGCATAGCGCATTCCGCCTCAATGATGTGTGGCACGAGATGACTGCGATGGGGTTGTTCAAAGATTTTGAGAAAAAATGCATGCATGTGATGACACTCTTGCATGCTGCATACTGGTGATCGGTCACTCCTTCCATACACTCCATTCTTGGCTCCCACGGTATTATGACGATATAGATTATGATGGCTTCGATAGCCGGAATATAGGAAGCATCTCAATCGTTTCCGCTTGTTAGAGGAACCGGATTTTCGCCAATCTCGGAGCTCGGTAAAGCGATTTGTGTTTACATACTTAGTTGTGATATAGACCATATGGAAATGCAAATCATTATCTGCAGGCATAATCTGTACGTTTTATTAAAATCATTATCTGCAGGCATAATATGTACGTATTATTAAAATTACAGTCAAACACTGAAGGGTGAAATAAACTGTACTTAAAATTTCTATTCGCTAAAATTCGGTACCCATCTTCCCAACGCTTTCCAACTTTACCACAATTGCCCAGAGAGACTCCCGCCGACTCTCACCGATTCCGCACGATGTCAGGCGGGGAAATAAGTGGCATCAACCTAAAAATAATTATACGGCTAATGTACAATACACCATCAAAATTCCATGAGCACAGCCTACGATTACTGTTATTCATCGTAATAGTGGACAAAAATGGTTAAAATTTGTCCTCTTTTTAGGAAATACCTAAAATACCCATTATTTTGTTGTGAAATTTTTAATGAGGAAATATTTAGCTGACACGATAATTATAATCGAGTGTAAAATTTTCAAGTTCTCAAAATTAAAAATCTTGAAAATTGATATCTTCCAGAATAAGCTCTGGGTTACGTAGGGTTAAGCGTCACTTGCTAGGACGACTTCTAAAATGGGTGAGAAACAAAATGTTTTAGGTTTTGCTTCAGGTGTTGTCAAAAACAGCCTTAGTCTTAAAGAAAAAAATGATTTTTCCCCCCGAAAATGGCAATTCTGATGATAGAGACCAATTCACTAAAGGTGAGGGCAAAACACAGAGCAATAACGTTCAAGGACAGGAGCCAAGAGTCCAAAGGGTCGAGTGTGAGTGACGCATCCTGATTCACGAGAGTGAAAACCGCTGGCATTCCGGCGAAGGCACTCCACTGGATTGAGCTAAACTGCATCGGAAACAAACCCAATGGCTCGCTAAGTGGACCCGCTCACCAGCCGTCACCTCTCCAGCTCCATGTATAGCCAAAGAGCGTGCTTCCACTGACTGGAGTGCATTGGTCAAGAGGACTGCATAGAGGAGGCCCAATTCCAACACATATAAGGCTGATTTCTGTCGCCACTTCGGTCGCATTTTAATCGCTTTTCAAAAATGTCCGCGGCGCGGTTATCAGTGCAATGCGATCCACTTTTGAGTCCAATATTTTACAGTGTAATGTTTGTAACTGCGAGGAACAGCAGTGCAAAGTTATGAACACGATAAATCGCATCATCACGCATAAAAATTTTGGTTAACACCCCGAATGATACCTTATTTCCCGGTGAAACTCGTATCACTTTTTCCGTCTGCGAGCGACTTTTGTAACCCCATTTAAATACATGGTGTGTGAAAACACATTTAGATGCCGACTCGATGATCCTCTTTTGTAATTTTCGTGGCATTGGTGTAGTTTTACGAGTTCCACCGGCTAGCCATTGGCCGATGGATAGCCGGCGAACCACCACGATGGGATCGCGGACTTCAGCTCAGTTCCAACTCTATCTTCATTAAAAATCACTACTTCAAGCGTATTTCTCCGCAATTAAAGCATGGATTTTAAGAAAATTTTAGTGCCTCTCTCAAACAGTTCATCTATATCCACATTCTACATAAAACCCCATATAGGCCCTTCATTAGCCGTGAGGTGGGGAGGGTCCATACTACATAAATTGTCTAAATTTACGTTAACTCCATTAAAAGATAGCCAGTCCATCTTCCACCCCATCAAAACCAGTAAAAACCTTTGGTAAAAAAAATTATTAGCATGTATAAAATTAATTATGAATATTAAAAATTTAAGAATTTCCTAGGAATTCAACAATCACTGCAAACATTTACCATACAGGTGGCAATCGAGCTCCATTTTACGATAATATTACGAAAAAAATATATAAGGGACAGGGAAATTTGGCAGCGTACCGGAAAAAATCAGCTGTAATCGTTATGAACACGTAAAAAGAATCCATTGCCTTATCCTTACAACTAAGATATTGGGGTTACTTTAAATAGGTATATTTTGGCATTTCTTTATTTTGACACATTGAGGGGACTAATGTAGTTTTACGAGGGATCATAATCGCGGAATGAAAAACCGCTATTAAATTGCATTCCAACAAAACTAGACAACACAAAAATGAGCTTTTGACATGTATGATAAAAATACTCGTCTCGTATGAAAATATATCTTCTTATGCGAGAGAGAAAGTTGAACTGTCCATGTCAACTTTATCCTTCTTCGTGGCAGTTTATTCGAGTATTAATCTTTCACCTCTATGGCAGGGAGGAGAAGGAAAGAAATTTTTAAGAGGACTTCACAACATAAAGAAAAAAATGGCATTTTATGCCGCGTATAAACCAAGAAGAAATATGCCAAGAGACAGCTCGGCATTCTCCACATGAAGGAACGAAAAGGGAGAGCGTAAGAGATGCCTACACGAAGGAAATAAAAACAATTCGAAGTAGCTATTAGATTACGTTACCACACGGACATCTGAGCATGGAAAGTAGAATAATATAGTAAGGCATGAAAGGAGGTATCCTGTTACATCATGGTGTAATTGGCTCCGGGAAGCAAATGAAGGCGATTTTTCAGGTTTAACGCCGTCATCCTGCTTACATATAATTTCTTTCAACAATCTTAATTTCAACTAAGAGAAAAAAGCATGTGGGCACAAAAAGGTGAGATGACAATAATTTGTGTCCATAAAAAAAATAAAGACAAACGGCGCAAAGAACGTAAAAAGCGGGAAATTTCGAAGGAACAGAAGGTTTCACAGGGATTCATACTTAATAAGGGCCCATAAAATGTTTCCTGCTATATAATTTAGAGAAGTGCAGAAGAGTACGCATCGCCACTATCCAATGAATAAATAAATTCGGAATTGTTTGTACGTAAAAATAAGAGATAAAACTTCAAAAAAAATATTCACTGGAGAGGGCTAGTCTTTCCTGAATAAAGCTCTTGTCTTTCTTAATAAAATTTATTGCTTGTTTCGTTGGTGTCTACATACTGCTATAAGTACATTACAATAACTACATTACTAGTACTTTAGGTTTTCTTTATTTTATTTTAAATCTACATAATAATCGTAATGACTATGCAAGAAATAAGCAAAGAGTGAAATGAAATCCTGCAGGAAATAAATACAAATATATATTTTTTTTAAACTACAACACTGAACATTCTTATCTCAGGACAGTAATAAACGTATCATATAACGTTTCACTTTCACAAAGTCGTCAATAAAAGAATAAAATATGAGTTTCTTCACAGAATAGTTCCTATACCTGCATAAAAATTCGATAGTGCTGGGTAATAATTGTTTTAATGAGTACGTCGGATCAAAAATGTTACGCTAGCAATTGTCCTAATCAACAGCAAAATCGGCACAAAAATATTGTTTTAAGACCCTGTATATAAGGGCCTAAATGAGATAATAACTGAATGAATTACCATAAAATAAATGAGATAATAACTTAATTGAACCTCCTCTACATCGATGAAATCTTTCGTCCAGAGAGTTTTCATCGTGTGATGAAAACTCTCTGGATCAAATAAAGGCAAGTTTTTTTTTTGAGCCAGTGTTTCCATTTCATACACTGCCCCTTATACTTGGTTGCCTAGTTGATCTGGGTTATGCTGAGAAACTCAGAAATATTTGGATACATTAATAACTGATGAGAGGCCAGAAAAATGATTATTTTCAGCTCTTACTTTTATTCAATAAACTTTCTTGGAATATCCCTCCATTTTAAGGCTGATGTAAACGAAGAGGTTTTTGATGAGATAATTAAATCTCTTACGACATGTGTTTTGCACCTTTAGAGGCATTTGTATCACGTTTATACTCCTTTAGCGATGCTATACAAATATAATTATCTGCTTGGCATATATCGTACATCATAATATAATATATATAACATTTTTAGCAATGGGAATCTAAACTTTGGGAATGTCATTTGAAAGATACATTTCCACCTAAGATACTTTGATTCAGATGGTACTATAATGAATTGAAATACCATTTCAAATGGATAAATATGTGAAAGTGAGCATATTTCAAGAGCTTTCAACTTAATAAACATAATAAAATTACTTTTGGGGTCCCTCTACATGCTCATGACTTCAAAATTATACTATAAGAGCTTTCTTGGACGGTTTTATGACGAGGCATTGAGGGAAGTTGAATAGTTTACGTCGACTCGAATTTCCTAAATCCTTAATTCTAGAATGAAAATGCTTTCTCAAACTAATATTCAAAGGAATAATAACAATACATAAAGCGATGTTTATTTATCCCAAAGTAAATAAGTAGCATATAAAAGAGCTAAAATGTCTGTACTAAAAATTAATTATGTGCCGTAGACCAATTACTAGCACAGTTTAACTCTAGAAGGAAAAATAATGGATTCGCTCCATATAATGCCAAAATATCATCAAGTATTTTCTTACAATTCTGAAAATGGATCTTCACAAGGGTCTGAAATAGTTTTAAGGGTTGTGGAGTGGACAAAGCATTCCAATTAAAGCATAACGGGAAACAACATGAGAACCCCAAAATGACATAGAGGGCCAAGAAAATTCTCTATTCTAAGAGATAGCATGCCATGCGCAATGAAATGATAAAAAAACTTATCGATGAAATACATTAAATACTCCGTAATAGCCGATTAAGCCAACAGTGCGTTAGTAGCAATAAATGCGGAACGTTCTCTTTGAGCGAAGCATAAATCAATCTGGAAGAGGATAAAAAAAAGTAATTATGACCCTCACAACGCCTTCCTTCTCTCGCTTGGTACTCCCTCGCCCATTCAGAGTCGCTCACGGAAAAACCAAAATCCCTTCAAGAGGTGAAACGGTGAATTGCCCACCACCAGCCAAACGTGAGAGCTTCCGGCTTGAAATAAATAAAACGAGGAAGCCAGAGAATTTGCTAGTTTCCCGCGGAACGCGAATTGAAACGAAAGCGGCAAGCGACTGAAGAAGATCGATGCTCATTGGTGGAATGGCGTCACGTTGTCGAATAAGAGATAGAATAAGGAAGAGAAGGAGGAAGAATGGACCCTATAACCCTCATTACGTTTTTTTAAACTGTGATCGAGTTAGAAAAACAAAGGGACCCGTATTTTTTGGCTTCTCGTTCCGCCTTCTTCTCCAGCGAAAACTTGGCGGCCTCAACCCTCTCGTACATCAATTAATGACGCCACGTACTTTCTGCCGTGCGGGTCACCGCTTTTCAAGAAATCCTCACGTATCTGCCTTGCGTCTTTTGTTAGTGTCTAACCTTAAGTGAGCGATTCCTTCCCTAAATTAAAGGTTCTTCCTGAAGGAGTAAATGAATCAGAACACAAATGACGCCAATTACGCCTTTAAAAATATGGTGAAAAGTTTCGCATTTCTTTTATTTTTAAAATCACAAGAGAATGTAGGAATGGGAAAGATTTTTTTTCGTCGTAACTCTCCTTCCCTTCTGTGTACTTACTTCTTAAAGAGTAATTACGAATTTGGGTCTGATTGAACTAGCGGTAGAAGCTATAAAAGAGCGAGACGTGATATTTTATATGTTGATAGTATGAACTTTGTAACAGTTGCTTTTTGGACGAATCCAATTGTAAGCTATTTAGCCAGAAGCGCACTACGATCCACGCCGTATAGGGAGGGTTGGGTTGGAGTAAGTAGGGGAGGTGGAATCTTGAAGAAACATTTTATAAAAATAAGACATTCGGGCCAGCCTCTCGTAAGGTGTCGTTTCAAGTGGTTTTATGAAATACACACCACTGCTGAAACTCGCCATGAAAAAATCATTTGGCATAGCCAGGATTCAAACCCGGGTCTCCCTATGCCGATCAGGTACGTTCCCAGTCTCAAGTTCTCACGAGGAGACTGAAGTCGTGCTTGTTAAGCCACTGTCGGAGAAATTTCATCCTTGGTGTATGTGAATTTGCCCCCATGCGCGTGGCTGCGGACAAAGTTACTTGCTTGACCCAGTGCTTTTGTTTAAAGCAAGCCAAACACTTGCGGTAATGTGGTCAAAATATCACAACGAACACAATAAGTAGAAAATGGTACTATCTTAAATAATGGCAGTAAACTTGCTATTTGAGTCCTTCAATTGGGTTTCCGAGTGTCGTTTAATGTATATGTAGGAGTACGTCCAGAGGTCCTTGAATAAGTCCAAAAGGTCAAAATTATACTAGACCTTTCCTTGGCGGATTTACCACGAAGCATCGAGGAAAGTTGAATGATGCAGCTAGACTCGAATTCCCTATTTTCACCATGCATGAATGGAAATACTTTTTTCAAATTAAGCTCTAAAGAAATAGTATATATAAAAACAACAATGATAAACAATGTATAGTGAAAAGATATTATGATGTTGGTGTAAAAGATAGCACTTTTCCACACGTTTTACACACGCACAATGCGTTTCTATTGCCAGGTCATTACTAAGTTAACTGAAAGTACCAACTACACTGCATTTAAGCCATTATCCAAGTCATGCACAGTTAAATCTTTGCAGAAACGTGCCGTCTTGTCTGTCAGAAACAGGTATAACAATTCTACTCCATTGAGCCATCATTCTACAATAAAAAGACAAAAATCTTAAAAGTATTGCATAATAAGATTAATACCATTATATAGACTAGTCTTGGGAGCAACTGTAGCAAATTTTAAGCTTGCCTCATCAAGTGTAGAGTTTTTTGCTGATCCAATGGGACTAGAATGGGAGACAGAAGAAAGGCAGAGAGCGCAGTTGACGAGTTCGAGTGACGAAATTAGGCCAACCTCCTCTCTCCGTGAAGAAGAGAGCAAGGAGAGCACGTCGGCTAGGCTGTCTTCTCTCTCGGAGTGCGCAGAAAGAGCAAGCCGAGCTTCTCGAGGCATGGGAAGAAAAAAATGAATAACCGGTCTACTTTTCACCCACACGGACGCTGAAGCAGAAGGGGATGGATGAGAAGTTATTTCAATGAGGAAAGACGGAGAGAGAGGTCTTGAGAGGAGAAAATGCAGAGCGAACGAAACCAGATGATGATGATATCTTCATTAGCCTTCTCTCTTTGGAACGGGTAAGTGTTTCATTCTATTTCCTTCGGACAGAGGGAGGAAAAAAATGTAGGAGTCGCTTTGATGTGAGCACGGCATCATTCCTGTGAAATTATATTTGCGAACCGGTGCGCATTCCAGCTCATCAGCCCTAATTACGTTGCATCGGGGCATGATGAAAAGTGATGCTTTGGGAAATCATGAATGAGGAGAAGGACATGCTAATTTTCCGATGAGGAAAATACCCTCAGATGCACCATCGTCTCATGCATACCGTTCTTACTTTAACGTACCATGTACTTTTTACCAAACACTTTACCGCAGTAACAGGCCAGATTATTTTTATGGAAGTTATCATAAAAATCTGAAATGGCCATGCAAGTATAGCAACCAAATAAAGTGGTGTATAAAACATGCATTATTAGAGGAAAGTTTCCAAGATTTAATTATATACAAAAGGCCACAAATATAACACAGTCCCTATCACAGAATCCTGGAAGAATATTTTGCCTAAAGTTGAAAATCAATCTTAAATAATTACAATTCTAATTCGATAGGAAACTATATTCCGATGACAAATATCAAATTTTCAATAATACGATATATATTTCGGAATGGGTCGCTAAAACCAGTAGAAGCTGAATATAATTGCAGAATTATATCAAAGGACAGCTTTAGAAATACTATAAACATATATGCTACTTAGGATAACGCTAGAGTAGTTGGACTTCATGAAAGGCGAATATATCCACAAGAAGCCCAACAAGAGGGATATAGGTTTAATTCCAGAAAAATGTCGTAATACGTGAAAACGGTGAAATATGAAGCTATCACTTTAAGGCCAAGGTCATCAAATCCAAAATCCGAGCAAAAAAAATGGAAATATAGTGGCTTAAACTCAAATTTCAAACTGATTCATTGGTTCCTCAATATTTCTTTGTTGGTGGATGACACTTGATAATAAAAGGAAGCATATTGCTTACTACGCTTAACAGCCATGATATTTATTTATAATGAGGGTAAAGGAAATCAATACACTTTATTTGTTTTGAAGTCGAAATATTGCTTTTTTTCTAATGGCCTTTCTCCCTTAAAGTTTTGAGTGGATGTATGCACATTGTTCACCGCATTCACGTGAGAGAGCACGCAAAACTAATGAAAGGCCTGAGTGGGAGGTATCGGAAGATAGGCCACTCAGGAATATACCTTCCTCCGAAAGTCTCCCGGCTGCGGTCTCACTCTCGAGGAGATGACGTGCCTTGTTACGCCTGTTTTTACGCCATATTTGAGTGTTTTTAGAATAATAAATAATGCACTCAACGCGAGTTGGTTTCATTAAACAGGCCATTGTTTGACTTTAATTAATTATTATTCATTGGCTACCTTTAAGAAGGCACGTATGACACTTAAATAGCGACCTCCATTCTTGACGATACGACGGGTCCTGGCCCATTTGCTTGTAATTTTTTTCGTCTTCTTTGCGATTATTTTATCCCGGTTTAAATTTAATTTTTCCTTAAGCACGTTTGGAAGAAGGAAATTTTATTAACATCCTATTCGCATACGGGTATTAAAGATATCTTATTCCGAACGTGGAACTTGGACGTTTATAATGGATGGGGGTTGGATGGTAATGATTTAACCATAGCGCCACCGCTACTTTTATGACAATGATCATCTAAGGGTTTTAGGGAGATGTTTAGGGAGAATGTCATCAACGAAATCAAAGAGAAGGATTTACCAATATCCACGCACAAAGAATTCGTGCGCATCGATTTTCTGTAGGATATCAGTCACGGCCGAGACAGTGAATGACTTGAAGATGACTTTGACAAATATAGAAATAGCAATGGTCAGGTATGAGCTGAAAATCAATAAAAATAAGTCCATAAATCAACAATAATAAGGTACAAGCATGCGGAAAAATAAGAAAATATAGGAAAAACATTAAGCTAGGAAAAAAATGTAAAGACACACAGCTTGTTAAATTTAGCCCTAGAATAATGATTAATTGGAGCTCTCTTCTATTCTTGACCTTGTTTAATACATTTTTTAATATTATTTCTTGGAGTTTAGGTCAATGTAAAACAAGTTATAGCCAACGTTTCGATATATTTTAAATCATCCTCAGGGATATGAAAGAAAAAACATGAACAATATAAAATACAAATATATATCGTTGTTATCTTTGTATTTTTTATTGTTCATGTTTTATCTTTCATAGCCCTGAGGATGATTTAAAATAAATCGAAACGTTGGCTATAACTTGTTTTACATTGACCTAAACTCCAAGAAGTAATATTAAAAAATTAATTGGAACCCAACTATGGCCCATTCCATGAAATAACCTCGCCCTAAGTGTATCACTCGGCATTCGGAACACCATTATAAATTATGCATCAAAAAATCAAGCAAGTAGCAAGGTACGTATTTTCCTCTTGTCAGTGGCCAAGAGACTCGCGAGTATGAAGATTTCCCTCCTACTCCGAAACAACAACGTTCATGTCACAGGGTAATTAAGCCACGGAGGGTAGCTTCGGCATATTTTTGCTACGATAACCCACGATCCGCACGCTCCTCTTCAGCGTTAAGAGGACGAAGGAACTTGACTCACCCGGTAGCCTGCGAGGGATAGGGAAATGCAACACTCCATACTGATCATTGAAACTTGAAATAATTTTCCAAAAATAAAACGAGAACAGACATTGTTCCTATCATGGAGGAAATAACATTAGAAGAGATAAAAAAGAAGCAGACTATTAGTGCTCTATTTGCTTAAAACGTTAAAATAACAGGTAAATGGTTTGGAATAAATCTTCTCGGGTTTCCAACCGGGTAATGGTCTGCATGTTGTAAATTACGCTCTGAATTGGAGCAACTAATGCCCAATCTTTTACTTTAATTCAGCCGAATACTATCCGAGGTTTAAAAGAAATGCTTATCATACTTATAGTCAAATTAAAATGGAAACAAATATCCTCCGATGGTCAAACACAACTTAAAAATATATTTACCACTAACAGCCAAGCGCTGGACAAAATCGATCAAATATACATGTTAGAGCCATTAATAAGAAATACATCACTGCGATTTCACATTTTGATATGACTATCAGATTTCTTCGAGTATACAAGGTAGAAATAATTAGAGCTATCCAGACTATGTCCGGTCCCTTTAATTACTTTAATAAAATTAGTCCTATTCAAGGTGTAGGCGACACAACACACAACATCATAATGTGATAAATACCATCTTAGAAGGACAAGTGAAAGGAAAAAGCAAGAAAGGAAGCCTCCAGATGAGACAGGGAGCTGTTGCAAAAGGATATAAAACCAAATAATCATGCATGTGCTTAGGAATTAGGTGATATAAGAACTGAGTGAAGAGATGCATCAATCCAATCCCCGAATCGCCGAAAGTTGAGAAGGGAGATTATAAGTGACGTTATCATCATAACCTATTTTCAGTTTTAAAATCAAAAAATACCCCGAGGCAGTAGCCACGAGGGACGGGTGCTGGGTTACAACCCCCTTAAGCCTTTAAAAGAGGTGTCTATACTATAATTGATATAAATATACACGAATAAAAAACCGTAATTTTGTGCGAAATCTCTGATAAAACCCCCATTTCAAAATCTTAGCTAAGCTACCGTCCCTAGTCATAAGTTTTAAATTAATTTCCATCAGGGGGAAAATGAGCTTAGCCGTATGAAGGATGAGAAACCACCTCACAATCCTGGAGTTGTTTTATTATCTTCGAGAAAAAATTACACGCGCGGTAGTACACATAGCTACTGAGTACCTGTATGAAGAAAACTTCAATTGAAAAAAATATCGATGGAAAGATGTGCGAAATCAAAGGGTCAGGGAAGCCTGGAGAGGAATCAATGAGTCGGACGGGTAGACCCGAGCATGAAAGGTGCCGACCCGTATCTGAGGCGAAAGGGTTGTCAGGATGGAGGGGCCGGACGGACGGAGGTTCAAGGCTGGCGAGAAGAGATCTGACTGCTATAGGGTACGGATTGGATGAGATAAGAGGCGGGGGAGGCGGAGCAGATGGTTGGTGTGAGGGAAGCCGAACCCTTGAAGGAAGAGAAGATGTTACGAGAGGTGGTGTTGCATTTTTTCCCCCCCTTCGCTTTAAAGGGGGCGTGGAAGTGTGTTAAAGGAATGAGTCATCCTCCGTGACGCCTTCTCCAATCGAGTCTCATTCACAATAGGATGGTTTTACCACGAATGTAATATTCAGGAGCGGATTCAGCATCAAGTTTGGGAGTGTGGTCATGACCTGATAATGGAATAACTTACGGGAGAAATAACTTGAGTTTTCCCGTATAAAATTTTTTTAATACCAAAATTTTACTCATTTTTGAGCCTATAATTTTATTTTTATTCTTAAGAACGGATGAAATTGAATAACTTTTCACATTCAAGGAGAATAAATTTTGAGATTTTATGACAAAAACTATATAACTACATAAATGACCACTCCCCCACATTTTAACAAAAATTTGAGGGGGGGCATGACCCCTCTGACCCTCCCTCAATCCGCCTCTGTATTTACATTTGAGGATTTTTCAGTCACTCACTAGATTTTCTATCGCCCAATGCGCATTTAAATGAATTAACAAAATTCAGCACTCGCGTCACTGACGGCAGTGCGATCTGAATTTTTAGGGGAAATAACTTATAATTAGGGCTGTAAATGTAAATTTATATTTTGATGATAAAATCAATCAATTCTAGAATTTTCGGTGCTTTTTTCGCAAGTACAAATATTCTGAACGTATGAAATCGTTTCAGGCTTGACCACGACCACCGAGAGAGAGATTTCTCTTGCGGAATTTTCTTATCTTGGCTTGACTTGGTGGAAATGCGATGTATCTATGGTAAAATATAAACAACAAATGGTAATTTTCACACTTTATGAATGACTCCAGTACCCACCACGGTTACTACAGTCTATGAAATCTTCAAAAAGACTTTAAGTGTTTAAATCATGGTCGAAAGTGAAGTTACACATTAAAACTGCAGAAATTAAGATTTTTTTTCTTTTATCATGGATACAAATATTCTATTGTAAATATAGAGGATACACATATTGTTTACTCTCATCGACGCGCTGCGAACATACTTGACAACCGTTTAAAATACGCTCTAAAGGACCACATAAATCAAACTCCTACGGGACGGACTGGGAGTTCCTTCTCCTTTGCTTTGTGCGATGTGTAATTTTGGACAACAACAGTCTACGGCTAAAAATAATCGATGTACCAGAAGAAGGGGCATCGAAGAAAGGTCATCAATTTTGTAATTTTCATCTATTACTGAAGCTAAGCAATGACCAATAAAATAAGGCTTATATAGGCACATGGGTATTTGACAATAACAAATGGGTGACTTATGCTAATGGTGTTTGATAAAGAATAAGCACATGATAAGATATGCTAATGTGCATGATAAAGGATAAGCACAGGATGTTATCGCTCTGTGGGCAATAAACGCTTATTTTCAATTGTAGATAATTGTTAATGATCGAAATGCCCATTGATTGCCGATGATTTAAGACAGTCATCAAGAGACGATGGGCAGCGATTGTGCTTGTCAATGCTCGTCACTACCATTTGGTCATCCACTACTTTAGGTCATCGACAACTGGTTGATCATTGACGTAGAGATAGCAGTCAACAATTCCAGAATAACCACGGACTATGAAGCGGTGGATCTTTACAGAGTCATCCGCTTTACATGGCTCGGGCACTAATTGACTAAATCTTTATTTATTAAACATAAAACAAGGAAGAATTCTAAAAGTTGTGGATTTAGTCTAGTAAAAGTCGGACGCGTTTACATCTGCCTAATTTTCGCTACGCGTCATCTAAGTCTATCACAAACATTCCTGGATATTCGAATCCACTTTGTTTTTGTCCTCGCTGAAGTTAAATTCGATCCATCTAATCCACCCCCTCCATATCCGTTCCGTGACTAGGAAAAGAATAACATCGGCCTATGCAGTGGTGCATAATTACAGTCATCCGCTTCACAAGGCTGAGACACTAATTGGTTAAATTGTTATAAATTTACTACACAGACAGTGAATTCTGAAAACTGTGAATGGAGTCTAGTAAGAGACGGATGAATTTTGATCAGACTTATTTTCGCAACACGCTATCTAAGTCTATCGTGAACATTCATGGACCATCGCATCCCCTTTTTTTGTCACCACCGAAGATAAATTCGATCCATCTAATCCAAACCTCCTCTCAATCCGATCCGTGACAAGGAATAGAGGGGGGTTAAGCTCCCATTCCTTTCATACCCCTGTGCCCACCCCCAAGTCGGGAAGAGGACAAAGAACGAAGGCAAGGAGAAGTAGTATCAGGGCACACGGGGGGGGGGGGGGGAGGTTTTTCCTCCGAACCACAGAAGCGTGTAGTGGTGGTGGTTGTGTGGGCGATGGTTTGAGAGATTAACGCCGGAAGGGAGGAAGGGGTAAGGAGACAGAGTGTGAAGAGGAGGTGGGCGTGGGGGCGTGATTTTGCCTCGTCGATGCAAAACTCGCTGAGAGAGCACGTGGGGAGAGAGAGAGAGAGACACGCTGGAGTGGTTCTCTTTCTGAAAGAGAAGAGGAGAGGGAGTGGGGATGGATTGAGTCAGCCAGCGCCCCCCGGAGGCGAAAATTGGAAACGGAGCATAAAAGAGGAGGAAAATGGGGGTGAGGATATGAGGAGAGTGTTGAGATAGTGGCCCATAGAGGCTCCGCGATGCTTCGTATCGAAAGGTTATGTATTGAACGCCATGGGGGAGATATCGTGCAAAGATTTCGTTTTGCTAAACTAAGCTGATAAATCAAGACTTATAAACGCAACATCAAAGCTGATAATTAAGACTTGTGTGGCGGTAATTTTATACAAAACTTGCGCATAAATACTTACGGACGAGCGTGTGGGGTTCCCCCTTATTAAGAGGGTACAATGCCCCGGCGGAAAGCAACGCAACAAGACATCAAAATTTCATCTTTCGCAGCTTAAAAATACAGCTCATAAATCTGAAATTTTCAGTGTGTTCAATACAAAGAATGGATTTGGGCAGTCAATACAAGAATCGTTCTTTAGAGTGACGTGCATGTAATAATAAGTTTATGCGTTTTATTTTCTGCTATAAAACTTACTTAGGTACGATTCATTACCACAAACAGAAAAATATCGCACGAAATTCACAATGAGTAGCAAAAATTAAATTCCTCTCGTGAAAACAACCTGAATTTTTTACTAAATTTTCTTACTTACTTACTACTTCATTCATTCATAAATATAAATGCCAAAATATGGAAATATACGAAGGTAGGTATTCTTCCAATATTCCACTAATGCTTTGTTGACAAAATTATAAATATACGTCAGTATATTATCATACACTGTATATTATAATTTTTTGGCAGCATTGCATATTTTTTATGAATAGGTAAAGGGCAAATGGAGGCGATAACTTTTCAAAGATCTCGCTCTCCACGGAGACAGTGTTAGCCTAAAAGTTGATTTACATGGCATACTTTTCCTATAATCTCAGCCTGTTCTTCTTTGCATTCTACGTTGTTTCTACATTGAATCTCTTTATTCAGCTGCGTACCAGGCCTGTCTTTTTTCCGTCTACCCATGAGACCTGTTTTCTTCCTCTCCCCTCTGCGCTAACCCAAAGTTCTTATTCACTTAAGCACGATTTCAGTATCCCCTTAGTACACGCTTCATCTACACTCTGTTCCACTTCCTCCTCTCATTCACCACGTAGGCAACTTCCTCGTACCTTATTCTCTTCTTCTAACCTTCTCCATTGTGCTCCTTACCCACATCTTGAACGTCTTCTTCAGTTTTTATTCACGCCCTCCTTCGTCAGTGTCCGAATTGTGTCCACGCTTCCTCTCAATAAAATGCGGTGTACTTCTACCAGACACTCCACTCGTCTTTTCTTGGTTTTCTCATGCAACAAACCTCCCCGTTATTATTTTTATCAATTAAATATATTCCTTTGAAACGCGATTCTAGTCCTGATACTACACTGCTGTCTCCTCTTTTACCCAATGAATTGAAAAATTGGCTACATTATTCCGCCTCGATGTTATGCTCATCCCACCTAAAATTTCGATAGAATAGGAAAGGGGATGAGGAAATAGCATAGAGAAAGAAGAGAATGAGGAAGGGCTTGTTGGTCCCAGTGAGTAGATAACACGCCGTTTTTGCTGTAGTTTTACGGCACTACGCTTTTCGTGTTATTGGAAATTGTAAACTGATTCATAAATAAACCGCAATCAATTCTACGAGTAAGTGGCATTTGGATTCCATGGGAGAATTCTCTAACTGCATGTGAAGTGGGATGAAAAAATGTATAGTAGGAATTTAAAAAACCCGAAGACGGCTGGTTTAATGCGTAAAAATAAATTGCCCGTCTTGGATATATGTTTCATGAACTTGTTAAAACTTAGAGGAAACTAGTAAAAGTTTTAAAGAGTGATTATACGTATACATATGACTGTGCACAATGACCATGCATGCAAATTTTTATAGAGACCAACGAATTGAATGAAAAAAGTCAACGTTTCATCGCTGATATCTGTGATGGTGGGGCAAGGTTCTCGCTTGCAAAACGGAAGGTCGCGGGTTCGAGTCCTACTTGGGAAGGTTACCTGTACTTAGAGCATGGTTGATGATGATTGCCTTAAAATGGTGGTTTGTTAATCTCTCCCGCGGCAATGGCCTTAGATACACTGTTTTCGGGGCAAAGATGATAAAATAAAAAAATAAATTGCAAATTAAGCCCTTGAGGGACACGTTAATGGCGTACACTTCTCTGATTTTAGGGAAATAAAACGGATATTACAAGATCCGTGTAGGCAGGAAAAATAATCACGCTATCAGGCGAATTTTCCGCCTGGGAGCAACAACTCAGTGCGGAGAATACAACCTCATTCATGCCGCGAAGTTTTATCGAAGTTAAGTCACATTGCACGACCTAATTCCTCCTTTACTCCAAAATAGCCTTGCGACCAAACGCAGGACATGGGACATGTTAAAGCGGAGGGAGAGCATTACTCTATCAAAGACCCCAGACTCATCTCCTCCAGGAGATAAGGCACAAAATTGGGAGGCAAGGCGAAGGGAGAAGAAGAGCGTAGGATTCGAGATGGATGAAAATGTTAAGGGCGAAAGACGGAGGCGGAGCTAAGACAACAGAGAGAGGAACCTGATGGAGCATCCTCTGTTCTAACAAGGGGCACGGACCTGCATAGCCCTGAAGATGCTACGATTCGCCAATCATGTTATTGGAAGATTTTCGGACGAGAAAGTAAAATAGAGGTTCTATTACGCACACTTCCGACCACACCTTGAAAATGAAGCGAGTATCGGTGCAGAAAGACTTGATCCGTGAACTCGCGCGATTCGTCACAGCTGCGGGTGTACTGAAAGCTTCACACAGTTTTATAACTAATGAGGCTGGAAGCCGTAAGAATCGGATGCTGAGAGTGATGAGTCCATGCAATCATTAGATTACTTGAGCATTAGTGCGAAAAATCCACAGAGGAAAAATCATTCGCCTTGACCGGGATCGGGATCCCTCGATTTCCGGCCGAGTGCTTTAGCCAGTTAAGCTACCGAGGCGTCATTCTCCCCTGTGGACATTTGTGGACTATTCCGGACAAGGTGGTATGGACTGTTGAGCATATTATACGACTAGCAGTCCAGGTTGTGCGCATGGCGCCACAGCCGGAGAGCAAAGCCCGAACTTTGAACACGAGAGGTGTTCGATCTACACTTAAATTGAGCATTAGAATAGAAAGCCTTAAGTGCGACACGGAGAACATCATATTAGATCCCCACTACACTTCCAAGTCCGACAGAAGCAATAAATAAAATAGTATTTTGCCGAACGGATAGGTAAGGAATTCCTTTTTCCCCCGAACAATAAAGGGATTTAATAAATTATAGGTGGAACTTATTAGGGCATTCCCTTTTTATTGTTCAACTACCAGTGTCCTAACACCCCCCACCACACGCCAATTGAGGCGGATTGCGGTGTGGTACGCATATGTAGATGTATTATACGGTTGGAAAACGCGTACAAACCTCGATAAATGTTCATTGCCAGGACAGGCCGTGTAACTCAAGGCACGACGTGCGTACTCAGCCAAACAGGTAACGACGATGTGGATTTGATTGGGTAAAAATAGCAAGTATAGAGCAGCACTTGGGCAGAGAGGCGGAAAGCCTGCTCGAGGATAAAACAAGAGCTGTATCAAGACGGGAGAAGGTGAGGACGGGATGGTGAAAAGAACGGTATGTTGAATGAGAAAGGAGAATCGATTATAATCAATCATATAGATTAGTGAGCTTCCTTGCCCAACTATACAGACCGACTCTTCGTTCTCCACGTACTTGTATCACTGTAGTTATAAAACTTTGAGACAAAATTAACTGAGATGGACGACGATTTTTTTTAAGCCCGAATGCCAGGTTCGACGGTAATGCAGGGGAGTGGATGAAATCGCGGAGCTCGGGATATGGAAAACGAGAATCCAGTCGTATCGAGAAGAAAGCGTTATGCGGCGATTTATTCTTTTCATGATTTTTCTAGCACGGCTAAAAATTCGACGCGTCAGAAGCGTTCCAGAATGTATTGAGGCGGTGAAGAAACGTTCTGAATAGCCTTTCGTGCACGAGATTGAAGGGTGTCTATTCGCGTGTTAATTCTCCTAAAAGAAAGAATATTTATTTATACTTAAAATTCCAGGGATACGAAAAACCAAGCAAATAAATTCAATACAAGCATTACAATTTTAAGGAGTATTCAAGTATGTATATCTTGGTAGTTTCAGAAAAATTTGAGGGGCAGACGAGCGTTAAGAAAAATTAAAATTAATTTTCGCGTACTTAATAAATATTTCTGGAGTCAAGTCAATGGTCAAGGAAGGTGTAAACTAGAAATCATTTCTATAAAGGAACTGTTGAAGCTACAGCAAGCTTCGCTTTTTAAAGAAACTGGAATTTTTCAATAGTGCCTACAATAACTCTATCAAGATAAGGCCCCAGCGACGGATGAAACAGTAAGGATATAATAGAACATTTGATTTGTAGTGATGAATAAACACCCTAAGCATTTGAAGGTACTTCAGATGAGAGAGAATAATTCTAAAAGAAGATGGACATTCATGCCTAGGAAAATTCCAAGCAGATTCATAAAATTGTATTGTACCGTATGGGAGAAACTAAAACCTTCATTTACATCCATTCTATTTATCTATAGTGTTTATCGATCATTCACTTTGATTGCGATGTGCGATCTATTACACAAGTCAAATTACCATTGATTGCGCCAATACATACTGAATCATGGGTTCCCTGATCACCATAAAAAACTTCGCGATTCACGATTGATTCTCTACGAAAGGGATCCGAGCATCGGAGTATAAGTCGAGTTGTATACGTACTTCATGTAAGGGAATAATAGTCAATTTATAAGGTAGTCGAAAAATAGAAATAGAAGAGTAACAAAAGATCCGCACCACACTTTTTCTTTTGCTTGAACAATCTAACCATATCGCAAACTTCCGAGTCTCTACCGGCTCCCAAACTTACGAGATGAAATATTTCTATCTTTTCATCGAAACGATAATACTGCAATGAAATATTTACTACTTAGTACTTCGTAGACGGTGAATCCACTAAAATTGCAAGATGAAAATACGATATCGGGAACCTTAGGTGCCTTTGTAAAAGTGGGAAAAGAACAAGGTTCGCGGTTATCAAACGTAAATTATTGCACATAGAAATTACGATGAAAGTTTGTTGCAATGAACGATACGAGTGCTGTTGATAATAACAGGTAATAAAACATTTATTGCTAATCTTTGAGCTGCTGAATATTCATGTTAATAGATAGAAAACAGCACAAAATAACTATTGAGAAAAGAGGAGGAAATTTATTTAGAAGCTATGAAGGTGGACAAAAAAGTGGATTGTCTAAAACCATATCTGAATTGAAATGGTGCAGTGTTGGAATTCACGTCTTGGTTTTATGGCCTTTACAGACAGAATCTTAAAAAAAAACATATAATCTCTAAATGTTTTAAGAAGAGAAAAACAAAATGGTCTCGCAATCGCATATATACGACGACTCGTAACTATTTATCCTGCTAGCAATAAAACACAGCAAAAATAAATCCAATTATTCAAAATAATACTGGCTTATTGGATTGACGCATGACAATGATAGAACTGAGGGGCGTTACTATAGTGAACATTGATATAAGGAAATCAGATAATTTTTTAGATAAATACAACATCCACGAAATAGAGAATTGATTTGATGGTTTTCAGAGGTGCATTTTCTATTTAGCTAAAAAAACAATGAAGGAAAAAATGGAAAGAAAATGAGAATATAAGAGGAAACTAAGTCGCTGCACAAAATGAGATGAAGTAAATGAGGGACACTGGTAGGACCAGATTATCAGCGTGTCTAAGAAGCAAAGGATTACGATGATCTTTCCGTCAATTTTTGGTTGAACATAGATTAGTGCTTCTTTGATGGTTTGAGCTGTAGACAAGATTGATAGCGGGAAGACATAACTTCCTAATAATCATGGCGCTTCTAAATGCCAGCAGAAAATTACATAGAGAACTATTATCTCAAGATAATTTTTACATGGCAATGGACCTTATTTGCATTGAATTAATCAAAACTAAGAAAGGCAGTCATTAAAGTTTCGTGCGGGGTCGTGTCAAGAGAATAAAAACGCTTTAATGAAGTCACGATAAACTATGAACATTAACGCATTAAATCAAATTCTGCAAATAATTTCACGATCCGCGCTACAAACAAAACGAAGTTCTACTCCGACGTTTTCAAACACCAATAACTAGTCTTAACTGTTGCTGAGACCAAATAACCCAATAACAGTGCCAAATCATCACATGACTTCAGATAAAATTATACTATAACGGTAAACTTATGAGGCGTACATAAATATTCAATATTTGGACAATTTTAGAAAATAAAACAACACAGTAATTGAAACAAAATGGATAATTTTCCGCCTACAAATCCACTTTTCTATCCACGGGTGGCCATTATTATTTTATTTTCATTTGCTATACCTTCATCTTTTATTGCAGTATGTTCCGCACACCCGATTTTCACCGATCATCACAAGTTGACACGTGTGGAAAATTTACCTCCCAAAGATTTTCGTTTCCAAGGACAATAACAAGCGTTCCAACTGAAGACTGAATTAGGAATGGTTTATTACTTCAATATCGTGACTCTATGATCAATAGGAAATCATTTGGTAACATTATGCTGCTTGCGATGGCGTTAGCTATTTAGAGCTTGCTAATCACGAAAGGTAGGCGAACATTTTACCCACTCACAATAACACTACCCCTAATTGCTATACTTCCACTAAAGAATTAATTGTTCCGACGCATGCGCTCATATAGCATGAAGTTTCTGTTAGCAGTGCATGCAACGTTGTCCCATTGTTTATCACGCCTCCGCGTCTATTTATACTGAGTTCAATACGCCCGGCCATCCGGTAATACCGCTAGGACGGAAGAAGGCTTTTATGCCGGGAAATGTGGAACGATCGGCTTTTGTCTCTTACCCTTGTTCGCGCAGCCGTTTCCAATTTGCGAGCGGATCGCGCGGAGTTGAGGCAAAACCTCGCGGGAGAGAAATCGCGGAATGCGGCGCAGCTTCGCCAACTTTCGGTGTCTGCGGGTGTAATTGTGCGCTGTCTCGCCTGGAACGCCTTGTCCAGGCATGCGCAAATGAAAGCCCGGGTAGGGAACAAAAGAAAAAGTAAAAGAATGCCCGCGTGATGAAGACGAACAAGGTCGACTGCTACGAGAAAGCTACCATGAGTTCCCTTCACTTAATCCAAGGAAACTATGTGTTATGGTTTGACGACATACTAGCTGTTCATAGGTTGATTCTCGCATTACCCTTATTATTTCCCCAGTTAGTTCCTATTTTTGATGCAACAGAATACTAAAAAAATCTTGACCCAAAACCTATTAAAATGTGGAATGCTAGTAGCAAAAAACTTTTATTGCTCAAACTTATTTAGAACAACACTCATAGCAACGGGTATTTTGAAAACGACTATTCAATAACAATGCGGTCCAAACAAAAAAATTGTTCTCTCTCAAAACAAATTAAAAACAAAAACCAAAACCGTCCTCCGCTCAAATCAAAGAACCAAATAAAAAACATAATAAAAATTTCATGAATGACACAATTAAAAAGACAATATTAGATGATTCCAACAGTTCTGGCGTTTGAGACAGTGGCGTAACTAAGGGGGGGATGAGGGGATAGATCCCCCCCCCCCCAAAGCTTCAGAGAAATATAAGAATTACTTAAAAAATTGTCTATTTTACACACATAATAACAAAATTTTAGAGCCAAATATATAAATGTATTACTAGGCATGTCATTTTCACCACCACCCAAGGCTATCCCATCCTCCCCACCCAAAAGCATATTCCTAGTTACGCCACTGGTTTAAGCAATTTACTTTTCAACGAAGTTTATTTTTCATAAGTTACGAACGCGAACATACTGCGGTAGATCAGATAATAAATATCAAATAAGAGAGACAGACTGTATAATAGATAGATTTAGAATATCGTATTTTACGCATTCGATAAGAGATTATAACGGCCGCGTTAGAACATAGAAATAGGTTTGCTGACTGGTAGTGCAGCTGATTAACTTATGTATGTCTTAATTCATGTTCCTGAATTTCCTTAATATCTCTAACAGCATATTTTGCATGTTCTAGGCTTCATAGGCGGACTGCCTTCATGAGGCTGAATATTGTAACTTATTTTATTTATTTTATTTTATTCTCAAACCACCGGATACAGCTCTTATTGGCCATTTTACACCGGGGTGTTCAACAAATGTAACGAGTAAACGTACACAGACGACCATGCCCTGGACCGGGGAAACCTACCCAGGCGGGACTCGAACCCGCGACCTCTTGTTTGGCAGGCGAGAACGTTACCCCGCCGCCACCGAGGCCGGCAAACCTCTATAATATAATATATAATATAATAATCTATAATCTCTTATGAACCATATGTACATGTGTGGTTTGCATGTTGGGATCCTATAGCAAGGTGATTGATCACCCCTTGCTAAACACCGCAGTGGTGGCTCGCTGAGTATTATGTAGATGTAAATGTAGAATTCAGTCAACGCTGAGATTCCCCTGATGGCAATAAGTATTCATCCATTCTACTGCAAACTGTTCCGTAAGTTAAAATGCACAAAATAAATCTGGTACAGATTCATGTTAATCAAAATAAGGATATTCGGTGGCTAAAAATATTACCTAGGTTCATTAGGTTCCGCCCCCTGTACTAACGGCAACAACTCCCCAATCTTGGCATTAGCGCAAAAAATACTAGCTACTAAATATACTATTAAATCAACATACAATTTCCGATTACTCGACAGTACTATTGTCCTGCCGCTAAAAGTATAATTTTCTCTTCAATTGATGCAATTTAGCCTGATATAACTAGATTAAATAATAATGATGAAGCCATGAATAATAAAATAAAAGGTTTTTAAGCCAGCCGCTGGTTATGTTGTCACCGAACACGCATTTAAATTAATTTACAACAGTTGCCTCTCATGTTTCTGGGGGCTGAGTAATCAGAATTCCACGTGGAAATGAACTAGAGGTAGTTATCCAAAATATATTATTTAAGATATAAAATGTCAAATGCGTAATTATTTAATGTTGTTCCTCGCAAGAGCAATTGAACCATAGTAACTACCCACACGTAGTGGGTCGCTTTGTAACCATCACTGCGATGCGAATATTTTTTAATTCTATTGAAGTGCAGGCTAAGTGGCAACGTAAATCAAGTTTCTACGGTACGGACTGGGGCCTCCGCTATGCAATCCCTGTGATTTTGGTCCTCGAATTTCTAGAAAAGCACATTTTCGAATTTTTTTGCACCTCTAGGCAAAAATAATTTTAAAATTATTTAAGGCTCATTCTCCGGATGATAATTAGACCCGCAACTACCGAAGAGAAATAGAAGTCATTCAAAGGTTGCATTAAGTCACTAAGAAAGAATTCACCCCAATTATTTGGTTCCGATTTTTTTCCGTTTATATTCCGATTTCATCATTGGGTTACCATCTTGATTTACTCGACAAGTATATACGTAGTACTTATTAAATGAGTAAGTAATCTATTTGCTATCAATACAAAAAAGATCGACAGCGATGATAGCTTAATTACCAAAATTAGACATTTTCTGAGTAGAAGAACCAAGCAAAACAATTTGCTGCCAATTAACAAGAGGGACTCAACTGAATTATTTCGGCACATTCATCATACCAATGGTTTTTCATCACACCATGACGATCCAGGGAAGAATAGTACTCTGTAAGAGCTATCGTTAAGTGTTACCGCGAAAAAAATACTTGTCATCATACCGAACCATACTGTTACAAAAATACCAACCTAGTCTATGAGAGATAGTCAAGAATATAGAGAGAATCGACAGTATGTGGACCTAATAATGAGGTCACCAGTCAAAACATTAGTCGATGTTGATATTAAAGACCGCAGGAAAAATATACGACAAGTGTTTTCCTTATTAATATGACCCAGAAACCGAGAGGTCAAACCAAGGAGACAAACTTTATGTACGCTGTGCGTTGCTCACGATAGTATAGCGACAAACGTGTATCGGTAAGAAAGGGGTTGAATAAGGATGTCTCGCGGATAGTAAAGTTAAGACTATTATCAGAAGATTTATGACCATCAAGGAGGATTGTACGACGGAGGAAGAGGCACCATGATGAAGGCTCCGAGAGGATGATCTTCCCTCGGAGCCGTTATAATACCCGGAAGAAGAGGATGGGAAAGTGCAGACAAGGAAGAACGGGATAAAACCGAAGGTATCGGAAGATTGGAGAAGGTCATATTGAAGCTGGAAGGGGCGTGGGGAGGGTACTCGGCTGATTAAACGCACTCTTCGCTCTCAATAGCCGGAGTAGGGTTTAGCAGGAGAATGAGCCAGACGGCGAAAGGGATGGGAAAAGGTTTCAGATAGGGTTTTCCCCCCCGCAAAGTGGACCGGTGAGAAGGGAATAGGCAAGGGATAGGGCAATAGGGAAAGAGGAATGAGATGCCAAACGGGTCTATTTGGGCGGCCTTGGAAAGGTAGTTTCAAGGCCTCAACTCGCACACTGAAAATTAACGCGGGGCCCCCAAAATCCGGGCTTGTTCCAAAAGGCTATTCGGAAGGTTACAAAAGAACATTTTTCTCTGGGCCCCACGAGAGACTTCATCGAGAGGCAGGGAGAAAATGAACCAAGTGCTTCATGAGTGGTACGAAGAGAAAATCACTGGTTGAGCGCTCGCGAAGTGCGCATAGCACTGCTTATTAAGCTCCTCAACCAGGATTTTAAACGTCCCTCCCTATCAAAGCCATCGGGGAAATCAGAAATACCCATCACTTATGGGAAATGGTTGATACAAGTGGAATCGCTTAGGAAACCAAAAAAAAGCTCGGATAGTAAAGATTTTATCCCATGAAATAATAAATCTGCGTGTTTTGGACAAAAGTGATCCATTAGCTGAGGAAAGGTAATTTCTAACAGCATCTAAATTCTCATACCTTTTGGGCCGAAAATGAAAACAATTTTTCGGGGTTTGCGAATAAGAAATATTCTATTCACCGTAGTAAATCTAAATATGTGGACACATACATTAAGATGGAATATTCAAACTTTTTTCCACTACTTCTTCAAATGGAAATAATTAACATTTAAATAGTTAATAAATATTTGAACGCTCAATTTTTTGCACCAAAAATACTTTGATTTCCTCTAATTGAATGCATTATACGCAATAATGGATTAAATATTCAGCGCTGATAAAATATAGGTTCACAGTCAGAAATTTAGACGAAAATACTTTTTTTGAGTCGGCGCATCGAATAATTTAAACACTTTTGAAATATATTTTAGGTAGCTATTACGTGACATGCATACATGAAACCACTTCACTCCAATAAAATTTTACTCGACGCCCACGACATGATTAGAATTAAAATCTGAACCTCATTGAGCCTTATGGTTTAGAAGAGTTACATGACACTACATGCATAAAAATCATGGGATAAAATACATAAAACTAACTGACAGGTATCATATCGACAATAATAAGTCGATTTCTTTTTCTTGACATCTATCATATCATAATGAATAAAAAATTATATTAAAGAATGACAACTCCCACACGCTATTAATTATTTTGACAATAGTAAGGTGAATTTTCCTCAAAAGCCTTCTTTTTAAAATACTGCCATTTAAGAAACCGATAATTAACTGAAAGTGAAATTATGGTGGACCTCAAGTCACGTGGTACCAGGCTAATCCATATTTTAAATTGAATGCAATAGGCCACGAATGTCCCTGATTATCCCATAAAAAGTAATTATTCGCAATGGCGGAGTAAGGAAGTTCCGAATACGTTGAAAAATATCATCACCTTCTGGAGCTAGATAGGATGCTGTGACCTACACATTTAAAATATTATTCCAGTTAAATAGAACGCGGTTTTTTAAAGGTGCAATTAGTATAAACGGGTAAATTGACACAATTACCATTTATAATAGGAATACTAATTTCCAGCAGTATTTAAATGTTCAAATTACTTTAAGTGAGGCATTTACAAAGAAAATGAAATAACATCTAACAGGAACATGTTTAAAAGCATGTATGGCGGTTTTGGTAAATATCCTGCTTTGATCTCGGTGTCTGAATTTCACAGATATCATAATATTAATTACTAAAAATACTTAAATAAAGTGGTGGTAACAATTATGGGATATAACTATTATCAATTACCCTATGGCTACGCAAACGTGCGCAAACTGATTTTAATACATTTAGAAATATTTCGTGAGTCAAATAATTAGCAAGCACGATGTTTATGCACAACTGATAAGGTTGCAAAATACATTTAGACAATGATCAGCTATAAAATAGCACCTAATCTTTACAATGAAAATACATAGAAAATAAATGCATCCAGTATTACTTCTGACTCGATTCTAATTATTTCAGTTCAACTGACTGGGATAATTTAGGTGATAATTAATTAAAAATTAGGGAGGTTGGTTCAGGACTGCGCGATTCATTACACAGTATTGCCGCAAATTTAATGAAGATATGTTCTCCCAGGATAGACGACATCCGTCGAGGTCAAAAAGCATAATTAGAGCAAAATAGTGTATATGATTGAGTCCTTGAATTGAAGTAATCCAATGATTAATTTTCATCTGTTACATGATAGAAATGGGATAACGAACATTACGTCAATTTTTCGTTAAACCACCTGCATATTCTAGCTTTGCTTGGACAAGTATTGGTGAAAGAAACCATACAAACATGCGAATTTTGAAACGGTATATCCAAAAACTTTCGAACTGAAAGCCTCTTTCTCGGAGGGCGTCGGTCAATAAAACTCTATCAAATTAGCAAATTTTTAAATTTTCATGAAAATAGCATATATGCACGTTCGCTGCCGGGCCCGAATTCTACTGTCATTCCGCGTGTGCCAGGCGAATATTTTCGAACCTATTACCAAACGGCAATAATGATATTGAGCCTATCTCCGGGTTTTACTAATATTTCTCGGTATATTTACACTCATTACGTGTTGCGCTATCGCTTGTAACTTTAATCACGTGCGACGCCATAGGGCGTCTCCCCACTTTTGACAATGCCTAAAATTTGATGAGACGCCATTTGGCGGCTCAGGCAATTGGATCTGCGTTCCAAATTTTTAGCGCACACTGAAAAGCTATGATTGAAAATAATGTTAAAACAAATTTTAATTGTTGATTATGCTTTTAATAATATTTGCTACCGTATCCGGAGATGATTAGTGCAATGATTTAAATTTGGGAGACTTAGGTACGGCTGATCCGGACAGATCATAAATTTTGTAGAAACACCTTTGGCTTTACTGAGGACAACTTTGCGGCTCATTGTCTGCAAGAATTCTTTGTAACATCCGCGACAGCCAACACGGGCTTTTCTAAAATGAAGAAACAGCGCTAAAAATAGTGCGAAAAATACCAATTCTCGATTTTATGTAATGATAATTTTATCCTCTAAATTACCAGACTTCGAAGACTTCCTTCAGTGTTATTTGTATTTACCAGGCAGTGCGTCGATTTTTTTAGACCCTATCAACGGAATCCCGTAGAATATGCATCCATTCTTCTATAATTTATCGTCTTAACTGCAGGAGAGAGATCATGTGGGCACCTGGATTCCGTGTTTCATTCCACAGTGTAAAAGCATTAACAATGCAAGTCCCAAAAAGAGCATCATCGACCACCTTGTGGTACCACCTTCCTGTTTCTCGATGGGTGTAGTGATACAACGAAAGGATGTCGGCAATGTCAATTACTCCCTTTATTTTATTGTACTCAATCACCATCTTTGGCTTAGTAACCACTTCCCCTCTTCGATTTCTTTCCCCGTTGGGATTATCTCCTATCTGATGGTGGTGGAGATCATGAATACGTCGCGCTGATCTTTCCATTTCTTTACCGTTGCTTCACAAGTTTTTCATAGCACTGAAATCCCTTTCTTTAATTTAGCAATCCTTATTTCTCTTAACAGCCCTTTCCTATTTTTCCTAATGGTTCCCACAAAATGAGACTTATCTCCCAAGATTTCTTTCCATAAGCGTGGGATGAATCACCTCCCTAGAAGTATCTAAATATTACAGCAGGAGCAGGGGTGCCGACTTATAAAAAATATTGGGGGGGCCCAAACCGGGGACCTTGTCTCTGTAAATTTTATAAGTAGTGAATTTTAAGTTTTTTAAGCATTTTAGAAGAGTCATATGATCGACGTTAGAACCCTGATCACTGGAATCTAGATATCTGGACACTCCGGGGAAAATTGACAAGTATGACACATTTTTTCCTCACATCTGTAAAGAATTTTTGGGGGGGCTCGAGCCCCCTCAGGCCCAGTGGAGTCGGTGCCACTGAGAAGGAGTCATTAGAATGTGAATAAAAAAATGGAATAAGGAATCATACCTGTATTAGAAGAAGAAAGATTACCTGACTCTGAGGATTCATACGACTCCTCAGACACCGTGAATTAGCGGTGTCTCCATCAGAAAATCCTTCAAGGTCGTTGGTGGAAGCCGAATTGTCAGAATAAAATATATGCTCGATTTCTTCTACGTTAAAACGTTTCTTTCCCCCAATAATGCGTGACAGAGTACACATGATATATTCACTAAACTGATTATCACTTCCGTATCGAAGGCACAGACACAGAGAATAAATTTGGTATACTGATGCGCTCCTCACTCGGTTAGGCATGAGCGGCAACTAAGGGAAGGAAAGAAACGAAAAAAAGCTCTTCAAATGTAATTTGAAACATTGTGTGGAGATATAATACCTCAAGCTTCCGCTTGAAACATAGAATGATATAGCCATTGAAAAATGGCACTCTCGAAAAAACATGAGAAACCGAAGGCGAAAAAAAAAATGAAATTCGAGCTAAAATGTGTTACCAATACCCTCCCTTCACAGAAGATAACATTGTCTTGTCAGTGCATAAGGAAATGTAGCTTAAATTTCAAGTTCTATACATCGCTTGATGATTCAACGAAAACGCTACTTTGACGCCCATTGGCGTCTCACTAGTTGCGTCCAGCAGCAATGCGAGACGCCATATGGCGGCTCACTAACTCGGATTTGAAGTTATGTGAGACGCCCTATGGCGGCGCGTGGCAGGGAACGTGTTAATTTCTCGATGAATAACCAGCTATGACATTCTTGAAAATTCTCCCCGTAAAACTCACATTTTTACTATTGTTGATTTGTTTATTTATTTAAGTTGATTGCAATCAGAATTTCTGCCAATTTAAAGTGAAACAGTAACATGATAATAATGAATATAAGTGAGAATTTAAAAAAACATAAACAACAATGTAGCGTAAGAGACAAGATTAAAAAAAAAACGATAGCAAAACATCATACGACATTCCTTTTGGAGATTCACCTACTATGTCACAATGCGAATAACTCATTATCCGTACTGACCATGAAATCGAGAAAAATGATTGAGCGGAGCTCCTATCAGCCACTGTTGACGGCGAGGTATCACTGCCAAGGTCTAGGTTGACGTGCGTCCTTGCGCGCGGTAAGCAAATGGACGGCCAAAGCCCACACGCGAGCAGCAGAAGGAAGAGTGGAAGACTTTGCGGGTACGCGTGGGAAATACGAGGGGAAGGACAAGTCAGCGAACGGACGCCTGGTGCATTAAAGATACAGACGCGACGACATTCCTGCACGGGGATAAGGGTTTTTGGAAGGGGAGGGGAAATGGGAGAGCTTTGGAGGCGTTAGAGAAGAGAAGAAATAAGAAGAGAGGGATCGGAGGGAGGCCTTGAGCTACATCCACAATGCGATCTTATCGAGGCGGGCGAGCGGGCGGCGACGCGACGCGGGGTTCCGGATGGGAGCTGAGAGCAATGCAGGCGGTAGGGAAGTGAGCGCCACATACGATATACATATACTCACTTTTTATACTAGTACAAGTGTTTTTTGCATCAAAAAGTAGGGGAGAGTGTTATACCACGGAACACTTTATTTAAATTTTTTTGTATAAGGCAAAACATATTTATTGAAGATTCAGTCTAATAGTAAAAATTCAATCCATCAGGGTTACTTAATATAAGTTTTAGACTTCTTCCTCTACTATTAATGGCTCTAATTAAAACTTCTAAAAGTGTTTAAAATTGTACAAAGTGTACCTGAGTACCTAATGTACAAAGGAACAGAAGTAATATTGGTGGGAACAGTAATTAAAAATGTGAAAAATGGAAATAAATATGAATTGTTTATTAAGTTTGAAAATAAATGAAAGTGTAATATTATTATAAGGAAAATTAATGTATCTTAGGTAAAAACTCAATTTCAAAATATAATTCTTTTCAAGTAAAAATAAACTTAGGTTAAAGCCTCCTAAATTAAGAGCATTCTTTAAAGTCCAATTATATAATGCATTTCACACAAAAAAACAAATTATTTGATGTTAGACCATAAATTACGGCTGACTACAAAAATTACAAACACGGTAACATGTTTCCAAGTAACTAATGGGATTGTGTTCCTTGATACTAGAGGTGGCCATTTTTAATGTCGGCTGAATTTACTGTTTAATATTACGTCTAAAATACAAATTAAGCAGCTAATACTAATAACCATTACATGTCAATTTCACCTATGATACCATAGCCACTGTTGGAGTGATCAATTTTTGGCAAAGACTTCGATATGCAGCCAAAATGTTTTACTTTCAGCGTCAAAAACTTCAAACTAGCGCGTTCTTTGTAAACGTAACCGAAATGAACTCAAATTGGGTATGCTACACTCTTGTTAGTGCTTCTTTCACGTAATAGCTTACTTTAAAGCCCCTAGGTCGCAGCACTTGCCAATAGTTTCAAGTGTCCCTAGGTACACTATGCACTGGGTACGCCACCCTCCCCTACTATCATAAGATACCCACTGAAATTCAAGGGGTAGTGAACACTAAGGTATGCCTTAACAATCATTTAAGCAGCGGCTTACAGTTTAATCCGTGTTTTGGTAAACATATAGGTATCGCAGCACTTATGTCATGGCTACATTAGATACCTATATTCACTAAGGATAAATTTGAAGCACATACTTACGCCTAGTTTCTACGTTAATATCTATTAATGAAAAGGAAGAAAATTTTTAAAATTCGGTTATCAAAATTCAATTGCTAGATAAAAATGAAGAGTACAGAAAAATTGAAGAGAAAAGTTTCATAAAACTTCCGCTTTTTCTCACAATTGTATAGAATCCCACCCACTTTTTTCGCGTGAAAGTAACTTTTAAAAAATGATAAAATTCTATAAGGGATTCAGTGTTTTTATTTTAGACGCCAAAAAGTTAATATAGATGAGAACATCCCCATGAAACTTATTCTCACAAAAAAATCCTTGCTTAATGCACCAATACGTGACAAAAAAAATATATCCTTAATATTTCACGGCAGCATCTACAGATGTTTCGGCTCTTCGTTAATGAGTGAAAACATCGGTCATCCATTCAGCCAAGATGACTGTTTACTCTGGGTTCTGATGAATACAGAACTATCGCAACATCTATTAATGGCAACATTACATACCTTGTTTTTTACAGATAAATTGGAGTGCAAGTTTACGCCTAATTTATACGTTAGTTTCTATTGTTAAAAAGGCGTAAAATTCAAAAAAATAAATTCTTAGATGAAAATAAATCGTACAGCAAGAATTAAAGAGAAGATTTAAATACGTGTTTAACATTTAGAAGTCACTGATGGGTAAGTATAACCCCAAAAACTGTTTCTTGGAATTAAATACCCTGAATGCTCCAATACGTGACACTAAGAATATATCCTAAAAACTTCATGCCTATATCTAAAGTATTGTCGGCCCGACGTCGACGAATTAATGAATAATAATAAGATGAAGTTAAGGTTGAGACTAAAACGTCTCCTCTTCCACCTAACCCCTCGATAGCGTCAATACAAACACATTTGAAAACGGTAAATAAACGTTTAAAATACAAATAATATACCACATACAATGAAATGTCAAACAAGATAAACAAGAAATGAATTGGCCAGCCATTCAAGAAACCTTATTTTACATATATTAAGAAGGAGTAAATTTCTACACGATTTAAACAACTATACTTTTGACTCTTCATTCAGATTAATTCAATCATTTTTACGTTGGAGACGTCTTAGAAAATAGCAAAAGGCCCTAACGGAAAAGATAAAATTGACGCTGATAATACAACTGATGAAAAAAGTAAATGAAATCAACAATGCAGTAAGTTTTTAATCGTCTGCTTCAAAAATTATTCCTTGAATAGGTGTTTCGTGAGCATGGTAATCGCATCAACTTCTACATAGTTACACTGCTGCCATTTTAACACACACCATATACAATGGGTTCTCTAGTCCATCAAAATAAACCACATGAGGAAACGACGTAGGAACAAGAGCGAACAAAGGTATGCTTCAAGGATTGAAATAGTAAATTATCCGTGCAAACATAACGCATAAATGAAAAATCACGGTGAACAAGAACACCGCCGTCCACGAAATACGCCACAGCCAATTTCTATTGAAAAAGGATTATTTCCGCAAGCACCATTAAAACGAATGCATTCGCTTGAATAATTCAGTAGGTATGATAAAATAATGAGGCAAATTTCCACGCTTTGATAGGTATTTTAATATAAAACTCTTGCGCTAAGAGGGAGTGACTGATTCCTCACCGTTCCTGCACAGAGGCGCATGCCTACCTAGCACGTGTATGCTCCAAATGTTTTCAAAAAAAATATTTTTGGTTCGTTGAGTGACACTGGCGTTCTGCGGCTCTTCAAAGGTTCTTAATTAAAATTCACCACTTACGTCATTACATCCCTGATGAGAGGCCATAATTAGAGTTCCATTTCAGAATTACACTCTTAGCTTCAGGATCGTTTAAAAATTACTATAAAGGGTATTTTCAATGGGTTCATTTATATTATTCATATAAAGGAGTTAAAGGTTGTAATAAAATGGGAATCCAACCATTCATGTTCTTTTTAAAATCATGAATTCTCTAACATTGGGGGGATTTCCTACTTACTCTATGTAGGTAAATGAATGACATAGCGTTAATTTATCCGTAGCTCAAAGCCGAAATTCTAATTTGCCACCAAGTCTTCATTATAAGAGGTTATCAGTTTGTGTATGTATCAGCATATATTCAAATACTTAAGGAAAAATCATGCAGATAGATCCAAGTTTTCGCATTACTCTATGTAGGAGGGGGAAATGGATGCTATGATCAAAATTGGGATAAGCAAAAAGTATCGTAAATAATTTATGCATAGTTACGAGCGAGATCGATTCCGTGACAGCCTTCAAAAGGATGAATAATTCAAAATGAAACTAGCATTTCAATGGCGTGGGGTATATTTCTGCGGCATGGATATTTTCCACATTCCATTTGTTTGAAGCTCTTTGTCGCTCTAGCTCTCGCGTCCACTGCAGCTTTTATCGAGCGGGATTGACAGAAACAGACGCAAAAGCGAGGACAACACCGGTTTGAAAGTCATGCACAGAATTAGAACGAGAGGTGGAGAGATAATGAGTTTCCTTGGCGGCCATTTCATTGAGAGCGTGGTGAGGTAGTGGGCTGCCGATCAGAGGGTCATGGGTTCAAATCTAGGATAAAACCTTTGAACACCCAAAAAGAAAGTCCTCCGGGTGGCCAAATGTAAATAGAAAGGAGCCCCCTGAAAGTGTGGCACTCACAAGATTGTGACTTAGACCGATATGGGCCGTATCCTCCCCTACCCAAACAAAACTTCAGGTTGAGAAACTGAATGAATGACCACTAAATATAACAGTGCATATACCCAATAAATAAAAGTCAATTCAAAATGTCTCCATAAGGAAGACAATACTAGTATCTAATAGAAAGGAATACTAGCATCACCCATTACCATAATCAATTCCGAAGCACAGGATTAAAAAACTTAACATCGATCTCGTTTCACAGACCACAACTCAAAAGTTCCAATTTATTTTCACCAGAGGGTAAAGTCAATGGACTTAACCTTGAGAAAATAGGAGTAGATTGGAGGGATAGAAGAGTCATTCGTAAACTTTATATGGCCAAGACGGGACGGGAGAATTTTGTATAAATCAGTGAGATTCGCGGATAATCCGGCAATGATTAGCCAGTCAGGAAGCACAGGCTCTAGTGGATGTGTTGGACAGGCGATGCGATGAATAAGATATGAAGGCTAGTCACAAGAAGAGCAAATTTAAGCGGTTTTCTAAATCTTCGCGACCTAGATATGTGAATCTCAAGATAAAAGTAGGAAGGAAAAAGCTTGAGCAATTAATCTGTTTGGGCAGCATATTAGAGAGAAACGGATATACCAGTAAGGAGATCAGAGGGATGATTGCTTTGGGCAATGAGTCGTCCATGAATAGAATAGAGTTGATGAGAGGATCGTTATGAAAGAATTCAAAGAAAATACGAGTGAAGAGTCTTATCTAGAGTGTAGCCCTTTACGGTGTGGAAACATGGATACTTGGAAAGGAGTACGAGAAAACATTGGAAGCCTTCAAGATGTGGGTATAGAGAAGAATGGAGAAGGTGAAGTGGACGGAGAGGAGGCAGCTTCTAGATGGAATACGGAGCGGCTAAAGGTTTCAATGGAGCGAGTTCTGAGCGGGCAGGGGATGTTGAAAACAGTTTTAGTGAGGAGAATGTAGGGTTGACGAGGAAGAAGAAGAAAGAAAATAGAATTTTTAGATGGAATGAACGGGAGTATGGCATATTGGGAATTGAAGACGAAGTCCGTAAAGAGAGAAGATACTGCCACTAGGCTTCGTACACACTCCATGCAAACCTACCTTAATCGGTAGAATACCATTATAATAAAATGTGATTTCTGCATGGATTCCACAGCTGTATCATGCAGTTCAAAACCAACAATCGGATTGTTACCCAGCGATACTTTTGGGTTATGTTTTTTTTTCATTTCCAAAAAAAAGGAAGAGCCGAACATATTAAGTAGAGGAAGATTTTTGAGGCCACAGAAAATTGCTGCGCCTCTGGGTATTCTCAAAAAAGCGGCATAAAATAATTCCGGCACACGTCCGACATGTACCTACTTTCCACGGACGTAAATAATTTCTCGAAGTCGGGAACGAAAGGATAAAAAAAAAGACAGGCAGAGAAAGAAATTTGATTTAATCCAGGCCTTCCAATTTGCGGTTTAATGACAAAATTTAACAAGGTCAAAAGAGCTGTGAGGCATCTTGCGGCAAACGCCTGCAGCGTCGAGCACTATTTGCTCTCCACTCCAAAATGAGAGCGTTTCATACTTTTTCTTAGAACTCCTCCAGTTTCCACTTCCGAAGTTATTAAGCGCCTCGATTAAAAGAACGCTCGCCTCCACTGAAAAACAATCCGGGCGCCCCGGGCTTCCGGATTGCCAGATAACCAAGGATGAGAACCCGGGCCATTAAAAGGGGACGCCTTGGAAGCGTCACGAATAATTGAATGTGTTCCACAAACTACGACGACACAAAAATTTGATGATTTAAATTTCCGTTGAGTCTACAACTATTTGATTCATCATTATTTTTAGCAATATGCTGTTTTTGTGACGGCTGTTTCCAAACGTAGAGTCCGCACTAGAAATTTTCGAGCACTGGAATCAACCAGTATCATTGTGCACGTGAGGATAGATTGGTAGTTTAAAGGGTGGATTGTTGGACTGCTAATCATAAGTTCACGAGCTCAAATCCGGACGTAGCAGTAGACAATACGATACAAAACCCTTTGCGGTGAATAGTGAACCAGGGAGTGTATGTGACTTCCACACCTTGAATATGGAAAGCTCACCCCCTTGCGGCTAGTTACAGAGTAAGCTTTTACCTCATCTGTCCAATCAACCATCAGGTTGAAGCAATTAGTGAGTGATAATATACGTGGGTGATGGATAACGTTCAAAAATAAAAGACAAATGTACATGGCTAAAATAAACATGCTCGAATAATTATTTTTTAAACTAAGAGCGGTAACATTATGCAAACAAACGCGCGTTTCTTTGTCTTTGAATAAAAATCCATCATTATACATTTTATTCCAGCAATTAGCTAAGAGCTACAATACATTATTATAAAATGCGTCAGATATGCGTTATATGCTCATGTATTGTGAATGATAAGACTAACAAGTGTAATAAATTGAAGAAGAGTAAGAACACGCAAACCCCATCCTCCCTCCTACTACCTACTCTTCTTTACCAGTGGGAAGAACTTGGCTGCATATTATGCTTTTGAAAATGTTGTAACAGCTTCATAAGAAAATAAATTGATTGGAATTATTGAAATGTCTCATTTAACTGAGATGATAATTGATGATTATAACATC
This sequence comes from Ischnura elegans, assembly GCF_921293095.1. NCBI lineage: Eukaryota > Metazoa > Arthropoda > Insecta > Odonata > Coenagrionidae > Ischnura > Ischnura elegans. The sequence goes on from NC_060249.1 coordinate 93,221,017, forward strand.
GTACCTATATACAAATCACGCTTGCTTCGGAAACATAAATAAAAAACCCCTCTCTCCATGTTCACAGTCACGAGCAAGTAATTTCTTCCTCGGATGCCCAAACAAACAACTAACGCGATTTCCAAGGGTTAAAAAATTGCAGGCTTGTATTTTAAATGAATACCTAGTAAATATAAGAAAGCGTATGGGCTTAGCAAGCAGCAACCGAAACGTCCACAGAGAATTTCAACAAAGTCTTTGAATTTTATAGGATAAACTTAAAATAACACCAAAATGGAGAAACCTTTTAACATCACCAATGTAACTCATTTTGGGAGTGAAATAATACCATGAAAAGTTTAAATTTTATAAAAGTATATCTACCTCGTACGAGGAAGGACTTAATATTTATTCTGAATGCCATATTTATTTCATGCCGCGACGTTAAAAAATGGACCTACTCTGCAACACACTCCCATTTTTTTAAAAGAGAAATTTAATTAAATACACTGAAATTCGAGAGAGAAAATTTTGTGGTAGATTTAAACAAGTAAATCTTTTGATTTGTACAAGTATCTAACATAATTCATAGAAAGAGATTACAAATGAAAAAAAAAATCCCCCACCCAAAGACTCTTCCCCACTCCCTCCACCAATTCCCTATGCTCCACGTGGAAGCAACTTGACTCTCACCTCAACCATGCCTTTAGAAGGGATAATTATTTCTGAAAATGTTCTTTCCTCCTCCTTTCAGATACGCCATCTCTGCTGAGATCTGCCCCGCGTAATATTCGCCAAGGCGCCATCTCCTCCTCCTCCATACATCAAGTTTCTTTTTCTCATTCAGCCACCCAGGTAGCGAAGTGCATCTCTGCGCTCCATAAATTCAGCCAAAGGCGGAATAATTCCATTATAGAATTTCGCGCCTTCGGGAATAAAATGCGACCCAACCATTGTAACACAAGCCGCAATCTCGCGCGCAGCGAAGATGAAAATGGAAAGGCGAGGAACAATTTTTAACTCGATATACCCTCTGCTCTATTTATAAGCTACGGTCGCAGCACAATGGATGGCGACGGCCGAAATTTTCTCGAAAGGAAAAGACTCGCGAGTTCAATTGGGGCTAACAGCAAGCTTGACGCGTCATTAATTGCAATTCTATGGAATAGTTCACTATAAAATAAGGATGAATTAAAAACAGATTAGAAATCAGGGAATCTAGAAAGCTTATCCATTTTTTAAAAAATACCAACTGCGTCACCGTGGGAGCTTATGTCAGGTGATATTAGATAAATAAGAATGGAATAAGGGGCGAAATAAACATTGCATGATGAGAAGTGAACGAGGACTAGCAGTTACCGGAAAAGGTCCTTGCTGGTGATACAAATTCATCTTTCGCGTAAATTTCTTTCAGTCTTGCTTAAGGACCTTCATTAATTGCTTAAGGACCGTCATTAATTGCAATTCTATGGAATCGTTCACTATAAAAGAAGGATGAATTAAAAACAGATTAGAAATCAGGGAATCTAGAAAGGTTATCCATTTTTTTTAAATACCAACTGCGTCACCATGGGAGCTTATGTCAGGTGATATTAGATACTTTCACACAGGGATTAGAATCCATGAAAAATCTTCCACATGACGAGCGGGGATAAGAGATAAAACAAAATAGTTATTCAAAGCTCAAATCCAAAGTGAAAACTCAAATATTGTTTTCATGTCAATATAATCTATTAAACCATGCGGTGAATTGATCAGGTAGTGCTTGATCATGCATTAAATAAGGATCCTGATATCATTACAGATATTGCCGAGGTTTCTATTTTTTCTATGCTATTTGGTATACACATATCAATTTCCGAAAAGAAACCAAGTAAATAGCACATTGATTACTGTTAAAGCGTAAATATTTCTCTGGTAATTATCATCAAATCAGGAATAACAGTAGTTTTTATAAAACGACAGATTTTGCCTAATATATCAATCTCATTACCTACACTAGAAAACGAGCCAAAGGAAAATGGATTAACCTCTCCCATTCCCAAATCTTATTGAATTTAAAACTAAAAAAATTATCTGGTCTAGAGAAGCTAATGATGATGGATGGTGGCTATGTTTTAACTCTGCCAAAAATTTCTATTATCGGAATATGACGCTACGGGAATGATGAATTGGGAAAATTTAGGTGCCACAAGCAAGAAAGCCTTAAATTCTGCAATTTTGCAACAAAAAATAGAGAAAATGTAATTTCCGCTATTCATAATATACATACATTTTTACTTGAGTAAAGTACTAGCTCTGCACCTTCGCAAATGGCTAAAATTAGAATGGTCAACATACTTGGATAAAACTGGAATTATTGGCGTTAGGAGGCAATTGAACTAAGGTAGCGACCCAATATTGCTCATCTCATCGCTTTTTTACCCCCATAATGATGACTTTTTTGATCTGAAGATAGCAGTTCCAAAAGGATCTTCCATAGAAGTATGTGGAGATGATATTTTGTCAGAGACTGCCATAGTCGAGGAATGATGGATCAGTCATAAAACAGGTAAAGGAGGCAAGAAATCACATTATTGCCTATATAAAATGTGAGGCTTCCTTCAAAATTAGGTTAATTTCCACGCGCAGCCTCGTTTTGGAAGTGAAATCTCCGATCAGGTCTAGGGGATCTGGGTTATATTTTTCGCTGGGGACAAATGCAGTACTTGAACTTTGAAGGTAAATCCAATTATAACGAAAGAGAGGCTGGAGAGTGCGAGGATAGAACTTTTAGCAAGCCCAAAGTTGTGATAGTAACCAATGTCCTGTGTATTCTGTTATTTGAACTTCGGTGATGATCAAAATCCAATAAAAATGACCATTATCCTTGAAATACGTTACGCAATAATGTTAAAATAACGATAAGAATTTCTCGATTAAATTCTTACAGCTATATTAAGATCGCAATATGATACAGTGAAAATTAAAATACAAACACATGCTTTCAAGTAGAGAGGGAGCGTACCTAACAAAAGACATTAATGAATAACTGAGAAAAATCCTCATCACTGAGAAAAAAAGATAAATGCGTGATTAATATAAAGAATTCGGTGAATCAATTCAATGGAAACCTTTTAAAATGTAGCTAACAAAATGGAGAATGACTGGTGAGATTTACGCATGAAAAGAAAAGGCAATTGAAAGTAAATCTCCGAAAAATGTAAAGACCAAAAGCCAATTAAAGTTTTCTTGGGTTTCGCACCGGGTTAGGCCAGAAACGTTGGAAGGAGACATGGAGGACCTGACCCGGTGCGAAACCCGAAAAAAGTTTACTTCAATTGTTCGCCGGGAAAAAACCAAAAATTATATCGCACAAATCAAATTCATATTGCCCAGATATTGTATTACCCAGAGAGAGAGATAATGAACCCAAATTATAAAAAGTCAATAACAACATGGGAAAAGAAGAAGCCGGCATGATATCCACTTTAATGAAGAGATGCTTTGCGGGAAGGCACCAGCAGAGCAAAATGATAAAGAAGGTGCTTATAAAAGTACCTTAACAAGCTATATTATGGATCATACTCTTCAGAAAACGGATCGCAGAAGGACAATGTGAAGATGGACTTGAATGATAAGCCTCTTGTCTTAAGCTTAGAAGCGGATTCGTGAGGACCATAGAAGCGTTGTAGAAAATCCATCCAAAACCCGCAGCTCAATTAAGCGAAGAAACCATCAAGGTCCTTTGCTGATCTGCTAAGAGATTTCACCTGAGATTATCAAAGAAGTAGAGGAGTACCTGATAACTTCAAGGAGATCTCAATTATTGCACTTGCAGGAGGAAAACAGATCGGAGGATATGAATGAACTCGATAGATGTTATTTTTAGTACCACTAGTACTACGAGACTTACTATGAAGATTAATTAGGGTGGGGAAGAAATTAGCTTACGTTGAAATATGACTTAAAAGAACCAATTTTGAACCTCAGCCTAATTTCCTACAAATTTCTAACATATTATATTATGTTAGGAATATAGCGGCAATATTTGTACCAATCCCTGACCAAAGAAATGGAATACATGAATTCTTCTTTGCGAAATAGTAACTGAACCTTAAACCGGGATCGGGTTGGTATGGCGGTCAGTGTGTCGGCTTCCAACCCGGTGGACTCGGGTTCAAATCCCGGCGGCGGCAGAGAATTTTCAGGTACTACTGGATCCCTAGTTGAATACGTGTGGTAGCACCGTAACTCTCGGTAATCGGAATGAAAATACCTTCAAAGCATCTAATGAATAAATTGATCCAAAAACCAGACTTTGGAGAATGATTTGCGGCCATGAAGGGATGCATAACGGTCACTATTTATTGATTTTAGCGACAGGCGCAGCGGGATAAATAAATATTTAGTTCCAGCCAATTTAATTTGAGAACATTAATCGTAGCTCCTCGTGTGGTGCTCTGTAATTTATTAACATTAATCAGGAGCGCTTGTCAGGCATAAAATTTTAAATCTAAGTTCGTTTAAATGCCCATTTCATCCAACCTCAGATGACATTTTGTGATTGAAATCAACAAAAGAAAAGAGATTCTGGACGGCAGGAGATATTGAGCTACTTCAAAGCTGTATCAATAAAGTTCCATTGCAAATGAGATATTATAGCCTACTTACAACTATTGGACAAGTTAAACACGATGAAAGGAGATTAAATTGGATTCACAATTTTTCATTATTTTCTTCACCGCCAAATATTGATTTACACTTAACTTAAACGATATTACCCTGCGGCTAACTTTCGATGAAATACAACTAATTTAAAGTCATAAAGTAGGCTACTTACATAGCCCGTGTCTATCATCAAAACATGTAGGTATTCCTGTTCACTAACAATAAGATTCCAAGAGCTACCTGTACATTTGAAAATACATACATGCATTTATAAAATAATTAAGTCATGGCATCTTTTCATATTCTCAACTAGGTTAAAAATTTTCAGCTTTTCATTTATTCATTTATTAATCGAAAAATACGAGTACTTTTTCATTAAATACCATTAATCTACCTTTTGAACGTTCGTACGAAATTATGCGGTAATTATTTCTGTTTGATAATTTTTTTTAGTATTTTGAAAACATAATTAAAGTACCATTTTTATAAAGCCTAATTTAGCTTAAATTCATCCATAATTAAAATTTGGAATGATGAAAATCTTTTCAGATCCCCTCCGTTATATCTACAATGAAAAGCAATTTTTGTACCTTTCTATTCGCTTGGTGCCTAAAGTTCACCTAACAATCAATCATCTTCCTTTCTCAAGGAAAAAAAATGTTTTACAATTGATCTAATCCTATAACAACTTTTAAGGGTAAAATTGCATTTTGCGGAAACTTGTACCTCGAACTACGATCCTGAATTTCTGTGGGCTCTGTGCAATTTTTATTCGCCGATAGTACCACGCCAAACTTTGTATCGCATCCGTCCCGCTCCCTCAGGGCTCCAGCTATACTTATATACTCCGTCCTTTCCCATTCACCTCTGGTGTACTTTTTCACGTGCAAAGTTAATTTGTTCTCGGATGAATTATCGCGGGAAAATGGAGGAAAATTTTCTACCCTCCCTCTTTCTCCTGGGCCTCTCTGTCCCTCTCTCTCTCTCTCTCTCTCTCTCTCTCTCTTTCTCTCCATCATCCACGGAATGAGATTCGTCACTTGACTCATTCGGAAATTGTGAAACGAAGTGGAGTCCCCCAAGAGGATTCTCGGACGAATATCCGTCTTATCTCACGTAAAATCGGAGATGCCTTCCCTCCCCAGCGCCGTTAAGTATAAATGCCTTTCCGTCGCACTCACTAGCCGTGAGTACAAATGGGTTTTTCTGTCTCTTCCCTCTGTTCCTCCTCCTCCTCTCTCACTCCTCTCACCCATGATACTACTGTCTCATTCCACATCGCGCCATTTCACTAGAATCTTCACCCACGTTATTTCAAGAAGAGAGAACATACCCTGGGAAAGGATATGGTCTCCATACCCTGAATCACAACCCAGAGGCTAACTCCGCTATGAGCCTTATCCTCAGCCCATACCAAGCTAACATCAGGGTTCCCACTCTAACTACATTATAAAATTCACGGTTTTTCCAGGTTATCACGGATTAAATGTCATCAAATTCACGGTTTGTAGATAAGGCATTTTAGGCAGAAATATTGATCACGTAACAATCATCGGCCGCGCGTTAACTACAAATGTAACAAACACAACAGATGCCTTGGATGCAAACGCAGCAATGCAAGTGTGTCTTATGATGTCACATATAGTTAGTAAAATTATTATGTCCGGCTAAAAGGGTGTGTGTGGGAAAATGGAAAGAGCAGGGTGGCAGAGAAGTGAAGAAGTGCCTTATTTTTTGCCAGGGTTAACGTCTTCCAATCGCAGGCTTAAGGTCAATGTGCTGTCATGGCACACGGACCAATTAATAGTTGCGCTTTCGAATGCACGTGTGCAGGTAAAAGCGTGGACAGTATCTGCACGTGACTCGGCCTTGAAACATAATCGAAACATCGATTTTTCTTAAATTCCGTCTATCAATTTTCTACAATCAGGTTTGAGAGATTTCTAAGGTTTTATGGCGAAATTCATGGCTTTCCCCAGGTTTTTTCACGGTAGACGAAATTCACGGTTTATTCACGGTTTTAAGGTTTCCACGGTTGAGTGGGAACCCTGTTACATGGAGTTGAAGTATTTGGTGAGAGATGATATAAATCGTTGGACTTAAATAAAAAAACAAAAAAGATTTACCGTGGACGATAAAGGCATTTGAAGTTACACATTACGGTGTGGTTCCATAATGCAAAGAAAGGCCCCCCTTTATTACCGACTTTCAATAACAACTCAGCAATCTATGTTGATAAAGTTGCATGATATGATATGGATACATAAGGCATACTTAGTAAGAGGCGATATACACCGTTGATGGACTTAAATCTAAAAGCAAAAAAAGATGTACCATGGACGATAAAGGCATTTGAAGTTACACATTACGGTGTGGTTAAATAATGCAAAGAAAGGCCCCCTTAATCACCGACTTTTAACAAAAACTCAGCATCATAAACTTTTCAAATGAATTGTTAAATAACAGAGCTCCAAAAATACGTCAGAACTGCATAAACATGTCATTCGTGATGTTAGATTAACATAAGCCTTACAACGTTAAGTCTCAGCTAAATATTTTCACTTGATAATATGATGAATGCTGATTTATAGAGCTCCTAGATTTTTGCGAATAATATATTCGCGGCTTCATAATTCCTGCATTTAACACGACTTGTTATATTAGCGGCGTTATTAACGAATGTTTCCTCGATAATGTATGGGGATCGGATTTTTTTGCGAAAAAGTTGAAATTTTTTAAAAGGAAAAAAAAAAAACATTTCTTTTTGATCTATGAAAACAAAATTTATTTCCTTTTTTTTTTCTACACATAAGAGCAAGAAGGACTCGTTTTTTAGCAGAATTTCAGCAAGAAAAGAGAGACAAGAAGCCAGCCAACTAGCAGCTGGCCAGTCGCTCACATGCTTTAAGCGGTGAGTGTCGGCGGAGCATTTAAACTGCGCTCGGCACAAAATGAACGAATTTTGCCGTCGAAAAAGCAAATTTGCGTAAAGATATTATAAAAGTCCAGCCATCGCATCTATGCCTTATTTATTTGGGCACATCGCATCTATATCGCATTTGCGATTTTCACGCATCTCTAGCTATGATCTAAGAAAAGTATTACTACACCTGGAGCTAGTGAAAAATCGGGTCTAGGGCTTCAATCTTGTTCTAATCTCCCACCCATACTGCCGTTCTGTTTCAAACGACTCTTCCTTTCTGAAATCGTCACCCATGCTAATGCGAGAAGAGGAAAGCGCAGCACAAAGAGGAAAACACAATACCCGTTTCCTGCTAGGGACCCGCACGACCAATTCATAAAGTTGAGACCGATAGTAGGGGACGATAGAGGCTTTCGAACCTCTGCTGTCCATCAGCCGTAATGCCACAAACGTGGTAGAAGATTAAAAGACCCGAGTCAGGAAGCTGTGCACCCAGCCGGTGATTTTAGACCGTATATGTCCACAGGAAGCCAGAGCGAGGAAAATTTCGCGGTTGAATACGATCCCAAAAAAGATTTCTGCTCGACGTGACCGCAGTGTAAGAAATTAAAGATATAAGAATTCTTACGTAAATCCATCGAACGATATCCACAAGTTTGCGCTCTTTTACTTATAAGGAAATATGTGATTCTAAAGAACCATTATTAAATAGAGGTGGTAAAATAGTTCTTTTTACATAAAGTTCATAAATTTAAGCTTAAAGATAGCTTAAAAATACACCGAATTGCAGCAAAAAGTTTATCGTAGATAGTAATTTGTCCAACGCGAATTATTATCAGTCTATTACAGTCCTAAGAAAATTAACTCTCCTGAAACAATGTAAGTAACAAGGATCAAATAATTATGGTAATATTTTACCGGACGAGAGTTTACGAATACCTTTATTTCTCCAAATAGTCTGCCTTTAGTCAATGTTATTACTACAAATGCTACATATTTCCCAAATGTTAAAAATATATCCTCCATAGCACACAGCGGCGAAAAGATAGTAGCATTAAAATTCATTGAAAGTAAGCAGCAAATTTCAAGTTTGGCAATTTTTTCTCCCACGATACCCGTTTTTCAGAGAATATGCTTTTCCAGTCTCAAAATAATTTACTCCGCGATACTGTTAGATATTGGTGGAACTGTAGTTTAGAAATAAAAAAAAAAGGATCCACAGAGCCTATCTGTAAAAAGAACGGCGCTCTTAAGACAGAAAATGTTTTATATTTTTCAGGAGACCAATTAACAGGCCTCAATGAATTCAAATTCAATAAATATATGAATTGACTTATGAAAAAAATTCAGATTTTGACGTTTAAATCATAGTCGTGATGAAAAAATGGAAAAGGAAAACAACAACCTGTATAGATCACTGCATCCTTCTCTTCAGAAAAGAGGAAGTGCTGAATCGCCTGAAAATAGAGGTCAAATTTCACAGCCTCCACAGACTATGTATCCCCAATGATGCACCTAAAACAGTTATTTATACTTGTCTTATCGCAGTGTGAAACAAAATTTAATACATTACGAAATCAAGTGTAGAAACACTATTCCAGATCACATTTTAATAGAAAAAATCAGTGTTACATTGGTCAAAGTCACTATGGGCTCATTTTTCTCGCACTTACATCATTATCTGACCTTATCTTACATCAGTACAAAAACCTTCCCCTCACATCCGGAGTTTTCTTTGGGTTTTGATAGGATATTGCTCAAGATGGTATTTGCAGGATACGACTAAAAATTTCCCTTTCTGCTCTCAAAAATAAAGTTTGTGTTCCAGCTTCTAAATATGTGAATATAATAAAGGCTCTTAAAGGCTCCTATTCTACAAAGTCTCCTAAAGAGTAGCTAACTGTGATGGACGAGCAATCAAAACTCTGGAAGCTACCACAAAAACTTGCTTCAATACTTCGGTCTCCGTGAAGCTTCAGTAAAACTTGATTGTAAGTCAAAAAATAGAATGTTAAAGGCAATCAGTCTCTTCTCATTCCCTGCGCAATCCGTCTCAGTTAAATAATATGATCAATGGACTTTGATGCAGTTACAGGAAACAGAATATAAGGATCAACCTATATTCTTGCCTTGGATTCTGGAGTTCTTAATAGTTTGTTCTAACTTCGATTGAAGCGAAAGGAAGATGAAACTGATACAATTTTCAAGCCAAGAACAGCCTCAGCATAAAAAGTAACTGCTACACAGTAGGGAAAAGTCTCGATTTTATACATGAGATCCATTCATAATGCACCCCCCCCCCCCATAGTTTAGTTTAAATGGTATTGTCTTATAACTGCCAATTGCCTATAAATTGCCAACTAGGCTTCCTCCACGGGGATCAGAAGTCAGAGATTCCGTGTTTGCCATTTGCCCAAAATGGCCGCTCACCGGTCGACTATTGCTAATTGTTGTGGTTCCGCCATCATAGTTTGACATTTTTGGACTTGTCTCCTTCAGATATTTTGAGGTGGCTAAGTTTTGTTTTGAAAATGCGATACATTAAGTGAAATATGCTACCATAATCAAAAGTATTTAGCCGTTGATTATCAACGGAGTTTTCGCATCACTCGCGATACTTCTATACATGTATAAACTCTGTGTCCACTTAGCCACTTTACTGGTGGGGATCTCCTTGAAAATATACTTTTTTACGGTTATTGTCGGATTTCCATAGACTGTAATAAATTAAATACCAATATAAGTGCAGGGAAATCACCAGTTTACACTCGTAAAATTTTGTTTTCTGCCTAGCTGGCTGTAAAACGCAACTATGGTGTTTGATGATAATTTTCCCTGGGAAAAGATGTTTGAGATATAAATTCGCGATGCCTATCATTGAAGTAAGAAAAAAATGTTTAGAGTGTGGGTTCCATAGTTTATTTTAATGTATTTACAAGTTATGACAAAAAGTTTCACCACATAGTAAGCATTGACCCTTATGGGATTGTCAATTTATTGGTCAACGTAGGCGTGGCTAATCCTACCCAAGCACATCCATTCCTGCCACACCTCGCTCCGCGCTCGGAAGCAGTGGTGCCACCTCCAGTATATTATAACCTCCTTGGTCAAGTGTTTGAATCGTCATTTTCCTTAAGATGGTTTGTACTACTCGCTGTTGAGTTTTTTTCAAATAAATTGCTTCGCTGATATATACGCAACGAAAACGCATGAGTGCTAATGAAGTATGATAAAGCCACCCGTACAATGCAGAGAAGAATTTCAAAGAATTCGGCGATACAAAATAAATTGCCAACTTTCCTAGTGATACTCGGTGTTGAGCTATTTGGCATTAGTTGCCTAGTTGATTTTTCTATTAGGTTTGCTCGTCTTTTGTGGAATTTTCCTTCTTTTGTGCCACCGACAGGTGGAAAACGTTCTTTTCCTTGACAAAGTGAACGTTAGTAACCCCCGGTTTGAGAATGCCGAGCCATATTTTATCGAGATACATAACATTCTGAACGAAGGAAGAATTTGATTTAAAATCTCAAACAGTTTTGAATGCTCAAACCCCTAAATTTATTGCAGACGGAAGGAAATTTAGGTGCAGTATACACTCCATAAAATTGATCAGCGTATTCCATTTCCCAGGATTTTCTTCAAATCGAGGAAGTTTTGCCCATTCAATTACATTAAAGCAGGCTTAGAGACCGCTCTGCCTAAAGCCCCATTCGGTATTTCCGAGGGTTTTTGATAACTAATGAGAGTTTTTCATAAATACTGGTCTATTAATTCAATGCCTAAGCGATATCAAAACACGCTATCATTAACGGCGTACTGGTTCGAAAATTTACAGTAAGCGTCCTTTTAAAGGTAGTGCGATGGAGTATGTTGTTCATTCAAAATTATAACCGAGCAAAAGGAAAAAGTATTCGGAGGTGAGTAAGGGATTTTGATACTGAACATAATTCAATCGAAAAGTTTTCCTAACAACGCTCTCCAAAATTGATTTACCTCAGAATGTAGCTCCCTAAAGTAACTTTGATAATGCTTCACTCGATCAAGTGTAAAAACTAACTCCTTCTTCCTTTTTTTTACTGACTATTTCCACCCTAGTCCATTGTCTTAGCACAAACGTTACTTATCTAAAGATATATCTTCTCCGCCATACCCACCAAAGTTATGAGACAATAATCTGTATACGGGTACGAACGAATTCATGTATTAGTTGTAAGTAAGGAGCTACCTTGCGGAGCTAATTAATCCTCACTTTCCCAGAGACTTGTCTAACTTCCTGTTAACTGTCAAAACATGTTTCCATCTGTAACCAATCATCAAACGCATTTCCAAGCCATGATCATATTTCTCCATCGACAATTATTACAAGTCAATGTCTGATCATGTCAAACAAATTTTTGTATTAAAATCATCATATTGAGCACGGAAGACATGTTAGAACCTTTTAAGTCCCTTTCGGAATATCACTGGAGTTGAGAAAGGATCTTCATTTCATGCCTTAAAATTTAATTAATGACATTGAGACCAAAAATAACGATTTCCATATCAAACTTCTTAACAAGATAAAATGACATCAATCACATATTTTATAACATCGGTAAACCGATAACGTTGTTCACATACACACTTGGAGTATAAAGGTGTCAATATTCATGTGAAAGTGTCAGCAGTGCTCAATCAAATTGCTCGGATTAGTTCATCAGGCGCTCTTTGCCCAAGGCACGTGTGAGACAAACCTCGTGCGTACGGCACTGTCTCAAAGGATGCTCTCTGAACACGATCCGGACCGTAATAAAGTAATTACTCAAGATAGATAGGATTTGCTGGAGGCAGCAAATATGTGTGAAAGAGAATATCTACTTCGCCAATGGCACTGTGGTCGCGGAACGTTGCTAAAGAAACCTTAGGGAGAGAGATAGAGGCAAGCGATGGCGTGAACTCGTGGGCGGCGGCTGCGAAATCACAATTTTGTATCTTTTTTTCGCTCATTTTTTCCCCGCGAGATAACGCGATGGTACTACCGTAGCCCTGCTCCCCCTAGAGGCGTTCAAAAATATCGCCTCCTCAAGGGGAACATGGCTAAAAGAAGGAAAAAATGAAGAAAAAACTTACCATCTCACACCCCCTCCCTTTCATTCACTCACACACACACACCGTGCGACTAACAAGCAGATGCAGGAGATGGCTCGCCCTTACGGGACGCTTTCAAAACCCGAGGATGCCCACTCACTCACTCGGTGAGGGTGTGTATGTATACACGGCAGGATAAGAGGGTGGCTGGAGGAGGAGAAGGGCATTCTGGGCAGAGGCAAGGACATATTCCGCGCACCCTTGGGCTCCCACCTTCTTTCTCACACTATCCGTCTCCATCACACGGGTTTTCTGGGGATTGGGAAAGGAGACAGTGCCCAGTCCGACCGGAGGGTAAGAATAAGTGATGATGATAATATGCTTTTCACTATGCCAAAAATTACATAGACTGATTGAACTCTTATAACCAATAAAGATTATTACACTTTGAAATTATGTTTGTTAATTTTATTGATGTGGTGGTAAGGTGACGTGGAGCATTGTGGCCCTCTGGACGATGTGAAATTGATGTTTGGCCCTTGCTTTAAAAAAGGTTAAAGACCCCTGGCTTACAGGGTTTGATTGATATCAGTTATAGAAATGCCCACATACATATAATGAAGGGTTTAGAAATCCCAGTGAGTACATATACATGAGCACAATATAAAAAGATCGTATCGATGTGGAAAAAGTGAACGATATTTATAAGAATTGAAGAATACATTAATGGAAGAATGAATGAGTCTTTGCTCCTTGCGAAATAAATCCAGCTGAGTTCCATACGCTCTTCAGTGATGCCTCAAGCTGCCTTTGCTCCCTCCCTAGTTTCAAAAACATGAGTGTGCTGTTATTGATATGCACTCTTTGAATAAATTAAGTGAATTCAAATGTTTGGTTCTAATTAGGGTTTTATCATGCTCACAGTTTCAATATCTTAAGTTACAGAGTGACAAGAAAGCCAAGTATTAATCTGCATGTGAGAATAATTCAATTACTCGGCAATTAAAACTATATAAATTTTCCTAAATTATTTGAGCACCGTATGCATTGGCGTTTTAACAAGATTTCAATGGGGTAACCGAGGTTTCAGGAGCAAAATATTTTTCTTTAAAAAAGAATATCTGAAAGTATCTCCAAGAAAATCTAAATATTTATCCTAAATCTTTGCCTAAATAAATAATATTTAATGTTATTGGCAGTCTTAGCCATTAATAAATTCTTCAAGAACTGAAATGCGGAGAAACCAATCACATACTTAGTAGTTATAGATATCATGATATTATTTTGACAATACTAAGAGGACTAACAGCGGTTAAATCCTTCACATTTCCAGATTTTTATTTTTCGATTGTATAACTGAATGAAATAAAACTAACTCTATGAAAAAAATAATCGCTGATTTATAAATTTAGCTTATAACTAAACTCTCCGGATTAATTATAATATTTTTCACCGTCGATTACTCTTATGTCAACAAAATAAATATTCGTGCTACTTGCCTATCTGAGTTCGAGCATCATTTAAGGATCTAATGGGTGGAAATTGCTCGTTCACGACATCAGTGAACCAGTCAAACTTATCGTTATAATAAAACTGCACGATCACTCCCGAGGTCACGATAACTGAGATTCGCAAATGGATTCGCCGTCGTTGATTCCAACCCCTATCTGTGACGCATAGTCACCCAACCGTGAGTTCCAGTGCCTGGAATGGCTATAATGGAAATGATTCTCCAGCAGATTACCTTCACGCGTATTATCATTCTTATGGCTTAGAGATTAAAAACGAAGGGACGTAAAATTTAAACGAATCCTTCCCAGGGGAAGCTTACCCGCCGTTGTTCCCTTACTCTACTCTTAGGGGTCATTTTTAAAGATAGGAGTGGGACAAGAGCGTCCGCATTGTCCTTCCGCTCCAGTTAGCAAAGTAATCTTTATCCTTCCCCCTTTCCACCCGCACCTGATGAAGTTGCGCTCTTAAAGCTCTGCTCGGGACTTATAACGCGACTAGTGTGAGACGAGGTACCAGAAGGGTTTTTACACGGTGTGTATAGCCGCGGGGAGGTGGGGAATTTCGCCAAATACCACAAGACACTCGCGTCCGAGATGTGTACATTGAGCTGCAACAGGATTTCTGGGGTCTAAAGTGAATTTCGAGGGAGTTATGTTTACTGACTAGAGTTAAACCGAGTTTTGGGAGGCGCTGGGTTATACTAACGAGAGCCCAACAATAGCCAGCAAATATTAGTGTTACCCAAGATCTTGAGAGATATCCAATATACAACTCGAGAGTCACAAATTATCTTGCTGATGTGAAAATTTGAAACCAGTCCAGTTATGACATGACTTAAATCTTAAAATTAAACCGATTTATTGTGCTTGGGGTGTAACGAACAAAAGGTGAACACCAGTCAAAATCATATAAGTATGGTGCATGTGTTTCTTTAATCTGGTGAAATCTAGTTTAAACTCAAAAGGGCATTGAGAGTTTCTGAAATTTAGAGAGCAAAATTCATAATTGATATTATATAAGCTTGAGCTGGAAAGCGGTAACTTTAGATGGGAATCATATGCATCAATTTTCATTATTGGCAATGGTGTTTATTTACCTACCATGGAGCTATTGCGATTTAATAACAAAAAATGTCCCAAATAATTATTTACTTGACCAAATGTATTAAAAGAGAAATTAAACTAAAACACAAAATAGAGCAAAGAAGCTGAGAGCCTAAAATGGATAAAACTTGCATTATTTTGTTGACGCTCTCACGTGAATTTTATTCACTGAGAGTGAATATGATAACCCTACGGTACCATTTAGTAGGGATAAAATCGCTCTCCATTTTAACTATCACTACATTTTTTTTTCAAAGAAGAACTCTACATGAACTAGCATCATTTTTGGCATGACCAATGCCCTTGCATCGGAAATTTAAGGCTAGCGCATGAATAGTAGGAATATTGAGATGTCATCAATGTATTCTAAGCAAATAATATTCTTCGATTTTCAAAAGCTAGTATACAGTACAATTACCTAATCATTTAACTATCTGTTTTAGGGGATCACATACCCATCAAAGCCAATATTCTCAAAATCTCAATGAGGTAAGCGAGTTTGCCACCTGGAAATTTAATACTGTGGTTAATTTTTCACTCAAATCAAAGTTCCGGAAATTTTTATCATGGATATTTTTAGCACTTATACGCATAATCAACACTCACTAATGCAAAAGAGTGAGAAATATTGCCTCTCTTATAGCAGGCTAGTAGTTTCGGGATACAGAAAGCTATTTTGTAAAGGATAGGCATGAAGGATTGACGCGATCAATTCTATATTTTTGTTTCCTCAGAACACTAGAACGTCAAAGGGCAAGTCCACCTTTCTTTTCAGCCAATAAGTACACTGTATAAATATCGGTTACGATTTCGCAGCCATTCAAAAAGGAACCTTGTGTAGGCTTCCGCGATCCGCTCAATAACAAAGTACTCCGCATACCTACGTTACACCTTTCGTTAAAAAAAAGTGCTGAAACTTTTTGGGCTCTCCCCTTTAGAGGGTGCACTGTTGACGGGTGATCATAGAGTCCGGCTACCGACCGCTTCAAAACCAGGAACTGTAAACAGCCAATGGACCAGCCCAAATCAATTCCTCAGTGCGAGACGGCAAAAAGAAAAAAGGTGAAACCCCCACTCCAAGCTGTATGCGTGCAATTCACGTATTTTTGTCCTCAGCTTTCCAAAATAACTTTTATAATGTCTATAGACGATTTTTTTCTACTAGAAAGACATTGCCAACAAAACCCTTACTTAATTAAACAAAGTAATTAAACGCAAATTCGGTTAAGTATTTATGAGTGACTCTTACCCAGGACATACCTTGGGGAGATCACATTGAGGAAATTTGAGGGTAGAGAAATCGTCAATTAGGATTTATTAAAAGAATACTTGGAAATGCGATGAAAAAGTAAAAAAAAAACTCATAATGCTCTCGTGAGAACTCAATTGGAGTACGCCACCTGTGTATTAAGATTTGTTAACAATTACCACGATAAATATAATAATGTAAATTAATAAATTAGAAATATAGAATGGTAAATTCTAACCGATCGAAGGAAAAAATTAGACAAAATCTTCTTCGGAGATTTTTGGTAAAATACCTTTTGTGTGCGCTCAAGATGTTTTGAGAGAGCCTTATTTTATGGCATAAACGATCACAAGGATAAGATGAGGGAAATTTACTGCAGAATCGATGGATTTAAGATGTTTTACCGCGTACAATAAAGGGACCATAATTACTGCGATACCTTAGCTCCAGGATAGCTTGAATCAGGCTGGGTAAAATAGGTTTTGCATGTACGGTTAATATCATACAAATATTTGTAAATACTACTTAGCTATCTGCATGCAATTTTTGGCGTGTTGTAAATCATGCATGATGTAAATCATTCACTACGCTATCTTTTCATATTATAATCCTAGCTGATAGTTTTAGTTGCATGGTAGCATTTTTGTGTCCATAGCACTCTCCTAGTTTCTGATCTGGCCGCATCTCGCTGTCCTGTGCACTTGGCGTGTGCCCGGCAAGCGAGCATATTTCTGGCTAAGGCTAGGATGAGTGCTGCGTTCCTGGTGTGGAATCACCCCGTTTCACAGACCCAGGTGGTGGCTTGCACGATACCTCGTTCATGTATATAGAATAACCTTCGGATCGAAACCCAATGCGAGACAAGTGCACTTCATTCCATCTCTGGTTGAAAACATAAATACAATCGCTTAAGATTTGTTGTTAACATATGTCATACGTGAATGATATTTTTTTAGATCTAAATGCGAAATTCTCATTTCGATAAATTGTGTCGGGGGGTATACTGCTTCCATTCGAGATTGGAACCACAGAACCCTCTATTCTCATCCTGAAATTTCATCCTTTAAAAAGGGGACGCCGAGCCAAAAGGCAATAACATAAGAAGGAAGAGCGTTTTTGAGCATTTCTTTTCTCACCCTCACGAAAACGGACGCGCGCTCAACCTCAATCTGCCTCGAAAGAGAGCGCGTTATCCGGGATAAAAGCCTTTGTCCCCTCCTTGTCGTAAATATCTCTTCTCTCTCCGCACTATCGCAGGCGATAATCGCTTCACCGCAGTCTAGCATCTCCACCCCATCATATTTCCGAACGCTTGGGGGTCTATCCACGGAGAAAATTCCCACCGCCTTTCCGAGACGCTAAATTTACTTCCATTCTCGTCAACAATCCAGTCACCCACTCTCTTCCCGCTTTATAAGACGTTGGCAGCCCGTATGCATGATAACATTCAGAGAAGAAAAAGAGAGTATTTCAGAATGACACGTTTTGAAACAGGTTTCTCTAAAGGATAGGATTTTAAAAAGAGGATGGGCGAAAGGGTTGAAATTTTTGGATAAATAAATTCATTTATTGTTTAAGGATTCTGAACTCCGTCAGAACATAGAGTTAAATTGCAAGATGTGCGTTGACAATAGACATAGGGTTAAAAAAGGTATCAGATAACAATATGATAAAATTGAATTTCTTTTCTAAAACTATATGAGCATAAAAAGGATTTGCATAGAGGATTTACATGACCAGTTCTGTCAACAAGAAATTCTCTTCCTTTGTCTTTTTAGAATAAAGGAACGTTAAAGGGTAACCAACCCTCCCTTTTCAGCCAATAAGCACATCACATATACGTTTGCGAAGATTTTGCAGTAATTTACTAAGGTATTCCGCACACCGAAGTGCACATAGTTCAACAAACCGCGCCTAAATATTTAGGTTCTTTAATATAGAGGGAGCAAGGCGGTCGAGTGAGTATATAAGTTAAATTCTAGCCCGATGACAGAAATATTTGTTGCCTTATAAGGGGTTCCTCGAAATAAAAGAGCTCCACAAGCGAGGACTCACTCGCTTTCTTAGTGATACAAACTGAAGGTGGGAAAGAATAGGTGGGGTAGAGCTCAAGCAATAAGATAAAGGAGCCAATTTGTTTCCCTGGGCTCCCTCTCCTTAAGGATTTTTGTATTGACGTGTCAAAGGGCTTCGCCCGGAATATGAACCCGGGCCCATCGGTCAGCAGGCCAACCTCTCACCACACTCTCCAAAGGAAGTCCAAGCGCCGCGAGTAATTAGCGATTAACATTGCATAATTATCATCACGTATATACCTAAATACGCAAACATAATAACTCTTTTGTGATTCTCCACCACTCAGAAAGAGGGCGAATTATGAAAGAATAAATGGCAGGGAACAATAACCTTCACTAAAAGCATTAACCACGATTTTATGGAGCGTAACGATGTTTTTAGTATTCCCGTTACCCTTGATGCAGTCCCTTCACCACCCGTTTTCAATCTCTACCATCTACTAATCTAATCATATCTATTACTAGCTACTACCTCTATATCTACTACTATTATAAGGAGCAGGACTAAGCTATTACCAAAGTTTTGTATATTTCTATTCTTTTACATTTCCATGCAGGTAGAAATCACTCTCATGCTAGCGGATGGTAGTCTATTGAATGGATATCTGCGGCTCTCCTAAGATACCAGCATATACGGAGTGCTAATGAATGTGAAGCTACCATAACCTAATAGCGAAACAAATAACTAAACCATTTCTTATATTTAAGAGAGTAGAGGACGGGAAACAAAGTCTTATTTTCTTCCAAAAAAAACTTATTGATAAATCACCAATACAGATCAAGTCATGAAGGATTTAAGAGAATGAATATATAAAGAATATTCATGTATTAGGTAATACGAGAATTTAGCGAGGATCAATGTTATATCAACCTCGCCATTGTTGACTTATGATGATGATACGTTGATAAGCAAAATGTGCATTTGCTTAAGGAGTACAATTTTTTGTATACGTGGCGTACTTTCTGCAAATTCAATATTGTATTACCAGCCGTAGCATACAGCATAGCATAAGAGGAGTGCACTTTCGCGATAACAAGGCACCATACTATCCGCTGGCGCTACCCTTTTCCCCCTTTATCCAGCCTTATCCATCCTCTCCAATATCTCTTTTCGATACCCTCCGTTTACCCTCCTCCTCGGGATGAAATCCTCACCAAACTTTCCGCTTCCATTAGCGAGTCCAGACTCGGGCTCCTGCCCATAATCTCACGCAAGTCCGTAACGCGGGACTTCCTTGCCCATCATCTAGCTCACGCCGCCGTAACGAAGCCGTATAAAGTCTTCCTCCTTACCCTTGTTCATCTCGCAACCCTCTCGCCCTAAACTTGAGAGATAGAGGGAGGAGTTAAGTTGCCCCACGACCTGCCACCCCTTCACGGCCTTCCGCAAAGAGTAGATCCACCCTCGACGAAGCTCCTTTCACGGAAAGAATTTACCTGAATGAGGAGAGATGAACGAAAAAGGAACCTCGACGCCCATTAGTCGAAGGAGGTTCTCTCACGTGAACGTTTTCTTCATCTTTCTTTCGGAGAGGAAGGATTTATTTTTTTTTCCGCAAAATAAATCAATCAATCGCACGGCCACACAAATAAAAATAACCACACGCCATCGGACCATATGAAATTAACGGTGATACAACTGAAGAAACACTTTGCTATCGACGAAGTGTGCATACCTAATAGAGCAAAGCGAAAAGAATAGGCTGCAATGACTTTTATATGACTTTCAGTAAGCATTTACTCTTTCAAGCGATCAATCGATCGCAAAAAGTTCGCGGTCACAAACAAAAATAATTACACGCTACCGAACTAAATCAAATTAATATAAATAAAACAGAGGAAGCATTTTCCACCGACGAAGTATGCATACCTAATACAGAGAATTGAAATGAATAGACTACAATGACTTTTACCATTCTTCATCTGCATGTACATAATACCCCGCAAGCCGCCTAAAAGGTGTGTGGCAGGGGGTGTTAGGACACCAGCCGCTTACAGCTAAAAGAAAATGAAGAGCTCTAACGAAGTTGGGACAAGCGTTTATTAAAGTCCTTTATGGTTCGGGGGAAAAACGAATTCCCATATCTATCCGTTCGGCAAAACATCTCTCTTAATTGATCGCTTCTATCGGACCTGGAAATATAGTGTGGCTCTAATATTATGTTCTCTGTGTCGCTCTTAAAGATGTCAATTCTCAATTGTTCAAGCAATCTAAGCCTAGCGCGCAGCCTCCGAGTCTCCAACGGCTCCCAGCCTAATTCGCTTAATATCTGAGTAACACTGTCTGTACGCCCGTAGCAGTTTTTGACGAAACGCGCAGCCTTCCTTTGTATTTTATTCAGTTCGCGGATTAAGTCTTTCTGCACCGGATCCCATACGCTCGCTGCATATTCAAGGTGCGGTCGGACGACAGCGAAATAGCACCTTTCTTTTACTTTCTCATCCGAAAATCTTCCCACAATACGCTTGACGAATCCTAATTCCTTCAGGGCTATACCGCAAATATTCTTATATGTATTCCCCTCGTGATGTTCGATGTTATCGTAACTCCCAGGTACTTCACTTCGTCTGTTGCCTTTATGTTGATACCAGCCACTGCATAAACATGGTTAGAGTTGGACGAATTCCGCAAGAAATGTACCGCCATGCATTTGCTCAGATTAAGTTCGAGTACCCACTCTTGGCTCCACAAATGAACGTTGTTTAAGTAAGATGATAGAATTTCATAATCAGAGTGATCACTAATTTCGCGATAGATGACAGCGTCGTCAGCAAATAAACGTATTTTACTGCTAATGCGGGAGTAGAGATCATTAATGTATATAATTAAGAACAGGGGGCCGATTACGCTTCCTTGTGGAACACCTGATGCAACTTTTACAACATCGGAGCTAATTCCGTCTAGAACTACTTTTTGTTTACAATCTCTGAGAAAGCCGCGTATCCAGTTTACAACTGTTTCGTTTAATCAGCATGACTGTAATTTGTATAAAAGTTCTTTGTGAGGTACAGTGTCGAAAGCTTCCTTAAAATCTAGAAATAGTGCGTCAACTTGTCTTTTCGATTCACCAGATTTTATAACGTCGTGAATAAAGAGCGCGAGCTGTGTTTTGCATGATCTACCTTTTCGGAATCCGTGCTGACAGTCATGGAGGAAGTTACGTCTGTCCAAGAAAGTCATGATATTGCTAACGATGATATGCTAAAGTATCTTGCCTATCATCGATGTTAATGAAATCGGACGGTAGTTGCCTGGGTCATGTCTGATTCCCTTTTTGAGAATGGGTGTATCGCTTGCAATTTTCCAGTCTAGCGGTGCCATTATAGAGAACATACCGAGCTTACGCCCAGAGCATAGACATCATAATTGTTATTCCCATTTGTGTGATACCTATTTAACGAAACAGCAAAACCTATTCCCAAATAAAAGCTACATTAAAAAATTCTCAAAAAAATCACTTCTAATTAAAACCCGATCGAAATTGTTACCTTACGAAAACAATATTTCGATTCGCCCATGGCGTTGGTAATTTCTTATTGTTTTATAATTATCAAGTATGTTCACTTAACGGAGGTCAAAATAGAAAATATGAACGAAGAATGAAAAGTGAATCTTATCAAATTAATAAAAATACGAATAACGATGTTATTTGCCTGTGCCGCGAAAATGATGGCTAAAAAGCAACCATTTACATTTCAAACCCATTCACCGTTCACCAGCGGTGAGTAATGAGGGCAAATCACCCTGCAATGGAGTTTGAATTCAATTTCTAAGCAGAATTGTACAATCGAACTCTGAAGTAATCTAGTAAAAGATATTTGCATTCTAGATTGACTCATTGAAGATCCTAAGGGACATTAAGAAACACGCCGCGAAGAAGTGATAACGACGACAGTGTCAACCTGAAATGAGTCTTGGAAAATAGCCAGTAAATGCCTCCATCCCAGCAGCAACGGAAGTACCTACTTTGACGTGGGTCCCAACAATTACTCTCATTACGCGTCAGTTCCTATTCTCAACTCGTCTTGCGTCACGTCACCCATCGGGCGCCCAAATCACCAACCGAAGATCTCCTACAAACTTCAATGAAACGGCTTTCAAGGGCCGTCAATTACAGCAAGCACTGAAAGCTACGGCAACTTCGTTTGCGTGTCACGTGGTGTCACTTTCAACCTACGTGTAGTTGTCACAGTTACGAGAACTTCTCGCTGAGTTGACTTACTTCAGAGTAAAAAGAGTTGAGGCAAAGTCGTGAAAAGTTTTCCACAAATTCTTCACAGAATATTATCTTGGATATTGCATGCAGCCTCGAGAAATTCTCAAGATTGTGCAATTTATATCATATAGGACTGTAATCAAGAGTCATTGAGCATGGCCCATTTCGGATGCTTGCGGCCAATAAAACATGAAATAAAGAAATGATTGATATTCTCCATTTCTGTAATACTCAGGATTCAATCACTAGTACTATGTAGATTATTTTCTGAAATAAAATTTCTCAGACATAAATAAAACCCTAAGCGATCGTCTAAGTGACAAATTGGTTGCCTCTTTCTATAAGTTTATTTCCACTGTATAAAATGCCAATATATATTATATTTCATTCTTTAAAAAAAATAGTCTATTATTAACCGCGATGGAGAAAAAAATCTAACTCTACTTATACTAGAGAACTTAGACCCTATGAAGATTCTTCCGTTTCCAAAATTCAAATACCAATTTAATAATTCGTTAAATATCATAAAAATACGTTTTCCGGAACATAAAAACCAAAAGGATATTGAAATACCAATCTTGATGGCAAGTAACATATTTGGAAAACGTATAATTAATTGGCAAATTGTTCATACGTGGATATACATATTTGGGCAAATAGTAACAAATCTTCATTAATAAGCCACGAAGAGAAATTTAACTAACGCCCACGAGAATTGAAACAGTGGTCAAGAATAACATTCCTTGCAGACTTCTAAATATCTTGAACCAGTATTTCTTCCGCAGAGTCTGGCCAGTAATCACTTACCTATGGGCCATTAGTATATAATCATACATATTGTCCATATATAAAACATCTGATCAGCATTAAGCCATTATTTTTATCCCATATTTGGGATGTCATAGTTGAATTTAGAATTAACAGTATACACAAGTTACTGCGGTTATATGATATTAATGATGTACTTACTGTAAAGTCTGCATAGGCTTCAAGCAGTATCCGTTCCAATCAGAAAACAATTCAACAAGCTAAAAAACGCATCGTCATTCTGAAGCTGCCTTAATTTTACTTTATATGAAGATATATCTAAATAAGTTTTTCAAAACATCACTTAAAGTATTTTATCTTACAAAATACTATATTTCGAATAGTTTTTTTGTCGTCCCTACTATCCCTGGAGTTGAATGTATCCGTTACATATTTTTCCCTGATGCTTCTGAGTGCATCACCTCTCTCATTCAGGATTTCTGAAGTTCTTTTTAACTACTTCGGACTTGGATATATTTGGCGTCATCACACTTCTTCGCTTACACCGCGTACCATATCAATTTCATTTATTGCCTCAACCTTACCTTAACTAATAACCTAATTTATTCATTCAATTATTTTCTCACATAAGGTATAACGATACAGTAAAAATTCATAAGTTTAGCTAGCAGAAACATAAGGAAAACACAGCTGGAATCCATCAAGAAAATTTTAAAACATGCATGTAATACCTAGGTGGATAGGAGAAGGCCAAGTTTTGATTCATCAACGCCTTATATTTTAAACACTTTTAAAGCCACAGCTCGTCTTATTAGAATAAAAAATATCGTCTACTCATGACGGAAAATACGACGTGCTTCTTCCGGCTCTTAATAGTGATAAATAATATTCAAATAACTCGAGATCTATTGAGCCACACAGTATTAAAGAAGAGATTCACAATAATATATTACCATATGAAATCGTTTCCACCAAATGCGTCAAATTTAATGGAAATAAAAACATAAAGGTACGTGCATGCATTGGATGTACTACAGTATGCTCTAATTAACGCTTACTTGGAGATTGGAACCGGTTTTAAATTTCCAACGCTATCTATAATACCAGAAATTATATTATGTCTAGAGCACTAATGGGTTTCTTATGTAGGACGCTGACTGGAACCGGATAGGATTATCAGGAATATACGAGGAAGAAGAGAAGACTAGTATTCTCATTAGTCTCCTACGAACAAAAGGTAACCTTCATTTTCGTTAAAATTTTAATATTTACTGGAAGGATAAATAAACTTTTAATGATTCTTGTGAGGTAGACTTGAAACCCTAGTTATTTACTAGAAGATTCAAGTTTTGAACATGAGAGATAATGAGATTCTGAAACGCAGATTATTATCAGTAATTTAATCCAGTGATCAACACGGAAATATGATGTTAAATTCCTAGCCTCGGAGGACGATTTATATGTTCCACAGCTTAATATCCTAAACGTAGAGGGAGATCAGCGCTCTCTTCTTTATTCCGTCGTCGAGTTTACCAATTAAGAAAATTGTTTACCAGAATAGAAAGACTTGAAGTAACCCATATTTTTCAAATGTATATACAGCCGGTAAGCTATCCAAGTTATTTATGACGGAGTGACGCTCAAAATTTCCTGAAACTTTAAACTGATTTTTCACATGAAATTTGCCTCTTGAGGTATTTCACAATTTGCAAGCGGAGTTTAAGATAAGTACATATAAGACAAGAACAGATAAAGTTTCATGGATAAAAACAAAGCTTTGATAAAATTAATCCATTTATTTCATGTTTACTTCGCCAACAATTTTCATTAGTGACAGCGAACCTAAATCCTATTGACCAGAAATGACAAAGAATCGTCGTACTTATTGTAGAAAATGTTTGGGTACACTAAAAAGTTCATGTTACCTACTTCGTATGCGATGTGACCACTACTTATCCCATCCAGTAGAATACACTTGTATTGAGCTCATTAATGATTCAAAGTAGTGTCTTCACATTAAAAAAAAAGTAAAACAAATAACACTTTCTCCAGTAAGGGATTAGCGGTGTAGAAACGAATGGGCATTGGGTAGGGGTCTTGGCCCGGTGTACCCGAAAAAAAGGATCAGGGAAACCATGGCTACATGGGGTGCCGGGATAAGCCAGGGAAGAGACACATTTTCCCGCAGAGTCCTCCCACAAATCTCAATTTACGGGCAGGCAAACCGAGCGGCAATTCACGGGAAACAATTTTCACCCCCGGGATAGCTGGAAGTGGTTGCCGAAATCCAGGAGTGGTTCTACCTCCTAAGATATCGAGGAAAAATATCCGGTATGGAAAGATGTGCCGTAAAGCCACCAATACTAAAGGCCACTATACACGGTGAATGATCATGATGAATGATCGGGTGATCATGCGAGCGAAATAGAACATGTTCTAATTTTCACTGAATGATTATGCGTATGACGGTTCGTTCGCGAATTTTTCCTTTACAGCCGTTTTACTTGCACAATCTGACGTGTGTGCGAAGGCGCAGTCAAAATTGCGACGTGTAAAGCGGTGAATTGCTAGAACACATGCGAGAATGCGTGGATGTGAGTTGGCTAAATAGCCCCTATTCTAATTTCGTTCATGCATTCGCGCAATTCCACGCCATTTTAAAAAATAATGCAGTTCTAACCTGCGCAATTCCGTGCCCCGTGTAAAACGGCCTTTATACACGGCGAATGATATCATTCGCATGATCATTCACCGTATATAGCGGCCTTAAGACCTCCTTTTCTCACAGCATAATAATACAAAATTTACACTTCTTCAGCGAAAATTTACCCAAACATATTAATCACTGCATAAATTGTTAAATTTATTTTTGTTTACTAATATTGCTCCATGTTCCCCGAGAAATCAAAACCAACACTTATCAAAATATTATTGTGAAACACACCATTCCAATTTGTACAATTTATTCCCCTCAATTTGGATAATTATGATACTTGACCACATTTTTATGACGTGCTTCAATGGGTAAGAAATGTTTCCGCAGCTCTTTCGTTTTGGATCACAAGTCTTGAAGCGTTATTCTTCTTATTTGACGTCGAGTAATCCAACTCACAAATACACTTCATAACGTCGCTGTGAAACTTGTATTCCGATGTCAACGGCAGATGATGTCGCTATTCCCTCTCGATTACAGCCACTTCACCTAAATCGCGGAGCCACACTCAACGCCGACTCATAAAAGGTTTTCCGTAGGAGCAGAACCAACATTTGTCGAGAAGCGACAGTCAGCGAAATTCGAATAACTCCATCGCGCTCCACTCCGCATTACGGATGGAGACTTGCTCTCGTAATCCTTAAGGGCTCAGACTCTCTGCGACGAGTTGATGCAAATGTATGCAAAGGTGTGCGGATTATTCGCAGTCGGCAAAATTCTACCGCACGCAGAAGATACACTAAGCGGCGTGTGGGCGATTCCGGTTGCCGACCTCATCGACCTTACTGAATATACGCAGAGGCTGGAACCACAACTCATTTTCAAAGGTTTCGTGACAGACACACCAATCAATACATCCAAATTCTGAAGATGGAATAAACGCCAAAAAGCGATAGATATGTATTAAATTGAATATATTTCTGATTCTAGGTAGCCCTCGAAATGTTATTTGCTTTAAATGAGGGAATGAGAAGCCAAGGGGAGTATGTGATTTTTTTCTAAGCAAAGTTAGGCACAGAAATTGATAGAGGAAATATACAAAAACTTGGAGGCAAAGGGATACGAGTGACTCTCTGTTCTGAGCTAACTCCTCCAGAATATTAATTTTTTATGCCCTACTAGGGATGCCATACGCATAATACTTTGAAAGAATTAAATATCCTCATGCCGTTAATGGGGCTCTAAAGGGCTAAAATGTGATTGTGGACATTAGTATTTGTGCAATTCAAGATTTAGATCCTGAACACAACATATCCGACGCAACGAGAGGCGTGAAGATAAAAATCAATAAAGTAGAGTGAAAGTACTGAACAAAAGTAATCAGTTAATATTCAAGCGCATGAAATGAGCAACCGTCATCTCTCATTAGTTCCCCGTATCCAGAGAGCTAATCAGGATATTTATGTAGTTATCTAGAACGCAGCAATCTCCGGATGCTACGATATATGACAGCATATCATTACAGCAACAAAATTTTATTAAATAATATCCGAAAAATGATACTACCCACCACAAAGCAATATTTTCCACTCACTATAAGTACGTATAACAATGCATAAATTTCTACGTTAAAATATCACACGTCCCGGATACGAAATGTTATCAGCATGCATATTTTCCTGTGACTACTGTATTTATTATATCCATATATGATATTTTTGATTCACTTTGATGCTGTTCTCTCCAAATTAAATGGCTAAAAAATTTAATAAAAGTTCAAAGACAATCTATGACCTAAAAGAGGAAACTAAAGGATATTGTGTAACTGAAGGATATCATAAATTTCTGTGAAACTGCGTTTCTTACGGATAAATGCTAGTGAGTAGGAGGCAAGAATATTTTATTTGAAATTGAATTGCATTGCGTATTGTACATTCAACTCTAGTTATTGAATATCTTGTTCACTATAAAAACGGGAAATATCATTACAATGAAAATTCCCAAAGAGCCTAAACTTAATGATCATAAAACTATGCAAAAATACAAATTCCCTGAGCAAAAACTAGCGATTACTTTTAAGAATGACTTGGCCTAATCTCAAAATTGGAGATGTTAAACGGAATATCTCAACGGATAGGTACCAATTTGATTCGAACCTGCCAGCTCCATGTAATATATCTACGGTTTATTCGAACTAGTAATAAAATGATTCCATTATCTCCAAGAAGACGTAATTTTCCACATGGGTAACTGAAAGTGAAATATGCTGAATCTATATCCTCGATTTCACGAACCGGGAAGCAAGATTTTGCGAGAATAAGACATCATAGTATAAGGATAAATCACGTTGTAGATGATGATAATGACACGAAAACTAATTTCGGATCAGTGTGCTCGAGTAATTACTGATCTCATTACTTAAAGGAATTCTCTTAATGCGCCAGGGAACGAAAAAAACTCCTTTAATGCCTTAAATGTCGAATTCATCTCCACCTGTTCCACAGCATAGGATCAAACCGCACCCTGATAGGATGAGCGAGCCACGGAATTAATCCACTGCTCATGAATATACAGTTTCCCAATCCGTCTTTCATCTCCAAACTCAACACCATCCATAAAAAAACTGTAGCTTATAGATTACCATAAAGCACTAATAAAAGTAGTGACGGATGTAAGGGCCAAGAGGACTGTGAAATAGTAGAAGGTCCTGAAACCATTATCTGTTTTTAAGTAAACATTTTTTGTGTCAAAAGCGGGCATGGGTTTTTTCACAAAATTCAGCCAAACACGACGCAAGCTTCCATCTTTGATCAAAAATATATTACCGCTGTTATGGACAAAAAATATGTCAATATATGGTGTCAAATTATACAGGTACACAACAGTATGAATGACGTCCCGAGACGATAATTGGCAGCCGTATTTCACACTTTAATCGATGTCAGATTGGATTAATATTTCGTCGTACGCAGCATTGTTAACGGCAGAGGTCTGCTCGCGGGACAAGCTGGTTCGCGGTCAGAATCCGATGACAGGGAAGTGGTGGTAGTCCCCACCTATCACAAAGCAGCACATCATGCTATTGCAGTCGAAGAGCTTGATTCAACGAGGGTTATAGACTTTCAACGCTTAACCTTTGAGGACCAATAGAAATGTTTGACAAGACAACGCTTTGAGGTTCAGCGCAACGTGGCTCAGCTTGTAAGCTATGATATCCTCACATCACTACAAGTAAGCGTGGCTGAATTCAATGGGACGGGCAGACTAAAATAAAATGAAAAATTAATAAAAATGGGAGCGCCAAAAGAGAGAATTTTAATTATGAAGAGAGGTCATAGTTTATATGGAATATGTTCTAGTATAATAATAAATGTTCTAGCTGTACTAAAAAACCAAAACCTGAGGAGGAGAAGGACTTCTTTTATCTTGGTAGCCGAGTGACAGGCGAATGTCGATGCTGAAAGGATATAGCCTAAGCAAAGAGGACTTATTTCAATAAGAGGGAACTACTCAGAGTTGGAAATACAAGTGTTGAATCGAAGAAGTATTTGGTGAGAATTTTCCTTTGATCATGCCTCATTATGGTAATGAGGAATAAACGATGATTGCAACTAAGAGTTCCTTGATGGAATATATTCAAAATGCGGCGTTACAGAAAATAATAAAGAAGGCAAATCGTTGGAGTAATGCGGAAGTATGAAAACGAGTCGGAGAGAAATATTTATCAATTGAAATACAGCCAATTTTCCAAAAATGATTTGAAATTACGACCGGTTTCACTACATCATCATATTACCTCAAGGTGACTTAATCTCAAAACATTTCAATGAAATACCATGTAGAATAAAAAAATGTTTTCACATGAAACCAAATGTAGATAATTCAAAATATATATAAATCGGTTGTGAGATTAAATCACTTGCGTAAAATTTCCAGTAATTTTTATTTCATTAATAAGCTATAATGTTACGAGATAAAGTCTGTTAACACTCCATGTAGAAAAGTAGTCTCTTGAAAACCTTGAGAACAAGATTGAATACATTAACTGGCCAAATCTTGAGGCATTCTGATCTAGTGGAAACGATAAATGAAGGCCAAGTGGAAGAAAATGCAATGCGGCAATGGAAGGTCTAGGACGAGATATGAGGAGAACTAAGAGAGGAGATTCGTCCAACCTGTCTCCAAATTGCAGGCGATTGATGGCGTTGATCGTGGTGGTATGTTTGTAAAACAAATCTATATGTATATATATAAAAGAAAGTCGAAAATCGTGTTATTTAGAACAATTATAACTCGAGAACGGCTCCACCGATTTTAATGATATTAGGTTCTTTGGATTCGTCTCAGCCCCGGATAACATATAGGGCATTAAAAAAAGGATAATTTCACACAAAAAATTCATCTCTTTCTTAGTGATATGTTTTTAGGAGTAAGTGACGCAACAACGAGTCATAAGTCGGTCCAAATTATAAATTAAATTATTTGTTTTGTTTTTACCAACGTAGTAACTGAACTTCTTAACTACATAACATTTTAATTGCTAAATATATTCAAAATATTGAAATTGTATTTAAAAAATTTAATCCGAGCTAATTGTAAGCCCAGCTCGAATGGGCACTTCACTACCGTGTTTGTAAACAAATCTCCAAGCAATTGTTGAAAATCGGTAATTTCTGTGTTCCTGTCCATTAATAAAGCAGTTTGATGTCATTTCCTCGGAATTTTTTGCAAATTCGTTTCTTCGAAGGTGAGCTCAACAAAGTGTTCCCGAAGAAAAGTGATCGCCACAAAAATCACAAATAATAATATAGGGTTATCATAAAAGAATGGTGTAGTTAAATAATTCTTAGTAAGGTAGTAGGGAGAGTGTAGCAGACATTTTTCAGAGCCTGCCCGATCCCTCTTTGAGTGCCTTGAGGAAGGCACTTCGAGCACTCCGTCCGTCTGAAGGAACGTTAAGACGTGGTCCCCTTTGGCGCCTTTCGCTAGGGGTAGGCTAATGTCGATACTTAGTTTGCCTCTTATCGAGCGACTAAGCAGCATATGAAAATTTATAAAATGTGTAAAAAAAACTGTTTGAGGCGAGAAATTGGAGAATTAAAAAAATTGAACTGTAGGTTATTCTGTTTTAATTAAAACGTTCAAAAATGCACCATTCTTTTGTGATAACGCAGGACATATAACCGTGATCTTCATTCGGTAACAAAGAAATAACAGCGATTGAGTTCATCATCCAATTGACTTTGGGGAACAAGAAATGAAAAGCTACAATTAAAATCGCAATTGCTGCAGCAAAACTAATCGCTAGTGAGAACAGAGTGATGAACAAAAAATTAGTTGGTTTTTAAAAAAAGTACGCTTTAACCAGGTGCCATGAAAGAAGGAAAACTAGGATTGCTTGGATTCAATGCCCGCCTCTTTTCCTCATTGGGAAACGGTCCCAAGACGGGAGTTGACGACGGCGGTGGCTCGCAAAATTCATACCCAAAACCGCCCACCCGTCCAACGCGGCTTGGAGCGGCAGCACCACCACCGTTTCCAACGTTTTGGGGCGCGGATGACGGCAAATACCCTTCTCTCTCTCTATCCCTACCTCCCCACGAATAATCGAGTTAAGGCACATTCAGCTCTCGCACCCACACGACCACCCCACCTCGCGCTACCAGCCATCTCATGCTCGAAACACCATGCCCTGCGAAGCACGGAATAGAATTACGTATTCCAGTCAGACATCTCCTTAAACTAACCTTCCATCTCCCACCATCTCCTTGACGCCTACACGCCCGGCTTACCTGCGCACTTACCTCATTCGGGAAAGACAGCGTAAAATGAGGGCAGATAGAAGTCCTTCGGAAGTGCCGAATACAAATTGTATTACATATGCATCAACAACATTAAGACGCAAGCCGCTTCATTAGGCAAATGGCGGTGGGAAGACTGCTCATTAGCTAAAAGATTGTAGGTTTTCCCGGTGAATGATGTTTGAAATTGCTCTGGGGCTATGCACCGGTTAAGGATGCTGAAGGCCAACGCACCGACGAGAAATTCTCTCATCGTCATAAGGGCTGATACTGTACGACGATTTTACCAAAATGAGACGCTTGGAAGCAATGGGGTGCTCTCATAAAATTGAAATGTTAATTTTTTTCATGTGTAGATAAGTAAGTTAAAGTTATAAATTTTTGCAAAACTTGACTAATATGACTTCATAATTCTCAATATTCTTGTTGCTACAGAGCGAATTCGCGAAAATCACTGAATGTTTTGGCGCAACCAGAACGCCCTGTGACGTCAGAATGCGAGTAAACAGATTCGTTCCATGGCAATAACAAACAGTAACGACGATAACAAACAGCTACGACGGTACTGATTCATTACTTGAAGGATGTGTCAAAAACAATTGTGAACAGTTTTAAAGATTTTACTGAGTACGTATTGCACAATGGCTAACTCCGACTTCGTAAAGGTGTATTCTGGGAACATTCTGAAGGTAGATTAATTCATGGTCGCTTATTTCTTCTACGGCCATAAGGATTTCTACAGTTTCAGTTATTATGTATACATATTTCATATGACTGGTGATGAAATTAGCATGTATTGCAATGAAAAAATAAATTTTACAGAGAAAAAAGTACTGAGATATGCATAAGTTTTTCTAAAACTGGGACAGTAGTCTACTGGTACCACGTAAATGTATTGTTTACTGGACTCTGACGTCACGCTCAGCAAACATGGCGACGGGTCGTTTGGAGCGCAAGATTACTAAACAATTTTCAAAGTGGAATTTTACGAATAATACGCAGGTTAGAGAAGAACTGCTTTCACTGTACTTTTCAGTGTAGCGGATATTTTTTTATCGCATAATCATCTATTTTCAGTGGAATTCCCAATTGTTATTTTGTGTCTGGGGGAAAATTGCTTTTCTTTATCTTGCTTCTGAAATTTTTCTCGGCAATTAATATAAGCCCTGATAATGATGAGTGCGTCTGTCGTCGAAACTTCGGCCTTCAACAGCCCAACACTTTACCTAACCCGAGGACAATTTTCAATATCAACAACGAGACGGAGCTCGAAACGTTGGCTAATATGGATAATTTAACCCGGTGGGAATCCCGAGAAGAGTTTACCCGCATTATTCGCTGGGAAAGCATGAAATGATATTAAACAATTCATTCGCTGTTAAACTAAAAGAGAGTGTAAATTCATTATTTAAAATTAAAATGTATCTTGTCAGTATTTTGGTTATAGCCAAATGCATATTTTGGTTCGTCATTGTCCCCGGATGAATGAATCAAGGGGATTTCACGGTGTACATAAGGGTGGCCCCATTCCTTACCGTGGAAGATTGATTTATGTTTATGTTGGAAGTATTAGTAACAGCTATTATTTGTAAACAATCTGCTGATTAACTTTGCTGTTATCGCCATCCTTAGAGGGTAGAAAATAAATCTGTGAGCAAAATACGCGGTAAATTATATCTTTATAAGGCACAAATTCCAATTTTCACCTTTGAACGTATTTTTATCAGTTTTCAGAAACGTCCGCAACATAGTAATGAATGCGTAGCTCTCCATTTTTCCTCACGTTTTCAATGTAGTAATTGAAATAGCGAGCAGAGGCATTAATAATAATGAATTTCACTTATTATATTATCTTGAATATGTAATTCGGTATTCAAGGTTCAATAAAAGTTATATATTGCTGAAGGGTTAGATTGAGGAATTAGTTTCATTAGCGGAAAATAAAAGACGGAAAAAAAATTCTGGTGATATTAATATCAATGCCAGCTCTCGTCTCATCTTGTAATACTATACAGTACCTACGTTCCCTCATTAGTACCCTCTTTGATATTCTTATAACAGCTTCTTTATCCGCGAAATTTGAGTCGCTATGTATAATAGCGACGCGAGTGGCGATTTTTGTTAACCGCATTTTAATGTTCACAACTAATCCAATCGGCGTAATATCTCTCTTCTTTCAACGCATCTGTAGAACCATCAAATATAGCCCGATAGCCTCACAACGTAATTCGCATTGTTGCCGCCTGCAAGCTACCCTGGAACGTAACTCATTAGCGTCAAATAAGGAAAAAATGACACAGAAAAGCCTGTATGGGAGTCAAATATATACATTAAATCTGCATACAAGCCCACGAACCAGCTAGATAGGTGTGTGACGAAGGGAAAGCAGCCATTTATATAAAAGAGGGTACATAGTTACTTCTTAGTATCACAAGATGAGGCGACAGCTGGTATTGATATCATTATCACCTGATATTTCTTACCGTCCTTTATTTTCCGCTGATGAAACTAATTTCTCAATGTAGCCTTCAGCAATACATCTTATTACATAACTTTTATTGAACCTTGAAATATATAGAGGGTCCAAAATGAAGTCTTTTGTATCACACCGAAAATCATCTGTACACAATAGTTCAAATAATCTAGACGTAACTCCAAGCCAATGAGATTATGACGGTTCCCAATCAATTCGTTTCACAGCTGGGTGAACTCTTAAAATTACGAAGGGAAGAAGGGTTAAAATATGGGATGAAAAGTCAAGAAAGGATCTGATCAAATTGAGAAAACTGTCATTCAGCTATTCGAAAAGTTTTCTTCGTGGCTTCATTTAATAGCAGTTGTTTTCAGAGCGCAAACCAACTCACCTCACATTGGTATCAGGGATGACAAGCGAAAGTCAAAAAGAGTAATATTTCAATAGTTTCGTTCAGCGAAATTTAGAAACGAAACTAAATGGTTTTAAACTCCTGGAGCTAAACTCAGGGTCGAACGAAATCGGAGTCAAAACTACTTCGGGTCGAAACTTAACTAAAACTCTGGGACGGAACGAAACACAGATATTGTTTCGCACCGGAGGGATCACGTACTTCACCTTCAAACATTTTAGTTTCTACCCACACACCGAGTACGAGGTATGGTTGAATAAAGTAGAGTCTTGAACCTTCGGCCTACCGCCATTAGATGCATAGGGCACTCATATCTTTGCCACTAAGAGGAGAACGGTGAGCGAAAACTGGCCATTCGATTTTTAAGCTCAATGTTTTAACCTCTCCACAAGTATGTCAAACGTAATGGGTCGAAACTATTCCCTCTTATCCCCCTCCACTCAACTTCTTATTCCTACTATGAGCTGCGGGGTTTCGATTACTTTAGTATTGCTCCCAGGAGTAAAGTTTCGTCCCGGGTCGAAACTTAACTCCTTGGTGATTTTAATTTCGTGCGGGAACGACACTAAACCTTGGGCCTTACATCTTCGCTTCGCTCCTGATCGAAACGAGATATTTTGTTTTCTTTTCACTTGCTATCCCTCATTGGCATCATTGCAGAGCAGAGACTTATATGAAACGAGGAACAGAAGATGGAATCACTTCGTAAAAGTATAAAATCGGTGATGATTTATCGAACAATGATTTGAATATATCGATACGATAAAACAAAACGATGATCTCATTGATTTCATTTCATGATATTAAAAGGGTTTAGGCCAATTTGAAAGACCTAACAAAATCATATGTTCACAATTGAAGAACATAATATACGTCTGTAATTTAAAATTCGCCTGTTTTATCGAAAACATACGTTTTTAATTACCTAAAGTAGACCAAAATATGATGGCTCCACCAAAGTGAGGTTTTAGGTAGTCATTATTTCTTCGCATGAAGGCATAGTTTTGCCGGAAACTCAACTGCATGAATCATAAATTTATGAGGCCTGAATATTTCATTCTTCAGCATAAGCGATTTCAATTCCAATCAAATTACACAGTTTTAAGGGAATATGATTGACGTCACTTTTATACAATAATTTAACACAAAATACTATTAAATAGATTGATGTTACATACAGAAATAGCTATTAACCATGATGTCCTATGGAAATAAAAGTCCACGTGCATAATTCACCCGCTACGCTTAAAATGGTACCATATAACCTAAATTCAAAATTTTAAAAACTTCTCGGGAAGCCTTAGGTTAAGAGCGACATGAAACCAAGCAATTCCTTTGTTAGTATGGTACCACTGCCTAAAATATTAGTGGCTATATTTTTTTCGACTCTGTAAGATAGTGTTGTATCTAAACTTGTAAGCACATTATAAACAAAAGATAAAAAGAAAACTCTAAAGTGAGCAGAGAATTCGGAAGGAAAAGTTGCAAACATTTCACATCCATGAACCTTTTCATAAAGTTTTTAAAAACATCGTGTTCCCATTCGTAAACCCACCATTTTGATGAGTCAACAATCCATCGCTCGTGATGAGACATAGGTTCGGAAAAAAATGCTTCGAAATATAGGTCACCTCAGTTCATTGGTCTGGAAATACATTTCACTTTTTTTTATTTTTTGGAAAATTCCGGAATACGAAAACGACCGGAAAGTTGGCCATTGAGAGAGTCGATAGAGGAAAAATGTGCACACAACTGTGCACTCCGATAGCAAACGACACAACAGCGAGTGCGACATCCAAACATTCGGAATAAATAAATGAATATAAAAACTTTAATTGAAAAACCATCGAAAGAATTGCCTACTACTGTACGTTATAATTTATTTCAGCATTAGTTTAATCGAAAATGATATTTAATAATGGGTTTTATATTTGACAGCTTTGCTTTTCAATTGTGGTGCTCTGCCGAGTCATACTACGGAAAATAAATACGCGGCAGTATTTTGCTACAACTCTCGGATCAGCGTAACAGCCTTGAAAAAGGATTGATATTATTTTTCGTGTACCCCATCTTTTATTACTCATGCAGCTCAAAGTATTAGATAAATGTGTGTAATAACTATGGCCAATTTACTTAAAATAAGGGTACTTTTCAAATTTTTTACGTCTAATTGTAAGAAATGAGAATTGTTAAGATGATTATTTTATCTTTGATAGACATAAGCGGCATATTTGACAGATTAAGTCATTTATTACTGCTGTTGCGGCATAACAAAGCGATTTTATTCCTAAATATACGCATATTGCATTAATTTAATCTATGTTAAAAATCTCATTTAAATTGAAAAAAATGAAATGGACTTTTATTTTAACATAAAAGTCACCAGACTCCTATTAATACCGGTATTGTAAGGGAAACCATTTGGCTCTGGTCCAACTCGAAACATAAGCGATGACCAGGAATAGGTACGATATATGAACATCCCATTGGGAGTTCACGCGAACGCTTATTCCAAACGCCAGTGATTCAGCAAACATACGTGAGCACTCAATCGTCCGGTTCGACATGCAGTGACTGAAACAGGGATATGATCTCTACGGCCTTGAATACGTTGCGGCTTTTGGAGCATTCCATATTTTACTCAGCATGAAGTGTTGCAGTCAGAGATCATTGAAGGATCCTTAAATCACGACGAGAACTTCCACAAATGATGTAAGATATCCAATGATTAAAGCACAAATGGTAATTTCCACACTATTTAATTTGACACTTAGCGACAGACCATGGTTTCGACACTTGGTATTATTTTCAAGGTGTCGAAAGTGTCGAAACCATGGTCGGTCGTTAAGCGTTAAATGAAATAGTGTGGAAATTACCATATGTGTTTTAATCAAGGATATAGCATTATTCCACAAAATTAAACCTGAAACGATTTTATATGGTGTAAGATAGCCTCAATGCAGTACCTAATTTAAGATTGACTGAGGAAATCTATCGATGAAAATCAGTACTGGATGCTTGAGATAGCTATCGCTGGAACCATATTCCAATATTGATTTAATGGACTATCTGGGAGGAATTAACAGCTCGAGCTTTGTCATATGCATGGGAAAGATATGCTCTCATTTTTTCGCTTTTTACACTGAACCCTGATGACATTATCTTTCTTATTTATTTGTATTCATTTACGTTACTAGACTACTGGGATTGGTAAAAAAAAAATGCAGAACTTGGCTGGAAAACACAGAAATACGACATCCAGATCTATTATATTTTATCTCCTTATTTTAATAATTTGTGAGGCGACTACTACAGGGTTAAGACTCAGAAGAACCCCAAACAGTCTTAAGTTTATTGCGAAAAATAAATAACAAAAAAGAATATGAAAACCTAATTTATTAGTAATTCCACCAACTCTTTGACTCAATTAATTCCTCTTAACTCGATAGCAAAACATTGCATTCAACGCCATAATTTATTTTACCTGATAGACTTTCACGAAGAAATGGCAGGGTGAGGAAAATAGCATGCAATAGTTACGACGCAAAGGAACTCGCGGAAATTTTTCTCAATAAATGTTACACTCCCATCACCTCTCAAGGTCTGGTCACACGGGACATTAACACGCACGAGTTACGCTTGAACGATTTTGGCGGACCGGGACGGAATTTGTACGAATGAACGAACCAAATCAGAACAGGTTCTATTTTCTCTTCATGCGTTCGCACAAGTTGGGTGGTAAGTTATACGGTGCATTTTCGTGTTCATTCACGCGTACACGCATTAACTCGTACGCGGGTAAACAGGCCTTATGACTCAAAGACTTATTCACCTCCACACCATTGTGTTATTAATGTCAAAAACACCCATCGAACGTCACCAAAATTCTTGGAGGCAAATTCCGTTGACAGAGCCCTATCTTCCCACGCTTCGAGTTCTCCCCAAAAAGGAACTTTACTGAGCGCATTGCTCCTACAGAGCCACACCCTATCTTTTCCACTGGAGACGGGGGGGGGGGGGGGCTTGAAAAAATTCTTTTTCAAGAGCGGATGTGCGAGGTGGCAGGTAGGGTAAGGAGTGGAGACGAGGGAGGAATACGGATTGTGGCAGGTGAGAGGAGGAATGAGATCGACTAGGTTTGCGTAGTCTGGAGGATCAGGAAGAAGGGAGGGATAGATAGATAGATAGGTCTTCTGGGTTGGAAAAGGACGAGAGTAGAGAGAGAGGTTTCGGGAACCGCGTCTCGCACGCTGGAGGAAGGTCGGATGGTGTGACGCCGGATATCCAATTAGCGGGACCAAAGGCCCGGAAGACCCCATGAGAGAACTTCCCAACTGTTTTAATAAGAGGGTAAAACCCTTCTCCCCCTGCAGACACCTACGTTTCGTGAGCGAGCACTGGCACGGCGTGACGCGCTTGGCGCATGCGCGTCACCACCCGATTTAAGCAAATAAAGCGAGCTAAATAGCCAAAACCTAAAACGTGATTGAACGAGCACTGCATGAAACAAGCCACTTTGTACGAAGTCACGCGCCCGGGTGCGAATTTGTACAAGGGAACCCGGGGCAGAATGGGGTGTCAAGTTCAAAACATTAGAAAACGAGCACAGAACGGTTTAATAAAATTACCTCACATGTCTTATAGACTTTTGGAAATGTATTGAACACAAAACAGATTAATACAGTGGAAAAAATATTAGCTATACATTTCTTCTCAAAATAAAAATATGCCATCTTTCCACGTTCTGGCCCAGGTATGGAGCGGAATGGGGTAGTGTGAAAATGAATTACAAAAACAAATTAAATATGTGACACAAAAGAAAAACTCAACTTGTATGTTCTTGCCTTTTGATTTGAATGAATTTTTAGGTGCAGTACACGTTTACTTAGTCTTTATTGAAGCCTAATCATTCACTCTAAAGTACAGAATCATCAGCTTCTCTATCCACTCCTGCACACGAGTTATGAGTCAATTTCTTACAAATGGAACAAGTGACCCAGCCTTCGACTGACTTTTTAATGAATATCGCTGCTGTATAAATATATAGTTTTCTCTTCCCATCCCATCGTTCTTTTTCCATTTTTTCTTACTTCCCCGTTCGGCCCCACCCGTTCTGCCCCAAGAACAGGTTTACTCTCCCATTCTGCTCCCCCTCCCGCATTCTGCTCCGTACCCCGTTTCACCCCGGGTTCCCCACTTACACCAAGGATCCAAGGATTAAGTTCGCCATGAAAAAAGTATTTGATAAAAGGACTGCGCATCTTGTTCGGTAAAACTCATCCGTAAGTCCACTCTGAGAAGATGGCTTGGTGTTTTAAATAGCTAACACTCCTAACCGGCGATCGGGAAATCCAGGTTCGTATCCCAGCAAAGCTAAATATTGTTTCATGGTGAACTTCATCTTCGGTGTATATGAATGAATTATTTTTGATGATCTAGAAAACCCATAAGATCAATAGAAAAGATACGTAAAGATATGATTCAAATACAACAGCAATAGGATTTCCGGAATGAGTAAACGAGGCCATTGAATGACATTGCAGTGGGGTGATCAAAACTCGAAGCCTTTCCCAGTGATTTAGTGCTTTGATGTTTTCCGGGAAAAACACCGGGTGCTGACGCTAATGATGGCCGACGTTTCGACTCGCGATAAGATAAATTCAGGATGCAGCACGGTCACGGTAAACAATGTCCAATTCATCCAAAACAAAAGTACATAGTTGCGAGTGAACCAGAGCTAAAAACCACAAGCTAACACTTGATTCAGAGCGTGTTGAAGCAAAAAGGACTAAAAAACATTGTGTGAGCATCAAAATAAACGTCACCGAATGATAAGGTGGCCGAGGCATTTGAGCGATTTTATTCCGGGCCGAATTAGAGGGGAGAAATGAGATTACAACGCAGTTTGATGCTGTTATACGTACATGGATTCAGCGACCAGTGATAAATTCCTAGTATTCCGATGATTCTTATATCCATGATTTCACGATTGGTTTGGCGAAGATAAACTCAAGAATTTACTCGGCATTATTTGCCGTTCGTGCGAGGTGCCCCGCTAATTTTTAGTAGTGACAGTTATAACGTTATAAAAACAAATTAGAGCACAATTTAATGACTTCAATTATTTATTTTCACTGACGATCACGGTACACATTCAGGCAAACGCGATAGAACAGCTGCAATAGCACCAGTAGATTTCAACGATTTCTCACTCATCTGTGACTCATTAACCCATTAATCCCCAGCGTTGCGTTAAGGCAACATTATTGAATTCTAATTCTCATAACAAGTCTCTGCCTCAGAATAATTTTTTCTTCGATTTACTGACTCTTTTTAAGTATCTCTAGTTCTTATTTTGTCATTTCCACCAACATTTTTATTCATAAAATTTTATTTTTATGACTGATGGCGTTTGACATAAAAATCGATGCGCACGAACGACACAACCAAGGAAAAATGACAAACCCCAGCATGTCCGTTGTAAGGCAGAATGGGGAATTTCCTCCGCAGGAATACTGATTAACTCCTGGTGAAGATGTCGAGTGTACAAATCAAGATAAAAAATAAAAGATGTAACCAAAGTTTTAAAACAAATACTTTTTAAAATTTATTTACGGGAGTTTTCCCAGCGTTGCGTATACGCAGCATTGTGAAAATCTTATAATATGATAATAATATAATATTTTTCCGAAAATTCATTTTAATTAGGCCAAAATAAATCGGAAAATTCGGAACAACCGAAGTTAAAAACCTTACATACAGTCCGGGGAATAATGGGTTAACCACCTTAACTACATCGAATTGAACTTGAATTAACGCAGTAGGGGAGACGCTGGGGAATACGGTCCGACCACCAAGAGCCATGCCCGAGGATTAATTCACCTGCACCCACTCGGCCGTTGGTCACTGCGGCAAAGACCATTCTCCTCCAGTGATAGGCATAGAGACAACCAGAGCTACGCTATAAGGATAAATTAAGCATTCTAGGGTAAAGTTTATATTCGCATGCATTTACTTTTACTGCCACAAAAATCCGTTGCTTGATTAATGATTTCATAAACTGGAAAAGTAGATTCGGCAAAAGCAGTTCGGATTCAGCCACTTAAGGGGAGAAATCAAAAATATCCACGAAGGCAAAAATCTTCTTGATAATTTTATGAACGGTTCGATACAGTGCCCGTTCGATGAAAAGCGAGAGCAGGGCAATCCTACTTAAGCGCTTTTCATTGGAATTTCTTTGAAAATAAAACATCACGTATTTAGCGAAATCTTTTCGGGATACCGCGCGGGTTAGATTATTTAAGAGCGCCGACGTTTCGGGTCCCGACTCGCTACCCATTCTCACGGCTACTGAGAAAGCTACGGCTATTGTAGCCGTGAGAATGGGTAGCGAGTCGGTACTCTTAAATAATCTAACCCGCGCGGTATCCCGAGAAGATTTTTCTAAAGTTGTTCGCCGGGAAAGTGTAAAATGATATATTTAGCGAAACTTTCACTCAAAGTCGATGCTTCACTTCGTCTCTCCCCGAAAAGTGGATTTCAATCTCTTGATACGGTCAAATATCAGCTCTTTTAAAAAGGCCTCGTAAAACTTTTTTTTTAAATCGCAAGAATGCTTCAAAGAAACTTAAAATCATAAGCCTCGCTGCTTGTACCAACGTATGCTCCTAGAAGTCGGAAATAATTTTACAATAATTATTATTAGGAGTTAATTTATACTTGAATTTTCTACACTTTAAAAACTAGGCTAATTATTTCAATGTTCATAAAACTAAAAGAATGCGAAAAAATACCATAATTTTGCTTTCAAATAGATTTTAGAATCGACCATTTTTTAAGAACACGTCATAAAATTAACCTCTTCTCATAATCCATCCATCCATAGGGCATTATTTATAATGAACGATATACTAGGGGTAATAAAATCGTTCCCACGATCCACATTTTATATGTAAGTATGCTATTAATCAATAAGGTATAAAGCTGTGAGTAGCGCACTTCATCTCATGAATAACCCTTGACATCCACGGAGGAAATCATACTGGAAATACATAATCAAACGCTAAAACGGGCCATTGAGCACTTTGAATGGCCGCAGGGAAATCTGGCTGCGA
This sequence comes from Ischnura elegans, assembly GCF_921293095.1. NCBI lineage: Eukaryota > Metazoa > Arthropoda > Insecta > Odonata > Coenagrionidae > Ischnura > Ischnura elegans. Next base: position 93,264,013 of record NC_060249.1, read on the forward strand.
GTGCACTGCTCTATATGGCTGCCTCACTGCCCGACCTCAGGAAAATCGGAAGCTGGGAAACGCGCATGCATTATATGGGAACTGCACCAGTCCGTGCCAGCATCCCTTGACCACCCACATGAAGCAAAGCCACGGCCGTCGGCCGGACGGGTAAAATGGGGAGAAGGTAGCCGCATCAAAGCACCGAGCATACACAGATTCGCGACCACGAGTGCGATGTCGCACTCGGTTTACTTCTCCTTACTCGAGCATTCCGATTGAACCCATAGCGAACTATGCGGTGGAACGAAATCATAAGCATTGAATATGGAAGGTCGCCCTTCTGCGGATGATGAAGAACACGAGGCAGAAGAAGATCGCGGGACTAAAGGAACTACTGTTTAAACCCTGGCGACTTTACTATGTGAAACCAAGATGTAGGAAATGCAAAATCACTTGATAATAACGGAAATGTAGAAATAGTGGTTGTAGTATCTATGTGGAAATTACCGAGTGATTTTCTTTTCTCGAAGGAACCAGCTTGGGTAAAAGGAGAAATGGAGGACAGCAGTATGCCAATCTTTGGATTCTAATTGTAAGAATGAATGAAAATGATTATTCGCGCGTCTAAAAAGTCTTCAGATCATGAAATAAAACTTGTACCAAGCTTTATTTACTTCTTTCTAAAACCACGATTCCTAAAATTTCCTACGTTAAAACATTAAATATATGACATTCATTGAAAAAAACACGCGAACACGGTCTTCCTTAACTTCCATTTTATAAACAGGTAAAAATGATTCGAATACGTGCAGGGCTGTAACGAAAATTGCTGATGAAAAAAATGGAAACGCTGATGCTGCTGAGAGATCATTCGTTATAAAGATAAAAACCATTGATTGATAAATGTAATTCATACGATGCCTGGTACAAAATATAATTTTTTGTTCCTTATGCAATGAATGAAATCAATTTCTTCTCACCATTTTCTTAAATATTAGCTTAATCTGCTTCATCATACACCAATAACACTAATACTTTATTCATCTGCAATAAATTATATAAACAAGTTAAAACATGCGTCAGACTCAACCCCCAAAAAGTCCACACTTCACGTTACCAGTATGAACACTACCGACTTAAACGCCGATATGACGAAGAAGATCTTAAGAATTTCTTCTCTCTGATAAGGTCGAAATAACACCGTTTGAAGCTATGTACATCAATGTTTTTCCGCTTCAATCCGCGGTGGAAAATACCAACTTATCGCTAGTAGCTAGTACTGCGGAGATTTGGGCTCGCAGTCCAACGCATGGATGATCTTTCTCTCGACGTGTTCACGAACGAAATCCTCAACTGCGAGGAACGAAGCGTTATGTGTGGGAGGGGGGCAGATATGTGTCGCCGTCTTTCGAAAATGTCACGAAGCAAACACGCAAGCGAGGAAACGCTGATTCTCCACTCCACGGGAATGAACCTCAGGGTAGGGGGTAAGAGCGAGTTACGCAGAGAGAGAGAGACAGAGACTGGGAATGTTTGCGCGCCTGCAAAATGGCTCGGAGATCGTATTTGCATGGTCTCTCACGAGAGCTCAGGGAGCAGGTGAGGGCATCTGTTTGCGTTCGATGGGACGCTCGAACCGGCGGTGGTGGGCGAGGTGGCAAATCCCTTAACACCCTCGTCCGGGGGAAGGACCGAAAAAAAACACTCTTCGCAATCACAACGAAATTCAGAACGAGAACGAGTATTTTGATCGGTGGCAATTCATAAATAGGTAAAATAGTGATGACAGTTAAATCGATGTCATCATCACTGGTTAACACTCCGGAATGTGTAAAATTCACACGCCAACGGCTAAGCCTTAGGTTAGGTTTACCCTCACAGGATGTCAAGCCAGTAAAAAATCAAGCATACTCCCAAATTTTCCAGGAAATATTTTTTTAAATTCCAGGTTAACCTGATTAATTTATAAATCCCTCGCTCGGCACCTAAAGAAACTCGCCAAAATTTAAAGATAATGGGTATTGACCTGGTAAAATTTTTAAAATATGAAATTTAAAAATATGAAATGAATTTGAAAAAAAAAATTGAAATTACAGGTTGAAACAAAAATTCATGAATAATTCATGCATGATTTCAAGGACTAAAATTTCAAGCATAATTCGTGGATCTCCCGGTTTTCCCGTACGCCGGGCACCCTGCCTCACCTACCCACACACACCTCCGAGTTGAATCACTAACTGAAAGTAAATTTCCTTCTCCTAACATTTTTTTTAGGCATTTTAGGAGCTAGGAGCTATTTTTAGGCAACACCTGCATCAATGATGCCCTAGCAACTTCTTAATCCTCCTAGGTCAAGCACAAGACTAATTTCTGCAACATTCAACACTCTCCTCATGTGTGGAAAAAAAAATTCAAATATTTTTTGGTCTCATATAAAACTATTCGCCAATAATAGTTCATATGAGATATGTTCGAAAAGTATGAATTCCTATTTCGTTACTTTATGAATGATGTATGAATACTAATTTATTTTCATCCATTTATCCCGCAGTGATCACTTAAAGAAGGTTAGACGCCCAAAATGAAATGACCCGCATTCTTCTTTCTCCGACTTGAAGATAATGAATTTACCGAACCACGAGTGTGTGACATCATAAAAATTCGTAAACAACAAAACGAGTGGCACAATATATAGAGAGCCATTTCCATCTGTCGGCATTCAGACATGATTCCTAATATGTAGCCAGATCAGCATGATCTAGCCAGCATAGGCCACGAAACTTCATGTTGAAAACAACTTTGACGTAGATAACCCGAAATCCATGAAGAGAACTTCACTTTAAAACGGATATTAATTCATTTTGGATTAATTTGCGATGAAATTCTTACGTACCATGAACCAATAATAAGCAACTGATAAAAAAACACCTTTGGCATCACAGGAAATACGTACGACAAACACCAAGGCGGTCAACGCGTTTACCAATAAATATGTACTTAAACATAGTGCGGTCCCTAAGAGCCCCGTTTCCTCCATCAATCAGACCTGAATCCAGTTAATCCCGACGAAAACTCACGAGCCCCAAAAGACTTCGCTCCGGAGAGCATCCCCGTGAGTAACCGGCAGAGAAAAAAAAATTTTACGCGAGAACCGGACGTGGTCAATTGAGCCTACGGAGAGGCGAGGGATATCGGAAGGAGATTTTTTTTACGCCGAAGCACGGCTCGATCAATCGCTCGCTGGGACGCTGAGAAAAAGTCCCGGCACCTTGCGGGATTGCGCTGGGCGACGATGCAGAGATAAAAAGAGACAGGGAGCGAAGGGTTTTTGGAGATGAGGAAGGAAAAGGATTCTCTCCTGGAATGATGCTCAACCGAGCGTGAATAGAAACACGTCTCACCCCCCTCTCCCACCACATTTATTTTTATTTCCATTTTTCGTTTTATTTCGTCCCGAAGAGCTCGTTCGTTTCGTTCGCTTTCCGCGGATGAAGTTTCCTCGAGAGGAGGAGGAGGAGGGGAGAGGTGAGCGTTACGGGTATGACGTGAAGAGAGAGAGAGAGAAAGGTAAAATGGGCTTCTGAAAGCAGCAAGAGAGGGAAATGTTGGGAGGACAAGAGTGCGTGGGATTGAAGGGTTTTCAGTCCTTGGGTTTGCACGGGGAAGTGTGGCAAGTGACACGAAAGAGAGGGACAGGGAGGTGAGATGCATTGGGAGAGGGGCGCTGAAGAGAAAGGGTTATTCATATAAACGCTCTCGCAGTAGCACTCAACGCACTTCGGACGGAAATGGTATTGCGTTGTCGTTATATTTAAAAGCGTCAATCAAAATATAATATTGTAATATATCGCCGGCCTCGGTGGAGGAGGGTTAAAGTCTTCGCCTGCAAAACAAGAGGTCGCGGGTTCGAGTCCCGCCTGTGGATGTTGCCCACATCCAGTGCATGATTGTAAGTGAACGTATATTTATTTAAACAAATGCTGAAAATGCGATGTAAAGGCCAATATCAGCTGTTTTCGGTGGTTTGGAAATAAAAATAAATAAATATGGCTGTCAAGGAATACTGCTGAGATTGATGTTATACTAAAAACTTAACGCCTCAATAATATAATTGATTTTTTTAAATCCAAAAATTTGATTCACTGAAAATATAAAGCGTAAAATAAATTCAATCGAAAAAAATAATTCACCCATTCAATCATCCGATAAGAAAAATCCTAACTAATTCCAATGTTTTAAAAAAGATTTGTATGCAATATTTTTTAAATAACAAAAATATTACACTGTTGCATTGAACCCAATGCTAAGGTTATAGACCACGTGAGAGGAGGGCCTTCGAAGGCCCTGAGGGCTAAGTACAAGACATTACATACTATAGTTTTCCAAATTTATTTTCATAGATGGTTGTGCCAAATTCCAACGTGATTGCTGAAACCGCGTCGGGGTCTATTCATCCCGTATATACTAACATTTCATAAATGCATACAGAAGGCATATGCATACTCGAGAATGAAAGATACCCAATGAAAAGAGATTAAAGGCTGTAAACAACCTCGCAGGAGTTTTTGAACCCCCCACGTTGAAAGGATTGTAGAAAGAATTGAAAAACACGATTTTGAAAACATTTTTATGGACGGTGGGTGCCATGAATGCGTTACTTCGCATGAATAAGAAGGCTGCACGAATCGTGAAGAAAATATAAAAAAAACGCATTATTGCCATCGTAAGTTGGAAAGTGGGTAAAATTCAAGCATGAAACACCAATGAGATGAATACATGACGTACCATCTTTAAAAAATTTAAATGCGGGTAAGCGAAGAGACTTTACTTAATGCAGGTGCATTTAATTAGTCCTATCCAAACGTTTAGTCTCGAAAGCATATAAACTTTAATTTCAAGGTATATCTGAAATATCTGAGCATCCGTTCATTATCAGACCTAAAATAATAAATATTTTTTTAAATAACGGGTGGCATCCATAAGGATTTAGCATTATTCATGAGAATTTAGTACTCATAAATAGAACCATGCAAAAGCTTTGAAAGTAAAGGCAAGAGAAAAATGTTAATATTCAGCTATTGACATTGCATCAATAACTATCAATTGAAATCCGCTATTACCTAACGGAAGATGCACTTTCCATATATTTCTACAGTAAGTAACAAAAGATTGGATTCTATCCTAATTTCAAGAACTCTCCGCAATGATCACTTTTACACGCATTTAGTATATCTTAAAATGTCGCCCTTTTGTGTGCTGAGTGCCAAATACATAAGTTAGGGAGGTTTAGTAAATATTTTAAGTACATACCAAAGGAAAACCAGAGGGAATAGAAAGTGATCTTTAGCAATTAATGTAAGAACGCATAAAAAGTAAAATAATTCAGGCAACAACGCATATGTTTATGTATGAATATACGTAATGATAACTTGAGGACCGTGTTAGCCGAGTGAATGAAGCGCTTGGCTATTACCATGGGGTTCCAGGTTTAAATCCCGCGGGAAGCCTTCGGACATCCTCAAACGAAATCCTTTTATTGCAGCGAGTGAGGAATGTGAGACTCAAGATAGTAGGTGGGGAAAAACTTGAACAGGTAGAGCAGTTTAACTATTTGGGCAGCACATTAGAGGAAAACGGACACAGTAGCAAGGACATCAGGAAGCAAATTTCACTAGCAAAGGAGGCGTTCATGAACAGGAAGGAGCTTCTGAGAGGATCATTATGTAAGAGTTTAAAGAAAAGGTAAGTGAAGAGTATGATTTGGAGTGTAGCTCTCTATGGTGCGGAGACGTGGACACTGAGGAAAGAAGACGAGAGAAGATTGGAGGCATTCGAGATGTGGGTATGGAGAAGGATAGAGAGGGTGAAATGGACGGAGAGGAAAAGGAACGACGAAGTACTGGACATGGTGGGTGAGGAGAGGCAGCTTTTAGATGAGATTCGGAGGAGACAGAAGGTATGGATGGAGCGAATACTTAGCGGGGAGGGGATGTTGAAAAAGGTGTTAGAGGGTAGAATGTTAGGGAAACGAGGGAGGGGAAGGAAAAGAATAGGATTTTTAGATAGATTGAAAGAGAGTAGACCTTACAGTGAATTGAAGAAGGCAGTGCTGGAAGGAAATGGAGGCTTCCAGATCGCTTCATGAACACTCCATGGAAACCTACCTTAATCGGTAGAATACCAGAATAATAATAATGTTTAGTTCGTTTACCCTCATTTACCAAAACGAACTTTCGGGGTTGAATCACTGGGTGAGAGTTTCAATGATGACTTCAGATAGAAAGAGGTGATATAGATGAGTAAACCTTAAAAAAAGGAAAAATCTGTAAAAAAAATCACTCTATTATTTTTTCTTCAGTATACCAAGAATAGAGTTCAGAAGTAATTATCATATTATTGACACCTAGGGTGGGGCAGTACGACTCTGTAAAAAAAAAGTGACACACTAATCACCCGAGGTTAGTTTACCTAATTATGGTGACAAAAATAGTGAAGACTGCACAACTGAAGACAATAGAAATACAAGATAAAATACCGCAGGACAGAAACGCAAGGGGCAGAAATATATTGAAGAAGTTGCCTCAACTGATGAAGATAGAATACAAGAGAAATAAAAATACTACAGGGCAGAGGCACATGAGGTAAACTTTGAATTGTAGGCAGGGCTACAAGCGATACTAGAGGAATAATATACAAACATAACGGACTAAAGTATGAGATTCTATAAATAGAAGTAAACGGGATAGAATCAAAGCTAGGCGAGATGAGGGAAAAACAGAGTAAAGGAATGAAGAACACAGAAGAAAAAGAGAGAAAATAAATATGAGGAATAACGTAAGATGATGAACGAAGTTTAAAAAAAGGGATGAATATCAAAGAAAATTGGCTGAGGAATAGGGGTAATTTTTGAAATGAAGCAATATTACCATGTTGGCGACCATCGTGGTCCAAAAATAATAATAGTAATAGAGAAAAAATCGCAATGAAATAGATAAAAAGTAAGCTAATAGCATCCAGAAATATTTACAGAAAGACTACGTACCTATAAGGTTGATAGGAAGAAGAAAAATGTATACTACTCGCAGTAGTAGAAGAACAAAACTCAAACCACAGAATGATTACGACAAAAAAGAAAAAATAATGAAGAATTAAAGACATTTAAAGAGAATGAACGAACAGTAAAATGGGAAACAGATAAGTAGGAAACTATCCTGCTGCAAGAACCAATTAATAATGATGAATCCGAGTAAATCTTTCTTTCCTCTGATTAGCATACATGACAATAGGATCGACTCGAATTGGAAAAGCAGGTCTCGAAAATTCCACGAATACTTATTGTGAAAGAATATGCTGCGACAAGGTGTGCCTTTCGAGAAATTTCGGACTGATCGGAGCGAATTAAAATGCCATTTTACGCTCGTAAAATGAGAGGATCTTGAAGCTATTCGAAGCATGAAAGATTCTCTTTGCACACACCATATTTCTTTGCTTGTAAATATAGTCCGACACAGCATTAAACATTCTTTGCAGTACTGACGGACTGTGAATTTTTCGGAGAAGAATTCGCACATAGTGAATCTCCTCAGAGAAGTTATTCATCTCGCATCATTGGAGTGAGCAATTCCCCAGCAAACCTGGGGAATAATACCTCGAAAATGCATTGCATTCCTCACACAGGATTGGCTATCCTTATAATAAACGCTTTTGCCTCAATAGCTTCCATGAATTCATTTTTCCAACGTTTGTCGAGGTACACTCGACTCTGTACCTCTTTCATTTTATCGATTATCATTTGAAATCTGCTCCAATCTAAAATCTAGCACGAAGCACCTAAAGACAAAAATATAAATTTTATTTGATTCTCAAAGAAATTATCACCAGCAGTAATGAATGCGAAAATTTGAATTTCATTCTTTCCCAATTGATTATGTGAATTAGCTTACCGATTATTACATTTCCAACGGCCAACTTTTGTGAAAGTAAAAAATAATATCTAATTCACACAATAAAAATGTTAACGCTGTGCCTAAAGGTCCCAAAAGAGTGAAGGTAACGATAAAATCTAAATAAAAGTAAAAATAAATTTTAATATTAATCAATTGAATGGCATTGAAATTTTAATTAATGCAATGCGCGAAGAATTACTAAGTTTTAATTACTCCCAATTCGCCGAAGTTCCAGGGAGAGTTTTGTTTAACTAATCCCTCAAAATATAAAAAATAAGTTATTTTTCTGACACTATTGTTGACTCTTAGAACATTGCTACATTTCCTCAGTAACTTCAATTTGATTACTTGTCTGCAGGCCTGGTTACACGGTACATTAACACGTACAAGTTAATGTACGTTTGCATGAATTATTTTGGTGGACCGGAACGGAACATATACGAATTCATGAACCGAATTAGAACAGTTTCTATTTTCTGTGCATGCATTCGCACAAGTTGGGTGGTTACACGGTGCATTTTGGCGTCCATTCTCGCGTTCATACATTTAGACATTAATGCGTACGTGTTAATGTATCATGTAACCAGGCCTGTAATCACAACTTCCTGAATCACATATCACCAAAATTTTCATTCGTTTTCCTAGCACTGAGAGGAAATGTATAAATATTATGAGAAGGGCAAGTATGTAAGGATGCTATACTTCCCTGTGATCGCCTATGGATTAACGCTCGCTATCTGATAACTAATAGATATTTTACATAGAAATTTCATCACATGAATTTGGCATTACGGAAAAAATACTGAGAAGATTAACTTTCAAGTAATGTAGTCCCCTAGACAGCAGATATTTTTCGACAAAAAACACAGGGCTGTGATTCGAAAATGGCAATTCAGACACTTGCTTTAATAATTTCACATCACAGACAAATTTCCAGTTCTAAGAAGCTCCAACTTGGCAAAAATTACAACTTTAACTTACATTTCTCGCAATCTGTGAAAGTAGGTTAAATACACGTCATAATTTGGAACCAAGTTTCAATATAACGAAAATTTTCTGCACCCGAATATTCGAGTTTGACCGTAAAATTCTGATCCTAACAACCTCTCTCCTCAAGTCTTCGCGGGTGATTTTCACATAAAATATTCACGCCGGAATCTCCCATCTCCAAACAAAATATATCCTTAAACGTGCGCTGTGGTTTGTTTTTTTCTTCGCACGGGGGCATTCCAGCGCTAAAAGGCAATTCCGACGCCCGTTCTGCCTGCTTCGAAAAATCTCGCGACCGAACGAATTCGATGATCGGTGAAATGTGGGCACATTTCCCGCCCCATTTGACCATTCGCATCGCCGCCACGAGTATTCGCGCCGCCGTCTAACCTGCCGACAGGGGCCTCCATATTCTGCATTCTTCGCCCCCCGTGTGACCCAGTTCTTCCTAGTCCTCTTGCCATACGGCCCCAACGAATTTTTAAACCTTCTTACCTTCCGCGGATTACCGAAATAGTAATGGAAAAGTCGATATAGATTAAAATCAAAATCAAATTTTAATTCGAGGTCAAAAATCGAAGGAATCGAGATCGAGTCATGATCTTTCTAGTTTCGATCCAAACTTGATTTTTCAATGCATGATTTAATCATTCCAGGCGTACATTAGTAATAAACATCTCTCGAGTTTTTTGCGCCGGGAAGAAGAACTGATTAAAAAGATAGAAAAAAATTAAATTATAATCGATTAATGGTACTTCTGGTTCAAATTTAGATTTTTGTTGAAAAGTCGGTCTTTTCATTTCGCTAAAAAATCGATAGATCGAAAAATAGATTTCGACCGACATTTAAAATTCACTGCCAACAGCGACCTCCATATTCCGTGCTTCCGTGTCCAAAGCGTGACCCAGTTCTTCCCATTCCTCTCGCCCCACATCCCTAACAAATTCTAAAACCTCTGTGGAGCCTCTTCCTTTCCCCGGCTTACCAAAACCCATTTGGACACCACCTTTTAACACTACCGCTCATTCGGAGGAGAAGTGACGACATAAAGCCGCTTTTCTTTGTTTCCGAATGCTCGGTTAGCTGCAACCATCTCACGCATCCAGCCGCGGGACTATACTTGTTACCATATGCACTATACAAAGCCCTTGATAAAATATAAACAACAAAATGTAATTTCAACAGTAACGTATAAATCCACGGCCAACCATGGTTTCGACAATCTATGTCATTTTCAAGGACACAGAGTGTCAAAACCATAGTCGGTAGTGGAGTTTTATATTATATTAAAGTATGGAAATTACCATTTATTGTATATGGTGTTTCAAGAGGAATCTGCGATACTACAGGAGGTGGCATGGGAGACAATTGTAAGCATTTTTAGATCATAAACATAAGGTTGCAACTCCTTAGTTACTAAGCTATGGCAACGCAAACATTTTTTTGAACAAGCTTTGCAGTTACCTTGAAAACTGTTCTTCTTGGGTATCCGGTATCCTTTTCTACATTTTATTTAATAATCTGGATTATTAACGACATTAAAAAATTAATGTTGGACGCAAATGTGCAATTATAATTGTCTGAAGCAATTGATCTTTGAGCTTCATTAAACGAACGCTTTGAGCGAGTATCAACAATACGATTGCGCAATCTCACGCATTGAATGTATTCCTGAGATGAAATAAATAAAGCCACTTCCTCACTTGCAAGAAAACTGTCGAAGCTTTCCTTACTTTCTGCAAGCAGGCAGAGATAGTGCTTCAAACGGGATATAACGGCAATGGTATACACGAAACATTTGGCTACGCATCTGAGCCAAGCTCCAAAGCTAAACGGCTATTTCAAGGGAACTGCCATTCACAATCCTCGAATCACTCTCACGCTGATTTTATCCACAGGTTATTTTTACTGGGTGAGGATAGGGCTCACTTCAAATAAGCCACGGGTGTGTGAAATTTTTCACATTACATACAGCGCAGGGAGTCTATTTGCGCTGCGCCCATCTCTTACATAGTATTTTGTTTTATGGGACTTCAAAGGTCTCACCAGGGATACGAACCCGGGGTTCTCCGATCAACAACCTAACTACCTATCCACTGGGCTAGCTTAGCCCCCAATCTTGAAATAAAGTAGTAGAACTAAATTGATGAAAAAAGTAAAGCATGCAGAAATGTCAACCTCATCAACAAATTATACTAATTAAACAACACAATTCTTGAATCAACCTCACAGTGTTTTAACCCGAAGGTTAGTTTTACGGGATTAGGAAAGAGCTAACTGGAAAAAAGCCAATATATAGATTATTATGTGAGGACAATTTGTTGATGAGGTTGAAACTTTTTCATGCCCTGCATTTCCTTCAATTTACGTCTAATATGCATAGGTAGTCAAATTGCATTAAAAATTGCATAAATATTAAATAGGTTTTGCTCCTAAGGAAAAACTAGAAAAAAAACTCCCTCTTATCTCCGCAAGAAAGCTGTCGACTGGGAACCATTTTGCTTCGTTACCTCACACTCGGTTATAATCAACAATCGTACGCATCCAACTGAAGGAACATACCTGTGACGGTTTCCACCAAAACAAAACCGCCTCGTCACTCAAAGGAAAATTGGCGACGCCAAACCGCTTTCCTTTACATTTCCACGCACGGTTAACGTAAGTGTTTCGTCGTATTCGGCCCAAAGGACACATCTAATAGTTACGAAAGGAATGCTCTCATGATTCTCACGGTTAAATCAGTAAGGAGAGGATTCCATTGCATGGCCAGGGAACAGACAAAATGTATATTTTATGGGCTTCTAAAACTCGCATTCACGAAATTGAGTCTTAAATCGACGCACATTCATGGAGATATCTAATTATCGAAACGCTATCGTGTATTGCATGCATTTAAATAATAATAAAAAATGTTATTTCTGTCGTAATTACTGATAGAAACATTTCTGTTACAAAATTTGGATGAATTTTCGTTTCGTCACTTTCCTTTAATCCTAATCACCATACGTAATCAGCGTGTATATTCCCAATACAATAGATAAAAAATCAAATATTTTGGATGAGTATTTCATAAGCGAAATCTTCTATTAATTGACTTTTAAGTGATATGCGAAGTATTTACTATGTTCGCCAACTAGAAAAGAATACGTCTTACTGAAACTACGAGTATATGTGTTGTTGGCAACTCCTCTTATTTCGTAAACATTATATTTCGAGAACATTATTTCATATGGCTTTGAAATCAGAGCATTTCCTTCTCATTACAATCTTTTGTCTCCTATACCTATATTTCAAGTTCCTTATAGCGTCACTCAAATATCATTCTCTTTCCATATTTGACCTTACTCGCAAAACAAGATTGAATACGCAAGAACTCCTCTGCAGCTTTGCCACATGGACTGATAGAAAAAACGGTTGGAAATTCGTAAAGAAAAATTAACATGTTATCTGGAGATGCAAAATCACACATCTACCTCTTCGGCTACTATAAAAATAGCTAGCCGTCTATTAAATAAAGGGAGTAAAAATTAATAAATGCGCCTGATTCGTATTAGATTTATTGGAGGACTTTAATGACTTCAATGAAAGGTTAATCGTTTCAATAGTCCATACTAACAAATAAAAGTTTTACTCGTACTTCCAGCATCCATGCTGAAAAATTGGTATTCCGGCTGCGGAAAATGCATGGAATTTGATATTATAAGTTAGGCGCCATCATTATCAAAATTCGCCATGACTCAGGTAGCGACGCCAGTAATTACATGTTTTACAACAAGCAATATATCCTTTAGTTACTTTTCTCATAGAAGCAAAAGGGATTCTTTGCAATCAACAAGTCATAGGTTGAATCGACGTCACCGTTATTTCTTCACATAATAAAAGAGGAGAAATAACTTCATAGCAAATAATTATCAGATTTGCTAAGTGTGTTCAAATTTAAAAGTATCATTGCATCAAATGCATTTTAAAAATCAAAGCAAGGCTTTACAAACACAAAACACGACGACGCAAAACTTTTTTTATTTAGGATATCTCGTTTTAAATAATGCTCAAATATTTCCCCATCCTTTCTTCTTTATCATACATGAATCAAGCAAAAGCTTCATGAATTGATTAAAGAGGCTTAAACATTAATACGATTAACAATTAAGGTTAAATAAAATATTATTTCAATAAAAATAATACCTTCATAATTTAAAAAAATTGATTTTACAGAAGATCAATACTTAACATTAGGTACTCATAAAGTTATTTTTATTGAAGAAAAACCCATGTGCGCGCATTTAACTTAGCACTATGAATCATTTTACAGTATTTGAGTAGAAAAATGTATCAAAGTAAAAATATAATATTATATTTTCATTAATAATAATTGCATTCCATTCAATCCCTAATGCCCACCTTAATAGCTTCAGTCCATTTTTCTAATATTTAGAAAAAAACGTTTTTAATAACTTTATAACGTATTCGCACGTTAAAATCAACTGCACGCTTGGAACATTTAAATCTCATATCCATCAAACCTAGAACTTGATTGGGTACCAACCTTTGTTTTAATTAACGAGTAGTACGCCAGTTTCGGTTAATCGATTTAAGAATTTATTTAGATATTTAATTTAATTTTTCGTAATTACAACCATGTTCTTTCCATTTGATGGAGTTGGAAACACAAAAGAGACCAACCCTTGTATTTTACGCACGATGTTCGCTTAACCAGCTCAGCTCTTACAGCCTAATTAAGAACCAAGTACTCGGAGATCAAAAATGCGCACACAAACTCCCCATCCCTCATTTTTGCATAATAAAATCATCCACTTATGCACTCGTTAATCCTCGTAAGGGTTTTAGCCTTTATGTAACCGTTCTCCTGTCCTCTTTCACCCAGTTATGAGCCATTTTCCCATCTCTTTACAGTCGCGTTTCCTCGCGCAGAATACAGTTTCTTCCTCTTCTCCCGTGAGTTTATGAAAGGCAAGATTCTCAATATTTGATCTTGTCGCGTCGAAAGTGGTCTAGCCTCCCAGCTTGTCTTCCTTTAGCTACACCATGCCTTGAAGAGTAAGTCAAGCGATTCACCCGAAATAATTGCCAGCAATTGTGGCGGTTGAGAGTGTCTTTTTCATGAATGATAATTCGAAATCGTGACACGTATCACGGGCGCTGCATTGCCTGAACCAATTTAAAGCGTGGGTTTCTCTAAACATTCATTCCAGCCAATGAGGCGGTGTTTTTTTTCTCGAGATATAAACTAATTTATTTCAAAGCACTGCACCCTTTACCGGCAATCGGGAGATCCGGGTTTGAATCCCGGCTAAGTCAAATATTTTTTCATGGCGAACTATATCCTTTGGTGTATTTCATTTATTTCAATTAGGCACTTCAATAAAAATCGAATTTTAACTTGATTCTCATTTTGTAATTTACGAAAAACATCCTTATTTATTCCTGCTGTATTACCGCAGAAAATTACGGCGAATATTAGAGATAAAATTGTTTCTGAGGAGAGAATATTTCAGCGATCAATTTCAAGCTGTTATAATGAAGCCACTGAAGTGAGGTCTAATAGGAAGCATTACTCCAGCTCGGTCTGCCTGTTATCAGGACGAATAACTTGCATTTAAGCTACGCCGTCATTTTAAATTTTCATGTTATATGAGATTCTTTGAAAATACATTCTTTTCACTTAATTATTATTGCTTATCCTTTGTATTTTCTCGACAGAGGTATCAGATATTTCTGGGATAAAGGTAAATTTTTAAAAGTGATCTTTCTAAATTCTCTGAAACCGTTAACATTACAGAGTTTGTTTCCATGGAAAGCCACGAAAAAAAAAATACCACCGATTGGATAAAAGTGATACTTTCACTTGAAGCAAGAGAGAAAAGTCGAAAATTCGGAGCAAAAACAATATACATTGAGATGGACTCGAGCAATGATATCCTATTAGACGAGACACGTTCTCATCATAGAGGGACGCCACAATTCCTCAGGATCGCACGGTGCAATAGAATCGGTCCACTAGTCTAAACATATCATTCTTCTTCCTAAACTTTTGATCCACATTCTCCCAGTAAACAATGCTTCTTTTGCGTTCTTCCAATTAGAAATTTCCTCTGAATATTAAACTTTAAAGCTCTTTGCCAGCCTCGGTCGTGGTGGGATAAAGTCTTCGTCTGCTAAACCGTATGTCGTGCGTGTCGTAATTCGGGGAATTTGGAAATGAGTAAATAACCATTATTTCATGTTGCCCATTCGGTCATATCGACGTGGGACGCCAGGGAAGAGATGCCGAGGTAAAAAGGTCTGGAAGTAGAGTTGTGCGAGACTTGATGCTAAAGGTCAACTAAGTACACGGGGGGGATGAGGGAATGGGAGTAATGGGAGAGTGTCTCCGGGGGTTGTGAGGTAGGGGTCCCAGCGGGTGACGGTGCTTCTCCAAGGGGCCTCGCGAGACCTCCCCCCTCTCTCCACTCCGACGTTTCACGGCCCAGAGAATGTTCAGGGGTCTGAGGCGGCGGCTGGGCCAAGAAAGGGGAAAAAAGATGACGGTGCACTGTAATAGATGGAGGTGAGAAGATGGGCGCTCTCTCTCTCTCTCTGTCTTGGAGGAGATGACTTAAACCCCTTCGCACAATAATAATTCACAATAACTTAAAATGACGTAACTTCACTTTGAAAGGGTATAACCAATTCTTTGCCGGTCCTAATGCCTACCTAACTTTGTTTAGAGTTCTTCCATTTATACGCGGTTATATGCAGCCAATATTTTGCTGTTTCAATAGTTCTAAGACTTGAGGTGAATTCTTTACTTTTTTAAATTGGCTTTGGAAACATGAAAATTTAGATTATTCATAGTTATTAAATAATTTCTGCCAAGCAATTGAATTTCACTTCAAAGCCCAGTTTACAACAAACTAACTTGGCATTTATTTACTTATTATCAACCCGATCAATTAATGACATGTTCCCGCAAGCACCGCACAAACCGCGCATCATTCATTCATAAATCATTAAACCGATTTCAGAGGATTTACGATGTTTATTTGCCTATCTATACACAAAAATATCTTTCACCATTTAATATCTAGAGAATATTGAGATTTCCCCAGTTATTGACCATCCCAAGTACAAGACTGTCGTTTTAAGATGTTGTGAACCAAGCTTGGCTCTTTTTTTAGCTCTCAGATCCATAGTTACGCTATTCAAGCCAACTCCTTACGTAAGGGGTCGCCAAGGCTGCGCGGTCACGGTCCTGTACGCAAGGGAGACGCGTCGCCATGAAGACAATTTTCTCTGCTCCTCCTCCCTCGTGATGTGAGGAGCTTATCGATTTAAGGGAAGAGCACGATAATCCTTTCAGCCGAGGATGTAAGGAGCATCACGAAAAGTAGCATCCTTTATAACCACGAGTCGTTCTTTCTCTAATTTTTCCACCATCCTGATGTCGTCAATTTTAGATGACGTACCATTCCTGCTCCATTGGTGTTTTTCCTGACATGTCATCATTATAAAACTATAAATATGATTTTGAAAATTCAGAATGTATTGACTAAACCTTCCAAAGGTTAATCTTTAATTTCAAAATTTAGATCAATCGCATTCAACCCGGATTCTTTCCTATTTTAAGTGTAAAATATATGTTCAATATGGCAAAGATAATATACAAGGCTATTTTGACCTAAACTGTACATACGATAAATGCACTCTTACAAAAGGCGGTTATACTTTTACAAGATTTAACAATAAAATATAGGATTGGTATAACCCAATTTGATTTCAATTTAAGTAAAGATTTAACTGAATATTGCTCATCAGTGACTGCTTATAACACTTCAATATCTATAATAGCCTAGTATTAATAACAACAACGCCACGGGCACGTTTTATGAGCATGGTTATGGCAACTAAGCATTAAGCATAATTTATTACCGCCTCATATTACCAAGCCAAATCATTACGAAGAACTACACATATTACATACTGCACCGAACCAATCACTGGATTGAAGTACAGGCAGACTGACTGAGATATTTGGGAAAATATAGGTATTCGTGGCGTTCGCTATAGCTCAATGTCTTTATTATTCAGGGTTCGCACTCAACCGTGAAAACCTTAAAACCGTGAAAAAGCCGTGAATTTCGTCTACCGTGAAAAATCCTGGAAATAGCCGTGAAATTCGTCGTAAAACCTTAAAAACCTCTCAAATTTGATTGTAGATCTACGATTGACGGATTAAAAGAAAAATCGATTTGTCGATCATGTTTCAAGGCCGAGTCACGTGCAGACACTGTCCACGCATTTATCTGCCCACGTATATTCGAAGCGCAAATATTGGTCCGTGTGTCATGACGACACACAGACCTCAAGGCTGTGATTGGAAGACCTTTAACCAAATTGATCATTAACCCTGGCGAGAAATCAGACACCTCTTCACATCCCTGTCACCCTCCATTTTCCCACTCACAACCTTTAGCCGGCCCCAAATTTTGCTAACGATAGGCGACGTCATAAGAGCACTTTCATTGCTGCGTTTGCATGCCTGGCGTTTAACGCGTTATTGCTATAATTTTTAGTTAACGTGGGGCCAGTGATTTTTATGTGATCAATATTTCTTCCTAAAATAGCTTATCAACAGACCGTGAATTTGGCGCAATTTATAGCGTGAAAGTCTGGAGAAAACCGTCAATTTTATAATTTAGTTAGAGTGGGAATCCTATTATTAATTGTCTCCGGTTACGCACTTCTCATATTTTTACGCTCAATAAGTAGCATCTTCGAGAATGTATCGATCTCCTATTTGAACCCAGGTAGGTAAAATATTTCCGAAGGAGATAGTTAATTTCCCAAGAGGCCATAAACGATAGGACCATGGAGAACAAGCTTGGTAAAAAAAATAGGATTTTTCCACTCCTCCGAGTCACACCAAGTCGGGAAGGAATCCCCTTCGCTAAAAATTGTGCAGTCGAAAAGAAGACGAGCGGGGATATATGTGAAGACATAGGAACCAGGGGAAGACCGAAAAGAGACCTTCTCTGTTTTCCTCCCAGATGAGTCCTCGAGTTGAAGGAGGGTGGGATAAGGAGAGACGAGAGAGATGGCTTTGGATAATCGTTTCATTCCATCCGTCCCGGCGCGGATTTCGCGAAACTTTAAACTCGACGCGAAATGAGAAAAAGAGACGGGTCCCTGCCTTCTACACTACTGCCTTTGAAATTCTAGGCGGAGGCGAGAATGGAGGGAAGTAAAGAAGGGAAATGACGGGGGTGAGGAAGTTGGAAGTGAGCGAAGTGGGAGACCCGTTGAGTTCCACTCTCCTGGTCCTTGAAAAATAGAGAACCTCCTCCTATCCCTCCTGGCTATTCTCGGCGACCGGATATGTCGAGATTTAACGCAACGAAGGACTCTTCCGGAGCACATGAATCTATGAAAACGTTTGCCAAGCTACTTCGTGAGCAGTGAGTGGAACGGAGAGAATTATCTAGGCCATACTTGGGATTATCCCTGCTATTAATCCGAAACACAATACCGCAGCGCGGGTGAGAAAGTTTAAGTAGTATGAAGACTGCAACCTCGACCTATATTCTATAACTAAAAGAAGAAAATAGAAAGTTGATTATCGACGAATAAATTATCATGAATTTAGAACGAAGATAGATTCCGATGAATAGACGATTGATTGATTATGAAAAAACTTTTTTTTACTGTAGAAATAGCTAAACTTATTATAGATTGTTTGCTAGCGTGACAAATGGATGTTGATCGAGGACTGCTACCATTTTCAAACCAAGTTAGATTGTCGTAGACATGATACTCAACCAAAAGATACTTATGTAAGTTTTAGGATACTTAAGCTTAAGGTAGGACATAGGCTAGTAGGTACCATAACTAAAATCACATGCATTGAAAAAATTTGACATAAAATGGAAGGAAAGTAGGAGAGAAACTGCAAACGAATTTACACATGGTTAAAAAAAATAAGGCTTGAAAATAGAGTGAGCGTGAGGGAATCTAGTCGCGTCTATGACCACAGTAAAGGCCGTGTCACACGGGGCACGCCATTACGCAATCTGGCGTACGTACGAAGGCGCAACCAAAATTTCGTCGCGAATTGCCAGAACACATGCGAGAATGCGTGGATGCGAGACGGAAAAATAGACCCTGCTCTAATTCCAAGCACACATTCTCGCAATTTCAACAGGTTTTTAGTGCTAACCTTGCTATGACGTGCTCCATGTAAAACGGCCTTAACGCCTGCAACACAGCGCGAAATGTTAAAAATACTGAAGACGTTTCAACTCCCGTGCCGACAAAATAATTTCCACCGCATCATTTTCATTTTGCCTCTCGTAATAGATCATTAACGATCTGTCCCGTTGTTTAAGTAGAAATGACTCTCGCGCCATAGACTAGCGAACTACAATGTGAGCGCCGGCTACCATTACTTAGTAATAAAAGGCATTAAGGGAAACCACGCAGCTCACAAAAGCAACCAGTTAATCTCCTTCTGCTGAGGAGCTGACGACAAGTCTTGAGATAAAGTCGCGAAGAGGGCTCGGGCTTAACACTTTCCGTGCTGACCTTAGTACTGTCGATCTGTAACCCAGTGATGGCTAGTTTCATTACTTTTGTGTTATGTCTTAACAACCAACCTTTGATGCGAGGAACAGGTGTTTGGTTTCATCTTAGAGAAAGAATATGGCTTTCGTTTTTTTTTATTTGCTTATTTAGAGGTAGGTGCAACTCTGCTAAAAATAAATCGCAAACTACGATTTTTTTAAAGACAGATGGCGTGATATAACGCCCTTAGTACGCAAAGAGTTAAACTCTTATGCATGATTTTACACTTTCCCGGCGAACAGAATATTTAAACTTATCTCGGGTTTCCGCGCGGGTAAGATATTTGAAGAGCGCCGACGTTTCGGGTTCCGACACGTCGCCCATTCTCAAGGCTACTAAAAAGTAAAAAAAAAACTAAAGAAAGGCCATAGGCTGCTACCTGAAAGAGAGGCTAAAGCAGCCTTGAGAATGGGTGATGAGTCGGAACCCGAAACGTCGGCGCTCTTCGAATACCTTACCCGCACAGAAACCCGAGAAACGTTTTAATAGTTAAACCCTTGCTTACTTCATAAACGTAAAGTTAATGCAGGCCTGAAAATGTTCCTCCCAGAACCATCAAGAGGGCGGTAAATTAAATATTTCAAAGGCAAATGCAGCAGAAATTTCCTATTATTTACGATACGCACAGTGGGAAAGAAATTGGAATTCAGTAAACTATGTGAAAGGGTTGAAAAGAATGGCCAGCCGCCTTATTCTAAGCTATGATCGCTTTTCATAGTGAGCTTCCAATTCTGCTCTCTTCCTTTTTCTCTCACGCATATCCGATTCACTCCTCAAATTTATTGGTACCTATCGTACGAGGAATCGATATTATCCGATAGAAGGGCTCTGGCCGTTTCTCTCTCCTTTCCACGTGTTAGAAATGGGTTTTTTTTCCTCCCCTCTCTTACCTCAGCTACGATTCCGTTCGCCTCCTGTCTTCACCGCTCTAGATCGTCGACGCTAACGTAAGATCTTACTCCTCCAATACCTGCACAACCTATCACATTCAATTTCTCCTCATTCTCCCTTTTCCCTCAGGCTAGCGCGTTCAGTCATTCCACAAGGGGTGCGTACGTTTGCCATTTCAGTCCAATATCCGATTTTTCTCCTTTTTGCCGAATAGGGTAGTTTCCTTTATCAAAGAAAACTAAATGCATTGATTGCGATTCCTTACCCACCATTAGTGTATTCATAATATACAAATCATTTGGTTTTAGAAATCCCAGTTTAGACGAATGGCAACGGTCAATTTTAACCTCATTTGAAAAAGGCCAGATTGGCGCCCATGCGATTCCACTCCACGTGACCTCACAGGGACCTAGTTTCTACACGAGTAGATAGGAGTTTTACATTGTCTAAGATTACCAATGCATGCATAAGGCACAGAGCTCTGGGAAACATCTCTTAATAATCACACATTAAAAATACCCAAGTTCGGAAAGTTTCCTTCGTTTGATAGGGGAATAATAATCCTTATTTAAGTCAAGCGCTACCTGCTAGCAGCCTGCGTCGTATCAGCGCTCAAGCCTCGCCCCAAGGTCACCTCACACGCCGGCAGCTGGAACCAGAAATACGTCACACGGACTTTTCCCATCATTCCTACTTAGCCGTCGCGTTTTCGCGCGCTTGAAATTATTCACTTTTCGTTTAATCGCGAAAAATAGATATCGTCATTCGAAAATCTAAGAGCGTGAAATGAGCACTCCAGGAGTAATAATCTTTCGACTTAGGCAATAAGAAAATTATAGGAAACCACCCTATTGCAGGTTCCTACGCTCATATACTTTTCATTCCCTTCCTTGCCTTCGCTCTAACAATTCATTATCTCATCCCATATCCCAGAGTCTAGGATTACTATCCCGTACAAGGCTAGTTCCTTTATGTATAGCACACCAAAGGAATAGGTTTATTCAGCTACGCATTTACTATGGTAAGCATAGTAGGCTTCCAATCATGCCCTTGCTTGTGAAGAGTATGACTATGGCGTTACGGTATTTCATGTCCCTAGATAAATGTTTCGCTTCCAAATATTATTAAAGTATTTATTACGGCTTATTATCATGCTTATCACTTGTACAGAATCAGCATTCATCTTTTTAAGAGTGCGATCCTCTTTTTGGAGCTATTGAAATTTTGTTTTCACTAACAATAAGTGCTGAAATCATTGTTTGTCTAGCAAAGGAAGCGGGAATATATTTGCTATCTTCATGAAATGTGAGATGGCTTCATCGTCCTAAAAATATGAAGGTACCGCATTTCACAACTCTGCTCATTTTTTCACCACTTCGATGGCTTCCTATGCTTTTAAAATTAATATTTACACTCAAAATCGATTTCAGATCCACAGCAGCTTTCCTCGCTGCCTTTGACCGAGTAACATGACTCTTCCATCTCATTAAAAGTCAGGACCAAAATTGCGAGTAGTTCGGTTTCTCTATCCATATGTCGTGCTAGACGCAAACAAAGCATGTGCTGTCGTATCAGATTATCTCCGAGCACGCCAGGTGCTGGTACACTATTGTTTCCGTGTCAACGAAGGAAACTTACTCACGGAAAATTTTCGCGGAGTTTCCCACGTTTTCACGCCATTACTCATTGTATAGCATTCTGCACGCAGGAAATAATAAATATATAAATTTCATTAGTTAATATACGTACTGGAGCACTTCACTAACTGTCTAAAATATACCATAGGTTAAGTATGGCAGAAACCGATAACCGACTTAAAAATATAAATATAAGTTTTCCTTCGTAATTTTCCACCAATGTTACGCAGCCAACAACTCACCTGCTATTCCAGCTTCGTGCAAATTGTCAAACCTTCGAAGCACATTTAAAAGCTAAGAGCAAGAGATTTAAAATCATGAAAATGTTATAATTAAGGCTGGTTATAATTAATATGATGGTGATGAATAATAATATTTATGATAACTTCAAAAAAAATTCCCATTTCAACTTAACAAATTAATTATCACTCAATTCATATGTATACCCTTTTTAATCATTTTTAGTCACAATTACCCAATTTTCCTAATGGGAGAAAAATTGTAAAACCTTTCCATCCGGCTCACATCATTTGTCGTGCCGCGCGTTACCTCGGTACCGGTTAGTCATCTAAGCCACAAGCAGCCAATTTACAATAATAATAATCGATTTTGCGCACCCGTTTGTGTCGTATGGTGGTTACAAGAATTTCTAGTCAATGTCCTGTTCTCTCCTTAAACCCCTGAAAATTCCATAATTTCCCTGTTTTGTATCAAAATTACCACCCAATAGAGGGCCCATGCTTGGTAGGAACATCGGCGCCATTTCCGCTCAGTTAACTTCACTAATTCACGATTTTCCAAATTAAACGTGAAAAAAAACCACCAAAGAAAAATGATATTTGAAACCAAATGCCATTTTTTATCGCTGACATTAACATTTTGATTATTATTGCGGGGAAGTAAAAATAGCTCATAAATACCGGAATTTTATTTAAGGAATAAGAATGGAGTGTAAGATGTGTAATGTACCTTATTTAAGGTTAAATATTTATTGTTCTATTCATCGGCAACCCCAAGCCATAAGATAAGGAAAAAATGTAGTAGTAGTACAAATGTGATCTTAGTCTATTAATGTAGGATTAAAGGTAAGAAAAATACAACCCAAGTTGAATTGCGCAAAATATACGATTTGTGACCGAATATTAAAGAGTCAATTATTGTCCTTTAAATTTCTTCCGCATTCCAATGACTTAAGGATTCAAATAAATAGTTTCTATCTCGATTACCCATTGAAAAATATTATCATTCACCCTCAGTCACGAAGTATTCTTCCAGCTGACGAATGCCATAAAATTTCGTCACTGGAAACATGATCCAAGAGGAAAATCTCCCCGTAAGGGTTGGTTTCGGCAGAACCATTGTCTTTGTGCAAGCGCATTCCATTTTTCCACCCTCTTTCGTTTCTTTCCAACCCCCGGATGCCCTCGTTCCCAATGCCAAGCCGAAACGTGTCCCCAATTCAAGAACACCCTAACGGAATTCACCCTTGCGGAAGGCAGAAAGGGAGGAAATGAACGAATGAGCTCTCAGAAGAGGCGAGCTTTTCGATTCTATTCGCTGATTCGAGTCATGCGATTCGATTCACACAGACTTATCGTTCTTTCAAATCGTTCAAAACGGACCACATGAAAACAATGCACGACGAGAAACATATGAACACTGCAGATCCAAATGAACACTGCGAACTAAATGTGTACAGCAACTTGAAATTTTTAAATTAAATTAGCACAGCGAAATCGAAATGAATGACGTCTACAAATCGCAATCAAGTCTGCAAACTAAATGCGATTGTTTAACAATCCAAAATAATAATAATAGCAACAAATCCATCGAAGACTGCGTTTCGTAAAGTTTTAGGCCATATCGATGGTGAATCACTAGAGTTAAAGAAATAAGGTTTTAAAGTTGAACATTAAAAAGTGTATCTCCGAGAGAAAAATGTGAAATTGTTGCTGATTCAAGTGTTTAAATTTAAAATGCTTCACCAAAATTAGTAATATTATTTTTACTATTTATTACTAATATTACTTTTACTTTAACATTACTTGTTAATCACTAAGCATTGAATTATATCTTTTCCTGATGTAATCATAATAATTATTTTTTTTAACTATCACGGCGTTAGGCCCTGAATCCTTAATGAAGGATACTACCATGAGCCAATTAAATACCTATAAATATATTTTATTACATTTCTGATTGATTTCCTTCTCGATGAGGACTAAATTTTATGTAAATAAAATCTCCAATCAAAATAAACAAAGAAAACAAATGATATC
Organism: Ischnura elegans; assembly: GCF_921293095.1. Taxonomy (NCBI): domain Eukaryota; kingdom Metazoa; phylum Arthropoda; class Insecta; order Odonata; family Coenagrionidae; genus Ischnura; species Ischnura elegans. The sequence continues at coordinate 93,288,355 of NC_060249.1, forward strand.
GCCGTATTAAGGCAATTACACCCACTGGATCAATCATGAAATAAAGGACAGCATGGAACAAGTGATTTTGAACGAAGTCAAGGGGATGGGTTCAAAGTTATATACAGCAACGCTTAAGTTCACCATGATAATATATTTGGCTCATTCGGGATTCAAATCTGCACACCAAGCCATTGCATTGGACATCTATGGTTTGGTGGTGTAATTGACTAGCATGTCTGACCGGCAATCCAAGGAGAGGAAGTTCGAATCCCGACCATGCCAAATGTTTTTACACAGCGAACTTCATCCTTGGTGTGTAAAACGTAATTATTTGAGCCATTTCAACATGGGCCCTTAGGGCAGAATAAGCTGCTCGCTCTTGCTTACGTTTGAAAATGAATATAGGTACATATATAAGGTCTGGTACTTTCCCAGCGAACAAAAGCAGCGAAGATTTCTCGGGTCTTTCACCGGGTAAGGTACTCCATATCTCCTTCCAACGTTTCGACAAGTAACTCGCCGCTTTGTCCTCAGGATTGGAATCCAAAATTGGACGAGTTGCTCGCCGAAACGTTGAAAGGAAATATGGAGGACCTTACCCGGTGAAAGACCCGAGGAATCTTCGTTGCTAACGAATATATTACCGGCTCATAACAATGAATCGTTCTTAACGTACGATTCACTCACGAACGAGACAGCTCTAGCTCAAACCCCTTCTGCCCCGAATGCCTGGAATTGAATTCAATTCGCCCCAAAACGCCGGTCGGGAGGCCCGGCAAGGAGCAATCAAAATCGAGGCCTCACTCACCGTGTCTCTCTTCTCTCCGCCGCCAGGGAATAAGGATTAAGCTGCGGCGTTGTGTGGGCCCGTTACGGGTTTTCTCCCTTCCTCCCAACCTTGTTCCCGGTAAAAGCTTCCGTGAAGAGAGAAGGGGTCCTGCAAAATAGAGAAGGCAAAAAAGAAAAATATAATAATATATATATATATATATATATATATATATAAATAAATGCCATGATAGGCCACAAAAACACAGACACAAATAAAAGAGGACTCACACGTTAGTTTCTTTCAAATTTTCGTCCTCAGTCTCTTCTTGCCTCCCTCCCGACGAAGACCCTAAGAGGTCGAAAATTTGAAAGAAACTAACGTGTGAGTCCTCTTTTATTTGTGTCTGTGTTTTTGTGGCCTATCATGGCATTTATTTATATTCATATCACCTGTGGTGTCTTTCATAAGTAATATATATATATATATATATATATATATATATATATATATATATATATATATAGGTATCCAATTAGGATTGGGAACCATCGGAGCTCGACAAAGTGGCGGGAAAGATAACGGAGAGGGACGTGAAGCACAAATTTCCCTCCCCACCAGAAAGTAATAGTACCAACCGTAACCCTTTCAATTCCGCCATCTTTAAATTGCTACTTTCGAGGTTTTATTTGACAAATTTGTACGATTTTGATCGGAATTTTATACACATTTCAATACGAATGCGTTGAAGCTATTTTCTATTTTCAATATTTTTATACTTCATTCACCAATAACAGAGTTCGCCAATGTTTTATTTTATTCTGTACAATTTGAGAATAATATTTAATTTCAAAAGTTATTGAAACACACCCGGCCGATAGATCGGCCCGTGGCATTTTTCGTACATACCCCGATAGATCGCTAGGCACTTAAAGGGTTTGCGAACGGGTAAAGGTGCTTGAAAAAATGCATCCCATTAAAGCATTCGAATAAAATTTCCACTTCCTTGTACATTGAGCAATACACTGGAGAAGAAATGGTTCAAAGGCATATTTCATGAGCTCATCTCCACATATTGATTTCATTTCATCGTAACTATACTTACCATTGGTAATACTTCAACACACGCTAGAATGGTAGTAAAGAGGGATTTTCCAAAGGGAAGAAATGCGTCGCTTTGAAAAGGCTAGCGGATAGGTGAGAGGAATGGAGAGCTGCGTCAAATCTATCTTAGGATTGTTGACTAATAATGATGATACTTACATTATCAATAACATCACTCAACGATGTTGTTATTTCTTCTGTACAACTTGATAATAATATTTAATTTCAAATGTTATTGAAACACATCCAGCCCATAGATCGGCCCTGAGCATTCTTCGCACATTCTTAGGCCGGCACTTTACGGATTAGGAAATAGGTTCAGGTGCCTAAAAAAAACATTCAGCCAATTAAAAGCATTCGAATAATATTTCCAACACCTTTTCAACTGACCTTTTAAACCAACTTTTTAAAGGTAAAATTTATCTTTAAATATAAAATTTTGTACCATTCTAGCGTGTGTCGCAATGTTAAAAATGATACACTATGAATTTTTAAAGATTTTCTCGACACAAAAGTACATTTCTACCTTTTCAAACGTATAAATTTGTCTTCCTCTAAAACCATTGGAATCAAATTTCCAGCAATTTGTCAACTGAGCAGAAAAGCAGAATTTTTTTTTCGTTCAGTCATGAGCTCATCTCCACATATAGATTCCATTTCATTGTAACTATGCTCAATTAAATTACAGCTAAAATTTAACATTTAAAATTACAAATATAACTTCAACACACGCTATAATACTAGCAAAGGCTTTTGCAAACCGAAAAGAAAATTCATACGTTATTAAAGATGAGATGAAAGATAGTACATTTCTACATATCATGCAAATGAAGTTAGTTGAAAAATTATTTTTATAAAAATCATGCAAAAATGCAGATATGATCTTCTTGCCATTTGAATACCACATTGTAGAGGAAATACCTCTTCTTATATCTCCATGCCAGATATTTAGTTAAAGATAAAATTCATTCTATTTTGTAAATTAAAACCCCGAACCCGACATTTCCACGACTTCGCCACACACTAGACTTGAATTGAAGGATATAGGGAGGTATAAAAGTTTACCTCGGCGCAAAAACTTTTACGCCGCCGTCGGGATGACAAAAGATTTTCTTTTTTTATTAGGAGTCCCTCCTATGCGCCTGCAGTTTCGTACACGCTCCCTTTGAAATGGAAGCTTGGAATAAAAATAGCGAGAATAGAAGCTCGTGAGAGACAAAGATGGGATTTCGGATGGTGAAGTAAAGAAGAGGAAGAGGAGGCCAACGAATACTAAAAAAAAGAAGCATCCAGGCATTCATTCATCACCGGGAAACAGACAGGGCGTCAAAAGCGATCTCGTAGACGTACTTTTCTACGTACCTTTTTTTTTCATCCCGTTCCGGCGATCAATTTCAATCGCGTTACGCGCGGAGGAGTAAAAATAAATGGATAAAATATACCGGAGTAGAAGAAGGGAAGCCCCCTACCCGTGAAGGGGTGCAAAAAGGGAGGAGGAAAGACTCCGGGAACGTGTGAGCTTAGTGAGTCACTCGAAGAAATGATGGAATCCGACAGCTCACCGGCACAAGGACTGAATCTGGGCGTGGAATCAGAGGCAAAAGGCCTCGAGGAGACGAAGAGTAGGAAGGACAGGGGATGGGATGGAGTATTTCGATGGGGAAGAGCGAAATTTGGCAGAGATTGGATTGGGCAAGAGGAAAGGAGAAAGGGAAGCAAGTTGAGGTAAAATCTGAAGTGGTATTGCGGACGGCAATGTGGAAAAGTTTTGAGCTGAAGGAAAGGGGGCAAGCTTTAAAGAGGTTTCGCTCTGGTTGCACACATCAGAACAAATTCTTTCGCTTTCACTTAATATTGCCAGAAAACCTTTTTTCTTTCACAGATAGCATTCTTAATTTCAAGTAAGCATACAAAACAATTAAATAATGAAATATTGAATTCAATTGATTCGGCTTTTACTTTGTGAAAATCCATGCTGAAATGAAAATACACAACCTTGGTAACTTTTCACTGGGAAATTATTTATTGGTACTTCGCGTTTCGACGCTGAGGCGTCATTCTAAAGTACACTGTTTATAATACGGACAATCCAATAAATACCCAAATTCTGGAAAATATTCCCCCCCTGTATAACCCTTCCCCCTCCCCCTGCCAGAATTTGGGTATTTATTGGATTGTCAGTATTATAAACAGTGTACTTGAGAATGACGCCTCAGCGTCGAAACGCGTAGTACCAATAAATAATTTTCCAGTGAAAAGTTACCAAGGTTGTGTATTTTCATTTCAATGAAATATTGTTTCCTACTTAAGCAAAACATTCTCGGATAACTTCCAAATCATACGACATTAAACACTGTGATATTAAATCCAGTTAATCTCGGAAAAATAATGCGAAAATTCCACAGAGAAAAATGATTCGCCTTGACCGAGATTCGTTTACCCTCGATTTCCGATCGAATGCCAACTAAACTTCCAGAGGAAATTTTTGGACTATACCTGACATATATTGCGGGTGACTCCGTAAAGTTATCATCGTGCCTAATCCCGGTACACTTAAATACGGAGAAATAATAACAATAATTCAAACAGCTGTTGTAATTTTCCATACTTTTTAAGAGTAAAAAGCAATATAAAACCATCCAATCTTCAAAAGTGAACAAGGAGGGTAAGATAATGCACTTTAAACGCGTGGAATACGGTTGCCAGACAACTCGAAAGAGAAATCAACTCTGAACCAGCCTGAGGTCATATCGAGTGGCGAAAGGGAGGTTTGCGTAATGCTTGGGATTAAGTCTAAGGAAGCCTCCTCCAAATAAAACATTCCTTTTCTACATAAAATACATTTACAGACTGCGGCCATGTGTCAGCGTTCCAATTTTCTTTCTTTAGATGATGTCCTCCATTGTTGAAGAACTCCATCTTGTTGACGCAGCTTGTTGACACATGAATTCATAACTATATATAATTAACATGTTTTCGGCTGGTTTAATATACTGTGGTGTTATTTTCATTACACAAACTTTGATTTTGACCACAGTTACAGTTTAATGCGCCACCAAAGCCGAAAGCGATACGAAGCACTGCTTATGTTTTATTTTTATAATGGATCTCGGGCTATGCAACATCCGTTTTCTGTCTAAAAGATATTTATATTCCTGCTTCAATTCAAATTTTTCCACGGACATGTAAGATTTTCAAACAGCTGTAGTAAATTTCCACACTTTTTTTAATTTTCTCTACTGATTTCAATGCTTGCACATCATTATCAAGAGCCGTCTTGCTGAATTTAGAAACTTATTCGGGTGAGATATTTAAGTTCCTCTTAAAGCATGCGAATAAATTTTCCAGCGCCATGTAAATTGAGAAGCGCACCAGAGGAAAAATACTGAATAAAGTTATCCCATGATGCCCATGTCCTCATCTCTGTGTGCGCACTTATTTCAAGCCATATTTATTTTAAATTTGTATCAAATTTGAATTTTGGTACGAAATAACAGAATTTTTAAGACAAATTAAATTTTTATATATTTTATATACTAAATAATAAATATAAAAATACTAAATAATAAATATATATACTAAATAATAAATATAAAAAACTATATTTAAATTTGCAAGAATTGGCATTGGAGCCTATATATACAAAATATCCACTTTTTAAATGTGATGTTCAAAATAATAGCGGAGATGGCTTGAAATATCGTTCGAGGTTGTATGCATGTTATTATGTTTGTAATCGTCGTAAGGCATGGATAAAACGCAAAAACAGATGCTTCCTTTATTTTAATCGAGGTACATAAATTTCCGTATGCCATCCAAGCTCATTTTAAGCAAAGGTACCAGGCTCTTCGATCAAGGCGATTGACGGTAAGAGAAAAGAACATATGTATTTCTTAAAGTCAACATGCAAAAAGGCATTTTAGAAAAACAACTAAATTTACGCTTAGGGCAACGAGATAACTTCATAGATTAAAAAATTTCGAACATATTCTTAAAAACGTATTCAATACGTGAAACAGCAAAACAGGGTTCAAGGAGATATTCATTCCAAGAAAGCAATACATATTTTTTCTCAGCAGAGTCAGCCAAAGCCATGGACACTCGCACATTCCTTTCTCTGTCTTTTATAAGTAAGAGTACACAGAATGAAATATAGAAAGTCAACAGGTCAAGTTACAAAATGTAGGCACCTTTCATAAAAGCCCAATATAAAAATTACACAACCTAAAATTCTCAACATCCTCTAGCCTCCATGGAGGCAAATGTTTAAAATAAAAAAGTATTACTATTTTTACCACCGGAATCTTTCACATTTTTCATGAGAAACCGTCCTCAGTTGTGCTGGGCTATCACTAAACCTTGCTGCGAAAAGAAAAAAAATATTCTCTCTTACAATATCCAAATATTCACATAAAGGAGTGCCTTAAAACGGGAAAGGTTGCGTGATGCATCGCCAGCATCATTTCATTCGCGAATAACATTTCGAGAGAGAAGCAAGTTCCTTCACTGCCTCTATTGAACAAAATGCGGCCATGGACTAAATGGCAGCCAAAGATTTCCTCATGACTGGGCATTACTCCAGAGTTCACTTTTCCCAGCAGATTCGTGACAGCGACGATCATGATGGAAACTAGCGATGGAGCAAAAACGCGTAGGTACCTACTTCAATATACTGGTTAGAGAAAAAATGTGTCACGAAATTTTCTCCCTCGATAGATGATGCCAATAGGAACCAAAATAACTCGTGATGTTTAGGTCAAAAACGGACCATTTTTATAAGCCGAAGATCACGATGCATCTATGGCATCAGGCCAAAGGGCAAACTCTCGGCCAAACGGAGCGCTCGGCTCATAGTTTCTGTCGTTTAAAAGCTAAGCGATTTCACCCAAAACATGATTGGTAAGGATAAAATAAAATGGTTAACTTCCACACACTTTTTTATTAACAAACTACCGACCCGGTTTCGACACGTAGTGTCATTATCAAGGTAGTGTCATTATCGAAACCGGGTCGGTAGTTTGTTAATAAAAAAGTGTGTGGAAGTTAACCATTTTATTTTATCCTCATGAATATTAAACATTTCCACTATATATCGCCGGACACTGTGAATTATGATTGGTAACTTTGCATTCTACTGGCATCAGCTTTTAAATTTAGCGACACTATTTTTCTCGACCCTGTCTAAGGGCACATTTAAAATGAAGCAGTCTTGGTTGGAAATAGTGGGGACGACATTAGGATATTTCTAAAAAATGTGTAAATACTTGTCCTTCAAGATTGATTCGAAAATGTACAACTTTTGACTTCCGAGGATGATATTTCATTTTGGCTACTTTTAAATTATACAAAAAAGTCGTTTTTACGGGCGAGGGAGAAACGGTACATTTACGTACAAATAAACATTCGTAAATAGGCCGCACCATGGGAATGATAACATAAACGTCTGTTATCCAAGCAGTCCTATAAAAATTAGGAGTAACTCGCAACTAAACCACCAACGAGGAAGTAGCGAATATTTTCACTATGGAGAGAGGTTGATAAAGAGGAAAGGGAGAATGAAATTTTCCCATCGAAAAAAGTGACGGAGAATTGCAAAATCAACGGGAAGCTGACATCTCGTCCCATATAAGGGCGCAGGGACGATGGAACTCCAGGCATTCGGACACACATGGAATCATTTCAGCGGCGAGGAGACATAAAAACCCAGAAACAGGCGCGAGGAAGCACGGATTTCGACCGATCTCCTTTCTCCCCTCTCGAAAGAGAGAAAAGGATAAGGTAGAATGGAAGGAAATGCGATTCCAGAGACCTTGAAAATAAAAACGAGTCTCCGGGCTTTATTCCATGAGAGACTCACACACAAAAATCTGAAGAGAGAAAGAGAGAGAGTGAAAGAGATAGGAAAGCCGAAAGTGACAGGCGCGGGATTCCAAGGTTTTTTTCCCTCTCTCAATCCTTTGCTGGAACGAACAGAGTGGTTTCCCCTCAGCTCACCGCCTGCCTTCTGCCAATTTCCTGATGACTTCCCCCATGGCCGTAAAAACCATTTGATCGCCGACTTCTGACGCCCTTTCTCGGGTACTTCGTCACGTAGAACCCTCTCAGCTCTTGAGACTTTTACGATTACGGCCAAGGGAAGGAGTGAAATCGGGAAATAAGTTGCACCGGGCAGGGAGAGAAGGCGAGATATCGAGCTTCCATTGAATTCTACTTCCTCACCTTCGCTCTCTGATCCCAAACATTCGGTACCAAGGTAACCGTAGACTGACCCACCAATGGAGGCGAGGAATATGAAAGGTGTGGAAGAAGGAGCTGGCGTGATAGTGCTCCATGGAGAGCAGCGGTATTTCCGTTGGTCACGCTGGCAACGAGTGAGTGCGTGCAAGTATAAGCAAGCAAAATGTCATTTTTCCCCTAGATGTTGCACCATAACAATGTGATTTTCTGATTAAGGTTAGAATGATTGCTGCATGCCTAATCCGGAATCCCCCCATGCCACACGCCCTGGTGGTGACTCGCACGGTGCCTCGTAGATGTACAATCTAGTACATGAACACTTTCACTCAGCACACTGAATCTATTACAAAACATTTCGGTGAACTCTGCGCTATAATATTTGTAAAAAAAATACAATAATCTGTGCCTTCATTTTAGAAGAAAATATATTTTCCAGATTGCATCATTTTCTCTGCATAGAAGCTTTGCTCGTACTTTACTGTGAAAGATAGCAATGAAGCCAGATTCCCCGTATTAAGATCTTTAGGTCACAGGTTTATAGCACACATGAATTTAGGGTAAAATATACATCGGTCGTAAACTTTAGCTGTATATTTTTGTATTATTTATTTTCATCTCTACTCCTTAAATAAAGAAAAATTATTCTTCATTTCAATGTTTATGAGTGATATGAAATGTGTGTAAAATATCCGCACTTCATAGATTGTTCACATATCAATTAATTATTTTGGCTGAATGAAATTTATAGTAACTAATCATAGGCGCCGACTCCAAGGGGCCTGAGGGGGCTCGAGCCCCCTCAATAATTCTTTTGGGGGGGCGGAGCCCCCCCAATAATTCAAGAAATTAATTAAGTGATATTATCATGCAGTGGCGCCGACTCCATGGAGTCTGAAGGTGCCCGAGCCCCTTCAAAAATTCGTTATGGGTGTGAGGAAATAATGTGTCAGGCTTGTAGATTTTCCCCGGAGTGTTCAGATATCGAGATTCGAGTTATCAGTGTTCTAATGTTGATCATATGACTCCTCAAAAATGCTTAAAAAACTTAAAACTCACTACTTATAAAATTTCACAGGGCAAGATCCCCGGTTAGGGCCCCCCCAATATTTTTTGTAAGTCGGCGCGTCTGTAACTAATATGAAATAATTAGGAACAGTGGCGTAACTATGGGATGGGATGAGGGGATAGGTCCCCCCCCCCCCAAAAAGCCTCATGGAAATTAATAAAAATATTAAAACTATTGTCTAGTTTTAACATATAATAACTGATACTCGTCGTAAATATATTTTAGGTTTTAAAATGAGAGAAATTAGAGGGATACGTGAAAAAAAATGTTTACTGCTTATCCTGAGGTTTCCAACTAGTAGGTAGTAAACGGAGGGTCTAGAGATTTAACCATCCCCTTCCGAAGTGCTTAATAGATTGATATATAATTTTGACTCAATAAATGTGGTGACATTTTGAAAACGTTATGGGTATTTTTAGGCACGAAATGGGAGCGCCAGATCTAAAAAGAATAAATGTAAGAGAAAATATTCATTCAATGTTCATTAAAGTTACTCGAGGAAAAAAGATCGCAGCCTTTGCTTTTACTACACATGAAATCTGAGCCAATAAAAAAATAATAGGAGCACTTATTGGGAAATTTAGAAGTGAAAACTCACTGAAAAGAGTAATTCCCTCGTCCCGTGGGCATCACATTACAGCTTTCTGAGCCATGATTTTTTACCGAGGACCAATATGAATGGTATTGTTATTGTTGTATTAAGTAGCTTGCTCTTCATACGGAGCGATCTCAAATCAATGGGCAATTTTTCATAAAAACTATGGACCATACGCGTAGCAACTGTATTTTATGGAATTTCACGCAGAAGCACAGAAGTCAGGCCTTACCGCTATAGAGGATAAATAGGAGATTCCACAAACATAAAAACATGAGAAAAAAGATGAACTAAAAGGAATAATTTTCCTAAAGGAAAAATATTACGGAAAATTTAATACTTCAACTCAAAATGGAAAGGAACTAGTTAATGAATTCGTTGAGGGACATCATTCTCTATTCAATATCACCTCTCAACGAATTGTAACAACAGTCGCTCCCTGACGTAACACCAAAGTTCACATAAATAAAATTTGTACAATTACAGAAATGATTCACACTATTAGTGGTAGTACCTTGGCAATGGACTCTATATTGACTTCAGGATGCGATAGGAAGCAGGCCTTCGACATTGAGTTTGAGCAAGGGCTCATTCCGAATAAGGCACAGGTTGCTCTCAAGCCGACTCTCCGCTTGACCATGCGTAGGACTGCGGTTTCTCACCGACCTTTCTCTTTTGATTAAAAGCAGTGTTCTCAAGCAAACAGAGAATTCTTGTTCTATTTAAAGATCTAGTTAATTTTTCATTTATTTATTTTCCAAACAGACTTTTTAAATCAGCCTGATATATATCCGTACAAGATGAAATCACTGTGCAATCAGCGCTCAAAAAAGGAAATTACAAAAAATCTGCCTTTGGACGAGACTTAAAGGATGGCTTTACCCGTCAATGGATTGTGTGGTCAACATAGTTCCACAAAATTTCATATGACTTCATTTAATCACGAATCACTCTCGCATGGACATTTTTTTGGCCGAAGTTTGACTATTTTAAACTTGAAAATTTCCACCCTTATTAACATTTTCTTGCATCTTAAATTTTAGTTTTCCTCCGCATTTCCTCAGCTGTAGAATTTTTCAACTGAAGGCAATGGAAAATTTTGACTTTTTGATTTGAAAATTTCAGGTGCAAATGTCCTGAGAATTCCAGTTGATACCTATAGTTTTAAGCTAGTTACCTACCTTTAGTTTTTATATCCTCACTAAAAAGAACCATACCCTTGGTAAAGGAGGAGCGATGTTTCCTCTAAAGCAATATGGCCAGAAAATATTCGATAAATAAAATTGATCTCAAATTAAATGAAATTATAACCCATACGGCCCTTCCATAATTCTAGTGAAGCTCTAACAAAAAAGTGTGTCCCCTCATAATAACCCATCCAACACGAAATGAATTCCTGGGCTTTTACTCCGCATCCGACGCATTTAGTTAAGGGAGTCAAAGCGTTGTAATTAAACGGATGACGAAGCTAAAACTAAATCGTTTAAGATATTTTGATACCCCAGTTATTTTCGGCGGCAACTCAACCATCAGATGAGAGGATGATTTCAATGGGAAATTAGGCTGCGTAGAGTCACTATGCTAGGCAAGGAGTCCATAGCGCGGCCACGTCGAAATAATCATCCCTGAAATTCATCGGCGAGTGAAATAGCTTAGTCGGCTCGCATCCACTCGGGTGGTTTTTTCCTAGTCGGGAGGATTTAAGGCTTTGGCAATAAAGATGCTCCCGTAAGGGAGGGATTCTCTGGGTGCAGGCACAATTCGAGCGTCATGGGAGATAATGAAAATTTATGGAAATTCTCTTTACCTGAATGCCGAGGGAAGAGGCGGTCTTTCCCGCTACGAAAAGACCCGAAATCATGCCACTGTTTCCACAAATGCTTAAGAGTGATCCTAGTAAGGAAAACAGAAATGGCCGACCATTATATTTACGCAGCAGCCCCGGGATCCAAAGTTTGCGGCGCGTTCTACGGCATAAACCGTTCATTGTAGCTCCGCGCATGGCAACCAAGATGAATTGAGCATTCAAAATATTCGTCAATTCAGTAGTAATTGAATAAGAATCCGTCAAACTTCAACTCCCGTGCACAAATTTTGCCATTTTTCAGTCAATTCGACGAGGGATTTCAACATTCAAGCAAAACATTTGCCCCAAAAATACAAAATTTGCATACGCAAACGCTCGAAAAATATGACGCTAACGTTTTCCTGTTCACAGTTTCCCAGATAAGTTCCGGACTAATGCAATGCGGGCTCGGCCACAAAAATAGTAATTTCATTAGTCTTTCAAGTCTTCCCGATGAGTGCTGCCTCGATTTTTCTATTGAAAGATTAAATAATTATGGCGAGATGAAAATGTGACATTATAATTTTCTGAAACAATTAATATTTAAGATTTATTACACGAGAACTTTGAGCGAGTGTCAACAATACGTTTGCGCAATCTCACCCATTTTGAGATTACTTGTTTCGGATGAAATCACACATTTTCGTCCAACCTTTATCATTAAATCCCCTGAAAAATCCAGAGTAATGAATAAAATGTCGAAAAGGATGGATACCCAAGAAAAACCTTTCTAATGGTAGCAGCATCCAAAAAAAAAATGTTTGCGTCGCCATAGCTTAGCAACCAAGGAGTTGCGACCCCATTTTATTGACAAAAAATTCTTAAAGTTGTCTCCCATACCACCTCTTGATGTATAGCCGAAGCCTCCTGAAACACCCCGTATATATCCAAGCATGTCCAAAAATAAAGGGTATAAAAATAAATGGCAGACCACTGTCAAAATATACCAGTATTTAAAATATACTAACATTTTAATTCCATAGTAGATTTTTTTCATGCTTGAGGTGCAGTTAAATAATGATAATTGTTATCTCCGTGCACCATAAAAATTAATTTGGAGATTAAAGTTTATATTTTAGATAATGATACGCCACCAAAAAGGAAAAAAAGCGACTGGTCGAGGGAATGTGATGCATTCCATTTATGAGGTCACTCGGATAAAATAGGTAAAGGAACGCTGAGAATTGGATAAAATCTCTTTACCTCTAACGCCAACTTATCCTGGATTATATATATTTTCACTCTTTGGGACAGTGGCGTCCGAGCATCGCTTCGGGAAAGCGGATACCCGAGCCTGATACTTGCACCAACGGCCTTCGGTGAAGAGATTTTGTTTATATATTCGGAGATGTTGAGGAACACTTTTCTCGGTTTAACGTTTTTCACTCATCTGAGAACAAAAATGATAAAACATATTCTATTGTTCACCGGTAAGTAATAATAACAACGCGTTTCCACGCTTAGCGAAATCATCAGGTCAAATAGAAATAACTGGCCTTGTTATTTCTATTTGGACTGATTTTGACGCTAAGCGTGGAAACGCGTTGTTATAATCAATGAATCAGTGGACAAGAGTTTGAGGGGTTCTAGGTGAACCCTTCGAAGGATACAACGCACCGGGGCCGGGAACCAAGCCAGTGGCTTATACGCCCAGACACCCGGGGAGGGGAAGATAGGGAAGGAAAACGGATAGAGGCGCCGCCGCGATGGGAGCCCGCCGACGCCTCTGGGAAGGGATAGGTGCGGAAGGGAGGGGACGAGGGAAAAACACCCCAACGCTATAGAAGCGAAGGAACCAGTGGACAGTTCAATGAGTCTTATTATTTTATTCACCATAATGTTTCACCGTATCTCACCATACACAGTTGAACTCAACACAGGCTATCCATGATGAAAGAACACAAATAGTAATTTCCACACTTTTTAATTCCAAAACTAAACAACTGACCATGGTTTCTATACGTTGTGTCATCATTTTCAAGTTCAATGTGTTGAAACCATTTTGAACAATGAATTCCCACCAAATCAAGCCAGAACCGATTTTAATCGTTCATCGCAGGACGTCTTACTTTGCCGCGCATCAACTCTGTTCCCATCTCCGGTCCCATCCCCCCAGAATTCTATCATTGTTTCGCCCAACTCCACTCGAACGATTCCACGTCGAACATTTCCTCAGAACCCCCTCACCCCCAATATCATCCAGTACGAATTAATCGACCACTTCCTATTTACCCGCTCCCCTTTCCCTCCCCTATCGAACGCGAGAGTCCTTCCCCTCCATTCACACACTTTTCGTCCCCCCTACCTCAACTTCCTTTTGTTGGTCCAACGCTCTCTCCGCCGACTGAGGCTTCTTCTTTCAGCGTCTATCGCTGCCTGCCGCTGGAGCGAAATTCGTCCTCCTCATTCCTCCTCCACCTCTTCTCCAGAGCGGTTTTCCTCCCAACGCGACGCTAAATAGTTTCAAGGATGCCTCGCGACTGTTATCCCTGTCATTCTTCTTCTCTCTCGCGAACGGTAGGACTGGAGCGATTCACCGCTGCGTTCCGAACGTTTAATTAACGCAAGTTTGTTTAGCTGATTGATTTCGTGCGAGTGGTCTTACGTGCTTTCCGTACTTTCCTCTTCCAAACAATCTCTTCTTATTTTTGCTGAAGCATTCTGAGTTGGCCAAATCTTTAGAAAACAATGTTTTCTGGCAAACATAAAGTTAGCTTACATTGTGGATGGAAACACATTTTTATTGCAGTCTTTATAATTTAAAATCTCCATCACCCTGTAAAAAGAAAATAAAAACAGACGAAAATAATCACAAAGCTCGGTAATAACCTATTTTTTCCCTCGATAAATTAAAAAAAATGTGCTCTGACTTTGCAATGTTTTTTTTTGCATTGTGCATGCGTATTTTCCAGGGCGTCTTTTCTGTTCTCCCTCTGTCAAACTCATATTCCTGAATACATCTACAACCTATTCACCCTCGGGAATACTGTTTCCTTCAAAAGAACCCCGGCAGACTGAGACCTCCTCCACGTACCCCAAGCCCGAACCAACCAGGACCTAAATTCCTTTTCGATTATAGCATCCAAGTTTTGGAATTCATTACCACCCTCAATAAAATACACCTGCACCTAGGAATCTTTTTAGAGGATATTATACGAATATTTAAACAATAGCACAGTTGCTTTGAAATGTAAGAATCAATTTGTTGACAAATTTGATTTTTGTTTGATCCTTTGTATTCAATTACCCTTGTCTTTATGCTATGCTAATTTCATAATTATTGTACTATGAGAATAATATTATCTGTATTTATGTTTTTTGCTCTTATGGGTTTCCCACAGCATCGATTAAATCGTTCATTCATTAATTCATTGTAGCTACTCTAAACAACTTCTACTCTAATTCCTTTTTTCAGGGACCGAAATTTATACGCCTCAACGGAGGTACTAGATGGAGATCTACTACTCGACGAAGGGAGTGCGTTAAAATTTATGGTGACATTAGTTACACTAATCTACGTCCAGACTACGCTTCGGAACTTTTTACGAAACCCCAAATTGCTTGTAGAGAAGGAGCTCCTGAACTGCTTGAAGTTCCGCACGCCATTAGACTTAGCTCATCATGGAACAATTGCGCAATCGCTCTGGCTTTCAGGCAATCTGCATCCCTCCCTAGGGATATTACCGTGGTACATAGGATGCCGATCTCTTAACTTTTAATAGAACTTGACAGTTTAATTTTTATAATGTCGATATCTTCACTTTTTATATCTTGTATGGTAAGCAGCACATGTGGTGGAAGTTCTACATATGAGTTAAATGAAGCGTTACATTATTAAGTTTCATTCAACTAATTAGCTTTTTAAATAGACAATCAAAGCAGTGGCAAGAATAAAAGTAGGATAGTAGGAACACTCAAGTTTTTTTACCTAAAAATCCTCAGTACTCGCCAAGGTTTATGTTTTTACATACATGCCATTACAATTAATAGTTTGAATATTTTATTAATCCTAGGAGGAGGTAACTGCACGGCCTTAGCAAGCCACCAATGGCCGTCATTTTTAAAATAACACATTTAAATCATAAAAATTCCAAATACACCGGCAAAGCCACAAAAGGGACAGCTTTTATGAATATTCAGTAAATTTACTTGCATGATACGTGAGTAATAATTAACTATCAGCCGATAACTGCATGATATTGCAAACGGCTGTATAATTTGCAAAGATTATCGATAAATGGGATAATTATTTAAACGGACTTAATAAATTATGCTTTAAATTACACGTGCGAGGTTTTAATCGATGGGCAGATGGAAAGTGCTCAATCAGCGGAACCAACCGAATTTGAATATTTAAACGGAAAAAAATGTTTCTGATAATTAGAGAGGAATAACAATTATTATTCTACAAACGTTAACCTGCGTTGGCCTTCCTCATAGTACCTAATATGCGTGAGGAAACTAATCAGCCTGAAAAGCGAATCAGAAAATAAAAATACGATTCGGAACGCTACAACAAATTTTATCAAAACATTCAACATAACTGACACGTTTTCGCTCACCCATAGTCCTCGAAATCCACCAAACAGAAGCGCCTCATTATTGAAAACTTCGGTAATACACGCTACAAAAATTTCGCATTTATTCGACGCGGTTCCGTGACACCTCGTTGGGTAATAATTACCAGACTGGAATCCGTCACGTAAAACAACTGTTTTTCCGCGAATAAATTATTTGATCACTGGGGTCTCTTGATGTTGAAACCCAATTTGTGCCTCATTTACAGCTCTTCACGCAAAAATGGGTGTCGATATTCAATTCTTGCTGATTTGCCATTGACTATCGCCATCCCACGAAATTTTATTCTTCTCTTTATCTACCCGCAACCATGAAATAAAATCCAATTCAAAATGAGTTATCCAAATATCGAATGCCGACGAACTCCTCATTATGAATGTAATTATTTATTAATTGTCGACATTTCTTGCGTGAATGATATGGTGTTTTCCCGGCGAATTTTGCTTCTAAGTCTTCTCGGGAAATCAGCCGGTCAACATAGCCATTGCTGCCAACATTTCTATGGGCATTCGCCCTTAAGACGATGGCAGAGAGAAGGCCAGCTACCGTGTGGCACACCTGACTCAATAAGCAGGTATTAGGATGACTTGCCACTAATTAATACATTCTGATCATGGAACTGAGGAATTAAGGATATGAAACTTATGTCAGATTCACCCCGAAGACGATGGCAGAGAAGACCATTGAAACGTTAGCAGCAATGGCTATCTTTACCCGGCTGATTTCCCGAGAAGACTTCAGTTTTTTCAAATTTCGCCAACAGATATAACTATTCATAAAAATAGCCACTGTTCCATATGAATAAAGAGTTCAATGATGTGCAAAAAAATGTCTTCCCTGGCAGATACAATCGTATTTTACGGGACAGGAAATCTCAAACTTAGAAAGCTATCACGTGAACATAACTCGGCGCGCGCATCATTAACTCTCGGCCGGTCGTCTTTAGTGCTTCTGGGTAACACATCACTCCTGCCAAACATAGATAATTCTTATTTTACCGCCTTCTAATTTTTAGATAATAGAAAATACCTTTCACAACGCTTGTAGATATATTTCAAGCATAGAACAACTCATCTGACAAGAGTAAATACCGAGGTGAAAGTAAAACAGAAAATTCTGAGCAGGGTTAACGTAATATACTCCAATATCGAGTTGATAGCTTGAGTTTTATTAGAAAATATATAAAATAATAAAATTGCTTCACCAAAATTTACTGGTTGATAAGGATAAATGCATTCTCTTCATTCAGAGATGAATTCTTTTAAAGTAATTCTACTCTTGGTAGAGTGGCTATGCAATGGTGTCAAGAGTGGATTCAGGGTGTTTTTTTCTGGGGGGACACAAGGGTCTGACAGGCAAACGATCTTCTCATACTTGAAGTTAAAAACAAAGTACAATAACTATAAGACGAAAGGTTCTCATTATTTTAATATGAAAGTCATGAATATGATACTAAAAGGTTGAGGCTCCTAAATACACAACACAAAACGAATTTAATGATAACCGTATTAAAATCTTGTCTATTTTTAACGCCTGGGGGGACACGTGCCCCGGTGTCCTCCACCCTAAACCCGCCGATGAATGACGGTGTATTCTGAGATTGTACAGAAGAAATTTAATAACTCACTCACACAGCACTTCAACCCAAGTGCTGGTTTGGAAAAGTGACGATTTAGTCCGTTCCGGCTTAGGCCAAAGGCGGGTGAGTTCCAGTCATTCAGGGTAGCGTAGCTAGCTTCATTTTAGGATCCATCTTGTAACGCAAGGAATTAGGTTTGGGAGTGTTCAAATGATTCAACTTAGACTTGAACCTGGAATCCTTCAAACAGTAAACAATGCTCTACCAACTTAATAGTGGATGGCGATATTTTGTGAAACTGTGCAACAGGATACATAGTTACATATACACTAATATTGTACTTTCCATAGTTTACTTAATGGTCTAATCCACGTTTCGACTCCATACACTATGTCATTCACAAAGGTATGAAGTCGTTTCAGGCTTGACTTGACGGAAATGCGATATATCCGTGATAAAATATAAACTACAAATAGTATTAATAGTAATTTGTAATTATGTTTTATTCTGTAATGACTCACCTTTGTTAAAGTTAAACCTCCCTATGACGAAAAAACCTTGATCTTCACCCACACCCCACTCTTTGCCTGTTTTATGTCTTCGGCATTCATTTTTTCACCCTAAATGTTCCCCCTCCCAATCCCCTCACACCACTTCCAAACACCCCCTCCTCCTGCCTTTGGCTGTGGGTAAAAATACATGAGAGAGAGAGTGTTGTATCAACTTGAAAATGACATAGAATGTCGAAACCATAGTCGGTAGTGGAGTTTTATATTAAAGTGTGGAAATGACTATTTTTTGCTATTATTTTATCATAGATCATTATCAAAGGTCTTTGCCATTCCTATGAGACCTTTTACTCGTGAAACCTGGGTCAGACTAATAAAAAAAACTTGTGGAACATACAATATCAGTGCATCTGCGATTATGTTTCCAACAATGCTCTATTTACTAAGCCACACACATCTTCGCCCAGTCTTCATTGAAATTTAACTTTAATCCTAACCTTTAACCTATATGTGAGCTAAAAGAGAAGAGTGGTTAGATACATGAGGAGAATTCACTTCACCGAACTGCTGGTCAGGCTATCCATAAAAGCAAGAGAGCTAATTTCTACCTGCCGGCTACCGCAAGTCTCGCTGAAGGAGGTGAGTAAATGGGTTGGACTCGGCGTTTTTTACGTTTCCCCGGCCCATCAATTTTCCATGGCGAGACCGAGTAAGGGCTAGGAGAGAACTCAATGTTCTCAGAGGACCTCTTAAGGCTTATGGTGCCTGCGTGGGACGAGGTGGGAAGACACGGGATAACAAGGGTACAGGGCAAGAGAAGAGAGAGGAGAAACGGAGTGGGGGATAGAAGGTCCCGTCAGGTGAGAAGACGGAGCAAGTACCGCGGAACACATCTCCTTCACCTGACACGTTCAGTCTTGGTTGGCGGGCTTACTACCCCATTCACGCCAGTCATTGTCACAGGGAGAGTTAGAGAGAGGGTAAGAGTGAAGTTTCAACCAAGGCAACAAAACCTGCCTCACGAATATCAATCATGTTCTTCTCCATATCCACTTGATCTAATTTATGGGATGCATTACAACGCAAAACTATGACATACATACTCTCTGTACACTATTAGTTGTCAGTAGAGGTGTGCGGCGACAGTGAGAAATGAATAGCGGTAGGCACGCTTGAGGCCACTATCAAAAATTGAGCCATTAGAGTTGAGGAGTAAAAAAGTAAGATATTGATGGATGAATATTTCAACATCTTTTTCAATTCATACCACTAGAACATATTTGAAGCTATCTTACTTGAAATCCTGCAATTGGAATTAAAATATGCTATCTGTCTCCAACACTTTAAAGCAACTACCGTAACTTATATGCGATTGCTAGAAAATACATCTTGTTTCACTCAGCAAAACCTGTCTCACGAATACATCAAGTCCTTCTCAATTTCCACTTGATCTAATTTATGGGATGTAGTACAAAGCCAAATCCTGACGTAATTAAACCCCGTAAACTATTTTCAATCACTTGAAGATTTAAACGACGGTAAAAGCTCGAAGGCGGAGGCGGTGGCGTTCATGCCTGTGGTCGATATCAAAAAATTGTACCACAACAATTAAGGAGTACACAACTAAGATAAAATGTTGTTGGATGAATATTTCTACACCTTTTTAATTCATGCACATAAGAACCTATTTGAAGTTATAAAATACCCTAAATAAATCCTGCTAAAGGAATTAATATATATTATCTCTCACGAACACTAAAAAAAATACCTTATTTTATAATCGATTACTCTAAATACTTCTTTTTTCATTTAAGAAAACATATCTCAATAATATCAATCATAGTATTCTCTATTTTCACTTTGAATAATTTATGGGATGTAGAACACCGCAAAACCATAAAATATTAACTCTCCGTACTATTTCTTGCTACTAGAGGTGTGCGAAGACAATAAAAATTCAATGGCGGCGGTGTGTACTTGTAATGACGCTATCAAAAATTGAATCATAAGAATTAAGGATTACGAAACTAAGATTAAATAGTGATGGATGAATATTTCTAAACATTATTTTAATTCATACAAGTAAGGATCTATTTGAAGTTATCAGAGAGACTAATCTGAAATGTTGCTTTCAGAATTAATGTATATCATCCAAAAACCAACACATTAAAATAACTACCTTAATTTATATGCGATTACAATAAAATACTTCTCATTTCGTTTCTATTGCTTATCATTCACCATCTTCAGAATTGATCTCTTACTTATATTCCTGATGGAAAAACGAAAATTTCCACCTGAATCGATATCAAGATATAAAGTGATGCTTCTTCGTGTTTAGTGGTTAAAAAGAACTTATGGATCAGAAAAAGCTTTACGCATTTAATAAGCTTGGATTCAAAAGCATCTAATGAAAAAAACTGCTACAAAAAACAATGTAACTAATCGATAATTATATCGTTTTAATTCATGCAAGTTTAAACTCGCATTGCGTTCCAATGCCAGAAACATTTTCATTACAGCATCCTCAGCGCAAATGCTGAAAAAATTCAGGATTTGCTTTGAAAGTTAATATTTCAGGAAAGTATTGCGAATCATTTTTTTAAAAGAAAAATCACACTACTATGGAACATAAACTTATCTCAAATTTCTTTGATATTTCCTCTTTTTTCCTGATTTTTCGTTTCGTAAATCACGAAATTATCCACGAATATTCGGGTAATCTAGGGATTCCACCAGGTCTGTTGATCAGGCATTGCCATAGTTCCAACATGCCTAACTCTGCCATTTTTCTCAGAGCGTTGAGTACCGAGTCAAGTCATATTATTAATATCTTTTAAGAAATCAAAGAGTTGCTGACATACGATTTCGTATGGCAGGCAAACGAGTTCTTCCCTTCTAAACAAATATCCTACCGGTATATCCTAAAATATAAGTCTATGGTGAAGAGTCATGAGGAATTTATAGAAGGAAAAATTGGTTTATAGCTAAAAAAAAAAACTATTTTCCCCGGATATATACTATTTTATGCATGAGTCTCTCTCCCAATCTTCGACCAGCCATCTCCCCAATTCCATCTACATCAACCCTTCCTCGAAACCAATACTAGAGCACCGCATTCCCGTTTCCTCCTTCCATGCCTCTAGACATCGTAGACGTACAACCTATGAAACCGTGGGAATAGCGATCCATGGACCCACTTCCCCAATCTCAGGCACTTTCTCTCCCTCCCAGCAGCATCCGACCCTGTCTTTGAAATTCTCCCTTTCGATCCTGATCGAGAGAACCTTTTTGCTGGGGCTGAGGAAGCGGAGGAGCAAAGGAGGAAGTGCCACGAAAAAAAAGGTGGATTGGAGAAGGAGATTCGATGAGTTTAGGTCGGGTGGGCGAAAGAGCTGAAATTCCTGGAGATCGTAGTCGTCCTTCGCGCCTTACGCCACCCTAACGGCAAGCACATCAATTAAACTTCCCCTAAATGTAAACTGCCGTAAGAAAAAAAATCCCTCGACCGGGAATCGTACCACGTACCGCTGACTTCTAGTACCATGGGAATAGTGCCAGTACATTTGCCATTAGAATTCAGTAACATGGATGGCGTAGTCTGGTTATTTCCCGGCGAACAAGAGCAGTGAAGATTTCTCGGGATTTGCACCGGGTAAGGTCCTCCATATCACCCTCCTAAGGGACTTTACCCGGTGATAATCCCGATCAATATTCACTAAATAGCGTATATGTTTGCGCAGTGGCCCGAAAGCCAAATTCCCGTGGTTAGATTCCCGGTTCAGGGGAATTATTTCTCACAGCAAATTCCGCGTATTCACCGCCGTTTAGGCGGTAACTCGAAATATTACACATTATCCAACATGATTCCAACGGCAGAGAAGGGTAATGCTCATGTAATCAGGAGTGGAGTTGACTTCAGCGACTATATCCATTAAAGGGATTGGAGGCTTAAGGCAGCGTCTAACTAAAGTAACCTCGGAGTATTTAGGTAGACCAAGGAAGTTACGAAACTGATGGTTGAATTCCATTGCTTTTTTTCCCAAATAAATTGAGGGTAAGTATTTGAGACATACCTTGATCTTGAATTTTTTAAATTTGCCTTGGGAATTTTTCCATGGCATTTACACTTCGCTTTTCCCGATTTAAGATTTTTTCAAGTAAAGAACTATAGCAAAAAGAGGTCGCGAAAAGACATCACATATTTTTGCTATTAATAGACTTAAAACTGATACCAAACAAGTAAATGACTGGTATGGTATGATATCTGATCCGACAGCTGAGGTCATTTGCGCCATGAGGGAAGGGTATGGAAGAAAGGGTGGAGAGAACCCTGCACTTAACGAACCCTGCACTTCTGGCCTCTGGGGGGAATGAATCCATTTACGATTGAAAATGAATCATATACATTGAGATAGGTCTGGCAAGTTAACACATATCTATAACTGTATATCCATACAAGCTAAATATAGGTATAATGATTGCTAATATAGAATTACTTAACTACTTTTACTATGACACGCAATACATACAATGCTAGAGGAAGTTAAGGTAGGAAATTTCCAACGCCGATAGAAAATACGCATATTTTGGCGAAATCGATAAGTTAGAAAAATTCCTTTCTTGGGGTTTAAAAATTGAATCATACTTCCATTATGAAATGTCACAGAAATTTTAAAGGTGTCTTATACTAAAAGTTAATTCCGTTAAGAATATCTTACCTTTTCATCAATTTTACATTTCTTTGGTTGCTCACTTCACACTTGTCAGGTGCAAGTTAGGTCTGCAACGGTCCCTGAAAAGATGGAAATAAGTGAGCCTTCTAGTGCGACGAAAAAAAGATTAAATATAAATATACCGCATAAAAAGACTTGAGGAGAGAAATGAGAAAAGAAAATTATTCGGGAGCAAGTTACGTCTTCAATCTTATCATCTTTCGCCGACGTAAGTGAGTGATCCTTGATTTTATAGGTGTTTTAATGAAGGAATAATTTCCAAATTATGTCCTTTGCATTGTACCGCGGATTTCAACGGAAGGAAAAAAATCTGAATTAAAAGCTGATAAAAAGTAATCTTTTTTTATGGATAATATTTACACTATGGGAAACCTCAACCTATCTTCTCCCATTTATCAAAGTTACATTGAGAGCAAGATATTCCGCACAAATGTTAAAATAATTTTAGCATCACGTCCTTAGCAAAATGTCATCAAATTCTCTCCCAAAATTTATTAGTTTGTTTACGTGGATGTTATAAAAATTAAATCACTCGGATGTACACATAACAACTAAAAAAGAGGTAACGGATAATGAAAAGGTGAAAAATGGAAGAAGCTACCCTAAAAAAAATAAAAATATAATGCACGTCTTGTTGTTTATTACGGAGGAAACTGGATAACAACATAAAACAGCTAAAAAGGCGCTCATTCAATGAGGTTGTCTCGCAAGGAAATTCTTTATCGCATGAATCTCGGACGCTTTGAGATTCATCCATTCTCGTGTCGCTACTAGCACAGTGTTTAATGAAGTAAGTTATAACCTTTGACACGCAACAAACCCCTTTTTTTTAAACGAACAGTATTTTTCCAACTCTAATCGAACATTCGCAGCGAAATCGAGAGGTTAAGAGCATCCCTTCCGTAGCGCTTGAAACGCAGGCCATCGCAGCGAGATTCATGTGTATCGGAGGCTTTCGGGACCAGCTGCGTATTGCGCTTTTCCATGCGAGCTTCCGCGGCCATTGCAGGGCGAATCTTCAGGTATTGAACCCTCCAATACACATCCTTCAGTAGTGTTTCAAGAATGAATCATACTTTCAGAATACAATGTCTCAGAAATTACAAAGAACTCGTATAAAAGAAAGACATTGATTTCCCGTTACTAGGGTTACCCTCGTACTTCCTTATCATATTATGCTAATCCTTAAACAGGACGATACCATGTCATACCTTGAAGAAAGTTTACAACCATCAAGATAAGGTGGTATACCTCAAAATGTGAGACATCACGTTCGACGGTAGATGGAAATAGAACCTTAATTAATAGTGGCCCTATTAAATACCATTTAATCGATGAACATAATAGGTTACATACAGTATAGACTTAAAAAGCAATACGATCATTGTCAACGTGGGTAGAAAGTCGCTGTTCAGCTGAAGGTAAGGAATGGAACACGCATTCTTCATAGAAATCTATTTTTTAATGCTTCCAATTAAATTCGAATTGATTCGACTTCCAATTAAAAATTACCATGTCTATGCGACGATGCCTGATAAAATGTGAGGTTTTCAGCCAATATGATTTTTCACCTTATATTTGTGAAAGTCGCGTTATTCAAAATAAAATTTGGTAGGCCAATCGATTTCACTACCTGAGCAATATCGACAGATTTCCAATATCATTAGTTAAGCTGGCATTTTTCAGGTTTTCAATGGCTGGCGATGGCTGGGCGTTATTCCTGGAGCGTTGATTCAGAAACGATATCGATTAGCGTCGAGAAGGGAGGGTGTCGCACTCGATTGCACATCGTCTTCTAAGCACGCCGAGTAAACGATTAGCGGGAGAAGTATTTGGAGTCGTATCGATGGCAACAATCTGGAGGCCAAAAGAGTACATAGTATGCTTTTTTATTGTAAACAAATGAAAGCGGATTCTTTATTATTCAACTACGATGATTTTCAAGATTTCAAGATGAGCCTGTTTTGGCTCAGAAGGTCTCCATATTGTAAAAATATTTTTTTATTCTTAAATATTGTAATTTCAGAGTATTTTCTCTTTTCTCTGATTATGAAGTGTTTGTTAAACAGTGAAAAGTGTATTAAGAATTTGTAAAGGGAATGTTTTTAATGTATTATAATGTGTTTTAAATAAATAATTAGATTATTAAAAAAAAAATATTTATTCCTGACCGGTTTCGACTTACTAGGTCATCCGCGAGCACATGCATGATACACAGCTCGAGCAGAACTCTGAAATTTATAGGCAAGAGAAGTGGAGTTATTCAGTTATTTCAGAGTGGAGATTGAATTATTTTTTAACGTATCGCAAAATGGGGTTGCCTGGTTATTACGTTGTTTCCTTTATGACATATTCTCAATACTTTGTATTCTTACATCTTTTTTCATAGAATCGTATGTGACATTCCTTACATTTAGTCTTCTCCTAATTGAGATTTGCATCACTGGGTTGGTTGGTTCGGCAGTGTATATTATTATTCTGATCAGTTTCCGATTTGATCCGTTTCAAATTTTTCGTTTTGGTGACGGGATGAGCCCTCGCAATGAGTCGTCGAAATGAAAACTTTAAACACAACAAATCCAGCCGCATCGCCATCCACTTGGAATCAACCAGTCGCAATAGTAACGATCCGAAAAATTCCAATTTGTGTCAACACACATACCCCTGGCCACAAACCAATTAAAAGCATTATTTCAGCACACAATATTTTATAGCCCATCAGCATCACTGCGTGAATTTTCGCCGAAGTCAATGACTTTTTAGTAAAGTGGCTCTTTCAAGTTCCTGTATGAATAATTAATTACGGCTTGCACGTCCTAAATTTTGCGTAACTTGACACAAAACTGACGTGTAACTAACCATTGTTCAAGGCCCATCCGGTGGAAATCTGTATTCCGTGTGATTACTTACTTGCACGGTTAGGGGATTTTGACAGTTTTTTTTAATTTTTGTTTAGCTTATAAATATAACCCAGAAAACGCTGTCAATTTGTATAACACGCCTAAATTGATTTCCAAGTTCCAATAAAAAATTTCAACAGAGGTTTAAATGCAAAACGAGAACACAAACGAGATTTATGGCACGCTTTCTATGCAAATTGCCACTTAGCGTCTGCGAAACTCTTTTGAAACGACGACGGTTTTATTCCTGAGGCATCAATGTCAGATGCAGGATAGTCTTTTAGCGATTTGAAGCAACGGCGGATTTTTAATCAACGGGACTAACGCAAGGACCGAAAAATATTGGGGAAAAACCTAATAAAAATGATTGACAGGGTGACATAGAAATATTCGAGGGGATAACAAGAGAAGCGACATTTATTGACCTGATGCTATTTTTAAAACAAGAAATTCTTAAGTCGACGAATAAATATATTTATATAATTCCGGACGCTTAAGAAATGGCTAGCAAAAGCATCATTTACTCATTATCGTGGCATTGTGCAATGATGTTAACAGTAACGCAGTCCAGAAGTGAAAAATAGCTCAAAATAAGAATAAAATATGATGTAATTATTTTGCAAACCTCTTAGAACAAAACAATGGTTTGCGAGTACACTTCGTGGAACGATAGATACAAAAATCAACATTGTTGTATACCACACAGTGCGACTACAACCAATGCACGAAGTGAACTCGCGCGCCATTGATTTGTATACTAGGTGTAATAAAACAAAGTTTACTTTTGAACCTGTCATTTTGAATCCTCTAACTTTATACACCTTATAGACCAAATCAACGGTTCGGGAGTTCACTTCGTGGAAATACTAATATACATATGATAATAATATACATTCAAAAATAGATTGTGTAATATCCCACACAGTATAACTATAACCAATTATTGATTGATTGATTGTATTAATTGAACCATTGATTTGTATAATGTGTGATATATAACAAAGTATATTTTTGAATCTATATTATCGTGCATCTTAAAAATGGGCTCGTAATGAAAAAATATTTCTACAGGATGTTTGCAGCAGTTAAATTTACATACATGGTTTCTTCGTTTTTGGAAAATATAGAGTGCAGAAATGTAAAATTGCATATAAATCAAGAAAAAACTACTAAGTAAGGGAACCATACCATTTATCGTTAGTGAAATATATATTCATTTCGCTCTAAAACCCTCGATGACCTGGCTTCCAATCAATAAGTTGGACGCAGGTTGCCCTCGCTGCAATATTGTCAGTGGCACGCACTTTGAAAGGGCGAGTGGTATGGAGGATGGTGAGGGTGGGAGATAATATTCTCTGTGCATGGAGGTGGCACAGATTTCACCTCATTCAACTACTTCCTAACGTATAGTTTACAAATGGATATGTAAAACTAGTTGGAACAGGAAAGCGAGAGATAGTTAAAAAATAATAACATCTAATCGATTGTAAAATTTTAGGTTTTCCCGGCGTATAGATTGATGAAAACTTTCTCGGGATTCCCACCGGGTATGGTATTGGGCTAATTCTCCCAACGTTTCAATGGCTGAGTCTGCCATCGTCTTCAGGGGTTTACTCTAAATGGTGCTTTTTACGCTACTTATTTATTTATTAATCCATATCCCTGGTTGCCGTAATTGTTGTGTTAGGATGTAACGATTAATTATGGCATTCCAGGCACTGCTCAGTTGGAAGCCTTTATCTTTGTTTAAGCTCTTCTCCTCAAGGCTAATAGCAATTGCCTCCTTTACAATTCTATCCCAATATTTACTAGTGCGGCACAAAACCTTCGTATTTTTGAAGTCCATCCTATGACCGAGGTCCAAGCAATGCTCCGCTACCGCCGACTTTAGCGGATAAAACAGGCGTATGCATCTTTCATGCTCCGTCAGACGTTTTTCAATTGTGCGGTCGGTTTCCCCAATGTTTCCCGGTGGGAATCCCGAGAAATTTTTCATTAATCTATTTAATTGATTCGACCGTAAGGATGGTTTGCTTAGGTGAGGGTTCACTTTACCTAAGAATCAGCCACAAGCGTATTTATAATACCATTGCTCCGCTAATAAATTCAAAACGCTCGCACGAATAATCATCTACTACTTGTATTCCATTTAATTTATCTCATTAATTATAAGTTTAATCCTAATTATTTTATGACAGTGAAGGACACATCGGACGTCATTATCGAATAACGCTAGCTATAATCCGACAAAAGTTTTGGAAAACCAAGCAGCTGGCCAGATTTTTAGTAGAATAATTTCTGTTCATGAAATGTGAAAAAAACCATCGACATGCGACCCACCGCAAACAAAGTATTTGCGTTACAATAACCCGAAAGCTATTTGTTACGGTATGCTCAACAGTGGCTGTATTCACCCACACTTGCCACCTAGAACCTTCAAATTGATAGAAAATCATCTATTTAAAACCTTACTTCGAGTTTAAATGAACGCCATTTCAACAAGAATCTCATTCCTCAAAATTCAGGTTGGTAGCCCGCCAAGGTCACCAAGCACTTGCGTCACAAACGAGTCTAACACAGTTCCTTCTAATTGCGATGGCTGGTCACCCATCTAACTATATCACCTATCGCATTCCTAAAATAAACCTGAAGAATATATCAAAGCTTATTCTTCTTCACTACAGTTTCCTCAGTAAAATCATACATTTAAGATCCCCGCTCCAAACTATGTTTCAAATATTCAATTTCTATATTCCGCCTTCGCTTTGAAACACAAAGCAGAATAAATTCACTTTCCTTGATGAATATGAAAAACTGTTTGAATTTTCAAGTAACTGTGAAAGTAAAAACTATTAAGAAGTAAAGTCTGCATCTGTACTGTTAATTTATGAACGTCAAATAAAATAAACTTAGGACCCAATGAATACTTTTGGTGATGGTGATGAAAGCAATTTTGATTGTGTGTCATTCAACTACAACCAATATTTATATGAACACATAACTTGTAAATAAATTAAACTTAAAATCCAAAGGTGGATGCATCTGTCGACGATTGGAGCGATGTACCTAGCGTGTCAATAGAATATTAACACTAGGACCTCCTTTACAATGGGAAACCGAAGTTCATCCAACTAATAGCTGCCCATAGAGACCAATTCTACCCGTGGAGGTAATACAACTTTCAAGGGCATTGCCGTAGACCGACCGAGAGGTTAAGAGGAGGAAACTGCGATGGTTCAGGTCCAGGGTCGGCCGTGCCTCAGGGATTGCTGAGGAGAGCTGAGTGATCGAAGTTATCACATGCAGTAGTTCACCGCAAGGCCCGGCCCACGTCTAGCACGACCTGTCAAGCCGGACATTAACTTGACTTTCATACTCGATGAAACTCGTTATAAAGCACGCATGATAGTTGGAAGAGACTGGGACATTCACTTTCGCAGAGACTGTTCCCACTTGAAAGAAAAAGAGGTGAAGAATGAGGCACGATAGCAAATCCGAACATCGTTAAACCGAAATCGTTTTGGAGGCTTTCGCTGTGTGGTGAACATTCAAGACAAGATTCAACAAGGAAGATAGTTACAAGCAATCTCACTCATGGGAAATAGAGCTCAAACTAATTTGGGAGAAAAAAGAGATAAAAGAAGTTATTTCATTTACTGCCCGCTAAAATTAAAAAAAAATAAAATCATCAAATACAATGCTTAGACTTGCCAAAGACTGGCCTAGAAATAATTGAACATTTACTTTGATGTTATTTCTTTAAAACACTCATGTATTATCTACTGCATTGTTATTTTTTTATTGGCATAAATTTTGTTATTTGATGGTGGCTCAATTCTGGTCCAATAACCTTGGCGACCACCTAAAGCTCCTTCTCTTCGTTATCTTTTTATTCAGCTGTAAAATCAAAATGTAGTAGGAAATTAAATTATTATTATAATTATTTTATTGTTATTATTAACAACATGGAAGACGGTCCAATGGGAAGACGCCTGCCACCCACATACAAAAGTATAAAAGAAGGCCGGTACCATCTTCCTTATTTCGTCGATCTGAAGAAGCCAGCTGCGATGCGGACGAAACTGTTGTCTACAAAGATGAACACACACGGTGTATATCCCGTAAACCTTTCGGCTGAATCTTAAAACAAAATTAAAAAATGGACCTTAATTTTCCACAAAAAAATAATATATATTATTATTTAAGTTGTTTTATTTCTTTTTATTATTGATCTCGACCGGTTCCAGTGCCTCATCACCATTCTCAAGGGATTGGTGGCTAGTTGATTTTTTCCTGACGTATCTATACTTGTATGCAGGGATCATGAGGGAGAGTATGGTAGGTATAGTAGTGGGACGATATCGTTTTTGAGGTCGTAGATGAAGAAGAGACGGTATGGTAAGGTTTAAAGAATGGGGCTCTGTAGGAGATAAAGGAACTGCCACAGAGCGAAATGATGAGAAGTCATCAGGAACAACCTCATTTATTAACTTACATCCACGCATTTTCAAATTGTCATAATTTTTAAATTTTCAATGCAATCTAGCTTCTCAACCTTGTCAAAAAAATGTAAAATTGCTGGTTTGAAATCCGCAAGATTATTAGTTTCCATTCGTTTCGTTTCGAACACCGTTTCTTAACATAATATTAACATTGAATACATTTCATCACAATATTGGTAACATGATAAATTGCAATATTTCCACATGATTTGTTCGAACACGATGCATTTCGTCGTTACAACAACAGTAGCAAGTGCATAACATTTTTGTATTAACGAAACGCATTGTGTTCGAAAAATCATGTAGAAATATTGCAATATCTCATTTCACTTATATTAAGAGCTTCCGCCACATCGGGCCGCATATATATCATACAAAATATTTCTTCACAAGCCGAGAAATGCTCTTTCTATAAATTCACATTTTGACTCAGTATACCTATTTTGCTTCCCAATGCAGCAGGCCCGACTCCATTAACCATAATTATTCCACCTAGGTATCCTTTGCTTTCTACCCTTCTTCCAACACAGCCACTCTCGCAACTAGGTGGTCTTTATCACGCCATGAGGAAGAGACAGGTGACTATCGCCGCGACGAAACGGTGGCGCGCGCCGCGTATACACGCACGCAGCATGGTGGGGTGCCGCCGCCCGCAGGGGCACGTCACGAGGTGAGTGAGCGAAGTTGAGAGGGCGCCAAGAACTCCGGGGCTCGTCTCCCGAGACGTTGAGGTGCGGCGGAGGAACGCCTCGAGTGGGGGGCGGCTCTTTAACAAGGCGCCGCGTCGTGGAAAATCCTTTTCATTTTGCCCCAGGCTGCGAGGATGCAATTTGAGTTCGAGATGAGGGTGAAAGGTTTTGGGGATGAAGGACACCCCTCCTCCCCTCTCTTCCGGCTCCATCACTCCATCTCGTGGTGTATCTAGGCGATGGAGTTATGAAGGAGGGAAGCTAGGGTGGCAACAAACTAAGAGGACGAAATCTCCCTATCAACCACTCATATTTTGTCATTATTGGTGACGGATAACTATTTTCAAATAAAAATAAAACTTTTTCGGGTCTTATTGGGTGGTACAGGTTATCTTCCGACGTTACGCGTTACTAATGCTGGTCGCTTCTTCGTAAATGATTGGGCTACTTTCGGTGTAGATTGAAATATATATACGCCACCTTTGAATACATCTACGGTAAGACCCGAAAAAGTTTTGTTTTATTTTATCAATTAAGAACCGCGAAACCTCAAGGAAGAACTACTTTCTATCTCAGGTACCCCGTAACCTTGATATTTTTAGAGTATTTTATAGAGTACAGCTTTGTTAACATTTGCTGACTAAATACGAAAAATTTGCATTTGAGAAAGTACTCAGGGGCTACTAAAATGCGAGGGGGCTTACTTCATATGCTCAATTGTGCGGTCAAAAAAGGGTAAGGCCCAGAGTAAAACAATAATAGCAATCGATGCATAGTAAGATTCGATGTGAGGACACATGTTGAGTTCGAGATGAGGGTGAAGGGTTTTGGGGATGGAGGACCCCTCCTCCCCTCTCTTCCGGTTCCCTCACTCCATCTCGTGGTGTATCTAGTCGATAGAGATAGGCGATATGAGGAAGCTAGGGTGGGAACAAACTAAGAGGACGCAATCTCCCTACCAACCAATCGTATTTTGTCATTTTTCTGTGACGGACAACTACTTTAAAACTTAACCTAAGGCCTTAAAATTTCCTGAAAATATAGCGTACAGCTTTATCAACATTTGCCTGCTGATTCGACGTGGAAAAATAGCATCTGAGAAAGCACTGAGCAAAAATTCTTGGGGGTTTATTTTATGCGATCAACTAAATGGTTAAACAAAGGGTAAGGCCCAGACTAAGAAAATAATAGCACTGGATAAATATTAAGATTCGCTATTTTTTATGCTCTCAATTCAGAAATTTTTATGAAACTTTCAAAGGGTACGAGGACCAATTTGAGTTCGAAATGAAAGTAAAGGTTTTTGGGGACTCCCTGCCCTCTCTTCCGGCTCCATGATTCCATCTCGTGGTCTATCTAGGCCATGGAGATATAAAGGAAGAAACTAGGATGGAAATAACCTAAGAGGATGAACCTCTCTATCAACCAGTCGTATTTTTTTAATTTTTGGTGACGCATTAGCAGAGTGCTTATTTTTTTCTGCTAATCGATTTCTAGTGATGTATGTGTATTTATGACTGAAATCACTTTTGTATATGCTTAGTTTGTTTTCTTTTCTTGAGTTCATTTGTTGTTTGTTTTATTTGCCTGTGAGCATGTTTGTTTTTATTTTGATTTCTTTTTGCTGATTTGATGGTGGTGGTGGCTATGGTGATGAGATATAAATAAGTGATTGTTAGAGATAAAGCCATCTTGAAGGGAATGTATATTAAGAAAAGATTAAAATACAGTGTGTCAAGTGATATTTTCCTATTGTTAAATCGCTTTGATACGTTACTAGTAGGTAAGTATTTAATTTGTTCCATCGTGTGGTTAAAAAAAAGGATTGGGCCCAGAGTAAGAAAAAAAATAGGAATCGATGAATACTAAGATTCGCTATTTTTCATTCTATCAATTCAGTAATTAGTAAAAACTTTCAAAGGGTGTTATTAATGCAGTTTTTATTCTTACTGTGGAGTTTTTATTCCGTTAAGTACGTCAAAAGTTACCTTTTCTGGGATCATTGAGGTTTTATGTTTAAAATCAGTTATTTTTATATGATAATTAACAACAACGGATTTCCTTGCCAACCACAGCTTGGATTAATGAATGGCTACTCTATTCAGCAATAATCTATGCTTGAATGTAACCTGGAAGTTCACGGTAAATAAATTACTCAATCGGTTCACCGCAGCCTGCAGCAAAACAGCTAACGAATCAAATGACGAGAATGAATAAAAAGCGGCATATTAATTTACCAAAATGTCTTAACCTATCAGAATAAATTCTTTATTGAAATAACCGCCATGGCATTTCTTTCCTTTCTCATACCGTTAAAATTAGCGGGCTCTCAAGGTATTAATGAGACACCTAATCGAGGAAAGCAGCCTCCAGCAAACCAAATGATTATCACTCGGATAAGCTTGCGCATGAATCAACTTGAGTGCACAGCTGATTGTGAGATTTATTTCTAGGAAGGGGCCCTCGTAGACATCCCGCGAAATCCACTCGCCGCCTGAGTGGATGTCGAGATTTTCTGCGAATGACGAATCCTACGAAACGCGATTTGCGATCGTTCGGTGAAGTCGATTCAATCTCGCGAGAAGTGCCACGTACTCGTTTTATTGCCTCGTAAAATTACAGACGAGTTTCTGAACTCGATGCGAAAACGTACCTAGAAAATAAACGCTGGGGGAAAAAACCGACAGCTCATCTCTCGCACGTACACATGGGGCACAAATTGAGGGAGGGTAACCTGTCCGTTTCGAGGAATGAGGAAATGCAAGTCCTTATAGATTCTGAGTCGCATGTGCATCGCATGGATTCTTGATGCATGTGTGTCATCTCGAAGCCACTCCAATATTATTCTCGTATTTCACGAAACTTGTGACACTGTTCCGAACCCACAAACTCAGCGGACCATCAAATAATACGCGGGTAATTTTTCAATGGCATAAGTGATTAACTCGCTTAGATGAAGACTGCTGTAACTAATGATGAAGTTTCATTCTTTACAAAGCACGATACCCGCAAACTGAGTTCTTTAACTTAAAAATCAAGAAACGAATTGAGTGTGCGAGATTGAGCATTGAATGAATAATTCTTTAGGAATACAAATAAATAAATATGAGAAATTTTATAAATAAAACAAATTACTTAAATAAAAATATTGCGGCTCTTTATGCAAATGACCCAAAAACATGTTTTCACCGTCATCTCACGATCAAGATAACCCCAATCATCATAAGATACTACTCCACAAGAAAATGTTTGTAATGGAGTTGAATTAATCGCCATCATACCTGAAATTCTAAAAGTATCATTACATGTTATTTCATGTTTCAAAATTTAATAGTTAATTATTATTATTCTGGGAGTAATTAAAATAAATTATGAATATTGTGGATACTTTCAACCAGAGTATCAATTTAAAAACGTGGCAAAATATTAATAGTAGAACATTCGCATTTTACATTAAAACTGTGGCTAAAAGCTAACCATCAATGGAGAATTATGACAGATATATGTTTAGCAGTATAAAGCATAACTACTGATGCATAAAATTGAATCAGCAAGTATTTTTATATATTTCAAGTTAAAATCATACGTCAGGACAAAGTAAACAGGGCTAAGTACAGTTATTTCACTTTTAAAAATTTTCTTTCATGCTATAATTCCACGAGCTCTCTCACACAAGAAATAAGAAAATAAGAAAATTTTAGAGCAGTTCAAACAAAAACCTTGATGGCCCGCTTCAACGCAAATTGGATCAAGGTCAGTTTGTGAAAATCATATCTTTAAGGTAGTTAGAGCACCTCAATAAAAATCACAATAATTTGGTGAAACTTTTGTCATATCACCTTTGAAATACGCACTTTCAATGATTCAAAGAAGAAGGGATTCCCACGTGCTGCTTTTGAGATATTACGATAAAATTAGGAAAATTTAACATGGGGTCTCATAGAGAAATACGTTTTTTTTCGAGCTAGCGAAGCCGTTTGTAACAAGACGTTGTTGATATGACACATATTAGCAGCAAAAATTTGTGACGAATCAAAATATGTTCGGGAAAGTAGGAAAGTAGAATTTCATGATGAAAAAAGAAAGATATTTGCGAAAAAATGCCTGACACTGGCAAGATCGCACAGTACTAGTATCGCAAAACGAAAACCACTGCACCGGCTTCGCCTAAATTACGCAAATATATTTAATTTCCCAGCTTTTGCATACGTCTAAGATATATTTTGTCTGTAGATAAATATATTCATTTAGGATTTACAACTTAGATTGTGAATATTTAGTCAACATGTGGCGACAAAGGTTCAGTATGCATAGGTTCGAAGCAGTGTTGAAAATAAATTGGGCAGAAAAAATAAATTCGATGTTCCTCGATAGGTAACATTTGACCGAATATTTTCACTAAACTAAAAATATATGTTAAAGATATTTAAATTTCTGCCGATAAAACCCGATAAAAATATCTTTCAAATATGATTTCAAAATTGTGTGAGCAGCCAATTCCTTGTAAAGCAGTCTTTTTTAGCCTTAAAATAGAGATATTACATTTCAAGCGCAGATGCATAATAAGTTTTCTTGGATATCACACAATTACTTACACCACTTATTTTTTACAGAGCACGACCCGGGTTTCAACGAATTATCATCATTTTCAGGCGTAAATTATGATTTGTTAATCAAGAGTTAGTGAATTTTATTTCAGTCGCATAATATTTACAAGCAATCGAATGGCGGAAAAAATTAAGCACTCTTCTCATTACGAGAAGTATACATACACGAAAATAAACAGTGAGATAACGGAAACAAAACCAAATGTATTACATGTAATCAGAGGAAACATAGAGAAAAATATCTGGCTTCGCCATTTAAGTCCTTTAACCACGAGGTCCGAACTATGGGAGATGGAATACGGAGGTCTTGAGACGATCACAGGTCAAGGAGATGTCAATTCTTGAGGAATAGACTAATACTTTTTCAACCTCAATATTATGATGTAAGTAATTGATTATATCATGTATTTTAATAATCATGCCTGCAATAACTTGTCTGCTTGCTTTCATTCCACTATCCCTCGTATTTCAAGATACAATAAAGAGTCCGTCCTTCATGAGGTGTATTTTATTTACGAAATATAACTATTTACCCCATATATACTCTCTCTTTTCGCTCCTTATTTTTTCTATTTTATAATTACAATCAGGGCAATAAGAGACTCAATTTTGAATTATTTTAAGAGATAAGATAAAAAGGCATTGCCTTTCTATAATTAACAAAAATAAAAATAAATCATTCCGTTCACAATTTACCGATTGATCTCGGCAAACAAGGAGGATTCAAAAAGGAAAGTTAAATAACCTCCCTTTTACGAGGCCGGACAGGGACACTGGAAGATTTATTATCACGCGCTACTCCCAAGTCGAACCCACCCTCAGCACAACGGACCAACTCCGAGGAGAAGAGGCTCCCTTCATCAACGGCGCCTCGGAAGGGTAACACTACTCCCTGATACTCTCCCACCGAAGGACTTCTCTCTTCCCTCCATACCCTCTCTCATTTTTCCCCAAAGCCCTGCCATCTTAACGGAAGTTACCGCCGCTATCCGATATAAATGACATTATGAGCTTTTCCTTTCCGCGACGGTTATTGACGTTTCGTGCAGTGGCGCATACCGATTACGACGAGAGACCACTAGTGTTAAAAGCAGGGGCTTATTGGAAAACTTGAGAATTTTAATACTCCCAAACAACACACACTATATCAGCCATTGAGCTAGGAATGACTGAACTCAATTAACAGCTGACCTACAAGTAACATTCACTAATGAATATGGGTTCATTTTTGTGCGATTACCTATCAAGGTACCATTATCGTAGCTGGTAATAACGAGCTAACGTTGTGCATTTACGGTAGATACAGCGGACTTCAGTACTCCTACGACTAATAGATGACGTTAAACCAAGAAAATAGTATACGCTGCACCAATCTGTGGATATTATAAATTTTCCTAAATTCGTAAAAGGCTAAATACACAATGAAAGTGGTGAGAAAAGGCTAAGACTTAGGCTTGGATCTGACTTTATTTAAAATTACACTAATTTGTTGTCATAACATTCAATAATTCATTGAAAACTTGTAAAATACGAACAAACGTCGCGGCCAGGTGCTAGGAAGAAAGCCGTCCAGCGCAGCACACGGCACGGCTGAGGTCACAGACTTGCCACTGATCGGCATCATTGATGTTTTATGCATTGATAGCGTTCCGGTCCCGAAGTCTCGAAACTCACCACTACCCTCGTGGAGAGCACACGCGAGAGAGTTATGGGGGTGAAGACCTGGGAGGAGGTGGAGCTGGAAGGTGGCGATCCATGAGAGGCGCTCGATAAGCCACCTGGCGAGCAGAAGGGGAGTGACGGGGGTGGAGGACGGGGAACAGGGAGGGGGTGGGAAAATGACCATGAGGCCGGGAAAGCGTTCGCTCAGCGAGTCGCGGCAGAAGAGTTATATGCCCTGTTTACAACGACTTAACTTGACACAACTTTGCGTAACTTTGCAGAAGAAAAATTCAAGAGGCTCACAGCAACTTAAAATGGCGTAGCTTCACTTAGAAAGTAATCGTTAGCTTAAAAAAGTTGGTAGAATGGATGAATATGTATTTTCCTTTTTAATAAGTTATTGTCTTGCATTTATAAGACTTAGGTCAACTATATTTTTTAAATAAATCAATCAACCTGTCGTTATACATTACCGTCACAAGTCCCGAGCCGTGTACTTGCATGATTAGAGGTCCAAGTTTGGTGGATGAGAAGATATTTTTTTTACTCTGAATTGGTTCATAAAAATTCTCAAGCATTGATGGTTGAACGATACAATTACGGAACGTAGGCGAGAGAACTGGTTTAAAAAATATAGATATCGGCCTCTCTCCAATAAATTCATAAAAAATTTTACTTATTAGAAAGGAATGTTATCTCAAAGTCCAAAACCAGTGAAAATCCTTCAAAAGTATTTTACTATTGAATACGCGGTCTGAGTTGCGAGTGGTAGAACATTTCACTAATCGCTCTAGGCAATAAAAAAACCGAGTTACGTCAGGTTAAGTTGTAGCGAAAGGGTTTTACTCAGGTGGAACATAGGGGATTGCTGGGAGAACATGCTACTGGGTTGGGAAACCAGATACTATGGCATTACCATGGAAATTTATTCAACTTAACGCCATTTAATTTAGAATAAATTCTTCAATTTTCTTCACCGAAATCAAAGCTTACGCACAGGTTCTGGCGGGAATGCCCTACTCATTTTTTTTCAAATTTTAATGGATGTAATTAGTATTTTTATTCAGTAATTCAAATTTGAATGACGATATTTATATAAGCTAAGGAAAATACAAGGAAAACTTACGAGACACATTTTTACTCGTTTTATCTCTGTCATTTCTGAGAGGGAAAATTGTTCTTAAGTTGTCCAAAACCTCGGAAAATTGAATTGAATTGAGTTTAGTTTCAAGAATGTATTTTATTACAACTATTGACAATTCAGGTACTTGAAACATGATAAAATAATAATAATAGGCAATTATGGTAATTTTTAATGGCAAAATTTTCAGTGAATTGATATTGGATTCAAAATTTCCCTCACAATCACCGCAAAATGAGTTACAAAATTAGTACAAGGATTTTTGAGTAACTTTTTTTTGAGTATCCTAATAACGGAAGACTTTCAATTATCATTTTATCACCTTATACAAGACTCCACGTAAAAGTCATGTGAAAAGGGTCATTGAAAAATAAATTGAGGGAAGAAAGAGAAAGTTTTGTACTAAAGAGATTGATTAAGTGCGAAGGCAAAGTGTTTTATAGAGGAAAAAAATCCAATAATGAAGCGCGTGGAAGCGGATAGATCCGTGCGTGGGAAGAAGACGTGGAGGGTGCTTGCATTCGAAGTGGGTTGGGGAAGAGAACTCCTTGGTGACGAGATAAGAGATTTCAGGGGAGAGGAGAAGGCACAAGAGAAGACGGAAAGAGTTTACCCTTTGAAATACAGTTTTTGCGCAAGCTAAATCCTTTCATGAAAAACCCTTACTGTACAAAGATTGGGCTTAGTAACGGGGAAAACCCCATTTGCGAATGTTTGTTACACTCAATTGCCACTATGAGGTGGTATACTCAAGAAACTAGGCTCCCTAATGCATCTCCATTATACAATTCCTCTCTTTGGTTTGCGTGGCTTTATATTTTGGTTTATATATCCGATGCCTATCTCGATGCGGTAAGTATATGATGCTTTTCGGAAGGGCCGTAGATGTTATTTCTTTCCATTACTGTCGTCTAAAAAAATATATTACTACCTATTCTAATTCAGCATTATTTCAAGTAATGCTAGCCTTTTCATTAGCCTTTGTTCTTCAATGGAGGTGAAATTTATGAAATGATTTCAGATATATTGGTATTATGATATTTCGAAGAGAAGTAATTAAAATATTTCCTGAGGTCGGCGCAATATTATTAAAGGGTTCCGAATTAGCATTAAAGTATCATAATTTACATAATCAGTGTTAAAAGTAAAAAGACTATTTTTAAATCTAATATAAGCATATAATTTCTTTCCCGAAAATGGATAGAGAGAGAGAGCGATAATGGATAAAAGGAGGCTAACCGATCAACCACCAACGTTGCCGAACGCCGTGGAAATATTTCTCTGAATAGTAGTATATTATAACCGGACATCAACAGTATTTAATAATTCCCCTTTGAAAATATTTTTGCATAATTGTAATTGCATGATCCTATTTAAAGATTGTTTAATAAACTGAAGAATAACCCTTAATAACCCTATACCCTTAAAATTAATAGTAACCCGTAACACGTCATACATAACCTTATTTAAAGATATTTGCATAAAAACGTCCAGACACCTAAATTTTTCTGCCAATTTTAAATACCATTATGACTGTCGCATGTGGCCTCCTCACATAGAGACGTCACTGCGACTAAACTTTTCTAAAACCTTAATGGATGTCGCATATGACCCACATCGAAATCGTCTGACGGAACCACTCGATGGATTTGCAAGTGGGAATAGTTTTTTTTTAAGAACGTAATTCGTATGTACCATGACGATTTTCATAGCTCAAAGACAAAATCCTCTCTGCCTCACAGCACTGGCAGAATTTTCTCCTGCCAGGTGCACTTTGCATAATCCCGCTTCCTCAGGAGATTTTCTGTCCATTAAAATTTCCCACCCATCGATGTCGCTCGAACGAAGGTTTTAAGCACATCGGAGGAGTCGTTCGAAAGCGTTCACCTCACAATCCCGATCGCTTTGTAGGTTCCATCGTCTCCTTCTTACTAAGTGCTTGTGATAATCTCTGCCTCGAAGAAGAACGTAAATCATAGTTGTAAATACTGATCGTTCGCTTTAGGTTTTTCAAAAGCTCAATTGCAAAACAACAGGGAAATGAAAGGAGAACCAAGTTTTCTAGTTTTTGGAAAATAATAGTAAGAAGAAAATGTATACTCTTGAGTGAAATTAATTGGAAAATTCTACCTATTTATTCATTAATGCGTTTCCTGCAATTTATAACGTAAGTAATATAATTCTAATAAATTCGCAAAATTGATGACGAAATCAATTCCAACCACTTTTCAATGGAATTCTCGATCAATAAATAGCAAGAAATAATTGGAAATTTGACGGGAAAACTCTTATAAAATAATAAGCACTCGTAAGAGAAGATGCTTACGGAAACATGTAAAATCATTTTATTTTACTGAAATTTTTGGAAATTCTCAGCGTTTAAAAAAAAATAACGACAGAAGAACATTTTCTTCGCCGTACTGAATGAAATAAATGACCTAGTGCTAATTTTGTAAAATTAAATATTGATCACCTGATACACTATTGATGCATCAAGGCACTAAAATGTGACACACTATTTTGGAAGACATTAACTTATAAACAAATGCATTTATCACCTACCAAATATTTGTGATTCTTGCTAACACATTGTTAAGTGACATTTTACAGATATTTCTCTTGAGGATAGCATATAATACCCGGAATATAACAGTATTTTATTGATACCACTGAAGAATGACCCTTAATAATTGCATGCCCTTAAACTTAATAAAAACCCTTAACCCTATATGCATAACCCTATTTAAAGACATTTATATAAATACATTGGGACGCCAAAATTTGTCTGCCATTTTTAAAGATCTTTATGGCTGTCTCAGATGACCTACTACATCGAAATCCTACGAACGTAACTACTCGCTGTTGCTGGATGGGGAAAATATTTTTTCAAGAACGTAATACGTGTGCATCCTAGATGTAAAATGGGATATACCATTCACTGCCACATCGCTACATCTCCGCCCCGAGACTCATGTTCGATTTTATTCAATTTAAATGGACCCAGATACTCCGCGCTGGGCGGAGACGTCCAATACATTTCCCGAAAGACGATTTTGCTTCGCTCGCTCGCTCCCTGAAGGAATGAGTCCATCTAGCACACATACACAGACATAAGGACCGTGAGGTTGATTCCCTAGGCTCCTTGCAGGAATAAGTGACACGTCGAGAGGTCACTTCGAGAACTCAATCCACTTTCTTGTATGAGGGCACACAGCCTACCTTACGGAGAAAATTGTTGCAGCAGACCATCGGAATATTAAATAACGTCATTTAACCCCGGCCATGGCGCATTCAAAGTTTTCTGTACATTTGTAACGCATTTGTGCATTCGTTACGACAAATTGTAACGTTGCCGGTGAAATTGAGGAAAAACAGAAGAACAATGGATGATGTTCCCTCACTTCACCATCACATATACGGTTACTACCCTAAAAATGAAGATATAACGTAATTCAATCAGCAAATCTTGGTCTTTCCTCCTCTTACAAGAACAGAGTAGATTACTTCACCTATGATTGAAAAGATAAAATGCTCACGGATAT
This sequence comes from Ischnura elegans, assembly GCF_921293095.1. Lineage (NCBI taxonomy): Eukaryota > Metazoa > Arthropoda > Insecta > Odonata > Coenagrionidae > Ischnura > Ischnura elegans. The sequence goes on from NC_060249.1 coordinate 93,330,399, forward strand.
TTCAGGAATTTTCAACTATTTTTGCCTGGCGTTGTCGACGAACCTCAAGGATCGCGTGTTTTATACATCTACATCGACATAATACCCTGTGAGCCACCTCTAGAGTGTTTGGCAGAAAGACAATACATAAGTGTGCATATGTTTTTAACGACCAAGTTTTTATTTCGTCAAGTACTAAAATAATACAAATAAATTGGTGGAATACAGCAAGATAAAATGAACTTCTACAAAGTTGAGCCTGAGATGATAAAGATGATAATGACATGATCTCTGCATTCTCTTCTGGTTTTCACCGCGTCCGTTGTGTTTTGGCGACAACAGTCTCGCTGACATTGCAGTCAGCGTCTTCAGGTCGAAGGTGAGGTAACTCGGAAAATTTTCCGCCTTTTATAGGCAGTGAGAACAATGAGAGATGGACAACCACCGACCAATGAGAGAGCAGCAGCGGGATGAGGAGCCGCCGCCGCCTATATAAGGCGGAAAATTTTCTGCGTATAAAAGGCGGAAATTTTTCCGAGTTACCTCACCTTCGACCTGAAGACGCTGACTGCATTGTCAGCGAAACTGTTGTCACCAAAACCCAACGGACGCGGTGAAAACCCGAAGAGAATGCAGAGATCATCTAATCAACGCCGCGAAAATCTTCGAACCTGCACGATAATAACATGTTTCTAATGAGTAATACGTCTCCAAAAAAAATACCTCTCGAACGGGTGAGATGCGTCCTCTTAACGCAGCGAATGAAGGAATTTGCTCCTTCCGCTCATCGGAGAAGAAGTTCGACTTCCTTGAGAGACGACGACGCTCTCGGAGGAACAGATGGAGTGGTCGTTTTGATGGCCGTATAATCCACGTCACATTAGTGCCCCCCAGAGAGGGACCACTCGCCGATTGCGATGGCAGCCGTGTTCCTCCGTCCGGCTTCCTCGTACATGCAGTAGTTGTGTGGGTGCGTGTGTGTGTGTGTTTGTCGCGAGGAGCGCTCGAAGATGCGCGCGGGGAGGGCGGAGACCACTCCGGGCGGAATTGGTTCCGTCAGCGGAGCAAATGCTTCGCTGCGCTGAAGAGAAGGGATAGGATGGTTTGTGTGCGTGAAGAGTTTTCGAGGGGATGGACTTTGGCATGGGCTTGACTTCCGAGCGATCAATTCCGGCGAACATTGAGTGCATCGCATTCTCCCGCTGGACCATTACCTTAGCTATATCATGCACCAGCTTAAAAGATGGTATTAAGAAAATTTATTTGTGCCAGTGACCGCTATTTCTTGGCTTCCGACATTTATTTGGATTTGGAAGGGAAATACCTAGAATCATACTTAACCAAAAACAGCAAAAATTCTGTATTTTTATGTGCCAGCGACCACTATGTATTTGCTTTCGACATTTATTTGGATTTGGAAGAAAAATACTGCCTCGCATACTTCGACGGAAACATAGCAAAAATTCTTAATACCATCATCACCACCCTTTAAAGGAATTTTTGCTATGTTTTCGTCGAAAAAGGCAGTATTTTCCTTTCAAATCCAAATAAATGTCGAAAGCAAATACATAGCGGTCGCTGGCACAAAAAAATACAGAATTTTTGCTGTTTTTGGTGAAGTATGATTTGAGCTATTTCCCTTCCGAATCCAAATAAATGTCGGAAGCCAAGAAATAGCGGTCGCTGGCAAAAATAAATTTTCGGTCCGTAATAGATGTTATTTTCCTAAAGAAGTTCCTCAAGTTGAATGTTCTCAGTATCATCTATTCGAGAAGAAATTAACAATCAAATATCACAATGTGCTATTTATTTGATGAAGTATGCCTGGAAGCATTTTCCTTCAAAATCGAAATAAATTTCGAAGTCAACAAATAGCGGTCACTTGCACAAATAAGTAATTGGTCAGTAATAGCTGTTCTTTTCCTCAGATTGAGATTTCTCAGAATCGAGATAAAAATAGCAATCTAATATTACAGACAGAACATGTACCCGGCGTCGACATTAGCCAGCTTTTAACTAAAGGCACGAAGGGGATCACGGCTTAACGCCCAAACCAACCGAATGAGTGTACATGTAAAGTACTTAACAAAACGTACTGGAGCAGGAATCGGACTGCCCCATATAAATCTCCGCCATTGCCGGGACTTGAACCGGGCCCTACAGGGTAGGTGGCCAACACTATTCACAACACCAAATCGGTTTCCCTCACTCGAACATTCACCCATCACTGAGTTAAACAATTTAAACCGGAAACAGTTGATACTGAAAGACAAAGCAAAAACATATCAACGATGCACATTAATATTCTCTAGGAAGAAAATCAATTTTCTATCGCTATCAAAAATTATTTCAAGTCGTTCATCTATTACTGCTAATGAATTCACGACTACTGTAAGTTGATGATGCTCAAACTTGGCGAGTTATCACCTATAATTGAAACAATGATCATAACATTCAATAAAATATTCCATTAAAATTTATGGTTCTCTAAACGTATTTTGTTATAAAATGTCGAGAAGTCCATATATTTTTCAACTTTCATTTCGGCCACCGCAAAGTCTCCGTGATATAAGGATGCTTAGCGAATAAGAGAGCTGTCCCAAACCCAATATTCTCCCGAACATAAAAATATATGGAGGATAAGAATTTCGAGAAGGGGACCAAAAAAGAAGTAAAAACAGCCTCTTGTATCGCACAAAATGGAAACTGTGCGGCTTCTCCCACTCTTTTTTTTCAAGAATACAGGTAAAAAACAACTCAAAAGAATCTGTACAAAAACTTTTTCGAAAGGGATTGTCAACAGAGGCAGTTGAAAATCAACTTTTGTGAGGCATCAACAAAAGCCAAATTGAATACCAGGCAGTCACGTATTTTTGGGGTAAGGGTTTAAAATAACTGCTGAAATTCAGTCGCTGGATGAATGAAATATTGTCGCCATGCTTTTCCATAGGCAAGATTGCAAAAATATGCTAAGGATCATCCTAAATATTAAAATAATAGGTGTAGCTTTAAATGGGTAATTCCAATCCAAGGAAGTTAAAAGCCATGGCTCATTATAATTTTAAACTCACTGAAAATAGGCACTTTAAGTCTGGCTATCAATTACTGCATATTTTAATACAACAAATCAATTACTGCGATTTTCAATACGACAATGTACACTGCACATGTTTTAATTCTATAAATTGAGCTAAAAAAATAAAAATGTTAAAATTAGGTGAATCCAGTCCAGAAAAAAATTATGGAAAGTACACAGCGTTGTCACTGCCCAGCATAACCTTCACAGAGATAATTCATTCAACCACGCCTAAGTAATAAATCTACATACACCCTATATTCTCTCCAGCAATCCTGTTTAACACTGTTTATCGTACTATCTTTAGCAGAAAAATGCGCAACAAAATTTTAGAGCCTTATTGTTAGAACCCAACGTTTTAAATTAGATGAAATTCACGTTACCGCAAAAAATCTAGCTTAATAACGACCAATAGTAATTACAAATTTTCAGAAAATACTTCAAAATAAAACAAGTAATCATTTATCATGGTAGGCTCAAAGTTCCTAAAAATAAAAAATAATTTACGAACGCATGAATTTACTCACTACAATCGAAAAAATTAGGAATAACAAAGTTCAATCCAAGATTCCTTTCATTATATCAAAGTACAATCAGCATTTGAATAATTATTAAGAAGCAGAAGAATAACACTTTTGTCCTCTTCAAATGAGTACACATAAAAACTGATAACAAAATAAAATCACATTATACAAACTAGCGTTAGACCTAACGGCCAAGCTATAAACCTTAAGTGAGTTAATCAGCGAAATAATAGCGTGTAAAAGCAGGTTGATAATCCAGAAATCAAGACAACCATTTGGAGCTGCATATTTTTCCTCCAAATTTATAATCGTGAGCCCCAATCGCCAGAAAAAAACACAAAGACAGAAAATCGATTACAAACGAGGAACAGTTTCGCTAACCTTTAGAATATTATAGTTCCAATGAGAAAATGATCTTATACAGTATAAAATAAACTCTTTGATAAAGAAAAAAAGTTTAACGAGAAGTTTACCCACTTTTTCACGCGTCCAATACCATTATTTTTAGCTCATTGATCCTCGGGAATCCCAGAATCCAGGGCATGGTAAAAATAGCCAGAGATATAAGTGTTGTCGGCCTTAAGTCCTTTCTTCTTCAAAATCAGGCAGTTTAAAACGGTTTAAAAAAATCCATTTCTATAACGGAGAATATAGTTCAGTCTTTTAATAAATAGCTAATTGAACGAAAATCAACCATAGCAATTTAGTACGACCCAATAGTGAGCCTAATATGAGCCAGCACAAAATTATATTCTTTCCATCGACAGCCTGTATAGATCACAACCTTCGATAGTTTCAACGCGTATGTACACGAAATCATTTTCTTTTAACATCGACTACCATTTTTTCTACGAAAACTTATTTTTTTAAATTGAAATAATAGCCTTAATAAAATTTAGCGCTCCAAAATATCAAGCCATTCACTAAGAGTTGAAATGTTAAACGTTTTATATTTTAGTACCAGAAAGTTTTCGGATTGAAAGTGAAAATTTTCTCCCCATGATCATAATAGTCATATCAGCTTTGAATGAAACGAAACTTTTCAAGTGGCAAAAAATTAATTTCCCTAAATTAAAGCCAAAAATACCTATAATAAAATATAATAATGTAAAAATAAATAAGAACTCAAGGAATAAGAACAGCAGGAAACTGAAGGAACAAGAAGTCAGGGGAGGAGAGATAAGGGGGGCTGCTATATTAAATTCTTGGGATATCAATACTACTAAAAATTATACATACATAGGATGTATGGGGGAAAATTCACCCTTTTTATCCAAGCCGATACCACTTTCCCTTCCTCATGCGTGCGTTGACAGAAGTAAAGTAAAAAGGGAAAATAACTATCTCATTGAAGTCAAGTTTATGAATGAGGAATATAAGCGTTTTACTTAACCTAAGGCAGACCAATCAACATCAAAAAGGCCAAAAAGATACACTCATGGAAGTATCCTTGAGTATTTGCGGCAAACAAGTGAGCACTGTGCTCAAAATTATTTCAAAGACTGAGAAAAGTTATTATAATAACAAGAGCCCAAAGCATTAGATCAAAAACAGTTGTAGCTTATTGACAACACGAAACCGCGCTTAATTGGTAGGTTACGCTGCGGGCCATTATACTTTTTGAAGAAGTTTGCACCACTGAGACTTAGCTCTCCCTGTTCCTACCTGCTTTTCAATAATGGAGCAACAAACGCGAAGGCATTTATCTGCGTTATTCCCTTAATGAAAGTGTACGGATAACCCACTCGGTCCGTCTGATTTCCTAACAAATTATTAATTTAAAACTTGTTCCGATCATCACATCACTGTACCGATCATCATCAGTACACTGAAAAAATCATTTTTTCAGTGTACCGATTCAGAGTGGGCCCTGGCCAAAATATATTTACAACTCAAACATGTCAAAATATTAATTATATAAAAAATACTGAATTAGGACAATTATTAGCATTTGAATTAAGTAGGTAATAAGTTCATCACTCCATATGACAAATTAAATTTCAAAAAGCAAATATAGAGTAATTTCAAGGAGCTACGAAGGAGAACTCGTTTAAGACTAACATCAAATAATAATGCATTATGCTTGCACTAAAAATACAAAATATATCTCACGTAGTGATACAATGGCAATCTCTTAACAATGTAAGTGCGTACCTTTAAGATAATTACGAAGAATTTAATAATAACTCATTTTCCTCAATGATTTTCAAAAATATTTTCCCGACTCCTCACTATCTTTATTGAGAAGCCAAGAATGTGCATATTCCGAAAATAACTCTCAGTCTTTGAAATAGTACAATACAGTATAGGTGAATATTCATCAGGATTTAATCCAAGTACCCGAAACGATTTCAAGATAATGGCTTCAGTTTCAAAAAAAAATTCTTCCATTAGAAATGGATACAATGCATTTTCAAAATTAAGATGAGGGGGCATATTCACATGGAAACACGGAGGTGGGCAATACCGTTACAGGCACGACGCCAAGAGCCGGGCTTCAGATATTGGATATGACAGGTGGTAGCTCATACCCAAATATAGCTTGATGGGAAGTCAGATCGGAAGCCGCTGGCATCTTTAGGCAAAGAGTGTTTACTCAGTGCGTAGAGTGGCAGGGGAGAAGCTGGATCGTTGAAATTCACCACGAAAACACTTATCAAAATGCCTTTTTTCCTTATTTCCTATTATGATAGATCCCTGATTTTAATAATACTAACATTCATGACAATAATATTCAATTGTAAAAGCCTCATAGACGAAAACCTGTGAAACACCAACCAGGAAAAATGTCGAAAAAGCCTTCCTTTGACTACATAGTTCATACCAAATAAATGTAAAAACATACCAGCCGATACAATAAATTTATCTTGGATATGCCAAATATAAATTAAATACCTACGCATCACTGCTAATCAATTGATTCTAGTAAGAATACTGTGCACTAAAATTCTTCACTGATTACGGTATTTGCCTAATGTACGACGAAACTAAGCAAAACATTCATTTTCGCCAGAAGAAGTGATAGAACCAATTTGACAGCGAGACGATTCTGCCTAGATAACTTAGGAAGGCCCTGAAGAGGTTGACTGCGATATCAGCAAAACTGTTGTCAACAAAACCCAACGGATGCGGTGAGAACCCGAAGGAAATGCAGAGATCATCCCATCAACGCCGCGAAAATCTTCGACCCATAATTAAAGGAAGTTCGCTACAAACTATCGATGTAAGGAAGCCGTGTAGAGGCAATTTTTTTATTTTAAGTTAAAAATTGACTTGCATCAGGTTACGCAAAGTAGAAAAAGAAGGAAACGATGCGTCTTGCGGAGATATTTTATGGAACTGCGAAGAATAACCTTAGTGGTAGACCTTAAGTCCCTTGAGAACCAAATTATGACGTCATCAATATGGCGCCCTATCGAAACTAGCATAAAATTTTCGAAAGTCGTTTACCTCAAGTGCTATTAAAGATTCGAAAAATCTGATCACGCCTTCCTATTCAAGTATGTCCGATTCCGAAGTACAGCACAAGATTAGATTTCAATAGCTGCTTCATGACTGACTTCCTCCGACAGGGCGTAATTTTATTCTTAGGCGGATTTAGGGGGGCGGCCACGGGGGCACGTGACGCTTAAGTAATAGACTAGAATTTTAATATGGTTATCCTTATATTAACTTTTTGTATATAACGGAGCCCCCCCCCCCCCCAGACGCTTAAATAATAGACTAGATTTTTAGTATGGCTATCATTAAAGTCATATTGTTTTGTGTATACAGAGCTTCAATCATTTAATTTCGTATTTAAATAACGAGAATATTTCGTACAGTCATTCTTGTACGTTGTTTTTAATTTCAAATATGAGAAGATCGATTGCCTGTCAGAAACTTGTACCCCCCACCAGAAAAAAATCCTCGATCCGCCCTTGGCTATATTCATTTCAAAAATTGTTAAATTATAAGCACACTATATCTAAAGTCATTTCCAGGACACAAATGATGAAAGCCAAAACAAAGCCACTTGCGCTAAAACGCATTTGAGAGAAAAGTTGTACCTAATTCTGGCTATGCTAGTTCTTAACCGAGGAGCAATGACGCCGGTTTTCGCCACCACCTCCAACACAGGCACCCAAGATCAACAGCGCTTGATTTCGCCTTATTACAATGGGTGGCCCTTTTTAAATATCGACCGCACGGCTAAGAATAAGCTATCAAACTAACGAGCTGTGACACATCACCCATCCCCCCTTCAACTCATGATGGAAGGCAGAAGGAAAACGCTATTTTTTCCCACTAGCCAAGTTCAGTTTTGGCGCATAAAATAAAGTGAAGGTGGTACTGTCAAAGTGCATGGATAGAGTATAGATGAGAATAGGCATCAATTCAACGAATTAGGAGGAAATGTGATACGCGTACTCATTATCATGTTCATAACATGAAGGTCTTCCGATTTACCCTTATAGTTTACTTAAGGCTGCATTTGCAAATCCGATAAAGATCATGAACAACCCTAATTAGTAATAATGCATTAAACTAAACTATAATGTAACTAAATTTGATTAAAAATCGAACGATAAATATGAAAATGCTGGTCTCTGTGGCAGTGGGGTAAAATTCTTGCCTGCCACACAAGAGTTCTCAGGTTCGAGTCCCGTCCTGGTAGGTTGCCCCTGTCCAGGGCATGGATTTTCGTGTAATTTAGATTGAGTTAAATACCCCGAAGTAAAATACCTATGGTGCTGTTTTCGATGGTGCAGGAATAAATAAACTATAAAACCACCACTATGTATCACACTAAGGATAACCTATTTCATTACACCATAGGAGCTGACGACTGATATAACGCATTCTATAAGATAACACTTTATCGTTAGAGGATTGAAATACTATTGCACATGCTATAATTAATTCCGAATATACATTCTCATGGTGGCGGAATTTGATTCGTGTCAAGAAGCGGAAATTTATTTGTTGTATTAGGTCAAAAACCATAAGAATTCATTTAGTAGGGGAAAATTTGATAAATAGATTAAATTTAGAACGTAGAAGTTGCTGTCCTTGTCATGGAAAAGCCTACCGCGAGAACACAATAGAGATACTTACTTCTGAATTTTATTAAATAACTCTTTGATGAATCATAACTCCATGGGAAATTGCGATGCAGGAAAATTAATTGACGTATTACTCCAGTTATAAGGCTCCTTATATTTCAAAATATTCCAATGGCTTCGTTAGGGATATGCATGAAAACCTGTTAAGGGCATGCCATTCTCTTTAATTTGGAAAAATAAAGCACTGCGGCTCAAATGACTCGACAATTATCCTAGTTATAGAGGTGAACACCCAGAAATTATACCAACTCCAAAGCATGCAACCGGACACCCTGGTGATAATAATAATGGTAATAAGTTTATTATTACTCCATACAGCAAATTCCATTCCAATAGCAAATGTAGAGTAATGCAAGCACTATTACACTACCTGATGTACAGGCAGCAACGCACCACGTAATACTCTTTCAAGTCATCTCTATATTTTTAAATAATAACACTTAATTTCTCCAAATTTTAAATTTCGATATTTTTTTCGAATTCCATAAAAAATAATCAATTTTTTATTCATCTGATGATTCTGTTCCAGGCCCGTTCTGCTCCAGGAATCCTAGATGGCCTAACCTGTGTTTAGGTTTTCCGGTAACCTCACCAGCAGAATATATGACACACATCCAAGTCCTAAGTGTTGAAAAACCCACTCAGGCAGGACTCGAACTCGTGATACAAAGATTAGAATGGCACACCCCACCACCACCTGGGCCAACTTGCATGTTAAATACCATCACGGCGTCTGACTTTATATTTTGGAGATGGTATAATTTCTCGGTGTTCAGCTGTATAACTAGAATAATTGTCGAGTCGCTCGAGTAGCTGTCCCTTATTTTTCTCCATCAAAGAGAATAACATGCCTTTTACAGGTTTTTCCACTCATCCCTAACGAAGCCATTCGGTTTTAATTACACTGACCTTAATAATTGGAGTGATGCGTCAATTACTTTCCGTGTAAACTCGAATACAACGACATACAAGGTATGAACAAGTAACATGCTCCAACATGAAAACTGGTGCACGAGAATTTGACCTGAATAAACGTCATAAATTTCGAGGTTCAAAGTCTCGAATAAGGCATACACTTTGATCCAGGTAGTGAGGAAAGAAGAGCGCCTTGGAGGAGGCGCAACGAAAGACAATAAGCTTAAGGCAATGAATTCAATGACTAACCATTATGGGTGACAAAGAAAGAGTCACCACGCTTTTCGCCTACGTCTCACCTCAATCCACTCGACTACCACAATGACCTAGATTGACCAAGCGAAATTCGACTCATCGCAGCTCATTTTTCATTATGAAACCTGGTCATTTCCTTCGACGAGAATACAAGCTTCAGAGAACCAGAATATCATTTCTTTGTGCCCGAATTGAGACGGTCCGCTAGCGGTTTGCTTATGACGATCGCAGCAAGGACAGAAGAAAAAGGTTAAGATGACGAACCACTCCATCAATCTCACCTCCTCTTTCTCGAGAGGTTTTGTTTGGTCTCTTTCAGCGACGATTTATTTGTTTAAAAATTACGATGTCACACTTAAATTTTCATGGACTTCAAATTCAAAATTTTTTTTTAAATCTCCTTGAGTCGCAGGAATAAAAATTTTACTTCGAACGATATGCTGGGATAAAATTTTCCAATTTGAGACACAGAAAAATGTTGACAAGGGTCTACTTTATGTGGCCTGCCAGTTTCAAGCTGATATAATAAAGTAGTTGATTGAAAAAGTAACTCTGAACGCAGTCAGGCGCACGAGTGAGACGCCAACACCTTGTCCGGTCAACCCAGTCCGAGATTCGCCATGGAAGAAAATGGCTTAGTGATGTAACTGATAGTTTACCCAAAGAGGGCGTAAATATCTGGAAGTGCTGTTTCCGAGTTTTTGGCGTGGTCAAAATTCCGCCATCATAGTTTAACAGTTTTTGGACTTATTCTCCGACCGATACTTTGAGGTGGCTAAGTTTTGTTCTGAAAATGATCTACATTACGTGAAAAATGCTATAATAGTCATTAGTTATTCGCCCGTGATTGCAATCGGATTTTTCCCATCATTCACGATACTTCTACCAATAGATAAACTCTTTGTCTGTTAGCCACTTTACTGGTGGAGTTATCCTTGAAAATATACTTCATTACTGTAATTGCTAATTTCCGTAGGCTATTTTAAAATTAAATACCCAATATAAGGGCAGGCAAATGACTAGTTTACTCTCGTAAAGTTTTATTTTCAGTCGGGCTGGTTGTAGAACGTAACCGCTCAAAACCAGTGGTGCCCACTGCAGATATTTACAACCTCCTTGAGTATACCTGACCGGCAATCGGGAGATTCGAGTTCGAATCCCGGTAAAGCCAAATTATTTTTTCACGGCGGATTTTATTATTCGTGTATATGATACATTAAGTTTTAAAGGAGAAAAGAGACTCGGAAAAAGACCGGCCAGCAGGGATGCGTTCCCTTTTGAGGGAGCTTTGAAGGGGATCTTTGAGGAAAAAGAAAAAAAAAGAAAGTAATATCAATCCATCAGGATAAAAATTTTCCACGAAATTCCATAAATTGAATTTTTAAGTCAATTTCACGCACCTTGAGAACATTACCAAGTGCAATTGTGTACTCGATAATGAAATAGCAATCAAGACGCGTCGCGCGCATGTAAAATTTTTTGGAAAAGTACCACCTTATTTGTTTTGCATAACGATGCCAATCCGATCTACCCCCCTCAAAAAAGCACTGCTAGTCCAAAAAGTATTTCATTTTTCTACAAAATTTTATAAATTCGATTTATACGCCAATATCGCGCATAGTGAGAACACTATCAAGTAAAATTGTGTATTTGATAATGAATTAGCAATCGAGACGCGTCGCATGCAATTAAAAATTTGCGGAAAAATATCACCTTGTTTGCTTGGAATTACGATGCCTTTCCACTCCATCCCGCTGGCCACAGTTATCTTCACAAGACCTCAACGCAACACGAAGAGCTGGTTGGTTTTATAAGACTTGGCGGCTATCCTGGCACACAATATGGATGACTTCTTCGCGTGATTTCAACCAGATGAGCTGCTCAGTCAGAGCCGACGTTTCGATAGCTAACTCGGCTATCGCTTCAGGACGTTGAGATTCTCGATCGTGGGAAGCTTATAGTCTGTATACCTTAGGATGGCGCACGGGCCCGCCACATACCTGAGTTGGTCCACGAGCCGCAAGCGCCGGGGGGGGAGGAAAGGACCAACCATAAAAACCTATGAGACCGAATCAGATAGCTGGCGGGCCCGTGCGGGTCCGAGAGCGCTGGGGGAGGGGGAAAGGACCGACCATAAAAACTGCATGGGACCGACTCAGGTAGCTTGCACATGGGCCCGCCACCTACTTCATTCGGTCCGCGAGCCACGAGCGCCGGGGGGAGGAAAGGTCCGACCATAAAAGCTGTGGGACCGACTCGGGTAGCCAGTATACAGACTATAACTGACCATTGCAGCCCGTCGTGCACGGAAGAAAATTGTCCGATTTTTGCTAGTGTGAACAGACGTTGAGAGTGCGATGGCAGAGGACGGCCCTGAGTACGATTGCAGAGTTAGCCATCGAAACGTCGGCTCCGAATAAACAGCTCACCTGGAGGGAAACACGCGAAGAGGTCATCCACAGCTGGTTGCACGGTCGTGTTGGTTGACGTGCTAGTTGCGAGTCAAATTACTTCACAAGAAAGAGTAAGGGTGTAAAGGAGGCGGCAAAGAAAGGAAGAAGGACGTGAAGGACGATGACGGAGGTGTGCAGAAGCGGGAGAGAGAGGAAGACGATGATGAGGGCGGAAAAGAGAGTATAAGGGAGAAAGAGTGCCGTGGCGGAGAGAGAGGGCGCCGTGAAGTGTTTTAAAGAGCGTCGTCGGTTGGGTAAAGGGTTGGGGTGGTGTGGGCTCGTGGGCCGAGCCTCCTTTGTTTCGCGAGGATAAAGAAAGGAATTTTGAGTGCGAAAAGGGTGCAGGAATAAGAGGGAGTAGAGTGTGAGAGGGAGAGAGAAGTATTGAATCGTGAGGGTAATGAGATGGTAGCGAAGGAGACAGGTGCATGAGGTGGGAAAAGAAGGAGACGAAATGTAACGAGCGATGCGGCGAGTACCTCACACTCTTTGGTCCTTCGCTTATTTAATTATTCTAAATCTTATGCGAAATATCGGACGATTTTCTTCCGTGCACCAATAGGATGCATGGGCCAGTCAAGTTTCCCTCGACCCATTCACCTGCATTTCCTCTGCTAACGCCGCATCAATCCAACGGTAGAAACGAACGGGCGCAATCAAACTTACGAGCTCTGACACATCACTCTTCCCCACCCACTCTTCCCACTTATTATGGAAGGCTGAAAGAACGCTCTATTTTTTCCGATTACTCAGTTCGGTTTTGACGCATATAATAAAGTGAAGGTATAGTTAATGTGAACGGATAGAGAATACTTTAATACATATAAGAATAGGTACCAATCTATTTGGGTGACCTATTTGGTGATGAGATGGTCGGAAAGGAGGTCGGTGCATGAGACGAAATGTAATGGGTGATGCTGCGAGAATCTCACACGCTTGGGTCCTCGCTTATTTAATTATTCTAATTATTTTACAAATATGTATCGGACGATTTTGTTTCGTACACCGACGGGCTATAGCCAAGGCCAGTTCAGCATCAATGCAACGGTAGGAACGAACATGTGCTCGAAAACTTTTTAAGATTAATTCATTGTGTGCAAATTTATTTGACCCGATTTCATGAAATATTACAAGATTTTTTTCTTTGTCTTGACCTCTATTTTTTAATGATAATAAGTATCTATGAGTTTAGGTCAAAATTGATTTGAGTGAAGGTCAACGTTTATAAAATAAATTTTGACCTTTAGTCCACGATACTTATGATCATTAAATATTATGAAATCGTGTAGTTGGATGGAATCGTCATTCTGAAGTGTAGCCTAGAATAATTGTGATTTAAATCTTATATCATCAGTTTTACAAGTTTCTTTGAAATAGACAAAAAGCAATTTATGCAGAGAGCGACAATACATGCATAAATGAAAGCATATAAGTACGATAATATTCCAAATAAAGCAGCGAATATAATGCCATTAGTATTTTTAATCGTATATAACGTTATTTAGGGCGAGTAGAAGTTTATATGAAATAGACAAAGTGATATTGATGCATAGTGTGCCAACAAAAGCATCAATGAAATCATATACCATGATAATCTCCAGGATACAGCCGGATAAAATGCCATTTGTTATGACTTAGCATAGGCCATGAATTTCGGCGCAATGGAAAATAAATAATATTCTCCCATATTTCTGACCCGTATTTATTGAAAAATTTCGGAAGTGGGTCAATAGGGGTAGGGTACTTTTGGAGTGGATACTGTGCATCCCGCAAACACTGAGGGGGGAGTTTGAATCCCTTAACCCCTCCCCCCCGCTCGCTACAACCTTGCATAGAAATAACATCAAAAGGTTTTTAAAATAAAGAGATACGGAGCCTAAATTCCATCAACCAGGCCCTGATGAAGACCGAATTGAAATTCAAACCTTTTTTCTCAGTAATTTTTGACTGCCCTTTTCACGAGGTGTACACCTATTTTATTTCTTCGTTTCCGTCCCTCATAAGAACCCTTCCCTCATCGTCCGTCACCTGAAATAGCCTTTTGCGCATTCGACCCCCAGCGCATTGCGCTAAAATATTTACGCTTGTTTTAAAAATAACGGATAATTTTATTTCGCGGACCCCAACACGGTGGCGAACCCTCGAGCCCGTCCCCCTGCACCCATCCACCCACATTATTTTCAACCGCTCCCACCACCCCGACCGCACTCGACATCTTTCGTCGTTTCTTTTCCTTTTGTCGAATACGCAGTGAAAAGAAGCGCGTCATCGCCTGGGTAGGTTGTTGCAATCCAGGGCTTGGTAGTTCGTGCACGTGTAATTGTTATCTTGTTAAGAACCCCGATGTAAATGGCCAAAATTTGCTTTTTACGGTTGTATGGGAATATATTTTTTTTAAACATTATTTTAAAAAACCGAAAGCCAAAATATTTCCATGCTATGTCGTTACATGAATTTGTTTGTGGCTGGAACAATTTACGTCTTTAAGGATTCCAATAAACACTAAACGAACATCAGGAAGTCAAATCTGTCATAACTTGCACCTCAACTTTTTAGGATTATCATACAAATAACGGCTGGTGTCCCAACACCTTCCGCTGCAGTGACGAGCGGTGGCAGCGGCAAGTGACAGGGATAAATAGTTACATCGACAAGGCATCAGCCTATAGGGATTTGGAATTGTATGAATAAAAATATTCAAATACCGTACACTCCATACTTACTGGTGGCTAATGGACTTAGAAGGTGCTCAAAGCTACCATCCAAACGCAACGATATAATTGAAATGAAAGGTAGTCGCACTTTTCCACAGAAATTTAATGTGCACGATGCATTTCGGCTCACAGAGCCATAATCTGGCACAAGAGATTGTGGTACGCAAGAACATTACATTTATTCCTGTAGAAGAACGAATTTATGACTAGGGTCCCCCTTCCACCCCAGGGTTTTCCCATATCTCTTTATCCGTATGTTTTACCACTGTCTCCCTGCAGTATGTCTACTTCCCAACCCTTCCCCACACTTGTCAAATCCTCCCTCATTCCTTCGTCAAAGCAGGGGTGGCGATAGAAACGAAACCAAAATGTTTCGCTCCGACCCGGAGGGAAACGAAAATACGAGGCCTAGGTTTAGTTTCGCTCCTCCACGTAATTGAAACCACCAAGGAGTTAAGTTTCGACCCAGAAGGAAACTTTACTCTCAGGAACGAAACTAAATTAATCGAAACTCCGTTGCCCATAGTTAAGTTTCGATCCCAGAAGTTGAGTGGAGGGGAATAGGAGAGAATAGTTTCGACCTATTACGTTTGAAATGCGTGTAGAGAGGTTAAAACATTGAGCTTAAAAATCGAATGACCACTTCGCGTTCACCGTTCTCCTGTCAGTGGTAAAAATATGAGTACCCCGTGCATCTAATGGCGGTCGGCCGAATCTCTACTTCATTCAACCATACTTCGTACCCGGGGTGTGGGTCGAAACTTAACTGTTCGAAGGTGAAGCACGTGGTCCCTCCGGTTCGAAACATTTACTGCGTTTCGTTTCGTCCCAGAGTTTTAATTTACTTTCGACCCGAAGTAGTTTTGACTCCGATTTAGTTTCGACCATAAGTTTAGCACCCCGGGTTTAAATCCATTTCGTTTAGTTTCTATATTTCGGTCCCGGGAACGAAACTATTGAAATTTTACTGGTTTCGACTATCGTTTAGTTTCGATTGCCATCCCTGCATCAAAGGTATAAATGTGACGTTCTTATGTACTACAATGCCTTGTACCAGATGATAGTAATGTGACCCGAAACGTGTCGCACGCATTAAATTTTTGAGTAAAAGTGCAACTACCTCTCATTTCAATGTTTCGAACTCCCACTACGTCACGCCTGAATCGGTTGAACTAACTACATTAGTCTTGAGGCGGCTTGAAATGATTGAGCGGCAGAAGGGGGAAGTTTTGGAAGCGAGCAGTGAGTTGAAGCTTGAGGCCAGCATCGAGAAGACGTCTTAAAGGTGGTGGTCACCCATCATGAGTACCATTAGTCGAAATCCTCAAATGGGGCGGTCATTCATCAAAGAGACTGAAAGGCCCTCCGGCATATATATCATTGCGCTTGGAGGATAGGAAGTTGGTCGCCGTGGAAAGGGAAAATTGGCTGTGGGGTCAATCGAGAAGTTGGCAGGGGGTGGTTGGGGGGTGAAGAGATAGGGTACACGCTTGCCCTTTCGGGTAAAGGGTGTGCGAGCCAAGCAAGGTCGCATTTAGGCAGGGAAATCGAATGTTTTGACATGCGGTTTTCCCTTTGGAAGAGACCCCACCACCCCCATGCCCACCCACGTCGAAAGGTGAAATGAGCTGGTCTTTGAGGTGCTGCAGGAGGGGAAAGAGAGATGGGAGAGAGTAGAACGCGAGTGGAATTTCGGAATGTGTTTCACGGCTAAAAAGAAGAAAGTATTCGAAATGGGGAGGTGGAGCGAGATAGAATTTCGCATAAATTAATAACCTGAATGAAGTGTTGATGCACATAAGGCTCTCAGGGCGCGTTGAAAGTAGTTTTCATACTTAGAGCCTGGTATTTGGAGATAGGGATGGTGCGGTTTGATTCCCTCACAAAACTTTTGCTTTTACTATATTTATTACGTTTCCTACATATTGTTTAAGATTTCATTTCAGTATACCAAGTTCTTTGTGTTTTTCCTGTTTATTGTTTTATTACATTTCTCCCCGAGAATTTTTTTATAGAGGTCAAACTCAGCTATCCTACATAGACTATTTATTCACAGCCATTTGCCAAAACGGTCCTTTCAATGAATATATTTTTACCTGGGGATCGGGTTGGTGTGTTGGCTTCCCGCTCCATGGGCTCGGGTTCACGACCCGGTGGCGGCAGAGAATCTTCAGAGATTGCCCGATCCCTACTTGAATGCATAGTGGAGGGCACTTCAAGCACATCAGTCCGTCCGTCGGATGGGACGTTAAAGCCGTGGTTCGATTGATACCTTTCGTGAAGAGCAGGCTAAGGCCGACGCCGGGTTCCTCTCAGCCCTTCCTTTCCTACCCTCCCCTACGGCGCAAATTACCTTAACATTCGGTCGCCTCCCCAATATATACACCAGGTATTTTTAAGTGGGAAAAAATTTAAAGTAAACTAGAGTCATAGCGAAGACATTCATTCACTATTGGAGTTATTTTGCGGAAGGAAAAATGGATTTTTTGGAATATCATTTTCAAATTTTACAAAATTCAATACTAAATAATAATATTTTACAAACTGCATACAGATTTCTGGGAGAGGAATGTATTCATCTTGATTACCTCGCTTTCAACTTCAACCTGCTTTTTTAATCATTCGTAGATTTTATCCCTCGAGTTACAACTGCTTTACCTATTACTTAACAAGTATTATTTCTCAAATTACTTATGAGTTAAAATTAACATCATTAAGAGGGTAAATACGTATTAAATTGCATCATGGCTAGATGCTTGACCTTCAAAAATTCAAAATGGTTTAGCAAACGATACAAATTAAAATCAATCAATAAAATAAAAAACTGGGGCGAAATCCCGTGAACTTAACAAACAGGCGATAGCGACGAATAGTTTCCTACGCCAGGTTTCAACAAAATACCGCTTATCTAAATAACTTTTGATATTACTTCGAGTTCGGGGAGTACAAGGATACCACTTGCAGAAGCAAGTAATGATCCACTCACCAGCGTTTCAACATCCAAATAATAAAATTCAAGCAATATTTCGGCATCGAAAATTCCCTAATAAATCAGAACAAAAATAGTTTTGCCTCAATTAAATATGAGACCGTGTGAAAATCGTTTGACAGCTGATGAAATACCGACGAAACAGTGCAAGATATAGTGTTGGAGGTGAAGATACCAGAAAATAAAAAAGGGATATGAAGAGATGGAAAACCTGTCGGAATAGAGTTGCTGGGAAAGAATATGGTAAGTAATTTCGCCAGAGCTAGGGAGGGAAAGAGATTGTTTGTAGACCCAGGAAATGAGGATTTTCACGAGAAAGGAAATGATACGCCATCAGAAGACTGAGGTAGTAGCTGAGGATGAAGAATAGCTCAAGTTCTCACTAAAAGCTATCTCCCTCATCTTGTGCTTGTGCTGAAAGGAAATAGATTATGCCCTCTCAAGAATGGACGGTCGAGCTTACATCTGTATTTTTAGCACCATAAATGGTATTTCTGAAAGGCTTTTGAGAAAGAAGAGCGTAGTATGTCTATTTTTCAAAATCGCTCAAGAAGAAACGTATCATTTCTTGTTATCGGCGACTAGAATTTCGGGCTGATGATATCCTCTCTCTTTATATTACCACAGGAAGTTGAAAAATGAAAAGGCTGACGTCGCCATTATAGATTTTACACTTTGTACAATTAAATAGTAACTGAGTTCATGAAGAGAATGAAATTTTTATGCCGCAGACCATACTTAAAAATTAATAAATATAGAGTACGGTAAGGGGCAAAATACTAAGATGATAAGATACAGCTGCAATTGGGAGCTGTGATAGAGGAAAAATAATGGAGGATGAGCTGATGAAAAAATAAGGATAAAAATATAATAACAGTAGAAAGGAATAAAAGCGAAGAGGTAGTGTGTAAGACGAGGAGTTAATTACCTAATTAATTAAATAAATAAATATCCACGTCACATAATACGACATTGAATAGACTGAAATGGCACCATGACCTTTTTCCGGCTTTCTAGCAAAATTTTATGAGGTCTTCGCTCACACTTCATCATAAGATACTCAAATCCCAATATTTGCAAGGTATGTACAATCTGTACAAACAGAATCCAAAAGAGCAATAACATTTGAAGAATAAAAACGTTTTAGTCAACTCATTTCCATAGCAAATGCTTTACTCTTGCATTTCTCGTAACGCACATCAGCCGAGGGATGTGTATCGCGACTTCGCATCGCCGTCAATGGCCGACGATATAGGCCACAGGATCTTAATAGAATACGACAACCATGCGCATAAAATATGAGTAAAACGAGAGGAAAATAATTACACGCATCAGTAGTCACGATACTCGTGTCCTCATTCGTTATGTTTGAACCTTAGATCGCTTTCACATCCGTGTGCAATTCCTGACAAGAGCAGAAGACGACGGAGCGATATGACGGATACCAATCGAAGAAGACGAATCACAGGGGAATTTAGAGAGCGTTCGCGGCGTGGAACTCGACCTAAAGAATCACCAAAAATTATAAATCTAGAGAAATTAAAAAAATAGAGCGCAGTGTCGGTCTTTCACGCACAATAACACTCGGTATCATTATGAATTACGAATTTATTGACAGTTTTGACGGTAAAATTGCACTTTATATGTCACAAGCTAAATGTATCCGTTGAATTATAACGAATGGCGAAGGCAAAAATATGGCTTTACAATTATAACAGCAGTGGCTTGTATTTTCACGTAAAAGCAGTTTTGCATTTGTGTTTCCAATGTATGTTCTTTCCACCTGTTATGGCTGATTTCTAATGGAGAAATGGACGAAAATGGCATACATTGGGATCTAATAATGGAATCGCCAAAAAAAAAGAAAGTGTTGAAAACTAAACAATAGAATAGTTTACAACAATCCTTTTCCTGCGCAACGACAGACATTTTACACTAATATCTTGATTGTAAGTACTTTTAAAAAACACAGGAAGAAAGGTCTGCAAAGAATTCAAAGCTTCTTTAAAAGAGTAAAAATTTAAAGTTTACTAGCAGTACATTCAGTAGTGTCGGCCGTGAGTTGAGGACTGAATGAATCAGAACATTCACTCATATCACATTATTCGTATAAGAGATTTTTAAAAATACAACTGCCACCCACACTTCCCCCACCTTCTCACTCCAGTCACGCACTCCTATTTTGTCGACCATGAACTCATAAGAGGTGTTGATATTCGAACTGGCTATATTTATATATGCCCTTAAGAGTTGCATATTAACCCTTTCCAACCCAGAGCTGATTCTGGAAGAAATCAAATTTCAAGATTTTTCATTTTGAAAACTTGAAAATTTTACTCAATGATAATTATCCCGGCAGCTAAATATTTCGTCATTAAATTTTGCACAACAAAATAATAGGTGGTTTAGATAACTCCTAAGTAGAGCTTAAAGTTTAAACATTTTTGATGTTGCTTAGAAGGGATATAAAGGGTTAATTAGAGTGCCCAAACTAAATTTAACTTCATCACTTACTTGCCACCTTTCATTCGTAAATAAACCACATTCGGCCGCCTGAAGGTTACAGCTGAAATCGGCACACATTTTCGTTTATTGTATCAGGGAATTCAATTCCACCATTCAAACAGCGGGAAGGCTTGCTCCAATCAACGTAGACTGCGGCGAAAATGGAAGATAGCCATTTCGATCAACGGCACGAAATTCCACCCTTAATCTTTCAAGCGGGGTGTGAAACTCGGTTCCCGAAAATGAGCCGCATAACACGTCCCAGTGAAGGCGCAAAGAAAGGAGGGGAGAGGGGCGTGCTTCAGTCTTTGAAGAGAAAACCATCTCTCCTCGATGACTAAAAGCTTAATTAACACGTCTGTAGCGAGGACTTTCCGGTTCATTAGGGAGAAACCCCAAAGAGCCCTGGTTGGCTGGAAGAGCGGGAGAAAGGATTGAACGGATACCTCAGCACATCGATCGGGCAATGATCGGCGGCGGTAAGAGGAGGATGGGAAGGAGATGTGGGAACATAAATGCTTAGAAGCACGCTCCTGCCGCAATTATGCGATGAGGTATCGGTGGCATAACTAAACCCCAAAAACGGCAAACGATTGGTCCAGCCGGGTAGACCAGGGACCCATTTTATTTATCAAACAAGGCGAATAGGCAATAGAAATATCTTATGGCCGCGAAAGCAATATATAAACTCCTTACTGCATAGAATAAACTCCCAAACGACTATTGGTAAGTGAAGATTGCATAGTCTAAGGAGCCTCCTCAATTCATTAATTTTTTCATTTATCAAATAAAGCAAAAAAACTGAAAACAATAGTTTACGCTAGCGAAACCAATGAATAAGTTTCTTGTTACATAGAATAAACTACCAAAAGACTATTGGTTAGTGAAGATTAATGTTACTAGAGTGATTGAGGGTTAAAAGTCCAAGGATCCACCTCAATTCACACACAAGGCACAGTAACAATTGCATGATATAATACATGGTTATCGGATATGTCTACTTATATTAACTTCGCTTGTTCAACTTGTGTTAACGTTTTTTCGCCCTCGTCAGATACTCAAGCAAGTAATTATTTGAGTAAATACCCAAGTACTTATTTGAGTAGCTGAAGTTGACACAAAAGCGTGGGAATTAGTAGTACCAATAAACTAAAACAAGGGACATCAATGATAACCTTACATCATTTCACATTATTACTCATCATGAATTTCTACAAAACAAATAATACCATATAGTTTCATTATAGAACGCCAAGATGTCGACGGAGCATACAAGTCTCTACGTGAAGGAAAATATACTCTGTAGCACTTCAGTTTTTTCTAAGTAACACGGACGCAAGTAAAAACTGTGACAAATAAAGGTTTCTCTTCTTTAATCAATTTTGCCATATCGTTGAATCTCAAACAAAATGAGCTATCATTTCTTAATAATTTCCTTGATTTTTCACTAGGAATTGTATACAATTAGCTCCTATTATGACATAATAGTTATCAAGCGTTAGGATTGATTATTTCAAGTTTGGCGAAGATGGACGTCAATAGCTACAGAGAAATTATTTGTCCAAAAAGTTATGACTATAAACCTTAAGGAATTAAGATCAAGCTGAAGAACTATGTGGTAATGAATTTAATACCATTATAATTGCCGTAGCATAGCGGGATTTCCCTGGGGAAACCTACTTATAAAGATATTTTTGACCTACTACGTTTTCGGCCATAAAAATCGCCGAAAGGGCATCTATGGCCCTATTACCAAAGTTGAAGGGTAAACTTCGATTCAAAACATCGACCGTAGTATGTGGCTGGGATAAATATTTGCTAAGGGTCTCTCACACTTGGGCTTTCTTCCGAAGACTGCCTTTGGCCACTCGAGGAGGTTCCAACCCAGTACACAGTGAAGAAATCAATGAATGTAGTTCAGAGTTTCTAAGATGACTGGCTATGTCACCAACGTAGCACAGTTTTACACTTTTAGTGACATTTCTAGAAAAAAGGCTGAAAATTAGAACTTGCATAATTATGTAAGTTAAAATAGCATTTTATAATATAAAAAGTAAATCACCAAATGCATGTCCATATATTTTAGGGAGATATTCACCGAAATGTATAATGGACAGACAGTGATTCGTAATTGAAGTTTTCTTCTCATTACAGAGAAAATAAATCCGTCGCAATTATTACTGAGAACATCTTTCGCACCGAAAAAGCATACTTATTTATCTATTCCCCGAACTCCCGAAAACAGTACACTACCCCCTTTATAATCTGGGCATATAACAATCAACAATGCACTATCACAAAAACCTATAATCTGGACGGGGGGCCCAGGTTGTGATTCAAGTGCACTAGTTTGGGAGTCGAAGACTTTACAATCGAGTCCCGTCACTTCCGGAGAGAAATTTTTCTCGAACGATATGAAAAATATCCTTCGCCTACCGTCGTAACGTGGTAGATGAGATAACGAGATAAAAATAAGGTAAAATATGCTCTAAAGCAGAGAGATTTCAAATACCATTCTTCTTCGTACAACAAGGAATATTAACGTTTTCTGAAATAGCAAAATAAAGATAAACAAAATTAATAGCCGCACTCGTTATGAGGACTCATTTAATTTTTTTTCCTTTTCCATTTGTACACATTTCAGTTCTCACTCAAATTTCTCTGCATTTTTCTAATTCTTCTCCTTATTCCTTTTTTTGAGTTTGGTTGACCTGTTATTTCCTCGCATTTAACATTTCTTACTGTTGTCAACCTTGCATGGATATACTATATTATTTATTGTCGGCAAACTTTAGCATCCTGTGTGAGACTATCTGTGTTTTAATCTCGGGTTGAATGAAATGATGCAAGCTTGGTGGGAGCTTACACCGCCTGCACGAATGTGCACGAATTATTCTTATTATGGTATATTCGGTATTTTTTCATCACCATGCAGTAAGCATGTGGGGAACCTCCTGCGTGTTGATGATGGGTCACCTTCTGCCAAACGCCCTACAGATGATTTTTAGGGTATTACGTCGATGTTGTTGTAGATTTTGCTTTCCGCTCTTTCGGCGATTCGTCTCAAATTATCAAAATGAAATAGGTCATATCCTGAGACATGACGGCCTGAAAAAGACATTCGTCGAGAGAAAAGAAGCTAGCAACAACGGAAAAGGAAGGCCCCTAATGTAATATATGACAAAGGTAAAGATGGAATTGAAAGAGAAGAAATACGTACGTGCGGTAAGTGTGAAAAGAATAGACGATAGGAAAATTGAGTGGAGATCTGCATCAAACCAATCTCCGGATTTTTGACTAGTGATGATGAATCAAAATAAGGAGAATCAACGGCCGAGTCTCCACGTTTCCACAATTTGAGAAGCACAAAATCCAGAAATATCACCCCCAGCATCGCTACGCCCACTCGGAAACCAATGAAAGTGGTCCTCCACGGTAATATGAATAAAATTAAGACGAGAAAATGTAAATTCGATGCTATTCTCAGAGAGAGAGAGAGCAGACTATCTAGAGAGAGAGAGGGAGCCTCTGCCAGTTTCATTCCGGTCTCAATTGAGCCAATCAAAGGCACGTTGATTTCGGGGAGAACAAATAAAAGCGCTCGGTTTTCCGCTGTAAAAACATTGGTTGGTTCCGGTGGCTTGATTGAAACCGTTGAGGCGGACGGGAATGAGAAACCACGCTTTCGCATCGGTAACCCATATCGGGGAGGAAAAGCGGCCCACGTTCGGGTTCGAGTCGAACGGGCTCGAGACGAAATGATATGACGTAAAATACGCCAATACTGATCGATCTCCCTAGCCTTCAATACCCGAAATGTCAACGGACGCACATAATGAGGGCCACTCTCTGTTTATATTGGAGAAAAAAAAGTTTTCCGCTGCTTTCTGCTGCTTCGGAAGTTTTATCGGACGCAAACCCATACAAATTCCTTCTCATTTCCAATCAACCAAAATGAAATAATGAATAAATACACGTGAAAATTGAATGACCGAGGTACCACCATTGTCATGTAGGTTCACTAATATATTTAAAAAAAAGTAAGACCATAAGGTTCCATAGCATAGTTGCGACAGGTGACGACGTAACTATGTAATGAAGCCCACTCACTAATATATTAGTGACCCTAATAAAGATTATTCTTTCATTTTCCATAATGGAAAGAAATCACACAGTTAAATCATCAGTAATTAACATTGTCGTGTATACGAAGAGAAGTTCGGAGTTAAATACTACTTCACTACTCTTGCATCAATCTGTGTCCCGTAATTTTATTAGGGAGCTATAATTTTCCCGGGTGAAGGTTTCGGGCAACCCCAAGCATAATAGATTAAAAAGCAAGGTGACGGAGGGAAAAGAACTCGCCCGGTAACATGAATGTACGATATCTCACGCCCATGGCTAGGGGTGATCTCTTATATAAACAATACAAGCCTAATTTGGGTTGAATCACATAGTAAGTGGGTTAAACTCAATTATTAATTTATGAAAAGAGCAAATGAAAATGCCAGTAGGTTTTGATGGCCCGTCTCGCCATATCAACTTGAACTAGCAGTCATTGAACAATTACAGGCCTCTTTTGGAAACCATTCACCTAGTAAGCACATGGTAAATTTTCATCGATATCACTTGAAGTCTTGATCCTCAAGAGATGTCACGCATTGAGTATTGTTATAAATATAGATGTGCTGGAAAAGGGGAAGAATGTTATGGTATGAGCTTGGCATCGGCATGATTCTGAATATGACGAAATACAACATGGTTACTATGCCTAAACGTCACATCCTAACGACGAAGTACTGCAAATAATACCTATCTTCGATTAATAATCCTAGTTCGGGTTCGATTATCTCCGTAAAAAAGTCCTCTTCCCCGGCACCCGCATTATAATGGTAAATCGATTCGAAAAAACATCCAAGCTACCAAGTTTGGCTGATCATTAAAAATTATGTTTTCCTAGTATCAATAACCCATTATCAAATTTGGTTAGGGAAAGGACACTAATCAGAATGAGCTCAGATAAATACGGTTTAAAATTGATGACGTGGTGAAATTGCCTCATTTTAAATAAAGACTTTGTAAATTTCACATGTGATTTTACAAACAACCAGTT
Source organism: Ischnura elegans (assembly GCF_921293095.1). NCBI lineage: Eukaryota > Metazoa > Arthropoda > Insecta > Odonata > Coenagrionidae > Ischnura > Ischnura elegans. Next base: position 93,356,027 of record NC_060249.1, read on the forward strand.
TCGTCGCTGTGCGACGTCGCGACGTCAGGTTCGACGACCTGGCGGTGTCGGGACGAAACTGGTCGTTTGTAAAATCACATGTGAAATTTACAAAGTTTTTATTTAAAATAAATGCGGAGTGATTGGCCGGCACAGATTAAAGATTTTTCGAAAGCATAAATGAATTATTGATTCAATTCAAATCAAACTCCACATTATTTATCTGCCTCGGGTGGTTTTTTTAGTAACTTATCTCAGAAAAATCTGGCTCCCAAAAATGGAGAGCTGAATAAGAAAGAGGTAAATGAAAAGCTAAAAATATATTTTTTATAAAAAAAATACTTTAAGCGCAAGACAAATTTCGAGATTTTCTGAAAGCGGACGCCTTTGATCGTACACGGAGGAGAGAAAGATGTACATACACTCCAAGCAAAGATGACAAAAGAAACGCAGAGATGACAAAAGGTATTTGGCTTGAAAAGAATAATGGGGGATAGTGGAAGTAGATTGCATTGACAGGACAAAGAGGGATCCGTAGAAAAAGGAGAGAAGGAAAGAGAAACGGATAGGTAAAAAGGAGGAAGCACTATAGAGGGATCCTTCGGGTTTTATTTTCCGGGATGATAAAAGAGAAAATAGCAAACTGTAGAAGGGACGGCGAGGAAGGACGAAAAGTTCTCGCATCTGTGGCGCTGATGCTTATATTGAAAGGTTGAGGATTAGCTGAGGGTGAGCTGGAGGGACAATCAGAAAGATGGCTGCAAATACACTCTCTGTAGAGGAAAAGGAAAGGGGTCGAGAGCTGGGTGACTCAAAGAGGAGATGATCGTGAAATCCTTCTGTACGGGAGAAAGAGCTTTTTCAGCTCATTCCCATTGGCGGTTTCCCAGAGGCCAATGCCGAAAAAACCAACGAGACAAAAATTGGATATTTGCCATGGTATGAGAGAGCAAAGAGGGAAAAAAGCGACGATGGAGTAGACACGAAGGTATTAGGGAAACATATTTCAATTGAGACCTCCACAGGAGCTCCCTTTAACTCGTGACAGGAATTACCCAAACAGATTACGGCAATTGACAGTATAGTAGTAAAATTGTGCCGCTAAAATAGGCAGCTTGTTACACGGAACAACAAAATTTTCAAATAATGAACACATTTTCCCGACTTGAGATCAAAAGCAACATTGTTAATTACATACTTAAGTAAGTTATGGTTCAATTACCTTATTGCGCCGCTCATTCACGTCTCTCAACAAAATCAAGAAACTGTCAACATCTACGAGATAAGCGGATTTGGGGGGGGAAGGGGGTACGTTCCCCCCTTCCCCGGACGCTTAAAAAATAGACGATATTTTTAGTACAAATATTAATAAACTTTATATTTTTATGTAAAAGTGATAAATCAACTTAAGGCTGGACTGAAGTACTATCGAAACCTGGGTCGGTTATTAAAACTTCTAGGGAACATACAAAAATGATAAATATTTACATATTAATAACTTTTATATTAAAATTAAGAGTATATTTCGTGGAGTAATTTTTGCATGTAGTTTTTAATCCCAAAGATGAGAAGACAGTTTGCCTGTCAGACCCTGGATGAAGAAAAACATCCTGGATCGCCCTTGTCACCAACTATATCATAACGGAACCGGAGATAATTAGCCATTCGGGTCAAGACACCACCTGTAATGACATATATGTAAAATATTAGTTTAGTATTTATATAACGTTCATTTTAAGAGGGTTATTAGAAAAACGCTATTTTTCGCACCAAAAGCGCCACGCAGCCATTGCGAGATACTATTTTTCTTAGATAAGAGGATACGATTGAGAAAATTTGAATACCACTTCTCACTCGAGAAACCCTCAGTAAAACCGGCGGTTTGGGAAATTTTTTGAACACCTTACACGAGCCACACCTCCATGTATTGCATAACTTAATACAATTCAACCAACTACCAGGAAGGTATTTAATCAAGATATTATGTCCACTTCAAGTGAGTTTTTTCGTAAATAATTTCTCCCACAGGCGACAATTAACATTACTTACGGCACAGAATTATAGCATGATTCATTCGCACCTACCGCAATAAGCACATTGTGTATACAATATATTGAACTTTTAAGTACCCAAAAATATTCCACGTAAAGTTCGGAGAAATTGAAGTTCTTGAGTCTAAGCAAGCCACCTCCGGTGCATTCAGCTGAATGTAACCGATACTATGAACATAACAGTTTTCGTATTCAAGGTTATTGTGATTCGTGCTCATTATTTCAAACGAAGCTTCTTAACAGCTACAGAAATAGTCTTGCGCTTCTCTGACTGATATAATTGGAATCAATGAAGCACAGTCCTCCTCTTTTTAGGAGACATGAAATGGGACATTAGATAGAGGCATTAGTTGCGCGTTTATCAATGAGACTTATTCGTATATACAATATATTTTAGAAAGAGAATCTCAAGAAGGGAAGAGAAGAAAATGAAGGAAATGACCGATAGCAAAGAAAAAAACAGAAGGCATGGGAAGTAAGGAGATGTAAGTCTCTCTAAAAAGAAAGAGAGCAAGAAAGGACAGGATTATGGAAAGGATATCTATGGTACGATTATCAACAATCAAAGATGCAATCATCGAACTATCAACTATATAAGACGCAAAAAATAGATACTGTAGAGTAAAACTTCATCTGATAATCAGTTTAAATCGCCAAAATTAAATAAACTTTATCACTTGTTAGGGAAAACTATAAAGTTAATTTTAAAAAATCCTTAAATATTACACAACCACCTTTTCCAGAAAATTCATGGGATAAATTTTGCAAACGTAAAAAATATGGACTTTGAGAACTGAATTAACATCATCGAGAGTCGATATTTTTTTAAATCCGCTCTTTTGATGTGGATCATGAAAAAAATTATATACTTACGTACCATGAAAAAACATTCGAAACTGACAGATAGGCACGACATTTTAATTTCTAGAGAAGATGAGATATAAGATAATCGCAAGAAAAAGTATTCTGCAGAAGATGATAAACATGAAAGAAAAGCATCCTCCATGTACGATAGAAATGTCATGCTTGTATGTAGGAATAATAAAAAAACACCAATCAGCAAAAATTAGGCCTCAAATAAAACTGTTGCATCCCTAACGTGGGCATTTACAACGTTGACTTTAACGAGATTTCCCGTAAAATAACTCATGAGCCGCCATTTTTTAATAAATGGAATCCCAATTATAAGGATTTTCGGATCATTTACGTGGGTTTTACAAACCAGGCTATCCAAAAAGAAGACTAAAAAATAATAAACAACTTGAGGCCATTACAACAATTAAATCTGGATAACCTCTGTTTCTCCCTCCAAAATCAAGAACGGCTGAGAGAAGCACGTGAAAAAGCATCCAAACATATCCATGTGATTTCCTCGAAACAGGCCACGAATCCCCCCGAAATTTATTTTTGGCAATCAAGATTACGCGGCGGCGGTAAACTTACGAGGGGTACCCTTGTTTTCTAGAGCAAAAACAAGGCTATTGAAGCCAAGGTCACATCCTTAAATCGTTCCCTACCGTACTCTAAATACCTTTCCACACGGCTGCATTCCTCACCTCGCCCTAATTCTCCAAATTCCTGAAAGCCAAATGCAAGATGATGTCACCATAACAACGGCCCTATATAATTCATGCAACTATGACATCATCAATCCTCTCCGTCAATCATCATCAATCCGTCTCTCAATCATATTTGCTAGATACAGTAGGTGTTAATCCCGTTTAAGAATCAAATTACGCTATCAATTGGATTATTCAATTAAATTTGATGGATTCACAATTTAATGATAAAATCGTCATTATAATTCACACACCTTCTGATCCAAACAATATAAAAAGCGACACGATTTGTATTTATATTTTTCCAAGTAAATAAGAAGAAACAAAACTTCATATGAGGGTTAAATGTAAGAATATAAAGTTTACAAACATGCATTATAAAAAGAACCATGCGTGGTGACAGTGAGAAAACAGGACTTAATAGGCTTATATTTAAGTATAGTTGGAAAAAAAATAATTTCATTGGATTGATAAATAAAATCAAGCAATAGTGAATAAAAAATTATTGAGTACTGAATGAGAGAGACAGTAATATGAATTTAAAAGGGCGTTCTCGCAGAGTTCTCCAAAGATTAATATTTTGAAACACATTAAAATGAATAAACTGTCATTTACCGCAAGCACTGATTATTTTAATTCACATAAAAATTCAATAATGAATATACATCAGCCATGCGATCAAAGTAACGCAGTCATAACGCATTTTTGGATGAAATTCTTCCATGAATGGGTCATTGACTGTCATGGTGAAATAAGAAGCAAATTTAAGCCATAATTTGATAAAAAAGTGAGAATAGCTCAATAATTTGAAGCTTACTTTCGTAGGTACATCTTAATCCACACCTTTTCCTTAGTTTGTCACAGAAACAGGAATAACAAACAGAACTTCATTCGGTAACTCCCAAAAACTGACGTATAAAAAGCCAATTATAAACACAGACGAAAAGTATACTCACTCAGATTTCATCTCCCAATGTACCTTATTAGTTCCAAATCGGATGATAAAATTGATTTGAAAATCGAATGGAATAATCAAAGCACCAAGAGAAGCATCAATATTTCAATCGTATTTTCGTCCCTAATAGCAATTTTTTTCAAAGATATTGTAGCCCCCTTTCACATTTATCGAGTTTCTTCTACACTGTACATTACCAATATGAAGATCAAGTACAAAACTAAAGTATTATTTTCCATTGTTGGAAATTACATACCAATTTCAATGAACTTTGTAACCAAGCATATGGAAAACATTTGCTCCCAGAGAAATTATAGCGACTAACTCCGCATTTTAAAATCAGTAGGTCTGTTTCAAAATTAATAGCATTCACAAAGGAACTAAAAATGACGAGTTCCATTTTTTCATTGGTAGGGCAAGTATAAATTATGATGATATCCAGTCAGAAATAAAAATTAAGCGAAATATGTAGATGATAACAAGGACTCGATGAATTAATCAAGTAGTTATGAAATAATGAAAATCTTGTTTTAGAATTATATTTTCACATTATTTCAACTTAAAAAACAAATCACTACACACGCAATACACAAGACCATGCACAAGTGTTTGTTTGATCACCAAAAAGAATCAGAACCTAAAAATAGTAGCAGAACCTCAGTATCACCTTGAGTAGGATTTAAAAGAACCTGAAATACATTTTATAGAACAAAACGTTAAACTCGCACTCTTGATGGTAGTAAGCGAAAACTAAAAATCTCAAGTTTCGCTCGTTCAACCATTTTTTGCTCAAGAGATGATGATTTTTTTCCAAGTCCTCCAATCGGAAGAAAATGCGAATCTTCAGCTAATTTAGCTCATAAAGCCTATACAGCGAGATAATTGAATAAAATGGAGGATGAGGTCGCTTAATTGCCTTTATTGTCTCTAGCCGCCTGATTCAAGACACAATTTTCACCGGATCCCTGTTTTTGCCCCAAGCCAGGAAGCTGCAGATCGAGATGGAAAATAAATTCGTTATCACTCAGCGTTTAACTAGATTCTGTATCAATTGCGACTGAAATACATTGGACAGTCCCCTAAAAAAGGTGCTACCCAATTTGCAAACCTCCTGAAATAGCAGCTGTTTCGTCACACAGCAACCACTTCATCCCATAAGCCGAGCAAAAAACCTTAAAATAAATATCGGAAGGTAAGGTCACTGTTATTTCTATTCTTCCATTTTAGTAACATTAATAAGTGATTTCAGCCGTAGAACTGCGATATGAGATCCCCCTCGTTAGTCTTAAAGATAAATAGTTAATATGGAATTTGAAATTAAGCAGCAAATGGTAGTACTAATTCCGAAAATTTTTATGATACTGACGACGGGAGGATGAGGGGAGACCACGTACCTTGCTCAGCCTTTTTCAATGCCATATTTTTTATGGCCTTCGGAATGGTGAACACGTCTCTGAACTAGTAATGGTTCCCTTGAATGGGCCTTAGTTTGGCTGTAATTAATTAATTTTGATGCGGTACTTTTCACAAGCCGTATATAATTCCAAAATATTGTAAAGTAATTCCTAAATATAATATTCCTAATATAAATAAAAAAATCAGTGCAGACATTTTTTCTTATCTTCATTTTAATTACTCTCAAGCGAGATTTGGGAACAAATTTATAACATAATTCGGGAAAAGAAATGCAATATTTTATTCAGACATCCAATTTCCTTATGCATTCTGTTTCATTCAGATAATTGCATTTTTAGATCCAAAATTACGGATTTATTTCGTGTTCATTATTGGAAATGTATCTAAAAGCATTTAAGCGTAAGTATGAAATTTCAAAAAATGATTTTAAATGCGATGAATTAATCTTGTATCACATTAATGCCTAAGGTGTTTTTTTTACAGCAGTTATTTGAGAACACTAGTATTTATTCATTTGACTCATTTAAACTCGAGTTTGCTGTCGTAATGGTCAGTCAAACCTCTCCTCACTTCATTTATTCCTTTTTTTAGCTTTTTTAAATGATTTTTTGTGATATAAATACTAAAATTAGCGCTAAAGAAGCAGAATAGCTCATAATAGCGTCATTACAGGAAGTGAGAAGAGCCAAAACACATTAAAAAAGGAGCACGTAAGGGTATAGCTAATGTGATGCAGGCGGTAGCTAAATTTAATTAGGATGGCCAATTACCAACTCCACGAAATATTTATATAGTCATTTATATCCCCAGGTCGACTGGTCCGAAACAATAAAAATCGAAAATTATTAGCTTCTGTAGCGAGAGGTACGACTATTGTATGCAGATAGAGAAACTTTCTAACTTCATCAGCAAATTATCATATCCATCATCACTTTTTCGCTATAAGCGTAAGACCCCAAAAATAAGACTAATTTCATTAATTATTTACTGTACTCAAAATGATTACTCAAGGGGAAACTATGTCTGGATTCCAAAATTTTTTTTTCATATTTGGATCTGATAAATGAAGAATATTTACGGAAAAATTGTGCTCTTGTAGCACTCGTGAGTAACAAGCTTTCCATGCGTTTTTCGAGTCGGTTCTTTTCTCCAAAAATGTCTGCCGTTGAAATCGGAAAATCCTTTTGCACAGCAGTGAGGGGTGAAATCTTCTAAAAACAGTTTGCCAACCAAAAATTATCACTTTTTCGCTTGAGCCCCATTTTTTCCCTGGGCTTATGAACTTGAACCTTCGGCATAGAACATCACCGACATTCGCGACAATTGTCTATTGCCTACCAATTACAGAGAAAGATCATCAAACTGATGGAAGAGTATTTTTTATCCAGTATACTGAGATTAAAAATTGGAGGCCTTAATATGTTCCTGTTTCACATTAACAACGTCCTTTCTTAATTTCATATCCTCAACGCATCCTCCGCTAGCGCTGAGATAAAATTATGGAACAATACCACAAAGTAAATAAATGCGAGGAAATACAGATGGATATATTTTCCAGATCTATATTAAGTTGCTGCCCATGCATATGCAGTGGTACTAATTGTATATCCTGATCTGAGAAGATACTAGAAGAATAGATTCATAAGACAAATATTTATAAAAAAAGCACATGCCAACTACATAGCCAAGGGAAGTGCATGTTCTGCAAATCAGCCCTTCAATTCCACTATATTCGAGGTTTAATTATGGTTCCCAATCAGCTGTCGCATTCGTGAGAGCCGTTGAGACGGCATTACAGAGAATTTACACAAGTTGAAATGAAATTGGAACAAGCGGTTGGAGAATAAGACGGGGGAATATTCCGATCATTTCGTACCGAGCGCATCACGACGGGGTATAATCAACTCTGCGGTCGCGAGGAACTGCATTCGGGAAACCCTTGCACCGATGTCTTGACGTAAGAGAGCATTTGACACCTTTAACGACATTTCTCCTCGTTTAATCCGCTCCCCCTGGCTCCCAGTTTTATTCTCTCACCTCCCCTAGTCATTATCTCACTGCTTGCTCAGGAGTCCTCCCTCAGTCGCGTCCTTGCCTGCTGTCACCCTCCACGTCATCCTGCTAGGGCCTATCGTAGTCTCATCCCACCCACCTCTCCCTTCTTCCTCTCCTCCTCCCGTCACAGTAAACGCCAATACCACACGCACAACCTTTAGACGCCCGCGCCACGATAATGGGAGAGAGCAATTCTTTACAAATAAAACGAAAGTTATACGACGAAGAACGATATGGTAAACGGTATAGGCCTCTTGAAGAAGCATATGGGGTCGGATTTTTATTTTTATACTTCGCTTCAGCGTCATAAAATAATGCCTTGATGATATGATATGTAGCATGATTTGGTGGAGGTTCTTAATACTAGTTTAACAAGACATTGCAATATTTCCACAAGGTTTATTCGAATACGGCGCGTTTTGTTGCTACAACAATAATGCTGTTGTAACAACGAAACGCGTCGTGTTCGAATAAATCCTGTGAAAATATTGCGATTTCTCATTTAACTGAAGTCAAAAAGAATACTACGGCACCTCCCTAAAAATATTGTTATTGACATAACATTTAAGACGATACCGACTTCATTTTTGTGACCGTAAACACCTATCATCAACGTAAAACATTTTTTCAATAAACACCAATATATTTACCCTTTAATTGAGTGCAACTTGATAGACCCCAGCCTCTGAATTTCTGCGTCTGTAGATGCGCCTGTATGATGATTTTTTAAAATGTTTTATCTTAGCTATAAAACTCAAATGTTGAAATTAAAAAAGTCAACATAGTAAAAGTTGTTAATTCATTAAATATGGTGAATAAATTTACCTCAGTTTTAATTTTGACAAAGATGATGAATATCTATTTAACTAACGCACGTCAACACTCACAGGTAAAAAAAACCTAAGCTGGTAGTATCCAGCAGAAAATTAAAATACTATTACTTGTAAAAATGGAGCACAAAATAATTAGTACAGAGAGAGAATTTTTTCAATCTAGAACACGACAATTTCTCATTAAGTCTCAGGCCCGGCAATCTCTTACGACCAATCTACGACACAAGAACTACCTAGCTTAAAAATTTCTATATTCCACGTCACCATCGCGTTGAAGTATTAGCGATAAACATCAAACGCAAAACAACGCTGAAAACTGATGAAAACACGTCCGCTGACAAAACCAGAATGTGGGGGAGAGAGTAGAGAGTATGAGAAAATCAAAACGAACGAAAATGTAAAACGACCATAAGGAATGTGCACGAATATTAAAATGGAGGATTCCCCATTCGTACGCTAAATTTACTTTCACCCACCGCGCATTCAAACGGGTTTCACAAAAGTAGCCCATCTCGTAGCTGAAGGGCATCGTCATTTGAATTTCATGGGAAAATCAGTTTAAATTACGGCTTCTAACCGAAATATGTGTACTCATGACGGTACACTCTGCCGAATTCATAAATTTTCAGAGCCATTAATAACGAGTGCAAATACCGAATTGCAAAAATATGCATTAAATGGACATCTCTACACTAATCGCCGCGCTACGGAAATTTTCTAAAACCGATTACAATTCTCCCTATGTGGCCATATAAATCAAGCTTCCACGGACAGAGGCCCTCTCTATGAATTCCCGCTGTGGCATATATAACATGTTGAGTGTACAACATGTCTTTATACCCCATACTTTGGGGAAAACGGCAGGCAAGAGGATAGATCATGTGGCTACTAACCGAAGATATCCGGTTTCAAATCCCGGACGAAGCTCCAAGACACTCCGATTGCCGAAATCACGAATATTACAAACGAGGATCCTTAAGTCTACCTCTAAATGTAGTACCTACTGTCAATCACACCGCATTTAATGGGTTTACAAAGGTCGCTATTCGCGACGCTTACGGACAAATTGACCCGAGTTTCACTAGGAAATAAGGTATAATTAGCGAAGAATCTGAGCTTTTCCCGGTGAATAGCATGGAAGAAAGCTTCTCGGGTTTCCAACCGGGTCAGGATCTGCATTGTGTAGACCGACGATTCGTTGGGAGACTTTCCCAGCATCATCAGCCCTGAGGATGTTGGGAAAGTCTCCCAACGAAACGTCGGCCTACACAATGCAGACCCTGACCCGGTTGTAAACCCGTGAAGCTTTCATCTCGTATAATTAGCGGTTTTAACCGAAATTTAAATGCATACAACAATGCATGTAAAATATCAGATTGATAACTTTAAAAAAATACAGTCAATATGAAATATGTCTATTATTCATTCCACACACATACAAAGTACACATTTTTATAGAACAAAAAATCTACTCAGGATACATGATTGAATTATTAGCGATAAATATTAACAGGTGCACGCCCATTAAAATTTTGGGGTCAACGCTTGGAACCATTCGGTTCCACCAGAAGTTTTGAGAAAAATCAACTAATCGAGTTGCTTTCTTGACGAACGGTCTTAAAGAAAATTCTTTCACTCGGATTGGATGACGTTATCATAGTAGTGACGATGCTGAGATAAAACTAAATGATCAAGGTCAGGGTTGAAAAATTGATTTTGGATCGAAACTTGAAGATCATAAAGTCAACTTTCTCAGGAGAGATGTCGTGGAACAACATAACTAAAGTTAAACGAAGATATCGCCCACAGTTTATTGACAGAGTAATACACATGTTTCAATTGTTATACAATCATCCTCAGTTACTAATAGAAACTTAAAAAAGCTCCATTTCCAACAAGTGTATTTATCTACAAACATAGTGGGGGGAGGGATAAGGTTAAACAATGAGAAGGAAGAGTATGGTGGGGAAGGAAAGAAGAAAGGGGCGGTTGAAATAGGGGGTTGTGGTTGAGGGGTGTTTAGGAGGCACAGAAACAAAGTTGAGATATTACATCATACAAACAAACATAAAATTCCGCCCTTGCGTCATGTCACAAGGTAAAAGGTGAAGAAGTGGGGTTAGATCAGTAATGTATTACGTCGAAAATAGGGGAGTGACAAATTAACTCATTTTCGTTCAGTAAGTCATATTTCTTCCGTTTATTTTTCACAATTTCCCACTGTTCGGCTGCATTGGTTGGGATAGAAATTGTGAAAAAGAAACGGAAGAATACTTACACAAACTGAGCACCCACTAAACGACAACGCTCTCTCAGAAAAAAACATTAAAAATCGCAAATACATAAAGTTTCGCACATATCGCAGCTCTCAATCCGCAGATATCTTGGGCCAGGTCCTCCAGAAACTCGGTCCCAGCCAACGCCTATAAACTCTTGCTTTTCTTTCCAGCTCACTTGCTCTCCCATTCCTGTTCCCTTCTTCTTTTCTCCCGACCCACCAATTATTCCTATAGACTCTGCCACCGAGCACGATTCCCTCCTCCACCGTCTCACTATCCATCGCTCGCGTCTACCATTCAGCTCCACTTTGTATCGCCACTGCCTCGAGCACGCCGCCATTTCTTTGTTGAATCGGGCGAAATAAAAACACAATGGCTCTCCCAAGAGCCCGTGAGAAAGAATTTTTTTTTTATTCGGCAGCACGAAGATTATCAAAAACATCCTTTACTGGTAAAAGGCATCGATTACATTTTTACGAGCTACGATTAGGAATACATACTAAAGCGACGAGTTTCGAACCGCTTAGAGGGATTGTATGGGAAGTTGAGACGCTTTGAATCTTTAAAATTTTCAAAACATTTTTCAAGAAAGAAATAAAAATTATTTTAGAGGGTAGGCATGACTTTTTCCTTAATTTAATTGACACTCCATTAATTAAACATGAGAACTTAACATGCTATGATGTAAATAGAGAAGAACTTTCAGCTGCACAAAGTCTTTCATGCACCCTTAATTTCAATGCTTAGTGTCCCATCTGTAGTATTCTACTACAACCAATACGCTTCGATCTTTAATTTAAAACAAATTATGAGTAACAATATCTGTGTGTATCTTTGAGTAACAATTATGAGTCAATCTGAGACAACTAACAGGAAAAAATCAATTCTTACTCCAGGACGTGGGTTTGATAAAGGAACAGGAGTGGGGGTTTTAAAAACAAAAGATCCACAGCCGAAAACAAAACAGAAAAATAATATTTAAAATTAAATTGTATTATTTCTAGGTAGATATATTGAGTGTGGTTAGATTCCAGAAATCCTTTCGTAGATTTAAAGGTGAAAACGAGATTCGGCCTAATTCGGAGACAAGAGCCTGTGTTCTATTCCTGCTTCCATGGTTCACATCGCGACATTATAGGTACGTAAAAAATAATGTTTCCAATCGATCACACCCATGAATTTTCACATCCAAACGCAGCGTTCAAACTATTTTTAAAAGAGTACTAAACTTTCCGCTCTGCAGCTTGAAATATGAAAAATCATAGTCGATAAAATAAAACAGATGCCGTCAAAATAAACTAATGTGACTTTTTTCGCGAAACAAAGAATAAAACGCACCAGAGGAAATACACAAATAAAATAAGTCGACGACTAAAAAGCACAGGAATAAAATCACAAATTACGACACAAAGCGACGCGGGAAGCCGTCAATACTCTCTCTCTATTCATCAAAACAGTGGCAGCGGGCTAAAAAAAATATCTTAACGACCGAGCACATTAATATTCATGCACAACTAGTGAGAGACGGATCATGAATAATTCATCTCGTGCCCTTTGACCAATCAAATCCATTCATTATCATTTCCCGCACTCAGCCACAGCTGAGAAACTCTGTCTTCTTTGCCCTCTTGACCGCGCGTCAATCGGTAATGCCTTATCGAGTGCTCCGCTGGAGAAACCTCCCACTAGGAACTCTTTGGGAGGACAAAGCAAATCGATGTCCACCAGCTAGGATATACGTTCGAGATAGGTTACTTTCCTCATTTCTGCCAATTTACCTCATAATTCCGGCTACCCTATGCACTTTTTCGGCCAGTCACTTTCAGTTGCATCAACACAACCGTTGGTGATGGTTTTTCGGGTGCGCCTCGCGTACTTATTCAGTTTGTTATCCGACGCTTCATGGCCGTCGCTGGTCACTTTTTCAAAGGAAACTGTCCAGTGGCGTGGCCGGGGGGAGGGGAGGGCGGGGGGTCCGAATCCCCCCAACCCCGAAATATAAAAACATAATTATTTTCCTTCATAAAAGAACAGAAAATACTGAAAACCCATAAGCTTACAAAAAATTAACAAATGAATTAATGAAGTTTTTCGTTTATGAAAAGTGCTAAAATTACTTACTTTAAAACTCATATCTTAGAACCCTGTTTTTCAAAAATATTTCCCCCTGGTTTAGGAACCCCCCCTCGAAAAAAAATGTCCTGGCTGCGCCGCTGGAACTGTCCTTATTTCCAAAGAAAAAGCGAGCAGTATCGGTCACGAAACGACGGTCAATGAACCGAATAAGTTCGCGGCGCACACCCGAAAAGAAACATCACCAACAGCTAAGCTAAGAGAAAGCCACACCAGCTAAGAAACACACGCCACAATAGATAAGAAATAATGACTGGCAACAGCTGCGAAACGTCGGGAAACAAACCGAATAAGTACGCGGGGTACACCCGAGAACACATCAGCAACAGCTACGATGACCCGCGAAAGCTTCAACCAAGAAAAAAAATTCTTTAACTCTATTTCTCAGGAAAATGTTTCACAGAACCCTCCGTAACCCATTTCACTCGAGCTGCTGACCGTTCCTACACATGTTAAGACGCTACAATCCGGCATCACGAGGACATTTATCTACATCACCCCCTGCCACACTTGGTGGTGGCTGCGCGGTACCTCGTAGAAATCACTCTTTTGTTACCGGCACTTTTTGTGTGTATTTACTGCCGCACAACCTAAAACAGCGCTACTTAGCCGGGCTAGCTCAGCGGGGTTACAACAACTAAAAGTAAACGAACATCCTCGCCCTGGAGAGGCTCAACCCTATCAACCTATCCAGACGGGACTCGAACGTGCGACCTTCGGTTTGGTAAGCGAGGACTTTACCCCCCGCCTCCGAGGTTATATTATGCTACTAGTGAACTGATTAAGAAACCGGAATATTTACAATTTTTCGTCCACGCTTATTTGAAAAAAGTCAACCTGACCGTGCCTGTACGTTCGATAATTACACACCTAATCCGTGAGATCTTTACCACTAATGACACAAAAAATAATTACCCCAGGGGGGACTCGAACCCCCAATCCCCGGTTTAGGAGACCGATGCCTTATCCATTAGGCCACTGGGGCCTGATTTAAACCATGAAAGACTGAACATGTGACTGGTGACGCACAGGTCCCACGAACAGCACCAATATACAACTGGAAGTAGTCGGTCTAAAGCCCGCTATACACGGAAAATGATAACGAAAATGATCACGCTGAATGATCATGTGAATGAAATCATTCGCCGTGTATAACGGCAAAATTTGCGAATGAATCGTCATGCCCATTATCATTCAGCGGAAATTAGAGCATGATCTATTTTTTCCGCATGATCCTGTGAATGATCACATCATCATTCAGTATGATCATTCTCATGATCATTCACCGTGTATAGCGGCCTTAAGAAAGGTCAAAGTCGTAGTCAATATTAATACCTTTCACGTTAAATAAAGAATACCCGGGTGCCGGGTGAGTTAAAAAGTAAGGCTAATTCAAATACAAAATCTTTCACGCGGTTTTTCACGTCTCCGAGACTTCATTTATAAAAAGTACCAGGGAACAAGTATCGCGGATATTGTGGCCTTATTGGGATTATTATACTCGCCAATAAAAAAGTGTCGTTATAAAAAGAAGTCTTGTTAGTGTTACTGAGAACAACTTGGATAGGAATCACTGTCAGACCATAGTTTGAAAACTGGACTAAATGATGTAAATCAAGAGCAGTTTATTTTCCAAGGAAGTTAACCATATCTTAAACACGCCAACGATACTACGGTAGATCAGGTCATAAAATGAAATGAGAGAGATAGACTGTAGAACAGAGAGACTTTTTCCGTGATAAATAAGAGGCTATAACGGCAGTGTTAAGTATTATAAATAGGTTAGTTGACTGTTAGGGTACAGTTGAAGTTGTTTCTGATTTCCCACCGGACGAGGTTCTCCATCTTCACGACCATCGAAACGTCGGCAGAGATGGAGAACCTCAACCGGTGGGAAACCCGAAACAACTTCAACATCATCCTACGCCGGGAAAACCTCAGATCTTTCGACTGTTAGGGTAGCTTACTAACTAATATATTCTTTAATGCATGTCTCTGAATTTTCCTAGTATCTCCACCAGCATGTTTTGCATGTTCTAGCTTCATAGGTAGATTGCCTCTATAAGTAGGATACCTATTGTAGATAATGTTTCATATGTACGCAACATGTACGTTACATGCGAGCATGTTTGTGGAAGGTAACTTTAACCCTCTGGTTCATGCTGGTGACGGTTCACTACCCCCTGCCAAACACCTCTGTATGTGGCTTGCAGGGTAACACGTAGTTGGTGTGTTCCGGCGATACTTTGCGGAATTCGCTAAGCATTTTGGATGGATAAAATTTTACTTTGTTTTTCTGTGGTAATTCTGTTTTTTTTTCTTAAAATTCTGAAATTAGTGAACGTGTTTGTAGCATATTTTATGTTGGTTAAGCCAAAATTATTCCATAGCACTAATAGTAGTGGAATTTAAATTACCATGAAGATTAAATACGGTAATTTTATGTGAATTTTAAAATAATATCCATCTCCTCATTAAAGCTTTAAAAAAATGGGAAAATCACGGAATTTCTCGGTATGTCACTGATTGATAAATCAAAGTTATAGAGTCTATGATCACGAATAGTTTTTCAAATCATAAAATCCTTCTTTTCAAAAAGGCTTATTCCATAATTTTCTGAATTCGTTAAAATTATTTGGTCAAATAATACGAAAGCGCATTCGCGATTTGGAAGCTTTGAGAAATCTTCAAAGTTTCATTTTTCTAAAGCAACTAAATTTTTTCGATCAATAAATCAATCATCCAATACATCATCCGTTCCCATTCCTCAACGTTCAATTCCCCTTTCTTCCTTCACTTTCCGATAAATGCATTCAACCGCCGTCCTAAGCTATCCATTATTTTGCCTCAAAAAGACCTCCCCGTCGATCTTGCGCCCGACAAATCGTCCAGTTATACACATTGTCAGAGAATTCTTGAATCGTACCAATAAATCCACGAACACTAAAACTTTCCCTCACACATACTGCCATTCCGTGAATGCATTCCGTGGAAACTAGACTTTTTATACTTTACTACAATTTTAATCCTTACGTATTAATTCAAATGCCTATAAATTGTGCGCATTGTAATTAAATCCAAATATGACGTCGAAGTAATAAGTATCTTCACTCTAAAATAATCACTAGTTAATTTTTCATACATTTCAATTAGTGAATCCGGCGTGATTTCTCATACTTAAAAAATATTGCTGAAAGTGAAAAGGATATACAATGAGAGCAAATTTATTCAAGCTATTAATTTCAGGAAAAATGATTTAGCTATCTCATCATCTAACTTACAAAACATGATATTTCATTCATTCCTTGCTCCTTTAATTATCACCTCCTCCTCTAACCATAATCAAAGAAAATTTCATTTCATTCCAAAACGTTGTAACTTTTAAATGACAAATTTATGAGGATATCAAGCTTGCCATATAATAGACCTATTTCTTATTTATGCAACGTACATATGCAAGAAATCTCCAAACGGAGTAAAATATGATCAATATTATTTTTTTTTGTTTTAGAGTTCGGTGCAATACATGCACCTACAATTCTATACATCATCCAAACCGGGTCTTTGTCACTACGACGCGACGGTCTTACGTTTGATAATGGTAGAACATAATTTTCTTGAGGGCAAAAATTGTAAAGTTTAATACTTCAAAAGCAAAAAATAAAAGTGAGAAAATAGTCTAATATTAGCACTCTATTGAAATAAAGGGTAGTTACTCTTTTCCACAATTATTTAGTGCGTACAATACAAAACGGGTGTTTATCAATATACTTGTCAACCGGGTGCTCTTACGTTATATATGGGAAGAATATAGACATCATCTGGTACAATGTCTTGTACCTGATGATAGCTACTCCGTGAGCCGAAACGCGTCGTACGCATTAAATAATTGCGGAAAAGTATAACTACCTTTAATTTCAATGTGCCGAACTTCCACTACATCACGTCTGAATCGGTGGAACTTATTAACCCTTGAGCACGCATGGGAAGGGGACGCGAGGCGGAAGAACTGCCATTCTTCCAACCGCCAGGGACATCACAGGCAGGGAAGCTGATCTCAGATTGGCCGGACAGTTTTCCATCTACCGTCCCATGCCTGAAAGGGCTCCCGCAGTTCTCATTCTGAGGGAAAATGTCACGTCGCTCACCTGTTTCCACCCCAATCATTCCAAACTACAAAACATCACCCAATCGACCCAATCCCTGGCAGCCAGCAGCCGTTACACAGACCCACTGTTGGAGTAAACGACGCTGAGTAATTTACGACTTTTGGCTTCAATTCCATCGTTCCATTCACAGGAATGAAGAACCATAAACAACATAATCGCAAGATTTCAGCAAAAAATTTTATACTAATTTCTACTAATTCCAATCCTAAACGTTTATCCATGAAGATACCAAAGCTAGTTAAAAACGTGCGAAAAACAATTTCAAACTAAATCTGAAATTCAATGAAAAATATCGAATACATGAGTGATGACTAAGAATAAACAAGTAAATATTAAAATTTATCCCATTTTTTTCATTTTTTAGCCCTACCTCTTTATTTTACTGCATCATAAAGAATATTAATTTATCCACTCGTAAAAATCTACCGTTGTGAAATTACAAAAATTTAGGCTTCCATAATTAATGAAAATGTAGTTTATTTTCAAAATATTATAAATTTTAAATGACATTCAAGGGGCTATCTTGCGCGTTTGATTTTAATGCATTGAAACTAAGACATCAAAAACGAAGAACGTTGTGAGCATGTAAGATTACAATCCCTTTTGCTAAGATACAAGTATGATTCGATACGTATCGACCAGCAAGAACAAATTTTGTCGCTTATTTAGCGTTCTAACCAGACTTTAATTACACTTATAGTGACTGCATCGCCTCCAATGAATCTGTAACTTCAATGTTATGCTGTAGATAATCCCCAGCATTACAGGAAAATGAAAGCTGAGGGCAGCAGAATTGTCAGCAGGGATTAAAAAGAGTAGGAAGCGAAAGTGATGGTGAAGTAATGACTGCCGATTGGATCGAATTTTAATAGAAATCGCACGATATTTTTCCTGCTTCTCGATGCATTCCATCCAACTTATAAATGACTAACTGCTAGAAAAAAACTCAAGAACCTCTTGTTTTTATAGAATTATTTGTAAAACATTCATCACCTAAAGATCACCCAACTTTGACAGAATAGTCTTTCAAACCTTTTTTTCATAAAATTGAATTTCACTATGGCAGTAAAATTAAATCCATCCGACATAGCGGACACATTTCACATATTTTTCAAATATAGCCCCAAATTTCAACTAAAAGCAGTTTTCAAGACCTGATATCCAATCTGGGTACATAATATAAAAATTCTTCGGAGTATACGAATTCGGATACATTTAATCTCAATAAAGCTTAGAAAGGTAACGCTTCACGCTATTTTATCTCTTCTTGACGTAACCATGATGCTGATAAATCCAAATATAACACAACAAAATGGATTCCCAGGCAATTGATGAACCTGAGTTTTTAAACGTTCTTCCATTGATAACTAATTATACAACTTTGACATTCCAAAAGCATATTCAGTGCCAGAATTCAATGAATAATGGTCATATTTGACAGGTTCCGTTTGCGTGACATTCCAATTTAAGTTTTAGACAGTGAGAGCATTATTCCTCATCTAAGAGCTCGAGCAAGGAAGCTGTAGCAAAATCAGACGAGGCTCATATTCCCACCTCAAAACACGATAAGACAAACAACTACATCAAGTATTTGAAACGAGAAGTTTCCTACCTTCTGTTTTCCGTAGGATGCATGACAAGTGCAAATGGAGGTGCACGAATTTCTGTTTCTGGGTATGTAAAGTACCGCACGCTACGCTTCGAGGATGGCTCTCTAATTAAGGTTATGGATTTGAAAGCCTTCGAGTGAGTATCATATCTACTTTAGCGCATTTACCATAATTATAGCATGAGATACACTAATAAACATTTTACAAGGAATGTCTTCAAATAGCTAGCAACTAAGAATAGGTATAATTAATACGAATTTCAATTTATAAAGCCATAATAAAGACTCCGATGATAAATTATACAACTTATTCTTATTGTTAGATAAATTAATTTAATACTAAAAATACTTTTTTGATTGCATAGAAAAAGCTATAAAAGCCCTAAATCTAGTTTATATTAAAATATTTCGCTCGAGGAATCATATAACTCAACTTACTTAATCAATGGAAATTTATACACATAATTATTCCCTCATAATTGCTGCGGAGACTACTTTTCCCTGGTACCTACTATAAATTGTTTTATTTTATGAGAAGCATAGTCTGGACTAATAATTATTAAAATCCAACAGGGTCAAGAATACCAGTATTTTAAAAATATTTAAATAAATAAAATATCGTAGTACTTTTCCACAAGTATTACGATCTTTTATTTATTTAAGTATGCCTAACTTCCACCATTTGAAGCCTGAATCTGTTGAACTCATTTTAAAAATACATATTTGCTCTATCCTAGACGTGTACATAACTTGGAGTAGACGCTGTGGTATAGACATGTAACGACAGCACGGAAAAGAGAGGATATTAGCATATGCAAATGAGTCAAGTGCGTGCTCAAAAACCCAAACACTTAGAGAGGGAGAGAGAAAGTTGACTTCGACGTAAAAGTTCAGCGTCAACTCAGCCCACGATGCTTGAGCCCACGCTCTTGCCAAGCCAATGCCTAAGTCAGGCTTTCTGTCTCGCGATATCTGCAATTCATGCCCGGGACAGGGAGGCCTCTTCAACTTCAGCACGCGCATGAATTTTAATTTTTTTTGTAAGAGGACATGAACTTTTAGAAACAGCATTTTTTTACTGTTTCGATAGCCACCATATGATTACTCGTAGCTCAGCCCTTCGTTAATAACAGGGGTTGAACGATATTCAAAGGATGAGGATATAAAAGAAACAACATCGGAGGTGCTTGTATAAGGTCTGTATGAAGTGATAGGAGAAAGAGAATACCTATTCGATACTAAAAACTCGATATTAATTGAGTCTCAGATGCTGGGAATGCTGATTCCACTCTAGGCTGGAGCTGTATTCTTCCTAATATGTATGACTATATTGTTGCGCTCTCCGAACATTATTGGACGCGTAACTCGCATACATTCGAATGGCTTTTTCTCAGAAACGGTAAATCTTAGAGAAAAAAGTGAAATGACAATTTTGTAGATAACTTTCTGATCTACAAATTTGATCTGAGCAATTTTTATCACAAAACTAACCGTTTGGCCAAAAATTGCAAAAAACTCATTTTTGTAACCTTTGACCTTGAATAAAATTTTTTGCACACACGGGATCGATGGGGACTTTTCAGGATTTCATTAGAGTGGTATCCTTGAGGTTCATGCAAATTTTCAGCTTGTTGACAATTTATGCAAGGGTACCCCTATTTTTTGGGCTAATTTGACCGGGCTATATGGGCAACGTACGAAATGATCACATAATTATCTTCACCAGTTACTATAGGAGCTAAATCATGGAAAATGAGCATAATCGTGCTCAATATAACGGAGCAATTTCGAGCAGCAAATTATTTAACAATACATATATTGCTTCCTCGCAAAATAAAAGATAAAAATTCAACTGGGCAAATGATACACTCAACAGATACGAATGTCCATGTATACTTAATTTAAAAACGGTTTTCAACTTCATTTCTCTCGATAGATTGAAAATATCACATC
Source organism: Ischnura elegans (assembly GCF_921293095.1). Taxonomy (NCBI): domain Eukaryota; kingdom Metazoa; phylum Arthropoda; class Insecta; order Odonata; family Coenagrionidae; genus Ischnura; species Ischnura elegans. The sequence continues at coordinate 93,377,018 of NC_060249.1, forward strand.
AGAAGTATTTTAGAAGAACTACCAGTTACCATTAGAGATTAGTACAATAAAACTAGCAATATTGGCAATATTTATAGAATATTAGTAATGATTCGTGACTTATAATCAGCCTTTAGTTATTTTTCTCATTTGTTTGGGGAATACATCGTTATCAATGATGAACGTACCCTCAAAATTTACAGGTATATTATATTATATTAATTCTATAACTGATGTATAAACATATGGCTCAATATTCACATCAAAATAATACTTCCCAATTGAAACTTTTATATGTTTCCATAAACGAAAAATTGTAAACATATAATTGCTACACTGACAACGTGCATCTTAAATTAAAAACAATTACTAACATTGGTGTCATTATTTGGTAATTATAATTTCAGCAAAAATAACTTCCATTGTGAAAACGATCCTCCACGTCAAATACAAATAATAAATTTAAATGGTAACCACGTTGTAATGGAAATTGGATGGAAAAGCCAAATAAGTGTACTTCAAACTATAAAATACGCGTAGCTCATCAAACTGGAACAACTCTTTTCTCTGAATATTTCATCTGTTCCTTCGTGAATAAAATAAATTCTATTTATTCCGTTCCGCACTCACATGTTAGTTTATAAAAACGCAAAGGTATTTCAATGGATGATTTGCACTGATTCAGAATGATTTAATAAAATATGACTCAAGCACTGCATAAATCCATGTAAAATATGACTGCTTAAGACTTGCGCAATTTTTATTGAGAGAAATATCATCGAAAACGCAATATTTTCAGAGCTGGCCCAAATCGGAGAGCGGTAATGAAACGCACGCTTCACTGGGGCACATGAAAAAGGTATTTTTCAAGTACAGGCACAATATAATTTCTAACACGTTTCCGAGTAGACTAAATTGTAGGAGAATCGACGGATAAAGAAGAGATTTTTTCATTCAAACTGCACAACGTACTTTACCATGGACTCAACAAAAATAAATGTTGCTTTGGTATGAATTTCAGACGGATGAATACCTTTCGAGAACAGACACGGCTTACATCGCTTCCCCGCACGAAATAGAAAACCTATTCACCGAATCCCAATACGCAAGATTCGAAAGAATTCAAAACGACGTAAGCCCATACTATGGATGGTATTTATATTGTACCTGCACTTATTACCTAGTAAGAAAAAAATTATTTCATCCAAAGGGGATAGGAATCCAAGGGGCCAGTAGGAATCCAAGCTTTTAAAAAATCGTGATAAGTACCTACCTACTCACAAAATTCCTTCTTTCCTCGAGACCATTCAGGCATTGAGAATACATGATAAAACTTATTTAGTATAGGTAATTGAGAAAGGTTTCGCGGGTAATCAACTTGCACTAAAAGCACAGTCTGACCGTTCAGCAGAAATATAATTTTTCCACCGTTATTGAAAAGATTTCATCGGAAATTTTTGGTTTTCAATTCTTAAAAATGATCGATAACTGACGATTTCAAAATAACTTTCAAAAGCGATAAAATTAAGGAAAATATTAACACACAACATAAGTAAATGTAGTCATCAACGCAGCATTAAAAGTTTTATCTCTATAGTACGGCTTATAATTGCGTGATATTGCAATCAATGCTGAAATGAGTATATTCCTATATAAATGAAATCATGATGATAGTTTCCCAATAATAGTTTTCCAACGGATGTCCAAGCCAAGAGTGTCTAGTTCCTCGACAATAATTCATAGGTTCATCTTCTAATGAGGCATATTTGACGGTAACCATGAACGCTGCAATATAAGCCGAATGCAAGGACACTAACAAGTTAAAACACACATGACTCTTTGCATTAATTCCACACCACTAATATAAAATTCACAACAAAATATTCGTTATATCCAGCAATCGCGAATATTCAAGGACAGTCAAATACACTTCATTGTTGGCTTGAAAATCCAAGAGGCGGGAGATTAACACTTCCAGAAAAAAGCTCTGTTTATAATACCGGTGATTACGTCTATAATACCGGTGAAACTCCATTCTTTTTGGGACAAGTAATGCTATTGTACAAAATATGACCAATTCAACATTTACCACCACTATAACTGACTGTCAATAAAAGAGCTGTGTTTCAATCCATTTTCAGTCCAGGTGATCTTTTCGGGATTTTCAGCAGGAATAGTTTTCCCAATGTAGCCGAGGTTCATGCAGGAGCTCCTTAAAACTGTCATTCAATTAGTCCAAAACAAAAAAAAATGTATGGATTCAAAGCTATATATGCTCTATTTTCCAGTTTAAAATGGATTAAGTGACAGTAAAGGGATGATAGCATGTAGACTAAAACATCAAGATCGACGAGGCACTTCACAAATCACCACCTAAAACAATAGCCCAAAACTCGCTAAATAAAGCAAGGCTATTCTTCAACTAACCTGTCCCCAGATCACCTGCTCTTATATTCAAGCAGATGGAATCAAGAATTAAAAAGGCCAAATTTGTGACCTGAAGAACTGGTAATGATACAAACAGCTGTAGTAATTTACCACAATTATTTTAAAACTTTTAGCTCCACCGGTTTCAATGCTTACACATCATTATCAAGAGCTGTCTGAATTCAGACTCAATTATCAATAGCCGATATTCTTAATTCAGAAAGCTCTTGATAATAATGCGTAAGCATTGAAACCGGTTGAGCGAATTAACCCTCTGAGGCTTAGGTCTCAAAAATAACTAAAGGTTTATATTCAAAAACTTTAGGAGATCTTTATTATATGTGGTTTCACCTTTTCAATGTATTATTTGACGAATTTTTTGTAATATAAGTTCATTTTTATAATTTAAATAAAATAATCAATGCTAAAATAAAATGAATATTGACTATTAAATGATTAGTGAACTATCAGCAACTAAGAGTGACATTGCAGGAGGAGCGCTATCGCGCTTCAGGCACTTTTCGCGACAGATAGGAGTAGCGCGATAGCGCTCCCCAGCACTCTAAGGGTTAAAAAGTGTGGAAAATTACTTCATCTGTTTGCATCGTTACTATCGGTGAATTTCCACAAAGTAAACTCATCAACAATCAATCTGGAACTGAATAATCGATACTTGGGATGTGTTGCGTTTTACCCGGTCCGCTTAGGTACTACAGCACACGCAAAATTCAAGGGATGATTCACGAAGGATGTGCTCACCTTCAACAAGCAGGATAAATCAGCAGTGCCCGAGTAAGATCGACGAGGAAATTCTCACACTACCGTACACATTGCTCGCACTCAACGCGCCAACAACCGCGTCGGACCTTCTACACAGCAAATACGACGCATCCCCACCCCTTGCCCCATGAACACCTGCTTACTGGAGGTAAGCACCACGAATATCACAAAAGAGGATCCTCGAGTCGGCCTCTAAATGTGTTGTCACCCACCGCGAAATTAAGTGGGTTCACAAAAGTCGCCACTCGCGTCGCTGACGGACAAATCGATCCGGGTTTCACTGGGAAATAAGGTATAATTAGCGGTTTTCACCGAAATTTATATGCATGATGACGTAATATATCCGATTCATAACTTTTCAATGCTATTTCTCGCAATTACAAACGTTACACTGCAAAAATATTGGAAAAAAATGCACCGCACTGCACTCGTCATGCGCCGTGGACATTATTGGAAACCGATTAAAATGCGACCGAAGTGGCACCAGATACTACTCTCCTAAGGGATGGCATTGGACCTCCTCTAAGCAGTCCCCTTGGTTGGTACTCTGCTGGCCTCTATGCCTCCACATATCTCCCCATTCGACTTCGACTAATCTTCATATTACCGAGAGCTTAAAGCACCGTGACTCAAGGCGAGCAACTAAGATCGATCGATTGCTCAACGAGCTGTAAGCGCCCGTCAAACAACCGAGAGCTATTCTTCATCTAATCCTAACCAAAAACTCCAGCTCTTGTGACGACTCGCGGATGCGCAATTTTGGGGCAGGGATTTCTTTTTCGCGTTTGCGTACATTTCTTTGACTATAATTTTATCAGTTGTTATGCTGACGTCTTCGGGAGGAGAACGAAAGCGTCAGCAAGGTTATTTAAGATTTTCTATCGGTAGAGGTAGGTTTGGCATTCGATCCTTCCATATCATCTTCCTCACCTCATCTCCTCGGTATGATTGTAAGGGCAACAGCGAAGAACCTTGTATCCTGGTCTATAATTGTCATCCCTCTCACTCGGCTATCCAAGCAGGACATTCCAATGAGCACAAAAAAACATTAACGCCGGTGCACCCTGTAAGATGCAAACCTGCCTCGAACCTTTCTTGTCTATCAAATTTTTTTTCAACGCAACTGCAGCAATTTTCACCGCAAATCTAATTTTTGACAACTACTTGAAGGTAACTAAAATGTAATATCTGAGTACATGAATCAGATAGTCACCAGTTATGGAGAAAATGAAATTTTCGCGAACCTTTACGTGAGGTTCTCGTTTCCTCTACCAGCTGGCATAGAAAACATAGATTTAAATTAACGCAAAAAAAATTGTCATAATCTGGTTCTCACTCACGAGTCATCGTTAGTTTTCTTTCCCTTCCTTGATCCCAAGAAGAAAACGAGCGCAATAGTGACATCAATGGTACCATCTGCTGTTCAATACTAAATATACAAACCCTATAATATGTTAAATCTAATATTTAAACTTGCCATTCAATATGTGATATAATTAAAAGTCCTGTTACATTATATAAGAAAGTGATGACATCTAGTGAGATCTCGAATATTTGAAGCCAAAAATTCCTAAAAAAGTTTCTGTGAGGTAAAATACACGAACTCGCGACTTACAAATAAAAGGATCTAACGCTGCAACCGCCTGTGCCGATAAAGAAAATTTTCCCGAATGACTGATTCAACATCGCACAGCCTAAACAACTGATTGCTAGAATCGTGAAATTCTGAGGTGGTATAACCGGACCGTATTGGCTCACTATGTAAGGCTTTAGGAATTAATGATTTTCGAAAAGCATTGACTTCCATTCAGTTGTTCCTAGTATATCGCTACTTTTTCAAATTATATCCAGTCAAAAACTGTAAAAAAACTAATATTTTTGAACGGGTCAAAATACTTTGTTTTAAATTTTATTTCCTCATGAGATTCGTTTTTCTTGTAAGTTTTGAGGGTCAAATCTATCGTTTTTCGTGATTTTCGGAGTAATACGAGCTAAGACCATCATAGAGCAACATCAATGAAGCAATGAGTCATGAGCATTATTATTTTACCTCGACATATTATAGCTAAATACAGAAATGCATTTATAAATTATTAATACTTTTTCGATTTTCATATTTAATGGACGCAAATTTTTCAATACATAAATGTATCATCTAACTGATATAATCACCGACCAACTAACATTATTACATGCCACTTTTGTAGGTCAGGTTACCATGATGGCCAGTTTTTTTATTTAAAATTTAAAATTAACCAGCAATATTAAAATAATTAAGCGTAATATAATAAATAAGCGTAGAAAAAATTAGCTATAATTTTATTTATCCTTTTATTTCATGGGAAGAAGTTCCCCAAATAGAATACCCTTCTATCAAAGTACTCAAGTCTCAACTGGGTGTCAAGTCAATGAATGCACTACTAAGTATCCTATTTGGCAGTAAATTCTTCTCGGGGTTTCATCCGGGTAATCTCCACAATCTCCATCGCTGACAATGTTTCGATAAAATCCTTTTTCATCGGTCCTGATGACGACCTAAAAGAATTTCATTGAATCGTCGCCAGCGATTGAGATTGTTGAGATTACTCGGATAATATCCCGAGAAGAATTTACTGCCACCATTCGCCAGGAAAAAGTGAAGTCCTATAAGTCTCCTATTTTCCGTATTTCTCTATGCCCATTCATATTTTTTACTAAAATGCGTCCAATCCTTATTGCAAAAACAAATTTTCAGCCTGAACTGTAACGGTGGCCTACAGATTGGGTCAAGGAGAGAAATTAGTTTAGAGTCAACCGAGGACGCGAGGCTGTTCCTCATCTAACGACCTCACAGGGACAGTCCGTTCCGACAGACTGCGCACCGCGCGATAGATTGAATTGAGCTCCTGGAGGACAAATAGGGAATTGAATGATTACATGTTACAACCACCAACTCTAGGCACCCTGGTGCACTGCTGAGCAGAAAGTCAATCCAACGAATGACGGCTGCGTTGCACTGGGCGCAGCACACGGGGAACCCTGCAGTCCAACCGTGCGACCTTGCCTCCAGGGAGAAGCAACGTAGCACACCACATTAATTTGCTCTTGATCACGATGAGCCTTAGGTCCGCTCGCAATATTTGCCACCCATTATCAGCAAGAACATCCACTGCGTACAGCTATTTCATTGTCGTCCCCACGTGACATGGGACTGGCTCCGAGGAGTTGACATTGATCGCTTAACACATGAAAATCGTAATTGGAGAGTAAGTGACCGGATAGTAAATTTAACGGATCAAATCCAATACGAATGTTAATTGTCAAAGAGGACTCATCACCCCCGCTAGAATTTTATTTTTTTACCCCGACGCATTACTTGTTTGAGATTTAAGCCATAATCTTGAAGTATTCAAGGTACTTATACAGGGAGTTTAAGAAGTAATCTGCAATACTTGAGGAGGTGGTGGGAGAGACTATTTTAAGCATTTTTCTGTCCATAAAAATGGGGTCGCAGCTACGTAGCTACTGAGCTATGGCAACGAAAACATTTTTGGGTGCACATTGCAGTTACCATGAAAACGGTTTTTTTTTTAGGATATTACGAAAAGGATATTTTTGGGGCTTTTCGACCTTTTTTTCAATACTCAAGATATTTAAGGACGTTAAACAATTAAGGTCGGACGAAAATGAGCGATAATAATTGCCTGAAACAATCTCTAAGCTCAATTAAACGATAGCTTTGAGAAAGCATTAGCAATAACAGAAAAGTTTTTTGGGTTTTCCACCGGTTGATGTCGTCCATGTCTCTCGAGGTTTCGAGCAGCGACTTGCTGATCATCCGGTCATCAACCGGTGGAAAACCCGAGAAACTTTTCTGCAACTGATACGCCAGGAAAACCTAAGATCATACATTAGCTATAAGATTGCGCAATCTCCACCAATTTTGAGATTAATTGTTTCAGACAATTTTAATCGTACATTTTCGTCCAACATTAATTATTTAATATTTTTGAAAATCCAAAGAAAAAAGGCTGGATACCAAAGAAAAACCGTTTTCATGCATAACTGCATGGTGCATCCAAAAAAATGTTTTCATCGCCATTGCCCGGTAACTAAGAAGTTACGACCTCATTTCTAAGGACATTTTATGGAAATATTTTTGCATTGCAAATAAAATGATAATTCAATGAGCAATGTAACTTCGATAACTATTTGAGAAAAGAAAAAGCATGTGTAAAGGGTGCACTCAAAAGGGTGAGATTGCGCAATCGTATCGTCGATACTCGCCCAAGCTATCGCTAAATTAACCCCAAAGATTAATCATGTCAGACAATTATAATCGGACATTTTCGTCCAACATTAATTATTATATGTGCTTGAAAATTCATAGTATTAAATAAAATTTCGAGAAGAATGGATACCCAAGAAAAAACGTTAGCTAAACAACTGCATAGTGCATTCAAAAAATGTTTTCAATGTTTTCATCGCTTTGCTCAGTAACTAAGGAGTTGCCATCCAATTTCTATTGACAAAAAAATGCTTAAAATTGTCTTCCCTACCACCTTCTGAAGCGTATATAGCAGATTCCTCCTGAAACACCCTGCATTGGACCATTGTCAATATTTACAATTGTTTCCTCAAATAGTGACATGAAAATACGTATTCTATGGTTATACGTAAACGAAGTATGTATTGGTTTCCAAAATTATGCCAAGTGCCAAACGTGAAAAATATTGTTATGTATTCGTAGAAACGAGGTGCATGTATGTTGTTCTTATTAGTTCAGTCAATTTTATAATTTATTTAAGTTGGTGGTTATAAAGTGGTAGTATTATTACATTTCCGCTGTATTACTGTACATTTTAAAATGGCTTGTGTGATCTCGTCTCCATTAATATCCATTGTAACGTAGAGTCTTTAATCTAAATGATCAGCAGACGATATTTGGTCGCCATGTTTTTGCAGGGTGCAGGGCTGGTTCGGGTACCCTACATCAAGTAGGGCCCGTTTAGCTCCAAAAACGGCCATATATAGGGCTTCATGTGGCGTATGTAGGGCGAGATCGGTTTATGTAGGGGCTGATGACGTATCCAGGGTCGGTTGGCCCTACAGGGTCGACTAAGAATACGGGCCTAAGAATACGGCCCTTAACCTCATTTCTTCCCGGAGACAAAATTTTTAATCCGGGACCAAGGTAAACGGTGAATGTTTTGAACGGTCAGCATTAAATACTCGGAGAATTTAAAATTAAATTTTTTCCCAACATTTTGGTATATTTCTACACTTCATCAGGTCTTTATTGCGATTATTTGTATCTATTAACTTCATTCACTCGAAATTAAGATTATCTGACTCGTATTTCTCCACGAATTTTCTAAGCGCATTCGGTTATTGATGGGCTGTCACATGGCGGTGAGCGTATCAGTGTATGTAGGCGTTGTTCATACAACCAAAAGTAGATGAAATTTTTCCCGTCAAATAAAGGGTGGCGTGTTCCCGGATGATGCATAAGGTGGCGTATTTCTAACTCGGTGTTACGTAGCCAAGCGAAGAGGAAAAAACGACGCCTTCTCTGTAAGGAAATGGATCCAATGTTGCGGCTTAGTATTCGGAGGCATGGTCTGTTTTCGCGTCGCTGTCGGTGGTGATTTTGCCCTTTTTACCCGATGCGTCATGAACATTAATTGAGGTTTTAGTTATGGACGCTAATGCGGAGTTAATTTAATTATTCATGGGTTACATTTTCCCAATGTCAATCATTTATTCCGATAAAAGGCGATGCTTAAAATCAGTAGCTGGTACTGCGCATATATTATTTGGAAAACGCACTTTTTTCATAGTAATGTAATGGGAGGATGAGACATTTGGATAAGAGTGCTAATAAAATGGTTTTAAACGGAAAAGGGAACTACGAAAGCATAATTAAATACGTATTATTTTGAGAATGAAATAAAACATTAATTCCATTTCCAATCGACCATCGTTCTTTAATTTTCACATATTACGCATCTAAAATGTCTATTTAGTTTTTATATTAGCTTCCGAATTTTTAAATTTGTGAAACATTGACATTTTTAAAAATAACGGCGTTATGAATAAATTATTCACCTCCTGTCTAATATATTTTCTGGTTAACCACTTAGTGATTCTTCGCAGGACTACTACCATTTATGCCCTTGAAATTCATTTTCTATCGCTCTGATTTTTCTTTCGTCATTATCATTGAATAAATATTGCTCACCATTAGGTTAATGGACAGAACAAATTGATTTTTCGCTACCTTTGACGCGATGAATTCCTAGACTGAATGTTAGGCTTCGTTCCTTTAAGATGAAGTAACTCTCCCACTTTATCTGTCATTATTAAAGTGTACCGGGACTAGCCACGGTGATAACTTTTTACGGAGTCACCCGCAATGCACAAATAGTGCGAAAAATCCACAGAGGAAAAATCATTCGCCTTGACCGGGATTCGAACCCGGATCCCTCGATTTCCGGCCGAGTGCTTTTCCACAGGGGAGAATGACGCCTCGGTAGCTTAACTGGCTAAAGCACTCGGCCGGAAATCGAGGGATCCGGGTTCGAATCCCGGTCAAGGCGAATGATTTTTCCTCTGTGGATTTTTCGCATTATCTGTCATTATTTGCATTCCATTTCCTTCCGTATGTATCGTTTAATATGAGAAAATACCAACTGAACCTCAGAGTATTACACCTCCATAAATAAGCGCATAAACCCGATTGTCAGATAGTTGGCATTTCAAATTAACATAGTTGATTACAACAAGAATTTCATAGATATTTTGAGAAAACGAATCAGCATAAAATATGAATCGCTAACTGCAGAAAGGCATCATGTCCAAGTAGAACGATTTATCTTGTTTTTATTTTAATTGTTGCTAGGTGCAAGACTTAAACGTTTCCTACTAAAAGGAAACATTTCATGCTAATAACACCGAGAAAAGTTACATGACATGTTTCCTTTAAGTAGGAAACGTTGAGTCTTACACCTAGCAACAACTTAAAGAAGAAAAAAGAAAAACCATTCAACTTAGACACGATGCCTTTCTGCAGTTAGCGATTCATATGGACGTCAAGACAAGAAAAAAATACTCGAGTTAACAAAAACAGTGGAAGTGTACTATTGTTCCCGCAATCCTGAAAACCTTTTTAGATCCCTGCGAAGGAAAAATCTGGCCCACGATTACCACTTTCTGCGTTGATACAATACGCTTTGATTTCGAACACACCACTGGAATGCACGAGATTCCAGCAGGCTGGAGCTGCGTCGCCCGCCGCACGAAGTGTTTTAACCCTTCATCGGAGGAATCCTCCGCTTGGAGAGTTTCGACAAGGAATAGTTTTCGCACAGTTAAAATAAACAGAAAGTCAGTCGTGGGGAAAGGGTGGTCACTGAGCGTGATGAGGCTTCAGCGAACTCGCTCAAAACCACTTTCAACACTTTAAATCGAAGTGGAGCACATTTTATCCACAAAATAAATTTGTGAACGCACTACTAAAATAAATGACATCCTGAGCTGGGGCTGCATTTCTCAAGGACAAAAATCTCTGGTTGCGTGAATTTTCACCAATAACACCGCGGTGAGTTTGTTTAGATAACATTATTCTATCCTCAAATATCAGATCAACGTTCTTACTAAGTCCTCGGGCATTTTTCCCAGAATTTAGAAAATTGCAAGTATATATGTGTAAAATCCAACTGGAAAAATGGTAAACATGCGAATTGAATTCAGTAGATGCTTAATAAAATGTTACAGTTAACATAATATGAGGAACTTCCAATTGGACCCCAAGATAATACACCTCCACAACTCACAATCAGTGCATAAACCTGTTCGCCAGATAGCTGATGACACATCAAAACAACAGAGATGCTTCCAGCAAGAATTTTGAAGATATTTAGGGACTTCTAAAATGTAATACATATATCAAGGGTCCGTATGAAAACAGAAATCATGAATTTACGTCAATATCCGAGGGTGGGGTTGGCTACTTGTCCAAAGCAAGGTCCCAAATGCAGTGATGTCATTCAGTAGTTCCTCATTTCTTTTAAAGTTTCAATAATTAATAATTTTTCCCAAATGCAATTTAAAATACAGTTCGAAGTCTTCGAATTAAGTTCAAATAATCCGTCGACTCCCTTCGTATCATGCATTCCCAAAATATTTTTAAAAAATAGAAAGAAAAGACATTATCTTACTCTTAAACTGCATTAAAGTACCTGAAAAAGATATTTCTCCAGAAACGCGAGAGTCAATAATTGTGCGTCACAGAAATCACATTTTACTTCGATTTGAGCAATGAAAGTCAAATTTTGCTGATTTCTCACCGTTCCTACAACAATAGTACGATTTCAATAGCACAACTCCTGCGATAACATAATTACTGCCAACCAAAAAAAGGCCGTGCTGTAGATAAGTGGAAACCCTGTCATTCATCCCATGCGCTAAGAATTGGGTAAACTTTTTTCACAAAAAATACCTTCATTGAATAGGAAACAGAAAAATTATCCACGTGAATTGTCATCCTTCCATTAAAATATGAGCTTGAAAGAAAATATTCAATTTAACTATTCATGGTATGGTATTTCGAGGAAGCGACCGGCAGCTGAGGTTATTTGCGCACCGAGGGAAGGATATGGAAGAAAGGTTGGAGAGAAACCAAGCGTCCTCACTACTCTGTAACCTACTCTAAACGAATGGCGCCAAATGGACCGCAGTTTAACGTCCCATCTGACGGACGGACTATAGCGCTTGAAATATCCTCCACACAACAGTCAAGCAAGGATCAACGGTCTCTGTAAGGCACTGCAGCAACAAGTGACGTTGTGCGCAGTCACGCGCACGGGTGCAAAGTTAAATACACCAAAGGATGAAGTTCGCAATGAAAAAATATTTGACTTAGCCGGGATTCGAACCCGGATCTCCAATTGCCGGTCAGGCGTGCTACCAGTTACGCCACCAAGCAGTTCGCAATGAAAAATATTTTTTCATTGCGAACTTCATCCTTTGGTGTATTTAGTCTCTGTAAGCTCTCTGACACGAATTCGCACCGAGGTTTGAACCCCAGCCCACGGTGTGGAGAGCCAACACTCTATCCACCAGACCTACCCGGTCCCCTTAACTGCTCGAGTAATGATACCAACGATAACTCGGAGGTTTGATATTTAAGAGAAAAATTCATGACCTAAGATCCCAGATTTTCTTGCGAGGATACGAGGGAAAGTGGAGGCAACTAACTTTTTACGCAAACCCCAAAAAAAAAGTCGGATTCACCCGCGAGCGAGGGGGTTCGTGAGCATTAAAATCTCTCCCATAAACTTGACGTGACGAGCGCTAACTCGGGGCATTATACTTTCAGCGATAGGGGAAGAAAGGCATCGGGCGGCCGACCTAGTTAACGGGCTTCCCGCGGCGAGCGGTCTCATCCAACGGCCGGCGACTCGGGACGTAAACTCGGTGAAGGATATTCAGTTCTTCCTCGCGTGCGGCCAGATTCGCAATCCGGAACATGACGTGGATTCCTGGACAAAGGATTTTGGGAAATGTGGCTGTTTAGGGAAACTTCGTCACCACGGGTTTAAATGCAAAAAAAATGAACTTCCTCACAGACATTCGCAAATTCACTCCTAATGGTAGCTGATAATAGAGATATCCTGAGTACTTTTTTTTTAATATTCAACAGCTTCGTAGAATAGCCTTTTTCTTACACGACCTAGTACCTAGCATAGTCTATGGAGCTCATAAAAATACATAACCGATCATAAAATAAAAAAATTACATGGTTCTATTCCACACTTTCACGACCCGGGTTTCAGCATCTTATAGCGCAAGATGCTGAAACCCGGGTCGTGCTATTTAAAATAAAGTGTGGAATAAAATAAATTAATTTATTTTATTTTATGATGAAGCAGTTCCACAAAGTAACGCCTGAGACCGAGTCTTACATATATAACCAACTCTTTTATTTCGAACAAACACCTACATGTTTTTAAATGATCGTAACTCTGGTTCCAAGAAATTCGGATGAATTTCAAGTCCTGAAATTTATCAATGCTCGTTGGAATTCCGTTAAATTAATTTTTTTACACTGTGGCATGCATGAAATCCGCACCCCGTGTATATATTTTTTGCAGCAGCCTTAGGTCAAGCAAAAGGCGATTCCTCTGGAAGGCCTTCTCTTCACTAATACCGAAACCTACGTAGTTTTTAACCATAATTTCATTCCAACGATTGTTGATAAGGTACAAGTCTTCAAAACTATAAATAGCCGTTGAAACTCAGTTTTTGGTGATTCTTTTACACCGTGGAAATCGCAAAAACCTCATCAAGCGACGAATGTTTTACATAAGGTTTACGTTTCGCAAAACTTAGCACTTCTTACAAAAGCTTTCCTCATATGCCACTCAATGTTCATACCTCCTTCCATAAGGATAATTATCAATGAATTAAGACGCCAACATTCTCTTCGCACTTTTCGATTACAAGAGAATGAATACTTCATTTTTCTTCCGTGATTTTCAAACAGCTCGAACTCACATCGTCTCAAATAATAGCAAATCAACTTTACCGAGATAACTGCTAAAAATTATGAAGATTCTGTAGGTGAATACATTATCAGCAGGTTATAATCTATTTCGCCAGTGAAAACGTTATAAATCCCTTATCATGCTCAATAGGTAAAAAACAACTCAAGTTACAAAATAAGCTATTCAAGACTTCTTGGTGGCTCGTAATAGATTTCCTTAGAAAATTCCTTTAAAAAATGTTCACCAGCATTGTTGAAGAGCCATTTTCATATACGACCCAGTACATATTATATTCTATGGGCCTCATAAAAATAACCAATGCTTTTATTCCACGTAGGTTGTAAGATCTTAAAGGCTAATGGATCCCACCATATCTCACTCTTATTTTACCGCTAACTTCTTCTTTTATTTTAATTCATACATTCTCGCCCTCAATTTTCAGGATCCACCACGAACGAGCAATTGCGTTCAAGACATTTTGTACGAAAGAAATAATAAGCGGCTATATTCCTTGAATTTTCAGTATTTATCAGCGCATCATCTGATAAAAAATCGTTATCTATTCGTAAATCGCTAACACCTCATTAAAAGTAATGAAATAATAACAATTTTTCATTAATTAAATTTGTTCACAGACAGTAATGAAGTATCAAATGTACTTTATAACTAAACATAAATTTCAGGCGAAGGTATTCTCATGACACCGATTTGCGTGAGCCGCGACCCATTGTAAACACCAAAGCAAGAGTTTAATTACTTTCTGACAGTTAATTTAATTTTTATTTCTTGTAACATGTCCGTTACAATCTTAATGAAAGGCTAATGGTTATTATATCCTCGATATATGCCTCTCTGGAGTTGCCGTAACAGAAAAATATATTGCCTCCACCATAGAGTTTTTCACATAAAACATTTGGACAGTACTGTTTGTAATTACACCACATCACGCTACGTTTACATAAAAGAAGAATGGCGCTTAATAACTATGAATTCATGGAAAAGGCTAAAATTAAGGAGGATTTTCTCGCCAAATATTTCGAGGCCTGAAGAAATCTTCTAGCCAGTAGTAGATGTACAGAAAATCTCAATTCTGACGATGGAATTTTCAACTTTCATAATTTAATCTAAAGACACTCATAGCCATTCTTGTGTCGTAGGAAAATATCAAATAAAAAACTCATAAAATATTGCACTTTTACCCACAATTCCTTCGTCAAAGTTCAATTAAGCCTTTCATGACGTTCATACAGTATGTTACCAATTCTAGGGCACAATGATCAATATTCTTTTTATTCTGTAAAATTTGATACCCATAGATTCGATTGATGGAGTATTAGTGAGAACCACAAGCTGCGTTTTGATACAAAACGCAGCTTGAATGAATATGAATAAAACTTCTCTTATCCATAATCCCATGATTTAGCAGCTACCATCGGTCTGAAAAAACGTTAAAACGTAGCGAAGACTCCGAAGCGATTTTATTACCATGGCATCAAGTAGCATTGAAATGATAACGATTAATGTAGAAATATTTTTTTTTTATTCCTCCGGTAGGCTATTAATTGGGTCTCATGTGCCTTCACACAATCAAAGTGTATCAAACAAACAAACCCGACCTGAATCAATAATTTTCCAACAAATATCTTTAATAAGTACTGATTATTACGTAACAGGAAACTGTAAATCGCAACCATCTATAAAAATCATCAAGAATATATATCTTAGCTTGAGCATAAACAATTCAAAATTAATCGTGGTAAATTATTAGTACCTGTGTCTCGGCATATAAGCAGTTTTTGGTGCTAAACTAATTATTTTCTTCTTTGATTAAGTGAAGTTGAAATTTCATTCCATGGTTTACAAAAAAATCAGGTAATTTCAGCTTCTTCGGCAAACTAACTTGTTTTGAAGGGGACAATGGATAGGACTTCTTTCTCATGATGTAACATGAAAATAATGCGTTAAACTGATGGTTATTTTATTCTGTGTTAGCTTTTCCTGGAATATCTGGATTCGATCTCGGATGACGGAATTTTGAAATACATTATAATTAAGTGATACAGCAGGGATCTGATAGACCCAAGGTGATGTAACTATTCCAGGTATAAAAATAACCGTGACATTTACCTATGCACTGCTTACCTATAATATTTCTAAAATGTGTAATTTTGACCAAAATATTATCTCACTTGATATTCATTTAAGAAAGAGAGCAATGCGGTGTAATTAATCCGCCACATGTGGATAAAGAGAAAAAAGGGAGACATCTACGAAGAAAAATCCATTCCCTTAGAATATTATAATTAGTAATCTTTCACAAATATGTAAAATTCTCATCAAAAATCTTAAAAATAAAATTCGGAATCCATCAATAGGGTAAAAGCGCCACAAAAAAACTTAGAAAACACGGCTATTTAAATAAAGGAGAAGTCGATAACTCACTCTTGTTTCAACTCAAAGGTTGGTTTGAGGGTGGAACTCACCCAAACTAACAATAAGTCACAGGCGTGTGGTACCACACATTCAAGGTAGGGAATCCAGCTCCTTTCACTGGTCCGTCTCGCAATTCTAAGAACTTTGTTGATTTATCAGAATAGATAGCCAAGTGTAACTCACACAAATTTTCACACATTTGTCTGGAAACTTAACAACACCAAGGATAATTTAACTATGCTGACAACTACTAAATTAAATCAACTGTCATTGAAACTTAATTGCTTTGGGTATGTCGTTGGTGACGTCCACGGCAAGGTCGATAAATATGATGAGTCTCACTCGGTGATGAGGCCAAAACCCTTGCACTCGAGCGGTACAAAGTTTGGCCCCGGCTGAGTGTTCATTATAATATCCTCGGATGATATCCTGGAGTTCGGGCTGCCCAAAGAGAGAGAGAGAGCCTCGAGTTTCGTCAGCACAACGTGGATGAAGAGGAGGCATGGTCCACGAATATGAAAGATGAGAGGCACACCGGAAAGGCTCGAGTGATAGCACGAAGACTCGCGGCTATCCAGGTATATGGCATATGCGGACCGCTTTTACTCCCGTTTGTTTTGCTGAGAGCTGCCAGCATCCGAGCTCTATCCAGAAAGCGTAGGCCTGGAGAGCGGAAGCTACGAATTAGCTCAACCTTGACCTTCACCACGAAAAAACCTCTCTTCCCTCAATACTCAGAGAGAGAGAGAAAAAAATTACACAGGATATAACTCCGAACCGCTGCAAATATTCCGAACGCTCTTTTTTCGCGGAAACCGTCGGGCGATCTGAGATTGATATTGGCGAAAGAGAGACTTCGTCAAAACAAACTCGAACATTGACTTAATGTTTTACCTTTGGGGAGCAAGAACTTTCTTCTGCCTTGTAAGTGAATCACAATCTAAACAACAAAGAATGGAAATCTTTGGAATTTGCATCGTCGTCGATAAGAGAGAACTTTCGTGTATTATATTCTTTTTTTTATTTTTCCCGAAAAATTGTGCCGTCTTCTGCATTGAATTAACGAGTTGAAGCCACAGAATTTTTGCAAGCGTGTCGGCTCAAATTCGACGAATATTTCCCCTATTTCGAGGAATTATTTGAAACTTTCAAGGTCATGACGCCAAAGGCCTGCTAGGGAATATCACACCAGGAATGATAAGAAATTCCAAATAAATCATCGAAGATGGTAAATAATTACGAAATAAAAGTCATTGAAATATTAAATAGCTATCCGAGAGGTATTTGAAAATATTTGGTATTTCGAGTGATGAAAGTAGATCTCATTAGTCGTCCATGGTATCAAAAATTAGACATCCTTGGCCGTCCTTAACCCACTATTTATATCAATGCTATACATGCCATTATTGACACCAATACTCAACTGTTGAAAGTATAATTGTTACTCTAATGACAATAAGCCTCGAATAAATAAATTTTTTAAGTCGATAAAGTTTGCCCATGCTAAAGTAAAATAATCTTTTGAAGTTTTGCGTCCGAACGAAGTTTGAAAAAACAGGATATTTTACAGCATGAAGACTGACTTCAAATTTTCATTTATCTTATATTTTAAATAATTCTTGGAAAGAATATATTTTAATTTATTTTTTTGCAAAAAAATATATTCTTTACATATATTCTTTACCAAAATGAATTAAAACCTAACCTGACCAATAGGTATCAATTTTGTACATAAATACAAGAAAACAAGAACTAAATAGTAAGTGAGAAAAAATCCATAGGACATAAAGAGTTCCAACCCAGGCTCAGATGAGCCTTTTATAAACGAATTCCCATAAATGCAAGGGAAATACGGTAATTCCACGCGACGAGACACGACAAGGAATTCCAAGAATATAACCTTCACATCTGGGAAGTTCGGAGCACAACGCATCAACACATACTCCCGATGACAATTCAAAGCCGCGGAGACAAAATAAACATCCCGATAAAAAGTCACGTCATCACGTAATAGTAATTATTTCACTTCATAAAACACGAAAGTATTCGCAGATGCAGCCGACGCAATGAAAAAATCTGCAAACAACTGCTGCTAGCCAGAATAACCCATCATCACACCTCGCTGCGGTCCCATCGACAGGATTCAACCACATTCACCTATCGAAGATGTAGAATAATAAAGAACGTTTTCATTCCATAAAAAATATATAAAAAATTCCGGAGGTAAACACCCGATTTCTTTCCAGACGAGGCTGTTCTCCTTTCCATCTTTGAAAAGTTCGAAAAGAAAATATATACTATTTTTCAAAGAGAAAAGAAATTCTAGCAATACTAACCTTAAAAAAACAGCGCCACAAAATGCTGAAGAAATTATCGTTCCCTTCGATTAACAAACGTCCACGGAAGTTTCCTATATAATATATTATTTTTTTGTATATGAAGCGGAGGAATATATTCGCGAAATTGTTTACGGGGCTATCTCACGAGGAGACTCAGAGGGCGGGCATATAGCGTCCTGCCACATGTCAAACGCAACCACTGCCTAAGCAGAGACTGAGGGAACATCGAGTCAGCCTGGGTTAGGTGGGGGGAGGCCTGGAGGAGAGATAAGAGGGGAGGGAGGAGAGGAGGTGGGGGAAGAGGAGAGGGGTGGGAGACGATCCGAGGCGGAAATAGCCGATGGTAGGGGAAGGAGGTGAGGTGAGGGAGGAGTGGGGGGTGGGGAGGATTCCTCCTTCCCCGCCGTATTCCCTATTCTGGTAACCCGCGAACCCTTTCTCCAGTGTTACTTGTTTCTCCTACCCGGTCCTCATCGCAATCCTTGCCTTTCCCCCACCAAAACAGAACACGAACCAAGAGTTGGGGACAACGCGCAGGCGCGTTCAGCACGCTTCTCGATTATTTTAACGGGTTTAAAAAAATAAATAGGTTATTTAATTCTTGTAGGAAAAGCTCATCGTAGAAATTTCAAAGAACACGTGAAATACACTAAGAGTAAATGGGAAACGTGAGATGACGATATTTTAACTCAAGGTTTTATAGCGTGCCTAATGAGTGAGCGCCTCAATAAAAACGATTGCTTGCGAGTAGGTCAGCCATAGGGTATCGGGTTGGTGTGGTACTAGAGTGTTGGCTTCCCACCCCATGGAGTCGGGTTCAAATCCCGGCGGTGATAGAGAATTTTCAATGACCGATCCCTGCCACGATGTTTTGTGGAGAACATTTGAAGTGCTAAACTTCTTCCGTCGGTTGGGAATTTAAGCCGTGGTCCCCTCAGAGCCTTTCGTTTATTGCAGGCTGATGCTGACGCCGGGTTTCTCTCCATCCTTCCTTCCATACCCTTCCCTTATGGCGCAAATGGCCTCAATTTTCGGTCGCCACTTCTAAATGCCATCACCAGTACCATGTAGGCTTGACAAGTTGGCCAGTATTTCACAATAGGCGGTGATTTTTAAATACTCTCTCACCACTTTCTCAATCCATCCCTTGAATTATTAAGCCTGTATTTTGTCTAATACCACTTTCTTGAACTCGGTGTTACGAAGTCAGCTATGATTTTAGATACTTTCTATAAAGGCCGTTTTACACGGGGCACGGAATTGCGCAGGTTAGAGCTGCATTAATTTCTAAAATGGCGTGGAATTGCGCGAATGCATGATAGAAATCAGAACAGGGGCTATTTTGCCGTCTCGCATCCACGCATTCTCGCATGTGTTCTAGCAATTCACCGCTTTACACGACGCAATTTTGATTGCGCCTTCGCAAGTACGTCAGATTGCGCAATTCCGTGTACTGTGTAAAACGGCCTTAAGAAATCAATTTATTTTGGCGTGACTTGGTGGAACGATGAGGTATTAATGGTGAAGCAAAAAACCCAGTACTGTTCCACAAACCTTTTGTTGCGTAATATAGCGTCATATCGCGGCTATAGTCTTGATAATGACGCTATAGCCGTCGAAACTAGTCGATAGAAAATAAAACATTGCGGAGCAGTAACAAGTTTTTGCTTCAACATGAACCCTCTATAAGGTTATTCGGGTTCAAAACTGTCGGGTAACGACTCGATGTCTTCCTAAAGTAAAGATACCCTAATGGCACATCACCTCAAGGTGAGTAAACAGTGAGAACTGGAGTCATGCGAGGCTACGAAATCAATACCTACTGAAACTGAATTTTGTAAAATTGGTCAGAGGGAAAAGGATCAAATTAGCACAGAATTATCAAATTACTAAGTTACGAACGAAAATTTCAAAATACACATTGAAAATAAGCGCAGTGATATTTTAATGGCGCAAATCCATTTCCACTCCGGTAACTTGCAGCAAAATTTCTTACAAATAAATGTCACTCCTTCGATCGATGAAAGTCGCTGAACGTTAGTTACTGTCAGAATAACGAGGCAAAATTGATTACGCATACGTAGTCAATATACCGATTTAGCCACTAATTAGAATTCCCAGCGATTTATCCGAACTGTTCTGGTTATTCATAAACGAAATAGCAACTGGAACGCCAAAAATATAGGCATTAAAAAATTAAATTTAGCAGCAACACTGTAACGCTGCTCCATCCACTGACTGAGGCTCCAAATGAAATTCATCAAGCATTCAACTTCTCTCGCATTGACGCCACCGCCTATTTTTGAAAGCGAAATGCACATATGTTATAACTTAAGCACAAATGCTTTCACGCATCTCAAATAACACTTTTTATGGTGCACTCAAAATTAAAAAAGCATTGAAATATTACTTACATGTGATGGAAAAAATCATTTCGCGTGTCAGGTTGGTGTGGTGGCTAGAGTGTTGGCTTCCCACCCTGTGGGCTCGGGTTCAAATCCCGTCGGTGGCAGAGAATTTTAAGAGACTGCCCGATCCCTGCTTGAATGTTGTGTGGAGTTCATTTCTAGGACAACACTCCGTCCGTCGTATGGGACGTTAAGCTCTGGTCCCCTTAGCGCCTTTCGTTAAGAGCCCTAATGCCGACGCCGGGTTTCTCTCCACCCTTACTTACCTACCCTTCCCTCATGGCGCAAATGACCTCAGCTGTCGGTCGCCTCCTTGAAATACCATACCATACCAAAAATCCTTTCGATGCTTCATTAGTTGTTCAAACCTTATCTTTCTTCGACTGAATGATTTGAAGGTATGGATTGTAGCTTAAGCATCGCGTGCTTGAGGCCAACCGCTAGCTTCAAAAACAAACGGTGTATATCCTCGAGGCAATACTGCGGTACGTACCGAAAAAGTACAAAAGGAAAATGCAAGCGAGAGAATATCCGACATTCCATCTAAAACAAAAATTGACGTGCCCCCGCTGGAAATAGACTGAAGTTGTGAGGGGCGCGGGGAAATGTCAAAGATAAAAAAAACGCCTTTCGTTTGAGATTGAAATAGATCGCGAACAATACGGGTCATGGCCATAGTTTCCAATTCTATGATTGATTGACAAGGGACAATCCGCGCCATACTGCTAGATTCAGAAAAAAGAGATGTCGCTTTACACGTGCCCTATTTTCAATGAGAGGACCACGATCATCACGCGCGTTCGAAGACGAAATAGACGCATTGGGAAACATATTTCGCCGACAAAACTCGATTCTCTTCGAGTTAAATGGAGTTGTTTTAGTCGAGTTACGTACATTGCTCGTCATTTGCTTTACACAAATCGGGAAACTGTCCGTTCTTCCGTCCATTACTGCCTTCCAACCTAACAATCACCCACGCTTAACGATAACAAACTTCCTACGGTTGCTATAGATTATTTACTGAACACTTCGTTTCAATTCTCTCACCTCCTCGACTGCTTACGACGGCGTGTATAGATTGTGCGATGATCCGAGAGTTGCAATGAAATTTTGACGTCCCCGTGAAACCAAAGTGACGTCCGGATCATAATCCAGTGGTTTGGCGATCCCTCATGGTATCGGACAGGTAATGAAAATGAGGAAGACTTGAGAAAATGCTTGGAAATGAAACCGAATAGGCTCAAATCGGGTATGATTCGATTTCACCTACGGAACGGGATGCTTCCATACGGAAACATCCGACTCTGCAGGATTTGTATTCGAATCAAACCATCAAGCGATAATTTTAGGATTACATAATACATTTCCCCATGCGATCCAATCCACCCCATCTTCTCGTCTCGAAGTCTCGAGGTCAAGAATTCAATGCCCATTTTGTTATGTTTATATTTAAATAATTCAATTTTTATAATATATTTAAATAATTCAATTTTTTGGTGATAATATCTTCAATAAATAATTCTGTAGAAGCGTTTTCTTTCCAGGAAATTTGGATAAGCCAGATTCGAAATGAAACTTCAAAAAGATAATCCTAGTCATTCAGGTTATTAAAAGCTTGTAAGGAAATCGAGTCATCGATTTTTATATTTATTCAATTAATCTTGAGGAAGACATGTACTACATAACTATCTAGTCCATAGGTAAACTCTTTATAACTTACCATTGTTAAGGAGATATGCGTATTCCTACGTTGAATAATGCATTACATACAACCAAACATATTCAACAAAATTCCATAGAATGTACTATAGTTCGCTCACTATGCTACATATTTACAGCAAAATAATCTTGATATATGTTATAAAAATTATTTCAAGTGTAAATAAATGCAAAATTATTTCACGTGCTTTAAGAAAGCACATTTGCCATTTAATTATATTGATTTCAAAGAACATCACTTAGCAACATAATTCGTAACAAGGGCATAAAAATGATATGTGATGTTACCACATGTGTAATGTAACTCCAGACATTACGAGTAATTCGAGGCAAAACTTGTTGCTATTCTCTCAGCCTACTCCGCCAATTCTCTTTCGAATTTGATTCCTCCTTCCAATTTGATCCCACTCCCGTGAAATGCCGGAGACGATTTCGAATTTGATGGAATTACACGAGTAGTGGATTCTACCTTTTATTTTCGAGCGAATGTCGTTACTGTTCGGACGATGGCGACTTTGGTTGGAGCGAAATTACCATTCGTGACGGACTGTGGGATTGACAGCGAAGTCGGCTAAAAATGAAATGGGAGAATGGTGGTTTCCGACAAAACGAACTCCGAGCACGGGGAAGTTCGTAAACAAGTCTTTCCGCGTCCGTTACGCCGTCATTCGCGAGTCCATTATTTTTTTTCCTAAGGATTAAAAACGGAAAGGGATACGTGGGACCGAAAATATTTCTGAATCATCACTTTCGGTTGCAAAAATTTTCAATTTAAATGTGCAGGATATACAAAAATTGGTCTTAAATGCATTCACTAAGTGCTACAACACGAAGATTTCCCGGTTGTTTGTTTGGATACGCACAATAGGGGAGACTTTTTGGGTTGCAAAAATAATATAAGGGCAAAATTATGCCTTACGTCAAGCCATAAAATTGGAGAATAAAGTTGCTTGGACAAGGAATAAAATGCAGCCGATCTCCAAAAATTGATGGATGAAATAAAAAGGATTCGAGGAAGAGAAGCGGCTTCATACGTCAGGATGTGTAGACAGGAAGAAGAGAGAGAGAGAGGTGTTTTTACGCATAAGCATAAACGCATAATAATAGTAATGTGGATTTTCTCCATCACTGTTTACATTATTCAAGTACAAATTATTCAGAGCTTTAGGCAGGCTTAAAGGTACAAGCGCCTGTATAGAGACTGTCTTCCGTGAATAAATAGATACCATTGTTGGTGTTGCTATACAAAAATTGAAATTTTCCGCACATAAATATATGTACACAAATAAGAACAACTTCTTTTATGTCAGTTTGTGAACAAAGCAAGAATACATCTTTATTTGACATAAATCAAGCTATATTATAATATAACTTATCAATTATTATGTTAAATTACTGTCTCTGATAATTTTTATTAACACGCATCGAGAAGGATGTTTATCTCTTGCTTTCAGGCTGAGTTTTAAAACTAACGAGAAAGGTACACGTGATAAAATATATGTTCATTGCGGGAGACGATTCCGAATTCGATGAAATTACACGAGTAGCAGATTCTTTTTATTTTCGAGGGAATGTTGTTACTGTTCAGACGATTGCGACTTTGCTTAGAGGGAAATCACCGTTCGTGACGGACTGTGGGACTGACAGCGAATTCGGCTGAAAATGAAATTTATTTAAGATACGTTAAGACTCGTACAAAAAAAGCGGACTGTTATGACGTAATTGACTCAATGAATGAAGCGAAATGTCCCACCAAAGCTCATTTGTGCATTTTCATGAGATAGATTTTCGGGTTTTCTCCCCCGAGAATTTATAAATAAGGAAATCGCATCAAATAAGGACATTTTGAAGTCTAAGTGAAACTTTCCTATTTGCTAACACTCGGAAAAGAACCAGAGCGACAAGTTCTACCAAACCATTGAATGCAGGTGCAAGCCCATTTTTTAACCTATCTTCCCTCCGGAAATAATTACTAATCAAATCACCTGGAAGAAAATACAGCGTTATTATTACATCAAAATGTTAAATTAGTGTAACTTATAAATTTTAATAACGCGCCTTATTGAACAAAAAATATTCTCTGTCGAGGAGGAAAAAGAATTCGATAATCAACAATTGAGGAAATTAAGGGAAGAAATACAATTGAATGGTAGAATGAAAATTTTGTCACTGAAAATCAGGACTGGGAGGAAGAGAAAAGTCACTGAAGATTCCTCAAACAATGGCTGCATTAGACATTACAAAATCATGCGCGGAATGCCTCAGAAACATACATACTACGGCCTCCTTTTCCTTGATTTCACCATAGGATAGCGTGAAGTTGTATTAAGATAAATCAGCGCGTACCGGATGAAATTCACGGGCTCTCAAGGAACACTCAATTACTAAGAAAAGAAAAACAATAATATATTAGGAACTTCATTTAGTTCAACGTAATGTATAAATATAAAGCAGGTAGTACTGAATGAATTTCGCGAAATTTCAAGGACCCCTGAATCACCAATAAAATACAAATTAGGAAAAATGAGGAACTTCATCAAGTTCAACATATCATGTGATGATTCTAATTGATTTTTGCCAATGAGAGCGCAACGAATTGAAGGAGAACTAGGAAAGTATCATCGCTATAACGAGCCAATTGAAAATAAAAATTTTGCTCTACCTCTCATGGACGCAATATCCATTACAAATTACGTTTAAATTAAAATATATCTATATATATAAAAGAAAGTCGAAAATCGTGTTAGTTAGAACACTTATAACTCGAGAACGGCTGCACCGATTTCAATGAGATTTGGTTCTTTGGATTCGTCTCAGGCGGGGTTAACATATAGGCCATTAAAAAAAGGATAATTTCACAAAAAAAATTCATCTCTTTCCTATGGACATGCTTTTAGGAGTTATAGTAACACAACAATTGATAAGTCGGTCAAAACTACAAATTAAATAATTTGTTTTGTTTTTACCACTTTAATAACTGAATTTAGTAACAATATAACATTTTAATTACTAAATATATTCAAAATATTAATTAAATTGAAATTACATTTAAAAAATTTAATTCGAGCTAATTGTAAGCCCAGCCGTGGCCCAGCTCGAGTTGACACTTCACTACCGTGTTTGTAAACAAATCTCCAAGCAATTGTTGACAAACGGTAATGTCCGTGTTCTGGTCGAGGAATCGAGTAGTTTTAACTCATTTCCTTTGATGATTGCAAATTAGTTTCAGCGGAAGGTAAGCTCATCAACAAAGAGTTCCAGAATATGATTGATCACCAAAAGAATCAGAGATGGTTGATTTAGCGAGCAAGAACGAAGATGTGGATGACTAAAACGAGGTAAATTCAAATAGTTCGTACTCTGCATGGATTCGAATCTTTTAAATGTGTAACAAACGAAGACGAAATCACCAACTATCTATCTGAATATTTTAAGTCCTTGGACGTACCTGGCTTACCAAGGCACGATTTACAGAAAAATGTAGTTTCTGTGCTCATGATCTTTCGAAGCCTAAACCAACCATAACTATCCAACGGAACGTGTTTGATCATTAAATAAATTGGTGATGAATGTGATTCACGCAACTTTACTCAAAGGAAAATTCAAAGGTTAGGAAGTCCTCATTCCGTAGATTCCATGATCTCAACTCATATGCCCTTTTGAGATTAAACGTATTCAATTTACAATTCGTGTTGCATTCGTGATAACGATTAAAAAATCGCATGGTCTTTCTTTCAGTTTTTGTGTTGTTTGTGCTCATGTGCTAATGAAAACCCATGATTTTCTCATGGTCAATTTAGCGTGCTATGTTCACGAGTCGATAAACCATCCTCTGTATTTCATCCTACGCTTCAAGTGCGTAGCTAGGATAGGGGGTTTTGGGCGCAGCTAATACCACGGGTCTGTAGGGTATAGAAAACTCGCGAAGGTAAGCGGGAAGTGTGGGGGCACTTCCCCCAGACATTTTTTAAGATAAATGGCTCAAAATAGTGGGTTTTGTGGCTGTGTGAATAGTTAAATATGTTTTGTTTGTTAGTCATCCGTCCCCCTAATATTAATAACAAAATCTTTCATTAAAAAATTCTCTAAGCTCTTGGGGGGGGTTTATCCCCCAAAACCTCCTATCGCTGCGTCACTGCTTTGCTTCGCTATATTTATTTAGCTTCATCCGCTTCATCTTGCGCCTGATAACAAAACAAAAACTGTTGTTTCTCAGAAGGTGCTTGACGCAAGACATTAAACCCGAATGTGTAGGGCTCACCGTGGTGCGTTTACGCATGCAGTACATTTACGCAGTGCATTTTTTCCAAACAGAGATACTAAAACTGGCGCGCCTTAAAACATTTAATGCGAATGCTGCTTCATAGGGTCTTTTCTTGCATGATTTTGAGCATCAGTCAAGCGTCGGTCTGGGGTCGTGTCAACCTGCCCCCTGAATGGGCCAAGTGTATGCAACAGACTTGGACCTAAAAACATTTTTTTACAGCTAATAACGCAAATAGCCAACAACTGAATGCGTATAATTTTTATTCCATGAACTGTTTTATTAAACCACAATGCCCAAAATTTCTTAAGCTAAAACGTAAGAAAATTTGTTGAAAAAAATCCGCGTAAACGTTTTCCGATTCACACTATGAAGATTCAATAAAGAAAATGTCTTTCTGACAAGCAATTTTGGTACTCATTTACGTATTTTTATGTAATTTGTATGCTTATTTTATTATAATAAATTAAACATGATTAAAAACGATACAGCCGCTCTTGATTTATAAATGGTGTAAGTAAACTGTAAGTTCATTGATTGTTAGGCGGTACGAAGTTCGCCGGGTCAGCTAGTATATATATAAATCCAACCCTCCTCTTGAAAGTTGGTTCAAGGCATCTCCGGCAGATCAGAAATCTAAAAATCAAGCCAATTTCATCCGAAACAAAATACGGGAAACCATTCATGTAGGAGAATGGCGATGGAAAACGAGTAGGTATACACGTCGGCGCTGGGAAAGCATGGCACCTTTAATTCCACGAAAATTAATCAACGGATGGCGGAATGAATGACGAAGCTTTTAGCGCAAAGAAAGCAAGAAACAATACCGGAGACGGTTTAATTCGTCAACCGGGGATCATTTAAGCCACAAAGGCACCACACTTCAACAAGAACTTCAACCTTAAGTGAGAATAATCCCCCGATCCGTTAAACGTGAGAGTTATCACACACGAAAGGCAATATTACAGAAGACAATCCTTTCCCGTCATTAATAAAAACATTCGCTGATACGGTATAAACAACGAATACGAGTAGGTAGGCTGCAAGGGTCCACCAAAAAATAAATTTTCCAACACGAAATCGATAGGGGATGTATGTAAGCAAGCAATATATCTCTCTCCATGATCGTATTCAATATTATTCATTCGGTGGGATGACAGTCAGAATTGAGTGCAAGTCCAATGAGAACCGTAGTCACACAGGTAATTAAGGCTTAAGGCAGATATCGGCTTCAGTGACGCTTTTGCGTGACCCCGTTACTGCGTGACTGGGCGTTAGCCGACAGTTGGTCGCAATCAATTAGATTCATTCCATTAGTTCAACACGTCATCTTATCATTTGAGTATTTTTATTGAATATAGCCAGGACATTTTTCTAAAATAACGCACATTAATTAAAACATGAGTTTTTCCGCGCACCAATAGCTATTGTGATAAGTGGCAATATATAGCTAAAAGGTGTCGGTATATTGCGGAAATATTCTTTTCCTCTCCCGTCCGGTATTTTTTTAGAATCGATGACAAATCATATATTCACCACCGCAATAGCAAACCAATATCTAAGAGTATTCCAAATTAAACAAAGCCATTTAGAATCTGAATTAATTAACGCGGTATCATTAACATATCTAAAGGCCTACTATGGGATCTTATCATATAATTAGAGAGACATTCAATGTATCCCTGAGTATCACATGAGAACAGCATTATAATTCTATCGTCAACATTAAAGTCAATGCGTCTTGTATCACTCCGGGAAAATAGGGAATATATGCTGAACAGTGTACATAAATCTACTTGAATAATTATTGTTTCCTATTCCAGTAAAAATAGGTAGTTGGTCTCTAGCAGAATGGATCAACAAAATTATCTCTCGATTGTATGAAGCATTTTTTCCCTTTACTGAGAACTATCAAATTTAAAAATCTAATAAAACACGAACATAAAAAATTTAAATTAAACACGCAATCAACGTCAAAGCACTCGACAGTGGAACTCATCAGAATATTAGTAGAACGGTCAAAGGTTTATTCACGACCTCAACTAATCATTAGGCAAGCACTAGAGATTAACTGACTTTATAGTGGCTCATCTGCATGTCTTTCTCCTATGTATTTAATGAATTATGACATGAAGCTGATGGATTTCCTTAAAGATTTTAGAATATGAATACATTTTAGGTCAACAATATACTTTAAAGAGAGAGAGTACCAGAGCAAGGTACCCAAAGCTCACCATAAGCCGACGTTTCGGTGTATTACGGACATTAAAATTTGTGCTTGTGGTTTCTGGAGTAAAACGCCACCTAAAATGGTGAACTCTGAACAACAACGAATATTCCGTCATCCCCAACCTTCCTAGCAGCACTGAAGCAAGAATCCGCCGGCTTTCGACGTCCCATAATGATTTTGGGGCTTACAATGTGGACCAAGTGGAAAAATTCCGCCGACGATAATTTGCCTTGACCAGGACAGAAAGCCCGAATATCCAGAAAAACGCGACATGTTTTACACCACTTAAGATTCTTACGCAGGCACCTTTTTCGTCTGAAATTTTGGACATCCTAGTTCGAACTCTAGACAGGACAAATGAGTTTCCCTCCGTTGAACCTTCGCACTTTTACGTGCATTTGCGGAAGACTTTTGAAAGGTACGCCGCTATGCGCTGGCCATGTCCCCGGTTATTTCCTAAAATGAGGTACTAATTTTGGCCACAGCTTTTGGTTACTGCGCGGCCTCTAGTACACACCATGGGGAATAAACACTAGAGCCCTAGTCCGTTCTACAGGAGCTTGATTTATGCTGCATTTTTGGTCGCTTTAATCGATTTCCAGCAATGTCCGCAACGCGGCGATTAGGGCATTTATTACCATCACTTTCGGTTGCAAAAAGTTTCAATTTAAATGCGCAGGAGATACAGAAATTGGTCCTAAATGCATTCACTAAGTGCTACAACACGAAGATTTCTCGGTTGTTTGCTTGGATACGCACAATAGGGGAGACTTCTTGGGTTGCAAAAATAATATAAGGGCAAAATCATGCCTTATGTCACGCCATAAAATTGGATAATGAAGTTGCTTGGACACGGGATAAAATGCAGCCGATCTCCAAAAATTGATGGATGAAATAAAAAGGATTCGAGGAAGAGAAGCGGCTTCATACGTCAGGATGTGTTGACAGGAAAAAGAGAGAGAGGTTTTTTCACGCATAAGCATAAACGCATAATAATAGTAATGTGTATTTACTCCATAACTGTTTACATTACTCAAGTACAACTTATTCAGAGCATTAGGCAGGCTTAAAGGTACAAGCGCCTGTATAGAGATTGCCTTCCGTGAATATATAGATACCATTGTTGGTGTTGTTATACAAATATTGAAATTTTCCGAACATAGAAATATGTACGCAAATAAGAACAATTTCTTGTATGTCAGTTTGTGAACAAAGCAAGAATACATCTTTATTTAACATACATCAAGCTATATTACATTATCACATATCAATTATTATGTTAAGTTAAGTCATTTATTACCATTGTTTGAAATTGAGTGCATGCACATGCGAGGAAAAGCATTACACATTTAAAATACGATATATCATGCTACCTCGGCTGTTAATTTCAGTAACTAGCCCTTATTATAGTATATTTACCTACCAATGAAATTCGGATCGCTAAATCCCCGTCGCCAGGAGTGGCAACTTTTGCAAACCCATTTAAATACAAGGTGGGTGAGAGCATATTTATTGGCCGACTAAAGACTCTTTACTGTAAGATTCGTGATAGTTGCACTGAAGTTCCTCCACAGAAAGGCCTCACCCGTGTGCGATTTTTTTAACGGACCTGCCGCGCGGTCAGTGATCTTCCTTTTTTTCCAAGCAACAGCTGAGAGAGCTCCGAACTCCGGGGGCGCATTCGGGGTTCGTGTCCTTGTCAGAGACACGGCAAAGGTGAGACGTAAAAGAAATCGATATGTGGTACATGCAAGGGAAAGGAAGGAGTAAAGAGAGAAAGAGAGAGGGAGAGAGAGAGAGAGGTGAGGAAGAAAAGAGAGGGTGAATTCGAAAAGAACCCGTCGGAGCGTGATGGGTGGCGCGAGTTCGCAGACAGAGGGACAGCCACGTCGGAATGGAGAGAGAGAGAGAGAACCAGTCCATACTTCCATCACACCCACTCTCCCTCCTCTGTTTATTATCCCGACAGCCCTTCCCCCAGCCAACAGTCTCAGCGGCCGCTCCACGCCTTGGGAGAATGCATACCTCCCTCCCGGCCGGTCTGTTTTGGGTGACTGGCTACTCGCGTAAAACTTGGGCTATCGCCTTGAAATTTTCAACATAAGCAAATAGGGTGGTTTCGCATTTTTTTTTATTGTCTAAATCGAAAGATTCTCGAAATCATCATGGGCGCCAAAGATTACTCCTGGAGTACATATTTCACGCTTTTGTAATTTTAAACGACTATATCTATTTTTGCGCTTTAATGAAAAGTGAAAATTTTCAAGCCCGCGAAAACGCGACGGCTAAGTATGAATGCTGGGAAAAGCTCGTGTGGTGTTTGGCTGCTGCTGTGCGAGGCTACCTGGGTGCGAGGCTAGGAACCCCGCCACGATGCAGGCTGCTTGCTGCCGAGCATGGCAGTAGCGCTTGCAGGTAGCGCTTGGCTTAAATAAGGATTATTAATACCCTATCAAACGAAGTTAACTTTCCGACTATAGGCAATTTTGATAGGTGATTAGTAAGAAATTTTTCCCTGAGCTCTGTGCCTTATGCATGCATGCATTAGTAAGCTCAGACGATGTAAAACTCCTATCTACTCGTATAGAAACTAGGTCCCTGTGAGGTCACGTGGAGTGGCATCGCATGGGCGCCAATCTCGCCTTTTTCAAATGAGATTAAAAAGTGGCCTTTAACATTCCTCTAAACTGATATTTCTAAAACCAAACTGTTTGTATATTATGAATACACTAATGGTGGGTAACGAATCGCAATCAATGCCTTTCGTTTTCTTTGATGAAGGAAACTACCCTATTGGTTCGCCGCAGGGGTTTATATTTTTTTCATAAGTACGTTCAATCAAGATAGAGGGCGTGGTCCCTTTTATTGAATGACTGAATAAATGGATTTTATAATGTTTTCAAATGATTTTCTATTACGCCACACTATGAATCATTTATGAAGATGAAAATTTCAATTATATCCTGACAGCTAATGTAGCATATTTTCTTGAAAATGGGTTATATTAATAGAACTTACGAATGTGACAAATAAAACTCATTTCATTCGGTAGTTAAGGCTTATATAGAATATTTCCTCAGACTAGATTGAGTGCTGAACAATCAAATGAGCATATATTTCGTTTCCTATCCTTTTATTACATTAACGTTTACTATAGTTGGGAAATATACTCACAAAAGAATACGTCCGACGGATATAGCTAACAGTAATATAAATGTTGAGCAAGATAATTTAAGCATATGTTTGAATATTTTCAATAACGACCTGGAAGAATCAGTGAAAAAACACGAAAGAAACGTTTGCATTTTCACTGATGTAGCTTTTTTCAATGAACGACTTAATATCCACTTTTTCATTCGACCTTGAATGACCAATTTTTGCAGTATCAACTACACAGCTTACAATATGGTACGATGAGTGTAAAAGTACGTTGGAAAACTCGGGAAAACGTTGATTTTAAAGTCAATATTTCCACAATTTCAGCTCTAAAATGAAATTGTCTCATAAATACTGTACAAATTCATCTTTATCTTAAAATATACTTAAAAGCTTAAGTGTTCTATCACGCATTTATCCAGTAATTAAACCCAAAAGTTAGTTTGGGTAGGTGAGGGTAGCGCGCTGGTAGTGACAGTGGCAGAGCCCGAAGGAAAATCGTACTTTCATTGCATAGCAAGAGCTCACGTAGATTTTCGGGTGATTTGCTTAGACTGGACGGAACGGATCATGCAAGTTGGGTCGTTACAAGGTGCATTTTCGCGTCCGTGGATTCGCAAGTTAACCTACTTCAGTGTATTAATTAATGATCTGCGTAAACACACATAAGCGCCTGTGTCATTGATTCGGCATAAAGTATGAGATGCCTCTCCGATGCAATGAGAGTTTCGCCAGAAAAAATTGCCCCTTCCGATATAAAATTATTATCAACGCAGACCTGAATGGCCTTTTCTTGTTTACACAATCCGAAAAGGTCAAAGTCTACAGAGTATTCCCCTATATACTTAATTAATTCGCCTTCAATGACGACATGAATGGAGACGTCGAGTCGCGGCTCTCTTGTGGAAGCTTTCTTCCGTAATAGTGCCCCCACGATATTCTTTTTTTTTTTAATTCAAACTTCGGCTAAAGTAAAATTCGGTGTGCTTGGTGTTGCGCTTTGAATCGAAATATTGGGAAAATTTGGTATCATTGGGAAAATATGGAAATGCGTCCATTTCGTTGCACGCCACTGATAAGACTGGAAATAAATTGGACTTCATGATATTTTTATTTGAAATGGCGTGCAAAAATACCCACAGTATTTCGCGAAAATAAATTTAATCCGCACTCTTGATATGCTCGCTAATGGGCTACGAAATTTCAGAGAACGATAATTATAACTGAAGTAATCTACCGGTTACCGGAGGGTTTCTTTGGAGAATTTCCTCATCCAGTAATTCGTAAAATGCATCTTTCGACCTAACTTTTAAATATTTCAATATTGCAATTAAAGCGTTAAAATTTAATGGCTCTGAAAGTACTGAGGTTTTAAATATTGAATGGTTAGATTATAGCACTAAAAACGCTTCAGCATCGTAGAGCCACACTCGGTCGTTTTCTCAAGCTGTATAGTATAGTCGCCATTTCAATAGAACGATCCACTAATAACTGTGTAAGAGATCTTTATTGAGGCTCCCAATAACTAAGTCAGTCATCAATTCACGTAGTTTACTTTAAAAATTAAAACCTAGGTAGGTGAATTCGTGAATTAATTAAGAGCCGCTATGCCCCGTTACCTTGTAACATTAAGGAATGAAATATCTTATTTTCTCCGTTTTCATCGGTTTGTTCTTTATACTGTCCATTCCGAGCTCAAAATATTAACACACAACCAATAAGGATGAAGGGATATACTTATCGCTAACATTAGAGATTTTGTGGCGCAAAGAAGCGAATGACGAAGTTATAGTAGCAGATTCCTACCTTCTTGTAAGTCAAGCGAGGAACAAGCGAAGTGTTGTGACCTACGGTGGAATAGACCCTAGGAAATTGAGATTCATCTGGAGCAGGCTATTCTACACTGCAAGGAGCAAACTATTAAAGTATGTCACCAAATTATTAAAAAGGTCACATTAAGTTCTTCATGATGAAAATCTAATAATTATTATCCTAACATGAAAAATCTCATAAAATAACTATGGTAGCTTCCCGCGAAACATACACTTTCCGTAAAAGAAACGGATCTATGTTTGGTACTTTCTGCCGCTAGTAGTCACATTTTCTCATTTACATAAAGGAGAGGAAGGGATGTGTTACTGGGAACAATAGTCACCCCTTTGGAACATGGTGCAGAATGGCATTGCGGAAGCACTAAAATATATCATAAACACGGAAAAATCACAAGACCATGGGTTGAGATGTGAAAATTGAAGGAAAATGGCGAGGATGAATTGGATTACTTTCAGGTTAAAGAGCAGTGGGGGAGAAGTTAGGTCGATTCGTAGGAGGGGTGAATTGAAAGACAACAGAAGATTGTTGAAATTTCTTTAAAGATGAGATGTGCATAGGGACTTAACACCATAGAGTTTCCGGCTTGAATGCAATGCAGGGTTTCAAATCTCAGCTCTCGAATATATTCAAACCAAAAGTACATTTATCAAAGTCACGCTAGTTAAATTCTTGACTGCGCTATCACTCTTCGTTAAAATTTAAGGAAAAAGAGCTGAACGAATCTCGTAAAAAATCCTCGCCTACACCTTTCACTTCAATAGGGAAATAAGACCATAGAGTCGCCAAAATGAATTCTAGAAGCAAACAAGCTTATTGAGATTCTTGCTGTTATTTATGGCTACCGGTGCTTTTAATTGAATCTGAAGGTAAAGCAATAGTCACCACATGATGAATACGATTGATATTAAATTTAGTAATGGCATTGCCATTGCTGTTGATTATTATCATAGGTAGAATTTAAATAGTAAACTCTTAAAAACACCGTTCTCCCCCCAATATTTAGAACTTTTCCGAAGGGAATCCAATCATACACAAAAATTTGACTCGAATAGAGGAAGAAATTCACCAAGTCTTGTTTTTCAACACGATAGAATGCCTAGTCCTCTACCAGAGCGTAACGAGAACGCGTTCAAAGAAATATAAACTAAATTAAAAATTAACCTTTCGTAGCATGCAAGTTAGACATGAATGTCGGAAGTAATAAACGATGCCATCCAATAAGGCTTCCTCAAAACTTCACGAGTCAACTGCGAGTAAACTTGGAAGAAGTAGGCGTTTTAATTCGTGCGAAAGAGGCTTTCTAGGTAAACACGAGTATGCACGTCTATGCATTTCATTTTTTTCTACGCGAAGTAGTTACAAACGTTGGCTCTCTGAAGGGGAAAAATTGCTGGAAGCCTGGACTCGGGGGGGAGTAACTGCAATATTCATCGCTCCAACATTTGATGCGACGACGGAACGCGGCAGCGGCGCCTCAGGGCTATTTGGAAACTCCAGGGCTTCCCCATCCCTTCCCTGCTCATCTTCAACCCTGGCCCCACAGCACTCCCCCCCTTCGAATTGCATCGCATGTTGCGAGCGGGGCGAGGGTAATCGGGAGAATTCGCGAGGGAAGCATGAGCAGTGAGGAGGCAAAATACGGAAGGAGGGGGTTGCACGGGGAGGAATCCGCACAGGGGATATACTGCACGATAGACCGCCGCGGCGCGTCGCGGAGAGCAGAGATCGAGGTGAGAAGTGAGGTGGCTCACTGAGTTGGCATTCGCAAACCGCAAAGGGAAGACGGGAGGGAAGGAAGCGGAGTAAAATCGAGCTGGGAATTACAGAAAATTAAGGCGGTTAGTCCGAGATATATGAAACACATGACGATGCCATAAAAATTCAAAATATCGATGGCTAAGTTAATTTTTTTTCTCCTTATCTTGACCTCGTTTAATACATGTTAAAATATTTCTTGGAGTGTAGGTAAACACGAGTATGCACGTCTATGCACTTCGTTTTTTTCTAAGCGAAGTAGTTACAAACGTTGGCTCTGAAGGGGTAAAAAATTGCTGGAAGCCTGGACTCGGGGGTAGTCCAGGCTTCCAGCAATTTTCCAGCAGAACGTTTAAGAAATATTTTAACATGATGGCTAAGTTCTAACAACACGTATCTCAAAAATAGCAGATTTTCAGGAGAGCAAAAAAACGATTAATATTTGTTACTTGCACACTGAAATTAAATGCCAAAATTTCATAAAATTGAAAAAGAAGCATTCATTTGCAAACAAAGAGTTGTGTTTTATTTTTTTAATGTTATTACGCTTTGTTAAGATACCTGTCGGCCGTATTTGAGATACGTGTTGTTAGAACTTAGCCATCGATATGCTCTACCACCCATAATAAAACATTCCGATCTCTATGACGGCGGAGTGAATTCCTCTCCTCCCAGACCGAAGGTTGCGGGTTCGGAAGCCGCCTGGTAAAGTTACCCATACGCAGGGCATGGACGTTAGTGGACGCTTAATTTTTTAATTCGATAGCCCAATAGAGCTGTTTTCCAGAGCGGTGGTGGGTTAGTAAATAAAGAGAATAAAAATATAAGCAACAAAATAAGTATCCACGCTTTAATATATAACTTCACTACCGACCATAGTTTCGACATTCTATGTTATTTTCAAGTATTTCTTTTCAATTCAAGCCTGAAAAGAGTTCATAGATGCTCTAGTAATTGAGATGATATACGGAGAATACAGCTCCAGCCTACATTCGAAAGGCTTTTTCTCAGAAACGGTAAATCTTAGAGAAAAAATAGACTGACAATTTTGTAGATAATTTTTTGACCTACAATTTTGGTCTGAGCAATGTTTATCATAAAACTAACCGTTTGGCCAAAAAATGCAAAAAACTTATTTTTCTGACTTTTGACGTTGAATAAAATTTTTTGCACACACGGGATCGATGGGGACTTTTCAGGATTTCATTAGAGTGGTATCCTTAAGGTTCATGCAAATTTTCAGCTTGTTGGAAATTTATGCAAGGGTACCCCTATTTTTTCGGCTAATTTGACCGGGCTAAATGTAAAGGCGAGATAGAGCTGTGATCGGTGGTGTGACGGTAAATAAAATAAAAATATAAACAACAATACTAATTTCCATACGTAAATATATAACTTCACTATCGATCATGGTTTCGACGTTTTCAAGGTTTTTCACGTAAAGCCTGAAACGATATCACACATTCTCTTCTAATTGAGATGATCTGATGAAAATTATAGTTCAGGTTCGTGTGGATGGGAAAAATGAAAGAGAAAAGCCTGGAAAGAGTGACATAGAGCAGGTGAAGGTTATAAAGCAGAATAATTCCGTATATGTTAAAAGACTGGGAGAATTGAGAGGAGAGCTGAATGGAACCAATCTTCCAATCGATGACTCATGACGATAATGAATTGCACGTCATCGACTTATGGCCAAAAAATGCGCATTAGGTTCGGGTATATGACGACAAGGCTGAAGAGGTTTCGTAAAGCGGGTCCGTTTCCACTCTCAGGGCTGATGTCGAAAAGTCGGCATCCATGAGGAAAGCCATTACCACGCCATACGCCAGGAGAACAGAATACTCACAAGAGAAAAAAGGCTTTCCACGCTATTTTCTCGAAATTGGAATTAATAATCCGCATTTTTGATAGCTTATCATTCTTATCATATAAACTAAGCTCCCAAAATTCCTATGTTCATCTTCACATTTAGGACGATTTCCAACGACGCAAACTTAGAATAAATTGCGAAGGGGATTTATTTCATTGCAATAAAGGTCACAAAAAGTAATAAAATAACGAGGACTATAATGCCTTTCGGTGAAAATAATATGGCAGAGAACGCTACATAACACATTGCATAGTTAAAAAGAATGATCAACAGATTAAACGTTTGGATATGTGAATTAATTTTCGAATTGTGTATTCAAATGACTTTTAATTATCCCAGAGTGGTACAGATTCCTATCTCCCAACTGAAATTGAAATGGTATTCATAACGTTTGATTAAAAGATCATGATTTTAATGCTAAATTATTTTCGAGAGAATGAAAACTCGTAATTATGCGGCACCATTCATTTTAAATGTTGTTATTGAAAAATTTCAAGTGCAAAATATAAGTAACTAGTATTGTCTATTGGGTAAAAACATTGAATGGACGTAGCGAAAAAATCGAACTCCTCTTTTCTTTCTCAATGCCCTTTCAGTTGAAAAAATTAGTTGGTACTTGGTATTTACATGGAGTCGCATAAAATGGTGCGTTATTCTCGATTTAAGGTACCAAAAGGCCTCTACAAATTGTCATCGTCAATCCGTCATAAACTTAGCAGCAAGGAGGTATAATTCCACCAAAGATTTAATACACTCCTCCACTCACAAAAGAATTCTTCCTTGACCCACTATAATCAGGTTTTCAAGTGAGAGAAAACATATTTTTGGTTCAACTGTATCTGGTATCAGCTGCCTATGCATGCACGAGGGCCCCTTCGAGGGGGTTAAGTATACGGTTTACAGTGCAGACTTTATGAGGCAGCAACACCTGAGATCTCGATTTTCAAAATACCCACGGTGAAATTCTGCATTTCGCGACGTTGTTGAAATGAGTAATCGTTTCATTTTTTCAAAATTCTATCTTGATGTGAGATCTGATTTCCTTCCACACTTTATGTCCACAAGCATCCATTTTCCGTAGTCTCACGACAACCGACGGAAATCATGTCAGTTAATTTTATTGAAATTTGTCCTCAAACCAATAATTTTAAATCGCTAAACTTATAATAATGACTCCCTGCACACACACCGATTATGGACGGTCAGAAAAAATCCGCCGTCCACATTTTGATAGTGAACCAATGGATGGCATGGGTGCTTGCACACGGACCGACCACGACCACGGGTCGTGCCACGACCCGGTACCGATAAAAGGTTGGTTGATCACGGCAACCAAGCAAGTGATTGTTTGACCCGTTAGAATCTAGCGTATTTGTAAGCAGTGCTCCACCGATAAAATACCGGCCGGTTATTTTACCGGCTGTTCAAAATCGGCGCTTGTACAAGGAACCTACGCCAGAGCATTTTTCAGAATATAAAATTAATAGTTGTAAAAATATTGCAACGCAATAATGTAATTCCAAAGTATATTTCATTCAGCTCCTCAACGCGCATTTAAATGTGATAAAAAATCCTATCCTCATCCTCGAAAGCATCAAAATCCCCACAATTACTGTCATTTTCTGCCTCCATTTTATTTTCACCATTGATTTCCCGGCTTGAACCTAAAATTGGCTCTAATTCTCAAGCCTATTGCCTACATCCCAAGAAGCTTCCTTAATTTCCTTTCCTTTTTTTTTAAATTGCTTCAAAAGGTTCACCAGCTGCGACGGTTAACGAGCATATCAATTAGCTAAATGCATTATAATCTCTTTAATGAATTCTAGTGGCTGATGGATCCTTCAAAACCCGACTTTCCTAAACTATAACTGTTATTCACGAGCGACACGGATTGAATCATCAAATACCCTAGTTTGAATTTGCAGAATAAATGGATTATTGAAGCATGCCAACTGGAGATCGGTAAAGCGTCCAAAATACGAGGAGAATATTATTTCTTTTCTTCATAATTTTAGCCTTGATCACAGAGCTATTTTAAGATAACAATATGTTCATTAAAAGAACAGTTTCGGTAGAAGAGATAAATGGCTGTAAATTAATTGTTTCTACAGGATAGCTGAGTTTGTCTTCGATAAAAAAATTATCGGAGAAAAAAATGCGGAAACGATGAACAAGAAAAACTAACAAAAAATTGTAATACTAAAATATAATCATGAAAAGTATGAATAAAACGTAATAAATGTAATAGCAAAAGTTTTGTGACGGTCTCAATGCTTGTAATCAATGATTTTTCGAAAAATTTAATAAATGAGGAAAAAACTTTTACAATCGTGGTGGACATAAAAATAAACCTTGTCCCTGCACAAAAGCTTTAAGATTCCACGAAATTACTTGTATTCCTAAACCAAAAATTGAAGCTTATAAAAATTTCTTTAATTATTTAGCACCAAAATTGTATGTAAATCTTTGGCAAAAATTACAAGGTTGTAATAGCGAATCTGAATTTGCAAAAAAAACTGAGAGACTGGTTGTTTAGTCATAAAAATATTGAATTTTTATTTGAGACAATTAAATAATCTGTTCGTTTAATTGCTTAAACTTATTTTGTTACAAAATTTATTATAATTTCATTTCATGTTAATTTTCCTATTACTGTATTCTAATCGTATTTTGTATGTTTTCAAGGTTGTATACATGCACATGGACAAATGTTTCTATGAAGGACTCATAGAAGAGCCACTTTTGTTTAAAAGTTAATATAAAATGTACTGCCGAGCATTGCCTTATTTGTATGTAATGGCAACCCCTAATCAAGACTCATCTTAAGGGGTGTCTAATTTCACTGTTAATGTATGACATATGTTGTAATATTTTGGGGCAGTGAAATAAATATCTTTATCTTTATCTTAATTTAAAACTCAATAGTTTCGCTTAAAGCGAAGGAACTGAATTTTTAAAAAAGGGCCAGTACTTGCTTCTTTTTCTATAATTTTTCACCATAGCGTTCTTCTTTCGAGCAAGACATCTTGGGAAATTTCCAGACCGCAAAATAGACGCTTGATAGTGTGACTTGTTAATGAGTAGCCACGATAACAAAACGCTTACCACCGAAAGTTGGCTATACTTTCTTGAGTTCTCCAAAGTTTCTCAAGTTAAATACATCGTACGACCTAGACCGAGAAACGTAGGTTGATACCATTACCTATGTAATCTCCTTCACTGCCAATGAATTTGCTTTAATGTATTAGTCGGCCATTCCTAATAATGGGATTGTACGCAAACTCGAGCCAATCTCCTCACAGATACTAAATGTCCCGACAAACTTTGTGTTCGAGTGAATAGGAACCGTAATATATTAAGAGTCAAATTTATTTCGTGAAGTCAAATTCCCGTTAAATAGAAACTTTGCTAAAAGCCACCTAAAATTACGTTCCAGAATTCTTTACCGAAAAACTATACCAAAACAGCTATATATTTTAAACAAAAACTTTATTGTTCTCTAACTAGGATATTCATAGTTATTCCGTAGCGATAAATATGCCCTCGAATCACCGTCATTTTTTCGCTGCAAATTTTAGGAGTTCATTGAGTATGGCATTTATTCATCATACGGCCATCTATAAATGAAATAAGTGGATCTTTTTTCTTTTGCGTTATCACAAATATTCAAAGAAATATGATTATCAAGGATTCCGTCAAATTAAGAAAATGTTACGCGCACTTTTTCTATTCAGGATTCATATAAATTTATTAGACCTTAAAATTTGGGACATGAAATAAGTTTTCGATGAACCCTGGAAAACTCTGCTAACACCGTTACATAAATACCAGATAGTTTGGGGATACAACTTGTGCACACACTCCAATAACGCATACCTAAATTTATCACCAACTTAGATGGATCGACAAGTGCACGAAAAATTCATTGCAGTGGAAATATTTTACAGTGTGCATGTTAAGTCATTACCCGACCATTGAAAGCACTTTTGGATAATGGAAGAGTTCATATATAAGCTCGGGACGAGAATAAATTCCTTCCATTCTCTTGATAACGCTCCCAGTAGGAGGAGTGAAACGTTGAGTGAAAATGTTATCTACACAGCAATACCCGAGAACCACCACCAGCATAGATAAAAGAAGCTGTGAAAATCTTCAGACGAAAAAATAAATGGAAGAGTTCGTTTACAATCACCTTCAACTTGCATAAAGCAATTATAGAGAAGATGGAGATCAAACAATTGTTCGACGAAGAGTCGGCGGAGCTCATTTGCTAAAGAATTGGTAATATACTTTCCAGAGTCGTGGAAAGCCCGAAATGACAATTGGATATAGTTACTCCTACATATTTCCAACACCGAAAAGACTGTCCACGGTACGAGAAAGATTAGCGCCATGTAGGCAACCAGGTATTTGAAAACAATGGTTACCGCTCTCACCAATCACTGATGAAACTCTCTGACAAAAACTACGCTTAATTAATAATTCAAAAAGCAAATCTGGCAGCAAAACACAATGTTTATAAATCTAAGATACATACATCTTTTGAACGCATGAGGCATCGTATATTTTCTTTAACCTCCAACTGGCAAATAATGATGTGCCTTTTGGGTTTTTCCTGCAAGTTAGGCTTTCCAAATTGGCTGGTAATTACGCTGGTGGCGTTTGTTTTCCACTCTTGAAGGGTAGAAGATTGCAACCTTGTAGACCTTTGGAGGTACTACGTCTTCGATAATTGAATTTCCGGATATATATTCAAGGAAGGTGCGGCGTCGAAGGCTAGCTGTTTGAGATGTCTTGGGGATAGGGAGCTTCTCGACTCGGGAAATTTGCTTGCTTCATTAAGACGGAGCTGCCGTGTTACCCATTTGCTCGCAGTGACGAAGCTATTTGTTTGTGTATTAGGTGCAAGGTGCTCCTCACCCAGATAACTCTCGCAGCTGGAATAGGCACACGTGTCTGTGGAAAAAATATTAAAACTCTCTCAAATGTCATGTGGGATATATACCACCTTATGCTTTCATAATTTAAATGAACAAAAATCTGACTGGTCATAATTTTGCCTAAAGATACTAACCATATTACTGGCGTGATATGACACTGAATTCTTTCCACTTTTAGAGAATATTTAAAAAGTGAACTCAGAGACGAGAAAAGATAAAAATACCTATTATAAAGAATTTTCGCAATGTTACACAATCAAATTGGAGGATCAGAGTTAGTTGCCGATGTCAAAAAATGTTGAAACGATTAACTGTCTACAAATTCAAACATTATGCGATGAAATTCTGACGGATTCGCGTGGAAATAAGTAATTCAAGAATGCGTATAATTAAAATCAGATAATCTTGTTCAACGCTTAATAATCAATGAAAAATAAGAAGAACTTAACTTCCTGATGGAAGGACTATAACTTTTACCTGATATTAGTGCTAGCACTATCACACCGTTGAGTTGTTTCAGCACACACCGAGCAACGATTCCAAACCAAACTTAAACTTTTCGCATATAAGCAGAGGTGGAAGAGGTTATGTCCGCTTTCGAAGATTTACTATAAAATAGAGAGCATAAAATAAATAAATATAAATAAAATAAAATAGAGATGGTGAGAGAAAGAAGTGAAGTCATCAACACTCCTACTTTCAACATAAGTAGCTGGAGGAACTTTTCAACGATTCGAAAAAAGTATTAAATTGAAATACCATTAAAACATATCGAAGCGCTCAAAACTTTTTGTGCGTAACTCACTCATCCTCCCTCGAAATAAAATATTAAGGAAATTAAGACATACATCCCCCGGTCCCGAAAATACGCATATTTATAGTTATTGCCTGCCCACCAAGATATGGTCTCACTGAGTGGAGGAATCTTATTCTCCTAACCACACACAACATCGAGAAGGCGAAATCATTATCCTGGCGACACTGCCCGTGAACAGGTTTCAATGGCACCTCGTTCACACCTTAAGTAGTAAGCTTCGTGGGTGATAACGCGTCCTTTCGACTCGACCGGTCGTGTTTAGTCTTCGCTCGCGACATATTCCTCTTTAAAAAATTTTGCTATCAAATAAAAATTTTCAGGGCACGTAGAGTAATCCCTTGTCAAGATTTTCCTGTGCCTCCAATGAAGATGATACTTTTTAGAAACACGGAGGCGAAATTCAAGAAACATAATTCTAAATACGGTTCTATCCATGTACTCTGAAAAATAATAGGTATTAGGGTAATTATTAAGCTAATAAAAGGTTCATCAAGAGAAAATACAGGTTAAGCGTGAGAGATATGTTCTCTTTATGATTACAGTAAGTAGTAAGTCAAAAGCTGAAGATCCAGCATGCACGAGGATATGCATAGTTTAAACGGAAAAAATGAAGTGGCCGCTGTTATAGTGTTTTCCACTATGATTAAAAGTGAGTAATAACTTCAACTCGGTATTCGAACAGTCAAGCGTAGGAAACTCATTTCCCGGTCAAAATCACTGAGTATTATGAAAATATTTAGAAAAATCCCACTAGTTTCCAATCGAGCAAAAATCGATTCAGGGATCTGCCCGTGTTTATAGACCTTCCATCACTGGATTTATTCGGGAAGTGCGAACGCCCACAGCCCACACTGGAGCGGACCGCTATGCAGCATATCCTCAACCTCCCGTCATTGAAAAACATTATGTTGCGGCTTTTGAATCATCTAGCAACACACCATTGGCCACCTAGAGCTAATATTTGAGCTCCCACCAATCAGCGATGAGTGATCAGGCAAGTAGCGGCCGAAAAAACATCTCCGAGAAATGATTGATCGCTAACCCAGAGTTGCTACGTAGCAGTAGCATTCAGAGGGATTTTTCACAGCTGCTTTTGTAGCGCTCTTTAACGTTCACTCCCCCTGAATTTGCCAATTTTTAAAATAATAATCAAGCAAGCAGGTAAAGAGCAAATCAATTCAGTTGAATTCGAAAATTTGAGATCATATACAAACCGTTAGTAACCGAGTTAGTAACGAGGAAGTCCTAAGAAGAGTAGGAGAGAAGAGAAGCATCATGAAAACCTTAATAAGAAGACGGAACACCCTTATAGGCCACTTCTTGAGACATGATGGCCTGATGAAGTCAATCGTCGAAGGACAAGTGGAAGGCAAGAACGGAATAGGAAGACCTCGAACAAAATATATGGAACCAGTAAAGAGAGA
This sequence comes from Ischnura elegans, assembly GCF_921293095.1. Taxonomy (NCBI): domain Eukaryota; kingdom Metazoa; phylum Arthropoda; class Insecta; order Odonata; family Coenagrionidae; genus Ischnura; species Ischnura elegans. The sequence goes on from NC_060249.1 coordinate 93,421,918, forward strand.
TGTGAATGAGAAGAAATATGTGGGTGTGAAAAGATTAGCTGATAGGAAAACTGAGTGGAGAGCTGCGTCAAACCAATCCTAGGATTTTTGACCAGTGATGATGAGTGATGATGAAACAAACCGAAGGGAAGGATGGATGCAGATACGTGGTTCTCCGTAACCGAGTCCTTCGACAAAAAAAACTAGCGATAGACTTGGTTCCCTTTGGCACAACAAATGCATGTTCACTGAAACGAATGAGACAGGGAGTCGGTCGTAGGTTGTCCAAAATAAATGGTACAAAAGAGCATTACTCCCTTTGCGATGAGGGAAAGGTCATCTTGCGAACGTCAAGCCGAAGGGAAATGTATGCTCTGCAGGAGCGGGGACTGAATACAGATTAGAGCGGGTTATTGCGGCCGGGAGGACGGAGGAGGGTCAGATACGGTGGGCGTAGGGAAACAGTTACCTGCAAGGGAAGCAACCACTGAAAAGAAAGCTGGTGTAACGAGGAAATATGGGCCTCCGCAGGAGGAGCCTTCGAAAAACTAGTAACGCGGGTCACGGCGTACTCTTCTGGTCGGGAGAAACGTGGATTACCCTGGGAACATCAGCTGTCACAAATTCGAAGCCGCAAACCATCAAAGGCGTTTACGATTAATTTCAGAAAGAGAGAATTCAGGTATTATCGGCGCATAAATGGGGCAAAATTTCAAATACGTTAGTCTTTATTTTACTGAAAGTGCAATAGGAGTAAATCCCACTAAATTTATTCTTCGGATCGAGTATTTACGGACAATTTATAACTCCAGGCGAAGTTCGTCTTCAGGGATTCGAATGTAAGTTTGATATATTTTTCGATAATCAGTACATAAAATCTATGATGCTAGTTAGGGCTACCACAGAAAAGAAAGATGTGGCAAACAGAGGCTCATATGGCCAACCGTGGGAGAGGCATACGAAAAACCAGATATTCGGGTCACGAAGTATTTATGATAGGTCGGGATAAATGTGACTAACTCAGAGAGAAGGTACTAATACAAAGCCACATACGAAGATCACCATCTAAAACATTAGAATGTTTCTAAAGGAGATAAACCAGGTATTATTAGCCTATCGAGGATGATAATTTTGAATACGCCAGTCACCATTTTACTTAAGTTACAATTAATAACTCAGAGATTCATCCCGACAGTTGGTTGGACCAATGAGGGTAGAGTTCCCCCCGGAATAAGCCATGGGCGTATGAAAATGACATATTTAGCTAGATCCTCTCCCTCGGCCTCCTCGTATTTCGAAGATTTTTTTATACACCACCCGGATTTGAATTCCGAACTCCTCTTTCAGTATAGTCTGAGGTTTCAGGCGAGATGGAGTGGAAACGTGACATAATGAAAAATGAAAAAGCAGGAGCAATTTCCACAATTTTACATTTATTAATACTACCGCTTTCGATTTTCAGTATCATCAGGTACCATCAGGTTTTAATTTTTCATCCTCTTTCAGTAGCCAAACTCCTTTACCTTTTAAGAATCGACGCGTCACTATGCTCCTTGAAAAAACTTAAGCTAGACTTAACGACAATTCTTCAATTTCAGCCGAAAATGATGTTTAAATGTTCGAAAAATATTATGAAATATATCATTATTTTTTTATTTTATTCGATGCGTAATATTTGTAAAAATCTGCTAGTTTTAGTTTACCAGCAGAAGCAGTATCTAAATTCTGTGAAACTAAATATCGCTGATTTTATACAGATAGTTTTCAAAGCAGATTAGATGGTGTCGTCAGTTTAATTCAATCAAGCGCAGCCAACGAAGGATAATTAAAACTGAAGCCAATGGTAAAATAATAATAGCAAATTAGGTGTCGAAGTCACGCAATCGCACGTGCGGCATGAATTAGACAAATGAGTTGCTTTCTTTTCATGCATCTGTCTAAAAAAAACGAACTACGAAAATCGCAAATAAACCAGCACAATTTCTCTCGAAATCTATTAATATTTTTAGAAATTAAACGCTGAATAAAACTGTTAAATGATTAGTTTTTTTCCAAAAAGGAATTATCTTTCTCGCTCCACAAATTCGATTTTGACCGGGAAAATAATTTTGCATTTGGTTATTTAATCCAGCACAATTTAATATCGATAGTATAAGATAGCGGTGGATCTAAAGTACATGACTGGCCCAAGGCTGTTTGTGACAATCATGGCATCACACTAATCTCATGAATGAACAATTATATCACTGTATGCTGAATTCTCCTCTTTAAAGATTCAGTTCGCATCGAAGAACAACTTGCGAATTTAGGTCGATGGTAATTTCAAAGCGGTATTACCTTGTAAACTAATACCAGTCGCCATCAAAATACTCAAATTATGATCACTATCCGCAGCCTCATCGAAGGATAACTCATGAAGGTATGCATTGCATTACACATGCATTGAAATTTATTTTGCACAATTATGGCATGCACTCTTTCATCCCGGCTTATAAACTATTTTTCTTATCCTATTCCTCCAAAAAAATTTGAAGTAGGTGAACATTACCCTTTCCAGAATTTTCTAGTCTAGACTCAATTGAAGTAATGTATCTAACAGGAAAACATAAATGTTTTGCCTGCATTTAAAAAAAATTGTAGAAGCGAGAGACAGAAAAATATTGAATTTGTTGATTTTTGATGCCACTTTTTCAATTTTACTTGCCTCCCGGATGATATAAGGGAAATATTGTTTTTCTTTGGCTAGGACTTTTGCTTTATCAGTCAGAAGCTGATTCCTGGTCGCGCCACTGGTAAGCCACCCTGAGGATGATATAGAGGGCCATTACCATCTGTCGGCATTCAGACCTTATCTAAAGATGAGGCCAGCATAGGTCTTGAAAAGTCATATTGAAAAAAACTTCGACGCAGCTGACCCGAAATACACAGAGAGAACAGAAATCCAGCGCTGCAAAAGCTTCAAGTAGACATAGGGCCATTCATATGGACCCGAAATTGGAAATTCTTTTAAAGAATCACGGGAATGGTAGGGTTACATTTCGAAAAAAGTTTTCATTCTGCCAGTTTCTCCAGTAAAAAACGCGAAATTCGCCGCACACTTTTCATGAGTTGGTGACGATATTTTGAGTGGGTGATAAGCCAAGTGGTACAAGTGATTTTTTTCCTAAATAGAGTTATGAACAGAAATTTAGTAACGAAAATAGACAAGATCAACCAGACAATTAGAATTATACTTAATTTTCCACTCGATGTAAGCACAGAAGACAGAATCTCTCGTATCCCTTCGCCCCCAAGTTTTTTTAATATTTCTTTCATCAATTTCTGTACCTAACTCTGTTTAGAAAGAAAATCGCTTGTACCTCCTCATTTCCTCACATAATTTCGGCTCATCATCTCGCTCAGAGAGAACCCCTTATTGATAGAAGGAATCCTTCATAAGAGTGTAAACAACAATCAACTACGCGATGCCCTACTGATCAGCTCATCTTGAGCTTGTAACCAGTGACGTCATGGCGAAATTAGCAGTGCCGGAACGCACTTTTCTTAACTTTTTTTAAAGTGAAAAATTACTCTAATAAATTTTATTACAAGTCATTATTTACATTTTATTACATTTTTTGTCACTAATTTATACATTGGAAATTTTGAGGCAACAAAATTTATGAAAGTGTTATTTGACTATTATGCCTTTTGTTAACCAGTGCCGGAACGACGTTCCGGCACCATGGCAACATTGCTTATGACGTAATAAAATTATCTGCGAAAGGGTTAATACCGTCGAATTTTCGCGGCGAACAGCTCGTGAAGTAAGTATCGAAGCATTGGATCGGAAAACGGGAAAAAATACGGGTCTCTTCACTTTACGCACACTATCAAAATCAACTATTTAAAAAAATATTATTGCGTGTTGCATAGTGGAAGGTTGCTATTCGGGGTATCCACCGGGTCAGGTTCCCCATGGCCGACGTTTCGATGGACGAATCGTCCATCGTCATTAACTGTCACTCGTTCATCGAAAAGTCGACCGTGATGGAGAAACTGACCCGGTGGAAATCACGGATAACCTTCCACGAAAGCATAGAAATGCTCGACTGTGCTACTAATTCACCAGCGACAGACGATGCTTACAAAATCGACTATTACAGCCTAAAAATCTACTAAACTTCGTGAGTTTTCGCCATAAGGGTAGTAATCAAGTCTCGGTATTAATTCCAACATTACGTAATAAATCACCCAACACGACATTTTAAACAAATTGGATGAGGTCATTTCATTTCATTGAAATCATACAACAAATTTCAGAGATGACTACGGACATCGTAAGAAAGAGCCTACTATCGTTATTAGTAAATCCACGAAAACCATAAAAATAGGTAAAATAACACAGCGGAACAGCGATTTTTTTGTCTCAGATCTTCGACTTATTTTGACAATCTTTTGCCCCTTGGATAAGAAAATAACCTCAGTTTTTATGTATAACGTCAACTTTTTAAGCCACAAATTACCCTTTTTTTCTCATATGCCGTGCAAAATTTTCATATAAAGAAAAAGATTTTTACTGATATTTAACTTTAAGAGTTATTTACGAGACGAAATATACCTACTTCTACTTTTAATGAAATGCATGATTTATCGTTGCGTGCGGACAGACAACAAAACATCAGTGTAGGCAACCTGCACTCCACCCAACCTCCCCCGGAGCACATATGCAACATAGCATACAAGCACACTACGTGCCTGCGACTGTAGTATCATCGACGTGCCTTAATAGTCGAGGAAAGATACGCAAAAATAAAGAAATTTTTGCGTCCTGGACGGATCGGAATGCGGTTTTTTGCATTCGCTTGCAAAAATTATTTGTAAAAAAGTTACCATAGTTTCATTTGGGAGAAACCTTTAGTTGCATTGTTGCAGGCCGAAATGCACTCGGAAAATGCAATTTCTGAGACGCCCTTTGGAAAACGTAATAACTTTGTAGAAAAGAGTCAGAACTGGCCCGGAACGGGTACTCGGGGGTTTTTGAGGTTGCTGATCACGATTATGATGTTCAAATTGACACCCGGACCACCTGGGGCTCAGGAACACCGTCGAACGTCATCTCCGTGGAACTGTCCCAGAGTTCATGCGGGAAAGGAAAAACAAGCGGCATCCGGGGGTTTTTTGGGTCGCTGAATTCAAATATGGCATCGGCGAACCTCCCCCGGACACCTGGTGCACCAGAACCTGGACCTGGACGTCATCCCCAAGAACTTTCTTGACATTATCGACAAAAACAACCCGAAAATTATCGGAGGCGTGTTTTTTGAGGCGCTAAATCCACCTGGTGCGCCGTACCCTGGCCTCGAACGTCTTCTCCGTGGGGCTCTCCCAAAATTCTAGCGGGCAAGGAAAGAAACTCGGCGCCCGGGGTTTTTTCGGGTGGCTGCATTCAAATATGGCATCGGCCACCGTCATCACTATCACCACCGTCATCAATATCACATTCGTTATAGCTATCACAGACGCTATCGCTATCACCTTCGTCATAGCTTTCACCGCCGTCATTGCCATCACCACCGTCATCACTATCACTGCCGTCATCGCTTACACCACAGTCATCGCTATCAACTCCGTGATCGCTATCACCTAAGTCATAGCTATCACCTTAGTCATAGCTATCACCATCGTCATCGCTATCACCTACGTCATCTCTATCACCGACGGCATCCCTATCACCTTAGTAGTAGCTATCACCTTCGCCATCGCTATCACCTACGTCATCACTATCACCGCCGTCATCACTATCACTGCCGTCATCGCTATCTCCACAGATATCGCTATCACCTTCGTCATAGCTATCACCTCCGTCATCACTATCACCACCGTCGTCGCTATCAAATTCGTCATATCTATCACAGACGTTATCGCTATCACCTTCGTCATAGCTTTCACCGCCGTCATTGCCATCACCACCGTCATCACTTTCACTGCCGTCATCGCTTACACCACAGTCATCGCTATCAACTCCGTCATCGCACCAGGTGGATTTAGCGCCTCAAAAAACACGCCTCCGATAATTTTCGGGTTGTTTTTGTCGATAATGTCAAGAAAGTTCTTGGGGATGACGTCCAGGTCCAGGTTCTGGTGCACCAGGTGTCCGGGGGAGGTTCGCCGATGCCATATTTGAATTCAGCGACCCAAAAAACCCCCGGATGCCGCTTGTTTTTCCTTTCCCGCATGAACTCTGGGACAGTTCCACGGAGATGACGTTCGACGGTGTTCCTGAGCCCCAGGAGGTCCGGGTGTCAATTTGAACATCATAATCGTGATCAGCAATCTCAAAAACCCCCGAGTACCCGTTCCGGGCCAGTTCTGACTCTTTTCTACAAAGTTATTACGTTTTCCAAAGGGCGTCTCAGAAATTGCATTTTCCGAGTGCATTTCGGCCTGCAACAATGCAACTAAAGGTTTCTCCCAAATGAAACTATGGTAACTTTTTTACAAATAATTTTTGCAAGCGAATGCAAAAAACCGCATTCCGATCCGTCCAGGACGCAAAAATTTCTTTATTATGGCCTTTTTTCGCGTATCTTTCCTCGACTATAACAACAATGCGCTTATCGCTAGTCGCCTGCGGCGTCATTCGGAGATGGTTAATGTCATCCAATGAGTGCAACGATCCCTCCTGTGAACCATGCTCAATCCGGCAGTGTGATCACATTCACATGAGGCGCAAAGAGAAAACTTGACGTGGAAGAAGAAAACTAACAGTTTTTTTTAAATCAGCATGCCTATTTTACCCTACTCTCACAAGAATCCTGACGGTTCAAGGCGAACCCTCATAAGGGTACCGGGGCCAGGAACCAAGCCCGAGGCTTATACGCCCGGACACCCGTGGAGGGGCTGGATGGGAAGGAAAAAGGATAGAGGCGCCGCACAGGGGTCCCAAATCGAAAAAAGCTGGCCAAAATTAATTACGCCGTTGTTATTATGTATATATTTGACCTAAAGGTCTATTCTTATTGTTTTTGACCCGCTTATTCTGAATTCATAACTACTTTTTATGTATTTGCAATAATTTTATTGCTATTTCACATTTTGTTTAAACAATTAATTTTTTTAACATTGGAATTTGAGATTATACTGGTGATAGTAAATTAAAATTATACATATCATAAAACTGAATTAGTTATTTAAAACATACATAAATGCATATAAAATGACTGCATTGTTTATTTTTGGACAAATTTTGAACAACTTATTTTGAATGAACCAAGAGAACATTTTCTACTTTCTCATTTGTTTGATCGTATTTGATACGAAAAATAAGTTAATATTAATTGGAAATTTATATTATAAGTATATTATTAATATTATTGTACTGCATTAATTGTTTAAAAATTATAATATCTAATTCTAATTAAGTAGATAATTTTATAGTTCCTTGTAACGTGCCAATGGATTTGGAAGCAATTTTAAACGGGGTTCCGTATTTCACAAGTTTCAACGGAGGCATTATTACAATCATTAAAATGCTATAAACAATATTTCATAACTCCTATAACTCAAGTTAAACGCCAAATTTATTGATACGCTTGCAATAAGCTCTTTACGAAGTGAGGCATCAATTTAACGAGCACATGATTTGGTACGAAAAATTAAATGAGATTTTCCATTAATTTGGGCTTTTTTAATTATCAAAAAAATAAGTTAACATTTCTCCTTATCTTTCTCAGTCATTGTTACGAAAAAAATTTAAATACATTCATGATCACTATCCGACAAATCCTCATCACAGTCGTCATCCACTCAATTCTTCCAGGATTAATAAACTCTTTACCTCGATTGGTAATTGAAGTAATTTCCTTCTTTGAGCCTTAGAAATACTTGATATCATTGCATCTGAAGTTAGGAGTAATCTTTTAAACAGGTCTTCATTCGTTGCTATCCAGGAAAATTTCCTTGCATGGTGCTCCCTGAATCTTCTTATGTCCTTATTCCTCGCCTCCATTGCCTCCTCGGACAAGTGGACAATAGGAAGGGCAGCTTCTTTAGATGTCCGTCGGAGGAGCAAGTACTGATGTTTCGTGAAAATACCAGAAACGATCATGGAAAGGGCTTCTTCGTGGGAGATTTTACTTTGCCTCACATCCTTGGCTCTCCATTTTGATAACACTCGCCGCGCTCTTGAGAGAGTGGTTGTTGTCACCTCATTTATTATTTTCGCCACGAACTCATCACCTTTGCTTCGATAACTCATGGATGCTCAACTGGCGATGTGCTAGCTCTAAGATCCTCCGTTTTCCATCTCTAGGCCCTTTCACTGGACTTCTCAAATTGTTTAAATAAAGGCGAAGGAAATTTCAACTTCTCATTTAGGCAGTCAGCGAACTTTCTTCTAAAAAACCTGTCATTTCTTTTTCTTTCCTTCCACCGGCGAAGATAATTTGAGAGAAAAAACACTTCTCCGCAATTTTTTTAGGATTACTTTTGAATTAACGTCCTCATCTAACTCTATCTTGTTGCTCCAGCAATCCAATAAGTATTGGTTTTTAAACGATACAGACCCTTTTCCACTTTCAAGAAATTTTTCATGCATCTCAAGACGCGTGAAAATTTTCAGAGTTATCGAACTAAAACACTATGGGCACTCTTCTTTAACCCCACAAGTCTTCTTTAAAAAGTTCGAGGATACTCGACTTTTTCAAGACTCGATCTTCACGCTTGAGGAAACTAACTTTCACGTCTTTCGTTTGGCAAAATCTGAGTAAAACTGAGTTTTGGCGAGAAAATTTCGGGCAAGCGATGTCTAGAAGTAATTTGGGGGTTCCACAGTGTGAGGTTCGCGATGCTATTATCTATATTTTCTAGTAAATATCACATTTGAAAGGTGAAAAGGCTTACTCCGTTCATCCCCGGTGGCCAAAGTGCAATTCATAACAAGTGTACAGAGAGCGGTGGTGTCGTTTTCCCGATGGGCGCAATCAATAGCCTAGGCCTTTTCGGCCGTCGTTTGCCCTGCATGTGGTTGAGGAGGCCGCTAAGGAGGCGACAGAGGGGCAATGTGCCGCGTGAGGGCGAAAACTAACCCGTCTAACGGAAGGAAAGGGTGGAGTAGCATTTGAGGGATTCTTTTTTGTTTTGAATGCATTCATGTTTTTGAGGATTACTATAAGCACAGCTGCGAACTTTCGTTCCATAAATATATCCTTCCGCTCGAGTCCTTAAGCAATTTTTATGAGAGCATGGGCACGCGTAAATAAAAGGTAAGGTCAAATGGAAACTATTAATGATAAAACGTTCTACGTATGACAAGAGATGTTTATTCATAGGGTAAATATTTTTTGTAGAAATAAAATATCCAACAATGTTGAATAACACCCATAAATACTGGATTTCCTCGAGCCCTACCACGCGCCAGCCAGGCCGCCGCCCGCGTCAGCGCATTGCATCATTACAGTTAAATCAATGCTGAGGTCGGAGTAGCAACTAGTAGCAAAAATTTTCTTCACTACTGCGTTGCATATACTTTTCCCTTTGTATTGGTGCAAAAGACACCGTGCATTCACGTGCCTTTCTAAACGATATTGTACATTTTATTTGAAAATTCGGGTAAAAAACACTAAAAGTTACAAAATATATATAAAATAGTAAACATAGTAAAATCCGAATAAAATTTATGTCCCACTATGTAATAATGTTCATATTTGTAGTTAAAAATGTTTTTGGCCAAATATATCGCGTAAAGGTTGTCCTGCATGACGCTGAACTTCCTCAAAATCGACCGATTTCACGCAACTGTGATTTTTACGGTGAATGCTCCATGTTTGACGGATCACTGCAGCCGCTCTGATGAACAAAAATACTAACTTAGTAGTGTATTTTGTAGACCATATCCTGTAGAATCCGAAAATAAGGTTCAAAAATTCCTTGAAAATTTTCGAAAAAAACGACTTTTGGCCAGCTTTTTTCGATTTGGGACCACTGTGCGCCGTCGCGATCGGAGCCCGCCGACGCCTCCGGGAAAAGGATAGGAATGGAAGGGAGGGGAATAGGGATAAAACACCCCAGCGCTATAGAAGCGAAGGGGGCCCTACCTAGCGAAACCAAGCATACGCAATTATTCTTCTACCAATTCTAGTAGATTTTCCTATGAGGAAGAAAAATCTATCGATCGAATCGGTAGATACCCTACTCTCACAGCTCAAAATTCGAAGTTAATATAAATTGTGTTAAAAATTGTTCTCCAGTGTAATTTGTCTGTACCAAAAAAATCTACTGCGCAACGCCGCCATAAAAAAATGCATATCTGTCAAAACCTTTAACCTAAAATATTATTTATTTATTTGAAATAAACCCAAAAAATTACATGAGACCTTTTACATTGGATTTTTAAACATATGGTTAAATAATAAAGCGTAACAGGAAACAACGACGAAAAAACATGATTAAATACACTCAGATATCACGTAATACTTCACTTCCATGAACGTCTCATCCGCTCATTTGTTATTTGGGAAGGGGGGGAGAAAGAAAGAGGGATTTAAAGAGGAAGTTTCATGATGGCGTTCGTAAATGATGAAATTGATGATGTTATATCAACATATGGAGCTTTGATGGAATTGTAGGTAAGAGGTAGTCGGTAGGTAAGGGATCTCTGGTCGCCGATAAACGGTGGAGAGGTATGATTATTTATTATCTCGATAATAGCATAAGTTGAGCTTATTTTTTTCAAATTTGTGTTTCTTGTTATTATGGTTAATATTTCTTTTGCTGTAGCATTTTTTGTTCGGTTAAGAATAGGTGACTTTTTGTTTGTGTTTGTATAAAATCCGGCTTGAAAAATAGATCAATTTGCCATTCTTTAACTATATTTCATGCATTTGCTATTATCGGTTGTGTAATAAAATGGAATATCATTGTAATTATTTGTATTGTATTTAATGTAATGTACCAGCAAACTGTAATTTTATATTATTTTTGCCCTTAAGGAATTTTTCCTGAACAATAAATATTTTTCTATCTATCTAATCGTGAAGAAAGGGTTTCTCGGTCTTCCCACCGAGTGATTTCCTCCATGTCTCCCGACGTTCCGAAAAGCGACTTGCCTTTCATGCTCAGGGGATATTCTAATGACATGCATTACACCAATAAATTGAATACGCCGGGAGAATCTCAGATCTTACGCCGCCGTAATCTTTCGCTGGGACTGTAGAATTCCACTAAGGATGAGACATGAGACGATATCTCCCACGCCTCAAGTTTGCAATACGGCAGGAGCAGCAGAGGGCGAGGTTGAGAGGGAGCGATGCCTCGAAAAGAGATGTGTCAGTCCCTATCCCTCCTGAAAGCTGGTAACAACTGCTCAAGGAGGAAGAGACGTTAAAAGCCAAGACCATGAGGGAAGGTCGGGAGGGTCGGTGGGGGAAGGGTGGAGGAGGACGAGATAAGTGGAAGGTTGCCCGGCGCAGTTCCTCGTAACCGTGGCCAATTTTCTGCGCACTTATTCCAGGCTCCTCCGCGGAGCCCACCCGCCTCACGCTAATTATTATATCTTCCCATTGCGAAGACCCCCTTCTCCTCGCCCCTTCACCCAGATTCCCATTCCAACCCCATCCAAGCAGCCCTCGCAATTGTCATCCTGTCGCCTTAACGACCTTCCCCACTCGCGACTCTTTCTCTCCCCTCCTCTCTCCTCTGGAATCCCGATTCTGCTTCGAATCTTCTGTCTTTTCGCCACGGGGAAACCGATGGCGAAGCCGATAACGTGAACTTCGAGGATGAATGGAGATAGCGGGCGTATGATTGTACGAACAAGGAAGCAAAAACTAGGTTCTTTTGTAATGTCTTTGTTGATAGGACATTTTTTGAAACAAAGCCTATTATTTCTATCCAATATGCTGGTGAGCACCTTCGCCAATACACATTTTTATTAAAACCAAGGTTAGGAAGCAAAATTCGTCAGCGTAAATTTAGTCTTTGGTATTAGATTTCATAATCGTCTACATCGTAAGTTCATTATTTTTGCTGCGACAAGAGACTCAGAACTACTGAAAATACTTGGACAGCAGATTATGGAAAGTGGGACAAAGTAATGCAGATATCAGGGTGGTAATAAAGTATTCAAGGAGGGTCACTATGAATAGGAAAGAGCTAATGATAGGATCTTATAACAGTTAAAAGACAAAAACTACCGATGGGTCTTATATAGAGATTGGCGATTTACAGAGTTCAAACGTATATTCTGAGAAAGAAAGATGAGGATAAAAATGAGGGAATGAAAAATATTCGAGAAGGCGAGATAAATGGCCAGTCTCAACACTACTCCCTCACCGGATTAATTATTATCGGCAGGTCCTCCGAAGTCTGATAGGCAGGAATTCAAAGAACAATACTTTGCACGAGGATCAACCTTTAAGGAAATAGAGGAAGCTGAAGCTTGAGCATTAAAGATGAAGAAAAGGGGGAAAGGTGAATGGTGAGAACGGGTGTCAAGGATTTCGTGAGCAACTGAAGACAACGCGGTCGACTTACTTTCGTTTTTAAATAATGAGATACAGCCTGTACTCATGACGGCCTAGGCCTTAACCTACAGCTATCTCTGATATTTTTTTAAATTATTTTAGGTCAATTTTAATGATGACAAACCTTTTCGTTGGAGATATTATACGATTTGAGGTTAAATTATTCTTAAGAATATCAGTAGAGAGTGTTTACAGTCTTGATATAGTCTAACACACTAACAACACAGAATGGAAATGCTCCTTTAAAAGTCAACTTCTTGGCGGTAAATTACCAGTCTGTTTATCATTTCAGGTCCCTTCTCTCGATTACAAAGGGTCTATATTACTTAATTAATGACACAATGCATCAATTAGTGGTTTTCTGGCTTGCAAGTGACATTATAACAAATTGCTTACAAGTTATAGTATTGGTTTCGGCTGAAAACGTCCACTCTTTGTCGCTAGATACATTTGCGATAAGTCCCGATGAGTCCAAGATGACCCGAAATGAGATAACAGGGTAGGAAGGAAATATCTAGAAACAACGGGGAATGAGGTTCCAATCGTATATCCGAATTAATTCTTTACTTCCGAAAATGGTTATTTTAACCGAGACTACTATTCAGGATCATGAAAAAAATATACACGAGGCAGCCCTAAAATTATCATGAGGAAAATGCTAATACGATTACATGAATAAAAAATTACTCCAAGGCTAAAATAAAAACAAACTTGAGAACGATGAGAATCGGGTTGATGATGACTTTTCATTGAATAGTAGATCAGCAAACGACGAATGCGGATGGAAAAATTCTGCATGCAAATGGGAAAAATCCTACCTATGCAGAGGATTCTTCTGGCTGCTTCCACCCAGGACCGTTTCTCCTTCCTTATGAACCATCGTCTCATCTGTCCTTGTCCTTCCCTGCGAAACTGTCGTCCCATTAGTATGGAACTATGCCGAGGAAAAAACAGAACACGTGAATCATCCACACTCCTTCCCGTACCACTTTATTGAAATCCACCTTTATCTTCATACGATGCATATTGGCCACCGATTCCTTGCACTTTTCAGTAAGGGGATCTCTGAATTTTCCCCGCAGACAATCCGTACTGCTTACTTTCACAATCACTCTGGAAAATAGATAAATAAATAGGTATTAATATATCTTTTCACGCAACATTCTTCAATAAAATTAAATAAGATGGCATTATTTATGGATGTAGTTGCATTTTTTTCAGGTGATATGTATGTTCTTACTCAGAATTGATGTTATTTCTAGAAACTCAAGATAAATAATAATGACAGAGCACTTCCCATAGGGTATTTAGGTCGTTTATTCCAAATATCATTGCAAAGAAATATCGTATATATAACTTAATGTTCAAAGTTAATTGTCAATGAGTACCTGCCGAATACCCTTCGTCGGTGTGCAATATAAATGAACGGTATACACTGCCGTAAACTCAATGTCCAAGGGGACTTAGTTGGCTTAGTTGCACTTTGCCAATTCTTCAATTATGGCGTAATAATTATGTAGAGTATAAAGTGGAATTTACTGCTCAAAAAAGGCTAACATAATCCCCAGAGTACGGGTCGAAATTAATATAAAACGGGTGGGAAACCAGAAAGGTGGATCATGACGAAGTATGTCAAAAAAAAGGAGTCCAGTCGTATCACACGCTGATGAAACGATTCCGAAATAACAGCAGAGCCACATGTTCAACCGACCTCATACTAAGCAAATCCTTTAATGTCAGATCATCAGTATCTAGCCGATTAAACTGGCAACACGAAAATTTTACCGTAGGATGAACTGTCTCGTGCGAAAAAAATCACTCGCACTTACTCCGTGATTCATTCACGTTTTGATTGGTGAGGGAATAGCTCACTCCGAACTATGCCATTATCGTTACACAACTGCTGGCGAAGAAGTTATATATAAGCACAAGACTTTGGATACAAATAACCCTAAACCAAAGGATATAAAGAAAGCCCTAAATATATCACAATCTTCATTGATTCTTTTAACGCTGTTTTAGTCGGCATTACAACTTTAAAACGCATTTTGATAGTTTTAATCATGACTGTAGCGAGAAAAGTAGGTATCATTTTAGTTAGTTCGAGCAAAGCAACCAACTATGGTAACCCATAACTCAGAAAAAATTTCTAATTATTCACCCAGTTTCAAAATTATCTCAAGTAGATACATCGCCTATGACCTATACCCAGGTTTTAACAAACAGATTAGGTGGAGTGGTGCAATCTATTACATTGAGTGATTGGCGGCTTATCGCATTATCGCGGGTTGAAATTCCCTTTGAAATCTTCAGAGTCAGAGTAAATCTTCGAAATTCGAGGTGGCCTGCTTAAGAAAACCGGTCCCAAATCATGCATACGTGCATTTATCCGGGGTGAGCTCTACCCTGTCCGATCTCTGTATAAACCAGCGCTTCCCAACCGGTGGTACATTTACTCCTTTGGGGTACGTAACGAACCATTCGGGGGCACGACGAAAATTATCGGTAACGGCGGACGCCAGGAACTATCTATCTCTTAACCAGGAAATATTTATGTATGATGTATAGTAATGCATGGGTTATAGAAAAAAAAGTTTCTAGTTATAGAATTATTTGTAACTAAAAATGCAAGCTACCAGTAGTGAAATTATGTAATAAAATGTGCACATTACATGGGGTATAAAATTAATAATATTTAATTTAAATTAGTAATAATTATAGAGGGGTACGGGAGGAAAAATTGGTTGGGAAGTGATGAAATAACCGTTGTATTTGAGTTGAATCACTGTGCCATTGCGTGATGCATTTCTGTGAAACTATTAATGAAGGTTAAATTGCCAAATTCATGAGGTTTCCAAGTAGGCTTCCGCGGAGATTATGATGATATCTGGTGATTTTTCCGGGTATTCTTCCGCGAAATATTGTCCTACAAAATGGATAAACGCGGAAGAATACCCGGAAAAATCACCAGATGCCAGATTCATGAATCTGATTATTCACCCCAGTTTCAAACATATCCCAAGTAGATGCATTGTCTGTGACCACAGTGAAAGACTTTTATACAAGACGGGAAAAAATTGGAAAGGCACGCCCTAGATCATCAAGAATGCATCTAATTCTGTTGATCTTTCTCAAAAATTTTAAAGGAGCCAAACTGTTCCGAGCGGCGATCCCAAAATCTTAATCCCTATCCAATAAAACCTTTCAGTCGAATCATTGTGACAGTAAGTGACGCAGTTCTTTAAAACTATTATTTAAGGTTAAATTCCCCGACTTGTAGCTCTAATTATCCTTCCCAGTTTCAAATTTACCCCAAGCAAATATAGTATCGCCTGTGACCTGTGCTCGGTGCATGCCGGTGAACAGAGTGACCCGCATCGTTTGGTGACTCCAAACCCGCAGCGAGGAATCAACGCCGGAGGCTTGCTCTTTAATTAAAGTGTTGAATGATACATGTGCTCCACATGTCAAAGGCTCTCTGCATCATCACCGCTCTTGCTCTAACCGGGATATATTTTTTAATGCAAGGTCTCTCCTTGCATCGAAAGGTCTAAGCGTGATTCAAGGTTGCTATCAACGTCCAAATAACGCCGCAGCATCAATTGCTTAAAAACTTAAGCACAGATGAATCTCAAGCTGAAAAATTATCTTTTTTTTTTTCGACAGAAGGTTTGTGAACTTAGCTTTTTCAACTCCCCCATTGTCCGGATAAGTTAGTGCTGAAAACGTGAACCCTGTGTTAGACGCAAGATTTGAAAAATAAAAAAAAATATAAAACATAATGGGACAGCTCCATCTGCAAAAAGCTCCCTCTTATGATTGATTATGTGATGCGTCGGCATCTAACCATTACCTTTTGTTCTGCTTTGGACAAGGAAATTCTGAAGGTTAAAATTACGGATTAAGTGCGCAAAAACCTGTAAAATCTTTTGTGAAAATTTATACGGAAAACATTCCGTTTCAATTCATTGAGTGGTTATAGAATATTTATGAACAAATGGCAGATCGGTAAAAGTAAAATTCTTCGAAATAATGCAATTAATATAAGTTTTTACACGACAATCCTAATTAATTAGCGCATAATTTTCATGGACATTTGTATGTGAATGGTTAAACCTGAATTCCTAAAGTGTAAGTTAGAGCAGAGTTAAAATTTCAATAAGTACACAACAGACGTTATATTAGACTCTGGATAAGTCAATGAATGCCTTAGGGTCAAAAAGATACATTTAAGCTCATTAAAAAGACATATCTATGAAACCTTTTCTGGAATTTATCACGAACTATGAATTTATGAATAGTTGATTCAGCATTAATAATCACACCAAGTTTTCAAGATAAAAATTTTATCTGGACTCTGTATAATGAAACTTTTTCTTAATCATGTATTCATAACTATGGCAACTAACGTAATAATTTTCGTTTATAAATAATATTATTGGCCGAATACCTAAATAATTTGCCGGCCTATGAGGCGGCGGGGTAAAGTCTTCGCTAGAGTCCTCTAGATTGCTCTCTCAACACTACTCACGTAGTTATTATATGGCAATATAGATGACTCTGGTCTTCGCAAGCCAAAAAACTAAGGTCGCGGGTTCGAGTCCACGGCATGGGTGTTTGTGATAGTGCTTCGTTGTTGAATAATTTAAATTCCCTGTTGCAATGGCCCGTGGCCATGGAATTTGCAACAGGGGCACATTAAATAATTTTGTAAAAACATTCGTTTCTGCTCAACCAGTAATAATATAATGGGCATGATTTCATTATGCATTAACCAATGCCACAAACCTCACTCATTACGGCCTTCTTGTGCAGTGATTTTTTTCTGCCGGGGAAACAGAGCTTAATATTGATTTGTATCGCTATTCCAATGAGTAAGTAAGTGAGCTCGTGCCGAATGAAAACAATATCTTAGGGGGGATGGGGTCAGATCGATCCAAGGTTAGTTGAATTATCATCCATGGGTGACTAAAAATTGATTAAATCTATCAAATCGGCCTAAAGTACCTAAAAATATAAAAGGTTGATCGTCTTTCAGCAAATAAATCATGTGATACATCATGAAACAGTACATCCATGTTAATCGAGCCTAGCATGCTGTGCCCCAACTAACCGGCTGTCCCATTATTCCGAAGTATTCTGTAAATCTACACGCATGGATGTAGATATCTGACTAAGATGACATTTTGAGGATTTAAATATATGTTTATGATATTTATTAAATAAATCATAATTTTAATATACACAAAAATTATTAAAATACATCTTAAAGTATGGGAAATATTAAGCATTATACATATTCCTCCCAGCCTACACATTCGGGAACGTGTGTGTTTACAGCCTAAGAAGCCGTAAGAGATGCAATGTAAGCGAGGCAGAAACCAACAGCCGACACCTTCGACCTGATGACGCTGGCAGGATAGCCAGCGAAACTGCTGTCTACAAACAAGCTGACGCGGAAGAAAACCCTGAAGAAATGCAGACATTTTTTTAATTTTACACATTCAGGTAAGCATTGGGCAAATGCCACCGATGTGTGACCCGTTTAAACGGCTTTTTCCCCTATTAACCGGAGGAAAAAACGAAGTAATTCCTCAAATGGGCTCTGTACTAATATATCTTTGTCCCAAAAAAGCGGCTGACCCTTAACATCCGATGGCCCAAATAACCATAACTTACTCATTTCCTTGTTTCCCCCTATTTATGGAGGATGTCCGAAGCCTTTAGCCTAGCACTACTCAATAAATTCGTCCCTGGAGTGAGCAAAATTTGGACGGGGAACTTTTTTCTCCCAAAATAATACCAAAAGCATTCCGCATTCTAGGAAATGAAGCCTCAAGGCTTGGAGCATTTATTGAGGCGATTATGAAACATCCATTTCCGTCCCTCGGTTTCAGCTGAATACACATTGTATTGATGGTGATCGACCTCGCATTCCCTTAGGAAACTTCCAAGCCCCCCCCCCCCCCCCGCTTCTTTTCTCCCTCTCCAACTCGTTCAGCAACACTCAAAGAGCGTCATCCGCTCGTCATTGTCCAAGTCGTCTCCTTCTTTTCCCTCACCCCACAAACGCTCCTCTTAAATGTCAGCGAAATCCGATGCCATCTTCTTTAAGAGAACCTTCCCCGATGATCTTCAACACTCGCCTCATTCAGGAAACGCGAGGGCAAAATTTGATGTTCCGTACCTCTTGCTGTCTCCTGCGATAGGGCTGACTGTTGAACGCCAGGGTAAAAATCAGGAATATAACTACAGGATTTTTGTCTTTAAGTTCAAAAGCTACCTCCTCCTAAAAAAATTAGATATTCAACATCGATAAAATCAAACGGAGTAATATGAAATACAGGTTTGCAATGATAAAGAAAAAAATTACCCCCTAAAGATAATTCTAGTGTCGATAAAAGCTAATTTTTCAAAAATTTAAAAAATACGCATAAATATGATGGTAAAAATTAAAAAATATTTAATTCAACTTAAAAGTTTTTTTCCTCTCAATATATTCAACTTGTGAAAACAATCGTTTATAAACAAATCAATAAGTTAAATTTAAGATTCTTCTCTTAAGTACTACACACACAAAAAAAGACAAACGAATGAGTAAAATTTAGAAGACATTGCGTATGACCGGCTTGTACTAAACCATTCACCTTTTACGCATGTCTTTAAGGATTTCCCAGCCAATTCCGGCTTTGTTATGCTTTAAAGGCAATTTGTTGGTATTCGCTTATTATCGTTGAATGAAAGGATAATAACTCATCAATGACAATATTAAGTTATTTCGGCAGTCCAGAAGTTAATTACGGAAGCATAATTACTCATGGCCTACGTTTTTGGCATCATATTAGCGCTGGCAGCGTTGCGATCGCTATGATATCACATTGACAAGAGTCACTTGATTGAGGATTTTTGGGATCGCCAATTGGGTTTCGAAGATCTATCGGTATAATGTAATACACCTAGTGATGATATGATCAGCAAAATAATGGAGCAATTAAGGAACACAGACGGGAAATGTACCTGAACCATTCGGAGTACAAATATATTTTCTGTTTTTTTTCACGGGGTTGACATGGATTAGCACGCATTCAATTTTAAACCGGCTCAGCAAAGGGCAAAAATGGGGAATCGCTCTCTTTCAATTTTCAGCGTGTTTTTGATGATTCATACACAAGATCTCCTTTAATTTCCAGCGCTATTTTAATTAAACATGCTCAATAGAATACAGATGAAAATATCTAATAGCTTGTTACAAAATTAGACAAAAAAGAGCCTGCCAATAATAAACAACTAAAAGAGTCATTGATTCATTGCTGATTATAGACGCACGGTTTTTTATTATCATAGTATGTACCCATACGTTATTGGTGCAAATATCACTTATAATACTATAATCCTAAATAACTCCTAGTTAATAACAACAAAATAATACAGAAACGAAGACGATAACGACGGAGTTGTTATAAACGTTAATTAAATTCCTCACACTGAGCCACACTTAAAAAATAACTATATCCACTTAAAAAAATAACTATATCCTACATCATCAACATTTCATTTGAAACAACATCGGCAATAAAAAATACTTCAAATGCTCAGCCGAATTCAATGCTTACTGTGAACTGAAACAGTAATCTGACTCCATTTGGTATGAGGTGATAATATTCAACACCTTACATTGAATATCAATTCCATCACATGATTTCATTAACTAAAACTTATAATAATTACTTATTGCAATTGCTCTTTCGTTGCAGCATTAAATAAACTACCATAACAGACAAAAAACCACATCATTTCTAAATAAAAAATGAAACTAAATAGCAAGGCATATTTCTAGTTAATATTCCTTAGATAAATATTGAGAAAACGCTGCATCATCTTATCCTGCCGCTGAAATAGAAAAAAAAATAACTATACCAAAGATAAATGACCCTTGAATGGCATATACATATCCTTTCATTTATCTTGTGGCAATGAAAAAAAAACATATCTTTTGGGAATGAATAGTAATCATAACCATTGAAGCAAGTATCATGCTTCATGAACCCCCGCAGTATAATCAATATTTTCCATGAATATCTTTGAGCCCTCGAATACCAAAATTAAATGTATCACTTACTTAAATTACATAGGGTGGTAGTTAAATCCAGTGGCGCTGAAAAGCAAACTTTTATGCACAAAGAAAACTCTTCAGTGATTGCCATTCATAAAGCATCGTCGCATACTAACAAGGCTTGACCTCCCAATTTACTGGAATGTAAAACTTTTTTTCGAAAAAAAACCGCAGAAGATATCAATGAATAAATATTATTCAGGATTAAACTTTTATTCAATCCGTGAAGTTATGTGAAGGTGTTATGGCATGAATTTTATTTGAGCTAGGGATTTACAAAGTTCTGACACGTACTCGTATGAGTATTGCTGAAATTAAAAATCACCGTAGGTTATTGGCAAGCATTATTTAATACGAGTATGTCAAAACGTGGAGGATAAGAGTATAGGTGCTCCTGGGCCAGATTCTCACGTGGATTGAGAGTTATTTTCTTTTTATAACATTAGTTCTGTTTAGTTTTTATTTACATCAATATGAACTGAAAAGTTTCCTGTCTTGAATTCGCTTATTTCAATATGGAAAAATTGCACTCCATCACGTTTGAATCTTCGAATTTCCTGTTTGCCTCAGCTAGTCGGCGTCAAAAGTCAAATACAATGCAGGCAAGCCTGTTTTGCCTATTTTAAAGTGAAAATTGGTGATCAAGATTAATCATGGGCCCTTCATAAAGTGAACAAGTACCTTGCCAAGAGTTGACGGACCTGGGGGAAGGGTTCACGGTACATTCCCGTTTGGCATACCTATGACTTGGCGAAAGCTTAAAGATCACTCTTATTGTTGCCTTTTAATAACAAAAAAAGGTCTAAACACATCAAGAAAAGCAAATGAAAAATAGATTGTCTTAGTTAATCATCATCTATACGCCCAGTCCTTCATCTAGCTGAAATTCTAGTGGCAGTTTTCAAATTATCTCATTTAATGTCTTTGCAAATACAGGAATAAGAATCTGGATAAGATCGAATTGACCCCAATGATGAATGTATAGAAATTGAAGATGATTCCGTTCATAAGGTACTAGACCGGCATGAGTCGCATAATTTGTACGAGATTTGAGTCTCTCTCAAATATATTGTCACAGATAAATGTCCAACGAATAAGCACTCCGGAAATAAACCAGAAGCGCAAAGTTTTTACTTAATATTAATATTTTTCATTTGGTAAATACGTCACTATTTGATTGATAGCAATTTTAACTTACAGTAACAGTAAATAACCCGGATATAAATTAAATCATTCTGTATGAGCAGTATATAAGGTAAAGTTTCCATTTAAATTCCTTCATATGCAAATTTTGTATGGCAAATGAGAAAAAAAGAGAGTATCCTGTGCCTTAAAAAGTTGACGTGATAAATAAAAACTGAGGTTATTTTTAGGCCAAAAGTTAACCAAAAACAACTCTCAGATCTAAGACAAAAAAATTTGTAGTCCCCCATAGTATTAGTTGCTTTTTAATGATTCAATATTTCAACGAAGCATTTTCCGGGACTAAACTGAATTATTGATTTACATACACTATATCCAGTGAATTATTAAAAATATTCACGGGAGATACATTGATAGATTGAGGTGAAAAATACAGTCTCCAACGACATGATTTTAACTGTTCATTCGCTCTGAAAAGGCGGGAACTTCTTTGATTTCCAAATTACTTTTAACTTATTACTTTTTATCCTATCGTCAACCATAATCAAGTTACTTAATTTCTCTTATCAACTGTTTGTCAAGGCACTTTGTTCTCGAATAAACATAAAAAATGAAGTAATGAATATATGCACCCAGTACATAGGAATCGAAACTTGAAGCACGTACGTGGTGGAAGGGCTCCATATTAATGAAAGACACTTTGTTCCTTCAACAGGTTTATTAAAAAAGTTCTATTTTATTACCGGTTTCGGCTATTACACCTAATAATTATGATAAGTATTTGATAATGATGTAATAGCTCAAACCGGTAATAAAATAGAAGTTTTTTTAATAAATTTGTGGAAGAAACAAAGTGTCTTTCATTATTAATAGAGTACATAGGAGATGGCTGTGATCAGTCAGACGCGACGTCATACCTTCGGGACTTGCCGAGGACAACTGAATTATTGATTTACTTACTCTACCTCCAGTGAATCATAAAAAATCACTCACGATATCTCGATTATTGGCATTCATTTTTTTCCAATGATGTTACTGCTACTTCAATCGCTGCAGAAAGACGGTAACTCTTCTGATTTCCAATTTACTTTTTAATTATTACTTTTTCCAATCGACAACCATAATCAAGTCATTTTTTACCCCTCTTACAAACATTACCACGTTTCAAGATACTTTGTCCCTAAGTACACATTAAAAAAATGAAATAAGTAATGCAAATATGACCCCGATACATAGGAGATGGCTGTGATCTGTCAGACGCAACGTCATACCGTCGGGATTTGCCAAACATTTCCCACGAGATTCTCTGGCGCGAGGCTTAAGTCCCCAAAACTTCTCGCGGACTTACCGAGCTGTTCAAATAAAATCATCCGATTCCTTCAAAATTCCTGCCCGAATTCGCGTTTCCGCCGTTTCCATCACACTTGGAGATAGATTAGATCAATATCGCTAAGTGCTCGCGAGATCAGATAGGCATGATGTAGCTGGGAGCGAGAACAAATGTTGACCAGAGCAGGGAGGATAGTAATAACGCCCGGGGTACTATAATGGAAGGGATGGGATATGATGTATCTGGAGCGATATGGGAAAGATTTTCGAACGCCACATCAACCTCCCAAGTTCTCGCCCAAGTACTACAAAAGCCCCAGCTTACATAAACTTAACCAGAAGTAACTTGACTTTTAAATTTACGCAGACGCCTCGATGGCGGAGAGGTAAATTCCTCGCCTGCTACACCGAAGGTCGCGGGTACGATTCCCGACTGGGTAGATCCATTCCAGGAAATTGGTGTTTGTTATGTTTCATTGCTAATTGAAGATTTCCCGTCGTAAATGACCACATTGATGCTGATTTAAGGGCAAATTGATTCTAAAATAAATACACAAGTTAAGGTACATATTCAATGTGGTAGAACTGTTTCATTGTGTATATATTGGAGAATGGAAAGCGTCTCTCCCTTTTTTTAAACAATTTAATGTGTCTATGGGCTTCAAATACACGTTATCATCGTCGAAGATAACAACAAATAAATTATTTAAAAAAAGATGGATAATCGCATTTCAATCACCAACATTTGATTTATTATGAGCGGACCTAATTATGATTCCCGAAATCATTGCACAAACCGGATTTTAGAGGACTTTAATTGTCTTTCGATATGCAAAACTTCTAATATTCTCTACTACCTACTTCTTTATCACTATCACTAAGTGACTCAACCCGAAGGTTGGTTTGGATAGGTGAGGGTAGAGCTCACCCCAGAATTGAGTGAATATCACACATTCAGGGTAGGGAGCAGATCCTCTCCCTGGACCACATAGTTCTTTGATGCTAATTTATTTGAAGGTGTCATTTATACTGGTTTTTATCAAGAGAAACATAAGATTTTCTGAAATAATGATTGTAAAGTCATTTTACCACGAGTTATGCCATTTTAATTAATGAAATTATTATTTAGTCATGAAATCAATCGTTTGTGAGGGTACTTTGTAGTACGTGACATGATCGATTAGAAAGTAAAGTTTGTTGCATTCCTCACAGATTTTATTAAAATAATGGACCACTTTCAACCTTTTCAGTTTATTATCAAGAGGTGAAGTCACGCCATTTAAGTTGTCATGAACCAACAGGACCTTTTGTTTTTTTTTTTCAACTCTGAAATTAGCACGAGCTGTGACGAGTTAAGTTGCCGTGAACAAAGGCTTACCAAACCCTCGTGTACTAAAGCTTGAGTGCCGAGAGAGAGCAGGGCATGATGTAAGACGATTACGAACGAGGCGCAGTATGATGCGTGTGATTCCAGGAATGGATGGGTGATTGGCCTCTCATCCGTACGTTGGATATGGCCGGGACCGCCATCACACTCATGCTCCACGGTTCTCACACAACGGGACCTTCGCCGCTATCTCTCGCGGAGCACATGGGTGACTGGATATATATCCCTCCTGTGGGAGGGATCCGGAGGACGGTGGAGCAATTTCGCGTTGCAATCTGACACCGAACTCTAGATGGGATATAGTTATGGCATCGAGGAGGGAGAAGTTTTCGTGCATTGCCCTCCCGGAATGTAAAAAAGTAAAAAATGTAATTAATTCGTAATCGGAGTGGGGAAGGCAAATATTGTATTTCCGAAGGAACTAAGCATACTACCCCCAAGTGACAGTGATAAATTACACAAGACCCAATGATTTGATTTGTTCGCCAACGCTATTTTTAATTTAAATCATCAAATCATGAAAATTAAGTTAAGCAAGTAAGGTTTTAACCTTAAGTTAGTAGGTAAGTAGGTTAAAACCTTACTTACTTAACTTAATTTGATGATTTAAATTAAAAATAGCGTTGGCGAACAAATCAAATCATTGGGTCTTGTGTCATTTATCACTGTCACTTTGGGGTAGTATGCTTATTTCCTTCGAAAATATAATATTTGCCTTCTCCACTCCGATTACTAATTAATTACCTTTTTTACTTTTTTACATTCCGGGAGGGCAATGCACGAAGTAAGTAAGAAAGTAAGTAAGTAAGTAAGTAAGAAAGGTAAACCCAAAAAAATGAGAAATTGCCATCAACCAGACAAATGCATATAATAGGGTTAGTCATCTCCATCGCAGATTCAAATTAGGACAAGTACGTTTCGGAGAATTATACACCAGAAATCTACGAAATAAATAAGTTCATGTAAGATTTTTTTTCCATTCCAAGCGTCCCATCCTAGATCAAATCAAAAACATTCGCGAGGATTAAATAACTGAAAAACTCCTTAAGAAGAAAAATTATCAAACTATGCAGTGAACTGCATATTAGTTGGGTAAAAATATCTAAGAACTGCAAAATAAGATACGGCTCGTACAGATATGAAGGTAGAGGCATGGTGAACATTTCAAAGGACCTAAAAAAGTGAAAACTTTAAGACATGACAGAGAGCGTGAGGGAATTATATTATATGAAATTGGAATTCATTATTTTCTAACTTAATATATTTAAATACTCAATGTTTGCTGAAAACTCTGCTCTCTCCATAAATGTACTCACTCACTATTTTCTGAGCGATCGCATATACATTTACATGCTACATGCCCTCTTGTTTCGCACTCAAGAAACTAATTAGTAACACTTACGAAGACCTAATTTATTGCTAGCTTCAGACGACATGGACCCTTGATAAGCTGCAAATCCGTAATGAAAGAACAACTTGCGCGTTAGAGGCACTGCAGGGCTACGTTAAGAACAAAACCTTCTGATACTCATCCACGTAGCACTCTTAGGTTAATATTCGAACGATAACTTAAGTAATCGCATAGATACACTTAAAATTTTCTACTGTATTCACATATGTATTCACTGCCTAAAATATGTACATTATATAATTTCATAACCAGCTTCCTGGGGATCTATCAATAGAAAAGGGTGAGTAAGATTTTACCGTCAGGTAGCAAACTGCCCACTGTCAATATTTACCGCTCTCAACCGAAGTAAGATAAAGGATGCAAACACACTGTGCATTGCCCATCACTCATCAATACACCCTGGCGTGCTCAAGTCCGTTCACATCTTGCGTGCAGCCTACGACGGTATGGCAGATTTGGAAAACTAGATTCGTAATTGAGTAAGAATGTCAGTGAAAGGAGTTTGATGCCACACAACGGAACCAGCCTCCTATCTCCTTTGGACGCGTAACTACGGCGTATTCTAATAGAGAGCGTATTTTCATTCGAGCACATGTTTATACCAGGGATGGCATGTGAAACGAAACGAAAAGTTTCGTTTCGAACCGGAGGGAAACGAAAATGCGTGGCTTAGGTTTAGTTCCGTTCCCACACGCACTCAAGGAGTTTAGTTTCGACCCGGGACGAAACTTTTTTCCCAGGAACAAAACTAAATTAATCAAAACTGCTCATAAATAAGTTTCGATCCCAGAAGCTGAGCGGAGGGGATAAGAGGGGATAGTTTAGACCCATTTCATGACAGAATGTAGATAGGTTAAAACATTGAGCTTAAAAATCGAATGGCCAGTTTGCGTTCACCGCTCTCCTATCAGTGATAAAACATGAGCGCCACACGCATCTGATGGCGGTGGGCCGAACCTCTACTTCATTCAACCATACTTCGTACTCGATGTGTGGGTCGAAACTAAACCGTTCGAAGATGAATCACGTGGTCCCTCCGTTACGAAACATTATTAGCGTTTCGTTTCGTCCCAGAGTTTTAGTTTACTTTCGACCCGAAGTAGTTTTGACTCCGATTTCGTTTCGACCCTGAGTTTAAGCTCCCCGGGATTAAATCCATTTTGTTTCGTTTCCACATTTCGCTCCCGGGGACACAACTATAGAAATTTTACTGGTTTTTGCTTTCGTTTAGTTTCTATTGCCATTCTGGTTTATACTCGTGTATTAGTCGTCACTCAACTCGAAAAGTAGTCAAAAATAAGTGGCATTTGATGCATAAACATACCTGCCAATGCAAATACATATCAAATGTCTGCATAAACATAAAAGAATGATGACAACCAAATGGATCGACCGAGCGAATAACAAGAAGAGGCACCAAATTTTCGCGATTAGCCATTCTAAGCCCAGTCAATCTCAATAACATCCATCATTATAATAAAACGTCCAAACTATGCCTAAAGAGTATGTTTGGCATTGAAAACCAGCCTACATCACGACCATATTTTAAATATTACTCTATAAAAAACTCGATCGTAACATTTTTATGTAAAAATATTGTATATCGTTGTCATCTTTGTATTTTATATTGTTCATGTTTTCACTTTCATAGCCCTGAGGATGATTTTAAATAAATCGAAACGTTGGCTATAACTTGATTTACATTGACCTAAACTCCAAGAAATATCATAAAATGTATTCAACAAGGTCAAGAATAGAAGAGGAAAAATAATAATAATACTAATTATCTAACCATAAAAACGCAATTCTCTTTTCGCGAAAGTTTGGCACCTCTAGTAATTAGGAAGTGGTCTGAAGAGAGGTATTAAAGAGAATTTTGTTAAAAGCCCGAAGCGAATCACGCTACAACGTAATCGGTCATATCACAATAATTGATGGCTTGAAGGTGAAAATCGTCAAGGGCCAATAGGATGGCAAAAATTATTAAGCTGATATTCAGATAAAAATATGGAAAATGTAGCAAGTGAATGGGAAAGAAAAGAGCCACTTAAGTGTGAAAATATAATCACCATCAAATAACTGAGAAGAGAGCGGAATTTAACCAATTTTAATATTCCTGACAACTGATCATCATACTATCAAGTTAGCGCGCACTATAATGTACACGGGATCCAATGAAAGAATACCTTTACCTTTACCCAGAGTTAGTTTCTTCCATAGCTTGACGAAGATATACTACCTCAACAGCATCAATAAAACTAAGAGCTAATTATGTCATACTTTTAATTATCTTTTAAATCATCCTTTAATTTTATATGCCAAAGCGAAGCAAAAATAAATTTTTAAATTTAAAAAAATTTGATGCCATAATGGAGCACCTTAATACTGGTCATCATTAAAACATAAAGAGAACACAATGTGGAATTAAGATTATTCGTCAATAAGAAAGAACGTAGATGAGACTCACTACAGAGAAGAATGTATAAGGAAAAAGACGTAACTCATTAAATGGGAAATCCTCAAAATGGGAAACAAGTCGAGAAGAGCTTTACTCACCGTGTAACCGACAAATCTTTCGCCAAACGTTCCCCAAACTGCCCGTTGTGAAATAACTATACATAATTAAAGCATTTTCAGGACATTTATCTCACTTTCCTCCTATTGAATTACGCACTAAAAAGAGGCAGAGGAAAATATTCAAGTAGAAGATTGACCCTTGTTTTTCGATCATTTTAACGCTGTCATTGTCACACCGAAGAGCGGCGGATAATTTTTGTGCACTTAAATTAATTTGTTTGGCCAGAAATTAAGATTTAAAAAATTATTTTTCGCGTGAACCTTTCCTTAGAGTTGGAAAAGACTTAATTTGATGTTGTCTGTAAAACAGTTTGAGTAATTCATTATCTCGGAGGAAAAATCTGAAATTCGCCGATTTCTTACCGTTTGAATTGAAAGGCGTAAAAAACTTGAAAATTTTCAAAACGACTAAACATGCTTAACAATGCGTTTTGAAGGACAAGTTGAAATAGACGCTGAATGGTTGATTATGTGTCCGAGGCATGGGATATTTATTTAAACACAGAGAAATAATTCCTCAATTTGTTATCCTCAATAACTTCAATAAGTTCGCTATCTCTTTTTCTTGATATAATCCGCGTTAAATCGGGTATTCGGAAAAATGTTATAACGCATTTTAAATCTCTATCGTAATTACTACTTGAATTTGTGTCTCAACTATGATTTAGAGGTGTTGTAGGGTCGAAAACAGCATTTATTACTCCTTGGTGGAGGTCAATTTTCCTTATTTGATGTTTTAATTTTCTTGAATTCAAGGAATATAGCCAGGATACCTTTAAAGTAAAATGCAGAGCTCGTCCCAGGAGATAATTTCACTTGTGTAGGGGAGGTGCGCACTGCGCAGTCTACTTCTCAGAAAATTATGATATGCAATGGGAGCCAGAACCAGTATAGTATCATTGAATCCATCGGAGAGCGGTTTTGCACCAAAAGGTGATCGTATACTCCGACGACTCTAGAAATAAACTGTGGCATTCATTATCATTTTTACGCCAACCATCCCTGCGGCACTACATTGAACCGCAGATTGCTTCGATCAACCATTGGCATTTGATTACAAAACTGTATAAATATTAATATATAGTGATTTAACGGTAATTATACAAGACATCCGGATTTAGTAATGAAATCTTTTATATCGAAATATTTCAATTTGAACAGCTAGCTTCCCTCTCTATGAGTAGCTATAATTAAGCAATTTAAAATGAAACAACCTCAAGGATAACTTCCAATTTCAAAAATCTCATTTCCGCAACGCCTACACCTCTTATAGCAACTATAAATTATAATCGAAACCAAAAACTATATTTTTAGGTTAACCATAGATAATTTTGGAAAAGACGAGAATTTAAACCTAGATTACGGACTAACTTCAAGTTCTTCTCGAAAGCAGCTTTAAAAATTTTGGAGAAAACAGAACGAACACAAAATACTGGACCGCTTGGTAGTCCCAATATCTATTTAAATTATCAAGGAGTAATTAATTGCGTTCGTATTAGGGCATTTTTTTGGAGTTTCCTAAAAAAATAACAACTTGCTTCCCCAAAGCAGTCCACCTAATTACGGAGTGTGTGTTGCCGCCAGTTACCCCAAACGAAATTATTTCTCGGAAATCAGATTCAGCAATGTTACTAACAATGGCGCTAATAAATCTACAAATTGGCATCGCCAAGGTGCATTACGAATTGGCATGACCGTAGTGAATATACGAATCTTCGCAATCCACGGTAGCGATTCCTAATCAAGAGATTTCCCATCTAAAGAGTAAAATGCCAGAAATACACCAAAAACCCAGGCCAGGTGAAAAAAGCACACTTTGAGCTGGAAAACAGGATAAAAAAATAGAACAAGAAAAACTTCTCAAGGGGTACTCTGCTCCCTCTGAATGAGATAAAATAATGTATACATATGACATATATCCCATATTATTATTGAAATTATATCATGTTATCGATCACCTCGGGTCATCAAAAAATATTAATTATTTTTTCGATTAATTATTATCGATTTAAAAAAATATTAATTATTATCGATTTTTTAAAATATTAATTATTATCGATTAAAAAAATATGAAAGGATAGTAAAGAGTAGAATGGCACCTGTACGTCACTAACGGCTATCGAAAGCTCCCTCATCGCTGCGAAGGAGCTTATCATTTGAAAGGTGGATTTTAGCACATGCACCAGCCACAAGTTATATTTGATCACCCTTAATCAAATGGTCAGAACGCAAAGCAAGACTATCCTTCCTTCGAACAAATCAAAAGAGGTGCGAGAAGAGGCGGTACTTATTGTACCCGGTTAATTACTTCTCTCGCACGAAATCCTCAATCGTCACGACTTCCAGGGACGAAACCTTCCCAAGGAAAGGACCTGAGCTTCCCCTACAGGAAAAGAGTCAGCGAAAGCTAAATATAGGTTCCGAGCAATGGTGGAGCGGGGAATTAAGATTTTCATTTCCCACGACGCCTTGATTCTACAATGCAGTAGCCTTGACTTCCTCTCCCTCATCTTCCGACTTTTTTTCGCATCTCATTCCCAATAGGCTGATACATTACTCAAATTTTAATATAGCATTGCGTTTATATCGGCGAATAAGCATATAAAAAAATACCACTTGGAATATATAATAACACCGCAATTCAATAAGATTACAGATTCAGACCACATTTTATTACCTATTGGCATCAAACAACATCAAAATGTGATTTTAATTTCATCTGTAGTTTGTCGCTTGCTTTGCAATATCGCGAACCGCAACTAGTTTCATGATATCACATTGAAAATAGAATGAATATGCTTATTTCACAGCATCGTATACTCCAATAATTAGTCTAATGAATCATACGCCGAATTTTTTGCTTCCCATAATTCATTACTCCGTTATTTGTTTTTCTTAAGTAGATTACTGACAACAAACATCTCCCAGTTATTTTTTATTAAATATTTCATGTGAGCTGCGTAAGTAGTTATTTTTTAAATGTAAACATCAGCTAGAGAGAGCCTTTCATGGACTTATCGCCGTTTCTCGTCCACCATTGGCTTTGTTATTTCATGAGAAGTAGATTTTCTGGGGTAAAAATTGCAGTAACGTATCATCCGTCGTAAACTAATGCCAGTTACCAAGCACATGATTCTCCTCAAAACGAACAAACAATAAGCATAACAATTCTCATAACAATAAACATAGTTTGGAACTTGCACAAATCAAGCCTTGAGAAAAATTTCAAATATCTATTGAATAAAATGAATTCTTGATAATTAAGCTTTTTTAAGTTTGGCACCTTCGACTGAAGAAAGCACCGTTTGATAACCAATTTATAAATTCTATCGATATCAATTATCCTCTCAGAGGAAGTGTTTCTTCGGTCGTAGGAGAAAGCTGGATCATCGGAGAGAATACCTACTGAGTAGCACAATGGCCTAAAATTTAGTGAATTGATTCTATCCACGGTCTATTTTCTATTTGATACAAATTTATTTGGTTTATAAACTATTAATAAAGATATAAATTTCTATTGGATACAATTACATTGTGAGGATAAAGCTTTTTCTAAATTTTGGCTCCTTCGACTGAGTTGAGTGCCGTTCCATTCCTAATTTATAAAATCTATTGATATCAACTACAGCCCTCAATGGAGGTAGGAGAAAGCTGCATTATATGAGAGAAAACCTACATAGTAACCCATTTGCTATTCCAAAACTTTACTGGATTGACTCTATCCACCGCTTATCCGAATGGAAAAGTTGCATTAAAGATTCAGAACTAAAATTTCTGTTGGATACAATGAATGATACAATACAGGGACCTAGTTTCTATACGAGTAGATAGGAGTTTTACATCGTCTGAGACTACCAATGCATGCATGAGGCACAGAGCTCAGGGA
The DNA here is from genome assembly GCF_921293095.1 of Ischnura elegans. NCBI lineage: Eukaryota > Metazoa > Arthropoda > Insecta > Odonata > Coenagrionidae > Ischnura > Ischnura elegans. The sequence goes on from NC_060249.1 coordinate 93,454,246, forward strand.
AACGTCTCTTAATAATCACAGATTAAAACTGCCTATGGTCGGAAATTTTCCTTCGTTTGATTGGGTATTAATAATCCTTATTTAAGCCAAGTGCTACCTGCTAGCATGGTACTCTGCTACCTGCTAACATTCTGCGTCGTATCAGCGCTCAAAGCCTCGCCCCAAGGTCACCTCACTTGGCGGCAGCCAGAACGACGTCACACGGGGTTTTCCCAGCATTCAAACTTAGCCGTCGCGTTTTCGCGCGCTTGAAAATTTTCACTTCTCATTTGATCGCGAGATATCGTCATTTAAAAATCTAAAAGCGAGAAATACGTTCTCCAGGAGTAATAATCTTTCGATTTAGGCAATAAAAAAATAATAGGAAACCACCCTATTTAGCGGATTGATTCTATCCACCCTTCATCCGAATGGAAAAGCTGCATTAAAGAGTCTCAGACCTAAAAGTGAGCTCGTAAATGAGTACGAACACTAAAAAGAGTGGGTAATCGCAGCTTGGACGTGGCGCAGTTCCACCACTCTCCGCGAACTCCCGAGTTCGGTGGGCAAGTATGTTCCTGCCTCGCTCTCCGCCCACCCTTTTCCTTTGGATCATCTCTCCCGCCATTCACAGCTCTCCTCAAAATGACAGCGGCGAAGCGGAGTTCGGCCGTTTCCGCGGAATTAGATTTCCATCCTGCAGTCGCAGATGCGAATCAAGCGAGCCTTCCGAAAGAGCCCGCCACGTGGACTTGTCTAAGAAGATTACCCACTGGTGCAAGGGGTGGGATTAATATTTCAAAAAACCTTCAACCCCCTTAATTGGATATCCGGGATAAGGAAGAATGTCATGCCCCGTTTCGGATTCATTCAGTCTCGGAGACGATTACATAATTTTTGTAGGTAATCGGTGCCGTAATATAGGAAGGAATCGCTTTTAAGGTGTTCTCAGCACCATCTTTTACTGCTAAGATAGGAAAATCACAGCGTTTCAAGAAAGGAAAAATTTACAGACTGTAATAGCGTAGCTATTCACGGGAAATAGGAAAAAGTGGGAGGATATGGCCTGAGAAACTTTCTTTTCCCGCTGAAATCCGTTTAAAATCGCAAACGAATGCTTTCCGCAACTCTGAATTGTAAACGGGAAAGAGGTAATACATTGATATTTTCTATTACTTCTCCAAACGAATAAAAAATAACTTTTAAGGACATTTATTACGATAAATCATGCAGGTAGGCATTTATTATTGGTAGAGTTCGAGGAAACTATTTTTCATTAAAAAAATTATTCATTTCTCCTAATTCTAACCTTTCATGCCTGTAATCATACCAATACGTAGAATAGAAAAATACTGGCGATCACAGGACTGTGTGCCATTGCTTAGGTCGCACGGAATTGACCCAAATCTGAAACCCCCACGAGTAACAACAACAATCAAAAGAAACAAGGCGCCATTGCAGCTTCGCGTAACTAGGTGTACTATAGTTCCCCAGAGGGCAGCAGAATAGCCGCCTTTATTTCCTCTCATCTCACCTAAAAGCACGATTGCCCCAACAACGAAAGATCTTCTCATTTTCCCTTCCGAGACTCTAATATCGTCTTTCCACGTCACCGCAATGGGCATAGATATCAGAACACGGGCATTTTAGGGTATGACAGGCGCGTATATGACCGCAGCAGCGTGGAGATTGGAAGGAGTCTTGGCTTAAAAGATTAAAACCGCGGAGAGGACAATTGCAACCTCAGGCTCGCCGGAATAGCACCCTATCCCGCCTTTCTGTAATCTTCAACTCCAGCATCTCAACCTCTTTTAAGTCTCACCCACCACGCTTGTGCCTAATTATTGTCAGAGCATAGGTTTTACTGACCACGGCTCACCATTCTATTCCTCGCTTACAAGCCAAGTTGAATAGCCTCCCGTTTGTGCCAGATTGGATATAATCGCAGTTAATTACAAATAAATAAGTGAAATAAAACACCTCGAATTGAAATACATCATCTCGAATCGTTTTGCATCACAACTGAGTGCAAAGAAGCATATGACTAGCAATGACATATGGTTAATCATTTTCTGAGGTATTTGAAAAAGTGCGCGCTTGGGGTCTAAAACTGTTCTACTTGGTAACCAAAAATTATATTTTGGGTGATGCCTGAGATTAGTAAACTTAATTACTTTTCCCTTCCATCTAATATTATTTTGTAATTGTAAAGCGTCTAACTGAAGCTATGTTACACCGCGTGACTCATGTACGTTTAAATCATTCGTATAAATTGTATTATACCAATAAATTTTTATAATTTCTTAGATCATGACAGTCACCAACAACTAAATAGTTACGGTTGATTTTTCTATACTTGCATGCAAAAACTAAACGCATCTTTCAACCCACAATGGTAACTGCATCCGCATTCAATATCCAACATTAATACCACTCGCTTCCTTCTCTTCACCTCGCAGAATTTTAGATTCTTAACTAGGGTATCATCGCCAACTAACAGCCTCTCCATTACATCATAGACGTCCATCAAAATCCATGATAAGAAACGTATGGCATGGTATTTGGAGGAGGCGACCGACAGCTGAGGTCATTTGCGCCATGAGGGAAGGATGGGTAAGGAAGGGTGGAGAGAAACCCGGCGTCGGCATTAGCCTGCTCTTAACGAAAAGCGCCAAGGGGACCACGGTTTACATCCCATCCGACGGACGGAGTGTTGCGCTCGAAATTTCCTCCACACGACATGGGTATCACATCGTACATGGAAGCATCTGTTATTTCTTGCATATTTTTAATACATCACCGACGACTAAAATCTGTCGTCTCTGAAAATTCTCTGTCACTGCTGGGATTTGAACCCGAGCCCACGGGATGGGAAGCCAACACTCTAGCCACCACACCAACCCGATCCCCATAAGAAATGTCAGCACATCGCATTTTCAAATTCATTTCATCTCACTATCCGAATCACATTATCGTACATGGAAGTATCTGTTATGTCTTGTATATTTTTAATACATCACCGACGACTAAATTAACAGAAAGAATGAAATAGAAATTTTTTATGGCGTAAGCATACGCAAGTGCCTCATCATACATATTGCAAAATATTTAACCCCAAATTTTTTAATTCCAATCGTTTTGTCTTATATGAAATTTTCAGAAATCGAAGAATCTAAGATGCACAAAAGTATTAAATTAACGAGTAACACTAGTTATAATTTTTTATCTCAAAATTTATAGTAATTTGCAACGGAGGTATCTCAAAACGTTATGTGTGAATTTACTTGGCATTATAATCACACTTGGAAATTGTTCTCAAAACGTTTCAATTATTGCATGCAGTAAATTATTAAGTATTAAGGCCTCCTAAATCCAGCAGTAATTTCCGTCATAACGAATCCATCTAATTTCAATATTTCCTTATACGATCTGCCATTATTTCACACATCCGATATTCAATTCTTACATTATTCCTCGCCTTCCTTGAAACAACCCTAAAGGGTGACTCAACATTTCATGCAATGGTAGCAAATATTACCCGTATAAATGTTATAAAATATGAAACATATGATAAATTGCGCCGTTCTGTTAGCTTTTAGCCAGTGCTTGTTAACACAGTTGAATACGTACTTCAATTTCATTTGAAATCGATTGATAGATATTTTCATAGTTCGATATCAGCTACAATCCACTGTCTGCATGGCAGAACTGCCTCCACATATTCTTAAGGTCATTCCCGGCTTGACTCAAGAGTGTTACCACCCAATGCAAGCAGCCCCTTGACATTTTCTTCATCCACCCTTAGCCTTGACCTATTGACTTTCTCCCAAATGCATACCCTCCCCAGTCATAAGAAACAAGATTTAGCGTAATGGGGCTTGATATAGCCTATGTGAGCATATATTGAAAATTGCTCCAATATTTTAATCTCCAATTCAGACCATACCGAAAACTGGTCCGCCTTGATGCCCCTAAGGAGTCAATGACGAATATTTGATATTTATTTTTAATCTCTAGTTCATTCGCTGTACACCTGAAGGTATCAGTACTGGGTGCGTGAAAATTTATTGCTAAATTAAGGATATTGGGTTTCCATATCCACCAGATTCTCACTCACCCGGTCTTGTATGTCTGAAAGCTACTCGTGCACCATCACAACTAATTGCCGTAACTCATGGCTAGAAATCGGGAACTGCAATGCCGTAATTATTGTATTGAGATATAGATTCCTGTTTTCCGCGCCAATTACAGCCAATCAGTAGTCTAAATTGACTTCATGTAGAAGAGCTCCAACCGTTCTTTTACAGATAAAAGGTAGTAATATCATTTTTAACACTTTCAGGGCGAGAGACGTTTTACTCACACACGCTGCCGACAGATGTCATGAATTTCCACGACATCAACATGCTAAACAGAAATTATATCTCCGACAGAAGATACAATACGAGGTGTATGCGAAACAAATGACATACTTTTCAGAATATCATTACACATTAGAGTCTCTGATATTACAATTTCAACGGCTATGATATATTATTCAGTAAATGATTCCAAAATAATTTTACTCTTGAAAATATCGATCATAAAACATTTTAAGTAAAACGCGACTGACGATTACGAATCAACTGTACCGGTCAGAGTGTTGTCTAAAAGTGGCTCTGAACCTACAGCAGCTTGGAAAGATGACACTCTCAGTACCTGAATACATGAGAAAGACAGAAAGGCAGCCCTTCACACAGCCGAGACCGCATGAAAACTGACATATTCGATGGCCTTCCCTAGTGCATGAAATAGGTTATTCATTCGTTGATAACCACGAACCACTAATTAAGGTTAAAGTTTTATCATATGACTACTCCATGAGACTGACTCCCATCTTATCCCACACCATCCCATCACTCGCAATTACTAGGCGTTGCCTTGCTCATGGCCCGTTCCAACTTTCAAGCAAGTTAGAAAATGCATACGAGTAGCGGAGAAAAGACGCGACGAATATGAAAACGTAATATTTGAGTTTCTGACTCGCTGAAACAGAGCCGTACCTAAATCTTACAACGTTCGCATATTCTCCAGTCGGATAGAAGACTTCCCAATAATATCATTTATGACAGAAATAGGTAGTGATGGGAACTGGGAGACTAATTCCAACTTCGAGCCATTATAAGAGCATGCAAATTTCAAATCAAATAATGAGATTTATTTTCACATTTGATAGTTATTCATTATTTATAATTATTATCGAGAGATATTTATTAGCTGACGAATAAATTTCTTTATTGACGTGACTCAAACATTAAAAGCACAAATTACGAAGCCTTCAGAAAATTCTTCAACTTTGTTTAACTTATAAATTGTAATTAACCCGTCAGGGAGAATATTGTTCATATCATTAAAAGATTTTAGTCCCGAAGAAACTTCGGGCCATGACATAACCTAATTAAGAGAACTTCGTGTAATAATTTGACCGCTAGTATTGATTTGATTGAACTAGAATTGACCCTTGACTTTGATAATAGATTTATAAAAGACTTGAGACAACCGAGGCCCTTCAAGCTATTCGAAACTTGCGTCATCGCAATATTTCTTAATGCTACAACATGCAAATTTTTAATACTACATTTTAATGCATCCCGAATGAGAAGAAAATTGCTGGGCCTCCATCATTCATCAAAAATTCATCTCCATCTATGACGACTCTATAATTCACACCCGTCTAAAGCGCACCTCTCAAAACATAAAATTAGAAATTTTGCTTTGCGAAAACTCTGACGTAATGGAAGAAAATGTAGGTCATTTTTGTATTCAGTATGGCAAATATACAGCAATTAATCATCAAATCTAGAAGCACAACTAACGCAGGTGTGTATAATTAATTACGGTAAAAAAAATGTTTTTGTGGAGACGGGTAAAAGAAAAGTCATTTTCGATTGGCACAGAAGCTTGAAGAAGAGAGGAGCTCTTCGGAGAAAAAACTATAGGATGAAAAGTATATGAAATTATTGCACTTAAATGCTGGTTCATAAATTTCTTTGATAGAAGTTGACAGCTTACCAGTTATAAACAAAAAAGATAAATATACATTTTCAAGCCTCTCTTTCTTTTCGCAATTTTCTTAGCAAACCTCAGATTCGTATTGAGCACCCCAGAAAACTTATAAGGATAAAAAAAAACAAACTACCCAAAAATGTCCACGGAGAACTACGTTTTTACTTGATATATTCTACATCTTTGTTATCTTTGATAAGTTCCATCCATAAAAATTTCTTTAAAATTCCAGTTTCCACAGTTCATTTAATTGACAATGGAATTGAAATAATGTAATTAGAATTTTAAAAGCATTACAATTATAACCCGCCAAATGCATAGTTAAGAAGTATCTTGTATCATTCAGCTTATCCAATGCATTTTGCTGTACATACATTAGCAAATAACATTAACACAGCGGTTGGTTAGCATGTACCATGATATAACACCAGCATTGCAGTTGCATTAACATGACATGATAATGCACTCGGCGCCATTAGATGCTCCCATTGATGCTATGTAGATAATAGAATTTGTCGAAGATAAGTAACAGTCTTCAGGAGAAGATGATTATGATGCATATCATTCTTGACATTATCTTCGACGACCTTCGATGCCATATTTGTGTTTATACCCATGACTTATATTCAATATGGCCATTAATATTTAGTATACAGGAACTTTAAAATTATTCCTACGGGCATGCATAGGCAACATGAAATGTTACTTTACCAAGGAATAATTGAAAATAAAAGAGAAATAAGTAATTACCGTTAGACAAAAACTTACTGAATGCGCCAAAAGAAATTTAAAGCGAGCTATTGATTTTGAGACATATAATCTGTTACTGAAATGCGCTTCCTGAATGCGTTTTTCTTTTAGGATGGTAACATGGTGAAAATCTTATAGAAATCCAAGTTACGGACAAGTAGGCCTCCACCACTTGTAGCTTGATTTAGAATTCCGATTCTTTAGGGTCTTCATCAAAACAAAATATAAGGAGATTCATCAAGCTAATTTTTTAACAATTATGTCGTTCACCATTTGACTTCGTTCGTATATGAATTAAAATAAATACATATTTAATTATTATATGAGGCTCCTTAAGTTCTAAATCGATACCCATGCACATGCTCCCTATGACTCGAGTGGGAGAGTATCATCTATTCTTGTGTTGTTTGAACATAATTTCGGTAGTAATGAGATAGGTTTCTCGAGTTCCCTTACCCGTGTATCAATTGCTGAGGACAATATTTCGCCAACGTTCCAGGTGCCGTCTTCATGTCCACTGAAGATCTACTAAAGAAGGTTACTCCAGGGGCTCTGAAGAAGCTCGCGTGAACACCGGCGAATTATTGCCCAAAGTAATAGATATAAGTAGAAGAAAACCCGAAAACCCCCATCTCATCCGGTTGGTCTCCACCATAAACTTCATGGTAATAACACTAGGTTTTATTGACTGCATGAGAAATAAATCATTTATAAATTCATAAAATAAATATTGATTTCCAAATTTCACGTTAATAAAAAACGAGCTGTTATAACTACGAGTATGTGAAAGAGTCACCCTAATCGCAATTGCTTAAGCACACGACCAGCATGATTTTGAATTTTGCGAAAACTCTGACGCGATAGAAGAAAATGAAGGTTATCTCCGGATCCAGTGCCGAAAATATACAGAAATTAATCATTAAATCTGGTTGCACAACTACAAGCTACAATGAATTCAATAGTATTGGCCATTCCCCTTGACATACTGACCAATATTATCTTCAAAAGCCTAGAAAATAATCACTTGGATGATAAGATTATTTTGGCAAGGAGGAGATTGAAGACCAGGAAAATTGGGAAGGTTTGCAGGATTTGTGAAGTGATTAGAGTAAGGGCAAAGCGAATAAATGGAAGCGAAATCTCGTCAGGTAGTACCACTACCCTCCTCGCAACCGATACGAACGAATTTATTCCCGAACCATAGCTCCGTGCTCTCTCCGATTCCCCTAATGGAAAACTTTGGCCCCCACTTCGGAAAAAAAATCTCCCTTCGAAACCCAAAACTGGAGGGCTGTACGAGCTCCGAAGCGTTTTCTCGCGTTTTGGTAATCCTCTTAGCGAATCCGTGTATCGAACAGGAATAGATAGATCCGTCTCCCCATTGCCCCAACCCCTTCAACCTCATTCGTTCGGCCTCGTCCCTCGCATTCGTTCTCTCGCTCTTTTTTTTCCAAGGTCATGGTCAATTTTTAATTTTGGTGTCCGTCATTTGGTGGAAATGGTGCTCGCTTCCTATCCGCGTCAATCGGTGAAACGAGGTACCAACAGGCAAAACGACGATCTACACGCCCTCTCCTTTGACCCAGCTCTTCCGGCTACTGGTACAGCCTCTTCATCGAGGATTATTTCTCTTTTTTGCTGTCGAAGTAGAGGAGAAATAGTTGTCAAATGGTTTAAATGCTCCCACAAGGAAGTTTTTATATGTAGGACAACGTCTCCAGTGTTACTGCCGGTACTTTGTGTTGAACTAATGCCTCATTCACATTACGATGGTTCCAGCCGTCGTCGGAACTATCGTGCATTCACACAACGATGGTTAAAACCTGTGCTGCCCTTTAGTGCTGACATGAAAAGTGCATGGGAAATTGACGGTTGACAAAGCTGTTGAGGTATGCATGGACAAAATATTACTGTGTTAAACGTGTATTTACCGAATCATTTTTCTTCCGCCCATATTCTTCCTTCCTAGGACAAATCCTGGAAAAAAGTAGAGCTTCACGAGCTTTTCGTCTTTCTCTTGTCGCTTCCGTTTCCGGTCTCCCAGCGCCTAACCATCGTAAAGTGGCAACGTTCGGAACTACGTCAACTATAGTCAGAACTTGCATTCACACGGCTAGTTCGGTCAACTATCGTTAGGAAGACGGCTCGGACGATCGTAATGTGAATGAGGCATATAAGTAATTTCTCCGTAGTTAGCATGCGGTCTTCTTTTGTTTGCGTATTCCTGTTGCGTTCCACGTCTTCATATATATTGTTGTTACTGTTGTTGATGATATTTAATGCCTTCCATAAAGAAAATACTTTTCTTCTTTAATAAAACTATACATAATTCGTCTCATGTACATATGATCCCATCCTCATAACCCCCTTAAATAAGAACACCTTGCAGTCACATTTCGCGATGGCGCGCCATGGCATCTCATAAATATGAAAGATGAAATATATATCGTATAATTTTTACATCTCGCGTAATAAATATGAACATTACAGAGCAGTTTTTTTTCATTTATTCACATTATCTTTAAGCGAAAATCGATTATCATTCAGTTATTAAACTAAAAATTGGCAATATCAGTGATTCTTACAAGATGTCCAAATATTCATATTCGATTACGAAGTTTCAAGTTTGCAAACGTTGTAAAGCGATGAAATTTTAAAAATCACGAGCCACTCAACCACTTGATAAACCATGTCAATACTACGTTTTAATTATTTAGTATAATTTTTATATTGAATACAAAATTGCGAGAAATAATAATCCCAATTTAAATTTTAGATTCATGGATAAGTATAATGAAATCGCACGATGCTATACGCGTAAGAGTTGTAGGAAGCTAACATTTTTTGTTTCTAAATTGCTTATGAATCTAAAGGACGTCTAGATGAATGAATTCGACATTAAAATATTACTGTGCCATTCCATCCTAGTTCATGCAGTAGGTGCGGGTCACCACCATAGTGGTAATTTATTTTTTTTTTAAATATGTGATAGACCTACATGGATGATTTACAATTTGGCCCCTCTTAATTTTCTAGGTTAATTAGTTATGAAGTTACAGTAATTTTTAAAATATGCCATCAACGACCATTCTGGCGAGCTGGATGAAAACAGTGAATTTTCACATGTCTATAAATTTGAACTAGTAGTTCGACCATATAGTTTCTGTTAAGCTAAAAAAACTATACCAAACAACAGTTATAAATTCTCATACACATATATGATGCAAGATAAAAATTTCACTATTGAATTCATTCTATTTCAGAGTAAACTTTGCAAGCACTTATAAAACCAAGTCAAAGTCATTCATGAATCAAATTTAATCGAATAAATTTACGTCCACTTATTGTCAACGCGTTGCCGCAAAATTGTCATATCATCGAAATCGACAATCCAATCCATTTCCAATTAAATATTCCCACCAACGGAATAGCTTTTTCGTGAGAGGTCATGAGTCATCTCTGGACCACTAACGTCAAACGCCCCAACAATCGTGTTACGCATGCACAAATCGGAACAGCAAGCTCAAAACTATGTCATTAATGGGCCCCTCATGCAAATATAAGCAGTGTCACGTCAGTGGTCCAGGTTAATGTTTGGACCAACAGCCTCAATAGTACACATAATGTACTCAATCATAACGATACTGTACAAAATGGTATATTTTTCCGAGCATGATCGATGGTTTAATGCCAAAAAAAGTGACTAATAAGTGCGTAATCACTGATTTTTCGTTTTTTTTTCGCGGAAAGTAATTAATCAAAAGCAGTTTTTCGGATATCAACGAAAACAAAATTCAACATCAACATATTGAGATTGTAAATTATTTTGATGCACAGCCATTGGTCCCATCAACACATTATTTTCTCAAAAATAGAAGTATCGCCCTACCCTGTTCTACTAAAAAAAACTTTGGCGAACATTTCTTAGGAAAAATTCCGAAAGACCTTACGACAACCCTTTATCCAATCATCCATTTGAGTCTGTGAAAGATCGATACAAAATGCCACCCTCGGAAAAATATCACGTAGCCAGAATGTCGACGAGTTAAAATGTATCCATTAACTCCATTTCGCCAGTCTCCTTATTGATAAAAAATTAGGAAAGAAAAATTTAACACCCGGTTTGATCTCGAGGCTTAAATGAAAAAGCTAAATGAAACCCATTAACTCAAAACATTTGAATGCACTTTGCTAGGAGCTTGATGATCCAAAGCAAATCAATCAGTAGGAAAACATTCACATTTTTTCCTTCTATCAAGTGAAAATGTGACTATAGCCATCAATTCGTTATTTTATCCAAAAATACATTTATATGTCAACATTTTCTACTCCATCAACCCAAGAAACTTATTTTATACCATTAGAAGTGAAAATGTAGACATGTATTGTTTTTTTTTTTTTTTTGCTGATTTGGTGCTATGTATACGGGTACATGTATTGTGTAAAAAAATGGTTTTTTGATGGCTTTTAAAAAAATTTTGTGGTACAAAGTATTTTGTTTTGCATTTTGGCTTATGTATATTATTGTGTAATAACTTTATATTAACACCCGACTTCATGGTCGACTTGTAACCAATTATTTAATAATAATACAGAATACAGAAGGAAATAATTTTTAAAAACAGTAAGTTCCGCTCCCAAAAATGAGGTCATCAGTGGCAAAAACGGAGATAACAGCTGCCTAGAAAATACGATGAAATTAGTCTTTAAGAGCATTACGGGGGCCATCCAAGACATGGTCTTACGGTGATAGAACAGGATCCAGGCTCTCAAGCCTTAAGACCGGCTTCATTCATAATTGAAATGACAGCTAGTCAGTAAGGGGGAGAATCAGGCTTAACTATTCATGGCAGCTGTCTGGGGGGTGGGTCGTATCACAGAGACTCAACTCCGTCCGCAAATCTTTCCAGTTAAGAATATCCTAAGTAACCTGGGAGTCTCATTCTCTAAAAAAAAATTCTCTTACTTCCCCCACTCTTGTTACAAACTGAATGAAGTGAATGCACCACACATCATTTGTACCTTGAAGATTGTGTAATATCGAAACTTTGGTCGTATTAAAATTTTTATAATCCTGGAAAATTGTGTTTATTTTTAATACTCTAAAAAAAAGTAAAATTTTTCAAACGATGGGCAAATTGTATTATAAAACTCATTTTAAAATTTCAAAAAGTGGTAATTTTTTTACCAAGCCGATCTACATCTTTAAGCGGGGTAGCTGAGTGCGTTGATGCGCGCGTCCAGTGACCTTTGTCACGAGTGCTCTGGGTTCCGATCCCGGTGATGTCAATTTTTTGTCGGCCGCAGTGGCGGCGAGGGTAAGTTCTCGCCTACCATGCCGAAGGTCGCGGGTTCGAGTTCCGGTAGGATAGTTTGCACATGAATGGATGTTTGTGATATTCTATTAGTAATCGTTGAAATCACCGATGTGAAGGCCTCATTGCGCTGCTTTCGGGGGTATTTGAGATAATAAATATGTTTTTTCTCTAGGCTCTCACTCCTTTGCAGTTTAAATACACCTGTACTCAGTAAAAAATGCTTTTGATTGTCAATTATTCCCACCAACAAGTAAGATAAACGTCCTTTTTGAAGTCATGAAAATTTTGAATTTCGATGCTAACAATTACTTCTGAGATGTTAGCCGATGCGCATAGATATGAAAAATCCATCCTTTTGAGCGATGTTTAAGGATGATATCAAGTACAGTTTATGGGTAAAATAAATCCCTCGTTTCAAAATTCCATCACTCCAATCATCAAATGACGGATTTTCATTTTGAATATGATAGCTACGTATCTAGTACGAAATAGTTTGCGTCATATAATTAGTATAAGCCTAGTATAAAGCTAAAAAAAAGAATTAAAATAAATCATGTCAAGTCATATGAATACTGACTTTAAGTCGATAACACAAATTCGAATGACGAAGATTGTTCAATAATATTGGATCCAATTATGCTCGCTAATATATTCATTGTAGGGCGCTTTTGAACGAGTTCTTTCTAATGTTAATCGGAACAATAATGTATACGTGAGCTTATAAATAGAGGGAAACTACTGATGAATTTGTGATTCCAACACCTACATTTCTTCAGATATGCCTCCATTCCTTGAATTATTTCTCATCCACAACATTTAAATCCTTCATTGGGTGATTAAAAAAGTTGTAAGAGCCTATCCCAATTTAAAATTTTAGGTATACACATAACTGTATATCAGAACTGTAAACTATTCTCTCCGTGCACACCACGAGAAAGCCGTGGTCCCTGCCATGCTTAGGTAGACAGGATTTACGAAATCCTTGAAAAATGGAGCGCAGATCATCTTTGTTGAATAGGTATCCTATGAGAAAAGCCATGCTCTTAATAGAACACGAGCGCAATTTTCGAAGGGACGAATGAAAACAGTGGATGGACCATCAAGGCCAACCTCAAAAATAAATTATCTCTTTTATAAAGTAATCTCTGTGTGGAACGTAAGAGCTCAAAGAATCCCTTTCACTCCATCCTCTTCCGATATTCTCAGCCTTAGACATTAAGGCCCTTTTTGGCGCCTCGGTCACGTTCTACATGTATTGGAGGGCAAGGGATTAGGGGTCGGCACCAGCGCCTGTGACGGAGATTGGGAAACAGATGGTCGTTAACGATAGACTGCGCCAAATATGAGAGAACAAATGGTAAACTCAAGGCACGATGTACTTCGAATTTGAACTACCAAGCGTTATAAATATTTTAAAATTCCTTTAAAATTATCAAAAAATTAAATATGTCACATAAAATAAAACTTATTTAAACATTAATAGCACAAAGATGTTTTTTATCTTGCCAGATAGCTCAGAATCGATCTGTTAAAATCCCATGGCTATTTATTTTTCCTGCGGGATGCAAAGGATTACTATTTATTAGTGACTATCAGCCTATTTATATAAATAAATCAGCCCATAATTCAGATCTAAATTAGATTAAAATTCAATCTCGCAATACTGCATACGAGGATAGCTTCCGTTCATAGGGTGGCAAGGACAAAAAGTGAACAACACGGAAACAGTGCATCGCTGAATGTGAACCTTAAATTAGTGCATTAATAAGCAGTCGCTTTTTCCGCATTTTTTAAATTTAACTGAGCGAAAATATATAAGTAAAGCTCAAGCGCGGCGAGACCATCATTTTTATTAGTCAAGCGCTAAAAGTTCCCAGAGAAAAATACTCTCACTCACCCACTCAGTGATTCAACTCGAGGGGTGGTTTGGATTAGCGAGGGTAGAGCTTGTCCCACCCTAAGCCAAGGGTGAGTGGATTTCACTAATTCAGGGTAGGGGGCCACCCCCTTTTCCTGGGCCTGCTCGCACATCGGATTTTTTTTTGTCTTCGGTTTTTCAAACACTTCACTTGGGATTAAAATACTCTTAAATAATAAAAGATAAAATCAATCCCAGGAACTACTTCAAACGCAGGGAGATTTGCTGAAATTATGAACCCTTGACAATTTTATTCCTTTTTGCAGGGTTCACTATGACATAGTGACACGCTATTAGTACTGGAATATCATAAACTTCGAAAATAAAATATCTCAATTTCGTCAAGAATCATTGAATCACCTTTCAATGCATAACAATATCATCTTTACAAAATTTCTTCAAATTTATTTTTTTATTTTAATATTAACTTTAACTCGCAACTGTACTTCGCGGTATTTTTTTCCAGGCACGGGAGAAATGCGGCATGACAAGTAAGCGGTGCATCTTTATGGAATAACTCGCTAGTGAATTCGTGAGCCGATATACCATACTAAATAACAAGTAAATATTAAGACCTTGCTGTAGACACTTACCTAATTGGGTAGCTGTGAAACGAATGGTTGAGTCGAGAATCGAATATAATCGGAAGATTCAAGCCTTATTGAGTAAAATGTTTCCTCATTGAAATAAATATTTGCAAATGACCACGATTATGAAATGTATTGTGACCTAGGTGTCAATGTTACTTCATTATCTTTTTGGGTACAAAGGTTACGCTTTACATTGCATTTGAAACAAAATGTACCTAACAGATGATGTGGTAACAATGAAACCTAGTGATACCTCCGCCGCACAAATCGCTCAACAATCGCCTACCAGATCAAATCCGCTTACATAGGAGTCCAACAATATGAATCCGCTCAGCTGGCAGTAGACGGAGCACAAACGCTCACCTCTGAAGCTTGGAGATTCGGAGTTGAGCGTTATCCTCCGACTACTCCCAGCTGAGCGGATTCATATTGTTGGGCTCCTAGATGAGCGGACTTGAGCCGGTGGGCGATTGTTGAGCGTTTGCGCAGAGGAGGTATCGCTAGGTCGTAATAAATTTAATAATCGTGGAAAATTGCAAGCATTTATTTCAAATTGTTAAGTAGTGAGATTCTGCATTGACTGACTATCAAGAGTAATTATTTTTCCTGCAAGCAACATAAATATTTTTCACTTTTTGCTTTCATCTTTCAAATTGCGATAAAAGGCTTTTTCAAGAGCAAAGCGGAAGAGCTTTTAATGACAAATTTTAATGAAGAAGGAATTTCAATAAAGATTCCGAAATGTCGCCAAGTTTTTTTCTTACTTAAATTATTCCCGCAACCCTTAACGCTAACTTGCCTCCCATTTAATTAAATGAATTTGGGTCGAATGAGCTGAAGACAAATCGCAAAAACGTTATATCTGAGCACATTGCGAGCTAATACCGGTCAACCCTATCTCTCATGACCCTTGAATAAAATCCCACTTTTCTTCCTCTTCAGCGACAATTCTGCAAACTTCTGCCATGAAGAAATTATTACGTATTAATTCACGCCCTTCCAACTGCCGCATTCAAATTCAACCTCTTCATATTCATCCTACTTTCCCTTTAACCTCCTTCTCAACAATTTAACTTGGCGTAACAAAATCTATTTAAAATCTTAAAATTTAAAATCTTAAAAAGGGCGTTGGTTCACAACAATTTAAAAAAATGCGTAACTCTATTTAGGATTGTCATTAGCTGAGAACAGCTCCCATTTCTCATGAAATTAACTTTTAGCAAAGCAGGTGGTGTTGTCCATCGAGGGACATAAAAAACTATCGTCACACTCGAAAATCAGTCACGGAATTGAAGCAAGGTTTGTCCTGTGCTTGAAGGATTGTATCATCGATCGGTATGTACAATAATAAGTAATGCTGTGAGAAGAGCTACTTTGCTGTGCTGCAGTTGGGAAAAAAATTTAGGAAGCAGTCACCAAAAATTGCCAACTGCTGAACATCTATTATACATCCGGTCGCAATTGAAATGCCAATTGATTTTACACATGTAAAAAGGTAGTTTAACCGGTACGCTTATAAAGAGTTTGGATTTTGGGGGGTACGCCGTAGCGGCCTAATTACAGCACTGATAATTATAATATGTGCAGTGATAATTATATAATGAGTCAAGTTACGCCAAGTGAATTCATTGAGAACGTACCTTCACCATCCTTCTCTCCTTCTTTCTTCCACTAAAACACTACAATTAATCCGCATTTTCTTATACTCTCCGTAATAGGGTAGTTTCCTTCATCAAAGAAAACGAAAGACATTGATTGCGATTCGTTACCCACCATTAGTGTATTCATAATATACAAATTATTTTGTTTTAGAAATACCGGTTTAGACGAATGGCAATGGTCATTTTTATCCTCATTTGAAAACGGCCAGATTGGCGCCCACGCGATGCCACTCCACGTGACGTCACAGGGACCTAGTTTATTTACCAGTAGATAGGAGTTATACATCGTCTGAGATTACCAATGCATGCATGAGGCGCAGAGCTCAGGTAAACATGTCTTAATAATCACTTATTAAAACTGGCTAAGGTCGGAAAGTTTTCTTCGTTTGATAATGTATTAATAATCCTTATTTAAGCCAAGCGCTACCAGCTAGCAGTGTACTCGGCTACCCGCTAGCAGCGTGCGTCGTATCAGCGCTCAAAGCCTCCCTCAAGGTCACCTCACAGGGTGGCAGCGGGAACAGAAATACGTCACACAAGAGATTTCCCGGCATTCATACTTACCTGTCGCGTTTTCGCGCGCTTGAAACTTTTCACTTTTCATTTAATCGCGAAAAATAGATATCGTCATTTAAAAATCTAAAAGCGTGAAATACGTACTCCAGGAGTAATAGTCTTTCGATTTAGGCAATAAAAATAATAGGAAACCACCCTATTTTATACCATTTTTCTCGCTCCTTCCTCATTTCTCGCACAACGGCTTTACCCCTTACAGGAGCAGAACATCCCCTCTTCTCCTTCCATATCCAGGATTTTGAAAAAAAAAATGGAATTGAATCCTTCTTCCGATCATGCACTAAACTTAAAGACCAACTAGTCCGAGCAAAGGGTCCCTGTGGCCTCGCAACACCCGGATTATACCAGATTCTCTGAGAATGCGAAGATGCTTACTTGGGAGATATTGGTAGGACAATCGCAACGAGAATAAAAGAACATCAGAGGCATTTCAGGCTATGTCAACCTAAAAAACCTGCAGAGGCCGAACACAGCTTCAATGAAAACCATTCTATCCATTGGGAAGATGTGAAGGTCATATCCCGAGAGAAAAAAATAATTGGAAAGAATTACGAAGGAGGCCTTAGTAATCCGGCTATCGGATAACATTGTCAATAGAGACGGCAGTACCCCCTGAGCAGCAACTGAAAACCCGTCCTGCGAAGATCAGACCAAAACCAAGGACCAATCAGATGGAATCTGAGATCCAAGCACCAGTATGTGATGCGACCACTTTCCAAGCCACGATATTGAGCCCTGATGACGGAGTACGACTCGTAACTCGAAACGTCGGCAGCCATGGAGGAGTTTACCAGGTGGAGAACACGAGCAACCTTCAACACCAGCATACGCCGGGAAAGCATCAGAACAAGCAACTTTTTTTCTCCTTCCAACTTACGGCGACAAGGGATCAAGCAAATGAAGTGAGAGAAAAAGGAATATCCGATAAGTAGATTAAATTGAGCGAACCGGCGGGCGCGCCTGTGCGCCGCGGCGGCAAAAATTCGAATCATTCCTGGCGTTGTGAATATTTCCGGGCAGGAATTGAGGAGGGCGTAAATACACAAGGTCAAATTATTCTCTACATGGTAACCATAGTATCATAACGTTGTTACATTCGCATCTCAACATCAACTTGCCGCGTAAATTCCCACATTTTTCGATTTCGGTTCAGTAAATCACGTTGCAGCATTGATGCTATTATTTTTACTCTTTTCTTGTTAACGATGTGCATGAAATTTTCTTGGGCTTTTCACCGGGTAGGAAATTTTCGGTCAGCCGGCGTTTTAGGTCACCCTTTGGCAAGACTGTGCAATGCACAAATGTGCATATAAATTTGAGAATGGGAGACGAATCGGGACCCGAATCATCGGCTGGCATTAAATTTCTTACCTGGCGGCGACCATGAGCAAATTTCATCCTATATTGATGTCGTTTTCTGGGTGGCAGTGAATTTTGGATGAAAAAACACAAGTCAGAGCAATCGGCTTGAAGAATTTAACAAGGAGCAACCATTGGCGAAGTTTGGGGGGGGGGGGGGAGAGCCTGGCTCCCCTCAAAATTAAACTCTAGACTTCTCCCATGGGGACAACTCCGAAGCGCTGATAACAAAAATGATTAATTAAATATAACGAATGGGTCACGAAAGGACTTGATTTGGATTCAGCTGTGGCATAACAGTCCATACGGAGCATTATAAATTAATTTTCAATGTGGAGAGAACGGATTAGAGTCAAACAACAAAACGGAGGGGAGTTAGAGTAACTACAGTAAATGTGAAGAAGGGGTGAACCAAGAATCAACAATGAACCCATAAACAGAACAACCTAACAGAGGAAAGTTAGTAGTAAAAGTAACAACACAACGTGATGCAACGATTTTAGATGTAGCCAAGGGAGTATGCAGGAATGGGAGAGAGAGTCAAAGAGAGCGGGGGAAATTTTCACTGATAAAAAAGTAAAACATCGTCACATAATTAAACAAAAATACAATTCTATCATACGAAGTAAAAGTGCGTTAGTATTTTGCCCATTATAGTATCTGCAACAAAAGAGAGCAAGTTTGCCTAATGGTTAGAGCATGGAGAGAGAGCACCAATAATATCCCTTTCGTCGATCTACGCAGGTAGGTAGGCAGTAAAACCAAAAAGGATAAACAGAAGCCATAATTCGACATAGGTCTAATCGTACCGTCATACTACTTACCAATCATACCGAAAGGTACTAAAAGGTTTACAATTTTTGGACAGTGTAAAAACTCTACCTACTTGAAACATAAACATTAGCTCTCTATTTTCAAGTAATGAATATAGAAAACTTTCGATATTCATGCCTTAGAATATTTTCCATGCAATAAAAAATTATCAAATTTTCTTGAGAAATATCACCGCAAAACATAAAACCGGGATCCTCGGAATATTAAGGTCGACTACTCTAACCACCACACCATTCATTCCTTATATTATTTGTAAGAAGATAATCGTCGAGGGACAAGTGGATGGCAAGATCGGAAAAGGAAGACCTCGAATAAAATATACGTAACAGAAGAATTTGAAAGAGAATAAATTCGTAGATATGAATATATTAGCTGACATGTGATTTGAGCGGAGAGCTGCGTCAAACCAATGTTTAGATTTTTTCCAGTGATGATGAATTTTTCCAGAGATGAGATTTCCCAGTGATATGAGGATTATAAACTTTAAAATTACGAGTTAATTGAACACTGACACGCTTAAATAGAGCATAATGGCCTGTTTTCACGGTAAATTAACACGTACGGGTTAATTTTTAAATGTATGGACGCGAGAATAAAAGCAAAAATGCACCGTGTAACCACCCTGCATGAGCGAATGCATGAACAGAAAATAGAAACTGTTCAAATTTGATTCATACATTCGTACATGTTCCGTTCCGGTCCACCAAAATCGTTCGTGCAATCAGACATATTGACAGACAGTTTGACGTATTTGACAATGTATCGTGTAAACAGTAGGGTGACCAGATGTAAAGAGGTGAAAAAGGAGGATAAAGGAAGAAAATGTAGGAGACTTGAAAAATAATTAAGAACAATAAAAATTTATTAGCACTATGATTTTGTATATTTTTCTATGGATATAATTTTTCAAGCAATTTTTGCATTCTTAGCAGAACTCCTTTTATAAAATTTTACTGTCAATGAGTCAATGTTTAATATGTTTCTCTCAGTAGTCCACTGAAATGAAATTATTGAAAATACCCCTCTGCATTAGTATTGTGCCCCGGCATGCTGGATAAATATTCAGAAATTTTGAGAAGTTTTGAATGGCTATTAACAGATTTACCATATATATAATCATGATTTTCAAAAAGGCGGACATGTCCGGACAAATCCGGACGTCTGCTCACCCTAGTAAACAGGCCTTGATCCTCATCGAGAAAACAATGACGGATCAAGATTCCCGCAGTCGACCTTATCGCAAAAAAAACCTTTCCCAGCATTTGGAAAGAGTAGCTACCTCCACACGCACTGCAAGCGCTTTGGAAACACTGGAAGTGAATAGCTCCCGGTCTCGCTGATGAGCCCATTAACTATTCATCGGCATAGCACGAACGAAATGCCTTTAGCAGGCACGACGTTCTTCGGACAAGCGTTCCCCTTCGGCCCTAGTCAAATGGCCTCGACGGCATGGGACTTCTGCGGTTGAAATCGCAAACGCGCCGCCGTTCTGCCTTTTTAAGTCTCAAATACTTCCCTACAATCCCTAACCTAAACTCGAAGTAAGGGCTTTGTCTATTATGCATGCCTATCATGGGAGCTAAACACGCTCAACTCATCAAGATGCGGTACGTTCTTAACGAGACTTTCAGAAGGGTTAACATCGTCTGACCACTGCCTTAATTAGAAGCTAGTGTCTCAGTTGAAAGAGAAACTCTTACGCCAAATTGTTTAAAGAGGCGTAACTATGGTCACAGCAAGACTTCCACGGCATAACTGTCAAAAATAGTCGTTTATATTTAACAAGATTATCCATAAAATCTTCAGCGAGAAGCTTCAGCCTCTACCATCGGTGGGTTAGCCTGGGACATTTAAGCACCATTTCTACGTCTTTCGATTAAGTAAAACTAGTCAAAGTAATGGACTTATGTTGTTAATGGACACTCTATGAGGTATAATTAAAGAAACGGATGTTAAACAAAACTTTGAGGGGGCCTTACTAAAAATCTTCCACGTGAAAATTAAAGATATGGATACTTCCCACTATCATGCATCTTGTGTGTATCACCCCATTCTTTTTCGAGGTAAAAAGAAAGGCTAAAGGTTTAACTCATTCAACTGGTCCCTAAAATTTACCTTCCCCTTATTTTCTCCTAATCGATTCCTCCATATATCCAAGTATTTGCTATTTTTTATGCATTCCTTCAGATGCGCTCCAAATTTTTCCAAACCCTCATTTATGTCTCCGGCTCAAAAATAACGCATGGCTTCCTCGATCAACGCCTTCCTTTCGCATTGTTTTACCTAGTCAGTCACGGTTGCCGTAACCTTCTGAACTCTCCCCGTTCTCTCGACTCTCCGCAGTCGACAGAGCACATTTTTTTCATAATGGTTCCAAAAATGTAACATTTTCCCCTGTTCACCTAATCCCTCTTTTACTTAAACCAGAAGTCTGCATCATCCCAACAGTTATCCCATATCCGGACATTGTATAGGAAGTCTTACGGCTATATCCTTTCTTTCTGAGCGAAAGGGCCTCTTGAAGAAAACCCGCACTCCTTTTTGCCCGCACAGATATGTGGTTGAAGCTGGCAATAACTTAATCCACTAATTAGATTATTTTTAAAGCCGGTGGAATTAAGCTCACTTCCCGCAAGAGACGGATGCGAAACGGAAACTCAATAAACGGGCGCCCACTTTCTGTAAATTACATGAAAATATACAGGAAATGCATTGTTTAGATTATTTTACCTTTCTCTCATCCAAAAAAATGCTTGCTCTAAAGATTCGTCCTTCCCATCAAGGTCACTCGTAGCAATTGCACAACATTAGATTCTGTACCTAGTGTAGTTTTATTGCTACTGGTCATTTCGAAGAAACCAGTTGACTTATCGCCAGAATATTTCACTAGATTACTGAAAGCATAGCTTCTATAGGAGAAACGTACCCAAATATCTTCATAATCGCAAGCAGAAAGTTCTCTGGGCGGAAATCGGTTAATTTAATGACCATTGTAGAACTAAAGATTGCAAAAAAAATTAATTAGATTGATAGTCATGTTTATCTTAGCGTATGCTAATTGTAAAATGATATGATGATCCAGGCGAGAGTAAAGTAAAGCAAATAGTTTTCCATGCCAACTGCCATTGATATACGTTCATGTAGGGGAACACGGGGTAAAACGGGGGCCGGGGCAGAATGAGATTTCGGGTTTTTTACGACTAGGAGGTGCTATCAACTATCAGAGAGTATTCGAAATAGATTTACCTGTTATTTCTCATCTTCTGCAGCCATGTTGATTTAGTTAATTTAGTGCTACCATGTGAACTGTGAGTTGTGTGAATTTTAGCCGTTGTTTTCCAACTTCGGAAGATTTTGTATCGATGGTAAGTCATATTCAAGCGTTTCAATTACAGTAATTCTTGGTATGTCGTTGAAGTAAGTCTAATTATCGTTAGTTTCCTATAGTTAAACGTCTGAATAAACGTAATTATCGGGCGTCAGTTCCTAGGAAAGCGTAAACGTGTTATTGGGTCAGAACGGGTGGGGCGGAACGGGGAAGTAAGAAAAAATGGAAAAAAGAATGATCGAATGAATAGACAACTCTATGTTTATACTGCGGCAATTTTCATTCAAAATCAGTTGAAGGCTGGGTCGCTTGTTCCTTTTGTAAGAAATTGGCTCACAATTCGTGTACAGGAGTGGATAGCGAAGCAGATTATACTGTACTTGTGAATAATGTTGTGATTAGGGTTCAAAAGAGACTAAGTAAAAGTGAACTGCACCTAAAAATTCATTCAAATTAAAAAAAAAACAAGAACATGCAAGTTGAGTTTTTCTTTTGCGTCACATATTTAATTTGTTTTTCTAATTCATTTTATCGCTATCCCATTCCACCCCATACATGGGGCAGAACGGGGCGATTGACATATTTTTTTTAATTTTAGGAAAAAATATATAATTAAGATTTTTTCCACTCTTTTATTCTATTTTTGTGCTCAATACATTTCAAAAGGTCTATTTAAAAAGTGAGGTAATTTTCTTAAACCGTTCTGTGCTTGTTTTTTAATGTTTTGAACTTGATACCACATTCTGCCCCGGGTTCCTCCATATGTATCTCGCAATTTCGGGCTCTATTTTTCCACGTTCGAGCACGAACATCCGAAAACGAGGATTGAACTCATATATTTCCCTTTTAACTTAAAATTCAATTAAATGCTTCAGGTAGATCACATATCCTGCCCCATATTCAAACGTTTTTTCAGTAACTTTACTGCAAGAATTCAAGACTGCACTTCTTCCACCTTTTGCGGAAGCAGAGATTCAATCTTACTGATGGAATCCGATTTCAAAAATCTCTGAGAGTCAATTTTCATTCCGAATGAAGTCATGTCCCTCAGAGAGCACGAGAAACTGAAATCAGTCTCGCTCTTGCGCAAAAATATTAAAGCAGCAACCAATCTCTCTCTCCCTCTCTCTCGGCAGGAACTCGATATGCATGCCGCCATTCTTTTGGGCACAAAGTGTAATTCGAGCAGAAAGAAAATGATGCGATATAGTACTCCAACCACCTTCATTCAATTCTTAAGGGAAAATACATCATCGTCATAAGGGAGATTGTTTACTCACGAGTAATTTTCAAGAAGTCAACTGCAATTCTTTAAGCGCGAGAAGTGAGCAATAAAATGAAACCGACTGCAAAAAAAAACTCTTCGTTAAGATAAGATAGTGAAAAAGTTTCCTTAAATACACGCTTCGTACGCTGCAAATATGTGATATCAATTTCTGATATCACTACAAAAGAAGTTAATAAAAGTTTTTGTCATCAGGAAAAAGTTATCGAAGGGCTTGAGAACAAAGATCGGACTCTGCTAAATTCTAACTCAATGAAAGAAGAGGTGAATCTCATCTGCAACTTGTTAATTTCATATTTTTTCAGTCAAAGGCTAGTTTCACCACCTTTAATTCCAGTTTTATTCAATGAACACCCAGGAAGAGTTAGAGATTCCGCTAAAAAAATCGGCTACAGACAAATTTCATTCTCAAACCTGAGTCATGAATTCAGTATTTTATCCATTGCACATGTACCATACCAAATTACAAAAAGGAAAAAAGTATTTTATCTGTCACATTTGACCAAATTTATAGATTTTGACTAGAAATAATATTCATATGTTTCAAAATACACAAAGACATAGTTCTTCTTTTCATTTGAACATTGTCTAATTTTCACATTAGGATTTAGGTCTTACCTCGTGGAGGTGTTATTAATTTCATCCACCATTTCCAAAGAACTAGGTATTTTCAAATATTGTCGAAGCAACTATCAGAAACTGCTATTCTTCAGCTGACACTTAACCCAACTAAATACTGATACTAAAATGATTTTTATAAACAGCTGTAGAGTGGGAATTTTTTCCCTCGGCTGATACAAAATCCGAATATTGCATTGACAAAATCTCTTCAGAGATCAAATACCGTGACAGGATGTACCCGAACGAACATTATTTCAAAGAAAACGCGGCCATTATGGAAGGCGGATTTAGGATAGGGGCCCGGGTGCACGTGCCCCCCACCCCCAGACGCTCAAAAAATGGACAAGATTTTTAATACGGTCATCATTATGTTCGTTTTGTTTTCTGCATTACAGATCCTCAATAATTTAATTCCATATTAATAACTTTAATATTAAAATAAATGGAATATTCCGTTACTACATGTTTTTAATCTCAAATATGAGAGGACAGTGGGACAGCCAGGAATTTTGTCCGGGGGGGTTCAAAACCAAAAGGGAAAATGTTTTAGAAACAGGGTACTTCTTGTAAGTACAGGTTTTTTTAACTAATTGACACACTTTTAGAAATCAAAAAACTTCATATTTCAAAGAAATTGTTTGTAAGTTCATCATTTTTCAGTATTTTGTTTTCATTTATGAAGCAAATTAATTGTGTTTTTATATTTCGGGGGGGGGGGGGGGGGGAAACCCCCCCCCCCCGAAATATAAAAACCCGGACCCCCCCCGGACCTCCCTCCTCGCTATGCCACTGTGAGGTGACCGTTTACCTGTCAGACCCTTGTGCCCCCCCCCCCCCCAGAAAAAATCCTGGATCCGCCCTTAGCCATTATCAATTAATAGTCTGATTCAAGATAGTTATAACATCTTTATCGTCTTCATAAAATGAAACACATGAAAGAGAATAAGAACATATTTTGGCAACTCACAAAATAAAAAATAAAAATGTTACTATATTCCTGTTTCAACTAAAATTACACCCTTCGAACTGGTCTTCCATATTGTACGCATTATATTAAATATTCCAGTTCATATGTATCATGAGTCAATGACATAATGATAAAATTCTACCGATCATGCATACAACGGCAATAATAAAATCCTAATTTAGCGATTAAATAGCACACTTACCTTAAAATCAAATAGAAAATACTCCATTACTGCGCGTATTCCTCATAAAATATAATTAGCTTCAATAATTTGAAGTTGACATATAACATACATGCAGACGATTTAACTAAGCATACAGTGGTAATAATGAAATTCTAATGGACTGACTAAACAGTAAAATTTACATTAAAGCAGCTTGGTGATCGGAAAATACTTTACCACTGCACATATTAAAATTGCTCATAGGTTATTATTAGCGTTAATAATTTGGATTTGGCATGTGACAAGCATATAGAGGATTAAAATGAGTAAATTAGCATAGGTGTTTTAGCACGAAATTCTTATAGAAACTCCAAGTTACTTTTATTTCAAATACACAGATTTTGAGAAATATTACTTTTTTTAAATATGATCGTTTAACAAATAATGGCAAACAAGTGCTACGCGAGCAACACTAAATTGACCCAATGAATGTACATAATTTGAACGCAAGAGTATATGACCTATGAAGGGAAGTCACGACATCGTTCTCACGCGATGCAGAACAAAGACTGTTTGAAAATTGTAAGTTAATGAAAACAACCAGGCCCTTTGATGCTACGCGCTGCATAAAAGCTCTCAAACGCACATCTTAATGACTCCTGGTTGGGGAAGTTTCGGAGAAGCAGTGTGGACGAAAAACAAAAGCGGTAAAATTGCGAGTATTTTTTTATTTCCTTTGTTCTTTGCACGATATACGTAAGCCGAATGGCATAGAAACTAATTAACTTTCAACAAATAAATTTAGTAAATGAACAAAAATTAATAAGGAACTCGAGCTGCTGGTTTTCGTTTGCCCCCTCTCTGCATACGGATCTCAGGTGGATAGGAAACGCATATGACAAATAGGACAACACGAGGAACATAAGGAATGACCCGCCTTCCTTTGAAAAAAAATACAAAGAGAAAACTACATTTTCGCCGCTCAGAGTAGCGATACGAGTGGTCACTATGACACCCTGAGTGTCATTATCTTCAAGTTATCGTGTTCTTTCGTATTATAATAAAATAACTTGGACTTTTGATGAGAATTCCGTGCCAAAAGACCTTTACTAGTCTACTTATTATTGATCATTGTGTTATAGAAATATTTCGCATCACCAGCTTATTTGCGGGCAAAGTAACTTGGACTTTTGATAAGAATTTCGTGCTAAACACCTTAACTAGTCCACTTATTTTAATTCCCTGCATTTTTTCCATATGCCACATTCAAATGAATGACGCTGATAATATTTTTAAGGAATGTTACTACACGACATAGGAACGAAACTTCAAGTGTCAAAAGGTATGACCTATTTGAGTCTTCCATTATTGGTGGCCATCCAATTTAGGAAAATTGGCAAATATTCGAAATAATTCAAATATTTTCCGATACATGCGGCTTATTTCAAGACTGCTGCGGGAACTACAAGGAAATTCAGATTGATTGCCATCAAAAAAGAATTCCCCTGAACCGGGGATCGAACCATAGACCTTTGACTTACCAGACCACTATGCTCTCCAAGTGCCGAGAAGTTTTTCGAAGAGCGTGGGCATCGTTACATGCAATTTTTTTACCGAAATATTTACACCCCGTTTAAGCAATTTTTACATTAATTCATTACTCAACCGTAATGCGTCACTCTAGTAACTTTTCTAACGCGATCGATCCTTGGAATCTAATCGTTATGTCTCCAATTTGTTTTTTCAACTAATATACATAATTAAATGCCAATTTCGCCAAATTAATTTCCGAAAATAGGCCATTACTTTGCCTTCGAAGAATAATGCGCATATTTTCTCTCTAATTCTGAATTGAATATTTCACGGTTATCTCCATCATGAATTTGATCCTACAACACTAATTAACTAAATGACAGAGCAACTAATCGGTTCCAATCTCATCGACTCAGCAGATTTATTAATCCATGAATCACTTCAATCCCTAGGCATATTCAACTTGGATGTTTTAAAGGAGCATTTCATTACTTCCATGATAATTTCCCATAAAAATAAAGAGATGAGCTTTGACCAGGAAATAGTTGTGCAAGGCAGCAAAACTCTCAAGAAGTAGAGGCAACTTACGTTTTTTCTTGAAGATGACGAACGTAGAAAGGTGATCGAGAAATAGGTAAGTTTCTATCCTCGAAGTTTCTGCCTTACATGCCCAAACTCGGATACAAACTGAGACGCGCGCGTCATAGTCCTTGAGTGATTGATGAGATCCACAAGGCCTAAATTCCGGCCTTGACCCTGCAAACTTCTCACCAACGATTGATACGGAGTATACCTCGGAAGGCACGGTGCCCCAGTACCACCTCCACTACACAAAATGACCACTCGGGTCGATACCAAATATCCCCTTCATACGACGCTTCCAGGATATACTTTGGATCAAATACGTTTCTCAGCAAATAAGAGTGGCGCCATTTTTCTCTCGGACAAAATTTGGCTTCATCCAGTGGCAGTAGCAAGGGGCCATTGCCCTCCCCCCCAATTGAGTCTCATCTAACACAAGGTAAACTATTTCAGGAAGTTTAGCATTTTTGAATGTTTGGCGATTTAAGTGCGTTGGCTAATGTCGCACTATGAATATAATACTTCCTGAACTTTCCAAATTTTCCGGATTCTCCGTAACCTCTTAAACCCTTTAAATGTAGTAAAATTCTACTAAATAAGTGTGAGATTTTTTTATTATTTTTCTTGTTCCCGAATTTACGACAATAATTTCCTCTCATTCACATCATTTTAATTTTTACAAAGCCGACAACATTCTGGTCCTCATTTATGGCATATCTATATGGTTTTGCCCTAAATGTAACGGATTTGGGAGCAGAACTTTTTAAAGCTTTTTTAATTTTTCTTTAAATCTTCTTCCTCAACTGTCAATGTACTTACAGTAAGTGCTGTATCTAGTGTAATATTGTAACTGGTTGAATTTGCATGTTAGAGCAACTGTATTGAAGGAAGAGGGGAAGAAACGTATCTCTTCAAATATGACCCGAAACCTAGAATAAAGGGAATCAACTCGTGAAATTCGAATTAGCAAATTTTATATAATCCTTCACTCAGATTAAGTCAAATTAAATACAAAAATTCATGACTACCACTCCCCTCTTTTAAGCCTCCCACTCCTAAATTCCTGGGCTAATGACATGACGAACTCTTCGGCCTCTCTTTCACCTGAACCCTCCCCCTCCATCTGCCATGCCCTCCGTAAGGGAGCCTCCTCCCCCTAACTTCTTTCATACCATATGACCAAGTTTTTTTCCCCCTCCCTCTTCTCTGTTGACCAATCCGTTCAACCTAATTACCTTCCTCCCTACCCCTCATAGCCTGGTATAAAAGGATGTGATGGACCTCTGTAGAGTTCACCTGATGATGACGTCTAACGTTGAAACCATGGTCGTGAATAAATATTAATGTGAAAGCACAAAGTTCTTCTTTTTTAATTTAATTCGACTCTCTCATAAAAAATGCCAAATAAAACGGTTATTAATGAAAAAAACGGCCAGACCACCAATCAATATTTCAATTAGTGCCAAAATTAACTAGCCCATGAATTCTTTTGGTGACCTCTCTGCAGCTGCGCCATATTTTAGATAAATTGCGATAATTTAAGATTTTTGAAGCTAGCCCTGGTCTAGTATGCGATGAGATACTTGGAAATTCATAGAAAACAATATTATTTCAAACGGGGAACAAAAAATTTCATTTCTACTTTTAGATAGCCCAACTTCGCATAGGAGCTACACCTATTTTTTAGTGAGAAAAGAGGTAAAGAAATAAATTGTCTTCTAAAAAGTATGCGTATCTTGTATTTCAGCAAGCGCTTCACAGACATTTCACCTGTTTCGATCAACTGTAAGATCCAAAAATTAAAAACGTCAAAAAATCACTGAAATTGAATTAAATCATCCACATACACTAATAAACAAGGAAAAAGCTGTTATTACCGACAGTTATATATTTGAAAGGAAAGTACTGTAATTCGTAAATCGCTATGCCTCACAAATCGACTGTATTATGTGTAGCAGGAGGAACCACTACGGAGCTATACACGAAATAAACCGCCTAGCACTCACCACGAAAACATGTCAACTTCATTCAATTTTGTGGGGTCAGCGAAAAAGGTTTGGGCTAGAATACATATTATATAATGTTATTTCGAACATATTTTTCATGAAATAATAAAAGAATCCACTCCCAATCAAATTAATAGACAATCGCAAGCTGTCTGAAGGCGAATTCAGCATTGTGGGCTGCCTACCTTTAGGGATATATTTACATCGATCATATCGAACATATTTTTCATGAAATAATAAAAGAATCCACTCCCAATCAAATTAATAGATACAATCGCAAGCTGTCTGAAGGCGAATGCGGCATTGTGGGTTGCCTACCTTTAGGGACACATCTTGCCACATCGTAGCATTGGCTCGTTCAGCTAATTTTTAAATGACAATTGCGATAAGGTTTGAAAAATAAAGAAACGTTTTTTTCGCTTTTCAACTCATGGCCTACTTCTCAAACCAGCCGCAGCCCTTATGGAGATAATTGCACCTGTACTCCTACCAAATGGGTCAATGATTCTTGGCCACTCCTCCATTCCATGCAAGAGTGATCCGTGGTTCATTGTTGTTTAAATTATTACGCGCGATTTTTTCCCTCAATGACCGGTTATCATAGAATGAGTTAATGAACTAGAATAACGTCACCAACTCACGAAAAAGAGAGCAGAAACTTGTGTGTTTTTGTTTAGAACTTATGGAAAAATGCCTGAATGCAGAATTTTTTTAATCTCAGCTTGCCTTAACTGTTCACCCACCAAAGTCGGTTATGAATTAACTCCATTATTCCACTAACCTACACTTCTAATAACTAAATTTGGATACCTATAGATTATCCATATCCATATTTTACTCGATAATTTAAAACACCTAGCTAAAAGAGTTACAGGCTAAAGTCTAAGACAAATAGTAAAAAATGGTGGCTGTGAGTTTGTATACCCACTTCTTCTGTAGGATACATTTCTCCTCACATAAGGAAAAATATCATTGACTTCTCATCGATTTTTTTCATTACCACAACTGGGAAACTGATCAGCCCTATGGCTTCTTTGCTGTAATTCTTTCAGATAATTGATTGTCATAGATATATTTCATTCAATTCAAAGTAAAAGTATACATATTTTAAGACCAAACAATCTTCTTTCTAAGAAATTCTCATCAATATTCAGAGCTCTCTATTCAGAAAAAAGTTTGGGATTTTCTTTTGAGAGGTGGCACAACAGCCTTGCTTAATATTTAGGGAAGTTTCCTCCTTTGTTGCTATACACTAATTTTTGGAAGATGAGGTACGGTTTCTTAGTACCAGTCATGCAGTCTTAAGACCGTTTTACACGGGGCACGGAATTGCACACCACTGTCAAAGGAAACTTTAGTTTCAAGTGTCTAAGCTCCAACTTACTTCATTACATTATTGCTGAAATGGCATTGACAGTAAATTTAATCTATGTGAAAAATCCATCGTGTTGCCGGCCAAACAAATGTCTAGGGTGCTTAGGGGCAGCCATGGCTGTTCAACCAAAACTGGTTTAAACTATGTACTTAACTTGATTTTGAATGTATTTTGAAATTACAAAATACTTCGCCAATATATTTTAGATACTAAATACTTTTAGACATTGTATTTCCTATACAAAATACTAATTACAGAAGTACAAGAAAAATGTATGATTCCATTACATATTGTTTTTCCTTTCATTAATTCATAAGATGCATTATCCACATAGGTCATTAGCCTCTAACTAGCATGAAAAAGAGAATTTTTAAAGTGAGTTTATGAAAGGCATGTTGGATATGTGATATTCAAATATCAAAAATGATGTTATGTGTAAAAGGATGAGGAAGAATCCCCACAGAGGATTTAACAAGGAATATGATTTTTCCAGATTATTTGAGCACATTATCCAAAATTCTGTGACTATCCAGACACAATACAAGAACTTCCACAGTGGCCACCCAATTCAATTAGTATATATCAATAGTGTATGTAAAAGTACTGAGAAAAAGTAATCAGGCTCAGTTAGTTACTTGGTAAAAAAAAGTAATCACTTACAAATGTAAATTACTGATTTCAAAAAGTAACTAGTAAAATTAGCAACAATTTCAGTTACTTCTTGTAAGATTGTCCACTCTAGAGACCACCCAGCAACTGTCGAATAGTGCAGTAAAATCGTGGAATTATTGAGCCATAGGTATTGCTAACGTTGCAATTGCACTCGCGAAAAATGTTGTATTTTGTATCCATCGCAGGTTAGGCTGGTGTGGGTGTCATATTTTGCACTCATCAGTAGGCTACAATACATAAGAATGGCTGGATGGCCATTTTCTGTTCTTAATAATGGTGTAACTCAGGTAAAAATTTCTCCCTTGAAACTTACCTGAAACTGGGCTGAAACAATCTTGAAACTCACTGCCATGTTTCTGTGCTGAAACTGCATTGAAACTGAAATAAAACCAGTGGAGTTTGGAAGAGGGATGGCAATGCAATTAGGTACTCCAGCTACTCCAATGAAACTCCCTTGGCCGACTAAACTGAAACTCCCTTGGCTACTAGCTACACTGAAACTCCCTTGGCTAATAGCTATACTGAAACTCCCTGGCCTAACAGCCGAAATCGGTCGAAATTTATTTTTAAATTTATTTTGGAAGTAACAAAGTGTCTGCTATTGATAATATGGAGCCTTTCCGTCACGTACAACCTTCAAGTTTCGATTTAAGAATGACTGAATCTAAACAGGAAAATGGGACGCGAAGTATCGGTAGGCCCCGGTAAATCAGTGGAATCAGTAATCATGTATTTACGAGCAAGTAACAATTACAACGAAAGTAAAGAATCCTCTTTCAACGTAAGGCGTAAATTACAATTAAATATTTTTAAATTTCTTAAAAAGTAATCGTAACTAGTAAAAATGACTGCAATAGTAATCAGGGGCGCAGCCAGGAATTAAGGCTAGGGGGGGCAACTAATACTTACGGGTGTTGGGGTATTGCATACCCACCAGGGTAAGCAGGAGTTGCGGGGGCCCTCCTCCAGAAAAAATTTAAGAATAATGTTTCAAAATTGCGAGTTTTACGGCTTCCTGAGGGATATTTGATTAATCCAAACACGATTCTATTAGTAATACTGATCCAAATAAGTAAAATGGATTAAACTTAAAAATTTCTCTGAGCTCTGGGAGGGTTTTATCCCCCAAAACCCCAGCCCCTCGCTGCACCACTGATAGTAATTGTTGCAAGTAATCCAATTACATTATCTCGATTTCTTACCAACATTGTATCAATTATTTTTACGCTCCTTGCGACGACACTAAAAATTATATCCAAAGATTATCCATTATAGTATTCACAAATTAAAGTTACAATTGAAATGTCACTGCTCGCAATTACGCAAACTGTGATACCCTGATGAAAATGAATATATATATTCATAATATTTGCATAAATGTTTTCAGAAGTTATAATATATTGAATAACTCAACTTTTTAGTATGATTTTCTCGCGCCCAACATATACTAACCATGAATCCAATATTCCAAGCCATGATTTGTCCTTTGATTCGAATTTTAATCCTTTTACGCCATCAATACGTTAGTAGAGACTTCAAAATGCATGGTTAAACCGAAATTAGTATTTAAAGGATTTTAGAAAGGAGAATAAAGGATTGGAACTGATATTGCCATTGGTAACGAGAAAATGCGCTTGCGCTCAATGAAATTCCTCCTTCAATTTTGGCGCCCAAGCGCTGCCACCAGCCGCCACCCTCCCACTTCGGAAGCCTCGGAAATTGAAAGGCACGGCGGGTACGGCAGGCAGCGAAGACCGAAGCACCGAAGGCTGGAACTGGAAGGACTGAAGGTGTCATAGCTGGATTGCGCCATACCCCACTCTCCCCTGTACTCCCTGAACGTAGTTGTATGGACCCCTTGAATAACACCATGTGTATAAGCTTACATGGTCTAAGTCGCCAGGTAATAATAATGTTAGACCTTGGGCCGCATCGTTTAAGTTGCATTTCATTTATATATATGTCAACTTGGGCGACGGAAAGGCACGTCTCATTATTAGTGGCCGAGAATGTTAATAAATTTGAGTGAGAGCTCGAGATATACGTATTAGCCGATGATTTTACATTATTTTCTTTGTTATAAATAAGTATATAGTTCTCTTCAACCGCAATATTTTATTCGCCTGAAGTTCGATACGCAGTAGTACGCGTCGATCAATTTTGATAGTCCGTGCTTTTACCTTCAGCCCTCATGAAGCCGCTGGTTGGGGTTGCGACCGCTTTTTCGAAACTGCGACGATCGTCTCGTTCAATATTTATTTGGCAACAGGTGGTCGGACTTACCCCCATCTCTGCGTTCACCGTCGTTCCGGGTAGCCTTGTTGCCTGGTTACGGCCGCTTGTTTTGAATCCCATCCCATGAGCGGTGGTTTTTAGAGAACTTCCACTTGGTATTTCGACTCAAGATGAGCGCCTCTGCCATAACTCCTTACTTCATTTTCGGGTTAAATTCGGAGATAAAAGGAAATGTTTATTTCTCGAAGGACAGTGAGGTTCTTTATCCCGTTGGTGCAGTTATTGCACTCCACGACTTTCAGACTAACCGTCAGAAGTACCTTAAACTACCAGATAAACGCCGCCCAATTAATATCATATGCCTTTCTAGCAACAAGTAAGTAAATACACGAGTATCATATCTTTATTTGAAACTTGTTTTATTGCACAAAGAGTTGTAGTCTAATTGTCCCAAGTAGTTGTAGTCCTCGACAGTGTGAATCAGAAAGTGAAGTGAGTAGATACTATTTCTGTGAGTGGCTTTGCCGTAAACATTGCGTAACTTTGTGAATGTTAAATTTTAGAAGCAGTAGCTGATCAATTAGGCATTACAGCTGATAGGCTAGGTTGGTTAAATTGATGCAATCAGCCATAAACCCCTCAGCCCGTATAATTATTGTTCAAAAGGCTTTATTATTGTGAAATGAAATGGCTGGAGAAAGAGGAATTTTTGTTAGACCCTTGCTGATAGAGATCCTATGACCCAACACTTCAGTGCGTCAGAGTGTCTGTTTTAGCATGTTGTGCTTGAGGAAGCTACTGTAATAATATTTGACCTTCCTATGCAAAATCGTATGATCCGGACCGCAAGATATTGCAGTAACTGTCTAAAGGTACCGTTTATCATAGGATTCCAAAGGTAAGGAAAAGGAGAAGAAAAGTTTGCTGTATGTGAATTATTTTTTATTACCAAGGCATTCTCTAATTTTCGGGGTACTTCAATAATGGGATTGTATTTCTTCATGTATGTACATTCTAATCTTTCTGATAAACTCTTTTGGGGAAATCAGCCAGGTCAGGACTGGACATTGCTGCAAACGTTTCAATAGCCTTTTCTGCCATCGTCATCAGGGCGAATGATGGTCCTGGTTAGGTCCATCATTCCATTAGGACCAGGTCCATCATTCGCCCTGAAGTTATAGGTTTATATACACAGTTGGGGTGGTCAAGACTTCTCAGAGAAGACCACCCCAAGTGTGTATATAAATCCGGCACTAATCAGGTCCATCATTCCCCCTGGTGACAATGGCAGAGAAGACTATGAAAACATTGGCAGCAATGTCCATCTTGACCATGCTGATTTCCCGAGATGAGTTCATCAGCAAGATTCACCGGGAAAGCACCTAATCCTTCATCATTCTAATTTTTGTTTCGCAGTCACCTCCATAAGTTGGAACTCATTTTCTCAGTCAGGGGGCACTTAAAACAGGTTTTACTGTATTTTATCATATAGTAGGTGTATTGTTATCATAGTGGTAGC
Source organism: Ischnura elegans (assembly GCF_921293095.1). Lineage (NCBI taxonomy): Eukaryota > Metazoa > Arthropoda > Insecta > Odonata > Coenagrionidae > Ischnura > Ischnura elegans. The sequence continues at coordinate 93,489,562 of NC_060249.1, forward strand.
ATTGAGGTGAATCTGCAGGATGATGGGATGCAATAAAAGACTACGATCAAAAATCAATATGTATTCAAGTCACAACAGCACAGTATCTAAAATACATCTGTTCACTCGGAGAGCAGAAGAATCAATGATAATAATAACCTGATACAAATCAACAATAGATTTTGATGCTTGCACATGTTATTCATAGTTACATTGGGAGCTGGAAATTACAAAAGAGGGATTGGTCCTTCAACAGATAGAGTGAATAAATTTCATATGTCAATTATTTGCAATACCATTTCACTTCCACTAACCTTTCTTCCCTCCTTCTTTATGGCCATCTTATGTCCAAGTGTAAAGTCCACAGACCCTTGAAAAGTCAGAAATTTCCTTGAATCATTTATGAATTTCAGGTTTTATTCAGGAATTTTCCTGTCAAAGTAAAAAAATCTGTTATTTCTGTTTATGTGTTCTGAAAATCTTTCTGTTTATGTGTTCCATGAAGGCTGTATGATGAAGATATTGTTTGCGCATGATATGATTGATATATTACAAATTCTTTGTGTCATGCATTGATAAAAGATTTTTTAAATCACTGCATGCAATAAAAGCAAACCCCAGAGGCATTTCATTGCCATTTCCCATCAAATGCTCACTTAAGCCAACCAAGGAATCAACTAACTTCATTTGGACTTACTCCCCCATGGAAAATATTTTACTTTTCTTGAGAAAACAATGTAGATAGAGCTTCAAATCACTATTGCAGTAGAGTGATTAAACTCAATTTTTGTTAGGTCTCACAATTGACATTGCCACTTCTTTGACAATGGTTAATACCTTTTGCATCTTTGGTGATGCTTCCTCTCTATTTCTCCCTTGCACGGTATTCTCTTACCTTAAAGAATATTTTTTGATGGAGTTCAAATACAGGACAAGCCTTTTCTTTGATTTCATTAATGGCTTTCTCAATGTAAACGTTGAAAATTACGGGTGACAACGAACAGCTTTGTCACACTCCTTTCCTAATTCTTGCTTCTTCACAGCTGGGCCCTGATTTTATCACTGCTATTTGGTTTTTGTATTAACTGTGATTGATTCTTCTGTCATTGTAAAGAACCCCAATTTCTTTCAGGATTCCAAGCATTGTGCTCCAATCCACGTTGTCAAATGGCTTCTCTAAGTTCACGAATGCAACGAACGTTGGCTTGTTCTTTTCCATTCTCTTCTGTATGAGCAGTCTAAGGGCCAATATTGCTTCCCTTGTGCCTTTGTTTTTTCTGAATCCAAATTGGTCCTCATCCAAGAACTCTTCTGCTCTTCGTTCTATTCTTCTATAGATGATCCTTGTCAGTATCTTCGATGCATGTGTAGTTAGGCTTATGGTCCTAAAATCTTCGCACTTCTCCACTCTTTTCTTCTTAGGAATAGGGATTTTAATGTTCCTCTCGAAGTCCTGTGGTATCTCACCAGTAGAATACATTACACTAATGATTTTGTATAGCTGGTTCAACGTCTTCTCTCCTGCATTTTTAATTAGCTCTGCGGGAATATCATCAATGCCAGGCGCCTTATTTATCCTAAGGTCTCTTACAGCCACATAAACTTCTGATCTTAAAATTGGGGCTCCCATGCCATCGGCATCCACTTCCCTCTCGTTTTCGATAGCATTTGTTCTTAGGCTGCTTCCTTTGTACAAATCTTCCAGATATTCCTTCCATCTCTTCCCTTTGTCTTCGTTTTCAATCATTAGTTCTCCGTTTTTGTCCCTAAGGGTATTACATCTTACGCCCCTTTCCTTAAAGTGGTTCCTCACTATCCTATAAGCGGCCTCTACTTTTCCATGTTTAAGATTGTTTTGTACGTCTTCACAAATATTTTTCATCCAGGTTTCTCTAACTTTCCGCGCTTTATGACATATTTCGTTCCTTATTCTCTTGTAACAATTTTGTCTTTCTTCTGTTTTCGTAGCCTTGTATTTTCTTCTTTCTTCAATGAGATCTAATTCTTCCTGCGTGATCCATGGCTTTTTCATAACGACTCTTCTTTTACCAAGAACTTCCTCAGATGCTGCGTGCAGACCACTTCTAATGGTTTTCCAACTCTTATAGTTATGGAATTCAAAAATGCTCCCATGGGAATCCTATGCTGTTATTATATTTCTTTTCTAATTAAGTCATCCTATTTGACTTTCTGCCAAACCGTGTGAATATTGCTTTTAAAGTGAATTAGATAATGTATGTACATAATGGTAATTCCATTCATTAAAAGTTGCTTGTGAAAATTGTTGTATGCTAAAGCAGTCAGAACCAGTAATAGGCTGTGCCCTCGAGTCAGCATGAACACGTGACTCCACAGAAAGAGTGGACAGCATACAAGTAACATTTAAGGAGTAGTGATTCCCCCCTACAAGTGCGACTTGCTATATGTGGAAATATTTTTCTTAAATTTTTATTCCTGCCCAAGGCCAGGTGCTGACATATTTGCTGAAATTATTCTTCTAATTACGTTAGGGAAGCATATGAAACATTTTTGTAACTTACCATCCTGACCTGCCATCACTCATACATTGAACTTCTCTTTAACTGAAATTGTGGCTCACTTTTGTTGCTCTCATTCTATCCATGGACTCTGTTTTCCTCCCATTTCGCCTAACATACTTCCCTCTAACCCGATTTTCAGCTTCCCCACCCACTTGTCTAACTTGCAATGTTTTCTTGATCTTTTGAATGCATGTACAAATGAAACTGTTTATATTTTTTTCCATGAGAAAACTGCTTGCAGTAGCAGAGAAAGGAGATCCCCCAAGTGTATCCATATATGATTTAGCATCATTAAGGAGAATTAATGTATGGAATGTGTCACGCTCAGATTCACCATCAGCTGTGGAGTTTGCCTCTATTGCTTTTTCTCGTGACAACAAGCTCTTGGCTGGAATAACTGGACATCCTGATTGGCTTCTTTTGTGCTACAGCACTGAGAGGAACAGAGTTGAAAGTTCTGGCAAGGCTCAAAATCCTGTAAACCCTGGCCCAATTTTACAGGCAAGTCAACCTTCAACCCTCTGGTGGATGTGCCCTTGGCAAATTGACAAATTTTTTAGTTTTTGAGCTGTCAGTTTGTGAGCTGTCAGTGTATTTAATGCATGTGTATCCAGGTATTCAATTTTCAATAAAAGAGGTATTATTTCTGATTTATGGATCAATAATCCATCGAACTTTCCAATAGATTTTGTGACATCATAGAGAGGTTGATGAGTTATAAGAATACATTTCAATTGTTTATTGCTGGTGCCATGATAGATGACATTTTAAGTCACACCAACAGTTTCAATTTTTTTAATAAGAAAATACCTCCACCTAAAGGACTGGAATGCAATTTGTGGTAAATTTTCTGAGGTTGGCTCGCTCGTGGAATTGAATTAGGCACATCCACTGACGGTTGACTAATGCTTGGGTAGATTTTGCCTTAATGTGTATACCTCTTAGATATACTCTATATAATCACATTTTATCGTGTTTAGGTTTCTTTTTCTCCAGAAGATTCTTCAATGGTCTGCATTGGGGGGCCTGGATGTCTTCGCTTTTTACAATATACAGAAACAGTGTGGAATCAAGAGGGATTTTCAAAAAGTGAATATCTTCAAATCACTACATTTTGTTGGCTATCCCAGTATAAAGTTCTTGCTGGTACTCGGGATGGTCGCTTGATTGTCTTTGAGGATGGAGATCTTAGAGCCACTCACATAGCCAAGGATCTTCCTTACTTGAACTTGCGAGATAGAGTTCAGTAAGAATAAGCTTCTTGATCACTCCTTAATTCTGTGAATTGTGTTAGAAACTATTCATTATTATCTTGCATAATTATCCCATTATTTCAGAGCTCCAGATGATTCTGAGTCCAGAAGTGCAAGTAGTTTGGAAGAAGCTATTAAAGCTGCATATGAGCCTTTTGGTAGTAGACCTGGGAGAATGGAATTAAATTCATTGATTAGTTTTGGTAAAGGCTTTGCTTTTAGCTACGGCTTTGGGTTTGTTTATGTTTATTGGCGTGAGTCAGACACACGGTTCAGGAGGAGCCATATATTTAAGGTAATAATAATAATGATATTTTTTATTGTTCCTAAAGATTGCATGTAGTACACTTTGGAAGTCGTCAAAAAAAATTATAATAGTAGTTACAATAAATGAGTTATTAGAATACAGTATACTGTCTTTCATACGAACAACGTTATTACGAAGTTCTCGTTATTAAGAAGCAAATCGATGGTCCCGACCAAAAGGCCTATCCAAGCTATAGTAAAAGAAACATTGTTATGAAATTACGGACTGTAGGTTTATCAACTTACAAACAAGGTCTCGGAATGCATATATGTACTTCGTATATCAAAAACTTACTGTATTCGGGAAGATATCAACCCACGATTGCATGATGCCGCATTCTTCTATTGAGAAACTGAAACAAATTTTCTTGTTTTTATATATTTGCACACTGTTTTCTTTCGACGATTCGACGAAAAAATCGTTATTACATACCTCTGGTTTTTTGGTCCTGTGAACTTCGTAATAGCGAGAGTATACTGTAAGTACAATTTTTAGTAGCCGATGGACAAAGATTACTCAGAGCCCAGCATGAAATCCTTCAGGCTATAGTAGTTGTTTCTCTGTAAACACTTATTCAGAGCATTCTTAAATGGTACATGTGGAAGACATTTGATATTATGTGGTAATTTGTTGTGTATTTTTGATGGGGAGAATGAGGGTCCTTTTTGGCAGAAAGTACTGGGGTAGTCTTTCCGGTGAATGTCATTAGTGGTTCTGGTTGCGTGATTATGCAGAGAACTATTTTTTGGAAAGTATTCAGGGTTATTTTTAACAAAGGAGACACAAGTACGTGCAGTGATGGGAATGTTAGAATTTTTAGATCATTACAAAGAGGTGAGCCAGGTGATCGCATGGAAACTCTGGCCATAAATTTTACTGCATGTTTCTGCATAAAGAAAACGATGTTATTAGTTTGCTGAAAAAGGTGGTATTGGTAATAATTTCATTGAATTCTTTTTGGTGCTTTTGTGTCACAATGGAACATTTTTATGGATAATTTCTACCGAGTTATTTTTCTCTAGTAACCTACTCTCATCGCTGTCAGGGACTGAATACCATTTCATGTTTTTCATTGCTCTTCGACAAAGTTGCCTGCTAAGGGGATAAGTTTATCCAATGAGATAATGTATGTAGTTATTATGTAAGAAGCTAAAAATATCAAGATTTGTCATCTGTTTTTGAGTTGGTATTGGCACTATTTTTCTTGTTTTCTTGTAAAGTATGACCTTTTGTTGGTAATATCCTCTCTCTTTTTCACGTGTTAGTTGTCTGCTGTAAAGATTTCCTTACAGATGGTTCTTTATTACTGAATAGGTTCCTACTTTTTCTGACCATGTTGATGAACCTATTGAGGAACATGAAGAGCCAGAAGTTGAAGCTAAAGATTCAAATGAAACCATCCGCAGCTCTCAAGAAATTCCTGTATCATATGAACAAAGTTGGAGTGCATCATCGGACTTGATAGAATTGACAAGTTTAGGAAATGCCTCTATTGATACAGGAGCTTTAGCCGTTGAAGAGATGAGTGCAGCCAGGAAAAGTTCAACTAATTTGAATACATCTGTCTTGGATGCTGTTCGTCAAATCTGTGTTAATATTGCTGAAAGTGAGCTAATTGTAACAACAGGTCGATCTCAGTTATATTTCACTCAGCTCTGGGTGACTGATGAGAAGCAGGTATCTCATATTTTATGGTATAATTTAAAATTAATATCACTCCTACATCCTCGATTCCTCACCTTAATGAACATTTGTTTTAGTAGTAATTCTATTCATATGTAAATTAAGTTTATCCTCCACATCTCATCACTATTTTTACCAAAAATTATTCTAATATCATCCTCTTATGAAAACTTTTTGGCCTAATTTAATTTTTTAATGCAATTTTACGTTTGAAAATGTTATTATTCCCCTCGCATGCTTTATAATATAGTTTATACATTTTCTTTGGCATTTCATGTCTATTAAATAGGTCTTTTCGATGTACGAGTGCATCAAAGTGACATCGTTGAGTAGTACGGTAGCATGGACTTGACCTACATTGGAGTATGTTGCCCTCTGGATCAATTTTCCCCTCCCCTCTCATTTCAAGGCTTAAATTATTGTAGTGGAGTAAATGGAGGTATAGGGAATGGAAAAGCTTATCCGTGGTGAGGGAAGGATGAGTCAAGGGGTCATGTGTAGAATGGTTTAAACAAATCAGGTCAAGGGATAGCATTAATGTAGTTTGGGGTGGTATTAAACATTGTGTAGGTGGAGTGCTTGGAACCTTTCAGGCAGAGAGAACTTATGTACTGGCATGTGTATATGTAGTTTTTGTAAACAAAAGAGCAAGTGTTCTTTTTCTTCTCAGACATTATATACCCACTCCTGTCACTAGCCGCATAGGAACCAGGTCTCAAGGGCTTATCACCTGCATCACCTTAGTAATGTGCTGAGGGACAACAGATGTTATCCATCTACTCAGTTGAACTTTACCAGCAACTATGCGCAGCCACAACCCAAAAGATCCAGTCGTGGAAATCTGAAGTCTTGTTTTACTTCTAGGGACATGTTTCCTTACAAAAGATTGGAGAAGATTTGCACTATGGGCCAGTATCAGGGCTTTCAGTTTGCATGTTGAAGTCAATATTTGCAACGAGTGGTGCATATGATAGAACAGTTCGGCTGTGGAATTATGAAACAGCTAATGTAGAGTTAGTGAAAAGTTTTGAAGATGACATATTTTGCATTGATCTTCATCCCACTGGTGAGTTAATTTTGTGATTAACCTTTATAACTTTGATAATTTTCATTTTAAATTTTCTGAGTTCCCATTTTGTAAAAAAATATTAGGTATTTAAGTTTTTTTAATGTAATAATCATCAAATGGCCTTTCTTGGATTACAGTGTTGTTATTCTGTGGGATGCCAAATGCATTCTAATGATGTGTATGTATATAATGCATAGTTGAATGGGAAAATTATTTATTTTAGTCTGTATGGGCATACATGCCCGATGGACCCAAGGGAAAGATTCAAATGAAAGTAGTCCACAGGGTAGTGTCAGGTTATAAACACTAATAATGGAAGAGACAACCCTATGGCAAGTATGCACTTCCCCTTTAAGGACGATGGCTCTCTTCCCCCTAAAAATCTAATTGTTCATTCTTCCATTTGTTGTTCCTAAATCATACTTGTTTTTTTATGTTAAAAGTAGAGATAAGGGGATACTAAAATTCCCCCTTGATTTAATTTTGAAGGGGTGGCTCACTTGATTCTGTTGTACACACGAATATTAAAATTTGCCATCCCAAAAATTCCTCACCCTGCCTTAGGTGAGTTCCAGTTCTTGATCACAATGAATAACTCTCATAAACCATCCTATTTTCTCCTTTTTCTTGACCTTATTTTAATATATAAAATGATGTTTCCTGGAGTTTAGGTCAATAAATTAAAAGTTAAGTTAGGTTAATAAATTTAAAAACTTTTAATTTATTGACCTAAACTCCAGGAAACATCATTTTATATAAACCATCCTCACATTCATCACACCTGACGCTGCAATTTTTGGTGATGCAAGATATTGTACAGCTTCGCAAGCCTTCGTGCAGTCCTGACATAGCTCCCTGGGCACCACCACATTTAAATTGTTTTCTGCAATAGGAAGACACTAGACTGAGACCTTCAATAGCTCAAGTGGATATTTCTACAGTAGACAACCAGTGTTCAGCTAGAATTAGCACACCAGTATCTAGTTCATTTTATAATATCATAAGATCAAGGTGTTTGTTTCTTGTACATTGAATATTAGCAAAAAGAAACTTTATGGCTGCACAATTCACCTTTCCGCCTTCACTAGGGTGATTGTGGGGAATATCCTTGATCCTTAGTCTGGATTGTTTCAGTGTCGTTTTTACTCGAGCTACCACTGTTCGATCTCAAAGTCCTAACGTTCGTGTTAAACCAAAATCATCAAGCACCTGGCCTCCACATTTGCCTCCTTGCCATGTACTAGGATTTGATGCACTGTCTTTTAGTTCAAATAGACTGTAAATTTGAAGGAAGTATAGTCATCCCTGGTATTCAAAGCCTCCATATTTGAATGTTTTCCCAATTTCGTATTGAGATTGCTTTTCAAATCTTCCTCTTTCGTATTTAAATCAATTTTGTACACATGGACATTTGCCTTTCTTACTGGATCAGGTCGCAGACAGGCAGCATGTAGCAGGCAAATTGAATGTGGTAGCTTAAAAAAACAGCTTCATGTAGTCTCATTATTCCTTAACCTGATGCTGATAATTTGAACATTTTAACTTGAAACCATAAGTGAGAGCTCTCCCATGATACATCACTCCTTTAAATTTACACGGCTTTCTGAAGACTTGATGAACACCATGTTGTTGCAATTAAAGTGGATGCTGAACTGAGTGCTGTAAAAATCATGTTTTTATATCCAATATCTTTAAATTACTCTTTTGTTCTAACCTTTAATTTGTCTCTTCTTATTCTTTCAGGTCTCCATATTATCATTGGATTTTCAGACAAACTTAGATTTATGAATGTATTAATTGATGACCTTAAAGAAGTGCGTGAAATAGCCATTAGAAAGTGCAATGAGTGTGCTTTCAGCTCTAACGGTCACCTTTTTGCTGCCACTAATAGCTCAAACATCAATGTTTACTCTACCCTAACTTTTGAACAGCTTTTGACCTTCAAGGGCCATAAAAAAAGAGTAAGATCAGTATTAAATTTTGAGTTATCATTTAATGTGCGCATCACTCTATTGTAATTAATTCAATTAATATGCATGAGCCAGAAAAGCATTGTGATTCTGACCATGTATTCTTTTTTTTATTAAATAGTTTACCTTGCCCTGCAATTTCTGAAGGTGAACTAATGCTAAGTAAAGTGCCTAAAAATTTTCATTGAAAAACGTGAGAGTAGACTGCATATACATATGTTAAGTCTTTTTTATATAAATTAGTTACTCCAGTAGCATCCTTCGTCGACCCGACTTAGGTCCAACATCATTTTTGTGTCGTATATGTCAGCTGATATATGCGACACAAAAATCCTATGGGGTTATTTATTTTTCAAGGGTCTATCTATAAAATTAAGTTAATTGTGATTACAATAACTGATATGGTTGCAATCAAGTAAAAATCACGAATAAAATATTTATAAGTTAAGGCAATGATGTACATCCATTAAGTCCTGACAATGACCCTTGTCAAGTTAAATTGACCAATTATAGTATAAATTCACCTTAAAGAGTTGAGTTGAAGAAAAATAGGATTTGATGGTTTATCCATGCTCATGTTAAGCAAATAAACAAAACTCTAATATTGAAATAAAAAGTTAAATGTGTGTTGATCATCCACGAGTGTAGACTTATAAAAAAAATTAACTCCATGATGGCTGTGGATTTTGGTCCTTGTCGCCCTCAAGCTCTAAGGGTCCTCGTACGACTGATTTGGGGATGCTACTTTCTGGCTAAGATCACCAAGATCCCTCATCCCATTATTTTAAGGCACCAATTGAGAGTCCTCTACTCATCATCCTCCAGGAAGTGCTGCCTTTTGGTGCTATCCAAAGCGCATAGCATTAAATACTGTATAGCCACGTGTAAGAGACGCACCCCTATTTTTAGCATCGGAGCTAAAGAAAAATAAATTTGCGGCATTTTTTTATACTATCACACGGTGTTACAGATGTATGCCTGGACTTTCGACAGTTATCAAAATTTCCTCTTTCGTATATTAAAAATTTACGTGGCATTTTTTCAGCTAAATTTTCTCCATAAGTATGGTACTCGGAGATAATTAGGTATTCACTTGTAGTCTTAACCTTATGATGCTTACTAGGGATGATCGGATATCTCGGATTCAAATATCCACAGATAATGCCTTCACCATATACTCCGAATCCAAATTCGTCAAAGAAATTGAATCTGAATCCGAAATTTTAAATCGATGCTTTTCTGATGTAACGTTCCATTAGAGGGAGTAGAAAGAGTTCCGATCCTCTCTTCGCATATGCCAATGCTCGACGATGCTTTTCCTACTCACGAACAATTTTGTTTAAAAGCTCTCATAGGAGTATTACAATAGAATTGCACCCGCGGAAAATTTTATGGCAAAACACAACAGAACGTTCCCAAGAGATTGAACAACAATCAGGGGAATCTCAGTGCTGAAGGATAATAACCACGTCGTAGATTTCACGGAACCACACTCGGCCCTCCATAAGCCAATGCCTCTGCCATTTTTTTTCTTTCTGATACCCCACAGACCATAAATCACTTGCATCAAAGGAAAATATCAAGTTACGCGGGAACAATGGAAATGTGTTTCATCCCTACCCCATCTCACCAACTGACCTTTTTCAGTCTACCATGTAAAATTCTCCCAGTTTCTGGAGGCTAAATGCTATGTAAGTCACCTGCTGAGCTCGAAGATATCTCGATAGCTTTCAGCAGTTGTATGATTGTATGACATGCACGAGGTTCAAAAAAGAATAAGACCTAATGCAATGCATATCTGAAAGCATTTAAGTTTTTTGAGCTCTAATTTAATGACCCAAAGATTTATAGTCACAACAAGGTCACTAATATTCAATGCAGTCCAAACAGGACCATTTCAGAAGAAACAACCTTAGAATGAGCATGTTCAAACAAGACGGACTGGAAACTTCAGGCGACGCAAACTGCGTATATCACATTGCTGCGCCTCCACTTTGTGGGCAATGACGTCACATGCAAGATCGGACGTGTTCTTCCCTTGCTCCTTCGCTCGTAGCCTCATTGCTTGAAAGACGGGGGGAGTGAACTCCTTCCCCTCTACCTCTCCTTCAGCACTCTTCACTTATGAGCATTTCTGATTTCTTCTATCTACCATTTAGTCCAACAATGTACACACTCGTTCTAATTTTTTGAACTGCAGATTTTGAGATCAATATAATTTTCAGTTGCAATAATCCTCATAACAGCGTCTGAAGATGATTTTTGAAAAATCAGGTCCTTAGCGTATTGAAAATCACTCAGCGAGACAGATATTGACTATTAACCAGTAATTGTCCTTCAAAACTATGCGTTTCTCTACGTTTGATATGCTATTACTATTTGCAGTATAAATGCCGCAGGATGTCCACTCGTGGCAGTAAATTGAGCGTGCCCTCCAGAGCGATAAACCCCACACGATCTTTTCCATGGTCACCTCTGAGGTACCAACATGACAGCGCGATGCTTACAAGTAAGAAAAGCAAACAGGAGCATTTTTTAACCTTTTCCCTACTGTACACGTATATATACGTGTGGACGTTTCCTGACCCGGGAGACGACGGGCATATATATACGTGTGAGATTTTCCCGGCCAGGATATCGAAAGCCGTATATATACATTTTCTAGCTCCCCCCCCCCTTTTAGGACGGTCGTGGGTTTACGACGTCTTTGTCTCGGGACCCAACTCTTCGGGGTTTAGGATTAACCCTCGGAATCCGGGAGCAGGTACCCGGACCCTTCGTCTTTTAGAACCCCTCTCAGCGGTACGGGACAGCGGTCATTCAATTGTTTATACAGTCAATTTTCGAAATAAATATTTGTTCATTTCTCAAGAAATATATGTACACTAAGAATTGAATTATTTGTGTTTTGAGCAGCGTTTACAATTTTTAAACGAAATTCTACGACAAATATTAACTTATACCTCGAGTTATGCATAAACATCAACATGGAAATTGTTGCTGTGTTAAATGCGTTGATAATGGCCTTAGAACTTCGTTTAAAATTTGACAATGCTAAGATAAGAATGAGGAATTCAATTCAAAGTCTGTAATTTACGTGCAAGCAACAATTATCCATTTGCTAAATACATATAAGCAATACATAAGTTGACCGCGAACCAATGCCGCACGTATGGTCGTAAACCTGGAAAGGAGGGAGCACAACTACTCTCGGAGTCCGAGATAATGCGAAGTCCCTGCGTGGAGGGGTCGAAAAAGGTTCAGCGAGACCCTTCTTAACGAATGCTCTCCAAAAATGCTCCGTACCACGAGAAAGAAGAGTCTCTTGGGGCTCAGTACTGCAGTCATGCTAAGACGAAAACTCTGCCGTCTCGAAAGGGTTAAAATACGTCACTAAGGGAGAAACACCCCAGCCTGCAGCATTTTTTTGTCATAGGGTTTCAGATAACTGACTCAAGGTGAAAACCGAGGCTACTCAGTTCCCCTTGGACCTGCAACCGGTGAAGGAGAGGGGAAGATAAGAAGTTTGTGTAAGAGACGTACCCCCATTTTCGGTTGCAATTTCTAGGAAAAAAAAGGTGCTCCTCTTACACGCACTTATATAGTAAATGCTATGCACTACAGATCTGTTGCTAGGATACTCAACTCAAACACTTTTTCAAAACTCAAATTAAGTCAAAGGCAGTTGTTGGTAAAAGAGCTGTGTAAACTTGATAATAGGATTTTTTATTTACAGTGAAACCTCTATTTTACGCTTTTGAATGGACCACTTACATAAAGTGCAAAATTGAGGAAATTGTAAAATAGAAATAGTATCATTGTTTAAAGGCGGTATTGTTTGGGACCTGATTAAAAGTGTGCAAAATGAGGGAAAACGTAAAATGAAGGGATGTAAAATCGAGGTTTCACTGTATTTATATTAGGGATGGACGGATCCAAGATTTTTTTTAAACCCGGATCGGATCCTTGATTTTCAGAGCCGGATCTTCGAATATTTTTGGATCCTTATGCATTTTCAATTGTCTGCTATAAAACGAAGTAATTAGTTTCTTCTGGGTAACTACTATCAAAGGAATGCTATTTAGATTTACATACACGTCTAAATATTTTTACTGATTAAAAATCGTTTTGATGAGCTTTCAAATTATTTTTTTTAATGATAAAATCTTTATATGCTCAGGGTGTAAACAGTTATGCTTGCGTTTGGAAATGAAAATAGGTTTCTATCTTTGGATAAGCCATTGACTGATTTTTGATATTCCTCACATAAGTTTCACCAGAATTTTATCACTTTCTCATCGCATACTGACTTGTGTTTCACCCGCAAATGCTTCAGTTACGGTGAGGTGGATTTTCCACTTCCTCGCAATAGTTTCAAGTCACAGTCCAGGCACATGATGTCAATGTCCCTTTATGTCAATAAAAATGTTTCTACACAATGAAAGACATTTTTATCGGTATTTCATTCAATTAAATTGAAACTTATGCAATCTGCAACACAATTAACAATGTTTAGAAAAACATAAGCGTCACGTGTGATGAGTGATGGGAACAACGAGACAGCGGCTCAGCGAGAGGAAGGGTAGCACAAGTGCGTGAAGGAGAGGTGGCGGGGAAGGAGAGCAATCCCTTATTCTTTTACGCAACGTCACAATGAAAGAGGGAGTCAAGGACGAATATGTTAGACCTTGGTATTTTGTGATGTTGTTGCCTTCAAAGCGAAGCTGGGCGACCTATGTGATGTATACAGGTGTCGTTTCCGGGCCGGATCATCTTGTTTGACGGTACTAATGGCACGCCTGTTTCTTTGTAAATTGTGCTGCTTGAACAATGTTGAATATTGGTATGGTCTCGTTGTAACAAAAAAAAACTTGTTACAATCGATTAGAACTTAAAAAGAACTAAATATGTATGCCAGAAATGCGACGCATTTGGTCTCATTCTTTCTTGAATCTCGGGCACGTCATCCAATTGCCGAAAACTATCGAGACATATTCAGGTCCAGTGAGTGACTCACCTAGCATTTGTTCTCCAGAAACAGAAAATTGGAGCAGGTAAGATGAAAAAGGTCAGTTTGCAAGCTGGGGTATGGATGAAACACGCTTCTATTGTTCTCTTGTAAGTTAATATTTTCCTTATAAGGTAATGATTTATGGACTGTGTGGTCTGGGAAGGAAAAAAAATATCAGAGGCATGGGGTGAGGATGGTCGAGGGTGTTATTTTTTATCTGCGATGTAGTCACTTTTGATATGGTTGTTATCCTACGGAGTAGAGATTCTTCCGATGGTTGTTCAATCTCTTTGTAAGAGTCGTATTTTGCCGTAAAAATTTTCGCAGCTAAAATTCTATTGCATAACTCCTACGAGAGCTTTTTAACAAAATTGTTCATGAGTAGGCCAAGCATCCCAGTGCAACGGTGCATGCTAAGGCAGAATTGAAACTCTTTCCACTCCCTCGTATGGGACGCTGCAGCGTTCACTGAAGCATAAATTTAAAATTTTGGATCCAGATCCGATGCCTTCAGGGAATTTGGATCTGAAGTATCCGATCCGATCATCCCTAATTTATATAATAGCAATTATGTTCAATAATAAATTTGACTTAATTTTTTGATTGCCATATTTTACCAAATAATGTCCCCTGTTCTTGACAAATTTTCCTTAGGAAAATTAAGTGATTATTTGTGTACAGGATAACTGAACTTTGCTCCCAGAACATAAATTACAGCATAGTAGACATTATATGTAGTATTTAGCTCTAACTTTTTAAATTCTCATTAAAATATTTGACTGTTCATTGGACATATAAGTAAATTCTTGGCCTGCATTCCTATGATTTCAAAGAGATATGACCGCTCTTGCTCTTTTAGTTAATTCAAAAAATGTGTTGGAAATTAACTAACTGAAAATATTCAAATTTATAATTCAGGAGATAGTTACCATTCTTATCCCTTCGGTATTATTGGATGAGTGTGAATGAAATCAGTAATTTTTTCTCCTCTCTTTCAGGTCGTTAGTTTGTCATGGTCACGTTCAGATTACCAATTAGTATCTTGTGGGATTCAAGGAAATGTATACGAGTGGGATTTACCATTGAAAAAAAGAACTGCAGAAACTGTGTCCTCCACGAAACCATTTACCTGTGCTGTAATTTCACCAGGTGCAACCTCAACTTTTGCATCAGGATTGGATGGGAGGATCTGCGAACTTGCTCAGTCTAAGGTTTGGAGGTTATTTCATTCCATGGTTGCATATTTTGCTCTAAATAAATGTTCTTTATTCATTTTAATGATATTATTTAGTAATTGAAAAAAGAATAAGATTGATTATATTAATAATATTGGATAAATTATGCACATTTGTGGGTAATTGTATACGTTTATTCAATTTAACATTATATATCAAAAATGTAAATTTTTCCTTAAATTAAAATTTCTTCTTGTAGTATTTGTAGAGATTCGTGAAACTTGCGAGATGCGATATCGTGAAATAACACGAAATAATGATCAGTAAATAAAAAACAAAATTTTACCTTTATTGCAAATTTTAAATAAGGGAAAAAATGACATCTAATGAATCCTAATCTATTAAAGCCTAAGCCTTCATTGCTTGAAGCTGCTGACGTTCATTCAATTTCTCTCATTACGATTTCACGGTCAATTGGCTTGTTTTGTCTCCTGCATATCGCATTTGCGTGATATCGCACACTGTAGTGATGTCTCCGCCAGAATTTGCCATTTAATTTATCACAGCCTCTCTCTTTGATTTATTTATAAATCCTGAAATTCTCCGAAATATGTATCTACAATTATGCACTTTCTCTCCTGAAGAATTAGATATTCTGAATCAATAAAGTGCTGAAAGAAATTTAACGCGGCCATGGAAGAGCGGAGATATAAACTCACACGCTCGGCAAGCATCAAAGCCGAGCTGTAATTCCGGTGACTCTCCGCGACGCAGTAGACAGCGTTATTGGATAACTTGTTGTAGAAAAACCTTAAGTGTGGGCCTAACTTAGCAATTTTGTAGACTTAAACATGGCCACTGGCTGGGGAAGGAAGGCTGCTTTTGAGGAGACGGCTTACAGCCGGCCACCGTTCTCGGCATGGTACACGGAGTGGCAGAGCAAGTCATCTCGTCTCAAAGCAGCCTGAATTTCATGCCCACGTGCCAGGCAGCTGGTGTGAAATGTCGTTTTGCCTGAAAGCAGCCTCAATGTTGCCTGCTGCCTGCATTTCACGCCGTAGACGGCGCACCGTTGTGCCGGATTGAAATGGGCACCATGGAGACCACAGTGGCCGTCGACAGTGCCGTGCTGTCAATGAAGCGATTCGTCTCGTTTGAAGACATCCATAGGGACCTATTGTTATTTGAATGCAAGAAGCATTGGGGGAAGTTGGGGAAGAGGTGGAAGGAACAGAAAGGATTGGAGAAGAGGGGGTGCTACTTATTAGCGAACAGATCGTCGGATGTTCGGCACTCCACTGAGCTTCAATGCAAAGTAAAATCATTTCGACAAACACCCAGTTCAAGTTTCTTTGTATCCAATTGTGTTAAGTTGTGCGTGCTTCTTTCACTGGCCTTCTTGACCGATTGGCAACAGCTGTAATCAATACTAAGTGGTTTTGTTAAATCTAGCTGCTACCTATCTTCCCTCGGCACCTGGGTGAGGGGTATCAAAAGCCCACGACATGAAAAATTTTGGCCAAAATGTAAGTTATACATTTCTCATAGTTATGCTGTAGCTACCTAGCAATTGGTTTGAAAACACTGTTATGAGTGGTTGTGATTTGGGATGGAACTATTTTTATCATGGTAGCACCGGTAAATATCAAAACGAAGGAAAGGAATTTGAAAATGCCGAAAACCTAGTGTTACCTCTCATACCAGGGCAAGTGAATTCAGCTCAGATGGATTTTATGGGAAAGACAAAGTATTGCTGTGCAAATTTAGTGATAAAAGACTTGAATATGAAAGACTTGAGGCATAGCAGTGGCAATACACATCATTAAACGTGTGAAGAAAGGGGACCCGCAAAACAACAGCTATAATTTGAATAGACAGTTACTCAATCAAAGAAAGTGAAGGAGAAGAAAAAGGAGTTTGAAGGCTACTACAGAAGCATTTTGAAATGCTGGAATTAGTGTAGAGAAACTTGGGAATGGCTCTCGAAGTACATGCATACATACAAGAAGGGTAGTAGGGATTTGCCATCTGCCAATATATTCACCAATAATAAATCTCGATTTCAGGGAAAAAGAAGCTGGAAGAGCTTAAATAATGTGTCATTGGTCTAAATTAATAAAATGAAATTGAAAACAAATTTCAGTACCATTTGGTCAATTTTTACTCTAAAGCCGATGTCCCACGGTCAAATTTGCGTCAAAATATTTGCATCAAAATGTTTGTCCAAATATTTTGATGCAAATATTTTGATACAACTGGACTGGGGATGTCCCACGATGCATCTCATTTTGATCAAAAACAAACGAAAGACGATATTTATGTAAACAATTAGGAAACTTGTGGAGGTGGAGGATTCTTTCTTTTTTAGCAGGCGAAATTGTCTGAACAGGCCTCTTGAACATTAAAGATGCGAAAAAAAGAAAACAGAAGGAATGCTGAACTTGGCCTTGGCTGGAAAGGGGGTATGAAAGCGTTGGAATAAGCATGCTAAACATGTTGGAGAAGGAGTTGGTCGCCGATGTTCCCGTTTATTATCGATAATAATTGACAAGTGAGGATATTTTCATGTCCCTTATCAGCAAGGTTGAGGGCAGAATAAAACGCCAGGATACAAACGTGAGGCAGTTTATTCCCGCGAGGAAAATGTTATTAATAAATGATGGACATTGTGGTTGAGGACACGTTATGAATAGTGCTGTAAGCGTGCATTTAAATCACATTTTTCTCTCCTAATCTAGCAGTTTCTAAAATAAGGTCCTTATCCGATAATCATAGTAATAGAAACGGGCAGCTGTAGTGTTCCATAGGTACAATCGTCAGTTCATATTAGTCATTTCTCCAGCTGCTCGCTCGCATTGTATGCATTCCACAAAGCGTAAAATTCGGCCACGATACCTAAAGTAAATCTTTTATTATTTCCAAAACATCCCTCCTGGTATTGCGATTCTAAATATCGCTTCCTTTCTATTAAAGATCAACTAATTATTACGGATTTCCTAGTTGAGAGCTTCCATCGCCTATCACTAAGACAAATTTTTGCTCATATTTACCTTTAGGGCCACACCAGGCGATGAAATAGACGATCACGAACGTATATATATATTTGAAATAATGTTTTGTGAATTCACATCGTGGTATGTTGATATTATAAATTTAAAACTAAGCCTTTTAGTATTCCATACAATACTAATGAAAAAACTCAACCGGTTTCGATCTTTTCAGGTCCTTATCTAGAGGTTTACGATTAAGATAACGACCTGAAAAGGTGGAAACTGGTTGGGTTTTTAATGCATACTGTGTGGAATACAACAAATTTTATTTTTGTGTCCATAATAGACATAATTATTAATTAAAATACTCATGCAGACGATAAATAAGTTTAACCTATTTGGCCTGTGTGTCAGCGCTTGGCGATGCTTTTTTGTCAAAGGCTCTGTGATTGGTCGGTTTCATCCAATTGGATGAAAATTTAGAACCTGTCCTATCCATTTGTACAAATCGGTGATTTGTACAAACGATAGGACCAAAAGCCAGTTGGACAAAATTTTGACCGTGGGACAGGGTGCGCGTCAGTTGCATCAAATTTTGATGCAAATATTTTGACGTAAATTTGACCGTGGGACATCGGCTTAACCTTTCTCACAAAGACAATTAATCAAGTGAAGTGTTCACGGTGCACCTTTTCTTGCTCACTCTATAATATTAATGCATGAACCATTGATATATACATATATGTATCTTGAACCAATATCATTTGAACCATTTCCTTCATTGGTTTTATCAGAAATTTTGTACAATGGAAATTGTATCAAATGTTATGTAAAATACTTAACAAAAGTATAAGCAATCATGAAACGTGCACCAAAAAATAATAGAACACCTAGAAATGAGCTAAATTTGTAACGTTACAATAACACATTATCTACAATATCTATAATAATCCAAGGTTTTCTCAAAATCACATAGTTTTAAAATGAATTTTATCAAAAATTAAAACCGCTTTCATGGATCACTAAGTATTTGGTAGCATAATTTTTAAGTTGCTTTGTCTCTTCTGCATTTCTTCAGTGTATAAGTTTATAGGTTTTCAAGATACAAGTTTTTACTGTGTTTTGTTGCGACTATCCACCAATTCATATTAATTTAAGCGATGAACTTAATGGATAATTTTAGTAATTGACTAGCTTAGACTCCACGCACGTATATTTTCGCCTTTAATTTTTAGTTTTGATTCGTGTTTTTTGTTGAGTCCTAAAATTGAGGTTGTTTCTATAACTCACATAATAAATATGTATTTATGTAAGAGGCATAGGCGCCGACTCCATGGGGCCTGAGGGGGCTCGAGCCCCCTCAATAATTCGTTTGGGGGGGCGGAGCCCCCCCAATAATTCAAGAAATTAATTAAGTTATATTATGCAGTGGCGCCGACTCCATGGGGCCTGAGGGGGCCCGAGCCCCCTCAAAAATTCGTTATGGGTGTGAGGAAAAAATGTGTCAGGCTTGTCTATTTTTCCCGGAGTGTTCAGATATCGAGATTCGACTTATCAGGGTTATAATGTTGATCATATGACTCTTTTAAAATGCTTAAAAAATTTAAAACTCACTTCTTATAAAATTTCCCTGGGTAAGATCCCCGGTTAGGGCCCCCCCAATATTTTTTGTAAGTCGGCTGTCGGTTGTCGCGCCTGGTAAGAGGTAAGGGTTCTGCTACATAGTGACTTCATTTTCACAAATTAATTCGTATTATTACAAGGATTATCACTGTTTAAGTGTCACTATTACCGTTTATGTCAATATAAATGTGCAAAAAAACACGAAAGAGAAAACTGAAGAGTGAGAGTTCTAGTTAGTAGTTCGAGATGGAAAAGTTGATACATATAGAGACCAGCATAACCGAGAAATAAATGAATGGAAAGATGTAGATGATGGCATGTGCTCACGTTGAATCGAATCCATTCAGTGATTCTATGCCTTCTTTCCAAACTCAGTATATGCTGTCGAGGGGCTCACCCCGAAGAACAAGCTATGCCTGAAAACACATGCAAGTACGAAATGATGCCACAGCTCTGAAAACATGGTTGCGTGGTCTTTCAGCTCAATATTAATTTTGCAAATTTAAATTATTAATATCTCACTTAAAAAGTAGGTACATACCTCACTATTCTCAGACTCAGTCTAATTGAGGTATCTTTTTTTTAAGATTGTTTCCCAAATACTCTAGTACACCTGACTGATGTTATCATGTACTGACAAACTTCTACAGGTATTAAAAAGTGGATACATAACTTGAACAGGGTGTACTTTACTCTTACTTCTAATTTTATTGTCCTAAAGATCTGAATATTGTTGCGAAAATTTCTCAATTATATAGTAAGTTGGATTTAGATCGTGTGAAACTGTTATGATTACTGTTATGAACTACTTATTGAAAAAAATTCTTTCTTTGTGTTTTCATGGGTTAGGTCATGCAAACATTCACTTTCGCTGATAGAAAGCTGAATATGGTGATGTTATCGCACTCAGACAAAATGATTTTTGTGACTGATAGTGATGGAACCTTAATTACTTTAAGTCTTCCTTTGACTCCAAGCAATGAATGGACTTCATTAGATATGCACAATCAACTAATTGTAAAGGTAATGAATTGAATTATTTTCTTGAATCAAGAGATATGTTGGAATGAGTTTGGTTAGTGAAATATTCTGATATTATCTTTTCACCTCTCATGTTAATCATATTCATTTGTAGATGAAAATTTCATTTGATGACCGCTGGATTATTACAGCATCTGAGGATGGATCCATTTGTATATGGAAAGTAGATACTTCAAAGGTCACTGGAATGATAAAATTGAGTGCTGATATTATTGAATCAAAAGATGTACTCATTGGCAAAGAGGATCTCCAAAACAAGGTCAGAAAACTGTAATATCCCTTACTTTTGATTTCATAATGCAGAGCATTAGAATAAAAATGACAGATGAACATGTGGAATATAACCCATTGTATGATGTTGCTATCCTTAAGACCGTATGACACTTTCTTTATTGGCCAATAAATAGGCGCACAATATTGTTTAAAATATTGGGCATTACTTATACCGTATGAGACGTATCAATATATACACCAATATTGGCCGAAGTAGTGTTCTAATGTCCCGCTATAGAACGCCACTGTATTTCGACGATTTTACGTTGCATAAGCATTTGTGTGATTTGTACGCTTAATTCAGTATTGAAACAACCACTTTTGTCCACGTTTTAGAAACTTCAAGCGAATTTTTGGAACAAATCCAATGTTTTACAGCCAAACCTGATGTTTTGCGAAGAGGTTCTTGAATTGGCCGCTATAGGAGTCAACACAACTGACTTCTGATAGGAGATGGGCCGCGAGAAAATAGAACCTGTTCTAATAATTACAAATTGGGCAATAAATTGTGTCCAATATTGTGAAAAGGATATTGGCCAAAAAATTGGCGCGTGTCAGTTGGACCACAATCCAATATCCAAAGAATTGCCCAATAAATTGGGAAGTGACATACGGGCTTAAGCTGCTACTAATTCATTTAACGTTGCCTTTAAATTAGTGATTTCTGAAATAGAATGTGGTATGTATAAATATTTTTAGGGTTATTGTCGTGTTTACCCTCAAAATTGATATTTACAGTACCAGAGCAGGTGGAGGATTGAGTGTTCTCCTCGATTGCTTTCCAATTATCTCTTACAATATTGGTGGATTTATTAAGAAGTTATTGTATCAATTACAGCTTTTTTCACAAATGACACAGGAGTTGAAGTGCTATAGGACAATTAGATATTTGCTGCAACAGGTATTATCAATAAATTCCCTTTAATAGTGGATGCTTCTAACATGTGCGTACAGGGCTTTCAGTTCTGTGGAATTGACATAGAATTCACCATATGGATGCATGTTTCCCTTGACTCTCCGGATGAGAGAAAAAACTTCAAAATGCAACATATAGGTATGTATAAATGCCTTAAATTTGGTGTCAATACCAATAGCTATGTGCACTTCATCCCAGGATTCAAAGGATAAATTGCAGACCAACTTATTGATGGCATCCGTACTAAAAAATCATCTTGGTATGAGCACACATGAAGGCTTTTAATTTGTTGGAGCATAAACCAATTAAACACACAAACCAAGATAATCAGTAAATCAGGACTTTTAGTACAGTGAGTCCTCGTTCTACGTCACCCCGTTTAACGTCATTTCACGATAACGTCACGAAAATTTTGAGATCGTCATTCGTTTATCGCACCTAAGCTTCGCGATAACGTCAAGTCTTTCAAATTTCGTGCAAAAAAAAAAAAAGGTGAAGTGGCGGGCGTTGCAGGTTGTTTGTTTTGTGGGCGGTAATATAGTCAGTCTATACAAAGTGTAAAACAGTGTTGTTTATTGATAACTGCGATTACAGTTTTAGCAAAAATTTCTGCAAAATGAATTCTTGCGTAGGTGCGCAAGGTTTTACTTGACATAATGGTTTTCAGGAACCTAAAAAGTGATTTCAAGGCATTTTTCCGTATAGAACTCGGAGTTTTTTCGTCACTTTTTTCGCCTAGTTCACAATAATTTTGGTTCCTGTAACTGCAACGATGTTTCGGCGATGATGATGCCCAAGGTTCTTAGACTGTACTCTAAGAACCTTGGATGATGCCCAGGCGACGCTCGCCTGGGCGACCACCATAGCGAAGCTGAAAAGCAAATGCTGGAAGATACAAAAATGGAGAAGGATTTACGTCACTGCTGCTATTGTCGTCGATGAAGACAGGAACTCGTATTTATGCGATAGTTTGGCATTCCCACCGTAAAAAATGCCCCAGATATGATATGCTAACATTTTTTTCGCGTAGGAATTGTGAGGTCTAGGAGCCGATATTCACTTTTTACGTTGTTTCTTATGGGATATTATGCTTTGATTAACGTCATTTTGCTTATCGTCACATTTTTCAGGAACGGTAAGTGACGTTAAACGAGGACTCACTGTATTATAAAATGGCATTCCCAGGACCAAATCTAGAGGGGGGCAAGCGGTGATCGTTCACGTTGTCACAAGAAAAGGTTAAGGAAACCAAACAGTAGTTTGTTAGTTTTTTAAATTATTTGCTCGAAAAAATATTTTTATTATTATTACATGTTTTATAAGTACTAATATCACTTTTCTTGGGTATAAAAAAATACTTTCGTTTTAAACTAAATTTACTTTTGCTTGTAGGGGGGCAGCTGCCCCTCACTGGGTACGCCCATGGTATCATAGTAGACGGATGATGAAACATTTGTAATAGAATAGTCAATCTGGGTACTCAAGTTAGTAGTCACCCTGGTTGGTTTGTTATTGAATACTGTAAAGCCAAGGGAAGATAGCAGGCTCATAAAATCTGCTGTGATTGGAGAATGAACATGAAAGTCAATCATCTCACCAAAAATGATTATTATAACAACATTCTTGCTATTGAAGTTCTGAAGTACATCATGAAAGAAACTAAAGAAGTCGGATGTGACATTACATGGGGAACGATAGACTAGGAGGAATAGACGAGGAGGTAAGGTGCTGGAAGGGTGATGACGAGTAGAAAAACTGATGGATGGGAAACGAGGATGAAGAGTTGAAGGAGCGGGGATGAGTTGCTGTTAGGAATCTCGTACATCAGCGGAAATTAGGTGAGAAAGAGCAACAAAGAATATAAACAACTATGAAAATCATTCACATATGTATTAGCCCTTTTATATCTTAATTAGGCATTGATTAGCAGAAGAGGTATCAAAAAATTAACAAAACTAGGAACTA
Source organism: Ischnura elegans (assembly GCF_921293095.1). Classification (NCBI taxonomy): domain Eukaryota; kingdom Metazoa; phylum Arthropoda; class Insecta; order Odonata; family Coenagrionidae; genus Ischnura; species Ischnura elegans. The sequence goes on from NC_060249.1 coordinate 93,513,357, forward strand.
TGATAGATGAGGTAAAATCTTCAGCTGCTATAATAATGAAGCCTGCTATAATAATTAATGTTTTAAAAATGTGTTGATGCAAGCATAGATCCACCAATAGGGTGGTTTCCTATTATTTTTTTATTGCCTACATCGAAAGATTATTACTCCTGGAGTACGCATTTCACGCTCTTAGATTTTTAAATGACGATATCTATTTATTGTGATAAAATGAAAAGTGAAAATTTTCGAGCACGCGAAAACGCGACGGCTAAGTAGGAATGATGGGAAATAAGCCCGTGTGATGTTAGTCTGCTTCCCGCTGCCGCATTGTGCGGTGAACTTGGGGCGAGGCTTGAGCGCTGATACGATGCAGGCTGCTAGCAGGTAGCTGAGTACCCTGATAGCTGGTAGCGCTTGGCTTAAATAAGGATTATTAATACCTTATCAAACGAAGAAAACTTTCCGACTATAGGCAGTTTTAATAGGTGATTATTAAGAGACGTTTTCCTGAAGTCTGTGCCTCATGCATGCATTGGTAATCTCAGACGATGCAAAACTCCTATCTACTCATATAGAAACTAGGTCCCTGTGACGTCACGTGGAGTGGCATCACATGGGCGCCAATCTGGCCTTTTTCAAATCAGGATAAAAATTGACCATAGCCATTCGTCTAAACCGGTATTTCTAAAACCAAATAATTTGTATATTATGAATACACTAATGGTGGATAATGAATCACAATCAATGCTTTTCGTTTTCTTTGATGGAGGAAACTACCCTATTAGTAATTAATGGCACACTTCACTCATGTCTTAGTGTATATCATCTGCCTCTGTGATGGACACAGCAGTGATATACACATGTGCATCATCTCCAGTCCTCATTTTAAAGTAGACATATGACTGAATAATTTAAATTGATCTCTTCTCTAAATGCTCTTGCTGATTTCTGTTCTTTGGAGTCAGATTTGGACTGATCTCAGGAAATTGTAAACGCAGTCCCTCTATCACATTCACAGATTAATATTATGATTAAGTTGATGCTGAAAGATTTTATTTTACATAATAGGGTGGTTTCCTATTATTTTTTTATTGCCTAAATCGAAAGATTATTACTCCTGGAGTACGTATTTAATGCTTTTAGATTTTTTGAAATGACTATGTCTATTTTTCGCGATTAAATGAAAAGTGAAAATTTTCAAGCACGTGAAAACGCGACGCATAAGTATGAATGTCGGGAAATCTCTCCGTGTGACGTATTTCTGGTTCCCGCTGCCGCCCTGCGAGGTGACCTTGAGGCGAGTTGAGCGCTGATAAGACGCAGGCTCCTAGCGGGTAGCTGAGTACCCTGCTGGCTGGTAGCGCTTGGCTTAAATAAGGATTATTAATACCTTATCAAATGAAGAAAACTTTCCGACCTTAGCCAGTTTTAATAAGTGATTATTAAGACATGTTTCCCTGAACTCTGCGCCTCATGCATGCATTGGTAACCTCAGACGACGTATAACTCCTATCTTCTCGTATAGAAACTAGGTCCCTGTGACGTCACGTGGAGTGGCATCGCATGGGCGCCAATCTGCCCCTTTTCAAATGAGGATAAAAATGGACCATTGCCATTCGTCTAAACCGGTATTTCTAAAACGAAATAATTTGTATATTATGAATACAGAAATGGTGGGTAACGAATCGCAATCAATGACTTTCGTTTTCTTTGATGAAGGAAACTACCCTATTATTAATGACAGTTGTTGTTGTCACTTACTTTCTTGTAATAAATAATTTTATCATGGGGAATGGAGTGTTCATAATGCTGTTATTTTCTGATTTGTAGGTGGAACTTATCCAAGAACTAACTGCCCGTGTGAGTCATCTGGAACTAGAGCATGCTTTCAAAATGAAACAGGCTAAAGATCAACATGCAGAAAAGCTACAAGAGATTCAAGACTCTTATTACGGGGAACTGGAGGACTTGAAAAATGTGAACGAGGTAAGCTCTGTTCGGGCTCGTAAAATAGTATATGAGGCGTATATCTTGCCCGGTTTTGCAAGTTTTTCTAATCTATTAGGTAATCAAATGGCATAATAATAAGAGTCAGATTCTGAGATTGGGAGCTTTGTAGAATTTATGCATTGATTTCCCTCCTCATCAGATTTTGTTCTGTTAGTTAAAATTTACTTTTATTATACTTTTATTATAATACATACATAATAAATTTGTACATGATATGGGTTGCAATATAATGTTCTCGAGTGGTGTATTTCAGGTTATGGAAAGTAAGCACGCCCAAGAAATAAGTTTACTGAATGAAAATGTAGAAAAATTGAAGCTTGGCTTTGAAACCAAAGTTAATAACTTGGAATCTGAATACAATGACAAACTGATAACAGAATATGATAAATATGAGAAGCTTGAAGAGCTTCATAAGCTGTTGAAGGAAGAATGTGAAACGTAATGTATTCATATGTTATGCATTTTTTTTCTATTTAGTCTATAAATAATATTCTCATTGCTGTATGAGCATACACCCAAATTTAAAATTGTGACTTTTGAGAAAAACCTTAGTGAATGAAGATTCATGAACCCATGGGTGATTCTACTGATTGATCACAGTTATTCTTAGCTGTCCTGTTTTGAAGTTACTGCATTGCTGCTCATGAACTAAATTCCCTGGTCTGCTTATGTGTTAATATTGTGATCTATTTATGTATATTTCTGCTGGAATTACTGGTATACTTTTCCCAGATAGCACAATGTAAGATAGTTATCCGTTTCCTATGGTTTTCTTATGAAAAAAATTGATAAGCAGCTTAGTGTAAGCTAAGGGGCTTATATAAGGCAAGGGTAAGATTTTAAGGAAGAATAGGTAAGGAATGCCGTCAAATATCCTCAGACAATGTAAGTCGCTTCTGTTGGAGTGTCAAAGGCAGCTGAGAGGCGTACTACACATGTTACACTGCTCATCCCGACATGAATTTATAGCCTACCGGGGAAATTTAGCGAGTCTTTATAAGAGCTTAACAACTGATTACAGATATATCGGTAAATAGAAAAAAAATTAACAACAATAAGCAACTGGCTGGTGAAGATATATAGCGTAATACAAGTACTTTATCCCTGTGGCGGAAAGAAAAAAAAAAACTCCAGGGAGAACCGAACGTATGACCTATGCATCCGCATCCCTATACACTAAATATTACACCACGGCAACTGAGGAGAGTAAAAGGCATACTTACCATTTTAAAATCCAATTATATAGAAAAACTTAGCTGGTGCATGAATGAAAAAACTGAAATTATTCAAGGTCCACACAATCTAACATTTATGAATTTTAATTTATGGTCTGATAACCCGATGAATACAATATATATTACAGATTCCTTCCGGCATTTTTATGTTATTCTACGTCGCTATTCTTGTGAAATTATTTGTTTTTCTTTTGACCGTCACTTAGCCATCATTTCATAAATGTGAATGATTTTCAAATCATGGCCGTATTATGTTATTTCTACTCATACTATAGATGTGCCAAGAATGGAAAAATTGTTCTTATACATGAATCCCTTAATGAATACTCTAAAACAATGGAATAAAAACAACATCTATGGAAGTGCTAAAAGTTTGGCATCTCTTTTGCCATTACTCTGGATGCTTGTCGGCCTGACCACAAGAAACCCATAACAAGCTTACTTGATAAGCGCCTTCCTTATTTCTTCCATTCACCTTATCTCAATGACTTATAATGTGCTAGCTGGGTTGCGTTTAAGGACAGCTTTTGCTAAGTTTTTCTTCTAAACCCATTGTTTGAATGCAAACCACTTTGACCCAAGTTGGGTGCAAATGCACTTTGTAAACCATGTACAGTGGAAGCAACTCTCCACTTACTGAAGAAGCCATCATGCTGGAGCAGCTACTGTATTGGTGTCTTTTATAGCTTTTAAGCCCTTGAGCCCCTTCTTAGCATATATGCTTGATTTCCCAAGATAATTCATCAAGTAATTTTCATCATGTTTAATAATGTTATAGCGAGGACACCATCTAAATAACCTTTAACGTTATAAAATATTCATGAAAGCCTTTTCACTGCAGGACATTTTTATAAGCCAGGAATGTTAAGTTTTTCTATAAATCTCTTTTTCTTGTCAACCAGGTTTATCCAAACACTTAAGTAACGATCGGCTGGGGGTCAGTTGTTTGCAAGGTAATTTAGCACTTTTCTAGATTGATTTGGCCAGCTGATCCTCCCCTAGTAGCAATTGATATCTATGCAATATCCATACAATATCTATAATATCCAATTATAATATCCAAAGGATATCCAATTTTCATCCAACAATATTGTTTGGATATCCACATAATATCCAAAGTTGCCGCCAAATGCCATCCATGTAATATCCAACTTGGATATTACCTAATATCTAATTTTTATCCAGCAATATTGTATGAATACTCACATAGTATCATATTCAATGGAAAGGGGATTATTTTTGTAAAATGTTTGATTGTTTTAATTTGTTGAATATCATGGTCAGTGGCTTAGAAAACTCAAAACATACTCCATAAAGATTCACATTCCACCCTTGAAAAGGCCTTAGCAACTCTCTTAGTTTCTGTGTCATACTTGCTCCGTCCTACATTCACCCTCACATAGTTGCACAACATTATGCCCAGTAGAACTACACAATATTACATTATTTATTATATTTACTGGCTTAATCACCTCAATGATATTTTCCAAAAATTTTTGACAAGAAATGAAATTTTTTATGGATGAAATATCATTTGCTCACTTGCCCAATAGCCAGTGGCGGCTGGTGGTAATTTATCTAGGATGTGCATTAGAGCAGATATAGGATGATTTTAATTATATTATGTTAATCCTAATCCATGAGTGTCATATTTCGTCGTAATAGAATACTTAGCAAGCAAAACATATCACTGGTACACTCTACCCTTAAAATTGCATGAACAGAAATAATATTAGCATGTACGAAAATAATTATTCTCAACACACCTTTAAGGCCGTTTTACACGGTACACGGAATTGCACAGTCTAACGTACGTGTGAAGGCGCAATCAAAATTGCGTCGTGTAAAGCGGTGAATTGCTAGAACACATGCGAGAATGCGTGAATGCGAGACGGCAAAATAGCCCCTGTTCTAATTTCGTTCATGCATTCGCGCAATTCCGCGCCATTTTAGAAATTAATGCAGCTCTAACCTGCGCAATTCCGTGTACCGTGTAAAACGGCCTTTACAAGTGGCGGTAGTTGAAATTCATTATCTTTTCCTTACACCCTATGAGGAAGTAGTGTAGAAAACGGCTATACAGATGGCTCTGTAGACGGACTAGGATCTGGGCGCAGGTAGTGCAGGTGGCGGCTACACCACTACACTACCTGCTAGTCAGTCACCAAAAACATGCGCGTGCGCATTCGCATGGTTTTGAGTCTGCTCCCATCGCCCCTTTGAACAGCACATACCCCCCCGCTTACCTCGTCCCGCCAGAGTTCCCTCAAGCGATCGCACAGACCGAAAATGTGCCCGGCATGATGCCGTGGGATCGCACACTTGTAGAGCGGTGAATTCGAAAAGGAGATAGCCGTAGCGTTCGGAGGCTCATGTTTCTTGCATATGCAGACAGTACTTTTATCCTTCGCGTTGCAAAGGAATAGTTTTCTTTTATAATTTATTCATCTTTGGGTGTGCACTTGCTAACATGCGTATATGCACGCGCCGCCACTGCCAATAGCACTGTAGTTTCTTTCCAGCGATAAAACCATCCTTTATTGCTGCGTTGTGTACATAATGCTGGAACTCCTGTGAAAAGACACAAGTACATCGAGCTTGCAGGAAGTAGTATACATACATTATATCATTTTTAGGGCCTATTACCACAGTAGCACAATAAGAAATTGAAAATTTCTTACTGTGTGAAATCTAGCAGTCATATTTATTAAAACTTACCCCATTCTTTGACATATGCAGGACTGCTAAATGTCAGGCAAGCCTTTGGGGCAAAGTTTGTTTGAATATTTATGAGCTAATGTTCCCCAGTCATCTCTGAGGGCTGCAAGCACTTCACACTCCCTCTCCCTCTATTAGCAAGCATGGGAAATTCAATATATAATTATGCTAAAGTGTTGGACTGGCAGACATAACTCTGTCGATTGATTTAGTTTTCCTGTTGTAGGTGTCCTAAATTCTTTTATCAGCATATTAATTGCACCTTACATAAATTATTGGTCATAGATTTATACTCAATGCAAGTACGCAGTAGAATGTCAGTATAATGGAATCCAATGGAGTATAAGGTTTTATAATATTTTTGTCACTGAATTTGTTGCACAATTTTCAGTACGTCAGTTTTCTGTCTTTATTTTTTTAAACTGCCACTATGCCCAATAATTCTAAATAAATAAATAGTTCTTAGAAGTTAAATGCATTTTCTAACATTTTTGTTTAATTTTTCTTGACAGGAAGTATAATGAGTTATTGAAAGATAAGGAAATGGCACTGCAAAACATGACTGACGACTATGAAGAGAAGCTGAATCAAAAAATCTCGGAAATAGCAGAGGTAAGCATGAAATATGGAAGGGGATCTACTGAAGCTTGATATTTATGTTGTGGTCTTTTTTTGCTATATTTATATGATCATAAGAATTTTAAAGTTATAATTAGATAATCATCATCACATTATACCTCATTGCATCAAATTTTAATTGCACTTTGGTCATTTCCTAAAAGATAATTATATAATATATTCGCCGGCCTCGGTGGCGGCGGGGTAAAGTCCTCGCCTGCCAAACAAAAGGTCGCGGGTTCGAGTCCCGCCTGGGTAGATTTCCTCTATCCAGGGCATGGTTGTTCGTGTACGTTTGATTGTTAAAATTTGTTGAATACCCTGATCTAAAATGGCCAATATGAGCTGTATTTGGAGGTTTAGGGATAAAATAAAAAATAAATAAAAAAATAATATTCTTTCTTCTCTGAGGGAATGTCCTAATTTTGATTTCAATCAGTATTAATTATGGCTTTTTACTTGTAAACTGTTCTAAGGAAAGTTTAGAGTATAATATCTAATTTTTAAGTATATTGGTTACGTTGTATCTTTTCATAGCTACTCAGCCTTAGACATACATATTTGGTCTTTTGTTGAGTATCTTTTTCAATCATTCTACCAAAGTATTTTAAGTAGTACCTAAGTATTAAGTAAGATTTTAATCTTCCATCCATAAACTGGGATACTTTCATTGTAAAACCAAATTCAATGAATAGAGAAATCAGCGAGATATTACTCAACGTTCTTGCAAATCACTCTCTCGCCCAAGTAGTTGACAAGCCTACGAGAGGAAATAACATATTAGATCTTTTAGCAGTAAGCCATCCTAAGTTGATAAAACAAGTCGATATTATTGACGGTATAGGCGATTACAGTGTAATCTTAACAATGTTAAAAATTGATGTAGTGTCAGCCATAAAACCAAAACGCAATACTTACTTATTTGATAAATGCAACTTCACTAAATTTGCTTATGCGAGATGCTTAATGACTCCTACAAAAAATTCGTAGCTACATCAAAGGTCCATAGCACAGATGTAACATGGAAACACTTTTTAGAAATTCTGCGCCAAGGAATCAAGGAACAAATTTTGCAAAAACTGAAATGTGATAATATATTCCTTATAAGGAACCTTGCTGGTACAACAACGATGTCAGAAGGGAACTTAGGAAACAGAGAAAACTATACAACGTGTACAGAAAGTCCATTACGTCATGTAATAAATCTATCGATAAATCGAAATAACTTGAAGCTAAAGAAAGTTACGCTGCTCAACGCTCAATAACTAAGAAATCAATGCCAACTGCAATGCGAAAGTTTAAGAAAAAAGTACTCGGTGAATTACTTGAAGAAAATCCAAAATCCTTATGGTTGTATGCGAGAGAGCTTCAGGGAAAACATTCAACCGAAGATTCGTTATTTGATAAAGATAGTAAACTTGTCACTGAAAATATTGACAAAGCTAACATTAAATTCCCAAGTGTATACACTACTGACGATACTCAATTTAATTTAGACATCCCATATACTGAGGAATCGATGGAAGAAATATCTATACAACGCAATGGGATAACTAAACAACTACACTCGATTACGAATAGTAAATCTCCGGTTCCGGAAGGAATACCCATGGGTATCCTCAAAGAGTTAGCTCCACAGATCGCACCTTACTCAGAGATCATATTCAAGAAGTCACTCTCCGAAGGGAAGTTACCGCTAGACTGGAAAATTGCAAACATTACACCCACATTCAGAAAGGGAAACAGACATGACCCAGGCAACTACCATCCGATTTCATTAACATCGATTATAGGCATAATTGAGCATATCGTCGTTAGCAACATCATGCTTGGACAGACGTAACTTCCTCCATGACTGTCAGCACAGATTCTGAAAAGGTAGATCATGCAAAACACAGCTCGCGCTCTTTCTTCACGACGTTGTAAAATCTGGTGAATCGAAAAGATAAGTTGACGCACTATTTCTAGATTTTAAGAAAGCTTTCGACACTGTACCTCACAACAAACTTTTATACAAATTACAGTCATGCGGATTAAATGAAACAGTTGTAAACTGGAAACTTTCTCAGTGATTGTAAACAAAAAGTAGTTCTTGACGGAATTAGCTCTGATGTAGTAAAAGTTACATCAGGTGTTCCACAAGGAAGTGTAATCGGCCCCCTGTTGTTCATTATATGTATACATTAATGATCTCTGCTCTTGCATTAGCAGTAAAATACGTTTATTTGCTGACGACGCTGTCATCTATCGCGACATTAGTGATCACTCTGGCTATGAAATTCTATCATCGGACTTAAACAACATTCATTTGTGGAGCCAAGAGTGGGGACTCGAACTTAATCTGAGCAAATGCATGACGGTACATTTCTTGCGGAATTCGTCCAACTCTAACCATGTTTATGCAGTGAATGATGTTAACATAAAGGCAACAGACGAAGTGAAGCACCTAGGAGTTACGATAACCTCGAACCTCGCGTGGGGAACACATATAAAGAAAATTTGCGGCATAGCCCTGAAGAAATTAGGATTTGTCAAGCGTATTGTGGAAAGATTTTCGAATGAGAAAGTAAAAGAAAGGTGCTATTTTGTTTGCTCTCGTCCATCCGCACCTTGAATATGCAGCGAGCGTATGGGATCCGGTGCAGAAAGACTTTATCCGCGAACTGGATAAAATACAAAGGAAGGCTGCGTGTTTCGTCAAAAACTGCTACGGGCATACAGACAGTGTTACCCAGATGTTAAGCGAATTAGGCAGGAGCCGCTGGAGAATTGGAGGCTGCGCGCTAGGCTTAGATTGCTTGAACAATTGAGAATAGATATCTTTAAGAGCGACGCAAGAACATAATATTAGAGCCACACTATATTTCCAGGTCCGATAGAAGTGATAAATTAAGAGAGATGTTTTGCCGAACGGATAGATGTGCGAATTCGTTTTTCCCCCCGAACCATAAAGGACTTTATTTAAATGCTAGTCCCAACTTTGTTAGAGCACTTCATTTTTTTTTAGCCGTAAACGGATGGTGTCCTAACACCCCCTGCCACACACCTCTTAGGCGGCTTGCGGGGTATTATGTAGATGTAGATGAAATATATTTTCACTGTTCATCAGAATACCATCTCACTGCATATTTGAATTAACATCGCTTTATTCTCTAATTAAATTTTTTATTGGAAATGGTGTTCTGTTACTGATCTGTGAAATATTCTTTGATAAAATAAAAGCTGCATAAGCAAGCCCTTTGTCGGGCAAAGGAGCATGAAGAAATCAAATCTCAAATTGAAGATGATGTGGACCGTGAAATGGTAGAATTAAAAACAAAATATGAGCGTCTCCTCAAGGAAGAGCGTGACAACAGTATGCATTTGAGAGGGGAAATGGCTGCAATGAAGAAAAGATTAATTAGGTATGTACAAAGGACATATGCTTACAATCTATTTTCCATTGAGATATGATGAGAAAGGCAAGTGATTAAAACAACCATCAAGCCCCCTTTTCCAGAAAGGGCTCAACCAATATGAATGTATTGCACTCGCAATAACTGAAAAGTAGACCACAAGTTAAAAAAGCATTTTAAATTGTAATTTTCGATCATATACCAAAAATAGCTGTCATTATGGCTAAATCTGGCATAATAAAGGGTAATGAAAATGAACTTTGCTCTCATTTCAATTTTTCCAAAACAAACAAATAGATTCAAAGGTCAGTATTTTCACCTGCCAATTTTTTTTCATGTCTGGAGTTTATTGTGCAGAATTCTACAATGAAGTGTTATCTGTTAAAAATTATTTTGTGGAATAACACAGCTAAGAAATAAAAACATGCCTCAGCATCTCATTCAGATATTTTTGGTTAATCAGTAGCTTATTTTGTAATTGCTTTTGGAGATTTATCATGCCAACTTAAGTTTGTGTAAATGATTGGATCTGTCAAAATACAATAAAACCACCATTTTTTGTGTATATTTTCAGTTCACAGAAAGAAATCGATGAGTTAGTTAACCAAGTACAAACATTGCAAGGTGAGCAGCACAAATACAAACAAGCCATTCATGGACTTGAAAAAGATATTACTGACTTGAAGAAGGAAATTCAAGAAAGAGATACAAGTGTTCACCTGAAGGTAAGTATGACTGATAACTACCACATAAATTCAGTTAAGAGACACTCCTTTTTACCAGAAATGTGAGCCATAAATGAGGGTTTGCATCTTCAGATAAATTCCTGGTTGCCCTATTTAGCAATGAATGAACATGGAATAGGCCCCCTGTATGTCCAAAACACATAGCATATCCACAGAAAGCCTGCTGTATCGTTACAAAATTAACTGGGGTCCTTGTTTATGAAAAATGCCTTTCGTATAGTTATTAATGGGGCATTAGCAGAGGGCTTAGATTCTCACTGATAGTGCGTCATCCAATCTCAAGCACCCTGTGATGGAATTAAGAAAAAGTCCAATTTTTTTAAAGATCAAATACACTACAGTATGTTTCGAGATGAATCATAAATCTTTAATTTCAATTAGTTATCACATTTATTATTTTGAATTATCTAATGATACTTATTTTACCACTGCAGGTCTTATAACACTCTTCTCTTTCATTTGTCACCAATTTAATGCGCAAACTATTAAGAGGTGCTTTATTTCTCTCAAGATGAAACTGGCCTTTTAGGACCTAGGGGTCTTGTTATATTCATTAACTTATTTTTCCTTTTCTCTAATAGATCTCCTGTTCTCAGGGCTTGGATCAGGGTTTCATCATCCTAATCTCTCTGGCAACGAAATGATAGGACCCTTTTGGCTGCATTTAAAAAAAATGATTTCTATCACTTCCAAGGTCACTTTCAGGTGGTAAAATCCAGAAATTTGTGATTGATGAAGTTTACTCTTCAACTTTGTACAGGAAACAAGAATTTTTGAATTGAAAAGGAGAAATCAAGAGTTGGAAAAATTCAAATATGTATTAAATTTTAAGATAACTGAATTGAAGAATCAGAAGGAGCCGCGAGAGAGGGAAATTAAGGAGAGGAAGGAGCAAATACAAGATGTAAGTTAGGAAACACAGTGAGTAGTTTTTGTAAAATGTTCTAATGTTAGCATTCAGTTTAATTTTTGGCATGTTGATTCATCTCTCACCATAGTCTCGCTCCAATGTACATCTTAAAAAGGCTTACCTCATGCATGACCTTGAGCGGTTAGTAATGCAGGATTAGATGCTTCAAGGAAGTACCCATGCAACAGGTGCATCAGTTTTTTTTCTATCATTTGTTAAACTCATTTTACTTTCAGATGGAGAGGGAACTGGGAGTACTACAGAATAAAAATGAAATTTTTGAATTGAAGATGAAGTATTACAATGAGAAGTTGGCTGGAATGGAAGCAGAGCTAAAAAATAGAAATATTCATGCTCATACATTGAACACATATTGTCAGCGAATGCAGTGTGACATATATAATGCATCAGGATTTATTCATAATCCGAAAAAACTCAAAGAATTGGTGAAGGTACATAATTACTATCATTTGTCTTTCTTATTAGCTGGCATTTGTTTTTGGACTCATTAGACATCCATTATTAGATACAAAAGGATGAAAATGAATTTAATCCATTATTTGGTAAATTTGACCACTGTTACTGAGCTGTAGTTAATGGGTTTGGCCATTGACTGATTACCTGATGCCAGCAGAGGCAGTCTGGCTAGGTTGGGTGATGGGCAATTACCAAGGGCTCCGACCTTAGGGGTGTCCCACAATGCTTACGTCTATCATAAAGTGTATATGAAAGGTGCAACAAAAAAAGGACTCAGAATACTTGAACCAATGTTTTTTTTTCATTATAAAATTCTTCGTTTTCATTATTTGCTTTGTTTACTATAGTCTTGGTATGAAAAGATAATTTAAATAAGCTCTTATAAAAAATTTTTTTTTAAAACCAGCCTTTATATTTAGATTACAGGGGATGAGCAACGTTTATATATGACACAAAGCAAAAAAACTCAGTGACCCCGAAAAACCAAAAGTGACGTATTAAAAAAGTCACTATATTTATTAAATTTTCAGTGAATGGTAAGCCCCCTATGTTTCAAAATGCCACCCCTATACTTTTAAATGCCTACTATGTGGATATGCTTAAAGTGGATAACTTTTACTGTGGTCGCAAAACACGAAAATCGACCATTTGGAACTTCTTAGATCAAAAACATGTTTTGGGGGGCTATAGATTGACTGGGGGGTGGTTCAAGGGGGGTTGGAGAGAAAAAGTTATATTTTCATGTATTGTCATCGGAAATGAAGAAGTTGCAAAATTTCAGCGTTTTTGCTTCACAGGAAGTGAGTCAAATTTGAGTTACAAGATTTGTACCAGACAAACAGACAAACAAACAGACAGGTTGGTGAGTTGATATAAATGCTGGAAAAAGAAATAAAATAAAGCTGTCAGAAGATCAAAGATAACCTGATGCTTTTTTGAAAGGATTATTCGAAAAGGTTATTTTTTTAGATTGCGGTGCATTTTCATGGAACAAATTCTCAAAATAGGTGATAAAACCATGTTAAGTTACTAAACTTTATTAACTGTGAAATTCTCACTTTTCATATTAATTTTTCTTATGAAATTGCTATTTTTTTATTAACTTTAATCTAGTTTTAAAGAGCCTGAATAGTGTCAAAATCCATTTACAGGCATGAATTTCCTGATATTTTCTGGGGGCCCCCTACCACCACAAGATGTTAGTGACATATTTGCAACAAAAGCATGATATTCATGCGAGCTCAGCTCCGCGCCAATGCACTCAACCAAAATGATGATTTTTGTCTTTTTGGGTTTATTTTAATAATAATAATAATAATAATTTTATTTGTCCAAAAGATCATATATGTATTACAGTGAGCCACAGAATATAGATATAGGACACGTCATGGAAGTTAAGTGAATCATAAAAATGTAACATACTGAACAGTAGATGTAACACTAAACAATGAAAAGGAACAATATGTATTAACATATCCTTGCATGGAAAGTTTAGAAATATATTTTACATGTAGCATATCTAACTGCGATATTCATTTTCTTTTCCACACCTCAGAAATTTAAATCTACTTTTTGGCCATTTAAAAATAATAGAAAGGGTAAAATTTAATTTTAAAAAGCTATTCATAATGCGAAAATGTCGTTATCTCAATAAAAATACAATGAAGTGCACCAATCAAATATTTTGCCCGTGACGAGATGAAGAAGATGGCCATTTTGCCGTTCTCATAGTTTTTCGCGTGCTCTTCTTCACTCACTGAAGCTCTTTCGGCCGTAGAAACCATAAGTTTACCTTTAAACATTGTTTAATGATTTATAGTTGTAGTTGAATAAACAATGAGTAAAACTATACTTGACACGACCCTATGTAGCTTTGGCAGGATTTTATCATCATCACTGGTCAACAATCCTAGGATTGGTTTGACGCAACTCTCCACTCAGTTCTCCTATCAGCTTATCTTTTCACACCTACGTATTTCTTCTCTTTCACATCCTTCTTCTCTTGTTCCATTGATCCATATTTTGTTTGAGGATTTCCTTTTCCATTCTTGCCTTCCACCTGTCCTTCGACGATTGTCTTCATCAGGCCATCATGTCTCAAGATGTGGCCTATAAGGTTGTTCCGTCTTCTTGTTAGGGTTTTCATGAGGCTTCTCTTCTCTCCCACTCTTCTTAGGACTTCCTCGTTACTAACTCGGTCAATCCATTTGATTTTCATCATTCTTCTGTAGCACCACATTTCAAAGGCCTCTATCATTGTTTTCTCCGCTGCGGTCATTGTCCATGCCTCACTTCCTTATAGGAGCATATGTACTCCAAATGTAGGTTCTTATAAATTGTTTCTTTACTTCCATATTTAAGTTTCCCGCTGTAAGCAGGTCTCTCTTTTGGTGGAATGCTCTCTTCGCCTGGGCTATTCTGCTGATAATTTCTTTCTTACTTCTCCCGTCACTAGTTATCTTGCTTCCCAAATAACCGAATTCATCCACCTTGATTAGTTTTTGCTTCCCTATTTTAATGTTAGTCTTCAGGATTTTATATAAATCCTTATAGTTCAGCATTCTACCTTTTTTGTGGCGATAATAGGCTGTGCTAAAGAGTAGTGGCATCAGGTGGATTGGTTGAGTTACAAGTAGCAACCAGCGGAGGCTATGATTGGGAGGAAAATGCCAGCCACTGATGGCCACCACTATCTAAAACCACTGAAGCACCTCAAAAATTATTTTTCAATGCCAGTAATATGTTTTACAGCGCAAGATTTTGTTATGTTGTGTAAATCAGGGACTTGCTCTTCAGATCAAACCAAATAATTTTTTTTTCAAAGACGTGCATCTTGCAAAATTTACAAAAATTCACAATAAATGAGTAAAAAGTAGCTGAAAAGAGTCATCTTATGGTCAAATTACAATTGAAGCGAGAAATGAATGCCGATTTCTAGTAAGGATAACTTCGATTGCCATAGGTACCAATTTTGGTTACAATATGCTGGTACAAGTGTATATTATTTATTTTTCAAAATACCTGGGAGCACTTTTCATCACCTTAACCTACTAGACCCTTTGAATGAATAGCATGTATTTGCTGCAGTTACTATATACACAGATAATTCATATTGTCCTTTAATACTATCATATAAGTCTCTGGGGAGGGCATACCTCCTATCATGCACAACATTTCCATGTAGTTATTATTTCAACTACAGAAATGCATTCCAAACGTTCCCATTGGCTGATGGTTTTCACATTTCCATGAATTTGGTGCTTTTAGCCAACTCAAATGATTGCTATTTCAAGTACTTTAATCCCCTATGACATTGCTATACACTTATAGTGAAATTTATGTTTATATGTTCATGAAGCCCTTATTAACCTTTTGATTGAAAACATGGCTTTAAAAGGGAAAATTCCAATTCTTTTTTTTCAGCAACTGAATATGAAGTATAATAAAGATAAAGCTATCATTAAGGCCAAAGAAGAAGATGAAGGAGCTTCAATTGAATTTCAGCGACAACGTGAACACCTTGAGAGAACGATCGCTACTTTGAGAAGCCAGTTGCAAAAAGAAACTGAAAGGAGCAGGAGGAATCATTTTCATCTTGTTGGAGTGAGTGTGGAGCATGGAATGAAATATTTAAATAACTTCAAATTCATGAGCTCATTCAGTTTTAACGCAAGTTTTAAATATGAGTCTACCATATTTTATCATCATCTAAGTTTTTTCATGAGTCTACCATCTTTTTGAACATAAATCCAGTAGACAGTGTTCAGGAGTGATGTGTTGAGAGAGTGTTTTTTTTTCTTAGCACTAGTTATCGTTTTTATTTTTTTCTTCTGTATTATTCAGATATTTTTATAAAGAAATTTTGAAGGAGGCAAATTGAATGCCATGGAGTATGAACTCAGACTGCCGCTTTTGCGCTTATACTCGACCTCCACTATGCATACAGAGGACCTCCTTTTTAAAGGAAGCTGTTTGATGGTTACATTTAGAGGGCATATGTATGAGGAGGGGAGGTTTTCTGGTCTGAGCTAGCTGGGAAACCTCTTACCTTGTCATCATTTTTCCGGTTTTATCAAATTTATTTTATGAAAGTTTAATTGCTATTCTATAAAAAAGTAAGTTTAGTTGAAAAATCCTGCATTTTTCTCCATGAAGTATGTAACACTACTGCGGATTTAAAGAGTCATTAGTTTAATTTTCTGCTTTTGAGTGATGAAGTTCAAAAAATTAAATTCAGGAAACAAATCAAACATTGTAATTTTGGCAATGATTCAGTTGAAAATTTGTTGTATCTATGCAAGTCTTTTTTATGGATAAAATAATCCTACAGGAAAACTCAGCATTGATCACAGAAATGAATAAGATGCAGTTTGAGTTGAAGGCAGCCCTAAAACATATACAAGAAATAGAAACCATTGTTGGTTTGACTGGAAAGAGTGAAAGTATAAATGAGGCACAAATGAAGTTCAAGGCAGCTCTTACGACAAATGAGGAAATACATGAGTCCTACGCTAAGAGAATTGAGGTTAGTAGTATGAATGACAATGTACATATGGGCATTATATTAATTGTATTTGGATTATCATAGGTTGAAGTTGGATATATGTATGTAAAGCAGTGTGTATCAGGGGCGGTCTGGCCACATCAGCGATCGCCGAAGGCCCCGAGCTTAGGGGGGGCCCCACATTGCTCACACATGTCATGAAAGGTGTTACAGGAAGAAGACTCAGATTCCTTAAACCAAAGTTTTTTGCTACGATAAAATTCTACGTTATACCTAAATAGTTCCTTAATTTACAACATACTCAGTGTAAAAATATTAGGTAAAAATAAATAGAGGTGTCAGAAAATAAGAGAGAACCTGATGCTTTTGGAAAGGGTTAGTCAAAAAGATTAAATTATAGGTTTTTTAGACTTCAGTGCAGTTTCAAGGAAAAAATTCATGAAATAGATAATAAAACCATAATATATTTTTAACTTTGTAAGCTGAGAAATGCTCACTTTTCATAGTATTTTTCTTACAAAATTGCAATTTTGATTTATCTATTATGAAGTTTTTAGGAACCAGAATAGCACCAAAATCCATTTTCATCCACGCAATTTCCTAAAAAAATTTCGGGGGAGGCCCTTTGCATCCCCTGGTAAAAAGGGCCCCCATAGACCCCAGATGGCCCCTTATCAGTAGGAAGAAATTATGTGCATAGTTAAAGAAAAAACTATAAATAGTAATTATTCCTACTCAATGCTTCTATATTGACTAGGAAATTTTATTTGCTTTGCTTGTTGGGTATCTATTTTCCAATTTTTCTCAAATCACTAATTTCCTATGAAAAATTTAGCATCCTCAGTCCCGAGTGTAGTTTAGATGTACGTTGATTTATTTTGTCTTCCTTATGTACTCTTATGACAATTATGTCCATTAATCAAGTAAAAGTGATTGAATTTTTTTATAAGAATTACTCATACAACATTATTACTTTTCAGAAAAAAATGTATCTCTAAATCTACTCTTTAATCGTCTTGTGTAATTGTAGCATCAAAGTAGCCTGTTGACCCATTGCTCTATTAAGATTTTTTATGAAGCCATACATGTCCATCCTTGACATCTCTTTGCACCTTTAACCCTTAGGTGCACGCTAAGCGCGGATTTTGCCGCATTTTTCAAAAATTCGAAATAGCACGTTTATTGTGCATGGATCACTGGTGGTACACTTTGGTATTCTATTTCTGTACTTTTCCCTCTACCAAGAACATATGTTTGCGTCAATGTGACGACCAACTATTGCATTAGAATCTTACAAAGTGAGAACGACGACAACTTTGTGTGATATGCCGCTAGATGGCGGTCACACGATACTAAGGAACTTCTGATAATCTGTCGCTACCGTAAAACTTGGAAGCAAAATTCTTATTTCAATAATATGTTAATATGTTGTTTTGTATTTATTATATTTTTTGTGAGCATCTGCATTATTATTTTGCTATTATTATTATTTGTAAAATTTATCTCAACCTCAAACCACAAGTCGTAATTTAAAAATGTCATCTTCGTACCTAAATATGAATTACATTGGTGTAAAAATGCATTATTTACACTTTACTAGAGACCGAAAAATTAGTTATGAACGCTTTTTATTCCACCTGCATCAAAAAATGTCATGAATGTCATTACAGAGACAGTGATGGTCAATAAGGATGAAAAAATTAATTTTATTTATACAGTTTGATATTTTTATAATTTTAATGATTGCATTAACATTTTGGCATATCCATTTCCTTTTTTTGTGTGTGTTTTTTGACTTGATAATGTATAGATTATCGTCTGCAATTCCTTTAGAAAAATTACTCTAAGTATTTATCAAGAAATTTGCATATAATTATGCGGTATTTTTGTTTATAAATGAATGGAAAAAATGTTTAAAGTGCTTTTATTTATTAAAAGTTACCCAAATACGTTAAAACACCCTCAAATTTGAATGTATGTTAGGGAAAATCAAAAATGTAAAAGTGCGGCAAAAAAGCCGCAAGCGTGCACTGGTGCTATACTTGTAGGTGCGTGCACCTAAGGGTTAACCTTTCCTCGTATTGCATTGTCAAAATTCTCGTGGCTAGAGGAGTAGGATTTTGACTTGCATTGCTGATATTTCAGCAAGCTCTGCCCTTATGTCTCTCTATGATTGCATGTCAATTGTAAATTATTTACTCTAGATATTGTGTGAATTTCCTTTAAGCTGGTCCCTTCACTGCCGGATTTAATTCTAATTTGAATCATGTTTTCATTCAAGTTTATATTTTCCTTCAAAACTGGTGTCATGAAACTAGTGCGAGCCATCATCTGGGATGTCTGGGGCCTGTTGAGTGGTCTTAGAGGGGAGAAAAGTGTCATAAGGGAAGTCTTAAGGGTTAATGGGAGAGGGAAAGCAGATTTTGGGAAATGTGCGATGCAGTTTGTATCCTGTGGCATTAAGTTTCTGCCGATAGTAGTTCCATCTCTTTGGGAAGATTCATACAATATGCCTGTTGTATTTTGCCTTAAAGTGATCCCTATCTATAAAAACAACGAGAACAGTTGTATCACTCATATTGCCAAACAGGTCATCTCTTCGCTCTGAATGCAGCCATATTCTCATTCATCTTTTCCTAGTTGGAACAGTCACTAAAACTTATTTTGTGAATTTTCATGTGTGTTGGTACTTAGGGGAACAATACACCCTTAGCGTTTTGTTGGCAGGGTGGTGATCTTTCTTTCAAGAACCAAATTTTCAGGGTGGCCGAAAAAATCATGTATTCCAGCTTGTGTCACAATGGGTGCTTTCCATTCATCAACACACGTCAACATAAGTCGACTTGCATTGCGGTTTTAGTGTTCCATTCTGTGTGTCGCCGACTGTTGTGCCAGAGGTCAATAAACGATTACGTGCAGGAATTGGAGAGTTATCAACAGTTTCTGTGAGTCGACACAAGAGGCATGAATGGAAAGCACCCAATCCAGTCAGCCTGGCTGTCCAAAAAGTGATATCACCATCATTTACAAATGGTGCTGATGTGTTTTAACTACTCCATTACAGGGAAAAAATTTCCAAAGGTATTTGTGAGGCATTGCATGAAAATATTTAATCAACCACATAGTTTTAATTAGTGAAAAGCAGTAAACATAGAAGAATTTAAAAAAAAAAGCGTAATGTGATAACTTCAACTCTGAGTTGTTGTGAAGGTTTTCCCTTCAACATGCTGGGGAGGACCTGTTGGAGGTGAAAGTTGATCTAATTACCTTTGGTCAGACTGTAGTGAAAGGAATTCTCTGATTTGGATGACAATAGGGTAGTTTCCTTCATCAAAGAAAACGAAAGGCAATAATTGCGATTCGTTACCCACCATTAGTGTATTCATAATATACAAATTATTTCGTTTTATAAATGCCGGTGTAGACGAATGGCAATGGTCCATTTTTATCCTCATTTGAAAAGGGCCAGATTGGCGCCCATGCGATGCCACTCCACGTGACGTCACAGGGACCTAGTTTCTATAGGAGAAGATAGGAGTTATACGTCGTCTGAGGTTACCAATGCATGCATGAGGCGCAGAGCTCAGGGAAACATGTCTTAATAATCACTTATTCAAACTGGCTAAGGTCTGAAAGTTTTCCTCGTTTGATAAGGTATTAATAATCCTTATTTAAGCCAAGCGCTACCAGGCGGCAGGGCACTAGGCTACCCGCTGGCAGCCTGCGACGTATCAGCGCTAAGCCTCGCCTCAAGGTCACCTCACCGGGCGGAGGGGGAACCAGAAATATGACGTACGGAGAGATTTCCCATCATTCCTACTAACGCGTCGCGTTTTTGCGCGCTTGAAAATTTTCACTTTTCATTTAATCGCGAAAAATAGATATTATCATTTAAAAATCTAAAAGCGTGAGATACGTACTCCAGGAGTAATAATCTTTCGATTAAGGCAATAAAAAAATAATAGGAAACCACCCTATTAGCATAGTTACCGTATTCCTCCGAATATAGTCCCCCCCCCCTGATTTTGAGGCTTTAGTTTCGGGAAAAGTTAAAAAAAAATGTTTTTGAATATAGTTTCCCCCTTTACTTTTACCATGGGCATTTTTTGAAAAAAAAGGGGGGACTATATTCAGACATATACAGTACTTAGTTTAATTTTGCAACCCATAAGGTATAAATACAAGCCAGATAAAATATTAGGTATTTTTTATTTTTTTAATGGGTAATTTTTCTTTTGCCATTTAAAAACTTTCCTAGTGCTCAGTGTGCAATGTCATTACTGTTAAATTGTAATGAAAACTGTTCATTATCCCACTACCGCTAGCATGATTTAGATAAATATAGAATTTGAGTCATCCATACGAGCATGGAGGTAATGGTAGTAAATATAATTTCAGCACTTAGAACAGATCATTGAAGTCCAGAAAGAAGAATTGGATCGAACGTCATCCAAACTGAGCCATTTTGAGCAGGTTGCAGCAAAACCAGGGAGATCTTCATCTACTTCTTAAGGGAGGAAGGTATTTAAAATAATTTTCTTCAGTGCTGAGGTAAAAACCAACTATTTAATGAAATTATAACCTTTGATATAAATGTAAAACAACTCCTAAATAGGAGGATAACAATAAAATAAAATATTTTGTAACCAGTCTTAGTAAAACCTAATGCAATAACCAAAATTGAGCAGAGGCAATTTCAGGAATGTGCCATATTTTGGATGAGATTACTTGGAAGTACAAGCCCTCATGTGGTCCAACACCATATTAGCCAAGCACCACCTTTTTCCCTAAAGTCATACAAATCAAATATTTTGATGTCACTGGAAACAACGAAAAATTGAATACAGGTATTATAATGTCCTATTAAACCAAATACTTGCAAAACAACAATATGGCGCACCACTAAACATTAATGGCTGCTTGTTTATAACAATTGATCAGATGCTCAAATTGAAACTTAAAAAATCCACATTGATTGAAAGACATTCCACTGCATTTGTTAGAATTTCGTTTTTCAATCAGTTGTTGATGGCAAACCGAAATATTTTTGGAATACTTAGAGAAGGAAAGGAATGATGGACTTCCTGCTCCTGGGATAGTTGGGAAATTCCTTTTTGTATGCTCGATGTTTGCCAAGGGCCCACACAGTCATCTGATACATTCCAGCAAGGGCAAAGATGCCCGCTGAAAAAAAAAAATGCCATGTAAAATTTACCAGTTTTTCACTTCTAGTAAATGTAAATTCATAATAACCAATGTTTAACATTTTTTCACGAGCTAGGGTACATAAATAATTTTCACAAGTCTGTGTTCCTGTGCCATCTATACAATTTACCATCCTTAAAAAAATAGTAATAATTTTTCCTTAGCCATCATTACTTTATAGATAAAACAAGTCATAGTTCATGCAGAATGAAATAATCACTAAATTGCTTTAGAATGAATCAAAGAATTATTTTTTCTGTCCCTCTGAGTGATAGCTTTTCAGGCATCAATGATATGCTCATTCCACCTAGCATTTTCTGAATCTCAAAGTCATTTCCACTGTCCCTTTTCTGACTATGGCTATTTGAATGACTACCTCAGAATATTTCTTAAGGCAATAAATAGCCTGATGATTTGGGTAGAACACTTCTTCCACTTTGAAAAATTTATGAATGTTTTAAGCAGCCATTATACTGCAGGATACTCTTTCTCTTTTTTACTGATACTTTTCCCCTTCAATTTTGATATTAATCAGTGGTTAGAAAAAATGATGGTGGATGGCAGAACTTTGTGAAACTCTGTTTAAAAGATGATTTAATACATCACTTTGGTAATGTTTCACTGACTCATAACCCCATTATTACTAACACCAGAAATATCAGCCAGTAGATTTCTTGACCAGGAAGACAAATGCTGGAAATAACAGTAAGAGATTTTCCTACACAAGCAAACGAATGCCATATATATACAGCACCATGCACTACCCCTACTGTGATGGTCGCAGCAACTTATGATGGTCTTAGTTTAGGGACCCAATGCAGTGGGGGCCAGGCCTTACCCTCGAAATTCGAGAGCAGACGCCTGAACCCCTCGTCTTACAATATCCCTCTTTGTGGTAAAGGGCCGCAGTCATACGATTGCATGTTCAGGCATTTTGCAAACTAATTATTCTTTGCTTTCTCAAAAAATTTAAACTAAGAATTGAATTCTTTCTCTCTTGAGCAGTATTTAGAATCGTTAAACGAGATTCAACCGTAAAAATTAACTGATATCTCCATTTCAGGAGAAACATTAAAATTATCGATGCATTACTTCCATTAATATTGTCGTGAGCCGACTGGTTACTATTGGTCTTAAATCAAATACCATTTCTTTTCCCTCAGTCAGTCGCTTTCTACATCTTTTCCAGTCGTATCTTTCACGACACTCCCTTAATTAATCCTACTGCCAATATACAGACACACATTAAGGGACCAACAGTTTTTCCTCTTATTCTCGCCTTGCAGTTTCTCCATCTTAACCATTATTTCTGCTATCTTCCTTAAATGCGGTCGGCACTACCCGCCTTGATGACCACATAAGTTCCACTTTCAACTTCCAGAAAACTTAACTTAGAGGTTAAAAAAACTAAACTAAGTCCAGTCCAGTCTAACTCCTTCATCTCGTCTGACATTGTCCCGCTAAATGCCGATTTGGAGGCAGTTACTAATTCTTCCCATCTACCGTGAAGAGAACCAGATTCGACATCATACGCTGGTAGGGCTTGCAACCATCTTTGGGCTGTGCCTTCCATAAAGCAAGGAAAAAGACGTATTCTCACGTCCAATGACCAAATATTGGCTGAAGAAATTTTGTTGAACGTAGACCAGTGTTAAGTCCTACCAGCATATGATGTTGAATCTGGTACTCTTCGTGGTACATTGGAGGAATTAGTTACTGCCTTCAAATCTGCGTTTGAGGGGACAATGTTAGACGAGATGAAAGCCCACCAATTAAATGCCCTCAGATAGCCCTCAAATGGAGGGTCCACCGAGGAATGTCTAAAATGGCTCCCAATTCAATTAAGGTTTCTAATCCCAAGACTAACGGAAATCGAAGGTAGGTTTCCACCGACCCCCAGTTTTCCGTCTCCTCCATCCCAAGGGTGAGTGAAAAGCGGACCACAGCACCCGCAGAGGGATCAGGTAGCAGGCTACCGGATATCAGGGACCAGGCGGATGCAAAGTTCAAGGGGATAGCGGGAAGGTGGTTGCCGTTCACCGGCCTGGAAATAAAAATCCTACATTCGCCTGGGTGCCTTGGATCGCCAAATCTTGGACGCACCCTTCGTGAGACTCCTTGTTTACTCCTGACCACCTGTAACATCATGTTCTTCGACGAGTAAGCCGAAAACCTCTATTATGTATTTCATTTATATGAATTAAATGGATTTTACTTAAGAATGGGTGTGTACTTCTTTTCTGTGACCGCCTATGAGATATGAAGACCCTGATCATCTGAGCTACACACCTTTTCTGAGTCGTTTGGTACACGACAATATTGATGGTAAAGCTTCATTTAAAATTACAGAAAAATACAAGGAATTCAATTAAAAGTCTGCAATTTAAGAGCAAGAAACAATTATCCATGTAGCTAATACATTTAGACAAATCATAAGTTGACTGTGAACCAATGATGCTGGGAGGGTCTTTATCTCCAAAAAGAGAGAGCCTAACTACCCTTAGAGTCCGAGATAATGCAGAGTCCCTGCAAAGCAAGGATAGCAAGTGAACTGAAACAAATACAGAAGACACTCGTTAATACGAACAACATTATTACAAAGTTCTTGTAATTATGAAGCAAATCCTTGGTCCTGACGAAAAGGCCAATCCAAGCTATAGTAAAAGAAACGTTATCACGACGTTTTCGTTTTTACGAAATTACAACCTCAGTCCCAGTCCAGGCCGTAACACAATATACTTTACTGTTAAGTTCCATGAATAAGCAATGGCATTCAGGTGGATATACA
Organism: Ischnura elegans; assembly: GCF_921293095.1. Taxonomy (NCBI): domain Eukaryota; kingdom Metazoa; phylum Arthropoda; class Insecta; order Odonata; family Coenagrionidae; genus Ischnura; species Ischnura elegans. Next base: position 93,537,945 of record NC_060249.1, read on the forward strand.
CTATGCTAAGTTCTAATAATCACACCACGTTTAAGTTCTTCTCGTGTACTGTGCCCAAGATCGTCAATTATTGTTCTATATTCAGTACACATGAAAAATCCTATGAAAAGCTTCATTCCTGTGGAGTCATGGTGACCCACTCATAACCACTTGTAAATTGGAATTACAGTTAGTCCTTTTCTAACGCACATTCGATTTATGAACTTTCAGAGACACAAACATTCAAAAATTTCGAATTTGGTGCCTTTCAATTTGGTTGACGCTAAGCAGGGTGGCAAAGAGGAATTTTCACTTAGGGCACAATCTGAACAAAGTATCATTGAATCCGGTGTTAATTTAAGAACTGTTCAGCACTTACCCCATTCTTCCTTACCGCAGGGAACTGCGGAGCTATTTTTTCAGCTCCAGATGCGTCGTGCACCCAACTAGATCAGTTTGTCACAATCGTGATTTAGCAAAAAATGTGATTCAGTGTTGCATTCCGCAGGATAACCATACTCCTTGATTCCTAGCATACAGTCAGGCCGGTGAGAGTTGTTCGATGATACCACAATAGGAGGGGTGGAAAACCCAATGCCAACACGGTTTGCAGCCAATCGATGTCCTCCAAATGCATCCCACACCCTCGCTAAGTCATACCACGTCATCAAATGCATATGGAGCACTGAAATAAGCCCGATCCACCAAAACAAGCCCTTTCTTCACTTCACAAATTAGTTTCAACCGAAAGTAGTTATGACTCAGATTTCATTTCGACCCTGAGTTTAACTCCCCAGCTTTAAATCCATATCGTTTCCTCTCTACATTTCGCTCCTGGGAACTAAACTATTGAAATTTTACTGCTTTTGACTTTCGTTCAGTTTCACTTGCCGTTTCTGCTGCTGAGAGGGGTCGCAGGAGCTGAGCACGTGCGATTTCCTGAGTCCCTTCTTAACGGATGTCCTGCAAAAATGCTCCATATAGAGGGGACGGAAGTGCCATTTGGGGCTCAATCCAACAGTCATACTACAGAAAGAACTCCACTGTCTCGATAGGGCTAATTATACCATTTCAAGTTGCAGCTGAGCTTCAATCATTATCAAGACCTTATGACTTTTGTCATTAATTATTCAAGGCACTAACAACAAACTGGCCGACAACACACCTGCTATAGCATGTAAAGCATGAACATTCCACAGGGGTGAATTGACTGGGATACACACCCAACTCTTCCGAATCCGTGCCAGGTGTTTCACCATTTAGGTATCAAGGCATCTTCTTCTGTGGAGTTTTTGTGACTTTTGAGGACAATGCTTAAAGGCTGCATATTTTTTGTGCAGGGTGCCACAGTCATCATGCCAAAAACTTACAAATATTACAATTTCACCTATGAAATTATTCAAGTCAATAACCGTGGACAAGCCAGCTAACTCAATAAAGTCATCCACAAGTGCTTGTACAGAACAAAAATTCCACCGAGGAGAAATAAATGTCTTGATTGGGGTTTAAACCTGGATCTTGAATTCATGCCGGGGGTTTAAAAACCTACATATCTCCTTCCTCTGTGGAGTTTTGTTGACTTCACACTACAAGGTGATTCACACTGATAGACATTCATAGACATGGATTTGTAGACAGAATACACAATAATGCAACTTCGTCTCATGGAAGCTTCCATTTGACAAATTGAAATCAGTGATCCTTCTACCTAATCACAAGTACATGCTGTACTAAGGGAAACAGCAATAGGCAACGATGTTAAGCATAAATTATCACATTATCACTGGTAAATACTCTCAAATAGTAGCAGGGATTGTACAGCACAGGAAGGAGAGGGGGAATTGGAGGAAATACTTTAAAAGAGTAAGCTGTTACCATGGCTTTATCACTCTTCCAAACAAAAGAGGACTTCATAGAATATGATCCCCCAAAATTGTCACCACTGCTTTTTATTCTTAAAATGGATGTAGTATGCCAATCCTCTTAAGAGTTATTTTTTAATTTTTTTATGAATACAACCAATATTTTATTACCAGTAAATAAAATAGCTTTGTTTGGGATGTAAATCACCACCAAGGTCTTACTGAAAAATATTGGCACTGAATGCAATTGTCTTTCACACTGCCAGCAAAGAAAAACTTACCTATCTCTAGCAATTAACATAGGATTATCAATAAAGGCTAATAATTATCTAGCCTGTAAGGAGTTTATTTAAACCAGAATGGCATACACACCTGGTAAACACTGTGTCATTACAGTGAATGATACCCAAGATCCAAATTCATAGGTATAGTTAGGGCAGGACACAAAGTTGAAAAGCCATGTAAAAGGATTTCCTGTAGCGGTGGGAATCTTGCGAACTGTTGTCCCAGCTGGTCTCAAATTTCTTAGAGCCAAATGAATACTCAAGTTGCCAAGTTCACAAAACTATAAGGAATATAAAATATTGTTAGTACCATAATTTACCAAAATGATATTTTCTCTGAAGGCTTCACAGCAAGAGTTTTGTTTAGACTATACCAGCACCCATAAAAGGCAGTAACCTTCAATATTCATTAGCCCGCTTTCTAAGATTAACGAATAAAAAAACCTTAAATATGAATTAGAATATATGTACTTTCATTCGGCCTAAAATAAGACTGTTGAAAGTGATAGGAATACAACACAAAATATGTAGACGAGTATAATTGTCTATTAAGTTTTCTCTTGGATATATCCCTACCATAATCATGGCACATAAATCTTAAGTCTATGGGTCTCGAAGTTGGAACTGGTAGCATGCAACAGCAACCTCAGCTGGTTCTGAGTTTAATTCCTAGGCAGCCCACATTTATCCTTGATTTACGGCTTTAAACATTCCTAATCACCAAGGACAGTTGCCATGTTGCAAAATGTGTTCCATCCTTTAATTTCCTCTCCCTTTGATTTGAATTGAAAAATTTACTCACCATATTATGTTTTTAGATGCATAATTAGAAAGCATACAAATTAAACACTAGTGGCTTAAGCTAGGGAACTTAATATTCTTATTGCTGCAGGCCAATATATCAGCCTATAGATTTCGGACAAGTGTGGAGGGCCAGTATGCCACAAATGCATTGTTAAATTTTATGGCACTATATTATTATTAATGCATAGAGTCTGTTATTTTAGATTGCATCAAGGACTAATGGAGAGCTTTCATCACCCAAACACACCTTTTTGGTGACGATAACGTCGTTGTACTAGTATTGCCACTGCTCCTTATACTCCAGCAAATTTCTAAGCAGGCAATCACCTTGCTTTGACTTATCCGATTGCTACTCCCTCTCTGCTTCCAATTCCCCACTGAACTACCTTCACTTCCACTTCCCCTCCCATTTGATCTTGGGTGGTCGAGGTGACAATACCAGTATCGAAATTATCTTGTTCTCTTGCGTTTTTTCCACTACAAGCAAGGACTAGACAATAATTTCACAATTGCATTATTAAAAATGCATTTAACCCTTTCGCTGCTGTTCAATCTCCGAAAACCAACTCCTCACATGCGGCGAAAATGTTAAAATGCGTTTCCTGGGCCCATGGAGCAGGTACTTCCAGGATGGGTGCGGTACACCCTCCGAAGGGTCGCTAATCCGCGGCCCTATCCTTGACGAGCTCACCCAAGCAGGACCGTCTCTTCGACCCTACCAGCGGGGGGCCTACCTCCCGAAAAGGGACCACTCTGACTGCAATTTGAAAATCAATCACTCAATCCAATCATCAAAAAATGATTGTTTTCATCCCAATCCTGCCAATCAAGCATGTCTTTCAACCGTGTTTCTACGATGAAAAATAACGATTTTGTTAACTTTTCTAGAAACGTGGCTGCGGACAACCGGAAAAATTGCCATTTTAGCAAAGTTAACAAAACCGTTATTTTTCATCGCAGAAACACGATTCAAAGACGTACTTGATTGCATGATTGGCAGGAGTGCGATGAAAACAATAAGTTTTTGATGATCGTATTGAGTGATTGATTTTCAAATTGCAGTCAGAGCCGTCACTTTTCGGGAGGTAGGCTGCCTGCTCGTAGGGTCGAGGAGACGGTCCTGCGTGGGTGAGCTGGTTGAGGATAGGGCCGCGGATTAGCAACCCTTCGAAGTGCTGACCGCATGGCAGGGAGGAAGAAAAAGTACGTCCACAGCAGTCTGCCGTGCGGACGTACTAGATACATCCACAGCAGTGAAAGGGTTAAAGATTGTATATAATATTTTCTTAATTTATGACTGATTATTGATTGAATAAATTTTCTAAAATTAATCTGGTTTTTTTTTTTGGCCACTCGCTCTTATCTGCATTCCTAGCGCAGATGTCGAAGTAAACTTGACACATTCCTTGTTGGAAAGTATTTATTTATTTATTCTCATACCTACGAACACAGTGCATATTGGCCTTTACATCAGTGTTTTTCAGCAATTTAACAATTACACATGCACAAACATCCATGTCCTGGGTGGGGGCAACCTGCCCGAGCGAGACTTGAACCTATGAAAGTTTGGCAGGTGAGGACTTTACCCTGTCCCCACCGAGGCCACCAAAGAAAGAAAATAATTACGTTTTACGAAAGGAATTCTGATGGAAACAATAAGTCTTATGTTTCCTTGCATTTAAGTGTGATAATTCTGGTGTTTCTGCTTCCAATTTAATCTTTCAAGGAGATCGTGGGAAACATCGAAGGGTGAAATTAATGCATAGGTGAACAAATCACTAATGATTAGGAGTTTACTGTAAATAAGGTAAAACCTGCACCTCGATGTTAAAAAAAAAATAGCTTCCTACTCCAACTACATCGCAAAATTCACGGTTTTTTCCAGGTTTTCACGGTCTAAATGTCATCAAATTCACGGTGTGTTGATAACGCATTTTAGGCAGAAATATTGATCACCTAACAATCATCGGCCGCACTAAACTAACTAAAAATGTAACAAACGCTACTGATGCCTTGAATGCAAACGCAGCAATGAAAGTGCTCTCTTATGATGTCACCTATCATTAGCAAAATTCAGGTCCGGCTAAAGGGTGTGAGTGGGAAAATGGAGGGAGCAGGGTGGCAGGGAAGTGAAGAAGTGCCTGATTTTTTTGACAGAGTTAATGTCTTCCAATCGCAGGCTTAAGGTCAATGTGCTGTCTTGGTACATGGACCAATTAATAATTGCGCTTTGAATACACGGGTGTAGATAAATGTGTCCGGACTGTATCTGCACGTGACTCCACTTTGAATAATGATCGAAAGATAGATTTTTCTTTTAATCCGCCAATCGTAGCTCTACAAATAGGTTTGAGAAATTACTAAGGTTTCATGGCAAAATTCACGGCTATTTCCAGGTTTTTTTCACGGTAGATGAAATTCACGGTTTTAAGGTTTTCACGGTTGAGTGGAAACCCTGTACAAAATGTTTTTTTTTTCTTATTGTTTGACATTTCATTTAACTGCCCACAGAATTTCTCTCAATAACGGCCAAGGAAGATGGTTAGCACAAAGAGAGTTACACTTGGCAAAGTAACACTTTAACAATCATTCAATCTGGGCTTTAATTAGAGCCCAAAAATTGATCCTGTGGGTAAATTTAATGAAATTTAGAGCAATCACTTAAGCTGTGATGTACTTCCTATTTACTTCTTCCGAAAATTACTATTACTGAAAGACATTATCCATGCATAACAATAATTAGTCCTTCACATAAATACATTACAGGGAATAGCGGTCATGTGGATAGCACTGGTATAGGTCCACAGACAATGGGAACAAAATATTCCCGGATATTTGAAGTCTGTTCACATTCAACTACTTCCTTGAATAGTAGAACCGATAGGCTGTTGACATGACAATAATTGAGACACGACGTGATATCTTGGAATTACAACTACCTGTGACGCAGATCAAATTATATGTCTCGCTTTTGACGGGCGTAGATGGTACCACTGATTGGACATAGTAAGGTATGACTTCACTTTACATTGTTTCACCTACAGTTATTTCAGAATAGGAACAGAAAGAATCACAGAACTGCAGAACACATGCTAAAATCAGTCTTAAGAAAAGTTTAAGTAGAATATTTGACTTACAAGAAAGGCTGCAAGACCTCCAAACATCTGCTTAGAACAAGGGGATGTGTAGAGAGGGTGGTTAATGTGGTAAGCCACGTATGCAGTGAAAAGCCAGTAGTATGCTGAATTACGGAAGAGATTCGCCAGAGGCATAGTGGCATGAGAAAAGCGGTGTACAAATAATGTTTCCAGCAGCCGCTTAGCGTAGTGAAAACTCCAGCAACCAGCAGCAATACTGTAAAATGATTTACAAATAAAATACTGACATATAGAGAAGACATATACATCCAAACACTTAAAAAAAACATACTGTGCTGTGAGGGCCATTGGTTTCTCGGGAGCTCCATCACCATAGAATAACCACGGCCTTTGATACATCCATAAGTAAACAACCAAAGGACCAGCATATTCCACTAAAAATACTGTCTTCCACCCAATTTGAGGACCCAGATCTTTAACATATATGCGACCTTGAACACCAGAGGATTGTAATGTGCTGTCATCCTTCAGTCCTTTCCCTTTGGCTTCCAAACGGAGTTCTAACCTATCTGGCTTGTATGATTTCTTCAATTTGTGTATCTCCTTCTTAATCTCCTTCACTGTTGTAGATGGACTTATCTGAAACAGATACATTTCAAGTCTTGCTTATAGGACTATAAGGTGCCGTCGACAATTCATTTAACTTTGTGTGGTTCAGTTCGATGTGCAAAAAAATTTTCAGTGGAATATAAAACACAAATTAAAATGCAGAAGCAAGAAATGAGCTACGGATTGAAAGAATTTTCTCAAGTAAAACCTTTTCATTAACAATGCCACTCTCAACCGCATTACACCGGGCGCACAAATATCACCGGTAAGAGTAGCAGATGACAAACTATTGATTATCGCGACTGATAAATAGATTTAAGCACTCACATTCTTTAAGGTCCCAATAGGTTTTGCATTGGATGTGCTGACGAGCTCAAGCTACAAGAAGATAAGAAAAAAATTGATACCAACAATCGCTTTTGTTTACCATCACATATGTTATCTAGATAAACTATTAGAGATCACTTGCCTCCATTTTTCTTAGACAATTTCACAATTAATAATAATCGTGCCACCAGTATACCACCTCAGCGTTTTCTTGAGTTTCAAACCGAGAAGCGTCCCTGAGTTTCACCAACACTCCCCGTGGTAGTAGTGTAATTGTCGCCTCCGTAATCCTTGCGGAGAATTGGTAAATTAATCTTATACTCTGGCGTACAAGCCAAGTTATTCCCTGATTGAGACCTTTAACAAATTACATTACCGATGAGAGAGCATATTATTTCCTCTTCCCAAGATTCCAACTTGATTTTTCAATTAAAATTATAATCTTCGATCCACTCCGTTACCATGCGATACGTCATCAGGGTTTTCATCTTTTCTATATTTGTTTTGACTGTGACTCAGTGAATTGAAACCTTACAACTACATCCGCTAGATGGCATGAAAGAGGTTATTCTCATTTCTGAAGTTCTGGAAGGGAGCCAGCTTCTAGAAACTTCCGGAATGCTACAGAAGCGTAGGTTGAGTATAAATGCATACCCCTTCCACAGGTCCGAGTTCAGTTCAGTTGGTGATTGTGCTTGAAGTGAGTGTTGCGTGGGAAGTGTTTGATCCTTTTTGGAAGTGCAGTAATAGTGGAATTCCAGTGATTATTGAATACATCTCAGGTAAGATTGTTAAACACGTATATGAAATTCTTTTTAGCAGTCAATATCACCATTATCGTTGGTGACATCAGCAGTCACGTCTGTTATCCGTTCTAAAAGGATTTGAGGACATCATTTGCTGAAGACGTTGTGTATTCAATGATATGGGATTGGTTTTCAGTTAGATTTAGTGTTACTCTTCTGTAGTTGATAATTCTCCGTGATTTGACATGTTGGGAGTTAATTGCGATCTTCTTCATATTGCACAGGTTGAGCAATGGGGCGAGACTACTATAAAACTCTGGGCATCGCTAAAGGTGCAACGGACGATGAAATCAAGAAGGCATATCGAAAGCTTGCCCTCAAGTACCATCCTGACAAGAACAAGAGTCCTGGAGCGGAGGAGAAGTTCAAGGAGGTGGCAGAGGCTTATGAAGTGTTGAGTGACAAGAAGAAGAGGGACGTTTATGATAAATTTGGTGAGGAAGGGTTGAAAGGGGGAATGTCAGGCGGTTCTGGTGGGATGCCTGGTGGTGGTGGCACTGGTGGTACATTCTCCTACTCCTACCATGGAGACCCAAGAGCAACATTCGCCCAGTTCTTTGGGTCCGACAACCCATTCCAGAATTTCTTCGATCTTGGTGGCGGGGGCGGTGGACCCGGGGGCATTGGGGGCCCTGGTGCCAATATTTTCTTCCATGAAGATGACATGGATGTGGACAATCCGTTTGGCAATCTGGGAATGGGACGTGCTGGTGGAATGCCTTTTGGTCCTGGAGGAGCCTTCCGTTCCCACTCATTTAATTTCCATCCTGGTCCTGGCGGTGGGGGACGAGGAGGCAAGGATAGAATGGTGCAAGATCCCACAATTGAACATGATTTGTACGTCACATTGGATGACGTGTACAGAGGATGCACGAAGAAGATGAAGATATCGCGTCGTGTCATCCCTCCTGAGGGTGGCCCTCCGCAGAAAGAGGACAAGGTTCTTACCATCAATGTGAAACCAGGGTGGAAAGCTGGCACCAGGATAACTTTCCAGAAGGAAGGCGATCAGGGTGCTTCTAAAATTCCTGCTGATATTGTTTTTATCATCAGGGATAAGCCTCATCCGCTATTCAAGAGGGAAGGGAGTGACGTCAGATACACTGCAAAAATATCCCTGAAAGAGGTAAGCACCCTTAAAATAACCAGTAGTAGTAAAGAGTAACGAATTTTCCGGCATGACAACTGATTTGTAACATTCTTTGTATCCCGTTAAGCTCGGATAACTAGTTACCCTCATTAGCATTCTCTTTTGTGTTGGATTGCGCCTTAAGGGTCGGCGTGCTAATTGCTCCACATGAGCTGCCAGGATGACCTCGATGTATTGCATCCAGGGATTTGCGGTGTCTTCTTAATGTAACGTCGCTTTCACTTTTCTATGTTGGCACATGGATCGTTTGTAGGAAGGTTTCAGCCGTTCACTTTTTCTAGGTGGTGCTTGATTATTATTAGACTTAGAAATTTATGCTGCCATTTGTGTGTACCGATATAGATCACAATCGCTTCATAACTCGATGAGCCTTTGTAATTGTTTTCTAGTCAGGCCGTTATGGTGACATTTTGTTCGTAAGCACATGAAAGCACTTGCGCCGAGGATTCTTTCCCGCGGTGGAAATGTTCTTGCACCGAAAAGCAACTTTAACTTAGGTCTGCATGCTGATTACCTCTGAGCATACGGGCGCATTAATGAATAAACAATAATGAAGTACTGGAACGCACTACATTGGGAAACAATGTAGTGTTGGGGGCCTGTCTTAGGCACTATGCCTCAGATCCCCATCGTTAAAAGTCCCTCGGAGGTGCACACGGCTGAGAAATGTTTGCAGATATGCCAGTCCTCGATTCCCTTGTTTAGATTGTTTTGCGCGTTTTTAAGGCTATTTCATGCATTATACCGCAGTATCAAGTATGAAATGTTGCCTAGGCATCTTGGGCGTTGTTGTCAATAGGGGTTTTTGTCTGTCTTAATTTCCATTCTCTATGTATTGCAATGAAAATCCATTACATCTAGTCAACCTGGATGCCCTGACTATAGTTTTTTCTCTTGTTCTCAATGACTTAAGTAATGAATTCATATTATAAGAGCTGTTCGTGAAATACTCATGTGACCATGTTTGCCTTCCTTTTGCAGGCACTTTGTGGGACGGTGATTGAAGTTCCAACCCTGACAAGTGAGAAACTATCTCTCAACCTTAGTAAGGAAATTATTAAGCCGACTACGGTTAAGCGGTTCCGCGGCAAGGGACTTCCTTTTCCTAAGGATTCATCACGGAAAGGCGACCTTCTAGTTGCCTTTGACATCAAATTTCCAGACACAATGACGCAGTCAGCCAAGGATATCCTCTATGATACGCTCCCGAACTGAATTTCCTTCAGGGATTAAAAATATTTTTGGGCTTGGAGGACTTCGAGAAGTAGCCTTCGTCTCGACGACAGGCTGCTACTCTGTGAATGAAGTTTTTTCTGCCAGCTCGTGGATGAGTGAAATCTCATGTCGAGTGGTTTTATTTTACCTCCTGAGACAGAGGAGTTTTATTTATGTACGTTTTAGTACAATATGGCCGTGATTATTGAATATGGCCACATTTTCAAGAAAGAGACTGCTTGAACGCTTGTATATAATTTTATAGACTCTAGAGTACAGTGACAGACTCACTTGGCTCTTTCGCCTTCTTTTTGTGTCATCTAACCTGACAACATCCGTTCTTATGAACTGCATAAGTTTTTTAAATGCCGATGAGGAGAAGCTGTGATTTATGTGTCGACACCCTAATGGCTTTATTACTTCGTGGTGTGTGTGGTTTTTACTGTGATGTGGTTTCAGTAATGTAATTAATTTGTCAGTGTATGTGTCTTCTGCCGTTTAGTTAGATTTTGAGCATGGTAATGTTATTTCCTTTATAGCAATGTACAGTTTCATAAAGTGAACTACTGAATTTAAATTTGTTTCAACGCCATCGATGAAAATATTCCATATTTAATTTCAATAAATCAAGATTTTGAGTATTTATATCTAACGCTGTGTTTTTACTATAGTACTTGTTTGTGACCCTCCATGTTGAATTCCTGGAACATACTCCCGCTGGTGGTTGTGATAGATTGCTTTCATTTTGCCGAGCCGGTGCACTGAAATATGTGATTACGTGGCCGGTATAATGAAAACTTACTTCTCCTACCACATAATTAGAAGCTAAATCACTCATGTATAAGTTAAACTTGTCTGTCATCGTGGGAAGTTGGTGGGATATGATCTCTTTTTAGGAATTCCATTTGCGTGATACTCCCCACGAAATAATTTTACGTTTTGTTAGGCGTGGTGTCCGGTGTCAAACAGATGTGCGTGTGGTTACTCACCCAGTCTAAAATAGTCATCGCGTGTTCCACTTTCCCCAATGTGAGGGTAGGGTTTTGAAGTAAAATTGTTTCAAAACGTGAGACGGGGCGCGTCGAGGATTGACTATTTTTCCCAAGAGCTAGGAAAATGATAATTGGCAATGTTATACAGCATACGTTGATCATTATTTTAGAATCATGCTTATTTACGAGGCAATCTTTCGAGTCCGCCGATGACTGGTCATCATTCCTTTTCGGAGATTGCAAACTCTCTATTTGATTGTTAGTATTTTGTTGGTGTTCATGTTGACTGACAACCTTGAAGGTATTACGAGTTGGCCCTTTAAATTCATCGAGATGAACATCTCCTCTGAATAGTGGCTCCGGAGATAAGCAATCACCGTAATCGTTCATCTCCCACTCATTGTCGAAGTTAATGGAGAGGTCAGTGGAGTTTTTACGCTGACGCTCGCGAGTGCATATTTGTGTCCCGTTAATTTGCCTCGCGTGTACAACCCACAGTGACCACTACTCCCACTACCTTCTCGCCTTCCCCTCCTCCGGCCCGCCTGAGGACGGGGCGGCCTCCCAAAATAGGCAGCGCGGCTTGAACCGGCAGACCAACACGCATTGGTGCCAGCGCCTGTGAGGGAGGCTGAGGCGAGGAGACAGTGTGGGCGGTCGACAGTATTGGGAGGGGCTGGAGGGGAGGGGTAAGACGTCATTGATATTATATCCAGAACTTTGCCCACGTACTAGGAGTGAGATCGAGTGGTGAAGTTAAGACCACGTCCTTGAGGTTATCTCCTTGAAAGTGATTTACAGAATGCGAAATTGCTGAATTTCGTGTGCAGAAGAAGCACATCTCTCCTTCTGACAATGAGTGAATATTTGAATGAGTTCTTCATTTGGATGCATTGCCAGTAGCTTGTTGCGAATGTGCTCCGCAGTTATCTGCTAATTTTAAACTATTTCGCAACGATCGGTGAAGTTGTTTATTTAATAAAACTGCTTTGGTTGGCAAAAACCATGCAAGTTGCCAGGCATTAAATTTAATCATGGCAATCGATCATGTTTAGTTGTGCTTGCGAAAAAATCTAGCTTTTTATTACTGGCTTAAAGGAGAGATATTGATAACTTATTCCCTGAGACGCAGTAGCATTGGTACATCGGAGTATTGCCCCGAGAGTTTCTAGTTGCTGGAAGGGGGTCCCCAATGATACCAGTTGATTATTTTCTGGGTTTATGGAAAATAAATTGCCACTAAGGCTTGGGAGAAATCAATGGGTGAGGTTAAGTATTGTAAATTATCCAAACGATGCGAGGTCGTGGTAGCCTAAGTAGTGAGCTGAGCGTAATTCTTCTTACCTGAGAGCCCCAGGTGTTACTCCAGACCCCCAACGAAGGACTGCCCCCCCCCCCCTCCCGTCTACCCTGAATGTGAGTTATGCACAAACCCACGTTTTAGTCTGGGGTGAGCTCAACCCTCACTTTTATCTAAACCTACCTTCGGCTTGAAATAGAGTCAGTGATTAAGACTTAACACTGGAGGAAACAGATTCATCGCCAGGCAGAGAGGGAAATGTGATGAGGGATGAATTTACTTTTTTTCGGAATTTATTGATGTCTCGTATATACATGCATTCGTAAGAAGGTCGTTTGAATATGCCTGTCTGGTGGAAGCCTCATTTCATTCCAAGAGGCCAGTATGTCCGTACTTTGAAGGCCGCATCGAATGCTATACATGGCCAAAGTAGCTTTGAAACAATTTTTGATCATTAATTAACGCTTGGTATGTCGATACCTCCACTGCGTAAACGCTCAGCAATTGCCCACCGAATCAAATCCGCTCATCTAGATAGCTCTTGTAATATAGTAATGAGCGGATTCTATTCGGTGCGCGATTGTTGAGCGTTTATGTAGTGGAGGTATAGATGTGCTCTCGGCCAAAACTTACGTATTCAGGAAGTTACCAAGTGATATTTATCGCAAAAATAATCCGTCAAGAATTAAATTCTATTACCTATGCCGCTGATAAGGATTCTGTTCGTGGCTTTCCTATATGCATCCGCGATTTCTTTCTCTGATGGCCAGCACTTTCGAAGGCTTCATGAGGGTGTGAAGGAACCTACACCGTAGGTCCTACAGTATCAGATGAAATGTAGCAGTCAAAGAATATAATCATGGAGAATATTCGAAAAAAGTATCCATTGCATCATATCATCCCAAAGAAATCTTCGTCGTAATTGGATAACTTAGGCGATATAGAAAATGAATCGGATGAAGTAAAAAAGTAGTTTAAAAAAGGAAAATTTTTGAGGACCAAAAATAATAGCGAAATATCGTAGCCAACGTGATCTCATCAGAATTTTACTCATATAACTGTATTTCTGAGGTTTTTTTCATCTCAAAATAAACTGGACAGTGCTTCTGGTTTTTGTTTAACGTCACATTTTCTGCAGTTTATATCAACCATATTCAGGGGCGCCGACTTACAAAAAATATTGGGGGGGGCCAAACCGGGGATCTTGCCCCGGTAAATTTTATAAGTAGTGAATTTTAAGTTTTTTAAGCATTTTAGAAGAGTCATATGGTCAACATTAGAACCCTGATCACTCAAATCTCGATATCTGGACACTCCGGGGAAAATCGACAAGCCTGACACATTTTTTCCTCACATCTGCAACGAATTTTTGGGGGGGCTCGGGCCCCCTCAGGCCCCATGGAGTCGGCGCCACTGAGTCCATATTATCAGTTTATGGCAAAGTTTTTGACGGTTGTTATTTGATTTGATAATTAGGGGGTTCATAGGATTTCCTCCACATTTTCTTCTCCTGATGGTGGTATTCGGTTAATTTAATCGTGCATGTTGTAAGAAGTAATCGTCCATGTAAGATTAGAAGCCTTCTGTTCCCTCCTGAAAGCGGATTTTGCTTATAAATTTCATTCCGCGAGAATGCTAGAAAGATGCGAGCTAGCTAGTCTTCACTCCAGCGGCGGACCTACAGTTAATCGTGGCAGATTAACTTTACTTTTTGAAGTATTACCCACATCTCGAACGCCTCCAGTCTTATCTCATCCTCCTTCCTATAAGTCAGTGGTTCCCAACCGGTGTGCCGCGGCACTAAGGGGTGCCATGAGATCTTTTGAGGGTGCCGCCAAAATTTCACATTACATAATTGTATCGTAATACTATTTTTTTTATTGAGGCAGAATCAGTGTAAACAGTATTCTCATATCATCTAGGACTAGGTATAAGGTGTTGTTGCATGCAAACTCTCGAAATGAAACAAATAAATAAATAATAATAAAAAAGCTACGGAGATTTTAAATATCTATTTCCTTATAAGGGTGCCGGGAACTTTTGAAAGGCTTTCCAAGGGTGCCTCAAACAAGAAAAGGTTGGGAACCACTGCTATAAGTCAGCATGTTTCACGCTGTGAAGCGCTATACTCCAGGAGTTTATGTATATATCAAATTAGTCTTGATAATGACGGTGTAAACGTTGAAACTAGTAGACTGCAAAAATATAAGGCTGTGGAATAGTACTGTGTTTTTATTTCACCATGTATATCAAATCAATTATGTGGGATCTAGTTAAATATCTGCCGTAACAGACGATTCGACAAAGCCTATGCCAGTAACCTCGCTAATACCTACTAATAGTCATCGGATTGTTGAATGCCATTTGGAGACGTAAAGTAATATCGGGAATGCTGCCGTTCAGAATGAAATTCTTCTCGGGTTTCCGAATTCTTTCACATGAAGATTCCCTGAAAATGTTGGGAATGTCTCTCCCAACGCAACATCGGCCTTCAACCAATACACCCTAACCCGGTTGGAAACCCGAGAAGAATTAATTCAAGTCATTCGCCGGGAAAAACTCGGATTCTTCATTGTGATGTTCAGGATTAGCAAAATTTGACTCAAGATACACCGTAATAACCGAAGTGATTCCGTCTATAAATATGAAAGTATTTTACCGATTAAGGTAGGTTTGCATGGAGTATTTAACAAGTATTCTGGCAGTCTCCCCTCCCCTCATGGGCTTCCCTCTTCAATTTAAAATAAGGCCTACTCCATTTCATTCTATCTAAAAATCGTATTCTCTTCCTTCCTCTCCCTCCTTTACCCAAAATTCTACCCTCCAACACTGCTTTCAGAACCCCCTCCCCGCTAAGTACTTTCTCCATTCATACCTTCTGTCTCCTCCTTATCTCTTCTAGAAGCTGCCTCTCCTCATCCACCTTGTCTAGCACTTCTTCGCTCCTCTTCCTTTCCCTCCACTTCACCTACTCCATTCTTCTCCACACCCACATTTCGAACGCCTTCATTCTTATCTCGTCCTCCTGCCTATAAGTCAGCATGTTTCCACGCGGCAAAGCGCTATACTCCAGGATTTCGTCTATATATCAAATCAATTATGTGGTATCTAGTCAAATATCTGTCGTAACCGACGATTCGACGAAGCCTATGCCAGTAACATCGAATTATTGAAATGAATATGCGTATGTACCTACACGAAAGGGATTATTCACTACCTATCGGCCTTGGAGGCGGCGGGATGAAGTCCTCGCTTGCCACACAAGGTCGCGGGTTCGAGTCCCGCTTGGGAATATTGCTTTTAACCAGGGAATGGGTGTTCGTCCTGCATTGTTGTTCGTTTGATTCCTCTGCTACGGAGGTCTTAGTTGCGCTGTTTTCGGAGCGGTGAAAATAAAGGTATTCATTCCCGTTGTTAGACGACTACAGGACTTCGCATTTTTGCTGAGGATTTCATCGGCTCTTGCGCCTCAGTCACAGGGGCGGATCCAGGATTTCTTTCTGGGAGGGGCACAAGCAAGGCCGTATCCAGGATTTTGTTCAGGGGGGGGCACAAGGATACCTTTTTATACAAAACAAACGAAATTATAATGGGACCGTATTAAAAATCTATCATATTTTTAAGGGTCTGGGGGGGGCACGTGCCCCCGTGCCCCCCCCCTGGATCCGCCTATGCTCAGTCATATGAATTATTTCGTTATTGTTATTCAGATACCTCTTCAAACAGAAGCACTACATATTACCCGGAGGAAGAGAGTTTTGTATTGATAAATTTCATGAAAATAGAGTTAATGAGCAATGAAGTTGCCAAAGAGTTAATCATTAATAGGAGAAGCTTTCCCGAAGACGCTGAAGGAATAGAATGGCTGAAAATACGTATTTTCGCCACGATACACGCAAACGCGAAGGAACGCCCGAAAACCAGTCACATTTCAAGTTATCTTTACTTAAAAAATATTCATCTGTTCATGTCTTTTTGAACATCTCCTTCCTTTAGTAATTTGCGCCCGTTCGGTCTACGTGGATAACTTGTAGAGCGGTAAAAATCAGAAATAATTCACATAGACCCATTCGAAAAACAATGCTTTTGGCTTGCTGTGGCATTTTAATCCAAGTTTTCCAGACTGGGACTCTCCATAACTCGCTGCTAAATTGTTACGAAACACGCTCTTCTCTTGTAAATGGTACCGGACTCTTTCATGCTGAGTAAGAGCAGTAAATTTCCCGAGAGAGCGGATATACGGGAGCAAAGCGCCGAGCATAGCCATGTAAGCACCCAGCCCTTCAAGAAGCCTCATTATGCCAGAGGTGCGCTCAGTGGTCATGCAGCGGGACAGAGCGGCGTCCTAGGTGACCTACAAAATCTTTCCTCGCCTATTCCCGCTTCATACCTGATCCAATTTTTTACATACAAAGTGTTATTTAGATTTGCTCATTTTTTACATAATTCATGTCTTGTTTCTTTTCATCATCAACACGATACATTCTTCATCCTCTACTCTAATTTCTTCCTCCTTAAGCCGTTATTACTATGTTCTTTTGTCGGAACGATTTCTCTCCTACTGTTAATAAGCAATGAAAAACTACAGAAGCTCATGAGATACCTTTGCCACAGTTTGGATTGGATATGATGGTTAATTTATAACGTGAAATCCTTTGGGCTTAGCGTGTTTTTGTCATGCAAATTAGCGCAATGGCGAGCATTGATCATCGAGTTATGGTATTGATTGCTCAGTGACGAATTAATGAAATGTTGTGGGTAGAAGCGGTTGCGTGGGAGATAACACTAACAGTCGCGTTTATTCGCGTTCCTTTGAGCGGTTGCTAAGGAAAGATAGGGGATGTATTAGCGACTGTCGCTTCAATACTTATTCGTACTAGTGATGGGCAAAGTCGATCATTTTAGTGATTCAATCATTTTGACTCGAGTCACATAAGTGATTCAATCAATTGATTCAATCACTATGATCGAAAAGACTCAAATCAAGATCCAATCACTATGATCGAAAAGACTCAAATCAAGATTCAATCACTATGATCGAAAAGACTCAAAGGAGTCATGATTGAAAAGACTCAAATGGAATCATGATCGAAAAGACTCAAAAGGAATCAAGATCGAAAAGACTCAATCAATGGATGTAATAAATCACTTTGAATAATCGAATAAATACTGCCTCATTTGCGAAGAGCATTGGTAACGCTGATTGCTATCCATATTATCATTTCATATACTATTTTAATTGTAAATTCCTAGATGAGTAAATTAGATTGCAAAAATGAAGGAAGCAGTGTCATGAAAATATTTGGGAAGGCGAAACAGCCACAGTTTCTTAACACTAATAAAATAATTTCTAACTATAGTTGATCAAAATATAATACAAAATACACCACACACTATGCATGAATCTGATCTGCAGGATAATTTTATGAACGGCAAAATAAAATATAAACAGCTTTAACTTCTACTTCTTAACGTTCTCCTACAGGAGTCATCTTAATATTTTCCTTTTACGTGTACTGGTGTTATTAATACTGATAACTGCTGGAAAACATTTAAGAAAAAGATTACACAAGTATTCAGTTCTTCATAACATAGTATTTAATTTTATCACAACTATTTCTGCCCTGACGAAAAGAGATTAAGCATCAGTCGTTCCAAATTTTGAATCAAACCGGAAACCGAGATGATTGATATGAAACCGGAAGTCGGAGTGATTGATGATTGATGATCGACTTGTTTAACTAAATGAATCATGAGTCATTTGATTCACCTAGTGATTCAATCTTTTTGATCGAATCGTTCATGATCGACCCATCACTAATTCGTACCGTCTGTAGCTAACCTTTAGCAACTAGGAACCGGAACAAGAATGGTGTAGAAGTGTTCCCCAATTATGATTAAAAACTTTTGGGCTATGTCGCCGCGTCAATTCTTGGGTGGCCAGCGCTTGGCCACATCACCGACCTCAAGGAAGTCAAAATCCTCGCCAAAGTTAAAGGTTTTAAACAGAGACTTGTCAGAGAAGCCATTGAAATATCCAAAGAAGATAAGAATAATTTCAACAGAGACACCGGCATTAAAATTAGCCGTACTTGGCAACCCGTAATAAGAAGAAACAAGCAGCAACCCACCCCCCCAACCTCCGGCTCCCCTCCCCCCACCACCTGACGCAGATACCTGTATAAAAGATCTTTAATTCCCATCTCTTCATAATCCCTTGAAAAAGCGACCAGCATCGGTCGTGAAACGTTGGGGCCACCCAAGAATTGACGCGGCGACATAGCCCAAAAGTTTTTAATCATAATGATGAGCACCCGCGAAAGTTTTAACGAAGAATGTTCCCCAATTTTTGGTATGTCCGGGGACACTATCGTAGATAATTTTGAAAAAAAATGTCCCTTTAGGCAGTTTTATCGGTTTTTTGAGACGTAAAACCACCTAACTTCGTGCATAGCTTTGTCGCGAGGTGCCGCGCCGTTGACCCGACGTTATATTTCTTTTTCTCGGGTGGGGGAAAGGCGGTCGTCTACTCCGCCCCCTTTTAATCCGTCCTTGCGATCACCTAAGACAGCGAAGGCGTCCTCGTAGCAGCGAACAGAGGTGGCGATTTGGCGGTAAGTGAGGGAAGTTTTCCCCTAACATTTTGGAAGTTTAGATAATCCTTCAGTGATGATCGACCGTTCCGAAATATCTTCCTGTGATTTTGCTCCTTCCTTTAGCCGGCACCTCGAAGCTGAAAATCGCCGCCACTACCTTTGTATCACTTGATGATATGTCTCATTCCTTGGGTAAATGATGTTAACGCCCTGATTGTATGCTTTCCGGATTTATAATCTGTGATGAGGGACTTCTATAAATGTGACTTGCCATTTTTAGTGATCGAAATAATTCCTTACTCTTCATGGAACTAATAAAAAATATCCGTGACTTGAAGAGCAATTTCTTACTCTTCAATATCTTTCTTGAAATGGTATTGATGCGAACTAGGGAAAATAAACCCATGTTATTTTCGGGTTTCTCGTGTCCAAAAACCTAAGAATTGACATATTGGTCAATGAAATTCAGACTTTTTTCTATCTCGATTTTTTTAACATTGAAATCCCATAAGGCAAATTCAAATTTTTGGTTCGGACCCACGTTGTGAGGTCAAAAAAAGGTCAAAATTGTAAGATTTTGCTTACACTCAACAAAACTTAGGACCTTTCCCCATAAGTATGCCAATTTTCATGAATATTGCTCGATGCAAAGTTACTAAAATTACAGGTCAAAAATGACACACGACCCTTGGGGCAGTCTGTATAAGTCCGATGGATCACTCTGAAATTTTTCCATACATTGATCATGAAATGGTGTGCTCTCGTGCGTGGCTTTGTACTCATGCCAAGTAATATTGAATTGATTTCCCATAGGGCTGGGATAAAAGGATTGTGATATATCTCTTTGTACGGGGTACACGTATGGGAAGATTGGAGACCGTTATGAAGCATTTGCCGTGTTCTCTACATTACTCTCTTGTTTATATATGAAATTATTGTCGATCAATGTTGGTGGACACATTAAAGCGCTAGCGCCAAAAAGATGAACTTAACATATATTTTGACTGCCTTGGACAATTAAGATATGATATTTTTGTTTTGAATTGATAATACCTTTACCTTGTATTTGTTGATGGTATATGCTAAAAAAATGTTGACATCCATGTGAATCTGATTCGCCGATTGTATTTTATAGATTTCATTTGTGAACCATGAAAGTGATCGTTGTATTTCTGAGCTTTCGACAAGCTCTTACGAACAACTCAACTTATACAGCGTACGGATGCGTGCGCAATCGCCTTTTGCATCAGGCTAATGGAAAATGGGCAATTATATCTCATTTTGCTCAAATGATTGACCCGTGCAAGTTGCAAGTCAAGCCATTAATGTCGTCACCATGTCTCCATAAATGGTCCAATCCCTGATTTGACCCTCATTAAATACGTTGAAGAATTTCTGAAAATATTTGTCACGTCTTCTTTGGTACCTACTGCATACCAAAGAATAGATAAAAGATTAGATAGTGTAAATAGAGGTCACTGTCTACAATACCGACTAAGCCATGTATGAACGTTGTATTACTGTGAGCAAAGTTTTTCCTTCGTATTCCGTTATATGGTATTTAAAAGTAGAGTAGCCGTGTTCATAATTACGAATCTTCCATATGTATCTGTGTGTGTTTTAATGGTAATAAAATAATTTATGCGAACAACAATCGGTATGCCAATTAAAAAGTATAGTTTTGATCCTTGTAGTGGGAAATCGAGCTGTTATTCTATTAAATCTATGTCTCGGTCTCCTCGTCCTTAGAGGATATTCGGAATTTGCCCGACCAGCATCTCTCTGACTTTTCAAAGCGTCAAGATTAACTGCTATAATTTACCTTGGGTCGAATGAGTCACCGCTTGTTGTCAGATGAACTGAAGTCTTCTTGACGTTCCAAGCATCTTCAGCTGAGCTACAACCCACTTTTAGCAGCTGCCGGTGTAAAATTAACATCTGAGGCTTCGAATCTCATATACATACCGAAATTTATCCCTAGCTTGAGAAGAAGTGTAATTGAAGATTAGCTGGTCGATCGTTCATTTCCTCTGTACCCAGACAGGGTCGCTCAATGAAATATATGACGCGAGTTGAGACTTTCGGAAACATATGGGGGAAGGGAAGTTGGGTTGGATTTGAAAGGTAAATTTAAGTATATTCTCCAAATCGTAGTTGTGGATGTAATGCTTTATCGTAATAGGGTGGTTTCCTATTATTTTTTTATTGCCTAAATCGAAAGATTATTACTCCTGGAGTACGAATGTCAAACTTTTAGATTTTTAAATGACGATATCTATTTTTTGGCGTTAAAATGAAAAGTGAAAATTTTCAAGCGCGCGAAAACGCGACGCGTAAGTAGGAATGATGGGAAAAAGTCCGTGCGACGCATTTCTGGTTCCCCCTCCCGCCTTGTGAGGTGACCTTGATCGAGGCTCTGAGCGCTGATAGGACGCAGGATGCTAGAGGGTAGCTGAGTACCTTGCTGTCTGGTAGCGCTTGGCTCAAAAAAGGTTTATTAATACCTTATCAAACGAAGAAAACTTTCCGACCTTAGCCAGTTTTAATAGGTGATTATTAAGACATGTTTCCCTGAGCTCTGTGCCTCATGCATGCATTGGTAACCTCAGACGATGTATAACTCCTATCCTCTCGTGTAGAAACTAGGTCCCTGTGACGTCACGTGGAGTGGAATCGCATGGGCGCCAATCTGGCCTTTTTCAAATGAGGATAAAATTTGACCCTTGCCATTCGTCTAAACCGGTATTTCAAAAACCAAATAATTTGTGTATTATGAATACACTAATGGTGGGTAACGAATCGCAATCAATGCCTTTCGTTTTCTTTGATGAAGGAAACTACCCTATTGTGATATCTCTACCCTATAATCCATCTAAATTGATATTACCATGGTGTTGTAACTTCTCCAATGAATTAGTTCGAGTTAATACAGTTGGTTTACTGATAAAACCGCGAATTTACGTGGCCAATTCTTGTTCAAAGACTTTTCCAGGTGTTATTTTAGAAGATAATAATCGAAGGGACTGTTGAGTATTATTCAGGAGGACAATTTAAATATTTAAAAGGAAGTGAGACGTTCAGTTTCCGAGATTCATTGAATGTAATAAAACTTAGCTCAGATAAAAATCGTGTTAGAAAGAGAATTGGCGATGAAAAAAATAAGATATATATCAGAGGGTGGGGGAATTGGAAAATGAAAGTTGACCGCTAATAACGCCCACATCATGGGATGAGGGATTTATTAGCTGTGCCATTGCGGGCTCTGTGCTCGAGAGTTTTTTAAAGAAAAATATTTTCATACTTAAAGGCAATGAATGGCCGTGTTATAGATTCAATATAATCAAGCACTATTATACAACCTAGAGATTAATACTTTTAACTCTTTGTGAAAATTATTAAGTAATGAACTGGGAACGGGAGTAAAAATCTATATGAACGAAGGATTCAACTTTAAATTTTAGCACACCACAATAAATTAAAGATACAAAGAAAAAGAGGGAAAATATTTTTTGCAATTCAGGTGCTGTAAAAAAGAAATAAAAATCATATTTTCAGGACGAAATGCCACAAAATAACCGGAGAGTGTGTGTCACACTTCACTTATTGTTAGTGTTGACGTAAACGGACAGTGTATATTATCCCTACCCGTGTAATGATAGCATACTTCCGAGAACTTGAAATCAATTGCTTTTAGCATTACTATATGTGACCACTACACGAACCACCTTGACCACTACAGTCCTTTGGGTAGCTACGAAGTGCCTTAAGGTAGTTTGAGGGAAAAATCAATCATCATAGAATTCTATGATTTTTATCTCATTGTAAAGAAAAAGTCTTGATCTTTCCAGTGATATCATAATATACACCACTTACCGGGCTAAATTCAGAGATATTTGTGAGCAAAGAGAAGCTGATTTACATGGCATAGATAGGAGCCGGCTATACCTATAGAAAGTGACCAAAAGCTTGTTTGCTTTCTTCAAGCCCAAAACTTCCATTGTGGCAAGCCGAGGGATATAGACCTAAACTTTCGTTTTCACGGAGGCACTTTTTCCTCTACGACGGCATTGTTGTGAAGAACCGTAAGGAACCAACCGTAAAGTCCCTCTTGGAAAAAAGGAGTGAGGGAAGGTCGAGTGCCTAAGTAGCAAGAGGCAAACGTTGAAGCTATTTACGTGTGTCCCAGGATAGGATGAATGTTGTAGATGAATATTGTTACGAGATTTATACAAATGGAAAGAAACACGTTATACAGTTAAGCACACTCTCCGGAAGAATTGGTGAGAGAAGCGAAGAGTTGGTGAGCAGGATCACTGTGGTCATACCTGAAGATGGCAAATGTATAAAATACTGTGAAAAACCAGCATTGTTGACTGATTAAGTATAGTCATATAAGTACACGTTAGTTGCTCTCATAAAAAAATACAAAAAGAAAATTTATTAATGATTTCTGTACGGATAATGTGACACAATCGGCTAAAATAATTGATTTGTCTGGAAATTCAACTTGGAGTTTTATGCCTACGGAAGAAAAATTGTGATGAAAATTTACATTTTGGCAAGTTGAATACCATTCTATAGCCGAGCCCGAGAATACCTCTTTTGGGTTACAGAACGGGAACTGGTACCATACATCACTAAATAAAAAACATATTGTTTTAAAAGTTGCCTGCTTTAGTGAGAAGAAAGTCGTAGAATATTTTTGTCCTCTCAGAAAATAATCCTTGCAAGCGTATTTTAGTATTATGATTAGTTTTTATGGTGCGGATGGTCTGATGTTGGCTCTTATCTTACAGTTAGTTGTTGAAGTAGGCCTGGTAGGCTCACTGTAGTAATCAAAGGTTCGTTACGACCTTGAATTTTTCTTACTGCTCCTCGATTGCTGTCTGTGTCATCAAGCATACCTTCAGTGCTTTTTAAGCAAGCAGCTAATATTTTCCGCTTATTCCAACTAGGGATTTACTAGGGACTTCAGTCAATACTACCCAGTAATGAAGTTCCTCTCATTCCATTTTAGTGTGTCTTTCTCCTCTTTTCCTTTGTCTGGTCAAAGAGTAAAGGGGATTGGTGACCGAAATTCGGGGGAAGCCGTAAGAATGATGGGATATTTGGGAGTGGAAGATTGGAAGGGGCTCTAAAAGAGGGTACATTGTCTTAAGCGTCGACAGCCACGTACTACCGGAAGCCTGATGGTCATTTTGCCCGTAGTTCTGATGTGCGCAATTTCATCGCGAACGTTTGCATCACGAAAATCGCACAAAGAAAAATAGCGAAAGCTGTGATCGCTTGGGCAGCTGTTGGAATGAGTGAACGCGTAAGAGAGCCGACTATGATTCTATTTAGACAAGTGTACCGTTTCGTAATCGTTTGCTTGCACGAAGACATGAGCCATCTTAAGAAGTCCTGATTGCAGAACTGTGGTTCCCAGGTCGTGGCCCGATGGAGGAATAAAAAATTTACACAAAAAATGACGAATCGAAATGTAGAGCGACGTGAACGTGAACGAAATGGGAAATACTCGAGAACTATCTTGTGTATTCTAAAAAAGCTGTTTAGTAAACCTTTTAAATCCACTTTGGACGAGGCGAAATTTCCCCCAACGTGTTTTTACATTGCAAGTAAAATAATAATTCAATGAGCTGTGTAACTTCGATAACCATTTAAGAAAAAAAAGCATACGTAAAGACTCAAAAGCGTGAGATCGCGTAATCGTATCGTTGATAATCACCCAAGCTCTAGTTTAATTAAGGTCATTGATTGATTGTGTGTGGCATTTATAATCGGAACTTTTCGTCATAAATTAATAATATTGTGCTTAAAAATTCATAGTATTAAATAAAATTTCGAGAAGGATGGATACCCAAGAAAAACCGTTAGCATGGTAACTGCATAGTGCATCCAAAAAAATGTTTTCCTCGCCATTACTCAATAACTAAGAAGGTGCGAAGGTCCCATTTCTTGGGAGAAAAAAATGTTTAAAATTGTCTCCCCTACCAACTCCTGAAGCACATATAGCAAATTCCTCATGAAACACCCTGTATTGTGAGGTGGGAGTGTCACTTAAAATTATTCAGTTCCAGCCTCCTTTTGGGAAATTCGGTAAAATTTGACTGACTTGATTGTGAGTGGCAACCAATCGTGAACATTCGAGACAAATAGAGACGAAATATCATTCGCGTGCCTTTTTCGTCTCTTCCCACTCCTTTGAAGGAAAGATTTCATGGAATTTTTGCCGTTAACTAAGGATTTGATTCTCTCCCGGCGAATGGTAGCTGTGAATGTCTCTCATTCGTCTCACTGGGTTACATGTTCCCTTTATGCCAACGTTTGAATGAAAACCTTTTTCATATTCCTCAGCGCTGGTGGAAAGAATCACCAAGGAGGCGATAGAAACACGATTAGCCAAAAACAAAGTCAACTGAGACAAAGAGCTAAACATCAGCAACACCTGAAATTCCATTATAATAATGGCGGGAAAAACCAACTTTAACTCCTCCAATTAGAACCAGCCTCAACTGACTCAGATTGTACATAAGGCCGCGACATGAGAAAATTAAAAAAAATTAATTTGTCTACTGTTTTGGATTCTTATTGTAGAATCGCTTTTTTCTATGTAATAAATTTTAAATTTAAGTCTCTCTTACACACAGACAACACTTTAAACCAACAACAGTACACATCCGCTATTTTTTAAATTAATAATTGTAAACTGGTTGGATGGGGTGAGGCTCACCGGTACAGCAAGAAAATTCGCGCCTTTAGCGCCGTCATTCAGTGAGATCCCACCGGCATCAACCAGTTCTAATCTAATTTGTTAATTTTAAGTTTCTGCTAACACAAAAATAACAGTAGGTATACATAGGTAGACAAATGCGCACTTTAAAAAATCGGGAAATATTGTCCAAAAATCCTTATGAACACTCATTTCCGTTGTTAGTGACCCTAAAATTGTTGCCAATATGGCATGTGTTGCGCCTAAAACCCCTCCTACCCGTAATTCCCAGCTGCGCCCCTGCCAAGGTTAACATTATATAAACGTTGTTTTCTTTATATGGGGCCAAAGTTATTTCATTTACTGCCCGCTAAAAAAAAATTAAAGAGTTACCAAAGACTGGCTCTTCTCACAAGAAATAATAAAACATTTACTTTGAAGTTATTTATTTAAAACCCTCATGTAATATATACTGCATTATTATTTTATTGCCATACTCTTTTGTTATTTGATGGTGGCACAATTCTGGTCCTATGACCTTGGAGACCAACTAAAAGCTCCTTTCTTCGTTAAATTCTTATTCAGCTTTCAAAATCAAAATGTAGGAGTAAATGAAATTATTATTATTGTTATTATTATTTATAAAATTATTAATTTGCTGGTTGGGGTAAACATGGTTTACCGGGACAGCAACAAATATTGTGACGAATCCAGCTCAACGGATCAACCAGCTCTAAGGACGACGAAAAAGCATTTCATCGAAACGTCGGCAGAAATTATTATTATTATTAAAATATTTAGTTACAAGTCGACCATGAAGTCGGGTGGTAACATAGATTTAGGAAGTGCATTAAGACACAATAATATACATAACCCAAAATACAAAACAAAATACTAAGTAGAAAAAAAATTTACAAAGCCCTAAAAATACCATTTTTCACACTCACAATACATGTCATCAAAGCACCAAATTTTTCACCAAATATTTCACACAATGCATGTCCACATAGCACCAAATCAGCAAAAAAAACACAATACATGTCTAAATTTACATTCCCCTCAAAATCCATTTTTACACAATAATAAACTAAGACCAAAGTAAAAAAGACAAGAAACACCAAATTTAAAAAATATACGATTTTAAGCCCTCAAAATTCAATTTTTTTATCCTATTGATAAATATTGTGGCGTGATTTGGAAAGGGCTCAATAAAAATTTCCTCCGGCAAGCCATTCCATTCCTCTATCCCCCCAT
Source organism: Ischnura elegans (assembly GCF_921293095.1). Lineage (NCBI taxonomy): Eukaryota > Metazoa > Arthropoda > Insecta > Odonata > Coenagrionidae > Ischnura > Ischnura elegans. Next base: position 93,564,933 of record NC_060249.1, read on the forward strand.
GTAGGAAAGAAAATTTCAGTTTATTTGACAGCTGCCTTGGGGCCTTGTAATTATGATCCCTCTTGTAATTATGATCCCTCCTCCCCGGATAACTTGGTCCTTTTAACCGCTTCGTTAGGTCCCTCCACGCAGGATCACCACTGTATGGAATGCCTAACACGGTGGGAAGCCCGAGAGACAATCACAGCAATTTTTTCCATTGTTTGATCGCTCACGTAATGGGATGGAAAACCTCTTGGCATTCGCCTCCTTTCTCATTTTCCATACGCCCCCGTTTCCCAACGGTAAAAAGCATTTCCAGACTAGCGGTCTGGACTCGCTCATGATTTCGGGATGTTATGCGTGCCCGTGCCGCGGCGTCGTCGCCGCTGGATGACATCATCTCTGACTGAGAGAAATTCTCTTGTGGCCGTGAATACGCGAATAGAGGTGGAGGAGGCGGGGGTATATTCTGAATAAGGGAAGAGTCTGGTGGCGCTAAGAGAGGTCGTTTGAGGGGAAGGCCGTGTTTTGCGACCAGAGAAAGTGTTATGTGTGTCGGGTCGTAATACAATCACGAGGAAACCCAGCTGGAGCTAATGGCTGCTAAGAAGTCGAGTCCTTTGCGTGCGCTCCGCATCCTTTGACCTTTTTCTGTGTTGGTATGCCACCTGGAAACATTCAGGCTTCGAGTGAGGCGCATGATTGATGCTGAGTTTGAAATCTTGTCTATATTTTGGCGCGAAACGTCTCTGAGCGAAAAGCGTGGTCGTTAAGTGTCCCGAGAGGAGATAAATGAAGTACCAAAAAGCTTGTTGAGGTTTTACCACCCGCCGACAATTCAGAGTTCTTAAGAGCCATTTTAACGTTTAATTAATTTAATTCATCCATTCTTATACCACCGAAATCAGCTCATATTGGGCTTTTTCATTGGGGTTTTAGCGAATGTAACAATTACGCGAGCACGAACAATCACGCCCTGGATTGAGGCAACCTACCTAGGTGGGACTCGAACCCGCGACCAGGCGAGGACTTTACCCCGCTGCCACCGAGGCTGGTAAAAACATTTCATTCGAATTTGCCTTCCTCGTTTCCAAAGATGTACTGGCAGGTGAAATTACGTCAAATAGACTAAAATCCGTGAATGTGGTTGAATCTCGCGCCTTACTTGACGAAATAGAAGTTTTGATTAATTTTGCTCATTTTATTTGAGAAAATATCTATGAAATGTCCATGTTTTGTTGCAAAAAGTAAGATATCATAGGACATGTTCATATAATATGAATTTTAGAAAACTTTTGCCGAAGGAGAAAGAGAAAGGATCCAAAAACTTGCTGAGGATTTTAACCCTTAAGAGTGCCCCCTGCAATGTCATTCTTTATTTTATAAAAATCAACTCATATTACCAAAAGTTCGTTATATAATACATTAAAAATTTGAAACCACTTGTAAATAATATTTCCTAAATTTATTGAATTTATACCTATAGTTATTTTTTAGGCCTAATTTTTTTCCTAACCTAGTGCAAAATCAGCAAAAATGCGCATTGAGTGTAGTGCCCAGAAAATCGGTTGGCACTCATAGGGTTAAGATCTTACCACCTGCTGATTTCTCGGAAGTTATTGGTTTTCATTTTAACGTTTGATTTGTTTTGCAAATTATTTCATCTAATCTTTACCATTTCTGGAACAATTTCTTCAAAGAGAGGCTAAAAACACTGCCAGTTTGTGGTTGAATCTCACGCCTTAAGGCCGCTATACCCGGCGAATGATTTCATTCGCATGACCATTCAGCATGATCATTCACCGTGTATGACGGAACAATTCGCGAATGAACCTTCATGCGCATGATCATTCAGTGAAAATTAGAACATGTTCTATTTTTCAATTCGCGAATGAACCTTCATGCGCATGATCATTCAGTGAAAATTAGAACATGTTCTATTTTTCTCGCATGATCCTGCGAATGATCATTCAACATGATCATTCGCATGATCATTCACCGTGTATAGCGGCTTTTACAAAGGAGAGGATATATGTGGTGAATTATGAAACTTTATGTCAGGAAATACTAATGTCGAACTGTAATTCGAAGAACGACCAAAATATCATATTTATATTCACTTACAAGACTGTATGGAGGTAAAATTATGTGCTCCTACCAATTGATGGCCGTCTTGGGCAAAACAAGAAACTTGTACGTTCGACCTCGTCGCCTTTTCGGCGACCCTTCGATAACTGATATATAGCACTTACCTAAGTGTGACGACACTTCTTGAATATTCGCTTAAGGCTAATTCAGAACAAGTATTAGCGTGATTTTATCGTTGTCCGTTTGGGATTGAATGCTCCTCCTGCTTCCAAGTGCAACCATGAAAACGAAATCTATGAAGGTGTCCTAAGCAAACATGCTCCTCTTCATTATTTTAAAATTACGAGCGTGCTGCGCCCGCTCCCAGCGGGCTTCCCCGCTCTTTTCAATGCAGGTCCACAGAGGGATAGGCGCGTTTCTAATTTTAAAATGTAGAAAAAAAGGCAGTGTCTTATGTACAAGTTTAATTGGAATGTTCATGTTCAAATTGAGGTCAGAGGACCTCTTTAAACACAACATTGGAAGTAATTACACTATCCTCTGTTAAACGCACATCATGTCTCATACTTACGTATCAACAGGAGACTTCAATGTGGAATCATCCGCATTTTATAAAAGTTATTTAAATAATGCGAGATATTGTTGCAAATGAACAAATGTATCAGTTTGTGCGCCGTTAACGTCAGGAATATTTACCGGTTTTTGTTTTTTTTATTTAAAAATCAATTTTAGGAAACAATAGCAATATTTAGGAAGTAAGATATGCCGTCGCATGTTCTCTGATAAATTCTGTGCATTTTGATACCTCATTTGTAGAGTTGGTTGCGTATAAGTTGAGAAAAAGGTATCTATACAGTAGAAATAATAAAGAAGATTCTCGCATATCTTGCATTGGTACTCGCCTCATTTTAATGTAAACCTCGTACTTATTTCGCTATGTCATGCTTAGTATATTACATATATGTCATCACTCAATACCAGATATCCAAATTTTCCTTGGAGTCACTATTATTACGGAACATAAATTATCCCTGGGAAATCTGATATGCCGCCAAATTAATTTGCTATGAATCTGGTTTTTATTTTTAGCATACTGATGACCTAAGGCGTTTTCTCCCTCGGTGTAAGGAATATTGATGAGGGATTTTGAGAAGTAACTGGAGTGTGTCACTGGAGTTTTCCCTATGGCCCGAATCGATAGTAGGTACTTGGCCGTGCCGTGGTGATCAATATGAAGCCGCGGCAACAGTTAGGTCTTCCTGGAAATTTCAACGCGAAATGACGCCCAAGTCATGAATGAATTAACAGTTGATGGTAGCCTAGCATATTTCTTTTAACTAGACACATCTAGTTCTCTTCTCGATTAAAAATGTATCATTTTTAGAGGAACCGTTGTGTAATTTCGTTCGGTCTGAAACCTTTGATTTTAATCTACATCAGTTTCGTTATTCAGATGCAGCTGTACAGTATGATGAGCCTTTTTTTCTGCAAAATTCGTGTGATTGCTTGAGAAGGTCCATAAAAAGTAGCCAATACGCCTATCAAAACAAGAAATGTTGCCTCTTTCGAAATTGTCTCGTCCAATCACCCTATCATACTTGACTACGTGTGTTTATATCGTAGATTTTATATCGTAGGATTCATCTATCTACTGGCTCCAATAACATACATATTAGAATATGATAATGGCTTATTTCTTCCAAAATATACATATATAACTTTTTAAATCAAAATGAGATGTTAAATCAGGTACGACTTAGCTAAAAATGTTTGAATTAAATGTTAAACAGAAATATAATGTTTTATTTTCAATAATTCTCTATAATGTGTCTTTCGGTGCCTTGAGCAATGTGCCTTGAGGATGGAAAACCTATTGGCATTCGTCGCCTGCTTACCGTTTTTCTTACCGTGGTGGAATCATGCTACAGGGTTTTAAAAGTGAAGATAATTGGGATATCGATCAGAAAGCGTGATCAAGAATGAAAGCACCTTTTTCCCACTTTCCGACCCCGGTACGGTTGGCATGAAATGAGAATTTGAACTTTCCCTTTGGGTCCTCGATGTGGAACGTCCACGGGAAAACTCGTTCATATTTTGAATCAGTCAGCAGAAGAACTCCACAGCAATATCGCTTCCATTTTTGACTGCTATTTAAAATACGTTTCAGCTTTCCTAAATTATCAATGGGTAGTGACATCATCTGATTCTCCTTAACAACATATTTGTATCATTTCCGTTGTATACATCTATTTTAAATTGCTGCACCTGTCACCCATCTGTTCAAATCAATAAAACACTTGATAATACCATTTCTTTTTACCTTACTTCTTCATAAGGAACACCATTCAGTGGTAATGCCTCGTCTTCTTCTTCAGCCCCAACAATGACAACAATTATGCCGGGGGAGGAGAAAGGGAAAGATTCATATTGTCTTTTAATTCATATGTAACTGATATTTATCATTTTTTCAGAATCATTGTTTCAAATGTTGATTGCTGGGGCCAAGTTTGAAAATTTACTTGTAATTTTTTTCGTAAAAGTAACTGCCAAAACTCTGCTTTGTCCGCTGCAAATGTCACATCTTGAGTATGCTATTTTTGAGGCGATTAAATTTCCCAAAATGTTTTCGCTATCCCGTTTTACGTCAGTCATCAATTCTGATATTGGTTTGACAGGGTTCCCACTCAACCGTGAAAACCTTAAAACCGTGAATTAGCCGTGAATTTCCTCTACCGTGAAAAAACCGGGAAATAGCCGTGAATTTCGTCTTAAAACCTTAAAAATCTCTCAATCTTGATAATAATACCTTCCCAGAAATTTTCATCTTCGTTCGTAGCTAGCGCACTTCTATTCATTGTGGCGAGCATCGTCGAATGCGGTCGCATGGGTCAGAAAATCGTGGGAACGAATGTTGCCTGAAGAAAAAACATCTTTCCCCAGCGCAGGCCTTTTCTCTCCCCCTCCTGAAATATGACACCACTTCTCATCAGCTTGTTTGCTTTCCTCAAATGGCTTGGTTTCCCCTCCCTCGGTCACTGCTTAGTCCCCCTTCCACCCAATTAGCCTTCTCACTGGCTGCAGCGACCACTTTCGAAACTAAATCTAGATGGCCATTGTGTCGAAAAATTTGAACGTTTATTCAACACCCTCAATCCTATGACTGGAAGACCGCTAGCCTTGACAACCTGCCATGCGCTGTGGACACTACGCTCCCTGCGTTTGAACCGGGTGACAGCGAGCTTTCGGCGTGACGTTACTAATTCTCGCGCATTGCGGCCCTGAAAACGAGAGAAGATTTCCGCTTTACACGATTGTCGCATGCGTCGACCTGGAACTTGCCAGTTTTACGTCGCAACCGGAAAGTTTGTGTGGAGTAATTTACTGTCGGTGGTGATCCAGTTCCTCCTCTTTGTGCTATCTAAGGTAATGCTGTTTGTTTGTGTCGTTAAAGCCTCAATGCCGTCGCGATATAAATTGCTTCATAGTCTCACGAATACAAGGATCAAGAACTTTGCTATTTCCTTGATCCTTGTATTCGTGATATTATGGATTTCCACCAAGTTACGCCCTCTACGATTAATTATGCTACATAGTCGTTCCATTTTTCCCAGAGCAACGGTAAGAAGGGAACATGATTTGCCTCTGATTAGAGAGATCGATTCAGTTTTGGTTTCAGAGTATTACGATAGCAGAGAAAAGAAGTCATTACACTGCCGCTTTCAAAAGAATGTTATACGGTGGAACCTCGATCTATCGTTCCTGCATTGATCGTTTGCCGTTTCTGGTCCCAAATAAAGTTCCTTATAGACAATTTAATTTTTTCCCGCATCTATCGTTCCCCGAAGTATCGTTTCTCGCATTGATCGTTTGAAGATCGCGGTTCCGACGCAGAATTTTCCCGCATCCATCGTTTGACGAAAATGAGACGAAATAAATACAATGTGTCATTTATGGCTAATAACGACAAGCACGTAGTTGGAATCCTCCCCAAGAGATGGAACTACCATTGGGAGAAGCTCAGTGCCGTGGGAAAGTAACATTAGCGCATTTCCCAAGAACCTTTATCCCCCTCCATTCACCATTCTCCTCCCCCCTTCTGACGCTTTCCTCTTCTTCAAAATAAAAACAGGTCCCAGCTCGCGCAGGGATCTTATTACGAAGACCTTAGCTTCGAATAAAATATCGAATTACACGAGAACAATAGAAACGTGTTTCGCGCTCCCCCCTCTTCTCACCAACTGACCTTTTTCAGCCTAACTGCTTCGAAGTTCCCAGTTTATGGAGGTCAACTGCTGCATGAATCACCTATTAGCCCAAAAGGTATCTAACAATGATATTCAGTAATTGCTATTATGCTTTTATTAGATTGAAATGTTAGTAATTTGCACGTTAAAAAAAAACGAGACCACACATGACGTATTTTAAGCAAGGAAATAGATGGAAAAATACGATGGTGATTTTTGGCGAAACGCGATATCCTCGTAGCTGAGCTTACGGCAGTTAATTCGGCATTTTGTTCCGAAAACATGATACCAGGTTGTTATCAGTTATCAATTTACGAGCTATACTACTACTAGTAGTCTCACTTGTCAGAGTTACTGACGAAGGGATATCTTCTCAGGATTTTTGTTTCTCCCTACTAACAATCCGAATTCATCTGATCTGGCGCTACGCTAATTAGAAAAGAATGGGCATCTTAAGGGTAAAAAATTTCATGGCGCAGTCATATGGTCACGCTTCGCCCTCTGCAGTGTGCTCTGGCGATACGTCAGTTCCGAACTTCACCTCGTACGAGTGGTTCCCTACTTTCCGGGGTGGCTGGACTTCGAACCACCGAGTGTTTTCCATGTGGGTTTAATAAAGTCATTTTCACTAGTTTAATTTTAGTCGTCTTCCGACCATGGCCCCTCCGAAGTAACTTTTGAGAACTTAAAGAGATGGACTGAAAATAATTGAACATGAAGAAAATAATCCGGGCTAGATGCGCGTGAATATTGCAGAGCGCCTTGGGTTGTCCGCTAGCACATGACGTTAGGGGTGGGGGTAGAGTGAGCTACCTGGAGAAAACAAGTAGAGATATGAAGGCGAAGATCCAGGTGGGCGTGCCGCTGACGATTAACGCAACATTGTTCACGCTTTACACACTACCTCAATTGTATTAAAAATATATTCATTAGACATGAACAATTCAAGTAATTGACTATTTTTGGCCTTCGTGATCCATCTCACAACCAGTCACTGCACCGGCGAATGCGGTTGTTTTAGGCACAACATGCACATTGCTCTCGTGAATATGTGTACTGGAAATGGTGTTTGATGGATAAGAATTTTTACATCTGACTGAAATCCATAATAGCAGTGTAAATGCCGAGTGGAGAGCAAACATTCAGAATTTTGAAAGAGATATGGGTCGAATCAACAATATGACGTATGTGTCTTGATAAAGTACTACTATTCCTGTTATTATCTAAAATATTGTTTTGAAACCTTTAATGAATTTCTTAATCACTCGCCAAAATCCTGCGTTTCCTGGGACATAGGCAATCTAGCAAAAAAAATTAAGCATTGATCGTTTTTCCGCATTCATTTTATAATCGTATCGTTATTAATAAAGAAAAATTGTCCCCTAGAGGAGTTCCAAAAAAGGAGGGTAGTCTTAGTATCGTGATCGTCTTAGATTCGTGCTAATACGTTGTATGAAATTGTTTTTCGATTTATTATGTTCTATTAACAATTTTCATAAAATATTTTCCGCTGAGTAAGAAAGAATCAATTTATTATATTCTATAATCAATTTAAATAAAATATTTTCCGTTAAATAAGAAATATTGGGGTGGGGGAAATTCGGTTACTGTGCAGTAATAACAACGTGCGCAAAAAACAATCTCTCAGCGAGGAATTAAAAAAGGACCTCGAGTGTCCGGACGGAAGAAGGTCCGAAGGGTATTCGGCGTCCGGGCAAGAGCGCGGTTGGGCTGGTCCTTTAGTCGGCCCTGAATTTTGCAAACGATAGATCACGTCATAACAGATATCACTTTTCATTGCGGCGTTAACATTCACGGCGTTTTTCGCGTACGTTAATTTTCTGTTGATATACGGCCAGTGATTTTCTTATTGTTGGCTTATTAACGGACCGTAAATTCAGCAAAATTGAGACCGTGAAAACCTTAAAAAAAAACCGTGAAAACGTGAAAAATAACCGTGAAAACCTGGAAAAAGCCGTGAATTTCATTGTTCAGGTAGAGTGGGAACCCTGTTTGACGAAGCTATCAACTCATTCCTCTTATCAGCTTATATTTTCATGCGAATCTATTTCCATTTGTTCACTCGTTAATTTCTTGACATATAGATCTGTAACAACGCTTTCCTTCGACGTCCTTCCCGTCGTAATGCCCTTTTGCAATTGCCCTTATCAGACCATCATATGTCTCATTATGTGGCCGATAAGGTTCCCCTGTCTTATTCTCAGGATTTTTCTCTCATTTTTATTGGTCTCTAGCTGACCCGGCGAACTTCGTACCGCCTAACAAATAATGAACATTTTAGTTTTACCGATTACAAATAAAAAACGGCTAGACCGATTTTAATCTAATCTATCTTGTACTACTAATTAAAGAAACAATTTGACTGGCAACATAAATTTTTGTTAATTGTCTATGATTTGTTTACAAACGCGTTAGTGACGTGTCAACTCGAGATGGGCTTAGCTCAAATTTATTGGAGTTAAACTTTCAATCCGTTAAAATGTTTTGATATTGTTACGAAGATCAGTCATTACATTGATATAGACAAATAAATCATTTAGTTCGTAGTTTCGAACGATTTGACGGTTGTTGCAGAGTTTCCTGCACCTAAAAATAATACCTCTATCGATCAAGATTAATATTTTTCCATGAGCTTTTGCGATATTTTAATGGTTATTCTGCTAATCCGGACTGAGACGGATAAAAAAAAACAAATATCATTAAAATCGGTACTGCCGTTCTCGAGTTTTCAATGGAGTAAGTAACACGATTTACGACTTTGTTTTATATGTTGATTTGAAGATATCGTCCTAACCCTCTATCGATCTCCCTCTACCCATTTGTTCATCGACACCATTCGCAATCTTTTATTCTCAGTAAAAATGAAAATGTTATAATATCAGTGGCTAAAGAGCTACTTCTCTATATTCTGGCTAAGATGAACCTTCGATAAATTATACTTTTTTCTGACCTTAGCTTTAAAATGCAGCTATCATGAGGTGTATGCTTATGTTTTGAATACAAGGTCATAACCTTGTTTTCCAAGCAGCCTCACTCGAGTTAGTGGGCGAAGAAGACTTCTCTCCCGTACCAATGCCGAGAAAAATGGGCCTCGAAAAAAAATAGCTTATGACTTTTTTCGTGCACCTATTTTTTTCTGTGAAACATGAATCACGTGGAGAGAATTTGTTTTTCATTAAACGGCCGAGCGGAAAATTTTTATTAACTTTCAAAGAGAACGATTTGGTATATTCATATATAATTTGCTTGAAGTTATTTCAAATCATAGGTCAAATTCTTAAGTATTATGAAATTTTGAATAGCAATGTTTTCAATTCAATGAAAATATTAGCTATTTTTCAGTTCTCAATTAATTTGAATAACTATGAAATGTTACTGAACCAATGGAAACCCAAAAAGGGAGGTTGTAATTGAATTTGTAGGGTGAATACACCTGAACAGTTTTCAGTTTGGCAATAGCCTCTACTTGTCAGACCATTCTTCCAACGTCATGCAGTTTTGCTTTTGTTTAGTTTTTCATGTGTGTTGAATTTATGGTTTCAGTTTCAATTTCGTGCATTTTATTCTAATGAAAATCAATTATGTACGTAGAAATTCATCCGGTCGACGTTCTGTACACAAAATAATATGAATTCATTAATGTTATCACCAATAATTGTATGCATTGAGTCTTGGCAATGAAAATAAATGATTGAAAAATAGCCATAAAGTGCATTAATGAAGTAAGTTTATTGATACTATACCTAAGATTGTACCTATGGTTTTGGCGTGTATTGTTGTTATTGGATCTGCGCTTTATTCTTGAAAATGTCCTCTCAGCTGAGACTGGCTGTGGAAAATCTGCTCTTGGAAGACGGTGTATGGTAATCTGGGTTAATTACTTTTCATAGTTCACGGAGATATAGACGAGGAGTTAGATGAAATCGGAGCATAAATGGAGCTGAAACAATTGAAGGGCGCTCCCATTGTATACAAGGTTGCTGCTGTCGCACAACCTGGACTTCATTTAGGATTCTCTGCTTGCACTGTGAGGTACTCAGTTAATTGTACTTTAACCCCAAACCCTTTCTAAATTTTCGGGGGTACAGTCTTATGTTTATCCATTAAAAATAATTCCTCCCTAGCAATTTTCCGGCTATGATTTTGACCTAAATAGCTACAAGAGTCATTACAATTAATTTATTCTCCATAGTAAATGGATTAAACTATGCAAAGATATTGATTGAAAATAGCCAACTTTTCTTTTACTTGAAAGAAAGACTAAAAATTTTGCAAGTGGAAAGAAAAGCCACCTCTAAGAAGTCGTAATAATATAAGCTATGTTTTGTTTTCACAGACCTATAACATATGATCTCTCCAAGAAGAAGAAAAACTCTGTAAGGTATACGGAATGAGTATTTTTCACCCCATGAACAATTAAAAAACGTTTGGAGCTCATGGAATTAAAATAATCCTGTTTTTTTAAATACAAGTTAGCTAGTGCCATCAAAATCATGCCTGACAAGAGCCGCTCCTTTGAATTCATAATTTTCTGGTCGTTCTGGTGAAAGAGTTGCAAGCTTTAGATCGCTCCACTCCGACTGCCTCCATCTAGCGGCTAAGAACCAAACGATGAACATAATTTGCTCTATTATCTCGGCCGCGAAATTTTTTTCCATGTGTACGACTGCGTGAACTCATATGCGTTGTCACCAATTCTTGCGATAGGTTGTGGATTTTCACCGACTTTTGAGCAGAATTTCTTTGGCAATAACATAAAGCTAAAATGCATGTATCATAAAGCCAAAGTATGTGCGTAACTTTTTAATTTTAACTACGCTCCCTTAACGAAGTAGACTAGACAGTAGTGAATTTTTATTATTTGTGATTTTTGCGTAGGATTTCAAGTTGCTGAACACTTTACTTCTTTCCACGAACTGTACTGGGTAAATGGTAAATATGGTATGGGAAATGGAAAGTACGGCGTTTGAGGGCCTCTGAACTCTATAGAGTCCTTCTTCTAGGAGTCTTGTAAAAATATGTGCGTACATTATATCGGGTTGCGAGTTAGCTGTATTTGAAGGCGTTAAACCTTGCTAGAGTGATTAGAGGAAAAAAGAAGTTTTTATCGACCTTTGTTGATATGGAATAATTTCATTGCCATTTATTTTACCCTATTTATGTTTTTAAATACTGATTGTTACAAAGAACCACATTTACTCTTGAGGAAATTTTCCATTAAGCTGTGAAATTTTTTTTATTATGTACTTTTATCAGGATAATGATTATCATGTTTAACTTTGCATAAACATATTTAAGAAGGTTTAATTCCTAATATACATCACCTTCTAGATTTCAAGGTTTCTACGTCACCTTTAAATGTCATAGTAACATTGAAGCCTAGGTCGTAACAAATTTTATAATCGTGGAAAATTGCTAGTATTAACTTCAATATGGAAAAATTTCACTCCATCTCGCTTTAATCTTCGGATTTTATTTAAGAAGGCCAGTATCAACGTTAATACGGTAACTAGCCGGGGGATGCTCATCCATAAATGTGTCCTTAATGAAATCTTTCATTGATTTACGCATATATTTTGTTGTGCTCGTAAAAATATGTAGATGGCTGAAAATCGTACGGTTCTAGAAGTTGTGCACGGAATCACTACGATATTTATGGTGAATTTTACGTTTATCGTAAGTTTTTCTGGAATGAGTCGCCTTGTCTCTGAAAAGGCCTCGATATTCGTTAGCGCCATTCATTGGAACGGTGTACTTGGAATGCCAGCGCTCCTCGACCCGCATGTGCCAATCGTCCCAATTTCCACGGCAAGCCGCGGGGCCGTCGCCATTTGAGAAATGAAGTAGGGAAATACGTAGGTACACTACACGTTCTTCGCTGGCTGCGCGCGCTCAGCAGGCTTCTCTCCCTGATCAACGCTACGTGCGGCGGAGTCACATTTCATTCGGAAACCTCCCCCCAGAGAATGGTCGGGCTCCCGTGTCGAGTTTTGTTTGCCGCCGTCTCATTTTGAAAAAGCAACTTGACTTCGAGTTTGGTGGGCTTGATGGAAATCGAGTCGGTGCACTTAGGGCTCAAATCGAATTAAGCTGGCCAAAACCTTAAAAACGTTTTTATTTTTGAGCAAGGAAGTGGAAATTTTTCATAAGTATTTTCAAATAATTTTTGCATAATTTTTCGCATTTATTTTATCCCATATCCTCCAGTTAAAAATGTAAATACGGTGAAAGGTGAACTAATTTCGCGATTACCTCAGATTTCTCTGCAAGTTACCATCTTACATAGTGGTATTGCCTGTTGGTGTGCTCTTGAAAAATATTTGAAGAACTTCCAGATAGAAAAGAAAGCACTATATGTTATAATGATGTGATAGTTTTTTCCGCGAATCAATTCATTGAACCATAACGAGAGGCCAAAGTTGGTATTTTTATCAGAAAAAAAATCGAAAGTGGTGGTCATTTTTCTCGAAATTTGTTTAGCATTTACCCCATATACATGGTTTGCGTGGGGGGCACAAGGCATTTACAGATCCATGGTGTTACACAGAAACTATTTGAAAATTCTTATGCGAAGTTTAAACTTTCTAGCTCATAAAAGTGTTTTTTTTTGTGTTTTTGGTCTCTTTTTATTTTATCCCAATGCTAAGAGGAAACGAAAATATATGCGAAAGAAATACATTGCATATATACAACTAACAGACGATTACTACAATGAAAAGCTGTTAAATCGAACAGAAGATATTGCATTCATGGTTTGACGATCAGACATCCCTTTTAATCGGGAATAAATTTTCCTGATTTAAAAGAGAGAAACGAAAAATTTGTCTTATTTCCTATTTTTCTAGACATGCCTATCGTTCGAATACTTAATACAGAAGTATTTTCGCAGTTGCGCAGGCATAAATAGTGTAAATCAAAATTTTTATGCCTATGAATCCTATTTATTTGCTATGCAATGTTATATATAAAAACTGTGAGTGTTTTTTTTACGTCCGTGTGGTATGCGTGAGGGGAATCTGTGGCATACTCGAGATTGGTCATCTACTGCCAAACATCCTAGAAGTGGCTCTCAGGGTAATACATAATAGTAATACCGTGCTAAGTATGGGATGAATATAATCCGAATTACACCAACCTTGGAAATAACTTAATGAAACATATGCGTGAACGATTATATGAATCGTACTTTTTCTAAGTGCCTACTGGATTTCTTTCAGTAACTCTTCTCGGGAAACCAGCCGGGTCAGTATCCTCTGCAAGGCAAATGCATATTGGGATCGGCCTACCAAAAGAGGCGATTGAAATAGGACTCGCAAAGAATATAATGAATAGAGACGCGGGTTTCAACCTGAGCAAAACATGGAATCCCATCATCAAACGAATGAGTAAGCTAAGAGGAAGGAGGACACCAAAAACGGACCAATCAGAGAAGACTTGACCGCCCCAACTGTGTATACAAACCCGGTACTAACCAGGTCCATCATTCGCCCTGATGACGATGGCAGAGAAGGCTATCGAAACGTCGGCAGCAATGTCCATCCTGACCCGGCTGATTTCCCGAGAAGAGTTCATAAGCAAGATTTGCCGGGAAAGCACCAAATCCTTCATCCTTTCAGCAAGTTCGATGTGATGCTTACTTAGGCGCGAGCTGGTCAATTCCGCCAGGGTAGTGTTGCCTGGCCAAGCGTCCTCAGGATAACGGTTTTGGGTTCATGCCCCAACGCGGCTTGTAACTGTTATGCCTCTCGCGTGGTTCCAAACTGAGGAATAAGGTGACACCGATCGCACTTTTCCGTGACTCTTTGTGGATAAGCTGTTAACTTTATTCCATCAGCACCTTGCTTTCGGCTGTTACCACGAGTTACCGACTCTTGGATGAGAAAACTACGAATCCGCCTGACATCCGCATAATTTTTAATTTTAGTTTCAATCTTGGTCGCATGCGCAAAAGCCAAAAATCGCGCTTGTGCGTATTTAATTAAAGCCAAACCCCACTTTATATCCGGTATTATCCGTTTGATCCGCCTTTTTCAATTCTCCGCAGGAAATTTCTCTTATACATATATAATTGCAACTCTGAATGACTTTTCATCCTTCTATTCCCTCTCATCATGTCTACACCATAGCCGGTAAATATTTCAGGCTGACAGGAAGGACTTTATGAGAGGATCATTATGTAAGAGTTAAAGAAAAGTTAAGAGAAGAGTCTGGTCTAGAGTTTAGCGCTCTACGGTACAGAAACATTGATCCCGAGGAAAAAGGAAGAGATAAGACTGGAAGAATTCTAGATTTGGGTGTGGAGAAGAATGGAGAATGTGAATTGGACGCAGAGGAAGAAGAACGACGAAGTGCTGGACATGGTCGGTGAGGAGAGGAAGCTTGTAGCTGAGATACGGAGGAGGAAAAAAGTATGGATGAAGGAAATACTTAGCGGAGAGGGAATGCTGAAAGCAGTGTTGAGGGTAGAATGTTGGGTGACGAGGAAGGAGAGGAGGAGGAGAGGAAGGAAGGAGAGGATGGAGAGGAAGGGAGAGAATGGGATTTTTTTTAGATAGAATGAAAGGTAGTCGGCGTTATTCTGAATTGAAAGGGAAGTACATGAATGAAGGCATGGGCGTACCCAGCGAGGGGCAGCTGGCCCGCACTGGAAACAAAAATCGCACAAGTCTTAAAGTAAAATCAGTACTGAAGTTAAACGAAAGTATTCAACAAATTTTCTTTAAACCCACGAAAAATTATATCCCCCCCCCCCTAGTTATGGTCCTGGGTACGCCCTTGAATGAAGGGGAGGCTGCCAGAATGCTTCTTGAGTACTCCATGCAAACCTTCCTTAATCCCTGTAATCGTAAAATTGGTATGATGCCATTCCTCTCTCCTATCCGCTGGCCTTTTCATAGCGAAATATTTATTCTCTTTTACATCCTTTATAGACTGTCCTATGTAACTCATTCGGGGCGACCCCTTGCCCTTCTTTCGTTCCACCAGTTCGTCATCTACGATTATTTCCATCAAGCCATCATGCCTCATAATGTGGCCAACTAGATTTCCCCGTATTCTACTTAAGGTTTTTAGAAGAATTCTCTTTTCTCCCACTCCTCCTATCCCTTCCTCAAAACTTACTCGGTCGATTCCCTCATTAAAATCCCCCTCATTGGGACAGGACCTGGCAACCACCATAATCTCAGCAATGCCAATTTTGTCTATAGTGATATGAAAAAAATGAAAATGGGAGGGCAGCGTGATACCACATCTAGTGGAAACCCTTGTGTGCCTCCAATGGAATGGGAAAGGAGGAAAAATATTATTCTCAAAAAAGTCGTCATAGGGATTCGAACCGGAGACCTCCATAATCTTCAGCTATTCTAGCTTCGCCACCGTGATTATAATCATAAAGGTAATTAAATGAAGATAAAATAAAAAACGAATAAAAAGAGAGGACAACGTGCTCACACCCTGGAGAGAGACCGTTTAGAATTCGGCAGGAATTAGGCTGTCGCTGCTCAGAGCTGCCACTTATACCCTCTTGAAGTGTATTTTCGGTTATTTTTATCTATTAAATTGGATCAATCATAATTCTAATTTCTTTATCATGGATTTTGGATGGAATACATTTTTTTTAGCATTGTTGTCTACTGACTTGCATACGGCAAAAATCCGCTTTCTTTCTAAGTATGAGGCATAGTACTTTTTAATTATGCCTGAAAGCACATTTCTTTACCTAAGAAAAGTTTATTATGAGAAAGAAACTGGATAACCCGAGGGAAATTTTCGCACTTTCCCGCTATCAGGGAATAAAAATGTTAACGAAACGGTGTAATTGGGATTTAAATAGAGAAGAAGGAGTATCATATAGTACTTTCTTTATACTTGCTTTCTTGCAAAAATGTACAGAACATATGAATACAGTACAGGCAAGATAGTTTGGTACTAGGAAGAACAACCATGACGTCTGTTACTGAATAATAATTTCGTTTAATTTCGTGAGCACTGAGGCCCATGAGAATAAATGTACAACTTTAAAAAATAAACTTTTTTAATAATGGTACGCAATTAACAGAACTCCTTTAAAGACAATATTTGATGTAACAATTTTTTCGTCTGTAACTTTTTCGTTTTCAGTTTGTTTAACAAAAACATAAATTTTACGGAAAGTGGGGACTCTAGAAAATGCTGCACTCAACTGTCCACGCAAAAAAAACGGGTTTTTCAATTTTATTCTTAAAAACTGTATACCATTCGCTCATGCACAATCACTATGAGAATTTCGTACTATTTTCATTTTTTTTGCTGTCAATCCCCGTTGATAATAATTCTTGAATACCAACACGATATTTTTATTCGTACGTGATACACGTTATCTTTTCCTTACACATCATGTCTCCTTTAGAGAACATCATACATTCTTCACACTCCTCAGATTTTATTTTTAATATGTTCGCCTACCTTTGTTACGTTTCCTTGGTTTAGTTATGGATTTAACGGTTTTTTAAGCGTAGAATAAAAATTAAAGTTGATCAGTATATAAAAAATGTGCAATATACGTTTCATGCAAGTTTCTACTTAATACTAAGAACAGTCTGCTGGCAACTGGATTAGGAACATAAACTCGGAAAATCCAACTTACTAGCAGAAATTCGAAAAAAAATATTTGTAACCATTGTCATGAAAAAATCGACTAATTATTGTCAACACTAAACGTAGCGACCCTTTCTGCTTCATAATATATTTTCACACATGAGGCACGAGCAACTTCAAAAATATTTCTCTCTTTATTTCCCTCTCCTTCGTTTACAGCGAGGCGATGACGATTTTGAGGTGAAGATCACGCGAGTTCAGAGTTTTTTTTACCCATCCATTGGCGGATATTGGGGAGGGCACTGAGGCACGTGCCCCCTCCCCATAAAAATATGCAAGATTTGTAATACAGTCCCATTATCATTGGGTTCGTTTTGTATTACGAGGTATCCTTATATACCCCCCCCCCAGAACGAAATTCTGGATACGGCCTTGCTTGTGCCCCTCCCAGAAAGAAATCCTGGATCCGCCCCTGTACCCATCTGAAAAAAAGTGTGTAGCGCGCCGTAAGAAGTTTTCACTTAAAAAATGTGTGGAGTTGATATACCTCGAGCGAGTAATCGACGTAGAAAAATCGAATCTTTTGTGTAAAATTAATCGGTAAATTGTGGAATTTGTGATTGAGATTGTATTTTTCGTTAGAAGCCGGTGATTAATTAAGGATGTAAGAGAGAAGTAATATGTTACCATGGAAAAGTTAGTATATAGGAGAGTGGAATAGAGAGCTGCGTCAACTCAATTTTGTGATTGTCGATTTATGATGTTGATGATAGTGGAGTAAAATCCTCACCTTCCAATTCAAAAATATGAGCTTGTTAAAGCTTTTAATAATTTGTTGAAATGCCTTGAATATGGCGAAATTCCTGTGTGAATTAAAAGTAAATAATTATATCCCACCTTTCATTTTCTACTGATAGAATTTCCATATTTATTGACCAACCCTTACGTCGCCATGTTCAGCTATCTAGCGGTCTGTGGTCTTCTCGGATCTGTACAACTTCTAATGGGATTAGACCGCATTACAGGAAATGAGGAATGACTCTCGTTAATTTATTTTCCCTTCGGGAAATTTTATACTTTAAATTTGGACGGGATTGCAACAAGATAACGCCCGTGTTTAAATCGTTTGTATGCTTTCATCACTTTATGGAAGTTTGTTCAAATGTAGAATCTTGGTCCTTACTGGGTGTCGTAGTGGATTGTTGTGTAGAATACATGGCATGATATGATGTGATACTAGCCCCTGTAATCCTTCTGATATTGCGTTCATTAAGGGTTTATCTCCTCGCTTCCTCCGCATTCTTGAGTAAGTAACGTGTTCATCATTATCAAGGAAAGGGGAAATGACGATTTGGTTTTGCGTTTCCTCGCGAATAACCGGATAACCAGCGCTGATTTCATTCTCTCCCCAATTAGCGTTGGAAATAAGTGAAGACTCTCCCATGCATGCACTCCTATTTCGTTGTTCCCTCTCTGGTAAGCAGAGTCATTTTAGCTGATTTACAGCCCTAATGGCTCATACATTTATATTATTTGATTTATATTTCAAGTTACCGGACATTTGATCACCCCTTTGTCTCCTGACATGTTATAAAAATATGGAGTTCGCTCGTAGAATCGTTAAGTAGGTATTATATTAAGTATCTGAGCTTCGTCGCAATTACTTTTCAAATTTGCACCAACTTTTGAGCTAGTGAGTGAAATTTTTAAAAGGAAGCAAGTCACATAAAAAAACACCCTTTCTAATTGGTCGAGCCTAAATGAAACAATGATTTTTTTAGATATAAATGGGATTTAAAACAGGTAGGATAAATCCAATGACCCAAATCCCATTTTATTATTTTTCCGATCCGCACATCAACGCTTTCCGAAGAGTCATTCTTTCCCATCGGCTAATCTGATACGTACATTTTGGAGCGAATATAAATCACTGTGGTTAGCAATACGCTCATAAACAGCATGAAGCATCTTTGTGGCCATTTCTGTCGTCCTGAGCATAGACGTCACTCCTTATTTCGTTCGTCGCACATGTGCCAAGTAGTTTATGATTGGAAGGCGTAAAAACCATGCCTTTCAAGGGAATTCTACGTCGGAATTTCTACTCTCCTAAAAGATTTCTTGGAAGGTTCGCTTAAATCATTAGTCGTGAAGTAACGGACATCTCCAGTCATCGCACGTCTCGCTGCCGTAAGGCGACGAGCTGCTCGTCACCGATCAATTGACTTGCTTTATTTGCGTTGCGAAACTGCGTATTCGCTGCCACAGCGTATGTGCCCCCCCACGAAGTCCTCCCGAGGCTTGCACTTCGATCACGGGCGTCCCCGCTGGACGCAGCTCGTGATGGCCTCATCTGAACCAGTGGTTAGCGGCCGAGAGTCGCGCCACTGCGAATTTAGCGGTGACCCGATGGACGCAGCAGCTGGCTGAGGAGCGAAAAATTACGTCAAGTTTGAATTATGGCTGTCAGCTATAGGTATGATATATACGGCACGATATGGTAGAAGTTCTTAATACTGGTAAATCAGACATTGCAATATTTCTACTGGAGTTATTTTAACACGACGCGTTTCGCTGTTGCAAATAACGATATGAAACAAACGGCTCTTGATAATGATGCTTGTAACATCAGAACGCGTCGTGTTAAAATAAATCCTGAAATAAACGAAAAAAAAACAATAATAAAATAGAAATTTTTATGCACTTTCGGAAGAAACAAAGTGTCTTTCATTATTATTATATTGGAGCCCTTCCACCACGTACGTGCATCAATTTTCGATTTAACTAAGTGTCAGCTAGGCGTCTGCGGTGAGAGAGAAAACTAAGGCGATATATTTCAACGATACTCCTTGAAATTATTATATTTTAATTCGCCATACCGATATCGTAGAAACACTGAAATGTGGTGCTACCGAAGAATTTTTTAATATAAAAGGATCGACCGAGTAAGTGCCAAGAAGAGTGGGAGAAAAGAGAAGTCTTCTAAAATCCTTAAGGAGAAGACGGGACAACTTGAGTTGGCCACATTATGACGCATTATGGCTTGATGACAACGATCATAGATGATGGATTGGTGGAAGGGAAGAAGGGCAAGGGACGGCCCCGAATGAGTTACAGGTTATAAAGGACGTTAAAGGGAAGGTTATAAACAGTAGCGGATACAGAGAAAACTCAAGGGGGGGGGGGCGCAAAAGATATCTTGAGTTACCTTTACTTTTATCATAATAAAACACAAGTCACATACAGAGCGCGCTCTCTGCGCCCCCCATCTGTATCCGCCACTGGTTATTGAGGACGTAAAAGAGAAGAAATACTACGTCGCGTTGATATGAAAAGGCTTGCAGATAGGGGAGTTGAATGGAGAGCTACGTCAAACCAATCTTAGGATTGTTGACTAATGATGATTATATCGATATCGAAGGTAGAAGTCACGTAGAAAACGTAAAGTGTATCTCCCAATATCGGCATTGATGACAGTATATTTTGGTTTCCAATGTCGAAGATGCTTCTATTTTTATGGATTCTGTCGAGTTCCCAATCAACTTTTCGTAATTTCATGTCCTCCTTTTAATTACTTGAAATTTTCGATACTTCTACTGCACAAACGCTCTAAAATCGCCCATTGAATCAAATCCGCTCATCTAGTAGCCCTAGTAGTACTAGATGAGCGGATTTGAGTCGGTGGGCAATTGTTAAGCGTTTGTGCAGTGGAGGTATAATTTTGTTCCAAATCTCTTTATACGGTGTACATTTTAAGTCTTTGCATCGCTACATTGACTTTGATATAAAAAATAAAAATATGCGTAAGTATTACGATCAATTACGTCATATATGCACCGTAAAAAGTATTTCTCGAGAAAAAATAATTTTTCTAGCCGTTATGACGGAAGTAATTGAAATCACAAATTTTGGCTCAGTATAAAGGATTTATTTTAAACACACACCCACAGCACTCGGGATTTGAAACTCAACTAATAGTTAACAATCCAAAAAAACTTCTTGATAATGACTTCTTGACAGTCTTGATAATGTTGCAGTGCAGTAACACATGTTGCCTCAGGTGAAATAAAGTTTATGTGGAAAATTGTTAAGTACTATTAATGCATATCATAGTTAACACTCTGACGGCAAGTTTTATCTGCGAGTAATTCAACCTATTTGGTTTCTAAAAATTTTATTATATCGCAAGAATGTCATAGTCCATTGGCTCTATGAAACAGATAAAGATCATAGATTCCTTTGACGGTGAATCAATGATCCCTGCCTTGAGGTCAAATAACAAATTTCGAAACAGATCCGCAATCTAATTCGAATAAATGCAAATGACTTGATTTCTCACGCCATTTTTCACTCCGGCGAAACACTGTTATGTTCTCGTTGAGGCTGAAATGCATTTTAAAATGTTAATTTATTTTCAAATATAAAATTTTATACTCTAACGTAACTAGAAATTCGGTTAGATATCCTTCGAATCACCTAAAGATGGTTTCCCGAATATTTTGTCTTGGGGCGAAAACGACTGTTTTTATTCATATAGTTTGCATCAGCCATTACGAGTGCATTTAAGAATTTTTCATGAAGAAATCAAAGTTCAAAGCAACTCAAAGTGGGAGGAGACCTCTCTTCGACTTGCCAATTTATTGCCTATGTTCCTAAGTTCGCAGAATTTACGTTTACGTTACTATGGAAACTGAGAAGTTTCCCGGTTTCCATGGTAACGTACTAGTAAAATCCTTTTCGTTGGACCTGTACCTATAAATGGAAATAAAATCTTCAAAAATGTATGCCTATATATTTACCATGAACCCACTTCTTTTTTGCATATGTTTTGGTCCGTATCACTAATGTTGACTTTCATTACGTTTTATAATTTATGCCACTATCAAATTTTTAAAGGCAAGTTTTAGGCGTAAGGAATGGTAAAAATAAATGTTGGCAAAATGAATTTCAGTTTTCACAATATTAACTTCTTATATTTGTTTTTCAAAAAGTATTTTGAACCGGATAGTGAAGTAGGACATTAGGTACATGGAGAAATGTAGTGTGGCCGTCAGACGACTTCAAAAGAAAGCTACGTTTACTGATTAACTCCCCAGGGAGGAGGCCAGATTACTGCTAGTGGATCGTTATCTATTTTCATATGAGATTCGGTTAGGACTCGGGATTCCGTAGAAAATCGCCTCCGATAGTGTTATTCAAACTCGGGCTTCCGAGATTAAACCTCTAAAACGCTTCACCTCAAGGTGGATAGTAGTCGCCTTCCTTGTGTTATTTTTTTCCGAATAAGATTATCGTTCGTGATCAGTCGTTTGTAGGTAGACATAGGCGGATTTCGGCGGCGGGAGGCACGAGGGCACGTGCCCCCTCCCTCAGACGCTCGAAAAATAGATAAGATATCATTACGTCCGTTTGGTTTTGTGTGTTACGGAGTCTCAATCATTTAATTTCATATTAATAAATTTCATATTAAAACAAAGAAAATATTTCGTACAGTAACTGTCGCACATCATGTCCTTTTTAATCTTAAATATGAGGAAACCGTTTGCTTGTCAGACACCCATCCTTTAACCCATCAAAAAATCCTGGATCCGCCCTTGTAGGTAGAGATTTCCTTTGTTTAATAAATCTAAGAATACTAGGGATTTGCTTCTTCAACTATTTGGGGCGATATGATCGCGTGGTAGAACTAGATCTTACACAATATTTTTGATTGATCGTGATGGAGTTTAAATGCAAATACTTGCATTTGCATTTTTGTCAGTTGCCTACTTTTCTAATAATAGGCAGCAAAAAACCACAAAAATACGTTATTATTAATGCATGTAAAGAGACATAAATAGTTTATGGTCCCCTCAATGTCCCCGTCCTATTGCCGGGTACTACGCAGCATTATACTTAGTACTTCGCTTTCCGTTGAGAGAACTCAGAATTCTTGGGAACCAAACTCTCGACAGAATTTTTTTTCTAAATTTAGGTATTAATTTATTAATATTTCCTGATGCAATTATTGATTATTCAAAAAATATTCGTTATTGATGTAATTATTAATTGATTAAATTGTCTTAGTATGATTATTAATCAGTTTGAATTCCTTCGCCTCTCCTCTCAAATTTTACGTTAAATGTGTACACGTACTATTAAAACTTAATTTATTAAATATTGAAGCATTGAAATATTAAATATTGAAGCATATCTCGCTCAAACTTCTGAATTCGTGAATTGAATTATATTCCCTTTTCAGAGGAAATGAACCCAAAGGAAGATGGTCGACGAATGATTATTTTGCCGAAGCTGCAATTATTGTTACTTGCATTTTCGAAATTTCTTTGTTAGGCTACAAGGCAATGACAAACGGTTGGATTGCGGGGGGTTCATAATCTCCAGAAATGTGCGTGGGATACAGACCTTGGTCCTGCCCCCAAAAGGAATTCCCCCGAAATGTGCCCCGGCTTTAACCCCCACTGATTTTTTTTCTTCGGCCCTGTCGGGGTAACTCTTCTGCCTACCTTTTCCATGTCCAGAACACCCATGCAGGGGCGATCGGGGGTTTTTAGGGCCCTCCTTACCGAAGGATTCGGGGGTATTCCCCCAGAAAAAAATAGGAAATTGTGTTCACGAAAATGGATTTTGGCGCTATTCAGCTTTTTAAAACTGTATAAAAGTTTTTTTATAGCAATTTCGTAATCAAAAATACAATGAAAAGTGAGAATTCCACAGCTAATAAATTTCAATAATTTATCATGGCTCTATTATCTATTTAATGAATATTTTTCCTTGAAACGGACCGAAAACTAAAAAAGACCTCCAAAATAACATTTTCGAATAACCCTTTCAAAAAATCATCATGTTCTCTCTTATTCTCTGACAATTTTATTTTAATTATTTAGTTATTATTAGAAAAGTTTAGAAATATTTTTTGCATGTAGCATACGTAACTGCAATACATATTCATTTTCTTTTATAAACCTCGTAAATTGAAATCTACCTTTTGGCCATTTATAAAATCAAATAATGAGTAAAATTTAATTTTAAAAAGCCATTTGCAATGCGAAGATGTCGTTCTCTCTATAAAAAATACAGTGAAGTGCAACAATCAAATATTTTACCCGTGACGAGAATAAGAAGACGACCGTTTCGCCTTTTTCGTAGTTTTTCGTGTGTTCTTGTTTACCATTTCGACCGTAGAAGCTAATCGTTCACGTTTAAACAATGTCTATTGTTTCATTGCTGCAGTCGAATAAACAATGAGTTAATCGATATAAGACACGACCCTAATTAGCTTCGGCAGGATTTTGTACAAGTGCTTAAACGTCAGCGTACTACCTTTTCTGCGGCGATAGTAGGTTGTTTTTTGTACTTCCGAATACCCTGGAACCCTCAGAGTAAATACACCCAAGTGCGCTCCAGTTGTCTCCGCAGTAACCTAAAGCTGAAATCAGCATTGCTTGAAGACTTATGGTAGTTTTTATTAAAATTCTAAGACTCCTTCACGAGTATCAATTCCATCGGAATGAAATTCTCAATCGAGATAAAAGAAATACATGAAAGCAGACGCTATTCGTGGAATCAGGTAATCAGTCCATCACGTGATCTCGAAATTTGACTTCTCAATCATAGTCGCATGTGCAAGAGACGAAAATCGCTCTTGATTTTTTTTGCTCCGTTTCCGAAGCATTGCGTCGGTTCTATCCTCAAGTAATATTTCGTCGCCTAAAAAATTCTAGTTGTTCCGCATTGTCGTACTGCTCTTAGCTTTATTTTTAGGGCACTTGTATGAAGTGTCACTTTCTCTTGCTTATTTCAATGCTTAAACGTACGACGTCTCAGGTATCTTTATCTTCCCAAGTATTTTCTTGTTACACATAATCTCTTTTATGGGATTCGTGCACGTGGTGTGACGTTCCGAGAACTGGATTTCTTAGCACTCGGGTTCTAATTGACTTGGAAAAAGGTTGGACTAAGTAAGGCATCGATAAATTTGTATGGGACTATGCCTTCCTTCGGCTGTGTCCCTATACGGGCATCTGAAGTACTTTTCATAGTAAATTTCGCCGAATAGGATCGTTTATCGTTTTTTCGTTATCGTAAAATTTATATTATATAAATTTTAAAAAACGTATCGTTTTTTCCCTGGTGAATTTCATAATAAAGTTCGGTTTGCTAATTTTGAACTGTTTATCTGCTTGAACTAAATGTATGTTGTTCTTCCAATTAAGCTTCTCTCGCCATCCGACCCAATATCATTTATATAATTTTCCTGTCGCCTCTTAATACACTAAACTGAGAATGATGTGATGAATGTTTTATTTTTATCCACGGTTCATACTTGTTGAAGAGGAGATTAATTTCTCGTATGATTTTTCATGGGCAAAAAATTCTGTTGTATTTAATTGATATCCTACTATTCATTTAATGTTTCAATCACATTGTTTATTTTCCTCTTTACCATAAACATCCCGTGCACAATCAAGGGCGGTCTTGGTAAGTGTATGCCTCTGCCGTCTTTACGTTAGACTTACTTTGTGCCTTTTTGCACCTATTTTTTATGACAAGAAATTAAGTAAATGAATAGTAAAGTGATCATGAAAAATATTTAAATGCTTACGATACCTAGTGAATTACACTAAAGAACTAGAAAGAGTGTGTGTTGGCCTTAAAACATCTAGGAGTGATTTCCTAACGCAATAAATCGCACACCTGCTTGAGACTGACTTATTCTTCAGGCCAATATGTGCAATATTTCAAATGGCATGCAAGGTGCTCTCATTGGGTCAGTTTTACACTTAAGGGATTTGTGCTAAATAGAACGTGGGTGATAGTGATTTTTTTCTATATTTACCTATTCCTTCTTTCATAGCCTTCGGTTGGCACCCAAAGTATTTACATTTGAGTAATGAGACTTATAAAGCTGTAGCTCATGAAGGGGTTTTTGATTATACTGAACTTCTCACATCGACTAAATTTACCATTAGGTATATTTATAGGTGGATTAAGGGGTGGGGGAATGGGGGCACGTGCCCTCCCGCCCCCAGACGTTTAAAAATAGACAAGATTAAAAAAATAAATATCTATCAATAAATTTTATAATATTCATATTGATTTTAATATTAAAATAAAGAGTGCATTTCATAGAGTAGCTGTTGCATGCAGTTTTTAATCCCGCCTATGAGAAGACCGTTTGCCTGTCGGACCCTAGTACCCCCGCGCCAGAAAAAAATCCTTGATCCGCCCTTGAGTATATTTATATTAGATTTTCATATTATTCCCCAATACTTGATATTAGTTTAAGTATTTGAGGAAAGGGCACACTGTCAGCCCCCACCCCGCTACCTAATGTCGGATAAATTTGTTTTTGTCTCCGACTTTGGTAAGTATTCTTGAGATCGACCAAATGAACGTGTGACATTCTGACGCCGCGTCGCAGTTATCATGAGGTAAGTGATATATCGGCTAAAGGTAAGCTATGATCGATGGTGGGTTGGGAAAAACATTAGCTGTGGACCGGATTTTCCTGTAGGCTTACTAGGCTTTAGCCTAGGGACTCAATGTCAAGAAGAGCCTTCATACAAATTTTCATCAAAATTTAAATTAAACTATTCTGAAAACAATGAGCACTAAAACACTGTACCGAAAACAAGGAGAAATTATACGCATGTGGCAAATAAACAAACATAAAAATGTATTGGTTAAGATCAACTCGTTTTGCTCAAATGACCTCATCAGTGGAATAGCATAGGGCCTCTTTTCATCTAAATACGGCCCAGGCTGTGGGGGAGCTTTTAGTAGAAGTACATGCAAAATACAAGGAGTTCGTTTAATATTTATTTTTTTGCGGATTTTTTTAGAGTTTGAAAAATAATGAGACCCATAATTTTCCGTTTTTATACATTTCGCCCAAACTTCGAGTTATTGATGACGAAAAATCGACGGCTTTAACCCTTTCGCCGACAAGTTGAGGACATCACGAGCTCATGCCGAATGGTTACCCGCTCCCATCGACCTCGCGAGGTTCATTGTCGTATAAATTCTAGGGAGCGATTCCTCCCCTTAACGGAAGGCTCTTTCTATAGACGTGAAAATTAGCATGAACTCTTGTGCCGTCACCAACTCGTGAAAAGTGGGCAGTAACTTTCGCGTTTTTTTTTTATATTTTAAACTTACGAGATAATGGCAAAATGAGATTAAACTTTCTTTCGTCATAAATTATATTTCCCTTCCATCAAAATAATTATTTTAATGAATCGTGATTTCAGGTCCGACCTCATTTCGAAGATTATCCAGATATGATGTTTCATTCATGCCTCCTCTTTACCTGTGACGCCTATATCCTTAGTGCTTTGTCTTCTTCTCGAGGATATAATCCCATGTCGCAGTGGCGTAACTGAGGAGATGCTTTGGAGGGGGGAGGGATGGAATGGCCTGGGTTGGCGACCCCCCACCTGCAAAATTGGGGAGTCCGGGAAATATTTTGAAAACGGAGATGCCTGCAAATACAATTTACATCATTTTGGTACTAAAAATTTAATTTTAAGCATATGCTGTCACTAAATGTCAAAACTAGGCGAAATTTAAAAAAAATTTCATTTCTCTGAGGCTTTGGGTGGGGTGGATATCTATCCCATCATCCCCCTCATAGCTACCTCACTTCCATGGCGTGCCTGCCCCCTTTCCTCACATCAATCGCTTTCATAACACAAGTGAGGGGTTGCTAAGCCAAGGGGTATAAGTAATTTTTTTTCAACAGAGTTCGGTGAAGTTAATTGTTAGAAAAAATATACAAAAATTGGTTGCCGAGGGATACGAGTAAGTCTCTGTTCTGTGCTGTCATCGAGTGGAAAATCAAATGCACTGCTAAATATCTAACTGATCTGGTTAGTTTTCTCTACCTACCTAATTTCTGGACCTAGCTCTGTTTAGAAAAACTTGCAATTTCACCCAGGGCCGGCCTTAGGGCGGGGCGACCGCCCCGGGCCCCGCGTTCGTGAAAAAAATAAATAAAATACGATCGTTTAGAAAACGCAATTTCAACTATTACTGCATTGTTAAGTCCGTGCTAGACAAAAAATAATATTATGAAAAAGGAATAATAATGCAGTAATTTTTATTGTGCAATTGCGTTTGTCAGTACAGTACTGTGTCGTGTGAGTGATAACAACGAGTGAGAGAACTTGACATGAGTGAGAGCGGGCGCGGCTAGGGAGTTTGTAGATGGGGTATAGAGTTTAATATTTTAAGTGAAGGGCCCCGCACTGAAGGTTCGCCCCTAGCCCCGCACCTGCTAGGGCCGACCCTGCTTTCACCCCTTGGCTTCCAACCCACTCAAATCTGCTTCGCCACAAGTAGTACCTACTTTGCTAACAGAACTTCGTTCTCCTTAGAAGTACTCGTTGTTTTCAATCAAACATGCATCTCCTTTCGTGAAAAGACTTTTAAGCAATCTATATCACCGCAACTTGAGCTGCCTTGGCGTGACTGAAGTATTGGAAACTCGAGAACATCTGCTCGTTCACATCAACTTGCAACGGCGTAATTCGAATTGGCATATTCGATAGTTGAGGAAACCTCGAATTTAGCGATTCTCAAGGATGATAGTTATGGTCTTAGAGAGAGCAGTGGCGCAGCGAGGGGAAGTACGGGGGATAACTCCTCCCCCCCAGAACTCAGAGAAATTTTATATTTAATCCTTTTTACATAATTGGATAAATATTACGTATAGAATAGTGTAAATATTACTAAAATATCTCTCTGAAAGCTGTAAAACTCACTATTTTGAACCATTTATCATAAAAAATTTCTGGGGGAGGGTACCCACACCTCCCGTATTCCATACCCCCAGTATTAGTTTCTCCTAACCCCTAGCCTTAATTCCTAGCTGCGTGCCTGAGAGAGAGCCCTATGAATTTAGTCCTCTTAAATATATTTCACGAATAATGTGCGGTCTGACGTTTGATGGATGGAATATTTCAGCTATCGGTCTGGATACCAATTACCCAGTTAAAGCCTGAATCACACGATCATTGTTTCCATCACTTTAGAGAGACAGATCCAGCGATGCGTCCAATGACGGTGGAAAAATGACTGTTTCGCGCGATCATTTTCCGCGATGGCTCGAAGGATGAAAATCCCATTCTTTTTTTCATCATTCGGCGTAACCCTTTTTCCGCCGCTGAAAACATCGTTGGCACCGTCCTTCAGCC
Organism: Ischnura elegans; assembly: GCF_921293095.1. Taxonomy (NCBI): domain Eukaryota; kingdom Metazoa; phylum Arthropoda; class Insecta; order Odonata; family Coenagrionidae; genus Ischnura; species Ischnura elegans. The sequence goes on from NC_060249.1 coordinate 93,594,037, forward strand.
AATCAGAACCCACTGCTGCTAACAGCGATGATAACGTCACGCTTGGCTTTTTATTGATTCACAGTTATACGGAACGTGGAGGAATAAGCGATGGAAAAAAGGACGGTGTAAATGACAGTGTGATTCAGAAAATGATAGGCCGAGCGATCATTTATTTAGTCTCTGAAAAAGAAATCTCTTGAGCTATCACTCATAGGGATGGAAAAAATGATCGTTTGAATCAGGCTTAAGTTGTTGTGAACGGGCTTAACTTAAATTAGGCTTTTATACAGGCTTAGGCACAAAAGGGCGAATTAAAGATAAAAATTAGCATTTGTATAGGTATAGGCTAAGATGTTAAATGGGAATTTTCTCGGCCATTTTAAACTTTAAAGCTTCAGGTATTGTTTAAAACATTTAGTGAGGAAGGTGGTGCAAGTGTTTTGATTCATAGAGTATTTTGTTCCCAGCCTGTTGGGGCCCAGGTTTCCGGATTTGGCGGAGATTTTCCAAGGCATCCTTATCCGTAATTGGGTGTTGTGTGTGGGATATTATTAGACCTATATAGTACCTTCAGCACTCCGTCGATGGGAAGGGACCATAAACCGAGGTCGTATTTGCTCCTTTCGCTGAGGCCAGACTAACGCCGGCGCCAGATATCTCTCCGACCTACCATCCCTTCTCTTCTCTTAATTGCGTAAATGACCTCAGCTGTCGGTCGCTTCTCCTAATGAATGTGGAAGAAAAATGAACCGTTGAACATTCAAAAATTCTCAATTTAACTAAAAATATTTTGAGGAACTTTATAAGCGACTATGGATGCCAATGGCGTACCCAGGATCAAAACTAGGGGGAGGGGCGCAAGCCATGGTTGTTCAAGTTGTAGGTAAGATTTAAGCATGGAAAAGGTGAATGAAATCAACGTTTTAAGGAAACTGTAACAGCTTTTAATTAGTTTTTAAAATTTTTTACTTGAAAAAATATTATTTTCCTTAAAAACATTTTCGATTTTTGCTTCTATTGGGGGGGGGGGGCAGCTGCCCCCTCCTGCCCCTCGCTGGGTGCGCCCATGATAGATGCAGATATTTAGACATCACAGGAAGAAATTCGTTCTGAATATAATAATAATTTGACTTTACCTCGATTTAACTCAAAAATTTTCGATTGTCGTTGTGACAAGCTAGCAGTTATTTACTTAATAGGAATAATAACGCGGCGCTGTAAATGTTAGTACGCCTTACCGTGAATTTGGATATCCGGGTTCGAATGCCGGTAAAATCTAATACATAATCTTTTCTTCGGAAAGTCCTTTCTTAGATGTTTTCACAGAAATATATTTCGTGTACGAGTGATTTCATTAAAAAATAATAAGGCTTATGATTGTTGTGGTTAAATTACCGCGCCTCGGGGCACTCCGTAATTTAACGTAATCAATGACTTAAAAGTTTCATTTAACGATCCATGGCATGTTGAGGCAGTGGCGCAGCGAGGGGGGTGGGTTTTGGGGGGATAAAACCCCCCCAGACCTCACAGAAATTTTTAAGTTAATATATTTTACTTCATTGGATTAATATTGCTTATAGAATAGTGTGAGGATTAATGAAATATCCCTTAGAAGGCCGTAATAATCACCATTTTGAACCATTTACCTAAATTTTTTCCGGCGCAGGGCCTCCGCACCTCCCGCTTACCCTGGCGGGTATGCAATACCACCAAGCCCCCCAGTATTATTTGCGCCTGAAACCCCCCCTAGCCTTAATTCCTAGCTGCGCCGCTGTGTTGAGGGCAATGCGCTAACAACAACAGGTCATAAAAAGCGTTCCAAGTGCTTCCACGGGTATGATATCGCTCGCCGCATTACTTTTCATAAACACCTGTAGCGTCGTTTTCAACGCGATAAGAGGTGGAGATCTTTTTCGCTTGCTTTCAGGTTTCATTTTTAACAGTTTGCTTTGAGATGCCCGAAGAGGAAGTTACCACCAATGTGTCAATGTCGTCCGTGAAAGGAGCGGCCATCGTAACCCCAAATGTAGACGATCGCTGTTGACTTGATCGGCCTTGGCGGGATCGGCGATGTCGAAATTCGATGCGAAGCTACACCCAAATGACCGGTATCTTATTCCGATGGGCGTGCCTGTCCAGTTATTGTCGTGTGCGACCAAATCTGGGTGGAGGAAACCCGTAAGAATATAGCATATTCCCAGTGACGTGATGGAAAAATTAGCAGAGCCGGAACGCACTTCCTTAACTTTTTTTAGGAGTGAAATATTACTCTGTGTGTTTTTTTTATTACAAGTTATATTTAAATTTTTTATTTTGGCAACGAATGTATATAATGGAAGTTGTGAGGCAATAACATTGATAAAAGTGTTATTTGACCATTATGTCTTTCGTTAACTAGTGTAACCAGTTGACACCACTGCATGTGCGCTTATACCGAAGTTTCAGGGATTATTTACATCTACTTCTACACCGCTAGCTGCCCCTGTAAGAGTGTGGCGGGAGGTATAAGGAGATAAACCGTTAACCTGAAGTGAATAAGTACCTACAATACCGGTTTTACGGGTTACATATTAGAATTAAAGCTTGCTTTGAAAGTGTGTTAGTTTCATTCGAGATTGTTATCCGGTTAAGTTGTCCCCTAATTACGGATATTGTGAATTCCTTACATTTCTTCGTCATCAGAGAGAACTATTTTTTAAACAGCTCACTCGGTTGAAAACCCGAGAATATACGGTAAGACTCACTTATTACGAATTTAAGGGGACGTTCGTTCTATTTTGATATAAACGGGATTTCGTCACATTTATAATAAAGGATTTTGACCTAAACATCACAGGATTGCCGGCTTATATTTCGTTAATCGTCTTTATTTAAGCAACAGATCCGTAAAAATTAACCATCGCTCACCCTATCCATCAAACGGCAGAAAAGGAAATGATTTTAAGATCAACAGTAGAACTATGGGGTAGTGGCCACACGTGAGAACAACTGATGATGAGGTAAGGAACGGTTAAGTGGCGAAGATTTCCGTAATTCCTTTATAAAAGAGGAAAATTCCCCTAGGGACCAAATAAAAGTTCATAATAGCGGCGATATCGTGTCATTCGCAGTCGTTAATTGCGGGGAAATTAGTCGAGAAGTCCAAAGGACCGAGAATTCACCTCGTTATTGGCGGGATTTCGTTACATACGTGATCGTTGTAAGCGAGTTTTACTGTATATCAAAATAATGCGCCGGGAAATCACCATATCCGCCATTTCCTCGAAGGGTTTGAAAATTAAAACTGAAGAAGTTGCTTCCATAAAGTCTGCCTACTTAAAGTGCCATGTTAGCGAAAGAAAAAAACTGTCATAAGCGAATTTTTGCCGGTAACGAAACGAAGTGGTTGCTATTGAGTGTCAAATTTTATGAAATATGCTGCAGTAGTTGAGACTAAAAAGTGTCGACGATGCGTAAATGATTCGACAGTCGTAAGGTGGGATATAGTTAACGGAAAGAGTATATCAGTCGATAAATATTTTTAAACCTCAATGCTTTAAATATGTATAATAATTTATTCAGTAACAGTCATTTTTGTGAAAAGCGCAAAAGTTTTAGACACTGCCTCATCGTACATGCTTAAGATAGTCGCTCTGTAACCTCTCAGACAATGTACAATCAAATTTGTACGGATCTGTGTTCGAACCTTAATTTAAGATATTGGTTTCACTGTCGTATATTTTACTAAATGCTCCTAACTTCAGGGATAAAATTTATCAAACTCGGTGCAGCACTCGTTTCAAAGTATCTTCACTGAAATTCCCACAGTTGCAATGCAACAGTAGATCGGTAAACTGTAGCCCTCCTTTCACCTTCTCCCATCCTTGTTCCTTCAACTTCCCTGCGATTCTTCTTCTACCCATCCTGCTTAGCTTGGCTCCACTGAAAGTGTAAGCTTAAATGCTCCACTCTCGTGAAAAAAATTAAGTAAAAATCAGCTGAGAGTTTCCGAAAATACCTATGTTTGTTTCTGGCAACTCGCCGAGGTCCAGCTACTGGTGGCTCGGAGCCCGCTTGAACACCGTCGCTGTCACTCCCCCGGCAGGGCTCTCCAAGAGATAACATGGACGACATGATACGATTATACCTCAGCTACGACGGGAAACCATTACATTTAATCCCTCAGCTATGATTATATTCCTCCATCTACATGTGGAAGAATCTGATTTGTTTTTATGCGGGGTAAAATCTTATACTGATCTGTGTTCGAATCTTTATTTGGGATATTGATTCCATGGTCCATTCCATGATTGATTCCGCTCCAAACTTTAAAATGAAATTGATTTAACTTGGTAGAGAACTCGCTTCAAAGCAGTGGCGCAGCGAGGGGGGGTTTTGGGGGTTAAACCCCCCCCCCAGAGCTCGGAGAAATTTTTAAGTTTAATCCATTTTACTGAATTGGGTTGATATTACTAATAGAATAGTGTAAGCTTTAATAAAATATCCCTCAGAAAGCCGTAAAACTCACCATTTTGAACCGTTAATCTTAAAATTCCGCAATTTATTAATCTCGCACCACTTATCCTGGTGGGTATTCCATACCTCCACACACCCCGGTATTATTTGCACCTAAACCCCCCTCCCCCCCCCAGCCTTAATTCCTAGCTGCGCCCCTGCTTCAAAGTATCTTTACTGAAATTCACAATATTACAATGAAACCGTAGATATAAATACAATTTGCATTTGATGTTTGGATAAAAGTTGGTTGGTTAGTTTCCAAAAGTTCATCGTAGTCTCTTGGATATCGTGCTGAAATGTCACCATGACTCATTTTTTGTCCTGTGAGCTTCAAAGGGAACGGTATCGGTTACACTGTCGAATTTTTTTTATCTCGGACACTCTTATCATCCAAACTCATGCCACCCGTCGAGTGAAGAGTTTAAACTGGGGAACACGGACGGCTGCACTCTTTGAATGTGCGGAAAAATCAGAGGGTGTAATAGAAGTTAGAGCAGCAAGAAGTGCTGAAATAGAGAGATATACGGCAGATAATGGTTGTAGAATGGGATATTTAGAGATGCATGGAAGTGAGAACTAGGAATTCACGCACTGAATTGAATACGAATACACGCACAAAACTGAATACTATGGATCAGCGAAGAAGAACTTCTTGTGAAGTTAAATGAAGGTGGTATATTTGGTGCCCATTAAACAATGTTTCATTAATATAATTCTTCGTTTATACAAATTTTCCTTTGTATTAGTAAACCTATGTATGTCATTATACAATCTTTACCAGAGGATATCATATCGCTCAGTCGCATTTTCCATGATAAGGAACAACATTTATGCAGGAAATATTGGTAATATTCGTTATATTTACCTCAGTGCGATAAAACATTTAAAATTGTATTAAAATGTGTCATTTCCAGATTGAAAAATTAACATTAGCTGAATTACTATTTTCATTAGAGTTTTCCAGAAAATGATAGATCTTAACGGGTTTTTACCGCAGTAGTGACAAAGAGCGAAGAAATATCAGAAACATCTACGTGTTTTGCGGGAAGGTATCACAAGATTGACAAGATACTTAGAAAATTTTAATTTAAAAAATTTCACTAATGATGGGTTACTTTTGGAAAAAAAGAGTGAAGAAATGTACCAAGCATCGCAATTCATAAGATCACGTCGTTAAATTAATGATAAAAAATAAAAAGTTTTGCCAAAATGTCAGCCACCGAGCATTTTCTTTAAAAAAACGGTCAGCACGGAATGTGTAAGAAGAGGATAACATTAATCGAGTTATTGGATGGAATTGTTAGAGTTAGGATGCTCATCGAGTTACAGACGGTTAGCTGCCTACGCTTATCATTTATATTATTAGGACAGGCCAAGCCACCATCTAAACCAAGGTCGTTGCTAGAAATTTATTCCGGGGAGGAAGGAGTATATGAGGGAGTATTCATATGAGGGAGTTCAATTGAAAGGCTCGACTTGTTATTGGACCCCATCCAGTGGCGCCGACTCCATGGGGCCTGAGGGGGCCCGAGCCCCCTCAAAAATTCGTTGTGGGTGAGAGGAAAAAATGTGTCAGGCTTGTCGATTTTCCACGGAGTGTCCAGATATCGAGATTCAAGTTATCATGGATCTAATGTTGATCATATGACTCTTCTAAAATGCTTAAAAACTTAAAATTCACTACTTATAAAATTTCCCTGGACAAGATCCCCGGTTTGGGCCCCCCCAATATTTTCTGCAAGTCGGCGTCCCTGACCCCATCAACTATTTCATGGGGATTTGAACCTTCCGAAATCCGCGCTGACTACGGCCTCGATCTTATCTTATCTTCATATATACGAATAGAGGTAGTTATTGTTTCCATTCGTCATATTTTGTGGCGGCGGGGTTAGGCTTGGCTTGTTTCTGTTGACGTAGTGGGTTCGAGATAGTTGTGATCACTTTATGGGTCATCAATTGATACGCATTTGGCGATTCAATTGGCTATTCAATTGTCTAGTTTCAAAATAGAGTAAAATAAGCTTACAGCATTTCATCTATCAGTTTAGCGTTCAGATGTTCAAAGAGGTCGGAAAATGATTACCTGCGTGCTATATTCATATGTACGTAAATCTGCATTTAGTATTGATATTAATAGCTTATCTTGTACGTGATAAGAAGCGGAAGTTTAAAGAAATACGCTTCAAAAATACATATTTATATTCTGCATGTTGAGTTCAACTCAAATTTGTGATTACGAAATATTTACGGAAGAAGTGTTATATCATATGTCGAAGGAACTGGGCTGTGACGCCGATATTTTCATTGGGAATCGTTCTAATTTGTTTGCGATGTGCTAAGTGTGCATCCCTCTAAACAATAGATATATGTAAGATATTCAAGACGATTTTGACAAAATTCATTCAAGAGGCTATCAAGAACCTCTCGAAAATACCTCACTGAGGGGTCTGCACAACTTCCGGCAAAAGAACGAATGCTTTGATAGGTCTTCTCTAACTCCCTTCCGAAAGAGATGCGATACGCAGTGTCGTTCTGTCATCAAAAAAGAATACACAGACTCTGAGAAGTCTACATCAATATTCCGAAAAAAATTTTTTATTATTTTAAAACTTATCAATTCTCCGTATTCTTAATATTATTATTATTCTTAATAATGATAGAAGAATAGTATTTTCTTCTATCATTATTACTGATTCTTAAATTTACTGCAGATCAGGTAATTACTTTGATGCATTCCTCGCGGCCATAGTGATATTCTGTCAATCATTAGTTTCATTTGGCAGGGCAACGAATAGCGTACAGAGTTTTGTAAAAAAGTAGGCAATCCAAGTCCACCGAGTATCACCCGGAGATAAAAACTATTCTGCTCTTCGTTGATTAAATTTGGTTAATTATTTCTCAGAATTTATTTGCTCCAATGACTGTTTTTCCAGGGATACTGATTATCACCCCCGCTACTCGTCGTGATAACGCCCAAGAAATGTTATCTACTACTCAAAGAAATCTACTCTTTCACGAAGCCTACAACTGATTCAGTACTGCGGCATCTTCGGTAAACATGTTCAAAGAGTTAAGCTGTTGGGAAACAGAGACTGGTAAGGACAAATAGGAATATTTACATCCCCCCGTCGCAGCGTGGCACTTGATTTCACTCAGTTCAGGCTTATCCATGCCTAAGCTTGCACAAGCATGTATTCCTCCTCAAAATCATTTTTTCTCCGGAAGCGCAGTCCCACGCAAGAGGGTAAAAATTTCGAGATTACTAGGATATTTCATCATCATAACCGTTCAACATATCATATTGGTGTGACGCAGCTCTCCACTCAATTCTCCTACCAGCTAATCTTTTCACAAATACGTACTTCTTCTCTTTCATCTCTCCTCCTTTGCCTCTTCCATATATTTCGCTCGAGGTCTTCCTTTTCCGTTCCTGCCACCCACTTGTCCCTCGACGATTTTCTTCATCAAACCGTCATGTCACTAGGATATTTATTCTCTATCTACCCTTTGTTATAATGTCGTTGATAGTCCTAGAAAAAAATAGTAATTTAACGTCGCTTGGAATTTTTGAAGATACTGACGCTGAAATATGACCGGCCCCCTCTGGTATTGTTGGGAACGATGTTTCAATTCGAGCAAAAGGGAAACAAACCTCCTCTCGACTGCCATGCGTACGTTTCTCATTTTTTCGGCCATCTCTCAATCTGCTTCTAATTCCTATGCTGCGTACCGAAACCTTGCGGAAACCCAATGGCGAGGAGGGGATGGGGGGAGGCAGGAGGTCGTCGGCCCCCCGTATAACTTCTGAAAAATTGTAAAGATGGTAATATTAACGTTCCTCTCCAATGGTGGTTCGCTGAGATATGTTGCATACTACCAAGGCGTCGTGGGCAGTGGTGAAACCCCCCCCCCCACAAAATAGCGACCTTAATCCGCCCCTGTACAGGCAGGTTAATGCTATAATAGCCATCTAATTATCATCATAAAAATATGTGATGGATTTGTCCTCTGTTAAAGAGTCTAGAAAAGCATATCTCAGCACTTGAGGTTATTTGTTTTGGTAAACGAGGACCAATGTGGATGTTCACGCAGACCTGAAACAGCAATTTATTCATTGAATTCGGTATGTAGTGGTGAAAGACAAGTGAGACAAAATTTTTCCTCATTGAACCATTTTCTCATAGGTAGGTAGCTTTTAAATTAAAAAAATGCTAAATTTGCCCTCTATTTTTCATGAGTTGAGGACGCCACTGATTTATTGGCTCGTTCGGAGAGACATGATCCTTGAAGGAAATAATGGCTCACTACATGAAATGCTTATAACAACGTCAAACGGATGCGGGATACCGAAGAGAAGCGGTGAGGCACTCGTCTAGAGTCATTGGCGTCATCGCAATTATATGCAAAATGGTTAAGGCCGTGGATTTTTCGCCGCGAGTAGCTCGAGAAGCAGGAGACGAATCTAAAAACGGAAAAATAACAGTCAGCAAGATAAAATACAAAATGAAATAAATAAATAAAGTACTATAAGCAATTTTTTTATAATGGGCATGCAAGTAAGTAAATTATATATAAAATATCTTGTATGATGTTGGGCACGATATGGTGGAAGTTCTTAATATTATTAAAATAAGACATTGCAATATTTCCACTGAGTTTTATTACACTTGATAATGTTGTTTGTAACGACGAAACGCGTTGTGTGATAATAAAACTCAATGGAAATATTGCAATGTTTTATTTTAATAATATATGTAAAATATAAATTGTATATAAATATAAAATTACCAATACAAAATTACAAAAACAGTTACATATCACAAAATATCTCATTTCCTACGATCTGCCACGTCCTGTTGACGACTTTTATACGAAGCTGTAACAACCAAGGCCTTCAACAAAGTCGGCTTATGGTTATATGGTAAACGCGAACTTAATAGTTTGACACGTTACCATGGCTCGTGCGGGTTAAGCCACGTTAAGCGCGATAACAAACAGGAAATTATCGGAGGCCTTCCTCGCCTCTCCTCCCTCCCTTGTTTTCTCCGGCACTGCCCCGGATTCCTTTAACATTTCCGTTTCACTCACAAGCCCGTTGTCAGTGCCGAGCACAAGCCAGGCGCATCCAAGAGATATTTTTTCCTCTCAGTATCTCTGTAAGGAAATCATCTCGCATATGAAAAGTTATTCCCCATCACTGGGGTCGAGGTTCGACACCTGTAGGTTGTGGAAATGCCATATTCCTAATTAAATCCCTATTTTTATGCCATCGCTTATCACAGGGATCCAATTTGTTAATATCCAGGAATTTTGTTCGGTGGGGGGGGGGAGGGTACAAAACCAGGGGTGAGAAATTTTTGAGAAACAGTGTATTAAGTGGAAGGTCTTAAACTAATTTTTAAAACTTTTCATAATCGAAAAAACTTTATTTTTTTAAAGAAATATTTTGTAAATTCATGATTTTTTTTATATTTGGTATTCCATTTGTGATGGGAAGTAAGTGTGCTATTATATTTCAGGGGAATCCAGGACCCCCCTAGCGACGCCACTGACAGGGATCATAGGCGAATTTTATGGGGACGATACGCTTAAAAATAGACGAGATTTTTAATAAAAACATTGATTAATTTTATATTTATATATAAAAATTATAAATGTCTATTTACAAATTCATAACTTTTATATATTAAGAGTATATTTCGTGAGGTAATTAATGTATGTAGTTTTTAATCCCTAATATGAGAAGACCGTTTGCCTGTCCGACCCTGGCCACTCCCCAGAAAAAAATCCTGGATCCGCCCTTAACAAGGATTGACAATGCAGATCAATGCTTCGCTTTCCTAACAAGACTGCCACGTCCCTACATTTGTATCTCTCGTACAATTGCTTCCTAACATTTAACAGAGTCGACCACAAGGGGAATTATCAAGAGTTCATGCAAAAATATTGTTGCAGCAAATTTTGGGGAGATTTTTTAAAGTGAAACCATACAATAATGGGTGAGTGTTTTCTTTGGGGAGCAGGGATGCCGACTTACAAAAAATATTGGGGGGCCCATAAAGGGATCTTGCCCCGGGAAATTTTATAAGTAGTGAGTTAAAGGTTTTTTAAGCATTTTAGAAGAGTCATATGATCAACATTAGAACCCTGATAACTAGAATCTCGATATCTGGACACTCCGGGGAAAACAAACAAGCCTGACACATTTTTTCCTCACACCTATAACGAATTTTTGAGGGGGTTCAGGCCCCATGGAGTCGGCGGCTCTGTTGGGGAGAGTGGGTCATCAACGTAGGAGGGATGGGCACCCGATGACCTTTATGAAGCTATCATGGCTATTTTTCCAGCGGGCGCCAAGGTTTGCGAGATATTCTTGACATAACAAGATGTCGAATGATTAATGCATTTTTTTTTCATCTAGAATGACTTAAGAGGACTAATTATTTTTGCGTGACGCATTTTGAATTGTACGTGGAGATTCTACTGGATATTATCATAGAGTAAGAAGATATTATCTACTCTATGATATTGTATATATGATAAGCTACGTAGTCGGTATTTTGGTTTATCAGAGCGGTCACAGAGACCCAGTAAACAAGAAGCATTCAGTGTACAAAAAAAATCATTCGCGTGAAATCGGTCAATTTCGAAGAAGTTACCTTCATGGAGGACAAATTTCAGACATTATATTTAGTCAAAAATAGTTTTACCTACAAATATAAACATTATTGTAATGTACTTGATACATTTTACTCGGATTTGATTGCATTTTATATATTTGTTTAACTTTTTTCACCCGAATTTTCAAATAAATGCACAATATCGCTTAGAGCGTCTCCTCCCCTCGCGCAGTCTTTTGCGTGAATAAGAAGGGGATAGTGTATGCAACGCATAGGGAAAGAAAATTTTTGCTATTATTTGCCACTCCGATCTCATCATGGTAAGCTATAGCGATGCAATGCGCTGACGTGGGCGGCGGCCGGGTCGACGCGTGGTGTGACTATATTATATTAAATTTCTATGGGTATCTCTCGATACTGTTGCACACGCCGTTCTACCTTATGCTTTCCTATTAAATAAACCAGTATTTCCATTTGCAATGCATTTATGCGTCTATAAATGGCTTCCATTTGGGCATAATTATCTGCGAGTACCGATGTCCTCCTTAAATAATTTAAAAACTCCAGCGGAAAGAAATGATTGTGAAACGAAAGGACTTGGTTGAGGAAAAAGCAATTCACAAAATAGTTCAATGCATGTATAAGAGAAAAATTCCTCAAAATGCTACTCCACTCCGTCCTTACGGAAGACGGATTAGTCTTCGTCATAGCGAGAAATATTGACCCTCTGTCGCCTCTGATGCGACTTCCTCCACCGCACATGTGAATTTTCTTGGAAAAAGGACGATGATATGATCACGAGCCTCGGCCTGAGGAGAATCAAAATTGCTTATGAACATTGCTGGTACAAAATATTTTATCTTTAAATCAGTTGTGCCTAGTGCCTTGCCAAATATGAGAATTTTGAAAGACGTGTGAGTATTTTTAAGTGTGGTGGAGGCCGAATATTCTCGACGTTTTGAAAATCAAATGGCAGGATTGAAGAATCGAATGCGTTACAATAATTAGTGCCATAAGGGTTTTTAATATAGTTATCGTTCTTTATACCCCACAAGGCAAACTTTCTTGGGACTGGAAAGTTAAGGAAAATGTCACAGGTCTTGAGATGCATAACACTAACTTAGGTACGTACAACTTGAACAACCATGGCTTGCCCCATCCCCCCTAGTTTTGATCCTGGGTACGCCCTTGATTCCACAAATACTTAAAATGTACGTTGATTTTAGTAACGCTTCCTTCCCAATACCGAAACCTTATCATGCTTTCCCTTTACAGTGACGGACTTTTCGCATGACAAGTTAATCGCAGTTGGTTACAGACGATATCTCACTTACCAATTACTTGGGGTTCAAGGAGTTGACAACACTCACTGCTTTCATGGCAGATTGCGAGGGAATCGAGATGGGATGGATACCGTCATCCCCAGATATTAAGGAATATAAAAATGCTGTCATAATCAATGTCAGCCAAAATGCATGTAGACCAAAAATAGGCCACTTTTTGACCCCTTCTTTTTCTTTCATTTTCCGGACCACTCTACGTGGACTTTTCTGTTTTGCGAAAAAAAACAGTGAAACGGGGAATTTATTGACTGCTTTGACCACATATATTTTAAGACCATTTAAGGTTTATTAAGACCATTGCCTACGCAGAATCACCACTCACCACTGCGTAGAATTCCGTAGCCAAACCAAAACTTGTTATCCCCTTTGTTTAACGTTCGCTTGGATAATGGGAAACCACTAATTACAAACGATGTTTTCGAGCGCAATCTTTTTATTTCACCAGCATAATATTGAATCTTATCGACGATACTTTTCGTGGCTATTAATGTTTCGATAGATATCCTCCTCGGAACCACATCCTTTTTTTAAACGTGTTGCATACCTTCTAGGTGCCCCCTCTTAGGACTAATTCCCCACCACCATGACAATGGCCCCGAGGACACTGCGCTTATAAACTTCTTGAAGCCGATTACTACCTGAAACCATAAATATTTTTATTTCTTTCATGCCTTTGAAAGCCCTGCTCTTCTTTAGGGATTCATTTTCGTCTAAGACCACACTCTAAAATAAAATCATTAGCAATTTGAAGGGGTCGCGCTTTTTCTGGTTGCACAGAAAACTGATTCTCGACAAATCGCTTTTTTGTATAAATGGGATAAAAATACCTCTCTCTGTAGCACGGACACAAATTCGTATACAGAACTTGTGAGCGCGAGGCGAAAATCATTCATATTTCGAATTTATTCTAGCTAAAGCAGCGTCACAAAAGGTTAATTTCAAGACTCACGTATTACTCTAGTGGTTGACTTCCGAACTACGGCGTATTCACGGCTGTTTCAGCGTAAAACGTCCGTGAAATGTAAGTTAACTTTATCTATTACCAATTGAGAATATTGCTCAGGTATCTTTTTAACTTCGGCTTCATTACTGATGTTTGTATTTGACCTTTCAGAATCCGTAAGCCAACCTGGCGCTAATTCACCGCTGTCATGTGTCTTCGATTTGTGGGACATAATTCTGCACAAATCCGATGCTATCTCTGGCCTTAGCTGATATTTTTGGGCAATTATGCCCGAATTAGCTGTCTCTATCCCTCCATTCTATGAATTCTAAGCCTACGACAATGGAATGAATGAAACCCACTTGTCAGTAATAGAGGGAGTTGGTGGTCTAAAACTGCTGCTACGCCTGTTACCGCCTGCTCCTGTATTGATTGTTGTCATCATTGGATGACTGTATTCGTAGTAACCAATAAGAATTGTCCGTAGTATTCTGTAAGATGGCCGCCTTGCCGTCTCCGAATCAAGTAAGAGTATACCAATTTCTTTCAAATTTTCTTTTTATGCCTGTATAACCTGTCCTGATATTTTGTTATATTACCATTTAAATTGTGATTTTTTGCCACTCATGATAAAATTGGCGTAAATTCTGCATGTCATAGAATGTGTCAATTTGTGTGTAAATTTCATGCTCGTAACGGTCAAGAAGGAGCATAGGTGGGCGCTTTCATTGATTTAATACGTAGGTTATGGATGAAGTTCATTAATAATTTAGTAATACAGCTTGCTGTTTTATGGCTTTGGGTTTGAATTGACTTCTTATTGACGAATGACACTCTTTCCTGGAATATTTACTATTTAGTCAGCCCTGCCCACTTTAGTCGGTATGATCTGTATTTTAAAAATTTGTCTCTTCTACGAGCATATTAGTTTTGGGTTCAATTAATTAAAACTTCCGCTATTATATACTGTAAACTTATGCTGATATATTGTTATTCTAGGTGGCTGGGAGCCACATCAGGATATATGAAGCATATTATAACATCGTAAGTATGCCTTGGTTATTGACTCGTTGTAGAGTTTCCTGCTGTAACTATTTTTTTCATAATGACTTGCATTATTTGTTCCTATGTATACTCTTTACCTTAACTCCTCGAATGAAGAGTGGAGGCCGTGCAGTTAGCAGAATAATGTACGATTAGCTTCGAAGTGTTTCTGTCATTAGCATTAATATTTTTATTTTATTATGATAAAGGTGAACTATTACGAGAAAAAGGTTACTCCTCTGTATGGCGGCGGAGTTATTCCATCGTGGCATGAATAAATGGGATTTCTATTAATTAGTGCTTGTGTACATTGGATACTACCGTAGCTGTCAGTCATAAATTGAAAATTGTATACATATTTCGTGCTCGTATTACAGGTGGACCCTGGGGGTCGACTGGGGAGCGTTGGAGCATCAGATGCTGCTCGTTTCCTCAAGAGATCAGGCTTACCCGACGGCGTTCTTGGTCGAGTTTGGGACCTCTCGGACCCTACAGGAAAAGGTGCCCTTGATCGTGCAGGATTCTTTGTGGCTTTGAAACTTGTTTCATTGGCACAGAATGGAAGAGAAGTTGCTATGTCAGGAATAATGGCTGATGCACCTCCTCCCAAAATGGTGAGAAAGCTATATCTCAGCATTGTGAATACTTTAGAGATGACTTGCGACAAATCTTGTGTGATGGATTGATTTGATGTGTAGTGTTTGTTGAGGTTTGAAGACTTGACACCAGTGGTTTTGTTGTTGATTTGAAGATTTTGTTGTGACATTCAGAATGTCATATTTAGTGTAAGAATTGATTTTGCCTATTAATAATAAGTCCATCTAACTGTTGTGAGGTATTTTAGTTAACCAGCATATATATACTTGGGCTAGAAAATTATCGAATTAGATTCAAGATATTAAGAAATGAGAGGATAGGAGCTCACAGTAATGGGTGTATAAATGTCAGACTTCTTTTGAAGTTGTTGTAAATTGTGCTGTCCTTTATTTTTCACTGTGATAAAGTTTGCAAAAGTCTGGCTCTTTACTTACTTGGTATGCCTAAATGGGCACATTGGCTCATAACTTGCTAATTTTGTCTATGTGGGCCTCCATTTTGATCAATAAAGAAGATTTTGTAACTGAAAGCGCAAACTTTATGGAAGGTTACAAAGTGTCATCGTTAATGTAGTTGGAATACTTTTCTTCTGCTGAGTTACTCCATTTAGTTAGATAAAAACAGGTAGTTATAAGCATTTTAATATGGTAGTATTGCAGCTGTGAAAGTCACTTGGCATAGTTCAAAATTTGTATTCCATATTTACAAGAATCAATTATTGCCCACCTAATAATCTTTAGGGTAGATGTATTGTGCTGGTAATTTTCCAGATGAGATCATACTATCCATCCATTCACTATTTGAAATTGATAGCCATATTATTAAGTCAGAGATTTTTTTTATGTTTTCTTCTATCATCTCTGAATTTGGTCTTTATAACAGTTATGTTTGAATAAGAATTAATAACATCGCTGCATCAAGGTCCTGACGTACAGTATGCCCTTTGATTACCAAAGCTATCAATATTTTTGTATATTTGGATGCTGCTACTATATTTTGTAAGAAGGTGCTATAAACCCTGAGATACTAACTGGAAATCTCTGTTAAACAATTGAATTGGAATATTATTTAAAGTATTTTTGTAACTTATTGCTTGATTTTAAGAGAATTGACTACTGAATTTGTTATGATACCATGAGATTGCATTTAGAGGAAAGTTACCAAAAATACAGAAAATATATTTGGGTTAACATGGCATAGTGTTGGTGATAAGTGGTAATTCTTCTGCTGCAGTAATGGTTATAAAAAGTGATTTAATTGTCTTTTTGATATCTTTTTTGTCAATTCCTTAAATTACTAAGCTGGATATTGCTTTCAGGGAGATATTCCAGTCAGCATACCAAACAATATTATTCCGCCGTCAATTGCTACAACTGTGAATTCTGGAAGTGACTGGAGTATTAAGCCTGCTGAAAGGATAAAGTATGATCACCTGTTTGACTCTTTGCGACCTGTTAATGGACTGCTGCCTGGAAATAAGGTATGAAATGTCAGAATGAAAAATTTTAGAGAATCAATAACTCAATGAAACAATGCCTCTTTAAGTGTGGTTACTAGACTGTGAAATCATACTCTCTTACTTTTGTTCCATGTAGGAAGAGATAACTGAAAAATAATACACTTCGCACCTATTTTCCGAGAAATTGAAAAACAGAGTAATTTAACCATTAGAGCTTGAAACTCAATGTATAGTGGGTAGGGAGTAACATATTATAAATGAATTTGCATACCTCTCACTTCAATCAGTTCTGAATAGACTTCCATGGTGCAAGAATATTTCCAGTTACCTTCACGTACAAGTCAAGTTTTGTTCTCTCAGAGTTACTTCTTATTGATTTTATGGAAACCAATGGTAGAAAATTTGCTGTCAAGAAGTAAGTTGACTGGACTGGGATTTCGAGTGTGGTGATTTGCTGAAGGAATATTAACAACTATACAGCCAAGGCATCAGTTTTCAATTATTTTAATAGGAATTTGGATGGAGATCTTGCAAAGGGAGACCATGTACCTTGCTCCGCCTTTTTCAATGCTGTATTTTTTTATGGTATTCGGAAAGGCAAACAAATCTTGGAACTTTTCGTGGCTCCACTGAATGGGCCTTAGTTTGGCTGTAATTAATTTATTTTCATGCCGTGCTTTTAAAAAGCCTTACATAATTACAAAATAGCACATCTTCCCTCTGGTCGGGTAGTCAATGTAGTCGTTAGTGTCCTCGACTCCCACCTAGGGGGTCAGGGTTTGGGGCTCCGTCACGGCAGTATATTTTGTAGTCTTCATTTTGATCATGCAGCGACAAGTTAATAATTAATTTTAATTGCAGCAAGCATGGGCATGAGAGAAATTTTATATCATCATAATTGCGTTTAGGTATTTAAGCAGTGTCTTTTGAAACGTAGAGATATGAAGACACTTGCTTACAATACACTAGCGACCCTCCTAAAAAATTACCGAAAGATTAAAGAAAAGCAATAACAGTGGCTTTATTTTTTCTGATAAATGAAATTTGTAGGTGGTCTTATTATTATGCTGGATAGGGTATGGAAGATTTTGGGTAGCAGCAAGCACAAGATATATTTGGCGTAATTGTTGATTTTAAATAATTAACTTTTATTTCATACTATTTTTTAATTGAATTATTATTTTGGAATAGCTCTTTTATTATATGGGAACTTTGTAAGTAAACTCCCTTATGAGTAATGTGAATTACAAGTGTTCGAGAGGGATATAGCAGTTTATATTCGTTTTGTGTTCTCCTTTATTGAATCTGCATGCATATTATTGCTCACTGCAATCCTTAATGCTATGTCCTCTTGCACGACGTAGTTTTCATTTTTAATTTGAAAATAGTATGAAATAAAAGTTAATTATTTAAAATCAACAATTACGCCAAATATATCTTGTGCTTGCTGCTACCCAAAATCTTCCATACCCTATCCAGCATAATAATAAGACCACCTACAAATTTCATTTATCAGAAAAAATAAAGCCACTGTTATTGCTTTTCTTTAATCTTTTGGTAATTTTTTAGGAGGGTCGCTAGTGTATTGTAAGCAAGTGTCTTCATATCTCTACGTTTCAAAAGACACTGCTTAAATACCTTTGGAAGTTGATCGGTACAAGCAATACAAAAAATTTAAATTTTAGCGCACACCAACCCTTTCTAGTGTAGTCTTCATATCCCCTTATTCGAGATGACACTGCTGAAATACTGAGCCATGCTGCTAAAGCCATTATGATGATTAAAAAATCCTCCCCTGCCTATACTTGCTGAAAATAAAATCAATTAATAACTTGCTAACGTATGATCAAAATGATATACAAGCAATCAACCAACTACAAAATATACTGCTGGGTCAGAGCCCTGAACCCTGGCCCCCTAGGTGGGAGTGGACAATGCTTACCACTGCACGCGCTAACCGATCTGTAGGAGGATGGGCTATTGTGTAATGATAGAAGGCTTGTTAAAAGTACTGCATGTAAATTAATTAATTACAACCAAACTAAGGCCCATTCCATGGAACCACTACCAGTTCCAAGATAAGTTCGCCATTCCAAATGCCATAAAAAAAGGGCATTGAAAAAGACAGCAAGTTTCGTGGTCTCCCCTTGTTAGTGGTGTAACTGTTACCTTACCTAACTGGGAAATCCTGGACAAGTTGAATGATTATATGCTGCTATGTTGTTCCTTTGGTGCTTTATTTTAAAACCTGTGACTAGAATTCATTCGAAGTAGTTGTCACTGCTGTGATTTATTTATATATTATTTGCTGTAAATAGGGGGATGGGTAGCCTTGATGAGGTTGGCTGAATGAAGTTAAAGATAAAAGAATTTGTACTTGTGTATCTTCCAGTGAAGTGTGAAATTAAAAATACTGCATCATAGCTTAATGGCACATTGAATGTGGTATAATCAATTCAAATTCTTTGGATGTGACAAAAGTTACATTCAGTATTTCTTCTTTTGCTTAATATTTTTTATTTCAATATTGTTTTCTCGAGAAGGGTTTATGTGCCTTAAATCATATTCGTCTAAATCTACCCACATCCTGGATATTAATTTTTTGGTGTTCCTTGTGTAGGTTAAAGGTGTTATGCTGAATTCTAAGTTACCATTTGATACATTAGGCAAAATATGGGATTTGGCGGACATGGACAAAGATGGAATGCTAGACAGACATGAGTTCACTGTGGTAAGTATTTATTTTCTCAATTCAAGATCATTTCTTATTAGTCTGGCATACTAAGAAATGTGCATCACCAAGTCACAGATGGTAATTACATTGCAATCCAACTGCATTTTCCTTGAATATTGATAAGTAGTTAATTAATATTTGCTCATCATCTTAGAAAATCATAAGGATGAGAGATTATTTTGCTTGGCACTTCCAGCAGTATCACTTTTTTTCTGCTGTGCTTATTCATGAATAATATTCTCAAATACATAGTTGAAATGATCTAAGAACGATTTTCAGCTGTTAGAAATAATGGAGAATTTACTGTTTCTATATAATCTGGTCAAAAATCAGTATGACAACTCCAATAAAATGGGGGACATCACATTTATGTTTCATGGCCTCTTTATGTGGCTGAGGCTATCGGTTCCTTTTTTGAGGTGGCTCATTTCTATTCAACTCCTTGATGTCCTCAAAAACTCCTCTCTGCTAAAAACAGTCAGCCTATCCTCCACCCAATTTATAAACGGTGGAGTAACAACAAAAAACTTAAGCTATTTAAACTTGAAGTTGTGTCCTATTTTGGAGAAAATAAGTATATTTCAAAGAAAAGTATTCATAGTTCATAAATTGTAAATACCGTATTTCTCCTAATATAGTCCCCCCCCCCTAATTTTGAGGCTTCAGTTTCGGGAAAAATATGAAAAATGCATTTGAAAATAGTCCCCACTTTACTTTTACTATGGGCAGTTTTGGAAAAAAAGGGGGTATTATATCCAGATAAATACGGTATACATTTGCAGATATATTTATTAGAAACAGTAGATTCTCTCTTTTAAAGGCACAGCATTACATTACCTCCTGATCCTCTTGCTGTTTCCTCATTATATCACCAAGCTATCGTGGAATTTTGATAAGCCTCAGTCTTGTTTCTTTGATGGATTTCTTGGAATATATATATGATAACTTGGAAGCTGTGTGGTAAAGGCAATCTTATTTCAAACTTACTAAAGTGGGAAAGACCATGTATTCTGTAAAAAATTTAAAAACCACAGTGATGCAGTAGACATTGGTTCCATATTCAATCTTCAGGGAAAGTTCCTGGTGCTGAATCATGAGTTTATCCAGTGGACTAATGGTTCACATTGTATATTTTGTCAGTAAATGATTGATGGGGATCTCAGATGTTATGAATACTTACCGTATTATTAAACCCCGTAAATATGAAATTCTGGTTTAAGTTAATGCCCATATCAGATGCCTTTATGCTTGAGATGTCCATCAGGTGAGAAATCATGTAATGGGCACCTTATGAGATGCCGATGGATTATCATGGGTCAGGGCTTGCTCTATGAAGACTTTTGCTCCCTACAGCCCTAATCCATTTCACTTGTTGTTCATTCATTGTGTATGGACATATATGTGATATCTATGACTTGCATTCTTGATTTTTATAAATTACACATCATTCTTGTTTTTTGCTAAACTACCCCTCCCTTCTCTTCAAATTTAAGTTTTCTAAGGCTGTCTGGCCATTTCAGAAATGTATGAAATAACAGTATCATTAGACTTTGAAATGGATATTATCTATTTTATTTATATATTATTGTACCATTTTTAAGGGTGTGGGGATTAGTAAATTTCTGTGTTGTCTATCAGGTTTTGTCACTTGGTGTACTTATCTTGAGAATTTCATATCCTTGTTTATAGGCTATGCACCTTGTATACAAAGCACTGGATAAGCACAGTATACCAAATGTATTACCCCCTGAGCTGGCTCCTCCAAAAAAAGTGGATGTGCTTTCTCATAACAATAATAATCACCTGGTGATGGGTTTAGATGGGACCAAACCAGCAGTCATCAATCCTCCAAAACAGCCCGTAGTCACCTCTTCTAATGCAATGGTATGGCATTTCTCTACTTTCACTCAATCCTCATAAAGTAAATGTGTAGCTCATTCTTTGATATTTTTACTCATTTCTGTAGTTACTATTTTTCTGACTTAAAGAACCTGCTTTCTTCTTCAAGAGAATCTTTTAAATATCATTATCTATCTTGTACTTGAAATTCTAAGATCAAATTTTACATTGAGACTGCTCCCCCAACCATGAACATTTAATGGGGAGGTTTTTATTAACGATTTGTCATTGATATGATAAATTACGTAGAAAAATGGAACTTTTTGCTATTTTACGTAGAATAATTGCTTACTGAAATATTATATTCATTCTTGGAGTGTAAGATGTACATTTGTCATATTGTTGTCCTGGTGTATGATGCTTATTAAGTCATAGCTTGCAATGGTTTGCTTAAATCAATTCAGTTCATTAAGTGGCAGAGTTGACTGATGATTTATCATTGGATTGAAGAATGGCCCTGTCATAAAGCAGCAGTGAAGTCTTAGCTAAACCTTGTCTCATTATGTTTCTTAGATTTATAATAAATTGCCATATATGTCCACTGCCCCATTAATGCTCTCCAATGCACTGTTCTGTATTTGTAATCTTAAAAATGTCACCACTCATATTAACCTTGTAACTGAATATGTCAGAAGTGATGTAGTACCTTGTTCTTGCATTAAGATCCAGTATGAATTTTAAGTCTGAATTTTTTCGATAATGGTAATTATTGAAGATAAAAAAATACAGTGGAGCCTGTTTATAGGGGAGATGAAGGGGCAGACGAGGTATTTTACTGCAGTAAATTCTCGATCATCCAGGCTAATGATGAAGAGAAATGGCAGGAATAATTCGAAGTCGCGAATAATCCAAGCTTTCACTTCTACTTCCTATAATGTTCATAATTTATGTATATCAAACAATACATTATCATTTATGCACGTAGTCTGTTATTTTACATTGCTTCAAGGACTCATTGGGAGCTTTCATCAGCTCACTGCAGGCATTTTTAGTGGCAATAATATAATTTTACTCATATTCCCACTGCTCTATATACTCCAGCAAACTGTTTAAGCTAGTGAGCGCTTGGCTGTGACTCATGCGATCACTACTCCCTTCACCTCGTCTTCCACGTTCCCTATTGCCTTCACTTATCACTTCCTTTTCCGTTTGGCCTTGACTGGTTGTGGCTACCATTCATGCCTGAGTGTGACAAAAATCTCCAGTTCCCTTGGGCTTCTACTGCATGCATGGCTACACGAAACTACAAATGTTCCTATCTTTTTTGAATTCTTTGGACCGCAATTTGAATTTCACTTACCAAATAGAAGATAATAACTCTCTCTACTTCCTTGATCTTAAAGTCACTAAGGTCAATAATCACCTCAAGTTCTCAATTTTTCGGAAAAAACTCCTATACAGACCAAGTGATCCACGCCTGTTCAAGACATTGTTTCTCTCAGAAGTTATCAGCCTTTCACAGCATGTTACATAGGTTGCTGCATATTCCGATGTCCCCTACCAATTTCAAGAAGGAATGAAACTCAATTAAAGTAATTGCTAAAAATAGCGGCTACAACGAACAGCTCATTGATAGTTTATATCAGAAACAATTAAAAAAATAAACAGTGGGAGAAATTTATGGATCCCAAATGCAACAAGAATCCACGGCCAAGTGGTGTAGAATCCTTTACGTAAAGGACATCGGGCCAAAGATTAACTAAAAGGTGCATAAGGATAAAATTAAGATGCTTTTTACAATAAATCCAACCTCAGGAACATTCTTTCCCTCCCAAAAGATCCCATCCCAAGAGAAGAAAGGAGTGGGGTTTAGGTGAAAATGTGAATGCAACGTGTATGTTGGGCAAATGTGACGACAATTTCAAGAACGGGTGAAAGAACACCAAGCCTGCATGAGAAATAAAAAGACTACTTCACAATTTGCAAAAAATTTGTTAGATAACAGTCATCAAAGTGATTTTGTATTTGAAGTGCTTCATTTTGAACCTTGTAGGACCTAGATTAGATGCTTTGGAACAGATGGAAATTTTGCAGCATGTACGTTCCAATGACAACATTGTAAACGACTTTTTGTATGACTCCCACTCCCCTCTTTTAAGCCTCCCACTCCTAAATTCCTGGGCTAATGACATGATGAACCCTGTGGCCTCTCTTTCACCTGAACCCTCCACCTGCCATACCCTCCCTAAGGGAGCCTCCTCCCCCTAACTTCTTTCTAGCGTATGACCAAGTTCTTTCCCCCTCCTTCATCTCTGTTGACCTATCCGTTCAACCTAGTTATCTTCGTCCCTCCCCCTCCTAGCCTGGTATAAAAGGATGTGATGGACCTCTGTAGAGTTCACCTGATGATGACGTCTAACGTTGAAACCGTGGTCGTGTAAATGTGTGAATAAACATTCATGTGAAAGCACAAAGTTCTTCTTTTTAATTTTCAATAATGAATCGCTTTCACAAAGTTATGCCTCAAACAGCCAAAGGAATCATCGCAAAAAAAACATACCTTGCCAAAATTCCTTGTCCCTTCAATCTCCCATACTTTTACTCGCTCTGCGGAATAGCTTCAGAGTATGATGTGTGCGATTAAATTACGTACAAATGACCAACTAGATTCGCTCCAAGAGCTTATTCATAAGTTTATAAACCTATGCAAGGCATCGTGTGTTATCCTGCATAATGTAGCTCTGCATTACAATCGTGCGTTAATTCACGATTGTGACGAACTGATCTAGCTGAACATGGATGGAACTGAATAAAATACACTGTCTCCGGTAAAGAAGAACAGGCGAAGTGCTGAATAGCTATTGACTTTACAACGGATTTAATTGACACTTTGTCATGCAAGTTCCTTTATGCCACATTGCGTCACAAATGCACCAAATCCTAAGGTGCCAAATTTGAAATTTTGGACATGCTTGAATTTTTCAAATGTTCGTATCTCTAAAAGTTCGTAAATCAAATGTTCGTAAGAAGTGGACATACTGAACATAATTTATGAGCGGTAATGAGTGGGTCACCATGATTCAACAGGAATGAAGCTTATTATATTATGTTGTGTGAATACTGAAGTATCTTCTACTGAAGAAAGAACTACAATTGGTGCTCTTGGGCACAGTGTACGAGGAAGATAATCCGCAACATGGATAATTGGAGTTTACTGTATTCAAAAACGTATCATTTGATTTCCCCTTATAAATTGACAGAGGCTGGTAGTAGCCTAAGTCATCACCCCAGGAAAGAGGTTTAGTGGTTGATGGCAGAGTTTGGGCTAGTTTGAATGCTTGTTGTTATTTACCTATAGAAATCAATAAGTTTTCACTTACTGCAGATATTGGAAACTACTGTTGAGATAAAATGTAACTACTGTTGAGATAAAATGTAACTACTGTTGAGAAGTTGGAGTTATGTATCAGAATAGCAATTCCTTAAACACAAAAAACTTTGCTAAAAGTGGGTTTCCACGACATGACCATTCTTTGAAAGCAGGTTTTATAGCATGGGAGAAAGGCCTTTTTTAATGGGGAATGGCTGCAACTTTGTTAAAAGCGGACTCCACTGTTCAATTGATATGCTGTCATTTCTTAAAGATTCTGGCATGTTCAGATAAAGGAATTGAATCGAGAAATGAACTTCTAAAGAGTGATTTTTGTGTCAGCATTTATTAAATGAAATCTCTGATCAGATAGTTTCTCCTGATAAACTTCGGGATGCTCCTTGTTTGCCGCTTAAAATAACATGCTGAGGGGTTACGATGTTTTCAAGCCAAATGAATGTACGTTCAGCATAGTAATCCATTTTATCCTTTGGTGCGACACTAATTATTATCACTCTCTGTCACCTTTTCAGAAAAAATGTTGCAAATTACTTATGCTCTAGAAATTGCCTTTGAGTGAACTTTTTCACCCATTAAATTTGTTACAAGCCCTGCTTGTACATAAAAAACCTAAGGTGCTCAGTGGTACTTAATTAGCTATTTAGGCCAGAAGGTGATGGTTTAGTAAGTCATTTCGTAATATTTAGGAGCAGGATTATTTCTTCCATCATAGAAAACAATATTTATTAATTTATATTTCGTAACTCTTCATAAATATATTCATTGTATGCAAATTGCATTGATTGAGAAATCCTTATCATAAATAACAGCAAATTTAAGCTCGTTTGAAAAATCTCAGAACAGTAGCAGTGTGACACCTGTATATGCAATGTCTTACATTTTTTAAGCTACGTTACTCTGTGAGAATCATAAATTTTTCATTGCCTGAACGTATTACAGCATTTAAGGAACATCAAGCTCTGATAAATATTTTAAAAATGTTGTTTTGAAAGTAGTTGGTTGTGACAAATGTTAGATACTCTGCTAATGCAAAGACTGGCTGTTTTTGTGGCGAATAAAATTTTGTGTTTGAGCTGCTTAAAACAAGTTCTTGTGTGCATTTTTTACTCTTGCTTAGACTATAACCAATTTTATCTAACAATCATTTCATTTGTAGTCCATTTCATCTTATATTCCTTCTTTCATCTTCTCTTTGATCCCTGTCATTCTAACCTAAAAGATCATATCAGTTTCTTTTCATTGTCATAGCCATATTTTAAGTGGTCCTACTGTTTTTTTATTGAAATGGAAAGTTAGGGTTAGGTTTAGAGCTGCAGATTGGGAGGATATGGTGGGGCTACTGACACCCTGTAATTTTTGTAAAATTTGAAAAGACTGCAATCATTAAGGTGGCTGTTCAATGATTTTTTTAAATTTCATCAGCTTAGAAAGCATTGTTTTTAAATAATTGATGAATATCAAAAAGACACTTGTCTAGTTGATTATCAGACTTGAGACACATAAGAGCTGAGAGGTATTGCATGCTAAATGGGTGCTACAGAAATTATGGCCTTAATTCACTCCTTATTCTTTCTAAATAAGCTTTAAATCATGGAGTATATTACTTGTATTAGTATATATTTTAGTCAATCTCAGAACTGTGGTTTTCTGTCATTGTTGAGGAACTTTTCTAGTCAGTAGGTAGATTAAATGCATGCTAAGCTACATTTTTACGTGTAAACTATAGTCTAATTTGTGATTTGAAGTGAATATTTATGACTTGTACTAATGTGGAACATAAAAGTATAGTGTCATCCATGCAAGGTATTAATTAATGTTTTTATGAAACTGTCAGCCTTCTGCAGCTCCGGTTGCTCCTGTCTTACCTTTGGTTACTCCAAGTGTGCCGAATTGGGTCGTCACTGGAGAAGAAAAGGCTAAATTTGATGTCCTCTTCCGACAGACTGATATAGACAGGGATGGTTTTGTGTCAGGAGCTGAAATTCGAGATGTGTTCCTTCGCTACAATGTTCCACAACCAGTATTGGCTCATATATGGTAGGTAAATTCTTCAATTATTTTATTCATATTATATTATTCAATTATTTTATCTACATTTATTTTGCAATTACATTTTGGGGAAATAATTATTTGTTGCATTGAAAAATTTTCTTAACCCTTAACCCAGGACGATGACTAAGTCCGCCATCGTCCGATCGAAACGTTGGGACTTGTGACCCAAATCTAAACCTGGTGGAAAACCTTAGAACTATTCCTGCAGAGTATGCACCAGGAAAAACTTAAATTCTATATTCTATCATCCCACTACCTCATATCTTTTGTATTTCAACTCCAATGCTTTATGAATAGCTGTGTTCATCCATAATGTTAAAGCTTACCATCAATGGTTCACACACACTATCATATATATTGGTTAAACATGAAAATTTACTCATTTTTGAAAAAGCCTTTTATATTAATCATGGATGGTTCGATTCCCAAATTTTAGCTATCCCAATTCCTGTTCCGGGTCTGACATTCCGGTTCCGAGTCTATCAGTATTGATCCTGTCAATTCTGATGCCATAGGCTGCAAGAAAATATCACTTAATTCCTGGCAACAAGACAACTACGTAAAAAATTATTACTCTGTGAAAGAATCAGTTAACAAAAGCATCACTCATATCATCACCATGTAATTTATATTTAATTGCTAAATTTCAGAATCAAACTTGTGTATCTTTAACGTCACTACAGGACTATGGCATGGAAGAAACCGTCATTACACTGATTCGAATGTTTTGTTTTTACGATTACGTGGTACAGAAAAGTCTAATGACAGTTAGAAGCACGGTCATATGTAAATTTTTGGTTTGAAGTGTTACTGCAGCGTTCCCACTCAACGTGAAAACCTTCAAACTGTGAATAAGCCGTGAATTTCGTCTACCGTGAAAAAACCTGGAGAAAGCCGTGAATTTCGTCATTATACCTTTAAAAAATCTCTCAAAATTGATTTTAGAACGACGATTGACAGATCAAAAGAAAAATCGAAATGTCCATCATATTTCAACGTCAGTCATGCGCAGACACTGTCCACGAATTTACCTGCACACGTATATTCGAAGCGCAATTATTGGTCTGCGTAGTCATGATGAATCATTGACCTTTAGCCTGTACCAAAGGCTGGTAACCAAAGTATTCATTAACCCTGGCGAAAATTCAGACACTTCTTAATTTTCCTGGTACCCGGGTCCCTCCATTTTCCCACTGACAACCTTTAGCGAGAGCTGAATTTTGCAGACGATATGTGACATCAGGAGAGATAGCACGTTCATTGCTGCGTTTGCAATCACGGCCTCCGTCGCGTTTGTTAAATTTTTAGTTAACGTGCGGCCGATGACCGTTATGCGATCAATATTTCTGCCTAAAATTGTTCATCTAAAAACCGTGAATTTGACAACATCTAAACCGTGAAAACCTGGAAAAAACTGTGAATTTTATATTTTAGCTTGAGTGGGAACCATGTACTGGAATCGGAATCGATATTTTGCCTTAGTGAATACTCATTTTTGATTCCAATTCTTTTCATGGAATCGAGGAATCGAATCGACCCATCACTAAAATTGATACATTTCATGATTTTTTGGATTAGTGATTATATTCATCAACAGTGTTAAATGGATTTATCCATTCATTCTTACCATTTTCTCATTGCAGGAGCTTGTGTGACACAAAGCAATTAGGGAAATTGAACTGTGAACAGTTTGCCTTAGCCATGTGGTTGATTGGACGGAAGCTGCAAGGTATAGATCCTCCTACAGCACTCACACCAGAGATGGTTCCACCCACCATGAGACCCAAGCCAGCTGGCCTTAATTCTAGTGCCCCTACTGTAGCAGCACCAGGAGTAGCGGTGAGTGTTACCATCTTATCAATTCACTTTGTAGCCACGAATATG
Source organism: Ischnura elegans (assembly GCF_921293095.1). Classification (NCBI taxonomy): domain Eukaryota; kingdom Metazoa; phylum Arthropoda; class Insecta; order Odonata; family Coenagrionidae; genus Ischnura; species Ischnura elegans. Next base: position 93,622,422 of record NC_060249.1, read on the forward strand.
CTTTTAGATTGCAGTTGTTGCATGCAAAATCCACCAACAACATCTCTGAACTGTGTGCTGCCTTCAGAATGAAAGTGAAATGGAGGAGCCAGAAATAAATGCAATAACAATCCCGATTCTGCAGACGTATTAGTCTGGAATACATTTGTTTCATACGAGGGAAATAATCAGCAAGATTAGAGACAGCAAGGGTTGTTTTTATCCTGTTTTGTCCAACAGTTACGGATTAGGCTGATGAATTTAATGCCATTTGTACGCATAGAGGGTTAGCATAAAACCTTCGTGAAAAGCTAATATTTGTTGGGGAAATTTCAGATTGTACCTCTCTTTGAAGACCAAGTAAGTGGAATCATTTCAATACATTAAATAGACTACTTGCGAAATTTTAAATTTGAATCCCATACTCCTAGACATAATACTAGCACAAGTACATTTTAAAAATCTATGACCTGGAATTTTGTGTGGATCCAAGTTTTCGTAAGTGGTAACCATGATTTATATTAGATAGATAAGGATACCCAATAAATGGGGTAGATCCTAAATTGCAATTCATTGGAAGAATTTCATTGATTTAAGAAAAATATCTTAAGTTATGAGAAAAAAAATTATCCTCCTGAGGCATTTCTTTCCTAATTTAATTGAGAAAACATCTTCGTTGCTGCCCGTTTCTCTTGTGGTGGTAAATGTCATGAGAGATCTGGTCAAATATACTCACCCGGAATAATATTTCAGTGAGGGAAGGAATTAGTCACAAGAGTAAATAACAATAAGGTGGCTGATGACAATTCTCTAATGTATTCGTAATGTAATGTAGGTTTTACATGATAAGATTTATATTGTTATTCTTGTGAAATTGACTTTATTAGCGCTCTCATTTCCTACTCTGTGGGTTATTCCATGTATGCCTTTCACTGCTGTGGGATTCCTTCATTATTGCCTTCCTTCTGGATTTCATTGAATTAACTTATTAGTCTCACAGATTGTAACTTTTGACTATGGCAAAGTTCCTTGCTCAAAGTACAATAATAAAATACTTGATTGAGCCAATATTTTAATTTTAAAATTAAATATACATGATTGGTGTAATGAACAAAAGTACATATTTCATATATATTTACAGGTAGTAGGACGGTGATCATAGCAAACCTAGAAAATTGAAATATTTTAATTTTTTTAACATGGTAATGATGCATAGTAAAAACTTGTTTTTTTATTGGGAGAAGTATTTGTGCTGAGACATTTGTTGAAAAACTTGCTGATCCAAATAATGTATGCCTGTAGGTGAAGGTTGCTTGACACCATACCTATTTCAGACCGTATGTCATACTTGGATGACCTTGTTGGTGTGTAGAAGTATTGGATTTATTTTACTGCATTAGTTTTCTGATCTTTATGTGCAAGACTGTTCATCATGACTTTCATAAATATATATGCTATGACTCCAAAAATTGAAGCCATTATAATCAGTGCTAAGTGGTGGTTGAATGTAAATCTCACTCTTTTTGATACGTGTACTTTCATAGTTGCAATTAGGTGATCATCATGCCAGCAGCTTTTATAAAGGAAAAACAAATAATTAGTTTCCCTACTCTTTAAAGTATTAATGACTCATATTTTGTTAGAAGGCAAGTTACATGCTTATAATACTGTACCATCTTACCTGTAAATGTTAGCATCCCGTAACTTAAGTGATTTAATGTGAAAATGATCTCTCACATCAATGAAGAGTCTGCCTTTTGACTTGGATTTTATCTCAACTGCACGTACTGTGAAATTCCCAATTTTCCATAGAGTAGATGGTTCATCAATGGACACACTATATAAATAGATTTCGAATTACTGGTGCATCAATTAACTTCTTATTCAAATTCTGATTAAGAGTTCAAATACATATTTATTTTCTCCTCAGATTTTTTTATAGCATATAAAGAAGGAATTTTATGTATTCATGTTAGTTCAGGGTGATACATACGTATATCAATAATAGAATATACAAGGGGGGACCCAAAAATAAACAGACAAAAATTTTAAAATATTCAGATTTTATTTTTTGGTGTTAAAAACGTTTTTCTCCTTCGAAATACTCCCCATTAACACTGATAAATTGATTCTAATGTTTATTTTCCACGGTGCGAAATACCATTGGTATTGGTCTTTTCCGATGCCTTGCCGTGCTGCCTTAGATTCCATTTTCACCTCCAGAATGGCATCAAAACGTTTCCCTTTCATCTTATCATCTGGGTCAACAAAAAGATATCGCAATGAGCGAGATCTGGTGAATAGGGTGGGTAAGGAATCGGTGTCTTACGGTTTTTTGCCAAAAACTGTTCAATCGGGATTCAACAAGCAGGGGATAACTTTTCCCACACTTCGTCTCATTTGTAAATCTTCAGCTAAAATGCACTGCACAGAACTCCACGAAAGACCAGATTACTCGAGAGACCTCATCAATAGTATGCCTCCTATTGTCGTACACGTCTAATGGAAAAAATTCGTGCCCAGGGCCACCAATATTTTCCACGTTTTCATTTGCTCTGGACGTAGAAGGCCAATCCGGGCATTGAATGTCTTCGATCGTTATGTTACCATGTTTGGATCGTGAATACCACTCATACATTAAGTTCTTTTCAAGGCTTGTTTTGTGTGTTCCATGCAAGCTGTAGACAACACATCAACCATATCCTATGCACTTTTACCAAGTAGATAACAAAATTTCAAGGTTGCATGCTGCTCTCGAATATCAGCCAATTCCAAAATCGAAGATGTCTGAAAACTCTTTAAACAAAAGCTGTCACAGGGGTTCGCTACTACCATCTAAAGCCATGCTGTTTAGCATACTGACTCAAAAAGCATGAATTAACACTCATGTAGTGGGAGAATCCCAAACTAAAAGAGTGATGCACACAGTGATTTCCGTCCAATTACCTATAAAATTATTTCTAAATTTATTTTGCTTCCTCCCCATATATTACAACAGAATAAGCTTTCTGGGTAACTTAGTGCTCTGAAAATCTATCCCGGCAATCTATTTGGGGAAAAACGAAAATGTATGGCCACTTTTTGGTGCTTGAGCAAATTCAAATGGATGCATTTTCTTTTGTGATCATATTCTGGTCTTCGTAAACTTGTGCAATTACATTCAATTGATCAGCAAATCAACCTACATCTCTCACAGCAGTCATCTCTACATGTTCATGGCATGAGTGAAGAAAAAATTGTGTACTTAGTCTATTCACTTTATGTCTGGGGGTGAGCTTTCGTGAGAGCTCGGACATTCTTGGATGGCTTCACAGATAGGGGAGGGGTAGTACTGAGAGAGAGAGAGGAGGAGCAAACATAATGTTGCCAAATGTACATAGCCGCTCTACTTTGTCACTGAAAACATGTGAGTCATAGGTGGCTACAGGTATTTTGGCCCAGGCACAAGACAATATAGGTACCTACTCATTTGGAAGCCATTGGGGATAATCCTTTCGCATATGCCCATTACATTGTCAGCTTCTGCGCTGAATGGGGTACTGTTGGTGGAAGGCATACTTAGTCACATACAAGGAAAATGCGTGAGGTTTGGCAACACTGCTCCACAAGCTGATTCACGATATTCACTCGGCGAAGGTCTGAGAGCGACTCACTGAGGCCACACCTACTGTTTGCTGATTGGCAAAGGCAAAGTCACATGTCGAGAAACTTTCCCTCCCCTCATCTCCACTTGCTAAGGCCACACCAGCTCACCCTCAGAGATAAAATGAATAGAGTTTAATGCATTTCAGGTGTCTTATTTTAGATTCATCACAGGTGTGGTGGTGTTGCTTCTGCAACACCAATGTGTCTCTCAGAAGTACTACCAAGTGGCCTCTTGTGAAATAGTGTTCTCTAGGTGTATGTCTCATGTTTAAGGATATTTCTATTAAATTTTTTCCTATCTAATTTTAGAAAAATATTGTTTCTTTGTTTCTAGATATATGTAGTAGGTATGTTATTCGCTTATGCACTTGAAATATTAAGAGCCAAAATTACTAACCTTGGGCATTTCAAGATTACTTCACTTCCATCATCCTGGAATATTACCATTCGTTTTACTGGTGGTGGCAATGGTGGTATGCTTTCCAATGAGTCGAAGAGTACTCTCTCTTTCAATTCATCGTTCATGTCTTTGGGACAACTGAGCTGAAATATTATGCTTATCAGGAAAAAACATGTGAGTGCAGCAAGAAATCGATGTATGCTTAATATTGGTGTGATTAATTCCACGCAGTGAATTCAGAGAGGTGAAATTAGACATACCCTGTTTTTGTCTCACTGTTATGTATGTAGTGCATTGCCTTACCATTTTGGCTGCATTATCCATCAAATAAAATACAATATGTATGAAATTTTAATCATTAATTGCCTATAGAAGGTATGTATGGCTTAAGTCATTTTTTTAACTTAGAAATATTTAAATGAGAATATTCTCATATTTCCTTTCCACTTTCTGATGACACTATGTGACAGTGGGGTAGCCAGGAATTTTGTTCTGGGGGAGTCCAAAATTAGGGGAAATTTTTTAGAAAAATAGGGTACTAACAAGGAGACATCGCCAAAGTGATGTTCGGGATCTGCATGCGGATGTTATTAACTGAAACTATTTAGGTAAGGTAGAAAAAGTGTCTTGGCATTCTTCCACATAGGCCCGGGTTCGAGAGATATTTGTATGTAAAAATTTCGCGCAGTATGACATCCCTTGAGTATTCTTTACATTTTTACCTACGGCCTGGGCAGCGTGGTCTAGGGCGCTAGTCCTCTTAACTGAAGCGGGTGTCCCGGGATCGAGTCCCAGTGTTGGCAAAATTTTTTCTCTCTTCTAATACTTGAAATCACGATTACATTTTATCCCCATTCGTTTTATTTAGTTACTTTGCCCTTTTTTAAATTTAATATCAATTTATGGATTTCAAACTAAACTCTGAATTACTCCAGGGATGTCATGCTGCACGAAATCTTTACAAGCAAATATCTCTCGAACCCGGGCCTATGTGGAAGAAAGCCGTGAATTTTTTTCTACCTTACCTATATAGTTTCAGAAAATAACATCCACATACTGATCCTGAACATCACATTGGCGATGTCTCCTTGTAAGTAGAAGATTTTTAACTAATTTTAGCACTTTTCATAATAAAAAAATTCATTTGTCGAAGAAATCTTTTGTAAATTCATGATTTTTTAATACTTCGTTTTCTATCATTAAGCAAAGAAATAGTGTTTTGATATTTTGGGGGGGGGGGGGGGAGGGGTCCCCTCGACCTGGGCCTCCCTTCTGGCAACACCACTGCTATGTGAGTTGAGAATGAGCCAGTCTGGTGAGAAAAATACATTTGGTGAGAATTTGTGGGAGCTGGTGTACATTTATTTCTCCTTTTTTAAAAGAAAACCCTTAATGGAATTCAGTCGTCATGAGAATGTTCTGTTGGATCTGCTTACTAACCTTGCAGTATGCAGTCATAATTTCACTTGGTCGTACTTTTGAAATACTCCAATTTAAGGTTGATAGCAATGGTGAACGGCAAGGTAATCCTGTTTTGCCAAATAGTCTCAGTATTTCAATTATGTGATCACTTGTAATATTTGATTTAGTTTTTTTATTGTTTACCGTTGAATTTAGTGTGATATTAGATGAGCTGTCATTCATTGCTGGAAATCAAAATACATGCATTTACTGTTTGTCAAATATGTATTTGATGGTAAAGATGTAATAATTATGGATAGGTTTTACTCCAGAGACAAATTTTAATACATTGACCAGCTTATAAATATAAATCAAGAATAATACAGGGCCTAGCATAGACCCCTGGGGCACTCCTAGTTCAATGTCTTTGCCAGAAATGAATGGGACACTATTCTTTGGTAGCACTACGTGTTAGGACTGTTTACTCTGATATGAATTTATCCATATATGTGGGATGCCCCAAATGTGGTCGTTTTCCATCACTCAATAGAATTTGGTGGTCAACACGACCAAAGGCCTTAAAAAAATATAAAAATTTAATTCCTAAATTAAAAATTTTGTTATCCTGATCAGACAATATTTGGTTGACCATATGATATGTGGCATTGGTAGTTGACATAGAGTTTCTGAATCCATGTCGAGAGGCGGTCAGAAGGTGATTGGATTCAAGGTAAGAAGGTAATCAATTATGAAATACCTTTTTAAATATTTTTCCCAATTGATTCAAAAGGGAAATTTGCCAGTATGAGTTTATGTCCTGTTTAATTTCTTTGCCCTAATAGAGGGATTTAACTTTGGCAGTCTTCCAGGGGTCGGAATATTCCGAGTCTCAGTGTTTAGTGATTTGTTGATTTAGAATAATATGTAATTGGTTTTTAATTAAATAGGGTTGTTCACCATATTTTTTTTATTTAAGACATGGAAAGATCGTGCTTCAGAAGGAGCAATGACAATTATATTATGCTATTTTCTTCATTGTACACGTTTAGAGAAGGCTTTAAACAGTGACAAATTTTACGTTACGCCAAAAAGCCCTACTTCCATCTTGAATTGATGTGTGACGTCACAAGCCTGTAGATGCCCTACTGCAGTGTTGTTTAAGTGGCTCAGCAGGGTTATTCCACTTTTTTTAAAGATCTCCAGCGTCTGCCGCCAGATCATTGTTTAAAGAAAATCCAAATTTATCCTTTAATAAGAGTAATAATAAGCAAAATTACCCTTGCTTGTACATATTTATTGCTCATCATATCACAAATAGCACTACAACGCACACATTTCACGAGCTGTCTTTTTGATACTTATAATCAGAATATTCCGAATCAACTGATTCAATGAAAAACTTGGCTCTCAATAAATATGTAACACTAATAAAACATGACAATCGGTTTTCCAATCACTCTGCACACACTAAAGAATTTGCACTCCTTGAAGTTCGAAAGGATTCTCCACACCTCACTTCCCACTCATCACTAACGACTTAGAATCAGTTTACGTTATTTCACATTGACATTGCGAAGACAATGAAATGAATAGGCTGAAACAAATTATTAAACAAGCTAAACCAGTTATTGTAACATCAAAAAACTTCGAATTTCACTTTCACTCTTACCGTAACCAAAATATGACCAAAACAAAAACAAACAACAGCGCAACGAAATTCGTCAAATGTAAACACTGGCGAATGCTCAAAATGAATTGGCAATAGGTAATAAAGTCAAACAGAACTTAGAAGCGAACAAACGAATGAAAATTAATATGCGTTCGATGTATCCCTAAAGTACAACTAGCTCAAATATGAAACATATCCCCTTTGCAATAGTTAGATACCTTAGATCGAAATGTATAGGGTTGATTGAACCAGCATGGAAGAAATAAATAATTTCGTCGAAGATGTTACATTCACAACTCACTTCACTTGTCGCTTCACTCTTTACTTCATTGTCTATATGCAATCATTCACTTAGGGGTACATTAAGGGCACAAATTGTGTTCACTTGCACTAGAGGCACAATGAAAGTTCACTGCACGTAGTTTCCTAGCAAATGCAGCTATACAAAACTTTCAATTCCTGTCAACGCTACATACGTTGCCTGCCTAACTTGAAGAATGGATTTCATGTCGCCTTGATCCATCCGGAAGTTTCATACACAACATAGGCCATTTCAAAATAAGGAATAACCTTGGCAAATGTCCAGTCGGCATGCAGAGTGCTCAGCTTCGCATCGAGCGATCGAGAGTACAGGCCAGCCGTACAGGCTTGTTTCCTCATCACCTCTATTTCAAGATGGACGACCGTTTTTGGCGGCGTTGAAATTTTTCAAATTTTGATTGCTAATAATTGCATCATTACTTTTTCAACGCATCTGTTATTCATCCCAATCAAAATGAAATTACATCAGAAGTGATATACATTCGTTTTTTAAGACCGTTCTGATAGGCTTGAACAACCCTATTAAAGGATTTTTTATGATAGTGGTAGGTATACCATTTAAACTGCTGCTTTTTTATTAGGTTATTTATTAACGATGATTGTTAATTCTGGTTCAACACAAGTGAAAATATGTATTTTCACTTTTTGTGTATGGGGAATTACTGAAAGGTTAACTAGATTGGCTGTGGTTATTTCAATTAGTAGAAATCATTCCAGTTATCTACCATTTTTGTATAATCACTTCTTATGGCCAGGCCTGGCCTATTTCACCTTTGCGATGACTAGATTTTTTAAAATCGATCACGTGTCTTGTGGCTTAGTGTTCTGCTACGGCCGACTTTGTTGAGCACCCTAGTCAAATGTCCCATTTATGTTCTTCTAGCTGAGTTTTGAAGCTAGAGGCATCATGAAGGTGAAACATTTCAAATCTAGACTCATCTGTGAAACCATCAAGAGAAAGAAGAACAAAAATAATTTCTACAGAGACACTGAATTGAGAATCAGCAATACATGGAACCCAGTCATCCACAACATTTCTCCATCTTCACCCTCCTATCCTTACTCCTCTGCCACTCCACCCATCTCTTTCTCTTGAAATAAAAAGTCAGCACCACCATTCCCATGAAGAAGTGAACAGCAGTTGGTCCCAAAACGTCGGGGCAAAAAATCCTATATACCCCACAGACTTTTTAATCATCATGAGCACCGAAAGCTTTAATCAAGAAATACTATTCCTCTTAAGTGTTGAACAATCAAACTGATATAAAATATATTGATTCTTCTCTCTGTAGCACATTTTAAGTGGTTAAAATTCAGAATCCGAGAAAAAAAAGCCACACCCTAAAGGCTTGTTTACACGATACATTTACAGGTACAAGTTAATGTCTGTTTGCATGAATGATTTTTGTGGACAGGAACGGAAAATGTAGGAATGCATGAACCAAATTAGAACAGGTTCTATTTTCTGTGCATGCATTCGCACAAGTTGGGTGGTTACACGGTGCATTTTGGCGTTTATTCTGGCGTTCATTAATTTAGACGTCAACCGGTACATGTTAATGTACTGTGTTAACAGGCCTTAAGAGGCATGTCAGGTCTTTTCAAACTTACCATGTTCTTGGAGTTCCTCTGTGTTTAAGCTGGCTAGTGCAACTTTACATGCACCAAATCGTGCTCTCTTTCCTGCTTTGTAGCATTTACCAGGTTTCTTATTTATGGGTGCTGAGCAAGGGCTCCATGATTGCCAGTCTGTGTACACAGTTAGGCCGTTTTCTTCTTTTATTGTTTGTGGATGAGGACCTTTTGGGGCCGTCAATGGTTTGACCTGAAATCATTATAAAAAGTGTCATTTTGGTGAAGTTTATTTTAGTCAGTATGGTAGGAAAAACTTTTTCTACCATATTCGTAAATAATTTCCTCTAAACTGCTAATTTATGTAAATTTATAACTTTCAGCGGTTAAGTATGATAGCGAGCCATTAAATTGATTTAATTTTTTGTGGATTAAATAGTTAAAATGATTAAAGGTAAAAATTGGAGAAAATTTTTTCTAAAGCTGAACTTTAAACAGTTTATGCACATACTCCATAACAATAAAAAAAAAAATACATTTACGAAATTAACCCAACATGGAGTTCTTTAGTTCGAGATATTTTAAACCTAATTCATTCTTAGCAAATGTTATTATTTTACAGAAAAACTGAGAAAAATAATGAAATTCCCTCACAAGAGTAGTTGCTGTAGCTCGCACTATATGCATCGAGGCTGAGGTTTCAGGAAGACCTCTTTATGGCTCCAATTTAAATCCTATGCTTTGAAACTCAATACCTCGATAGCTTAATTTATAACTGTGGGAAGACTAGAGGAATGCTGGACAGATTGATTAAGGATAAAATAGTCGCAAAGAAAAAAGTACTCAACTTTAAGTATTTCGGGACTAGCCATGGTGATAACTTTTAGGCAATGCACAAATTCTGAAAAAAACCTCGGAGAAAAAAACCATTCGCCTTGACCGGGATTCGAACCTGAATCTCCTGATTGCCGGTTGAGTGCTTCAGCTAGTTAAGCTACCGAGGTGTCATTCTCCTCTTTGGATATTTGAGGACTATACCGGGCAAGGTGGCAAGACTACTGAGCACACCACCTTGTCTGGTATAGTCCTCAAATTTCCATAGAGGAGAATGACGCCTCATTAGCTTAACTGGCTAAAGCACTCAGCCGGAAATTGGGAGATCTGGATTCGAATCCCGGTCAAGGTGAATGATTTTTCTCTTTGGATTATTTTCACAAAAAAGAAGTACCCCGGAAGGCACATTTAGTGCCCCAGCGTAACTGCTTTTGGGTTAAGAGATCAGTTGTCATTTTCGTTTGATCAGGATGAATATGTACATTTTATTAAAGAAAATGAATTTACCTGAATGACTGGTTCATCGTCTCCAGCCACATGCAAGAAGTGCATAGCTCTTATGGATCCTCCATGGAAACATGCATACAGACCTGCATCACCATCAGACCCAGCTTGTAGGTCTACAATAGCTAGATCCCCATCATCTGGGTCTGTAATGTATTTTTCATCATACATGTCATTTCCAAGAGGAGGTGAATTTTCTGCGCTATCAATATCTTTCAACTTTCTCCAGGTAACACTTTCCATGTATGAGGCAGCTGGGGACAGACAGATCTCGCACTCTAGACTTGATTGAAAGTTTTAATAATTCAGTAGATGGATGGAAAATATAAGTTATAATGAAAAAAATCTTCCTCATTCTTCTTCCTCTCATAACTTGAAAATGAAAAAATGCAAAAGTTGCGCCCACTTTTCATAATCTAGTGATGTTTTTGAATTTCCGGTGCGTTAAGTTGTTCTAAGAGACTTAATCTCTGATGGAAATATTTGCTCATTTGATTGTTAATGACAATAATCCATGTGAGATGAATGTGCAAGGCTGAGAAGCAGCAGTTAGGTGGTGATCCACTTGGCAGGAGTCCGTTGCAGTGCTTAATTTTGGCCAGAATTTTCCAGCATCGCATTCTGCTTCCTCTCAGGAAAAATTGGGTCATGACAAAAATTTCATCTTTTTTTTATTACTTGGTAAAACATGATTCCTCATATTAACTTTTATCACAAGTTTGAAAAAAATCTGAAGTTTTAGGGGGTCTTGTGTTTGAAAATCGTGTGGATCAAATGTGTTGGTTTTTGTTCCAGCACCTAAAATTTTAGAAATTAGGTTTGGTCAGTGGCATTATGAACTACAGAAAAAGGTATTTCACCATGAATAGCCTGAGAAATAAGTAATGTTTCGAAATATGGAAAATTACTGGTCTCTTTATTTTGTAATCCCTATGGTAATGGGCAATAATAAATATATGGAGAACGAGACCATCGTGAAACTCATTCCTGATATCAGCCATCAATCACTCCTATAAGTTAAATACATTAAGTACCATGGAAGCATTATAGTACAGATGTCTAACTTTGTTTTCTGACTCACAATATTATGCTGAAGCATTTTATGCTGATCGAAAATGCTTAATGCATGAAATTATTATTACGGTAATAAAAATTAATTTGATCATAAACAACACGTGTAAGTCTTGAATATGTAGTTTTAATTTTCTGGCATATTGATTCAAAATTAGAATTCTGTTACTAATTACTAGTAGAACTTAGGAAATATAAAGTTTTACTTAAATTGTTAGTATTAAGATGAAATTAATTTTTACTCTTAGCATGTTCAGTTAATTTTTTGTAACATTCCGAACTTCACTCATCAATCATTTTTGAATTGATGATATTCTTCCATGATATCAGCCTTCTAACTTTAGTTGACCCATAAAAAATATTACCTTATTGCTTTCCCTTCCTCAATGATGTGTGCCTTCACATTGGTCAAATTTGTATCGCCCAACTTCTCATATTCCTCTTCCAAGCACCTGATGTTTTTTTTTGTAAAAATAAATGGAATAGCAAATTCGTTGGTATCTCCTCTTTTAATATATGAAGTGCAATAGAATGAGAAGAATAATCTTTCTCATTTAATAGAAGAATTGATTCCTCAATACTTGCTTGTAGTATGCCTCCCATTGGTCTAGAATATTCTTTTTCAAATCTTTGTTAACCCCAGGATATTCTTTCCTTTGAGCATTCCATCCCTGTTGCCACTTGGTAGGCTTTTTCTGTGAGGAAAATTTGTGAACGTGATGAATACATTTTCTACATATGACCATCAATCAGTTTTAATGTCCATTGGAAAATAATTGAGGTGCTCTGATCAAATAAATAATTCTATTTACCCCTTTAATAACGTTCTTTAATTTTTTCAGCCTTTTCATGAGGTCTATGCATTCACACACTTGTGATAACGCAATAATTATCATGAAAAAAGATCGCCTACCGAACTTCATGACTGCCCAACAGGACATTACATTGAATTAACCGTTATCTCCAATCCTTACTCTGAGGTTATCTCGACAATTGTTTTGTTTACATTTTGTTGTTTATTTATGAAGATCGATATCGGCCACGGTTGGATGTGGTCGGTCGGCGTGGCTAAAATCGTTCGAAAAAAAAGTGAAGGTCTGTTGCGGCCGCGGATTGGAACTCGGCCTAAAATAGAATGAGAGGTCGCCAAAAATCTTCAGATGCAATGGCTATCTTCTGCATTGCATCTTTCATACATTAGCAAAATATTAAAATTTTAAACGTGTAAAGCTTATTTCGTGCAATCTGTTGGTGAGGTTTGATGGTTAAAATGTATGCGACGGTCGGCATATCGTAATTCTCGCCAGCTCTCTGCCGAATCCAAAACGTCTATAGAGCCCCGGGCATTTGACGTTATCGGCGTACTGATCGAAATCGAATTAGGTTTCGTAGGTGACGAAGCTGTCAACTGACCGAGATGTACATGTTTTGGCAAGTTGAAATGAACCATTTGGGGGTTTCGGCGTTGCGATGACTTTCAAGGAAAATTTCGTGGAACGACGCCCGTTAAAGGCTACAAAACGCAGCTTAATAATTCGACCTCGTCCTTCCTTTGCGCGTTTGCGTGTGGGCTGGCTAATTTCTTGTGACCCTTAGAGACCAAAGAAAATATTGTATCACGCCACGTAGTATAAATTATGAATCGACACACTCGTCAAAAATAAACAATGCCGAAAATCGCATTGATTGATTCAACTTTTTAGCCAATAAAGATTACTGCACTTCGAAATTATGTTTTTGTATTTTATTGATGTGGTGGTAAAGTGACGTGGAGCATTGTGGTCCTCCGAACGATGTGAAATCGATTTATGGCCCTTGCATTAAAAAAAGTTGAAGACTCCTACATTACACTTTCGAGGAATCTCAATGCCGTCGAAGTGGGTCTCGCATTGGCAGATGTTTAAATAACGATGCGGTATTATGCGTCGCGGATATTTCAAAATCAACCAGCCTTACACTCAACGATGTTTTTAATTTTATATTGTGTAAAACTGCAGCATCATTGTGATTATAGTCTAGTCATAAAATTAAAAATATAAAAATGAAAATTATTATAGCCCCATTTGATCGATCTCATACTTTGAAAGCGCGTATGGTGAAATTCGCCTGTAGCTGATTAATTGATATGGTTTATTGGAATGCAGTCCGGTGCCTGTCCAATGTATAAGGTAGTGTTAGTTTTCACCACCTCACTTTCAACTGCGTCACAAACTTATCAATTACTGATGAGTAAACGACTAAGAACTGAAGGTAGTCAAACTGGTTTTTTAAATATATTCTAGGAGCAAGTTAATGAAAAGTGAATATGATTTCACCATGAATTGGTGGAAATTGACAATGTCTTTCTTGGTTTCTCCTATTGCTATTTTAAAGACTTATAATTTAGCAGAAATTGGTTGGCTATACGAGTGGGATATTATTGTGTATTTTGAATCAGTTAACATTCTGAAATGCCATTCGGTAAGTGTGCTTCACTAGGGTGGTTCATTTTTTCTTAAGTTGCAAGCGCAAATGGATGTTGGATACATTTTCATTTAAAAAAAAGTAGAATAAAATCAAACTTTTTATTTATAATTACACTGCCTAAAAGTGTATTTCTCTTCTCAGAGATTTTATTGTGAAGGTAATGCTTTCTGATAATGAACGTGAAAGGCAGATGTGACTCAGTTTTACAGAAGTTGCCCATTTACTTACAATCTGATTGCATAGGATAATAGTGGTCCTAATCATGAAAGTCTCTCGGGTAACTTCCCGGGTAATTTACCTGAGAGAACTTCATGAAAATAATCCAATGGGTAAACCTGAAACTCTTCGTGGTCCTAATCAATATTCTTGTACCAACCACATTATATGGTTTTTCGATAAACCTGAATCTAATTTAGTTTTTTGAGCGTAATGACATCATCATTGTCATTAGTCAACAATCCTAAGATTGGTGTGATGCAGCTCTCCATTTCACTCGGCTATCTGCTTTCCTTTTCATAGTGAGATATTTCCTCGCTTAAACAGCCTGTGTAACCTGTCCTTCGTAACTTATTCGGGGTCGTCCCATGCCCTTTTTGCCTTCCACTTGTCCTTCTGTGATTGTTTTCATTAGGCCATAATGCCTGACGTGAATGACATATGAAAATAATGTTTTATGTTTTAACTCCTGTTTTGTCTCTGAGGGAGCTTGATTGAAAATCAATAAATTCTGTCTTTTACTCATTAACTCTTTGCATTCTAGGAAACAGCACCTGCCCCTTATTCAAATCCTGAACTGGAAATGATAGGAAAAGAAATTGAGGAATTGGTGAAGGAGAAACATCAGCTTGAAACAGACATAGCGCAGAAAGAAGCGGACATAAAAATAAAATCTGGTGAAATTAAAAGTTTACAGGTTAGTATCCTAGAAAGTGATCTTGTGCGTATTGAGTCCAAAATTGGATGTTTTTAGGCAGTTGCATCTGTTCCCTAAATGTTGTGATTTAAGTATTTTGTGCTTTCTACCATCAAATTTATTGCTGATGGCATTGCCTTATTTTTGTAATGTGTATTTCACATGATTATTTAATATGAGTAATAATCCATGTGTAATGTGCTATTTCCATCAAATGTCGGTCCTCATGGTGAGTGTGATAAGGGCACAAAAAGAGTTATTCCCCCTACCCTTAAAGGTAAATGCTTTCTGGTTGGTAGCTCTAAAATAAACAAGTTTCATTCTACATCATAGATCGAGTTCCTTGACATTGTTAATACAATAGAGTCACGAGTTATAAAGATCCTGGAAAAATATTGGGATGGCCGCACTCGCCAGTGGATCGACTTTTGAAAGTGATGGTGCATTCAAGTATCATCGAGAAGAATCAGTTTTTCAAGTATTGTCTTCCTCACATTAGATTTTTTCACATTTCAAATTCATTTTACTATTGTAAATCATTTGGATTGTGGAATATGGTTGTTAGATGCTTCCCCAGAATATTTCATTGACTTGCCTTAGTACTTTGTATTAGACAGTAACTGAGTCAGTAACTTAACATGTAATTTATGACCTTAGGGAAGCTGTAGTGCTATTTTAATACATGAAGCATATTTTTGTGTGTTCTGTTTGCAGAGTTATTCTTAATATTTTAATTTGCTATTTCCTCAGAGTGAACTAGATACTTTGGCTGCCACTTTGAAGCAGCTCGAGAACCAGAAAGGAGAGGCTCAGAAAAGGCTAAATGATCTCAGTTCTCAGGTTTGTTGCATGTTCAAAATAAAATGCATCCTCAAGAGAATTTCTTTGCTCTTCATTTTGTTACAGCGTCTTGTAATTTGATTGCTGCCTCATGCTAAGCTTTACTTTGTTTTTTTGTTTTTTTTTTTTTAATGTTCAAGATTGATGCATTTTATTTTCCCACTTTGATAATTATCATATGCTGCTTAAATGATTTCTAATATGTCATTTTAATACACTTGTAGCCTAAAATCTAGTACCCATAGCTAAATTTATTTAGTTATCCAGTCACTAAAGGAAATTTTTAATCAATTTAATCTGCAGATTCAATACTGCTATTCAGAAAATAATATGCTTTTTGATGGAGAGCTATTTTTGAGATTGTCAGTTTGCATAGTGGGCCAGAATACTTCCCTATCTATTTCTGTATATTTACCTATTGCCACCGCAACTACCTTAAAATTCCTCTTTAATAGATACCCATTATTGCTAATGTTCTGTGTTTAGATCATTTAACAATTGCACCATTGCAAGCTCAGATGGTTATTCAGAGGAAGTACTTCAATTGCATGCTTCTGTGATTTTTTTGTACTTTTTTCATTCTGCTTATTCTGGAGATTTACATGTATGACTATGGCAGGACCTTAAAAAAAAAGGAAAATTTCACTTCTGACCAAATATTATGCAAGCCTTGTTGTGGAGAATGAGGAGTAAGGTAATTGCACTGAATGTGGAAGTGGATGTTTCATTCCGAGCAGTTTTATGGAGGCACTATTGTTTGTGGCTTAGGCATTGCAAAAAAAACTTGATTTTCTTCATATTTCATGTGATGGTTCATGACGGCCTCCTGGAATGAGTTAAACTTATTTCCTGTTTGTGAATGTCAATCGGGTATATGTGAAGCATTGAGTGTCTGCTTGTTGTTTCCAATCCATTTAGAGGAATTTTGCTTTCAACTGATGTAGCTCTAGCATTAAAAATATGTTAAATATAATATATATAATGTAGTGCTGCTTTAGATGGGTCATTGATTTTAAATAGAAAATCCTATATTCACTATTATTTTTATTATAATCCATGTTAAGAATTATGAATATCTCATTTTTCAAGCCTGAATTTTAAGAAAAAATATCATTAGTGAAAAATTTTACTGGTCTACTGCATCTATGTATCTGCAGGTAGGTTCTAGGTATTCCGTATAATAATTTTTCTTTTATCAAATGGGTATGCTTACATATCGATACCTCCACTGCTAAAATGCTCAACAATTGGCCACCGAATCAAATCCACTCATCTAGTGACCCAACAATACGAATCTGCTCAGCTGGCAGTGTCCAGAACATATACGCTCATCTCCTATAGTCCAAGCTTGGAGGTGAGCGTTAATGCTCCGGACACTGCTAGCTGAGGGGATTCGTATTGTTGGGCTACTAGATGACCAGATTTGATTCGGTGGGCGATTGTTGAACTTTTTTACAGTGGAGGTATAGATATAGTTGTTGAAGTTAATAGTAATTATTTTAACGAAATGTTAATTTAAATCAACAACATTAAGTGTTGAATTTTAGTTTTAAGGTTTTCGCAGCGATTAGATGCACTATTATAATCCATTTTCGGGTGTGCGTCTGCGTGCTTAATATTTGTCTCAACGTTTCATTGATGACGTTGAATGAAACGTTGAGACAAATATAAAGCACGCAGACGTACACCCGAAAATGGATTATAATAGTGCATTAAGTGTTGAAGTTTATAAATAAGCAAAGGGTTGTCAAGGGTAAGAAAAAGTTGTTGGCTAGTTACCAGTGCAGTTGAATAAATAAGTTAAAAGAGACAACAACATCGTATATAATTAAGAAGAATAATTGAGTTACATTAATAGTTAATGACAAAAAAGCAGTAACAACATGTACATTTTGTACCAAGCTAGGTAAATCTAGTTATTTTTTATGACTTTCTAGACATTCTTTCCTCAAGAGCCAAACCTGAAATGATAGTGTATGGTTAACAAAATAACCACAATGAGTATCTACAGGAAGCTTTTGCATTCTTTTGCCACAATGAAATCATATTTCAAGGTTTTTTTAGCTGTATGGAGTCCTCATGTTCAGATGATTTTGATGAAGCCCTTCGTTCTGAAGATAGATACTGCAATGCCACTGACAAGTTGTCAGCCATTATTTTGAAGACTTGCTTTTATAGAACTAACTGGGAAACTTGATTTCGTGAGGCTCTCATCCCACTTTGCAATCAGCTAGGGTGTAATTATGAAATATCTATATGTACCGGCATGCTTCTTCGATTTCACGATAACTCTGCTGTGGAAAAAAAATGTTAATATGTAGTTGCACAAAAAGGGATGGAGATATAAATATCCTCTGGGTGTTTACTGATTGGAGTGTAATATAATATAACTGCTAACAGTTTGGAGGAACTGCAGTATGTCTAACTGGTGATAGTGCTATACATTCTACTAATTTTTTAGAATCTTTAAATGCTTTTGTTTATATTTTTGAACATTTATTTTTATTTGGGATTATTGCCTTACTTGCATGTTGTTTGCTATGAAATTTTTATTTTTTTGCTTCCATGAATATGTAGAAATCCTCGCTAGAGAGAGAACTAACAGAGATAAGGCTACTGCTGGAGGAAGAGCACATTCAGGTAAAAATTTGGTCATGGGCACATGCTTTCAAAAGATATTTGAAAATTTATTAATGTTTATTGGTCAAAAGTAAACATTTACTCTTCCAGAACATCTGATGGTTTCCTGTTAGACTTTTGATTGTTGAATTTGGGATATTTCTTCGCATCTAAATACAGCAGACTCGATTATCTGGCAGTGGCTTATCCATGTTGCGGATTATCCATACATGATTTTCACGCTAGTTCAATGTTTTCCACGATCTTTATAAAAAAATGAAATTGGACGCCAAAGCACCAGAAGTACTGCATTTAAAGGCAAGGCTACTCCGGGCCTAGTATTTTCATTAGAATTCCCTCTGTAAAATGGGATTTTTTATTTACTTGCTGACAATGAACGTTTTAAGTTAACTTGGACATCTGGTCTTATATTGCAGAATACGATGAGTGGCAAAAAAAACTTGTGATTGATTTTTAAAGATTCGTCAATGGTTAACTAATCATCAGTTTAAAAAAATCTTATCATTGATCTTTAATTGCATGCTTCATACCGCAAATGCACAATTATTGCCGTGGCTGAACATGCGGTTGAATACAACCCAAGGGAACTGGAGATTCCATCACACTCAGGCATGTTTACGTTGTGATTAGTCAAGGTCAAACTGGAGAGGTAGGGAATAGCAGAAGCAAATGCAGAGGGAGAAGTAGAAGCAGAGATGAAGGGAGTAGAGATTGCATGAGTTACAGTCAGGCTCTTGCTAGCGTAGACAGTTTACCATGAGCACTGGTTTTCTAGAACCGCTGCTGCTTGATGGTACGATCACGTGCCAGTTGCATGGGAGTTCCGTGTTCCTCCTTTCCAAGCCTCACGGTTCATGAGTTTGCTCAGTGATCACGGATACCCATCCAACAGTAGCTGCATCCCAGGCAGCTTGTGCGAGACGTGACTCCTTGGTGTGGTGCCTATAAGTGTAGTTTCCGGCGTCGTGCAGTGGCTTTGAAGCATCCTTGCAAACCACTCTTCTGTATCTGTGATCACACAGCTACCGATGGGTGGTTTTCAAAACCTGGTCTTATATGGAGCAGTAGAAATACAAGTGCATTTACGTTATCGCCGCTAAAAAGATGCGGTCAAGTGAAGAAAGCTTGCAATGAGTCCGGGAAGCCAAAATAACAATAAGTGCATAAATAATAATATATTAATCGATTTACGCAAATTATGAACATTTCAAGAAATGAAACCGGAATGTTGGATTATCCGTGTTTTCCAATTATTCGTGCAGCCTCTCCTCATCATTAGCCCAGGTAATCGGGAGTTTGCTGTAATGGAAAGTAAATATTTTTACAAAAAATTAGGTTTGGCATAACGATGTCGATCATCAAAGCTTTTTGCCGAAAGTGAGTTAGAAGTTTCGTCTTGTTGATAGTGGGGAGGTTTTATAAGTTGTATCATGCATACTTTAGGGGGGTAGTGGATGGGTTGTGAGCCATTGACAATTTAACCTTATTTGACTACTCAGAAGGTTTTACAAAATTATTAGAACGGCACACATATTTTTATTTTTTCCTTCATTCAATTTTAAATTAATTGAAGAATAATTGAAATTAAACAGCTTTTGAAGTTGGTGTTAATATGTAATAATTACTAAACCAGGTTGCGCTTTATGTATTTTGGACGTGTGGTATGTACTTGAATGCCTTCATCAACAAGTGAATGCACTATAGACAAAAAATAGGAAATGTGCTGCTAGGTTCAGAGGAGGTGGTTTACTACTTGAGATAAGGAATGAATTTAAAAAGTGAAATACTGATACGTATAGCCTGATCCATTTAGTAATTGGTTTGTTGATTTTAAATTATCTGTTTACTTTTGAAAAATCCCCAAGAACATGGAATTGGGTTTTCTTGGGAAAGCATAATTTTACTCTATTTTCAATATATTTTAGTGAGGAGGTTTGATGCTCAGTATGGCATTCATGGATCTTTTTTTTTTAGTAATTTAGTTTTATATTTAGTAATTTAATTCTTTCTCGGATTAATCGGATGTATGCTGACACACTCACATATGCAGTAGATTCTAGTGAAATGGACCACAAGTTATTTGGGACAGTGTCTTAATTGGGGCAGATCAAGGAGAGCATAGCCCAATACATGAATATCCTAGAGTTTTCTCCTCTTAACAGGGACAGCATACCACTTAATTGGGCTATGAGTCAGTGGCATAGACTATATTCGTGACAAAATTCATATTTTTCGAATCAGAATACCATTTTTTAACATTCTCCTTCCTTTAGTTTAGTCTTATTTCATGTGGGTACTTATTTTTGCCATTTTAAGAGCTCTTATTGTTAAACCGTTTGGTGGACGATTTGGATTCCGTTTCCTGACAATGAGATCTCATTCAATGTAGTTCTATTTTTAAGAGGAGAGGACTCCAGTGGTGGTAGTTGGGCTGTAGATGATAGGCTTGTAGATAAGTGTTTTGAGGATTGAAGGGTTTGGGAAATGACCGTCAGTCTTTTGCTTATTCTATTCTGGTTGATAGTGAAAGTGTTAAGCCTCTATACTTCATAGGGTTAAGAATAAGTAGTTACCCAGTGGAGTACCACAGCATGGATTACTACAAGTCTCTTTACACAATGGTTGACCAATTGGGATAAGGAATAAGTGTGAAAATCAAGAAAAAAATCTTTGTGCACTCGATACTTTGATTTAGTGCATCCTAATTGCTCAAGTGAGTTAAAAATATTAATTTGGAGTTTATTCCTCCTAACACAACATCTTTGGTGCAACCGATGGACATATGGCTCATTAAAAATTTGAAAACAGTTAATAATGGAAAAGTAGTAGATTAATCTAGAATCTTTCAAAGATAATCCTCTGGCATCTTCATCTGGCCTGTTTATGTATGGCTACTCTTACTCCCTCTCCTTAAGGCTTAATTTCTAATAGTCCCCGTGAATCATGTTCGCAATCATCAGGTCTTAGCTAATCACCTCATCAGAGGGAATTCCTGAGTCTCTCTTCCTTATCTTCTCTATCAGTTTAGTCTCCATGCTCAGTGAGACTAGAACTTTTTCATTCCTTTTTGCATTTCTATAGAAGATCTCAGTTTTGAACCCAAGGGTCATCATTGTGCGTACATAATAGGTAATACATCCGCACATACTTATCAATATAGTGTTAACCAATGACATTTTCCATAATTTTTTTATACAGTCAATAATGAATGTCTGAAGTAGTGTAAAAGTACTTTTCAAAAAATGGTTTGGTTAGAAAATATGTGTAAGAAAATTTGGCTGTCATAACATCATGATGCTAAGAATGTAAATAAGTTCAATGATGTATGCTAAAAAAAAATAAGGATATACATGCACTCGTTATGAATACTTAATAAGATTCACAATTAATCGCTTTTAAAATTTCAGGGTTGCTATCAGATATTTCTTAATAACATCTCTGGTAGTAGGTACTTTTAATGGTAAGTGAGGCGCCAGAAATGTGTTGTAATTAATGTGAATCCATAAATCAATGTGTATATAAACGTTTCCATTTATAAGTTAATATATACATATCTCATTGAAATCATTTTGAATTGAATACATAGCATTATTAACGGTAAATCTGGAAAATGAGAATAAGAGACACTTACTGCAAGTAAATTTAGTAGCACTTTGGTGACTGGATAAACATGGGACATATCCTAAGTGAGATGTGGTAGTATTCAGTGAGACATTAAAATTGGGCATCACTAATTATTAGCATGTTGTGATTGTAGTCCAGCTTAGTAATGCTGCTGTGGGCCATTTTACTGGTATTAATTGGAAATGATAATATGTATTTTTTGACCCTGCACAATCTGTATGTTATTATATGCAATTTTAA
Source organism: Ischnura elegans (assembly GCF_921293095.1). Classification (NCBI taxonomy): domain Eukaryota; kingdom Metazoa; phylum Arthropoda; class Insecta; order Odonata; family Coenagrionidae; genus Ischnura; species Ischnura elegans. The sequence continues at coordinate 93,644,541 of NC_060249.1, forward strand.
TTATGGAGAGCATGCGAATTATGTCGGCACATTTGCACTTGGTGTTTTGCATTAAATTGGACGCTTTTAATATACCATTTCTTATCATGTGTATTATGTAGTTTTACTGGTTAGTTATGAAGGCAATCATTTTATGACTCGGGGACAATGATATCGTTACCTTAGTCCTTATGTGTTGAAAATCCACTTCAGTACCATTAACACATTCAGTGCGGAGCACGTCAATTGACGTGGTCCCGTCAAAGCTGAGATACGGAGCACGCCAATTGATGTGCTCTGCCGTTTGGGCCGGTAGCCCTTTCTCCAACTCTGTACGTGGCTAATATCCACCTCTGAGTCTTCCTATCGTATGTATAACCTTCAGCAAGCATCCCTCTTTTTAACCGTGTGCGCCGTTTGTAAAAAGCAGTATTTGAACAGAAGTTAAGGCACGGAAACCTCCCTCTATTTTCTTTCTTATTTTAACGGCCGATTTTCACGACTTTAATGAAAATCGGGCCTGCATTGAATGTGTTAAGCTATCATTTTAGGTTTCTTTTGAGATTAATGATTTTGCAAAAGCAATGCATAAATTAGTGTGAAAATATGAAATTTAAATTCTCATATTGAGTACTTTTCGTGCGTTTACTAAAGAAATGGATGTAATCGTAATTGTAAGCTTCTAGGAAAACTCTGTAACATATAATCAAAAGAAAAACTTTATATTTTTATGATCATTTAATGTGCTGTATTAGCTTTAGTTTCTGTGTTGTGCTCTCTCTGAATCTGTTGTGTGTAATCATTTGAAAAACCAGTTTTTTCTTTTGCTGTGGGGAAAGGTAGGAAAAAAATGTAGCTAGGGGAGGATAGGAAAGAGAATGGGGTTGTGTTTGAGAGACTGGCATATTCAGGTGAAGAAGTAACTACGTTATGAAACCCAGGTTGTGCCCATATTAATATAATAGTGAACCTGACTAAGTTTTACTCCTTTATTTGCAATAAATGCCTTTCGTTTTCTTTGATGAAGGAAACTACCCTATTGGATGAGATGTTGGCTAGATATCAGTCTGTGAAGTGGATTCCTGCTAGTTTGCTTAGGTCATGTTTAAAAATCTTCAGCATCTTAGAATGAATATGATATTGCGATAACGTTTTATAACGCCCTAGAAGGGGTTTAAAATAAGAATTTTTTTAGATGCGGAACTTACACTTTCACGTAAAAGCAGGACTTTGTTTTAAGTGGGTTTGTTAGAAGTAGTCTTCTGTACTTCATTGTGAGTGAATGTCCTTTGAATTTTGAAGTCATTTATGCTGTCAACTGAAGTAGAGAAAAGTAATGTGTAACCCTCTTGAAAAGTAACCCTCGTGAATGTGGGTTATTACATATGTAGCATGTTTCTTTTATCTTGTAGCATGCTTTTTGTCTTGTGCAGTGCATCCTTTCATGATTGATTTGTGAATAGCCTCATTTAGTATGCTCTTGAAGTCCATATGTATGAGACATGCATGTTTTTTTATCGCAACAACTATTTTTTGTGGGTTTGTTATTCAACGGGTTTCAAGCTTGTAAATGTTCGTTTTGACTTCTGAATTCTCCATGAGAAGTTTTTTGTACAAATTTGAGAATGACGGTGTGTAGATTTTATCTTTTGTAATCAATGTAGCTAAATACATAATTAGCTTTTGTAAATTAGTGCTAGTTAAATCTCGTGATTAGTTGGAACAGTTTTTGTGTCAATAGTATGTTAAATTTTTACCAATTTTAGTTAAACAACTCTGGTGACATAGTTTGTAATTATATATTTGACAGATTATTGTATTCGTATAGAAAATTGTGGCTAAGTTCAATAAATGCTCTTGAAACTTTGATTGACCTAAGATTTTATTAGTGATCACATTAGCATTGCGGTTAAAAGCAATGCAGGAGTTATTTAGTCAAGCATGACTTGGTTTCTGTTCTTTGTAAAACTATACGTGTAATGAAAACAATTCGTGCTTTTCAATTATTTTGCTTTTTGAATGAAATTTTATTACTGTTTTATCTTCAAAATCTGCACATCCAGAAAACCTCCATTCAAGACAAAGTAAGCGTAACCTTCAATTTCACTTTTGGTGAAGTAACTCCTTTCCCAGATCTTAATTTGAAATTCTTCAGAATATATCACTCTGTGCATCTGGTCAGTTAGTCTTCTTAATGATCATTGGTCATTGTTATCATAGAGTTTATATTGTTTAAAGCTATTTTTTTGTTATGTGTAAATAAGTATTTTATCGTAATCCTCTCATTTTCTCATTTGCTTTTGATAATTAATGTAATGGACGAAAATGATTGTTCGTCACCTTTTCTAAATTCATGTCTCTTTGGAAGGAAGTAAATTAGCCAATCCTAATGTCTGGATTTCATTTTTGTGCTTGCTCCTGAAATTGCCCAGGTGGACAAATTACTGAAAGAGGCGGAGGAGCAAGAGGTTACGGTGAAAGCACAAGAAGAAGAAGTTGGAGCGCGCAGGAAAGAATTGGAAGGGCTACGCCAAGAGGAGGCAAACTTGGAAAGTCAATTGCAGGGTTCTAAAGCTAGGGTTGAGGATCTTACGCGCCATCTACAGGATGCTCAGCTTCAAATCAGTCAGGTAAAGTCATGAACCTTTGGAAAATCTTCTCCTTCTATTCTTGTTTGCTCCCATTTGAAAAGTAGGATGTTGCAACTGTGTGGAGTTGGTGATTTTTTCCCTTCTATGTTGCTATTAAAGATAATCAAAATCCATGTGTTAAATTGTCCCATAAATATCTTAATTCATCTGTTAAATATTACATATTATGATTGAATCATTATGCTTAAACTTCAAAAGCACAGTATCATGATTAACTCACCTGATGCATTACCATTGTAATCATTCATCAGGCCAAAGCAAAAGTCTCAGTGCTTGAAGAGCAGAAGAGAAGGATGGGTGATGCTATTACTACCTTGGACTCGGCTATTTCTAGTGGTGATGTTTCCTTAGTGCCACAATCTGTGGAAGACATTGAACCAGATGAGTTCAGAGATGCAGAAGTGGCAAAACTAATTGGTGCAAGTGCTCCTGAGTCAGAAAATGATTCTACTGCTAAAAATGGTACAACAATAAATGTAAGTTGGATTTTTTTCACACAACATGGAATTCTTTGGTGTATGTTGTTTCGTGCTCATCGTGGTTAGCTCCACTTTTTTTGTTGAGGCTGACCAACTTTAAACATAGAATAAACTGACTGACTGACAATTACTGATAGCGAATATCCTTGAATTGTTTATCATATCAGGGGTTACACTCACTATTAAATGACCAAGCTCATAACTTGCATGAAATCATTGATTCGTCGTGGTTCAGAGAATTAATGGTATTTACCTTATATTCATGGTATTTACCTTATGGTGGTTAAAATGGCTGTAGATTAACCTGTGTCAATTCTAAATCATGTGAAAATAGTGAAGGCATGGCAATATTTTTATTTTTAGGATGCTGATACTTTTGGTGTTAGCAATGGACCAGTTTCTCACAACGACCTTGCTGATTCCTTTAAAAATGGTAATTTATGATGCATTTTAAAGTGAGACAAATATTGCTTTTACGGCTTTGAAGTATTTAATTTTTAATGTTCTTATGTTTTCTACCCACAGATCCTTTTAAAGGAGGCAGTATGCAGCCGTCTTCCAGTGATCCATTTGGATCCTCGGATCCTTTTGGTAGCGCCTTTGCAGCACAACCTTCAGTGAGTCAATTTATTATCTGTAACACATGAATGATGGACATTATTTTTAATTGATTAGCGATCTCATCCTAAATGAGACATAGTAGAGGCTTGTTTTGGCGAGTGCAGCATATAGCAAGAATTTTGTTTTAATAAGTGATAGGCAGTGTACTGTCAAATGGATTATGACTTACATTTAAAATAAATAAGGATATTGCAAGGTCAAGACGTCTCTGCTATGGTCGTGCTCAGTATTGTGAGGTGTATCTTCTCAGAATGTGGATAACTTGTTAAGGTGAGGTGGGGTAAGTGCGACCCCCCCTTAAGGAAGATCGTATTTCCGTTCTCGAAGCAGGTGGCGGTCGTGCAACATATTCCACACACAGTAATGAAACCAGAGCCAACGACTTTGTAATACTTATCCCTTAATTTCTCGTTCCACATCCTTAGGAAATATACCCGTCCGTTCATCTCGTAGTCTTAGTTGGTTGTGAGGAGAGGCTACTCCGCAGTTCCCTCTGAATCTTCGGAGGTGTTAGGCAAGAACTATATTTTGTTTTCTCTTCTTCATGGATTGGTTTTCCTTGCTTTACTTTAAATTTTGGAACTTGAGTCATTATATTTAGTTTAGATGGGGGGTCGCACTTTCCCCGTCGTAACCATCCTTTCCTTCCTTCCGGGGCAAGTGCAACCCCGCTGCCTGGGGTAAGTGCGAACCCCTATCGCACTTACCCCAGGCAGCGTTAAATTAAATTTTAGTTTCTGTCTAACAGTTATTGCGTTAAACTTTCTTGTATAAATGTTGCAAAACACCGAGGTTTATAAAATTAGGTGTTTTAAATAGAGTCCTCACATCAACTTATATTTTTAAAGTTTATCTGATAAAGATAGCTTTCTTAAGTTTGTTAATTGATTATGATAGGACATTGAATATCATATCTTCTGACGAGGAGAATGTAGATGACATGGTATTAATGCCTGAAACAAGATAGCATGAGTCGAAAAAGCTTAACAAATATGGTGACTAACATTCAAAGTGGAGATTGGTTTCTGGCTAGATTCAGCAGCAAAAAGTTAGTGGCTCATTTCACCTATCCACGGAATGAGGATTCCAACGAAATACCTTGGGAAGGTGTTGTAAAAATATTACCCAAGCCCTCTGTCGGCCGTCGGGAAAGTTAACGTTTTGCCTATCTTTCCCGGGGTACAACTTAAAATAAACAAATAAATATTCAATGTTCAATTTGTTGAAGACCATGAGTTTTTCTTCATTTTGATTTTTTATATTAATAACGTAAGTTATATTAGAGAAGCAATTCTTTTTTCATTACAATTTAGTTTGTATTCAGATTTGTTGTCATATGCAAGATTTATATTTTTTTTATTTTTTGAGCTTTTACGCACACTAGGTATTTTAAGTACACTTTTGAATTAATGTGTAACAGTTGAGTAATGTTACTATCATTAAAAAAACACATTTAACAACAATTCCATACTTCGCCATAATTAACCAAAAAATGTGAAAATAAATCTACTTACATTACCTAAGATAAAAGTCGATTTCTCAAGAATGGTTAAACATAATTTGGTACTTTAAAAAGCAATATAGAGCTGAATTTCTGGGCAATTCGCACTTACCCCATGTGCCGCGTAATGTGGAAATATATTGCACATGAGCCATGGGATGCACTTGCCCCATGTACGGGGTAAGTGCGATCCCTTAACAGGATTGTAAGAAAAAATTTATAAAAATTACCACTTTACAGAGAGAGGATTTTTAATCTAATTATCTTTTTCAGTGATTCACATATATATTGTACATTGAATCTCCTGTTTTTAGCTAGCCTAGAAAATTTTCCTTAGCTAGTTAAAATTGATATATGCTTTTTAGGGGTCGCACTTACCCCACCTTACCTTACCTTGAAAGTTATCATGGGCACCTATTTTATTGGTGGTGGCAAAGATAAGAACCCTGAAAATAGTTGTTCAATGTTTATTGCAACAGCCACCAAGGCCCGTGTAGCTTTATGCAGAGACAAGACTCAAGAGATCCTGTCCATGAAAATATCTGTGGCTTAGAGAGCCCAAGAGCCGTCCATATGTGGTTGCATATTGCAAGATTATATGATCATGATTAGTTGCTCAACGTTGATTGTTTTCGAGTGTCACATTGTACTGTTCTGTGTGCTCACGGAACTGCATCATGCTACAACTGCCTCTCGTGCAACTTTGCGTAATGTGGGTGTTAGGTGCAGTTGGATATTGTTTCTGCTTTTGTATCGTGATCTGAAGCTTCTTGCATATCATGGACAATCCCAGATCCATGGTCATATTGCTTTACATAGTGCGACACCCAGACTAGGATGCTTGGTTTTTGGGATGGAGGGCCAATGATTACTTATCAATATTTTATTTGAAAAATTATTCAGCTTCTTCCAGAGAAGCTTCTTCCTTCAACTTCGGATATAATTAGCGCTGGATTTAGCAAACGATATTCTGGAATTTATGAGCATTCATTAAACCGAGGGTCCAGTGTATCCTTATTTTCATTTCTATGAATTAATGAAGTCATGATAGGTAGTTTTAATTAGTTCATGACTCATATACAGATGTTGGGATTAGTTTTCTTTGCTGTTATTGGGTAGATGTCTATTATGGATTTATTATTGTTATTTCAAATTTTTGTCATTGTGTTCAAGAAATATCATAAAAATGATTTTTTCTTATAATTTTTCATTTTCCAAATTTTTGTGGCTTGTTTTCAATTTCACGTGGTTGGGAATGATTTGCAATGTGAATAAATTTTCACAATTTGTACTTGCCGACAAGCAACTATGTATAGAGTTCTTTTTAATAGTTATTTGCTGTTAATGCTTCTTCATATATTTCAGGATGGTTTTTCATCTGATCCCTTTTCCTCAGCATTTGGAGGAAGTAATAATGGTATGTAGCTAATGTATAATTTATTTTTGTCAAGCTTTAAAAAAAAGTGAAAAAGGATGGAAAATCTGATAAGTTTTGGGGATTTGAAGCCTTTGGCCCCGGTCATTACCTGCCTACTGTGCCTTTGGTAGTGACCTAAAGGTCTTGTGCTAAATTTAATTTAAAAGAATTTTCTCTGTTATCTGTTGGAGTGTAAGGTTAATAACCACTCTACTACTCTGGTCTACACAACTTATTTTTGTATTTAGTCGGTGTCTCTCTTTGAAGTTCGCTTCACTTTGAATGATTGGTTATTTTGCCATTGTAAATTGGTTTCTCAAGATTAACACTAGAACCGCGGACTTTTTCGTATACCTAGAACCGCGGAGGGGGTCATTTTGACCCCTCGTCTTTTCTTGCCATATTTTTAGTATTTTGGGTTTCTTTTGGATACTGCACTATGTGAAATGAATTATCTGAGATTTACAATGAAATTTGAATGATATATGGGCGGTATAAGCGCTAGATAGGCTACCCGCCTTGCACAAATAATGCGTTTTCCACATTTTTACTATATGTTCGGCTGAGGATGGAGGAAATATATAAATTTATTTAAGAAAAAATAGACACTTTTATTGGTGCAGAGAAGCATACAGTAATGAAGAATGTCAAGTCAAGCAAAAAAGTCAAGCTCCAAGTTCCTTGCTCCGTACGTGCATACAAAACTGCAATGAAAGCTTCCAGTTCATCCATAGATACCGACCAGTCCTTGTCCCTATTTTCTTCACGAGCCCGATTTTCCGTGCACATCTTCATGTGCTTCAGCATAGTTGGAGTTATCACCAAATACCATGCTGAGCGAACATCACCCTCAGTGAAGAAGAAGATTGAAGACTAGCACGCCCCCGGCGAGAACCACCTCGTCCTCGTACCTGGCCACGAGGAGCGGCAGCAGCAGACTCAAGCGGCTCGTCGTCTTCAGCAGGTGCGACTACAGCATCGCCACCCCCACGTCCTCGATGGCCCCGAGCACCACGGCAGAGGCCCCGGGCAGTTCCAGGGCGACCCCGTCCCTCGAGCAGGAACTGTGGACGCGACTTGGTCCACGGGTGGCTGTATTTGGGGACCACGTTCACGTCGTAGTGTGCGGGTGGTTGGCGGCTGATAGGGAACGTACTCCTCACCTTCATTACCTGTACCAACCAAAATAAATGCTTTATGAAATAGATTTGTAACAACTATCAAAGAATGCGAGTAAAATAAAAAAAGGAAACTTACCAGTGTCTTCGCTTGAATCTTCAGTCAAGGACTCTTCACTGTCTTCCTCAGCGTCAACGCCGCCGTCATACTCTACAACAGGATCATCCTCTGCCTCAGAGCAATCCTCAGGCACATCCTAAAGTTGTTCGAGAATACGAGCGACCTGTTCTGCGGTGTATTCCTTTGATCGACGTATCGCTGGGCGTTGACCGGAGTATCACCCTTGAAACATTATTGCCCTTCGTTCAGCGCTGAGCGATGCAGCGCAACAATCGAACGGGCGAGACGAACTACCGCGCAAACTGATGAATTCGGATGAATTGTGAAGTATTACATTGTAATTCATGTAATTGAGCTGGCAACTACAATGACGCCACACTGGTAGGGGAGGCACGGTAGGGGAAGGAAGGAGCCTTGAGTGGGGGTAGCCGAGGAAAGGGGGGTGCCCGGAAATTTTCGCGTAGGTCCATTTCTACGCGGCTCGACTCCTCATTCTTTCATGCGTCCACTGGGCGGGTTGCCTTTATCTGCGGCCTAATAAGAAACGACAGAGGTAATCCATGCCATTCACACACATTCGACCTTCGAAAATTACGCTTGCGGTGAATTTCTGCTGAGAAAATATAAAGTTCGGGAACGACAACAGAGCAGGGGTCAAAATGACCCCTACCGCGGTTCTAGGTATATTGTTGTCTAGTGTTCACAAAAATAGTCCTAGAGCGTCGGAATTTCGCATGAATACGCCTTTCTACAATTCATTAAAAGTCAGAAAATGTCAGGTTTGTGAAAAAAAATTAAGTGTGAAATTTACATGTTGAAAATCGTAAGGGGTCAATTTGACCCCCTCCGTGGTTCTAGTGTTAATCTCTTGGGTCCTATCAAGTGTGTGAATTTGACATAGAATCCTTTGATTACATTTTTCAAACCTATCATTTATTGCTTTAATTGCACTTAATGTAATTTATTTGTCTATATTTGCAGTGTCAAGTGACCCATTTGATCCGTTTCGGGATAGTAGTGGATCCAAAACCCCTGTTGATGTAAGTATATATTCTAAAATGTAATTGCAGGAAGGGTGGTATATATATTTAACATAAATTTTAAGTTAAGAAAATGAAATATTTACTGGCTCATATGTATATACCAGTTTATTATACTGGTAATTTCTGCTTGTACCTAATAATCTTTGCATCTTCAATGCTTAAGAACCTTGAAAAGTTCAGTGAAAAACTGCTCCCACCTCAGGAGCTATTTTCCCTTCACATATTCGTTAACATTATAGTAACGCCCTACTTTTGCATTAAGTCTTCATTGAAACCGAAAGAATTTAAACTCAAGACCAAGGAGTTTTAGCTTCACATATTTGATTGATTAGGTAAATGGTATGCTTGTATGTTTGATACATTTTCCCCAGTTTTTTTCCTTTGAATATACGTACATAATTAGAAGCCTAAATTCTACAGCTTCTAGGCACATAATCATAATTTATAACTCATGATTTTGCAAATTGAGTGGTAGTAATGGATCAAATTATTTGTAAGATAACTTATTTTAGGTAGTTTTCATTATTAATTAATGAGAATCATTGCTAGCTTTTGAAAATTAAGCAATGAAATGGCAGCACTCGATTAACCATTAGCCACAAGATTAAAATGCTTTGTGGTCACACTTCCATTCGAAAATTAACTCCCTGCCTATAGTATTCTGGTGCCCATACATGCAGACCAGGCACTGTGTGGAGCTTTTTCCCATGACATGCTCGGCATTTAAAGGTTAAGAAGCAGGATGTAAAACTTATACCAGGAACCGCACTGGAATCGGAACTGTCAAAACAATTCAACTGACCCATTCCTATAAATTATGTTTTTTTCCAATTGTCATCCACACAGATGTCTGGGAAGGATCCGTTTGGCTGTGACCCCTTTGCTGCTGTCCCATCCGGAGGAAGTACTGGCCCAACACCCCCACCGACAGCCCCCCGTCCCGAGAGTCCTACCCCTGCTTTGCCCCCCAAGAAGAGTAAGCAGCCCCCACCACGGCCAGCCCCCCCTAAGCACCTGGCGCAAGGTGGGGCCACCCGAGCGGCACCGCAGCCACCTCTACCCACCCCCTCCCCTGTACCAGGCCCTGCGGCTGACTGGGGCGACAGTGTCTCTCCCTCAGTCACCTCGTCAACTCAAGATCCCTTTGGTGCGGATCCATTCTCAGGTTCTAGTGGAGGTGGAGGCGGTGGTTTTGCTGATTTTGCTAATTTTGATGGGAAGGTAAGCCCCATGCATCAGTTTTTCCATGTAATTATCTTGATTGTATGTGTTTACAGTTAAGCCTCAATCGTTATCTGTCCTTAATGTTGTGTGAAAAGTTCTTGGGATTGCCACTGGGTCAGAAACTGCATTAATGCCAAAGTTTCAATGCCCAACTCAGCCGTCGTCCTCAGGGCTATGAGTCTCTCATGAGTTCCCCATTCCTCTATTCACCTTTCTCTACCAAGCCTTTTTCTCATGTGTAGATTATTTTCCATGAAATAGGTTTTTCAATGCCCTTCCTTTATTCATGCTCCAGGTCATAATGGAAGTCTACTCATTGCAATTTGTGAATTGAGTGGAGATGTGACCTGGTTGTACACAAAACATGCTGTTCTTAGGTTAGACGCATGCCAACAGCCCTTTTGGTTTTTGTCCCGGGGGCGTAAAAATGCCCTTTTGGTTAAACTGTTGGGCCAAATGCACAAAATTACTCTTTTGGCTTAGAGCCAAAAGCCCAGAATTACCCATTTGAGTGAAGTGCTGGAACTTTATTCAAATGGGTAATCCTGGCCTTGGTTGTGCCCTGGGAATATAAAATAACATGTTTTTTGCATATTCATTTTTGGAATTACTTCAAGAGAGATGGATTCATCTCCTTTGTAAATGAAATATGTATTTACATTTCTTTATCTTGCTATCTCAATTCAACCAGGAATTCACCTGCCGTTGTCAATTGCACCCAAATGTTTACTAATTGCCATTAAAGGTTACTTCTTTTCATTTAGAAGATGATTTAGCATGACCTCAGGTTACCTTGTATTTTGCAAGTTGTAATGCTATTTTAATCGATAGATTTCCATTCCATAGCATATCTTTATTACTACACCATGTCTCTAACTCGATCAATAACCTAGTATCATAACCTTTCCTCCCACTTTCCCCTTACAATCTCTGAAACGAGGATTTTTGCTATTACCTATCCTGGTTCTATTGTTTTACAATATCTCTGCATGAGAGTCAGTTTCATCATGCTTATGTCAGTCCATGAGAGTTCTCTCAAAGTTTTGACAGTCCTATTCTACCCATTCCACTTAAGTATGCCACCTTGAGTCAGAGCCCTTTGTTGAGTAAGAAAACTTCAAAATAGCGTAAGCACCATGTTTTTATCCATGCGGAATGCTCCTAATATGTATCCAAAATTTACCTGTGGTGGTGAGTTGATGACATTGGTTTATTATACAGATGAGCCATCTGTTGCCTCCTGCAATAAACTGAGGGTCATTGAGGTTTCCTTAACACGTTGACCGCCATGCTGGTCGTAATGACCGGAGTCCAGTGGCTCCTGTCACGCCACGGCCTCCAAGCGACTGTTTCAAAGTGGATTTCGGACGCCGGAGTGACCAGAATCTCTTGCTAACCTATGGGCCAAGATCGTTGTGGCGTCAGAGTATAAATATTTATTTTAAAGTAAAGTACAAAATCACATTAATGTTTTATGATCCGGGAATAGTTAACGGAATGAAAAACACTAATGGCGTCAGAGGACATATCCACTAAAAACATCATGGCGGTCAACGTGTTAATGGGTGGGTGGAAGCCTTGCCCTACACGTGTCCCACCATAGCGAGAAAGTTTGTTGAAGTCTATCAAGAGAAATTCCCTACTCAAAAGGTTCACAGTACTATTATTCTTTTGAAGGATTAACCTATTTCAAATTTTATTCTGTGAAGATAGCAATTCCCCTTTCTTTATATTATAACAAAAATTGCTACTGCATAGAAATAGGATATTTATGGGTGTACTACTTATTATCTCAGGCATATGCGGGAGACATTTCATGCCGTTCCTTTTAAGGTAAAGCAGAATTTCGGGTATAAATGAATTTCACATTGTTCCCTCTTGGTTATGAACCATTGAGGTATGCCAGTGAATAACGAACCTTAAAGTAGCGGGTCACATCCTTTATTGAGTGTAGCTTTGAAAGAATTTAGTTTTCATTGCAAATTAATGTGAACTGATTCATGAATTTACTTTACTTATGAAGTACAGCAGACTCCCGATTATCCGGCTGCGGTATATCCGTGTTGCGGATTATCCGTGCATGATTTTCACTCTCGCTCAATATTTTCCACGATCTTTATAAAAAAATAAAATCGAACGCACAATCACCGGAATTACTGCATTAATGCTAGGATACACGGGGCTTATTATTTCCGTTAGAATCCCGGGTGAACCGGAGTTGGAACCCCTTATTCGCCAATTGGCGGATTGGCGGCGGTTTCTAGAACTATTTTCTGGATAGGTTTCTTCTTTGTGATAGGCTAATTTTAAAGCTTCGTATCCTGCGCGTTATGGTTACTTCATTTTTTTCAACAAATCCCAGATTTATTATCGAAGTGACCCATTTATAAAACGTTCAGATGAATGTTTTTTGAAAGAGGTGAAATACTCTAGCAGATATTTTGCATTGTTGCCTGTATACGGTCTAAAGTATGTGTTAGATTGGTGAATGAAAGACAGTTTCATCATCCAAAATCGATGTCAAATTAATTGTTTTTTTTCTGTAAAATTATAAATTTGGGTCTCTTGTGTCATTAAGATGCTCTACTAATTTCATTCCCTAATTACGGACGTCTGTATAATAACATCGTACTATTCTTAACCCTAATGTTTGGTGGTAATTGTGTTAGGAATTAAAATAGGCTCTTATTTATTAAAATATGCATGCTCTTGCCACTTGGCATGACTTTTGTCTACCGTCTGTAATATTGTTCTAAAATTGGCTTTGTTTACAGCTTCATGTACTAAAGAATGTTATCTAACATTGTGTTTTGTCTTTTTCTCTTTACCTTTTGTTTGTGTTTGGTTTTTCCCTTTTACCTGCTCATCTTACTATTTCATTTATTTTTGTTTATTCTAGCCTTAAGTTTGAATTCGTTAAATTCCTGTGTTTCTTTCGTTATGAACACCAAATTTTACACACATCTTTCCTTGACATCTTATTTTCTCCTCGTCAATTTCCTCATCCATTCCTGTGCAATATTTTTTTAGTTCTCTGGAAAGACAGATGATGGCAGTATTAACAGAGTGGATTCAGCTTCAATATCCCCGGCGTGGGTGGCGCTTCCTAAAGCAAAGCAAGATACCAAATCAGGATCAGTGCCGGTCAAATCTGATTCTGCATCGCCAGCGCCTTCAGGGAATCGCTACTCCGAGCTGGAATTCACCGAGGATCCATTTCGAGACTATCGATATGAAGACCCATTTGAAATGGAGGATCCCTTTGCAGACGAGTTGCCGGCCAGCGGGCCTAGTGTGAAAGTGGGTGAAGATCCATTCTGTGCCACTAATAATCAATCCTCGTCATCTTCCATGGACTCTCCTGCATTTGGACGGCACAGAGGGCCACAGTTGCCCCCGCCACCCAACAGTGGCCCCGATGAGGTGGAAGCACCCACTATGAATGGCCTGCGGATGGCCGCCCAGTCATCGTGAGCTGCTTGATGCAGTTTTTACTCGGTACAATTATCTCAAGACATTCCAACTACTACCCTAAGATGAAGCCCAGTACATGCTAAACCCAGCCCAGTTAATATTTTAGGTGAAAATTTGGAGACCCCTTCGACTAGGAGAAAAATCCCAAGTTTTCATTTAAATTTCGGTCCTCAATCAAGTAAGATTTGGGTAGATGTTTTTTTTTACCAATAGACTGCCAGGTCACTAATGGGATGAATTAGTGTCAAAAAGTGACTAGTATAATGGTAAATACGAGTTGCATCTGTTCCCTCCTAAAATAAACCAGATGTAGCACAATTTTCATGAGCTCAAAGGAGTTGTAGTTCCCAGTTTGCAACCATCAGATGTTATACCATGTTGGCTTGAGTGACAACTGGTGCTGAAACTTGTTAATAACCTTGCAAGTAATCATGACTCACAATGAGGCCTTTTACTCGATACGCAGAGCTCTCTTATTTATCAATAGAAGATATATTGTATAATTGCATCATAAGCTACCAGTTATGGGTTGGTTTTATTCACGGTGCATTCTCAGGAGGGAACCAACTAGAGCACATCAAGTGTTTAGCATTGATTTTTTTGTTCTGTGATATAATTTTTATCTGCCTATTTTACAAACCAAACAGTATGTGCATGCATTGTGTATGAATGCAAGAGAAATTGAGTGGTTGATGTGAACGTTTTTGAGACAGTTAATTGTTTTTAATTGAATGATATGTGTGCTACTCGAATTGGGAAACTGTTACAATTAATGCAACTTGTTGGTATCATCACTGCCTTCTGTCTGTTAACTTTACTGTTTTATTACTTCAAGTCAATGTTTCCCAACTGAGCATTAGGTATTCATCTTATAAGTTTATCAACATGATAGTTGTCCACATCATTTGATTTTGGATCATTAATTTGTAACCATATCATAAAGTACCAAAAACTATTTAAAGATTTTAAATGTATGATAGTGCAAGAATAATTATTGTAAATAGGTATTTCATTGTGGTCCAAAATGTCTGACAATATAGAAATGGAGTGATTTGACATTGAAAAGTTTTGTTTGCCTGTGAAGTTTGAATAATTAGTGATTTTAGGAATTTCATGAGCAAGAAAAATTATTAACTAAACACCACAAAATGGCTAAAAAATTGCTTCATAATGTGTGCATTACCAGTGTGCTAATAGTACTATTGATTAAAATTAAAAATTTTGAGCTAATAACCGGTGCTAGCCTTCACATTCTACATTTGTTATGGGAGTGTTTCTCTGCCATTGTTGACTACTTTTTGCACACTCAACACGCACATTGCAAATGGAAAATGGCAATATTTAAATGTATAAATTGGGAAATTCAGATACAAATACTTAAACTCTTATGCATAAAAATTTAACTATGAATAATGGAATCAAAATTATAAAATGATATCACCCTATAAAAAGTGATTTATTATCCTATCAGTGATTTTTGTGCTCTTTTGTCAGATAGATGTATGTTTTCAAAATGGTGTAAATGAAGGAGGAGGACTCAAATGCTTGGACTGTTGAGTGTAATGGAGCCTTGCCTGATAAATTTGGTATTTCAGTGTGTGAATTATTGATATGAGACTCAAAGAAGGTTTTTTCTCATGTGCTTATTCCTCTAACCTTCTGGGTAATGGTTGAGAAACAGGAGATGTTCATCTATTATAGGTATAGCATTTGTTTCTTAATCTATGGATAACCATCTATCACATATTAATGGTAATCATAAACGCCATGTTAAAAATCATTTGTTCATATGTAATTAATTCTTTGTGTTTTAACACTTGGGGATCTCACACATTATGACTTCTTCTTGCCTCATGTATTCCCTTGCAGAAGATCATAATAACTCTGTAAATGAGAATGTATGCATTTTAATGCTATTGAATCAAAAACTTCTTTCATCTGTGGAAATTGACGAGATGACTTAAGACTTGAAGGAAATAACCATCCAACGTTCATACGATGTGGTAAGAGCGTTGCTTTCTTCTCATTTAGTTAAGGTGCCTTTGGAGCCTTTATACCTTTCTAAATGAGACTTTGAACTACCAGGATTAGCAACTATTTGCTATGGTTCAAGTGTGCTTTTGTGGGGGATATTTACCAGGCTTCCCATCCCTTTCACAAGTTTACTGTCAACATAAAACCTCTTTGGCTTGTTTCCTTGTGCCCCATAATGTGGTATGTGTTGATGATGGAAAACTTGTGAGCAGTGATTCTATGAAGATTCAGTTGTGTGTGTTGTTGCACTTGAATGGAAAGGGCTATCATCAATTTGAGTGAATAAGTGTGCTTAAGAGTTCTTTGTTTATCTTATGAAGGAGAGTCTGTGCACACATTACGAGGTGAGTGAAAAAGAAATTATTGCTTCCTCAACTTGTTTTTACAGTTTCTCTGCACACATTAAGTGCTACATTGAGTTGAGGAAGATAATATGAATAATTGGGTCAGTTATCGCAAGTAGTCATAAAATATGACATAGCTTTTGTCTGTTTCATTAGAAATTGTGCTAATGACTAGATCTTCCTACTAAAACCTAGACAGGAATACTAGTTGTTGCAGGATAGTCTAGTTTACCACATGTACACACCACCCTTATGCTGTGATGCAATGATGCTGAACGTGTCAAATGATTACTATTTCAATTGCCCTGAGTATGTTTTCTCTGTACAGTACGTTGAAGCTTGGGGTCTCATTATATGACAGCCCTTTGTTAAAAAATGAAATAGTGTTTATGTGTAAATTATATTTTGAATGTTGTGATGCTGTTCCTCATTCAATAAGTAACTCATATATATAAATACATATATGCTGTATTGAGTCAATTGCTTTCGAATATGAAGTCATCACCTGAAGTTGAAAACTCAAGAAAGCCAATCTGTAAGTAGTCTGAACCAAATTTTCCCTTATATTTTAACATAATTCTGTGTAATGAAAGGTCATGTAATGGTTTCACAAATGAATGTGTTAAATAAGGATTAATATTCATGTGACTCATGGGAAGTAAACTGTATTATCTTATCTATTCCCTTGTCATATGTGACTTGTAAATACAATTATTGTTGTTCATCTTTAGCGTTTCATTAAAGCATTCCTCATGTTCATAATTTATCCAATTAGTTTATAGTTGTAGTTATGCAGGTGCATAGTTTAGTAGAGATAATGTTAGGTGCTTTAGCCATAATTTTAATTAAATTCAATCTCTGGAAATGCTAAGAATGCTTATGTAAGCAATAAAAAATGGCAACTATGTTTCAATTTACCATGGTGAGGATCAATTTAGTTATTTTTTCACAGAATAACTTCATTTAGACTTAAGTATCGCACATTAGTTTAATTCCAACTTATGGTTGTGTTAGCACTGAGAAATCAGGTGAATTTAAAACACATTTTTCACTTTGGATGTTGAAATTTTTGGATTTTCCTCTGTGTGAAATCCAGATTTTCAAATGCATGGATTCACAATAAGGAATTTCCCCTCAATGCCTAGATACACTTCCATCTTAACGCAATATGTAGTATTTTTGGGAGTATGCCAAAAATCTTTAAAGGATTTGACTTTTCTGGAAAAAGATGGTATGGTTGACCAAAGTGGTCACGGCAATCTACTTGAGGCTTTAACATGTCAAAAGTTTGGGAATTGTTGAAAAATGCATGCTAATACAATTTGACATTTTTTTTTTAAATTGAAAACTGATTAAATATATCAGCATTGCAAGTGTTCCTGGTACCATAATTTGGTGACCAGTATGGCTACTAAAGAAAAACCTATGAGAAAACATTGTGGCAATTGGAAAGCTGAAGTTACTTCATATGGAGGTAAACAAAGGAATTTTAACGGATATTATTTTAACAGCAAAGTGGAAACTCAGATGAAAGACCTTCAGTTGCATAACTTTCTAGGTTAGATGACAAAAGTGGGTATGCCCAGCATATATATACTTGCATTTCTGAGGGAAGTCACTCTTAACTGTATGATCTTCTGTTGCACAACATTCCCAGTTGTGCATCACAAAAATTTTAACCTCTCTTATCTTTGTATATGTAAATCAGTCTTGTAATACTTACTTGACCGCTTCGAGAATCAAAAGTTGCAACAAGATTTTTTCGCATTTCACGCCAAAAAATTCTGTTAATCGTACAATTTCCTCATGTCACAACAAGGAAGAATTTATAATAGATGTATATGCCTATATTAGCTGCATGTGTGAGAATTAGTAACAATACAGATTTGTCTGTTTATTCATTTTTATCTTTGCTTCCTAGCTTGAATATTAGTTTTCTGAATGATACCATCAGTCAGGGGCGCAGCTAGGAATTAAGGCTAGGGGGGGGGGGGGTTTGGCACAACTAATAGGTCTAGGGGTAAGGCATACCCACTGGGGTTAGCAGAGGTGTGGGGGCACTGCCTGAAAAAAATTTAAGATAAATATGTAGTTCAAAATGATGAGTTTTTCGGCCTTCTGAGGGATATTTCACTAATCCTCACACTACATATTCTATAAGTAATATTAATCCAATTGAGTAAAATAAATTGAACTTAAAAACTTCTCTGAGCTCTGGGGGGATCCCGCAAAACCCCCCCCTCTGCACCACTGCCGTCAGTTACTGTGGGTATTTATGCTCAAATTTTTTCATCAAGTCATAATAATTGTGGGTCTTGTACAACAGACATTTATTAAACGTGAAATGTTTATTTAT
The DNA here is from genome assembly GCF_921293095.1 of Ischnura elegans. Classification (NCBI taxonomy): domain Eukaryota; kingdom Metazoa; phylum Arthropoda; class Insecta; order Odonata; family Coenagrionidae; genus Ischnura; species Ischnura elegans. The sequence goes on from NC_060249.1 coordinate 93,662,903, forward strand.
ATAGATGTACTGATATTTTGTTCATTTATTTGTGAATAACTCTTTGTTGATACTAGAAAAGGCTCAATGTGGATCTTGGTGATACTTTCCTTTCCTTGGTTCCTTTAAGACCCACTACTCTAAACAATTTATGTACTTGACTCTTTCAAAAAAAAAAATTACTCATTTTCTGGAATGATCCTTTTGTTGTAGTTGAGTGAGGTAACTGGATACAATTCAGCCCACCTGATACATGAGCAGCTTAGTTAGTCTAGCTCAGCATCCATGCTCTATTTCGCATAGCCAGGTTCCTTTGCTAAATAAGACAGGATAAATAAATTTCAAGGATTTTATTTGGTTCTAACATAGGTATGTGAACAAGTTTTTTCATAACAGAAAACAATAACAGTTGAAGAATGGAATGTAGGAAATATTTTATCTGTATAAAAATAGAGGAGGCAATGTTTGCTACTTCAAAGAGTAGACTTGTTTGTATACAATCATCACTCTCAGAAAAAGAGATGAATTATGTAAAAAGTACTTCCATAGCCCAATGGCCAAAATTTTAAAAATAGAAATCACAGATGTGTATGCACTTTGTTTTCAAATTTCACTAATATAACTCGGAGGAAGAAGTCATCAGAGTAAAATAACAAAGGCATTGTAACTACATACTTAACAAGATATCCCTGACAATACAACAATAGTTGCACACTCCAACATAGAAAATACACCTTGACACCATTTCATCATTTACAAAATGATACATTTTCCTTCAAGGCTACATGAGGGAAAGATAAATTTCATATTTAACTCTAAGACATACAAGAATATGAGGATAAATCTTCAATTTTTAACGATTAAAATAAAGACTATATGCATATTAAAAAAATAATTCCAGTGGCTACCCTTTGCATGACTTCTTAAATGCTGTGGATGGATTCTAAACTTATACTGACTTTCTGCCATATGGCAGGTCCTTGACGGATATGTAAAAAACTAAGATAAATTCTGAGAGATATTTCAACAGAAATTAAGAGATATAATTAATCCTTTTTCGGTTAAATATCATTAAATGTTCCACAAGTGATGCGTGGTATTTTTTTCTAAAAACAACATGGTTCTCTACACAAAAAAGCGTGTCCATCTTAGCTAGGCAAGGAATAAAATGGAAATGGGATAATACAGCTATCAATTAGGACAAATAGCTGCTGGTGTATAAATGGACAAATAAATTAACAATTCTGAAATGACTGTACAAATAGTGACAAACAACATCTCTCTAATCTAACTAAACAAATATCCAAATGCGATGTAATTAGTGTTCAATGAATCCTTACTTCAAAAATTATATTCTGCACTTCTGCCTCTTATCTTTTTACTAGACCAAACTCTGGCATAAAATTGTGACTGATCAGCAGCCTATTATCATATGCAGGCACAGATGAAAGGGGTCACAACATACCCCACTGAGGTAGTAAGCTCTATATTCTGAAAGCTTGGAAGAAAAGCTGTTAACGTGTTGACGAGGGGCAGGAAGCAGTAAATACTAATGCAAAAGGAAATCTCGAGAATGAAAACAGGAATCAGGAAACCGTATATGCTCCAGGGAAATACAAAACTAATGCACACTCATGCTAGAGCAAGGAAATTTTTTGATGAAATTAACAAATCACTCCACCCGAAATAATTTTCTGCATCCACATTGGAGCATTATTCCTTTCCTGATTAAAGGGCACTAACATCACTAATTGCAATTCCTCAAGACATAATGAATGATTAGCTGCGTGTACTACTTGTTCATGGATTATAATGTGATTCATGGGGAAATGTGTGAAGATAGAGACCAATTAATCTGTAATCAAAGTAGTTATGACTATCCCCCTGCACCAACCACACTTCACCTGCCATCGAAGCAAATTTATTGTGTACGGTTCAATAATTTCATCAACAGCCTGTTTTACCTCTGACCTTTTTCTGAATATTCTTTGGCAAAATGTCAAATTCCTTGCATGGCATGTACAATAGTGATGAAATACTATAACTCACTCCATGATTCAACTTAAACGCTGGTTGGAACAGGAGAGCATAGAGCTCCCCCCAAACTAAGCTGAAGGCATGTGAATTCTTCATATTCCGGCTGGACTGAGAATTGGACAGGAATTTTGTAAGGGGCTGTCCAATGGCTTCAGCCATTGTAGTGAGTAAATGAAACATAATGAGGAAAATAAGCATCGGCATTATACCTTTAGAAAAAGGTACTGAGTAATACAGTATACTCGTTATTATGGACGGAAAAACCAGAGGTTCATAATATCGAAGTTCGTGTGAACGTTTCTCTTAGGAATTATAAAAAAAAACAGTATATAATACACGCGATTAAATTATGTGCTAATATATAAAAACAAGAAGGTTCATTTCAGTTTCTCAATAAAAGAATGTGGCATAACGCAATCGAGGGTTCACATCTTCCTGAATACAGTAAGCCCTCGATATACGAACTAGATGCATTCCGAGACCTTGTTTGTAAGTTGATAAACCTACAGTCCGGTCGCCGCAAGTTATCTGATGACAGGCAGAGGGGTCTATTTTGGGGTAGGGTGCAAGGTTGCTAGGTAAGGAAGCGAAACGCCTATGTCACTTGTAAACAAAAGGGTTCCCTGAAGAAGGGAGCCGGAAGGGATGACGAGCGTGAAGGACCCAAAGGAAGAATCCCTTGTTTTGGTGATTCGAAGAAAGAGCTTTTTTTGGTGGCTCAGGCTTATTTCACTGCTCCATATGCATGTGGCAACGTATAGGTGAGGGTGTGAGGTGCATTTGGGGAATAGCAATATGCTGCCTTTGTACTGTCATCGGATAACTCTCGCCGGCAGGACTATATGCAAGACATCGAGGAGTACGGTTATCCTGCAGAATGCAACACTGCATCACAATTGTAGCTAGTCGTGCGACGCAGCCGGAGCTGGAAAAAATCGCTCTCCACGGTAAGGAAGAACAGGCGTAACGCTGAAAAGTTCCTAACTTCACACCAGATTCAATGATACTTAGTTAAGATTATGCCCAAAGTGTGAGTTCCTCTACAACACACTGTGTTGCATCAGCCAAATCGAATGGCCCCAAATTCGAAATTTTAAAATTTTGAATGCTTGTCTCTCTGTAAGTTCATAAATTGAGTGTGCGTAGGAAGAGGACTAACTGTCAATTCAATTTTTGAGCGGTTATGATTGAGTAACCATGATTCCCCAAGAATGAAGCTTATTATATGATGTGGCGTGTATACTGAAGAAAGAACTATAATTGATGCTCTTGGGTACAGTTCACCAGGAGAACTTACACGTGACACCATTATTAAACCTTAGCATAGTGTATATCCACCTAAATGCCGTAGCTTATTCGTTGAACTTCGTAATAAAGTTAATTTTGTAGCCTCCAGGACCGGGACTGTGGTTCGTAATTTAGTAATAACGAAAATATCATAATAATGTTTCTTTTACTATAGATTGGATAGGCCTTTTCGTCGAGATCAACGATTTGCTTCGTAACAATGAGAACTTCGTAATAATGTTGTTCGTATAAACGAGAGTCCACTGTATACTCCTGAACATCCGATGATGCAGCAGAAATTCCTTAATTTGTCCTTGTAACCCTCTGATAGCACACTTGCTTATTAAGAACCGGAGTAAAAATTATAATTTCGTAAAATTTAAATGAAGTCTTGCTCATATTGGCGGTTGCATCATTATTCAATACAAAAAAACGTACACGTGAGGTATGCATAGTGGCAAATGAATTTAAATATGAATAGGAGTTTAATAACTAATCCTGAAAATTCCAATGTAACAATAGAATCCAAAAGGCAATGGAAAATCATAGATTCCTTTAATATTGCTGCAGAGTCCAAATTTCCACACTGGTCCTTGTCTTAAGAGTGGTATTGAATGGAGTACATTGTAGCATCTGTAAGTAAAGTAGGAAAAAATAAATGTATTTCCCTACCTGATACTAAGAATTCTCTTTAAATAATGCAAGGTTAGGGTATGAAATTATTTGTTAATTAACTGAAGCCTCCACGATAAGTCAAATTATGCATTTTGATATACCACTGTTAAACCATTTGAATATTAACATCCAAGATACATAACTTATATTAATTAGTGGGAGTCTATTACTAGGGTTTAATTGTAATTACTAGGTCTTAAGTGGTTTAAAGTAAGTTCTTCACAATTGATGTTTTGCATCTGAATTTTTAATGGTCAACTGTTGGCTGCCAAAAATTTAGAAATTCTTCTAAAGCGCAAAACCTGAGTTAGAGTGACACATTTAACGGCTTTTTCTAACATGTTAAGTACATATTAAAATTTAAATAAAGATCCTTATGAGGATTCAAGAGGGTCATTCTACAAGTTCTGAAATCCTTCAATATAGCCGCCATACATGGAAGGGGATATATTGGACCTTGAGAGGACACTTCAAGGTGAATTCTGACACAGCTATCAAATTAAAACTAAACAGCTGGATGAGGGAGTTCTCGTTTTGGTCATTATTTATCTTTCTACTCCATCTTCTGAATTCTTTTAATGAATTGTGATTGATTTTGGGTCTGAATGAACTTAGGGAGAGTGGTGGCCCAGTGGGTAGTGTTAGGATACTAATTGAAGGAAAGCTGCAGGTGAAGCCTTCAAACACCCCAAACAAAAATCCTCTTAAAAGCAGGATTTACCAGGGAAAATAACTGCCCCAAACACCATGTATTTGTGATATTCATGTTCTGCTTGCCATGTGCTCACCTTCCCCTCTCTTCCTTCCCATTACCTCGCATGCACATTTAACCTCCCCAATTCAGTGCATGTAGAGAACTTACGCATCCACAAGGACTGCTCATCCACTCTCCATATTCTCACCCTACTTCCTCTTCTTGATACTCCCATATCCAACATACTCTCTACACATTCTCAAGGCACTCGCACCATACCATGTGTTCATTACTATGTATGTCTACGTTCACTCCGAAATCTCATTCTGTATTCACGCACTCAAAATGCACCATCCATGCTCCATGATTTCTTAACGCTATTTTTTATTTTCACTCATGAATTTTTGAGCTGTAATGAGTCGGTCACCATGATTCCCCGGGAAAGAAGCTTATATTATGACGTTGCGTGTATGGTGAAGAAAGAACCATAATTGACGCTCTTGGTCACAGTACACGAGGAGAACTTAAATGTGGCGCGATTATTAAAACTTAGCATAGTGATCCACCTAAATGCCATTGCTTATGCTTGGAACTTCATAATAAAGTTCATTTTGTAACTGCCCGGACCGGGACTGATGTTCATAATTTCGTAAAAATGAAAATTTCATAACAACGTTTATTTTCCTATCGCTTGGATAGGCCTTTTCGTCGGGACCAACGATTTGCTTCTTAATAACCAGAACTTCGTAATAATGTTGTCCGTATTAACAAGAGTCTGCTGCACTCCTTTTAGTCCCAATTATAATTGTATCCAAACAAGTGCATTGTCTTCACACTATTTGTCCCTCCAAAATTTTAAATGGTGAACCTTTAATGACAGACCATGGCTCAGAAAATGTGTAGCCTATGTATTCACAATGGGATAAACTAAGACGTAAAATCTGTGGAAAATGTTGGATATGATGATAAAGGAATCCTCATACAATTAAGTATGAAACCCATTTTTACTCATCAACCTGACATATTTCCTACATTTAATTAGGAAAAAGAACACTAGAATTTTTTTGAGCCACAGTGGCAGTTCACATTCAAAGAGATTTTTGCTCCCTTTGATTTTTGAATATTCGAGAACAACGTGCAGCGTTGAAATTTTGTTCTCTACTCAGTAAAATTGCATCAGACACCGTTAATATGTTGCCTACGGCTTATAAGGAACACGCCTTAAAAAGAACTCATGTGCACGAGCAATGTTCGCGATTCAAACACGGCAACATGTCGATCAAAGACATTCAATGACCAAACCGGCCTTCCAGGTCCAGAACTGATCAAAATGTGGAAAAAATAAACTCTTACCCATGTGTACGAGAATTAGAGGCGTAATACTGATGGACTCACTGAAAAATCTGGTCATTCATGGAGTTCATTACAGTGAATTTTAGCAGAAGATTAGCAATTGAGATGAATCGCAGTGAAATTCATCCCCCTCTCGTTGCCTCCTGATCAAAAGCGGCACGTGTTGCTGATTGCTGTGACTTGAGTTTTTGGTAAAAAAAAAATTGCATGATACTGCTTCCTCACCCACCCTACTCACCAGATATTTTACCTTTTGTTCAACCGGATGAAAATGTGGATGAAAGGGAAATGTTTTGGTCATATTACGGAGGTGAAAAGAAAATCGAAGGCGGCGCTGCAAGGCATCAGAAATGACGAGAACGAAAGGTGTTTTGCATTGTGAAAAAAATGTTTTCACCAATGTATCAGTGTAAATGGAGAGTACTTTGAAGGCGACTAACGTTTGTAAGACAAAAAATTAAATTTTGAATTTAAAAAAAATTGTGTACAGTTATTTTTGGTCCCCCCCTCGTATATAACAGATGAGCTGACACCATTCAAGCATTCAATCAGATTTTTTTGGGGGAAGGGGGGCCTAAACCCAACGTGAGTTGCAACAAATCAGCCACTTTGAGTGCTGCTGTTGAGTTACCAAATCCCATTCGTACATGAACCACTTCATCCTGAGCATCACATCATAGCCAACAAACATGCAATAATTAATAAAACAAGTTTTAACTTCAAATATTGTGGGAAAATGAATAATGCCTCAACCCAGTACAATTTTTAGTTTAAGATACATGTTTTTAGAAAACCTGGCAAATTTTTGAGGTGTACTGAATCAAGTGAGCTCACTCTAGCCTCACCGAAACCCATTCCGGACTAAATTCAATACACCATCTAATGGTTCCATAGAAATGAGGTCTGGCCATAACTACCCACGAATAACAAATAACTGGACAGGGAAATTTGAGCAAATCCGACTTGCCAAACAAAGAGGACCAATTCAGGATAATGCAACATCCTTCAGCTCTCTTTCTTCAGGTGTACCCGAGGATGAGGATGAAAGCAAATGCCTAACCCATTGCTTTCTCTCTTGGCCTTCATGAGCATTTTCTCCTCTTGCTCCACTTGCACAATTTTGTCTAGCTTTTCTGGTAGGAAGTCTCGGCAGGAAGAAGTGAGCATTTTCTGGATCTACGTTAACCACTGGCAAGGATCCTCTGCACTGAGTTTTAACCTGTAAAAATAATTTAACGTGATACATGTAAACTCAAAAGACTTCTGTACATATTGTAGTTTGAAAATGCATTAAAAAATGTAGTCCTTAGTCAATTGAATTAGATCCAGAGCTGCTAAGTTACAATTACTGACCATGAAAATAAACTTTATTGATTTCACTCCATTTTAGCCCCTCAACTTCTAGTGGTATTATATTGTATTTCTTGGTTATGTCATTATTAACGCGAGTGAACAGTTATCAATTTTCCAAATCTAATTTAGAAAACAGTTTCCTACAATTTACATTCACGTTAAATTGCTGCATCAGTTGAACCACACTGAGTGAGGCACATGCTTGCATCTACTCACAAGGCGTACCGAAGCTGTAGATGTAAAATTAAATGGATGTGAACAAATTTTCTTTCCTTCCTCTTGGACCCTCCCTCACCAAAGATATAGAATGCAAGTCACTGCACTAGTATATTCACTTGGATGATGGCAAAAAATTCAGATTTAATGATCCCAATAAACAGGAGGTCCCCTTTCACCAATATTAAGGCTTCAGTCACTTTGGCCAGTTTTGGAATTAAATGGAGTTATTTTGGAAATCAGCATTTTCAAGGGTCCATATAATGAATGGGTAAACAAAGTCATGAAAATCCATCTGTCACTTCCATTAAAGGTTGCCAACAAGTAAACATTAACTGCAAACTCATTAAATCTAAACTGTGGAAATCACTAAATATTATTATATAATTACCACAACTCATACGCTAATTGCCCAGATTTACAAAAATTACCATTACAGTGTTACACTTACTGAAATAAATAAAATAAGTTAAAAAAACATAAGCAAGTAAATTAACATGAAGATACATTAAGAAAAGTACAAGCGTAACTTAAAATAAAAAATTAAAAGAAATATGAACACACACACTCTAGAATAAGTTAATGAAGTATCATACAAAAATATTGCAATCTGATAAAACTACAATACTTTGCAATATAAATACTTTGTAATCATGAATAAATACAGCAGTATACACTCTAGAATGACTACTAAAAACATCGCAAAACTATACATCACAATCTAATGAAAATACTTAATACATATTACAATATAAGTACACTATACTCAATAGACAAAACCAGTAAGATAGTATGAAAATATAATAGTACAAAAATTCCGTTAGCCTCAAGAACAAGGCCACATAATTTGCTTAGAGAAATCGGTACATCCCTGATTTGAGCTACAACAGTTAAAATCATGATGCAATGATCCAAGAAATTATAGGAATCATCATTTGATACATTTATGATTCATTTATGACAGTAAAATATTACGTAGAAAATACTGTCATCAGGCTCATCAAGAAACTAAACATTACCCGTAGCTCAAATTATTAAGCCAGCCTCACATTGAAGACTGATATCACTGGTCCATTAAAGAAGCCCTATTGCCTTTCAACATACATTTGCCATGCATATTATCCCTTATTGGCTTCTGTTAGCACCATCATTTAGAGTGTGTGTGTTAATTTTACAATCAAGCGCACAAAGTGAGAAGTCTATACTATGAGAGGATAGACATCAGATTTGTGAGTTGATTAGCTAAGAATACCTTGACCTCAATCCATAGGAATATCTGCCGATTCATCATGGATTGCTTAATGTAACTCACAAAACCCATCCTACAAACTAAAATCCCTGGATAGGTATTTAATATTGATTGTATCATCAAATATTGAAGAATATTTCCTATAATAACAAGCAATTCCACATACTGGTAAATCCATGAGAAAACATCATTGAAAAAATCTAAAGAAGAATGAAACTGAATCACATAATAATAAATGATGAAAAAGAGACTATGTTCATACATACATGTATTATGTAATTTTCAAAACGTTAAAAAAACTACTTTGTACTTCCATGTACAGCTTTTCAATTACCCAGATTGATTTGAGTAGCAATGTGTGATTTTCAAGAAGGGAGAGCCAACTATGAGAAAGATTTCATGCAAGGCTTTTATACATTTTCATGAGTAGTGGGGGAAGGCTAAAGCCAGTTGAGGCACAATTGGCATTAGGATACAAGTGAGATTTAAAACATCCATAGGAGGATTGAAAATTTCACAATTCATTCAAAATGGATCATAAATTTGTTGAAATCAAGCGTCATGAAATTCCCACAAGTTCTAAATAATTTAACTTACAACTTTTTTAATAAGTACGCAATATTTTCAGGTTAAAATCACTACTATGACCAATCTCAATAAGGTTTTCAGTAAAATATGATTTGCACTTGCTATGGTTCACACTTATTTTGTGCTCCTAATTGATTCCACTGGTTTCTTCCACTAGCTTCCAGTATTTTTGTCTAACATGTTTAACTTACAGAAATTCCACAAAGTTTTACCTTCATCTGTCAATTCCATCAGCTAATTTTCCCTTTTGATAGCTGAATATCCAAAATCTGTTAATGTAGCAATCAATTGGTGGCAGGTGAGGGGATTACTTTAAGCATGAGTTGATAGGATGAGCATATCAACGCCAAAGCACACATTTTGCATTTGAACTCACTACTCAGTGCTTCTAGGTGAAAATTGATTTGAATAACTTGCCTTGGATTAGGCCACATTGAGCATGCCAGTGGCAGTGTAGGGGTTGAGCTCTGTCCTCGACTATTCAAACTAACGTTATTAGGTTAATGCATAGAGGTAGCAATGAAGTATAAGAGAAGCCCTTCAGGAGAGGTTTTATTCGACATGCATGTTGAGGTATAAATTAAGTGAATTTAAATTATAAAAAAAATACAATGCATAAAAATGACTTACTGTGAATACAGTAACAGCAATCCCTAAGATGGTTCCTGCAAGTACATCCCACCAATGATGCCTATGATCCAGTATCCTAGTTATGGAACAGAATATGGCCCATAAACACCATAAGCAGTATAAAAATGGGATAAGTAGAAAAGATGGTGTCTCAGGTATTCTCTTCCGAATGAACCACTGAAACAGAGGACAAATAGTAATTTTGTTAGCATCAACACTGCATATTAATTTTGTTAGCAATAATCTTGGGGTCATTGATAAGAGGATAACATAAATTACAAACATATTTATAAATAGTCTTAAATAGTATAGGCTCAATATTCTATCCACAGTATCCAAGCTCTGCGGATATTTGAACGGAAGGTTTTGCGAAAGATATATGGTCCCGTGACAGATGGAGGATAAGAACGAACAAGGAAATAGAAAATATTATCCGAGGCGAAGACATAGTGAGGTTTGTGAAGACCCAACGGCTAGCTTGGCTAGGTCATGTAAAAAGAATGAGTGAAGAAAGGACGCCTAAGAAGATTCTACATGGAAATATGGATGGAAAGAGAAAAAGAGAAAGACCGAGGAAAAGATGGATGCAGGATGTGGAAGAAGACATAAAGGCTATGAGGATTGTCAGATGGTGGGAGAAAGTGCAGAACAGGAGAGAATGGACAGGCGTCTTGAGGAGATACCGGGCTGTAGTGCCAAGGAAGTAGTAGTAGTATCCAAATTCATTAAATTGTCACTTTCCTCTCACTAATAAATCATTTCTGAGTATGTATTTGCATGACATGCAGGGCCAGGACAAGAGAGACCTACATTCAAACTGTTATCAAGATTAAAATTAAACTTTCTAAAAACAGAGAACAAACAACATTTCAATTAACACACTGATATATATAAAATTAATTACGCATTTTATTATCTCTCATGTAATTTACAAACTTAAAAATGCGAGGTGACAGTGCCTCAAGAGTGCAATAGCCTATGACCTCTTTTCATCTTAATCCGACCCTGATGACATGCAATACCACAGTTCACCGTAGAGGATGCATGACCTGCTAATAAATAATAAAATAGGAGTATACTTAGCACCATCAGTCAATTCAATATACAGACTTCATTAGAAATTCACTGTGCAAATAAGGTACGATGCATCGGAAAATACATTTTCAGAGACTTACCATCATGAAAAGTGAGGTATATACAGAAACAGAAGCATGGCCAGAAGGAAAAGATCTTGTAGCGTCTCTAACACTCCATATGGTGTCCCATGTATTGGTACACTTATAATTATCAACATACCTGGTGAAAAAAATACATATCAAAATAAGAGACTCAACAGTAAAGCGTGAACTACAAAAGCAGGTTGGATGTAGAGGTGACACCTAAAATGTTTTCACAGCACTATGATTAGTAGCAGTAACCTAGACCTTATGCATAACCCGAGTATTACATGAATAAGGTTAGCCTCTATAATTTAGCGACGAGATCAGTTTATGGGTATTGTAACTAAAATACGATCAAAATAAATAATGAAATATTCTATTATTCATCCATTAATAGGAAGAGTTAGCAACTGCACAATACAAGAACAAATATACACAAAAGAGAAGAAACAGTTGTGCCTTTCAGCCACCTCGCGGCAAGATTGGAGCTAGGCCATAGCTTATATGGTCTGGGTTTATTCATATTATGACATTTTCATGGTCTAAGTTTAATCTGGTTCATCTAAGAACCAAATAAATTAGGAAAGACCAGACAGGAAAATTAAATGCAATTTGGAAAACAAATTTAAGACTTTCATTCCAACGACAGAATTTCACTAAGTTATATCTTAAACTTAAGGCCTCTATCATCCATTAAGTGATGAATATGTAATTAGTAGAGATACGTGAAAATCACACTTTCATTTTTATTTTATCACACTTTCAATAACAGGTAATAGCATTTTGTAGCGTCTATTTTTTTTTAATTTTCATAATGAGGTAGATGACGATAAAATGTAGTGAAACACAGTTATATGAGGAGCTTGCCCGCGCCCACTTGTAGTTCGCGGCCACGTAGAGTCCCAGCCAACTAGCAGCTGGCCAGTCGCTCACATGCTTTTAGCGGTGAGTGTTGGTGGAGCATTTAAACTGCGCTCGGCACAAAATGTACGAATTTTGCTGTCCGAAAGGCAAATTTGCGTAAAAATATCATAAAATTCCAGTCAACGCATCTATGTTGCATTTGTTTGCACACATCGCATCTATATCACATTTATCGGATATGCAATTTTCACGCAACTCTAGTAATTAGCTATATTTGAAATATCAGCCAGAGCCAACAGGTGCAAATATAATTTTACATTGAAAAAAAGTTCAAGTATCATCAAATATACCACTATGAATTTGACATTCAATTTTAAAATGGTAGCAATAGCCTGCATTACATGGCCTAATTGAAAATGAGGGTGCGGACAATAACGACAGAAAATCTGCCATTCTGATAAATTTGAAAGATACCAGACATCTCTTTCACTTGCATTCATAAATACATATATATATATATATATAACAGCAATTTTGCTCTTTTTTATTTCTGGGGAAAGAAGTTAATTTCCTTTGACTCCAAGAATATAAGCTTGAGTAGTTCTAAGTATCAATTAGATAAACTCATCTCACCCTGAGGTACAGTTGGCTGCAACATCTGGCCGGCATGTGTCCAAAAAATGAGGTCGCGGTGCGCCCACCAAAACCTTTATAATGTCCATGATAAGAAAATTTACCACCAACCCTAGAAGAAATTCTCGATACCACGGCCAAGTAGAAATTAAAGCTGCTTTGGCTTTTCCATAGGGAGAGGTAGGAAACTGTAAACTTGGTTTCATATTGGAAAATATCTTTCCTCTGGTAGCTGCCACTGAGTCTTCATCTTCACTTTCACTACTTAACTCTTCCTTTACGTGATAACGCAGTAGTAGCCACTCTGTAGAATATGTCTGAAAGAGAAGATATTAAAAAATATGTAATATGAACCTTATAACTTGAATGTACATTAAAACTTACCATTCACAAATTTACATGGAAAAAGTCAGTTGACTTAGAACTAAAAGACTCCAAACCATAGAGAGAAGGAGGAAAATGGATTTTTATAAATTTAAAGTTGTCAAAATGTATTTAGCTACATAAAACACAGCCTTTTAAGGAATTCCACTCTCTCCTGACTAAACGGCTCAACCCTCCAATACGCAATGACAAAACCTCACAAATATTGATTGCCATATCAAGGCTACAATTTTGCTGCATTGGCTTGAAAAGCATCTATCATTTTGGTTGAAGCTGAAATTATACGGTACAACTCCTACGTAAAGAATGATGTAAATAAAAAACAGACTTCTCCCACATTTTGATGAAAATAAAAGGAACTAGTGTGACCTTTAGGTTTTCCTGGCGTTGTGGCATTTTTTAGTGTCCCCCCCCCCCAAAATTTCTGGTACCCCCCCCCCCAGAAATTCCTCGAATTTCCTCCGAACTTATCCGCAGAACTTTTCCCGCTAAGGATTTTTCGCGCTAAGGTTTTTCGCGCAAAGGATTTTCGCGCAAAATCCTGTGTCGCAAAATCCTGTCTCTGGAAAATCCTGTCTCTGAAAACCCTGCCTCTGGAAACTCAGCCTCTGGAAACAGCCTCTGAAACAGCCTCCGAAACAGCCTCCGAACCAGCCTACCTGCAATGCAAGACTTATATAGGACTACTGCGGAGAAATACTTCTCCTTGGCAAGCAAGGGGAAATCGGTGCTAAGGCCTTAGTATTGCACTTGGAGTGAGAAGTTTTACCATTGTCCTATCACAATTCTCTCTCCCTCCAACACCTCACCCCAGTATCTCCTTCCCCTCCATGTGTTCCAATGAACTATCCCTCTGATGTCTCCAACCCAGAAGTTGAGGGGAAAATTCTGGGTGCTGGCTGTTGTCTCAAAACCAGGGAATGGTGTTTTGCGGAGCGGCCGTTTCTGCAGGGGCAGTGACGCATCAGTGGGCGGTTGTTGAATTCGCCTGGCTACCCCTCCACTCCCTGGAAGAAGCCCTCCCCTCAAATGCTGTCTCGCCTTGCATAGGCGAGCCCTCTCTTCTGATCGTGACCTGCTGGGAGTCACATGTCTTGTGAGGCATGAGATTTTTAGAGCAATTTTCTGCTGGTATTTTTAGCTGGTAATGTTTCCTTTGGGATCATGAATTTACTATCATTGTTTTCTGTAATACTTCTGATTTTTTGAATACTCTACTTTGAATAGATATCGTACGGTAATAACTCGTAAATTATTTTTGGCTACCTTTTTCTTGTGAGCTGTTTTTCTTGTTTGTGGAGTCTTACCCCGTTCCAGCATGTGACCGACGGTTGGAGTATTTCCCTTGTCTGGACTTACGTGAAAAATCAACCAGATTTTACGACGTAACGTTACAGCGTATAGATTGAAGAAAAATTTCTCGGGATTCCCACCGGTTGTGGTACTAGGTTAATTCTCCCAACGTTTCAATGGCTAAGTCTGCCATCGTCTGGGAGAATTAACCCAGTACCACACCTGGTGGGAATCCCAAGAAATTTTTCTTCAACTAGTGTGACCTTTTACTACCAAATTTGAGCGATGTAATAAATAAAAACACCAATTAAAAATGGGCATAGAACTAGCACGTCCAGGTTGGCAAGCCTGTTTCCATCATAACTAGTTTATTTTTATTAAAAATACAGCCGCTTTGACTGAAAAATATTGGGGACAATTTTGACTTCGCTAAAATTATTGAAATTTTGAAGAAAAAATTCTAGCTGTTCTTATGGTGATAAACTGTGATACATCTGCTGAGCAGACCATTGGCGCAGGGGCATCTATCCTCTGACACACTATTTATTGATAACTTAGATTTCATAATACCTGCCAATAACCCCAGATGAATCAAACTTTCAGCATTATGCAAATGAAATTGTACATAGATAGCTGAGTAATTAAATGTACCGTTTTCCGATGGTTGCGAATTGGCAACAAAATAACAGAAGGCATCCCGCATACTCCCGCATGCTCCCTCAAAGCAAATTTCTAGCAATGGGACTCCCTCTATCGTTACACCCTTCCAGTAAAATGCTCCCAGAAAACATAAGGTGCATGCACCCACAGTGGGGTCTCAGCGCCAGCAATTTCTGAAAAATTGTTTGAAAAGGGGGTTTTGGGAGATAAAACCCCCCCAGAGCTCAGAGAAATATTTAAGTTTTATCCATTTTCCTTAATTGGATTAGGATGACTTATAGGGTAGTGTTAGGATTAATCAAATATCCATCAGAAAGCCGCAAAACTTGCCATTTTGAACGATTAATCTTAAAATTTTTCTGGAGGAGGGCCCCCGCAAATCCCGCTTACCCTGGCAGGTATGCAATACCCCTAAACCCCAAAGTATTAGTTGCGCCTAAAACCCCCCCCCCCCCCAGCCTTAATTCTTAGCTGCGCCCCTGCATCTAGGTATCCCTCTGTGGCCACCATCTGATGGAGTCACCTCGGATGTGCCATCCAAGTGGAGCAATAGGGTGGTTTCCTTTTATTTTTTTATTGCCTAAATCGAAAGATTATTACTCCTGGAGTACGTATTTCACGCATTTACATTTTTAAATGACGATATCTATTTTTCGCGATTAAATGAAAAGTGAAAATTTTCAAGCGCGCGAAAACGCGACGGGTAAGTATGAATGCCAGGAAATCTCTCCGTGTGACGTATTTCTCGTTCCCGCTGCCGCCCTGTGAGGTGACCTTGAGGGAGGCTTGAGTGCCGATACGATGCAGGCTGCTAGCAGGTAGCTGAGTACCCTGCTAGCTGGTAGCGCTTCGCTTAAATAAGGATTATTAATACCTTATCAAACGTGTTTTTGCACGCTTGAAAATTTTTACTTTTCATTCAATCGCGAAAAATAGATATTGCCATTTAAAAATCTAAAAGCATGAAATACATACTCCAGGAGTAATAATCTTTCAATTTAGGCAATTAACAAAAATAGGAAACCACCCTATTGCATGTTCAAAAGGTAGCTTTATTCAGAAGTTGTTGGCTGAGTTGCAGGTGGTTGACGTGTTGAGCCACTCACTACTGTCGGCGTCAAAATGATGTGCCGCTCTACTTTGCAAATTTATATCTGGACTTCAGTGCATGCCATAATTATATATAATACGTCATTTTACAGGAAATTTTATTCTCAATTCTTATTTATTTTTCGTTTGAAAAATTCAAAAATTTAGACACGCGAGTGCAATAAATGACTCTGCGCACCATAAAATCAGCCGTTTTGTCAACTTCATGAACTTTGTAACTCAACCTAGGGAAAACTACTACGCCTACAACATTCATCTTCCACAAAAAGTTGCAACCATTAATGTACATTAATAAAATGGCTTTTGCGTATTATTATAATGCATATTTTGTTGCAAAATAACGAAAATGTTTAAAAAGACTATCTAGTCCTACAGTTTACCCCGAACGAAAAAATAAAATTGATAGAAACACTTCTTAATTTATTTGAAAATTTTCTATGATCCATAATCTATAAAAATATTTATATTTGTGAATGTCAATAACTTCTATTAATGTCATGTTGCCAAACGGGGCCGCGCCAGGCTAGTGCTGGTTACCAGGAAGTAAAGTTTAGCACGCAAGACGTGGCAATGCAGCTTTCGTTTGCTCCGGCGTATTTGTTTAATGCCCATACATAATCTATAATACATAAAAATCGTGTATTTTCGGATCATAGAAAATTTTCAAATAAATTAAGGAGTGTTTCTATCAATTTTATTTTTTCTTTCGGGGTATACTGCAGGACTAGATAACGTTTAAACATTGTCGTTATTTTACAACAAAATATGCATTTTAAAAATACGCAAAGGCAACTTTATTAATCTACATTAATGTTTGAAACTTTTGGTATAAGATGAATTTTGTAGACGAAGCAGTTTTCCCTAGGTTGAGTTACAAAGTTCATGAAGTTGACAAAACGGCTGATTTTATGGTGCACGGAGTCATTTATTGCACCCGCGTGTCTACATTTTTGAATTTTTCATAAAACGAAAAATACATAAGAATTGAGAATAAAATTTCCTGTAAAATGACGTATTATATATAATTATGGCATGCACTGAAGTCCAGATATAAATTTGCAAAGTAGAGCGGCACATCATTTTGACGCTGACAGTAAGTGGCAAGAGGGTGACCCACTTGTGGGTCTTGATCTGCCCTTTGGTAACATGTTTTTTAGCATTGGGAACATAAACCAATTGTGGGTTACATCCAACTTCTGGTCACACCACAAAAAAATATGAATAAAATTCCTCGATGCTAGATTCTCATTTTTCTAAATGGTGAAAATCACAAACCACAGAAAAAAGTTAATTTTAATGGTGGGACACATCACAGCACACCAGTTTTTTTATTGCTTTCTATTAGAGGTGACTGAAGACCAGAAATTATCCATAACCTTCAACAAAAATACAACGGCCAATCGACACTATCTTTATATGAATGATGGGATTTCATTCTTATTTTACCATTTACCATGAAGAGAGAAATCTCTATTATTTTTAAAAAATAAAATCATTCGCTAAAATCCTAGAACATGCGTATAGCCATAAAGTAAGCAATTATTCTTGCTAAAAAAGAAGCACTGACAAGACTTTACAAATGCATACCCATTGATATTAATTGCTTGTTTGAAGTATCTTCCAGCCTAGTAACAGCTGTCAGAGTAGATGTCAGTAGATGTCAGAGATTTGAATCCTGTCTGGGTATGTTTTTCACCAGCATATATTTTGGATATTTTTTTATAGTGAATGATATCCCTTGATGAATGAAGAAAGGCATGAATTTGACTGATATTCATTGCCAAGTAAAGATTGAGAATTATAACAATTGATTATCACATCACCTGAACGATATCTGAACATTAAATTCAATTGCAAAACAATGACGGATTATGGGGTTGAGGATAAGGTCAGCCACTCTTTCTGGAAAACTTGAAACATGGTATTCTTTATGGTGGAGCTCTCCAACGAAAATTTTTTTTCAACAGCTTAGCAAACAATGCTAAAAAAATAATTGATGTATATCAAACAGACGCTGGTCCACATGTATCAGAACTCATCCGTGCATTATCAGTGAAAGGTATTGCACATATATACCACCAAAGGGCCATGAAAAGAGTCATCTTGGAGTACGGGTCTATAATATGGTCACCATATCAAATTGGACATTCAAACTCGCTCAACGCAGTCAAGGAGAGATTTCTCCAACTGATGGGAGTCAGAAGCGGCTTGGACTATCGTAACGTGAATACAAATGAGATCGCTCGTCAGCATGGCGTTTCTTCCCTGTCTTCCAGGAAGTCAGTCATCGACCTGGTTTTCCTTTTTAAACTTGTAAATGGACAAGTAGACTGCCCCGAGCTCTTGTTGATGATCGACTTCCATATCCCTCATCACCTAGACTAGATCAACCCAGCTGTTCGCCAAGAAACTGCAACTTACTGCCTACGCCTACCACTGTACCATACCTCGACTCATGCGTTTGGGTAATGCTTCCCAATTAGAGTTCTTCGGACCGTCCCTCCAGAATTTCAAAAGGCAGGCTCACAACTTTGTTTCTAGTCTGTTGCAGTATTAGTATTGAAACATACACTGTGTTGGATTCAGTCCTAGTGTTCTAGCAAATGTAATATAATGTTATATTATTTAAGTTATTTATTATTAAAACTATTTATCACTTGTTATTATACCCTATTATGGTTATTAATTGTCATAGTGTTTTTTGTATCGTTATTGTTATTTATCATTATGGCTACGTATTATCATTACTATTTGTTATTAAGTTATTTATTGTTGTTACTCATAATTATAGTTATTTATTATTATTGTTATTATTAAATTATTTATCTTGATAGAAATCAAAAGTATTTTAGAAATTGTAACTCCTTTATCCGCCCTTAAATAAATTTGCGAAAAAGAAAAAAGTTGAAAAAGCATAAAAAAAGGGCTGAAGGGAGACTAAATTAAATTAAAATTAAACTTATCAAACTGTTAATTTATTATTCTCGGCAAATAGCCATAGCAGCAGCAAACTTGATACATGTGACGATTGTTAATTAATTTTGTTCAGCCATAACAAATCATGAATGTAAAATGGTGTATGCCGTAAACAACAATAATAATAATAAATAATAATAATAATGAAAATTAATGAACCCTTGATAAAATATCCTCCAAAAATATTCTTATTAATCCACTCCAATTGCACAACATGCTCCAAGTCCAGGCCCGAACATTTCCGTTTCAGAGGCCAATAAAAGCTATTAAAAGCATCAAGAAAGAAAACTGACATTGGACCATTTTACAACTACATATACAGCCAGAAAAAATCATAGTAACAGCTCAGCAAATCACATCATCAATGATGGGTTCCATTATAATTTGCAACTTACTCTTGGAACATTATAACCATCAACATGTTGAAGAGAATCCTCAAGGCACCACAGGAAGAGTTAGAGGTGATTGGCCCTATATTTTAAAATTTTGGTCTTCGTTTGTTACTCAAATTTCATTTTCCATGGTGATATAAATGAATTTAAAGTTTTAAATGTAATTCCCCAGGGACAGTTTTTTTCTTCAATAATAAATCCTAAAAATATCCAAGTAAAAAACGAGACAATGGACTCACAAAAATCATGGGCAGCAAGAAAGTTCCCAGAAGTAGCATTGTAATTGAGATGGTATCTCCCATAAATCGAAATGCAATACTGGGGTCATTGCAATAGAAACCATTCTGTTTATTCGGAATTACTCCAAACTCGATTAATGCCAAAAGCGTTGTCACTATAACAGTAAGAGACAAAAATTAGAGCTAAAAGGTTACTTCCAGCTCAAAAAGATGGTGCAAACAAAATTGTTCACTAAATAAATAACAGTAGTTACAGAGGGTAACCCTATGAAATCATAAACTTAAAAAAATTAAGATTACTATCGAATACAAGTTTTTTAACATATACTTTAATAGAAACAATTTTAGCATTATTATCCATGAAAATTAAACAACTCACATATACCAGCTCTCTTACGCCTTGACATTTTCTTTACTACCGAGTGTCAGACCGTCGTTTTCCATTTGGAAATTTGTGTACATAACTCTCGACTTGAGAAATTAGCGGAAACAACGTCACTCTTTACACAAAGGAAACTTCACGTAGTTTTCGCGCGACGCATTAATGCTTGCGAAACATAAAAAGAAGACTTTGGTACACATTCAAAATCGATACAAGAAAGGACTTTTACAAAGTAGGTTTCGGACCGGAATTGAAACGGGGGCGCCAATCAGCTGATCACTACTTTAAATAATTTGGCTCCGCTTCATTCATTTGCAATCCTTCCGCTGTACGCTTTAGGCTATGTACAATAAAAAAATCAATTTGATCATTCAAGGTATCACATGGTTCTAAGACTGAAGGTCACAATGAGATGATAGCCGAAAAAATGAGTTACGGGAATGAGAAATGCAGTTTATTGAAATTTCTAACATGAAACATATTATGCATTAATTTTATTATGATTTAAGCTTTACTAGACATACGCATTAAGGTCGAACCATTTATTCAAAGAGAAATAATAATATTAGGATCGTACGTAAACAACTGCGTTAAACCATAAATTTAATCATCCAGCCAACTACGGTAATAAACAACGATTCTTCCAAAATCACTAAAAAGATAAAGAGTAAGTAAATACTTTCACTTTCACCGTAGCTTTCACTGAAGTTCGATATATATTATTTGGTATGCAAACAAACCAGAGATAAAAATCTTAACTGATATCAAGATGATAAAGCAGTTGGTACCCCAAAGATAAAGGTATGCTGGGGTGTATCGGTGTATCACCGTTATCTATCGTTTAAAAACGAACTGAAACGAAGCACCTGAAATCACGTTGCTATTATGGGCAACCACAACAACATACCGCTAGCTCAATTAATTTAATCAGTATTAGCACGAAGTAGCGGACGCAATGCTTACCAAATACGAAAATGATGAAGTCGATGTAATAAATAGTGTTAGACTTTCCCAGCATTACTACTTAATTGATAACTGCTACAGTTAGCTCATATCAACTCGCTGTCTGCTGGTTACGTGTATCTGAATGATGCTGCGCCGCTCAGATGCTGTAGCTCTCGAGTCTTATCATACCATTTTGACAGATGCCAACCGCAAGCATCTCATATGAAACGCCGAGAAACCACAGAAATCGTGAACCAAAAAATACGCCGCGTAAGAATGAATTTCATTCAACACATGGATGCTGTGCATACGCGAAGCGCCATGAAACAAATTATTTTCCAAACGGTACGGTGGCACCAGTGGATTATGAGAGAGGCTATTTCTTTTCTATTTTTTACGATTATGGTAGGTCAAAAAATCATACCGAAGTCTTGCTAAATTTCATAGGTAAAAAGGTAATCAAAGTAAGTTACAATTATTTGTCACTCAAACGTGTGCAAATTTACGTTGTTGGCTATTGTGCTTATTGTATCGATGGCTCGATGACTCCGATCGCAACCTATCGATACAATCGATCATCCAACATCGACCTATCTCGCAGACGGGAGCTTGAACAGACGCTCGCATAAGCAGACACACATGGCATCAGTTGTGGCCACTCAGGGAACATCAGTCGTGGCACGATCCAGGCAGGCAATTCGCCAGTGCTGCTCGGTGACATTACTTGTAAAACCTATACTTCTTTGCCACATAGATATCTACGCTTCACCGATCGGTTGAGGGCATAATTACCGCGGTTTGATCATGTGCTCGAATGAAAGTTAACCTAACATATTGCTCATCATTGAAATTTTAAGATGGCAACGCGACGTGCTCGAATTAAAGCGATTGTCAATGTTCCTGCTCGACGGTCTAAAGTGAGTGATGATTCCACTAACGTTGTGGCACCAAAATCTCCAGTAGCCAAGGAAATTCCGACTGCTGACTCAATTGGGAATGATGAAGCTAAACGTGAAGTCACCCAGCACAAGGAGGTTCAATCAGAAGTGGAGTTGACTGACGCAATAAAAGGGAATATAGCCATCCCAGAGAAGCAATCCGGACTTACCACGCCGGGCCTATCATCTATTGAAGATACTAATTGTAAAAGAAAATTATCCGAGGAAACATGTGCCGAGGTGCCGACTGTATGCAGTCCCATCGTATCTGCAGTTAGTGAGCCCCTAACTCAATCAGCTGACGTAACCACCTGCGAGAATCCGGTTACCGCTTGTGAAGAAGGTTCAGTATCAAAGGAGGGTCTTGGCGATTCATCTACTGAGAAAGTAGACCTTAAAAAGAAATCAGATGCTGCCTCTTTAAGTTCTCCTTTGAAGCAACGAGCCAGGCTCTTCATCCGCCCAAGTCCTAAACTCGATGCTGGTGTTCGCGGACGATATCCATCAGGAAATAGACACAAAACGTTGAGTGAATCCGAGGATGAATCTAGGAACCGTACAACGTCCTGTACAGTTGAGGACTCTGAGAATCCGTAAGTTTATGACCGCTCAGATGTCGTTGATTCAGGATGTCTTGCGTAGGAAAGTTGTGGTGTAATTTTCAGTCAAATCTCATGTATGTGATCTTGCCTTGTTTTAGAGTTGTGGAGACGTCAACCCGGACCTCCCAATCGGAGAAGGGAACAGATGGACAGGATCCACCTGTCAACGTTACAGTCGAAAAAAACACGTTGGATAGTAAGAAGAATGGGTAACTATTCCATTGGGTTTGGTGAAATGCTATTCCATAACATTCCACTAGTTTGATAATGGTAGCAATGTGTGCTGTAACAATTATCAAACTAGTTATTTGCTTCACAGTTGATGTAGAACAGATCTCTAAAGTCTTACAATTAGACAAGGTTAGCTTACAGAAGGAAGGTCTCAAATCAAGGTCTAATCAAACTAAATTATCTGAATTTTTTCTGGAAACACCCTAGCAAAAATGTTTTACCAGCTTCCATTTGAATTCGGCCAGGTCAGATTTAGAACAGGTTTGGGAACGAAGTTCCCGATCTGGAACTTGGGGACAAGAAATAGCCGGTTAATATCATCTTCTATGCTATTTCTGTATAATTTCCCCACTGGTACCCAACTACAGTGGATTCTGGTTACTCGAGTACTTATCTTATCAGGACTTATTGGGACGGGCACACCTTCCCCCAATTATGCTACTGCCCCAATTAGGGGAACTATCCTGTATATGGGCATAAACAAATGTTGAAATGATGGAAAGAAGAAACTAGAATGTTTATTATAAAAAAAGTTAATTAAACTATTAGTGTGCTACATAAGTTAGCAAGAATAGTTTTTTCATTAAAATTTTTCAAGAATTCTATTAATCTTATTTGAAAATATTTTTCACAGCCTTGCAATGCAGGATGAATATATTTTACTTAGTCCCATTAAATAAAAATTCACGGTTGATTATTTAAGAAAATTTGATTCCGAAATATTTCATTTACTTATGAACATGCAAGTACTTACTGTTCGAATTGTATCTCCTCGTCCAAGGAATTTGTCTAATGTACTCGGCTACATTCTTGACATCCTTGTCCCACGAACAAAGTCGGCACAGACATCCAATGACGACATTGGGCTACCTTCGTTGTCCTCTCGCTTAAAGGAGAGTTGTAACCCTGCAATGAACCTCCTTGCATCCTGAGATGTCAATCGGCTATGATCGATTTCATCTCCATCGCTGTCCTCACCTTCAGCTTCACCTTTTTGCCTGTATAGTGTAAAGTGTGGTTTCAACAATATCATCTTCACAGATTTCATTGGTGCCATAGCATTCCAAATTGCAGTCAATATTATCGAACTCTTCATGGCTTGTTAGTTGGAGCAGTATTGAGTTGAATTCACTTTCAGGTTCTGCTGGAATGTTGAAAACTGCATTGGAATGTTTGAAACTGCACTGAAAAAAAGGATTTTAAATTGTTTCATAGTTGATATCTTGCAAGCTCTCAACCAGAAAAATTATCGCTTGCAGAATGTTCACCGCAGAACCTACTTCATTGGCAGTGGATAAATATGTCTGAAGGTTAACCTCAATAGATTCTAGAATGTATCATACTAATTTCCCATGGTAAAGTGTTTTCAAATTTTTTATGATCCCCATATCAATTGGTTGCATGGAGAATGTTGTGTTTGGGGCAGAAATTCCTACGGAATATTTTTGAACTCGAACAATTTGGATGTACTGTACAATTATCAAGTATAAGAAGAACCTTTCTTGATTTTCGTGCTATTTCCTTATCCTTGATTTAACTCTCTTGAGCAGTTAGGATACACCATATAATTATCAAGTACAATGAGGAACGTTCTAAATTTCGTGCTAATTGATTATCCCAACTGATCAACTATTACTCAAAGAGGCTTGCAGTAATCCATGCATTGCTGTTAGCATGGTACTCCACTTGTAAACTGCTAATTTTTTTCTGTGAAAGATCCAAAGAGAAAAAAATCATTTGCATTGACCGGGATTCGAACCCGGATCCCCCGATTTCCGGTTGACTGCTTTAGCCAGTTCAGCTACCGAGACGTCATTCTTCCCTGTGGATATTTTTGGGCACTACCGAACACAGTTATACTATCCATTCGAGGATTTGAATTCTGTTTCCTGACCATAAGACCTCATTCAACATATTGTTGTTTTTAAGGGGAGAGGACTCTTGTGGCAGTAGTTAGATAAACTAGATACACAAAATTAAAAAGGATTTGAATGCGATGGTACCAAGTGAATACCGCCCAAAAAGGAGGCATCAACCGTCTGCTGCAAGCATAATTCCAGCATCCCTTGCAGTGAGGGTAAACTCTTCTCGGATTCCCGCCGTGTTATTTTTTCCATAATGGCCAAAGTTTCAATCTCCAACTCGGGGCTTACCTTCAAGGATAATTTTTTGAATCCCGATAAGAGTTTACCCACATAATTTGCCTTGTTCCTCCTCCTAAACCCTCACCGCGGGTGTCGCCACTTCTTTCTCATTATTTCGGGTTCATTCTATCATCTATACCCAAACTACTGCCACAGGAGTCCTCTCCCCTTAAAAACAACAATATGTTGAATGAGGTCTCATGGTCAGGAAACTGAATTCAAATCCTTGAATGGATAGTATAACAACAAGAGCTTTAAGAATAAGGCAAGAATAGGTACCCTTCTGAAAAATAAGATTAAAGTAAAGGAGGAGGTTCCATAGCAACCATTGCAAAAGCTCCTGTGATGATTAGTGGATCCTCTCATTGTTTCTGGGTTTCCACTGGGAAATTTCATGCCTGATGATTACAGTTTTGCCAGTAATTCCACCAACATCTAGAGGTTAGACGTTGAGGAAAATATATGATAAGGTCAGGAGATATAAGTACATACATACATATAACTCCTGTATCATGTAACCTCATAATATTTTTGTTTTGCCAAAACAAGGGATATTCTCTGTAAAGGAAAAGACAAACGGCCAAAAAATGTACCATTAATGTGTGGGCGTCATTAATTACAGATGCGGCCAATCCTATATTGGCCAAACATGTTTTAGTTTCAAACATGTATCATGTATTAGTTTAGTGGCTAGAAGAACACTGGAGGGCCACCACTTCAATCTCTCAGTGAATGCTGAGCATGCATGGATCAAACCCAGACATGAGACTGACTTTGACATCTTGAGAGTGAATGCCAAGAAAAATACTTCCTTCCCAAGGTTGATTGGAGAGGGTTGCCAAAGAACTTACCAAAATGCCTCACACGGGAAAATGCCCCTCTCTCGTGGGGGGTATTCCATACTCCTCGAACCCAGGTCATGACCCCAAATTTGATGGTGAATCCGTCACTGCTTAAGACGGCTGGATAATTATGTGAACCATGAGAAATTTCTCTTCTCCAATGGGGGCCATAAGCTGTATGGCACATTTCATCTCATAACTATATTTATCAATATAAAAAAGAGTATTAATATTAATTTCTTCCCCTTCCATTTTATGTGGTAGCAGGTTGTATAAGAAGTGGTTGTTTTATTGTATGCCATCTTAGGTCCAAACAAGACATAATGTTTTCAAGTGATTACATCCTAATTTTGTCTGCTACATTATGCGGCATAGAAATACTTATGTGAATTTTATTTAATTTTCATTGATAGGACTGTTCGTTCTGGGAGGCAGAGGACCAGAAACAAAGAAAATCGTGTTTCAGATGAGAAGCGGCGGCTGTGGCTGCAATTGAAGAAGGGAAATGGAGAAGGTTTAGATCGTTCGCGACTAACTATGTTTGATTACATCTATTACAACCCAATATCTAATCCAATGAGGTTAGTTATCTAGCTTTAATAATAGACTTGAAGTAGTCTTTGCAGGTTTCTTGTTCTACTGCATCTTGAAATTTTTGGCTAGTTGTTTTGTTACCAATGAAATTATCCTGAGAAATCTGAAGATACCACCTTAAATGCCAGCTGTAGATCTAGCCAAAAATTTCAAGGTGCAGTAAAACCCGTAAAGCTGCAAATGTCACTAGCTTTACTTTTAACTTTGATATAAATATAGCACATTTTGTAATGGTCAAGGTTGACTCAATGTCACATCAGTGTTGTAATTGAAGCCAGAAGATAATGTCTGAATAAACATGTTCTTGAATACAGTCACCACTTTGAGCTACCTGGTGATGCAGTAATAAAGACGTGGTGTTTAAAAATATGTATGTTCTTCAGTTGGGAAAGCTATGGGTGATGCCATGTCAATGATTGAATACAGTACAGTGTGGATTCTGTCCAATAGAGGGAGAAGCGACCTAATGATTGTTTTCATTGTGGTTTTGTTGAATTAGGTTACAGGCAATGCTCTCTAGGCATCTTTAGTGGCTATTACATCAAAGTATCAATGTGCTATATTTCTGAAATTTCTTTTGTTGGTGTATCATTCTCAGAGTTAAGTTCTGGGTAACATTCCATGGGGTGACGATCATTTGGGAAAACTGGGAAAATGGATTTTGTTTGGGAAATGAGAATGCTTGGAATATGTGGAAAAGCCTGTTAAATTTCATTGGCTTTTCAAAACTCACCGAAAGAGGAGAAGCTGGGATTGTAAAGAATCTTCTCCATCACACCATTATATTTGTGAGCCTCTTTATCTTTTCCTCGATTTATTTCCCCCTGCTGTTTAATTCCATCATTCTGAAAAACATGGAGTGAGCCCTAGACCTATAATCTCTACATTCTAGGCTTTCTTCTTTTTGGTGTACTAAGACTGTCATTACAAAATTCTATGGCCAATACCATCATAGGTTCATCTGGTGTACAAACTTAAAAAAAAACCTTCCCCTCTCAACTCTTCATGAATTTTCTGAAAATCAGATGGAATATTTTCCATGCCTCAACCTTTTCTAGTTTTCATGTTGCAGAGGACTCAGTCTGTCTTAAAGTGGAGAATCCTTGGTCAGATACTATTCTCATCCTTTGCACTTTCTTGAACTGCATTCATTATTTTGGTCTACTACTGCCATCGTATACGTCCTTCATATGTTCATTTCATTACACCCATGTCTCGTATAGCGCAAGGGATGCGTTCCTTGGGGTCTTTGCGCTATACGAATTTGCGTTATACGAGATCGTTTTAACATTGGGAAGATAGGGATGCGTTCCAGGTAGCATAGGTCTTGGGTATTGAATTTCCTCTAAAACATATATATTCCCATAAATAGCGTTAAAAAAGCATTATTTATATAAATGTTTATAGTTTAAAACATCTCTAAAGATAGTTTGCACGCATTTGAAGACTTTTATTCACGTTAAAAAAAATTCTTACGTGCTTTTGAAATTTCCTCCTGTCGTGCGGGTGGGCTAACATCTGCTATCTCAGGGGTTCGTAATGCATTGCCGGCAGTTGACGATTTTTCAAACCAGTCGAAAAACAAGTATTGTGTCACCCAGGACCTTTTGTCGCTCATTGAAATGACAGGCAACTGCTACTTTGAATGCCACTTCATAGCTAGCGGAGTTTATGAATGATAAATCATTTTAATGTGAAGTCCTCCGAGTCTTTAGCAGCTACGTGAAACAGTCTTTAAATGCCTTGAAACCTGATCCAAGTTTTCCTTCCCTGAAAATGAATGAACGAGAATGCATTCTTTTCCAAAAGAATATCATCTCGTCAACACTAAAAACTAGTTGAGGGGGAAAGGAGCCACTTTCAATCACAGCTTGGAGTTCATCAGAAAATGTTGCGGTGACTGCGCTATCAACACTTGCATATTCACCTGATATCGCCGCACTGAAAATACCTGCTTGCCGTTTAAATTCTGGAACCAACCGGAGCTTTCACTAAATGTCTCGGAGCGATTACCACTCTCGTCTCTTTGTACTGATTCTCTATGAACTTTCCGTATATGTAGACCGCTTGGTTGAAGTTGGTGCGGCTGAGGTCACTGATGTTTTAACTTCGTCTTTATTCAGAATAAGGCATCGTGCGTTTAAACTTCCGCGAAATATCGCTTTGACGTTCTCCATTTTCAAAGCAATTGACCTATATCAATATCTCTTCTAGGTTTATGGTTTTTCTTGATAAATTCTTGATTTTTCTACCCACATTCCTATTTTTTGCCATTTTCTTTTGGTTTTTACTCTGCATGGCTCTATCGAAATCACCTTCTACTGCTGAACTGTATTCTTGAGATGCAGAGGGCCTACGACTGCGGGGAGGGAACGAAGCTATTGTGTTTGAGACTCTATAGCGGACCCTCTTATATGTTGATGCTACTCATGCGCAACTCTGCCACCGTTCCATTTCTCCCCCGTGAATACCGATGACCTTGAAGGCTTTAGCGTAGACCCTCTACCTGGAAGTCAACCGTCCGATAACCTACGACGGCAAAAATTACGTTTCAACCAGTATTGCTAAAAAAAACTCATTTCTACTAACCCCACGCTTAATTTATGATCTAAATTAACTCATTCTGTTAAGGAGACTAGATAAATTACTTTGGTAGGCCGGCTATCTGGACACAATGACGAGTAATACTTTTGGCCATTGCACAGCAATGGATTTCGATTAATATATAAACAAAAAAGAAAATTTGAGGCAAGCAATAATATTAATATGCGAAAAATGATAGAAATTTCGTGTGTACTTTGCGCAAGTTCACGTTTTATCACGAGAGCGTTTAAGATTTTTGATTAGGCTACACTGCGTTGCAATGTTTCCCCGAGGAACGAATTTGCGCTATATCGACATTGCGCTAATCGAAATTGCGCTATACGAGACATGGGTGTATTTTTGAACGCCTTCCTGCTCTATTAATATCCTCCCATTGGTAGCACTAATTTTTGGCATTGCTCTCTCTTTGGCCACGTGATAATGCCTTTACCTTGTGGCACTGCAATCCTACCTCTCTCTCAGAAATTTTCCGTTTTGTCACACTCCTTTTCCACAAAGCCTGTCTTGCCTTGTTTCCCATTATGATGTATTTTTTATTTTTTTTATTCATTGTTGTGTTTGTGTCATTGTCAATGTTCTTCCTCTTTATCTACTTCATTTTCATATTTCCTGTTTTATTGTTTCGTAATCCCTCTCCTTTCCTCTTACCTAGAGGTCCATGAAAGTGGTTTTATTTTTGCTAAAATTTGTTTTAAAATAGAAAGTCTTGGCGGTTTTATTTTAATGTAACAATTTTTGCTCATTTCTAGGCATTTTATTATTTTTTGGCACATTTTGTGAATTGTTATACTTTTATTAAGCATTTTACATAACATTTAATACGATTTCGACTACAAAATTTTGGATAAAACCAAATGAAGGAAATCTTTCAAGTTGTGTCAATATAATAGAGTGACCAAAAAAGATGCACCGTGAACATTTCACTGTAATAATTGTCTTTGTGAGGAAAACTAGAGTAAAAATTAACCAAATGGTATTGAAATTTGTTTTCAATTTCATTGCATTATTTAGACCAGTAACACAATATTTTGTGTCTTAAGTTTGGTATTTACCTGTAGAATCCTCAATTATGTTCTTTTATTTCAGTTTCTTGATTATTGCTTTATGCATGAAGATGACATACCAGCTATTGTGTTTTAGTTTTCGTCTGAAGACTTTCACAGCTTCTTTTATCTATGTTGCTGGTGGTTTTCGGGTATTGCTGTGTAGAAAACATTTTAACTCGACGTTTCACTCCTCCTACTGGGAGCGTTATCAAGAGAATGAATCAAGTGTTATCAAGTTATCATTCTCTTGATAACGCTCCCAGTAGGAGGAGTGAAACGTCGAGTTAAAATGTTTTCTACACAGCAATACCCGAAAACCACCAGCAACATATTGTGTTTTAGATTAGAAGTAATGAGTTTCTTGTCTAAGTATTAACTAAACCAGTTTTTAATTATTACAGGTCCAATAGTGAATCATCAGATGCTGGAAGAGGCAGGAAAACATCTGTTTCAAATAGGTATGATAAATATGATTTATTTTAATGTCTAAAATAATGAAGAATGACTGCAATTTTGTCCGTGGTATATTTTTATCGCAGCATTTAGTAGTCCTTAAAATGTTTCTTAGAAATTCATAATGGATTGATTTATTAGCTGATGTGTTGTTCTTTATTATCAGTACTGTCTGATCTGAATTTGATGTTTTTGCATTTAATGTTTTTCTGCTTTTAGTGTTTATTTTTTGGGGTCCTGATTCATTCCATATTGGAGCAATGTAAAAATCATTCAGACTTAGCATTTCCGCATTCTGCTTTTTTCTGCATTTAAGGTCGTAATGTTTTTCTCACGCAAGATTTTTTTACCTGACTTAATGCTTTTTCATTATGGTTAATTCAAATGATTATTGAAATCTGATGAAATTCAAATATGATATGCAACATTTTTCACATGCTGAAAGGTGTAGTTCATCATTTCTAATGAGTAATTAATTTTCATTGAGGAAATTTCAAATGTCTTCTGTGCAGTGAACGAAGCACGGCTCTATTGGAGGAGCAAGTTGATGATCCGGGTGAAGGAAATAATCTGGAAACGGGTGATGGGGGCCAAGAGGATAGGAATGAGTGTGATGAAGGAGGAGGAATGCCTGCCCCTCGGGTGAAAGTGGGGCCAGATGGAGAGCTGATAGTTGATGAGCAGAGCTTGGTGAGGATGGATTATTTGCACCCATATGTACATAAAGATATGTACATTGTCGTCCCTTCTTCAAAAGACTGGAATTATTAACTGTACCATGTGTATATATAGTAGACTCTCGTTAATACGAACAAAGTTCTCATTATTACAAAGCAATTCGTTGGTCTCGACGAAAAGGCCTATCCAAGCTATGGTACAAGAAATGTTATTACGAAATTTTTGTTTTTTCGAAATTATGGACCTCAGTTCCAGTCCCGTTGGTTATAAAATGAACTTTATTACGAATATCCACGCTTAAGCAAGGACATTTAGGTGGATATTCACTATGCTAAGTTTTAATAACCGCGCCGCATTTAAGTTCTTCTTGTGTACTGTGCCCAAGAGCATCATTTACGCTTCTTTATTCAGTGTACACACAACATCATATAGTAAGTTTCATTCCTGTGGAGTCATGGTGACCCACTCATAACCGCTCGTAAATTAGACGTACTGTTAGTCCGCTTCCTATACACATTCAATTTACGAATTTTCAGAGATACGAGCATTCAAAATTTTCAAATTTCGAATTTGGCACCTTTCGATTTGGCCTATGCTACGCAGTGTGGTGTAGAGGAACTCTCACTATGGGCACAATCTGAACAGGTATCATTGAATCCAGTGTGAATTTAGGAACTGTTCAGCGTTTCGCCCATTCTTCCTTACTGCGAGGAGCAATTTTTTTCGGCTCCAGCTGCGTCACACACCAGGCTAGATCAGTTTGTAATATCATGAGTTAGAGCACAATTGTGATGCAGTGTTGCATTTTGTAGGATAACCATACTTCTCAATGCCTTTCATACAGTCTGGCCGGCAACAATTGCCCAATGATGGCACAATAGGAGGGGCGGATAACCCCATGCTAGCACAGTTTATAGCCAATCATTGTCCCCCAAACGCACCCTCGCCTCATCTCACAACATTGTCAACTGCATAAGGCGCACTGAAATAAGCCTGATCCACCAAAACATACCCTTTCTTCAAATCACCAAAACAAGTGATTCTTCATCTGGGTCCTTCACGCTCGTCGTCCCTTCCGGCTACTTTCTTCATGCAACCCTATGTAGGCATTTCCCTTTCTTACCTGGCAACCTTGCCCCCCTACCCTGACCTAGACCATTCTGCGTGTCATCAGACAAATCTCGGCGGCCGTACTGTAGGTTTATCAACTTAGGAACAAGGTCCTGGAACACATCCAGTTCATATATCGGACTTACTGTATTCGGGAAGATATCCACTCTTGATTGCGTCGTGCCGCATTCTTCTGTTGAGAAACTGAAATGAAGTTACCTGTTTATATATATTTCCATGGAATTTAATTCCGTTTATTAAATACTTTTTTTCCAACGATTCCTAAAAGAAACGTTCATATGAACTTCGTTATTACGAACCTCTGGTTTTTCGGTCCCGCAAACTACATAATAACGAGAGTCTACTGTATATATCAATGTGTAATTTATGTAAAAAAAAGTATAGGGTAAATTTTATAAATAGTAATGAGTTACATTCTCATGAAACTAGGAGATGTAATGACATTCATGTCAACATATCAAACCTTTCACTTACATCTAAAGGCCCTGAGTCTATGTGCACAAAATTATGCAATAACCTACCAGCATCAATTAAAATCTTAGAAAGTGTAAATATTTTAAAAAAGACAGTTTCAGAGTACTTATTGAAGAATTGTTTCCATAGTGTACAAGAGTATATGTATAATGAATTGTAATGTATTCTTTTAAAAGTTTTTTTTCTTTCTGATGTGTCCTATAGACTTATACAATTTTTGTATCATAATGTATGGTGTCTTCTGGGAAATAGTAATAAAAATGGGCTTGCATAAAAGCTTTAACCTGGATGCAAACCCGAGAAATATTTGTCAGGAGTAATAATAATTATTATTATTAAATCCTTCTGCCATAAGATATTTCATTTACAAACCTCAAATTTTTGTATGAATTGATATGTACAGTATGCGATGGAATTCACTGTTTGTGAGTTATGGGAGCCTATTTTCAGTTAACTGAATGGTTATAGCTTTAAGTGTGACTTCCTAATATGTATTATATGTTACATAAGTTCATCCATTTTTGCTTTTCAGTGTGGTAAATAGTTATGCTATATTGTCCACTTAGTGATACTCATAAGCTGTTTTATCCTTAGGTTATTGAAACAACAGGGCTGAGAGAAGGGCGTGAAGACTTAGAGAAAGGACCTGCTCTAGTGGAATCATCATCCTTCACTAACTATGCTACTTACAGCAAGAGGTCAAAAGGACTAGAGTGGTCTGAAAATGGTAAGTTAGTAAGTTTTACTTTAAGGAGAAAAATATCGTGAAGTTGAAAAGTACTCAATCAAGTGCCAAATACATGAATATGTTTTATAATCTTTCTGGCATCTAGCCTTTTCTCAGCTGTTCCTAATAAAAATTTGAAGTATGTACTTTAGCCTAAACATGCAGGCAGACATAATTTTTTGAGTGACACATGAGTAAATTCTTTGATGTTTTCAGGAAGATTGGTTTGCTAATTCTTGTGAATTTTTTCCAATCCAAATGATAATGACTGTGAAAAATGATAAAATTCTGTGGTAGATGCATTTAAATCAAAGAGATGTCTTTTGAGACTTGTTTTATTTTTCTGAGAATATAATTTTACATGTACCTTAATTATATATGATTGGAAAATATATAATGCTAAAATCTTATAAATTATTTGTCTCTCAGCATCAACCTTGTCATGAATCATATTTTGAACGTCATTTGGGTAGTACGTTACAATGAAGAGCAAGTCAGCAGATGTAATGTTGAGAGTGGTTTCAAAATTGTTAATGCATTCTAAAAAAAATGATGTATGATCCAGGCCATTGAATAGACTTCATTCTATGGGGGATCCATGGCTATTGAGGTTTATTTCTTTTGTGCATGTTAATTTGCTGTGAGTAGAACCATCTTTTCTCGATATGTATGTGTTCATGACCTAGGGGAGATTTTTTTAGAGGTTTTACTGCGCATGGTTTAAAATTACAAATTCAAAATGATTACACGTGACGTCATTGAGATATTTTTGTTCTCTCATCATTGTATATTCATCTTTCCTTGCAGAAACATTACTATTTTATCGAGCCCTCACTGTTGTTGGGACAGATTTTAGCCTCATGCAGAATGTACTCTTCCCAAAACGTTCTCGACGTGATTTGAAGAATAAGTTCAAAAGGGAAGAGCGCAGGAATCCTGGCCTTGTGGAAAAGGCATTAAGTAATCCTGAAATATTTTCTTCAGTAGAAGATTTGCAGATTGAATTTGCTAAAACTGGTAAGTGTATTTGAAATAGCTAATTGTTGTGAGTGAAGCACCAGTTGTTTCAATACGTATAATTTCATCAGGTTTAATTTGATTTTTCGTTGAAAATTGCCAGGAAGTTGTATTGATATTAATAAGCTTACTTCAAATACAGTCTTTTTTAGATGCTGATATATCTTACTGCAAAGAAAACCATTTATTCTAGTGTGTTGTTTGCTAATAAGGGCAGGCGTGCATTAGCACGACCACGACTTGTTGCACATGACCAGTTTTAGCATTGCAACAAATGGAGCGACGCACACTAGGCCAAGTGTGACTCGTTGGTCGGACCCGAGTCGTAGGACCGAAATTTTTGATTTTGGTCGCGGTCGTTGCGGCCAGAAATTACACACATTGTAATGGTGCACCGCGCACTGACTCCGACTTTACTCAGACTCGACCATACCGACTGAGCAAGTGGATGGTAAATGTGTTTTGCTATCGTGGGTGTGGTCGTGGTGGTGCTCTGGTCGGAAGGTGTGCGACACAGATCTATTGTGGTCGTGGTCTTGCCAGTGCGTGCCTGCACTTAAGGAAGGTATCCAAGTTTCTCCACGATTGCTTTCAAATCTTGATTTGTGATAGTAAATGAACTTTTAAGGCATACATGCTTTTGCTTGATCATCCAATGGGTCCTAGTTTTCAAGATATGCGTAGTAGTTTTTAAGCGAAAAGAGTTATACAACCTGAGGTACGACAATGAGCCCTTTTTTTCTCTTCAGGATCTTTCTCAAGTATAGCGAAGGAGTAGAAGAGTCAGCCTGTGTGCTAATCACAGGGGGCTGTATTATTTTTCTGTACGTTGTATTTATGTAGGAGTTTTTATTGTACTTTTTATCGCTAATATTTCTAAAACTCAGGACAATTGAATACTTTCGTAATAACACCTATATCTTTAAATTTAATTTTTACCACTCTGTAAAGTTTGAATGCTCTGTAGTGGTTCCAGTGGTCTATCTTACCTATTTAATTCTTTTCCTATTGTTTTTAATTATAATTACCTTATTTTTATAAATTCGTGGAATAGTGTTGAAAAGTCTATCAGCAACAGAAAAATTGAAAAAAAATCATGTTTAAAAAAATTTAATCTTGAAAATTTTTAAAACGTAAGTCATGAAAACCCAAAATAATCCTTTAATTTTTATAATATTATAACATTTGTGTTATAACTAGTAGAGTTAATTTTTTTTGCTCAGTTGCTGCTGCAGAAAAGGAGAAGGAAGAATTGAAAAAGGCAAAGGGGAGACCAAAAGGTGAAGGTCCAACAAAGAGAAAGGCAGAAAAGAAGTCCGAGAAAAAGCCTGCTAAGAAAAGGAAATGGGCAGTAAGTGGTGGTGTAAGTGATGGGGATTCAGAAAGTGAGATGCAGGAAAGTACTAACTCCAGCTTATTAGAATTCCCAGACAACGAGACTGAAATAGTACAACTGCCTCCAGAAAAGGTGGTCACTTCCAGTGTAGACGATGATATAACCATGTGTTCACAAGAAATAGTAGTCACAGATCGTAAAACTCTCGCCGATGCATCTGATGAAAGCGAAAGTGAACGCTCTCATGTCAAGGAAGAATCGGATGGTGAAGAAAGTGTATCCAATGAGAGTCAGTTCTTCTCCCGGGTTTTAGTCCCCACCCGATCAGGTAGAGTACCAAAAGTGAGAGAGATAAACTCTGGTCATCAGGTCAGTCAGCTAAAAGTTGATATTTCATCAACTCGAAGCAAAAGTGGTGCTGTTGAAGGTGTAAATATTGTGAATAATGCTGTTGTACCTGTTGGGAAGGAAATGGAAATGATTATTTGTTCTAAAGAAGCAGAAGATAGCCCACATGAACCCTCTAAGGATCCACTCGCAGTTGAACTAACTCGGTTTCCAAGTACATCAGCAGTTGGGAATGATTTTGTAAATAAAGTTGAACCTGGGTCGTTAGTAGTTATAGCTACATGTGCCCCTGACAATCCAACTCGGCAGGTTCTTCAGTTATTTATGGTATCTCCTGATGATGTCAAAGATGGAGGCCATGTTCTCATCCCCCAGAATCTTTCTAGCACTGGTAAAGTGGCTTCAATTGAAGATAATACTCAACCAGTGGAGTCATTTGGCTCTTCAACTGTTGTGTCTGTTAAGAATCCTACAATTGAATATCCTTATAACTCAGTTTGTGAGGAACTCTCTTCTTGTACCATTGTGGTTGAAGATTCAGATGCAACCAAGGTGTAATGAAAAGGTAAATTATGGGAGTAGTTGCCGTTAAAAAAAGTCTGAATATTTGAACAGCTCACTACTAGCGTTCCTTAGTGTTATAGTTCTTGTTACCACTATGTTGAGTTTCTATTATTCATTTTCAGAGATATTATTTTTTCCCCTTTATTTACCTCGTCAAAATGTAATTAATTTATTAAATACCAACAAAATCCCTAGTTGTGCTTGTTAGTGAGTTTTTCACTATTGTCGTTTGTTGATGCTTCATTTTACATATTTACTACAGTAGAACCCCGGTATGGCAAAATTCAAAGTTTTCCCATATAGTTGCAAATTCAATATCGTAAATTTTTTTCCATTAAGGATTCTTTTATGACATACCTTGCATATTGCTTCAATCAAAGTGATTGTAGATATTTGAGTGCATTCTCAATATCGTGATAATTATAATTTAAACATGTATAATGCCCTTAGTAATTGTTCGCAAAAGCATCTGAGCGTATTTTTTGTGGCATGCGGTTATGCTGTGGTCTACATGCTGTTTATATCTACTTTGCAAATTGTAGTAAATGACATTAGAAGATTGAGCTCAAAGCAATTTAAAGTCCATATAAAGGTTAAACATTCATTTTTGTCTTCCTCTACCAATGAAATTTGGGAGTATCATGAAATTATTTCAAATGCAACAATCACTGTGGCATAGCTGGAACTACTTGCTAGTGTTGGTAATGCCTGGGTCAATTTCTGTTTTTCTTGAGATATGTTTTGCATACGGTATTATCAACAACTTGTTAAATTTTCTCAAAATTGAGCTATGAGAATCACTTATTGGGTAATTAATGGCCATTAAGCAAAAAACTATTACTATTGTTAGGCTACTGGACTTCTTAATCTTTGGAACCCAATTCTTAATCATTAGAAACCTATCTGCACTGTAGAGATTATCAGCATGGATACCAGTTTACACAGTAAAAATATTTTCAGGAGTCGCCATGAAATTTTGACTGTTGACACAGAGCCATTATGATATTCCAATGATTCCCAAAAGTGCACATTTATTGCACTTAATTGCTCATGAAATTGCAAAATTGGGTTGAATTTGGGAAGAAGTGAAGCAAAAGACAATGTATGCAACATTTGTAAAAACTGACTAAAGTTTGGCTTCCTGCATACTTGTGAAATTTTGTAGTAATGAGACTTCCCTTTACTTCTAGATGAAAATTTAATCGGGACCGCAGAAGTCAGTGGGTAATTGCAAAATTTTGTCATATCAGCATTCATTATACCATGGTTCTACTGTCTTAGGTGAATTACTG
This sequence comes from Ischnura elegans, assembly GCF_921293095.1. Taxonomy (NCBI): domain Eukaryota; kingdom Metazoa; phylum Arthropoda; class Insecta; order Odonata; family Coenagrionidae; genus Ischnura; species Ischnura elegans. The sequence goes on from NC_060249.1 coordinate 93,701,023, forward strand.
CTTTTTAAATTATGGTTAGATATGCTGAATATCCTTAAGATTTGTTTTTATCTGCTGAAAATTATCTGGGAAATGTTCAGCAAATACATATTTTATTCGGTTGTGCTGAAGATTCATTCTTCCAAGTTGTTATTAGAGTTGGGAATAAATTGAAGGAAAGGATAACATAGATCATATTTTCCCATTAATAATGTGCACACTACGTGTACAAATGAGTTTAACAAAAATATCAACACTAATTACCATGCAATGGAAAAAAGCTAACATTAATGCTTGAAAATGTACTTCTGAAAAATTGACACATCCAAATCCACAATGATTTTAGGAGTATATATACTAAAAGGTTGACGGAAACCTTGATTTTACAATCATTTCCTTTAAAAATTAAGAATGTAAGTACCGTAAATACTTCAAAATGCAATTATATCTCTACTTCATTTCCATGATGCACTTGCTTGTTATAGAAAATTGTAGTCACCGAAATTTATCATTAACACTTTGCGGATAAAAGATGGAAATTCTTAAATGATAGTATCTCTATTGCAAAATTCTCTGATCCTCCTTGATCATCATTGAATGTTGAAAATATATGTTATTAATGACCCCACTGTATTTTGGGAAATTTCATTTATTAATTCACAACACACTGTGGTATTGTCGCATTTATATATGCTGAGATAAGACTTTAACTACAAATATTGTGTTAGCACAGTCATTCAAAAGATCAAAATTTCTCCTGAATCAGTAACATTCATTGACTCTTCAGGTGCATCACTTTCATTAAAAATACTTATCTTCATTCTGAACCGAGAAATTTAGGATATGCCTCAAGAGTTTTTGAACTTGTAATTTTACACAACACAATATCAGCTTTCAATGATGTGTCTGGGCATTTCTTTTTATGCCACCCTAGTAATATCTCCATGGTGGTGTTGCTAGTCTTTAATGAGGAACTTGCATGGGTCGTAGATTGCTCTAAAAACTATTTTGAATAAGTCAAATGGATACATTAGCTCGCAAAAATACCTTCAGTTTCTCCATTCAACATCAAAAGAAATAAAAAAATTGCATTTAAAATCGAGAAAAATTTCTCTGAGCCGACCACTGCGCGAAGACACCCGAGCGTTGCCGAGGCCAGGCGTGACGTCATAGGTGCCTAAACAACCGTAGGGAGTAGGGAAATACGCTGAGCGCATGGTGTAAAATTTGTTTTGAGGGAGTATTTAGCCGCTCATCGTCACTTTATTTTGTTCTGTTATTCTTGGGCAAGTTTTCCTATTGCTATTGTGCCTAGATTATTACTTGGGATATTAATAATGCGGCATCGGGATGATGAAGTACAAGCGTTTCACTTCGTGTGTTTTGGTTATCAGAAAAATGGATGATAACGTTGCCACTCGTTCGAATAGTACACCTGAAATTCATCTACGTCTACATAATACCCCGCAAGCCGCCTAAAAGGCGTGTGGCATGGGGTGTTAGGACACCAGCCTTTTTTTAGGACACCAAAAATTGATGCCACGACCCTCATGGAATTTGTTAAGACAAATTATTGCTATACGTCGGCGGCAAATCGAGTTGTAAAAGAAACTTGTAATACTGGAGGATAACGATCGTAAGCTGTGCTGTTGACATTAGAGTAAGCTGTGCTGTTGAATTTGAACGGAGAAGGTAGTCCTATCCGTCCTACGGTACGAATTCACAGCAAAACAGTCTGCACACAATCCACATGTGAGATCGCGAATCGGTTCCGCTGCCAACACACACACAAGCTACAACCTATTTCAATAATATAGGTAAATCCATAAACAATATACTAGCATATACCATAATAATATAGTGGGAAATAGGCAAATACTCTTATCAAAAACTGGATGTCACTATCACATTCTTATATTCATCAAGTACAACTTACAATAACAGAACTCGTTATGATGAATACAACTATTTATTCACTGATTTAAACCCTTAAATTATACCACACAAGTGACATTTCTCACTACAATTCGTTGAAATAATGGAATAACAAACTTCACACACAGTTTTTATTTCAATAGCGTGTTCGTGAAATGTCATATCTACGGTGAACAACGGAGATTAGCACGCCACTGACAATTTTTACTCTACTGTTAGACATTTATCGATAGCGTAGTAGCACCTTTTACAATTCAATCACGATGGAACACTGATAACTCATGGCCGATATTTTTCAACCTTGTCAAACTTTGTGCATTACAACCACTGGCACTGTGATTATTAGCAGTAGCTTAACGGGAGATGTCACGTTGAAAATAACACTATTTTGGCACAAAAATGTTCCTAGATGTCTCCAATCAGCGAGCAAAAGTTGCATTGACTGGAATTCACCCCATAATACAAGCACAGACAGTCCTAAACGACGAATTCTCCGGTACCTACGAATAAACGGATGAAGTTATTGTATATAAAAGCTAAGCGGACATTAGTAAACATCAAAATCGTTCTAATTACATACTTAAATGAATGATATGCCGTCGATAACATCAACTTACAATTAACGTATCCCCCTTCCAATGGCCGTGGCTCAGACTCCTACAACGATGTTATTTAGGTATTATCAAATTTTTGGTTTAACTGCTCCAGTTTTATATTTTATGCCCTTACTCAGATATTAATATTATAAATAATGCAAAATACGAGGGCTTCCAAGCCTCTATCGTCGGATATTTATCTTTAAATATAAAATAATCAACACGTCTAACAAACGAAGCTCTCACAACTACTGGCAACTATTACAAACAATCACAACAATAGCTTCGCGTGATGTTTAGGCACCTTTGACGTCATCGAGGCTTCGTCGGCAGTGGCTTGGGGGGTGAGGGAGTTTTTCCCGCGCTTTAAAATTCGTTATATTTATCATTAAATATCTCGCGAAGGAAAACTCAGATTTACATGCGGTTTTCTTTGTTGTATTCAGAAAATAATTTTCTGTCCGCCTATGAAATAAAAAAAATTCATGCAAGTTCCCCATTCCTGTTTTCATCTAATTGGTTGATTGGGGATGTAACTTAGATGTGATAGACTAAATGATGGATTGAAATGATGTCCTGAGAATGATTTTTCATATTAATGGTTCACATGGGATAGTGATGATGTTTGTGTAGAAGTTTTAACTGCCGGCTGTTTTAATTTTACAGTGGCAAATTGATCTGAATCATTTATCCTTACCCTACTGTTTCATATCTAAGGAAACCAACTCTCTTAGAAAACATCTTGTATTGATTTAAAGCTTTTATGAATCCTCGATATGGGAGATATACTGATTCATTATATTAGCTAGTAAAATTAGCAACCTTTTTCCCAATATTCCAATCTTGGGTGTGCTGGCTGTTTAGTCTACCAATATTCTTAGTATTGCACGAGTTTCTTCATAATATTCAATATTGAATGGTATTTATGCAATTATATTCTTTAATATTAAACCATTAAATTAAAATGCCTATACATAAATAATGTCAGACAGCTTAAGTATTTGCTACCTAATTGGTTTACAGGAGGTCATGGGTACAAAGGAATCGGATTTGTTTAAATTATTAAAATTTGCTATTAGAATTCCGTAAACAGCTTTGCTATCGCATACTCTTTAAGGACCAAAATTCATTTTTCATATAAATAACGTATTTTCATTTCCTTTAGGATGTAGGTTTAATCTCTAGAATTATTGAAGCCTGAAGTCTGTGATGTGTGGTTTTTACTGGATGTGCTTTACACGTAAATACAATTACAGGATCACTTCAATAAAGTTGATATAAGGTGCACATTTTTAATGGGAAATATATGGTTATTTGAATTGGAAGAATGAATTTATTAATCAATGTTCAATTTTTTCCAATATGACCAAAGAACAGGCAAATATTATGAAAAAAAACACATGGAAATACTCCAATTAATGTATTACAGTCCATAAATATGAGCAAATGAGCTGAAATTACTGTCACACAGGCTGACATATCAGCATGATTATAGTAATTAATGCTTAAGATAAGGGGGAAACTCCCTAAAAATATAAATCATATGTCCCCATGGGATGTTAAGCTCTTGGCATATGATGTCGGAATTTGAAAATGCTATCTCATGGGATAGAATCTGCTGTTACTCTTCCTCCAACTTTTCTGCTTTGTTCATACTTACTTTATATTTTGGCACCATATTTTTATCAGTGTACCTTTCATTGTGCTGTGGAGATCACAAGACTTCACTGTTTTGGAATTTGATTGAAACAGCAGTTTAAATCACTGTAACTTATTTTAGTACAGTTTGTTTTTTTTTAGTTTTCAGCATATCTTGTGGGATTTTATCAATTACTCATTGTTAGATTAAGGAAAATGGCCTTTGGTGATTGATTGTTATAAATGGTGGGTTGATATGGAATTACAATCAGTACTCTATATTATGGTATTAATTTTGGTGTGGTGCATTTTCAGATGGGAATGAAGAAATTTTATTATAGAATCTGCCGAGCTCCAATGTATTCATACTCACTTTGGTATTCTAGTCCTCAACAAGTATTATAAATCCTACATGACTGATTTCTAACGAAAGATCCCACCTTCATGATGTAAATAATTGGAATCAGTTAGACATTGACATAGCGTGTTCTGTAAATGTCAATCAAAATTACAGCCATAAGGAAAATGAGACCTATTATGTTATGCAGTATATTTATTTCAATTACAATAAATAATTAACACAATATAAAAATAAATACTCAAAAACATTTTTTAAATGTAATGGACGTGTTTTTCTCTTTGTATAAGGTGAGGACAATATTATTATTGCCCTTAAGCCTCAATGTTTTCAAAAGTGAAAAAATTTGTCTTCAACTTGCTTAGTGCAGAAATTCCATTTCTTTTGGTTCAACCAGAAAAAGCTGGCACATACGGTGCAGGGGTGCTGAAAAAATCATCTTGTGTTGTTAGCTCTTTTAAGCAGCACTTTCTTAAATATATGTGCTGCTTCAGCTGTGGCTTCTCTTCACTCAAATATTCATATACCTGTAAGACAAATATTTTATTTATCTCTTAGCACTTAAAGTTTCAATACAAAGCACAAATACATGATGTAGTGAGAACTTAGCATAGAAGACTGACAATCCAACAATCCTATTCCTACAATCTATTGGTTCTACCAATAGGTTCTAGGTTTAGGGATGTACCGTGAAATAACTGATACTATTAATGTCACATCTGTGATCTCATTTAATTACTAAATATTTTGAGCAGACATGCATAAACTGATAGAATACTCCACCTTATTACACAACTCCCAGCATTGGTGACCATAAAAGCGAAGGCCCACAATATTTCCTGAGTCAAAACTCTTCCCAAATGTGTTCTTTGCAAATGGGTGATCTGAATTCATAAATAACTCCTTGGATGAGGACAACTTACAGTCCGGCTGGAAATAGATAAGGTGAAAGAATGAAAATAAAAGCAAAGATAAATTAGAAGATTACTGACACAGTAACTAGAGGTCCATGAAATTCGCGAGATGCGAAATTTGTCATTAAAACGAAATTTCATGTTTCCCGAGAATTTTTTCGTGAATCAACAAAATATCACATGCTTTGTCATAATATATTAAAGCCTTATCCTTCATTATTTAACGCTTCTCATTAATTATTTGCTCTACATCATTAATATTCAATGATCGATTGGCTTGTTTTGCCTTGCACATATCGCATTCGTTTAATATCGTGCACTGTAGTCTGCCCCCCCCCCCCCCCTGTCGTCATGCGCTAGTGGACAACCAGAGGCATTGCAATACTCACGCACTACTAGACCAGATTCTTTTCTTCATCTTCAATTATTTTCAGTCCATCTTTTAAAGTTCTCACTTGTTTCTTTGCAAGGGCCATGGTCCAAAGATGAATAAAAATAAAACTAATAAAAATGAAACAGGACTTTATTGAACCCACACGGAAAATACTCGCTGGTTTGAAGTCATCCCACCCAGGAAAGTAGAGAACCACTCGTACGAGGTGAAGTTCGGCACTAATGCTATTGTGTATGACGTAAGCAGAGCATACTGCTGAGGGTGAAGCTTGACCATATGACTGCGCAATGAAATTTTTTGTCCAATAGAAAAGGCAACTTACCCACTTATTTCTAACATTAAGTAGCATAGGTCTAGATGAGCAGATGAATTCACATTGCTAGTAGGGAGAAACTAAATATCCTGAGAAGATATCGCTTCCTTAGCAACTCTGACAAGTGAGACTTGTAGCATAACTCGTAAATTGTAACCTGAGGTCCAGTTTTTGAAAAAAATGGCCGCATCAATTGCCAAAAAGCTCAGCTGTGAGGATATCAAGATCGTAACATGATAACACCGCCAATATTTTCTATAACACCGAAATCACACAGTTTTAAAACAAATTTTAGCAAAAATTAAAGCCATTTTCATGGACCTCTAACCATTACTAATAGTGCCATAATTTGTATCAGGTAACAATGACAATACTTGTATCAAGCCACTTAATGAGGTTAAAAAAAACTGAAAAATGATGTACATAGCTACATAAGCTCATAAAAAGTACATAGAGAGTGTGGAAGAATACATTAATCAAAAAGCGGCTTGGCCATCTTCAACATGATGCAACAAAAAACACAATGAAATCACAAGCCTCGAGTGCTAGACATAACATCAGAACTACTGTTTCTGTCTACACTTTGGTTTTTAATTTTTTTCTTATGGCTTACATTTCCCATTAGAGGCGAGTAATATCTTTTGGATTCTGCCTTATAGCCCATTGTAGTCCAGCCCTTATAATATAAAAGTGCAATATGTTGCAAAATTTTATGATGGCTCATAGTGGCCTAAGAATATTATGCCATCAGAGAGTATATTTCTATAGTAGAAACTGTCAATCACATTGAGGAATTATTCTCTTTGTACTCACTGACTTGAAATATGTATTGAGAATATGGCAGGAGAGAAAAGTCATTGAGGTCAGAAAGCAGGCTATGAAAGAAATAGAAATTTTCCATATATTCCTCAGAAAATATGGATAAGTGAGCTGAATCAGTGTACTGTAAAGAATAAGAAATCTTGGTTAGAGTTTAAAAGCTACATATTTACTCATCAACATTTCCTTCGACTGTATATGTTTTGTGGTGGTGGCATAGAGAATCCACCCCTATGCAATGATTTTAGCCAGAGCAAGCTGCCTCTTAGGACATCATTGGTAATGTTGGAATGTGAAATGAATGCCTCTTAATTGAAATATGTCAACTTGGAATTACTTGGGATTGCTTTATTCAAAATGAAAGTTAGTCTGCTCTCATGTCACACTGCAATTTGAGTTGAGTGTGAAAATTCCATAGAGGAAAAGTCATTTGCTGTGTCTGGGATTTGAACTTGAACTACCTGAATTTGTAGGATTCTAGGAATGGAATAGAGAGTTTGAATCCCTGTCAGAATTAATGATTTTTGCACCTTAGGTGCACTTGTCATCTTCTATCCTGTGGCATATATGGTATACAAGCAAGGTATACCTTAGTGGCTACAGGTATACCACAGGCTCGAGGCTGGTATAATTCCCTAAATAATGTATACCTAGCTCTACCATTACTCTCCTGTCCCAATGGTGCCTCTACAAAATACATTATCTAATGCCTGATATGCTGTGGGAACATTTTGTAAGATGGATTCCATAAGTTGGGTGCCTTAAGAAATATCTCAAGGAAACCCATAAGTTGTTAAACAAATTCACAATCAAGAAGTATGTAGATAGTGAAGTTTGAGTCTTGACATCATGCCTCATCACTGAGGGCTGGGTTTTCATTACATTTTTCTCCATAATGTAGAATTTTGGGTAAAATATTTCTCAAAATTACTTTTTTCTGAACTTTCTTAAGACTTGTTGTGGGTGTTAAACTCTCATTCCTTGCAGTACACTCCTTCAGCCCAGTTACCTATGTTTTCCAATGAATGCATGGAAAATTATGAGCCGGTTAACATTCAATTTCATTAAATGTAATATTTTGCAAAGAGAAGCCTTTTCTTAATTTTCCACCCACTATTTATTTACACCATACTTTATCCAGAGGATGATTTCACTGACTCTTTCAAAACTTCGGATAATCCATTCATGGCCACTTTGATACCACCACTGCAAAAATGCTCAACAATCGCCCACCGAATCAAATCCGCTCAAATAGTAGCCCAACAATACGAATCTGCTCAGCTGGCAGTTTCCGGAGCATAAATGCTCACCTCCACACTTGGAGAATAGGAGATGAGTAGGTATTTATGTTCCGGACACTGCCAGCTGAGCGGATTTGTATGTTGGATTTGATTCGGTGGGCGATTGTTGAGCATGTTTGCAGTGGAGGTATCAATTTCTAAAGATCTTAATATCTCAGTAACTTATTTTCCCATAAAATTTAAGTTGAATTTTGTTAGTAGAAGCTTTAACCACAGATTTTGATTTGGGGTTTCGGAAGGCTTCATTTGGGATTTGAAACTGGGACCCCTCTATCAGCAGTCAAGTTCTCTACCACAAGGCTACCATGCTCTCCAGAGAATAGATAACATGTAATATTTAAGGACTTGCTGAGAGGATGGTCTTCCTCTTGCTTTTGTAATAAGTACAAATTGCATCTCCAAAAGCAATCGTTTGTGGTCATTACAGGATTCATAATTCCATTATTTTTTTAGCATGATTCCATGATGAAGTGTGAAAGCTTGGTTTATCAAGTACTAAATTCACCTGCCACTGTAAGGGTGGAGAACAAAACTTGATTTGTCATAGTTTTGTGGATTATTTTAATTACTGCTCTATCAAAAATGAACTGTTCACGCAAATTGATACATGAACGCATGAAAGATGTGTTTTACAATAAAAAAATATAGAAAGAATTCATTGTACACAAATGGAAAAGAACAAACAATAATTTTGACATATTCTGTCAAAATTGAATTCTTTTTACATTATTCTTTTATTGTAAAAAACAATGCAATAATCTTTAATGCTTTCATGTATGAAATGAAACCATTATCATTCATAACCCTGAATAAGATTTTAGGAATATATCGAAATGTTGGTAAACAATTTTGCATATTATTCTCAGACCTATACTCCGAGATGTTAATCATCATTAAGTGATTGAGATCAAGAAATAGAAATCAATTTAATAATACCAATGCTTGATCAGGAAGCTGTTGAAGATATGTTTACAAACTGTTGTTTGGCTGCACTGAAGTGATACAAATGCATACAAATGAAACTAAAATGTTCCGGAAGTGCACCCAAGTCTTTGGGAAAATATTTTCATGCTTCTTTTGGAGTTATTTACAGTACATTTAGTTATTACACAAGCTCTGGATTGAATTTGCAAGTCACACTCTCACCACTTCATTTACTTGCTCACATAATTGTTGTAAATACATAGCAACCTCAAAACATCTTTACTAATATCTTAGGGCCATATTCTCAGTCGACCCTACATAAGTGGTGGGGGGTGATTCCATCGTCAAGTTCTCTGAGATGACGTAGATGATGGCACAGTGCCAATTTTCCACTCTGGTGGCGTAATGGGAACTAGCTATGAAACTAAGAAAAGACGTCGGATAATTTTCGGGCGTATTGTTAGGGCCACGGCTCAAGGTAAATAAACAATGTGTCGTCTGCCAGGTCGTGTCAGTACCTTAATTATAGCTACAAATACTCTCATATCTAGCCAAAAGTAGAACCATATTGTCTTTAAATTACTTCTAAAGTAGTCTGTACAAGATAGTCATAGGTACGGAGCAAATATGATCATTGACGTGGGAACTTATGTTGCATCATCAAGGTTTGTCATTTGCTTTCACCTACCGTAGTTAAGTTTATTATGTGGCAAATAGTGGCATGAAAATATGTTTTCTATGGTAATACGTAAACGAAGTATTGGTTTTCCAAAAGTATACCAAGTGCCAAGGGTGAAAAATATTATTATACATCCATAGAAACAAGGTGCATTAAACCGCTATATTGTTCTTATTAGTTCAGTCAATTTTATAATTTATCTAATTCGGTGGCTATAATGTGGTAGTATTATTACCTTCCTGCTGTGTTTCTGTACATTTAAAAATAGTTCGTGTGAGCTCGTCTTGCTTAATATGCATTACAAAGTAGATTTTTTGATCAAAGTGATTAGCAGACGATATTTGGCCACCATGTTTTCAAAGGGTGTAGGGCTGGGTCAGCTACCCTACATTAAGTAGGGCCGTTTAGTTCCAAAAACAGCCATATTTAGGGGCGATGGCTTGATGTGGCGAATGTAGGGCGAGATCGGTTTATGTAGGGGCTGAAGGGTGGGTTGGCCCTACACGGTCGACTAAGAATATGGGCCTTAACACTTTTATTAAAACTGTCAATTTGAATATTACCCTCATTATAATACTTTGGCATTTTACGCACATTTCATCAACAATTCAGTAAAAACAGACACGCAAAGTTAATAGCACTTTTGAATATTTGAACATTTGTATTAGCCCTATTTCAAATGTCTTACCTTATGATGCACTCATTCATGTTTATTTTCATTCATGCTTATCATTTATGTAAAATCATGAATAAAATGTTACATTTAGTAACTGGAGGAAATGGGCTGGCCTTTTGAACTTAATAATTTTTTCATGAAGCATTCATGGCCAGCCGTGCTGAAGCCATGCAAAAGATGTTCCGTTCATAGGCTGTTCATAGGTAGTAGGTTGCAGCTGTGTGAACAGTTCCCAAACACTTCATGAACGGCCCAGGAAATTTGTCAAGTTGTAAGTGAATATCTGATCCTAAGTTTGCTTAGAAAACTATTAGCACAATGATGGTTGTTTCCCTTAATTCATGATGATATGTTAATGATCATCATTAATGTAAAATGATGAATCATGGATGGCATGAATAAATTACTACATTTAGTAACTATGGAGGTGGTGTGCCAAATTTAATAATCTGTTCAGCAAGCCTTCATGGCCAACTGTGCAGAAGCCGTGCACATGGTGTTCTGTTCATAGGCCGTTCATGGGTACTTAGTTTGAGCTGTGTGAACAGTTTCCAAACACTTCATGAACGGCCCAGGAAATTTGTAAACTGTTTGCACAGTTTATGCACAGCCTAAAAACAGTTCATTTTTACTAGGGTCTGCAAGTATATATTCCTTTGGAGAAATAACACTTACTTCTAACTGCTTCAGGGTACGATAGAACAGCATTGCAGCATTTTGCTGGTCTTCTGGCCCGGACGTTAATACTACAAGGCAAGCATTAGGTTGTGCCTCTAAACTTTGGTTGGTCCACATTTTTACTTCTCTAGATAAGGGTGGCATTGCCCAAGGAATTTGGCTTTTTTCCCAAGAAAAATCCAATTCAACACTACAATGAGAGTACAATGATAATAGTTTCAGAGCTATTTAAGCACGATAATCGTGACACAACTAAAATGTAAAGAATTACTCACCTCTCAAAATTTCTATTCCCATTCAAAGGAACTTCAGGGTAACAAAGTCGCCTGGAAATGTTCCAGTGACCACTGGCCTCCGAGCTTGCCAGATCTCCTGGAGTGAAATCATGAACACAATTCCAAATATTGTTGAATGGGCTTAGACGTGCCTTCTTCAGGTGATCTAATAAAGTCAGGTATAAATTTGAAAGCCTGCGTGCTATTAAATAAAATCCTCAAAGAACAACTGAGATAATGGGATAAGGAAATCAATGAGCAACAATGGTCTTACCTGAAAAACTGATGTAATTAAACTGAAGGCAATTGAATCTCATATTTATGGACGCTTCAATAATAGGCTGAGTCGGGCAGCACAGGTAAATATCCACATTGCTACAGTCCCTAGTGCGAAATTGGCCACTAGATACCACGCAAACGCAATTTTTACAGTCGCGAATGAAGACGCTAAAGAGTAGAATTAATTTTGTTTTTTATTTGTGCTTAACCAAATTTTTGCGTTGGAAACTCAATGATATTTTTACTTACCTTTCTTTTACGGGTCCAAGTACGAATTTACACTCACTACACTCGTCTATAGTAACTGTATTCATGTGATCGAAAACATAAAGAGTAGAATTCGAGCAGTTTTGAATGGTGAACTGCTGGCCGTCAACAGTGCCAGGTAATTTCCCTGTAACCTCATTAACAAGATCATGAAATGAATAGTCTTCCAAATTGAGCTTGCGGCTTTTATCCCTGTAAATCAAACACGAATAAAATACACTTCAGCCATCACGAATCACAAATACGATGTTGCAGCACCCAATTCGTTTACCATGAATATTCCTTTGGACTTCGATGATCATCAGACTCTCCTTGAGAATTGAGCTTTCTAAATCTTGACAGAAACGTTCCCATCACCGATAATAATTCCTCCTCGCTATCTGAATCCTATCCAAAAACTTGTAAGGTTCTCGATCTTATCATTATTTTCAGGAGCATAGGCATTACGGGATACACAAAAGATTTGGCCTAACTTCTCATACATACGTAGTATTTCGCATATCGTTATTTCGTTCGTCATTTTCCGATACCTTTTTTCTTCCGAAGAGGGAGTTAGGGGTATTGAGTTCTTGGCCTGTCTCGGACCTTAAATGCATTGAAATTGTGGCCTAAGCTGTCGGGGAAGTGCGATATTTATTAATTGATCATGTCGAAAATCAATAATTATTACGACAGTCCTGATGGCGAAGACTGCTTTAAGAAGTTGTGGATCTCCTCTAAATACGCAACCATAATTGGTTTGGGTGCAGCCTCTGCTGATGTCCTGCTGCATTCTCACCCGAAAGGATACTTCCAAACAGCTGGAAGATATGTTTACATCACAGCCCCATTGGTAGGAATGGCAGCTACGTTTACAGTGACGACGTGTGTGTTGACCAGTCTCCGCAAGAAAGATGACTATATCAACTACTTCCTTGGTGGTGCAGCTACGGGCTCAGTCTACGGTGCCGTGAAAAAAAGTGGAGTACAAGGCCTGGTTGCATCCTTGGCGTTTGGAGGTGCTGCTCTCGTCTTGAAGAGCTTTATAGTGAATGGGTGGTCCCTCAATCCCAACAAGTATCGTCGTGCTTATGGAGGAGTCGACCACTACCTCAACGATTGGACCATCACCAAAGCTCCCCCTCGAACTTGGAAGAGGTACCCAGAAGAAGAACTGCCCACTAATTAGTTATCAATGTTATTATTTCGAAATTTGTCAATAGTATGTACTGGGATGCAATTTCTTAACTACAGCCTTGTTGTATAGTTAAAATTTATTAAAGCTGTGTTTACTTCAGTATTTTTATTGTTAGCATGCGTTTTTTACATAGAAAATTTAACTCATAAGGACTTAAGGCGTTTGTTTCGCTCCATTGAGTCATCTTCGCTCTTCCTTTTTGCTGGCGAATCATGAGATTCTCTATCATCTTTCATTGCATACTTCTTAGTCCACTCCTTCGCTTTACGCATGTACTCGGTATTGTTGAATTTGAATTCTTCAGCCTGAAAATGCAGGAGAATAGCATTTTTCTATTACTTACATATTTTTTAACGCGAGGGCTGTGCACCAAAATGGAGCTTTCGTCTCACAGTTTAGTTACTTCTTAGTATAAACTTGGTGCTCCTTGGAAAATTACAAACAGTGCATCTGTAGACGAAATTCTAAATATCCCATTTGCTTACCACACAGTCAATTCCATTATTATAACTAAGTAATTGTGTAGAATTTACGCTATAGTAAATACATTTGTACACATCAAAAGAGAATATTATATTCTCGGTAGTTAAGGTGCAACCTTTTCTACAATAAGAAGGTAGGAACAAGAAGAAATATAGAATCTGTTTAAATAAAATTAATTTAGGTGTTCACAAGTGGCAAAAACAATTTTTGATGAAGCTATTGCATATTGTGTCATGTAAGACAAATTGACATGTGGTATCAGAAGTACACCCAGAAAATGCTTGTCAAGTGTCGTGGAATGCAACCATTTTCCACATCAAGGCTTGGCTGCTGCTTCAGAGACAGCGGAATTTATCAATTAATGATTAATTCTGCTTTGATGGGGAGCTAAGGATGTAGAGGGGTGCTCTTGGCCTCCACTGATGAGTAAAGCACCACTTGCCTCATCTAAATCAATTAAGCAACAGATTATTTAAAGTATCTTTTAACACAAAATTTATGTACATCATGTAAGCTGGAATGCCATAATTGAAATTCATTAGTTTTGAACACTAGGACAAATGTGGACCTGTCCACATTGCCAGAAAAATGCAACCTTAAAGAGGATAATTACTATCATCACACAAGATATTATTTTGATTATGAGAGTTGGAACCTCTATTCAAAGGTTATAAGTACAAAATAAATAATTTATTTTTGATGATCAGAACACAGTTATTACATGGGCTCACTTCATACTTCAATCATTGTATTCCTATTAGTCCAATTGAAAAACATAATATAAATGATCTCTAAGATGAAAATAAAGGTAAATGTGGTAGTGTGCAGAAAAGAGGACCACTGATCAGAGAATCGACAGGAGACACATCCCAAACACATGCAAGAGGAGAGAGTGAGCACAACAGAAACGAATGAAATTTCATTATTAAGGGGAGATATTTTGAAAGAAAAGCTGCGAGCAGGATTGTCGTTTATGAAGCACCTACTAAAGTAGTACTTACTGAATCAACTAATGAAGTAAACTACACGACTGGAAAGTTAACCCCTGACTACTAAACTTGTAGGCTGCAAAAGCACAGGTATCCTGCTGTGAGAGGAGGGGTCTTGCAGGCTTTTAACAGTGAAGGCAACCTATTTTGTGCAATAGCAGTAGTATAAATGAGTTTGACGATTTGCCTTTCTACAAGTTAATTAAGTACAGTGGGCCACAAAAGTATAAGTAAATCCATGACGACTCAACCTGAGCAAACCACTTCATATTTTACCCTGGAATACTGTCATTTGACGAATTGACAGTATTCCAGGGTACTTCATCCATCCGTAATGCATAATAACTTTGGGATATGATATGCAACTTGTTTTTGGAAAAGACAGCAATATAGTTACAGCACTGTAAAAAAAAAAGGATTAGGTATGTTCTTCAAGTTAAAGTTTATTCTGGTAATACACTAGTGGAAGCAAAGAACACAATAGGCTGTGAAACTTCCTACATTGTACAGAAGAAGTATCATTCTGTTTAACTCTGAGCAGTTGTTCATCCTAGGTGCGCATTAACTATTGTGGCCCACAATATATCTTGGGAATCCATTCAATGGATATTTATTTTAATTTCAGGAAGGCCACTCTATTTCTGGGCCAGACAGAGGAGTGTCACAGAGCTTGCCACTAATTTTAATGACACTACATGCATGCAGAATCTTGATGTTTTCCTTTAGGCATAAATGAGATTAAAGGCCAGCCGTATATATGGATGGAATTCAGAGTATGATATTGTATCATCTTCTAGAACAGTGGTTCCCAACCCTTTAAGTCTAGCGACCCACCTTTTAATTTTTTCCATTTTCGCGACCCACCCCTACCCCACCCATGATTACACACACACATACAAACACGTATGTATGCATTGCCAGATCGTGCACAAGCACTGTTACGCTATTGTTTTCGTTTCAATGTAATAGGCAAGCATTGCACCAAGCTTTTTATTGCTAAAAAAATAATAAAAATGACACATACATAAAATTAAAATTATCTGGTGAATCAGTTAAATTTGGTACATTTTCAAGAGCCACGCCACGACCCACTTAAATTCCGCCTGCGACCCACTGGTTGGGAAACGCTGTTCTAGAATATCAAATGACACATAAAACATTTCTTATATTTTTCCTATACCTCTCATATAAAATGGTTTAACTGCTTGGCAGCAAGTTTGACTGGAACTGAAGCTTCATTCCAGCAAGAATAAGTCAGGATGATGTGTAATATACTGCATATTTACGCATCTTATTTTTGCAGAAATGATGCCATATTAAGACAGCACTCCTCTTAACAGCCATACAAGTTTCATATAAGAAAACACAAATGTTGCCACCCAATTTCCATGAGTTGGTGATGTCATTAGAATTTTGGTTCATATACTCAATCAGGAAGAAACTTTCACGGAGGTAAGTAATTGCATACAAGAGTGTAAACAACCACCTGAGGAAAAAGCAAAAAAAAAGCTAAGGAGAAGCTGAGGTACGCTCACCATGAGATCGTGACATCATCAACTTGCTGCATTAGGGTTAAGGCCACCGATTTTTCACATTGAATTGCTTGAGAAGTAGGCCATCGATTGAAAAACTGAAAATTATTGGTCTTTTTCTTATTCACATTCTATCACAATGGCCATTACATAAAAATTGGTGAACAAGGTCATTAGAACTAAATACGATGAATTCCAAATCTCTATTTCCATTGTCAAAACCAATCCAAATGAACAATGGGTTTCCTACCAATATTGTCCATAAAATATCAATTGGCAAGATAAAAACTAGCATGAAGGATCTAGTTTAAAGAAATAGCTGTGGGATAAATTAGTTAAGGTGGCAAAGAATCAAAACACTATGTTACTACAAAATTACTGAGCTAATCATGTACCCTATTGGTGCGTAAAAAATAATTAGGATAAGTATATCATAGATATTAGAAAATATGCAATTCTATCTATTTATCCAATACCAATATACCAATCTAAAAAAATAAATTCAATGTTTCTTTCTACAACCCCTATACTCTCGGTAAAGTTTTGTGTCGTAACAAAGACAAAATAGATTCCATCCATCAATCTGGCATTTACAAAGTTAATTGTGAATCATGCAACATGTGTTACATTGGTCAAAAAGGCAGAAGTTTCATTACCAGAATGAAAGAACATAGGAGGTGCTGGAAAAATGGGGATGAAAAGTCACTTCTCGCCAAACACTTACTACAGACTTTGCATTGTTGTCATTTTCAACCTGAAATTCTACATTTAGAAAGTAAGGGCACAAGACTTGATGTTTTAGAGCAATTCGAAATTGTACTGAGTGATATGAATATGCTCATGAACGAACAAGTGTTTTTCACCCACTCTCCTATCCTAAAGATATTCTTCCCGAAAACAAATGGTGAAATTCTTTCTTCACCCACACCTTAAGTGACCCCAACATCCACGGGGAGTTTCCCATCCGCCCACCCTCTCTCCGTATTGTGTTTGACCATTTTCTTTTGCTGGCAATTTCCTCCCTTGTACCCCCGCTAACTTTCACTCCTTCTCAGCTAACCCAAAGGGACTCCTCACCCCCACCTCTTTTCCTGCGTAGCTACTTACTCCTCTCCCTTTCTAAAGACACGCAGCCTCTCCTTTTACTCTAACCCCCCCTTTTTTCACTCTTCTCAACACCCCCTCTCCTCCTGTTTTTCTATGGTTCTTCCCCACGTGTCGTCATTTTACAGTTATGACTAGAACCCTCCTTCCAACGTGGGTTCTCCACATCCCGTAGTTGTATCTTTTCCCATTGTCTCTACTCTGTACGCCCTTTCCCACCCCTTCCTATAAGATGTCAAATCCTCTCCTTTTTCAGGGGTAAAAAAGGGATTTTCAAATGTTTTGAAGTGTCTTGTACCAGATGATGGCTCAGTGAGCCGAAATGCGTTGTACGCATTAAAAATTCTTGTGGAAAAGTGCTACGATCTTTTATTTATTTAAATATTTTATTTTTGTCACTAATTTTAATTCAAAGGACAATTAGCCTTCAGCCATGATGAGTATGGGCAGAAATAATTATATCAATACTATACAATGGGCAGAGACAATAGCAACGAAAGAAAAGAAATGGAGTTTTCAAGCAACAGAAATGATATTATCAAGAACAACAAACATGATGAAAAGAAGAGGCTGAGTAGGAAATAAAAACACGAAGGCAGACTTAATTCAAGAAAGTATAGAAGATACAGTGGAAAAGGTTAGATTTACGTACTATATCCTATGGGGAGCCCTACATCATGGGAGGATAGCACTCGAAGGATCTGCACTTTAAGGAGTGCCATTCAAAAACTTAGTCAAACTTGCAAGTGCGATGCCAATTCAAGTTAGAATTATTTAAGTTTCAGTTTCTTAAATATGGTCATGCTACTGCTTTACTCTATTTGTGGAGACGTGCATCTATTCTGACATGCTCGCACACTTGCCACTCACTAATTTAGAAATTAATTTGACGGAGTCAGTTGGGCAAAACTAATGGCTTACAATTAATGAAGCAAAAAATAATGTATACTTACTATATCAACAACCAATGGGTCATTCGGGTTCGGCTGTGCCAGTAAAAGCCTTAGTGAGTGAAGAAGACCTCCCAATAGAACTGTCGGACGCCAAGAGCCTGCCGGAGGCATTCGTAAAAGGTCCAGGCATATTCTTCCAGATTCGTCGACATTCGGATGGTAGACGGGGGTGAGGAACTGTACTCGAGGGGGCTCGAACGGATACCTGAAAAATATTCACTCATTGGAACATAAAGATTCTCCAAGTAGTATACTTGCCGATTAACATTATTGATATTTTGAACTAACTTCTCAGGAAGTTGTATTTCCAGTTTAAATATTCCTGACTCATACGGCGTTCCTTCTAGTCCTAAAATACCTGTAATGAGAGTAAAAATGGTTGAAAATGACTACATACCAGCTAAATCGAATAGTTTACACAGAGCATATCAAAACTCACTTGCATCAAAAGTATCAACGCAGTTTTCACGTACAGAAAATGAAATTCCAGGCTGCGGATTTTTGGTGATCATATCGAGCTCCTTTTTCATTCGACTCATTCTCTGCATGTTACCGGTAGCCATCTAAATACAGCCAGGACGGAAAAAGGAATTGCAAAGAAGTAAAAAATGTTACTATCGTGGGTACCTTAGACATGCAATTACCAGTATAGTTAATAACTAGAAACATCAGCGCTAACTTACTGACCTTAAGTTTAAATATGGCAAGCTGTGTTAAGGAACAATCACATGAAAATGTATAAAAAACATGGAACAAAGATTATCAAATACAGTATATTATTTAACCGTCGTAAGTTACATCCTGAAACTCTTGAATTTTTTTCAAAACAACGGTCTGAGTAAATTGATCCATGGCATAATTAAAAAAATATCAATGACTGTCAATTAATTCGTGAAGAAACCGGATGACAGCGGGATTTTGTTATTGTGATACTATTAATGAACATCAACACAAATAAATCTCTCCAATCTGGCGCAAAATTTTCGGCCTCGGCAGCGACAATTGACGTGCCAAAAGCGTATGTCATCGAGTGGAAGACAGCCAACCATTGTCCATAATGTGCCTCAGCGGGAAATATGGTAAATAGATATTTCATTATAAATATTCCCATAATTTCCATGATTGTTAAGTGTGTAAGGTAATCCAGCAGTATACTGAGAACTTGTGGACCTAGTATAGTTTTGAAATATGCCATGCAGTATTATTATTTTTTCCATGATGAGTGCATGCTTTTGAAAAACCTCACATGTCAGCGTGTTTCTAAAAAAGGAATAAACTTTTGGAATGAAAATCGATTGCAATAATTCGGAATTGTCAAGCACACCCCCAGGGGTGAATATGGCCCCTGTCCATTTTGACACAATGTTTTTCACATTTGTTTTTCAAATCTGTGGGTAGGGATTTTTTGAAATTTCATGATTTTGAACTTAGTCTTCTCCAAGGTCCTTTACCAACCTTCTTAAGCCCGTATGACACTTGCCAATTTATTGGCCAATCCATTGGATATTGGATTGTGTACCCACTGACACACGCCAATGGGTGCATTCAGGGGGAGTGATCGCTCCCTGATCAGTGAGCGGACTGTGACGTCAGCGCTCACTGAGCGATCACATCCCTCCCTGGATGGTGAATGCTCAGTGAGCGCTTTGGTGGGGAACTTGAAATGCAAAACATTCAATATGGCGCCCAGCGCTTGTGTTTACTTTCGTGTAGCGGCTGCGAAATATCCTTTAATTCCTGTGATAAGTTCATACCTTGTTCACTCTTAATGTACGGGCCTTAAGGATTTATCGCTAACAGTTCTTTGCGAGTCGCGTGATATTTATTGGAAATGCCTTTTGTGTCAATCGTCCAAATATTTCGTTGGGAATCTGGCGCCTGACATTGAAGTCTTGAAAAAAGAGGTTTTTGCACTAAAATGGACGTCTTTCCCATGTTTAGAAAGCAATAGTTTCACATTTGCTAATTCCGTGAAATCCGCTTCTCTTATAGTTTCTTGAATGAGATTTAATAATTGATCAAGGACAGCAGTAGACGTTATTATCACAACAAACTGTTTGTGAACATCGGGTGACTAATGATGAAGTTATATCTCAGCATTACGGGACGTAGTGTGGCGGATGTTTTGAGGAAGTGCTGGTAAACCGATCAAATTAAAAAAAATGCTGGTTTTATCGTACTAACCAAATCTGACATTACTTTTGAAGTGAGCTATGTGCCACATGAGCTTCTAATTGAGGAATGGACTTTGAATGTGCTCGGGTTAATGTTCATGTTCCTGCTGATGACAAACAAATTTTTGTTATATCTTCTTGTCGTTCGCCAGCGAGTAGTTTTAAGGGTTTTTAAAATCGCTGAACAACTTGCTTGATGCCAACTTTTTATTGACATAATAGATTTAGCCTCTAACATTCAACATTTCTAGTTCTGTCTACTTTATGTATGCCACTCACTTTGTCAAAGGTCACATGAAAGGTTGTACTCTTAACCCTGATATCACTGTAATATATGTTTCTCTACCAGAAGACCAATATTTATAAAGGTACCTTGGTATTTATAAAGGTAAAGGACGCAAATTTGACCGTGGGACATCGGCTTTATGTACGATCATTCTCGCGTGTGTTATAGAAATTCACCGCTTTACACGATGCAATTTTGATTTTAACTTCATACAGACTTCAGCTATTGCGCAATGACGTCCCCCGTGTAAAACGGCCTGAAGGCAATGTTGAAGCCATGGTCCTTAATTACTTAGTTAACCCGGGAGAAAAATTACTCACGCCTTATTTTTTGACTAAGCGGACAAGTAATACCCCGCGATTTACGTATATAGATATATTTCAATTTATCTGAAGCGTATGAAATATAAATAAAGAATTAAAAACACATTTCAACTCGAAAATCCATTTTTCAGCGAAGGCTACATCTGAACTTTACCTGGCTTACGACAAAATTCCACCGCAGAATAATATTTTGGCCACCTAATTTAGTAAATAAATACGTAACAAAAGGCCTTCTGCCAATCGCATTTAATATGCCTACATTACGTATAAGTCATCCAGCGTTCGATACGTTACAATGTATAATTAATACGGCTGCTCGACTCGACAGTTCTTCGGCACTATTTTGAACTCGCGCCGCCGCTCACTGGCCGGTGAGCGAGGTGATCATACTCGGAGTACGCTCACAAATATGGCGGCCGCTCACTAGTGATCGGATGGTGAGCGGTCGCATCCAGGGGGAGAGCGGTGGTTCGCTCACCTTCCGCTCAGTGAGCGGAGCTCCCCCTGGATGCACCCAATTTCTAGCCCAATCTCAGTTTCACAATATTGGGCACAATTTCTTGGCCAATCTTCAATCGTAGCCTACGTTATATAGGGTGCGGTCCAATGAATGCTACTTTCGCTACCAGACGCTACAGACGGAAGTGCTCCGGAGCACCGGTCCATATGCCGGGTCTACACTAGTAACTTAAGTGACTACTTAAGTTGGCTCTGTATTTAAGTTGGTAGTGTAGGTGTCACCAGCTTCATTTAAGTACACCTCTACTTAAGTCATCTTAGAACCCAACTTAAATTGCGTAGGCAACTGTTTCCGTACGGTTGAAGCTCTTCATGTGTTGTAAATGGCACATAATACCCATCTCACATTATCCCGTTGATTATGTTCTAAGTTGTGCTGTATTGTATGATGTTGTTATTGAGCGTTCTATTTCGTTAGTTAATTTCTAGTGTTGGGGATATTAATTCGACTAATTTATTTTGTAGTGTTTCTTATATAATTGTTGGTTTTATTTCCGTGAAAACTAATTGCTATGCCTGTTGCTCACGGCGAAACTCGATTTATAAAACTTAGAAACGTTTTAAGGAATTTTAAGACTGACAATGAGACGACGGCAGAGGATCCGGTAAAACAGTTTATTTTCCATGGTGTCATAATCGAAAATAACGTAAACGAATGCACTCAGTAACTTCCCACACACTGTTATTGAAACTATTGCATAGGGCTTTAATGTTAGTCCTAGGGATGCCGAGGGAGATAAGATGTGGCGATTTCATTGGACGTGGGAGGAATTAATGGTTGAAATTTAACATCAATGGTTTTAATAAAGCAGTGGAATTTGACTAGCAATAAGTGTTTTTGTTTACGTTATGAATATGTCATTCCACGAAGTCACGCTTAGTAATTCTAAATTCCTCTCACTCCATCACCTCTCGCCATATAGCGTTCCCTCAGGAACTGAAATCGGTCTTTCCTTTTAACCTTCTGAATCCAAAATGGTTAATTCACGGAGTTTGGAAGTTTATTTCAAATAACAGTCGCTTTGGATCAAAGAATCACTAATTGCTCTCCTAGACCTTCATCTGTCAACATAACTGTTTCCCGATATAGACAATCACGGTGCTGAAGTCGACTTAAAGCTCAAGTGTAGCTACCGCACCACATTTAAGATTATATTTAAGTGAAGTCACTTAAGTTAAGTGTGTAGTGTAGACAAGGCAATTGGCGCTACGTTCGCTACGAGAATTTCTTTTCGGACCGGTCAGGAGCGAAGTCAAGATGGCGGAAATGAACGAGGGTGGGCAAACTAGGATTATGAAATCGAAGATGTGGTTTTAATTGCGAATCGAGGTGACTATGATCATTGAATATTAATAAATATATTTGAATATCATTAAAATGAATTTTATTTTTCAATACCGAGGCTCCACATAGTATAGGAAGAAACTTTGGACTGTATTTATCACACCAACCCTCGCCTACCCTTCTCAATGAAACTCATTACCCTAGTAAAGGAAAAAGTAGGTACTCTACCGTTTTCCCAGTTGAAACATATTAACTTATAATGGCTAACGACTATTAAAAAACATTAATCTATTTCATGTATATCCTATTTTTCTTCAGATTTTAATTTATGGCATGAGTAAATTTGTCGATATATGTTCTTACAATCCTTTCTTTATATTACATGCCCCTTTTAATAATTTTTGTTGCCTTTTGTATGTAGAGGCTGCTTCCAAAGACATTTGAGTTCATTTTGTGGGAGATACGAGAATGTTTGTCGATATTTAGTTCTTGCTATATATTTATTTAAATCACAATTAAATTTACATCTATTTACTAAGTGCGTCTACTCCGTTACTTTGTAGTCACTTATATAGGAGAAAGGCGTCCACATTCAGCGTCCATCATCTGCAACGTGAGTAAACTCTCCATTGCCTCAGTGCATTCCCTTCGAATTTCCGCCAAAAATTGACTCGCTCCTCCGCTGACCCAAGTTTTCAGGGGAGCGTCTGGAGCTGGTCCGGAGCGAGGCGGGAAACGGGTGTATGACGTTTGCCGTGACGTCACAGCCTAACCTGTAGCGCTCCGTAGCGAATAACGGACCGCTTGGTGGCGCTCCGAAGCATTGGTAGCGTTCAACGGACCGCACCCATACAAGGCCGTCCAACGTCGGGAAAAAGCTGGGACAGCGCACGTAGTTGAGTCTTCGGCCGGTAGAGGCGCTCTTTTGAGAACATGAATTACATGAGATCTTACGGGAAATAGCAACGGAACTGATGAAATTACGTTATTTTTATCTTAAGAGAGGCTCTAAATTCTTTCTAATACTTGTAAATCTACATAATACCCAGCAAGCCACCTTTAGGTTGTTTGGCAGGGGAAAATAATGAAGTATGAGAAAAAGCGAGGATATTTATTTTAACGAGGTCTCGAGAAAATTAGTCCTAAGGCGATTGATTTTGGACCCTATTGCAAAACATTTTTCGATGGAAATGATTACTCACTAACCAAAACTTATCAAATATACAAGAATTGCCATGAGAAAAAAATCTCCTGTACCGGGGATCGAACTGCGGTCATACCGCCATGCGCGTCTTTAGGGCAGGATTGAGACTCTTAACCGGTCGTGAAGGGGCCAGAACTAGGACTTTTGTCAGGGGGTGTAACGATCAGTTTGCCACTATCCCTCCCGTGATCCCTTTCTCTCTTCCACCCCTAAAATATAATACCTCTGTAATCCATTTTTTTATGGTGCGTTAGTTGAAATTACTCGCCGTATGTATGCTGTGAAGAACTTTTATTAATATTAGTTTAAAATGATTTTTAATTATTTTGGCTAACTAATTTAATTATGAAAGTTAAATAACTTTTGTAATAAATGTTTCAAAATTTTCTGCTCCCCTCTCTGAAATCTTCGCCAGAGGCACACGCCCCCCTGCAACGCCCAAGCTCTAGTCTTGGGTTGCGGCTTCATTGAAGTCCTTTTTTCCCGCGTTGACATCCTTGACGAACCACAAGGGTTTAAAATCTAGCAGTGACGGATATAGATCTGCACCAACTAGGTGGGGGGCCTATCTTCGTGAATTAGTACACAACCACGGGAATTTCCCCCTAGGCGAAGGGGGGTTCGGGGATTTTGAAAGTAAGGATTTTCCAGACTCAAAAACGGCTGTTTTAGACTAATTCTTTGATGAAAAAGACACTATATTATGCAGGTGTAGTAGATCGTTTTATCAGTTCCAAAGCGTTAAAATAGGCCCTATAAGGTTAAAAATAATTTGTATTTTGACTCGTTATAGTTGGTAAATATACCGGAAAATTTAGCTATATGCTTTACGTCAAAGTAGTGACATATGAAAATTTCAATTTTTATCTATAGCGTATGTTACGACTCCTAAGCGTCTCCCCTCCCCATAGATCCGCCACTCTCATCTTGTACCACGAGCCTCGGAACAATTGCCATGGGAATCAAAGAAAGTCTGCGCAGTGGCCTGGAAATCCAAGATCACAGCCTCGATTCCCGGTTCAGGGGAATATATTCTCATGGCAAATTCATGGATATATCACCGCCGTTCACGCAGCAGGTTTCGATATACTACATGACGTACCACTATAAAAGGAAAGAAAGCATGCCACAAGAAAAGAAAGCAAGGTGTGACATTGTGGGTTAAAAAACCGCTTTTTCTTGTTTTCGGATTTTGTTATGTAAACTGTCGTACCAATTCAGGGGCGGATCCAGGATTTCTTTCTGGGAGGGGCACAAGCAAGGCCGTATCCAGGATTTTGTTCAAGGGGGGGGGGGGCACAAGGATACCTCGTCATACAAAACAAACGAAATGATATTGGGACCGTATTAAAAATCTAGCATATTTTAAAGGATCTGAGGGGGCACGTGCCCCTGTGACCCCCCTGGATCCGCCTATGCGTACCACTCTATGTGTAAGGGGTACTCATTGATTGCGTGAATCGTTCAGGGGCAAGGGGATCGAACCGATTCTCACCCAATCTCACGTGGAGGGGAGGGGGGTCCTGGCAAGTATCACGTCATTTTTTTCCGCAAGAAACAGCGTAAAATTGTAATAAAACTGGGTGGAATTGAGCAAAACGTGTTCCTCTATTAAACTAGTTAAATTACATTTTTTGTGGGAATTTTCACAGATGGCCAAAGAGTAAACACCAGTACGTTCGAATTGATGAGTGGAAGAAAGGATTCATTTGCGTTCATTCAGAAGACAGTATTCCATTGCGCGCCTTGTGGCCCCATTTCGGCCTCTATTCCTTAGCTACGATTTTAGTCACACCCTTGAGAACATGAGAAATCAGTTTCTTGACCGTAGACTGACATCTGACGGAGTAAACGTTTCCAGTGACTACGTCAAGTTACTCTACCGACAGCAGGAAAACAGTGAAAACATGCCAAGAACTTGAATTTAAAACTGTCTACCTCTCTGCGATAGAGTAAATGACTCTGGAGATGGCAAATCACTGTTGCTTATCAGGAAACTCAATAGCATTTCTAAGGGCCATGAAACTCCTGCAACGGAACCGGAAGATCTTCTCGAGATATTAAGTAGACCTATTCCAGGTAAGGTTACTGAAAACGTGTTTGTCGACAGATTAATTATTTGATAGTTAATTAATTATTATTAACAAATTTCCCCAAGTGATCATCGCTTATATATATGAGAGAAGCTGCAATAGCTTTCGTGGCGGGTTACCTAGTCCGAATCGCAGAGGAGAGAACTGAATGTATGGGGTGTCTGGAACCTCTCGCCGCATGTCAAAAAAGTGCTCCCTCACTGTTATTAGTGAACCATTTGAATAGATCATAGATAGATCGTTATCCTAGCAAAAACTTTATATATTTCTCAGTGTAAGCAGTGCGCAAACTTGACAGCAAAATTTTATATTCGGGCAATACTCTTTCTGCAACGCCAGCTACTTGAAGAGCAATTACTGACATTCATTTTACCAAGATTTCTGAAGGAATTTGCTTGTAAGCAATGCACAAACCCGGTATTGCTTCGTGTAATATTACAAAAATTTTTGAGGCCACTTCTGGACAATTATGCTAAAAAAGAAACGAACACTGCAACAGGACCTGCGTTTAGGAAAATATCACTTTGTCGGAAATGCCTATAATTTTGAAAACATTATTCCGTGAAAAAT
Source organism: Ischnura elegans (assembly GCF_921293095.1). Lineage (NCBI taxonomy): Eukaryota > Metazoa > Arthropoda > Insecta > Odonata > Coenagrionidae > Ischnura > Ischnura elegans. The sequence continues at coordinate 93,727,740 of NC_060249.1, forward strand.
ACCAAAAAATAAAGGCCAAAATTAAATAAATAAGGTAAATGTTAGCATAATCACGAAAAGAGAACTAATTTTGACAAAAATCGCGTCTGTTTCAAATGTTCGCCATTCATTCCCATACGAATTTTGTTCTCAAAACAGCGCCAGCGGCGACAACTGGAACTAACTCCAGACATGCTCATTCTGCCCGTTTACAGCTCACGTTGGACGGCCTTATGAATAACGTAGGCTACGCTTCAATCGCTTCAATTTAGAACAGGCTCTATTTTCTCGAGGCCAATCTCCAATCAGAACTCAGTCTTGTCGACTCCTAGTGGCCAAAACTAGAAGCTCTTTGCAAAACATTTCACCTCGGAATTTTAATATCATATATAAAAACTTTACAAGCATAGCAACCCATGAAATAGCTCAAATAATTAATGTGTACTCTGAGAGAATATAAATTCACAAACATCAACTGTTTAAAGCGGGTAATTCGGAAATAACATTTCGGATATTTAATGAATAAAAACGTCGTGTTTCTCCTCGATAGCGTCTATATTTTGTTTATTTTACAATTATTAAACTATTTTCCATGATTTGAGCGCTAAAGTTTCGGGTGAAAGTCCCAATTGATGACACAGTCTCTGTTTATTCGATGAACATATTCCAGCCAAAACGAGCCGCTACGTTATCTTGGCTCACCTATGAGATCACCATATTGCCTATCTCTCATCATTCAAGGAACTCACCCGAATGAAATTTCGAGCAATTCGAGAATATCTTTGCAGCCCCTCGAAATAGTTATTAAATTTACAATTATTATGCCACCTCCCATTCTGTAGCTCATTGGCAATTAACCTGCGTCTTGAGATGCTCTTTTGTCATTTTGTGTTATGTGGCGTTCTCTAGTGGGGTATTAGAACACTATAACGGCCAATATTGGTGTAAATATTGGTACGTGTCATACGATGCCTAAAGCCCAATATTTTAACCAATATTGCGCGCCGATATATTGGCCAATAAATTGGCAAGTGTCATACGGGCTTTAGGCGGATCTAGCCCCCTCACCCCCTAGAGCCATAAAAATATGCAAGATTTTTAATATGGTCCCATTATCATTGCGTTCGTTTCGTATTACAAGGTATCCTTGTGCCCCTCAGAACAAAATCCTGGATACGGCCTTGCATGTGCCCCCCTAGAAAGAAATCCTGGATCCGCCCCTGCCAACCTTGGTATACTCCTGTGAAGTTTTATCTCTGTTTGACTGTATCCTTTAGCGATTTAACGATTTGATCGTTGGATTATTCTTCCTCATAGAATAATCCTCCAAGGTCGTTAGAATATTAATAGCGTATGCTTGGTTTCGCTTATAGTAGGGCCCGCCCGCCTTGTGACGGTGCGGGACTCCTCGTCCCTTCCCTTCCTTCCCCGTCCTTTCCCTGGAGGTGTCGTCGGGCTCTTATCGTGGCGATGCCTCCAATCCTTTTTTCCTGTCTGTCATTATCCCCTCTCGAGAGGCACGGGCGTATAAGTCTCAGACTTGGTTCCCGGTCCTCGAGTTGTATCCTCGCAGGGCCCACCCTGGGACCCCCAAATCCACTGTATCCTTTAGCAATTTGATCGATGGATTTTTCTTCCTTATAGGAAAACCCACTAAAATTGCTGGCACATTAATTGCGTAAGCTTGGTTTCGGTAATAGTAGGGCCCTCTTCGCTTCTATAGCGTTGAGGTGTCGTTCCCTCGTCCCGTCCCTTCCTTCCCTTTCCTTTCCCAGAGGCGTCGACGGGGCTCTTATCGCGGCGGCGCCTCTATTCCTTTTTCCTTCCTCTCTTATAGCCCCTCCCCGGGTGATCGGGCATATAATTATTAAGGCTTAAGCCACGGGCTTGGTTCCTGGACCCGGTGTGTTGTATCCTGGAAGGGCTCCCCTGAGCCCTCATGCATTGTATCCTTTTCTGTGTGATGATATATTGTTTTGTGGTGGAATGCCGCTGTTTAATACCTGAATTTTATCTATCCCTCAAGTTGTAAATCATAAGTTTTAGCTTTTACCCATTTATGCCCACTAATATTATTGCATGAAAATTTAACTATGTTTACATTTTTCAAACTTCCTCTAGACAACAAGAAAAATATTGAAAAAAATCCTGAAGTATTTGTTTAAAATTTTTGATATAGGTCGTTATCGACCCATATTGGGCATTGCTGGTGTGCACATTTGGGATGTTCACTATTGGATCGTTTTCTAATTGGCTCTTCAGAGTTATTGAGTTACAACTGTTTTGTGATTTCCAGTTTGTTGTATTTTGTTTTTTAAGTGAAGTTTTATTTAACTTATATTATTTTGGGATAAGTTGTTAAAATAAATAAAATATTTTAAATTACTATATTCTTATAAAATAATTGTTTATTTCCTTCAAAGTTTTAACAGTCAGAGATGTTTTTATGGTACTCCTCAAAGCACTTTGTGCAAAGGAATGCAGCATTTATGACTTGGTTTAATGTTTTACTACGGCATAAAACGCATCTCCTTCTTGGCTGATTCTTGAGAATGATACGGTGCAGTCCACTCATACGGATTATATCTGGAGGAGAAAACTTGCTCATTGGTCCTGCTCATGGTGGAATACCATATTTCTTCAATACTGATATTATAATTTCCCTTCTGAATGCTAAAATTTCCAGTTTCATACCATAAGTCCTGCGGAGACACCATGCATTACTGATGCATGCATCCATCATCCAGAGAAATATGGGCATGTACCACTTTTTCCTGCGATTACCAATACGGTAATTAGAGATATTATTGTCCATTTGGTCTACACCACCCATATTTCGATTGTACATGCAATAACATGGGGTTGTGGAATTTCAATTCTTCCTTTTACGGATGCTGAATATCTGGTTGTCATCTGCTGAGGTTTGACGCCAAACTGATTAGATAGCATTATCACGACATTATTGTCCATCCATCTAACTGCACTGATATATCGTCCTCCTAGGATAAACGATAGTCATATCTACCTCTCTCATTTCTTTTAAACACTTTAACATCCTGCAAGAGGGAGTTATCAATTCGGTTCACTCTCGCAGTTCCCGTTCCACCATAGCCAAATTTTGTTAGTTCGCGTATTAGATTTGCAGAAGGGAAAAAATTATAATACAGGGAGAAATTCAGAACTGGATAATTTTTTTTAAGGATTTCAGCAACCCCCATCACCACAGATTCACCGAGCCCTCTTGATGAAGTGGAAACCCTTTTTTCCTTTACTTTCCCTTGGTAGATATCAAATTGGATGCGGTACCCTAGGGGGAGAGCAGCTACCCAGGCCTTGTAACCGAATATCACTGGCTTTCCCCGAATAAACTGTTTGCATCCGTGCCTTCCACAGTATGGAATCATAGCCTCATGGATAGAAATAGATTCTTCCAAAGGCGCAATTCTACGAAAGTTTTTGTTCAGTTCACAAATGACTGGACGCAATTTTACGAGACGATCAGATATGTATATGCCTAAAAATGTATAAATAACTTCCTTTGAAACCTGCACACACCTATATTCCTTGATGCTGCATATTGATTTGTAAACTCAACAAGTTTCGTAATCATGTTGTCATAAACAAAAAGTTCAGGGTGACTGGACGAGGATAAAGTCTGTGGAGGTGTGAAACATGTACTCTAATCTCTAATCACAAATAAGTGTGGTTAGATCACAACTCACCCTTCTCGGTTTTATGTTTTGGGTTTTGGTTGATTTCCTTCTCCTTTTAGAATGGGATGATTCTGCAACGAATTTGATTTCCTCATCAACTTCACCAGGCAGTGGTGTAGCCAGGGGTTCCAGGGGGTCCGGACCCTCCCCAAAATGTAAAAACACAATTCTTTTCCTTCATAAAAGGAAACTAAGTATTGAAAAACCATGACTTTAATAAAGATTTCCTTGACGAATGAAGTTTTTTCGATTATGAAAAATGTTAAAAAATTTTAAAAACCCTCTACTTAGAATCCTGTTTTTCAAAAATTTTCACCCCTGGTTTTGGACCCCCCCCCCGAATGCAATTCCTGGCTACGCCGCTGTCACCAGGGTCATCTTCAATGTCAGTGTTGAAGTCACCTTCCGCTTGCAGCTGCCGGCCACAAAGATGATCAGGATCGTTACATTCATTGTCCCCAGAATCCTCACATGTTTCGTTTCCATCTTCTGGAGGAGTTATGTAAATATATACTTCATCTCTTACACCTTTTTCATCCAACGCTTCTAGCTCGTGAAGTATTTCTGTTGTAGTCGGCTGTTTGTAACTAAATTAGAGATATAAATTAGTTGATGAGCTCAATAAATAATTGATGAGAAAAAATATGTTTCTCTTGAGTAAATAATTTACTAACCTTGCCATGCCAAAATTATTTGGACTAATACACTCCAAAAGAATCTTAATGCAGTTCAGCCGAGAGAACACTCAAATTCTGGTCAACCTAGCACGTCTGGACTTGCCCAACAAACTAGCCTTATATGCCCAATGGGTTGAAAACGACCCACACCAATATTATGACCTGTGGCAGACACAGGACACATGAAATTCGGTAATAGAATACATAATAATGAAATTGAGTGTACAAAGTATTGTAGCTTGTTGTGTTATTTTCATTGAGCTGGAAAATATTAGTTAAATTGTACTTCAAAGTTATTTGAAAATCACGGTGAAGAGAAGTAATTTATTTTGTCCACTTTACAATGATTTGAAAATGTATCCTTGGAAATATTACTTCTGGAATAAATCACTTGCTTCCCTGTAAGACGAAAATAACAAAAATGTAGACAAATACTTCAAATTAGAGAGACTAGGATTTTTTTAAATCCTGTGGGTCGAATACAACCCACTGGGCATTTATGGGTTAAAGAAGCTGGAAAAGTAATGAGAGGTTAAAATGACCGTAGTCTCTCTTAATATTAATGCTTAAATATCTTAGCATTAATGCTATTTGCTTTTCTATTTTGAAACTTCCCCACACAGCAACGAATGTCTCAGAGATGTCCAACCATGTTCTTGAACATCGAGTCTGTCTCTGAGATATGTAATGGTGAGACGTTCAGGAAATTTTTTAAAACATATATAAATGCCATCAACCCCTTCCATTCCTATTTTTTCAGAGTGATTTTGCAGTTGTGATTATTAAAATAATGACATTTAATATGGGATTCTTGGTTCATAAGGTCATGCATCAAAAATTTGTTGCTAAAAGAAAAGTAGGCCATACCTATGTATGTAATTTGTAATTAATTAATTTTTTGCATAAATTTGAAGCATACCATAATAAAAATGAACATTTTTAGAAACCGATGTAGGGAAAATTTTTATTATATTCATACTTTTAATAACAGGCAGTCTTTATTATTGTCAATATGTGATCCATGAATTTGAGTTAACGTGTTCGTTGAACTGTCATATATTTTTATTAGCATACTGCTTTTGAGGTCCTCTGTTATTCCTTACCAAATATAGTGGGATAATGGCTTGCAGAAAAAAACCCTGCAACTTGATGGAGAGAGGCATCCAAAGGCTGGCATTGAATTCAGCACGTGAATTCCATCATCTTGTGAGCATTAAAGAGGAAACTCCCAATGGCATAGCGGAAGAGGGGTTTTCTGCAGCCAGTTCCTGTGATGAGATCATGTCATGAGTGATTGCTCATTAGAGGATATCAATGATTAAAGTAATATAGTTCATTCAAGGATGATGAAGCTTCACTCGGCAGTGTTCCTGACTCTTTCAGATTGTGATAAATCTCCATCTACTCTGAGTGCTTTATAATCTCAATGGGCTGTAACTTTGACTACAATTTGAATGCTTTTTCAGCCGTATTGAAAATTTTGAAGAAAGGGAATTCTTTGGCAGATTTTAACTTCTTGCCAGTGGATGCTTGAATAATAATGGATACTCCCACTCATACACAGTTACTTATAATGTTGAACCAGGCCAATATTTGCAACATGGTATAGAAAATTCATTGACCAACACTTTGTCCAGAAAAGCTGAAGGAGAGATTCAAGTTTCCATCAATTTTGGTGGAGTTCCTTTGGCATATTCAAGCAATTATTCCCTTTGGACAATATTAGTATCATTAGTTTCCCAACTAGTGCTTATTATGGTGAAAAAAAGCCCCATGATTCAAACTCTTATCTCAGAGATTTTGTGGTCGAAGCTAAAAGATTGAGTGAAACTGGATTAGAAATTGCTGGCAATCATTACAATTTTCGAATTAAAATTTTTTTTGCGGTACACCCGCAAAATCTTTTATTTTATATGTGAAGGGCCATATTGGCAACTTTAGTTGTACAAAGTGGCTTATTTAGGGAAAATATGTAAATGGTAGGGTTTGTTTTCCTGGACCTGTAGGGAGAAAGAGGAGTGATAGTGATTTTGATATAATGTTAGACAATGATTTCCACAGTAAAAGGACAATTCTTGCTGAAATTCCAAATTTGAAGTTAGTTAGCCAATTTCTATTGGACTATTTGCATCTGGTGTGCTTAGGGATAATGAAGAAGTTACTTAACTTGTGGATATCTGGTGACTTGTCTTGGAGGTTAGGCTAGGGATAAATGCCAAAAGCTTCTTTGAGGCACACTAAACTTAGAATTTGTGTCCCCTTGGAATTTTGCAGGAAGCCACAGACTCTTACAGACTTTAAGCTGTTTAAAGCTACTGAGCTTCGTCAGTTACTTTTATACTCTGGTCCAGTTATTTTCCATAAGATTTTGAAGGACGATATTTAAACAAATATCGATATATACAAATATCGAAAGCTAAGATCTTAGCTTTACATGCTATTCGAATCCTTTGTTCACCTGTGCACTTCAAATAATTGATTCAATAGTATGTTAAAGCACTTCAATGAATCCTTTGGAATATTGTATGGTGAACATCATGTTTCTCATGACCTCCGTAGCTTATTGCATCTGGTTGATGATGCACGAAATTTTGGCAAATTGGATGCTTTATAGCGCATTCAAATTTGAGAACTGTCTGCGGAGATTAAAAAGATTAGTGAGGAAGGCAGATAAGCCACTGCAGCAGATTGCAAGAAGAATACACTAGTCTTCTTCCCTAGAAAATACAACAAACCCTAATTATGAGTCCAAAATGATATTCCAGTATGAGCATTGTGAAGGTCCATTGATCAAAGGAGTAACATCTCCCCAGTATGTAAGAATGATATGTTAAATGTTACCGTTGATGTTCACAAAGAAAAAGACAGTGTTGTTTTTACTAAGAAGTGGGGTTCCAATCAAGGTGAAAAATATTGCAACTTCCCTTGGGTTAGGAGATTATGTTTTCATTGGACAGGAATTCTTACTCAAGGAGGATTTTTATTGTGTCCCATGTGCACATTGGCGGATCTAGGGGGGCACAGGGGCAGGTTAAAACCCTTAAAAAATATACAAGATTAAAAAAAAATACAAGATTTAAAAAAATAAAAATTAAAAAATGTACAAGATTTTTAATACGATCCCATTATCATTGCGTTCGTTTTGTATTATGAGGTATCGTTGTGTCCCCCCCAGAACAAAATCTTGGATATGGCCTTGCTTGCCCCCCACCCCAGAAAGAAATCCTGGATCCACCCCTGCATGTGCGTCATCATTTCTTCAAATATTCACAGCATCAAAATTGTCCCAAACATTAAGAAAGTTTTCCTTTCAAACTTCCCATTTGTAAGAGCGTTTTGTAAATGAAGTTTTTTTTTTTAAAGAAAAAATTTTAATGCATACAGATGTTAGCACTAGTGGTGATGCCATTGCAACTTTCCATTTGTAAGAGCATTTTGTAAAAATAGTTGTTTTCTTGAAAGAAAAAAATTTAACTGTGCAAAAATGTAATAGTGTTTACAAAAGCAATAAATTATTCATGCCCCTGAGAGAATCCTAATCACTGACCTTCCTTTCAATTTTACTTCATGCCTTAATTTTTTGATTATTTTTAATTCAACACAGTCTTCATAGGTTAGCTAATTAAATTCAAATGTAAGTTGTGTAGTCTCTTGCAACCAATTGATGTAATGAGTTTTTTTCATGTCTTTTAATTACACAATTTCTCTTTTTAGAATGGCTGATAGCAGCTTTATTTTTGTATTGTTGAGTTTGACAATGTCATCAGCTATTGCCAACTAAGTGGCTGGACCTCAAATCTAAGCAGGCTTACTGGCCAAAATTTAAGGATAGCCGGGGTTTCAAAAGGGCTGTTGAAAGGGAGGTGAATCCTGGCAAACACAAATGAAACCTTTATCCATTGAAAAGAAAAATCTACCAAACAGGTATGATTTTTTCTCACTAAAGTTCAAATAGTAAAATATGAATTTTTTAAGTAAGGTTTTCTTGTTTCCTTCTCTAACAAATTCTTATGAAAAGGGAAGGAGTAAAGTGAGGTTGGCAGAACAATGGTCACACCTATAGACACTGAAAATGAAGATGATCCACTTAAAAGGTCTACGATGTTTTCCTTTGGTCAGAATTCAACTAGACTCAGAAAGTGATTCAGACTCAGCTGATGCTGCTTTGATTAGCAAGAGTACTGCTTCTCAGAAAATGTTACCCTCTTTTCATCCTGTTCCTGCAACCAGCAGAAGAGAACAGGCTAATGAGAACTCTAATCATAAATTTGAAGGTGAGATCATTGATGTTGGCTCTAATTCATCTTCTGAAGATGCGTAGCAAGGTTTTTGGGTTGACCTCCGCGTTGATTTATCTTCATGACGACAGTTTTGCTGGCGTTGCAGCTGGTGTCTTCAGGTTTGAAGTGTTTGATGCAGGTTTTTGCCCATCTTATAAGGGCCTTGGTTTGGGCTAGGTGCATTCTCATTGGCCCATACCTTTCTACGCATGCTGCAACACCCCACGAAAGTCTCCATCAACAATCATCTTATGAAGAATTCCTACCCTTATTCATCTAGTTACTGAAAAAACCAAATTCTTATGCATCTCAAACACGTCAGATGTTAAGAAGATAGTAGCAAATCTTATATCTTAGAACTTCTACTAATAAACTCAAGTTCAGAAATCTCATTGGCAACTTCTGCTGTGTAGGAGCACTATTGGGCTAATTAAAAATGGGGCTTTGTGGAGTGACTGATATTTAAAATACCCTCTACATATGGTCCTGTATTCATGTGAACTTTTGAATTTTAATTTTATCATAAGCACATTTATTGACCACTTATGATTTCATATTTTCATTCATGGACTTCTTTTTCATGACTTTCCAAATGGTATGTTTTGTAATGGATACGGATGCTTTCCTTAATTGCACAGAAGACCAGGGACAAATGTTGAGGCACCTTCAAACGATAGTTAAAAATCAGGCAGAAATGAGGATAAAATTGAATGCCATTCAAGAGGCGGTGACGGATATTTTAGGGGACTGGATGGTTTTGAAGGATTCTCACCCTGTTGCATTACATGATATGGGGGAGATCCTTCGAATCAGTTCCTTGGAGAGGACCTGATGATATTGGAAAAAAGTGAAAGAAAAGAACTTTGAAATCTCTCTGGTGAGTCAATCATGGAATTGCTTTCTCGTCACTTTTGAATTTAAAATGACTGATTGATTTCTTTTATTGTCATTCAACGTTCATTCTGATTCAGATTGCGGACATGTCTACATATGGAGGGAGTGACCCAAAAGGGATAGTTCTAAATATTTTGAGAAGATGCTTCTCAAATGAAATTGCTAACCTCTTTATTTGGGAGGGAAGGAAGCAGAAGGAGGCATTTTCCACTTGACCAGACGGCAATCATCGGCGACCGGCAGTGGTCAACACGCATGGTGCATAGTTGCTTGGCGAGATTTTTCTGAGTGATTCTGAGATCTTCATCATGTATCGGCAGGTACTCGATGATAATTTTGCCCATTTTTTGAGGCATTTAGCATACAATGAACATAACCAGATTTGGGGAAGAAACTTGAGGGACCGGGAGAATCCCATGGAATTGCTGAGGGAGAATGAGTTCCGTGTGTGGTACCACATCTCAAAAGAAACCGTGAGGCATGTACTGCTTCCAATGCTTTCTCCACAAAATGCAGACTCAAGAGGACTACCCCTGCCACCAGTTTTGAAATTATTGATCTGCCTGAGATTTTATGCCATTGGTAGTTTTCAGGTAGGTGATTTTTCTTCAAGCATTGGCAAAGATATGATAGGCAGCACTTCCATATGCCGCAGTATTTGCTCCCGTGTCATAGATGTGCCTTTTGCCATTTTAGTGCATATTGGCTTATAAACTTCGTCTTGAATGGACTTTTTTTGCTCGTACAATATTTCAATTCAATTTTTATAGAAGCATAATTTTTCCTTTATTAGATTGTATGTGGGGACCTTGTCAATGTGGCACAATCTTCCGTCTCTCGGGTTATAAAGGTGGGTGTATTCATCATCATCGGTTGTTAAACCTTAACCCTTAACCACCTAGCATGGGTCTCACAGACCTCAGCGATTCAAAAATCGTAAATATTTGGGCACCCTAGTTTTGTATTCACTTGTTAGTGCTTGTACCTTTTCTTCTCGTCCCTCAGTGTTGCGCAACAGCTTGTCGGGATCAGACGTGCGCGCGTTTATTGCAGGTTAGTAAAAAACTGCTACCTTGGGTCAGAGAGACCCATGCTAAGTGGTTACGTGATTTTTCTTTAATTATTTATTTTTCATTTTTTTAGTTAAAACGACTCAAAGTGATCGTAGTATTGCACACGAGTCCGAGTATCTTCCATGAATACATCGGTGCCCGAATTTCGCATTAACTTTTTGTGCATTTATAGCAGGTGAGTGAAAAACAACTCCCCTGGGTCTAACAAGAGACCTCTGTAAGGCAGACATATACCTGAGCGGCCACGGTGCCACCTTTACTTGCGCTGGTGTTGCTGAGAAAACACCATGGTGGCTTAGGATTCGGAAATGTTACAATGTTAGCGAGAGCAAACTGGCTGAAGAGTTGAGGAGACCACACATGGAACGTCGTGAAAGCAATGTGAAATTACAACGTGATATTCGGATCGGAATACAACGCATCCTCCAAGGAGACGCGACCACTCCATTAGCTGGTCCAAGAAGCAACAGTGCAGAAGAAAAGTTGGTAGTTTGTAAAAACTGTTCTAGTCGCGCACACAGTAAGAGGCTCAAAACGCAATACATGTGTTTCGAATGTAAAGTACCAATTTGCCTCGAATGCTCAAACAAGCTGTGTTTTCGCTGCCGTGAAAAACTCTTCAGTTGAGAGTTTGCAATTTTGTTGATTTTTTTAGTTTATTTAGAATTTTAATGTTTTTCTACATTCATTGTTCATTAAACATTTAAAAAAAGTTGAAACGTAATTCCTTTACTGTGTGATAAATATTTCGGATCCCATTTTTCAAAGATTTACAATTGTATCCTTAAAATAAGACTTGTTTATACTTATTAGAGATTAAGCAAAAAAATTGAGTCCATTTTTATGTTTCTTTATTTTTAATGAATAGTTTAATATGCTAATAAACCGACTGTTAATTAATTACCGAACCTTTCTGTGCAAATGTTTATAAAAATGAATTTTTTTACTTTGCGGTCTGACAGACCCATGCTAGGTGGTTGTATGACAAAAATATATGCTAGGAGGTTAAGGGTTAAGATTAAGTTGACTACTGCCTTCATCTTCCTTATCTAATGGTATACATGTAAAAATGTATATTATCACCCTATATCAAAGTACGGAAGCACTATAGTATGGATAAGGCCTACTCCATCCCTTCTTCATACTTGAACCTCAAATTTGATTTAACTTCAGTTTCTGGGGTTTCACCTCATACTAACCTGCACTCCCTAAGCATGTATTAAATAGAGAGATATAGAAGAGGATAAATTTATCATTCATGATTTAATGTTTCTTCTTATAAATGATAGAATGTGTCCACGGAATTGCTCATCTAGATGATGGGTTTCAATGCCAGTGGCAGATGGAGAGACCAATGACTTTAAGCGTCGCTCTTATGCCATCCGGTGGTTCCCAGGGGTCATTGGATGCATAGATTGCACACACGTACCCATTATAAACCCTTGAGGAGAACTGGCAGAGGTTTATAGAAACCGTAAGGGATGGTTCTCCCTGAACGTGTAGGTTTGTCTTCCTATATCATGCATCACTTTAACTACATTATTACAGAAACACCCAAACATGAGCAGGAGTAGTAGGGATTCCACTGAAAAATTTAATGAAGTGTTTCATATTGCTAATTCAGGTGGTTATTGGTCCAGACTTGCAAATTAGCAATATCGTCACGAGATGGCCTGGCTCCACACATGATGCCCGCATATTTAACTACAGCAGGCTCAAGAAGATGTGCGAAAGGAGAGAGATGAAAGGAATTTTGCTTGGGGATAGGGGGTATCCACAGTTGCCTTACCTGTACACACCCCTGGCAAATCCAGTGACAGCACCAGAAAGACGGTGAGTTAATGAATGATTAAAGAAAAGAGAATTTAAATTAATCTGGTAAGTACTTCAGTACTACTGCCATCAACCTTCCATTAACTCTTCACAAAGAGAAGATGATTTTGGTCTGTTTTACCACTAATCAATTCACCAAACTAAGTTTCAGTGCTTCATGACATATGATAATTCATATTTTTATTATGAAGAATATAGTATCAAATTTCCACCACTAAGCCTGAAATAGAATCTTTTACTCATTCTACCATAGGTACAATGCTGCACACATTGTAACTAGGTGCATGGTGGAAAGGTGCTTCGGCATATGGAAGAGGCGATTTGCCTGCCTCTCGATGAAGCTAAGAACGAAATTAGACCCAACATCAAGGATAATCCTGGCGTATGCTGTACTGCATAATGTTGCCAGGCAGCAGAGGGAGGACATCCCTGACATGGTGCCAGACTTGCCTGACATAAATGTCCCCGTTGCTGCAGTTCAACAGCGAAACCAAAGAGGAGCCGCTGAACGAGTGGGCTTCATCCAACGACACTTTGGGCAAGAGTGATGGACCAGCTACATTGGCACCCCAAAAAAAGGTAATACATAATTTGCATTAAGTGAAATGCATTTGTTTTCACTCAAATAACATGTTTTTGTCTCAGAAGCTTCTATATTGCCCAAGGATTATATGACATGCCAGTATTAGAATGTTGCTATTTAATCATTACAGTGGAACCTCGATCTATCGTTTTTCAGGGGAATGGACGAAAAAAACGATGAATGCGGGAACACGATTGATGCTGGAATGTTTGCCTAGGTTGCCTATGTCCCAGGAAACTCACGATTTTGGCGCGTAATTATGATATTCATTATAGAATTCTAAGAAGATTTTAGCCAATTTAAGGAATACTAGTACTTTATCGAGACACTTAGGTCATATTGTTGATTCGAGTAATATCTTCTTCAAATATCCTTAAGGAACACGCCACCTCGCCAAAAAATGTTTGCTCTGCACTCGATATTTACCCTGCTACTATGGATTTCTCTCTGATGTAAAAATCCATGAAACGCCATTTCAAGTACACGTATTCACGAGATCAATGTGCATGTAATGCCTAAAACAACCGCTTTCGCCGGCGCAGTGATTGGTTGTGAGATGGATCATATAGGCCAAAAATAGTCAATAATTTGTAATGTCGATTACATGAAAAATATTTTTATAAGACCCTGTCTTATAAATATATTTTTCATGTAATTTAGGCAATGTATAAAGCGTGAATAATGTTGCGTTAATCGTCAGCGGCACGCCCGCCTGAGCCTCGGCTTCATCCCACTTGTTTTCGCTAGGTAGCTCGCTCTACCCCACCCCTACCGTCATGTGCTAGCGGACAGCTCGAGGCGTTCTCCAATATTCACGCGCTTCTATCCCGGATGCGTTTCTTCATATTTTATTATTTTCAGTTCTTCTTTTAAAGTACTCACTTGTTTCTTCGGAAGGGCGATGGTCCGAAGACGGATAAAAATAACACTAATAAAAATGAAACCTTACTTTATTAAACCCACACGGAAAACACTCGCTAGTTTGAAGTCAACCCACCCTGTGATGGACCAATAATAGTTATAGGGGCCGAGATCGTTTTAAGTTGAGGATATCCCTTTGTATTTTATGTTTCAATATAAATTAATTATTATGTAAGTGATGGTGAATTACTCCATGATGCCACCGTACTATTGGGCATGATTAATTGGCCTAATTCAGACTACCGCAGTTCCAGATGGGGTAGGGGAGGGCTCGTGCCCCGGGTGGTATTGTTAATTAATTTAATTTTTCTAATTAAATTTATTAACTGTAATATTAAATTATACATTATTAAACAATAATATTAATATAACTTCTTAACATCAAACATACCGTGCATAATTTCAACTACCGCATTGAAAAAACTAGCTTACGGAGGTATTACATATTATTGGTGGGGGAAGGGTGAGGGAATGGGAGGCGAGATCAGGGGAGGGTGGGCGGCAAACTGATCTTTGCCCCCTCGACAAAACTCCTAGTTCCGGCCCAAGACTACGGTACTTAATTTTTCCTCTAATTTCTTTTCTTAATTCGGAAGGGTACGCCAACGTACGCCGAAGGGTACGTACGTACGTCGCCAAAACCTACGAAAGAAGATAATGTTTTCAGAAAAAAAGCTACATATTTGGTGAATTTGAAATAAACTATTAGGCAGCACGGACGTACATTCCGACGGCGTACGTCGGATTTCGTCTCAAAATTTTTACTCTCGCTATTTCGAGACTTTTCCATGACGGTGCGGTGTTATAAATGTTTCAAGAACGATATTTCTACCACGACAAATACCTCGGAGTCAATAACATTTTACCCGTAAATTCGTTCAGAAAGGTAGTGGCATTTCAAGTAGAAGTAAATGTGCACCAAATAGATATAATTCAGGTCGGTGGTTTATCTACGGAGTTTCTTTGCGATAATTTTGCCGATAGTCCAACACCCGGAAGATGTGATGAGTACTTACGAGTACTTACTCTTCAAACATAATTGCAATTCGGTTCGCTGGACTTCGACTGACTTGGAACCTATTTCTTCGGACACCTTGGGCGTGCAATAGTTACAACTATCGATGTCAATTTCCTTTAACTCTTCTCTGAGAAATTAGGACAAAGTCGATGCTTGGTTTCATATAAATTCGAAAGCTTGAATGGAACTCATCACTTGCAATTGAGCACGTTAGCAAAGCCTCACGATGTGCACCGTCGCTTTCACCGTGGCCGTTTTTGCTTTAATTTTTCCTTTAGGTAAGTGATTGAAGCACAGAATATACTGTTCTCGTTGGTATCTCGGCAGGCTTCTGGGGCATGCTACGTCTCGCTTTCGCTTGCGACGACATCTTTAGGATAATGACGACCTTCGGAGCTTGCCAGTGGCGGATATTAGGAGGGGTGAGGGGGGGGAGGAGGAATAGATTAAGGGAACTATAATCGAAACAATCACGAGATAACATCGAAATTTTTGGAGGTTACTTCTTTTAAAAAATATTTAGTTATATTTTCCGATATATTTACCTATTTGAACGAATTTAAATGCAAATCATCTCTTAACTTAGGGACTGTTTTACACGATTTTGGAATGTTACAATCCAGTGGCAGATCCGTAGAGGGGCTGGGATGGGGGCCTATAGATTTACATATATAGCCATTGGTATCGAATTTACTGCATATAGAATGGTAATTTTGTCCGGACTCCCATTACTGCTGGAAGGTTAACTTCCACTTAGCCCCTCCTTGTCCCTATCCTGGATCCGTCATTGGAACTCGTCAAGAATTTACTTAGTCCTTCCCCTCCCGCTCTCTTCCTCTAGTGCTCTGGTGTTCCTGCTCAGGGTAATTGTTTCTCCCCCTTGTCTTGAGGTTCTATTTCGTTCATCATGGTCTCGGTTGTATTGAGTTGTGTGGAAAATCCGCCGCCACGAGGGCCTAGTCTAATGCCGTCGTATCTGTTAAAATCATATGGCCATATACAAAATATAAGCACATGATGTCTTAATTACCAGTTATAAATCAGTAAAGTTATGGAATTATGGATTACAAAGACATCAAGTAACTCTGCTGGAAAGTTCCTTTTTATTGGAGTCTGGTGGATGCCAAATGAGGAATTTTATTTTGACTGTTGTCGAACCAACTGAAGTAGTCGCTGATTGATCGAGACAAGTTTTTTTCTGGGTGCTGGGGGATGCGAACAATATTGTTATTTTACCCCTTCAGAACACAACCAGCATAAGTTACTAAGAAACATTTTATTACGTCGTTGAAATGGTAAATGAATCGATTTTACGAATCGACTTGTTGGGACAATTAGGTTAGATAGGCTTTTATGGCCTTCAAATTTCGCATAGGCAGCTTAGAAATTTTCAGGCTAGGAGACCATAAATTATTTAGTCAAGAATCGCATGATTATAAATTTTATTTTATTTTGAATTGCATATCGCATATTCAAGTTCTGGGTAATTTTTTGGCTTGACAAAGTACGTCTCTATGTAATTTTTCATGTTTTGATCGACCTTATATTCTTCGATAAACTGGTTCGCCTTTTATTCTTGTTTGAAGCTGAAAGTGAATTTTTCTTCCATCATACAATTTTAGGGATTGCCTTGGCCGATGCAAATATACCTCTTCATTCCTTCTCCAAGGCGGATCACAACAGGAAATCGGCTGCTAAAATTATAAATGGGGACGTCGCGGGATTGGGAGAATTTCCCAGTCAGGTAATTTGCTTTAAATACCACTTTACCATGTGTACATTGTAAGCGTCGGAGTTTTTTCTCAGTTGCAAACTTGTCGAATTTCTGGTTCGCGGGAGACTACAATATAATACATTGTTATAATTCTTTCTTTATCGTTGCGCGCCGTGCCACTAGATTCGTAAGATATGATGAATTTGTCGCTTGAAATTCTGTGTTATGAAGCATCATGGTTTTTGTTTATACGGTGAAAATTAAACTTTTTCCTACGATCATAAGCAAATTACTGTGTGCTGGTACTCAATAATTTCAGATTCTCCCGTGCTGAGCATACCTTCCGAGTTGCTTGAATTGAGACGTGTTAATTTGCGGACAGTCTAAATATTTTAAATAGACGCCAGCAGTATTCCATAATTTGTAACTATGCTTTTAAATCATCTTGGAAAGTGCGGGGCTATTTGTTCATTCCAATTCGTAGCCTTTCAAAGTCATTGGGCATCACCTTAAAAAATATCGCGGTGTATTTTTACGCTTTTTAGAACTTATAATGGAGAGATAAATCGCTGCTCGCAAATTAATTTCATTATATTATATCATTTTTCGTTTAATGTATTGGGGAAGCAGAAATTTTTTTCACAGGCTTAGACAAATGCTGCCATTAATTCCTGCGGATTTTCACACGAAAACCCAGGGATTATAGCTCGGAAAGCCAGCTGTTTGTGGCCGTCATTTGATGAAGTACAGTACGAAGATTATATTTAGAGCATTTTTTGAAAATGAATTCGTTTCTTGCTCCAATCTACTCAAATTCCAGGGTTTGCTAGTGCTTGTTCGTGCTGCACCAAAATGACGTCACGAGAATTTTTTTCCCCTAACTGTCCGAATCTATATCCTTAATCCGTCGCGCTCATCGCTAATAGACCACACGATTTTGGTGAACCGCTATGGAAAATGTACGATTACATGAACCAAATTGGAACAGGTTCTATTTTCTCTACATTCATTCGCACGAGTTGGGTAATTATAAGGTGCATTTTTGCTTTCCCTCAGGCGTTCATTTATTTAGACATTAATTCCTGCGGGTTAATGTACCGGGTAACTAGGTCTTTATACTCGGTCACAGATGGCCGATAGCGAAACAATATGGCCTTCCCCAATAAATGCGTCATACATACTCGTCAGCGGCATATTGCGTGTTGACCTCTTCCCTCACCTGTCTTAACTAACCTTTGAATTGAAGCACTGGGTGATATTTTCTCTTACTAATTGAGATGCTTTTTGATGACTGGGTGGATGCTTCAACAATTAAAAAAATATTATTTGTAGCATATTAAGGCATAATTATAATTACTTCCTTCGATTGATAGAAAGTCGAATTACTTTTCCTTCTATCCCGCGCCAATGTTGTTAAAAAAAACATGAAAATATTTACATTACTTACAACATGTGATTGTGGGCTCAGTGGAGAGGCAGGTCCTGGCAAATTTTGGGGAAATGTGCGTAAAACGCCCTGTGAATTTAGGCAACACTCAATACACTACTGTCCGCACATAAGTATGGAGACTCGAGTTTGAACTCTTATAAAAACTATATCATTTAAGCTATTTTCTTGGTATTGCTACCTTTACTTTTATTGTTCTATAGCGCGTTGATTATTATGGTTGAAACATTTTTACCCTTCTAGTTAAATGTAATCTTTGTGAATAAACTAAAAAAGTACCAGTGTTTGAAGCCTTTCTGAGTAAACCTCAGCTTTAAACATTGGCCAACACTAAGCCCGCATTGCAAACTTAACCAGTTTTATGTAACGATGGCTAAGGTCTAACAACACGTATCTCATAAATAGCAACTTTTCAGTTGAGCAAAAAAAACGATAATTATTTTTACTTGTAAACCGAAATTAAAAACCAAAGGTTCATAAAACTGAAAAAGAAGCATTCATTTGCAAACAAAGAGTTGATTTTTGCTTGTATTTTATTTTTTAAAATGCTATCACTCTATCGGTCTCAAACTGGCCGAATTTGAGATACGTGTTGTTAGAACTTAGCCATCGATATTTTATTGAGTAAAGCTCTTTTGGTGTTAATATTAACTTTCATATGTGTCCAACTATTTTAACATTTTTTATTGTATTTTTTATGAAATATTTTCTGAGCAACGGTTACCCTTACGTGGTGAATTTTGACAGTGCTATGATTGGCTAGTCCTCCGTATCTATGTACATACGTAATCGAATTTTTATAATTATCCATTGGTTTTATAACGACTTTTATATTTTTATTCTTAGCGGTAGTTGCTGGCTGCACCGTCAACGCCAACAGGACGGTGCCGGCAGCCGCCGTTTTTACAGGAAATGCCACTGGAAAAAATTAACGTTCTTTGAATGTCAAAATTTTAGCTTTTTCATTATTTCTTATTTACCTGGTTGGATATTTTACCTATTAATGTAGCGGGAGGTAATAAAATTTTTCTAATACTTTAGTAGCTTAGACCCACTAGCGAGAAAAATGCACCATTGAGCACGTGGAATAATGCGGAAGGAATTATACATTTATCTTTTTCACGGTTTGTAAGCTTGCCAAAGACCTGTCGGTCATGGGAAGTCAGTTCTTTTTTTCGAGGCGATTTCCTAAGCATTGGTAGCCATTTCATAATTGATTCAGTAGAAAAAATAAATTGTCTTCTTCGATGATATACGCTCAGAAAGCATTGGAGAGTTGAATTTTCGTTTTTCTATGAGGATATTTCGTCTTAAAGGTAACATTGGCGCGTTATCTATGGGTAGTACCTGGCTTCAACTTTTTCAATTTTGAAATTTTCGAGTTTTGATTTTTTTCCTCGGGAAATAATTGTTTGAAGGAGTTATTGGATATGAATGAGGGAATTATATTTTCCTTTAGCCTGGAGCTACCATTAAAGAGTATTTAATAGAACTTTAATTTTTCGTATACTTGTAATCCTAAAGAATTTAGATAGTGGTATTTCTGACTTCGGTGAATCTCAAGCTTGATTTCGTTAATTAATATTTTTTCGTCCATGCTTCATTGTCAGTATTTCACTGGGTTTTAATGGAGTGATGGATTTATTAAATGGAGCTTAGTTGAAAAAAATCCAGAGGGCCTTAAAACCTAGAGGGTATTTATTGAACAATAAAAAACTTAAGCAGAATACGGGACAACTTAGTTGGCCACATTATGAGTCATGATGGCCTGATGAAGACCACCGTAGGAGGACGGGTGGTAGGGAAGAAGAGCTAGGGACGGCCCCGAATGAGTTACATGCAAGACAGAGAGACAAGAGAGACAAGTTATGAAGGATATAAAAGAGAAGAAATACGTTGCTATCACAAGGCTAACGGATAGGAGAGAGAAATGGAGAGCTGCGTCAAACCAATCTTAGGACTGTTGACTAATGATGATAGGAAAAGGTCGATTATTCTCCGGAAAACTGTTTGGCGAATGACTTTTCAAACCGCCACGGTTTGGCAGTGTTTTCAGTTTTTCATGCACTAGAATTAGCGGAACGTGCTAAGGTGTTGACTTCGATGAGAAGAATTACCTAATGCCTGCAAAAAATAGACGGTAAATTACATCACAGTGCACGTGGAGCAATGCGGAAGGAAGAGTGAATTTATCTTTTTCACGCCTTGGAAGCTTGCAAAAGACTTGATATGAGTCTTATCAACCGGCCAAATGACAGTCTCGCTCATCGAGGTTTTGTGAGCCTTATCATCCGAGTAAAGCCATGCTATCCGTTAACATCTTGACTTACGCAACTGTGTATCCCATAACTCTCAAGAACGATATTTTTAATCTTTTACTTCCAGAAATATCTACAGAAAGCTATTGAATTGGAATAATGATGGATTAAATATATTTTTCATGTCATTTTCCGGGAAAACAAAGGGATTCTAAGATTGAAATCAGGAATGTGGTAGACGTAGTTTATCCGTACGTTAATAATTTATGCTTTATGAAACGAGGACTAATTGGAGGAATGGTGGAGTGCATTAATAAAATTGGCCATAGAATCTAAAAATCAAATGCTTGAACAAAATTACGAGTTGCATTTATTAAAGTCCTTTAAGGTTCGGGGGAAAAACGAATTCCCATATCTATCCGTTCGGAAAAATATATCTCTTAATTTATCGCTTCTCTCGGACCTGGAAACATATTAGGCCCCTAAGATGATGTGTCCGTGTCGCTTTTAATGATATCTATTCAAAAGATAAAGTGAAGATACCTATGGAGTAAGGAGTTGCGGGAGTCAAACGACAACCAAGGTCATGCGCCGTGAGGGAAAGGTGGAGAGAAACCTAGCGTCGGCATTGGCCTACTCCTAACGAAAGGCGCCAAGGGGACCACGACTTAACGTCCCATCCGACGGACGGAGTGCTGCACCTGAAATATCCTCCTCAAAGCACTCAAGCAGGGATCGGGCAGCCTCTGCCACCGCTCGGATTTGAACCCGGACCATCAGGGTGGGAAGCCAGCACTATTGCCACCATACCAATCTGATGCCTTCATGCCGTCCATGGGTGATCAGAGCAGGAAATGCGTCGTTATCTAAGCCAGCGGTCATCATTGATTAGTAATTTCTAAGGCTATTTTGATATCTCAGGTTACTCCATATAATTAATGTGTTGTTAAAGTGATAAAAATATTCACTTATGCTGAATAGATGATAGATTGGCATTTCCCTTGCTTTTTTTATTTTCACAGGTATCCATACAGCTACTCGGAGTGCATAGTTTTGGCGGCTCCATCTTGTCCTATCGATGGATATTAACCACTGCTGGTGTGGCCTAGTGAGTGCCTGTCGAAGTTGAACTTTCCTCGTAACATGATCAGTAAAATATTTTGGGTGTGTATGAGTGTATTGTGTTGAACATTGCAGTTCTTATTTTCCAGTGGACAGCCGGAAGATTACACAGTTATAGCGGGGACGAATATTTTGAGTCACGGGGGGACATTCCACAGGGTGGAGAAAGTTCTGCCGCACCTTTTGTACAACGAAAGCGATGGCTATGCCAACGATATAGCATTGATGAGGGTGAGAGTTGTTTTTTATTGTTTTAATGTGCTTCATTTCTGTTCTATCAGACTTCTTAACTTACGCCATAGTGCCCGAGTTTAGGAATTAGATGTAGGGTATAATAATTACATGGAATCAGTTATAAATTGGATTGGTTGATGGCTCTGATAAAACATTGAATTCTATCTTCTCTTCTCGGAGGTATACTGTGATATATTCGGTGAAACTTGTATTTAAATTTATTATACTTTGTTATCGAGCCGAGAGTATATTTCGACGCCTCGTCAACCGGGTCGATTTATTATTCTCCCGGCTCTGATCTTGGTGTCAATCTTGGCAACAAAGTGCGGTAACGATTCCTGACTGAAATCAATGCTACTTAGTATAAAACGTTTTTTGGTCATATCCTTCAGAATAGGATCATTGTAGTGTCTACTAGTGGTCATAGAGTGTCATATTCTGGTATCTCAGAGCTTTACTAAGGTTATTTTGTATTGTTAGTGTTAAAATGATTTGTCTTTAAATACCATTTGACATTTTAAAAAATGATCTATTTTCTTTCTTTTTAAAGCTTATTGACCCCATTACGTTGGGAAATTTCGCTAACACTATTCCTCTGTACGAGGGACAGCTCACTGAGGATATGGAGGGTATTGCAGTTGGCTGGGGATGGTTCATGGTGAGTTACATGGAATTCAAAAGTTAATTTTTGTTTAATCAGTGTTTACTAAATTTCTATTACTAAGTGACCCAAGAAAAAAAGATTTTTTTCACCTGGAACAACTTAGCGTTCAACTGCTCTCGTATGCATAAAGTGATGGGCGTGAAACAAATAATCAGATTTAAAATCCATCAGACTGGTAACGAATGCCACTCTTTTCTCTCTGACTTATTAGTAAATAATTGATAAACATATATGGAAATTTGGTACGTTTTGTTCTAGTGTGCATCTGCTGTACGTAAATTATTTCGGTAATTATGGTAACTTCCATTATTTGTCGTATTGTGCTACAATGGTAACATTTTGCATGCGCAATCGATTCCGTTGAACGAACGCGTATAGTTTTGATATTTACGTGCATTATCCTGACTTATGCTTACCTTATTTATTTATGACTCTCACCGCGGTACTTTTAATTTATTTAAATATTAATTTCCAAATTAAACTATGCAAGATAATTTTGACCTTATCATATATGAAACAAAGATGAGGATTGGTGGTTTATCTGAATAAATTTCAAACCCTACTTATTTCTCTCTCTTTATTTCGAGAATTATCGATATTTTTGACATAAAATTAGGCGGTATGTGGAAGAATCGTGTTTATGCAATGTATATTTTTGTATTCGATTAAAGTTTTTTTTTTAGTTTTACTTCTTTTACCACGCCCACATTTTTTTTGTGTATCTTTTACACTGAGTGAGGTTCCTGGTTATTATTTTAATATTTTACAAGCAGTAACAGTAAGAATGGTCGGCTCATCCGCCTCTTCCTTTAACCCTCCACTAGTTTCTCTGCGATTCAGATTAATGTATAACACCTTTTGCCTGCCATTTCTGGCCAGAGCTGTAGTGCCCGGGAATTTAGACTATATGGCTATGTTCTGATAGAAGTGATCTAGTTGAGAGTATTCACGGTGATGCTAACAATATTTACTGAATTCATTTGGTGGAGGAGTCATTAGGATGAGTCATCATTTAGGGGCTTGGTACGGACCGTAAGTCGCGCTGCGCATACCAGGGTTCCCACTCAACCGTGAAAACCTTAAAACCGTGAATTAGCCGTGAATTTCCTCTACCGTGAAAAAACCGGGAAATAGCCGTGAATTTCGTCTTAAAACCTTAAAAATCTCTCAATCTTGATAATAATACCTTCCCAGAAATTTTCATCTTCGTTCGTAGCTAGCGCACTTCTATTCATTGTGGCGAGCATCGTCGCATGCGGTCGCATGGGTCAGAAAATCGTGGGAACGAATGTTGCCTGAAGAAAAAAACATCTTTCCCCAGCGCAGGCCTTTTCTCTCCCCCTCCTGAAATATGACACCACTTCTCATCAGCTTGTTTGCTTTCCTCAAATGGCTTGGTTTCCCCTCCCTCGGTCACTGCTTAGTCCCCCTTCCACCCAATTAGCCTTCTCACTGGCTGCAGCGACCACTTTCGAAACTAAATCTAGATGGCCATTGTGTCGAAAAATTTGAACGTTTATTCAACACCCTCAATCCTATGACTGGAAGACCGCTAGCCTTGACAACCTGCCATGCGCTGTGGACACTACGCTCCCTGCGTTTGAACCGGGTGACAGCGAGCTTTCGGCGTGACGTTACTAATTCTCGCGCATTGCGGCCCTGAAAACGAGAGAAGATTTCCGCTTATGGCAACACAGCATTACACGATTGTCGCATGCGTCGACCTGGAACTTGCCAGTTTTACGTCGCAACCGGAAAGTTTGTGTGGAGTAATTTACTGTCGGTGGTGATCCAGTTCCTCCTCTTTGTGCTATCTAAGGTAATGCTGTTTGTTTGTGTCGTTAAAGCCTCAATGCCGTCGCGATATAAATTGCTTCATAGTCTCACGAATACAAGGATCAAGAACTTTGCTATTTCCTTGATCCTTGTATTCGTGATATTATGGATTTCCACCAAGTTACGCCCTCTACGATTAATTATGCTACATAGTCGTTCCATTTTTCCCAGAGCAACGGTAAGAAGGGAACATGATTTGCCTCTGATTAGAGAGATCGATTCAGTTTTGGTTTCAGAGTATTACGATAGCAGAGAAAAGAAGTCATTACACTGCCGCTTTCAAAAGAATGTTATACGGTGGAACCTCGATCTATCGTTCCTGCATTGATCGTTTGCCGTTTCTGGTCCCAAATAAAGTTCCTTATAGACAATTTAATTTTTTCCCGCATCTATCGTTCCCCGAAGTATCGTTTCTCGCATTGATCGTTTGAAGATCGCGGTTCCGACGCAGAATTTTCCCGCATCCATCGTTTGACGAAAATGAGACGAAATAAATACAATGTGTCATTTATGGCTAATAACGACAAGCACGTAGTTGGAATCCTCCCCAAGAGATGGAACTACCATTGGGAGAAGCTCAGTGCCGTGGGAAAGTAACATTAGCGCATTTCCCAAGAACCTTTATCCCCCTCCATTCACCATTCTCCTCCCCCCTTCTGACGCTTTCCTCTTCTTCAAAATAAAAACAGGTCCCAGCTCGCGCAGGGATCTTATTACGAAGACCTTAGCTTCGAAGAAAATATCGAGTTACACGAGAACAATAGAAACGTGTTTCGCGCTCCCCCCTCTTCTCACCAACTGACCTTTTTCAGCCTAACTGCTTCGAAGTTCCCAGTTTATGGAGGTCAACTGCTGCATGAATCACCTATTAGCCCAAAAGGTATCTAACAATGATATTCAGTAATTGCTATTATGCTTTTATTAGATTGAAATGTTAGTAATTTGCACGTTAAAAAAAACGAGACCACACATGACGTATTTTAAGCAAGGAAATAGATGGAAAAATACGATGGTGATTTTTGGCGAAACGCGATATCCTCGTAGCTGAGCTTACGGCAGTTAATTCGGCATTTTGTTCCGAAAACATGATACCAGGTTGTTATCAGTTATCAATTTACGAGCTATACTACTACTAGTAGTCTCACTTGTCAGAGTTACTGACGAAGGGATATCTTCTCAGGATTTTTGTTTCTCCCTACTAACAATCCGAATTCATCTGATCTGGCGCTACGCTAATTAGAAAAGAATGGGCATCTTTAGGGTAAAAAATTTCATGGCGCAGTCATATGGTCACGCTTCGCCCTCTGCAGTGTGCTCTGGCGATACGTCAGTTCCGAACTTCACCTCGTACGAGTGGTTCCCTACTTTCCGGGGTGGCTGGACTTCGAACCACCGAGTGTTTTCCATGTGGGTTTAATAAAGTCATTTTCACTAGTTTAATTTTAGTCGTCTTCCGACCATGGCCCCTCCGAAGTAACTATTGAGAACTTAAAGAGATGGACTGAAAATAATTGATCATGAAGAAAATAATCCGGGCTAGATGCGCGTGAATATTGCAGAGCGCCTTGGGTTGTCCGCTAGCACATGACGTTAGGGGTGGGGGTAGAGTGAGCTACCTGGAGAAAACAAGTAGAGATATGAAGGCGAAGATCCAGGTGGGCGTGCCGCTGACGATTAACGCAACATTGTTCACGCTTTACACACTACCTCAATTGTATTAAAAATATATTCATTAGACAGGAACAATTCAAGTAATAGACTATTTTTGGCCTTCGTGATCCATCTCACAACCAGTCACTGCACCGGCGAATGCGGTTGTTTTAGGCACAACATGCACATTGCTCTCGTGAATATGTGTACTGGAAATGGTGTTTGATGGATAAGAATTTTTACATCAGACTGAAATCCATAATAGCAGTGTAAATGCCGAGTGGAGAGCAAACATTCAGAATTTTGAAAGAGATATGGGTCGAATCAACAATATGACGTATGTGTCTTGATAAATTACTACTATTCCTGTTATTATCTAAAATATTGTTTTGAAACCTTTAATGAATTTCTTAATTACTCGCCAAAATCCTGCGTTTCCTGGGACATAGGCAATCTAGCAAAAAAAATTAAGCATTGATCGTTTTTCCGCATTCATTTTATAATCGTATCGTTATTAATAAAGAAAAATTGTCCCCTAGAGGAGTTCCAAAAAAGGAGGGTAGTCTTAGTATCGTGATCGTCTTAGATTCGTGCTAATACGTTGTATGAAATTGTTTTTCGATTTATTATGTTCTATTAACAATTTTCATAAAATATTTTCCGCTGAGTAAGAAAGAATCAATTTATTATATTCTATAATCAATTTAAATAAAATATTTTCCGTTAAATAAGAAATATTGAGGTGGGGGAAATTCGGTTACTGTGCAGTAATAACAACGTGCGCAAAAAACAATCTCTCAGCGAGGAATTAAAAAAGGACCTCGAGTGTCCGGACGGAAGAAGGTCCGAAGGGTATTCGGCGTCCGGGCAAGAGCGCGGTTGGGCTGGTCCTTTAGTCGGCCCTGAATTTTGCAAACGATAGATCACGTCATAACAGATATCACTTTTCATTGCGGCGTTAACATTCACGGCGTTTTTCGCGTACGTTAATTTTCTGTTGATATACGGCCAGTGATTTTCTTATTGTTGGCTTATTAACGGACCGTAAATTCAGCAAAATTGAGACCGTGAAAACCTTAAAAAAAACCGTGAAAACGTGAAAAATAACCGTGAAAACCTGGAAAAAGCCGTGAATTTCATTGTTCAGGTAGAGTGGGAACCCTGGCATACGCAACCCGACCCAAACCGAAACATCGGAGTAAACATGGAAGAGGAATAATCGGCTATTGCACATTGAAGTATGATTGAAATGCAAAAATCCGAGGTCACGTTTTGGGCCTGATTGGCTGACCACGACATTATCGTATGTTAATATGTTTTTTTTATTGCGATTGATTATTTTATCAAAGGAGAAATATCAGAATTTTAACTATGTCTATTCAAAAGCATTTAATTTGCTGACTTTCTTCATTCTAAATAGAATTCAATGCTCATAATCTGTTATAAATTAAAGTACTCTACAGTGATTGTAGAATTGTGCATATAGTAAATATAAAAACCAAATAGCTGTGACAAAATCTGGAGCCAACCATGAATAAACAAGTATAGGAAAAGGATGTTCAAATCGTTTTCCGTCAAATGTTCAACACGAAGAATCACAATCGAAGAGGCGGCCTTCCAATTCTTCGTCTTTAGTTCCTTGCCCAGTAGGCTTTCTCAACAACAGGGCAAACATGTTCCACGGTGAAGTTACACTCAGCGTGGGGATGAACATGGGAATGTCTTTCATCCGAGATCACGTTTTGGGCCTGATTGGCTGACTACAACGTTATCGTATGTTTTCATGTTTTTTTAAAATTTCGATAGCATATTTTATCGCTATTCCATTTAATGCTTACAAAGAAGAAGTATCAGGATATTAATTAAATATTTTCAAAAGCATTTATTTTGATAACTTTTTTCTTTCCCATTATAATACTGACGTTGGAATTTTAGTGTTAGCGTGGGCTTTTGATTATTACATAGCTACCTTGAGCACTCCCGCATGTATTTACTCTAAAATGAGATAAAAGAAAAGAAAGTGTCAGTTATGATCTCCTCAGGTGAAAATATAAACAGGGCGACGTCAGTGCTCTGATTCGATGCGGGCACCAACTGCCTCAATGGTGAAGAGTAAAAAAAAGGGCGTATCTGTTTACGCATAAGATCGAGCATTGTCATTCTCAAAAGCTTTTCATACCAAGATTGGATCTTACAAGTCTGTTGTGATAACTTTTAACTTGTGATATCGGTCAGCATCTATCGAAAACATTTTATGAGTACGCTATGTAATCGCCCACTCAGGAAATACCGGTTCGAAAATAAAATTCAAGAAATCCATCTATTTGCTTCTCATATCGTGAATGGTTCATCGGGGAATTCCATAAAATTATCTTTCCCGCGTGTTTTCGCAGACTTTGCCATTGTCCGATTACTCAGACTTTGTGAGCTAAGTACAATCGCACCTCTGTATCAAAATAATGCAGTATCATCTGTATTTTATGTGAAAAATATCTGAAAATTTCGGTAGTGATTTCAGTAATTGCAGTTTTCCAATGATAATGATATTAGGTTACAAGAGATGATATAAATATGTGCCTTCTGTACAGTGCTTTTAATGAAATTTCAGTTTTAAGTGGAAATCACTCTATGCCTCGACTGATAATTTGGTTTTTACCTGTTTTCGATGTGACTCAGGCGATGTAAATATGTGGGATGTTGAGTACTCATGCCATCTCTCATGTAATCTTAAGTCAGCAATTCTATGATTGGTTTGACTTTGCTCTCCTATCTCTTCCCTTTAACGTCCTTTACAACCTGTCCTGCGTAATTCATTCGGGGCCGTCCCTTGCCTTTCTTCCCGTCATTCTGTCTAACTATCTTTTCCAGGGGTGTCGACTTACAAAAAATATTGGGGGGGCCCAAACCGGGGATCTTGCCACAGGAAAGTTTAAAAGTAGTGAGTTTTAAGTTTTTTTAAAGCATTTTAGAAGAGTGATATGATCAACAATAGAACCCTGATAACTCGAATCTCGATATCTGGACACTCCGGGGAAAATCGACAAGCCTGATACATTTTTCCTCTCACCAATAACGAATTTTTGAGGGGGCTCGGGCCCCCTCAAGCCCCATGGAGTCGGCGCCACTGATCTTTTCATCAGGCGATCATACCTCATAATGTGGCTTACTAAGTTTTTAGAAGGCTTTTTAATTTCTCGCACTCTTAGCACTTCCTCATTGCTTACTCGATCGATCCATTTTATCTTCATCATTCTTCGGTAACACCACATTTCGAATACTGCCTCTCTTGACTTCTCTGCAGCTGTCAACGTCCAAGCCTCGCCTTCACAGAGAAAAATGCTCCATGTAGTAGTATCTAATGAATTGTTTCCTTACTCTTATTCTTGTATTATCAGCTAGAAGTAAATTCTTCTTCTTGTAGAACGCTCTCTCTGTCTATGCTATTCTTCTGACGATTTCTATCTTGCTTCGCCCATTACTGGTTAATCGGCTTCCTAGTTGACAAAATTCTTTCACCTCTTCAAGCTTTTGTTTTCATAGTTAATTGTTAGTCACAGGCTCCTCTCTTTTGCAGCTTGGTTTTCTTTTTGTTGATTTTTAGCTGATATTTGGGGAATTCGACAAAAAAATTCGACAAAAAATAATGACTCAGTCTTCGTGTCTGAGTAATCTGACAATGTCGTACCAGTTGTAACACCACTACCGTTTCATCAGCAATATTCCTGGTATCCAGACAGAGTGCTTTTGTTTTCCAAGTTGAATTCAAGGTTGAGTTGATAACACCATTAACTCGGCAATGGAGTAAAACAAACCGACTTCATGGCATTTATCGACTTCGTGTTAGACTGAGTCATTGTCCTTTCCGTATTTATCGAAGTCTTCTTCTAATCATTCTCTGTTTCGACTACGACTGCTATGTCGTCTATAAATCGCAGCGTACATTTTTTTCTCCGAGGATATTGTCAGCTAAAGCCTTCTCTTTTATTTCATTGATGGCTTTGTCGATGTCAAAATTAAAAATTACGGGGTACAGTGTTCGCCATTGTCACACTCCTTTTCCTGTTCTTGATTCTTCATAGTTGGGTCCAGATTTGGTCGCAGCTAGTTGGTTTTTATATGAACTATGTGCTCAATTCTACGACAATTGTCGAGCACTTCAATTTATTACAGTTTCTAAACATTGAATTCTATTCCACGCTGTCAAAGACCTTTTCCAAGTCGATAAATGCTATGCAAGGAGGTTTGTTTTTCTCCATTCTCTTCTTTAAGAGCAGAGTAAAGACCTGCATTGCTTCTCTTGTGCCCTTGAATTCCCAAAATCCGAAGTACAAGTGGGAAAAATAATAATATCAAACATTAAAATGTTAAAAAATGAAAATGTTTGATATTATAATTTTGCCCACTGTGCCATGTTAATGGTGTTATCAAGTCAATCTTGAATTCAACTAGGAAAACAAAACCACTCCATCTGAATCCCAGGAATATTGCTAATGCAGTGGTAGTGGTGTTACCACTGGAAATAAAATTGTTAGGAATAGTCATTTTGTTTTTTAATTTATCGTTAATTTGTATTATTGCATTGAATTTTGTCACTACGCTATTTATGCATGCTAGTAAGCGCTAACTTCTTCCCCTGATAGGAAAGCGAATATCTATAGTTTTAATGTCTTCCTTTTCTGACGAACTATATTACGTGGCAGCTCTACCTTGGTGTTTAAAACTTTTACTGTTCATAGTATCATACCTATTTTTCATTTATCTCGGGATAATAGTAACTAATCTTTAGTTGAACTTGCGATTTTTTTCTCCATCACGGTAAGTGGTTTGTTGTATAAATTACCAAATAACATTCTTACATATTTCAGAAAGAGCATGCAGGCATTTCGAACCATCTTAGGAAAGCTAAGTTACGGATTTCCAATCGCGCCAAGTGTAATTTTGCTTATTCCGAATTTGGCCTCACCATAAAATCTTCGCAATTTTGCGCGGAGGATCCCATGGGCCTCGCTGGACCATGTTCGGTGAGTACCTAATTATATGCTATTTTATTTTATCGTAACAATCAATCCGTATACCTTAGGAGAAGTTTGATGCGCAAAATATCGAAAATTCATATTTGTTGCGCTTCTTCATCACAAAAACAGTAAATTGTCTTTACGCATTATGTGCAATAAAACCCAAATAATAGTTGGAAGATATACATAAAATATGCATAGACTATATATACAAATAAAAAGATTGTCTCTTATTGTTGAACGCTTCGGGCCTCGAAGAAGTTGGCATTGCTGTATTCTTTTGTGTCCAAGGAAACGAAGGATAAGGTGGGGGATGAAAAGACGTTGTCAAGGCCTTCCAACCGTATGTTTCCACAATATCCGGTAGGATTTCTGAATAATGGAGAAACACAAAATACGGACTGTGAATTTACGGCCCAATAAACTTATAGGAGCCAATTAGTTGGTGTAAAGGACCTGCCGGCCTGAAAGTACCTGGTGTCTACCGCGTACCTTGTGTGAGTGCGGAGAGGTGTCTATTGGAGAAACAAGTAGAACCATCGAAAAAAGGGTAAAGGAACTCCAGCGGCATCTCCGACTACGTCAAAGTAATAAATCGGCGGTGGCAGAGCATTCCATCAACCTCGACCATGCCATTCAATGGAAGGAAACAAACCTTTTTGGACATTCCAAAGGATATTGGGACAGAATTACAAAGTATTAAATCGAGATCCGCATCGAGAGCAATGATTTCAGTGGAGATGAAGGATTCCACTCGAATAGGATCTGGATCCATATCCTTAAAATGGTGGGAAAAGGCGAAAATGCATTCACCAATAGGAACCGTCCTCACCTGAGAGACACGCTGTGTAAACCTGGCTACTCGAGAACCGGCATCTGCGGCCCTGATAACGATGAATAAGTCATTCATCGAAACGTCGGCAAGGATGGAGATGGAGCATCTAACCCTGATGGAAACCTGTCAACTGTTTACGTCAGCCATTCGCCGGGAGAAAGTAAAATCTTTCATTGTTGTATTGCAGCTTTCGACAACTAATTACTTTAAAGATCGCAGCGTTGATTCTATTCATCCTAATAATTCATTTCTTACGTTAGGTTATTTGTTCAAACAATCAACCCATGAGGGGTAGAGATCTATTATTCGCCCATTATCTCCTGCATAGCTCTGTTACTACAGTACTCACGTGTAAAAAAACGGTTGGTAACTGATTTCGTTTGAAGTATCGCGTATAGCATTATTTAATTATTTATTTGGCATAATCATTAGATTAGTATCGAGATTTTGTGATCGGAGAAAGCTTCCTTAGACCGTTTCTCTTGTTTCCCTGACCGAAACACTTTAATTTTAACAGGGTGATGCTGGCGGAGCTCTCATCGTCGATGGGAAAATTGCTGGAATAATCTCTTGGAGTTTGGGTTGCGTGCTGCAGGGATACCCGAACGTGTTAACAGATGTCTCTCATTACGTGGAGTGGATCAGGACAATCATTGAGTGTCAGCCGTGAAGACGAGGGGACTTGCCAAAATGGTCGTGTTAATTTTCTTTGTGACATTTTAAATATCGTGATGCTCGGAATAAACAGATTCATCTGGAACATGAGAAAAGAAGTTATCAGGAGTGTCATCAAGCTTTGACTGTTTGCAGTGTTTTAAATGGATGCAATTAAAACTATTTAAAGTACCACCACCTATTTTTTTCTGCAAATTTGTTCCTGAGATCCAGTGTTAGCATATTGTAATTGTGATGGTAATTTTGGACGTGTTTTGGATGTTAGGATACCCACATTATGGCGTATTTTTGTGTATGTATATTTTTTGCCATAAGCTCTCGTGCTAGTTAACTAGGCTTAGGCATTTTTTTCTATTTTATACTTTTTTGTAACGTGCATCATTTTCTACTAGGGCAATAATCTCTGTGCAATATCCTCTCATATTGTTTATTGTGTGTGAAAATCTAAAAATGTTTGATGTTGAAAAATGATTGTTGTTGTATCAAAGATCAAAAATAATTAATAAATGACAAAAGCAATGAAAATGTTAATGGGTGTTTATTTTCCGGTTTGTATGTTCAGAGTTGGAGATTAACCACGATTTTAATTGGTTCATATCGTTTTCATTGAGGTATTGGTTCTACTCCTCGTATCTATTCGTTTTTGATGATGTCAGGATCTTAGGATTCACCGTGTTCCGGTAAAAGCAAAAAAAAGAAGAATTTGGTTATTAAACGAGCGAAGTTTGCATCTTGTTGCCCCTCACTCGTTACATGATTATCAAAAATTCATCCTGTTGGAGCACCTTTAAAGTGACGTAAGGACGTCTTTAGTGAACTATCCGATTGGGAAGTATTTAGGATTTTTTCTAATTAATGATGTCATCCGGGGAAATGTGGGGCTGTTCTCGGGAAGATTTGAAAATTATCTTCTTAGAATATGGGGTTAACAGTTGTTAAAGGAACCTTGTCGTTGTTAGTCAAGCCTAGTCCCTAACTCTTGCCTTAATTTATTTTTATCTGGTCTTATGTCGATGTTTGGTGATTGCTGCTGTGTGGGCTACTATGCAATAATAACGAAACTGTTGGTCTCTTGCGCTATTAAAATGAGCTTGCTACACATACGTGAGAGTGGTTGCCTAGAGGGGAGAGCGCTAGGCGGCTGGTCGAAGGGTCCCTGGGTCCCTGGTCAATCTGGGTTGAAACATTTGGATCGAGGTGGCCATGTATCTTCCCCAGTGGTAATGATGCATTCTCTTCAAAAAGCAACAAATCCCCTCTTACCGCTGGAAAACATTTCGCCTTTAAAAATATTCCTAATTCTTCGTTAAAACTTTCGCGGGTACTCGTCATGTTAAATAAGAACTTTTGGGCTGTGTCGCCGCTTCAATTGTTTGGGTGGCCCCTTTTTTTTAACGTTTCCCGACCGATGCTGGTCGCTTTCTCAAGGAAATCTGATGAGGTGGGAATTTATATCCATATATATATTACTGGTATCCGTGTCAGGGGGTGGAGGGAAAGGAGCGGGAGGTTGGAGGAGTAGGTTGTTAGTTCTTGAATACGGGTTGCCAAGTGCGACTTATTTTAAGGCCGGTGTCCCTGTTAAAATTATTGTCCTTCTCTTTAGTTATTTCTATGGCCTCTCTGACTCGTCTCTTTGATTGAAACCTTTCACTTTGGCAACAATTGGGCCACCCAAAAAATTGACGCGGCGACTCAGCCCAAAAGTTTTAATTTAACAAAAATATTCCTCTCGAATTTTTTATTCCCTAAAATTTTTTCCGTGGCGCTACTTGCGACATGTATCCCATAGTTTTACCACTTCGAATATCTCCGGAGGAATTTCTCGATTTCGTGGTGGCCGGGGGGGAAGGTATTGGCCCCTCTTCTGCGTGTTATTCAAACTCTCCGTTGAGCTCTACCATTACCTTTTCTGGTATTCATAAGGATTGAAACACCGCGCGGGAGCTAATACGAGAACGTTCACGTTACCACAGGAGTTAGGATGCTCTGAAACAATTTCAAATTCGTTGATTTGTTCTTTATTTTAACACCATTGGACGAGTGGCATTCCAGACTCTGTTAGCAGTGGTTCCTCTTTCTGTTTATTTTTTTCCTTTTCTTTAGAACCGAAATTAGTTCTCTAGTCTCAGTGGCCGAAGATTTTCGCCACTCATTTCACTTAAGGTACAAAATAGGAGTGCTACGAGCCAAATACTTTAGAGTGATGTCCTGGGTATTCCTACCAAGTGGCATACTTCTATCACCATCTGAAGTATTTCCCCAATGTTTCGGTCGAAAACGACCTACTATTTCTACCTATATTGCTCACCTCACGGGGTGAGAAAGTTATCTTGATAGCAGTCGAAAAGTATAGGATAATCTTATGATATACCGATTTGAGTCACCTCAAGTAGTGAGAAAGTTTTCTTGAAAACAGTTTTATAATACGCCGATTCGAATCCAAATTATGAGTGATATCTATGGAGATGTGATTATAATCAGTCTTTGTTTCACTTCGATCAGAAAATTTTTTGAAAATAAAAAACCATGTGGAAGTGATGCTATTTTGGCTTTCTCATCGATGCACGCCGAGATTAAGATTTAGATTAGACACTCATCTTACTATTCACTCGATAAAAATATTTGAAAACAGTTTCTGCACTATCATCGGTGATATGAAGTTCAGAGGTGGTACATTGTAATTATAGGACTTATTTTTTCACTCTAACTTTATAAAATCTTAATGTGGTTACGGTTGGTGTGTTTAATTCGAATCCCACCGCTTTATTTAATATATAGAATGACATTTTATTGATGCTGATGTGAATACGAAAACTATATAGGTACTCAGAGCAAAATTTTCCTTGCTGTTAATTAATGCGAATTATGTTGTGAGAAGGATACCAAAACACTCATCAGCGGAATGATTTCGTAACAAGAAAAAAATCTCGTAAAAAATCAAAAGAACTTCATCTTGTAGAATTGCCAACCAGGTTATATATCATTTGTATGTAGCATGTACGCTGTTACGTAAATTTGTCAAATTCTTTAGATACTAATTATAATTATTTGTTCAGTTAGTATAGGCTTCTTCTTTAAGTGAACTCTTTGCGTATCGTCCAATGGTGGGCTGGACCAGCTGATTAATTTTTATTTTATATAAGATTTAAATCAATATTTTAACTACCGACATAAAGTGCTAAATTAATATGAGGAAATTATCATTTTAAAAAGCGAAAATCGTCATTTTATTAACTTTGATCTTTGGAATGCAGTTTTGTCCAAAACTTCATTATCTAAGGACCATAAAAAACTTCCTATTTAATGTAATCTTATGAATGCCAGTATGCAATAAATTCAAGAGGTTTTAATTTGTTAGCATCGCTTTCAGCTAAATCAGTCAGAAAAAAATCAGGAAAATATCCCAGATAATGATAAGTGTTCACAACTAGTGTGAGTGTGGTACTTACATGTTGATATGGGTTATTTGGGCCCTCGTATTACCACTTACCTGAGAAAAATATTCAAGAACAGAGTCCAATTGAGGACATCTGTTTGACCTATTACTTTGGGTTTTCTTCAGTTAATTAGGACAACGCGTTAAACGGGCTGATAAACGGTGGTATGCGCTCAATACTTGTGAGAAGAAATACAATTTTTGAAACACTAGAAACCGATTTTGTTTGTACTGCCCCTACATTGAACTAATAAAAAGCACATATCCCTTTAATAGTCTATCTTACCGCAATTGAGATTATGAACACCCGTCCAATGCGTGGAGGCTGAGAGGATTATATATAGTTTTTTATCTACTCGCAAAATTTCAGATAAGTGCTTTTTGTACCGATTTTTTGGTATCTTTAAATTTTTGATGGGTTTCTGATGGGCAGCGGAGAAAAAACATATTTTAATTCACAAATAGCCTTCTTTTTACATTGAAACGTCCATGTATGCATATTTACGTAATGCGTCTGATAAATGGGGTAGTTACTTAATTTGAGCAAAATGTACCGGTCCCGATGTGTTCCAATTGAAGGGAATGTGCAGTAATTTAATTTCGCAATAATATATAGTTTTTGCTGGAGGAAATATTACGATCAATTACATTTAAGAAATCTGATTATAAAATGGCAAAAGAAGATAAATCCTTAATAATTATATTTTAAACCAATTTTTTAAATCAATTTTTGAATCAATATTTTTTTAATCCCAGAGACTCTCCTCTCCATCCGCTCTTTTCTCCATCAACTGTACTTGCACACGATTGGGCTCAGAACTTGCGCACTCAGTCTCGCGGTTTTATCCATGGGAGTGTTTTTCTGATATGTTGAAGGCCATTGAATGTTCTTCCACTTTCCTTTTTCATCTTCACTCCATGGTCCATGGTTCCTTTCCCTCAACGGAGACGACAATTACTCGCTACCGTTCACTACGGTGTTAGCTTCATAACTTTTGTGATTCTGTTTGACATTAAACGAGGTTAAAGGAGGTTGGTGCGGCATAAGAATTATGCTTTATGTTGATGTACATTTCTAACATACTTTTCTGAATTTACTTCATCGACTGATGGGGACAAAAAATAAGCTTCCTATGCTACTCCGTTCTAATTTCAGTTCTATTTGAAAATTCGAATATTTGTTTTGGCATATGTGGCAGTGCTTTTCCTGGTGTTGTAAACTCGTTGGCTGCTGCTGTCATGCATTCTGACGCAACTGATGTAGTATTTTTTTATCAGGAGTTCGATAAAGTATTTTCGGTGTTTTTTTTTTAGCTATTTTGTTTCATTTAACTCTTGGCATATAAAGTAATGTTACAATGAAAACATTTTTTAAAAGTGAATTTTATTTTTGAATTTTTTATTAATGTTTTATTGATTTCTCTGGATAATGCGTGAGGAATGTCATGGATATTGACTGGTGAGTTCTGGATTAAATAACGGTAAACCCCCAAAAAATCTTTGCCCATGGAAAAGGACTCAACCCCTACTGTCTTTAAAAAAGTCAAGACACCCGAGTTTGAGGAGCTCTAGCGTCTAAACAAAGCAATCAATTTCAATGCAACAAAAAGCATACAAAGGAGAATTTATTTCTACGATCGATCATATAATTTTAATACTCTTCAACTCCATAGTATTTCATTTCGTTAATTTTTTCTCAGAAACGTACTCGTTTTTTGCTCGTAAAATCAAGTTGCCCAACTTTAAGCGCTTGGTATTCCCAAGATAATTTCCATTGATTTCGAAGTTATCAAAGATTTGCGTTGTTTACAACAATCAATCAATTTTGGTGGTATGAACAATTTGTTTTCGAAAAACTATTAAATCTATACCTTGCTTTCTTATATCAACATTGCAAGTTACTGGAACGGAAACTACGGGAATACCAAGCGCTTAAAGTTGGGCAACTTGATTTTACGCGCAGAAAACTGGTACTTTTTTGAGAAAATATTAATGTAATGAAATGCTATGGAGCCGAAGAGTTTTAAAAGTATATGATCCAACGTAGAAATAATTTCTCTTTTTTATGTTTTTAGTTGCATTGAAATCGATTTCTTTGTTTAGACGCTAGAGCTCCTCAAACTAGGGTGTTTTTTTTTAAAGGCAATAGTCCTGAATATGTAAAATTCGTACGCGTTCGGCTTAGTCTGCTGTGTGCTCTACTCTCACTCAGACAAAACATTGAGTGAAAGAACTAAGTTGGTGGTTCATATTAATGGTACACGCATTACATTTTCTCACCGCATGTGAAAGTTAGAATGCACCATTTTATACATTAGTTTCCATGGCATTCCTAATTTTGTATAAAATGGACAGTAACGGTTAGGATTGTAATAAAAATCTTCTTTATCTCCAGTCTGTTAGTTCAAAAACTTATGAATAGATCATTGGAAGGTGGTGAAATGCACGTTGGTTACAAGGATTTTACTTCACATTATTATTAAAGTTGTGTTTCAAAAAAGTGTGCGCAAAAACGAAAATAGCGAACGATGCAAATATATATTAAGTTCAGGAACATGCTGCTTTCCGATGCGATGCAGCTGGCGTCTACCCTCTGTTATTGCTCTTTACTTACTTTACTTTATGTAGACTCCTTTTTTGTGAGGATGTTGCTATTTTAGATAAGTTATATCTTGAGGAATGAAGTTGCGACAGTAGAAAAATAAAATTGATGAAATAATGAGCTTTTTTACGAAATAACGATTGGGCATGGACAAAAATTATAAAAATTCTTATTCGAGAAACAAGAAGTACTTCTAATCTGAATTTGGATTTCAGACGTAATATGAAAGTGATTTTAAATGCCTTTTGAAGCCTCATAGGAAATCTTTTGAAAAGTGCACATCGGATTCTGGCATGGGAACAAGATTAAAATGGCTTATACTTAGATCACCTGACGGATCTAATAGGTCTAATTGACTGACTACGACAATTGCGTTTATTATAATAATATATTTATGTACTTCGTATGAGGTAAGAGCTGGTATTAGGTACCAAGTATATGAATACCAAGAAAATCCATTGATTGCCTCTTAACTACATTTAGTACAGTTTATTGGTTAATTAATTCCTCAATTAATACAGGCTCCGATCATTTTCGTAAACAGATACTCCCCTTTTAACATTTGTCATTGGAGTAGTTGATCCTGTTGGTCCCAACATAAACTTGGACCACTGGCGTTACACTGTTTCTATTTTCACCTGAAGAGCCCATTAATGACATTGTACATTAGCGAGTTATTTTGTGTTGCGAATGCGTCACGCTACTCATGGCGCATGTGGTGATCATGGCTCGGGACTAGCTCCTCATGGCTCTTGTTGAAAAAGTTTTGATATTTGCTCCCAACAATTTTCCATAGCAACACATCTTATAAAACATAAAGGATAAAAGAATTGATGAGGCGCGTGTGGAATTGAGATAAATTTTCTTCTTAAGATTAATCTTATCTTCTTAAGCGATATCCATGTCATAGCGGAAGACTAGTTAAAACCTATAAATATCTTAATCCTCTACCTGGCGATAAAGTACTCTGAAAATCATCAACAGTTATTGATAATTCATATCTTAGCAAAGATCATGTCAATTCTGAAGTTGCTAGACGTGATACACAATTTTTCCGTGTTTTTCATCGTGTTAAGATACCTTGCGAGACGTTTGTAGTGGCGTTCTCGACTTCCAATTGTTGTAGCTCTTTGAAAAACTTACCTTTCAACCTTTGAGTAAAGTCCTCATTTCATATCCATTATTTTTCCCGGGAAATCACATATTATTCGAAAATTTCCTCACTCACTTGCAAATCAGAACGCAAAGCTCTCTTAATTGGCAATGTATTGTGATTTTGCGCACTTTACAAATGAGATTACTAGATAACATGCATAGAAATGGGACAAATGTTGACTTGGAAAATATCGATATAGCAGCCAAAGAAGAATTTAAAGGACGAAATCAGGTTTCTCTTCATGCATACCTAGTTCCTCTTATCATTAAAGCGCACCGCAAAAATCAACTACCATATCTTAGGCTTGATGTCGACTGTATCGTTTTTGAGCGAATGAAAATCGGTAAATTTGTCAAAGACAAGTGTAATGAATGAGGTTCCTGTCAGGGTGAATAACTAAAAGTAGTAAATCTAGTAAAATTCTCAAAACCTGGCACTGCTATTTTGACTGCGAGATAATTAGTATTGAAAAATTATTCAAATTAGACTAGAGCTGAGAAAATAGTATTGTTTTCCTTTCAACTACAGTGGTCATTAAATAAAATAATGATTGCCATACCGTCAACTTTTCTTAATTTTATTATAAAAGCGGGGCGACATTTATAGCTATTCTATGTATTCAATACTCTAATTATCTCCAGTTGTCTTCCCCGGAATACCTTAACGTATTTTGTTCTCAAAGAGTCGTTAATCTTTGGTGAAAATCATCGTTTTTTCGTAAATCAGACTCATCTATCCCTCACGTTAAAATACTTGTTCACAATTGTGTAAAGCCATGGATTGCTGGGATAACAAGTAATCATTCTCTGCTGTAAAAAACGATGAAAAAACTAGTTGTAATGCCTGGTCTTCATATGAAAGTCACTTATGTTAGATTTTGATTAACATTCAATTAATTCAATTCAAAAATTAAGTCTCCTACCTAACTCTGAGGAAGGTGAATGAATACCACCGAAAATTTAGTTCAGTGAGTGTTTTTTTTTAATCTTTTTGTGTCCTGTGTTTCTGCCCAACCTGGGATATTTTTATGTTATTTACCTCGTCGAGGAACATTTCTAAGTATCTATTTTTAACCGAACATACACAAGACGTATGTAACACCCGAGAAACTTAAGTATTTGCGTAATTTAGGCGAAGTCGGTGTAATGGTTTTCGTTTTGCGGTGTAGGTACCATGGGCGTACCCAGCGAGGGGCAGCTGCCCCCCCTACTAGCAAAAATTGCAAAAGTCTTTAAGCAAAATCAGTACTGAATTAAAACGAAAGTATCCGACAAAATTTCTTTAAACCCACGAAAAATGATATGTATTAGTATGAGACATAGTAGCTAAAATGTAACTATTTTTTTAAAGAAAATAATCTCATAAACTAAGAAAGCGCTGTTATAATTTTCTTAAAATGTTAATTTCATTCACCTTTTCCATGCTAGCATGTCTCAACTTGGCTTGCCCACCCCCTAGACCATGACTTGCCCCCCCAGTTATGATCCTAGTTATGCCCTTGGTTGGTACCTGAAATTCCCAGCCGCCATTCAGGCAGTTTTTCGCAAATATCTTTCTTATTTTATCTTGAAATTATACTTTCCCGAACATATTTCGATTCGTCACAAAATTTTGCTTCTAAAGAGCGCTGTCTCAAAATCTTCTTGTTACAAATAGCTTCGCTTGCTCGAAAAAACCGCCATAAGAGCCCATTTTAAATTATCACCACTTCACAGTCAAATATCTCAAAAATGGCGCATGAGAATCCCTTTTTCTTTGGATCATTGAAAGTGCGTCTTTCAAAGAACATATGACCAAAGTTTCATCAAATTCTTGTTATTTTACTGAGGCGCAGTAACTACCTTAACTGGGTTAGCAATGCATGTTAATGTATGAAAGTGGTTCAATGCCGGATTTTTCTTTTGAAATGTCTAAGATTTATCTATGATTACTTTTAAATTATGTAATTAATTCTTTGTTGATTGACATAAATTTAATATACTTGAGCTTATCTCATGTATTATGTTAAGGTAAAAAGCCTTTTTCGCTCTAAGTTAACATGGTCAACCTTACCATCAAATCAAATCCTCGATCGAAATCTCGCTGGCCAATCGTAGTCAAGGTTTGACTCTTCAATCACTCGGTATTTATTGGAATTTCGATTTTGTTGAAGACTTATTCCAGAAGATCGTAGAAGAAAATTGAATTCATTCATTTTAGTTCTCTTAAGCTATTACATAGGTATTTCGCGTCGTTTTCATTTTGGAATCCAGAGCAAAGAAATGAAACGGAGAAATGCTATTTCATGACCATTTTGTTAAAACCAATCCCTTTATGCATTATAATCAATACCTTGTAATAACTGGAGGATAAAATAATTTAATGTGTTGCATTATGAGTAGATTATCCGCCTGGGCGTTTGCCCACGGACAGCTTTGTAATGTGGCGCCGATGGATTACTTTTGGTGACAGTTTATCAGTAAGGTCCCAATTCCCGTCGAGTTAAGTTACATTAAAACAGATCAAAACGCAAATAAAGCCGAATATTATTCCTTCTACTCTCGTAATATTTTTCAGTTTCTGGGGATTGTAATTGAACCTGGACTCTGGACCGATATAAAATTTTAGTTACCTTATAGCCACTCTACCTTAGAGCCAAGGAATTCTAAAACTCCCTCTTTTCTTCAGCGGTCAAACCTAAAGTCAAACCCAAATTTTCACTACAAGTAATCAATAAGTTCTTTGAACTTTGTGTTGCTGAAACAGCTTGAGAAAAAATTAATTTCATCGTTATGGAAATACAGCGTAGTGGTCGACACGTGGGATGCCATGGTATCCGATCGTGGTTCATTTCTTTTGCTGGCAATATAATTTAAAAACTAACCTAAATCTTAGTCTCCAATCTGTGTTTATTGCTCAAAGTGAAATATTTCAGTTTTAATATTTCGGTAATCCTTCCCATACCTACGGTATCTGCCTAAGGACTTAATCAATTCCTATCACGTGGTGTGTTACTAAGAATGGCTCCAGACTTCATAGATAAGCCTCGAGGGTTGCATTACGTTGAGGATACCAGTGCACATGCCACTTTAACCTGTCTTATCTAATCGCAGGGATTTTGAATTCATGGAAGTGATTCTATACTAATTCTGGCATATAAAAGGAGTGGATAGAGTTGTAAGTAGAAGTAGTATATTTCATAATGGGAAAACTCGTATGTGTGATATTTATCCTTTCCGTCGGTGCAACTTTGGGTGAGTTACTGCGTTATTTTTCTGCCTGTGTTTTTGCATGATACTTAGTCATGTTAGCTTCATGAGGTAACCTCACATAATCATGTTAGCCTCATAACTTTGCGGATATGTAGAGGCGCCGGATTGTAGTTTATGAGGTTCTATTTTCACTACAAGTAATGAATAAGTTCTTTGAACTTTGTGTTGCTGAAACAGCTTGAGAAAAAAGTAATTTCATCGTTATGGAAATACAGCGTAGTGGTCGACACGTGGATTGGCATGGTATCCGATCGTGGTTCATTTCTTTTGCTGGTAATTCATAATGGAGTATTTGATGTTATTTATGTTATTTTGCCATAGCGAATAAACGTATTCTTTAACATCATTAGGCGAGAGATTAAAAGTATTTTTGAGATGAAATTTTGACTGATGCTACATAGTAACGCTTATTTTCGGCTACATCATTTTAACATTTTTAAATAAATTACCAAAATAAATTAAATTATGGGTAATTTTTAAGGAATCGTAAGTTTTATGAATGATAAAAATCAAGAAAAACGGATGGACTATTTATTTACATTTGTTAATCTCATCAATGATACCTACTGTGAATGAAAACTCACTGATCGTTTGTACATTTAAGATGAGACTGAGTCTGTTCCTGCTGTATAAGTGCCATATTTGGTTGGACGATACGTCGATATTTGATACTTATTTCCGCGATATACATAAAAATGCTTTCTCGTTTGCCGATAAATCAATTGAAGCATTTTTCCGGACTTTCTATTTTCTGTGTAAATACTTTTCCTTATTATTTTATTCCTTTCGATAAAGCGTTAATGAAACATTAAAAATTTAAGCTCCCTGTTGCGACTGTGATGACGACTGTGTCAACCTACTCAGGCTCTCAAGAGTGTTATTTGAGTTGTATTCCCATAACGTAACTCCCAAGTGGATTCTGGTTCTTATTATATTTTTTATTCTTATTAGTTAAGTAAAGTTGCCATAAATACCAGTGACTATTTTTGAGGTATAGTCTACCTTTACCTACCCAAACAAATTTACGGTTGGGATTCTGAGATAATATTGTTTATATACACATGATTTTTATTTACCTTGCCATGGGAATCACGTCATTCGTTTCGTCATTTTGTTTCGAATGTCGTGATTATTTCTATCCAAATGAAAAATTCTTTTCTATCAGTCAGTTTCCCTGATTCAACTTAATAATTGCATCTACGAAGATCGTAACTGTCAAAAAATGTTTATTGAAGTATTTTAGTCTCACTTTTGTCGTAGTAATATAAAAAAAGCGTTTTTTTGGCTTATTTACGGTGATTTTGTGTCATGTAAAGCTTCATAATTTTTTCAAGAATTTACTTACTTCATCAAGACATGAGCTAGTTATTCCTTTTCAGACCCAAACCCATTATCATTCAATCTTGATTCTAAGTAACATCAAAGATGTATAAATTTTCAGTTCTATTCAGGAATGATATAAACTACGTGTTCTTTTGTGCTTTAAAGTAATGCCGAAATATGTAGCTGCCGCAATAACTATGAATGGGTAGAAAATGTTCACATTTTTACGATGAGAAGTCTTGAAATTTATCTACTCCCAGAAGCAGCTCTGGGTTAGAAAGGGATTATCTATACATTAATTTTGTTTACCAAAAACAAATGTAGAAATTATACATCAAATGATGTTAAAATTCCCTTCCATTTTTAAGGTTTCTCCATAAGGAGACCCGGAGGAGTTGTCGGTAATGACTTACTTCGGAAATTCCATCC
This sequence comes from Ischnura elegans, assembly GCF_921293095.1. Taxonomy (NCBI): domain Eukaryota; kingdom Metazoa; phylum Arthropoda; class Insecta; order Odonata; family Coenagrionidae; genus Ischnura; species Ischnura elegans. The sequence continues at coordinate 93,772,361 of NC_060249.1, forward strand.
GTATCCGTTCATAACGGGAGGAGAAAAGGTTGAAGGCAGAGAATTTCCTGGACAGGTAATTACCATTCCACTCTCTGATACCTCTTGTGTCTCTCATTGCCCCTCACTATATGATATGATATGATACGGAATTATGCAACTTACTCACTCATTTCCTAATATATATAAGATCTTTCTCTTTGTGTTGCTTCGGAATTGGTACTTATCAAAATTTTATCAGACGAATAAGTCATGCTTGTTACGTTTTCATTATTTATTCAGTTTTTTTTAAAAATTATTATTATTAAAATATTTAGTTACAAGTCGACCATGAAGTCGGGTGGTAACATAGATTTAGGAAGTGCATTAAGACACAATAATATACATAACCCAAAATACAAAACAAAATACTAAGTAGGAAAAAATTTTTAAAAGCCCTCAAAATACCATTTTTCACACTCACAATACATGTAAAATTTTTTAAATGTGAGAATCACGAAAGAATTATATCTGTATATAAACTCCCCCGAAATTTAAGCTATCTCCAAATAGACTTCCGGAAACGTTTTTCTGAAGGCGGCTTTGATAATAATTACTCCCGGAAGGGCCGCCCATGTTAAGTAAGATTGATCGAAGTGTCACCAAGAAAGAGGAAGATCACGTGAAAGAATAACGGTATATTTTATGAAAAAAAGGTTGAAAACCAGAGTAATAAATTGTGTCTTTTGTGAAAATTCCCCCGCGGTGATTGAATCCTATAGTTGCTTGCAATAGGGTAGTTGCCTTCATCAAAGGAAACGAAAGGCATTCATTGCGGTTCGTTACCCACCATTAGTGTATTCATAACATCAAATTATTTGGTTTTAGAAATACCGGTTTATATGAATGGCAAGGGTCAATTTTATTCTCATTTGAAAAAGGCCAGATTGGCGCCCATGCGATGCTACTCCACGTGACGTCACAGGGACCTAGTTTCTATACGAGTAGATAGGAGTTTTACATCGTCTGAGGTTACCAATGCATGCATGAGGCACAGAGACCAGGGAAACATGTCTTAATAATCACCTATTAAGACTGGCTAAGGTCGGAAAGTTTTCTTCGTTTGATTAGGTATTAATAATCCTTATTTAAGCCAAGCGCTACCAGCTAGCATGGTACTCTGCTACCTGCTAGCATCCTGCGTCGTATCAGCGCTCAGAGCTCTCCCCAAGGCCACCTCACGTTGCGGCAGTGGGAACCAGAACGACGTCACACGGAGTTTTCCCGGCATTCATACTTACCGTGGCGTTTTCGCGCGCTTGAAAATTTTCACTTTTCATTTTATCGCGAAAAATAGATATCGTCATTAAAAAATCTAAAAGCGTGAAATACGTTCTCCAGGAGTAATGATCTTTCGAATTAGGCAATAAAAAATAATAGGAAACCACCCTACTATTATTTCCGTGCATATTATCATTTTTGTGTAAAGCGTTTTTTTTACTTATTAATACGCATTCCAGCAAATTTTTGTAAATATTACTTTGAAATGGTATGTTTAAAGGGGATAGTGAAGTAGTCAGATTTAGACCCTTAATACGAAATGAATTTCCGGCCTAGTGCCTGGTTGCTAAGTTCTTGTTGGAAGGATCCATCAGGTTGTAAATGATAAATGCAAACCAGATCCTGTTGGGCTATTTTAATCAACCATGTATTGCCTTGCGCGCATGAAATCTATCCTAAAGTTGTTTTAATGTATTATGATTTAATTTCAGTCCTGTTATGTTTCCTTCACAGATATCCTTGCAATCGGTATCCTCTGGATTCGTGTACCACCTTTGCGGCGCTTCCATTGTCAACGCCAATTACATCCTTACCGCTGCCCACTGCTCGCAGTATGTTTTCATATAGATTTTCTTAATAAACATATTGCGTCAAATGCTTTACCATCATTCCATTTATACTATGGAAAATCAAATGTCCTGACAGTGATTGCATCAATCTTATAAAATGAATTAGCATTCAAAATTAATAAATACTTTTCTCAATGGCATTATTCAGTCAAGTGTCAAAATTTATACAATCACTGTTATACTTAAAACTTATTCTATTAGCTTTTTCTTTTGTTTTTAACGTTTAAAATGATATCATTATTCACCTCAAAAGGTCTGGAAAAAGTGGATGACATTTACTCTCTATTTTTGCCTAAGATTGTAGAGAAAATTGCTTGCCACTATGTAATCTGATAGATCTAAAAATAAAAATGTTGTCTCAGTGTGGGTCAAGTTTTTTAATCTGAAGGTTTTGAATGTAACAAAGAGCAATTCCACTTTGAAGTACACGCGGGATTTGTATCTATTTACCTCAGAGACGGTTTCTAATGTGTAAAGCGTATACAGGATTTCGAGAGAATGTTCGGGAAATGCCCATTGTATTGCCCATGTCCGTATAAAATATTTTTTTCTTTTTATTCCTGAAAGTGATTTTACCTAGAAGAATATACGGTCGGACAGTATAACATGAAGTAATATTGAAGAAGGCGTGTGGTAGATGGGATGGTAGAGGGAAAAATTAGGGGTACTACCATTATTGATTTAGATTAGAGTGAATTACTCTGTGTAATATTTATTCAGTTTTCTTAAAAAAATATTAGCTGGCTAAATGTGAAGAACTGGATTATGTACATTAGAGAGACCGGCGAGAAAATAGAAGAAATGGGATTCCAAAGACGAACTAACAGGGCATTGAATTATGACGATATTTAAAAAAATATCCACGAAATTTGTTTTCCTTCCTATGTATTTAAAAATCAAAATTTAAATGCTTTGATGATTTCTGTTTCAAATGAAGTGATATCAATTACTTTAAGTCACCCATAGGTACCCTCGGATTCAATTACAACTCAAGACTTGAATATCTGTAAACTACGTAGTAATGTTTTTAGTCGGGGTAATATTTGAAGTATTCGCCATAATTTTGAGTATCTATTTTCACGCAGAGATGCTCCCGATCAGTACTCCGTGCTCGCAGGAACCAACTCTTTGGTGAAAGGCGGAACGAGACACAACGTCACCGCAATTCATTACCACGAGCAATATGATCCGGAACACTCTTGGCACAATGACTTGGCAGTCATGAAGGTTAGTAATGATTGATGATGATTACTATTAATGAAATATGCGATTTATTTTTTGTTGCTCCGGAGTGTACACTTTTATGTGTGATCCCGAAAATTTACTCTCGCTATCATAAATGCAATTCCTTCTGTACCACTGTATTTTTTTTGCAGATAACAGGTATGTCGGAAGGAGTTATATTCCATGTGATCTGCTAATAATGGTGGAAATGAAATATATTTTACCTTTGAATAATTTATCAAAATTCCATCGAGAATAGTTGGAATAGAATAATTGAATAGTTAGATAAACTTCATAGTGCAGTTTTATTATGAGGAATATATCTAATTGTACAATTTTATCATTTAAATTGTACTCCATACCCTGGCCAAAATTATTTTCTTTTTGTGTGAGGGTGATAGCCTAGTTGGTAGAGCACTTGGCTGCCTATGGAAGGGTCCCAGGTTCAAATCCTAGAGAGAGCCATCGGGTACCACCAAGCGAAAATCATTTAAGAGCGAAGAGCTCTAATGAAAGGCAACGTGCCTCCAATCTGGAATATGTGAATTTAATACGCTAGTGGCTTATTATTCTCGTGATTAATATTCAAGTTATCTTTGTGGCTCAAATTATACGGTCACTTGCGCAAACTACCTTGAGTTTTGATTAATTTACTGAGAGAATGATTATTTCATAGCTTCCGACTGTGTCCCGTCATAACATTGCGATATGCCACCCGGGTGGGGAAAAATTGCTAAATATATAATTTCTCCTTTCTATAAGTATAATTTCTAAAATATTGCAGTGTTTTTAGGGTATCTGTTTTTTATACTATGCAGGTGGACCCGCCCTTTGTATTTGACGCTGAAGGAGCGACCGCTCCGGTCACGCTTGCTGATCAGGAAGAGGATACACCTGTTGGGTCCAAAGCTACTGTCATTGGATGGGGAGTTAATGCAGTAAGTGTTAATGTTTTATGTCTTGAGCAGGTTCCTGAACAAGTGAACAGCTTGGAACGAGTTTTTAATTCAACGTTTGGCTAGAAATTGTTCAACTTATTCCCTGAAAATATTTTTTGTGTTGGGAACGCTCTTTATGTGTTTCCAAGTCCATATTTACTCCAAACTTAGACAAAATAAGTATTTATGAATAAGCGTTTAATCGTTTAAAACTTAAGCTATCATTTTTAAATTTTCTAGGTTTATTGGGCAAACGCTTTCCAATATTTTATTGCATTTCGAATATGAAAATTTAACAGCTAAACAGCTACTGATAAGATGTTTTCGTATTTGCCGGCCTCGGTGGCGGCGGGGTAACGTCTTCGCCTGCCAAACAAGAAGTCGCGGGTTCGAGTCCCGACTGGTAGGTTTACCCGGTCCAGGGCATGGTTATTTGTGTACGTTTAATTGTTGAATATGTTGAACACCCCGGTGTAAAATGGCTAATAAGAGCTGTATCCGGTGGTTTGAGAATAAAATAAGAAAAAAAAAAATAAGATCTATGCTAATTATGAGGAGGGTCTACTTTCTATGCTATGGAGATTTCGCGGCGATTAATTTTTAGCAACCAATGCGAAATCACCAAAAAGGCCGGTCGAGCGGGAGGAATACGCCATTTAGAGTAGATTTTTACGTTGTGAATTATTCCCGTCTTTTCTTTCCAATTTTGATGGGTGTTTTTGTAGTTATCATGCTTTGTATGAATAAACGGAAGTTTATGAAGTGTCTTGGTTACCCTTAAGAGCAAATACTAACACATGCAGAAATTTCTGCTCCGACAACAAAAATAAAAATACATCTGACTCAACTTTTTTGGCGACAAAAAACAGAAAATGTAGTAAAACCCAAGTAGTAACAGAAGTATTAATAACCGCTGCTATAGGCGCAAAAAGGTAGAAAGTAGAAATTTAAGCATTTGAATAAAGTCCTGCCGAATCTCCAGAGGGTCATGTAATACATTGTTTTACTCATTGTTTATTCTGTATGTTTATATTGTTTATTACCTCTTTTCAGTGGTTCAGATCGGACCTTTTTAAATATTTTTATTTCTATAATTCGCATTGAGATCCATTTTTAATATTTTTTCCTGCGGATTTGACGGTTTAATCTCCATATTTCGCGATTTTTCTCTGGCATGAACTAAAGTAAAGAGGATTTTTAAATATCGTCTTTCATCCGTTTTAACTTTCGATTAATTTATAATTGAACTCTCTGTCGATTTCTTTTCGAGGACAATGGAATTATGCCTGACGACTTGTATAAGGTAGATATCCAGATTTGGGACCAGGAGCTATGCAAGGAAGCGTACAAACCTCTGGAATACGAAGTTTATCCTGAACACATATGCGCGAATACAGAAGATGGTGGAAAAGGATCTTGCAGTGTAAGTTTTATTTGTTGGAATTATTTTTCTGTAAAAATAACTAAATATTAATGTCCGAGAATAGATATAATTGGTAATATTCTGACAAAATTCAACAAAGCTATCCATCTTACTCGCTGCCAAATAATTAATTAACGCCTGTCTGGGAATTAGCTGGAAAACATTGTTGAGGGAGGTGGGGGTAGGAAGGGGATAAATTTCGGAGGGGGGACGTTGGTTTCTCAAGATTATCACCTGAGACCGTATCTCAAACTTATTTTGAGGGGTTTGACCCCCCTTACTCTCACCCTTATCGCTACGGCTTAATAGAAACTTTGTTATAACCTGAATCACACGATCATTTTATCCGTCATTTCCGAGTGACCACTACAGCGAATACTAGAGTGATCACTCGCAAATGATCGTCGCCGGCAATTGTTTTTACGATCACTCTAATGATGAGGATTCCCATCCCTTTTTTCGACACTCGTCTGGTCGCTTTTTTCGTAGCTGAAACCGTCACTAAAACCCCATATCAGCCAATCAGAACGCATGCCCGTATGGAGCGATTGCAGCGCAACGTTTGACAATCTTGGGAACGACATAGAATAACAAACACGCTATATATTTTCGTAATGTGGGTTCTATGACAACGAGCTGTGATATCGGAAGTGACGCGAAAAGCGACGGCGGGAGGGACCGTGTGATTCAGAAAAATGATCACTCGAATGATCGCTCGAGTGATCACTTTTCACGACGAAAGAAAATGATCCTGTGATTCAGGCTTAACAATCATAATCTGTAAGTAATTGCTATCAGAACCAGTCAGATGCCCCATGGATGTTTATTTATTTGCTTTTATATACTGCGTGGGGAAAAATTGTCTCTCGAAATTTAACCTAGGATAGCTGATACCTGTAGAAACCTAATATACTGATGAAGTTAAGGTCGAAAACGCACCATTTTTAAACTACGGAAAGTTAGAGTCAAGCACTCCCATTGGTTGCGAGTTTGTCCTGTTGCCGGATGCTCAGAACAACTCATGACTTCGAATGCTTTACCTGCCAGAGATCGCTATATAAACAATTTATCCGGCTACAGGGCCAACTCGCGGCCAATCGGAGTGATTGGCTCAAAGTTTCTTTAGTTGAAAAAAAGGTGCGTTTTCGGCTTAAACATCATTAGTAATTTCGATTACTACTTATGGCATCAGCGTTAAAATTTCGTGACACAATTTTTATTCACCCTGTAGTTTTTTAAAGGTGTGATCTGTGTGTGCTGTCGAATTTATACCATATAGAAGATTACGTAGATATTTGAGGTGGCTCATTCTGACAAGACCATAGAAATCATTCGTAGTGGAATTATAGTCATTCCATTGTCATTCTAAGATATATTCAACCTTGAATTGTTGTGAAGGTACCACTTCCGTGTTGAAAAGGGCCTCTTGAAGGCCGAAATAGCCCTATTCGCATCTATCTTGTGATGCTATACTTCTTGACCCACTCCTCTTGAGCTTATTCTCCTGGAATTTTTGCCCTCTGTGTCTTTGTGTGCGAGTGAGTGATATTCAAGGCTTGCCGGTTGAGAAACTGTGTTTTGGTTTCTGCGGTCTTAAGTCAGTGGCGGTTTTCTGGCCCCGGGAGGGAGGGAGGGGGGGGGGGGGAAGGAAGGGTTTAATAGGGGCTAAATACACACTAGATAAAATCGAAATTTTTGGAGGTTGCCACTTTGTACAAAAGCATTTTAATTTATTTTCCGATATATTTACCTACTTCAACGAAGTGAATTAGAAATTAACTATAAACTTAGGGTCTATTTTACACGCTTTGTGGTATGCTACAATCCAGTGGCAGATCCAGAGAGGGCTAAAGCCAATCCAATTTACCCTAGATAGAATGGTAATTTTGTTGAAAACCCCCACTACTGCTGGAAGGTTACCCCCCGCTCACCTCTTCCGCTTTACCTTATTCTGGATGTGCCACTGTCTTTAGTCCGTCCCCGCAAACCAATACAGTATCACCGGGGTGGGTGTGAAACAGGAAATTGCAATAAGTGACAGCTTTTGGAGCACTTTATCTTACAATTACATTGTATTTACTTCAGTGGTGCTTTGACGTCTTGGACATAATCCTTTTTCTCTTGCCAGGGTGACTCCGGAGGCCCGCTCTTTGTGAATGGGAAGGTTGTGGGCCTTGTGTCCTGGGCCAAAGGCTGTGATGAGAAGGGTTTTCCCACCGTTTTTACACGTGTTTCATCTTATCGAGACTGGATCGATTCCAACGTCAGTGCATGAGAAAGTGAGGTGGAAGAGCCTCCAGAATTGATTGATATAATGCTGTCTGTTCATGTGGTCGTCACAAAAACAATTTTTGAAGGAAGGCAAGCGCCACGAATAAGGTGAAGTCGGTTTAATCATTTTGGAATGAATATTGGCGTGCTTCAAAGCTTGCTTGAAAAATTCAAGAATGATCCATAATAGACCGTTCCAAATTTTGCGCCATAATTATTCTGTACAGTTTTCAATTAAAATTTGTATTTGATGTATTTCTACAAGTCTTGTTACTTTGAGACAGCGCAAGGAAGTGTTCTTAGCGATAATTGGGGAGCATGTATTATTTCTTAAGACATGTATTTTCGAGAGATCTGTAAATGCGTGAATTTTACCTGAAAAATCATGATTTGCGTGTGAAGTGTTCTTAATAAATGCTGAGTAGATAAGATTTATTGTAAAAGTTAATTATGTTACCCAAGTGAAAATAAGGCGTTCAAAATTGTGAGGTGAGCTATAGGACGCAAAGTTTGAGAGGTGTTATTGGGGCTGTGAAAGCAAATGAATTGTTCTGCATTATATTGTACGAAAACATCATAGCGACTCTCAGGTTTTCTCCATGCTTCACGCTCTCTGTTTTGCGTCACCGAGGCAATAGAAATAATATGTATACTGTGTAAAAATAAATACAAATGTGTGAATGGTTGGAAAAATCGTCACTTAAGAACTATTAGGACAATGGTAGGTACGTAAGTTGTGAATGATTTTAGATTCAAGACTGACAATGGATGAAGAAATATTGATCTGCAAACAATAAATTAGCATGATCTACACCACTGCTGTTTACACCAGTTAGCAATCGATGAGATATTGCGTATTCCCATGAAAATAAATGAAAATGATATAAATTGAACCTCTCTCATCACTCTCTCTCTCATCAATCTCAATTCATTATATATATTTTTCTTCCCTTTTCATGCAAAAAATTGCAGATATCTGAGCACACCTTGCCACACACCGTGGGAAGGCTAGCATAGCACGGTAACGTAGTTATCTTTTCAATCTTCTCTCCAACGGCAGGATCTATCAATAAAATTTCTCTTTTCTTGTACCTATAAACATCCTCACTTTGCCCCCTCTACCTGCGAAGTTAATTCCCGTGTAGACCCAAGCCTCAAAAGCCTCTCAATATCCTATCCTTTAGTTGAGTAGTTTTGATTCCGATTTCGTTTCGACCTTCAGTTTAGCTCCCCGGGTTTTAATTCATTTCGTTTTGTTTCTACATTTCGCTCCGGGGAACGAAACTATTGAAGTTTTACTGGTTTTGACCTTCGTTTAGTTTCACTTGCCATCCCCGGCCAAAACTACTTCGGGTCGAAACCTAACTAAAACTCTGGGACGAAACGAAACACAGATAACACAGGCCAACAATGAAAAAACTTTTTTACTGAAAATACCTTATTATTATGTTCTTAAAGTTGCTGAATCAAAATATGATGTTTTTAAAGTTGTATCACCCACCATTTATTCACATTTTACAGTTAAATTTATGAAATCAAGCAATATTTTTAGAATTTAACAGCTTTTTTTATAGTTATAATAAAATTGAAAAAGTAGGTCTTATGAACGAAGATAATGGGGATTACCTTTGGTACTTCACCGAGAAGTTCAGCAAGCGATTCATCGCAGAAAAAGCTACACAAGAGGTTTCAAGGAAAAAAGGGAAAGAAAATGTATACCAATTCCAGTTGACAAGTGAACCCTGTATAATCACGCTGTAGTAAATACAAACAATTTCATCACGATGAAGTGAACAGTAAATACAAACAATTTTATGATGTGACACAGTGTTTCATTGATTTCCCTGTATGCCGTATAGGGTTATTAGACTAAATATTGAATACATATTGCTTGGAAACTATGGGTGATACAAAAAAACTAAGGCCAGGTTTGTATGTGGCACATCAAAATCTATAAAGATCAGCTATTAAAATAAAAAAGTTTTCAAACAAATTTTTTTTGTTGGCCTGTGTAATGTTTCGCACCGGAGGGACCACGTGCTTCGCCTTCAAACAGTTTAGTTTCGACCCACACACCGAATGCGAAGTTTGGTTGAATGATGTAGAGGTTCCGCCTACCGCCATTAGATGCATGGGGAACTCATATTTTTACCACGAAGAGGAGGACGTGAACGAAAACAGGCCATTCGATTTTTAAGCTCAATGTTTTAACCTCTCCACGCGTATTTCAAACGTAATGGATCGAAACTATTCCCTCTCATCTCCCTCCACTCAACCTTCGGGATCGAAACTTAACTATAAGCAGCGGAGTTTCGATTAATTTAGTTTCGTTCACGGAAATAAAGTTTCGTCCCGGGTCGAAACTAAACTCCTTGGTGATTTTAATTTCCTTCGGGAACGAAACTAAATTCAGGCCTCGTATTTTTGTTTCCCGATGGGTCGTAACGAAACATTTTTGTTTCGTTTCACTTGCCATCCCTGATTTCCCACAAACTAATATTTCAACACTCACATAAATCATCTGTTTTTCACCCATATTTGCCTGTTCCAAGTATCAAATTCGAGGCCTAACTCTGCCGTTCTTACCTTCCACTCTTTAATTCAACTATTTTCTTCATCACACCATCTTGTCTCATGATTTGGCCGGTATTCATCTTTAAGTTTTAAAGAAAACTCCTCCACGAATGTGAATTATGTCACATTACTAGGATTTTCGATCCTTTAACCTCTTCAGTCCTAGAGTATCATGTATAATACATATGCTTTTTTTAATCATTTCCTTATCTCAGGGTCTCTAAGTACTGAGCGCTGCTTGTATCGTAATCTATACCTTCTGTGTTTCAACTTACTAAGCTGTTTTCAATCTCTCCTTTGAATTTCAGGCGTAGTTAATGACGAAATATAATAGTTTTGTTGTCATCCTACAATGAGTGGCATTAAGAAAGGGTATTTCCATTTATTGATACTATATTATTATATATTGATATTAATTCAGTAATATGACCTTATATAACATCAATATTCTGCATGCATGCAATTTTTTTGTTGCATAAAACCCTTTTCTTGTAATTGTTACATTATTTTTACGTATCATGGGTGATAAAAGGTGTTACTATCACTACGATACCAATTTTTAAGCGGATTTATATTTTTGAATTCAATTTCTCTAGAAAAATTAGTCAAACAAATTTTATTCGGAAAATGGATTATCACGTCTGAAGAGGTTAAATCCATAAGGGGTCCTCTTATTTATCTCAACAAAGAAAAAAGTATGGTACCTGAAATTATTTAGCACAGCAAGAATTTTTGCATTACAACTTCATTAAAAGTCAATTAATTCCTCTGAACAGCAAGGAATATACTAGAAAACAAAGCTTTAGACGCGTGGTTTGTTTTTTGACCAACTGCAAATGCTCTCAATGATTTTAAAATACCTTCCAGCGTAAATTTAAGGTAAATTTTTAGCGGTAACCCAAAAATTTTCTTAACTTCCTGCACAAGATATTCTCTCAATCTTGAAAATTGAAATAATGAAGTGCTAAGTCACTTTGAGATTTCTTAACGCAGTTTCTGACGAAGGTGAAATGTTCTCCGTGAAACATAAGTGACTATAGATTAAGCACTGTTATTTTTTTTAAGCTGTTGTAAATTAGTGGGAAACCACAGGTGTCTCGCGAGCAGAGGGGATGGCGTCCTTATGCCTCAATGTTAGGATTTCATGCATCTTAGGGGCGAGGGCTGGAGGTTGAATTTCCCACGTCCTCACCATGGAAACCTCCCTTGCTCCTTAGTGCATCTGCGTATACAATGTGAATGGCGGGGGATTTTGCAGCCAGCTGGGCTTGAAGAAAAAGGCACTACGCAAAGGCACTACTCTCGAAACGGAACATTTTTTTCGTTTCACTTTCCATCCCTGGTTTCTCGTCATCATTTTCCGCCATGTCTCGAGGGATGAAAATTCCATCCCTTTATCCCCCACTTCCCTTTTTCCGTCGCTGAAATCATCGCTGGTACCGTCCTTCAGCCAATCAGAACACACGGCCGCTAACAGCTATTGTAATGCTAGGCTTGTCTTTTGATCGAATGACAGTTATAAATACGTAGAGTGACGTAATGAATGATGGAAGGTGGGAATGAAGGTGTGATTCAGAAAATCATGGGTCGAGTGATCATTCTTTTGGTCCCTGAAAATCTATCGCTTGAGCTATCATTCTATGGACGGAAAAAATGATCAGGCTTAATTAAAGGTCTTCTTGATGTATATTACCCGGAGCATTTGTGATTCACTTCTGCATGTGTCCACCATCCCAATTGAAATTCCCACCTTGATTTACAATATATTCCCGGAGTATTCCCTTTCAATATGCCCGTAAATTCTATTCTTTTCCACCCCCTTCCTCGCTCACTTAGCAATATCCCCTCAAACACCGTTTTCAACATGCATTACCTGCTTAGCACAAGGATCGTTCAATAAGTAATGCCCCACATTTTTTAAAAAAGCCATTGATATGCATAGATCAATATTTTTGTCGGTGCTTCACGTTTGATGTTTTTTCTCTGCGCTGGTGAAGTTTGTGCTGTTGAAAAAGTTGAAGGTGAACCCTTTTATATCGTCAAAACGGTATCTACATACCACTCACGTTAAAAGCGGGCTGTTATTGAATATTCTGGTGGGCAGAAGAAGAAACCGTGGTGGACATTCATAAACGTTTGTGTGCAGTATAGGTGCAGTTTGAGGATGGTGCAGTTGGTAGGAGTACAGTTGGGTGATGGGTAAAGAAAGTTGCATCCTCAGGAGATGCTGAAACAGAGCGCTCGGCAACGCTATGCCTACAAGACAAGAGCTTTTACCACCAGAGAAAATTCTGACTCTTAAAAATAAATATGTTCTGAGAAAAATAAATAAATGTATTTCGGCATCTGTGGCGGCGGGGACAAGTCCTCGCCTGCCATACCGAGGGCCGCGGGTTCAAATCCCACATGGATAGGTTGCCCCTTCCAGGACATGAGTGTGTATGATCGTCTGTTGTTGATTGTTTCAACTCCCGATGTAAAAGACCTCATTGTGCTCTTTTCGGGGGTAACTGAAATGCACAAATAAAAAAAAATAAAAAATGGGCATTACTTATTGATTCTCATGGGTACTTGCTCCAACCATACCCCGTATTTCATCTAGCAATTTTCTGTCTTCACTCACCATGTCTAGCACTTCGTTCTTACTTTTTCTCTCAGTCCACTTTAAATTATCCTATCCCCTGCACACCCTCATCTCGAACTCCTCCGGTCTCTTCTCCTCCTCCTCCCTCAGCATCCACCTTTCCACGTCGCATAGCGCTACACCACAGGCTCAACACTAGCCGTTCTTAACACTCTATCAATACGGTCATCATGTGAGCTATTTACTTTTCATAAGAACTCATTCTGGTAACTCATTTCTCTTCTTGAAAACTTTGCTGCTGTGATCGTTTTCCTAAAACATAATTCTCGATACATAAACTTCAGTTATAGAGAAAGAAATGCGACGTATTACGCATGCATTCACTAATTTCCTCGATAATATCCAGTATGTGTCTGAAATAGCAACCATGATAGTCACATTTACATGACATCTGTTCCATTGTAAAAGTAAAGTCACGAAAGGAACTCGTGCCATCCATTTATATTACATGTAGATCAAAATTGCCCAATATCATAAAAAATGTTAAAAAATCAACCCTACCTCTCAAAGATGTTACTTGTGGATTTTTAGTCTTGAGAAATGGCTCGAAACGAGTGAGTGGGCTGACCACTGCTTTTCCGACAATTTGATTGAACTGCACGTCGAGATGCGCATGGGTAAGGTGAAAAAAATTGACTGCTGTTTGGTCGAACGGTTCCTATATTTCTAGAATTCTCGTCAGATTACTAGCATTGAATATGTTGTGTTCCTGTGTTAAGATTTTGGTACGGATGATGATGATGTAATGGAATAAATTTGCAGCTCAGGAACAAAAGCCACAGGTTTTTTCAACTAGTTAGTCCTCTTGAGGTATTTTGGGTTCTGCTCGCTTTCTTGCTAATAGTCTCTTTTTTTCTTCCTGGTTCCGGTGATTGTGCGGAGATATGCCTGTGTAACCAACAGATATCCGGCTAATCGCTGTCAATGGTGGAGGTGAGATGAACTGGCCATGAGGATCTAGGTGTTTTCGATGTACCCGTATCACATTACCTTTGGTGCAGAGATAAATGAAAGTAACCTTGTCATTGATCATGAAAACGATAACCGATGATTGTGATGATTGGACGACTTTTATCTTATCAAATAAGGTGTCATCCACGTGATATCCCAATGTGTTCATCATAGGTGTTGTACCACGTGATGGCGTGGGATCCAGCATTATAAAAAGGAAAATCCCGACTATTTTGTCGGACATCACTGATCGTCATGGCCAAGTTAGCTGCTCTTATTGTTTTCCTTGTACTCGGGACGGCATTAGGTGAGTTTTATTTCTCTTGTAGCTTGGTTTACTTTTCGACTTTCTTGGAAAAAAATATTTTGAAATTAATTTGAAGAAATGTAAAGCGCTGGAATAGTACCAGGTCCAGGCTCTATTTTTCCAAGAAACTTTGCGAATTTCGTAAAAAAAGTGAAATAAATGTTTAAATGTTTATCTTTCTTTGAAACGCTGAAATAGTACCAGATGGGGTGTATCCGTTTTCATTGATATAATCGATTGAGAATATTCACGGTAATTGTCTTGGGCAAGATTCATCGATTATGCGAAAAAGCGCAAATGGAGGTAAGCATATGCGAAGAAAGTGCACGAGGTACGCCCTCCAGATGGCACAAGGTAGCTCAGATACATTCTCTCTCACATAAAAAGTTACCATTGACGAAGCTACATTTTTGCTGATTGTGATTAAGCCTAATTATACTGATAAGACTGTGAATACATTTAAAAAGTTAACATCGATGAAGCTAAACTCATGTTAATTTTAAACACGCCTAAATGCTTAACAATATTTATTATTGAATAATTTAGCCAGCCGAAAGGCTGAATAAAGTGCGATAGGAATCAGAAATTATTATTATTAATTCAGCAATTAATTATTAATCAAAAATTAATGCAAGTATTAATTGTTGAAATGCTCAAAGGCGTAACCGCAAACAATATGCACCTTTGATTTTCTTTGCGTGTAACAGTCCTTATTTCTACGGAAAATAGAGGCTAGATTCCTTTTGTAACTGCGCCCTATTTTCGCGACACCGATTCCTCGGGACCGGCAACCGAACACGCACCTTTCCCGCCTTCCGCCCCCATATTCCTTCCCTTCTTTATTTTGTCGATGTCCTCACCTACCCATCACTTAACCCTGTGTCAGTGTGAAGATCATATACTCCCAGCGTTGAAAAGGACCTCTTGAAGGCCAAAATAGAGCTATCCGCGGAAACACTCGTCCTAATTTACATCTCGACCTATTCTTTAGAGCTCAGTCTCCCAAAAAGGTTTTGCCACTGTGAGTGTCTTTGTGTATGTGTGTGTAAGTATAAAGTTTTTCGACTGTGAGGCGGTATTTGGTCCCTTGCGGACACTTGCTCCATCCCCGCAAACTAATACTGTGAAACCCCGGTCTGTGCAAAACGGACGAGTGTCACACGTTACAATTTTTTGAGCAGTGGCTTAATAAGCATGACTTCGCAAGCGCTACCGAGTGAACTTGTGATGTCAACATATTGGTTGGCAAACTCCATTCTGATGTTCGCTCTGAGCATGGTGCTGTGATTGGCTTACACGCCTGACCGGCAAACGGGCTTGAATTCCGGCTAATCCATATATTTTTTGATGGCGAACTTCACCCTTGGTGTAAATAACACTTCATTATACTATTAACGGAATTTTGGCATTCCAAGCTTAAAAATTTCTTTTTACCATTACAAAATTTTTACGAGTCTCACTCTAGTAGTCTAAAATACGACTTTCCAATGTATTTTCAATGATGATCCATCATTTTACCTCGCTCTTCACCTGATTTATTAATTGCCAGTGGAATCAAGGAACCTGGATAACGTTGTGTGCTGCGCAGTAGCCTCGAAAGCCAAAAGTCCGTGATTCGATTCCCATGGTAATTAGAGTAAATTTTACCGTCGTTATTATACCTCGTACTGTATCCATTATGGTGATGAATTTCGTCATTTGCATGCTCAGGATTCGCCTTTATGACGTTAGCACAAACAAGTGTTTTGATTCTTATTTAATTATCAATTCCAGGCTCTGTCCCGAGGAAGCCAAAAGGTGTGGGAGCGGCTGATAAACTGCCTGGATATCCTGATCCATACATTATTGGTGGAAACGTCGTTGAAGGCAGGAAATATCCAGGACAGGTAATATTTCAAATTTACTAATGTATCTGAAGTTTTGTTGATCACTTCCAAAATTTACTCTGGAATCGACAGCTATGAGGACAACGGCTAACTTGGTCGTTTTGATATTCTTACTTTACTGACTTACTTTGAATTATTTACCAATATTTATTTTTTTTACTTATTGCGTGGAGACTATTTCCGTAAAATTTCCCGTACGTTAAGATATCACTGAAATATCTCGAACTCATCAAAATTATTGTTTATTCTCCCAGCTGTGACACCTTGAGTTAGCAATCATTGGGTTTTGTTTTTACTGATTGATTAGATATTATCATGTAGTTGGCGCGGATGATTTTCTAATGTCATTGTTATTTTGGTACAAATTTCATGATGGGTGAAATAAATCGCTCTCCGCCAAGTTCCACGTTTTGTTTAGTAAAATAATGTGAAATTGGTCCATTGGCTTTTGTCTTGGCTATTATTTGAACTCTCACTTCATATACCTTCTCATTATGACTTTATTGGGGTAAAATTACGGTTATATTAAAAATATTGAAATAATGCACGATCGGTAGCGATGGATTAAAGTGCCTGAGTTACTTGATGATTTCGAAGCGAAATGATTTACAAAAAAGACACGGCTCCAATGGTGACATCTGTGTTGCTGTTTCAAAGGCCACTTGTATAGTTATGCTAACGGATTTTTGCTTTTTCATTTTGTTGATTTCCCTATGGTTTTCTTAGGCAATCTTCATCGTTAGATGTATCGCAGTGAAATACTTGTTCTGATTAATGGAAATCAATTAGATATGGTCATATTTAATTCCAAGTATAATTTTAAAGACTGTCGAGAACACATCTGTTTGTTACATTGCTGAAAAGCTGTGGATTCTTAAATGGAGCCTGTAATGTGACATTTATCGGTATACGTTATTCATGTTAACCTATATTTTATTTTTATGCCTGTTTATATAGTAGTGAATCATAAAATTGCAATAAATATATTAAAATAAACAAAACATGTCGTTATTCGTTGAATTACGTTAGTTACATGGATTACTTATATTTCCATATTATTTACGACTCACTGTTCCAGTTTGACTTATTAGAATAATAATATATATTTATTTCTTCCTGTCTACAGATTTCCCTTCAGGTTTATGGTTCCCACAACTGCGGTGGATCGATTGTGAACGAGAATTACATCCTCACCGCGGCACATTGCTCTCAGTAAGTTTTAGGTTATATCGAAGTATTTTTCTTGTAATTACCGTTGCTTTCTTTACTTAAGGCACTATCGTTTTCGATAATGTGTGGACACCAACCTGTCCCATTTTACTTATGGGGCCAGATCGGTGAAAACTTGGAAGGTTGGCACATGAAGCAACCTGAATCCATTGCCTTTACGGCGACTGAGGACGCGGATGCGACAGAGGTAGCTAGACAACAGTCAAAACTCCAGGGGAAAAATCCCTAGCGGATGAAATGCACTGATTATGAGGAAACTCATGTCCGCGCGCACCTTGTTCCGACGGAGTGTTTTCTTTCTGACTCCATGACGAGACGAGGTTTTTCCTCCATTAGATGTATATTTGGACTCGCCGTTTACAGTTATTTAAGACGAAATTTCTTGGTCGAATGGGTTTATTCCATGCGCGTTAGATGCGGCGAGGGACATTTTATTTGGGCGTTCGCGCCAAGAGGGAAGAGTAGGGATGGAAGATTGGAGAGAGTAACCTGTCGTCAGCATTAGCTTGCTCTTGACGAAAGGCGACTTGGACCACGGTTTAACGTCCCATCCAACGGACGGAATTGCAATCAAATTGCCCTCCATAAAGTCTCAATTAGGGAACTTCTGGGAAAAACTCTTTCTCTGCCGAGATTTGAACCCGAGCCGGCGGGATGTGAGGCCAGCACTTAAGTCAAAACAATAACACAACACCTTTAATTGTTATAGGATACGGTGGGGAACATGATTTAACTGGAAATGGTATAGGAGTGTATCACAGGGAAAATGGCGACGGAATTGTTCAGGATAGTAAATATTAAGCAGTTTATTTCATGCACGGGCCATTACTTTCTTATGCAATTTGATTCATGAATGATTCTACTTACGTGGCTCCAAATTAACTCCTTGGGGATGGCCTAAAATTAACTCCCTAACCCTGTGATTCAATGAGTTAGTTTTTGATCGCTGAGGGTTAGAGATCGCCCCAGACTAAGCTACTGGCATTCACTGGTGTGACATTCACTTATTCAGGGTTGGGTGAGGTATTTCCTTTCCTTGGTCCAACTCGTTCCTCGAGGATTTTTGCGATTTTTCAAAGGCTAAATTCGCAGAAACGGCAATTGATTTTGAATACTGAGTTAATGTTTTAATACGAATCACATTATACAACCATGCAAGTCAATAATTTACCAATCCATTTATCAATTTAAATCTACCAGAAACAATTAAAATATGGAATTCCAGCATGTTCACGAAGGTGTTCAAGTATGTTCCGTAGCTAATATACTTTTGCCGAAGATACTTGATACTTTTGATTTTATATTTGTACACACTCATCATTCAATCAGATAATATCAAAGAGGATGCAGTATATTGTTTCTTAATAGAGTGAAATGAATTACGGGTAGAATAATTGGTTATGCATACATGGTTTTCTATTCATCAACTGAAGCATTCTGTAGAAGAAGAAGTAAAAAAAAAATAAATAAGTAATATAGCTTTCTGAGCCAGTGAACTCTGTCGTGGTGGGCTCAGTCAAAAATGCTTTGCTTCTACGTTTGTGCCAATGCATGTTTATAACTAACCCCTCTGCAGAATTTTTCACGATACATTCGATCTTATGAACTTACTTTTGTTATGTAAAAAACCTTTGTAATAGGGTAGTTTCCTTCATCAAAGAATATAAGTATATAATCTAGCGTATATATCTATATATAAGTATATACCTAGTGTATATAATCTTTGTTACCAATGCATGCACGAGGCACAGAGCTCAGGGAAACAGCACCTAATAATCACCTATAAAAATTGCCTATGGTCGGAAAGTTTCATTCTTTTGATAAGGTGTTAATAATCCTTATTTAAGCCAAGCGCTACCTGCTAGCAGGGTACTCTGCTACCTGCTAGCAGCCTGCATCGCAGCGGCGCACATATGCTCGACCCAAGGTTACCTGACACGGCGACAGCGGGAACCAGAATGACGTCACACGGACTTTTCCCAGCATTCAGACTTAGCCGTCGCGTTTTCGCGCGCTTGAAAATTTTCACTTTTCATTTAATAGCGAAAAATAGATATCGTTATTTAAAAATCTAAAAGCGTAAAATACATACTTCAGGAGTAATAATCTTTCGATTTAGGTAATAAAAAAATATTAAACCACCCCATTCCACATAAATTTAATACTGTACGACTGAGGTGCGACGCGACGTGGGACTTTAGCATCTGGTACTGCAAATGCTAGTGAAAATTTGCAAGATGCAAATATACCAGATGATGGCGTGCAAATTAGAAACATAGGTCGTATATTATAAAATTTAGATGGAATTTCAGAGTAAAAAAAAATTTCATAATGTTTTGTCGATTCCATGAAGTTACGCCAGAAAATACGAATTATAACTTAATTTTGATAGAGTATTGTTGAATATAATAAACAATCGTTTTAACTTCCATAAGCTACCTTTTAGCACAGTTTATTGATCGGAATTGGAAAAACCTCAGTCTCTTCTATAATAATAATTATAATAATGTCGTTTATTTTCGTAGGCACTGGGGCCCATGAGAAAATAAAAGTACAGCTTTCTACATTTCCATCTTGGTAGATAAATAGAAGTAAAAAAGTAAATAAATATAATTATAGCCAAATGCAACCAGTGCAGATCGCCAAGAGCATCGAGCTCTCTCCTAGATATTATCTGTGTTGATGACCTTAATAAAATTACATCCTCTGGTCAAACACTGGATCCACCACTCTCATGCCACGACCAAGTCTTTGTTACTTACAAAATGTTGATTCCATCATTTACGCCAAAAATTATTACCTTCAGAGACTTCAAAAATTTATCTATACAGCATAATGTATGTCATTTTCTCTCGTTTTTAGGGATAGCGCCGACACCTTGACTGTTGTGTCAGGTACGAACAATCTGAAGAATGGGGGCACTGTCCACAAAGTGACGGAGATCCACTTCCACGAGGATTACAACCCAGAAGACTCTTGGCACAATGACGTTTCAGTGATGAGGGTAAGTGTCTCTGAAAAGAGATGATTTTTTATATCACTTAATTCCTTCCATAAGAATCTCCCTTCATTTCTGCTCTCGGTTTTAGCATGAAAACTATTAGCTCTTACCAGCAGTTCAGCTTTTGAACTCAAGATAACGTGAGGTGCCATTTCCAACATAGTAGGACCATGGAATTGATTTAGATGAATCTTATGACCGTTAAGTTTACGTATATCTCCTTCTCTGTCTTTTTTCATTGAATGTTACTGGTTTGAAGCTTACTCTATTATTTTAAATTTTAAAAATATACAGGGTGTTTCAGTAGAAATGTGAAATACTTCAGGAGGTGGTAGAAGTGACAGTTTTAAGCATTTTTGTCCATAAGCATGGCGTCACAACTCCTTAGTGCACTCATTTTGGATGCAATTTGCAGTTATCATGAAAACAGTTTTTAAATTTTTTTTTAACAGTCAATCTTAAAATGGGTGAGATTATGGAATCGTTTTGTGGATACTCGCTCGAACCTCTCGGTTAATTAAGCTCAAAAATGAATCGTTTCTGACAATTGAGGGGCTGAGAAGCCGACGGGTACAAGTGATTTTTTCTAAAAAGAATAGTAGAGTAAAGAAATTAATAGACGCAATACAAGGGATACGAGTGAGTCTCTGCAATGTGCTGACATCGAGTGAAAAATCAAATGGACTACTAAACATCTTATTGATCTGGTTAGTTTTCTACACCTAATATCTGTACCTAACTCAGTTTAGAAAACAAAATCACTTGTACCCCTTAGCTTCTCACCCCTTCAATTATAACCGCACATTCTCGTCCAACCTTAATTAGATAATGTCTTAAAAATGCGGAGTATTAAATAAATGCAGGAAAGGCTGAACACCTTAGAAAAATCGTTTTCATGGTAACTGCAAATTGCATTAACAATGTTTGTTTCCATAGCTCAGTTATTAAGGAGTTGCGACTCTTACGATTAAAATTGGATCCCATGGATAAAAAATGCTTCAAATTGCCTCCCCTATCTTCTCCTGAAGTATTTAAGATTCCTCATGATTCACACTGTAAATAGCAGACAAGTATAAAAATTTAATGGGTTCACAAATACACAGTAGATCACTGTCAAAATACGCCGGTATTTTAGATTTGAACATTTGAATCCATTATTTGATGTTTTTCTTTGTATTTGCGGTGCAGGTAAATGTTGATGAGTGTTACCCCTATGTAACCTGAAAACTTCAAGGGTATAGCGTATTTTTTTATAAAATAATACGCCACAGAAAAAGAAAAAAGAACGACCGGTTGAGCTAATGTGATGCGGTCACTCGGATGAAAAAATTCTTTAAGGGAAAGGAACGCTATGAATTGTATAAAACATCTTTGAAATTATACTAAAAGGGTGCTTGTTGATATTTTTATCTTATAGGATCTATTAATAAAAATTTCGTATTTAATTTATGGGTTATTTTGATTTCCACCGAGCGTATTTCATGAAGTTCCGCTACTTTTACACCTTAAAGGTCAGTTGGAACGTTAGGCAATGTTATTTGTTCCTTGAAAAGTTTTTTCCTTTGGATGTTTTGAGAACATTTCAAATGGAGTCAATTGACTCGAGTAATCACTATGATACTTCCTAGTTTCCTGAACTATTACATACACTACAATTGCCTCATTCCATCTCATTTCTACTCTACGCACGTCTTGAAAAATTATCAGCCCAATTCCGGTTTTATAAATTCGTGATGCTCTTGACACCACGTTTTAAAGCGAAGTGTTTATTTTTTCAGGTGGATCCTCCCTTCACGTTTGATGACAATACCGCTCCCGTCAAGCTTCCAGAACAGGACGAAGTTACTCCGATCTGGTCCAACGCTACGGTCATCGGTTGGGGTCGATTGTCTGTAAGTACAAGGAATTTTTTAAAGTGATAACTTACTAGCTGTAAGAGCATTTTAATGAAAACCAACGTATTTTGTAATGAGTATTTTGAATGGTACAGATATTTAGGAGTACTATAGATACGGAAAAATGGTTAATACGAATGTTTGCGAAAAAATGAAATATGAGGTCTACTTAATTATGGAGTGGAATCCTGTAACATGTTCAAGTTACCATTTTCTTCAGAAATGTGAAATTTTAACTTGTAAAAACCTCAAGTAACAGTAAACCACTCGACCAAGTAATTTGTTTCGCAGTGACGCCGTGTGGAGTTGACTAACTCGATTGTTGCGGGCGTTGACGCCTCGTTTTGCGGTTCCCGAAAGACTAATAAAGTATTAAGAAGTTAACCTCACCACGATCTCAGAAAACCATAATTTGGTTGATTTTTTGATAGCTAATGTTATAGAACTCAAATTTTGATGTTGTTTCTGCAACAAACTCGCAAAATTATTGCATTATTTCCGTATAATCAATTTCATAACAGGCTAATTGTGACTCAGACCAAGTGTTGAAGAATATAAGCATTCAAAACTGCCCAACAATCATGGTATCAATTTTAGAGGACTTAAAATATTCTGAGGACAACCGATCTCGTTTGCTACCGGCTAGAATTATGAGAAATTGGTACTCAATTGAGCCCATCTAATGTAATGGAAACGTTAACTGGAGTTATTCCGCTTACAGCTGCTGTGTACTACCACGTACTTCTCTTTCCATTTATCAGATCTATGGTATGGGCAAGTTAAGTCAAAATTCTCTTGCACATTAGGATTTTTGGGATTTGTATGCATGAATCGATTCCAAAATGTGATTCTCGATTTCACCGATTCTCGGGCACGGAATTGGATAAAAGTATTTATTACTATATTAAATCTGAGAATATATTACTATACACTAATTCGTTATTTTTAATAAATATACTCTTCTGGGCTACTTAATTGATTTTGTTATTTTATTATTCCATTAAATTCTTAAATTTTAACGTCAGCAATGCTACTAATAATTTAATATCCCACCTGTAAGTATTAATAATAATCGATGGAATCGAGAATCGTAAATCGATTTGAAAGAATCGAAATTGGAATCAGAATCGAAAAAAAAATGGAATCGACTCATCCCTAATATTTAGGAAACCCTCAGCGAATCAGACGGTAGAAATGCTATTAACTTAACTTCTTTTCTTAGTATGGAGGAGACCTTCCCGACGATTTGTACGAGGTGAATATTTGGATTTGGGACCACGACCAATGCAACGCAGCCTACGAGCCAGACGGCCTTACTGTGTATCCTGAACAGATCTGTGCTGACACACCCGAAGGAAACAAAGGATCTTGCAACGTAAGTCTGGGTGGATCAAAACTGACTTCCCTCGAATATATACAGTTCTCACTTTGCACGTTATTATTCTTGACATCCTGAAGGCACGGTTGTGGCCATTTCGGTCGGCTATATTTTTATAGAATTTACAGTTCTGCATGGAGCCATTTTCGTGGCTTTAACTTACAAAAGAATGCAAAGCACACCTGTTATTTGTCTCATTTATACCTTTTCGATATATTTCGAAGGATGTAGCCCATTTGCTTCTGTATTGTGAAATAAATTAATTTTTTTATACATATTAGTATTACCGGTGGCCTAACTATTGGGAGGGACGAGGGGATAGATACCCCCCCCCCCCCCACAGCCTCAGAGAAATGAAAAAATTATTAAAAACTATTGTCTACTTGACATATAACGACTGCATCTGCTTAAATTTAAAGATCATTTATTAATATCATGGCAGTGAGACGAGTCACTGAATACCGACTGGTGACTAACCACTAACCCCCGGACACCGCGTTGCCTGGGGGGTGGGGTCCGGAGGTAAGTCAATTACGACAATGAATATGACCCAAAGAAATTTCGCACCCACCTTAGGTGTCTCGAGTTTATAAATTTGTTGCCGTAATATTACTCGTTTGTCATTATTGTCTTATCTCTTCGCATACTCATTTTCCGTTCCAGTCCTTCCATCCTAATATGTTAATATTTTTGAATTTCCATCAGATTCCTTCTCTCTATTACTCCATTTGCATGAAAATTATTCTTTAGTTTTGGATCTAAACTATAAGCTGCTTTGTTCATTCACCAATTTACCTGTCCACAACATCCCTTTAGCTTTTGTGCATGTCACGCCCTCCTCACACCTGCCATATCAAGCGGTCTTCTCGTGATTCCTCTGTCACGTATTCGACGACTTTTTAAAAACTATTTGCTACTTTTTTAGATATATACCACCTTCCTCAATTCACTCTCTTTACTATATGGTTTATTTTGCACTTGTTCTATCCAATAATACCATTACTCTACTGACCTCCTGCGTCTACTTTACTCTGTGCCCAACTTAATTTCTAATCTTTCTTCAGGTTACACATTTTTCATTATCCTTAAGCTACCAAATTCCCGGAAGGAGATACACTGCAAACAGTAACTTTGTTTTTAACTCACTAGATAAAATTAAAGTCTTTTTGGTATCAATATTTTAAAAGTAACTTCTTTTTAATGACAGATTTCTAATATTTTTTCCATTTAAGACTTAACGTATTCTTGCAAATAACTGCACACAATTTCTGATTTCCATGTACTACATCTGGACTTCATTTTACCGTGCGTTCTCGGTATCAATTCAAGCTAATTTTCCATAGAAATCCGTTGGCGAACGAGTGACGCAGCGCTTTGAATCAAGTGTTTTAACGTATTTCGTTTTACGTAATTTAAGATCGATTTGGCTACTGATCTTTTAGCGTAAGTAATTTGATATCATAAATCGATCTCATAACGAGCAAGGAGCATATTCTAAACGTTCATCACCTCACCCAAGCTCTAATTTCTATGATTATATCTGAAAATTTGAAACCTTATGACCTTAAAGTCAACCCAACCTTTCCGTACTCGGGTAAAATTCGCTGACTTCTGCCTTTCGAATAATACACGGCATCATTTTTCTATTTTCTCCAGGGAGACTCTGGTGGACCACTGTTCGTGGACAACAAAGTCGTCGGACTGGTGTCTTGGGCAAGAGGCTGCGACACAAAAGGATTTCCCACCGTGTACACACGAGTTTCTGCGTATCGTGACTGGATAGACAACAAAATTAAAGCCTAAAATCAAGGACTAATCGAAGACAGTATGGATGATCAATCTACATATTTTCATTCTTGAAATATTGAAACAGACAATATAGCAATAAAAAATCGCACTTTTTTATAAATTTTTTTATTGAGTTTTCCTTTTTTATCAACAGACTAAAAATATACGCCATTCGAAAAAATCTTAGTCGATGAAAACGATAGTTTCACATTAGGAGTTGGAGAAAATTCAACACTTCGCTGTGGGAATTTTAGCTTAGAGTGAAGATTTTGTTCGTGATTACGTTCATCAAATCCTTAAGAGTTCTGAATTAAAACCCATTAGTAATGGATGTAAAACGTATTTTTGATTGAAAAAAATTTAATCTATTCATGGTGAAGCAAAAACTCATTACTGTTCCACAAACTTTTATTTGCTGTTGACTAGTTTCGACGGCTATAGTGTCATTATCAAGATAAGTGCTGTTTGTCTTGAGAATGACGCTATAGCCGTCGAAACTATTCGGCAGCAAATAAAAATTTGTGGAACAGTATTGGGTTTTTGCTTCACCATAAATATCTCATCGTTCCACCAAGTCACGCCAAAATCAGTAGATTTAATATATATTACAAGATATTTATATATTTAAGATATATTACAAGAAAAACGGAAAAGTAAACCTTGTATTAAAAAATTCTACCTCAGTATCATCTCAGTTGTAGAGTTTTTTTATTGGAGATACAGAAAAATGTTGAAAAGGGTGTATCTTTAATACCCTCGACATGTAAGCATGATAAATTATTTTTGTACAAGTAATTTGCAATGGAAAAGTAGAAAATACGGCAGGCTGGGCGGCTGAAATGTGCCCTCTTGACGGAAATTTGATTTTGACTCAAAATATAAAAACCTAATCACCACTGATCAACCCAACAGCTGTCAAGGAAAATTGGATGAGAGAGGTTCGGTCATCGGGGAATTTCAATATTGGCCTTGTGCACAGAGCCCAGCAATCGCTCTGCCTTTCCGTTGATCTAATGGTGGATTCAAATTTGGCGCTGTTTGATATCTTATCGATGAGATTTCTCGCTTGACCGCTAGAGCTCTCTGACTGGTCGGAGGAACGCGAGTGTTGGACCGTCGCTCTTATGTTAGCGAAGTGATCCGAGCTCTCCTATCGTGATAATGGAGTTTTTGCTCAAAGTTATCACGCGGGCGTCGGTGGCTACGGTGAGACCACTTGGCTCGAGAAACTTCCCTCAATTGCCGAAACCGGCGCAGCAGACGGAACCAACATCTAAGTTCTAGAGGGTGTGTACCTCTTCTCCATAACATTTGTTCAACGTTTGGCACTCATCCTTAGACGTGATAGAGAGAAAGAGGAGTGTGGAAGATGTATGTACTTGAGTTCATAAATGCGCCGCACTCTTTCAGTACGAGTATTCTTATAACCATACGGCACTAAAGTACAAATTAATTTATGCTTTACCCGCTACTATAGTTGGAACTAGGGCTATTCATGTGGATGTGCGTCTTGTTTTTACAAACTGATCAAATTAGTCGAAATATTACGGTTCTATCAGAGATATTCAATTATCCGACGGAGATCGGAAGGTATTTTATATACTCATCTGGTTATTCATGTACTTTTCTGAGTACCTGTGTTCAATCTGAATGCTCGAGTCACTATCTGGGCACTCGACCACTTGCATTCACATCCACTTACTCACCCGAAAGGCGCCTCAATAGACTTGTGGCTAAAGGTGTTAGTGGGCCAACCAATAACATTTCCGATAATAATAAAAAAAACCAGGTGCGCCTTGCGAGATACTTTACTGCCTGAGTTCCACCTACCATATATTTAAGTTCTGTATTGCTGTGGAGAATAGCGAATTACTATACTTATTTGCTGGGAAAAATATCTCTCTTATTTCATCGTAGCTGTCGGAAATGGAAATGTTGTGTGGTTCTAAGATGAAATACCCGCATCACTCTGAAATATACGTTCTTAATTGCTTTAGGAAATTAAGCCTAGCACGCAGGGTTAGAATGCCGACTTGGTACTTGAATATGTGTACACGAGTAAACGAGAATATGTAGTACTTCAAAGGAAAGAGTTTACCCCGTCAATCTTATTTTAAAGGTGAGCGTCCCGCAACGATTATAAATCATCTTCACCGCTGAACAAATTTTTAATCGGTCAGCGTATATAATCATACTGTAAACGATCGCTTCTAGCTATTTACCAACCACCCATGTTACCAGTGTTACTCTTCCATCCGCGTCAACCACCCTTTGGAAATAGACTTCCAGTTCCAAAACCGACTGTAAATTGATCATGCTGGGGAATAGAAACCTAGCAACTGTCACAGATATAGTAACTATGAATGGAATGGTGTCACGGGTAAATGTTATTCTTTTCTTTAGCAGGTGAATTTGTGTTCTTAAAAGTTTAATTAGTAATAGATTCAACGGTGTCAGACGAGATGCTGTGGAGCATGTTACGGGCGAGCATTAATGAAGAAGAGATTTTGCTATGCCCACGTAGACTTTTCGTTAAGTACAATGCGTTTCAAAGCTACTGGGTCATCATCACGTGTCCCAGCCCATGCCCATTCGAGTGAACCAGTGGCATTGAGCGCGTTATACTAAATTAAAAGTCTAAGCGGACAAAGCAAAATATTTTCTTTATTAATTCTTAATTATTAACTCAATCGGCTCTTATACTGCAAATTAACCATGTGAAATCAAAATTCGATAACGATTGTCATAGTTGAAGAAATATAATTTGATTCATATTTTTTTGTGTGAAATGGTCGATTGGGAGGCGTTGGGACTGAGTAGTTAAGTCTCCAGGCGGAGGAGGAGAATATATTTGAGGAGCTTACGTCGAAAGACGGCGTTTGAGAGGCGAGGCGAATTGGGCCCTCTCGACCGCATTTGGAGTGCAAAGTGGAGTGAAAGGCGACCGTAGGGTCTTTAGTGAGGGCGACGAAATCGCTTTGGGGAGGTTGTTACCCCCTTGGAGACTGTTCTCCTCAGGCATATGCCGCGTCTCGCTTGGGGAGATTGGGTCCTCAGGGAAGAGGAGAGAAATTTGGAGGGTGTCGCCCCGGGGATAAGATCGCCAAGGACACGGGGAGAGTTTTTCATTTGTTTTTTGTCCTCTCCTCCCTTTCGACTGCCATTCGGTGGCGGGTTCAGGGCTAATTCTCAGAGGCAGGGAGTGGAGGGGGATCAACCCTTTACACCAGGATTTAGTTTATTTTCTTTATCACATTTTCGATTTAAATCTCTGGAAGTGTGTTAAGTAGAGTAGAATCGATACGCTAAAAAGCAGCTCAATATTTAAAAATTATATCCTTGTAGTCAAACTAATAAATCGATGATAGTCATTATTATTAGCATCGCATAGTGGTAGACCTTGATTTTTTTTAGAAATCTCGCAAATAAAATTACTCGATTTAGAAAATTTAATTTGATAGCATACTTATTAATGGGGGAGTCTTAAGAAGAGTAGGAGAGAAGAGAATGCTCATGAAAACCTTGACAAGAAGACGTAACAACCTTATATGCCATATCGAGAGACATAATGACCTGATGAAGACAATCTTCGAGGGACAAGTAGATGGCAAAAGCGGAAAAGGAAGACCTTGAGTGAAAAAATATTACATGGAACACATATCATGTGGACCAGATAAGAAGGATGTGAAAGAGAAGGAATACATAGTTGTGAAAACATTAGCTGAAAGGAGAAATGAGTGGAGAGCTGCGTCAAACCAATATTAGTATTGTTAACCAGTGATGGTGATGATATTGTTAAAAGCGCATGAATATTAGTACACTGTGTGTAAAATCAGAGCTGTTTGGGATGTGGGTTTATTTGAAAAATTCGCAATTTTCCAGTGTTTCTCAAGGAATATTAATGTGTCTCATCTAGCTAAGAAAGCCGCGAGGGGGACGTACAGCGGAGGACCAATCAGCTGAACAATCTAGCGCGGTATTTAGAGCTGTAGGCGCGGTTTAAGTGGTTGAAATCGAAAATTTGAGAAAACTTGAATTAAAAGCCTCACCGTACCTCACCTA
Organism: Ischnura elegans; assembly: GCF_921293095.1. Lineage (NCBI taxonomy): Eukaryota > Metazoa > Arthropoda > Insecta > Odonata > Coenagrionidae > Ischnura > Ischnura elegans. Next base: position 93,801,801 of record NC_060249.1, read on the forward strand.
GGTCTATTATTGGTACATGTTCGCTGTCATATTTATCTCTGGAGGAGAATCTCAGGGCCACCAGCTAGGAACAATTCTAGGAACATTAAATGCGATGGTGGTTGGCGTAACATGGTGAAACTCCTTCATGATACACAAAGGTTAAGAAAAGACTTCGCTGTTTCACAGTTGTGAAACAGCGAAGTATTTTCTTAACCTTTGTGCAACTAGGAACATTAAATTTATAGTTGTGGCAGCTAAAGCCACCTTTAATTCAATGCGATGTTTATCCATCTCAAATCATTCCAAAAATAACAAAACGAATTGGTTGCTCGGGTGATTGTGTGAGAAATTCACAGGTGGAAATAAAATAAATACTTTCGAATTTTACGTCATAAATTTCATTTGAACACGACTCAAATATCAACATATAATTTCATATGCATGTGAAAAAAATTAGGCTTAAATTTATTATTTTTAATCGAATTACATATTTGAAATTTACATTGTAGAATTCGCAATTGTTATTTATTTCCATCATTCTAAACCTATCCAAACCCCGGGGTGTAGCCGTGTTCATCACGACATTTTCTTTCTATTTTTATCCTCTCCAAGCTCTTGCCGTTTCTGTAGACGCTGGGTAAACAAGGAACTCACCCTTTTGGTACATGATGTTTTGATGTTGAATAAAAGAACGCTCTGTGACTTCAGTTGTGATATGAAAGGCGACAACTTTATAACATCGCCTACTTTGATAAAATTCCGAGGTACTGTGAGGTCAGAGAACAATTTTAATTTAGAAATTTACTATCGGTTTGTATAGCAGGTTTGCTTAAATTATGCCCAAAGTGGGAATAGAGAGGTAGTTTTTCCCCGCCTCCTTTGCATGCGCGTTTGAACAAAAAAGGACCACGGACGGAATTATTTCCATTCGAAATGCGAGGCGGAGAAAATTGCTTTTGGCAGCCATTTGTGACTGCTTTATACCTTTGGCAATGTATTCCGAAGTAAGGAATTAATGCTGGAAAAGCACAAATTTTTTGGGATCAAAAAAATTTTTTTACGTACACACTCGTTGAATGTAACGAACAGCGTATTAGTGGAATTTCCGATTATAGGTTGAGTATGGCCTCTCGTTTTCTTTTTTGAAAGTTTATGTCCCAAAAATCTTCCCCATTGCCTCACTTTCCGTCAATAAGGATCCAATCGTAACGTATAATAACCCTAAATATTCTAGCGTTCTTATTACGTCAACGTAAATCATATCTTGCGAGTAAATGTGCTTTTCTTAAGTTCCTAGTTGGAAGGCTGAATATTTCCTTCAGGTCAACCATTTTATATAGATACTCAACTCCTATGGCCAATTACATGCAAGTTGATGTTTGACCTCGCCTTATATATACTCATGTAAAATAAGAGTATGTGGCCGATCAAGGCTATCGAATAAAAATTGTACTAATAAAAACATAGACACACGTAAAAAAGGAACACTCACAAAAAAACGTTCAGACGTTTCAGCGGATTGATCCGCTATCCTCAGCGCTGAAGGTGAACTGGTGCAGGCAGGGTAAGTTCCTCCAGTCGCCCTCCTTGGTGAGGTAGTGGGGGTGGAAGAAGGGGAAGGGGAGAGGGGGGGAAAGGGAGGGTAGGGTTTGTTTTAGCTTTTAATGGGCGATGTTTAGCCCGGGCGTTTCAAACGCCCTTTCAACCCAGATGTGGGCCATCTCCCTAGTCCTCACCTCGATGATAGTTACCCTCTCTGGCAAAACTTCAATGAAGGTTAGGGAAAAACATTGGTCGAAGGTACTGTTGTGTGAGGAAGTGTGAATGGGGATGGGTTCATGAAAGGGGGGAGTTTTGCAGGAGTGCCTGTGGTTATTCATTCGGATGGATATGGGTGTGGTACATTCTCCTATGTAGTACGAGGGGCAAAAATTACAAAATAGCCTGTATAAAACGTTGAAGGAAGTGCAAGACGGTGTGGAGGAGGATCTATTGATGACAGGTGAAGTGGTGGGGCGTAGAAAATAATATATACCCGAGGAGGACAACATCTACCGGGTTTGCTATTCTATTACAAATATGTTGATGTATGAACTGTATTCCTGAAATCCACGTAAAATCAGGGATCGCGTGCTTCACCTTCGAACAGTTTCGCTTCGACCCACACACCGAGTACGAATTATGGTTGAATTAAGTAAAGGTTCGGCCTACCGCCATAAGATGCTCTGGGCCCTCATATTTTTACCACTGGCAGGAGAACGGTGAACGCAAACTGGCCATTCTATTTTCAAGCTCAATATTTTAACCTCTCTGCGCGTATGTCAAACGTAATGGTTCGAAACTATGCAACCTTATCCCCTCCACTCAATTTCTGGGTTCGAAATTTTATTATGAGCAGCGGAGTTTCGATTAATTTAGTTTCGTTCCCGAGCCGAAACTAAACTCCTTGGTGATTTTAGTTTCGTGCGGGAGCGAAAATAAACCTGGGCCTCTTCGTTTCCCGCCGAGTCGAAACGAAACATTTTCGTTTCGTTTCGTTTCACTTGCCATCCCTGCTTATAAACAGAGGTCAGATTAGGACGGTTGTAGGCCCACTCACTGGACACTACTATTTGATGAGGTATTTGCATCTCCTCGGACTGACAGACCCGGGTAGATGAAGATGTTGTTATGAAGAGGAGGAAACTATCTCCCATCTTCTACGCGAGTGCCCCGTTATTACGAGGAGTCGAAACATGCACTTGGGTTCACCATTTTTGGAGCCCTTGGAGATCAGAGAATTACTGATATCCTTCAGCAAGGATATTTGGCTCTTCTTGGGTAATCACTTTTTGGCTGATAGCACATTGGGCAACCTAGGTCTAAGTGCTCTCAGCGACCTCCGCCCCATCGAAACGTCAATTAATCAGTCAAAGAACCTTTCATTGAGGGAAATAATCACTCAAAAGCTTGTAAACAACAATGATCCACGCTAGGCCCTTGCACAAGGACGGGAAGAGTAGCTGAGACGCGGTGACCCAATCGGCAATACTTCGTGACGTCATCAACGCATTTGCTAAAGGGTTAAGGCCGTCGAGTTTTCGTTGCGCATTAGCGGGAAAAAATGGAGGCTCGAGAAGTGAGTGGCGGACCAAAAAACAAGAAAACATAGCTCTATTTATTTTGGATGACGTCAACATTTTCGGGCTCGGTCTGTATATGTTGTTGAAAATTCCACAGCAGTTTCGCCAGCTATCCTGCTGGTATCTTCAGATGAAGGATGACAACAAGCACATGGTACTCTCTTATATCGGGGATTATGGCGCATAAAACTGGGAATTTAATTCGGCAAATCAGAGAGCATCCTCAGATTTGCGCTGAATAATTCTTTCCCTTGCGCTGCGAAGTGGATATTACCCATCTTTCCTATCAAATTTACCCATTTTTTCCAGCTAGTATTATAATGATAATAAAATAAAATTGGCGAACGAGCCTAGAATTTTTCTTCAACAAACTGGGCATGAATATCCTCAGTATCAACGAGAAACTTCCATCCACCCTTCATTGCAGATTCCTCTTCCACCCCAACTCTACCTCCATGTTAAATTTACCTCAGTTTCTTGAAACTCGATAAACTTAGCTTGTGCTGGAGGAGTAGGAATGGAGTGATAATTTTGGGTTCCCCCACCTGACTCGAAATGCAAACTAAGCGTTAAATTCGGTGTGTTTACCGATGAACATGTCTTCTCTGACCGCCAAGATTTCTGTTTGCTCCTCCGAATGCCTCAACCGCCGAAACACGTCATCTGAAAACCGTCGCCTCTTCCTCCAACTTCTCACCACCCATCCGAAATACATGGCGGAGACAACCTTCTTCACTCCCCATATCTCAAACACCTATCTCTCACGTTTGGATTAATCTTACGCCGACTTCTCTCCAGTTTCGTTGAAACTTTCGCACAATAACTCTCCTAGTTAGTTACGTTAAATAGAAGTATGACGGATCCAAAACAACAGATGATGGATTTAAATATTTTCGTTGCTCAATGACAGAACGGTGAATAAGAGATTTGCTCGTAATGAATTTCAATGACTGATAGACTAACTGTGGCTCTTTACAAAATGAGTTTTATGAGAGTGTGAGTGAAATATCAATCACCATCAGTGGAAAGTAAAAGTCCCGTTTTCAGCTAATTGACTTGTGTTAATTCATCTCATCAAATAGAATATCCTTAAATCAGAGCACTAACTCAATCGTAAATTCGATTTTAGAGGGCTTACGATAGTTTTTTAAAAACCTCTTCATATATATGAAATTAGCTTCCTTGTTAGTGGAATATTAAAACATAAATTTGAATTCAAACTTTATGCTTCACGACCCCTTATTATATATATATATATATTTTTTAAATCACGAGATGTGGGTCAATTGTAAATATTATTTAATTTTTTCCAAACTTTGCCAACGTTTCGGACATTTATTTGTCCATCCTCAGGGCTATAAAAATGATAATTTATGATACAAAACTAGTTACATACAGGCAATTTTACAGTTGTTATACATTAAAAAACATGGAAATACATATTCAAAATTTACCTTTAAGTCTGATGTTGTTTTTATTTATTTACAATTTGGTTGCTTGGATTTCTTTCTTTGTTGGTTATGTCATTTATTAAATTATGATAAATTTTGCTAAGGTAAGTAATGTCTGTTCTTTTATTGCAGCTTTTTTTACACATCAGGAACAGTTATATGAAAAATATTTCAATCAAGTGAAACAAAGACACATTAAAAAATTTGAGAAACTTACCAAAAAAATAATTGAAATAGACAATTCCATATGGCTAAAAAACCTTACTTCCATTTCAATACCTAAAGATATATCTAATTTTCTAATTTTTCTAATCAAATTTTGAATATGTATTTCCATGTTTTTTAATGTATAACAACTGTAAAATTGCCTGTATGTAACTAGTTTTGTATCATAAATTATCATTTTTATAGCCCTGAGGATGGACAAATAAATGTCCGAAACGTTGGCAAAGTTTGGAAAAAATTAAATAATATTTACAATTGACCCACATCTCGTGATTTAAAAAATATATATATAAATTTGAATATTTCTCCACAGGTGACTATCCTCAGTCAAATTACGCCATTTAAAATGTTACAACCAACATACGCTCTATTAGAGTTTTAAACTCTTTAATTACGTTAAATTTGCAAATTAAAGTTTGTGGAGAAGGTTTTAGATTTGATGAAAACGGCGCATAAAAACGGTAGAAAACTTAAACCGTTTACCGAAGAATTACGCTTCAATTGTCTTATTTCGTTTTTAAATCATCTATTCATCCAGAAAAAATTAGACTAATAGACATCAATTAGGTTTCCTACCTGATATTTCGTCCCCACATTCATCTCCCGGTGGAGCATCATTATTCGAAAATCGAAAGAGAATACGTCGTCAATGAATCTTCATTTAATGCACTGTTTTCTAAATATTGCCTATGTCATAAAAATTAGTGTAGTAACGATTGTTTGGGACTTAATGATTGAGTTTTGTAACACGGTGTTGTTGTTTTACACAAAAGATTAATTTGTCCAGTTACTGCTTTACGAATAGTAATTAGTATTTGTAGGAAACTGCACCATCTCAAATCCACCATAGGCGTAGATTATTTATTTTTGCTGCTTGTGCTTTTATGCTTGTGGCATCATATGCTCAGCAGTTCAAACCACCTAATTCGGTGTAATCCTCAAATTTCCACGCCCCGATATTTTAACTGGCTAAAGCACTCGACCCGAAATTGGGAGATTCGGGATCGAATCCCGGTCAAGGGGAATAATTTTTTCTCTGTTGGTATTTTTCGCACAATAGAATCTAAAATTCGATAATGTTGCGTGATGAATTGTAATGCATATTAAAAATCGTAGGTTAAGACCATATATTGATGCATTGCGAGGAGGCGTTATAGAGATCAAATATTTTGTGCTTTGATGTGACGGTTGCGAGGAAGGGTGGAGAAAACCCCGGAGTCAGCTGCACGATACTAATAAAGGAAAGCGTCAAGAGAACCACGGCTTAACGTCCCATTTGGCAGACAGAATGCTGTACTTACCGGGACCGTGCAGTTGATAAATCATCTGTACCACTGAGATTTGAACCCGGGCCCACGAGGTGGCAAGCCAGCTCCAATAATATGGCGCGGGAATTAAACACAGGAAATGAATGAGCGGCAATAAATCGTGTAAGAGGATGCTAATGTCTTATAAATTGTTTGCTCATAGTAGGAGTTTTACAATCAATCTAGAGCGTAGGCCTTTTTTCTTGTTTCTTGACGTTATGTAACCGTTAATTAATGAAAAAAAGAAGCCTATGTATGCAATATCCCTTATTGAGGCATTTTAAAATTTTCAATTAAAACTGATTGGCAAAACCTCTGGGGAATAAGGAACAATTATGAAAAAAGTCTTGCTCTGAGCCCCAAAAACGTTTGCTTGACCCGTAAATCTGAGAAGATTTTTTTGACGATCACCTCTTCTCATAACTTGGCGATGACATAGTACGACAGGTAGTTCACCGTATATGTAGAATTAAAACTTAAATTACTCTAAGGGATCAGTATATTATTGGAAGAAAATGAGTGTTGAGATTATGTACCCATAGCTTGTTAGAATACGCTTATTGAGTTTCATTCATTGCAAAAGAAGAACGCTTGAAGAAAAACTAACGCAGCAGGAATGAAATGGAAAGAATAGTGCTGAAAGAGGAAGTGTTTATTCTTAAGGTAGTGTTCATGAGAGGAAATGTCCATAGAAACGTCCATAAAAACGTAAAAAAAGTGCAGATAGCTGCCTTATATAGCAGAGGGGAGCACAATTTGTTGCTAAAACTTAGATTACAAGGGAGGATAATGAAAGTAATAGCGACCTTATTATTTATTAATGGAAATCTTGAAAACATCCCAAAGAATTAAACTAATGAATTTTATTCCTGAATTAACCTCTTCAATTTGAAATTTACCCGTCAAATTACGGATTTATTTCACGGAGTCAAGGTACGGATTTGTGGATGGATTTATAAATGGAATATTCGCGTCAAGCCGTCTTTTCGCAGAATATTTATTTTGAGATTTATGGAATTACCCAAGTGATTTTTCATGAATTAACTGTTAACTGATTGGAGCAAGCTCCTTAGGTTTCCGAAAAATCCATTTGGAGACTAATAGAGAGAGGATTCTCTTAATTCCAGGCTGATAATCATGTTCCAGTCTGCCATCCATCAAGATCAAGCGTCTAATTAACTCATCTTTCTCATCTTATATCCTCAAAGTGACTCAAACACTCCCTGACAACATTCCTTCTCAAACCAGATCTTCTTCTCTGACCCTTACATTAGCTTAAATATATTTATTCCTTTCAAACGCACTTGTCATTTCGAAAGAGAATGTAAAAGTCTAATGATGTTGATTTCCTGCTTTTCCTATCTATCGTGATTCATGATCAAAAAGTATTATTTTTTCCACATATAAAAGTGTCGGAGAGTAGAGACGTAAGATGTTTAATGCTGTGAAACTTTCCCGAACTCTGCTACCTGGAATGTTGATTCCAATTTACTTGGTTACCAAATCGATGCTCTACATTACAAACGCGAATGAATACTTCAAATACTTCAGTGGTGGGCAATTTTCTCGGGAAGAGTAATGAAAATTGGGTAAAAATATCTAATAAATGATGCGGTATCAAACTATTCCTCTAAAGTGGACTCGCAAAACGCTCTAAAAGTATAAAGTGACTTATTTACGACGTTTGGGGAGGTTTTACTGTGATTCTAAGGAACAATATAGAATCTAGGTCTATAGTTCATTATTTTCAGGATCATATTCCATATTTATGACTCACAGCATTGGATACTTAAGAAATATAAGACAATGTTACCCTTATGATATTTTTAAGGTGGTGGTTTACACGATCTTACGACAGAAAGTGCCATCAAGGTCGGTTGGGGTTAGAGCGTTACTCAGCTTCAGGGGAATTTCCAAGGGGGGGAAATAGTTGACATAAATATTCTCATTTGCTAATATTCCATTCTTGATGTGCTTCCCAATCTCCAACTTCTCCAAGCAGTCCATCCTTCTTCCCTTTTTCTCAAGGTGGAGAATTTCCGGAACAAAATCGCTCCTGTCGTCACTCTCCCATAGGTGTTTCGCGAAATGCGATAAAAATTTTGATATGAGAATGAGAGTATTTTTGTCAACTAAATACCTATACCAAACCTCTTGGAAATTCCCCTGAAGCTGAGTAACGCTCCAACCCCAACGCAACCCTTCCCTACCAACGCGTAATAGCAACCAGGTAAACAACAACAAAATAACTGTAAAAATAACGATTTCAGTACCTGATGATGTCGCCTCTGCGGCGAAACCGGTCGTCTTGAATAAATCGTGTGAAAAAATACCATAACTTTTTATTGTTTACAATGGATTTTCACAAAGTAAAGCCTGAAACAATCGAGTTTAGCTTCCATGACTACTGTAATGACTACACCAAACTGAGTTATGCCGCTATTTCTGAACCATCGTACGTTCTTCCAAAGTTTCAACTCCAAAATGTTGGAAAGTGGTGTAAATTGAACGAAGTGAACCTAGTACGTAATGCAAACAAGAATGCGAACCAAGTACTTTTTCGTCAGTGGTTTCATGCGTTACTCTACGAAATTGCTTCGCATGAAATGAAATAATTACGTTAATTATTTCAAACAAAGTCTTTTGTTTTACGCTAGTTTGTCACTATTGTCTTCATCAAACGACCAGCCTTCATTTTAAGGTCAAAGTTAAAGAATTGATATGAGATCCTTCACTCATTTTTGACGCATTAAAAATTATTGCCTCAGTTTTCATTTCAGAAAGTTTTTGGTGTAACTACGTATTCTATACAATTTGTGGTGCCTGATTTTCAAGCTTTCTCTCCTCTTGATTCCACCACCATATGCCGTTTATATATGAGTCCTTCCAACGCACTTGTCATTTCCCCCTCTATTGCATTGAATATCTCACACGCCTTGTGACAACTTACTCCTGTACAAACATATACAGGTATACCCTCAGTGTACTAAATTCCCTCGACACTTCAACGTACACGCGATGGCTGCTGCCCTTGTTTCCGTAGCATAGGGTCCCTTGAGTGAAATGGGACATGTAGAGACAGACGAAATGATGTTGATGGGACATACAGGCTGAATGAGGCAATGTCCTTCACCTGTTTGGGTGAATTCGCAGATAAAGGGCGTCATGATCACCTGAAAAGCATAGAGATTGGAAATATTATAATGCTACGTGTGTCTTAACCGAGATATAATTGTCAACTGTTAGCAATCAACTATTTGCTGGTCGTTGTCGATAGAACGAGATTCATTGTAATGGAAGCATACTTTCATAATTCATCATCTCATATTCTAGATCGAATTAGGAAGAAACTTTCGACGAAATAAAACTCAATTTTCCTAAAATAACAAGTAAATACCGACAATGATTGGATACATTGTGTTAGTCACAACTGATACACCGAGCATAAGAAAAAGTAAGGAAATCTAATCGTCCATTCAACACCATAACATTTGAATGAGTCTTCAAGAAAGAATGGGTCTTCAAGAAATGTAGGATATTCGTTTTTTTTATATATCAGAATGCATTCACAACCTTAAGTTTTTAGCAGTCCTAATCATAATGCGTATTGTGAATTTTATGCATTAAATAGCTAAAATTATGATGAGCTATTATTACGATTTTTCTAATCCATAAGGTTGACAACGTTTTATGATATTTTAAATAATTTTAACAGAATTACAGATAGAGCACATTAGCCCGGGGTTCTCTTGATGTATTTCGTTAATAATATGTTAATATGGACTCCAGGATCATTTCCATCCTTCCCTCGCTAACATACTTTCATATTCTAAAGATTTGAGCTGTTAATCACTTCCTCCGAATACCAATAATAATCACCACCCTGAAACTACTAGATCCATCTATGGAATCTTCGATGAAGCGAATACGAGAGACATAATGTATTTATCCTGGGTAATAGGCCACCCAATGTACGTAAATGCACTCCGTGATGCTCGCCGTTATACGATCTGCTGCTGGCTCCATGCGATTGTCGGTCACTCATATTCAGAAATGAAATAGTCCTTAATATGTTTTCATATATGTATTTTGGTGCTGCCTTGCTGTTGCTATATGATGTGGTCCTTAAAATTGGGCGGCATAGAAGTAGAGGTCCTAAGGCTAGTCATGGAGTTGAAATGGAAAGTTTTCTAAGGTAATGGTGACCATTGTAACCATGGCATTTCGTGAATTTCACCTATTTAAAGCGGAGAGAGTATTTGATGTAGAATTTTAGGTCACTATTATTATGGGCATTTGAGTTAGCGAAGTAAGGACAATCACTTGTTAAGCAAATGCTAGCACGGCATTGAGCCACTAAAGGGGTTCTATATCTTGGGAAAACTCAAGGTTACAAAATTCAAATGTTTTGCAGAAAAATTGTTTGCTCCATAACTAACGCAGTAATATCTATTATTTAAATGCTATTTAAACGATTCGTGAACTTTGGACTTTCTTTGCAATGTAATTTGATGGAATGGGTTCGTTACAGGATGGTTGTTTATATGCATGCATAGGAAGGATAATCGCATTACCATGTTTTGCGTTGAAGGGCAGGTATGCAAATAAAATGGATTTTTAGCTCTAAAAAATCATCAAAATAACTGAGTACGGAGAAAAACTGACAATCCGCTTGCGGTCTACATCAGGAAAGGTAAATTGGACGGAAGGAAGCAAAATCGAGTTCAAAAGCTCTCTATTAAGTAACAGAAAGCCTTAGTTAAAAAAACTTAGTGCGAGAGAGAGAAAAATATATAGTTAAAAAATTTGGTACTTAATTCATTCATAAAAAATTATATCTCCATCATCAAAATCATCAAAGAAAAGACGAAACCTGAGGTAAAAAACGTGTTCGTCAAAGTGGCTGTTAGTAGATGTGAGACGCAAAAAACTTCCCGCAATAGCGACCGAAAAGGTGGTTTTTTGTGGTTTGGAGTTTCGGTTCCGAGAATTTAATGCTAAGTAAAGAGCTTTCTGTCAGTCTGGAAACAAGAAATGGTCTTAAGTGATTAGATATAAGTCGTTTCTTTTAAAATAATTTGATCAACTTCAAAAAAAGTATGAATTGAAAATAATCAAGAGCCAAAATGTGCGAATATGTGTCAGCTCCATGAAATATCTTAAACATAAAATTCAAACGGTAATAAATTTTAGGAAATCATTTTGTTCTCCCCAAAGCATTTAAATCAAAGATAGTGATAATTAATAAAGAGAGAATACTAGCTGTCTTTCGTTTTTTCGTTATGTTCCTACTTTGAATGTTTGGTAAATTTTACCTTGGAAGAATGTGGCTTCGTTTTGAAAAACATTCATAAAAGATTTTTCATTGCTAAATTAGTGTAACCTAGGATCAATTTTCAGATTCCTTAAACTAGGCACTGTGGTAATGCATGTTGCAGTGATGGCCGTATATAATTATTTATCTTTTAAAATTTCGTTGGATTCATTTACGTATAAATTTGAATATCGAGTTAATATTATACTTCAATATCAGTGAGCAAGAGTTTCTTTTTTCTTCGTCTACTATGGCAAATCCCGTGGAAATCAATTATTTATTCAAAATTAATATTTTTTATAGTCCAGTCGATAAGCCCAATTTTAAATCAAGATTATCATTAATTCAGTTCCTTCATTTATTCACCACCAAATCCAGGTTGCCAAAAATACCGGCCATATTGTGCCTATATTGGGTTTAATGAAAGTAAGATAGTAATAAACCAGCTGTGAGAATTACCTCTTATTTTTCTGTTCCTCTCTGTCTCTTTTATGCCTGCTTGCTTTCTGTCGACCTAACCAACCCTTGTCAACCTCCTGATATCACCTCTCGCGCTCCTTGTCTGTAGAACCATATGGAAAAGGAGAGAGCAATTCCATTTTGAATAAATGGCGAGAGGCTTCAAGGCGACAGGATTTAAGGAAGGAATTGGTTCGGGTTTCAGCGGTGAGACATTTCACAAGGCTCTTAGTAGAAATTGGAGAAGTGAAAGTGCTCCGAGGGAGGCGAAGCTAAGGAAAGATAAGATGGGTAATTTTGTTCAAAGGGTGAGCCTTTGGAGGAGACAAATTATGTGGTTGAATGGGCTATTGGGTGGGTTACCCAACGGTGCTAATAGACACAGCGGTGGAATGCGACGCTGGTAAGAAAGGGAAATGGAAGGCGCACGGAAAAAGAGACAAGAGACAGAAGAGGGAGGGCAAAGTGGCAGGTGTTCCCATTTCTGCGAGTAGGTATCTGAAAAAGTGAGGACTCTAATACTCTCAGCGTCTCCGTCGATTTAATCGCTTGCCAATGTTTCTACTTATAGTATTCGGGCGAGTCTTCATGTACTCCACCGGTAAGCAAGGGGACTGCATGGAGGAGGCCTATTCACATCACATTGAAGGTTGATTTCTTTTGCCACTTCGGTCGCATTTGAATCGGTTCTCAAAAATGTCGCGGTGATCAATGCGATGCAATCCACTTTTTTCCAAAATTTTGGAGTCTAATGTTTGCAATTGCGAGGAATAGCACTGAAAAGTTATGAATTTGATTGACCTAATGATCATATATATAAATTGCGATTAAAATGGTTAAATTATATATACCTTATTTCTCCCTGAAACGTGGATCATTTTGTCCGTCAGCGACGCGAGTGGTGACTTTTGCAAACCCATTTAAATTCGCGGTGGCTGACAGCACATTTCTAGGCCCTATTTAGGCCACACCAGGGAAAACAGCACATATCCTTCTGCCTTTTACATGTGGATTTTCAACAGATTTAAGAATTACACGTGTACGGACAACCATGCCTGGATAGAAGTAAATTACCCAGGCGGGATTCGAACCTACGATCTCTTGTTTGGCAGGCGAGGACTTTACCTCGCCGCCACAGAGGAAAATTTCATGCTGTTTTTTCTCCGAAAAAAAAGTAAGTGTGATGAGTGGATTTAAATTCTAAGCTTCTGAAACGTGGTCATTCTAGATAAATATGTATTCTCTTCTTGGAGATACTACGTTCATTTGCTTTCCATTGTTGTGGCGAGTGTTTCCTGCATTCTTAATTTTCCATACTCTTAATAAAGAGTTATATAATATCCCCTCAACACTAGCAAAGCCTTGAAGGCGTCTGTTTATCCTACACATCTTTTCTAGTTTAAATCTCTTTCTTACCGTCTTATGTCCCTGCTCGTCTCTGTGTTGGGTGGTGTACTAATAGTTAAAAATCTTACCGCCTTGGAAATTATGGGGCGGAAGAATTAGGTTGTCTCTACAAATTCTAATAAAGAGATAAAAGTCGAGTTTTTTGTTCTCTCTTACCGAAAATTTAATTTATGCTTTGACTACAAAATTTTCTCACTGATCCATCTTTTCGCTTGTGGTAATTTGTATCTTCATATTTTTAAACCTTACGCATTCGTTCCGGTCGTTGGAATTTTACTCGGGAGATTGAGGAAGTGGCTTGCAATTTTTTAATGTTAAGATCTTGGTGCATTTACACGGTAATTTGGTAGCTAGTGGATATCTACAAGTGGTTATTACCGTTAGGCAATATGCAGCCATAGGAAGCGTAGGTAAATGAACAGAGTAAATCCAATTTTACTGCAGAAGTAAACTATGGGTAAACTATACGGTTACTGCTTGGGTCCTTTTTTGTCCTTTTTCTTACTCTCTACCTCATATATATTATCTTATTGGCTACCCAACGCACCGGGCGAATCGAACTCTTTATTTTTTCTAGCTTTCGAAACAGCTTGTTTTCCAATTTTAGAATATAATAAAATGGCCTTCCATCTGAGGTAAAATATCAAAATATTTAGCCAAATTTATTATAGAATATATGCCATTTTGAATTCCTGTGCCAATCGCATGGAAACTAGCAGCAGCACATTAGCTTCTAAAGTGTGAAGTTCAGGCAACTATTTAATATTTTAATATTTATATTATTCATTTTAACACTTATATTTTAGCATGAATTCATGTTTTTTCCCTATATCTATAGATAAATTTCCTTTTGGGCGAGTAAGGATAAGGACTTACAAAATTAAGAGTCGAGGAAAGGATAAGGATAAGGATGGTAAGAGTGCAAATTATGTACAAATTTGTTGAAAAAATAACATCAATACTTTCAGGTTGATTTAATTTCATAATTCACCAGCATATTTTAAAACGAAATCATAATTAAAGAAAAACTCCGCCAATTACGCTACATGAAAGACATTTTTGTCAAGGCCAGTGATTATAGGTTGAAGTCTAGATGAGCTAAAGTCTTGATAAACACGATTTTTAAACGCCTGGAAGCCTTGAGTAATTGGTTTCCATCAGCTGTATTCATAAGCTTAGGCACTATCCCTACCCTAAAGTTCGAATAAGAAGGGTTATTCATCAATCTCCTTGTCCCAGATGAAATTGCATCTGGCAGCACCCCTAGTCCACCCTATCTAACGTGGACACGCCACTTAGGCCCGTGACGTGAGTGGCATTTTTGTAGATCTTCCATCTTGTATCCTCCTTTCGGCCGCGCGCCAATACCCATTAATCACCTCAACTCCAATATAAACCGTATATCGGAGAGGAGATGCTACCGCATCGTGTGGAGTAGATGCCCATAATACGCGCCACATGGGTGCAGTAAGTGCTTCGCCGTTAGCGTGAGACAAAAACCACGAGAGGGGCCTGAAAAAGAAGTGAATAACGTCACATCTTACTACCACTCCGCTGTTTTTTCTTCAACCGACCTTACCGGACTTGAGGTGCTGTTTTTCCCCTCTGGCTGTCATAATAGAATCAATAGCTCATCGTTCATCGGAGTGAGGCTTCTGCTTAGCTTAGAGTTCTTGTCCGTCACGTCGTTTTACCCGGACCTAAAATCCACCGTGTATTCCTCCTCACGATAAATTGCAAAATCGAAACCTTTTTTGGTATCTGCGCGCGTGTTCGTTACGCGAAAAAAATTAATTTCAATACTTATCACATAGCTTGTGCAATTAGCATAACAGACTAAACACCTGCGAGGCTCTTAGTTTATCTCAAGAGAATCTCTTTTTCAAATAACTGTACTTAACAGCTGTCTTAAGAGAACTGATTTTTGCTGACAAAGTTCGGAAAATTCGTTGACGGGGAAATTTAATTTTGTAGAAAAGTTTTCGGAAGCGTTACAGAATTTTATGCTTTGACATAAATGAGCTAAATCTATGCTACTTTTTCACATATGTTTATATTAAGAAATAGATATTACTTTTTTGGAGGATAAAATTGGCTCTAATGCCTTTGATGTTTTAACACGTTATGGTATCGACATTTTATTTTTATTTCTACGTAAACGTGTACACTTCATGCTTTTTTCCAGAAATAATTTCGGAATCATAGGAATAAAATGATAAAAACAAGAGAATTAGTGTACTAAAACAATAATCATACTATTGCAGTGAATGGGTAAGGCCTCGTACATGTAATACTAAAAATTAGAGCCACGAAAATCGCGAATTAAACCTGGAATTTTTTTTGGATCGAATCCGTCTGCTAGGCTTTTTGAGAAATAAAAGAAAAACTTTCAAAATAAGTCTCAGTGTGTCACCATGATTGATCTATCGGAATGCATTGAATTTTGGCTCCACGCACGTTCGAACCGTGTTCACTGTATTGGAACGACAAACTCACGCGCGCCATCGATAACTTCGAAATTGAAATTCCAAGTGATGCATTCCTTTTTTCGTTGCGCCGAGAAAAGATGTCTTGTCACCATCTTTACAGTCTGTATTCCCTAGGTTCACCTCTCCTAATGTATTGCCCCGAGGAAATTCCAAATACTGAGCAAGGTTCTTATGCGGAAAACTATTTCCGTTTCTACAATGATGAATGTCAATTTCAACTCCTCGAGGACAAGTGCCCTAGAGACAGATAAATTGTTCCCTGGAGGAAAATAAGTAAAGAAGTTAGATTTATGACTACAGTTGATGCAGGAAAAAATATAAATCTTCAAAGATGTGACGTGGTATAAAGCAGCTGCTTGTTGTGCCTATTGTAAAGAGCTTTATTTGTTTGCTTCTTTGAACTTTGAGCATGCCCATTGCATTGAAATTGCGGAAGTTCTTGTTTAATCCCATACTGGTTGAAATCAGCTTTCTTTAGAAATATTATCCCAAAGAAAAGGATTTCGAGATTGTAAGACCATTAAATATTTTAGGTTGTAACTTGAAAATTTTGATAACCATTCTTTATGTTATTAAATCCAAGCAATTAATTTTGACATTATGTCAAATCCCAGTATTATGCCTATAAAATTAAGATAAAGTATCACTCTCACTAGACTAGATTTTATTTTAACATTTCACATTTTCAGCATTTTTCGTTTCTCAAACATTAAAGGTTTGCCTCAGTTTGTTTAGCGAGGTAAATTTGACTACGTTGGAGATTATGATGAATATGAACAAAGGTCTACACTGCATATGCTATAAACTTCAAGTGGATAATATGAGTATAAAATAAGTAATGCGTAGGGAATACAGACGAAACGCGACCGTTTGAGCGGGGATGATGCGTTTTCTATTTTTTTTTTTCATGCATCACGATTTTGAAAGTTCACTACCTTTTCTTATGCCACATTGTACGCCTGGTAGGTACTTTTTCTACACATTTATTTCTACTTTAACAATATTTATGATCTTTATTTATTTATCAACGCTTTCTCCGGGAAATATTATTACCATTAAAAGTTACCCATTATATTTATTTCATGTCTGCATATTTCAGGTTTAGTATTGATTTATTTTTGATATGAAGCTCTACAGTACTAAAATCCCTAGAATAAAGTCCAAATTGTATTTAAAAAGAATATGTTGGTGAAGTGGTTCTTTATTTATCTTCTATGACGCTCTACTATTTCTTCTCTTTAGTCAAGTACGCGTTTGTATTTGTGTTGGCGAAGAAGAGAAAATATTGTTTAACTCAATTTTTTAGTAATTTTAAGAGGTTAAATTGTGTTTGTTCATTTTGAAATATCATGCTGGGTAAAAATGTTATTATGGTGGGGCTTATTAGAATTTAGGCCCCTTAATCTTTTTATGGCAGTGTAAGTAAGTTTTGTTGCGGTTATTCGAGGAAAATTGACATTACTAAGCCATAAAATATTTTAAGTCAGAGACCGCTTTTCTCTTGCTACCCATCAAATGATGGCCTCTGATAAGTACGACGAAGCAGCGACTTTTTGACGGGACTTGAAGTGAGTAATTACGTAGGTAAAGCGGCGATAAGGCGGAGCAGGAAGTCGATTTTGGCTTTTTTATTTACCAGCACATTCGTGGGTGGTTTGTTGACCTACGGTGGCTTTCCACCGCTGCAAAGAATAGAATGACTCGGTACTTAGCCTTTCATGCCTCGAAGAATGATGAATATCCTTTTAACTCTTTAGTCCCTTTTGTTCTTCTCTTATTCATCACCCCTCTTTACTTACTCAAAAATGGCGGCAAAAAATATAAATTGAGTTTGAAGGAAGGCAATGAGTGAAAAAAGGTAATATGAAATAGTGAGATGAGGGGAGGAAGCATAAAAAATATCATAAATACTGACAGAAAAGTCAATATACAGGGTGTTTAAGGAGGAATTTGCAATACATCAGGAAGTGCTAGGGTTCCACGCATTTTTTTGTTCATTAAACTCCCTAGTTACTGGGCTCTGGTAACGCAAACATTTTGTTTGGATGTGCTTCGCAGTTACCATGACAACGGGTTACCTTGGGTATCCACATGTTATTTAATGTGCTAGATTTTTAAGGGAATTAAATTAAGCTTGGACGAAAATGTTCGATTAGATTCGATAATTGCCTGAAATAATTAACCTTTGAGTTTCATTAAACGAGAGCTTGGAGTGAGTGTTAAAAAAACCATTGCGCAGCTTCATCCATTTTGAGATTGTAAAAATGGCTTCGATAGCCAATAAAAATTGTTTCCATTGTAACTGCAAAGTCTATCAAAAAAATGCTTGCGTTACCATAGCTCTCATAGGAACTAAGGATTTGCGACCCCATGTTTATGGACAAAAGGTGCTTTAAATTGACTCCCCTATCACCTCCTGAAGTATTGAGATCCCTCCTGAAAAATTATGTATAAATGAAGTATATTACGTTTACGTCTTTTAGATTTTCATTCATTGCCTACATTCTCCTAACTTAATGAAAATTGACGACTGAGGGTTTGATTCTTAAGTGTTATAAAGGTTTATATACTATAATTCGCTCATTATAATAGGATAGTAATTTTTTTCTGGTTAAATTTTAATTTTTCAGTACATGTATATTAAATGCCTAATAGTATCTACATAATATTCAGGCGTAGCATTATTATACGTGAAAATCGCTAAAAAATAATGAATATGAGGGAAATTATGGTGGAAAGTAGATAATATGGAAAAAATACATCAAAATTGGTATGAACAATGTCATTGAAAAGGTTGAAATGATAAATATAAAATGAATGGGGAATAAATCTTGGTGAAAAGAGATCTTGGGATAAAGGGTGAAACTTTGTATTTTTCCATAGGGTGTCGACAGGAAGTGAAATAAATTACCAATAATGAATCAGAATTCTTATGAAGAGAGAAGAATATCAGAAAAGGGACAAAGCTACTTCGTAGACCTTTGGATTGCAGGGAACCCATTCAATGAACTCTAAATGAAGGGTAGCAGCATTAACTAGGAAGTATAACTGTGTCGACCGAGTTACAAATTATAATAACGGAATACCTTTTACCTATTGACTTCAATTCCGCTAGCATCGTTGTGATTTTCATATCGGTAAAAATTTCACCCAATCTCTGTTTTCCGGAGACGATTTTAATTTTCAAAAATGTTGATTTTATTGTTTTATAGCGTTATCAATAAATATGGGACAGACAAAACATGGAAAAATTAAGATCACATGAAAGCAGTAATGCCCATGTAGTACTCTGCCTATTTTTATAAGGCCTGTTAATTGTGTTAAAATAACCAACGACACGAGGGACTTTTTACTCCTGCTGTCATCATCATCATCACTGGTCAACAATCCTAGGATTGGTTTGACGCAGCTCTCCACTCAGTTCTCCTATCAGCTAATCTTTTCACACCTACGTATTTCTTCTCTTTCACATCTCTCTTCACTTGTTCCATATATTTTGTTCGAGGTCTTCCTTTTCCATTCTTGCCTTCCACTTGTCCTTCGAAGATTGTCTTCATCAAGCCATCATGTCTCATGATGTGGCCTATAAGGTTGTTCCGTCTTCTCATTAAGGTTTTCATGAGGCTTCTCTTCTCTCCTACCCTTCTCAGGACTTCCTCGTTACTAACTCGGTCGATCCATTTGATTTTCATTATTCTTCTGTAGCACCACATTTCGAAGGCCTCTATCCTTGCTTTCTCCGCTGCTGTCATTGTCCATGCCTCACTTCCGTATAGGAGCATACTCCAGATTTAGGTTCTTATAAATTGTTTCTTTACCTCCATATTTAAGTTTCCCGCTGTAAGCAGGTCTCTCTTTTGGTGGAATGCTCTGTTCGCCTGGGCTATTCTGCTGATAATTTCTTTCTTACTTCTCCCGTCACTAGTTATCTTGCTTCACAAATAACAGAATTCATCCACCTCTATCAGTTTTTTCCTCCCTATTTTAATGTTGGTCTTGACTTCTTCTCTTCTGCTGCATACTAAGATCTTGGTTTTCTTCGTGCTTATTGCATTGCACTCCTGCTGTAGCTCCTGTATATTTTACTTTACTCCCTATTACTACCTACGAGATTCGGTAGGAATTGGTCCATACTCTTCATTCACCGTTAACGTTTCCTTTTAGTTACCGAGTGGAGAATAGTCAATATACGATATAAAAAGAGTGAACTCTTTGTTCATTACCTGCCCTATCGGTAGTATGGGGCTCGATGTCTAATGGCTGAAAAAGGACAAAACTAGGATAGAATGATGAAAAAAGGGGCAGTTTTGCTGATTCAATTGTGTTTTCCTAAATTTTATCTTATTTTCTCCTCTAGTGGCCTTCGGAGAAGATTTTATTCATCCTAAGATCGTGATTGCTTATTGTTGTTAGACCTTCGGCTCAAACTTTACCCCAAACTACATTGAATAATTTACCTTCAGTTAACTTCACGCCATCCCGGCATGTTTTCAAATCCTCTCATCTGAAAAAAATTTTCTGACCGATATATCTTTATAATACTAACTACGAATGGCGAAAAAATACAAACCAATCGAGTATCATCTGAGCAACCACAAGTGTAGGTGGTAAAAACAGCCATTTTATCAAAATTGTCTGTAAAAAAACGGTACATTTTTAAAATTGAAAAGTTTTCAAATGTGATAGGACAAGTATAACCAAAATCAGAATTGTATATTATTTCATCTCAAATGCTGATGTTCATAAATGGATATTTTTTTCTGAAACCGATTCAAATTATATCTCAAGCCTTTCCAAGTAGGCTTCCGCGCAGATTATGATGACATTTAGTGATTTTTCCGGGTATTCTTCCGCGTTTATCCATTTTGTAGGACAATATTTCGCCAACGTTCCAGTTGGCTTCCTCAGGTCCACTGAAGTATCGATGCAGAAAGTTGTTCATCTTATATACACTCCGTTTTCCGCCTTTTTTGTGGAGTTGTGCCCTGACTGGTCAAGATCTTTGAAGAGCGCGTGGAAAAGGGTATTCAAAGATCCTGACCTATCAGGGCACACCTCCACAAAAAAGGCGGAAAACGGGGTGTATATAAGATGAACAACTTTCTGCATCGATACTTCAGTGGACCTGAGGAAGCCAACTGGAACGTTGGCGAAATGTTGTCCTACAAAATGAATAAACGCGGAAGAATACCCGGAAAAATCACTACATATATGGTTGGAAGAAAATTACTTTGCTTTTCTACAAAACACACACTTTATTGCCGACTAGTTTCGGTACAGTGTACCTAAACTAGTCGGCAATAAATTGTCTGTTTTGTAGAAAAGCAAAGTAATTTTCTTCCAACCATATAATGGAATTCTACAAAGTAAAGGCCTCAACAATTCAGTGCATCACTAAATATATCTCAAGCCCTTCGATCCTTTCGGTTCACCATACAGTTGTTTTGGTAGTAGCCGCGAATTTTCGAGACGTTTTTTTCTACGAAAAAACGGACACAAACTCTCTACTCTACCAATAGAGTTCGTCGAATACTGTTTGAAAACGTATCGTTTACTTACTAATTTGATCCAGGTCGAGGCCTCATAAAAATGCGCAGCAGGTCGCACGGAGATGATTTCGGAAAGCGAGGCACTCTGCTGGGCCTTCTGCCCTCCCGGGAACGGGCGAACTTCCACGTCACCGCCCCATGGGATGAAAACTTGAGAAATCAGGACAGTCAAGTAATGATACTCTTCTGGGATCAGTCTTGTTCCCGAGTGACAATTTAAACAGGAGGGGGGGGGGGGGGAGATAAAATTAACTCACGTTACTCGAAAAAAATTGCATTGAAAATAAACTAATGGTAAACTTTTTTCCAGTTTATATGGTATATGGGTTGGCATTTAATGGAATAGAAGTAAGTATTATTGATATGGAAAGGTCCGTTAGAACGTAAATTTGCTAATAAATGCAATAAGGGGTTTTAAAGTGCCGCTTTATATCAGGATACCTACTTCACGAAAAATGGAGTAAATAAGAGGAATATTTACCACAAGCAACAAAAATAGAAACCAATCGAAGATCATTTGAGGAAGCACAAGTGTAGCTGGCAAAAACAGTCATTATGTCAAAATTCTCCGATTAAAAGAAAGCAGTTTAAATATATAAAAAGTTTCAGTCTGAGATAAATGACAATAATTGCTTGATTTATCACCAAAACATTTCCGATGCATTTGATGTCGTTAGGTGGTTACCATATTGGAACAATTACGAGGTGTCTCCTGCGTTGAAATAATGCTTGATTTATTGATTTGAAGTTATAAATTATTGTTCATAGTTTTCTGGTCGAACTTATATATAGTAGAAAGCAGATGCATATTATGTATTATATTGTCGGTACATGCATCATGCGCTCAAGAATGTAGACTTGTCCGATATGATTTCTCCCACTTGGACTGATAGCATGAATACGATTCAATTTTTATTTTATTTTTTCAATTACGCTTGTGCAAAGGGAAATGAAACCTGGAATCGTAATATTTTTCAATTCACAACAGTTGAACTTAGTGCTGAGCCGATTTTAATTAATGCATGTTTGCAATAATATTTTTGGCATGAAAAATGTCAGCAACCTCTCGGAATATTATATATATCTTTATATGCTAACTTTTCAGAGGGTTGAACCTAGCTTTCAGCCAAAATACCTGCTAAACCTTACTGTCGAAAAAAAATTGTCTGTGATTTTAGAAAAACCTCTAGAGCAAATAACAGTCTAAAAATAAAATTTTCCCTCATTTAAAAGATGTGTGGAATGTTATGAATCGTTATGTCATGTATTTTTACTGTATTTTCCATCGAATTATTGTAATGGTCTACTGAACGTGAGTTTTCCTAGGTCTTTCGACTCCTCCCACTTGGATGGGAGCTCTCCTGCAATGGACTAATATTTGGCCAATGATTTACGTACAGTTTACTTCATGCCCTTCCAAAATGTTTTCAAATTCCTTCATTCTTTCAAATGGATTATCTTCACATGCTCAATGTACTATGTGTCTGTAGCTTATTTCATTTAATTTTTATTTGCTTTTTTCGTTTGCCAGCGTAAAAAAACCTTTTTCATCCTAATTCATAAATTGTGTAGAAACAACAGTATTATTATTTTCACGGATATAGGTAACTGACGAGTGTTTGGCTGGCAGTAGAAATTCCTTATATTTATTCCATTTCGTTCTATTAACAAGACTTGTAAAATATAGAGTGCAAACAGAGGAGAGGGGTTCTGAGTGGTAGTAAATTTATTTGTCTAATCCTTAATCGTTTGGTAATGGGATCTGTTCAGTCCCAAGATCTCTTCATGAGGAGTCATGAGGAGCTTGTTGTGGACCACTAGCGTCAAAAAGCTCATGTTTCGTGCCGCGCATGCGCAGCCCGAAACAAATCGTTCAAAATCATGTCATGAACGGGCTCTTCAGGTAAAAATTTAAACGGTGGTCCGGGTTTATGTTGTATAAATATGTTAAGGGTATAATTTATTGATATATTTAATTAAATTCTTCTATTAAATTGGAAAAATTACTCAAAGTAATCAACATAAAACCGGCCTTTTACAATAATTCTAACCTGAAGAGCATGCTACCTTCAGTTAAGGACCCCATTGACTCAGCCCTCAAGAGCGGGGTCTACCAATTAAGGTGTGGTGATTGTGACTCCAAATACATAGGACAAACAGGAAGAAGTCTGACCGTACGAGCGGAGGAACACCGGCGCGATTACTACAACAACACTGGGATGTCCCAATTCGCTACCCATCTTCGGGAGGAAGGCCACCAAGCGGATTTTACCCCGGAATTGCTGTACCGAGTCAAAAAAGGAACACAACTGGACATCAGAGAACAGTTGGAAATTTTAAAAATTGTAAAGAGGAAAGAACCCATTGCTAATTTTTCCCTTTCCACTCCCCCCTCCTAGACTTTCCACTATTACACCCCAAAAAATCCTTGTGACGCCAACCCACGCTCTTCTTTGTAACTACCTCTGGTTTTTTCCCCTATCTCTTCCCACCTTCACCATTCCCGTCACTTACCTCTCCCCTCTCCCCTTCCCCTCCAATCACCCGACCACAGAGTATATATACCGGCAAATTCTGATGTGTATCACTAGTCTTGAAAATGGTACAGTGTAACCGAAACTAGTCGGCAATAAAGTGTGTTTTTGTAGAAAAGCTAAGAAATTTCCTTCCAACCATAAAATATGGAATTCTACAAAGTAAAGCCCTCAACAATTCAGTGCATAATTTATTGATGTTTAAGAGTATTTAGTAGCAAATTTTCTAACTCACAGGATCGAGGTCTTACCCCTACAATAAGTAAATTACGAAATACTATAATAATGCAATGAGTTTTCCTCACGATCAATTATTCCTATGCGTAAAAAAGTAAGAAACACCTCAAGCTAGCTCTTTGCTCTCGTATTCCACTCCCAAACGTATATATACCTACTCATTCCTCCCTTCACTCCAGTTTCCCAGTCTGCGTTTGCTTTGGCAAGCCCGATGTCGCATGTCTCTCGGGATGTTTATTAAACGCAGCAGGAACCGCCCAGCCCCTGCTGTCGGAATTCCCTCGCCCGTTTCAAATCAAAGTGAATTGAATGGCAATGCCTACACTCATTTTGTCAGAGTTCGCGGTCCACGGAGCGTTTATTTCCGTGTGTCCAATGCATATGTGCACACACGTCATCTCTCACGATGGGGTGCTGTTGGGAAATCAGAATCGTCAGGGGAGAAAGATCGACCCTATACTATTCCCCAGTGGAATCAAACTTCGGAAAGGAACATTTTGGGCCGCATTTGAAATCGTCCGCTACGTTGTCTGGGAACGATTCAATTAATTATTTATTTGCTCCGTCGCTAATTGAAAGAGACTTGAAAATGTTGCTTGGCGTCGTCATATAGTGGTATTTTAAGTAATTGGAGAGCAGGCAATCGATGTGAAGTCCATTAAAATCCATTTGTGGTTTCCTTCCTGTGATTGCCTTTCTAATGATGGTTGCATATTCCCAGCGGATAGGGAAATCAGCCGATAGAGCAGCAAGAGATCTTCGATTTGGCCATATTAAATGAAAATTGTATTTCAATTAAGGAGATTCACATGTTGAAGCTAATTAGAGCTTGAACCTTCAATAATAATTTTCCATGTACTTAATTAATTTCTGCCCTCAGGATAGAAAATCACTTCATTTTGGAGTTGCATTATGGGAAGATTTTAAAGTGCCCAAGTTGCGTCAATAATTAAGGCCATTTCGATTCATATAGCTTTATCTTATCTATGTATTTCTTATCTCCTCTTTTTTCTTTATCTTCCTTATTTTCAACTCCTCTTTTTTTCTTTACCTTCCTTATTTACAACTTCTCCTATAATCCGCGTGTTACATATCATATTTAGGATGACGAGATTGAAAAATAGAGCAATGTATCACGGTGAAGGTTCTACAATTCCAACATGTTTCTTTATTAAACTTTATCTTTTATTTCACTAGTCATGTTTAGTGAAATGAAATGGAAAAAAATATAAAATATCTTACTGTACAAAAAGTTTTGAGAAAATTTTTGCCTCAGCCAGAAAATATGGCTCAGATTTATAAATTTTATAAATTAAATTCAGGGCTTTGAAAACTTGAACTCATTTTTTGAACATCACTGTAACGTTAATGGACTGATAAGAAAAGTTCCAAAATAGTTTAGTTAGGACGACATATTACTTCACTCCTTCCTGCTCTACGGGAGTCACCGAACCGATTCCATCTGCGGAAGTGCTCTTTGGCTTCAAACTTCGCATTTCCTTCCTCTTCGCATCCCTTGAGAATACTGCCATGAGCAGCTGTGACATCTGAGAGAGACGGATCTGGTCCCCGATGGACGAAATGGGAGGGGACTACTGTAGCCAATGTATGAAGGACCTCAATGGTAAATAGGAGAAATAGGAATGGAGTGGGATTTTGCACTAGGAGTTCCTGCTCTATTTCCCGTAAAAAAAGAAGCATGAAACACGAGTTTGAGGAGCGCTATTGTCTTATAACAAGAAACCAATAAATGCAAGAAAGCATACGATAGACCGTTTATTCCTACGTTTTATCATACATGGTGTTTCAGGAGGTAGTACTTTAGAAGATGGTAGAGGAGACAAATTTAAGCATTTTTTGTCCATGTACATGGGGTCGCAACTCCTTAGAACGAAAGTGTGCGATTGTAATTGTCTGAAATAATAAATCCTTAAACTTAATTAACGCTAAAAGCGGAGAAGCGGTGATTTTGACTGTTATTGGATGTCAATTGGTCTTCTATTCTTTTGCGATGATTAAAAATTGTTGATATTTCGAGACTTTTAACGAATTTTTGCACTCCGACCAGAAGCCAAAAATGTTTATAATCGACGGCATGAATTACGAAATATTTGGTGATATACCTAAAGGCGCCAGCGCGGTAATTTTGACGAGTATAATTAATATTCCGATTATTATTTGTGTCCTTCAAAATCAGATTTCTTCTAGCATTATGAGCAACACTCACGTTAGCAGATGGAATTCACCGGTAGCTGCATGTTTCTATACGATTTTTTTAATGCTATGCAGTTATATCGCAGAGTTATTGCATAGAATACCTCGGAGCTTACCTTCCAAAAGTCTGTGTTCAAGTTAAAAATTAATTTTTAAAAGTATTATCTATTATTTGAAATTATTGTAAATTAGAGATGAAAAAAATAATTGTATTTCAAAATATAATATGTGAAAGAAGTAATTGACCCACACAACCAAAACGAAGAAAATACCTAAAGGTAAAAATGACCGCTGATGGTGATTTTAGGTATGCGCAAAAGACGGCGCATGCTAGTGTTAAAGGGCAGCTTTTGGCGAGTAGTAAGTAGTAATATCACCCACTATGAGATTTAATGTTTGAGATAATTATAATCACTCATTTACGTCCAACCTTAACTATTTAACCTCCTTAAAAATCCAGAGTATTTGATACATTGTCGAAAAGGCTGGATACTCAAGGAAAACCGTTTTCATGGTAACTGCATAATGCATCAAAAATGTTTGCGTTGCCATAGATCAGTAATGAAGGAGTTGTGACCCCATATTTATAGAAAAAAATGCTAAAAAATTGTCTGTCCTACCACCTCCTGAAGTATTGCCGATTCTTATAGATTGATTTACTTAGACGAATATTATGACTGTTAAGTGTACGAATCTCTCCCTCTCGACCTGTTTCTTTTTTGTACCATACTACTCGTTTGAAGCTTATCGTATTGTCTTTTATTGATTAATAACAATTGATTTTTTAGCTTGAATAAATGAGAGCTTTGAGCGGGTAGCAACAATAAGATTGCGCAATCTCACCCATTTTGAGATTGTTTCATACAGTTAAAATCGCAAATTTTCGTTCAAACTTAATTATTTAATGTCTTAAAAATCCGAAGTATTAAATAAATGCAGTAAAGGCTGGAAACTCCTAGAAAAACCGTTTTCCTGATAAATTCAAAGTGCATGCAAAATAATGTTGCGTTGCCATAGCTCAGCAACAAAGAAGTTGCGATCCCATGATTAAAATTGAACCCCATGGACAAAAATGCTTCAAATTGTCTCCCCTGTCACCTTCTGAAGTATTGCAGATTCCTCCTGAAACGCCCTGCATAATTAACCAAGTAGAAATAATGGTGTATCATATACCTTTGTTGATTTTATTGGTTGCTTCCTTTAGGCGATAGATCTCCTCAAACTCGGGTTTCATGCTTCTTATTTACAGGTAGCGGAGCAGTATATCCAAGTGTAAATTCCCACTCCAATAATTTTTTTCCCCATTTACTATTGAAGTCCTCCATTCATCAGGGATCGAATCCGTCTCTCTCAGACATCACAACTGCTCACAGCAGAATTTTCAAGGGCTGTGATCAGGAAGAAATTATGATAATTTTCAAGCCAAAGAGCACTCAAAAAGTCAATGAGAGTTGAAGTAATTATGGAGATGGATTGCCTAGAAAAATACCAACTTACTTAGAATGGCATCAAAACCATTTCACGCTAGGGCAGAGAAAAGTTATCTGTAGTCTGGTATCGTTATGTCACCAAGATTTTTTCATTACCTCTTTCTGATTCTTTATGTTTTTTTCACCATAACCATGTCAATCCTGCCAAGGGAGTCTACCTCACTGTATTTTCTCGTTGTTGAGTAGCCAAATGCCTCGCTATATCCGGTGAATATATTTATTTAACAAGGTCAATTCGCTAAAAGTTAAAACTTATGACCTTGATATCCCAAAAGTTGATATTTAGTTCATGGAATGGGAATTCTTGTATATCAGAGCGAGTGGAAGGAGAAAATGATTCTTTTTGAGTATATCACATTTGGGAAAAGAATTTTCGTCAGTATCAAATGAAAATGTTGCCGCTAAAAATCCTGGGCGTTGAAAGGTAGTTCGAGCATTTTATTGCGCAAAATGAGGAATTTTATCTGCCCCCTACAAAAATCCTTGAAGTGCTTGGTGCTAGGGAATGAAATGGCCCTCACCCTGAATGTGTGATATTAACACGCCAGTGGATAAGTCTGGGGTGAAGGTCCATAAACATTCCAAACTAACATTCGCGTTGAATTACTGAGTGGATGCTCTTTGAATATAATTTGGTCCTTATGCTCTATGAATGATCATGTGCTAGGTTACTCGGCTTACATAATATTGAATTTCATCCCACGTATAGCAATGCTAATCGTGTGTGTGAGGCTAAGGATCGAGTAGCTAGGAAGCAGAAATTTGTGGGAGAGCATTGGTTAATATGAGGCATACCGCCTATTCGACCTTTATTCCTTGAAGACGGATTAATCGCCGAGTACTCATGCTGTTAATTGAAATTTTCAGGGCATGTGAAGTCGAGCTAGATAAAAAATTTCCTGAATCTCAAATTTCATAATTTTACCTTTGACCTATTTATTTTCTTAGATTTATTTAAAAATATTTGAGATGTTCAGTTCTACTCTACTTCAATAACTATTTAACCCTTGATACTTGATAACTTAGTCACTTTGCATTTTGTAATGGCTCGAATGGATAATGATGCGATTTAGATAAAAGAATTACGGAGCGACACTCAAAATGAGCTAGGAGGGCAATTACATGTTATTTCACAATTTCCAGCCCGTAAACACTTTGATGAGAAAGCAGTATTAGCGGCCCTTCATCTTCTCGATAATATCTTCCCGATATCTCATCAAATGAGCCTCCCACAATGAATTATTTATGAGGGAAGTCAGAACCGAGGTTGTGTCACCAGCAAGCCAATTTCTGCTCTCAGCAAGCAGAATTAAAGCGGGACGAAGTTTCAGGTGGGCGGTAGGTTTATGTAAATTTATCTTCAGAGGACGCAAACTTCCTTGGATGAAGTGTTTTGGAGACAATTTTGCAAAGACCCAGGTACTTGTGGGAAGGTTTTCACATTCAGCGTACTCCTTTGCTGTTGCTGTCCCTAAATATCAATTGAGAGTAACTATTACTTTGAAAGTCGCGGTAAATTTTATATCTCCAATACAAGTAATCGTCACAGTGCTTCGTTGCTACGCTGAATTGAAAATCATAACTCCAGGCTTAAAATGAATTCAATGCGCTTTGTTGTACGTAATTCACTAAGTATGTAACATTTATTCAAATGCCTACCCTGAGCAAGTGGTTCATAAATAGACAATTTTCAATTTTATCTCAGGCATGTAAGACCGTGATACGTGATACTTGTATTTATCAAGCTTGGCCAAGGTCATACCTGGAAAAAGAGTCGAAGAAATATTTTTCGAACTGTGCTTGTAGGGCGACCTCTTTATAGCATTGCAATACCAAAATACCTTTCAGCTCATTTAAAATGGTAGATATTTCTCTTGCTAAATATGGGAAATCTTATAAAAGGTATTTTGGAAAAGTTGTTAAAACATATTCATCCATTTTCCAATATAGGAGCAAATGAGGTGCGATCAATGCAATATATATTCTTTAAGAAACGGATGCAAAACAAGGTTAGGATATGGATGTATTGATACCGTAGATAAGAGGGTAGCTCTCATTCAGGGATGCCGTCTTACGAAAAATATTGAGGGGGCCCAAATCGGGGATCTTGCCCCGGGAAATTTTATGAGTAGTGAGTTTTAAGTTTTTTAAGCTATTTAGAGGAGCCATATGATCAACATTATAACCCTGATAACTCGATATCTGGACACTTCGGGGAAAATCGACAAGCCTGAAGATTTTTTTCCTCACACCCATAACGAATTTTTGAGGGGGCTCGGGCCTCCTAGGGCCCCATGGAGTCGGCGCCAATGCTCTCATTGATGAAAGCAAACATTCCCTACTCACAAAACATTAACAAAAATTTCCATAGGCTTGGGAAAGAGAGTTAATTTGCTATGCTCCCTTCAGCATCAATTAATTATTTTAAAATCAGTCCCCTATCTTCTCGTGGTGCACTCTCGACAGACTTTCTACTGATTCCCGCAAGTGGAAAATGAAGACAATTCATCCACTGAACACATTGTGAGACAGAGATAATTCATCCACCGATTCTTCGATACTAAAGCCTGCCTGAACCCCCCCATCGTAAGACGTAATCTCATTTAGGCCCGTCGACTCGATTAAGGCACAAAGCTTGCGCCCCGCATGCTTCCGAGATAATACCCCCATCTTTCTCTCCCACCCAAATATCGCAGCCTCCCTCCATCCTCCAGGGATACTCACTGGTGTTATTCGACCTTAAACCAGGCGTTCCCATTCCTTCCTGGAAATCTGCGTCTCCGTTTATACTACGTAGCTTTTACCCTTAGTAGTACGCCATTACAATCCGTTTAATGACCGGTTACAGTCATTTGAATTGGCGAGATTGATGGTTATTGTACCGATGATCCTTCTAGCGGCACCTTTTCAAGCGCGAAGTAGCTGCTAAACCAAAAAAACATTCCTAAAATGTATTAGGTATCACAAGAGGAAATTGGTAGGTGTATATTTGGAGCATTCGTTTCGTGGGTGAGTTTATTGTTGACGGAACGGGAGGTAGTTAGTTGACGTCTTTTGGGGCTTGAAAATCACGGCGGGAGTCTCCCCATTCTCTACTGCCATCCAAGCACCTATAAAATCGCCTCGTAACACTTTTACTGCGCAATAAAGGAGAATGGAAACTAAAATTTACTTTCGCAGTATTGAACTACAGCAGTAGCGTGTATTTCCATTTGTATCAGCATTGATCACGTCCATTGTGAAAAAAAGGTTTAATTTTAAGCAGGGGTGACAGGATCTCAAGCCATATGTGATGAGAAATTAGCTAAATTGAAAAAGATGGCATCGGTCATCAATCATTACCAATTTAACGAACACCTGGTGAGAAAATAAATTTCATTTTGAATGAGATGCCATGTTGAGCAGTATGCTGTGATAGTACTAAGCAATTTTTTCAATTATTCTTTGACGAAAGGATTTGCATACCACATATTAGTCCATGTTCCATTTAATGGCGCGAGGAAGAGTTGACTGTTAAAAACTTATCGTGTAATCGTCTAGTAATATGTTTGAATTTTCATTTACGAAATTATGATTCAGTGGGATAGAATCTACATAAATGATAAGTAACTTGAATATAATCAGACTTTAGCAGAAAAGGCAGTAAAATTCTGGATTTCAAATCTTCATCTTCATTAAGGAGCAATCATTTGATGAAG
Source organism: Ischnura elegans (assembly GCF_921293095.1). Lineage (NCBI taxonomy): Eukaryota > Metazoa > Arthropoda > Insecta > Odonata > Coenagrionidae > Ischnura > Ischnura elegans. The sequence goes on from NC_060249.1 coordinate 93,833,279, forward strand.
CAAAGCTATATTAGCTAATTTATATCTCAGAATACTGGAGTTTACACCCACGTTTGCAATATAACTCGTAAAAATTCAAATATAAACGCTTTAAGCCTGTATTACCTAGTGTGTCTTATTTGGGGCTAAATTTTCCATATCCATCCCTTTTCATAGAAATTATATTTATGTTGTTACGAAAACGAAAGAGAATCAGAATTAGCATACAGAATTTTCTGAAGAATTTCGCCTCCATTAGGGTGGATTGTCCGGGGTTAGGCGTAAACGGGGAAGGAGACGGAGACACTGGGGTGCTTAACTTAATCAAAATCACGCCACGCACTTGGATCTTAATTCCTTTAAGCTGTGCAAATCTCATCTGAATATATAATCATTAAGAGGATGAGGGGGTTGGAGAAGGTGTCAAAAGGGAAATGAGAAAGGAAAGATGCAAGATAAAAATATATAGAGAAGCAGAGGGAAAGGAAGAAGTGGAGGAAAAGGTGGTTAATGCATAGTTTTTTATCAGACTAACGGTCATACAGTTATGTAATAATCCAAAAAAGCTTCAAGAAGGAATATGCTTGTCATTAAATAAATGCTGAATCATGTTTTAGCAGCTTAGACTCCACCTACCGTATTGCAATATTTTCCGCTATAATTTGAAGTAAGTGTGTTAAGCATTTACCAATGATCATTAATCATAGTTTGTGCGGGCACCCTTATATGTTTGGTGGTGAGTTAACACTCATTTTTTATTCTCAAAATGCCCTTACGAGCCATCTCTGGCAGTTAGGTAGTATTTCTCCGCTTTGTACAAAATATGTAGAGAAGCCGAGGGAAAGAAAAAGGCGGAGAAGAAGTTAGTCAAAGTATAGCTCATGTATCAGTATAACGGTCATACAGTCATGTAATGATTCAAAATAAGCATGAAACGAATATTCTTATCATTGATTAGATGCTCAATCATGTTTGAATAGCTATATCTCCACATACCGTATTTGAATATTCTCCGTCCTTATTTGAAGCATGTTAAGTAATTACCGATAATATTTGCACGTGCTGACCACCTACTGTAATCAGTGGTGAGTTATCCCCTAATATTTTATTTTCAGATTACCATTGCAAACCACCTCATGGGTACTTGGTAGCTAGGGATTAATTCTGTGTTTTGTATATGTAAGTAAAATTATTCACATCGAGCTTTCCATACCCATAGAATGTACATATTTATTCTTTTTGTGTAAGTACTATCGTTTTCAAAAGTATGTAGACACCCACGAGCCCCACTTAACTGATGTGGTAGGGTCGGTAAAAACTTGGAAGGTTGGCACATGAGGTAGCCTGCATCCCTCACCAGTACGCCAGCAATAGCCGACGAGGACGGACGCGGGGGCGACCGGGCTAGCGAGACAGGAGTCAAACTACAGGCTCAAATGCCCTAGCGAATAGAATGCTCTGAGGAAACTCACGTCCACGCACAGGTGGGGCCGAGGGAGTTCTTTCTCGCGAGCTCCGTGGGGAGGATTTCCTCTCTTCAGATTCATATTTGGACTCACCGTGAACACGGAATGTGTATGTGGCCCCGTAGCTGAGTAGGATTAATTCACGCGCATTTGATGCACTGAAGTTATGGGAGGGATTCAAATTTGAGCCAATTGTATTTTTTTTGAAAGGTCAATTGATAACATCAACATAATAGATATAGTTTGTTCGATAAAAAAATTAACACCGAATTTTTTCAGCGACTAATTTCTTAACATAAATGACTCAATCTGCCTTAACACATTTATTTCAAAGCAAGTTTATTCAAAGAGTGGAAATAAGCAGGGAAAGTGGCATAGGTTGTACTTTATCCTTGCTGCTGTCAAATTTCCGTTGAAGAAATGGATGATATCCATTCGGCCATTAATTTATAATTATTTATTGTTGTCCGATCGGTGCGGTCTGGTCAGGTTGATTGGTCGGCTATCTCCGAGGCCCCCGAGGTTATAGGGCCCCCACAACGCTCGCGTCTATCTCGAAGTGTATATGAAAGGTGTAATAAAAAAACTCAGATTACTTGAACCAAATTATTTTTCACAATTATAAAATTCTAAGCTCTGATTATTTGATTTATTTACAGCTTAATCAGCATACAAAGTTTGCAAAAAAATTAATGAAATAAAGGTTTTAGACGGTAAAAGAGAACCTAGAAGAGAAAAGAGAATCCCGGTCAAGGCGAATGATTTTTTCCCTGTGGATTTTTCGCACAATTGTGCATTGCGGGTGACTCCCGTAAAGTTATCACCGTGGCTAGTCCCGGTATACTTAAATTCGAAAAGAGAACCTTATGATTTTTGAAAGGGTTATTCGAAAGTTATTTTGTAGGGTGCTTAGATTTCAGTGCGGTTTTAAGGTACAAATATACTAAATAGATAATAGAACCATTACACCTATCTAAATTTTTAACCTATGTAATTTTCATTTTTCTTAGTATTTTTATTTACGAAATTTCTTCCTTTAATTAACTTTAATCTACATTTTAAGAGCCAGAATAGCGTCAAAATCCATTTCTGGGCATGCGATTTCCCAAAATTTTCCCAAGGGCCCCAGCCAAGGTCACACAATCACCCCAGGCCGCCCCTTCGTACGTTTTTCGCACTTCGCACTGGTTGGACTGATGGAAAACGTCATATGAATTTTTCCGTCCTCATGATTCGGAGGGAAGCTAAGGATCATATTTCTGACTACCTACTATTTTTATGAAACAGAAATTAAAGGAATAACACCGAAGTCAAAACACACAGTAAAAGATCCAAACAACCTAGAATCAGCCCCACACTTGAAAATTTTACCAGTGGTGGAACCACACAAAACTAAAATTAGCGAGTATTAAGAAAGTATATGAGAATGAGAGATTCGAAAATTCGAAAGACCCAATTTTCGGACCAAACATACCTGATAGACCTCATTTTATGACGAAGGAGGATTTAAGTGATCTATTGCGCAATTTAAATTTGTCTAAAAAGCAGAGTGAAGTCTTAAAATCACAGTTGAAGGGTTGGATTTTGCTTAATCGAAATACAAAAAAATCACAACTGTACATTCTCATGAAAACAATCTTAATTTTTGTAATGATATTCTCTCTGTTATGGGTACTCTTAGTTTTGAATACAACACAGATGAATAGGTTCATTGATTCCTTTAACGTCAGTTTAAAGGCTGTTTTCAAAGATAATGGAATTGAACTCCCCTCGAAAGCAGAAGCTCATGGAACTGACATGAAAGATCCTTACCAGAATATGCAGTAAATTTTTCTCTTCGCAAAATTTGTGGAAAATTAAAAGTAGTTGCATTTATACTAGGCATACAGTTGACCAACACGAAATATAACTGCTTCTTCTGCGATTGGGATAGCAGAGACAGAAATAATCATTACTTGAGAAAAGATTGGTTATAGCGTAATCACTCGTTCCTGGATTCCAAAATGTCCCTTTCAACTTTTTTACGATCCTAAAAATATTATTTTGCCACCTCTAAGTATTAAATTAGGGGTTTTTAAAAATTGTGTAAAATATATGTGCAAAAATGGTACAGTTTTTACTTATTTGAAACAAATGTCCTAAAAATCATTGAAAACAGATAATAGAAGGATTTTTTATTGGACCACAGATTTTTTTAGGAAGCGCTGTAGAATTCGGAATTTTGACAGCCAGAGTTCAACAAAAAAAGCGCGTGGAAGGCATTCAAAAATGCATTTGAAGGTTTTCTAGAAAAGAGAATGGCAAAATATCTTCACGATCTGGTGGTTAATGTAATTAAATTGCAGAAAAAATGGATGCTCTATGTATTCAAAACAAATCACTTCATCGACTTAAATCGACATCGACAAATCACATATGGACTTTTTTCCTACAAACCTTGACGCCATTAGTGATCAACACGATAGGTGTTGATCACTAATGGCGTCAAGGATATTTTACTGATGCACGAACGGCATCAAGAAAGGTTCAGCAACATGTTATCAGAAGAGTGGTGGACACTGAAAAGGGATTCGTCAGAAGCTAAATATGCGAGAAAATTCCGAGTATGTACCATTTTTTCCCATTATTTTAACTAAAAATGTATTTAGTTAAATTCCTTTGAATCCGATTGTCCTAAAAAAACTTAACGTGATAGAAAACATCTGGGCCCTGAATCGGAATCAGCCCGAAAAATACCAAAGGATCACTCAAAAACATGGCTAGAACAGATATAATTATTTTTTGGTTGATCAGTGTTATCGATTGAGTTGCAAACATCATGCTCTAGGGATATTATTCTGATTTCAACAACGAGTGTATCTATTTATTGAGTATTGTCCATCATATGAGTAGAGATATTTATCAATGAAAATTTGACAGTAGCAAGGATAAAATACAACCTCTGCCACTTTCCCTGCTTATTTCCACTTTTTGAATAAACTTGCTTTGAAATAAATGTGTTAAGGCAGATTGAGTCATTTAAGTTAAAAAATTAGTCGCTGAAAAAATTCGGTGTTAATTTTTTTATCGAACAAACTATATCTATTATGTTGATGTTATCAATTGACCTTTCAAAAAAAATACAATTGGCTCAAATTCGAATCCCTCCCATAACTTCAGTGCATCAAATGCGCGTGAATTAATCCTACTCAGCTACGGGGCCACATACACATTCCGTGTTCACGGTGAGTCCAAATATGAATCTGAAGAGAGGAAATCCTCCCCACGGAGCTCGCGAGAAAGAACTCCCTCGGCCCCACCTGTGCGTGGACGTGAGTTTCCTCAGAGCATTCTATTCGCTAGGGCATTTGAGCCTGTAGTTTGACTCCTGTCTCGCTAGCCCGGTCGCCCCCGCGTCCGTCCTCGTCGGCTATTGCTGGCGTACTGGTGAGGGATGCAGGCTACCTCATGTGCCAACCTTCCAAGTTTTTACCGACCCTACCACATCAGTTAAGTGGAACTCGTGGGTGTCTACATACTTTTGAAAACGATAGTACCTCATTCTACAAGTTTTCAATCCAAAGATTTGTTGGGAGGGCCGAGGTTCCTTGGGATTAAGCGCGGACATTAGCATTTTAGACCCCCCACCCTTTACTCGCCATTAGCTTTTACTGTGGAATTTTTCGGGCAATTCGGACGATTTGGCGCGCGTGAACAGACTTCATCCCCTTAATACTCAGAAAGCGGCTGCTAAGTAGGATGGCAGGGGCCCAGTCAAACGGAGTGCACACGACTGCGAGATAACTGCCAGGCGATTTATGGTTGGTGAAGTTGACTGTCTTTCGCATTCGCGTTGAGTTGTGGAGATAAGGCAATTTACCATTCACTGCCCGAGTCACAAGGGAGTCGACGTTTAGACAGCGAAGTCTTCGCTTCTTCTTCCCTTCTATTTGGGCATATTTCATAGAAAGTAGCGGTGAAAATCTCGATATAAGTTTCGCGAATTACGCAAACCGCCGAATATAATACGGGTATAGCTTGCTTTAAATTTTTTTCCAAGGATTGTGGATTTGAAACGTTATGAGAATGTATTTTGAGCACCTTACTTTTCAGCGATATCCATGTCTAGCTACGAAATTCGCCAAACCCTTCCTCCGAGTTAGACATTAGTTTCTGCTACTATCCCTGCAACTTTCGGCCGAGCTGCAGTTGACATTTTTGCCTTTTATTTCTTGCTTTCTTTCACTAAAGTTTAGAACAACTCCTATCAGAAGATAAGTCGGTATTTCGATTACATTTTCTTTTTATGTGTCATTTTAGCCGGGAAATTCCCGCAAGATCATCCGCGAAGTGTACGACAAACCATCTGGTCATGACCCGTCGCCACTCCTGGCTGGATTTAACAAGCAGTAGTGGCTGCTAGTCACCGAAAAAGCATTTGACCTTTCAATGGCTTCCAGATAAGAGGATGTTTCATATCGGCAAGTCTCCTAGCTCCTCCAATTCGGGAGAATCCCTAGTGAGTGTAACGATACGAATCACTAAGTTACCGCTTCCGCATTGCAGCTCAACTCCCGCAAGTTGGTGAGTAAAGCATTTTTTTCAAAATTATTACAAATTTAAAATGTAAAATATGCATTTGAGATGCTGTATTGTCCCGATTACGTTAGAGAGACATTTAAAATTTTCAAGGGGTCATCATTTAAAGTAAAGAATCCTATTATTTATTAGGCATGGCTGTTCACTCGATTATCTTATCAAATTTTCTATCGTGTCAACATGTTATTTCTTGTTTATTCATCATATTAACTTTGTGCGCTTCCTTAAATTTTGGGAAATGTATGGTACTTCTTCAAATTGAATTCAGATTTGGTTGAATAGTTATACATTTTTCTTTTACACCCTTAACACATTGATAAATTAATCAGGTCATCATCGAAAAATGAATGAAAGAAGAGGATGAAGTGACTAAAATAAATCAGGGAATAACCTTTGCCTTTGAAATTTCAATTATGTATTACCATTTTCATTTTTTTGCCCTTGTTGTCTCCATTCCCTTCCTTTACGCTAGTGGCTTAGTCTCTGTTGTATTCCATCTGGGGATTGCGATTTATTGCGTAGCTATTTTGAGAATTCGGAATGATGAAATCGGTTGTGTTCGTTTGAGTTAGCGCATGAGAGCGTATATTTGTCAATATTGATTTTTGATGCTTCAGCCATGACATCGGGGTTAAAGAGTTCACAAAAATAGTTTGAGACGCCTCACAATGTTGCTATTTATCTACTGTTACCAGTAAATCTAGTGATAGAAATGTCGATTTCGATTAAAATCGGAAATAAGATTGAATTAGCTAAGGGCGAGGAAAAAAATACCTAGCCATGATATTCGAGTTTCGATCTAAACTCGATTTTGGATCTTGATCACTTCGTTTGATCTCAGTATTGTCACTACAACCTGCCTATGTTAACGTCATCCGTCCCACGTGAAAGATTTTTCTCAAAGGTTGATAAAATTGGAAAGGCACGCCCTAAGCCATCAAGAAAGCATCTCATTCAGTTGATTTTTCTTAAAAAATTACGGGAAGCCAAATAGATCAAAGGGGTGATCCCAAAACTTAAATGTGCATACATTTGTAAATATTTATTACAAATAATGTTAGCATCTATTCTAATTATATTTTTTTCTACACCTCAAAAGTGTACTTTGAGTATTTTTATAACGAATAATAAAATGTTTTCGTACAACCTTAAGAAAACCGATGATTTTTCGATTAATTGATATTTTAGTTCAAATTTCGACTGTTGTTGAAAATTTGATCTTTTAACTTTGATTATCAAAATGCAAATCGATTACTCAAAAAACCGATTCCGACCTACGTTTTTCCATCTCCAATGTAAATCGTAGTCTTAACCCTTTAATATCGCCCCTAAAAAATAACAAGTACTTTTCCTAGAAGTATTCACCACAAGTCGCCGAAGTCTTCGTGTTGCGCAACTGGCTTTGAGTCCCGCCATCCGTGCGCCTTACATTTGTCCCTAATCCTTCGTCGCAGCCGGTGTGATTTCTTTTTCTTTCTCCACGGAAGCATTCGTGGAAGTGAGGGGAAGGCGTGGAATAATACTAACGAAAGAGAAGTGCGCGTGGCGAATAGCCTTGGCGGAAGCTATTGCCCAGTTGAATGGCGTCGTTACGTCCGACACGAACTGGATTTTGTCTTCCCTCGATGGCTGGGTGTGGACGGCGTGCGAGAGAGAGAGAGAGAGAGAGAGAGAGAGAGAGAGAGAGAAGGAGGCGATGCGAAAGGCCGAGGTTCTTAATGAAGTTGGCCAAGTCCCTTCAGGGATGGTCCCCTCTCAGGTGGCGACTGCCAAAACGAACCAAACCTCTTTCTATCTCTCTCTCCTCGACGAAATTGAGTCCCTTTAGGGGGGAGACAGCTGTTGCCGGAGTAGAGGTTTGCCAGGCACGGTTTATGTGGGTGCGCTAAAACGGTCCTTTCCTTCTCCGACCTTCTGTGCTTTTGTTTGTGCCGCGTGCGGCCTGTAGGTGAGGCATATTTCCGTTGAGTTAAATGGATTCTTTTCGTTCCTTCCACCAGTCCACTTGAATTACGTATAGGTTTCATATGTTTCGGCTTTTAACATCTAGATCAGAGTTGGGCAAATTGTGGCCCGCCACAGAGTTTGTGATGGCCCGGCAGAATTAAAAAAAAAAAGTGATAGGGTACACTTGTCTCATTAAATTGATTATATAGTTAAATATGCTAGCAGCTAGAAATCTAACTAATATAAAGTTACCCAAATTAGTAAGTCGAATGGAACTACCACAATTGTTTAATTTTAATTATACAAATTATATTTTTTTCTGAAATTAAATATAATGTTAACTGATTAATACAATCATTGTAAACGGTGCGACCCTCTGATAATCTTCGCTCATACAAAAAGGCCCTCGAGCCCAAACAATAGGGTAGTTTCCTTCATCAAAGAAAACGAAAGGCATTGATTGCGATTCGTTACCCACCATTAGTGCATTCATAATATACAAATTATTTGGTTTCAGAAATGCCGGTTTAGACGAATGGCAATGGTCAATTTTAACCTCATATGAAAAAGGCCAGATTGGCGCCCACTCGATGCCACTCCACGTGACGTCACAGGGACCTAGTTTCTATGCGAGTAGATAGGAGTTTTACATCGTCTGAGATTACCAATGCATGCATGAGGCACAGAACTCAGGGAAACATGTCTTAATAATCACCTATTAAAACTGGCTAAGGTCGGAGAGTTTTCTTCGTTTGATAAGGTATTAATAATCCATATTTAAGCCAAGCGCTACCTGCTAGCTGGGTACTCTGCTACCTGCCAGCATCCTGCGTCGTATCAGCGCTCAAAGCCTCGCCCCAAGGCCACCTCACTTGCGGCAGCGGGAACCAGAACGACGTCACACGGAGTTTTCCCAGCATTCATACTTAGCCGTAGCGTTTTCGCGCACTTGAAAATTTTCGCGAAAAATAGATATCGTCATTTAAAAATCTAAAAGAGTGAAATACGTACCCATGGAGTAATAATCTTTCGATTGAGGTAATAAAAAAATAATAAGAAACCACCCTAATGCCTACCCCTGCTCTTGATAAATGGGGGAAGTTAAATTTGTGGGAGGGGTAAAATAAAGAAACGGAGTGGAAAGTGAGCATGTAGAACACAATTACTATATACGATTCACCTGAGTTGACCGCAAAGCATGTGGTCACCCATCTTACATTTTAAAGGTTATAACATAAATATTATGTACAGGATTCTTCACTCCCGCGACTCAATTGATTACCACCGGTCGCCGTAAATAGTGGCGCAACCGTCGATAGGATACTTGTTAATATACTTATTAGCCCGCAAGAGATACACTACGCGGTGAATTTAATCATTAAATCATTGCTAATTTAATTATTTGTTTAATCACGTCAATTATCTACGAGCTTAATTTTCAGAAATAAAACGATTAAATTCGCCGTGTAGTGTATCTCCAGCGGGCTAATACGTATATTGATAAGTATCCTAGCGACTGCAGCGCCACTATGCACGGCGACCGGCGAGAATCAATGGGGTCGCCCGCGAGGAGAATAGTGGGGCCTCCTGTAGTAATATCAGCAGTATGGGGTTTACATAAATCGCCCGTGTCGTTGCTGATTGGCAGAGCTATCCAAAATTCACGGAATATTGGTGTTGGATTGTAGTTGGATGGTGTTGGATATGTGTATTGGAATTATAGGTGTTAAAATAATCAATGTTTATAGTTTTTTACCGAAATTTTTATTTCGATGATGTTATCTATCAAATCCAAAACTTTTCAATGCTACTCCTCACGATTTCAAACGCTATATATATTAATAATTGAAAATAAATCAATGCTTGCATTCTTCGAATGTTGGCGTATTGAGTATCTTCATGAACTTGTATTTGCTCTATTTGATTTCAAAATAAGATCTACTAAATTAAAAATTCACAAGTTGTGGGTCAGCTAAAGGATGACTACAAGTAATAATGTTGGTACATGTAGTCGTGGCATGTCATCTAGGAGATGTTTTGGCTTTTAGGTGATCGCATTATGTATTGTATTAATCGTTGATTATATTGTCAGCTAGAGTAGTACAGTAGTATTAAAATTGCATGAAATCTTTTACCACTGTACTACTCTAGTTGACAATGTAATCAAGGATTTATTCAAGCTGAAAAGCAAGTGCTAGAATATATTTTATCATTTGAAAAATCTTTTCTTCTTCATTTTACCATTTTCTAGTATTGTGAAGTTCTGAAAATGTGGAAATTGTAGCCTGAAATGCATCGATTTGAAATAGTGCCATCATTTTGTGAGTAATGCAGCCATTTAAATATTCTATTAGTTTAAAATGATTGTTTGGGTATGGTTTGTTGTTAATGCTATATATATTATTGCGAAAACTCTCTATTTTAAAAATATAATAGTGTTTTTGAGTACGCACATACATTTTCCTTTTCAAATATGCGATCTTCGATTAGCTGGTTATCCGTGCGATGTGGGAGAAAAATACCAAATTGATAGAAAGTTATGTGACAGGGAGAGAAGAACATCGAATTGTTCCTTAATTTTGAATGGGTGATGTGAAAATCGTTTGGGATTTGATTCATCGGACTTTCAATCAGTCAAAATTTTCGCTCCTCGCAGCTCATTTTCGGGAATAGCCCTAAGCCGTAGAGGAGTTCTCTTATTTTCCTCTCTACCGCGACCGAAGCCGTGGAATCTCCATTCATTCTTCTCTCATTATTCCCCTCCAGAATTCACTCCCATTTTCCTTATCCGCAGCTGTCCACCTCTATAACCTGATTATCCCTAGTCACTTCACGCAGCGATTGTGAGACGAAAATTAAGTTGACGGAGCGAAAGGAATTTCCGCCAAGCTTCCATCGTGATGATCTTCCTCTCCACTCTTCTGCATTTTGTATCTTCTCTTTTCCTCCAAAAAGTCCCCCATTTCGAAAGGTCCCCGTTGTGGCTTCGTAATCTATTCATCCTTTCAAAATTTGCGATTAATTTCGGCTCCCGAATTCCAACTTTTATCCATCCTGCTAGCGGTTACATCTCAATTCCTTCGATGACTGCCACGACGCGGCTGAATTTCTCCCTTCAGTCCTGTGTTCTCTATCTCTCGGTTTACTTTCCTTCAAGAACAAATTGTCGACCTGATACTTCCTCATGGTTCATTCCTTTTCGCGTGATCTATTTTTCATCCAAATTTTCAGCATTCTTTCATAGAAACGAGTGAATTCGCCCCGGGCACGACAACAATGCCGTAATGAATGATGTGTATGATATAGTTTTTCTTGAGGGCTTAAAGCAAAGAAGAAAAGCATACGCATTTAGCCATTTTGTTTCGAAAACTATACTGTTATCCTTTAGCATCTTTCACACTATTCGAGATGTCTTGAACAAGGAACATGGTACATGTCGCTTGAATGTTAAAATGAAATTCGAAACAATTCGAGACGGTCTTAGAAGAGTGATCGTTCAGCATATCTTGAATCGAGTCGAACGGCATGTCACATAGTTGTAGAAAGCTTGGGTTGACTTGAATAACGATAGTCACCCGAACCCAGTTTCATGTCTCTGAAGCAAATGAAAATGAAGAGAAAAAGTATCATATTAATAGCTCATGTTTTTTCTTCCCATAAAGATATTGTAATGCCGTCAACAGATACTTACTCCCCTAGAATTTCTCGTCTCCCATATGATCTCTCTACCGAGACTTCGCTCATGTTGTCCAACGAAATCATCTCCACATTCTACTCTACCAATCATTCTAGCACTACCTCCGCCTACACATTACATCTTCAGACTCCTCATTCTGGCTTTGGCAGCAATCATAACAAGACACTCTTTAAAGCCTTAGTGACTGCACTCATGCAGTCAAGCAGTTAGAAAGGCCAAATTATGAACGGAGGGTCAGTCGGGGTATAGTGTCCACGGTAGGACCAATATTGCTGAGCGAGGCCCCAGGTCAAAGAATGTAGAAGCTAATGTATGACATTGATTTTCCCATCAAACTGCAGTTAATTTAATATTTCATTATGCAGTAATATTTTATAGCACATAGTTTTAAAGAATATGCGATGACCCAAAGACGCTGCTATAAATTTGTAGTTGATGAAGCTTCTATAATCATGTGATATTCTAGTCCAAAAGAAAGGGAACCTGCTATTTTTTACACCAGTCATAACTCTCATGGAAAGGGGTACCCAAATTTATTCATATCGTTTCGATTTTTGAGGAAGTATTTAGGACGAGTAACGGAATGTAGTAAAAATCACGATTTGGAGCTCCGAAAGACCCTTGTAAATCTCGGAGATGTATATTGTGTGATATAATTGTAGAATGTATGGAACATGAAATTTGCTGCAGTTTGATACCAAAAGTAACGTCGTATTCGATTAACTTCTGAAGTTATAAATTTGAAACACCACATAATTTATAGCAAAAATTTACATTTCTTCTCTTTTACCATTTTTAAAGCTAAATATTGGCTAATTGGCTAGTCTTACAACTAATGTATGACAACTATATTTGTGGAAAAATTATTTACCTAAGGGGACCGTCGTACGTGAACGAAACTATTTGGTTTGATAGTTTACTTAATATGGGTAAAAATAGTATTATTAAAATTATATAAAATGAATAAAATAATTATTTTGTTAAATAGAAAGTGATTATTAGGTTTAATTTAAAGGGCTCCTCTTTGTCTCTTTAAATCCTTCCAAAGAATTTACGTCTAAGGAATTATTTGTCTGAAAAGAGATTAGTAAATCAAGAATCTGCTGCCAGCTTTGTAAAACTTTGTGAGAAATTTTAATAGACAAAGTGTTTGGACTTTTGAGTTCCTGATTCCTTACTCAGGCGAGAACTAGTTTATGAAGTTAGATCTAGTGGAGAATCCTGTTCACATTTAAAATTGGCACAAAATGTTCATACGTTAGGGGTTAGGTGGAAGTGGGGACTTATTAGTCTCAACCTCAACCGAATGAAGGCAAGTATTGTTATTATACCTGATAACTGAATGTTTTGCGTATATTTCTTGCGTGCCGCTAGAGTTTTCACAAATTTTAAAATATAAAATTAAAAAAATTAAGTTTAATATGGTAGAAAGTAAAGTAAGTGGGTAAGATTCTTTTTCCTACTCTCTTTGCCTTCAAGCACTTATTTCATTTGGCACTTTCTAGACTTGCATCTCTGGCATTCCTCTCAGTACCACCGTTTGTTTAGTACCCTTCCAAAATTTCCCTATACCTTTTAGTTTTACATCCTCTTCCTCTCTGTGCCTTGAATTTCTCTATTTTCCCATTCTTCCGTCCTTCTTTGCTTGTTATTCTGTGTGCGCATGTGTCTCTCCCTCCGTCTTGCTCTGTGATCTTCGGGAGTGGCTTCTTGTAATCCTGTATGTTCACCGCATTCTATCTCTTTGCGGGTTTCCTTGCGCTATTCTACAGGCGTGCGTCTCCGGTGCAGGCGAAGGATGACACAGCCATGGCACGTGTATTGTATATGGCGGCGACGCGTCGTGTAATTCGGGTAAAAGGGGGTTGTGGAATAAGATCCCCTGAGACAGGAAGCGAGGTACGAGAGAGGAGGGGTTGCGGACTGTATTCGTGGATTGTGCATGACGCTGATGCATTTCTGGCGCGGGGTGAGTGGAAATTTGATGATTAGGGTGAGATGTGAGGAGTAAGGGCTGCGTCAGAGGTTGTAGATGATGATGAAATTGCGATGCGTCGTGGGGCGGGGCAAATACGGTTATAGCGGGCAAGGATATGAATTATTGATCGTGAAGTTATGATCACTTATCTTTATTTGTATTCATTTTCTTACCTTCATGCGTCACCGCAAACTTTAGAAAAATATAAAAACAAGATTTTTAAATAACTAACTTTTTCCATACAATCTGTTGTGCACAAAAAAGTAAAAAAAATAAGCTTTGTATCTTTCGTAAAGTGTGGGTGCTGAAATGGTTCATTAGTTGATAATCTATGACGTTTGGCAGGCAATGTTAATATCCAAGTCTAATATGCTCCAACGCTTTATTTATTACTTTATAGCGCATTTTTTACTGTATTAAAAATGCCATTTAATTTAATTTTTTCATTTTCTAATTTTTTACTAATAATTAAATGCAAAATTTAAAAAATCAAAATTTGAAAAAAAACAATATCAGAATGGAATGGACAAGAGCTCGTTTCCTCCGACAAATTTTATTGTCCAGTGCTGTAGGAGAGACTAAATCCATACATTTGAGGGGATTCAAAACTATTTTTCCACATGAAAATTTAGTTAATCTATTACAGTTCTATGGAAAAAAAATTTCAAATGTCTGATTATTAAATGTCGTGTTGCCATCAGAAGCAAGCAAGTTTGGAGAATTTCAAGGCTATCCGACGTTGGCAAGTGGGTCAAAAATCAATCTCAATGTTCCTGCGATGAAAAAGATCGAAGCAAGTTAAGAAAAGGTGTGTGATTAAAACATTGCCGCTTCCTCCTTCACTGTGTCTACGCGGACCTTGATTTTAATTGCTTGATTTTTATTAGTTTAGGCGTAGAGTTGAAATTTCTTAATCCAGAGAAAATATTCAGTAACACAATATCAGTGGTTTCAATTTTAAATGAAAGCCCTGTCTAAGGTAAGGATTCAGGGTAATTGTTGTTTTTACTGGGGTAAGAGAGCCTTCATTTTCCAGAAGCCGTTGACGCTGTTAAATCGATATCAATTACTCATGACAAGTGGCGAACTCTTCTTTCCGCCTCTTAACCCTTAGTCTCAATAATGCATGAACATATGGGGTGTCCAAAATCACTATTGACTATAAATATCATCTATATTATTTATTCTGTTGTTATTTAACAAGTTAAAATTGTAAACAATTGGGAAACAGCCCGATGATGATCTTTGATTTATAATGAAAATTTAATGATTTTACTCAGGGATACTACGGTCGACGAATAATACGAGTATGTTACTTGTTTGAATCTGCTAAAAATTTAATCAAAATTCACTAACTCATTATTAATTTTGTGGTTTTCCATTATAAGTTTTCTTGGATCTTACACTATCACTTATAAAATTACTTATAATTGAAAAAAATTGGTATAAATAATAGTTTAAGGTCCAAGAAAACGGAAAAATTAATCATACTAGATTTATCAAAAGCAATAAATTTTAAAACAATTGAACCTAATCTATTGATATAAAATATTGCTGCTGCTACAAGTATATATTTTGCCACAAGCATATATTTCAGGAAATACATTTAAGTAAGTGGGTATTTAGTGTTAATATAGATCTCTGCTTGCGAAATTGAAATATTTAGCTTTAAACTATCGATTTAAAGCTATCAATGTAGCTAAAATTAAAGCCATCCCTTAAACGGAATTGATAAAAGGTTGTTTGGTTAATGATAATGATTCATTTATTAAAGGAAAAAAAGGTTGCATCCTCATTTTGTTTTATCGTACTAATGAATATTAAAAATAATCCTAACTCTTGCGATGGTAATGATATGGTATTTATAATTTTGATATACTTTTTAATACTTTTAATTTGACCATATTAATGGAATTGCAGGCTAAGGATCGTGAAGGTAATTGTAATATACATTATTTAACTATTTTATAGCGTAAATTAGCACTCCATGTCTACTCTGTCCTCATTCATTTTCAATTCTTTCATAAACAAATATATATCCACAATCATATCCTACGATAATTACACATACAGGTCATTCGATGATCAGGCATTATATAACTACAGTAACGAATAGAGCAACATAGTTATTCTCTTCCTGGACCATCGCATATCAGTAATACTAGCTATACACGTTGTGCTGCAATGGATACATGAACGTGTGAATTGAAATTTAATCCTTATTTTATTTATGTTTTTACTGTCCCAGTTAATTTGGCACTCCACACCTGAAATAAGTGCTTATTAAAAATATGTGTAAGCTGTAATATGCGCCTATTATCCATTTGCAAGCTCTCCGATGAGCAGCCTTATATTTACAGTTACTTTAAAATGATATACTTTATTTATCGACAACTTTCGTGGCGAAATATACTATTCCTATCTAATGCGATATTAATCATTCAATTCCTATGCTTTATAATTGATGATCATCATCATGGATTGTTTAATCATGATCATTAATGATCATCGTCTCAAAAATACTTTTAACCATCGAAAATCTCTCTAATATTTGCAATCTTTCACACACTTCCTACGGTCAAAATTGGGTCACATACATATCTCTTCATAGACCAATGCATATTAGATATGTTCAGCGTTCCTCATACAGCTGCTATGAATAATTGGACATGTGCGATATTGACTGAAATTTCATCATAATTAAATTAGTTCAAAATTTCTTGCGTAATTTATTCCTCCAGATCTAAAATTAATTTTGATATCCTATATATAATAACCCCTCGTGAGAATTTTATTGCATGCCATCCGGTGGTCGTGAATTTATTTACAGTATGGATAGAGAAATATATTTATTGATAATTTGAACGAATTATACAATACCTGAATAATAAGATATTATTCACTCAACTCGTAAGGTTCCATATTTTATATTTGATTGCGCCGTAGTTTTTATTCGATTTGGCGGTTCGTATATGATGTGGTTTTAGGCCTGTCGTAAGTTTTTTTTAAACATATCCTTCCGAATGTTTGCAACAGTTCACTCATTTCCCACGACCAGAAGTGGGTCGCGCATTCACTTCCCTTCCTGGACCAATGCATACATGTTAGCAATGCCTAGTGATCCAAACTGTGCTGCAATGGATGCCAGGGCGTGTTGACTCGGGGTGGGTACTTGGCGCGTGGAGGTTATTATTGGGAATTCGGGTCGGGATATGCATGGCGGCTGGAAGGTGTTGAAATCATGCTGGCTCTGTGAATGGTGGTGCTGCAAGGCCCGACCGCATCGTCGGGTCGCGGTCGGAATGCGTTGTGTGGACTGGGCCGAGGACACGGAAGTTATCCACTAAGGGGGCGAGAGGACATTGGCGGGATGATAGCGACCGAATGGACACGGGAGAGGCGGGTCCACGTTCCGTTTTCGAAAAGAAAAAAATATCGGAAGCGATTTGAATCGGTTGTGTGGCGTTGATGTTCGTCTGGAGGACATGGAATACGTCTGGTTATGAAATACTCCCTATTTGAGTTGTGCCTTTATATCTATCCATATAAAATGAAGGGAGAAATTCATTTTACGTAGCTGCGTCACGTGACATCAGATGAAAAAATAATGTTACATAAATAATTATTTTAAAAAGTTAGAAATAAATGTATCTGATTACACTGGGGAATAATTTTTAATTATTTTCTGTTGACTTCAATTTTTGAGCTGTTTCAGGGTAAAATAAGTATGCTGATTTCAAAATTGTAGCAAGTTTTTTTTTCACTATTTCTTGCGTAATTGTGATCAATAATGTTCCGGGGAGCGAACAATATAGCCATGCACGTTACGGAGAATACAGCTCCAGCTACCTTACGAATGGCTTTTTCTCAGAAATCGTAAATCTTAGAGAAAAAAGTAAAATGACTACTTTGCACATAACTTCCTGTTCTACAATTTTTGTCCAGCAATTTTTATCATAAAACTAACTGTTTGTCCAAAAAATAAACATTTGTGTGACCTTTGACCTTGGATAAACTTTTTTGCACTCACAAGGGATGGGAACTTTTCAGGATTTCATAAGAGTGGTATTCCTAACGACAATGTTAATTTCCAATTTTTTGGGAAAGCATGCCAGCGTCAATATCTACTTTGAGCGGGCTAATAAAATATTAATTGATTACATGGTGCAACCCAATCTGCAGCTGGAATGAATTTCTTGGAAAATAACACAATTTTTCTTTTACCATGTATGTACAGCATTTGCACTACGCGGGACGTGAAGTGATCAATTTTACGGATTTTACGTTCTATATTTGTTTTCATACGTCTGAATAATGGAATGTGCCAATGTTAGCACGTTTATAAGCAGTTATACAATGGTACATATTTGAGGTAATAAATTATTAACATCATCAGGTTTAAGATATGAAGTGTAGCGCTATACGGAGCAGATACGTGGACACTTAGGAAGGAGGACGAGAGAAGACTGGAGGAGTTCGAGATGTAGGTGTGGATAAGATTGGAGAAGGTGAATTGGGCGGAGAGGAGGAGGAACGACTAAGCACTGGACATGGCTGGTGAGGAGAGGAAGCTTCTAGATGAGATACGGAGGAGACAGAAGGTATGGATATAGCGGGTACTTAGCGGGGAGGGGATGTTGAAAAGTGTTAGAGGGTAGAATGTTGGGTAAACGAGGGAGAGAATGGAAGATAACAGGTCTTTTGGTTAGAATGAAAGGGAGTACGCCTTATTGTGAATTGAAGAGGGAAGTGAATGATGGAAGGGAAGGCTGCCAGAATGCTTCTTGAGTACTCCATGGAAATCTACCTTAATCGTTTGAATGCTTTAATAATAATAATAATCAGGTTTATGGTCTCGTTAAGTTTACATCATTTTTCAAACAAGAGTCAGATGCTTTGTGATTAGTTCCTCTTTCTAGCACATAACTTGAAAATTGATGGTGATTTTCTAATTTTCATTCGATTTCAAGAACATATTCCACTCCTGTAATGAAATGCTAATTCTTTCTTATGAAAATAATTTTTCTGCAACTAATTCAACACTAAAAAAAACTCTTCTCGTGATACCGCGCGGGTAAGATTATATGAGAGCGCCGACGTTTCGAGTACCGAGTATCCACGAGAATGGGTAGCGAGTCGGTACCCGAAACGTACCCGAGAGTTTTTACATGTTGTTCGCCGGAAAAGTGTAAAATCTTACATAATTCAACTCTCTTGATCTTTCAAAAACGAAGATTTGAGCTAGGTCTACGAGCGGTGCTCGAGGCGAGGTTTTTTTTCGATGTCTCAGCTTAGCGTACAAGTAGCGAGATTGATCCGAAAAAGTACATCGCATTAAAAAGTACATGTCAATAAATTCGTCTTCGTTCTAAGCTTTGAGGCATTCATTTCAAAGTGAATATATCATCACCTGTATTGCTCAATCCTGTTTGCGATTGGCGGTGCATTTATTATTTTCTTTAATGTTATCACTGAAGTGAAGTGGTTTTGGATACCATGAATAATATATGTGTGGACTCCAGATATGGAGGTGGAAACGGAAGGAAATTCCTGGTGGGAGCCGTAGTCAAGGAAGTGACGGAATTCAGCCCCGGGGGAGTTTTGCCTCTGATGTAATCAAAATTTCAAATTCAGTCTAAGCCGGGTGAGGGAGCAAACAGGGCTGGCAGGTAGGTATGCAGCCCTCCGTTTCCAACCCCATCGCCACACGAAAGCGAGTTGTATAAAATATAGAACCACATTTGGGTTGCAAAGGGCATGGAAAGGGCGTGCATAAGGTATGCTATGCAATATAGGGGCGACAGTAAAAATATTTTTAAGAAATAAATAGTTCGACGTTTACGAAGATGGAGCGTATAGTACCAAAATAACCAATATTTTACCTTTTTTCAGGATTAAATGACTTCTTAACCCATTTCCGCCCACCTGCACCGTAGCCATATTGCTACATAGAATAAAGTAAAAGCACTCAGTACTTTTTACACAATTTTTATTTTTCCAAACGGTGTCGACGTGTTCTAGCCTGTCTAGGAATTATAGCTTGGAAATGACGTAGAACACGTCGAAACCGGTTGCAAAATATTAAAATTGTGCGGAAAGTACAACGTGCTTTTACTTAATTCTATCATGCATAACTTCCGCAGAGATAATTCACCCACTATCAACTCATATGGCTACACCCTACCATTCTGAATACGTGGGGTTCTTGATGAATAATCGCGGGCCACTTTGTTTTCAAATTGTTAAAAATATGCTACTAAATGTTTTATTAACCTAATACGTCAATTAGTTTATTTTTGAACCTAGTGGATACAATCCCTCTTTCTTATAGAGATGGGTGAAAATCGGAATTTCAATATGTTCACTGTTTGTAAATAAGAAGTAAGTGCAACTAGCATAAGTAAAACAAGTAAGAAGTACAACAACATAAGTTAAAATGTAAGGACATCGAAAAGATGGTTTTTACTTTCCTTCGTCCAAAACTATACTTTGTCTGAATATTGATTCCTTTTTTATGCTGGTAGAAAATGGATCCCATAGTATTATGACAAGTTAACGCCTAGTGTAGCCTTGTCGCTAGCGATGGAATCGAAACTAAACTTAACCCTTAACCGGTGACGTGCGGTCTGAGAGACCGCTGCGTTTCTAAAATTATGAATATTTTCAAAATTAAGATTTCAAAATATCTATAATTATCGTTAGCTTCATATTTTTGCATAAAAAGGACATCTCACTCTTAAAATTTAACGTTCCTTTTATTAATTTCTGTAAATTTGCATTGAACTCGATTAGCGGTCTGTGAGACCGCACGTCACTTACTAAGAATGCATCAAGAAAAGGAATAAGAGGGATAAATTTCATGGCTACTTGCTACTTAGCCTTCCAACTTTAACATTTAAGGCCTTTTTTGAATCTGGCGAAACATTGAAACATAAATATAATAATTATAACTCAAGTGTTTTTGGCATAATTTTTTTGATCCTGCTTCAAATCATAATTTTTTATGACAAATTGGTTCGTATTGGGAGCGTAAAAATTTTAATATAAGTTTTAAAATAGTTAAGCATTCAAAGAAAAATTAAACAAAACAATAAAAATGGCGTAGCAATATTTTATGAATTTTTTATTTATTGCGGTCTCCCAGACCGCACGTCACTGGTAGGGTAACAAGAATTGCACGTCACTGGTTAAAGGTTAAGTCAAAACCAGTAAAACTTCAATAGTTTCGTTCCCCGGAGCGAAATGTAGAAACGAATCAAAATGGATATGATGATATAAACCTGGGTATCTAAACTCACGCTCGAAACGAAATCGGAGTCAAAGCTACTTCGGGTCGAAACTGAACTGAACCTCTGAGACGAAACAAAACACAGATTATGTTTCGCACCGGAGGGACCACGTGCTTCACCTTCGAACAGTTTAGTTTCGACCCACACACCGAGTACGAAGTATGTTTGAATGAAGCAGTGGTTCGGCCTACCGCCATTAAATGCTTGGGGCAATCATACAAAAAACAGGAAAACGGTGAACGCAAACTGGCCATTCGATTTTTAAGCTCAATGATTTAACCTCTCTACACTCATGTCAAACGTAATGAGTCGAAACTATTCACTCTTTTCCCCCTCCACTCAGCTTTTGGGATCGAAACTTAAGCAGCAGCGGAGCAGCTTCGATTACTTTATTTTCGTTCCCGTGAATAAAGTTTCGTCCAGGGTCGAAACTAAACTCCTTGGTGATTTTAAAATCGTGCGGGAGCGTAAATAAACCTAGGCCTCGTATTTTTTCCCCTTCGGTTCGAAACGAAACATATTCGTTTCGTTTCACTTGCCATCCCTGCTTGTGGCCACGGGTAACTCTTAGATAACTGTTTGATGAAAGCATCACTAAAATATTTTTAAAGGATAACTTGAGACAACCATAACACCAAAATATCTTCAAAATCACAAGCATGCAATTACGTGGGCGGAAATGGGTTAAGATAGCACCATTACAATTGGTGTCTCACGAGAAACTGCGTATATCACAAAGCGCCAACTATTTTATCCTATTTATCCCGGAAAAAAATACAAGAAAGAATATTTTTGTCGAATCAGTACGAGCAATGTTATAGAGATGAGGTGGCCGCTTGATTAGTCCCCATCTGCTCCTAAATAGCAAATGAACGTGAAAATCAGAGGTAGATATTCTAAAGCGACTTAAATTGCCGTTTTTAAATTGATCTTGGGTCAAATTTAATTTAATTAGTATTTTTTAGCTTATCAGAACTTATATTTGGAGTATGCTTCTCTGCGGAAGTAGGGATTGACAATGACGGCCGCTGAGAAATCAAGGGTATTAGCCTTCGAAATGTAGCCATAGAAGAATGATGAGGATCAAATGGATCGACTTAGTAAGTAATGGGGAAGTCCTAAGAAGAATAGGAGAGAAGAGAATCTTCGTGAAAGCCTTGACAAGAAGCCGAAACAATCTTATGGGCCACGTCTTGAGACATGTTGGCCTGATGAACACAATCGTTGAGGGACAAAAACACATAAAAGAACACAATGTGGCTAGAACGGAAAAGGAATACCTGGAATGAAATATATGGTACGTGTAAAAGAAGGATGTGAAAGAAAAGAAGCACGTAGGTGTGAAAAGGTTAGCTGATAGGAGAATTGAGTGGAAAGCTGCATCAAACCAATCTTAGGATTGTTGAGATAATGATGATTTTTTTTACCTCCGCAGTGTAGGTGATTCATTCAGGATAGGATAGAATATGCATTGCCTTCAATTGCCTCAAAAGCTTGAACCTTACACGAGCGTGGACTGCAGCAGAACCCGTAAGCCTCCCCTAGCAACAATGGTAATAAATAATTCAAACGGATTGGTAAATTTTTTACCGATGAAAAATTTCTCGGGATTCCCACCGGGTGTGGTATTGGGTTAATTCTCCCAACGTTTCAATGACTGAGTCTGCCATCGTCTTTAAGGGTTTACTCTTGATGGTAGACGATGGCAGACAGCCATTGAAACGTTGAGGGAAACCAAACCCGGTGGGAATCCCGAGAAATTTTTCATCAATCCATACGCCGGGAAAACCGAAAAGATTTTACGCTTTACAGTCAAGATGCTTCGGTAGGGCACAGAGAGGACGTGCTTTCCTTTTTGTATGGAAACTAATTACGTTCATCTCCTCTGATCAAGCAACCTGACCCATCTCTAAGACCCGCTAGCCTTCTCTGAGATTCGCCCTCGTGGCATTAACCTCATCCACCATCATCTTCCGCTCCTTTTAAGCCCGAATCCCTTTCGCTTCGTCCGTTCCCCCACACACATTTCGCCCCGCGGCATATAAAGCACTCCGCATTTCCTCTTATCTTCTCCCCGTCCGAAGTAGCCATTGTCCATTAGAGGCGAGACAGGGTAGGGCCTTTCGTTGACGCGTTGGGTGAAGGCTGCCCATCCTTTTTTTGCGGCTGACCATCAAATCTTCGTACCCTTTTATCAACTTACGCCTACTTCTCGCCCGTTCTCTCCAGGTTCTCTCGAAACCGCATAACACTTTCAACGACTTGGAATTGAGATTTGTTTCTACGTATTGTACGCAGAATGCTATTTGATGTTAATTATGATTTACAAAGCACTGCTGGAACAAGTGACTTTGTACGCAGTCACGCGAACGGGTGCAAAGTGTAAAACACCAACGGATGAGGTTCGCAATGAAAAAATATTTGACTTAGCCCGGATTCGAACCCGAATATCCCGGGTTGCCGGTCAGGTATGTTAGCCAGTAACATCTTGTGCGGTAAAACCCATCCAGAAGTTCGCTCTGAGAAAATGGCTTGGTGTAACTAGCTAACACACCTGACCGGCAATTGGGAGATCCGGGTTCGAACCCTGCCTATGTGAAATATTTTTTCATGGTGAACTTTGGTGTATTTAATTAAGATTTAATTGAGTTGATTAGGATTTTATCTCAAGCATCTGAATCGCCGGTTATAAGAATGTAAAAATTTATTAATTAAGAGAGTATTCTCGTTAACGAAAGAAGCAGTCGTCTCACTTAAAATTCGGGGAATATTATTAGTTCGTCTAAAATAGTATAATTGTAAGTAAGTATGAGTAAGATAATAGTTCATCTAGAATATATATATATTTGAAACTGAATGGATCGATATAACATGGAATCGATCTTAATTTCAGGATGCTCATAGTATAGTTGCTGAGTGTGATGTAGTATATTTTTTTAGTTTTTTTACCTGTAGGAATTACACAAATTGATTACTATACAGGATACGAATGACATAGGCACATAATTTATTTTCGTATAGTGTTAAATAAGAAATATGAGTACAATGAAAGTGCTGCCGAGAGATTTGAGTGTTTTGGTACTACAAGACAGCAAATTCACAATTTGATAATAAACCCGCTGTAATTGGGTCGACTGGCTAAGCTGAAGGTGTGAACAGCATTGTGCAAAGAAAGTTGAATGACTTGCTTGCGCATTGGCTTGTTTTCTGGTAAGCCGTGTGTATACATAGTTATCAGTACCGTAGTTGCTAGTATCCCGGTGGTATTATTTTTTACTGGGACTTGTTATTAAAGAAATAGAAAATAAGAAACTCAACTGTGAAAAAAAATTATTCCGCTTAAATTTTCAAGGCTAGAACACCCTGGTACAACATGTGAAAGAACATAAAAAAACGTGCAACTGGCAAGACTTTCAGTTGCCACGCGTGCTTAGAAAGTTGAATGACTTGCTTGCTTATTGGCTTGTTTTCTGGTAAGCCGTGTGTATACATAGTTATCAGTACCGTAGTTGCTAGTATCCCGGTGGTATTATTTTTTACTGGGACTTGCTATTAAAAAAATAGAAAATAAGAAACTCAACTGTGAAAAAAAATTATTCCGCTTAATTTTTCAAGGCTAGAACACCCTAGTACAACATGTGAAAGGAAATAAAAAAACGTGCCACTGGCAAGACTTTCAGTTGCCACGCGAGCGTAATATTGTGTGCCGTTTTCGCTATAATATTAGTACTATAATACTAGGTGACTCGCGCACGCTTGTGGCTTTTAAACTTGTATGCATGACGCACTAGGAAAGGGGAACACGAGGCGAAGTTCGTCGATAAAACCTGGACTCCTTTCTCTCGCCTTGTAACCATTCTTTACTTTGATGCTCAACCGCCCAAAGCATGTAACACTTCCCGAGGAAAATGTGTACCCTCACTTCTCGCTTCAGTCCATTCATCCCTCGCCTTCTTCTCCCTCATTCTTCTCCCTTCTTTCTTTCTTCGAACCATGCTTCCCTTTTTTCTCTCTCTTCATATCTCGTCCTTCGTGTATTCTCCTCTCTCGCTCTCTCTGAATCCCCTTAAATCTGAAAGGTGCCAGATAAAACACCCTTCGGTGTGCGGGTAGCGAAAGAGCGCGGAGATTTTCCTCGGTCGGGTTCCCGTGGCACCCACACAATCCTTTGGCTTCAAAGCCAGACGTGGGATAAGGTTAGCGTTAAAGGATGGTCGAGGGACACGAAGCCGAGAGCGAGCAGGCTTCGCTGGCTGTTTATGAATAGGGCGCGGAGAGTTCCCTGCGTTGCCGAGATACGAGGGTAACCTCTGTTTCTGTCTGTCAACATTGTTGTGAAAGCAGGACTCGAGAGCATGTGGATCACTAGAACTTCCCACGAATGCATAGGCATGTGCAGCGTAGTGCGGCTGAACTTCGCACTGTTTCGTACTCTACCATGCTGTCTCTGTCATTCCGACATCAAACAGTCTTAGGGATAAACTTAACGGGGAACCTTACCCCTGTGAGAACGACGTATTAAAATATTGAAAAACAATTTTTTCCTGAAGAAGAAAAACATACATCCCATTAATGGGTTATAATGAACTAGACACTATAGTTGCTGGATATTGTTAAAAAATGTTTTGGTAAAAGTCTAGCCACTTTTGATGACAAGGTTATTTGGGGCAGGGGACGTTTATCACTTGATTATTATTCCTCGGATGGGTGAGTTGCTTAAGTTAAGGGTGGTGCGAAGTGTAATTGTTTACCACATTAAATTAGCAAATTAATTTGATTAATTTACGTAGTTGTGGTACATAGTGAGTGGTAAGTTTTGTAATCTGATAACTTATAAAGGCAAAAGACGTTCATGGGGGTTTATTTACTGCCGTAAAATTAAAATATGTGTTTAAATGATTTAGATTGTATTATTGCTTGAAGTTATTAAACATTTACTGAAAAAATCTTGCCTCTCTTATCATGGTTAATGAGGGCAAGGGACGGCAGTTAATGACTTGATTATTATTCCTGGGATGGGTAATTGATTCATAATAAGCGTGAGTTTAATTATTACTTCATAGCACGAAGTATACTACATTATTTGAAAATTTGAAAGGAACTGAGGTAAGGTTCATAGGATACCTTATAGAGACTTAACTCATTAATCTCTATAAGGTATCCTACTTAACTCAGCGTTGCGTTAATGCAACATTATTGAACTCTAATTTTCAGAACAAATTTCTACCGCTGAATAATATTTTCTTCGATTTACTGACTTTTTTTAAGTATCTCTAGTTCTAATTTTGTCACATCCACCAACATTTTCATTCATATAATTGCATTCGTATGACTGATGGCGTTTGGCATTAAATCGATGCGCACACACTAGATTCCCCTAGGAAAAATGACACACCCCTGCATGTCCGTGGAAAGGCAGAATTGGGCATTTCCTCCAAAGGAATACTGATTAACTCCCGGCGAAGATGTCGAGTGTACAAATCAAGATAAAAATAAAAGATATAACCTAATTATAAAAAATTAATTTTTTTGTATTTATTAACCGGAGTTTTCCCAGCGTTGCGTATACGCAGCATTTTGAAAATCGTATAATATGATGAAAATATTTTTTTCTCCAAAAATTCATCTTAATTAGGCCAAAATAAATCGGTAAACGCGAGTCAACCGAAGTTAAAAGCCCTACATACAGCCTGGGGAATAATGGGTTAAGGAGAAAATAAATTTTCAAACGGTTCGCTTTTTGGTGAAATGAACTTTTGGTTACGTCATCCAGCCTTTACAATGCGGTACAATTATTCGTCTGCATTATACACGGCATCGAAAGCCGTGTTTATACTATTATACCGTGTATTTACATAATACCAGAATAGGCGTTTGGCGGAAGGTGCTCGGAACCAGCCACAACAAAAAAATATTAAAATAAGGTACGCGTTATTGATGTTTGATTGCTGAGTCCCACCTTACATTTATCAGAGAAAAAAATCATTCACCTATCGGCTAAACATCTCCCTTAGTCTGTCATTCCTATCGGACCTCGAATCATAAAGAGGTTCAGAGATGAGGTTCTCTCTATCGCTCGAAAAATATCGCTTTACCGTTCACAGTCCAAAGTTCTCATTTGGGAACAAATTTATAAAAATTCATAAAACTTTTATTTCGTATCTGTGAATACTTTTATAGCTTTTGTCATGTTAATTACGTATAGAAGTATTTTTTAAAGCGAATCGCATGACTTGTGTAATACACACTGTATACACGACCAGTCTATATGTGTATGCATACAATTTATATATATTGTATACATACACATTGTGTGTTCATTGTATACACATTTTAGATACAATGTATACCCATTTTTCGTTAATTATGCCTTTTAAAAATTGGTTATTTTCATGGCATCTCTATTGAGTATGCGGGTTATTCGATATTTTCCCCTGTACTCTGTCTCCGATGACAAATGCCTATTTATTCAAAAGATCAGTACATACTACGTTGCTAAACTTAGTTTTATGGTGGATTGTATATTTATTTTTCAAGCATAGGAAAATTTTGTGGCGTGTGGAACATGCTTGAAAACGTATTTAAATATTTTTGTTCACGTTTTCTTCCATAATATCTCTTAATTAGTTGCACAAAAAATAGGATGTGCAAAAAATAATAAAAAATCAGTTGGTAAGTTAGTTTGGTATTTAAATGTGAAATAATAACTCAAAAATTGTAAACTGCGGTCGTAGAATCCGACACAACACACGAGAATAAACCAGTGTAGAGTCTCGATGCACACATCTGCGGTTCAGATAGGATCGTTTGGGGATTACCTCATCCACCAAAATATTTGCTATTTGTTCCATATTTTCATTCACTTCACACGGATTCCATTTGCCAAATATGTACATATTTATTTCACAAGCTTTCAACGCTTTATCTCTTTCTTCTATGTCACTAATTTTTTTGCCCGTGGAAGTTTTGTGGCTTTTGTGCGATGAGACAGCATTTTATTTTACACCGCTGGGACGTGAAATGTGAGTTAAAGCTTCTTTGCGAGATTTGGATCGTATAGGAATCACAGTTTTCTGGGAGTAATAGTGGCTGACGTATAAAATAACTAGTCGAAATCAAGGCTTGCAATAAAACTTATCATCTTATAATTTTGTTTAGTGAATTATCTTTTAATAATTATTTCCCTGCTATTTTACCAAATTCAGTTTTTTAGTTTAGTATTTCTTTTTTTATTGTGTAATTTTTGTTTTATTTATACCGTTTTTGATTTTAAGTTCTTTTAAGGAGAATTTTAGGGATTTAAAAATGCAATTACTATTAAAATTAATAAAAAATTGGTCGTATTGTGATGAAATAGGTAATTATCATCAATAACCGATGCTCGAAAATTTGCGATGAATTACCTTTCAATTAATCGAATTGAGATAACTTCATGACTTGGTTCCACATTTTGCGCTAATAATTGCACCTTTTTATCGAATTAAAGAACAACCTCGGAATTTTTGAGATCCTAAATAGTAGGGAATAGGTATGTGCTGACTATAACAACGTACCAATATATCGGAACCCGATATTATTTTAGTATAGCGGTTGACCGATGGATGTATCGCTAAAATATTGTAATTTTCTGAATGAATAAATTTGATTTTGCAATGCAGCGTCGAAACCAAGTCACAACAACAACCTCATGTGGCATTACGTAGTTTCTGCATTGTATTTTCAGTGAAAGGGGAAAATGTCTATAAAAATTTAACATTACCGATATGATCAACATTTATGAGGGACTTTACTATTCAATTAACTATATCATTTGCTATTAGACCCATTATAAATAACTGTTCCACTAATGCCTACTAATAATAACAATAATAAAACTAAGTTACCTGTGACACTGAGACCCTTATTAATTGAGGGGAAATTAAATTATAGAAATACATTTTTATTTGTAACATCGAAAATTTTATATTTCATACTCGGAAGGGTGACTGCTTTTCGTATTTTAAGAAGGTATTTGGAAATTACGAATGTATTTTTGAATTTAAATAATTATTATCTTGAGTAAATTGTATTTGTATTTGAAATTTAATTTTGTAGTTTCAAAGGTATTCTTGTTTTTAATAGTATTTTTGGATAAACTTGTATTTTGTAAAATACCGTTGAGATGTATTTCGCCCTCCTCAGCATTTGTGGCAAAGAGTGTAATTGATGATTAGGTCCTCTCATTAGCACCACGAGTCAAGCAGGAAAAATATGGGGGAAACATCCGATGAAATGCAAAAGTTAAGGCGGAAGGTAGAAAGAGAGAATCGCATCAAGGAGTGTGGTAGTTAAGGGATATCACGAGCCATTTTAAGAGTACTGTTCTCATTACGTGTGAGCGTTTAGTGTTGAGAAGGGGAAAGAACTAAGATGTGAATGGATGATGGTGTCAAAATAAAGGAGCGATAGAAAGAAGTTGCCACGAAACTGGTGACATGAGGTAAACGAGATGCGTTTTGAAAGGAGAGGAGCTGTGGAGATAACCATGGAAACGGAGAGATTCTTGACGATATTACCTACATACTGTCAGTTACACGTAAGGACGTTGATGCGAGAATCTAAATGAATATTATTTCGATGTATATTTTAAAGTGTAATTATCTAACTGTACCACTGACGGCCTCAAAAATAGGTTTTCTGTTTTATTATTTTTAGAAATAGGTTTCGAAAATTTGCGTATCCGAAGAGGATTATATTACAATACTTATCTATGAATACTAATACTTGTCTCAAACGAAAATTTGATTACTGTTTTTATATATATGAAACATTGACAAAAGCTAATACTTTGTTTGCTATGGATTAAAAATATAGATAGTAATAAAAATTTTGGCACTTTAATTTTTGAGTTATTAGTGATAGACTGCTATCATTGCAGACAAATCACTTAAATTGCTCCAAGAAGGTTGCAAGATCGGCCCAAATAGCGAGAAAAAGTATGAATTTTTAAATACCAGAATTGAAGGATTGAAGTATCCCCATTGAGGGCTCTCTTATTTTGCTTTTTAATCTTGATGGATGTCTATTTTTTTATAGTTCATGCGATAAGTATTTGTTTTTGATCGGACATCATGACGTCGCGAATATTCGTACGTGATTAACTACACACCCAACCTTGGCAGAAAACGTAACCTTCGAAAAGTAATTGCAGCGATTAATCCTCTATTAATGCATGAAACTATATGTAACGCTTCATTAATAAAATAATTATGTGGCATAAAATATAGCCGCCCATGTTTATAGTTATATTTATCCGCAGTGCAAACATCTCGAAGCATATCTTAAGAGATAGTGCGTGATATCTTCACTTGTAGGATCGAAAGGGTATAATTGGATATTGAAAAGGTGACGGAGAAGTCTAATATTTCTTTACTTCTACGGTAAAATGGAATGTTTCGTATAGACTGCGCTAATTCATTCTGAAGTCATCACGTACCGAAATATTTCAATGCACCTTGGCCAAGGTTAAGTAACGAAATGGAATATCGTGATTATCTGAAGCGACGCTTTTCGCCGAAGTTACAAGCCCCCTCAACTGTGATGGCAATTAATGCTGCCGTGGGTGAACGAGACAGGGTTTCCTTGCCAACTTGAGGTGAAGACTCATCAGAAATGTGTGTTAGAAATAAGCGGAGACGGTTTTGGGGAAGAGAGGAGTGGATGAAATGGTAGCAGGGCAGGGGTGAGGTTGTGGATATCCGAGGTAGAAGAATGTGAATATCTGAAGACTTAAAAGAGGGAGGGAAGGGAGGCAGATGTCGCTTTGGTTTGGGAAATGAAAACTCCACAGACGCCGTGTGAGGAGTGTGATGCGCGAGATAAGGGCATCAGGCAGCCTTTATCGCCGCCCGCATGAGACGACTGTAATTGGCCACGGATTAAAGTTGGATGGGAGAGTGGTAATGTTTATTTTTGCGCTTCCCAGCCATTGCACACAGAGGGCGCTAATGAGATCAAGGGGGCGCCCAATTTTCTTATCTGTGATGTAGCGCCCCTATTTCAGAATACCACCCCGCGCTGCTCTGCGAGGATAAAATTCCTGGAGGGACTGTTTTTTCTTCTTCATTCTATCAGTACATACCAGTGTCAAGAGAGCGTAATTCCGTGTAAATTCTCCCATTGTCGTGCGCAGTTCAGGAACCTCTTCCTGGAATTCCGGTCAGATTCATCTCAATTCGTGAAATATTTTGGACCTAAAAGTTTAAATATATAGTTTCCATGTGATGTGTAGAGTGTTTGATAATTTTAGTGAACACAAAGCCTTGATGACAAGCAATATGACCGATGAATGGGATGTCTTTCATGATAGCTCTCTTGAGCTTGGGGGAATAAAATCCCATTTGCTCAGTTGGGAAATCTAATTGAACCATCATATTATGCTTCATGCATGTGAAAACTATTTGTTTGTAATATTATTTTGAATAATATACGCTTTAGATGTGCTACTGAAGTATTTACTTCTTAAAAAAATTCACCGGAACATGATGGAGTGGCAAAACCAATATTTATAATACGCAATAATTATTTTCATTTTTCTGATATTTAGCTATAATGGTTTTTTCTTCGATTATTTCTACATTTTTCGAATCGAATATCCTCAATAGGCATTCATATACAGTAATGTGAGAAAACCAAATGGGGGCTTGGTGATTTTTCAACGGGTGGTAACTTAAGTAACAAAATAAATAATTTTCAGTTTTCTTTCATCGCTTTCGACAGTAATTAATTCCTGATCGCGGATGCTCTTAACCACTGTATTTTGGGTCTACCCACAGTAATATCTCTCGGTCTTCCTCAGAATAGTTTTCCTTCCATATGTCCTACCGTTGTATTTCTCACGCTAGCGCAACGCATGATATGGTCTATCCACCGCATCCTTCTTTGGTGTGGTTCGTCTCAGTTTCCTTTTTTCCACTATTTTTCGGTGCTCACTATTTTTTTTCTTATGTCATTCGGAGCTTATCTTTACTAACCATATCCATCCACTTGATTTCAGATATCGGATGCAGCTATTAAGAGAAAACTAAAAAGGTGTATTACAATTACAAAGATTTCACGGAAAAAATCATTAGAATTGGTATTTAAATTATGACACAATGTGTCATTTCTCATTTTCTGTTTTAAATATACATGGATGTTTGTAATTCGCAAATTCTTCTCTGTTTTATTTATGTTCTCTCTTCACCTTCACATTTTTTTTACCGTGGATACAAGTATTTTCGTTTCCTTCGATATTTTTCCCCTGGCTTAGTCCCGTCTTCCCCTCAAATTTAACTGAAATGGTTATCGATGTATAGTAAATATCCGTAATTCGACATTGCGGTAATCCGACACGTCCAATCATCCGGATTGCAGAGCTGGCGATCTCTATTTGGCTAATATAATATCGTCAGTTTTAAATAAATTATTTTTCAATACATATTAAGTATTTGTTTTATTATTATATATGTAGGTGTTCGCCAGTTCATAAATTGCATAAACTTATGGTCACGCGACCCACTGAATCGGGAAAAGGAATGCTCTTTGGCGAGTCACAGTGGTGTCCAGGGTTTATCGTGCCTCTATCTATATATATGTACCATAATCGTTATTATTAATTTGGTTATGTACCTTGACTCACACCTTAAGCGGTATGAAGAGTTGGCGTCACTATACGTGTATAATTGAAAAATTAAACATTAAAAAGCTTTTGTACATTGTGCTTGTTTCCTGTATGTTTCCAATAATCCAGCGTTTTCGATAATCCGGCTATTCCAGGGCTGCATATTTGTCAGATAACCGAGATCGCACTTAATTATTGTTCCCCATCATACCTCTGCTACTTTAAATGTGTGAAACTTTAACTTTTAACCGGGAAGAAACTACGTTTTTTTGTCACGGGGCAGGTTCTTGGTTTGGAGTGGTATTTTCGTGTGAGAGCCGCGGTGGGCTTATGGTGGTTTTCGTGGAGGAATTAGGAAGGGATTTCAGCGTCGTTCTTGCGTGTAACCCCGGAGAATAGGTTTTAGTGGCGAAAGGCCGAAAGCTTGCGGAAGCCGATACCGTTGAGAACGGGTTACTCCATTCACATTCCACGGAATCTGGCTGCTTTGTCGTGTGGTATGCGCCTAACATTCTTTCTTCAAGGGTGAACTGCTATAGAAGCAGTCTCGTGAGTGCGATCTTTCGCGTTTTTAGCGCTTG
Source organism: Ischnura elegans (assembly GCF_921293095.1). Classification (NCBI taxonomy): domain Eukaryota; kingdom Metazoa; phylum Arthropoda; class Insecta; order Odonata; family Coenagrionidae; genus Ischnura; species Ischnura elegans. The sequence goes on from NC_060249.1 coordinate 93,866,435, forward strand.
GAATAACCCTGCCAAGAAGAGGAGGAATGGGATTATCGCTAAACTCCCTGTCCCTTTTTAAGGGCTGCTGTTTCACCCAATGCTTATGTCTTATGCTCTATCTCCTTTCTCGAAACCATATCCGTAACACCCACCTAGGTACCTCCTACTTTCACTGTTACGTCCCTTTCTCTTTTCCAGCGTGGTAAAAAAGTTTCCTTTCACCCATAAACGGAAAAATAATCATCCCCACACTCGAGTGATACGCTACGGAAAGTACCGAGTGAGCAAAAAGCAAAGCGAGGTGTTTTTATTGCTAGGTGAACGGGCTACAGCTGTTCCTGCTCCTATTATTGCCTTTTTTGTGACTACCAGCATTATAAGTTGATCATCTATGTACATTTGAGAGGTGTTCAAAGTCACCACGCGTATATTCTTGCATATCACGTATTTCTTGCTTGTTAAGTCTTTGTTTTAGTTAAAATTTTTGTGTGCACCGAATCAACTACGAAAAAGATGCGATAAAATTACAAATATTTCATTCAACAAATATATTTGAAAAGGGATTTCAATCATGGGACAATGCGTCATTCCTCATTTCCTGATTGAAAGATGTATTAATGCTTAAAAGTCACAAATCCTAAAATTAAATAGAAGGATCTTGTTTATAAAATGCAGAGAATTAAGGTCATATTTTATTATGATGGATATTGTAGTCAGGGTACTTTCAGAATTTTATATCCTGTTCACTGTGTAATTTTCTGTTTTGAGCCTTTGGTGAGTCAAAGGTATGGGCTTATTAAAAGGATGGAGTGAGTATACGTTTGAAGTCCCGGAGTCAAAAACTAGATTGAATGGCTAGAACAGAAATCTTTTTAATTTAGTTACAGGGTATTGTGTTCAGAAGCATAAAGCCGCTTGTAAAACTGCCGTAAATGCGGAAATGAAAAGGGTTTTTAGGTGTTAGGTCATTCAAAAGAGGCTAAATGACGCAGTGCAAAACTTCAAAAGGCCTCCGCCACTCGTCCCTGTGACTCAAAATACGTTCTAAAAAGGTTTTTGCGCCGAGAATGGTACGAAATTTTATATTTTACAGATCAGAGGCACGGCTTGTATCCTTGTAAACTGGATAAAAAATCTTTATGTCTCACGGCGCTCGAAATAAAATTTGGCTGAAGTTATTTTCTGCTGGGAGAGTTATGAAAGATTTTAATTTTATTTATTGCACTAGTCGACGAGACTATTAAGTCACCGGAGCCGACAGCACTTAGTTTGTTTTTCAGCTTGCTCGGAAGATTAAATGTTTATGTACGGTGATTTAAGTCATTCATAGTCAAATTTTTATGGTTGCCATCATACTCATCACGGTAAAATTAAGTTTTTCCTTTTTTACCTTATTGCTACCTTCATAGAGAGTTTGTAATGCCATTTCTGTTAATAAAATTTCTGTTTTACTTACCACTCAGTGTGCAGAGTTTTTTGCATAAAATGAGTGCCTTTTTATGCCTTGTAGTACGATGCATAAAAATTTGCCGTTATTTTGCTCGTTTGGTCTCTTCATTGATATCACAGCCGTTCAGAATCAGTAGTTTTATACCATGCGATTGTGTAATATTTGCCGAATGACTCTGTACCGATGAGTACAGGGCCATTACCCGAATGAGTATGAGATGAAATAATTTTTTTCGTGTTTTAAATTTTTCGGAAGTAGGATCTAGACCTTACAATAGATTTTTCTGTAAAAGCATCCAGGACATGTATTTTCTTTAGTTTTTGAAGTTTGTGAATCATAAATGAGTTTTTATATTATCAGGGCATATAAACGCCTGAAATATTCCAATTTCGTCCATCTGTAGCCGAATTCAACAGGAAAAAATGCTTTTATATTTGTATTTTTTTAAGGATCGCTGTTCTTTGCAAAAGTGAATGTGCGACATATCTTTTCATCCTGTGCGGTTTTCAGTTGTTTTTATTTGGCTCTTTAATGACATATGATCATGCTGCACGCGATAAATGAAACGAATTTTGCTCTCGACACTCTCGTATGCGATCTCGTTGCATAATTCAAATTGAGCGCAATGAATAATTCAAACCTCCCGTGGACATATTTCTCTCACCCGTTGGTGAAATATTTCTCATTTATCAGCTTGCCATATATATCGACTTTCTCGTCGCACTCCGATTTGACGAAGCCACACATTATTTCTCTGATACCCTCTCAGAAATACATTTAAGAGGATACACATGCATTTTACATCGCCCTTTCACAATTGGTCGTATTTTGTAATTTATCCTGACGTTTTGCTCTTTTTAAAACTGAGTTATCATATAAAACTTCTCAGGGCAAATAAGATAAAATTTTTTGGAACATTTTATTGTGTTTTAAATACATACATAGGCGGAATTAGGGGGGACACCGGGGCACATAACCCCTCACCCCCGACGCTTAAAGCATAGGCAACATTTATAATAAGGTTGTCATTACGTTAGTTTCTACATTCAATGGTTTCCGGCTCAACTTTATGGAAATTAATACACGAAAATGAAAAGGAGACTTAGTTGCTTTCCATAGATTTATTTCGTCCGTACGACATGTTTCGAACCATAGAGGTCATTATCAAGTACCTCTTGATAGTTGTACTTGATGCTGTTGTACCTTACAATGACTTCTATGGTTCGAAACATGTCGTACGGACGAAATAAATCTGTGGAAAGCAACGAAGTCTCCTTTTCAATTTCGTACGTTAGTTTCTTTTTGTGTATTATGGATCCTCAATCATTTAATTTCATATTATAACTTTCATATTAAAATAAGTATAATATTTCGTAAGTAAGTGTTGTACATATCTTTCTTTTGATCTCAAGTATGAGAAGATCGTTTGCCACACAGATCCTTGTGCCCCCCCCCCCCAGAAAAAATTGAAAAGAATCTGCAGATCTGAAGAAACAGTGAGGGAAGTTAGTCAAATTTGAGATTCAGTTAATTGTTAAAACGGCCTATTTTATACACAAAGAAAATTTAATGATCATACTTTAAGTTTTAAGTGCGAAAAATCCACAGAAAAAAAATTATTCACCTTGACGGGGGTAAAGTTCTCAAATTTCCACGTAGCACGGAATTGAATGACGTCTAGGTATCTCAGGCTACAGTACTCGACGTGAAATCGGGGAATCCAGGTTCGTATCCAGATCAAGGCGAATGATTTTTTTTTATCTTTGGATTTTTCGCACAATTTGCGCATTGCGGGTGACTCCGTAAAGTTATTAACGTGGCTAGTTCCGGTATACTTAACTACTATAGCTTACTATACTCCGGCATAATTATTCAAGTTTCAATCTGGTAATCCGTTGCAAAACATGACGAGAGATGGTGATGCATTTTCTCAACCACATCATTTTCAAGTCTTTCCTATGCATTGGAAAGAGAGCGGGCACCAGAGAAGTAGAAAACTAAATAGCAGGTTGCATGAAAAAAGAAATATTGGCAAGTTCTACGAATATTGATACATTTTTGGCGTATTTTTTATTGCTAACAAATCCTTTTCTTCAACCACTGCAATAATTTTTTTGACAATTTATATTGTAAAGTTGACCTCTCACTTTTCTCTCTCCTCATCAATCATGTAATTTCTTTAATTTTGCTGTGCATTGTGTCGAAGGTTTCCGAAGAACCAGAGGTAATGTCACAACATATAGTGATAGAAATAGGGGATTGTGTGGCTCTTCAATATGTGCTCGCACCTAAATTCAAATTTTCTACTACCAGCATGGTAAGCACAAGGGAAATAAAATTTTGGGTTGCTAACCGCAGTATGTAAATAAAGTCATTGATATTGTAATATGCAAGGAGTAACAATTTTGATTTTCAAATGTTGCAAGAGAAAACAAATGGTGTTGATACAAAGAAGATGTCATATTCTCTTGTTCTTCAAATCGTATTCCCCGTGTGACTAATCATGAAACTAAAAGTAAAAATATCGATCTAAACCAATTTTAAAAGGTAAATTTGCGTACGGGAAAATCATTTTTCCAAAATATGCCAAATAAGCTGTATTATTTCTCTAAAAATAGTTCTTATTCAACTACGTATAGTTAGTTTAGTAGTTTTACCTGTTTCAAACAATATCCTATAATTTCTACTACCATTTCAGCTGAAAATCGTTTCATTATTGTACAAACATTCAATTAAATGGCAAGGCGATGAGATATTATTTTTTTAAACAAGATGCTGGTAATCGTGGTGCTTAAATAGAGAATGAAAAATTCGTCTCTCGCTCATAGCAGGCCCTACTCATGACTGTTGGATCCATGAAGTTGCGTGTAACGAAATCAGCAATTGTTTCGTGATTTTTTTCTCTTCGATTACGCTGGGTACCCGTTTGTTTATGGGAGAGAGAGAGGAGTTAGTGACTTGATGGACAAAGTGCTGTTACTGGATAAAAAAATCTGCCGAGTGGAAAGCATTCCCCTGTCGAATGTTCCCCCTTCCTTTTTTCCCTGCAGCTGTCGTGTTGCGGCTTGCATGAACATACATGTACACTGCTTTCATGCAAAATAACCGACTCACTAGTTTGGCTCCCTTAGGTGTCCTAAATTTGCTTTTATTTTAACGATGTTAGCCTCCCTCCTCCCCCAAGTTTAACCACAACATCTCCTATTCTATTCAACGCAAACGAATAAACTCGAAATGTTTTCCGACTGTATTTCCTGTAGAACATGGTTTTGCCTCTTTCATTTAAATGGAACTAAGGAAACTATACTATATCCTGGTGATCAAATGAAAAGGTTTTTTTTTGTGGCATGGATAAGTATCTCATGGTAATTGGATCACCAGTAAATGAATGTTTTGTACTTGGTTAACAAAGTAAATTTTCCTTCGATAATTGCTTCGTAGTTAAAAAATGGATGGATGTGAGTGGTAAGTACTATTGACTCCTCATTAATCTGCAATCATTAACATTTCCTTTCAAAAATATTGTCCCTCATTGAAACGCGAAACACTATATGAAAAACGTTGTAGATCTGTGGATGTTAAAATGGCATTTTTTTCTTCTGGCAAAAGAAGTTTAAACTAGCTTCGTTTAAATTAGTAGAAATCATGAAAGTGAGTGCGTCCGAATATTTTTACGACTCGTAGGGTCCATTTTTATTTTACCTCAATAAGGCAGGTTTTATAGAAAATGGAATTAATGGTGAATTTTAATTATATATCACTTCTTTTCCTTCAATTGTTAATAATTAGGGATTTAAAAATCAATCAATCATTAGAATTGCAAGGAACGTAATTATTAAAGAGAATTTTTAACAAAATAGTATGAGTGACAATGGAAACAAACATAAATTATAAAATATCCGAGATAGTGAGAATGAAATAGAGCGAGAGCGTTGTATGGATTATTTTTGAGCGCATTTAATGTAATCTGAGGGTAACCTGACTGGTATATTTCTTATAATGAACTTATTTCATTGCTATTAAGGAAGAAGTGAAACGTATCATTTTGCATTTGTTCTTATCGTTATAAAAATTGTTATTATTTACTTTTGTACGAGAATTCTTGATTGCGTGTTATTTGTGGTGAGTTTATTTTCTCCCCAATATAAAATTCATGTTAAATTCTGAGTTTATAGATATATTTTTAATTTAATTACATTTGCAGTGTTGGAATGGTTTTGTTTTTGCCTTGTTGGTGCCACTTGATATAAATTTATTTGCATATAGGAGATTTATTTGTTAATTCCATTTCTCTTATTTATTCCTGCGATTTTTGAGTGATTTCACGCAGAACTTAGAATGCACCACTTGTTTATTGAGAAGAATATAATCACCCCGTGATCGTCTGGCGCATTTAAGGAAGGAAAAGTTGATATCCTTGTGAATGACTCGAGTTTCTTCTGGTTCAGAGAGATAGCTTCGAAAGATGTGACTACGTGGTTCAGGGCTTTGAATCTCAATTTCTCGCTCAGGATACTAGAGGGGAAAGGGTTTCCATGGAGGGAAGGAAGATGGCGGAAATGTGAGTCATTTAATTTTACGGAAGAGACGGGAGTCCCGAGATGATGGATGAGCGACCTTTCATTGCCACAGAGCGGGGTAGAGTCTTTCTTTGTCTGTGTCTGTCTGTCTCTGTCAGTGAGAGTGTAATAATATTTTATTACTCCAAAATGCATGCGGTGGACCCTAATTTTCTTTCTAAGAAATCCTGGTTAGCCTTAATAATAAATGGTCTAGCTTTTATGTCCAGCCCAGTCGAACATTGAAACGTGATGAACTGATTCTTTATCTTTGTTTAAATTATGAAAATTCTGCCTCATTTTGTTGGAATACATTGAGGTACAGTATTCAATTTAAATTTGCGATTGGTAATGACGTTTATGAATTCAGGTCTCAGATCTTTCACGGTGAAATTAGATTGAGTAATCGGTAAATAATTTATTTCCAAAATGTATGAACTACAGAAGGAAGTAAGGTAACGCTCCTGGAAGTGTGTCGAGATATGAAAAATTTAGACTCCTAAGAGGCATTATCTAATTTGTATTTTTTTATTATTTTGTTTTCAAACCACCGGATATAGCTTTTATTGGCCAGGGGTGTTCAACAAATGTTACAAGTAAACGACCATGTCCTGGACTGGGGAAACCTACCCAGGCGGGACTCGAACCCGCGACCTCTTGTTTGGCAGGCGAGAACGTTACCCCGCCGCCACCGAGGCCAATTCTAAGGATTTCGCTGTATCATATTTACTTTAGCAAATAACTAGAAACGGCGACGATCTAGCGGATAAGGTAATCAACCTTAAAAAATTAAATGCTCTTTGATCGAGAAATTAAATAAATCTTTTTCCCCGTAAAATTCCATACGCACTCTTATCAGTGTATTCCACTGTCTTTCCTTAAAATAAATTGTACTTTCGTCAGTAATATGCTTTCTTAAAATGGCATCTTGTATTTACAGATTTCTATAGGAAATTGTCGTTAGTAAGATTAATGTTCGAAAGACATCAAGGATTAGGGCCTAACGATACTACGTTTGGAGCGATCGAACATTGGTTCTCTGACTGCAGTAAAGTTTCGTCAGCTAACTAAAATATGTCGCTGACTTCAGTTAAAACTATTTTGAAAGCTATTTTAAACTTATTTTACGGTCTTACTATCGATGACAGTGTTCCGACGACTTAATATTGTTTCGATATGTATAATTTTGCTAAGTACTGCTATGTAATATTTACTTACGTTGAATATTGTTACGTGCTATGGCAGTATTTTGTCTAACCATTTGTTAAGTTAAGAAATGTGTATTTTTTGCCTTGTACTAATGTTTGAACCTTCTTCTTAAATAATGAAGCATGCGTGATTATTGGAAATCTTCCTAAATAAAACCCTTACGAGTTGGGGGTTTTGTTTCGCAACTAAAACATAGTGTGAAGTTAGCTCAGGCCGTGTACCCGCAGGGCAAAATTCTCGTGCCGTGTGATTTATTCGAGCGATGTAATGGGAAACAGTTTGCGGTTGCAAGGTGGGAGAGAGAAATTCGATTTGTTTGCTGTGGTGATACTGTAGACAACCGCCTCAGATGTAATGAGTGTTTCGGGAAAAGTGAAGGAGACAGGGAAGAAGGCACGGCAGGAGATTGTGTTGAAAGGGTGGATGAGGAGAAGTCAAATTAGACGCGGTGAGAAGTCGCTGTTGCTAAATGGTAAGATGAAGGGAGAGAGAAGAATGTGAAAGGGAGCCCAGGGAAATTGAAATGGGAAGACGTGCGGAGGGAAGAGGGGGAGTGAATAAGAGGGTTCTGCGTTTGTAGACAAGCTTGTTTGTGATTCCCGACACTGAGTTATGAGTTAAAAGTAGCAGTTTAACCTCTGCTTGTGCTGCCATATTAACTGTATTGAACGATCGAAAAATGATTCTCTTACTTCGTCAATTTCATCTACATCTACATAATACCCCGCAAGCCGCCTAAAAGGCGTGTGGCTGGGGATGTTAGAACGCCAGCCGTTTACACATAAAAATTAAGTGCTCTAACGAAGTTGGTTCTAGCGTTAATAAAAGTCCTTTATGGTTCGTGGGAAAAACGAATGCCCATATCCATGCGTTCGGCAAAACATCTCTCTTAATTTATCGCCTCTATTGGACCTGGAAATATGGTGTGGCTCTAACAATATGTTCTCCATGTCTGTTGTCTTTATGTTAATACCATCCACAGTCGTTATGGCTATAGTTGGACGCAAGAAATGTACCGATAAACATTTGCTCAGATTAAGCTCGAGTGCCCACTCTTGCCTCCACAAATGAATATTGTCCGATGAAGTCCGATGATAGAATTTCATAGATTGATCAGTAATTTCGCGATAGATGACAGCGTCGTCAGAAAATGAACTTATTTAACTGCTTATGCGGGGTCAGAGATCATTTACGTAAAATTTACTGAAAAATGTAAAATTAATCATTAATGTAAAAATAACTATACATGTCGCTAGCTTTAGCTTAAATTAATTGAGAAGGTGTAGGTTAATTAGGGTAGGTTAATGATCTTGGTTAATTACTTATTACTAATTACAGTTTTATTATTGATAATGAGCTTAAACGGTTTCATTTTGAAAACGTAATATTGTTTTTGTATGTAAAATTTTGCTGCAGACTACACTTAAATATTTTTTTAATTTAATATTTTACTTTGAATTTTGTCACTTTTTGTTGCAGTATTTTGTTTTATCAGCGTCTGTTAAGGTTACCATTAAGTATGTGTATGTATGAATCTTATATATGAACACTCATGTTTGAACCTTGTATTAATTGGTTGTACTGAATCAAAGAAGTATATCATGAAAAAAATGTAGTACCAATGATAAAGACGTATGTTTGAGGTTTTAACCATGATTACAGTGATTTAGTCTGAAAACATCACTTCTTCAGGAAAATATCTTATCAAAAACTGAATTTCCTACCGGTCAACCTCCGTTTCCTGGATTCCTCCGTTTTCTTCATGATTTGGTTATCAAGGTTAACTTCCCCAGTTAGCACAATAACGCTTCACTGGCCTTACTCCATGGATATTTTCATTGACCATAGATGAACCATAGGAGACCATAGATGCATATCATAACCTGACATTTAAAAGGAAGCTTATTATATTTCCAAGCGGCCACTGTTGTAATATGAGAGAGATATTGAATGTCTTAGTTTTGAAGTCGAAAATTAGAGAAGTGTAAACTCAGGTATTCATATCGCATGTTATAGTATTAATTTCACAGTTACTGCTGGTTACTTTGCGTGTGCAACTGTCAAATGCAAATTTATGGCATTTAATAGCTAACACATCCATGTAATCCATGGAAGCTGGGAAGAAAAATGAGTTAAGATTAGAAAATTATACTGGCGTGTTTCTGCACTAGTTTTTTTGTAGACTCCTTCAACATTTTATCAATGAATAGCATAAAAGCAATACTAAGAAGCATTCTCAATTACGGGCGAGAAAATGACTGCACACGATTCTCCCGGTAAAATTGCTTTATTTATCAAGAATTTGAACCTATGTTTTCATATTCGGGTGATAAGAATCAGATAGGTCCTTTTGGTGGTGTCGATTTGCTAACGGAAATTGAAACAGAGAGATTTATCATCTAATCTTGGCTTATTTAATTAAATTTTTTATGCTTAAGGTTATACTTTTACTGAACTTAATTACTAATGTTTAAGTCCCTAAAAGCAAACATATATGAGGGCTTGAGAAGCCAAGGGGCACAAGTGATATTTTTTCTCAACAGAGGTGAAGTTAATTTTTAGAATAAGGGCCATATTCCAGAACGTCACTCACTCCGAGTGATCACCCGTACTCATTCGAGTGACCACTCATTCTCAGAATGAGTGTGATTGCCGATCGGTATTCCAAGAAAACACTCACACTCCACTCATTTGAGGGTCAGTATCATCAGTATCGATACAAGTTACTGGGGATTGCTAGTTACTATGACGTATTTGTACCAAAAAATGACGAGCGATAATAATCAGCGGCAAATCTGATTGTAAATAAAAATGTCCAACAGGGCTAGGTTTTCGTCATTTCTTTGGTTTTCAAATATAAATCAACGTTAGAAAATAACAAAACTGACACGCAAACATCAGCAGCAAAAAAGAAAAGCTGGATGAAGCGAGCAGAGGAATTTAATGCGCAGTTTCGTTACACAAAAATTGGTTACCAAGGGATACGAATGAGTCTCAGTTCCGTGCTGATATCGAGTGGAAAATCAAATGCACTGCTAAATATGTAGTCGATCTCGTTTTTTTTTTCTCTACCTAACTCTGTATAGAAAAAAGAAGTCACTCGTACATACCTCTTGGCAATTCCAACCCACTCATATTTGATTCAATATTTAGGAGTTCATAAAGACCATGAGACTGCAAGAACGGATTCCTCTGAGAATTTTTGTTTCAAATTCCTACCTCACAAAAACCCATGGAGTCTGCACTAGCTAAGTTCAACTGAAACATCGTTTGTATCTATTTTTGTGACTTGAAGCTATGGAGTTACGCTTCGTTGAGCGCGTGATTTCAATTCTAGTCTCCATAGACGGGGCTCTTCGCTTCGGAAACCTGAGATACAGAATTGTTTAGAGCTGTGAGTATGTTCCTATTAAAATTCGTTTCCTATTAACCTGTTTCATGAACCTCAATGTCAAAGAATGAAACGCATTTTTGGCGAAATTTGGATGGAAATTATTTTGCCAAACATCACGTTTCTGTGGATGGACACTAATGAATGCGTTATAGGAGACTCTTGATCCCAGGATACATAGTTAGATATGATATGAAAATATTGATGCTGATTTCTAGAATGATTTTCTGCTACAAAAGTTGTAGCATTTTCAAAATGTAATTTACTACGAAGCTATATTTGTACTTTTAGCTGTGAAGGGGTATTTGAAAGTCAATAATTACGTAGGGATTAGTTAACTTACCTGATTAAAATACATTTGATAGGATTTGATTTTAATTATGGTTAATAAAACGAGCAATGATTGCTGATTTATTTATCATCATAATGTATGGTGGAACTGTTATCACTAGCTAGTCTTCGTAACACATATTTATTTGTTCATTAATACGTTCACACGCACTGCCTACGAATTATTTCTACAAGTTTTCTTGTTCGAAAAATCTTAAATTCACCTCTCCTCTTCAAAACTCATATTCCTATTTCAATAAAGCAGATGAAATGATAATGTCCTGGTGTTTTCCTGGGACTTGAAAATTATGTAAATGTCAAACAAGCTGTATACGTTTGAAATTTCCTCGGTTCCAAAATTTGGAGCACACCATCTAACACAGTCACTGTAATAAAGCTTAGTGGATACATTTCGCATCATCTGGCTCACTAATCTGGGCAAATCACAACTTCTCCGGAAATGTTTGCATTTTGGAGTCACCAAAATGGCAACACAATCGTATTAACTCACGATCTCTTAAATGATTACGTTCTATTCCCTAGTTCCTGGAAACATGCCAGGACGCTGATAAAGCATGAACGTGGAATGGCCGCGTATTAAGCGTACGACAACGACGACAATAACGCGTGTATAATGGGAATTATGGGCGAGGAAAATGCCCCTTTGCTTATTCTGTCTAATCAGATATAATGTTCGAAACAATATGAGGGCTTCTATGCAACGGGGACATATCATGTTGGGGTAGTCGAGGACCATTGTTACCGCGTTGAGTTCCTCATCCTTCTCTATCTCTCCATTTGAATTATTTCATCGCAGCTTACTTAAAGGTGGAAGTAATTGTTATATTATGATTCTTTCAGTAGACTAAACAAAATTAAAATAGCATCTTTGCTATCCCGTAATGTTAATTCGATTCGAATCAAGGAAGTTGTGTAAGAGCGATACATGAAAATCTATAATTATTTGAAAATTGATATTAGTATATCTTATTTTGAAATAAACTAAGGGAATAAATAATTTGTATTAATAAAAAAGTGCTGTTGGATTGGATGCTTTTCGCTCATTCAATCCTCGAACTATCAAGATCATCGAATTTGCTTTTCCGTTGTCACTGGTAGAAACAACTTTTCCTTATCTTATGCAATGTTTTTCATTTAATTTCATGACATTTAATGCATGCATGTTCAGATTTTTGCTTCATGTTCTTTCATATCCGCATTATATTCCTTTCCTTATAGATCCCAAACATCCAAGTCTTTATTCTGTTGGCTCTAGACCACTGACATTTTTCTTGATCTCTATCTGAAACTATCCACATTCTGCGCCGTGTTATTTGAAAATTTACCGTCATAGAAACAATTCTTTTACGTCATAAATGTAATTGAGTGAGGCTACGTAATAATGCCGGTATTTAGGAATTTTTATTAGGATACTTTAGCACCTCAACACGGGTGAAATTTAAAACAATATTATTTTCGGTCATTTTTCTGCGGTACGGTAGGTTCTTTTCAGTGCGATTTTCCTTTTTTTAAATTATCTTTTACTTTGCTAGGTACTTTGTCCATGTAAATAGAATGAAATAAAATTAATAATCTAAGGCAAATACATTTTGTTTTATTACCTCTTAGAACTGAAAGCCTCTATTTATAAAATAAACTTGTCTGACAAAAATCTAATCTTCCTATGTGCAACGTTGAAAACACACCAGTAAGTTTTCGAATCCTCCGAGGAATACGGATACGGTACTCAGGGTGTTTGATCCTCTTGAACACGGTCGCGGAAAAACAGCTGATTGGCGAAGGACATACTTTTTACGGTATCATCGTAAAATTTTGTGATTTCAGTGAGCATTTGTTTCCCTCATGAATTCTAAAGTAACTTGGTGTATGCTTAAGTTTTTTTTCTCTCTCCGCTCTTTCGTTGGATCCGTAAACTTGTTTGTTTTTACCCTTTTATTACGCTTGTGATATTGTGCAAGGTATTTCCTAGTCTGAGATGCATGTAGGGGCTATAAAGCTTTGAAAAAATACGAGAATTTGTTATAAGTATGCCTTCAAAAGTCTTACAATAGGATTTTTACCATCAAGAAAGATTACGTAGAATGTTCGAAATGAGGAAGATGAGATGGGAAAAGTTCAGTCCTACAATATTCCTTGTCACAAGGCCTGGTCATACATGTTGGTTCTATTTGTATTTTCCTTTCTTGTGTATCTAAATAGGAATCTGCTGAAAGTATTCATTCATTAGTTCTTAATAAGTTGAATGAATGCTTGAATATTATAATTATTATATAATACTCAAATGAAAGATACATTAGTCCCCGAATGTCTATTCAAGTATTCGCTGCGGGAATAATGATTACATTACTGCGAAAATGAATAAAAAGAGCACCTAAGCGAGTTCCATGGCAGCCAAGTACTGGGTTCCACAGTGAGTACACACACGTTGAATATGAGGCAATACTTTTCCCGAAATTTACCCCGTGTTGTCAGCTCCGTCCTCTCCTAAAATGTAGACGGCTCGAGTTCAAATACCAGTTCCAGTATATAATTTATCTCATACCCTTTTGAATGGTTCTGTAGAGTTCTGACTCCAGTTGATGGAAGTTTTACCACAGCTTTATAAACTGCATCGCCTGTTTCTCAAAGCATTGTTACGTGAGAAGAGTAAATATGTATAGACCATGAACAGAAGTTTACGAGTCCTCATATCGCGCTGCCCACGCTACTTGCAAGTACCTGAACACCGTGATTAAGAGACAACTTTTACACTTGGTTGCTTTGAGATTCGTTCACTATTTGTTGCATCATTTGAGTATTCATGTAATAACTATTTGTGTAGTTACTAGGTATTCATTCGGAATGTCACTTATTCGTTTGAGCACTCATTTTAACGCAATTTATGAATTTATTATCCAATATGTTATTCGTGTATTCGATTGGAAAATCATCGGCATTGCTTTAGGTCATCCGTCATATCAAACCGCAGGTCATTTATAGCTAATAGCTTAACTATAGAATGGAATAAATGAGTTTCCGCATGAAAACAATATTAATCCTTACTCTTTACCCTTCGATATTAGTTTTCATGAGAAAATTCTCCAGAAAAGCAATGACGGAAGACATTGTAAAACCACTTCCCCTTCTTTTTCCCCGTAATCCGTTTAATGTTGTATGAGTAATTGATCAGGGCACAAGATGGTGATTTTGGTAAAGAGTATTTCGTGGAATTGTAATACTTTCTTAAGAACATGAAAGATTAATTTGACGAGTATCTTATGAAAGCTACCATCTGCTTCGTTTCCCCACATGTATTCATATTTGGTATCCTCACGAGTTTTCTCTGAATCCATCCCAATACGAGATAGTGACGGAATTTCATGTATACGCAAAGGATTCTTGCTATTTCTAGATGCAGTGGGGTACATTAAGTTCTTTGAAATATATTTCTCGTCAAGGGAGGCACGTCTCTCGAAAGTTTCACCTTTCTTCTTTGCCAATAGTGAAATAGATTTCAACGGTGTCATTTATGTAGTCTCATGCATCATTCCGTTTTAGCTCAAGTCTATTTTTCATTTCCTTTTCCTCTCTATCGCCTTAAAATTCATCCCTTGCCCTTACATAAGAATATTGTCTCTGAATTTTATTTCTGTCTACATATAGCCAAAAAACCTCGATATGGGTTGTGGTGTATCCTTAAAAATCGAAGTGGATACACAGAGGTCATGACCTCCCAAGAATGCAGAACTCTTTACGCTGACAACTTGGAAGAAAGAAAAATATGCGCGTTTGGAACAGAGAACCGCAAGGAGTAAAGCCTTAATGTTCTCGTGGGAGAGCGAGTGATACGCTTAGTTTAATGTATTTACCTAGAATAAATTTATATGAAATTATTGTTTCTGGGGAAGGAGTGGTATAATAAGATAAGACACAATTACTCCAATAAGCCAAGTCTGTATCCACGCTTACGTAGGGGTCAGTACGTATTAACCTGATGAGGTATATGAGGTAAAGGTATAAATTAATTCATCTCACTAGAGATTCTAATTTCTATCTACCGTAAACTGGGACAACTTCGCCAAGTGGGACAATTTTGCCAGGTTTTGATAAATAGTATATTTGGTGCCCTACTAAGTTCCCTAATTATCCAAGAAAGGGCCTATGTTTTCATCACACAGAAAAGATATTGAGTGATAGCCTTTCCACTCACTTGCAGTCTTACGAGTTTTTTGCAGGTCTTTATTAGTGTTTTGTTTTCGTCGCGCCAAACTGAATATTTTGTTAGGCTATTTAAGTGTCTTGCTCTGCCCATTTTCTCAAACGTAAGTAATAACTTCTGGTATCGTTCAATAGTGCATATAATTTACTTTCAGAATCGCTTTAAATGGTAAAATGTATGTTCTACTTAGGTTTAATAATGTAACTTGGCAATGTTGCACCACGAAGCTTGATGGAAATGGGACAACTTTGACAACTGACAATATTGTTGTTTCTCAAATTCTAGTACACTTTTTCCTAAGGGTGCGTATTTCATATAGGTTTCATAGACCGTTCAGAAGCCAAGACGCTTTAATACCAAGTTGGGAGGCCGCATGTATCGAAATTATGATGACACTACGCTGCAACTTGCTGTCACTGCAGTGATTTGCAACTTGCTGTCACTGCAGTGATTAATAATGAAATGAGCAGTGAAATAGCAGCCCTGAAATATAATATTCCACATAGGACAATTGACAGTAAGGTGAAGTGTTGCCATTTAAAGAATCCAGGGCGCCAGACGGCATTGAGCAAAGATAAGGAAGAAGAGATCCTCGAACATATGCTTGTTTATGCAGACCAGGGAATGCTTTTTAATGCTATTGATTGATGATTGATTCATTTTGTGTTCTTACACCATATTCCAATCAATTATGACAACGTTTTGATGTTTCACTCTTCATTCCATGTAAAAAATAAATGGAGAGTCATACTGACAGACCGTTAATTGTGGAAATTTACTAATCATTATACTCTCGAAAATAGAGCATTTCCAACACTTTTGGCAAAACTTCACAGTGCTTTGGATGAAGGAGGTAAAATTAACTCAAACATCATATCAGGATTCGGGAAATGTGGCATCGTACCACTCAATCCCAAAGAAGTTAAGTCTTGAATTCCGGATGCACAGAAAACTGATCGTAATGACACTCATACAAGAGTAAGTGCTTCATTTTTTAATTATCTTCAAGCCTGTCGTCGTAATGCAAGCAAAAGTTCGCCATAGAGAAGAAGACGGAAAATTAATGTGGCTCCAGGAGAAACCGTGGAAAAATCACACTTGATCACTTCCAAGCACCTCCACACAAAATCATGTTGGATAGACTTGTAAAAAGAAGAAAAACTAGGGGAATTACCATAGTATATTATGTTCAGTGCTTTGAGTATCTGTGTGTACCATTCTATATATTAGAGTTTTCTAAGTTAAAATTATTTATTCCATTGTTTTATTGAGGTTTCCGCTAGATATAACTCCGTTGGCAAAGTTGCCCCAGTGCCATAGAATCTTTGCCAACTACGTTTTCAATTGTTTTAACATATAAACTTTTACTTAAGTTGTAATTTTTTAACACATTTTGAAAGTAGAGACCAAGATTAATGTCTGATATTGGTTTTAAATAATTGTCGTACATGAACTTACGAGAATGAAGTTGAAAAAGAAAAAAAAGTGGCAAAGTTTTACGGTACGAAATAAAAGGAGGAGCTTGAACGTCCAGTGAGTAGAGCGTTTTGCTGTTGATTAGAGGGTACCTGTATTAAACACCGTTTGAAGCATTATAAGACATCCCCTAGCATCACAAGACGTTTTGAAATTCTCTTTTTTCTCTTCCCCATTGGAGCCCCAAAAATTATGTGGAATAATTTGTGCACTGAAGTTTGGAATGGCGTATTGCAATAATGTAGACGATTTGCGCCAAGGAGTTTGAGTCGACCAGTTTAGAAG
This sequence comes from Ischnura elegans, assembly GCF_921293095.1. Lineage (NCBI taxonomy): Eukaryota > Metazoa > Arthropoda > Insecta > Odonata > Coenagrionidae > Ischnura > Ischnura elegans. The sequence goes on from NC_060249.1 coordinate 93,883,336, forward strand.
CAAGACCAAGTGTAAGTACATGTTCATTGGGAATTTAGTGTAATGAAGCCATTTATGAGAGTTCTAGGGCTATAGTCCACTAGCCTAGACTCGAAGATTGCACCAGTGCAAAACTATTATCCCTTGCACCTCACAATAATTCCGATAAGCGATTCCTATAGTAAGCGATTATTCCAATTTTTAATATATTTTTCGTTTGTGAGGGCTGTGAAAACTATCGAGTCTCCTATCAGTACAAAAGAGATATTTGTTAGGTAAAATGTTAATGTTAAATTTTACAGTTCCTTACTGAGGGTAATAAAATGAAATTTAATGAGCAGTATTAGTTTTAATTTCATGTAGGAATAAGTATCGCCATTAATTATTTTTAAAGTAATTTTTCTTATGTATATAAAGTTATTTTCACATATTTTAATAAAATGAAATTTATTGAGCAGTGTTTGTTATAATTTCATGTAGGAATAAGCATCGCTATTAATTATTTTTAAAGTTATTTTTCATGTATTTGACTTAATTTATATGGCATTATATTTTCAAGAAACGAATTCAATGCATATGAGCTTTAATTTTTTGTATCATTTATTCAAAGTAGTAAAATTATTGCAATCGAGGATGTGAAAGAAATAACGTCGCGACGTCAAATACTACTCAAAGAAAGGTATGGTGGTATTTTGAATACCCACGAAGGATAGAAAGTGTTGATAAGTGTTGCATTATCTTGCTTGCTTTTAATAGTTTTACAGCAATGAAATGCCGAAAAAATATTTTCTTTGCGCCAAATGGTTCAATTGTAACGACAGCTTATGATGGCATGGCAACAAGACAAAGCATTATGCTCCCAAAGCATTAGGCAAAAGAATACTAATTTCAATATCCAAAATCCCATGAGCAAAGTTTCTAGTGTCATTTGTGCTTTAATGACTAGTGGTACTTTAATTACATGTTCTTATTATTGTAATTTAATATAAATATTAAAAAATATAAATTATTAGCGATACTTAAATGATTAGTGATACTTATCCATCAAATTGCTACTCAATAAGGAGGAAATTCGAAGACTTCAAGCTTACATTTCAAAATTAAAGACACTTAACTATCTCCTAATTCTGTTCTTCAGCCATATAATTCCCTCTCCTTTTTTTATTTAAAAATTTCCCTTCCAATTATACATGTAAAGCTCTTTCAACCCTTCTTTTCCCGCCCACTTCCGAACTCCTTTCATTATTATGGGGGCATTTCATCCCCTTTTCCTGAATCTCCCTAGAAATCCTCCCAAATTAATGCACATTAGCTTTGGGTCAATTATCTTTTCCCACCAACTGAATCCCAAAGAAGCCTTTACAACCTCGCAGATATTTACAAGTTCTTGAAGTCTAATTGGTGAACCTTTTCTTTTCTCGAGTCTTATGCAAATAAGTTCCTTGATGTGTCTGTATAGCAAAGTTTGAATGGTAAAAGAAGGCAGCTTAAACATTCTTAACGCATGATTTTGTGCATATTTAAGCATAAACTCCGTTATTTTATTCCTCAATTATTTCATTGATGACATCTCCTTCTATTAATGTATACTATTGCTATTCCAAAAAAATATGTATCCTTTAAATGTGGACTTACTTCAATGATTCTTTGGTCCTTAACTGGAATCTTGGTAAAAACATTTTTCTTGTCACCTATTTTCATGTGTGCATGAACATGTAGTAGATGAATTGTAAAGTTACTTTATCTAGTCCCATCTTTAGAATAGGTCGCTGCAACATTTGTGCAGTAATTTGAGTGTAACCTGTTACACATAATTATTTTTTAATATAAATATTTCGTGGAAGCCTTTGTAGTGAAAGATTTGACACCTTAATGATTTCATATTTGAAAGAAGATTAAGTTTTATTAGTTAAGTTTTCATTTCTCAAATAATATGTTACGTAGTACAATCCATTACTCTTTCTTTTAGCAAAATTGCATGGCGAGCAGATTTTTCGGAGTGCAATTCCATGGAAAGTAGTACTTTTCACTCGTAAAAAGAGGTCTCTTATATATAATTGGCAGAGTGAGAACTACCTGTGCTTGGTACGACTTTGTACGCCAAATGGCATCAGGTTTTCTCAATTTTTTAAATGATAATTTCAAACTTAGCAAAGCAAAATCATGAATTTTCCTTTTGACCAAAGTAAAAGGCTGATAATGAAAAAAATTTGCGCTAAATTGACTTTTAAACTTATTAAAACGTCAATACGCATATGATGCTGTCGTCTACCGTTGTGTTATAATATAATTTAGAGACTGTGAGTAAGAATTTGCTATTAAAGTTTTTACAGTAAATGGCGAAATACACTCTTCTATAATACATAAAATGCAAATGTAGGTCTCTGAAGGAATATTCGTATGAAATTAACAGCATGATGGTTCATCATAGGTCAGCAAACCTGAGATTTGACGCAGTTTACCACTCATCTATCTTTCTATGAAAGCACCTGTCTTGTCATTTGAATTTATTGATAAATTTTCTTGTGCAGCTTATTCGAGGTTTAACCTTGGCGTTCTTCCCGCAAACTTAATCGTCGACGACAGTCATTATCAAAACCATCAAACTTGATGATATAGTCGAATCAATTATACCATCTCCGTATAAGTATTCAAAAAACCTCTCTTTAAATCCTGTCTTTTTGGTATTCCATCATTACGCCCTAGGTAAATGCATTCGATTTTGGCCATCATTCTCTATCACCACATTTTGACCGCATTCGAATCCCATTCGAATTGTTTTGTTTTCTGATCGGAAAAAAAATATAATGAATGCCTACGGTAGTTATGGGTAATCATTTTCAGTTTTACAGGGCATTGTGTTTAAGAGGTTTACTGAGTTTAGAAATATTGAGTTCAGATAAATTAGCTTGAAATAAAGTTTATTTAGCGTTCATTATGGTGATATTAACCTATCGCCGCATAATTTATTTATGTTGAAGTCAAAGTGAAATTAATTTCTTCACTATTTCAATTGTTGAAGAGGCAGTTGATCAAATGCATCTTATATATTACGTGTTATATTCACCTACTTCATCTGACTCACGAATGTGCCACTTACAAGCATTAAACTTACGTCCAAAATTTTCACTGAATCCACCCTTTATAGTTGTCAAAGATCTGACGTTAAGTTCTTTTGTTTTTCATATAAAGTACAGTCCATATGCATTCCACTGGTTCTTTAAAAATGTCGCGCCATTGGCCTGGCAGAGAAGTACAACGTATTTTGTAAGGGAGGTTTGCCACATGTGCTTTGCAAAGAAATTGGGAGAGGAAGATCAGCCATGCGCATCAAGCAAGGCATTGAGAACATTTTTTGGGTCACTGAGTATAAAAATAAGTTATGTAGCGTAATTCAACACTACCTTGGCACCCAAAGGCGAATTTAGGGGGGGGCGGGCACGGAAGCACGTGCCCCCCCAGACGCTTAAAATACAGACAAGATTTTTAATGCGGTTTTCTCTATATTCGTGTTTTTTTACTTATTATGGTGCCTCAATCATTTAATATCATATTTATGGCATTCATATAAAGATAAATAGAATATTTCGTACAGAGTATGTTGTATGTAGATTTTAATCTCAAATGTGAGAAGACCGTTTGCCTATCAGACCGTTGTGCCCCCCTAGATAAAATCCTGGATCCGGCCTTGTTGGCACCTTACGCAGAAATTGTATTAAATGTTGCTAAGATAGGTTTGCATGAAGTCTTCAGCGATTATCCAAAACCCTTCGATCTAAATCACAGTTTTCTGCATCTCCTCCTCAAAATTCCAAAATCAGTGATATTTTTCAACAGGGCTTCATAAAACACTGTGTAATACAGATAAAAAACTATTTATGCAGAAAAAGATCGGAATAAAGGTATTTTTTTCTAAGTCAGTATGAATACATTTGCCCAAGTAGTCGAAAAATTTGTTGGAAACACAATTTTTTTCACTCATTGACAAATAGTGAAAATAATATATGGCCGTAGTGATGTCTAGGCCAGACCCATTTATTAGCTCAGCCTTTCTGAAATTGAGGATGATAACCTCATAGGAGAGTAAAATAATCAGGCCCAGGGCAGGAGAGACTGCAAAAAAGTTTCTCACACATTTAGTAGATAAATATTTTTTATCAAAGTAACAAATTATCCTAAGGTGGACAATAAGTGAAGCGAAAATAAGGTGATCTGAACCATCTTAGACTTAGATCTTAGATGTGAGGAAAGTGTGGAGGGAATTATCTCCTGTAATTTCCGCTCTTCCAATAATCCGATAGAAATCGAGTCAGCGTAATCCGTCCTTTAATATTTGATTGATTTTGGAGAACATGGCGCCATATTCTCTCATGTGGATCGAAAAGGCTATCCATATTTAATGAGTATTCAACCATCCTTCCGGATCAGGAATTTTACTTGACTGGGCAGGGTTGCTCTAATCTTAAAGTGTAATGATGTTTTTCGGTTTCTCACCGGAGGAAGTAAAACAGCTCTCATTTTCGTGATTTATGCATTATTGTGCGAGTAACTCCGGAGCAATCATGCCTTTTGTAAGGTTTTTATAATGTTATAATTGTTACAGCAATTTTTTATTGAACTGCGTAGCAATTTTAAATTAATAAAAAGGAGCATAATTATTATGAATTACCAGGTATGACGTAAATTTTCCTGATCATTCGTGAGTATTTTGATACTAAAAGATCTCTTATTTCGAGACGTATGAAATATGGTTCTATCTTATAATATGTTAGCATTATTTTACTATGAGTCATCTGAGTGTGTAATCACAAAAATGGTTTATTAATAAAGAACATTATTGTTCTCAGTATTAGAAATTTGTGTCATTGGTTATAAGAGTTGCAGAGTATATGTAATTGCTTGTTGTAAAGTGGATATTATAACCCATTGCAACCAAATTTTGCATCCAAGTAACATCAAACATGTGTTCAATTTCAGCTGTATTGGGGATATAAAAAACTACGCTCTCTTTTGTGCTGTAAAGTTTAATGGTGAAATATGAAGATAATAAGATTGAGAAATAATATAATAAGATTGAGTGGAAAATTTTCAATTTTTTTTAAAAAGAGGGATACTTTTAGAAAGGGTTAATCAAAGAATTTGCAACTTTATAATGTAACCTAATTTACTCATTTTATCAACCACTGAGCGTGAAGCAGGCCCTCATTTCAGTCTTGACGTACTTCTTTGCGGCAGGAGGCAGCTACTGTTCGGAAGTTATTAAACAGCGGAAAGGTATGGAAAGGACACCGTACTCGGTTCTGTATAGTTCGTCAATAAACGCCATGCATACGGTGGGCTAAGAAGAAACTACTGAACAGCGAGTTAAAGTTGGAAAGATAAGCTCTTCTCTATTCCTGCTGCTCCTGGCATCATCCCGGGAGAGTTGGGACGTACGTGTCCCTGTGGACCGCGAAGCCGATGTCATAGATGCTGAGCACGCTCCTTGATAACGGAAGGAAGGTCATAGGTGAGTCAGTCTTATTATTTCCGACTTTTCCTTGGCCAAATAAGCCACATCGCTAAAATGAACCCAGCGTTAATCGAAATATCACGTAGTGTAGGGCATGCTAGGTTTGGTTTACTTCGTCTACTGGCTAAATTGTTTTACTCATACTACGAAATGATAAATTCGATATAATATTATATTTCGTGTCAGATCGATGGATTTTAATGTTCAGAAAAATATGCCTTAATATGTAATGCATTAAGAATTTATTTTAAACATTGCTTGAGCATAGAAATTAAAGAAAAAGTGGCGTAAAAAGTAAAAAAAATATAGAAAAATACTACGGCTTTATTAAAGTCCACATTGAAGGATACAACTGAGGTTAAAGTGTATTTTCATTGCCTCATGGACAATAAGTCAATGTTTCTTGATAAATATGATAGATTATTATTTTCAAACGGCCAAAAATACCTATCAAGTTACTCTTTTCCTCTGCCTACTGATAACTAAAGGGGAGTTAACGTAAACTTTTAAGTTGGATGTTGCAATGTGTTTAATAAAGTCACTGGAAACTTATACATATGAAAAAAACCGAATATTTTTCATCACGAACATGAAAATACTCTCCTTTGTAACTTTCAACTTTATGAATAGAATTAACGTATCGCACAGTCAATGTTTCCTCGAACCCAGCTTTTTTCCTTATTCTCACTATCGCTCGATATAATGTGTTACTTTCCTTGCGCATTTTCTGTCATGTTTTACTGTTTCAACGCACCACTTGGCTTCGCTTTGTCGTCGCACCAGCGAGCTGTACATCAAAGCAATCAAATCTGTGTACCTATTCTTTTCCTGCTATTCCTTAGTGGTGTATAATTTTCTAGGCACACTGCTATTTCATTTGTAACGCTATAGCCACTGGGAAAACAATATGTCATCAGCAGCTTTAAGCAAGCCGCATTTGTGATTTTTAGGGGTGATCAGGAGAGGGAAAGTATTAAATAGCATTTATTTTAGTATACTCATGGTATTCTAATTAGAATTTAAAGTTTATAGCCTTAGGTAATATTGAATTGTAAATATACGGACGAATTTTTAAAAGCCGGGATGAACGGATATTAGGAATGTAAGGCGAATAGGAATGGGTATTGTTCTGTAGCTAGGAGTATTTCCTCGTCTGATGGCGTTTTTATACCATTTTTGGTGAATAGTTTTGGCCTAAAATTGTAAATAAAAATAGCGAATAAAATAACTATAGCTTAGCTCACTAGCACATCTCTCAGTATGGTATAAAGGATAAAAGCATCCTCGAAGGGCCATCAAAAAAGAGTTAAATAATCTCCAATAAGGGTAAAATCTTTCACTTGAATAATTCGGAAAGGGTTGGATGACTAAGATACTTTTCGTTGTTAAAAGTTTCAGATTGTTTGGAAGAGAAAATAATAGTCTCCATTATACTACCATTACATCAGTATATACTTGATATTTCTTCCCAAACCAGTCGTTGTCCACATCTAATTTCGGAGAGAAAAAGCGATCTCCGTGAGATTTACATTCAACCATTGCCTTTCTGAAGATGTTACTAATTGATGTAGGGACTTTCTACTCAGATGAAATTCGATTTATTACATAACTATCCGTACTTTTTTGGGATATTTTTGGTATGAAGCATTGAAACCATAGAGGTTCTGGAGAGGGCGTTAGCTTATAAAAGTGAAGCCAGTAGAAACCTATTTACCGATGCGCATTTTTTCGTCCGCCATATTCCTTTACCTGATTTATTCGGTTTTCCGTTGGCGTGCGCGCTAAGTTAATCGCCTAATTTCCTGTGATCTGAGGCTGAGGAAGCATTCGGAAGGGTTGTTAATATTATAAAATTCATCTACATCATGGATTATTATTATCTGTGTTAAATAGTGAGTATTTAACCTTGAAAACGACATCAATCAAATCGACATATTTCAAATGACATCTTTAGATTTCAAACACTTGTTTAGTCAAATTATTTTCCTTTTGGCACGGTTTGAATGGTGTATTTGACGGATAAAGGGCCAAATATTATCTTTTAATGCACGCAATAGCGATTAAACGTCAATATTATCCTCAAGTTCAGTACTATCCCAGTCTTCTCTCGACAATTGCCCTTTTTTCCTACTTTTGTATAGTAAAACCTGGTTTTCAAAATTCTGTTATGATTGTCATCAGTAATGCATTTAGTGGCGCACTTGAATTAATCAGTTATTCTTCAATTTTTAGTCAAAAGGTCGCTATTATTGCTGAAAATGCCTTTTCGTGCGTCTTATTTGTAATTTGCCTCACAGTAGTTGAGTCGTCTATTTTTTTCCAAAATATGTATTTTTTCCGGTTTAATATTTAACTAATATTCCTCGCTCATCGGTGGGAACGGCTTTTTTGTTATTAGGGAAAATATTGAGTTTCTTTTGACGAATATCCCATAAAGACCCACATATTTCTGCTTTACCCAAGGTAAAGCAACATGGCGGACGTGTAAAAATGCCACGCCCCCCTGGCTTCAATTTCCAAAGCTGAGAGGTATAGCTAGCGCCCTCTCCAGAACCTCTATGATTGATGCCAAAAATTATGAACGTATGATAAATTCGGATCTCAAGTAATTCATCCTCGAAAATTGATAATGAGGAGATTTACAATGCTGAGGGATCAAAATTATGTATTAGACTGATCGAAGAGTTACTTAAATAGCTATTATACTTTCAAAATTGGGGTTCTAGTTTCCCATTTTCGCTACGTTTTGAGGCCTTCGGATTTGTAGATTCAAGTCATCAATACTGACGACAATGTGCAGTTGCTTGTCTCGGAAAGCCAACGGGGAACTTTGCGAATTAGCCATTCTAGCTTTTTACTGTGAGTTGTGGGAGGTATTGCAAAGAGCAATAGAAAATCGTTTGTAGATTAGTGGGTGAAATTTCTATTATATTAGAGATTAAGTAAAGTTGGTTTTAGGATGGGTTGCAGAAAAAATAGGAACCATTATAAGTTTACACTTAGGTAAAGACGTAGTTACTCACCCTCAACGTGTAGAAAGGAATTTGAAAGCGATAATATTCCATTTTATCGTTTTTTTGCATGTTGGTGGATGAAATGTATTTGATTTTAGATAATAAGTAATGTTGGAGTTGGATGGGATGCGGGATAAATGGGTATCATTTGAGGTTTTAAGTGAGGTAATTACGTATCTGCATACCCTCAACTTGTAGAACGGCGTTTGATTGCAATAGTAATCCCTTGCATCGCCATTAAACCGGAAATTCTTCATTTTAACATTCACCGTATTATTTTTAGTGGCTTCAAAAAAATAAATTTCTGAAATTTTTTAAATTCCCATATGAAAGTTTTTTGTTCCCTAACCAGACAATAAAATCATTATTTAAAAACAGCCCACAGAAAGTGTTTTTCTTTCTCTGTTCCCCTTTTTTGATTAAAAAAATTCAATGAAAAACTGTGGAACAAAAAATGGCCATTTGGGAAAATCGTAAAAACTATGAAAAAGGAATCCGATATGCAACATCACCGTTCACTGAATCAGAACGCCTGAAGCATTTTGAGAGAGCGCTTTTTCAAAACTCGATCAGTTTAATAGCCATTTTAATTACTTATTTTTATCGCTTAAAGCCAAGGTAGGCACTTTTAAAGTTACGAAAGGGGATATCCCCTAGGACATTTCGACATTAGGCATGTGAAAAACGATAAAATAAATAAGTTCGTATTTTATTTGAAAAATGGATATAGGATGCCATTGTAATGATAAAAGATTGCAGTTTCCTATTCAATAGCATCGGAATATTAGTTTGTTTTTTGTATTTAAAACCATATTTGATGAGTAATATAATTTATACTGGTGTGGTGAAATTATGTTCATCATGTAGCGCTTGCCAATGCAATTCCTTAATAACTTTGTTCTACAAAAAAAAAGTGCAAAAAATGCCTGGCTACAATATAGGGTGTTTCTGGCTTATTCTGGGTTCGTGAATCCGAAAATGACCTCCGTTTTTTCTATCACCCTACATTTTTACGAGCAACCCTTAAATTGGGGGAAACAACCCCTTATCTAAACTTAACGCTTTTCAAGGGAGTTTTACTAATGTTATCTGCTTCTGATTGAAAAAAAACTGACGTTTTAAGGCTATCAGGGTCACGAGAGAGACAAATTTGGCAGGGGTTGAAAAGATTTAGGGGGTGAAAAATGAAAAAAAAAAACTTAAAAAAACATTGAAACAACCTTTTTTCTTAGCTTTTCATGGCATATGATATGGTAGCTAATGGAAAAGTGTTCAAGGGATGAATAAGCTGTTCACCCCCCTGTTTTGTAAAGGATTAATATATATTAAGGACTGATTATAATCAGTTACCTCCAGTTTAAGTTTGTTAGTTTTTCTTTACTTTTCGCGCTACTCTAACCTCTCATCTTTTGCTTTTTTGGACTCTTCCTGCATCATATTTTTATTGTTTGCCAATGCTAATCAGTTTCTTACAATGCTTATGTTTATGCTGCACCCCTTCTTTTGTAGCCTCGAAAAACTCCTATTTCTTTCCCTCGTTACTCGTTATATTTCTATCGGACCCGGTTCTGCCCCAGTCAGAAATTCGATCCAATTTTTGGTCTGAATGGGTATGGGTAGAACTAACCCCTGACTAAGCAACTGGCGTGTGATTACACCAAGTGATGGCCACCCCGTCTTCATTCTCCCGAAAACCTTCTACCTCTCCATGTCTACCCTACAGATGTGTGCAACCCTTCAAATTTATTCGAACCGAGTAACTTCATCCAAGACGCGTTTCAGAGCTTGAAGGGCCCTAAATATTCAGCACATGAGACAGAATATTAGGGAGAGACTGCGGCTCTTTGATTTATTGAGTCGAAATATTTGTGTTAAGAAGAAGGCGAAAATATTTCATATTAATCACTTTTGAATTTTCCCTGAATTCTTGAAATTCTACTCTATTTTTAAGCTTTGGGAGAAAGGTCTTATCAAATTTCAGGGCTAATTTTGTCATATATATTTTTTTTTAATAGCTCATTTTGGCAAAAGGGCTATGTGTCCCTCTGTTCAGCAAAGTTTGAATTGGATGAAAAACATTAGATTTAAAAAGAAGGTTATTATAAATTCATTGAATGTGCATGAAAATAGAAAAAAATTCTATATCCAGCAATAATAATATTTCCATATAGCTATGCTGAAAAAATAGCTACATATTTGTAAATATTGTATCCTCCACCATTTCTGTGTTGAATGCGCTATTATCTTCAGTAAAGGGCCAAACCAAGATTTTATCCTGCAAGGTAACTCTCTCCTCTATTAATACAGTTTAATGTTTTTTGTTAGAGGGGTGGTTTCTGTTCAAATTTGTAGTCTTCTAAACCTCTGTTCTGGATTTTGGTAATTTATTTTTTGAAAAGCTTATATACGAGTAAAACAAGAAACAGCCTGACGTGTACTTTATGTATTATGTAGGTCTCCAATTGAGATTCCTCATTTCCGAAGAGTACATAACTTTAATAAGAGCAAGTACAGCGATATAGATTCAGCATACAACTGAAATCAGGTGAAATAATGGGCCAATTTTACTTTCTAACATTGCGGTGAAACTAATTCTTTGGAAAACTTTTTAATTTGTTCTTACATTTTTTCAATCACTGGTAATAAATGATTAATTTCATCACCTTCGCTAGCTATTGCTACATTCTAAAACATAATTAATCCATAATCGGAACATGCTTTTTTGTGAGTAAAATTTCAAGAATATTTCTGAATAACAATACTCATTGAATAAAAATTATTATCATTATGTTAGGTTCGATTATGATCTGAACAATATCATACAATTTTTTTGGGCATCAATGCATCGCAATTACAGCAGCCAAACGTAGCTATAAACAAGAAGGGACTTATTATCCTAATTTTATTTAAACACATGGAAAATTTAACATTACGCATAAATTTAATGAGGAAATAGAGGTACAAATACATGAAAAGATGATTTTCAACTTTGAACATTCTGATTTAAAAAGTTTATCATTTCACAGTAAATATAAAAACCATTTTGAGAAACGGTTTTTAGACTCAAAATTGACATCTTTAAAGGAAGCTATTCATTTTTTCTACCCAAGCACTCTAAAACGCGAGATGCGTTTATTTAATAACCAAATTTCTATTTATTATCATGCATGCAAAAGGTTGTTCGCGCATCTTAAATTATGACTCACTCGAAGACGTTAATCCAATATTACCCTCCTATAAAGACTCAATAAAGGCCATTTTGGAGGACCTTGAGGATATAATAAAAAGTGGAGGTGTCTTTTATTGAGTTGAAAATAGCTATCATTTGGAAAAAAAGCCCCGAAAAGGGCAATTTGAAAAGTCTGCATTCTTACGAAAGAGGGTATCAATTCGGCCTGTAAATTGAATGCCGTGGGTCGTAAAGGTTTTCGGGGCTCGTGGACTGTGCGATAGGGTAATGTGTTTATATTACAAGGAATGAAATAGTCTGATGCAGAGTGTTGGCGACGGTGGAACTCTCCCAGGGGGAATAGGGAATATTGTGATTTTGGAGGTAGTGAACGAGAGGTGAATTATCTCGGATTTATGGTCTCTCAAAGTGCCGGTGATGTTACGTAAGATTGAATGAGATTGCATCGAGGGTACAAATGATAAGTGAAACGTGTTTAATGAAATAACTTCCTATATCAGCGGGTTATGTGGCATCATTCCTCGGTTCGACTTTCTTTAAATAAGAATACAGCTCTTATAATCTTCCTCTTTCTGCCTCATTATTGTTAACTATATCTCGTCAGTTGATAACTTTTTGAATGAGAGATGAAAAATTATTATATATTAGCTATTTTTTTTCAAAATAGTGTGTTAATTTCTAGAGATTTCAGATGAAGAAACCTCTTTTTATTTATTTGAAGGAGCTCTTGTGCGTTAGCAAAGAACAGGAATTGAAACCAGTTTTAACTTCTAGTGAATTTATAGCATTTCTTATAGCTATCGTTCGTTTTTTTTAAATTTAAATATGTTTACTTATGGTATAATATTAATTGCAAACATCCACATTAAAAATTACTCTCCCATAATAGAATGGAAATATTATATTCTTGCCATATGTCGATAAAGAGAGTTACTCAAAATGATAATGGAAATAGACCCTAGCAGCTCGTTATTAAATGTTATTCATACTGCCATCGATTTTATTAAAGATAGATACTTATGTTTAACCTAAAATCCTTGCTGAAAAATTTGAAAGATTATCTGAAGCCCTAGGGTTTTCAATAACTTGAGTTTAGTTGATATCCTCTCATTGTTATTATTAAATAAACTCATAAGAGTACATGTATATATAACTCATAAGAGTACTTAGGTTGATGAAGAAGTCACTACTTCGAAAGCTTTCGAGTTTATTTTCCCGTGTGAGTGTTTCTTTTTTTGTGTTTCTATGTTTATTGACATTGACTTGAACTATTTATATTACGTGCTACGTGCATCTCATTTTTCCAAAAAAGTATGTGTGTGTATATATATATTTGTATATGTAATCTTAATGATTACCGTCTACTTTTAGTTAGTAATGGAATTTTGGCACTGAGCCTACCAAAGCATCACTTGGTGGAAGTATTTGGTATTTATGATGAAAAATTTACAAAATTCCTACCTTCTCATTCCATTCATTCACTATGATGATTTAAAGTATATGTCATTCGTTTGAAAATCTGTTTACTTAAACTTATAGCTGCTATGACTCCCCTGGAGTCACTGCGTTGATGTCGCACTTGCGGATCGGTTCCACGGGGAAGGTCGTAAACCACGAGAATGCCTTTTGCGACTCGCCATATGCATCACCCTAATCCCTTTATTCCTTCACTCTGCTCTGCCCATCCCAATTTACGGGAGCGAATTCCAGTCTCCCCGCATATCTCCCATCTCTTCTCATTGCGCCTTCGCTCCGACTTCGAGAGCCGTAATTCTGGGAGAGAGTTAGCACCTAAAACGTCATGAAAGGCGGGTTGATTTTGGCCTCGACAGCTGATAAGAAATATGGCACCCTCTTTGGATCTCCAGGGGAACTAACTGAAACGCAAGGAAGTCGTTTGAAACGCAACGACTCCGATTTTCTATTAGACTTGGAATGCATTGCATTCTGCGATTAAATTAGGATTTAATCTCTTATCCTTGTGTAGGCATCTAGAATTAAACTTATATATTCTTTAAACTTGGAAGTTACGTGTAATGTTTACAGTGTGGATAGGATACGTCGAGAGACAAATGGTTATGATTTTCGCACATATTATATTTTTCCTTAAACTATAAATATGTGCAAAAGTTCTAAGAGAGAAAAAAAATTGTTATGATTTTCGCACATATTATATTTGCCCTTAAATATGTGCAAAAGTTCTAAGGCTCTGAAATTATTTTTCAAGCAAAGTGTCATATCCGAAAGTATTGAAAAAAATTGTTTATCACAAATTATACATCGAATGAAAGAGCAAATCAAAGAGTTTTTTTTGCAACAATGCGCATGTGCAACCAATGTTTCCGCTGCCATCCGTTAGAAAGCGCCAGTAGCACAGATGGCCAACAATGAACATAAAGCAAGTGTTTTACTGTTCTCAAAGACGAAATATGTAGTTAATACGCAGGGTGCGTTCCGTATTAAGTTCAGTTTTGATCCTCCGCTGTGATAATTACATCAGTGCCTTCACCGCTAGCTGACCGCTCCGAATTAAGAAACTTTATTGAAGCAGCTGGTTCAGCAATTACCGGAGAGACAGTAATCAACGTTTGGGAAGAATTCGCATATCGTTTTGACGAGTGTCTTGTTACGAATGGTGATCACATTGAACACTTGCAAGCTTTCACATAAAACTTAATTAGTTGCTCAACAAAATGATGCTTGATTTATAGCTGTAGGTTAAGCCCAATAAATATTAAAAAACGTTAACACTCCGCTATTCATTGAAAAACACCCGATACATTCTACCTCTTCGTCACCACTTCCTATTCTACTCTCCTCCATTCTATCTCACTCTTGCGATTTTACTGTTTCCTCAATGCGTCCTTTAAAATTGGAAGCTTTTTTTTATTTTCACATACTTATCTTCTCTTAGCCTTACAAAATATATAGTACCTTGTTCGATGATTGAGAAGATTATTGTCATCAAAGCCAGCCCTAAAATTGAGGGTGAATTCAGGATGCCGGTAAGGGTGGAAATTCGAGGGAATACGATGATTTCTATCCTTGAATAGTAGTAAGTGACCTTAAGCGGAAATAATGTAAGAGAATAGTAGTATATTAATTCACTGTTTAAGCGATATAACATTCGGGTTGAGTATGTTTCTTCGTAATGAGAGGATTCATTCTTATCAGTAAGGAAAAAGTTGTGATTATTTTATAAAAGGAAATTAAAACTTGGCTAGCGAGGAAAAATTACTTTTACATTAGCTGCATTGAGAATAATGATTCCTCATCTTCCAAAATTATGACTTCCTCTCTAAAACAGACCTCTATGAAAACTTGTTCATACCATGACTAAATTTATGAGAAAGTGCTACTCTTGTTAACTCCTATTCGAAAAATGAAGCTGGCTATTATGAATACACACACTTAGATTAGAATTAGAGGGTAAAGTATTGCAAAAACGAGGAAGAGGTAGGCAGAGAATTGGATTTTTGATGGAATGAAATGGAGTAGGCCTTATTTTGAATTGAAGAGGGAAGTACATCTAGAAAAAACTCCATGTATTCCCATCTTAATCGGTTGAATACTCTTATAATAAAACCATTGTTATATGTCTTTCGTGGAGGGGTAATTATTTTTTGCTTTAATAGGAATAATAATTCAAAGCATATTTTATGAATAACATTTTTATTCATGTTTATTAGTTGAAAAAATAGTTTGATAAGTAATTAATAAATACAAAGACTTATGAAATCATAAGGGAATGAAAATGGCTGCAATATTTGGTGGCATATAACTCTTTGCAGAAACAGTATTTCAACGGCTCCTGGAAATCCATTAACATCCACGAAGCCCAAATTAATTCACGAGTAGATGATACACGTTCATCGTGTTGCCTCAAGGGAGTGTAGAGCACTGGTAAGAAACAAATCACACGGATACAATTCTGTTGAAATACGCTTAAACTGTTGGCCCTTGACGAGTTAACTACTGCATATGTGTTATTGCAACTTGACTAGATTTACCTTTCGATTTCCTTTAATATAATTATATTATAATGGGAGTACTGATACGTTCTTGTTTAGAATTAATTTAACATAGCCATAATGAACTTGTTTCAGATAAATGCAAGGGTTTGAAGATTTAGACGAAGTTTCTTTTTCAGTAATGCCACCTTTCTCTACAGCGACCTTAAAGCGTATTGATGGATCCCACACTATTAAAGTACTGTGCCAAACCATCTTCTGGCGGAAACTTCGATTATTTTTGATCAAGTGACAATTTATTCTTTCTGAATTAATTCACTCACTGCACGGTGCTATTAATTGCATTAAATGCGGCTATTATTTACTCCCTTGTCGTGATTCGATTATTTATAATACCAATAGGTAATATTATATATTTTTAAGGTTATAGCATTGAAACGCAATGGGGTAACTAGTTTGTGACAAGGGGAGTGGGATTAGGGGGGGTGAGTGGAATGGTATTCTGCAAACTAGCCTTTATAGAGCTTTTAACCTATCCATCTAATAAAATTTCCAATTCTTAAGCCTGCGATTTGGAGCAAGTTAACGTAAATGGTGGAAATTTGAAAAATGCCGCTATAGGAAAAGGAAGTATTCTGATTCTTTACGAAATTTCATGCAAAGTATCGACACTTTGTGATTAGCCGTCGCTTTCTTCATTGCTGCAACTAATTGAGCGGTTCTACTTAAGCCAAATTTTTTTAAAATGTCAAAAACCACTTTTAAGTTGTCTCGGAAGGATGGGGATTCGAATTTATTCCGCTCCGTTATGGGGAGAGAAAAATTAAAGTGCTAGTTGTGGGACATGAAGTTTACTTAATAGTTAAAAAAAATCAAATCTTTTTTGCAGCTAATAATTGAGAGAAATCCAGGACCAGAACTGACGAATCGTTTTTCGAATTGCGAATTATTTTTTAAATTTTTTTGGAAACCATTTCATTAACTCGCCAAAGAAAATACACAATCAACAGTACTGCGCAATTATTTGAACCCACTTCACAATAAAATGAGTAATACTTGTATAGGTAGGGTTTATTGCTGCTCTGAATCCATGCTAGTTAGTAAAACTTTGTTTTTAGTCATTTTGGAAGCAATTTTCCCTATCCTTCGATAATGACAGTTGTCACCATTAATTTGCATTTTTAGAACAATCATTGTCTAGCAAAGTGGCTTACTGAAGGAGCGAACTTCGTGCCTTCCTTGGACGATAGTAAAAACGTGACAAAATTAGAGCCGGTTGAAAGAAATACTCTCATCTCACAATAGATTGGCATTCATTAAAATAGCATAAAATAGCATTCATTGGTCCATAGCCGGGTGTATAGTCTCGTCAAAGAAAGCCTTGGTGCCTTCACAGGATGTCATTTTATCATAAAAATGATGTTTTTCCGGTAGTTCGGTACCCCAGGCTACATTTTGTGTTACTTATAAACTTTCAAACTTTGAAAATAAGATGTTTAATGACCTTTACATGTACAATATGCAAACATGTACAATCCATTGAATTAACTCGCCGAAGGAATGACGCGAGTACCAGATAATGCGAAATTATTTTGAATCCACTGCAAAATGTAGTCAAAGCATAGTTGTTTAGGTATAATTTTGAATTAGGTTTGGACTGTTTGGCAAACGTCATGAAGGTAACGTCGCGACGCGTTATAGGAATTACGGAAAGGGTCGCTGCCTGCGGGTTTTTGGTAAACTGTTGAAGTGAGTGTTGGAGGGTGGCTTTGATGTTGGAGTGAGGAATCAGTACGGGGGACGTGACAGAAGCCCGCTCTTAACGTCGGGTAGAGTAAAAAAATAATGGTAGCGAAATGTTCGGGGCAGAGAAGGGCAATAGATGCATCGGCTGATAAGTGAATTAGTTCGGTCCAAACCGAGGATACCTATCGCGTATCCACTCACGTTTTAACCTTTTCCGCCAGAGTGGAAGAATTAATTACCAGTTCGTGCAGAAAAATCAGGGAAGGGAATAAAAAGGCCGAAGCACTGGAAACGAGGGGGGAGGAAAACAGGGCGATGTTTTAGCGATTCCGAAGTGAATTCGGCTAATTTCAAAAAAGTATGCTGAATTAATTGCTTCGAGAGTTATTTCCTTGTGCTCCCTAACGAAAAGCAGCCATTCAATTAGGCGCAAAGCTCTCAGCTATTTATAGTGGATATTTCTCTAATATCTCTCCAATATATCGACTCGCATGGCAAAGTATGCGTAGAAATCTTGCTAATACCACGTTTTCGGACGCGTTTTGACTCTCAGAAATTGGATATGGATTAGGCGTGTACAAAAAATTACCTGGGAATAGGTTTTAGTGATGGAAATATACCTTGTGGTTATTTTTATTAAAAAATATAGAGCTATTTAAGTTTAAATTTGTTTAGAATGGAATGCAATCCAATAAATTACTCCGAGTATGGAAAAAATCCTGAAAGAAAATCGTTATTTTCAATGGCACTCTTGTAGAATTGCCGTTAAGGATAATTTCCATAGTTCATTCAATGCTATTCAATATTTTATAACGCTAATTGTCTCAAAACGTTTTAATTGCAATTTATCTTACCGTTTTATGGTATAAAATAATTTGAACGAGTTCAACTAGCGCGATGCGATAAGTGCCATTGGATATGAGTCGCTTAATGCTGAGTGTATTCCTCACGTGAGTTCCCATTGATAAAAATGTGATTCTATATTTGCAAACGTACAACTAAGTAAAACAGAGCAGGAGATTATTAATTTACGTGTGGAGAAGTCATTGCGTAGAAGAGGTCCATATAAATTAATATTCAGAGATATAATCGGGTCCGAGATATAACAGAGACGAAAGGAAATTCAGCTAGTGGGAGGGAGGACATGGAGGAAGAGCGATATGCAGCATAATTAATCTAGCGCTGGAATGCGCCTGGAATTCGTCTCTCAATCGAAGGCACTTGTGATGATAAAGACAAATAGGGAGGGCTTAGGGATCTATGCGGAGGATTTGGAAGAGAGGTCATTGGCAGGGATAGAAATAGAATGCATAGCAATGAAGTTGAACGCTTTTATCACGCAATATGACCGACAGAAAAGGAAAAATGTATTATCTCTTGAAAGAGCTATATATATTTAAAAAAATAATATTATTTCCTTTATTTGCGTATAAAAACTCGGTCCTTTTCAGCCATATGGCTTGTCAGAAGGTTCCAGTTATTCATTACAATATGTGGTACATTGAGAGAATGGCATTTCAGATTAAAATAAAGAAATTACAAGTTTACAATATCACTTATTAACCAATCTTTCACTTTTCTTTTAATGTCGGCCAAAGATTTGAGAATACATAAAGCCTTTGGCATACAATTAAAGGTATGAGGTACAACATACTTCAGCAACCTTTTACCGTACATGTTATTATTTTTTTTTTTTTTAATAATAATAATAATATTTATTGCAGAGATTAGAAATTTTACAAAAACTTATAACATTAATCAAAGATGAAATGTCATTTACAAGAAAATACAATGTGAAAAAAAAAGTCTAGGTCCCGCTAAGCCTTTCAAGGCTTGTCAGCAGGTGCCTATTAGTTTTTTTTTATTCGTGGTCGTACATTGTCTTTTAAAATTGTGTATCTCATAATGTTTCCACTATTACCAAAAACATATTATAAAATTATTAGGAAGCAAGAGTACATACATAAATACACATTAACATTACAGGAATATATGTATCAAATATTTTTTTTTTTATATATAACGTGATTGCATTGGAGTTATTTCTTGTATTGGAAGAAAGAAAAAATATATATGACAAAATAAAGACAAAGTATATGTATCTTTCTTTATACATGTATAAACCATAAATTTAGGTTAATTTTTAACAAAACAATGTTTAAAATTTTTAGCAATATAATGTAATAAAATGTTTTAACAATAGACTTTTTTATAATATAAGAAATTTAATGGCAGAGATTAGAAATGGTAGCAGAAAAGGTTATAACTTTAAGCAAAAAAGAAAAGAAATGTATTATCACATTAGCAAACATGAATTCTCACTAATAATGTTTCCACTATTGCCAAAAACATATTATAAAATTATTAGGGAGCAAGAGTACATACATAAATACACATTAACATTATAGGAATATATGTATTAAATTTTTTTAAAAATATATAACGTGTTTGCATTTGAGATATTTCTCGTATTGGAAGAAAGAAATTATATATGTGACAAAATAAAGACAAAATATATGTATCTTTCTTTATACATGTTTAAACCATAAATTTAGATTAGTTTTTAACAAAACAATGTTTAACATTTTTAGTAGTATAATGTCATTAAATTTTTAACATGTGTACATAACATAACATATTTTTAACATACCTACAAGACAAAGAAATAAATGTATTATCACATAAGCAAACATAATTCTCATATATCGGTATCATTATATTTCTCTAGTAACCAATGTCTCAGACGCGTTTTTAGTAGAGAAATATTTTCTATTGATTGCAAATTTTGTGGTAGCGTATTAAACAATTTAGGAACTACGTGTTCCAAGGTTCTTTTCCCGTGAGCGTTGATGAAACTAGGTACATTATATATTCTAGTACTTCGGAGTCCTATATCGTGTGTTACATTTCTTACAGTTTTGTAGCTATTGTTAAAATAGTTGTCCGTTATTAATATGTAGTGTAATAAATCGCGTATTGGAAGCATGTTTAGATTTTTGTAAATTTTAAAGACATTTCTTTCTCTTGGATCCAATTGTAATACCATATTGTTTTGGATTTTTTCCACCTTTCTCAACAGGGTTTTATTTGTGGAGCCCCAGATCGTTAAACCATATCTGAGTACTGCTTCACCGAGACTTAAGTACAACATTTTTTTACATTTAATTGGTAAGGTATATTTCACACAATATAGTTGGTACAAAATACATCTAAGTCTATTACACAAGTGATTAATATGCTCACTGAAGTCAAAATTTTCGTCTACGGTCAATCCTAAATATCTAAAGGAGTTGACTTGGGAAATAAATGAACAGGAATATAAATGACAGTTACTCTTTTTATGGCCAGGGTTACCAGTATGAAGGCATAAATGCGTATGAAATCTTAATTTTATTAGTTTTCTCGTTGCCTTGGCATTTCGGAATTGCATGGTTACCGTTTTCTTATCATTTATTACTAATTTATTGTCATGGCACCAGCACTGTATCGCATAGAAATCCTGTTGCATTTTTTCCTTAGCCATTTCAAAAGATTTGCTGATTGAAACTAGCGCTATATCATCAGCATACATATATATTTTAGAATGATTAATATATTCTGGTATGTCGTTTACATATATACAGAAGAGTATTGGCCCTAATATAGAGCCTTGTGGCACACCAGAGGTGACAGATTTAATCGTGCTCTTATGTTCAAATAATTTTACAAGTAATTTCCTATTGGTGAGATAGCTTTCTAACCATGTAAGCGGTATTCCTCGTATTCCACATCGTTCCAGTTTTTTTAAAAGGATGTTGATATCGATAGTATCGAAAGCTTTAGTGAAGTCGATATATACAGCGAGAACGGACCAGTTCTTATTTAGGCTTTTCCGTACATCTTCACTGAAGTACTCCAGAAGCGATCGTGCACTTTTATTTCTTTGGTACCCATATTGATGTTTAGTGATAATGTTGAATTTTTCTATGAAGTTAATTAATTGTACCGCAAAATATCTTTCTATGACTTTATCCAAGGAGGGTAGAATAGAAATGGGACGATAATTGTTTGTGTCGTTTTTCTTTCCTTGTTTATATATCGGTCTGATTACCGCTAACTTTAAATCGTTATGTAATTTACCTTCAGTTATGCTTTTGTTTATCCAGTGGGTTGTTGCAGCAATGATGTCATGTTTACAACTGAGATCGATCATTCTTATATTATCGTGCCCTGGGCATTTATTTTTTGATTGCTGTAATATACTTTGGATATCAGCTGGAGTTGCTGGCAACAATAAAAAGGTAGATGGAATTATTTTTTTAGCACCAGGGTTGAGAATGTGTTGTGAGCATTGGGGCAGTATTTTTTGTATGTCATTAGTGAATTGTGATGCAAAGGAGTCGCAGACATAGTTTAAATTAATATTCTTAAAATTTGATTTTATTTGCATATCAATGCTTTTCTTACTGGTGACACCCCTAAGGCTATTGATCAGTAGCCAAGTCTTCCTAATGTCGTCTTTGTTCCTTTCGAGATTAGAGCGAACATAAGAGATTTTAGATCGCCTTATCAAGGAAGTTACCTTATTTCTTTGGGTTCTGTAATTATTTCTGTGCACTTTGTTTGTTGTATTGGATTTGTATTTTTTGAATAGTGTGTCTCTTATCTGTATTTCTGAATAAATAGCATTATTCATCCACGGAAGTTTAAATGTATTATTACCGATATTTTCCCGTTGCCTGATTTTAGATAATGAATAAACATGATTTAACTTTTCGCACAGTTGCTGATAAATGCTGTCAGAATCATTGAGTGTAAGTAGTGTCGACCAGTTTATTCTGTTTATTAATTGTGTTACCCTCCGGTCGCAAAGATGAGTAGATTGTCCCATAACCTTATCTTCAGGTAAGCTCTTATCTGTGTGTATGAAAACACCAACAGGAAAGTGATCAGATATTTTTGTTTTGATAATGAAACCATCAAGTTTTGAGTGGAAACCTTTAACGTTAATGTGATCCAAGCATGAAGCTGTCACTTTACGTTTTTTTATTTCTATTCTAGTGCTTTTTGTGATACAAGCAGTGAGCCCATTGGATGCAAGTAAATTTTTGTATGCGTCCACATTAGTATCTTTTTTCGATTTTAGATTCAAATTAAAGTCACCAATCAATATTATCTGGTTTTCTGATCTACTTTCGCGGAAGGATTCCAGACTAATGAGGAAATCCTTCTTCTTACAATGTGGTGGTCTGTAAACACATACTAATAACACTGTGTTAGAATCATAAACCATTTTCAAGATCAATGACTCGCATTCGTCCAACTCGAAATCAACTACCGTTGCAGGCAAGACCTCCCTCAGAAAGACAATCATACCTCCACCCTTTCGTTCTTCCCTCAGTTTATGGAAAGAGTTGAAACCTAGTAGGTTGTAAGGACCCATTTCTGATGATTTTATATTGACCTCAGTCAACAAACATGCCAATACCTGACCCCTATTATTCAGCATATTGAGCAATACTTTTACTTCATCCCAACCTTTCTTCAATGACCTCACATTCAACGAACAAAAAATACAACCTTTAAACAAATTTACATTATTCAAGAAACCACCAGTGCTCTCATAGGATTTGCATTCAACATCACTAGCTATTGATGACAATGGATCCATGATGCCAAAAGATCTTTCAATTTCAACAGCAAACAGATAGAACACTTAATGTGTC
Source organism: Ischnura elegans (assembly GCF_921293095.1). NCBI lineage: Eukaryota > Metazoa > Arthropoda > Insecta > Odonata > Coenagrionidae > Ischnura > Ischnura elegans. Next base: position 93,906,453 of record NC_060249.1, read on the forward strand.
TTATAGTGTTAAATACTTAATGACAATAACAAAATCAGTAATAAGAAACGGGAATATAATCAATTGAAATATATATTATATCAATTTACATAGGTCATTTTCATTTTCCACTTTAATTATTCGGCTGGTTTCGTTTTTTTTTGACAAGTATTCCACCATTTCTATACCAGACAAATTTGAAATCAAGTTCTTTAGCCCTAGTCCTAACTTGCCACATCAAGTTTTTGAGATAAGGAGTTAGACTTTCATTGATGTATATTTTTGCATTAGGGTACTTTTTCCTGTTCTCAGGGCTGTTCAAGGAGGTTCTGTTGATTAAAAGAGATTTCCTCACAACTTTGCTGTTAAACTCAACAACGATTTTTTGTAGCTTTGTTTTAGCCTTAGGAAGGACGAAAACCTCAGATATAGTTCTGCTATCAATTACAACGCCAACATCCTTGGCAACATCGATAACTTTAGCAGTCAGGAGCTCACTGCTATCACTATCACCCAAGGGAATACCCACAATTTCTAAGCGGTTTTCTAGCTGTTTTTGCTCCAACCGGTTAACCTTCTTTTGGAGATCACAAATAAGAGTGTCTTTCTGTTTAAGTTGTTCTTTTAGGTCACTGATAGTGTTATTCAGCTCACCCACAGTGTTCTTAAAAGCATTTATGGTACTCACAAACTCATCATAGCCGTGGCTGAGGAAGGTAAGACTCTTCTTAATTTGTAGTACATCCTCCCTCGTGAGAACAGCATCAGTGGAACAGCTCTCTCGTTGTTCCTCAGCTGGCTGAGCCTCTACGGATGCAGCTGGTGGATTTCTGCTTTGCTCATTTTGCTTTGAATTCTCAGCACAACGACAGGTAACACATCTCCAAGCCTCTTTTTTCTTCGAGGACATAGACCTATATGTCGACTCTCTGATGCCGGCACAGTTGAAGTGAATTCTTGACGAGCAGCCGTAACAATTGACGAACTCCTCGTCAACAATATCTTCTTCACACTTGTTGCACTTCATGAAGATTTCAAATTACTTTGTGAGTTCGTAAATAGTTAGTGTTTGTTGATTAGTGCTACGTGATACGTATTAATCACAATATGCAGACAACTTAAGGCACATGTATAGACGCTTTAGGCTACAGAGCTACACACGTCCGACCACCATGAATGCCGGATGATGAATGAGATAAGTTTTCAACAAAGGACTGTTGCGTTTGTCCATATAATGTGTATTATTATATATAATTTTGTACTCATTTTTGAAATAGTTCTCTATAATAATGAGCCAATTCAGCATTTTATTCACAGTTAATATATTATATTTAGTACACAGTGATTTTAGGTCAGAATTACAAAAATAGTTCAAACCATCTGTATCAATTAACTTCAACATTCTCTTTTGGTTCTTTACAATTGTGTTTAACAGGGTATTTGACGCCATTCCCCAGACAGTGATCCCATATCTTAATATACTCTCCACCATTGCAAAATAAATCATTAATTTTATGCTAACAGGTACTATATCTTTTAACTTAAATATTTGATAAGCTACATTTCGTATTTTTTAAATAATTTTTTTCAATGTGGAGAGGAAATTTGAAATGATCATCAATTATGACACCAAGGTAAGTATATAATTGACTATGTGCGGTGATGAGTCTTCGGGTTTGCTTAACCTGAATATGAGATTAATACTGAAGGGATAACTTAAGTATGAATATAATTTCCTTATGGCGAGACGTTGTTTTAAATGAATGAAGTTAAAAAAGTTTATTCACGATAAAGATGATTTGTTTTTTAAGCACTCAATTCGTTGCTGGCAACGACAGCAAAGACAAAAAAAATCACTCCAACACTGACTACTTTTGAGGTGTCAGTACGAGTGAGTAAATTATAAACACGCACGCTTCACAGAATGTTTCACGGCACCGTAAATTTTCCCAGAACTCGATTTGCATTCACACCAGTACCATGTAAGTTTAACACATAATAATCTTTCTCACCACGTATCCAGAGTGATTCTGAAATCAAGCACGTTTACGCGTTTACGAGCAGGAAGGTTTCAATCGCAGGGACAATTCACGTGGGAATTCCAAATATTAAGTTCCCGGCATTAAGTCATTAGGCATTTCCTTTACAAATGGAATAATCACCGTGAAACAATTGGGTACCTGGAGATCAATGTAGAAAACATTCTATTACCTAATAAAAAGATAACGCACTGGCACGCACGTATTTGAAATTCGTTTTATGCAAACTTGGTTATGCAAACTTGATGCACAAAAAACAAATTTAAACAAATATTATGCCTCCTCTTCTAATTCTTAAGTTTCCGAATGGAAATTTTTATTTTTTTTTGTCCTAAATGGGTAAACTTGATTCATAATCATTGGCCAAAAATCCTTCGATTGGTTTGATGCAGGTCTCCATTCCTCTCTCCTAACCGCTGGCATTTCCATAGCGACGTATTTCTTTTTTGTTACATCCTTTATAAAACGCCCTATGTTACTCATTCGGGTCCGTCCCTTGCCCCTCTTCCCTGACACATGTCATTCTGCGAATGTCTTCATTAGTTCATCAGGCCTTGTGTGACCAATAATGTTGTCTCGTCTTTTACTTAGGATTTTTAGAAGAATTCTCTTTTCTACCATCTCTCTTAGTACTTCCTCATTAATTACTAGTTCTATTCATTCCATCTACATCAATTTTCGGTAGCGAAACCCATCGAATGCTTCCATTCTTGACTTCTGTGCTGCTGTCAACGTCCAAGACTCGCTCCATATTTAGCATTTGATGAATTATTTCCTTACTTCTATGCTTGTATTTTCACCAATAAGAAGATTCTTATTGTTTTTAGAAATATCTCTTCGCCTGAGCTATTCTACTGACTATTTCTTATTATAAACATTGCGTAGATAAAATAAATGTTGCTTTCAGGAACATTAAGAAATAAAAATGTGCCCGACATTAATAAAAGGCGCGTGTGTTCAAAATTAAACTTCGATTAAAACCCCGATTTTTTTCATATAAAAGAAATAAAACAGCGGTGCTAAAAATTTATTCCATTGCTTTAAAATGTATTTAGACCGTTCTGTGATCAGGGTTTCATTCTTATTAAAATACCTATTAAAGGAATTATGTTATGCAAAATATATATCCTAATGACATCATTTACTCAGCTATGTCCAACATAGTAGATGCATTGGATGAATTTCAAATTTAAACATAGATTGTAGCTTCTCATCTCATTGTAATTTTTCCGCATGGAAATGCATTTTAATTCTATTGTTATTTGTTTTGACTGCAGTGTATCAAAGAGTCTTGTCTAAATCTATTAACAAAAATTGCTCTTAGAATCCAGCTTATGTAAGCGCATAGGTCCTGGGAGACAAAAGTGAGTTGAAATGTTTCCATGACAATTGCTTGCTAAAGCTGAGCCAACATTAGGTAGTTTGCCACAGTGTACGACTAAATTGCATTTCCCCGGGGGAAAATAATGAATTTGGTTTGTGATTACCATTAATAACTATTAATTAAGTAATTTTGAATGCCTATACACATTCGTATCGTCAATTTTCAGTTTTGCTACGTACTTCGATTTTTAAAGTTATCCGAAAGGATTGCCGTAGTGATCGTTTTCATTTAACGGTATTTATATTTTCGATTTTTCGTGTTGATTGTTCAAGGGCCTTTCGGATCACGGAGCGTGGCCAAGATGAGTGGCTGAGATGAGTGGCGGCTCGGAGCAGCGACGGCCTAATCCCCGCCGCATTCTAAATGGACGGACTCCAGGGTGTAAACACGATATCCTCGTTTATTCGCTTTTTATTTTACCTTCATTTAACCACCATTATGATTATAATCACGGTGGCGAAGCTACACTAGCTGAAGATCATGGAGGTCTCCAGTTCGAATCCCAATGTTGACTTTTTTGGAGAATATTTTTTTCCCTCCTTTTCGATCCAATAGAGGCACTCAAGGGTTTCCACTACGTGTGGTATCACGCTGCCTTACCATTTAAATTTTTTAATATCACTAAAGAATTAATCGGCATTGCTTATAATATGGAGGTCGCCGGTTCGTGTCCCAATAACGACTCCAGAGGGGAATATTTCCCCTGCCTTTGTCCAAATGTAATTAACTAGACGGCCTGAGGGGACGAATACATTTTTTATTTAAAACTTAACTGTAGAAAATATAATGTCGGTCATCAAATTAATTCGAAAATTTTGGGTCATGTGTTCAGAGAGAGAAAAAGTAAGACTGAAATTACTGTAGTAATGCTTTCATAGCTTCGATCTCGAAATCTGGCATGATGCTCGACTGTGGCAGCCACCTTAGCCTTAATTATAACGAAGATGGGCATATAAACATGATCTTCATAAAATAATTTACTTATTTAATTAACGGAACGTCAATATATTATGGATAGTAGGAGATGATAAAATATAAAATTGGGAAAGGTTTCTTAGGGAATCATTGGGACGAGGCGAGGAAAAAAGTATTCTGGAACTACTTCAACCGAAATAGATGTTTTTAAAATGATGGAAGGGAGGGCCAACTACTCCCAACCTCAGAGTACATATAAATAGAGATTTTCAACTTACATTAACTCTATCGAGTTAGAAATGATAAAATTGTGATTACGTGATGATCTCATTTTCCACTACGTGTGGTATCACGTTGCCCTCCCATTTTCATTATTTTTTATATCAATAAAGACCAAATGGGCATTGCCGAGAATATGGAGGTCGCCAGTTCGTACCCCAATGACGAATCCAGGGCCAATGGCGCAGATCGGAATATTTGCGATCATTTTTAATTCCGAAAGATTGAATCCGATTGGCTATCAACGCGATCGGAGTTTTTTTTTTGTGTTTGACAATTTTCATTCCAAAGTTGGAAAAATGAAAAATTTGAAAGACCGATCGCGTATCAACCAATATTTACTGACCATATGATAACTTATCGAATTAATTCCGCTCTGTGTCGAGCACATTTCTTCGGAGGGAAATATTTTCCCTGTTTTTATCCAGTTGTAATTAAATAGACTGAGAAGACGACTATATTTTTAAATAAAAACTTATCCATAGAAATCATAACGCCTGTCACTTGAGAAATTCGAAAATTTTGGATCATGAGTTCATAAAAAGAAAAAGTTAAGACTTTTAAAGTGCTGTATTAATGCTTTTACAGCATTGATTTCGATGCATGACATAACGATCGACCCTAGCAGCCAGCTTAGCCTTTGCTCTAACGAAAATTTTCTCTTCTTCAACCGGCCTTTTGAGTGCCGTAGTTATTAAACATTTCCCTTTCATCAAATGGCCTCAATAGTTAATTTTCCTTTTTTATTTTCTTTCGAAGCGATATTCCTTCTTTTGCTTTGCTTGAAACCTCATCATTTCTCATCTTATCTACCCATCTTAAATTTAAAATCCTTCTACACACTCACATTTCATAAGCTTACATTCTTTTTATCTCCCTCTAATCTATCTTTGCAGAGAGCAATGAATTGATCTAACTAGTCAATTCCATTTACGAGTATATAGGGGTATTCAACGACTCATATTTAGAATTACCTTATAGCATGCTTAATCTCAAGGAAATTTCGAATAATCTATCAGCCTATTTATTTTGAATAAACATTTAATCCAATCGTCTAACTCTGGCCCACTAGAAAAACTGAGAGTTGAAATTATCTGAAGTTTCGCATTTTAATCTCGTCAACCCTCGGGAAAGCGTCTTCATTTCTAGGAACATCTAAAAAAATCCTAAAACCAGGGATTTTGAAAAATGCTCAAATATTTAATGGTATTTAAAATACTATTTAAATTAAAAATGTAACCTTTGGATGTTAAATATTTGGTTTAGACGTCTACCTAATATACCAGAGTTTCAAACATAGAGTTATAGAGAAATTTGTTTATGACCATCCACATCGTTTGGGATAATAAAGTTTTACTGTAAACGACTCTCCGATTTTATGATTATAACCACGATGGCTAAGCTACAATTGTTGAAGATTATGACAGTCACCGGTTCGAATCCCAATGAAGATTTTTAGGCGGAGGATTTTTAAGGAGGAGACTCTATGCTTCGTATCCTCCTATCACTATATTCGTGTTCTTCACCGTAATCAGAATGGCTAGGTGAGAAATAATGTATTTATAACTAAAAATGAATAGACCAGAACGAAGCCTCAACTTATGACCCAACAATTGGGCCTTGGCGTAGCCGTTGTTTAAGTGTTAATATAACTGTTCTCGCAAAAATCTCTATAACTTTACCCGGTTGCAGGCCGCCGCAAAATAATACAAAGACAGGCTCCCGTGAGAGTCTGCACTTGCAGACTCCACAAATTCTAAGTTTATTGCACGATTCACTCCCGTTACGAGTACGAGCCCTATCGTTTGTGGGATATTTCTCCCCCGGGAGAGATAAGTAAGCAAGTGGCCTCGGGGTGACTTGCCATTTCCTTCGCCTCATTACACACCCTCTTTGAGGATGTAAGATAGCTGCAGGATTATGCGATTGTCTTCCTCTCTCTCTTGCTTTATGGCGGATAATCAAAAGCGAAATGATATGCTACGCGTACTACTCTGTTACGTTTCGCTGAAATAGTTCCTGATCATTCTTACACCGACTATGTTGTTCATTTTATAGTAAGAATTAGTATCGTTAAACTTTTTCCCCATGATTAATTTAGAGAATACTTCACTTCATAATGAGTAGAACACGCCAAAACGTGTAGCATTTGAGAAATAACTTCTCCGAAAAATCGGTAGCTCTATTTGAGTTAGTTGATATTTGAAGCTTTAAAACAATTTGAGGAAGTTAGATGGCTGCAGGATTATGCGATTGTCTCTCTATTGCTTTGTGGCGATTAATCAAAAGCGAAGTGATATAATACACTTGCTCCTCTGTTACATAACGCTGAAAATTTTCTGATCTTTGACCACTAACTTTAGTGTTAATTTAATATTAAAAAATTAGCATCGTAAAATTTTTTCGTATTGTTGCTTCAGAGAATACTTTGCTCTAATTTAAGTTAATTGATTTTTGGAGATATAAAACACTTTGAGCAAGTAATATAGCTGCAAGAATATGCGATTATCTTTCTCTCTTTCTCTCCCTTGCTTTATGGCGTTTAATCAAAAGCGAAATGATATACTGCGTGTGCTCCTCAGTTACATATCGCTGAAATTGTTCCTTATCATTCTTCCGCCAGACATTTTTATCATTTTATATTATTCATTATACCACACCAGCCGTCACTTCTCAAACGCTTATTATTTTGCTTGCTTGTAACTCCAATTAAATTAATGAGAATGAATAGAAAAAAAGGTATTATCTGTAACGTCTTAAAACTTTACATCCAAATGTTTGAGGGAAAACAAGGCGAGTTAATGCTCTGGACAATTAGCTCTTAAAATTATCAACGAATCTTCAATTCAGTAATTTGACAGGTCAGCCCCTTTTTCTCCATACCGTAGGTTTTATAATCGTATTATACACATCGCATAAGTGTTACAGATAGCTTATGATGAAAGATTAATGCGGCTCGCCCTGTATAAAGTCATCTATTTGATAGGAAACGAGAGAATAATGGCATATTTAAAGTTTACCATCAACTATAATCAGAAGTGATATTTTATTATTCAAAGATGCAGTCAGTCTAACCGCAATTAAATAAAATTCGGTATTTCCATTTGAACTTTATAAATACTTGATGCTTAAATACACACATCGAACCTAAATCTCCCTTCAGTGCAGATAAACTCCTAATCGAAAATAAATTGACAATTCTAGGTTTTTCCCAGTGTTGGATGCCGAGTGAAAACGAATTTTCCTAGTATCCTCCCATTTTCGTCCACGCAGAGATTTCTTGTTCTCGCGAATTAAGGGAGAGATGGGGTAAAAAACAGACGACCGGACATCTGCTTCGGAAGCCCTCTCTCGCCCGTAGTGTGACCCAACTCTCTAGAGAGACTAGGCAGTGAGTGTCCACATCCATCACTTACAGTTAATCTTGCTTAGTTTAGATGGGACGAAGGACCTAATCTGCCCATTCAATTGGTACCTTATCTCCACCAATAGGGGAGAAGGATGCACGGAAGAGAGTCTAGAATAATTCTCTGTCCACGTGGGGGTTTCTAAAGGCCGTTTCACACGGGACACGGAATTGCGCAGGTTAAGGCTGCATTAATTTCTTAAATGGCGTGGAATTGCGTGAATGCATGAACGAAATTAAAACAGGGGCTATTTTACCGTCTCGCATCCACGCTTTCTCGCATGTGTTCTAGCAATTCACCGCTTTACACGACGCAATTTTGATTGCGCCTTCACACGTACGTCAGACTGCGCAATTCCATGTTCCGTGTAAAACGGCCTTTACACGACGCAATTTTGATTGCGCCTTCGCACGTACATCAGATTGCGCAATTCCGTGTACCGTGTAAAACGGCCTTAAAAGATGTTTATAAGAGAGACGAAACTTCAATCGATGTCTTACTTTTGTAATCTATTATTTTAAGAATTGGAATAATAATTTGAGATGCATACGAATATCACTCTTTAATTTAACATGTAATTCGAATGAAAGGGCTGTTCCCTCAGGATTGTATTTATGATGGTATAGTAAATTTACAGTTTTTTTAAACTGCTTGTATTTTCTGCGTGGGGAAATTGAAATCATTTAATATGCTGTAGGGAATGGGGCATTATGAAACTAATTGGTAGCAGAAAATCTATTTTGACTACAAGTTCACCTTCCGCTTTGGTAAAAGTTTAGGCTTGATACGAGGGCCTTTTTTTCAAGCTCATCGCCCGTTTGAAAAGGCTTCCCTCCTAACCTTGATCTTTATATCAGCGTAAAGAGGGAAATCACAGAGCACTATGTCGGCATTGTAGGGCGGGTGATTGAAAATGTGCCATTGAATTTGCTAAAGTAGCAGTTGGGCTGTACCAGCGCTGAGATGACGGGCGCACAGTGGGCTGAAATCGTAAAAAGCTGGCCAAAAATCATATCTTCCATAGTTTTATAATTAGCTCGACGAAATTTTTCCTACTAATCTTGTTTTGCCTATATAACATGAATATAATGACATTTTTCCGAAAAATTAATCCAGGGATTTTTTAAAAACAAATTCGAGGAGACGGAAAAAAAACAAAAATCGACTATTTGGACCGCTTTAGTAGAGAGGGAAATTTTAATTGGAATTAATAGCTAGGAATAAAAAAATAAGTAGTACTCCCGTTGTCCTCTGGGACACCAAGCTAAGGCCACGCTGCCCTCGAACGACCACCACGAAAAATCAAGAATATATATACCGTTAGATCAAAATGATCACCATGGCAATCCTTCCAGATAAATTTGAAAATATTAGTACGCAGCCAAACTGAAAATAGTCAATGGCGAATATGTATAGTCATTCAAGATAAACAAATCTGGTTATTTAATTTTTATACGAAATAATATATATTATAATTACAATCGTAAACCCTTTTGATTATTTGCCCTAGGAGTAATGAAATTTATTCCAAACGAGCGGTAAACCTATTGTTGGTCAGCTTAGGTAAACCGTTCTCATGGAAAAATTTCAAATCACAATTGCCTTCTTGAACCTATACATCGGCTGAATCCGTTGGGCAATCTCCGTAGTAGTATTTGTGTTTAGGGTGCCTCGACAACTAAGGTCATTCGCACCACTGACAACCTATAAAAACAAAAATTTTAAAAGATGCATTAAAAAAAACATTTAAACATTCATAAAAGTGTTGAAATAAAAGGGGTTGTCAAATTATAAAAAGGTTGGAATTTAAACACTGTTAATTAGCCCGGTCTCTATTAAAAACTTTATCACTCGGCTGACACTATCAGGGTCGTCTCCTAGGATGTGCCCTAGGTCTCCTCCGATGTTCAGCCGATGGCGCACAGAGCGGTATTTCTCACATTCTGTCAGGAGATGTCTCACAGTAATGGGAGAGTCGCAAACATCACATAGGGGTGGAATTCTCTCTTCGGTGAAGAGGTACGAGTGGGTCAGAGCGCAGTGCCCAATTCTCAATCGTGCGATTGCGACCTCCTCCCTGCGATTCCTCCTGACAGACGTGGGCCACGCTGAGATTACCGGCTTGATTGCGCGCAGTTTATTTCCGGTAAGAGATCGCCAAGTCTTTTTCCACTTTTCTAAGGCTATCTTTTTTGTGGTCGCCTTCAAATCTTCATATGGTACCAGCACAGAATCAGCAACGTCGTCCTCGCGGGCTGCCTTCGCGGCCGAGTCGGCCTTCTCATTTCCAGCAATACCCACATGTCCAGGAACCCACAGAAAACGGATTTTCACTTTTTCCGAGCAAGGGAAAGTAGTCTATTTTGAATTTCCTGGACGATTGGGTGACAGGGAGAAAAACTGGAAATGGACTGCAGGGCGCTCATGGAGTCGCTGCAGACCATAGAGGACGCGTTGCTATACTTAATACCATCCAGAGCCATCTTTATGGCGAAAAGTTCTGCCGTATAGCCGCTACACAGCGGACTGAGCTTGGCCTTGAGGGTTCCATGAAGAGACGAGATCACTGCACACCCGCACGCACGCTCCGACTTCGATCCGTCCGTGTAAACAGGAATGAAGTCGGGGTGGCGGTGCATTACTTCCTTGAAGCTATGCTGGTATTCCGCGGCAGTTGTCAAAGATTTTTGATTTTTGTGGAGGACAAAGCTGACTTGTGGAAAAGGTACCTGCCAAGGTGCATTTTCCGAATTCCCAATGGGGTACACTTCTGGGAGTATAAACTCACCGTTCAGGATAAAATTATTAAAAGTAATACTTAGGGGTCTAGTTGCCCTAGGCCACCTGTTAAAAATATTGATAAAGCGTGGGTTAAAAATAATATTAAAACTAGGGTGCCCTCTCATTGTTAGAATTTTAGCAACATAGTTGCACATAAGGATGTTTCGGCGTGCAGTCAACGGAGGCTCCCCAGAATCTGAGTAAACACTCAAGACCGGAGAAGTCCTGAAAGCTCCGTGACGGGATTTAGACAAGGCTGTCGTTGAAAAACGTTTATGTAATCCCAAAGCCGAGGATTTAGGCATTGGAGGCCTGTACTATGCTTAGCCACTGTTCTTGTAATCCGCACGTCTCCTTTGATTCTAAGGTACGATTTTAAACGGTATGTAAACTATAGGTCTCATTCAAAGGTAATAGACAGAAGTGGAGAATGTTGACCGCTTGCGTGTCACCCAATTCATAATATAATGAATAAATTTAGTTATGCTTCATCTTTTTATTAGGTAATATAATGTTTTCTAAATTGCTCTCCAGTTACTAAATTGTTTCCTGGTGATTATTCTATTTACCAAGGAAATGCCTATCTTACTTTTGGGACTCAAACGTGAATTGTCTCTGCGGTTGAATCCTTCCAGCTCGTAAACATGCTTAACATAAAAATACTTCGAATAAAGAGTGTGTAAGATTATAAAGTGTTGAAATTGCACGGTAATAGTGTTAATGTGTATCGACTTCCGTGGAAATATGGTGTGCCGTAAAACATTTTTTCAAACCGTTAAAAAACCCGTGATGCGTGCGTGTCTGTAGGTTATCACCTTGAAGATGACGTATTAACATTGAAACTTAGGTCGTTATAAATTTTATAATCGTGGAAAAATGCAAATATATATTTGGATATCGAAAAGTTCCACTCCATCACGCGCTTGGATCTTCGGATTTTATTAACTATTTTTATGTTTCATTTGATTTTGTACGTAGTAACATTGCAACTATTTATAAGACTCGGTCTCAGGCGTTACTTTGTGGAATTGATTTATTATAGAATAAAATAAAATAAATTTGTTTTATTCTACACTTAATTCTAAATAGTGAATTTTATATAGCAACTTTATATCATATAGTAAATTTATCACCTGATGATAGTATTAGATGCTGAAACCCGAGTCGTGCTATTTAAATTTAAGTGTGGAATAAAACAAAGTTATTATATTTTATTCTATATTGCAAGTATTTATGCAGTGATGATGGTGTAAAATTGAAACCTAGGTCGTAATAATTCTATAATCGTGGAAAATTGCAAGTATATTTTTAAATAGAATAAAATTTAGCTATCGACGATGGATAATAATATGCCATTTTATTTTTAACTTTTATCTGATCAAATCTTTCCAAATTCAAAGGGACCAGGTCAGCTTACTTCATAGATAGGCGACGGCATATCCCCCAAAATACGGTGTGAAGCATTGTGCCCTGCAAATTCCAGCGCCCAACAATTTTCGAATAGAGGCGAGAAGTTTTAATTACAGACTCACCACTCCACTTGATTAACTTTATCGTCTGCCTCTCCATCAGACATCGGAAGATGGAGATTCCGCACTTCCGGTGGTATGTGCCTTGCCTTGGAATCTTGATCGGGGGATGCTGGGCTGATAATGACTATCGCACGAAAGTTTTGCGTTTCTCTCTTAATTACTATAATCAACCTTCCCTTTTTCTTTATTTTTTATTTTAAAGCGCTCTCCCGGATTGAAATAGCTCGTTTAAAAGAACAAGTCGAGCTGAAAGGTCATTTCTTTTTTTTTCCGACTTCCACCGTCATCCATCTTATCCAACTCTGTTGAACAGTGAGACGTATCGCTGCGTAGTTTTTCGGCACAAGTTCATTTTTGTCTTCTTCTAATTTTGGAGTGAAAAGGGAAAATAGGAACATATCTAGTCAATTTTGTGAGATCTGATTTTCGTGTAATTTTTTTTCCCTGAAAAGGTTTTATTGTTAAAAATTTTCAAGATTGCACAAAACTGCATGATTCGCGGTATTTGATTTGCACTCAACAAATGAATGCGACGTCTTAGCCCCTGTTTCTCATTTTTTGATTCTATAATTTGAGATTCAAGTCCATGGACTTCTTTTGCGTAAAAAAAAAACTTTTTCTACATTGTAATTTAATCTTCTCATTCGTTAAGGCATTTGGAATTGAAACAATTCATCATCGGATAAGAAATTATGATATTCTTCATTTAAGATAATACAGTTAAGATTTTTCTTTTATGTTCAACATTTTAGACCAATATAGGTCCCAGTGGCTCAGCTATACATGAAGTTTACAAGATGCTGCATGGAAGTTGAGCTCTGCATGTTAAATGGAACAATTTAACTATTGCATGTTTTCTAAAAATTTTGATAGTTGCAGTCCGTTTTCATCGAGAGTGGCGACATAAAAGTATTATTAGGTATCAAATCGTTCTCAAAGGGGTTTTCGCATTCTAATGGCTATTAATATTTGAGGGGAGGTCTCCTGGCTCTTATAAAATAGAGTGGTTGAGAAGCCAAGGGTGATTTTTTTTCTGAACCAGAGTTAGGTACAGAAATTGATAGATGAAATATACAAGAACTTGGTGGCACAGGAGTAAGAGTGAGCCTTTTTTCTGTGGGGACATCTAGTGATATATTGATTTTTTTAAATGAAAAACCTTCCCCAACAACTCCAAGCCACATTACAATAAAACATTTTTTTCTCAAAACTATGAAAACATCTCTCCTTGTACCTTTTGGCTTCTCATCTCGTCAATTGTTGCATTGTTCTTTGCAATCCGATAAGTGACTTTATTGGTTTGCGAATTTTGAATTAAGTTGCTGTCATGCTCATGCATTTTAACACTATTTTGCCTTTTTGCCTTATGTTCATCCATGCGTTATCATAGCGTAAGATAAATATTTTTTCATAATTGACAATTACTGCAATTATTTCTAAAGTAGATAGAAATATTAGGGTATTAGAATAGAAAGAATAATTAAGAGTAAGAATTTGGAAGGTTGAATGTTAGAAGTCGAGTAAAAATATGTCTTCATAATAAGAGATGCATTTGAGACATCGCACTGAAATAAAAAATTTATCTTATATGGGACACTCACGAATTTAGAATTAAGTTGCTTTCGTACTCATGCATTTTTACACTAGTTTCGCGTTATGCTCGTCGATGTGTTTTCACAGAGTAAGATCCTCAAGCGTCATAGCTTTATTGGACAGTGCAACTCCCGTTCTTAATTTTTCGAACTTTTCAGGACAGAACCTTGTTATCCACCATTATATGGGTGCGTAGCATATTCCTTTTACTCCCAAAGGCACCTCTAGCTTTAGTTTCAGCACCACAGCTCTCTTCCAGTCTTTCTTCCTCTTCTTAGCAATTTCCGGCCGCATTGCTGTCATTTTGCCGAGCCGCCTAGCAGTCGTACCCAGCACCACAAATGCCTCCACAGTCTCTCTGATGTACTCTTTCAAGAAATAACAGTTCCTTTACGACTGTAAAACTAAAAATGGGCCGTTTCGTAAGGGAATGGTTCACGTACCATCCAGCGAATGTTCCTATTCGCGGAATCCAAGTCGTGATACGATAAGAGCTCCTGGAGTTTCAAATGCCGTAAAGTTATTTATTGATCAAAACGATAACACTTTATTGCATCTTTATATGAAGGCCATTTTTCCCATTTCATTGATTCGGAGGGGCTGATTCCCTATTCGTCTGCATACTACTTAATTTATTCCATTCGCAGAGACAATTCTCTCTTTCGGTGTCTCGGAGGAGATAGATGGAATGTGGAGAGAATCATGATTGTGCTTTATTTCGAAGGAGTCATACACGTAATGACCGAGATGTTATTACAGAACAGAAGTCAGAACAATGCGAAAAAATCATGTAGAGGTACGAATTATTATTAGTGCATTAAGTTTCATTAAAAAAGCTGCTTACAATATATAAATTTTTATACTATATATTTATTTATTGACTATTTTTGGTGATGACTTTGATATTTGTTTTTACTATAATGGCTTTCATTTTTATAAAATTCGTCGTAAGGTTACTCTTAAAAAATAAAAATCCTTTTCGGGCATGTCCAAATTTGGAGTTTTTTGTGTTAGTGTTAAGTATATAGAATTGAAAGAGTGAATCAGACGTGAGTAGTGAGATTTTTTGAGCGGCATCGGAATAAATTAAATATAATTTTACTATGTTTTGCGGAAATGTGACTATGTCATACTGTATCGTGAAAATCAAGTATGGATAAAATGCCTTGCCCTGGGGGTAAGAATATAAAAGCAAAGGAGGAGGCGTGTACTCGACACTTTTATCTCTCTGCAGTTACAATTAACATAGAAGTTAGAATAGCTTTCCAATTCAAATACCTTGCGGCGTTTGGAATTAACGGCTGTTCGTGAAAAAAAAACGTATATGGCAATTATTCACTGCAAAAGGGACAGGCGAAATTCACACCTGCAGCAATTCACGTAATTTCTTACTCCCCATAAGTCTCTGCCGTGCCCTATCGAGGCTGTGGGTTTGATGAATAATCATGAGGTGAACGACTCCGGGATGTAACGAAAGAAAAATGAAAACAGCTCCTAATTCATGATGTTTTCTTCTTATATCTTCTGTCATGGCCTCTGACTAGCGATAAAACAACGTAAAATTGCTGTTCGCATTAAATTAAAAAAATATCTCATTATATATTACTGCTAAGTTAACTCCATATTAATTCAACACGGTATTTTTATGCATGAAACCAACATTTTTATACGAAATTACAATGTAAAATTTCTTACTGAAAAAATATCATGTATTGATGAAATCTTCGCGGGAAATCAGCCGGGTAATGATGGTCATTGCTGCCAACGTTTCGATGGCCTTCTCTGAAGACGATGACAGAGAAGGCCATCGACACGTTGGCAACAATGACCATCATTACCTGGCTGATTTCCCGTGAAGATTTCATCAACAGCATTCGCCGGGAAAGCACCGAATCCTTCTTCATATCATGTATTGATCACTAAATTTTGTCTGTTTCTTCTCATTCATCCCTGTAAATAGCAATACCGCACTATGACCGATTCATGCTAGCGGGTAAAAATAAATTAAATTAAAACATAAAAGTCTTTTGTTCGGGGCAATGAAATATGCGGTTTCTAAAATGATGTGTATTGCCACTATGTGCTCCTAATTTGAGTGAACTTCACCATCGGTTGTGATATTTTTGTTCAACATTGATAATGATGCCGAAAAAACATCAATTCTGTACTCTTAGGATAGCGATATTTATTTACAATGGTATCCTTGGAAATTTTCCTGTAAAATAGTCCGGATTTGTATTTAAAAAAATGGCGGAGTTTTCAATTAATAAATCGTGTGGGAGAGTAATGAAATAGATACGATACGTAAAAAGATATTTAATTGATTAATGCTTAAAAGTACTTTCGAGAGACTCTTAAGTGACATATTTTGATTATTCTGCTCATGATTGGGTAGAGTTTTCAAAAATTCACTATAAATGAATCGGAAGTACTTAGCATACATTAGCGTCAAATTTTCTGTTGTCACGGCATAGTAGTAAAATAAAAGTATAAATAAAAAATGAACGTAAAAGGGCGAACGTAGCTAGGAAAAGTGAGTAATCATTTACAATCGAGGAAAAAAGATAGGAAAAGGGAATAGAAAATGCCTTAGTAAATTAATATCTGATAATTATTGGTGCTACAAAGATTAAAGAAATACACTATGAAATTATAGCAAAACAAAAAATAATTATAAAACTAAGAATTTCAACTACATAGACTTTACTAACTTTCCTGTTCAGAGACAACTTTACATTCGGCGGAAGGGATTTATCTTTCAAATTAATTGAAGTGAAGGGTGATATCTTAAGAAAAATGAAGTCCTTGGGTATCCGTATTCCAATATGAATGTTTCAGCAACCTTGATTCAGTGTGCAAGAAAGTGTGTTCGAATCAAGAGGGTAATAACATGCTCACAATAATAGCGAGTTTTCTTTTTATTTCTCATTGTTGTTTAGTACTTCCTTTCATTCTCTGGAAGGAAATAAAATCCGCGAGGAAAATAATGCGCCCTTGGCCCTCAAGATTTTTATTTTTGTCCCTCATTTGTCCTCATGAAGCACGCTGGCATTGTATCGGAGACCATGGTGACGAATAATTACACGGCAACATACTGAAGAGTCCATCAAACCGTGACTCAGAAGCCAGTCACACGCTCTTGAGCTCTCCGACCATATCTTTTCATGGAAAAATCACGTATGAAGAATTGAGCTAAAGCCTTTCTTGCTTGAGTTTATTTTTTAAGGAGAGGAACAAGAGAAATATTCGTTTGGTTTATGCGTTTCAGCAAAACTTACAATTCATTATCAGCCTGCTCTTCTTATTTTGAATAGCAATCCAACGCGCCTCTCATTATTTGAGAGCTATTCAACCAGACCTTCTCCCAATTGATATGGTTGGAGGGATATTATGCTTTGCATTTCATTTCCTATAGTAGCATGTAATGGCTCTTGAAGATTTAATATAATGATGGCATCGGTGAAAGCTCAATGGCGTACAGAGAGTTGAAGCTGTCGTTAATGAGGCTTTTCAAATAATATTTCGAATCTGACGACGAAATAGATAGCTGGAATGGACTTGAAAAGAATGATTCAGAACCGTGTTGTATTTAGTTCTACTGGATACAAACTTTCCTCGGAAGTTATGCAAAATATTAAATTTATTTATATTCTAAGTGAATCGTATTCATTTGAAATGGTCCTGCCATAAAGGCGATTTCCCTGGAGATTGGAAAAAGTCAAGCATAGTTCCTATCTACGGAAAAGAATCACGTAATAGTGTGGACTCCTATTGAACAGTTAGTTTGACGTATATTGTGTGCAAAATAATGAAGAGCACCTTATCGCGAGCTTTTTTAACGGATATGTTAAGTAAATATTCCTTACTTGGGGAAGGCCAAAATGCTTTTCGAAAAGACTACTCCTGTAAATTCAATTAGCGTCTCTTTGCCAGGACCTAGTAGAGGGAATAGGCATCAGATCGATGGGTTGAAAAACATTTTCAAGTCATATTTCGGTGATCTTACGTGGATAGCCATCTCAAATAGATTAAAAAAGACGCAACTGAAAAGAAAAGATTACTAGCATAAAATTGACCCTCCGTAACAGCTGTCTTACACCGTGAAATATTCTTTCCTGCATCGAGGAGTCTACGAGATTGGAACAGTCTACCAAAAGTAGTTTTTGAATCCTTGCCGCTTAACCTAAATATAGTCATAAGAAGGTTAAATGGGATTCAATTTTAAGAATCTTTTCCATTTTTGTATGTTCACTATGTGATTGGGCAGGCAAATTTTATATTTTATTACTAGTTTATATGTTTTTCTATCTATATATAGTTTTTCAATCGCAAGGCCATGTATTAAATTGGGTGAAACCAATGTATGTTACTTTCCAGCCGAATGGTCGACTTGTAACAGTATTTTTAATAATAATAATACTAAGGAAGGTGGATAAGAAAAAAACTTGAATGATACTGTAATTCCTTTGGAGGAAACAGATCGATCATAGCGAGAGAGTGAAATATTTTTATCTTGCCGAAGCCTCGATTGCTATATTCTTGTGAAATTTAAAATAAACGTAAATTAAATTTATTCTTAATTTAAGTCTATTCTTTTTTTGTGAATTAAACGAGATCAAGATAAGAAGAAAAAAATGAAATTTAAAATCAAATTTTCCTTTGGTTGAATCTTAATTACAGTCATTATCTAATGTTTTTGGTCAAATTCAATCTTCGCAATTATTTATCAATTTCATAACATTTACGTGCCATTTCTTTAATGAAAATCTAATACAAGGGGCTAGTGTTATATTTGCATGTAAAAATATAGCTTGAGTCATTCCCTAGTTAAATACGTCATTCATGAATAGTTATACAGGAATGCCACACTAAAACTTAAAAGAACAAGAAAATGTTGATATTTGTGTGTTGACGTTGAATAGAAGCCTTAACTTACTGAATAAAAAGAGATATAAATCTGGTCGCATAGTGCCTTTAATTCTATTTACCCGTTTTAGTATTTTTTTATATCGCATGAAATTATCTGCTACATAAAGCGCAGTAGCTTGAGGTTTTAACAATGGGTGTGTAAAACGAGTGGTTGTCGTACGAGGATATTATGCGCGAGAAACTCATCCCATGCAGCATTGAATATCGCAATTAGTTAGTTGCAAGGAGAATCAAATTAACTTATTTTTAAGATGAAAAATTATTTCGAAAAATATTTTTGATGTTATCAAATGCAGTAAATATTTTTCTATTCACCGAGTAAAACTGAAAGAATCGTGAGTATTTATTACTTTCAATGCCAGGAGTTTACTGTAATTGTTATGATTAAAAAAAGAATTTGGAAAAAGAACGACGACGCTGGGTAAGAAATCATTGTCATTATCTTCGAGGATCTATCTTAATTAACGACACGAAAGAATGCATATAGTGGTTGGTATGCAATGAGATTGAATAGAAGTAATGTCGGAGGTAACCAGTGGAAAGGATGAAGCACAATGCTATATGAGAGTGAGAAAGCTATCGAAGAAAGAAAGGAAGAAAGAGTGGTGCAGCTGTAACTTCGTTCAAGTAATCATTATATCGCGCGCTGCGCCAAGATGTCTGCATTTAGCATCTGCAGAGAATTTATTGCGGCAAAGCCGTCTCTTTTGGATTCAGAGGCCTTTTAAGACGATTAAATGGGGCATATCGGAGAGTGAAAATACAAAGCAGACATAAATAATGTGATATAGTTTCAGAAAAATTGCTCTCGGCATCATCAACGCATCTGTCTATTTTTACAGAAAAGGATCTCTATGGTTACGTCATTGGTCTGTGAAAATGAATAAACGCTCTCCTGAGAACTATTCTCTCTGAACTTCACCTAAGCGCGGAAGCCTCCTTAAGGATAAATTGATATTGTTGCTCACGTGCTAATGTAGTATTATGATAAATGGATTGACTGTGGCGGACATGAATTTAAATTATTTTTTGTGAGCCGGAGTAAATTACATTTTTGATAGAAAAGAGAGCAGTGGAAAATAATAGTAGATAAATATGAAAAATAGGTTTGTGGCGCATTATGACCCATTATAAAAGATGAAAGAAATATCTATATTCTCTTTTAACGCCTTTTTTTGCGAGTATGCCGTAAAATTTAAGTCGTGTAAAAGGAGAGCTAATTTTAATAATGAATAATTTGTAAAATTAAAATATGTGTACTTTTTGTAGTAGAGGATGATATTTTTCTCAATGTTAATGGAACCCCCTTCATTTCATCTTGGTGATGGAAGATAAATATAAATTATGGATTCGGTAAATGGATTGCCCATATCAGGGATACCTGATGTATTGAAAGCTTTTATTTATTGTAAGTCAAAATATTGAATATGTTGCACGAACTCATTTTTTTCATCTAACTGCATAGTATTCCAGCCTTCCTCAACCACAGCCTAAGGACAATGAATGTTTAGCAAAAATAACCTTGTGGGACAGCTAAGTTTTCCTAAGCTCTTTCTTGTCCTTTCATAGAAATTTATAAGCAATACTCCTTTCTCTTGGACTCAGCCGCACTAAGAGAACAACTAGTGATATATGACGAACTACCGGTTTGGTGAGTGGCATTTTTCAGAATATTGCGCCAGAGAATCGTCATAGAGACCATTATAAACTCAGGAAATAGGGAATCATGTCGCTTGGTATGGAATTTTCATTTTTTATGTGTAGTTTTCAGTTTGATATTGTTTCCATATCAAACTGTTGAGCACCATATCAGTTGTTTTCAAGTGTATTTTCACTATAAAACCCTATTTTATGCAACAAGTAGTAGTTGGAGGAATAAAAAACTTCGCTTTCATCCACATGGTGATTTATTTTGCCCAACCATGGTTTCGTTACAGCGCAACAATGTGCTGTGTCAAAATATTACGCTATAACGAAATCATTGTCGGAAAAATAAATCACCTTGTTGAAAAAGGAATACTTTTTATTCCTTCTACGATCAAGGATTTCCACCTATTCACTAATTCCTAATAATAATAATAATAATAAATAATAATAATAATAATTCACGCCCGATACTAATACTTTATACAGTAGCATAACAAGGAATATGCTCTGGGAGTGATGGGTGAATTTGGGGCTTATGGTAACTCCCCCCAATGCAACGGGATATGTCCGGGGGTGTGTTTAAAATACCATACCTGGAAATATTTTTTACATAATTTTGGCACTTAAAATTTGTGTTTCAATTGTAATTCCGAGGTTACACATCACGACAGGGAAAAAATTAGTATACTAAAAAAATCCCTGAGGTTTCTGCGGGGGGATCTATCCCCTCTTCTACCCCATAGTCAGACTACTGACTTAACTCTTCAAGTATAATTATCATCCTGAAATTTCCCTAAAAAATCTGTATGTTATAGAACGTCACCCGATAATTTGTTTTCCATCCATTCTCACCTTCAAGAGGGAAACCATATCAGTGCGTGGGAGTGGAAAGGTTGCTGAGTGGTGAGCGAGAGATTTCAAAGGAGAGAGGAGGTCTGAGGTTATTAGGGTACGCCCCTTAAAGAAGGAAAGTGGGAGAGAAAGAGAGATAGATAGATGGTATGCCTTGGGAGTCGTTAATGAAGAGCTCTCTCGAAGAAGTTGCGTGCTGTTGACGAGGGGAGCGCCTGCGTACGTGAGTCCTTGAGGATATCTGGTCGATGGGAGCTATACGTGGGCTTCTTCCTTCTTGAAGAAAAAATATGGGGCTGTTATCGAAGAGGGATGAGAACATTTGCAAAGTGGAGAGGGGTATTGAGCATTGGAGAGGGATCACTGAGTAGGCGGTGGTGATTAAGAGAACTTACAAGCGGAGGATAGTTCTGTGTGCAGTAAACAGCGGAAAAGTACTAGTTTGTAACATTTTACCATGAAAGTATTAGATAATGGTTCGCGTCAAATCGTTCCGTCGTATTTTGTCATATTTTTGCGTCAAATTACATGCTTTAAACGTCCTAATGTATTCGTCTTGAAATTGTCATAGTGTATTGATCTTTTTTAGCATTTGACTGCGTCTAAAATTTAAATTTTTTACGTATGGCAACAAGTTTCAATTAATAACAGGCAAATACTGTTGAGGGCATACTTTTTACAAGCTTAAATTTGCAAGAAATTATACCGATAAATACATGAGATTGGTAATTCTTCGCGACCTCAATGAAACTTTTTAGGTGAAATATTATTAGTCTTTTCGAATCATACTCTACATTTACACCAGATACACCTTTTTGTGTTGCTGTTTTCACATAAAGATTTGAAGTTCGAGGTTTATCATAAAACACGGTGTTTTTTTCAAAGAAATAAGCTGCAATAAACGACAGTCTGATCATAAGTGATGCGAACTCTTAATGAATTTTAATCGAGAGGAGTTATATATTAAGAATAATTTTTTAATAAAAATTACTTAGTGCGCTCAACGTTGTTTCTATCGACTAACGATGAAGACTCAGGAAAATTCTGAAATTGAGAACAAATCACGCTTGTCTCATGAAAATGGCGCTCCGATCGGCTCACAGTGTTAAAAAAATCATCATTTAAGTAACATATACTGTGAATTTTCCGCATTCCTTGTACATACCATTAGTTTGCTTTTTGGCATCAAAAGATGAAAGCCATAATTTTCAAAATAAAATTTGCCATTTTCATTAGTAAGTTATCCATTCAATCACGGCGAAACAACTTGGAATTTCGTAAGTGCTGCAGGCATTATTCTCTTTCATAAAATTTTATTTTGACTTCTTAAAAATTATAGTCCATTCGAATTTTTAGTAAGGATATTCTATTCCACCATTCTATTGAATTTTCCCATAAACCTACCTCTATTTGCATGATATCGCTAGGTAGGTGTATGTTTAATTCAATTTTCGGCACTAGAATTCTCTAAACTATCCAACGCTGCATTGTGGAGTGTGTTCCTGTTACCTGCGTGTCAAATGAGTTAAAGTGGCTGTGGTTCTAATATATCCTCTAGAGTTATGGTGAATATAAGGACGTAGAAAACATTTTGCGTTGGGTGCGTCCTATCAGATAAGAAGAAAGCTAAATAGAAGCTTCCTATCTCTATCGTTTGAGCGTTTATTAAGCCTCTCAAGGGTATCCGGTGGGACACCTAACCGTATTTATTACGGAAATAAATGTGAAAACTCTTTGGATTTGTACGTACTTTCTGTATTGGACATTCGTCGTTAGTGGTCCTTGATTGGAAGTTATTTGTTGGAAGTTTGTTCGGGAATAAATACGTTACTTTGCTACTTACTGATCGGTATGTAGCTCGTAAGGAAACTCTTCCGTTATTGTTTTGTTAAGTTGGCGACTTTAGGCTGTGGAGAATAATATTGCTGCGATGGCTATAAGACTTTCCTTTATAAGATATACTACCATAGAATAACCGTTATTTTTGCGAGAATGACTATGATGCTCCTTGTAGTAAGGAGGGAACCTAATTGTAAAGTTTCACTTTTAAGGTGGATCTGGAAAAATTTATTACTTCAATAATTAGCAAATTGAAAATGAAATTTTCAATAAGTTTTATTCTTTTCTAATTTATATTTCTGTTAGCTATATTTATTATTCTTTTTTTCGTGTAAAAAATCATAGCGTACTGTAGATGCCGCTGTTAATTAATGTCAAAGTCCGACAAAACACGCCCTTAAATAATTCCTAACATGCATGATTTGGCCTTTTAGTTAAATTCTAGTTCTTTGAAGACGCACGAGCGACGTAAGGCACTACAGATATGTAGAAAAGTGATAAAATTTGATGGGATGGAAAAAGAACTTACGAAATCAAATAACAATACACATGTATCGGAAAAAACTTTGCCATTCTGTCAATGAGTAATTCTTTGTTGTCCATAAGCATTCATGATGACAGCATAGAATCCCAATGATGTGGAAGTGTTCTGAAAACAGATCGAATTTGTCATTCTTAATTACATTGAAATGTTTTCTTGAATTAAAACCCTTATTGCGACGCGGATATCGCGCTGATGCAGACAATTGTTTTGATTCCACTCTCATTAATGATGTATCTTGGTTGTAGAATCGCCATCAATCTTCAATTGATAACTTACAAGAGAAGATACAATTAATAAATTTGAATAATATTTTAGCGTCTTACACCGATGGGTTCTCCCCAGTTTATTGTTTACTGTCTGCGTTTAATGCAGCAAGTGGAATGATTGTGAAAATTGAATCGCCAAAAAATGAATAAATAAAAATAATAGAATATTGATTTTTTTGAGAATGATACAACCTTTTCGAAAGCAGATGTGTTTGAAAGGTCCTTTATAAAACCTGTTATGTATTTGCTTCAGTGACCTCATATGGCTGGATGGGATGTGCAGTTGACAGCTTCGCATTATTTCTTCTTTAGCGGTGCGTATTGACAGATGGAAGTTTCTCCTGTCAGATAGCTGTCTCTCCAAAGGGTCAATATTGAAGGTACTGCAAATGTCATTTGGCATTAAACTGTTCTAGCAGACTTTTATAAATGGCTTCCACTACTTGAGCTGGCCACCTGTCGGCGCTCAAATTGCATGGGACAGTCTAGTTTTAATGACATGATATGATTTAATTTATAATAATGTTTCACATCTTTTCTGTGAGATATCGCTGCCTATGAGAAGCTTTCCCAATAAATCTGTGGGAGCAAACACACGCTTTAGGTTTATTCTCTAAGAGACTGATTTTTCACTCCCCTTCCAACAGAATGGTATTTCAAAATAAAATTCTCGCTATCTAGGAGCATTGTTATTTCCTCGTATTTATTTATCAACCAGAAGTTACCTCTCGTTCGCTTTTTGTCGTAGAGGCACCCATTCACCATTCGCCTTAACCTTCGCAGCCCATTTGTAGATTTTTAAAATTTTAATTTTAAATCCCTTCCTTTGTGCACCTGTTGGTATTTTGTGCATTTTGAATATCTGAGGTTTACTATCTTTCAATTAAACTTTTCCATGAATACCTTACAACTGTGGCACGTAACAAATTTAACAAAGGTTAACAAAGACAGGTTTAAGTTGTAATTTGTACTTGGGAGTCTGTATATACGAAAATCTATTTAGAGAGAATTTTACTTCTCAAATTTTCAAGCGATTCCAAGTGATGGAGGCATAATTGTATGAGAAATAAATAGAGTAAAATTCGAAAATGTTTGGCTACTGCTCATGATTATTTTGTGTTCATATTTCAGGAATATACTTCAAAGGGAAGAAAATAGTTCGTGAAAATCGATTCCTATCGGTTTGAAATTAAATCCTTGCGTGACTGCCGGTAGAACGTTGGCGTCCCATTTTCTCTTTCCGAGACCATATCTCGTCTGATGCGTGGAATAAGAAGCTTTACATTCTGAAGACAGGCTCGGAGATGAAAACTTGGTTTCTGTGGATGAGATGAGCGCGGAATCTCTGAGAATTTCCTTTGATGTAAGCAAAAAGCGTTAAAAAAAACCAGCGTGTTTGAAGCGAAGGAAAACCTGTTCCAAAGCCTAGGATTGATACTCTTTTCGGAACCGATCACCATCAACACCATGCTCTGGATGAGGTAAGGAACATGGAGAAGAATATTGCAGGCAGGATACGTATATTTCTTTGGTGATCGAAGTGCGCTGGAGGGAGTTACATTTAGTCCTCAGTACTTCCTCGCAATCAAGGTCACCCCGCAATTTTACCGTTATTTGCGTAAAGTGTCTACATTCTGTCTCTAAACGCTCTTTCCTATTCAGAATTCCTTCTTCAATTAACTCATATTCCAAATATGTTCCAAATTTTGATCCTTTTTTTCATCCCTCATCCATTTCGCACCGTCTCTTTTGAAATTTTCCCCCTATTCCTCGCACCACCCGATGAAGTCTACCATTCTTTGTTTCTTATTTGTAAATACATATTAATGTTGGATATTATTTCGTTCATTTTTGGTTATGTTTCGATTAATATAAGTAAATTGTTCTCTTGTTAACGTGAGTCCTCTGTAATTAGCCTCGTGCTGTTTTGAACTGCATCAAATAAACGAGTAAATAAAGAAATATATGAGAGGGAGGAATAACGATGGAAGCATCAGAGAAAGGTAAAAACCATAGGTGGATTTCGGGTGGGGAATAGGGGTACGTGCCCCCCCCAGACTCTTAAAAAATAGACGAGACTTTTAATACAGACATAAACAAATTTTATCTTTTAACGTAAAAGTTATACTATTAATAACTTTTATAATAAAATGAAGAATGCATTTTGTAGTGTAATTGTTGTCTGTAGTTTTCAATCCCAAATATGAAAAAACTATTTACCATTCAGACCCTGGTGTCCCCCAGAAAAAATCCTGGATCCACCCTAGGTGAAAATATTACAAAATTCGATATAATATGTTCCTGCTACCCGTTTTTGAGACGAATAGATATTATTTGAGTATCTGTACAAATTTCGAAGGAATTGAAAAAATATTTATTTTTAATTTTAATATATATTAAATAATTGATTGAAGATATAGGTGTTATCGTGAGAAAGCATCACTATCACCAAAAAATCGAGAAATTAGAAATTCCTAAAAAAAACAATAAACACGAGCTGAGTTTTGCTTTTCATAGCATTATTGAAGGCTCAGGTTCATCAAGTTAAAGATTACGACTGAAACTGCACCGAGGCCCTGAGGTTTAATTATTGATTTTTTCCTGTAGGGCTGATAATTTTTCTCTTGGTGATGATTATTTGATTTGTGCCGAATGTTTTATACTTCTGCTGCCGAGTCCATGACGAATTAGTAATGATCCTTGACTAAAAGGCTGATTAAAGTAAGACTCTCCTTTGGAGGCGCTGAGCTGAGCAACAGAATAAGGTTGCCTGCATGAGTGGAGTTGGAAGAAGATGCATCTATCTTGACGTGTAAGATTCCTCTGCGCATAAATAAGGAGAAAAGAGGTGAAGTGGCGTTCTTTTGTGCTCTCTCGCAGCAGCAGTGTCAAGTCTGAGAATGTCTTCCTCGCATCCATTTCGTGACCTGCTGCTCCCTATAGGTACCTACTCTCTCTACAAAGTGCTTTCGGTAGGACTCGCGGCGCTGATGTGCTGACGTCAGCGTTGCTTTTTAAGAGGGAGAGAGAGAGAGAGGAGGGGGGGTTTGACGATTAAGAAAAAGACGCATAGAATAAGTAGCTCGTCTCTGGAGGTGGGGTAAGAGATATAGAGGGGTAAGATTGGAGGGTATTCGTTTTTCTCTTTTATGAGTTGCCCTGCTGTTCGATTAAAGTCGGATGGAGACGAGAAACTTGTATAGGCTTTTCACCTTGACGAGAAACTTGTATAGGCCTGAAGGTTGGTTTGGATAGGTGAGGGCAGAGCTCATTCCAGTTTAAACCAAAGGCGTGTGAGTATCACAAATTCAGTCCAAAGGAGGGGCAGTTCACTTCTCTGGGTCACCTCGTTCGTTTGGATATTTGAGGGTATAGCTTACTACGGACTAAACCTAGGGCTTGTGAATATCATACATTCAGTCTAAGCGAGGGATAGTTATCCTCGCCACTGGTCCACCTCGCACCTCGAGGACGTTTATGTGGGGGCGTTTTTCTTTGCGTCACCGAAGTTATATATTTCTGGCTGATCAGACGTCGAGCGCTCTACCAATTGTCTACCAAAATCCCTTGATAGCCTAATATAGCATCCTGATTTCCTATTGGCTCCTCAGGTTAATAGAGTGGTTGGTTTCAATTTGCCTTCCACATTGCAGAAATAGAGCCGTTAGAGTAAATTTTACCACGCCCGTAGTGAAATGTGTATCGCTGTACCGAACCAGATGGCCTCCACCTTCACATACACGAAAAAGAGCTGCTTCCTTCTCCCCCGGGCATAATTGTTGGCGGCCTCCCATCGTTAAGTCATGGCATCCTTACAAGTTTCGGTATCATTTAAATGTGTTCGAAAACCTAAGAATTGGCATCTTGGTCAATGAAATTCAGACTTTTTTCTGCCTCGATTATTTTATCATGTAAACCCCATAAGGCAAATTCAAAATTTTGGTTTTGACTAACATTGTGAGGTCAACATTTTGATGTTTTATTTGGAGTCAACAAAATATAGGACCTTTCCCCATAAGTGTGCCAATTTTCATGAATATTCCTTGAGGCGAGGTTACTGAAATTATAGGTCAAAAATGACATATGGCTAGTAGGACAGTGTATATTTAACCCAACGGCAAATTTTAAGTGGTGTTTTCAACTTAAGCTCAAGTTTTTAAAAGAAAAGATTTTCTTTTTATAAAAATTATCCACAGCTATTAGGAGGAGGATTCATGAAAAGCGCGTGATCCTTCTAGGAATATTATTATTCTTTTATTATCGTGGGCCCTTCTAAACAATAGGATTTTAAAAAATAACAATTCAGGATGATCAATTAATTAAGGTGCAAAAATCACGACAGCAAAGCTCAATAAGTGGAAATGCAAAGGGAGCAGAAATAAAGATATACACCTATACAAACACATACGCACGCTTGTATCCCAAATGTAGATACCGGGAATCCAGCCGCAAAAAATGTCCACACATACGAAATAAATTGAAAACAACCCCACTGCTTATTCAAACAATATATTTTCAAGGTATATAAGGCAACAAAATTTTTTTCTGTATTTTCAATATTAGGTAAGCGGCATCATGTCTCCCATTTTAAAGTTATGACACTCGATGTCGATGGAGAAAAACGCTAACTCCTCTTCGGTACACTATTTCAAGGGAAAAAGTTGGAGGAAGTTTACAAAGGATGGATTGGTTTTGTGTGATAAGTTTTTATGCAAACGCAGAGACTTCAATTTATAACTACAGAGGATGCATATTTGAAACTCATCCTGTTTAAGAATACGTTATAAATTTCCCAGTTTCCAGAAGCGTTTCCTGCTCGTTGCGTTGACGCCAGCAGAGATTACCATACATTTGTTTACCTTTTAACCGACCAGCCTTTCTTCATCTCCGCTCAACGGAAAAGTTTCCGAGAATTCGCCAGAAGTACCCTTCACGGTGAATGGACCGTAATCTTAAGCCGACTGCCATCCTTTCTCTCTCACAAATAAATCTTCTTTTGAATTGCAGCTTCTTGTTGTAACTTTTCTTCGACCAATGTACACTTTGCGATTGTTTTCTCAGCTCTCTCCTCTTCTCTGTTGTCCGTCCGTTCCGGGGAGAGATTCCAAGCATATCGTCTCCCACTCGATCGAATACCCCCTACTTGACTCTACAGATAGATAGTGTATATATATCATATACAGACTGTCCCAAGGGTCGTGTGTCATTTTTGACCTGTAATTTTAGTAACTTTGCATCGAGAAATATTCATGAAAATTAGCATACTTACGGGGAAAGGTCCTAAGTATTGTTAAATGTAATCAAAGTTTTACAATTTTGACCTTTTGACCTCACAATTTGTGTCCAAACCAAAAATTTGAATTTGCCTTATGGGGTTTTAATGTTAAAAAAATCGAGATAGAAAAAAGTCTGAATTTCATTGACGAAGATGTCAATTCTTAGGTTTTCGGACATGAGAAACCCGAAAATGACACTTTTATTAACGAAAATTCAACCGTTGACCCTGTAAGGTCACCGTCAAGGTCATAAGGGTGGCAAAAAGAATAGCATACCAACAAAGGTGTAGATCCATGGGCTTTATAGGGTGCCCAAGTCATTGGTATTGTCCAAATACCCGTATTATTCACTAATTGACCTCCGAGTGTCACAATGGGAGTCAAAGGTCATTGAGTTAAACGTCGGGCCATTATTACAACCAACATTACATTGATATCACCATCAAAAGGGTTATATAGGGCGAAATATTCTGTATTCTAGACATATTTATATTATTCTTGCAGTATCTTTGTTCGAATCTCTTTTCGAAATGTCCTACTGCGAAGATCAAGCATTGATAAGGTCACTATCATTTTAGCATTTTTAGCATTATTTTTTTTCTACAGTTTATATCTGCATTAATTTTAAGAGCGAAGTGTGAACGTGTAAAAATTTTTATGAGGCCAAAATATACCTAACTCGGTATGCCAGTATTTGCTCTTGTGGCACAATGATGGACTCAGCTGACTGGGATATGGAATTTTCAATTCTCAGCCCGTGCGTTTGCTTTTCATACAATGTAAGCATTGTTTACGTATATGTAAGCATTGTTTACGGGAGTCATAAAGTTGCAAACCGAGGGAGAATGTAAAAAAACGGCTGATGTCTCTTAAAGACGGCTTTCTGTCTTTTCATGCCGTCCATATCACCATGTTCCATTCATTCTAGGAACATGCAGTGCAACTATTGTTTCAGTGGAGCGCTTAAAAAATACTCCATTCAACTTAGCCCATTGATACGGTAGCGCAGTTCCAGAACTATTGTTGGTCTCCGCAAATGAAGTTGCTTTCGTGGATTCGGTTTCCATAATGAAATTTTTTCACTGCACCCTTTTTTCCTCCAACTTACCTACCCTTCACGCTCCTCTTGCCGGATTTACATGTAATATTCAAATTGAGATTTATTTTATCCCTATAAAGCGAAGTATGAGGCATAATTTTCCATGCCGCGAATGGATATTTTTTTACTTTAAATATGCTTAAAAATAGTAACTATTCATATAAGTTTTTTTAACAAATCAAACGAAAGTCTGTGCGGCAAAAGTGATTATTTTTATGGTATAACTATTTCTCCCATTATAGTTTTTACGGTTTAGTCATCAGGTTGTAACGGATGTAAATGAGGAAAATTATTATGTAAGCTATGAAAAGGCTATCGGATAGGAGAGAGGAATGGAGAGCTGCTATGAGATTGCTGACTAATAATGATGATGGTGATGAATTATTTGTCTGGAAATTCAATTACAATTCAATCACTCAATTATTGTTGACTTAATCTGGATGCATGAACGTTTCATATGAATGCATCGAAATCGAAGTGTATACGTCGAGAATGGCAGGATTAGCGAGTACGAATTAAATTCTCGGAGAAGGCCACGAAAGGGGCGGAGATAAAGAGGTGGAAATAAAAAAGGATGAACAGGCTTATTTTACGAATTTATCCCTTTAAGAGTCGTTTTTTTAAGGCCCATAACAAGTTTTTGGCATGATGTTCTTTGAAGCATGTTAATCATGGTTAAATGAACACTTTGCATAGCAATATTATTGCTAATGCCGTAATAACTCGTTTCAAAATGCTGTGCAGTTGAAAGCGAAATATGCTAAAAAATAATTTTTTTCCTCTGTTTGGAGTGTTTTTTTTGTTCCTCATTGTTACTACTCGGTTTTTGTGAGCCCGAATGATTACTCTTAGACCTCTAATGGTGACTAACACATTTGATAATAACTCCAATAATGATTACTCTAATATATTTCATGAAAGTCTTGGGACATATTGGATCTTTCCTTTGATATTTTTGATGAATAAGTTTAGGTATTCAAAGAAATAAAATGCAGGATTGCGACTTTCTGTTCAGATAATTGATTGCCATGAGATCTAAGCTAGGATTTTGAGCATCTTATAGGAAACGATTTTGTCGGGGGAGTTGCATAGGATGAGTTAACCCTGGAATTAAAGTGAATGAGAGAGATAACGAAAAAAGATTGGGCCATCACGTTGAATTCGCGCTGAGATTGACCCGATCCTTGTATAGAAGACAAAGGGCCAAAAAGAGGTCTCCCAAGTACAAAAGCTTATTGCGTAAGCGATGATGAAATTGAATTTAATCAGTGTGATTTCTTTATTTTCCACTCGAATGGTTGAAAGAGAAGGAAAAGTCTCACGAAAGAGTGGATTGAGCAGTAGAATAAAAATTTAATACTATTGCGAATTCATCTGACTAAAGTGCTCCATCTTACAATATCGCCCTTGAATCTTCAGGAATGAGGTTTCACGTAGCAATACGGAATGTAATGAGGAAAAGTGTATGTTTTTTATGTGTGCTAGGGACAGACGGTGCATTTTAAGAAATATAAGGTACGGATGCGATTCTTTTACTTCCGTAATTAAAATCTATATCCTTTGTATCATTGAGTTTGAGAAAATCAGCGTAAGTAAATTAAATTATACAATTAATTACAATTTTTCTCTTTAGAACTAAAGTTGTACCTAGATTTTATCTATATTAAGACACTGAACAAGTATAATTAGTTTTTTTTATCCCAAAATACTCTCTCTTAACCCTATCCAATGCAGTTCTGCTTCTGGGAAAAATTTCTTGAGGAAATTTTACTGTCTCAGAATTTTTTATCTAAGTATTGATTGATAAAAATTATGTATTTGACAGAATTAGTGAATTCAATGGACGTCGCGGTTATTCCTTTCAAGATAGCTTTAAATACTAACGCCCAAAAAACATTAAAAAATTCATTTTCCACCGCTTTGTAGAATATGATTGCTTTTTTCTCCATCATTAATGTCTTTGTTGTAAGATAATGACCACTGGTTTTTAAATTCATAAAGATAGGCAACAATTTGGATTTATCAAAAACTTTAAGGCTGATTTATCTATCAATGGATATTAATGGAAAAACGTTTTGTTACCCCAATGACTTTAATGTGAAGTTGTTCGGGTTTAATTTTTTTCCTTAAATACCTATTGTTAGATAAATAGTCTTTAAAGTAATAGATAAATTCAAATCATGGCCCGTTTCATGAATTTTGAAACCAGTGGTCATTGACTTACATTTTGGCCGTGAATATCTGAAGCACACCACAACTTCAATCACGAGGAGAGGAGAGAAAACTTTTCAGTCATAAAATTCACCGAAGGATGAAGTTCGCTATGAAAAAATATTTGACTTAGCCGGGATTCGAACCCGGATCTTCCGATTGCACATTTAAAGGTGTTGAGATCATATATATCAGTAAATAGCGTAATGATACATATCGCCAAACTAAAGGAATTCGCTGGAAGAGCTTCAGGTGCTAAAAATTCCGGAATTAATAGGTGCCTAGAAGTGCATCAAAATTTTCTTTAAAAATATCATGTTATTGGTAATTGCGGAAGCTATAAAACCATTATGGCGATTTGGAGTTATGGCATATGGAGTTTATTATGGAATTTTGGATTTTGGCATCCTTTATGGAGCATAATTAAATATGTAGACATTGCAGTTCATACTAAAAGATTCTAATCAATATTTTTAAAAATTATTATTTACAAATACATATTTTTTCTTTCGTCACAATATTTGATCAATCGTTTTACGTTTGATGTTATAACTCTTAAAGTGTATCCCAGCATTGTTAAATATTGATTGATGTTGCACATAGGAAAAATATTAAAATATAAATACATTGCAACTTAAATGTGGTACCAAATTTTCTCTCTAAATTCATTTAATGATTGTCTAATTTCAAAATATTTCATTGATTGAAGTTCATTAGTGACATTTTTAAAAATAATTCATACTTGCTATCATTTACAATAATTCACAATCTCTTGCTCCCTCGAATGAAAATTCTGAAATATATGTAGTCATCTAAAATTCGGAAGTTTTTCGGGGCTGGAATTATTTTTTTCTCGTAACCCTTCACTCCAATGAGTTGCCCTACATCGGTTTGTTTACTCTAAGGAATTCGAGAAAAAAAGGAGAAGAAAGAAAGACATCTGGGTGTCGTTTTATGTACGCAGAGACGTACACATATATATACGTTTCACATACTAGACATCTGTGTCTCTCCTTAAAAATGTTTGTGTCAGCGGGAAAAGTGTACGCGTGGGTAACACAATGGCCCGTCTCAAAAGATGGACAAGAGAAGAATCCGGAAGGCACGATTCTCTTAGTAACTCTTCTTGACATGGAGAAGGGAGTGGACAAGTTAGAGGAACACTTAGATTGACGTCGCCTCCGGGAAACCGTCTCGGAATTCCTGAGTGTGATACGATGGCAGTTGGAGGAGGAAAAAAACACTACTAGGAAGAAAGATGCTGGAGATGTATGTTGTTGTAGGAAAAAGGCATCTTGAAATAAAATATTATGTAGACAGGTTTCTACGTATTAGATCGAGAATCTGGCGTGTATAGAATGAGCTCTCAGATGTCCTTCAGGATTATACATTTGTTATATGTAAATTACACTTATACTATCAATATTATAAGGTAATAGATACAAGTTGCATTAAAATTAGAGAATTAAAAGTTTGCTACCCAATAGGTATGATCTGTTTTGGTGACATTAGCTATATTCTTATTTCGCAAAATAGCCTATCTTAGATATGTCAATATTTCCGATGTGTGACAGCACTTAGCTGCTTTCAAAGGATCGCTGAAACGATTAAAATGTAATTAGCAGCTTAAATTTTTTCGGCTATGCTTAGTGAAGGTATCCATACCTTTTCCGTGACCTGAGTTTAATACCTTTAAGCGTCAATTTGGTGAAAGTTAGACTAATGGTGTTTTTCCTCATCTCGCATCAGTCCTCAAAGGTTTTTCATATCTCAATTTAGTAGCTTGGCAGTTTTAAAACCTTTTATTTCCGTTTAAAAAGAAACAGAAACATGTAAGGTGATTCTCATGCAAATTGTGTTCATATGATTGCCATTGTTGGAAGAAAGAACTCTACTAGGAAAAAAGGTGTTCCTCTATTTTACCTGAAAAAAGGATTTGCATCTAAAAAAGTATGTGAGTAATTTTGAAATATTTGTGAATTATGAATTAGTTTGTTTTAATATATGCTCTATTTTGTTTCCTAAGTTTGACTTTTGTGTACTTGAAAGCGTATTCCATTCTTGATTTTTGGCCAAAGTTTGAGTACTTTACCGCTCTGCAATAAAAATTACTTTAGATGAAATGTTATTTTAAGAAATTTTTCCCACTCAGCTTCAGTGCGAGCGGCTTTGATTTTTCTCTCATTTGGGCACCGTTTCTTCAAAGCTTTAACCCAGGGATATTCCAATCTATCGGTTAAAAATTTTTGAATCTTTGTTATTGGATTACGAAGTGATATTGAGCTGACAGTTGCATCTTAAGGTTTGAAATTTTTCATATACCAGAGAAGAATAAACATTCTGAGCATAATTTATTGAATAAAGGAGAAAATTGAAAATTTAATCGGATGCTGAGTTAACCACTTTGAGATAATTTTAATACAGATTAGTGTCTCACCTCGGCTCAGCTATCCGAGATAGTTAAAATAAAGAGAAAGACCTAACTAAATTGACTTCGGTGACTGAATTTAATTTTGCTGTATCGCAATAACAGGATTTCAGCTCAAAATTGCGCCTTCCAGGGTCGATAGTAATTTTTTTCGTCCCATTCCTTTTATAAACTCATTCATTTTTTGACAATGGTTTTTTTATATTATGTATAGAGATGCGTGAAAATCGAAAATGCGATAAATGCTGTATAGATGTGATGTGCGCAAATAAATGCGACATAGGTGCGATGACTGGACTTTGATGGTATTTTTACGCAAATTTGCCTTTTCGACGGCAAAATTAGTAGATTTTGTTTAGAACGCAGTTTAAATGCTCCGCCGACACTCACCGGTTAAAGCATGTGAGCGACTGGCCAGTTGCTGTTTGGCTGGGACTCTACGTGGTCGCGAACTACAAGTGGGCGCGGGCAAGCTACACCTCCGCCACTATACGACTTATTCCTTAATTTATTATTGATCTACAACATCATTATTTAAAATATTCTGTATTTTGTCACATAACTGTGTTTCACTACATTTTATCGTGATCTACCTCATTATGAAAGTAAAAAAGAGACGCTACAAAAGTGATAAACTGTTATTGAAAGTGCGATAAAATAAATATAAAAGTGCGATTTTCACTTATCTCTAATTATGTAGCATTTTTCATGGGAAAAGTTAAAACTGAATCTTTTAAGCACATTTAAGTTAGGGAATCGATGTAATGCCATATTTGGCTACTTATCATGGTCTGGAACCGAGCATGGTTATAACTTACGTAGGAATGTAAATTTTCTAGTTCCTAAGCCTAATCTTTCTTTATTTAAAAGATCATTTCTTTATTTGGGGCCGAAGATTTTTAATAAATTACCTTGTTTGATCAAAGAGTTAAAGAGTATAAATAAGTTTTGTAAAAAGGCCAAAGATTGGTTGTCGTCCCATGGTGATATGGATGATCTTTTTGATGTTTGTGAATAATATAATATTATTATATATTATTTTTATATTTTTGTGAAAGGAGGAAAAAAAGAAATTCATTTTGTTCTGTCCACATATTATACTTTGTTCTTGCTTATTGTAAGTTATTGTATCACATGCATGGTTCATAGTGATAATGTTTCAAAAAAATTATATATACTTTCTTTTTGTTTCTGGTCTGCCGTGAAATTAATTTTTTAAGATGGTAGCTCCCATGCTGGTTTATTAACCATTGGAGCTACCTAAAGCTCCATTTGTGTTGTCCTGTTATAAAAAAGTGTACATTCAAGCTTGGAGTATTAAATTCAATTCAATTCAATTCAAAATAATAAATTTTAGCTACTAAAATAAAGTGTGATGTAATTAATAAAGTAAGATTTTTGGCGGAAACTTGCTGTTTAGCATAAACTACGTCGAAAGATTTTGTAACGGAAATTTGAATTTCATTTGTTTTCATTTGTCCTTTCATAATCAAAGTGGACGAAAAAAATAACATCACAGTGACATTTGAAAGAAATATTTACTGACAAAAAATTGTACAGTATGGTACACATATGTGCACCTTCGGATTATGCAACTATATTTTTATGCATTACGGTAATACAAAGAAACTATTCTCATCAAGAATATTTTATTATCATCATTCATTATTTTCAATTGATATGATCTTTATGAACATTATTTATAAGTTTTAAACTACTGAATAGATAGCTTAATAAAAACACTTAACGACCAGACTAATTTTGCTTGCCGTTGTGTCATCCATTATGTTTTACGAATACAAAACCAAACATATGTGGCATTTAGTGGCAGAATATGGTACTAAAAGGTACAAAAAAGTGTAGCGGTGGGTTTAAACGACAATGATTCACGCTTGAAGGGTTGTACGATAAAAAGTGGAGGTGTACGTGTGTGTAACTTGGGTCTGAATGGGTTAAATGAAGTTACCTATAAGTAATTTCTATATGAAAAGAGTTTTTATCTCACAAACTGCCAAATGATATCGTGTATTGACTATTTAATCTGATTAAAGCCTTTAACTGTTCATCCCTAGGCACGCAGAGTACAGCTCCCGGTCCTACCCACATTCTTGCCATCCCGTTGACCTACTTTAAGGTTATCTTATGTCTTCCATTATACCGGCGTTTTTGCTAAACTGTATTGCACCTAAAATTCGTTGAACGTGAAACCATGGTGATTAAAAACTAGTATTTACTGCTGAATGGCTCTGAAAAACTATTTTTAATCCCAAATGGGCTTATGTAGCATAAATCTATGCTAAAACTACCTATTGGATATGGTTTGATAAAATATTTTTTTCTCATCTAGTACTTGTGGAGAATAAATGTGAAACGGGAATTTCAAATGAATGTTTGTATGCTCATTAAATCATTATATCCCTATTTTAGTATATCGAAAAAAAATTATAATACCAGCGAGCTTAATTTTACACACGTGTTATTTGTAGGACATAAACTTTGAATTGTCAGGGTTAAAAGCAATGAACCATGTTCACTGAAGACGGAAGATATTAAATAATATTATTTACTATTGGGCATGTCAAGTTCCCGTATTTCTATTTCATATTTGTCGGTAAGAAATTAACTGTGCAGCTTTGCGCCAGATGTTATTTTTACATGGATATATATTAGTATCAAAACACGATAGATTTTCAACTCAAAAGGTCTAAGAATGGAATACACAACTTATGAATTTGGATTAAAAGTATCCTGCTCAAAAGTTTTTCCTCACAATTTGACTATTATTTCGAACGCGCTTCTTTAGAAGAATGGTTTAATTAATAATAATTTAATGAACTGGAGGGCAATTCAGATATTCACCCAATGTTCTGAAGCATATATCGCCCTATCTATTTTTCCTATCTGTCCTTGTGGTCTTCTTTCCCATTAATTTTTTTTAAACCTCCGTGTATTATACTTCCCATCTACCATTTTCTCAGTCTTCAATCACCGATAGTCGTTGGAAATTTATTTTTAATCCTCCACCACGTCCACCTCAATACAGAAAAAACTACTACCATTATTTCAGCCTCGCTCGTCCTCATCTCCCGAACACTTCAATTTCCTTCTGCTCAACAGCGCCGCTAATCCATCTCAGCGTGTCTTAGTGTACCGTGGAGCAAATCCCAACTGCTTGAAATTTCCTCGTCTTCTCTCTTGCTGTCTTGCAGTTCAACTTCCTCGTCTTGGGGTTTTCAGGAAATAGGAGGAATTCCCATCCCCTTGCAACGTTTGTATTTGTGATGATCCTCACGAATCTCGTCTTTCTCCTCGTTAGTACCATTTTTCTTGGTGTAAATATGATCTAATTCCACCGTCATTGTGACCATTACTTTGAACGCCTTTGCTCAACAGATATTCAATAAGCATCGGCCAAGCCGAGGGGAAAAAACAGAAAATCTTGTATAAATATAAATGGTGACTTCAAATTCTCTGAACATTTATTTTTTTAACAACAATTTAACAATTTAAATTACAAAATGCTTGCCTATTGAAATTACGTAACTGACAAAAATATTTTTAGAACTATTTGAAATTAAAAATTCTCATAGTATTTCATGCAATGGTCGTGTAATTTCTCCACCCATTTACCTCTCATGAAATTCATAGCTTCCCCTTCCCACAAACATTGGCACCTAAGCTAATCTCCTTATCGCTCGTATTGCTCCACAAACAACTTCATTTTAAGTCACCCTCCTTTTCCCAGTTTTACCTCAACTTAATTCCCCTCTATGTCTTACACTTTCAATAACTCCCCCTCTAGCTTTTTACCTATGTATACGCAATCGCGTCAGGACGCTATTGTATCTAAAAAATAACACTGAGCTGCCTAAACCCGGGTTGGTTGAGATTAAATTAAGTGTGGAGTTGGTATTGTGTTTCGTCTGAAATACTTTTAACAAGGCAATGGTTTTCATTCAATGAAAATTATTATTTTATATCTTCGACGTTTCTAATAGTATACATGAGAGTAGTCCGTACATTAAAACAGCAACGTCGAGTGTAAAAAGCATGCCTACTCACGGATTCTACCGAGTGAAGTGATGCTAATGGAGTGGTCACATGACAAATTAACAACTAGAAGTTAATATGTGATTTCACGAACGGGAAAATTTATATTTTTAACGCCGATATTCGAATGGAAGAATAGATCTTTAGCATTCAGGTTAGATTCATGCATAGTTATACGCCCTGGTTTCTATCGTCAAAACAATGTTTGTGAAATTTTCCTTGTCGAATGTATGGAGGCCAAACATTGCTCGTTGTTATTTATATTTACTCTGAGGCACCTAGGTAGTACCTTCTGCACTGTTTGGAATGGGAGGACTGGTATAACTATAAGGGCAATTTATCAGCTTGCCATACTTTTTTATCGCTCTCTAAGTTTCTGTTCGTCTCTAAATCGTCCAACATACCCACTTTAACTTCCTTTTTCTTGGCATCACGTCTAAAATCTGCAAATTCTCCATGCTTGAATAATACATATTATAGCAGAGAGTTATGTGCTGGTATCTAACGTGCATGGAACGTAACCTAACACCTTGTTTATTTTAAAACGCCATAGCAGCATATAATAATATATATAATATAATTTTATTTCACTCATATCCAATACATTACATCAAGAAAAAAAAACCTTTAATAAATGTGGAATATATAAGTACCCCTTTGTGGAAAAGTTTTGGGGCTACCATCATACACTATTTAGAACAAGGCTGGTGCTCAAATACATAAAAAACATTTATTTCGTTTGCTTGAGTGATATGTTTTCTTGACAATTGCATTCGGTTGTGAATTTACAGTAATTTACACATGGATAACTTTTCTTAACACACACACTTTCATAACACACTTAAATATTTACAGCAAATCCTCCTCCAGGGAAATTAAACAAAAACTTGAAAATTAAACAACAATTTAAAAAATTACACTATAACATGAAAATTATTTCTCACAGCTACGTTAGAAAATTTTCACGTGTATTTTTCAGGTCTTTTTTACCATCCTTCCTTTTATATCTTACCTTGTATTCGATATTTTCTTGAGAAATCTGGTCGGGGAGAGCGTGAAGGCTGCCTACCCTTTGAATGTATGTGTTATAGCGAGGAAAAAAAGGCGGCAGGGCGAATATCGGAGGAGTATTTATGTTTTCAGAAACGGAAACAGTTGGCTTAAAACTTTGGACGTGAGAAAGCCATGCGTTCAGGGAAGAGGAATTGGAAATACCAAAAGAAGAATAAGTAAGTGAGGGTATTTAGGAAAGCGGACCTTGTCGAAAGGTGTGAATCAACATTTACATAATACCCCGCAAGCCGCCTCTGCTTTTGGAGTATTATACGTTTTTGATTGTTGATTGGGAAGTAATTGGGAAGTTAACCTGTAAAAAATGATTTTTTTTATATTTTCGAAGGATTTCAAGCCTCCTTGCTTGGATGATGTTTACTTTACTCACTTTGAATTGAACTTGGTGACAACACAAGATTTTGATCCTCAGTTGTCATTTTTTATTTAGTTGTTTTAGTTTTAATGGTGCGAGCAAAATAAAATTATATGTGAGGTAAGCGATGTTCGTATCTAAATTAGGTAGTTTTTTTTTAGGAATAAATTAATGATTTTAGGTGTCAAGTGTAATTTATTTATGCGACGGGAACCAAGGGATAGTGTTGTTGAAAGTGAAGTACTTTTATGAGAATCAATATAAAAATTTATTTAATGAAAAACGCAATTCGAAATTCCTACTAGCGTTATGTTGAACAGTTTTCCCTTGCACTAACCGACTGCTCCAGCCTGTGACATTTCTAGGGTCACTTGGTGGGCCAAGCTCTCGGCTGACAGTTACAATGCTCTTGTTCATTCCATGGAAACTGGTTCAGTCCAGTTAATTTTTATTCACACGCCTTCCCTCAGGCCGCTTATGTACGCAACTGCTCCTTTTAGCTGAGTGCCGTGCTCTAGTAGCTGAAGGGGTTTTTCGCTTTTCCTGATGAAATTGTATGGGAATAAAAGCCTGCCTTGCGGGTCATCTTGCCTCCCGAAAAAAGTCTAAAAAAGAGTCGTGGAGGGAAGGGACCCCATTTGTCTCCTTTAGGAAAATAAGGAAACCGCCCCTCAAATTAGTGCGTAGGTATTATTCGTATAAACACGTACTTCCTCTACATACTTCCTCTACCCGCGTCGACATTATTCATTCGGAAAGAGATAATGTTAGGTATATGTGATTGTTTCATTAACTGTCGGAACCCCTTGTTACCCATCAAAGTAATAGACTTACTTGTTGGTCCGTTTCATATCCAGTCCACTTTCCTTTCATCTTTTATGAGCGGCACTTTAATCCCCCAGATTATCCAACACATTCTCTCCCTTGTTGGGTGATAGATACAGCGTTTCTGCGAACGTGAATATTCGCGGTCTTTCCAACCTCTTTCTTACCTTTTATCCTAGCCAGAGAACATTATATAGGAGAAAAAAATCGTGCAGTGCATGTTTTCGTTCAGTGGTAGAATCTAGCATCATGAACGACATGCTTTGCTCACCTCCCAGCTGGCGTCAGGTGAGGCTTTTGATGTTTAAAGTAAACTTTTTTACATTTTTCTCTCATAACTCGAAATCCAAGAGAAATCCAAATCCAATCCAGCCTCTGACTAAACGATAAAAAGAATGCAAAATTAAATTACATAAAAATATTCCAACTGCTACAAAAATGTTACTATAGTTTTTGAAATCATCGCCATGACTTTATCCTATTTTCGGTCAATATACATAAATTTGTATACTTGGATTCTAATCGTTTCCTTATTCAAAACTGCTTTTTTTCTGGAGCCAGCTCCCTGCTAAGAGACTGTCTGCGGTAATTGTAGAGGGTAAACGTTGGGGAGAATTCTGCGGTCTCTCCGAGGAGGTAAAGTTCATTTCATCGCGACACATTCAGTGGTGATTTTTTTGTTTCTCGATGTATCTTAAGTGTCATTCGTTTCCAGCTTATTAGTATGGAATGTTTGTGGATGAAATACCCAGACAGCAAAAATACACTATTAACATTATAATTTGTAAATACGTAGAAAATAAGTAGTTAAAAGTTATTACTCATTTCATCCAGTCCAATGCCATGACGTTTGCTTGTGCAAATACATGCAAAGGTCCGGAAAACGTCGAACATGAACCTTCGAGCGAAGATGTTGCTAAGTATTAGCGCTAGAGTTCAGTGTAACAATAGGATGCTGTCGGTTTATTATTCTTTCTTGTTTTTCGTGGATCGTTAAAATGCCGCTGATTGGCGTCTTTATATTTCCGTATTGCTTGTATTGTATCGTAATCGGTTATCATTGATAACTATTCACATATCTTTCTGTCTTGTGTCAATTAAATTACTATATATTTAAGATAAGATAGAGGCCCTAAGCCAAACAGTGGGCATTTAAGCGGGCCAAGTGGCTTTTCAAAGCTAAAAAAACTATGAAGCTGACAGGATTTGAAACGAATCTTAGGAAGCGTCATACATATGAGGAATGAGGGCCTAGGTGGTAAATAAATTCTAAGTACTAAATTAAAACTAAGAATTTAGCTTCGGAAGGAAACTTTCAACCAGGAAACGTACCAGATACTAGATAAGATCCTCAATTCCTTTCAATAAACTCATTGTCAGCCTTACTAAATCAACAGAGAAAATTCTCTGAGTCAATAGTTATCATCTGTTCTTTTCTCTTCTCCCATCTTTACTTAGGACTCAATAAATTTTATTCTCTACTCAGGAGATCTGAAGTCCATTGGCCCATTTATTGACGTTACTACTTAGTAGCCTGCCTCCGCATGCTGCTCTGAATTTCAAAGTGTCTCATACTGAGCCATAAAATGCGTGGAAACGTTTTTGTAAGAAGCGTAAAAAACGTACATAACACGGCATGGAAGACGTCGTTTTTACATGCCTCCTTGAACAATAAGACATTTTTGTTTTAATTCCTCCATAGGAGTAAAACGATGAAGTTACATGGGCTGTAAATGGATGTATTATTCTTAAAGTTTTTTTTCTACTGCCTCGTGTTCCTCGTGAGACGAGGATGGATAGGGAAAAGATGCTCCCCCATTAAAATTCATGACGGAGGACGGAGGATTATAATGACTTGAAAGTGAGTAAAGAGAGGATTTAAAAGGATGTAATTTTGGCTATAAGCTTCACTCTCAGGAAGAACCTTAAGCCTCGCGGAGTACGATTTTATGGCACAAATAAGTTTTATACGTCTGGCCTGAAACTTTCGATCGGCTTTCATGGGTAGCTAGATTCACAGTGTCTCAAACTCATATCACGTACTGCGCAATCCTTATGACGGCAGAATGTTTCTTTCTCCCAAGTTGAGCTACGATTTATCTCCCAATTACCGGTTAACTTACACATGGACAATATTTTTAAACGAGGGAAATAATTTGATTTTATTGTCCTATGACCTACATTTCATTGAAGGAATTCAATATTATTTACCTTAATGGGTTTCATTTCTGTAAGTAATGGAATTTAATTTAAGGAAAATGAAATAGTATTGTTTAAGACTGATTATGAGTATTTTTAAAAGCGTAAAACTGGTATGCTCATAGTATATTATCACTTTGAGTGCCGGCAGCTAATTTTAAAGATCTACTGAAAAATCCAGCCATTTTTACTAAATTCGTACATTTTTTAAAACATAAGCATCAAAAATATATTTATATCGATGTGAAATCCAGTAAAAATGGACTTTTCTCTTCTTCATGAATGAGTTGAATAACATTTATTGCTAATTTTTAAATACACAATTTAACAATGAAAACCTACTGTTTTTGAAAAATAAATAAAGTTGCAACATAAGATGTGCCGCCATAACATGCATAATAATTTTTTATTACGCTCAATTTGAACTATTTAAAACATGGGAATCATAAAAAAGCATTGTTCCAAGCAAAGCAATATAAATCCTGGATGACAAAAAGGGTCGCTGCAACCTCAACGAACGGTTTTTTCCGCAAAAGAATTTTCACACAAAGTGGCCTAAGTTAAGGATGCCGGTAGCAACAGAGGACATTTCGTTCTCAAGACATAAA
Organism: Ischnura elegans; assembly: GCF_921293095.1. Lineage (NCBI taxonomy): Eukaryota > Metazoa > Arthropoda > Insecta > Odonata > Coenagrionidae > Ischnura > Ischnura elegans. Next base: position 93,950,561 of record NC_060249.1, read on the forward strand.
GTGAACTCTTTTACCATCGAACAGTTGATTTTTGAAAAAACAGAACCACTAAGCAGTAAACCGGAAAGGTACCACGGGCGAAATATTACGGCTTCACGCATACAAAGCCAATTTAATAGAGACACGTAATATTACGTCCATGGCAATCTTCAGAAAGATTAACAGGACGTAATATTACGTCCATGGCACGCAAAATGTTACATCTTTAATGGCGTTCATTCTCAAGAAGTTAGACAGCACTCCTACGTTTTCATCCGTTCTTTTAACATCCTATGGAATTTACTATCAGATGGTTGCGTTTTATTTAAGTAGACATTAGAAATACCCCAAATCTTTGGATATACACATAGATTATGCTGAACTGCGAGTAATTAATTCGTAAACCTCTTTTTTTACTTTGTTACCCTTACTGGAGCTGACAGTTATAAAAACTTTTCTCTTGAAAAGGAATAAAAAATCCAATTCTCCTCTCCGGAAAGAGTAATTTTGCATTAAAGATACTTAAAGAGTTATAAGCATGGATCGATAAAAAAGTTGTTGAAGGTAATGAAATTGTGTATAAAAATACTCCTCTCAATCATTTATTGATGGAAGAGCTGAAAATATTTACCTAAAATCTTACTAAAACCACCAATTCTTGCTTTTTTATTCATGTATCTGTACAATTGAGAGACTTCAAACTATACACTGATGATTTTTCATATACAATTATATATTAGTTTATCTCATGGATTTTCAGCGGAATATTTCCTTTTCTAAGTCAAGAGTAGGTTCTGGAGCATTTCAGGAATTTACTTACTCTTGTTAGCAATCAAAGCCTTCGTGACCGGTAGTTATGGATCCTTTCAAATTCACAGGACGTTACAATCACGCTCTGTCAGTATTACCATGGAGACGAGAAGAGGATTTTATCTCTTTAACACCATTGGAGGTGAAACCCCGGTATAATCTGCAAAGAGCTGTGCGATGTGTTTTTTTGTGCAATCATCCAGGGGAACACTTTGAGGAATTAAGTCCAGGTGCAGTGGACGATTGTTTTGGAAAATCTATACGCGGGCTGATCCAGAGCTGCCTCACGTCAGCTCAACGTGAAGCTAGATTATAACCGTGCGTACCTTTGTTAATACCCGTTTTCACTTGCGAACACATGTGCCTTCATAACTCTTTTGTAAAACTGAGTGGATGCAGTTCCATGGAAATGTTGTTTGCCATCGTAATCCCAGAATTCCAGGCATTAACTAATCCATCTCAGCATTCGGAATTAGAGGTAAACTGAGATAAAGGCTCTCTACTCCATTTTAATCGGGGAATATGCACATTACGTCCGTAAAAAAAGTTGATTTTCATCTAGGGTTTGTAGGAGCCGAGCAGCAAACTATTTTAGGCAAGTTAGTAATTATTTACTACCGGTTTCAAGTATTTTTTTTCAATCTCCGTGCATCGTTGATGGATGCAGATAAAAAACATTTATTTGATTTTAATTAGAATAGGTACTCATTCAAGAGCCGCTATGGAAAATACTGTGAATGATATTTACATCGCTTTGAGAGCTTTGCTATGATTTTCTACTATTGAGTGTATTTTTAATCATGTGTAGAGCGAGAAAGAAACTCTAAGTGCTGAAAAAGGGAGTATTTTTTTGTTGCGTTTCATGACCAACCAAGCTTGTTTTGTTTTTAGATTTTTTTAAGGAGTTAACACATTTTTTTACCTTAGGGAAAACAAAATGTCTGTTGCTTAAGTTTCATTGAATAATAATTGATTGTGTTTAGATCGAAAGATTCTTAATATGGGTTAATAAAATACAGTGCCAATTTTACCGTCCCCTGTAAAATTAAGTTATAATAATTGTTCTTCTCATGTTTTAGCATTGCTGGTAATATAAGCAACAAAAATCGATTTTGCAGACCACGTCTCAAGTAAACTATTTCGCTATCGAAAGATATCGTAGAAGACCCGAAGCTCTAGCAATTTTGATTTATTTGTTTTCACTCCTTTTTTCCGCGACTTTTTATTTGTCTCACACTATTAATTCGTCACGCTAGTACACGATATGTGAATATTTTGTCACATATTGAGAATTACCAACTGCTGTTATAGTTCTCTAAATACACTACCCAAACAATTACACCAATGTCTTATGCTTGTAATGACAGAAAAACGAAGAAATATAGGGCCCTGATGATTTTGCAAGTCGGCATGAAGGTATCAGGCAAATAAGTGGATGTAATGCATGCAAAAGTGGATCGAAGCCTCAAGCCGTTGAATATCATTATGCAGAAAAGAGGGTGACTCTTTTTCTGCCCGCTTTGAATTTCTATACGGCTGCACAGATTACAACCAAAGCTAGTACATAAGTGTATCTCATGCTCTCAAAACCCAGTAGTTCTACTTTTGGTTGTATCCTACCCGGCCTTAGCGTCTTTATCTCATTGCCGTTTGTTACGTCACGTCGTACAACTTATGTGGTTGGACGTCCTATCGGGACATCTCTTGACATTCTCACGGTAAAAAATTCAAGGGGTTCTACACTTACCCATCAATCCTTTCATTGCAAACCTTTTCTATGGGATTTGATTTCACGAAATATTTTTGATCTACGCACATAAATACATAACGGTCAATGTTGTGGAGCGGGGTATAAAGCTGATCTCATGCGTGGTATACGGAAACTGATACATATAACCCTTGCTTTGTTCGTTTCGTTTCATAACACCCGCAATCTAACCATGAATTCCAAGTTCCCCACTTCTATGCGTAGTATCCTACCTGACCCACGCCGCAATTCTACCGTATCATCCAAACCTCTACCCCGTCCTCCTAGGCGTATCCTCACAGTCTTGCTTCGGAAGAATTTTTATTCTCGTTTTTCTCCTTTTCGATGCGCCAATTCCGTTCTGGATTCCATTATCTTCCCCTCCTCCATGCCAGTCATAGCTGTGCCCTCCGCCCACCCTTATCCGTATATTGCGTCTCCATCTTTCTGCCTTTACCCTCCCCTATCCTGTATCCCCTGTTCATTTCGTTCAACACCGTATTCCCTCTTATCATTCTTCTCTCAGACTACCCTCGGAAATATCTTCCTACCTCCACTCTCCCTTGTTTCCGGATGGAAAATTTCCTCTCAAGTTATTCCCATTCGTTTTTTGCCCTGCGTCCTTTTTGCAGACCTACTGATCTTTTTCGTCAAACTCAGGAAGCACATCTACAGTCTACGCAGCAAGCAACCTCAATTTGTGTGGGGAGGTAGGTTTTGGTCAGCGGGTGCTAAGCTACAAGTAGAGGCACCGAATTTTTGCGAGTATCGAAGTTCTTGCGAAAAGTAGATAGTTCAGGTAAACGATTTGTGTTTTCATTATGTGATGAAGGCTAAACGAAAATGTTATGCATACGCTTTGGGCACAGTTTTTACGCTTCGCTAAAAGTAGGAATACAAATACGGCAGAGATAAACTCTACTTTGAAATCACTAGTGGTGAAAATTTGGTGGTGTAAATAAAATAGTTCATCTGTATTGCGTTCTGATAATATTCTTATTTGTTCTTACTCCTTGTTTTACACCATCAATCAATAGGCCTAAGCGTGTAAGTATGACCCGCCTGATTAACGACGCATAGATCTTCATTAGCATCTTGTTGGACTCCATAGACTTTAAAGTTGCAAAGTAAACCTAAAGTAAACCAAAGTTAATTAGTACAGAGTTAACAGAGCTATTTTACACTGTCAAAGTCTACCGTATTATCATCGGCACAGTTCTGTGATATTGGAACCTCTTTTTATTTTAAAGTTTTTAGGTTGATAACTCACATATAATAGTTCCACTAATAATAAATAGTATAATAAATAATATAATAAATAATAATAAATATTCCACTAATTTTTGCATGATTTAACCTCATATTTTCCTGGTATTTTGATGCTAAATTACTATTAAACCAAATAGTTTGAGGAAAGTTATGGGCTATGGAGAGCATATAACATTTATATGTATAACTTGTAAAAAGCTTACATCTGTGAAAAATGTAAGCAAATCAACATGTAATTAAAGGTCATAACGCCACTAAATACTCATCCTAAGAAAGCAATGGACCAAATAAAATTTAAAATTTTAGGTTTTCACGGCGTATAGATTGAAGACAAATTTAACAATGAAGTGAGAGTATGATCTGGGAGAGAGAGAAAAATGATTTAAATCTATGCAGAATGTCCATGTGCACCTAAAAAGTGTAAATAGGTGGGTTTACATACCAACAGTAGAAGAATATATTTATGCTGGGAATAATGAGTGTCTGCTAATCGAAAAGTGAGTGTTCTTCAAGAGCTTCGATACAGACATGAAATAAATATGGCCAAGAGCCCGTTATTTATCTGAAAATCTAGTGTACTTATGCACATATGCTATCATTGGAATTTTGTTGTTCATCCTTAATTTAAATCTCATTTTCGTTTTTGGATTTTCACCCTCGATGAATAATATGCGTTTTGCATAAATTGTTGATTTTTAGCACTTGGGCATGGGTATAGTATTACGCCACGTGAAATCCTTCGATTTTTGCCATACGGGCGCTATATACCGCATCCGTCTTTTGAAAAATCGTTGCTTGCCATTTTTTTTAAGAAAGTGGTACAAACCTATAAAAAACAAAAGTAAAATTCTTTTTTAAAAATCATACTGAATATCTATTCCTCGTATCAAACATTGTCTGTTGAGAAATTACAAAATTTGATGGTTTAAGGCGTAACTTTGTGAAAGCGATTCATTATGAAAAACGAAAAAGAAGAAAATTTGTGCTTTCATAGGAAATATGTTTCCTTGTTTTTCATTTTTCACAACACAGAAGTATTGAAAGTGACCAGCACTGGGGCACGGATCAACAGTATTAAGGTCAGCACGGTGAGTGTTAGCCCAAAAAGTTTTCGTACACCGTGAGCATATAAAAACATTGTAAATTACAATGGAAAAAATCATCTGATATACTTTAATACAGGTTTTCCATGGCTCCATAAAGCAATATAAATAAGGTCGCCTTTGGGATTTCAATTCATAGTGGCATTAAACCCCAATACTGTATAACCCAAAATATTTTTCGAATACCTTCTTGTGCGCATATCAAGACAGTGAAAAATTTAAACAGGAAATAATCATTGTTTGTTTATTCTTTTGTAAAAGTTTTTGTATGCCTTCATAAAGCGAATGTAAATAATTGTGTGGTTGCCATTGGGAATTCAATTTCTAGCGGCATTAAATATTTTCGTCCCTCGGGCCTCACCCCTGGCGTCACGACACCCCCACCTCGTACGCTCCACTTTCATTGCTGTCCAGCTGTTCCGCTCTGCTCCCTCGCTATCTCCCCCGGCATTTTACAAGCCTCCGAGTCCCCTCGTTTCCCTCTTTCCTGCTACCCGCGTCCCTTGTGACTCCCATGCCCCATTTTAGGTGTTTTAGAATTCCAGAAAAATTGTTTTCGTGAGAGGGAAGGTAGTGTAGCGTCCAACTGAGGGAAGGAAGGAGAGGCCTTGCGCTCATAAATGAGTTTTGCCGATTTCAGCGTTGCACACAGTTTGAACTTGAAATTGAACGTGAAACTAAGGAGAATAGCTCAAATTCCTTGCTGCCGAAAAAGAGTACCTACTAAAAAAATGAAGTATGAGTAACATGTAAAAGAAGACGGTATATTTGTCATATACTGTAAGATGAGGATAGGATAAGATATAGTGACATCTCTTTGTATTGTATCATTTTTTATTTATTTTTCTATCCTTCGATTTCGACCCACTTGTACTTCCCAAGAGATGTGTATTACATACCCAGTATTAGACAGTGTTCCGGCCCGATACATATATATATATTATTGGGATGGTTAGCTGAACGTTTATTTATGCTTTCGGTTTCCCCATAAGAGCAAATACAAAGTTCAACAATTTTTGTACGAACACCAAATATAATTACATAACTTATAAGATGCAGATATAATTGACTAAATAGAAATAAATTCTAAAAAATATAAACATATGTGGGTTAACATATAAGAGCAGAAGTGGAGTAGGTTGGGTATTCAATTAACGGGAAGTTACTGTTACCTACTGTAACCTGAATTGCCCCAATTCACCGCCATATTCCCTAGATTTCATCGATAAATAATAGAAAATATTGTCAAAAAACGGAAGAAGTCTTCTTTACGTCTTTAAACTATTTTATTCGTCTTCTATATCCCAAGGCCGCAACAACAATCACTTTTATATTGGCAACGTAAATAAATAACAAAACAAACATTCATCATCACCTTGAACGTAAAAATGCAAAACCCTACAAATATTAATTTTCACATTACAACACCTCCCCTCGTTCGAGGATGATGGAAAGGAACACAAAAAACATCATGCATAAACAATACGTTGGCAACGCCTATTCGAATTCCACCCAGGCGCTGCTTATTTTGTTAATAACGTATTCTAACACCTCCCCTCGGGATTGACAAAATAATAATTTGAAATATAAATCTCTAAGCACTCCTTAAGATTTAACATCTTACAAAATTCTTTTGTCTTAGTTCCTGACAGTGGCTTTGTCAACATGTCAGCGACATTATCTTTTGATCTGACTAACTGGAATGAAACCTCCCCTGTTTTTACCATCTCCCTGATACAATGATACTTCTTGATGTATGACATATAATCATATTTAATAATACTTCTTGATATATGATATAATGACACTTCTCCGCATCTGGTCCACTCAGTGCCTCCTCTGCATCCTCCGGGATGTTGCTATCTGGACCTTCTGCAGCAGGGACAGGTCTTGGGATTCCTCTGTCTCTGAGACCTATGTGGTAGACCACCTTCCGCTACTCCTTCATAGGCAGGCTCATTTTCACAGGCGATGATTACCTCCCCTGGCCCCTGGATGGGTGTCACCTCCTCTGGCTCTCCACCTCTCGCCTCGAGCTCCTCCCAAGTCATCGTCTTCTCCTGCTTTCGTTTTTCCATCTCCAGTTGTTTCAAGGCGTAGTCTTTCTGTGATTGCTCTTCCTTCAGGCGTTTATTCAATACAGCCATCAATTCCATTAATCTAAGCTTTTCAGCCTCAGCAGCCTGCATCATGGCTCTTAAAGCATACTCCGAGGACTTGAAAATTCCGGATCTCATTGCGGCAATTACCAGTGAGTTATCATTTGAGCCTTGAGAAACATTCATGCTATGGAGGGCTTCTTGTAACTTTTCTACCATTATATTTTTCTTCTCCAGTGTATCTTCCAAATTATTGACTTTTGCCTGTTCTTTCATCAGCTGCATCGTTAAATTTTTCTTTTCTTTCCTATGTTCTTCTGCCATTGCCTTCATTTCTAATTCTTTCTCCTTAATAGTACTATCTTTGCTCTTCAAACACTCATTTAGGAATAGTATTAGCTGGTCACCATGCTCTTCCTTGGCCATTACTGTGGACAAACGACTTTTGAAGGCATCCATTTCTGCCTGGTCAGCCGCTGATATTGCCTTACTAACTTCTGCTTTCCTTTTCCAATCGCTGGCCTCTTTCTCTGCCTCCTGAAGCGATGTCTCCAGCTTTTCTACTTCAGCCAACCTCTTCTCCCGGTCCATTGGTTCAAGGTGTGTGTGCCTCTTTGCAAAAGAAACTCTGGAAGCCTTCTTCTGCTCGACTACGATTCTTTCCCCTTCATGGTGCAGGTGTCCCAAACGGTTGTGCCATGTTGTTGCTGCAATTTTACATGCTTTCATACCTTCATGTTCTTCAGCTTTTTTTCTTATTTGTGAAATAGAAACACTCCCTTCAGTAGTGAGGTAATACAGGAAACCAACGCGATACCCCTGGAACAGAGTAGCTTCTTCGTCGCTAACAGTAGTCTTTCCGTCTCTCCTCACAATGGTCAAGCCCTTCTCTTCTAATTTCCCTTCCGAAATCAAATTGTCTTGGAGGCAAGGAATATATAACACATTAGTTAACTTTATTTTCCATCCACCACATTCATTCGACATCTGGATGGTCACTGATCCTTGACCTTCTATTTTTAGTGATGTACCATCACCCACAGTTACTTCTCCAGAGAGGGGTTTGAAATCAACAAAAAAATCTTTCCTAGGGCTCATGTGATCCGATGCTGCTGAATCCAGTATCCATATGCCGTTGTTTGCATGGTTTGGATTTCTTTGCATGCAGAGTACTTTATAGCCTCTTGATACTACTGATGCTGATGACTTCTTCTCTTCTTCATCTTGCTTCTGTATGGCAGGACAAAATCTTGCAGTATGCCCCTCCTTTCCACATGTGAAACAAATGTATCTCCTCCCAATAGGTTTCTTTGGAGCATTTTGTGATTTATTTTCACTGCTTACTTTAGGTATGTTTGGCTTCTTCTTTACCTTGAGAGCCTTGTGTTCTTCTGTCTTCGCGTAATCCTCATTTTTCATTCTCTTCTCTTCTAGCAGGAGTTGGGACTTAACATATTTGGATGTTATGTCTCCTTCATTTGTTCTGTAAATACTTCGTATAAACCCAGCATATTTTTCTCGAGGCAGACCCATGAGGTAGAACGCAGCCAGTGCTCTATCCGGGAGATTAATGCCACACTTAGTAATTTTACGGTTGTAATTCTGGATCTTGCTCATGTACTCCATCATGGAAAGGTCTTCCGTTTTTTCGGTATTTACCATTTCCTTTAGGAACATTATCTCCTGGAACACGTCGTAAGTGGTGCACATGTCTCTTAATGCTTCCCACATATCCTTCGCTAGGTCCAGTCCCACGATATCATCCAAAAATGAATCATCTACGTATTGTATGATAATGGCTCTGGCCTGTTGATTTTGTCGCTGACGGCGCCTAACCTCTTGTGGTGGGAGTTGGCTTTCGTCTTCCATTTCTATCTCGTTTCCATCACTGCCGAATGTTATGTATGGATGGAAACCTTTTACCGCTTCCCAACAATCTTTCTTCATTAAAAAAGCTTCAATTCTTACAGCCCATACATCGTAATTATCGCTGTCGAGTATTGGGATACACGTCTTCTTTTCTTCCGCCATTTTTGATGATTCCGAACTTACAAAGAACAATTGTGGGGTTCACTTCTTCTAACCTCAAACGTATTCGCCGTTCACACCATCAAAAGAAAAAACTTCGCTTCGCATCAACACTTAGTGTTTAAGTCTCATAATCTGTCAAAAAACGGAAGAAGTCTTCTTTACGTCTTTAAACTATTTTATTCGTCTTCTATATCCCAAGGCCGCAACAACAATCACTTTTATATTGGCAACGTAAATAAATAACAAAACAAACATTCATCATCACCTTGAACGTAAAAATGCAAAACCCTACAAATATTAATTTTCACATTACAACAAATATCCCTTTTTCAAAATTTTCATTCAATTCCACGTTGACAGAGTTTTTAGATTTATATAAAAATTGAAATTAAATTCATACGAGTGGTCACAAGTCACACACGTTTTTACAATGTATTAATGTTATGCAAAATTATTGATTTGCCGTCGCAATTTAAAAATAATTTCTTATACTCATCTATCCTTATCTACAATATCCTTTGTTAAGATGAATTTCCACAAAGCAACCCTTAAAATGTCATTCAAACTTGATAAAGAATATTTTAGAAGGGATGATGGAGGGCAAACGGTATAGAGAGAGAGGGAAACTAAGATTCCTGTAACGGAGGATATGGGATGCGAACGATTTTTGGAAACAAAGGGGATGGTAGGGAATAGTGAGAACTGGAGGGCTGTCGCTGATTGAATCGTTCAGATTTTTTCTAAAAAATATTATTGTTACACTACCAATAGAGTGTGTGGCTGTCTTGAAAAACTTTTGAACTGTCGAAAACTTTTATTCAAGTGAAGAGTGCGATTGTTCTCTCTCGTGACAGATTCTCAGCATTTTAGTTATATTTACACATCCAGAAGATGATAATAACTCTAATGCTAAGTGATATTTCTCTTTTTTATCCCTAAAAATTACTTTTCAAGAATTATGATTAGGCAGCTTTGTATATATTTGTTCAAAGCTATCCACGTCTTCATTCGAACGAGTTGAACACAAAAGTTTAGCTCAAATATCAGCTAGTTCGATAAAAATGAGTACATTTTAAAAACTTTTCCTCTTACATTTAAGTAAAGGTGTTAATTTGTTTTTGGAGATAAGTGACTTTTCCATGGATGAAAATTTTCATGCTATTAGATAATATTGTTTTAATCAACGTAGCAGACAATACGCAATCAAAAGTGAATGAGGAAAGTCTCAGGTTTGAGATTCTGCGAAATGGTCCTTTAAATGTCCCTTACAGCTTCTCGGTCCACCATCAAGGACTACATCTCTTATACGCCTCGGCTCTTGCGGTACTGGGGCGTCAAATTCGGGACAAAGGCATTACGACGAAGAACGCGCACGGCCTTGATCCCGCGTCTGAAATGATTCGACGCGAGGAATTGTGGGGCATCGACGGCGAAGTCTCATCAGAGGGCTCTGTTGTCTCCCCGAGGCAAGAGGGATCTTCATTCATGCAGGTGAATCGACCGCAAGCAAGGGGAAGACTCCCTACTTGACGCCATCCTCGTCTTTCTAGATTTTTTTGGACCCACAAAGAGCAGTCGAACAGCCCGCGGTTGTATTCTGCACTTTTCATTGCTTGATTTTTGAATAGAGATTTTTTTTTCATTTAACAGGAGAGCTCTTTTTGTCTTACGGAAATTCTCTTCTCTCGCATAGCTATGAATGGGATATAACTGTAGTTGATGCCATTAAAACCATATTTTAGGATAAAAATGTCAACTGGGAAATAAGAACAAGAATGACAAAAAAAAAAACAATGTTACACAATTTGATCTAATATTGTGCCAAAGTTTAGGACGTTAATGATGGGAATGTGAATTAACTGCAAAAAAATCAGAAAATTAAGGACATGACCTGTTGAGACTTTTGGGATACTGGGGCTGAAAAAATTGAGAAACGTAGAAATAATGAGAATAATGGGATTTATGAAAATGGAAAGCTAGAAATATTATATTACTCTGAATGCAATGAGTTTATTTCAACTTAAGGTGCCTTAGGTTAACATAATATTAGCCTAATCTGGCAACCCAAGGCTTACAGATAATTTTCAATGGAAAAAACTAATCACATGACCTCAAAATCATGTATGAATAATGCCATTCGACCGAGAAATACTTATATTGAACCAAGGTAGTTAAAAAGAAAGTAAAAAGAAATCGGAGATGGAATAGAAAAAATAATGACTACGAGATAAATGAAAGAAGACAATCAAAGTACATGGACAGGGAGAAAGGAAATTTAAGTGCAGGAAGACACCTTAGGTGGAAATAAACTCACTGTATGTATGGATATATAATATTTTAAGCCAATCCTTTCATGCAGCAAAAGTATCACTCAGTGAAGTGTTAATGTGTGAAATTAATTATTATAGATTGAGTCAGCAAATGTATGTATGAGGTAGTATTATAATCAGGAGGATATAATTTTCCCAAGAGAAAGGCGTGAGAGAAAGAGAAAGGCCACAGAGGATAATCTCCTGGTCCCTGTTTTCCCCACGTCACGTTGATTACCGCGGGATGGAACCTGGATTAGGCTGCTATCGTAATATGGCGAATCTTTTGGGATGAGTAGGCACTAGTTAGAATTTCACCGTTTAGATCTCTCTTCCGCTTAATGAAAACAGAATATCCCTTTTACAACTTTACACTTCTTCCTACAATTTTAGCTTCATACTAGCCTTGGGTTCCTAGTTGATAAGCTGACAACATATAATTTAAGCATCTGAAATTGCCTTCACGGCCAGGTATTTTCGTGTTTCTATGTACTTTACCATAAATTACGGATTCTTTCTCTTTTGACCGTTGGAATCTACTTTAATGAGCGCACAACGGCATCTTGTTAGATTTTTCACGTGAATTTGCAGAAGACATTGGCTTGGTGCAAGTAAAAAAATATCACTTCAACTCAGGACACTTCATTTGATTAAAATCAGATCAGATGAGTATTGTTACACAGAGTAAACATGAATAAAAATATTTGGTTGCCAACCAACGAACATATGAAAATTAGAAATAACAACACATCTAATAACAATGCAGCTCCTTACCACGATCAAAAAGTTCGATTGTCTGCCTAGTGTTCCAGTAGGAATATGCAATACTTCAGGAGGTGGTAGTGGAGATGGTTTTAAGCATTATTTTTTCAGTAAAAATGAAGTCAGATACTGAGCTATGGCAACGCAAACATTTTTGATGCACTTTGCAGTTACTGAGAAAACAGATTTGCTTCTGCGTCCAGCCTTTACAAAATTTAACATAAAAGGTACTCTGAATTTTTAAGGACATTAAAAAATAATCAAGGTTGGACGAAAATTTACGATTTTTATATACATTTTGCTATATTATTATTCTTGTTGCAGTAAACTGTTATCGTAATATATTTAATATTGAACTCATTTACGAAGTAGTCGTACCATCTCTGCTCTGAAAAGTCATCTTAGTTTAGGTATTCTTATTTAAACTGCTACTCTGCAGCATTGTATTATGCTGCAACTTATACCTGTTTACAAATCACAATGGATCTTAATCGAGCTTATAATCTGTATAGAATCTACTTATGAATATACTCCACAGTTTTTAGGAAAGAAACGTTTTTAAAGACTTTTGATGGCTCTTCTATCAACATTACCGATATTCCTTCAATTTTTCCAAGGTATTATTTCCATTCCGGAGAATTTAAAACTCCATGGGAAGTCCACATTGCAGTATGCTCCTGTTTCCTTAGCGCTGCAACTTCCATTACCGTGGTAATTCATCCTCGTGCCGTGGTCTACTGCACAAATGTCGAAGTCATTTGTAACGACCTGCCCATTTCTGTTGCTAAAATAAAAGCAAAACGCCATCCTTTCCATCCCTTTCTCCCTCAGGAAATGGTCGCAGATGGAGACTCTTTTGAGAAACGCATTCGGTGACCATAGGGGGCTGGGAGTTGATGAAAAAATATTTCCCAAAACGGCGAGTGCCCCCCTATGCTTGATCATTTAAAAGGGTGATGCAGACCACTTCGTTTTTTTTGTTGCGTCGACCGTTCTCTTCTGCTGGCATCATTGAGGGATGAGTGCAGTTGGGGAAGCTATTTTGTACGTCGCTAAGGGCAACTGCTGACGATGCACTCCAAATAAATCCGTTGTTCCCCGAGCATCCTGTACCGTTCTCGACAAACACGAGAACCATCTTGCATTTCAGGGCTGTGATCGATGAAGCAAAGCCCTTTTTCTGTACTTTTTCTACCTTATTTTCTGTGCATTCTAGCTGCGGCTTCACATCGGCTGTATTTGTGTCGTGCGGCTATATTTGTGTCGTGGATTGGTTTTAGAGCATCGTGATATGTTTTTCTGTGGACATGATTCGATAACGAAGGCATCTTAGTCGAAAATAATCATATTTGATTTGCTACCCATAGTTACCCATCGCTTTCAGAGCTTGCTTTTTTTCTTTTTCAATTTTTTGTACTCACAGGCGCTTGGCTTATGGAGTGGGCAAGTACTTCCTTCAATTTCTAGAAAAAATCCAAATTGATCCTTGAAGTAGTTAGTCACGATGATGAGGTCAAATTCAATATTCCATCAGAAGTATTAACAAAATTTAACATCTGAGACTTATTATGAATAAAAACTTTTGGGCTATGTCGCCGCGTCAATTCTTGGGTGGCCCCAACGTTTCCCGACCGATGCTGGTCGCTTTTTCAAGGGATTATGAAGGGATTATTGACACAGATACCTGTATAAAAGATTTTAAATTCCCAACTCTTCATAATCCCTTGAAAAAGCGACCAGCAACGGTCGGGAAACGTTGGGGCCACCCAAGAATTGACGCGGCGACATAGCACAAAGGTTTTTATTCATAATGACGAGCACCCGCAAAAGTGTTAACAAAGAAACTGAGACTCGCTGAAAATATTAGGGCGAAACCAATTCCGTGATCATTTATTTTATGCATTACTTATATGCCCAGTATGTGTTGTATAGTCTATTTTGTGATTAACCCATAAGGCGCGGGAAGGTTTTTATACATTTTGCACGTGAACTGTGGCATTTAAAATTTTTATTGCTACCAGGAAATCTTAAGGATCGCTAAGGCTAAACTCTACCAGATCAGTTCGTGGCAGGGGTACCTCCTGCACAGGGAGCCTCTTCTCCACTGGCTGGCAGCTAAAATCGTGATCTCCCGCGGCCCAAGGGTTACACCTCATCGATTTTGGGCGAAAGAATGGAAATACTAAACGAAATATGATTTACATAGTCCCATCTATATATTGGTTATTTGACTTTTGTTTGTAAACATGCTTTACATTTTGGATAGAGATGAATATGATTGAAGTCTCATAAATAAGATTGTGGAAGTAATTTGCAAATAGTTTGGTAAAATGTGAAGAAAACGAGTTTTTAAATGCTGCTTTCATTCCAGCATTTTTGTTATAATTCATGGTATAAGTTCACTAATTAAGGCCGGCGTCACTGTTTATTACCCATTGAAAGTCAAGTTAATATTGAAATGTATCTTCCCACGCCATACAGAAATAGTTCGGAACATTAAAACATGGTCCTCCGAAATATGCAAAGCTTAACTTTAAATTTCAGTGGATAGGTAACTTTTTCCCCAAATTCCTGTTCGTTCTTTTGTGTTCATACTCTTAGGATGCATGACCTAGGAGTTTAACATGTTATTTTCCTATTATTTAACCCTGAAAAAGCTAATTCAAAGCATTTTTTGTATATATAGGTATGATCTCGGCATTGAACTTGTCTTAATTTTAGAATAGCACACGATTACACCTCAAAGCCCAACATACGGTCCGCGTCCCCAGAACTGCGCTCTCAACATAATGGATTCCATTTCCGCAACCCCCTTGTGGGAGCTCTGAGAGTTTAATTAAACTCGATTTTTGAACCGTTTGAGTACCTCGCCGTGCTTCAGCCGTTCCCACATTCTGGCTGCATTCGTCGTCGTCTGACTTGTTGGTCCTGACCTTGATTGGACAATCCCTTTGTGGCGTCTCTTTGACTCCTCGTTTCAGCGCCCTCTTTGTAATCTCGCTCAACTGATGTCGTGGGAGCAGTTATTCCCATATTCATTGGTGGAAGGTAGGGCTTTTGTATTATCTGTTAGGAATTCCCTTTCATTAGGTTTATTATTTGGAATTGAAGATTAAATCGACATTAATAAGGAAATATAACCGTCTTCCTTAAGTGCAATTATTGAAAATTTCGTATATAATCATAATACTTTTGTATATTAGGTATACATATGTCTTTCGCTATACGCATCTATCGAATGTACACTTGCATCGATTATAACTTTGACTGTTACCATTGGTTTCGTTTGTTTTAACTTTAATCTAATATTATACCTTAATTTCAGTTTAAAATAAGAGTTTCAGTGCCACATATTATTTAATAAAAAAGATATTAGCGAATAATCGAATTCAAGGAAAGTCGATTAGTTGTTCTTCGCAGACAAAATAGATCACGTTGAATGCCAATCATTGCCGAATGTGACTTTCATGATAAGGATCATATCCTTAAAATTTCATTCATCTCGCTCAAAGAGAATCGGTAGGAGAAGGATTTGAGATTTCTCCTACTTGCCTATACCACGTTTACATTTTTACAGCTTCATTTTTAAGCAGAATCAAGGACGATAAATCAATCAATAACAAGTTCACAAAAACAAACACTAAATAACTTATTATCTAGATATATAATTAGTATTCATTAGTGTCTTGGACTATTGGTCTTGAAGAATTAAAAAGCAAACATTTACCTAAATTTCGATATATTTATACAGTTATATTAGGGCTATGAATGACTAATAGTACATTTTTTCAGTGCTTTGTTCAATGCCAAAATTCTAGCCTCTTCTTTCTAATTAATTTACAGCTGAATCATTTTTATTTTTTATTTTATCATTCTAAATACATTGTAATAACCTTTTTGTATCAAATTTATGTCCTCACATTCATTCACAGCCCAAATAAAGGTTCATAAATATGCCGAAACGTTAGAAAAAATTTACATATAAATTCATCAAGACTGTTCTCGCAGGCTCTAATCAACGTAGCATAGCGGTCAAGAGAAAGAATAAACCTCAATATACAATTCGTTTTAAATATCGTTTTTACCATATAAAAACTTACCATAGTTTCATTATTAATACAACTAATGGAGCAATATATTTATAAAGATAAGAATTTTTTGTATTTCTGAGACATATAGATTCGATTCCTCAGCACCAGCAAGTATCTGCAATTTGTTAAACATTGAATTATCCAGGTCTTCTGATGTATCTAATAGTTGTAAGAAAAGAAAAAAGTATTTAGACGTATTCTTGATTTTATCTAATAGCTCAAGTTTTTACTGTAATATCTTCATACTTATTTAAGAAGCACACCAAATTTAGGTTATTTTTGGAAACAAAGTACATCTAAAATTACATCTTGTACATGGTTCAGGACTGGAAAAATGGCTTCCTATTTTATTTACTTACATTTCTCTTTTTTCTGTTGTTTTACTTTTTATCGTACTGTATTGATTCTTGGTTTCGTATAATTTATAGCGTTTTACACTGGAGAGTGATTTGTTTAGGGCACTGAATGGGAATGATAAAATGCAGGCAACGTTGTTTTACAAAAACTAATGTTCTACCCACACATTTTATTCTACCCACCGACTTTGTAATAACGCTAAATATCTTTACGATTTATTTCGAAAGAGCGCCCTTTTATTATCGACTCCGTTTCATTCCTTCCGACATTGATGCAGTTTCAACATTTCTCTTTACCAATACGAGATTCCACCCACTCTCCAAAGGGCATGGTAGTTCATTTGTGGACATGAATGCATTCGATTTTTCGAGTGCTGAAATGCAAACTACGTCGGCTGTCAAAGCCGACAAATATGCGTGGGAGTTGCGACTCGAATCACTTTCATTTTATGCACGGAGGGGCTAGTGCTGTTATCAGCGCACGAGGTGGCCACCTTGTTAAATATACATCCCGTGGGTTGCCCAGGTGACGCGAGGAATTGAGAGCTTGCTTAGCCAGACGTGTATTGGGAGTAGTGAAACGTCAGGCTTGGACTATGGGGAATTGAGGGAAGTGAGCAGGAGCTTTTCACGCTGAGGAGTGGTATATTAAGGGCATTGGGCGGGAAAAGTTACAGAGGTACGGGCCGAGATGAAAATAAACTCGCTTTGTTCCTATGTTTCCTAGGTTTCAACTTTCATATTTAACGAGTTTTTTTGCCATATCTTACGAAAGCCAACATACTACGTTAGATCAGATAGCAAAAATAAAATAAGATAGATAGACTGGAGAATGTATTGTTCATACAGATTCAGAATGTCGTTTTTTCGATATGAAACTTTAGCGCCAGCGTTAGAATTACTAATAGGCTGGTTGAGTTGTAGCGTAGCCCACTAACTTTGGCATTCCTTAATGTAGTATATTTCTAAATTGTATGTTCTGAATGTTTCTGAATGTTTTTGCATGCTCTAGCTTCATTGGCAGATTGCATCCATGAGTAGTTAGAAAGTTTTGCCTTTGAATGAATGTGGAAGTATAATTTGCTAGTAAGCGTAACATTTTTGTGACGTCTTGCTTGCTGGCGATTGATTACCCCGTGTTGAACATCCTAGAGGTTATTATGTAGATGTTACAAATTATTACCATTGGATTTTGAACGAGCGTTCTCGATCACATGGGAATTAACCCTTTCCAGCCAGATGTAGCCATATGGCAACATGAGTTTACAATGTATCTATACCTCACACAGTGTATCAAATGTCGTCGCCACCGGGTCTATTCCCTCCGTCTCCACTCTTGGATGTTAATATAGTTACAATAGTACTTTGTAGTCAATCTGATGTGTATCCCGATCACTTCACTTCTTCAGTCTCCCGGAATTTCTCAGGTGGTGCAGTTGGCAGTTTTCAAGTTCATATAGATCTCACGAAACCGCAGTTATAACCACAAAAAAAATAGTTACCACTAGGTAGATGTTTTTCTCTGTGGTTTTCATCCAGTTTGAAGAAATATTTGCAATAGCTTTCATCCAAGGTGAGTTAATATAATTGTTGCCATTTGGCAACATTGGTCCTTTTAGGCAACTTATCCTGGAGAGTGAAAGCGAATATAGTTTCTCCTCATTCTGATTTTTGCTCAAAAATACTAATATATTTTCTGTTAAAGTATGGTACAGATCGTTGTGTAATATTTGGTGTCTAATTATTCCAAATATTTAGATGAGTAGAAAACGTACGCATTGTACTGCTGAGGATATTGTGTTGCTGCTGGATGCAAACTTATCAGAAATAGAAGATGAATCGTCAGAGGATGAAGTTGATTGCATCATTAGTGAAAGGAGAGACACAGCTGAAAGTTTGCCATGCATGGAAAATCAATTACTGATTGAAGTCAAGTCGGGTAGTGGAAATGTTGAGAATGAGGAGTGTGAAGAATCATCACCGAGGTCTGAAGAGGATCGGCCTTTTCTTCAGGGACCACTTCTTGAAAGAGGAGGTAGAGTTATGTGGGAAAAAAGTGAGTTAAAGTTCTTAGTGCCTGAAAATGATGAGATATTTATTGAATATTCACATGAGGAAATGACTCCCATAAACTATTTCAAACTTTTTTGTGATGACCGCATGATTTCTGATATGTCCAAACAGACTAATTTGTATTCTGTGCAAAAGACCGGTTCAAGTCTTAATACAAATAGTGTAGAAATGGAGCAGTTTTTAGGAATCAACTTGCTTAGTGGGATAGTAAAAATGCCAAGTTATCGAATGTATTGGGCTAGTAAAACAAGATATTCCCCTATTGCGGATATTATGCCAAGGAATAGATTTGACAAATTGAGAAACTTCTTTCACCTCAATGATAACAGTACATTTATTGACAATAGACAAAATCCAGCTTATGATAAACTCTACAAAGTTAGGCCATTTCTGGATAGCTTATTACAAAACATGAAAAAAATTGAGATGGAAAAAACATTAGCAGTTGATGAAATTCTAGTTCCTTTCAAAGGCCACTCTTCCCTGAAACAGTATATAAAAAATAAGCCTCATAAGTGGGGTATAAAAATATTTGCTTTAGCTGGTGTGAGTGGAATTGTGTATAATTTCAAAGTGTATGTCGGAAAAGGAACGATAGCCAGCACTAGCAAATTGGGAGTCAGTGGGGATATTGTATTAGAGCTACTAAATACAGTTCCTAAGAATAAAAATTTTAAAATATTTTTCGACAATTGGTTTTCCTCCTATCACCTAATGCTTGCTCTGAAAAATTATGGCTTCCTTGCAGTAGGTACAGCTAAAGTATGTAGATTAGCCGGATGTCAGTTCGAAACTGAAAAAGAATTGAAGAAGGCAGGGCGAGGAAGTTATGACTGTCGATCAGACATCAAAAATAAGATAACCGCAATAAAATGGTATGACAATAGATCAGTGCATGTAATATCCAATTACATTGGAGTTGAACCTATAGGAAAGGCAAAAAGATGGTCGCAAGAGCAGAAAAGTCAAATTGAAATTCCTATTCCGGCTGCGATTCAACAATATAATGCAAATATGGGTGGGGTTGACCTGAATGACATGCTTGTGTCTCTATACAGAACTAACATCAAGGTTAAGAGGTTTTACTTGAGAATCTTTTTCCACCTCCTGGATTTATCAGTCGTAAATGCATGGCTATTGTATCGGAGGCATAACAAACAAAAGCAGGAAAAAGGTATGACGTTGGTTGAATTCAAAGCTGATATTTGCAATGCACTTCTTCAGGCTGGAAAATTAGTCAGCCCAAAACGTGGAAGACCATCATCACATGGTAATGATAAGGTGCCCAATGCTAAAAGGAAATGTTCTGTTACACCAAATGATGATATGAGGTATGATAATATCGACCATTTACCTGCTAATTTTGGAAAAAAAGGAAGGTGTAAATTATGTATCACACACTTTTCGAGAATCTCATGCACAAAATGTACAGTAAATTTATGTCTGACTCAAGAGAGAAATTGCTATGCTAAATACCATAAAAAATAGATAATTTTCAATTGTAAGATGTTGTGTCTTATTAAATTTTAGCATGTTCAAATGTGGAGCTCTCGTATATATTCAACTCTTTGTATTACTTGAGTGTCAATAAAGGCCCAAAATTTTATAAAAAATGTTTAGCTCTTATTTTCTCATCATACATGTGTAAAATTCAAAGTATTGTTTATGTAGAAATGGATTCAATTAAATTATGTGTGATTCTAAATGCCACGTCAAAGCATTAGCATAGAAAATAGAGGTAATTTTCATATCTGTACTCTAATTAATATTAGAATAATTCGATAAGTATGGTGGGGATGCATAATTAAACCAATATAAATTTACAAACAACATCAATAATTAAGAAACTACAATAAAAAGTAAGAATATATTATATTCCATTCCATTATCACAGCATGTTGCCATATGGCTACTTTGGGAACATGGAGGCAAACAGAACCACAATTGCCCAATGTTGCCAAAAGGCAACATGTGTTTATTTTTATTAATAATAATGATAAATAGTGCAAATTAAAATAAAATCATTCTTTAAGCTTAAGTAAACGAAAATATATGAAAAAAATTTTTTTTCGATGGATAAAAAAAACTTGGGCTGGAAAGGGTTAAATTCTCCGCTGGGTATTCATCGCGGTCGTTAACGAGGCAAAATACAAATCTTCTGTAGGTGCTGTTGTGTCATCTATAGCCCAGGTGAAAATCAGTCGCGAATCTAGTTGGATGGTTAGATTTTTTATTACTTTGGATCTCAAATTAGAATTTGTGTCCGCAAAAATTCTAATTTCGGCTCCACCGAATTTGCAAAGAAATGAGAGAGACTATTCGGTAAGTCTAAATTATGTTGATGAGCCTAAGTATGAGAGCTCTCTTATATTTGATGAATTTTATATGGTTTTCACTAAATACATTCGCGTATTCATTCTTTTTATCAACTAATTTTACCATGAAGTACTTCTAGATTATAAAATAAGTAGATCAATTCGCGGTGATAAAAATCAGATACTTACCTTGTTTTTTTACGAAAATAGGGAATATCTAATGTGAATTGTTGCCTTTATTCATCGCATTCCTCTCCCCTAGCGATCACACTGAATATTGATAACTTAGAGAAGCACCTAGGGAGTCCCAAAAATATTTTCGATTTAAACTGTGGGATGAAAAGTAATTTTAATTGAGACCTGGAATTTTTTAAATGTTCATTCGTAGGACAACTCCAGGTCTCTAAGCTTTCTAGAAGTAATCGTAATTATTAGATTCGTCAAGCCTTGATGAATATCCGTCTATTTACATTAAGTTCCCCTTGGAATCACATAGGTTTGGAAGATTGAAACAATCCTATTATCAAGTTCGAAGAATAAAAATATCCATTCCCTCGAACAAATCAAATTGAAATTCATATATATCATTCTTTTATTAGTATCATTTGAAATTCTTTATGTAACCTTTTTTGAAAATATGTTTTACTCACCTGTAAGATTTTTCAGTATAATCTCGTTTAGCTCTTATTCTCTACTGATGCTTCCAGCTGTGATTCGAGATACCAGGGCACGATAAGATTTTGAGTCAATGAACTAAGCACTCCTCCTCGATGTTCTTGCGTATCAGTCCCACTTCCGAGCACCATTTATTGGCGATAGAGGACCCGATATGCCGGTCTATGAAGTGTTGTGTTATCTGTAAACCGAGTCAGATTACTTATTATGAGTTACGGGGACCACTACCTTATCTATTGGAGCTTGCAGCTTCCTTGGTAGGCAGGATGTGACAGCGAGTTCGGGGAGATTAGTCTTTAGTTGTCGAAAATTTGAATTACTCCCGCTAATTTTGAATTTTACGAAACCTATGTCTGATATCTACATCTACATAAAGCTCCGCAAGCCGCCTAAAAGATGTGTGGCAGGGGGTCTTAGGACACCAAATTAAAAGGAAGTGCTCCAAGGAAATTACTACGAGCATTTATTAAAGTCCTTTATGGTTTGGGGGAAAAACGAATTCCCATATCTATCCGTTTGGCAAAACATCTCTCTTAACCCGTTAACGCCTAGCGGTACCAAATGGTACCAGCTGGTAGTGCAGTACTGAACGTAACTTTTTTGTCATTTTTCGTAATTTATTAGGGGTTTTGAGAGGTTTAAAATTTATAAGAATATTTTTAATAACACTTTCCCGAAAAGTTTGCTATTTTAAAGTTGCAATTAACGTTTTCAGAGCCGTTTGAAAATTGAGAATTATCAACTAGCCCATAAAAACGGAAGTTATGGAGCAAGCATGTCGATTTTCTTCACTTACGTCTTATGTGCTGTTAATACTGAGGTTTTTTATGTAATTATGATTGCTATAACACGTATATCTCATATGAAGCATGGTTATTTGATGTGAGCCTAATATTTGGGATGTTATGATGCAAAACATTTTTGTGGTAGCATATGGTACCGATAGGTGTAATTATTAGTGGCAACAGAATAAATTTTGCTCCTAATGACTCAGAATTTCATTGACATTTAGATACATGATTACCAAAAAATCGCATTAACTCTTTAATTCAGGCGTTACCGGGTTGATTTGTCGCTTCTTTCGGACCTGGAAATAAGTGGGGCTCTTTTATCATGTTCTCCGTGTCGCTCTTAAATATATCCATTCTCAATTGTTCAAGTAATCTAAGCCTAGCGCGCAGTCTCCGAGTCTCCGGTGGCTCACAGCTCGCTTCACATCTGGGTAACGCTGTCTGCACGCCCGTAACAGTTTTTGACGAACCGCGCAGACTTCCTTTGTATTTAATTTTCAGCATGAGTTCAAGAATGGGTTCAAAGATTATACATGCCAGTTTGATCAATTCTTATGCGTACACTACATGCATATCATCATCATTCCTATCCCTTCGATCTGAGTCTAATATTCTGTCCTGGTGAGAATTGTGCGTCAGTAATTTCCCGTTTCGATTTATATTGGATTTGATAATTATAGTTTATTATTATTAAAATATTGCCATTTATTTCATTTTCCTAGTGTATTTATTCAAAGAGAAGGCAATTAAACGCGAGGATAAATTAATCTATAAATGAATGAGATTATTATCGAATCCAATCAATTTCTTCTACTTTCATTATTCATTATGTTGCGGGATTTTTTTTATTGTTTATTGAATCTAGGATGCCTCAAGCCTTCAACTCAAGTGTACGTCCAACGGAAATATGACTCTAATTATAGCTATGTAGGATCGTGTTAGTTTTTTGAGTCAACTAAAACAATTTCATATGTATAATTTGTTGGATTAATCACCACATTTATAAGTTAGCATTTATTTTGAAATTATAGGAATTTATTGCAAATTTAAAATTTCAGTCTTGATTGCCGTCAATTTTTGGTGAGTCCAATACATAGCTGAAAATAAAGACACCATATTTTTGTGTCATAAATTTAAGTTGCACTTTATTTGAAGCGAGTATTACGGGAATTTAATTATTTTATGAATAGCGTCATTTTTTACTACGTTTTCGCGTTTTTCTTCGCCAAATATTTCAAAAGGGCAAATAATATTTACGCGACGATAAAATTCGACGCATAAATCATCATTTCGAGGTTGGCTAGCCCCGAATGTTCATCCATGTGGGAGGAAATCACTCATTCAAGAACGTCCAACACGAAGTGTCCGCCTTATCTAACGCCTCAAACGATGCGTACCTTTTTTCCTCACGCCAACCGCTCGCCCTCTATCATATATAAACGCGCATCATCACACGTCATCAAACGCTCGTTCATTTCATATGCTGCGTCGTATTCCAACTAACATAGAGTTTGCCTTATTTTGTCTCTAAGTTTTTGTTTCTTCTCGATTTCATACCACCAGCCAACTATTGTAGTTAGCATCGGTGGCTGAGGGCATAAGTCCTGGCTTGTCAAACCGAAGGTCACTGGTTCGAGTTCCGCCGAGACATCAATGCATGGGTGGCTTTATATGTGTTTGTTTTTCTGAAAATGTCTTATATTGAATTGTTTGCAATTGGGAGCACTTGTAAGCAACATATAGAATTTATTATTATGTTTTCAAATTTCCAAAAGGGCAGATGGTGTTATTTCTCTCTGAGTTTTTACAGTGTTCTCGACAGCATTACTGTTTACAGGCTAGGGCAATTGCAGAATTACATATTATTTCATAGCATTGAGCAATAACCCTGATTTCATTCTTAGTAATTTTAAATCATATGAGCATCCATTTTTATTATCCAGCGCAATGAATTATAAGATTCGCCGAATATACAACATAACACTACTCCAATGCATGAAATGAGAAATACAGCACCAATGGATTTTAACGTAACGGCTGTTGATGCACTCGCTTATCTGTTCGATTTTAATAAGGGCCATATGTTCTTTTGCAAGCATTTCGGCCAGTATAGGAATATTTATGAAACCTGAATCTTATGATAAGTATCATGTGGTATTGAAATAATTTATAAATAATGTAGTTAGATTGATATGTATTATGAGTAGTTTAAGAACTCACGTGGTTTACTTCCTGTATATTTGGAGTGACTACTTCTCCAATTTTTTCTCTCCCAATATGCATGTTAAAACACCAACCTGAAAATTCATTTATTACTCCGTAGAATATTTTAGTTATGTCGTGAAACTTACCTTACGTCAACGAATTCTGCCACGTGGATGCATAAACTAGTATGATATCCTTAGATTGTTGCAAAGTCACATTAGGTGTTTTGTAAACTGAAAATTAATATTTTTCTTGGAAGTTAAAATTGTGGCGTATATTGAATCAGAAAGAGACATAATCCAATGCATTTGACGGAACAGGGTTTGATTAGAACCTTATAACGACTGAAAAACTCGGTATAGTCAAATGTAAATCCAATGCTTACCCTTTTTATTGTGCAATTAATTATACTACGGAGAAAAGAAGCCGTATAGCTATACTTACGCTTCATTTAAAGTGCATTTATTCATTATAATTTGCGGAGAATAACTTCTCTAGTATACTCGATTCTTTTCTGCCAGTGATGTCTCACTACGAAATATATCATGTAACAGACACAATTATAACACAGAATGAATGAGCAATAAAGTACTTTCTCGTTACGTTTTGACAACATTTGTGTAATATGTGATAACCATATATGTGATTTTTTCTATTTTGCATAAAAATAGCACATTATGAACGGTTTTAAAATATATTTTCCTGATCTCTGCATTTCTCCAGGGTTTTCTTCCGCGTCAGGTTGTTGGTTGATTGACAACAGTTGATTGACAACAAATAAGAAAACCCTGGAGAAATGCAGAGATCAGACCATCGCCGCGGAAACCTACGCTCTAACATATATTTTCCTGTTATCAATGTTATTATATTATTATTATTTCTTAAATAGGTTATTGAACTATTCATTTTATAATTCCTCTCTTCTTCACTGCCTCCATTCAAGCACATTACCGTAGCAAAGCCTACCTCAGCGCCAAAGAGCATGTGGTCATACGAGTCCATGTGGTATTTTCGATACGAAATCAATGAGGCCTTAAAAGGTGATGAAATCGGACCAAAGCTCCCACCTTTATTTCTTCTCTTATCGTCTTTTCCGCATATTTTCCTTTCATACATCCCTGCGCGCTCGATTTCACTCGCCATCAGTTTTGGGTTGGACAGAGCATGGAGGATGATCGCGGAAAGAATTGGTTCGTGCCGGTAGCTCTCCCTTATCACCTTTGATTGTGTTCTCATCCCGATCCTATTTCCCTTTTCACAACCCCAAAACGACCATAATGCGAGGAGAGGCGATATATTTTAATTATATATTATATTCGCTGCAGGAACTAGTGACTTTGTACGCAATCACGCGCACGAGTGAAAAGTTAAATACACCCACGGCTGAAGTTTGCCGTAAAAAAATATTTGACTTAGCTGGGATTCGAACCCGGATCTCCTGAGATCCCGGTTCGAATTCCGGCTAAGTTAAATATGTTTTCATGGCGAACTTCATCCGTTGGTGTATTTATTTTGTAACATAATGTGAACAAGCCACCATGTTGTTTGTTTAAATAATTTAAAATTAACAATGGTAGTGAGGAGGCAAGAATGGTAGTGAGGGACGCGGAAAAGAAAAACAAGGAGTCGTGGGTTGAGAGAGCTACGAAAAAGACGTGTTTTATAAGATCGGCAGAATAAGAAAAAAAGAGAGGACGCAAAGAAAAAGGAGGCGCCCACAAGAGAGAGAACCGATGGAAGGAAGGACGCGTGAATAAAAAAAAGGTGGAGAAAGATCGAAAGAGGGATCGTGGAGGAAGATATCCGGCAGAGAGTGGAGTTGTGTAGTACTGTACCATCCAGCAGTGTTTGAGTGGAGACGCGAGCAGTGAACCCGATAAGTAGACTTTAATGGTTATTATAAATACACATGGGGAAGAGTTAAAAGCCCATTGGAATATAAATGGAAGTTATGCAATCTGTTCGTTATAATGATCGATTGTAAATTGGGCCCAATTAGTCTTACTTCTTGATATTCTGAATATAAAAGTGATATCTTGTGCATGTTATTTCATAATTAAGTGCGTTTCTATACCCTAAGATAACACGAAACCAAATTAATAGGAGATGAGTAGTGTTACATTAATTGGTAGTGTTACAATTTATTACATGATGATTTATGATAATATACTTTTAGCTGGGCACTGCGGTGTATATTAAGGCATTGGTGGAAATGCTGAAATAATTGATGAAAGGTGACAAAATTTTCCACAGTTACATATTTGTGAAGATATTAATTATTATTGTTATTACTACTATTGGTTACAATAAGTTTCCATGGAGTATTTAATTTGTATTGTCGTAGTCTTCCCTACCTCCACGGACTTCTATCATCACTGCACATTAAGGCCTACTACTGGACATTCTATCCAAACATCCTATTCTCTTCCTTCCTCTCCCTCATTTACCCAGAAATCTACCCTCTAACACCGTTTTCAACACAGCACTAGCTCCACTCAAATCTTGCCTCCTCCATATCTCATCTACGTCTACATACTATCTTCATACCACCATGGGTAACGCTGTCTGTACGCCCGTAGCAGTTTTTGACGAACCGCGCAGCCTTCCTTTGCATTTTATTCAGTCTTTCTGCACTAGATCTTTCCCATACGCTCGCTATATATTCAAGGTGCGGTCGGACGAGTGAAACATAGCACCTTTCTTTCACTTTCTCATCTAAAAATCTTCCCGCAATACGCTTGACGAATAATAATTTCTTCAGGGCTATGCCTCAAATATTCCTCATATGTGTTCCCCATGAGAGGTTCGAGGTTATCGTAACTCCCAGGAACTTCACTTCGTCTGTTGCCTTTATGTTAATTTCATACACAGCATAAACATGGTTGTAGCTGGACGAACTCTGCAAAAATGTACCGCCTCATCTAGAAGCTTCTTCTCCTTACCCACCATATCTGACGCTTCGTTGTTCCTCCTCCTCTCCGTCCACTTCCCCTTATCCATTCTTTTCTACACTCACATGTCGAAGGCCTTCAGTCTTCTCTTGTCCTCCTTCCTAAGTATCCATGTTTCCACACCGTAAAGCGCTAGACTCTAGATCAGACTATTTATTCAGTATCGTTTTCTTTAAACTCTTACGTAAGGATCCTCCCAGAAGCTGATTCCCTTGCTAACGTTATTATCTTCCTGATGAGTTTCACGTCTGTTTGCGTTTTTCTCTAATATGTTGCACAAATAGTTGAATTCTTACACCTGCTCAAGCTCACCTACTTTTATGTTATGCTTCACAATTATAGCTCGCGATGCTTAACAAAACCGCATAAGCTTGGTCCTCTTGTGATTATTCCTAATTTCATACTTCTTGAAACGCTTCTCAAACGCATCCACTAGAGCCCGCCGCCCCCACGCTGGCTAATCAACTTCTGATTAGCTGCGGGCATTACTGATATTTCGTCACTCTTCCAAGGTTCGCTCAACTGTTTCGACTTGAGCTTTTCAGCATTAACCTTTATGTCAAAGCACATTTTTGAACCAAGTTTTTGTCTTGAGACCGCAAACTATTATATTATATGATGCCCTTCAAAAAATCATATGAGGATTACCTCATATATTGGAACAATCCCATAGATCCTATGCCTTAGGTATCACATGTTACCTCGCGTACTGTTCTTACGCTTCTCTTCCCTGGTAACTATGCCCAATCTACTAAAATCTATCATTGTGCGACCCTTTTCCATATATTGAGAATTTCCTGACAACATCAATCATCTACCATCTTCTCTTATATGTGTCGTAATATCTGTTATTCTCTAATGGAAATGAAATGGTTATTTAATAATTCTTGTCAAATAAAAAAATGTTTTTTGGGAAAGATTTATAAAATTTCATGTACAAAATGCTAAAATAATCACAGGCCACAGCTTCTATACTGTTAAGCTTACAGTTAAACATGTAACACGAATGTTTTTGTAAAAAAATAGTCACAGTGGCTTCACCTTTTCTCAGTAAGGCATGATTTCTATCCCACTGCTTGCTAGAATCATTATTACTTTTTTGGATGAGATGTTTCTCCTGGAATAGCATCCTACTGTGTACTGAAGTGATCCATCGTGGTTGAATTCCCTGAAGGAAAGAGACTTATATTATTGAAAAAATAATTGAGTTCAAAATATACTAACTACTATCAATGTACGTGTCTAAATGAGGGTACTATTAATGTAACTTCTCATGTTAAACCCCTCATTTAGGGCATGTATGACTGGTTTCTCACAAAAATAATAAGGTATTGAATGGGATCAAAATTGGATGAAATAGAATGTTGAAATCATCACCTGTCCATATGTATCCTTGGTCCAAGACATTCAATTTGGAGGTCTTTGTGCATATTTCTGCGATGAACTGTTCTTTCAATGCACAAAGGACGCACGTATATGCTCATGCACTGTAATTTGTTCATATGAGACAGGGATGTAACTGTCAGGAGCATGTTCAGCACCTATGGTAAAAAATGAATTAAAAATGCGTTCAAGTAATGCAGTATAATCTCATGACAAAGACCAAGAAGAGAAAAAATACATGAGAGAAAATGACCACGTGTTAGTTCCTATTAATAACCTTACTCATCATATAATATTCAACGAAATAAATAGTGGACATTAATTAACTTCATGAATTGAATAACCTTTGCCATTTCAACGTGTCAATGTATTTCAATTAAAATATGTTATATGAAACTTAATTAACTTTAATTCAAAGTCTTTGTAGTATATCATTACTTGGTAGTAACATTCTTTACGATTATTTTAATGTAGGTTAATTGCCTCGCACGGTTGCAAGGAATGAATTTAAAATAAATTTAAAATGGGAAATAAGAGAGGATAAAAAAATGATAGATTAAAAAAGATATGATTTCAAAGATTCATAGAAAAGAATCAAGTTCAAATGTGATCAATACCAAGATATGTTGAACAAAATAATAATAATTGAACTAACAAAACATTTAGAAAAAGAATTAACAATAAAATTATTTTAAAATTATACCGGAAAATAAGTTCTTATGTTAAGCATTTCCTTACGGAAGCTTCCTTCTTATCCCTCCGGAATGTCATAGGTGGCACTGAAAGTTTTGGGACTGATAGGCTCTTTCATTCCATGATTGACTGTCAATGCCTCCCGATAGTCATAGGATATGAAACTGGTGAGTAGCCTCTCAGTGGCTATCAGTATTTGCTCCGAGTTCCATTTGGCAGTTTTGTAGGCTTCCAGAAGCTCTTGTATTTTCGGTTCAAGAGTGGAGGGGGCGTTTAGAGGTAGGAAAAGACGGATGAAATGACGTCCCGCATTCCACACGTTCAACTTCTCATTGTGCCCAACGCATCGGCCTTCAATGCAGGGGCTAGGGGAGGTGTGCATCCTTGAAGACTCGTTGAGCATCTCAGAGGGCAAGCGCTGAATACAGTCATCCGCAGTGATGCAGGAAGGCTCCGTGACTCTGACGTCATCGACGTCCGTTAACTTGAGGGTAGTCTTTCCAACCAGCACGAACTGCTGCCGCCGAATGTCATTCAATGCCAATGATCCCATCGGAGAGTGAGCTAAGCGATGAAGTATTCGAGCCATTCCAAGTGAGAGCTGAAATTGAAAGTAAAATAAAGTGCCGTTTAAGTATTGAATTGAGGATGTGAATATTGAAAGGACAATAATTTACGATAGAGTCTGCTTTATTTGGATTAATGGGTAAAATATCAACAGCAATTGAAAATATAGAAATATTTAGAGCCTTAATTTGTTTGAACGATTGAATAAACATGATTTGCTTTCCACCTCATAAAGGAGATTTAAAAAAAAATGTTCAAAACATCAGGAGAGATTACAATCTCTGTTGTGGAATCTCAAGTCAATATTAATTGCGTGGGAATATCATTTAGTTGGTAATCTGATTACCATCCTCATCCTACTTCCATTTCATCAGCAACTTCGGAGCCAAATGCACATTCAAGTATATATTTCAAGACGGCTTTAAGTAGCCTTGAGGAGTTCATGCTGACCAATCTCTACTGAATCTGCGGTATATACGGATGACATTAAAGTGAGCGAGGGTCTTATTTTACAGCTTACTTTGAGCCTGTCCTTCCACGACAATTGAAGCAATTTTATAGTATCCAGCGGATCCCCTAACTCGGTGACCAAGGCAACTGGACTGGCAGCATCGGGGATGCAAAATCCTAGGACCTGAAGGAAAGAAACAAATTATTAGCTTGCGAAATTGAAAGGATAATTTTGAATCAAACAATTTTTTATGCTTATAACGCTTGAAAACATTTCATTTTCCGCGAATTCGGCATACTGACGGCAAAATGCGAAGTGACGCTACTGGCAGCCAGACGTTTTGCATGGTGTGTGGGCTGTCTACACCGGAACATTCGTTCATTATTCTCAGGCATCGCCAAACAATATGATTATTTCAGCTACTAATGTTATTAGTATAATACCGGAAGATCTATTTTTCCCTTTGTTTTTATCCAGAGGGACTGATTTTCAATTAATACTTCTTCACGGGCATTCTTATGCATATTCCACCTACATCTTCGCAAATATTTTAGGACGGCAGTAGTTATTATTATCCAATTTAACAAAAAAAATCGGACCTGAGACGCTGTTATCACTCGACAAATTTTCCGGCCGGAACTAATTGGACCCCGATAAAAAGTTATTTTTGAGCCCTCCAATATAGTAATTCAGAACCCAGCGAACGATTATGGCAATGCGGGCAGGAAAATTTTGGATCTGGAAGAAGCCACGCATGCTTTCCTTTTTTTAAGTTTAGTCGCGGATGCCAGGGTGGCACTGTTGGGCTTGCGTTTACATTTATTGTCGACTAATTTGAAATTTATCGCATGCCTATCTGATGAATTCCATTGCCGTACTGGGTTATTTCGGGGGAGGGGATGCTGACGGATCTGGTGTGGGGATCAGGGGTGGATTCAGCATCAAATTTTTGGGGAGATCATGACCTGGGTCCGGGGAATATGGAATACCCCACGGGAGAGAGCCATTCTCCGGTGTAAATAAAAAAAATACGATGCGATCTACGATAAATACAATTCAAACTGTTCTCTCGTTCGGGACTTGAAGCCATGAAATTGAATATGCACTCCCTTTGCTCCTTTGCAAAGATATAAAAACTATTTAACTAATAAAAATAAAAAAATTTGATAAAATTTGCTGGGAGGAGGTCATGAACAATATGACCACCTATAATAAGTCCACCACTGGTGGGGACTGCAGGGAATATGGGAATAATTGTCTTGTTCGGGTGCATTTTCTTATGCTGAGTCGCCTTTTTTACCTTTTTTCTTACATTTGCTCGCTTTCACATCTTATGTTTAAGTATATTTTGCATTTTTGGCTTCAGATGAAACCCAATTTTTAATGCTTAATTAAAGTTCCATTCATAGATCTGCCGATACCTTGAAGTATACTTTCGTACCATCAACGCTGTAATCCCCAGATGAGACATGCCGAGCGTAAAACACAAAGAAAGCCGTCACCGAATCGCTTTTAGTAATGCCATTGCCCGCTAAATTCATCAAGCTTTTAAAACCAAACCAGAGTCCTGCACACATGTATTCAAAGCCATGTCCGCCCGCTATAATTCGAACCTTGAAATTCCCCAAGTCCGCACCAATACATATATTTAAAATCTTTTTTCTGCTAACCCTATCGAGATTCTGGAACTCTCCACAGCTAGATATAAAAAAACAACACAATCACTTAAATCGTGTAAAGAAAGACTCTACTCCTATTTGAAGACCTGGGCTTAAGTTAGTTTATTATCTTTATTTTGTGATTTTATCAAAACTTTCCATAAATATATGTGTGATTGTTGTGACCTGTATTTAAGCATATATTTTTGTGTTATTGGTATTGAATATTTTATTGTTTTTGTCAAAGCGTTGATTTCTTTTTAAAACTTAAGTTAAGCCAATAATTTCTTCAAAGCCAAATATTTACTTTTTGTATCACTGATATGTTATATTTTTGTCAAAATGATATTTTTCAGAGCAGTACATCATATTTTATATCCTTTTTCTCGTGTAGCTTTTCTATAGAGCATAATAAATATTCAGGCCATCATTCAACAATGGATTAATCACACATATAAGCTATCTAGATATCAGCGGCATTTTTTTCTGTAAAAAAATTGTATATTAAACTTTCGGGGGACTGATCAGCCGTGGAGAAAGATGTTTTGTTTTGTCACCGAATCAAAGTGGATTTTTTATGTTTCCAATTGACGCTGGTTTCATTAAAGGGATATTCATGTACGCTCTGTTATTGTCGTTGTTACATTAAACTTAGAACTGTACAAAATTTCAAGTTTTCACAATTTTATGCATCATTAACTTGTAGGAATATCGCCTACTATCTGTCATAAAACTGAAAAAAATGAATAACGGCACGCAACTTTGAACTCGTCAAAATGGTAGGAGACGGGTAAAAGAACGTTTTAAAAAAATATTTTGAGCATTGGATTTCTTATTTTTGAGCGCGTATTATATTCACTAGCAACTAATAAAATTGCTCTCACCGATATCAAGCCGAAACTTGATTTGGATTTTTTTTCAATTCTATGATCACTTATTCCAAATTATTGATATGCTGATAGCTCGGATTTCATTCCAAACAATTTTAATTGGATTCTTGTTTTATTTCCGATTTCATTTCGAATCGCTAGCAATTCGTCCAATAAAATAAATTGGTGGATACATCCAAAATATTATAATGGAAAACAAATACGAGATTATAATTTCATTTGCGTTCCGAAAAAGTTTTATGATAGAAAAAAACTACTCTTTTTCTTTTTTGGTGATAAGGCCGCAGCACAACAAATGGCTGTAAGCTTTTTCGATGATGAGTGTTAATCAAATGTGTGTCATTTTGCTTATTCGGTTTCATTATATCCTATTTTAAATTGCAAATTTTATAAGGCTGTGATTGGTGTAACGTGGTATTTATTAGTCCGCAAATATTCGATGGAGGAATTATCAACTCTTTTTCGTGTATCACTCAAAATAGCGTTCAAATTGTAATTGGTTACTTAAAAGGTATATTTATAGTAAAACTCTAACAGTTTCGTCGAGTATAACTGATCACATCCGAATTTTGATGTAGATACCCAAGTATTCACACATGGATGCTAATAATCGAATGATGAACATTTATGTAATTTATGCCGTTGTGATGGCCGGTATAATGAAAGACCGATACTTAGATCTTTGGATTGATAATGAGTAAAGTGAAGTTGAAAAATAGCTTATTTCCTATAGTGGTGGTTTACATGAATATTTTTATCCTTAATAGTGGGCGATAACCATCGGATGTCTAAATATGGTTTATATCTGTAAAACACGTTGTTATAACACGATGGATATTATGATAACGTTTCCTATCCTATTTGTAACATCCACGACGAGTTTTAAAATTAACGTTACGTAGATATCCGAGTTGTAATATCCGTGATTAAAAAAAAATGTTACTCCAATTAGTATCAATAGGTAAAATATGTGCTGTATAAAATGTAAGGGCACAAATGTTTTATTTCTATGTCAGGGGATTACAAAAATCCATAATCAGGACACCCATTATCTACTTATTAGATGTTATGAAGATATGAAGTGATTTTGTAATTTGAACCTCCATGTCCATTGTTGAACATCGCTGCAACGTTGTTTAGCGGTCCTGTGGATATTTGACAGATATCCATACTAATTGGATTGACATGGATATTGCACAGACGCAAGGAGATTGTAAATATTTGGAGGGGGCCCCACTAGTTTCGAGCGTGGAGCGAAGTGTGGCTGGAATGGGGTAGGGCAAGCCACGCCCTCTTCGACCAAAACATTGGCAATCCCATAAGGGTCAATGCTAACTATTTGGTGAATTTTTTGGTCATAACTCGTTAATACATTAAAATAATAACTTATGGTACGCACAATGTAAACCTTTTCGTCTCACTTCATCGGTAGGCTTCGCGAGGTTATGACTGAAAGATCTTTTCCCAGGGGAAAATCTTTGTTAATCATCACGTTTACGTTCTACAACCAGCTCAGCTGAAAATGAAATTTTACGAGAGTAAATTAATCACTTACCTGCACTTATACTGGTATTGAAGTACATTATAGCCAAAGAAAATCTAGCAATTACAGTAATAAAGTATATTTTCGAGGATATCCCCACCAGTAAAGTGGGTAACAGACACAGAGTTAATATATTAATAGTAGTATCGCGAATGATCGGGAAAATCCGATGACAATGACAGCGAAATACTAATGATTATGGCAGCATTTTTCAATTATGTAGATCGTTTTCAGAACAAAAGTTTGCCACCCCAAAATATCAGTCGAAGACTAAGTCATAAAATTGTCAAAACAAGATGGCGGAACTTGATCACGCTAAAAACTCGGAAACAGTGCCTCCAGATATTTACAACCTCCTTGCACAGAGGCCATAGATTAAGGTCGACAATGTCTGGATTTTGTTGGAATATGGATTGCTGCTTGGGATGGTAATTTCCAAAAAAAATGTTTGTTTTTCTCTTTTCCAGCATTTAGCAGCGATAATGATAAACAAAGTATACGGGAACTAAAAAAATGTAATCATTTATAACTTTCCGCGAATTCGTTGTCTCAATCGCAGTGAATATTCGAAATGCATACCAGTATATGGCATTTATGATTTAGGCAGCATTTATAATTTAGAAGTAGAGAAAATGATCCCATTAGCCCTTTCTAACCCAGAGCTGCTTCTGGGAGAAATTACGTTTCAAGACTTCTCACTTTTAAAATGTGAAAATTTTCAAGGAAACCTTAATTATTGTGGCAGATGTACATTTTGCCATTAAAATTTACAGCACAAAAGAACACTTCGTTTAAATCTTTCCAAAATAGAGCTGAAAATGTATACATTTTTGATGTTGCTTAGAAGCAAAATTGGGTTATAATGGGTTAATTAATCGTTGTAGTATTAAAATAAGGACGCAGAGTAAGCTTTTCCCTTTTGATGACATAACGGAAAATGAGTTAAGCGTGCGAGTTAAACTCGAAATGGCTGCACAAGTGACTAAGTTTTACCGGTTCATTACCGACCAATTCAAGAGATAATTACACTCATTCACGTCACGAAGTGGTCTGGCTCTATCGCATTAAGAGCGAAGAGAGAAATGCGTGGAGTGAGGGATCCTCTGGGAGGGAGCGGCAGAACTTTGGCGTTACTGTGGCTGAAATTTGTGCTGCTTAAACACATTTAGTAGAGAAGTACGACCGCCCGCTGCATCTGGCGGCGAGAGAGTAAACACAGAGGCGAGTCTCGGTCGGAAGGAGGTTCGGAGGGGGTTGGGTTTGAGGAAGAGTATTTACAAATTAGAGGGAATGAGTGTGGAGGTGAAGGAAGCAAAGATGGAAAAGATGTGCTTTTAATAAATGGAGACCCATTCCTGCAGCAGCATTACGAGCATTACCTGCGAGAATGACGTCAGTCAACGCTTGAGAATATCTGAACGAACGAGAATCAGCTCTTATACGACATCAGCTTCACTCTGTGGCAGAGAGCTGCTAAATAAGAGAGTATAGGTGTGTATGTAATTGGCGTTAGCTATCGAGATGCCAGTTTTCTATGTATAATAACTTGACCCTAAAAACTGAATGCAAAAACGACGAGAAAATAAAAACGATCACCGAAACGAATTTAAGAAAATTTTTATCATGTATTGATTCCATCAGTTCTGTTGAAACAATGTGTGATGGTTGCCCTAGAAAAAAGATTCATATGGATTACCTGAAGGTTGGGGGGAGGTACTATAGGGAGATTCAGAGGGTTGGAGGAAAAGAATTCATAAATCAAAGGGAATGAGTGTGATGCTGGAAAAGATGTGCTTAAAAAATAAAGCCCCATTTCTGCAGCAGCATCAGGAGCATTATCTGTGAAAATGACGTCAGTCACCTGCTGAGAATATATCAACGAACAAGAATCAGCCTTAAACTGAGATTATCTTCACTCTATGGAAGACTAAACAAGAGAGCATAAAGGTTTATATGTTTGGATATTATTTTATAAATTGAATGGTTAAGGACGTGACTTCGCTTAATATCTTCATTTAGAATCAAAAAACCTTTTACATTTTAGATAAATTAAATGTTCGGCCTCCATCCTAGCTTCCCCACTTTGGCTAGCTTTCCACCCTCACTAACTCAGCGTGTGTAGGTCATGCTTTTCCTTTATCTATATGTGAAGATGTCGCACAGGGGTGAAACTGGTCGAGATTATAGTTGTTTGTGTGAAATGTACAAGGTGTAAAATTAACGACCCGCGTCGACTGATTTTTGGAGGACAAAAATGAGTCCACGCGGAATCAACCCGGAAACTAATCATATCTACAAGGTGCTTTGATTAAGAATATTACTTTATGCTAATAGTTGAATTCTTAGCAAAATTTCATCCATTAAATCGAGATGCTTATCATTTTTACACAACTCCGTAGTTAGAAGCAAAGAAAATATCCCCGTGATATTTTGTATTTGAATGAGGAATTAAAGTAAGTTTTTGAACAGAAATGAGTCCAGCGCTTTAGTGAACTCTAAATGGCTGCATGAGTGGCTGGGTGGTATTTAATAAAAGCGCTGCGTCGTGCAAGGTATCAGACTTCTGACTTCAGTGGTGGGAATTTTTGTCATTTCTCCAAGACGCTGCAAAAGGAAGCGTATTGTAGAAAGTAAACGGCAGCAATAACTATGGCACTATCAACTTTAATTCTTCCAAAACCTCTTTGAAAAGTAATATGATCAAAATTCTGTTCAGTGCAAATGCAAGCTCAGATTTAGAAACGATAATTGGAAACCAGGAATTTTGGTCCCACAGCCCCTGGTTTCATGATACTTATGCATTCACCTGGAAGACAGCTTTTATGAAGTCTTTTATATAGACGTTTTTAGCCTTTAATGTTTAATATTTAATAATGCTTGCGGAAATAATAGTAGGCACAGGGTATATAACATCTGGATTTTCGTGAACAAGGAGCAATTCAGATTATAAGAAAACCCCCAACATAGCACTTAAATTATTGTTTTCAATTCTCGGATCACATTCAATAGCAATGTGAGCCTAGGAAAACGACTTGACTGAGTTCCTCTGTTACAAAAGTTTAGTTGTGGGGAGTGAAAGGCTGAGATGGATGAGCTTAAAATATTCACCAGCGAGGTGATTGGTCGTGAATGAGAAATGGCTTGTAATGGGATTAGTGAGCTGTATTTGTAAATGAAATCTTTTTGGCAGTTTGACAAAGGAATTTATCCAGGACTAAGGGGAGGAAATGATTGAAGGCTAACGAATGAAATGCAAAATAAAGAAAAATGGCTATAATAGAAAAAATATAATTGTGCGATCAACGTTGTGGTATCAGATTCCCTCATTAAACTTGGGTGGCTGCGCTCAGGGAATAGAAATGGGTACAATAGGGCCTTTCTTGGGTAAAGGCGGGATGAAAAGAAAGATAAGATTGCGCGGTGAATAGGAAATATTGAAAGAGTGGGAACATCGGAGATGGTTTGACAGGAATGTAGTTGATTAAGTTGGAGGAAGCCATGAAATGGAATTCTAAAAAAAAAATGTTTATTTGTACCCCAAAATTGAATATGAAGAAAAAGATTAATTTTGAATAAATAAAAATATCTATTTCCTGGCGCATACCCTGTATATTGAAGTCTTCATAAGTTATATGGAAGCAAAGATAAGGCATGTACTCCAGCCTAGCTTAAGGTGGAATTAGTGAGATATTAGCCTATCTATTCTTATTAAAGGGAATGAAACTTTGCAAATTCCACGCAATATTTTTAGGGGATGGAAGTTTCATTTCTGTCGTAACGGAGTTCTTCAAACTATCGACCGCTAAAATCACTTACATTTTTTAACGATTATTTCTTTTTTATTGGGATCCTGGTATTCGAAGGAGTTTTTAACAAATTATAGCGTATCTAAGGAACTTTTTAGTCTTTATTATTGGCAAATATAGGGATACGATGCTGCCAAATGAAGGAAAGTCGTCCTGTTATTTATTGTAACTCATACGGAGTCTAGAAAGAGATAATGAAAATGAAGCTAGGGGACTGTGAAGCGATAGTGTGGGACGGATGATGATTCGGAATGAAATAGTAGCATGGGGGAACTGGAGAGGCCCGTTTTAGAATGAAGGAGCAAGAATGAGATGAGAGAAAAGGGCCGAATGTGATGGACGGTGAGTGAATCTAAGAGAGCAGATGGCGTATCTCAAGATAGGCAGGGGAGAAGAAGATGGAGGATCGAGGAAAGAATGGTGAAAGTAAAGAGGCATTTAAGATTGTAAGAAGCCCACCCTGAAATTGGAGGGGGCCCTAAGGATCCTGGCAAGAGGCCAGGTTGATAGGGCGAGGGATAAGAGAGATTGAAGACCACCTCCTCTCGGTGTTCGTAGTGGTATGTGGTTGAGAGAGTCAAGATTGTGCTGTGTTGGGACAAACGAGGAAGCAGCAGGGATTTTTAAGGACCAAATGGAAAGAGGATGGTAAGTTCTGAGGGGTAAGGAGGACCCCAACCGTGCACTGGGTCACCAGTCATAGTTTATCTCAGAAAGCTCTTTTCGCTCGTGTTGCCTGTATTTATTGTGTTTAAACCTCAAGGGCATCACATACATCAAATAACCTTTGCTCCCGCATGCTATATCTTTTGACGACAGCAATGCCGCTTTCCTTCCGAGAAGTTCCCGCGAGCAGCAGGTTTCGTTATCTTTTTCGTATGGAATCGCTCCTGGCTTGACGTGGTGTAAATGCAATGTATCAATGATAAAAACACTAGCTCTCATTTTTAGTGTAAAAATTTGTGATAATTGCCACATGTGGTAATTGAAAGAGATGTGGCTTGAAAATT
Organism: Ischnura elegans; assembly: GCF_921293095.1. Classification (NCBI taxonomy): domain Eukaryota; kingdom Metazoa; phylum Arthropoda; class Insecta; order Odonata; family Coenagrionidae; genus Ischnura; species Ischnura elegans. The sequence continues at coordinate 93,990,128 of NC_060249.1, forward strand.
GGGAAAATTTCTCACTCGTTTTGTTCGGATATATTTTCCTCAAATGATAATTGCCACACTTTCATATACAACTCCACTCGCGACCATGGCTTTGAGACTCTAATGTATTTTCAGACTCTCTTATGCATTTATACCAGAGCCAAAGTGAGAGTGTTTGTTGTATGACCTTTAAAAGTGACATAAATTGTCGAAGCCACGGTCGGTATCGGAGTTATACATTTAAAAATGTGTAAATGTAAATTAACTTTTGTGGTTTACATTTAACCATGGTTATCTTTCTCTTTCCCTCCTACTTTGTGCAAGGAAAGATTCTAAGTTCTTCTTCTATACTTCAGCTTCTATAATTCGAAACCATTTCATTTATCTGCTTTTACTGTAAACAAAAAAATCTATGCGGTAAATAATCTTCCATCATGACTTATAAGACAAATCTAATCCCCTTTTGCTAAACAAAGGCTGGGAATCAGTGAGATCCCTCTTTGAGTCCCTTAAATGTTCGTGAAAAATACTTTTTAGTTTTTAAATGCGTTGGTATGTCCAGGAAGTTAAACTATTTGGTTAGTAACTTTGAAACTGCTACGTTTTTGCAGGTAAAGGTATTCTGTACGCGGACTTATCAGTAGCAAACATTAAATAACCCATTTCAGTTCGAAAAATTTTGCTATAGTCATTAGTTTTCGAGGAAAACTGTAGTACACCAGTAATTACAAATTTTTAAGGGCACTTGCTTTTGCGTTGCTTTCAAATAGATCCTTAAGAAACATTGTTATTCTGGTAACTATGAAACACTTTTCTTAGGCGCAGCTTCAACAAATTAAAAATTGAGCCTTCATCCCATTTACTAGTCCCTAACTACCATGAGCATGCATTCCAACAACTAGTGTTTTAGAAGTCATTGAAAACATAATTCACTGGTGAATGCAATATCTAATTTTGTGGTTACTATTTTTGGAATTTTTATCACCATAAAAAAGAGATTTTTGACTCATCTTAGTTTAAAACTGCTCGTGGGCGTGTTTGACGTTTGGACGTCGAAAATTAACTGTCTTTGGATGGAAGAGTTTGCTTAACTATTGTAAGTACGTGGGAAAGCCACACATGCCATGTTAGCTTAATTGTATTTGGAAACAAGGGATTTAAGGTATTGCGACTGGCTGTTAGCTCAGTTAAGATTCAGTTTCCACTTGAGAGCACCAACTATAACCCAAGGGCAGATAGCTTTGCAATCGATGCGTATGATGCAGTGGCCAGCTCAAACACTTTGCGGGAAGTATGTTCCGAGGAAGAGCCTAAGTTTAAGACTCACGAGACGAGAATTGTCTCGGATACTACAATTGTTTCCGGCAGGCGCACAACTCTTGAGGAGGAAAGATAATTATTAAAGGCAGTAACCTCGAATAATCCGCTAAAAGCACGTTAAACAAAGAAATTTTTATCGTAGTTGCAATAATTTACAAAGTTTCAAATTATCTCATTTCTTCCAAAAAAATAACGAATAAATGTTTAAAATTTCTTTACGCACAACCGAAAAATGCTTAAAGGTTTTAACCTATAGCAGACTACATTTTTTAATGTGGAAAATATAATTCGTAGTGTCGGGCGTGACGTAAAAACTTTTCATATATACATATAATTTCACATAAATTTAATTCTTTCCGAACTAGGTTTCGACCTGGTACGTCATGGTCTGAACCTAGTTTGTACAGTATTACATTTATGTGAAATAATACATTTTTCACATTTTATTATGTATAAATTTCCGCGATAAGGAACGGTTTCGCTCTTTTTACGTGCCATTTAAAAAAATAATGCAATATTTCACTTATTTTATATTAGATTTCGTTTTTTTATCGGGACGTAGTCACGTAGACCTCGTCTCTTCCGCCGCAATTTTTATTTTCGTCCTCTAAGCCAACTTGATGACGTCAATTAACACGTTGGACTTCAGTTTACGTAAGCAAGTGCGTACACAATCCGCTTCCCCTTGATAAACCCTCCGGTCGGACACTCTAAGCTATCTCCCTCGGATACGAAAACGTCCCATTTCACTTTGCAGCCCTTCACTCAACGCCCATCGCGGCTTCTCGCCTGGAACTTCTTGACTGAGGATTAAGATAGGAAACGGTCCACGCGGGATGGCTTAGGGTAGTTGGTTGTAGAGGAGGGAGCCAGCCTGGATTAAATGGTGCAAACTATGTGCTGATGCTGATGAAAAAATTATGAAAGTTTGATGAAGAATAAAGCATTAATGGAAGCATAATAGACGAGAACAACGATTTTTAGCTTACTGTACCGTAACAAAACTAGTTACAGGAAATTTACTGGAAAGAAAACGTAAAAATATTAAATGAATTGCATTATAACTTATCTGGATCTCTGAACGCTAATAAAACATCCCATTTATCGAGTATAGGGTACAAGGAATGAAAAAGCTACTCTCCGCGTTTGTTTCGGGTCAAAATGCATTGAAATCAATTATCTGATAAATAATAATAGCTTAGATAATTATAAAATAAGAATGCTCATAGTATTAGCATTTCATTAGTTTTCATTGGTGCTCATATTTTCATGTGGTTCTTACATTCTATTCATTCATGGTCATGTTAATATAAGTATTATATTTGGAAATGCTGGCGGAGGATAAGGTTTTAATAATTTACGATCTAAAGACAATATGAAGAATCTGAGACTTTCGCAGTGAATTCCCGGTGATTTGGGTGAATTCTTCTCTGATTTCCAAACGAGATAGGGTCTGCATGATGGATATCGACGTTACTTTGTCAGCCTTTCCCAGCATCCCCAGGGTTATTGATGTCGATATCTGTTGCGGTCTGGCATTTACACAAACCAGCAACTTCACCTAGGTGGTAAAAAAGGCGGGAAACCCCAGAAAAAAAGATGAAAAAATTAGGGACCACCTATGTTAAGGTGGAGACTAAATAGTTATACCATATCGCAACACCCATCGGAACCATCAGCTCCGAGTATATTGGGAAAGTCACCCAACGAATCGTCGGCATAAATTTAAAGGGCCATAAATCCATAATCCGGTTCGAAGTACGAGAAGAATAAACCGAAATATAGTATTTGGATGTTTCATTCGAAAAGAAAACAACATTATGTTCTTTTCGTTCTGAATAGGTCTGTGGGCACTATAGATTATGTGATGTGTAGTTTAGTTCTTCGACTCATGAATCAGGAATAAAAACATAATGCAAAAATAAATTTTGCTTTGCCAACCTCGGTGGCGGCGGTCCTAAACCGAAGGTCGCGGGTTCGAGTCCCGCCCGGGTAGGTTGCCCCTACACAGGGCATGGATGTGTGTTGTAGTCTTTGTTTCATGCTATACCCCCCGATGTAAAAGGCCTTAAATGGGCTGTTTTCGGGGCGATGAAAATAAATAAAAATAAATTTAAAAAAGTACTAAAAAAGGAAGAATTTCTCTTCTGCGCACAAGGAAATACGTTTATATGGACGCGCATTTATAGCAGAAACAAGGTTAACTTAGTTTGACTCGTTAAATATAAAAATCTTTATGAAAATATGGAGAGTTGCAAAAAGGAATTTTACGATCCAAGTACTTCTAATCTTGAAAGAGAATTTTCGGAGTGTTCAACCTCATGTTTTAACAGTTTTTTTAAATGAACGCATGTGCATGAAATATTTTTTTTCGAATAGCGATACTTGGTTGGCGAGTCACTCCTACCTTGTTAGCACGTATTTCAGGCCCTTCGGGTGGCCGTAGACGGTCACTCGAGTTCTGAAAAGTCCCTTAATCCTCTGCTCACTTCTGTAGAGAGGCGGGACTACCCGACCAACCGATGGTGGGACTCTATTGATGAAAGCGAATGAACATCGGGGGCAGGGTTTTACGGCGAAATAGAAGGAGGAAGTTGGACGGAAAAGAAAACCTGCGAATGAGTGGTTGTTCCGAGGGATAAAGTTTGCAGCAGAAGTTCGATGACGAAGAGGAAGTGGCTAAGGAGATTTAGAAGTTCAGGCGCAAAATAAGTTGAAGAAAAGAGTTCTCTTGGGGAGCGGATGAAAAAAAAAGTTGCGGCGGGATTATTTTGGAAAGCATGCGATATACTGTTTAAGTTCCGTAATATTTGTTTTTCGTAGGAGATACTGAACTTATCAGTGTTCTTTTATTTTTACGTCGTTAATTTTTATTTTTACATTGATAACCTTATGATAGATCTTTTGAGCAACGCTTGCAAGACTCACGATTTTTTCAAATTTCTCTCGGAGATTTACACACGTTTGAATAAATGTAAAACATGACATAGGAACAAAAAATCACTCCAAGAAATACATTTGTCATGGAATTGCATTATATAAGTTATATTTCCTGGTGCATTCATGAGTAAAAGTTAACAGAGATTAGTACTTTTATTTCGGAAAGTGAACCATTTAATGGAAAATTTGTTGAAGTTATAGTGCGCGGGTAAGCGTTGAGGGTTAAAGAGCAAGACGAAAACCCAATGGATATTTTTTCCTTTTCATTTTTAGATTTTGTTTTGAAATAATTGACTGAATCGTTCACTTCGATTCTGTCTTCCTGGTATTCTTAATTTCAAAGTGTTATCTATGTAGTGGAAAATGCCTTGCCATCCTTACTTTATTTTAATTGACATCACAAAGTGTGCTGATTGGATAACATTATTACGCTTTGGCAAATCTGCGTATTACCATATCATAAACAACATTTATAATTATAATGCTCAACTTTCTGAATGCCATTAGGACACTGAAGAATTTTCAAGGAGGGAATTAGAATGAGCTGGGATTGCGACATTTTTATCATTTGCTGCTGACAGGCTTCATAAAACATTAGAATTGTTCATTAATCTTCTATTTTAATTTCGTTGGGCAATTTAGGTGAAATGATTTTTCTACACTGGGGATTTCAATTTCGTTTTTCAATATTCCTCTATGGTAAGCCTGATTCACACGATCATTTTCTTTCGCTGCGATAACTGATCACTAGAGTGATCGGTTTTCGCGACCGGAAAAGTGATCGCTCAAGTGACCATTTTTCTGAATTACACGGTCCCTCTCGCCGTCGCTTTTCGCATCATTTCCGATATCACAGCTCGTTGTCATAGAACCCGCATCTTGAAAATATGTAGTGTGTTTGTTTATCTATGTCCTTTCCACGATTGTCAAACATTGCACTATAGTCGCTCCATACGGAAATGCGTTCTGATTGGCTGATATGGGGTTTTAGTGACGGTGGAAACCATAGCGACCATACGAGTGATGAAAAAGTGATGGGAATCCTCATCATAAGACTGATCGCGAAAAACAATTGCCGGTGACGATTATGTACGAGTGATCACTCTAGTCTAGTGATCACGACGGATAAAATGATCGCGAGATTCAGGCTTAATATGTAGAAATTAACCTCAGTTTTCATCACTCACGTCAACTTTTTAAGCTACAGGATACCCTCTGTAAATGAATCATGTGAAATACAATATTTGCGTGTGAATGAATTTTAAGGTAAATCTTAACCTTATATGCTGTCTATAGAGAATTATTGCCCATGAATGGTTTGTTTCCGACGAATGAATGGTTTACCGAAGCGTGTGAATTTGACAGCAAAATACCAGTGTATCCAACCCGCTCAACGCTGAAGCTACCCACAAAGCAAATTTTGTACCACGTGCCTGCGACTAACTATGGTATCTCCTGAATAACTATACTAGTATGCGCCTATCGCTGACCTTCTATGGTGTCAATCACCCGACAGCAACCACATAAGGTTAATTTCAGCCAATTGGAGTGCAATGATGCCTCTTGTCATCAGAAAGTAGTCACAATCACACTAGGTGTAGTGAAAAAAACTTGGCGCGGTAGAAAAATAACTATAGTTTTGAAATCAGCATGCCTATTTTACACTAAACCAGCTCAAAAATTTAAGTCAACAGAAAATGTGGTAAAAGCAGTTTCGCAGTGTTAATTGTTGGGGCAAAATGGCTTCACATTGCATGTATGCTCTCCAAATACAAGCACTTACTGGCATGATCTAGAATACCTGCCTCAAATTCTCACTCCCTCCTTCCATTTGATTTTACTCCCACTTACCCTGTGCTATCGACAAGCTGTCTTTTCTCTTATTCTCATGCTTTAAGGACTTGACCCCATTTACATCAACCGCGTACTTTTAATTAAAAGCTCATGAGGGACACCATGCATCCCGTCACTCAACCCCCCCCCTATATCACGCTAAACGAATATTCTAGCACAGAGGTTGTTTTTAGAGGGTTCTAATTATAACGCATGTCTCTCTCAAAACTCTCGAAAAAATAATCCTCGTGCACAATTTATTTTCGCCTCGGGTCTAAAGCTTCCGGTCTGACTGAATGTTGAGTGGCGTGAGTAATCTTTTTTTTTTTTAAACCTTCGTCTCGACTGCTTGAATATTTAATGCGTGCTTCTATTTATGGAAATTTGGTCTGTGCAAATGAATCACTCAGGTTGACTGATTTTTCTCTAAATTGATTTAGCTTCATCATCATTTTTTTCATAAAAATTATTATGAACGGCTGATGAAAAAACTTAGGGCGAGATATGGGGAGCGACGACGCATGCAACCAAACGCCATTGTTTTCATTAAAATTCTCTCTTTTTGTTTGTTACGCGTTGTCAACAAATTTTTTTATCCATTATCACGACTCTCATTGTTTATTCACGTCGTCAACAAGAATTTTTGACGATTATTACGTGACCATAATTTTTTCTTCACGTCTTCAACAAGAATAGTTACCAAACTTCGTGAGCCACCCTAATTCTATTTCTTAAGCACAAAAATGCGGAATACTTCCTAAAAAAATAGTGTAGTACCCGTAAGCAGAATAAGTGTCCTTGCCAAGTAGGTAGTATACTTGGCGTTTTATTGAAGGATCTTAGGTTGAAATCCAAGTGAACCCTTTGCACAGCACTAAAGAAATTTTTATTCCTAAAATAACGGACCCCGCTAGTGACTGTCGATTTCTACAATTTAAAACAGGTTACGAGTGATAGTAAGCGTTTGCATTTTTAAATGAGGCATTTTGGCATTTTTACTAGTGTATTCCATGAAAGTGTAATATTTATTTGTTAACTACCTTAATTTACTTCGCTGTGGATGAGAAAGCTAGTAAAACTTATTGGTGTCAAACATTAGTCTTTGAATGTATAACTCATTATTTTCATCGTAAGTAAAGGTAGGTAAGATCATAATCATTCCTTCATTAAAATAAAATTTTGAAATTATATAATTATTGCTTTATTTTTAATATTTAACTTGATTCTTGTAGTATTGGTCTTAGTTGTAAGTTTTGCCGACTTTTTTTTACGTTTACTAAGAATTCATCATCAGGGCTTGATAAGAAAATAGGTATATAATTTTGATACATGAGCAAAATAAAGGATACCAGCAATGTTTCTTAAATATTATATTAAAAAATCAGTCGCAAATTAGCAAAAAAGACGATATTAACTTTTTAAATATAGAGGTCGGAAAAAGAAAAAAAAATCATTTGATTTTTATGCCAGCTACGTGGTCGTAAAATAATCCTTGGTTAAAATATGAAATAAATGAATAATAACGTACACTTATGATCTGAAAAAATGCACGTAACTATTCTCTGTCCCTTTTTTTCCAAGCAAAGCGCTCATGATTTCCAGCTGGTAACCCAGATGAGACGTTGAGTTTTAGGAATAACTTCATGTATTCTCTGATCTATTGCAGAATTCTAATGCTATTTATAATTTTGCAGGGCATTTTGGTTAGATGAAATAGGTTATTTCTGGTAGACCTCTATCTGTATTATTTAGAAAATATTATTGATCCTTGAGCCTTTCTTATAACATTCATACGCGTTTGACAGAGGTTTCTCTGTTTTTTATGGATATGATATCGAATATTCTTTTGCCAGGTACCAGTGATTTTTATCTTAAACGTTTTGATGAACTATCCTTAGAAACTTGGCTAGCTCCTTAAATTTTTACGCTGATTATATAGTAAATTATCTCCTTCTGTTTTACTATTTCTTGTATCTCTACCTTTCCTCTTGGATTAGTGAATGCACTTCATGATATTTAGGTCTCTCATTCAAATAAAAGTTTCCTGCATAAAAATTTTCTGGCATAAATGGAAATCGCGAAAATTTTTCCTTAAAATACCTAGCTTTATTTACTCAATGCTTGAAGATGAGTTCTAAGTTCTAAATCGTTGCAGGGATGCTGTAGGGTTTTTTTTTAACATTTATGTTTTTTCTCAAAGATTTATTCCTCAATTTTAATAGTTTTAATACTTAAAGTTTCCTCTGGCCACCTTTTTATGCCTTATTTATTATATCCTTCCTTTTATTTTCTCCTGTTTTTTTCCGTACCCAATCTACACAACCACATTAACATCCTCGCATTCATCACAGTCAGCTCCAGGCAAGCCGACCACTCCCTACGAAATTGCGTTTTTTTTCTCTTACGCGGTTTGAATCCTCTTTCTCCTTTCGTCCGCCAAAAAAACTTTCATTCGCACTATTTTCTGAGACTTCTTATTGTTCCAAATTTATTATTACCGGCTTTTCTATTCACCTCCAGTTTATTTTCACCTTTTTGCCTTTCTGCCCTCTTTTCCGTACTTCTTCTTCGCTCCCTCGCTTCCATTGCAGCCTATCTGACCCTGCGGCGCAGAGAACAGCCGCTCGGGGCGAGGCTTCAACAAGTCGAGTAGTAAATACGCCGAGTTGAGACTGGCTCTGATTGATTTATTTTCCTGTTAATTGCTTAAGGTGAAAGGAAGAAATGGAGGGCTGTAGTTTACCATTATTAAATTTAGAATATAATGATGAATATTTAAAAGAATCCTGATTTCAAAATTAGTCTATTCATATTCAGATTTTCTCAAGAGTGTGTGAATTAAAAAGTTAATTTTCATGAGATTCAAAATTTTTAGATTTATAAAAATGATTTTATAGATTTTTATTGTATACATTCAGCTTCTATTTTTATCTTCAGCATTAGCCATGATCTTTTCATCAGTTTGGGATTATTTAACGGTCATTAATTGCTTTAAGTACTGAATTAAAATTAGTAACTGACATAAAATAAGCACGTAATTGCAGCGAAATAATGTTAACATTTTGGGTTCTAAGATATAAGGTATCCAAAATATGCACTAAAACAAAATTGAAGCTAGATGACGCTATAAATTTGAAGGGAATGTGCTAATGATAAACGTTTGCAGGTGGGTTCTCCATGTGATCTAGTCTTCAGGTAAACAAACTGATGAACAAGTATTGATAACTAATTTGGGCATAAAAGAAATTATAAAAAAGCGAATAATTTAGGAGACGATCCGTTATATTTTTAATCATATGTCTATCCCTAACTTAAACCAATCTATATTTGTAACATCATGTAAAAATGTAATTAATGTAATATGATCGTGCTGGAAAGTTAGGAAAAATCTGGTGCGTGAACGGTAATAGAGTGTATGAAATCTTCTCGGGTTTCCAACCGGGTCAGGGTCTGCATGGTATAGGCCGACGTTTCGTTGAGAGACTTTTACGAGATCATCAGGGCTGATGATGACGAAGTCGCTGTGTTCCGATATTTACACTCTCCTCCTTCACCTAGGTGGTCTCTGATTGGTTCGGGATTTTCCCATTTTTCTCGTCCTATTAATTTCCGGGTTCCAAGCGCTGCTTAGTTGCAGTCCTCGATCTCTATTGATGTTATTTGAGTGAAGACGGATTGTTCCTAAAAATATTTCCTTTAGAAATCCATGCTATTCACCGGGAAAAGCTCAGATTCTTTATCACGCTAAGAGAGTGTCATAAATACTAGATACCACCGCATTGATTTTCCATTGTGAGAACGGTTTTTAACTTTGACTGTCCGTCATTCAAAGCGGAAGTTAAGCTTAAGAGACCAGATTACAAATCGACTACTCTGATATTTTTCTGCCTAATGACTGCATATTTATAACTCTGATATGTAAATCCATGGGATTCAAATATACTGAATTTCCTCTCGCCTTCTGCAGCGCAATTATTTTAACCCTTGGACAGCATGCTTCCCCGAAAAAGGCTCCCGCCTGCTTAACGACTGAATTTCAATTACTTTCTTTTGTTACTACCAGTTTGTACAATCAAAATTTTGGGAGTAAATAAATTACCATTATTAATCAATTCAACGATCATGTTATTAGAGTGCTTATTTACAGATTGTAAGATTTAAATTTGGTGCGTTAATTTCTGTTTGTAAAAATACCCCGTTTAAAATGTAGATATTCACGTCCCCATTTGTGTTGACAATTTGAACACGTAGCTATTAAGCATGAGAGATGTGCGATTCCTAGGTTGAAAAGCTACGCTAAGCAAAGAGGACTTATGAATTGGTGGGTGTTTTTTTGAAAAAGTGGTGCTTTTTGAAAAAGAGAGCATGGGTGATTTGAAAATTTCAGTTTTTGGGTTGATGATGAGAATAAAAGAGTGGTGTATCTGTTTGTGAAAGCAGGACAGTATCCGAACCTTCCATTCGATGTCTATTGTTATGATTTTATGCGATAGCAATAATGAAGTCCCTCGTGGAGAGGAACCTAGAATATGACCAGGACGTATATGCCTGTTTCGTGGATTTTGAAAAAGCGTTTGATAGGGTGAACTGGGTAAAGTTAATGGATATTCTCAAGAGAATAGTGGTAGATTGGAGGGATAGACGACCCAGGATGGCCCAGACTGCGCAAGTGATGGTAGCGGACGGAGAATCTGGGTGGGCAAGCGTTGGCCGAGGTGTGAGGCAAGGCTGTCTTCTATCGCCGCTGCTTTTTAACGTATACGCTGAGGAGATGGTAAGAGAAGCGAGGGACGAGTTGGAAGCTGGAGTTAAAGTGGGAGGAATGATGTTGAAATCGGTAAGGTTCACGGATGATCAGGCGCTGATTAGCAAGTCAGCGAGGGGACCGCAGGCTTTAGTGTATGCGTTAGACGAGCGGTGCGAGGAGTATAGGATGAGGATTAACTACAAGAAGACTAATTGTAAGATAAAAGTAGGTGAGGAAAAACTTGAGCAGGTAGAGCAATTTAACTATTTGGACAGCACATTAGAGGAAAACGGACACAGTAACAAGGACATCAGGAAGCGAATTGCACTAGCAAAGGAGGCGTTCATGAACAGGAAGGAGCTTCTGAGAGAATATTTATGTAAGACTTTAAAGAAAAGGTTAGTGAAGAGCTTGATCTGGAGTGTAGCGCTCTACGGTGCGGAAACCTGGACAGTGAGGAAAGAAGACGAGAGAAGATTGGAGGCATTCGAGATGTGGGTATGGAGAAGAATGGAGAGGGTGAAATGGACGGAGAGGAAAAGGAACGACGAAGTGCTGGACATGGTGGGTGAGGAGAGGCAGCTTTTAGATGAGAATCGGAGGAGACAGAAGTTATGGATGGAGGGAGTACTTAGTAGGGAGGGGATGTTGAAAATGGTGTTACTGGGTAGAAAGTTAAGGAAACGAGGGAAGGGAAGGAAAAGAAAAGGATTTTTAGATAGATTGAAAGGGAATAGGTCTTACAGTGAATTAAAGAAGGCAGTACTGGAAGGAAAGGGAGGCTCCCAGATAACTTCTTCAATGGAAACCTACCTTAATCGGTAGAATTCTATAATAATAAATAATTAAGACCGAAAACGCACCATTGTTAAACCAGAGAAACTTTGAGCTAAGCGCTCCGCGATTGGCCGCGAGTTTGCCCTGTTGCCGGATACTAGCGGCCAATCGGAGCGCTTGGTTTAAAGGCTCTATAGTTTAACAATGGTGCGTTTTCGACCTGAACATCAAAAGAAATTTTGGTTTCTTCTGGTGTCAGCCACCCATGGTTAAAATTTCGTGATACAAATTTTTCTCCACCCTGTAGAGATGCAATTTGACCGTTTAGTTGGACATGATACAGGTTCGGTCCGAATGTTTTAATCCCCACTCCCCTCTCTCACTCCTTTACATTTCCATCATTCGAGGAGCTTCGCTGGGAAAATCCGTTGCATTGGAGGTGTTCAAAGGGAACCCACGATTGATCCCTTGCCACAATGGAATCACTGCAAAGAGAGGCCCACATCATTCATCTCATGGTCTTTATTTCGTTCGGGCCTCTCCCTTTATTCCCTAAGCTTTCTTTTCATCCATTCTTCTCGTATTGTTGCGACCTTCTTTTAACACCATTATCCCGGCTTCTCCCGTGAAAGCCTGATGGCATCCTTTTCCCATTCTAACCTCAGCTTTGTCTCTCTTTATCCTTTCAATCTGTCCTCTGTATCTTTCCTTTCTTCCCATGTCCCCATGAGTGTGTCAACTTGTCTATGTTGTTATCTAAAAAGTACATGTAAACAAGAACGATATTCGGCTTCTATTCGTGTGATTGAGATTGAAAAATCATAATCCGATGTGAAGCGGCTCCAATAGGCTGAAAACGACGACAAACGCATGGCTACATATTATATACTTTTATTGGGAATTCTATGTCCACTTGATTACTGTTCAAGAAGAAGGAAAAGTATCAGGATTATTTAAATTTCTCCTCTCTTTTCATTGAATACTGAATTGAAACACTGAAATTGCGGTTTCAATATTAGTGTTTGCTTTTGGTTGCTAAGCGGTCACATTGAGCACTCGTATATACATTTAATCTGAGGCTTGTTTGAGAGCCAACTTTTTCAACGCTAAAACAATTTTCGAGTCTAGCATTCATCCGTGCCTGTTTTCCTCATTTTTAAAATGTGAAACATGAAAATGTTTTGGCGAGCAGTTTGTTCAATTTGGGAATCAATTGTACAATATGTTGTTCCCGTGATCAGATATTCATTGAAAGAAGACTCGTACGTGCTCATCTGTGAGTTAAATTCGGAAATCCCTCCCCAGGTACTGATCCTGGAGAAAGGAAAGGAAGCCTACTCAGTCAGGGTGCACGTATGTGAATTCATGACCTCTTTACGGTGTCCCATAAAAATATTAAGGTGTCATATTTATCAATTTACTTACTTGTCTTCGTATTTGTCTATTATTACGTAGTTAACTATTCTCCTGATATACCCATACGTTTTCTTTTCTCATTGCTGCATTTTCAAGATATAACTTAAAAATTTATTTTAGTCGAACAAGAATGATATCAGAATAAAATATACGCAGCAGAAATGCTCTTAGTACGAGAATTAAACTGAAAATATAGGCAATTAATAAAAGTGAGGATTTGATGAGGGATAAGTTTACGAAGAAATCTCCGCGAAATATCTCCTATGAAGTGTAGTTAAGTTTAGTAGCGGAAATGGTATACCTGGGTGTTAGCGAGGCATGATGGAAATTGCTTTGAGACATTCGTGATTTAGAATTGAAGGAAAATTGATAAGGTGATATAGCGACGATATAGGGAAAAACGAAGGTGTAATGAAATTTGTGTGAGAGCTAGGATACTCCTAGAGAGGACGAGGAAGAGGAAAAGTGGGTACGTAGGGTAAGTCCTTAGCGGTCATAGGATGCCTAAAAATTTAATCGCGGCGAGGACGTTCGGAAAGCGGGGAGAGGGAGGAAGAGAAAATATCATATTATTTTTGGAGTAGGAATTCTAAAGTAATGGGACACAATCATCCTTGTGCATGTTAATTCGCATCAATATTCAGCGTATTGGTATCATACTCCTTTTGAATGGTATAGAATTCAAGATTTATCACTCTCGCATGTAAAATGGTGTCTATGGGTTGAGATTTTGCATATGATTGCATATGCATTATATGAGAATGGCATATGATTGCAAATTATTCATAATAGGAATTTCTCGGGCTGTTATCTGGTAAGGATTCTAGCTTTAAGCTAAAACAATTACCCGAACTTCGTTTGGGAGCCGCAAGAGACTCGGTTGAGATTGATTGCTTGGTTGCTTGAGAAGTGAAGGACAATGTCTTTCAAAGTGACTTAGAGAACATCACTTTAGGACCAATTTAAATATACAGGTCCAGCAAAAACGATGAAATGTGAATTAATGACTCACTTGCAAAGATAAAGATCCTTTACACAAATTTGTATAATAATGGCAGCGAATAACAAAAGAATTCGTTTAATTTTGGATTAGAATTTACTAATATAAAAGATAATTTCGTTAAAATGTTCCTAATGGATCTTGCAACGTTATGCTATTATCTTGTTATGTTATTGCGAGGAACTACTTATTTACAATTTCAATTTATTTTTCCAAAAATGTGTTTTTATGCTTTCGAATCTGCTTTGGTGCTTTCACGCGTCATCCTTCTGCCTTTTCTACTTTTTCTCCATATCTTATGTAATAACTTGGTTCTTGAAATGCGTATTTACCTTGCCATTTCAAATTTTCTATGGAGCAGTAGGTGAGTGACATCAACGGGAAAGTCTCTTCAGTGATTGCCATATACTTTTCATGTAATCTATTTATGTTTCGCGTATTCTATATGACATAGCCTACACTAAAATGGTATCATAAAAATATCCTCAAAAAATACGTGCTATTTGACGTTGGACTGGGTTTCTGCATTAGCGGCTCCAATGTAATACTGCATTAGGATTGGAGAAAATTAATGAGAAAATTAATTACTAAAAATTAGGTTGGAATAAGGTGAACATCTATTTCTGACGAGAGAAATAAGCTGATAAGAAATCGAGAAGAAAAAGGCTTGAAGGATTATGCTTCCTGGTTATTTTAAAAATTTCCAAAAACTATTTATATTCAGAGATTAAATGGAACTTGATGAGCTGTTTACTGTGGATGGGATTGTGAAATTTATTATAATTAAAGAGGAATAAAAAGATTAAGTCATGAAAAAGAGGGGTAGGAAGAGGTGAAGAAGAAGAGATTTGAAGAGTCTCCTCAATTGGGCTGGATAAAAGAGAGGAAATGATAATTTTTATTGTTATGATGAGGTTTACACTACATTTCCATTAGACGGGAAAGAAGAGGTCGTGGACGGGTAAGAATAGGTGCCGATGAGGTTGAGAAGGCATCGGTGAAAAAGCACATATTCAGTTTTAGGCATTAGGCTCTGCGTAGCGGTTGGATATTTAGAGAGTGTAATCAAGAGAGAGTGGGTGAATGGTCGTATCAATGCTACTAAGGGTTCTTTGAAAAAAGTAGTATAACCCAACAAAAAACATTGCAGCACAGACTGAGTGAGTGCTTAATCACAAAGGCTAAATGATTTTTTTTTGAAATGATACCGATAGGGAGATAACAAAGTGGACAATTTTTTCAATGAGTTTTAACGAGGTTTTTTTTTAAAGGATAATTCAGGATGGTTAATTTTTATTCCAGGTAAATATCGCACATTTTTATGCTATCTCCGTATTCATTTAAGCAGAGTTAAGACGTTTCGGGAATTACTCATCACGGTGTAAGAGCAGTTTTATGCCTGTGTAAGGCTCTCTAGCTTGAGTGCAACTCTCCTGATAGAAAAATGGTCTTACTAGGTGATTTCTTATGCTAATGACCTCTGCCTCGATGGGATATACCCATGAGAAGTAAGTATGCTGTTTCACTAATGGCTTCCTTTTCTGCTTCATACTCTCTTCGAACCCTCACTTTTATGTTAGAGCCAGTTAGCCTCACACATTAACTTCCTCCAGAGCAGCGTAATTTTGGTGTATGAGTGAAGGTAATTCTCAGACAATCTTAAGTTTCCGCTTCCCGAATTGAAGGACGCAATACCAGAAGAAGAGGAGAAGACAGGGTTTTTCGTACGTTCGTCAACATACCATCTCTTTGTCGACTTTTCATGACATAATTTGTATAAATAGTCGTACCATGGATGGGGATGGAATATCCATTGCGAAAATATTATAACTAAATTACTTATGAAATTGCTATTGATCGTGAAACATCTTTCTCAAGTTATTTTTATTAACAAACCCTATACCCTATGACTATGAGGTTATTATTTATTATTTCGGCGGGCATAGTTTCGAATATTTTAGTAATTAGTGAAGCACCTTAATTGTAATACTCTGCTGTTTTTCATCGATGGATTAAAATGCGATGTAATCACTCAAAATGTCCGCTGATTTTTATGTTAAGGTACCTAGAAGTGGCTGTCTTCATCAGGCTATAGAATAAAATGCCTAAATTTTGCCGTCTCTATGGTCATTTCGGGTTAATATCCTTGAGGTAAACAAATTAATGTTGTTGTCTCTCATTCTTCCATTGAGAAGTGGTTAGGAACATTACGTATACTTAGAATCATAGCGAAAATGAATTTTCTTTGTCACATTCCTTCATATATTTTTAACGCCCCTGCTTTTTACTTTGTAACCTTAATGACCTCTTTGCGGCCCCTTCCATCACAGTCAGCGATTCGCAATTATTTCATCACAGTATATAAATATATAATTAATTTGGAGCTCTTTCAATATTTTTAATTAATTCGTAGCCAAATAAATTTCATTGTAAAACTTCTTGCATTTGTTATACCAAATAACGCAAATTTGTTATGGGATTATATCAATCTTAGAAGTTACATCAGAAGCGATTTTGCACAGCCGATAAATTTGAAAATATAAGGTTGGCCTCTCCTAAAAAATTAACTAACTGTATCTCTTCCCTTTATTTCCTTTTGAAGGTGCTTGCAGGTGAATTGGCGAGATACAGAGACGTCTGCAGGCAGGTAAAGCGGTTGAATAGGGAAGAGAACATTGAAATGTGTTATACCTTGGCGCAGCGGTGGCCTGCTGCGCAAACATCTCTGCGAATCTCACCAATAAAGCCATCGAGCATTACTCAGCGTCTTGTATCCATTTCCAAAACACGATTCCAGGGAATTTCAATTTCGGCTTATCGAGCGACCTGCCCCTGTCTTTGTCACTACTTCTCCAACCGTTTGCTTTCTCTCGGGAACGCTTATCTCCGCTTTCAACTCCATTTTGGGATTCTCCCGCAATCCAACCTCGTTTTCAGAAACACGCATTGCTTTTTATCTCCCCAAGTTTCCTTCTCCCCCCTTCTGTCCTTTGCATTCCCCGCGACACTTCATACCGCGGTTCTGTTCGTCGACACAACCTATGGAAACAACAGTCGCTTCTTTTTCTTCATCTTCCCTCAACCATTCACGTGCTCTGCTATCTGTTTTCTCTCTCAGCGATATATCACTTATAACATAAAGATAAATATCTTTACTTGCTTTTTAGGTACAACTCCTTCACATACCCTAGCGAAGATTCTAAACTGTAGTAAAATAATTCTTCGCTTGATCTTCGTTGTATCACCTTGTTTCTTGCCGCGTATGCAATGTGACGTTTTCGTAGGTTTACCTATATGATAAGGATATGGAATTAAATGGCATTGATAAAAAATAAAAAAATAATTAATAAAAACTGCTAAGTTAGCAAGGTAAAAGAAATATGTTCGCGCTCTACAAATTTTTCCTTATGTCTGTATGGAGAACCGAGTATTGATGATGAAATGCTTCCCCATATCATTTAGCTCCTTTTTAGTGTAAAAAACTGAACTGTCTGAAAAATATATTTGAGCATCAATATGATGAAAATATATGACATATAGCTATAGAATGGTTCAGGTGCGTGAATTGCATTGGAGTGTATTTTATCAGTCCTACATGCAAATTTTATAATGTCTAATTTTGCCCTTCGTGTCTCCCCTTGGTAATTTATCCTTCGTCGCACACCATTGCATAAATTTCACTTATTTTCTACTCTTCATTTTTTTCAATCAACTTCCTAGGCCAAGTCTACGTCTACATACTTCTCCCTCGATGCCTCTATTGGCCTGTGGTGGGATGGTAGGGCACCAGCCAATTACATGTATCACATGTAGTTACTAAAATTTAAGATGTGAGTTAGGGGGGTGAATTGAATGTGACCTGGCATATACTAAAATCATTCATTGTTTGATGAGCAAAAGATTCCTATGTCTATCCGCTTAGCAAAATATCTCTCTTATTTTATGGTTTCTTTCGGTTATGGAATATTGTGCGGCACTAGCTTAATGTTCTCCCTGTCACACAGAAAGATATCTGTTCTTAATTTCTGAGTCAAAGTCAGCTTAGGGCGTAACTCCTCGGAGGATCTCTAGCGACTCCTAACCTGTAAAAGGCGAGAAACACTTTCCATTTTCATCTGTCTTTCATTATCAACTATTTTAATTTTGAATTTGCTATAACGCGGCTACCTAGCTCTCTTATATTTTTGTGGCCCTTTTTTGAGCCCGCTCCTGCAAAAATTATCATCTATCTCTCTGCGTTTACACACTATCTGCTTAAATCCCATTTCCTTTCCTTCATATTGTTCCTCTTTGCATATTGCTGAACCTTTTCTTCTTTCCTCCCCCATGCGTGAGTGGAATATTTTTTTAAAAATTCTGTTTCCCTCTTATATTTTTGCATACTCTGCTCTCAGAATCTCATATTATATTCAATTCTTCACGGCCTCAGGGTTTCATTTTTTCTTCTTTACGCTTCTTTAGCTCTCTCGCTCGTCTTTTCCTAAACCGGGCGGAAAATGAAGGAAACAACGCGAGCAATCTCCATGTTTACATCTTTAGCGCTGCTAATTCGCTGCGGCTAAAATCTCTCATCTTGGAATAATAACATACACCAAGCTTGTTGGCCAAGTTTCTCATCTCGTTCGTTTTTTCCTAAAAGTGAACCCGAATTCCTCATCCTTCAAACAGACTCAGTGTCTAATTTTGGTTCCTCTTGGAAAGCCAACGCGATATTTTGCATTGATTTGACTTGTCTTTCCTCCTGAAGTTTTCACTAGTGAAAGAATATGCGAGAAATCCTATTTTCCTGAAAGTCCTGGTAGTTAAACACGTTATTCATTGTGTAAATAGCCACACTGATTGTTTAAATGATTATTATAGGTCTTGTTTGTGTTCTTTAGTGCCAAGGACAATCGATTTTTCTTGATTCGTGATATTCCGTTTGCTTTACTGTCATATGTACTAAAGCATTCCTTAAAAACAACATTTCAGTGATATAAATTCGTGATATAATATTATTCAAATTTCATGAGAAATAAATAGATCATGATTTTCATATTTTGAATATGTGTAAATTTTAGTGAAAGAGTGCACTGCATACTCGATATAAAATTCATGGCAGAGATTACTAAAAAATGCTAGTGCCTAAACGTGTGCTAGTCCTTTTAATCCATACATGTCGTACTGAGTTAATTTACGGTACTGGTACGATTTATAGTAATATTGAAATCAAAAACTAATTACCTATACATACATGTTTTGTGTATATGCTGACCCATATTTTTGAGTTTCTTGAGAGGTAGGCGTTCCCGAGAATTTATACTACTTGGCCGAAAAAGATCAACCATCTCTCGTTTCCCAATCCTTTGTCTCATGCACGATGTTAGTATCCTTTTACAATACCTCCTCATTACCCTCAAAATTAGAGGCGTACTGCAGTTCATTGAGGAAGTATAAATTTAAGATACTAACCGCAACGTTTGACACTTCATGAGGCACAAAAAATTAAACCGTGTGGAATAAATTATATGATTCATGTTAGAAGTACAATGGTACAGCTTAAATCAAGAATTAAAGTTAGAAATATCCTACATTTCATTAAAGTAGTTTTTCCTACAGTTTAATTGCTTCTCCTTAAATTGCTATGCTGTAATAAAGAGGAAATTAATGGAGTAACGGATTTTTTCATGTTGAATTCACTGCTTTGATTTTGTCATGTATCACTCTGAATTTATCGGGTCGCATTGAGTTTAGCTACACCCCACTTACGTTTAATAAATAATATATATATATATATATATATATATATATATATATATATATATATATATATATATATATATATATATATACATATATACATATATATATATATATATATATATATATATATATATAATTTTATGTCCACAAAAATCTTTCTTCATGATTAATTAAATTATCATAACCACTCTGCAGTGTTTTTTGCCTGTCTATATCTACGGTTTGTGTATAGTGGCTTCGCCTCAGGTCTTTTTCCTTTTAATTTTTACGACAAAGTAGTTTTTATGAAATTTTTAATTTGTTTTATTTCTCCCCATCTCTTACATTCCACTCCTTTACTAAGTTAGGGACTGGGCATAGTCGCCCTTTCCCGGCCTTTTTCACGCTTCAGTTCCCTCGTTTTACGCCTCCTTACCCGCCGTGAGAAATTAGCCGACAGATAATAATTGGCCTTGGATAATTTTGCGGAAACACGTAGCCCCCTTGGAGAGCCTTATTCACAAAACGAGCAATACAAGCTCTATTCTTAATTTTTCAATTTACATTTTTGGAACCGCAGCTGATGAGTTTTGCAAATACTATTCTTGGTACACTATCAGAAATCGGCGATTAAATTCGTGGAAAATAATAATATGGAAAAATTTCCAGCTCATTTTATTGATTACCGAGGGCTTTACATGATGGCTAAATTTACTTTGAAATATCTTCAATGCATTTGGAGGTGGAAAGTTTACCTGAATAATCCTGTGGATGTTGATCCTAAGGAATATGTTTTATTTTATGTAACAAATCCTTCAAAAGGAAATTATTTCATGAAAATTTAAAAAAAAATCAGTTAGCTTGTAATGACTAATAATGTGATGAACCTTCTTTTTTATTATATAATTTAAAGTGATTTTACAATTTATTCTTCATAAATTCATGAAAATTATCTATTGATCTCGCGTAACATGAATCTCAAGACGGAAGGAAGAAAATAGACAGCGCTTTTACGCTGTTATATATGTCCGAAGTATAAATTGGATCAAATTCAAAGTTAATAGCCGATCTTCTGATTTCTTTTAATCAAGTTTCTTTGTAGCTTAAAATACTATTAGTGAATTGTTAACTTTTGATTTATTTATTAGAGAAGTCTGTATAAAGGTATAAAGATGTAAAAACCTTGCCAAAAACAGTTGGAAAGGGGATCGATTCTTTAAAAATTTCTTTTTCTTTCGACTGAAAAAGTATTTATTCCATCGCCATTGGTGCTGTATAATGCTTTCTCAGATTGTTACGGGTGTTTTCCGTAACCATGGCTCTACCAAATTTGTATCGGATATTATTTGACTTTCACTAGTGAGGTAAGCGCATAGCGTGCGAGAAAGAGCAGGATAATAAAAAAAATTAAAATAGAGGGCATGGTTTGCACAAGGAAGTGCTTCCGTCAAACATAACGCCATGTGATAAATCCAGGAGTGATAGCCTCTTTCCATGAATAAAAACCGGTCAAATATTTGACTTGCCTGTTTGCTGTTTCTCCTACTATCTTTTCCAGTAATATTCCAAAGGACTGCCCATTGCTTGCCAAAATTCCTTCTTCATGTTCTACCGTGAAAAAAATAAATATCCTCTTCGCAAACTTTGTACGTCAACAAGAGGCTCGAAGATAGGCTCATACCAGGTCTCATCCTTCCCTCGTGGTGACTCGCATTACTTATTTTTTATCTTACAGTCTATGCTTACATAATGATACCGGGGTAAAAGAAATGTGTATGCTATGAAGCGGCCAGGGACGCCGACCTACAAAAAATATTGGGGGGGGGGGGCAAACCGGGATCTTTCCCCGGGAAATTTTATAAGTAGTGAGTTTTAAGTTTTTTAATTATTTAAGAATAGTCATATGATCAACATTAGAACCCTGATAACTCGAATCTCGATATCTGGACACTACGGGGAAAATCAACCAGCCTGGCACATTTTTCCTCACACCTTATACGAATTTTTGAGGGGGCTCGGGTCCCCTCAGGCCCCATGGAGTCGGCGCCACTGGAAGTGGCCAAAATGGTGATGAATTGGTTGGGGGATAATGGTTACATGCATGAAGTGGGTAGCGAAAATATCATAAAACGTACATTGTCCTTGAAGTCTATCATATTTTCTGTACATCACATGTAAGCTAACTTAAAGCTATGAACTCCATGGATTGGAAAAATACATATAATCTTGATAAGCCAGCGATGAAAACTGTAACCACCAGTAATGAAATGCATTTGATTTTTTAACTGCTAAGTCAGGTTTTCATTGCACTTTGAAACTACTATTCAGCCTGTGTATGAGTGTAATAGTACGTAAGGTATTTAAATTCATAACAAGCGAAATATATTGGAATTCAAAACGCATTATCTAGGAGAAGCGAGTTAATATCTCCAGCAACTTTACAAACATAATTTATGAGGAGGTATAAAAATATTAATTTTTGAAGGGGAAACGAAATTTAACAGTAACTTTGGCTTTTTACTTCACTATACATTCTAGTGTTAAGCCTAAAATGGTTAATGGTTTTATCCATAGTGTTCCAAAATTTTCATACGCATATCAACAGAATAATGATCTGAATCGAATTTGCAATTTTTTCTCCCAATTTACCAAGCTATGCGTTTTTTTCCCAAATTGTGCATAATTTATGGTTGAGTTTCTAATCTGATGAAGATTTCCGATATTTAGTGAATTATAAAAAGTTCGGATGTACGTGGAATATGTAGCTTAGCCCTTTTTGGGAAATCCTTCCCAAAGCTAAGTTTAAACTCCATTGCTCTCAAATTTCAGCCAAATTTGTGAAAAAATCGTAGACAACATGTTCCTATTTACTAGAAATAGAGCATCATTCTATCCGCATCTAGTGTAGATATTTGACAAAAGCCTATCTTTACGGAATTTTATTGGGAAACTTTACGGAAAATACAGTCAATTGCTTAAAGTCTGAATCACACGATCATTTGTTTCGATCACGCGAGCGATATCTTTCCGCGACTGGAAAAGTGCTCGCTCGAGTGATCATTTTTTTGAATGACACGGTCCCTACCGCCGCCGCTTTTCGCATCATTTCCGATATCACAGCTCGTTGTCATCGGACCTGCATCACGAAAATATATAGCGTGTTAATGTTTACCTATGTCGCAAAAACTTCTCTACTCAAACGGCTTTAATCAAAGTTTCTGATGACATCAGATCTTCTATTGAAAAAAAATTGTTGACCATACTGGTACTGTTCGACTTTAGCAAAGCCTTTGATTGTGTAAACCATAAGTTGCTCCTACAAAAATTGAGAAATCTAAATTTTTCCTGTTCGTCATTAAATTGGTTTAATTCATACCTAACCGGACGACGCCAATCAGTAAAAGACTCCAATGGTAATTTGTCTGAATGGGCATCTATCTCACATGGAGTACCTCAAGGATCAGTTCTTGGGCCATTACTGTTTTCGTTGTACGTGGGAGACCTTTCTGCATGTATCAAAAAATGCAAATACATGATGTACGCTGACGATCTCCAAATATATATACACTGTCGCCCGCACGATTTCTCCGAAACTGTTAAATTAGTAAACGACGAAGTAACTGCTATTGTGTCATGGGCTCAACACAACTGCTTAAAAATAAATAGTAATAAAACCAAATCAATGATAATCGGCCACTCTAGGATAATTTCTAGGCTAAATATTGCCGATATGCCAACGATTGAAGTTCAAGGAATTTCAATACCTTACACAAAAGCGGCTAAAAATTAAGGGGTCATATTTAGCAATACCCTTTCATGGAAAGATCACATTTTATACGTGTCAAATAAAGTTAATGCTGCTCTTCATCAACTAAAACTCCATAAAAACTACTTCCTATCCAGGTAAGAAAGCAGCTTGTCACTACACTAATTTTTCCACACTTCGACTACTGTTGCCTGGTGTTTCACGACCTCACAGCCGAACTTGATATTAAGCTTCGACGCCTCATGAATTCCTCAGTAAGATTCATATACAACTTGAGAAAAGATGAACATATAACCCCTATCTTATAAAACTCTCCTGGATGGACATTAAAACAAGAAGAAAGTTTAAATTGGCCTGCTTCATGTTTTCCCTCTTTAAAAATAACGAACCGCAATATATCATAGATTTCTATCCCAAGAGAACAACTTTACCAAATGTCATTACCAGAGCCGATCCGAATTATCTCCATATATCACATTGTAGGTCCACGACGTTTCAAAAATCATTTACAGTTTCCGCCTCTAAATTATGGAATAGCCTCCCCATAACACTTAAGGAATCTTCATCCCTACAAGTGTTCCGCAATAGACTATACTTGATGTTAGGCAGCTCATCCTGACTGGCTGCTTGCACGTTGCATAGACGTGTTTTGTGTGTTCTCTACTGATGTTTTTGTATACTTTTCCTACGCTTTATTTTGATTGATTTGAAAGTTGCTGTAAATGTTCATTTCTGTCGATTGTTTCAATTTATTTTTCCTTCCATTGTATTAGACTGACCTTAAAATTTTGTTATGTGTTAATTTTTGTTAATTTGTTCAAGTTGTTTTCTGCTGCACTTGTTTGACTTGAATCTTTTGTGCATGTTGGTTTCTGTTGATTGGTACAATTTATTTACTTCTGTTGTGTTTAAATTGTCTTGAAGTTTTTGTATAATCCCATTTTTTGTTAACTGGTAATATTTTATTTGGTTAAATTTATTGCTGAGCTAAAATCTGGCTACATATAAATGTTCTAACGGATGTAAATCCGAGAATAATAAATTATATTATTATTATTATGTCGTTCCCACGATTAACAAACGTTGCGCTGCAATCGCTCCATACGGGCATTCGTTCTGATTGGCTAATATGGTGTTTCAGTGACGCTTTCATAGACGAAAAAAGCGACCAGAAGAGTGATGAAAAAAGCGATGGGAATCTCCATCATTGGAGTGATCGTGGAAAACAATTGAGGGCGACGATCATTCGCAAGTGATCGCTGGACTGTTCACTGGAAAATGAAAAACAAAATGTTTGTGTTATTCAGGCATAAGAGTGAATCTCACGATCATTCTTCTCCAACCCTTTCTAGGGACAGCTACAGCAATCACTCCAATGATAGCGGAAAATATCACCTTTTTACGCAATCGTTTTCCGCGATAGTTCGAGTTATGAAAATGCCCTCCCTTTTTTCATCACTCAGCATTTGGCTTGTGTTAGGTGGGAAGCTATTTTCCCGCTGTTTTTAATAGATGACTCTAGCAGTGATTTCTGATCGATGATGACGTACTGGACACGTCATGAACCAAGCTTAGACAATTGGCAAACAACCCGCTCTACGACAATGGTGAGTTTGTTCTGGCATCATATCCAAATTGTTGCGTGACTAAGTCTGAATTTATGCCAAGTAACCGTCATTTGCGGGAAGTGTTTATTTTCTTCTTTTAATCGAAGAAATCGGTGACTCAAGCGCATATAGCGCTTCAAAATGTTTACGAAGATGCTGCTGAAAGTGAAACAAGTTTTTCGAGTAATTCGTTTCGTCGCTTCAAAGGCGGTCATTTCAATTTTGACGACCGTCCGTGTGAATGAAGACCAAAAATCTTCGAAGACGCTTAATCGGAGGCATTACTCGATGAAGATCAACGTCAAACTTAAGAAGATCTTGCTTGGCATTAGGAGTTGCCCGCCAAGCTGTTTAATGCTGTCGGAAGGAACTTGAGTTCCTTAGGATTCGATATAGTGATTTTACAGCATGAGAACGCTCGGCCTCATGCTGCCCAACCCATTAAAACCTACCTCAAAACACTCAAATGGGAAGTCCTTACCTACTTATTCCCCAGATTTGTTTTGCGCAGTCTGTTCATTACTTTTTTCGTTCGACGGCACGTAGCCCGGCTTATCTGGAGTTGCGCTGATTTGAAGAAATAAAAAAATGGCTTGATTCGTGGATAGCCTCAAAAGAGGCATAATTTTACTCTTACGGTATTCGAGCTCTGCCACAATGATGGGCAAAAGTTGTAGCTAGCGGTGGATAATACATTGAATGGTTCATTTTTCACAATTAAGTTATATTTTCATTTAAAAAAACAGCGAGAAATTAGTTGCGCACCTAATAATTTAATGGCAATTGTAAAAACGGAATGTGACGGAATTAGCGATGGGATTCGGGATGGTGGTAATTACCGTGTGATTCAGAAAATGACGTGTTGAGCGACCACTCTTTTGGTCTCTGAAAGCCTGAAAGAAGGAAAGAGGGACGGAAAAAATATTCTTATCTCTCAGGATTTAGAATCACCCTACTCATCTTCTTGCATTACTCGTGTTTTTATCATTTTTTCCCAACTGCAACTTGGATTTTTCCTTGCTGGGAAAGAGACTCGCGGGCGTGACAATGTTATCTCCGTGACGTTCCTCTCTGCCTATGTGAAGTCAGGATCCGAATCTCCAATGAAAATTGGCTTCTGTTCGGGTGATCGGAGTAAGGAAGTGGTGAAGGGTGGAACGAAATTCGAAGACTGAGTATGAATTCGATGTCGTCGCCCAAAGGAGCTTATGGTGGCAATAACGAGTTTTCCGCTGCCATGAGTCGTATCTCGCGACACTAGTTCGCGCGTGGAAACTTCTTTTTCCTCGCCGAAGGAATGGATGCTGACATCTTCTTTCCTTTCCTCCTCCTTCTTGAAGGGCGATCTCAGCTTTTTCATCCTATTTTAGGACCCGTAGAATATCCGTGGATACGTTCACGTCATCGGTGAGAGGTGAAGCCTCAGATGCCACTGAAGATTGATAAATGTATTCCACAGAAAGATACACCCCACCTATGGAAACGTTCTCAAAAATGAAAAAATGGATTTTCAACGCGCAATAACTCTATAAATGTCATTCAACAAAATGTTTGTTTAAACTTTTATAAGATATTTTTGGTTTCTATCATGCATAGAGGAGCTAAAGATAGGAATTTTTGATTCTGAACAATATTTAGGTTTTAACCCGCCCTCTATATGCCATATGGTTGGGAAAAATAGCTTTTGCAAAAAAGTATTAGATGTTAGCGGGCTCTAAAATAATAACCTCATAGTTGCAGTTGGAACTTTCCTCAACCTATGCAGAGACAAATTATTACTTCAGATGGCCTCAGACTATGTTATCATAAGTACTCGTTTAAGGTAAGTTTATCGTGGAAATATTCTCATGTAAAACCGGGTTAACATTGTAATGATGTTAACTTCCTTGCAAATGAGGTATCTAAGTTTGGAAAAACGACAAGGCGTTCAACATGTAGAATATTGATGTAGTCTTTGGGAAAACGATGTTTGCTTTATTAACTAAGTAGTGCTTCATCAGGTTATGTCCAGATATCGGCGTTGGATCTTATCTACCCTTAATAAGGGAACGCTGAAAATGAAGGATATTATTTGCTATTACTTTTTAAGTTTCCTCGAACAATGAAGCTGGAGTATAATTAATGACTAAATTAGGAAATAATATGAAATATCTTAATTGCTGTGCAATGATTTTCTGTGTATAATTTGTATCAATCGGACGTATTGTGACTAATCTATGTAGTATTAGTTTGGAAGTAGATATGTTGCCTTGTGTGGCATCATATCAACGAAAGATGAGCATTCTCTTGTAGTCCACAGGAGAACAGTACATAAAATTAGGCAAAAAGTCTAGATTTGACATTCAAAGAGGTCG
The DNA here is from genome assembly GCF_921293095.1 of Ischnura elegans. NCBI lineage: Eukaryota > Metazoa > Arthropoda > Insecta > Odonata > Coenagrionidae > Ischnura > Ischnura elegans. Next base: position 94,017,588 of record NC_060249.1, read on the forward strand.
CCTTCTAAAGCCGAAGAATTACAGGCAAATCTGGGTCATACAGAAACATAGGAATTTAATGACCCAGATATTGCCAATAATCTTAATAACCATCATTTTCTTTCTTAAATTTTTACGTTCTTTCTGAAGTTAGAAAAAATTTCATTACTTGTATTGTTCATGATTGTATTCTTCATATTACTAGCATCGTTTCGCAAAAACAGTATTTAAACAAGAGTTCTAATACTACTTGGATTTACAATTGAAACATTTTTAACAGTTTGATTGAAACATAAGATAAATATATATTTTTAAAATTTACATTTTAATTATTGCAGCAAGAGTAAATGAAACCGTATTTCACGCTCATCTAGAAAAAGCTTCTGGAATATGGATATACTACTTAGATTTGCCTTCTTTCCTTGAAAATGTTCATGTAGAAGTGAATAAAATGGCATAGGAAAATTTGTTTATGACGACTCATATTGTCAATTTTCTCGCGGGAAAACTCAGCAGTAGGTTATACGTATGAATTTAAGCATAATTTATGTTAATGCTTTAGGAATTTAATGCTCATCTTTCTCAGATCTATGCATGATATTTCAAGCGAGTATGACAAAGGACATTTTTAAAACAATGTATTTTTAACCTGTATATAATGTATTAATATTATGCATTATTTTAATATGCTCGGTGGTAAAAAATTATTTTTTTGCCCTCGCATACTTGCCAAGTAAAATTTAGATTTTGAAAGATATAAAACTTGCCCAAGTTTCAATAGATGAAGAGAACTTCAATTCGAAAACATGCGACCCGTTTCACCCCCGAAACGTTTTCCGCTGGTCACTAATTCCCACCCCTTCCAACGCTCTGAGATCGTGAAGAAAGTATGCTAAGGTACAGTTTGGCGCCGAAAGGGAATCCTGTGTAGTAAGGTTGCACCGCGAAGTGATTTATATTCGTTTCCACCTGGATGCTCGGAGATAAATCGTGTCTTGGCCCAAAATTTTCTTTTGCCCCATTTAACCTCTTCACGACTTGCTTCATTCTTTTCTTATTTAGTTTGATATAAGATTCAGTTCCCTTTTGTTAAAAAACGATCTAAATAAATAATTTGTTTTTAAAATTTAAATGGAACTTTAAAATACTTATTTTGCGTTATTGTACAAAAATTTATTTTAGTGCAAAAATTTCTGGTAATAAGACCACTTCCTATTACACTAGTAGGTCTAGTTATTCATGGTTTACTGACGAGAGTATTCCGGCTAGTATTAATATTTCACCTGTAATACAGGACGTAGTCCTGTTACCAGAAATTTCTGCTATCAAGACCACAGTAGCCTACATTCTTCATTGAGTACTGACGAGAATATTCCGGCTAGTATAAATATTATACTCTACATGTTTTGAAAAACACAACTTTCTCCAAATTTAAACGGATCGTTGCTTTGACGTCAAGTAAACTGGAAATTACAAAAATACATTTATATATAGTGCAATAAATACTGCATTTATTTGATCGATAATGTGTTCACCGCTTGATGACACGTTTTACATCACTATTCGATCTCAACGTTTTCTTATAAAACTTATATCATATTATTAAATATTAGTATAGGTAAAAATCTAAAATATTTATTCTTTCCAGGAAATGAATCCCAATCTTGATGACGGAAAAATAGTCGATTTTTTAACTATATGGAAACTAATCTAAAAAAATTATCTATGGCCATTGCATCCATTTTGCATTAAAAATGGAAAAATAGGTATTATATCATGATAGACTCAAAATTTTGCTTTCTACCTATACTTCCGAATTTCTACCTTCAAATATTTCACTCTCTCTCTGTTTTCAGTTTTATCTCAAGAATAATGTGTCTGTAGTAACGTATTGCATGGTTACGACCGTGAGGACCTCAACTCCATCTCTTGCGGATACAAAATCCGCTCTATTAGCGTGAATCTGTTGTTATATGGTTCTAGTATTTACTATCAACTTTCTTTGAAATCAGAAATGAAAGTGAAATCTTTCTTTGAAATCTCTACAATGAAAGTGTTAGTTTTCTCAAGAAATTATTAACATCCTTACGTGTAGGCAACTTTTATTGCATTTAGATTCGGCAACACGCAATGCTTTTATGTTAGAAGGGTTGTATCATCTCCAACATTGTCTTGTGGGTTGTGTGAACTGCAACTGAGCGGGCAAATTCTATATGAACTTCTGTTTGCATTTTAGACTCTTTTTAAGATTCAATAAAACCCATAAGTAATCTTTGTGCTATCAATTTCGGCCGCTTAAATTCCTTACATCAAGGCTGCATTGCCAAATTCGCCAAAATTTAAAGGGGCACATTGATTCATTGAGGAAGGGATCTTTGATTTAGCCTATTTTTCTCCATGAAACCGAATAGCTAATTAGCTAATTAAAATTAATGTGTAGGTAACCACAGTCGCAGCGAGTAGGGTTTTGGGGGATAAAATTCCCCCCCCCCCAAAGCTCAGAGAAATTTTTAAGTCAAATCCATTTTACTTAATTGAATTTATATTTTACTTAATATAATTTTAATAATTCTTACACTATTAGCTAATAGTGCAAGAGTTAATAAAAATATCCCTCAGAAACCCGTAAAACTCACCATTTTAACCATTTATCTTAAAATGTTGCTCGGAGAGGGTACCCATCACCTCTCGCTTACCCTGGCGGGTATTCCGTACCCCAAGACCCCCCAGTATTAGTTTGGCCTAAAACCCCCCTAGTCTTATTTCCTAGCTGCACCCCTATCGGGAATAAAACGGAAACCAGCACATAAAGATGAGTTCTGCCAATAAAATGTCAAGGAGAGCAATGATTTTACCTAGTATTACATGGAAAATGCCATTTTTATGTATGAATTCCAAGGCAAACTTAATTTTTTCCATGACAAACTTAACCTTAATTAACATTATTTTATTTTCTGTGAGTTTTATGGAATTTGCAATTATGAGACTACATAATATTCAATGTTGCATTAATTACTCCTATTGCAGGGATAAAAATGGCCTGATTCATGGAGCCAAATATTATAACTTTTTATGGCATAAATCAGAAAAAAATAATATTTGTGGCATGTGCATACACTACATATTTATCATCTTACTTTAATAACTGCAATTAAAAATTACGCTCAAAGTAAATGCAATTATGACTCGTTTGCATACAATATTCCTTTTCATTAATCGTAATAAATAGTCTTGCAGAATGCATGCAGAAAAATGTTTTAATTTAATCGAAAGAAAAACTCGTGCACAGTTTATCCATCTAGAACACTCCTCCTTGATTTGATATAAAGCATGCTGTTTTCGAATATAATAGAACATGTAAAATAAACGTAATAATCAAAATTATGATAATAAAATGACGATAACCTTTGCCTATATAATTATTAATGTTTTAGGGATGTTATTCCTCCCAATTAATTATTTTGTCCTGAGCTACAAAGTTTTACTTGTCCTCATTCATTGGTTGCTACTCAGTAAAATACATTTTGCCTTTTTCTGGAATACCTCTAATTTGGTAGGAAACTTACGAAAGGAAGAAAGGCACAAATAATCCGGAGAATGTTGTAATTGTGTAATAACATAATTCTTACCTGAACAATGTTCTCGTGCCTGAGCTGCCGTAGAAGTACCATCTCCCTCAGAATCTTTACCGAGATCCTCCTGTAGCAGCCAGACAGCGATCCTCCCGCGCTCTGACATTCCCTGAAGTCCAACCCATTCAAGTTCACAGTCTTGATAGCTACGTCCCGACCCCACATTTTGGCCCGGTACACGGCCTTCGTCCAACCGCTGGCCAAGAACTCGAGGTCCGAAGCGGAGTGCACCGCCGAGCACTCTAGTGCCTTGGCGCCGACGAATCTCCCTCCTCCTCGCGGCCTCTTGTGCATACTTCCCCCGCTATCGTTGCTTACACCGGCACCGATGTAGTCCGAGAGGTAAGCGGAGACATTACCGGCCGCGTCGCTTCCGACTCCCGGTGACGCAGCGGGTGACACGTCGGTGAAAATTCCGCTAAAGGCTGATACTAAGTGGTCACTGCTGGTTTTACAGACCCTTCCATATGCGACCTCCTCTCTTGTCGGGTCGAACCCGGGCCAGAAGAGGAAGGTGACGGCCATTCCGAAGAGGCAGCCATAGGATACAACACAGAGACACATCACTGCCGAGTGCGGGCAAACTGCCATTGCAAGTGTGCGCTTGACATCACCGATCTTAGCAAGCTTCTTTAAAGGGGTGTAGTCGGAAAAATAGGTATCTGTGAAAGAAGAATTAGAAGTAGAGACGACGTCCGCTTTTACTGAGGAGTCAAGTTCGACTGTGCCGGCCGCGGAAGCAGTCGTAGCGTCTGTGGGAAGTCTCTCAAGCGAGTGGACTGACGCCTGCGCCCTGAACATCATGGCTTTAAAGGAGATGGATCCCCTTTCATGAGTGCTGGAATTTCAATCACTTCGGGAAACGCCTTGAAATGGAGTGAGAAGCTTTATAAATTACGTTAAGGGTGTACAAACGAGTTTGCAGGATATACCATTTTTCGAGAAGAATTGCTGATGAATTCAAGATGAAAATTTAAAACTAAAATTTTCATCTTGAAAATTTGCGAATATTTACTGTAAAACCATATACACATTTTCCCAACTTGAAAATTTGAAAATTTTTCGTCGGATTATTTTCTGATGAGAAATTCTCATTCGGGAGGTACAGGAAAAGATTAAAAACTATAAATAAAGTAAAAATTGCTGAGGTTTAAAAAAATTACTCACCACGGAAAATGACGAAACACTTCCATTTGAGCAAATTTGATGCGTCCTCATAGTGAATAGGGCAAGAAGGAGTGATCTTTTACCTAGGAAGGGAATCTTTGCAAATATATGTAGAGAACAAGAAAATATCTTGAATCTATCAGCACATAAAAAATTTCATTATTTATTATATCCCAAATATACAATTTTACTTTATTTGCCCTCAGGTACACACATATTAACATATTAATCTTAAAAATTCATTCCTCACTCCTGTCTTTCTTGTATATGTATATCTTTGTGACAGAACAACTTATATTTTGAAAGATATGGATAATGATATGGGATTTAAGTTAAGACAAATGTTTACTTCAGTCAAATTTACTTTTATCCTATTTGAATCATTAAAGTTCAATGGAAACAGAATACATCCATTGAATATCTGAAAATATGAGATTATTATATTATTAATTGGTACATTATTTGCATTATTCGTTTAAAAAATAAAAAATAATGCTTTGCAACTAAAACATGAGATTGAGATACCCTGATTTAGCCCATTTACAAGATATTCGAGCTTTTTCACTGTTAAAATTGAGACAACTATAGATACTACTATTTTGTAGCTTAGAAATTCTTTAATACTAGACGATACTCTTCTCACAATCCTTAAAATCTATGATGAAAGCAACCATATTATAATTGTAGATAGAGCTTAGTTTGTCAGTACCACTAAGTTCCTGCAGTTAAAAAAATCATAGGCGTAAAAATAGGTATTTAGAGGAATTTAAAGAAATTATTTTGAGCCGTGGTCAACCATTCGTTGGTTAAACCATTGGCCTCATTTATCAGAAGACAGGAGAGGGAGAGTAAATAAAGCGGAAACAGAGGTTATTTGAAATTGTTTAGGACCGCTGAGGTTATTTTTTTTATTTTCCCCTTTCAATGAAGTTACGTCGCAGGTTGAATGAATGTTTAGAGGTACATTGTACTGACCGCAGAAAAAATAAATTCACACTGTTTCTCTCCTGCATGCATACCGGATGAACTTCAATCATGGCGCTGCGGTACGTGGAAATATTCCTGCAAACTACTCTCATAGGAGACCATATTTGGAGTCCTTTTTTCATTTGATTCTTTTTCCAATTTCACCCAACTGTCTTTTTCCATTCGAATGCTTTTGCGGTGAATTTGGACGGAACGTTTACAAAACCATCGTGACATGTAACTAACACGGCGGGTGAACCTCAAACATTTTTCTGGTTTCCAAGTTTCGTACCATATTCTCTGAAATTGTGGATTCGTTCGATAATTATTGAAGAATAATGATGTGGTTTTTCCCTCTCTTTTTTGCTATTTTTTTTTGGCTCATATCATGGGGAGAATGATATCAATACATCAAATGAAAAATTGCAATCTATTTCAGTAGTAGAGAAGGATTTAACCCTCGATTTTTTGCAACGGACAGCTATCAATGGTTAGAGAAAAAGAATATAATACATATATTTTAAACGAGATGGCTCCATTAAAAATTCGGAAAATAAATTTTGAGGCGCGAGCTTTACCCTCATTCTGTGTCACAGAAATCAGACATGAAAGTTCAGTAATTTGAAAATGTTTCAAATGAGTTTATGCGATGAACAGTACGTTAGCTACGCATCCATAGGACGTAACATGAAAATCCCGAAAGAAGGTTAGTTTCTTCAGAGATATCGCTAGCCTTACTCAGTACATTAGTGGATGGTATGCAATCATTACAACTTCGTCCATCATTTAGGCCATAAATATCAATCCCCGTGACATTATAAATGCAGAGTATACCTTGTAGATATTATTCCCCTCTTTCAAAAGCTATGAAAAAGTTTCATTTTAAGAGATAAATTTTAGTATATCCTATGTTTACAGAATTTTTTTTCAGTACCTACTTTACCGCAACTATAATTAATTTAGATTGAGTGCATATCTATGAATTTCATTTTTCTCCTTCATTCAGTATTTCCGAATGATTCCAAAAAAATAAAAATGTCACTGGGTCAATTTAAACTGGGTCAAACTAGGTTTATCTCTCTATTGTTACAATGTGAGGCATATTATAAAAGAAAAATATCAGGAACAATAATGCAAAATTAGTTGAAGTAGATGCTTTGGGTGATCAGTTGATTAGCCGCAAATTCTCTAACGTAACTAACTGTGAAGCATCAATACCGTGATGGGTGTTGATCTTGACCAAGAAGTAAAAATAAGTATGCGTTATGATCAGTTGTATAAACGTCTTACTCGAGGTCCCCCATGAGGCATTTTATTGACCAAATGCTCAGTTGGATGCATGGAAATTCAGTAAATATATGCTTTGAAAGCACACGGCGGCTAAAAGGTGGGTAGGTTTATGTGATTTACAATTCTTGTCTATCGATTCTGGGAAGAAGTTCTGGAATCATGGGGGTTTTCTTTGCTTATGATTAAGTGTGAACTATTCCGGGAAATTCAAGGAAAGAGGGATGCTGTTTTTGGGGACGAACGATTCGCAGATTGCTTGAATAAAGAGGAGGGAGGGTCCTATGTTTATGCAATCGTGTCGATTGGGTTAACGTGAAACATGAGAATAATGGGAGTGCTGGTGGTGCGGTAAAATTTTCGGAGCAAATTTTGGGTTGATGGTAATGAAAGGGGAGGTCTCACGGAAGTGGAACCTGGGGCTTAAGTATTGGACCGCAGACGTGAGTATCGAATTCCTAAGGTACATTAAAGAAGAGTGTCTCCTAGCGTATAATGACGTGCATACCTTCCGCATTGTAAATCAGGAGTCTGAAACTATGATTTGGAATATGGAGATGTCTGTTTTCCGCTATAGGCTTTCATTATTTTCGTCCATCTCTGTCACATACATTTTGATATTTTTTCTTTCCGAAATAATATTGTACGAAGTTGGTGAGAAATGTAGTAGGTTTCTTTTAGAGTCCATCTAGGAGAGGGATAGGAGGGAAAACTGGTTAAAACTGGATTGGGCTGGAAATATTTTATTACATATACTCCGTATGGCATCAAAGCTTAGGGGTACGGGATCCATCAGTATGGAGATACATGTAAACCAGGGATGGCAAGTGAAACGAAACGAAAATGTTTCGTTTTGACTCTGAGGGAAACGAAAATACGAGACCTAATTTTAGTTTCGTTCCTGTACGAAATTAAAATCACCAAGGAGTTTAGTTTCAACCGAGGATGAAACTTTACTCCCGGTAACGAAACTAAATTAATCAAAACTCCTCTGCTCATTGTTAAGTTTCGATCCCAGAAATTGGGTGGAGGAGGATGAGGGGAATAGTTTTGAACCATTACGTTTGACATACGTGTAGAGAAGTTAAAATATTAAGCTTAAAAATCGAATGGCCAATTTGCGTAAACCATTCTCCTGTTAGTCTTAAAATTATGAGTGCCCCATGTATCTAATGGCGGTAGGCCGAACCTCCACTTCATTCAACCATACTTTGCACTTGGTATGTGGGTCGAAACTAAACTGTTTGAAGGTTAAGCACGTGGTCCCTCCGGTGCGAAACATTAACTGTGTTTCGTTTCGTCCAAGAGTTTCATTTTAGTTCGGACCCGGAGTAGTTTTGACGCCGATTTCGTTTCGACCCTGAGTTTAGCTCCCCGGATTTAAATCCATTTCATTTCGTTTCTGCATTACCCTCCCGGGAACGAAACTATTGAAATTTTACTGGTTTTGACTATCATTTAGTTTCGATATCCATCCCTGAAAGAGGTATGGTATGGTATATATGGAGGAGGCGATCGACAGCCGAGGTCATTTGCGCCATGAGGGAAGGGTATGGAAGGAAGGGTGTCGGCATTAGCCTGCTCTTAACGTAAGGCGCCAAGGGGAACACGGCTTAACGTCCCATCCGACGGACGGAGTGTTGCGCTTGCAATGTCCTCCACACAACATTCAAGCAGGGATCGGGCAATCTTTGAAAATTCTCTGCCACTGCCGGGATTTGAACCCGAGCCCGCCGGGTGGGAAGCCAACACTCTAGCCACCACACCAACTCGATCCCCTCCCTAAAAGAAAACGCATAGCAGACTTTAGACTCGGCAATTTAAAATTACGCTCAAAGAAAATGCAATTATGACTCGTTCGCAATTGATATTCCTTCTTATTAATCGTAAAATATAGCTTTTCTTTGAGTCTTGAAGAATCCATGCAGAAAAACAATTAATTTAATGTAAAGAAAAAGTATGGTAGGTATATTTTTCTATCTGGAACACTCCTCCTTTAATTGACACAAATCTTGTTGTTGTTGGAATACAGTAGAAAAATTGGAACAAGTAAAATAAACGGTAGAATAAAAATTATAATAATAAAATAAAATAGCCATAATAGACAATAGCCGCTGCCTTTGTAGATACTTTTTTTTACAGCTGCTATTCTTCCCTATTATATATTTTTCACATAGATACAAAGTTCTACTTAGTCTCATTCATTGGCTACTACTGAGTAAAATAGCATAACAGGGATTGAATTATACCAACAGCGAATATGCCGCAGTACTTCTCAGAAATTTGGTAGTGTTTTGACCACAAACAGTTACAAGAACATATGTTGCCAATACGATATAATTACCGTAGACGCTACTTGAGAGTGCTCGAAAATTATGTATGCAGCACAGAAGTCAACGCAGTGGAAGTCCCAGTTGGTCTCCTCTAAATGGTGAAGTGCTTCAGAAATATCTTCGAATCCAGCACAGGCCTGGCAGGCCTTACGGATGATTTAGATCTTAATAGGTGATTTAGATTCTTTATTAATTATAGGTAACACCCCTTTTCGTGGCCGAAAAAAATTTGTAATTTTTCATTTGCTTCCAAACTTGAGAAATTCAGTCTGTTCTCTTAGAAATGATTCCGTTAGTGGATTCCAAAATAAACCGTACCTTCTGAGTCTCTGGGGTTCTTGCATCGGGCAGCATTTTACCAGCATTGGGCGAAACGTAACAACGTAAATAACGTAAAAATGTCTTTCAAAATTGACTCTTCCTTGCAATCGATTTTCAACCGAACTGAAAAACTCGAATTTTCAACAAAGTTCTAAATTTGAACCTAAAGATCGATTAATTGAAGAACTTGACGGTTCTTTTCTCTGAACAGAGTTTGTAAAAAACATATTTATTGTACAAAAAACACTCAAAATAACATATTAGATGCAGGGAAAAATCTCAAAAATCTGCTCTGAATACATGATTAAACTATTAGAAGTAAAAAAGTTACTAATGCACCCGCATTAGAGTTTTGGGATCACCGCTTAGAACCAATCGGATTCACTAATATTTTTAGAAAGATCATATAATCGCAATAATTTCCAATTTTAAGAAAAGTCTTTCACATGGGACGGATTACGTTATCATTGGCCAATAGTGACGCTACTGACATCAAACGAAATGGTTAAGATATCGACGTCGAAAAATCGAGTTTGGAGAAAAACTCGAAGACTTAGTCGACTTCCTCGATCTTTGAAGTTAAAACCTCGACTTTAGATTTTAATCCAATTCGATTTTTATATCATTACAGCTGGCACGCGAGCATTTCTGTCTCTAATTTTGGACAGGGATCGGCTACGTTGTAACGTATACTGCTAAATAAATGTTCTTTATTCAACAAATGAAGGTTTATATGGGATTATCCTTTCTCTTCTCTAAATCCTCTGCTTCCCTCCCGCTTACGTTCCTTGATAATCACTCCGGACTACCACTGCGGAAATCCTCGATCAACTTGTCTTATCCATTCTGTGTCTCTGCACATCACGTGGAACGATATCCATCCCCATCAAGCGCCGTAACTTCCCACAGTCGCTCACTCGTTGACGGAAGAATAGGAGTGGAATGCGGAACTTGGAGTACGGAAGCAATTCCGCAGTGAATCCATTAGTAGGGAGAGAGAGATTGAGGATGGGGAATGGGACATTGGCGCAGCCACGGGGGGTGGGGGGTTTCCGGGTTATAACCCTCCCTTAAACCGTTAAAGATTTTACTTCATCGAATTTGTATACTTTATTTTAATAAATACTCGCACAAAATTACTGTTTCTGAGTCATAAAAATCACGTTTTCAACATAAAGAATTTCAAAATTTTAGGGGGTGGACCCCGGAATCCCTTTTCACAAGGGGTGTTTTCCATACACCCCGGAAGGGCACCGAAATTTCCGGAAAACCTCTTAATTTTAAAATTCTATTTATGCGATTGGAATGAGGTGTTGTCCTCACTTGAAATCATTTGGTTCGCGTCCTTTCTGTCGATTCAAATCCGTCTAGATGACTATGCGGACAGGAAATAAGCTAAGTGATGGTAAAAGCCAAATGGTTGCATCTTGCACCATTCCATTCAGCCTACTTTCCAACCTCAGCCCTGCAATATGTATGAAATCGCACAACATCCCACTGCCCAATAGGTCGTTCTTACTTTCTTCATTACTTTGACTAAGGATGAGGTAAGTCCATAACAAAGTTACCCAACCAGAATGTTGGTTTTGGCATACATGAGGTTATAGCTCTGCCTAGATTAATCCACAATATCCATCAATGTCTAGATTAACACTAAAATGAAATATCCTCCTGTCCAATTAATTTTCCTCGCTACCTTACTTACCTCTAATTCGGATAAATTACTGAAGTCACATATGGATTCAATAATAAGGTTGAATATGAATGGGTGAAGTTAGAGCCTCACCCTCGACGAAGCCAGTGTCACATATTCTGAATGATGGAGCAGTTACTCTCAATGAGCTACCTCGTTTTTCGATCTTTTTTGTTTTTAATTAGGTATCCCAAGGGTTGATCAGAGATTTGAACCTATGAATCTTCCATCAGTAGCCTATTCCTCTGCCCACTTAGTCACCATTTCTCTATGAAGACATTAGCTCGACTAAATACCGATTCACTGTTGGCCGGCCAAACAGCATTTTTTGCCTTTCCTTGGCATAAAACGCATTTTTAATAAATAAATTAGGTTCCTTTGGGTGATGACGAATGCATTGTATTGGGTCCTGCATTGATATTTTGAGTTTACTTGCAAGGTTTTGGCAAAAGATTCGATGATCGACACTTTTATGAGCTTTTGTATCAATATACCCATTGGTACATCAGCACTTAGATCGTAAGAAATTCGCTGTAGTTATTTTATTGATAAGAGGTTATCCGAGATTCCTCTTACCAGGTGTCTTATGTGTTCATTCATTTTTTTATTTTATGGAAATTTACTATAGTATAAAACGTAAGGTAGATGTTTCCACAACTTTCATAGCTCTCACAAGTTAAGAAACGCTATGTTTGCATTAAAATACTGCTTATATTTTTACTATATAGATTGAGATTTAGACTATATAGATTGACCTATTTTTTGTAAAAAATAGTACATTCTATTAGAAAAGGGTAATGTAGCCGATCAGTTTCTCCCCGTGGATATTATTGATTACGAACAGACATCTTCATCGTTGGTTATCGAGTCTATAAGTGGAGGATATACGATGCAGGAGGATAGTTTGAATGTACAGGAAAGGTTTTATAAACTGTAATTAAATCGGCCAAAAGAACGGAAGCCATGAGTGACTGCTGGAGTTTTAATTAATTCAATTTAGATGACAAAGTAAGAAATAGAGAGTGGAAGGTGTTTAATCAGCCCCTTAATTTAGGATGCAATTTCGTGGTCGAAGACTTCCATGCACTCGTTAATCATGAGTATGCTTCTTTAACCGGTATCTGAATATAGTAGTTGTCCCAAGTTCATCCGCGTTTATCCACTCCGTACGAAATGTAACGTCAAATTGTCATGCCAGCCATAGCGGGAACTATTTAAATGTATAGTATCTTCTTGGTGATTTCTTTCAAAGCGTCTTATGTGGTGCCATAATTGTCTATCAAAGGTGAAAAACGAACGTCAGTTCATTGATCGCACCAATCAAAGAAAGGATTACATAAGATACGTACACAAATAAATATCTTAGTAGCCCAATTACGAACAGCTACCCAGTTACCGACAACAAAGAAAGTTAGGAAATAATATCCAAATGTAGTATAATGATTTAATTTTAATAAAGATTCAAATTAATTATAAATTACAGATTATAGACTACAGAAAAGATAAATTGAGAGAAAAATCAGTTAAAGTCATTAAAGCTAGAGGCAAAATATATTATAAGGTTAACAAAAACATTATGTACCATTATTTTTCAAATAGATCTTAAGAGTATTCAATTTACAAACATGAAGTTGCAGATCAATAGAATTTGGCTCTATTATCATCCATAAGATAGGACGATATGCTAAGCATCATTTTTTAAAGAATTCTAAGTGATATAAATCAGTTTTACGACTGTTAAAAGTTCGTGTTCTAACTTATACTGATCGGAGAAGCTTAGAGCATGGAATTAACTTGTTGAGGAGTTTGTAAAAAAATAATATCTGCACGTGTTCTCCTTGACGAAAAATTTGACTGCCCATGACTGATGGAGAGAGTATTATAAGAATAATTGTAAGCATCGATGCCAAGTTTCTCCGCACACATGTGAATGAATACCTCATACGAATAGGTACCTTCATACGGTGACGAGATAATGCATGCAAAATCAAGAATTGAAAGTACTAATGAATCTAATAGTGCTTTCAATGCACGCATGTCATAAAAATCTCTGGCAAATCTCCTTACATCATGTTTGTCCTCTTACTTATCATGTCAATTGCGGTAAATTACTTACTTGAAAAAGTGGAAGGTAGATCCTTCCACAATTTTTATATCGATCATAAGTTAAGAAATGTTGTGCATATACTTAGAATACTGTCGATCAGTATGATCACAACGCAGCTTAGTAACTAAAAATGAAAACTTTATATGCATAAATTATTTTTGGAAAACTGTTATTTTTACAAACGATACAAAAAGAACGCAAGCGTGGAAAATATGGTATTCAGTCATAAGTATTGGTGTTGAAAACTGCCCTTTAAGAGCAGAGAAGGAAGTTTAGAGGGATGAATAACAGCTGCCTTTATTTATGAGAGAAATTTTGGCTATGAATCTTCCATTTATCGCGTCCAATCCCTGCTCCGCGTATTTTCTGAGGAAAAAGGAGGATACTGCCTTTTGGTAATCCTCAAAGCTGCTCTTAGTATCGCGGGACCCGGAAAAACCGATATCGCAAGCCCCTGAGCGCCTGAATGAGTGGCTTTTATTACCTCTTGCATCCTTCTTCTTTCTTCATAACTTACATTTATGTGGCTTGATCACTTTCGGAAAGCGTAAGAAAGAACATGGAGAGAGATACTCTATCGATTTTTTCTAAGAAACGTCATTGGGCAATCCAGCTTAATACTTAATATTTATTTCCTAGAAAATTATTACATAGTTAATTTTTTTGTTACTAAAGCATGCTTCCTTGGGATGCTTCAATAGATGTTTTTCTTCTTAAAGATTCCCTCGATAAACTAGCATTTTAATTCAGTTTTGTTAATATTCTTTCACTGAATTCCTATGTAATGACTGATTAAAAGATAGCAGTTCTTCTATTTATTAGTTACGGTGGAAAAATGGTGAGTTTAGCTGAAATTCAAAATAACTAATATTTCGCACATTTTGCAAAACCGAGTCGGAACCAACAACTTCATCTAATCAATCTTTTAAATAACGAAATGGACTCTCTGGACGGCTTGGTGTAACGTACCTTTTACATAGAAGATTATCTCTTATCAACTAGCATTTATTCACTTCCTCGTGTTTTGCTGTACTCGTATAAGGCCAAAAATAATTAACAATCAGAATTCCTTCATTTGTCATGAAGTGAATGACATTTTTGATAATAAATGTGTAGTAATACTTGTATAGAATGAGAAAAAAATAAGTGAATCTCTCTCGCTTGTTGCTGAATAAATCCAGTTTCAGTAAGTAAAATCCTTATATCAATTTTTTCCACATTTATTATATTTAAGGATTATTTTTATATTACACTAAAGAATATTTGCTCATGCTACCTAAAGAAGATTACGATCATTTTTTTTGGGCTAGAAAATTGTCAGCATAGGATGAAAGCGAATCTGATGATGCCGAAATAGGTTAAACATCTTATTTTGTTTCTCCCGATGAGATCATCTGAGGCTACTTCTAGTGCAAGAGGCCAATTCTTATGCATACTTCTATATGATATTTACCTTTTTCTTCAGCAAAAATAAAGAGGGTGCGTTTTTACGTCGATTTTCCCGGCCAACCCTTATAATTTCTACTTTTTAAGATCTAATAGAAAATTCAATTAGCAGTACCGGCTGCAGTGAGAGTCACAAGAGGGTTTCACATCTAATGGCGTGGACAAGAATTTTATCACGATATTTTCAAATATATTTCATATCCTTTCTCCTTTTCTGGAACTAAATGCAGCATTCCACTGATATTATAATTATTCAAACAGCAAAATCTATATTTTAATAAATAAAGTGATGTGGAATCCACTATTTCCGATGAAAAAAGTAATTTGTTTGTATGGAGTCTGTGCTAGAGGTATTCTCCAATTAGATTGCTAATTGTTTTTTTACGAAGGAAAATATTTGTTTGCAAAGTATTGGTTCGCTATTAGAGTGAAAGAAAGTTTTGCTTACTGTTGGCCGTGGTCCCTAATCTGATGCATCTAATATTCGCTTTACTATTGCCTGTTATTTTATTTTCCCTCATATACTTCTTTGGATTATTACTATGATACTAATATGAATACAGGTTTAATCAGGCTAATAATGTGTATTTGGATTCAGGTACTATCGCGCAAAGGGTTTCGATGGATCCAAAGCTAAGCCGCTGTAAAATCTATTTTTGAGGGGGGGGGGATGAGAATGAGAATTTCAGATATAATGGAAGGCAATGTGTCATATTGGGAGTTAAAGTTTATGAGGGAAACTCAATTTGGGTGTGGGAGACAGGGTGGTTAGAAAATTGCTCCATATAGTTTTACCTTAACCGATATAATAATTGAATTATATTTAATAATTGTTAAAATCCGAGATTTAAAAATATTGGATAAACTCGTCCAATTTGCCTTCGGGACCTCTCCCCACGAGCAATTCGTTCCCTCTGCATTATTTTGCGCGTGGATGGATGCATGAGTATACATGGATGGGTGTGTTAACACGCGGAGGGCAGAGGAAATAAACGCCAAGGTTGATTGCGAACGCCAACAGAATGTATGGTAGGTACGCAGCTCAATTTACCAGCGCACGGCATTCCGATGGGCGCGCAGACGGATAGGCCACTGTGCTCAACAAACATCTGTGCGGATCACTGACACGAGGAATTGAGTTAACCTGACTGTGAACGCAGATTCGACAGCCGTGGTTGTGACAGGTTAATGTGGAGTGAGTGCTGGATACCTGCCGCGGCGTTTGGGAAATACCTGAGGTGTATTGCTGGATTTCCGAGTGGGTGAAGATGGAATGCACCCATTTAGCATGTGTGCGGATGGAGCCGCGAAATATTAACGTCATGCGAGAAAGATAGGCTGCTAACCACATCTAGGTTGATGGGCAGAGGGCGATGTTTATACAAGCCAACAGTACGCGGTGTTCCTAGTGTTGTTTGCGATTTGCCGTTATAAAGCATGTATACACGTGGCTGGGGTTAACTTTCACTGAGTAAAAAAATGAGAAACTGTGGAATAGTAACGCAAATGCTTTGGATCCAATATATTTTTCATCGCTGACTCTTGGGATTAGTTGGGCAAAACTCACCACACAATATTTGCTTGGTTACGTAGTTCTTAATTCATGATGGCCCGTGTATCATTGTATTCTAAAAATCTGGTAGAAGGGAATGGGAGTTGAACTTGAATATTTTAATCCAATAAAATAGTTATAGCTGCTAAAATACTAAGAAGCCACTTTTCATTTTATTTTAAAACTTCAGTAGATCCTTTTTTACCTTCGCATTGCGTAAATGTGTGTCAATATCTTTAATATGTGTTTGTCAATTCAAATAATCAATTCAATTTGACTGAGAGAGGCCATCATCGATGAAGTTTTAGGTGCTAAAGAATTGATTGCTACAAGTGCAAGTTAATTTGTACGAAGTTCTTCACCCTACTGCGAAATTGATGTAAGAGAAAGCATCAAAATTCTTTTAACAAATTTAAGTGATATCTTAATTTTTTATAACTTGAATATTATTTAAACTATACATTTATAATACACAATCATATCTATTGATGGCTTCGTAATTTTGGTAGCCAATGGAAGTTAGAGGCTTTTGGTTCGTAGAATATATCGATAAAGGTGAACCTGGTGTAGATTATGCCTACCATCTTCTAAATCAGTCTTTTTTAAAGATGGGCTCTTCGCGTGAAAAATTTGGTGTGATTTTGAAATTTTCAGTGTAAGTAGATCAGACCCTGTTCAATATTTGCCAGCGACTAAAATATAGAATAAATACAGCTGAAGGAAAACTACAAAGTAAAATTTCATTTCCAAGTTTGTGATACTAGCTATTGATGGACATGGTCTGTATTAACAGCTCTGAAATGTTTAAGATGTGAGCACAAGTTTAAATCGAGAAATTTGTCTTCAGAAAAGACCAACCGAGAGGGGGGTATTTGTCCTTCTAACACTTCTTTGCCATTATATGTATGTTACTCTATTTAGCTCTCAGCTTCAAGTGACGAAGATTGCCGAAAACACTGACTCTTTCCGGAGGAGTAACTCTGAACTTGCATTGTCATGAAGGCCAACCCTTGAATATTTTGTGGGTCTAGCCAAGAGGCATGACAGATGGAGCCTTCCCAGCGGGCCTCACGGGCGAGGGTATGAAGAAGGTGATCTGAAATTCTGCTCCTGAACCCCAGTGGACTTGTATATCAGGATGTGGAACGGATGGAATGGATACATATGCAATTTTTTTGGGGAAATCGAAACGGCATTGCAAGGGTGGGACGAAATAACCTTTTCTGCGTTTCTCTACCTGTATCCAACTAGTTAATGCTAGACTTGGCTCGCAATGCATGATAAACTGCCTCAGGTGATCATAATGTAGGACAGATCCACGTTTGAACATAGAAAGCTGTAATTTGTTGAATGAAATTCTTTAAATGTACGCATAAATTGCCCAGGAAATACGCACTTGTATTGTATATAATGCGCAGGGTGGAAATTATTTTATCCTAATATTGCATCGAACGTAAACTTGGTGGTAATAATGGATGAATTGTTCATTCTTTACAAATTTATGCATTGTTAATATGGGGAAAATATTTCTTTACGTGCCTAAAATCATTTCAATGTGTGCGGAATACACTTTATGGTTCATAAATGTAATAGAAAATGGAGAGATGTAGATGCCGTGCCCATCCAATTTTACATTGGTGTAATTCAAGTTATGCATTAGACTAATACTTCACATCCCAAAAAGATTTTCCTTTATACTCAATTTGAAATTTACTTGTGACACGTTGTCCTCATCCGGATTTGAATCTGTGATCTAACCTTTATCTACGGGGATCGAGTTGGTGTGATAGCTAGAGTGTTGGCTTCCCACCCCGTGAGCTCGGGTTCAAATCCCGGGGGTGGCTGAGAATTTTCAGAGACTTTCCAATCCCTTTGTGAAAGTTGTGTGCAATAAATTTCAAGCGCAACACTGTCCATCGGTTGGGACATTAAGCCGTGGTCACCTATGCACCTTTCGTTAAGTACAGCCTAATGCCGACGCCGAGTTTCTCTCCACCCTCTCTTACCAATCCTTCCCCCAGGGCGCAAGTGACATCAGCAGTCGGTTGCATCCTCCAAGCACCATACCATACCTACATCCACTGAATTACAGGTTCTAATTTTCACTAAGTCTATAAGAAATTTAATACCCCAGCATCACTAACAGTAATCACATTTAACACCGCACTGTATTCTTGGAACCCTTGTCATAATCAGAGCTATAATGGACCGTTAAGAAGAATGAAAAAAAAAACAAGGAGAAGGGAAGGAGGAAGAGTAATAAACATTGAGAGTCGCGGGAGAAGGTCAATGGTTGTCTCTCAAGTGGTTGTTTTCGTTTTTTGATCATCCATACCTTTCCAGAATTCGCGCATTCCTAATGGTATAGTGCGTTAGTCACCATAAAAGAGGGATTATTTCAAAATTGACTTGATGCTGTGATCCAATTGAATCGAAACGGGCATTATTTTTTGACTGCATTAAAAATGACATGCGTGCGAATTATATTTTACAACCATTAATTACATGCAGGGAAAAGGAGTACGACTTGTGTGGTTATTGACTCGTCCATTTTTATTTTAATGAGACTTTTTTAGAGAACCATCATCAAAATATAATAAAAATAATACATAATAATTCAAAAATTAATTTGTCGCAGCTATCCAATAATTTTCCCCAGGGATTGCAATCGAAACTAAACGAAGGTAAAAACCATTAAAATTTCAATAGTTTCGTTCCCGGGAGCGAAATGTAGAACCGAAATGAAATGGATTCAAACCCGGGGAGCTAAACTCAGGCTCAAAACGAAATCCAAGTCAAAACTACTCCGGGTCCGAACTAAAATAAAACTCTTGGACGAAACGAAACACAGTTAATGTTTCGCACCGGAGGGATCACGTGATTCACCTTCGAGCAGTTTATTTTCGACCCACATACCAAGTACAATGTTTGGTTGAATGAAGTAGAGGTTCGGCCCACCGCCATTAGATACATGGGGCACTCATAATTTTAAGACTGACAGGAGAATGGTTAACGCAAATTGGCAATTCGATTTTTAAGCTCAATGTTTTAACTTCTCAACACGTATGTCAAGCGTAATGGTTCGAAACTATTCCCCCTCCTCCACCAAATTTCTGGGATCGAAACTTTACTATGAGCAGCGGAGTTTCGATTAATTTAGTTTCGTTCCCGGGAGTAAAGTTTCGTCCCTGGTCGAAACTAAACTCCTTGGTAATATTAATTTCGTACGGGAACGAAACTAAACCTAGCCTCATATTTTTGTTTCCCAATGGGTCGTAACGAAACGTTTTTGTTTCGTTTCACTTGCCATCCCTGATTTCCCACAAACTAATCTTTTAACACTCACATAAATCATCTGTTTTTCACCCATCTTTGCCTGTTCCAAGTATCGAATTCGAGGCCTCACTCTGCCGTTCTTACCTTTCACTCTTTAATTCAACTATTTTCTTCATCACACCATCTTGTCTCATGATTTAGTCGGTATTTATCTTCAAGTTTTAAAGAAAACTCCTCCTCGAATATGAATTATGTCACATTACTAGGCTTTTTCATCCTTCAACCTCTTCAGTCCTAGAGTATAATACATAATATATATAAACTTGATTGTTTCTGGCTTTACTTTGTGAAAATCCATTCTTAATAATAAAACGTTATTGTACTTTTCCACACGATTTAATTAATACGACCGGTTTCGTCGCAGAGGCGACATCATCAGGTACAGAATCCGTTATAATAACAGTTATTTTGTTCTTGTTTATAATACATATGCTTTTTTTATCATTTCCTTATCTCAGGGTCTCTAAGTACTGAGCGCTGCTTGTATCGTATTCTGTGCTTCAACTTACTAAACTGTTTTCAATCTCTCCTTTGAATTTCAGGTGTAGTTAATGACGAAATATAATAGTTTTGTTTTTTAATTCAATTTCTCAGGAAAAATTAGTCAAACAAATTTTATTCGGATTTTCACGTCTGAAGAGGTTCAATCCATAAGGGGTCCTCTTATTTATCTCAACAAAGAAAAAAGTATGGTACCTGAAATTATTTAGCACAGCAAGAATTTTTGCATTACAACTTCATTAAAAGTAAATTAATCCCTCTGAATAGCAAGGAATATACTGGAAAACAAAGCTTTAGATGCGTGGTTTGTTTTTCGACCAACTGCAAATGCTCTCAATGATTTTAAAATACCTTATAGCGTAAATTTAAGGTACATTTTTAGAGGTAACCCAACAATTTTCTTAGCTTCCTGCACAAGATATTCTCTCAATCTTGATAGTTGAAATACTGAAGTGCTAAGTCACTTTGAGATTTCTTGACGCAGTTTCTGACGAAGGTGAAATATTCTCCGTGAAACATAAGTTACTATAGATTAAGCACTGTTATTTATTTAAGCTTTTGTAAATTAGTGGGAAACCACAGGTGTCTCGCGAGCAAGAGGATGGCGCCCTTATGCCTCAATGTTAGGATTTCACGCATCTTAGGGCTGAGGGCTGGAGGTTGAATTTCCCACGTCCTCACCATGGAAACCTCCATTGCTCCTTAGTGCATCTGCGTATACAATGTGAATGGCGGGGGATTTTGCAGCCAGCTGGGCTTGAAGAAAAAGGCACTACTCAAAGCTGATTATCATGGTGACTGAGCTACTCACTGCTTCCTCTCTGTCGAGAGGAATGCCGTGTTTTTACTCCGTTAGTAACCCGAGAGCAGCTGGGTCGCAATCTCGCTCTTGTTTTTGCCTCAGTCTGCTTCTGAGTGGCACGTTATGTAATTTCATTCCTCCTGTGGTTGATCTATTTTCTTTAAATTTTTAACCCTTAATCTGCTTCCATCGTCTATAAGCGATCATCTTAGCAGACTGCTCCCATCGTCAATTGACGATTTTCATTTATTTATGTATTTTGAAATTATTTTCGCGTAATTGTAATACATGTCCTAAAGTTCATCATTTAAAGTAAAATCAGCAGAAAATTAGTCAATTAAAAATTTTTGTAACATTTTTTCCTTAAGTAAAAAGTTATAATTAATAAAATTATGCAAAAATGAAAACAAATAACATTTTTTTTCGCCTGTGGGGATCTCTATTTCATCTTATTTGCGCAGTTAAAGGGTTAAACGAAAAAACAGCATTTTAGTTTTGGGAGAAACCATTATTATTTATTATTTTTGTGCTCTACCAGTTTAAGATGGGTTTACTTTTGTGAGTTATACCCTCCCATTTTGGGCTTCCCTTTTCCACTAAAAATTTCTTAACTCATAGTTGAACATAACGCAAAAACTTTACCTTTGATATTCTATAACCTCATCCCTGGGCAGTGAAGTTTTCCGATATCGCAGTACTCTTATTTAATAATGCTAAATTATACTCTACCTAGGTAAGTTTAATGCTGTAGCTCTTAGTCTCTGCTAAAACGTTGAGTTTATATAAAGAAACACCTGGCTTTTTACGTTTCTCATTACGGGTTTTGTACTGATAAGCGAAATTTATTATATTTAATTACCTTAATTTTTACTCAACATGTTTTAGAACATATGCTTAATTTTTTAAGGAATATTAAGAATAATTTTGAAAGTGCTCAAACCGGTTGGAAAAATAAAATGAATTTATGTGGTTAAAAATGTGGGCCAATATATAGTACAATTATTAATTAATTCATAATCGACCATTTTGCACCCCCTTTTACGTTTTTTTAATTTTAATGAATAAGCATGCATCGGAAATGACGTTTCAACACTTCGTTCCTTCTTTTTAATACTTTCAGGTTGGACTGAGCTACCAATTGTTATCCCTTGGTATGAGTAACACAATGAAAACTATTTACTCCACGGGGTAATCGTTGAAATTTATCGTCAACCATTTAATGACATGTATTCATTATATAATCATGAAAAGTCGCTTTGAAATAAAATTCCGAAAATTGCGATAGTGAGATTGCAATTAACTGCCTTGTTATAGCTTTCTAATGCCTGTAATTTGCCTGGATGTTTGAAAATTCTCATGCAACCGTTACTTTATATCGTAGCAAAGAGCAATTTTTTTTAGCCAAGGCCATCGCGATATTATTTCTATTGTTACGCGTTAAGAAGAATACCTTTGATTCTCATCCAAGAGTTGATGCAGATAAAGTTAGCTTTTTAGATCATTAAGCTAAAAATTTCGCGGTCCAATATGTCAAGCGGTATTCCATTCCATCCAAACTGTGACATGGGTGCACCAAAAAGATCTTTTTTAGATTGCTCGCATAGTGAGATCAACAATACCGACATGTATGCTCGTCGCTGAGCAGCGCATAAGTGCTACCGAGCGTTTAAAGAGCAAGTTATCGCTTTTTTACCAGTACATGTTAAAAATATGGCTGTTTTGCGGGAACAAGGGTCCTCAGTGTTTACGTATTAAGAGAAAACAAAACATTGGCGTGAGACCTATTTGGCTTGGGGGCCTCGAAGCCCTGTTTTGAGGGTAGTTAACGCCCTTGTCGTCGAGAATGGAAGTCCCAACGGTAAAAGTAAAATCTCCCGATGGGCGTGGGGCGCATGCTAACTTGATTGGAGTGCGTGCGAAGCTGGTGGAATACGAAGGAAGAAAGGTCACGGACTGGAAGTGCGTCCTTATTTACGACAACTCTTCGTCCTACCGTTTTCCCTTCGGTCCCTTTTCGGTGCCCTGAGGGCTTTTTCACACGCCCCTTCATTTGAGGAAGGGTTGCTAATTAGTTACTTGACGGAACTTCATGGTGATGGCCGTCACCAACGACTTTTTTTAGTCTCCTCTCGGCTCCGGTTTGCTCTCCTTTGAAGGTAGAGATTTCAAGGAAATTGTGATGATACTTTTTTATGGTGCCTTGGTGCCTGACAATCGTTTTAAAAACTGGCTGTATACCCTGGTGACAAGATCAGAGAGTAATTATGGAGACACCTTGAAATTACGACCCTCCGTAAACATCAGTCTTGAGTAAAATATCATAAAATTTTCCACCGATAAAATCTTCTCAGATTTTATTTTGATTTTATTTTATTCTCAAACCACCGAATACCGCTCGAATAGGCCATTTTACATCCGGGTGTTCGGCAAATTTAACAATTGCACGTGTAAGAACAACCATGCCCTGCATATGGGAAACCTACCCAGAAGGGACTCAAATCTGCGACCTCTTCTTTGGCAAGCAAGGCCTTTACCCCGCCAGCAGTGAGGTCGGCATCCAGTAAGGCTATTTAGTGTCCTAAACGCCCTAACCCGGTGCTAAACCCGAGTGGGTTTTATCATTAATCTTGAATGTCACTAAGAAAAGTATGAAAGTCAAGGTGTTTGCCCCCATTTCTATCATGAAGATAATTTTTTCAAATTATTTCTAAGCTCGACCATCATTTAATAATTTTATTTATAGGATTCATACATGTCTTCATGCCCAATGCCATCGTAAGCTGCCTTCATCAGTCTGTTGAATGAAATGGAAATACAGAAAATAGATGGAGGTGGGAAGATAGATCGTTTTGTCTATTTTAGAATTAATCATCTTAAACATTCATTGGGTCCTCAACCGTGAGTTATAGCTGATTTTTATTGCATCACTTCTTACTTTGCATCGGTTGCCTGTCACAGAGACATTAATATTCAGTTGTTTTTAGGTATGATTTCATCGCGTACTAATTAAAATAATCATTTATGAGTAAGTTTTTCACCAAATAGAGATGATTAAAATCTTATAAGTTTCTTTGATTATTAACATACTGAGACCTTTTTGTTATTTGAGGTGGAAATAGGTCGGTCATTAAGCGCATACGAATTACCATGTAGTCCTGGTATTACCTGGAAAATTGAATACGAATTCGTTTGTTACTGCTATTACGAGTGGAAGTTTTGTAAAAGTCGCGCTCTATTTTCAATTTATTATTCCCATGGAAACAGCGCTACGCTTATGACGAACCAATTCTGACAAATTCTTCCAAGTTATTTATTCGTATGCTGTTACATCATCTGCGACACTAAATAAATTTTAGGTATGATCGCCTTCTAAGTGCTTCGGCCGTAATCAACTATTGTATGATGTTTTTTGCATTATTTTCAAAGTCTATTGAAATAAATATGATATCTTTTCCATTATGCTCACGTTCTTTCTATCTAATCTTGAATGTTTACCTGTGAAAATGAAGGCCCAGTCTGTCCAAACTATGTAGATGATACTCGCTTATCTCGGTTGCGTTGATTACGTTATCGCTTCTCCATCATTATATATGACGAATTCCCAAGCCTACACGTACTTGGATGATTACCTCATCCCTGAATGACGTATGGACTCAACCGTGAGAATAACGTTGATAATTGGGGTTTGCTCTTTTAATTAGGCCTCGGCAAGGAAGAAAACATAGTCAACCATTATTTTACCATGAATATCAAGCCGGATAATTTAATTTACTGGTAATTGAGCTAGTAAATCGCGTGAAAATCGAAATAAATTCTCAATGCAAGTGTTTATGCATAGTCAATGTGCCTCCTGTTATTATCTTGGAACAGTTTCATATCACTCATAAATTTTCAAGAAGATCTGCTACGTAAGAGGTTAATTTTCAGCGAGAAGTGTGACAGATGGGCGGTAGTGGATACGGATCATTAGCTGCGACAGTAATAATTCATACGTCATTAATCGCTATTGGCTTGACAGATGGGTGATCATCTAGTTGGA
This sequence comes from Ischnura elegans, assembly GCF_921293095.1. Taxonomy (NCBI): domain Eukaryota; kingdom Metazoa; phylum Arthropoda; class Insecta; order Odonata; family Coenagrionidae; genus Ischnura; species Ischnura elegans. Next base: position 94,042,749 of record NC_060249.1, read on the forward strand.
GAGACAGTAAATGTCGGCTGAATTCCAGGTGGCTAAAAGAAAACCAATTTATTAAGAAATATTTTATGATTACAGAAATATTTAATTATTTAAATAGTTTAATATTTTCATTACAGAAATATAATTGAGGTACAAAAATAAATTATACGCGCAATTTAGTTGAAATATATGTACCTTGACTCGCTTTCTTACAATATACGCAGTTTTTACAATATTTGTTTGCCGTTTGTTTATTAAGGATGTTTTTTCCTGTTATATCTAACCTACTTAAATTGAATCCTAGGAATACTAATCAGTTCTTAGCTTTCAGGCTTTTTTGACTGTTAAAATATGTGGAATAATTGCTACCACAATGACTTTGGTGCCATTAAAAAGCTACTCCGCGATGTTCAAATTCCTCATTACCATCGATTTTTTAATCCCCAAAATGCCCCCAAGAAGTAGAGGTATAGAGGTACTTGGTAACTCTGTGACAGATAGAAATATTTAGTGTTTGGACAATATATCCAAGGGTTTCAGACGATTTTAGAGGGGGTCGAATATATGAATTTTTTTAAATAGTAACTCGTCTCGTTCAACCAAAACATTTGTATGAATTTGTGAGACAATTCATTGGCATTCACACAAGCAAACAAGAGAGTGTTATAATTTATGAATTTTTTGAAAGTATCAAGTGACACACCTCATTAAATATATGACTTTTAAAGGCACACTATGGGAAAAACCATACCGTAAATGAGTTGAGAAATGTGATAAATTCAGCCAATGCACAAATGTGAATGTAAGAATGGATAAATGACTCGTGTGATTACCCCGAATTTGAAATGAAATAGGGAATCACTTTCTATACTACAGATTCAGTGGTCGGAAGTAAATTTTATAGCATGCAGTCGTTGACTCAGTTGTTCCGCGATTAATATTTCTTTGAAATTCATTTGTCGGATGGTAGGTAACTGTTGGTTTTAAGTTATACATAATCAGCATGTTTTATTTTGAAAATAAATCCACCTAATAATCCTAAATGAATTTTAATTTCATTTTTCAGCCACATTAATTTTTCAGGTTTTGGTCAAACATGGCCAATTCTAAAGTTAGTTTGGCTGTTAAGGGCCTTCGGAAACCATTTTCATCATAATTCAAAGGATTACTGTCCTATGAGATTCATAAATGTGACCTTCTATCCTTTCACACGAAACCAATACATCAACGTCTTCAATTGGCTTACAAAAGAAAATTTCCTAGAATTTATGTGATTCCATATTGCATCCGAAGAATCGCACTATAAATCATCAGACCACAATAACCACCCTTTAGAATCGTTTCGAGTTGATACCCCCGTATGTGTGAGTACTTCTAAATCCCACCCTGTCGTTTCATCTTCGTTTTGATGCATTGGCCTATTCCGCCCATAACCGTGTCCTTTTTTTTTTTTCAAAAGCTCATCAAATTTTCCTCACTCATTTATATCCTTTTTCTTGCTGTTTTGTGATATTTTCTCGGGTGTGTTCCGTGTACTTATTCGGTTTGTTTCTCAACGTTTCATGGCCGTTGTTGGTCACTTTTTCCATGTGTGGCTGATTTTAGAGCTGGTTTCAGGATGCTACTATGGAATTATGCAAAAATAAAATGAAAACTCCTTCATCTTACTCCCCTTTTGATCTCCTTACCTCCATGATCTTCCCTCCACAACGCCGCATATAAATATACCACAGGTCTTTCGCTATTTCCATTTTCTTCAGATGGAATCCAATGCCGGATGAGTTGTATATTTGTAAATCTTTGGTAAGGTTTAAAAGAAAGATTTTCAATGCGAAAAATACAACATGATAAAATGAAAATTGAAATTGAAATTTGTATTCTCTGTATCGTTATAAACTCATTAATTCTACTATGTACTGTCCTTGTTCTATCGTTTTATGATATTATCATTATATTGCTGCTACCATTATCATTCACTCTTCCTATTGTTGTTCACTCTACTTATCCATTCAATCTATTTGTGCACATAAATCAGATTTTTAGTTGCTTTTAATTTTGTTTCTTCTATTATGTCTTATCCATTTGTTGTTTATGTGAAGGTATTATTTTTGGTTGCGCATCTATCAGCGTCAAAAGGACTCAGGAGTCCACGATAAGAATTTTTGATTATTATTATAATGAAACCTTAGATATACCCTCCACGGGAAAACTCCTTATTCTCTGGTGACCAGTAACGCCACAAAACGTCGGTCAAAAAATTCAATAAGTACACGGGGAACACCTGAAAAAATATCACAAACAGCTATAATGACCCGCGGGAGCTTAAAGGAATAAATCCTTTTTCTTGTTATTGTTACTTGTCTCTGGGTGAATATCTAGGAGGTAGAGCGCTGCGGGGATCGGGTTGGTGTGGTAGTTAGTGTTTTGGCTTTCTACCCTGTGGGCTTGGGTTCGAATCCCAGCGGCGGCAATCCCCGTGGTGGAGATTGCTGCTTGAATGTCGCATTTAGGTCATTAAACGCGCAACATTCTGCCCGTCGGATGGGACGTTAAGCCGTGATCCCCTTGACGCCTTTTGTTAAGAGCTGGCTAATGCCGACGACCTCTTTTTTCCACTCATTCTTAAATACCCTTCCATCATGGCGCAAATAAACTCATCTGTCGGTCGCCTCCCCCAAATACGTAGTATACCACACCATAGAGCGCTTGACCGAAGGGTACCAGTTCCTAATGCCAACTGAAGACTTCGGACACTCCTAAAACAAATCCTCGACATTCGAGTTGCCCAAGAGAAAAGGAACTACTTACTTCTCACATTACCTTTCATGTGTGAAATTCAACGCCTTTGGCTTAGTCTGAGCTGAGTTCTACTCTCACCTATGTACAACGAATTGATCGATGGGTCTTTCTCTTTTATAGTAAGATCCTCCAAAATCGTTGGCACATTAACGGCTGGTCCAGGTTTCGCTAGAATCCCACGTCTTCCTTGGTTTTATTATTGATCTTGAGGTAAGCGTGTTCCTACCTTCCCGCTCCCATCCTTTTCCTCCTCCCCTTGAGAGTTCGATGGACAAGGCCCATGAGGCTAGGTGCATTGCTCAAAGGTTTCTCGCGAAAGCATTCATTCTCACCTATGTATACCAACCTTCAAGTTACATTGCTGAGTGAGCGAAAACTCTCATTCTTTGCATATGTTGTACGAGGGTTGCGCAGAAAGTAATGTACCATATTTATATTCGACATTTATTTATTGCACAAAATGAGAATAACACACATGAAAGAATGATATTTAAGCTATACACCCTATTTTTCCACGTAATTTGCTTCGTTTAATGTGACCGTCATCCAGCGTATGCCCTGTTGGAACCAATACTTGTTCTGACCACGGAGCAATTTCTTCACTGTGTGAATCACCTCCTCGTCGTCTTCAAAATGTCTTCCACCAATGCCATCCTTTAATGGGCCAAACAAAAGGAAGTCTGAGGGAGCCAGATCAGGGCTGTAGAGTGGATGTCTGTCCAACCCCGTTTTGCCGTATGTTCAGCAGTCCTCAAAGTGGTGTGGGGCCAAGCATTATCTTGTTGAATCAAAACATCTCCTGGGCTTGCAAAGCGCCGAGGTCGCTGGAAGCATCGATTTCCTTTGCTAACTAATAGATACCAAGTCGTATTGCGTCTTTATTCGTAAATGGCAACATCAGCTCGCTGCAACATGTTAGGTGTGACAGCCGTGGATAGTCTCCCTGACCGCTGCAAACCTTAGAGCAACACTAAACCGCCTTCTGATGTAGGTACTTGTCATCGGATCCCAGGGACTAACTGTACTCCCGTTGACATCAGATGCTCCATATACTTTGCAAAAACTTTTTTGAATATTTTCCTCAGTTTCTTTCTCTGCAGTGAAAACTTCAATTACGGCACGCTGCTTCTTACGTGCGTCACTTACAGAGGCCATTTGAAATATTCCTGAAACTATGCTATGCATCGGAAGAGCCAAAATTTTTGCATGCGCATTCATGGAACTTGAGATATTTCAAAGGTAATGCTTCGAATTCCCACCATAGTTGTCGGCCGAGAAAAAAAGTTGTGGTGCATTCTGGGTGACCCTCGTAGAGCTACCTTTCAGATTCCGTAATCTTGCACATTTCATTGTTTTCGTTCCATTTTCGCGAGTTATTAATCAGGGCCAATGAGTTGGGGAAAGAGTTTATTCAAGTGTTATCTCATTTCCGGGGTCAACGGGATAGGACTGAGGTCAATCCTATGCTAACACGTTTGGTTATTTTTTGCGTAGCGATTGCAAAATCTAGATCAAAATATGGCGTGGAGAATATTTAGGGCAGTCAAAATGATGTGGATTATCGGAAGCTCACCAGAAATAATGCCTTTTCTGGGTCTACTAAATGTGTGCTCAATGAGCCGTTATCTCTCAGCCCACAATTTGAATATTGCAAGCTCTCATTGTGGAGGGTCAAGCTGTTCCCAATTGCCATCAAACGCATTCTGAGCTATGTTAATTGGCAATGAGTCTGAATGCCCATTCAAATTTTATTCGTTCTATTTCATCGGAACGGGGTCAAATATCATCCACAGTTTCAATGGTTCAACTGGTGGTCAGAGGACTGCGTTCAAAATTTGCACTAATTAAGTCGTCAATAATTATAATTGAGCATCTCCTAGCACAGAAATCAATGTTTTTTTTAGCAGAAGAGATGTCTCTTACATTTTTTTCTGCCCGGTTAAATTTACCGTGAATACACGAGTGATGTTAAAAATAATATCAGGTAAAAATCTTTCATGGAAATGATAATAAATGTTATGCAGAATTGAGAAAATGAAAATCGCTCTTTTTGGAATAGGTATGATTTCTGATTTGAAGTAAAAATGAATTTTGGTGAATAATTATGGTTAGGTAATTCCTATTGATACCATAGGAAAGAAACAGTTTATAACTGAACAATGAATGTTCCTTGGAATTCGGGTATGACGCAAGCGAAATTTGCATGGCATGGTGAATTGTATACTTTGATGCTTTCATATTTCTCATCGCCATAGAGTTATGTCTCTTTTTTCATACTGCAAATTTCTTGAGCTGAGATGAATGTAATTACCGCTTGTGATTCATTATCTTTCTGTAGCGCGGAAAAGGTCCATCACTTTTTCAAAGATGAGTCGTTTATTTTTGTAACCCTATAAACTTAGTTTCTTAGAAGTCATTATTCTTAATGTTCCTCTACTACTGCTTGTGTATTACCGGTAAATTTGCTTCCGTGATAAAAAAATAGAATGAAAGAAAATGGAGCTTCTCTTTAACCCTGAGGCCAAAACAAATAGCCATTTTCACTGGAAAATATTGGATTAAGTAGTTCAATTCAAAACCTTCCTAAATAATTAGCTTTACCTTGTTGGATGTAACATAAATATTTTATGATGCACTCAGAACATCAATAAATGACAGCATCTTCCGCCTTAAGGCCCAAGCTCTCAATTGCACACCCTCCGAAAGAACGAGTTGTCTTAAAATGAAAGTATTTAATATGGTTCCTAAATGTAAACGTTTTCTCATTATTATATAGCAGTCATATGAACGATAGAATATTCATTGAATTCATATTTCACGAACAAGATTCTTCCGTGGATGGGTGATGATAATTATTAATTTAATTAGGAAATAGTTAGAAAACCGAGAATTTCACTGCCGTCATGTCAACTACTGAGCCTACAGAGTCTTGAATTATAATAATCCTCTTTTTTTATTTGTTACAGTTATTATTCCAACAACCCTGAATGTCTTTAGAACTCCTTCACAGGCCTAAATTAGGATGAAGTGATATTCTGTGGTTTAGGAGTAGTATTGCAGCTAAGAAAGCCTTAAAAACACATAATTTTATTTCTTAAGCCTCTGATCAATACTCCTTTATACCGCTAAGTCTATTTTTCATTGTTTCTGCAACACATACGAAACACATATTAAATCTTCATTTCCACATAATTAATTTCCAATAGTATTTGCACTAAATGAGCCACAATATATTTTCAACCCTTGCTCAAAAGTGAAATCTGACACACTGGTGTCCCAGTAAAATTGATGCCTGATAAATTCCCCCCTCAAAAGTTAAGTAATTTCTGATAGGCACGAATATTACTTGCAACGTGTTCATTGAAAGTGGGGGATTTCAGGTCCTCTCGGTCTATAACTTTGGTAGAATTTTCCTACGTCTCACATCGGGTCTTAGACTGTTTGGTTACAAAACTTTTATAAAATATTTAGGCCTGAGAAAAAATGAGGAGATACTTTACTCGTATTTGGGATATGTTACCTCGACCCTAAGCATGTTAAAAAATTATTTTAACCGAACGTTGGCCAATATGGAGACTCTGACCTGGCATAACACCCGATTAAAATTTACCCATGCTCTGGGTCGGAATTATAAATACTGAAAAAGCGATATTTTTGCCGATAGACGTAGATTTTGTTGGACAGAAGGGTAGCAAGTGATCGGCATGCAGCCCTCGCATTTCCTCGTCTTATCTTTGGCAACCACCGCGCGGTGCAGCCAATGGCTCCATTCCGGTAGTTTGCAGCGAAGACGTGCCCTGGGAAGTCATTGCCCACTCTCCGAGGGCGCAGACGGTGGAAGAGGCAGAGAATGTTCCCGACGAGGGATATGAGTGGAACATCTCCGTATGTGGCTGTCGGTGAATGAGTCATTCTCCTTCACGTTGAATACCTTCACGGGAGTTATCCGTTTTTGGTTACTTAAAATGTCTCACCGAAATTTAGATGACTCTTCTCTCTCTGAGTGTTCATGGTTTAAATAATATCTCTCCATATTTTATTATTTTGAATAACTCTCTCTTACTTAAACTTCATTCAAAAAAATTTATTTCAATTTGAAAATGTCTTCTCTTTCACCAAAACAGTGAATTCCATCATTAAACTTGGAATTTTTACATAAACCAGATGACGAATTGGTGCAAAAAACACCAATCCTCATACCGCAATCTAGAAATGCTTATGAAATAATAATGAAATATGCTTACAATTATAAAATTTTGCACAAAAATGACTACAAAAATTCACTAAAAGTAAAATTGAAACATAAGGTAATAGTATTAAAAATATTCACAATTGTATCATCATTGTCACAAGAGACAAAATGAATCATTTACATATTTACTTACAACTTTTTACACATATGCACATGCTAGTTTCACAATTAAAAATTTATGCAGAGAAATAGCTAACATTAAAACAAAACACAAGGAGTAAAAAAAAGCGACAGATATTGTGATAGTTTAAAATATATTACAATTTTACATGCATTGTCATAAGAATAAAATGCAGAAAAAAGCTAAAAAATAGCCAAAATTAAAAAAAACGCAAAATTGAATAAACAAATATTAAGGTGATGATAAGGTAATGATAATAATAATATTAATAATTATCCAATATAATAATATTAATATAATAATAATGTAATAATATTAATAGCAATATAATAATAATTTCACTTATTTTCGTTAGCACCAGGCCCATGAGAAAATAACCGAACAACTCTTTGCACTGCAAGAATTGATACATTCATAGGAGGAAAAAAAGATAAATAAAAATTGAAACAAATTCACCTTTTGCATCAAGAAAATTCGTCAAAAAATATTTTAAACAAGAGCGAAAAGATCAAACTGTGATGTAACAGACTAACTAAAAAAAATCAAGGTGGCAATTCATGCTTAACTAACAATTTTTTCAAATGTTTATCAATAAAAAAGTAAATTCAGCTAAACATCTAGGACTTCAAGTGATAAAAAACACTGTAGATGAGCAACGACGTTTTTTTGGCAAAAATATACACGTCAGGGTATCCGTAGCCAATTTTTTTTTTACCGCGTTTCATTATACTCGCTTTCTTGTTTGTCCTTCCGGGAAAAATCTTGCAACTCAAATCTCGACCACTTACTGATTAAATAGAGCGCTGAAATTGCCAGGGTAGCTCAGAACTGGATGAAAATGCAATGTTCTTACACTTTTACAACGGATGGAATAGTACCTCGAGTAATATTCTGAAGTAAAAGTTAAATATTGAGTTCTAAAAATGGCCACTTTAATCCAATGGAGGCGCTGAAATCACAGGAGGTGAAATAAAGTATCTGTTTCTAAAGCGCATACTTGTGCCTGTATATTTTTTCTATTATTTATCTTCAACAAGAGCCTGTGTTTTACCGTTCCTTTTATGACTTGCTCTAAAAATTGGACATTGCTGCGGGGAATTTTCGACTTGGCGCATAACTTCTGCCGTCTCCATGTTCCAATCAATAATCAAATAAACAAATGTTTGCTACAAAACCGTTCCAAATTGAAGGTATAAGTTTACAAATTGAATTAAGAGATTTAAAAAGAAGAGAAATTGAGAAACTGAATATTGATACAGTGGGATAAGGCATCAATTTCATGACATCAGACAAGGTTGGTTGGCAATATGAACAGTTTAATTAGAATCCATTACGAAACTCTTGACGGCTCTTCATGAAACTGTTATATTAGTTCTTGAGATCTCTTGCCGATTGAAAATAATGAGATTGAAATGAGTGAGAATGTGAATCCAGAAATAAATAGGTAAAATAGTTGAAGTGCAAAAGAAGCAGTAATGTGAAAGAAAGTAAAGAGAAAGTGAGGACAGCAAAATTATACAGTGAGTAAAGACATCAATTTCAGGACATCAGAACAAGGCAGGTTGGCAAGAAATTAGACATTTTTTATCATATTAGCGCTTTCAGACTATTATGTCTTCCAAAAGATAACATTCGATTTCGCTGGGAGAAAAATCTGATACATATTGAAAAGCTGTTATTGATTTTATAATCTCACATGCCCACCACGTTTTCCGTTTTTATTATCTGAAATGTTCTTCTAAAACTTATTTTACTATCTCCTCAACCATAATTGAAATTTGCAATAATTTAAGGTTCCGTAAGCAGTTTTCTTCTTAAAAAAACGTGGTTTTTATAAAAATGTAATTTTTATCCTTCAATATTATTATTTATGTAGTTTTGAATATTTTCCATGGATAAACCTCGGCCAAAATCTCTTCCTCAGACTCTACCTACCCCTACTCTCGCCTCCATGGCTTCTCTTGCAATACAAAGGCTCACTCGTCTCTTCTACCTTTCGAAAAACCCTTTTGGGATCTTCCTTTCTTCTATTCATCTCATGCCCCTTCGCTTATGGCCGTATTATTGGGCTGTATCACGTAACCGCCATCGATATACTCCTTGTTGGATAATAGTATATTTTGTATTCGCCTGACCCCTCTGTTTTCCACCGGGTTGGCTTGGGTAAAAGAGGGGTTGTTCTGTGTGAGACTGGGATATGAATGGATTGAGCGGGTGGAAAGGATAGCGGTTATATTTGCATCTCAGAGTCACGTGCTGGACCATGGCGTCGAAACTTTACGCACGCACGCCTAAACCCATGAAAACCATCAAAGCTGCCTCGAATCACGGTCTCCTGCCTTTACTCGATGTAGTACTCAACCAAGGAACGCAAAAAGTGTTTTCTTTCTTCTTTTTTATCTTCCTAAGAGATGTATTTCTTTCAAAAAACACTCTCTCGTCATTCAAAAGGGATGCTTGCTTGAGCAAAAAAAACCTCTCCCGTATTTTTTTTTCTTCCTTGAGCTACTGAACTGAGATAAATTCAGAGTTAGAGATTTATTTGTTGAGAATTAGGTTTTCATACTTCTTTTAAGTTCCCTTTATAACTGATTTCCAATTTTTCAGTAAACTTAGTGCCATAGCTTGAAGAGATTGTACAAAATTGTGCAAAATTCACAATGGATAAGTATTTTTTTTTTTCAAAAATAATTAATTCTAAGGGAGATATCACAATCCTTCGATCCTCATGTTATACATTTCATGGGCTCCTTTTTTTAAGAATATTTTTGCTGATTGTAAGTCCTCGTATCTTGCTAAGAAAGGGAAATCATCACCGAAATTTAGCATACAGTTTCTTTAGCGATTACGTTGGCTAATCTCTGTTACTGTATATTTCTTTCTTATTTGTATTTTTTTAACTTATCGCCTGAAAAGGGGTGAAAGTCGCATAAAATCCACGTGAGGTAGCTCCTCCGGACTGGGAATCGAACCAAGACCTTTGAATTGACAGTGAGGAATCCCTTACTTGATTTCTCATTGATTTCACCGAGTTTGGTGGTACTAGTTGATTTGACTTTGCGGTCCGTATAAAAATCGTCGTTCACAGGGCTCGTTGAAAAGTGCTTGTGACAAGATAAATATTTTCACATTTTCGAAGTTTTGCGAATGAGCTCAAATCTGCGCGTTAGCGTGGTAAATGAATGCAACCCAAACTGTCAACAGTGCCTCGATAGACGCGAAGAGTATGAGGAGTTCCCTCTGGCAGGGATGGCAATTGAAACGAAACAAAAAGTCAAAACCAGTAAAATTTCAATAGTTTCGTTCCCGGGAGCTAAATCTAGAAACGAAACGAAATGGATTTAAACCCGGGGTGCTAAACTCGAAACGAAATCGGAGTCAAAACTACTTCGGGTTGAAATTGAACTAAAACTCTGGGACGAAACGAAACGCAGATAGTGTTTTGCACCACAGGTACTACGTGCTTCACCGTCGAACAGTTTAGTTTCGACCCATACACCGAGTAGGAATTATGGTTGAATGAAGTGAACGTTCGGCCAAAAGGCATTAGATGCATGGGGCAATGGGACACTCATAATTTTACCACTAACAGGAAAACGGTGAACGCAAACTGGCATTTCGATTTTTAAGCTCAATGTTTTAACCTCTCTACACGTATGTCAGACGTAATCGGGTCGACACTATTCCCTCCTACACACCTCCACTCAACTTCTGGGATCGAAACTTTACTATGAGCAGCGGAGTTTCGATTAATTCAGCTTCTTTCCTAGGAATAAAGTTTCGTCCCGGGTTGAAACTAAACTCCTCGGCGATTTAAATTTCGTGCGGGAGCGAAACTAACCTAGTCCTCTAATTTTCGTTTCCTTCCTAGTGGAAATATTTTCGTTTCGTTTCACTTGCCAACCCTGTATGAAACTGGCAATCAGACGGAGCAAGTTAAGAAAAACCGTGCGAAAAAGAGAGCAAAGCACGTGGTTGTTCCCAGCCGATCCTGTCTTTCTTCTAAAAAAAAATACTCGCACAGGGACTAAAAGGGTGCATGCATGCGTCGCTCTGCGATTTGGATCTGTGGGATGGGATGCGAGGCGCATGGCGGGGGGTGCTGCCGTTAAATCTCCTTCCACAGCGCTCCCTCCGAAGCTCTTCCGCCCTGATCCTCGGCTCCATGGCAACAGCCCCTCGAATCCATCCCCCGTGCCACAGCCACGCCTTTCCCATCCGCATTTTGCCGCACCCATTTCTGCTTTCGCGTGCCTCATCCACATTTGGCAAGTAATCATACATGCCCGTACGAACCAGAATCCATCACTATAGCTGGCTCTACATAACGGAGGAACTATCCATATGAGTATGGAACTATTGTGTAGCTGAAGGTTCGTGTCTTAAATTTAACGTTATAGATTCCGATTGTAGTTTTTTGTCATTTCTCGTCATGTATTGCTTTGTTAAAGCTTTGATTTTACCTATGAAGTTTGAAAGGATGTACTCTAAAATGTTATCACGATTTGCTTGAATCTCAAATATGGATTCTTTAAATTGAGGAAAAAGGAGCTAAAATTGTCTCAGTTAAAATAAAGACAAATCTGGGAAAGGATCTCATCTTGTCCCCGGAAATTTTTAAGATGATACCTTCTGAGTTTCTGAGGAGCAGTAGGTCTCGGGAGAAGACTAAGTCGAGCGTCAGTGATGTGTCGTCTTAGCGCTGATCTTCAATAAGTCACAAGTCGTTAAACATATGTGAAACCGAATCCTATTCTAAATTCGCCATGGCCTCTCCAAACCGATGAGTCTCTGAGTTATTTTTATTTATGTTTCAATCTCGTTTCATAATAAGGATAGATGTATAAATTCCTATCACAGACAAATTTGAAATAAATATTTATTTACTAATATTTTACCATATGGTTCACATACCTTGAGATTTTACGACAATATTTTTATACACTACGATTATGCAAAGAAATAATTCTCATCAAAATACTTAATTATCTTTCATTATTTCCTATTGATATAATATTCATAAACATATATTATTTTTAAACAACTGAATACATATTTAATGAATAAACTTGACGACGCACACTCATCTTGCTTGCAATTCTGACATCCATCTTGTTTTACGAATGCAAAACAAAACGCATTTGGCAGAATCGTGTACTACAAGGTACAAAGAAGTGCAGCGGTTGGTTTAAACGGCAATAATTCACACTTGAATGGTTATAAAAATAAAAACGTGGAGGTCTAAGTGTGTATACTTTGGATCTGAAGAGGATAAGTAATAAGAAAGATGGTCAACGTTCATATTTGTAACTCACGACGAACGCCTAGCCTATAAGAGCGCGTGTCCAGCACAATTTTAAAGTCACTTCCAAAGATAGGAAACAGATTTATGTAACGGCAATGATTACCCTGAGGGAGAATTAATGCTACTGCAAATGACTTACTTTTTTACCAATTGACAATTTATGCTTGCTGCGTGATGTAATTAGTTAAGAAATTCCTGCAAGTTGCACATACTAGGAAAAACTTTGGTTTAGAATTCTTTATGCTCAGCGTATGATATAATTAAGCATTGATATTCTGTGCATTACGTATAAAAGTTTGAATAGACGAGTTAAGAGGACGCCTTAGCGCTGCAAAACCGGATATATTTTGTAATTTTTTTCGCGACGCATTAAATGCTTAAAGCCTAATTTATTATCTTATAATGTTTAGGTCATATGTACTGGGCCCTTCTCAACTCTCTATGGTAATTTGGATTTAAAAATTCAGTATCTGAGAAACTACTGAGGTTAAATTATCAAATTTAAGATTGACTACACTTTACTCTATGTGGTTAGGAATTTTCATAATCATAGCGTAAATTTCAAATAGATATTAACGTCGCGCAAAAGAGCGGTTGAGAGCGAATCGTACGTCATCTTAAAAAAGCCATAAAATCATATAGCATTGCGTATTATGGTCCCTCTCCAGCAGGCTACCTATCCATTCAAAACGGAAAAAAATGTCCTCCGCCATTACTGTACATTGCAAACCGCGTACTAAAATTCCACATCTTTTCCATACCCTTTTAATTCTCGAGTATATGCACCTCTTCCCTTACACCCTTCTATAAACCTCCACTCAAGAGGATGTGATACGTTAAAACCAACCACTCAATTTCATCCCCACGTCGCCACCATACCTCTTCTGAAAGGATTACCTCCGTCTCTTTTGGAAGTCATTCTTCGCCCTCTCCTCCTCGTTTGTTATCCTATTTGCTTTGAAACCTCTTTTTATCCGCACTTCTTGCTCCCCTACTTCATGCGGAGAACTCCAACGTCACTCCTTCACCCTCCCACAAAAATCCCTCGCATCTTCAGTGGCCTCATCCTCGCTAATTCTAAAGCGTTTCCATCTCCACTGTGAGGGTGTGGCGGAGGAGAGGATCTACCGTTTTATCGCCACATTTGAATAGGCCATGCATAAATTACTTTCTTGTTCAAAATCAGGGTGGCAGCACAAGTCAGGCATATTAACCTCTTCGGACCTGAAGGGGTATTTTCCGCAGAAAATTTGTGTTTTACTCATTTTTCTACTGAAACAGAAGTGAAAAATATCAATCCGCTTAAAAATTTGGTATTGTTGTGACAGTGACCCCTTGCATCACCTATGATGCGTAAAAATAATGCCGTATTTACAATAAAAGGGCGTTTTGCATAAAAGAAAAAAAATGCTTACATACATAGAACTGATGTTATACAAGATCATGTCATTGAAATCAAGGAAAATAGTATCAATAAATAGTACTGGCCTTTCTTGATGCCACTTATTGTAGAATAACGCCAAAACTGGAATATTTCGTCTAAGACCACGCTCGAGATTCAAGATAGATATGGAAAATAGATGAAGTAGCTCAAGCGCAGAATATATAGAGCACGATATAAACGAGGCTCAGCAGGTAGAGACACTCTTACGATTAGATCAGAAAATGATCAATAAAACCAGATGCATTATATCATAGATGAGGGAATGAGAAGCCAAGGGGTACAAGTGATTTTTTTTCCACAACAGAGTTAGCTAAAGTCAATTTTTAGAAGAAATACAAAAAAATTGGTTGCCCAGGGATAAGAGTGAGTCTCTGTTCTGTGCTGACATCGAGTGGAAAATCTCTCGTTTGGTATCTATACCTAATGTCTGTACCTAACTGTGTATAGAAAAAAGAATTCACTTCTACCCCTTGGCTTCAAACCCACTCGTATGATACACTGGTACTGAAGAGATTAAAAGGCTGAATGGGAGCGGTGGAGGCAGAAAAATATAACTTTCTGTGTCAAATGTTGACTCTATGTGATTGATCGATGCATTATTTCCTCTCATCAACTTTCTAGTCAACTCATAGATAACTTATTCCCTCATCTACATGAACATACTACCCCTCACGTCGCCTCAATAGGCGTGTGGTGGGGGGGGGGGGGGGGGGTTTGGACACCATCGTACACTTATAAAATGGAAATGGTCTTACAGAAATTACGCCAAGCATTTATTAAAGTCCTTTATCGTGTTGGGGAAAAACTGATTCCTATATCTCTCCGTACGGAAAAATATCTCTTTCAATATATCGTTTCTGTCAGACGTAAAAATAGCGGGGTTCCAATATGATATTATACGTGTCACTCTCATAGGTATCCATTCTTAATTTCTCAAGCAGCCTGAGAAAAGAGCGTAGACGTGTCTTCCAGCCTAACTCCTTTAGCATCTGCGTAACGCTTTCCGTAGGCTTGTAGCAGCTTTTGACGAATCGGGCACCTTTCCTTTATATTTTACTTTGTAATTTTCCTTTTAAATTGCTGATCGCAATGAATCATTTTATCGCTCTACATCACTCTTATAAGAATTGGAACCAAACTTACAATGACCTTAAAATTAGCAGCGGAAGATTGACTGAAAATAGAAAGAAAATCACGCTTGGCGATTTAGTCGTAGTAAAACGCTTAATTGAATTAGTAGAATATTTTTCATTGTTTTTAAAAATATTCTTTATTTTGCGTTAAGCGATTATATTGAGATAGTTCTTTCAAAACTCAACCATACGATCATTGTCTTGTAACGCTAATTCATTTTATTTTCTTCTCCCTGTTTGCAAAAAAATGCTTTATGCTTGTAAGTCGTTTGCAAGAAGTTAAAATGAATCACATGGCATCGATGAATTGTGATGATATATTGTATTTAATGTGAATGAGTAAGAATGGTGCAGCTTAAGTTTAGCATATAAATCAATGTTATATATAAGTATCAAGTGAAAACTGTCATCGGTAATAGGAAATAAAATGTGTATTTTAGTTCCTGGATACAGAATTGAAAGGAACATAGTTTTTGGGATGCAAAAGAAAATGGAAGATTATAATTATCCTTAATTTGCATATTCTGTCCGTAATTTCGGAAAATATTCATGTTGCCTTTTGGTATCTCATAAATGTGCAGAGTTAAGTTTTTTTTTCCGGAATTTAATGGTAGCTTCCTACTTGATAACTACTTACTCCAGACTACTTCCTTCAATTTGCTCCTTAATGTGCCTGTCTAAGTATTTCCTTTTGCCGCGGTTTTATTTTTTATGTTTTTGATCAAAGAAACTTCAATTTTTTTCTGAACACCCATTTCATAACAAAGGAAGATTTCTATCGAAAAAACAATAGGTATCCTTCATAACAGTACGGTTAATTTTCCATCTCATGCTCCAACTAAAAAATGTAGCACGTGTATCTCAACTCTGAGATGAAAATAGCCTAGAGCCCTTTTTTCTATGGTAGATTTCCTCTGCTCTTTTAAACCTCACCGTCTTCGGTTGCAAATTATAGGAAAACAATAGGCCTAGTTCATGTGAAGTACTATGTTACTTTTTCTTATTTCTCAGAGCAGTATATTGAATATCGGCGGATCTATTAAGGGAGAAATTGGTCCTCTACTCCCATATTCCTCTTTGTCTGTATATGAAAGCAATTAAAATTTCCCAATCTTATCTTCATTCATGTAACCATTTTTGAAAGATTTTCTGTTCTTAAATGACCGCCATCGAAATTAATTAACTTCTCTGCGTGCCATTGGTAACAACAGATGCCAAGGTAGTAAATCAATTCGCATAAAATTGGATACACCCGGTTACACAAGTATTTTGCGACACGGAATGCCAGATAATACGTTAAATAATTTGGAATGTCTTAAAGTTGTTCTGTCTTATATTGTTACAGCTTTCATACTTTTACGTACATCCCCAGGTTCAGAGTCATAATGGAAAAATCGTGCTAAGAAAAGATGTTATAACGTTTGAAAAGGATCGGTTATTGCTGCAAATAAATTATGACATTGATGAAAGCAATTTTCATGAATCAGCAATTTTTACTCTTACAATCAGCCTAATTTTTTACTTTTCCTCATTTAGCATTAATGACATCTTTATAAAACCGAATAAGAAAATTATTTTTTGCGTCATTATATTTAGGCATTAAAGGTTTTGAGTTAAGTTTTTATCTATTTGGTTTCAAGTAGTTTTCGTGGCATGATAAAGAGTAACATTAAGTTCTAACATTATTAGAAGCTCTTTACTTTTGCAAGCACAGTTTTGATAGGCACACGTCACTCCTCTGCCTGTATCCTGTCATAGTTCGTAAACTTCCATGTTTGATGCGTAATTTCGCTATGCCGCATAAGGTGATGATGGTATTGCACTATTACACTTATAATATCCATAACTCGTGCACTCGAAATAATAACAGGCATTGGCGGATATAGTGGGGGCCTAGGGGCACTTTTTACGTTTTAATCTCTAATATGAGAAGACACTTCGCATGTCATCAGACCCTTGTGACTCCCTTGCCGGAAAAAATCCTGGATACGCGCTTGTTAATAGGAAGTGGTTTTTAAACGAAGATAAGGTGACGCCTCGGTCACATCTAGGGTATCCTTGAAACAATTCTGTGGTAGAAGGAATGGTATTGACTTCTTTGGAGCGTCGACAACTAAGGACATGAGCTTCACGCCCTCTATTGACTAATATTTTGAAAAAAAGGTAGTTGCTAGGTAGTCTGGCGTAAGAATACATGCAGATGCCGCTCACCTAAAGATGATTCAGATAACGGAGAACAAAATTACTCTAAAAATAATATGCGCTGATTCATTCGAAACCAAAATATTCGCAAAAATTTACAAATAACCGTAATACTAGTAGCTATGCGCGGCACAAAGGAGTCTGAATTGAGATCAATCGTGTTAGGATTATAGGTTTATATCATGCTATCTGAGGAGTGCATGTAGAAAGTTTTGAGTTAATTCTTTATTTATTTTATGTAATTTTATTCATAGATAAGCAATATATCCTCACATGATACCAAGGTATAGATATTTAAAAGCAAAATTTTGGTGCGCACGGTTATCTGCGTGAAATATTTCATAGTTTAAAAGCAGTCCAGCAGGATCGTATGCATTGCACAAAAGTTTTCTTTCCTCGCCTTTTCTATCGGCTCATTAAATTCATGAAATTAATTACTCAAATTCTAGTATCTTATAGAAATGTTTACATGCTAGGGAAGTGCATTCCATGCGGAAAGTTGTGCTTCACGCTATAAAAAAATCATCAAAATAGAAAAATCCGGCAGAGATACAAACATCCTTCATAATTTCACAATTAACGCCGAAACTGGGTAGAGTGATTAATATTGTTGGGATAATTAGCAAGTTTTTATTGCCCCCGTCATAGAGAAACTTCGCAAAGTTCCTGATCCATTGAGACGCCTATTTCCACGGGAATGCCTGCCTCGGTGGCGGTGGGGTAAATTCCTCGCCTACCAAATAAGAGGTTCCGGGTTCGAGTCACGTCTGGGTAAGTTTCCCTTTTCCAGGGCATGGTTGTCCTTGCACGTGCATTTGTTAAAATGTTTATTAAACCCCGATGTAAAAGGACGGAATGCGCTGTTTTTGGTGGAATGGTAATAAATAAATAAAAGAAAATTAGAAATTACTCATCTAAAGAGCGTCATTTATTATGAACCAGCATTTCATTAGATATTAATCCAGGCGCTTAAAGAAACAACACCCATATTTCTCGATTCAGGTCTGAAACACCCTGGCCAACCTTTTGGTGATAAACAGCGTTATTCAGGCATTTTATAGATGAATGGTGGATAGCAGGAGTTTTTAAGCCGAGGGTTTGCTTGCTTTGGACCTTCGAAACAACCTTTGATTGCATCTTTCAATTACCCTCGATTTCAACGTCCATGCTTGAAAGTGAAATCCTTTTTCAATTTCAGTCTCGCCCCAAGATTAGGAATATTTTTACTAGCCAACCTAAACCAGGTACTCCCATGCTCGAATAGTAAATGAATGGAAATTCCATATTTTTTATAATGCAAAGCTCAAATTACCCCATTAACTTTTTCTCAGTTGTCACCTTTACATTTCACCACTGTGCATTATTATAAGCGTGATTATTTATATCAAGATTTAAATTCAAAGCATTTTGGTGTCACATTAAGAAAATTAATTTATTGATATGCCATAGCAAATTCGATCCGCGAAAAATAAAGTAATACCATGCATACTGAATTCTGAGAATTGCGAGAGTAAACGAGAAATTCATGAAATAAATTTACCGCTTTCTGCTTAGGGATTTTTTTGTATGCTTGTGGAGTGAGTATCTGGATACTTGGGCTTCAAAAATCATAGATATAAAAGGATCAGTCATAATCATTATTTTTGTGCACTTTGCTCTCAGTCATGTCAGAGTTTTGGTATTAAATGAATAACGAACATTGTAATATTAGAATGAGTTTATGTATCATATCAGATTTTTACTTTTAGAATTGGATCTTGTTTTTCCTCACCCTTCTCCTGCGTTAACGTTATTGGAGGGAATAGCTTACGCATGGTATCGGAAAATTTGAAATTCTAAGAGAAACCTATGTGCGGTATATGTAGAAATATTTCCTCTAGTTCGTTTCACCGAAGCATATTTCGCTCCCTGCTTTGCGATCTCTATTCTGAAGTCCTTTCGTCCCAACCCCGACAGATGTCGAGCACGGAACCATATCCAGCGGCCTATGGCCCCTCTTGCCATCCGCTTCCATTGGACGAATCGTATTATACTCTCTCCAGAGACAATCTCACAGATGTTCTCAATGGAGATGCTTTTTTGTGGGAGAGAGACGAACAAAGAGTTCAGGTGAATTCGTTTCTTAGCAATGAGGGCCGCAACATCTTCGATTCCTCGGAATGGAGAATACGTGGTTTCCCTTATACTCGGTAGTATCGTTTCTTGCAAAAGTTTTACTTCCTTTGCCTATTATTAAAATATTCTAAAGGTAAAGGTAGGTTTACATGGAGCATTTTGCGAATTACCCCGGCCTGTCACCTCTCATAAATTGGACTTCCTATTTTAATTCACGATGTGACCCACTCTCTTTCATTCTATCTATGTATCCTATCATATTATTTCCTATTTATTTTCCCTTTATTCTAGTCCACTTTCCTAACAATCTATCATTCTTTCTCGGATGTAACGTCCACATCTCGCTGAGAATACGCTCCATCCCTCTGTCTATTTTGTATCTCATGTGGACATTTCACCTCCTCACTCACCATTTCTAGCAATTCACCGTTCCTCCTAACCTCTGCATTCTTTTTCACACACTTTAGGATAAAAAATGAGAGCCTTTTGAGTTTGTATTTTCCACAAATTTGTGTACTGTGGTGATGGATACTGTGTTGCCCAAATATCTCATCTTTTTTCAAATATTTTGCGCATCCTGTTGACCAATTTATTGATGAAAATCGTTCATTTTTGTATCAATATCCACTTACGGAAATTAAAAAGTAAACCCTGACTTGGCACATTTTTCAAACTTAAATTGGGACGAAGATGTTTTAGAATAGTCCTCTTGATTATGACTCGAAGGCCTACATCTGTGCACACTTAATTGCATAATTTAATGATAAAGGAGAATATGCCTTTATTAGGCTCGAAAGTGGCGAATTTATGCATTTTTTTGGATCATCACTTTCTACAATGCCTTGGTGCTATGCAAATGCTTCTCAGGGATAATGCCTCTGTCTGATATACGTAAGAAGGTGGATTTTAGACATTCGACAATATTTTTTTTCTCTTTTGAAATAAACACTATCATTGGACCACCCACTTAAAATACTGTCATCTTTTCTTTTTTTTATTAATTTTATTATTTTGTCTTTTTCTTTTGTGTGAGTGGGTCATTGTCGTGAGCGAGAGCTCCACAAACCTGAGTGAGTGAGTGCGTGTGTCCCACGCGACCATTTGTTCCTTGGAGCAAATCCGCGAGGTGCGTGAGGGAGAGCGTGTTTTTCTTAATTTTGTAATTTTGTCTATTTCTTTTATGTAAGTGGGTTACTGCCGTGAGCGAGAGCTCCTTAAACCTGAGTGCGTGAGTGCGTGTGTCCCACGCGACCATTTGTTCCTTGGAGCAAATCCGCGAGGTGCGTGAGTGAGTTTCGCGTTTGTATAATCTGTTAGTGTTTTATCTTGCTTTCGTTCATTACTCCCCGTGTTAGCATTATATCTTCTCACCCCCATCTGCCCACCAAAGAGTGCGGCCGTGGGGAATTAATTTTCTTTCAACTGTTTAATGGCCGTAGTTCGTTCAATCACTTATGTCATCTTTTCAATCGGTCTAGATATTTCGGGCGCCCCCCCCCATTTATTCCACCACTGATAAATAGCGTGATAATATGTGACCCTGGTGAAGCTTTCGGATATTCCATTAACACAAATCCTCGTCACACGAGGTATCCTATGGTATGAAATTGGACTGAATGTGTGTGAAATTAACGTGCGTAGCGTATTTTGCTGGGAGTTCTACCTCCACCTACCAAAACTAACTTTTTGGGTTGAATTTTAAATTATTTGTTGTATGCTTTGGGTTTTATAACATTACAAGTAGTAGTCTTAAACTCCAAAAATATATCCTTTAAAATTCTTTAAAAGCCATAAATATCCATAAGCGTTATTTTAATGCAGTATGGTTTTCAATTTACGGATGTGTTATGTCTGATATTATTTCTTAAATGATTTTCTGTGTGACTTTGGCTCCGTAGGTAAGTTTTATTCCAAATGGAAAAAAATACTAGTGGTCTAGTTGCCGTAGATTCGAAATTATGTCGTGGCTCCAGCGACATTCTCGGTTGCGAGGGAGACCTGGGATCGGGTAATCATGGCGCTGAGGAAAATAAAGGCCGGGATAGGAATGTTAAAACACCCGGGGGGGGTGTGTTTATTGCGTTCAGAAAGTTACAGGGGGTGCCGGTAAGGTCGGGCGAGGTCCGCGGCTGCTGCTTCCGCGTGGCTGGGTCCGGCTCTGTCCGGAACTGCCTCTCTGGGGATCTGCGTGGATCCGCAACAGCTCTGGCGGAGTTCCGGCGTTGGCGGCGGGTCCAGGCGCTACGGCGGGGTCATGGGCCTCGTCCTCCGTCTGCTTCCGCGGGTGATGACCTCAGGCGGGCGGCGGTGTCCGGGGAGAGGACCCTCTGGGACAGCGTGCGCGCTCCTCGCGGAGGGTGCGAGTGCGGCGCCGGTCCACCCGCAGTTTACGGGGCATCCGGCAGAGTGCGGCGCCGGTCCACCCGCAGTTTACGGGGCATCCGGCCGATTGAGGGCCTGTGGTAGGAACTATGAGGATATGCTCGCTCTTAGTCCTAGCTTCGGCCTCCTCAACCCCGACTGCCTTCCATGGTCCGGGCAGCGTCTTTTATATCCAACCCTGGCCTCCCTCCGTCCAATGAGGGTGCTCCGCTTGGTCACGAGGTGACGCGTTCGCTGTGCAGGTGTGCGGTCGGGGTGTGAGGGCAGGTGCGCAATTAAAAGCGGGAGTGGGGAAATCACGTGGTGTGAGGGGAAGGCAGCGGGCTGGAGTGGGGAAGGTGAGGAGATGAGGGGAGCGTTCCGGTGGAGTGGGGAGGGTCACGTGGTGACGCGTTCTTCACCGGGGGCGCGTGTTTCAAGTGGGTTTTGCCCATGTTCCAATGCAGCACAACAATCCACCCCTCCCCTGATGGCGCAAAACCCGCGAGAAGAAACACTGTGGGGGCATTGTGGCCGTATAGTGTCGGTCCATAGAATATCCTTGGTTGGCACTGTGCACTTGGCATCGCTGCCGGGGGAAGGTTTCTTCCTGTGTGGATGTGGTGGGCTCTGTGGGTTGTGGACGTGGAGTGAGCTACTCTTCGCTCGCTGTCCTCCTTTCTTGCAGGCCCAATTCATGCAGCTCTGTACGTGTTTGCGGACGTCGGAGAGTGCTGCTCGCCAATGATACCCTTGAGTTAGGGCCGTGTAGGTCGCCTTGATTCCAGGGTGTCCTTCCAATGGCGTATCGTGGTAGCGTTGGAGAACTTCCTTTCGCAAAGCTAGCGGGACCCATAGCCTCCAAGGTCCTTTTTGGCCCGGCCGGGACCACAGATGATCGATGTCGTCCTTGTATTTCTTAAGGAATCGTTTCTGTGTTTTTGTCCTTGAGGGTGTCTGCTGGGCATTCAGTAGTTTCTCCCTGATTTCTGCGATCTCTGGATCATCTTGTTGCGCTTGCTGGACTCTTTCGTATAAATCCGCGTGCTGTGTCACGACACGGATAGATGGTGGGACCATCCTGTCCATATCCGGAGTCAGAGCGTCTTTTGATTGTTGCGTCCAGGCTGCAGTGACTCGGCCCGTAGTGCCGAAGGAGATTATACCTTGTGAGTAGTCTATGACGGCGTCGGCGCCTCGAAGCCAGGGGTGTCCCAGGATGAGATCCTCCTCCATGTCCCGTATAATGTGCAACGTTACTGGTAGATGCAATTTTTGGACGGTGACTATGGTCTGCAGGTCCCCCGTTGTTAGGAACGTATCTCCCTTTACCGTTCGTAGTGTTGTGGGTTCTCCTTGGACTCGTTTCTGGAATTCCACTGGCAGGCAACGTTCAGCTATTAGATTCACCCCGGCTCCTGAATCGATGAGGGCGTGGAGTACTTCGCCGGCAAGTTCCACCTGGATTCTGGGGGTGTTTATAGCTGCCCCATCAGGTTGTGTGGCCCCTATAGACGGGTGGGTGGGCCGGAAGAGATTTTCTGAATTTCCACCTGGTTTGCTGTGACAGTCTCGGTGCAGGTGGTATCCTGGACAGTGCTTGCATTTTGGTGGCCTAGAAGGTTGTGTGTAGGTGACATCTTCGGCCTGGTCGGCTTCAATGGCGCTGGCTAGCCGTATGAGCTCTTCAGTGCTCTGCGGTGGGCAGGCTCGGAACATCTGCTTGATCCTTGGGAGGAGTTGTTCCGTCAAGGTGGGTAAGAAAGTTTCCTTATCTCCATCTGGGAACAGCCTCCGAAACAACTGGATCTTTCGAAGGATAAAAATCTCTGCGCTTTCCTTCGGTGTCTGCATGCTTCCAAATAATTTCGCCTGTATCTGGGCCCTCCGTGCTGCTGTGTCAAACCTTCCCTTCAGCCTTTGCTTGAATTCGTGCCAAGTGAAAGCGAATTCCCGGTACGGTGTCCACCACCCTCTTGCATCCTCTTGGAGTTGTTGCTCCGCTCTCCAGACCCACCATGATGTGGGTATCTGGTCCTCGTGGAACCTTGTCTCCATGCCTCGCAGGAACGTCTCCGGATCTTCTGCTTCTCCTCCGAAGAACTCCGGCCACGGGGGACGGTAGGATGGCTCCGGCACAGCCCGAGGAGTGCTGTTCTGCGGTTGGCGTTGACTGCATCTTCCGCATATGAACTGCAGCCCTTCAATGTCCCTCGCTTCGTCCCTCCAGCCAAGGCAGAGGTGATGAAACCATCGTTGGCAGCTGGCACAGGAAATCAGGTGCTCCCCTACTCTGGTGCATGATGAAGCCTCGCATTGATCCCTTGTGCGGGTGCGAGATGGGTTGGGCGCCACCGAGTTTTGTTGAAGCTCTCTCGGAAGAGCTATGGTAGGTGTAACGGGCGCTCCATCGATGGGTTGTACATCCATGGTGGAGGCGTTGATTTGCCAGGCGTTGTCAGTCGGGGGATCCTGTGGGTCCCGGCTGCTATCCATGCTGCCGGTCGATGTCCCCATAAGTTGGGCGCCAATTGTCGTGGCTCCAGCGACATTCTCGGTTGCGAGGGAGACCTGGGATCGGGTAATCATGGCGCTGAGGAAAATAAAGGCCGGGATAGGAATGTTAAAACACCCGGGGGGGGTGTGTTTATTGCGTTCAGAAAGTTACAGGGGGTGCCGGTAAGGTCGGGCGAGGTCCGCGGCTGCTGCTTCCGCGTGGCTGGGTCCGCCTCTGTCCGGAACTGCCTCTCTGGGGATCTGCGTGGATCCGCAACAGCTCTGGCGGAGTTCCGGCGTTGGCGGCGGGTCCAGGCGCTACGGCGGGGTCATGGGCCTCGTCCTCCGTCTGCTTCCGCGGGTGATGACCTCAGGCGGGCGGCGGTGTCCGGGGAGAGGACCCTCTGGGACAGCGTGCGCGCTCCTCGCGGAGGGTGCGAGTGCGGCGCCGGTCCACCCGCAGTTTACGGGGCATCCGGCAGAGTGCGGCGCCGGTCCACCCGCAGTTTACGGGGCATCCGGCCGATTGAGGGCCTGTGGTAGGAACTATGAGGATATGCTCGCTCTTAGTCCTAGCTTCGGCCTCCTCAACCCCGACTGCCTTCCATGGTCCGGGCAGCGTCTTTTATATCCAACCCTGGCCTCCCTCCGTCCAATGAGGGTGCTCCGCTTGGTCACGAGGTGACGCGTTCGCTGTGCAGGTGTGCGGTCGGGGTGTGAGGGCAGGTGCGCAATTAAAAGCGGGAGTGGGGAAATCACGTGGTGTGAGGGGAAGGCAGCGGGCTGGAGTGGGGAAGGTGAGGAGATGAGGGGAGCGTTCCGGTGGAGTGGGGAGGGTCACGTGGTGACGCGTTCTTCACCGGGGGCGCGTGTTTCAAGTGGGTTTTGCCCATGTTCCAATGCAGCACAACAATTATTGCCGCTGTTACCATAAGCACTCTGGTAAGAGTTGTACATATTCATGCACGTTACAGTACTAGGGAGAAATTCACTGTTAAATATGTGTATAATATACTTTTGCGCCTTACAGTTTTTGCTGTAGCATAGTGAAAAAATATGCGCAATCCCTAGAAATAGCATGGTATTTCGTAGGCATCTAATTCAATTTCCGAATTCCTTAAGTTTGTTATATGAAAAATTTGCATTAAATTTCAAATTAAATTCAGTCCACTAAAAATCTTGAGTTGAAAGGATTTTCGCCTAAAATATTTTTCCAAAGGCGGAAGATTGGCCCCAACCCCTATGAAAAAATTGTATAAACCTGTTTCAAAATTTTATACAATTTATACAATTGCCATGGTAATTGTATAAATTGTATAAAATTTTGAAACAGGTTTATACAATTTTTTCATAGGGGAACTGAAACAACGTATATGGATGGAACTGTACTTCTGGATTTGTACCATGTTGTTCTAAAATTGTCTCCTTCCGTTTATTCAAGTTTCATCTATCATAAACAATTTTTATCGAACGTACTTGCGTAATTTTAAAATAAATAATACTGATTGTAATGAAATAAAAATTTATCTTTTACGATATTATTACTACCTGAAATGGAAAAAAATCTCCTTTGCTGGTTTTTGCTCCCTTGTCATGCACGGCGAGTGCATGCAGGGACGATCTCTACGTTCACGATGATACGTATGTCATTTTGAGTAGCATTTCTCTAATCCGATTCAAAGGCATTGTGGCTCGGGGCTTCTGGAAGAAATGCAGTCACGCTGCATGCTGCGCCCTCTAGAAAAAAGACGCGTCCCAGTTCCTGTGAGTGTTGCTGCAAGGATGAAGATTAGGATTATATTTCCGAGTCTCGTGGATTCAATATTTTTTTTTGAATAATTTTGCGTCCTCTCTCTCTCTAAGAAATGTTTTCTCAAGTCTGAAATTGAAGTTTCTTAGAAAGATGGGATTTAAGGGATCTTCTACGAGTCTCGCTAGGTATAATCCTAAAGCTTGGCTTTGATGTGAGGATGGAAACCGTGCCTGCATGCGTTTCAAATGCATTGCTGTGCTCGGAGTCACATAAAATTTTCCAGCTGCTGTGAATTCTAAATTTTTAAATTATGAAAATTATTAAAATCAGAAATCCTTTCAAGCTATACTAAAGCGATGTTGTCGTTATTAATTTTACTATTATCATGAAGATGGTAGTCAAAATAATAAGAATGCATAAATTGATGCCTTTCGACGGGAAATGTCTCATTTTGTAAAATTGTGATTGGTACTTCATGAACCGTGGTGGTTAAATAGCTCGTCATCTACGTTTATTCATGTTAGTGTCAAATATGAGCGGTATTCTCGTGTTACTTTTTTTAGATCCTTCGCTTGGTGAAAATTTCTCAATGTTCAAATGTGTAGACAGTCTACTGTGTTTACAGAGCGTGCAGCAGATCATAGAAAAGTCCCACTGTCAAATTCAGGCTGATGATGAGAGGCTACCAGTTGTTTTTCCCACGAATTACTTGTTTGAAACTTACGCTATAGTCTTGAAACTTGAAGATCTTGATATGAAGTTGATCATTGTTAAACATTTCTTGCATTCCAATATGAAAATTTAACTTCACTATCTACCCCGAGGCAACTAGTTCTATGCCTCATATGCAAATGAATAAAGGATAAGATTTGCTACGTTACTCCTTAAATTCTCAAAATTTCAAGATGGCAGCACAAGTTTTAAACAAGCATAAAAGCACGAAATGCTTATACCTGAACTTCAGTTATTGGAATAGTCTGGGTCAAGGTAGTTGGTAAGTAGCTAGATCTTCATTGATTCTTTTCCATGGCTGTGAAACGGGCTTGTACGAGGTCAATGATGTTATGGGACCTGAAAGGGACTATGAGGCGACTGAGAAAAATCTTGATATCAGAAGGGCAGACGCTAAAGAAAGTTCAATTTGGATCAAGAGGGACTTTTCTCTGATCTGTTGAACGCTCTGTAAACACAATAGACTGTCTTTATTTTGGCTATTGCTTTTCAACAGGACTAGACCTCCATGAGTATATTCTTTATTATCTGCTCAAGTATCATCCAATTTCAAACCCTCTAATCTGAGGTTAGACATATGTTTTGGCCACTCATTTTCAAGAAATGAGTTTTTCATCTGGTGAGGTAGGATTTTCGGTAAATATTTAACTCATCCCTCTAATGGGACAGAGTTATCAACGAGTGAGTGGCAGTATCAATAAAATTGACGGCAAACTGATTTAATTATCTCATTACGTTAGAGCACTTCATTTTTTTTAAGTTGTAACCGACTGGTGTCCTAACACCCCATGCCACACGCCTTTTAGGCAGCTTGCGGGGTATTATGTAGATGTAGATCTCTTGTCATACTAAAAAATTAAGTTCCAATATTATATTGCTAGTTTTAGATCTTTACAATGCCCTTAGTCTGGATAAACTCTTCAAAAGGAGGGGTAGTAATTGGAAGAGGAGATAGTGTTTTTTACATGGGAGTTGATGCGTTTTAAAACGTAAAATGATTGCAAGTAATATGAAAAACAAAATGGGCAGCTACTGACTACGGAATTTTGGCGGATGCAGTTGTAGCAGTAACTAATGTTTACGCTTTGAGATGGGAAAGGTACTTTTGGTTCCTATGAAATTCACGAAACGAATGTAGGTAGGAAACCCCTTCATTCTTCACTCTTGCTCTGACGCATTTTTGCACCTGTGTCGTTTATAGAGCAACTGTGAGGTTGTCTTAGAGAGACAGCAATACGATCCGTGGATTCGGATGGGCTGGTGTATTTGGATAACGCCGAGTGCCCGGCAGATGTGCTAGAGAAGAATAGACTTCTCAGTTGAGATCGATTCGTAGGAGAGATTTCATTGTATTTCATCTATACTGTGGAACGAATCACGTTCTACCTCTTCGAAAATTTGGATAACTTCAATTGTCGCCTTAATAAAATTAAATAACTCCACCGGGTTACTACTTACTTCAAAGATAGAATATGTCTTACGTTGGTGGAGCATGAGAGATAAAACGTATTCTTTTCCTCTCGACCGGTCGTATTTTTTTCTTTATTAGGTGCCGTATTGCTCGTTAAAAAATTAAGATACCATCTTAAAATCTTCAGAGGCAATGAAGTAAGCCCTTACCGCATCTTAAAAATAATCAGATGTAAATAATATTATTTCGAATATTTATTTGAAGGAGTGGACTACATGGACCACTAAACGCTATCATTAGCATTTACTTAATAGCCACATCTACAGCACTGCAGCACGTAATGACGCAGAATATCCTGAAATTTAGGAGTGAAACTATAATATTTCGTGTAGAGGAACATGTTGAAAAGAGTCTTCTCTGATTGCAATGAACATTTCAAGGTGATGATGTAGGTTTTTTAGGGAATCATACGTGCAGGACAAATACTGGTCGATCAGGAATAATGAGTGCTCATTAGCCTCAAAAAATGTTATCGAACAAGATAACCTGTGATGAGAAACACATACGTTCGGGAAAATTACTCTGTGGCGATGTTTCTTCGCGAAAGCTGTCGCGGTGGAATAGGTTCCTGGTCGATTTCCCAGGGGCTTCATGCACCTGTCAAGGTTCATGAAACCTCTGGGAAATCGACTGAGTGGTTTATGCTACTTCCATGAGTACCGTCCCCACCCAAGGTTAATCCCTACTGGTGTGCTAGCAGAATGACGAGGCTGAGGTACCTGGAAACAGAACTCGACTTCTCTTTCAACAGGAATCGAGAGTTCTTGAATAATTTTACTGAAATCAGTCACCGCCATAAGAGTGAATTCTTGAAAACGCGAAGACAACCGTGACAGGTGAGATTTGGTTGACAGCATGTCAACGAATGTGTTTTTTGGCATTGTGGTATTGCCTGTGATTATGGACGTAAATTTTAGAAATACATTTTAGTTGAATATATTGTGGACAGTATTACAGTATGGACTTATATATTTCTTTGAAAGTTCCTATTTTTGTGCAGTTTTTGGTGTTTTTTATGAAAATTATAGTCTATGCCTTGATGTAAATGTGATTACTTCGATTTTGTATGCACCTTGCATCTCTAGTAGGTTACACGGTGTACAAAGCAGTAAGGGATAAAGAATAAGCTGAAGAGTATAATTTTCCCGGATTTCTCATAATTTATGCTCATTAAATGGATACATTCAGTAATTCACTATTCACAGGTCCTAAATAGAATAAAATTGAGTTGATTTCTTTCTTAAGTCTGTGCAAGAAGTAGAGCAGTACAAATGGCCATTATTACGAAAACTTTTGTCATTAGGAATGTGATGCGTGGTGTTAAGGACACCGATAGCTAAACTGTGAGTGAATACAAAAAAATGGGCTGCACGTTGTTAGAGATTAGACAATCGTTCAGGGGAAAAACGGATTTCTCTTCCGGATATTGGTGCTGGGTATAAATAGGAGTATATTAGGAATTAAAATAAGATGGGTAAATTACCTAGAATCCCTTAGGCAAAATATCATTCTTATTTTTTCGTTTCTGTCAGACTCGGGTTAACAGCGCGCATTGGGTTCTCCGTGTCGCACAAAAGATATCAGTTTTCAATTTCTCAATAAATGTAAGCGTAGCACGTGGCCTCAAGTCCCTAGCGACTTCCAGACTAATTCGTGTAAAAGATGTGTAATTATTAGGAATAAAAAAGTTAAAAACAAGTAGAGTAAAAGCTGAAGTAATTGGACTAGGTAAATATAATGGACATTACTCACCCCACTAGATAGCCTATTATATCTGTTAAACAAAACTTTACGTTGTTCAAAGCAGTAAGGGATAAAAAAATAAGATGAAAAGTATAATTGGCTCGGATTTATCATAGTTTATGTTCATTAAATGGATTCATTCAGTAATTCACAATTCACATATGTTAATACACAATTATTCATCATTCATAGCAATGGAACCAATGAATTTTTTCTTTTGAATACTCTACCAAAGAAATCAAAGATTACGTAATCATTAGAGAAGCATGAACTACCAATAAATGGACAAATTATAGATACTGACTGGCCTCAGAAAGGCAAGGGATTGCAATGAAGACCCTTATGAGAGTTATACCCGCTCATCATATTTATGTATTTTTTATAGCTTAACAATCTATAGTGACCCAAGCAGTTAAACTACATACTTAAAATCAAGAAGCTCTTAATTATCATTAGTATTTTTAGCTTTCACGAATATAAATATCGAAATATGGCAAATTAAGCTTTATATTTTGGTCTACTCACTTTATTATGAAAAAAGTGCTTTGTCATCTTCCTCCATGAATTTATTTGTGTATCTTGGGCCTTGAGTTTTGTACCGCTTAAATATTAGGGCTCCAGAATACTTGCTTCATGAGATCATGTACTCATAATTACGTGGTAAGGGGGCGAATGCGAGTTCATTCTTCACCACGCGGTATGAAAGGTTGATTTTTTAAATATATCCTCGGGAATAAACAGTTAATTGTAAGAACCTCTCATGTTAGGACTCTCTAATGCATTCACCGGCACTTAATGCGTTTGATGAACATTCAGCCATTTGGATATCTACTGAGAAAAAATCTAAAGCAGCTGTTCAGGTTTCTCACGTGCCAATTAATTATTCCATTTGAAAGGGAAGGGAAACTTGGAGGAATAAAAAATTCCACTGAGAAACCTAGAGAAATAATAAATGAGGAGAGGGGGACAAGGCTGCTTAATTTCGTGAGAACTTCGCCGTTCAAGTGAAAAAAAAGCAGTCGCCAATCTCAGCACTGAGGGAAAACTTGGAGAAGCTATCTAATTCCAATCATATTTCCAAATCCAATAAACCGAACTGAAAATCACACTTTGAAAAGTATGAATTTTTGAAAACTAAGTTCACCGGTTACCTTTGCTCATGAGAGCAGTGAGCATCTGCTTGAATCAAGAGGATAAAAGTTCAGCGAACCAGGTTAAAAACTACGAAATGAAATTTGAGAGCGTTGCAGTAAGACACTGGAGCCTTATAACGAAGAAATAGAAAAGTTGTGCGGAAGAATAAAAAGCAACGTAGATATAATGCCAGTATGACCGTTGCCTTATTTTGAATAGGAAGTTTGTATCATTTTCTATTTATTTGAAGTTTAAACCTGATAATAGAGGTGCAACTTGAATTTTATTCTCTTTCTCCACGTTTTTCATGTATGCAAATGGGTTTGTATGCTCATCAAGAAGCAGAGTTCGACGTTTTAAGCTGTTATATTGCCGTACCTTCTCCTCGACAGCTGGAAAAGGGGCGACTCGGACTTGGGATCTTGACTGACGCTGAAGGGATTCCGGACTGCGAAGGTGGTCCTCTTGGGGGACAGTAACTGTGAGAAATGAATAATACGGAGTTTGCGGCTAGGAGTGTATTTAAGACTGTTGGTTCTTGGACAAGAGTGATCTCCTCCCTCGTATTCTCCTCCATGTACCTTCAGGCACCCGCTACTCGGATTACAACTCTTGACGAAACAACTTCGAGTGAATGATGCGGGCAGTTTTTAAGGAATCGCGGCACCCCCGTGCGTTCTAGAACTTTCCACTCGTGCGCCATTCTTTTCTGAAAAGCGTAGTCTATCAAAAATGCATGCCCCACAATCAGTAAAGTACAGGCATGATGGAATGTTCCAGAGATTAACGTATTTACCAAAAAAAAGGCGAATAAGACGGACCGGGTCAGATAGAACAATAGCCAGGCATAAAAAAAGAGTGTGAGAATTTAATTGGCTAGAAAAATAAGTAGGGATATAACAATATTAAATTAATGATAACTGGTATAAAAAGTGTATATATTATCACCATGCATGATAGCATAAATTTCATTAGAAACCATCAATTATCGTTTAAACAAGTTATACTGGAAATAATCATAACATTGAGCATAATTTTGGCAAATTGTGTTTACATAAAAACTAACGTGAATCATATAATATTTGTAAACATGGTGGTTACGTAGATTTAAATTAAGGTAAATGTTTTAGCCTTAAAATTATTATAAAAACCTGAGATTTTGAAGGAAATTGCTAGGTAAAATATGATGATATGAAAGATGATACATACTTAATTTTATAACCCTTAATTTTAAAGTATCTCACCGAAAAAAAACCTATCGAAACACATGCACGACATTATGACATCCGTATTTATTACATTTGCTTATATTTATGTTAAGGGATAACAATTCATTATTGTCTGGCAGCTTAATTAAGAAATTAACTGAGGCAATCATGTTTTGATTTTGTCATTCTTTTTCACGGGAAACCTATTTGCGCGTTTTCAAACGTTGCATAGAATAAGTGCGTCCGCGAATCGGTCGGAACAGCATTAATGCATGACACAACTGCACCCGTCGCCGTCTGTCAACTTGGGTGACTTACGGGTAAGCTTGCAAGCTATAAATCCATCGACGTGCTTCCTCGAAATGAGGTCGACAAATTTACGGGAGGACTCCGTCGCGACGATAAGTCAGCGAAATTTAAATTAACAAGCAAAAAAAAAGGAAGAAGACAGTTGTCACGGGTGAGAGGCTATTAGGACGGGAAAAAAATGAAATTTTTTTCCGGGTGAAACTTGGTGATGAAGAAAAAAATCCGAGATGTCCACTTGTGGTGGCGGAGGAAGGAGTTTAAATTGGAGCCTGGGGCGGAAATTAATTATGCGTGTGGAGGTTTATGAGAGAGTTTTGCGGGACTTGTGTTAAAAATATGTCTCTTTAAAACGTGGTAGGACGTGCACGTAGCGCGGGTCAGCGGGGAAGCGACAGGTCTCAGTGTGTCACTTGCGAGCGTTGTATTAAAAAAAAAAAGCAGTGGGTCGAAAAAACCGGGTCAAGGAATAAATGAAGCTGACACTGCGAGGGAATTTCGAAACACGAAAAGAGAAATAGATGGAAGAAAATAGGATAGAGGAACGGAACGCTAGATATCAGCGTAATAGGGGGCTTCTAAATTGTTTTAAGGAAATAGGAGAAAAAAGAAGGGCAATTGCTTAAGAATTTAGCTATCCCAAGTTCAGTACTATACAGGGTTTTCAGGAGGAATATGAAATACTTAATAAGATGTGGTAGGGGAGACAGTTTTTAGAAATTTTGTCTATAAACGTGGGGTCGCAACTCCTTATTCACTTAGCTGTGGCAACGGAAACATTTATATAAACCTTGCAGATACAATAACAACGGTTTCTCTTGGATATCCAGCTCATTTCGACATTTTACACAAAACTCTGGAATTTTAAGGGCATTAAAATTAGCGTAATTTGGAAGTAAGTGAGAATAGTTTTAGTCTGATTTAGATTTGGCTGAGTGAGTTAATGAAAAGCCAAAAGGATATTATTAATTTAATGAGAGAGATAAGAAATATTTCGGACAAACGGTCAAATTTGAGATGAATACTGCTCTCGTTGGCTACTTTCCACTTCTAGATATTCTCAATTTTTATACGATAATTTTATATTTACAGCACATGCTAACTATTTATAAGACAATGATTCACGGAACACAGCATCGAAACCATTATTTCTCTTCTGGTAAGGGTAACATTTTTAGCTATTATGTTCTAGTCAGTCCAATTGGAAATGGAATGTAAGAATGATAAGTAATTCTAGTATTGTGAATAAATTAGTAGGGGTGTGGTTGTCTCGCAGGGAAAGAACTTCGTAAGATGTCTATATCGATGGCGATGATGAATTTTTTAACAAAGGATTTTATCTATTCATCCTAAATTTGCGATTTAGATCACGAAATTTTGCGTTTCTTTCTCTCAATTTTTGTAAAATATCACAGCTGTGACTGGTAAATTTTGATTGGTATCACATTCTACCAGTCACATCCTATGATATCACATCATATTGTAACTAAATCTTTTATAAAAAAATCTCGAAGCTGTCATTTTTGAATGAGAGCTAGTCTATCATGTTATTTTCATGTAAAAACTACAGCTGAATATATATAGCATTTTTACCCTCTGATTTCTGGTTTTTTTTCCACCTACCACAGCACCGTTGTCCTCGTCCTTTTTCCATTATATGTTCCTATCCCTTTCTTTCCTTACCTCTGAATTTATATGTATGTTTGCGCTTATATATATATTCAAGTATTAAATGCAATAATGGCTTTTACCGCTATCAATAAAAATGTCTGCCGAGATTAAAATGCAAACGGCGACCTTGTCTTTAAGGGTACAATAAATTAGCTTGTTGCTCATCAGTGGGAGTGGATGTGGAGTACGTGGTTGTCGTTGGAAACTGAAAGTTACGCGCTTACTATCCCAGAGATGCTCAAGTATGAAATATTCATCCATGAATTCTCTTAGTTTATCAAAGGAGAAACGTGCTCCATTTGTGAATCATCAATACATCAGTCAGTCGTTAACCTTACAGGAAATCGTTCAAGCTGCGTAATTCTCGCGCATAACTTTAACTAGATACTACTTGACGTTTATTTAAGCTGCATATGCACAAATTATGCGCACATTACCATTCGTTGTGTTTATATTCGATTCCCTGGTTCTTAGCTATTATTTTGGCTTTAATTACACCGGCAATAAAAGTACCTCAAGTCATACTAGTATACCTACACTAATCGCGTGGAATTCCGCGGTCTGAGCACCGTGTCTTGAAAATAATTGTATCGATGGTTCCTAATCGTATCAAGCAACAGGCAAAGCTATTTGGTGCAATTACCGCGCTAATAATGAAATATAGCTACTATAACATGTC
Source organism: Ischnura elegans (assembly GCF_921293095.1). Classification (NCBI taxonomy): domain Eukaryota; kingdom Metazoa; phylum Arthropoda; class Insecta; order Odonata; family Coenagrionidae; genus Ischnura; species Ischnura elegans. The sequence goes on from NC_060249.1 coordinate 94,077,653, forward strand.
GAGGCAAATGAATCAGTTGTCCTGAAGTCATTAATTCCTTCGGTTTAAGTCATTACCTCATTGTAGTTGAAAGGGGAAATACCTAATTGAGTGCCTTCCATTGAATTCAGTTTGCAATCAAGGGAATGGATGGAATGCGAATGTTGACAGCAGTTACTGATGCAGCTCGTAATATGCTCCTTAATGGGCTAAAATATAATTCTATGCATTGAAGTATGCATGTTAGAAATTTATTCCCGCACATCTTAACTGAGTTAGCGCATCGTGTATACACGTATAAGTAGGTAAATTTACATTTGTCTTAAGGAATAAAACTCGTAATAACCGCCTCTAATGTCACACAAGGAGTGTTATACGCAAGCATAGGGTAATAAATTGTAATGCTATCCAAGAGCTTATGGAGAGATTTTAATGCTGCCTACTAATTATCTCAAACCGCCAGGTAAATAGTTATGACTTCATTGACAAATTTAAATCCATTATAAAGATCACAGTAGAGAATTGGATCCACGGATTCTTTGTAATGATTTGTAAAATTAATGTATCATGAGAGGAAGTATTATATATTGAGATGTGATCTAATTTAAATCTATGAACGCGATCCTTAATTCATATTTCGTCCAATTTGTGTATCTCTTCAGTATTTATGGCACTTATGTTTCAATTATTGAATTAGGAGTGTGATTTAAAAATATTTCTATAAAAATAGGCTACCATTGGTTTTTATCCTCATTCAGAAAATATTACATTTCAGACAAAGATGATTTCTTTGTCTGATATTTTTCTTGTGCTGGAAACTTTAAAACTCTTTGGTGCAAGTTTTCATAACAATGGCCACGATTTTCTCAATGCAAGTTGTATGTCTGTTAATATTTATTCGTATATGAATTTTTAGATTTTTTATGGTTTTTGTAAGCCTAGTTGAGAGTGGTTGTAATAAAACCCAAGAAGAAGTTAGTTAGTGGCGAATAACTCCATTTAGTTTTTTTCCTGGGTATCTTTAAATTTGTGTGACTCTCTGATAAGCCATGTCCTGCTCTATCTAAAGTGACCGACAGATGGAATTGTTCCTGGTGAGCTGGACCAAGGAGGCGACACGTAGAGTTTTCATGTAGAATGTAATCAGAATGCTAAGTGGAAGCATAGCCTGTGCGCTGCACGAAGTTGGTGAGGAAGTGGAGGTGCTACATATACCGCTATTACAGGAAAGATAAGGTATCACCCGTAACTTTATAATAACGACACTCATTCTTGCCCAATTAATTCATATCCCATAGTGGTGGCGTGAAAAAGGGCCATTCCGATCCAAGGTGGACTAACAAAATAATTATGAAAATCCCCTCCTTGGAAATTGCATTTTATGCTTAAAAGTTTACAAAAATTACTTTCATCTATACAATCTTCCTAAAATCATGTTCCAATGAATTATTTTTTCCCTCGAAGCTCAATGATTCACTTCGGTGACCTAAAATTTAAACCATCCTGAAATTAATGCTAGTCAGAGGGAGCTTTCTGGTGAAAATTTATTCAAGCTTTGTTCATATTGCCATTAAAGGAAATTCGGGTTTGACAAATAAACAAATATTTATGGGTTTGGGGAGTAATGAGAGCCCCATTCTACGCCCACGAGAATATTGAACAAGGTGCCAAGTCATGCGAAGCGAAGAAGCGAGCATAATAATCACATGGGTGCTAGCGATTTCAGTGGAGAACTAACGAAGTTTTGTGAAGTTGGAAGTGTCAGGGATGAAGACAACAAGGACGTAGCAATGGAAGGGATCGAGGAGGAGAGGGTGAATTTGAGAAAGGTTATAGGGGATGAGGAATGGAGCGGATCGGAAAATTTCGTTTTTTTGCAGCGGAAACCTGCTCTGTTAATAAAGTTGCGGAAATGACTTAAAATAAGGCAAACATGTTGATACCTCTGAGACAATCTGAAACTCATGCGCCAAATGACCTCTTATAAGGAGGTTGATTTAAAAACTAAAAGTGCTCAAATCTTTAGTTATTCTCAGCAGATTTAGCTGAGTTGCGGCTCACAAACTCATACATTTTTTTCAATATTTTCGTATCTGCGACCTCTTAGCCGAAAATTGACTATTTAGAGAGACCCTTAGAATGTGGGGACCCTTGGAGACCTTGACGCAGTGCGCAGTTGAGGTGCGGGTGCAGGGGCGGCAGGACACTCCAATATTTTTATTTTCTATCCATCTTCATCGCACCGTAATCTATCCTTTGACCGATTACGGTGCGAGGGTATGGTTTCTGTTATTTTTTTAGCCTACTATTAGCCAGTTCAACTATTTTTCAATGGGTCAGTATAACCGAAAAAAAATCGATTTTTGATGATACCATCCCGTGCAGACTCGTAGATAACAAGCGGAATATGTAAATTACCGTATAGGATGTAAGCGTAAATGAAACAGACAAAGTAGATAGAATAATGTGAAAATGTAATGTGCAGAGAAAGACCGGCGGAATTTGAATTTCTTCATTTTAATTTTTATATAATATTTGATGAATAATTTCGATGCGGATTGGTAGGTAGTATATTTTTTAAAGGTGTTTAAAGATTCTGATAGCTTTCTATTCTGAATTACACCTTGAGCATATGTTATTAACATTGAAGGAAACTCTTTCTTGAACTAAGATCATGACCTTAGGAATTCTAGGGATTAAACTTTCCGATATTGAGAGCTATGGCAACAAATTTAAATGGAAAAATGATCAAAAGAGCAAATTTTAAAAGTATCTCTTAAACAAGTGATCTTTCTAATAAAAATTAACCATGTAAAAGTGGATCAACTCGTACGGTTCAGCTAAATACTAACTACCGTTCGAGGAGATAACTGCTCCCCATTTTGCGACCACTGTTTTGTGGAAGACCGACTGGGGAGGCAAGCGAGGTGAGTTTTAGGGGGCGGTCTTAAGATGAAAGGGAGATGAATGGGCGGTTATCGGGCTTGTGTGAACGGCTGAGGGGATATCTTGTGGGGAGAGGCAAAGTGTCACAGGCTATGAGGAGCTGTCAGCGAGGAAAAGAAAGGGTTGAATCAGAAGCAGAGGATGAGACAAAGGAAGAAGAGGTGATTCATTAGCGCGTGGAGTTTTACATAAAATAACACACGAACCAGGGGAAAGAAGAAGTAGTTAATATTAGCTTTGAGTAAATCTACTTTTCAACGTGTGTATAGTTACTCTCCAGGCCCAAATTACCTCAGATGTCGGTCAAATTTTCCAAATACTCCTCTATCTTTTTTTTTAACTTTTTAAACCTTCATTTTTATTCAATAGATTAATCGAAAAATGGGTTTCCTTTAATCAGCAATTTAACTTGTATGGATTTAAATAATTATTTTTTCATTTTGAATTTGAAAAACTGTTACAAAGTCTAGATTGAGGCTATTTCTTAAACTTGTCGCCCAATCATAGTGCCAGGAGGAGTCCTCTGGGTAGCAGTTCTCTACACTAGACCCTCATAAGTTTTAATTTCCGCTGATGCTCTGCATAAATTATGTAGTGTATTAGTGGTAATTCAGAGGACCTTGTTTGCGAGATGCCGGCAGAAAAAGAAAAAAATCCAAGTTGAACACATATACATCAATTTATTTGTTCTATCCTTTGAGTCCGGGCTCAAATTATGGCGGTGCGGTGGAAGAGATTTCACATAGAGATAAATTCTGCCGCCGAGTTTCTCTTTAAACTTCCATCCCAACCCTTCTCCATGCCGAAAATAAGCTACGCGGTTTAACGCTTCCTCAAAACACCCATAATCTTTTATTGATGCGTGTATGATTTGATATTCATCAAAAAGAGCCAATTTGCCAAGGTAAGTAAGCATATTATCGTGTTCACTAGAAAAGGCATTGTTGATAGGTGATAAATATTTTAATTAGAGAAAATGCGTAATTTTTGCTCCTTTTATTTCTTTCCTATGGAAGATTTATATTTTTCTACGGAGAGGTACTGTGCATGAAATAAATTAATAATTACAGGACTAAAGATTAGGCTCAGAAAGCCCATACAAAAAAGATATTTTTATTTGGTGACTTTCATGGCGTTTTAGTCGGTCGAGGAGGGGGCAAGCAAAGTGCCTTGGGTTATGGAGGGGGAGTTTTAGGTAGCAGATTGAAATTTAGGTTGAGGGAGGAACTGAGGATTTGCAGGTGATGTTCCCCCGCGGTTTGGAGATTGAAAGAGGAGTTAGCAGGAGGAGGAGGACACGTTTGTTAGCGAGCGTGGTAAACCTAATACTTGCTTGCTTGTGTGTTCCGCGTTGGCAATGTTGAATGCCTAATTTCTACCCTCCTCACCCGCTCCATCAGTCAGAATTGAATTAACTCAATTACCATTCAAGAATTCCAGAAAACGTTAGCGCAGGCAACAGAGCCACCGCAAACACGGAAATCTGTTAGGTAGGGCGACAGAGTATAACCAGGTAGCGAGAGGTAAATCTGAGAAAAACTCATGCGTCTTTGGTGTCGGAAATATCATTAAAATAGTTTCATGGCATATCTTCCCGCATCGGAATTTTAAGAATGCCAACGGTGCGATGGTGTAAGGAAACGTATGAAGAACGGCGAGCGGAATTCAAATATTAATATTTTAATTTTTATATAAATTTGGTTTGGAATTTTTATGAAATCATACGGGCAGGTATTTAGCCTATTATTAGATTTAAAAAGCCTTAAAAATAATTATCTGAAATATTTTTATGAGAATATGATTTAAACTTAAGAAAACTTTTTCTTGGACTGAATTCCTTATATGGTTGAATGGTTAATCCAAGGAATTCCTTCACTAGGAATTCCTTGGATTAACCATTTTGATATTGAGAGCTATGATAGAAAATAAAAATAGAAAAGTGAACAAAAATGCAAATTTTGCAACTATCCAACGGTAATTAACGAGGAATCCTTGTTATGGCCTTTTCTTGTCTCATAATGACCTTTTCTTAGCCAACTAAACGTTTAAAAGTCTGTTTTAAGAGCAGAAGATTTCCATTTACGCACTCATTAAAAAAAAAAAATTAAAATCTATGGTATTATTTTTCTAGATAGTAATTTTCTAAACCTTATTGCTTGACAAAGATATTTTTCATACCATTTTGATAAAAGAACAAATACGTAAGCAAATTGAACATATTCAAATTTTTAAATGATATAAGGCCACTTACGATTAAATGCTGATTGAATAATTAGAAAAAATGATAAGAAATTTATTCAACAATCCAGAGTAGATTTTTACTGAAGGGGGCTGGTAAATCACCAATAATTTCTTTTATTGCCGCATCAAACTGCACCTACGTGCATTTTTTTTAAAACTTCAAGTCAGTGGCCAATTTAGAGCGCCTTATATTTCATAATTTCTCTCTTTTTCGACCGCTTCCAATAGTTAAGTTATTATTTTCCTTCAATGCAAGACAAGGAGTTTATGATGAAGCGACGTATATTTTTCCTACTTCGTGCAGAAAGCCTCTTTCTTATCGGAAAGCTTCCTACCTGCATGAATAGATGCTCACTTTCCGGTGCGTTGTGCGGTCAAGTGATAAGGAATCGTCTATCCACGTTGAAATTTATCGGCTGAAGGAATTGTGTGCTTCTCCAAAGGTTGAGAAGAAGAAAAAAATATTATTACTCTGAAAATTCGCATTTCGATTCATATTTATAGTTGAATGGACCGAGTTTTTCATCCAAAACACTCGTAAGCATGGCAGAAAGCGCAGTTTTGAATTCCAATTATGCTACTATGAACCATATTTTTTCTCATGAGGCCTCACGTCCCGTTATTCCACCATGCTCGCGTATTCGGGATGTTTCTTGGAAATTTTATTGGGAGATTGGCAGAGACATGGAATTTTTCATTATAGAAATATACCAGTGTGTTCAAGCTGCTAGTGGACAACTCCGCGAATATGGCCGTGATAAAGGTGGAGTAAAGTAAAATGAAGCAAAAATAAGAGATCGGAGAAAATCAATTTTTGCTACTGGGTTCTCGTGTTCCTTGGCGCTCCCTCTATTTTCCTCTTTATTATGGTGTAAATTGGAACTCAATTCATCAGGTACAACCTAATTGATACTTTCCTTACCAGCGCAATTCCGTGCCCAGTGTAAAACGGCCTTAATGAAATAGGACGCTGAACCTGAAATACTGTTTCCCCTAAACCCAACCTAGCATTTAAACAAGGAACTTAAGAACCAAAAATTTGAATGGGTGAGTCAGCTTGACTTTCAGACACGGTCTTAAAGAACCTTACAGGATTCGGACTGGAAATTTTGCTCATTAATCCACTCCACTGCTTCGAAAGTAGTTTTTCAGTGGATGAAACGTAATAAGCCAAACATTTCAATACGAAGGCGCCAAACACATTTCTGTACGATCCAGCCGTCAAATAAAATAAACGGTTAAACATCGGAGTCACAAGGCCCCAAACCGACGATTAACTCTTCTGAAGCCTATGCCATTTATAAAATCCACCCACTGGTTTGACTACAAGTCCGTCATTATTATGCGCGGATGAGGACGAAGGTGAGAATTGAGAGGTCAATGACAAATGCCAGAGCAAATATGACTAAAGTAAAACTTTTCAGCACCCAGGGAAGGGAGCATTAAAACATACAAATTAAATTCCGAGACACATCTTGGTGTAGCATTTTATCAGGGATTTTTTATTAGCCTAAAACATATAAATAGCGTTGTGATAAGGTCAATGAAATTGAGACAATGAGCCTTAAAGGTAAATAAGGTGTGAATAAAATCTCACTTTACATAATTTAAGACTCGTCATACCAAAGTTGAAATTGTTATGAAATTATAGTCAACGATATGTCTGAAGACTCCATGAACAAAGATTGATTGCGGTGTTCAAAAGAGACTTTAGATTTGGGGGTGGGGGGGCGTAGATATGATACATGCGTATCAAATTGTGAGACTAAGAAAATAAATAATATCTAATGCGTCTTCTTATTCTTCAGAAATACTGTAAAACACATACGGTAAAACGTATTGAAACCCAAGAAATTAAGATAAGTAAGTTATTCCGCGATGAAGTATGAATTTTGATTACCCTGCAATGAATGATAAATTTTTATTACCCGCAAATTCTATCAGGATAGTGAGAGAGGGAAATGAAAACGAAAAAAATGGACTAGCTGGTTAGCAAAATAACCGCAGCACAGAGTCGCAAACAAAGAGATTCTATTCATTTCCTAGTCAATTCTTGAGAAAAGACTGGGAGTTTTGTCTTACCCCAACAACTACCCTTACCGTGTGTCGACATATACAGTATACAGGCATCCACTCTACGCGACAGAGGCATCTTCTTTCTAACACGGTTTATACTGGATTCCAGGTGATAAATGAGTATTGACTAAAGGCCGAACAGATGTATAAAAATTCCACTCACGACATGGGCCTAAGTGGCTCCTTCGCGCTGGATAGAACGAATTGACAGTGCTGTCCAACCTAATTTCATCCGGCGACGAGAAATTGATGTATGGCCTTGGTAAACTATTTTTCCATCGCTATCCTACAGAACTGGGATAGGTACTAGCGAAGGAATCACTAATGGATTTTGATCTCTCTGGTTATAGGTATCAAATATTCGACATTACTTTTAAACTGTTGAAGGAAAAGAAGTACATTATATGCTCGGGAGATAGCATATTTTATACATAAAATTTATATCTCAATATGTTGTGATCAACTTTATTATTATTTTATAATGCAGAGTTATGGTAAAATAACGAATAAAATTCCAAAAATTTTCAACTATTTCATAACATTTCAAACAAATACAATCCGAGTTTGTTTAATTGCTAAGATTTTTTTCCGAGTGCCTACGAAATAAATATCTTCTGTCAAATTCTGTTCCAATTGTTTCCAGGAGAGGTTGTTATCCATCATCTGTACTCACACAATTTAGTGATCAATAGATTTCTACAGGGGTATTCTGTCCTTCTGTCAGCTGTTGACCTCCCACGCGCTGAGTCAGCACTAAGTGGTCAACAAAAATGAGGGGTGCTTGGCTAAGTCTTAATTTAAAATATATAAAGGACAAGTATAGTTTAAGCTAAGCTAATTTATATAATTATGATACTGTGGTACTTAAAATAGAAATTGGTTTACTTTACAACAAGTATACGAGAAACTCCGCTAACACCTTTGGTAAAATAACTACGAAAATAAACCAATAATTATTTTGTATTATCTAAGGGTTTGTCCAATCTTATTGATATTTTCAATTCAATTCAATTTTTCTGAGAAATTTTATGAACTAGGTTTTAGATTCTACACAAAACCGCTCAATAATATTAAACTGGTTGGGCCTAGTGCATCAAGGTGCCATCACTTGGGCCATGAAATAGAAGAGGTGGAGGTGGAGGGGGAGGTAAAGACAAAAAAACTCCATACTTGACGAAATTTTGGATTTCCTCCGTTCACTTCCGATAGCAATTTCTCTCCTGCCGTTAGGATAAGCTATACAGTGTTGTCATCTCGCCTCCAAGAGACAGTCTTAGACTTCCACGTTGGAAGCATAGAGTTTATATTACTGCGACACTTCCTCCGCTCCTCCTCAACGCCATCAGTCTGTTGTCCTCTCTGGTTTCCTATTCTCTCTTATTATTACATACAATATTTATGGCCGGAAGCTTCCGAGAAAATTCTTCAGTCTCATGGAAAAATTCCAAGTACTCTTAAGGGCTTAGGTGAAAGAAGGGACCCAAACCCTGTATCAGCAGAGAAAATGGTTCAGTTAGCAAAATTTTGCATTCACTATGGTACCTGCACAAGGAAAACCCAGTTAATTTAGCATCGATATGGAAGGAACTACACACGCTTGGGCCCATAATGCTATTCATGCTAGCTTTCGGCGAAGCTCACCATTTCTTCTGCTCTACATATTTTAAGGGGGACTTATGCGCTTGCCTATCATTTGACCGTGCATTCCAGCAGAGGATCGGTTTTTTTATGGCTTAAGGGAGCTGTACGGTAAGAGCGATTTCCTATGAGAAGAGACACGGAGAAAAAATATCCCTTCAAGATAACTCTTTATAATGCAATGAGGCAAAACAACAAATTACCTATCGAAGCAAATAGGAGGCCAATTGAGGGAATGGAATAAATCGCAAGGTATTGTGAACGATTATTCAAATCGCCTGAGAGCAGGTACATTAAAATTTACACTGCAATTAAAAAGAAATTTAGCGGTTTTATAAATTCAACTATATGCAGATCTGTTAAATAAGCTGAGAAAGCATGCCAAAGTTTTTAAATTATCGTTTACAACTTAGGAGAGGTGTCTCCAGTCGCTTGTTTTAATCGGTTATTCAAAAATTCGAGTTTTAGTTAAGTATTTTTCTGTCACAGTTCATGAACTTAAAAGGTAGTTAAACTCATTCCTGCGTAAGAACAATTTTTTAGGCCAATGAAGTTGTTTCCCTTAACAACCTTAAAATGGCTTTTGGACCAGCGAATCAAAGTTAAAACGTGTATTCAGGTACCTAATGCCATAACATTATCAACATAACTGAAATCAAGAGTTCAAAATAGAGAGATATTTGAAATAGCCAACGGGATAAGAACCTAATAGAGCGGAATTCCAACAGGATGAGGAAAATCAGTCGTCCTCATCCTGTAAATATATCAATTAACCTTTCGTCAGGCGTAATATTGGCATTGCGTAGTGAGTTTAGGCGAAATGGGCCTGACAGGCTGTGAATGAGCATTATTAGCTCTTATCATGACTCCGTGGTACACCTTTAAAGTTTAAAGCGCCATTATTTGTGTAGTCGAACACTTACATGATGTCTTTCATGCAATGCATATACCCCTTCATACGGCCTCGGACCGATCCAGCAAGGTGCGATTTAATGTGATCTTTAGGCTATTAAGTATTGTTATATGTTACATATTTTAGCATGTTAATTCTATAAGTTCAGTGTTTTTTATTTTATTATCTTATTTACCTAATAATGCTTTTATATCGCTTTATAGTGCCAGGTTGATTTAACCATGAATAGCAGGAATTGTGGACGCAAGAAATCGCCGAGGAAGACCAAGACATTGCAATTGGTAGTGAGGTAAATTTTGTAAATTTCACCGTGGTTCACGCGACAGAGTTGGAATGTACCGCAACCTCAGGTTTGAAAACTTAAGAAAGAGAACTGAAAATGCTTTCAATATTTATCGGTTCCATGTGGCAGTAAAAAACTCATTTTTACGCTCAAAATTCAAACTTATTAGGAACACAGGGACTGCATAGAGGAGGCCCAATTCCATTCACAGGGGGATAATTCATGTTGCCGCTTCTGTCACTTTTTAATCAGTTTTCAAAAATGTCCGCGGCGCGGTGATGCGATCAACTTTTTTCCCAATATTTTGCTGTATAATGCTTGCGAGAAATAGCATTGAAAAGTTATGAATTGGATGTATTGCATCACCATGTATATTAATTTCGGCTAAAACTCTAATAATACCTTGTATTCCCGAGAAACTTGAATCGATGTCTGTCAGCGCCGCGGGTGGTGACTTTTGCAAACCCCTTCTAAATGCGCAGTGAGCGACAACAAATTTAGAGACCGAATCGAGGATCCTCTTTTGTAATATTAGTGAGTAGGAATGTGAAGTAAACAGCTACCATCCTCATCCCCCAGTCCCAGAACTTGTCTTCCTTTCCTTCTGCACTCTTTTTTCCCCATTAACGTTGCATTCCTATCTTCCCTCTCTCCAAGTTAGCGTCTTTGGTTATTTCTCAATAGCCCATTCAACGTCATGCTATGACTCCTCGCTCACCCCTCGAGCAAAATTACCTGTGCTATTATTCTTTGGCATCCTTTCCTTCAAGTCGTTTTCCCTTCTCCCACTCACAATTAAAGCCGCGGGAAATGTCTCACGGCAGACCCCAAACCTTGGCTTCGCAGCCTTGAAAGCTTCACTTTTACTCAAAAGGAATTATTCGCTGCCATTTACGTACAGTTCCCAAGACAAGCTTAATTTCTCTAACACCATACTTACTGGTTCATGGAAGTCGGCAAAGCTTATAGAAGAACCCGAACCAATTCACGTCAGCCTTGAAAGCTTCACTTTTGTTCAAAGGGAACTTAGCTTCGTATCATTTACCTAAGGTTAACATGACTACCATTATTTCTCTTTCGCCATTCCTACTGGTTCATAGGTCTCGCTTAAGCTTGTGGATTTCAGGTGTACAGAACGAAAGGAATATAATGTAAGGGAGAGGAAAAAATATGAACGCAGCTTTAAATAATAATGCCCCACCCAAACTAGTGGATAGCACAGAAGAATTATACCCTACAAAAAAACCAGGGCCATATTCACGAGAGATAAAAATCTTTGGTCAATTTCACAGCATAGAAATTAAAATATTAATTTTTAAGGCTATTGTGAAGCAATGTGTTAGCAAGAAAAGAACAAAAAGGTACTTAGATGCGTAAAACAAACATAAAATAATTGACTAGCAATGTTGATAAATCGAATTTTCTCCATACTGGGATTTGGATTGGCTCTGAAATCCTTCTGCTCCAAATCTTTCAAGGCGAATTTATGTGCATGCCTATCCTTTGACCGTACAACGTACAAGGGTGGGTCAGTTTTTATGCATGGTGGGAGCTATTCAGTAAGAAAGCGGATTACAGAACGAAATACTACAGAGAAAAATGCATCGCTCAAGGAAAACTTTTACACTTGAATTTAGGGAGAAGGAATACCTATCTTTTACGGGGCAATGGATAGGGCAATAAAAATTTAAAAAATGAATAGCTATATTCAACAGGCACAATAAATAAAAAGTAATATGCATAGGTATAGCTGCTTTCCACGAAAACGCATTGTACATTGGAAGCATTTTAAATCTTAAAATTCCATTTTACCATGAAATTTGTCATTGCGCTTTCAATTCTTTGAGGCAAAATTTTATTCCGGGGTTTAAAAAGGATTAATTATGCAGCGAAGGGTTAAAGATAAATAATTGAGTTGCCTGAAAGCTCCCTATCAATGGATATGGAGATGATTACTTATTTTAACATTTCTAGGTTCTTCAAAGCCATTTTTAAGGTTCTCGAAAGCGTAGGCCAGTGAGCAAAATACTGGCGGTGTTATGCCGAAGCCAACGCGAAGCTTTGCCGTTGATATCAAGGCGGACATCTGATGGAGATGTCGCTGAATAGGGGCAGGCTTTTACCAGGATTTTGCAATTTTGCCAAGCGATAGGCTTTATAAACACTCAGAAGATACTAAAACGGTTGATGAAATAGAAAATTGAATGTAATATCCTTCAAAAAAGTCTCCCATAAACTATTTGCAATCACTTCATGTCATATTAATTTAGTTTCTCTTCCATCTGCACACTTCCACTTCTATCGAGGCTCCCAAAGGCTTTCAGAAACGTCTTTTGGAAGGAGCCCAAGCAAATTTATTCCTTAATCACTAATGACGTCTTTTATCATCGGGTATTATTCATAAAGGAATTGTTTTCTGCATATCGTTCTCCAGCCCAACTCCCATTCTTTGTCTTCCAGATGAATTATTACCATCTCATCCAAATTTGGCCACTCAAACCCACACCATAACAACTTCCTGTGCTAATTTTCATGTCATTTGGGTTTGAGGCTCGAGTTACTCCACGGCAACAAGTATTTGATTTTATGATTGAAAATAGTTTTCTACCTTAAGGAAATTCTTTATATTCAATTATATCAATAATTATGAATAATATGACTTATTTTATCAATAAATATAATTTATTTATGGCTTACCAATTTAAAAGGAATGATAATAACTTTAATTTATAAACATAGAGGTATAAACTTTTATTGGTTAAATTTAGAAACAATTGCAATGAAAATTTCAATAATTCATAGATGTATCATTATGACAGGATAGTACAGAATAATATACAGGGCTAGAAAAAGAATAACTCTTAAAGCGTCTCCTAAAGTTTTACTTATTAACCTAATTTTCAAACCGGTTAAGGGTCACATTGCATGGAGAGCCGGCAGCATGAGCAGAGAACTACCTAGACAGTTATAAAATGCAAGCAGAACTTATAAATAGGCTTTTAAAATTTTTGCGACCAATGACTATCCATATTTAAACTACTTATGTGTTAACGTTAAAATTTTTAACGAGGAAAAGTTTGATGAAATGAAAAATGATTGCTCAGCACACAAATGAATCCTTGTTTTCATGATCGAAATCAAGAGGCCATTTATGATCTCAAATCTTAAACGGGTACTAATTGGCCTTTGTAGTGAGTGGTTTCAGTTGAAATGACACAAATATTTTTTTTGAAAAATGAGGAACATGTAATCATCAAAACTTATTGCGTCCCAGGAGAGACTGATACCTATATACAATGCATTAATTTTTCAACTTCTCTACCATTGAAAGATGTTAGCGTACCATTTCTAATCTTAAACTTCTGTTTTTTGCAATGGAGTGGCTTTTACTTCGTACTTTTTAAATGTAAAGGCCTTAAATTTCCCAAGTTTAACTGAATGTTTTCCTTTTTCTCTCAGTCTTATCTTCAGATGCGGTTTTCTTTTGCAAAATATAAAGCATTTACAGTTATTTTCACTCAATTTGCCTTGACTGGACAGACTATTCTGTGCTTATAGATTAGAGATAGACAGCCTTTTAAACTTATCTTTGAAAGATAGTTTTTACACCCTTGATCACGATTTCAATATCTGGACAATGTTTTGTAGGGTTTAGGTTGGCTGAACATAAACAAGAAGCACATTTATAGCATGTAACAATGGGTTTCAGTATCTTCATATAATGTTATGAGTTGATCCTTTATTCTGTACCTTAAGAAAAATACCGAAGAAGTATTGGCTGATAGAAACAGAAAAAAAGAGCGATAAGCTAGTGCCAGAGATAACAATATCTCACAGAGTGCAATTCTTCGAATTGAAAATGGGTGCATGTTAGCATTTTCAATGTAACAAGGAAGTGTCCTCTGGTAAACCTACGTTATCGGCTCACTTGACATTCCGATAGTTTCCAATATCCACGCATCCATGCATTGAACATGAAGCACTTCCATAGCCTATTGACCCAAATGGGTTAGTGCCATTGCCTCATTCAGCCTATTTGGGCCAGCAACCTCATTTTCGTCGATGTTTCTGAATGCTCCATTTCACCCCAAGGGGCAGTACGCACCGGGAACACGGGCAGAAGCCATTGCGTGCATTGTGGCAAGTGGCAAGGGAATTAGGAGAGAGGGAAGGGAGGCGTATTTGTATGTACAGCAGTAAGTTGTAGTGGGACGCGTGGGAGATCCCGCGGGGCGGAGGATGTAGAGGCGAGTGCAGTGACAGAACTCTCAATGTGAACGATCCCAAGGGATTATTGTGATTGAGCGAAGATATACTAGGCGTTAAAAAGGCTTGAAAAGCAGGTACCACGAACATTTTGAAAATGGTAGCTTCGTCGGGTATGACTGTATCTATCAATCCCTTTTACGGTTGACCACCGAATGAAAATGTGAGGTTACATTTGTTTCTCTTTTTGTTTCCTACATAATTTATCATGCCGTATTTGTCCCCGAATTAAAGCTATTGAGTAATAACCCTTAGGATAGGCCCATGATTTTTGCATGCAAATAGTTTCCAAATTTAGTATTTCAAGCATAAAAACGCACCTTTACAAAAGCACATACAGCCAAAATTGAACGTCATGGATACCTTCTTGGATCTTGGCAAGAGAACGACAAAGCCAATGAGGAAATGTCATGTGAATTTTGTGACGAATGTTTCCGCGATGCTACTAAAAAATTCATTGGTATTTCGAGTATTGTACACGATCTCATTATGGAGATGGCGCTATTTTTTACACGATTTTTTCTTAACTTGCTCCATCTGTTTCATCGATGAAATCTTGCAATTGATTTATAACCCACTTCTCACTATTCGAATCGCCTAGAAATGTTGCGCACTTGCTTACTTCTGCTGACTAAACAATATTCAATAATAAGGCATTGGAAATTTTGGTACATTGAACTTACATTAATTAACTAAATTTCCACGTGGAAAAATAGTTGCAAATTTGCTCAATATATGTCATTACAATTCTTCGGTAGATCTTTCTTTTACAGCTCCGGTTTAAACGATTACATGATTCACCACTGAAACGTAGAAAATAAAAATGAAATAAACTAATAAGATAAAAGTCGGAAAGTTTTTTTTCGTTTGATAGGGTATTAATAATCCTTATTTAAGCCAACCGCTACCTGCTAGCAGCCTGCATCGTAGCGGCGCTCATAGCCTCGCACCAAGGTGGCCTTACGGCGGCAGCCGGAACCAGAATGACGTCACACGGGCTTTTCCCAGCATTCTTATTTAGCCGTCGTCTTTTCGCGCGCTTGAAATTTTTCACTTTTCATAGAATCGCAAAAAATAGATGTAATTTTAAAATCTAAGAGCGTGAAATACGTACTCCACGAGAAACGATCTTTCGATTTAGGCAATAAAAAAGAAATTGGAAACCACCCTATTCGTGTTTTCATTCACAGCTGCGCCCTAACTTCATTAAAATAAGACTCTCCACTAAATATCCACGCTAATTGACTAAAAACGACCTATAGGTTTCTCTAACAACCCCGGACGAAAGGGTTCTATCACGAAATCCCTATTTGTCGCTTACTGTTAGCAACGGGCTGTTTTATTTTTAGCTACTGAGAAAACGATTGATTTGTGCTGCGATTACAAACCTTTGCTCATTAAGGAGTTTTATTTAAGGAAAATATCAGGCTTATAAAAACGCTCTTTTTATTTCCTACATAATTTAACACGCTGTTAAAGATAATTTGTAAACTCATGATTTTTGCATGAAAATTGACCCTGCATGTAGAATTACGAGCATACGAACGCATCTGTACAAAAGCATATCCAGCCGGCATTGAACGTCATGGGTATCTTGTCGGACCTTTAGCTAGCTAGCTAGAGTATCTTTTAATCACGGTAAATTTCATAAACGTAGTTTCTACTTTAAAAGTATACTCTAGCCTTTATCATATCATTCATGCCCGGAGGTCGGAGATTCAAAACACATATTTATTCCATTAAATATGCATGAGGGTCCTCTTTCCTTCAAAATTTCCGTTGTAACAATATAATCTGTGTAATTTCACTGCCAACGATCGTTCAGAGGTGGATTACGCACACTTAATTAGGTAAAAGATAATTAAAATAACTTTCTGGGAAAAATATGTCTTCCTTATTTATCTGCCTCTCAAAGCCTCCTTCGTAATTAGATAAATCTCTTGTGAGAACAAAGAACGTACAAATTCCTTGCCTGAAGCACATACATCCGACTTCTTCCCTAATTAATCCAGAATAAATACGCTTAGCTCTCTTTTAATGAGGGGAGCATTCTGATACAGAAAATCTACTACCTAAGAAGTATTACAAAAATCATTACTAGCAGATTCCGACCCTCGGGTGACAGGAAAGATTTCGGCAGAAATTCTTCGTATTATGGTTAAAAATAGAGGCGAAAATTATAAACCTCATCATGTAAGATGATACTTAATGTTTAATTCTTAGTAAAGATGTAGTTCGGATTTTACGAACAATTGAAAAAAAAAGAAGTTCAACTGTATTGCTTTGAGGACCATTGATAGTTTAAAGTAGGTAGCTATCGGAAGGAAAGTTAAACCAATTTCACATTTACACTCAAGCAGCATGGAATTCAAAATTTTTGGGAAACCTGAAAACAGTATTGGAAACTTTTATCGAAGACTACCCGTACGCATCTTAGGCCGAAACTGAGAAATCAAGACTAGTTGTTATTGTGAAGGATTGCCTTAAAATAGCATGCGAAAGTCACGGCTATGAGAACGGAAATAATTAGGTGGCATTTTTACCTATCGATAAGGTCTGTGCGATACTTGTGGCTTCGTAGATACCTTAGAGCAGTGGTTCCCAACCTTTTCTTGCTTGAGGCACCCTTGGAAAGCCTTTCAAAAGTTCCCGGCACCCTTATAAGGAAATAGATATTTAAAATCTCCGTAGCTTTTTTATTATTATTTATTTATTTGTTTCATTTCGAGAGTTTGCATGCAACAACACCTTATACCTAGTCCCAGACGATATGAGAATACTGTTTACACTGATTCTGCCTTAATAAAAAAAATAGTATTACGATACAAATATGTAATTGTGACAAGTTTTACTGTAGTTGCACAATGTATTCAAGTAGTTACAGTGTTACACTATGATTCAAGACAAACACACAAATAGACCACAGTGCACCATGCATGTATACTCAGTGTGAAACTTGTGATTGATGCTTAGAACACAAACTCTTTGTATCAGGTCTTATTGTTGACAATACCACCCGCATATCGTCCTCAAGTGAAAGAAGCCAATAAAAGGCAAGAAAAGGCAAGAAAATACATTCATCCACAGAATTTTATTTGAGATATCGTAAAAAAAATTCAAGTAGTCTGCAAATCATGGTCCTTTCAGCATCAGAATATTTCTTTAGGCTTGTCTTCTACGCTTCTTACGCTGAGTGAAAGTGAATTTTATATAGACTATGTTGTGATTAGAAGTGAATATATTTTATTCTATTCGTAAATTACTGTATCATTCATATGATTCCTAAATCATCATGAATCAAAATGCACACAGGAATGCAGCAGCTAATCAGAAACAGAGAGTATTTGTGTCAGGGAAAGTAACGCTTTAATCCCGTAATATTCGTATAACGTGGGCAGATTACTTAAATGGCAACAGCATTTGCTACATAGATGTTAAAATTATTACAATCGATTTTTTATAAGGCTATTGAAATAATATTTAAAACAATTATTAAAATAATTATCAGAAAAACAAATAATTAATTTTTTTTAAAAACACTTCATTAGTATTGCGCAGTAGAAATATCAGGCATTAATTTTTTTGACAATGATAGCGATAATCATTCGGAAAATATATTTCGGAATGAAAATTTGTAAGAATGTATTAATGTGAAAAATTCAGTGTATACATTTCCCAGTAAATATTTTCTCAAATTTCACTAGCTAATTGCTAATCAAAATTTACACAGCATTGCTATATTTACTAAGAATGAGGCAGTATTTTGGGTTAAATAAGCTACCTATTGTAGTAAATTAAATTTTCAAAGAAAACTAAGCTAGGTTCGGATAATTACGTTAAATAAGAGTGGTTGATAATAGGATATAATTCATTCTGGAAAGATATGTAGCTTTAAGTATGGGAGACATTCTCTGATTCGGCAAATAAAATATAAAATATGTGTTGTCCATTTTTGATTCCTAACATATTAAAAAAGAAACTGCACTTACTACAGTTCAGTATTTAATGGGAAAAAGGGGGTATTTTTGGATAAGGAACATAATGGCTTTCAAATACAGTATGTCTTCTATTAAAGGAAGCAGATCAGGGTTATTAATGATTAATATTTATATTTATTAGAGCAAAGAAATAGCGAGACGTATGTTCGGGATTCAAATGACGAAGTCATTTTATGAAACTATTGAGAATACAAAGAATAAGCGTCACGGCTAGACTTTTCGGCTAGACGGCGTTTCCTCATGACTAGAGTTCGAGAGAAAAGCGGAATTTCAGATTCGGCGGACCAAAATATTTTTGTGCCTTCTTTCTACAGATAATTTATGCTAACCACGATATCATATTTGGTTCGATTTTAAAATGACGAAAATAAGGTTAATTTTTGTATTATTACAGATTATTCCAAATTTTATGATTAAAATATGAATAAAAATGAATTTTTATGGAAAAACATAAATATATCCTTTTTTATACTTATTTAATGTCATAAAGCAGCTTTTAGGTTTTTGATAATTATATTGCAATAGTGTTTTTATTTGCAAATTACAACGCTGAGAATGATGGTGACCAATAGCTGTATCCTAATTGCGAATTAATCCAACCTACAAATTCCTGACTAATAGACGACTGAGGATAAGATTTCTCACCAAAATCACGGTGTAAAACTTTAGAAATCACCATTAAGCATTCTCATCCGGCCGCCAAAGCGGTTTGGTCGTTTCGTTTTGTTCCTGCCGGACTTAATATCTCCCGAAGTATGAGGAGAGTCTTTCTAGCGAAGCAATACAGGTACTCTGAACTATAATGCTCATTGTATTTTATTCTAGCTATGTAGAAAGAAATCTCAAATGTCGCATACTTTTGGCCCTGAGACGTCAGATTGGATTCAAAGACAAAATTTTCGAAGCCGGCTATTAGTGTCGTATGTTATGTCAGGTTGTATGCTCGTAAATGGTATCATTAGAATTTGTTTACGTTTTTCCTAGCCTTCTGCAGCTTTCGAAGTTGTACACTTCCCATTGAACGCCTGCCTTATGGTTCTTACCCTCAACGGCAAGCTAGTCGTAAAGCACCCCCTCCGCGTCTCCTCTTTTCATTGAACACCACGCCAGCCAATGGCAAACAGAGCATTGGGAAAGGAGGGTGAGTAGTCGTCCGCTAACAGAAACAGCTCAAGTTAAGTGGGGCAACTAACATGAATACCTTCTGATATGTTATTCTCGCCGTGGAGATAAAAGCCTCAAATACCTCATACATTTTCCTCTGAGACGTCAGTTTTGCTTTATAATGGACATTTTGGAATCCGACTATTTGCGTCGTATGTTATGTGTGGAGGTGTGTTTGTAAATGCTATCATTAGAATTTTATTAGGTTTTTCCTCGCATCTTTCGTGGTTGTTGACTGCCCATTGAACAGCTGGCTAGTCGTAAGTCACCCCCTGCGCTTATCCTCTTTTCGCTTGGCACCAACCCAGCCAATGACAAACATAGGATTGGAAGGAGGGTGACTCGTCGCCTGCCGGCACAAACAGCTCAAGTTAAGTGGGTCAACATACAGGGATACTTTCTGATATGTTATTCTCGCCGTGGTGCTACAAGTCCCAAATCACTCAAATTTTAAAATCTAGGATCGCAGATTTCATCTAAATTGGACATTTTCGAAGCTGACTATTAGGGTCGTATGTTATCTATGGAGGTGTGTTTGTAAATGTTGTCATTAGAATTTGTTTACTAAATGTATCGCCTTCTGCAGCTTTCGGGGTTGTTGACCGGCGACTTAATAGGTTGGCTTCCCGTAATGCACCCCACACTCCCTCTGTGATACCACGCCAGCCAATGGTGAACGCAGCATAGTGGAGTAGGGTGAGTAGTCACCCGACAACAACAACAGCTAAAGTCAAGCGGAGCTATATGCCGGGATACTTCCTGGCATGTTTTTCTTCCCGTGGACATGCAAGACTCAAATCTCACCTATTTTTGTCCCCAAGACGCCAAATACGCTCTAACCTTGGTATGTTTGAGTCCGGCCATGATAGTCGTATAATAGATTAGTAAGTATTCTCTTAAGTGGTGACGTTGCCACTGCAGCTGGGATTTATTACAGCATCATTTGATCCTCTCATTTCAAAATTGAGTGCATTGGCGATAATTTCGGCAAAACATTTTGTTGCTGCATATTTATTTGCATTTGATGTATAAGTGAGGGATAATTTTTAAGCTATTTTCACAGCAGTAAATCGATAAAAAAAATACTTTGTGTTTGTGTGATAACGAGTGAAATTTGTTTGCATTGCTGGAATTGGGACGTTATTCACTTACCTACCAGCTGATTATGTGTTGCTTAGGCGCCCATTGTTTGCTCTCCTCTGCTTTCCTCAGAGTAAGGATTGGGGTAGAGGGCGCTTTCAGGCTGCGCAGTAGCAGATTCTGTCATCAACATGGTTACCACGTGATCGTGGGAAGAAGTGCGGGAATCCTTACTCTTCTTGTGGGAAGAAGTGCGGGAAGTGTGGGATGTAAGTGCGGGATCTTGACTACATGCGCAGTAGCCAAAGCGCACTCTCCCCCATCCTTACTCTGAGCTGCTTTCATATACTTACCTTTTAAATGGAGAAAATCAAATAATGTAACTGATAACTTTAGGCTTTACTTTGTAAAAATAAAGGAATAAGTTTTCTTTGGCTCACTAACATATTTTAAGTGGCAACAAGGACCTCTAATATATTAGAAAAAACACCCCATGCTACATAACCCACCAAGCATATGTTGCTTTTTTTATAAATATAATTGTGAACCTTTCAATTTTTTTTAAATATTTCCCCTAAAAAATTAATGGCTGAAAAATTTTTCATAAGGAACGACAATATCTTTAAGCTTCAAGCAAAACAGCTTCCTTTTGGTCTAATTTATCCGGGAGAATAACACTGTTTCAAGCCTTTTAAAAACCTACTCGGCGCATTATGATGAGGCGTTTTTGAGCCTCGGGGAGTTTGTGAGCAGGTTGCGGATGGACTCCCAAATTTACCAAATGGTGCATTTCAAAACGCCCATTTTTTCGATAAAATTCAACGACGTTTTGAGTGCCTAGAGAAAAGGGTTTCCACTCCACGAGAAACGTCATTGCTAGGAAAGACCTTAGTCAACAACATATTCAAATTACATTAGCGTCAAATTACATTAGATGCTCAGCAATTGCCACCAAATTCAAATCACTGCAAACATGCTTTCTTACGATTCCATTTTTGAGAATTATTTTCGGCTTTTCACGCTATTAGGACGAGGTAAGCTTACCTGACTCCTTTATAGGAACTGTTAATCACCAAATAACAGATTATGAGGATAAATAGATGCCTTTATACGGGCGGGGTTGAGGCAAAATAGCCCATCTTCCGCCTAACCCCTAATAGAGTAGTTTCATTGGTTTGGTGTTTGGAGGGAACACTAACCAAGGACATTATGACAGTAGTCAGTAGGGTTACCTTAGGGAGATGCATACTAATGAAAGCAAACGTAAAAAGACGACAATAATAGGTATTTATTAGGAACTAGTACAGTCTTTTATAAGACTAACACAAATTAGTAAAAAAGTCAGCGCAGTTTATAATATTTCTTGAATGAAGTTCTTCAGGAACTCTTGCATGAAAAAGAATAGAAAGAAACATAAAATTAGTTAACTTCATTTCAATTTTTTCATAAATTAAAGAAGAAGTACACCTTATGAAAATTTAAAAAAAGTTATGCGAAATGGTAGGACTATCAAACGTTGCGTTTCAGACACCGTGAGTTATGAATAAAATGGCTAAAAATGAGTGTTAAACTGTTAAACTTAATTTTTTTGGGAATGTCGACAAAATATGAGTTAGGCATTATAAAGTGTATGCAATGAAAAATATACACAAAATAATGATTGTTTAGATCAGGGGTCTCCAAACTACGGCCCGCGGGCCGGATCCGGCCTGATGAGGGCTTTCATCCGGCCCGCACACTCGTTTCAAGTAGCGCGCGATTCTCGCTCGTATAACTCTGTGAGACGCCGCTAGGAGCATTGCAGCGCTGTACTACACGTCAAAGTCGCCTTCAACTGTTCGTAAATAATAAATACGCCGCTGGAGACTTCAGTAGACGTTGGAATCGAATACTTCAGTCATCGGCAAATTTGCTATCCGGCCCGCGGGGCGAAATTTGAAATGTGGCCCTCGTAGCCTAGTAAATTGGAGATACCCTGGTTTAGATAATTTCAAACTTCAAACCTTTTATTAGTAATTTCTAACAAGATGAATTCCTTCAAACAGTTGCGTAGAGTATTTCAATACCAGGTCAAAATTAAAGAAAGACAATCATGCATTCAGCAGAAAAATGTACAGAGTTACTTCAACTATTAGAACAAAATATGGGGTAGAGAAATGAAAAAAGAAAAGACTTTATTTAAAATGTTTAACATCAGTGCGATAAGCGAAGGATGGACGTAAGCTAAGTATAGCAAACATGCATTCCTCCTTCGCAATCCCTTGCTTTTCATCATTTTTGCTTTCCGCAGATTAACTTCAAGTCGAAAATGACACTCTGAAGATAGTCTTACGCTTACTGCTAAGGGATTATTTGCATATTGCCAAAAACAAACATGCTGAAAATATTCTTCCTGTATGGAGGAACAAAGGAGTGGAAATACCTACCTGAAGTTATTTTAAAGATCTTCCCCGTAAATGCCCCGATTTTCAAAAATAAGTGTTCATCGATCCTTTGTTGATGTCATTGTGGTTTATTATGTAGAGTTGGTAATTGGGTTATTTGTGTCAATCTTTATTTGTTAATTGTATGATATTAGATGTATTAATTAATGTATTTCTTATACCATAGGTGTACTTACTGTTTCTTTACTTTGCTATTAGATAGGTAGTCTTGACATTCATTTATTTAAAACTAATGCTGCTACCAGGCAATAGCCGACTTGTAGCAATACGTAATAAATAAAAAATATTGGTCAACGCGGAGTAAAGCCCGGAAAATCTACATTTTCCGTATCATCATTTCGAAGAAACATTCATAAGGATGATTGAGTACATTATAAAAGAATAATTCCCCACGGAAAGATAATATCCACCAATTTAACGAACCGTGAACAAGATTTACTCATGTTTATATCCATTACTTTCGGGTCAACATTCAATAAAATATAAAAAAAGGAATTTATCATCGATTCCAGATCAAATACTTTATTTCCACATGGTATAAATATGACTCCAAGTGGATTAATGTTAGAAAATAGAATTGTAGCTGGATCCTGATCCTAAAAATGAAGTAATTGTAGGTTAAAAGAACAATTGCATAGTGTAAGCTACTATATCATACTAAAAATTATTAAATTATCCACATAAGCGTAGAAATTTATTGACAAACAAGCATGCGGTCACTAAAAATGAAATCTCCTCAGAATGATGCTCATATATCTGACCTCAACTCATCAAATTTCCAGAAAATCAAGTAAAAACTCAGTTGGAAAGCAATTTTTGGCTTTATTTCATTTTTTCCTCAGCTGCAGGCTCACAAAGAGAGGAACCGTGATCCAAAATATCCACACTTAAAGTGAAAAGTATGCAGATCGTGGGACGGAAAGTTCATATTGCTTGTACTTTTACAGCATCGCCATTCCGGGCGAGTGAAAGGCAAGGAAAATTGAATAAACATCATGAAAAAGTAAAGCGAACAAATTTTTCATGCTTACGGTGGCATATGAAAAGGTTATAAAAAAAGCATTTTTTCCTTTCAAAATTCGGAGCGCTTCTATGAAAACACGCAAAAGCACAGCACATCGAGTTGAAGTGAATTTGCTGCTGTATAACGGCCAATTTAAGGATAAAAAAGATTATATTATTTTTTTAATACACCCGTCAAAAAATAAAAATGACGAAGAGAAACAGGGATATGATATCCAGTTTTTCTCGAAGCGTGCTACATGAATGTACTCAATTTCCGACCACTACTTCGGCATACGTGGAGCATTGGAATTAAGCGGTATTGAATTAAGTCTGTAAAACGTTTTCGGCCCCTCGAAATTTTTGGACGCAGGCACTTGAATTCCTCCATTTTTCAACCGAAATTCGTTACAAGCACACTAATTCACAGGAAGGTAATTAGATGCGAGCATTTCGTTGAGAGAACATTCAAGTCTGGGTGGAAAGCTTTAGACGCGATGCTTGTCCGGAAACGCCCGACGATTTCTCGCGAGTACTTGAATTTCCGAACCCGACAAACTTAATGGACGCAACCATGTAGAAGAAAAGAATCTAAACGCATTTCATTTCTCGGCTGAAATTGCAGGTCCTGATTGTTTCACTTCATTTGCTAGCCTACCCCGAAGCACGGAAGAGCCTGAAGAGGACAAGATAACCCCCGCTTAACCGATCTTGTTAATGACGAAATACAAGTTTAACAGTCATATATTTGCAATGAAATTTTACGAACATTAAGATTTGATCCTTATAAACATTTTCTGCACCTTGTGTGTGCAAATTAGAAGTTTTTATTTTATCTGATTTAAAATTGAAATTTGTGAGCTTAAGTAAAATGTTGGTGAAGATATTCTCTATATATCGTGAAATTTAAGATGAAAACGCATTTTCAATGAGTATGTTTTTGCAAAAATATTCGACAGTTCAAAAGAAGAGAGATGTGTCCTTTCAACAGGATGGACCACTTCCGCTGAACCGGCAGCATTTTGTCTTTCGTGACACATTATTTGTACATAACTTACGATTTCATCTGAAATTTTCAGAGTATGTATAGAGGACCCTTGTCAACATTCATGGTACAAACATTTTGTATCATTTTGCACGTCCTTTTCACGAGAAATATAGATAGGGATGTACATAGTACGTACACTATGACAATACAAGAAACAAATTGAATAATAGCAAAATTGTATCGTTTACAGAGTCAAAGTTAGAAATCGAAAGCAAAACTGCAGGAGTTTTAGTGGAGAATGTTTGGATTTTGTTTCATGGTTGATCTTCGAAGGAATAAAGTTAGCAGCCTGGAATGAAAAAAAGCGTAATATATGCTAAGAAAAGGTAAGAAGTGGAAGATATTTCTCTGCTCAGAACCGATAAATAAATATGCCTAAAAATCTAATATAACTTCAGCCATTTAACCAATGAATATATTTTATTAATCACTGGACAACGCCTCATACGATTTTGACCACAAAATATTGGTAATTGACAGTTTGATATATTTATTTCTGGAATTAAAATCGAACTATTCTTATGTAACGTATACCTCATACACTTTAAATCACTCCTTTACACGTAAACGATATATACCATTGGCCGCGTAAGGAAAGAAAACTAATATTATAGAGAATAAGGAAATAGTATCACCATTGAGAATTCACCATAAGAATTGAGAAAAGTTGGGAAAAGGAATTGGCAGCTTGATTTGTGACCGTGGCAATAATTTTTAATTTAATTTTTAAAAACGAAAGGTTTTGAAATAGTTCTCAGAGAACGTAACGCGCATATTTCAAAAGAAAATCGAAAATAAGAATTCTACCTCTAGAAAGTCGACAACGCCTTTAATGCGTACGGGAAAAGGTAAGACAGCTTTAATGGTAGCAGCTCTTTGTAAACACTATAGTAATGGGGAAAGCAATGATAATAAACGCTCCGGTATTTAGCAAGCGTAATTGAAACCATAACCTTCTATTTTACGATGACTTAGCTGCGAATACACATCCATAAACTGAGATAACCATCCAAACTGAATTCGAAAGAACGACTCAAGGTCAACAAGCGAAGAACTGCTATAGCCTCAACCGAAGTTCTAAGTCAAGGGGACTTCATTAAAGGAACGCCAAGAACATGGCGGTTAGGCGTTATATTTGTTGCCGTTTCCCACGCATTTTATTCGGAGGCGCCACTAGGCAGCGGTATCTCGTTTGGTGTGACTTTAGCCATAACAATTAGTGGAAGTGGCCTTTTTTAAGTTGACAATCGTCTCGCATGCGTTAAATGTGTGCTATATAAGTTTTACTGTCTCAGTTATGTATTACTGCCGTGTATTTCCTCGTGCTTAGTGGAAATCGATGGCTGGTAGTGGCCATTTGAAATCTGATTTTAAAGCACGCGGTGCGGCAACAATTTTAGTGGCGGACTTAAGATTCCTTTAATTTTATATTTATGCCGTAGGAAAAAGTAGTCGTAACAACCAGTAAATGAAACGGACATAGAAAGACGTAAACACTAATTGCATGAGCAATGACGCTAACAAGGGAGGTTTAGAAAGCACGTACTGCTCTTTCTCTCTTACCGTTAACGTTTCCCGTTGAGCCGTTCAAATCCTCACAAATCTCTTCCCATCAAGGCGACTTCCCTCATGGCAACTACGGCCGAAGTGAATCTGAGTAATTCAGCACTTGAACAAAGGTTCTTCAGGGGTCAACTAAAACTCAAGTTACCTGGCTAGGCGATTTCACAGGAGGCATCGAGCGAGAAGGAGTTGGAGAATGTATGACTGAAACAGTGAAGTGATTCGGCAGATGCTGGAGGTAGATTTAAAGAAGCAAGGGGAGCCACATCAGTGGACGTTGTCAACATGTGACTTATCGCTTGCGATTGAAATATATTTTAGAACGAAGAAGAGATTAGGGATAAGAGTGGTCGCGAAATTCAGAATGGGTTGACTCACGAGTGTTGACAAAAAATAAGCCCTTAAAAAAATAAGAAAGAGATTTTTTAAACACGACTTTAATTAGTTAGGTCTTAATATTCCCCTTAAAGCACCTTACCCATCACCTACCCTAAACGAAATATCATTTAATAATGGCATGTTGGTATTCCAATGGCTATTTAACATAAAATCGTGATAAATGACTGGAGAAGTACCGATTTCGCTCCAGAAGAAAGGAGTGTATTTCGCGATTATAATTTACTGTAGGCATTTTCAGAACCTAAATCAAATTGAGCATAAGATAATATAGTTGGTGTTCGAATGTACAGATATCTGTTCATCCTCAAAAAATAGCAAAAATGTACCTTCTATTCTTCTCCAAACTTAAAGACGCTATTCTCGAAAGCCATAACAATTGATCGCATGACATTTTCCTACCAGAGACAGAGTGTTTTCCGCCCACCAGCATTAACAATTCCCGTGTTTGCGGTGTCTCTGTTGCCGGCGCTAACGTTTCCACGATTTCTTGAATAGCAATTGGGTTAATGTAGGTTAGGATGATGGAGAGGATTAGGAGGGTTGAAATTAGGAATTTGCCCTCGCCAACTCTGGGTACACAGAAACCAAGTATTAGATTTAGGACGCCGCACGACAAACCCTTCGCCTCTCCCACTGCTGCGAACTCCTCCTTCAATCTCCACACCACAAGAGGAACATCACCTGGTAATCCTTTGCCCCTCTCCGTCTTCAATTTCCATCTGTTACCCAAAACTCTCAACTGGTAACACTATAACTGCTTGAACCCCTTCTGGATTCCGAAACAACATTATAATTACCAAAATTTTACTTTGTTTGCTAACGTTTACGTGCCACCATTATTATTCTCGCACGAAAAAGTTGGCCTTTACTATTTCCTTCGATCAACATAATATGAGCCAACAGGCAGGAAATATATTTTATACGTAGAGATATAAGTATCCCAAATATCCCTGAATCATTAAGTTCTTTACTCCAAGGAAACTTCTAAAATAACAAATAAATATTTAATAAAATAGCATTATTTGGATTTTAGCTATTTATTTTTTCATGATTTGGAATCTCCATATGAGTTTTGGTAATACGATTGTAGTTTCTTCGGCTGGGTTGAAAATTATGAATACTTTTAAAGTACTTAGAAAATGCCATAGGTAACTTTTTCAGCACTAAACTTTGACTTCCATCAACGATAAAGAATCGGTTCCTTATCCATGCTATTCATAAAAATCGAATTTAATTAGTAGAAAGATACTCGATACTCGACATAAAAGAACTACGACGAAATAACATTAAAGAATTATGTTGAGTGTGTGGCATAAAAGTGGCTCACGCGCCTTCACGTGTAGCGAAATGATGCTCGTCTAATGCAGGGATAAATATTGTTTATGAAGAGGGGTTTATTTGATTTATTATGATGAAATTTATGATGATTTTTATTCTGAATAAAATAAATGGGAAAGTAAAGAAATGAAATAAAAATATTTTTTTAGGCATACGGCTTGTACTTTTTCCTTATCTACCGAACGCCTCGTTGGTATTTATTTATTTTATTCTCAAACCACCGAATACAACTCGTTTTGGCCATTTCACATCGGGGTATTCAACAAGTAAACGTTCACGAACAACCATGCCCTGGACAGGAGAGCCTACCCAGGCGGGACTCGAACCTTCGACCTCTTGTTTGGCAGGCGAGGAAGTTACCCCGCCGCCACCGAGGCCGGCCGCTATTATCGAAGGGTGACAAAATCTCCGAAATTAGCGTTATTGTGTCTCCTCCTTAATGTGTCTTTATACATGCGAGCACTATCCCACTCTCTGCTACTTATCCACATTTACCTCCTCTAACTCATCTCTGCTCCTCAGTCATATCTTTCAAACCCCCGCTGTCACCGCATCGTCACCTCTGACACTTTCTCCAGCCTCACAGGATTTTCTCTCTGTCGTCCCACAGCCCAGCCACCCATTTATCTCCCTCGTATATTCTATCCATTCAACCTCACCTCGCTTAGTTCCTAATTCAGTGTTTCACGAAACAGTAGATGCAAAATAGGAAGCTCCTAACTCCACAAAGGTAGTTATGTCTTTGATTGAACCGTATGACTAAATCATCTTCAATTGAATGAATTTTCGCTAGAAACGTCTCTCACTTACATAACCAAACATCTCTATCATCCTTGCTCTGAACCTAACAGTTGTGAATCAAACTGAGTTGTGTTAATTCATAATTATTATTTGCCTCCTTTATTAATTAATAAACAAAAATAATTTGATCCGAATACTCACAAGCACAAAGATATGCAACCTACAAAAAGTAATACAGAAATTGATTGCAGATGTATGGAAGGAGTAGTCGCAATCGTATCGGTATTTCTGGTGAAAAGGCCGAGAAGTCGGATACATTTCTTTCAAGAACTATACAAATCATCACAAGTTTACAATCCTGGGATTGATTGGACGCAGCTCTCCATTCCGCTATCCTATCCGCTATCCTTTTCACAGTGAAGTATTTCCTCTCTTTTACATCCTTCATAACCAGTCCTATGTAGCTTACTCGAGGCCGTCCTTCGCCCTGCCCTTCGACTACTGTTTTTATCAGACTGTCATGCCTCATAATGTGGACAACTAAGTTGTCCCAACTTTTCGTCAGGGTTTTTAGAAGACTTCTCTTCTAATCCACTCTTCTTAGCACTTCCTCATTTCTAACTCGGTAGATCCATTTTATCTTCATCATTCTTCGGTAGTACCACATTGCGAATGCTTGAACTCTTGATTTCTCTGCTGCTGTCAACGTCCAAGCCCCACTTCAATAGAGAAACATTCTCCATATGTAATATCTGATGACTTGTTTCCTTACTTCTTTGCTTGTAATCTCAACACCGCTATTCAGCTGTCTATTTATTTCTAATAAAAAACTTCGCTCAGGCAAAAACGATGTTGCTTTCAGACGTAATCAACAACCAAATTATGACTGATACCTAGAAAGAGCGTGGATTTAAAAAATAAAACTTAAAAAATAAAAATGTCACCTTAAAGACAGAAGACAGCAATGCCAAAAATGTATTCCGTCCAAAATCTACAATGGAGAAATAAAATGTTTAATTCATCCGTTTACTAGATTTTACTAAAACGAAAAGTAAGCTCATTAAAATCCTTATTTATCTCCATAAAATTCAGAAAATATTTAGTTCCATCGGTATCCAGAGAAATGTCAAAGTGAAAAACACATTGACCCATCTATACACGGTAAAATGATCAAAACGCATTGCGACCGTTCTGTAGTCAAGGGTGTTTGCATCTCATCAAAAACCAATAAAAACAATTACGTTTACCCAAATGCATCACCTAATGGCATTATTTACCAAAATTACACAACGGATAAATTGCGTGAATTTAGAATTGAAAAAAAAAAGATTCTGGCTCCTCATCTCATTCTGATATTTCCGCATGGAAATACATTTTCATTCTATTGTTTTTTTGTTCCTTTTGCAGTCTTTCAAGGACAGTCGTGTCTAAATCCAGTGACGAAGTTAGCCCAAAGGATCCAGCCGATGTAAGCAAATAGGTTCAAGAAGGGTAGAGGGAGTTACGATGTTTCCATGACAATGGCTTACCAAAGCCTATCAACAATAAATTTACTGCTGTGTGAGAATGTATTGCATTGCCCCGGGGGCTAATAATGAAACGGTTATGCAATTATGATTATAATAACCACTATCCCGATTAGAAATTAAATAACCAGATTTGTTTAGCTTGAATGAATATGCATATTCGGCATTATCAATTTTTAGTTTTGTTATGCACGTATATTTTCAAATTTATCTAGAAGGAATGCCATGGTGACCGTTGCGATCTAACGGTATTTATATTTTTCGCGGTGATTGTTCGAGGGCAAGTGGCCTTGGCTTGGCGTCCCAGAGGACAGGGGGGTAAGTGGCGGCTCGGAGCAGCATGCTTAATCTCTGCCGAATTTTAATGGACGGACTCCAGGGTGTGAACACGCTGTCCTCCCTTTTTGTTAGTTTTTTATTTTACCTTCATTTAACCATCTTTATGATTATAATCACGGTGGCGAAGCTACAATAGATGAAGATAGTGGAGGTCTCCGGTTCGAATCTTAATGACGACTTTTTTGGAGAATAATTTTTTCTCCTTTTCCATCCAATTGTACGCACTCAAGGGTTTCCACTACCTGTGGTATCACGCTGCCCTCCCATTTTCACTTTTTTATATCACTTAAGACCAAATCGGCATTGCTGAGAATATGGAGGTCTCCCATTCGTGTCCCAATAAAGTCTACAGAGGGAAATTTTTCTCATTGAGAAATATTCTCCATATGTGGAATCTGATGAATTGATTCCTTACTTCTATGCTTCTATTCACAGATGTAAGAAGATTCTTCTATTCCAGGAAAGCCCTTTTCGCATGCGCTATTCTACCGACAATTACGTTCATTGTTAATTCGGCTTCCAAAGTAACATATCTCTCACCTCTTCCACCTTTTTTTCCTAGGCTAATGTACTAGCCTCCTCTCCTATTCTGCGTACTAATATCTTTGTCTTCTTTTTGATGATTTGCATATGCATATTCATGGCCTTTGGCTTTTATATTTTGGCCAAAATCTTCTTAAATCATTATATGTCTCGGCAGTAAATGTGGATATGGACCCCAAAAAATTAGAGGAGACAGTTCATATCCTTGTCTTCCGCATCACATCATTCTCGCCTCTGCACAGATGGATCCACATTTTATCACAGCTACTTGCTTTCTGTACAGACTATGCACAGTTTGCGACCATTGTAGACCATTCCAATTACTATCATAATTCTATACATCGAATTTGTTAGAGAGTGCAATTTCTCATATGTTTAATGTTTCTCATTTGTTTATAGGTTACCATGTCACGGTAAAATATTGTTGTTGTTGTTGATTAAGTTCTTGTAATGGTTGTATCTGTATGGCTTCTTAAAATATAAAATAATAAGAATATTAACGAAATACAACAGGTTACGGGCCCAGTCACGATATAAAAGAAGAAAAGTTTTATGTGGATCTGCTTAACTCAGTACCTGGCCGCGGTGTCTCGTGCGTTTTGTGGAATATTGAAGATAGTGAACATAGATTATTCGGTTTGACTGGAGACCTTAAAAATGGAAGAAGAAGACAGATTTAAGATGCAACAATTTGACGGGAAGAATTACGATAGTTGGAAATTCTTAATGGAATTAATACTGGACGAAAAGAACGTAAGATATATAATAGAGAAGCCGTATTCAGAAATAATAGCGCCTTACGCAACTGCCCCAGACGGTGAAACCACAGCAGCGAAGAAATTAAGAGAAGTGAAATTGGAAGAATATGAGAGAGATAATAAGAGAACGAAGAGATATATCGCTGAAAGAATTAAAATGGAGCTGTTGGAAATAGTTAAAGGTTTCGTCACTGCTCACGAAATGTGGATTGCACTGAAAAATAGATACGAGAAAAGGTCCATGGCGAGTGTAATTAGTCTCACCAAGAAATTTCAAAATCTAAGATATTTGCCTAACCAAAACACTTTTGAGAAATTTTGCACAGAATTCGATAAGACTGTTCGTGAACTTTATGAAGCGGGAACCAAGTATGATCTAAGGCAACAGATTATCCATTTTCTCATTACTATGCCAAGTGAATATGACAGTGTAGTAACTTCATTACGAACTGTTGCTGCAACTCAAGATTTAAATATGGAAATAGTGAGACAGCAAATAGAAGAATATGAGGAAGGCCATGACAGAAAGAAGAGACTGAACAATGTGAATTTCCAGCCAACGGCGTTTGCTGGTTTCAGAGGAAGAAGAGGTATGACTTCACCAAAGCCAATTTTCCGATTCCCATGCAATAATTGTGGAATTGTTGGACACAAGATTGCTGACTGCTTCCGACCAGGAGGTGGTGCCTATCAACAGCATCAAGGACGCAGTGGACGTGAGGGATGCTGTACTTTTCGGAGAGGCCGTGAGAATCAGCATCAGCAGTGCAGCGGTGGCCATCAGGATCGGAATTCAAACAGCTATCGCAGCCGAGGTGGTATGAATAATAATAATAGAGGTAGTCATCAAGCTCATCTTACAAATATGAGAGTTAATACTAATTCAAATAACCAAACTAATGAACTAAATACTGAAGAAGTAACTTATAATTTTGTAACTGAAGTTGAAGCATGCTATATTGAGGGTGAAGCTGATACGGAGAATGCATCCGAAGATGACTGGGTTATGGACTCTGGTGCGTCTGAACATTTGGTGAGAACTGATACCCTAGCTAATAATATTAGAATTCTTGAAAAACCAGTAAAAATACTCATTGCTAGAACCAGAGATTTTATAATTGCTGAAAAGATATGTGACATTCATGCTTCCACACTAGTAAATGGTAAGACTATAAATATTAATTTCTTAGATGTTTTGATGGTTGACCAATTGAAGTGTAATTTGCTTTCTATTTCTAAACTTGAAGACAAAGGTAATAAAATGTTCATTGATGATGGTGAATTTACAATAGTTAATAAGAAACATAATAGAGTTGTAGGGGTTGGTACAAGGGATGGTAGTCTGTATAAATTAGAGTTGAATCTAACGGGTCAGTGTTATAATGCTACTATTTCTGATGATTTATGGCACAGGAGACTTGGACATATCAGTGATGTTATATTTAATGAAAATAAGACTAAATTTGATGCGGAAAATTATGTAGAACTCTGGAGTGAGAGTAAGAATGAAAATGTAGAAGATAGCGGTAGTAAAACTGAAAATGTGGAAGAAGATCAAGGATTGAGGAGGAGCACAAGAGTAGTAAAAAGACCTACTTATCTTAGAGGTTATGTGACATTAGCTTATAATGACTTGATTCAGAGAGAGGATCAAGATAAAATAGATCACTGCTTGTTGACTCATTTTCTTACTGATGAAAACACTAAACCTCTAACTCACGCAATTGAAGAAAATTCTAATTTAGTTTTAAATGCAATAGCTTTTTCTGAGAGTGTTCCTGAAACTTTTGATGAGATAGAAGGCAGGAGTGATAAAAAGGAATGGATGAGGGCTGTTCAGGAGGAAATGAATGCACTTCAGAAAACTAAAACTTGGGAATTAGTTCACTGTCCACCTGATAGAAAACCGATTAAATGCAAGTGGGTTTTTGCTCTAAAAAGAGATGGTAATGGAGAAATAATTAGATATAAAGCTAGGTTAGTGGCAAAGGGATGTTCACAAAAACAAGGTATAGATTATACAGAGACATATGCACCTGTAGCAAGATTGTCATCACTTAGAGCTCTGTTAAGTGTAATTAATCACAAAAATATGTATTCCTATCAATTGGACGTAAAGAACGCCTTTTTAAATGGAGAGTTGAAAGAAGATATATATATGATACCCCCTGAAGGTTTGAAAGTTAAAGAAGGCTTGGTTTGTAAGTTAAAGAAAACATTGTATGGACTTAAACAGGCTCCTATGGAGTGGAACTTTAGATTTCATGAGTTTATAACCAAACTTAACTATAAGCAGTGTGTAAGTGACAAATGTTTGTATGTAAGATGTCTAAGCTCTACTATTGACTATATTTTGTTGTATGTAGATGACATAATTGTCGCCAGTAATGAAAAGGCGTCAATTGAGAGTACTGTAAGAAAATTAAGAGAAGAATTTCAAATGAGAGATCTTGGTGAATTAAACTATTTCTTGGGTATAAAGATAGAAAGAAGAGAGGGAAGTATGTTTCTAAGTCAAACTAAATATATTGAAAAATTACTTGAGAGATTTAATATGGTTACAGCAAATCCAAGAGATACTCCTTTAGCATCTGGCAAATTCTGTGATGTTCAATCAGAACCAATTCAACATAATAGATATAGAGAGTTGATAGGAGGACTTATGTATGCATGTGTAGCAACAAGGCCAGATATTTCGGCATCAATTAGTTTTTATGGTCAATATCAGACCAAACCTACTAAAGCTCTTTGGACTGGTTTAAAAAGAGTTCTGTGTTATTTAAAAGGAACTAAGAACTATGGGTTGTTCTTCAAAGGTCTTAATGATAGCAATGTTGTTGGATATGCTGATGCAGACTATGCTAATCATAATGATAGAAAGTCTGTGTCAGGCTATGTTTTCAAACTTTATGGAGATGCAGTTGTTTGGGCTTCAAGAAAACAGCGCACAGTTGCACTTTCATCTACTGAAGCTGAGTTTTATGCCCTAGCTTCAGCTACTGCAGAACTGCTTTGGTTGTATAATTTACTAGTTGAATTGAAAATTCAGGTGAAACATCCAATTGTTTTATATGAGGATAATCAAGCTTGTATTAATTCTTTGTCAAAATGGGATCAAAAGAGAATGAAGCATATTGATGTAAAATATAATTTTGTAAGAGAATTAGTTAATAAGAAGTTGTTAGATGTTCAATATATACCTACTGATTGTCAAGTAGCAGACATTTTCACCAAAGGGTTACCATATACATCATTTTCAAAACACAGAGCAGAACTTGGTCTGGCTGAAGGTTAATGACTGAAAGTTGTATATTGTGTTAAATGAATAAAATTAAAAGATAAGGGTAGAGATGAATGAGAAATTGAGGAGGAGTGTTAGAGAGTGCAATTTCTCATATGTTTAATGTTTCTCATTTGTTTATAGGTTACCATGTCACGGTAAAATATTGTTGTTGTTGTTGATTAAGTTCTTGTAATGGTTGTATCTGTATGGCTTCTTAAAATATCAAATAATAAGAATATTAACGAAATACAACAGAATTCCATTCCGCGTTATCGAAAGCCTTCTCCAAGGCCACGAATGCTATGGCAGTCGATTTATTCTTCCCCATTTTCTTCTATGTGAGCAGCATTGAAGCCATAATTGCTTCTCTTGTACCCTTGCTTTTCCTGTATCCGAACTGGACTACATTCAGGAATTATTTTTCTTTTCTTTCTTTTATCCTGTATCTGATTTTCGTCAGTATCGCATGAATCGTCAAGCTTATGGCCCTAAAATCTTTACACTTTTCTGCTCTCTTAGTTTAGTGATTAAGATTTATAGTGTCCTCCTCAAAGTCATTAGGTGTATCTCTTTTTAAGGACATATCGATTATTGGATTAAAGCAATCTCTCCTGCATTTTTGATCAGCTCATTCCAAAAAGGAATCCCGAATCATAATAAATGATATTGAGATTTTTTTACATCTGATTTATAAAAGAGTTGCATCAATGTATTTGGTATGAAATTACGAATATTTTTCGCACCCACAAGACTACTTTTTATTTTAAAAAATTATTCCTTTGGTTTTTCCGGTTTTTGGTAAATTTGCTCAACGCCACAAAAAATGATTATTTTCGGATTCAGGACATTGTTCGAGAAAAACAATTCGAAAAATGACGCTTCACCCTTGTGCAAGCAACTCGCCCTTCCTGAAAGATAACCACCCACTTACTGTCTTCTCGTCCATACAAGGACAATGTACAATGGCACCTAAATGCGCATTGAGACGCCTGCTACGAGTTTGTTTTGGTCACTAAGGAATGGAGGCACGAAAATCGAATACGACTTGAATCTTATCTCTTTACGTCACTCAAAACTCCGAAAGCTGAAGGATTTCCACTCCTGGAAGGGGCTGCGTAATGAGGTTCTAAACGTTCATAAATTCCGGCATAACAAAGAATAAAAAGAAACATACAATTAGTTTAGTTCAATTAAATAGGGGGAAGAACACCTCCCTATGAAAAACACAAAAACGTTATCCAAACTTCATGAGTTTCTACAGTATGAGCTATGACTAAAATGGCTAGAAAGGATATATGTATAGATAATGTCATTATTTAAAACTTTTACAAAGGAGAATAGACATAGAAATACAGCTCAGTCATTTCTTACAAGATAATTTCCCTGAAACAGTGGCAAAGAAGGAGCTTGTAAGGGAGCGAACTAATGTAACGTTTATTGCAAATGCTATTACTATCATTATTTAACGTTCATGCATCCCATTGCATTCAATCTGGTCTCAATAGAAAGCCCTGAATTATCAAGGTTCTCAATTGAATTGCCTACCGTGTGACAAAGAGGAGTTACACCAAAGGAATTAATGGCTTCGAGGCGAATGGCGTGTTTGCTGTGGTTTCATAAAGTTAGATTCGCGGGAGAAGAGGGTCTTTTCGGCGGAGCGTAGTGATTACACCTAATGGCTTTGCCTATTCCTAGATGCGATTTAAGGCCTTCTATATCATTGCCTTGAGCTCTGAATGTGTAATACGCATTAAATAAAAAAATTTATTTTATTAGATATGGAGCCGATGGAATTATATACAATTTAATTACCGAAGAAACGGAGAAGGAGAAAAAGCATAGATTAAATCGACTAAATACATTCACTACTTTACAAGTTCCATTTTAGGAAAGACGAAAGGAAATTATAAAAATTCAGGTGGTATACTTCATTCAATTGTTTTAAACAATTCCTATGACTTATAAGATACTTATTCGAGTTTGGATGAAGACAGATGTTAATTATTTTGTAAGATATTTAATCTTTTTGACGTTTGGAAAAGACATCTGGAAAGTGCGCGATTGTTATCTGATCATGAACGGACAAATTAATGAAATATAAGCTGGTTTGGATAGGTGAAATCCACCAGAATGAGCAACAGGCGTGTGAACCTCAGGCATACAGGGCCGTTTCTTTTCGGTGCCACCCTGCACTTTAAGGGTTTTCATTTGGAATGCCCGATGGCGTAGCCCGAGATTTGAACCGAAGACCCTTCGATGAGCAACCCAGCTATCTAACCAATGAATCATCACACTTCATCTAATTGTATTCATTGAATCTAAATACCGTGAGATGCAACTAATTCCATTATTTTCTTTTGCTATCAAAAAATAAAATCAACTGAAAGTATATATTTGTTATTAGGTCGACTTATTCGCACTGTTGCATCAGGTACAACGAAATGCTTTGCAATATTCCAATATTATAAAACAATTTGTTGACGAATAGCTTCGATACACAGTTTTAGAAAATGGTATGAAGGCTCCGACTTGGATATTGGTTCATAAGATTGTGAAATAACAAATAATTCTGTTGCAAGCAGCTAATAGTGGCTTTGAAGCCAAAGAAAGTTTTTGGGACAGTTTCATTTTTGGAAGGTGTAAAAAATTATTATTTTCTTACGATATGAATTCTTTCGCTGCTCCTTCGATTCATCAACAGCAATCCACCCTCAGACAGAGAGGATGGAGAAGAATAGAAGCCTTAGAATACTAGTTAGCTTCTGCAGATGCAAACAAAAATGAAAAGGAAACCTACCTAATTACTTGATCCCCCATCCAAACCACCAACCTTTACATTCGAAAGATGACTGTTCGGACTGTTGGCTGATTTCTTTAACAGGATTTTTAGAATGCAAGCGCAGAGTTTGTTTAGTTCGAGTGAATAAGATGTCCTCATAAAGATGAAAAGGCGGTGGGATTGATATGAAATCTGATGTCTCTAAGGGAATAAAATTCCCTTTGTATGTTCCACACTGAATATTCATCAACGTCTTCCATGGTTTCAAATACTATTATACCTGGTGTTTTAAAATGAATAGCGGGGTTTAAACGCTTTCTAATGCACCAAACTTACAGTTATATCTCATACATCAAATGATTAAAAATAAATTCAAACAGCTTTACATAAAAGCCTATACGTATTCAATGTGGGCACAATTTTTCACAACATGTCATGACAATGTGTGAGCTCTTCCAAAGCATCGATGACTCTCTCGAATAAAAGTTGCAACAGCTGCTTAAATCCTTTTTTTAAACCGGAAATGTCAGATAATATGGAGGCACGGACATTATTATCACCGGGAGGATCACAACCTAACTTAATACGAAACGCACGTTGCATAGTAACTACAGATTCCGTCTTTGAAAAATGTAAAACACAAAAAAAACTTTCTGTTCACTCACAAATATTCCGAAGGAGGATCCTCAAGTCGCCTCTAGTGTTGTCACCCACCGCGCATATTAATGTGATTATAAAAGTCGCCACTGGCGTCGCTGACGGACAAATTGATCCGAGTTTTACTGAGAAATAATGTATAATTAGGGGTGTCAACCGAAAATTACACGCATGATGACGTTATTACAAATATTAAACTGCAAAATATTGGGAAAAAAGTGGATCGTATTGCACTCATCACAGCGCTGCGGACAGTTTTGTAAGCCGATTAAAATGCGACCGAGGTGGCAACAGCAATAAGCCTTCTATTGGATGGAATTTGGTCTCCTCTATGCAGTCCCCTTGTGTACACT
The DNA here is from genome assembly GCF_921293095.1 of Ischnura elegans. Classification (NCBI taxonomy): domain Eukaryota; kingdom Metazoa; phylum Arthropoda; class Insecta; order Odonata; family Coenagrionidae; genus Ischnura; species Ischnura elegans. The sequence continues at coordinate 94,117,010 of NC_060249.1, forward strand.
AGTCGCCATCTTTGTTACTTGCGCTCTCTAACGGATGGCGACGGAAACATTGGGTGCACATGGGCATTGTTTGCCAAAAAAACAAAACTGTTTGAGTTTGCTCTTTCAATTGATGTATCATTTATAGCTGAAAGTTTAGTGAAATGCATATTATAAAGTGTTAAAACTCATATATTAATTTTGAAATACTAGGTAAGATTATCAAAGATACAAGAAGAACAGTACCTAAGCCAAGGTTGGTGCTAATTAATATTCAGGGTGGAAAGTACAAAGGGATTTTTTTATGCATCTTAAGATCACAAAGATAAACCAGAATCCTTATACAATATTCAAATTATCACGCTTCATTTCCCAACTTTTCTCTTTGTCCCGACAGCATCGGTATATTTGTCAAGTAGCTTAAATTTTGGCTTCAGCATTCAACCTCAGCGCACCCAGCGCCCTATGTTGTTTACTCTGAGGCAACACCTCTCTGGCAATACCCTCATTGACCCGCCTTCATTTGTTTATTCAGACTTGACCCGGTTTTTGTCCACCAACTGTTTTTTAATTCAACGCTCCCAAGGGACGATGTCTACCCTGTCGCTTCCCTGATGACACGTGCTCCATGAATATTCTAACATATTTTAATGAGACACATTTTTAACACAAGTTCCCCATGCCGCACTTGAAAACGACCACACGCATAATTAATTTCAGACCTAGGGTCTAATTTAAACTCTTTTCTCCACCACGACAAGTGGAAAAGTCGAAATTATTTCTCACCTAGTCTAGCAGAAAAAAAAGAATATCTTTTTTTTTGTAATTCCACTCGTGACGACTGTCCTCTTCGTGCTCGCAAATTTTTATTTCGCTAACTTATCGTCACGGAGACGCCCTGCGGTAAATTTGTCGACCCCATTTAGAGGAAGCACGTCGATGTATTTATTGCCTGTATGCAAGCCTAACGGTTATCCGCCGAGTCGACACACAGCGACGGATGCAGTTAAAGCATACTATATTTCCACTGGGTTACAGCTGATTTGATATCGGGCTGGTTTCATATACGTATCCTACCTATCCATACGTACATAGGCTCCTATAAACTATTAATTTAAAAGGAATTTATCACCACAGCAAATCTTCAACAATAAACGGCGCAATTGGGAATTGGGTAGTTGTAAATTTTAAGAGATAATTAATAGCGCAAAGCTACGAATTACTTACGAATTTATCGCATCATTAGTCGAAAATCCTAAGATTGGTTTGACACAGCTGTCCATTCCTCTCTCCTATTAGCTAGTCTTTTCATAGCGACGTATTCCTTCTCTTTTACATCGTTTATAGCCTGTCCTATGAGACTCATTCAGGGCCGTCCATTGCTCTTCTTCCCTTCCACTAGTCCTTCTACGATTGTCTTCATCAGGACATCATGGGTCATAATTTGGCCAGCTAAGTTGCTCCGTTAAGCTGCTTAAGGTTTTTTGAAGACTTCTCTTTTATTCCACTGTTCTTAGCACTTCCTCGTCCATCTCATATTTAACTATATATCTGAAGCTGTGTAGTTCGTTGAATGTCAGAACATGAACTGGACGTCAATGGAGGGTGATAATAACTAAGCAACACGGCCTGCCATGGGAGCTCCACTAGTTATTGACCGCTGCATAAGTTAGTATGACTTGAAATAGAAATCAAAGGGGAATGCACAGAAGAGGCCTCAGTCCAGCCATTGGAAATTTGTTTATTTTTTTTGCTAATACTCAAGAGCGTTTTTTTTAACCACTTTTCAAAAATGCCTGCAATACGGCTATGGGTTAATAGCAATCCATTTCTTTTCAATGTTTTCAATAGGATAATTTCGTTGGAATAATTATTATACTCGTGAAGAATAGCATACAAAAGTAATGAATTTGTTGGATCATATCATCTCAAATGTAAATTTCGGGCCATCAAGAGAACTTTCAGTCCCTAATTAGAGATTATTTTTCGGTGCAAATGACCTTAGTTGTCGAGGAACCCTAACACAAAATACTACTACTACGAGATTATTTTCCAATGAAATTCGGATCAGCTTGCTGTCAGCGAGTCGCAAGACGAGTGGTGACTTAATAATTGTATTATTAACCATATTATTAAAAATGCAGAGAGGTAATAAGCACATTTAGTCCCTGACTGGGGAATCCTTTACTTTAATATTTGTGCATTTGTGCGTTAAATCCTCGAAAAAGGTGGCTGCAGAGGATAACTGATGAATTATACCATAGCCATTCCGAAATCATTACCCCGACAATGAACGATGGGAGGCTCAATCCATTACAGAATAAAGCACTGAGAGAACATAGTTTGAACCTCTAATGAGGATGCCCTTCTCCAGAGGCAATATTTCTAATCCAAGAGTTGGACCCCAATATCTATTCCATGGAAACTTACAAGCCCGGGTATAAGGGTTTCCATGGTTTCGTATAAGCCATATTTCATATGTAATTAACGTAGTTTCCCATATGCTGTCTTATTTTTTTGAAATTGATTCATCGAATCCGAGAGGATTTTCGATATTTTTATTTTTTCAAAGATACTTATACATAGACAATACGAAGTGTGGTGTTACAAGTAGGTACGCCACATGAAGAAGCTTAAAGATATTTTTATTCACACAAAGAAAATACATTAAAAACAAAATATTATGGAAAAATACAAGATGAAACTTTGGAAACATTGAAATAAATATTGATTAATAATGTAATAAGAGGTGAGTATAAATAATTTTGGCATTAGATAAAAGAAAAGAGAAATAAATAAATGCTATTGATATTATAAAATTTTCCTTATGATAGCATTAAATTACGTGACAAAATAATGCCATACTGACGCTGATGTTAACTGAAAATTAAATATTAGTAGTACATAGTAACGCTTACAATTCATGTTGAAAAAGAAATAGATGGTATTCATGGATTAGGGAAAAATTGGAAAAGGCATCTAAGTAATTTAAAAAATGATTATTGTACTTCTCTTCAGAAAAACATGTCAAAGTGAGGCATCTTTATGTACGGCCTCCTTGTAACATTGCACATGCATAACTGATGGTTTTTAAAATATGGTAATATATATGATACGTAAAAACCATAAAGGTTTAAAACCTTAACGTAATTATCAAATACCAAAACGACCTATTCAATACTTTCCATGGAATGAAAAACCTATTTGTTTTCCATTCGTAATCACATATGGTTGTGATTGTTGGTGGCGCAGTTGGAACTTAATAGCGAGTTATAAAAATAAAGGATGGTCGTTTCAGAATCTCGTAGTTGAATAGATGAGAATTTTTTTGTTTTCTCTAAGTACTCAATTATTCTCAGTTTATCAATAGAAGAGTCTATCATTATAACAGTCGTAATTATTTTACGGACATGCTTTCACGAAACTGAATTCAAATGAATCCTATTAAAATTACCAATCTAATACATGATATACTATGAATTACCCAAGACTGATTATAGTTACCTGCTTATTTTTAGTTTTTCGCAAAGTACCTACTTTTATAGGTGAACGCTAATCGATGGGCTCGAGCGGCTAATCACTCTTTAATGGCGGCGACCCTACTTGCAGCTGACAGCCCTACCCACAACAGAAGGTAGAAAGGGGAATTTTACAATTTTACTCAATTATGCTCAGTTTATCATTATAAGAACCTAAAAAAATTACACTCCACGTTATGACAGTCGTAATCATTTTAAGGACGTGCTTCCACCAAACCGAACTCCAATGAATCCTTCAAAATTATATGTTTTACCCATGATCGATGACGATAACAGCCTGATTATTTTAGTTGTACGCAAGGTACCTACTTTAATAGGTGTACCATAAGCACTACATTCGATGGACGCGAGCGGCTAATCACTCTTAATGGCGGTGACCCTGCTAGCTGCTACCAGCCATACCCACAACAGGGGGTTGGAAGAAGGGGGAATTTCACACGCCCATGAAGGGAGGGTGGGCAAGCAAGCGATGGGCAGATAACGACGGAGAGAACGGGCAGATAGCAGGGTGCGCTAATGGCTCCCGCCGATCGCCGCTTTCACTTAATGGTACGACCGCAACGCTCTGCTCGCTCGGGCTCCATTAAACGGCCAACGACCATATCAAACCTCCATCGGCGGCGCCTTTCCTCTTTCACCCGCACTCACAGTCGTCCGACGCTTTTTATTTCGCCCGGATTTCCTCGTGACCACTGGCGTGCCATACACGGCCAACGGGCCTGGATTTAGGATCCTCTGTGAAGGTCCCTGAAGCTCAACCTGCGGGCCCTTTGGATCTGGGCGCGTATGCAAGACCGCCGTACAATGATAAAACGGGTCTATTCCGATGAGTTCATACGGTCAATACCCTCGACTTTATTAAGAGGAGGCAATACTATCCCTAGACCGGTTTTTTTTCGCGAGGAATTACTCGTCTATAACTTAAGGTATAATAAACTTGCCAATGCTTGCCTGCATTTCAAATTTTTTTTAATCCCTAATATTTTCTATAGATTATGATACCTGCCAATGCGAGTCTTCTGGAAAAGGCAAATTAGTGTTAGCGATGGTAGAATACGGGAATTAGAAGTGCTCTTAAGTCAAATAATGAACGTTTGGAAAAAATGCTACAAATCTTTCCAAAGAAAAAATTAACAATGGTCAAAGGAAGGAGAAGGAAGAAACACGTCGAATAATGTTGATAAATAAAGCTTTCTTGGATCAAATTAAGTTAACTGAGATTTTTTCAATAAAAGGAATACTTCCACTACTTTTGCTGAAGGAATTATCAATTATTGCACAAAAGTTTTGGAATGCAGAAAATTTATTGCATAGCGAATTGGTTTTTTTAAAGAAATGAAAGAGGTAATATAGCACGAAAACTTGCACGAGTAGGCTAATGCCGAGATAAAGCATTATGATCATTGCCAAAATTGTATTCCATATTTGAAGAAAATAATATCTACTCAGCCTCAGTAGGCCTCAAAAATAAGCAATTTTGAGATGGAAGTATTTTGTAAATCTATCTAACATATGCGACAGCAGCGTCGATTATTACGGCATCATTGGGGGAATTTCAAGTTTTGATCCTTGTGATAACATATTAATGGCAGTCATTGTCGTAAAAAACCTCTTTGTGAAGAAGGGTATGTATTCGTTGAATTGTGCGGGTGGTATCAGAGTTTAAAGGAGCTTAAGGAAATTGCGGTCGATTTACTTACGTAATTAATTCAATGGTGTGAACGACATTTGGCTTGAAAATTTAAAAGAGAGGAATTGTACCATGTACAGAGGGGCCGTGAAATAGATAGGTCGTTAATAATGAGCAATTGAAAACAGTTTTTCTTTAAACCGCCAACATAGTCCATGTTGCTTAACATGGAAATAAGCCACCTGTTCATGCCGATCTCATACACTTATTCAAAGGGAACGTTTAGTTGCCTCATTGATTTTACACTAAATGTTAGCAATCTTCATTTACCGATGCCCAGTCACTGATGCACCGTGATCGCGTTACATGTGAGCCAACCTATCTTCACACGTACCGCAACTCGCCTCCATTCGACAGCCGAAACTGCCCTACGTCTGGGCGGCTGGCTTAAAAGGATTTAAAAGATAAAACCTGTAGCAGACAAAGCCACACGAGCCTCGGTCGGCTCAAAGTGGAGTGCCGAAATCAAACAGAGAATCAGCGCTGAGGCATCTCGCTTCGATGCCGACAACGGCCACTGGAGTTTCAAACGTTTTAAACTCAAATACCGAGCGAATAGATGCAGCGTGACTCCTTTGGTATTTAGAGGCAATGATTTCATCGATCGTCTGTCGTGAAAATCACAGTCAATGGTAAAACATTCAAAGTGCTTTAGAGCGGTGCTTAATTTCGGCCGACACATGCCAGAAAAAGCACATCTAAGGGAAAATTGTGTATTATAATTCGGCGCTATGGAGACAGATAATGACAAAATTTCCCTTTGTAAGTGTTTTTCCTGATTCACGTTCGACTCAAGTAAGTTTTTTTCTACCGAATGGTTGAACTAAATTTGATACGATTTGTGCCAATTTGTGAGTACCGTGCATAAATAAAAAGTTTTAAAACTGTCATCGTTTTTTTATATTTTGTAAAACATGATGCCTTATTGTAACTTATACTTAAAGTTTAAAAAAATGGGATGTTCACGGGATTTGCATAGAGAATGTACTGCACCGGCGTTTGCACTGGAATTTCAAACTTCCCGGTACTACGGTTGAGTTATTCGCTCCAATAAGGTTAACCGTAAACCATGGGCACGCGTGATTGTAAGGTATCACTCCAGGTGACTTATATTTGAAAATCATGTGTGCATTAAATGTATGGGTATGCGTTCCAGTACCTAAAATTTTAGAAATCAAGCATTGTTTTGAGTCATTCTCTAAAAATGAAATTTATTAAGATAGATCCTCCTATTTAGATAGAAGAAGTCCTCACGGCGAGGCGCAAGGATTCCTTTTGTGATTAGCTATGAAGACAAAACTGTTATTGACCAGGAAACTGGCAATTTTTTAAATTTTATCTCTGCGTACGCATACTGTAAACTGCGCCTTAAAGAAATACGAACTCAGATAATATTTTGACCGAAATTTTAGCCTTCCTATTGAGAGAATCAATTACCATTGAACAAGGCTGAATCCTCCAGCCCGAATTTCAGTATAAACAGACTTTTGATAGGTTCCTTTTGAAAATAAACTAATCAGCATTTATTCATCTTGAACTTGAACAAAAAATCACTGGCATGGAAATATTTAATTCATTCCTCAATTCGACGGAATTGGAATAAGACTTCATAATTTTCATGAAATATAGTCAAGTTTATTTTTCGATTAATTTCAAGTATAAAAAATAGTGGAAAAACGCTTGATAACTTTGACCCAGAATTCAAATCAGCTACAAATTTAATCGTCAGGTAAGGATAAATTATTTCGTACAATTTTAGGCTTTAATTTGCGATACTTTTCCAGGATGGAAAATAAAAATAATATGCAGGGCAAGGTTCACTATAAATGTTTAATGGAAATCACCAAGGTTTCGTAATATAGAAATGTTTCCTTTACGTTAAGAAACCCGCGTTCATTCAACGTACTACATGACCATACGAAATGTACAATTTTTATTTTCCATTAATATATATTAATAGATATGATCACCGTACGTAAGACTTTAATCGTAAGCATTGACTGAAATACGACTAATTTTATGCTGAGCATATTGTTTAATGAGCCAGATTTTTTTGGGGTATGAAAGGGGAGGCTTTTGGGAGAAAGAGGAGGTGAACTCGATAAATTTTCATTTTATTGTCTTGCTATTTCCGGCTTCTCTCCTTCATAAAAGCAGACGTAAGCCACTTTTAAGTGCGGGTGAGAGTAGCCGGCAAAGTTTCGGGAAAAAATTGAATCATTTCAAAGAGTAATTTCAAGGATTGTCCGGCTCGATGAATTTGGAATTGAGTCCAGACAGATCGCTGTTCCAACTCATCTTTTTCCGCTGAGATTGGAAACAGCTTTTTTTCCACTCCAAAGGCGAAGTTCTCACGAAATGAACCTGTCTTGTCTTCGTTTAATATTTCTCGAAGTTTTTTTTATCCGTCCCTGAGCATTAATCAAGTGAAAATTTTTGGTTCTATCAGGTTACCCTTTCTTTTCAAATGGAATATTAATTCAACCCGTGTGAAATTCCTGCACCGTTTTCACGTGAAACGAATTTAAAGCGCACAAGAGAAACGCTCATTCAGCTCATTAATAGACGATGAACGCGAAACGGTGAGCTCCATACTGGAAAGCGCTTGCTAAAAAAATATCCATATCTATAGGAAGAGTTGAGAAAATGACTCGCGATGAAAGGGTGAAAGATGAAAGTATTACGCGTTTAACTTCTCCACAGTTTTAAATTTCGAAAATCACGAAATGGGGTTTTATTTGCCTTCAAAGATAAGTTTGAAATATTATGAAAAATAAATTATTAATTAATGAAACACTGACATGCAATTTTCCACAAAAATAAAATTTAATTCGACTCGAGTTTCGATGTTACTACATCATTTTCAAGGTACAATGATTTTAAATGATGTAGTAACATCGAAACTCGAGTCGTATTAAATTTAATTTTTGTGGAAAATTGCAAGTCAGTGTTTCATTATTAATCAATTCCACTCCATCTTGCTTGATTCTTCGAATTTTATAAAATTATTAATTATTGATTCATAAAAAAATCAAAATAACTGCTAGTCAAGAGCTAAATAGCCTGAAGCAATTCTGAGGGTAAAAAGGTAAAGGTAAGGGTAAAAATCATTGAATTTAAAAATTTACTTCACTCAATCATTCGTGAATTTAGATATTGAGGGTGGAATAAAATTCTGCAATAATAGCATTGATTTAAAGGGCAATGTTTTTATTTTCACTTTTACTCAAATTCCTCTCTAAGGTAAGTATTAACAGTTATAAACAAATTGCTATGGCGCTGTTATTTGTATAATATGAGGATAATTTGTAAATTGGATAAACTGAAAGAGCGCCTTAATGAGATTTTAAGAAGGGATTTCAATGAAGGGAACGCAGAAGGCCAGAATACTACTTAAATACTCGATGGAAACCTACCTTAATCTTAGAAACCTTTAAGAACAATAATAATGTTATTATTATTGTTAGTCAATAGAATTCAAAACGCCACACCCTAAATTACCCTTATGAGCCATAAATGCTCACAATAACACTCAACAAGTGAACAATCTCTGTGTAGTATGCGATACGAAGATATTTTATGGCAACACAATCGCATTCAGTGCAAAAATATTGATCCGTGGACAGAATATTCGCCAATAAACGCTAAGGGTGGAGAGTTTCACAACTTATTCACAGATCAGGTAGGGAGGCGCGATAGACTCATGGCCCACGTGCTTCGCCCAGAATTCTTGACCAGTTTAGATCATATATTTTTCAAAGTAGCGCGAAGAACATCATGCTCATAAAACCATACTTAATTTATCGATTAGATTGAAATATGCTACCGAGCGGAAAGGTTAAGGAATTAGTTTTTACCTCGGGCAATAAAGGTCTTCAATAAAAGGTAGGTTGAACTCAGGCAGGCAAATCCCTCACAACACTCACCTTTTTTATTTGCATTCCCTTACAGGTTAATGCATTGTGCCCTAAAACCACACGCATATTGATTTATAATGCATGGAAATATGTAGATATTATCTGCAGTACGGAAAACAGTACTCGTCCCCATTGTTTGGACTCGAAATTGTAATAGACCTCATGACCAAGGAAGCATAACCTGCACTAAAAACTTTATTCGCCCTTCTTTCGCTCAAATGTCTCTATCGATTCGAGAACATCTGTGAGCTTGTCCCTGGAGAGAGAATGATACGATCCTCTATTGCATTCGGACGAGCGGGGGTCGTTGGATACTCGGCATCTGCGCTTAGGGCGAGGGAACCTCGGAATAGAGGTCGAAGCGTAGCAGAAGGGATATGTTTCGGTGAAAGGATCCATGGAGGATATCCATAGAGAATATATTGCACGCGCGTTTCTCTTGGAATTTCAAATTTTCAGATACTACGGTTCAGTTATTCTCTTCAATAAGGTAAACCAAACATCCTGGACTTTGTTAAACGTAAGGAATCACTCCAGGGAACTCGAAGGTGATGCAACAGTTCAACACCGATCGAATATCACATTATTCATTTGGTTCACAAAATATTTATCCACATCGAAGCATGATTCATCTCAATGCGAAATTTAAGAAGATATTACTAACAAGTATTTTAAGTATACGCCAGCACTATAAGCACAACAGGAGATTCACAAGACAGTTATATTCTATGAGGCTAAATGTTCTACACGGAATAATTGACAACAGATTCAACATGCCGTTTACATTACAGTGAATTCTTATTATTACTCATTATTCAACCAATACCTAAAAGCTTACGCAGTTTGTATTACTTAAAAAGACTTACTTCGCGTTGTGACATTAGTATGATGATGACAAGTTGATATCGATTAAGCATAAACAAATCATCTAGCTAATATTGAACTACTAAGAGATTATTTCCGACTTATTTAATGCTTATTTATCACACCAATAACTTCTATTTAGAGAGGTCTCACACTTCTTGGTATATAATATGCCCATTCAGAATAAAAGCAAGATATTTTACTGTCCGTTCAATAAGTTATTTAATTAAACCATATGGAATGCCACAGCGATGGAGCATAATGCCTGTACATGAACAGTTTACGCCTCTGAGCGTTTAAGCAAAACACACATGTGACGAATACGATAGTAATCTCATGAAAAATTTCTTCTGGGTTTCCATTTCATGATATGAGACGGGGGAAAAACCTCCAAGAGGTTCTCCAACGAAACAACTGTAACCATTGTAGTATGATCAATAACTTCTATAAAGCGAAATCAGACACTTGGTGATTTATAAGAAACCCATTTAGTAATAAAAGAGAAGTATTTTACTGTTAAAATTATTTGATTAAAGCATGTAAAATGCCACTGAGATGAAACATAATGCCTGCGCATGTACATTGTACCCCTGCGCGTGGAAGCGAAGAACACTGGTGACCAATATGAAATCGTTCTGATGAGCGTTTCCTGTCCTTCCTAAAAATATAATAAATGGACCCCTTCATGAAATAAGACGAGAAAAAAACCTCCAAGAGGTTGACCAACGAAACATCTTGGAGCGAGAGTGACGTGGGAAGAAACTGGCTTCCGGGTCACTTCTCACGAGGAACTCCAGCTTTCGCCACCCTCCGCAAACGGCGCCAATGTCGCCGCTGCTGTCGACATGTGTTTAGGGGGATGGACGTCACCTTATATATCCAACACGGTTGATATTGGATTCGGAGGAGATTGATGGGAGATGGCGATCGGCCTCCGGAGTCCGGCGGGGGTTACGGTATCGTATAAAACGTCTTGCGCGACACCGCCGCAAGTGTTATGTCGATGCGGTATTACGCGGACGGTAGCTGCCCGATGCAATTTCATCCGGATATTAAGAGATTGATGCATGGGCTTATACCACGGTCTATCGCGTACATACCCATATCCTGTGGTGACGGCTGATAGATTCCGGCTGCTGTTCGGTTAGCTAAATTGCCGAGCGGGAAAATATAAGTGTTTCCGGAAGGCTGGGTCATCCGTCACACTATGCCTCGTTCATCATCCCATCTATAGCAATGTGCGTACCGTAGACTACAACTTTTTCTCTGGAATTTTTAGCCGGGAGGAATGAAGTTGTACAAGAAACTCAATCTTTAATTACTTGAAAATATACCGTAAATTTCATCAGGAATTTGAACATGGCTATTTAAAGACGATCTTCATATTTTAAGCTTCCGGCTGCTCGGTTAATAAAACTGCCTGTTAATAAAGGCTTGGTCATCCGTCACGCAGTGCTCACTCATAATTCCATCCATATAAATATTTAAATACCTTAGACTTTACTTTTTCTCGGGAATTTTTAGCCGGGGAGAATAGAAATGATATAAGGAACTAAATTTTCAACTATATGAAAAATAACATTATTTTCATTTCAAATGTTATAACATTTATGGTATACCAAGGCCATATTAGGAATTTGAAGATGGTGATCAAAGTTTTAAGACGTAGTCAATATTTCAAGTTTCCATGGAGGTCTTCCTAAGTTTTATTTTCCAGAATTTGATTACATGAAACTAATTTTTATTGCTTTAAACTCATCACGGAATGAACAAGGTAATAAGAGAGCAATTTATTCGCAAAGATGTTCAGCCCATAAAAATCATAAGTTATTGGTGCATAATAAGAAAATAAGAACTAGGAAAAAGAGATATTTTCCCCACAGAATTCAGTTTTTGATTCGGATCGTCAAAATTTTACATTTTTCCCATCCCTTAGATCAAAATCAAAGTCATGGAAGCAGCGAGTAAGAGAAAGCAGAAGAACCTCTATTCGAAAAAGAAAATGATTCTTGGGGATTTTATCTCAAATTCGAGATTACCGAGCTACATTTTTAGGTTGCTTCAATGGGATTGAATAGCAACCTCGTCCTTCTGATGGAGCCCTATTGTTGTGAAGAATGAATATTCTACTGCAGTACAGTAGAAGTTCGCGGTATAAATTGAGGCCTTGCTTACAGTTCACAGAGATACAAATGGAAACCACTTAGGATGGAATCCACATAGAAACCTAAGACGTTCATTCATTCTATGAGGGTGGTTTTATTTATAGCTATCAGCTCTTACGGAAGCCATTATTTTCTAATATTTGGTGATTCCTACGCCAACCAGGCCTCCGATAGATTTGCGGAAAAAAAACATGTTTATCATCACGAAAACGGTTTAAAATTCGGCTACTTACTTTAACTATGTATCTACTCACATTTATGGAAAACATGTACCTAATGCACTGAGATTAAAAATCTGTATTTAATTGGCTGAATGGCTTAGCGTAAATAGTTTTGCATTACATATTTGTCAAAGCAATATTTAGAGATCCTCGGTTGAAATATTAAGGTATCTGTTATCATGGAGATATAATTTGAATCACTGGAACCACATTATTCAATGCGGAGTTGTAGTGCTCCAATTGCAATCACCACTACGACTAAATTCCACTGAATAATGCCAAAAATTTCCAACATGCATTAAGTAAAATAATGTATTAAAATATAATATGAACAGGAGGGAAAGCAAAAGATCCTCCTCCATATATATACATGAATAGGACGGCAAGGATATTATTTAGATGTAATGCATTTCTTACGTAACCAAAGCAGACCGGTCCAGAAGGAGGGTGTGCCTTTTGGGGCCAAGCCTCTCCAGTCTCGAGTAATCGCTATTAACAGCAATCTGCTGGAAAAAAAGAGGCCATTATTTAATTTCAGGCCACTCTCTGTACTTAATATTAGTTCTTTTAGCATGATCAAGGGATAATAGCATGGCAAAATCTGGCACACGCGTGTGTTATAGTAATTTATATTATGAATAAGAGGAAATTATGGACCATTGCAGCAGTCTAAGTTAACTACCTACTAGTTTTGTTGAAGCTGTTTATCTCACCTTTAAACGTTGATGAATATTTCTAGCTCCACTTCACTTTTATAGTGGAGATGAAAGTAGAGACAGAGTAGTCGGAAAAACGTTGCAGAGGTTAGAAGGGATATCTGTAGGCAGGAGACGAAATGACATTACGAGTTCTCTACTTCAAGTGGGAGGGCAAGAAATGTGGCTCAAAAGATATTCTGAAGCAAATAGGGTAACAAGGAAGAGAGGGAGGCGAAGAACGACTTCCGAAAGAGACATCGGGGTAATACCTTTATAAGAGGAATGGTGGCGACATGGAGATGAAGTGAAGCGGAGGGTGTTAGCATATCCCATCTTCTCCACCGGAGGTTTACGGAGGGGTGCAGGGGAAGGGGATGTATAAACAGGAGAGTTTGGAGGGGTAGAGAATTTTTGAAAAAAAAGAGAGCGTGCGGTAACAATGAACTCGTTCGCTCAGGCCCGAAATCGTTATTCGTTAACTGAGTTCAATAAATGGCATTGCATTTTTGTGAAAATCATGTTTAGAGTACTCTTGGTATTTACAGTATCACAAGAACCGGGATCGTATGGCAACCTTAGAGTAACCATTAACTGTCATTTTAACGGGTAATCAGTATTTTAAATATTTCTTCCTTGACGTCAAAATTACTGGATTAATTAATTAAATGTAGCCTTTTTCTTTATTAATCAATACAACTGAGTAATTTTGTACGAAAAAGTTTTCAATATAAATTTTTAAATGAACAGAGGTAACGTGGCTGCTGCTTCCCTAGCACATGGCTACCACACGCCACTAGATATGACAGATATGCTGCTAATTTCCATTTAAAATGTAATAAGGAATGTGAAATAAGTATATTTGCTTACTAAAACATAAAAATGGCCAGACATAACATAGTGCAGTGATTTCCTGAATAATACACGCGTTACCTTTACAAATAAAATAGAAACGCCTGACCCGTCATTTAGACGGATGTTGGTTTATTTAAGGTAGACAGGTAGTATAACTTCTTCTCCATGTGAAAAAAATAAAATTATGTTTTAGCACAGTACGTTAAAAAATAATGTAGGTAAGTCAAAAAAATGAAGACGACGGAAAAATAAATTCTAGGCAATACGGCTACGTGAGTAGAGGTTACACGTCAAAATGACGGGTATGGATCTCGCAGCGTTAAATTATTTAAAGAGGCACAGATAAAATCACTCGGATTCCAAATTATTCAATCCGACATTGTAGCACTTTTATTGAAATCTTCACGATGACTGAATTCAACTTTTTGATGCCGGAATCCGTTACATCCATTACCTAATTCAAAAAATGCATTACAATGTTTTTCTCTTCAGTTCATTCTTTCGCACATAACCTAGAACCACTTCGTCATTTTTGTTTTTGATCACCATAACTTTATTATAATACATCACTTAATTTATGACAGACTTTCAGAACTTAACATTAGTATTCATAAAACTAAGGGAGACATGAGTTGCGACGAAAACAGTGTATTCCGCATCCATCCATTTTCTCATTAATTTTAAATGAAAAACCGCGAAACTAGCAGCGCACTTAGGGTGATACGCAAGACGAGAAGAACAGCAATGGCCCGCACGGTATGAGTAAATGACGTCTTGATCGTATCTGCGGATGCGTAAAGTATTGATAGGAGTGAGGCTATCGATTGAGGAAGGGTCTATTTATTTCTCATATTCTAACATGATCGACGATTACAAAAACACTGGCGCACGAGCTCAATTTCGGAACTGAGCATTTGTGTATTATCTAATATTTTGAGCTGTTAGGATTAACTGAGTAGGCTGCTAAAAGAGAAGGGTATCGGAAACATAAGATTTGATGCTTACCTGGTATATTTTACTCGGGACTCCCACCGAGTTAAAAACTACATTTCTATTAACGTTTCTAGCTCCAACTCGAGGCTCCTCCACAGGGCTGAATGTCGTTCAAATGCATCCAAGATGTTTGCAAAGGAAAGAGAGTTATATGGCTACCAAGCAGGCATTCTAAAATTTTTAAATATGCATGTTTACACGGCTATGAACCAGACATTCTAAAATTTTCAATACGCATGTTGACTCGCTGATTGAGGCCTTATCCAACAGAAAATTATCCATGACGACATATGTATGACCAATTGAGCACATCATGCACCTACATTAAGAGTGAATTTAATCCATGCAACAAATGATTTAATACTTATTAAAGCATCCATTAAGGGCTTTCAAACGAGTGATCTTTCCGATGATCAGAGGACATTAAATATTTAAAAAACGTAATAGCAGTTCTTCTCAGGGCCAAGTAGAAATACCTATCTAGCCCCCACGTCATCGCCAGAATGCTTGCAAAATGCTACCGTACAGAGGGAATGTGAATAAGCTAACGTGAAATGTTAGGTCTGTGGAACGGATGTGCCATGAACTACTAATGATAAGTGATGAGAAATATACAAATAAATTAGCAAATTTGAGGAATTCAGCTTCAGAAGTAAAGTCCACAGTTATGAAATCTCAATAAAAACTACCGTTCTTTCGGGGACATTAAACGCCGGAACGGCTTCTAAAAAAACTTAGACACTTTCAATTGTTAAAAAATTTATTTGACAACAAACAAACACACACGTGTCCATACACTAAAATATCATCTTTAGGCCCTTTTGAGATCTTCTGACATAATGTATGCTTTTCGACGCAAAATAGTAAGACAATTTTGCGAACATACGCTTTCATATTTCCTCCTAATTTACTGCCCTGCTAAATGATCCACACGTAAATGCCACCCAACAGGTATGTAAACATGGTTTGATAGCAGCGGAATGAATTAGTACTGTATTATATTAATTTAATATAATAAAAAAAATTATTCCTAATATTGTTCACCTGTTTTCTTCCTCCCTAAAAACTTCTATTCGCATGAGTTTTCCAGTGATCCAATCAATTATGCATTATATTTGCCGCATTGGGTCTGAATATATTCATATTAGCGATTTGCGAGAAGTGCTTTTTGATTTCGAGTCGAGTATCGATCCGAGTATCAAGTCGAGTAGAAAACTACTCGCGAGCATCGAGTCGAGTCAAATTTGGTCATTTCTGGATCTGGAAATATGAACATCTATATGCCACAACTTATTCTCATCTTCAAATCCCTTTGTGAATTTTCTTTTATGAATGCTTAGCTTGATGTAAAAAGGGAAAGATATTGAGGAATGTTGATGGTAATTATGTCAGTATTTGGAGATATATGAAATTGAACGTGCCTTGAAAAGTTCTATTAGCACTATTGAAATGATTTAACCTGTGGTAATCTGTGGTCAATGTAATAAATACATATATATGCATCCAAACTGATAAAAACAGTCCTGAGTAAAAGAATTTGCATCATTGTAATATTGTTTCATGATAACGCTTCCATTCGGCAGATTTCTGAACTTACTGGCCTCGGATACTGTGTAACCGAAACTACTCGACTCGACGTTCGTAATACTACTCGAATCACAAGAGTCGAATACCAACTGTTCGACTCGACTCGAATTTTCGAGTACTCAAACATCCCTAATAAATGCTATATTCATGTTTCAAAATAAGGTTTAACATTTCTGCCATGAATGCATATTTTGGCTAAAAGAAAGAGCAGAAAATTTCAAAGATGCTGATTGGAAAGGCGAGATGACAGCAAAAGGTTTCGAGGATGGCGACTAGGGCTGTTGCCAAGGGGCGGAGGATCAGGGGGAAGAAGCTTCGGATCGAGC
The DNA here is from genome assembly GCF_921293095.1 of Ischnura elegans. Taxonomy (NCBI): domain Eukaryota; kingdom Metazoa; phylum Arthropoda; class Insecta; order Odonata; family Coenagrionidae; genus Ischnura; species Ischnura elegans. The sequence continues at coordinate 94,133,841 of NC_060249.1, forward strand.
GTTGCGGAGTAAGATTTTACAGTAGCACCCCCCGCCATTCACCATTCCTCTCATCCCACCGACCTCAATCGCTGAGCATCGCCGGTGGGGACAGGGTGGTGCGCCGTCACAGCGCGTCTTTTGCGGAAATGGCAAGGGAACGGCTTTGCAGGGGCGCAGGCGGCTCGACGTTACTCTTTTTCTTCCCTATTCCCGATGGAGCATTCGATTTTGTTAGCAGAACATCAATTTTTATGCCTCTAACGCTTGTTTGCGACCCAAGTACTATTTTCATGAAAAGAACGTAAAAAATAGTCATAGAAAGATCGCAGCATCAAACAGATTACTCGGAAAATATTTCACGTATTTCAGTGTCCCGAATCGGTTGAGAGTAAGGAAAAAATAATATAAATAAGCAAATGATACTACTGATCACCTGCTCTAAAAGGAAGTATACATGGTGTTTCAGGAGGAATCAGCATTACTTCAGGAGATGGTAGGAGGCAACACTTTTAAGATTTTTTGTTAATAAACATGGGTCATAACTCCATAGTTACTGGGGTATGGTAACGAAAACATTTTTTGAATGAACTTCGCAATTACCATGAATGAGGTTTTTCTTGAATATCCAGCCTTTCCAACAGTTTATTTAATACCCTGGATTTTTAAGGACATTAAATAAATAAGTTTGAACGAAAATGTGCGATTATAACTGTCTGAAACAATCCTTGAGCTTAATTATACGATAGGTTTGAGAGGATATCAAATATACGACTGCGCATTCTCACCCATTTTGAGATTATTTTTTTTCAGACAGTAATAATAATCGCATATCTTCGTCCAACAAGATAGGATGCCAGAAAAGTTTTGATCACACAATGAACATCTCTATGTTAGGCAATGAAAAAGCATCCTTTTTTTCTAACGATGGTAACCGGATGAAAAGGAAACTCTTAATTTTGTTTATTTTTTCTCCTAAGGAGGATGGGAAAGTTGTGTTGTGAAAGAAGTACAGTTCGAAGAAAAGGGGAGAGAAAAAGATACTTTTTTTGGTCCCGGCGAGGATCTCCTACAAGAGAAGGAAGACCGCCCATCCCAGGCACCTACGATGGTTGCCATGGAATTTAGGCGCGCGTGCGAAAAGATTTGACGAATAAGGTACACGCGCGTGACTCCGAGGTGCAAATTGCCGCTGTGCCTTCCGTCTGCTCAATTCCTACCCAACCCAGTCTCAAGTGGAATAACCCCTACATTTCCTAGGCCAATCCAGTCGAAAAAAGGTTTAGCGGTTGAATATGAAATATCATCGAGCAAAGGGTTTATCGATGGTGGCTACGTGATACAGACCAATGATATGGGCATAAGGAAGGAGCATGGGAAGAATGGAAGGCGTAAAAATATGTTTTTTTTTTGAAAAGGGAGAAGAGAACAGACAACCATTTTACCATAAGATTGACATAAAATCAGCGGTAGACCAATGAAAAAGATTTGAAAAGATGACCAAACAGAAAAAATTGGATTGCATTTATTTATTTATATTGAATCCAAGTTTTTAACACATTATATTTTTTGATTTCAATATTCCTTTATTCATTGTAAAACGTATAGGGATATAATGCATCACAAAAATTTATTAGTGTTTTTCTGAGTTCAATATCACTGTGTAGAAGAAGGCTACGAAATTATTGAGCGCGAATGGAATGGTATCTCGATTTTTAGCACGAATGACAAGGGGTGAATTGCGGTACAAGAAATGAGAAAGAGCCAAGAGAGACCTCCGGATGGTTACATTTTCTCGATTACTACATAAGTTTCGACGGTGGATTTATACTATTACTCAGAGAGCTAACACCGTTTCCAATTAGTTTCTCTGGAATGAGATATCCACAATATTCATGCTCTACTTGAACTGAGAATGAAACTTAGAAATTATTAGAAACCATGCGATGTCTTTGATAGTGGGAGGATGGGAAATGAATTATTGATGGTTATTTTTGCTCCCGATGCAGTTTCCTAATTACTTGGTTTTACTTTCTAATTCCTTGCAAAATTAGAGCATAGGCACTTGTATGTATCAATTGAAAGCCATAATTTTTAGAGACTAGTTCTTATATAATGTATCTGAATTTCAACTTTATCACATATATTAGGTAATTTTAAGAATATATATCTCCCTTTATAGCATTTAAGCTATTTAATAGCTCATACGAAGTGTCCCTATGTAGGAGCTAAGGCATTTGCCGCAAGGTTATACCTATATTTTTGGGTGATATCAAAAACATTAAACACTATTTCTGTATAGCAATATTTGTTAGGATTACAGGAACTTAGAACATTTGTCTGTAGTTCTTACTGTCGAGGTGAAAATATCTTCGGTTCATTTAGCATGCATAATTCGGTCAAGTTGATTTCATTACAAAATTTTCCAACAGTGATGATGGCTGATGTCATTACTCAAACCATCGCGTTCTTTTACCTGTCGCATTATGAAATATCAAAAAAATAGATGACAGGCCACAAACATCAAGTTAAATCGCCATTTCAATGACCATTCATTTCCACAAATTTGACTGAGTGAAAAGATCGTTGACAAAAAGTAAACGTTGACAAAATGAAAATTTACGGGAAAAAACTCTCGATTTGAAAACATTTTCTCCTTCTACCAGCAAGAAAGTCGAAAATAAATGATTTTACGGAATCTCACGATTCAAGGGAAAAAAATTTGGATTCCAAGTTCACCAATTTAGAAGTTTTATACGCAGGAATACTCCACGAAACCTATGGTTACTTCCACACTCACTAGAATCTACAGACCATGGGAAGAACTAGAAAAACTAGTAGAGGATTTTATCGTGCAGAAATTCATAGTAAAATTCCCAAAGCTGAGGAAAATTAAATATGTTGACATGCGGAAAAAATAGATTGGGAGTCAGCAGAAATGGATGGTGAAATTCTCAAAGCTGAGGAAATTTTTTTACATTGACATGCGGGAAAAGAAAAATGATGGATTGGAGTCTAGTAAATAAAAATAAATTTCTGTCAAGTAATGAAAAAAATGAAGTAAATTAAATGGAAGAAACACATCTAAACTGAAAAAGACATCGGTTAATGCCCATAAATGGATGGAATAAACGGATGCAGGAGAGCGAGGAATAGAGAAGAATTGTCAAAACCCACACCTGGTAGTAGCTTGAAGGGGATCTGGACAAACAGTCAGATAAACAGTGGAAGGCTTTAAACAGTGACAAATTTTACGTTACGCCAAAAAGCATACGGAAAGTAGTACCCGTTTTGGGACTAAAAAGAAACTGGTATATTTTACCAAATATAAATTTTTTATTTGTAAAGAACATACTTTAAATTACTTCTCCACACAGCAACCTCGCAAATTTTGCGAAAATTTCAAATCCCAAATAAGCATTTGTCATAACGTGCGATATGTACTTGTATCCCAGCTTCGTACTCCTCAGCCGCCAGAATATTGAGGTATGCAGTCATAGCTTCTTTCAACAATTTCATGGATAATTGTTCGCGAAACATTACGGAAATTTTCACTGACCTCATCAATAGGGTTGCTCACCATATTTTTTTTATTTAAGAAATCGAAAGATCGTGCTTCAGAAGGAGCAATGACGATTATATTATGCTATTTTCTTCATTGTACATGTTTAGAGAAGGCTTTAAACAGTGACAAATTTTACGTTACGCCAAAAAGCCCTACTTCCATCTTGAATTGATGTGTGACGTCACAACTACAGTGTTGTTTAAGTGGCTAAGCAGGGTTATTCCACTTTTTTTAAAGATCTCCAGCGTTTGCCGCCTGATCAGTGCTTAAAGAAAATCCAAATTTATCCTTTAATACGAGTAATAATAAGCAAAATTACCCTTGTACATATTTAATGCTCATCATATCACAAATAGCACTACAACGCACACATTTCACGAGCTGTCTTTTTGATACTTATAATCAGTATATTCCGAATCAACTGATTCAATGAAAAACTTGGCTCACAATAAATATAAAACACTATTATGCAACACTAATAAAACATGACAATCGGTTTTCCAATCACTCTGCACACACTAAAAGAATTTGCACTCCTTGAAGTTCGAAAGGATTCTCCACACCTCACTTCCCACTCATCACTAACGACTTAGAATCAGTTTACGTTATTTCACATTGCCATTGCGAAGACAATAAAATGAATAGGCTGAAACAAATTATTAAACTCGCTAAACCAGTTAATGTAACATCAAAAAACTTCGAATTTCACTTTCACTCTTACCGTAGCCAAAATATGACCAAAACAAAAACAAACAACAGCGCCACGAAATTCGTGAAATGTAAACACTGGCGAATGCTCAAAATGAATTGGCAATAGGTAATAAAATCAAACAGAACGTAGGAGCGAACACACGAATGAAAATTAATATGCGTTCGATGTATCCCTAAAGTACAACTAGCTCAAATATGAAACATATCCCCCTCGCAATAGCTTAGATCGAAATGTATGGGGTTGATTGAAACAGCATGGAAGAAATAAATAATTTCATCGAAGACGTTACATTCACAACTCACTTCACTTGTCGCTTCACTCTTTACTTCATCATCTATATGCAATCATTCACTTAGGGGTACATTAAGGGCACAAATTGTGTTCACTTGCACTAGCGGCACAATGAAAGTTCACTGCACGTAGTTTCCTAGCAAATGCAGCTATACAAAACTTTCAATTCCTGTCAACGCTACATACGTTGCCTGCCTAACTTGAAGAATGGATTTTATGTCGCCTTGATCCATCCGGAAGTTTCATGCACAACATAGGCCATTTCAAAATAAGGAATAACCTTGGTCAATGTTCAAGCGGCATGCAGAGTGCTCAGCTTGGCAGGCCAGCCAGGCCAGGCGTACAGGCTTTCTACGTCATCACCTCTATTTCAAGATGGCGGACCGTTTTTGGCGGCGTTGAAATTGTTCGAATTTTTATCGCTAATAATTCCACCATTACTTTTTCAACGCATCTGTAATTAATCCCAATCAAAATGAAATTACATCAGAAGTGATATCCATTCGTTTTTTAAGACAGTTCTGATAGGCTTGAACTGCCCTATTGTTGCGTTGATTGATTGGCCTTCACGAATTCGTCAATTGAACCCAGCAGTTCGTCCGTAACGACTGAAGGCCGTCCGCAACGCTCGTCATTATTATTATTACTACACATTCCTGCAAGTAGACTATTGCCTGGTGGCAGCGTTAGATGTGCATGGATAACAAATGTGCACATACAAAGTTTCTATCTATCTAATAGAAAGTTAAGGAACAGAATTGACACCCATGGTAAAAATAATACACTAATTCTAATCTCATAGGTACTACTAAGAATTTAACATTGTCCCAATGAACCAATTTCAAACAATCCATTAAATACATTAATTCTAATATAATACAACTAAAAAATTAACATTGACCCAACTAACCCAAATTTCACTCTGCCTTTTAAACAACTATGTAATTTGTCAATAAGCGATGAACATTTCTTCCTAAAAATTTTCGCATTTGCAGGGAAGATCTTAAAAACAACTTCAGCTAGGTTGTTCCACTTCTTTATTCCTCTATGTAGGAAGGATTTTTTCAAAATGTCTGTTTTCTGTTTTTTTAACTTAATTTTGAATTTATGATCTTTCCTTCCTATGTAGCAGGGTGAGTCCAGCATCAGACCTATTTCTTTCCAACCCCGCTTATTTGTAAAGGCTTCGAACACACCGCATAGCCTGTCATCGTGGATGTTCTCTCTGCCCAAGCTGAAATCACGACAACAGCGCCGAACATATGACTCAACCATAACAGTGTCTCCATAGTACACCTTCATTTGACGATGAATATCGCAAGGTTTCACATTTCTCGCGTTAAGCAACCTAACAATTTCCCTAATTTCACAACTGGCGGCGTTCTCTATTTTCTTGAACGTCATAAACGCTCACAGAAAGAACACAGTGAGGCGTAACTTTGCACACAGACAGCTGAAATACAATTGAACATTTTAGAACTTGTCTGGCGGCAACTCTACTCACCAGCGCTCCACACGCTACAAACGGGTCCTACTTTCCGGGCATCCCTCGTACATGTAAAACTTCAATGCGGTCGCAGAGAGAAGGAAAATAATAAGAGGCTGGGGTAATTACCTTAACAGGAGTGCAATCGTGTTCATGTACGCCGCCACACGGCTGCAGTGGAAGTTAACGAAGGGGAACTTTCCCAAGGGAACGCTTTTCGCTCTTTCAGAATTTTTCAAGTACCTACCACTTCTCTCTCCCAAGAGTAAATTCTCATGCCTAACGTAATGGAGAGAAAAAAAATCCACTATGGTCGGTAGACGATTTCGTTTCATGTAACTTAGCCGGAGTGGAGTAGTTGGATAGAAAAGCTTTTAATTTTCATTGCTTCGCAGCAACTGTATCAATAAATCAAATAATAAAATTGTAGTATTCTTAGGCATAATCCTTAGTACTAATGAATTATTTAAAAAATAGAAAATACTTGGCTAAGAAAGACGTCTAAAAAAGTATCCATCGAATAGGTACATAAGAAATCAAACTAATTCGGCCATATAGAATGCCATGTAACTCTAAATATCGGTTTGTAGCCTTTTTCTGAAAATATAAGTCTGAATCTTTTTGGAGAAAGAAGAAATAAAAGTGAAATATTACCAGTTATATTTCTTCTCACTCAACTGGGACTTAATGGTAGATATCTTTATGTGTACCCTCTCTAAAAAACAAAGCATGCAATGGGCAAATAAACTAAAACATGATAACAGAACTCTTTATAATATATTCGGGAGTCTAAAGTCCAAAACCGTAATATCAAGGAGGTAAAATATGCACTAGCATTCTGCATTAATATTAATTTTTTAAGTAAATGCGTCGAGGGGAGCCTTTTAACTCACGGGTAATTTCAGTCTAATTCCCCCCTCTGAAAGGTGGTAGAATAATGAAAAAGACTTCATTTATTGTTCCCCCTTTTACGAACGGTTTGGAGCAATCCATTTCAAAGGAGCGTCCTTGCGACTCAAAGGAAAGGCGTGCCCTCGTGTGATCCGGAGGATATAGCCGTTGAAGCACCGCTAATTGTTACGAAATGCGGACAAAAAGGGGCCAATCGAAGGAATTAGTAAAATTGGGGAGCCAAAAGGGAGGAGCTGAGGCTGAAGATACGGAATGAGCGGTATGAAGACAGGGGTGGAATGGAAGGGACCGTGGAACAATGGGGAAAAGGAAATGAAATCTGTGAAAGAGGAGGAAAAAAAAGGCGAGAAAAAAGATGCGAGGGAGGACAAAGGAAAAGGGGGAAAGAAAAAGAGGGAGTAGGGAAGAAGGGACGAAGGATTCTCTTATGGCGTCGGCCTTTTCCAGGGCGTTGATGAGGCTCTCTTTGTATCGGCCTTAGTTTGGTTTGCTGGTTGAGAGTAGACATCTAGATTGATAGATAAAATGTGTATCTAAACATGCATAAAAAATAGCACCAGAGGAAATAACTGCAATGAGAACGAGATGCTGAAATATTTCCGTGGAATAAAATGGCGTGATGAAAATTTTTTCATACCATTAAGCACCTTTTCGCCGGAGTGGGTGTGCTGGATGAATTAACCTTTTAAATTTAAATAAAAATTATCTTTGCAACGTTTGGCGTTGAAAAGCCTTTCTTTGTAAAACCGAAGTTTAGTTTGATGGGTGAGAGTAGATTATGGATCGATAGAGAAAATACATCTCTAAAACTTCATAAAAAACGACATCCGAGTATTTACCTGCATTAAGAACGATATACTGACATATTTCTGTGGAATGAAATGGCGTAATGAAAATATTTTCTTAGCAAAAAGCATCTTTTCACCAGATTTGGTGTGGTGGATGAATTATTATCTTTGTAACGACCTTTGGATAGGGTTATTTATTACAGATGCAGAGAGAAAGGGACATCCGAGTACTTAACTGTATTCAGAAAGAGTTACTCAAAATATAATACGTAGAATAATATGGCGTAATGAAAATGTTTTCATATCATAAAGTATCTCCAGCGCCCGCTTTGCCATTGATTAAGGTCTTATTGCCATCAAGATTGAATAAGAGGTAAAGGTATGAATTATACCAGTAGTCAACAGCTGTTGCACAATGGTTCAGTTACTGCCTTATATATTAAATCCTTCGATCTGGAAAGACTTCAGATCAGTCACATTTAAAATGGACGCCCGGAAAACCTATTTACCAGGGTTGGTTTGTTGGATGAATAAAAAGCTTCGCAAAGGGAACGAACTTTGGAGAAATTTATTCATTTCAGTTGTAGAGAAATGTGTCCATCATGCATACGTTGTGAGTGCTTTAATTGTTTGAAAGTATCTCTGAGAAAATAACTGACATATTTCCAATATGATGGAACAAAATTATCATATTCATTGAATGAAAGATTTCCTTAACGCATGTTTTTTTATTCAAGCAATTTAAACCACTTACTGATAGCTTAATCATAAAGAATGGGCTTCGTTATTGAATTCCTCAAACTCAACGTCATTGAAGGTTTCAGACGCATAAATACGTTTTCTGAAACAAGTAATGGAAAATAAATGCTTTTTGAACCTGATCAAGCCGATTAAATAATACGAGACAGATATAAAATGCATATATTTTGAATGTTAATCTTCACATAATAAATAATTTTGAATAATAATATTTTTTATGATTTACTTCATTATGATATGAGCAAGAAAATTCTGTCCACTCTTGTAGGAAAGGCTAAACTTACTCGTGTATGGGTAATTTCAGCTTGCGCGGGGGATAGAAGATAGAAGAAAGATAGATAGTAGAGAGTAGAAGCAAGCAAGCAAGCGGGCGTTGTGTGGCGGTCATTCACGGAAATATTATTTTACCAATACCAATAGCTCAGGAAAACTCCAGAGTATTCCAATCCTAATTCTAACTTCATCAAACCAGCTCAAAGTTTAACAAGAAATCATTGCCATTGCGTACTTAAAAGGACAACGAAACGTATTTCAGAAAAAATGAATAGTCAATTATTCAACGAGCATTGCAAATGGTTCAATTATTGCCTAATATACCAAATTCTTCTATCAGGAGTGACTTCAGATCTTTCTACCTTAAAATTGTAAAAATCCGTTTATATTCATACCTTTAAGCCTTGTTTAATCTTGATACACATGAAAATCAGCAGCGGTTATTTTTTAATGGCAATAACCAACCAGCCTAAGGGAAACAAATTTTTTAACCCTGAAACAATTCACAAGTAATTCCATCAAATGAGCTTAGCATGAACTAATTCCCCCAAACCAACTTACTGGTGAGGTACTTAATTAGTTTTGCCCACGAATTTTTAAGAATAAGGCAAGAAAAAACATGACACTCCTGAGAACGTGGGCTCGACGCCTTCAAAAGAGAGTAAAGCAAAGCCGGCAGTAGTGTATAAAAAAAAGTGGTTGGTCGACCATCCGCAGGAAGTTCCGTCAAGTAGTTAATTAGGACCACCCTCCAAAAATGAAGGGGCGTATGAAAAAGCCCTCAGGGGCACAAGGAAAGGGTGCGGAAGGAAAGCAAAGTGGAGGGGGCGCTGTCGTAAATAAGGACTCCCTCTTAGCCCGTGACCTTTCACTCTCTCATATCCTACGAGTCTCCCGAACGCGCTCCAATCAAGTTTGCATGCGTCGCACGCTCACTCGGAGATTTTACTTTCGCCCCCCTCGGGGATTTCTCATTCCCGGCGACGAGCTCTTTGCTTGCTCCGCTCGCATTTTAGTGCACTCCGTGATCGTAATTTAAAGAGCTGCCTTTGTTCTCGCCGATCCCAGAGACGGGAGAATTTAAGGACGAGGCATATTGCGATGCATCTTCTGTAAAATACAGCACTCGAGACTAATCAAAATATGGGGTGGATTAGCTGTTTCACATAATGTTCATCATCAGTCCTCAAACCTGTGATATAAAACCCTTTGGAATTCTCCGATCAGAGAAACGGCTTAAATATATTATTCCTCTCGTCTTCTTGATACGTTAACACGCCCAATATATCATCATGTATGAGTTTGGTAATCCTTAAACCCTTCCGCCTCACTTTACTTTCTGAATATCGTAATCCTATCTTCTATTTATTTTTTCTGTGATTCTTAATAAATGGAATGGTTGGTGATGAAATTATATTTTGCAGTTTGCAATCAACGTAGAATTGTGAAATATAAAGTGACTAATATTTCATATCTGGTTAAATACATCGACAACTAAGCTATTGCTGCTCGTATTAAATTATTTAATGACTTCCAATGCATTACCAGTCATGAAAGATGAGTTCTTTACGCATATTATAGATATTTAAAAATTGTTAAACTTTCAAAATATTTATATTGTTCCCCTTAACACTGCCAGAATTATGGAAATCTCAGGAGGAGCTACACTCGTCATTGCTCGATTTGGCATCGGAAGTTCATGACTATCCATAGTCGTCATTTCAGCGTAAGGGGTTAAAGAAAGGCTTATATCCTAGAAAACTTATCTGATTTCTATATTTTCATCATTAGTGATTTAATAAATTTGCAAATTAAGAAAACCAGAAGGTAAAACCAATCGCCATTATAGTTAAATGAACACGTTAGCAGCACTATGCACTTATGCAACTTATAATATCTTTGCCATGTTTAATAGGGTATTAAATCAGTACATCTACATTATGTATCCTAGCTACCGCGGTAGGCGTGCGGCAGGAGGTGGTATGATAATGCGATGATAGTTTGTGGTTAGTACCATTAACCTGTACGCAATGACATGCCATGCTCGCTAATTTAATATCCTAGTAATAGCGTGCAAGGTATTATTAATTACCATTTACCAAGATATTATTATTAACATTTCTTTACGTTTGCATTGATGATGAGATTTTCATCTGTCATTTACATTATAACTGTGGCTGGTTTTACCATCGGGTTTTCTTTGCATATGATTGAAGCGTTAAAATCTTGAATAGTCGGCAGGTTAAAAAAAGAGAATAGTAAGGCTTGACATTCTTCTTACCCAAAGAGAACCAAAACCGGAAATAATTACAGCAATTATAATAAATATAATTAAATATTACAAATATATATATATATAATTTTAATAATAAATAATAATTATTATTATTATAAAATACCTACTCAACAGCGCGAAACGAAAAAAGTAGGGGTGAGATCAAATAATTTGAACGTGTATTTTAGGGTAAAAATTATTTTTAATTACAGGAAAAATCTAAAGGACACTGAAAAAATTTCGCGGAATAATTCCAAGGCAGGCGTACATACGCACTTGAAAAAAGAAGGTATGGCTGATGCAGGAGTTAAAGTGTACAGAGTGAAAAGGGAAGTGAGATACTTGTAGTGAGAGTATAATAGAGGCGGAAAATACGAAGGAACGGATTTGGTGGCTAAAAATATGTGCAAAGCGTACTTCACAAAGAGAGGAAGGTGTTTCTTTTCTATTGGTCACTAACCGGTAACTAAGGAGAGAATGGAATGCTATGGCGAGCGGGGAAACTTTTCTACTTCACAGAAGCACAACACTACCGCTTTTGGTTAGTTGAGACGGAAGAGAAGAATGAATCTAAGTTCTACCCCGTAAACTGCCTCAATAGGCGGGTAGCGTGGGTCGTTGGAACACCAGCCGTTATCAGAAGAGAATAAGTAGAAAGAAAATCTGTGTACTGAGTTCCCTCTGGTATCTATTAAAACCCATCACCGTTTGGGGAAAAAAATGAACTCCTATTCATATTCGTTCGGCATAATAGAAAGGTACTAAAAATATAAAGACTAGTTCCATAAAATTGGATTTCGATGCTTTCTTTCGGAGACTCCACTTTCTCTAAAGACAGAGGCGCGGTTTGACTGAAAATAAGTGGTTATTGCCTTTACTTATGACGTCAGGGATCGTAAAACAGCAGTGGAAGACACTTCTCATTTGCGAAACAATTGTTTTAAACATGAATTGGTACCCAGTTCACCATCAAATTTTACTGAGAATTATAATTGTGTAATTAACTCTTATGGTTTTAATAATCTGCAGTTATTGCCACATAATTATTTTTCTTGTAGCGACTATCCGCGATACATCCGATGAGTAGACCATTTGTCTAGGGACAATTTGACACACAAATTTTGGATTAATTTTATAATTTCTGCCATTAACCAACGATGCCTTTGAATTTCAGCATTATGAAAACGAATTATACGAGGGGGAACCCAAAAATTACCGGACACAATTTAAAAAAAATAAAAAATTTAATTTTTTGTGTTAAAAATGCCAGTCACCTTCGAAGTACTCCCTATTTCGAGTGATACATCGGTTAAAACGTTTTTTTTTTCCTCCGCGCGAATCGCGTTTGGTACTCGTCGTTTCCTATGCTTTTCAGGACTGCCTACGATTCCATTTTCACCTCCGTAATGTGATGAAAACATTTCTTTTTCATCATCATTTTCCTTGGGGGGAACAAAAGAAAATCAGGTGAGATATAGTGAGTAGGGTGGGTGAAAAAGCAGTGTCATGCAATTTCTTTTACCAAAAACTCAATGCGCGGCAAGCAGCAACACCGTATTTTGATCAGGAGATAAACGGGGGAGATATTTCGCCGCGCTTCGTCTCATTTGCTAATCTTCAGCTTAAATTCACTGCAATGAACTCAAAGAAACGCCAGATTGTTCAGCAAGTTCGCAAATGGTATGCCTCTTATCCTCGTGCAAAAGGATACGATTTTTTTCCACATTTTCATCAGTTCTGGTCCTGGAAGGCTGGTCCGGGCGTTGAATGGCTTCGATCGACATGTTGCCGCGTTTCAATTACAAATACCACTCGTGCTTTTCAGTTCTTCTTAAGGCGTGTTTTTTATTGGCTACAGACATAATATTAACCGTGTACGACTAAATTTTACCGAGCAGAAAACAAATTTTTAACGCTGCACGCTGTTCTATAATTTATGACAATTCAAAAATCGAAGAGATCAAAAAACTCTTCACATGTAAACTGTCACAGAGGCTCGCTAAAACCATCTAAAGCCACGTCGTTTCGCATACTGACTCAGAAATAATACCCATTTAGTGGGAGAAGCCCAAAATATAAGAATTTTCGATTTTCGTCCGGTTATTTTCGGGTGCCCCCCCTCGTATAGTTGATTTAATAAAAGGGATTGTTTTCAATGCGTACTACTTAATGTAAATATAGGCAACACGCAAGCTATCCCCGAATCAACTTCTTGGCTATGAGCCTGCGGCAAGCGACTGGAATCTACTAGCAACCTCCTAGCCTTCAATGCAGTTAGTTATCGAGCCTAACGAATTTCCGTCTTTTATTTTTTTTGATGCTACGTAATACAAAGAAGTATAGGCCACACACATGCCCATGCAAGCTACCCGACACAACCAACTTCCTCGATACGTGCATGCTGCTAACGGTCATCTATTACCATACCCCGAGTTTCCATAGCAGTTAGTTATCTAGTATAACGAATTTCCGTCATTTCGTTGTGATTGTTTCTTCTTGAACTTTTTACAGACGGAAAATACACTTTCTTTAGCTATTTTCAGCCAAAATTTACCTACTGCTACTTTCATGTTTCCTCAAATTTGGAATCAAAGAGGTTAACGACCGACATCTCATATTGACCGTTGCCAACTGCTTCCGGAGTCAAGTGAGGACTTCACGAAATTAACAGCTTTGAGTGGTGTTGTACATTGAAATATAAGACGTTGAAATCTTTTAAAAGGAATTAAGGTCCGGCAAGATGTAGTTTTAGAGGAACAGCTTTTGATATTTCAATTTTTTTTACACTCTCGGACCAGTGGCAGCGTTGCTTTTTACGTCTTTCCGTCGTCTACGAAGTTCCCGAATAAAAATAAAAATGTTTCTGAGAGCACTTAGCTTCCCAAACAAGCCATGTCCGTTTTTTTCCTCCCTCAACTCTTTTAACGCTTCATATTGCATGAATACCCACAAAATTGGAAATTTATTTATTTTTCAGAAAACTCGGGTGGCAGCGAGAAAATATTTTTCTTGAACGCAACGGGCTCCCAGTTGCCTCCAGCATTTTGAGGATATGAGAGGTACTTCACTGAGTCAGGCTTTGGGAAGTTTAAAGCGTCCTGTTCGGATGGTTTACTAGGCTTTCAGGGTATCAAATCTTATTTAGAAGGCAATTTATTAATATATTCATGGTAACATCTATCATGTCACGCTAACGGAGCATTGGCCATTTATGACCACAAAATTACATAGCGAGCACTACGAGATCAGGCATTGAAGGAAATAAATATTTCTCGCTTAAAATAATTAATTAAATTTACTGCATTCTGAAAAAATCACGGTTTTAATGCTAAATAGTGTACTTTAATGCTAAAAAATGTACTTCACGAAACCCCACTTGACGTCTGTAAAAAGTCATTCATGACTATAGTTTTCTCTCTGTCTAAATTATGTCACCTTTTTAATTTTAATTAAATTCAGATGCTTAAATTTTATACTATTTCAATATTGCAATGTTGAAAATTTAACTTTACGCACTAGTTATCGACCGAATTTTGATTATCCTGTATTCTGTCTCCAACTCTATTTTTACATTGAATTTTGCCTTACGCACCGCCACAATCACTTTCGATCGAGTCCAGCCCAACGACCTTCCCTTCTTGAGCATAAAAGTATTTCCTTTCCAATCCACTTTTCCCCGAAAATGAATGCAGATAAGGCTAGCAATTCCACATATCCTATTTGGACTCCGCTCAGACTACTTCTTGCGTCGAAGGCACTTACCTTTATAGATCAATGAATGGTCCGTGTGTTTTTTTTCTGATCCCATCTTATATCCATATTTTACCCACTCTATTTGCTCTGTCAGCCGCAAAAAAATTCGTTTGCATACGTGTGCCTATTGGTCGGAGATTCATAATCCATAGACGCCGAAGGTTGGGAGGAATAAGATGATACAAGGAACACCAGCTCGCACCCAGTATTCACCGGGGATCTAAAATCTTCCTCCTATACTTTTCCATTTGTAGTAGCACACCTCTTGGAGAGATTGAAGTGCTTCAACTTTTTTTTAGACTCTATTCAATTTACATTCAGCAAAGATAAGAGGAACTTTATAAGGGATTGAATCGACTAAGCTACACAAAAGGAAATGAATGAAGCACTGTTACACTGGTTAGCTATTTTAACATGAATAACTTAATAATTCAGCTACGTATAAGTTAGCCATGCATAAAGCCCTTGGGGTGATAATTATTTTCAAATGTACATAATATAAAATCTTCATTTATGCAATCCCTATTTATTTAATTTATGTAAAGAAAGATTTATTACTGTTCTAGAGTCTGTCGTCATCGTTTTGGTTTTTTCATCGATATAGGCATTTCTGATCAATATTTTGGAAGAGCGAGTGAAGGAACTTGTGACCACGCGGCATCTATATATTCACTATTCATTGACAGAAACTATTCTCCACAAATAAATCATCCATGCATGGTGAATGCATACTAGTTTAATCTGAGCACCCAGTTTACGTAAACGAATGGAGGATTGCAAAACTATTTGAAAAGGATTTAACACTTCGATTGCATTAAAGGAGGCAATGCCTTTAAATATGGCATATGATTTCCGTAGTCAATAACGGGATCGATTTTTGATTGTTTATGTTCTATTCATAGCACACGAAATAAATTAAATATAGAATGTGAATCACCAGCGGGTATAAAAATCACTGGAAAAACATGTTAAATTTTAGATTTCTAATTACGATCCCCAAGGAACTTTATTGAACTGCCACATTTGTTCTCAATGCTAAAACTTATAATACTATCCCCGAAATAATGAGGACTACAAAATTGGAAAATGTTTTTTTTTATGATTTCAGCTGATTAACCTGCTCAATCATGAGTATCTATTTAAAAATGAAGAGATTGAGACGCCTATCTATTAAAGCGTCTAAGTATGTGATTGATATTTACGTGCAACATAACTACAATCGCCGTAATAAAATAAAAAGTATGCCATTTGACTAGTCTTGCAACTACATTTTTATTTTAAATATTTTCTTCTAAAGAAACTCGCTTTCTTGGTACCTCAGGGGTTTATTTCCACGTCAAACATATAAAATATTAAACTACCTATTTCCATATATCTTGGCTTGATGATACCACACACCATTTGGATCGGGAATAAAACCGCAGGGCTGAGAATGAAATTGAAGTCTCCAATTTACGTGAAAGGAGCAAAAGGTGTACCCAGAGGCAACTTCGCATCAATTGTCGGGGATTCTTATGGAAGGAAGGAGTTTTTCCATCACGATAAAAATCACAGTTTCGGAAGGGGAATGTTTTTCCATTCCAGTTGGCAGGGATTTCCCCAGGTAATTTATTAAAATTATGATGATATCCAGTGGAATGCTTGCTTTGTAGGAAAAACGGAAACCTGAAGAAGAACGCTTGGATTTACAATTACTGAAACTTTACTGAATAATATGAAGAAATAGCCTACTCTATTGTATCAGTTATAATTTTTCATTTCCTGATCTTGGAGAGTGTGAAGTTTTCTTCGCCTTCTTATTTTAACGCTAACCATAATGCTCCTAGACCTAGCCTATGGTTATCTTTATTAACCCATTATAACCCAATGTTGCTTCTAAGCAACATCGAAAATGAATACATTTTCTTATTTACTTAGGAATTATCTAAATGACGCATTAGTGTGTGGCGTAAATTGTATTGACAAAATGTTTACCCGCCACGATAATTATGATTTCATGAGGTGCAATGTCATCACTGAAATAATTCCAACTCTAATGTAAGTACAACATATCCACAATGTTACTCAGAAATTGTTTCTCCTTTTCTATTCACATGAGACAGTTTCGCATTTAATATAAGGTGTCAACACGATGTCAGATTCTGAGAGTAATCACCGTACTTCAGGCTTTTACATATCCGTAACATTTCGTAATTTAAATACATCTATTTTTTTGAGACTACGTTTTTTAAAATCAAAAGAAAAAGAAGAAATTACAAAAAAAAACACGAACTTTCCCGATTGCGTATTAAGTTAATATTTCACAATCTGAAGTAGCATTACCTAAAAGCAAGGCACTCGTTGAAAACCTATCATATCTTGCGATTTCAGTAATTCCCATGTTGAAATCGGGAATGACGATACTAATAATATACCCTTTATTTACATTTTGGTCCCATACTATTCACAGAAAAGACCGAGAATCAGAATTTTAGCTAGCCGCCCGCCGTTGCGCCACCATCTCGATTTCTCCAGAAAACTGTTTATGCATTCATTCCATCAGTCCTACGGCCAAATATACAAGTCCACCGGGGTCCGTGCGCAGAATTTTGGGACACCTGCCTCCATCCCTCGAACCTACGGTCCGCCGGGAATCTGCCATCCGTCATGCCTTCGATTGATTCCCCGGGCATAGGAAATATTTATGCGTTGGTCCTCAGAATAGAAGCTGAGGAAAATGTGTCCAGTGTGAGCTATGGCGTGGAGTGCCCATATTCTTTGTAGGTTGTGTATGTCCTACGTACGATTGATTCGAAATTT
The DNA here is from genome assembly GCF_921293095.1 of Ischnura elegans. Lineage (NCBI taxonomy): Eukaryota > Metazoa > Arthropoda > Insecta > Odonata > Coenagrionidae > Ischnura > Ischnura elegans. Next base: position 94,151,433 of record NC_060249.1, read on the forward strand.
GAGCTCTTCTATTGAGCTGATCAAGAATAAAGTATTAAAGACTATATAAAACACTGATAGTTCTCTATATGATACTTACTAGACCTTTAAGTTCTTAAAATTAAATATGACAAGCATTTATGAGCGTAACAGGCTAAAAAGGCTCAATTATGAAAAACAATTAAATTAAATCCCTTATTCCATAATATAACGTGTTACTTACAGCTCTGCGCTTGTAAAAAAATGACAGTGCACCAGAAATATTCAACTACTTTTAAACTTTGTAGAATCTATGAGAAAGAGTTTACGACACCGACCTTCTCTATTAAATTATATTTGAAAGGGTTACTATTTTGAAGATACATTAGTTATCTATCAAAGCGGTGAGGTACTAAATTGGGTTTCAAAGTAAAACGGTAGGCTATTGCAATGCAAGTTTTAAAATATAGCTAATCAGCTCATATAAATATCTATCGTAGTGTTAAAGTGTCAAAATTATGCATTCATATTCTAAGTTAAGCAGCAAAAATAGTTAAATGTTATGATATGTTAAACGTGAATGACAAATTGTACAAGAAAAGATAAGAAATATGGCATTAAAACTTTTTATCTGGTATTATTTTTTGTATTTCCAACCTACCATTACTGCTATCCTTATTGTTTCAAAATGAAAGAATAAGAGGTGAAAATATAGAAATGGTCTCCAGATAGGAGTTTAGTCGGCTATTATGCATGCAATAATTAGTGGAATCTGCGCGCGGACTGATTTTTTTGGGAATTTGGAATTGACTGTTGGTCTGGAGTTAACTGGTTGGACTAATTTGGTTGGTTTCGTGGCGTCTTATCAGACGCCAGGCCAAAATATTTTCTCTACCCACATCTCATTTTCATAGTTAGGAAATTCATATTCATTGTATCTTATTATTTTATGATTCTGAAATAGCCAATATGATAATACGTTTTGTCACAGTTATGGAACAAATGTTGATACTTTGTTGCTTTTGGAGTCTGGTAGACGCCACGCGACAACTTGAGATACAATACGTCACATGCCAATAGCTTCGTGATATTCATGGCAAAGTTTTTAAATACATTTATAAGTTAAACTAACAACTATTTAAAGCATTAAATTTTGGATGCGGGTCTTATTGCTACGATTTTTTTACTGCAATCTATTTGATATACTTTCTATGAAAGTAAAACTGTAAGAAACGTCAATGTAAGTGGTATTCAGTCTTTTATTAATACAAATATCTCTGTCATTATTATGCTTTAATTTGTTGTCCATTCATCAAAGAAAGTATTCAATAGGTAATTTATTGTATTAAAAAAGTTATTTCTTCTTTCATGCATTTTGTTTAACCATCCCAAAATGGTGTCTGTAGTGCTCCACGCGACAAATAACGCTCCAATATACGACGCGACTGACAGATGGTTAAATACGCTTATAACTATTCAAATTTGAGGACATAAGATTACCTTATGGGCTCTGAATACCTTTTAAAATGCAATTTCAGTCACTGAAATTCCAAATTTTGAAGGATTTATTTTCACGACCGATCTCACTGCGCAGCAGCATTGTCATAAGATAAGAAATCCGTCCCTTAAAAATCATTCTAAATGTGAAATTGCAATTTTACGTATTTCATTCCGGTGGAGTTCTATTGAATTGATGATAGGTAACCAGAACAATGCGGATATGCCGGATTGGTAGCACATAAAACTAGGTGACTGGCGGCTCAGTGCATGGGGTTGGCGATATTCACCTTAATCTAACCACCTACTGGAATGCCATGCAGAATGCAGATGTGTACGTGAATAGATATCAGCTGCGTCCGCACACCTGGCAACCGGACCCATCCATTCAATCTCCACCCTCGAAACAATCCATGCCTTACGCCCGACCACAGCTCACGAGTGTACCCCAGGAATATCTCTCCCCATCTCCAATTTCATGGACATGTTAACCACGTCCCAACCACCGCTTTCCAATCTGCGTTCTATGCTGGGTCTGGCTCATTTCCTCGTGTCACTGGACTGTACAGATGTTTATTAAACTCAGCGGCGGCCACCGTGTGCGGTGCTGTCGGAATGTCAATTGGAAGTGAATTGAATCGAATCGCATTCACGATCGTGATCAACGGAGCATTTATTTTCCGCGCCCTCTGTTTTCACACACGCATTCATACAACCACCCACGAGCGTTTCCATGGATGCAGAAGCGCATGAGTTGCTCCTGCGGAGGGGAGTTTGGACTAATCAAATAATTACAGCTTGTCTGAATTCCACCGCGTTAAAACGAATGAATTTTGGACTGGGCATTTGGGGTCTTTTGCTATCCACTGAGATTCTCGTGAAAGAATACTGCGGTGTATTTGATATTGGATGAGAATGGCTAGCCAAAATTGGTGCCACAAAGATAATTCCTGCCATTGAGCAAACAAATCAAGTCATTTAGCTTGCATAATTATAACATTGCCTGATGGTGGGAAACGTCCGACGTCATTTGGCTAATTTTTGCTATGGTTTCTGACGGAATTTCCATCATACACCAACATCAAAATGATAAAAAATGACGTCAAAAAAAATCAGATTACCCTAGCAACTTCAACCTTAATTTTTTAAGTTAGTTTTCTGAATTCAATTAAATCATTTCTTTGGGAATGTACGCTTTAAAGAGAAATCAAATTAAAGAAATTATTTATAAAAGTCATGAATATTGCGATAGTGAATAACTTAAAGAATTTACTATCTGAAACGTGATTTAGTGTTATCTACCAGCCAGGAACCCACCCAGAAATACCTCTTATATCTTCTTTGATTTCAGTACTTCCCATGTTACAATCGAGAACGACGATATAAATAATATACCATTTATTGCCATCCTGGTCAACCTTTATTCACAAGCCTCTCAGTTGAATATTTCCACTAGACCAGAAATCAAAATATAAAGAGAAAAGAAAACAACGGGTGGTGCTGCATGCTAGGACTAACTTTCGCGGATACATTTGCCGATGATTTCCGAGATTAGTCATGGACGCTATACGAATTTCATTGCTAGCATATGCAAATTTGAAGTAATTACAAAGAGTACAAGTACAAGTGTATAAATACCAAATCAAATGCTACGATTAAATGATGGTTTATAACTGATACAAAGTTCAAACGCATAAATAATAATAATAATTTATTATACAAAACTTGAATTCAACTTAAAAATAACTTAGGACAGTAGGAAGATAAAATTCTCATTTAAATTTATTTTCACGAAGGCCAACATTAAAGCTGACTTGCATACGAGGCATTTTCCCCAAATTAAAATTATTCTCTTTAAAAAGTAAATTTCCTTGATATAGCCGTGAGATAAATATTTGAAAAAAATGTTGTATGAAAATACAAGGCACAACTTTTGCAGTTTTACATGGACTAAATCGAAAGAATTGACATGCTCTGAATAAAAAGAAGAATCTTCTTACAGCTGAGAATAAAAGCTTAGAAGTGAGGGAACAATTCATCAGATGCTACATATGGAGTATGCTTCTGTATGGAAGCGAGGCTTGGACGTTGACAGCAGCAGAGAAGTCAATAGTGGAAGCATTCGAAATGTGGTGCTACCGAAGAATGATGAAGATAAAATGGATTGACCGTGTGAGTAACCAGGAAGTGCTAAGGAGAGTGGGAGAAAAGAGAAGCCTCCTAAAAACCTTAAGCAGAAGACGGGGAAACTTAGTTGGCCACATTTCGAGGCACGACGGCCTGATGAAGACTATCGTTGAAAGACAGGTGGAAGGAAAGAAGGGCAAGGGACGGCCCCGAATGAGTTACATAGGACAGGTTATAAAGGATGTAAAAGAGAAGAAATACGTTGCTTTAAAAAGGTTAGCGAATAGGAAAGAGAAATAGAGAGCTGCGTCAAACAAATCTTAGGATTGTTGACTAATGATGATGAAATAATACATTGTATAAGTTTCTTCAACCAGCCACCACTAAAGTTTAATAAATCAGCTTTAATATGAAATGAAGAGGGAAATGAAATCAAGTGAATATGGGTAGGTGAATGCGCGAAAATATAAGAGGTATTCAATGGGTTCCTGGCTTGTTAATAACACTAAATCACGCTTCAGATATTTAGTAAATTCTTTAAGTTATTCGCTGTCAGGGATATTCATGGTTTTTGTAAATCATTTCTTTATTTTGACTTCTCTCAAAAACCAACCCCCTACAAAAAAACAACTGTGAAAGCTTTTCAGCTGGAAAATTCCATTGTATATAATATGCCTCGAAATTTTAGCAAAAAATCTTCTTTACGTCCATGAACATTATTATAAAAACGGTGTTATAGACCCATTGATTAAGTAGGAGAATAAAACTTAATTTCAAGTTTAAAAAATGCAAAATTAGCCTTAGAAACGTCAACTGTACTGAGGAAAGAATGGGCTCTCTAAATATTTTAGCAATGATCAACAATGTATAAATGAATGCAGTTATCTTGCGAGTCTTTTATTGTACTTGAGAAAGGGAGAAAAAATTATAGACGCCTCATGAAGAATTGTATATTTCATGCAATAAAGCTGACATCGTCAACTTCAAATAGGGAAATAAACATGGCGGAAAAATGCTGAGGCGGATAACACATCAATTACGATGCAAAAAAAATCACGCGCCTTAAGAATGAAGTATAAAAAATAATAATGAGCCGTAAATAGTCTTAGCTATTTTATTTACAACCGTTATCATAGGCAAGTATGGATTAAACACAGACAAAAAACACGACGTTAGGGCTTATGAATACCAGAATATTGGCGATGATCTGGGATAGTGTAACGGTTATTATCGGAAAATGTCTTCACCGCAAAGAATTATATATTTAGTCATGTATAAAATTATGTTAGAAATATCTTGATGAAATATAGTTTGTAAATGTAGCTTTATTTAAGGATATGGCTGGAGATATAAATCGGTATTGATTGCAAAGATGTATTCGCAATAGCTGTGGTGAAATATCAAGAAATAAGGAGAACAATACATGATGATAAACTATGCATAAATATTTCAACATTTCTCAAGATTACTATTGTTGTCATGAAGTAATTGAGAAATGTCACAAAAAATGAACGAAATACGGGCAATATACACGAGGGATCCTCCGATTATAAATCCTGTAATAGCGCAATACTTGTAATAGTAAACAGAATAAAAAAGAAACCATACCTGCCGATGAAAGCTTTGTAATAAAATGTAACCTGGATGGCTCAATATTGTGCTGAATCCATAGATTGCTGATGTAAAGAAAGATATCCAACCCAGTGCAGATTCTCTCTTGCCCTTTTCACAGCATATCGATCAATATAAATAGAAGATATAAAGTAAGGAGATGGATGCAAAAGGTAATAAAAAGGGATCTCGGAGGGCTCAGCGGGCAGCGCGATATCGGTTTTTCCGGGTCGCGTGATGGGTACTTAAAGCAGCTTTGGGGATTATTTAACGGCAGTATCAACCTTTTCCCGAAGAATATACGGGGAGCATGGATTGCCTGCGATAAATGGAAGATTCATTGCCCAAAATGTCCCCAAAATGGATCCAGTTTCCTTTCATCCCCTAAAAATTCGTCCTCGTCGCTTAGAGACAAGTTTTTCGCGCAGATAGTTCTTTTTTTTTAAGGTTTAAACACTCCCTTTTTCGATGATTCGAAAACATTCTTCTCATTGCATTTCTTCATTACATCTTGAAATTTATTTTGCGATTTTGAAATAGTGCTAAAAGACTAAGTAGTGGTCAACGACACGTTCTTTTTCCAAATATTTTCTTAGGTAACGGCAGTACGCATGTTGTTTTTGTTTTTACCTAAATATAGCATTTATGAAATCATTTACGGCGTGTGTTTAAGACAAGGAATGCTAATTTTTTCCCTTTGCCTTAGTTATTGGAATTTGGCATTATTAATGTATTTTCGTGGATAACCAAGAGTAGAAACGGGATATATGCACAAAATTATGCGCCTCTTACGACGTAATCGAGCGAGGCATGTCCATGAGTAATGCCAACGTCGCTTACCACGAAATTACGTCGAGGACTCTGAGATTGTTTACGACCAAACGTATCCCTCCTCTCCTTTCTCCCTCCATTGTCTATTCTCCGCTTTGTCACTTAAACTGATTAAATGGCACCCTTAAGGCTACACATGGATTACGCTCTTTAGGGTCTGGGCAAAACGTTTTTTCTGCGATTTATCCCCATTTCAACCCTTCACTGGCGATGCAGACTTCCTTTTATAAAGTGAAAATGAAAGTGATTTAATTGAGGAATCAGAAAGACCGTAGGAAATAAATTCATAGGTATTTATCAATGAATATGATTGGTCGCCCTCATAAACATGAAAACTTAGGTTGGATGGTGGATTATATCGTGAAATACATCATTGAATCACTTCCACGCATGGTATAGTAATTCAGAATTTGTTTTTAAGGTACTCGAATAATTTCTGGGAATGATTGGGTAAGAGCTAGAAAAAAATATTATTGAATCAGTTCATTAGAGCTAGAGCAAATATATATTGTAAATAATACCGCACATAAGACACAAAAGTAAAATAAATTTGTTATATTTTTGGTCTTTTAATAATCTAGCGCTCCCTCGGAGGAATACAAATAGACCTCGTCATTGATAACATTGAGAAACTTGCAGAAATTTAAGTCACTCCAATAGGCCATAATGTTATGACGGATACATGTAATTTTTTCAAGTCCTGACTACATTTTCACTATTGTGCTGTAAAATTATTTATAGATAGGGCTAGGTGAAATAGTTTGATGATATCTTCGAAATAAAAAAAATGGAAAGTTAATTCTGGACACTGAAAGGAAAATCTAACAATACTGGTAGTTACGGGTGTCCCTATATTGTGACTCTTTGCTCAGTTTATTTTTACGACCATTAAATAATAAGCAGAAATGAGAAATTTTTACAGATATATCGGTAAATATATAATGAGACGTACTTGTCTATTTCCATACAAATTCATTAAAACCTACTCAGATTTCGGCACATAATGCCATTGTCAAGGCATTATGGGCCAAAATCCTGGGTCTAAGGTTTACATCGAATTACGCCGGAAACTGTATCTTATATCTAACACCAACTCTTATTCAAACTTTAATTTTACTACTGTCATTATCAAAGAAAAGTTAAATATTATGTTGTAAAAATTAGTAGAGTAATGAAATTAAGTGTACTGTATGGCAGTGGCGTAAGTATGGGGGGTGGGGGTGGATAGATTCCCCCCAAAAGCCTCAGAGAAATAAAAATACTCAAAGAAATTTTATAGTTTTGACTTGCAATAACTGCATCTGCTTGAAGTTAAATCTTTAGTGCCAAAATTATTTTAAAAATGTATTTCAGTTTTAAAACAATTTGCCGTACACCTCTTCTCCACCCCTATGTCGCTACCCCAAGCCATCTTATCCCCCCCTCCCAAAGTATATTCCTAGTTACCCCACTACTGGATGATTTACCACGGATTATACTAACTTCCAGGTGAAAATAGAACTCAAACACTGCGTAATCACTAGTATTTTCGACCTTCTGGAAATATTCGAAGCCAATTTCTACATGAAACTATCGGCTTTTATCCGTCAGCTTATCTCTGATAGTGATTTCACTGCAATATTTCTTCTGTACTCCAAGTTCCGCAATTCACTCCTATTCTCAATAATAATTAATAATAATTTATTTACTCCAACATTTTGATTTTACAGCTGAATACAAGATAAAGAGAATGAGCTTTAGGTGGTCTCCAAGGTCATAGGACCACAATTGAGCCACCATCAAATAACAAATATTTATGCCAATAAAATAAAATAATAATTCCATTAATAATACGTGGGCGTTTTGAAGAAATAACATCAAAGTAATTTTTTAATTATTTCTTGTGAGAAAAGCCAGTCTTTGGCAAGGCTTAATTGGTGGTTACTACACATGGCTCACCATTCTCTGCTCTCCGTCAACGAGTGAGTGACTACGGGAAGTCGCATCGCTTCACTACTATTCATATCGTTTCACATGATGTGACGAGAGACAAATTGGGTAAGACAAGTTGATCGTGGATTTCCACAGGGGTAGTTTAGAGGTATTATCGCATTGAGCTCGTTGGTAAAAGGCACATGAGTTGGACGGGGGACGGGGATTCCAAGAAGCAGTCCCAAAGGATAGCCGCAACTGAGGCTTCGCATTTAGGTTCGATGACCACTGTCAAGGCAACATTCGATCGAAAATCAACTGGAATCATGACGAAAGGAACTAATAATGTTTGCCCCCAAAAAATGAGAAAAGATAAAAGATAAGGATTCAAATGAGAAAACCTTTGGCCTCTAATTCAGGAAAGAACCAAATTTAAGTCCAGATAAACGACGAGAACAAAAACAGAGTCTTCTCTGAAGACGTAAACATTGGCCAAAACCCTAGAAAACACCATTGAGTGCGTCTATTGCCCATTAGCTAAAAGAGCGCTAAACGTTTCACTTTATCACTATGCAAATATTCCCACTTAGCATAAAAATTATGTTTATTATTACTAGAGCTTTATAAATAAATGGTAGATGCCTTAAATAAGGAAACGTACGAATATTCACGCCACACTATTTGATCAATATTATCTAAATTGATAATATGATAAGAATCAATAGTAACACAGAAAATCGAGTCAAAAGTCAAGCCATATTAAGTTTTTTTTTAGGAATAAACTACACATTAATGATATCGAGGTTTCGTGCTCTGCTCATTTGTTAATATTTTGAATTCATGCATTCCATTTATATATTTTCCAATTTTATCCATTTATTTAAATGATTTTTACATGCAACAGTAGCGCCAATTTATCGCGAAAATTAAAAAAAAACACGAATGAGATTTAAGTATAAAAGCAATGTAAAAAAATAAAGCAGTGGATTGAGAAAAACAGAAAATTGTAATTAGCTTATCAGCATAATTTTTATTTGTTGTAAGGGAACGTTAAATTGGCAATTTTGCTGCATATGCAACAATTGATTTAAGATAAATAAAATATAAAATATTTTATATCACAGGCGAGATCCGTAGAGGTAAATTAAAAAAAAATCCAGGTATATTGTGTTAGAATAGTTAAATAATTACATTTTCAAGTCATCAATTTTTCCGGCTTGGCGGTGACTTAAATACAGCATTCATTTGTTGATAATTAAAAAAAATTATTTAACATGAGTTTTAAGGTATAAAGAAAATAATGTCACTAAACTGTCGCAACATTAAATTTTTGAAAAACTCCAGGATGCCCTTACGAGCTCTTACAAGAATCCTGGGAAATTTCCATTATCGATCGTAATGCGGAGTGAATGGAAAAGGAACATTGTTTTTGGAGACGAATTATTGATTCCCGTTGCATAACAGAGAGGATCTTCTATATTTGTAAATAGATTTGTTGTGGAAACACGGGGCGCGGAAAGAGTTGACGGAAGTACCCATCGTACTAGGAAAATTTTAAGAAAAAGAAGAAATTCGCGGCAATGAAAGGAAATGCTGACATTGGTCAGCACTTTCCGTATACTTCATCTACATCTACATAATACCCCGCGAGCCGCCTAAAAGGCGTGCGGCAGGGGGTGTTAGGACAACAGCAGTTTACAACTATAAAAAAAAGAAGTCCTCTAACGAGGTTGGGACTAGCGTTTATTAAAGTCCTTTATGGTTCGGGGGAAAAACGAATTCCCATATCTATCCGTTCGGCAAAACATCTCTCTTAGTTTATCGCTTCTATCGGACCTGGAGATATAGTGTGGCTCTAATAGTAAGTTCTCTGTGTCTCTCTTAAAGATATCCATTCTCAATTGTTCAAGCAATCTAAGCCTAGCGCGCAGCCTCCGAGTCTCCAACGGCTCCCAGCCTAATTCGCTTAACATCTGGGTAACACTGTCTGTACGCCCGTAGCAGTTTTTGACGAAACGCGCAAAAACATGTACCATCTTACATGTACTTAAACACGTACCATCACGAGATCTTGAGAGAAAATGTGGAAAAAATTCTATTTCAAGAAGATATAGTCCGGAAACCCTATATTTATGGGAAGTAGTAGTTAGTAGACCATTAGAGGACCAGACTAGTAAATTTTGATGAATATGGCTTCGTTTCCTCCATCAACATCATCAGTTCCAATTACCTGGGTTTTGCCTCCCTCCCTTTTAATCTTGAGAAAAACATTTCTCGAACACACGTGCCATATTTATAACCACGAATTTCGTGAAATATGAAACTGTTTACTCATATGGATGAGGGGAGGGCAATTATTAATTACAGCCTCGGAGATGTGGAAAATAACCCCCTCCATTTAACCTGCCATGATGATCGTATTCTCGAAAACCCGGATTTATATCGCAACATTCGCGTCAGTATACGTAGAGGAGCTTTCTCCTTATCGCACTCCCTTAGGAATCGGATGCTAGCACCTGCTACCCGATATCTCAATCCTCTCCTTCCGCAGCTTTTCATTTCATTACCGTGAATTCTCCTTGGCTTAAAATTTTCCCTCTCGCCATTGCCTCTCCAGCTAGCTCCTCGCCCCATGTTTGCTCGACAAATCTGATTGCAGAAATATAAGAGCATCTCCTTTATATTCCGGGAACCAATAATTCATCTCCAAAAATAATGCTCATTTTCTGTTCAATTCCAGGAAGAGTCTCTTGCATTTTCATCACTAAAGGTAACTTGAAGATTCCACCCCGCCCATAGTATACGGAGAGGAATTGATCACAAGAAATAGGAATTTTACTTTCCGGGACCATCTCTCTCAGGGCTAGAATCTGTTTATCATTTCATTCACTTTGCACATTTTATTTAGCCTAAAATGTTTTCACTGATGGTGCATGGTGTGGCGTAAAATATACACATCCAAAAACACAATTTAAAACAGTCCATACAACAGAGCGTAATGCATACGGCGAAGGCAGTCAAATGGCAATTGAGAGAGCGTAAATTCTCTTGTGGTTGAATTAAAAAGAATAATGTGAGAAAAAAGTCGAGCGTAGTAGACGAATGTAGTTTTAGGGAGTGTTTTTATTTGCCACGACGCAATTATCGTCGATTCTCTAGTTATTTAGAAAGTGAGGAACTCTGGATGCGGCTTTGATTTTAATTTTGCGGCCAGCATGAAAATGCACCTCTGATCGACCATTCAGCCATCCACAACAGCTCTATTGATACGAGAAAAATGGAAAAAATAGAGCTGCCGTGCCGCACTTGTTTCCTCTTCGTTTACGCTCCAGCTTTCGAATGCCAGATAGTTTGGCCGTTTACCTAATTAGTTTCTACGTACGGCTTCAGAAATTTTTATTCAGATGACATTTTGGAAAATCACCCTCAAATCAGGGAGGCACATTGTTTGCCAAATTATTAAGCTAGAAAAATGAGGAACAACAGTGTGGGCGGAGCTTAAAATAACTGGACAAATCAATAAAGCTGGCTGGTTTTGCGCCCATTAACTGAAGCGTAACACTGCCCTTGTCAATTGATCCATCGTAAAAATGTTTTCAGCCATTCATCACGCATTTTCATACGATTCAAAGCCGCAAAGTTCTTGCAGTCAAGGACGTGCAGCGAAATTTCGTCTTTACCTGCATATATAACAGCCACCAATATTAATAAAATTATTTGCCAATAACTGATTTAGAAATAAATCAACTACTCGCACCGGGATAAGACCAAGTATTAAAACACGGCGGATTCTGTTTAGATTTCTTATCTTTGACGGGAAAAATAAATCTTTGAACCTTTTTTATACTGAATATATTATCCTTATTTTGCAATCATCGTCAATTATAAATCATTAAGAAGGGTATGTAAAAATATCTTTGGCAACATTTAAAAATACATATTTAACCCTGCGAACTATAAAAAATTAATTTACAAGATTTGAACGACGGAGGTCTGAAGGTGAAACAGCCTAGATCATCGTCAATTATAACTCATTAAGGAGGGTATGTAAATATCTATGGCAACATTTAAAAATACATATTAACCCTGCGAACTATAAAAAATTAATTTACAAGATTTGAACGACGGAGGTCTGAAGGTGAAACAGCCTAGATCATCGTCAATTATAACTCATTAAGGAGGGTATGTAAATATCTATGGCAACATTTAAAAATACATATTAACCCTGCGAACTATAAAAAATTAATTTACAAGACTTGAACGACGGTGGTCTGAAGGTGAAACAGCCTAGAAAATGAACCGTTCCAACCCAGGGCTCTCCCCGAAGTGAGCGAAATTCTTGCACCCAGAGAAGGGGAGTTATCCCCTTTAATGTCAGTTTGTATCGCGCAGGCGCCGATCCCCTCACGCAGAGACTTCGAACAGACGACTCGACTGCTCCTTCCGTACAGTCGATCCAGACACTTCGACGCGAGCTGTTGTCCGCAAAAGGCTACTTCTTCAATTCTTCCAGCACTCTGAATACGCCCATTTAGAACGTGCCAAATGCGGTGATGTCCGTCGGATTCTCGCAATGGCATTGTGCCCGTACTCGGCAGTGATGTGTCTCTGTGTAGTGTCCTATGGCTGCCTCTTCGGAATGGCCGTCACCTTCCTCTTCTGGCCCGGGTTCGACCCTGCTAGAGAGGAGGCCGCCGCGTACGGGAGGATCTGTAAAATCATCGGCGATAGCGGGCACCGAGAACAGTCAGCCTCTGCCTTCCGCTTGATCTTCACCGACGATTCACCCGCTGGTTCCCCCGGAGTTGAGAGCGGCGCGGGCGGCAAGATCTCCGGTTACCTCTCGGACTACCTACTCGGTGCGGTCGAGAGGAACGAGACCGATGACAGTGCGTACGACATACCGGGAGGAGGAGGGGAATTCGCCGCCGCGAAGGCACTGGAGTGTTCGGTGATGAACTCCGCATCCGACCTCGAGTTCTTGGCCAGCGGTTGGACGAAGGCCGTGTACCGGGCCAAGTTGTGGGGTCGGGACGTTGCGATTAAGACGGTGAACCTGAACGGGCTGGACTTCAGGGAGTGTCAGAGCGCGGGAGGATCCCTGTCTGGCTGCTACAGGAGAGTCTCGGTGAAGATTCTGAGGGAGATGATACTTCTACGGCAGCTTAGGCACGAGAATATTGTTCAGGTAAGATTTATGCTGTAAAGGCCTGTTTACACGATACATTAACACGTACGAGTTAATGTACGCTTGCGTGAGTGATTTTTGTGGACCGGAACGGAACTTGTACGAATGCATAATCCAAATTAGAACAGGTTCTATTTCCTGTGCATGCATTCGCACAAGTTGGGTGGTCACACAGTGCATTTTGGCGTTCATTCTCGCGTTCATACATTAAGACATTAACCCGTACATGTTAATGTACCGTGTAAACAGGCCTTAACACAATTTAAACATTGTCGGGAATATTTGAACAATTTGTGCCTATCTTCCTTTAATGGGTTTTCTACCAAATTAGAGGTATTCTACCAAAAAAGGTACACGGTATTTCACCGAGTAATAACCAATCATGACGTTGTAGTTGTACTTACGTGCTAAAGGCTCAATAGAGGAAAGAGATTACTCTGAAAGCAATAATATAACGAACTTGAGACAGTGTTCATCACTAATTCCAACTAAGTTATGAGTTTATAGCGCCATCAACATCTTCAACAAAGGCATAGCAATTTAATTTGGATACAGTCTCGTTCATTTTAAACAATATTCTCGATTAAACTTTCTGAGAGTGCATACTAGGCTATAACTTCAATTCACGACATGTAGATCTTTGTAGCTATAAGCCAAAGAAATAATTGAGGAGAATAATAGCTTTTAAAACAGTTACCATTAAAGGCAACGGTTATTGCCATTCGGTTATCATTATTATTATTCTACCATTTACCTTACTTGGTCTAATATTCATAAAATATATGAACAACGAAATGTTTTGTGACAATCAAAAAAGGAGTATTCCAGATAGGCAAACTATCCATGCATGTCATGCCTATTCTTTCTTATGGAATTAAAATGTTTAGAAATGAAAATAGTCGTTTTCTGCCCAAGGCCATTGTGCAATTGAGGTTCGATTGGTATGAGTTATTTAATTAAATAAATAAGGAAAGGAGAATTGTAGTCAAGTACTAAAGCATTAATTGAGGAATGTGATTATTCTCATAGGAACAACATTATAATACGAACTTGAGACAAAGCTCCTCACTAATTCCATTAGTTACAATGTAAATGCGCCATCAATATCTAAAAAAAACGCATTGCTATTTAATGTGGATAAACTTCGGTACAATTCAAGCAATACTCCCTATTTCGTTTTCTGATTAGTAATTCAAGGGTTTGGTTTGTTTTTTTAAGAGAAATTATGCCTTAGTTCCAGCTTTTCACAAACGTTTTACTCAAAGAAAACGCTACTTTAATAAACAATAAAAACTAAAGACGATATTTATTAACTGAGAAATCTAACTAGGTATTTGTAACTCAGCATACAAATTCACTACCTTCTTAGTTATTGACGGAGAAATGTACGGTTCACCGATTAGCGTGAAATAAAGTAACATTTTTTCATTAAAATCTCAATTTAATTAAAAATCAGAATCTTAAATTTTATGGACAGTGAGGTTGACAACTCAATGAAATATTCAGCAGCAAGAAAGTTTCCCCTGCGTTACATGTTTTAGGGTACGATTCAGCATAGAAAATTCCTGAGTTGAAATAAAGTCTAAGCGGTAGTCATTTTCTGGAAAATGTGTCGCCTATCAATAAATATTGCTCACCTTTAAAAGTAAAAAAAACTCACCTATTAAACTTAAACTTAAGCATGAACGGCTGTCCAGCATGAGAACTAACCCATTAAGATGGGGAATTTTGACTCAAAGTGGCGTCAAAATTTTGTTCCACAAAAAGTTTATATTTTGATATTAAAATAATCTAACTCACGCGTGTAATGGGGAATGAATACATAAAATTATTTCGTAATAATACTGGTTCCGATGTATTTCATGATATTTGCCCAGAGAACTATATTCTGCAAAATACCTTTGCACCATCGAGGAACCGCAGCGTTGGTCGAATTTGTTTGATAAACGTAAGATTGATATATATTCCTCTCATTTAAGTATATCACAATTCAGGAATGCTTAAGACAGTCGCCATGGGTCACATTACTCCTATCAAAAGAAATTTTCTCAGTAGGAGTTCGCAAGATCCATACCATTTCTGTTTGAGCTTTATCAAGAATCCAAGGCAGGTAGACGAAAAGTAGGTCACGTAAATATACCACAATAAAATCCCTGATGTAAAAGACACGATGAAATCCTTATGGCCATCATTGCCCCTTACTTGATGAAAGTGCAGTTTTAGTAGATGAATCCTTACAAATGCGTACATAAAATGGCGTGTGTTTTACGTAGTAGCACGGAGGTAGTGCTTCTACGGTCGTCATCAAACGATATATTTCTTTGAAAAATATGACTTTGAGTTCAAAGTAAAACGGTAAAAAAGGCGAGATGAGAAAAGAGGAAACAATATCTGCGAAGGAAAGAGGAAGTGCAAAAGGTAACCAACGCGACAGAAACTTTCATTGTCTAACAAAAATACAGTTCATAAGGAAAAACAACTTTATAGACGTTAATATTTACATGGCTGTGTCGCAAAACAGCTTTTTAGAGTAAACGGGAACCTAGTTTCTTACCAAACATGAATTATTTTTATTTATAACAGTTTGCATCATTCATATTTTTACATACCTTTCTGTAACCTGTCAACAGACTAGCCACATCATTAATAATTGCAACTTATAATCAAAGGTTGTCGTATAAATTCTGATTATAATACCTCTATCTCCTGCAAACGACTCTGGTTCCGTCCTTGGTAAAGGAATAGGTAGCCTAGCAGGGTGCCAAGTAAGAAGACCAAGTAAGCGGAAAATTCTTTCATTACTCCCGGGGTTGATAACCCCACGGAAAGTGCATTTAAGGGGTGAAAGGAAACAGATAATAGAAGTAAGTAAGGAGGCGTAGCGGGGTCTTGAAAGAGGTGGAATGGGATAAGAGAAAAAAGGTTCGGCCAAGGAACGATTCATGAAGGCTCCGAGGAAGCAGCCGGAAATGGATATAAATCACATCCCGGGACAACATTTTACGGCAGAATTCCCTTCAGGCACACAAAGGGTAAGCGAGCATCCGTGACGAACATTTTCAGTGCGGTTCAAGAGACGTGAATTAGCAACAAACGGATGGTGATTCGACGATGACACGTATTTAAATAGACGGAATTTCTACACTGCTCTTTGAGAAATTTCGACCATGCGGAACTTGAACGAAGTTTTTTTTTTACAGAAAGAAAAATATGAGAGATGCATTCAGAATTCGCGTTTGTGAGCTTGGAAAAGAAAATTTCACCCACAACAGCCTCATTGTCGTTTTTCTTTCCGTAAAAAAAATACGTGAACAGATTTTCACTGAAACAAACTTCTATGTAGAAGTTTTGCATAATTTCGATATAATGGTGGAATGCTGGCAGAATAAGTTATCACGAAGACTTTTTTCACCTTGGTTGGTGGAAATTATGGCAGTATATTTAGCTATAGCTGCCTTTTGGATTTAAAAAAATATCCGAGGAACCATCAAGTATAGTATTGCCTAGCAATATCGTATATTTAACAAAATAGGTTTAATGGTATTCTAAATTTTCACCTCGAAAAGTAAATTATTATAAGATATGTGTGGGTTGAAAGCCAAGGGGTACAAGTGACTTCTCTTTTCTATATAGAGCCCTGTACAGAAATTAGGCATAAAAAACAAACGAGATCAATTAGGTACTTAGTAGTGCATTTGATTTTCCACTCGAAGTCAGCACAGAACAGACTAACTCGTTTCCCTTGGCAACCAAGTTTTTGTGTATTTATTCTTACGATTAACGTTACCTAACTCTGTTGAGAAAAAAGTCATTTGTACCCCTTGGCTTCCAAAATAGTAAAATGTAAAAAAATTGATATTAACGAAATGAAGATTAATAAGAAAGAATGAACACATATTTCACTACACTTTGAATAAAAACCCTTTAAATCTCCCCTCGCGATTGGAAGTATCATTACAGATGCTTCGAACACTGCATTGGACACCGCTTGCAAAAGTAATTTTATTGAAAAGAATTGCAAGACCCATTCCTTAAAGTAGGGTTTAAAATGTAAGGCTTTTAACTTTATAGCCTACGTTACCTTCTTACCTACTGATGGCGAAAGAAAATAAAAAAAACGATACAAGGAGAAATGTGTTGGGGAAATAAAGCTTTGAGTTGGAAGCAAAAAAATAAAACTTTGTAAGGTTCACTATTATTTTAATATGGGCACGACCCGGGTTTCGTAACGTGGTTACGTCTTCAGGTTACGAAACTTAACCACGTTACGAAACCCGGGTCGTGACCATATTAAAATAATAGTGAACCTAAAATTTTGAGTGTTGAACTGCTTGCTCATGTGTTATTCAATCGGTGTTTGATGTAAACAAATATAAGCTCTCGGATATCAGCGAATCTTAGAGTATATGCTAAGTGGTATCGCTTCCTTTCAGATCGCCAGACACGGATTTATCTCAGTAAGAAGTGCTATCAAATATAGTTTTAGAGATTTTTCATCTTCCTATTACTGGATGTTGAAGAAGATTTATGCTCCCCAACTGAAGCCTATTAAGTTTTTTGATTTATTAACACTTCTTATTTTGATTTGGATAGTTGCATTTTGATTACGTGACTCAAATAAATATAATTGACCATGTTCTGATTTTGAAAATATTTCTAACTTTATTTTCAACCGCTATATTTAAGTCAAGCAGTTCGTTTCGGGAATATGGTAGGTCTTATGGCATACGCTTTTGTTTTAACAATAGTATTCTAATCAATATTTTGATTGAAACTTAAAATAATATTGTTATCGATAGAGGTGGAATCAAATAAAGGTTGTCATGAAAATGCATGTACGTTAAATATTATTTGAGATAATTTTGAGAAATACCTATTTCCGCTCTCGGGCTACAGAAAACGTCACGCAACGTCATTCATTTGCATTCATGCAATGATCCCTTTCAGATGAGAGTTTTCCCTTATTCTAACATTTACCTTACGCTATATATCTTCAAGTTATTAATCAATTATGACTATCCTATCATAAATTGGATGTGGGACGAAATTGCTTAGTACAAAAGTAATTGCGAACACCTCAAAGACTAAATTAACTTAACACAGGCACGGTTAAATTGACGAAATTTCAAAGGAAGAAACATTCAGTGTTGCCCAATGCAATGTTCTTATACAATGTAACACTAAACCAATAGTAGGATGTAGTTGTAGAGTTATTACATTTTTAAAGGAGATTAAAACCGAATAGACATCATACAAATATAAAATTCAGTGACAGAAGACGATCTTTGAGTTGAGTGAAGCGAAAATATTTTCCCAGTTTTGAGACCCTTTCCTGAATAAAAAAAATTTTCCGTGAAATATATTTTACGATTTGCAGTGGTATCAAAGGATTCGCGTCTCACCGATGACGTGAATATATCCACGGATCCACAACGGATCCCAGAATAGGAAGAAAAAGCTGAGATCTTACTCCAAGAGGAAGGAGGAAGGAAAGAAGACGTCAGCATGGACTTCATCGGCGTGGAAAAGATGTTTCCGCAAGGGAACTCATGGCTGGCGTGAGATACGACTAGAGGCAGCGAAAAACTAGTTATTACCGCCATAAGCTCCGTCGTCGGACGAGGATGTCGAATTCATACTCACTCTTCGAATCCCGTCTTACCTATCATCACTTCTTTTTTTTTCGATCACTCGAATAGAGTCCAATTCCCATTGGAGATTCGGATCCTGAAGCTTGCTCACGCCTGAGAAGTCTATCACCGAGATAGAATCATCACGGGTAATCTTACCAGTAAAACAAAATCCCTTCTGCAGCTAGATAGATACACGGAATGAAGTTTTAATAAAACATAATCCTTAGATTTGACCAGATTTCTGCTATCCTTCCATGAAATGGCAAGATATAACTTGAAAATATTCTTGATTTTCTTCATACGTATGCAGTATTATTATCTACGAAATGATATTAATGCCAAAATTATGCAAAGGAAATAAAAAAGATAAGATATTCATTTTTGCGCCTTGAAAAGCAAACAGCATCATTATCACATATAGAAGAATGACATACCTTCGGAAGCTATCTTATCATGTGTCGCAAGCTTCGCAGTTTAGTCACTGTATTTTTTTTTAAATCTTTTAATTTTTGCTAAATTCAGGATGTTTTTCCGCTTTGCACATGTTTTATTTTGCTCATAATTTGCGTACCGAAAGGTAAAAACAGGTGTACCTAAAAGTATATGAAGATATTGGTTTCAAGAATATTATATATATCAAAATAAGCTGATGGTGTACAATTGGATAAAAATACGCAAGGTACTAGTAAATGAATCTATTATACTGGTGAACGATCAATGATATAATTTTAATTTTACCATAAACGCAGAAAAATGAACATTCAATGCCTAAAACATTGTTTTAGAACTAAACCCCAATAAATGTAATCGTCGAAGATTCATAGGTCCCACAGGGAATTATATTTTGCCCGGAGTTCTTTTACAGACTAGCACCCCTACATTATCCGGTCTGCTACCTGCCATAGAAAATCACGGCGGCTACTTTGCTATCATTGGAAGGCGTGCGAGATGGGAAAAAAGGCAGCGGAAGGTGTGTTTTTCAGTCTAAAAGGGTTTGGTGATGGCAGGAGAACATTAGGGTCACTCACGCGAGATGGAAAGCCATTTTTGGTTGGCTTGGAATCCACCTCGGGAGCAGGAATGTATGCGCAGCTTGGAGTAACGCGTCGCCTTTAAAAAGGTTAAAGGGAAACGGCTAACTAATCGGGTGGGGGCCGCGATAGCTCAGCCATTCACTCGTTTGACGGTGTTAAGATATATCATTGGAACTACTTGGTCCATATTTGAATGAATTCAACCGATTTAGGCGTGATATAGTTGAAGTTTGACGTGATAAAATAAAGCGTAATTTCTGGCGGTATGTTATGGTATTTGAAGGAGGCGACCGACAGCTTAGGTTATTTGCGCCGTGAGGGAAGGGTAAGTAAGGAAGGATTGAGAGAAACCCGGCGTCGGCATTAGCCTTAAAGGTTTTTATTAGGTTAATTTAAAAATTTAGGTCAATAACAAAATTAAAGGTTTTTGGTGCGATATTCCCTGTAAGAGTAAATATGTATAAGATACAAAACAAAATTTCGTGATAACAAAAGTACCAAAGATTTTAAATAAAAAGATAAATAGTAAATTGATTTGCACTAAAAAAATCAAATGGTCTGGAAAGAAGGATTAGGGCGTGGGACACGATGGAAAGATATATTGGAACGAGTGAGATAAAAGAAAGCGAAAAAGACAGCTGGAATTTCTAAGGCTTGTGTCGAGGTAATACTATAGTAAGGATAAACTGTCAACGGTTGGGTGGGTTATATATGCGCAAAGCAGGAGAGAAACTTGTGGAGAGAAAGCAACATAAATGCCTGTTTTCCAAAACGAGGAGGTTGACTGAGAAGCCAAGACACCCGGGATATATAGTGGCGAAGATGGGGATAAGCTTTCGGAAGGAAGGAATACGGTTAAGGACGGATTGACAAAGACAGGGACAAGCCGCTCGATAAGCAGAAATTGAAATTCCACGGAATCGTGTTTTCAAAATGAGATACAAGAGGCTGTGTGATACAGCGGCTTATTCGGGAGATTGGCTGGGATGTTTGCAGAGTAGGCCACCGCAGCGACAAGGTAACCCATCCCAATGCTCCGTAGCTCAATCAACCCCTTCACTCCCAAGAAGACACCCGCATCTCGTCGCTCCATCTTCCTGCGTACCCAAATAAAAAAAGGTGCGAAAGAAAATGAGATTTTTGCTGTAAAGAGACACTGAAATGTCTTATTCCCATTGGATGAGCCTTATTTTTTCACTAATCATGCAACGATAGAGATAAATCCTTTTGAGTAGGAAAAAATATATAACATGAATTATAGCATGAAGTTGTAAACCATTAATACTGTTTTACCGTAAGTTTTTGTCTCATGACGGCTGGAAGAAAGTCACTTGTTATCTCATGATTGATATTGGCCTCCAAGTCATTTGAAAGTTTTTTTTTTCAATTCATAAAAAGTATCCCTGTAACGCTGAATGAGTTCAGAATCAATGTGCGACTAAAGCTATTAAGCAATAAGAAGGATTCAGGGGAGGTAATATATTACGTGTTGAGGGTGTTTTGAGAGTCATTATGAAAAACTAAACAATTATTTTCGTGGACTCATTGGTCCTTTAAACTAGCAAAAAATACATTAAAATAATCAAATAGTGTCTTTTGAGTGAAATCATTTAACTTCTACTTGTAACTTTCAGCCTCTGTTTGCCCAGGAAGTTCAAATTAGGTTTTTTATGGTTGGCTATGTTGACGGAACCTTTTAACACCTTAAGTAGATACAGATGTCATCATCAGTCACATAGCGACATATAATGACCGCTGTTTGTGATTCATTATTTCAAACTCGAGTCAAAAAAGTACACGGTGCAAAAAAACAAGAATCCACTTCAAAATTTCAAAAAACCAAGGCAAGAAACCGGAATTTGGAACAAAAAAAATAAAAAATACTCATCCTTTCCAAGAGCAACATTTGTTTTCTAACGAAAAAAATGAGGACGAATTGGTTAAACACGCGAAATGAGAAAGAAGGGAAATGAATTTGATTTAAACTAACGTAATAAATCAGTCAGAAGCATTCTCGACTCGGAATACAAATAGACTTGATGAAAAATGCCCCGGGCGAGTATTGTTTGAAGAGGAGGCGAGTCACATCTGGATCGGAATGCAACCACAAGTGAAAATGTTTAAGATTAAAAACTTTCGCCCATCATTTAACTTCCTTCCCTAAAGTTGTCAAGGCAGAACAAATATCCAAGTGGATTCCAACCAAACAAGTTGCTCCATTTATACTATGTGTTTGTTAACATTCCACCCGAGCAAAGATCTTCAGAACAGAACAGAGAGCAGTGATTCATCGAGTAGATAGTGATTATACCTCATTTTATAATTGTCCTTGTACGGATTCATTTTTTCTTTATTTGCAACGATATAATGGAAATAAGACTACAAGTAGCTCAAACAGTAATAAAATCCATATTGCCTGTGGAAACCTTGGCTGCGTGAAGTGTAATAAGTTGAAGAAACTTAAATGATAGCTAAGCGTGCGGTAACTTCAACCATTTTTCCCTCATGAAAAACTAACTTCTTTCTAAAACCTTTTTGCTCCTTATCTTGATCCAACCGATCTACTTCACCAATTTCTTCCAATAGTTTCTCAAAGTGGGCTCCCAACAGTTTCACTTTTTTGCTCTTCTAGATCATTATTTCTAACTTCCTTCACCCATTCCTTGACAGAACCTAAAATATCCCTCGAGCTTGACATCGTATGACAAATGTGTTCATCCAAATTCAACGGCTTCCTTGGACTCACCAGTGCGGCCACCAAAAATACGGCACATCACATATCTTCCAGTGACTGACCTCTTCCAATTATACCCGGGTTCAGTCAACTGTAAATCCAAATAAGCTCATCGGAAAAAAGACCAAAATCTTCGTTTCTTTCACTTCACGTACGTTACACAAAAGCATTATTAGGTTGTAATATCTCCACTACACACAGCTAATTCCATTCCATTCCATTGAATATTTCGTGAAAAAATTATGTTATACTTCAAATATTTCATTGTTGAACTTTAATGTTCTTTCTCGAGTGCGTTTTACATTTATAACGTGTTAGCAACGATTTTAATGTGTTGAAAAATCTTTGAACGCCACCGGTAGAAACAGGTGTCATCATCAGTCACACTGCAACATATAATGAACGCTAATTGTGAATCATTATTTCAAACTGGAATCAGAAAAAATACAGAGGGAAAAATAACAAGAACCCACTTAAAATTTTCAAATATCAACGCAAGAGACCTGAGTTTGGAATACAAAAAAATACTCATCCTTTCCAAGAAAAACACTTATTTTCTGACGAAAAAATCAGGACGAATCGGTTAAATATGCGAAATGAGAAAGAAGAGAAATGAATTTGAGTTATACTAACGTAATAAATCAGTCAGAAGCAGTCTCCACTCGGAATACAAATAGGCTTGATGAAAAATGCCCCGGGCGAGTATTGTTTGAAGAGGGGGAGGCGGTTCAAATGGGGATGGAAGTAATCAGGGGAGAGGGAATGCTGGCTAAAGATGTTCCGGATGGGAAAAGGGGTGGGCGGTGAGAATTGGTGGAAAAACGAAAATTGGAGAGAACAAGAAGACCCGAGAAAGAGTGAGAATTAAAAGATTTTTTTAGTCGCTGAAAAAAGCAAGAGGGTTTGAACACATGAATGAGAAAAAAAATCTTCAAAGGGTGTAACGAATTCGGAGGTTAGGTTGAGCCTGGATTTAATTATTGCGTGGGTTAAAACTCAGTTTTTTCTTTAGTGAGTAAGAAACGACTATCGACTGAACGTATCTATTACGCTCTACCGATCGTTTTTTTATTATATTCGTGAAATATTATTTGTTTTACTATTCCTCTATTATTTTCAAACATAGGGAGACAGAATACACCTTTGACAACATATTTACGTATCATGAAGAAAGAATTACTCTGAGAATTTTCTACGGAAATGCTTTCAAATTTAAAATACGGTATCATTTTGACATTGGTATACTGTGTATACCGAAAATTTCAAGACGATAGCTTAAGTTTGCAATGATTAATATGTGATGAAAAAAAACCATCGAGCGCAAGAGTAATGCTTCTTCTTTTTAAATGCCGACAATATTGATAGGCCACTCGGTTACAGTACAAGCCAATACACCATTACTCTAAAGTAGTCACCTCTCTTGAAATTATGAGGTCGGCTCTAATCTTAATAGCACTTGCATTAGTCTAGAACACTTTATTTGTTTGATACATACGTCTTTTCAGGGATAAACAACATAATTTCCCCAGGATTTGTCATTATTTAGACATACAAAAGCCTCAGAAAAATTCATAAACTTGTGAAGACATGCAGATACATATTTTCCATTGGTTCTTTCTCTCAATAGTATTTAGAATATTTATGTGACTTTTGCGTTAATCAATGGAGTAGGGTTGGGATGTATTCGGCACATCCATTTCCTATCTCCCCATACTGCTTTATCCTCTCACACCTACGACTGACCCTGTTGAGTAAATAAATTTATATGATAAAGTAAATGATCTTGAATTATTCATTTCAATTATTTCAACAGAAAAGTTGGCATACTGCAGCCCTTCCTAGTCCAAGCAAGTAGCTTCAGTTCCTTGATATTTTATCATAGCGCCCTTTTTTATCTGCCTCAAGTAATTCTCTCTTAGTCTTCCTCAGCTACTCTTTGCCTTCGTTTTTCCCGCCATAACTATTTCTCACGTAATCACTTTGCCTTAAGGCTTGGCCTTTCCACCGAGTCTTTCCCTATTGTATGATGCTCACAGTAACTTTCCCTCTCAAATTCTTCGGTGCACATCCGTTTCTCACGCTATCCGTCCATTTAATCTTTCAGTACCTGCCGCCAGTTCAAAAGCCTCACGTATTTTTCTCTTATAAGGTTTTTCAATGATCAAATTTTATGATCAGCAGAGTTCCTCAGTAATCACGACTGTTTACACATCTTGTAACCAGTCTATATGCTCATGTAGCAGTTGTCGGCCTTTTTGGAGCATATTGACGAATGAATGGTAGGTGTTGATGAGGTAAAGAAAAGAGAGTTGGTACATTTTATATGAATGGAATAGGAGGGTGTGAGGAATAATTATTTATCGTTGCCATACGGCTACATCCTACCATTCTGAGCATAAGAGGCTCTTGAAGAAATACCGCTTTACTTTTTGCTGTCGAGTTGTCACAAATATGATTTTGAAGTTTGCAACAACTTATTACACTTATTAGGAGTCTGCTGTTGTTATTATTTATTAATGCTCGTATTTGTTTTTCCGGTCGGAATAAGCTTGTGTACTGCCAGATATAGACGAGTGCGAAAAATTCAATATGGACACCTGTTGTCTTTAAATTACGTGCAAGAATCATGAAAGTAAAAAAGAAATGGAATTAAATGAATCTATTTTACTTTTCCTTCATCCTAAAATAGTCTTTCCCTCAATAATTTATCCTTTCTTTCAAGATCACTCGAAGAGCATAGAACGACATTAGATTATGACCTCGCTGCCACCCAGTGTAAATATATGGATACCGGTCGTTCTGAAGACACAAGTCGATGTATTGCCAAAATATTTCGTTGGATTACTAAAGACGATAATAATAGTAGCGTACATAAATATATTCACAATCGTAATCGGAAAGTTTTCAGGGTGGAAATGGGTTAAGGAGGAGTGATAAAATCCTATTACTGCTTTTCTTATTCCTATTTTATTTATTTTTTAAAATCTCAATTACCCCCAATACCTACCAACAGCAAGATGAGGCCTTTACATCCGGAGTCTTAACAATCAACAACAGATGATCACACACAGCCATGTCCTGGAAGGGGCAGCCTATCCAGGCGGGACTAGAACCCGCGACCTTCGGTATGGTTGGCGAGGACTTTTACCCGCCGCCACGGAGGCCGACTTTGTTCGCATTTATCCGTAAAGTGACACTGCCCACATGAATGTTTTCATGTATTATTTCCTTGATACTATTCTATTGCTCCTAAACACCCAATTGGGACCCAATATGGAAAAAAAATATAAACATGAGGGACTCGAGGCAAATGAATCCATTACGCTCCTTTAGAAAATCACGGCGGAACGGAGCGATACTTTCTCATTACTACAAGCGATGAAGGAGATGCATCAAATATCCCCAGCGCAAAAGAAAGTAATAAATACGGGAGGGGGATTTTATTTTTTCACCTTCCTCCGGGGGAAAGGAAGTCAAACACTTAATTAGGCCAAACTCTCCAAAAAAACGAGGAGAGAGACTTGAAGAGCTCCTCGAGAGCGGGTGTCGTTGCTGAGTGGGAGGCGAGGGCAAGAGGAGAGTGACTTAAAGGCAGACCTCGCACTCGACACTCTTCGCCAAACGCTCCACGAATCCAAATGAGGCGGGCGTATCTAATTCCCTCATTCGAATGTTTTTGCTTTTGATTCGGTACCTGCCATCGACGACTAAAGTGTATAGCTTCTCTTACTCTATTTGGTATGGGGAGGAATTTAAAAAAGGAGATAAAAACTCAAAAAATGTATTATATCGTAGCCGGAGGTTCTGGGTTCGAGTCTCAGTCAGGCCGCATTTTTACTCTCTGATTTCTGGCTTTTTTCCATCTACTACAGCACCGTTGTCCTCGTCCTTTGTCTATTATATGTTCCAATCCCTTCCTTTTCTTACCTATTGATTTAGTTGTATGTTTGTGCTTAAGGCGTCGTGTGAATGAATGAAGTAGTATAACATATATAAACATATTTTATATGCAAGGTGCTTCAGGAGGAAATTGAATTACTTCGGGAGGTGGTCGTAGAGAAAAATTTAAGTATCTTTATCAATATCGATTATCGACATTTAGTCGGAACTTCTTTAATTTTTCACTTCACTCCTTTACTTCAAACATTAATCTTTGAGTTTAGTTAAACGATAGATTTGGGCAAGTTTCAGCAATATGAATGTGTAATCTCACCAACCCTTAAGTTAATCGTTTCAGACAGCTTTAATCGCACATTTTCTTACAACCTTAATAATTTAATGTCCTTGAAATTCAGTGCATAAAATGTCTAACAGGCTCGATGCCCAAGAAAAACCGTTTTCAACTTTTCTTTTCAAACAGTTTTATTTCAACCGTTCCTGCATAAAGCGTTAAAAATGTTGCGTTGTCATATCTAAGTTACTAACGAGTTGCGTTGTTTATCCACAAAAATGCTTACCATGTTCTCCCCTACCACCTCCTGAAAAGTTGCAGATTCTTCCAGAAACAGCCTATAGGTATTATCAGAAAATAGATAATTATGAGTAGTTCACCTAAATGTCACAAAAAGAAGCTGCGGTCTGGTCAAATTTATGCATTACATTTTCAAAATATCTTGAATATTTAGAGAGAGTGCTTAAATTTAATTTCAATTCACACACTCACGAATCAATACTGTGCGCTTTCATATTCAAGCTCCTAATTGGTAGAACCATCTGAGCATTTGATGTGGTGATCACATTTTTATCAAGAGTAAATGAAACCACCGCACCAATCGAACCATACCGTGGCAGATGCATGCATCTGACCTTGCATTGGTCATGCATCTGTCCTTGAGGTTTTTTCTTATAAATGAATCCTCAAGATTTTCTGATTTATTTTTCAGTGTAATTTTTAGGTAAAAATTGAGTTTTCTGCTACCTATTATAGAAAACGTAGAAGCCGATCGCAAAATAAAATAACTATAGAAATCTAATAGCTCGTAAAAATCCACATTTATCCCAAAATTTGAAGGAACATACATTTATCTCAGAGATTACTTCTTTTAAGGAATGGCCCTTAAAACATTTTTTATCAAACTTGCAATAGTAATTTACAGTTATTTTTTCTTTGATGTTCATAGAAACCTCATAAAACAAAGGTTTTTCATTTACGGACTATTTTATCCATTGTATTAGTTACATTTATTAACTTTCTGGAAAAAATAGTGATGGACTTCTGATCAACTTTTTCAGCGGCTATTTTTTGCGATATTTTTGGAAAAATTAAGAACTCATTTCCGCGCTATATACATAACTTAAAAACGGAAGGTGCACATTCATCGGTTTAATGCTGCTAACACTACTCTCCCCAGAGAATATTCAACTCCGCTCGTAACACCTGCTGCTGAACCGGAACGACTAGATAGATGGGATTACGGAGACTGTAATTGCATTGGAATACTCATCATTGACCACGTTGATAGTATTTGCATGCGAATGCCAAGTTCGTATGCAACACACAATTCTCACTGAATCCTGGAGAGAGATGGGAAACGAAAAATTGAAGAGAAGCGCGATTGATTCTCATGAAAATTATTAGCGATTAAACAAATTGGATATAAGTGTAATTTCTATATCACCTATTACCCTTAAAAATGATAGCGAAATTCTCAAATTGTTTTATATTTCTACATTTTTTAATCTACACTACCCTGAAAACAATGAATTTAAGGCTTTAATATGGGAGGATTACAAATAACAATAGCATTCGCCCCACACAAACAGCCATTCCCTGGACCCTGGAGTCCACCTAGACGGACCTCAAACCCGAAACCTTCGGCACTTAAGGCGAGGACTACCCTGCCCTTCTAGTGTATTTTTACGGCAAGATGAAAAAATTAAATGCATACTTTAATGACCGTGTTTAAAAATTGGAAATAGAAATGAAACCATTACTGTTAGCCAACCCTCGAAGTTCACTTCATTTGACTGAAATAGATAAAAGTATTAGTATAGGGTAATTAGATTCTAATAACACTGTTGAGGCCTTGAAAATAAATCTGAATGATTGCGAGCAAGACTGGCTCTCATTATATTGTAATAGAGAGTCTTATTCTCGTATAGAGTGACAGTAATGGAAAAGAGTATTTTAAATTGATCATTAAAAGGTGATCCATTATGTCATTTGAAACATTACTTTATCGCGATTAATTATTATCTCATCGTCTACGCATGTTAGCCAGAGGTTTTTAATAAAAGAATGCCGACCCTTCAAAATCTCATGAATACTTCTTTCATTTAGGATAGAACCGATATTCGTGATTAATGATGCCTCCATTATCATTTTTAAATGATTAATGATTATTATCCTTCATTCTTCCATTACGTTTTCATCGGTTCACCGATTTTTTACGCACGCAAGATCAGACTCTCGAATTGCCCTGTGGAATTAATGACTGAAGGAGAGTAAATGAATGTAATATTTGAGACAGTCGGAAATCTTGCAGTCAGGTATACAAGGACATGCAAAGTACTGACTGCCATTACGGATTCATTTATCGATCTATTTTTTTTCGAATACGATGTCGCTAAAAAGAGCTGTCGCTTGATGTTGAACTTTTCGCCGTTCCTAATTAGGAAGATTTTTCTGCCTACTTTTAGATGTATTTCGGACTCCCGACTCTCATAAAATGCGTGAAATTTTGTAAATGACAACTATTGTGCAGATAAATTCCTAGCAGCTTAAATATGTCCAGAGCCCAAAGCCCCTAACAGTGATGGTGATCATGGCTTGATTTGCGGCTACTAATGACTATTGATGCCACAGAGATCTGGATATTATCTTAGATATCTGAATAACTTGAAAAGTTACGGAAATGAGATGAATATTTTCCAAAATAACTGAATTTATATATCTATTCCATAATACTATACATATAAACAATGCTTTCTTTGAATTTTTTTGACAAAACTTCCTTGTTATAATTCCTTTGATTGTAAACTGAAAACAAATCGACTAATTTAATAAACATTATGCAGCTCTTATATTATGCAATCAATAAACAATTTACGCAGAAAAATTCCAAGGTTGTTATCAAAACATCCATCAAAAAGGAATTGAGCTGAACCCATTAGAAATTTTTTTTAAAAGCTCAAGCGTGATTATTCTCAAACTTTTATGAGAGCAACACACTTTATTGATTGAGAACATTACATAGAGAGAAGTTTGTAATTTTACAGATAAAGTTATGCCATAAATATTATTCTTCATTATTATGGATTTATTAAGAATTAGTCTTCAGTATTTTCACGTTAACGCAAAAAGGTGGCATCGAACTTTGATATTGTTCATCAATATCAAAGTATTCCATCATTTTATAGGTATCTCATTCTATTGGATAATTAAACTAGCGCAATAAGGATAAAGTCTTAATCATTTTTGGCTCATTTTAACACATAAACATAAAATTTCAATAAACTTCTCTGAAACTCTAAGACAAATGGAGGAATAGAATAGCAGAAAATATCGTATGGACATGCTCAAAAAATCAAACAGTTTAAGAAGGCAGCTTGCACTAGCAGAATTTGTGGTGTACTTACTAATAATTATTTTAGTGATATGTTTATAATCCATTTGACAAATTAGCGATATCAGCAAATGTAAATTATTAAAACCACTGAAAGATTATGGGAATTTGTAATTGAAAATGACATAATTAGATCAATCAATTGTTTTCCACACACTTAGTGAATGCTTTAATTTGTTACAGCTGAAGGTGTGCTTCATTAAAAACAATTAATTTATGATTACAAAATGAGTAACGTATATTATTTCAACTGCGTTCATGCTTGAACTAATATTATAGAAAGCCAGAAAAAACAAAATACTGGTGGGATTAGAATGGCAGACTCAAATATTCAATCTGTCACGACTAACTACGCAAAGAGAAATCTCTGGGGTCCTCTGCATAAATTTAGATGGCAATTGAATCTGGAGGCTTCACTGTTACAATCACGAGGGCATTTTATCCTGAGGGCTTCACGTAAACTTACGCCTCGTAAATACATACGTTAAATTAGGCCTCGTTAAACAGCGCTAGAATATTCGTTCACCGTGATCCCACCGAGGGTAAGCGATGTCATGCATGGTGTCCCTCACGAGCGTTTAATTATGAGTACGAGCGCGATTGATGCAAACTGGGTCAAGTCCTCATAAACAGTGGAAGGGTCCTCTTAGCGGAGAGACAGATTGCCGACATTACAGGGTAACAAGGTGAAAACCACATAGGGAAAGAGGGAGGGAGAAGTAACGAAAGGTAGAAGAGATTTAAAGCTACTTTCGTTGATACGAGCAAACATAATGTATTCGCCTTCCTCAATCTAGCATTTATTTTAAAATGCCGAATTTAAAAACCAAAATTATATTTGACGGCTTCGGTGGGGGCGGGTTTAAAGTCCTTATCTGCCAAACTAGAGGTCGCAGGTCCGAGTCCCACATAGGTAGGTCGCCCCTGGTTAGGACTAGGTTGTTCGTGCAGGTATAATTGTAAAAACAAATTGAATAAAAACCGATGTAGAAGGCCAATACATGCTGTTCTCGGTGGTAAGAGAATTTAAAAACGAATGATTTCGACAAGTGAGGAGTTTTTCATATATATCCAATTTTATTTACGTTCCCTCTACCCAAACACTTCCTGTCATTAAAATTATTCTCTACCAATTTAAAATATTAAATAATTTATTTTTATGTTTTAAAAATAATCAATTACTAATTATTCATTTTTGAAAATTAATCTGCATCATTACCCGGTGATCTGTTTAACCGCTTTACGTAGAGCGTAAAAAATGCTATGAAAGAGTATAAATTAAATTTTAACTTACACAATTCGGCAGCTTAATAGACCAATTGCAATTTTATCTATATTATTCTCAATTTATCTTAATTTTTGTCAATAAACATACATACTGTTTTAAGTTTTAACCATTACAAGTGATAGATTTTCAAAACACAAATCCTGTGTTTAGAGAATCATATAATTAAAAAATATAAAGATTAATATGGTCGCAGTTATTGAATACACATCAGAAGTTGTCGAACTAAACTAACATCGTTATTAACAGTCTATACATGAATAATAAATGTATTGTTATATTTTAATTCTTTTTTGAAATAGCAAATAATGCCAGTAATGCTAAATAACCCGTGAAAAAATGCAAAAAATATGAAGTCACGAATATTTTTATTCATGATAATTTCAAGCAAAACACTCATAGGTTCGGGAATGCGAGAGAGAGAGTTGAAATGTTTCCATGACAATGGCTTACCAAAGCTGACCAACAAGTTAAGTTCACTACTGTGTAAGAATAAATTGCATTTCCCCGAGGGATAATAATGAATCGGGCTTGTGATTGTAGTTATAATAAATATTATCTGGCATAAAAATGAAATAAACAGTATTGTTTATCTTGAGTAACTGTATATATTTGTCATTGTCAATTTTCTGTTA
Organism: Ischnura elegans; assembly: GCF_921293095.1. NCBI lineage: Eukaryota > Metazoa > Arthropoda > Insecta > Odonata > Coenagrionidae > Ischnura > Ischnura elegans. The sequence continues at coordinate 94,183,442 of NC_060249.1, forward strand.
AAGCTTTAAAATTCATCCGGAATGATTGCCATAGTGATCGTTTGGATATCGCAGTATTTATAATTTTGATTTTTCACGCTTATTGTCTGAGGGCAGTGTGTTCTTGGGTCATTTTCCCAGAGGACACCGGGGGTTTGAATGGCGGCTCGGAGCAGCGACGGCCTAATCCCTGCCGAATTCTATATGGACCGACTCTAGGGTGTGAACACGCTGTCCTTCCTTTTTGTACGTTTTTCATGAAAATAATAACAGTGGCTAAACTACCATAACTGAATATTATGGACGTCTCCAGTTCAAATCCCAATGACGCTTTTTTGGAGAATATTTTTTTTCCTTTTCCATCCGATTGGAGGCACTCAAGGGTTTCCACTACGTGTGGCATCACGCTGCCTTACCATTTTATTTTTTTAATATCACTAAAGAATAAATCGGCATTGCTTATAATATGGAGGCCGCCGGTTCGTGTCCCAATAACGATTCCAGAGGGGAATATTTTCCCTGCCTTTGTCCAAATGTAATTAACTAGACGGCCTGAGGAGACAAATGCATTTTTAATTTAAAACTTAACCATACAAAATATAACGTCTGTCATCAAATTAATTCGAAAATTTTGGGCCATTGTTCAGAGAGAGAAAAAGTAAGGCTAAAATTACTGTAGTAATGCTTTTATAGCTTCGATCTCGAAAGCTGTCAGGATGCTCGACTGTATCAACCACCTTAGCCTTAATTCTAACGGGTATAGGTATATGAACACGATATTCATAAAATAATTTACTTATTTAGTAAACGGAACGCCACTATTATGGTTAAGAGGAGATGCTTAAATATAAAATTGCGAAAGGTTTCTTAGGGAATCATTGGAACGAGGTGAGGAAAAAAGTATTCTGGAACTACTTAAACCAAAATAGAGGCTTTTAAAATGATGGAAGGGAGGGCCAACTACTCGCAACCTCAGAGTACATATAAACAGAGATTATCAACTTACATGAACTCTATCGAGTTAGAAATGACAAAATTGCGATTACGTGATGATCTCTTGGTATCGATTAATTGATTCCGACTCTATCTTCGTTCCACTTTTTTTAAATTTCCACTCGCATTGCATTTTCATTAAATATAATGGTCACTATGAATAAGAAGTACTATTATTTTAACAAAAACCACCCTAGAGTATATCAATCGCTATGGTTCCTCGGTTTTCGCTTATGCGAATTTTTGTGATATGATAACTGCTTTGGAAGTTTTTGAAAGCAGTGGTCAGGTCCAACCACCATCCAATATCGTGACAGATATCGTAAATAAGATCAAGAATATTAACACCCGTGTAAAAAATGAAAACCACATGAAACTGCTAGCATTTTTATACATGTAAATGAAGAAGGTCTATAAATCGCAAACACATCATGCTATCGAACTTAATGTTTTCAATGTTGTACTAAGGTTTTCACTACTGCACAGCAAACATCGACTTTTTAGGAAAATGTTTCTCACCAGAGTATTCTGAGAACCATTAATCCATCCATATGGTACATTTTATTAAATTTTACATTTTAATGGCATTTCATGGATACTAAATGAAATCGTAAGATGTTTCAAAAATGGCTTACATTACGCCGGTATTTTTTTAAGAATATTATATACAATTTGAAATGGAAAGGAAAATTGAGAATAGCCGATAAATCTTGCTTCAGAGTTCAAGTTAGACATGCGATAAAGTAGGAAGACTTCAAAAGTAACTCCTCAAAAAATGAGGTGTCCCCGGATAAGCATTACTCTTCACCTGACTTCGGATATTAGCTTGCTTTTGTATTATTCTAGGATGAGCGCTTCACTCATCTAGCCAAACGAACTTTAGCATTGATTAAGTGAGTGAGATGGTGTTGAAAACGTCAATATGCTATCAATTGCTCTTCTGTGGAAATTCAAATATCCCTCTATAAATGCACACTAAATGGATAAAAGATACGGCAGTTGAAAGCTGAATTTAATTCCCTCCATACGACTTCAACTCATTATTTTCCACCACATACTCCCAGCTAAATCCCCCAAAAAACAACACAGATAAAACCACCGTAGATATTATTTCAGTCTAGGGCTATATTTCAACTAATGAATGTGCATCTTTACCACTAATTTCATATAGCTGCTTTAGTTAATCTGGAGGAGAGAGACATCTTGTTTTTCACCAAATTTATAACATATTGACTAAATTCCTAACTTACTAAAAAGTGCTTTCCAAAAATGTGGAGCCAACATAAAGAGAAAAACAAATTGTTTGTTGTAAATAGTTTGTTCTTGGAGCTACTTCCATTTTGACTTGATTTAAAACAAATTTAAGTTCATATACACACTTATGAAGACCTTTTAAAATTATTTAAGTTAACATTTATGTATATTTACCCCAGGTTGGGTAAATGACAGTTAAAAGGTAGCAGGATAACATATTATTTGGATTTTTGATGGACCCTATTGGAGCTCCGAATGATAATTATATCTAGCCAAGGACTTGGAAATTATTTCTTAAAAGTTATTAAACCAACCCAGGTCAAGTGCACGTAGTTCTACTTCGTACATTGAGGTTATATCGTGATAGACACATTTCTGAAATGAAAAAAATATACATATACTTTGAGGATTAGCAGGCAAGGATTCCTACACTGTATTAGTCACACATATCGTGATGCAATTTAAAATAACAGCCTTAATATTTTCAGTGGAATGAATGTTCTCCATTGAATCTGTATCAACCAAAACATAAAAGATCTGTTTCGGGCATTCATTGTAAGGTTTAGCGTGAGAATAATACTGAGGAGGATTGGAAGGGTGCGAGGGAAATAGCATTTATTTCCCAAGGGACGCGGGGAACGAAAAATGGAGCCCACGAGCACACGTCGGAACTGGAACCTCATTACGCCGTAGCTCGCGCGCAAATAAAATATAGTCAACAGACGTAGACTGGGAATGACGCTCAGGAGATTGTGGTGGATGGGCCCAATGGGGTCAAATGAAGGAAGGAGGAATGGAGAAAAGAATATTTTAGCAAGAGAACAGCAGCAATTCGATACAAGGTCAAGGTAATGGAAGATATACCGGGGTGCGCATCACTAGAGGAAGTTTAAATGCTGCATTACAGCGGCTCAAATGGAGTATGAATTAATTTAATTTCTACGAAGGGTACACCTTTTAATCCGAAATATTTCTGGCTCAAAAAAATCTTGCTCTATTTCGTGCTTAAGGATATTGAAAAATTGAATAAAACGCTGTTATTGAAAGGAAAACAATTTTGCTCGACATGGTGAAGCTCTTATTTTTTGGTATCATTAAACAATTTTCGTAGAAATAGCTAAAACCTCTGTCTGATAATACGATTTTTATCAAAGTATCAATCAAAAAGGATTATTGCTTGCTCAAAAAAAACTGTTTTCTTGGATCTTCCTTTCCTCCTGAGAAGTATTACCATAACAGTCTTCCCAAAAAATAATTATTCTCCGTAAATGATAAACTCTTTAGGCAGCTAACCCAAAGAAAAATGATTTTTTGCACAGTTTGAAAAATGATTTTTTGAAATATTACGGATGATTTTCTGGGCTAACGCTTAACTTTTGCCAGGAATTATTTTAGTCTTACTGATTGAAATATGATTAATTTTAAGAGGATATAAACTTAGCTGATTTTAATGTGAAATATCGAACCTTAGTTCAGTCTCAGTGGCCGATTAGGTGTGACCGATATTAACCTCCTTTATGAGATTCAACCATCTCTGGCCAGATTTTGAGGCACGGTGATTAGTACAACGAATACGAAGTTGAAGAAGCTACTGCAGCTGCTGTTCTAAAGATACTGTTCAAAAAGAAGCTTCGGTTCAATATGTATTATTTTCATCCAATGCGTTGCCACGCTAACACATTGATTGTAAGCAGTTTTAGCATTCATATCCATAGGAATGAAATTGGACTCAACAAATCCTTCTCTTTGGATCATATTGACAATAATTTCTAAAAGCTATTTCTCTGTTTTTTCATTTATTCCTGGCAAATTCCTTACTATCGCTAAGGACTTTTAAAATACAACGAGCGTGCTGCGCCCGCTCCCAGCGGGCTTCCCCCGCTCTTTCCAATGCAGGTCCACAGAGGAATTGGCGCGTTTCTATTTTTAAAATGTAGAAAAAAAGGCAGGGTCTTATACACAAATTTAATTGGAATGTTGATGCACAAATTGAGGTGAGAGGACCTCTTTAAACACAACATTGGAAGTAATTACACTATCCTCCGTTAAACGCACATGATAACTCATACTTACGTATCAACAGGAGACTTGAATGTGGAATCAATCGCATTTTGATAAAAGTTATTTAAAAAATGCGAGACTTGTTTTTTATGTTTTTTTTATTATTTAAAAACCAATTTTAGGAAACAATAGCAATATTTAGGAAGTAAGATATGCCGTCGCATGTTCTCTGATAAATTCTGTGCATTTTGGTACTTCATTTGTAGAGTTTGATTGCGCATAAGTTGAGAAAAAGGTATCTTTACAGTAGAAATAATATAGAAGGTTTGTCAGTCAGGCGATAAGTGAGGGTGGTTATATTTGAAATCGCAGACTGAGCTTGAAAATCATAAGCTGTAGCGTAGTATTATCTCTCTTTGCAGCCGTTTTCTTGAACTTCAAGGCAGAGGAAATATATTTCTTCACAGAAACATGCTTCACATGTCAAGTTGAAGTTTCATTGGTTGAATTTAGCTGCAGTTCGGAGTTTCCTGGAATTCTCGCGCTCAGATCGCACCAAGAAATCCTTTGCCGTAAGAGGATGCATCACCCATCCTAGACAGGATTATTTCGCCTTTTATCGCGACGATTTACTCGTTTAGAACTTGAAGTTATCATTTGCAAATGTTCAAGGCGTACAATACATTATACGCTTGCCAGCACTTGTCTGCGTCTTTTATATTAAAAGTTTGAAATTCTGAGACTGGAATACCAGGAAAATGTTGAATAGCCCGCACTCCATTTATTATTAAAGTATTTTACGGATTAAGGTAGGTTTTTTGGAGTACTTAAGAAGCATTCTGTCAGCCTCCCCTTCCTTCATTTTCTTCCCTCTTTAATTCTCAGCAAGGCCAACTCTCTTTCATTCTAATCAAAAGTCCAATTCTCTTCCTTCCTCTCTCTCGCTTAACCAACATTCTACCCTCGAATACTGTTTTCAAAATCCCCTCCCCGCTGAGTACTCCCTCCATACCTTCTTTCTCCTACGTATATCATGTAAAAGCTGCCTCTCCTCACCCACCATATCTAGCATTTCGTCGTTCCTCCTCCTCCTCCTCTACGTCCACTTCACTTTCTCCATTCTTCGCCACACCCATATCTCGAACGCCTCCAGTTTTCTCTCTTAATCCCTCCAAAGACTCCTCGTTTCTGCATCGTAAAGCGCCACGCTCCAGATCGACACTTCACATGCCTTTTCTTTAAACTCTTACAGAGAACTTTGCTGAATACATTTTATAAACTCAAAGATGTTTGCATCAACTTTCGAATGAGTAATCTATCGCGAAAATAGATTAATAGAAGGTGAGTAATGCTTCCTCTTAATCTCATGTAGGTATCTCTTTCCCTCTGTCACTTTAATACTTCACACGTCTCATAGCTGGGGTCATTCGGCGTTCTCTGACTTCCAACAACTGCCCATTCTGGCATCGGGCTCTACGTACAGCACCAAAGTTTATCCAGGTTAAACCCTTTCTTATCTTAATCCTCTGTCAAGAAGTTGCAGGCGAGAGAGGCCCACCAGGGCGCAAGTGACGGACAGTGAGTGACGGGATAACCAAGAGAAATGGGCTCTTGAGTAGCTACCGGCTCCAGGATGCTGACCCAAGGGCTTATCACGAAGGAGGCAGCGTGTGTACACTTGCTTTCGTAAACTGAAGCATGGGGTGTGAATTGGTGCTGTTTAGCTCGATTGAACGCTACAGGACTTCAAATGGTTCTATTTCGTGGAAACGGAAGATAGATCGCTTTAAAATGTAGCTGTGGCATTAAAAAAATACATTCATCGGAACTAAAACGTCAAAAATTAATAACAAAAGAAAACATCCATCCAAACGTCTAATGCATCATAATTTTCGCGAAAATACAATTATCAACATCCTAAATGAATTTATTTTGACGAATCCTCCATTATTTCCAAAGAAATAATACCAAACTAGGCAAAATGTCTATTCAAGGCATCTAAGACTTTTAAGAGTGGTTCAAAATATTTTTTAGCTCTCCAAAGTATTAAAACTTCTAAAAATAAGCCTGAAATACATGCCATGCCATGCAATACACCTATAAACGCTTTAAGATATGATGATGTCGTTGAAACATAGATTTGAAGAGAATGCAATATCAGCGTTACTTCAAATACCTATGTGATGATTTAAAGTTAAAATCCAGACTTTAAGGTGTGTCACTGCGTCAATATTTCTTACCGCATTTTCTTTCAGGTTTTAGTACACGTCATAAGGTCGAAGTGGTATTACTACTTTAAATTGAGTATTAAGGGCAAAAAAGGAAGCTCTTTTCTGCTAAGCTCTCCCTCATCCCTTGATATTTAAGTTTGAAGACGTATACGCTTATAATAAGCATCTAAAGATCTATAAAGGAAGATAAAATTAGCCAATCCAAACAAAACAAGAAAGTACTAAGCCCTTTAGTCATTCGAATCGCAAAAAGTCAGTATAAAAGGATTCATATTATAAAATGTAAGAATTTTCGGTACTCCATCTGCAAAAAAAATCATGAAATTGCAGATTTACATGAAATACCTTTGAGATTGAAAGTGCTCTTTTTCATCATTACCATGTGACATAACCACTTCGCATGAAATTTTCTGACAAGTTGTGGGCAACAGCCATGAAGGTATAATTAAAGACAATATCTGCTCAGTCTAGATGGCCTTAAACTAAGAACCCCACCCCTTGGAACTCACTTCCCTTAAAGTGTTTGAGCTGGTCACCGCATTATATGCGTGGCTAACTAAGCTATCTGCCCTCGGGTCCCAGTTGGTGCTCTCAAGCGGAAATTGGTTCTTAACTGAGCTAACAGCCAGTCGTAATCCCCTACCACACCGCTGAATACGATTAGCCTGACCTAACGTTCGTGGTCTGCCCGGATGTCTCCGGGAATCAAACAACATTTTCCAGAGAAAAGTTTCATTAATATACGGAGGCACTCAGGAACACACGCGCGTTCACAAGTTCTCTCTAATTTAAGCCAGAAGATAATTTAACAATTTGGCAAACAATTATTTTTATTTGTGATAGGATTAAATCTGCATAATAACTTGAAAATTTATTCTACGAAAACTAAGAAATTATTCTCAAAAGCTCATAGCGAGTTTGATAAAAGTAAAGTCCAACCCACCACAAGTATTCTAAAACTAACATGGTGGCAGCCAAGTAAACCTAATTAATTATGAACCCTAAAGTATCAGATTAGGGTTAAAGTTCAAAGTTAAACTTACATAATCGTAATCAATAGCTTAACTGTGCATTGATTTAAAAAATGCTGAATGACGCAGCACAGACCAAGAATGTGCAAAAAATACTTGTTATTATACATTTATTTTATGATTGCACATTATTTTTTACATTGTATGTTATTAGTATGATTTCTGTACAGTGTATGAAATATTTCTATGTATCATGGTAATTGATGTATTTGTTTTCATTTATTTTTATGTTTCAATTTTTCATAATTTTTCTCAAAGGAACAGACGCTTAAGAAAAGCGCACTTTGACTCATTACTTACGGTATATTCTTTTGTTTTTGGCCGCACCAGCCAGCTGTATGTTTAATTTAAGAGATGGCAACCCCAACACTGGTTCTTACCACAGGGGTGCCTATATTCCACCTTTGTAAAAACTCATGCTTGAGTAACCTTATAAAATTTCATGTACCATAATGTGGAATAAATATATATATTATTATTATTATTATTATTATATATTTTTTTCATGCTAGATGCAAGTTCTTGTTTGAAATCATGCAGATAATATGGAGGGAAGCTCAAAAGTATAGATTCCCAAATACCACAGGATTCTTCTCCTTCTTTCGATCTTTATCACTTTCCACCTTTCAATAAAACGACTGTATTTTGACACCCACATTCACAAGTGAAGTATAGCACGATTTAAGGACGATATGCTTTCAAGACATCTTCCTTATATTGATATATCCTAGCAACTGGAGTTTTTCTTCATGCCAACAAAATTTATATTAATGTTTTAATGTAATATTATATCATATAGATAGTAAGTTAAGAAAATATGTCTTTCTTTCAGGTTCTGGGCTCATGCATCCCCGATGCTGTTAGTCCTGTGGCATTAATCACTGAGTTGGGTGATCCTCTAGACACCATCACATTGCTCCAATTATCATGGAAGGACAGGCTCAAAGTAAGTTTTTTTAATTAAAAAAAAATATTTAATTTTAAAACTTTTAGTACCTAGATCTTAGGACTTTCACCATCTTAGATTCGTTTACGGCGTGCAAAAAATGTTTATGGAGAAATGATGTTAAGTAGAATCTCTCAGGTCAGTATGTATAGTATTGGAAAGACTCATATTCTCGCTATTATGGGGGAAATTTTTGAGTAAATAAAGAACTGATTTTTAAGGAGGTGCATAAAATATCGGTAGAATTGAGCAGTTTTCAGCAATCAAATCTCGATTACCCGAGCTACTGAGTTTCAACGACATGCATCCCCATTGTCTTTCATTAACTTTGTGTACCCTAAAACACCAGAGTCCCACTAGTTTTTTGAGAGTAGCATGAGGTTCAAACGCTTTATTTTTTTTTTAATCTGCCCGATTAAACGCAGATGGGTATGTTAGCAGGCGAAGAAATTATTAGAAGATTGGAGATCTTGTGGGTAAAGTATTGTAACGGGTTTAAGTTATGATAAAGAATTTTGACATTTAAAAAATATAATAAATTCTTACAGAGTGAGGTGTCTCAGATAATGAAACAAGGCCTCCTTAACAGGAATTTTTGATGGCCAGAGCCAAAGGAGATCCTAGAGGCCAGCGTTTATGTTTTGTAGGCACACTTTCCTCAGTTATCTAAATCAAACGTTGCTCTGAAGCACTGATTATGAGTAACCTAAAAGAACATCGTCGGGCAATTAATCCCCAAAATTATTACAGGCATGAGGAAATTTTACATTTTCAAGGGTTTTATGTTTCAGAATTTTTTAATAAATGTATTATCTAATCATATCGTGAATCATAGTATTTTCAATACTGCCTTGTTTCGTAATACATCCCCATAAAACTGAATTAATACGTTTTATTCTTCATTTCAGCTCTCCCTTGGAATGGCACGAATACTTCATCGCTTGGCTCACTCACCAATGGGATCATTAGCATTGAATGAAATTCGGAGGCAGCAGTTCGTCCTAGTTGGAAAGACTACCCTCAAGTTAACAGACGTCGATGACGTCAGAGTCACGGAGCCTTCCTGCATCACTGCGGATGATTGTCTACAGCGCTTACCCTCTGAGATGCTGAATGAGTCCACAGCGGTGGACTATCTCCAAAATCCTTGCGTTGAAGGCCGATGCGTTGGACACAATGAGAAATTGAACGTTTGGAACGCGGGACGTCACTTCATTCGCCTTTTCTTACCTCTGAATGCGCCCTCTACCCTTGAACCGAACATACAAGAGCTGCTGGAAGCCTACAAAACTGCTAAGTGGAACTCCGAGCAAATACTAGCTGCTACTGAGAGGCTAGTCACCAGTTTCACATCATTTGACCACAAGGGACATACAAAAGTCAATCATTGGATAAAAAAGCCGTCCCCTGAGGTGGTCAGCAGTGCCTACTCAACCCCCGAGGGATAAGAGAGAAGCTTGGGTGAGTTTATGCATAAAAATGAAACCTCCCGTATTACACGCATATTTTAAAAGTTTTAGCAATCCTTTTGGATACCTTTGTGAATTAATTTTCCCAAGGATCTCTCTTGTAATGATCGTCAATTGTTCTTGTAATAGATAACAGTTTATATTACTGCGTGAAAATGTACCACCCGTAAATGCAAGAATTTTCTATCGTAATTTAAATTTTCTAGCCCCTGTATCGGCAAATAGAAGACCGAATATCGCGGGTTTGAGTCCTGCCAGTGTAGGTATCCAGGGTTTAGTTGTTTGTAATCGTCCATTGTAATCTGATTAAAATTAAACCGATGTTATTAAGCCTAGTTTTGCTGTTTCCTGGTTGGAAATAATTAAATTAGTAAATGAAATATCAATGCTTCAAGTTATAAGAAATTTTAAATTTCATAATATAACGGAATGTTATGATGAATGGAAGTTGGTATAAATTTGATATTTTTTGGAAAAGACCATGATATGGAAAGTTAGTATAAATTTGATATTTTTTGGAAAAGACCATAATATGGAAAGCGTTATTAAATTCATGGGGCGCTTCTATGGAACAAAAATTTCTGGATAATAAAATTATTTATGACGTTAATCTGAAAATAGAGAAAATAATCACTTATTTGCTGAAGTTTTTTTTAATTGAGTTAATATGGAATGGATGGATTTCCACTGAGAAATTGTAAACTGAAATTTCATTCCAAAATCTTCATCTATAAATTTTAATTTCTATTTTAGGTGCTGAAATTGCTCCTAGCAGTGATATCCCTGCCTCGTATGAATAATGACTGACCGTCAGCTGAGGAGTGCGTATATAATGCATTGCATGAATGGGCTGCAGCAGAGATATGCGCTAATTACCCCGCTTGGCGTGTGGTGTACCAAAAACATATACGGACAGGTGAATATTTGAAATTTTCGTGGAAGTTGAATTTGATTAACAAAAACCTAAACCACCTACATTTACCCTTTCCTATTGAGTATTTTACAGGCAATATCCTATCTAGTAAATGCAGTCAACAATTGAACTCCCTAAGCCCTTCTCTGTTCGACTCTGATTCTTTCTCTCTAAATTTTCATTGCTGGAAGTACAATTCACCATTCCATCCAATTTTACCTTCCATTCCATCCCATTTTACCTTCCATTCCATCCCATTTTACCTTCCATTCCATCCTATCATTGATTCCTTTGTCTCAAGTTCCATCACCATAATGCAGAATTCCACTCTCCTATTCCCCAGATTACACTGGTACCATGAGAGATGTTACTATAATAGATGGATATTATACTCCCTGCCCTAGCGAAATTCCACGCATTTTGACACTTCTCCTAATATCAGTGATGTACTTATCATATTTATACATGTTTCCACTCACGGACATACACCTCTTTAAAACATTATGCTCCTAATTATTTTAAGCATTTACTATCCTTAATTTCAAATTATCGTAAAACTGTTCAACCTTCTTGCATGAACAATGTACCTTCGTTCGCAGTTACTTGCAGCAATACAAATTTATTTTTACCAAGAAAGAAATTATCCATGGAAATTATTTTGATCAGCCGAGATTCAAACCTAAAACATCTAATTATGAAGATCATCTCCAAAGCCTACATCGCAGCTAAGTTTTGCTAGAAATATTTCCGAAAAAAAAACAAAGTTATTCCTTTGACTTCAAAGTGATAGATGCATTCCACGAAGCCACGCCCGAAAAACGGATTGGATTAAATATTCCTCCAGTAAAACCACCAAACCACTTTTCAGCAAGATGAGTTTACTAGGTTTTCCGAACAATGCAGAACATACTGCACAAAGATGACTTGCTGTTACAACTCGTAGCAAATAAAATATTATATGTTCGGAGATCGGGAGAAATGAGTTCAAATACCGACCAACCCAAATGATTTTTTCATGGTGGATTTCAACATTTGTGTTATTATCGAAAATATTTATTTCACTTGAGAACCATTGCTTTCAATTATCTTTCGGTTATCTTATAATGGTCTTCTCCTCGCTAACGTCAACATCCACGAAATATTTTTGAATTGATTAAAAGATGAAACTCTAATATGATACATATCATGAGCAAAGCTTGAGAGAACATTGTCTATATAAATAATTATAGTTCTTACATGTACCCAAATATTAACATTAGAAAAATTTCCTTCCTTTCAGGGAATTCAACCTCGATGGATCACTTCAGTACACAGCAGAATACCAGGACTAGCATCACAAGCAAAAAATTAAAATCCGCTATCATTAAAAGAAATGGATAATGAAAGCGTATTTTAAGATAAAATGACAAGCTCATGTATTTATTTTTGTACACCAACATTCATGCTACATATGTAATTGTAAGCTTCATCAAATGGAAGCGCCGCTCTGTGATCATGGATGTATTTTATACTCGAAATTTTATAAACTTTGTGTGACAAATAATTTCTCATTATTTTCCTATAAGAAATTTTTTACATACTTCCTGTAAATTAAAAAATACACAATATGTTAAAAAAGTTTTTCCATGGTTTGGACTAGAAAAAATACAAACGGCTTGGTTTTTCTAAATCCTCTAACTTTAAAGATGATTAATCAGATGATTTCATCACGATATTTGTAAGGGTGGTTGAAGAAAATTTATAAGTTGAGTCAAGTATAGTGGTAGTATTACGATTTTTCAGAGGATATGAAACTCCAAGCTTCTGGGGGATACGTGTAATAGCAGCAAAGCACAGCTCAGCAATGTGAAAATTAAATGGCAAAAAATATCGCTTATAAAGATGAGATGCACACATTTCATTACCGAACATAATAGGACCCACTCTCTAGCTCTAGGTCTAATCCCTCAGTCACTAGACGACTAACTCCATCAAAAATCACATAGCCTCTTTTATTTTTGCAAACCCTCGCCAAAAGTAGTTTTACGAGCGCACAACAAAGATTAAATGGTGCAATGTTTAGCATCAACTTCCCCCACCCCCATGGTCACCCCTCAATTAATGAGTGAATATGTTCGTGCTAGTGAATCCAAACAGGAGGATTTGTAATAAATATTTCCGAAAAAAAAACAAAGTCATTCTTTTTTATTATTTTAAGATGATTACCTAGACTAGGTTTTCCGAACAAGATGGAACGTATTGCATTTACATGGAAGGGTAATGGGTACAATTCTAAAATTCACCATAACTAGAGGGATAAGCACATCTCATCATTGCAGTAACGGCAACAATAATGCCACTGTATTAATTGCTGTATTATTTATTCATGTAACGCGGCTGATGAATTACTTTAGTGATCATATTATCACTAGAAAAGCATAGTTGTGCAAAAAAACCAACCCTAAATGGTGAATTAGCCGTGCGGCTCAAATGGTGTCCGTTAAGATACATGGGTTTATCTTACAACATCCCACGAAATGGAGACTGACTGAGATTGAGACTGAGAGGATTTTGTACATGATATTCAGAAAAAAATGAATTAACAATAATTGACAATGATGGCCGGGAAAGAAAAGCGTGGAATAAGCCGAGCGGTAACAAAATTGTGAAATAAAAATAAAGGGATGAGAAAAGAAACATGGGGTGAAGACGAGAAAGAAAGTTAGAGGAGATTAGGTAAACTGGTGGCATGGAAGAATTTTTTCCTCGACTTCCACGCTGTCCCTCGGACTAAACATTCGGAAGAAAGGGATTGTGCGCCGAGGGATAAATCAAAGGGGAAATATGTGGAAGGGGAGATAACACAAAGGCATGGGAAGCGTGAGCGATGGTGTCGCTTCATAACTATATCACCCCATTTGTTTCCCACCTTATCGCACAGGACCACATTGCGCATGGAACTGCGGAAGAATGTGAGCAAAAACGGAGAAGTCATGGAGCAAAGACATGAGTGAGGACTGGGACGGAGAATATTTCGCACAGCGTTTTGTTGGACATCATTACTAGGAAAATATACCTTCCCTTTACCATTCTAAAATACGTCATGCTCAAGTAATTCCCATGAAGAATTAAATACTTAAAGGAGAACGTCATACAGAAACAAGCACGATAAAAATGTCAGAGAAATCACTTTTTCTTTTGTCTTCATATGACTTACATGCTAGGGTGAGACAGTACTCTAAACACAGAATTTATTATTCCAATTGCTTCAAACTCAGACCATAAGTTGTAATTTTTTGATGCACACAATGGGATCCATAACAGTATTGTTCCTCTTCTCCGTTTCATACATATTGCCTCAAACATAGTTTAACAGTTGCGAATTATAATACTGGCGCATTTTATGCCCACAATTTGTCTCTTATTTCTTATTAACGTCATATTCTTACCTCTCATTTCGTTCTTCGTTCGGTTTAATTGGGATGACATTAACATGAACATGAACAGGAATGAACATGAACCGATAAAATTCTTTTATGTTCCAGTATTTTCAAAAGAAAATAGCATAATTGCGTGGGAAAATATTCATAAAGCATTAGGTAGTAAAATAACTTTTGAAATAATTTTTAATGAAAACAAACAATTCATTTTCATTTATCTTGAAGGAACAAGATGTGACATTACTTGTAGCATAGAATTTATTTTTCCATTCGAATTAAACTCAGACCAAGCATTGAACTATTTAATTGCACATAAGGTATTAGCGATATCGCAGCGATAATGACAATGTGGCAATAAAAATAGCATAGTTCCACCAAAAACTATTCCTACATGGTGAATTAGCCGTGTGGTTACAAAGGCATCCTTTTTGTTTCGTGGATTAGCTTACAACGTCCCACGTAACGGAGATTGATTGAGGTATGAATCAGCAGATCGAATTAAAAAATGACTTGACAATAATTGAAGAGTGATGAGGACACTCTACTCTCTTGAGGCTCACTCGCTTAGGGAAGAGCGTTGTACAACGGAACACTTTTTCAATTCTTTTATGTAAAGCAAAATATATTTACCAAAGATTCAGTCTAATAGTAACAATGCAATTAATCAGGATTACTTAACATGAGTTTTTAAGCTATAGACTTGTACCTTCTCTGTATCTAATTAAAAATTCTAAAAGTATTTATAACTATTCCTAGGTACATCATGTTCATGTTCCTAGGAACACAACCTATTTTACCAAGGAACACAAGTTAGATTTATGGGAACAGTAGTAACAAACGTTAACAATAGAAATCAATTTGTATTTTGTTTATTAAATTTGAAAGTACATTTAAGTGTTACATATAGAAAATTAATTAGGCTTAGGTAAAAACTCTATTTTAAAATATAACTTATTTCAATTTAAAATAAACCAGGGTTAAACCCTCCTAAATTAAAAATATTCTCTGTAGTTAAATTATGTGATATATGTATAATAAAAAAGAAATTATAGAATTTACACTGTAAATTACGGCGGACAAAAAGAAATCACAAACATAGGAGCTTGATCCTAGTTACATCATGGGCTTGCGCTCTTTGGTACAACAGGTAGCCATTTTTAATGTCGGCTTATTTTTCTCGTTAATACTGCGTCTAAAGTACCAAATGAGTAGCTAATACTACACACCATTATATGTCAATTTCACCTAAGCAATGATAATCACAGTTGGTGTGATCGATTTTTGGTGAAAGACTTCGATATAAAACTAAAAATATTTACTTTTCAGCGAAGAAAAATTCAACCCAGCATCTTCTTTGTAAGCGTAACCCAAATGGACTAACTATTGGCATGTTCTGTTCTCTAGCGCATCTTTACTCTAAAACCGCTAGGCCGCATAACTTGCCAGTAGTTTCAAATGTTTCTAGGTACATTATATCCTCGGTACATCACCCTCCCCTACTCATTCAGTTATTCAACCAGAAGATGGGTTTGGATCCGGGTAGAGCTTACCCCGCTATAAGCTGCAGGGGTACGAAATTCACACATTCGGGGTAGGGAGACCAATGCTTTTACTGGGCCAACTCGCATTATGAGGATTTTTGTTCAGGATTATCCGAATATTTCACCCTAGTTTGTACCAATGGCCCCTTATATCAGCAGCTAAGCACTCTACTCACGAGACTACCGGGCAACCACTCCCACTTTTGGAAATATTATGAGCTAAATCGCTGATTTCCAGGGTCTTTCAGTAGGACTTATTGCCTGAGAGAACGCGGATTGAGGATGAGATTGAGGTGAAATTTTTCGTCAAAAGGAAATCGGGAAAAAAAACCATTGGTATAAAAGAGATGAGAGTTTGATGACGTGGGAAGACCTGGTGCTATATATTCTGTGGCGAGCGTTAGGCAGAAGGAAAATACGTATATAGTTTGAGGCGTGAGATAAAACGGAAGGCATCGACTTGGAAGCCTTTGAATGATTTTTTCACTCATGGGTGGCCATAAGGGACTAGCCAACCTTGAAACGATGATTTATACGTTGGATCTGATCGAAATATTATTAATATTCCAACCAATGAAGCGTTAAGCGATGAGGAATAAAAAAGTTGTCACGATATTCAGGAGCAAATAAAATGACGAAAATTGTAACTATTTCTGGAAAAACTGATACTTTTAAAAACTAAATGTGGTTCATGCTTCTTAAAAAAGATAAACTGTGACTATAACGATCATAAATTATGCATAAAAAAACTGAAAATTTTCTGATATACCAAAAATTATGTGTATTTGCTCTACATTTTTAATAGTACTTAAATCTTAAGAAGTATATTTCGTAAAACATTTTACAAATCAGAAATTGAAAAAAATGTGGCGTCCGGAAATGAATGTAGGATGAACAGGCAGGTAGGAAAAACAACTCAGAGATGAAGGAGTATCGTAAAATGTTACACGTAACAATAATGAGAAGAGCGGGTTCTCTAAACTTTTAAATGCCAAAGGAAGGAATTTGATTTTCAACTTTGTCAAATTTGCTTGTTCATATGGTTATTAGCGTAACAAATATTTTCGTCGAAATACTTTTGTGCAAGAATATTTCTTCCTTTTGTGCTTTATGTATTTAAACCATGCCCATAAAATTAGGTGAGTCACATTTTTATGCCGAGTAATACTAAAAATTATTTCGTCTCTCACCATCGCATTGTTGTTGATTTTAGCATTATATTCTGGAGGGTTGATAATTATTGCCTTTTAAATAACTTGCCTCACTGCCAAGGGAATGTGAATTATCTACCCTAAATCAATTTCATCGAGGCAAAATTAAGCAATACCTATTTTGAAAAAAAACTCTTCATAGTAATCATAACAAAATTTTACTCTTGATATGAAGGTGGCAAAAAATTATTGCTCAGGAGCTCTCAACGTAGAAATGGGAGAGAAAGCCTATGGAATAGATATACAAATAGAAATGGGAGAAATCTGGCCAGATTAAGGCCAAACTCCCAAGTCAAGCCTTGATATTTTCATGTTACTATTACGGGTTAATGTTTGTCGAATAAAAATGGACATCGCAAAGAGTTTGAGGGATTTTATTTTATTCACGAAGCGTTACTATAAATGCATAGCACGAAGCTGCTGTTTTTAAAGCTGAAAAAAGTTTACGGAGCAATGTTTCTCGAAGATACCTACTTGGAAAGCCCATAATTCAATTTAGCAAGTAATTATCTTTCAGTGCACTCTCTCAAGTACATTTAAAAAAAAAACTAAGTCTCCCGCACCAAATGAAAAAAAGTCGACATAAATGCTTTCAGCACATGCATCCTCGAAACATGCCTGTGCACACTTCACAGTGCACAGACAGCGTGTCCGCCTGGGACCTTTGACTCGACCTGTGACGGACGGACCTTTTGGCAAGGCAGACCTCCGCGAGTAATTTTCCGCGCTTAACCCTACACTGCATGGTGTGCCATATATGGCACAGCTTATTTAATGGCTTGCACTGCGGGTATTATTCTAGATACTGGCTTGAAATTTTCAAGCCCTATTGCCTGTAGACTGCTGAAAACCATGAAGTCCAATGGCTACCGCTACTTTGCAGCACCTTTGTTTCATGTACTCATATCCATGTGAATGCATCAAAATTTTTTTTGCAATTTTTTTAACATTTTTACTTTCTTATAAATTGTAGTTCTACCAAACACAGGCAGCCAAAATAATTTAATTATTGATAAGATATGTGTATACTATATTTCTGGTAGTTTTAATAGCACCAAAGTATTTGTTTGATGCGTAAAAGTTCTTATAAGTATCTGTGCCTGATATGGCACACCATGCAGTGGTGGTCCTTTTTAGTTTTCGAGTGATTTCTTCGTCACTGGCCTAATGATATGTATGCTACCTTTTTGTTCGATAGTGACGGTCTGATACCAGCACCGTGATTTAGTGCACTTCGTTGTATAGCTCTGAAATATATGTTCTGCATAGTTTCTGCTTTATTTTCCCATTGAAGAGTACTTCCCGTGGGTACAAGTAGCCGAAGCATATAAGTGAGGTACCTCAGTGAATACTGAAATAACGTTGATTTGAATTATTCAAAAGTAATTTTTTTATGCATGGGCAATTATTATAACAGTGAGTGCACATATTTGTAGCCATTTAATGTTGACAATTTTTCGGATGGGCGAGACTTACATGGACCTGCCAAAGGTGGTTTTTTTCATGGTACCAGTGGGCTATACCTTTATTATGTTACTCTTCCAACTCCATTATGGATAACAGTACTAATTTTTCCTATCCTACCCCTCCAATGTGTAACGCTGCCTCTAAAAATTAAATCAGTTCAAATATCTTTCAAATATCTTTGAACGACATTCCCATTACATCGAGGACCCCTGTGACGTCACCAGATAGCTATTTCATCTGCGAGATGGATAAAAAGAAGTAAATTTTGTTGCATAATTAATCGTAACATTGTAGATGCAGTGGTTCAGTTACATTGAATTAAAATAGAAGATTGGCCAACATGAAACACTCCTTTCACCTTTTTGTGTTCAATTTTACAGTATTTATTACGCTTGGCGAGCAAAAATCTTAAACAGGTGCATTGTAAATTTTATGTAACTTTTAGTTGATCCCATCTCTCCATAGGTTTTTAGATGACGTCCTCCCCCAAGGTTGTATCCAATGCCTTCAAGGTTATTTGATAATACTGCTGATGCAAGTATTTTTTACAGAATCAATTACAAATTGATACAGCAGCTATTGTTGATGATTTAGCAATCCCTAAAGATAGCGAGGATGGTTTATATTTCTCTAATGATGAGAAAACCGTACCGTAAAAAACCGTAAAAAATACCGTAATATACTGTAAAAAAAGGGACGAAACCAATCGGCGTGCTGAAGAGCTTTATTTGGGTGCAAGTGCGAATGTAGTAGTGCGTCTCTGGAGTTATATTCCACAACATAAATACCATAAGGTGTTCTTTGACAACTTGCACATATCATTGCCCTTGGTAGTTTACGTAAACAAATGAGGAATTGAATCACTGGGGACATTACGAAGAAACAGAGTACAATGCCGGAAGCTCTCTTTGGAAATAGATTTTAGAAAAAAGGGACGTGGAACTTTAGAAAAATGTACCACGACAGAAGAGGGTGTAGATGTGTCAGCTGTGCATTAGATTTCACTCTGCCCTCAAATTCATTGGCCAGCTGTCACTCAATCAAGTCAAAACAAAAGAAAACAAACAAAAAAAAAAACAAAAAGACACGAGAAAAAGAAAACATACTGCCCACAAATGATTATGATATATAACCATCACATGGGAGGAGTAGATCTCCTAGACAGCATAATAGGGAGATTAAAATGTAATAAAAAAAGTGGTACTTTCGCCTATTCTACCACCTTCTTGATGTCATTGTGATCAACTCACGGCTATTATATGGATGAATGCTCATTCATAAGCACATCGCAAAATACACATCTCTAGCAGACTTCAGAACTGAGCTGAGGATTACTCTGTGCAAAGGGGCAAGAAAATAACTTTTTGCCGGGGTCCTCCCTAGGTCACCATTCCTGACATTGCTTGCACAGAAAAGCAAGAGGGAAAAGGCAGTAATCCTCCATCCAAAGATGGAAAAAAATTCTGAAGTTATGCAATCCGCAGCACAACAATACGCCATCAGTGCTCTTCATCATAGCGAGGGTGTAGAAGGGCCCATTATTTGGATTGCGGGGTGCATAATATGCAGGAGTTTTCTGGTACTTCCCGTTACTAATATCTCGAAAAGTATTGAGCGTTGGTGGCGGAACAAAAACTGCACCTCATGGGTAACCATTTCCTATCACCTACCCAAATTTGAACGAGATCTGGTGGTGACACTTGAATGACTTCCTTTGCAAGTCAAGTCGTACACTATTTGTATAATTTCTCTCCTTTACTAACAATTACTGAGTGATCAGGGCCGGCGGCAATGAGAGACAGGTGGGGGTATTCGCCTGGTGGCCTGGATCACAAAACGATTTAATGATAAATTTGACTGAAAGCAAGTATTAAAAAACTTATATAAGGTACGTATGAAATAACCTGAAAGTGCCTATATCTCGTCTAAAATGAGTAAGGGGTGGGGGGATTTAGGATAGGATTTAGTGGCTCACATGCATTAGTAATCCAGGGGCCCATGAAAGCCATCACCGGGCATATATGCTATCATTTAGTCTTTTAAAGAGGTAATCTGTGCTTTACATAGGTTTTTGAAAGCACTAATAAAATTGGGTGACCACTGCATGGTGTGCCATATATGGAACGGCTACTATTTTGCAACTTTAGTAATCAAAATTTTGGAAAAAAATTTTTTCATTATTTTTTCCATGAACATAAGCTTAATGTACGTACCTATGATTTATTTCATCAATTTTGAAAAAATCATGCAGTGAAGGGTTAACCACGTGGAAACGACTGCAATTCAACTCGGTTCTTTGACAGTCTGACCGACTCCGGGGACGGCTTGGGGAATTAATCAGTCTCGCCCTGTGTTTGCTGTGTCGGCATTCACATTTCCTCGAGATGCATGGGTGGATAGACGCAAACGCTGCATGGTTTAATTTTTCAGCCTGTAGTTTGAAGACGCCGCCTCGGCCGGAAGTCGACGAAATAAGAAGGGACGCGGAAGGTACTAAAGGATGAGGAAGTTTGTCGTCGTGCTGGGAAGCAGCACTGTTGGAAGAGAAGCTGTTTCGCGCTAACTGGAGCGACGTCAAATATTAAACAGCAAAGGTGGGATTCATATCGCCGGGTCGAGGTTCACGGTATCTGCAAAAGACTTTGTGGGGGAGGCAGGAGCCCCGAGTTGAGGAAATGGAAGCCGAAGAGGCCAGAGATACATCCCCTTTATTCTGCTCTCGTCGCAAAGCGACTGCTGAAAAGACTCATCGAAAGAATAATAAAGAGGCAGAATCACTCACGCCGCTATGAGAGTGTGCCAACAAAAAAAAATGAAGAGCAGGAAGAGGACATTGGAGAAAGGGGCAATAAAAATTTCACGTCTTTTGAAATAAAAAAGAAGATCCGCACAAAGTGTTTCTTTCTTTATTTATTAGGAATCTTATAATTAATAAATGCATAGCGTTTTACTTTGGCATTAACGCTCACTGCTGACACTATTAAAACATTTTTATTGCATTATGCGGTAAAAAGTATGTGCGCGGGTACCTTTGGGCTGACGTATGGATTAATTATTTCCGCATCTATACTTGAATATGTGCTACTCTCACATTGTACTTTATAATATTAGTGGAGTTGTTTTGCGTTAGTGAATTACTGTGCACCTTATAGTTTTTTGCATAAATTTCTAAGAAGGATCCATTTAATCTCGTCTTACCTGAATTATGTGATACTTCAGGAAAGAATAATACTCCATTCCAAGTAAGAAGGGAGAATAAGATAATAATAAGAATTTATTACAGGTAGGAAGGGAGAAATAGGTAGTAAAAAAATTCCGCGCTAAATGGAAGAAACTGAATTGATACTAAAATATAGGATAAAACAGTATCAGAGGCAATGCACTAGATCGTACTGACAGTTGGCAGGATAATCCACCGTGTTTCACACGAGACCCAGAGGATTGGGGAAAAAGGGCTATTTAGCGGAGCTTTGCGTGAGGAAAATGGGGGCCAAAAGCTTATTCAGTGAGGCCTTTCCCTTTTTCAGAGAACATTATTTCCTCATGATTACCTCCGGATTGGTTCAAATCTACTATTTGCTAACTTGAGCCCATTTAGTTAGGGTGCGGCTTTTACGGGAAATATTTTTATCTTGATCATAATTTTTACAAGTTTATACGACTGGTTGAAAAGAGAGTTGGAGGAAAATGTAGAGGACAATCAAATCCTTCCTTTTTGAGCAACCGAAGGGACAGGGGATGCAATCGGAACAGAACACAATAAATGACAGCATGGTTTACTGTACTGATGAAATTAAGGCTTGCATCATGGAAAGCTACCTAACCGATCACCACATTTCTTATTTTTTTCAGAACGAAAGGGAATAAGGCTCTATGAGCTGGGGAAAACTCAAAATAATAGTTACATGCAAACGCAGTGGAAGCTTCCTGACCAAATCCATTTATCCATTTAAGTTCATTACTCCATGTTACTGGGAGGAATAAATCGAATTAAATGTTTGCTTCATGAACGGAAAGAAGTCAGCTTAAGTATCAATTAAATCAGTTACACTTTCATCTGTTTACAAAAATATGTACACAAATTTATCTTCTTTGGTAAAATTGTTACTTAGAAATATACTCTCAAAAATAATATTGATTGTAAAATGGAAACGTAAGTATATATACTGTATAAATTGAAAGAGGATTAAAATTAAGAGTAGAGGCAAAGCAGATGATAACATTCCTTAAACATAATGCTCGTACCTACGTCGATTACAATACGAGTATCACATTGAATCCAATACTTCTATAGATTAAGCTTAACTTTTTTTTGTGAGTTAAGTTAGTTCTGGTACTGTCATGTGGTACCACTAGCCTTGAAACGTTTCGTTAATAATAAAAATATCAACTCCACAAAGTCGTCAAAAAAAGATATCATCTTAAAGTTAGGCCAAAGCGAGGCGCATTCAATCGTATCTGGCACTAATAAATTAAGAATATAATGTAAATATTCTTGGTGACGACGTGAAGAAACAATGAAAGTAACGTGATAATGGACAATAATTCTGGTTGACTACGCAAAACAACCAAGTAACGGAGTATAGTAAAAAAGATTTTGGCGTTTGGTTGTACGCGTCGTCGCTCCTGATGTTTTCCCCTAAGTACTTATTATAATCTGTTCACTTTATGTTTGCGGGTGAGCTTTCGTGAGAGCCCGGACACTCTCGGAGGGCTTCGCTGGTGGGGGAGGGGTAGTTTCGAGAGAGAGAGAGAGGAGGAGCGAGCTTAACGTTGCCAAATGTACATATCTAGTCATCCTAGTATGTCACTGAAAACGTGTGAGGTATTTTAGGCCCGGCGCCGAGGCAATATAGCCACTTGTACATATATTCATTGGATTCCTGAATCCCTGATGACGATGGGCGAGTTGCTCATCGAAACGTTGGGAGGAGAAATGGAGGACCTGACCCGGAACGAAACCCGAGAAATCTTTACTTCAATTGTTCGCCGGGGGGGGAAAAACAAAAAAAAAATATAGCTACTCATTTAGAAGATATTGAGGATAATCCCTTCACCGAAGCTCGCAAAATTGTTAGCTACTATGCTGAAGGCGGGATCGTTGATTGAAGGCATGCTTTAAGAGATAAGAGAAAACTCGTGAAATTTGGCAACACTGCTCCATGAGAAGATTCACGATATTGACTTAGGTCTATGACAAGACTTAGGTCTGAGAGCGACTGAATTTACAAAGCTTTGGGCCACGCCTACTGTCTGCTGATTGGCCAAGGGAAAGTTACGTGTCGCGAAACTTTCCCTTCCCTCCCTTCCCTTAAATTCGCCTCACCAGCTCACCTGCAAAGATAAAATGAACTGAGTCTAATTGTGATCGCAATGTGAGTGTAATTTGATTTGAGAAGTGCCTAAGGTACGTGTCATCGCTCCAGATTTTCTTCGTGAGTAATTTTCCCGGACAATTTTGTTTGTTTTCATTTGATTTTTTTAAATTAAAAGTGGACGTAACAATAGAGTAGCTTCCTTCATCAAAGAAAACGAAAGGCATTGATTGCGATTCGTTACCCACCATTAGTGTATTCATAATATACAAATTATTTGGTTTTAGAAATACCGGTTTAGACGAATGGCAAGGGTCAATTTTATGCTCATTTGAAAAAGGCCAGATTGGCGCCCACTCCACGTGACGTCACAGGGACCTAGTTTCTATACGAGAAGATAGGAGTTATACGTCGTCTGAGGTTACCAATGCATGCATGAGGCGCAGAGTTCAGGGAAACATGTCTTAATAATCACTTATTAAAACTGGCTAAGTTCGGAAAGTTTTCTTCGTTTGATAAGGCATTGATAATCATTATTTAAGCCAAGCGCTACCAGCTACCATGGTACTCTGCTACCTGCTAGCATCCTGAGTCGTATCAGCGCTAAGAGCCTCGCTCCAAGGTCACCTCACTTGCGGCAGCGGGAACCAGAACGACGTCACACGGAGTTTTCCCGGCATTCATACTTACCCGTCGCGTTTTCGCTCGCTTGAAAATGTTCACTTTTCATTTAAACGCGAAAAATAGATATCGTCATTTAAAAATCTAAAAGCGTGAAATACGTATTCCAGGAGTAATAATCTTTCGATTTATGCAATAAAAGAATAATAGGAAACCACCCTTTATCCTTTTGCTAATTAAGGATTGCATCACGTGAGTCTGAAGAATGAGCGAGTGAAGTGTAGCATCACGTACACAGCCACTTCTCTCATCGATCGATTCATCTCCATGAATATAATTCCCTCTTCTTCGGAGCGACATCGGCGCCCGCTGATGAGTCTCCGTCTTCGACGACGCACAAGGCCGCGCGTCGAATCTTTTCAGCTCGGGATCAAGGCCGCATACGTTCTCTGTCGTAATGCCTTTGTTCTGAACGCTGCGTCAATAAAGCGAGATAAGGCCTAGGAGAGATCTTGTTGTTGAGGGTGAAGCGAGAGAATGCTTCAGATGCAAACGGTTATAATGGAAGATTTCGCAGATTTGATGACATTCAAGCTATTTCGTCGGTGATAGTTCCTTAAGCTGTTGCGTGAATTTACTTTTCATGGGTTACTCTATCGTAGGATGCAATTTTGTGACACCCATTGTTTATATTAGTGCCAGCATTTTTTTCGTAAATTTACTTTTCATGGGTTACTCTATCGTAGGATGTAATTTCGTGACACCCATAGTATATATTAGTGGCAGAATTTTACTGCAGAATGGTTGCAACATCCTGAGTTTTTATTTGAATTAACATTTTCTATTGCTTCACCTAACACAGATTTGAAGTTTTGGTAAAACGTCTTGAATAATTTTAGGATTTTTCATTAAAAGAATTTTCAGTGTAAAATTGATTCATAAATCATTAAAAAAACAATTTTCAAAATTAAAAACGGTACTTAAAGCTTCCCTAATTAAGACTTTCACGACCATCTGGAAGAAAAAAATATTCACTAATTGAGCGAAATGTGCTGGACTTCACTGAGATGAATGATGTCTCAACTGGAGTACAATTTTCTAAAAATGATAGAGACGACTCGGTAAAAGCTTAGATTTAACCCTCGAGCGGGCGAGCTGGCGTGTAAAGTACGCCAATCTTCGAAAACCAAGGATTTCAACATTTTACGTACGTTTTGGTCTAGAATGGCCTCGAGTATTCTTACATTGAACTTTGATTGTCTATAGTGCGACTTTTCGAAGCTCGAAGTATTGTAGCTAATTTATTTTTAGACTCGCAACAGGAACCGACACCCGTATCGTACAAAGTACGCCGCGTGACCGGCCCTGTACCTCGTACTTTTCTTTTCTTGAGTGGCCTTAAGTATTCTCACCATGTCATTTTTGACTGTCTATAGCGTTCGTTTTCAAAGCACTAAGTATTGTAGTAAATATTTTTTAAATCGCCAAGATGAGCTCGACACTCGTGCAGTATAAATTACGCCGCGCGACCCACCGTGTACTAGCTGTACCATCTGTGTACCTTTAAATATATCTGTATCACCTATTGATGTACAAGCTTGAACTAATTTTTAGAAATAAAGATAAATTGTAAAAAAAATCGAGTGTTATCTTATAAACGTATATATATATATATATATAAAATCCATATCAATGGCTTAGTTCTAACAACACGTATCTCAAATTTTGGCTCGCTTGACACAGGTGTCTTAAACAAAGTGTGATAGCATTAAAAAAATAATAAAATCAAAGCAAAAAACAACTCTTTGTTGGCAAATTTATGCTTCTTTTTCAGTGTTATGAATTTTTGGTTTTTAATTTTTGCGTACACTTAGAAAAAATTTATCGTTTTTTTTCTCTCCCGAAAAGTTTTTGAGATACGTGTTGTTAGAACTTAGCTATCGATATGCATACCGTGGACAAAGTACGCCGAGCGCTCGGTCCTGTAAAAAAATCAGGCGCACCCGATCGTGGGATAACTATGCTGTTTTATTACGCGGAATGGTAAGCTCATACTGAGTAGAAAACTACGAGCAGTGCAGGAGAATAAGCATAAGCTTGAGGCACCTCCCGCCTCTTACCGCAGCGTCGGAGGTTACGCTCCCTTCCTTCCTGGAACCAATTTTTCTGGAATTCGTAAGCAGCTAAAAGGGCTGTGGGATCCACAAGGGATGCGGGTGGTGGAAAAAAGGAAAGTGGGAGGACGGGGTGGAAAATGTCGGGGGAGAGTGAGTAAAGGGCGAGGAAGTATAGGGGTGGAACAGCTGGACAGCAACGTAAGTGGGGCAACGGGGAGGTTGGAGGAGGGAGGGGGTGGTGGGTGACACTGGGAACGAGGCCCAGAGGCATTTTGGAATGAAAATATTTAATGCTGCTGGGACCTGAAATCCCAAAGATGATTAAATTATTAATTAAAATCGCTTTACTTCGAAAAGATAGACTACTGCAATAGAATTTCCAATGAATTTAATTCCATTTAGGTTCTCCACTTTATCCGCTATGTTCTCAGAAAAAATCTTCGCTTGAGATTCATATCGGTATCACTTGAAAGCGAGACTTTTGCTATAATTACTTTCAAAATATTAGGAGAAAAGGAGATTTTCGTCCATTCTAAAACATTACGCAATTTACCATTTAGTAGGTTGCTATTCAGTGCAAAATGTTGACTGATTTTCGTGAAGTTCATGGTTCAAGAATTAGGTGCTCGTGATTAATTTAAATTTAATCCTCTATACTCACGGAAAATATCTAGCCTTAGATTCATATCGGCATCATTAGACAAAGATACTTTCGGAAAGAATTACTGACAAAATATTAGCAGAAAAACAGGTGTTTGCCAATTCTAAAATGTTACGCATTTATCACTTAGTATATTGGTAGTCAATGGAAAATATTGATTTTTGTGAAATTCGGAGTTTGAGAATTGAGTGTTTGGGATGAGTTTAAATTTGATCTAAACCTTGAATATGGTAAAGGTATTCCCAGTATAAGTAGTATCGAGCCCGAAAAGTGATTGCATCTGTCACTTTTTTCCAGTGTATAATGATGACTTTTACGTAAGGCAGCGTGAAACAGTACAATCTGGTACGCGTCTTTACTATACTTAATATGTTATGCTATTTTATTTTTGGCTCGAATTACCGACTTCAGATTGCACCCGTGGTAATTCGTCCCGTTTACCACTAGATCATCTCATTCGTTGATTCCAACGAGGATTCATTACGAGGTTTGTCAGGCAAGGGAATGAACCAGTCTTATACTGTCACTAGATAGAACTGAATTTTAACACTCAGTTGCATTATTTGCTGTGATGTTGCGGCGGATATTTAATATGCATGTTATGTTTGCTATGGTTTATCGAAAAGCTTCAGCCTTAATTGTAAGACAATATACTTCGACGAATAGGCCAACTTACGAAAGAAAGCAAATTGACGTTCTGGACGTAGATTTATTATCTAGCATAAGCTGCACAATTTATGTGATATTAAACATTGCACATATCCCGCATACATTTCCCTTTAATGATGTTGTTATAAAAATATCGCGGGAGGTGGGAATGTTGTTCAAATTTCCCTCCCACTGGTACATTAGAAAATACCGAAACTCGATCTCCAAACTGCGGCGAAAGTGACGGCTCTTCATTTGTTGCTATACTATTGAATCCGACTGTACCCATTAGGCGCGTACCTTGGTCCGAGATACCCGTTCGTTCAGTACTTCAAAGCTTGATGAAGAATCACATAGACATAGGAATGGGTATGACATAAAACATAATTTAAAAGCCATTGTGGAAGGCTATCAACGAGAAAATTAGTTAGTATTAAAAGGAGATAGAAATGGCACTTTTCCACAGGTTAATTTAGGGTACGACGCGTTTCAACCGTTTGGTCATTATCAAGCACAGTAACGATTAGTTGGCCACGGAGTTCTCTGTATTTATACTGAATGGATGGGTGGCAGGTGGAAGGGGAAGTTTAGAAGAGGTATGCGTCATTGGGTGGTGCGCTTTGAGAAAGGTATGGCAAGGAGTGGGGAATGTCCAAAAAAGTATTTTTTTCATCCATAAGATAAATGACTCCTTCTTGCACAATTTCCAGTTTTTCCAAAGTGTCTAGTCTTCGGCCTTTCCGCTCCACGTGGTCGATCTTCGGGTCAAAATCACGAGAATGCTTATCTTCGAGGAGATGTTTCGCCACGAGAGAGGTGGTATCTCCTTTCACCTAGCAATTTCTGTGCTCCTTCACACGTGTATCGAAGCTCCTACCCGTCTGACCGATGCACACTTTATTACTGTCCTTGCACTTTAAACAATAAACCCCTGATTGTTTAAGGTGTAGAATCTTATCTTTAGTGCGGCAAAGCAGCTCACCCAAATTGATTGGATTATAAAAGCAAGTTCGGAGAGTGTATTTTGCTACAAAATCGCCAAGCATACCCCTAATAACAAACTCTGAACTTGCTTTTATAATCCAATCACCTTGGGAAAGCTGCTTTGCCGCACTAAAGATGAGATTCCGCACCTTAAACAATCAGGGGTTTATAGATTAAATTGCAAAGTGCAGGGATCACGTGCTTCACCTTCGAACAGTCCAGTTTCCACCCACACACCGAGTACGAAGTACTAGTACGCACACCAAGTACGGCCTACCGCCATTTGATGTATGGGGCAATGGGGCACTCATATTTTTACCTCTAACAGGAGAACGGTTAACGCAAACTGGCTATGCGATTTTTAAGCTCAGAGTTTTAACCTCTCCACACGTATGCCAAACGTAATGGGTCGAAACTATTCCCTCTTATCCCCCTGCACTCAACTTCTGGGATCGAAACTTTACTATAAGCAGCGGAGTTTCGATTAATTTAGTTTCCTTCCCGGGAGTAAAGCTTCGTCCCGGGTCGAGACTAAACTCCTTGGTGATTTTAGTTTCGAACGAGAGCGAAACTAAACCCAAGCCTCTTATTTTCGTTTTCCTACGGGTCGAAACGAAATATTTTCGTTTCGTTTCGCTTGCCATCCCTTCTCAAAACCACCGAATCAGGTAATGATTTATAGCAGATTTATAGATTATTATATAAAAAATAAATATCAGTTGTCAACATTTAAAATATATTTAGAATTGTGTTCAAAAAGGTTGATGTGGTTTTATCATTATAATTGACCAAATCATACCTATCCATAGGAGAGAGACCATATATTAATTGAGAACGATATAGCATAAATGGATTTCGAATAGACTACCAATAACAAGTTCATTAATTTCAGAGTAAAAACGTTAAGAACTTTATGCATGAGCCAAAAATGTTGTATATTTCTAAAATTTCATTGCAATTTCAAATAGCGCATACATATTTACATTAAAATCTCTTTCCTTAGTTGGTTATTTTAAATAAATATTTAAGAGGGAGGATACCAAGGAAGTATAATTGTCGACCCATATACTTGCCGAGCGATTAACATAGTTGATACGAGAAATTCTAAATTTTTACACTGGGATGACTCTCTACTTCACTGCTTTGGCGATAGAAACATAAAAGGATAATTTCTGTGCACGTCGGTGAATGCGTCGAAATATCAAAGTTTATGAGCCTCGTTTAATTTTCCTCAACATCATTCATTCATTTAAAACTTCTCCTCCCCCAATTCCATTAATATACGAATTCGAGAGCAAGAACGTAAGCTTTTTCTGTAAATCAATCACATGAAAGCCACGTTTCCCATTAATTAGTTCCACGATATCGCTTTACGCTTCTCCTCTGAAACCTTAGGTGGCATATTAAAGTAAACTAGCGTATTGCATTATAACAAAGTTGAGGCACGGTAGTGGCTTCGATTGAACAAGCATCATCGCAGGGAGGATTCAGTTAAAATCTATTTGAGGGGCGTCTAAACTGTTAGATCTAGCTCATTGCTGGTGTTACTTCTTCAATGACTGTTTCATAAACTAGCAAATGGTAAATTTCGTACTGTAATATCATTCGGAAAATAAGCTGAGAGATTAATTAATGACCATCAGAATAGTGGGTGTTTTGTTGGATTGGCTAGATAGCCTCTATTACGGATTCGAATGGGACAATAGCAATAGGGTAGTTTCCTTCATCAAAGAAAACGAAAGGCATTGATTGCGATTCGTTACCCACCATTAGTGTATTCATAATACACAAATTATTTGGTTTTTGAAATAACGGTTTAGACGAATGGCAAGGGTCAAATTTTATCCTCATTTGAAAAAGGCCAGATTGGCGCCCATGCGATTCCACTCCACGTGACGTCACAGGGACCTAGTTTCTACACGAGAGGATAGGAGTTATACATCGTCTGAGGTTACCAATGCATGCATGAGGCACAGAGCTCAGGGAAACATGTCTTAATAATCACCTACTAAAACTGGCTAAGGTCGGAAAGTTTTCTTCGTTTGATAAGGTATTAATAAACCTTTTTTAAGCCAAGCGCTACCTTTCAGGAAGGTACTCAGCTACCCGCTGGCAGCCTGCGACGTATCAGCGCTAAGCCTCGCCTCAAGGTCACCTCACCGGGCGGGAGGGGGAACCAGAAATACGACGTACGGAGATATTTCCCGGCATTCATACTTGAGCGTCGCGTTTTCGCGCGCTTGAAAATGTTCACTTTTCATTTAATCGCGAAAAATAGATATTGTCATTTAAAAATCTAAAAGCGTGAAATACGCACTCCAGGAGTAATAATCTTTCGATTTAGGCAATAAAAATTACTAGGAAACCACCCTATTATTTAGCGCTAGTCCCTATTCAACAGCAAAAAGCTTTTTCTGATCTTCCGTAGGCAAACTATGAGTTTTGAGTGACATTAGGGGATATCTCATATATTTTCCCACATGATGATATGTTAAGTTATTGGAACTTGAATCATAGACATTACATATAACAGACAATACAGGTAAATATTAGCTACCATCCATTTTGATAATAAATGTAAGTACATAACGAAATAAATAATTCAGTCGCCAGAGAGCATTTTGTAAAAAAAACTCTGCTAAATGATCCATAAATAATAATGCTTCGGTGTAATACATGATTTATTCAGAATTATAATTAATATAAATAATATCGACTAACTCAAAATAAGCCTGGCATATTTACCCAGTAAGAAAGATAATTTAATTCCTGTTTCAGTAATACTGACCCCAGACAAATTTATTGTGTTTCAAGAATAAAAATATCTTTTTCTTAGCATAAACTTCGTATAGTTCACCGCTTATTTTATAGCTACAGTCAAACAAATATCGTCCATCAGAATATTTTAATGGCATATAAATACCCTATGCATTACTCTGTGTAATAACACTAGAGGAATCGAAGAAGCTTGGTGGTGAGCCAAAGGAAAGAGATTGGATAGATAAGGAAACAGATGGGCGCTGAGAAGCGCGCGGTACCTCGGGGGAGGAAGGAAACAGATGGTTCGCAGACTTGAGGGTAAACCCCTTCCCTCCTTTCTTAGCATCCTAAAGAGAAGATGGGGCGAGAGAAAAAAGGCTCGGGATATACAAGCTGTTAGATTCGTTCACGGAACACGAATACGAGCTAAGATGGATTAAGGATTTACTTGAGCGAATAGAAAAGGAAGTGTTTGAGTGGCATGGGTGAGAAAGGTGGGATAAGGGAAGAAATATTGTGCAAAATATGGAATAAAATAAGTATATTAAAATGAGGTCCCTGCAGAATGAACAAACAACAGTTTAATAGAAATTTCAACCGTGATAGCAAACAATCTAAATACTTCAAATTAAGTGGATTGGGTAAATTTTTATTTCAGCGATATAATGTTGCCGAAACTACTCATCAAGAGTACCAATATCCAAGTGAAACATTTCCATTTTATTCATTTCTTTCCTAAGGGATAAGAATGGGTGTGAATAGTAAATAAAGGAAAAATATTGTCGAAAATTTGGCAGATCATAAAAATAAAATGACATATAAGAGTCGATAATGCTAAATTTTGAAACCAGCATGCAATTTGAATTAGAAAAATTGCCATTAATTGCACCAATAATACTATGACATGAATACTTTAAATCGAACTTGTTTACTTTATGTTATTTTAATAGTATCCCGATCAGCAGCGAAATTAGGAATATGCTTTGGGGAAGGGATGATGGGGATGAAGGGATGAAGGGGCGACCCACCCAGGCAAAGGAACATCTGGGAAAATGTTTGAAAAATTACATGCATGGAAATACATTTGACATCATTTGGCCCCTAAATTTTAACTTTAAGCAAATGCATCTTTTATATATAAAAAATAGACAATAGCTTTTTTTAATTTCTCCGTGGCTTCGGGAAGGTCTATCCCCATTGTTATGCCATTATTCCCGATAGGCAAAACTGTTCATAATAATGGTCTACACAAGCGAAATGCTTATATTGAGAGCGAGGACAATGGAAAGCCATGTAGCTGAGATTAGGTATGAATTAGGCAAGGCCTATAACAAACCAGAGATGCAGGGATGGGAATCAGAAGCTGAGAGGCGGGGGTCACAATCCCCCTTCTTTTCCGGGTACCTTAAGGGGACGAAGCTCGGGTAGGAAAAAAAAGAGAATGCGAGGAAATTTCAAGCGGTTGGATTTGCTCCCCGAAAAACACGAAGACGGGCTGAGATGGATTAGGGATTCCGCCGAGCGGAAGGGAATTGAAGTGTTCGAGAGAAGAGGTGCGCGCTAGTCTGGACGAGTCGTGGCGGAGGTCTACAAGTGCTGAGTTGGAAGGAGAGGAGACGGCCGAAGATATTGGGCGCTAGAATCGATAATGCAAGGGCGAGAAAAGGATAGGTACGTGTAAAGAGTGAGGGAGACAACGGATAGAAAATGCATACGGTAAAGCTCCAGAAAATGGGTGGACTTTTGAAAAAAAAAAGACAAGCGTCAGTAGATAAGATTTAAGGTTGAGTTACGGAAGAGCAGGGGAGACAGGAGTAAGTTGTTTGATAGAAAGATTGAAAACTGTTAGGGTCGCACGCTTGAGGAAAAAAGAAACTGAAACAAGTGGTTGTTCAATTCAAGAGGATTATCGATGGGATTGGCTGGGTTGTTTACAAAGGACGCTGCTGCCACCAATGTAATCTACTCTGCAATCCCCAATCCAGTAACCCAACATCCTACCTCTCTCTATGAAGTCCTACCACGACGAAGTCGCGTCCGATGGAACGAGAGAAAATGCTCTGTAGCAATGGATATTCTAGCCAAGGTTTTTCAAGAGATCGGCCATAAATATAATATTAAGTACGGCAGGTATTAATTTCATAGTTTTAATAATATCTCTCGAGCTACGTATCACTTTACTAAATATTATTCCGGCCACCAAATTAATGATTTAGATTATTAATACTTACTGGAAGTTATTTCAGATAATGGGGGTGCTATCGGACGAAAGAAAATACTCTGAAACAATGGAAATTTTAGCCATAGTTTTATAAGAGATCGGCCACAATATAATTATATAAGATCGACACTGTCAGTAAAATTCTGAAAGTACTGGGATGAGACACACTAGTACGGAGAAGAAAAATAAATAGACTTTGCGCGCTCTTCCGCACACTTAAGGTTGAAAAGGCATGGGGTAACTACGGAAGAAGATTGAATATCCCAGCTATGTTGGTAGGAATGATCACCAATACAAGATTAAATGCCGGCCACAAAGGACTAACGTAAAAAAATTCTCGTACCTCAACAGGACGATTACGGAATGGAATAGATTCCCTGCAGAACTGTTTACGCCCTACCCTAACAACGTAAGGATTTTCAAGAAGAGGTGTAAAGGATTTATATTGGAAAATTAATATCATTGCATTTTAAAATTCACTATCTAGTTTCATTTTGGTGGTGTATCTTTCATTTACATTTTTATTTTATTTTATATAAACTCTAACCACCTAGCAAATAGCCAACTTGTAACTTGTACAATAATATAAATAATAATATGGTTTGAGCAGATATAAGATCCCTCCCCATCATAACACGCTAGCCTCGGAGGCGGCAGGGTTACATCCACGCCTGTCGACCTAAAGGTATCGTGAGCGAATGCCACCCGAATGAGATTTCCATCATCAAGGGCTTGGACGTAAGTCTCTGCCGGTCGAGTAATGAATTAAATATATTCGGTAGACGGAAGAGAAAGTAAGGGTTTAACGAAAAAAAATCTTCCCCACTCAGCCACCTTTCATAACTTAAAATTAAGTAAACGCGAAAGTTATCACACCTTCTCATGAGTTGATGACGTCATTAGAGTTATGTTCCTTCATACGTGCAGTTAGGTCCTTCCATCGAAGCATCACTTAGAAGTGTGCAATAATCGACAAACGAGATTCATGTACCCGCATACATATTTCGTAGAGAATTCGATAAGTAGACGAGGGATAATGAAAAGGAAAAAGAAGTCTCACAAGTTTTCAAACTCTTGCACATTCGAGAATAAAATAACATTTCCGAACGAGACCCTAATGAAGGCGCTTAGACGGCATTTAGGTTCCAATGTTTAGTTTCTCACGTCATGCTTTAAAATTATTTCAACGTTCACTTTTGGAAAGGTGCTGCAAGAATGCAAATGTAGAACTGAGATAATGTTCAAATATTTTTTTTCAATAAATGCTATTAAGGTTACGATCTTAAGAGTGCACTTGTGAATAAGACATATTTTGAAATGATAAAAAACCCACGCATTCACAGGTGTTCCCTCATGGCCTAATTATTGACTCGCATTCACGTGACTCGCGTAATTTTCCGATGACCCACAATATATTTATCCTTAATATCTCCAAATTCATTCCCTCCACCATCTTCATCTCCTAGGTCTTCTCTCTCTCGATTGCACCCGTAAACACTTGGCCAAAACCCGAATCCAGCACAGCCTTCATCCCTCCTACCCAATTTACCCAAAACCCTGCACTACCTTGGAAGGGACCGAAAGCAATCAACTTCTGGCAATTACGGGGTCTTGGAAACATGCCACCAGTTCCTTACGGGTCGAGAGGATTGCCCTCTCGCGACGACAGCGTCTCAAGGCACAACTTACCTGGGGGGAAAAGCACCGCTCCAGATTAATTAGTGGGCCACTTTTTTTTTCAGTCGACTCAACGCACGGTTCAAGCTCTAATTAACTTTTGGGCCCTCTCCTTGTGACCTGACGTAATTTTTGTTGCTCCCAAGTCTCGTCGTCTGAGTATCCCACGGAAGGTAAGTCTCTATTCACGACGCGTATTCAATTAATATTTAAGGAGATTTGGTGACCGTGGCGACGAACGATTACTTTTGAACCCAGTACTACATTTTGTATGAATCAGAGTACCAAGTATAAATTTATACGAAAGATTTTCGGCTACTGTGCATGAGTTCACGTTTGAAATGGTGAAATCTGAGCTAAGGGGATGGATGTGAATGGCTGACTATGACGATAGCGTTTGATATCCTGTTGTTTATTTAGTTTGGAAATCATATGTCCATTGACTACAATGCAAAGTGTTCACTAAGAAGAAGTATCAAGGATTTTGATAACACTGCGGTACTGGCGTAAGGGAATGGATGGATTATATCTTCTATTCCACTTGATACGTTTTTATTTTGAGGTGAAAGATTCTCACAACTCTACCCATTGGAATATCAACATCCTAAAATCTAGTAAATATACCTAACAATCGATATTTTTGCTTTTTTTAAATGCCACATTATTATGATCAAGTCAGTATATACTTAGACAAAATTTTCCATTTCCCACACTAACATATATTGCTTGGCTGAAAATTCTGGCCTCGGCTACGCGCCAATAGCACTGAAATATGGTTGGAATGATGAAAAAATGGTTTGAAAAAAAACTCGTTGTCTTAGGAGCTAAGGGGATAGATTTTGTGATAAAAATATCAAAGCACATTTTTTTAGAAAAGATGACGCATAGGTACGATAAAGATTACAGTTTTCCCTATTTACGCATAAATGTTTTAGATTAAATAACACTAAGCAATTACAAATCATGGGAGGAAAACAGCAACTAAAAATCGTCTTACACTTCAATTTTTTGAAATTAATTCCTGATGGAAATAAAAAAATGTTGCAATTCACTAATTTAATTAATTATTACGCAATATAACATAAATATATATCCATATAATATTACCAGAAATGATACATCGAAACCCGGATCATTCGAGAATAAAAGACATAAGTAAAATTTGTTAGTTTTGCTTTATTTCCATATTATTTTGCGCTTACCAAGGCTTAAAAATGTGTTTATATTGAAGATATGACAAAATATTTGCCAATTTTAATTATAAAAGTTTTTCGAACACAATATGATGATAATGTTGGAAGGACATGCTTTAGTTAGCATAACTCAGCAGTTGAAAAAGGAGGTTCTGTATCTGTAGCAATTTTCAAAGGGTAAATATATTTATTATTTTGATAGCAGTAAAACATTACAACATGACGTGTTAGCTCTGAAACACTCGCAGTTTATTTCCTAATAACATTGCGTGCCTACTGCAAAACAACAAGTTTAAGCAATTGTCGAGCTCTTCCACCGATATTCGCCCTACTACATTGATTTGGAATACATCGGCCAAAAAAACACCTTAGAATTGCATTTAAGTAAAAATAAAACAAATAATGGTGAGATAGAAAATCGGATCAACTTGCACTTAACTCACCAGATTCTAGGATGTGAAATGACTCGCACAACATTTTGGAGATACACGGCGATTTTTTTGACACATGACATTTTTTTCAAAGAAGCAACTGAGAAACGCATCTTTTCCCGTGAGAAGTTTCCTTTATCAACAAACAACTTCTATATCACCCGAAGTGGCGCTACAAAAAGAGTTAATATCACGTGTCCTCTACGCTTGAAGATTAAAAAGGGGTAATAGAGACATCTTCCAGAGCCTTATCTAATGCACCTTTTGAGTCGAGCCTCAGTATCCTTCACGCGAATTCTTTATTTCTGCTAACTATTATTTTAGGGGAGGAGATTATTCGCTAATTTCCTCTCTTTACTTCAAAGCAAGCTGGAAGTACTGAAATACAGCATAAATTGGTTCAGGAAATTGTGTTCAGTCAAAAATGAACAATTTCATCGTACCTACGGAACGCATGATCGGACCTAAGACCGATTGAAGCAATTCAGTAAAATCCAACTTTGGCCCGTTAGTTCAGGAATCAGTAGAGATAAACAGCCTTAAACACTAAAATCTAAGATAGTTATGAGTCATGAGTTGAGTATATATTTATATAATTTGAAAACATATTACTCTTTATCCGATATATTATTTTGGATTTTATCAAAGCGACATGAAATAGACGCTCTTCACTATCTCACGCTTATAAATAATTTATGGCTTATCCCACACTTGGAATAAAAAGAGTATTTGGCCCGAGTTAAAATTGTTATTTTAACAGCAACAGATGTTACCCGTTATCTTCCAGTGAAGAGAACCGCAGTAAGTTTTCCGCGCGATTCCACCACACGCATAATCCTCCGATGGTGGGAAAGGCAGAGAAAGAAAAGCACCTTCTTTTTTCGTAAGGATGAAAGAGAAAAATGTTTATTTTGCTTTTTGCCACGAGTTGGAAATCCAAGGGGTTTTTAGAAAGGAGAGGCTGGAAAGAGCAGATAGCGTTTTTGTGTGAGGAAAAGAGAGAGAGAGAGAGCGGAAAAAAAGGATACGAAAATCCTCCCCGTTTGTCAGGGTTTTTTTTCCGCGAGGTTTGGGTTCCACATAAAACGGAAAAGATCGCGGCCGTTCTGAGGATACATCCGTGGAGGGGTGGGGGGAGGGAGTCACAGGAAAGCGGTCAGGAGCTTAGGAATGTTTTCTTCCGCCCCAAACCTCTTTCTTTCCTTCGATGGAGCAGCAACAGTCTCTCCCGTATGCCTTTATACTACCGTCACTTCAGACCCTTCCCGGTGGGTGGCCTCTCAGTGTTGAAGTAACAGCTCACCCTGCTATCCTTTTATCTCCCTCCACTCAATGATACCCGCTCGACAGCGAACGCTCAAGTCCAGAACACATTTCATGGCTGTACCCCAGAGCGGCCAAATCAAATTGGTATTTTACAGAACTTCTGATAGCCAAAAAATTCAAAGAAATCATTAAGCTGATCCTGTAAAGGCAACACGTCTCAGCTGATTACTTCGGATTCACGACCTAAAGCGTTCACTGAAGTCGTGCTTTGGGGGTATAAAATATGATTTAATGCCTATTTTACACATTGAACAATTGGAAAAAGAATACTAAATATTTTTGACATAAAGGAGCTGGTGTAGTTGTGGAATATAAATACATAAATTAAAAATTGATGTCTATTTTATATAATAAACTGTCTGAGAAAAAAATATTAATCATTGCCTGCCAATGTTTCTCGAATTGATAGCAGATATTTAAAAAACCAGTGATAGACAGAAGTTTAGCAATAGATAAGCGCTTTTCTAACCTAATCTCATAAATTATTTCGGGTTTAGGATGAGTATTAGATCATTTTTAGGGAATTTGGAGTAACTTTTTAGACGGAAGAAACTGTCCAAATACGAGCCAAAGCGTTGATGCCAATGAGTTATGATGAATTCTGTTTTCCATTTAATTAACCATTAGGTCAGGAGCTTAGGAATGTTTTCTTCCGTCCCGAAGCTCTTCCTTCCCTTCCATGGAACAGCAACAGTCTCTCCCGTATGCCTTTATACTCCATGGTGGGTGACTACTCGGTGTTGAAGCAACAGCTCAACCTACTGTATTTTATCTCCCTCCACTCAATGATACCCGCAATGACAGAGAACGCTGAAGCACAGCACACCTTTCGTGGCTGTACCTCCGAGCGGCCAAATCAGATTGGTATTTATACAGAACATTTGATAGACAAAAAAGTTAATAAAAGGAGTGAATCAATCCTGAAAGGGCTACATGTCGCAGATGACTACCTCGAATTGACGATCTAAAGACATCGTTATATTCGTGGAATAGGATTATAAAATATGATTTGATGTATATTTTAAGTGTTGAACTTCTCCTGGACAAATAAACAACTAATAAATATTGACTCCAAATTTTCTCGAAATGATGTCAGGTATAAAACATTAATGATAGACAAAAATATACCGATGAAAAGGTGTTTTTTTTAACTAAATTTTATCAATTATTTTGGATGAAGGATGAGTATTTGCTCAAATTTAAAGATTTTCGAGTAACACTTTAAACGGAGGAGGCCGTCCAAATTCGAGTCAAACTTTTGAAGCGAATGATTTATGGTAAATGCTAATCACCATGAAGTAATCACTCTGTTGAAGAAAATTACGCAAATTTTCAACTTCAGGACTACAACATTACTGTCGTGGTTTTGGCCCATTAAAATTGATTTCAGCCCATAGATTAGGTCATTCTGATAGATCGTCTTTCTGACACAAAATTACACGCTGTAATCTCGCATTCGAGTGGCAGCAAAAATTACTTGTAGGTACTTAACCTTTTACAATATCTGCGCAGGAGAGAGCGTCCTTAGTGAGATAGATAATAAGCAATACCAGTGATAAAACTGGGCCGAATCAGTTTTTCATACTTTCCATTATTATATGTCATTTATGTGTATAATATTCTGGCCATCTCAGGGAAAGAATACGTCAGAATAATGCCAAATAAATAAAAAATATAATACATGATAAAACTATCGAAGAAATTGCATGATCACTTTTCTTCCATTGTGAATTTCTCGCTGCGAATGATTTTACACTGAGGTTAGAAGAATAAAAAGAGGGATGAAATTAATTTCTACTGCTTATGCATGAGACATTTAGAAACAATATTCAACATCACCCATGACATTTATTCTCTTGAACGCTCTTAACTAACTCAATCAACCATTAATGCTAAAATACGTAAATAAAGAAACTATTACTAAATATTAACTCATGGGAGTAAGTAACAGAATAAAAAAAGAAATAAAAACAAACATGAACCTAATTTTAGAGCAACTAACGTTCTACGTTATTTCTGGTGAAATTTAAAAACTATTACTGAGTTGGAATTTCAGCAGATATCCGTCCATCAACTTTAGAAACAGCAACACTTCTGACGCATCCCCACGTGATTTCTCAAGAACAAGAGTGCAATCGAGGTGAAAGTATGGCCATCCTTTAGATAACCCGGCAAACACTACAGCAGTCAGCACTTCCTCACACGGTTGAAATTGGGCCCTCCATTTCCTAAAATCCCCGCATGAATAATTCATCGAGAGATTTTCA
The DNA here is from genome assembly GCF_921293095.1 of Ischnura elegans. NCBI lineage: Eukaryota > Metazoa > Arthropoda > Insecta > Odonata > Coenagrionidae > Ischnura > Ischnura elegans. The sequence goes on from NC_060249.1 coordinate 94,224,118, forward strand.
CCCTAGTAGACTTAGGAGAAGAAATATGCATATTTAATTGGGGAAGGTGGATGTTACACGGGACACGTCAGGGCGAGACTGAGCAAGACTCAGAGAGTGTGCGAAGGATATTGATGGGGAGGAAAACGGAGGGAATCTTAGCCCGTCAGAGAGGAAGTGAATGAGGGTTGGAAATGAAGGGGAGAAAGGGAAAGTCAGCCTCTCAGCTGGTGCTAACGAACTCTTCCATATTGGATAAGTTACGTTAGTTACGCTTCACCATGCCATGACCGTCACTTCTGCCTCAAAATCAATCTATCGCTCATTGTTGGTCGCCCTTAAAATTGCCTGGCGACTCCTCTATAAACTCAGGACCCAGAAATTTAATGTGGCGGCTTTGTAAGATAGATTTAAATAGGTTCTCAGTGTTTGTGTATGCACTGAGCGCAGTACACTTAATAAAAATGAGTGTCCAATAGGTTTTCAATAGTTACACATGGTTTACATGAGAAATGAGACAAATTGGAAAAAAAATTGTCGTGGACAGTTAAGCAATGACGCATAGGCGGATTTTGGGGGGGGGGGGGCACGGGGGCACGTGCCCCCCCAGACCCTTAAAAATTATGCAAAATGTTTAATTCGGTCCATTATCATTGCGTGCGTTTTGTATTTGCACAAGGTAACCTTGTGCCCCCCCAGAGCAAAATCCTGGATCCGCCCCTGCAAAGATGAACCATATACTCGAGGATGAATAAAATAATTAACGAAACATCTAATTTTAGACGAATGAAAATATTTATGAAAAATCCTAAATATTGTTTTCAATCACCGAGCATCAAAGGAGCTGAGAGGAATCATAGTCATCAGAGGATCAAAGTTCTAGCATCATATAAGACTATCATGGTCCTTGATGCATTGGCCACATCCTTAATGCTTTCTCGATAAATGAAAACCATCAACAAATATTCGGTTATCGAGAACCAACTCAATTCTATATTTAGATCCATGAAACAATATTTTAACAATACAATGCCCAACGTGCTATGCACACAGGAAACAAATGTATTTCGCTGAAGCAACCTTCAGATCAGAAAAATATTGTCCCCCGCAAGATTGATTCTTCCCCGTCCCAATGGAAATTCATTCCGTGAACGGGTTTGAAAACCTAATCATAAAAAGGCAGCACCCACTCTGAACTTGATACCGTTATTTTATGTATTGTGCAAAAAATTTTTCATTACAAGTTTCAAGTCTCCATGAAGAATTTTAAAGGAATTGTGCCCGCATTTTTTTTCTCATACCGGTGACATATGCTACTCTTCCGTTACAGTAATGTTGAAATCAGCTGTTTTTTTATTTTTCCCTGGAATTGCAAATTCTTATGCGCGAAATGAAAATTACCACATCATTAACATATTTTATATTGCAAAATATTTAGACTTCTCTCTAATTTATGCTTATGCAAAATTATTATTATAATTTTGCTCGCCAATTCTCTACTAGTATTATTTTCTAACTTCCTACGTTTAATCGCAATCCAAGCTCTCTTTAGTAGAATGATAATTTAAATGTTAAGTACTCTTAGGTAATGACCTCCAAAAATGTTATAAAAGCATTGCAGCAAGCTGCATATATTTTGGAAAGTTTGTAATAAACTAACCACCATTTTCACAATTTTAATATATGCTCCCGCTAATGCTTTTCCAATAATTTTCGGAAATACCATTTTACTTCAAGTGAGAATTCATGAAGGTGGAATATCATCGCGTTTTAAAGTGGATACCACATTGCTTTCGATAAACAAGACATTTTCGAAGAGAATTACCATAGCTAACCTTAATTTACGGTGGGAACTCCCTGAGAAAAACAAAAGGTTCAGCAGAAAGTGTTTTGAAGTTAGGAAGTAAAATACTGACCTCGATAGACTTTAGAGTCGACCTCCTCCGGGTGTCGAAAGCGTGATCAGCATGGTGACCAACGGATGTCCAAACTTTTCCGTCTCCAAGACGATGACGAACAGGAGAGCCGCATATTCATTCACTCGTACTTGCAGTGCCGTCGTCGCAACTTGGAATTTTGATTACTTTGGAGTTCTCTCGGGTGGTGTCGCCTCCGTTCTCGCGAACGGAAACTTTCCTTCTCACGCCCTGCGAAGATAGAGTAAATGACCGACGTCGTCGCATTGGCACTCAATCCGCCACCCGGCCGATTTTAAATGCAAATAGCGAAAGCTTCAACATGTGAGGACGTCTTTAAACTCACGCCAAATGTAGGCCAACCTGGGAAAGCGTGAAAGTCTTATTGGCGCGTGCGTTATGTTAACAACTTTAGTCAAAAATATAAAATAGTTTCAGGCTTGATTTTGTGGAAGTTTGCTATATCCATGATAAAAGCACAAACGGTATTTTCCGCACTATTTAATGCACCACTCAACGACCCACCATGGTTTCAGTACTTTGTAATGACACAAAGAACACCTTAAAGATGACACAAAGTGCTGAAACCATGGTGATTTAAATAAATATTTAAATGGTTTCCACACTTTGTAATGACACAAAGAACACTATGAAAATGACACAAAATGTTGAATCAAGGGATCAATCATTTTCAAGGTATTCTTTGTGTCATTACAAAGTGCTGAAACCATGGTCAGCCGTTGAGTGGTGAATTAAATAGTGTGGAAATTACCATTTGTGTTTTATCATGGGTTTAGTCAAACATTCAATATATATAATGAGCATACAGTGTACATTAAGATTATTACAGTTTTATATTTATTATAGTAAACTAATTATTAATAACCAACAAGAGCATTAATGTATCATAAATGCACGTATACACACTCACATGCATATAATTCTTGGATAAGTGTAAAATATGTACCTATTTATATTGAATATCATCATTAGTAGTCCAAGTTAAAATACTCAGTATTTATCAATTACAGAAAAGTATTATATTAGCGAGGAATATCTCCAACAGATTGCCGTAATGCCTGCCGTGTAACATAAGAGTACTATTTCACGATACCACAAAAAATCTAATTAAATATTGCATAATACATAATTTATCCATAAAAAAGTACTCATCAGCATAGTAAGTATTTGGGAAACAAAATGCCACCATTTTATATACCAAATTGGCATATGCATATCTTCACGTCTGTTTATAAGTACCTAAATAGGAACACATTTTATCTATGCATGCATCACTTTATTGCATCTGTGATTTGCAATGTTGATGACAACTGATACACATCACTCCATAATCGATTGGTATTATGCGACTTAAAAATTCTGAACTGGCAAGAAACATTATTCAAATGTGGTTTAAGACTTAATTGAAATGCAAAACATCAAATTCAAACGCCAAATGCGCTTCAGATCAAAATTCTGCGCTATCCAACTTCGCGTTTCAGTCCTCTTTCTTTTCATGACAAATATAAGTTCGGCAAAACTATATAATACAAATCCTTAAGTTACCAAGGTAAAGTTATCTTTTTGGTGACATATAAAGATTAGGTATCTTTCTCGGTTTCCACTCTGGGCAACTTCATCTTTACATCATCATCCGAACCAAATGGACGCATTTTTTTCTTTCGAGTCAAGTAAATATATCTCACATATTCAACGCACATCTCACTCACAGAGATACGTCGTTTCTCTCCGGTGCCCTATATATGGAGGAAAAATATTTATTCTAGTCATCATACCTGATGCAGGTTCCGGAAAAAATAGAATCCCAGGTTACTAAGAACATCTACACAAAAAAAATCAAAATTCAAACCTCCGACCCAATATCTAATATGAATCTACTCGCTTTAGACACATCATAAATTATTAAAATGATAAATTATATGCTACGTGAAATTGAAATACGTTTATTTGAACTAGATATTTTATGGTTAAACATTAAATGTTCTAAATTAACGTAAAAATTAAAGTCAGTAATCCCCAACCAAGTGGTGCAGTGGCCAATGACAGCTTCGGGAGAGAACAATGTAAAAAATAAAATCATTGCTATTTAATTGTGTGAAAGCACGATGAAAGTGAATGCCCGTGCGACGCGCGCGTTTTGCTGAATGAATGTAAATCTTAGCAATCGTTTATGTTGTCTGAAAATGTATTTTCTTCACAATCTTCACATGTGCCCAAAACCAAGGCGATGAGACAGGGTTGCAACTTTAACCCATATTATCCCGGAACACATTTTTACCTATTTGGTATCTGATTTTTTGGTATGCTGCTCTATTAGTACTACTTGCAATGGGAAAAATAGTTTAAAAAATCAGAACGTCGTACTTTTGCTGGGAGAGCCCGTGTCTTTAAACACACGATGGGATAAAGCCCAGATCAGACTTGCCGGCGATCAATGTGAGGGTAGAATGCAAAATAAAAAATACGTGAGTTCTCTACACACTTTTATTTCACAAACAACTAATAAGACATTTCGTTTCACACTTGTTATATGAGCCTATTTCTTTTTAAGCATCATAATTTGAAGCCATACATTTTCATGCTCAATAAAAACTTACACATGGCACATTAGAATGCATTTCTATATTTTACAATAGCATAGATTACAAAATTTTCCATTTATATTTCGAAAACTTTTTTGTGGAATATCACTAATTCGACTGATATTTTACATGGTACTCCTTGAAGCAACAATCAGGGTGCACGCCCACATTACACTTTTCACAAATGAACTTTGAGCTTTTACCGCAGTGACCACACCGCCGATGGGTCTTAGGTTTACTTATCCAGTGATTATAACCATCATACCTTCCATCTGTTATAGCTTGTCTCATTGTTCTTGGTGCTACTAATTTAGGCTGAGTATCATTTGACAGTAGCCTGATAACAACATCTCTCAAAAAATCAATTTGATTGCTTTTCCGATTGTTTATTCGGAAAATATGCCACAAATTAACAATGCTGCTGTTCAGACAAAATCTAAATAAAGGCCAGTACCACTTGTTTGACCTTATTTTCACACGATACACTGCACGCTGTTGATCAAATAAATCTATACCTCCCATGCCATGGTTATACATTTTCACAATTTGCGGCTGGCATAATTTCATATGTTTTTTATACTTTGAATTCCAACGGGTGCAGGAGCTAAGGCCGAATACAGTTTTTGAATCCATGTTTGTGGCAATAGTAACTTGTGCATTATCATGCCAGCGAATGAGTGAAATGGGACTGTTCTTATCAGTGATTGCGGAGAATGCACCACATTCCTCCTTGCTCACATCTACTACAGGGGCTCCTTCAATGCGGTCTTTTCTTATTGTTCCAATGCAGTTTATATTACTTTCTTTCAGTTTTTCTAGCAATGAAAGTGAGGTAAAGAAGTTGTCTACAAATAGCTTTGAACCAGGAGGAAGGAAATCTACACACATGGATTCTGTCACTTGGGCACCGAGAGAGATGCCTTTGGGTCTGTCTGTTTTTCCTGTGTAAACACTAAATTTAAGAAGGTATCCTTTTGAAGTCATAGCACACCATATTTTGTAACCAAAACGGATGGGCTTGCCGCTAATAAATTGCTTCATTGAATGACGCCCAAAGTATGGCTCCATACCCTCATCCAGAGAAAACTCACTACCGAAGCATTCTATAATCTATGTAAATTTTTTATTCATGTGATCTACTACAGGCCTAACTTTTCAAATCCTATCAGTGCTATCTATCTGGGTGTTATCATTAAAATGAAGGCATTTGTGATTCAAATCAAATTTATTACGGCTCATTGATCCAGCAACTAGAGAATGGAAAGTATCAAATACATACGTCTGAATGGAACACAACAGTAGCCAGAAAGTAATAACACGCCAAGGTATTTGTACAAATCGTCCACAGAAAATTCGGCATTTGATAAACCTTTCTGAACAGCATACTTGTTTGTTTCTATACATGGCATATTCACAATATTTTCGTCCCAAACCCTCTTGAACATTTCCAAAGGACTTTTATCTAATAACTCTGGTTTTGGCTGCATTCGAACAGGCTCTGAAGGTGGCATGTTATTTGCTTTCAGATTTAATTTTTTCCATGATCTATCTTTCTTACGGTAACTACCTGCCTCTAAATGGCTAAATTCTTTATGAGTGTTGGTGGCCGAGGAAACATTGATTGAACTCTTAGCTACTTTCCTTCTCTTGCTATGACAATTTTGCCCATTATTTTTATTAGGCATATCAAAATCAGATCCAACCTCATTATTGTTTCAGCTTATTGAGGAACAGTCATCAGAAAAAAGTGGTAAATCAATTTTACCGTTGTTAGTGTCAAGACGTACCTCACCTAATTGGGCTAGGACACCTTTGCCTAAATCCTTTATGCACTCAGGAGTCTCACATTCTTCAGGTGCCACATCTTCATCAGAGCAGTCACCATCTCTTGCTGGAAGAATAACCACATCTACAGTGTTTGATCCATCAATTTCTCGCCCTCGTTCATCATTGTCATCCAAGTTGTAGAGTTCAAATAAGATGTCTTCTGTGTTTAGTTCTGACCTAAAAGAGATCGGAAATTTTGATTCATAGTTCTAAACACAGCTTCAGATGGCGTAATAACACCTAAAAACTATTTAAATGAGGAAGTGAATAAATATTTGCATTTCTTACCGTTTTCTGTTGTTTGTCGACATTGCGAAGGTGTACTCAGGATTCACTGTGATGCACAACTAACAAATGGATGAGCTAAAATAATTTAAACTTAGGAAATTTGTTGGGCAACTACGAAGCACAGAACTTACGAACACTTGGTCTACAGCTGCCAAGCTTGCAAAACGCAATGGCAGGTACCCTTAAGTCGGTCCTTTATATACATCCTATGTCCTATGTATATAGTGTCTAGCCATGAGGAGCAAGAGTTACATTTTAGCGAGAATCTCAAACTAAAAACATGGATTATATTTTAGCTCTTCAACCTCATAATTATCTCAGGCATCGAGTAACAATGATTTTGAAATACATTGTGAGTAAGAATAACTAATCTGAGACGTTTATAGACAGCTCAACAATGTAAGGCAATACCATAAATGGTTTAAGGAAGAGTAGCGGTTTATCCCACCGTGTGTTTAAACACACACAAAGTTTGCGCTTTCATTGAAGTGTTTCAATTATCTTCACGGAAAATACTTTACTAACATCATGTTTCCTCAACATTCGAATGTATAAAAACAGGAAAAGTTTTATGTTCGCATCTAGTGTTCTCAAGAAGATGAAGGTTAAACAGTTTGCCTTTCAATTTACACATGCAGGAGTAATATTTTTTTTCGATGGTGGCTCCCCTGGGGATAGTTGTCTGTAATACAAGATGTAATGAGCCTTCAGAAGTTTCAAAGAATGAGTCAAAGTAATTAGAAAATGGTTGCCTCTGAAGAGTAGCTAGAAATTATTTTTTTAATTTCCGCGTACTCGGCGTGTGTTTAAACACACGCTGGTAAAATATGGGTTAAGGTAATAGGGAAAAGCCGGAGTGTAAATGAAATCCAGTCTCATGTGGATGAAAAATAATAAACAGATTCCGAATGCATGTAATTATGAAGGGAAAAGAAAAAATCCAAAATTATCATCGTAAATGTCACTACTTCCGCTGTTATAACCTTGAAGCCATATTTTGGCGAGGTCAAAAAACCAGTTTACCGGCACCATCTGTCCTCATCAATATACGAAACAAGCAGCTAAGTCCAAAGGAATTGAAAAAGACGACTGCTATTACTAAATACGTAACTTTTGATATTGTATAACTTGTAACCTTCGAAGCAAAATTAAACACCTAAAGCCATAAATTTGACTATTGAATATCTGTCCCACCATTTCCATTTGGTGTATCCTGAAAATTTCAGCTGTATTTGACTTTAAAGCTCACAATAACTTATCAAATCCAATGATGGTTTGCACCTCATAGTTGAAAAATCTGTAATAATTACTCATAAAAATACAAAAAAAGTGTTTCAGGTTTTATTCCGATATTATTTTGGGGTTAAATAAAAATTTTGTCACGCAATTTTAATTTTCAACATGTTTTAAATAAGGCCTTTTTACACGGGTCACATACTTGCACAATCTGACGTGTGTACGAAGGCGCTTTCAAAAATGCGTCGCGTAAAGCGGTGAATTGATAGAAGACATGCGAGAATGCGTGGACACGAGATGGCAAAATAGCCCCCGATTCTAATTTTGTTTATGCATTCGCGCGATTCCACGCCATTTCAGAAATTAATGCAGTTCTAACCTGCGCAATTCCGTGCCTCGTGTAAAACGGCCTTTAAGCATTTCTTTAATAATTTTGTATTAAATAATCCCGTTATTCCAACCGTCGTGAAAGACGCAAAGGCTTTAATCGAATCTACTAAAACAAGGAAGTACGTAACATTTTTTAACCTCAGTATCGTGTCCAGAGGCATCTTCATAAAACCACTTTACTTATGTCTCAGTCGTAAGATACTTCAAATCCGTCGTTCGAACGATGTATTCTTTATAAGTAGATATCTCTTTTTTAATCAATTTTAACTAGTTTAGGACGATTCGATATTAATATGCCACTTGGGAATGACCAACTGATATCGCCACTCCCGTTAATAGACTTAAAAGTGAGCTTCCCTGCTGTACCTTATGTAAATACCTTTATTAACATAAGTGGAAATGTTAAAGCAATAGATACTCTTAAACCAGGGTGAGAAACACCGTATAAGTAGTCATGTAGCCAAAGCATTGAACCAACAGCACTTGACGCTGAGACTCTTATCGCAACTTCAATATTGCCCTACAAAATGTTTTTAAATCAATCACGATGTGTAGCATGTGTAGCGGTATAGTGTCGAAGGGAATACGATTCCTCTATTATACGTAAGCATAGAGGGAAAGATATCACGGCTCACTCAAAATGCATGCAGCACTTGAGCACCAGGAGACTGCCATGGGTATTAGCACCACGTGTTTTGAGTGGCATTCGCTGGCAAGAGTTGGAACTTGTTCATATCTTCAACCCCTCAAGCACTTCCCCTAATTGCTACTCCGGCGAACCCTCGAGGGTTTCCCACTTCACTCCGAGCAGAGGCTCGTGTCACACAACTGGTCGATCAAACTGGCCAGTAATTGCTTTCTCGTAGGCATTCACCTTGAGATCACGAGTTTTTGACCGTGGCAAACAAAATATGTTTCCGAGAATTAAAGGGAGCGATTCAAGAACTCAGACGATTTATTATTTTATTTTCACTTACGCCGCCATCATCCGTACACCGTCCTTGAAATGCGAACTGTAGAGAAACGCTCAAATTGACTCTAGATCTAGATAGAGCTGCTGGAGGAAACACGGAACTGTCCACATGGCAGTCGATAGAGCCAATTTAACATGTGTCAAAATTAATTATAATAGGAAATTTAAATATTACCGATTGATTAAGACATAAATTGTGGATGCAAAGAGTATGTACTGATGTGGTGTGAAATAAGGAGCATAATAGGACGCCATATAATAATTCTATAAATAATTATATACATATTTACACACGAAATTTTGCTTCATATAATATTTTTTTTTCAGAAATAAATACAAAACTATATGGTCGTTCGTTGATGCTTTGGATAGAGTTTCTACTGATGTGGCATACTAAAGACTAGGAATAAAACCGAATTCACCTGTGGCCAATTCTTTGCAGATACTAATGCATATTTTGAGGCAAAGTGATAGTTATTATGTTTTCAGGCAGTGGTTTCATTGCTCTGTTTTCTTCAATTTCTCGCGAAAATGTCTTTTCATTTTAGCGTTACTGTTCACGGTTCAAATGCCAGGAGAATAGAGCTAAAAACATTCTTTCAATCTAGTTTCACCTTTTACCGAGTCCGTTTTTATTTTGAAGGATACGTATTACATCAAACTCCACAAAATAAAAGTTACGCCTCCTTCAGCTTCTTCGGTATTACCTAATTTAATTAGAGGCCAGGATTACTTCTTTCCGAGAGAATCCTTATTCTAAATATGAGAGAATTCGAATCCTCTCATGTATATTATTCAAATAAAGAGCCACTCACTCATAAAATACTCGCTTGATGCCTATCCCCATTTACCGTACATCGTTGAATCATTGACCAGGTGCGCTTTAAGGTGCATGTGTGCATTTAATGTGAAATAATGAATACCTACGGGTAACTCTAAAGAAATCACTGCGCCATTACATCTACAGATCTTTGTATTATGCGAAATAATGCTTATTATAAACCCCGGCACGCAGGAAAATAAAAATATTTTCAATTCAAAATGATTAAAACACATTCCTATTTAAACTTCAATGGTAGAAAATGTAATCCAGCAAATGTGAAAAGAAGTTCCGTTCCTGCTTACTGAAAGGCTCCAAAAAACCCTTGCATAAAAAAATACAGACTTCCTGGAAACATGTGAAATTATTTATATAATTGACATACAACGTGAATAGAAACGGCTATGTTGGGGCATAATTGCAACCAAAAATGGCCTTAATTCTGAAATGTTTTGTAATGGTAAAAAATATTAGTAAAATTCCTCATGCATAGCAAGGAAAAACAAGATACTTCGACTCAAACTGTATTTTTAAATAGTATTTTGCATCCTAAAATATTCCAATTTTATGATTAAAATTCAATTACTGGTAACAGTATTTAAAACATTTTCAATAATTAAATGAAATAACATGCATCAAGAAAAACAATGTACTATCTAAAAAAATATATATTTTGAAAATATCTCTTGGCCCTAATTTGGAGTCTTAATCGTATCTCATTCTCTTTTCCTTACGTATGACCATGCATTAGCTGATGTTGATAAAAAAATCAAGAAACTGATACAGAGGCAATACTTTAGTCAAAATTAGATCACTATTTTATGGAAATGCTAAATAGGCGGTTTGGTATACCTTCCATGTAGAAGCTTTAGATAACTTTCGTAAAACTTTCCAAAGTAACATTTTTTGTAACTAAACATTTTTTGTACCTACCATTATTTTCCACTGCTCATAATCAATTAACTTTTTAATTCGATGAAAAACGATGTAAAAGCGCTGTCAGCGATTATATAGTATACTAAATTCAGTTGAAACCTCCCTGATCTCATTATATTCACACGCATACGTCTCCAGAATGTACCCATTGAGACAAATGTGAAGCCACGGATAAACTTACAATTTAATAATTTAGCAAGGTGAAAAATGTATCATTAGCGATATGAAAAAGACTGTGCTGTTTAAAAGGCATGTGTTTACAATAAATAGGGTGCTTTTCTCATACGTGAATCCTTCCCAAGTTCTCCTTGTAAGTAATGCGCATGTTCATTAATGTTTTATGCTATATTTACTATGAAATAGATAAATGTATTGAGCTTTTAAAAAATAATCAGAATTTAAATAACGGTGAAGATGGTAGGCATCGCAATTTTTAGATTTAACCATAAAGATAAGATAGCCATGAGGAAGCACAGCAGTAATGACGCCACCAAAATATTTAACTTGAAGGTGTGATATGTGAGGATAGAGAGGGACAATTTCAATTGAGGGGGTGAGAAGCCAAGGTATACAAGTGATTTTTTTCTCAACAGAGTCAGGTAAAGTTAGTTAGAAAAAATACTCAAAAACTGGTTGCCAAGGGATGCGAGTGAGTCTCTGTTCTGTGCAGACATCGAGTGGAAAATCAAATGCACTACTAAACATCTAATTGATCTCGTTTGTTATCCATACCTAATGTCTGTACCTAACTGTGTATAGAAAAAAGAAATCAATTGTACCCCTTGGCTTCCTACTCACTCAATTGTCTTACAGGAGGTGTGCAGCATTAGTTTTCAAAAATATATATACTTACTGTTGAAATCCGCTCCGAACTCCGAAAGAACTCCGAAAGAACTCCGACGTATGCGAGAGCAATGGAAGAAATTGAGAGAGAAAGCTGCGCCGTATGAACTGCTTCTGATTTTCCGCCCGCGAGCTTTAAGTCGTAGAGGTCATGATTATTCATGAATCTCGCAGTAAAAATGCGCGGGAGAGCACGAAAAGGTGCGGCTGGAATGATGCAAATTGATGCAGGAACGAAATTGGTCCGTCTCTCGGGCGTGAATAATTAGCTGGATAATAGCGCGTAGGTATTTTTGCTTCAATCGGCAACGATATATCCCTTACCGCACCACAAGGAATAAGAGCCGGAAATTTTATTTTTACCTTTTGCTAAAATTTTAACTGCAGCGAGTATTCGAGCGTCATATGAAGGTGTGAAGCACTCCATCATCTACTTTCATATCTTCGACGAACAAGCGCTAATCTACGATTCTCTTCCCTCCTAAAAAAAACAACAGAACGAAGCCCTATTATACCGGGCCGAGTTTAATATCACCTCCTTCGGTTACTGCTGAAACCATAGCAGAGATACTCATAGTACCTTATAAGAAGCTATACATATAGAACTGCGCAACTGATGGAAACGCAAAAAATAGTCTTTCATGCATCAGAAATCACTAGATTAATATTTGATTAGCAATAAATACAGATGATATACATTAATTGTCCCAAATAAAATTTCCTTAGTCTATCAACTGTTATAATAATTCCACTTCTCTGTACACAATAAAATGAATTATCCTTATTACACTTCATACCTTCACAGAGACGAATGAAGAAAACGTTACTATACCATGCAGAGATTATGAAAACGTAATGAGTGACTAGGCTTCGTCAATCTTTTATTTCGTTCCAAATGTCAACTAAATACTTCTACGAGCTAATAATCCAGTGATGTTTTGGAATGTTTATCATGCACATAATGGATGACGGAAAATTAAGAAAAATGACCTTTCAGATTTTTTTAAACGATCAGATATCTGATATTTTCTCCTAAAAAATAAACACAAAATTTAATAAAACAGCTGATTCAAGTAATAACATATTATTTCCAAGTTTTTTCTTCACCATGGCTATTATCAATCCTGCATCACGCGATCATGATTCCAACCCAAGAATCCGTTATGGAAATTTGGGTGTCACACTCTTTAGGAATAAATAGGAGAGTCAGGAAATAAAAATAATGAAGTAAGTGGTGAGTCTGTGATTAAAACTTTTCACTCCAAACAAAATTGCAGGACCTTAGAATTTTTAGGCCACTTGGCTTTCTTCCTCCACAGTGGGTGTGTAGAGGAATTTTTTGGAAATTTTCTCCAATAGTTTAGAAAAGATTATGAAAAATACAATAGAACAGAGGGGCATGTACAGAATATTTTTCTTATAACTGACAAGAAAAAAAATAGCATACAAGGAATAGTGATGATCTTTCATGAGTTTCTCAGATAACAATTCATGATAAATCTCTCCTTCGAAATAACTTTTAACCGGAGAATAGCAATTCATTTGATCAATTTTACATTACCTAAAAGTCAGGGAGACGATAGTATAATCCAAAACAATTTATTCGCTTCTCATAATTTATGTTACGTAATTCAATAAAATATTTTTAGTTGACCTATATTTTCGCACACTTATTTGAAAAACAATGCTGCATAATCTCCTTTTATATCCCATAAACCAAATTTAAATCGACTTGATCAGGAAATTTGATAGAGCGTAATCGCTCGTTGAAATAATAAATTTTATTCATTCAATTTTGTTTAGCAAATAATGTTCCCTCAAAGTTGATACTCTGCGAAGTAGTGAAAGATCTTTGGATATAGTAGCAGCTATGCCTGGACTTCATGCCACATGAGCCCCACACGGGTCTATGGGCCTTCAAAAGTGTAAAAAATACGGAAATTTTGATTTCTACGTCAAAATTTGAAAGTAATCTCGTCAGTATTTTAAGGGGAATAGTGTGTTCTATGAAAATCATGGCATACACTCGCGGAGAGAGCATTATCACTAGTACGAAATAGTAATAAGAGCCACATTTTCTCAATAATACTATTTTCTCAGGATTATAAAACTGAATAAATATGCTTACTTAAAGGAATATTACGCTTTATATATTTATTAAAAACTATCTCTCATCATATTTATTGTTTAACCGTTTTTCACTCTTGCAATCCAATGCTAGAAAAGAGAACACCCCCAAGCCAAATTTCTCCTACTAAATGGCGTACATAGTAAATTCTTTTTTCTTAGCTGTCATCAAATTTGATTTATAATAACGACATGTGTATTACCCATGTCATTGTGTACATTAAGCAAAGTAATCGCAGAAATATCATAATCCCTTGGGTTTCCGGTTTTCCACGCGACATCGGAAATCCCGCTTCCGAAAAAGTAGCTTCAATCCTCGCTTGAATTATTCATCAGGGGAATATTTCAACAGTGGCCTTAAGAGAAGGTTAATGCGTGTATTTGAAGGCGGAACGAGCAATGGAGGGGGTTGTGGACTTGGGAAAAGGTAAAGTTCTCAAGGAGACAATGAAAGTAAGTGAGAAGAGTATATGAGTAAGTAGTAATTGTGGATATGGCATGGAGGAGAACTGAGATATATTTTGCAACCAAGGATTTTTTTTTTCAAAATGGCGTTTATTGAGGTACCACAAACATATGAGACGATTTTATGGGCTAAGAGCAATCCATATACTCTGGTTCACCATTTCGAAAGAGAAAGATGTATATGATTAAGTATATAAAAATTATTAAAAACTGCCCAAATTTTCCGACGTTAATGGATTAATTCTCCAAAATTCTAAGTTTGCACGTTATTAAAAGAAGATTTCGAATTGGACTACAGTAAATACGAACCAAAATGTAATTACAGACTCTCTTAATTAAAGTTTAGGTACATTTACTCCTCAAAAGAGGAAATATATTCGGTGACTGACTTCAATGCAAGCAATTCCTTGAAAACTGTAAATTATTTAGTTTTAAGTTTCCTGCATTTAGTTGGGTAATCTCTCGAACACGCTATTGGAGGCTATTTAATATGAACATTACCAACAATAATAGTCAAACCCTTCTTCAATTAGATAGAAATTTTTTTATTTTTAATCATTCTGCACTTTTGCAACTCACTAGCTTAACGTGGTCGGACAAAATGAAGACAATTTGTAGCCAATTGGTGTCATTTAAATAAGTAATATGAAGGAAGGTGTTGAATTAACTCTTAGATTTAGGCCAGGTAGAGTTACATCCTCAATTGTGGAATCGCTGAGAAAAACCAGAACGTGTTTAAACTGGACAAGTTACATACGAAAAAATTCATTTTATTCAGTTTATTCAATATAATTTTTGATTCGTATAAAACATCGTTTAAATTTGAGCTACTTAGTAAATTAATGTGGAAAAATATTAGATAGGAAGAAATTTTCCCCTCAATTCATTTGCAGAGGCAATGGAATGCATATATTTTCACCTCGCAATACTCGCCAAGAGCCGTAGCGGCCAAATTATTGGTATCTTTCATAACGGTTACGATGCTAAGACACACTCCGAATCACGGCCTTTAAAGTTGGCCCTGCGAGACGGGAGATTTGGTGGCGGCAGAGAAATTGGGAGAATGGAATTTATCCCATGAGTTGTGAGGAGAAGAGTAGACCGACGGAATAAAGGGATTAGGGCGATGTGAATGGCGAATTGCAACTTCGACGGCTTTCTAGTACACGTTTACGAGTCGCAGACGGTCCCTGTCTGGAATAGAGATCATAGTGCACTCGAGATGGGTCAAAGTACGAAATAAACCTAAGGAAAACGAACAAAATTTTGCATCCTGATTCAACGTGGATGATTAATTATCATCACTGTTTGATAAGAGCGAGAATATAGAATGGAATATTTAATCTGATTTAACCGATTTTCATTTCTTTATTCCAGGGCACATAAGATAAAGGAGAGGACATGAGTCAAACTAATACATCGAATCATTTGAAATCACATGTGAATCACCTTGAATGAAAATCACGCTTTTTTTATCAAAATGAATGAATATTCTTTCATTTTTATAATTATGGAAGAATACCGTAAACAAAATTAACGGAATTTAGAGCTGCAATGAACTCTATGAGTTTAAGGTCGTGCAGAGGTTTCGGGGACGGACTTAAAAATTTTAAGCCACGACCACCTTTCTCTTGCTTTGATGCAAAAAAGCTATGAAATAAATCCAAATTGTTACAACGATTTCGATAAAAATAACAACTGTCAAATTTACCTAATTACATTTTTTTTGTGTTTTTTTTTCTAAAAAATATGATAGGTAAATTTACATGCGCAAGAATTGGCATCTATTTTGATGAGTAATTATGAGCAAGAATTATCAAGAACAAACGATAGTGGAGTCAAAAGCATTTAAGGAATTTATACCAGAATGGTATTTAAAGGACTTTATGAACCACTTTAAACGTCGAAATTAGTAGACTGTTAAAATAAAAGTTTGTGGAACAGTACTGGGTTTTGTTTCACCACGAACATTTCATCGTTCCACCAAGTAACGCCCAAATCAGTTGATTCACTTTACAGTTAATTCATATCATCATACTACCTTCGAAGTTAGTATTCCTTATCATATATCAAATATCAGTTCTTTGGCAACTTAGGAGTTTTGAAAATAGCCTTCATGGAGAGGAATGTGAAACTAAAGTCATAAGCTAAGTTTTTTGGAAGTCTAGAAACGATGTGGTACTAAGGTTACAATGCTGAGTGAACTTCTCTACTAAAACTGATTCGAATGAAATGATATCTCCATCTAACAGATAAATGAGCATTTTTATATACATAAAATAGCTTCCGATCTCTTCTACATCCCTAGCACTCCTTTAGAACCGCGGCAGAAACCTGTGATCGTATATCCAAGTAAACCCACCAATCTCCTACACTATCCCAAATTACGATCTCCTTATACTACAGAATGAACGATGTTGTTATCAACCATCAAGCAGAACTGTTCTATGCCATCTAACCAGAACACATTACTATTACAATTTCACACGACCTAAAAACTTTATCTGCTGCCAGTTTTAACTTTACTGTCGAATATATATGCTCTCTTTTGCGATACCCAGGGCACTTCCAACCGTTTGTCATGGTGTTTTAGACCAAAATAAGCAATTTCTCAGAAATAATGGCGTTTATTTATAAGAAAAATACGTATAAGTATGCGAAAAAGAGCCTGCAATGATGTAAAATAGGATTAACCTCAAGATGAAAGAACTATTTATTGGGTATCTCACGAGATCAGCGTGCGAAAAAAGCGTAACAACTAGAAGTTAATTCTGATAAGAATCATATTTCCTCGTATAGATAAGTATGAACCCGGCATAACATTTAAAAAGTTGTTTTTGTTTGCCCGATATTTTTGTTCGCTCTAAATTTTCTTATCGTCAACAAGCATTTTGTTTTGGTGTGTCTTTAGTATGGTAAAACCGCGGCATTCAGTATTAAGCGCAAGAAAATGTTCCAAGCTCAATGGGCATGCAATGTCTATAATTTAAATGAGTGGTTCGAATACTGTAAAAATATGTGAATTTACGTGATTTTTGGTCATAAATGAAAAGCTTTGAACAGCCGTTGTACTAACAAATATCACTCGAAGAATTGGTTGAAGCTCCCAAGCTGACATTTTTGGATCTTAGCCAGGCTACTTGAGAAATTTTGTCCTGCATAACACCATAAACCCGAAATCTTGTCCCAATTCTCCAAATATGACGCCGCGACGTCATATTAAGAGAATCAGGACGCGTCGTTGTAAATTTTATGACTGAGAAATACACCCTCATTAACATGCTTTTCTCGTTTCTTCTCATTAAATTTTCTACCGTTTTACGTTACAAAAACATTTTAGGAGGAAAATTTTGTGAAACACCAGACTTCTTTGAAGAAGATTTCAATACCGCGGAAAAGAAATATTCTTACTTTGATTAATCGGTTTAAAGCATTATTTTAAGTTTATAGATGAAATTAAAAGATACATACAAATATTGAATTAAATGAAAGGATAAACATTTCTATCTGAAAAACGGTGAAAATAGAAACGTGCCAACTCAAGTTTAAATAATTACACTAAGCGAAATTGTACAAGAATACACTGAATTCTACGCTAAACTGTCTCTTCATTACTAAAATTTGCTATGATAGATTGAAGTCAAAGTTATTTCGACATCAGAATTTTGATACTCGGGAGAAATTATTTCCAATAATCTCTCTAATTCTCTCTAACTTCTCTTTGCTTTCCTAACGGAATTTTTGAGCTTCTGTGAACAGCATAGTGGCATTTATTTAAAAAAGTCTTAACCATCTTAATGCCATAGGCCAATATACTGGCTTTTGCTCCACGGGCGAAAAGTACCATGAGCTGATATATCGGCTCGAATGTAGACTGGATCTAAAATCATAATAAGTAAATACATTTTGTTTAACAATTCATCCAATGCATTAGAATAACTTAAACAACAAATAATTCCTTTAATTAATAGTAAAATAAAAAAAGATTACATTTGTATAACACAATAGTGTAATTAGATTCCATTAGTATAAGTACTGACATAGTAACTGAATATTGTGTTTTTTCATTAAATGCAATAAAATTCTTAAAACTACGTTGGCCTTTTTCGCTAGTACCACCAACATTTCGATGGCACTAAGAGGGTAAATAGATTTTGGCCTGGCCTAACTATTTTTTTTCTTTTCCCGGAAACTGAAGCTTCAATGCTCGTGTACTTTATCGTTAATCACGACGCCATGTTCAAGACATTCAGCAGCATGTCAGAGTAATTTTGCGAGGATTGCACGCATTAATCCTGCAAACATATCTTAATCCCCCAAGGTTTCCTCCAAGGAGCCCTACTTAGCAATCAAAATCCCTCCTTGAACTTCGAATTTGGACCTTCGCATCCTCCCCTCCCCCCGAATTCCCTTTTGAATAATTCATTAGGGGAATGTCACTCCAATGGGCTTAGGTGAAGATGGGTACATACCTAACGCAAAAACTACATAAATGCAAACTAACCGAGGGTGAAGGGGTGAACAGGGGTTGGGGGATGGAGGGCTTAAGTGGATGCGGATGCATATTGGGGGAATCCTCGCGCGGCGGAGGACTAGGGGTGGATGATGAAGGTAAGGGACGGAAGGGAGTCAACTGCTCCCTCTACCGTTCCTAAGGACCAACCCGGAAAACTGCGAAATGTAATCAGAGGTAGTCATAAGATTTCCACTTTACCATCACTCTTATTCTCACATTTCTCTAGCCTTTAGTACCATGTAATTCAGTGGCGTAACTAGGAATATGCTTTTGGGGGGGGGGGGGGGGGGGGGGGGGGCGATGGCCTGGAGTGGCGTCGGGGAATGGGTTAACGGCTAATTTCTGAAAAATGATATTCCTGTAAGTACATTTTACATCATTTTGGCACTAAATATTTAACTTTAAGCAGATGCAGTTATTACATGTCAAAACTAGGCAGTAAATTCCAATATTTTTTTAAATTTCTCTAGGGCTTTGGGGTGGGGGGATCTATCCACTCACCTATAATATCTATCCACCCACCTCCATAATTATGCCACTGGCGTAACTGTCTGTCATGGACTTCCTTGCGAAGCCAGGAAGAAAAGCAAAGAAACGCCAATGGTAATTTAAATCACTGTCCGCGTATTTCATAAAGGCAGTTATAGATCTTTATTGCTAAATGAGATGATGATGATATTATGGCTATCATAAATTTAGCTCCTTGGCAGGGTCGTCATGGCAAAAGTAGCAGTGCCAGAACGCATCCCTTCTTTTTCGTTATCCATATCCTTATCTTTTTTTAGAAGTGAAATATTACTCTGTGTGTTTTTTATTGCAAGTTATTACTTGCATTTTATAACAAAAATTTTTGCTTTGGTCACGAATGTATGCACTAGGAATTTTGTGGCAACAAAATTGATAGTACTGTTATTTGACTATTATGACTTTTGTTAACCAGCGGCAGAACGGCGTTCCGGCACCATGACAACACTGCCTCGGTTGATTAGATGAATCGATTTCTTTTTTCATGACCTCAATTAATATAATAATTAATGTAGTCTTGGAATATTGGTCAGTGAAATGAAGTGCAAAAATGTATGCCGATGTTTCCATATTTATGTATATATCTTTATGAGGGCTTACTTGTACTTTGTTTGTCAATCATTAAAATCGGTAAACAAAGCGCAAATAAGCTCTGATGAAGATATAAGAGAATATCGAAACGTCGGCAAGCATTTCTGCATTTCAGTTCCATGACCAATACTCCAGGATTAAATTAATTATTAGTTGAAATCTCTGATCATCATCACAGAATACAAGATAAAAATAACGTCTGATGAACATGAGATGTTAGTAAACGGTTATTTTTTCTTCTTTACTGAGCATTTCTAATCAAGAATGAATAGTCATAACTTTAAACGAAATTTGATCACCAAGAAAATGCATGCGATTTGTGACCTAAGCTACGCCGAGTACGACCACGCGTGTAGCATAGTATGGTATGCTGTAAACAAACAGTTCAAAGAAGAAAAAGTCCGAGTACATAAGCTTGAGTTATTTCTGTCCAAAGAGGTTGAATTGATCATGCTTGATACGAATTAATTAGTCTGTTAAATCGTCGCTAAGCTTCTTGGAACGATTTCTCTGGTGGGGGCTGTGTGCAATCAGATGTGAAACCCTGTGAACAATGGCAAGAAACAACATGCATTGACAGCGAATTCAATCCCCAACTTGGAAAATCAATGCTCATGGATAGGCCGTTTACGTAGCGGAAAAAAGGTTAGATAGGGAAGGTATCTCTCCAGTTTTTCGCTATCATACCATCCGTTAAAGATGGTATTCATGCCCACAATTGAAGAAGAATTTCTCACGCAGCTATCTCCCATAAGGTTTCACGTGGGAATAATTAGATATGAAAGAAAAAATAATAATATTACACTTGACCCAGAAAACCCCTACGGAATTATTTATTTTGCCGGCGAGTAAATACAAAGAATAATAGATAAACTTTCTTGGATAGTTAATGCTCATACTTATGAATTCACGAAACAATTCCTTATTCTTAAATGAAATACAGAGTGAGTATGATTATCACTATTGAATTAAAAGAAAAGAGCGACATATATTTTCTGCATGACAGTGAAAATATAAGTCCCCAAATTCAAGCGTGTATTAATAAAATAAGCGAAATTGTAAAAGATTTAAATTTAAGTAATTTACTTCAATTGAATGCATTTTTTATAATATCAAATAACATTCACCAACCACCGCTTTTTTTAAACGTGCTCACTACAAATTTGATAAAAGTGGCTCTTTCTAGAGCAGTATTACACCGGTTTACATGTTAACCTGTCTTTTAAGATACTTTCACCACCTTGGAGATCAGATTTCACAGTTGACAGACGGATATAGAGTTTGCACAAGTATCTCGGCAACACAGGGCACGCTATTCATAAACAGGCAGCGAAGTCTCTCTGCTCTCGGCTTCGTCCCTCGACCGTCCTTTTACGAAAACCTTATCCCAGCGTCTGCGTTTGAAGGGAAGGGATTGTGGACGCCATGGGAAACTGACTGAGGGAAATCTCCGCGCTCTTTCGCTACCCACATTTCCACATTGCTCGGCCCGTTTCAGATTTAAAGGGAGACAAGGCCAAGAAGACGTGGACAAAGAGAGAAAATGTGTAGAAGGATGCAAGGAAAGTGATAAAAATGAAGAGAGGGATCAGTATGTCAAGAGGCGCTCACATTTTCTCCCAGAAAAATTCCTTGCTAACGGTGGGTGAGCAGCGGGTTAAAGAATGGCTTCAGCGAGTCGAAAGTCATCCCATACTGAAGACGGTATCATGACATCTCTCCGCGAATCTGATTTACATTATTGTTACCACAAAATACATAAAAAAGTTCAATTGTATGCATTATTCATATATTAATAAAGATCATTCCCAATCCACTGATATTTATCTCACTACTACTCACTAACTATAAATTTGATAAACCTGGATTTTGGGAGGGCAGTATTTTAATTTTACAGAAATTCCTGATCCGTCCCTCAATATTTTATTTCACCAAATAAAACTGATGAAAATGTCGAAACTATTACGATAAAATGAAAAAAATGGAATATGGTATTTTTATTTCATAAAACATCTGCCCCAGCGAATATTACATATTTGAATTGTATTTACTCTAAAAATAATGCAATGTTTCAATGCCAGAACATATAGTATTTTCTTTTTATCAAACTGCATTACCCCATTACAGATCGCTGGTGTCCGGTTAAAGCCGTATTAAGTTTACTTATCGTCTGTATTACTTTCCCTTTACGCTGATTATTTCGGTCCCTCCCTCGTCTTCACTGTGCCACATTGAGGGTCTCTAACTGTAAATTTCAATACTTGTTTACAGAAAAATAACTGTTCAAACACAAGGTTTAAAAATACACGACAATATTATATCATTAACATAATGTTTAAGCAAATTCCTCTATCTATCTACTCCGAAAGTACATAATACGCTATATTTTCTGTGTTTTAACCATGAAATTGATCATGCTTGTAACATTATGCTGCATGTATTTGTATGGAAATCACCAATTTCAATATCGGAAAGACTTTAAAGAGCAAATTCGTCTCGTGGCATTAGATAAACATTAGGAAAAAGTCATATGGCTTAGTAATTCTAAGAAAATGTATTGTGCCAGGTAAAACTTAATAGATTTCACTCAGAATTTTAAGTTATTAAAATCGAATCCTTTGATATTCCACGCGAGAAATGGTTAGTTTTTATGTGGAAGAAAACAGTTTTCCGCTTAATTTCTTTCAAGCTTATTTTTTTAAGCATTATCAGGCGATGTGGCATGAGAAGGACCAGGTGGGTCCTTCCCTTTAATCAAATGGATTACATTTGCCTCTCTGGTCGAGCTTCCCGAAGCCCAACACAATATACGCTTTCCCGAGAATCAGCCGCAAGACGTATCCCACACACTTCATCATCTTGCGCCCGTTTAATACTAAATCCGTCCAGTCCGTGCCTCGCAAATGCTGTCCCGTGGCATACGAGAAAGCGCTCTCTCCTTTGCCGTCCGAAATAGCCACTGTCCGTGAAGGGAGATAGCAAGAGGGCTGACGCGAGGGGTTGAAGGCTGCTCACCCACCCAACGCCTGACCATCAAATTTCCGCTCCTCTTTATCAAACCCCTGGCCCAAACATCCCCACGCCCACCGTCGGATCGCAAACAGGTATGGCTCGATTACGCCCCTTCGGATCCAACCTTCTTTTTCTTTCAAGGGTCAGGGTTTTTCAGCGAGAGTAATTTACATTTGATTGGGAGAGAAGCCGAAGGGTACAAATGATATAGGTATTTTCTAAACGTATTTTCGCACAGGAATTGATGGAAGAAATACGTACAAAATTTGTGGGTGAGGGATACGAGTGAGTTTCTGTTCTGTGTTGACAACGAGTGAAAAATGAAATGCGCAACAAAATAACTAGTTGATGTCGTGTTTTTCTTTACCTAATTTCTGTGCCTGACTCTGTCTTGAAAAAAAATCACTTTTACCTCTTGGCTCCTCACCCCCTCAATTAACCTACAGAATATGAATTGGGGAACAAGGTTGAAACGAAATTGTAGATACAAAACGATTAGGAGAAAGGGTTGAGTTATGCCGTCACTCATTGCTAAACAAACGAGCAACAACAGATACCCCCAACCAAATCCTTTTCTATCTACATATTAACTTTAAGACAATTAAAGTTATATCACAATTAAAAATGAGTTTTCATTCAGTTATGGAGCGATGATGAATAAGTAAAGACAGAAAATGTGTTTAAACAAGTACTTTGAGGTAATAATCGGGCTCAATGGGCAATGCTTCACTTGATAAGTTTTAGCCGCTTAGGTAAAGTTTATACATGCATGAATGTGAATTTTTCGCCCAATTTGGGCATTGCGGATGACTCCCGTAAAGTTAACACCGTGACTTGTCCCGGCATACTTAAACTAATACCTAATGGTCTTGCGAGCCAATGCAAAGAAATGGTATAGGGAGAGCCAAAATATTCATGGAATACAAAGCAGGTAAAGATAAATAACGAGTTTTAGCTGCAAATTTCATGATGGTAGTGAAACATAAAATTTTTAATCAAATCATTCTCATGTGAATACGATGAAAATCGTATAGTGGTCCAGTGTTTTTATCAATGATCAACCAGTTAATAGTAAAATATCTTAATGTATTCTTCTGCTTTCGAGATTTTTCCTCTTTCCTTAAGATATTTGCGGTTCCTTAACATTCTTTCCTTCCCTCCATAGACCTTACTGAGAAAACTTTTAGAAAAGTTTCCGTACTCCTAAATTATGTGTGCCTTTACTTTCTTCACCCTGTGCAATACCTTCGCCAGCTTATTCTCCTTCAATCGAGACGTTCAGTTTCTGTTCAACTTACGTTACGTCCGAATTCGAACTACCTCCCTTCGTTTTTCTCTCCACCCTTTTTTTGCACTCCTAGCCAGAACCCAGAAGTTTCCGAAAGATCAGCCCTTTCCAAATTTAATCATTCAGGTAAAAGGAATTTTATTGAATTTCCGGTATAAACCTTCGGATACTGAGACTGATAATTTCATTCTCCCTGTATCCAGCGCCTTCTATGGCCCATTTTGTCTCTTGCTCTTCCTTAAATTCCACCACTCATTGTCAGCTATCCTTTTATGAGATAACTAATTATGTAACCATATAAAATAAAATCCAGATGAATAATTCTATCAGAAAGCATCGGATGCGTCCATTCTGAATAAAGGAACTCCTCAAAAAATAATTAACAATCCAGGTTTCCTAGAATTATTCTAGCCCTCTACTATGGATGTCATGGAGTAACAGGATGGCCACAAAATGGTGACCTTCCTGGCTTCATGTACCGACGTGCATCGGCATAGACACAATATTCATTTCCAGAGCAACCTGCCTAAGGGCCGTATTCTTAGTCGACCCTGTAGGGTCAACCGACACTGGATACGTCATCAGCCCCTACATAAACCGATCTCTTCCTACATACGCCAAATCAAGCCCTACATATGGCCGTTTTTGGAACTAAACGGGCATTACTTGATGTAGGGTACCCGAACCAGCCCTACACCCTACAAAACATGTTGGCCAAATTTCGTCTGCTGATCACTTCGATTAAAGAATCTACGTTACAATGGATATTAAGGGAGACAAGCTCACACAAGCCATCTTAAAATGTACAGTAACACAGCGGAAATGTAATAATACTACCTCTTTATAGCCACCAAGTTAAATAAATTATAAAATTGACTGAACTAATAAGAACAATATACCGATATACATCACCTTGTTTCTACGAATATATAATAATATTTTTCACGTTTGGCACTTGTACAGACCACTTTTGAAGTCATATAAAGACAATTAGGTTCTACTTTTGGTTCAATATGAGAGTATTTGTAGCGATAATTAAGGTACCGACACGACCTGGCGGACGACACGTATTGTTTATTTACCTTGAGCCGTTACCCTAACAATACGCCCGAAAATTATCGGACGTCTTTTCTTAGTTTCATAGTTCCCAATACGCCACCAGAGTGGAAAATTGGCGATGCGCCATCATCTACGTCATTTCAGAGAACTTGACCACGGAATTACCCCCACCACTTATGTAGGGTCGACTGAGAAACGCATCTAGGAGTCTTTCGTTATGTAGGGACGGATATGTAGGGTCGACTAAGAATACGGCCCTAAGACATAATGGTAAGGAAGTTAAGGATATATATATCCAAAAACCCTTCAATTATGCCATAGAAAATATCATTTTAAAGTAAAGCATGAACTAGAACAAGAAATATCAGACCGCTGGCGGAAAAAGTGTATAAGCAGATTTTAATGTTTGAGTTTATTTTTTTAACTTTACCTTGAATGAGTAAAGTCAACATTTTTGGGCGAGATATCGTAGAATAAATACCATAGTGAAAATATACACACATATACTTTATTCAGTGAGGATGTGATGCGATATCTTTTTAATTGAGTAAGATTTTCAGAAAAGAAAAATTTTAGCATAAGGTAGTTGATTTTTCTGGTATAAACTGCAATTTGTTGATTTCTTCGACAATTTACAAAACATGGATCCTTAATTGTTTGGTATGCGTTTTGAGATTGCACTCAGGAAAATGGCTAAAGTCTTAAAGCGATGGTCAAATTTTTGGCAGGGCATTACGCGTGAGTAGGGTTCTCAACAGGGAATTGGTAGTGGCATTGTCGATTCGTTCGATGGGGCGTTCCCTGGGGGGAATGGGGGATTGGAAGCATCACCACGTGGGGAGCGCTGGGAGATAGGGACACGGGTCAGCGTTGAAGCCCTTAGGGGCTCTTTTCATACGACTCCACGGAAGGTTCGTCACGTGACCGTTTCTCCCATCAAATTCCAACTCTCTCCAATTTCTTTCCCATCCACTCGCACAACACCTCCCCCGGTCAATTTCACTCCCTTCTTTCTCACCGCTCTTCATAGGGAATTAAAGCAGGTTAAAGAAAAATAAAGGGGGAAAATTTTGGAGCGTGAAAATAAAGGAATGTGGCCAGGAATAAGGATCGTACCTTGAGAAGGATTGCTTTCGAAAAGCGTTGTAGCAAGACCATCGTCATCATCATCATCTTCGTTAGTCAACAATTCTAAGATTAATAATAAAATGTTATTGTACTTTTCCACATGATTTAATTAATACGGCCGGTTTCGCCGCAGAGGTGACATCATCAGGTACAGAAACCGTTATAATAACAGCTATTTTGTTCTTGTTTATCTCCTACAAAATAACTGTTAATATAACGGCTTCTGTACCTGATGATGTCGCCTCTGCGACGAAACCGGTCGTATTAATTAAATCGTGTGGAAAAGTAAAATAACGTTTTATTATTAAGAATGGATTTTCACAAAGTAAAGCCAGAAACAATCGAGTTTAATTCTAAGATTGGTTTCACGCAGCTCTCCATTCCTCTGTTTTATTCGATAGACTTCTCTTGCCGTGACTTGGCGACGGGAGGCCGCCAACAATTATGCCCGGGGAGAGGACAGCAGTTGTTCTCCATATGAGCGAGGGTGGAGACCACGGTGGTCGTTACAGTGGCACATTTCACGTCAGGCATGATAACATTTACTTTAACGGCTGTAGTAGAGCGATGTGGAAAGCAAGGGGAAACCACCACATTATTATCCCGAGGAGTCACAGCTTCTCCATCTTAAATTAATCAGACATGATAGAATTCTCTCAGATTAAAAAATTCTGGAGGTAAACTAGTTCCCCATTCGGATTTCCGGGAGGGGACTACCCGAGAGGGTACATCGGTCAATTGTGATAAAGGTATGTAGCAAAATATATCAAATTAATTCAGCCATCAAATCATGTAGATACGTCGACCTGAAGACGCCGGTTGGAATACCGGAGAAACTGTCGTCGCAAAGAAAATGTACGCGGTGAAACCCAGAAGCTTGGAGACATAATTATATAAAAATAATAAAAAAATAATAATATATAATTAAATTGGTCTACTTAAATAATCCCGAAAGTTTAACATAAATATTTGAATTTTACACGAACGTTTCTTCTAGAATAAATCCCTGGTCAAGCGGGGGTAATGTGGCCCTTGAAAATGGTTGACTAGATGTGTATTGAAAAGAAAATCAAGTGCTTTCCCCAGCGCATCGGTAGATTAAATTGTTACAACCCTTCAACCAAATATTGGAATGCCAACTAAGTATTAGTCATCACAGTTCCTGAAAAAAAACATTCCAATATCATTGAGTACCATATTTAAATCCACCCACATAATCCGAACTCTGTGCACTTCCGTAAAAACAGCTCTTGTCCTCCCATCTCCGAAGAGACCAATTTCGTCAGAGCAATGCGCCCTATCTTACTCGGAGATGGTTCCACGCAGATGGAGAGGACGTCGATACAGTTTAATTACAGAGTTTGGCCATCACGTTGCCTCTTATTTCACACACGATAGCGGAACACAGGACCATACAGGCTATATTATCTTCACAGCGACTGCTATTTACAACACGCTCTCTGATTAAATTTATCGTTTCCTACGCGAAAACACGCGTTTTTGAACGCCGACTTTAAAAACATGAATTTGACAAAAGAACTATTTCATTATCTGTGACTTTTATAACAAACTCTAGCAGAGGTAGATACTTATACAATCGAGTGCGGGGAAAATATTTCACACTGAAACTCAATTTTATAGATTATAAATTTTGAATATTAGCCAATGCACTTCAGTAATATTCAGCGATCGAAAATAATAGTACACATTTTGGTATACCAAGTATACCTCATCATTACAATTCCTGGAGTAACATTTGAATAATATTGAGCACAGGATGACAAATACGAGTAACAATTTACTCTTCAATAACTCACGTCGCATCGGTAGAATAGGTTATATAATAGTACACATACGCTATTTTTTATGGTTTGTGGCATCGCTGATGTTTTTTACATTTCATTTTATCAAGCATGCAAGAGACAAGTACCGTTCGACCACCCAACTCCGTTTTCATCGAAGAACTATTTCCTGTCTACAATACTAGATGATGACACAAAAAATCTACTTATAGCTTTTACTTCGCTCAAACTTAGTTACGTTGGAAGTTTTTGAAGTCAGTACGAAGGGAAAGAAAACTGCTGCAGAAGGTTTTTGTACCTCGGGGACGTGGAGTGACAGGGGGCTAAAGGGACAATTGACGCCCATCAGCTCAAAAGAAAGCACCGCAATTTTCCAGCAAGCGACAAAACCTCAACCCATTCCTTTCTGGACCGAAAACATCGAATGCAGCAGAAATTGCAATGCAATCACTAACTTGCTCGTTTTGTTCAAAATCCCTGGGGACCACGCTGACGCTCGTCCATACCATCTCTGCAAAAGTTTTGTCTCCGTGGTGACGAAAGACTTTTTTCAGCCGAGGACGCAGTCAATCTCTACCGTAGATTCTATCCTCTCCCCCTCTACATCACAACTCAATTTTTCCATCACGACCACAATATTTAACACCCTTAGTACCAGGGTATTTAAGCGTAAAGGAGCGACGTACCTGGGTGGAATTGAAAATATGTGCCCATATGGAGGGACTGTATTTGGTCCAAACATGTTTTAAAAAATGAAAAAAAATCGGATGCTTTCCCGGCGTATGCTGGCAGTGGAGGCTATTCGAGTTCTCCACCGGGTAATCTCCTTCACGGCTGCCGACGTTTCGAGGTACAAGTCGTACTCCATCTTCAGGGCTGAGTGAAAATTATCATTACATTATATAACTTCACTTAATCAAGTATTACGATACGTTCATCCCTTATAAGCAAAGAAAAAAAAACTGAAAAAGTACTACCAAATACAGTGGTGTAGCCAAGGGGGAATAGGGGGCACGTGCACCCCCAAACCAATTAATTTTAGCATTTAAGTATAAACATATAAAACAAATTTTTTTCTACTCCACCAAAACGAAGAAGCAAAACTAATCATCACTATTTATAGAAATAAAACTTTTCACATCCCCCCCCTCCAACGCGGTCGTGCCTCTCCCCCCCTCACACAACTCATGTTCCAGAATAAATATATACACATAGTCCGGAACGCTGGGGAAAAATGACCAGAATTCTCGCGATTCACACGAAACGTGTTAAGAGGATGCGTTGATAAGGCTCTATCGGCCTTTGCTCCAACGACTTTTTCGTCTAAGACTGACGCATTGCATACTAGGATTTTCAATTTGCATAAGTTAAACCCTAGACCACACATCAAGTTTGAAATTATCACCCGAGTATTTTCTCAGTTTGAATTGAAGTACTTGAAATAAAGGAAAATGCTGAGAAAAGTTTTCTCCGTAAACGCTAAACATTTCAAAATGGCGGAGTAGTATTTAAACTAACAATTCGATGCGAACCAAACCAAAAAACGATCGGTTGAATGGGAGTGATGTGTCCTCCTTGAAAATCACCCTCACCTTGTATTTCCCGTCTATTTGACCCACAAACTTTCCGCTATTGAGTGAAAATGTTAAAATTGGGTTTACTGGATCAATGTTCTTGTATTATAGGGTACCGTTCAGCTGAAAGATGACAAAGATGTAAAACTTCCGGCCCAATTGTTGGAATTAAGAAGGAATACAAATAGTGACACGGAAATATAGGATGCGGGAACTATCTGATGCATGATCCTATACTTACATCGCGTATTCTTTCCGTGATGGCAATGGAGTTTTTTTTACCCGGTCTACAGATGTCCATGATGATAGACCAACGTAAAGTCGACTAAGAGTCCAACATCGAAACGCCGCAACATTGTAATACTTTTTAAGTATTGTTTCAGTAGCCATTAACCCGTAAACGCCTAGCGGTACCATATGGTACCAGCTGGTAGTGCAATATTAAACGAACCTTTTTTTGTTATTTATTGTAACTTGTTCGGGATTTTGAGAGTTTTAAACTGATAAGAATATAAATAATTACGTTTTTCAGAAAAGTTAACTTTTTAAAGTAAGATTTGACATTTTTCAGTAATTTTTGATGAAACTGAATATTTAATTTTGCGAAATATAGAAAATATTTATCGTTTTTGGCATTAAAATGTGTAATTCGAAATATTTATTTTAGATTTTTGGACCCCTTAAGGACCTAACGGTACCACACGGTGCCAGTCTATATCTTCAAGACAACATTTGTGCTAAAGCACCAGACTTTAATTGACTTTAACATTGAATATTACGAAAAAATTTGAATGAAATTTTTAATTCAGGCGTTAATAATCACTGTCTACATTTTTCGACCAAAACAAAGTAAATTGTAGCATGATTTCAGGTACGTGTACTTCACTTTTAATATAAGTAGAATTCCGTCAAAAGTCCTTTTTTGACGGAAATTTCAAAAAAATCTGATTTTACACCGTTGGCATAGTAACATGATGTATTAAAAAGTGAGAATAATGTATTGCACTTGAGGAAATTATGTTTCCAAAAAATAATGATTTCAGTATTAGCAATGGATAGGTAAAAAAAAGGATTTCCAGCTAAAAGTACAAATTCAAGTTTGAAAATGTTTTCCCAAGCCATGCGGGGATAAACAATTCATTTAGGCTATCTGTGTATATATTCATTTATTTTGTTCTCGGCCAATATTGAGGTAAAATAGCGACTTAGCAATTTTATTCGATACCAATAAAGCGGATTTTACTGAAGCGGATTGACTGGATTTTAGGTAGAGTAGCAATGATATTAGGTTCGATTTGTAAAATAGCAGCGATTATTTGTATATGTTTTACGTCCTCACTTTAACTGTTTTATTTCGTTTTAATTAGGCTAGCACTTTAATAATGTTCTCATTCTGCGGTCAATTATGAATTTTTAACGTATTTAATGGGAAAAATAAGTGACGCGGATGGTTTTATTGAATTGATGACAGTGTCAGAGTCGGCTCTTTGATCCGTGATCCCAAAGGTTTTAAGGTAGTAAGCCATTATTTTACTTTACATGATTTTTCATAATATATAGAATACGAAATGATGTAATTTCTATTGATGGCAAATATTACAACATATCATTCTTGTACCAAATCAGCAGTCAAAATGGTGTTTCGTTTATTAATACAATTTTATTTCATAAATTGAATGGTTACTTCATAATGAAAAATCAAATCTGAATCGAGTTTCAAATGAACAGCCACGCTAAAATTATAATGGCTATTGAAAGTCATAAAAGACTATTTTAATAATGTTTATTGTAAAATATGAATGCACGTGTATCAGTTTTCTTCGTATTTAAGTATAAATTTTATTTCTGGCTTTATTCTCTTTCCCTTTGGTTTGGAGGTCCGAATTTACAGAACGCTAACAAGCTAAAATATTTCACCCCCATTCATATGGAATACAGCGTTTCAGTTTTCGCGTGGGCTGGCTTATTAAGATACACATGAATATATAACTAATTCCATTTTTTTAACGCCTCCTTTATACATAGAGCACACCCATTTGATCGCCACGTGTAGAATATAAGCTCCATAGCAAATTCAAGGTTATTCCCGAAATAATTGGATTTATTTAAGATAAATAAAATATAACTGTTAATTTGGCTTTGAAAGTTTACGGTAAAAATGGTGATTAATTAATGCTGAAGGAACGAATAATAACATTAATGTATTGATTGACAACAGATAACGTTACAGAATAATAAAATTCTTTATACTAAACCAAATTGAAGGATATAAATCTTAATAAATGCAATGGTTTGGTATGTTACTTGATGGAACACCTCCATGACTATCAAGAAAGAATAAACATTTGCTAGTTTCACAATAGCTTTTTCATTCACGACCAATTTTGATAGAGTGATAAAAGATAATTGCGTTCGCGGTAAGTTGAATAATGTTTTCAAGCATTATCGCTATGAATTAGCAGAGTATTGAAGAATTTGTTTGGCAGACGCCATTTCTTGTAAATATACTTATACCATTATTAATATTTATTAATCTTTGGCCAGATAAAGAGTCCACATCATATTCTCGGGCATCTATGGTTTTAGGAAATATTCACTCGTAAACATTTCGAGGTTAACTTATGGAAACTGAATGACACAGAAAAATTTTAATGTGCAGTTTTAACGGATGGGAAAGGCTATTCAAACTTTCAACTACGGAAAATTTCGCCTTTTCCAGACGATGCGTGAATCATTCCCCTCGACCAGTCGTAATTTCTCAACTATCGCGGCAAATTACTCGCATAAAACTTTCATTTTCAGATTGAATATTTAATGCCATATACGGTTGACCTTCGTCCGCATATGCCTGTATCTCAAAATTTAATACATAATGTCTATATCAAATTCTCGTGCATCGATTCTTTAAGCAAATATTCACTCGTCAACATTTTAAAGGTAACTAAAGGGGAATGGATAGCCCTAAAAACGTTTGACGTACGGTTTTGATAAATGGAAAAGGCTATTCAAACATGTCTCTCCGAAGCATATCGTCTATTCCCTACGATGCTCAGATTACGAATTACCGGTCGTAATTTCAAAAAACTATCCCGGAAAATTGCTCGTATAAAACTCTTAATTAAACGTTAATACACTGTGTCTGCGACAGAATAAATTAGTGTATTTACTGGCAAAGTTTTATTCTTTCCCGGTAGTTAAATTGACTGGCGTTATCCCATTTGGCAAACAACGAACATACAAGGTAGCCAATGAACTCAGGAGGCAGAAGAGAAACTGCAGGAAATAATCAAGGGGTGTAATTGGGAAGAAAGATGGAGGAATCGTGGGGAGAGAATCGTGGCTAGCTGGGGAAATGGTAAATGAAAGGGTGGGACACTGAGACACGTGGGTAAGATAAAGCAAGGGGAGCGATGGGATTGGGAGATCGCAATAGGGACGGGGATGTGGAACGAGACTTAAATGGAAAGACAGTGGGATGGAAAGGGGAGGATGGTGGTTGCCATGGGTAACGCGGGGGAGAGAATGGTCCAGTGGATTATGGGAGAGGTTAAGCGAGGAGAAAGGGACGGAGGGTAAAGAATTGGGAGAACGTGGGTGGGCGCGAGTCGGATACGTGTGTCGATATAAAGGCTCCCTATTCTGTGCATCGGGGCTCTTTTCTACACCCCTGACCCGTGGTGAGTATTACGAATGCACATCTGCAAGCGTTGCGCTAGAAGGGCACGTGTTATTGGATATAATGGATGTCTCATCCTTCTACGTGAAGAGCACGGTCGAAAATCGCTAGCCTTATATAAGAATCACCGGTCAGGATGATACGGAAAAGGACACTACGTGCTCTAAATTTAGAGGACCGTCCTTTCCCTCTCGGAGCCTAGATATTTATTCGATCCACTAAGAGAGATCCCGCGAGTAAGATGCAATGCAGAAGGAAAACAATATCAAACAATAAAAGTATTTCTATACGAAGTTCTATCTCATGCAGCAAATATGACCAAGACAAGTTTTACACACTCTCAAAAGATATATTTGCCGAAATAACCATTGGGTGTAAATAGGGAGGGAATCTTACGAATGAAAATGTTACTTTTCTTTCGAAATAATTGAAAATATATATTTTTAGTCTAGTTTATTAATTGATTAACCGTCGCTTGCGTTTTTGCGTTTAAAGGAAAAGGTTTAATGATGATATCTGGATTTATTTTCACAATAACTAAAGAAAAAATTAATATTCAAAATATAATTGTCATATTTGCAAAACGATTCATCTTCTCTTTGCCATTGCACCAGCTGATCCTTAAACATACAATCAGGCTCTTCATAGCTTAAATTCACTCCTTGAACTTCAGTTTACGACAAGCGAGTGTGAAATTTTAGCCTTTCCTGAAATTAAGTACATGGCATGCGTGATTTTGTCTGGAAGAAATAATTACATACGAAATATAAGAAAGAATTCTAATTTAGCGGCAATTTTCCAACAAATACTTTAATAATAGTTCATAACCAATTTCAATACATTTTGTACAATACATATAAGGTGTACCTGAAGATAATGTAGATTGAAAAGCACTGCATATTAAAAGTTACTTTGCACACATTCACTTGTACCAAGGATAAATTTCGCCATTTAGCAGAGATTCGAACCCCGAATTCCCGGTTGCTGGTTAGGAGTGTGAACTAGTTACACCACCAAGTCCAGGATGGGTTTTATCAAGGTGTGGACATCACAAGTCCCAGAGGTTCAAATTCCTGGTAAGACAAATACTTTCCATGGCGACATTCATCCTTGTTGTAGTCCAAAATGAATTGAAACCGGTGGTGAAATAATATGAAAGTAACCGTGGAAAATTGCCAAAAATAACTTTCATTTCCCCAATATGTTATATTTGCACCAGAACGTAACCTTGAAAATATATCGCTACAAAAAAATATGAGTACCTCAGCCAAGAGAAATATTCTGGCCGTAATCTAATGCATAGCAAAATGATGCATGAAGATTAGATCCCTAGGAAAAATGGAATTATTTCTCTTGGAAATTTATTCTTCCATTGGAAGACGAACCGTCCCCATCCCCGACCCATTTTATCCACGTGTAAACTCGCGCATGAAATTTTCGGCTCGCACGAGGCAGGCCTTTTTTTTGTGCGACTCTTTCTCCTTCGGGGAGCAATTTTTTTTCCGTCCACAGGAATCCCTTCCGTATCAACGACTATGATTCCGAAACGGATTCATCCAGGTGACGTCAATCCCTGTGATCCGCTAACTTTTCCTTTTCCGCAGCCACGCGGAGAAGAAGTTCTGAAGAGTCAAGTCTCTTGTTATCCATTGTGCCACATTTAAATACGAACTTTACAATATCAAAATAACCTAATGTAAAAAAGAGGAACCTGGAATATAATAAAAATATGGAAATAAGTAATTGAAATTTTCTACAAGTTTCTGGAAGATGATGTAGTAACATTGAAACCTAGGTCGTAATAAACTTTATAATAATGGAAAATGTCAAGAATTTATTTGGATATGGAAAAATTCCACTCCATCATGCTTTTATTAATGCAAAATTTATGTATCGTTTTCTTAAGCTTATTTCCAGAT
Organism: Ischnura elegans; assembly: GCF_921293095.1. Classification (NCBI taxonomy): domain Eukaryota; kingdom Metazoa; phylum Arthropoda; class Insecta; order Odonata; family Coenagrionidae; genus Ischnura; species Ischnura elegans. The sequence goes on from NC_060249.1 coordinate 94,259,611, forward strand.
CTGGACCCAGAATATTCCGATTAAGTAAAATATTTCGGTCGGATAGAATGGCCTTTTCACTAACGTGATGTAAAAATTATTTTATTTGAACAGACGAATAAGATTAGCAAAACCCTATGCATTCCAGTACCCAAGACCAGATTTTAAGGTTGATGATCTAAGGTCAATGAGTAACTTGATATAGGAATACAAAGCCTAGCATTAAATTCTCCCTTGGGTTTTGTTACCGAATGGAAAATTTGAATAACTTAATTTTAAAGGAGATAAAAGTAAAATACAATAATGCTACAACTAAGACCATCTCATTAAGTGAGAGAACGGTGGAATTGTAACGATGAAGGTTTTCAGCGTAAGAAATGCCGGTAAAATGCGTTAGGAAAAAGAGCTAAAAATAGTCAGGCTTCACCACTGGTATGAAATATGGGTGGCCAACGATACATTTTTTTAAATCAATACATTGAGGGAATGACTAAATGTTTGATTTAACCTTCCAATGGAAAAAAATCAATTTTAAAAGAAGCATAATTAATTCTTACAATGAATCTAGTCAAAATATAAAAAATAGCTTGAATTCTGTACACAGGATGAAAATTAATTAAATTTGAAAAACTTTATTTGCCATTCATTGAACTCATTTCCTCCTCCTAATTATTAGCCATAGAAACGATATGCTATACCACTCGAATCTTCCGAATATTAATTCTGACCCAAAATTCCGGAATTATACCAATAAGCACAAGTAGCAAAAGCTAAAGATGGTTGGGTATTTAACGAGTATCGTATTAAACAAGTGCAACTCTAAATTACGTATTAATAACCTTCTCAAGAAAATAATTTCATTCATTCATTTCATTCTGCAGAGGGAATGCGAAATGGAAAAACGTCTTTTTCTTAAACTGGAATAGCTAAGAAAATATTATTTATAATCGATAAATATTAATTTTGGCCTATTGCTGTTTTTGAAGGAGCGCCAAATGTAGACAGAACCCCAGAAGAGAAAATGTAGAGAAAACAACTATTTTCCATCTGTTATCCCTTCCATACGGTCAGTTAAACATTAAATACAGGGAAAGATACGGCTGCTGCAGCGATGGATGCTTATGTATAAGTCATCACAAAGTAGCTAGGATCTGCAAAATTGGTGATGCAGATGTTACTGTTTTTAAGGATGGAGGTATGAGTTTCACTACCGTAAGTGAGTCCAAGAGGGAATGATGGCTTTCATTATGCAATTAACATCTTCTAAAACTTTTCCTCTAAGTATTCCTTCAGTAATGGTTTCGTTATAAAAAGTAGTTTCTCAAAAAAAAACGAATATTTAGATAAATAGCCCGTAATCACTTCGTCAGTACACCGATACGAGTGAAGCTCGATGAGGAGTCGTATACGAATAGGATTAAAAAAAATATTTATACCATTATTTTGGATATTTCCATCTCGAATCTTAAGGATAGCGTAAAATTCAGAGTAAGTTTCAGTATAAAATCGTGGAAAGTAAAACACCGAACAGACACGTGTTGCTAATGATAACCGTGCCTTTCCTCGTAGGAACCATGCAACTAAAGTGAGACTTCAGCAGGCTTTGATCTGAGAATTTTTAAGCTTTACTCGACAGGATTTGACACAATTTTCTAGCGTTTACTCGGCTTTAAAATTTTTAATTTGAGTTTAATTGAATTCTTCATCAGAATTTAACGGTTAATTAGACGGAACTCTTTTTAAGCCACAGAACGGTCACACTACGCTTCTTGAATCAAATATTTCCCGTCACATCCGTGATATTTCCCAACCGTACCTTGATCTCCGTATTGCGAGGCGCACGTTCTAACTACAAGCGAGAACGCGGGCCCGTTCGAGGGCACCCACTCACTGAATAAAACGCGGGAGAGCTCCGCTGAGCCGCGATGACCGGCCGAACAAGAGGCCGCTTGCTTTCCATGCAGCTGAACTCGACGAGGAAGTAGACCCCGCGATCACTGAGAGGGAAAGCGTATGGTTTGTAGTGTCTAATGAGGCGTGTGTCGGAACAGAGATGGGAGGTAGCATACTTTCAGGAGCGGAATGATGGAGATCTGGCCAAGGGAAGAGAGGAAACTCAGTTGCCCGGAAGATTTTGCCCATCGATAAACTTCCACACTGTTATTCTCTTCAGTAACGCACCTCTTGTTTGAGTTATGGCGCTGTGTCCAAATTTTATTGGAGGAGGAGAAATATATATATGTTTATCAAGGTTGTGGATATATTCTCATCGATATAATCGTATTTCTCCTTAGAATTACATAGTTGTATAAGCACGTGAACAAGAGGTATATATTTCGTGTTCTATCACAAATTGTTTTGTATTTTCTTGAATAGCTTGCACTGAAATCATATTCCAGCGGCCACCTAACGGGTTGAAGAATAGTTGCCGTTAAAGGAAGTGACAACTGATAAGCCTTGGTGGTATGCAATTCCACTCAGCGAGAATGTGCTTAGAGAAAAGCTTTTAGATATTATCCAATTATCTTTTGACGTTGTACAGTGCGCTATTAAAAAAAGTTGCATTTGATTACTTATTTTTAATTTTTATTATTTCTTTTTAAATAACCAGGGTGCGGTCATCCACCGCCACTCACTTATATCCGCAGTTGGGTCGAAGGCCGTTGGATATCTCTGATATCGGTGTTAAAAAAGATGGTTAAAGAGGCATTCTCGTATGGATGTCTTTATTACCTACTGTGTAGCCTCTAAATATTACATAAACTAAGATGCAATTTTAATCAGTAGTTTTTTTATCAAAATACAGTATATTATGAAAGACTATTTTAACATACATAGGATAAAATCACGTAATAATTTCAATCAGTGGCGTAAATATGGGGGATATATCCCCCCCATATGAGAGGATATATCCCCCCCAAAGCCCCAAAGAAATAAAAAAAATATTTAAATATCTTGTAAGGATTTGATGTATAATAACTGCATCGGCTTAAAGTTAAATTTTAAGTACCAAAATAATGAAAAATTCATTTTCATGCATGTTATTTTTTTTAATTTTCCTGAACTCCCCGTTTCCTGGGGGGATAGTCCCCACCAACCACCCTAGTCCCCCCCCAAAGAGCCCCTTCATCCCCCCCAAAGTATATTCCTAGTTACACCACTGATTTCAATGAATGGAGGAAGCCAAGGCATTATTCATTGGCATAAACTAAAACCATTTCTTTATCAGATTGCAAAGGGGAAGAAAATCCTCAACAAGGCAGGGTCTTGAAAATTTACAACTTGGTGTCGAGTGACATGGAATGGGACTCTTTTTACCACTCCACTCTTATCAAGAATGTCAGGAATTTCTGCAATTTAATGGAAGATATTCACCCCATACCACTGTCGTCACGTTTATCGAGGAACGCAATGAGTACGATATCAGTACGAAGGGAGCAAACTGTATCCTATCCCTTGTCAATGAAGTTGAGGGAGATAAATGATGGATAGCCCGATGGCTGGGAGAGGGATGGCGGATGACAAAAAAACACATCGAACGACAAGAGAGCACGTGGTACGCCGATGTGGTAAAGGGCAGACGGAGCTGGCCGATGCAATTTGATCCGGATGCTTACGGACTGATGCATGGGACATAACCCATAGACCCAAGGTCCATACACATCCACTCTAAGCCTATGACAACCACTGATGGATTCTCATCGTCCCTTCCGCCCGCAAGGGTTTCAAGCACAACACGTGTTCCCGCATCGCGACATTATCCATCAGCAATTGACCCATCCAAGGTCCTCCTAATCCACCTAAATACGCCTAACTGAGAATTTTGCTCTCGACTATGGTTAAAAGCACTATTTCAAGCATACGAAATAGTCTCGAAGTCATAGAGACTCATTTTTAATGAAATTCCTTGCATATAATCGTTAAAATGGCTAAAATCATGAATAAAATTTGAAGATGACCCATGAAATACTAACACGGCCAATTATGCCACAGTATGATCATTGTAAAATACCTTCCAATATCTAATGAACCAGTTTTACCAGGTTACCTATAGTTGATACATTCATTATCATTGAATCAAAACGTCATACGTTATGGTTAGACATTTAAAAAAATGCATTTTTGTGTTTTCAAATGAAAAACGTTTATTACTAGGATACCATTTCTTGGCCATTGAATGTAATATTATGGAAAATTGATCATAGATTACCAAGAGGTGATTAAAACAGATATACCGCGAACGAGAATTGGATAAATAGGCAATATTTTCGCGTATGATATTATTTAATGTATTCCTCGCACGGCCAAAAACTAAATGCATCTTCAAAAACTTCTTTTTTCCGCATCAATGGAAAAGGTGAAAAATATACTCCGTCCTAAAGCCTCCTAATAAAATATCCTAATCCGTTTCCTGTTTAGAGGCCCTTATAAGGAGATGATATTACTCCAAATTTGGTAAGATACAGTCTTTATATCTTTTTCATTATAGATCTTTAGGTTGTAGGTTATTTTCGAGAAATTATGTCGTATATTTTCAAAAATTCTGGAAATATGACATAAGCATTTAATAAGTCAAAACAGTTTTATCTTTCCCCTAATCAGCCTATTTCCTCAATTCATTTTTTCTCAACCTACACGTATGTGAAATATTTCAATATTTATTGCCTGCGATAACGCATATAAGGTCAGGAGGCAAGGTTCCTTTTCCTGGGCTACCTTAAACATTGAGGAAGCGCTTTAACGCAGCTTTCTGGTTAATATGCTCCGGAAGATGCATCGAAATATACTTGCACCAAAATTTTTGTGCGATCGTACCTCCTTACAATTCAAATGCATATTTAGAGACATATGGGGAGTAGCGTTCGGATTTTTATATTACGATGGCAGAGCAAGACCACCTTACCCAGTCTAACTTGCCTCAGGGTTCACACCGTGGAGATGGTTAGTTTTTCGAAATATCTCTCCCGTGCTTCGCCTGAAACTTTGGCAGGAGCTGCACGTCCACATTTCCAGAGCTCAAGAGAAAGTTTTCCAAGGGCAGCGGCGTGTGTTTGAGTTGTAACAACTGCATTTGGTATCGTTAATGAAGGAGAAGGCACGTCTATGCTTCGCGGATAAGTATCACACTGCAGAAACAAATTCAACTACAACTCTATTAACGCACATAAATGGCACGGTTCCTTTAAATGTAACTTTCATTGGGATGAGTGTTTTTTGTGACAAATAGAGAGTTGAACTCAGCTCAACCTGATTCACGCTTTATGCCTGGGCCAATAGGGTAGTTTCCTTCATCAAAGAAAATGAAAGGAATTGATTGCGATTCGTTACCCCCAATTAACGTATTCATAATATACAAATTATTTGATTTTAGAAATACCGGTTTAGACGAACGGCAATGGCCAATTTTATCCTCATTTGAAAAAGGCTAGATTGGCGCCCATGCGATACCACTCCACGTGACGTCACAGGGACCTAGTTTCTATACGAGTAGATATGAGTTTTACATCGTCTGAGATTACCAATGCATGCATGAGGCACAGAGCTCAGGGAAACATGTCTTAATTATCACCTATTAAAACTGGCTAAGGTCGGAAAGTTTTCTTCGTTTGATAAGGTATTAATAATCATTATTTAAGCCAAGCGCTACCAGCTGGCAGGGTACTCTGCTACCTGCTAGCATCCTGAGTCGTATCAGCGCTCAGAGCCTCGCCCCAAGGTCACCTCACTTGCGGCAGCGGGAACCAGAACGACGTCACACGGGAGTTTTCCCGGCATTCATACTTACCCGTCGCGTTTTCGCGCGCTTGAAAATTTTCATTTAATCGCGAAAAATAGATATCGTCATTTAAAAATCTAAAAGCGTGAAATACGTAATCCAGGAATAATAATAATCGATTTAGGCAATAAAAAATTATAGGAAACCACCCTATTTCCCTTTTCAGGAAACATTATTTTAAACCTTCAATATTGTACAAGTTTACTTGCAAATGCCTAATAAAATACAGTAGAAGATCGATAATCCGGAATGCGTGGGACCAGACCCTTTCCGGATTAAAGATATTTCCGGTAAATAGATCTGTTCCCTGGATGCAGGCAACACTGCAATACGGAAAATATTTTTTTCCGGAACGTGCATTGGCATCAACAGAAATGATGTATTGCTGAGTAAGGGATCAAGAAAAACTCAATAAAATTCATGATGAAAGGCGTGAGAATCTTGGATATTTATTGAATATATATTATGGTGAGAATCTTGGATATCTATTTGCCATCTGTGATTAAAAAAAGGTTCAAAACATTTGAAAATATTCTTCGTCCGTAAATCGCAGAGGTACTCTTGATAAGGCCAACTGTAAATGAAATAAATATGGCAAATAATATTTTTACAATCCGACTGGAATATCAACATTTTGCCTCTCCGTATTTTTCAACATGCAGCTATCGCAAATTCCATGTCGTTTTCACGACTACTAGCATACATTTATCGGTAATTATCAAATCCTCCGATCGGAGGTAATCCCACTTCGAGTACGTTACCGTAAATAACAATCGAATTTGAATGTTAATTCTTCAATTTAATATTAATAGTCGCAGCTAATCTTTTAAGGGCGGAAAACGCGAGTATTTTGGAAAATCTACTTGGCATTAACTTCATAAACAACGCGTTCCCTAGCGGCATGAATCCCGAAAAATTGAAAAAATTGCTTACCATTACGTCCATTGGATATTTATTTGCCATGGGTGGAGTGGCACGCAGTATCTGTGTCAGCAACATCCGCGCACTTGGTTGTTGGTGCGTTCTTCATGAGGTCGGTAAGTTTGACCTGTTTCCAGCGGCTGCGTCTCTCTTGTATTAAATTGTTTTTCAACCTATGCATGTGTAATACCTCCATATCGTTGGAAGAAGAGGGCCTCTGCTCCAAGTACTTTATGAGTTTTTCTGCATAAGTGATTGCGTCCGACGTAGTAATTTTCTCCTCATCAGAGCTGCAGTCACTGTCGGTCACGTCTTCATCAACTGTCGAACCCGTGACTGCATCCATTATCTCTCCATCGGTCAAGCTTTGGTACACTGGGGCATTATTGTCGCAGGCATTCCATTCTTTTAGATCTTCATCACTTATGTCGGCATCCAGCTCTTTCACAAAATTTATAAAATGAGAAACGGGATAATTCGACGGACCCTGGAAGCCATCAAATTCTGGTATGTCGTCAGTTTCCTCACAGCGGTTTTGAAAATCCGGCAGCAAATTACTCCAACATCTTTTCAAAACCTGGGGAGTAACCTTATCCCACGCTTCGGCAATACACCATACTGCATTTTTAAGGGTAAATTCCTTCTTAAATTCTTCATAGGAGAAAGCAGTGTCACGGTTGATGATATTTTTCATAACTTCACTTCGATAGTGACACTTAAGGCTATTTATTATCCCCTGATCAAGTGGCTGGATTAGAGCAGTACAGTTCGGCGGCAAAAAAGACACTGTAACATTCTCCTCATAGGGAGAGTCTTAGGGCCTCGCGGCGGGGGTCGCCCGCCCAACGACCAACTCGAGAATGCAATGCATGGTGGCCTTTCATTTTTCTCTTGGATTTAATTATCGCAATCTCAGGTTCAACCGCGGGTCATTAGGAAGGGTTAAATATGTTTTGAGAACATCTACTTGTGAAAAGGGATTGCCATATCCAATATTAAAACTACTAAAGGGCTCCCGCGATTGAAGCAACTGGTAATTTCGCTCGTAGATTTTCAAAAAAGGCAAATTTCTGATCGGAAAATAGTGCTTTCACCAGGGAATATTCCAGCTGAAAAAATGTGTTTTAAGCAATACGTTGATTCTCACTGCTGCAAAATGAGCGCATGCAGATTAAAGACGTCGATAGAATTCCTCTTCCTGACGGTCGGAGCTCATTGAGTGAAAAAGAAGGCAATCGTAAGAAAATAAGCAGTTATCATTCATGTTCCTTACAGTTTTATTTTAACTGCAAATCTCCTCGGATTAATTTGAAGTAATTTTGGGCGTGCGGCGCGCACAATGTAAACTTCAATCCACTTTCATCCCTCTACTGAAGTCCGGAAAGTTCGAGGAATATACATGGTACGTTGATTCCGTGAAATCTTTTGCGCGAAATCACTACATCTAGGGATCCCGGATCACAAAATGAAATATTTTACAGAAAATAACGGCAAATTAGTTGACTATATCTCTTGGGATTAGCGAGAAGACAGCCAGGCTCTGAGACGGCGATTTAACCACTTAGATAGCCATATTTTCGGCGATGCAACTTAAAAAATAGAAATTTTGAAAAACTCCGGGAAAACCTTCCGTTGTTTAGATCATTCCGTTAAATAGATTTCCGGATTATCGATCTTCTACTGTATATTAAAAACTTTTATCATTGGAAACTATTTTACTTTTTACAGTTAAAATATAACTTCCTAAAATACCACTTACAGGAGTAAGAAATCAATTAGTTCTCACAAATTTAGCGGGTTTCATTGCAGTAAAATATGTTGAAATATGTCTATAAAAAGTTCTACTAATTCCGGTGCGTTGAGGAGATAACCGCGTATCATGACGTACAGTTGGTGCGTTGTAGCGTAAGGACATGAAATAAATTTCACTTTCTTCGTATTTTGATGAGAACGAACTTGAAATGGCCAATATAGCTGTGTGCCCACCATGCTCCTATGAATTTGTGGATCTGCGAAGGAGCCATGATCCAAAATATGATCCCTAATCCCCCAGAATATCAAGCTTAGCTCCAAGAATTCCAAATACGGACACGGAAAAAACCCTTCCATGGAGCGAACCGAGAGGCTGGAGGAGACTGCCCCGGACAATGGAGTTTAAGAGAGAACCGAACCCGTTTCCTGTATACCCTATCCCGTCGGATAGTCGAATTTTCGCCCCCCAACGTTCTAACAGAAAACCCGTTTCCCTTTTAGCGCTTTAAAGGCACCACTTTGCTTCGCCTGGCTAGCGAACGCATTCCTTCCTACGCATGCGGTGGATTCCAGGGCGACCGACAATGCGTTCTCGCTATGCGTGAGTGAACCGATATGCTTCCCTTCCTTTTCTCGCAGACTCTTTCCAAGGGTTCTCTCTCTCTCTAACATCCCTCCTTTCACCGACCTCAATCCCATCTCTCACGACTTCCCAAGCTCACAGACCACGAAGTGGCCACGCAGAGTTCCTTAAGTAGTAGTTGGACTGGAGAACTCCTCGGTCGGTTTGCCGAAAAGGATCAACCCTAGTGCTTCATTTTCCATTCCACACCACGCACTAGTGGTTTACAATTTTCTATCGAGAACGATGCACCATCTTTTGAGTATTCGATGTGCAGAGTTCAAGTTTCACCATTATACTTCAAAGACGTACGAAACGATTAAGCCCGGTCATTCATTTCTTTATTCCCCAACGCGTACAGGTGAACAACTTACAATCGTTGCTTTTGTACCGTCTTTTAAGTACTCGATGTACAGAGTTATAGTTTAAACGTTGCAATTTAAAGACGCATGAGGGGGTAGGAAGCCAAGTGGTACCAGAGTCCGCTAGATTGCTCTCTCAACACTACTCTCACTTCGTAGTTATTATATGACAATATAGAGGACTCTTAGTGGAACAAGTGATATTTTTTTCTAAACAAAGTTAGGAAGAGAAATTAGGTAAAGAAAATGAACGAGATCATCTAGATATTTAGTACTGCATTGGATTTTCCGCTCGATGCCAGCACAGAACAGAGGCTCACTAATATCCAGTGGTCTTTAAGTTTTTGTATATTCATTTTATCAATTTGTGTGCCTAACTCTGTTTAGAAAGAAAATCCCTTGTACCCACAATGGGACCATGATAGGAATCCCGGTCATTCATTTTCCATTCCTTAACACGCACAAGTGGTTTGAAATTTTATATCGAGAACGATTTACCATCTTTTAAGTAGGCACTCGATGTGCAGAGTTCTAATTTTACTATTGCCATTCAAATGTGCATGAATACACCATTCCTGGTCATTCCTTTTCCATTCCCCAACACGCATGGGTTCACAATATTCGGTCGTTGCTCACGCATCATCAACAAAGTAGGAGATGCGCATGGTCAAAATATTCCTATTGCACTTCAAGGACGCATCAGCCCTACGTTAGCATAAGATGGTCGTACTGAATTTAATCTTATGGTATTCATCGCTTTCCACAATGCAAAATTTTTACTTCTTGTTTTTCAATTCAGGTTTTGTAGTGACAGTAAAAAGTAAATAATAAAATATTTCTCTTTTCAAGGGTGAGACAATTAAGAGCAATGATAACTTATGCATTACTTTGGAACCTTCCATTATTGCTGCACAAATGATATCCCATTTATGAATCGAATTTAGAACTAAGGGGCTACGTTTGTTTATGTACCCAAATAATTACTGAATAATGTTTAATATTCACTGTATTTGATACTTTTATTGTCATTGCCTTCGATGAAATTGACATTGTGCCCCTACAATCACAATCTAATCACCCATTCTATTGAAACTAACGGGTAAAATTTTGTCAGTGGTGGCAAAAAATGGGTGATTTCAATATGATGATGATTTTATAACCCCATCTCGAAGCGTCAAATTTAGTCTTCCCTTTTTTTTACTTCGACAGCGTAGAAGAGCATGGGGGATATATGGGCAGAAAAGAAAGGGAGATATAGCTCTTCAGAAATGCCTTCCACGTGACGTGCTCAGGATTTTGAGTGGTTCTTTCGTGAAGGTGCTTTCGAGGGTTACACTAATCAACAGCTGCTCCATAATTATGCGCCCTGAAATTGATCGCCCGTCACTCTTACTCCGTGAAGCCATTGAGACAGCAAGGTCAGCGAATTTCAAGTCCCGTGCTGTGCTCCCCACCCATCCCTGCTCCACACCTCCTCCTCACACCCTTTTTTTTTGTCTCAGCGTCACGTAAAATTAGCTCATGGTCTCCCCATTCCACTGCGACATTACTTTCCTCACATTTCCGCTTCGATTCGTCCAGTTACTTAGCACGTGGCAACTTATTCCCACCAAGTGGCTGCTCCCCATGGGTGCTCTCTCCTTTTGGAATAGATGCTGAATACTGAAGTTTTATTCATGACACCAGTTGTCAATACGTCTCATTGCTGAAGTTAATGAATTAACCAATAGGGTAGTTTCCTTCATCAAAGAAACCGAAAGGCATTGATTGCGATTTGTTACCCACCATTACTGTATTCATAATATACAAATTATTTCGTTTTAGTAATACCGATTTAGACGAATGGCCATGGTCCATTTTTATCCTCATTTGAAAAGAGCCAGATTGGCGCCCATGCGATGCCACTCCACGTGACGCCACAGAGACCTAGTTTCTATAGGAGAAGATAGGAGTTATACATCGTCTGAGATTACCAATGCATGCATGAGGCGCAGAGCTCAGGGAAACATGTCTTAATAATCACCTATTAAAACTGGCTAAGGTCGGAAAGTTTTCTTCGTTTGATAAGGTATTAATAAACCTTTTTTAAGCCAAGCGCTACCAGCCAGCAAGGTACTCAGCTACCCTCTAGCATCCTGCGTCCTATCAGCACTCAGAGCCTCGATCAAGGTCACCTCACAAGACAGGAGGGGGAACCAGAAATACGTCACACGGAGAGATTTCCTTGCCCGTCGCGTTTTCGCGCGCTTGAAAGTTTTCACTTTTCATTTAATCGCGAAAAATAGATATCGCCATTTAAAAATCTAAAAGAGTGAAATACGTACTCCAGGAGCAATAATCTTCCGATATAGGCAATAAAAAAATAATAGGAAACCACCCTATTGCTAATTTAAATTAAAAGAAATAAGCAAAAGGGTTTCCAAGGGTCAAGAGTTGTTGATTAGTAACAGGAAAACTTCAATCAGTTGAAGAGACAGCAACGACGTGCATAATTTGAGATTAATTAGATCATTATTTACATTAATACTGTGTCTAATTAAGCAAAATAAGAATTAATTCCAATACTCATGGATGGAATTAAGCCCTCATTGAACGGATTAAACTTTTATTTTCCATTGAAGGAGAAAATCTTTACTGAAAATAAAAGTAAAAGAAGGAGAAAGCACGTATTAAAAAAAATGCAAAATATTGAAATCATTAACACTTCCCTCAATCCGAGTGATGAATACAAATTCAAAAGGTCGAAAGTGGGACGTATTGCCTTTGATGACATGTGAAAAGTGCAAGAATGCATGGTAATCTGGTTTTAATGTAACGTGAAATAAAAATAATTTCAAGATTCCACCAATGAAACATACAAAAAGACTAAGAAAGATAAGAAAAAGGGTGTAAAATACGTGGGAATTGGGCAGCACTACTACTTTCAGTAGAACCTGTGGAGCATCCTCGGAATAGCCAAAAGAAATTAAAAATCTACGAACTGTGCCGTATGAATATCAAACTGTAAGATTTAATTTTCAAATTTCAAATCAATAGCCACTTGAGAAACATATCTTCTTTAAGTTATGAATAAAACCACAATACAGTTTATAGAAAATTATCATACTGTTTTTATCATTCCGATAGCGATATTCATCTCTGAGCAGACCTCTAGAATTTCGTAAGCCGTGAACAACATGAGAGGAAGCGATACTGATATATAATAAATGATGGTTTAATTTAAATTATTCCATACTTAACATTTTAAATAATTAATTAAGAATAAACTATTAAAAGTTTTTTCAAAGGGTGTCATGCCCGGCTTTCGGATTGCCGTAATCAATTGTCAAAACCCCTTTCGCATCGTGGAAAATTTTTAATCTCCCACTTATAAATATATTAAGTTTTCACAGATTAATGATTTTTATTATTAAACAAGAACCTTCACTTACATTTAAACACAGAGAGAAAAATACTAATATGGTAAATAATAGCATACGAATTAAATTGTCATTTTGAAATAGGGATCTAAAACTCGTATTGTATAAAAAGTATGCTTTAAAAAAAACTCGCAGCTTAATTTGCTCCACTGATGTATTCGTGAGAAATATTTTTGGCAATCAGCAGCCAGATTTCTGGAAATTAATTAATTAAAGAATTTTATCACTTCCCAATACATAAACCAACGGCAGTCTTGGATCAAAATGCTACATTGGCATGATGAAATGTGTTTCAAGCGGATTCTGAGGGAGTTAGTCGGGGTTTATGCAGCTAAAGAGAAAGAGAGTCCTGTATAAGTAAGATGAAGAGGAAGGAAGAAAGAAGTTTCTGCGAGTCGAAAGGCAAGGGAATAATTGAAAAGAAAGTCTGGAAGTGCGAGACTGAGGGCTTCTTTGTGGAAGAAGAAAGAGAGAGAGAGAGTTCGATTCAAAGGAGGTTATAAAACTGGGATTTCAAAGGATAAAGCAAGCTAAAGGATTTTCTTAAGTCTGAACGAGAGGATTAGTATCTTACAACGGATATTGCTATGCGGGGCAGAAGGGAAAAATCACGGTTTTGAGCGGAAGAGAAGTGGACAAAATAATAAGGAACGATCGGAGTGAGTGCAGAGGAATGTATGGTGAGATATTTGGAGGAAGCGATCAACAGCTATGGCCATGTGCGCTTCAAATGGAGGCATCTGAATTTACGATCTTCCTTATTTAAAATTTCAAAATTGTTATTTGAATGAAAAAATATTAGTATTTGTAATTGAGGAAAATTCCCTTATTATCATTTTTGGTGAAGGCGAGTTGAGGGAATCTATAAATGGTGGTTAAAGTACTTTTTAGCTTTGAATGAATTTTAAATAGTCTCTTTTTACTGGATATTCTAAAGAGGTAAAACATTCATCGCCATGAATAATTGGTCCATTATGAAGGCTAGGGAAGGAAAAGTTGGGAGAAACTCAATGTCAGCATTAGCCTTCTTTCCCTTGAAGAAAGGCGCCAAGGGGACCACAGCTTTACGACCTATACGACGGACGGAGTGTTTCAGTCGAAGTTTCCTCGACACAGCACTTAAGCGAGGATAGCGCCGTTTCTGAAAAATTTCTGGATTTGAGCTCTGGTCCACGGAGGAGGAACTTGGAGAGGAGGACTTTTAATCATTTTGAAAAGAAAAGAAAGGAGAATAATAACTGCTACAGAAAAGAAATTATTCATGTCCATACACATATGTTATCCTATCGACTTGCATCCTTGGGATGAAACCCTTTAACTATCGTTTCTCTCGATAAAAGGGTGGAGGACCTTCATTAAATGGATGGAAAGCCGCTTTCTTGTTCTTAACACTTCAGCTGCGGGAGCGTACCTCTGTTCCGGTAAGTAAATTTATGAGTAAAATAGTAAAATAATTTTAGATTCGCAACCTAAATATAGTTTAATGCACCTAACGTACAGATATGAAGCTGTTTTTCCAAACTTTTTAAATCAATATTACATTTAACTGAATGATTTTCGTGCTGGGCGGTGACTTATAATATACCGATGTATTTGAATCCGATATTTTTTTAAATATAGGGTATCGCCTAACCGTTGATTATGACGATAAAACATATTAAAGAATCGTTATTTATTTCCCGGTTGCGTAAAGTTTACTCATTATATTCAATGTGCTATTGAGAAATTTGCTTTCAAAGTGCAAGTTTACCAGATTGCATTTCCCCTTCGTACCACACCTATTCAGCCCTTGTGAAAATAAATGACCCATAAGTTGAGAAACGTTGCCACAAATGTAATTGAAGTTTTGGCTCTTCTTGTTTGATGCTTGATTTAAGATTTGAATGCAGAAAAATACTTGAAAAATAAACCAAGGATTGAAAAAAAAAATTGGTTTTCAATATCGAGACGAAGCTTCGTGGCCTCATTACAGAAGTGTTGAACTTACCTCTTCAGGCAAATAAGCTTCTTCTCGTATCGAACTTATGTAAATTTTTAAAACACTAAGTGCCTTCACATCGGACTAGAGAAATTTTACCTTCGATTACCGTTCACTGTAAATCCATAGCAAAAATTAGCATTTGATTTTAAATTCGACAAAATAGGATTTTATGCTACTATATTCCTTTAAATTCATTAGTGTTTTACATTGTATACAAATTGATGTAAGGAAAGATTCTATAATAGGATCATGACGGATTAAAACGATTTTCCATTTATAAGACGCAATTTTCGAGCTTAAATTCCATTTTGATAATGCGATATCGCAGAATTACATCACTGACGCCAGTGAGGATCTTCCTTTTTATTTTTATTTTTCAGCAGAGCAGCGTCGAGGTGAGTAACTGATTTCTATTTTACTTTATCTCTGAGGGCAGATTAAAAAAAACTCTTCATCAGTTTTATCCAGTAAAAATGAATTTTCTGTTTGATTTAATGAATAATTTGTAAATTGTTTGTACTATTTTTGCCGCATGAAGATTCATAAGCACCAGACAACAAAACGTCAAGTTGTAATCAATTATCAAAGGTTTGAAAAATTTAAAGCAACAAAGTTGCAATATTATGAGTACCTGAAGAATAGAGCGCGAAAATGATGAAAAAATCTTTCCTATAGTCCTACTGATTATCAGTGAGAGAAATAAAAGATTGGGGATTGGGCCTCGGTATGGCAATACCCTTGGCAAATGAGTGCCGGGCGTGAGAAATTTTTCAAGTTAAATATAAGATGTCATTGGATTCCGATAAAGTAGCCAATCTTTTTAGTATATATTTTTTTATTCCCACACCACCGTAAACAGCACATTTTGGTCTTCTATATCGAAGATTTTTACAAAGTTAATAATTATACGTGCAGGAACAACTATGCCTTGGATAAGAGCAACCTACCCAGACGGGACTCGAACCTGCGACCTCTTTTATGGTAGGCGAATACTTTACCCCGCTGCTAATTACGCAAGACTTCTTTTCCTACACGCGCGCAAACTTACTAACATAAATTCACATCACACGAGACCTTTTTTTCCCGCTGCAACATAGGAGCGTCTTCTGTCTCCGTGGTGATTTTTTCTTCCACCAACTGCTGCAGCATCACTTTCTGGTTTTCCGAGACGGATTTCCCGAGGCGACGTCAATCTAAGTGTTCCTCAAACTCGTCCACTTCCTTCTCAATGTCAAGATGAGTTACTAAAGAGTCGTGCCTTCCGAATTCTTCCGCTGACCATCTTTTGAGTCGAGCCATTGTGTTACACACGCGAACACTTTTCCACTGACACATAGACTTTTGAGAGAGAAACATTCGCCACCTTTTTTTCTGCTCAATCCTCAAATTCCTTCATGCAAACAGACAGATCTAGGGCAATGCATTTGGCGAAGGCTTTCGAAGGTAAATAATATCTGAACTATAAAGCTTGTTTGTTTTGAGATGACTAAGTATATACAATTTAATATGATTTTCTGCAGCTTTCACTTATTCTTAGAATGATATCGTTATAGCTATACCATTTCTATAATCATTTATAATTTATTGCTGTAAAAAATTTAAGGGGATGTATTAGCATAGACGATTATAAAAGAGCTAATGCGAGGATCATTATCTGTAGATGTAACGAAAGGGCCAGTGAAGAGTCTGATCTGGCGTTTTATGCTGCGGAAATATGTACAGAGAGAAGAGGGAGAAAAGATTGAAAAGGAATAGAGAAAATGAAGCGAACGGTTTAAAAGCGGACTGACAAAGTACCGCGCATGGTAAGTGATGCAAGGAAATATGTATCTAGGTGAGAATTGGAGGAGATAAAAAGTTTTAATGAAATGAGTTTTGAGTAGGGCGAGGATGTTAAAATCTGTGTCAGAACTAAGAATGCTAAGCGAGGAAG
This sequence comes from Ischnura elegans, assembly GCF_921293095.1. Taxonomy (NCBI): domain Eukaryota; kingdom Metazoa; phylum Arthropoda; class Insecta; order Odonata; family Coenagrionidae; genus Ischnura; species Ischnura elegans. Next base: position 94,276,356 of record NC_060249.1, read on the forward strand.
GGAAAGAAAGTGAATAGAGTTCAGTAATAAAATAAAAGTTAATTCTACGACACTACGCCATAACCTACAACACCTTTCTAATCAATGATGGTTAAAAATTTTCTGCTCCTATCTGCCCACTACCAGCCGTCGATCAATCAAATTTGCCCTTATGATGCGATGTACAAATCCTTGTACCAGCGTTTACATTCCATAAAAACTTTAGCATGGCAACTGAATGGGTAACTCAAACAAAGATTCTGCCAGCCCAATTAGTTATCATGTGATTACGAATGATTTCGAGAATTTCAGGCAAAGGGTATATACTGAGGAGGCCCGTGTCTTTCGCGTAAAATCTTTTAATAATTCCCCACTCAGGGCGCTTTTTCATCGATTAAAAAAGCACTTAGCGCGGCGAAGAGGACAGAGATTCATTTTAAATCTCCATATTAAAAAATATGGTATTTGAAACGGCTAAAAATAGCATTCAGATGTTATGAATTTGATGAATAATTTCATCATGAATATTAATTTCGGTCAATAGCCATAATTATAGGTTATTTCTCCGTGAAATTGGGATCGCTCAGTCGTCAGCGACGCGAGTGAGGACTTTTGTAAACACATTTAAGTGCGCGGCGGGATATGACTCATTTTGTGATCCACTGGAGACTTCTCTACTGCAATATTCGCGGTTGTAGGCTTGGCCTGGATATCCAATACTCACCAGCATTCTCCAACGTCATCGTCATCGCTGGTCAACAATCCTAACATTGGATTGACGCAGCTATCTACGGAAATCTCCGATCAGATAATGTTTTCGCACCCACGCATTTTTTATTTTCCACATCCTTCTTTACCTGATCCATGAATTTTATTCGAAATTTTTCATTTTTCCGTTGTTACCATCTACTTGGCCATCGACGATTGTCTTCAGCATGCCATCATGTCTCATGATATGACCTATAATTTTGTTCCATCTTCTTGTCAAGGTTTTCATGAGACTTCTCTCTCCTACTATTCTTAGGACTTCCTCATAACTTACTCAGTCGATCCATTTGATCCTAACCATTTTTAGCACCGCATTTCGAAATCCTTATCCACTGCTGTAATTGTCCATTACTCACTTTCATAGAGAAGGATACTTCAAGCGTATGTTCCGTTAACTGTTTTCTTGATTCTATGTTTGAACTTTCCACTATAGTTATATCATTCTTCAGGTGGAATGCTCTCTTCGCCTGGGCTATTCTGCTGATGATTTCTTTCTTGCTTCTTTCATCGCAAGTTATTCCGATTCCCAAATAACAGAGTAGTTCACCTCTTCCCTATTAAACTGAGATTGATAGTTGCCCTCCATGTAAGTTATCCCTTCGTGCCTCATTAAACCTCCGCCAGTTAAAGTATGAGTAATGAGTTTATATTTGATACAATAAGCGAATAATAACCAGCAGGCATGAACTTCCAATGCAACAGAGTCTCACCCGTAGAGGTTCGGCCTTTATCCATACAGCCCAAAATTTCCCCTATACATATGAGGTAAATGTGGAAACTTTGAGGTCATCTGTGACCTACCGCTTCGCCATCTCTATACTCATGGTAGCTGGCTCGTAATATGATAATAACCTTTACGACAATTTTTCAGAACAAGCACGAATGAGGTCATGAGCTGATGAGATAACAATAAGCAGCTGGGACAAGGCAGATTAACAATATCACCTATCGATTAAATACCCATGAGTATACACGACATACGGCATCTACAACTTGACTTTACACTTTCCCGGCGAACAACATGTAAAAACTCTTCTCGGGATACCGCGCGGGTAAGATTATATGAGAGCGCCGACGTTTCGGGTACCGACTCGCTACCCATTTTCACGGCTACTGACAGAAAATAAAATTAAAATTTTAATTTTCTGTCAGTAGCCGTGAGAATGGGTAGCGAGTCGCTCTCATATAATCTTACCCGCGTGGTATCCCGAGAAGAGTTTTTACATCTACAACTTGCTTTACAGCAATGCAAGCGGCTATGGATATGCAATAAAATTCAGTCCTTCTTGGTCTATTTTGTTCCCCAGATCTTGACACGTATTCTCACACGCTGCCATCGGGCTGTTCAAAATTGCCAGTGGACAGATGATATTACCCTCACGGTCATCATTTGACCATCGAAACTGCATACGGGTTCGGCTCAAGGGGATTAAAGAGATAATGCGCTATAGTAGTTGCCGCAGCAACACATCTCCCTATGCGTATCCTTTGAAGTACCGAACTACTCAAATTGGAGCTCCACGGTGAGAGCTCTCACTAAACTATAGCCTTACTAATAGGTCATAGAATTTTTATTCTTCTATGCGTTGTTCTCCATTGTATGTGGTGAATATTTTTTTTCGCATTTTTGTATCTTGTAAATTAAGCCATATAACAAAAAGATTTCATCTGCAACAGCAATATGACCATCGCAAATTACAAGCTCTTAGAAGGGTTTTGAAAAAATGCCAATAACAGGAATAAAACCATCGGAATCTGCAATATCACGCTGGAGCTTTTGCGTTGGACATAACACTGTAGGCTGCCACAGAAAAAAAAATATACAAACACTAATTACAACATCGCTTTTGTAACCAATCAAAGAACAATTGATCGATGGTTATCTTCATCGTTTCGTAGTAGCGACATGGCGACATAATTGGGGTTTTAACCCCCTAGTCAATGCTAATATATACATTAACATGTGGACCCTGCCGCTCATAGAATCTGCAAAACTTGCGATTTTTTATACACTCCAGAAGTTTCCTGATTGCAATTACCACAAGTAATTAACAAAAATATTAAATGCGATGGTGGTTGGCGTAACATGGTGAAACTCCTTCATGATGCACAAAGGTTAAGAAAAGACTTCGCAGTTTCACAAAATAAAATATATTTGCGACCGGTTTCGATACAGCGTATCATCATCTGGCAATTACAAGTATCAGTACATAGAATTTATACCCTTGAAGGCGTTAGAGGGGCGGTAGAGTGGAGGTGGAGAAAGGGGGGAACTTCGGAGTACCCATTATTGGATGCAATTAGTTTGATTGTGTTTAGCTCCTTCATCCTGTTGTAATTCGAAATGGAAACAATCATAGTCTGTGAAGCATACAATGTACTGCTGATAGTTTGTGAGAGAAGTTTTATTAATATTAAAGTTAAAAGAGTATTTTCTCATCAATTTTCATTAAAAACTAATTTATAAATATAAATTAAATGCATTGATCACGTACTGCATATTCAATTAATTCTCTGACAGGGATGTAATTACGTTACGAAGCTCAAGAAAATTAAAATTCTTAGCTTTTGCTCGTGCCCTGTACCCTCCAACCTCGATCCAACATCGCCCCCTCTAACAACACTGGTTTGATCCTGGTATCAACCCTCTCCTGTTACAGTACATCGGCTGACAGCCTCCGTACCCTGTACTCCCCCGCCTTCTCAAAGCCAATGCTTGCTCGTTGCAGAGGGCACGGAGCTGGACAACAATTAATTTGGCCACTCGTAAAATTCCGACCCTCGTCGCACATGAATAATTGCGCCGTACGGAGGACTCATGGGAGCGCTACATACTCTGCATTTCAACTCAGATGGGGAGCGTAGAATCCGTCAAGGGATTTGGGAGGAATAATCAACCAAAAACTTCTCTCATGTCGCAGGATTACAATGCATGCTACTTATGCATGCGTTCAACTTCGGCAGGATGAGGAAACTTGAACTGCTTTAACAAACGATAGGGTAATGGCAGTGAAGGCTGTCGATGCTTCCGTTCCATCAGGGAACTACTGGTAGAGGAGAGGTGGATGGAGTCGGTCAGAATGCAGAAATAAGAATCAAGTTTAAATTTATGTGTTGAAGAAATGTAATGTAACAAAAGAAAAAATGTAACAAAATTAACACCGAAAACCTAAAAGGAAAAAACCCAATGACATTTGTGGTTAAAATCTTTACCAATACCACCTTTGGAAATAAAAGTAGCATTAGTAAAAGCTTTTATTTACAAACCGCATAATTTAATACCACCTATCGAAAGAAGAAATATTGAAAAACCCAATTTTTCCCACGGGGCTAGAGGGCTTCATAGCTTCAAAGGTTGTGTACACTATCGCTCAGGGCCCCGCACTTCAGGAAAATAAATTACTGTACAAATACAATGCTCAAAAGACGCAAAATATATTATCGGTTATACCCGGAAGATATTTCCTTTTGACTAATGGCAAATAGATGAAAATCATATGCCGAAATAAAAAAATCTCTTTCAGATTTGAAAGACGTCTAGCGGGCGTAAACAGTAAACCAAAAAACCATGCAGAAATATAAAGAACGTTTTTTTCAACGTGGATAGTTATCGATGCAGAAAATGAGATTATATCCTACCATTCTAAAAATTTCATTGTAGATAATATCAGGAATGTCCAGGCGACGTACAGGCATGCAAACTTGCGCTTTGATTCAGCACTTCTGGAGATACAGACGAAGAAAGTTGGTAAACAACGCGTTATCCCAACCGCATATATCGACTCATATATCCACCGCATATATCAGTATAGCTTCCCGAGACTTTGGACTCGCTAAGATGTATCCAGAGTCAAACGTCTAGCAGACATAAACCGTAAACCAGATAACCATGGATATATTATGTAGACACATATAGAGTATTTTGTTCCACGTGGGTGGTTATCGATTAATAAAATGGCACTTTACTCCACCATTCCGAAGAAGCCATAATAGATACCATCAGGAATGTTCATGTAACGTGCAGGCATGCACATTTGCGGCTGAATTTAGCACTTCTGGGTGATACAGTTGAAGAAAGTTGATAAACCAGGCGTTATCCTCATCGCATATATCGCCACCTCTTTCAGTAAAGCTTCCCCAAAACTTTGCTCCCGCTAAGAGCTAGCAGCAGGAGCTTCGGTTTTTTTCCCGGGAATTCTGCTCCCAGAAATACTTTAATCCCTTTCCATTTCCTTCTATCTGTTAGTTTATCCCTCGTTCACCTCGTGAGGGTTCGCCAAAACAGCTAACTCCGGTCCACTTTGGCTTTCTCACAGCCCCTACCATCCCATCGCCCGAAGTCGTGCGGCTTGCACGTTTCCCTATCTTAATCCTTCCGTCGAGAAGTTGCCGGCGTTGAGGCCGGTTGAAGGGGTGATGGGCGTTGAGTGAAGGGTTGCTAAATGAAATGAGGCGTTTGGGTGGACGATAAAGGTGGTTTAAAGAGGCATACCCAAGGTTTTCCGCAATGCAAGGCTAATTTTGGTGCTCTTCAGCGCTTGCAAGCGCTAAAATCATGTGCGAGACTCAAGGTTTTTCAGCCTTACGGAAATTTTTAATAGTTTTTTTTTCAGCTCCAGTATTACAGAGCATGAATGTCGATAAATAGGGAAAGAAGCTTAGATTATTTATGTCCCATAAAAAAATAATTTAGAGAGATGTTTTAGAGTCCAACTACCGCTTGAATGCGTGATATTTGAAGCGTCTACTCTGTAAACTGAGAAGAGAATGGTTCCTATCCAAACAAAGGATTCATCACTTTTGAAATATCAACTTTGCTTAAACACAGGTATGTACATTTTAAATTAAATTGACCTTTTTTACTATACACGCTTAATGCCCAAACCGTCAATTCAGTCGGCGTTACCACTGAGAGGAGTAAATATAGCATTATTAAAAAATAATTTTTCCATCCTTCCTCCTCTTCCTCAAGCCAAATTAATGGAAAATAGAGTTACAAAATGAAAAGAATTGCTACGAATTCTGTTCATTTGCACAGGATTTAAGTAAAACTTGAACCCTAATGGAATGTTATATTTTCTACACTACTATCAAATCAGTACTAAATACATTAATTTTACAATTAATGGCTGGAATGTAGTTACAGTATTTCAGACACCGATAATGCAAATTAGTGAGAATTGGTGTCTGTTCTATGTGTAAACAAAAATCATGTTCCTTGTCCATTGGATTTTTTATATCTAGCATTTCCACAGCGGTACTCTGTTGCCGAGAAATACGCAGTAACAATCTTTCTAAAAATGGGAGTAATGGAAAAATTTATAATGCTAACTCATAATTCGTGAGAGATTCATAATACAGGAGAGAGAGGTGCACAATTAAAAAAAATGGGGCAGAATTACTTCGTAGTTTACACAAGGAGTTACTGCGAATGTAACGAAATATATATGTGAAATCACATGAACACTTAAGTAGTGGCTCATAATGTTTTGTTTGGCATTTACCTGCTGTCTGAAACGAAATGTTTCATGGTGTCATAAGGAGCCCTAAATCGATTATTTCCCGAGGGAAATTGATGAGACTTACACTTCACACCACAGTTTTGGAATGCCGTAGATGTATAGGATACTTAATTCTCCATTCTCATCGAGCGAATACAAGTATGAGAAGTGAAATTAAATTAAGGGAATAAGTAATGATCAACGAAGATATCGTATTGCCCACAAATTTCATTACAATAGCTTACTGCATCGTATTTCGATTGCTACTATACACGTGTAGTAAGCGATTATGATCAAATTTGTGGGCAATACGATATCTTCGTTGATCATTAGTAAATTTCCACGACATCTCTCCGCAAATAGTTGACTTTATAAGGAAAAAAAGCTCAAGTATTATAACAATTCTGATTTTATCGTGCTAAATAGCAAGTCTCATTATTATCATATCTCAATATTGCGTATCTCATTTCATCCTCATTTTTCCCCAATTCTTCCTTCTGATCGTCCCCCTCGTACTACTTTTTGGAGATATATAATGAATCCGTCTTGAACTGAAATATGCTAGTACCTGATGATGATTGCAAGCTAATTGAAACACGTGCATTAGAGTTTTTAAAATAAAAATTAAGTGGACACTACGATATCATTGCTTACCATTTAACATGGTGTTCCACCATATCTCTCCGGTAAAAGCTGACTTCATATACATTCGTGATCATCGAAACATAAGGGGCCACAGTAATTCATAACATTTTCTGTATGCACCATTGAACCGCATCCGTGACATTATTCTCGCGAGAAATTGCACACGAAACGATGACCAGGAAATGAATTTGCTCACCCGATTGCTTCAATACGTGTTACATCTCATTTCATGGATATTGCGTATCTCATTTCATGCATCGCAGATTAGCAGATCAATATATGATTCTGGGTATCACAATTGATCTCATTATCGAAGCACGCAATAGCCCACCCTGCTGCTCCTCGGATGTCTCGCTGTAGGTCGGGATTACTGCTAATTGCTGTGCCAACATATTACGGAGGCGAAGGGAAAAAGGTTATAGGCTGTAAGTAGGTGTGCGTGGGAAGGACGATGATTTGGAAGAGAAGAGCATTACAGATGGAGAACTAAAACGGAACTTTTGATTGTATGTGGCGGATCATATTAAACATACGAGAATTTGATGAGGCCACAAAAAAACGCGGGTTAGGGTTAGAATGTTGGTGTAGGTATTCGAGAAATTTGCATGTGGCTAAGAAAAAATATAAACCTCTAAATATTAGCAGGAGTATATAACTTCTATCAAGCTGACTAACGGCACATTTCATGGTTATAAAATAAAATCCCCGATTGAGAAAAAATTGTTTGTTGAGGTTAAAAATATAAAATAAATACCTATATACTTACTGCGATTCCTATTGACCGAATAACTAAATTACTATGTTTATGACTAAAATAATGCAAAATTAATTCAAATGACGATAATTTAACATATTTACTTTCCATATTGTCCACGAAATGGATATTTCAAAAGGAGGTTCGACTGCTTTCGCAACTTCTCTCTCATAGTATCTCTCCCACAGGTAAAAATTTGGAATTTGAGTTTTTCCCCTCGATCTTCAGAAAAATCATTTTTTATGCACAATAGAACTGCTATATTTTCAAATCGACTTGGTAGGTTGTGACCGTTGTATGAATTTGCTAATCTAAAATATACTACAAGAGCTAGAACATTAAGTTGCAATTATCTTCTGAAAAATATTTCATTTGGTGACTTGGGACACCTAGATGAGGTGATTTCGCGTAATAGAATTTACGGCGTCAAAGGGCGATGTCTATCGCTCGAACTTTCCGGAATTAACTAGGAGAGGAAGGGAAGAGTTCATTCTTGTGCAAGTTCATAGCGAATTGTTGATAATTTTTTGAATCATTATTGCTTATTTTCTTTCTTGAAATACGATTACCTACTTTTTTAATTCAATGAGCTCCAACCGTCATGCGGAGGAATTCTACCAACATATTGCATTCCAGCGACGTATTGAATTAACATGCTCTCCTTCTGCAGCATTAAAATCAGCTTTTAACACATTTCTTCAGCTGGTGAAAGAACTCTTGTTCCAACGATATTGAGACATTCCACATGTATAGGATGAAAATTAATTTTATAATAGAGAGGCGCAGCTGCAGGATACAGTTCAAACTTCAGGGCCTATAAACGCTACAACCACTGACTGCGTATTGTTTTGCTGCCATAGATACTGCAGGCCACTCAACCCATGGTGAATCCAATGGACGTAATGATAAGCATTTGTTTCAATTTTTTTGGGATATATGACACTTCGGAAACGTTCTGCTTATGAAGTTTATACAAAGTAGTCTTTCCAGAATGTTCGCATTTTCCGCACTCATGAAATGAGCTGCGAGTATCAATATCATATTGAAGAGTTAAAATTCACAATCAGTTGTTATTTAAGGTCACAAATTCGAAGTGGGGGTTACCTCCGACCGGAGGATTTGATAATTATGAAAACATTAATGCCAGCAGTCGTGGAAACGACTCGGAATTTGCCAAATATGGTGAGCCGAAATATTTGTTTTCTAGTTGGATTATAAAAATTACGTGACATCTTCGTTCCACTTACACGTGGCCTCACCAAGAGTACCCTTACTTTTCATCTACCTTTGCAATTTACTAACGAAGAACTTTTTCAAATGTTTTGAATCTCTTCAATCACGTCTTTAATGATGATATAAATGAATTTAAATGGTTTATTATCACTTTTACTTGACCCCCTACCATGAAACACATCATTTCCGCTGACGCCAATGCACGTTCCAGAAAAAAATATTTTTCTTATTGTGGTGTTGCCTGCATCCAAGGAACTAATATATTCACTGGAAATATCGTTAACCGTATAAAATACAACAGTTAGTTTGTGAATTGTAAATTGGCGACCTGAGGTACCCCAGACAGTCATTCGCGTCAAGTTTTCTAGGCGCAGTCACGGAAGGGTTAATCCGGAAGGAGTCTTGTCCCACGCATTTCGAATTATCGATTTCTAGCTAAATTGCGCATCACTTCGAAAATTAGCTATTAAATGTGACCTGCGTCAAAATTTGCAATTTCTCAAATGCAATACACAAAAACTTTGCGCTCTATATCAATAAATAATCAGTAAAGAATTAAGTCTACAATAGTCACTAATTGAAAATGAAATAAAATTGACTTCTACGCCTGAATCTAAATTAGCAAATTGAATAAGTAAAGAACAAAACATTACTCCGGCACTAATCGGAATATAATATAAACTCATTTGTTAAATTTAAATGTTTGTAACTCGTATAGAAAAAAGGCATAGTGATGCATCGGACAAAAAACGGACAAAATTTGATGTGAGATTATATTTGTAAATTTTTCGCCGCAGCTAGTGTTTTTTTAGCGTAATTACAAAAGCTATCCATCATAATCTACGCACAAAATAACGAGCGCCAGCCATCAGCTCATCTATCATTATCTCCAAAGCATGAAGAAAAAACGATGAAATTCTCGTTGATCATCCTTTAAAAACGCCGCACCAGTAATAATTTGACTGAAATTCACTCAAAATATTTGTGGGTACTCCAATTCAGTCCATCAGAAGTATGAAAAATAATGAGAGCTGCGAGACGTCAAAGTTGCCCATCCATAATATTTCTAATATTTCGAACGAGCCTTTTTAGTCATTCGTTTCTGATCAAATGAAATGTTAGTTCACGGAATATCAATACCTATCCCCCCTAGTCTTTTATCACCGTCCTTTGTTGGCTCAGAAATGCGGACTATACTCTGCGGATATTGAAGATGCACTTTGCAAGGAATGATAAAACGGAGGCATAAAACGTAGTTCCAGAGATGCCATCACTGTGCGTTGCCACGACACAATAGATCAGATTAAGCGTAATTGATTGATGCACAGGGGGAATAGCTTCCGAATCAAAAGGCGAAAAAGCAGCGGGTTCTACTAATTCCGAAGAGTCCGGGTTGGCCATTCGACCAACTTTTTTTTAGCTCCATTTAGTGTCATGATAAAATATGAAAAAAAATGGACAAGAATAAAAATAAATATTGAAATTTATAAAGTTGCATATTTATTATTAAATTTTATGGTATTAATGCACAATTCTTCATTGAAGAAAGAAAAGTTTCTAAAAATTCAAAGAAAAGACGTAAAAGTGCAAACACCCATGCCCTGGATAGGGGTCACCAACCCAGGCGGGAGTCGAACCCACAACCAACGTTTTGGCAAGCGAGGACTTTACCCCGCCGTCACCGAGGATGGCAAAAGGGAAATAAAATTGATCATATATTTATAGTGAGAGAAATTGATTTTAAATATAATTCTGCTAAAAAAGTGTTAAATTGCTTCTCTGGAATTGCCCTCCATTCGGATACGGAGAATTTTACGTAAACCGCTTGCGTTACAGAGGTATTACATATTATTAATTAGGAAATTAATTTATGATTTATTACTCATTTTTGCTAACAAGCAATTGCAGACCACAAAGTAAAATACATTATCCCTAACAATTTATGCACGTAACCCTGAAAGATCAATTACATTACGAGCGTTATTTAATTAAATCGTATATTTTTATCTAAAAAAACTAATAAAATAAAGATAAGAATCACTAGAAGGGCGGAAGGGGAAAACCCTTGCCTCTATAGAAGCGACCAGGGCCCACTATTAGAGAAACCATAATTAAATATTTCTACAGAAAGGAAAAAATTTCCTATAAGGAAGGAAATTTCTGCTATTTTCCCTAGATTATATACAGTACAATACCATCCTATGATATAAAAAAGTTAAAATATTGGTTCTGCATTGTTCGGCAAGGTGGGCTGCAACACAAGGGGGGAGGGGCCGCCTGCGCCCCCCGTATGTATCCGCCACTACCTAAAGACGATGGAAATGAAACTAGAAAGGAATGAATCAGGCTCATCCCACGTTTGCAGCGTCAGTCATTCGCTTTCCGTGGATATACGCAAGAAGAAAGAGCTACGTGTGCGTATCATGCATCTAAAGCCTCGAATCCGAGCCTTGTGCTGCGGATGAAAACGCTGAAAATTCCAGCGGCAGATTAAAGACGACGAAGTCGGAGAGAGTCCCGAGAAATGAGAGGAGTTGCCGGAGAAGTTGAAGGATGAAATGCTTCAAAGCGTGGCTGAGGTGGCGTCGCTGCATGAAGTAAGTATGTTCCCTGCTTTCCGGAGTGGTGTCAAATATCAAGAGAAAAGAGGTGGGAATGAAAAGCTGGAGCAGAGTTCAAATGATCTGCAAAATACTTCCCGCAATGGGTTGGAACGGAAAACGTGAAGGCTATGAAAGCTGTCATGCGTCATCTTTATTGCTCATTCATCGCTCATGGAGTGTGGAAGAGGTTTAAAAGGGAAAAAAAATGTTTCAGTCGCAATATTTATTTTGCATTGGTGAGGTTCAGCAAACAATAGGCGAAGAACTGGAGGAGTATTTCAGCTGAAATAAGAGAGATAAAACGCTTATTCGCACGTGATGAAAAAACGATTCAACAATTGTTATGCACCTTTTTTAGAATAAAACATTTCTTTTTAGATATATCCCCATACTACCTTTATAAAAATTACTCTACTAAATGTTAAATTAACTAAATTCGTTAACTAAAAGTAAATACCCTTAAAATAAAAGGACTGATAAATCTTTGGCCATGATTGTAAACTTTGTTTTTAACATTCAAGGCCTGAATCACTCAGGACGATGCAAATTTCTAATATTACACATATGGATTTATTTTATAAGGAGAAAAATTATAATAGTATTTACAATGCATGGTAGTAATTTTGCTATCAAAGCACCAATACTCCTCGCTATTCGGCGTATAAATCCAAATATTAATTTTCTAATTCAAATTTTCGATTTCTAACGCAAACATAGAAAACTACCTTTTCGTTCAAATATTACGATGCAATCATATTTCTGCCTCTCTAACATCAACCAGAGAAACAAAATGGGCGACGATTGGACTAGTTATGCATGGCAATATACATGATATTATCATATGAAAAGCAGCAAATACATCACACAAATTAAATGCATGCATTCCAGAATGCTAATTACAGAAAAATGCTTTTAGAAAAGTAATTTTTATAAATCCACTGCTTAATTGATTTCTATGTTATTGGAATAAAATAATCGCATAAATTTTATTTTATGACAGCTAAGCTGCATATTCAAGTCATATTTCTTTCAATTTCCTATAGAATTTCTTCCCTAGTTTGAGGAAATGGGCAATTTAAAATTCAGCTTTAAAAGTATTCATTTGCGACAAATATCACAATGGTGATACCTTACCTAGAATATATCTCAATGTATGGATAATTATGACCAATGGGTACCACTACAACTATAATTTCAGCAAAACTACGTACTATTCCATGCACAATTTGAGTGAATGATTGCAACGTCGTCGGCGCTCACGTATGAGGAAAATATTCTTCATTCCACTAATATCTTTCAAGTTTCCAACAACTACCCTATAGAAACCCATATTCCAGGATACTTGAAAAGCTGAAAAAATGCGGTGGAATTCGCAAGGGATGAGAGTGAAGAGAAAAAGAGAAGAGGAGTGTGGTGGACCCTCGGGGATATGAAACGAAGGAATAAAGTAGAAAAGATGGCCAACAACGAAAGGGGGGCTAAAGTGGTTTTGTGATACCAGAATAGAAAACTTACAGAATGGAGATGAAATTTTTGCATTGAGATGGGAGTTTTATTCCCAAAAGTAATAGTTTAATTCGATACAATCTCTTCACACAGACGGGTAAAAAATGGATAAGAAATGATATTAGAACTTGAATGGTTCATTGCATGTGTAATATTACGACGAAACCGTGAAGAAAAACATTTGGACCGGTTGAAAGAAGAAGAATTAGTAATAACACTATTTGCGTCATTATTGTCAAATAACGTGGACAAATGGTTGGCGCGGGTGAAGTGCCGAAATTTACGAAACCAAAGTTGAAATATCTTCAAACTATGAGGGGTAATTGGAATGGATAATTCAGTGAATATCATTATGAATGGTAAAAATAGTAGAAAGTAAGAGATTACCCACTCTAAACATAGCCACCCAGCATATCGGTCAAGTGCATCCGAGAAGAATTGGGTAATGAAGGTTATGTATGCCATAAAATCACGTTCAATGATACCCAAGGACTTACAGATATTAAAGCTATAGCATACGACTTTTAAATCCTTATCTTACAGCCAAAAAATATTCCTTTTCCCTCTTCCTAGAATTTTAATGGCGCTTAATGTCACTCTTACGAGATGTTTGTAATTCCATATGTGGGTGCAAAACACTCGAAAAAATGAGAAAATACAACCATAAAGAGTGCTCAAACCTAGCAGCTTTAAAATTTGGAAAGGAAACAAATCAAAGAAGTCTTTGTAGTAATGAGAAGGACGAATTATAAGAAAATAATATGAGGTGACTATGTTAAATTTACGGTGATAATTCGATTCGAAAGATTGTAAGATCGAAACACTTCTAAGATATTTTATTTTTTAACCTGTCCGTAGAAACTGATTTCTGAACTCATTAAGATACCTTTTACATTACAGGAAAATCATCTCTTCGTAAAAGCAATACGTACTTTCTCCATATTCAGTGGAAAACCAAGTACATGTCATACACTTAAGTAGATTGTGGGGAGAGCCAACGTGTATTGTAATTGACATCATTTTCCTTTATCTGTCCCTTTAAAGCGGGTATTCCATCACTGTGGGAACGTTTCACATGCAATTCTATTTCCAGCTAATCTTATAGGAAAATGGGACGCAGTCATTCCATCATTGGAAAATTTGGTTATTACTGAAAATTAAAGCCATGCACGGTAAAAGATATCCAGTTAAACTGCCTTTTCAGCATCAGTTGGAATCTACGGACATTATTTCTACAATGAAGCAAATACGCAAGCTAATATTACCAAACCTTCGCTGTCCGAAATGGCAATGAAAGAAATTGTTTTCCTAAACTATTTCTCATGGTTATTCAATAATCATTTTTATCATTATATTATCGTGTAAAGAATATTACTTTATACTTATTCCCATATCAATTTCTACGCACACAAAGCAAATACAAAGCGTCATATATATATTTTAGTGTTCGTACAATGATATTGGCTTCTGTACACTAGAGATCCAGAAAAGCCATAAATATTTCCCCGCTTCCATGGACAGAACCTGAATGCAGGTTTTGGGGGACATGGAGGCACATGAAATTCATGCCCTCAACGGAGAAAGGTCCACTCTAAGTCCTGTCAGATAAATAAATATCACTTCAATAAACTTTCTGACCTCCGTCGCAGTAAGTCGCCACATTTTTGTCCCATGATAGGATTACACACAAAAAATGCTGTTCCTTGCCTTGTAATCTTTGATGCAAGTTTAGAAAATTCAACAATATAAAAGCATTTATTTCAATGATGAAAGTGTCGTATTTTTCTGTGGTTGAAAATTTACGCTAGACATGGATAAAATATTAAACTGAAACCATGGAAAATGAAATGACACAATTTCATCCCGCAGAAATTTGGATTAAATATTTTATATGCATATCTTTGGGACAACCTCAGGTGTTGCCAAAGCACGGAAACTGTTCAAGGGAAAAATATGAAGAGTTGGGTTCGGTGGTTTCGAACATGAACAGAGAAAAAGATCTCCCAAGAAACTAAGCTATATATATAGCCTTGTGCTCTACTAAAATTCACTGCCCCAATTCGGCAATTATAGTTCCTAATATTATATTTTATTCCCCGTAACATCAACATCGATTTCCTCTTTTCAGTACTAACTTTGTGAGTGCCCGAGTTGTTATAGCGTGAGAAGAAGTTCAGGATGACAACAAGGCAATAGCAAATGCCTCAATCCCTTCTCTCTCGCCCCCTCTCCCATATTCGTCGGCCTCTTCTCAACAAATTTATTAGCGATACGCAAGCCAATACTATCAAACCTTCGCTTCCGGAAATGGCACGGAGAGTAATCACTATAGGAAGCTATCGCTCATGTCCTAATATTATAATTATTTTATCATGTAATACACATTATTTTATACTTATTTCCGGCACCTTGCATAGGCTTCAAACAATTTTCATAAGGAATAGAAATTACAGTCAGTATTGTTAATTTTCATGGGAAAAATATGAAAAGTAGGCTTAGGTAGTTTTGAATATGAACTGCGACAATTGTCTTCAAAAAACATAGCTTTATAATTTTGTACTGTACTAAAATTCACGGCTTCAATTGGACTATATTCGACCATTATTGTTCCTCATATTATATTTTATTCCCCGTAATATCAACATCGGTTTCTTCTTTTCAGTACTAACTCTGTGAGAATCCGAGTTGTTATAGCGTGAGAAGAAGTTCAGGACGACAACAAGGCAATAGCAAATACCTCAAAGCCCTCTCTCTCTCCCATATTTGTCGGCCTCTTCTCATCAAAATTCCCCTTCGCGGTAGCATCACCCCATGGAATTCCCCCAATTCCCTTCTCAAACCTTCAATTCAACCCCCTCACCCCTCGGAATGGAAATATACCGCAGGAGAAGGAGTGCCCTTTCCAGCGCCAACATGTAACTCATTTGCTCCCCCAACCCCCACACGAGTCTGCTTGCATCACCCCCTTCAAACTTTCTTCCCCTATGGTGCAGTAATCATCCCCTTTTGTTCGCCTCAAATGTCCGCTTTCCGCCTCCTAGCGGAGAACAAAGTCCGTTTGAAAGTGCACAGTGCCTCATATGGCACTTCGTACGCAAAATTACCTCCGCTTTTTTTCTCTGCATCTTTCTTTATTTATTTGCATTTCATCTACTCAGCATATATATACAAATTCAGCCACAGACAAAAATTGTGTTCCTACTCAATACTAAAATCTAGGAAAAAAATCAGTAATTAATCCTATCCACACAAAGTAAGTTGCTACAGTATTTCATTGAACGATATTCACGGTTTTGTGACCATGAGAGCGCTACTGCCCCATAAAGTAAAGCCTGAATCACACGATCATTTTTTTTCGTCGCGAAAGTGATCACTATCGCGATCACTGCGCAAAATGATCGTCGCCGGCAATTATTTTTCGCGATCGCGATGAGGATTCCCATCGCTATTTTTCATCACTCGTCCGGTCGCTTTTTCCGTCGCTAAAACCGTCACTGAAACCCCATATCAGCCAATCGGAACGCATTCCCCTATGGAGTTATTGCAGCGCAACGTTTGACAATTGTGGGAACGAGATCAATAAACAAACACGCTATATAATTTCGTGATGTGGGTCCTATGACAACGAGCTGTGATATTGAAAATGATGCGAAAAGCGACGGCGGAATAGACCGTGTGATTCAGAAAAATGATCATTAGAGCGATTGCTTTTCGCGACGGGAAAAGTGATCTCGATAGTGATCACTTTCGCGACGAAAAAAAATGATCGTGTGATTCAGGCTTAAACAAGATTAACAGTAGAAAGGTTATTATTGGCATTGATAAATATTATTCCGGATTCTTATGAATACCCGTGTTTTATATTTCTTCACTCCGATAACTTTATTAGCCAACTGACATAAACACCTTCCAGAATGATATATTTAATTAATTTTTCCAATCGTAATATAATTTCCAACATGTAGATCCATCAAGAAAAGCTTTATTTCATTCATTTAATCATGCCTTATGTTGGGCTGCAGTCTAGAGGAGTAGACCTAGGCACTTGGGATGGGGTGTTTGAAATCTTACGGGCGCATCCCCTCCGAGCTGAACAACAGTAGGGTCCGCCATGATAGACTCTAAAGAATAGGAAGGCTCCCGTGAACGTCACTCTACTCATCTCTCTTAGATTGTGGCCCCAACACATTCCCTATAGCCGAATGACCTATATCAATCATTAATTTTCTCATTTGCAAAGCTATTCATCATTTTAGTGACATGATGAAGTCAGATTATTAATAAAACTAATAACCATTGAATGAGTGCTATTGTTAAAGGGATGCTTGTCTTTCGGAGGTAAAGAAAACCGATACAAATCGTCTCAGCAGACTGTTGCCCTTACACTACTCACATCCTAATGTTGGCACTCACAATTTTCAGTGTGTCATTTTCAAAAGATAATTCTGGGAATTGACTGTAAAGCTGTTCATTTCAGCTTGATAACGAGAATAAGCCTTTATTATTTCTTACAATAGATATAATAGGTGAAAATGTATGTCATTTCGTGGAAAGCGCAATAAGAGGTTCAATTATTTTTCTAAAATATGCTCTTCGGTTCCTCCTGGTGCTTGTGTTTCTATAACCAGAGTTATCCCTTTTCTTCTGCTTGAACAATAGAAGTAAGTTAACAGTGGCAACTACGCGTAAGCATGCATTCAAAAATGTAAAAAGCGAAACTATAGATTGTTAACCACTGCTTATAATTCTACTCACTATTCTTTGAGGTTCTAAGAGTACAATTCGCTAGTTGTCCATAATATTGAGACTATATTAGAGCTAAATTTCAGAAAATTACCTCCCATCGACCAAACAATGCAATGTTTCCATCATTCTCACGCTATGGTGAAAGCCTCTTCTCACTCCCCTTCGAGCTCGGCGTCGGTGATTCCCGCTCCCTCTAAATTAATATTTTATGGTTTCTCACGGAACATATTGAGTGGGCGTGAACACCAGATACCCTGAAATCAATCCGGCCAAATTCGTTTAACGTTGTTTTCGTCCGTTGTTGCCCAAACCGAACCTTGGATACGACGGTAGTAATTTCCGAAAGCCGCTAATCTTCGGCACACATGACAAGGTCCCTTTTCTAAATTCAAACCCGTCTGGTATACCGGAAATTCCCCACATTAAATCAACCACGCCCAGTTACAAAACCATGAGGTACCTTCACGGTGATTTTTTAGTAGTTCCAACATCCATTTGCGGGTAACATCGTATGAAACGTACCGTCAAGGGTTAGCACCGGGATCCGAATTGACTCTGAGAGGGAAAGAAATCGATAGGATAAGTCCAAACTACGATCGTTAAAATTAGTAGCAACTTTAATTATTTGGGCTGCATATTGGTACATCGTGGGAGTTGTTAAACGCAAATTTTCACTTGCAGATAATGACCAAAAGAGAAAAAAATTCAGTGAAAAGGATATCACTAAAAGAGACGCGGTAATGAGAGATCAACTTTAAAAGTAAAATTTTTTAAACCGTTTTCATTTTCCATTTACGATCAAAGTATTTTATAAACTTAAAATATATAACAAAATAACTACCCTTAATTAATTTTAAAATTTATATAATTGCCGTGAATATATTCAATTGCATTAAACAAATATAAAAATATATAAATTTTTCCAAGCACACATTATATTAAACAGATATATACACGTGGTCTTGGAGAAAACGCTTCTTGCGGTAACACTTGGGTTAAATAAATAAGTAACTACACTACTAAATATAGACACGCAGGAAAAGGGACACTTACAAAATGTTTTTCAGAAACAAGTGTCACAAAATTAATTTAACCCAAGTTACCGCAAGAAGCATTTTATCCAAGACCATATACATATGTTTAATGTAATTGTGGTTATTCAACTGAAAACTTTTTCGTCTTTTCCTTCTGCGGTGACATTTGGAACAACTGCGGAAGCGTTCCTCGTCGCATGCTTACTAGTAGGTAATAATGAAGTGACGCCATGCATTACCGCGTCCCACGATTTCTGACTGCTCATTGCTCTCTCCCACCTTTTTCTTTCCACGCACAATCAGAGCTGGAACCCCGTCATCATTTCTCGGATGGCGCAAGTAAACGGTACCTTATCACGAAGAGGCATGGATGCTTCTCGTTTCTCACTACTTCGTCTTGCAATAGCTCACCATGTCATACCCACGGTTCAAATGAGATTCCCAAGCCGGACGAAGTGTGATCTAGATTACCCATTTCTTTAAATCTTACTACATTTATTTCTTAAACAATAAGAGAGAATATTACTATATAGTTCCAGGATAGCGTCTCTAGTCATCTGGGATAGGAAATTCACTATGAAATCATCTTATATTGATTTTATTAATAATTTATTTTTTTATTAGTCAAGTATTAGTTGAAGTAGTGCTACTTTTTTAAAAACAATATGTTTAATTTTTCTCTGAGTCTTATAATTAAGTTCTATGCCATGATGATGAAATTATAATTGTCAACATGAAGGCAAGACCTAACATGTGATACCACTTACACTGACGAACCCTCAATAGAAACTTAAAAATAATTAGAACTTAAATTTAACATGTTTGATATCAAACCGGATAAGCTGAAATAATGCCATTACTATGCTATTTATCTGATGATATCGGGAAGAACGAGCAGGATCCTCATGCTATTATTTACTCTTTCCAAGGAAGGGATTTTTTTAAATCGTAATAAAATTAATTTTATTCTTTCTCCTGACGAGGACAATAATGCACCCATCCGAATAGTACAGCTGCATTGCGATAAAAGAAAATAATTATACTTATCCGTGTTGATAACTAAGCACGCAGTAAAACTTCAAAGAAAATATTTGAACATCAATTCCCTTGTTAATCAGTGAAACTAAGAAATAAAGATTCTTATTTGCTGGGAGAGAGATAAAATACTTTCACCTCCGAGTAAAAATGTAGTCAAACCCTTTATTCAAAATTATTTCCCTCACTGAAGCAGAAAGGTATCCAGTTTCTCTCGTGTGAACATGGAAAAAAAATATAATCGATCCACCTATTGTACTCTAGTGAAAAAGAAGGGTGTTGAAAATACGGTAGGGGCTGGACATAGTAGAAAGCTTTGGAAGGAGAGAAAAAAAGGAAAAAGAATAAACATCTCTTTTCAACCCTTTACGACAAGGTTCGGTCTCAAATAAAATGGCAAAAAAATCGGAGCTGATTCTGTGATCCATCTCGGTGCCTGACTTGCGGCAAAGCAATCAGAGTCTTCCGAATGTGAACTCTACCGGTAAACCCTTTTTCGCTCGCTAGAGCAGCAACGATCCCTCGTACGTCTTTTTGTTTCTCTCAGTAGGGAAACATTTTCCTGGGGGTGGTCTCTCTCTCTGAAACTGCCTCTCCTTCTCCGTCTGCACCAGTTCCTTACAGGCTGGACTTAGTCATTCCTTTGGCGTCCAACCATCACTGAAAATACACCTTTAGAATCCCACCCCCTAGTTCACGGCCAATAATATCTACCTAGGCATTTTCATTCTGTTTTCAGCAATATTTCTGTGTGTATCTAACAGATAGCATTTATTCCTTTACCGTGGCGGGATATTTAGGTAGAATGTGAATATTTTGGGCCGAAATTTAATAAGAACGCATCGCCACTATTTAGCAAACATTTTTGGCACCTAGAAGACATATATACAAAAAGAGTATTGGCATATAATAATGTATTTTATTATACATGCAAATAAACACATATATGTCGTCTAAAAGAAAACCTAGTGAAAAGCAAAAATATTATAGAGATGAAAAATATATTTGCTGGGTCTCTCAGGAACAACAGCATGATTTAGAAAATGTGGAAGTGAAAAAGAGAATTCAGGGATTCACAATAGCAATGGAAAGAAATGGAGAGCAACGGACCAAGGTATGTAGTTAAAAAGCAGACGAGCTCATCTCCCTTCCTACCATCAAGTTGAAGCTTGAAGACAAAAGAGAGCACAAATATACGAGTATTTCAGTTCTTAACGAAAGGCACCGAGGCGCACAGCTCAACGTACCATGCCACGGACGCTGTGCTTTAAGTTCTTTCGACGAATCACAAAAGCACGGATCGGGCAGTCTCTTACAATTCTCTGCCACTGCCAGGATTTGAACCCGGGCGTAAACTGTGGGAAACTAAAATATTAACCAAATCCCTCCATAATCTCCACGAAATTGAATGTACCGCGACCAATATTGATTCCAACTTCCGAGCTTCAAAAGAAACTTTTAATCGGGCTAAGGGCTAATGTCTTCATTTTTTATGCGTCCGATCATCGACCATTATCCCTTCACTAAATTGCCTGACCTTTAAACAAATATTTCGTGAACTTTATTTCAAACGGTAAGAGCGTTAAGATCTAATGATGATATAATTTCGAAAATAAATTAAATTGATCTTTCAAATGCGATAAACAGATAATTAGGTATTTCATATATCATTTCATTAACAAAGATATCAGCGTTCTCTTGGTTGAATTTTGGATCGCAAATGAAGTACGTGCTCACCTTCCGATGAATTCCCAATAGATAGTCTCATGTACCTGCTTTAATTTAACTGCTTTCCATTAAAAGCGTGATACTGCAGTAAGCACTTTATCAACAGAGAAATAAAAGAGGATATGGAAATTTTACTAATTCTCGGAAATAGAAACGCACCTTGCATTACTCGGAATTTCTAATCCCCCCATATGCACAATTCGTTGAGAGGATACAAATATCATTGATTTACTCCAACTGAGAGCGTGAATAATCCCTCAACTTTAAGGCGTTTCGCGAATTGAATAAAACTACTACACACAGGGGTGGCCCCTTTAAATCCAATTCTCAGGGCGCAGGCGCCAGATCTTCATGAGAGAAACCTCCCTCCATCTACTTGACTACTGCTTTCACGGCCAACGCAATCCAGCCAGATACTTACGTTTGCACGTGCCGGCAATTTCCTGAATACTTCTGACATCTATTACGTGACCACGAACCTCTTTCTTAAAAGCGTACTTGAAACGGTGAAGTTCGCTAAATGGCCACGAACATCGAAGTGTCACTCAGCAGTGACCTTTATTTGTATGATATCGCATGAATATCTTTCCTGAACTGTGTTAATCTTCCTCATGTGGCCCGAGTTTGACCTGGAAAGGAAGGAATTCAAATGCGAAAAGGTCTTCACATGTTGTGACCACCAAGCAATCGCCTTCAGCGTTATTTTAACCTATTACTCTGGGTAACAACCAATTTGTTGTTTTACTTCTTAGATTTGTTTTTCACTAACTTTTTTGGTCTCTGGATACGATAATAACCCCAGTTTTTATCAATCACGTTAACTTTTTAGGCAACAGGATACCCTCTTTTTGTACAATTTTCCAATAAACATTTGCATATGAATGAATTTTAAGGGGAATCTTACCATACAGAATGGTTACCGACAGTGACGTCATGGCAGAATTGCAGGGCCAGAAGACACTTTCCTTAACTTTTTTTTGTGTGTACCTATTAGAAAATTTGAGGTAATAAAATTGACAAAAATGTTTTATCACTACTATGTATTTTGCCAACCAGAGCTGGAATGGCGTTACGGCGCGTTCCGATGAATGAGTGGTTTACCTACGTGTGTGTGAATTGGCATCAAAATAGCAGTGTATGCAACCCGCTCAACAATGAAACTCCCCGCCAAGGAAATTTGGACTATTTGGCTGCATCGAACTTTAGTATCTCCTGCATAACCAGACAACTTTGCCAGTCGCTGGCCTCTCATGGCCTCAGTCACCCGGAAACAGTCGCATAAGGTTAATTTCAGCGAATTGGATAGCAATGATGGTTCTTGTGATCGACGCACAATTAAGCAGAGAAAGGCCACAATCACGCGAGGTAAACTTGACGTGGTAGAAGATAACTAACAACAGTTTTCAAGTCAATTGCCAATTTTAACAGAAAGCAGCTGGAAAATTGAAGTCTACGGGAAAATTGTAAAAGAAATTGTTCACCATGTCATCGGCCACTTCGTCGGCGGGAGTCGCGAGCAACACGGGCGGCGAATTCTGTGTTTCTCCCTCAATAAGTCCACTGGGGTTGTTCGCGCCATAGGGAGTCCTATGCTGTAATCACCACTCACCTGATTTGTTGTTTGTTGGGCGCCCGTGTGGGCGAGAGTTTAATTGTTTTAAGTATTGTTTTCGCGGTTGTTGGCCGTGAACGGCAGTTGTGAATGCGTCATCGTGTAGGAAGCATCTCGAGCCGACGCTGCCTGAAGAGACTTTTGGATGGCGTGGGACTCCCGGCGCATAATGATAAAATATACAGTCCACTTTATAGTTCGTTTGATACTCTCGTGTCGTGTCGCGTACAGGGGTGTTGGTTATAATAAAATAAAATATATTGATGATGGAAGGGGATAGGGAAACGCATACGCCGGCGTTCATTTCCTCAACTGCTCCGCTTTGTAATCCACCTAAATTTCGAGAGACGATTAGTTAAATCGTAAATATATTTCATGCAAATTACTGCTGGGAAATTCCATTAGTGGCGGAACTACCTATAGAGAAAACTATGCAATGGGATATTTCGACAAAATTGTGAAAAAAAATTGCAAAACTTCTAACTGTACATGATCAAAAAACATTTATGAAGGTGATATTCATGTACAGACACAAAGTTAATTATCGAAATACCTTCTAAATATGCCCAACATTAACATGTGACGGAATTACTGCCTCAACCTCCCATATGCAATGATTTCAAATATCTTCAAAATTCTGTGGATGAAACATGAAAGCATAATTAGAAAACTTTAAATAAGGCTCCGAATAACGTTTAAAATACTGATTTAATTGAATTCAATCATTTAGCTGTTCATTTATCAAGATAAAATACTTCCAGCCTAAATTTTAATTTGAGAAAAATTTGACATTTTCACGGAAATGCCCTGCTATCTTTGCATTCTAGCAGTAATTCCCCAAAGTCCGTTTTACCTTCACCCATAAATTCTCATACATGGCGGATTAAACAAATAATACAAGGCGGTCGCCAATCGCTGCTCATGCATCTTCTGTGCTGCAGGACTTAATACGAATATGCATAAGCGATGCTCTTTTCTTATATGAAAAAACAATAGATGGTATTATTACAACAGAGTAGCAAAGCCATAAGAGGACCCGTTATATCCTATCTCATCATAAAATGATTTTTTAAATCCTCGATCACCCTAAGCCAGTGGGGTAGCAAGGAATTTTGTCCGGGGGAAGGGGTTTAAAAACTAGGGGGTAAATATTTGAAAACAAAATACTAAGTAAAAGGTTTTAAAATAATTTGTACACTTTTCATAATCGAAAAAAAACTTCAATTTTCAAAGAAATATTAACGAATCCATGACTTTTCAATATTTTGTTTTATTTAATATAGCAAAGTAACTGTGCTTTTATATTTCGGGTAGAGAGGTTCAGAAACACTGTACCTCCCTTTTCGTTACGCCACTGCCCTAAAAACGTTTTAATATGCTTTTAATTCCTCGATAAAATCCATTTTCCCTTTAAAAGGAAAATAATTTATTATTAAAAAAACCTATTTAAAAAAATCATCGCTAACCGATCAGTATCAAAATAAAGTTAGGGAAGATTAATTTTTGCCTAAATATACTTAGAGTGAAACTTGTACGGAATACTGCCAATACACAATTTTAACGTAATAATAGGGAGTAGATAGTCCGTGAAATAAGTTTCTAAATTCGATACGTGTCTCTCGGAGAAGGCTACAGCGTGAGCGCTAGTACCGATAGACTAGGGTTCCTCAAATACTCCTACACCAATCGAATAGGACTACAAACGACAAAAAAATCCAAGGAAGAAGAAAAGAAGAAGTTTGAATCCGCTTCATCGGCGAGGAAAAGATGTTGCCGCGCGGGAACTGGCAGCACGAGATACGTCTCTAGACAGCGAAAAAACTGGTTGTTACCACCGTAAGCTCCGTTGGACGAGAAGCTTCAATTCCCTCTCACGCTCAGAATCCCATCCCTGCTTCCAAAGCTTCCTTTTTCCGAACAGACGTATAGAGTCCCATTCCCATTGAAGCTTAGCATCATGACATCACACTGGCCTGCCTAGGAGTGAGTAGCCATTGGGATATAAATGTTACTTCCAGAGGACACATCTCCCATTCATATAAAAAATTCCTGTCCATTTCCAAAATAACCATTAAAGGTAGTAAAATTGGCAAGAAGGGTGGCACAGCTCCTTCTTAAACATTTTAAAATGCTGACTCATTAGACTTAAAGCCGGTGAGATTTCAGTTCAAAATCTCTGTCTTTTTTCAGTGGTGTTTAATTGCTAAAGCAAGGAAAATTGTTGAAGCATTTTAGAGAATTTTTTTGAGAGAGATTTCTGGTGGTTTTGCCTTTTCAAACCGGCTACCTGGAAGATGGAAACAAGAAAATATTTGTGAAATTAAATGCATAATTGACACCATTACGTCGAGAATTTACGGATTTTTGGTAATCGTACAATTAATTTCAAAAACCCAAGCATTTATGAAGAGTGAAATAAAAATTTTTATCGAGACCGATTTAAAAAGAGAAATGATCAAAAGCGCAACGTCACCAATGAAAACTTTATAATTTTTCTAAGGAACGTCGAACTGTGGCTAACTTGCCGTCACATATTTACTAATAATACAACTATTTCCGTAATCTGTCCATTTGCACAAATAAAATTGCACTACGCCCAAGCGCATACCATAATTTCCATTCCATGCATCGAATAAAAAGACCTTAGGATAACAAGGTAAAAATGGTGTAAGTATATCAAGGTAAGATGAGATACATCTCTGGTAAGCTAACATCAAGATAAATATTTGATATCCAACAAAATCGGATATCTGCCTTAGGAAGAATTATCAAAATTAATAAAATATTCTACAATAGGTGACTGCAGAAATTCCTAAGTATTAATGGTCCATAAGTTATAGAATCTGTGGGTATTACCAAAACTCAACATGCATGGACATAGCCGTTCAATTTATATCACTGGAAAATCACTCATCTTCTTCCCTATTTTCCAAGGACAGCTGAAAGTGGATGGGTTTTCTCAAGAAAGATTTGCAACTGTTTGGAAAAATAAACGAAACCAAAGGAAATACATAAAGGAGCGTTGAATAAAACACAGAGGAGAGGAAGAAAAGCTGGTGTTTGCGCGAGTAGCATCACGTGGTGAGAAGAGACGCAAAAACTCTCAACGGGTATCCTTTAAATAGGGTAAGAGAATGAATAAATGATTTATTGAAGTTCTGAGAAATCCATAAGATCAAAAATCATACCTTCAAAATACAATAGCTATGAAATAAGCATAAGATAAAAACAAGAATAATCGAAAACAAATATTCAAACAAAAATCGAGTTGATGATCACAGCGATTCTTACATTTCAAAACAGAAGTGCTTCGATTAAAAATACTCGCACATTTTCTTCTTAAATGATTTCGGGATGGAGGAAGGAGGGGTGTATAGAATTCCAAAAACTTGGATGCTATAATGAGGTTGTAATTTAGGTACTGGTTGGTACGGGCTTGGGGTATGTGTAGAAGTTTTAAGTCTGCCAGGGTTCTTCTGGCGGAAACAGTAGCCCTGAGGGTGAGTAGGTTGTAGACTCTACAACCTACTCACCCTCAGGGCTACTGTTTCCGCCAGAAGAACCCGGGCAGACTTAAAACTTCTACACATACCCCAAGCCCGTACCAACCAGTACAATGTAGAGATAATCAGGAATTTGAACAGTATTTCTTGTACAAAAAAATGAGGAAGGTTGTAGTGTAATGAATACTTAGAGAGAGAGAGAATCTAGGGAAGAGAAAGAAATCAGTTGAAAGCGTATACCGGAAAAGGGCATGGATTGAGGGGTAATCTTGTGGTCTGTAAAGGAAGTTGAAAGTAGGGATGAATTTTCATGTGGATGAAATACTTATATGACAGTGGAAGGAGTGACGAGGTAGATCTCTCGATAAGAAGGAATTGAAATTCCTTGGAATCTCTTTTCGAAAGTAGAAACAAGACACCGCATATAATATGGCTCATCTGCGAGATTGGCTGGGATGCTTGTAGATAAGGTCACCACAGTGCCAAGACAACTAAACCGACGTTCCTTTAATCTGTAGACTGCATTACTTTGCTATTATCCATAAACTGTCAAAGTGGTTAACTGTCAAATACACAAGTTTTTATATAATTTTTATAAATTTAAGCATGTAAGTTGCTTATCTATGAGTATAGTCCTATTTGGCCCTGTTCCTTTTTTTAAACATTTTTCATAAACATCTGACGTCTTTTGACCTCATTTCTCGAATAATGAAGAACGAGCATATAATCTAGCACCAGTAATTTCTGCTTTCCTAGAGCCAGTTTTCTCATACAAGATAAATATTGACCATTTTACCGCTACACCTGAACATCCCGAAAATACCTTCGCATGGATTAAGCGGGCTTAGTTCATTGGTAGTGTCAATATTCAAGGTATGGGAATGAGAATAACTCACAAGGTTTGCTAAGAATTTTATGGAAGACTATTCATTTGCAATAATCCATGTCTACATATTCAGCTTCCGTAATTGAGGAAAATGGGATTATTTAAGTCATGGCTTGTTCTATAAATGAGGAACGGTAGGCACATATAGCTTATCGTATCGTGGGATTCGAAGAATTTATCTCGGACTCCACGTTAGGAAGAGGACCATCTGAAAAATATCTCCGTTAATTATTTACGAACATTATGGTCACGCATTAATGAAATACGAGGCGTTTTCATTAGGTAAGGGCCGTTTGGTCACAGGAAAAAATATACTCTTATGAAACACATTTTATTGGCACTTTTAGGCCGGTTTTACAAAGTCTAGTTAGCATTAACCGGAACATGATACTGTCGTAACCTTAACTTGGAGGTATTTTAAAGTTAAAGTGGTGAAAAGTATTTCAGGATAACAGTTAGTTTAACAGGCGACTTCAAGTGGAAGATATCGTTAGCTAGATATTATAAAACCGGCCATTAGTTGGCTACAAACTTACTTCACTTCTCTACATAATCGCCGTTAACTTCTTTTTTTTAACAAGCATTTTTCGTACCTCTGCACCATCTACTTTAACCCCACTGCATTAGTGATGGGTCGATCATGAACGATTCGATCAAAAAGATTGAATCACTAGGTGAATCAAATGACTCATGATTCATTTCGTTAAACAAGTCGATCATCAATCATCAATCACTCCGACTTCCGGTATCATATCAATCATCCCGGTTTATTTCAAAATTTGGAACGATCGATGCTTGATCTCTTTTCGACAGGGAAGAAATAGTTGTGAGAAAATTAAATACTATGTTATAAAGAACTGAATACTTGTGTAATCTTTTTCTTATATGTTTTCCAACAGTTATTAGTATTAATAACACCGATACACGTAAAAGGAAAATATTAAGATGACTCTTGTAGGAGAACGTTAAGAAGTAGAAGTTAAAGCTGTTAACATTTTATTGTGCCGTTCATAAATTATCCTGCAGATCAGATTCATGGGTGTGGTGTATTTTGTGTTATATTTTGAGATATATAGTTAGAAATTCTTCTATTAGTGTTAAGAAACTGTGACAGTTTTGCCTTCCCAAATATTTTCATGACACTACTTCCTTCATTTTTGCAATCTAGTTTACTCATCTAGGAATTCACAATCAAAATAGAATATGAAATGATAATATGGATAGCAATCAGCGTTATCAATGCTCTTCGCAGATGAGGCAGTATTTATTCGATTATTCAAAGTGATTTATTACATCCATTGATTGAGTCTTTTCGATCTTGATTCCTTTTGAGTCTTTTCGATCATGATTCCTTTGAGTCTTTTCGATCTTGATTCCTTTTAGTCTTTTCGATCTTGATTCATTTGAGTCTTTTCGATCATAATGATTGAATCAATTGATTGAATCATTATGTGACTCGAGTCAAAATGATTGAATCACCAAAATGATCGACTTTGCCCATCACTACACTGCATAGAAGCTCGCCACCTGAGAGTTGAATCAATTGACAACGCCGTTCTTGAGTTCTTCTTCGATTTGGAAACCTTGTCCACCGAGCCACTGTTTCAGGTGAGATATTAGAAAGTAGTCGCTTGGTGCAAGGTAAGGACTGTACGGTGGGTTGTCAAAGAGTTCCCAACGAAAACTTTGCATTTTCTTATTGGTTTTCTCAGTGTGAAGACGCGAGTTACCGTTGAGGAGAAATACGACAGATGACAGCTTTTCACGTCATTTGAATTCGGTTCATAAACTAGGCATAACTCCCGATGATTTCAGCAGTCAACAATCCTTTTGCATACAAGAATCGTATGACAGAACGGACTCCACAGCTGGTGGAATCAACGATTGTCGCGGACATTGTTGGACAAGCAAACGACTTCTGAAGCAAAACAAATGCTTCTATAACTTCTCAATGAATCAGTAGATAACGCTGCAGGAATAAAACTGTCAGAGTCCTCTATATTTCCATATAATAACTACGACATGGTGAGAGAGTAGCGTTGAGAGTGCAATCTAGAGCACTCTAAAAACTGTTTTTTGAAGCGCCAATATTTCAATGAAAGCAAACGGCCTTTACTTTATGAATAGCCTCGTACTTAAAATCCCAAATTGATATTACCAAATAAGACAATTTTAATTTTATCATCCCAGAGTTTCTGCGATAGTATCTATCATTCCATCACATAAAACTAATTAAGAAGGAATTTTCTCCAAATCGAAGAATTTTTACTGTCTGAAAAGTTTTAGCCAATTACCAATTACCTTCCTGAAAATATTTTCGACGAAAGTTTCTGAGCTCGCCCCTACACCATCGTTTGCCATTATATTCTCAACAAAACTCACCATCATATTCTGCGCTATCATTTCAACCGTTATCTATTCACGACTTTAGGTAGGTAAGCGATATAATACCATGGAGAGAGAGGGCATGCCTCACCACGTGCATGTCTAAATGTAATCAATTCATTTTCCCCAATGAAATTGTAGGTGAGCAGATCGTAAGTAAAATATGAAAAACTGAGAGTCTATTCCAAAAATTCTCATTATTTTTTTCTCATTTACCCTGGTAATCCTACTTAAAGGAACTCCATATCCGAAGACCTAAGCAATCTATCTCAAAATCCCATTACCACAACTGAGTGGCATCTTTGTGCTGGCCCAAATTGCACCAACACATTTTATGTCTAAAAATCTCGGCACATTACACCACGTATATCTGCATCACTAAGAAAGCCCTAATGCCCTGTTTATGGGTCATTACAGTCACGTGATAGTAGGATGGATGGATAACACGTCATTCCTAATGCACCATAGGTACCCATTGTAGGCGCTACCTAGACTCTACAAATATTTTGCTCTGGGAACAATGGAGCAGAAACCTGAAACTGCGGATAAACAGCTGCTCATTACAACTGTACTTCGAGGCAAAGACTCGGGAATATCAACGAACTGCCCATTACCTTCTTCATAGCGTTGGTGTAAAACAAAACAACATATTTAATGCAGCATTAACAATTAAACTGTCTCTTTTTCTTTTCATCATTTCATTGATCATAATGATAACTACCACCACTAGAAGTTGTGACACCATACACCGGAAAATATTATTGATATCCGAAAAAAATTTTATTAGAATTATCACCACGAAATATTTAGCCCTATATCCATTATGTAAATCACCGAAATGAGCGGTCAAAATTAGAAAAGTTCAGCGACTCGATCTGTGCCAACGTAAACTATATTGGAGACAAATAATGAGCATTCACAAGAAATCATTCCTTCGAGCCACAAAATACCACAATGGAATCCACAGTGATTCACAATTTGGTCATATGCAGTGCTGCTGCATATGACCAAATTGCACTATTTATTCTCCACCATCACACACGTTTCTCTCAATTAACATTGCTAATGCCATTTAAGAGTGCACCAAGTATGATATCCTAAATCTATGGACAGGAAAAAATTAAGACGGAATCACATCATCAAAGATGCCTTACCATCGATGCGTAATATTTGGTATTTAGATACGGATTTAAGGTTCCATTCTTGGTAATTTTGTAAATTGTCTCGTATAATTACGCTATAGGAGTTTTACCTGTCTGAGCAGATTTATTCACGTGTTACCGTGTCAGTACATAAATTAACACAGTATGTAGTTCAGTCCGAAAACTCACCTGGAGCCAAAAACGATAAGTAATGTGCAGTGAAGATGGTGTTCACACCCCAAAACTGCATGAATACCTTGTGATGCCGTTCTTAAATGTTTGATTAAGGAGACCACATGCATTGTCACCAAGTACAGATAACGAGTTTAATTAAAGTACCTTCATTTTTGTTTATCCGATCATTATCATTGTTGTTAAGTCAATGTTTCCACATCTCCTAATGAGAAAAATACGACGGAGATAAATCTTGAGCCAAATTCAGAGGGCCGTTTATTGATTCAAAAGCTGGGGAGAGTGGCTACAAGAAAAATTCAGACACCGTGGCAAACTGGTTGAGATACGATAATTACGCACACCAAAATAAGCGGTTTAAAAGAAGCTGTGAAAGGGGACACGATGGTAGGAAGAGTAAAGTTTAATTTACATGAAAATTTCACATGAAAATGGATCCGTATAGGACGGGAAATGCTGATGATATGATGTCTACAGGAGTCACATTTAACGGGGTGAAATAAATATAGAGTACATGTAACAGAGAAAGAAAATTAATTTTCAACCAGAAAAACCAGATGGATGATGTTTTCCCCCAAAAACTGTGATCCTACATCGGCAAAGGCCAATCGAGAAAAGCGTTACCCCCTTCTGTTGCGAGGCAGCTTTTACGGCGAAGATAATAAAAAAACTGGACTACAACTTAATTTAGACTTGAAAGGAACAGAGTCATGTAGAAATAAGTACATTAGGAATAAAGTATGTGGTCTTATTCCCGTAATGAATAAAAATATTTCTCAGATAATAAAAATAAAAAAAGGCGTCATGGAAACAAAAGGCTGACAATAATTTTATTAATATTCATATCCAGGTAGAGATCTGAGGTCTTCGTACCGTAATGGGCAGAGCTCAGCTAAAGTAATGGATATTTAGTATATTTACCTGCGGGGATAAGTATGGGAATATCGATGACGAAATATTTTCACCATCATTTTCAACATCCTGAAGAATAATGGATGCCAATATATGGATAATAACCTCTAGAATATGTAGATAAATACATTTCCTTACCACGTGACCACAAAAACCTCTGCTATGATCTCTTCTCCCAGTTAAATTTCGACGCGTCAAAAAAGGCGCGGACTGCATAACTATTTGGATTTGGTACCATAAATTAAACGAGTTGAAAACTTTTAAGGATTTTATATCCATGTTCATTGTAAAATATCATCATATGAGGATTTCTCCATCTATAATCCATTTCTCAAAGAAACGTAGCAATTTCATTTTTGGTGCTTTGAAATGAAATTTGCATTTTAAGGTGCTGGAATTCCGAGAGCACATTTCTTCACACCATCTTTTAGGGGATATACCGTTGCTTATTCACTAAGTTTGCTGCCCTAGTCCCTTAAAAATTGGAAAAATTCAGATAAAATTGGCAATTGGTCAGATAAGTGTTTTGTATATTATTGTATATTTGTCATAGGTAACTGATATTGCGTTGAGGTATATATATGCAATTTTTATAAAACTTATTACGACCCATCTTTCAAATTTCAATAGCACATCATCATCACTACATGTTAAATAAATACTTGCAATGTTACTACGTACAAAAGCAAGTGAAACATAAAAAAAGTTATTAAAATCCGAATATTCAAGCGCGATGAAGTGAAATTTTTCACATCGAATTAAAGATTTGCATGTTTCCATAATTATAAGTTTTATTACGACCTAGTTTCCAATGTTACCACTACATCTTCAAGGTTATCGTATAAAAACACGCACGCATCACAGAATGCTTTACGGCACACTGAATTTCCCTATAACTCGATTCACATTCACACTAGCACCGTATAAGTTTAACACTTTATAATCTTACACACTCCACATTCGTGATAATTTTGATATCAAGCATTTTTACGAGCAGGATGGTTTCAACCGCATAGACAACTCAAATTGGAGTTCCAAAAGAAATTTTCCCGTCATTAAGTCATTAGGTATTTCCTTTTCAGATCAACTTATCAGAAAAATCACCTGGAGAGCTGGAGAGAAATTTAGAATACATTATATTACCTAATTAAAAGATAACCCATAGACATATATGTATTTGAAATTTGTTTTATGCAAAATTGGTTCATGAATATTGTAAAATGTCATCATCATTAGTCAATAATCCTAACAAATGCATTGCATGAAATACAATTTTTTAAAAATATTGTACCTCCTCTTCTAATTATTAAGTTTCCAAATGGACATTTATTTTAATTCCATTTTTACACCTAAATTCAGAGTTTAAAAATAATTTTCAATTAAAAAAAGTAAAATGGCAGAAAAAACGTTTCACTATAGATGGCTAAAGATACTCAATTTTTATGAATTGGGTGAAAAACAAGCGGTCTACATTCTGTACTTCTGTGTATTCCCTTCGAATGATACCTATAATTCACATCAAAGGATACATTTGTGGATTGCAAGAACGGTGGTTACGCCTAATACAGGCCACCGATGCCTAAATCCTCGGTTTTGGGATTGCATAAACGTGTTTCAAGGACAGTCTTGTCTAAACCCAGTCACGAATATTGCCCAAAGGATCCAGCCGATGCATAGGATCATCAAGGCAATAGTGAGTTGAAATGTTTCCATGACAATGGCTTACCAAAGCTAACCAACAATAAGTTTACCGCTCAATTATAATAAATTGCATTACACACGGGGAAAATAATGAAACGAGTTTATGACTGTAATAATAATAACTATTATCTCGTATCAAAATTAAATAACCAGATTTGTTTATCTCAGATAACTATACATATTCGACATTGTCAATTTTCAGTTTTGTTACGTACATAGATTTTCAAATTTATCCGGAAGGATTGCCATGGTGATCGTTCTGATCTAACGGCATTTATATATTTGATTTTCCGCGATGATTGTTCGAGGGCAGCGTGGCCTTGGCTTGGTGTCCCAGAGGACAACGGGGGGATGAGTGGCGGCTCGGAGCAGCGACGGCCTAATCCCTGCCGAATTCTAAATGGACGCACTCCAGGGTGTGAACACGCTGTCCTCCCTCTTGGCTCGTTTTTTATTCTATCGTCATTTAACCGTCTTTATTATAATAATCACAGTGACTTAACTGCCATTGCTGATGATCATGGAGGTCACCGGTTCGAGTCCCGACGACGACCTTTTTGGAAAATTTTTTTTCGTCCTTTTTCCATCCAATTGGAGGCACTTAAAATTTTCCAATGCATGTGATATCACACTGCCTTCCCATTCTCATTATTTTTTATATCAATAAAGACCAAATGGGCATTGCTGAGAATATGGAGGTCGCCGGATCGTGTCCAAATTACGACTCGAGATGGGAATTTTCCCAGATATTCTCCATTTTTAGTTAAATAGACGGCCTAAGGAGACAAATATATTCTGAATTTAAAACTCGGCTACAGAAAATATAACGCCTGCCATTTAATTGATTAAAAATATTTTGGCCATGACTTCAGAGAGAGAGAAAGTAAGACTTTGAAGGTACCATAGTAATGCTTTTACAGCATCGATTTAGATAGCTTGATCTTCATAAAATCGCCATGATATTCATAAGATTATTATTTACTTATGTAATTAACGGAACGTCACTGTGTTGTGATTAATCCATTATATCCCAATGTAGCCTCTAAGTAACATCATAAATGTATACATTTTCAGCTCTGTTCAAGAAACATTAAAACTTCGTGTTCTTTTGTGCCGTAAAGTTTAATTAAAAGTAGAAAAATTTCGCTTTTTTAAATGAGGAGTCTTGAAATTAAATTTTTCCCAAAAGTGGCTCTAGGTTAAAATGGTTCAAGAAGAGATGCTTAAATATAATATTGGGAAAGATTTCTTAAGGAAACTTAAGGACAAGGCGAGGAAAAAGGGTTCCTGGCACTACTTATAGCGAAATAGAGGCATTTAAAATGGTGGAAGGGAGAGTCAACTCCTCGCAACCTCAGTGTAAATACAGGTTCCGCCAGTAAAACCGGACGATTGTTGGTGGTCTTAAATGGAGTTGGGGAAAAAAGGGGGGGAAGGCTACTGATGCGTTACCAATTTCATAGTCTGCCAATTGGGCTGGTGAGCATCAGGAATGGCAAGTGAAACGAAACGAAAATGTTTCGTTTCGACGCGGAGCGAAACGAGAGTTAGCGGCCTAGGTTTAGTTTTTCTCCCGCACGAAATTAAAATCACCAAGGAGTTTAGTTTCGACCCGGGACGAACTTTACTTCAGGGAACGAAACTAAATTAATCAAAACTCCACTGCTTATAGTAAAGTTTCGATCCCAGAAGTTACATGTAGGGGGACAAGAGGGAATAGTTTCGACCCATTAGGTTTGATATACGTGAAGAGAGGTTAAAACACTGAGCTTAAAAATCGAATGGCCAGTTTTCGTTTACCGTTCTCCTGTAAAAAGGTAAAATATGAGTGTCCCATTGCCACATGTATCTAATGCCGGTAGGCCGTACCTCTACTTCATTCAACCATACTTCGCACACGGTGTATGAGTCGAAACGAAACTGTTCGAAGGTGAATAATGTGATCCCTTCGGTGCGGAACATTGGTCGCGTTCAGCAGATACTCACCGGGATCAGAAGATCCCTCACCGGTGAGCGACCGGTCGTTGGGATCTGCTGAACGGTTGCTGAGCAGTGATCAGTCACGTGACCAAATAGCAGAAACATTCAAAATGGGCGGTAATGCAATACCTGTAGAAGCGCTGGCGATTTTAATTGCAGGAGAGGATGATACTGTGAACAATTTGTTCGGTTTAATTCAACGCGAGACGAGATTCTTTAGAAGAAATCCCTAAGCCGTACGCCACAGAAGAAATAGGCCGCGGAATGAAAACAATTACGAAAGGAGAGTCCCTCGTTTTCAGGACGATAGCTTACTTAGTCGATGACAAACCTGAAGCCAGTTTTACTTTTTTTGCTTCAGTATCCTGAATTTCATATGTCATTCCTCCGTAAGCATATATTTTCGCAACTATAGCACCAGAAGATGTGCTAGTACTGGGCGCAGCCATATTGATTCTCAACATGTTCCAACCAGTGATCGGTGATTTTCTCCGGTGGAAAAAATGGCGTCTGATCAGTAACACCGGTAAGCTAACAAAGGGCGTTCAGCAGAAATTGTCTCACCGGTTCCGCAACTGTTGAGTCTGCTGAACGCGACCATTATCTGCGTTTCGTTTCGTCCCAGAGTTTTACTTTAGTTTCGACCCGAAGTAGTTTTGACTTGGATTTCGTTTCGACCACGAGTTTAGCTCCCTGTGCTTAACCCATTATTCCCCAGACTGTACGTAGGAATTTTAACTTCGCTTGTTTCGCATGTTCCAATTTATTTTGGCCAAATTAAGACGAATTTTTGGAAAAAAAATTATTTTCATCATATCATATGATTTTCATAATTCTGCGTACACACATCGCTGGGAAAACTCCGGAAAATAAATATAAAAAAGTAATTTTTAAAAACTTAGTTTACATCTTTTATGATTTATCTTGATTTGCACACTCGAATACTTAGCCGGGAGTTATCATCATTCCTTTGAAGGAAATGCCCCATTCTGCCTTGACGCACATTCTGGGGTATATCATTTTTCCTAGGGTGTCTCGTATCTGCGCACCGATTTTTATGCCAAACGCCATCAGTCATTAAAATATGATTACATAATTGAAAATATTGGTGAAAATGACAAAATTGGAACTAGAGATACTTAAAAAGAGTCAGTAAATTGAAGAAAAAATTATTCTGAAGTAGAAACTTGTTCTGAGAATAGGATTCAATAATGTTGCGTTAACGCAACGCTGGGGATTTATGGGTTAAATGCATTTGGATGGGTATCCTCATTCCGCTCCCTGGAACGAAGCAATTGAAATTTTATTGGTTTTATCTTTCGTTTCGTTCACTTTCCAACCTTGGAGAGCATCACTACTTCGCACGCTAATTGTCTTATCAAAATGGTGGAGGCTTTGAGCAAACGCGACGAGCTTTTCGTCATTTTAACATGCCGCGCAACCGGTCTCTTCTGAAGGTTTTTCTAACCGATCCACCCAGAACCATCCAAGCTCTCAAATAAAGACTTACAGACGAGATATAAGTAATACCTGTCAACATGCTATGAGAAGTTATGCAAAATTTCCAGGCCAGGCTGCAAGAATGCCTTAACTGCGATGGGGGACATTTAGAGGACACTGATCAGAAAATAATGTTTCTCATTTTTTTTTTCTAAAAATCGCTGAAATTGTCCATTTAGTTAGCTATATAGAAATATTTTAAAGTTTTTTTCAACAACCAATTACTTTATTTCATCCTGTTTCATTGGCGGACCCTGTATAAACCGAGACGTCCAAGTTACATGCATGCTAACGAGTTGGAAAAGATAAAATCTAAGACTACGTGACGGTGTCATAGTATTGATTGATTGAATCCTACGTTAGTGTCGTTAATATACATATTTTTTAAATTTCACTCGCAATTGCATTTACATTAAATTAATTGCTCACTGCAAAAGAAAATTACTATCATTTTTTACAAAAATCACCCTATAATATACCAATCGCTATGGCTCCTCTATTTTCGCGAGTGTGAATTTACGTGATATCATAACTGTTTTGGAAGATTTTGAACGCAGTGATGAGGCCCAACCACCATCCAATATCGTGACAAAAATCGTAAATAACGTCAATAATATTAATGCTCGTGTAAAAAAATGCAAAATTATATGAAACCGCGAACATTTTTCTTTATGAAAATCAAGAAGTCCCATCAATCGCTAATATTCACCATTTTACGTCATACTATTGCACTGAATGGTTTCAATAATGGACTACCCTTTTCATTACAGCGCAGACAAATGGGGCGAACTTGTGTATT
This sequence comes from Ischnura elegans, assembly GCF_921293095.1. Taxonomy (NCBI): domain Eukaryota; kingdom Metazoa; phylum Arthropoda; class Insecta; order Odonata; family Coenagrionidae; genus Ischnura; species Ischnura elegans. The sequence continues at coordinate 94,314,500 of NC_060249.1, forward strand.
CATATTAAATCGGAATTCACAACATGTTCTAACGCTCCTGGGAACGACCGGTCTAAGGGAGCGATCCAAAAGTAATGCAATTGAATTTCCTGCGCCGCTCCTTTTGGTTGAAGTGGGATCAAACTACTTGAAGTAGTTGGAGTCAACGCTAAGCTTCATCGCGAAAAATTCAGTGCTCTCCAAGCTGTGGAAGCGGCAGGACGTCAGTTAATGTAAACCTCAGCGTGCCGACCGTGTCACGAAAAAATTGGAATAAAAAATTGAGCAAAGTTTAAGTTTTGAAGTAAAAACTGAGAAAATCTCTTTAGGAGACAAATAAAATCATTCGTGAGCATTACAACGACTCTTCTCTGTCCTTCTCAAAAATGTTGTGTTGGTTAAAGGCCTTTAAGAAGGGCCGGGAAAAGGTAAATCCCCAAAATGGCAACAATGAGCAAATCAGAAGTAATATCAGTGCTCATTGTCTTGTTAGACAGCGAAGGAGTGGTCCATAAGGAATTTTTTTTCCCAAGGAAAGACAGTTAATGCAGCCTATTACAAGTACGAGCTGAAAAGACTCCGAAAAAGTGTCATCAGGACGAGAAAAGACGCCTCCGCTACCTGGCTACTCTATCTCGACAAACCGCCTTGCCTTAACTGTCTATCATGAGAATGCAAAGATAAAATATCTTCACATAATGACTCACCTATGGTTTCATGTCACCGTTAGGTCTAAATAGGCATTTAAATATCCCTTGAATCTACTATTTATCTCTTCGCTGCGGATGAAAGATAGTGATTGCGCGTTTAAGATCAACGGGTACCGACAGACTAAGAAATATATAAATATACGAAACACCACATTTAAAATGAGCGGCCGTCGAGGTTAATATGTTTACGTAAAACTAAATTTTCATTCATTAATGTGGGACACCTGCTGGGTACTGCCAATTCTAAGAGGTGGTAGAATAAAATCGAAGCCGGCAGGTAAGGCTTTAATCAGCAGCGTTAAATTTTTCATGGTCGCTTTTTCAAGGGAATCTGATCCCTTAGAGATTTCCTCGAAAAAGCGACCAGAATTGGTCGGGAAACGTTGTGGCTACCAAAAATTGACGCGGCTACATGGCCTAAAAGATTTTATTTAACATAACGAGTACCTACCCGCGAAATTTTTAACAAAGAATTGAAAGAATATTGCTCAGTTTAAATGCAAACGAAGTGAGTAACGCATATACTCCCGTTACGTTATTTCATCTCCACTTCCCTACTCCGTGCTCAACCAATGCTAATTTTTTTCTCTCTCCCTCTGGACCCGTGTCTCAGGCGTCTTTACCCCTCGCACATAAACCACTTTCCTTCCCATTTTTCTACCGCGACCCATCTCACCCCCGAAATGACCGCTGTCCGTTAAAGCCAGCCAAGAGAGATCGGACGGGTGGGGTTGGACGTCGTTTTTCTTTTCACCTGCGCGGACCAAAAAATCTCCGCTCCCCTTTATCAACCTTTGGTCCCAGCTATCCAAACCAACGCCGCAATTTTCGTGAAATATACCCACCCCTCTTCTTCCCATTTTACCCAGCACCTTAGCGGATCTCTGCTTTTACAGTTTACGGTCCAGTAAGAAACACATTATTTAATCGGACCAGATAGACCAAAAGGATAGTGCTGTCTGGGGTTGGAAAAATCAATTACAAATAGTATTCCTCCTGGTTAAAAATCTGCTTCGCCAGAGATATTGTGAAAGTACCAATTATTTCCAGGCATGGCACGCCAAAACTGAATTTTTTCACCCATGATCCTATAACATAAATATTTTACTTTAAAAATAAACGGTAGTTACTCTTCTAGAATTTGCTTCTCAACCCTTAACTGAATGAATTTCTAAATAAGTGCCACGAAAATTTTTTCTACATAAAATATAGCAAGTAACTCTTAAATTACTACATTTTAATAACTTTTTCTGCTATTTTTTCATATTTTAAGGAAACATTTTAACATGTATGACATCAGTGGCGGATCTATGGGGGGGCTGAGGGGGCCATAGCCCTCCCCTTGGACGTTCAATTTACGCTGAATAGAATGATCATTTTTGTTCTGACCCACATACCAGCATACCAGCCATACCAAACTCTGCACATCAGTGATAAACGGTTGTCTTAGATGATGCTTCTTCGCCAAAAGCAACAAAAAGTTCAGAAACGCATTCTTTCTAGGTGAGGCTTCGTCGAACGTTATAGATAATTATGGTGTTGTACTGTTCATGACTTAATTCCATCTCCTACGGCGACTTGGGGTCTTTGACACGCCATCGTTTTAAAACTATCAGGCCTATATTAGTAAAACTTTGCATGGGCATTAACCAACTGAAAAAGTTGTTTATAAACGCCATCTATAGTTGCTAGTAATTAAGAAACGTTGTACTCCCGACAGTTAAAAGGCTACCCTCAGACATTTCATGTTAAATTGCCCCTAGAAGATGGGATTTGAATACCGAAACCTAGGAATTATAATCACCTCATATTTTGCAACGCTACATCATTTATTGCAGCCAAATCACTAAATTTTTCAAATCAATTTGTCTTTAATTTCTTTACTCATACCAATAAATCTTTAGAATAAGTGTTTTTATATCTATACGTAGATAACCTGTCTTCGCAAGGGAGAATTGCAATAAATACTGAGAATATTTAATAAAGACACATGTTGCATGTATTTATAAATCATTTTATATTTTCGATTGAGTAACTCAGAATTGAAGCGTAGATTCGCTTTAAAAGTGTAGAAATGGATAAGAAGAATATATTTGCTAAACTTTTTTGTTAGTCGCAGATGCATTCTAGTTCAATCTGGACTCGATACAGGTAAGACAACGGGAGATCTAGTGCCAGCAATGAATAGCAACGAGGAAATCACGGTCCCTTTTGAATAATTAAGGACTGCTGGTTTATAGGCACGTTTGCCCAGGCACAATGCTGTTAGGTTTACTTTTCCAAGATTAACAGATATTAACTCCCAAAGGTACAACTAGCCCCCTCTGCGAGGCTGGTTTTTAACGACGCGTGGCCTGATTGGATTAGGGGCTTTTGCTAACTGAATTGTAGGACAGTGCATCGAGCACAACACGATGAATCTAAACGCATGTGATTGCGAATGCACAACGCAACAGAAAGGCCGATAGATTACAGCTGCATTTTATGATGGAAGCTGTAAGAAAGGAGGAAAATTGCAGAGAAAAGGCTAGGGAGCAAGATAAACGTTTGTTAAGCTAGATAATGGTACCTATCAATTCCATTACTATATCAACATGAGGGAAGTCTTGAAGTGAATCGACCAAAATACCCCATTATAGCTAATTCACAACCAAAATATTGATGGCAATAAATCAAGCAGATAAAATACCGAAGTCATACATTGTTTCGTAAATTAGAAAGATTAGATCTATTAACGGGAATAGAAACTCTGGTTTTATTTTATTACGCTCTTGACGCTTTCATTACCCGACAATGGATATGAAGTTTACATTGTAGTTAAAGTGATACTTTTTTGGTGACTGCGAGCTCCAATCGTGCACGCATTAAAACATAAACGATTTCGGGTCATTCATTGGATATCGCACTCTTATGAAGAAAATATATGTGATGTTTAGTACGTGTCACGTAGGAGGGCTCTAATACAATGAACAGAGAAAGGTCGTGACAGCAAGATAATCTGATACAGAACTGCGCTGTCATTATTGTTCGAAGCGTAATTAATTTATAACACGCTAACAAATGGGGTAGCAACTGCGATTGACAATGTGACTAAGTTAAATTTGCGGTGGCTAGAAAAATATAAGCTGTGCAGTCTGTGCGATTTAAGCGTGAAGTACTTGACCAGTCATGATGAGCTTCGAAAAATAATACTTTTTCTAGATCTCAACACAGAACAGCGAAGTTGAAGCTAGATTTTTAAATTAGTTGTGCGTCACCGGCATTTTTTCGTACACTGGCTGAGAGACACTTTGAGTTAAATTTAATTCTAGCTGAATTGAGATAGAAAAATCATTTAACGTTTTTTTTTTAACTTTCAGAGGATAGGCGATGGGATGCAGGATGTCAAACGCTAGCATTTAATTAAAAAAGTGCTTCGTTGAAGTAAAAGTGGGTCAACCCCGCATGAACAGACAATGTCGCCTTCAGAGAAGAGACAGCTCACCGATTATGTCGGGGACAAAGCTTTGAAATCGGAGAGGGAAGAAAAGTTGAAAGGGAGAAAAAATATTTGAGGCTTGACCCCTCTTTAATTTCAAGCGCTATTTTAAGTCTTTTAAACCAAAATCAAACAATCACCTAATTCCGTTTTTATTCCTAAATATTTACTGCTTACAGAGTAATTTCATCACGGTGCTAAAAGCAGTAATCAAATATTAATAGCATGAGAAAAAAATGCTACAAAGCTTGATAAAAGGCAGAAATAGCAGTTGACGTACAAGTATGAAGTTTCTGTGAAGAATTAAACTGAGATAGATTAATACATCATTTTTAAAAGTATTTGTTATCTTAAAAGCATCAAATAAGGAAGTACTATTACCCAGTTCATAAAAATGTATGAACACGATTCCAGAGATAAAGATCAAATGCAACACAAAGCACGAAAAAAATTGCTAGAGAGATTGCAAAAACAGTAGGATTTAGAGTAGATGTGTGAGGTTCCTCTAACAATTACCTTTGGATTAGGAGAAGGTCCTCATGCGTAAAAACCAACGAAAAATCCTGAGTAATTTCATCACGATTTCGACTCGCCATAAATAAAGCGAATGGAAGAGAAAAAAGCCGGATGAAGTAAATAGCAAAAAGACATCCTGCAATTACGATGGGGTCTTTTTTCCTTCTCTCTGTCATGCTATATGACTTCATTCTGCTTGCCTTACCAATACCCCACCATTTCTGCTATCGCAAACTGCCACCGACGCGGCGCTGCGCCATCCAGTCAGGATTCAGACCCCTGTCTCTCTTATCCCTTTCCTCATCAGCGTGGCCTTTGCACTTTCCAGAATACCTTCCATATCATCTTAAATGCTTCTTCACTTTCCCCTTCTCCCTACTGGAGATTCCTTCGTCATCTCGGCCTTACTCGAGAGATGCTATCATCTTAACCAGATTCTGTCCCCTTCTATCGCATTTGGGTCTTCTCTACCCTCTTTCATCTCCAGTCTCCAGGGAATGACCTCTCCATTTCCGAGTCCTACATTTTTCCTTCCAAAATATCTTCGGTCTCAATATCCACACTTCCACTGCTATCTGGATTCATCAACATATTTTTCCTTATTCTACCTCTTTCTTCCTCCAACGTATTGGGTAGAGCTGGCCAGACTTATACCACTCGACTGTATAAGGCAAAATGCATAGATCTATCGCGATTTCTACAATTATTTACCGTATAGTTGAACTTGCCTTGAATAAAACCAGATAAATGGAGGAACAAAAGCAATAGAATATTGGCATTAATGGAATTTATATTCACGTGGATTAGATAGCCATTTTCGAGATGCCGATATACATCACCATAAAATGGCCCTCCAATAGTATCAAAATTATCCTCTGTTTCATTATTTCTATATACAAGAATTTTTCGCTATTTTATTTATTTATTTCCATTACCCCATAAACAGCACATTTTCGGCCTTTACAATGGGGAGTTAACGATTAACAATGAAGGACATTGACATACGCCCATGCCCTGGATAAGAGTAACTTACCCAGGCGGGACTCGAAGCAAGCTTCTTCGGTTTTGGCAAGCGAGGACTTTACCCCGACGCCACCGAGGCCGGCATTTTATTTTTCGTTCATCGCTTCAGTTTCTTTCAGAGCTTAGTGAACTATCAATTTTCGCAAACTACGATGAAATTGACGGTTCTATTACAGAAAAGTACCATGACCGATTTTCTCAAGCATACAAAATATTCTTCACTCTGCTCAGTTCCAATCTGGATATATTAATTTCTTCAAACACGTGCACAAAATTTATAATCTGGACGCAATAGTCTAGTATTATAAAAAATATTGACATTTCTACTTCTCAAAGGTGTTCGCCCTCATCTCTCTATTTCCATGCCTTTCCACTCCTGGCAGCTTTACGTTCTCATTTCCTTTCCATCAGTCTCACGTCATCATTCGACAACCCCACACGTATCACTTTCTTCTCATTTTCTCCCACCAACATATCTCAATTCCGTCTTACCCTCGCGCACTCTCAATTCCTTTCCTCCGTTTCCAAATCCGTCGACCTTTCATGAGTTTCTTATCTTCCCCAATTTAAATCATAACTCTTCCAAGCCATATTTGCCTCAGATAGAGGTTTATCCTAATCTATTTCGCCTACTCATCGCTTTCAAATGGTCGTAACTCCTATCAAACCGTTTGAATATGCATGCATTTGTAGAGTCGTCAAATTCCCTTATAGTAAACGGCTTGATCCTTACTGTTTTTCTTCGTTTTAACGAAATATAATGATGTATGACGTAAAAATACATTAATATTCTTCTAAATATTCACGTAAAATTTTCCGGGCTCTAATTATTTATTTTTATCATACCTGCTTCGAGATGTAGACACAAGAAAATAAATAGCTCACACGACAAGGCTGAGCCACTTTCCTTGAAATCTTTAAATGCTGGTCAATAATACCTGCCGACATTGGCCACAATTAGTATGAGTAGAATATTGCATTTAAAAAATACCTTCATGCTCTAATGAATAAAATTATTGATAGAGGGGTCTGAATTTGAAAACTGAAATGTCATATGAGAGGGGATTAATAGATGTTAGATAGCAAGCCGATTGAAGTCGGTTGCCAGGCATTTGTCGATTGACCGCTAGGTGGAGGTTTTTTATTCACAATGAACCATCGATTTGGATGGAATCGACCACATTATTTCAGAATGAACTTGATCTACTTGGGACTGAATTCGAAAGTGGATTACAACTTCGATTAGGTCCTATTTATCAATGGATTTACCTGGCGGGAGAGCCAATTTTTATCTTTATTTAAAAACGAAGAATCACAAAGGGTATTAATTCACTTTTACACTTTAGTCATATACATTATATTCATTCCCTACTGACCAAATACTTTTTTCCTAACTAATATCAGGGTTTTCTATTCACTTCAACTTTCAATCTACGCTTCGAATCCGTTTTACGATCAAATAGCCCCGTTGATACAGATGTAGAACAATCCAGTCCCCTATCCTCGTCTATTTCTCCGCTGAGAAGGCCCGATGTATCGGTGGATGAAGAACTCCCGTCAGACCCGAATCCAGGCGAGATTAGCTGAAGTGATTGATGTGAACCGTCGAGCTGCCTCTCTAGGCATGGGGAGGCAGAATAAGACTTCGATAACAGATGTCGACACTTTTGGGCATACTATTAAACGGAGACGCTAACAAAGATTGTGTTTTTCCGACTTTGCTGAAGATTTGTTATGTACATGAGGAAACCGAAGGATGGCAAATCCATTCACAAGAACCATGTTTTCTCTTGGTTTCCTCAACTTATTTTGTGAGCTGGCAGTCGGAATTTTGAGCTATGAAATGCAATAAAATGTACAACATTCTTTGCTGGTCTCCTTCCTGTGAATGGTTCGCGACTAAAATTGAATGTTAAACCGCAAGTGGAGAAGAAGGTCAATGGAGAAGTTAGGTCAAACAGATACGTATTTAATTTATTGGGTACCTGAGGAATTTTCCACCAAGCAAAAGGTTATTTAAGTTCTGGAGTCCAACCAAGTACTATTGACTGTTTCTATTTATAAATATTGCCCAATTTTGGAAACATTGTACAGCACACAAGATCACTAAGGCTATACTTTAAAGGAATATGATATTTTGCATTACTATGTATATTTTAGTGTGACTGAAACCTAGAGTAAAACTTAAAACGAGATCATATCATACAGAATTATAAAAGCTACGCATTTTGTACAGATACAATGCTTCTGCACATCGAAAGTCAACAAAAATTTATTAACAATATTTATGAAAATGGGAACAATGATATCTCGGAGTGTTTTGTCCACATTTTTGGGGAAGACAATGGTAGAAATGATAGTTTTATCAAAACCTTTCACAGCCGTCATTAGCACTGAGCTGCTAGTTAACGATGAACAATTGATACCTGTTGCTGAAACTCACACTTGAATGGTTATTCACAGTGAGCGTCACGGTCACGATAATTCGAAAAAAAAAGGGTTCTCGAGTCGACTTCTAGATATTTTTCGCTCATCGCGCATTTACATGAGTATACAAAAGTCGCGAACGGGTTGAGCAATCCGAATTTATTTAATTGGGCCGAAATTTAACTGCAATCTAAAATTCATAACTTTACAATGTTATTCCTCTCTAATTGTAAATATACTATAATAAATACTGAGAATAGATGGATCGATTTCATCCTATCGCCGCGCTGCGCTCATTTTTATTTAACCGTTTAAATTGCTCAAAAAGTGGCAGCAAAAATCGAGTTTCTAAGAGACTGACAGGTGTGTCCCCTTGGCAACGGGTATCCGGAATTTAGAAAGGTAAAAAAATAAATAATTCAAAATTTTCCCGCATTCGTTAAATAAAAATCATAGAAAAAGCTTTATTTCATCTTATCCGGTTTGATATCAATTATGTTTAACTTGTGGATTTCAGAAAGGTAGAAAAATAAATTGTTTTACGTTTTCTATCTTAAGGTAGATGGATCGTAGCGATAAACGTAACGAGAACTTGAAACTTTGGCCACGTATTCTTTAATAGACGCACTTTCAATGATCCAAAGAAAATCACGGTAGTCAAGTTGACTACTGGAAATACCTTTTAAGAAATAATTTTTTACGTTTGCTTTGTGCTGAGGTTTGATCACGCTAATATCTTTAGTTTAGCGGCTTTTACATACGTCTTACATATCATTATTTTATAAATACATATATTTATTTAGGATTTACCTCTTATATTTTAAATATTTCGACAAGTTGTGTCATCAGCTGTTTAGTGTGCAAAGGATCGAAGCTGTGCTGCAAGTTCAGAGCTGAAAGAAAGTCAAGTTCACTACCGTAAATATCTTTTTAAAAAATCATTTTTTACTTTCGCTTTGTGCTGAGGTGCAAAACTGCTCTCGAATTTCATTCCTATTATGTTTTCTTTTGTTTACATTTTATTGGTGACTCTTTTGAGTAAATAGTAGACAGCCAGAGTACATCACTTGATTTCAGCCGATGCTGCTCCACCTTACTCAAAATGGGAAAATAATAAACAAAATTTTAGTGGAAAAACGAAAATTTTTTTGCCTCTGAATTTTCAATGAGTTTCGAATGCCTCATCGCAGTCAATCGATCACACACACCCATCACACCTATATTGCTGGCAACTGATTTCCTTTCGTCCCACGTAACTCCAAACCGGGTTCCCTCTTCCATCCCAACCGACATAACAATCCATACCTCTGTTTTCTGTCACGCTCAGTTACCCAAAAATAAAAAAACACCTCCCTCCCACTCACCAATGAGTGCGATTTCCCCCCTCTTCTTCCCATTCGATTCCCATCGTCAACCTCACCCACAAACACGTTCACCCACTCCCAATTCACCGTTCCAATCCGCACGCTCGGTTAAGCAAGCCCAATTCCTCGCGTCACGTGTCTGCCACTTGGGATGTAGTTGGGATATATTTAGCAAGCAAGGGCATCACGCCCACCGCCGCATGAATATCTTTGCGTGCATAAAATGAAAGTGAATCGAGCCAATATGCCAAGGCACGTCCGTAGGAATCCACATCCGACGCAGGTGAATTTTGTAATTCCGCAATCAAAAAATCAAAGCGTACATGCACGAAATCCAACTTGCTATCATTTCTAACTAAACGTGGAATCTCGCGTCAAACAATCAAAACAGCCTTATCGCAATTGGACATGCATATCCGCAAGATTTTAAGATGAAATGAGCAAGAATGATTCAGGCTTACTTGCGCATGATGTTTTGTAGATTATAATTTTCTTCGTGTGAGGCAATATTTCTTCAGGAAACGTAGTTTTGTTTTAATCTGTGCCTGCCAAGGTGTCAAGGGAACTGATTTCTTATAGTACATGCAAATTGAACCCAATTGATAACGCGGGCGTTAAAAATAAAAGATCAAAGCTAATGTAAAGCAAGGGCAATTAGTACTATACCTACCAACATTTTTCACTTTCTTTTGTTCATTGATGAGCATAAATCAATATTTGATAGAGTCAAAATGACTCATTCGTTTATTTAAAACATGCAATTTACTTAATGACGCAATGAAAATTATGTTAATCCGATGCTACCAGTCATAGGCTAGCAAAAGGTTGTCTAAAATACATAGTAACTAAAAGTTCTAAAAACTTATCGATTAAAATTACTTCATTCACTTTAAGTAATGTAAAAGAAAATTCATGTAGCTAGATCGAGTAGATAATGGCAGGTATTTGAGGAGTATTTTAACATGCATGTATCCTCCTATCCCAATTACAGAAGCTAACCATCATGAAGTAAACTTAAAAATATTCAGAAGATCTACCACAATCCATTATGGCATGAATAAATAAATATGAAAAAGCTCATCATAAAAAGGCTTAGGTAAGTCATCAGCATTCTCCGTAAAAGGTTTTCTTAGACTTTCTAGGCGAAAATGTGTCGCTAGTGGAAGCAAGTAAAACTTCCTAATAAGTAAAAATACTAATAATCTCATTGCAATGAAACTAAGAAGAGAACTACCTTCTGAGAGGTTTTAAATAACCATCGAAGTGAGGGTAATGAATCACGAGACAGATTCAATCAGTATTAATAAACGCGGTTCCATTAAACTTTAATTTACTTAGTATCGGAGAGTAATGCATTAAGCGGCCACAAAGTACACTGGAGGTCGTTTTTAAGTCAACTATTGGCTTCCATATTATTATTAGTATTAATTTATACTAAAATTGACTATTACTACTCCGAACTATTAACCCGTTATTACGACTATGAAGCACCATAATAAATGGTATGCATAAGGTTGGAAGGGATAAAGAATGGATAGGATTTACAAATAGTTTAAGGATTAATCAGCTACGAAATAGAATCAAAAGTGACTTAAAGTATACAAAACTATGCCGACAGCAACCATTTGCATAGTGAGAAGATAATGCTAACTTTTACCCAAGAATTGCAAGCAGTGAGATAGACAGTAAATCCATCCACATAGTTTATCGACAGAGACGTAAATCTTCTATCTTCCCTTTTGTGAGGAAAATGTGGACCAAAGCTTATTGTCTAAGACCTTCCACTTCATCGGGGAAATGATTTTGCTAAAATTACAACAGGAGTTTTCTGCTATCTATCGAATGAGTTCGCGGATTTCCTCGAGTGATTCATTAAGTTTGCAAATTAAAAAACTGTTTCATGTGCGGGTAATGCTAAGAAATATTGAATTTAAGCATTTACTGCTGACGAATTTCCTTACACAGAACCAAACAATGGGTTCAATGAGGATGGCATCAAGTGGGGCGTCACTCCTTGTGTCGGCCGATCCCCTCCCTCTGCCAAGGAAAGACAATGGGGCCCATTGATGGGTCTACGCCGACGATGACCCACAATCTCGAGCCTTTAAAGTTTTCAAGAAAGGATCAAGGTCGGTCGCGCTATTAGCCTTAATGCCTTTGTTCTGAATTCCACGCCAATACTGCAAGACAAGAGGCCTTAAGAGATCCTATCATCATGATGGTGAGCTGAGAAACACATTACACGTTCCAAATATTAAGAAGTATGACCCACAGCTTAAATAATTTGAATATTTGTAAATTATATGATATGATATAAGATATGGTTCACACTATGTCTGCCTCCACTATCGCTTTACTGTGTCGTCGCTATAAGCTTTAAAAAGGAAGAAGAGTAACTCAGGTGTCAGAAAAGAACTACGTGCGCCAAAAAAAAACGCCATCTTGAAGAACTTCCATTTTCTTCTTGAATGCATTCCTCTTTTGAGAAAAATATTTTCTTCCCAGATTTTTATAATCTCCCACACAAACAATCCACGTGGTAAAAAAAATATTCTGCTGTAATATCTAGTGTTTAGTGTAATTATTTTCTCAAATCAACAGTAATTCTGAAAGTGACGGGAAACCTAACAATATATATTCTCCAAAAAGAAGTTAACATTTGTAGATGCTTTGCTATTTCAGCTATTAAATGTATAAATTGAATTAAAATGCCATTTTTGCAAAATCATAAATAACTATTGCGATAAATCTTTAAAAAATATAAAAAAAACTTCCATGTATATTTTCAATTTATTTCTTGGAAGTAATCAACTGAGGAAATTTACGTTAATTTTTACGATACGAGGAGAAAATATTTGAACTGATTTTCATAAAAACTCATCTCATACTCAAGCAGATCATGCATTCAAAATAAAAAACGTGAAATGTCGGTGTGGAACATACTATCCCCAAAACCATGCTTTTTTACTTAAAGGATCACTTGTGCATCCAATTTGGTCTAGAAATAACCATTGAGCAGGGATAAATTTGCTCCACCGAGCTCATAACACTTGAATCCCCTCTATTTCCTTTCACTTAGGAAAATCTTCTGGCGTGGATTGAAACAGACACGCGGTAGGGATAGAGCTGCGAGCACGTGCTCAACGCGCAGGCGCTAGTTTCTCTGCGCGGGACCACTTCCCCGCTTTCTCCTTTCCGCATTCATAACAGTCTACACTGACTCCATCCACCTTGTGATGGGTCTCATAACCTCTCCTCCACTCCTCAACAATACTATTCTCCCGCAATCGGACCAACTCTTTTACTATGTCAATGCGGAGTGGCCACATTTACTATGTCAATGCGGAGCGCAGGTAATTACAGTGTGTCCTTGTTCAGCTCTTGTGTTTCGTCTTGCAACTATCTCTTCGTATTGGCCGTCACCTTCCTCTGCTAGCCCAGGGTCGACTTGCGACGGCGGAGGCCGCTATCGTGAGGGCTAGTAAAGTTCACCAGCCTCGAATTTTGCCAACTACAATTCCTACTATCCGTTCTCTTCTTTGGTGGGAGTGGGGCACGGTCTAACCGCTTGCTTCTCGCGCAAGATCGGCGCGGTCGACCCGAGGTATGATACCGGCAGTAGAACGGCAGACGGCCCGGGAGGAGACAGTGGGCTCGCCGGAGTCAAAATGTTCGCGTGCACTCTCCTTCCTATCTCGAGTTTGTGGCTGGCGGATGGACGAAGGTGGTATACAGACCAATGTGTAGGCTCAAAGTTAGACAGTGAGCCTAAATGGACTCAATGTCCGTCAGTGTCAGCGGGCTGTGGCCTCTGCCTTCTATCGGGGGGGTAGAGACCAAAACGGTGAGGGAGATGGAACTGCTACGACAGCTGACACACGAAAGAATTATCCAGGTAGGATTTCACACACTAGTACCTAATAGTTCAATTTCAAAATTATAATCATAATTAATTCCAATTACACATCAAATGGGAGAAATAGGTAGTTGAAAGCTATTTTAACTAAAAGACAATCTATCATTGAAACAGGAGATCAATAAGAGAAAGTTTCTGTCCTTTCTTCCAAAATTGGAAATTTAAGATGATTCTCGGCAACTCGCTGATTGACCTTGAAATTTTAAGTTCCCGAATATCTTTGATTCTTACTGGTCAAAGTCTTCCGAAAAATAATGGATTAAATTGTTAGGATAAATTTAGGTTTGTGCTGCATCCTTTAATGATTGTTGGGTACATGTCAAGGTATCTTAAACTATATATCCTATACCGAAAAACTAACGTTCACCATGTGAATTAACGTAACAAATGTAGCCAAACGGGTCATTTCTTCTCAGTGGTAACATAAAAATTATATTACTTGGATAATTTCGCATGCTTATAGCTTAAATGTTTTTGCAGAAAATTATCATAAAACACAATTCGGTCAAAATACTTTAAATTTTAGCCAAACTATACCAAGTGTACGAAATACGAGAAGTATATGAATGATACATGCACCACAAATGATTTATGTTACCGAATATTTTTTCACTTCTCATACCTAATAGTTCCGCACGGCGACAGTAACCGTTTCCCCGTATGAAACGGAGAATCGCAAGGTCATTGAATGTACTTAACAAAATTTTACGCCACCATTTTGATCTCTGCATTCAATGTCAATTGGATATCCTGCAAGCGTCTATAGGAATAAGCTTAACGGAAGAAAACCCGCGAATAAATGCAGTGATCAAACCATCACCGCCGAAAACCTTCATTCCAACATTCATTTACACACGTGAAAAATAAATTTTTTAATTGAATCGATGCACCAATAACGGTATTGAACAATATGTTCATTTTCTGTCAGCAGAATAAAAGACAATGCCCATTGGCAATGATACAAGAGATCAAAGGACGTTAATTGGATTAAGACATCCTTTATTTCGCACCAATTCTACATTTTTCCCTCTCCAATCGAAGATAAGGCAGAGAGGATTAATTATGGGCCAAGAGGAGAAAGGTGAAGAGAAACGTGGAAAAAGACATGCGTGGATAGACAGACAGCTCCCCGTTGAACGAAGATAACGTAAGACCCCAGGAATAGGGGCAAGCGGCCCTTTCCACCCCCAAATGAGGCGGGATAGGAGCGTGAGGGAGCGAAGGAAAAGGCGAGGAAATTTCAAACGGTTGGATTTGCTCGCCGACACACGAGGACGGGCGGAGATGGATTAGGGATGCCGTGGAGCGGATGGGAATTGAAGTGTTCGGGAGAAGAGGGCGAGCCAGACTGGAGGAAAAGTTGTGAGGGGGATCCAGTAGTTGAGGTTGAGGCGCTAAAAGAAATTGGCTGCGAGAATTGGTAATGCTAGAAAGAGGGAAGGATTGATAGGAATGTTTTAAAGCATTAAAAAAATGAGAATTGGGTAAGGCGTTCTCCATAATATAAGAAGGATTATTGGAAAACACAGTTTGTGGGAGATAGGATAGACGTCGAAGCTTTAATAACAGAGGAGCAGTAGGGAGGTTGATGATTATTCGAATGTTTAATCAGGAAAGTTAAAAATCAGCTCTTGCTTGAAGAAAGGCAATTTCGCTAGTTGAGTCAAATAGTGTTAATGATTTAATGGGGTCTATCATGGAATTTTTGCGATAGATTTTGAAAAATAAACATCCCTAAAAAGGAACGAAGAAAAATTCAATATTTTTAAAATTCAAGTTCCTTTTTTCGATCCGTCAAAAATCCCTCAATCTCATACGAACGAAAAATCGACGAACGTAACTCTCTCGCAGGTAAGCAGATGACGTCATGAGCTCGAGCCGAATGTGCTTACTTTTGTCAGCTTTCTTACTCCTCGTCCTTATGCACGGGAATCGCGGGGTTCTCACCATTGTGAGCGCTTCCTTCCCTTAGTGGAAGGTCTATGTCTAGTAAATGAACCATATATTCAGTGTCCTCACCAACTCATGACAAGTGGGCGGCAACTTTCGCTTTTCCTTACTTTATACGTACAAGATAATTACCTTTTTACCAATATACCCTTATATACCCTTTTTCCCAACTGCTGGCGGCTGGGCGGTAAAGAGCTAGTAGCCAATCAGAAGCTCTGTCCCTTCCACTTCATCGGTAACCTCCATCACCCTCCCTTTACCTTTCCGCTCCTCTCCATCCGGCCAACCAGCGTTGCCAGTTTGTGGAAATAACTGTACGTGACGCAGAACGATCGCGATGTCCACAGACTAACTTTGGCAACACTGCGAGCTGGAGAATGATGTTCACCATACGAAAGTTGGAGAGACTGGGGCCTCCTACACACTTTCACATCCACTCTTCTGTGATTGGCTAAAAGGGTTGGTCGGCTTGAGGGCGTTCACGGACACCCGACATCAGTTGGGTAAAAGGGTATAATCGAGGATATTTTTGTTCCCATAAAAACTTATCTTTCTCATTATTCTACCGAATTATTTTTAAAGAACTGACTTAAAAATCCAATTATCCGTGTTTCCTTACCCCTGTGATCTTAGAATATTTATATCAACTTGCTGACTCAAAATACACCGTTTGATCACGTTACCAACAAAATTATAGGAATGAAACCCCATGTACCGCTGAGCCCGCAGTAATGTGCAAAAATTTTGGGAGGAAAAAAGCTGGAGAGCGTGCGCATACTGTCACAGCTTGAAAATCTCACGGAGACTCGGATATACTAATATTCGGATATATTAAGACTTGAATTTCATTCGAGTCATCTTTGTAAGCTACGGTACTACTATTAAGTAGGCACTCATTATCTCCACTCCACCAGATAATTTGAATTATATTTGTGATTTACGGGAATAGAAATGGTAAAAGAACAATACTGAATGGTTTAAACTCCGCTGCGTTTCCAGAATTCCCTTGAAGCAATATGATGAAATGTAATGCCGGGTCCACTTCACCCCGAGCAATTCCCTTCTCGTCTTCCCTCTCCTTTCCTCTTACCCTTTTGGCAGGGATAATATTGCAAGTGACTGTAAGGTTTTGGCAACTCCATTAATTAAATTACATAACTTTCCTATACAGGAGCGTAAATTCTCCCAACTAAAAATTTCAAAACCACCGAAATAGTGTCCTGTTTGTTTAATGTGAAGATTTGGCAATCCTAGTCTTCTTCACTCAATACAATATTCCATTCAGGCGTTTCCAAGAGCTTCTTCAAGTTTTATTTCGCATTCCTACTGTGTTAGTTGACATAATAATAAGGTATTTTCCAGCGCAGGTTAATTCACATTTGATTTTCTCTCTGATGGCTGACAAGGAAATTAAACTGGTTAATCTAGAATCGAGATATCTCTAAAGACACCTTTCTTTCCAGCCAGATACTTCACTTTATGGTAGAATTTTTAAAAATAGTTTAAACGTAATTTAATACAGTATTCTTCGATATTATTTAAAAATTTTAGGTTTAAAAAACAGAGGCTGCGGATCAGTCTGGTATGGATACTATGGTATTGGCTTCACACTCACATATCCTGGTTTCTAATATTGGCGGTAGCAGAGAATTTTTCTGAGACTGCCCGATCCCTGCTTGAGAATGATTAGGTGGCTAAATCAAATGTAACACTCCATATCCTCTAGTACTACTGGGGCTATTAGATGAGCGGATTTGATTCGGTGGGCGATTGTTGAGCGTTTATGCAGTGGAGGTATCGATATGTATGCAGAATGTGACTTGATCCTTTGGACACCTTTCGAATAGAGAAAACTGATATCAACGCATGTTTTCTTTCCACCTTTTTTGCCCCGGCCTCGTGGTGCAAATGACATACACTGTCGCTCACCACCTTCAAATAAAATACCATTCCATGCATGCATGCATGAAAGGTATTTACAGGTGCCACTCCACCTGTAAATACCTTTCATGCGAACACCAACATGAGCCTCCCATTGCATGCTAACTCGTGGGAAATAATGTACGCGAAGTCGTTTACCATCGCGTCCCCTACTCCAAGCCACCAGGTGTTTTCTGCCACCTACTTTTTAATTCAAATAGCTCCCTCATTCGTCATTATTTGCACGCAAGCGTCGTGTCGTCGCCGTCCTCATTCGCCAACTAGCATTAAGGGTATCCATTGAAACTTTAAGGGGAGTGAAAACAGGATAAACAGAAGCAACATGCCAAATTTTGTGAAAGTAATTTCAACATTTCAGAAACATGCTTAATTGGCTATGAATATACCTACACGGTGCGTTACGAAATTAATGCAATTGAATTTTGCACGCCTGCTCCTAATTGTCAGAATGGAATCAAATTACTTGGACTAATTGTAAGTGGGGTAGACGATAAGCTTTGCTGCGAAACCAGACTCATTGCTCTCCAAGTTGTGGAGGCGGCTGGACTTCAGTTATTGCAAACCTAGTCAGGCAAGAGACCTAGCTTTGTATGAGAGGCAAAACCTCACTAATGCCAAATCAACTTTAAAAAGGATTTAGAAACCAAACTGCCCATTCTTCGATGAGAAGCCATATATTGATTGTGTCCTAGTTCTACGACGTAAATAGGCAACGATTGATTACCTTTAAAGATACTCTGTGCCCATATTAATGAAATTCATCACTTTCCAAGGGGATAATATTGTTTAGTTCCGTTTTATAGGTAAGGGAAATTACTTCTTATTGCAGTATTAATGTGTAAGACCAATTATCTAATAACATCAGTATTACATAAAATCAGTAGTAAAACCGTGCATGAGGCACTGTGTACTACAGCAGTGGCGTAAATAAGAATATGCTTTGGGGGTTAGGAAGGCCTTAGGGTGCGACCCTCACCCTCACCAAGCAACGTGTCCGGGAAAATTTCTGATAAGTGACATGCGTGAAAATATATTTTACATTGTGTAATTTTTAAACCTGCCGCGTGAACGGCGGTGAAATATACAAGAATTGCCATGAGAAAAACTTCCCCTGGACCGGGAATGGAACCACGGGCCTTTGGCTTTCCGGGCCACTGCGCAGACCAGTACGCTATCCAGGTTCTTTAATTCTCATGGCAATTATACCAAGGGTCATGGTAATAGGTGTTAGGCCCTCGTGGTCCATCAAGAATGGCAACGCGAGGGAGAAAGGACTTCCAAGAAGCCACAACCGGTTGAGAGCCTCAAACCTGCGCTAAAGCCGCGCAAAGCGGTATGTGTAATATTTCTAAACCTGCCGCGTGAACGACGGTGAAATATACAATACATTGCATATTTCACCGCCGGCAATTCTTGTATATATTTTACATTATTTTGCCACATAAATTTAACTTCAGGCAGGTGCAGTTATTATATATGAAAACTAAACAATAGCTTTCAATATCTTTTTATTTCTCAGAGGCATTAGGGGGGGTTCTATCCCCTTATACTCCACATAGTTCCGCTTCGGTACCACATTAATATACCATACAAAAATATTTGTAGCCGAGTTTCCTCGATATGGCTGGATGAAAATGATAAAATTGCCGAAATTTTCAATA
The DNA here is from genome assembly GCF_921293095.1 of Ischnura elegans. Classification (NCBI taxonomy): domain Eukaryota; kingdom Metazoa; phylum Arthropoda; class Insecta; order Odonata; family Coenagrionidae; genus Ischnura; species Ischnura elegans. The sequence continues at coordinate 94,333,465 of NC_060249.1, forward strand.
AAGAGGTTATAAAAATTAATGGCATAATTTAAAAAGTTTTATTTAGTTTTTTATGTAAAAGAAACATTATAACATTTAATATCATCTTCGAAAAACAAACAAATAACTAATTAATTAAAAAATTATTCCCAAAAACGATACCACTCATTTGAAAGCAAACCTAGCCTTAGGAATTATTCCAACCACTTGGTTATGAACAACTCAATCAACCAGTGGAGAGAAAAAAATCTAGTACTAGTTCTTCTATTGGCAAGGGGAAGAAAATATTTATTCTGAGTTTTTAGGTTTATACAAAGGAAGGCTGACGAATGGATGGCAGAGAGTGGCTGCGTAGAGTTTTAAGCCTTTGGGAGAGGATAAAAAAAGAAAATAATTTTTTATGTTCCTTTTTCCACAAGATTTGGCCCTGCATAAAACGGGAATGATTGCTACTATTCTGGTGAGCCAGTCTTGTGTGCGATTCGCGGAAAAGCAGTCATGAGTCTTTCAAGCGTTGACTCGCAAACAAACTACCGGAGAAAAAGCAAGCCTCGTGTATGCTTTTTGGCTTTGCGGACTGAAAATATTCCTTGGATGGCGGGCGGCCTTAAAAATAGTCGATACTATTTCATCTAATCATCTTAGCGCCCCGCGCTCAAACAGTAGTTGCACGTCCAAGCTCAGTATGAATTTCGCGATAAAAAACGACCTTAAGTCTGAACTTCCTGGGTTAGAAGACCCGAAAAATACAATATGGGAATAGTAATAAAAATTTTTATTATCACAAGCTATAGCATTTTTTGCAAGAATTCTGTTAAAAAGTAGGAATTATAGGTAGGAATATTTTCCATTTTTGCAAGACAAAATTTCAAAGATATCTTGTATTGTACAATAAAAATCATTATCATTATCAATTTGGTGCCAAAAGTTTGAGAAAGTCCTAAGCATACAGCCTCTCTGTAAATTTATTTTATGAAGTTAAATGGTGGAAGTTAATCGATGCTTGTTTATAGAAAAATAAATATATCAAAACCTTGGTAAAGTCCTCAGAGTTTAATTCGACATAACCTCGACCGGTTGCTACACCCTCAGGCATTTTTCAATAGGAAATACCTTCTCGTACTTTTATTAAGAGGAAAATTATCAAAGAAATATATTTCCTCGTGATAACAACACGGTATTGTTGAAACCTGTCGAGATTTTAACGAATAAAGCTGTGTAGAATTGGAAATAGCAATACATTTTCAGAGACACTAACAGGTTAGCAGATGTATGTATATGTTATGCAACTTACATGCAATTAATGCACTGCTGGCTGCATGACGTGGGCGCGGCCTATGAAGGATATGGCTCTCTAGCATATTTAACCATCAAAATTCATCCATAAGGAAGTTCCACGCAATTATGTCACCAATAATTGAATATATTCGGTATCATTGGCTCTATACCCGCCTTCGTTTCTTTCTAGTAAAATCCAGTCTTTCAAGTTTTATTTATAGATTTCTGTTATTCTTGGATTTAGAAAATCTACATTGCCAAATTCATTGTTTGAGGCGTAACTTTGTGAAAGCGATTCATTATTAAAATTAAAAAGAAGCATAAAGTTCTTCTTTTTATTTTAATAATCGCTAAATTCATTTAGTTTCCATGAACTTAAAGAAATTTTGAATAAAAAAACTGAAAATAAAAGTTGAAATCGTGATATCATATGAGTCGATAAAAACGTAGGTAGTTTCAACGAGATTATGTTTTTATCGTCCACTATCTTATGGATTGATTCTGAGAAAAATTATGGTACTGATTGTACTTCTCGCTCATTGTGTGAAAAGAAAAGATTAATTGGAAAAGTTTTTCACAGTAATTATAACAAAAAAACAGGATGCGCTTACAAGTGCGACGTATAATGGACAACAGGGGCAGAACGAAATAATGCCACGGTGCACTGTGGAACACACTTCTCCATAAAATGACTCCATTTTCGTAAATGAAACTGCCCTTTGGTGTTACACGTTAATGTTGCTTGAGTGAGTGAACTTTACTCCCTGGGCAGCAAAAACATCAGTTTTAAGGACGTGTTTATGAGATGCATATACAGAACACAGCCATATATTGGCAAAAACGGTAGGCGAAATGTTTACTGTGATAAAATAATAACAAAACAGGGAATATGGCCGGGAGCATGGATTAAATTGGAGCGTTTTCAGATGCAATAATTAGTGTAGGTTATATCCTTTATGTTATGCAACTTACACACATAGACATGCACTGCTGGTTGCATGAAGTGGGCGCTACTTGTACAGGATACAACTCTGTAGGGCATTCAAAATTCAAAAAGTGAGATTGCATAACTAATGACAGGAAAAACCTTAAAATTAGCAAGGTTAATGATTATTTGGACTAAAAATTTCCTGTGAGACTAAAAGACTGCAAAGAGGAATTTATCTACCGTAAATGGGTATCATGAAAATATTAAAACAAGTTCAGAAGCGCTTACTTGTATAGAATGAGGATATAATTTTCCTGTTCCTCACGAATTGAAATTAGAAGAAAAAGCGTACTTTATGGATTAATCTATCAGCGTCCGGTGATAGTGAAGATGTGGAGAGACTCTTAATGTAAAAAAAAGAGATTGTGAATACAAAGACTGCAGATTAAAGTGAGATAATTGAAGTATCTGAGTCTAGAGATATGAAACATATTTCGTAAAGTAATCATACTTATTCTTTGCGAAGCCTTACAAGGGAGAAAATTTAATAAATATTTGGAAATTAAGTGGTTCAAATTGGTTTCAAATATGAATGAATGATGTTTATAGCATTTGTACATAAAAAGAATGATAAAACAACAGCAAATGAGCGGAAAATTTTATTGAGTGGTAAACCTGCCTTATTGGTAGGACCCACCACATGTAAGTAACTTCCACGATGAAGAAGTAAAGAATTGTTCAGTTAGTGGAAGTGGAAGGTTAAAAACATAGAAATAACCAATGTAAAGTTCCACTTAGAGTCAATTACTTTCTTGCGATATCCGTCAAAAAAACATTTCTTCTCGAGGAGAGTAGTGTTGGCTAAAGAGCAATATTGTTTACCATTCCTTCAAAAAGAGAGAAATTCCATCTTTTGTCTGCACGATACGTACGTTTTAGGGGTCCCGAGGCAGGTATTTAAACTAATGGAGGGGAAACAGTCGGGCAGATGAAGTGTTTGCATGGCTAATGGACTTGCACCTCAAATTCCCATCGGACTCATACGAAATGACCGCTATCGCAATTTCGCCACTCTCCCACGTCTTGGTAACCACAGATCCTCATCATCCATGACCTCCCCTATCATGCGGCTGCCAGTATTCTCCATAATATGTTATGGAAACCACTTCTCATACCGTAGCAGATCAACCGGATAATGATCTAAGAGCAACTATATACATATCCGTAGCTAAGCACACGCGTCGGTGTATTGCATATATCAATTTGAATTCCAATACCCGATATTGATGTGCTAATTAGGAATATTGGATAAAGGGCACTTCATTTACTACCACCACTACAGGAACGATATCAGTACGAATTCACATGAATAAACTTGCCATTCCGATCACTAATGACGGAAAACCTTCGACTGGAGGGCTTTTAATGTTATGTGAAGATGTAAATTCCTAAAATCTGATGCTTTCCCGGCGAATATATTCGAAAAAGGCTATTCGGGTTTCCAGCCGGGTGGTCTCCCTCCATTCTGCCGAAGTTTCGGAACACGAGTCGGGTTCCATCATCAGTAATGAAATAAGATAAGAAATAAGCTAGAAGCCCGAATAGCCTTTTTCGAATGTAAATTCCTAGATTACAGTTTCGGTGCATAACTATTTTTTATAATTTAATACTTACTGAAATATTGCATCAATTCAGAAAAAAGGATAAATATTTGATCCAAATGTATGCACAGCCCATAGTGTATTTTCGTTTCATAATGTTGATAAAAATACATTATAAAACGCGGAGGCGACTTGTAACGCAAGAGGTACTTGGAAGGATTCAACTCGTAAGAGCCATCATGTACCCTTTGAGCCGGAGAACTAAAGCACTCACACGAAGTAAACTCATCCCTAGAAAGGCTATGATAAAAGTTACAATGCGCCTCGATACTCACCGGCTTCGCAGGTCACGGCGAGAATCATTTCACCAGAGGTTATGAATCTTTCGCATTAGGGGAAATAATTTATCACGACTTTCCAAAGACGAGGTTTCTTTTATGCATTACTTCTCTAGCAGCTTTTCATCTTTCGTCTGTCATCTGAATTTTTCGACAGTATTTTATTTTTTACATCAAAGAAAGATTTTCAGCAATCTGGAGCACATTTTATCCACGAAGAACCCAATTTTCAACTCCCATGCGGGCTTCATCACGCAAAAAGCTCCTTATTCCAGGCCCCATCCCTGATATAGGCTACGACAAAGATAATGAAACGCCAAGTTTTCATTGCCATAAAAGGATTGCATATTTATCTAAGAAAAACCGATCTGAGTAACTCAAAATTGAAGGTAAATCTTGAAATAGCTGTGGAAAATTATAATACACCTATACCCACGAGAGCGTTGAGTGAAATAAACTAACTAATCTGTTAGGAAATATTACTTAGATGGGTAAATGTTGCATCACGCAGGAAAGTAAGGTAATATATGTTGTCTAGCATAAAAAGAATTCCAATTCCTTAAAAGCGACAAAAAATGGTCTTAATTTTTCAATTGAATTCAGGACGGAGGTGAATATGTCAAGTGATAAATACTTAATGACCTTAAAATCCAAGTGAGAAAATTAATTAATTATTTAAACATTAAAAATTTCCTTAAGTTTTAATGCATTCAGCCATATATAATCAGATTAGTACGCAGCAACTGAGTCGTTATTGAAAGTAAAATGAGTGAAACCGAAGACAGCGAATTTCCACTACAAATAATATGTCTTAACCATCATATATGTCCTTCATATTTTGGCCAACGGGAAAAAGTACGGGTAATTATGACGCTACCACGGCTTAATATTTGAATTAAAAATAGAAATTCATCTTAATAAGGTAATTAAAGAGTTTTCACAAAATATACCTGCAACCGATATTTCTTTCCTTCCAGGAAGCCCTACCAGCGGGAAAATAAGCTCAAATAATTCCTTCTTACATATTCATATGGTCTAGATAGATTTTATGCTTCCATTCCATTTTCAAGAGTTGGGAAAGACTTAACCTTCCAGCATACTCAGAAAAAATTCAGACATTTTCTTAAGGCTGAGGAACAAGAGCTATTTCCCAACTATTTGATACTGAACATAACCCTTAGCCATGTATTTTATGAAAATCGTATGAGGTACTCTAATTCTTCTTCAGTTTTCTATCAGTTCCAACGTTTTTAATTCATATTTTTAGTTATGCTCTACAAATAGAATACTATTTTACCTCTCCCCTTTTAATTCCCCAACTACTAGTCTCACAAACCATACTAAAATGTTAAGAAAACGACACGATACTACTGGTGCTTCGAATAGCTTCAACTAATCTTAAAATGCATGTTGAACTAAGAGCGTTAATCTTTCCTGGTTAAAATTATCACATTAGATGCTCCTATGTAATGAGGATATATCTCCAGTGAAGAAAAGTCTCTCAATACACCTCCTCTTCCTCATTAGCGCCCCCAAACCTCACTGATTATACACCACATTTTCTTTTCTCTGAGGTGTAAGAAACCCACACGGATCCCTCCACCGGCCATTATCATAATCTCAAGTAAGGTAAGCTCATGCCATCTCCTTCGAGCCGTCGTCAGTAACGTCTCTCAAGGCATCCTCCCCCTCTGCCTCACGTTATCCTTTACACAGGTAACCCTACTCGCTTAATATTTCCACGGTCGTAATAACTTTATGCCTTATGTATTTTTCAGTCATAAATCTTGATATACGGGTAAGGCTCGTGAATGTGAGAAAATATGCTTAAATGATCGTATGCTGCGGGTTGAAAAGGTTTGATTACCTTTTCAACCCGCAGGTTACCGGGGTTAATATTCTCGTGCGGCACTATAATTGCAATTATTGGTTATTTTAGTTTACTTCCTCATTCATTTTCATTTTCAGCAGGTTATTATTCTCGATAACTTAATTTTTATGTTCCTAGTTTCTTGTGCTCTATCGTTCCACCAGTTATATATTTTTTTTCTATGCAGACTTTTTATGATTTAAGATTTCTATTTGATACCATTTACTCTATATCGTGCAGTGATTGAACCGCCACTATGAAAGTTTCAAATTCGTAGAGGAAACTAGTTTTCCAAAGTAATATATCAGCTTTTACTAGAATGCGGGCATGTTGACGTAAAAATGGCCTAAAAGACTTGATGCATCTTGTATTGGCTATAAAGACAGATCTATAGGTCAGATATCACTGATTTACCCGGATCATAATGATTCCAGTTGTGAAACTAAATAATTCATTTCTTGACCAAAGGATAGAAGCTAGACGTATGCGATTAAGGACGCTTTCACTCATGGTGAAAAATATTTCTCGGAGGGACTAAAGCTCAATACGGAATTACACCTCTGTTCACTGGGACGGAAAAAAACTGAGAGGTACCTATTATGATTTTTTCACTTCCTTGCATCACTTGGGAGGTCCTTTGAACCTTATTGTTAAGGTCAATGCCGCTTCGGCGAATATGCTATTGCATGAAAATGAGTTGGGTTACATGAAATGAAAATATAGTTTAATTTACCTTTCCTATCCAAGATACAATTATTTAATGGCAAGAAACTAGTTTTCATAACACCACCTTATCTTGTAGTTTCTTAGCCGAACAAACATTTTAAACAGCATATTCTTTGCTTGAAGAAAATCTGTAAAATACGAGTGCTGTCCAGTCTTTAGGAATAAATTGAGCTAGGCGATAGCGAAGAAAAAAAGGTAATGGACATCAATTTCATTGGTTGCTAACCATTTTTTCATATTGTTGTAAAGATTCAGGTAACTACCGCGAAAATCGTCATTTCATAATTTTGTCCACGTTTTTTTTTCTCGTTTCAGCCTCCTGTGTGCCGTCACGTACATTTCGTTCCCCGATGGAAGTGTAAGATTAGAGAACGTGCGGAGCTGTACGTCAGAGTTGAGTCGGCTCTTCAACATGCAACCGTAATTATTTGCCACCGCTGTCTCCAATACAATGCCAACTCACTTCATGGGTGCAAATGAGGGACAAAAATAAAAGTCTGATGATCACATATGCATTGTTTCACTCACATTTCTTTTCCTCCCAACGAATGAAAGCGATAATTGAAAGACAATAAAAAAGAAGGAAAACCCTCAAGGATTCGTGCACTTCATTGTCGTTCTCCTGATTTAAAACGTGGTTGCTGCACAACGGATCAAGGTTGCTTCAAAACTCTAGTGTTGGCAGTAAGTATTCTTAATGATACACATTAAAGATAAACCCCTTATTTAATTTTTTTTTCAAAATTCCTCTTACCGCCATGAATATAACCTCTGACTATGATTCAAATTGTACAACTTGCGACGATATTTTTAAATATTCTACAATCTTTGTAGTCCATGCAAGAGTTAGCTATAGGTAGAAAAAGCTTTAAAATGCAATAAATCTTAAAATATTCATAGAATTAACAGTATTTTTTTATTAAAAACCGACCTATACTTTTATCAACATGTATGTGATACTTTTTCTTCCATATTCTACCGTTCTAGCAAAATGTCTGCCTTGTGTATGAGACAGTACCTACGTAATAGCACCCAAAAAATAAAGTGTTGGAAAGAATGCAGGACTTGACAGAAAGCCTAGGTGCTTGCAAAAATATCTGTAATTCTGCCCTTAAAAGAAAAGCTGCATAAATTGCTCTTCATTAGATATGGCTAAAATTAAGGATAGAGAGAAGTTGTATATTTTATTCATTTTAACATTCAATCCTGTCATTCATGTCTTTGCCACGCACATATGCTGCAAACATTGAACGATATTTTGTACCTTTAAGTATCATATTTAAAAACTCAATTCTCACTCCCATCGCACCGAAGTCAAAATAAAATCTAATGACTTTTTGCGTGACCCTGAAATGTTGAAAGTTTGGTCAATAGATACTTATATTTATTGTGTTGGAGGAAATAACATCAAAGTGCATGAATTAAGAACTTTATCAAGAAGGAGAAGCCTTGGAGTCTGGTTCCTCAAGATCAAATTTTAAAGATGATATAAAACAATTGAGAGGACAAAAACGATTTGAATATGCGTGGATAAAGATACTCAGGGAAAGAAGTAACTTATCCTGTTCAGAGCCAAGGTAAACACACGTGCACCTCTATGTTTTATACCATTAAAATCCTTCAAATGTGAATTATTGTCGTTTAAACCCACCGCTGCACTTCTTTGTACCTTGTAGTACACGATTCTGCCACTGCATGCCACATATGTTTGGTTTTGCATTCGTAAAACATGATGGATTACAAAACGGCAAGCAAGATGTGTGTTCGTCGTCAAGTGTTTTCATCAAGCTATGAACTTAGTTGTTTAAAACTAATAAATATTGTTTGTAATATTGTATCAATAGAAAATAATGAATTATAATAAAGTATTCTTGATGAGAAAAATTTCTTTCTATTATCGATTTGATTATGAAATGAACCTGAAACAAAAAAAAAGCTCAGAAACACATGGGTCGGAAGAGGTAATTGATGCCCAAAGTTTTCACCAATTGTAATTGAAAACTCGCTTAAAATAAATACTTGTTGGCAGGAAATAATTTTCAAATGGGACATTAAGTTACCCAATGTCACTCCGCAGCTCAGGATAAGGATTAAGATGGAGGTGACAGTGAAATGTTTACATGCTGAGCAATTCTACGACCACATGAGTAAAGTAGGCGTTAAAATGTTGCTCCGGAGATACGCGGATGAACAGGAGAGATGTTATCTTGAAAGATTGGAGAAGGAAATAACCTATAAGAAGAATGCAAAAGCAGTTAGGAGAACCCCGGATCATACTTTACAATGAACTTCTTTTTCACTGGGATTGATGAATTTGCAAAACTCTTCAGGAAGTCTTTTATACCTGCAGCCAGAACATTTATTAATCCTTCCATCCACATATTTGTGTATTTTTTTGTTAAATTTTGATAGACAATGCTGAATGTTTTATTAAATTGGAAATTCAATATTGGTAATAAAAAATACTTTCCTGTAAACAAAAGGTAGACTGATATAATTTCATGGCAAATACTATGCGATCTGTGTTAAATTTATCGAAGGATATAGGGTATCCTTGCTGTAAATTAACATCACAACACAGAAAATAAACATCACAACAGTTACGCAGGGTAACTTTGTAAAAAAAAGGTGCCATGGAGAGATAAAATTTAATATTTATTTTTTTCAACTTGCTGGATAAAAATTCTATTAATGTACACTGGATTCAAAATCTTAATTTTGTGACATAGCGAGTCATGAATTACAAAAAAAAAATATGTGTAGTTATCTTTCAGAATTAGAACTATCAGGTTTCACTATTTCTTATTCGGGTTTTATGAATAGATTAAAAAAATATAAATTTGAAATATAATTTCTAATAATTGCGCACAACCTTGCAAGAGTACTTTCGTCAATGCAAAGTGATTATAACAATCACCATCATACAACGTTAAAAGATCAAGTACAGAAAAATAAATAAAATAATCCGATGAGGTGAAAAAGGCATAAACATGATCAAGCAGTAAAAATTGGAAAATAAATGTTGAAAAAATCTAAACTTGTGGAAGGATAAGAATTGATAACGTTAAGAAATTACTGATTCATTAAATAACTATATCTTATTAAACAACTAGGCAAATACATATTTTGATGGAAATTTTGAGTTTTTCTCTATAATAATTCATCATGTTAGCATTTTGTGATGCTTATAATTGTCTTTAGAATAGCAATTGCCATCTGCTCGTAAAAAATCATCCCGATTTATTTCATACACAGCACACAGAAATTATCCTTCATTTGCCTTAAATATTACCAAAGTATTTGATTATGTATTTTTATATCAACTTGTTTTTATACTTTATTTAAATTTTTATTCACTACCTTTCTTTTTAATGGTTTTATAATTTTATTATTCTTGTTTGCTCTCTTTATTATTATATTAGTTAATTTATTATTCTTTATAATTACTCTATTTTAGTTTTTAACTACATCTTATTCATACTTAGATTGGACATGATTACCTTTTCTTTTAACAATATATAAATTTGGACTTTATGGAAGCAAAATTACAGACTTGTGTTGATAAAGGAAATTTAAAACTCCATATGCATGAAATGTATGCAGAGGCATGTTCGCCCATCGACTCTTCGAAATCTCCCCACAGCTGGAGAAAGGAGTGTTTCAGAATACCAATTTTTCCGTCATATTCCAAGAGATATCTAGGAGAAATATCGCCGGCGAGTAACATAAACTGAAGAAATATGGTTTTACATTCGTCTTCCATTTCCTCCGCTATTTATTTCCGCCATAAAATACGCCCATTAGCCCTTACGCCTTGGCAATTTGCCATTTGGCTGCTTTCACTAGCGCGGAATTACCTGCTGTGTTTCCCACACATATATTGTCAAGGGAAATTCTGTTTCCCTTTTCTATGTGAGAGAAAAATCATGGAAAAGGCAGATCTGCAGCAGCGCCGCCAATAATAGCACACAATAAATTCTATACTATCATATTATTACTACTATAAAGTCTTATTACTAAGGAAACTTGATACAGATACTGAAATGCTGAAGGACGCATCATCATAGATAGTATTCCTCATCTGTTCTTTCATCTTGGAAAGTAATGGATAAAAAAGAATGAGAAATTTTCATTTACTCAATTTTTGTGAATGGCAAATTCATACATATCCTCTATTCGAATGACCCTTGGAAGAAATGGTATATTGAAATCACAGACTGACCCTACAACACTGGTCCATGAAAGCTTTGAAACGGAAATTGGATCTACCCTGAACAAACAGAAGTCTATAATGCTCAAGTTAATCCTCGAGTAGGATTATCTGAATAACGGTGGTATACCAAAATCCACTGAAAGGTCAAACAAGAACTTGCCGGGAGTGTCTTCTGTAGCTTTATTTCACGAGTAAGGTTTATTCACCAATTAAAGTAAGGAATGAGGAGGCTATATTCTTCATTCTTAATCCTTTTCTAATTTCAACCAAGAAAGATTTATTAAAAAAAGGACTTGTTCCCAGGAGTAACTATTTTAAAATCATTTGTAGCCTTTTTAAGTAAAAACAAAGCATTCCACAGATTATTTCTTAGTCAATGATTCCTGCACGATAAAATTGACGCACGACTGAAAATATTAAAATTTTCTGCATAGTGACTACCAAACCTCTCGAAATGAAAGTAAGTTTTCATTCCTGCGAAAGGGAAAATGCGAATGCATGTAAATTTTGTATTCTTAGTGTGCTTTCATTTCATACATTTCATCATGGTGTTTTTTTTTCTTTTGGGTTGGTTTCAGCCTATTTTTCATGATGAATCACTAAAGCAATGAATCATAATAATAGGGAAAATAAATTATTAAAAGATTATTATCAATGATTCGGATTCAAATTCATGACCGATAGTAAAGTGGTGTCTTATGAAACACATTTTGAAAAAAAATTAAATACATGGCCTATGAGTCTCGGCTTTTGGGCGTTCCTCCGCGTTGAGTTGTTCATAGATGACGACAGTTTCTCCAGCCATCCTGCTGGCATCTCCATTTCAACAGGGTTAACATGCTGCCTTTTTAAAGCACAATTTTGCCTTTCAAGTCTAATGGTCAGCTATATTGTCTCTTTTTGATCTACTGGGGTAACTAAAACTTCACTAAAATTTGCCTAAAGTTATCATTACACAACTATGAAAAATCGGCTAATTTGCAATATTTATACATTTTTAATGATCTTGTGCGATCGGGTATAACTGTTTAAAGCAATGTATATGTATATACTAATAATAAAATATGCTATTTGCAATCATTTTTAGCTATAACGTTAAAAAATATAAAGTTTATTTTATTTTTTTACCACGAAAAAAAAAACATTTTTTTCTTCATTTTTTCAGGTGCTTTGCGCGATAGGAAGATGACGTCCGATTTTAATATTTCTTTTTTTGTTTTTATTTTACTAACGTATCGCAACTTTTCCGTGCTTTAGCGACACTGAATTTGTAATTTGAGTTTTTTCGCACCACGCTAGTCTTCATGTCAGGAGTGGCGATGCATAAAATTTGGCCATCTTATAGAGGTACTTCTGGGATCGGAGGTCAGTTGTGATTGGTTGGTTCTCAGGAGGGCTCTGATTGGTCATTGGTTTTGAAGACTCTTTTACATGTGTTGGCTAATGTGCTGTGTTAGCTAAACTGCAACAGAGAAGACGGCTATCTGGACAACTCAACGCGGAGGAACACCTGAAATCCGATACTCATATGGACAAACGCCGCGGACACCTGAGAACTAACTAAAATACATGGCTACAAGACCCTTTCTAATTAATGAGGTTGTGAAGACGCACGAAACGCGTCGAAGAACTTATGGAATATCAGAGAATCTGTTTAAATTCTGCAAAGAAAAATGGACGTTGAAACTGAAAAACATTCACAGTAGAAATAAAAGATTTAACCCTAATTATGCAGTAGCATATTTCGAAAGCGCTGTTATCCGAAAAGTTCTGATTTCACACGTGAAGAGCTTGCTAAACAAACTATTCTCTCTAGAAGCGAAGATAACAGAGGGAGAAGGCCTTCCGGGAGCGCTTTAGGACTTCCCTTTAAAACCTTTAACTTACCCCGCCCCGCATCTGGTCTTTTCTCCGGCATCGCTTGAGCATCCCACCCTCTTCAAGGCACGTTGGACTTCGTTGGTGGACTCCCACACACACACTTACACACACAAAAGCCACCACCACACGCCAGCTAGCCACAGTCCACTTTGCCCTCAATCTCTTTTATCCCCCGCCTTATCTCTCACGGTCCCCGACACCACTGGCTCCTCCTCGCACCTTTGTGGCAAGAGCTTCCCAATTTGTATGCCTTCCTGCTCTCTCTCCTCATCCTCCTCCTACGCACCCCCACGACTTTCCCAACTCCTTCCTCTCTCTTCCCTTCCACAAAGATACCATCTGGTTAAATAGATTCACTCTCCCACCTCGTCGCCTTTTCCTTTTACTCCTCTCTCCGTGCGTCTCTGAACTACTTTCCAAAGGGCTTCCTTCTCTCCTCATGTCCCGCCTTCTCTTACCTCACTCATCGCTGCAAGCTGTTTTACCCCGTAACTTCTCCGGGCCTTTCCTTCCGTCCTTCTATTATCTTTCCTTGAGCTTTGTTTTCACATTTTGGTGGACCGAAATAGAGGATAAAGAGGAAAATTTTAATGTCATGTTTATTTTCAATTAAAAAAAAAATTTTTTCACAATAAAATGTCCAGCCTCCTTTAAACTTTGTCATCATATCCGGCCCGAGGACCGTTTTACCAATACTTGTCCCTGCCTTCCTTTACTTCTTCCTACTTCCTTTCCTTATGCCTTATTCCCACATCTTGGCCGAGGAAAATATAAGATAACGTGGATTCGAGAGTTAAAGCCCGGAATTTAATGTTTCTCTGCTAAGTTCCTAAACGCTGAAGTGAAAGCGATAAAAAAAAATTAGAAATTATAGAATTTAGGGGATTATATCATTAATCTTGTTTTATTATCGAATCTTAAATCATTTCTGATGCATGTTATAATTATTTCCCGGAGAATAATGTGAATGACCTTTGATCGAGGTCGCATCCAATCAAAAAACAAATAAAAGTAGTGGGTGTGTCTTGGTGGAAATCCTTTATCCTATGAGTTGAAGGAATAAAAACACTTCTTTTTCCAAATGGTGATTTATTTTGTCCGACCATGGCTGCGTTACAGTGTAGAATTTTCAAGATGATGAGAACATGGAAACTGAGCGATGTACATTTTGGGTTAAAAATGGAGTAAGAAACCGAAAATTTCCCGCTCCACTTTGAACCTAATATGAATACCGCTCAATTCTCCAGTACTCCTCACCTTGACAATGTTACACTGTAACGAAACCATGGTCGTACAAAATGAATCACAATGTGGAAAAGCCAAATATTTTTATTCCTACGACTAGGAGAACTAAGTTAGCCAACGCGACGTTTTGAGTTACGATACAGCACCCATTCTCACGGCTGCCGATGAGAGGTCAAAGTGGCCGTTGAATATGGGTGGTTGTAGAGGCTGGATTGTCTCCCCACTCCCTCCATCACCACCGATTTCCCTCTATTTCAACTGCAATATCCAATTAATTTACTCCCAAGCGTTCCTTTTTTCTTCTCATTTCATCCTCCTCAGTTGAGCTCAACTATGATGGAGGTGAACTCAGCTGGGTTCACTCCCCTCACACCCTACGTATTCGACCCCACAAAGCTTAGCTCTGTCCCACCAAATCCCGGCGCTTAATCAACACGCTGTTATCGCAGTAGTCTTGGCCATTGCACCACCAAAAGCTATGACACCCATTCCCCTTAACCAAGATTATTTCTGTTTTCACCCCGTATCACCCACGTCCTTGGTCAAATATTTTCTTTTCATTTCGCCGCGTAAATATTCTCCTATCGATATGCTATCTTCATCGATGATGGGCCACAGTAATCCCATTTACTTCATGTAAATGGTACCCGCATGCCTAACACTTACATTTGGCTACGTTGCCGTAAACGATCTCATGAAAAGCAACGTATTGCCACCACCAGTTATCATCCCATTGGTGATATTTAGGGATAAAAAGAAACTTGCTACCATTTAATAGGAGCGGTTTTTACAATTAATGGAGATACTTATGTTTTTTTTAGATACTTAATGTTTTGGCTTAGATATACTACGGAATTAAGATGTTAAAATTTCATCAAAACATATGCCTTTTATCGTTTTTGATGGTTTTGTTTATGAATACCTTGATCTGGTCCAGCATCTCACCTAGTGTTTCGTATTCCTTGGATTACCATAGCAGTTTATTTTGTATTGCACAAGTCCCATCTTTGGAATTTGGTATTAGGTAGTGATTTGTTTTACAATGACTTAAAATTTTCTGAGGTATGTATACTTAACCGGCTTCGACTAAGTTAACCTCAATAAAATTACTTGCGGTAAATATCGAGTTTACTTGAAATAAGTTTAAAATGTGTTGGACACAGTGAGAAGCTCAACGTGTGGCATGCAAGCCATCACTTCATCCGCCTTTTCCTACCTCGAAGCGTACACTCTTATCTCAACCCCCACATCCAAGAGCCACAGGACTACCAAGTCGAAGCAAATGTTACATACAACACAGAGACTGCTCGCCAGTTCTGTCCCTAAGGAATACACGTGAATATCAATAGTTTTTACTGAATACCAATATTATACGTGAATATCAATATTAATACTGATTTGGAAGAGCGTGAACACAACCCAATAGTATTGGGTTGTTCATCAGTATTGGCCCAACCCAATAGTGTTGGGTTGGGCCAATACTGATGTGATCGGTGGTGTCCATAGTAGTAGGAATAGGTTTTTGGCCTCGAGAACAGGGTCATTCACACCGCTCATAGTTCATATCATAAAGGAAGCTTAAGGTGGTGTTGATGAAATTCCCTAAGGATAGATGGAGACGACTGATATAAAGCAGGGCATTTATGCCGGAGAGTCGTTTTACAAACTTGTGTGATAATAAGAGAATTTTATTTTTTATGATTAACGTCGTGGCAAAGATAATTTATGAATCTACCAGGAAATAGTTCTGCTAGTTATCTCACCAAGGGGGGATTTATCACAACACGCAGCTGTGTAAGAAGAGCGGTTACTGATAATGTAAGTAAGCGCAAGATTAAATTTCACTGTCAATTTCTAACAATTTATCAGGTACAGGAGAATACGGATTTTTCAACAAGTAGCTGATCGGAAAATTGTCTAAGCGATGAAGTAATGGTGTCAAGTAAAAAATCCGGTACTTCTATGGAAACATTATTCAGAGCAAAAAACTATGACTAATCAATCAGTTTGGATGGCTTTACTTTTCTTTGCCCTATTACAATATTCTAAAACCCTTAATAAGCAACAATAGCTTAAAATCTTGAAAGGATTAAAGTTACAAGTAAACTTTTAATTGGAATATTATGCAATGCCTTTCTATAAAAACTATATTGCCACGTTTAATATTCTACAATAATTTATTCAAATAAGCATTCAATGCTTGGCATAAATGATGCTTTTGATAGTGTAAAAATTTAACCCAGTGGATGGAATTCAAAATTTTTAGATATTTTTTTTTTAAATTTGCGTGTATAAATTAATAACACTTCTAAAAACGATAAAAATTTCGTACTCTAGCAATATTGCTCGTGTCAAAACTTTTCTAGCAAAATACGAGCATTTTAAAAGGTTTTAACAATCACAACATTTTGCTCAATCCTTCTTAATATTGAGTTTAAAGATAATGTGAAACATTACAACAGTTTTTTGGCGAGTCTAAAAACATTATAACGCACTTTTGAGAAAATTAAAATGAAAGAGGGTAAATTTGAAGCAAATTGTAAAGGAAAAAATACATTGAAAGGAGCATTTTCGAAATTACACGATCGTTGCACTTAAAAATGATGAATTGTGTACGACTTTAAACCGCCGGCCAGCATTTGAATGGAAGGGTGTTTTGGGTGAAAGCAATTATATAAATAACTTGCGCATATTTGTACACATTACATATAACGTCCTCTTTCGCTTTTATTGTCAGAAGTTCAATTAAATTATTAACCTAATTTATTATATTGACAATTTCTTTCCGTTAAAATTCCCATTTCATATGTTTCGAGAATTAATTCCATTACTAAAGTTTGATCTCTTCAGTAGCGATAAAACTGTTTCATTTATATGTTATTAATTGAGATTTGAAGTTACAGGTAAAAGAAGGCTTTCTCATTAGCTGCGTGCATCAGGGATACATATTTTGAATGGGCTATCATAAATAATATGCTTTTTCTTATACCACAAGCTTGAATATGTTTATCATTACTAAATCAAACTATAGACAACGGTAAGATCGTTTTTATGTTTATTATGGTGCACCTGCTATAAAATTCATAGGTTACTAGAAAATATTCGAGAAATTGCAGACTCATAAAGAAAAAAAGGGTGCCAGAGACGGATTCTTACCTTTTTAGGCCATCATTTAAATCACATGGATTTATGTTATTACGGAGGCTTACGCGGTGAGTTGATTGGTGATGGTTTTCCGGGTTTACACCGCGTTGATTCATGTTTTTGCGGACGACAGTTTCGGGCGCGTTCCAGCTCCCATCTTCGGGACCAAAGAAGACGGGACCCGAAGACGGGAGCTGGAACGCGCCCGAAACTGTCGTCCGCAAAAACATGAATCAACGCGGTATAAACCCGGAAAACCATCACATGGATTTATGATTTATTTCGCAAAGGAGTCCGTTAAGTTCCAATTTTTCAGTTCAGTTATCACGCAAGGGAGTTTTTCTCGATTGAATGAATAATCCTTAATTAGCTAATATTCACAGGGTTGCAAAAATAACCGCTACTGTCACTACTTGGGTGACGATGATGTTGAATATGAAATGATGTTATAAAAACGTCACTTTCTACTGCCAACAGGACCAAATTAAAAGCAAAATTTTACCCTTGTCGATGTAAAAAGTCAACTATTTATTCCTCTGTATTTCATCTATACAAGATGAGAAATATAAATAGCGGCGAGCTATCTCAAAGCAATATTGTACTGATTCCACTTTATGGCAATAAATGAAAAGTTCTGCATGACTTAGTTTCGCTTCTTAAGTCAATTTCTGAGCACAGAGATTGTAGGTGTACGTCTGTTCCATCATGAGAGCAGGTGGCAGCTCTTTAATCCAGTGGAATTAGAGCAGAGGAAAAACAAACCCCTCGTACTGCAAGAATAATCGTCCCGCATATTGGGAATGGAGGATATACCGGTTTGTATTAAGGTCACAGAAGCAATGACAAAACGCCTTCGCGAACGTGTCTTCAAGCACTCCATTACAAGGATATGCGCTCTTCCTGGACGATTAATGCCGAAGGAAGGAAGTAATCAGTGCTCCACCTGCTCTTCATATCTCATTTTCTTATTCGTAGATGATAATTTATTCGACACGACTGACTTTTTACATTCGCGGGCAATTTTGAGTGAAAAGAGTCGTCAAAAAGTTGTTGCTTTATTATCTCGATTTTTCCTCGCAAAAATACAACGATGTCATTACCTCCAGATTAGTAGCCTCAAAGTAAGAATATTAAGGAAATTAATTCTCTTCAATATCATGTTAGGGAATCGAAGGAATATTTCATTCTTGTTAGCAATTATTCTGGTGAGTAGATAATGACATATTTCATCCTTTACAGTATGGAATTTGGAGATGGCGACCGAAAATTGAGTCGATAAAGAGAAACCAGGTATCTGTATTTAGACTACTTTCAACGGAAGGCGCCAAAGGGACCACAGTTGAACGGTCCATTTGACGGACGAAGCGCCGTAATATGAGTGCCAAATAGCACTCAAGCAGCCTCTGAAAAGTCTCTGCCACCACTGAGAATTATCCTCGGATCCAATGGATGGGAAGTCAGTGCTTCAGAAATCACGCCAGACCGAGTACCTTATCCTTTGTTATATTTGCAGGAAAGGAATAAAAATTAAATATATTTTTGATAACAATATCGACATATTATAGTAGGCTTCCGCCGAGATTATAACGGTAGGCAGCAATTCTTTCGAGTTTCCTTCCCGTAAAATGAGTAAACGCGGAAGGTAATCCGGAAGAGTCGCAGCCTAATATTGATATCAATTAAATGGAGATATACTGTTGTGTTGACAAAGAGAATTGAAGGCTGCAATGGAGAGATACTCATCAGAACTGTCCAAAATCTAAATATTTCTGTATGTATCACCTAAGACTTTTTTTGTGTATTTTTATACTGGTATTACGCTATTGGTAATAATTTTCAACGGTGTTACTTTCTCCTACACGTACGTATTTAACAATTACACTCCATAATACGTTGTTTTTGATTTGCAACTGTTTGGTGAATTTTGGCATAAGAAGAAATCAATTCCAGAGCATGTGCAATAATAAATGATTAAGTAAATGAAAGAAAATAGAATAGATATCAATCCACCTATGATAAAAAATTTAATACTCAAACCCCCTCAAAGTGTCGATGAAAAACACGAAAATGTTTCTTTTTAATAGTAATAGTAGACGAAGTAAATGGCATTGTGATGTTACCTAAAATTATGATGATTGGAATGATTGATGTTATAATGGATTCAAAGAAAATCGAGGATATAAAAACATTTCCACGTTAAATAAATCTGCTATACTCTGTTTCAAGTCCATTTTCGGTGACATAATTGTCAATTTTCAGATATTGATATAATGTTTACGAAGAATTATCCTAAAACTTAATTAGAAGCTTTGAACTTACCAAAAATCATAATGAGCCTTAATGAGGCTTTTGCTTTCTCCCCTTTTAAGTTTATTCTTCCTCCTATTGGATAAGCGTGGAATAATAAAATAATTTTCCAGAATCAGGCCAACTTTTTAAATACTATGTCCAAACTAATCAGAAGTCAATGAATATACGCAATGACTTTTACTTCGCTAATAGTCTGGATGCCTTGATAATAGCAACTCAAATACAAAGTGGTTTCTATTCACGTTTTCGTCCCTCCATAAATAACGATCGATAACGGATATTTCAATAACATTGATTGACTTCGATGACTGAAGTATCGATACCAATTAGTTACGTAAATAATGATCTGAAAAATATTGAAATATCAGTTATCGATCGTCATTTACCAAAATTATTCAACAACTTTACCTGAAGTTTTGAATTTAGGATAAATCGTGCTAAGTCTGACTGAGACTTTTGAATTCTCCCCTCGTTAAATGAGCGTGAAATGCTCGTAATGAAAGCTATTTTCCTGAATCAGGACCATATTTGTACTTCAATATAAATACTAATCAGAAGCCAATGAAAAATTCACGATGACTTTTACTTGGCTAATTGTCTGTTCTTCTTTTTCTTTGGTATTAGCAACAGAAACACAAACACAAAGTGATTTTCCTCCGCGTTTTCGTCCTCAGAAGATTACTCGTTCTCCATTGCGTGCAAGTGAAACAAAGGGACTGGACGAGTGTATAAAAAACGAACAAGGAGACATCTGTTTCGGAAGCTCTCAGCCTTCTCTCCCGTCCTCCAGTCCAACTCCCAAGAGGGAGCCGCTGGCACTCTGAACGGAAGATGTCCTCATCAATCACTCCTCAGTTAATCTTGCCTAGTTTCCGGGCGGCAAAGCACTTAATCCGCCGATACATTGGATACAGCGAATCAATCCCTCAAAGGAGATGGGAGTAGAAGGGAGGGGATAGAATTTTCTCCGTCTAAAATGAAAGCACAAACATGCGATACAGTGAAAATCAGAGGGAGAGAAATATAATTCCGAAGAACTTAAGTCCGGGAACTAAGGTTGGAGAGATGGAGAGAACGAAACTGAAGCACATTTCGAGAGATGGTGCTTGTGTCATCTTTTGATGCATTGCTTTTAAAGCAAATCATTATTAATTAAAATGAATTTCTTTTCGCAGTGACGAGCATGCTGTGCGGAAAATTCACAGCGAAAAAATCATTCACCTTGAACAGGATTCGAACCCGCATCTCCCGATTTCCGGTCGAGTGTTTTATCCAGTCCAATAAGCTAATTTCGCACAATTTTTGCATTGCGGGAAACTCCGTAAATATATCACCGTGGCTAGTGGCTGTATTCTTAAATTAGTTAGAGCGACCGCTTCTACGTGGTCTTATTTCGGGCTTTGCTCTCCGGCTGTGGCGCTGTGCGCACGATTTGGACTGCTTGTGGCATCATATGGTCAGCACTTCATATCACCTCGTCCGGTATACTCCTATGATATGTAATTTCCACTCGAAAGGTTAACTGGCTAAAGCACTCGATTGGAAATCGGGGGATCCGGGTTCGAATCCTGGTCAAGGCGAATGATTCTTTCTCTGCGGATTTTTCGTAGAATTTGTGCATTGCGGGTTACTCCGTAAAGATATCACCATGGCTAGTCCCTGTATACTTAAACTAGATGAGAATATTACACGGCGCCTCGCAAGACCATGAGTCTACCTTGGAGGATAAAGGACTTTCGGGAGGGAAGAGGCCTCGGCCACCATGCATGTAATACATTTCACATGAAGGCAATCGAGATTGAGTATTAAAACGCAAATGTTGCGTTTTATTCGACAGAAAACCTTCTCCCACGTGAAATCCCGCTACATCACTACATAACTTCGTATATAATTTATCTGAAAAGAAATATTTGGACAAAAAAACAAAAATGATGATTTAATTGTTGGGCTAACATGCTATTCGAAATTAATCATATCCTTCTGCTGGTAGGTTATGAAGAAAAGAATAAATTGCATGTAAGGCGATCCTTCAAAATACTGCGAGGAAATGGCTCACTATTCTTAGTGGAGACTTTAAAATACCCAAAGTCAGTCACTTTCACCTCTTTTGTGAATTCAAAATACATTAATGATTCAAAGTTTTAGTTTTTCTCGGCGTTTGGTTTTACAAGGATGATATTTTATCAACAACCATCCCACTAGTTTTTTCAATACCGTAGTGACCATAAGTGATGAGTTGAATGAGTTACTAGTATGATTTTCCATGATTAAAAAAAAATTAAATCGGTGAAATAAAACTTAAATAGATTACATCCATTATCAATCACCATCAACACTTTTCCTTGAAGACAACAAAAATTGACATCCATTAACTTTCAGTAGGTACTGATTCCATCCACATTTTCACTCACAGTTTCATCTACTCAAGAAATTACCTCGACCCAACAAGTAGTACATCTTCTTTCCTTAAACTCTCCATCAGATCCATCTCATCCATCATCCCAATCCTCTGTGAGGACCTCTTCTCATCCCATTCACAACGTTCACTATTCACCTCCGTTCAACACGATACTCCGTGCGGAACCCCATATTCGACTTTATTTATACTTTTACATGGTCTTCTACCCCATCAACTCCTCCCCATTTATGAACTCTGAGCTTTATAGCACTATTATATTTCTTAAATATTGCTGTTTTGCCCCTTTTTCTCTTGCGTGCAATCCAAATAATATTTCACGACAAATCAATCAGTGCAAACCGAAACAAAATTATGTACTCAAATAAATTATTATTATTATTCTAAGGGCGGCTTTTTAAAAAGGTATAAATATTTCCGTCACCACCTAGTTTTATTCATCAATATCATCATCATTCTTTCATTTTCATTCATTCATTTTCTTTCGTTCAACGTTTTCTCCATCGCCCATCCACTCTCCGAGGGGAAGGGCCGCTCACAGGGGAGTTCCGCCGAAGGGGCTGGTTACCGCAACCTTGGACCCCATTCCTCCGCGCATGAGGCCCCCCCCCTCCGAGTGGCGATGCCCCAGGAAGGCTACTCACATCACTCAAATTTGTAAATTACAAGTATTACAATAAGTACTCAAATTTGCGCCACACACCTTCTCCGCCTCCTTTCTTTCACAAAATTCCGAGAAACATTTTTACTCAGAATTATCCTCATATCAAATTTCTTGCCTAACGCATCTACCATTGAAAACTAATCGCCGGATAACTAATCAAGACCTGATCATCGGCGAATCTAGCTAAGATGACATAGCGTTTCCTTAAACATCGACTTCAAAAGCAGTTCTTATCAAAACAAAGCAATAACGAAATACTATCAATCCTCATTCTGATTCTCTGCTGGTTGCCCTCACTTTTGCGGTGGTTATTCTACCAAAGTATGAATATCAGATAATCACTCTAAGTCACTGAAATGGATATGATTAAAACATTGTGGCGTATACAATAGTAATAAAAACAACATTATACTTTGAAATAATTAAGCTCGTTCCAATTACCTTTATAACGTGAAATCAAAAAAAGGTGTCTTACGGTACATATTATAAGTTTATATTTAGAAGATTTTTGAGTTGGCCATTATCTAATAAATGTTTCGAATAAATATTAAACTTTAGGAGAAGTTGATAAAACATAAATATTTCCACTAAATTTCAGGCAATGCTTTTAGAAATTTTCAAATAACAGGAATCCTTAAAAAAAAGCTGGTTATAAGCTGGGCAAGGCCTCCCCGGCAACAAAACGAAAGATAAAACCGTTTATGGTCGACGCACTAACATAAGGCACGACGCAATCACATCCTTCTCTTGAAAAAAAAAACACCGGAAAAAATACAAAAGGGACCAATTTTTTCAGTTACAATGTAAGTAACTCCATACGCTCGTGAATTCCCAAGAACTTTAACGCGGTGACACATATATTAGAGCGATATGTACACATGAATGCAACAATGCGCACTATATTCATGCTGTAAGACGGTGTGACACTCGGAATTCTTCGCAGCAGTAATGCCCCCTCAGAGAGGTGTGAAATAGTAGCATTGCACAATGAAAATGTTACGCGGTCCGTAGAGCACTGGCAGATTTGTCTTCCTCAAGGGAGAAATTACCCACAAACGAAAGCACCTGCATGTTCGGTACGCTCAAGCCCCAATCTGTGGTGTCAGCAAATTCACAGCCTCGAGGGTGCTCTTCTTACTATTTTTTCCCCCAACTCGAGGCAGTTGGCATGGCAAGAACGAAGCCCAAACGGCGGATTACACCGTGAACATTTAAACCGTAGTATGGTTATGGCCGAAACTCTCCCTTGGGCTAGCAAGGTTTTGCTGAGGACTGCCATAACGACATACATTCTTTATCCAACATTGGGTGAAATTTGCCTGATGTTTTAGGCATAAGGATAATATTCTCATCCGTAAGGCTTGACTCGTATTTGGCTTGAGGTATCACGTCATAGAAAATAAAGCCCGTTAAACAAGGACAAGTAAGCGGTCATTGATAATAAGTTACACATCGAAGAAAGCACCCATAAAAACTAAAAAACTAAACGTATGAACAAATATTGTGGTGGTATTATAATGGTAGTGCTGAAGTAAGTGAAAGCTAAATAACTGATTGGAACATTGCTATTCTAACCGTAGCAACCCAATCGACATTACTTGATTCCACTTTATAGCAAAATTTAAATTTAAAGAACAAATATAAAATTAGTTTGATAATCACGGATTATTTCATTAAAAATTTGAGTCTCTATTAAGCAAGTGCAAGTGGTTTTCTAAGAAATGATCTATAATTACAGATAGTTGAAATTTAATGGATGGCATTTATATCTACAAGCATAGATAGCAAATCGTTCTAAATACATAAAACGTATGCATCAGAGCAATTACTTATGAAGAATTCCAAATTCAATCCCATACGAAGTAACAATAACTTTAAAAAGTTAATGCCATTTAATATTTAATGCCCAATATTTAAGCCCTTCCTTTAAACCACCTTTTCATGGCCCAGGTTGTACGTGATTGTAAATTGAAAGTTAAGCTCATTCTTCTCCACTGCCCAACGAGCAGACTGAATAGTTTCTGGAATACATTTACAGTTATTCAAAATTTCATACTAGGTAAAAATGCGGAGAAAATAAGACAGAGATAAGGAAAGGCCGGATAAATATTACTAGACTTAGGCATTGCTTCATCGATGACGAGGGTTAGGATATAAGTAAAATTCGTGAAAATAAATGAAAAATTGGTATGAGCAGATAAAATCGATAGGTGAAGAATTTTCATGAGAAAACATTACTTGGTATAAAAGACAAAGGTATGGCATATTTTTCACTATTTTTCCTCAATTCTCTGATGTCATATTATCAATCTGCACTTTGCGGTCTGCAGGTTTTATATCTAAAGTTGTGTGGTCCGGGATACTCAAGTTCTCGCATGAAAAAAACCACAAAAGACTGGGAAAAAGAGTACCCATGCACATATTTTCCATTTTCCACTCTAAATATTTCATTATCGAAGAGAAGCCTAATCTTCAACCACCAGATAATTTTTCTCAGACAATGCGGCAAGCTGCAATGCATTGTTAATAAGGCCCTCAGAGATTGAAAAGATACAATTTGAGGTAGCTCCAAGATTATGCAAACAAAACATCCCCCGAGCAAAGTTTCAGGCAAGCGGCAGCTTTATTCGAGTTAATATTTTGGCGAAGAAAACTTTGCTGGCTGGCTGAGTAAGTATACTGCTAGTAACGAACGAGGAACGTAAGAACAGTCAGGAACTTGCGAATAGTTTCAGCTTCAGCTGATTGCGGTTAAGATTTACCTCCTAACTACGAGATGAGTTAGCTATGGGACCAGTAATTATTACGCTTATTTTAATTTATATCAATATGCACATACTTAAATTGGCTCGAAAATTTCAACGCGTCACATTTTACTGAAGATAAAGTTGAGAAAGAAATCAATTCATATTGCTTGTAAGCCTTCCATTCGTGATGTACTGCACCAAAATGTTCTTTGAATGGATTTCGACACACAGTTATGTTACAATTAATAATTACAATCATAAAAAATGCAGTGATCACACAATGACACATACACTTGGTTGAAAACAGAAAAAAATGAGACGACTTTCCAGGCTTCATAACGGAGTAAAATGATAATGCTTTCGAAATTGACCTATATTTTTAGAGATCTCCGAAACTACTGCTGTTCGTTTAGCGTGACTTAATGACTAAACGCAAGGAATGACCTGTAGCAGGAAAATGGACAAATCACGAAGCATTTCTAGGATATTTTTGGTTTTTATTTTTCGCGCAGGAATAATTGACATTAATCCAACTCGGCAGTAACATCTCCAGCTAAGAGCTTTTGGCATTTCAAGCTAGTATTACGAGTAGCTAAACTAGATTTTAACAGCGTACGAAGCCGTTCTAGAACAGTAAACAGCGAAAAATAGCACTGATACCCGAAACGTCCTGGATTTTCAATGGAAATCTAAAATAGGTCAAGCGCAGCAAACGCCAATATCTAAATCCTCAGCTAGGAATGTTTTCAAATCCACTCAGCAATGTCTCCTCTTCGCATCTGATGAGATTAATCCGAAAAAAATCCGTTTTTCCGAGAAAAAACTCCACTATCCAATTGTAGCTCTAAATTTACTGTGAACAGGATCAAGACTTTTTACTATTTTAAAATTTTCGTTTACATTTTCTTTGCTCGATTACTATTTCGCTGATGTTGGTAGTATGGGAAAGTGAGTTGGAAAATATTTGAGGTTGCCATATATTACACCGAAAAATGTTTTTCACGACTATTATGTTCACCATCTCGTCGCTGATTAATGCCCAATAATTATCTTCTCAATGAATTTTCTAGCCAACTGGAAGCCTTTCCTAAAACCCATTCCCTACTGCAAGGAAATACTTTTAGCGCTAAAATCCAAGTCTACTAGCTTTTAGTGGATTCTCTATTATGACTGCCAGAACTAATGCCACCTACAAAGTCGATAAATGTAACATGAAAAAATAAATATAATTAAATAAATATTTCCCCCATTAAAATTTAAAATTCATTTGATGATTAGGATAAAAGGTGAATATTATGAGGTATTATGAGTTAAAATGGATAGAAAACTCCTCATTAACTTTTAAATGACTCGAAACATTGTCCTGTAAATTCATGAAGAGAAAATTCAAATACTTTAAGCATGAGCTTTTGCGTACCAACGTTGAAAAAGTTTGTTGATTTGTAAAATCTTTCTAAATAATTTGTTATCTACACAACAAGAACTCATTTAAGCGTAAATTTATTATATTCAGCATATATATTTCTGTGGATTTCTCTCGTTTATTAATATCGATACGCTTAATAAATGAAGTATATTATTTTTCAGTGGTAAATGCTAATGATAAGAGATCCATAAATATACGAAATGTGAAAAAAATCCCATACACTGAGTCGCATTCAGAAAAAATTAGTAGGCCAACAAAACAAAGAGAGGAGTCTTCAGAGAGATGCATTTGGCTCCTGAAACATAGGTTGTATCCCTATGTTATTTGTAACTTACTCCAATTATATTACAAAATATTGAAACTAAATGTCATAGTAAAAATTGACAACTGAGAATTGTCATTGAGAATATAAAAAAAAAAAACAATTTTAAAACCGCCGATTTTTTCAACTATTGATGCTCAAAGCTGAAATAGTTGGTAATAACAGACGTGACGTTTTCTACTTGATGGAATACGATGTAAAATTCAAAGTTTCTCATGACATGTCCTGAAATCATTTGCATATGAATAATTGGGCCAAAAGAGGAAAATATATAGCGTTTTCTTTTCTCCACGTGGGTAAATTAATTATCTTCTCGCTATTACGACATGACCGATGAATTTCATGAACAAATTTTTCCCGACGTTTTCACTTTCTTCGTCTATAACCACCTCCGTCTCACTTTTTGTCGTACTTTTCTTTAATCCTTTCATAAATCATTAGTATCGCCGAGGAAATATGAAATGACAGAGCCGTTCCATGTTAGTCATTTTTCACGCCGCACTTCTCTCTTCCTCCATTTCATGCTTTCTTCCGCGGACTTAATTTCCTTCTGTCTCTGCGTCTTATCAGCTTGCATCACTGAGATTAATTATTATGGATTTGAACTTTTTAGCGTGTGCAGTAGAGTGAAATACAGCTGTGATGTTTATGCTTCCCACCCCTCTCTTTTATCCCCATCCCTTTTCTATTCGACTCTATCAACCTTAACAACTTCCTCCTTTCCTCTCCTCGTCGTTTCTCCATCTCGTCTCGTGAACTCTGCCTTTTCCCCAATTCACTTCATCAACCTTTCCTCTTTAGGTGTGCATAAACCTTCTCCCCATCACGCCGTTGAGGAATTCTCCTAATGAATAATTCAGCAGTGGATTGAAGTAAAAGCAGGATCCAAATTCGTCTGAGTTCGAGGGAAATATTCGAATGTCAAACTGAATGTGGAACCGGAAATCCAAGGGATGAAGATATACCCACGGTTGCTTTGCTTGACATCCAAGTGCGATTCCTCTCGGACAAAAGTGAAGGGGTGCGCGGAGAATGTCTTCACTGAGTGATCAAGAGACAGAGATTATGGAATATGAGCCTCTTCTCCCGGCTAGGTGTTAACATATACGGACAGGGATAGTAATATAGTTGGTAATCTGGATAAATAGATTTCTAGTCATCTGGATGAATAGATTTCTAGTCTCACTAGTCCTTTGAGATAAATTGCATTATCAATTATTACATCAATAAATGAGCGTAGAATATATCATATTCTTTAATTATAAAATTTTTCATCCGAAATTATTCAAGTATTCCTATTGTATAAAATATTGTATTCGTATTTATGTGTGACAGTCTTCGGGAAGAAATCATTCCAGTCAAGAGCCATGGGTTGATAGGATTTGCGATATAAATATTTTGTATAAAGTACAAAGTTAGAATATTTCAACGGGGAAGAGCCGTAACTCATCAAAGCAATATAACGAGATGGGGTCGATTAGAATATGAGATTAATACTTTATTCTGACCCAGGTATGTGGTGCACCAACGTCATCATGCTTGTTGATATCATTTTTAAAGTTTAAGCGATTTGTTTTCGTAAATAGTTATTGTTGTGTTTGATGGTAAGACATGTCATGCGTAGAGGGTTTGAAGGGAAAGAAATGTTGACCGCGGATACAAGGATTGACGTAATATTAGAGAGATAGAGCAATAAGAAAGACGTGACAGAATCGTTTACTTAGAGATTTGGAAGAGAATTTTTAAAATATTAGGAACATTTCCTTGTATCTTAATGTCACTGGTTAACACAACAAATGAAAAATGTATCTGGCATAAATAATCTTTCTGCAATGAATGTGAAAGAGCAATACGCCCACGTCCTCTTACGCATTGGGATAACTGTGATATTGGGGCATCCCACACGCTGCTAATAGTCTTTTCGATTTATGTGGTCACGTAGGAATTAAATTATAATGGAATTATGGTGTCATTTACGACGGGTCACGTATAAATAACTTGAGATACTTCCGGAGGTCACGAGTCATTGAATATTTTCCAGAATATTCACTGCTCTTTCATAGCAATATACCTACTTCATAAATGGCAAGCTTCATTTTATACCGTAATTTACAGAAATTATTTTAATTCTGAGATTGTTCTAATAAAGCTCTCAGCGTTTTTATACGAGTTTTAAAGACGATATTCCATGAAACACATGTTACGAAAAAGTTTTCAAGTAATCAATAAATCTCAGAAAATGTACATTTGTAGTCACCCTGATTTTGTATGGGTTGGAGTAATAATAGGTTGCAGGGAAATACTGGGAGGAGAGTGGGGACCTAAGATACATCAGCCGATAAGCGAGCTAATTAGGTCCGACCCAAGGGGATCGCGTATCCACTCACGTTTTAACCTTTTCCACCGGAGGCTAGAATTAATTACCAGGATGTGCCAACAAATCAGATAATTGCATGGGGCGCACACAAATCAGGTAATTGTGATCTCGAGCGCCGAGAGGAATGAATGGGGTTCTCACTGTAGTGACTCGCCATTTTGCGAGACATCTTGCGCTGAAGCGATCCCGGAAAAATTACTAATGTATTCATCGCTGATTTGATTGCACTTGAAAATAATTTCCTCGTTGGTACTTAATCCAATAGCTACGATGATTTTTATTGCGGAAAAATTACTAATGATTAGCTGATTCGATTGCACTTGGAAATAACTTTCATGTTGGTACTTAATCCAATAGCTGCGCTGCTTTTATATACGCTGCACTATGGATTGAACTATGTAAGTATGAAAGCAAAGGATAACAGAGCATGTTCGTCTTGAGTTAAAAGAGGATGGTTACCCATGGGACATGTTAAAGGCTGTATTTAGCCGTCTCTATAACCACTCTGCTAATCGCTCGCATAGCAACACGTAGTGGTTGCACAAATATTTTAAGTTGGAGTATATTTTCACTCTTACACCTTAATTATTAGAGAGTAAAATAACGGGGAAGGAAAGAGAGGAACAGGGTTTGTCAAGCGAAAGACAATCATCAACTATTGTAAGATTTGTTTGGTACAGCTCTCCATTCCTCTCTCCTATCCTTTTCATAGTGACGTATATTTTCTCTTCTAAATACATTTTAACATGTCCGATGTAACTCATTCAGGGCCTTCCATTGCCATTCTTCCCATTCGTCTGTCCTTCGACGATTGCCTTTATCAGTTGGAGTGAGCATATTTTGTTATAAATTTGGTGAAAACTATTAAGATATTTCCTCTGTTATTCGGTATCATGAGAATTATATTACACATACTTTTAGGTTGAACGTAAAAAGGAAACGATATAATTTTGCAGCAATAAATTCAGTGTATAAACTGTTTTTTTATATATATTAAGATAAAATATTCATTTTTCAAAACAGAAGCGAAATAAAATGGAGTCTATCAATAATCTTCATATAGAAGTTTTTTGGAAAACCAAATCTGACAGCTTAACACCCAAGTAGTGAAATGAGGAAGAATATCAGATATTATTCAACCTTTTTATGCTTCGCATATGACCCTGACCTTCGAATCCATCTAATTGTCTCACTCATGCCACTTTTCATAAGCATTACCACAGGTTTTACCTCAATCCACTATTGAATTATTCACCATGGCAATGTCTCAACAGTGAGCTTATGAGAGGGTTTAAACACGCCTAAAGAGGAAAGGACGAGGATGAAGTGAATTGGAGAAAAGGCAGAGTTCACGAGAGGAGATGGGGAAGGGAGAAGAGAAAAGGAGGAAGTAGTTAAGGTTCACAGAGCCGAATGGGAAAGGGAAGAGGGATGAAAGAGAAGGGGAAGATACATAATCAGGGAAGAAGGAAGTGGAACCCTAATGCTTGCTGCTCCCTCTCCCACTACTGGTGCGAAAGACCTTTCCCAGATCGTAAGAATGTGTTAAGGGGGGTTTTTGCTTCCCATTGTCTTTATGATTCCCACATAGCCCTCACCTAGGTATCCATCTAATTGTCTCACTCAATCTATTTTTCATGAGCATTATCACCTGAATATAAAAGTACCTAGCAATGAATCAATTCATCAAGTAAATGCTTAACTTGCTTTTCTTCTACTACATTTAAACATGAGTACCTTCACCGAGTGCCTATCATAATAATTCTGCGGCGAGAAAAACAAACTTATTCTTTGATTAAAACTTAATACATTAGATTGTGGAAAATTCTATTTTACATAGTATCATTAGTTGGTAATAATGCTGCCTCTTATTTTTTCATGAAAGACACTGTCAAATACCTTTTCAAGTGTAACATACCGTGCAATTTTGATCCAGTGTACAAAAGTTATAATCTATGATATTTCAAAAGGCTCTAAACTCGTTTCAATGATGAATTATGATATTAGTGACTCATTTACTGCTGGAAAACGTTTTACGAATGATGATTTTGCGTTTTCAATAAGTTAGGTAAAATATTATTTATCTGATTTAATCATTTAAGGCAATAAAATGCCATGAGTACAAGTAATTATAAGGGGTATGATGCTTTTTTATGGTCACGGAATGTCGAATAGACACAAGAATATTTCTTGAATGCAGCTCATAGCATGCATACCGTGCTTCTATAAGTAATATGGATTTAATTAAGAGAGCAAGATTGAATTTCAAATAATCATTAATGTTAATTGGTCTTTGACAGTTTTACGCTTCAGTAAGTACTACAGGATAAACCGGAAATATTGGAAGCTAAAGCTAGAGCAAATATAAATATAACTATTAATTAAAATCAATAAAACATGATCCACAAGGTTGAATTAAAACTCATAACTATAACATCATCCAAGCCGTTTAATTTACATTTAATCGCACAGTCACTTCTCGAAACGTCTGAAAAAGATAAAAAGTTGGATTGTAAATTATGACGAGAAAAAGAATGAGAAATGTGAGCATAAAAAATGTCTGTAGCACATTAGAATGACGCCGCAATAAATCATGGAGATGCACTCTCGGCTTGTAATCCAGTGTCACAAGATGAAGGGCCCTTCATCCGATGAAGACGGGCTCTGAATGATGAGGAGGTTAGGAGAATACGGAAGGGGAATACACTTGGGACGGAGCAGTTGAGATGTTGGTACGATTGGAGACTCATAAAGAAAATGAGGATGGGATGAATATGAAGAATTCAGAGAAAAAAACAAGACAAAAGCTCGCTGAGCTTTATGAACATAAAAAAAATGAGTGCAGCTAATTTCTCGTACTCTTTATTACTCCTACTCCCAAGGCCATGTTCTCCCTAGATGGTATTAAGCCTCGCCAAATGCCTGTTTCTCATTCTTCTGATCTTCTGTATCTTCCTCGCTGACTCTCATTCTACCCATATCAGTGAACACCTCATCCTTCCACTTTTTTGTCGTCCTGAAGGTCGTCTTCTATCAGGGTTTTCTGTCCAAACTTGTTTAAATAGGGTCTCTTCTTCTCATCTAATGATGTGCCCTGCCCATCGTAATCTACGGTCTTTGGCTTCAGCTACAACGTCTATTGAGTTGAAAAGGGGCCAGAATTCCCTATTATGTTTTATTTTCCAAGTTGCATTCACTCTTATATCCCCAAAAAATTTCTTTAACGCTTTATTTTCGAAGGTAATTACCTTCTTTTCCGTCCTTTGGTCGTTAACCCATGATTCAGCTCCATAGAAAAGGATTGGGCTTTCTATCGTGCTATGAATTATAAGTTTGCTTCTGATGGATATAATTTTTGATGTAGCAGTGTATTTACGGCATGCACACTTCTATGGACTGAAGTTATTCTGATTTGTATTTCGTGTGATTCACTATTTCTTGGGCTGATTATTCCTGTATTTTTTATTGGGTAAGGTAAATCGAATGAATTGCGTAAGCTGTATAAATAGGGTAAAAAGGAAGGGAAGAAGAGTTTTACCCATTCTCTTCCCTTTACCCAATCTCTTTACTTGCCTTCTAAAAGGCATAAGTACTGCATTTAAAGATTACAAGAGTGACCTTATTTACAGGAAAATCACGATCTATAAAATACCTACTCCCAATTCAGGTCGAAGAATAAGGTTAAATGGAGGAGCTTAAATAGGGAAAAGTCAAAATGGACGAGCTGCAAAAATAACAGGTGGGATAAAACAAATAAAAAACGTGGTGGAGCCCCCAATATAAAGAAGGTTACAACAGGAATCGGCTTAGTGTAGGATGACGTAAAAGGTATAATTGAATTAGGAAATAATTTAATAGTTCCTTAGCCAACCCCTACACAAATGAGCTGGAGTAAAATAGGCTGCTAATCTGGAACCAGTATGTAAACATCAAGCTCGATGAGTGGAAAATAAATATTTTTTCTGATTCAGAGATGTAAGAGTACTCAATACCAGATGTCAGAATACCGTTATTACAAAAGCAGACGGACTATCTTGACAGGGCAAACGTGCATCACATATTGAACGGAATGAATGATTTCCGTTACACTTAAACATAATTAACATATAAATAAAATATTGCTTTAATTAAAGGAATTAAATAGCGAAGCCTTTTTTAGCTAAGAAATTACATATTCGCAAAATGAGACTTCATTCCATCACATGACCAACTGCAGCAAACAATGTGCAGAGCAAAGATAGCTCTCCAAGAGGTGACACCGCAGAATGTCAGACAATTTAAATACCTACTCCTCTCAAATATTTTTGACAGAATTTGAAGATATTCAAACTTATCAGGAGGCGCAGCTTAAAATCATTCATCCCTTACTGATTTTACGCAACAACCTACCTAAAACATACAACTAAAGTTAATCAAATAATCGAAATAAGAAAGTTTGTAACTAAGGAAATTAGGGTCAAATGGAGAGATGTATTCCACTAATGAGAAAGAAAAATGCCAAGTTTTGGCCACCAAAATGTTATTCATATGTGTAACCATTTTAAATCTTGCATTGGTGATGTTTGGAACAACCTGGATTAATTTTATCGTTCCCCACGCACCTAAGATATATAATGGTATTGAATACAGTCGCTCGAAGATAATCAAAAGGTATGAAATAATTGAGTGAAAGCCAGGCCAACCTGGAAAAATTAATCAAAATAACTGAAAAAATTAAATATGGCGCAATGAATAATTATATATTTTAGAGTAAGTGAGACATTGTGGATGATTAAGATCGCGGTACATTCGCACGGAGGATGTATCACGGTATCCAAGTTCATATCGTACCTTTGATGTCCCAAAATACTGACTTGCGAATAGTAGTGTAATTGTGAATTCAATCGCAATTTTTTCAGAGAAGTATTTTTGAAAAATATTATTTGTTCCACATTTCATTGGCTCATGTGGAAAGTTTCGCTGAAAATGGCATAAGGAGTGCTTATTCCTGTAAACGCAAGAAAATAGAAAAAAAAAGTCCAGTGTTACTCAAAGCATGTAAACGTACAGAACACTTCTTTAAGAACTACTTCTTTCGATCAACAAACAAAACCCTTTTTCACAAGTATTTCTAAGGTTATATCTCAGAAACTAAGGACAAAGACTATAGTTAGCTGCCACTTCATGTATGAAACTAAATGCGCTAGAACTCCAATAGTTCATTATACACGCCCTTTTTATTAAAACTATCGCTATGCTTGAGTAGTTTTTAAGATGAAACTTTGCCACACTTTAAGACATGGAGTGGCATAAATGTCTCAGCCGTTTAAGACCTGCTGCTATAACTTGGGTGTAACAAGTTAGACAGCGGTCCAGATAAAAAAAAACTTCGTCTTTCATTTTAACACACGAGACCTCGGTGAGACGTTATTATGCAGGCTTTTATGGACTTTAAAACGTTAGAAGGAGGAAGAATGACTCACCTACGACCTTCTTCATGCTATCAGAGCGCGTGCCCAGGACTACTAACGCAGACTTCGCGAGTCACGAAGACACGTGCACCCCAACTCTCTCAGAGGGCTTATGCCTGGAACCAAGGTCGGCTGCAAACGCAAGGTGAGGCATATTTCCTGTGCTTATTCTCCATCGAAATGCACCAGCTTCCTCTCAAACCAGAATTTCAATGGCACCAGCAGGGTAACTCTCCAGGGCAGTGTCCTCACCGTTTCACCTTTCCCATGGAAAATTGCAACGTCGTCGACGATGCATCACATTAAAAACGCTTTCTGAACCTTTATGTACCTATGTAAAAATATAATTCAAAATAAATTTAAATTAAAAATATAGTAAGAAGAGTAACATAGACTTTCTTATGTGTAATCATCGTTGATGACAGCATAAGATGTATTTTGGCCATTTCTATTAAACTGCACTAAAATATTATTCCTGAGGCCAAAATTAAGGAGAAGCAGCATAGATTATCAAAGATTTCTGTACCATTGAAGAAGTTTCTTTAATCCTGAAATCTAAAAAACACAGAAAAATAATGATGGACATTTTGAAATCGAACTTTTAATTCAATCATTCATATTTTTGACATCTAAAGCTAGGTATATTGCGTCCCTTCATTTATCACTTTCCCAAAATAGTTCCTTCCGTTCCCTAATTATCTTTATCTTGTTCTTAATTTATTTCTGTACCACCAAATACAGCGCCAATGGCTTTTTACATATTTTTTTAACGAAAGAATCAACCCACACGAACATTCTTTCCCTGTATGGCGTCAACCTACCCAGGCTGTACTTGAACGCGCGACCTCTTTTGTGGCAGGCAAGGACTTTACGTCGCCGCCACCGGGGCCAGCAAATGATCTTTTTTATCTCTGCGAAGTACCCCCTTTCCCAAGTTCACAAATAAATAGGTACTTGGGGCAGATTATCTTTGCATATGGCACTAAAAAAGTAAAACGTTCATGCGGTTTTCAAAAGTACAAATGCTAAAATTATCCACAACCCAACAAGCGGGAGAGGGAGTGATTTTTTTCTAAATCACCTAATTGCTACAGTTAGGAGAAGAGATGAGGTAGCCCCCTTTTTTTTCCACCTTGCCCGCCAAAATATGCCAGACTTTTCCAATGCCCGTGAAAATGGATTCTCCGTAATGGGTAATTGTCGCTGAGTTTTTCCTATGTACCTAAAGAGATAGGTACTACTTGGGACAGATTACCATTGCACTAAAAAAGTGAAACCATCGTACGGTTTCAAAACGTGCAAATGCTAAAAATATCCACAGCCCAACCAGTTGGAGAGGGAGGAATTTTTTAAAAGACCTAATGGCTCTAGTTAGGAGAAGTGATGGGACACTCCCCTTTGCTTCTCATCTTACCCGCCAAAATATGCCAGACGCACCACCCTTTTGCAATGCCCCAGAAAATGGATTCCCCTCTGGGTAATTGTCCCTCCCCTCGCCCTTGTTTCACACCAACCTCTCGTCCCGAGACCCAATCTCTCACGTGTCCCTCCTCTCAGCATTAAGTCGCTTCCCACTCTAGCTAATTAATCCACCAAACGGACCTCGTCTCTTCTTTTGATCTCGCGTGTCCCTGATGACCGTCTCCGCTTCCGCTACTAGCACGGGAAGCAAATGAGAACATAATCGGCCCCAGTTTCAAACCCTTTGGAGGAGTAAATTTACATGCACTCAGGCAGCGGCAGAGCAGGTGATTATTACCCCCCACCCCTCAACTCCAGCGTCCAAAAATGGGTCTTCAACCGAAGTGGGGCGCGTTCGAATAAAACTCCGGTGTTATTGCTAAAATAACTACTGAAATTGCGGCAATCCTAAGAATTGTTTTATATTATTTATTTTAAAAGTTAATATATTAATACAATATATAATAAAAATTATTTTAAAATAAATTATCTCCCATAGCAACGCAAAGATCATGATAAAATAGACTTTTTAATTAATCAAAATGAAAGTCAACTCTCAAGATCATTTCCTTCCTTCTCTTTTGATTCAGGCTCGTGGAAAAATTAAACTTTTTTAACCTTTTACCCCCAATTTTCAGCGTAATTATGGTAAATCTAGATGCGTATTATTTTTTAAATTATTTCGAGGGAATCAAAATTACCAAGATTAAAGAAATGCCTTCGTAAGTTTGTTGCCCATAGACTGATCCACCTCATATATTGGACGCCAGTATATCCATACGTTCAAGAGGAAATTACTAGAATAAGGACTTACCTCAAGAATTCAAATGCTCATAAATGAAATTCTAAAATCATTTTAATACATGACACTTGAAAACTTCGATTGCCATGTAATTTCACTACACCAGGTACTCAATATGAGTGCTAGAATACAACGGCTGAACAGGCAAATTTAAAATGTGCTCGATTATAAAGATATTGAATTTAAAATATTCATATTTTCAGTTAACTTCGATGATAGTGAACCATAGAGATATATAATCATTCATCAAAATAATTTTTTAAATATCCATTACGGCTACCATTAAGGAATATTCGGTTCTCTGACAGGGGTTCTGTCAAGACATCCTGTTGACCATGAATGAACGATACCGCTCTCTAAAAATGTGTATAAAGATAATAATTCTAAAAATGCATAAATTAACCAGACGCAAGTCTAAACCTCAAATTCTCAACAATACGCAACCCACGCCCTAAGCTCTATCTTCTCATTCTCAACACAAGAGTTTCTCTTAAAAATGCCGACCTAAGAGCAGCGAAAGAAGTTGTCGAAGATCCACAATTTTTGCCCCGGTTTATGTACCGAGCACAGGTCCAGCTGTCGGTGTGTAGAATACCAACTCTT
Source organism: Ischnura elegans (assembly GCF_921293095.1). Lineage (NCBI taxonomy): Eukaryota > Metazoa > Arthropoda > Insecta > Odonata > Coenagrionidae > Ischnura > Ischnura elegans. The sequence continues at coordinate 94,371,246 of NC_060249.1, forward strand.
TAGTTTTAACATTCGTGCGTAATGAACGCACCAAGGGTACAATTGGCACAATAAGTGTGGGGAACCAATGGTGCCTTTACAGCGTAAGTGCTCTTACAGTTCTTAGTTTTTCTTCGTCATGATATCAATCTATAATTCATCATACTAATTGTAATTGATTCGACACGGTGGATGGCTCGTAGGGTGTTGCTTATTTTTTATTTTTTCTCAGATTTTTGATTTCTACCTCTTAAAATATGCTATGGGGTGCAGAATGGATATCCTAAAAATTTCAGCTCAATTGTTTAACATTTAGAGGTCGCTCAAAGAGCATAAATGCAATAACAATAAATTTTCACCATTTTTTTAAGTTACATCATTTTCATGGGTAACGCAAGACTTTGCAGTCCTTTGGGCCAAAATTCGCTCCATTTTTACGTCCGCTCAAAAGTTTTCCAGGAATACAATACTTTACCGCGAGCTACAGCCGCGCGTCACACCCCTGACGGCGAGCTGATCGCTCGCGAACCGCATTCACGGACAGCGACCGTCATTGCCTTACGCCCCTCGCGCATTCCCTAGCGAAAGTCGGCGGAAGAAAGGAGGAGTCGTATACTATGTTGGCGTTTTTCATACCGAGTGTTTGCTGTAGTTTATCCTTTAAATTAACTACATCACTGTTCTTCGAACATAACATATAAAAAAAAAGGAAATTCAGGTTTAAAATCCCAAAAAAAAATGATAAGACAGAGAACCTTAGATATGAAAACAGTTGGTTACCTCTATTTACGCTTGTTGAATCAATTGAAAATGCTTTTTTATGTTCGCTAATCTCCATTATTCAACGTAGTCGTGAACAATCTCAGCAGCGGCCCGGCCCGGCCACTGGCAGTTCCGGTGAGTTATGGAATCTTTCATGTTGTTTTTATTTCATCAATCAGCCATGAGATTTATAGAACCACCTAATGACGTAATATGCAAAATAATATTTAATTACTTGATTGAACGAATTAGTAAATATTTCCTTTAGTAGACAGTAACCCCTGTTACTACAACATAGTAGCAGCAAGAACCATTGCTGCTCATCTCGCGCTAATGCACAAGGCATCAAAGATCAGTGCAATTTGGGGGGTAATGAGGATTTTCCTACCAATCTATCTTTTACTTGACAACTCCGTTGGCTTATCATCAATAGAATTCGTTTCAGAAACATCCTCACTACTTAAGATTAAAATATCATCGTTTCTTAAAAGAATGACGTATCATTAGCAACAATGTAATAACATGAAAAGGGAATCGATAGCGATTTAGTTTTACAAGGCCTACTTGGTTTTCTGTGTACTCTTTAATTCAGACTTGCTGCGATACTCGTCATATCTTCTCTTCCTCTTTACTCGTCGCGCCGACTTTTCTGCCGCCTCTCTCTCTCTATTAAGTGCTTCGTTAAGGATCTCATTATTTGGTAAGCTAAAGGCGCTTTATAGTTGTCCCGGTAAACCAAGTTCACCCCAACCAGCCAGTTTACAATGCATTTCATATTATGCGCATAATATATATGTCTATGATTTGGGTGATTAGTTTTGTTGGTGCAAGCAGAAACTCAAAACTAATAAATGCATGGAAGTTTTTCAGAAAGAAAAATATTTTGAAAACTCTCTCTCTATAAGCTTAGGATCTTTTGAAGTAGGTGTCCCGGTCGCCTCTGTATTTTCAAGAGCACTTTATTCATATCGTTTTGAATAACTTCCAGAGCATTTACCGCGGCAATATCAAAGAACTGATCCAATTTTTCATTCAATTCCATGTCATTCTTTAGCTGTTTCGTAGATCGCCGTCAAAAATAAATCTTGAACTTTAACAGCTCACTGCACCCTGTGCCTCTATTTAATATATTTCCCGTATTTCTTGAATTATTTGAATTCTCGGCATAACACTCCGGAATGGGACCACGGACATCATCGTTAGTCTCGTATTTGCATACAATTCTTGTTTCAGGGTTAAGTGGTGGTGATAGAACAACTGCAGCACTTCGCGAATCAAAGTCAGCTTATTTTTCACGAAACAAGCAGCGATAGCTGTTATAGGGACGCCGATGAGGAATACTTCACTAGACTTGCGCGCGATAAACAACATTGTATTTATCAATAGCGTTTCGACTTCGAAAATTTACTCTACGCCATTCAAAATCCGACTGCGATGAGGTCAAAGAAAATGTGAAACACGCAAACTTGGGTAAGAAAACATACACAGTTGTCTCTAAACATCATTCTTAATGGTTCCATCTATTCTGCGAATTCATCTCAACGAAAAAGTCTCCAGAATTTATAACAATGTAAAACCATACAGGTTTTTAGGTAACTCCTCCTTTCTTCCACCGACTCTCTTTAGAGAAGGCGCGAGGGGGGCGTAATGCCGTGATCAGTTGACCGTGAATGCGGCCCGCGAGCGATCAGCTCGCCGTCAGGGGTGTGACGCGCGGCTGTAGCTCGCGGTAAAGTATTGTATTCCTGGAAAACTTTTGCGCGGACGTAAAAATGGAGCGAATTTTGGCCCAAAGGACTGCAAAATCGTGCGTTACCCATGAAAATGATGTAACTTAAAAAAATTGTGAAAATTTATTGTTATTGCATTTATGCTCTTTGAGCGACCTCTAAATGTTAAACAATTGAGCTGAAATTTTTAGGATATCCATTCTGCACCCCATAGCATATTTTAAGAGGTAGAAATCAAAAATCCGAGAAAAAATAAAAAATAAGCAACACCCTAAGGCTCGAGTAAGTAAGATCAAGGATCACCCCTGACAGTGCCACAGGCGAGCAAAGTTTCGCACTTTCCAGGTAGAGGGAGAGGGCAGTTTTACCTTTAGGGTCACCTCACGACACTAGGACTAATGTTTTTGGGGAACCGAAAGACTTCAATAGGATTTGATCCCCAGACCATCCAGTAACCAAGCGCTATACTCACTAGACTATCTTGCTTCTCTCATTATTATACGCAGCTTCCCAATTTGCCCAGGGCAGAGAGATATTTCGGGGGAAAACAGACGAGCAAACTACCAACCACAGGGACAACAAATAAATAAGACCATCAGTACAAAAAGTTCCAACTCCTTGCGATTACACAATGACACAAATTGGATAGCGCTCCTCGACTTTTTTTTATTTTAAATTAAGTCTGTGAAGAGCATTAATGGTGCGGTAATGGGGAAAGAAGATTGACCCCGAAACTTTCCCGAGCCTAAAGGCACCCCGCTTCGCTTCATAGGTACACTAGATCTCGGTCGGTCACCCCAAAAAGTTGCTCGCGCCTCCTAAATGACGAAGGTTTCTTGCCACAGCCTCATTAGTGAACCGTGCAGATTTTGAACAGAATGCACGAAAAATGAGGGCATGAGGAGGTAGTCCCAATTACCTTAGTTACTAATAATTAAATTTACAAATAAAAAAATTCCCGTTATCTTTGAATGATGTAACCTCCAAATTTTATAAATATCTTCATCTAACCGCATCCATCCGCAAAGTTGAGAAATTAGATGATAAAATTAATTTCAATATACTCAGAGTTCATGAGTGTTGCACTTAGCCAATAGAAAACTAAAAAAAATATCTTTGTTCTTTAATTCAGTAGCAATCCTTTACACTTGTTCAATTGTTAGCAGTGAGTTTAAAAGTAATAGTTTCAATTCAGTGAAAAAAGACAAAATGTATACCATTACGCTACAAAGACAAAACTGAATTCTAATTTTCTAATAGCAAGGCACAAACATGTCATGGTAGATGAAATTAAGAAGCGAAAATATTATCATGCATTTCTCTTTACGTCGTTTAATTTCATTTTTAGTGGTTGGAAATATCTGCTAATTTACCATAATTATTTGACTTAAATCATTTCTACGTTCTCTCTACGTTCAAAGGTACCCTCCTAAACTTTGGCTACTTGATCTTCTGTAATGTAATAATCTGGATTTTTCATTAACTACCTAGCTCCCAGGCCAGTGTATTTCCTTAAATCCTATAATGTATGGCGAAAAATTGCATCGTCTAATACGAAAGAGTGTCCTTATATTTTCCGTACAAAGGAGTATCTCCGATTCAAAACCAGATGGCAATGTGAGACTAACAAAATACCCAAATTTGGATTAAATTTCCCTCGATCCCATTTTCACTTACATGCGTATAGTGACAAAATGGGCTCACAATATCGGAGAGCTGGGTGTACATTCACATTTTTATTAACTATTTCCCCATCAAAACACACCATACACTGATATTGAGACTACATATTGGCAGTAAAGAAAACAAAAGAGGCAAGGGAGGGAAAGTCTAGCCACTGGATACATTCCACTCCACCACTCTGAGAAATTGTGTAGTAGGATTTTTGCAATCTATTGGATTCCTCTTTTATTTTCACTCGAATTCCAACTCCAGCTCTTTCCTCCACTCTGTTCCATTATATCTTCAATTTTCTCCACCTTTATCTAGCAAGACTTGGATTAACCCAGTACCCATACCATTTACCCCAGTCTCCACTTCCCTCCACTGCCGTTACCATTTTTTTTCGCTTCATCCATTCTATTCTTTCAAATCGGCGTCATTACTTCTCCTTCTTACGAGACCCGCTTAGGTCCACTCCACCGGTCCAATATAGCCGGGAAAAAATGTTTCCTCAGACCAAGTGGCTTAACCCTTGTATCAAGGGCTCCCTTCTCATTTTGTTTCCGTTTAAGTTGACAACTTTCTGAGCGGTAGTAAAGTATAGAGAAAAAGTGCTATTATTGTGGTCACTTTCCGTATTGAACTCCGCTTTTCCCAGGAATAAAGGATTTCATATTTTTCACTGCTCAGCAAATCGCATCCGCTCCGCATGTATATTACAAAGAGCACTCTGCATTCTTCTCAATTCAAATCACAAAAGAATAATCGCAAGTGAATTCTAAAGCTTCTCATTGATAAAAATGAATGCGTAATAGAAGGTATGGTACTTTGAGAAAAATTCCTCGTTTTTATCGGTGATTTTTTTAACTGCCATATGCTTACAGTTTTTCATCGTTCTATCTAGAATTTCCCCTCTCTAGAGTTTAGCTGAAGCCTTCATTGCCTGGGGGTGGCGGCGGGTTCAGAAAAAAAGGGAGCTGTAGAGCGCAATACCTCATAGAAGAATCCTGGAGATAGATGAAAGAATACATGAGAAATATCATAGAAAGAAAATTGAATGAGAGAAAAGTAATACGGGCCAATAAAGAACATTACAGGGAAATAGCGCATTAGGGAACAAGCTTGAGAAGGAAAGAAATGAAAGGTTCCAGTTTGTCAATAATTTAATTACAGCTCTGTTAATGAACAGTAGTTTCTATCGGCTTCATTCTACCGACCAATTTCCCCAGAAATCACCTGTAAAGGATTTTCTGGTTCAAAGTCATCTAATACTTTTACTCGAAATTTCACTCACAAAGTTTCTACTTCCGAAATCATGCAATATCTATTTGTTTATCACCAAAGTTCAAAGACGGTATTCCATATTTTCATGCAAATTTCCAACCCATCAATCTTATCGCGTTTTCGAGGAGCTATACTGGAATAATTAAAAATAAACTGTCTCGGAAAGGTCATTTATTCGGGAGTCGATGAGAAAAGAAAGAATTTACCCCGGAATGACGATAGTCGGTTGAGCGCGAGGGTCTTTCTTTACGTACAAAAACAATCTCCCCAAAAACACCTGGGAAGGATTTTCGCGATCAAAGGTATTTGCACTCGAATATTTAATCACGATGACTTTAACATTACCCTTCCAAAAGTATGCAATAACTATTTGTGTATCGACTAAGAACGACCAAAAACTGTATTCCATATTAATTATTCACCTTTCCATCCTCTAAATTTCATTGCGGAGCAGATATGCTGGAATCAGACACGCAATTTATTCGGGAATCGATGAGAAAAAGAGAAAATACCCAGACATATGATTTCGGTTGGTTGAATGCGAGGGACTTTATTTCCGTAAAAATGAACGCGAAGGTGAAGGATGCTGCACCGCCATTGCTGGCTGAAGGCCGCTTCTTCTACGGCAAAGCAGAGGTGGTTCGGATGAAATGTGCCTCGGTGAAGGACACGAATAGGGATATTCGGTGGGAAATGGGCCATGGAGAACGAGGTGAGGCGAGGAGGAAGACCAACGGCTCGGGATGATCCGCTTGTCGATTTTCCATCCCGCCCACACTGACACCCGACGTGTTTCGATGTAAGCCCTCCTTGATGACCGCTGATGCAAGTCGGACGAAGTAGGTACGGTGGAGCGGGATGGAAAGGCGCCTGCGAGGAGCCTTTGAAGGAGTAGCTGCAATTCACCCATACATTATGCAATGCAATAGTCCACGTTATGTTTTGAATTAATCTCAAACGGAATGTAGAACAGCTTAAATTTACTTCAGTTGCTTAAATTTAATACAACATATTATTTAAATTAAAGCATGAACACTGTTGAATGAAAAAGTCCGAGAGTTTATCACAAAACACAACGTTGCCCGCTAAAGCTAGGACAGAATGACCGGGTAAAATTTAATAGCAATAATAACTTTTTTAATAGTAATAATTTTATTATTCCACATACAAATTACATGACAATAGCAAAATTAAGTAATTTTAGGTAGCCTCGAAGGATAACCTGTTTGAAGCTACCATCCAAGCTGATTTAATGGCATACCATACATACTACCATCCACATTGAATTAATGACGGGGAAAAATTTTCCTCGATTAGAATGGTGATGAGAAAATAAAAAAAATCAAGAATTTTTAACGCTCAGTAGAAATTCTTAGCTTTTCAATAGCTGTAAACATGTTGAACACGGGTGTAGGAAATCTATCTCCTTGGTATCATGCACTTTAACGTATTTAAATAATGCGAAACTCTGAACAACCGAAAAAGGTACAGAAAAGTACCATTGTATTGGAACTTGAAAATATCGCATTAGTAAGTATGATATGAGACAATCAACCGTTAACAATTTAAGATGCATAAATCATGTATCAGGAAAAATAATCATAAAATATAACTTTGAAAATTGCTAAAGCACTAAAATAGTAATTATCATTCCCATAATTTCGTGAATAATAAACGATTAATGTAGATGTATTAGAAGTTTCTTTTAAAGCTATAATCATTGTTGAAATGGAAAAAAATATTAAACGAGTAAATTGAACAAGGTACGTACTAATTACAAGAGCTGCTCAGCGTTTCCTCTTTAGCTACTTAAAGGAGAAAAATATCACAAATTAGATTCATTCGATATTCAGCTTAACCAAGTGCTGACTATAACCATGCAGTGAAACATATATTTACACGCCAAATAAAAAACCCTGAACAAGGGGAACAGCTTTTTTTTTTTAAATATGCTGTTCTAACATATTTTGAAATATCATTTTAATAAATTTAATTGTCTACGCCTTTCAGCTACCTGAGTAAAATGAAAAGCTATTGCAATAGATGCTGAGGTATGGCTAATTATTGAATTATTAACTCGGCATGTAGCAGACGATTTTGAAAGGAAACAATTGCAATTCATTTAGATGCATTAATGATCTAACATCGCTTTAAAATCCGCGAGCAAAACACAAACATATATTAATATTTTTAAAATAAGGTCATGGACATGCAAAATAATAGGCAAAGGCTTCATTCCGACCGCAATACAATTTAAAAAAAATTTATCTGGATGGTTTGGAGGGAGAACAATTAGGTAAAGAGGACTTCAGCTAGTTACGGGGAAGAACAGAGAGGAAATCTGTTTGGAAGATAAGCGTCAAGATGCATAATTTTAGCAATATGATGAGGGAAAGTGAGAAAATGTGCCTAAAACATTCGCTGCTTCAATCTCATGAATGTTTATCGAACAAAATAATACGGAAATGAGCTCTAAATAAGATCAGCAGTTTGCCTACTTTTCATATTTAACATTGTTCTTCATGGTTTAATGAAGCTATGATTTTGACTTATACATGAGTGGCACGTCAGTAAATTACATTTCCTAACCCTCTGCCTGACATTTTCCCAAACATAAATTACATGGCAAGTAAGCCACGGAGAGAGAGAGAGAGAGAGATGATGTGAAATTAGTCAGTGGGGAATAGAGTGGGATGGTTTTGGCAAGTAAATCATGTAACCGAACAGTTACGGAGAGTTTCCTCAACCAAATGTGGTTCCATTAGTTAGAGACGAAGACTTGTGGGGGTAGAACAATTCATTGAGGTTTTAGCGGAACCAAAAGATCGCATAATTGCTTTGAGATTCATCAGATGACTTCAGTTACCTCAAGACCAACCGTAAACGGACTACATTACACTGCAAGGGGTTACGAGATCAAAAGACTAGTGGATAGGGTAGAAGAAAATTGGATATGAGATGGAGTTTTCCTCTGAAGAGAAGAGCTGAATTCTGCATGTTTGCTGATGCTATTCCTGCTCATAAAATGGATGAAAATCGAGGTCTACCACGATATCCACGATCAATTGGACGCTTTACTCTAGCTCGATTTTTTTGCGTAACTTGTCGCACGCTTAACACATAATTAATAGTTTTAAAATTTTCAGGGCAGTTAGAATAGACCGTTCTCTCAATTTGCCTGCATATCAAAACTAAAAATTTTCCATCATTATTTTCTCAGATAGAAAATTTTCATTTATGAAGCAGAAGCAAATTCTGAAAAAAGCCTCCTCATATGAAGGTTGAGCATGGATAATAATCGGTCAGTTGGAAAGTGACTCAGACTCGATTCCAAAATTCCCCATTTTAATTCTACGCTTAGTACCAACCATGAGCTGCTCTACGTAGAAAGAGGCAACCGAATCTGTAAAAAATATAATGGAATACATTTCTTTTTATGTGATCGTAATGACTGCTTTTGAAACGCTGCTTAAAAATTGCTCCCTATCGTAGAGGCAGAACAATGATCAATAGTTGATGGATTTCAATGTAGAAGACTTTGGGCTCGCGGAAGCAGCAAGCGCTAGATGATCATTCTCTCTGTATTTTCTTGGTCTAATCCAAGGGTCTTCAAAACGCGGTGCCTGAACGCATGCGGCCCGCCGGCTACTTTCTTGCGGCCCCTAGAGGCTAAAGAAAATATTGTATCGCAGTTACAAAAATAAAAACAAATATTGACAACGTCCAAGATAAACTATGTAAAAATCGCATTGATTGATTGAACTTTTTAACTAATAAAGATTATTGCACTTTGAAATTATTATTTTTTATTGTATTAATGAGGTGGGAAAGTGACGTGAGTATCGTGGACCTTCAGACGAATTGCAATCGATTTTTGGCCCTTAAATTAAAATAAGGTTGAATCTTTACACTGGTCTGGTCTATTGATTCAACCTTTTTTAATGCAACCTTTCTGGTTGAATCTAAAGGCTGGTCAAATCGATAGACCCAGAAAATTTCAAGACGAGAGTAAAAGTTTAAAAATATTAACGAATCGTGAAGAAAGACCAAATACGACAGGGAATACGACGAGGGGGGCGATGTGTGTGCTTAAAACGCGGCGTCAATGCCCCATGCAGAGTGACAGCCCGGCCTTCCCTTTAAAAGGCTCCCACAGCCAATCCTTCTCCCAGTCAATGCATATCCATACGATTCTTGCTTTCACAGCTGAAAATCTGCATGCGTCATAGTTGTCTACTGCCTTTACAAAAGGTCTCGTAGGGTGGGTAGCCCATATGGCCACGGACGTCGCATTTCGCTTTATTCTTCCCATTGCTCCCAAAAAATGAATAAATCTATGAAAGCTATTTCATTTGCTCGTGTCTGCACGTGATGGCATACCAGTGATTTTACATAATACTTTTTATAAACTTTCAGAAAGTCACGAACATTCAAATTGCATGGGGTAGGCGGAAAGCGACTGATAGCTCAAGAAAATATTTATGGCAGTAATTTTTTTGTTCAAAGCCAAAAGTTTCAGCTCTAATCATTTCATAGGTAAAAAGTATTGAAATTTATCCGTATTCAGAGTAAATAAATGAAAAATGGAAATGAGGTCGCTTTATCAAACTTAATCACATTTTGAAATCACTAATTATCATGCAAGTGCGTAGCCGTATTTAAAACTCAGTGCATAACTAACATTTATCAGTCGAGTAGTTGCAAATTATAATGGAAGGAAAAAATGAAGACTTAGACTTTCATCAAATTAAAATCAAAAAGTTAAAAGGGAAAACAGTAAATGATTATTTCATATTTATTCCAACGGTACCTATCGCAAAAGAGCAAAACATTTACAAAGTGATTTTTAAGAGGATTCATGGGTGTATGAGGATTAGCGAAATAAAAATCAGCGAAAATTCGACTGAACCTCTACGATATGTGTTGCGCAACGCCCTTAGTATAGCCTTCAATCACGCCGCATCACTTCGTTTATTTCTGAACACACACCCAGCACGTAATCGAGTCTACAACAAGATCATCTTTCATAAAGTGTGAAGTGCATGCGGTAATTCAATTACTTCAGTGTGGGTGATGTAACGTAGCTGAAATTGATCGATGAATAAGTAAAGGGTTCGGTGAATCTTCAATGAGTGACATCAAAGTGCGACAACGGTGCAGAAACAATAAAGCAGGACGAACAGGAGTACACGATATAGGCGGTTAAGGGAGGAAGCGAGTACCAACTATGCAAGTACTTATTACTAATAATATTTTTTAAATATTCCCTATTTATGACCGATTGGACCTTGAATTAAAATTATTCTCGTAGAATATTTGTCTCACGAAATATAAAAAATCGAGAAACATTTGTGACGTAGAAAAGAGTTCACTATAAATAACAACAATAAACAATACATCACTATTTTGTAAGAATAAACACATATGAGAAAATAGTAAATGACTATGGATTCTCTTTCTTATGCATTGTAACTAGATCCGTGTATATTTGGAAGAATATCTAACAAGGATGGCGACGAGCTACCTACGCCAATTATCAAATAACTTACTTATCGTCCCTGCAACCGCCGCAAAATATCTCCCATTACGACTTGGAAGGATGTTAATTGTACATCAAGTTGGAAAATTCAAGAGCACCTTTGTGAATAGCGGTTTAATTGATAAAATAAGATCGGTCACTATTTTGACGCAGTAACAGTCGAGTTTCATTGATGGATTAGCATTAAAAAGAAGAACTTTGTGCTTTCACATTAATATTTATTCAAAAATTTACGACCATGGTTTCAACGTTAGACGTCATCATTAGGTGAACTCTATAGAGGTCCATCACCTTTTAATGTTAATTATGAACCGCTTTCACCAATTTCCGCCTCAAACAATCAATTTCATTGACGGACATAAATTAAAATTGCGATGTTGACTTCAAAAAATTTTAATTAGTAGACAACCGGGGTTTCGATAATTGTATCATCTTCAAATATCTAAGACGGAGACAGTACTAGACGATACATTCCAGAAAGTGGACCTATCTCATCGATAGCCATCGGCACGATGCGTCCTCTGCGGCACACCTAAGCTCCGCATTTTCAAACTTCCCATTTCTTTTGAGTGAAGGGCTGTGTAAATTTGCCACAAGTTGTGCATGCACTTGCGTGAGAGGTAAAACTGGAGAGGCGGACTGGTTGATGAGGTGTGGAGTGCCAGGGGCAAGAGATCGGGAACTTCCGCAATATTGGTTTGAAGGGGGCTACTACAGAAAGAAATCGCGATGTGGAGAGGGAGGATGAACGGTGAACTCTGGCGCTCCTATCAGTCCGATTGGTGGAAGCGATGGGAAAAGATGAGTAGGGCAGAAACCGGTGGCCTCAAAGGGCTTCTCGGTGTATCGGGTTGTATGAAGAAAAAATGCAGAAATGAACACGAGAGCATATATGAGCAAGTCGTGAGGTAAGGGTCCCGGTTGGACTGAACGTTTTTCGTTTCGTCCTTTCTCCTCCGAATCGTTGCTCGTCACTGATTTCGTAAAAATTATTGTTAACCCGAAGGAGAATATAATGTATCAATATACGTATTATCCATATTATCTCCTTCTACGACTTGAAAGAAAGTTCAAGCACCAAGCCGGAATATTCAAATTAACTTTTGATAAATGTGATTTAAGTTACATCACGATCATGACGTCCAAACCAGTTCAATATTAAAAATGAAAAAAGTTTTGTAAAGTATTTATATCACGTTTGACCGTTAACGATCGTCGATAGTTTAAAAAAAGTGGAAAAAGCGATATTTCTGAGCCAATATACTCATCACTACTTATGCCTATAATTCTTCTGATATAGGGAACGTATGTGCTTATTCGAGGTTATATTGCACTGCACTGCATATTATTGCAGCAATTCCAAAATCAGAAAGGATAAAAAATTTATTTTCCTCAGATCATGCGTGAATGGAGTTTAACATCTTCTATGCTGAAGTTTTTCTCTGACATCCTTACTGCTAAATTCAGCTTTCCTACTTAGAGAAACCTTTCCGCCTTGTTAGAGAAACCTTTCCTCCAGCTGTAGCTAGTGACCATTTACCTAATGTTTGCCTAAATTTTCAGATTCCGCGCCGGCGAAAATTAAAAAAGGGGAACCCATGACTTACAAAAATCATTCTCCGTGCGATACCCCTTTCATTGCCTAATTGTACCAGTAAGTCTACCCCTGAATGACAAATAAATGCTTGGACTCACTGATTGAAACATCAATTCTCCGCTGTAGTCCTGAATTCTAATTCCTCCAACGTCTCCTTTACCATAACTTCTGCATAAATTTTTAATTAAAAGGGCATTGGAGTACGACACTCAGCCACACTTACTTGGAGCAACATAAAAGTAATTTTATGCACTAGTTTGTCAAATCCAACAACACCAGAAAAAACCTGATCGCGTGGCATTGAAAAGATACAATTTCACTAAGCTCAATCCTGGTAACCATCAAGAATCTACCGAGCAATTAAACTGCTCATAATTTCACCACGTTGTCCAGCCCTCCTTAAAGATGGCCACTTTTCCTCTACCATCATAGGCGAGTAATGAGAATCCTTCACACAACCGTTCTCGAAATTTCTCTTACCCAATTCAAACTTAAATCGTTCAAAGCAATACTAAACTCTCCCTCTTTATTCGTGGTGTGCCCACGTTCAGCGCCAAAATTGGTAACATTAAAAAAACACCATATTTATAAGAAGGAAAAAAACCTCTTTTTTCCCTTATTTTAGTTTTTGACGAAGTTTTAGCGTAATTAGTGGGCTATATCAACTCTGGAAGCCTATTATTGGATGTTTAAAATTCATAAATTAAACTAAGAATATTATTTAATGGCCTGCACAATACGCAAAAAATAATAACTAAATGATAACATTAGTTTGTATGATTCTATAATTACTTTGAAAGGAATAGGGTAACACGAAATTCTGTCGGCAACACGGATTTGGTTCCATAACTCTTTTTTTCGGCTATTGACGTTCTAACCGGTTGCGTTCCATGTAGTGGACGATGTTGGCTACACAAAACAACGGTTGGTATGTTGAAATAAAAATGAAATGAGTAACTCTGAGCGAGTGAAACTAGAGAGCGTGTTATTTTGCGTGCAAGCAGGGATGTACTTGCACGTATGCATCCGCCACAATGCGACAACTGTGTGAAAAAGAAAAAAAAACATTCGACAGGGGAATGCTTTTCGCACAGCGGATTTTTCCCCAAGTACCAGCAGCATGTCCAACGAACCATTATGAGTCCTGGACTGCTCACAAACATGCACGCACCCTATACCCTGAACAATTGAACTAAAAACTAAAACGAAAGCAATGGCTGTTTTTGCTGAATGGTCCCAAAATCTTGAAGCAAAGCAGGTTGTCGGACATTCGCATCATTTTCCATTACATCGCCACCGTCATGACCACAAGGATTTAAAAAAAAATCATCCAAGTATGAACTAGAATAATTCTGGCTGTGAGTAAATAAATAGTAGTAAATTTACTCTTATTTCACTTATTCCTCATTATACTCTCTTTAAGCATTTTCAAATTTAAATTAAAATGCAAATTCTATCGCTACAACCGGTTTTTAACAAAATTACCTTAATGTGCCGTAAAAAGCCGTATGGCAGTAAAAGTACTCACTAATAATGGCGTCACTGTTATAATACATATCTCTATATACTACTATAATGGTACGCACTAATAATCTTAGTTCTTTGACGTTAAGACATACTAGGGTACAATTCTCTTTTCTTCATTTTCACCTCAAGTCACCGAAGTGAAAATTTTCACTTACCTACAGTATTAAAATGGTGAGCATTGAATCTATGACATCAATTGGGTACCTTCTGCTCTAGGACTGAATAGAAAGTAAACGTCCATTCTAAAAGTGAATCCTAACTTGTAGGCAATACCAAAAAGAAAAATATAATTTAATCATCTCTAATCTATATATATAAAAGAAAGTCGAAAATCGTGTTAGTTAGAACACTTATAACTCGAGAACGGTTGCACCGATTTCAATGAGATTTGGTTCTTTGGATTCGTCTCAGGCGGGGTTAACATATAGGACATTAAAAAAAGGATAATTTCACAAAAAAAATTCATCTCTTTCCTATGGACATGCTTTTAGGAGTTATAGTAACACAACAATTGATAAGTCGGTCAAAACTACAAATTAAATAATTTGTTTTGCTTTTACCACTTTAATAACTGAATTTAGTAACAATATAACATTTTAATTACTAAATATATTCAAAATATTAATTAAATTGAAATTACATTTTAAAAATTTAATTCGAGCTAATTGTAAGCCCAGCCGTAGCCCAGCTCGAGTTGACACTTCACTACCGTGTTTGTAAACAAATCTCCAAGCAATTGTTGAGAAACGGTAATGTCCGTGTTTCGAATCAAAGATGGTTGATTTAGCGAGCAAGAACAAAGATGTGGATAACTAAAACGAGGTAAATTCAAATAGTTCGTACTCTGCATGGATCGAATCTTTTAAATGTGTAACAAACGAAGACGAAATCACCTACTATCTATCTGAATATTTTAAGTCCTTGGACGTACCTTGCTTACCAAGGCACGATTTACAGAAAAATGTAGTTTCTGTGCTCATGATCTTTCGAAGCCTAAACCAACCATAACTATCCAACGGAACGTGTGTGATCATTAAAAAATTGGTGATGAATGTGATTCACGCAACTTTACTCAAAGGAAAATTCAAAGGTTAGGAAGTCCTCATTCCGTAGATTCCATGATCTCAACTCATATGCCCTTTTGAGCTTAAACGTATCCAATTTCAAATTCGTTATGCATTCGTGATAACGATTAAAAAATCGCATGGTCATTCTTTCAGTTTTAGTGTTGTTTGTGATCATGTGCTAATGAAAACCCAAGAGTTTCTCATGGTCAATTTAGCGTGCTATGTTCACGAGTCGATAAACCATCCTCTGTATTTCTTCCTTCGCTTCAAGTGCGTAGCTAGGATAGGGGGTTTTGGGCGCAGCTAATACCACGGGTCTGTAGGGTATAGAAAACTCGCTAAGGTAAGCGGGAAGTGTGGGGGCACTTCCCCCAGACATTTTTTAAGATAAATGGTTCAAAATAGTGGGTTTTGTGGCTGTGTGAATAGTTAAATATGTTTTGTTTGTTAGTCATCCGTCCCCCAAATATTAATAACAAAATCTTTCATTAAAAAATTCTCTGAGCTCTTGGGAGGGGGGTTTATCCCCCAAAGCCTCCCCTCGCTGCGTCACTGCTTTGCTTCGCTATATTTATTTAGCTTCATCCGCTTCATCTTGCGCCTGATACAAAACAAAAACTGTTGTTTATCAGAAGGTGCTTGACGCAAGACATTAAACCCGAATGTGTAGGGCTCACCGTGGTGCGTTTACGCATGCAGTGCGTTTACGCAGTGCATTTTTTCCAAATAGAGATACTAAAACTGGCGCGCCTTAAGTCATTTAATGCGAATGCTGCTTCATAGGGGCTTTTCTTGCACGATTTTGAGCATCAGTCAAGCGTCGGTCTGGGGTCGTGTCAACCTGCCCTCTGAAAGGGCCAAGTGTATGCAACAGACTTGGACCTAAAAACATTTTATTTACAGCTAATAACGCAAATAGCCAACAACTGAATGCGTATATTTTTTATTTCATAAACTGCTTTATTAAACCGCAATGCCCAAAATTTCTTAAACCAAAACGTAAGAAAATTTGTTGAAAAAAATCCGCGTAAACGTGCTCCGATCCACCATATGTAGATTCAATAAAGAAAATGTCTTTCTGACAAGCAATTTTGGTACTCATTTACGTAGTTTTATTGAATTTGTATCCTTATTTTATTATAATAAATTAAACATGATTAAAAACGATACAGCCGCTCTTGATTTATAAATGGTGTAAGTAAACTGTAAGTTCATTGATTGTTAGGCGGTACGAAGTTCGCCGGGTCAGCTAGTTAATTCTAAAACTTATGTAGTGTTCACATGCATTCACAAAAATCCGGCGTTTAAGCGTTTATAACATTGAGATTCATCTGCATATTCAGCCTGACGTTAATAACCCTAAAAGAAAACTACCGTACCAATAATGCAGAATCTTTACACCCTCTTCTTTCTGCGTTATTGCTTTCAAAAGGATATGGTAGTCCTGGTGTGTCTTTATTTGTTATAATTTTGAAAATAAAGTCGCTATCACTAATTTCAGCATTGAGTAGACCTCGATATTATAATAATAGCCATAATAGTCAAATTTCACCTATAAATATTTTTAATGGATTTGTTCCTCAAACTACATTATTTTCATCAAAACTCAATTAAATTGAGCAAGCTCTTACAATCCCAGCTGATTAAAAATACCTTTAGATCTCCTTATGTTTAGGAATTTTCATTTCAAAATCAAGGTAGTGACAGATAAAGACACTAGAAAGACCAATTAACTGGAGCAATAAATTGAAAAAAAAATATTCGCTAGCAAACAGGAACAATGTAAAGTTTATTTCATTTTCAATAATAAAGTTATTCTTGAAACAGAAATAAAGTTAGATCAAAACTCAAAATAAGCAAGTCAATTTTTTTATATTCTCAAACAGATTTTAGTCCTCAAAAGTGCAGTCACAGAAAATACTTTTCGTGAAGTCTTTTAAGCCTTAAAATGTAATCGTATTCATCGTGAGATAAAAATACATTTTACGCAAGTATAAACGCTCTATACACCATCTTTGATCTGAAAAATATAAAATCTCGCTTACGTCTCCCTAGCGTTGAGCATTCATTGAAACTATACATAAGTAACTCGAGCGCCGAATAATAAGTATCCTTTGAAGTTTTACCAGCAGTGACATTTGTTATTTTACTTTTTTGAATTATCTAACCCCTAAAATAGTTTACTTTATCCTTTTGTCTAAGTTCTCATTGTCACTCTTCACGCCGCTGAACACAGCTCTCTCTGACTTAATTTAAAAGGCTATACCTTCGGTAATTCATTCTAGCTTATTTTATGTCCGTACATGTGGAATGGCTTTGAATATTCAGTGCGTCAGACGGCAGTATGGGAAAATGAAATAAAGCCATAGAAGAGTTCTAATTTTAACTTATGGTCATCGCATGAATTAACCCTACTAAGTGTACACGTTCAGCTCTCCAAGTGAGAACATTGACCAAAACGTTTGAGTAAAATATGTTCACGCATGCATTTGTTATTTTATCATAACCGCAATATTCACTTATTTTTATTAGTATTAGCGTCTATATCCTCTATATAATTGTAAGAAATTCCCAGTCCAAATTTTAATTAATTGTATCATCTTTACATCATCTTTCATTTATTCAACTTTAAAAAATATGCTTTATCCGCACACAATGAAAACTCTAATCGTGTAAAAATATTTCTTCTTCGTTATCAAGTATAAAATAACAATATTGCATCAATAAGATCGAAATATCAATTTATAAAATATCATGTTCTTATGTCACACCATACACGAAAAATACAATAAGCTGTTCTTTTGCTGGGGAATGAGATCATTATGTACACTCTACGGTCACTGTGCAATTGTAATAAATGATGCATCTCTGCGGAAACTCTTTGTTGACTTTTCTTGCACATAATATTTGAGAATGCAATTCAGTCTCAAGAAGGATGTCCAACAATGTGCAGCTATAGCTGAGTCTTGAAAATATGGAATGGACCAAGAGCTCACCTATAACTAGCTCGTTGTTTAGGCTTCTATAATCCGAAGCGTCGAATTAATAATGATTTGCTCAGTTCAATTAATTATCTTTTAATTAGCTAATTAGTATTAACTACTGACAGGTGAACTTGCCTTTACTACACACTCATGCAAAATACATACTTCACACAGCGTTTAACCGGGTAATTTAATCGCAATTCATAATTATGTTCCCATTATTATGAATTGCCGGCCTCGGTGGCGGTGGGGTCAAGTCCTCGCCTGCCAATCCGTAGGTCGCGGGTTCGAATCTCGCCTGGGTAGATGGTCCCTATCCAGGGCATGAATGTTTGTGATGTTCTATTGTTAATTATGCAACCCACGCTGTAAAGGCCATTCTGTGCCGTTTGTGGGGAAGTGAGAAATAAATAATTAACGAGAAAATTTTAAAAACAAATATTCCATCATACTGAGAGGCTGAAAATTCTAGAATATTTCATTGATTAATTTGCTATGAAAAAAAAAAATAATTAAATCAAATATTTGCAAATCAATTTGGTTACACTTTCAGACGTTTCTGCAATACAGGCAAAGCAATAAAACTATTTATAATAAATCGGTGTACATCACGATTTAGCTTAAAAAGGAACAAAATCATCAGTCTAGATTATGTCCGAAGTGATGGAAGGAACCATATATTTACAGTCAGAAGTATGAGAAGGGAGGGGAATAATCAAAAAGAAGTGTCATTGAGTGGCGATGCAAACCATAGTTGAACGATGGAAACAACAGACGACCGAAAAAAATAACATATTAGCTTAATTTTTAAGGGTATATATGACCATGAAGGTTATAATTACGAAATACGAGTTAGACGGAAAACTATACGTACGCACGAGCATGAGAAAGAAAGCGAAGTTACGTATGGGTTTAATATATATTTTAACGAACAGTAAACGGAATAAAATTGAATTATTCCAAAAATACAGATCCACCAACAAGCGCCGTCTAGCTGGTTCACAGAATGGATGGCATTGGAAACTAAATAAAAGTCAATACGATTAAAACCTCAATTGTCTCGTTCCCCTGAGCGAGATGTAGAAACGAAACGAAATGTAAATAAACCCGTAGAGCTAAACGCTGGGTCGAAACAAAATCGGAGTCTAAACTACTTCGGGTCGAAACTAAACTAAACCTCTAGCACGAAACAAAACACAGATTCCTTCACCTTCTAACAGTTTAGTTTCGACCCAGACACCTAGTACGAAGAATGGTTGAAAGAAGTAGAGGTTCGGCCTACCGCCATAAGATGCATAGGGCAGTCATTCTTGATCACTAACAGGCAGACGGTGAACAAAAACTGGCCAATCTAGCCAATGTGTTAACCTCTCAACAACCTGTCCTGAAATGGGTGGAAACTATTCCCTCTCATCCCCCTCCACTCAACCTCTGGGATCGAAACTTAACTATGAGCAGCGGAGTTTCGATTAATTTAGTTTAGTTCCCGGGAGTGAAGTTCATCCCGGGTCGAAAATAAACTCCTTGGTGATTTTAATTTCGCGCGCGAACGAAACTAAACCTAGGCCTCGTATTTTCGTTTCCCTCCGGGTCGAAGCGATATATTTGCGTTTCGTTTTAATAGCCGCCTCTAGTTCACAGATACCGGCTAGCTCCTGCACTATACCTTCGACTAGAGAATACTTTTCTTGAGAAGGCTAGAGAAGGGAAGAGTTTTCGCATACATGTGAAAAATATCAGAAAGTAGATGCAAAGCAGAAGCAAGCAGTATGTAGGGTTTCAAAGGTCATTTTATTTTTAGACCATTTTTAATACCATGGAAGTAACTTTTAATTATATTGAATGGAAAACCGAATCGTACGAAATAGTACCGTAAATAGTGGTACTGATGATAGAACGATCCACTTTATTGCATTTTGAATTCAAGTTACGTAGGTGACTCATTTAAGCCACACTTTACCAGTAAATGTAAGGAATAAAGTGTGAATTAATGGAGCTGAAACACGGCAAATTTTATGCTTGAAAAAAAAAGAAAATAAAAAATTCGCTGAGATTAAAACCACAGAGTGCGTCCACTGTGTTACGGTTGGTGGATCGACCTCTATTAATAGAGGTTAGCTGTGAGATAAGCGAGTTTATTCATCGAATAAGCAGTCTTGGACATAAGCGACACCGGTAAGAAGGGATATTAGTCTATCATTGGGTAAGGTAGGACATTCAAATGATACTAAAAACCTGTGAAGTTGCCGTGACGTGGCGAATGAAGACCACAAACAATTATACTTCTCATCACCTAGGGTAGAGGGCAGCATATGTGTGAATTTGGAGATTATCTTGGTACAGTGACACACACTTCACTACGGACGGCATAGCATTTACTTTAAAGGCTGTGGAACTATGATGTGCAAGGCAGTGGCAAACCACCACATTATTATCCCGAGGAGGGTATCATATCATATCATTACGATATGGAATTCTCTAGAATAAAATATTTCGGTGGTAAAATAGTCCCTCATTCGAATCTCCGAGCGGGGACTACTCGTGAGTGTACATCGGTCAAATGTGATAGTATATTATAAATAAGAACATGAAAGTTAGAATACCTAGATAGAATGTTAGGTGACTGGAATGCCCTCATCGGCGAAGGTCAAGACGGTATAATATAAAAAAATATGGATTGGGAAACAAAAGTGAAAATGGGAAACTGATTGAATTATGCACAAAATACAGGCTAGTGGTTGTCAACACTTTACACAAAAATTCCATGCGAAGAACATACATGTGGAATACACCAGGAGACCTTGGATGATTCTAAATCAACTTCTTTACGGACTTGTGGATGGCTACAATGGAAGAGGAAAACCTTGAATAAAATTATTGGAACAACTAGAGAAGGATGTGTAGGAGATGAAATTCGTAGGTGTGAAATGATTAACTGACGGGATAAATGATTGCAGAGCTGCGTCATACCAATCTTAGGTTTGCTCACCAGCTATGATGATAAAATAAATAATTAATACAGTGTGAGTTTATCCACTATTTTCAAATAAAGTGAGGGAGGATTAAAAAAAAACTTCCTCACAAGACGTAAGGTCAACATTCTTACCAATTTCCAATCTCATCCAAAGTGGATAAGAATTAGGTGAATTTGAGAGGCTTAGGAAAAGGGTAAGATTATGCAGGAAGAGGTTAAAGGGTTACTGAAAGGCAGATTGAAAATTCGATCGCAGAAAAGGATTCAATGTGAAGATTTAGGTGAATGATGAAGAAATAGGAGACATGGAGTATTGAAAAGGACGGGGGGGGGGGGGGTGTGTGGAGAAATAAGTCCTACGCCTGCGTGAAAAAGCACGTTGGAAAAATGGAAGAGCATGATTCGATCTCCACGAAGAGGAAACTGATTCTAAAGTTGATGATAAGGACTAGTTATAAAAGGGCCAGCGTGCTATTAAACTGTAATGAATAGAGTAGGAGATCAATGCCAAAATAATCCCAATCCAGGGGAAACGCCGTTTATTACCTTTACCAATGATTCATATCATATCATGAATCGGGGATCATGAATCGGGGATCATATCATATCATGACATGATGGAATTCCCCAGAATAAAATATTCCGGTGAATAGTCCCTAATTCGGGTCTCCAAGCGGGGATTCCCTAGAAATAGCAAATTGATGATTCAAGCGGAAAAAGTAATTTTTTTCCGAAAGAAAATGCAACTACTGTGTATTCCTTGAGTAAGGCAATCCGAATATTATTCTTACATTAAATTCTGTATATCCCGTTTACGTTACGTCACGTCGCAGTGATAGCATTCAATTCAATGTCACCTGGTAAATCCTATGTAATGGAAAGAAAGGATTCTCTAAGGAATATATTTGCGCTACACTGAATAATGAAATGAATAATCTCTGCACGCTCGACAGAAACCGAAAAAAATCTTCAGCTCCAGGCTGCAAGTGAAATTACCTAGGTTTTTCACCGGTTATGACACTTTTATTCTCAGAAAAATGATGAATTTGGTCCATGGAGACGGGACTCGATAGCTTAAGTCATTATTGTCACACGTTCATGCCTACTTCTTCTATTAACATTCTTCATTACTTTTTCGATGTAAGTCGACCGTGAAATCTTTTTTTTTTCCCCTTTTTCCTTCTTTCATGATTGTCTCGATTCAATTCAGTAGACGACCATACCTCAATTTTCAATGAATTACACCTTGACCTAGGCTTGCGGAATTACGGTGCTGTGCCGTCACTTAAGCCTAAAGATAACAGAAAAAAGCGCCGTAGCTCAGCAGAAAAGAAAGAAGCACCGTAGCTTAGTATCGTAAGGCCCAATTAATGAATTAATATGACGCATTTTTTCGCACCACAAAGGAATGCCTTTTGAAAAACAACGCTATCTTTATCATTGGGATAAAAATTAATCTGATCATATATTTGTCCATACCAATTGTAATGTAATTAATATTGGTACTTGTTCTCAAAAATCATCCCCATTTCCAATGCTCAGAGATGAGGTTGCTGTGGTGGCTAAATTTTTTGCTTCTTTCTAAAATTTCCGGCCTTAAAGTGACCGGCCCCCAATCTAAAATGCTTTTAATTTTAGCATAATGAAAAATGAATTCGTTAATAATCAAATAATACAAAATTTAAAGTCTGTTATATTTCCCATTGACAGTGCTACTATGCCGATAATTGAGGGTTTACTACCAAGCAAAGTATTACTTAATAATGGAGAGATAAAACAATTACAAATAGCTATAGCTAATGGAAAATAGACAAATAAAGTGTGGTTATATCCATCTTTCAATTCTATTAATAAATTTACAAAACCTACTATAGGCAGGGAATGAAGATTTGCAGACTAAAAATCTGAAAATATAAAATATTTGCTTTAGTTATGAGGCAGATATTAAGAATTGCAGCCATTTACGCCATTAAATTCTACAGTGATATATAGGACATGCCGTATCACAGAAAGCCACTAAGAGGTTTAAGGGATTATCGAAGTCAAAAAAACGAATGCCCTCTATATTCATAGGAAATGGGAATAAATAAGTTTTGATTTGCGACTACATCATTTGAAAACTCTTTCTGCAGGTCAGTAATATTTTGTACTAAAAATTCACGCCCGAAAAAAAGAGAAAAACGCATAATTACTCTTCTATACTTTTTTACTGATAAAAATCGTAAGAAAATTAAAACCTCTCACCAACCACTCATTATTTATCTCAAATCCCTTGCCATTTGCTATAAGTATATATATGAGAAAAACACTGACATAAAATGCTCAGTTTTAACTCGAAAAGTTAAAATGCGACTACATTTTAAATTGGTACTTGTATTGGATTAATAGCTGTTTACTTCAAATACTGATATCAGAAAAATTTTTATTTCCCAAGAAAACCCAGGTTATGCTGATGAAAGCATAATTAACCCTTAAAATCGTGCATTGAAAGAAATGCATTCTAAAAACATTTTACCAGCGAATTTTCTAAAAGAAAGTTATACCCACTTTAAGTGATTGGAATGAAAATTTTCGGTATCTCATGTTGTACCGCCAAATAACCGAATCAAAATCGGAAATCAAACCACACGCCTATGGCACACGTTACCACTGCACAGACCATTACGTAATGCACATCTCCTCCAAATCCATGCTAATTTACCTAAACCTAAATACCGTAGAAGTCTGGGGAGTGGGCCGGAGAGCAAAAAGGCCCCGCTCGACTCCAGAGACATTTTTCCCATGGCCAATCATGTAAATCTCATCAGCGTTCAAGCGGGAAGAATTCAATATACACCTAAAAAAGTTTGTTTCAATTGGTACCCAGACAGTTTATATCACGGAAACGAATCACGCAAAAATAAAAAAAGTAAGATTGACTAGGGTTTTAATTGGGAAAATGCACATAGAATCTCTCTTGTTAACATCAGTTTGCATTCGC
The DNA here is from genome assembly GCF_921293095.1 of Ischnura elegans. Classification (NCBI taxonomy): domain Eukaryota; kingdom Metazoa; phylum Arthropoda; class Insecta; order Odonata; family Coenagrionidae; genus Ischnura; species Ischnura elegans. Next base: position 94,395,331 of record NC_060249.1, read on the forward strand.
AAAACGAAGAAAAATCAATCCCCGCGGAGCACCCGGTTTAGCGTTCTTGAATGGGGGTGTTGCATCACAGATAAGAAAATTGGATGGCCTCTTGCGCTCACTTTTGCTCCGCGAGCAGCGGTTGGGAGGCACGAAAATAAACATTAGCACTTTCTCATCACACTTTAATCCAGGCGACCAATTACAGTCGTCTCTTGCGGGCTAAGACCGAAGACTGCCTGATGCTCTTATCGTCCGCATCACACTCCTCACGCGCCCTCCATGCTGTTTTCATTTTCCAGTCCTCCAGTTCCAGTTCAGTATAAATTCCTTCCTCTTCCACTTTCATTCTCCATGAATGGTACATTCCGTTGCCTCATCTGTTCACATATCCACGTTTTCCGTCCCACACAAATTCTATAAACCACGAGTATTACCTACAGCAGATAACAGAGGCCACGGGGGGGGGGGAGGGGAGGATTTCTGGGTTACAACCCTACCCTTGAGCCTTTAAAAAGAGGATCCAAAAACGTGTAAGATTTCCTCAATAATTTAACTTATAATAAATATTCATACAAAATTACTGTTTTATAGTGCTAAAAATCACGTTATCAACATCAAAAATCACAGAATTTTCCGGGGGAGGACCCTCATTTGCCCTGGGTTATTTTCCAAGCATCCCGGAAGGGCCCCGAAATCTCCGATAAACCCCCCCCCCTTATTGGCATCCTTTCACCTTAGCCATGATAACGATGAGTTTTTTGTCGAAATAAATTAAAATCGTTCTGCTATCAGCATTTGAAGTAAAAAGTTATTAATCCAATACAAGTACCAGGTGTACAATTTAAAATGTAGTCGCATTTTAACAGTTTGAGTTAAAACTGAGCTTTTATGTTAGTGTTTTTCTAATTTTTTTAATAGGGGGGGGCCCCAATTTAAAATTCCTATGTTAATAAAAGTAACCACTTACGATACTGACGGTAGAGGGGTGACAAACCAATAATTACACTAAAAGATCGGTAAGCTTTCCCAGCGAATATTATTAATGAAATCTTCTCGGTTTTGGCATCCTTTCGCTTTAGCCATGATAACGATGAGTTTTTCGTCGAATTGTTCACTCCTTTTCCCTCATCTGTTTAGATTTACACATTATCAATCCATCACCAATTCTATGAACCACCAATATTATCTACCGACAGAGCTGGGCAAAATACAGGCCGAGGAGTATTTAAAATGCGAAACACCACTCGAAATGTATTTGAAATACAAGCTATAAAATAGTATTGAAAAAACCTACTGAAATACAAAATACATTTATATGGATAATAAGTGATCTTAAAAAAAAACATATTCTGCTGTGACGGTTTATGGATGGTAGTAAACACGAATAAAATGATTCTAACGAAAACGAAGTACTCTCTGAAGCATAATGTCACAGAAGTGTTATCAGAGATATTTTTAAGGTATTTTACAAATGCATTTTTTATTTTAGAATGGAAAAATAACAAAACTGCATTTGATACCCAAAATACTAGATACATTCAGGTCGTATATTTGAAATACGAAATACAAATTACAAATGTATTTCAAATACGTATTTTAAAACACTTGTATTTGAAATACTGCCTAAATGTGCTGTCTGGATCGACCGAATAAGTAATGAGGAGGTACTAAGAAGGCTGGGAGAAAAGAGAAGTATTGTAAACACCTTAAGGAGAGGACACCTTAATTGGCCACATTATGAGGCATGACAGCTTGATGAAAACAATCGTGGAAAAACAGGCTGTAGGGCCTGGCAAGGCCCCGAATGAGTTACACATGGCACGTTATAAAGGATGTAAAAGAGAAGAATTACGTCACTATGAAAGGGCTAGCGAGAGATAGGAGATAGGAATGGAGAGCTGCGTCAAACCAATCTTAGGAATGTTGACTTATGATGATCTACATCTACATAATACCCCGCAAGCCACCTAAAAGGCGTGTAGCAGGGGGTGTTAGGACACCAGCCGTTTACAGTTAAAAAAATGAAGTGCTCAAACGAAGTTGGGACTAGCTTTTATTAAAGTCCTTTATGGTTCGGGGGAAAAACGAATTCCTATATCTATCCGTTCGGCAAAACATCTCTCTTAATGAGCCGCCGCAATCCAAATTTTATAGGGAGATAAACAACAAATGAGTCTTATAAACCGAAACTTACCGTGGAGATGATATAATATATGGAATTCATTACTTTTCAATACTTCATTTGCGGGTTCAGATGCTCTATTGCGAACACTGCGTGGCTCTCCCTCTCTCGACTTATTGACGCGGTGCATACCTTTTTGGAGTAAGTTTTGAAAGTAAGCAAAGTGACAGCATGAGATGGATCGAGGCATCCTCAATCAATGCCTACCAATAAATATGCCAGTTCCTCGAACAGTTTCCTTTTCACGGTGTGACCACTATAGAGGACATTTCCCGTTTCTAAAGGGTTAGACTGAGTTGGAAACGAAAACTACCTCAGTTAAATACTGGCTTCGCGAATTATCATCGATTATTATAACCCATAATTGTATATTTCGTTTCCGTATTTCTTATTAACTCAACTCTCATCGCTCTTCCCTTCTCTTTTACTTCAGTAGATGAATTACTTGGTGTTGCCTAAAAGAGTTAACTACTTGGTTGCACGGTATGAATGTTGCGGTAGAAAATGAAAATTGAGGGCTGGAGAAATTTGGAGCGGGAAAAAGTTCATTTATACTATGATTTCTATTCCGTCAACAAATTACACGATTTAACCATAAGAAACTATCTGAGTCAAATATGTTTACATATTATTTAAAGACGCAGTGAGGGTAGAGTAATTGATATGAAATACCCTTTTTAATATTGTTATATATATTTAAAGAAAATTTGCGCAGTACAGAGACGTACAGACGCAATAGGGAGATATGTAGTACATCCGTCTGTGCAAAGCCGAAGGTACCTCAGCTCTTTTATAATTTAATTTTGTTTATATATGAGTATTAACGGCGGAGAAACACTCATAAATAAAAAAATAATTAATAAAATATATTTGAAAATGAAAAAAACATCAAACTTTAAAACTTTTGGCAAGGAGAAATCGACAGGCTAATGTTAAAAAAATTACACTTACACCAGATTTTGGAATGTTTAGTAATACGTACGTAGAAAATTCTAACTTGTTCACTAGCATATTGAAAGTGGAAAAATAACTTTACAAAACTATTTGGACCAACAGATATTTAACGAGGAAAAATCGACAGTTTATTGTTAAAAACCTTTATTAATACTAGAGGTCGATATGATGTTTTGTAGCACGTTCGTAGAAAATTTCGTCCAGATGGAACTCAGCCGGACAAATATTCGATAGGCAGATACGTGCACAAAATATGATAGTATAGCAAATGGGAATTCTTTTGTACAAACAAGTGCTCTATATGGAATATTGCTGTGGCCTGAGTTTGGAGTTGAAGTTTTTCAGATAAATTATATCAATACAGAAACTTATCCATTCAGTGATGGTAATATTTATTGTGATCAAAATAACCATGAAGGAAGATACTATGCCAAATTATTCTATCGTGACCATGCATGAAGTCTACTCATCTATTTCGCGAGTTGGTGATATGACGGCAGAGCCGAGTTCGGAGAGTCAGGAGGGAGTTTCTATAAGGCAGGAAGATTCGAGACAGGAATTCTTAGCACCCGAAAAGCGTGCACAGCATTGCGTCCATTCCCTTTGCGATCTAACAGGGCCAGTAGCAGTATGACTCGCTTCCGTGCGGCAGTGTTATTCGAAGAGTTGAGTGCATCGCATACTTCCTCGCCCGGTCCAATGGCTTTGCCTGTACTTGGAATTTTGATTATATCAGAGGCAAAACTCCCAAGGGTTAAGTTCCTGCCTTTGCCTGGCTAGATATATTCCTGAATTGCGCTCAGTACCTCCTCCGTAGCTGGAGTACCCGGTATAGCATACGTTAACACTGTTCTATTAGGGGAAGCGAAAATGATCAATAAATTCGTTGGTTTTTGACCTAGGATGTTAATCAAACCCAGGTTAATAAGATGCCATAAAATCTTTTCTTTATTTTCACCTGAATCTTGTCCATAAACGCATAGAAATTACCTTAAAAATCTTGCAACGCTGAGTTTGAAAAGTTAATTACGCACTCTATTTGGTACCTTCATGGTTTTCTGTTTTTTTTTTAGATCTCGGAATGAAACCTCAAGTGAATAAACACACAAAGCTTCCCAACGAAACCAAATGCTTCATTCTTAGAAGTCTGAGATTTATGGGTGTGGCAGGATAGTAAATAGAACGGAAGTAATTAGAATCATCCAGAGCACCGAAAATAACTCTTACGAAGTGTTCAGCAAAATATTTTGACTTAGTCCTTTCAATTTAACTCTTAACTGTTTTACTCTTTGAAGTTTTACTTTACTTTTTTGGTTTTTCCACCGACAGTGGTAGCCACTTGGAGGGAGGAAAGGTTCAAAGATATCATTTTATTAACAATTGCTAGGGATGCTCGAGTACTCGAAAATTCGAGTTGAGTCGATTAGTTTATACTTGACTCGAGTATTTCGAGTAGTATTACGAATATCGAGTCGAGGTGAGTAGTTTTGGTTATTGAACTGTCGAGGCCAAAAGTTCTGGATGTGCTGCTGACAGTAAGCGCTATCATGAAACTCATGTAATTATATCGTTTTTAAAGCCAATAAGTCGTTCTTATGCCTTTACCCTAGAGATTAATGCTGCTGTATTCGTAGCACTCAGTAGTCGACGTGTGCGCCAGATGCCTTTGTGTCAGCTGCGGCGACCGACCGTCTTTCGACTCGGCGAAATTTGGAGTAATCGGAGTGAACCACTGCATCGCTCATGCGAGCCTTATTAACTCAAACGCCAAGAGAATACGTAAAAATTGTCAATATTTCTATGAAAAAAATATGTAAATTTAGGTAGACAGTAGCGGTTTTCCCTAACCTTTTAGCCGTTTTGAATATTACTTACGTCTGATGTTAATTTTCGTTCATTCCTCTGTTGTGAATAGTTTCCTTCTTGAACTTACAAAAAAAGGAGTTGCTAAGGTTGATTAAACAAAGTAGGAAATCAAAAAAATGTTTTTTTGGTTCACAAAGGTTCTTGGTTTAAGTCTTCGTCCAATTCCATGACGATTCAAGATCCAAAATTTTTTATATATTTTTTATAAAAATTCCCAAGGTTACAGAATCTTGCAGTTTTGTGGATAAAGTACTTTTTCAGCCAAATAAGTGTGTCGCGAATGACAATTTTCTGCAGGCAGTATAGCTGTAATATGGAGACGTCAAAACCTGCCACCTGAGCATGTAGAACAAGTGGTTTTTCTGCATGGGTATTTGAAAGGATCAAATATTACGTGATTCATTTATGTGCATAATATTTATGACAATTGTGCTAACGCTTTCACTCGCGGCTTTTCCAAGCAGTTAGGGCACATTTATAAATTTAACTGACGACATATTACTAGAGGTTAAATCATTTCAATTGTGCTCAAGTAACTGTTTACATTTACTTTCATTAGTCTCCTAATTATGACATAATTACCATCAAAATTCGTCATAATGTTTTCTCTTTTACACCAAGGTAAGCATTCAGATTAGAAAATTCCCTAATGGGGTGGGAAAAATGTATTACAATGGAAAATTACAATAAAATAAAGTAATTGATACCAAGAGTCACATTCGTGATTGGAAAAAAAATATAAATAAATATTTTGCTCAAACCCTTTATGATTGGAATTTTTTTAACAAAACACGCTATTAAAATTTCTGTCTTTCTCATAAGTAATATGCAAATTTAAGGCTCACTTCAGCCTAAAAAACTGACTTCGTACAGTATCTCCCGTAGACAAGAAAAAATGAAACCGGATTATCTTACGGCCCTGTCTCTAGGTTATACGTCGGTCTCTACAACCCCCAACTTGTGAATCAACATATTATCGCCATCCGCGCCAGAGCGTTAGTACCGATCCATTTGATTTAACCGTCCATGAGCCCCATCGCGCACGGCATATCTCCCAGGTCTACTCAACAAGGTCTAATTCTCCAGAAATCCTGACCGACACGCTGATGGCGCTCAAATTTCTCTCCCGTAGCAAGGATCGCGTCCTATCCAAACCAACTAGTCTTCAACGCCAACGCATTCCAAATAATACATTCTCCGACCCTCTAGCATCAACACCTAGAAACACGTTGAATCATTTCTGATTGTGCTCTCGACCGCCATACACATCGTTGGACAAGGTGTATTATTCCGGGAAGAAATACGCCCACGTGCGAGTTTCGTAAGCATTTTCTCGGGAAATTTTCAATTCGATAAGGGAACCAAGGTGAAAATACTTGACAATGAGATATTGAATTGTAATAATGATTATCTTGGACTAACAGGAGCATTTTGAGTGCATACAACTTTATGATGCATTATTATTCACACATGCAATATCATTCGTAAATCATTAGTTATACGAAACTTCATAAACTCTATAAAATTCATACAGCTCTTAACATTTTATTATCCCACATGAAAATCAGCTTAAATATTTTTCTACGTAGGAGTATATCGGGTATTAAGAAGTAGAAATTATCTGCTGTGCGTTCACAAAGGATCAATTAAGCAGCTGTGTAGTTACACTGGGGTTACACACAAAAGCATACATTTGATGGATAAGTTTTCATATATTGGAAAAAATGCATATATTAGCTGACCAAGAATTGGAAAATATAAAAATACTATTTTGCGCAAAGATTAAGAAATCTCTACTGTATACTAAACAATCATAGCTTTGAAATAACCGAATATTCACTTGCTTAGGTCCAATCTTGGATTTTTGCCATTTCAACCAACCCAAAATTTATTCTCTAAACAACAGATTCTGGAAGATAATCTCAATATCATTTTTGATTTCATAAAACTTTTCTTTCTTTAAGATAATTAATTCGAGGAAGAACATGGCTGCTGAAGAAAATATTCCAACGTACAGCAATTAATGTCTTAAATTTGAGATATAATCACTCATTTTGCATACCAAATTAACAAAATTGAGATTTTTTTCCATCGGAATAATACCAACCGTTGAGAGGCTAAATTTTGTAAGAGTAATCGTTCATTGATTCTTGGTTGATGCCATCGTGATTTATTTTGGAGAGTTGGAAATGAATTACTTGCTTCAAAGTTTAGTTGTTAGTTAAATGACATTTGAATTAATGTATTTTTTATACCATTAGAGTATTTTCTGTTTCTTTACTTTGCTCTTAGATAAGTAGACTCCTAATTAATTAATTTTAAATCTCATGCAGCCAGCAGGAAATAGCCTACGTACTTGTAGCTACATGTAATAAGTTAATAAATTTCAATATGGAATAAATATACCTGCCGAGGCGCAGAAATGACTATTTTTGGGAGTCATTTATGAAAGCTTACGCCGGAGTTTCCACTTATTAATAAGAGAGATGGATCTAATATTCACTTCCATCGCTCCCATTTTTAGCCCGTTTTTAGCCATTTGAATCAGGCCAATATCAATCCGCTAAAGTTTATAAGAGATTCTGGACGATAATTTCACTAGGTTTGCAATTTCATATCATTTTTACTTCCTCAAGATAACTAATTCAAAGATAAATATGGCGACTGAAAGTACAAATTCCAACTCAGATCTGAATTCTGAGATATAATTATTCACTTTGCATACCAAATAAAATTAAGATTTTTTTCATCGAAATCATCCCACACGTTGAGATTTGAATTTGGAATAAATATACCGACCGAGGCGCCGAAATGACTATTTTGGGCGGTCATTTATAAAAGCCGAGGCTGAAAGGTTTACACTTATGAATAAGCAAGTTGGAGAAAAGAGTTTACGGCGCAGAGAAAGAGCGTAGGTGGAATGGAACGGGCAAGGTATTGTCCAGTGTGTAAACTTGCGTCGGATGGACAAATGGGTTGCGATATGGACAACTGGTCCCATTGTTTCCCCCGGCACGTGCGAACGCCTCTGCGGTGGAAGGAGGGATGTAGCAGCGTCGTAGCCGGCCACATGATACGTTCCGGGATACGTGCCGACTGCGACGTGGAATAAACCCCACGCACAACATTCCCGGGACGTGTAAAATCCGCCGCAGACTGTGCAAGGTAAACCGAAGGGAGCATCCTTGTTGCATTCAAATGAGCCGTATGATGTGGATTTTAAATGAAATTACAATTTTTCGGCACTCCGCGAGAACGGTTGTTTGGTTTTGAAGCACAAGGGAGACAGCGAAAGAAAGAGGACTACATAATTAGAGAAATTTAAATCATGCAACAGGATGTTATTGACCCTAAGTGTACCCTAACGGAGTATTGTCTATTGAGTGGCTCAATCCACCTTAATTCAATAGAAGATTGACCGTTACGGGATAATATATTAATAACCTAGCACTAAAAACCCGAATAAGCATGAACCATTCTAAAACATGACGCCCTATAATAATATATGTATCGTGATTTATACGAATCTCTCCAAAAAGTAATGCCATGAATCGCAAAAGGTCTCTTCAACTGATTATCGTATAGCAATTGCTTTTGGCTTATTTTTAATTTAGGACCTAGCTTTAGACCTGATGATTTACTTTATTTACTTCATTCCTTTCCCTATTACCCTTATACTTTAATATACCAAAAAATATTTCACTGTTCTCTAATACGCAATCTGGCTATCTAAAAATACTCCTATTTTACAATGTTTCGAAATGCCAAGCACAGAAATGCATGCGTTTGTTTTTAAGAAACGTTGCAACAATTAACACCTGTCCATATGCACAAAAATACAGATATTATCATTCATTGACACATGGACCTCTAAAATTCCGCTCCCTGCTTCTTCTATATTCACGATCATCGTGCGAAAAATTATCTATAATAAACTCAAAAAACTCAAAACAGGATATATTATGCCTAAGGTCGAGTAATTACATTCCTTGAAATATAAAATACATGTATCTTTCCTGCATAATCAATTTTGAACATATGATGTACTTTAATATTTTAACCCTTATAGGGCGAGAATGATTGGAATGTATTTTTCCTTGATAGAATATTAAAAATCGCGGAAAAGGTATGCATACCAAATATTAAAATCTAAGGACTATCTTTTTTTAATTTTATAGGTGTATCAACAGCACAGAATATATGCGTGCCAATAGATGAACCAAACATTCTAGAAGTCAGATCAAGGTAACCGGTGACTTGCAGCTTGAGGTAGTTATTCTAACTATAACGCAAAAAATCAAAAGGGACTGCGCGTGATGCAGAAAAACTCCAAAGAGGAAAAATTATTCGCTCTATATAAAGATATTTAAATAAATAAAAGATCGTAGCACTTTTCCCCAATTTTTTTTACTACGTGCAACACGCTTTGGCTCACTGAGCCATCATCTGGTTCAAGACACTGCAAAACATTTGAAAATCACCTTTATACCCTTGAGAGGGGTTGGGGAGGATTTGGCATCTTTGAAGAAGGGGCTGGGAACAGGCGTACAGAGTGGTGACAGTGGGAAAAGATACAACTACGGGATGTGAGGAGCCCACGTTGGAAGGAGGACCTTTACCCTTTCTCAAGAGCATAAAGGTGATTTTCAAATGTTTTGCAGTGTCTTGTACCAGATGATGGCTCAGTGAGCCGAAATGCGTTGTACGCAGTAAAACATTTTGTGGAAAGTGCTACGATCTTTCATTTATTTCAATATGTCTAACTTCCACCAATTGAAGCCTGAATCAGTTGGAATTTGGCATGGTATTTGGAGGAGGCGACCGACAGCTGAGGTCATTTGCGCCATGAGGGAAGGGGTAGGTAAGGAAGGGTGGAGAGAAACCTGGCGTCGGCATTAGCCTGCTCTTAACGAAAGGCGCCTATGGGACCACGGCTAAACGTCCCATCCGACGGACGGAGTTTTGCGCTTGAAATGTCCTCCACACAACACTTAAGCAGGGATCGGGCAGTCTCTGAAAATTCTCTGCCGCTGCCGGGATTTGAACCAGGGCCCACCGGGTGGGAAGCCAACACTCTAGCAACCACACCAACCCGATCCCCTCAGTTGATTTATTCTAAATAAAGGTAGAAGACGGATATATCTAAGTGAAAATTCGAGGACCCATGCAGCTCAAGTGCTTTCCGCCGCTGTGGAATACTTCCATATTTTTCCAATATTCTATAATTCACGCACCTCTCACACAGCCATTTCAAAGGTATTCGGCCGCTTTCCTCACTCATTTTCTTCCAAAAAGCTTTTCCCTTTAAATCTCAAATCAGGTGTCTCGATCCCAGGATTTCATCTTTTCATACCTTCTTATCAACCGCGCACAGACTAATCCCCTTTCGCCGTTTCGAACCTTTTTAGTGTTGCCATAACTTTCCCCACGTTTATCAACCTTGCTCATTTCCTTTCATTCTATTTCGCTCCCAGCCATACAGATTCTAAATTCTATTCTGAGACCATCCGAATTATATCTATTCCTTTCTTTGTTCCTCAGCATAGCTACCTTTAATGCCCTTTCACATTTTCTGATACTATAGACTTACGGTATGATGATGCACCGGACAGAACACCGAGATTCTTCGTTAAAACTTTCGCGGGTACTCGTCATGTGGAATAAAAACTTTTGTGCTATCTCGCCGCGTCAAAATGACGCGGCAGCATAGCCAAAAAATAAAAACATTTGGGCTATGCTGGCGCGTCATTTTGACGCGGCGAGATAGCACAAAAGTTTTTATTCAACAGAACACCGGGAGTTTAAAATATCACTTTATATTGGATATTAATTTAAAATAATTTGCTCAGCGATATTTACCATCATTTGAGAATTTAGTTCTGAAACCGCAGCTAATGGACCACATAATACTTGTTCATTATTTTTTAAAAACATGTCCTTTATTACTCAGCACGAATTATAGACGAGTAATGAAAATTCAAAATGGGAATGGGGGTTATGTTTATCTATAAATATACCATGATAGCCCAGGGTTAAAGTATCAGGCTAGTGATCTATTTGTTCCGGTTTCGCTGAAGAAGTATTCAGTCTTCCCAAAGATTAATCCTCGATACGCGAGGCTGCCCTTGAAAAGCAGTTAGGTCCTCCATCCTGCATGTGCAATATTTCATGCCCGTGGCTTAATCAAGAGCAAGCTGTAACCTTTTCACATCAACCTTCAGATTAATTCACCGAGTGAGCGTCATATGACTCCAAGAGGCTTTATAAACATTAGTTTTATTTTATAATGGTACAATTAAAACCAGCAGATAACTTTATCAGTATTACATATATTAGGAAGTGGACAATATTTATATATTTATATAAGCATAAAATTTATTTTATAAATATACCGTGAACATTTCATTCTAATACCAGGAACAAAATAGCTATAAGCAACATTAGTAATGATGGGTCAATCCTAGATGTAAAGTAAGCCTATGTTTTATCCACCTTTTCCGTGCACAACTCATTCGTCAAAAAAGAAGGCATAGATGAAGATAATCCTCATTTATATTCATGATAAATAAATGAATTTAATCAATTGATATTTAACCCCACAATTGTATCCTCCATTCCGTATTTAACCCATTCTTCCTAGATTATAATATATTATTCGATATAATAATGTCTTTTGAACATGGCATTCAATATGCAATTTCAGATAGGTCGATAATTTTGCAGGAAAACTTATTTAATGATAAATATATCATTGACATTGTTAACGAAGCTTTGCATACGCATGCATCATTGATATTGAACCAATACTACAGCAATGTTATCTTATGTAAATGATATCGAATGATAAATTCAATCTATTATTTTATTTATTTCCGCTCTTGCGATCAACAACCATCAGGCAATAGTCACGTGTTAATCGGCTTGATAAGCGGCTGCTAAGCTGTAATTTAACAAACTTAATTTGTCAACAGTTAGTCACTAAATTTAATCGGCCACATTTCCCTTTCTAAAGAAAGAAACCAATCTCAACCTCACCTTTGCGACATAACCAGTGCCAGATAATCTGCTGTTTAGGCCATCGATATTCAATTAAATATTTTATTCGTTATATAAGAAGACCATCTTGACAATAGATGGTAATTAATTTAAAAAGTAACCGTCGGCCAATATTAAGTCAGCCCCTAAAGTCCCATGACACGTGATAATGATAGCATGCATGGATCCCAATCGCATGAACCATGGCTCACTATTCCCAGCATGTCGTCAGTCCATAATATACCAATACTTAAAATACTCAGTGAATTAATTTGATCAAGGTATATTAAATGTAAACTAGCGATTTATTCAGTTCGCACCTGTTCCATCTCGAGAGTTCCATAGAATACGCTGCCTGTGTTTGGGACCCTCATGAAAAAGGCTTAATAACAGAGTTAGAACGCGTGCAAAGAAGAGCTGCCAGGTATGTGAAAGGTTGTTACGATAGATTGAAAAATAGACTAAACCTTTTAGATAAATTCAAAAGCAGTGTCTTTTCTGACGAAGTTAACCATATCTTACGGACGCCAACATACTACGGAAGATCAGATCATATAAATAAAATAAAATAGATAGATTGTAGAACAGACAGATTCCGAATGTCATTTTTTCCACGATCAATAAGAGATTATAACGGCAGCAATAGAACTCGTAAATAGATTGCATGATTTGTAGTGTAGCCTACTAACCTATGTAAAAATTAATGCATGTTTCTTAATTCAATTATTATTTCTAACAGCATATAGTAGCATAGTTTGTTAGTATGCGTGACGTTTTTTGGACGGTGTGGTGGGCATGTGGGAATCCAAATGCATGCCGCATGCTGGTGATTGACCACCCCCTGCCAAACACCCTAGAGGTGGCTCGCAGGGTATTATGTAGATGTAGATGAATCGTAAGACTCTAGGGCGAACAGGGAAAAACATCTTTGATAGGAATAGAGGTGAATAACAGAAGAAGGTGTAAATATGTAATATAGAGGATAAGCAATTCCAATAATGGCTCACACACCAATAAGCCAAAAAATAACTCTAACTTTTTAAATCTTCCAGTCAACATTCTCTCACAAAGTCAACTCTCAACAAATATTTAAAATGGTCGTTTTTCCCCAACGCTTACAGCCGTCAGCCAAAATGTCCGCTGCGACTTTTTTTTTCGGGAAAATCAAACCACCATGGCAGGGGGCTTATATGAATCCAAGTAAAAAGAAAATAACCAAGGAGAAGAGATAAATGTGATTTTTTTATTTTAGTATGCAAGAGGAGGTAATTTATTCCTCAGTTGAAAAAATTTCATAATCTAGCGCGTAAAAAATAAGAATGAATTCCAGGTTGTTTCTGAAAAAGATTAAAACTCAAGTCTTTTCGTAGCCATGGATAGTAATCGTTAAATTTTTGCACGTATTATTTCTTCTATTTCACACATCCTTATAAAACTTTTTCCCAGTGTAACCCACTCTCTACTTTACTGACCATAGCTGAATTTCAAATTACCCTACATCCTTGAAAGTAATCCCATTCTCAGATAATCATTCCTTTCACTATCACCTTCAATTATTTAATTGCTTTCATCTTGTAACCAAACTCACGATTAAGCCAGCATACTAGCAGAATGCTAGAAATTAATATCAGCCTTTTCTCGTTAAATAATTTTACTGGGGGAAGATAATACTTAACGTTTTGTTACTTACATTTAGTAATACATTTTCCCTGAATTTATTTGGTTTTTTAAAGACATTCCTAATACATTTATTGAATTTAGACGCATAATAGCGTTACGGCATATAGTTGCCATTATATGCTGGAATTTATATGCAGCCAAAATGGCCAGTACCATTAGAGCATTATCTATACCGACTCAATGAAATACTTATCTTTAAAGAACAGGATGACAGGCATCAAAATCGGGTCACAACTATGCGCAATCACAAGCAATTCAACAAAAGGCATTACTTTTATGGTAAACATCGAAAATATATCCATTTACAACTAAAATGTATAAGCAATTTTAAATGACTTACGGCTGCATTAAAATCCATATCAATTCCAATGAGTCTTCTAACGGAAGGAACCGTATAGGTACGAGGTCGATATCATGATATGGTGAGAATAAAAGCATAAAAGTGTGTCAAGGGAGTAAAAAAAATAAGAAATAAGAGCATTTTCTGCCTGCCTCCCACTCAGCATTGCTGTGAACAATGACCAAGATGAGTACGGAGTCAAGTGGGGTGCAACCTCTTATAAGTCTCTCCCATCGATTCACCTGAATGAATGAATCTCCTCGGGTCCAAGGAGACCGAAGCTTCTTTCCAGGTATATTTGTCGTCGAAGGCTTACGTTCCTTTGTGTTTTAGAGAGGCGTCGACAATGGTAATCCCCAAAGACGCACTTTAATTGCCCTGAGAAAGAATTCTACGCCATTTGCGTGAGGTAAAAGTGTCACTAACATAGATTTCAATAAAATATTTTTCACTTTGAAACAGCAATTAAACTTGCATACTTTCTCACGGCAAAATCTAATGGTAGCTAATATTTTGTGACATGTCCCCCGAACTATTACAGATTAATTATTACATGGAACCACTGAAATAAAAGTAATGTAATTTTTAATACTATATTAGCAGTTCATTTATCTGCCTACGCGCAAAGCTGTTCTGAAAACAGTATACGTTTTCCAAACACTCATACGCGACTGATTATTATTATTCATTTTTAGATGCTTTTCTATGCAAAAATATTGGCAGGTCAAATGGATATTTGTAAAAACATTTTATTGAAATAGTAAAGATTTATTGATTCATTGTGTTGAATCTATTACTAAATGGTATCACATAAAAAAAAACATTTTTAATGAAAGTGAAAGATATAAGCATGCGATGATGTTATTTTACCAAAATATGTATCGTGAGCTGATAAGTAAACGAAAGTACTTATCGGTTGAGGACTAACTTTAGAGGACATCGTGACTGTCGTGGCTTAAAAAAATAATATTGTCATTTAATGTTGTAAACATGTTTAGAACTAAATTTTCACACTCTGGAAAATACTATTAATCGTGTAAAAGATAGCAAATCGTAATTTGGATGGGGACCGATAAAAATTGGAATGAAATTCCTGGGGTATGCCACTAAAATTGATAATGCGTGATTGAAAATATATCGTTGGGAAAAGAATAAAGAATCACGGCTCAAAAGGTACCACTTGGAAGCACTAATACAGACTATAATTACTATAAATGCAAGCTAATACTATTACATAAAGTGGGAAGAGATAGGAAATCGGTATAGTATTCAGAACATTATTTTCTACCATGAACCTTATCCATTCTGGTACTTGCTGATTCGCAACATACTTTAAAATAATCCTGAGTATTTTTCATAGAAAATAATTATTATTTTCAAGCATTCTAATGTTGCCGTGATTGTAGTAGTCTCACGTGTATTCGAAGTCCTATCCCTCCACGATGAAACACCTTTTTTTCCCGTAATATTGACTGACAATTTCTGTTTTCCATTTACGTTTTTCTGCGTACAATTCACTGTACTGGTATCCTACCACAAAATAGCATTTTCCTGCTTATTTTTGTTTTTCATTAACGAACCTAAACAACGGGCTGCATTCCATGTCAAAAATACAGTAGCACAGTAGTTATTGATCAAATATTATGTTGCTACTAAATAAAACTGCCTATTGATTTTTAAATAGTGGTAAGTTCCGGATACCAAATCTGAAATTTACTCACTAATTGAATACTACCTTTAATTCTTCCATTTTCACTTTTAATACTATTAATTCCATATATTTTGAGGCAGATTTTCTTATTGCCTAATGTAAAAGACATACAATCTATGATCGTATTTTACAGTGACGTTATAATTTCAACTCTTCCTCCATCAGAATGCTGGCGCATTCTTGAATTTGGCGCAAAGAGATTCAATAGCTTCAATAAATTATCCGGGAGCACGAGGAAACTTTTTTTCATATAAAATCAGTTAAGTTAGAGTAATTGATACAAACGTATTGAAATTTAGGTATAGGTTTCTTTTTTATTGTTTATATGGATTACGCAGTCATATTTACTTGGCAGTAGGGAAAAATAAAGAGCACCGAAAATGCTACGTATTCATTTATTTTCTTCATGATTTGCTATTCAGATAGCTGCCTTTGTGCCTCATTTATAGGCATAAGCAGAAACCCTGCCAAATTATAAACTTTTCCATCCAGAACTTTGACGATGACAACCCGGAAATGAAGGAACACCATTATTTTCTGGAAAAAAACATAAAACGGAAAAGATCCGGAGACTTTTATGCACTGCGTACCCAAAATAATATGAGACTCGATCTATCAATTCTTCTGAATACTGATGAGGATTTTTTTTGTTCTGACTCATTCACGACTCATATTATCTCTTGACCTTTTTGTCCAGACAAATATTCCTCGCAGGCCATTGCGTACACGGAAGATGCCACATATTATTTTCATCCTTTATTAATATCCTATTCTTCCCTCCACCCGCTTCAATTTGTACGTTCCCTTCATAACGAAAAATTGGCCATCATAAATTGGGCAAATTATTTTTCCCAACTTCACCTACTTCGCTCTTCATAATTGAACACTTAACGTTTAATTATCATTTATAATAGAAGTATAAATTTAGTAAAGATAACCCAGGGTATAAGAATTTGACAAAAGTTGTACATAGATGTTGCTTAACCCAAAAACTTCGCCAATAAGGAACTAATGTACTGTTGTCTGATTGTTAATGAAATAGTCGTAGATTCGGAAAATGAGATTTCTTTACTAAACCAATATGTTTACTATTTTAAATGTTATTCTTTATCCAAAAAATACTTTTATTTGCCTCCTCTAAGCTAAAATGTTACGCATAAAATTTACTCACTAGTTCGGCCTTTGATCCTTGCATTACAAAACACATCTAAAAGATCATTTATTTCCTGCCATACATGAATTTTGAAATACATACAGGTACTTAGGCATGTCCCTGATATATTTCGTCTCTAGAAGATTTCGCAGTAGCCTAACATCCTTTGGCCTACTTCAGCAAAACGCCCACACTGAAGAACTGAGCATTCTTCGAATTCCGCCCAGCACTCTTTACATTACCTGCTGTATATCTTTCTTCCCTGGAGACGACCTCTCGCTGTTCTACTAACCTTTACTTCCTCTTCCTATTAGCTCAATTTACCCCATTTTTCCTTTTTCTATATACCCTAGAGGAAACCCAGAAGTTTCAAAAAGCACGGTTCTCTCCAAAGTTAATTACCCAGGTTACATCAGTTCTATTGAATTTCCAGCGAGAACTCTCCGAGCCCTAATTCAGCGTACCAGTATACTTTCGAATTGATTATCTCCCTTCGAGGAATCAATAACCAAATCGAGGAATGAGAATTTGCGAAAATCAACGAAAACTCATGTCTCCCGATGAACCGTGTGTAAGAGACCCACACTATGTCACATTAAACCGTATTTACTTCATTTAGACAGAGTATAAGGAACTGTATCAAGTAATTCGTGAATAAATTCCGGTGCATGAGTTCAGCTCCGTTTTACTACAGGGGTACAGGGTCACTTAGTACTATTTTTAGCGATACAATTGTAACGCACGAAAATTCGTAAAAGAGGAGACAATATCTTTGGAAGGAATTGCATTCAAAGTGGTACGTAATAGTAGCAACGAACACCATTACGTGCATATAAAATAATATAGCGATTGCGTGATCAATGATTGCAATATAAATTTTAAATCGAAAATATAGGTTAGAATATCAATTGATAAAAACCTTGCCCACTGCGCCTATTTACCACCCTCATACACCACCAGTCACTCTGGTGTCTTGGTGCTACGCATACGCACATTTAACCTGGGAGTTGTATATGCACAGTGGTTGTATAACATGAATCAACTAGGATTTTTACTAAGGAAGAGCTAGTGGCACAGGAGTTTCTGGTGTATTGAGTCTAAATTATTACCGTTAGCACGTCAAATACCCGATTTTTAGACTAAGCTAAAAATTCCGAAAGAGTCAAATTTATAAAACCGATTCCCCTGAATATTTTCTTTCCATCGTAAGTAATAAGTTTGAAGAGCAAAAATATTGCTAGTTAATGTTAATAACATTAAATTATTTCCACTAGTTCGGGTACTAGACTGCAAATTCCACAGTAATTTTTTAATTTTAATTAAATTTAAGGCATTTAAATACCTGCTTGCAAAAATATGCAAAAATCTTTTGCAACCCTGGTATTTTTTTTAAAGTAACTCTCGCGGAATAATAGCAACTGTCACTTTCACGTGGAAAAAAACATTCAGCCATAACTTCTCGCAAGATGATTACTCAATGGATATCTATCGACGCAAGAGCTTTATAGAAAAATGAGAATAAAAAAATCATTATAGGTACTATCACTCTAGTAATGGAGTAAATTTATCAGGTTTCTAAAAGCTGTAAGGTAATGTTGTATAAGACAATAACGTGGCCGCTATTTGACTGTTATGGGTAAATAAATGGGTAATTTTCCACTCACAAGTAAATAATATGGAGTGAAGAATAAAACGAAATGATGCCCAAACCACTAACCCTCAAAGGTATCGAGATGCCAGTATAATGGCAAATAGGCATGCCTTTTTACATTAAAATTGCTGCCATTTCAGAAAAATCACGGAAAAAAGTATTGGACTGATATAAATAAAGTCATCTAATGAAAATTCAATTGATATAATGAAATTCAAACTAAAACTTGGTTATATTTTATGTAACAATAATGAAAGTAAGGATTGAATTGCATTAACCACATTTTAAAAAACCCAAGACACGCCATACATGCATAAAATATTTAATGAGGACTGTGTGGGGAATATTAACTAAAATGCTACCCTTCAATGATATAGCTAAATCCATACTTTGAAGTACCAATGCTTCTCAGCAAAAACAAAAAAATTATACTAAAACTGATTTCAAATTCATTATCATTTGACTGGTAGCTATGATTCAGTTCCATCGTTATTGCACATAAACTTTCTGCATAAAACAAACGTACTGCAAATCTAAAAGCACTTAAATTTGAATCTTTCCTAAGAAGGAGTCTGGGTAAAATGCATTGCAAAACAACCTAACTTTGTATGCCCCAGGCTTACTTGCTCCAGGTGTAGGAGTGCGTGCGCTGCACCTCAACCCGCTGATGACCAGATCTCCACTGCAAAGAGAAGTATCTTTGAGCAGTATTCTCCTCGCGGTCGCAAAGCCTGAGCGTCTTTTCAACTTCGCATTTTGTCTGCATGAATGCATAACTGGGCCATGCACTCTCCAATCCAACCCTACACACGACAACTACCGTTCCTTAGTCTTTCTTCTAAAAAATTAAAATGAAGATTTAGGATAATCTACTTCCCGCATGTTCCTGGAAATATGCACAAAATGCCTCCACAGAAAAATTCTATTTCAATCGACTGTTTCGAAATATTCATTAAATCTATTAAATTCACGAAATATAGAGACTTTTGATGAATGTGTGTGCCTATTAAACGAAGTCACCATGGCTTCTGCGGTAAAATATCGAATTCATTTACTTGATTCTCTTATCCTATTACTTATAAGAGATTTCTTCCAATCATATACTTTTAATGGCCACTACGATAGTGATAAGAAGGCGCGCAATTTTATCACGTGAAGTATATTGCGTCGTCGAGCGTATATGATTTGGACTCACCATACAGATGCTATTAAAGGCCTTTGATCCACATAAAATATCCAAAATGGTTCAAAATTTCGTATCAATAAGAATTTCTTATTATCTAAAACCATACGCACCGACAAAAACACCATTCTTAAAAATTAAAAAAATCAATATTAGAAGAAACGCTTGCAATATTAATGCTCTGGGGGATTTTGGTAGCCTGTGGAGAAAAGTGCTTGGCTACGGACCGATGAGTTCCGGGTTCAAATTTCGGATTGTTAACACGTCAAAGGCTTAGTGGCGAATGATGAGTGGCGAATCCAGAGAGGGGCTAAGGGGGGGCTATAACCTCTCTCTTTGGGTATTCAAATGGCACTAGATAAAATGGTAATTTTGCTCGGAACCCCACTTCTACTGGAAGGCACCCCTCCCAACCCTACTTGTCCTAATCCTGGATCCTCTATTGGCCAAATGTGATTTCAACCCACAACTACCCAAACAAACATTCACGTTGAGACACATGGCGAGTGAAATGATATTGAATTTTTCATGATATCGATTTTCAATAAATAATGATCTTTTCTCCGTAAAATTTTCGCATGATTTGTGCATTGCGGGTGACTACGTATGGCATAGTTATCATCGTGGCTAGTCCCGATATACTAAAATTGAATTTTTCGGTTTCTCAAAATGGGAGAATTTAAATTTTGTCAACAAATTTGCAATTTTTTGGATCAGTTTAATAAATTTAAATTTTTTATATTAAAATTGCACCGAAACACTGTCGAAAGTATATCTTTTATGGCACGCCCACACTTTCCCATTTTTTTTTGGTTGGGCTTAGGGTGATTCCAAGCGGTGAAAGTAGGGATCTCCTCCGCGGATTTACTTCTCGGATGAGATGTGCGAAGATGGATGGAAGGACAAAAATGAGAAGTGGCGAATGGAGAAGTGTTTTCACGCGCTGAGGTAGAGTGCTTCGTCGCCGCTGGTCGCGTGGGCAGACGAGGAAAGGGAAGCGGAGTTGAGTTGTAATTTACGATTTCCCGAGGAAAGAGCCGGATGTGTGAACAAACAGAATGGAAGGGATATATCCTAGAGAGAGGGTGGATCGAGGGATAAAGTGCACTTTCCAAGGGGAAAAGAAGCCGGGAGAGGGAGAGAGAGAGAGGATAGTAAGACATTCACTCAAGAGCCTCTTGGCTTCAGCTGGGAGATTCATGGAAGGGATGGTTTAAAGAGACACTCAAGAGAACATTCACCACTCAAAGACGCTTCAATTTTTACCCTTCCTTTTCCATCAATTCCGAATCATATGTTTTTAGAGGTTTGTCCAAGTAGTTGTCCATATGCTCATTTTACACTCATCTACAGCATTAAGCTTTATCGTATGTTTTTACGGTGCCTATGGCACGAGGGTCTGCTTTCTTTTTCGCCAGTAAAACAGGAAAAGCAGTAAAAACTGGGAGGAAAGTATATAAAGAAACACATAGGCATTGTCTTGGATGTCGACAGGTGAGACATTATTTGGTTAATTTGGTTCATTAATTAATTTTACTACATAATTGAAATTAATCTGTAACGTAGCTGTACAAAGAAAAAGGTTTGCTGCACTAATTTTGCCGTCAAATTTTCTAAAACTTTATCCCTTTTTCCTCTTTTTCGCTATTTTTTTCACTTAATAAAATATTCATGAAATTTCCATTAGCAGTTCAATGCCACCAGCTGTGGTTCCCGCTCTTGTTCGAAGAAGGATATTCTATTTTACTCTTATCCAAGGAGATAATAGAAGAGGAAATATGTAGCATCGTTATATCGTACAGAAAATACGAACGAGTGATACCCAAAGTGGTTTAGTACCACCAATAACATATGTAAATATCCATGCATAAAATTATATATTGAGTACATTGAAGCCTTGTGTTCTCAGTTAATAGCCTGTTGATGGGTGAACTATTTACAAGCGTTAATGCAAGTTTACCAGCTATTAATGACATGATTTGATACAAAATTTAACTATTTAGTATAAAGTTTAATTATCATCCTAAATACCTGCGACAGTGGGACCGCATACAAGCTAAAGAAATAATTCTGAAAGTAAATGGATGATACTATGTCACCAATTTTAATATTTGGAATAAAAAAATATATGGTAACTGAAACACACAAAGGATCAAAATCTACCTTTAATAATTATGTGGTGTCAATCATGTAGAAATAACTAATTTGAGGCTACATATTTGCACAAGATCAGTTTACTCGAATAACTTTCTCGAGTGGTTTTAAAGCTCTGGGTACCTACAACTTGCCTTAAGCATGCTACCCAAAACAACTCTAAAACATGTAAATGAGACAGTCGTCACAGACCTCTCGGAGGATAAAGCGTTTCTTAAATTGGAAGGCATGTGCGATATACAAAAAAGAATAGAGTTTTATTCTCCTTTCGCGGCTGAGTCCTTGTTCCGTGGCATTCTTTTAGTGATTTTCAAGAAGGTGTGATTGCGTGATGCCTCCGGGCGTCGAGGAATAAAGCGGAGTACGTGCCTCAGAAAAGAATTGAGCGTCACAGCCTTAGCATCCAATCCTTTATACTTCCCCACTCACATTGCTCGGGCATGAATTGCAGGGTAAGGAGGGTTGCCCGAGGCAATGCGCAAGTTTCATGCGGGTAACATACCTGCAGGGCGATCTTAAGGGGCAAATGCCCTCCTACATTGAAAGTCAAAAAGTCACGCAGAGCTGTATTACTATTCATCTTAACCTTAGGGCAACAAATCAGTGTTTATAGCATTTTGCTATTCATATTGGCATATTTAAGATAATGATGATTGGAATCTTAAAGATTCAGGGTCTTTCACATTAAATCAATAAGTTACGGTCCAAGAAGCAAAAAAAATATTTAGAAATGGAATTAGATTTTTGGGGAATTTAAGTTTTTCAACCGTTATACGGCCGTAGAGCGTTCATTCTTTTATATTTTTAGATCAAGTTTAAACGAGTTTGCTGCAGACAAAAAATGATGAATGGTTTTTATTAGCTGTCTCAGTGATGGCAGGAGTAAAATTCGAGGTGGAAGGCTTTTAGATAACGCAAGACAATACCGCTCAGCCGTTGCCGGCATAATAAAAGTTGAAAAAATGAAATACATTCGACAATACTCTGAAATTTATTTCAAAAAAGAAAAAAATATATATGATAAAAATAATGAGAGAAAAAATGTATGCTTACGAATAGAAATTCAATCCCTCCTAGCGAGTTCACCGCAGCAAAAAAAGAATCGCAGAGGATCAGGCCCATTCGAAGGCTTCTCACATAATTGATAAAACTACTTAGTTAAACCGACAGCTGCATTTACCTTAGTACCCTAGAGTGAAGTTGTTACCAAGACTTTTAATTATCAATAGAAGTTCATTATTCGCGCAAATACATATCAATTTATTACAGCTTAATGATATCTGTTATTAAAAAATAACTAGACCCTTCCTTTTCTATTAGAAACCGAAAATCACTATGCAAAATAACCACTAAAGTATAAAGGTGATTTGAAACTGTAAATCAGTCACTGGAAGTTATTTCGAAGTTTTAATTTATAAAGCCATGCAAATGATAAACAGAATGCCTTGCAAAATTTTGTACTGAAATATAAAAAAGTTAATCATATATTATTTAAGCTTTATGTTTGAGACGCTAAAGGTAAAATCAAAGCAAACGATCAGTATAGAAAGCAAAACGATGAACTTCACTAAGAGCAGATGTTACATTTTGGACGTGAAATATAAACATACTTAATAGTCACCGTTTAAACATAGTGAAATCCCTAGACACCCAGCGTTTCACGTAACGATGGCTTCTTCCCTGAACCCAGGAATACATGTCTCTTGCAAGTAAAAACTTAAGCTAATTCACGGGTCAATATATTTCTATTTTTCTTAGAAGTGCAATTTTTATAGCAAAACATTATGACAAAGTTCATTTTAATTACTATTCATCAATATTTAGAAAGGAGTGAGTCGATTTTCTAAGATACCTAGTATAAAAGTCGCACATTGATTTCCAATCCATTTCAAACAAGCAAAAGCTACTTTGACCTCCTCCATCGAAATGTCTCTCTTGTCATAAATCACTGTCTATATTCCCGCGCCAAGGGCCAATACTCATGAGTGCCATCAGTTATCTTCGACTGAATCATCCAATGGAATACACTTCACCTCGCTTTGATTTGCATCCGTCCATCGGAGGCCACTAATCAAATACAGTCATCTCTGTATCTCTCTCTTCGACTCGTTATTTAACTGTCAATTGGGTGCTAAGCTGTTCAAGTATGCCCGAGATTCGTTGGGGCAACGACTTAACAGGTGGGTACCCTGACAATTTGAACAAATATTTCTTATTTTAGAATACAATTTGTATTTTTTATGTTCTGAGCCTCACCCTTATAGCAAAAAAAAATTTGCAAGCGAGAAGAATTTGGCTTCCCAAAAACCTCATGAAAAAGAAAACATAGAAAAAGCTGATGATACAATAAAATAGAAAAAGTAATAAAGAAATAGATATAGCCGGATGACACAAAAATAATGGCAGGATGACAATATAACAAGGCTATAAACTTTACAACATTCTTAGCTTGTAGGCTATGATTGGTTTAGCACAGCAGCCAAGTATAATTATAAGTAAAGTAATATAATTAATAGCCTCGATGCCAGAATTCCAGAATTTAGATGTCACAATGAGAAATGATTTTTGGTTTGGCAGTTGCACGTGATATATGATAACGTAAAGAATAGTTCTCTCGCTGAGAGAAATGTTACCTACTGAAAAGCGCTCCAAGTGATTATATTTCCTTCGGTCACAAAGATTTTGCCAACCCAGGCTGATTCTGTACCCTGATGCATGAACATTCCTTCTCAATTTTAGTATTTTGGAGCTCGCCACCGTGATATTTTTTCGGAGTCACCCACAATGCACAAATTGTGCGAAAAATCCACAGAGAAAAAAGTTCATTTCCGTGATCGAGATTCGAACCCGGATCCCCTGATTTCTGGTCGAGTGCTTTAGGTAGTTGAGCTACTGGCAGAGAGAATTCCTGGAAATCATGCGGAAGACATAGAGCATTCCTGATAAAAATCCAGCAGAAACTCTTGCCTCCAGTTATCCTATGGAAATATTGGAATGTTTCATTGAACTAATAAAATTTCTAAAACAATTTACTTATGCAGATAAAATGGAACCTATTTTCGCGAAGGGATGAAAGCTTCTCGGGTTTCCAACCGGGTCAGGGTCTGCATTGTGTAGCGAACGTGTTTCGTGAACGTTGAGCCTTGATGAAACTAGGGAAATTTAGCATAGAAAATGGTCTTTAAAGGAAACTTGCTGCCGACATAAAAAAAAAAAAAATATTATTCCATTGATGAAAAAACGCCCGGAGTCTTCCCGTTTTTCCCCGTATTCCCTGGGTATACGCTGTTAACCTCGTTATTTCTCATATCTCCGCCCACCGTAGCTATACTGCAACATCTATCTCTACATCCAACCGCTATTAGCATAAGAGGTTCTCGAAGAAAACTTTCACTCGTTTTCTTGTCACAAATATGTTGTTGACGCTTGCAAATACTTAATCCACTTGAAGAAGGATTTGGTGCTTTCCCGGCGAGTGCTGTTGATAAAATCTTCACGGGGAATCAGCCGGGTAAGGACGGACATTGCTGCTAACGTTTCAATGGCTTTCTCTGCCATCGTCTGATTTCCCGTGAAGATTTTATCAACAGCATTCGCAACATCATTCACCCTGAATACGATGGCAGAGAAGGCCATTGAAACGTTAGCAGCAATGTCCATCCTTACCCGGCTGATTTCCCGTGAAGATTTTATCAACTTAATCCACTTGTTAATTTGTTTTTGAAACCGGTCGAAATAAGTCCACATACGGTCATAGACGGCTGCGAAACGGAAATTTAGCCTGGACGCATAATGTCTTTAAAAAACACACAAATATCATTAATGTAAACAGGCAATATTTTAACTTTCCCTCATCCGAAAATGTCCTTTCCCCAGATATTCATCCTTTCTATTACGGTCACTCCTAGAAATAAAGAAACATTCGTTTCTGACCTCTTGACCACCAAGTGTAGCAAATACGGCTACGGCCACCAATATGGCTAAGGGTCATTCGGGAGAAAAAAGTTTGTGTATCTGCAAAACATGTCACTAAAGACGGCTTAAAGGATCAACGAGCCTAAACATCTTCACATCGCAATCAAAAATCAAAATCGCAGGCATAAAGTTTTCAGGGGTAAATTGGGCTAAGTAAGGAATTTCAGTGGAATAGGTAGTTTAGTATAAAGCAGGCCACTTCAAACCGTCCTTTCTCTGCCTCAAAACGTCCTATGCGGTTAGCGGCAGCGTTGCCCAAAACCATTGCGCCCCAAAATGTGTAATGTTTTCATACTGCCTCTTTGCCTCGCCAACAAAAAACAACAAATTCCATTCACTGCTCACAATTCACTCCCTTGTAATCTCTGGCATCATGCCCGCTTCCCATATTTCGCGACACCTTGCGGCTGCCCCACGAGTACCCTGAGGGAAGTACCCGCCTCTTACGGTCCCACGGGAACCCTTTCGTGGGAGATAAAGCAAGTTTACGAGGAAGAGGGGCCTTGGATCGCTTCGGAGAATTGATGCCTTGCATGCTCCACGTGGAACGCCTGATTCACGGATAATACACCTGGGGCATTTTAAATCACTCACAGAGTCGTATGCACCGGTCAAAGGGCATCATGGGACAGATGGGAGCGATTTAACGTATTCCAATTTCCTCAGGGGTTGGGTGGTTGTGATTTCCCAGGCTATATATTGCAACGGCCATATTTGAATGAAATCCATGTTTTACCTTCTTCTCGTACGTTTTTTTTGCATATGTCACTCATAGTTAAATAGGACAACATTCTATAAAATTGAATCATTCTCTAGCGTGTACTACTTTTTAATATAATTGTATATCCACATATTAAAACGAATAAAAATAAATTTCATGGAAGAAAATCCAAAATCAAGCTCCTAAATAAAATCAATAGCATTTTATTTCCTTGCCACACTTTTTAAACAAACACATTCGCTAGAAAACTAAGGATGTACTGAAATCCATTTAATATTTATTTAGTAAGACAATTCTTTGTAAATACTGTAAGTATTATAATTTATTGTATTTTTAAGTCAAAAGTAATGTAATATAAGAGATTTTAAGAATAAATACACCGTAGTAGCCCTTTATCAACTTGCTTCCGGCAAGTGACATATTATGTTTTCGCCATATCATTGAGTAAATGAAATAAATGATACCCTTGAGGTCAAGTAAGGAAAGGCCACCCAGAAAGCAAGGTCAGTTCGGCAAGTTTACAAATTCCGATAGAATTGTTATAAAAAAAATATATTTCAGATAGCACAACTATGGTGTTTTATGCGGCCTTTCTTGACCTTGTCGAGTCTTTCCTTGTATTCCACAAGAAGGTAGAGAATATTCAAAAACAGATGCTGATATTCGTGAGTAAAAACCTGACCAAAACACATACATAGAGATACGTGAAAATCGTACTTTCATTTTTATTTTATCGCACTTTCAATGACTGTTTATCGAATTTTGTAGCGTCTTTTTTTTATTTTCATAATGAGGTAGATGACGGTAAAATGTAGTGAAACGCAAACGAAGATCTTGGTGCACCAGACGCAGATGATGAAAAAGGTCGTGGTGCACGGGGCACAGAAGATGAAAACACTATTCATGGTGAACTGAACGCTGGTGCCAGTAACAAAGGGAAGCGTAAAGCAAGGGACACTCTAATCTAATGTTCGTAACTGATTCAATAATGGTCCATAAAGGTCCGCGTTGTATCACTTTCCATTGGTACCTGATTTAAAAAATTCAAAATTAATTATTTTTTTAGATTTTTAAATCATGTAACAGTAAAATATGTATAGATTACATATTAAATACATTCCTTTGCCGTGCACACAGAAATTCCCATAAATAATCGAATACAGTGATAATCTAGTATCAAAATAAATCCTGTCCTTTTAGTTAACGAATATGACTACATTGCAGGTTACCGAATACTAATGGATACCCATCCTCCAACTCCTTTTTTCAGTCAGACCACAACTCTGAATTCAAAAGAGAATTGAACGCTCTTGAAATGTTCATATTAAAATAAATGCCATGCCTACTTACCATACAAAAACTAAAAATACTTTGTCATACTAAATTTTTAAAAGTTTCTTTTTACCTCCAGAATCACTAATAATAAATAGTAGGTCTGTTTTATACGAATTTTATACTACGTACTTAGAGTCATCAATAATAATTCTCGAGAAAAATAATTTTAGAATGATATCTTGGGAGCGACAGATGTCGAATTCATTTAAAAACCTCCAATCTTCCAAATGAATATTCCGTCTACCTGTGTTTCAAGCAAGGTTTTAGAAAAACAACTCAGGCACTGATAATCCAGGCACTGATATTATTCCAGCTTGAGTGTATAAGGAATTAGCATCAGAGACACCGCCTTACTTGAAGATAGTGTTCGTAAAATCTCTAGCAGAACACAGTCCCTAAAGATTGGAAAACAGCGAACGTCACGCATATATGTATTTAAAGGTGGGAATAAGGAAAAGCCTAGTAATTACCGTCGCACAATATTGGAACATATTATTTTCAGTTCGATATTGGGTCATCTGGATAGCCAAAATATTTTAACAAAATAACAGCACGGATTTAGAAAAGGGAGGTCTTGTGAAACTCAACTTGCTCTCTTAGTTCACGATATCTTATCCGCGAGGGAGAGACATGTTCAAGTCGACGCCACATTTTTAGACTTCAGAAAGGCATTCGATAAGATTCCTAATTTAAAGTTGATTCAAAAGTTTGAAGCATACGCCATAGATACACACGTAATTGGTTGGATCAAAGATTTTACTAACGCCAACGGAGGCTTGATTTGGATGAGTTAGCTCGGATAAAATTTAAGTCACCTCAGGAGTACCCCAAGGAAGTGTTATCGGCCCTCTTTTGTTTCTTCTTTACAATAATGATATTACCACCGTGGTCACGAGTAAAACCCAGATGATCCAGATCCAGATCAAAATCCAGATCGCAGATGATGTAGTTGTATACAGAGAAGTTTACGACCACAGCGATAGATTAGAATTAGAAAAGGACCTCGTTGCCATAAATGACTGGTGCAGTATTTGGGAGTTAGAATTAAATCTTGAAAAGTGATGGTGATGAATTTTTGGTAAAAGGATATATCTTCAAGAAGGAGCTATACCGCTAACGGAAATCCACTATCAAAAGCCAAATTCGTTAAATACTTGGGGGTCACCATTACCAAGATCTTTCGTGGGGTAAACACATACGTGAAGTATGCGGGAAAGATAACCGTAAACTGGGATTTCTAAAAAGAATTTTTGGTAAATGCCCAAAAAAAAGTGAAAGAAATTAGCTACCTGACCCTAGTGAGGCCTCACTTTGAATATGCTGCTAGCGTATGGGACCCTTACGAAGTAGGACTAACATCAATGATGAAAAATAGATTAAATCAATCGAGTAGGGCAGCCAGAATTACGACGGGTTGTTACGACAAAAAGTGCAGCGTTTCCAGTATGTTACACGAGTTAGGATGGGAATCTTTACAGGAGCATAGATCGAAGTATAGGCATAACTTACTTAGCAAATTCGAAGAAGATATTTTCTCAGACAACGTGAATCACATCCTTCGTTTACCACCATACTATAGTAGAGGTGATAATGAGAATAAAATAAAATAAAAGAAATAGACTTTGTCAAGCAAACTCTCTTGCAATTGACGAAGTTAAAAAATATGGTGAATGAGGCCATTCTAGCGCTTAAGCATTGAAGGCGTAAGTTTTTCCCCACGTTGAAACCTAATTGCATGCAGAAATGTTTTATGACGCGTCATTAGTTTTGGACGGCAAAGGCGTTTAAAATTGAATACTCGTTATCCTAGAGGTTAACTATTTTACTTATTATCACTATGGGTAGTTTATATCAACCCCTGAATAGCCTCTCTTCTAGGAAAAACAACTCCTACCTTCCATTTCTACGTCCTTCTTCCATTTCCTCCTCTAAATCATCCGTCGTGTTCTTTTCTCTTTTATCTAGTTTCAATATTCGATCACGAACCTACTTCATTAAACAATCCCAGATATTTTATATTCCTTGTCGACATCAGCCATATATCTCCTACACTCCGCTCAACTACTTCCTCTCACTGTCCATCCGCAGGCTTCCAAACGACTAAAATCCAGTGACAGAACCCTTAAATCCTTTTTGAACGACTCAGTGATCATTTAAAAATCTTGAAAAATAATTTGAATCCCTTCGCTGTAGGTAGAACTCCAAGAGGGATACGAAATACTAATACATAAAGTCGTAAAGAATTTTAATGAAAAAAATAAACACACAGCGGAATTTATCATAGCATACGATTTGCTGTACTACTCTTTTAATTTAATGCTTGAACAATGACATTTTCTCTGAAAATTCCATTTATTCGGCACATGATCGATAATGCATCCTTAGAAGTAACCCACTATTTTCATGACCTATTTCTATCACGACAAACTGCATTTGCCAACGATTGGGCAGGTATAAGGGTAGCCATTTTTATGGCACGTTGTGTGGCAGGACGACCACATCTTGCACCTCTTCTTCGCTGTGGTCAAGGAAGATAGCGCAATGGGAGACGTTTACTGCCAAGAATCGCTCGGCAGAGGTGAAGAGGTCACCACTGTTATCAGTCGATAAGAAATGGCCTCGTCCCCACAGATATTCTTCACTCCGACAGCGCGATCTACGACATCGGCCGCTTGTTCTAATGCACCTAGTATTTCATTACTCAGTTCAGATATTGGTAAAACTAGGAGACTGCAAACGATAAATGAAAGACAATTTTAATTACGTAGCTCCCTTCTTTATGCTCAGAAAATCTTAAAATAATAGCAGAAGGTTTAAAACAAATTCTTGATTTGTACTCTTAATGGGTAAAGGTGAATATGGAGTTGATATTTAAGCGTTAAAACAGTAGGAGGAACGGGAATAAAATTTCAGCCAACCGTGTCTCACGCATCTTGAAACGCTAGAAAACACATTCAAGACATAAAAAACATCTCCGCCTATTGGTATATCTTTGATACCAGGATGAGGTTCCTAAAATTATGCGTCCTAGTAGTGAACTTTACAATCACTATGCGATTGAAACGGGTAAAACTGGAAACTGCAGGTCGAACAAACTCTTCTCTTCTGTAATCCTTGGAAGTCTTATGTAGGGTTACAATACCCAGTTAACTAGACAGCTACCAGCAAGCAATGAAATTAAAAGGAAAAGTGCGAGAGAAAGGTTTCCGACACGACGGTTTTTTATTTCATTGTAGATATGCCGAATCAGAAGACCATAACACAAATTGTTACGCAACATACGTTCACAAAACAATCCAACGCTTGAAATACATGCTTTGCTTTCAAGGTCATTGCTAAGGCCTTCAAACTATTTTAAAACTGTAGATAACTGTAGCCTATATTTTAAAAACTGTATTGAGAAAAATGTATTTTCGCGTAAAGATGTGGAATTTAGCCAAAATAATCACTTCTGCTTGCGATATTCTAAAAACTCTACGATTCGAAGTTCATTTCATGTAGTTAGGCAAGGATTTGAAACAATTTTTGCTGAGAAAAAATGCCTCAGTGTCTAAAACAAACTCATACAAAAAAGAGCAATAAATAAATACCTAAAATCAGGGCAATAGACAATTCAGCGTCGACCTGAGTACTAATATTAACAAGGACACTTTCGATAAGGCCACAGAAAACTTCAAAATATTCCAGAAGAAAATACCATAGCGCGACAGGAAGTCCGTTTTCTTATCGACACACAAAATATATAATCGACAAATATATACCACAAAATATAAAATCGACATATTGCAATGGGTTTCATGATCTGTTAGAATTCTTTTACCCAGACTTAAGTGGAAACCTTCATCATTCGAAAAAAACTAAATATTTCCTAGTATTTCTACCTTGCTTCTACGCATCTCTTTGCCGGCCTCGGTGGCGGCAGGGTAACGTTCTCGCCTGCCAAGCAAGAGGTCGCGGGTTCGAGTCCCGCCTGGGTAGATTTCCACGATCCAGGGCATGGTCGTTTGTGTACGTTTAATTGTTACATTTGTTGAACACCCCGGTGTAAAATGGCCAATACGAGCTGTATCCGGTGGTTTGAGAATAAAATAAAAATAAAATAAATAAAAATCTCTCACAGAGATTTTGAGGTGCGATTATAGCTCAACCTTGCAATAAGTCATCGGATCGCACCCACGCGAATTTCGCGCCTAACATAAGTGTGCTTCAAACTTCCATGGCAACAATACCGATTTCATAAAACTTCCGCTCCACTAAAATTCCTTCCCTCTTTCAATACGTGTCATTCCCCTTTAACTATTCCCTCAAGCAAGGGAAGGTGGTCTAATATCCGAAATATGCCTGTATCCATCCAGAGAGAGGTTATCAATAGCGCGATATAGCTCACGGATATTGCTTATGGGGAGTAAGAGAAGGTCGCTTGAAGAAAGAATGAAAAAGCACGAAATATCGATAAAAAAGAGAGCAGAAAGAAGAAGACTTATCTCTTCATATAGGGATTATTGTCAAAGGAGAGGGAAGAAGTATAAGGAGGACAGGGGCAAAAAGAGACAACGAAAAAAATCGCAAAGCCACTGGGCTTTAAGACGGATCTCATAAAAAGGGATTCATTTCCAGAAGAAGGAGAGGCTGAGGTCTCCCTCATACTCAATGGTAAAATACTCAGTTCTATCCGCCTTCTACAATAGCCTCAGCTCATGAAGCCAGTTACCTTGAGGGGGTGAGGGATGACCATCTTGGGTATGAATACGGCGGTACAATCCGCATAGGAACTGAAGGCACCAACGTGTGGTGCTTACTGAATAGCAGGCGAAGAAAAATGATAATCGAATCCAAAATTGCTCATCTTATTAGCTCAATTATTTCAAGAAAATATTCAGAATGTGTTAGCTGTATGTAATATACGTAAATAATTTGTGCCATAAGGGAAGGGTAGGTAAGGAAGTGTGGAGAGAAACCCGGCGTCGGCATTAGCCTGCTCTTAACGAAAGGCGCCAAGGCGAATACGGCTTAACGAACCATCCCACGGACGGAGTGCTGCGCTTGAAATGTCCTCCACACACAATTCAAGCAGGGATCGGGCAGTCTCTGAAAATTCTCCGCCACCGCCGGGTTTTTCACATAAGCCCACGGGGTGGGAAACCAACACTCAAGCCACCACGCCAATCACATATTTGTATAACCTTCTTGTACTTGTACCAGTATTTGTTAAGTGATGTGAAATGGTTTAAGTAATTTTAAACATCTGGCATGCTACCAAGTGTACGATAAAATATCTTCAAAATGTGCAAGCTTAAAATTTATACCCAGAAAGTAATACTTGTATGGTAACTGTAACATATGTTGAATCTAAGAGTCCCATGGACTAATCTCTTGAAATAAATACTATCCCATTCTATATATTCAACTTTAGCAATCATCCTGACAAACATATATTCGCATCTACGAATTTACCGCCTGTATATATCCGAATGAGCTTCCGGAGAGCATTCATAAGAGGAAAGGATATTTAGATATTCTTAGGGCAAAAAGGAGTTCGGCCGTTTCATTTTATTTTGATTCTGGGAAAGGAGTAATTCATGAGACTGTGGTAGAAAAGGAAAACATTTGAATATATTTGAATTATTAACATTTCCAAACACTAGCTTAATCAAATCCTTAATTACTGTAACGTTTCCAGTTCGAATGGAAAAAAACTTGCTGAGATATCATAGTTGAAACGAACAGAATTTGCTCTTACCTATCTGAAACCCCAAAGTATTCATCACGCTATCTAGGAAATACTGGAAGCCATAGTCACAGCAGAGAGGTAATGTACCAAAATTCAAAGCACAAGATGTTTAAAACCTCATCCGTAAGTACATAAAATTAATGAAAAATACATAAAATCTGACATAAATAATTTTATTAGAAAAGATAAGTTATAAGAAGATTTTTCAAAACAATTATTCGCCATACGTGCAATTCATGCTTTTCACATTGCACTGATTCTTGTATTTTAATTCAATATGAGATAAATTGGTAAAAACGGGGGTTCAATCTTGACAAAAAAGAACTAGTGCAATCAAAAAGCGTCCTGCAGCTTTTTTGAGAGCCATTGGTGAGAATGACTTTAGCTTGGAAGCTTAGATGTATTCCGAATCCTTCAAAGATCACATAACGTTCTTCCCCGGTTTCAAGTTTTGTCGGCAATTTGCAAGTTAAGGCAAGTGATCCGTGAGTGAACGGTTACGTGCATCTGTTCCGTTTCATCGCTCCCTGGTATCACATGTCATTGTATCACGTACTTTAATTTAATATGAGGTGAATTCATAAAAGTGGGATAGGTGCACCTAAAGTCTATAGGTTGCAAAGTGTAAAAGGAGATGCGGAGATAACACATTACATTCTCACACGCTGAACGGCAGTGTTTGGACTTTTCAGCCAAATGTTTTAATTAGTTCCTTCTAAAGCTGAGTTTACATTGAGTAACATAATATAAAAACAAGTTATATATAACATGTTTTACGAAAAAGTTACAAACCCGTGTAACATTTAACATGGTGTTATAAAGCAAAAATTCGTGTGGATGCAACAACAAAATTTGTTGTATACCACGAATTTTTGTTTAGTAACACAATGTAACATGTATAATGTATGTTGTTGCATTCACACGAATAATTGTTGCATAACACGAATTTTTGTTTTATAACATAGTGTTACATGTATCATGTTACACAGATTTGTAACTTTTTCGTAAAATATGTTTTACGTAACTTGTTTACATAACATGTTACTCAGTGAAATAACTAAAATTAAAGCAATCCAAAGTAATTCAATCTAATAAAATAAAGGCAGTCCAAATTAAAATAAACCAAAAAATTGAATTTATCAAATCTAAATTTGAAAATAATAAAGCGTTCAGGTTTCTCATATTTAGGAATAATATTCCCCATAGAAATTCGGCAGCCGGATAATTTTTAACATGCGAAATGGGTGTTGGAAGGGTCTAAATGAAAAAAAAACAACATATGGGAAATTAATTTCCCAATACAGAGGTGGCATCGGTAAGAGGAATTGAAATGGTAAAAGGCTTTTAATTTTCTACATGAGGAATTTGTTTCTGACATTTTATACCACTTGAGAGCCCCAAACGCGATATTTTCTAAATGTGTCTAAAATGATAAAAAGAAAATTATAATGTGCAAGTAGTAGGTAGGTATTACTCGCGTTTAGCCAGTAGAACGAATAATTTATGACAAATAACCAAGATTCAGCACATATCAATAAATATTGTCGTCACAAAAACGAGTTAAAAATTGAAATGCAGAACTAAAAGGAGAGGTATATTGAGGATTCCTCGCTACTCGCACTCCAGCGAGCAAATAATCTGATATCGGCAAGTCCTAAACCTCTGTCCCCTTCAGTCTTTTGTCACAATAGCTGGTACAAATGGTGTTCTTAATTGAATTTGACCTTATTTAAAATTGATACACACACAGATTCATCGAGTTTAAAAATTTCCCAGGATTGTAGAATTTTTAGGAAAATTAAACCATGCTCTAGGACTGCTTTTCGAATGAATGTAACAATTGTACATATCCTAGCATGGCAAGGACTTATGAGAAGAGACCGAGAATGAATCCGTCTTGTACATTTGAAATTTAGAGAACTTTTATTATATTTTCTCTTCTTAGGTAGGTACCACCAAAAATCCAGCGCTATTTCGGAATTAATAAAAAAATTTCACAAGGATTTTCATGGGTGAGTATGGAAAAGTGAGAGCTTGTGGAATGAATCTTGCTTGAAAATTTTGATTGTAATGGATAAAAAGTTAAAATACATATCTAGCGTTTAAGTATTTCTTTATATACAAAGCTCCAGACAGAACTAACACAAGATAAAGAGTAATCTAAGCATATTTCATGTATTTAAAAGTACCCAATTAAGATGGTGGTTTTGGTTGTATATGGCATACTTACTGGAGAGAATGCCTTCTCTAGGCTGAGGAATGGGGTAGAAAGGAGTGAAGGTGGCTAAGGAAGACGAGGATAATAACAAGCGCCGCTATCCAAAGAGCCCTTTGACAACTCCCGCGCTGCAAAATGAGATTACACTTAAGGGATTGAGTTATCTCATTCCGGCATGCTTGCAGCGAGGAAAGTGTTGCGGTGTAGACATCCTGTGAGCTGTAGGTTGAGTGCTAAGCGGCTTCTGAATGTCTAGATGCGGCTTCGAGAGTTATTAATGGAAATCTGCCCTTAGATAGGAGCAGTATGAGGCAGGGGATACAAAAAGGTGTTATCATAATGGGTTTAATGCCTTTCCCACCGTTTACTACCTTTTTATATGATTGCGATTGCAGGATTTCTTTTTTTTCATGTCTTAACTCACGGGAAGAAAAAAAGATTTTGAGTTAATATGTTTGCATACTGGTATTTGAGGTTATGCGTGTCAGGATTTTCATTAAGTAAGGCATTTAATTGCTGATATACCGACTCCAAAGACGATTTTATAATATTTTACGACATCTACAGTTCGTTCAATGAACAATAAGGCCAGACATATATTATTCACGTTAACCATAACTGATAAAGACCTTAACATTATTTTCACGTGTGCAAAAATATTACAAGAAAAATAATTTTTGTGCAAAGTATATAATTGCACATAATTTGACCGAAATAATCGGCATATACACCTGCGATTAATGGCTACTAGAATTCTTACCACTATTTTAAATTCAATTATGGTAGTTAGCTCGCGGAGAGTTACCTAAAGTGAAATTCAGGTATAACTTTGAAAATATCTTAGGCAAAATTAGACAAATTCTCATTTGACTTAAACTTTCTGCGGGTGACATTTTATCTCCAAAGCGCCACCTGTTTTAACTTACACCTCGGTTTTTATACCAAGAGCTATCAAAAATATACGCCAATATTTCGAGACAGTATGTTTTATTAAATGTGGACGGAGCCTAATAAGGAAACCCCAAAAGGTACATATATACAATATCTTTTTCTTGCCTATTACGCCTTATAGAGTCCTGAAATCATGCAAAAACAATAAAATGAAATATCTGCAACCGATACTAAATATATTCAGGCAAAAAAAAATTTGCAGGCCTAAGTAAGCGCAAGCATCTTTTTCTATCTCAAAGAGCGCTCCGCGCAGATCCAGAACACATTCCATCCGGCACTGTGTCGCGGCTCCAGCGACACTCTCGGTTGCGAGGGAGACCTGGGATCGGGTGATCATGGCGTTTAGTAAAGGAAAGGCCGGGATAGGAATTTTAAAACACCCGGAGGTGCGTTTATTAGTATCAGAAAGTTACAGGGGGGGGGTCTGTAAGGACGAGCGAGGTCCGCGGCTGCTGCTTCCGCGTGGCTGGGTCCGGCTCTGTCCGGAACTGCCTCTCTGGGAATTGGCGGCGGGTCCAGGCGCTACGGCGGGGTCATGGGCCTCGTCCTCCGTCTGCTTCCGCGGGTGATGACCTCAGGCGGGCGGCGGTGTCCGGGGAGAGGACCCTCTGGGACAGCGTGCGCGCTCCTCGCGGAGGGTGCGAGTGCGGCGCCGGTCCACCCGCAGTTTACGGGGCATCCGGCAGAGTGCGGCGCCGGTCCACCCGCAGTTTACGGGGCATCCGGCCGATTGAGGGCCTGTGGCACGGCGAGTCGATTGAGGGTGAGAGGGGTCGGACAGAGGGGAAAAGCGGGGTGGGTAACTCTCGCCGGCAACGCATTGCCGATTGTCGCTACTAGCTCTTGTCGCTAGCTCGCTAGCCTATGGGAAGGCAGTATTACAGTAAACACAGGTTGTTTTTGAGTGAATCGAAGTGGGACCTTGTTTATAATCTAAAACTCGGATATTTCGAGCCGTGTTTAATTTATTGACATCTTGACACGTTGAAGATGTCTACAATTAGAAAGTGCAGTGCTATCAACTGTGATAGTAGACGTACACCGGAAAATCCGGTGAAATTGCATGCATTTCCTCGGAATGAAAACTTGTGAGTATTTTAAAGGATATTGTTACCCTCTTATTCCATAACATGTTGTTCTACAATTTGTATCGTAATTGCTTTCAACCGTTACTTCGTATTGTTACTGACATTTGATATAACGCCGTTCATAAAATTATGATAGACTAAAATCTGTCAACCGTGAATAATAGATAATGTCTACCGTGTATTATCATTGTGTACTGACTTAATCTTTTTTGTGTCCATCCTGTAGATAGGGATCCAATGTGATACCATTGTGACATCGAGAATTTTCTCCATTTAGATCAGTTTCAGGGTTAAGGAGTTTTGGGACGGTGAATGAAAGTAATTCCTGTTCGTCTGGCATTGTGCCTTGATAAATAATTTCATTCATATCTTACAGGTGGATCGCGTCTCCTGGATTTTGGTGTGGTAATCATATCTAGAATTGCGATAGAATGTGGTAGTTCCTTTAATGAAGTCCATAAAATATCGCAATTTACTTATAACACCTTTTATAAAATAAGTATGGTAGCTGGTATGGTGTATGCATGTGCATGAAATATCGTTGTTATCGGCCTTTGGGCATATAACAGTCGTATGCACTTGACGTATTTTAAATTATTAAGGATTTTTGTATGACATATAATTTTCGAATGCCTTTTTCCATTGTCAATGTTTATGGCAAGCTGTAATGGCAGCTTCAAGTAAGTACACGCAAGTGATTTTGAATACTATTGGATAAGTGAATGAATTTATTAAGTGCTGTTTAATCTTAATTGCGTTAACGTTTAATATTAGCCAATGCAAGCTGTAATTTTGGCAAGCTTCACCGGATGCATGATATTGATTTTGAATTAATTGGGCACATCATGCAATTTCTTCGAGAATGTACTTTTACGCATTCGCTCAGTAAATCTTCACTTCATGTAGTCGTGTGTGTGTGTGCACCATTGCTGTCATAACTAGCATGTAATTGGAATGTAAATAAATAATTACTTTCAAATCTCTTTCACTGGTGATGAACTTTTAGTGAAGTATTTGAAGCAGCATCAAAAAGGTAGTGCATTTGATGGTATATCTTGTTTGCGAAGTAAGGAGAAGGAGCACTCATCATTATTTTTATCTTATTGTGGAAATATTCTATTGTAAGGTGAAGTACTTCACTTTTCATAAGGATATTTTAATATGTGCTAAGTATTCATATTTTTAGCATTGACAATATTTTTAAAAAGTAACAAAAGCAGGTTTTCATAGTTTCGTGATGAACATTTTTCAGATGCTTGGAATGGGTGAGAAGGGCTAACAACCCCAATTTACTTGGGAGACCTCTGGATAAGGTATCAAAGTCTGCATACCTCTGTGAAAAGCATTTCACAGCAGCACAGTATATGTGCCCAATCGCCAAAAAGCTGCACCGAGGAGCTATTCCAGAGATATTCAGTGTCCCTGACAGTGATCCTGGGCCTTCAGTATCATCCCATCCACCTGCAAGCAGCCATAGTTCATCTACAACACATACTTCTCCTTCCACAAGCATCTTATCTACTCTCCAAACACAACCCTCTACTTTGCCTTCACCTCCATTACATGCAGAAGATAGCATTCCTGCAGTCAGCCCTCACTCAGTTACTTTGTCATCGCCTGAACCTATGGCTCATTCATCTGCTACATTCACTATCACCTGCGGTCCACCAGCTTCAGTGTCAGACATCAATCTATCCACACCCACTTCCACCACCAGTTACCAAAATTTTAAAGATGGCATCATGAGCAATGCAGATAACTTGCCTCCTCCATCAAGAATATCACATGATGGGGAAGGTTCATCCAGTACCTACTCCTGCACCCCCAAAAAGGTGAAATCTGGCACCCTCTTTCCCAGGGGTTATAGCTGCCGGCGACTCGTAGGATCCACTCCCCGTAAGAAGTACCTGTATGAAAGATTAAGAGAGTGCTCCAAGAAGGTTTCTTACTTGAAGCAAAAACAGCAGGAGGCTCAAAAGAAAGTTTCATCCCTATTAAAAGGGGAATCTGATGTTAGCAAATTGCTCTTTGCTCAAGCACCGAAGGAATCTTCCACTATAATTTCTTCCTTATTGAGGAACAGTAATGTTCCTAGGAATGCAAGGCGATGGAGCACACAGGAAAAGCTAATTTTCCTGTCTTTTTATAAAAGGAGTCCCCGAGCCTATGTATACCTTTCAACCATTTTAAATGTCCCCGCTGTGTCCACCCTTAAATCCTTGCTTCTTTGCATTCCATTCTATCCAGGAATCAACCACTTCATCATGAAGTATTTACAGAAGCAGGTCAGCAGAATGGAGGAGAAAGACAAACTCTGCGTCTTGCTCTTTGATGAGATGGCAATCATGCCATCTTTAACGTATAATACACGGTTAGATATGGTTGAAGGGTTTCAGGACCATGGAGGAAACAGACGAAGTAATGCCATTGCCTCGGAGGCATTAGTTTTTATGATTAGGGGAATAAATAAGCAATGGAAGCAGCCGGTTGCTTACTACTTCTCTGCAGGTAGCACTCCTGGCCCCCATATGGCTGTTTTAATAAAGGAGGTGCTTTCAGCCTTGAATAATGCTGGGCTGAAGGTAGCTGCCATAGTCTGTGACATGGGTAGCAACAATACGTCTGCATTAAAAATACTTGGGTCCACAAAAACCCACCCTTACATCAGGTAAGCCAGGTGAATTATTTTTATTCCAGACTTATATTTAGGGCACAAGATTAAGTGTTCTCCTACTAAATGTATTTGTTGCCAAAGAAGGGAATTTCTAACACAACTGAATGCCACTTACTTTCAGCCTTAATGGAGAAGAAGTATACACACTTCATGATCCTCCTCACCTCATGAAATGCACGAGGAATATGTTTATAAAGTATTGCATCGAGGGCAAGGTGTGTAGCCCATTGGAAGTCTCCATCTATGTATAATTGTTGCTAGTAGGCATTTGATCTTTGATGTAATGCAAATGTTTTCTTCTCAAACATTATTGACTAGGTTGACATTGCTGGGGCACAGGTTTCAGGCATTGGAAAATGGCAGCATATTGAGGAGGCTGTTACCATAAGTAGAGGATGCAGTGGAAATGTTATCGCCTTCCCAAAGATTACCCCGGCATGTTTACAACCTAGGTGGAAGG
The DNA here is from genome assembly GCF_921293095.1 of Ischnura elegans. NCBI lineage: Eukaryota > Metazoa > Arthropoda > Insecta > Odonata > Coenagrionidae > Ischnura > Ischnura elegans. The sequence continues at coordinate 94,436,375 of NC_060249.1, forward strand.
AGAAGATGAGTGTTTCAATGGCTGCCAACATTTTTAGCCAGGCTCTAGCTTCTCAAATGGATGTCTTTGTTGGGCTTGGTATGTTTTTTAAAAAAATTATAGTCATGCTTTGGAGTCCATTCTGTTGAATAACTGATCTCATGCTATTTCCAATAAATTTATTTTGACAGGGCTTATGGATCCTGGTGCTGCGGTGACAGCAGAATTCCTGGTATTCATCAAGAAGCTCTTTCAAAGCTTCAACAGCTTTAATCAGGGGCAAGATGTTGATGATTTATTGTCTCCGTTGTGTGACACCAGTCCACATATTGCCTTCTGGAATGAAGCACTGAAGAAGCTGAAGATCCTGACGTTCTTATTACTTAAGAAAACTTCAACAGGAGAGATACTTTTACATCCTTCTGGCAAGCCAAAAATAATAAAATCAATAAGACCTAGGTCCCAGGATGGATGGATGTCCACTATTAGGGCTGTTAAATTGCTGTGGTGTAGGCTAAAGAAGGAGGGGTTGAAAAAACTGGAAACGAGGAGGCTTAATCAAGACCCGCTGGAGAATTTGTTTGGGAGCATAAGGTTCCACAGTGGATGTAACAGTAACCCTACCACTCAGCAATTTGCATCCTCCATCAAGACATCCATGCTGCATGGAACTCCCAAGGTCGGAAGAAAAGGTGGAAATTGTCAAGTAGATGATGACACTTTTTTATCGGATTTAGAGGAGCTCATGCAGCAAATTCCTGATGAAGTTCCTCAGGATGAGGAGTTTAGCATAGAAAACCTGGAAGCAACTGACACCCCTGATGATGTCAACCCAATTTCTGGCGAAATGCAGAGGTTGGAATTGTGCAATACAGTCCTCAAGTCTGTGATGAAATCATTGACTTACAGTGACTGTATTAATGTAATATACACGGAAGAATCGCTATTTGGAGAGAACTTTGGCAAGCATTCTGCCCTGAATAGAGATGGCAAGACATTTTTTCCATCAGCATTGCTAAAGGATGCCATATATAGTTTAACAGAAAATTTAACAAAAGAAATACCTAATGTTGCCCACAAAATAGGATTAAAAAAAAGCCTTTCTAAAAGTCTAAATGCAAAAGAGCGTTTTTCCTGGGTAAAATGCTCAGCGCATGATCTTTCGCAAGATATATATGATGCAGTTATAGATAACAGCATAAGAATGTACTGCAGAGGAAAGAAGTAAGTTTTGATTTATATTTATGCCTATATGTATATATTTCATTTTTTCTTTATTTGCATAAGATATTTCATTGTGTTATTCATATGGTGGTGGTTTTGAATTAATATGGGGGTTGTCAAGGGTGCTCTATATTGTGTCTCCTGTCCTAATGGCATAAACTAATTGCACCTTACCAGGAAAAGGGCACTTGCTACTTAGGATATTTGTGCTTTCTCTGCTTTCAGAGTATTTTTATTGCTTTTTATTTTTGGCTTTGGTGTGACTTTTTCGCCTGTTTCTTGTGTGGTGTGGGTGGTGAACTGTGCTCTATATTGTGTCTCCTGTCCTTGTGGCATAAACTAATTGCTCCTTACCAGGAAAAGGGCACTTGCTACTTAGGATATTTGTGCTTTCTCTGCTTTCAGAGTATTTTTATTGCTTTTTATTTTTGGCTTTGGTGTGACTTTTTCGCCTGTTTCTTGTGTGGTGTGGGTGGTGAACTGTGCTCTATATTGTGTCTCCTGTCCTTGTGGCATAAACTAATTGCTCCTTACCAGGAAAAGGGCACTTGCTACTTAGGATATTTGTGCTTTCTCTGCTTTCAGAGTATTTTTATTGCTTTTTATTTTTGGCTTTGGTGTGACTTTTTCGCCTGTTTCTTGTGTGGTGTGGGTGGTGAACTGTGCTCTATATTGTGTCTCCTGTCCTAGTGGCATAAACTAATTGCTCCTTACCAGGAAAAGGGCACTTGCTACTTAGGATATTTGTGCTTTCTCTGCTTTCAGAGTATTTTTATTGCTTTTTATTTTTGGCTTTGGTGTGACTTTTTCGCCTGTTTCTTGTGTGGTGTGGGTGGTGAACTGTGCTTTATATTGTGTCTCCTGTCCTAGTGGCATAAACTAATTGCTCCTTACCAGGAAAAGGGCACTTGCTACTTAGGATATTTGTGCTTTCTCTGCTTTCAGAGTATTTTTATTGCTTTTTATTTTTGGCTTTGGTGTGACTTTTTCGCCTGTTTCTTGTGTGGTGTGGGTGGTGAACTGTGCTCTATATTGTGTCTCCTGTCCTAGTGGCATAAACTAATTGCTCCTTACCAGGAAAAGGGCACTTGCTACTTAGGATATTTGTGCTTTCTCTGCTTTCAGAGTATTTTTATTGCTTTTTATTTTTGGCTTTGGTGTGACTTTTTCGCCTGTTTCTTGTGTGGTGTGGGTGGTGAACTGTGCTCTATATTGTGTCTCCTGTCCTAGTGGCATAAACTAATTGCTCCTTACCAGGAAAAGTGGTATTAGCTCTTTAGGATGTTTGTCAGGTCCACTTCCATTGATTATAATTTATTGCTGATTTGATTTGATTCTGTTCTTGAGATTGTATTTTTTCTTGTGTGCCTGTAGTGGTGGGGGTTGTGTATTGTCATTTTCCTTCTGTGTCCATACGTAACGGCTTTGACTAATTGCTCCTTACCTGGAAAGGGGCACTTCCTATTTAGGATGTTTGTCTAGGCCTGTTTCCATTGAAACTGAGTTTTTGCTTTGGTGATTCCTTTCGTTTGATAGCATTTTACTCTAGTACATCTCTAGTGGCGGGCTTATCTACTTGGCCAATAAATGTGAATACAAACCTACTCGAAAAACATAATAGCTTCTTAACAGGACCGGGGAACTTGCTACATAGTATATATATGCTATCTCTGCTTCCCCTGAAAATATTTTATAGCTTCCTTGTTTCCTTGCTGTGGGTAACTTTTGTTCTTGAGTTTCTCTTGTGGTGGGCTTATAAATTTTGCTGATTAATGTGAGTCCTAACCTAAAGGCATTAGCTAATTGTTTCTTACCAGGAAAGGGTTACTTCCTATTTAGAATTTTTTCAAGTCTGTTGCCAATGAAAATGATGTATTGCTTTTTCGTTTCCTTGCTTGCTTCCTTGATGAGCGTGCTTGACGAATTTTGTTCATGTGTTTTTCATGTGTTGGTGATTATGTTTTAGCTGATTAATGTGAGCGCTAACCTAGTGGCAAACACTATTTGTTTCTTACCAGAAAAGGGGCACTTGCTGTTTAGGATTTTTTGTGGAATCATTTTCCACTAAAAATGATTTATTTGATTTTTATAACCTAGTAGCACACAATAATTGCTTCTTTTCGTGGGAGATGCATTCTCTAGAATGTTTGATGATGAGTCTGCTTTCAGTTAAAATTATTTATTTGTTTTTGATTAATTTACGTTACATGAATGATAATTAGAGTGTACAATTATGTGGGCGAATAGCAGTTTAAATTTTATAAGGGAAAAGTCAACTCATGATGACATATTAGTAATGAGGTGCCTTATTGAATGGAAACTACCATGGAAATTTGTTGTGTATCCTGGTTCCTTAGATTTTATTTGGTTTTTGAAATACCGGTTTAGACGAATGGCAAGGGCCAAATTTTATCCTCATTTGAAAAAGGCCAGATTGGCGCCCATGCGATTCCACTCCGCATGACGTCACAGGGACCTAGTTTCTATACGAGTAGATAGGAGTTATACATCGTCTGAGGTTACCAATGCATGCATGAGGCACAGAGCTCAGGGAAACATGTCTTAATAATCACCTATTAAAACTGGCTAAGGTCGGAAAGTTTTCTTCGTTTTATAAGGTATTAATAAACCTTTTTTAAGCCATGCGCTACCATTCAGCAAGGTACTCAGCTATCCGCTAGCATCCTGCGACGTATCAGAGCTAAGCCTCGCCTCAAGGTCACCTCACCGGGTGGGAGGGGGAACCAGAAATACGACGTACGGAGATATTTCCCGGCATGCATACTTAAGCGTCGCGTTTTCGCGCGCTTGAAAATTTTCACTTTTCATTTAATCGCGAAAAATAGATGTCATTTAAAAATCTAAAAGCGCGAAATACGTACTCCAGGAGTAATAATCTTTCGATTAAGGCAATAAAAAAATAATAGGAAACCACCCTATTCCTGTTGGCAAACCTCTTGGGTTCTGAATTTTATAGAGGAGATTATTTGCATAGAATTTTTTTTTTTTCATTTAATTGGGTTCTGAATTTTCATTTCTGATAGTATGTTTTTGACTATACTCTAATGACATGATTCAATTTTTACCATGCCTGAGTCTTTTCATTGGTTTTAAATAGGTAGTGTTTGCTTTTGTATTTGTGATGGGTTTTTGTAGAAGGTAACTATGTTGTTGAATCTTTTTGGTAATGGGTATTCCTACTGTTGGAATATTATTTCCGTTTACCTGTATCTACTGTTGTGTTACTTTCGTTTATTTATTCAGCTTTGATACTTTACCTTTTTATAAACATGTCAACATATGTATTAGTGAAGAAGTGAAATAAATGTTTTAAAATATTTTTGGATTATTTATTTATGTACTATCCCTTCCACTGTGGCGGCAGTTGCTATTCCTTAGTCTTTCTGCATTAGTGTTCAACGAAGAGATGGAAATAGTGGAGTATGAATTTAAGAAAAACGACCAGAAGCGTACGCTATTCGAACAAGCGCGGTTTTGAATCTCCCACGCTACGGTGGCGACAATCGGCAATGCGTTGCCGGCGAGAGTTACCCACCCCGCTTTTCCCCTCTGTCCGACCCCTCTCACCCTCAATCGACTCGCCGTGCCTGTGGTAGGAACTATGAGGATATGCTCGCTCTTAGTCCTAGCTTCGGCCTCCTCAACCCCGACTGCCTTCCATGGTCCGGGCAGCGTCTTTTATATCCAACCCTGGCCTCCCTCCGTCCAATGAGGGTGCTCCGCTTGGTCACGAGGTGACGCGTTCGCTGTGCAGGTGTGCGGTCGGGGTGTGAGGGCAGGTGCGCAATTAAAAGCGGGAGTGGGGAAATCACGTGGTGTGAGGGGAAGGCAGCGGGCTGGAGTGGGGAAGGTGAGGAGATGAGGGGAGCGTTCCGGTGGAGTGGGGAGGGTCACGTGGTGACGCGTTCTTCACCGGGGGCGCGTGTTTCAAGTGGGTTTTGCCCATGTTCCAATGCAGCACAACAACTGGAAAGTCCAGTCATAAGAAGAGAAAGAAGCATTTAGAATTCCTTCGGGAGGATTTTACTAAGCATCTAAAAAAAGGAATCAATATACACTGTACCTTTATATTGAATGCGTATGAGTATTATATAGTAGGGTATGCCCTGAAACAATGGCAGATGAAGCGGAGACTGATAAATTCAATTAGCACTTCGTGCGAGTAGATGCTACGCAATTTGAGAAAGATATAAACAACACACCAAAGGGCATGTCTTGGGAAGGATTGAAATAAACAGTGAGGCACTAGGTTAAGGTGATATCATGTAGTTGGTCGACGTTAGAAATAAGAATGGGACCGATAATTTTTTACCTTTGCCACGATTGGGAATTCGTCTTGAATACTATGATAATTGAATAAAATGTATAAGTACAGTTCAATATTTGATAAACTATCATGTTGAATGGATTCACAAGGCCTTATGCATAGGAATGAAATACAAGTGAAAGATGCAAAAAGCATAGAGAACCTATACTTAAACTATTATCAGGGTTCAGCGCGGGTAAGATATTCGAGGGAAAATGTAACATCATACATTACAAAGAACCTAGTTTGGGTAAAACTAACGTAATTGGTCAGTGCGACTCCATCTCGTATTCTCCGGGAAGTAAGAGGAATAAGGAAGGATGCTCGGATGGCGGTGAGTGATAGGGGACGAGAAAGAGACAACTCAATGAAGTAAAGAAGGGGCGAGTGATCTCAAGGAGCAGGGAATGAATACGAATGAGAAGAAGATCAAAGAGAAGATGAGAAGAGGACTGTGACACTCAAGAAGATCGCCAAAAGTGAGAGGAAAAAGAGGGAACTGTGATATGCATGGGACTGAAAGAGTGAGGATGTGAAGGAAGCTTGAGAGAAGGCTTCGCTTGCGGGCCAAATTGCAACCCTCCTCTCATTGGCTTCACTTCCAACCTCCTCTTTGACAAGATATGCAATCATGGTACATTGATGAACTCAAGTGCGTTCCCTGAGGACCCTTGGCTTTCAGTACCTCACTGTTTGGAACATCACCTAAGCATTTTTTTCTTTCCGGAAAGATAGAGGTAACCGCTTAACGTCTGTCTCCTTTTCACCATCCTTAAAAAAGGCTTGTTTTCTTGAATGTATTTATGAGCGATCACCCTCAAAGAAAATATTTCAATCTAAAATTTCAGTGTAGGGTAATTGTAGAGTAGTAAATATAAAAGATACAGGAAGGAAAGCGCAAACTTTATTTTCTGCTTTCATTTGGCGATTATTTTATTGCTTATACAAATTGTAAAGACAAAACTAAATACATTAGCGAGAATATTAATAAATATAGGACTGTTAATCGACAATTTATCATTTTCAAGTTGCTCAGCAAACACTTTATTGGAAAGAAATTCTCCTCTTACACAATATTATTTATCCTCCAAAGGAAAGCGTTCCATAACGCATACCTTTTTTTCAATCCCTATAAACCACAGTATATAAGAAAAAATTACGTTATTATTTAACTTTAAAATATTAAAACTGATTAGATAGTTCTCATTAATGCTACCAAAATAATTCAAAAATCATTTTGCGGTACTACTATTAAAGAAATATGAACAATTATCCGGGATAAAGGAGGGAAAGAGTAGTTGTAAAGGTAAGCATATAAAAATTTGAAATAGATGTACTAATGCAATAATTTTTCTTATAAGACCTCCGTTACGTTTAGTAACACAAAATTGTGATGACTCAAGAGAATTTTTAACGAACTGATTGCTTCAAATATTAGGAATAGAAAATGATAGTGAAAACAACACTAAAAGCTTGAGAACAGACATTATAGAATAAACTAGAGGATCAAATTCTAAGGATGCCTAGGGAAGAGAGAAGCTTTAAATACTCTGGTCACCAATAGAATACTGAAGAAATCCATCCATTGAACGCGTTAAATTTTTACCCTTATTCACAACCAAATTTTCACCTATTCCTAGTTTATATGTCCTGAAAAAGTTTTTTAACCTCCTGTGATGTTTCCTCGTCACCAGCGTCGTTTGCATCCACGCTTTCCCCTTCTTAATGGCAAATACGCACAACGCTCATATTCCCATGACTCATTCCCAATCATCGCTGCCCCAACTGGCAGGAGGATGGGCGAAGGGGTGGTCAGCGGGGAAATCTCTCATCGACGACTGACTCAATGATTGGCAACCACTCCGACCCTCATCCCATTTGATCCGGAGCATATATGGAGAGCGGATAATCAAAGCTACATCCTCACTCCCTCCCTCTCTCTTCCTCCCCATTCAAATGGCAGGAGCTCAGCTTCCCGATCGCGTATAACGTTGCGTGTAAGTCCCCAGACTCCATTTCCCGCCGTTCTTTTCCATTCCGCTCAGGCTGAACCGTGTATCTCACCCTCTTCCCAAAAAAAAATGCGGAGTCATAAAAATATGCATAAAGGATGAAGCAACGTGTAGATAGGGCTCAATCAAATAGGAATGTCGTCGAAGGGACAATTACTCTGGGGTCTTAAGGAGAAAAATTAAACGTTAGAGGGACCGTCATTTTGATTGGTAGCCACTTATCTCAAAGCTAAAATCTCCTTATTTTTCGCTGTATTGCCTCAATATTTCTTCCATTTCTATGACTTTGGACGATGCATTATACTAGGTGTTCTAAAAATGAGCCCATTAATTTGAGAGATGGTATTACTCCACAAAACAAGAAAAAAGTCCAATAAACCGTGGTAAAGAAACGCACACTTTCTGAGTTATGCACACCAATTCATAGCGACTGAGGATGTTCAATACGGAAACGTATACTTTCTGCAACCTGTAGTACACTTGTTTTAAGGATATGCTCACACTGATGTTCATTCGTTGGAGGCGCTTGAAGTGACGTCTATCCATAGCAATGCCTACCTCTGCTCTTCGGCGACACTAATCACGCACTTCAAAAACGGATATTCGGGCTTCCAGCCGGATGGTATCTCTCCATAGCTCCGAATAGCCTTTTTGGAATGTATTTCGCCGGGAAAGCATCAGATCTTACTTAATCACGCACTCTTTGAAATATACCTGAAAATTAATAATTATGAACTGACAATAATGCCACTTTTAATACCATTATATCACTAAGGATCAAGACCCGTGAATATGCCTGGCACAAAGTTTTGTACTATAGGTTGCCGTTTCCATTTATTTATCCTCAATCAAATCACCTACCCTCCATGTACAGTACCTTTTAGGTGATTCTTGCTGCACAGATCTGCATGTCATGCCTTTTGGTGCATTTTTTAAAGGAGAGCACGTTTTTTAAACTTGCCGAGGTATGTCTTCATCCAATTTCTCTAGCAAATGCAACTCTCTCCCTACACATTGTTATTATAAAATAAATCTGCTTGTTTTTTACCCAATCTGCAATATATATGACTCATATTACTAGGTTTTGCCTGACTGCTAGAATAATGTCGTGGAATTCGCGAGATGGCACAATTTGCTACCTTTTCAATGAATCATCAATTCTATAATAGCGGGTAGAAAAATGAAATGAAATTTATGCGTAATATCTTGTTTGTTTACACAGTTGTATTAATTTATTTAGAAATATATTACATATTATTGGTTGAAATTAATGAAATTTTTACAATGAGATTCAAAGGAGACATGCGCGGAGGACAATCTCAGGGGAAGTGGGTGGATTGATTTATCATCTCCCTTCAAGGAATATGTAGGCATTCCAGTATATGACAAGGTTTTAGAAATAGCATTATGCTGTATGGTATTGCCATAAAGCCATTCATCACATTGAACGATGATTGGTAATAAGGCCCTGGAAAGGACACTACCAAACTGCGCTGCGATATTGCGCTTAACGTTTTCACAATAAAAGTGGATACAAACCCGTCAGCCGTTTCCAAGTGAAAACTGGGTAGAAATAAACTAACTGAAATATCGTGACCTCGTTGATAAAACGACAGGCTCGCAGTGGCTTTACAAAGGCTGAAATTTCCACTATGTGAGGTTCCTTCATAGTTACTTTATTGCCAACTAGGTAGATAGAAACATCAGTGTCAGTGAAAAGAAACCAGATTCCAAGTAATTCTGACATTATATTTATTCAATGGGTGAGGATGATATAAGTTTAATGATATCACGCAAAAAATGGGAAAGTGTATGACCTCATTAGAGCTTAAAAAAAGAACGTGCATACTAAATCGCATGAGTTGACGTCTTCTCATCCGAATCCACTATAACGAGGATGAGGTCTCTACTCGACCCCAAGACTAACTCTCTAATCCCTATACTTCACCAGCATAATTTACACCACCGCACGTTCACAAGTCGATCCTCTATCTCCGTTTACTTTTTACTAGTGAAAATTAGTTTAAAGGCAGGGAAAGGGCTGCAATTGGCGTTAGGAAATGTTAAAGCCAAGGGGAAAGCATATAGGAGGCCAAATTCCATCCCATATATTTGGCAGATTTCTGTTGCCTCTTCGATCGCATTGTAATCAGTTTTAAAAAATGCCCGCGGCGCGGTGATGAGTGCAATGTGTTCCACTTCATTCCAGTATTTCGCAGTATTATGTTTGCAATTGAGAGAAATAGCACCGAAGAGGTATGAATTTGATACATCACATCATCATGAATGTAAATTTCTGTTGACACCCCAAGTCATACCATATTTTCCCCTGAAACTCGGATTTTTGTCAATCAGTAACGTGAGTGGCGACTTCTGTAAACCCATTTCAATGGACTATGTGTGACAACCCATTAAGAGGCCGACTTGAGGATGCTATTTGTAATATTCATGGTGAAAGCATATCTCCGGTATATGTGATGTACTTTGGTAAGGTCGTACTGGCAAACAATAGAGATAATATCGGCTAGTAATGGTTGAAATTCTAGACAGCACTCTTACTAATCACAGGCTCTTCAAGATCGTTTAAAAATATGCAATAAAATGTATGATTATATGGATAAAGTCAAGAATGTTTGACACGGGGCTCATAATTGCGCCACCTGATGCATTTATAAACGGTTATGCTTGAGGAACATTATGAAAGGTGTAAAACCATCGCTTGCATTGACCAGTGCACAAATGCAAGGACGCAAGACAGCACATCAGTTTCTGTTCTGACTGATAATGACTACACGACAAATATGAAATAACAGGTAGTTTGAGGATGCACAATGAAGCAACCCGCGCAATAACGCTATCAAAACATTTCTGGCCATTTTTTCGGCTAGAATTCGTGCTTTGCACATTTTTTTCCGCGATTGTTACTCTCACCATGCAATTTGTGCTACTCTTTAGTTCACTCATCGGAACACACTTAATTTTCGTGTGTAAAAAGAGTTTAAGAATTTAGAATTGGACAAAACTTAAAAATTTTAACAATTTAAAAATGATAATAGATAAACGCATCCAATCCCATTAATTAAAAATGTGATTACTTACATATGGAGAGTGGGTGGTTGCTGGTTTAGTAAGAGAAAAGATACTAACAATAATTGTAATTCAAATAAAAATTGACGTCACAAAATAATGTCACTATAATCAGTGCGAAGGTAAGCAAAATTTATCATAGGTGAAAATGCAAATTGATGAACTTCGAAGATGTTGAGACAGGATCAAATATTTTCCAACTAACCTAAAAAGGTTTTTGGGATGTTTTTTCATGTATTTGAATATAATAATGGAGACGCCCCCTCAACTGTCAAACTTCCGGTTTTTTTGGGACACCACAGTCAAGCATATTTTTCTCTTTCTTTCACCACCACATCTGTCTGATTACATTAGCAAGGTAAAGCAACAGGGAAAAATGAGGCAAAGTAAATACAAAAGCTGTAATCCAAACCTCGGAGTAAATATAAACAAGACTATTCAAGGTGGCTGCTAAGCAACGGAAAGGCGAGGGCAAAATTGAAACCCCGATATGAAATATAATTACTATTATTTTAAACATACATCTGATCAGTGAATTAAAAATTTAAAAAATGGCACTTCTGATAAACCTTATAGAGATTAGATTAGGACCGAACAATCATATTCAATATAATACTATTATAAACTTGTGTAAAATATTTTTCTTTTATTTCTCTCGCTTGTTTCATTATAGTTTATTTATTATTTTGATATCAATTAAAAATATTGTGCCCCTAAAAAAATTTAAAAAAGTAAGCGTGAGCATTAAACACAATTTTGAATAAAACAGAGGAATTTATAAGTTGGTGTTTTGCATTAAGCATGAAACACGTCAATGTTTTCGAATTTTTGTACAAAACTAGTATATTATTATTAATAATATAGATTTTTCTCATTCCTTCACGGGCAAAAAAGCCGATAAACACTCCGTCTTATTTATACATGTTAACTTTCCATGGTAAAAATTCCACTTTACTGGGAATATGGAAATACATGAACCTCTGGCTATCCGCACCACTTACCCCGAAATGTTTTAAATATACCACTGTTCTTCCTTACTCTGAGATCCTAATAAATTTGTCGGGAAAGAGACTTTCAGCGCATAATGGCGTAAAAAGCGATGCTTCTTCTGAAGGGAGCATTGATTCCAAAAATATGTGCAGAATGATCCTACGTAGGTATCCATACATTCCTTGGCATAAACCCATGCTCAATACCCAAGGTAGCAGCACAAACCCATGCTCTGGAAAGTCAGGATAGAGTCTAGTGACTAAAAGTGTTGATAGTGAATATGGATAACACAAAAAATTTATTCGTATCTTATGGACTATACCCTATTTCCGTAAAAATATAATTTGGAATGTTGTTCGAGGCTTTTGCGGAGTGGTGCAGTAGCCGCTGATTGGAAGTTCTTCGAACCTGAAGACGCTTGCCGCATCGCCGGCGAAACTGTCATACGACAAAGAATCTACATCTGCATAATACCCTGCGAGCCACCTCTAGGGTGTCTGGCAGGTGGTGATCAATCACAAGCATGAAGCATGCAATTTGATTCCCACATGTGCCCCACACGGTCCAAAAAACGTTACGCATACTAACAAATAACACTGCCACATCCATTCAAAGGCGAAACATAGCAACAGCTCATTAATTATTTTTTAAATGAAGATAGAACACCCAAGAAATGCTGTTAGAAATAATAAGAAAATTCAGACCATGCATCAAGGCATGCATTAGTAGGCAACAATGCAAGTCATCTAATCTATTTGAGAGTTCTATCGCTGCCGTTATAATCTCCTATTGATCTCGAAAAAAGACATTCTGCATTCTGTAATACAGTCTATGTCTCTTATTTTATTTATATGATCGGATCTACCGTATAATGTTGGCGTAAGATATGGCTAACTTCGTCAGAAAATACACTCGACGCGGAGGACAATCCAAAATCCAAGCTTCAGATACTTTGGAAGATAACACAGAACTATTTATTACCCGAGAATTATTCTGGATATTCACACCTAATCCATTTAATAAAATGTATGGATCCATCTAAATTATCTATAATGTCATCAACTGCACATGTCTATGGAAGAAAGGTGTATTATTTCATGTATTGATGTTTAAGATTGATATAATTAGCTATTTTAGAAAGAGTTATCATGCTTCATAAGGTATCTCTAAGCATGGTAGGTGGTTGAGGAAAAACCGAAAACACAAATTTGGCACTGTTGAAGTTGTTTCGGGTTTCCCTCCGGATGAGGTTCACCATCTCTGCCGACGTTTTGATGGTCGTGTCCCCAAACAACTTCAAACGGGAAAACCTCAGATATTTCATCACAATTTTGGCACATTTGCCGATTTTCATTTCGTATGTTCCGTAAATAGATTTGCCGCAATGTAAGGAGGCAACGACAACTGAGGGCGGACGACGGTTTTTAGCAAAGAGAAAAACTGAACGATGGGATGAGTGGAAGTGAATAGAAGTTCAGACACAAAAGAGTGAGTGATTGACGCTGGCGAAGAGGCTTTGGCCTCCCGAGTGCTCGCTCGTCGGCCGCGAAAGAAACCACTTGCGGTCTTTCGCCTTTGCAAGGGAAAACTTTTACGTGGCGCAGCCCCACAGGACTTGTCGACCAAACGAGCGAGAGAGTGACTGCATTGGAACGAGGGCTGCCTCCGACGTTTGCGGTTCAGAAGGGAATAGGCCATGGCTGTATATTCCACGAATATAATGGCGTTGCTTCCTGCGCGGGTAGGCTTCAATCGCAGCCCGCGAGATAGCCTCCCCATACCACCAGTTCCACCTCGATTCTAAAGGGTTAAAAAAAACACTTACAGCTTTTCTCCTTCTTCCATGCGTCGACTGTGTACATCTCAAACACTAAGGAATTCGGTATAAAGCCAAAGCGGAAAAGAAAATTTTGGAGTAAGCATGAGGCGTCGCTGATTTCTCTAATGTAAGGGAAAAACGCCAGAAACATCTGCTTTGAACTATTACTTAAAGGTAAAATAACACAACTCTGGTCATTGTTAATTTTTAAATATACTCTTATGGAGATTGAAAAAATATCACACGAGGACTAAATTTATTTTTCTGTTTTCTATTTTGCAAACAAATTACGGCTATTTACGTCCACACTTACATTTCAATTTCTGGATATTCACATAGATACAACCAATCTCTGTACAGTTAAATACTCACCATAGCGAGATTTAAAGCCGTTAATTCCGGGTGAAAAGGCGAGGACCTGACTACGCCACCGCCGAGGCGGGTAATAACCTATGTGACGCAAATCGGCTGCAAATAGTCTATGCCATCATGAATTGCGTCCTCATTGCAAACACAAGTGTTCATACAAGCGTATTTCATTAGCAATTCAAGACAGAGACAGTGAGGCTCCCAAGACAAAAATTAAACATTTCACAAACAGTAAAATTTTCGCGTATGACCTTCATCGGCATTACTTAGGCCAAACGACGGCGTCGATAAACGATGCTCCATATTAATAATAGTTTTTGCTGGTAGTGTGTGAAATCTAAGGAGGTATTTACGTGAATATCGTTAGGTAAGTAAAGAAGATAAATCAGTTTATTTATTAATAAGTTTCGGTATTTTTTGGATTCCTCCGGATCGTAAGCCAATTCGTGCGCATTAAGTTTACCAATGCTTGAACGCCAGTTCCGGGTGGAAATTTTTCTACTTTTAATGAATGATAAACCGTAATCATATCCAATTAAGATTATTTTTGTACCTGGATGAATTTATTCGTCAACATTTTTTTCTATCTGCATGTATAATCTGAGCAAAATGGGATGAATTCTATTGGGTGATTCATCATAAAACTAAAGGTTATAGGTAGATAATTCATATTGATTTAGCAAATTCATGATTAACTTCGTGAGATTATATTTCATCCAAATTGAAAGAGGAGCTGTGGCTGCACCTTTTCGTTTCAAAGCATCTATAATCACTATCATGCTGACTCAATAACTATTATTTACTACCTCAAACTCGGTATTCTCAACTTCATATATCCTTCAATAATTCTGATTCGCAGTACTTCAGCAAAGGAGGAGACTAAGGAATTCCCCTTTTCTCAGCCAGAAGACTAAATTTCACACATCCACTTCAAAAGCATATCAAGCCTTCTTCTGTTTCTCGCCGTCATATTTTCCTTCCATGCGACTTTAATGCCATGAATCTCCTAGGCAAATGGGCGGACAGATATTTAGGGACAGTTACATCTTTTTCGCCAATTTACAGTAGAGATGATGTTGGTTAAATGTTCTTGTACATGGCAAGAGATGAAATCAGACAGATATGCTGAAAAGACCTGAAAAATGAACGTAAGAAGTTTCCAGACCACTGCGGTAAATGAGTAGCCATGCCATTCATTAATTAAATCGTAATAAATACTCATTACGTAGCTGCGTTTCCCTTATGTGTCACACAAGATACTAATACGGCAATTGTATTCCTTCCTAAGCATTTTCTGTGGGTCATTTGTTTACCAAGAGAAGTATGAAACTGAGAGAGAAAGCGAGATTTACAGAGCCTAAAACATAGTTATGCTGAGCTCTACGGTACCGTTAATTTTTGCCAGTAAGGCTGCTGCCTTACGCGTCCAAATGTAGAGTAATTGAAATTGAGGATATTAGTGCTTTCAATTTTATGTAGTTCAAAATCAAAATATTAATAAAAATTCCAACATAGTGATTAAAATAAATATTTTTTTTCAATTTTATATTGTTCAAAAATAATAAACATATTTATGCTAAATATAACGTTGAACCCAGCCTTTGAATGATAGGTCTAAACGCGAGATTAAAGTATTTCGGATGCATGAAACCTGAAAGCAAAAGATTTTGCAATACAGACGATAAGATTCTTTTACACTCACTAACTACGATTTGCTTCCGTGAACAAATTGACTGGTGATAACCAAGATTTCCGTAGAGAATTATGTGCGTGTTTTTATATACACTATCAAAATATCAGCAATTAGATTATTCTGTCCAGAAATATTATCGAACTCTAAGTACCTATAGAAAATAAAATGATTGAAAATTATAGATAATTACCTTTATTTACATCAGAGTTCACAAAAATGTCCCAAAATGGTCTCTCTTTTGCCACAAGGACAGAAACAAATTCAATAAATTTAAAAAATAAATTTTAAGCCAAAAGTATGAGAAATTGGATGAAATTATGGAATTGGTTGAAATAAGGAGTACCTACTGTTTAAAGTACCAAAGAATGAACTGTGTTACGCATTAAATATCTGTCATTAGATAGTGAGGTTTGGATACAACATAAAAAGTACTTAAAAAAGGAATCGACATAGAAAAAATAGAGGAACTTATACGCTACATTGGCAAGTTCACTTCTTCCTACCTGGCTCTCAACCTTATTTTCAACCGAGGATATTTATCGGCTAGAATATCTCCCTCCCTGCGACGCTAACGACGATGCCTGACAGAGAAGCAGATGATAAAGGCAATCAAGACGAGTGGTGACTCTAATGAAAGAACTTCTCGCTTCAATCCGTAATTTGCTGATCTTCGGAATTTCGGAAGACAATTTGGTTCCATTTGGAAGTACCTTCCTGGAGCATTCGTCAAGTTCCCATTAAGAGAATAAGTAAGAAAGATTGGATTGGTAATTAGTGCAAGGAAGAAATGGTGATTAGAGTTTCAGACGTTTTGAAGGAGGGAATCGATGAGGAGAGAAAAAATAAAAGACGATGTTATCGAGACCCTTTGCGTCTTTCGCATTAACCTCAGAGAAGAGGGATCGGAGTAAGAGGAATCATTCAGGT
Source organism: Ischnura elegans (assembly GCF_921293095.1). Taxonomy (NCBI): domain Eukaryota; kingdom Metazoa; phylum Arthropoda; class Insecta; order Odonata; family Coenagrionidae; genus Ischnura; species Ischnura elegans. The sequence goes on from NC_060249.1 coordinate 94,452,802, forward strand.
ACCTCGTGCACAGCATTATCTGGAAAAGAAGAATAACGACCTGCTTCAAGCCTCGAGTAACCCAATTTTACACAAAATTCACGACAAAAAAAAGCCGCCGTTATACTTGAAGATCATTGCAATGCATGAGAAGACAAATCGAAAAATTCGCGTGAATAGCAGCTCATAAAAGGTGCTTCAGGTGAAATCTGCAAAACTTCATGAGCTGATAGCCGCCCGGAAAAGCCCGACGTCACCTTTTATGTGACACAGTTTTGTGAACACATGACACACAACAATGTAAACGTAGACACGGTAAATTTTTGTTACATTTCTTAGTCTCTTTCTGAGTCACATAATGGAATATCATGTTGCTTTGGCGACGGAGAAGTCTTCACTAAGCCTGTGAATAGAAGACAGTGAGGTAACGTGCATGGGACTGAGCATGGGAACTGACAGGTAAGCTTTTATTGTTCTATATACATGGGGTCACTACTCCTTTGTTACTGAGCTATGGCAACGTAAACATTTTTTTGGATGCATTTTGTAGTTACCATGGAAACGGTTTTTCTGGGTTATTCAGCATTTTCGACATTTTATTTGATACTCCGGATTTTTAAGGACGTAAAATAATTAAGGTTGGACGAAAAGTTGCGATTACAATTGCCTGAAACAATTAATCTAAAAATGGGTTAGATTCCGCAATCATATTGTTGACAATCGCTCAAAGCTCTCGTATAAATTAAGCTCATTATTAATTTTTTATGAAATTTTAGAACACAACGTAATACCATCAAGATTTTCTCCTCTGAACTGATCGGAACAGAAAAATGGATGGACTTGAAGAAAAAAAGATCACTTAATAAAAGCATATTACGTTAAAATATAAAGCTCAAATGTCGCAGCTCTTAATTAGGGACACCCGGTATCGAGCGATGTGGCTACAGCTGAATTAAAATGAATGGGAACTGCTTGAAAGGTGAGATGAGATGGATTTCCGCGAAGTTCGGTGGAAGAACGTATAGGCGTGGGAGTGAGCTAAGTGGGGGAAGGAGCTTGGAAACACAGTGATTCAGTCTGCGTGACAGTGGGAGAGAAGGTATAATTGAATTCCAACAGTAGATCTGTTTGCTGAGGAAATATGCGCGCCGAGGCATACCCTCAGTGGACGTTCGTCCCAAACCTCCGCGGAATTTGCACATTTCCCCGGATAGTAACGTACAATGGCATCGAAATTGCGAAGAGCCGCGGCGCGGTGAGATTGGTTCAACTGAGCGTTTTGACGGGCTGCGGTGGGAATCAACTGCGTAGCCAATACGGCGCTGCATTCGATCATAAAACTGCTCTTTCATGGTAATTTTTATTTTATAATGACAAATCTGAAGTGCTGATAAGAGTGGGAGAAAAGAGAAGACTTCTAAAAACAAAAAAAAAAGACGGACGAAATTAAGTGGCCCTGTTATGAGGCATAATGTTCCGATGAAAAGAATCATAGAAGTACAAGTGGAAGAGAAGGCCAAGGGACGGCCCCCAATGAGTTGCATAACATAGGTTATAAATTATGTAAAAAAAGAAGAAATATGTCACTATGAAAAGGCTAGTGGGTATGACTGAGGGATGGAGAGCTGCGTCAAATCAATCTCAAGATTTTTAACTGATTATGATGATGATGATGATGGAAGAAAAATCAAATGTTCTTTGGTAATTTTCATTATTGTATAACGATTTACAAATGGCATTGTCCTTGTGACGTGTATGAGTAAATAAAAACCGCAAACAATGTTTTAAAGGAAGGTATGTCAAAAAATGTTTAAACATAATCGCAAAGTTCAACTTTTTTCTGAAGGATATATTATAAATTTATATTTTATTCCTGATCGTAATGATTATCGCACACGTAACACAACAGCTGAAATCATTAATGATAAAAGACTAATCGCAATAACCCCCCACGGGTGATATAAAAAAGGTTCATGTGGATACTTTACTTCCATGAAAATAATATAAAATAAAAATACCAATGTCAGCCATAAAACATTATTTGCTTTCATAAATAGGAATCCCAAAATCTTAAGGATTAATCTAGACCATTACAGCCAACCCTGTTAGGTTATATCATCATATTACTAGTTTATCTATGCACCATGCTTTACACCACATAGCCTACAATTTCGTGGACACATTAATAACACTAATATTCTCGTATTAAACTCCTTAATGGTCGTGGACGTTGTTTCAGTTATTACCGCGCTTAGGTACACCACTAATAAATAAGAAACGCATTTCTAATTATTATAAAACGGAATTATGATTCCAGCTCTCGCAAAAGAAAAGAATTTTAGTGACAGTGACCATAGAATGGTGCTACATATTTTAAGACTGATGCCTCTCTTTCAAATTTTTGACATAATATCTTAGGTGAACTTGATAGGGCGCAAAAAGTTGGGGTTACAGGTGCTCCGTCGCACACTTTCTGGCCTCTCAGCCCCTATGGTGAGGTTTTTTACACGCTTCTAAAAAAACACTCAGAGAGATTCAACCAAGGACCTTGCAGCAAAATTAGCTTCCTTGCCTGAATGTCGCAAGCTTTGAGGTTAGAAGCAGAGGACCACTCAAACGAATTACATGCAAGTGGGTACCCGATCCACCCCAAATGATATGATGACAGTCTTCCAACTCAGAGGTATCTATTAATTGTGCAGAGTTTTCAGCCGGCTTAAATATATGCTCAACTGAATCTCTATCTTTTTCCTATAATTCGTCTATTTCGTTGAACAATTCTTAACTTAAGAAGCACTTTATCGTTAAAAATGCACCACGTAATAGTGTTGAATTTAACAGATAATTTATGTTCCTGGGTTAATTTGGCAAGCTTTATGAAGAACGTATTAACAATAATGGAATAACGTGTAATAGTATTAACAAGAAGAGGCAAGTTTGGGCGTCAAAAGACAATAGATCTCGAGGTATACCTTTCTCTTTCAAAGTAAACTTTGAAAAGGTTAATTTTTAGCTACCATACACTAATTAACTGTGACATTAAAAAGATCATATGCAAATTGAAAATAAGTCTTTAAATAGAAATGTTATTTAAATTACCATTCCCCGTGGACTTCATACTAAGGTAGTCTAAAGTTAAATTCGGTAGGCCAAGCAAGTATAATGTGTGAAGAGAAAAATCACTTAAAAGACGATTATGATTACCTTAGCGATTTAAATTCTATATATCATGCTGGAAGCTGACTTTACTTCACGAAAATAACTATTAAATTAACATATTTCACTCAATGGACATAATTTAGTTTTAAAAATGCTATGTATCGTTAGATTTTGATAGTTTTCAATCGTATAGGCAATAGTATGGCCAATTTTAACCCAAATTCCAACATTAAAACAAAGATATTTGCATCGGAAAAAACGCGCGGCAGTGAGTGAAAATTAATTTTTCTACGCATTGCCTCCAAATACTGTTTTTAGTAAAATCAAAGGGTAACTATTTTAAAATACTCTAGAACGCGAAATTAATGACACCTATCATGAAATACGGAAATGTAGAATTTTTTTCCAGCACGTGAGCACCAAAGAATCGCAGTTTGATAACAAGCTCGGATTAGAATTCGACTACTCATTTCTTTCCACCCATTTCCAAGTAAAATTCAACTTTCGTCCGAGGTTCAAGTTCTATGAAACACGCTCTTGTTTAGCTTGCGGCGTCTAACTTCCAATTTTTTCTCTATTTCCCCACGTTTTCATGCACCAGGGAGCTGAAGGGAAACTTTGATAAGCCCAGGGATAAGTTGAAAACATTTCCCTGCAGACGAAAGAGCTCGCATTACTTTCCCCGCGATGTAAGCAACGTATCTAAGCCTTCTCCGTAAATTGCTGAATAATGATGTCGCTTGGGACATTTTCTGAGGTATTACGCGGAACTATTCCCCCTCATGTATAGCACACAACCAGAAAATTGTTTTCAAATGGAACAGAAATGCCCCACAAAGCGCGAATTTTTTCCTTGAGACTGAAATGGCTCTAGAAAACCTAGATTTCCACTTCCTCTCCTATGATATGCATTCTTAAGTATTCTGCGGTCGTTTCAAATTCACGAAATCATATGCATCATGATATGGTATGATTCATATTGAAAATGAGACGTTAATGAATAGGAAAATTTTATTGGGACGATCGTTGCCTACGAAAGTGGAGAAAACGTAATATGTAAGTCTGATCTGGAGGTCAGCGCTTTACGACGCGGAAAATTTCATATTTATACGTAAGGAGGAGAAATGAAAAGAAACGTTCGCGATTTGTTTTGAGGGAGAATGGTAAAGGTCAGATGTTAGGAGACAAGAAGAGACGAAGAAGTTCTAGAAATTGGCTGAGGATTGAAAACTTCAAGGAGAGGATGCATAGCAAGGTTTCCGGGTTGATCTCCGCGTCGATTCATCTTCAAGACGACAGTTTCGCCGGCGTTGCAGCTAGCGTCTTCAGGTACGAAGTATCGGATGCAGATTTTTGCCCGTCTTATATAGGCCTTGGTTTGGGCTAGGTGCATTCTGATTGGTCCGTGGGTAAGTCTCTTCCATGTGTTTGAGAGCGAATAGCTGTCCTCCCTGTTGAAAGTGGATATTTACGCGATTTCTATTGCCTCTCGTATGAGTCGTGGAAAGTAACGTTTTTCTCTAGCGATGATTTTTGCGCTTTCGAAGTCCACATTGTGTGTTGGTCCTTCCCATACGTGCTTAGCGATGGCGGATAACCGAAACTGTCTATTTTTGGTGGCCCTTAGGTGTTCTTGCATTCTGATTTTCATGGCTCTTGATGTTTGGCCGATGTATGAGTCTCCGCAAGAGCACTTAACTTCAAAAAGCAGGGTTCCCACTTAATCTAAATTATAAAATTCACGGATTTTTCCAGGTTTTCACGGTCTAAATATCTTCAAATTCACGGTTTGTAGATGAACCATTTTAGGCAGAAATATTGATCACGTAACAATCATCGGGCGCACGTGACTAAAAAATTTAACAAACGCGACAGACGCCTTGAATGCAAATGCAGCAATGAAAGTGCTCTCTCTCCTGACGTCACATACCGTTTGCAAAATTCAGCTCCGCCTTAAGGTTGTGAGTGGGAAAATAGAGGGACTAGGGTGCCAAGGAAGTTAAGAAGCGGCTGGATTTTCGCGAGTGTTACTGAAGACTTTGGTTACCCGTCTTCCGGCTTTGGTACAGGCTTAAGGTCAATGTGTCATCATGACTCACTGACCAATAATTGCACTTCAAAAGACGTGTCCAGATAAATCCGTGGCCACGTCTGCGCGTGACTAACCTTGCAATATGATCGAAATATCCCTCCTTCTATAAATTTGTCAATCGTAGTTCTGCGATCGTAAAATCAAGATTTAGAGATTTTTAAGGCTTTGGGACGAAATCCACGGCTTTTTCCAGGTTTTTTTTCGCGGTATACGGCTTATTCACGGTATACGGCTATAATAAGTTCACGGCTTATTCACGGTGCTAGGATTTCCAAGGTTGAGTGGGAACCCTGAAAAGATACTGAATGGAGCTGCTAAGCGGGGAGGAAATTTTCACAACCGCTTAACTGGAAAGTATATTGCAAAGTAAAGGAAGAGGGAAGAAGAGAGTACGATTTATGGATGGAGAAGTCCAAAGGAAATGGGTCTATTTGTGATATGCAGACAGAAATTCAAAGTGGAAGAGGGCGCAGGGTGGTTCTCAAATTTTCTTTGAGGAACTTTTCTTCATTGGTAGAACACCAGGCCCACTAATGCCAAGCTAGGCTGGTGTCACGAGATTGGCTGGAATTGCTAGTGAAACATCTTCTTGTTTTCCGTCAAAAAATCAAATATTCTACCTTAGGCCACAATGGCGCAGCGAGGGAAGGGTTTTGGAGGATGTAGGAGGATTTTTGGGGGATGTGGGATATTTGGGGGATGAGGGAAGGGTTTTGGGGGCCCAGAGCTCAGGGAAATTTTAAGTTTAATCCATTTTACTTAATGGATTAGTATTACTAACAGCAAAGCGTTAGGGTTAATCAAATATCTCTCATAAAGCGCTAAAACTAATCCTTCTGAACCATTAATCTTAAAAATTTCTGGAGGAGGGCCCCTAAAACTCCCAATTACCCTGGCGGGTATGCAGTACCCCCACACTCCAAAGTATTAGTTGCGCCTAAACCCCCCCTAGCCTTAATTCTTAGCTGCGCCCCCTGTCAGGACATACTAATGATATGGAGATTTGAAATAAAACCTTGTATTTGGTTTCCGCCGATGAACTGATTTTTTCCTCATTCATCATCGAATGCTAAGTACCTAGCCTGGTCTCTATTTTTTAAGATTTTTTTCACTTTGCTTTCCCCTATAACTCAGCATACACTCTACTATTACTCAGATTGATCAACTAGAAAGCTACGTCAAACCCTGTCACATCGGCGCCACCCTTCAAAGTTGACCCCATTTCGAGAATGTATTCTGCTGCACATATTTCTCACAACCTGCTGGCTTGCAGCCGATAGAGAAAATGGCGATGAATGCTTTAGCACAGGCAAAAGTTTACGACGCAGCATTACAAAAAATATATTGAAATTCACTGGACGCGTAATGGATGCATAGAGAGAGTACAAGTAAGGACGCAAACATATTTCATACTATGTATTGAAAATGGATAAATAATTAAAATGTGAGAAAAAATTAATTTATAACGAAAAACGGCAATAAAATTATGCTCTCTAAAAATAATGCGCGGGAACGTATAGAACAAGTTGTGTAGGGGTTATATCAATTCTAAAAATGATTGATGATTGAATAGGCCTCATAAAATGTGTCGATACAAATATTGGCCGAGAAAAAAGCAACCAATTAAAGGCTTTTTTATAAAAAGAAGATATTATTTTCTGATCAAATTGGTAGCCAAATGTCCAATATTTACCAATATTTTAAACAATCATTACAACGCATCCTTGGCAAAGAAAAATTGCTCCGCAAATATTGGAGCAATCTCTAATGTGACCCAGTGCCATAAATTTTCCGAATGGCGATGAAAAATAAAAGCCTTTGCTAACTTTAATTATTCTGTAGGAGCTGTCTGTTTACAAACCTAGCGGAAAACGAAGAATGACGAAATACATTACGGATAAAACAGTCAAATACAAGGAGATAATTGATATCCAATCTTTAATATCAAATTTAAAAAATCAAAATCTCAAGAATGCCTTACGGTTAAAACCGGTTGATACCTTGGAAACAGTCAGGGAAATGTCTCCTCATAATTCTCCCGCCTCGGCACAGAAGATCATTTTTTGTACACTTCATACGAGTAAAATTGATGAAATGGATGATGTGTCCTGCGGGCGTTGCGAATATGTAACACAATTTGTTCACCAATATCTGCCATAGCGGCCACTTAGTGGTGAAAAAGGGTAGGCTATTTACTCCACACTCCACGATACGACGAGTCTGATTGTGTAATGAGGCTCGCGATACTACTGCTACGGTGATACAATATATTGGCCATATGCCCTCACGGTAAGTATAAACAAGAAAGTTAATTCACCCAATCCGTCGATACTTACTCTGTCATTATCAAGGACAAGACAGAGTGAGTGTCGAAACAGGCAGGTTTAATTAATGTTTCGTAGTTAAAGTACTAATAAGGTAAAATTTTGACAAAAGGCAAGCATCGGTTGAATCATAAACAAGAGCCATTTTCAGCTTCAACGAATGCGCCTAGAAGTAAAATGGCAGTCTTGGCTTTCCAGGAATGGCTTTTCAGACGATGTGATCTCCTCCCCAACACAAATATCCGTATACATATCGATAAATGCTACGGCGTTCATTTACATATTTTTATTTAGATTGAAAATTGTATTTCCAATTAACTGAACACTTAGTAAGAATGATCAATATCAGAATTTTAATACAACATGCTCATTAGGATGCAATTTTCTAACAGTTCCCATAGTATTATTGACACTAAAGGCCTCATATATTGCCCATTTTCTTCGCGCTTTCATTAATTATAAATATAAACTCTTATTATAATATTCTTCCTGTCATTCACTTACTTAGTCCTCAGTTTCTTTAGATAACTCTCTCATTAATGTAGTAAGGCTTCCTGGAATTCCTTTCTTCCAACCGGGAAAAATGGTCTATGATTGCCGACGTTTCGGAGGGCCCATCGCTTTTCGCAACCCTTCCGAAACACAGGCAATCATGGAGCCTGCCACCCGGTCGGAATCCCAAGAAGCATTGCAACGAATGCTTCGCTGGGAAACCATCCGATCTTTATTCCTATACAATTCCATCTTTCTCTCCCGTTCTGAGCATCTAATCCCTAAGGCTGTATTTTTGAGGATTTTTTTTAATGGATCGAGGATGCGAGGAAAGAGAAACAAGCACGTGCTTCAGAAAGGAGGAGTGTCGCAGGGTTTGTTTCCGCACCGTACCTTCCCCATTTACTCTTCTTAAAACATGCCTCATGATAAAAAAAGAGCGATCCTTGGGAACTGCGCGAGTGACAACTCTCGGGGAATGCGCCATCACTGTACTCGAGGCGGGACGTTTGGTGCTTTCGGATGCACGATCAAAGGTCATTAATAAGCAAAATTAGGTCTCGATAAGTAAAAGGAATATAGGTGACATATTTGGCATAAAATATCAATTAAAGTCCCAAGTTAAACACCATTGCTAAGAAAAAGTCCTCGCTGCATCCAAATTTAAAACAATTTTAACTTCTTTCGAGAAAATTTTCTCAATTTTTAGGCAAAAATGCAATCAGAAAATGTTAATCAATTTGAAAAAAAAAATCATATCTGTAATTCCCATCCGGGTAAGTAACTTCTGCCGAGTATTACGATTTGCTCCTGGAAAAAAGTGGCAAAACGAGGCAACCAAGGGACCACTGTATTTCCAGACTACGGCAATTTTGAATAATAGACATTCATGAAAGTGGTCAAAATTTAGCTTCAAGATTCATAATATAAAACTTAAAAAAAAGAAAGCCAGTGAGACAGAAATGATAACAACACTGCAGGAGGGAATCACTCAAATCGAGGGGGAAAAAAGCACGGCTACTAGGAATTTTCAAAGCCTTTGTTAGTAACCCTACGACAGTAAGAAAATAACTCTAAAAAACCACGTTTTTTTTTCAAGGAAAGATCATATTCACAAAAATAGATCCTTGCTGTTGATTAATGAGAAAAATTCATTCATACGTCGGGTAATAGGGAATTGGAACGGTCTACCAAACGTAGTATTTGAACCCTTTCTGTAATACGTAAAAAGGTTGTTGGTGGTGGTTCTCGGGTATTGCTGTGCAGAAAACATTTTCACTCAACGTTTCACTCCTCCTACTGGGAGCGCATCCCGTTCAGCATGTTTGGCAGAAGCTACGTGGGAAGCTATCTCCCAAAGGCTTAAAGAGCACGAAAGAGCGTTAAAACTTCATCGGTGGGACGCTTCAGCTGTCGCTGAACATTTGGCCTCCAGCCCTGGGCATAAAATATTGTTTAACGCTACACGGGTATTGGCGAAGACGGAAGAACATCTTCCGCGTCTTATACGTGAATCCATCGAGATAGCGAAAAGGCCTAATAACTTTAATAGGGAGGATGGATATAACCGCAGCCGTATATGGAGAGGGTTCCTAGCCCAATATAATGACCAACGGCTATCGCCTAAAATTCAAATCCGGGACAACAATGGGTAACGAAAAACATATGTAAGCTCGGGACGAGAATAAATTCCTTCCATTCTATTGATAACGCTCCCAGTAGGAGCAGTGAAACGTTGAGTGAAAATGTTTTCTATACAGCAATACCCGAGAACCACCACCATCATAGATAAAAGAAGCTGTGAAAATCTTCAGACGTAAACGTAAAAAGGTTGAATAAAATGGAATCGTTACTGTCTTACTACCTTATTGTATGTTAATGTTTTTTTAAAGTTCCTTTCTCATTCTCGGTACATATATATTTCTCTATCAATTTAGTGTATCAACTAGAGTAAATTAAATTAATGTAATCACCACACCGATAGGACGGCTACTAATGTTATTTATTTAATTTTGAATACAATTTCATAGACTTAAAATATTAGATTCGGCTAGACGCATCTTCTCAGTGAATTTCTTATTTAAATTCGAATTTTATTTCACGTACTTGATAAATTTCCGTAAAAAATAGCTTAGCATTGCACTATCCATTAACTATTCCAATTACCTACTTGACCCATAATGTACATGAGGTAATGATGTTTCTACAGAAACGGAATTCATGGTACAAGAGTGTATGGTATCCAACGTCTTCCCTCCCAAAGTTCCTCCATAGTTTTTAGTTTATCATCTGTTACATTAAATGTATAACTTATCAGGCAAAAACGTTATACAGACTAAAAATTGCTGTATAGTACATTTAAAAAGTATATATTGATAAATGTGAAAGCAGAAAAAAATAGCACTCATTCTAAAGTACCTTCATAACGATAGTGAGTCACCTACTAATACCTACGTAGAGATGAACTCCATATTTTTGCATCTTATAAGAATTGCATGTTTAAATAATACTGAAGGAGAACTTGGGGAAGAGTGAAAGATGACTAAAATATGAATTATTAGTGAGAACGTAATGAATTAATGGTCAAAGCAGGGTGTATAGACTGTATAATTGCAAGCAGACTACATTTATTATTGAAATTAGATTTATGGGAGAAAGTGGCATGGTAAACTTTCGACTCCCAGTCAGGCCGCAATTTAAACTTCGTATTTCTAGGTTTTTTCATCTTCCACAGAACCGTTGACCTCGTTCTTTTTCTGTTATGTGTTCTCATCTCTTTCTTTACCTCTCTGTGTATTTATATTCTTGCTTGTTTTCGTTTATGACGTTGCATGAATGAAAGAGTCACATGACGAAATAGATTTTTAGTTTAGAATTGGTTAGTTTAGTTAAGAATAGATGCTATTGCAACTACCGACGGTGGCAGTAGGCAAGCCGAGAATAACTAAAATAATCAAAGTTAGAAAAGGTCAACTTATAATTAGAGGAGAGCAGATGTGACTCGTTTCTCTCACTTATTTTTACCCGCACTGGAAAAAGCCTCCATGCACCGAGGCGTCAACGCCCTCATGCTTTTCACCCGTGCACCCTTTTCCAATTCTCCTTCTGCGCAGCATTCTTCAGCATGGGAATGCATTTCCACGTTTTCATCGCGCGATTCATACTTTCACAGCCGCAAGCCTGGCCTGTGTCGCGAGGGCTTTTAGCCTCCAATCCCGGAGGCGAAGAAGCGAGGAAAAATTCGATTCTAAGTGAAAAGGGGCATCGCTTTTTGCTCCGATTTTTTGCGTTTTAATAAATAAAATACTGGATGTACGACCAGGAATTCCATTAAATCGGGTCTACATGTGTTTATGTGCCAATGGTTGCTGGCATATTTTTTCCGCATTAATACTTTCACGCGCATTTGAATTTCACGAGCTCCGCGAAAGGTGACAGACAGCAAAAAGAACTGCTTAGGAGAATTGTGCGAAGTATAAAGTTGACGTATAACCTGGTCCATCTCATTGCGAACAAAATCTTATCTGCTGCCCTCCTGGGGTCTTTCAGTGAGTGGCTGAGTACTGTGACGCAAAGATAAAGACATATGTCGAGTTGAATAATCTGTATCGTAGTATATAGTCGCATAAGAATAATGCTGGATTGAAATTTTTGAACCAAAAAGTACCAAGCATAAAAATAAACTTATGAGCACATAATAATTTTATATTTAATTTCCAGTAAATATTATGAAATTTAATTGGGTGGGCGGTTGAATACAGAAAAGAATAAAGGTATACATCGAATACATAAATCCTTCTCTGAATCCTATAACCGTGCAATAAAATTCAGCCACGCGTTTTTCTTTGGAATCTGAAGTTCCAGGCGAGATAATCGGAAGTGTAGCACGCACGTTTGTTATGGAAACTGTGGCTATCATTGTTGAGAACACGCCTTATCACGAAATAATGAAAAACGTCGATATCAAACGTAAATGTTTTCTAAAATGAACGTGAAATAAGCACGTGCCTTTCTTCTCAATAATAATAGTTATAACAATGATTTTATTTTCTCCTACATTTTGATTTTACAGCTGAATAACAAATATAATAAAGAGAAGGAGCTTTAGGTGGTCTCCAAGGTCATAAGACCAGAATTGAACCACAATGAATTATTAATAAAAATGTATGCCAAAAATATAATGCAGTAAATATTACGTTAGTGTTTTAAAAAAATAACATCAAAATAAATGTTCAATTACTTCTTGAGAGAATAACCAGTCTTTGGAAAATCTTAACATTTTATTAAAGGATTTAATTTTTAAAATTTTAGCAGGCAGTAAATTAAATAAATGGATAATAGTAAATTATTTTTTATTTTTATTTTTTTAAATTTTATTCCCAAACCTCCGAATACAGCTCTAATAGGCCATTTTAAATCGGGGTATTTAACAAATTCAACAATGAAACCTACACGAACAACCATGCCCTTGATGAGGGGAACTTACCCAGGCGGGACTCGAACCCGTGACCTCATGTTTGGCAGGCGAGGACTTTACCCCGCCGCCACCGATAACGATAATCTGGTAATGTTACTATTTAATCCTTCGGAGACACAACGCAGAATGCGTTATAATTCACACCTAAGCTGTAATTGCACATCTGAACCGGGCCCGCCTCTCGTGTCTACAGTCTACGACGCGTCGTTCGTAGTAGTCCCAGTACTCCACATCTCCTTCCGATCCCATTAGAATTTCTCCCTCGGCTGACCCCACACGTTCCTAATGACACGCTGTTGCGGTCCGACACCCAAATCAGAACACTACTGGTGTGATATCCGATCCAACCAGCCTAACGTACCTCCTGCCGACCAAAAGTTCTCAATAATGAAATCCAAGTTCTCCGGAGTAAACGCGCATGCTACACGTTCGAGTATCTCACCTGGCACTTAAGATAGCAAAGGACAACGCAAGGTTGAATTTTATTGCGCGGTTATGGGCAGCGATGGCAATAGAAACTAAACGAAAGTCAAAACCATTAACATTTCAATAGTTTCGTTCCCGGTAGCGAAATGTAGAAAAGAAACGAAATGGATTTAAAGCCGGGGACCTAAACTCAGGGTCGAAATGAAAGCGGAGTCAAAACTACTTCGGGTCGAAACTTAACTAAAACTCTGGGACAAACGAAACGTAGATAATGTTTCGCACAGGAGGGACCACGCGCTTCACCTCCGATCAGTTTAGTTTCGAACCACACACCGAGTACGAAGTATGGTTGAATGAAGTAGAGGTTCGGCTTACCGGCATTTGATGCATGGGGCACTCATATTTTTACCACTAACAGAACGGTGAACGCAAACTGGCGATTCTATTTCTAAGGTCAATGTTTTAACATCTCTACACGTATGTCAAAGGTAGGTCGAAACTATTCTCTCTTATCCCCCTCCACTCAACTTCTGGGATCGAAACTTTACTATGAGCATTGGAGTTTCGATTAATTTAGTTCTGTTTCCGGGAGTAAAGTTTCGTCCCGGATCGAAACTTAACTCCTTGGTGTGTATGATCTTAGATTTTCCCGGCGTATCAGTTGCAGAAAGGTTTCTCGGGTTTTCCACCGGTTGATGTCGTCCATGTCTCCCGACGTTTCGATCTGCGACTTGCTGATCATCCTCAGGGGATCTTCCGAATCGGAAGATCCCCTGAGGATGATCAGCAAGTCGCAGATCGAAACGTCGGGAGACATGGACGACATCAACCGGTGGAAAACCCGAGAAACCTTTCTGCAACTCCTTGGTGATTTTCATTTCGTGCGAGAGCGAAACTAAACCAAGGCCTCTAATTTTCGTTTCCCTTCGGATCGAAACGAAACATTTTAGTTTCACTTCACTTGCCAAACCTGGTTATGGGTCAGGAGGCATCCGTTAGCTACGGACATTTGTACCAAGGAGGAGAAAAAAAACTCGGCGACAGCGATGCCCTGTTGATCAGAGGACGCAATGGTCACGCTGGACTGCTATTTTATTTTCTTTTCCGCATATTAATACAAGTTTAAAACTAAGGCAATCATTTTTAAATATTCAGGAAGTATAAAATATCCTCCTGGTAGAGTCTCATGAATATGTTCATGTTAATGTCTGTTGCGGTGTCTCTATTAGTAGAATAATATAATTAATGGCGTCACTCCCCCCATCGTCTCAACGCATGTTTTTATTTTTTCCATTATTCTAATCATGCATGGATTTTCTATACGTGGGAGTTACTGAAAGTTGGCAAGTTTTTCCATTTCATGAATGTGCACTTATTTTTGTAATTATCCGTAATATTTTATGACCGTGTGGTTTGCATGTGGCGGTCCCCTTGCATACTGCATGTTGGTGATTTATAACCCCCTGCTAAACACCCCAGAGTTTGCTTTCAGAGTATTACTTAGATGTAATGTTGGCTCAGGGGCGGACTGAAATTCGGGAACGAGTATTCCCGCAAAGGTTCCAGACCCTGTGGGACCTCAGGGCTGAAGGCTCTGATATGTCTCGAGGAGCCTTGGACTCTTTCAGCATCTTTCATTTCCCTTGGACCCTTGCAAATACGCGAAAACTGCAAAAATAAATTACACGCGAAACTTCAGAAGCGTTAACATTGTAACTATCAAGATACATCGGGAATGAGAGCTCCATCATGCGCCTTTTCGGTTTAGTTTTCACACTTTCACTTGATCACTATGTTTGTTTATCACAAAAATACGTTCACCTAAATATATCCTCTCATATCTTTTTGAGGGGGATTTGCCCGTTAGGGCCTTTTAACCAGATAGCCGCCGGGACTGTAGCGTATCCAGTCCATCCCTGCGTTTGCGTGTATCTCAATAATTGAAATTATGCCTTTTAAGAAATACTTCAGTGAAATTCTCAAGATTTTGGTACAAGATATAAAAAATTATTAAATCGTTTTAAGAGAATAAAAGGGAGACCAAACTTTCATGCTTCAGATAGATTAATAATCAGCAAAGCTCGGACCTGTATCATCATTAGATTACAATACGATTGCATTAGTTTCAAAATAGGAAAAGGTCAAGAAATCAGACCATTCACCGTCAGCTGGCAGTGATGGTTAGTCTTGCCGGATGACCTCAAGGACACCACGACTCAACGTTACATCCGTCACAAGGGCTCTTGAGCTTGAAATGTTTTCTACACAGCTCTTGACCAGGAGTTGGGCGCCACCCATAAAACTACTGTGGCATTTTTTTATTTTTTTCCACATAAAATATGATGAATTGCTCTAATTTAATATTTTGACCGAGACTCCAATTCAGCATTATTCTCGAAATCCTCTTCACTCTTTCAACTATAAAAGCCACAGGATTATATTTGAACGTATTTCACAAGACGGATTTTGTAATCACTTAAACACAAGTGAAAAAATATATATGTCAACTATCCAGGGATCATCGGTCTAATTTTATACAAATGCTTTAACTTGATCCTTATACTTTCCCACGACGACAGAGGTCCGGACCCTATCGTAGCCAAGTAATCGTGGGCCAAAAAGGGCTCTTTCATACTCTACCTTTAGCTGGCAACAAAAACCCACCTACTCCCCCTAACTCACCTCCCAGTAATCTCTGGCATCTTGCCCACCCTCCACATCATGCGACACCTTGCGGCTGGTCCCTAGAGTGCTATGAAATGCACCGCTCCCCTTGGTTCCCATGGGAACATTTCGTGGTAGATAAAACAAGTTTATGACATAGAGGAGAAGCGGAAACGCTGGTCGTGTTGAAGAATGAATGCTTTTCGAGGTCGCGTAGGTAAAATTATTAGCGGGACTGACTCAAAGGTATCTAAAATCACTCACCCCTTTTTAATTCTCTATCCTCCATTGGAAAATTAAGAAATGTGCGAAAATAATAATGAAAGCATTAAAATTGTCGATTCGAGTGCCCTGAATTCTTGTTTAAGCTGTATTACAAACCCCGATGGCCCTCATATTTATATCTTGTAAGAGATAATTCTATTTAGATCTTAAATAATTCTTATAAATTTAAAATGGTCAAAAATATCCCCAAAACATTCTACGTTTTAGTGGCACCAGCCCCTGAGAAGCAAATGCACCACTAAGAATTCAACAGGAAATCACAGATGTTGATTTTTTGGACATTTAACCGGCAGAAAAACCGCAATCTTCCATTCCGATATCGAAAAAAGAGCCCATAATGCAGTATTCCCAGCCCATTTCAGACTATGTATATCCCACGTTACAGTGATATTTTAGACCGCAGCTTTCTCCACATCCACTCCACTATTTTATATCAACTGCCTTATAAAGTTTTACTGATTATCAGATAGATGTATTTATTATAGTATTCTACCGATTAATGTAGGATTCCATGGAATACTTAGAAGTATTCTGCGAGCCTCTCTTTCCTTCTAGCACTGCCCTCTTGCGTTCACTGTAAGGCCTACTCCCTTTTAATCTACCTAAAAATTCCTATTCCCCTCCTTCCCTCCGTTACCCAACATTCTACCCTCTAACAACGTTTTCAACATCCCCTTCCCGCTAAGTACTCGCACCATCCATACCTTCTGTCTCCTCCGTATCTCATCTAAAAGCTGCCTCGGCTAACCCACCATGTCCAGCACTTCTTCGTTCCTCTTTCTCACCGTTCACTTCACTTTCTCCATTCTTCGCCAGGCTGCGCGCTAGGCTTAGATTGCTTGAACAATTGAGAATGGATATCTTTAACAGAGACACAGAGAACATATTATTAGAGCCACACTATATCTCCAGGTCCGATAGAAGCGATAAATTAAGAGAGATGTTTTGCCGAACGGATAGATATGGGAATTCGTTTTTCCGGGCTTTAATAAACGCTTTAATAAAGGACTTTAATAAACGCTAGTCCCAACCTCGTTACAGCACTCCTTTTTTTTATAGTTGTAAACGGCTGGTGTCCTAACACCCCCTGCCACACGCCTTTTAGGCGGATCGCGGGGTATTATGTAGATGTAGATACCCACATCTCGAAAGTCTCCAGTCTTCTCTCGTCCTCCTTCCTTAGTGTCCACGTTTCCGCACCGAAAATGGGTAACAAATAAAAGAGATAGCCCAATGAAAAATACCGATGCCAAAATCGGACATTTCAGTTCCGATGACCACTACGGTTACTCTAAAAAAGTTTCATTCCCTTTTCTGCCGTAGGATCTGCATCAAAAGGTGAAGTAAAATTGAATTAATGATTGTCATATTAATTAATTTACTAATATGTAACTAATTATTACTGTTTCTCAATGTTCCTGTATTTTTTAGGTTCTTTTTTCTGGTGATTTAACTTTGGAAAACTCGCACTCTATTAAGCCATTTCAATGGATATACTTTTAATTCAGAAGCTTAAAGTATATAAAGGTACGCAAATGGGGGAAAAATTACTTTCACGAAAAATACGCAAAAAATGAATATATTAATTTTTCGGGTTTCTGTACCAATCAAACGATAAAAACATTTGAAGTCCATTACAGATATTCCTCTGGACTTAGAGATCTTTTCAACATTACTACCGTTTTACAACTTCCTAAATAAACCTTAAAAAATATTTATGGGTATTATGCTTTATTCTACTCTAAAATTGACAGTTTTACGTGACCATGGTCTCCACTGCCTCATATCTGAGCTTATTCTCCAATTCTCAATTTTCATACTATGTTTGCGTTCAGAAATATGTACGTTATTTCGACCTAATTTTAGTAGGAAATTTAGCTAGAAATTGAAAACGATACGCAAGGTTACTAGGCTTCCGGTGCAACCGGCTGGCGTCAAACAAAACTTAAAAAAGGGAATGACTCTCGGCATATCGTTACTATTGCGCCAAATTTTAGAGATAGTTTAAATAGGTTGTATATCTGCAAGGAAACTTTAAGGAAACTCATTACTCCAGCTTAACCTGTAGTAATTTTTTTCCATTTTTCGCGTTGCATTACTCACTGATCACCCTACAAAGCATATTCATTTTTCGGGAAATTAAAAGCAAATTCATTTTTAACATTTGCCTAAATCACAATAATTAAATAAACTTGAGAAATGATAGAGAATAAAATTAATTAGACTCAGTCAAATTTTAAAATATTTCCTTTCTATACTCCGTAAATTTGAATAATATGGACTATAATAATGATATATACGCATTATATAGCTTTAATATTATACAATAACGATTGTCTACGTATTAAGCTAGAAAAGAGTCATTAAAAATGGCCAGTATACCGGAAATGATGCATCCCTTCAACCATAGATATCATTTGAAAATCGAGCTCTACCTCATATTTAGATTTGTGCCTCCACGGATGGAGTACATGGACTGTCGCTTTCACCGAAGCCGATAACAAAAAAATTAGGGCAATAAATGCGGATTGGGAGATATAATATGGTGGATTCAGCAATAAATTAATCACGTAGGTATAAACATTTAGCAATATAATTCAATTACCCAGATTGAGCTTATAATAACGCTGCTGCTCGCAATTTCTTAATAATGCCTTATTTGTACTCCTCTTTCTCACTTCCCATTCCAGCCACCGCAAGAAACACGTCGCCTTTCGTGCACTTCCTAGCAACCGCCACCATCCCTCGTCTCCCACTTCGAGGATGTCCCAAAGGATGTTCGCTCCAGCAATCCTCTCCAGCGTCGCTCCCTCTCACCCGAATTACATCCTTCGCCGCATAGACCCACATATCTAGGTCGCATCCTCATAAACCGAGACTTGGCGTGTACGGGAGCCACTGAGCTGCTGAAAGTGGAATGAAGAGAGATAGAGCGGGGAGGGGGAGGAAGGAATTATGACGAGTGGCCACTGCTGAGGGTCACAGTGGAGAGGGAAGAAAAGGAAGACGAAAGAGGAGGGGAAGAATAACCGGTAGCAGAGAGAGAGAAGCTTACTGTAGCCACGATTGTAGGGGTTGTGAGAAGAAAGCTAAATGTTTCGAAGAAGGAAAGGAGAGCGAGAAAGCCAAATGTAGCTAAAACCAGTTGCGTAACAAGGAATATGCTTTGGGGTGGGGATGGGATGGCTTGGGGTGGCGACCCGTCCACAAAAGGTTTTGAAGAATGAATGTGTAAATACCTGAAATACATTTCACATGGTTTTGGCACTAAAAATTTAGCTTTAAGCAGATGCTGTTATTATGTGTCAAAATTATACTATAGTTTTATTAATTTTTTTAATTTCTCTTTGGCTTTGGGGAGGCATCTATCTTCTCATTCCCCTCAGAGGCTAAAACTTCAGAGCTAAAGAAAGGAAGTAAGAATATGATTTGAATAATGACGGAAGAGAGAAAAGCTCATTGTCACAAAAAATGTGTCGACGAATGCCTCCGCTGAGTGCTGCAGTAAGTGCAGCTAGGCTTCCGAGATATTCCGGTTTAATATTCCCGACTGATACGAGAGGCTATCGAAATAGCCAATGCGTCTCATTTCAACTTGGAGGGCAGCTACTCGCGCTCCAACGCCAGGAAGAGAGAGTTCAACATACCGAGCAATCAGACCGCACCTGACCAAAGCCAAGGCCAGGTGCGTCGTATACAAGACGGTAAAATATTGAATCCGACACTTTAAACCTGAAGACGCTGCTTCAACGCCGGCGGAATTGTCGACACGAAGATGAATAGACGAGGAGGACAGCCTATCTGCAACGACAATATCATTGCAAGGGAAAGGGAAGTGAGACGAAGATTTGGAAGATAAGATACTTAATTTCTCCTGTGGCCTTTGGAAGGCGGTATTTGGTGTTTATTTCATTCTCGTATTTGTTGTTGCTTATTAAAGCATTACTAAATATATTGTTTTTTTATTTATATGGTAATAGTGGTAGGAAACTCTCTTTATCTTCATATATGATAATTTGGAAATAATATTCAAATGGAAAATAATATGGAAGGAAAAAATTAGAGAACCTACATAACTGAAGGCAGAGAAAGGTTAGGGAAGGGTGGGTAGATATAAAGAATGAAATAATAGAGATGGAGGGAAAAGCTCAATGTAGCGACAATATTACGGCAAGAGAAAGGTAGTAAGAAGAAGGTATTGGATGCGTCGGACAGATATAAGAGTGTAGGGGGGCTGAGACAAGGGAAGAGACTAGGTTGGAGTGGTCGCAGGGGAAGTGAGTCTCCAAGAGGCGAAGAAGGCACTCAGGGTTAGTGGTTCAGAGTGAGAGGAGCTCGAAGGAATGCTAAGGCCAAGGGTCCCTTCTTCCCACTTGCCTTCCCTACCACCACACGTGGCCTATACAGATACCTATCTAAACTTTTTTTTTCAAGATGAAACCTGCAAGTGAAGATGTGCAATTCAGGGTCAATTAAGGAGGTTGGTCCTAAAAATGAAGTATACGTAATTCTCATAAAAATTGCGCAACACGCTCTCCTCATTGGACTAACGACCTGAAAAAGTAGGCTTCTCGAGGAATATTTTCTGGAAACTGCATTTTTAAATTCGAATTTATGTGCAGGTTATTGCACTAATATTATTCTAGTTTTTTTTATTTCGCTCGAAATCTACGTTTAACGTTGATTAGTATCTTGGAGTTTAGGTCTGGGATCATTTTAACGTAAACTTTCGTTTCGGTTTATTTATATACCTTAATGAGGATATTTTTGCGTTGAATTGGATTTCTTTATTATTTACGTTGGGTTAGATCAGAAAATTTGCAGGATCCTACATGGCAATCCTCTTTTGCGTTCAATGTTTTTTTTTTTTTTGAAAGTACCCAATATTTCATATTGAGATTCTCATTGACGACAAAAAATGTGGAAGATTTCCAAATTGTGAATATTTTTTATCTTCCACAACTTTTCTATTTCGCATGCTAATACATACAACTTGTTCTTTTTATATCAGTCCTTGAGATTCATATCACCTTAGCGGCGAATCAAATGAGAAAATTCTGATTAATGCTAGAAGACACATGTAACTTGGGCAAATAATGGTTGCAATGATCGTCATGCCTAAATAACCATGGTAAAAATAAAACTTGGGCTTGCCACCGGATTCCTTCTTGAGTAATCAGCTAAGAAATGGTGTAATTGGAATCAATACATGTTATTTACCCGACAACAGCATCACTACGGGCACAAATAACCCACAAAATGTCCACAAACAAAAAGTAGGATTCGATAGCCCAATTTCTCCGTACCTACACTTATTTTGTTTTATATCCTCAAAATATGCCGTATACGAGGAAAACTTATGTTCATATCATGGGTGAAAATCATTTGACTTGAAACGCATAGTCGTAAATTTACCTCTTCAAATATTTAGGATGAATTACACGTGTTGAACGGAGATTTGGGGAAGAAATGAGTACCGAAAAAGGTGTTCACGTAAAGCATAACAATTTGGAAAAGCAACCACTGACTCAGTGAAAATAACGTATTCCTAATGAGTTAATTCAATTAAAGGTGACTAACGAAGATTGGAACTAGTTCTTAGGTACAAAAACGGCTAGAACAAGTTGAATGACGAAGCTCTTCTTCTTATCATTAAAAAAAATCCTGGGTTATTGCAAAACATTTGTTTTCAATATATTATTGCTGACTTCTGAAGGTTAATACTAATTTCTAACTTCTTGGAGGTCATGTATGTATGGCGCAACACTAGCAGATCCAATCAGTTCCCAATGACCGAGAAAAAAATTATGAACTCTGCTGGACCCATAGACATTGAAACTTTTGAACGCAGCAATATAATATTTCAAATGGTGTAAGTTTTAGTGAATATATATAATTCACTAACTCATTATTAACCTCGTGGTATTCCATTATAAGATTTCTTGGACAATTCACTTTTACTTACAACACTACTTTAATAAATAACGCGACCCGGGTTTCGATGAGTAATCATCATCTTCAGGCGTAAATGATCATTTATTTTCCTTATTACTGTTACCTAGTTACCTAATGGAGGAGGAGATGAATTTCAAAACGGACGCCAGAATAGGAGAAAAGGATGGGTAAAGATAATTTCGACAAGATCGAAACCAGGGTCGCGTTATGTTAAAAAGTAGTGGCTTAAGTAAAAGTGAATTGTCCAATAAATCTTTGTAAATATAGTCGAGAGATTTCTTTTAGGATACAGGGGCACGATAAGGTATCAGGGCATCCAAACCCGTTTGTAAGCCCCAATCAGGGCTATTTCCCACTCAAAACGCCTAATTGTGCTGAAGATAGTTATGAAGTAAAAATAAAGCTTAGAAGTCGAATATAAGGGGGTCCCTGAATACTTGAGAGCCTAAAAGAGTACTTCGGCATTGAAGGCGCACTCTCCAGGCATCATAGGACAAAATTTCATGAAATGCAACATAGCCGACTCCGTCCAATAATCAAGAAATGAAAACGTGAGAAGCTAATCCTTATGGACGATAGAAAAAAAGGCAGAAAGTACCAGCTCAAGGTCCTGAGTTTGGCGTGCAATTCAGTTTTTCAGTCTTCGTGTTCTTCTCCTCTCATGGGATATCCTTCAACGCTCTTGTTGGAGAAATCGAAGTCTTTTCCTTGGAAATGCCCAGGATCTGGTTCCAAAATGTGATTATGGCTCGCATCTTACCGAAGAAGAAAACTCGATTACCGGTAGTCCTAAGAGAAAATAACCAGGAAATCCGAGCACATACTTCTTACTTCGATGCTTCCCTTGCAGGAGGTCACGCACCTACGTGGTATCCCATTAATTTTCCACCGTACTCAATAATATTTTAACCAGAAGGCAAGAATGAGGGAAGATGTCCAAATTATAGCTGACTCGCAACTCGTAAAAAAAATCAACGACTATCTTCAAAACAGAAATTGTCAAGTTCTAATACCTCCGTCATTTATTGTTGTTTCATATATAAAAATCAGGTTATAAGTTTGTATAATATTTTTTCTGTTATTATTATCAAATAAATTCCCTTTCCCTTGTACATTAATATTTTTTTGCTCTATTCCATCCGTCAGTTTTTACCCGTTTCGTATTACATGATAAGCGCGTGCTATCAGGGGTTAATATCTTAAAGTAGTATACTATTTAAATAAAACAACTGTATAAAATTGTTTAAACAAATATAACTGTATTCAATTATTATACCTAGTGATTTCTTTTTACCAATATTATTCATGTTGTAACAACAAAATATCCGTATTCCAGCACGGAAATACTTTGCTATTAAAAATATTGATTACGATTTCAATGTTGTGATTAATTTGAGCAAATAATTGATTGTTTAAAAAATTGATTATATCCAATATCTTAATTCGATTGATCGGGAATTGATTATGGAATTAAATTTCCTATCCCTAACTTACTCTTATGGGGCCGATGAACTCAACTGTCGTTCGCCCCCACCAAATACCATGCCAACCTTCGCCGCACCATAGTCGCCTCCTCTATAGAGAGGTTACAATTTCCTATCAGCATTCATTACCCTGTTTAAACCAAGAACAAAACGCGGCGATAGTGGTCTCCAGTTAGCAAAATGCTTCTGGTATCAGCCAAGAAATCACCATATATTACAAAGGGAGGGTTAGCATTTTTGACTAACATCATCAACTATTGGTTTCCCAAACGGAAAAATACAACCATGAGCCGATTGACTTAATATCCTTAAAAGTGAGCTCGGACTGCGGAGGATATCATGGCAATTTATTGTAAGGGATTAATGAACGGCAGAAAATATGAGTAAATACGATGCATTATACAATATCTTCTACTGAAAAACTCACGTTTTCTGATTTCACGTCCACCTATTCTCTTTCTCTCCTTCTGTTTCTCCGCATCAAGCACAAGAACGAAAAAGTTTGCGAGAGAAGCTCTCCCCAAATGTAATCATCCACGTTAAATCAATCGAATTGAGTTTCCGCTGAGAGCCCTCCCAAACTCTGATTAGTATTTCCTCAATCCCAACATATAGTACCTTAGAAGTTCCAATTCCTCTTTTCCACTTCTCCGCAGACCACTCTAACACTACCGCCGGAATTCTTCCTTGAGCCAAATCACTGGGACCTTATTACGTGAAGGCCGGAGGAAAAGGTGGACCAGCGAGAGGCTATAGTGCGTGCCTTTAGACCGACGAAACTCTGAGAGACTCGGGCAACTTCTCTTCTCCACTGGAATTCTTCGGACACCTCGCTCGGGATGCCTTTGGGGTTGTGGAATGGCCGCAAAATAGTTTTCCGTCGGCTCAGGGATAAATTGGAAACAATGTTAGGGCGCCGACGTAGCCGCTGCGACGTATTTAATACCAGATTTACCGACTACATCATCCACAAAGGGTTTAACTACTCATCACCACTTAAAGAGAGCTTTGAGTTTAAACAGCTATGGTATTGCAAAGCATATTTTCTGCTAAGGAACAAATATATTGAAATATTTTACTTAAATGATACAAAAGTGAACTAAAAGTGCTGTTTTTTAACGCTATACATTTTACAAACATAAAAATTTATACTTCATTACTCATTTTTTACAGCAAAATTTTTATGATACCACATGCAAGGAAGTAACATGTTTAAAACGTAATAGACAGACCTCCTGGTGTGTGCTGCGAGGTTTTAAAGCAATGTAACTAGAGCGTTATGTTGATCGTAGTAACTAAAATATTTCCGATATACAAACACTTTATACACTTGTAAAAGAAATATTTATATAGTATGATAGAAAGGGAAGTCTTGATAAATACACTGTAAGAAGAAAAAAGCAATTATTCACATAACATAGAGTTGAAATGTGAAGCTAACGAAAGAGTTATACCGCCGAAAAAAAAATTACCACAGTTCAAGAGGAGTAAATTCTATTTTTTTAACGTTCTCCATGGGATAAATCATATTCCATAATTAACATATTGGTCTTTAGTAAAAAGAATGAGGGATGAAGAGATTCAGTGAGCTGCAAGAAGAGGAACCTTTGGCAAGAAAAATGAAGTTAGATAGATTATCATCAAATAAAGAATGGAATTTTTACAAACAGGTAAAGAAGGATGTGAAAGAGAAGAAACAAGTAGGTGTGAAAAGATTAGCTGAAAGGAGAATTCAGTTGAGAACAATGTCAAAAAAATCTTAGGATGGTTGACCAGTGATCATGACGAGGTAGATAATGTTTGGGAGTGAAAACGCAGGTAGTGAATGTGTAACTCAGGTGGCTCACTCTTAAGCTATCGATTCTCTAGAATGAGTAAGTGAACGCAAGTAGCAATAAAACATCCGAAGCCACGAATACTACAAAAGAGGATCCTCAAGTCGGCCTCTAAATGTCACCCACCGCGCATTTAAATGGGTTACAAATGTCGCCATTCGCGTCGCTGACGGACAAATAAATCTCAGTTTCACGAGGAAATAAGATATAATCATTGGTGTCAACCGAAATTTATATGCATTGAGATTTGATCTATCAAATGCATAACTTTTCCCAACTATATCTTGCAATTGCTAAGATTATGATGAAAAATATTGGGAAAAAAGATCGAATTGTACTCGTCACCGCGCCGGGGACAATTTTTGTAAACAGAATAAAATTCGAGCGAAACGGCAAGAGAAATCAGCCTTCTGTGTGATGGAATCGGGCCTCCTAATCCGAAGCCTTCAAATGAGGGCATGGCATCAACTTCAACGAGGGTTAAAGTTCCATTCCAGCTAACAGCCTGCACCCCACACAAAAGCTACTCACCCTCCTACGAGAGGGGTCGTATCATTCCCAAAACACCTCCACTCCACTTAATCCCTACATACTCTCAATATAGGCCATTTTCCCTGAACTCTTTCCTCGTGCCCAAGGAAAGGAGGGCAGCGGTATCCGAAATATGCCACTATCTTTCAAGAGGTTATCAATAGGGTGTACGGTACATAGCTTTGAGAGGGAAGGAACAGGAGGACGAAAAACAACACTTGGTGGAAACCGAAATATGAGCACATATAGGGTATAGGAAGGATCGAGTATGAGGAAAAAACTCCATATTTTTTTAGAGGCTTGGAGCAAAAAGAAAAAAGGTACGAAGAATTTTCATTAAGTATCTTGGAATATAGGCCTTAATGTACACACATACATGAGTATGTATACCTATACTTCAAGACACTGAATCGACATTAAACATACAGGTCGAGAGAAAGAAGAAAAAGTCTACCTTCGGAACGAAGATTGTTGTCATGACAGCTGATGAAAAAAATAGCTACAACACTAGGTCCTAGGAAGATTTTATGTAAAAGATGAGATCAAAGAAAAGTTGAGGTCACCCTCACTTTCATTTCTAATTTGAGGTGGTGAGAAGCCAAGAGATAGTACTAGTGATGTTTTTTCTAAACAGAGTTAGGTACAGAAATTGATAAAATATATATACAAAAACTTGGTAGCCAAAGGGCACAAGTGACTCCGTTCTGTGCATAAATGACGAGGAAAAATCAAATGCATTGCTAAATATTTTGTTGATCTTATTTGTTTTCTATACCAAATTCCTGTACATAACTTTTTTTATAAAATAAAATCCCTTGTACCCCTTGGCTTCTCAACAACTCATATGACTGCGCTATCAACTTCTATTTCATTGCCGAAATTCTGTGAAGGCAGTGTATACCTATGGAGAGCGAGTGACACTTAAATAGGAAATGCCGAAACAAATAAAAAGGAAGAATATGCCACCTTCATAAGCAACATAATTATCCAAATATTTTCATACCGACAATTATATTTCAAAGAAAGAAATGTCATTGAAATTTATTTCATACACTAATAGATAACATTGACACATTCGCTGAAATTATTCGACATCCATTACTTAATTGTAAACCCAAACTATACAATTAATTGCTTCCTAAGCGTATCCTTTTCAAACACCGACCAGAGGTTGGAATATCCACCTTTCAAATTTCACTATCCATACTCATTTGCAATAGGTGACTCGTAGCACATTTCCCCAATATTCCGGTGACTATTATTGAATGAGAATGAAACAAGAAGATTGCTTCTGATCAAAGGAAGTATAAAAATTTCTTCAGTTTGGAAATCTATGACTATGGTTTGAAAATATAATTGATTAAAGCGAATAAGTCTTTAATTTTCCTTATTACAACTGCTATTATATCAACTAATATCGCAATCAATTGAAGTCTACTAGATAATTACTTGATTAGCTGTATTAACCCCGTTCTGAATATCACAGCACAAACAGTAAAGGGTAAAGATGGAAGCATTTTTACATGGATTTTTATCGGATGTCATTTTATGATCAGTACATAATATAAAGCGATGATGATTGCCACTTTTTTTGTTCAACTATTATTTTGTCGTATTTAAAGCAACCAATGATACTCTTTGCAAAATAGAGCGAAAACAAAATGACAGGAAGGCATTACTCTATAAATTTCGTAATTACTATAAAATGACGTTATACTTTGCGATTACATACACAGATTTTGAGATTATATAGATGGTATTCTTTAAACAGGTATTTAACTAAACAGTTGGTAATTAATGTTCTATAGGTATTCTATTGTTAATAAATAGAACTAAATTGAAATTATGTAATGCATAATATCAATCAAACATTTACGAGCCGTCTTATTGCCTCTTTAACGTTTTCATAAAATCAGTTTTAATGGTCTAATAACAATAATCAAGAATCAATCTGCAGTTGCCATCAATAATTCACTTTGATAGGGATTTTGCGCCAAATTGCGAGTTTTTGATTGTATTAAATGATCGATAATTTTTTATAACCGCTGCCATTAAAGTGAGTAATATCGCAATAAGGGGGATATAATCAGTTCATAAGAGGAAACAAGTATTGGCGAAGCCAAAGGCATTTAAAAAAATTAGGCTCGCCAATAAGCTTCCACATTCGAAGTGATAAATGGATCAATTGACTCCATGGGTACGAGTGGATATTAAAGCAATTAATTGCAAGCCACTGAAAGGAGCAATGGAAATCAGCAGGAAGCATAAAATTATAAAATAACAACTTTAGCTATATATATTCAGGTATAAATAAAACAGCAACATTCAACAATATACATAAAAATTCATCTGCACTTACATATATTGTCGCCTTCAATACAGATTTTGCTGTTGAATCAACGTCGTAGCATCATGCCGGATCACATTTTTTCAATAATAGGACATTACAAACTATTATGATTAATTATTTCTACACGTAATAGCTCAGAATGTTTTACGGAAGGAAATGTATCCCTGTATGTAATACATCGCCATAAAAAAACAATATAAGGCATCTTAAGAGATATATAATTATTTTCTTAGCTCGAATCATCCATGATAAATCGTGGAGGTTTAATATTCGCACTAATCATAGCTTTAGAGTCTTGGTATTTATGAATGTTTACAATAAATGCATTTATCCAGCCTCTCGAAATTTGGCAACTATATTCTACTGAAAGCCCTACTTTCTTCACTCTACATGTAGTCTCGAGGTAAATTTTCTATTGATAATTCCCGGTACACATCAAAGCACAACAACAAGACCCACATTCTCCTTTCCACTTTTGAAAACATGATCTCATACATACCTTTCGGCTTATAAGGCAGGAAAGTGCTTGAAAATGCTGCATTCGAAAGGCCTATTAGCATCTTTCCCACCCGAATGAGATTAATCTAGCGGAGGACGGTAATCGCATTGAAGAAGTGTTGTGGTGGTGGAACACTGTCTGTGGTACGTCAAGGATGAGAACCAAGCTGCAGAAGACGGCGTAAGTGGTACAGAAATGTCATAAGTGGTATGAAATAAAAAAAAGATTGTAAATCCACTCCCAGCCTCGGGTAAAGGCTTTTATTGAATCGGTTCCTTTCTTTATTCCTATCAAACACTCATTGTGAGTGAATTATTTTTTAATTACTTTTAAGTTGAAATCAAACTTCATGTCTTTTGTGGGAAAATAATATATTCAAACCATTAATTGATTGAGAAAATTAAATATTAGTCCTCATGTTTATCATGTCCTTTGCATTGACAGACCTTAACGCGATGTTTTTTCCAATACTCGTATTCATCTCTTGTTCTATATTCGCAACTCGGTGAAAAAATGCAATGAATCCCCATAAGTACCTTTGTACCCCACTCTTTGTCAAGTAATTGACCATCAATAATACTTCAAACTATATGTAAAACAACATATTGAATGAAGTTACTTGCCGATACTGAAATGTAGTCCCTCGACGATATGTAGTTGGAGTCTGGTTCAGTTATATTTTGAAGTATTTAGTTCGGAACTTTGTTAATCGCACCAATAATGAAATCACCTCCGATAAATCATTTGGCTGAGCTGGTAACTGGTACCACACCTGACTAGAATTCGGGAGATCCAGGTTCGAATCTCGTCAAAGCCAGTTGTTTTTTCATTGGGATTTTCAAACGTAATGTGAATGACCTTGCATTTGCACTTGTGCATAACTGCGCCATAGTGCCCGAAGTACACTGCAACCCAAAAATAAACGAGTACATGGATCTAATGAAAAAAATATATATTTCTAAAACCTAGTCATCCAGACTCTAGCGTTAGATTTACTAAACTTAAAAGGATAAATAATCAGAACAGGCATGTGTATCATCGCCGAACCGCTTTAAATCACAATGAAAAGAAAAATTAATAATAATTAAGAGAATAAAAAAATTTAAGGAAGAAATATAAATAAATTCCCGAAAAATCTTTAAGTTCATAGTCGAACCTCGCTGTAACGGAATTAATATTGGTTTCAAGTCTCAATGGAAACCACAATAAAAATTAAGAGATAACATTAGTTAAATGAAACATTACAATATTTCTACTGGTTTTACTTCGAAAACGAGGTGCTCCGATGCTACAACAACACTATCAAGCACCTCCTGCAATTATAGCACTGGAAATATTGCAATATTTCATTTAAATAATATTAAGAACTTCCACCAAATTGTGTCGCATATCATACAGGAAAAAATAACATGTTTTTTTGGAATCTAGTAGACAATAGATGAGATCTCAAAGCCTGAAGAGCACAGCTTATTCAAGTAGTAAGAATTAATTTCTAGATTTATCATACTCTTTCACTCGCTGCTGTGATAGGGTGAGGGTATTCCACGACGAATTTTTAGATGACGAGAAACGCGAAAACCATGGACCAGAACTCGCTACCCCAACTCTCGGGGCAGTCGCTTTCAGAAGACAGCAGACTCTTCCAGTCCCTCACTCGTCTGCTTCGTATTGACACAAGCTTTTCGAGAGTGAGCTGCACGGACCCCTCTCCCAGCGAAAACAATGGAACGCATACAATTTTCCCCATGCAATGAAGAGAAAAGGAGAGCACAAAGTGGGGAGAGAGATATCGGCTAACGTGGAATCGTGAGAAGATCGCGAGGAACGACTAGGAAGTCGGGGGGATACGGACAGTGTTTTTAGAGAGCCAGGGGTCGGAGTAGGATGAACGGAGTCGCCGCGAGGAATTTTTCCGCTGGAAAGCTCTTGCAATGAAGAACCAGAGTCATTCAAAAATGACATCCTCCGGGCCATTCGCTGTAAGGGTGCACAAAAGGACATCATCGAAAAAAAAGCACAATAGCGGGGAGACTGACTGATGTGAGTGTGTGGAAAGGGCAGACGGAGACCTAGGTGGATGATAAATTGGCGCGAGAGATGGGGAGACAACGAGTCAGGGGACGGAAATGAAGAGGTACCCCGAAGCATAGGTACTCCATTTCTCCATTCAATTGTTTTAGGAAATTATCCTTCGCTCAATGGGGTAGACATTCTTCACTATTATCTACTCATACATTATAAATTATGACGCTAAAATTTCCCGAAAAAGCATTTTATAATGTTCTCATACAAAGAGACAACATTGGACACCAAATTAATTTCTCTGTAGGCTTATATATTATACATAATTGGTAAGGAAAATTGTGTCACGAAATTTAAAGCCTAGATGGTTGATGCCAGTAGGAACCAAAATTACCAGTGACGTTTAGGTCAAAAGCATACTATTTTTAAACTACAGAAACTTTGAGCAAAGTGCTCCAATTTACCGCGAGTTTGCCCTGTTGCCGGATGCATAGCTGGAATGCTTAGCTATCTCAGGCAGACAAAGCATTTGCAGAATCTTGTTTCGAGCATTTTTTATCAAGCACGAATAGAGTTGTAAATATGCAGATGAAAATCTCTACATTAAAAAACCAGTCCAAGTAAATAAGGTAAAATAACTTGCATAACGTCTGTCTGATCATTTGACAACAAAAAAAGGAGAAGAATAAATCTGCGTCGCTTCATGTAGTTGATGGGGATGGATATTTTACCCGCAGAGAGAACGTCAAATTGTAAGATTGCAGTAGAAGAAGTCGGATAAGCTGAAGAAGAAGGAAGAGGGACGGAGTGACAACGGGAAATGTCCCATAAAATTTTAATTAGAAGCATTAACACTATTTTTTGTGGATATGGAAGATAAAGTGCAAAAAAATCTGGGCAGATGATTTTAAAACGAATACTCGGCGCGAAATAGACTCAAAGAACGAAATAGAATGAAATGAAAGATCTTACATTAGGGAATGTACCTATATGAGCGTAATAACTCAATTCTTAGCCACTTTGAGTTCACCGGAAGTTTTCATTTTTCATAAAGATGGAGAAAACTGCTACTTTTTTGTATCCTCTTTTTATAAGTCTTGTTTTATGGTCCATGGATGTTTCGTATGGGAGATATCACTGCTACAAAACACAACAGGAAAGAATAATTCCCTCTTGTGAGAGAAAAAAAAGACATGTAAATAACGATTAAAAATAGGTACTATTTTTTGATTGAATTTCACCATATGCTGGCGTCAGTAAGTGAGTCTTTGTAGTACTTCACACGTATCCCTCTATTGCTGCTCATTTGCCTCATCTATACATCGTGGCATCATCATTTCATATATATTTTTTTAAATATCTCTCATTCATGGCAAATGCGGGAAATTTGAGTTTTTAAGTAAAGCAAATGCATAGTTTGAATGTACGCCACCCGCCAAGGGTATTGAATTTTAAAATTAATAATGTCGATTTTTAAGACTATTCAGCATTCGACATAAATTACATATCAGGCATAACTACTCAGTGATCTTAGAATTCTCCCAAAATAACATTGTCTCTCAACAAAAATATTAGATCCAAAGAAGTACTATAATAATTATCTTTAAATACGCGTTTGCAATTAAACATCAGGTTATTAAACTGCTAAGACTACAGATCAACTACCAAAAACATTTTTATATCGCCATTCTAAGGATTAACGAGAACTCTGTTTTTTATATTGCTATCTGGTTTGATTCTTAACCACTCGTTTAGTTATTTGTATCCCATTTAGTTTTTCTGAATGGGTGAGGATCGAGCCCACCCTAGATTACGCTAAGGCTTATCAGAGCAAAATTAAAGAGCAGTGGAGGACATCCCACAGTGCAAGGACTTTTGATTGCATGAAAGCTTCACAATGGACTCGAACACGGTATTCTTATTTTCGCAACGAAGTGCTCTACCAATTAGGCCTCCTCGCGCCCATAAAATGACAGATACTAATGAGATAATGTCATTTCCATTAATTATGGCATTGATTCAATTAAAATACATAGCACTAATAAATTATAATACATCCTAGTTAATAATTATTAGAGATACGTGAAAATCGCGCTTTCATTTTTATTTTATCGCACTTTCAATTACAGTTTATCGCATTTTGTAAAGTCTCTTTTTTATTTTCATAATGAGTTAGATGACGATGAAATGTAGTGAAACACAGTTATATGGCAAAATACAGAATATTTTTAATAATTATGCTGTAGAACAATGATAAATTAAGGAATAAGACATAGTGGCGGAGGTGTAGCTTGCCCGCGCCCACTTGTAGTTCGCGGCCACGTAGAGTCAGCCAGCCAACTAGCAGCTGGCCAGTCCCTCACATGCTTTAAAGTGGTGAATGTCGGCGGAGCATTTTAACTGCTCTCGGCACAAAATGTACGAATTTTGCCGTCGGAAAGGCAAATTTGCGAAAAAATATAATAAAAGTCCAGTCATCGCATCTATGTCGTATTTGCGATTTTCACGCACCTCTAGTAATTATGAATACTAAATAAAAAATAATATTGTACTTATTATTGCATTGAATTTCTGGTAAACTGAATACGTAAACTATTTTCCGAATATGTTGAATTTTCGAAAAACAACGACTTCCTTTCCAAGTGCAGAAACGTACGTGGCTAACATAGAGACACAATCTAATTCCGCAGGCCCGCTCGAGTAGATGCCGCGTAATGGACGCCACTTAACATCGACAAGTGTCTACACGTGTGAATTCTCACGTGATTGAACTATTTCCATTGACGAGGTCTCAGCTGCTAGACCGCCGCTGCGCTCAAAGAGAATTGCGGTTCCGCAGGGGAACCACTCCGACCCCACCGGATTACTTCGTCAAACGCCGAGAGGCAAAACGAGATCGCTGCGGGCTCCAAGCTGAGCGAACGTATTGCATTCATCTCCCACCTCTTTCTCTCTCAAGCCTGAATCGCATGAATACCTACTTTTTCATGCCCCTCTTGCCTTTCAGACTCCAAGAAGATGACGGCTATAAGCGATAATTATTTATATCTCTGAACAAATAAACCGGTTAAGGCAGCTAAGTAAACATAAGCTGAGTTCAACGCAGAATCCCCAACTTCAGTACCATTATGGCATATTAAAAAATGTTGAAAATGAAGTCAATCCCTTACCGGAGATATTTCATCAAAATCAGTATACTTCTACTTCTCCTTGAGCATTCAATTTGAAGCAACTAAACTTTTCTATAGAAATAAGCTGCGTAGAAACAAGCAACCACGTAACACAAACAGTAACTTAGCTTTCACAATCTTGGTCAGGTGTAGAAACCGAGAATGTTCTTGTTTATATTTAGAATAAGATTTAAATAGGACTATTCTAAGGCGTGGCGAAAAGTCTTAATGAAAGCGTAAAATCTTAAACTAAAGAAGCCCTTGATTGCTGAAGACACACATAGAAAAAATAGCTTTTTGATAATTGAAAGTGGTAGAATGGAGCTGAAAAATGATGTAAAAAACTACAGGAATCGTTTCCGCTTTCGTAATGATTCTAAATCAGCCTCTACCTTGACTCAACATATGCTGACATTTAAATGTAAACCTAAATAACTCCGGTGCTTTAGAACAAACAAGGAACGATTTTCGAGCAATTTTCTGCAGAGTTTTAATGCAGGCGAAAATAATTCTCCTGATTTCCTTTTTTTCTAATTTTCTGTTTGTAAGTACGTTTCATTACAAATTTGAAGTAATGACAGGTTAATTAAAAATGCATAATACGAATGCTGACACAGGAAAATATTTACACGGGTTGCCGTTCAATATTTATCCTCATAATTAAAAGGGCTATTCAAGCGTCGAATAAAAATTGAATTGAAGCAAGTAATTTGTTATTTGGAAGTTATAATCAACCAGTATGAGGAAAGTTTGCCGCGCAGAGATAATCTTTTATATCCTCAATTTTACATTATTTTGGACGTAAATATGTTTAACCCCTTCATAAAAAACTCAATATTCACAGATTTGTTTAAAATATTTCTAAAGGAACTACTTCTACCCACCAATCAGACCCTTTGACGACGAAGGGAATTTTAATGTGATTTAGACCCAGTAGGTCCTAGGGAATTCAGTGAAAAACTGTGGAAAACATTTTAATATCGTAATTAACTGAGAGCTGACCTTTCAAAATTTCTTCCACTTCCAAACTTTTTCAACTAAACAAAAGGTTAAAATAATGTTTTCAATTATGTAAACAAGTATGACGAGTCTTCATCTATCACAACACATTCAGCCGAGGAATGAAAGAGTCACGATAATGACTCATAGTTTTGAAATTAAAGCAATCAGCAGTTACATATGAAAATATTTGAATTAAGTTTTTCAAAATAAATGATAAAGACCTTCGGGGGACCGGCGTAAATGAAAGAAGCCACTTTTTCATTCGTATTAATATTCTTTAAATTCATGCCTTAGATATTCTACTCCCTCCCTTGAGTTATCCCGAAGTCAGCGCTGATCACTCCCTTCCATCGTCACCCCGCACGACACTCCTTGCTTCCTCTCTCGATTTAGCCCAACCAATCCTTTCACCCCCGCTTCACCTACGAATGATAGTCGGGGTTGAAACTCATCCAGGACGACAGCAGTAAGCATCGGCAACCACTTCGCGCGGCTCCCATTTGAACCCATGCATCGATGGAGCAGATCATAATGAAAGATGCAAGCTCTCACTCTTTCTGCGCTTTTCTTTGGCCTCGTTACAATGGACTCATCTCTTTGCGATCGCGCGTGGCGCCTGGGTTACAACACCCGCAGTTGCTCCCTTATCCGTCACTCTCTTTCATATGATCACAGTCTTGATCATAGTTTCCATTCTTCACCTCCGTAACAAAATTCATACTTGAAAAAAAACATCCTATATTTTTCTGCAACTCTTGCTGCGTTAAAAAAAGAGAGTATTAATTTCGTATCATGAATTACCTCAAGGCCACGCTCACAGCCACTTGAGTTTACTCAACTTGTAAATATGAAGTCGAAACCAAGAGAAGAACATCAGCTCGTTCACTATAACTGTTAGTGTAAACAGACTTGGTATCGTCATTATTGAAGTAATATGTACAAATCATCTTGAAATTAGTCCGGAGAAAGAAAACAAGTGATGTAAGTCCATACAAACTATCAAATTTCCTCTAAAATTGATCCCAGAATTTATACGTAGGCTGGCACGTAATTTGCCGAAGACTTCATTCGTCAGTCTTGGTTTTATTACGTCAAATCACGCTAATTGTTGTGAACGGGACAAATGGAACGATGAATATTTACTTCGGTGGGAAAAAATCACCCTTCCAATAATCGGCAGGCTGAAATATTATGATGAAACACTTACTTGCAATTTTCCACAAAAATAAAATTTTACTACGACTCGAGTTTCAATGATACTACATCATTTTCAAAAAATGATGTAGTATCATTGAAACTCGAGTCGTAGTAAAATTTTATTTTTGTGGAAAATTGCAAGTAAGTGTTTCATTATGAATCAATTCCACTCCATCTCGCTTGATTCCTCGAATTTTATATGAAATATTATGCTTTCCATTCCATTTTTTCCGGAAAACTACTCGTGAAAATTAGAATTTTAATATTTAAACTCTATGGCAATGCTGTTCCAAAAATAAGGATGATCGTTTACACCAAAAATAATATACATGCCTATAAATGAGAAAAAACTAATTACTACATTTGAGCATGCCGTAAAAATCATGATGAAACAAAGTAGTTGGTCACGGTCGTCACAGCATCTTTCGAATAATTAGCAAAAAATAGTTGTATAAAAAGTGAAATCCGGTTCAATGCATCAAATCGGGAGAACGTTCTGCTCAAAAGCGTTTAACGGGCCAAATAATGTATGATGTTATCTAGACTTGAATCTCAATTTAAATTTATTACAGAAATAACGGTATTCTTCAGAAAAATTTTAATCACAGAGTTCACAATCCGTTGATCGGTTTTTCTAAATATTTCCTCTAGAGCTTTCATTTGACATAATCTATTATGTAGCCAGGGTACTTACTGTTATAAGTGGGCAAATGATAGACGGAATACAGAAAATGTCCTAGAGTTCTTTGCACGTAATGCGTAAAGCATAAAGAGAGTTAATTTAAAGAGGAATAAGAAATAAATTTTTACCGCAAAATCTGCCATCAAATTCATACTAATTGACCCACGTTTTTCATCCTCTAAATCATCATCTCATACCCTAATCTTGGCTTTTCAAACACCTTGGAAGCAATCAGCCAGAGCGAAGTTCACTTAATTGAACATTTTTCTCATTTAAAACTTCTCTCTCGTTCTTATCGCTAATGTAAAATAAAATAAAACATAATGAAATTGCATTGATAATTTTCTGATCATATATTCAGCAAAATTCTGCTCGAGAATACGCCTGCCATAGTTCATGGTGGCCTCGGTATAAAATCTGCTTCCAAAATGTCATGTCCAGCATTATGTATAAACTTGGCACAAAA
The DNA here is from genome assembly GCF_921293095.1 of Ischnura elegans. Lineage (NCBI taxonomy): Eukaryota > Metazoa > Arthropoda > Insecta > Odonata > Coenagrionidae > Ischnura > Ischnura elegans. Next base: position 94,489,893 of record NC_060249.1, read on the forward strand.
ATATGCGGACAGAAACAACTCGAAACCACGGCACCTCATTACAGCCTTGGAAAAGACCCAAAAAGGGGTGAGATAGATGAATGAGTACGTCACCGTCCGAAATCATTATAACTCTGGACGAGGTCACTGCCCGACTCTCTCTCGCCTTTACCCCCCCCCCCCCCCCCCCCCCCCCCCGAAACCCTTCCTCTCAAGACCCCACCAAACGGAGGCTGACCCTTTTCCCGCTGCCAAACGCCCGTCCACACTGGTAATGAAGAGGGGTTGAAAGTGACAGGGAGATAATAGCATTGGTGTAAGAAATGTCGACGGATGGCTGGGGTAGGCTTGGTCTCGGGGTGGTTGGACAGGCGAAGCTCGGAAGGGTCCTTGACGGCTGCCACGGAAAAAGAATGAAAGGGGAACACCGAAAACAAAGACAGAAGAATAATCAGAGAGAGGCAAAAAGGGGGAAAGGAGGATTAGCGGATATTTTCGTCCATTAATAGTAAATGTCTACGATCAGACAGAAACCAAGTAACTAATCAAATCTCTATCCGGCCAAATCGCACAGGTCAAACACAGGACCTAATGGGCGAGAAGTTCCTTAGATTTTAGAATTTGGAACACATGCATTTACTACGACGATATTGCGGTTTTATTTTTTTAATTGAAAAAGTAATTTTCTGTACGCCTACTAAAGTAAAAATATTCATGGAAGTTGCAAATTACCCTCGAAAACAGGACAATGAGTCCTTTACATCAGGTTCAGCAACAATTGGCAGCAGGCGATAACACTCTTCCATGCCTTGGGAAGGGACAAGCTACCCATCCGGGACTCGAGCCTGCGACCTTCAGTTTTGTATGCGAGGACTTCCCGGCGCCGCCACAAACTTTTTTCGGCTAAGTTGACAAAATTGGACAGCGACAATTTTTCCTCCCCTAATTTCTATTTCAGAACAGAATTTTTTGTTTGGTTTTTAGAATGACTCTTCAAAATAAACATTTATATAAAATCTGTGCTTAGAGTTATGCACGCAGATTGATTTATGAGCAGCTGATCAACTTAATGACGAAATGAAACAATATTTAGAAGTAAATAAAAGAAAACGAATCAAACACAAATCGGTAAGGGTAAGTAATGAAAGGGGTGTAATGCAAGCAAGAGCTTACATCTCATAATGCTATAACAACTTCGACGAAGTTTTCAACGAGGGCGAATGCGATACTTTCACAGCCATCCGTCTCAATGTTATGACACTGTTTTTCACTCACCTAGTAATTCAACATTTACTGTGGATAAGAGATGGTAGAGCTCAACTTAAACTAAACCATAGGCATGTTGATGATGAAGAATAAGAGGAGCCCAGTTCCTTTTGGTGGGCCACCACATATTTCGAGGATTTTTATTCCCCATAAGTTGCATGTGTGAAACGAACTCGGGAGTTTAGTGGAAAAATCAGCTGTTAAATAATTATAATAGTTACAATGCATACACAATATATAAATCATAAATTTAACTTTGTAATTCATTCATGAGCATGGTAGATACATTTTTTTAGATGCATGGTAGATACATTATATTAAGATCCTATCTTTTATAGCTATAGAAATTATAAATATATTGACCATTTTGATAGAAAATATTTAATCGTGTCCTTTATCGTAGAAATTAAAAAATGTATAGATCAAGCTTTGATTTTGATTATCTGTTTTCGTTGAGGATTCATCTTATTTCATTACTGCGCTCTTTGAGATATCATTGCGATACATGAAGAATAAGTAAAGACTAACTATAGTCCCCTGCAAATGTCTATGCGTTCATCATTAATTCTTCATGACAGAAAGACTGACATATAACTAACTCGTACATGCGTGATGGTAAGGCTTTCAGTACCAATTATATCAAAATGCAAAGGTAAAATTTTCCATAACTACGTCTTGGAAATTTCCGTGATGTGATGACTTAATGACTCCTTTATATAATTTATAATTATTATTATATTTCCAAGATGTAAATGTGAGGCTAGTATAATATAAGAAAAAAGAATTTCTCACCGTAAAATAAACAGCGAAATTCACGGTAGTAAAATTACTATTCACGTCAATGGCGCGGCATATTTAGAAGAGATAAGGCCTCCAGGAATGCGATAGCTAGGGGAGTGAAGATGAGAAAAATAAGGATTTGAAGTATAGAAGGAAAAACGGAGTGCAGATCGCTCATAGAAAGAGAGATTGGCAGTAAAGAGGTCTTTTTACCCCTCCAAGTGGTCTAGTTCGGAGTAAAAAAAAATCACATGTGAGTAAGCAAGAACTTTTTCGGAGGTGCCATGGACGAACGGCAGCACTACCCCTTGGGATTTTCGGCAAAAGGAACACTTCAGTGAATGCAGTGGGATGGCTGCAGCCTTCGATGTTCATAAAAGGAATAGACTGCGGTTGTAAAACCAGGGAAAACTAAGCCGTTTTTATCGTGTGGATAGACATCAATGCACGTCCATCAGGTCTCTTCACTCCCCTTCCCGTTTCAACTCGTGTCAAAAAGGTAAAAAAATAGTTCGCAGATGTTTTTTTCCCCTGTCTTCGCAGAGTCCAGCGTTGGAAACTTCAAAAGCAAGTCAAAGTGAAGGCAAAGTAGGAAAGAGAATATCTGAGTCAGCATCAAGTGTAGCAGACGCAGCAGTAAACAATACTTTGGGAACAAGCGAGTAGACAATTTCAAGCAATCATTTCGCAGAACCTAAACATTTTAAAAGAAAAACTTCTTTGACAGCGTAAATACATGGCACAAAAATGTATTGCCTTCTTTTACAATAACATATGATGTGTAGTTTCTAAAGGCCGCCTGGGCTCATAAAATCTTGAGCTTTTCATGATACTTCAAAGACGCGGGACAAAACCGATTCATCATTAGCTGAGTGTAGATATTTCTGAGCTGCAATTGGATAAATTAATTACTGCTAAGCCTCAAATATAACATAAATAATATTCATAGTTCTACGTAAGTTCTAGAGTCCACTAGTTTCAACATCGAAGGCGTGATTTACAAGATAAAAAGGATAGAATTCATCTTATGAGGAACAGTAGACATTTTTTTCATCATATATAATAAAAAACGTTTAAAAAACTAACACCTGATTATTTAAGCTGCAATTTCTAGGTAATGTGTGCCATGTTAATTCGTTCTAATAAAATCAACGACCTCATCACTTAATGAGCGTTGTCAAGACGCCCAATGAAATAAATTGAGAAGCCCAAGGATATCCTCAAGAGGTTCTAAGGTATCGAATGCGACATGCGTTGAAGCAATATTTTTTTAATTGGATCAGTGAACAGAAGCTGTGTAGATAAGTAGTGATTGTCATGTAACTCGAATCGAAATCCTCTCTGCTCAACCACACATTTTAGCTATTTATGCATACAAAATTAGAGATGAAGTCATTTATAATTAATTAGAGATGACGTCATGGCAAGGAATGACACACCGTTACAATCGGCTGGTGCATATCCGTTAAATAAACTGAACACTTTATCCTAGCTTGATCGAACAGTTATTTCCCCAAACAGTTAAAGAAAATGATGCATGGTCCACAAGCAACTCACTGAGAACACCTTTTCAAAAATTGTTTACTATAAGAGATATACTATATACTCACCGACTGCCGATATGACCGTGAAATTCACTTGCGAAGGACTGCTCATACTCATCTGCAACTGTAAAAGAAGGAGAATAAAATAACACAATCGCGATGAAGAATTATAATCAAACTTTTTGGCATTAATTTTTTTTTATATTGGATAGAAATGGTGATGGAAAATTAAAGTCATCCAAAAGTCATCATTATGATCGAATTTTAAATTTAGTAACTCTCGCCCTATAGAATTCCTCAAGCACAAGCCAAAGGATTCATATTTACTAGAGCCTCGTGCTATAAATTAGAATCATATCAGAACTCAAAATTACATTTCAATTTCAAACACCTTCAACGGAACATCCACTCGACTTCTCGGTACCTAACTTGCAAATCACCTTCCAACCTTTAAGTACGCTGAGATGGAATTAAAAGTATTCCTAAAAGCTTAGAATGTGCCTATGAGAGAGAGCTTGATGAAAGATCATATGGAAATAGACTAGCAAGCAAACCTTAGGAAGAGATATCACTACAGCTCCTTTGGTATTATTTCGCGTGGCATTACTAGCTTAATACTTAAATTATAATCTTCAAATTTTCAATGGATACAGAACAAACAGTGCTCAACTTAAGGCTTTCAAAACAATTCAAAAAATAAAGATCATATTTTTTTTAAGTATAAGTTTACTTTTAAATACAGGAAGTAAAAGTTTACTTTTAAGTACAGGAAACATATTAAATAGAGCTCTTTCTTCGTGCTGAAAAAAATCTATCCCAGCATGATAACATGTTTTTTCAACTATTTCTCCACAATTTCGACCAATTTTTAATGAGAAATTCCTAGCCAGTGCTGTGATGCGATATTTAACTTGGCGACTTGTTGTCGAGTGATACTAGCAATGTCGCTCAAGGATGCGATATCGCTTGTATCACTCGCATGTTATCCTCGGGAATGAACGATATCTGTGCTGTTTGGAAGACGAGGTACGGAACTGCCGGCCATTGATGGTATGCCTATGTGTGCATACTTACCCTGCAAAGTGATCTTCCTGCTGGAATTCAATTATTCCTTCCCTCACTGTGAATCACTGTATTTTCAGACACCACTCACCTCATTCTCTCCCAATCCCTTGTTCATCTCTCTCGATTTACCAATCCTCATCTCAATCTCCCTTATCGTAACCATACAGACACCATCTCCACAAGAGCATTTTTTTCAATACCGCTCGGCAGAGGGAGTTATCAATGCAAGGCGACCGGTAACCAACCGCTTTCGATTACCGATCGCGTAATCCCTGTGCAACGTTCCCGCTATCCGAAAGACAATCTGGCACTGGCATCACGTAACTCATCCGAGGATAAACATGGGGTTGTAAAATCTTAATCTCTTCTCAAAATCAAGCTGGATTAGCATACATTTTTAGCTGCCTAAAATCGATAGGAAAAGGAAGAACCCGCAAAAGCTGCTGCGAACCAAAACTGAAAAAATCATTATAGTCGTCAATAATAAGAGCTAATATTGTTCAACAAGTGATTTTATCCCTGAATATGAAATATTATGGCAAAGCATAAGCGTGAAATACCATCAGAAAAGCATTATCGATTGAAATTCAATGAGGGACTATAATTCCAATGGAATCCACAGAGTTATAATTCAAACATATAGTATTAACAAACTAAGCAACATTCTGTACTAAACGACGTTTTAGCCTATCGATGCAATCGAGAAAATTATTGCCTGTTTAATTTATTTTTCCCGAATCAATGAGAAGAAACAAAGACAGTATTTCGTTTATAATTTCATATCAAACGTTTAAACGGAATGGAGATCTTCAAGCCTAGAATATCTATTCTCGTCCTGACTAGGAAGATTTACCATTGAGAAGGCTGATCCGAAAATAAAAGAAACTTTTGAGGCATGGCTGCAGGCCATGTAAATTAAATGGAGGAATAGGAAGATAAATGAGGAGGTACACTGAAATGTAAGAAAATAACGGGAACTTTGGAACACCATACACCTAAGAATGACCTGGCGGTTAGGCTATATCAAGTGGCGTAGTCGTTATGCGAGAAACATATTGAAGGAAAAAAGAACTAACGGAAAACTCTACCTAGAAAGAACAATGGATTCGCATTTTGGACCGATAAATAAGGACGTAAGTGCGAAAAACATCATGGATCTAATATGAAATCGGTCGTGATAGGGAGAAATGTTGGGACTCAACTACAATCGGTGTAAAAAAGATAGAACGCTAAATTTTAAGCATTTGTATGAAATTCTGCCGAAGCTCTATAGAGCCGTGTCATATATCGCTATACTCATTGTTTATTCGGCTACAACAATGAATTGAATGAGTGAAGAAGAACACGTAAAAAATATGAGAACTGCGAAACGGTTGCCTTCTTCATCTCGTTCCGGGCAAAATATTTGATTGGCACACTTAATTATATTTTTTATAGAGAGAACATCTTCGCATTACAAATAGCTTATTAAAATTAAACTTTACCCATTATTTGATTTTTAAAATGACCACAAGGTAGATTTCAATTTCCGAGGAGTGGAAAAGTACATGAATATCGAAATTACGTATGCTATACGAAAAAAAATATTCCAAACTTTTCATGTAGGTAAGTAAATTTTTATATTGTTACTATTACTTGAAATAGATCACAAAAACGAAAATGGCCATTTTCGTTGCGTACATTGCCGCGGTGCGTGGTTCTACCTTTTTTGAAGCGATAGTCGTTCGAATCAAATGCAGTATTCAAAGTCTGAACTAATTGGAATGCAACTAAAACAAATGTATCCAATCGATTCTATTTTCTCCCAATTTGGCTCGAAAAATTTGGCCTTATTTCCCGCATGACTCAAGTACTTAGTATTTCAATCTAAAAAATAAAAGATTCAACCGTAGGATTGAATGACTTAAAAAAGTTTTCGCGAATATCCACAAAATACACTCCCTTTAAGAATAGTCCCCCTCTTACGAGTATAAAAATAGTCTACGACCATTGAAAGCAGCAACACATGCTCTCAGTCAGAGAGAGATGAAAGAAAGCACACAGATGTCAAGACAACTTGTCCGCAATTATCACCTACTGAGTTCGCGTTCGAGCCACTGGCTCCCTATTTCACCGTCGTGAGGCTTCAAACCGGCGCTTTAGGGCCGATACAAGAGATTTCAAGTGTCATGAGCAGACCATGCTTGTGTTGCCGTATTCCTGTCCACAAAGGCGAGATACAGAAGTTAGGAGAGGTCGATTCATTGCCACAAGGAAAACCAGTGTTTCCCGTATATTTTCCGCGGACAGGGCAGTTATTGGGGCGTATTTAATAACGTAGAGAGAAGCGATTATGTCCAGAGGTTTTATACCTTGCTAAACCTTGCAAGTACCAAACATAAGCAAGGCTTTCTACGCACTATCTATTCTATGGTGGATCTAGAGTTTTTCCAAAGAATACATTAAATGAAATATACCCAGGATGAAAGCCGGGATAGAATATGGAACCCGATCTGCAAATAGTAAAATATTGCTATCCTGCAGTCAGTCATCCAAAGATAAATTTCATGTATCCAATTGATTCTATTTCCTCCCAATTTGGTTCGTTAAATTCGGTCGCAATATGACTCAAGCACCAAGTATCTCAAACCAAAGATTGGTTAGAATGGGTAAAGATTATGTCCATGATGATAGTTAAGCTCACTCCATACTACACCAAAAGGGTGTACTTTTTATATATTCATGATAGGAGGGTCATTTTATTTCCCAGAGCCTCTCGCACAGCAATTATTTTTTTTTCGTAATGGGCGTCTATCGTGCTGGACCGAGGTCTTGAGTCATTTCACTACACTCCGCTGAACTCTGCTTTTTCACTCCCACAACTCAGAAAGACGGAAAGTTTTCATATCACTGTGAACTTACGGAAAGCAAACGACGCATGTGAACTTCTAACATAAATAAGCTATGGCTAACTAAAAGCCAGAAATATTTTTAGGTGAATAAAATTCAACATATCTCTCCTTTTTGAAGAGGAGGTATCAATTCTGGCCTCTTTAAGTTACTCATATATAATCATTCCTGCCTCATAATTGATTCCTATTGTCTTGAAACTTTCCGGACATGTAAAGTACATTAGTCGCAATACTTACCCGTATCTCTTATTTGAAAATTTTGCAGCAGTATTTCCACAGATAACATTCATATTTGATATACCGGAAAGTTTTTATGGTAACACAAGTTTCAGCAAGTAATTCACCACTTAAGAAGACAAAATACGACCGCTGAAGAAATAATCACGAGTCCTCTTGATAAAAATTATCTATTCGCTCCTTCTGTTTGCATCAGTCTTTTTTCCATTCTTCACACTCGCAATTTTAGAATTCTTTCACTCAGTTTCCACCCTTAGAAATATCATTCTCCTTTAGCGGCATTGCTCACAAGCGCTGTAAAAAAAAATCCCTTTTCGATGGAAAAGAGAGAAAAAATTTCCCTTGCAAAGAAGAGTCGACGAATAACGGTGCTAAGGTAAAGAGCGCCCACCCGGGAGAATGGGGGACAAAAAACAAACAAATGGAACCCGTAGAGAATATATTCAAAGCAGATGTGTGCGAATCATAAACTTGGATAGCGCGCGTTCACTCGCAAGAATTTCAGCAATTGCGGCTGGAAGTTAACAATGACGCGAATACTTATTTTCCCTGGGATGAATGAAGTACATGTTACCACGCGTTCTTACGTTGCCCAAGCGACGGCATATTCAGTTATCCAAAAGCTTCCTGGTTGATAACGTGAACGGCGAGAAAATTCGTGCCCTGGCATATGCGCAAACTTTGTACAAAATGGGGAAAGGGAAACAGCACATGTTAAATCACTATTTGCGGAGGGAGGGAGATCAAACAGTTGTTTTTCGCGCACTATCCCTCAGACGTTTCAGCTTTGATGCTCTGCGGGAATGCACAACATTCAAACCCATGTTAGCTTTTTTTCTTAAATCGTATGGGAATAATTAAAAAAGGCATGTGTGACAGGCAGTTTTTCTATCACATCTTCATGAATTCATCATTTTCTTGATATAAAAGTAGATTTTATATAGCAATTCGGTAAGAAAATATACGTGTAATATTTCTAATCCCACCGCGTGGTTTAAAGTATACCGGGACTAGCCGCGGTGATAACTTTTACGGGAGTCACCCGCAATGCACAATCGTGCGAGAGATCCACAGAGAAAAAATCATTCGCCTTGACCGGGATATATGCGCACGACTTCGACTGCTTGTGGCATCATATGCCCTGCAGTCCAGCAACACCTTGCACGGTAGTGTCCGCAAATATCCACAGGGAAGAATGACGCCTCGGTAGCTTAACTGGCTAAAGCACTCGACCGGAAATCGGGGGATCCGGGTTCGTATCCCGGTCAAGGCGAATGATTTTTTCTCTGTGGATCTCTCGCACCCACCGCGTGAACGGCGGTGAAATATACAAGAATTTCCATTTAAAAAAATTCCCCTGGGCCGGGGATCGGACCAAGGATCTTTGGCTTTCCGGGCCACTACGCAGACCTCTACGCTATCCTGGTTCTTTAATTCCCGTGGGAATAATTGCAATGGGAATTTAAGAACCTGGATAGCGAAGTGGTCTACGTAGTGGCCCACAAAGCCAGAGATCCGCGATTCGATTCCCGGGCCAGGGAAATTATTTCTAGTGGAAATTCATGTATAAAAATTGCACGTTAACTAAAAATGAATTGAAACTAAATTTTTCATAACAATGAGAGAGGAGTTTCCAAAACACATGAACGGTTTTTAAGGTGCCAGCATTTCAAATCTATCTTTCGAGCATAAAATGTTCGACTCGATTTCACGTATACAACATCTCGAATTTCGTATGTGTTGAAAAATTTATAAACAGGTCCATTTTAAAGATCTGATTAGCTTAAGATTGAAGCTAATTCTCGGGAAAAAATCCTACCAGGAACCCAATATTAATGAGAAATGTTAGATAAGCATAAATAGTACGAGCCGTTCATTCTATACATTTGATCGTCTTCCACTGTGGAAGCCCTGCGGAAATTCTTAAAGATCGCTGCAAATTTCTAATTATTGAGCACCAGTGCAAATTAAATTTTTCAACCATGTTACGGGGCTGACGGGAAAAACGCAGTAAAAAGCAATACGCATTAGCTTTTCGCTTGCTAAAACAGGAAAAATTAGAACGCAAATTGTGCATTCTATTTGTAAAGATGGCTGACGGGTGCCGTCCCGGCGTTCTTCGCGGAGACGGCTGGGGGCGATAATTAGGGTAAGAGAAGAAAATGGAAAAAGAATGGAAAAAACTAAGGGGTTCGATAGTCGCACAAAGGAATATTCGCGTTGTTTACGCGAGATTGAATGAGAGATGAAAAATAGTTTCCTCCAGCATTACCAACTCTTACACTTCCTCCAGAACCATCTCATCAAGTTTACTTACCTCCTGAGTTTGCTGATATTTTTCCGGAGGAAATGTAGGAAGAGAAGGGGAGTAAAGGAAGTTCCAGAGTAAGAGATAACCACGTTGAGTAAATTGGATATCAAGACGAAATAAACCAAACAAACATTTCATGCCCATTGGCATCATAATATAAAGTCAAGGTTTGCGGAAAGATGCCGTGGAACAACATAATGAATCATAATCCAGGTATCTTATTACCCACTGATTTTTTTACAACAGATTATTACACGTGTTTCGATTGCCACACAATCATCATTAGTTAATCTCAATCTAAATAACGCGCATTCGGGAAGCACAAGACTTTTCATTTCTCTCAGTTTTATAATGCAAGTATTTCTTTTATAACGCTGCTAATGCTAAATCACACAAATAAAAGGCAGTAATGTAGTGTACAAAAAAGGAAATGTTGTCCTTATCGGATTTCTTGTGTGGGCGTTTTCCTGCAGTGGTTTTTTTTCCAATAAGGACGACAGTCAATATCCTTGGGTTTTTCCCACGTTTGCTAACATCTTTTTACACTTGGTAAATGGTAACTTTGTTTAACATATAACTTTATTTGTTCACTGAAAATGGAACTTCTGTGTTTCTTTATGTAATTTTATGAGCTACTTCATCATGTATTTAACTGCATATTGTTCATGTTTGACGAGGGCTTAGATTGAAGATGGGACTTTCTAGTCCCTATCGTAATCCCTAATAAAGACGTATTATTATTATTTCAACACGAAGAGGAATGGATTGCAAGCATTGAAATATAACTCTCCTTAATAACATTGGACACTTAAATCAGTCATCGAAGATTTTTCCCGACTCTTGCGTTTTGCGAGAGGGTTTCTCACCACTTCTCATTTATAATTAATTACCTGTCACTGGGTTTGACTTTCATATTTTCCTGGTTCAACTTGGAAAATACTCGTTCTTGTGTCAATCGACTTATTTCCATGCTTTCTTCCTCCATTATTGCCCAGCACTGGAATAATGGTTTCAAATAATTATTTTCATGATAATCCTTCAAAAAGTGAAAAAAATATATGAGTGCAATTTTGGAGCATAATGAAATGGAACTGAACTAAAAAGAGTGGAAAATCGCACAATAGCTGTTGATGGCTGGGAGGATGTTTGTAGACATCTGTATGAAGTTGAAGACTGGGAATCAGACGATCGCTTGTAGCGCTCTCTTACAACAAAGATTCAGCAAGAAGTAATATTCACACGTAATCTTGGCATTAAAATAACAGGCAGTTGCACTTTTTCCACAGTTATTTCGTACGTACGACGCATATCGGCTCACAGAGCCATTATCGGGTACATTACCACCTTGCACCTCACCTTACCCACCTACTAGTGATATAGTGGAAGTTCAACATATTGAAACAAAAGGTAGTCGCACTTTTCCACAATTATTTAATGCTTACGACGCGTTTTGGCTCACAGAGCGACCATCTGGTACAAGACCAAATGATCTGTTGATTTAGTGAATATTTCTCGGGATCGCCACAGGGTGATGAACTCCATATCTGCCGACGTTTCGATGTCACACTCGGTCATCGTCCTCAGGGCTGTGAGTGTCGAGTGAGAATATTGACTTGCATATATACATCATGATCCCGAGAACTATTCACTAAGTCCATTCGCCGGGAAAGCACGAAATCTTTCTTGATCTGTCGATTTTACCAAATCATGGGTAAGGCGATCGTTCCATCCCTATTATAATAGCCCCTGCTCTTCCTTCGTAAATCCTTTCATACTTCTTCCACCACCACGAAGAAGTCGGCAACAGACGCAATGGATTTGCACTATTTTCGCAATCAAAAAATGGATGAATACTCCCGTTGTCTCCACATGAAAGGTGTCAGAACGGAATGTTTGAGCGGGTCGTGGGGGAAGTACAAGAGTGAAAAGTGAGGAAACTGAAGAGGAAGTTGGGGAGACTTGGTTTCAAGATAGGGAGGAGGTGAGGCCATGAAGAGTTTTTTTCCTAACGAGTTACATTGAAGCAGGTGATAAAGAAGGGTCAGAAAAAGAGAGATAAAGAGAGGGGGAGAGAAAAGAGAATGAGAAGAGACGGAGCATTGTTATTAGGCCGGAGAGCAGACCATAATGGCCGCGGAAAAAAGGGAATGGAGAGTGGCGCTTCAGATTTCTTAATTATAAAATCTTGCGGGGACACTCAAAAATGAAAAACATTGGTGTTGAATGGCCACACACAACAGGAACTAGCATCTGAAGGGGAAAAGGGTCTCGAATGACACCTAGGTCTTTGTATGAAATCCCGCTCACAAAACCATTGTAATTATCAAAGAAAATTTAAAAAATATATATATGTATCCTGTTAACAGAATAACAGCGAAGTAAAAATATTAAAATCACAAGATTAAATACTTAGTACAGTAAAAAAAATATCACTACACTCAGTACCATGTAACCACCGGTTTTAGTCGGTAATTTCCACGAAAACGTGTTACGTTCATTGGAAATACACACAAATATTAAGTAAGATTTTACGCTTTCCCGACGAATTGCATTATGTTAAACTCTTCTCGGGATCTACAACGGGTGAAATACTTTCCTACTGCTGCTAGGCAGCGTCAAAGCCACCCACCCGCTGTAGAGCCGGAGAAAAGTTCATCACAAGCAAGTACTCTCAAATAAAACTAAATCGGATGCCTCTACCCAATTTTAACGAGACAAATATCTCATAATTGGTAATAATATTTCATAATTTGGTGTTTCCATAATAATTTATTCACTGGCGATTGGTTTCGATACATTTTTCATCTTCTATGTCATACTGTATTGAAACCAGTCGCGAGTGAATATATTATTGTGGAGCTAGGAATGTATTATTTTTTCCTGATAGTCATGAAGCAATTCCATCCAGCAAAACCTCCTATTAACTCCGGGTCGTTAGCAGCCTTAAGCAAAAACCTCAAAATTATTTCGCATTTTCTAACTTACAACCGAAGAGTTCAAAACCATTGCCGTGAACAAAATAAAACGCAAACAAACGCAAAAAATGCCACCAAATCAATGGCACCCATCGTCGTTTTAACAAGTGGATTTCTGGGTAAGAAAGGAGACAAGTAATGAATGAAGAAGAGTCTCCATTCGATGGAATTAAATTGGATTCGGCAATTTTAAAAAATCAGTCGTGGTCCTAACAACTATTTTGTTACGGGACAAAAAGTTTGCAGAATATGTCAGACGGAAGGAAACTTGGTAGTCAGAAGAGATTTAGTGGAGATATGACATGGATAGACAAAGGGAAGTTATGAATCTGAAACAAGTACCTGTAGAGAGGTGGAAAAGGGACGCATGATCAGGAAGTTGGAGAGAAATTTTTTTTTTTTTAACTCGGAGGACTGCCATGGTAGCGAGGCGACGGCCCTAATAAATGCGTCATTTCTAAAGGTTCCACGACAGGTGGGGGTGGAGGGAAGCAAGACGAGTAAACAGAATAGACACGCCAACGGTCGAAAAGGGTCAATATTGAGTTAAAACTTTACTGCGAAGTAGAAACAAAAGAGCGCTAGTTGGATAAGGAAGACACTAACGGATACGCTAGTAACGTTGAAGCGATAATTTATATGCAATCTATGCCTAGCGCGTAGCCTCCTCGCTTCAAGCTGCTCTGCGCCGTAGCTGAAATGAATCGCTAACTGCAGAGAGGCATCCTCTCGAAGATGGACAATTTGTCTTTTTTCTTTAAGTTGTTGCTAGACTCAAGAATCAACGTTTTCCACTAGAAGGAAACATGTCATGCTAATAACACCGAGCTGACATGTTTCCTTTTAGCAGGAAACGCTCAGTCTTTCACCTAGCAACAAGATTAAAGAAAAAAAAAGAAAAATTGTCCAACTTGGACATGATGCCTTTCTGAAGTTAGCGGTTCATATGTTCGTTGCATATTCAAGGTGCGGCCGTCTGAGTGCAAAATATCACCCCTCATTTGCTTTTTCATTCGATAATCTTACCACAACTCGCTTGACGAAAACTATCTTCTTCAGTGCTCCGTCACAAATAATTCTTTTATAGCACATAGGTTCCCGCCATAGGTTCGAAGTTATCGTAAATATGTTATGATTACTCCTAAATATTTTACTTCATCTGTCAACTTTATGGTATCACCTAAACGGCTGTTGATAAACAGCAGTAAAATTTTATATCGAATTAAGGATGAGAAATTGATGTGAAAAAGTGATGTAAAGTCCACTGAATGAAAAAGCAGTTATTCATACATCCTCAATTCACTTACTCAAAGTAAGAGTTCCAAAGTCAAAAAATGTCAATGAATATAACCGATTTATTTAAATATCTACGATTTCGATGCAAAAATTCATACTTTATAATGGCTAAAAATTTATTGTAACTAGATTCCAAGTGATATTGACGCATGTAAGAAAAAATTCGTGATAACTGTAACTAATTAAAGTTTATAATCTGCCAAAAGTTTTAAAAGGGGTTAGCGTACTCTTCTTTAAAATATTGTCTAAAATTACTTTTATTTGTAATTCCATTTAGATATACAATGGATTCAATCAAGAAGAATAACAATACATGAATATTAAGCGCCACCTCATGACAAGAAAAGTAAATATTAATATTTTATAAATGCTACGATTTCAATTTCGAATCAATATTAGCTGTGTTTAAATCAACGAAGTACCACTCAGGCATTTGCCACGAAAAGATACTTTTACAATGATGCAATATTATATTTGCCATATTTAATTTTAATCGATATGTTGTTCATTATAATTTCTTTAAGGTTTAAAAAAATACAAACGCATTTTTTCAATACTTATGGAATTGAAATTCATAAATGCATGAATTACTAATGTCAGTTTTATTTTTTTTTCTCAATACTAAGTGTAGTACTGATATTGAAGTCAGTCCATTCAATGGTCCAATAATGGAACAAATCCCGCTTTGAGAATAAAAGAGAGTTTTAAATTGCGTCCCACTCCGGAGCAAACCAGATAATGGACGTCACCTTTAATGGCGGATTTCTCTCGACTCAAACCCTCTAACTTTATTACAAGTACAAAAAAAAGAATAGATACCCATAGCAGAGACGTAGACTGCTTCAAAATCGGAGCTCAAAATAGAATTCGGTCCCTGAAGGAAAAGCCGATTGCTTTGTCAAACGACGAAGGGCACGGGAAGTGAGCTGCATGCCTTTGTTCCTTGCTTCACATGCTTCCTGCTACCTCACTCAGTCAGCCCTTCAAATATCCTTTACATTCCCAATTCACCTTGAGATTGGAATTCTCGAGGCACAATCGAGGGGATATAATGGATAATTTTTATCATTGAAGTACGTATTCTACGAGTTAAGGCAGGTTGGCACAAGGAGCGTTTTATGAGTCATTCTGGTTTACCTCCGCTACTACATTCATTTCGACTCCTCAACTCACATCAAGGAGCGCTCTCATCCATCTATAAATCTACATTTTCTGTTTTCTTCCTTCCCCTCTAACGCCTTCCTAAATTCCTTCACTCAAAAACAGTTATCAACTACCCCTATCCTTACTCTGCACTATCTCGATACAAACCGTATGCATTCCACCAATTATTATATAAAAATTCTGGTTACAGAACGGAGGAATGAGAAAAACAACAAGACAACTGAAATGTGTATTTAATTAAAATAATGTCCATTATTTTCACTCAGAATACGTAATATTCAAATGGTAAATAGTTATAATAGAATAACAAAGTGCCAGAGATCAGACTAAATTCCGCGCCACCAACAAAAATTTAACCAAAGCATTTAGACTGAGTAGAAATATTATTGATTATATAATATTCCACTAAAATATTTTAAAACATTCATCTCAGAGGAGATGATTAATAATGAAGCACCATTCCTAGCGGTGACTTCTTCATTAGACAAATTCTTTGATGAAATTCCCTTCGTAGGCCTTATGATTACACCTCCCAAAATCCAGCGGCCACACACTTTGGTTCTGACTAAAATTTGACCTTTGAGTATATATGGCTTGATATTCACGCGTCACAACTGCCGCCATGACATTCCTAACCTCATTATTAGGACGATGAATGTTTTCTATTTTAGTTAACAACCATTTCCCCATCTCTAGCCTTTATTCCTTCAAATCTTTTACTCTTCCATTGTTTTCCACGTTTGATATCTTCTCGTTGACGGGGCGGGATAATATATATGACATGCGATACTACTGGTTAGAATAGTGGACTTTACTGCATGCAAAATATGTCCTTCGCCTGATAATACAAAATTTGATAGTCATTTTTCTTACCTTATAATATAATTTTCTTACCTTATAATACGTGCAATCTTTGAAATTTACTTCTTATCAATAACTCCTTAAAACTTCAATTGCGTTACACAAAATATCATGGCATCATAATGAAAGGCAACGGCTGTCAATAAGATACAGATTGTTTTTATTTATGGTTTACGACACCAAACATGGAGTAGACAGCTATTGCAATCACAAGAGCAACTTTCATTTTCCACTTTTGCATATTTTGCCAATTTAGCTATTTTGCCAATCATGCACGTCAACAATAGGAATTCTAGGGCGTTGTGAGGATACCTTTCAGCATTTTTGCCACATTCAATACGCCAATTCTGTGATTATTGCATGTATTGAAATTAGAAATGGCCACCTACGGTAAACCTAATGCGGCGCAGCACTAGACCACCTATCCAGGCTAAACTCCAACCAACGACCTTCGGTTGGGCAGAAGAGGACCTAACTCCACCACCACCGAGGCCGGCATACTTTATAGCTACGATTCCTTGACAGCAAGCAGCATAATCACACAGTAAAACATACATTGGGAAAATGTAAGGGATAATTATGTATTACAGAAGCTTGTGTACTCGCATTACTTTCATTAAAGAGCCCTTTGAGTGAATGTAAGTGATCGAAAATGTGGATACGTTAGTCAACCAACACTGAATAACAGAGCGGCATCACCGCATTCGGGACTCAAAGCTTCCTTCCGATCAAAGCTCCCGTACATACGCGGCTTCCTTGTCATAGTGAGCTTCCTTTCGACTGTAAGATTATTCGCAAAAACACGCGATCAACTCAACCTCATCATCAATTTCAGCCCACACGGGCTGAAATAATAGTTACACGCATATTCAAGTTTTAAATTGTTCTAAACACTATCTTTTGCTAAAACGGTTTAACTCAATGTTGCTTCTGAGTATGATCAAAAATGCATAATTTTCAGCTATATTCATAAAGATTTAATTGCGTGTTCTTTTTTGCTCTAAATGGCGAAATACGTAGCTGCCACAAAAATTATGATTGAGTAGAAATCTTTCCCAAATTTAAAATGAGAAGTCTTCAAATTTAATTCCTCCAAGAAGCAGTACTGGGTTAGATAGGGTTAAGGTAGCGTGTGGAAGTGAAGAACTTAAGTGAATTTTGCGTCGGTTATATCGCACATGATAAAAAATTGAAAATGCTCATTCTGAACGCTAATTGAAACATTTGAAATTAAAATTAAATGGTGAATTAATTATTTTCACGACGCTCTGAATTTTGAAAAGGTATTGCAAAGACTATATATACAAATATTACTAAACACTCGGAATTTTATTGAATAGAGAATAGGTTGCTGCATAGGTGTACCAATGTTTATAAGCGACCGTTTATGGAAGTAAAGTTCTGATAAAACTGTCTACTTCATATAGCCAACAAATAAGTCAGCAATAACTGTAACACCAAAATAAATATACTGGATCACAAAAAAGTTAAGTTTCCAACGTCAAATATACATATAATTAAATCTTTGCCGATTTTTTGTTTTAATTCTATTTATTTTTGATATCGCTACAAGTCACAGTTATCACAGGGAAAATAATGAAACTATAAAATTTTCTGCGATTTCTTATTTTGAGCTTGAATTGAATGGACATTAAACACCATGCTTTCCAAAAAACAGCCGATTCTTTTAATTCTTCTAATCGTGGGCTATTAGGGCATTGAGCTATTCGGAGAACGCAATTTTAAAATATGCCAATACAAGGTTAAATGTTGAAATCTGCCGGCGTTTAATGCGGAATTTGATAATTTTGGCAACACCATAGGTGTCTGATTCTATTCTCAGCTTTCTTACGACATTAGTTTAAGTACTGCTTATCAAAAATTAAATCTCAAGAACATGACCTAATAGTTTAGAAAGCAGCACTAGAATACTGACTAAATAACTTTGAGTACCATTTCCCGGCGCGCCCTACGCACTAGGCTCCTATACCTATCGATGTACTGGCATGAAAATTTAGATATAAAATAGGGAAATTATGGAAATAAATTTAATATATTCCGTCATCATAATTTATCTATACTTTTACTACCCCCAGGAAAATAAAATTATTGCTTTTATGAATGTTTACAAGCGGAACGTAATGGAACAACAGACGAGGATAAATGATATTCATTCACCCACGCCTGAAGAAAAACAAAAAACATGTAACCTGTTCAATGAGTTTCAAGTATTACAGACTGACGTTGACAAAAATTGACAATCATGTAACCAATAAAAAATTACAAAACATGCGTCATATACATACATTTTGCCCTTTCTCCCCCGAAGAATCGTCCTCAGTCTCCGTGTAATTAGACAGGAACTACGTAGCCTAAAATAAACCACTATGAACACTTTCCATAATTTATGTAAACAATTTTACCAGTTGCGCAAGTGAACTATTTCATGCGTTGGATTCTACTATTGGCACCCTTGCCAAATAAAGGTTCATTTTCCTGTTCCAGTCGAATAAATAATTTGATTGCCTCTTCTTATATTGCGAGTCTCACACAGTGTTCGATTTTTAGACTTAGTTCCATCTTGATTTTTTATCATTATAGCATAAAATAAATAATACGCGTACATTTTTATATTTAAATTTTTACTTAACTACTTTCACTCTCAATCACGACATTTTTGATGCTCAAAAAACAAATACTCTTTAGCCGATGCTTCTCTATTAACTGCCTTAAAAATGGTGGACGAAGTTTTTAAAGATACATGATGTTTAATGCCAACTTTTTTATGCTTGATCATTATTATTAACAATATATTAATAAACACTATTAAAGCATGGTCTTTTGTTTAAATCAGGATAATCACGAATAGGTGCAATGACGAAACCCAAAAAAATCCATATGTTATGGATGATTCATTGGATTTCTATGTCCATTTATGCAAATTCTCTCATCAAAAGCGGCTAGCGTGAAACATTACTGAATAAAAACCTATGCAGTTTTGCTCTTTCGCTTTTCGTACCGGAGAGAGGAATCCACTCAAAACCTTAGTGAAACATAAAAATAAACTCACTTTATATAACAGACTCACCAATAAAGACCCCACTCTCACAATCATGAAGAAATGAGCACCGCAATTTATGCCACTCGACCAAAATTGTGTTTTAATAATTTATTTTAAAATATTCCTCTTTTTCCAATGAGTAATAATGACGGTAACAGCTGGCTTAGGGAAGGTTCTCCAATTTTTTAGCGCCCGGTATGTAATTTATGGCTGTCTTGAAACTGAGGCCAGTAATTGCATTCCGCCGTTGGGACGTAATTTCAATAGGCTCATAAAAAAAGATGCCTTTTGCAAAGAGCCGCGAAAGTTGCCGACTGTAATGCAGCAAACCATGCATTAGTGCATCATTAAATAGATGCATCAATAAAATGTAGACAGTGTTGAATAAATTGAAACCCAAAAATATTTCATTTTTGTATCGAAATTAGCGATAAAGAGATTTCTAATACCAAATTTTACGATATGAATATTTTATAATCAAAGTTTATAGTTCAAATTGCAGGTTTCTAAAGTACTGAGAACTATTATTAATAAAAATCAATACTTAAAATATTAATGCCAGACAAAAAACGAAAGCAACAAATGAAATAGTAAAAGAAAATAAATTTTGGAAAAGAAATGTTTTCCGCATTTAAATCATGTGAGCATAGCTTTTCTTCTCTATCTCTCTCTCTCTTTCTCTAACATAATTATTTTTTCGCCAAATTGCAACAATAACATTGTGACTGATCAAAAGCTAGCCCACATTGCTGGTCTCATGCCAACGTCTGGAGAGAACTAGACAAGCTTTGGCGATCAGATATAAATCATAAAATATGAGAAAGTGTTTTTTTGCCAATCATTTTATATTTTGTGACACAAAATACGCCATAGCTTCGAAAGATAACCGCAAATATGACCAAATTGTAAAATTCATTTTCACCAGTCAAAGGAATGTGAAAAAATTATAACCCCAATAATCAATGCCTTATTCATAAGAAGCGCGTAACTTCAATGCATTTAAAATACCGTAATGGACAAAAATACACCCGTTTCTTGAAAATTTCAAAGTAAATCATGATTTTGATAAAAAATGAATTCAAGAATTAACATACGAAATAGTAAATTATTCCCAACAATGATACACAGGCAGAATAATTTAATGAAATACACGATTTATGGGAAATTATAATTGACTGTAATATTCTGCTTTTGCCATGAATATTACTCCTTTACGTTAGCCAGTAAGAGCCATAATCACTCTAAAATTGGCCAGTAATCCCTCCCTATTGCTATAGGAATATCTTAGCTACATTGGCCAGGTGATACGGATTTACGAAATTCTCCATTAAGAGGCCAACGCGTCGCAACGGATAGATTTCAAACTAATTAAGTGGCGGAAGTGATTAGGCGGTGGCAGGGTACGGATAAAGAT
Organism: Ischnura elegans; assembly: GCF_921293095.1. NCBI lineage: Eukaryota > Metazoa > Arthropoda > Insecta > Odonata > Coenagrionidae > Ischnura > Ischnura elegans. Next base: position 94,510,737 of record NC_060249.1, read on the forward strand.
ACATCTACCCAGACTTATCATCTCCCCCATGCAAAAATGCCGGTCCCACGTCTTCGCAATCTAAAATGGATTCCCTTGACGACGGCCTCCCCTTTTCTCCTCTTTCTATTCTTTTTCCATACACCTCACTTCCCTCCCTGCACTCATGTATTTCTCCCTCCTCCACCCCCGTCATTCGCTTTATTTCTCCTAGGGAAGAGGAACTTTTCAATGCAAGGGGAAAATTGTATATTTCCCATATTTATGTAAGCCGAAGGAAATCAAAAATTAAAAAAAAACAAATCAGTGCTAGTATTTTAATTTCCTCAAAAATTAGTGTAAAAACATGGAAAAATAAAAAAAAATTGGTAGAAAAAATCAGGGTAAACTTAATACACTCCTATCAGTTTGCAGTTTTATGCAAAAAAATTGTGACGATAGATACAGCCGTATTGACTTCAATATTTCATTAAATACAGGTTCCAGATTAGATAAGCCGATTACAAGAATTGTTAGTAAACACAGGCATTTTTTTCGGCGGGCCGAATGGAATTATGTGTCGGGCGGGATGTGGCCCCCGAGCCATAGTTTAGAGACCCCTGTTTTTAGTTTGGGGATGTGGCCTCGACTTGTGAGGCCGCTTTACACGGCGCACGTATTTGCATAATGTAATATCTGTCTGAAGGTGCAGGGTAAATTGCATCGTGTAAAGCGGCGAATCGCTGGAACACCTGCGAGAATGCATGTATGCTAGATTACAAAAAGCCCCTGTTCTAATTTCGTCAAGCATTCGTGCAATTGTAAGCCAGATTGAGAACAAAATGCAGTTCTAACCTGCACAATTACGTGCCCCGCGTAAATGGCCTTTAGACTTGCAACTACATAATGAGTTGCTTCAATTAGGAGTACTGCATAGACAGGAAAATATTAACTTCCTATTTTCAATACTCAATAACGAGATTCATTCCGGCAAACTATGATTGTTTTAATTTTATCCATCACCATTAGTTGAATATAATGGTAATAAAAGTTGTCGAGAGAGCTTTATTTAATGAAAGTGACAATTATAACGCAATAATGGGCTTTAATAATACTTTAGATTTACCAATAAATGGGTGAATAAATTAAAAATTTGGGAAAACATCACTTAAATAATATCTTTAACAACATCTGAGCATCCAGATTAAGCCTATCACCTGAGAGTACAATAATAAGCAGAAAACATTCTTAACTGCATTAATATATGAAGGAAAAAGCAGTCTACATCATTTGTCTTGGAGCAACTAAAATAATCATTATGATACAAATGAAGTTCTGTAATAGTTACTTGATTCTCTAACTCGAGTAGTTTCACTGAAAATACCTTTAGAGGCAGGTATTAAGTAGATAATAAGTACACTGTAACGGTATTGAATTTATAGCATCATTAAAATGGTTTAGACACCCGAAAATCAGCGACCAAAGCAAAGTATTAATAAAAAATAAATATTTCAATGAATGATACTGTTCTTACTTTATGGTATGCCAAAAACAAATCGTATATTCTAAAATTCATTCAATTAATGATGTTTAACTAAATGGAAGCAAAATAATATTTAAAATAAGCTTTCTAGGATTATGAGTCGCTATGACGTACTTCTCATGTAGATTATAATATATTCTTGCTGAAATAACACATTGGAAGAGTCATCATAGGGTATAATTTTATTGTTCCGTATCCTAGGGAGAGTTACTGGAAGAATGACAAGAATAACCAGTGGTTGCAGACGTATAAGTAAGGCGTTATCGAGGAATGCTGATGTAGCACGCGCCTGCCATAGATTTTTTCCCACCCTGGAAAAAAGTCTCCACACACCGAGGCGTCAATGCCCTCGCACATTCTACCCTTTCTCATTCTCCTGCAGTCAAACCTTCTCCCTGTAAATGCATTTCCACGCTCCCCAGTACTTTCACAGCCGCAAGCTTCCAATGTCCCCGTCGTAGTTTTCTACCCACCTCGCCCCAGGTGTGGATAACACCATTTATTGCGACAAGAGGCATCGCATTCTGCCCCACTTTCCAAAAAAAAAAACAAACACTGGACCCCCGCGCAAGAATTTCATTCAACCGTGCTTACATTTGCGTACGTAATAACTGTTTAAAATTATTTTTCACCACGCTTGGTCGTCGCACTTATTTGATTTTTACAACGAGTTCTGTGAAAAGTGACTGGCATCAAGAGTGAACCGTTCAGAAGGATTATTATGCAGTTTACCGAAGCTATATCCCAGAGTTTCTGTACATTTAGAGCTCTCAATATATTTTTTCAAATTTACCTTTTTTATAGGGCGCGCCATGTTAGTCACTTAAAATGAAATATAATGGTATTTAAAGAATTTCACACTACAGAAACCAACGCACAAGGTTCCTGCAAACCCTGCAGTCACGACACATAAATGGAATCATATTTGAATTCATACAACTATCACAATTGATCAGATACCTGGAAACCAGCCGTAAAAACTATTAGTAAAAAAATATGTATGCATACCATTACGATGAATGATACAGTTTTTAATTTCAAGGGATGCCAAAAGCGTTCATTCTAAAATTCACAGAATGATTGATCTTCAAATAAATCGAATAAAAACAAAATTATGGAATATGATTTCTCGTAATTCACTTTCCATCATATATCCATCTTTAACACCTACCTATCTAATTGTCTAAATCCTGCCGCGTGTCATTATATGGTTCATATTGGAATATGTATTTCTTCAACTTAAATAGGAGAATGTGCGTTTACTTATCATGTCGATTTACTTTAAAGAGGTACTTTGAATTACAGAGAATAACGACATATATGAATTTAAGAATTATATGATACTCCAGAAATCGTAACAAAAATAAAAATCCATCACATAATGAAATATTATTGAGTAAGGAGATTCATAGATGGGAAAAGATTAAACGAAAATCTATTTACCATGGTCTCTATTACAACAACGTAGGCTGTAGACTGATGGTCTTCGCAAGGAATTTTCCACGGTATTTCTCCATGCAAGTAATAAGGAATATTCAACCGTTTGAGAGGAAGAGAGCCTTTTTTCGATGTCGGGTGAAAGGGAATCTTATTTAAGCTCCCCACGGGAGAGAATTCAAAGACAAAACGTGAAAATAGCTGGGAGGCAAGTAGTCGGTAGGATGGGCTAGATGAACCTTGATAGAAGGGGGTTTGTTAGTGAACATAAAGGAAAAATAGAGAAATCACGACATGACTGGCTTTTTAGGGGTGTTGTACAGAATAGGGGAAGCACAAGGAAGACTGCACACCAAAGGAATCTACGGCAGTTGAGCTGAAAGTGGCTGTAGAGGTATGCAGACCCACAAAGCATCTCAATACTCCAAAATGTGAGGAGAGTATCCCATTCTTATGGACATAGCCCGGAGCTAAACCTCATCTTTCACACGAAAACTCTCGTACCCAGAGATTGCAAAAGATAAAAAAAACTTTGTCCAAAATACTAGTATAATAGCTAGATCGTAGCTACACACCCCAGAAATCTGGCCTACATTCCTTAGCTTAATGAGACAGACCCCATGAAAACAAGTTTTTTATGCTCAATTGTTATTAGATAATTGACTTATCTGAAAAGAATGACGTTGGTTAAATAATAAAAATATTAATAATAGGTTTAAAGGAAAAAAATCAGAAAAATTAATATGCCTTTATATTTCCATAAGTACATAAAATAGATGGAAGAAGAAGAAACTTATCATCGAATAAATTGACTACACGACAGTAGGAACTTAATGAGAAGCAGATGGACCAGGTAACAACATGGCTCAGAATTTAAATACTCTCATTCTCAGGATATCGTATTTAGGCCCGATCAGACACGTAAGTTACAAATACATAGAATAAGGGAACAAATGAGTCGGCCTGAATTTGCATAAGTGGTAAGAAATGGATAGTGAAGCAAAATGGGTGTCAATAAATGTGTTCGTGACCAAGTTTTAGTTACTCAGATTTCCTGTTATGGCAATACTGTTCCTTCTCCTTCCATTTTAGATGTGATATACATCGTTATATAATCCAATCCTCATGCAATAAATCATAAGCGTTTCCCAGGATACAACTCATGGTATTATTTCCGTAAAAATATCTTCCGATTCGAAAAATATGAGTGAATTCTTGGATCTCCGGCGTCAATTATGAAACTGGCCAATGTTACTTCTTTGATCTCTTAATATTTCCCTCTAGAGAAATGATTCAAAGCTACCCAAAATACCGAGCAACAGGTGATGCAAATTAAAGGTAATGTTTTTCAATTTTCGAATCGTTGAAAGCGGAGCACAAAGTTTTATGAATTGCCTCAAGCTGTCAAATGGAAAAACTAATTATTTCAGTATTGCTATGGCTTGATATGCGTTCATGGCTATTATTTTCAATTACCCATACAAAAAAGGTTTACTCGATAACATTCATCCTTAAATAATTGATAAACTCATCTATAAAATGGACACAATTTGGAAATTATGCTCGCAAAAGATTCATGGCAAATTCAATAATTCAGGTTAATCGTGAATTCAGAGCTTGCCACTTGAAACTAACTTTGTCCTCCACAGTTAATTATTTTCTCGTTTTTATCCTTATTCCATGCATATTTTCGCATTCATTTTTACATTTCTTAAACCTATGGCATGTGATTATGTAATTTTAGCATGAACTATGAATATTTCAGCGTTGAAAATGACACTCTTTTAACACTCGGTAAGACTGCTGAGTCTCCTATGTATCAATAAATTATTATATGTTGTCAAACTAGAGCATTCAACGTATCACATGAGCATTGCTCAAACCTATATACCGCATTTTTGGTATGGTGACGATGTCTCTAGATGCTAGAGCGATGACTGTCCTCGAGTGAAAAGGTTATTCGTATCAATATCGATATTAATTAAGGAAATATTTTTTTCTCCGAAAAAATAACACTAAATATATTTTCTAATTCAGGAAGGGTTTGACAAATCTGACTAAACGAGAAAAAAATATGATATTCTCGATTACACAAATCAAAAGTATTACTTTCTGTGACACCATATTATTCGAATATTATAGGCTTTCATATCTATACTAGCTTATTGTTGACGCAAAAGTCATGCATTTACATAAATTCTCAAGCATAGCAGAATTATTCACGTAGCTGTCATGAAAATCAACCACGGAAATATTTTCATTATTTGAATTTCCCTCTAAGCAATCTACTTTGCACTCGAAAACCTTCCTTGAAATTTGAATTTGGTTCTTGGTCTTTCTTGAGCCTTCCATTGAATAATTCATAAGGGCAATGCCACTCCGCTGGGATTAAGAGAAGATGTGTACACACCTGGTTGGCTGGAGGATGGGTGAGGACAAACTACCAGAGGGTAAAGTGGGGAAGATTAAGGGTTGGGGCAAAAGAGGAATTAGATGGATAAGGTGGTTAAGCGAATGCAGTAGGGGTGAAACAAGAATGCGGACTGGAAGTGTGGATTAGAGAAAAGGGTGACAACCACTTGCCCTCTCACCCGTCGTAAAGATCCCAAGAAACAAGACAGTGTACTTAGCAAGAGGTTCCCCTAAACCATCCTTCCCTTCCATCATTAACCTCTCTAGCCCCAGGTTTTAAGCAATCCTTTTCACAAAACAAACTCCTTTTGAACCCTGTCGCCGGCCTCGGCGGCATCGGGGTAAAGTCATAGCCTGCTAAACTGAAGGTCGTGATCTCGAGTCTCTCTTGTGTAGGTTGACCCTATCCAGGATATGGCTGTGTGTGTTATTGCCATTGCTATACTTTATTTCCCCCGTTAAAGGCCTTAAAGGAGCTGCTTTCGGGGCTGTGAACATAATAAAATAAAATAAATGAAAAGTAACATAAAATCTTCAATAAGAAAGTAGAAGCGTCTCATTTCAAATTTTCTGATAAACTTTTTAATTAATTGAAATTAGCCCTGGCATTTAGATTACTTTGTACCTTGGTACATATACGGTGTTCCAAATATAATCTATATAGATAATTAAGCATAAGTATATTTAATATTTATGTTATCTTGTTTTTTAACGCGTTACAGATTGGTACTGAAAGACCGAATGGTTGCCTATAATGAAAGAGTCTCAGCATTAACCACTTAAAAGCTTGCCATTGACTGCCACAATGTGCATATGATATACAAGATGCAGGGCAGTTCCTTGTATCTTGTACATAATGTTATATTTACTTCGAAGGTAGAAGCTTCTCACTTCAACAATTTCGTAAAAATTTATCTTCCGCTAATATTTTAAAGTAATATTTTAGTGACTAGTATAATTTTTTCAAATTTAATAATTATTTTACAATTTTATTTCACCGCGGCGATTTTACCGTATTTTTAAGCCTGCATAGGCTCGAGGGAGAAAAATTTTGTAACCTCAAGAGCCTTATATACCGACCTCCTGGTGATTACGCAAAGTTAATGATGCTTAATTACCGAATGGGTTAATTTGGACGGTTGTAATATTTCAATATAAACATATTCCCAATATTTCGGTTCCGAACATACGTATACATTCACATTTCATCAAAAAGAGCATTAACTAGTATCCTTAATAATTTATCCTAAATGTATGTATGAGCGAGTCCAAAAACTTTTATCGAGATACTTTAGCTACCTTCACATTTCATATCGTAATATAAAGATCGTCTTTAATTGATAGAGGTAATAAATACTCATCTCATGTGATATACCCATCACAGCCAAGAAATGTGTTCAGCGCCCATTTATGTTGTTGCCCTTAAATCAAATTGGTGATTCAAAGGAAAAAGAAAACATTATTCTACAGAAGAAGGACGCTACTTGAATAAATGGAAGTTACTTGGATGTGCCATCACGGAGGATTGAGTGAAATCCAGCTGAAGAGTTCATTATTTCCGCTCAGGGGCCGAGAAAAGCGCTTAACGCCACTTGCATCGTCATCTTACCACAATGTTTTGCTGATTTCATCCTCCAGTGAAAGGCGCTAATGTGATGATGAACTGGGACCAAAACTAAAGCGTCGCTCGAGAATAAGAGAGCTTCGCCTTCATAAAATTATCTTCTCCAGAGAGTAACTTCGAATGACTCCTTTGAAAAGAGGCTTAAACTTTGAACAACTTCGAATCTGCAGCATCATCGACTCTTTTCATGATAGCTCCACATTATAGGCCGGCTGCGGTGAGTAAGGAACTGCCTTCGCCTCGTGGCAATCAATGGCAAGTTTTCATGTGTTTAATGCCGAGACTCTTTTCTTTATGGGCAAAAGTTCTGTCGTCCAGTACCCACCTGTAGCACGTTCAACAACAAGATAACATTTAACTATCAATATTAATCTACATTTGCAACACCGTATAAATACCAGGATAATAAGGAATATAAATTTCAGGGCTAATTGTAAGGAATTAAAATGGCTACGTAAAAAGTATTGTTTCAGAATCATCATAAGTCTCTAAATATTTATCAATGATGCAATGCTATGGGGTTTATTTCAAAACCATCGGAGGCAAGTTTTTCATTTTTGTGCTTGAGAATTCTGCAGAGGAAAATGTTCACTGTATAACGCAGTATAGGGAAATAGATTAATTTTACCTCACTTCCACGCTACAATTCACTTAAGCTAAAATCGTTTATTCCCTTCATAACTTATGTGTCAAATTATCTACCCTAACTCACGGTAAATAAATTATTCTTTCACAAAAAATGTAACGATAAAAATCAGAAATTTATATGAATAAAGCCCTCTCCTAGAATAGAAGTTAGATATTTCAGAAGTCTCTTTCACTATCCGAGACTATCAGAATGTGCTTTCCCGTTGATGGAATACAATTCATTGATTAGAGGTTTTGAGCCCAGTCTCGATTGATAATGTTTTCTATTTGCACTGAAAATAACATGTCTCTTCTATTTCAACAATTAAATTAATCATTAGCATGGTAAGAAATAGTAATAAAACATACAAATAGTTTCTTCTACAAGAGACATAGTTTGAAAAGCTGAGAAATAATAAATTTACATGGCTAAACTTTACCCATGAATCTGTAAATAACATCATTAATGCAAATTTCATCAGACTTTGGCAGAAATGAATGGTAATTTACTATGAATGCAATTTCAGCAAAGAGGTATGAAACAGATGCCTGCAGACAGCCGTACAATGCCGCAGGTCAGGTCAAAATGACTCTTGAACGGTAATTAATGAAGGCCCTCCGATTTAATAAGTTTCGTCAAAAAGATTTAAGTGAGAAAGGCCACATAGCCAATAAATATATTCAAAACAAACACTATCCCAGTAGTAAGCTAACAACGCAACGGAAATGTGACCCCTTATGGAAAATAGTCTAGAACCACAAACTGGTTGAATACGATGCACTAATTGTAAGAAATGATGAGTGTAAGAGGGCAATACATTAAGTTTTCCTACAACAAAAAATCATAAGCGACACATCACTAAATAAAAATGAATGAGGAAATGTATCGTAAGCCCATGTGTAAGCTCAGAGGAAATATACAAAGAGCGCTGGCTACACAGTAGCAGCTGGTTGCGACCAAAGTGTAAAATGCAATGTGGTTCTTTTACGAGAGATCGAAATATAGTCTCCATAGTAATAAGTAATTGACCTCGTACATTGCTGATGTGAACGGCGAAATTTAATTTTACCCCAAGTAAAATTTGCAACAAAAATATTTTTAAAGCTGGGATTCGAAACCGGATCTCCCAATTTCCTGTCATGTATGCTAACTAGTCGTACCACCATCGCAACTAATTTCCTCACGCTTGCATAGGCTTATTAAGACACTATAGGAGAGTAAAAAACCATAATATCGTCTCAATTCAGCGAGGAACTTTTTCAAAACACAGCATATTTTTCGCGCAGTCATTCGAAAGAGTGCAAGGGCGCATGGCAATACACCAAGGGCGAAATTCGCCATGATAATATATTTCACCCTTGGTGTAATTTGTACTCAAGTGCGTGCCTGCGCATGAAATCCTTGTTTCGTGCAGAATTTTGAACTTTAATTCTAAATTCGAAATTTGATTGTAATTCAAAATTGAATATTTTAATTGAAAGCTGAATCACAAATTCAAAGCAAAAAATCGAAGAGAATTTGTTTTAAAATAAAAAAATCACATTGGAGGAAAAAAATTAACTATCCTAATTTTAAGCATTGTAAAGAATCACCCAATGAGATTCTTCGCCGGCCGAGTGGGGTCGGGGAAGAGGTGGGGGATCATGTGATGCAATCTCATGCACAACAGCCGATTTGAGCCCTTGCCCTTGGCTGCGTTTCCTCCGAAAAAAAAGTCTCCGGACGTTTAAACATATCTACAGTAATTTACAGGGGATTTATAACCTTGAAAATTTCTTTTATTATAGTCCTCTTTGGCATTTTAATTGCCTTAATAATATTTTCCTGGATAGAAATTATTTACCGAACAAAAAAAGAAGAAAAGCGAAGACAAGATAGGAAAAAAATATCAGAGGTTTTCGTCGTCGGTCGCTCGCCAACCAGCTGTTACCCTTGTCGGATCAAGTCGGTGGGCTAGTTTCATCTCAGCCTACTCTAGCTTACAAAAAAGCTCTACTCTCCCTTTCACGATCGTAAAAACTTTTCACGACGTCCACGGGAATTTTTGGCCTTCGCGCTTTCTTCGCAAGCGTCTAGAAACATCCCCTCTCCTTCTTTTCCGAGCTCAGGAATGGGAACTCCTCAGGCAACAGGGAAAAGCTTTATAACCAGGGAGTTAGGGAGATCTAGATAACTTTATTCAAAGTGTACCTTCAAATCGGTGAGTATGCTTGAAACGTCTCTTTCCTGTTCCCATGTGTTGGTACCTTCCAATGATTCTTAATGATAATATTCACACCATCACCCTCCCTTTATTTAGCCATACAACACTTCACCAAACCCTCGTATGTTTCACGAAAAAGTATCCTTTTAGTGGCAGCCGGCCGATCTATCGGCCCGAGTGGTATGTGCGAAGAATGCCACGGGCCGATCTATCGGCCGGGTTTATTTAAATTACTTTAAAAATTAAATATTTTCCCAAGTTGTGCAGAAGAGATAACAACATAAGTGAACTTTTTAATCAATGACATAAGTATTAGAAGTTTAAAGAAAAAAATTAGCTTCAGCACATTCATATTAGAATTTTTATAAAATTTTAAGTAAAATCGTGCAAATTCATCAAAAAAGCCCTGGCATTCTTCGCGTATAACAGGTAAGAAAGGCTGGCACAAGAAGGGTTACCTCACGCTGTCTTCATTTTTTTTCTGCCATGTCTGCATTCCAGAATGGACACTTCACATTTCGTTCCGCCACAATTTTCGGAGTTCAATTTTTACCAGATACCTCCCATTCCTCCAGCCAATTTTTTTCCACGTACACCACACATGAATTCATTGATCAAGCAAATGCGACGATGCTCTTTTAGACGCTTAACTAGGAGGAATGACGAGGGTTCCCTTAGGTCACTTTTTAAGCATAGAAACAATCACAAAAGGGACACGTAACATTACCAAAGAAAAACCTTTGCATTGTCTATAGGTTTTTATTGAAAAAATACGTCATTTTCAAGGTTTCAATTTGGAAATTATGCATAGAATTGGGTTTGTAAAGAGGCAATTTTTTACTTATAAATAGTAAAAAAAATGGAAAAACGAATGCGCGACGAAATTATCAGATGCCTATTTTTCATTCCTTAAATAATATTGGAAACAGCACAAGGAGAAATAGAAAAATAATGATTCCATATAATGCGCAGAATATACGTTTAAAGTTTTCAGTATGGTACCTCATAGAACACGAGTAATCCACGATAAATTGTTGCAATTGCTCGTAGTAAAATGAGCGCATTATTTTTATTCAGCATTTTAAACTGTTTGCCGGTCGATCACCAATCAATGTCACTTCAACTGTATACCATGTCTCTGGGGTAAACTCGTACGTTTACATCATTTTTGGCGCGGAAAGTGATCGATGCAATAGAATGGGAAGATGCATCTGGGAAATCAATTTCTCCGCCCAAAAGGGCCATTGAGAACGACCACATGAAAAACTACCAATTTACGAATCGGTAAATTGTTTATTGCCACCGTAAATCCCACGAGGGTCTCAATGTAGAGTGGTTATTTAGAATGACTTGGAGTGAGGGAATGAGTGAGATCATGAAAAAAATGCCAGAAACCGAATGCACATTGATCTCTAATAATAATAAATACCATTTCATGTTTCTATCACGATCAATAACACCCAAAAATCGAAAAGCTTTTAATTAAATTATTCTCTTTCATCTACCAAACTTTCATCTACCTTTATTATAGTCCTCTTTGGCATTTTAATTGCCTTAATAATATTTTCCTGGATAGAAATTATTTGCCGAACAAAAAAAGAAGAAAAGCGAAGACAAGATAGGAAAAAAATATGAGAGGTTTTCGTCGTCGGTCGCTCGCCAACCAGCTCTTGCGTTTTTTTGTAGTTTGATGGAGCGCAATCATATATTCAGGTTACAGAAAAATTGTGTCACGAAATTTTAGCCCTGCATAGATGATGCCACTATGACCCAAAATTACTGATTGGTCTAAAACGTAATGGAAACTAAAGAAACTTTGGGCCAAGCGCTCCGATTGGCCGCGAGTTTGCCTTGTTGCCGTATGCTCTGGATTTCGAATGCTTTGACTGATGGAGATCACGGTGTATCCGAGGCATCTGGAAGCAGGGAAAATCCAATCGGAGGACAAGTCGCAAAGATTGTTTAACTTAAAACTGTGCGTTTTCAGAATCTCTAGTAATTTTTGCTTCATATTGGCATCAGCTATCCAGGGTCTAGGGTTCAAATTTCGTGGCATAATTTTTCTCCACCCTGTATATTATAATTAATAATAATTAGAACTACTATGATAATCATAAAAATAGCGTTTATATAAAAATATTGGATTCACAAAAAGGTCACTTTTACACAATTATTTAGAAAGCAAAAAATTGATTCCAATGCATAGGTATTGAAAGAATATCAATCCAGGAATTTATTTAGATACTCTTCAGTAGTTACTTCGAACTTATAAAAACACAGCGTTCTGACCCAAGGCCAATAACTTCCAAGAGATCCTCATCTCTAATATGATTGAATGAACCAAACAACTTTTCGTACCGCAGAGTGATACCAAGCCTCATTTCGGAGTGAATGTCAGGAGAAATGTTGCAGTGGTAAAGTGGAGCAGGGAGTGCGTGGATACCGGACTCTACCTGGCGGTATGGGTGTTGTGATTTTTCCGGTAGAGAAATAAGTTATTCAAAGTAAGAAAAAAGAAAGAAAAGAAAGAAAAGAAAAAATATTTTCCATTGAGAAAGAAAAAATATTTTCCATCCATTTAAAATTTTTGACTCATAACATGAAATTAAATGTATTATTTTGAGTTAACTTCCAGGCTTTTTTATAAAATATTTTCATTATATTTTCATTCTAATTTATCCATAAAATACGAAGATCCAAGTATGATGGTGAGAAATTTTTCCATATTGAAATAAACACTTTTTTAGGATTATAAAATTAAGTCTCGACCAAGGTTTAGATGTTGATACATCATTTTACTCTCATATCGTTACTCTCATCCCCATTTCATTCACTTTCTTCATTTGGTTGTTCCATCTCATTCTCCTCATCTCTCTCCTTGATTTCCCCAACTGCAGTTAAAAATAGTATAAATTGAATGCACTGCACAACAATTTGAACCCTTGTGAACATTGAAGATGATGAATAACATAGAAAACTATATACCACATATTTTATTCGAAGTCTCCTTTTTCCGTTCTTGTCATCTACTTCACATTTCTCCCGTGACGACTGTCTTCATCAGGCCATTATATCTCAAGAAGTGGCTTATAAGGCTGTTCCGTTTTCTTGTTAAGGTTTTCACGAGGCTTCTCTTCCCTTCCCTTACTCTTCTTAAGACTTCCTCATTATTAACCCGGTCGGTCTATTTGACCCTATGAGAGGTGTCAGCTCAAACAATTCAGCTCATTATTTAATTTCTACTTTAAAACGCAATGTTTGCTATTCTGTATACCACGTATCCACCTCTCACCTATCACCTCTACGTTGATTTCTCTCAACCTTCCCACAAACTCTACCTCTCCCTGTCTCGAAGGCGAAGGTAAACATCTTTTGAAGTTTGTAGTAACTATTTCATGAAGTAAATCGATTCAGATAGTTTAATATTGCTGATCGTTCACATCATTCAAAGAACACGAGAAGGAAGATAAAAATTCCTTCTTACTTCATTTGGAGGTTAAATGAAGTTATCTAAGAAGAGATATTCCTAATGCTGAGAAAATATAGGCACCTACTGGTGAAAATGAGTCGAGGAAATATCGCCATCAGAGAAGATATCTTGGCATAAAGAATATGAATTGTTTTTTGAAAGCCGGAGGTCGGGGAGATAAATTACTTCTCCGCGAGAACTTTTTCCTCTGCTCTCACTGTGAGGAAGCAAAATCATCTCAAAATGGCATTCTCCGGGCTATTTGCTGTAGCATACCATACACAAAAGGCTGCGATCTCAAAAAAAAGAAGCATGTTGACAGAGAGATTGGTGTGTGCATTGGGCACGCGGAGGCGCGGGAGGAAGATTGATTGATACAAGAGAAAAAGAGACAGTGATACATCCGAAATGAATGAAGAGGTATCTGAGAATGAAGAAATGATGATTTCCGGCATCATTGAAAAAATTAATCTAACAGCTTTCATTAATCCTATTTATCTCCTATTTCCGCATTTCATTCGACAGCAATACAGTAGTTTTCTCGATATTATTCAAAATCATTTATTTTCTAACGCTATAAACTGAAAAGACCCTCTATAGGAATGGGTGAGTGAAATTTCACTTGAAAATAAACTGCGCATTTCCATATGCCTTACTAACTGGTGTTGCACGGTAGAAGGCTCAGATTATGGAGGAAATTAACTTAACACATGCATGTAGAATAGTCTTTCGGCTCGTATGCATTATGCTAAACTGGTATCAGTCCTTCTCTACAGGAGAACACCATTCACCTATTGACCTAAACTCACTGTTTCTATGGCAACATTTTAATTCCACCACACTTGTTTTGATGGCATAAAGTAAACGTAAGGAGAAAAATAAAGGAATTTCAATCAAACCCGAAGATTATGGTCAATACTTTTTTATTTTAATTTTAAAGCTCGCTATTTCTATTTACTCGAGAGCAACGGCAGCATAACAAACACGACATTATGTCAGGCGACAAAATTCAGAGAGATGCATATTTTATTTCTAGGATATACGGTTAACTAAAGGTGGATTAAACGCATTAAACCAAATTAGGAAAAGTACAAAACGTAAACAGTCATATCACCACTGTTTGACTACCTCCTTAATCTCCTGATAGCAAGAAAGATCGCTACCATGAAAAAAACTGCTTTCCAAAATCAATATAACAGGGCAACATCCGTTTTCTGAGTCCTGAACAAACTCACTTTCGTATCTCATTCCCTTTCAAGGATGTTTATCGAGCTGATGAAAACAAACGATACGCCTATCACAAGACAATGAAATCGTAAAAAGATTACGATATATGCCGATTAAACGATATTTAACCAAAATAAATACATAAAACTCCGGCGCACCATCAGAATGAATCAGGCGGATGTTATCCAGGAATGCTTAGTTATTAAAGTTACAGAGAAGTGGTTGGAGAAGGCATCAATACATTAATATGGAAGTAATATTTGAGCTAAAGCGCCATGATCTGAATTAGCAATGCCACTCTACAACACCACACACTATATGAATATAAAATAATGCTATTACAAACAAGTTGCATGGCGATGGTGTCGTAGTGAAGTCAATCGGGAATAATTGCCAATATGCATTTTCCCTGTAAAAATTACAACTTTTCAAGACCTTACAGACCGTAGTACACTTAGTCACCATCACCATAATCATGAAGATCTTATCTGAAATTTTTCTTCTGGGGATACAAGAGAGAGAAAAACTTATTTTCAATGAAAGTATGATACAATTAAAAAAGCAATGACCTTTGTTAATTATTCCGCAAAATTGCTTTTTATCAAAATAAAGAGCTTATGGCGTAAGATTAAAATAACCTATAATTTTTTTTCTATAGAAGTAGGAAGCCCAGTATGAGGTGACAAGGGAAGGAAGAGTGGAGAGAAACGCGGTATCAATATTAACCTGCTCTTAAAGAAAGGCACCAAGGGGACTTAGGCTTAACGTCCCATCCGGCAGACGGAGTGCTATACCTACTTAAATAACCCTCCAAAAACCAATGAAGCAGGGATTGAATAGTTTCTGTAAAATCTATATCACAGCCGGGATATGAACCCAGGCCCACGAGATGGGAGGCCAACGCTCCAGCCAATGAATAAACCCAAATCCCTACTTTGGATTCGATCAGGTTTTTTTAAGGTTATATTTTGCTGAGTAAGTACCAGGTTGCTGAAGGAAAATGTTTGGGCTTCAAAAATCGGCAACATGTACGCTTAACCAAAACTGTGACCTTCCTTGTAATGACGTGGGTTAAGGAAAGGGAGGGATAAGAGGAAATCCAAAAGTGAGTTCTGTTGAAATATTATGTACCGAGGCATTCTATTGGTGACCAATCCTCCCAAAACCAATATTCCAGGTGCAACCAAGCAAGAGGAGTACGAGAGTGTTTCGCCATGAGATGCGAGTGGTCGAAGAGCAAATCTCTGAAACACTTCTAGTCAACGTATTCTGTAAAATGTATAGCCGTGATAAAATAACATAAAGCTTGAAATGTCAGTGCTATGAGTGCCTCAAAAAAAGGCTGGCTCTCCTGTGTGTTTCACCAGTAGGTCACCAGGACCTGAGGCGCACGTGGGGCGCTGTAAGGGCAGTGCGTTACATACAGGCATGGGCGTCCTGTTAGGTTAATATAGATAACTCCATTGGAAGTTAAGGTTAATTTCAAAAGTCATTGGATTAAATCACAACAGTCAGAAAATTTATCGGCTACTATCCAGATGCATATTCAGATTACCTTAACGTCACGAGTATGGAAGGAAACAAAAAGGAGAGAGAGGAAACAAATGTATAAAACAGGAAAATGTTATGTCACATGTGACTGAACGCTCTCCATCTATGGGTCAACTATTCGTTTTCTTGCCTTTTCTCCTCTTACGCCATGTTCCACTTATTATTCCCAAAGGAGCCTTCTCTCTCACCTAGATTCACCCAAAGGTAGCACCCTTCATTTCTGACTCTCATCCCATTTCATTTCGCATCTTAGCCCCTCACGAGATCCAATTCTATCCACCCCTATTTTATCTTTACTCCTTATCCAAGTTTTTCTCCCCCTTCCCAACCAGCGCAACCCTATTACTCGCTTTTTTTCTCCTCCTCAATCAACCCACTCATTTTTTTTCGGCCATTCCTAATTCCTCCTCCTAATTCAGTGGCTCCATCGCACTTTTTCCAGCCACTCTGTTCTGCCACCTTTTTCTTCATCTCAATTCTTAGTCATTTTTACCAGACTTCCCCCTGTCATACTACTGTATTCCCACCTTTACGTTCATCCCAATCCTGAGTCTTTCCCTTCCTCCTCGCTATCTAACAATTAGTCTATATTCCCTCCGCTATCAAAACCCCAAATATTTTTAAGTTGCACAGCTCATGAGTTCGTCACATTTTCAGTATGCTTTTCAGCTAATTTCACTCATTAAGCCAACGCCCATTATTTATACCTTTCTACTTCCCCTTTTAGCTAAAGCTTTGAGTCAAAAAGTGACAACTTTAATTGTTTTTAACGACAACTACTACAATCACACGCCCGTGCCACGAAAACCTCTGCCTCGCTCTCGAGTATGCTGAATTTTATTACATTGATTAAAAACTGCTCTTGTCAATGTGTTAGTCCTCGCAATGCATGCCTGAGAAAAATGTTTATGAGACAAGACGGCTTTGTAATACATATTCGTGTTACATAAAATAGACTACTTCGAGCAGGCTAAAATATTATATGATGTAGGAAAAATAAAGGATGTTAAACACAAGTACAATTCTTCAAATAAAACACGCTTTACTTCTTATCATTATGGAAAAGCATATTCGTATGAAATTTTTTTTTAACTTTAACGCTCCCATTTCAATCGAAGTTAAGTTTGGTAGGCAAAATCAAAATACCATACTCCTAAAATACATTGTATGAACGTAAATGTACAGATATACATTTTATATCATTCGTTTCGTAAATATTAACATAAAAGTTTTGCCAAATATCATACTTATTTAACTTGTTTTCGAGGAAACCATGACGGGTAAACAGCTGAGAAAAAGTTACGTGGATGGTGCGTGACGCAAAAAAATAACTGGAACCCATATATACGTTCAATTCACTACAAACAATATATTTATATCAATAATTCGCAATTGAAAGTTCGTTCCACTTGTGTAATAACTGTGATAATTTAGGCATCTGGAGATAAACACCTTCATTTTTCATATTCACGATGCACATTCCACTAAATTAATGCCTGTTAGGTCACTCAAAGCTATGACCTAACGCATCGCCATTTCACTTGCACACTTGCACAATCCTCTACGGATTTGTAGCTTCCTTATATCATATCCTGTTCCACTTGACCTAAATGCCACAAACAGATCCAAACGGACCGACCCAGTGACAGCGAACAGCGCTGCTGGGAAACACGTTGATTTTAATTTGTTGTCTGATTCCATTACAACCCGTACGTAATTCAGGGGCACTTCTTCAACGTTCTTGACAGCGCGTTCGAAGTCCTAAACTGAAAGCTGACCTATATGTGTCAAAAGGATATCTCGTCAGGAACCAAACCCGCGTCAAAAAAGTTTTTCGAGTATGAATTGAGGTTGGATTAGGGTTCCCAAATTTGGACCATTTTCTTTTGACTTCTGGAATACTTCTAATAGTTAACCCCTGCGAAAATTACTCACTTTCAAGCTATTACGGAATAAGTGTGTTGAGTAAAGGGTGCAATTGGATTTTAGATAGAGCATAAGCATGTGTATCATACACTACTTTCCTAATACTCGTTTTCTTGCAAAAACATAATTAATATATCAATGCATTACAGGAAATACATTTTGGTAAAGTAGGAACAATCATGACGTCTGTTACTCAATAATGAAACGCAGTTTACGAAAAATTTTAAGACAATATTAGAAGTGCAGAGGTTTTAAAACGTTTTTGTTTATGATAAAATATGAGTGGATTTGATATACCACGAGCAAATAATCGACATGAAAAATTCGAAACTTTTAAGTTTAATCAATGGGTAAATAGTGAAATTTGAAATTGAGATTGTATTTTCCGTCAAAAGCTGGTGATTCAACGTTGAAAATGAAACCTCATATATCAATATAGGAGCAGTATTAACGGATCATATACAGAATGACAGAAAAAGACTTTTCTGCACTAATATGTTTGATCACAAGATATCCTACATCAAAGTTGAGAGTTACTTTACAGATTTTTATGAGACATGACGGCTTTGTAATACATTTCATGTTAAATAAAATGGACTACTACGACCAGGCTACGAAATGTTGCATGATTTAGTAAAAATAAAGGATGATAAATACAAATATAGTTCTTCAGATAAAACGTGCTATACTTCTGATACATTTATAATTAATACATCTGAGTTTAATAAAGTTTCATATATTTAGTAGCCAATTGTTTACCAAAAATATTTGTTTGTTTCATAAAAATATACAGATAATTTTGCTAATAAAAATCGATCATAAAGAGCTCAGAAACTTTTAATGGAAAACACACCCGAAAAAAATGTGAAAACTTATCCAAATTAAACTGTATTTTGGTTCACATTGCCTAACTTATCAATGGTTTCATCACAATTTTGGCGAAAATTTTAGCATTATTTACCACCAGCATTTACCACCGACTCATAATAATTTCGATACACATCAAGCGTAATGCATCGGCAATAAGGGAAAACAATAGTCATCATGTGAAAGAACCCGAAGACAAATTGGGAGGCAGTAGATATAATGTAAATAAAATCCTGAAAAAACTATTTCCCAATTTTTTACAGAAAGTATCTAGAACAATCGTTTAACTACGCATGGTCCGCTGACCGGATGGCTTTAAAACTTCAAGGACTTAATTGCAATCACCGACTCATTCAGACCACAATACTCAATCGAATACGAATTACTAAAGTCTCTCAACATGTTTGATAACATTCCGTAACTATAATATCCAAGAGAGGAACTTAAATATCGCGCTTATTTTAAGTATGACCCGTATATACAAATCCAATAAAAGAGGCTAAAATGTATGGCCACCAGTCCACTTGTACATCTATACTTTTCTTTTTAATTGGATATCAACCGTAAAAAATAAATATAAGATTGAATATCATTCCTGAGGTGTCAAGGAAGAGTGATGTTTTCTTATCCAAATATTCCCGACCCCCGAAATATATAACTTACTGAGAGTTCATCCGAGAAACTTGCCTCTCAACCAATATAAACTTTCAAGCAAAACTTGCCCTCACTCTTCAATTTTTTTTAACCTTCTCAAAAATTTCACTCTTTTTCTCGTTCCTCTCTTGTTCTGAACCTTAAGTATTCCACCTTTTTGGACTCTCCCCACATTTTACTTTGTCTGTGTCACTATACCGAAATTGTAAATTTTTACCCCTCCGTTTGAAATTCTAAGACCGTACTCTCTTCCATTTTAAAACTTTACGATGTCTCCCAGTGCAAATATTGAAATGACAAAGTTGACCAAATGAAATTCGGCATTTTACATGAATTAATATACCATTAAAACAAGGATATTTCATCATATTATTACTATTATGAATGAACTCCCCACTAGCATTATAATTATCCAAGAAATATAATTTACAATAAAAAAGGTCAAAGTTGACCAAAATTGTGGTGAATAATAGGCTTATATAATACTTTTAATAATTTTACCGCGTGGTTTTTATAATTGAATCAAGGAATTAGGAAACAATATTTGCTAGCTAACAATAATAAAATTTTCCTATGATTTGTTTTGAAAATACATAGTACCGTGAGAGTGGTACGGGATATAACGGTCGAGAACTCTGGTTCATAGAACGGATTGCAAGTGCGATACAATCGACGGTTACGTACACTTTTTGGCTTAGAGAGGTACGGATAAAAACCCTCGGCAGGAAGTTTTCTCGCTAACCCTATCCTTCAAGCCATGCTGAGCGCGTATTTATACCACGTTTCGTTTTGCAGTCGCCCAACCTTCCAGCATGGGCACTCACCCCCACAGACCTAACATATTTTGCTTTCAAAACGTACCCCATTCCTTTCGTGTGAACGCCAGGAGGGCGCCTTAATGCATGTCAACAAGGGGAAATAAAAGAAGAACAGCGACGCAGAGGCTCTTCCAGCGGACCTGCGTGCGCACTCAACCATGTCCACAAACGTGTGCCGCGTACGACAATCCGCGCCGCTGCTGCAGGGAAAGGTCTTCGCTCCACGGCGTGCCTTTCTCCCGCCGAAAACCTCCCCCATCTTCACGAGTGCCTTAAGGAAATGGGTTCCTCAAGAGCAAGCGGGAAGCGACTTCAAAAGAGGAGTTCGCTACAAAGTTATTATCCGGGACATTATAACACCAATTACTTTGAAGTACAAAGGGAAATGTTATGAAATAGGCATATTGACGCGAATAAAAATATAAAAGTTAATAATCATATTGCTCAAAATATACTACCAATATCTCTCCGTGTTATTCCCTCATTCAAGCTCCTCCCGATCAAATTTATAAAACTCATTTAAAAAGAGTATCACTGCTGAAAATTTGGACCGTTTTCTCTCAAGAAACATGAACGTTGGTATTAAACGTGACGTTTACGAAATGTTACAAAATCTCTTTCAATAGAAAAACCGCTGTTCCCCAGAATTTCCTTCAAAAGAGGGATGTGCGGTAATTCCGGGAAATTAAATAACTTACTAAAAAGAAGTAAAATAGAAAAAATAATATTCATACTGCCCAACATAAAAACAAGAATCTCTGTTTTCTCCATTCTATCTGCCTTGGAAGTTCTACTGATCCTGTGAAACATTCCACCCTTTTCGCTCAAAAAATAATCTCTTTCATAAAATTTATGTTGTATTAATATTCGAATTGTAATAAAATCTCCTTCATAAAAATACCAGAGTTTCTCCCACTCCAATAACCATTCAAAGTAGGGGAAAAATTTCATCGTATAAATTTTAATTAATGAGCCAAAATTCAAAATAATAAAGGTTGGCGTCCTTGCTTGTGAATCATCTTTACAAAAAGAGCAATAGCTGAATGACTATCGAAGATAAAATTTATTAATAAATATACAGCTCCTTTCGTGACCACAAGCCAAAAGTTGTTTGACTGCTTCCTATAACAAAAGCACAAATACGGCATAATTGTATCCTTGAGACTTAAGTCACACGTTTAACACACATAAATCATATTGGAAAATCTTCCTAGTACGGGAAACTACTAGGAAGGCGAAAAGTTAAAAAAAATTAACACTGCAAAGTTTCAGTTACCACTACGTTTTCGCCGCTAGCAACGTCATAGTAAGCTTAATACCCTCAATTCTTACATTTAATCTTTTGAAACCCAGAATCTCTCGTTCTCTTCTCCATCATCCTCTTCCACCTTCATCGCTGATACTATTTATCTCAAAATGGCACATGCCTTGGTTAGCACATCATGTTCTCTCATTCTTTTTATTTTCTCAGGATTCGCTTGGATCATCATTCCGAAGTAGTAAATAACCGAATCAGAACACAACCCCGTTCAAGCAGTTGTATTTTGTCTTTTTTCGTGACGGATTACTCGATTAGCGCTAAAGCTATCATCTTGATACTCTCTCGGCATGCAGCGAAATCATTGTCAGCCTAATTTGTCTCTACCTCAAATTATTTAATTTTACATCTTAGGAGACACTGAAATAAAATTTTCAAATTTAGAATGAAAAGGTAAGGAAAAGTTAGGAACGTGTAAATTCTGAAGAACCTGTACAATTAATGAGGATAGCGTAAATATTAAACGAATAATGCATCGCGGAAAAAGACCGGTAATGGGGAGTCAATGCCGCTTCTTGTCTTCTCCCTGAAAGAAGACAAGAAGCGACTTTCACCTCAGAAAGAAGCAATCTATTATCCTACCAAGGAAGCTCGGGCTATCGATTTCTCTTGGTCTCTAGAACTGCAGCATGATAACAGATATTTTCACAAATCCAAGAAGATAGCCAGGCAATTGGAAAAAAATTAATCTCGCAGCGCAACCAAGTCGCCTATGGAAACCAGAAAGAAGGCATCGTGCAGAACGTATATGAATAGTTCCCGGAATTCCCTGCGGGATTGCTGGAGGTAATAATTTGTGTAGTATGAGAAAAGAGAGGGAAGTGGGGAAAACAATGAGCTGAGGTCATCGATGCATGTACATTTCTTCCTATATTTATACATATTTGCAGCGGAAAAATGTAAATATAGGTTTCTTCTACATTTTCCCTTTCAATTTCAACGTTTCACAAAATCACCATTCAAATCCTCCTCATCCTCTAAGAATGATTTCCAGAAGTTTTCGCGGAAAAATATGAATATATGATCTCCCTAAGGCAGAAGATACCAGGCTGAGGAAAAGGGGTCACCGTGACGGATGAAAGAAAAAGAACTTCTCGATGGCCCCCACGATAATACTCCATAAAAGGGCATTTAGAAGCTGGTATCTTTTTACTTTTATTCAATGAAGGTTGATCTATCTAGAAATTAAAATAGAATGTTCCTCATCAAGAACCCATTCTTTTCCTTACCTTGTTTCCCGGTCTAAACAGAATCACAAAAGTTTTGCAAGCGAGAATACTGTAAGAACCTACATTCTTGGTCTTATGACCACGGAATTATCATCCTTTCAAAAGAGCATGATCATCCTCCAGAAAGGGGAAAAATAATACTTAGTAGGAGAGGCAATATTAAATTTTTCAGAAGGTAAGATGAAATTAGCGTGAAGATATTCTGTAGTATCCATAGCACATATCTTAGTCAACAGGTTGGATCATACGATACTTTTCTGTATTCACTAATTTTACTAACCTTTAAATTTATATTAACTACATTATATAACTACATTAAACGAGGTTTCGTCATTATGACGAGTCTGCAATCCTTAGATGTGTTAGGTGAAGCTCTCCATTCTCCTCTCAGCCAGGGGCGGATTCAGCATAACATTTGGGGGTGGCATTACCTGGGTGCGGGGAGTATGGAAAACCCTCCGGGAGGGAGGGGTGTTTTTACAGAGACGGTCTACGATAAATACTCAAATTTCTTTCGCGTTTGGGACTTGTAGGCATGCATTTGCATATGAACTCCCATTACTAACATAAAAGGATACAAAAACTATTAAAATAATAAAAATGAAACATTTATGATAAAATTGGGGGACGGGTCATGATCACTGTGAACCTCTCCCCTAAATCCGCCCCTGCTCTTGCATTATTCCGTTTAGCATCGTTCACCTTCTCCATTGGTCTCATCCTAGGTCTCCCTCTGTCGTTTTTTTTCTCTAGTTTTCCTTCAGCAATTCTTTTCATCAGGCCCTAATGTGTCATTCTGTGGCCGATTAAGTTGTCCCGTATTCTTCCTATGGTTTTCTATATAAATACTTCAAACAAACAATCACAAGGTTGGACCAATCTTAATACACAGACTGTCTCACAAGTTGCGTGTCATTTTATGCCTCTAATTTTAGTAAATTTGCATCAAGCAATTTCATAAAAATTAGCATACTTATGGAAAAAGGTCCTATGCTTTCTTGAATTTAGACAAAATTTTAAAATTTTGGCCTTCTGACGTCACAATGAGGGTCCAAGCCAAAATTTTGAATTTGCCGTATGGAGTTTCAATGTTAAAAAAATGGAGACAGAAAAAAGTCTGAATTTCATTTACCAAGATGCCAATTCTTTGGTTTTCGGACACGAGAAAACCGAAAATAACACTTTTCTTTATGAAAATTCAATCGTTCACCCAAAAAGGCCACAGTGGAGGTCATAAGGTGTGACAAAAATAATATCATAGCAACGTCGGTGTGGGACCTTTCCCCAAAATTATACCAATTTTCATGAATATAGCTCTAGGCAAAGGTACCAAAATTGGAGGTCAAAAATGACACACGACCTGTGGGGCAGCCTGTAAATATTTCACCTAAATTTACTCTCGTGATTCATATTTAGTCTATCCAAAATACACGCACGCAAGTGACCTGACAGCCGGTGGAGAATTTAGCGGATTAAAAGGAAAAAAAAACTAGAGAAATCTAGTTCTCCCGCAAATTCACCCTCTAAGAGGTACCCAATCTCACCGATAGAGGAGCAGCATCTGTTGGAGTACAGGACTCAGGAGATTCGACCGCCCCGAAGCAATTTCACCGCCCTCATTATGGACCGCTTTTAGACCCCGCATTCTTCCCTATGAGAAGTCAGCGTGAATTCTCAATGCGATAAAAGAATGAACCAACTCATTCGAACAACAACTAAGGACACTTTCTTGAGCCAAAACATTACTTTTGATTTTTTGGCCTCTCAAAAGCAAAACAATCGTAAATTATAGTTAAACAATAGCAATCGAAATACAATGATAATTTTGGTAGAATTAAGCATGGCCACTTGTGGTTGAAATTCTCATTTTCAGGAGTGAATTTTTTCCTCATAAAGAGATTGAAGTATGTATTCCATTATATTGAGCTTTCGTAGACATTTGACTAACGTCATTTGATTAGATGAACACAAAATTTGCACTTAAATAATTCATTTATGCAAAGCAAAAAAACCGTTCCTTCTAAACATAGCTGGGAAAACTAAAGGTGATACCTTTTTTCCTATAATCAACCCAAAAAATATCACAGCCCTTCTTGTGTGGTCTAAAGGGTCTAGCAGATTAAGATGGTGAAAAGTGCCCCCAAATATTTTGAAAAACAAAAAATATACGCTTAAAGTGCATCCAAAATTATGCGTTTTCCCAGATTTTCAGATCTCATTAATGGAAAATAACCCCAGTAAAAATTGAAACACGAGTTTTAGTTTTTTAACCACATCTCCAGTTTTTAATTTTAGAAAATCGCTATCTTGATTTTAAAATGTAAATACAATTACGTTCTACCATCCTGATTTTTTTCAAAATTTTTAACCGAAAACTCAACTTTTACATAAGTTTGAAATTTTCTAAATTAAATTTAAAAAATTTGGAAACAATAGACACGCCGAAAAAAATATATGTTGTTACCCCTACCCTGAAGTATAATCTTAATTTTTTCAGATTTTTAAAATTGGTGGAACAGGGTCAGAAACACGAATAACTGCTTTGCGCCATTTGCATCTATGTATTCTGGGAGGATATTTGATTTGATTGTTGAGAGCAACGATTGTTGATCAGTTTCTAATATTATTGATTAAGAATAAACATTAACATAAACAATGCCCATCACACTTAGTTTAATCGGAATTATTGTTTATAACCATACTGTTAGGCTTTAATTTCCTATTTAATGCGTGAAAATGGCAGAAGCGGTGATAATTGAATCGTCTTTTCGAATAAACATAAACGCCGTTATACACGGTGTAAATCATTCAGCAGGTCAGCATTGAAAACATTTGTTGAAATTGCGAGATTCCAAGCTTGCAATAATCATCATCATCAGGCGCTAATTATTATTCATTGAAACCCGGGTCGCGCTCTGATAAAAAATAAGTGGTACAAGTAATTGTGTATATCCAGGAAAAACTTATAATGGAATACCACAAGGTTAACCAAAGTTAGTTAATTTTAATTCAATATAAAACTATTTCCGCTTTTTTTCACTAAATTCCGCAGCTCGTAAGTAGAACATTTTATGTGACTAGGAATGGAGTGAATATATAATGAAAGGCATTGATCTATAGCTTCTGGTAATTTAAAATAATAATAATAATATTAACTTAAATCTCTCATTCCCTCATTTTGGTGCTCAGCACCAACAGCGAGTGCTAACATGCCCCAAACAAACAAACCGTCTTTCGCACCACCGATTTCATTCTCCCCTCCCTTCGTCCCAAAAGCAGGTAGTCCCTCTTCAAATTTCAAATGTGAAGAGAGGCTATGTTTTTCCCCAAATACATTTTATCCTATTTTCATTTGAACGCTGCATCCTCGCCCTTCTCATTAGGTAACCCGAGTGGAATTCGATTGCAAATCAAACAGCAGTCCTCTTTTGTTTTCACGAAATGAACGTTGCTCCTCCTTTTCAATGCGACCCTCACAAAACAGCTATTATGCCCTTTCATGTCAAGTTTTTTTTTATTTGAAGAGGCTTTCGCTTCCCACCGATTTGTTTCTCTCAATCACATTCCCATACAAAAGCTAAAAAAAAAAAACATTTTACTCATCTCCGATTTACCAGGAAAGTTGACACCACCTGTATTTTCATTCAGTCTCGAACTATATTTTTGTTTTTTTTTAGGGCCACTCTTTTTACGCATATCTATAACCCATGACCTGAAATCAGCCACCATAGTCTTTACCAATCGAAAATGGATTAAATGGATGCCAATCGTCCCACTCATCACGCAGCTCTCAATAGTGTAAAATAAGTACTTTAAAGGTGCTTCTTCCGACTAAAAGTAGTAAATAAAAAATTCCAAACATAGAAAATTTCTACATTTACAAATAAAGCTCGCAACTATTGCGGTGAAATCAAAAGTTAATATTTTTAGGTAAAGGAATAATGCTTAAACCTTTGTGATATTTAATAATGGAACGTTTACAACAGCTGCGTTTCATCAAATATTTAGATCAAAAAATAAACTATAGGGGAATGAGGGGAAAGAGTACGCATCCAACAAACAATTATAAAAATTATGCATCCAGGTTCAAGCTATTATTTTTATTTTTTTACAAGTTGTTCCCTGTCTCATATACTACAATAATTATCTTCCATTGTTGCAGAATAAAGTAATGACTGGAGTTATTCAGCAAAATGTAAGAGAAAAACAATTGGGAAACATGCCCCTCACGTGGGGCAAGAGTCCTCCCATTATGGGGCAAGAGTCCTCATCACAGTTTTCACATGTGAACTTTATCTTTCCATAAAATGAGGTGAAGGTTCTTTCCTCCATGTTTTACATTCTTAACACATTATCCAATTTACAATTGGTGGATCTGAGCACAATTTTCCACAACCTACATGGTCATAATCAGTTTTTCCTGTGAAGTGAATGCCCTGTTTGCCGCTCAGAAACCGTCGCTTAGTACTGCAATCATTTACTTTCTTTTTAGATATCGTCACGTTTAGTTTCCAAGTGTTGGGGGAACTCGTATGAATTTCAGGTCAGTTTGAATTTTTTACGCCGATTTTTCGCTTGTAACGCTTTTGGATATGGTCTAATGCCCTCAAGAGAGACATGCGCCTCCCGATGTCTTCTAGACAAAGTATTTTTGTAAGCTGTAAGCAGTAAATAGTAAGCAGAGTAAAGTACTCAAGGTGGAAGGTTGCATGGGCATGAATTTGGTCAGGGAGTATAAGGAAGGTAAAAATTGGAGAGTAAAAAAGCTTCTCAGCCTTCCATGACAAAACAAGATCATCAGCAGCGAGTTTTTCGATCTCCCTTAAAATGATTATAAATGTCTAAATTAATGAATACCGAATCTGTCGTTAGTAAAAGAGTTCCTGAAGGTGCTCCAACTGCAAGCTTATTTTCAAACGCTTTCTCGGAAAAATTAGGACTGGGGGAA
This sequence comes from Ischnura elegans, assembly GCF_921293095.1. Classification (NCBI taxonomy): domain Eukaryota; kingdom Metazoa; phylum Arthropoda; class Insecta; order Odonata; family Coenagrionidae; genus Ischnura; species Ischnura elegans. The sequence continues at coordinate 94,538,549 of NC_060249.1, forward strand.
TGTACACTTATGCCTGTTCAAGGGTAGGTCGGACAACAACAGGCAGTATGTAGCATATCTACGAATACAACGCATCTAAAATTCTGGAAATAGGTAATATTTTTTCGAATTCCCAATCATTGTATGCTATATGTTCTATTGCACATACCGTCTTAAGACGTGTACGCAGAGAAAATCTCCAAAACTTGTTATCCCAATGCTTCCCAATATGTTTTTCTCTTACAGTCTCCGCAATTTCTTTCAATACAATTATTAAAAAAGTAAATATAATATTTATGGCAGAAACTGTGAAGTCATAGAAAAAGCAATCCGATAAAGTGGGACAGGAGTCAGCGCCCGTGGGGCAGGACTCTTGCCCCAACCGCACTTGCTACACCTAATACGCCATAACACAACCACATAGTGGGCTGCGAACCGGCTGGCTGCATGATTTTTTGAGGCAAAGAATGAATATAAAGGAATGCTAGAGAAACGTAGCAATTAAATAAATACCCTAAGCACATATAAACATTACGCGGCCCTACAAATTAGATAAACGTTGCCTAAAACTGAAAAATAAGAAAAACTCACGTTCTGTCGTTCGTTATCTTAAACTAAACGCACCCCTGTGTTACTTTTGGTCACGTTAATGAAACTGATTGACTACAAGTGGTATCATCCAGGTATTTAGAGAAATATTTCGGAAAATAAATCTTGCCCCATGCGGAATCTTGTCCCTCACTCCCCTAATCATTACTTCAAATACTGAGCAGTTGGGATTCCTTGAGCTGCTTATTATGAGAGTACAGTCGTCAAGACCTGTAAAAAGAAAAGGATTCTATCCTTAATAACCCAGATGAGTAAAATTTAAGAACCGGTTAACATTCACCCTGTTATTCGAAAACAGGAATATGAAAAAATATGCTCATTTTTTCAGCACTATTGGAGCACTTACCAGATATTACAAAATAATGAATTAAAATATTGCGAGAACCTTAAAATTTAGCGAGAAAGGACTTTGTATTCCAGAAATACACAATGATTTAACTTCTACTATGAAACTGTAAGCGATGTCTGACATTCGTAGATTAACAAACCATCTGATATCGTAATACTTTCATCTACTGTACTTGACCATAATAACTAAAGCCATCTGATTCATCTGAACTTAGGTGACTTTTTTTCATATCACGAAATATCATGAAGATCGTGAGTCTGGAGTTTATACATGGAACATTTATGAATAATTACATATTGATTTAGCAAGTAACACTTGCTCTACTAACGGCATTCACCACCTGAAATTATACGGCTCAAGGTACTTTACATCAGCCCGCCTAACAAATTTACCGATGGCATGAATTCAAAGTCTTCGATAATGAAGTTTCTAAACATTCAATACCATAGGGAATTGATTAAATCAGTTTTCGTGTCAGTTTACAATATTGGAGAACTGGAAGTGAGTTCACGTAACCAATGTAAAATTGTTATACTGTTGACGGAAAAATAAAAAAAAAATTCAATCTGTCAGTCAATCATAAAAAGTATTGAACATATATTACTTACATAAACAAATAAGGCTTGAGAATTTAATTTAAACGCGAAAAAATGCAAAGAAAACCTGTTATTGTAAACCTGGAGTGATTAGCTGTAAAATGCCAAGACTGGGAGCGACGATAATCTTTGAATACCGAACAATCAATTCACTCAATATTGAGTGCAGAGTCATTCCAAAGAGTTTGCTTGGGACATCAGAGAAGAGTGGCAAGAGATTGACGGTGACATGTGAGGAACACATTTGCCCTGAGCAAACAAGAGGAAGCACAGCAAAAACCAATCGGGCCGGAAAATGAAATATGTGAAAGAGCTCTTCCCGTTGGAGGCGAGGCAGGAGAAAAGAAATACATTGCATATCTGGATTGAAAAATCAGACAAGAGATCGAGAGGAGAAAGAAAAAATGAGAATTTCCATTTTGACAGAAAGAGACGCACAAAGCATGCGTATGCCGAACTTGCCGTACATTTATTTTCCCGTGTTACCTACATCGCATAAATATGGCCAATTAGTGGGGCTTTATCTCATAACTTTCGAATAAAATCATTTGATTGCCTCAAATGGGAATAAATTCTGTTGACAATTTCCTTTCGGAGCAAAGAGCAAGAGCTCATTGGATGGTCAATGTAGCTTCATGCACCATTGAATTTGAAATTAAACTTTTATTATTGGTCATGCGAAAAAAACTTAATTGCTTACTAATAACCCGGAGTTGTGCAAAGCACATACAAAGAAAATTCTACCTAGTTACGCCTATGAAAACCATTTTTTCTTGCATTATTTTCAAATACAAATTTTCCGAACGAATCGTAAGTACTTTGATAATTTATTAAAGTTTTAAAAATGTAACCTTTATAGTATATGGTGGAATCACTTTCTCCACAATTTTTACTTATACTCTCTCGTTTTTCGAAAAATATATTTTGAAGAGTCCGTGGTTAACTCTTCCCCAATATATGGCCACTATGGCATTGATGTGAAAATCATATAGATCCCGATATCATCTACGGTAACCTCATTCAAATGTAAGCTACGAAGATCGTCTGAATTACAAGATATCTATTACGCGTTTTTCCAGCATTTATATTGGTATCATAAGTAATCCATATTCGGAGAGTAAACCTTAAATTTAGTCTGTTAGCAATGACGACATATACGAGACCAAAAAATTTATATTCCTTGTCATGCGTTGATTAAAAGTTAAAACCAACATCGGATGGTAGCTCACTAAAAAAAATGATTAATCAGATAAATGCGTGGAAAAATCAGGTATTCAATCCTGAGGGTACTAAACTAGGTATTCCAGTTGCTTGAATCTCATGTAACACGAAGGTTTCCCAATCATTTCCAAGCAACAAAGGATTGAAAAAAGAAAAGCATTCATGGAGAAAATAAATGTCAATTTAATGAAACCAGTCATAATCTAATCATTACTTAGATTAGGTTAACGCTCCAGTGAAAACTTCAATTAGTACCACCATGGAGGTTTCTCATCAGGGCAGGACAGAGCAAAACGGAACCACAAATGAAATTAATGTCATTTAATATATACTCCCTTCATTATTGGCGTAAATAATAATGCGCCAGTTAAAATTTCAACATAATGATTAAAATAGACGGTTTTCAAGATAAAAACTGAACAACACCATGCCTCCGCCGTTTTTATAGTAAGAAAATGTTTACTAAAAATATTTTCTTTCACTCCCATAATTCGGTGAAATATTCATAAACAATTGTATTCTTTAAAATATTTAGACGAATCAATATCAAATTGTCTCGTAAAATCTGCAGTGATTATATTTTTTCTTGATGCTTGAAGATTTCAGTATCAGCTTTATGTATTTTCCTTATTCCTCGCTACAAATGAATAGCCTTCGCGCTTCACATTCACATTTATTGTTTAAGGAATACACAGGCAATATTTGGAGATGTTAGCTTAATTTAAAATTTATTAAAATATAAAATATCCGGTTACGTCATACTGTTTCTGGTATATATCAGAATACAGCTTCAAAATGATGAAGTTTAAAACAGCAATTAATTTTACAATTTACGACTATCAGCTGACTATAAATCTTGAAAAATAATTTCTGATTCAAAATACCGGAACATTCAGTTTTACAAAGCATTGTATGAAACTTTGGAAAAACATGTAAACCAATCTACATGAAAAATTAATCTCATAAATGCACAATAATAAAAAACGCGTTTTAAAGTTTTTCAAAGGATAGCAAAATATATGTTGAAATCAAACCTGTAAACCAAAACAGCATGTTTCAACAGAGAGGCAACTAAGAACATACCATTTTATCGTTTCCCTATGGTATTTTTCCACGCATATTCCCCCGGGGAGCTGCATACAGTGCACACATTTATTTAGATACTTTATTACTAAACAGGATATAGTCACACAAATAAATACCTATATCAGAAATTTCAAACAATTCTATTTTATAACATTATACATTACTAATAGTTATTGTCTTCGTAATATTTCGAATATTTCTGCATTTATTGCATATTAGATAACGATTATTATTTGTGCCGTTGTATTTTCATGAGAAATGTTAAGAAAATAAATAGAATACAATAATACATGGCGTGGAGGAGATAAAAGACATTTAAAAGAAATTTGAAAAAAATACAATTCTTAAAATTTATTGGTTATATTTACCTGGTATCATCCTCTGGCGGTTTCTGTTGTTTACACTAAAAGCGGTTTTCAGGAAAGGATAAAGGGTAAAAGGGGATGAAGATTTGTTTTTAGATGTAACATGGGGAGATGAGGAGCGGAAGTTGTGATTTGGGAACTCCCACGAAAATAAAAGTCGTATGAACAAACAGAGAAGGGCTATCTTTGGGAGAGTAGACCGAGGGATAAGTATAAAGTGCTTTCAAAGCGGTGGTAAGCCGGAGAAAGGCAAGATATTTCTCCAAGAGACACTTGGCTTCCACTGACAGCTCCATGTGAGAGCGAGAGCGTTCCAGCATTAATGCCCTTTTCTTTTCTGATAATCTTGTTTTTTCATTGCTTAATGTGCAGTAGTCATAAATTACACCGAAGTCAAAAATTCATAATAATACTGAATAGGAGTCGTCTAGACTATTAGCTATGAAGAGATTTAAATTTACTTGCTGCAATAAAACCAACCATGCTAATACATCCAGAAAGAAATATATATATAGTTGCCAAATCTCTTAGCTTGCGCCTTGCACTTTGGTAAGAATAAAATTCCTACTTCCCTCCCTGGAATGTGGAATGGTAACTCTGGAAATTATTGCAAGGTATCCTTCTGTTTATATTTTGTTCTTAAAAGCTCTTACCCCCTCCCAAGTCCTCAAAAACTAATTTCTACAACTTTCACTCATACGCATACTTATTTATATGCCAGGATCTACTATTCATCAACCCTGGTAAAATGTTTGAATGCTTAATTAATTGATTCTCGTACGAAGGTCTTTTTCCCCCATCATTGTCCTCAACGAACTTTGTAACGTATTAAGATATAGTCTATTTCAACAAATTCACTTCATTCCATACATTTTCCAAACGAATGTCCCTTCTTCATTACCATGGGCAGCATTCCATCATTGCTCATTTTTCGTTGCATGTATGTGTTCACTGTGAGTTATAGTAACCTCAAATCTCATCCGTGCTGAAACTACGAATTTTCTGTTGAGCCCATAGCTTTTATTAAATAAATCGCCCGTTAAACTATCTCGAATATTGTACACTGACACTCTTCAAAGAACCCATCATCTATGCAAATTCACAACCGGACTATACTAGTTTCCACTTTTGACTCGTCCATGATTTCTAGAGTGAAATTAGGTCATTAAGCTCTCTTATGACGATCCAATTCCTCAGTACTCTCTAATTTTCCGCTTCTTCAATGCAAATAATACGGCCATCTTTTTTTTCATACTCTATGCATTTTTCGTAGGTATTATCTACAAAAACAGGATAACTTATGGTAGCAGAAAGATACAAATGAGCAAAAGCTGGCTAGCATTCGTAATTGGGAACTACAATTTGAAACAGATGTTTGTGAAACATATGTATTGTGTTATGTAAATTTATCGCAAGCACTCAACAAATTACTATTTTATTTAGGATAAAGGTAAGTGTTGGTGACACTTGTGTCCACACCAATCAACATTCATGAGCGACTTTATGAAATAAATGCTCTTTGTATTTCTGCATTTATGATGGAAAAAGATTCGCACACATTAATTATAGCTTACCGTGGATAAAAAATAATGCATAGGTTCACACGTCAACGCACTCGGTGTATTTGATGAAATGCTTGTGACGGCGACAACCGCATTTTCCATTTTAGTTCCCTGCATACGAAACCTATTGTTGTATATTTTTAGCAACAATTACATCATATTAAATTACTCTCACCCTTATTTATTGTCTCTCTTTTTGTTTTGCTCAATTAATTATATAATTAAACACAGGAAAAACGACCATGTCACGGCTAATATTAATGACACATCTGCATGCTTTCGTAATCCCACGATGAAACGCAGAATCGTCGCGTCAACCCATTTACCGCGGGTAATGCCTTTATCACGACCAATTCCATAGTTGGTATGTGTAACTAAAAAACTGGTGAACTCTCTTCGTAAAAATAGTTATTATATTAATCATACGACCGAGTGCTTGTAGTTATGGATACCAACAGCGAGATGCAAGTCGATAAATAAAAAAATGAGGCTCCATAATTACGATAATTTTAGCAAGCAGTAACTTTAACCCATTATAACCCAATGTTGCTTCAAAGTAACATCAAATAAGAATCGAATTCTGCTCTATTTAGGCAATATCTAAACTACTTATTATTTTGCGGTGTAAATTGTAATGACGTAATTCTTAGCTGCAACGATAACTATGTTTGAAAAGTTTTCAAAATGAAAAATCTTGAAATTTGATTTCTCCCAGAAACATATTTGGGTTAGAAATGGGTTAATAAGTAAACTCTGACCCATTAAGAACTACTGATTGTAATGTGCGGCACGTTTCCACAAAAAAGCGGGAAAAAGTTTTAAAAGTTTTCGCGAGTTTGGAGACTGTCAAAACTTGTTCATTCTGCGCATACATGCCCCAGTAGTCCGATAAAATGTCTAGCTGCATTCATTGTTTAATTTTTATGTGACAGCCGATAAGGTTAAACTTGTTTAAATGTGCTCGGGAATATCTGGATCACACTTCATCGTTTGTTCGTGAAGGTTTGGAGGTGTTTCAAAAATAATACTGTATCGATGCTCCATTGCCCTAGCCTCCATATCTACCATACTTGTGCCTTTTTCCCAAAAATAAACGAAACCTTGAAGGAGTTAAAGTTTGAGGAGTTAAAGGGCTAAAGTTTAAGGAGTTAAAGGACTAAATTTCAAGGAGATAAAGTTTTATAAGCATAGATAACATTAAAATAAATTGTTGACAGAGCTGAAGACTATGCCAAAGTTCGGGTATGAGAAGTGTTTCGAGGATTGGAAGAAGAGCTGCATCAAGTGCATTATATCTAATGGGACTATTTTTAAGGCGACAACAATAATGTATACAAATAAATAAATACTACTATGAAAAAGAAACAAAATTTCCGTTATTTCCTTAGAGTGCCTTGCCCAAAGCTTCAAATACAAGACAAGGTAACGTGGCGTATGCTGCGCGGTACTCAAAGAATACGAAAACGTTTCACAAAATAGGAGGGAAGGGTTGTCAATATTTTTCCCTCTTCTCATAGGATCCGCCTTATGCAGCGATCTCGAGCTGACTCCCAAGGAGTCTGATTGCGTAATGCCTTCGGGCGTCAAGAGAGAGAGAGAGGTAGTACGTGCCTTGGAGTAGAGGTTAGACATAGCGTTTGCCGCCACGCTCTATCTCCTTCTTTCACTTCTTAGGATCAGGAAAAAAGCCTCCGGCACTGCGCAAGTGACAATTACGAGGAAACTTATCTTCTAACTGCATGCTTGCAGTATTTTTACCCATTTTCACACTAAAATCATTTGAAATAGTTGTTTATAAGCAAAATCACCAATGAAAATCGTTAAAAACGTCTCCATCTCCAGCCTTAGGTGCGTAATAAACATGAAAGAGTCATCATCATTAGTCAACAATCCTAAGATTGGTTTGACGCAGCTCTCCATTTCTCTCTCCTATCCGCTAATCTCTTCATAGCTACATATTTATTCTCTATTACATCCTTTATAACCTGTCCTATATAACTCATTCGGGGCCATCCCTTGCCCTTTTTCCCTTCCACTTGTCCTTCAACGATTGTCTTCATCAGACCATCGTGCCTCAAAATGTGGCCAACTAAGTTGTCCCTTCTTCTGCTTAATGTCTTAAGAAGAAGCTTAAAGTCTTAACTAGCTTAGGAGGCTTCTCTTTTCTCCTACTCTCCTTAGCACTTCCTGGTTACTCACACAGTCAATCCATTTTATCTTCATCATTCTTCGGTAGCACCACATTTCAAATGCTTCCACTCTTGACTTCTCTGCTGCTGTCAACGTCCAAGCCTCGCTTCCATAGAGAAACATTCTCCATATGTAGCACAAGATATGTTATTACTGCACTATTTCGATCTTCGGGGTGAAGCCGCGTTGAGCTGTCATTGTACAAATACCTGTCCTTTATGAACAGTGTAAGCTCTACGCGGCTCCACCCCAAAATACAAGATAGTGTGGTGAATAATTTTAACTTCGGAAGCCTACCTCGTAGAATTATGAAAATTTACGTAAACCTTAATAAGAAGAGGGTTCAAAACAATCGCCCAAATAATAAGACAAAATGATTTGAAATAGATAAGTTTTAAGTAGACGTAAATGGAAAGTAGGAGTAGGAATTAATTGGATAAACTACTTGGACATTATGTTGAGGGTTTTGATAAAGAGGGTAATCAAAGGTGAGAATCAAATGAGCTCATGTGTGACATAAGAGGAGAGCGTCAATGGCTAAGTGACAAAATATTTTTTTTTTTTGAACGACTATTTCCAAGAATAACTATTCCTAATAATATCGTTAACTAATTTAATTTCTCGTAAAAAAATACCCCCACTTATATTCCAATGTGCAGACTACTTAGTATAGTTCCACTTCTCATTTTATCTCGGAGATCTCATTCCTGGTGCAAGAACTTCTTTCTTCTAAATTTCGTATTTTTTCGATAGGTTCTACACAACTAGGTGAACCAAAAAGCTTTCCATTCCCTCCGCATGTTACCTCCTCATACATTATAGAATATTTTCAAAATTCAAATGAAGATACACCATTTAAAATAATTATTCGTCGGACAATCGATGGTGCGCAAGCGTCGTCCGTAGGGATGAGTGATCATAAAATCCTTCCAGAGCCTGGTGCTGGAGGAGAAGACTAAGGATAAAATAGGATTATGAAAGTATAGGAGACGAAATGATTCCATGGATTACCGTACTCTAAAGAACAGTTTATCTTTTCTGAGTTTTTGATAATATTGGTAAACGAATATAAAGGATACTTCATATATTCTCAATACATTTTATTATCTTCACTCTTTCACAGATAATTCAGCAAAAAATATTTTCTTAAGTCAAATACGCAAAAAAATTCAACATTCATTACTGTGAAACTACTAGCCCCTTCGTTTTAGCTTAATTGCTCCAGTAATAAAGAATACACGATTACTTAGTCTTGATGGATATTCAATCGAAAAAAATCCCAATTCTCAACTAAAAACCGCACCAATAAAAGGGAAGTTTATTTATTGTTGTTTAAAATAAATTAACATGACTAATAAGAAATAAAATAAATTTTAACGCTGATAATGATAAGCGTCTCCGACGACTCATAGAGATATTATCCTCGAGTATCTTTAACACTCAACGCTCTTGCGTATGCTGGGCGGCCTCTATTCTAGGAGTTTATTATATATACACTAATCTTCTATTAAAAGAAGCTAATTCATTATTTCTTTACCGCGCTTATTCAGGTTTCAAATTGCATTTACCGGAGCTTATCATTAATCAACAAGGATTTTTCGCACTTGAGCCGATGGTCTAGCTCCATAGCCTCTTTCATATTGGTCAGACATTCTCAATGACAACGGTTGAGAAATGAAATAAGAATAGAATCTTCTAGGCTGGAAATATTACTTGCAATTTGGGGCTGTTGAAGGATCACAATTGACAAAGTGAATGTTACACGAAGGTGAAAAGTTTCAAAAGGAAACCTATCTGGTTGGATAGATCATAATAAACATCGTTTTCGTGAAGGGAGGATACAATTATGCTTTAAAAAATGAAATTCCATCCATAATTAAAAACCAAAGGAAAAAATGCAAATGAATGCACAAATAACTTAAGGTATTAATAAATGAATATGTAATAAACGAATTTACAGAATTTCAATCTATTACTCAAACAGGCAGAAGTATCCCTCACACTGTTGCAAGTGCACCCGAAGGTGAAAAGGAATTAAAAGTTATTTACAATTATTCTGTACTAGAGTATCATATATATCGCTATGCACAACTACAAAAATATCACATACCACTATTCTCTATTCCAGATCTCACAACAAAGCTGCATACTGTGGGGCAATAATGATCTTTTATTTCAATATCGCGTCAGGGTCCGCCTCTCTCGTGTCCGTCGAAGTCCATTTGATCCCTTGTTGACCGAATTCCCTTTCTCTCCACGCGTTGCTAAGCGAATTAAAGCCCTAACGATCCCATCGACAATGATATAGTTCCATTTTCTTTCTTCCAACATATCTTACACCAGACATCCCATGGTGTCTAGCTCAAATTCCCAATAAAAAACCCTCGTTCCAGAATTTCGCTCGAATTGGCCAGAATAAAACTTTCGATCACCAAAACGCATGTGGGATACATATACTTCTTCAAGTATCAACGTATTGTGCATAGAGCCGCGAGTGGAATGAGAAAGAATAGTTTGCAACATCAGCTCTAATCATAAAAATAATGGACACAATATATTCCATAGTGATAATATCCTTACTAACAGCACATATCATTTTCAGAATACTAGAATTACCAATATGATTTTGTTCTTTCCCAGCGTGTGATACTTGCGAAATCGTCTCGGGTTTTCCACCGGATGAGTTGCTTGTAACTCTACAAGCAACCCAAGCAGATTTCACAAGTAGAACTAACCATCTATTTCAAGCCATACTACGTGTTTTCACGGTAATTCCTCCATTTGTGAACCTATTTTACCAAAAACCATTTCTCTACCACACAGGTCGACGGCCGTAGATTATCTCCACATTCGGTGCGGATTCATGAGACCACCTTAACAGGAAAATTTATGCAGAAAGAAAGAACGTGAAGGATAATATGGTGAATGTCCACCCGAGACAATCCCAGCCAAAGGCCAAGAAAAAAATTGGCATGGCAAGAAATACAAGAAAATAGGCAGGAAAAAATGGCGAAAGATAGATGATCGAGGAACCAGGAAAGGGATGGAGGCATAATAAGGAGGTATGGGATGCGTAGGACAGAAATAAGAGTGCAAAGGACAAAGACAAGGAAAAGGACTAGGCTGGAGTGGTCGCGAGAGCCTGAGTGGAGAAGAAAGCACTCAGACGCAGTGGGACAGGGTGAGAGGAGGAAAAAATGGAAGCAGCCAATCGTACCCCAAAACTTTCAACCACATTACTAACATGCCTACTAGAGACAATTATATCGTGCAGGATATGTATTGCATTATGTACTTTTTCTGGGAGATTGAGGGTCCGTTTACACCCACCCCTGGCTCTAAATTCAAAGGTATAAGTTCAAAATAGATACAATACTATCCATTTTTTTCATTTTTCAGATTTGCAATATACTTTTTCGTGCCATATTGGTCAGATATGATCCAAAAAGAATGGTTGTATAGAATTTGGCATGTATAAAACCTTTAAAAATTTGAAAAAATAAAACAAAAGACAAAACATAATAACCAAAATTTAAAAAAATAACTACAAACATTGGAGAAAAACAAAACAAAAACCTAAAAAGGTAGCTGATGATTAACTAATACGTAAATCTGATCAATGATAAGTACAATAAAATTATGAAACCACAGCCAATTTCAAATGTTACGTAGTAGAATTCAATGTTTCGCCCTCCTGTTCGAGGTCGAGTCGGGAATTGTCAACCTGATTACTGCGAAAAACATTGCATCTGTTCTATCTCCATAATTCAAGAGAGTGGCATTTCCCCATATATTAATAAAGCTACCAAAACCTTTTTTCTAAAAAATAATATTTTAGACTATATAAAATCTGTGATTTGTTTAGTCTCCTCCTTCCGCAATCTTCGTATGTGTGGATGAAGATATCAACACTGACTTTTGGGACAAGCCTATTATAATATTTATTTGACAGAAAATGTGAGAGGTGCACTGCCCCCTGCATGACCAGATGACTATGTAGTAATAAAACCGAAACTATTGAAGAACAACCGCCAGTTGTGACTTTAAACTGACAAGTAATGTTCCACAATCAATTTTATACACACCTTCGGTTTCGATACATTTCGTCGTATATTTACCGTCTGATTTGATACCGTTCGTATGAATAAACTGTTTTCGAAACATTTATAGTAAATTTTCATTTACCGTTTGTTAGATTACCACCAGATTAATCCTAAATCAACTGTTTACACTACTGTTGGCCTCTCCATTATTGACTTGTGACGATGAAACGAAAACACGTACCTGGAAGTCACGTAATGACCTTAATCATCTAATTGAACAGAGGCGACGTGAAAGCATTCATTTCCCCCGTCATTTAAAAGTAAATACCATTTGGGAGGAATAATACGCAGACATATCACTTTTACTAACAGCCGGAAGCAAACTTCTCGTAATATATGTGATCAATAATACCCGTAAATACTCAAGGAGTTAAATGATCCTTATAGAAATAGGTGAAACTTGAGCTGGAATAATAGACGTTATGTACAATAAAGCCCATGCGGGAATAATTTATAAATGCCGTAATTATTTAATAGATAATTATTATCGTTTTAAGCTTTATCATCCTTTTTTTACGAGTTTAAGATAAATATGGCATTCCCTTGATCGAGCTGAATGATACTATTTCAATGTTACATATAAGATGAGAATCACAATCGATTTGGCATTTGAAACCTTTTTTTTTTGCCTCCATGCCGAGCAAGCTGAGTGCAGTTAAGGTTCGCAATACAAGAATGATTTCCCGGGCAACGGTCATTCAGTAGCGCATCACAGTATTCCTGAAAATATATGGAAATGGAATACGTGTGCAGAAATCACAAAAACTTATACAGAACATTTTTACCAACTCTTTTTTTCAGCTTCAGTCCACTAATACATTCTTTTACGTTTGTATTTATGATGTATTATTTGTACAAAATAACATTAAGCAGTTGAATAAGTGATGAATTTGGGATTTTTCATATAAGAATAAGGGAACCATGCATGTGCGGAAATAAAATGTTTAATAAGAACCAAAGATTGCTGGAGAATATAATCTGATATAAATATGCTTCCATCAATGTGATAGTTCCTATCACTATTTCATGGTGCAACTCCAGTATACGCAAGAAGGATTACGTAATTTGTTAACTGAAGGGTAAAGTGTCAATAATCTGCATTAAACACACAAAATAAATGTGACTCATCAGCTCTAGAATGTTACCAAAATGCTTGCTTTATTTTAAAAATTTCCACCAAATCCAAAAGTTTTAATAATATCAACGAACAGGTCAACCAATTTCCTACGAACGAGTACTCGAAGTCAACTACTACTGAACTACTTTACTTTTTTTTACTACTACTTGTACTTTTATTTTACTACTTTACTTTTTTTTACTATTTTTTTTACTACTACTTTACTTTTATTTACTACTTAACATTCAATGATACATGATTTTTCAGTGATACCAAGAGTATTTTAATAGCTTCATTTCCATTCTAAAGATTGGGGCACGGCATTCTCAAGAACTTAAAAAGAGGCACCAGAGACATCAATCATCCCTTTAGAAACTCAGATCCTACAGTTAACGTATTAACGCAGCATTACGGACGGAACCTGACAATTCTACCGCGGGAAACTTGAAAAAAATACACCCTGAAAACTTTGGCTACCAGTTGGTACATGAAAACCTCGCAGAAAAATCGCCTGAAAAGAAAAAAAAAAGACGGTGATTCCACGAGCTCGAAGTTCAAGCGCCGGCTATAATTCAGTTGTTTTTCGACCTCAATTCCTTTCTTCTTTCACGGGTAATCCTTGAACGCTCGCGAACAAGTAATCAATGTCTTTCGCTTGAGGTTGACCTGGATCTGATTCAGAAAAGTGATTACACCTCGAATCCCTCCCGCAGAGAAAACTCGATTTCTATTGAGAATGAGGAAAAAAAGAGGAAAATTCAAGCTGATGCACCTTTGGCACCCAAATTACGAGTGGGGAACAGAATTTCAATCACTTAAACATAGGTTGATTCTTTCTCAGGTATCTTCTGCTCTTCTTTCTCTATTTTATCCTACGATCAAAACAACTTAATTTGGGATGGTGATACCTCAAGTTAAGCAATTTAATACGCAGTTAATAAGGGTTTACACTGTATATAATCGCGACGTGTGGATGCCAGTTGGATGACTGAGCCCTTTAACAATCATAAAACTTTGGTCATGCAATCCAATGCATTCCACCATGTTTTAGTGTACAGCTCATATTTCATCCACATCAGCCACCATCTTCTTGCAATGTTTTTCGTTGGATCATACTCTTCAATTATATGAACGTAATATTACAATTACGAATTTGTATTGGGTTTCCTCTTTTGCAGCAATTGACACTGAATAAGGAGGAAAATGAGCTCAAACTAGTCATTTAACGACTGATTTGTAATCTTTCATGCAATGTAAGATTTGTAATGACCTCTGTTTTCAATTTGGCCAAAGAGCAGTCATTCTCTAAAATCGATCTACTAGACATTATATTATATATTATAAATAATCGACCATTATTTATTTTTTAGACAAGTATTGCCCTTCCCCAAACTTACCTAAGATTTTCCCTGCAATGAAACCCTCGAATTCTTCGTATTGCATTTTACCTAACATTTAACTTCCATGAAATGCATGTAAATTAACAGCAGTTTTCACATTGTTTAATAATTAATATGAAAATTTGAAATCTCATGCCATACAATTAGAGGGAATGTGAACTATGTAATACGGACCCTAAAATGGTCATACTGAACCATTTCATAGAATATTGTTTGTTGTAGGATAGCAATATCACGATATATTAGTGCACTGCAGTATTTGTGAGTTCAAAAACAAGATAAAAAATTAAACATCTATAATTCACCCTCTTAGCTTCCCTTTCAGCTTAAAATGCAAAAACAAATAGGCATTTAAACCTAGGCAACCACGGCAAAAAAATACAAAATTAAGAAATTAATCTAATCAAAAGAGAGCATTATGAGGAGTTCTAAATTTTACATTTGGTAAAAGAAATAGCGATCCAACTGATGCCTTCTCATGTTTCTAAATTTCAAAATAAATTCACCGCTGAAAGCTTATGAATTCGTGATTTTAATTGCGAATTGAATATTTAACCATGAGTAAGATACAGGTTTGTAGAAAAGTTTTTTCGATGATAATTTTTAAATAGACGACCTAGTAAATGAAACAGAAAACTTTTCATTTGTGAAACATGGATTTACGGTATTCAGACTCCATAGACTCCAGGTTCTTGGTTTTTCCACCAGAGCATCCTTAGCAAAATTGGAGAACCCCAAAAAAAATACGAACCTTGAAGAGAAAAAATTGAGGACACGCACCTAATAGGACTGTTGATTCACAACTCATGGTTATTTCAAATGACACAGAGAAAGATCTGCATAATTCATTTTCAGTGCTGATTATGAGTCAATGCATTAATTAAAGCCCCTTCATTAGAATGGGATGCCTAAGGGGATCTCCAACAATCAGTTAATTTGATGCGAAGCATGGCTCTTTTTAAAGCATTAATTATGCGAAGCTTGTGGGAAATCCATTCCAAAAATTCAATAGGGCCTTTAAAAATGCGGACATGAAACTTTCAATTTCAGAATCATTTTAGTGGATATAGACATTAAGGTACATATGAGGAAAGATATTGTCAATGGCTCTAATTTTAAACACTCTTGAGTTACATAAAAAATTACAATGTAAACACCAGACACTCGGTATAAAAAATACCGTAATTCTACCTAGAGCAATATGAATAGCAAATTCAGTGATACTTCATTTAATTGCCGATTTTGACGGGTAAAAACACATTCACGTGGCATTTGCGACGAGAGGGCGTTTAATTTAGTGCTGGTATAAAATTCGTTTCGACAAGGTATTTAGATTCCTCCATTATTTTGTAGTCTTATGCTATCATGACAGCAGTAAAGTTTATGGAATATAATATTCAAGCAAATAAGTTCTATCGCTCTTCCATAACATTTGAATTCTCGCTATCTGGCATTTTTATGGAAAAATTGAGTCGCACGAGGCTTTACAATATCAAGATCTGATTGACAGTTGAATATTTTTTTAAGTTTATAGGGTAGGAAAGTCATTTGATTCATGAATTTTTTTTAAACCATTGTCCTGCTTCCTACGCCTCTTTATTTATAATTAGCTAAACGTTTATGATGCATATTACAGATTATGAGTAAGAGCATCAGAATAGCATGCTTTACAGATCAATAAACTCAATATTTTTTTTACACGACATAATGCAGAAAAAAAGCTAACATCCACGAATCGACAAATGAGAACGATATCAGAGTAATTCAACAGCTATTCAATCATAATCTGTCTCCAGTACATTGATGTTTTTCATATTTTCAACGCCCATAAAAACTTTAGCAATCAATTATTAAAATTTTTACTAATTAATGAGTGCCTTTTTGTTTAGAGTTATCAATTTTCGTAGGCTAATACGAATTTTTAGTTAATTTTAAAATTTGCATTCCGTTATATCCCTGCAGCAACTCATGAGGATTTGAGAAAGAGATTTACTACCAAAATGCGAGAGCTTGAATATTATCAATTTTCGATGAAATTCACGGGAACTTCCATTGAATTTAATGATACGGGGCAATTAGGGAATTCGATCAGCAGATGAAAGCACAACTAACGCGTCGCCTGAGGCATCTCAAAAATGTCGCGCTCCCAATAGCTCTCACGTCGAAGTTAATGAATTGCTCAAATGAATAACAGGTCTCCGACGATTATTGAAGTGATTAATCATATGCAAATGCTCATTACAGAGACTGGAAGAACACTTATGCTCCATTTATCAAAAAACCATATATTTGAGCCATAAGGTAATTGATGCATCATATTTCAAGAGAGAAGAAGAAGTTATCCAATACACTTAGTATTTTCCCAATGATTAATCAGGAAAAAATCATATGAGGTATCTTAAGTATTTTCAAAATTATGATGGTAAATACGCTTTAGAGTGGGGAGGATACACTCGAATATATAGATGTATGCTCTTTAGGTAAAAATGGCGCAGTGCGATGGTCTATAGAGAAGAAAAGAGTATACAGTGTCTACTAATTTTACCGTATGGAATCAGAGTTTTATCCGATTTTTTTTCAGAAATTAATTTTTTCAGTGAATTTTAAGTACCCAAAGCAATATGTAATCATGGTTGCTACTCGAAATCATGCTGCATTAAGCCCTTTCAGGTGAAGATACCGTACTAATATTACACACTTGATTACCGCTTCTGTCCGTCGGAAGAAGAGGGATAGGAGGGTAGAAATTGGAGAGAAGAGGAGGATGTGAGGGATTGATTACCAGGTGATTCGCGTCCTACACTAACACTACTCACAAGGCTTCAATTAATTCAATAGCCTAATTTAACGTAGTTTTCACGATGGATGAAGTTGTGGGAAATTTTACACTTTGACGAATGGGAGACTTAGTGGAAAGCAATTCCCAATTTTAACTCCCCAGGTTTTAACTGATCATTTTCACTTAACCATCGAATACCTAGAATGTTTCCGAATTACAAAGAATTCCCGGTTTGCTGACACAATCATTCAGTTTATCATGAAAGGTTACCGAATCCAATTTAAGTGTGAAATCATTGGACAGCCGAAAATATAAAATACTCAACTTATAAAACTTCCAACCTGTACCTTCTATCCGTAAATCGTACAACCCACTCGTCTCTGAAAATTCGTGGATGAGAATTAGCTTCATCCAGTCATCCTATCCTTTTAAGTACTGATTAATTCTGTTTCTATGAACAGCAAAGGATAAGGGCTGAAAATAACTTGAAATAGGAACTGACTCTTATACCTTTCATGAGTGAATTTTGCATAACTATGGTATAGTCTGGTCATATGACTATGGTATATGGTTACGTCTCACCACCCTCATCCAAACCCACCTTCATAGAAGAAAGTAAGTAAACTGAGGAGCGCTATGACCTGGATAGCACCTAGCAGATAATTACCAGGTGGATAAGTCGAGCCGTAATACTTAGAAATCACGTGAGGAATGTTATGAGGGGGAGATTTAGAATGAACAGCCCCCTAGGAAAACCTAGAGATGATAAAATTAAAATAAACATAAAAAAGGACACCAAGTGGACGAATATCAAGGTAATAGTTCAAGAAAATAAGGAATGGATGGTCGCACTAAACTTATCCTAGAATTTAAATATTAGGAATGGGTGAAATGGCTAAGGGAGTTTGCAGAAAATCAAATTAGCCAAATAGACTTTTTAATTCCGTATGCAATGGATGGAAAGATCATAAATTCAAAATTCAGTTTTTAAAAAACAGAAAACAGATATTTTTTTTAAAATCCTTCCTACATA
Organism: Ischnura elegans; assembly: GCF_921293095.1. NCBI lineage: Eukaryota > Metazoa > Arthropoda > Insecta > Odonata > Coenagrionidae > Ischnura > Ischnura elegans. The sequence goes on from NC_060249.1 coordinate 94,556,938, forward strand.
GAGGAACAAAGGAGTAGAACGATCTACCTTAACTTATTTTTAAGATCTTTCCCGCACATGCGAAAATTTTTAGGAATAAGTGTTCTTCATTCATTGGTTAATTACATAGTGGGTTATTAGGGAGTGGATGAAATGGGTTTGATTGGGTAAATGTTCATTTGTTAGTTGTACGATACCAAAATTAATGTATTTTATGGAATGTTTGGAATTGGGTTATTGGGGTCATAGTTCAATTGTTAGTTGCATGATAAGAATTAATGTATTTTTTACTATAGGTGTCTTCTCTGTTTCTTAATCAGTTATAAGATTGGTACATTTGTTATTTATGCATGCAAATCTAATGCTGCCACCAGGCAATTGCCTACCGTCAGCAATGTGCAATAATAATTATAATGAAAATAATAGCAATGAGGATTCGTATGGAGGGTATGAAATTAACAGAGCCACAGGCAGTTAACGGCGCAATGGTAGTTACGTTGCGACGACCGCATGGAATCTTCCAATGAAAACAATGGAGCGGAAAAGGTCCTCACGCAACAAAGGAGTGGCAGTCGGATGAAAGGGAAAAAATATCAGCCGGATAGAATGGTGAAAAGATTGCTGGCAGAGCCTCCCCGACAGCTATTTACCTTCCCGACCTCTGGCTATCACGACATAAGTCGCGGAGATAAATAGCTTCGTGGTGAGAATTTTTTCGAGGGCTCTCTGGGTATGAGGGACCACAGTTATTTCAAAATGGCACCGTCCACGCTATTTGCAGAAACAGACCATGCACAAAAGGCTGCGTTGGCCAAAAAAAAATAAGCACGCTGATGGAGAAAAGGGTGTGTGCAGGGGATAGATGGAGGCGGGGGAAGAATGGATGGGTGGAGGAAGATGGATTGGGTTGAGAGGAAAAAAGACAGCGAGATAAGCGAAATGAATGAAGATGTAGCGTCAAACAAAGAAATAATCCCTTCTCGCATCATGGGAAAGATCTTCTATTTCAACATCCATCGCCATAGAACTAAATTGATGTTAGTTCTTCTTATCTAACACATATTTCCTCGAGCTATCTAATTAAAACAATTTCATTAAGGAGGTGGTTGCGAAATATTTCCCTTAGTAATAATTTCATCTATGCAAGATATTGGCTTATACATATTAGGAAACAGAAGCTAGAAAAATATGGGGGAAATACTTGGGATGGATTCGTGTTTTCATTACCGATGGATTATTGATTATTGGATGGATGCATTACGTCCCCAAATGGATATAGCCGAAATATATGCAATAAAATTTGGTTCCCTTCCCAATATACCCTTAGAGTAAGGATAGGAAATGACCATTATTCGCGATTCCAGCCAAGGGAGACACCACCTGGCGGAGAACGCTCGAAGCAGATGAACGATGGTCATGACGCGGTAGTGCTATGAGGAATAGTGTATATGAGGCCTTTACACTGTTTTATTGACTAGTTACGGGGGGATACCTACTTTTTGGTTTCAAAGCAATTATTACCGTTACTTGAGGTTAAATATTCTTTAATTCTACGACCCTGTAATAACTGCAGCAGAAGTGGAATTGTTTCAAAGCGAGGCGACGGCTGTTGTTCCCGCACGTAGGTAGGAGCAGAAAGCTCTTGCTTAGGACGATTTTAATGGAGATACGTTGGTTTTACATGTTATAACTATTAATATAGTGTTATTTCAATTGAAAATCGTTCATGTGTCAGGTTATGCAGAAAAAGTAGAAAAATAGCTTATATGCAATGCATCAAAGTATCCGATATCCGTGATCGAGGTTTACGAGATTTTCATTATAACATACTCAATATTTACATTGCCATTATTATGAGCAGGATGGTATTTACCCGTGTTAGTCTGATAAATGTGTTTTTTTTCTTCTGTGCGCGATGTGCTATTGAACAATTTACCTAAAGTTGCTGAGTATAATAACTCAACATTGACGTTAAGTATCATTAGCAAGGAGGATGAACCTACTGTACCATTGAAAGAACGATTTTTAACAGCGTCTCACGATGTAAATTAGTAATATATGAACTATGGTAAACATTATTAGCTTATTTTGATTGATTCCAGGTGTCAATTCAGTAGACAATTCGAAGTCATACATAGTCACAGAACATACTGCTTTCAGACAAGAAATGGATGACTTTCACCTATTCAAGGCAATGCCAAGTTTCATTTCGACTTTGAAATGTAATAGTGGGCAAATAAGCTTAGTCCCCAAATTCCTTTCCCCGTAGACAGTTACAATAACTCATTCATCGGATTATTATTTAACTGTGATACCCAACTTAAATTCAAAACCCAGCCAATTTCATGTGATGCTCCGTCGAATAAGCATAACCTGGTGTTAATAAGATTGCTATAAATACTATTGTTTCTACAGAATATTACAAAGATAATATTGCAATTCCTTTCTGAGGTAACCGAACGATTAAAACTAATATTATTAAGACAAGTACTACTTATCATACTATTACATGATTCATGTAAAAATATCAGGCCATTCAGTTTCCTTCTAACCATCAGCGGTTGGATTACCAAAATATGCATTGTTTCTCTGTATGGGATATGTTTAGTATTGAATCCACCATAGTAGTTTAAAATTTGCTTTGTACCCTTTCAGTTGTAATCACTTTGAGCAAATGAATGTGTTTTTGTAACTCAAAGCAGACAATTTTTAAAACCTAACATACATACGAGCCTTTTGCAAATTACCTATTAATTACACCAACTTGTATATTTTCATCTGAGGAATTATTAATGAAATTATTAAATGTAGCTAAATTAATAGTAGTAGACATTATTTATCTGAAACCTTGCTGTTCAGTTAACTACATACTTCAACATGGGGATAAAGAACGAATAACTATCGTCTCCATGATTTTACCAAGAACTGGTAGTCAACGAAGATGTGAATCAACGGTAAAGATCCTTAAGTCTTCCTTAAATTTCTAAATTATACCAAACAAAATCATTTCCCAATGGTAAATCACACCAAATAACTATTTCGTTCATTTATTATCCGGAAATATGATAATAATATAGGTGAACACAGCAATCCACATCAGTGAAGCAGACGGCTGTGGCGCCCAAATACAACACGAAATCTGCCTGGAATGGATTATGGTCCCATGTATTGAAGCGGCAGATTGTGTATGAAATACAATTAAGTTCTTTTGTAGTGTATTCGAAAGAAATGGCTAGGAAGAAACGCAATACGAGTCGGATGGATGCAAGTCGAGAATCAAACCTGACTGGTAATGATTAGGTACATTATAAACACCTTTAGTTACATCGTCAAGCAGTTTTCTTCAGTTCTAGATCTTCTTACGGACGAAAGAAGCCGATAAATACACCATATGAAGGTTTTAAAAGAATATTTCTATCTTATAAGCTCTTGATATTATGGTTTATGTTCTCTCCGTACGCCAATGCTTTACGATTGTTTTGATTTTACCATCATTCTGGCGGCCATATTGGAAATTGACGTCACTGACAGCAGCGCCGCCATCGGTCATTTGAGTCTCGAATTGTTTTTTTCTCTCACACAGGGCTTGGTTTATGATCAACATGGTATGATGGTGCCGTGGAACAGTAAACACGATTCTGCGGGGAAATTCGAGGAAGAAGAAGTAGAAGAGAGAAAAATCGAGTAACATCTCTTTAAGTTAGACTAAATTGAAAACTGATACAACCCCTTTCTAGTAGACATTTACAAGTACGTATGAGTGACAAATTAACCGAGCGTAAATGTCTGTTGAATTATAAATTTCTAATTAAAATAAAAATAATCTTGAAGATGGAATAAATATTTCACAATTTTATTCAAATCCATTACAAGCCACATAACACCATCTTCAATTATTTTAATCTCATTTATCAATTGAATATGATACATGAGCACAGTTTTCTGTCGCAAATTTTAATATTGGCGTGAGCAATTGAATGCAATCAAATTCTTTGTCAAAACTGCCATATTTTCATCAACATATGGTTAAGAAACGCCATTTTTTCTCACGCCATAGTGCATAGAAGCCATCAATGCATAATTGTTTGCCATAATACACGAATGTAGGTATAAGGTGGTTCTCAAGTATGAACCATAAATTCACATTGGCAATAAAGGCAGACACGTACGATTGAGAACATTTTACCACTCGTCATTAGTTGGAAGCCTACGCCTTAAGAGAGTGACGCATGCTGATTTAGCCAAACATTTCACTCCTCTGAGACCCTCTCCAGGATTCTCCAAGTAGCTAGTGCGCAAAGGGAATAGAAAAGGATGCTAAAAGGGGATTGAGTGATAGGGGGCCATAAAGAGAAAACTCTATGAAGGACAGAGTGACTGAGTGATCTTAGGACGCTGCAAATGAATACAAATGAGAAGAGGAAGAGCAAAGGGCAAACGGAAGCGAGGACTGCGGCAACCAAGGAGGTTGCACTACAAGAGTCCAAAAGAGATGACAGGGACAAGTAGGAATTTGAAAGGGAACAGCAAAAGAGACTATTGGAAAAGACTGAACAGGGAGCCAAGAATGTCCTTTTCTTTGTTCCATACTTAAGTCTCATTTCCTATATCTTTCAACACAAGGTACCCAGCCACTCGAGCGTTGTACGTAAGAACGTTTGCTCTCCATGTCTCGCTTCCTCTAGCTTTTTTCCTTTGCCGGGTAGAGGGAGATGCTCTATATATTTTCCTTTGCCACACAACAATATTTCACATGATATTATGGGCCACTGATTAATTTATCATAACATATTTTTAGCCATCTTCTCATATTTATTTAATTATCACATCCCCCGTAAACAGCACATAACGGCCTTTTACAACGAGGGTTTCCAATATTAACAAATTACAACACAAACATCCATGCCCTGGATAGGGATCACCTACCCTAGCGAGATTCGAACCAACGACCTACGGTTTGGCAGGCGAGGACTTTACCCCACCGCACCGAGGCCATCTTAATAAAAGATTGACTATTAATGGGACACCGGAAATAAGAGTGAAGACGTTGGCTATGCAAACTTAAATGAACTTGTTTGCAAGTAGATAAACGGATGAAAGCATTATTATAAGATCCGGCGTAAATGCATATGTTCTAACCGAGTTCAACGGTAGTAAATGCAAGCCTTATTAATTTTAGTAACATGCCTGAAACTAACTTTAAAACATTACTTTTAAAAAGCAGTGCCCTCTGTTGTGATCTTTAGTAGGTATAAGGCCAGCAAATGTCGTAAATAAGTATAATGATTGAAAAATCTCCAGTGCCATGGTATGACTCCTGATAATAACCTTCACTATACTGGTTTTCCGCTCAACTCCTCTTCCCTCTCAAAGCAAATTTTCAAAAATTTATTTAGCTATTTTACTGCTGTTGGATATGAATTTAGAGGTCACCATTCACTTTAGAGGTCATTCCTGAATATATTCCACCATGAAGCAAAGCTGAAGTTTAGCAATAATCTTAGTTTAATAATAATCCTACATAACTTTTCGCTCGGCAGGGATGATTTCAAATAAAGCAACTTTATGTCTATGCCTGGTCCACGATCCCTTTCCCAATTAATTAAAAATGTTTATACAGCCTGATATTCGAAATGAGTTAATTCATCAAAGTAAGCAAGAAAAATTCTTTCACTTTCCTAATTAGAGAGATCACCATTATACAATCACAATTATCTTAAAAGAAAAATAATTACATAATGGCCATCACATTGTTGAAGAAAATGAAAAACAATGCAGATTTAAAAAAAACATATAATCGTAATGCCTACAAAGACAGAAAATGAAAAAGGAATGATAGTTACCAGCTCTAATCAACCAAAACACTCCATTAAAGTTAATATTATTGTAATAATTTTCATGGTGAACTTCATCTGTTGGTTATTTAACTTTGCACTCGTGCGCGTGACTTCGTACAAAGTCACTTGTTCCTGCAGTGCTTTAATATTAATAGATTCAATTCTTCGTATGTGAGCAGCATTTTATGCACAAAAGTTTAGAAAAACGAACCGTTAAAAGCCACATCTGACTATTTATGAGTTTAACAGCGAGTAACATGGCAACCGCTGAAACTGAATCAAATCCCACAGGCCTACTGGAGTGGACCCCGCGTAATGGACGTCACTTAACAGCAGCGTGTCCTTGCTCGAATGGAATACGTGTGCGTGCTCACGTGATTGAACTATTTCCATTGACGAAGCGGCGGCTTCCAGACCACCGCTGTGCTCAAAGAGAATTGCGGTTCCGCAGGGGAACCACTCCGACCCCACTGGATTACTTCGTCAAACGCCGAGAGGCAAAACGGACCAATGCGGGCCCCAAGCTGAGCGACCTCCGTATCTCTAACTCCCTTTATCCGTTACTTCTTTACTTTGTGCTTTACAGACAATCTCCGATTTTGTATGCCAAACCCTATTTATGTTGATATGAACATTTCTCAAGGAAGCACTAATAAGAACTGTTTAGAAATGTAATCGAGATTTTGGAGGTCTTTAATAAAAGCACTAAAACCCAGGGATGGCCAGTGAAACGAAACGAAAATATTTCGTTTCCACCCTGAGGGAAACGATAATATGAGACCTAGGTTTAGTTCAGCTCCTGAACGAAATTAAAATCACCAAGGGGATTAGTTTCGACTCGGGACGAAACTTTACTCCCGGGAAAGAAACTAAATTAATCAATTACTCCGCTGCTCTTAGTTAAGTATCGATCCCAGAGGTTGAGTGGAGGGGGATATAAGAAGAGTCTCGAGCCATTACGTCTGATATACTCGTAGACAGGTTAAAGCATTGAGCTTAAAAATCTAATGGCCAGTTTGCGTTCACCGTTCTCCTGATAGTGGCAAAGATATGAGCGCCCCATGCATCTAATGGCGGTACTTCTTACTTAACCTCTTGTTCATTCAACCATACTTCGTACCCGGGGTGTGGGTCGAAACTAAACTGTTCGAAGGTGAAGCACGTGGTCCATCCGGTGCGAAATATTATCTGTGTTTCGTTTCGTCCCAGTTTTAGTTCAACCCGAAGTCGTTTTGACTTGGATTTCGTTTCGACCCTGAGTTTAGCTCCCAGCATTTAAATCCATTTCGTTTCGTTTCTACATTTCGCTCCTGGTAACGAAACTATTGAAATTTTACTGGATTTACCTTTCGTTTCACTTACCAACCTTGCAGTAAAACCACATACTAATCGTACAAAATAGCACTCGTGGAAAGCGTGTTTTTTGTACAAAATCCACATGAAAATAATGCGATGGATCGCATAAGGGAGGAGCTAATGTGTTGGCCTTACACCCCGTGGGCTCGGGTTCACAAGTCAGTGGAAACGGAGACTTTACTGAGACTTCCCGATGCCGGCTTCAAACTCCACCCTTTGGATGAGATGTTAATGGAAATATCTCCTTAGCTCTTATTATAAAGATATGGATACCTTCCGTCACTACACTTAATAACGGCGAAAAAGAATTGTTCTGTCGGTTAACGCCTGTAAATACCATACCTTACCTAAATAAAACGTAAGCACCTGTCAGCAATGCTTTCTGAGTTATTATCAAATAAATGATGCAACTTAAATCGAAATATAAACCTAATTTAAATTAAAATACTGCCGAATCCGACTCAGGACGATAAAACTATATTGAAAATAACTTACTTGAAAATATATATGCACTGAATTATTCGCAGTTAATCTCTTCAAGCGTGATCGATGCGGTGCTTGCGATTTAAAGGACCCATTCCGAGCACAGTAGTATTTTTTATGTAAAAGAATACCAACTATGAGCACAAAACCTTTTTTTATCCACACATATCAAAAACATAAGTGCATGGAGCTGTAAGTATTGTAAACCTGTGTAACCTGTGGAAAATGTGTAACAATTTTAGGAAAAAGTGTTTCGTGTCCATCAAAACTACACAGTGAACCTTATTAAAAGTATTATTTTTACTTCTTTTTAAAATTTTTACAAAGCCTTAATACCCCTAATGTTCTAGAAAATGCGCAATGAAAAAGGTTTTATTAATAAATATCACATTTTGATGATATTCATCAAACTTTGAATAAAATTATACAATATAACACTAGAAAAGAAATAAAAAGAAAAATGAACGTAAAAAAATTAAAACTTTCTCGTCATTACAAATAATTATAATAAAACCATTTCCTCCAGCCAATCTTTTAAGTTAGGTTTTTTAGGAATCTTTCAGCAGCAATTGTGTATTGGCAAAATCAAAACGGGGACGACAGCCCGTTTTAGCATCATAGATTACGCAAAACGATTGGTTATTTCTATCAAACCAAACAATAGAGCTTGATAAATGTTACCAAACAAGCAAATACCTCCGTAAAATTAATAATGACTTAGATAGGAGTTACCAAACTCTAAAGCGTATCGAATGTATGCAGTGATCTATGCAAAAACTCTGTCTTACCATTAACAAAACTATGATGCGTCGATATTTTTGATAAAATTTACCAAGGACATTTGATAAAATCAATCAAATGCTTTATTATTTGCATCGAAGTTTGAGTATATGCAACAAAGCTACTCTGTACCAAACCGGTACAGAGTAGCAAATCAAATCTTTTTAACCGTGCGATAGAAGATAGCTAATGTACCAATTTTTATCTATTCCTCTCATAAAAATCAGGGTTTCCGTAACGTCTCTCTGTATATTTACTGTATACAGGCGCTGTTTACTAGCAAGCCTGTCGCATTGTCACATTGCATCACGCCTTTATTCCCACACCGCAGTCCTACTAATCATCCCACCCGAGGAGTCCTTCGGGAGGGTTGGCCAGTGGGGAAATCCGTCACTAATCCGCCGCCTCGATCATTGCCATTCACACTGCCCCGCTCTAAATTGATCTCGAGCATAGATGCAGATGTTAATCAAAGCTACAGGCTCTCTACCAACTACGTAATCAATTGATAGGAGCCTAACAGCAATAAGTGCGATAGGTCGAAGTGCCTTGGAGTAAACTATACATATTCATGCTTTCACAACCCGTCTAAGTTAAATATAAAACCCCCTCCATCTGACAGTTTTTTCTTTCAATATAGAATTTAGGTATGCGCATGACGGACTTAAGCGTGACTAATCCATCAATTAAAATTACCATAATCTTGGAGCTCACACAGGATAAAAGGATTAGTATTCTGCTAGGACTTCAAGTGTTTTGAGAGCCACAGGAAACCGTATCAACGGAAACACGAAAGGAAGTCCAGCGAAATTCAGCTATCGGGTAAATTGTCAAAACAAATATAGGTGCCTATAGATACTTATTCAGGTATTCAGATAGAGAGCGGCAATCTAATTTAACTCTTACTCGATTACTTTGTCCGCGAACCTCACACATAGAATGGACTCGTTTACCATTTGTTGAGAATTATCTTATTTGATAGAGTTTGGAAAATATGGAGACGCGTGTGTCTTAGTTTCCGAATGGGCCGCTAACTTCTTGAGCTTTTCGCGGCAAAACATCGAAATGCCTCGACCCATTTGCAGCAGATAAATTGAAGACGTCAAGGGCTCATGCCGAGCGGTTCTCTGAATTTCAGATACGCCTCGGTTTTTTGCATCGATCTCGCTTGATTCGTTGCAGTCTAGACTCTTGTGAGCAATTTCTTCCCTCAGTGAAAATTTCTCCCGAACAAGTTATTAAGCTAGAAATCTAACGGCGACAACGAATCGTGAAATATCGGTGGCAACTTTTCCATGATATTTTCATTACATAATAATTAAATAATTCAACACAACGAAATAAGAAGACAACTGCAATGAAGGTTAATTTATTTAATTTTATTTATAAGGTGACACACGATACACTCCAACAGAGGGAATTGCTGAATGGGGAAGGTTCTTCACTATATTATCGTCGTACTTATTCGGTCAGATTCGTTTTCCCTCTCTTACCTTCCGAATAACTTTTAATGAATTATCATTTCTGGTCAAATTAAACGGCGACATTATACCTAAAAAAATAGTTAAATGGCTCTAAAACGAAGGAAACAATACATGAGATATTACATATGGAGCATATGTATCTAAGGAAGCGAGACTTGGACGTTGACCGCATCAGAGTAGTTGTGAATGGAAGAATTCGAAAAAAGGTGTTACCGAAGAATGATGAAGATGAAATGGATCGATCCAGTAAGTAATGAAGAAGTTCTGAGAAGAGTGGGAGAAAAGAAAGTTTCGACCCAGCGGCGTTATCCTCAGGTACAAAGTCAAATTTAAAGCATCATCCTTATTCCTTATAATTAGCATAGTCCATAATAATTTGGAATATAAGGATGATGCCTTAGAGTTGACTCTTTCCATCTGAGGACGACGCCGCGGCGTGTAAACTAGTCGTACCTAAAAATAAATTGGGGGAATATAGCAACGCTTTCCATTTCATTAACGATAAAATGAACTTCCACATAGAAAGAAATAATCTCAGTAGAGTTGGCTGATGATGGTGATCTCTAAAATCACATATTCTTGAGGACAATAACCATAGAAACAGTGGACCATCTTGAGAAAGATAAAAAAGTTTATTTGAGATAATAAAATACATCCCTCAACAAAAAATAATTAAAACCCCTCCCTGGTCAAGGCCCGGCTATCTCGGCTTGACATCGCCCTCCTCGCTTCCAAAACTTTAAACCTCAAGACCCCACCCCTGAGGGTTGGCTTGAGCCTCACAATAGGGTAGTTTCCTTCATCAAAGAAAACAAAAGGCAATAATTGCGATTCGTTACCCACCATTAGTGTATTCATAATATACAAATTATTTCGTTTTATAAATGCCGGTGTAGACGAATGGCAATGGTCCATTTTTATCCTCATTTGAAAAGGGCCAGATTGGCGCCCATGCGATGCCACTCCACGTGACGTCACAGGGACCTAGTTTCTATAGGAGAAGATAGGAGTTATACGTCGTCTGAGGTTACCAATGCATGCATGAGGCGCAGAGCTCAGGGAAACATGTCTTAATAATCACTTATTAAAACTGGCTAAGGTCGGAAAGTTTTCCTCGTTTGATAAGGTATTAATAATCCTTATTTAAGCCAAGCGCTACCAGGCGGCAGGGCACTAGGCTACCCGCTGGCAGCCTGCGACGTATCAGCGCTAAGCCTCGTCTCAAGGTCACCTCACCGGGCGGAGGGGGAACCAGAAATACGACGTACGGAGAGATTTCCCATCATTCCTACTAACGCGTCGCGTTTTCGCGCGCTTGAAAATTTTCACTTTTCATTTAATCGCGAAAAATAGATATTATCATTTAAAAATCTAAAAGCGTGAAATACGTACTCCAGGAGTAATAATCTTTCGATTTAGGCAATAAAAAAATAATAGGAAACCACCCTATTACCCGGCCATTTGTATCTTCATTGGAGAGGTGGTTGAAAGTGACAGCAAGATAATGGCATTGGTGTAAGAAATGTACACAGACGGGTGGGGTAGGAGGGTATAGTCAAAATTCATAAATGATGGGGACTACATATGGACGCGGATGTAGATGAAAATGCTTCACCGCTAATCATGAAGCGTGGGACTATATTATTAACGACTGATACTTGGCCTTTTCACGCGACACCGGCTGACCCATGATCACTCGAATTATCTCCGGGGATTGAAAAAGCAATCATTCACAAGAACTGAAGATTAAACTGCCGGAAATTTTCAGTGTGCCTCACACTTCATATCACGATTAACATAATTAATGATGGCAGGCAATTATCAAATGGTTAACGTATAAACATTTCGTGTAAAATGAATTCTGACACTGAAAGAGTTCATGGAATTGCAAACGAGAGATATTAGTATTTTGATAAAATTGTAACAACGGAGACTATACGTTGTCGCAGTTCGTAGACTTGATTTTATTGCTTCGAAATTCGCGTAGAATTGGGAGTGTCGACTAAAATTCTTGTGAAATCCTTAGAAAAATATAGTAATTCTCAAAATTATAAAGTCTTTGCACCAATTTTTATGGAGAACTTATATTATAACCGTACTCTTGAAACCACATTGCAGAATTGTCATAAAAACCACACATGGTAAACGGTAAAGTCAGCTTTCTAAGCCCTAAGTCATTGAATTTTTCTATCATGGCCATAGAACGACGAGACAGTAGAGTTCAATACAAAATGATCCACCATACAAAAAAAATATTTCTGAGATTTCATAAGTCTCACTATATACTCTCAGTGGACTGGCTTTAACGTTTACTTAATCAAAAGTTAATTGTACCACTGGATTATCGATTTTTCTCAAGAGCCCATCATTTTAGCATTGGCTCAATTTATCAACATGAATTTATTTTACTAAGTTATCGAATACAAATCCTCTTTAAAATCGTATTTTTGCACTGAAATGGGCCAAGAAAGTAATATTTAGCAAGGAAATATCTTTACAATGATTTTGGAAAATTTTGAGGAATATTTGCATCTCTTTACAATGATTTTGGAAAATTTTGAGGAATATTTGCATTTCAGCAATGTGCCTTAAGTCAGTCTAGGATTAAACGATGACCTCGAATTAATTACGATTTGGCTGGGGAGACACCGAAAGAGGATTTAAGGGCTAAGAGCTGACTAGAGCGGTATGTTTGCCAGGGTATTATGCATTTAGGTTTCCCTTCTATTGGGAATGGGATTTCCATTGTAAAGCCGACCGATTATAGCGCACGGCTCGATGCGATAACTGGGCTTTGGTAATTGCATTGTAGGGTAGTACTCAGACGTTAGCATTTAACTCTGGATGGATACCGACTCGTAGTTAGTAAGCAAAGTGATAACGTAACTAAATATTATAAGAAAGCATCGGAATGCTACTGAAACTTAAATATGGAAAAAAAAGTTATCTACGGGTACTATAAATCTTAGATGGAGCACGTCAACGGCTTTCTAGCCTTTGCAGCATTTTGATCCGAGGTTATACAATTACAGCATGATTTTAATATCTATGAGACCATGATATGTTTGATCAACCGCCGTGTCGGCCAGTTTAGCCTTAAATTATGTAATTAAGAAGGTTATAAGACATGAAAGAGAAAAATCTTACTCAAATCTAATTATATATTTCCAGAGTAAGACTATCCTACCATTTTATTCTATTCAGTCTCCGTCGCACATGTTTTAAAGGTAAAGAATACACGAAGAATCATTTTCGATTCATTTTAAGTACACCGGGACTAGCCACGGTGATAAATTTACGGAGTCACCCGCAATGCGAAAATCGTGCGAAAAATCCACAGAGAAAAAAATCATTCGCCTTTACCGGGATACGAACCCGGATCCCCCGCACAGGGAATAATGACGCCTCGGTAGCATAACTAGCTAAAGTACTCGAAAGGATTTTTTTCTCTGTGGATTTTTCGTATACTGTCGATTCACATTATTTCTCATCGTGTTATTCGTTTTCCTTAAATGTGTCTGAGTTAAAGTTATGCATCGCGCACGAAAATTTACTATTCATTCTAATTCAGTTGAATAGGCCTTTCACGTCGCCAGTCTGACGAGTTTGTTGGTTATGAAAAAGAAAATCGTCTCCTTTTTCAACTTTGCCTTACCTTTTGATGGAATATTCGTCAATTTACTGATTCGAAACACTAAATGTACAAGGAAACAGCTACGTCATCAATTAATCTCATAAAGTTATCCTTACCGAATTATTTAAGGATAATCTGACTCTCGCAAGCCGTGAATGCTTGAATTTGATTAAAAGTAGTCCTTTTTCACTAAAAGTACTTTCTCACTAATATGAGGATTCCGCTTACATAAACGTAATATATGAAATCACATGGTTCCTTTTGATATAGGTACCTATTTTTTGAGTCCCGCTTCCCCCCAAGTCCTCTAATGCCTTCAACTACTTGGTCATTAAGTTTTAGCCTTGGTCTTCCACGTGGACGCCTTCCCTCTAGTTGACCTCTCCACACTCTTATTATCATTGCATAAAGACGATAACCTAATACATACCGAATATGAGCCAAAAATATAAACCAAAATAAATGAATTTCCGCAAAAATTTAAATGAAGGAAACGCAGATCGGTGAAGGGGCTAGTAAAAAAGGGAATTAAGCTGTGATCCATACAGAATGATATTAAGCAGAAAGAAAGGATGTTACAGCTTGGGATAAAGAATGGGAAGTAGAGCTCAGGTGGAAAATGTAATCAAAGAGGGTTGAATACATATAATACTATTGAAATAGCGCATGAACATGGAAATTCCAACGAAAAAGGAGGGAAATGATATAAAATTATGGGGAATCAGCAAGACGGACGATATAAGGAAAGACCCATTTTACAAAATTCCCTCGCTTCGCTCGCTTCGAAATCGTCGCCAGGAGCGAAGAAGGTGAACGAGGTTGGAGAAGAAAGGGGGAGGAAAGTGATAGAGAGGGAAAAGAATTGAACGGGGTGCAATTTTATCTGAAGGGAAGAGGAAGAACAGAGATGACATTCGTAACGCCATGAATAAAGAGCCAGGGGGCTGTAATGGGGGAGAAAGAAATTTTTTGCCCATTGCTATAATGCTTCCGATGAACCAAAGCCCGGAAGCAATTGCTTTTCCGTTCCTTTTACATCCAAGACAAGAGACTTCTTCAACCCCATTCCCCCCTCCCCGAATTTTTCCTCCTATCACAAGAATTAGTAAAAGGGAGCGTTCAAATAATTGATGAAACAACTGTGAACTTTAAAAAATCAGCATCGATGCCAGCATTCTCCTCTAGAAAAGTAATTGCATGGCAATGAGATGACACCAACAAATTTTCATCTATTTTTCCCTCATTTCCTTAGTTTTTTTACCCTTATTATGAAATGTTGGTATATCGGTATGGATAGATAGTACGAACAATGAGGATGTCATACGCAGAGTAGCAGGGAGGAAGTTAGAAAACCTTTTAAAGAAGACGAAAGTACGCTTCATCGGCCACGTTATGAAAAAAAATGGCTGAAAAATGAAATTATCGTTGAAGGACAGGTAGAAGGGAAGAACGGTGGATGAAGGCCTAGGAGAAGATACTTAACGGCAAGTAAAGATGGAAAATTGCTATTCAAGTTTTTAACCTGAAGTCGGGCGCTGATCGGTGGATCTGACAGGTACTGCGCGAGCTTGTTTTTCGTTATGCGTTCCGGTACTAAATTTTTAGAAATTTAACCCTGGCTACGTTACAGGATGAAGCTTAAGCAAAGAGGTTGTCGAGAAAAGGCCGATAATTGCCGAGGATAGGAAAATTCGATCAACATATATAATTTGTGAATTTGCAATATTAGCGGAGATATAAATAAACGTAAACGAAGAAGAAACAGGGAAAAAGGCATGGGATTGAGAAAAAGGAAGGACAAAGCAGAGGGCTTGGGGTGGGAAAATAAAAATAAAAGGTAGCGAATTAAATGGGAGGAGAGAGAGAGAGAGAATTGCAGGAAATAATTGAGTGGGGTAATTGAGGAGAAGGGATACCGGATCATGGGGTTCGTAGGGTGGGAATTGCCTGGGGGGAGGAGAGATGAGTGAGCAGGGGAGATAAAATGGGAGTACATGGAATTGAGGCACGCGGAGGGTTGAGAAACGATCTGAATCAGGGAGGAATGAGACTTTGGGAAAGAGATGACACATGGGCGAAGGTGGGCGGGGCAGAGGGGTCCGGTGAGTTTGAAACGAGTAGAAGGGAAGGCACGAGAGGAAATTGCTCACACGAGGGTAGAATGAAGCCGGCCACGTGCAGTTTTGGACTCCAGTGTTTTGTCCATTTTTCAGGTTTCTTTCTCATCAATGGACATGTGACCATTTGTGCACGCATCTGGATAAACTGCAAACGCGGATGATTGGAGGCGGTATATCCACTTCCTTAAATTTTATGTTACTTCGTCCGCCCACAAATATGACCCCATTATGTATACGAGGCATGTTTATAAAGTGAGGTCCATTTTGGTCACAGGAAAAAATATACTCATATGAAACAGATTTTATTGGCACTTATAGTTGGCTACAAATCTACTTCACTTCTCTACATGATCGCCGTTCATTTTTATGCATTTTTCGTACCACTGCACCAGCTTCTTTAACCCCTCTGCATAGAGGCTCGCCGCATGAGAGTCGAACCAATTTGATTAAGCCCACGGACTCACACTGCTCTCAAAACCAATAAGAAAATTCATGATTTTCGTTGGGAACTCTCCATATAGCATTAATATGAATGGAAGATGGTGCGGTGATCATAAGCACGAAGGGACGATGTTTCATATAACCGTAATTTTATTATATTCCTTTTTGAGTATTCCTACACAGAGTTTTGCTAGACATAAGGAGAGCAATTAAGATAATAAAAAGGTCAACATTTATAATGAAACCATGACTTAAAATTTACATCTCACGGCAAATGTTTCATATTCCTGACGAAAACGTATAATTTATTCTTCAAATTGACTGGTTTTCAGAAATGAATATGCTGTCAATGAAGGTGGTGCATGGCATCAATCTCGCTTTCAAACCACAAGACTTAGGTTTTATTTTTCTCTTGAGTGGACTTTTCACTTTTAACACTTCTAATACTCTTGCCTATCCATGTCTTCTACGTCCAACTGAACTTCGTTTCCTCGAGATAAAATACATTCCCTTTTCATCGTCATGTTTATCTTCTCACCCTCCTTCTCCAATAGCCTTTTTTTTTTTAATTTTCCTATTCTAGCATGATTTGATCGGTTAATGTATTGTATTGGAAGTGAGTCGTAGTTCTCAAAAAGTGTCAAAGTATATTCAATGCTTTTTGAGGTTTTCCACTCCTTAGTTACCGAGTGATCTGAAAGAGTAAGTGGAAATCTATTTTCCCGGTATTGGTGTGGATTTGCAGACCTGCCGTTCTGAGAATAACTTCTTCATGTTTATTATAAAGGAGGACGTGCATTTGATTACGAGCATTTCTTCAAGTAAGCTTAATTTAAATTATCTAGTGCATAAGTGGGCCTAAACATGTGATAAATTTTCATTTTGTGATCCTTTTGTCGCAGAGCATAAAAACATTGATAGATTTTTAAAAAGCTATCATAACGAATTTTGAAGTAAAGTAGATAACCCTCGTTGTTTTTCTAGAGTTGATAAATCATATTTTGGACATGGCCATTGGAATGTGTCAAATGGTTTAATAATGCTATTAACGACTACCGGCACTAAAAGAAACATTTATATCTTTGGGGTTCACCTGATGTTGGTAAATGTACTTTTATTGAAAGTCTGATGGGTAAGGCTTTGATGCCTGACGTGTATTATCCGGGTGTGGGAAAGTTTACATTTCAGGGGTTGACTCCCAATTTTCACAATGCAATTCTTTTCGATTTTAAATATCATGTGTCATGAATGTTGAAACGTCTTTAGGAAGGTAAACAGTTCACTGCTCCAGGAAAGTGTGAGGGTGGTAAAGATATTAAATTTACAGGATTGATAATATTTGTTTCCATTTTAAATTCAATAGACGACGATGCGCTCCGCAATGGGCTTCAATTCTTATATGCGGTATACTATGACTTATTGACTCGCTTCCAAATTGTCTATGAAATCGTTGAAAAATTAGTGTGTACTCTGGATGAAGATATTTCTTGCAAATTCGAAAGTAATGGCTTTTTAGTGACATAAAGTACTTGTTTAGAGAAAAATGTTGCCAAAAGTTATGGAATATTACGGTGAAAAGTTCATTGGTTGTGGATTATGGATGACATTTCATGGCACATGAGCGGGATGGGTTCGAAAATAAAGCTAGTAAATTCCGTGTGAAAGCAGATTCAAGCCGTATTAATATTACTCACAATGAGATGCATAAAAAATGATTTGATGTTAGGATTTTATTGCTCTACTTAATAATTAATAATTAATAATTGCCCCTTGCTGCCAAGAATATTCCGTCATCGAGGCCGTGATAGTTTTAGCATACGTTTCCTTTGCATAAAGGTCGACATCATGGAGGGAATAGTGGCTTGCCATTCGCTTTCATTTATTTCATCACCTCTACTTCTCTGTATTGAAATCCACCTATTATTATTTTTATGAATCACTTTTCTCACTGCCATTGTACGTGCTGTCTTCCTGTCTCATTTTCATTGGGATGGAAGAAAAATAAAAAAGTTTGCCTTTCATCGCTGAGCAGGAGAAGAGACTCTTTTCTCGCCATTAATTTTCACTCCCAAAGGGGATGAAATTAGAGCTTGCACTTGGTGAAAGTTCGGTGTAGGTGTTCTTTGTGATAGCATTAAAATGGTATCATCTGTTGCTCCCTATGAATCTAATGGTAATTTTGTCTTGTTTTTGGCGTTATTTTTATTTTGAAATTTATCAATTCCAGAAAAAAATAAAAATTTGCTCCTTATCTAATATTATCAAGGAATACTTTCCCTCAATGATTTTGTGCTGATGCTTTGACACCACATATACTTCGTTATTTTAATCGTAAAACTGTGGCATTTGCAATTCTCAAAATATTCTTTCTAAAACTAATAGATGTTTCATTGAATTAAAATATGGTATTATATATTGTGTCTAGTTTATATTTTGGTTCGTAAACGAATGTGTTATGTTTAATTTCTTTCCTTTAATAATATCCGCAAAAAATAAAAAAATAATAAAAAACGAATCTGTTAAGTGTAATTAAATAATTCTCTTTCGATAATTTTATACGAGGTCAGTCAAAAAGTAATGCCTCCTATTTTTTTTCTATGTTTAATTGTCAGGAAATTTAAATGCAATTACATAGGTTGAAAACCACAACATTGAGGATCATTTTGTCATTTTTCAATGTAATCTCCGCCCATCTCTACAGTTTTGGTCCATCTTTGAACAAGGGCATGTATCCCAGCACGGTAAAAATCACAGCTCTGCTTGCTAAGCCATTGACGCACGGATGTTTTGACGGCCTCCTCATCTTCAAAATGAATCCCACGATGAGCTTCTTTTAGTGGCCCGAACAGATGGAAGTCTGATGGTGCCAGGTCAGGGCTGTATGGGGGATGAGGCAAAACTTCCCATCCAATTTTGACAATCTCGTCAGAGGTGTGACGACTGGTGTGTGGTCTTGCATTGTCATGCAAAAGAAGAACATCTGCCATTGATTTTGTTGGGCGAACTCGCTGAAGACGTGCTTTAAGTTTTTTGAGGGTTGTGACGTATTGAACAGAATTTATTGTGCATCCCTGCTCCAAAAAATCAACCAGAATCACACCCTCTGTATCCCAGAAAACTGTTGCCATAACTTTCCCTGCCGATCGCACAGTTTTGAATTTTTTCTTCCTCGGCGAGCTTGTGTGATGCCACTCCATTGACTGCCTCTTTGATTCGGGTTCAAAAAAATGCACCCATGTTTCGTCCCCGGTCACAATTTTTTTCAGAAACTCATCTCCCTCCAAACGGAAGCGCTGCAAGTGTTGGGAGGCTATTGTTTTCCTTGCCTCTTTATTCTGATCGGTTAACATTCTTGGAACCCACCGTGCACAAACTTTTGAGTACCCCAATTGTTTAATAATCGTGATCACACTGCCTTTACTGAGAGAAATAATGCGACACACTTCATCTGCAGTCACCCGACGGTCACCACGAATGATGTCATCAACTTGCTGAATGTTGTGTGGAGTCACTGCACTCACCGGCCTGCCGCTCCGCTTTTCGTCAGTCAACGGTGTTTGCCCTTCAGCTTCCTTACAACGACGAACCCATCGTCTAACAGTGCTGACATCCACTGTCACAACACCATACACCTTCTTCAGTCTTTCATGAATGCGTATGGGCGTTTCACCTTCTGCATTCAAGAATTCAATCACACAACGCTGTCTCAAACGAACATCGATGTCGGCCATCTTACAAACTTCTGCTGTGCTGCCACCTGTTGACACAGAAAGTTACTACTGCAGTGGATTGCAGAAGAAGGTTTGAGGAATGGCGCCAAATTCAAATTTTTCACTTAACTTAATTTTTTTAAGTAGAAAAAAAATGGGAGGCATTACTTTTTGACTGACCTATATGAGTCGATTGGAAGCCAAAGGGTAGAATTGATTTTTTTCTTAAAGGTAAAGTTAATTGTTAGAGGAAATACACAAAAACGTGGTTGCCAAAGGATACGAGTGAGTCTCTGTTCTGTGCTGACATCGAGTGGAAAATCAAATTCACTACTAAGTTTGTAATTGATCTTGTTTATTTTCTATACCTAATTTCTATACCTAACTCTGTATGGAAAGGGAAATCACTTGAACCCATTAGCTTCCAACCCACTCATATACGTTTTCAGTTTATTTACTATCGGTATTCAATTTGGTTTCAGCCGAAAAGGATATCCCCGATTTTAGCGGCACAATTGTCTTCGAGTTAGTAATCCTCTTTATTTAATGGAATTTTTCAGTGAGTAATTCAGTCTGTTAAAGTCCTGCAGCAATTTTTTCTTGATTGAATTTTCGCGTGGCAATTTGAAATACTTTTCGGATATAGTCAGTATCTTCTCGAGCGATTTATGGAAAAACATTTTAATGTTCTTCCGAAATAGTATTATGAGAAAATAAACTATGGTACATAATATGACTAAATTATTACATGTAAAGAATAAAACGCAACAGCGTGAAAGGCCATCTTTGAAAGTAGTATTCGTAAAAATCGTTCCGAAGCTTTTAGAGAATTTAATTTTTCAGCTACCGATGCAATTTTTACTTACGTATTTCGATTTATCTTAAAACCATGTATTGTCACTTTGCATGAGAGGTCCACTAGTGTAAGTTGACTTTCATTTAGATAAAATTGCTGAGTAAGTGTGGTACCTCCTATTGTTGTGTTAAGTCTGAGGAATCCTTAGCTAGCTTGTTTCCCCTTGTCTTATACTCTTGGAAAGATGATTAGGATCATATTATTTTACTAAGGTTTACGTTGTGTTTAACCAGAAGAATTCTTGTAATAGTTTTATACTTTGACAACATGCAAAAAACAAACGGGGTGGTTTATTGCCCTACAAAGAGAAAGGATCACGTTCATTCATCACTTATGCGAGGCAGCAGTGGATGAACAGGAAGGAAACTAATCGTCTCTAAGGGTTTATATTCCTTAATAGACTGTACCAATAGAATCTTCGGGCGTAATGTGATAAATAGAGTTAAAAAGGAAATTAAATGCAAAAGGCAGGAAACGTGTGTTAATGAGATAAGCGGGGCAGAAAAAGAAAGGTAATCTAGGAGCCGTCAGGGAAATCGTAAGTAAATCGTCGAGCCATGGTTAAAAAGGAAATAAGAAAAAACTCAATGCAAATTTAGTGGCTAAGTGGCTAGTTTTATATGAGACTGGCTGACTAACCAGGGTGGTTCTTTGTCAACGAAAAACGTGTTATAGCAAGGAAATCTCTATTGAGCTTGTTCATAGAATTGCAGGTAAAAATATGGATTATTGCAATTAGAATCGGGCTTTTCTCTGGACGTTATCTGATAATGAGTAATGAAATCAACATTTTAATATATTTTTTAAGATAACTGCTTTAATATCACTAGATATGTTTCCGCATGATACATGAAGAATAGCTTTGATTTATTGTCTCCTAAATCTTGGTGGAGTATTTCGATCACAATGGATGCGGTGATAAAAATTTTAACGTATCGCAAGGGTTCGTAATATTTTTTTAATTAGATTTTGAATCTATTGATTGCGTTATTTACCAGTCCTGCAGTTTTGTCCGATTTACGTAATTTGTTACTTTTTTATATTAATTTTAATAGATGTTAAATAAGTATTTTCTATGTCAAATGAGCTAATTATGCGTGATCCAGTAGGTATTTAAGAGAAATTTTCTCAATCGGAGAAAAACTTGCTTAAGATATACATGGGAGTACTTGCTTTCCCTCTGACGCAGATGTAAGCAGACTGTTATTAGTTATAGTGTGGCTGAATTTTTAATATTAAAGAGAGTTTGAAGTTAATAACAATCGATTTCAACCCGTTTGAAAGTTTTAATCCGATTGCTGGTTAGGATAAGAAATTTAAACTCAGGCAATGAGAAAGACTGATAAATTCACATGTAAATGATAAGAGGCCATACCTTTACCCTTTTACCTCTTGGTGTCCCGAAAATTGGTTGCATAAAGGACTTAAATCCGGTCACAGGCAAATTAAGGTGTTTTTTTTATTTTTAAAGTTCCACAAAAGCATCAGTAAAAATGCATAAAACGAACGTGAAAAATGTTTAAAACTTAACCAAATATAAGAAATTTCCAAGGCTAATTCGAATCCCAAAATACCTCAAAATGCCAATTTATGATGTAAATTTTTAAAAACCCTGAATCCCGATTTTCATGGGTACACCATGATGCTGACCACTCATATCAAAAGCTTCCAAATACTATTTTTCTGACGTTACAAGGCCCGCAATCTCAATCTCTCATAAGACGATTGACGGTTGACACAGCCCCCGAAATATATATATCAAATACGAATGCTACCTGGCGGGAGACTTAAACTCTTCTTACCCAGGACACGTCTCTACTGCAATAGCGGGAAAAGCAACTAACGGTTATTTCATTCTACGCCTATGAAAGTAAACGCAAGGGTATACGAGAGAAGAATTCCTAATCACAATGCTGCCATTTTGGACCAAGAATAGCCTTACAAAAGTCATTTCAGTGCCATTGATTCTTTTTACTTCGGAAATACTCCCCTTGAGCCATTTCTACAAGATACTAAGTTGAAGAAGCATACTAGGCTGTAAAAAACTAAAATAAATAACAGGCAGGTAAGCTCATGTTGCTTAATGTTTCACACTTGATTTCAAAGCATGTTCTGCAAATATTTCATGTACGAATGGACTCATTTCTATCCTTTGGATGGTAATATTATGATAAAATGACTTCATCGACCGTTTTCATGAAAAGGGCTGCTTTCATCATGAATTAAGGGAAATAATCAGAAACTGGAGAAAATTGGTGTCAAAGACTCTGAGAGTAAAATACTGTAAAAATTTCACTCATTTTTTTCATACCTTCCCTGAGATGATACTGGAAACTGTAGAGGCACACCACGTCAGCATAAGCGAATGAAGAAATCTCCAAATATCTTTAAATAGGGTGGTCATAGAAACAGACCTTTATTACTATACCAATACCAAGTGAAACAGTGAGCAAAAAGCTCAGGTTTTAACGTATCTCTAAGTTTTTTAAGCTATTAAAATTAATTTTTAAGATCGGAATGCAGTATTTGAAATGAAATTTTAAAAGATGATAGTATAGCAGGAATTTACAAAACATTAGTCAATTAAGGATTTTAGGGTAAGAAATTTTTAAAAACTGCTAAGTTAAAGGAGAAATTTAATGTATTTCAATTAAACCAATCGTGATTGGGTCAAATGTAATAAGAAAAAAAATGACTTAACTTTCAGGAGATTGCAGAGAAAAAAACAGCAGTATTTCTCTCCAAATGGAGAAAAAAGCCAGTGTTAGAGCAGAGAACTACGAAACCAACTAAAAATAACTTACATCACTGCTGATCTCTTTCCTACGTATGTAACTTGCTGCTCGTTTCACCCTGGAATTGCTTTGGCAAAGACTAAGGAGTGAGATAAGACCTGTTATTGCGTTAGTAGGGTAGGCATGAATTGCTGAGATGGTCTAGTCAAAGGTGAGGGACAAGAGATGCAGAATAATTCCTAAATGGGAAACTGGTTTTGAAAGGAGATTTCGTGCACAGACGTTGGGAATTGTGTCAAAGTCGCCTCGTTTACAACGGAACCTTCAGGACTTTCGAAATCGGTTCACCATCTGCAAGCAGGTATTTTCCCTTCCCAGTGGCGACCTTGCCTTGTGTTCAGTCTATTTCTCCTTGCTAAGAAATCCCCACACATCATTCGCAAGTAAAAGACGGGGAAAATCTATAAACATTGAGGAAAAAAAACTTGATGATAAAATTTGAAGTTAAAAATCTAACCACCTCATCTGCCTTTACCGTACGTCGAAGAGTACGTATTATCTTTACTCCCACTTGAGTACAGTATTATAAAGACAATTTCTTCACTCAAAGAATATTTTTACACCACACACCAAACAGACGGATAAAAATTTAAAATATATAGAAGAAGGATATTCAAAATCAAGCATATATTTTTCTTTCTTAATGTTGACCTTACCTCTGTTCAGTATGTTTCTCATAGCTAAGAAATCGTCACACAACAATCGCGAGAAAAAGGCGGTGAAAATTAAAGAGACTTATAAACATTTTAAAAGCATTTGATGATGTGCTGAAAATTAAAAATTTTAACATTCAGCCACATTTTCTTTATTACACCCTCGAGCTACAACCTCGTCCTTTTGAGAATTCGTCAATTCGAATGTAGCTCAAAAGCTTACTTCGTTGAATTTTTCCTTCATTTCTTTAAAAGTGGACTATTTTCGAGCAAAAATTATTTTTGTTTATTCTCTCCGAGGCACGAGAAAACGTTCGGGCGTGGGGACTTCCCCGAGTCCTCTCTGTGCAATGCTTGCTCTCAACGTTTCATGCCAGTAGCCATTCCAAATTCTCGGCGACTCAAAGCACATCGAATTTCAACGTTTGGTTGGCACTCCGCTGGCCATGCACAGTGATCCGAAAACGCATTTCCACGTGTCGCGGACCTTAGTCGCGTCGCAACGCGACCTCAGGTCATTTCACATTATTTCGCGAACGTTACCTCCAAGCGACCAGAATTCACAAGCAACAAGGAAATACCTCGGAATGCGCAATGGACGCAAAAAAATACTTAGAGGAGCTATAACTTCTAAAATTTTCTCGGCTAGAATTAAGTTACTGACCTACATGTTTGCACTTTAATGAAATTATGGCTTTCACAAAGTAAAAAGTGTACATCACAAACACAATGTCAGAACGAACTTAAGTAAAAAAGATATATAAGAACGATTATTGCACTAAATAGGTCATTCGACGTTAATTCAAAAAACTTTGGTCCCTTACGGCCATGGAGTTTGATGAAAATTTCTGTATAGTCTGTGCTTGATTTTTTCGTATTGTTGCCGAAAAGACGTGCCTAGAATCATATAATACCTCGTACGACCAAAATATCGCCGTAGATCCATGAGTTTATCTATTTTAAACCTAATACTATGGGTGAGACAGTAAATGCATTAAAATTCATTCAATGCCCTTCCCTATAGTTATTATAATTTTAGGTGTAATGCATTGTTAATGATATTTTCCCGAATAATCCATCTCAGAATTGACTCAAACTTTTATTTTATAATTTATACAGCTTATTAGATAATCAATCAACAAATAAAAAACATTAGATAACCTTAATATTCCAAAAATACAATTTAAATCAACTAAATTATGGATTTTACAAAAATTGTAAGAATTACCTCGCGGCGTTCCTACTATCCTATTAGAATTACATATCGTCAGCTTACACCACAAGACTCTGGGTGTTATAACTTCTCAAGGCATGTTAAAAATTAATTAATATTAGCTCCAATTAGAAAATATCAACGCCAAAAATGTTTTAAACCTACTAATAACAATATGCTTTATTAGAATCTCAGGCTAGAGCTATAATTTAGATTTGGATCAGACGACCAGCTAGTATGAATTGCTGGCCTTCTGATGTGAATGCCATACAAATAAGTCAAAAATACCTAAGTAAATTCAGATTTTTCATAAAGAGGTTGTTTATGAGCTCAAATAATTTAATTTCTCAGAATATGCGTAACCTCATCTAAAGTATCTAGAATATGTAATGGTGAATCTAGAGATTAACTGACCTATTTTGGCTGCCTCACACAATCTTATTCATTCAACGAGCGACCTATACAGCCGTGGCGGCGTGTCGTATCTGCTCTCCCATGTCCCTAGAACAGCAATCAATGCACATCCTCGCATGTGGCAAGCAAAGGCAGTGGAAAATGAAATACTGATACCCATGGAGGAATAATTATTCTTCATTAATCTCTCGTCACGCGTTGAAATTTTGAGAGACTTCGCATTTATAGGAAAATAAAAAGCAAAGGAATTAGCTTAAGAGGCCTATGAAAAACTGAGCAGAGAAGAGAAGAAAATGGTAACAATGACAATAAGGAAATACTGGAATTTGACTAACCGGTGGAAGGACGGTTTGGTATTTTGCATGTCTACGACGATAAGAACCATTTAGTCATTGGTTCAATTAAGAAGCGCAAGTTTGGAATATTGGTGAAATCGAGGAAGTAGTGTGACGCACTCTCAAGGAGAGTTAACATTTCACTTATAAATTTGGAATAGAAAAAATCATTACAACGAGCTGAGTGAATGGGAAAGAAGTTATCAGTTTCATATGCATGTATAATTATTTTTCGTCTGATTTTGGGAGGCCTTGAGTGATAATGGCAACGAATAAAGAAAGAAATTTTACCACAGCAATGAAATAAAATTAACCAATAAATCTGGAAAAATGAAGATATAATTAATACTTACTCATTTACTAGCCTTACGGTACTTTGCTCGGCACAAGGTAAGTTAGAAAATAATCATTAGCACAAAAAATGAAAAGTATGTTTAGTACATTATTTGAATGATTATTTGACGATGCATTTGAAAACTACTTTACCTGAAAATTTCAGAAAAATGCTGATACAAAGCAATTTCAGACCAATAGTAATCTAATAAGAATAAAGACCAATTTTTCATTCACGTGGCTAATAATAAGAACTTTATCGGAAAACACGAAACCAAGCAACTGTCGAAAAAGCTTATCGAAAACTCATCATATAAAAAGCATTCTTTCCTCTAAAAAGGGAAGGAAATAACTTCCAAATTATGAAACCGTATAAAAAATATTTAATATATGAAGCTTAAAAGGAAAGATGGCACATAATAAACATCAACTCATCGCTCACAACAAATTAAAACTTATTTTTCGCTGTTTAAACTACTTTTTTCCTCAATATATGGTAGCTGTATAAAGGAGTCGAAGCTTTGTGACTCATCCACTACTGTTACCGGTTCGCATGTCTCACTTCCCAATCTCGTAACGCCACGACTTTGGAAAAAAAATTATTCAAAATGAAAAAAAAAAGATCCAAGGACGCAAATTGAAAAAGAAATGACCATGAAGCAGTTTTCCATTCCAACAAACTTGAATGTGTCGTAAAAGGCATCAAAGAAATTTAAAAAAATATTCTCTTAAACCTGGACAGCTTTCTCTCAATTACTCGGTGAATTACACAAAGCTGTGATAGAAATATTACCATCAAATTAGAAAGGGCAGAGTGGCGAGATTATTACAGTAAAAACAATTCTGACTCCACCAAATAAATTTACAAGCTAACATTACATAATTTTAAAGGAAATTTAAACACACTAGCGGGCAGAAAGGTGGAAGTACGGCTTGATCTCGTTCCTCTTGATAACGATTGATAATTCTTAGCCTTTTCTCAAGCTTTGTTTCCCACAGAACCCAGCGTGTAATAATCGCTCGTGGCTTGGTCTCCTGTGACGTCAGGAGTTCCTCAGAGCAGTGTCCTAGGACCTTATCTTTTCAATTTATATATTAATGATCTTCCGTCCTACTCTCTATCCTCCCAAACAAGACTCTTCTATATATGCGGGCGATTGCAAGATCTGCAGGAAAATAAAAAAACACTTCTTACTGTAGATATCTTAAAATTGCCCTAAATCAAGCTTCCCTGTGATGTGACACTTGGAAATTAAAGCTCAACCCTAAAAAATGCGGTATGATGACTATTGCGTTAAAACACAACCCTTCACTTTCAACTACACCATTCATTCATCTCCCTTCACCAGAGTTACAACAATGAAAGATTTGGGCATTAACACCGGCCCCAAACTAAACTACTCGGATCACATTCAAACAGTAACAAAGAAAGCCATGTCTCTGTTACGCCTTCTTTACCCCATCACCGAAATTAAGGATCCTATTTCAGTCCACTCCTATTTCTCAACAATTGCCCTTCCCTTAGTTCCATATTGCTCCAATTTGGTCTATGTCAGCCCCGACTAACGTGAAATCCCTTGATTGCATCCCCCACTTCTTTGCCAAAATAGTTAGGCATAAAGTCCCTCATTTACCCTATATGTCCTCTGATGCTGTATTGTCTTCCCTTTCCGTGTCTAATCTGCAGAATCTCAGACTTAAAACGGACTAAACAATATCTTAAACTCCACTTCTGACTGCCCTGAACTCCTCTCTCTGTTTAATTTTAGAATACCGACCCGTTCCACCCGCTTGCTCTCTCTACTCAATCCCAGAATCTCCCTGACCAAGCGCTCACCTTTATATCGCCTCTCCTCCCTTCTAAATTCGCTCCCTCCTTCCATCGATCACTTTTACCTGCCATCCAAGAAATTCACCGCACTATATCCGCCCCATCTGTCTGCCAATTTAATGTTTTACTTTCCCTACTGGTTATCTCTTTGTGAGTTTTTATATTGTTATTGTATTGTGTCTAGTTCATGTTATTGTTAAAATATTTCACTGTAAATTGGCGTCACGGCTGTACGCGCAAATTAGTTAAATATATAAAATAAAAATAAAAAATAATCTAAAAAGAGATAATCGAAATCTATGGGCCTGAAAAAATGTGAGACTTTGAGCAAATTTCCAGTCCAAAGTACGGGAATATCATCTCTCCCACGAGACTCCATGGAAGAGAACAGAAAAAAATTTCCTCTTTAGTCTTTCATTATTACAAATATTCCCAGGACTACTCGATATCTTAATGCACTATCTACTGACGTTTTATCCATGACAATGGAAAAATACGGAAGCCCGGCAAAAATTCTTTTCATTGGGCCCTGGATCAATGCCCTAAAGAATGCAGAAAGCGGAAAGCCTCCGACTTCACCTCTCTTGCATTCAAGCTGATCGAACGGGGGAAAGGAACGGAAAACCTTAACAAGGATTCGTCTATTTCTTCTTCATGCCGAGCCTATTCATCGACTCTATTCATAGATGAGCATATGTAATGAGCAATGAGTAGGAGCACCTACAAAAAATCCGCCCTTAATTTTCAGCTTAAGGAACACTTCGATTCTTTATGATTTTTTCAAACGATATGACAATCCTGCACAATGGAGCAAATATTTAAAAGCCGTGGGCGGAATAGTCCCTCTTTTTTCCTCTGAAGAGATTAAAAAAAACGAGCGTCTCAACTCCGACCGCTATAATCAGTCCACTTTTACTCAGAGTTTATTGCAGCCATTGTGTTCTGCTATACATTTCTTTTCCCACATTCAAACGGCATTTAATCAGCATTTCTCTTTCACGTTCAAATAAGCGCTCTGATCAAGAAAACGTAATGCACTCCTAAATTCATATGAGCCGCCATCCTTTCATTGCATGACTAGTTTTTCTCGATTGCCTGAGATCCTTTAGGAGAAATTGCCCAGGAACGCATCAGCAGGTGTAAAAAATTAATCTGACTGCATTTTTCTGCACTGATTTGATGAAAATTGACACATGGATGAACTTAGTAAAAACCAAGTACGAAAAACAGTTTGAGAAAATATACGTATTGTGAAAACCCACGTGATAAATGAATTCGCTACACCTTAAAACATGCTGGTATGATGAAAACAAAAGAAAACTAAATTTGAATGGGAAGACCTCAAAAGAAAGGCCCCATGAGGCTACATGAGATTAGTTGTCAGGCGAATTACTAAACCGTTAACCGAAAATTATGACTCCATCTTTCGATAAATAAGGACTATAACATGAAAATTGAAGCATATCTGCAGATTTAATTTCACATTTATACCCCTCCCCCCAAAGTATCATGGCAATAATAAAGTGAAATATTAGCAATTAATAAATAGATAACGACAGTTTTCTTTAAATGTTGGAGAAAAGCAGGAAACGTAGTTAAGGGAACGCAGGAGAGTGCAAAACCACAAGAAAATAGGATTCGCGTTTTAAAACTCCTACGTCGTCTTTCTCTCGTTATCAAGGTAAATCCAAAAATTTGTAATGCAATAACTTCCTCTTACCATAGGAGCTTGCGGGGAAAAATTTGATCTAAGTTTCAATGAGACGCAGTCCAACTTTCTCAAGAGTGGAGAGGAACAGAAAAACAGAGCTGTTCCTCTCCTCATTTGAGAAAGATTGACAGCATTCCAAAATAAGACCGAAGTATCTCTCGAAAGCTCCACCTTTTTACAATTTTTAAATTTATTTCTATCAAACTAAATGTTTATACGAACCCGACCTCGATCCAGGAGTAGTTTTATTTATAATACTCGTGTGAGTCTCTTTCAATCATGTATCTGTTGCAATTAAAGGAATCCGCGGTGTTTACAAATAATTATGCAATATAGCTTCGTAATATAAGTTAATACATTGCGAAGTTAATACATATACTTCGAAATACAAGAGTCCGTTGAAGTTCCTGATCCACACAAGAACTCAGACGAAGAATTTATTATTACCAAAAACTTTTCCTGCAATGAAAAGTGAGACAATATATGTAGCGACCGTAAATACTGCCGCTATATTTTGTACTTTTTCCAAGGATGCCTAAATGTTTTGTTTGTGTTTCTAAGTCACGGACATAATGAGGACTAATTAATTAATTATATAAAGGCGGAGATCTTCTGACTTCTCCATTTCCACACATATTATCCATTTACTGGCGCTGGTTACTGACTCAGGGTACAGGCCATTGGCAAACAAGACCGAGTGAATGCAGGAAGAAGCCTGTGCTCCGGGCAACAGGGAGATGGATGCAGATAAAGTTACCGGAGAGGCGTCTACAGAAGGAAGAGGGTAAAAACCTAGGGCGTGGAGCAAAAATGAAAGTAATTGAGCGAGACAGCCCGCAAGGCGAAAAACCTTACGGTATGGGAAACAATGCTAACAAAAGCGGCTTCAGGGAACAAAAGATATCTTCTCTCCATAGCCTCGCCACCACTCTTTTTTTTCTACCTCCCTCAGCTTCAGCAAACAAGTTAGCTGTAGCCGCAGTAAAGCTCGGATACTCCGACATGCGAATGAGAGGTAAATGAATGCTCGCGTTGTCTCGTCAGAAGAGGTCTCGCAGAGAAGGGTTTCGAGGGGAAGCAGGAGAAGGGATAAGAAGTAGCAGGGAAAATCAAAAATGGGTTGGGAAAATACTAATGTGAGGGCTGGCAGGAGGAAGAAAGTAGAGAAACCAAGAGATTAAGGTAAATTAGAATGATGGCGATGCAGAATGCAGGTGACGAGAGGAGAGAGATTCGCAAGGGAGCAAGAAAAGAAAAGGTGGTTGTTTGAAAAGACGGAAATGTTATTATTAGAATATCTTAATTAAATATATCTCTCTCCCGAAATCTCATCAAATGAACGAATGAACTATTGAGACCCACCTAATTATTTTCTTCATGGCATGATAATTCAACCGGGCCACTTATTGGTATATTTTCCCTAGCAAATATTTTCTCGGCTAAAATGATTTTCAACCGTTACCCTGTGCATAAGCACTTCGCTGAAAATCTAATTCTGAGAGAAGTATTTATGCACAAGGCGACGGTTGAAGATCAACTTACCCGAGAAAATATTAGTTTGAATTAATTTAAATTTAACTTAATTTTATAATGAAACTCGTTCCTAATTATTCTTACCGGGTATAACAGGTACCAACGGGAAATCCAGCACTGTTCAAATGCATTTAATATCGTAATTAAGAGACTATTTTCTGCCTTTGAATATGTAGAGTACAAATCAATACAATCAATTATAATGAAACAATGTAATTGAAAATGATATCTGGTTGTGTCTCCATCGAAAGCAATGTAAGGCAGAACGAAAAATTGTGACAGGGATTAAGTCTACCCACTTCAGGGACAAATATGAAGGCACTTCAACCACAGCTCATCGTCCGTCAGATAGGACGTTTAGCTGTGGACCCCTTGGGATCATTTTTCAAAATCAAGCTTATGCCGACGATGGGTTTGTCTCCACAATTCCTTCCCTACCCTTCCCTGTGGTGCAAAATGGCCTAAGCTGTCGGTCGCCTCCCCCTAACTCCATACAATAGAACTTAACTATTTCCCGCGTCCTTTTTCTCCAATTCAGTAATCGTAAAAAGTAATTTGGCGGGCCTCTTCAATAATGATGATATGTTAGTTTATTTTTCTTACGGCTATTGCAGATTTTGATATATTTATGGCGTGTATTCTCACATGAGCTCTTAAAACTTTCAATGCTTTATGATAATAACGGTGATGCTAATACAACGGTGAGTATTAGTTTGCCTTATTTAAAAATAAGGCAAAAGAATTATTCATAGTAGTAAAGTGATAACATCACGGCAATAGGATTGCCATCAAGGACCACGTGGAATTTTTGAGCCCATGGTTCACAAGCATAGACGTACATACCCAATGCATACCTACTTAAACTAAAAATCTGAGATGTCCCATCTTTCCAAACTGCCAGGTATGACTTCAATCGTCTTTTTTGTGCCATGAATTCCCAAACAGGACTGCAAAGTTCGAATTCCTTCCCCGTAGTTCATCCAAACCACCATAGTTCATCCAACCTAAATTCCCTTCGAATCCTTTTTCACTCAAGTTAATCCTCCAGAGCTCCTTCCGAAACGTCATTGCTCCTCCCACTACTCGGAGACATAATCTTTCACCACGCCACCTCACTACACCAACGTGTCCTCACTCCATATCCCATTCCCTTTAACCCGACCACCTAATCATTCAAAATGTCTGCATCGCGCGGGAGTAAATAAAGAACCTTCAGTTTTCCAACTGCGAAGTCTGGAATCACCTATTCGAACGCTGTTATAAACGGGTATGGGAGGGGAGCCCTCTATTCTCTTTTGAGGCGATGAATTGAGTTTAAAAAAACAAGAGAAAAAATGCAATTCATAAATATAAAAAAGTGAATGGTTTCCAGCGCCCATTTTCCCCAATGCAACCGTTCACTATTGCTTGAAAATAGCGGCGGAAAATTTTTGAGGCCTTCGTGACGGAGTAATCTATAATTTTGTCAACAAATGAAAACGCTTTCTCAATATGACTTTAACATAGAAATAATAATAGATTTTAATGAACAATCAAACCCCCTATTTTGCGCGTAATTGGAGGATAAAAACTATGCAATTTGAATATAAATATAATTTTCAATTCACTTCTTGGGCGCAACGCCGATCATATTCATTATCACCAGATTACATAGAACGGCACGAAACAATTCCTATGTTTTGACCATTAGGTGAGTTCCGTCTGTAAAATCAGCAGCAAGCCAGAAATATTGAGGGCGTAAATTTATTATACGCTTCCACTGGAATGCTATCAAGTACAATGTTTTCCACTTCAAAAAATTCAACTGGAATATTTAAAGAATTCATGGTTATACGACGAAAATGCATGTAAAAAGTTAACGATATGCAAATTCATAAAAAATACGCTACTTCCAAAAACAGTATAACATACATTATAGTCTGTATGCCGTAGGGTGGCGCACGGGCCCTCCACCCTACCGTATGCAGACTATGAAAAGTAAAATTGTAAGTTTTCATCCCTCGAGAATAAAGTGTGGATGATGATTAGATTTTTGAAGTGAAAACTTCTAGCTGCTTCTAGTGTGTATAGTGTACACAATGGTATTGGTTGCGTCTCCGCTATACTTTTACATACTGAATACTGACATCTGTCTGCTTCTAGTTCTATACTATACATATGTACTTTTTCTATACAGTGTGTATTATTTTGTAGACTATTAATAGAGATTAATACATACACTTTGTTAATATATAGACTGTTAAAGTCTTTTTGTTTTAAAAATATTAAAATGGAAAATGAAAATCTATAGTGTATATTGCATAAGTTCATTAAATACAAAGAGCTCGTGCTTGAACGTGCAGAAGAGTGTACAAGCTATAAAAATACAGGTCAGTACGATTTAAGGCAGTTTCTTTTATGTGCATAGTGAACAATTATAGGTTTAAAGCATATTAAATAAAATAAATAAAAGCATATTATATTTTAATATATAAATGATGTTACTTTCTATTCATACACATCGTATTATTAATATTTATTTAATAATACACAGTTTGCCGAAAAAAATAATTTCAATTTTTGTTGAAAAATGAGTATTACTGGAAAAATTAGTTCTTTAATAATATTAAATCAATATAAAAAATAAATGGACGAGCTCAGAAGACCTATACCGGAAAAACTTGTGTTCGATCTCAAGCCTAAGCCCTCGCACAATCTCTCCCAACAGCTTTTGCTAGCTAACTTCCAATCTTTTCCGCAATTTCCCAACGTTTCATACACGAGGAAGCCGAAGAGAAACTTTTGTTAGCACAGAGATAAGCCGAGAATATTTCCCAGAGCGCAAGAGAACTTTCCCCGATATACGAAGGCGGGAAACCAAGGCTCGCTGTAAAAGACATAAAAATTATGTCATCTGGGATACTTCCTCGGTTGTTGTGCGTGAGGATTCGTCCTTAAAATTGCTTTGCATGGTAGATATTATATCAGGGCGGAAAATGTTTCTTTAAAATTCAAAGAGTTCATGAAAATATCTTCCAAACCCTGGCTATATGAGTAAGTACTGTATTTTGTGAGGAAAATTGCATCATATTTTCAAATAGGAAGCTCAAAATCGAGAGAATAAAAGTAGAGTTTAATAGGAAAGGTGATGGAGAAATAAACACACTAACTTGGTGCGTCAAGATATCTTACAGCTGAGATCATTTGCGCCACGAGGGAAGAGTTTGGAAGGTGAAGAAAAACACGGCGTAGGCATGCTCTTAACGAATGGCGCCGAAGGGACAACGGCTTAACGTCCCATCCGACGGACGGAGTGATGCGCTTGAAAGATTCTCCATATAACATTCAAGGAAGGATCGGGCAGTCTATGAAAATTCTCTGCCACCACCGGGATTTGAACCCGAGCCCACGGGGTAGGAAGCCAACACTCTTGCCACCACATCAATCCGGTGGTTCGATACTTCAACCCTCAGTTGGGGATAGATGAAGTGACGCTCAACCCGGAGCAAGCCTCAAACGTTTAAAAATCACATATTAGGTGTAGGAAAACCATTTCCGTTTCCTGGACAATCTCTTCCTTTTTGTTTGATCGGAGAGACTACTCGTGAATTGAGCCCGGGACTCCCATTGGAGAAGCCCAATTCTCTCGCCACTGGGCTGCCACGCTCTTTAAATTGAAGACAAGGGAAGAGAAATATGCTGCGCGGGACAAAGGGAAGTTTCAAACGGTGAAAAGAGCACGTGAAAAAGGAAGGAATAGAAGGAAGAAAGGAAGTCGGAAGCGGAGCAAAGGTTTTTATGGGAAGGGAAGAGGGCCAATGTAGACTGGCAACGGCCGAAATGAAAGCGGCACTTCAAAGGTTGTGATGAGACAGGTGGATGAATGGAAGGGAGGAGAATAAATACGACTGATGCGAGAAAGCTAGCAGAGTGCCAATATGAAACCAAAAGGAAGCTGGGAAGTAGGCACAATGGAGAACTTTGGAGTGACCTTAGGGTTGGTCCATGGATCCAGAGAGGTATATTAAGATCAACCGTAATGGCGGCGTAAGAATATTGACGATTCTCTCGGAAATATATAAGGTTAATGGTAAAAAAAATAATTTATAAGGTTTAAGTTTCATATCGTTGATGTTCTACGCTAGCCTTTTAGATGGAAAAATAATTAGCATATTTACATCAGTCCCCTATCATGGATGCCATTATTTCGTTGAAAAACACTCGTTGAAGACTTTGGTGACTGCATCGAAAAAGAGCTGAAGCCATGACCTATTCAACAATGTAAATAAATATCATATTCAATATTTTTTTTTAAATTGACGCCTTACTTTTAATATTACCCTCGTATTCTTCTATAAGTAAGATTTTCATAATATCATCAACAATTAAAAATTATAATGGCTATCGTCGAAGAAAATTAAAACAGACAAATCGTAAGATGTGCAAATAACATAATCCCAGAAAAGGAGAAAATGGGCAGTAGTTTTAGTTAGTTAAGGTCCATTTAGAGATTCTTGTATTTGAATAGAAATGGATTATAGAAGAGGAGTAATAAAATGGGCAGAAATGATTATTAATCACATACTAGGACTCAGAAGGAAATATAAAAATATATGAATAGATATACTGAAATAATTAGCCGAAATAACATGCGCATTGTTTACTAGATTTCTGAAGACAATTATTTTGGCGAGTAGTAGTTTCTCAAGTCAGGCCAGTTATTCACGTGTCTTACATTTCATCGGTATACAACGAAGTAAATACCCAAGGAAACCTACTCCATTTCAAACCCTGTTAAAAACCGTAAAACCCACAAAAAGAGGCACCTAAAACTCGAATATTTGTCTTATTTTTATCATTATTTTCTTCGGACAATTATGCTCTTATATCTTCATGTTGAGGGTGACACTATGTATAATGTACAATATATTTCCATTTACTGCAAATTGCAGTTGTGTTGCTCTCAAAGTATAAAAATAAGGCAAAATTACGATATTTCCTCTCCTTGCAGAGGAGCCAACGCAATAAACGTCACTTATCTAATACAAGCTGTTTGTCGTATTGAAATACGCCTTAGGACTACATCCACTACTTCGACACAGGGCCTACAGAAGTGACTCAGACGACTTTAGCAGTGGAGTTCAAAGAGAATTCCGGTACCGAAGGGGGTCCTCTAGCTGCTTTGTCAAATGTCAGGCGTGAGGAAGTGAGCTGCGTAGCCTTATTCCTCCCTCACATCTTTCCTACTTTCTCTCTCAGTCAGTCAGTCCTCCTACGGTCTTTCACATTACGAATTTTCCTCACAAACGATGCTCTAGAGAACCGCGGGGTCTAAATGGGATATAAAAAAAGGTAATACTGCACCAATAATATACGTTCGAACAGATTAAAATGCTAACTTTTTATTAAATCTTAAAGTCATGTAGCTCGTCGAAAACAAGGTTATGTTCGGAAAAAATTATTTTCTGAATACGGTCGGCGAGATTATTCCTATTTTCTAATGACTAGGAAGCAAAGAAATTTATAGTAATGCCGCGTCAAAGTCAATATTGTATATTTCCACTAATACTCAACGAAAAATTGACTTTATAATGATGTTCATAGCAATATTTACGTTAGCTGTATTTCATAACACTCAACGTATTTTAAAGTATATAGTTTACATAATAATTGATGTAAAAAATGCGGATGTGAAAACAAAATAACTTTTTGACATTTTTATTCCAACTTTCACTCATCGGTGATTGATGTTCAATGAGATCTCACTCGGAAAGCTATTTCGGCTCACGATGTGAGAAGGCATGTAAGAGATAGCTTAATTTCTGCGATTTCAATGTAAAAATAGCATTAGTAAAGCAAAGATATTTGATAATATATCCGCATTTTTTGTAAATTTAAGTCACGCTTACAAAAACTTGACTTAATATCACTTAAGCGTATGAGTAAAATATTTCTCTGATAAAATATCAGACCGTGTTTCAATCGTGAAATCTATTCCAAAGGACTTCGAAGTGCCTATATTTTTGTCATAAGATAAAAATTATTTTACTTCATAATGGCTCATTTTTTTAATGACGAGCATTCCAAGCAGAGTTACTCTGAACCGTTTGCTGTTCTTCTCCATTGTTTAACTCCTTAGTTACTCGAAGTTAAGGCGATTAAATTGTTGTAAACGGGACTTTAGACTTCCCAACAAATTACCAACCTAGTCCTAAAAGTAATAGTTACACCCTACAACAGCAGTTAATTGGAAATATCATCTCCCCTTGAGAGATGTGCTCTGTGAAGCTCTAAGTAAACATATGCAAGATCGATTAACATCTTTTACGCATGGCAAGGAAAAATACGAGATCATGAGTACCACGAGCCTGTTTATTTTCATGCAGTATTTTTCGATTTAAAATTATATTTCAATTACGTTGACTACTCACGAAGGAGGAGAAGTATCACGATTTAGTCAAAATTCATTTCACAAGCATTTAAATTACTAACTTTTTTTCCTCTTCGCATAATAGTACTTAAAGTTTGGGTTTCAATTTCGGCCTCGGCTTTTGGTTACTTCGCTCCGCTTAGCCACCTCCAGGGCTCCGGCGTATATTTCCACTGTTTGCAGAAGAGAAAAAAAGTGAAAGGGACACAACGGCTTTGGACGGACTTTTGGCGGCTTCCAAAAATAAGGATAATGCAAAATAATATATATATAAGAGAGGTGTGCGCGCGAATTCCGAGGTCTTTCGCTCCATTGGAGCTGTAGCGCCGCCGCCTGGGGTAAAACAGCAGTGGGTGGCGCGTGAGGACCTTTTCAGCGTACCAGAGACAAAGGACGGTGAGAGCCGTGAATAAGGTCGAGAGAATAAGAGGCAGAGAAGGGCGAGGCAGAGAGGGTTGACGCAAAGCTTTGGGGACCTCGAAGGAAGAACTCTGCGGATGTTTTCTGAGCCGGTGAAACCCAAGGGGAGTTCTGCGGTAGACACTTCTCCCCCAAATATACTCACTAAGTCTTCCTTGACCTTGTCCTTCAGCAAAGGGAAAAGAGAGGTAATACAGTAATACCACTTTTCAGGCGCGAAATACAATACTTAATATTCCTTTGTAAGTTTCCTTATACCTTATACACATTCTTATGCAATTACCTTAAAGTTGAGGCATCCTAGCGGTTAAATTCATTTCTAAAACACTTCAGGCTTATTTAATTCATAAGGAAAAGAGAGGTATTACTAGTTTCCCGGAGCGAAAAACAATCTTTTTTATTCCCTTGTATTTTCTGATATCATTCCCTTGGATGTCTTTACGAGGACGCATCTGAGCGGTTGAATTATTGGCAAACCACTTCAGGCTTATTCAATTCATTAGGAAAGGAAAGGTGTTACTGCTTCTTAAGTTAGAAAAATAATCCTATACACATTCCCTTGTATTTTCATATATATTTCCATTTATTTGAACGTAGACGCATCCAATCAGCTGAATTTGTTTCCAAACCACTTCAGACACATTTAATTCACTATCCCTTTGAATTTTTACATTAACCTTTAATTTGAATCGAAACATTCATAGCAAGTCGTTGAAATTTGAAAAAACACCTTCGACAATATTAAAAAAATTATTGCACTATCTTCGCCGACGAACGAAACGATTTTAACACGAAACAACGATTTGAACGATGTCTTATTTCATAGTATGATATAACACAGAGATAATGATTTAAATTGATAAGCCTGAAATACCTTAAAACTTCATCGCAGTGAATGTTATCAAACTTTACCTCTTTATGTTTACACGTGAAGATGCATGATTATCAAACTTTACCTCTTTATGCTGACACGTGCAGCCATGAAGATGCATGACACCTTTCTCAATCCTTAGTTTACTGCTCTATTCCTGGATAGATAATGGATTGGGGTAAATGAATTATATTAAATATTAAATGAACATTGCGTTGTCCGCTATTTTAAAAAGTACATAATAAGCTCATAATAATACCATAAAATAATCTTAAAACCTTTCTCTGCAATACGGCCTCCATTCATCAGATGTTGGCCATTCATTTAGACTACGTGAGGAAATAAAATCTTTTTCTTGCGTGGAATTGTTTTTTCTACGGATAGGGCCGATATTTGACACTCAAAAAATGGTTATTTTACAATTATTTTGTATTATTCTCTAATATACCCTTTAATTAGACCGAGTATTAGGTGGGCACGTCATATAGTGAATGATATATGGTCCACGAGATGAGTGGCAAACCCCAACGCAACGGTGTGAAGGGTAGTGAGCAATTTTAATTATCTCATTACTATTATTGGGACGCCTAAATTTGGTGCAGCTCCGCAGAATATGAGTAGCTTAATCAGCCATCTCATCAGACCCGTCCGAGTGCCACGAATGGTTTTGCCAACGCGAATTTTACTCGAATGTTGACGTGTTCACTTTGTGTAAATTCATTGTAATAAGAAAAAATAGACGTAATAACGTATAATACTTATTTATTAACTCAACCGATTTCAACCAATAAAGAGTAGCTAGGCTGGTATCCCTAACCTAAACCCCCATTTCTACTTCTAAATTTACTCCACCTACAATTCCCAGCAATATATGTACCAGAATAGCTGCTATTTATTGAGAGAGCTCTTGAAAATAACGTTTAAATGTCTTAAAGCGTTTGAGTTGATACTTGAGTGTGGAAAATTAAGACTACGACTTTTGTATCTTATAGCGAATTTACTATTTTTACGAATGCTTTAAGGCTTAGAAAGATACCACATCATCTACCTATCTGCTAGAGTATTGGGAAGCGTTATCTATACATATAAATGAGGATGCTTGTTTGTCTGTCCGCCGTACATTTTCATAAAGCTACACGGATTGCAATCAAAGGTAGTAGATAGGTGGAACTCATGCTCTCAAAGCCCGTAGTGCTACTTCCGGTGGTGTCCGACGCGTTATTTTCGTCTTTTTCTCAACACTGTTTCTTAGATAACGTCAAAGTTCTGTGTTTGGATATCCTGTCGGGTAGGCACACCCATGAACGCCCAGACATAACGTTCAATGTTGTGGAGCGGGGTTTAAGCTGATCCCGTGCGCAGCATACGGAAAACATTTTTACCATTGTTTTCTTTTACATATGCATACCATCATAATACCTGCTGTGTTCCTTTACCTAAAAATCCTGCCACGTGACCGTGAATTCCAAGTTCCAAGTTTCCCGCTGCTATGAATACTATCCTTCCTGAGCAACGCCAGCGGTGGCCAGCAAGTCTTTCATATAAATGATGTTTAGACGATACCCAACGTATCCAAGCTACAAAATTTTCCCCCAACCCAGCCCCCTGGCACTCGGTAAACCGCTTTGAATCTCCCGTTCACCCATCACGCAACCGGCTGACTGAGATGAGGGGCCGAGAGCGACATCAGGAGGATAGACATTCAACGTGAGAGATGGCGGCTGGTATTGGGCACGTGGGAGTGAGACACGGTCAATACGTTTCTCCTCGGAGGCCATCGGTCCATCGAATATTGGAGGAGCGCTTGCTGAGCTGACAAGGCAGGGGTTGGATCGTAAAAATCGCAAAGGAAGAGGGATGTGAAGGGATTTGAAAAAAAACGGCGACTTCGTGAACCAGTCAGGATTTCGTGCCTGATCCGAAATTGTACCCGGAGGGTGGCGGCCCGAACCAACTCGATTCCAGCTCTGGTGTGATTAGATCTCGGGAGGAATACGTCGATGAGGGCGTAGAAGTGAGGAGAGAAGTTACGGGCTCGCAGATCCATAGTAAGGGAAGCAAATGGTAAAGTAAATGATTTTGAAAGTCTATCTTGTGCTTAATTGTCTTCATTCCACCTAAAATTACGTATGAAAAGTGGCCCATGAGTTCTGTAACATTCTGAATTTACCCCGATTAGTTCCTGAATTATGGATTTTTGGAGGGATTACGTGAACCACATACGACGAGTTTTAGAATATTGGTGATTTCAAGTGGCATTAATATTTGGAAATCAGTAGAATAATAAAAGCAACACTCGCATAATGGCAAACTATGATAATCAACAGCTAAATAATTTTAATATCTCCACAATAATACATAGATAAAGTAGACTACTCTACTCTTAAGTATTATTTGTAATAGCAAAGAAAACATTTACACCAAAGGTAGTGCGGAAGAGCTTTCGAAGGGGAATCACCCCAAAACATTGCAGAATCAAAATCAAAGAGGTGACTTTTTAATGAAATACTAATAATCACGATTCTGTGCGCCACATCTGCTCAAAAAAGGATGCAATAATCTATTTCTTACACTGAAATTTTCAAGCTTAATTATAACACCTTCAGCCTTCTGAAGTTTACTTTTCTTTTAAGAATATCAACAAGAATTCTGTAGAAAACCTTTTTTGCTAACAGGAGGGTTATTAGGATAACGTTTTCATGAAAAACAGATAACTGAAGCAGAAATTTTGAAATTTTTATCACTTTAGTGCATTATAATGTTATGAGTATCATGCGTTCGAAATAGTGGGTAACGATATTTATCAGTATCCAATGAAGGAAAATAAGTGTTGGCATAGCAGACCGCCGCCAAGTCGCTAAAAAAACCGCCAAGGGTAAAGGGATAAACTCCCAATCACTATGACAATAGCCCTAAATAGAGCGAATATATGTATATTGTGGTTAACATACCTCTGACAACGAATATTACCGTAAGGGAATCTCAAGTCAGGCTCTAACTGTGCTGTTACATTTAAAGGATTTACAAAAATTTACTCTTGCCGCTGCTGTTGGGAAAAGTGATCCAAATTTCACGGATGATGAAGTTGCAATTATGGCTTTAAAGTAAATTTTAAATTTATGCTGATATGATCGATCAGCCCTGAATATGTTGGGAAAGTCTCCCATCGAAACTTCGGCCTACAACAAGCACACCCTGACCCAGTTGGAAACCCGAGAAGAATTCATTCATTATCTATCAAATCCATTATAAATTTTTAACGTTAACCCTCTGCATTCTAAATAATGCATAACAATTGTAGATTCGAAGATTTTCGCGGCTTTGATCAGATGATCTCTGTATTCTCTTTGGGTTTTCACCGCGTCCGTTGTCTTTTGGCGACAACAGTTACGCTGACATTGCAGTCAGCGTCTTAGGTCTAAGGACATCTAACACCTGAAGATGCTGACTGCAATGTCAGCGAAACTGTTGTCGCCACAAGCCAACGGACGCGGTGAAAACCCGAAGAGAATGCAGAGACCAATGTATAACAAATTATGACAATAAATGGATCGCTCCGCCGTGCAAAGGACGTTTTTGAATACCGATTAAATACTTCCTGGGTGACAACAAAAATCAAGCTTCAACGGCACTGACTGAACCCTCCTCTTGCCACTGACAAATGCCACATCTTCTGCCATATCTGTGCTTAAGTTACGCTGTTTCACACGGCTTTATCGCTAACGTTTATGAAAGTTGAGGTTTTCTGATCACTACACATAATGCCCAGGTAAAGTGCCAACGCAACCCGTGCGTCACCTGCCGCGTGGGGAAGGAAGAAAGGGATTATAAAATAGCTCATAAAAACGGTCTCATAGAAAGTCCGCTCACTTGTCCTCCCGCAAAAAAATCACTTCCTTACAACGAAGTACCCAATCTCGCCGATAGAGGAGCAGCATCTGTTGGAGGATAGGACGCTGGAGAATCGGCCGCCCCGAAGCGATTTCGCCGCCCTCGTTAAAGACCCCGTCTCCGAACCGCTCTCAAAGGGATGGGGATTACGCATGGGCAAGTGAATAGCAGTAAAAGGCCGGATGAAAATTAATATTTCTATCATTTGCGGAAAAAAATTCGAGCGCCCA
Source organism: Ischnura elegans (assembly GCF_921293095.1). Lineage (NCBI taxonomy): Eukaryota > Metazoa > Arthropoda > Insecta > Odonata > Coenagrionidae > Ischnura > Ischnura elegans. Next base: position 94,600,257 of record NC_060249.1, read on the forward strand.
GGTGCCTTCCCTCAAGCCGTGTTCACAATAACTTACTTCGGCGCAACATCGGAGTTGAACACTAAAAATCGATTAATTTGGTTCACAGCAATTTTAAATGACGTTTCTCGACCGTGATGCAGTGGCGCCGACTTCATGGGGCCTGAGGGGGCCCGAGCCCCCCCAAAAATTCGTTGTGGGTGTAAGAAAAAAATGTGTCAGGCTTGTCGATTTTCCCCGGAGTGTCCAGATATCGAGATTCCAGTTATCAGGGTTCTAATGTTGATCATATGACTCTTCTAAAATGCTTAAAAAACTTAAAACTCAATTCTTACAAAATATCCCGGGGCAATATCCCCGGTTTCGGCCCCCCCAATATTTTTTGTAAGTCTGCCGTGATGAGTCATACGATGAGAAAATCTTATATTTCTCTAAGCATAAAACGACAGTGAGAAAGATAGTTTCTGTGCGTCAAATGGGATATATACAACTAATCTAATTCTTCTACAATTGATTTCACGACTAATATGCATATTCTGCGACAATTGAAGGAATAATCCATTATTTGACCTGGTTCATACTAATTGGCATCAAAAAGTTAAGATGTATGAAATTGTTGGGATCACTTTAGAAAACTTAGTTCAGACAAATCGTACTCATGGTCTCAGATAGGATTCGCTGAGTATGACAAAATCAATAAAAATAAATTATCAAGAGGAAAATTGAATGCATACGGATGACAACGATATATAACTATACAAACTTATCATCTGCCTGCGATAACTTCTCACTCTGCAATATGGGCTGCAATGAAGATGCAGAAGATTTTAATACAAACACAGATTAGCTGAACCAGCTAAACTAAGTTTAAAAATTTAGGTATAGTAATAATTAGTATAAAAGCCATAAAAAATCGGCACGCATGCATGTTATACAAGGCAGTAGTCTAGGCTACTGCTCCAATCCATGTCACCCTTACACGTCTGCGCACGTACTAATGTTATTAAATCCTTTTTTTCCGTATGAATTGACCTTCTACCCCTCATTCTCTCACTTTGAGTTCAACGTTTACATCGACTGCTTGGTTTCCACGAACAAAAATCTGACCATTTTTCCGCATCACTGATTCCCTTCTCCGCCTCTCGTATCATCGCAATTTCCTCCCCTTCGCGACGTGTCCCTTCAAATCCAATTTATTCTATTTTCGCTCGAATTCCACAATTCTCGGATCCTCATTTGGTAATGCGAACGAGATTCAATTGGTAATTTGAAAAGCGACCGTCTTTTGTTTTCGTGAACCGAACTCAGCTTTCCCTTTTCTCTTTCAGCTATTATGATGATTTCCGATCACATTTCAATCCTTAAACATTTTTTTTTACATTTTGCCCTCATCTGAAGTAAAAATGTAGAAATTTGTTCCACCTTCAATTTAAAAAAAAATAGATGCAAAAAACCTGTATTTCATTGATATTGGCCTCGGCGGAGACAGAAAGAAAGTCCTCGCCTGACTACTCGAGGGTCGCAGGTTCCAGTTACGCCCGAATGGATTTTTTCATCCAGGGTTTGAGCACTTGTACGATATTTTATCTTTATTACAATTATAGACTCCTTGTTTAAAAGGCCAAATGAGATGTTTTTGAAAATTATTAAAAGAAAAGACTAATTAAATCATCATTTTCATTTGGGCCTACACCTGCTTTTACGTTAAAGTTTTACGGTAAAACTATATCTAATGAAATGAAGTGATGCAGTTCCTTAATTTAAGCTGAATCAACGAATCGGTATTTGATCCAAAGAAACAATTTTTAAAAAACTCTACGTAAGGTAGTCTCTTTAGAGTCCAAATTACTCCACAACACCAAAAACAAGTAAAATCACATTAATATTGGAAATAGATTTAATATATTGGCATATACAGCACCCTTTTAATATTTCACTCCATATTACCAGAACTTGGATCATTAGATCGTGAATACATTTGAAACCCATAGCGCTGTTAAGCTCGTAAAATAATACAGTTTTTTTTTAATTTACACATTAAAAAAGTTAAAAAGTTGTTTCATCTTACTTGTAAGCCACTTAAATAGAAGAAATAAAAACAATGCAAAAATAATGCGCGCAATCTGTAATACTGACCCATTAGTATAATAAAGTCACTGCGATATTTTGCAACCCCCGTATTAACGCCCGAAATTTTTCTCTTATACATATTTTCATAGGAAAGGATATAGAAGTCAAATAAAAAAAGAGGTACGACAAAAATATATTTTCACGACGTGCATCGTGCGTGAATCGTGGTTAGATGGAACTAATGGACAAAAGTTGAATCATCGCGGATATTCACTGAAATCTTTATAGACTTTAGGTGAATGATACTGTATTTGCATGGCCTGCAATTTTGGATGCAAACAAAACTGAAGAAGAGCCAATTTTAATAGAACATTTTCAAAGAAAAATTAATTATTAAGGCAGTACGAGCTATGCAGCCCATAATTAAAAATTCGTACATTAAATAAATGAAATAGCCACCATATATATATAATAACACCAGTTTAATTTTCTGCCATATAATGAAGATCTTGAGACAAAAAAAGCTAAATCCTTCATCTAAGCTTGTTTTCATGTTAAGTTTTCAGGAATACTAGCGAATTCGTTTTAAGTCTCCGAAAGAATACAAAGATAACTAAAAGGTTGAAAATAAATGATCATTAGGATGGATTTCTTAAAACTGAAACTGCGGTAGTATTAGCGTATTGCAACCACCGACGGCAATAACGTTAGCGCACTACGTACCCTTCAAGCAAAATGTACCAGAGTAAAGTAGGCTACGTATTGGTGATGAAAGGTTCATAGAGGCAAAAAATGTGCAAATACTTAAGTTATGAGTTGAATCAATGTAAACTAATCCATCCCTTAATTAATATTAAAATCTCAAATGCATTAGAAGTTATTTCAAAGAATTGATCATCATTGTTAACAATTATTGTGTTAACAATGTTACAATGTTGACACAGTTAACCATTTGCCAATAAAAAAAGCCAATTGTGGATATAGATCAATTTTTAGTCCATTTATAATACCTGGTTAGTAATAAAAAATGATACAATGAAAGATAGCATTCAGAGGATGATTTAAGTTCTAGTACATACACAGTAGTTGATATTAAGCTGAGAAACTATGGGATCGGTAACGTTTGTCAGTACATATGCCAGACTGGGGTACGTTAACCCTGTGATGAAAGCATGTTTGCAGATCAGCTTTGGATGCGTGGGGTCATAAATGGAACGGGTGAGAAAGATAGGGGTTAAGGGATGCATAATTCAGAGCTCTAGACAGCCAGCTGCGCCAAAGGGCGATTAAACTTGGGATACCAACTATGTACGTATAGAATAACAAAATATATAGCAGATACCTACGCATTTTCGCGTAATCCTGACTAAACAAGCCCCTGGTAAAGACGAGTGGTGAATAACGCGAATCCTTTCTCATGGCAACTGTTTACACTGAAAATTCATCACGCATTACGTTCTCGAAGTCCTCATCCGTTCGTAATTCGCATATTAACGCTGCTTCCCCGCGTCCATGCGGACTTGACCCCGTTTGCATCAAGCTCACAGTTTTGATTAAACACTCACGGATGAGCCCATCCTCCCTGTCACATTTTAAACCCGCGCAGAATAGATATTCCGACACGTTTTTAACGAGAAACGAGTTTCTGATATTATTCACACACGTAATATTTATTTTTAAAAATACTCTTCGCGCACCGTTGGCTTACGCAGCAAGTCTCATTTTTTTTACCTCCGTCACCAAATGCAAACGACCGCGTCTGGCCTTTACGCTGAGATATACGATTTTCTCCTATTTTTGCCTTCCTACCATTGTCTCAGCCCACGCGGCGATTCTTTTTTTTTATTTTTTCATTTGCTAGAAAGTTACGTCGATTCCTCGTCACAGCGGCACCGCGTCGCAAAGCCGACCTGATTTCGACGAAGCATGTCGATGCATTTATTTCCCATCTGCCCGCCCGGTTGCTGCCTAGAAAGCAAGTGGTGATGGATGTTTTTAGCTCGGGCAAAACTTCGCGTCGTACCGATTTGAAAAATCACATAAATTTCACCGTTGGCGCAGATACGACACTCGCGTTCTCCTTACATATCAACACTCAATGTAACGACAGAATATTTTTCATGCCGTATGAGAAGGTTACTTTGTCTTAGTAGAGTAACTTTTCGACACTCATTTGTTAAATGTTTGCTACTCACGAGTAGTTTTTTTTTATCGAAATATTATTAGATCAAAATCGCCGACTAAACCGATATATACATATAAACTACTTCATTCATTCACACGAGCTCTTAAGCGCAAACATGAATATAAATTCATAGTTACGGAAAGAAAGGGATAGAAACATATAATAGAAAAAGGACGAGTACAAAGGCGCTGTGGTTGATGGAGAAAGCCAGATAATCAGAAGATAAAAATGCGACCTATATTCACAATCATTTATGAGACTAGTGAGTATAGGAAATAAGTCCTAATATTAGAGATAAAGGGTAAGAACAGAAAAATGCGTTTTAAATGGTGTTTATTACATTCACTCGTACGAGTACGAAAAAGTGAATATCCAAAAGTATTAATCACGGTATGGTGTAAATAAACCTGTCAAAACCGCCACTTTTCTCCAAAACCGAACATTCCTCCCGCATAATAAATATTGGTTAAAGCTCTTTTTAGCGGCCACATCTTGAAACGGACAGCGAGTGACAGCAGTTTATTATTTTGGCCAACCTCCGACCCATAACGACCTCTCGCCTGTGCAATCATAAAATGAATAGGAATATATATTGGCAGTACACCGATCTCTCTCAAACTTCTACTTTGTAACTTCTACGCACTCTACGCCCCAAAAAATATCAAAAGAGCGTTCAAAAGGGCTCAAAATTTTACAAACATAAACACTCTTCGGTGGAATGCAATCAGTATTCCTTCACTTCTAGGGTTGGCATCTATATATACCACATTTTTAAGTCTACCCAAATAATAATATCTTTTTTTAAAGAAATGTAATCTCTTATTTATATCCTCATTTTTGCTCAGTCCTGAAATCCACCTCTTCTTACATCTGCACTGCAGTCGTCTCCTAAAACAACCAATTTTATTAAATCGCTTTGGTGCCCGCTTAAGACAGCTTTTATTGTATGTTAATAGAGGAAGGCAATATATGAGTATCCTTAATATGACACAACACTACTCGACATATGGATACACAGGCTCAGGAGATAGGTCAGGATAGACCTTGCCCAGAATTTTTAATAAACAGACAGCTTTGGCATGCTCAAGTAGATGAAGGTAATAGTATTTTCATTCTTCCTAAGTTTGCGATTTCATTTGTTTATAATGTCAATGATAACGCTTCTATATAGGGGCATCAATGCAAAGGCTATGTCCGTATTTCAACCCTCTAGTATATAGCAAAGTCTGCTCGGCAACCATGACTCCCGAAAACTGATGTAAATATAAAAATAAAATTAAACTATGCAAGTTAATTAAGTTCATCATCACAATTTAATTATCCCTTTTCCGCTCCCATGAAAAATTGAATTAGTGCCCCTACGTATGGCGGTAGTCAGTGGAACATAATGGAACACAAAATGAGATTACTGTTATTTCATTCAACCGTTCCTGGTGACATGAGTTAGGAATAATCTACCCGCTAAGTCTCAAACAACAATAGCTGAGTCTGACAGCTATTTAAATTCAACCAGCGACGAGAAAAGAACGACGAGAAAATTCAGTTATTATATTAGTTCCGAGGCTAACTATAATTATCCCCATTACCTTTTACCCTCATAGCACTCCAACAGCAATCATTGATTATTTAAATTAGTAATTAATTTCACTTTTTTTTAAACGTTAAGCCACTATGCATAACTTGTGAAGGGAGTCCTGGACACCATTTTTTTCACAAACACAGTTTCAATTAACTTCTTGACTCGCAAAATAGATATCCCCAGCTACTCCTTAATGACATCCTATATACTACTGTGACTCATCTTACTGATATGTTGGCATGCGGGCAATTTTAAATCGTTTCCATTTACTTCCTACACTTTCAATTAACGCAGCCTTTCAAGAATGTCGGCGACATAAAATACCTCTTTCCCTCGAATGTATCATTATACTACGACATGTAATTGGTATTACTTATGTTGGAAGGGATATATCCTCTTGGATGTATATACGATCAATTTACGTAATAACACTTCAATAATTAATATTTCAAAAACAAACATCGTTTGAAAATTCCCATTAGTTTACATTACCGCGAATGTTACTCATTTATAAACGCCAAAGAATCGTGGATTACCCGGAGAATTAAGAAGGAGTAACGAAAGAATTTTTTTTGGATTAGCAGAGATGGATTTGAAACAGATGTATGTGAAGGATGGAATAAAAAGAGAATTTGAAGCTCAAGGGGGAGACATTCCCTCTAGAGGACTCGCTCACACCTGCAAAAATATACGGCTTATTTCCGCGCCAAAACTTTCAACGGTACCAAAAGAAAGAAGAGCTACGTCCCACGGGACAGTCAAAAGATCGAAATGGTGAGCAAACGCATTGAAATGGCTGCTGATGTCCACGTTACCGGACCAATGAGCAATAGTTGCAGGAGTCCAACAAATCAACTTGTTTCCTTTCGAGAAGCATTGATATTGGCTCCAAAAAATAAAATCGCCGTCAAAGGATGAAATACGTAAATAATTATAAACCGACAAATATTCGCCGTAAAAGGTTGAAAGATCACATGTAGCAAAATTTCGTATTTCCTAAACGGGAAGACAGTCACGGGAACTTAAAAGAAGTAACTGTGGAGTCACAAAAAATCAATATCTGAGATAGCACTACTACAAGGGACGTATAATATTAATACAATGCTTTAACTACTCAAAGCAGACAATGTGGAGATGAATTATATTCACAAGTTTATTTTCGCGGCCACCACAAATCCACAGATTTCTATCAAAACTCTTTCTGAGGATAAACATTATCCAACAGCATACTAACCTATATATCACGTCAAAAACGCTTCACATTTTTCTCCATCATTCTTTTTTCCTCTATCTTTTGCAGCTTAAGGCAAAGCTTGATGTCTTCAAACCTTTTAGGCTCAGAGCTAAGTCGACACAAAAGCACTTACGAGAAAGAGTACTGTGCCCCCGCGAATCTCGCTGAGGAAGGCGAAGGAATACTTTCCCCAAGCTTGACACGCCTCCCAAAAACACAATGGAAAACCATTTCACCTCCACTCTTCTCTTATTTCTGCAGAGTTATTTCAATGTTCCCAGCATCGATTCTTCATTCCAGGACATTTTATTCCTCTCGTTCTTCAAAAACACAATCTAATCCGTTCTCGGGACATATTTTTCACATTAATTCACCCAGAAATTATAAGCCGGGCTAACATTTACATCATATTTTTATTGACATCGCGAAAATTAACATAATTCAGTTCATTCTGACATGAAATCGCTAATAGCATTATCCATCATGAAAAAATAAAAGCTCGGTTCGAATGGAAGTAGGAATGAACTAAACCCGTTGTAATCATTTGATATTTTCAACAAATTTAGCTTAGCTGGTGAATGTTAAGCTATTTGATAGCTAAGCAAACTATGCAAGAAAACACTAATCTCACAAATGCAGGGCCAAGGATTAAAAAAAACTCAGTTTTCCCTTCCATAAAATGAAGCAAGGGCTAAATGTAGGTGTAATACCCATTTTAAATTAACAAGTCTTGTATATAATTATATGAACAATATGCAGTCACGGTTTTTATAAGAACTAACTATCCAATCAATTAGATTAGTAATTAAGAGATATTTTCAAATAAATTATCATTATAACCGATTATAATTGAGAAATTTAACTTTTATACTCCTTTCTCGCCAATGGTTCTTTGGCTCTTTGGCTTTGATATTTACTAATTGTAAGCATTGTCCGCATCTTGCAGTTCAAAGGTGTTAGTTGGGAATAAATGGTCAAGATGTCCATTCAAGGGGAATATATAATCCCTATCCTATTTACGAAAGAAATCAGGGTATAAAACAAGTGTTTTTAAATGGGTTACGTAGATAACGCTGTGAAATTTTGCGTAAGAAAGCGGAAATTAAAATACTTATCTCCACTATCTAAGAATTTTGGCCCGAACGCGTTGCTATCACAACCAACTTTACAGACTGTGACGATACTTCTTGGCTACACTCGACAATATACCGTTCATCTAACCTTTAGTATACGAACTTGTATCATTTTTTTATCCTTTCAACATACTACGAGGTTATTACTGTTGTAATTCATAATCATTTCATCTCTGAAAATCAGTAATCAGTGAAATATGAAAAATCATTTGTAGGAGCAATTAAAAAGCTCAGACACCATCCACTGTGAGGATAAGATATATTAATTTTTTCCATAGATTCATATTCTAACACTTCGCCCGGATATTGAGATCCATAAGCTGAAATAGGAGGGCGATTTATGAATCATTTATATTAATCGAGGGGGAAAAATTTCTGCGTTGAATTTTAAATAAAAATGAAACAAGGAAATTCTAGTGATCCGTCCGGCCAAATGAGGTGCTATCATATTCGATAAAGGAAGACCTACACTTAAAGAATTATTTCTTCGATAGCCTACTTAAGATTCTCCACGGGATTCAACAACGACATCACTTTAAAAGCGTCTATTTCCAGGAACTGATCATAAATATATAAAGCGGCAAAAAATGGCATTAATGAGTTGTCAAATGAGGAAAATGTCATCTGCTAAAATCGGTTCTCTAAATGGGCCGTCGTTTAATAAGAGAATAAGTATTTCATTTTTTAAAATCCTCTTCAATTTTATTGCCTCCTTAGAAATAAATTGAATTCCGAGAGCGCACTAAGGCGAAGAGACATGGACAAATTTCAGCGCCGAAGTAGGCATAATATATTATGCCTATATGGATGGAATTTACACAGATCTATAGCACCATCGATTCTTCCAAAGTATTGGCAATCAATTCCTTGAACTAACAGGTGGAATGGGGAGCTTATTTATAACAGCATTATCTATAATTGCCATTGTTTTTGGCCTCACGTTAAGAAAATTTCAGACATTTATCGAGGGATTCATCAACGCTCAAAATTCTTCCTGGAAGTTGTTAAAGACTTAACTTCCCTTAATGAGTCAGAAAATTTTAACACTCCGTGAAAATATTCAATAAGTTATGCTTTGGCTTCGCTTTATCCATTAATATTTGTTAAAGGTTATTTAATTGGCGACAATTAATGCTTGGAAAATGAATACCGTTAAACTTTTACTACAAAAAACAAATGATAGTTATAAGCATGTTATAGTTTCTTTTATTAAATTATTTATCGTCGGACTTCAAATTATAGGACAAATACTCCCAAACAATACAAAATCATCTACAACTTTTAATAATATAAAATAAGCACCGATTGTGAGTTATATCGCCCCATTTACAAGTTTATTTTTGGTTTTGCACATTCGCAAGGCCGGTAACACCAGATTTAAAACAAATATGGCTTTTAAAAACAAAATGAACATCGACTATACTTTTTATCAATCTTCGCTTACTATATAATGTGAATTAACTTGTCAAATTAACCAAAACCTAAGGGCATGCCTAAGTCTATGCACATGCCTAAGTCCACCTGATATGTTTGCTATCATTTAATTTGCAGAATAACAGAATTAAAACAGTATTTTACAAGTCACCTTCTAATTTCTAGGGAATTTTCCATTAATAAAGAAGAATATTGTATATCAAAATCTTATATGCCACATATTCTTATTCTTTTAGCCGACAGAGGAAAAATAGCGTCCCCTTCACTTCATTCGGAAAAATCAGTGGGTGCGACTTCATTCAAGGTAACCAAGTAAATGGAACCTCTGCAATTTGCATATTTATAATCAGATTAACATTTTTTCAATTGAGGAAAAGCTCTCCATCTATTTTACGAGCAAATAACTTTGAATTGCATTTAACAGATAAAACAATGCAGAAGGACATTATAACTGGTATTATGGAGGCATGGCAGGAGAGTAAATAAATAGGATGTAAAAATAGCAACTTTTTCAATTAAAAGAGCTTTCTACTACCACGGATACTGCTATTTATTACTGCTTTTAAGTATTCAATTACGAGTGGCCATGTACACTCAATAAGCTCATTTCTTTAATTGCTCAGGTGAAGAACGGTAAATGAGACGTTTCTTCAAATTTAACTTTCTAGGCATTATTGCTTCCATTAAACAACTGCCATAGTAATCTCCACCATTAAGAGCACCGTAAAGAAAATTTTCAAGGTTGTTTCTAAAAAATTGTTCTTCCATCTGGAGAAAAATGGCATTTTATGCCTCCTAATGAGAATGATAATTTGGAGATTTCAGGCTAACTTCACCTTGAATTATGTCTGATAATAATTCATTTCACCATGATAATAAAATTTAAAAGTATGATAGCAGTAAAACATTATTTAGTAGTTCTTAAACATTTCACAGAAATCGTAATTGGGGAAACATGGACAATAATGTTATATTTTGTGACGAAAACAGTATCAATTCTCGCAATCAAATCCGACCAATTCACGCAAAATGTAGTGGAAGTTCGTCAAGCAATAACAGAAACTTACTAATGAAAAACTTGAAAATATAACATTAAGTCAAGTATTTTTGTAATAATTGTTACAAATTACCTACGCTTCCTATTCAAGAAGTATGACAAAATTATGCATCATATTATGCATCATACGAGATTCTAAATAAAACTAAGATCTTCTTGCACAAATTACTTTTTACCATTAAAAAGGCGTATGCTAGCTCAGTTATTATTTCATAGGTCTGAATAAGTCCATTATTAAATGCCTAACGGAAAACATAAAAAATTCTACCTACTTTTACGATAGAAACGATGCGTGGTTTTCCTGGTGAACCTGTTTTTTAGGATACCGAGCCAAACTTTTTCTACTGTATGAGAGGAAGTCTATTGTGACATAGAGAAAAAATATCCAAATAAAAAGAGAAATTAATCATTTCTCTACATTTTGTACCCGCTTATATTCTCGAGAACTACGAACTCTTTCACCAGGAGTTAGCCTAAACTCACAAGATAGTTATAATTAAGTTATATTCCTGGTTTAAAATTCACCAAAAATGCCATTTATTGGCAGAGATTGGAGAAATAGTTTACGTTGACGCATCACAACGGACTATCAAACAGTGATAAACCGTTTCTTAATATTTTGTGTCACAACATTCCTCACGAGAACTATTTCAAATTAAACCAATGACTACCGCACCGACATCACATTTACAGATTTCCTTGAAGCATATTCCACTTTGCGTGGTACTTAATATAAAGACAGTTAATTTTTTTTCCTCTTGTCTTGACCGCATTAATTAATGGTAGAAATAACTCTTGGAGTACAGGTTAAAACAAACCTATACTCCAAAAATTATTTATTTTATTATTAGACCTATACTCCAAGAATTATTTTTACAATTGATATAAAGACGTTTCCAAGATTGCAAAGGCCACTTATTGACAAATACGGAGCAGTGACATCTATGGCTACCTTACCTAAGTTGACCCTAACAGAATGCGTTATTAAGAAAAACGGTTGGTGAAAAACAAGATATGCCGCGATTGATTGCGTAAATACAAGGAGGCATGGCTATAGGCAGTGCCGCACTGCGCCGCCGGCGTCAAGTACGGATGTGCTCTCGACGGCGCGCCATTTGAAATACCTTTGCCGGCCGCGGCGTGGTGACGCGGGCGGTTCGATAAACCACGGCGGTGGGCGCGGTCTGCAACAGCAACTCCCCTCTCTTTGCGTTTGCAAAAAAGAGAATAAAAAACGAATTTTATGGATTAAAAACTTTCAATATCTTTCTCCAAACAAATATTATAAATAAATACTGCAATTATATTTTTAATTTGAGACTGCCAAAATCGAAACGAAAAATTATCGCAATGGGGGAAAAATATTTTTTTGACAAAAATACAAACTGTTCACCAATTTTTATGTATTATAATGATCTTCCTCTATGTGCGAAGTGGGGCAATGGCATATGAAATGACCGTCACCTTCACTCTGAGCACGACATTGCAGGACTGTCACTTAGTTAACAATCCAAGCATTTTAATGTGAGCGCCATTTGTAATCTAATCACAAAGGTGCAAAGCGTTCGATAATTTTATCTCAACGATGGCATTTCAATCCATATAAAATTCCCACTATTTAAAAGAAAAAAGCGAAGCATACAAAGAATAATGGACCTGGGTGGTGAAGCAACAGATACTGAAGGAATGAGCTTTTAACCGAGTGGTGTAGCTATGCCGAGGACACATACAAGTACTATTTCCTTGAAAGTCGATGAAAATATTTATGAATACAACGTCGTGCAATGAATGTGTTGATTGTAACAGAGCGCTAGTTGAGCAGCGTTCTCTCCTCCAGTATGGATTGCGATGATTAGGTACACTTAGACAACCGTGCTATATTAAATTGGGAGTGACGAACTCAATTATTTTTTTCTATTTTGTCCAACTAAATCCGCTTCTGTGCGCTTTTTATGAAGATATCGGATACTTATTTCCCTCAAAATGGTGACGTATATCCATATTGTGTCTCTTCAGAAGGCACATAGCCTGTTCCTTTAGGAAAGTTATAACAGGTGGAGAGGAAATTATACATTTAAAATCAGAATAAATTCAAATTGATGAATGGCGAATACCATGTACTTTAATGTGAAAAATAACTAAAATTAATCATTTATGCGATTTACGATCAGTTTTTTATTGCGATGAAAAACGCCTTTTCCGTATGGTATGCAAAAAGCCAAAATTATCAACTTAATCTAGAAAAATTATCAGCATTGAAATCCATTTCGAATTGCCATTCATCATGTGTTTCCTGATTAAGTCTCAATTCTCTCCAAAAAAAATTCGACGCTGCATCGATTAGTGCTAATTCGCTCTGCTTCTCTAAACCACTGCAGACGCCTGAATTTCCAACGAAGCAAATATTCTTTCAGCATTCGAACTACGGCAGTCTGCGCACCTGCTCACAAGTGTCAAGGCGAAATTGATTGCCAGCGTTTTATAAGCCAGCGGAGCTGTAAATTACCGGATTAAGCAAAATTGGTACTACCCGATACCGCGCAAAAATAAGTTCCTACAACACAAGCAGGTTAAGTACAAGATTTAGAGAGCTTATTTTTCACAAGAATGGCAATTCTGCTGAATCCTACGCATGCATTCACCACCATGTCGTATTTAATAGGAATAGCTTTACAAGAGAAATACTATGACAGTAAGAGACACATTACAAGAAATCTAAAATAGTTGTTCAACACGAAAAAAAAATCCCCCAACGCATTGATCTGGAATGAATCAGTTTCTAAGTAAGATAAAAATTATAAGTTAATGGCTTTTTTTATAAAATTGCATTGTAAGATTCCATGATAAAAATACATGAATGTTGATGCGATTCTCTACATGTCCAACGATTCAAATCGTATAGTATTTACATTTCAGTGTGTGTCGACAGTTACGATTATTTCACTCAAATCGATTTAACGTTGAAATTTTGAAAGAGTTTCAGTGGATTGCGAAATACAATCTGCATTGGTTCATTTGTTCCCGAATGCATTTGTGGTACCATTAATAATTCATATTTATTTCAAGCCAAAGCTTGTAGGAAAATTCAAGAGTAGAACTCACGCCTAAATAGGTTATTCATGTGTAATTTTTGAAAATGTATAAAGTCGAGAATACATTTTTTTCTGGACCAAAAATGGTTTTTATGACAAATAGACTTGAATACCGAGAATTAATTAATAATAATTTTATTTTGTCAGGGTTTTGTCAGAGCGTCAGGCTGCTGTAAAAGAAATATTATGAAATAATTTAGCCTGCTGTCATATTTCTTGTTATCAGGGTCGGGTTTAGATGAAAAGAGGCACAAGGGTATTCCACTTATGAGACCCTTTCTCTTCCCATTTTTTTAGTTTTTAAATTACATGAAAGATAATAAAATAAATCATTAGTGAGATATGCATATTAATATGTTAAACGAAACATTCTGTGATTGGTGCTAGCCTTTATAAAACTTATGGTACATTTTTCAGTGCTCACCCCCCTTTTCTGTGATTGTTCCCCCCTTCCTATGACATGCTACTTTAAGGATACCTGCGCTCACTCCTACCCTCTCGTACTCCGCCTGCTTTCCTGCACACTCTTCCTGAAAGAAAAACTTCCTCTTCACCGGCTGTACCCCGCTTTCCGCGCAAGCGCATGCAAGCCAACCCTTTCCCTTCCAACCTGTCGGCCTCGCTACTGGCTCCATTCCTTCCTTAGTCGATAAGGAGACGTGGGCGAGGCAGATGGTGAGAGCGACCCCCGAAATCGTCTATAATGCAGTAAGATTCCAGACTTGCGAAGCAGTCGGAGAAATTCTTCTCGGGATTTTCACCGGGTCAAATTATCCATGATCCAAGTGTTGATGCTCCACTACGGCATCGTTAGTAGGGCAGATAAGTGACTCCCCCATTCGATGAGCGGTAGAAAAATGGAAAAGGACAAAAATATGAAGATAAGGGATGAAATTACTACTGATAATGCATCACTTTTATCACAATACATTGATTTTCAAAATATTCCGATTGACTAAAATGTAATATAATTTGATAAATAATAATAATAATAATGTTATTAAAAATTAATTATTTATCATCCACAGAGTTGGAAAATTTTTGAATTCTTCAAGTGTTCAGATGCTAACCGTATGCTTAATGATTATGTGGATGATTGGCAATGAGTTTTTGCGGAGATCAGACGAAATTGAGTGCAGTCTAAAAATTAAAATAAAAAATTTGTCTCCTACGGGAAAAAGAATATAATTCATAGAAAATAATACCACGGAGTATTTAAAATTTCTAGAATAAATCCTAAGATGATGCACGTGAAAACCAACAGATCTTTGGCGTCCTTAGGATAGTGTTTTTATGCACCTCTTCAGATAGTATTATCTTTCACTTAAGTCCCTTTCACATCCCCCAAGGCTACATAAATGGAGGTATGAAAGCTTTAACAAGAGTACCACAGGAACGAAAACCTGTTTGATTCATTTATTCCCTTTCACAGCGGCCTTTCAATGGCCCATCAATGAAGAAAGAATAACTAACTGCGGTGTGCTGGGACTCATAACAGAAGTGGTTAAATGGATTCCGCTCATGGGAGGTTCGGAACTGATTCACAGTGACCCTTACGTAACACTAACTGAAGTTCATGAAATATGCGTCAAAGAACAGTTTTAAGGGCCGAAATGCACAGCCTCCAGAACGCTATTAATTGATTAGAGGAAGAGAGCTGGACATGTGACATTTTCACGGGGAAAAATTCACTCCGATCTTAAAGTGAACTTAAATTTAATAAATTTATATAATAAAGTAAGTGATTAAGCCAATCACGCTGCTTTAGCTTCCTATTTCCAGTATATTCTGGCGAGCCTAGTTAGAGTTTTAAGATAAAAGCGCATTGTTCTTTCATTTCTAACCGTGAATTGTATATATAATTAGGACTTTTTTATCACTTCTTAAGTACAGGACAATAATTCAACCAAGAAAACTGATCTGAGCACTTACCAGGAATATAATACGAGAATATCAACCAATAAATATCTATTGGTTAGGTCTACGCTAAAAAAATGAATATACTTTGATATCTGAAATGCGTTTTTCACGTCTTCTAACTACAGGAGTAAGAAGTGTTTACTATACATAAATACAAAACTTAAAAATTGATGCTGCCAGCTAGAGAGAAATTGGCAATATAAATTCGAACTCGATACTTCAGCACTAAAAGCTCCCACCATTGGGAGCCTTATCATAGGGATCTTAGGCCTACCAGAATCCGGACGATACCAACACGATAAATAAGAATTAATACGATAAAGGTTCATTTGGATCTAAGTTTAGTTTAAATGAATCTAAGCTCAGTTCAAGGCTCACTCTGAGTTGTCAGGATAGTTATTGCCATCTTCTCAAGACTGTATTTTCGAGTATGTACCAAATAATATGAGCCATAAGGCAAAGTTGGTGCAATGCACGCATAAAAAAATTCAAAACAACATTTTTATTAGTTTTATAAATGCAGCCTTTCATTTTTTCATGCACGTCATTTTTAAAAAATTGTTCATTTCCTCTATAAAACGTAATTTTAAAAACCGCTCCCTCATTTTAATTTTTTGGGCCAAGGTAGAAAAGAAATCTCATTTATATTTAATAAGAATTATCTGATGATGAACCGGAATACGCATTACCTACCACTGAATGGTTGTATTCTCTTAAATATAATTAGTAATTATGCATCGTACACGTAAGATGAGATGATTGATGAGGTATTGCCGGCATAATTCGAATTTCAATTGAGTAATGGTGTATTATCCCTTCAATTGCAACTGTTATAGAAAGGTTAACTTGTAACAATGCTGGTGAAAATGTTTATGCACATGGAGACGGACTTCCTCACCATATGTAAAATATGTATGAAAAAAAAATATTTATTTCCTCTATGAAACGTCATTTTCAACAACACTTCCTCGTTTTCATTTTTTGGGCCAAGGTGGAAGAGAAAAAACTCTCAATCGCATTTAATAATTCTCTTATGGTAGACCGAAAAAACGAAATCACCACTGAATGATTGCACTCCCTACAATACAATTACACATTGTTTCATATCACTTTCAATTACACATTGTGCACCCTGAGATTTGAAGATCAATAATGAGGAATTATGTGCATAATTCGAATCAAATATGAGTAAATGTGTATTATACCCTATTATGTTAGACTGTTATGAAAGGGTGAAATTGTATTAGAGTCGGTGAAAATGTTTACACGCGTGAAGACGGACTTCCTCACCATATATAAACACTTGTTGCATTTTTGGCTTTTTCGAAGGACAGACCTTTTATACCAGACAGGCAAGAGAAAAATCGAAGCAAAAGGGAAATCCTTCCTTTGTGGGATCGGCTACTTTCTTTCGACACTATTTATGAAACGAAACATTTTTTCCCTCAAACGCGGAGTAGAAGTGCCCTCCATGCTACTCTGTTGAACGCTAGAAAGTCAGCCTTGGTTCTCTCTGCTCATTCATGCATTAAGAACGAGCTCTTTACACATACACTCACTTTTGGGCGCAATCGAACGAAACATTTCGCTGGCCTTGGCCTAAAATACACCTTTTCAATATTTCATACATAAAACACCACAAGGATTTTCGTTGCTCTATACTTTTATCACGTCCATCACTGTCCCCTCCCCTATGCATAAGTGATGTGCACAAAATATTTGTCGACGAGTAAATATTTCAACATCACTCAACGCACACGTACTACTTGAAAAGTTGCCCACAACTCCACAGGAATGGCTTCAACAATCATTACAATTCAGGGATGCCGACTTACAAAAAATATTGGGGGGGCCCAAACCGGGGATCTTGCCCCCCGGAAATTTTATAAGTCGTGAGTATTAAGTTATTTAAGAATTTTATAAGAGTCATATGATCAACATTAGAACCCTGATAACTCTAATCTCGATATCTGGACACTTCGGACTTTTTTCCTCACACTCATTACGAATTTTTGTGGGGGCTCGGGCCCCCTCAGGTCCCATGGAGTCGGCGCCACTGCTGCAATTTTGTTATACCAAACATTAAAAAAACCAAGTCATTTTTTGACAAGGGCCTATTTTCTCTGAGAGGTGGCGGAACACCATCCAGGCGAAATTAAACACTGTCTCACCCTCCCCAACTACTCCTGAGGTTGATCACTTCATCTTTCTATTGGTCGAAAATCGGAGAATTTTGGCATAACTCTGAAAATAACATTTGAGGGTTAAAATCTTCGGGGTCTTCATTAATACTGATTAATAAATAGTTTGTGCCATGCATCTATTTTCCTAAAAGTATCGCCTGAATTCAAAAAGTTTATCCAGGCCATTTTACCACGATATCTAAATTCGTCACAGCTCAGCAAGGTTTTGTTTCCCACTATTTCCAAAGCCTGTGTTGCAGCTTTGCCCTCATTGTAGCTATAAAGAGAGGCACAACATGAAACTCAACGATTTCCAATTATGCACAATAGATTTATTGATGATGACAGGGTAAACATAGAATTTCTAACGGCAGTCACTAATATAAAAAAATAAATAGTATCGTTGATGAAAGCTTAAGTACGAGAAATAGTCAAATGATAAGGACACGCCATAAAAATATCAAAGTAATAGAAAGACTGAAATAATTGAATTACATTAGCTATCCCTCAACTAATAATTAAAGCCGTAAAGAACTTGCTTAGCCGTAACTTTACCTGAGAGATTTAACTTTAATCCACATTTTATTCGCATTTCTTCGAAAAAGAATTCCTTGTGTTCTGGAGTCACAACTACAAACCTTTGTGAGCTATTTATCTGCATTAATTTTTTTACTGTACTTAAACTTGCGTGCACAATATAAAATAAGAATAGCCATAATAAATAAATGTAGCTTATCCCAAACTCTTAAATAAAGCATTTTCCCAAGCACTGCTGGTTTGAATTTGGGATATATTATTATTCGGCAGAAGGAAGACTATAGAAATCGCTAAATTCTTAAAAATGTGGGAGGGAATTTTTTTTTACCTCTGAACAAACTTTCACCAACTTGAGTGAAAAATTTTCAGGGATAAAATTTAAAGTCCGGATTAGTTTCATTGGCTCCACTGACCGTCTGTACGCCGAATGTAACATTGAAGCCTGAATGAATGATTCGGCCTGACCGCGAACGATTGGCAAATTATTCAAGAATGCACGTATGCCCCTCGACACCGGACACATCCTGATCTATTGAAGCGATAAGCGGGCTCCTCTAAGCGTACCACCGAACACACGGGAGCCTTTCTAGTCATTCACGGGGATCTCGATCGCTCCAATTACACAGAGCTAACTGAATGGCCAAGCAAAACAACTACTTCAAGGGAGGGAGAATATGGCGATAGAGCTGAGTATCATCGATTTCCTCACGTCCGAATCCCGCTTTAAGGGCACGTCTCCAGACACAACTGATGAAAACGTTCATCCAAGCTGTTATTACGCGTAGCAGATACTAGATATGGATCAATGAAAGTAACTAGAAGACAAAAGTAGGCTATAAATTCTTCCCTCTCTTAACATATGGAACTATCACCATAAAATTATTTACACTCCTCATTTGTTTACACTTGATACATATACGTACACTAAGATTTAACAATTAATCAATATTTACGGCAATTAGACATAGGTTATCAAACAAATATTAATAAAGCAACGTACGCATGGGTCTCTAAAATGCTAACTCTCCCTTAACCGTGCTTAAATAGCCCGATAATATGAGAATTTTCAGGCCATAGAAACGCACTTGAAGTAAAATCCAAGTTACCAACTTGAACAAACTCTTTAAAAAATAGCATTCAATTAATTTCAATTAAATGCCTACTAACGATCGATATTAATACTAACCCTTACATCGGTATATCTAGAAAAGTTCATTGAAGTGGGTACTTCTATCCTTTATTCAAACACTGAAATTTAACTCCTCATAAAATGGGCAATTTAATGTATAAAACCGTTTCAGGTTTGATTTTGTGCAATTTTGCTATATCCACAATAAAAACACAAATGGTAATTTCCACACTATTAAATTTAACACTCAACGACCGACCATGACACAAAGTGTTGAAACCATAGTCGGTAGTTGAGTGTTAAATTAAATGGTGTGGAAATTATCATTTCTGTTTTACCATGGATGGGGTAGTTTAATGGTCAGAAAATATAAATAAGAATTTGCTAATAAGTTATCCTCACCATAGAAGAGGAATCGGCTCAGAGAAATTAACACAACAATATCTCATTTTAACCTAACTATTCTATATGCTATGCTCATAAATTATCAGAATTCAATATTGATAATTTTTCAATGGACAGCATCAGTAACCAAATATCAAGCCCAAGTTCAAGTATTAAATTTTTATATAGCTATATATTTATTATTTATTATTATTTAGGATCCTCGGAAAACACTTTCATCTTCATCCATATGACAACATCTATATGCATGATATGCCGCAGATGCATTACTACTTGAAATTTTCTAACTTTTTCGAAATTATTAAAATGTTGTGAATGCAATAGAGAGAGATCTAAGGCAGGAGTCTCACAAATTAAAATACTTCCTTCACTGTGATAAACTTTTGTACTGCATTTTGTCCTGATGATATAATAACTGAAGAGAGCATTGCTACTCTGCTACAAAGAGATCAATATAGCTATTTATCAATGCATTAATTATTGTCCGAAAAATATTTGATGATTTAATGCTAAAACGCAATGCAAATGCAAAATAACACCTTAAAAACAGTATGTTGAGTTATTTTTAAAATATTACTTAATATTTGTAAAATATCAAACTTTCTCCATTTAAAAATATTTATTGGTGTGTTCTCCCTGTATCCCAAAAATGTGATAGATAAAACCTCTATAAGAAAAACTAAAGGTTTCCATTTTAACATAAATAACTGTCATGAATTGCCTAACCAATGTTTTCTGGCACCAAAAAAATCTCAGTAAGAGTAACATCACCGGCAATGTATTCCAGACCGCTGGTTTAATCTAAAGCCAATTTTTATCCCTCCGCTAACGCAATAAAGTCCTGAACACCGCTCCAATCCGAAGTTCATCGTGAGTCGATTTCGAGATATCCTAAAGGAAGAAGGAAAGACTTCCCAAGCACCATCCGCAAACTTTCCAAAATCACGGGCTGAATCGCCTTATTTCACAGCCCGGTCGGTAAGTTTCGACAAAGACAGCTCGATGAATCGCACCGCGAGCGATTCCAGGGCTACAGTGAGGGGGGTGGGGGAGGGAATAGGAAGAGGATAGACAAAGTTAGGTAGGGGCCTTGAGAGCGTAGTGTTTTACTTTTTTATATCCCCAGAGCGCGCTAGAAGCCATGCATTTCCTCTCTATTCACGTAACCCTTAATCCAATGAATTACGGGAGGGTGAGGTGTGCTTTGGGTGCGGAAATGAAGGTGCCCTAGGGCGCTAGATTGCCCACTTCTGCTGCGAGAAAAATTTCGCGGGTGAATTAAGTCGCTTATGCCGCTAATAATGACTGAGGCAGATATTTAGCCTTCCAACTTCAGGAAAGATGTATCAATTAACGGTAACCGTGAGATAGACTCCACACTGAGAGCCGGAAATTCAAGAGGTGCCCATGTTACCACGATACGTAAGATTTCATTCCCCTAAAGTAGAAAGCATTCAAGACAAACTTGATTCCATATCATTGAAAAAAATAATAACTTCCATTCACATCATTTCTTTAGCACTCATTGGGATCACTTTTGCTAGAATTTTTCACTATGAATCCAGAAAACGTGATTTCATTTTAATCCAGAAAACGTGATTTAAAATTGACCCCTTCTGTATTAAAAATTTAGCCTTTACTAGGTTCGTCGTCCTCTATTTCATTTAACATTAGCACCTCATTTATTTCTTTATTTTCAAATGATCGCCTTTTATTCATCCCCATGGACATTAACACTAGGAATACCGGACTTGACACACCCCCTAGAACTACCGAATGGAGTCATTTTGACTCCTACCTCATAATTGTTTATTTTTGCTGTTTATGTCTGTTTTTATTGATGGATTGCATTAGTTTATCATTTTTGTTAATAATAGCAATATTTCAGACGTTGTTTTAACAAAAAAATATATATTTTTTTAAAGCGAAATTCGACAGTGTTGCTTTGAAATTCTTTTTTCTTACATGTTATGTTGCTTTAATAGAATTATAATGGAGGAATTGGATAAAACAGCAAACGTATACTTTTCAACACATTTTATCATATTGTTTGAATGATCAAAAATAATACTTAGGCTACATGGTAGTTGGGAAGATAATTAACTAAAGCAAAAAAATGCAGTTGATACGCCACGCATTTGTCTAAGGTGCTTTAGAGTTCAAGCATTGTCGATCATTTTCATTGCCCACACAACGACTTTTGGCAGGTCTTACAATTCCCAACTGATAGATTATTTTTGCACTTTGGTTTTGCCTGGAAATAATTTTTTTGCAGAAACCCGTCAGAAGAATCTGCGGCATTGGAAACGCAACGCTTTTATCTACATCTAACATGAGGATCAGCCAACTCTGTAACGAGCTTTTTCTAAAAAGTCTTGCGCGAAATGTTTTAGGTAGTCTCATTGTACACTATCCATGAATACCTGCTAAGTCGGGAGTATTTTCCAACGAGTAGATAGGCTATCACTGAGTGGACGTTCTTGTGGTATATTTGTGATTTCATCTCTTTTGGTTCTTCTATTCTCTTTTATTTACCTTTCCCACAATGCTAGTACCCTGGATTTTTTGCTGTTCAGCGAGTTTGACTGAGGTAAAGTAATTATATACAGTAACATTTCGCCCTTTTTCAGAAATGGTTGCATTAGTTTCAGTACTGCTAAACGGCAATCTGCATGAAATGAATTACCTTTTCCACCATAAGGGAAGGCATTTGAAAGATATTTGCTCTCCTTGTCAACAGGTAGCCAATATTCATGGCCGTATTTGTCCGGATTAGAAGGAATGTACAGAGTGAAATATACCTAATTACACTGGGAAAAAGTTGTTCATCAACTATAATGTACGGACCAGGTTTGTAACAAGCAATGTAATTCTCTATGAATCTATCGTACACTATTGAAAAGAGGGCAAACTTGACAGTTTTGAGCCGCTGGAATCAATTAGATTTCTCATCAACTCTTAGACATTGCAAAATGTTAACAAACCTAGTCGTTCGTTGTAGAAAATGGTATTCCCCAGTCGTTTGACCAAATACTCTCAATAGAGTAATCATTTGTACCTGATATTCCTCGGGCATAAAATATGGCTATACATGCAACTAGCTCCACATCGGAAAGTGTAAAATCTTCGTAATTTTGCCTGCGTGGTTCCACAATTGTACATCGCTTTATGTGAGTCAGTATAAACGAATCGATAAATAATCGTATATAATACCTTTTTTGTAACAACCCATGAAAGGGAAAGTAAATGTAAATTACTGCTTATATTTTGCACGCGTTTCGTCTGAATCTTCAGACTCGCTAGAAACGTTTTGAGGAATAAAATCCTCGACTTCGTCACAGCCGAAATGATCTTTTGTTTCGCGTTCCGATTCACCTTCCGGTATAGAATGCAACATAGATAGGACTTCTTCACGCTTTCGCCTACTTCTTCTAGCCATACTCCCAGTCAGGAAAAATGAAATCCTTGCTTCATAGGAGTTTTGCAGTCCACTCGAGAGTTCACTGGATTCACTAATGCAAAGGGCAGCGCACGGTTTTCCTGTGCGGCACCCGGCAGCCAGCGCTGTCAGAGCCGAACGTGCTAGGACAGTAACTTTATTTCATTCTACTGATTTATTTTCCTGGTTCATCAGTATATCAATTTTTCTGGGGAATCGGTATATCAGAGGTACTTTTTCATATTTGAAAATCAACTTCCACGCAGTCAAGGCTGAAATAAAAGTGCTGCAGCGCAATGCACAGTATTAGCGGGCGGCGGCAAAGGTGGGCGGCGAGAAGGAAGGGGTAACGGAGGAGGGACAGACACAACGGATTCTAAACACATGGATTTGAAAATGCTATGAAATGCATATTCACCACTTTATCGCAAGGTAAAATAATATCAGGACATTCACATAGTTTGTAGATCCAAACACAGACCCGTAAAATAAGAAATGCTTTCAAAGTCTCGCAAATATGGGCCAAAAGGAAAAACTGTATATTTAAGCCTTTGATTGATTTATATTAATTATTATTGACATAAGAAGAGATAAAAACTTGTATAAATATTACTATTTGGTGAAAAGACAAGCAAAATACAGTAGGGAGTCAAAATGACTCCCTTTGGTAGTTAAAGGTAAATTTTGAAAAACGTGCACTATTTTATTTTCTAGAATTATTTTAATCGCACAGCCTTATTTTGTGTCGAAAATGAATAAAAGTCACGGAATTTCAGGCCGGAATTCGGAAAATTTTAGACAGGGCAGAGAAATAAAAATGGCGAGGAGTCAAAATGACTCCATCGGTAGTTCTAGTGTTAAAGAAAAAACCTAGCATCAACAAAACGATAGCTTCTTCCTCCAACTTGTTTCACTAACATCGACAAATGCTACCTATCACGATGTTTCTCAAAGTAATTTGAATTGAATAGTTAAAGGAGTGAATATTATCCAGAGTAATTTCACTTTTGCCGACAAAAAAAACTTTTCACACAAATCGGTTCAAGTATCTCTGAATACGGTTTCGGCCGTCTCGGAGAACTCGACATTTTCAAGGCCCTCACGCCACACTGGTCCTCCCCACTCCCACAAGTCAAAAACACGCCATGGATATCTGCCAGCGACAGAATATACAGCGCTTGAAGAGCTGCAAGGAGACGGTAATTAAATTCAGCAATTTCAAAGCAGTCGGACGAATCGACGGTGGAAAGAAAATTTCATCGCAAAATCTCAGCTTGAGCACGTGAGTGCCTCATCATTCGAGACTCGAGTATGTCCCCGCTGAAGTGGCAACGCTGCCAGACATTGGCACTTCGTCATATTCGCGGGTGGAACGGGCTTTAGTCCCTTCCCACAAGTCAAGGGGGAAGGGAAGGAAATTGAAAAGGTTACTGGTGTCTTTGCCTTTTCTTCCTGCCTCGCTTCATCGGGCGTTCTGAAATTAATGGCAACCAGCAATGCTCTTATGTCACCGTAATGAACACATTCCAGATATTCAATTTTTAAGTTTATTACACATTCATTTATCGATACCGATGAAAGTTTAGACAAAAATATATGTCATTAAATTCAAATTTCGTGAGACGTCTTTTAAATCAGGATCAATAGCTAACATTCAAATTTCCACAGTAAATTGCGTGTGTTTGGTACTGCATGATTTACTTTCACTCGAGTCTAACAACACTTAGGTTCATGAGAGAGCAACCAAACTTAATCATGAATCATTAAGAATAACTTTTTAGAATTAAGTTATTTCCAAAGAGCCGATTAAAATTTTTGCATATAATTGTGACGCTGATTCCCTATTTTAAGATGAAACACAAAAAAATGAAGTAACTGATTTGACCGAGAAATTTATCACTATTCATTACGATGATTTGAACTACTTTAAACATTGTCGTCTATATTTCCAATTCCCAACGCAAAATTTAACTATGAAGGTATTAAAAAAGCCCCTAGATATTTTTTGGAAGGCCATCATAATCAACTGCTATAGTTAACGAAACGAAATTCATTCTTCCCAGCATCATTTACGATAAAAAAAATATGCGAATGTAATTATTACTCCAATGATGCGCTTTGGGCAAATACATTAATTACTGCGATGAAATGATAATTTTATTACTAGTGAACGCCAAACAAATTCCTCCATAGTTGTTAACCTGTGTTCTCTGGAACCTCCCCTTCAGGCGCGACAGTTTTTTTAGCCCTCCAAGGCGGAATTTCCAGCTCAAAAGAGACCTGCCGGCTCTTAAGGACCTCATACTTAATAATACTAAGTTATTGGTACAAATAACAACGCCAGCAAATTTGGTTTTAAGGCAAGGCTAACATTTACCCTCCTGATGTCATTAACTCTTCAGCTTCAAAAAGACACTATAAAATACTCTGCATATGAAAATTTTAATCTAAATCCTGAAATTTAACAACCATATGGACACCACAATATTCAGCCAGCTCACTCAATCTGCGTAATCTATTTCCCATTCCCAAATTCCTTAGAACCACACCTTATATACTTTATTCCTAAGTGGTAAGGAAAACTAATAATTGTGTAACTGTTGAGTTTATGCCGAAGAATGAAGTTTAATTTTAAAGCTAAGCTAATTTAAATGCGCTTACTCTAATAGTTGCCCTTTTTTATAACAATTGTATTCTGAAGAATTAATGGATTGATCTCCCCGATAATAGCGATGAAACTATTGCCTTGCTCAAAATTAAACTTCATCATTGGATCAAAAAACTATAATGATACATAGTAAATGTTAACTCAAATTTAAGAAAAAAAGAGATGCCTTACGCTGTGTTGGTGGCGCGGAAGGGCTGATTATAATGTAGAAAATAATTATGCATATCGAAAAAATGAAAGAAAAGGAGGAAAAAAAGGAAAAGGAGTAAGGAGGAAGACGAATATTGCATTAGAGGATTCTCCAGCCGATCACTTGATGCGTTATGCCCCACCGCGCATTTATATTAGCAAAAGCCGCTATTCTAAGTATCTGATGGTGTAGCGCTTCCAATGCCACGGAGAAATTAGCTATAACTATAAGCTAAGGGGTGTTAACAGAGATTTATATTCGTGACGATGTGAGTCATCAAGTTCGCGACCTTTCCTATTCCTCGTGGCTGAAAATACATTTTTTGGCAAATATTGAGGATAAATAGATGTATCAGCACTCATCCCAGCGCTGCGGACATTTCTGACAACCGTTTAACCCTCTCTAACCCAGAGCTGCTTCTGGGAGATATTTCATTTCAAGACTTCTCATTTTAAAAAAGTGAAAATTTTCTATTCAATCATAACAATTGTGGTAGCCACATATTTCACCATTGAACTTTACAGCAAAAAAGAGCATGTATTTTAAACCTTTACTGAATAGAGCTGAAATCGTATGCATTTTTGATGTTACTTTAAAGCAACATTGGGTTAAAAGGCGCGTAAACTGGCAACCTCTCTACAAAAAAAACAATGAAGCACACCAATCAAATATTTTGCCCGTGACAAGATGAAGAAGACGACAGTTTCGCTGTTCTCATACTTTTTCGCGTGTTCTAGTTCACTCTTTTGACATTTGCGTTTAAGCACTGTTTATTGATTCATTGTTGAAGTCGAATAAACAATGAGTAAAACGATATACCGGGTATTTATAAATGAATATCGGGTTTTAACGCTTTATAATATTTAATACATTATATTTAAAGTTATAAATTATATGCCAAATGAAAGAGCAACTCAAACAGTTTTGTTTTTTAGCAACAATGCACATGTGCGTGAAATTTTTCCGCCGCGATCCGCTAGAAAGCGGTAGTATCAAAGATGTCGACCAAAGAACAGAAAGCGTTATGTGTTTCACTGTTTGCAAAGACTGAATCTGTGCAACGTGCTTTCCGCCCTAAATTCGGTTGTGATCCTCCAATAACATCCGTAGATAGTATCATTAGTTTGAAGATACAGGCTGCCTTTGTAGAGGGAAGATCACGGGACGACCGAGAGTTAGCGAAGAGACCGTTGAGCGAGTCAGAGAGTCGTTCACTCGTAGCCCAAAGAAATCAGTCCGGTAGGCTAATCGTCACATGTGCATTGCTGCTAAATAAAAAAACTTTTTGAGTTGCTCTTTCATTTGATATATAATTTATAACTTTAAGTATAATGCAATAAATATTATAAAGCGCTAAAACCCCGATATTCATTTAAAAACACCCTATATTACAAATACCCTATGGAGCTTCGACAGAATTTTAGACAAATGCTTAAAGTTCAGCGTTCTACCTTTTTTGCGCCGATAGCAATTTCAACAGGACGGACTGGAGGATTCTCCATGCAATCCTTTTAGAGTTGGACAGAATATTACCAGAATCGAGGAGAGGTGACGAAAGCAGCGAGCGATGTAGAAGCAGCAGTATAGAGAGAGAGAGAGAGGAAGGGCGAAGAGGAGGACAAGTTGGTGAAAGGGAGTGAAGGGAGCAAAGGGCCCTCCGAAACGTTATCGTCGAGAGGAAGGCACGACCGCTTGGGCTGAAGAGGGAATGCAAAGGGAGGATGTATGGTGGAGACTGCAAGCGCAACTGCAAGGGAGAGAATATATGGCCTTACTTACTTATCTGCTCGTCCCCTCAACCAAAATCCGATAGTCCGTCTTCGCTTCTAAATCAAATGCATGCGTTGTTGCATGCGAAACACTGTCTGGAACAGATTGGTACTTCGGGGAGAAGGGTATTTATACCCAAACGGGGGAAGGAAGCGGGTACTCGATAGAGGGTTTTCACAATCTCCCTGACGCTACTTAGAGGTCAGTTTGAATATTTGAAAAAATGAGCCTATCCTAATAGTTTATATCGTTTAAAATGAACTACTCGCCTTTCAGAGCAGGCAGAATGATGTTTTTAAAAATTCTCTATACATATTTCGAGAGGCTGCTTAGTTCTCAAGTAAACGCTGATAAAGGCTGAAAGACTTTTAATGTTTCCGGTAAACCACCATAAGAAATTTTCGGCACCGATAGCAGTTCCTCTCCAAATAACATGATCATTATTTACATCTTTTTCTCCCTTTTCGGACGAGAAAATTGCGTATGAAATTAGTCAACTGATGACGTTCAAATATTTCCAATGGAGGATATCTTTCGATTGTTTCATTCAAAATTTTTAAAAATAACTTAATTTAGAATTATTCTCTAAGAGAAAGACCAATAAGTGTCTAAAGATAAAATCTAAGATCTTCCATGAAATAACCAAATTTTCATCTCTTGAGGTCACGACCTTTCAATCCTCAACATCGCCATTGGCATGCAACGCCTTGCATTTCCATTCCCTCCAAACCTTGAGCTGACCTCACAATCTGGTGCACTGGCTTGTACGGAAGTTCTAAACTTTTTATCTGGCAAAAGGCGGCATTTCGGCCTAGTCATGAAAACCTAATCTTTGACCCTCCATCCCATAGATTTAAAATCCGTGGAGCAGGTGAGCTTGCC
The DNA here is from genome assembly GCF_921293095.1 of Ischnura elegans. Classification (NCBI taxonomy): domain Eukaryota; kingdom Metazoa; phylum Arthropoda; class Insecta; order Odonata; family Coenagrionidae; genus Ischnura; species Ischnura elegans. The sequence continues at coordinate 94,629,143 of NC_060249.1, forward strand.
TCACATCATTGTGCCATATCAGGTATCATTTTAAAAAATTGTGCGGTTTTGAACATGGTTTAAATGAAAACAGAATTGCCAACAATATATCCTTTTTATTTTTCGAATAAGTCTTCTAAAACCGTTTTATTATACAATTAATTAATTACAATATGTGCACCCTTAATTGCTCGACAAGAGAGAAATCCGACGACGACATTAGCCTGCTCCTAACGATAGGCACCAACGGGACCGCGGCTTCACTTCCCATTCGACGGACGGAGTGCTGCCTTCCTCAAGGGACTCAAGGAAGAATTGGGCAGTCTCTGAAATATCTCTGCCACCCTGTCCCTACTATCCTCGAATGAATTGCTGAAATCGCAACAATTCTTTTATGATAATCCTGTTTGAGCATTGAAAAACATTCACTACATGGTATTAAGAACGCATTGAGTCAGACCATCTTTAAAAAGTAAGTTTAGCAACTTAGCCATAATTTGTCTTACACCGGCCACATATTTTAATAGAAGAAATAACTTTTTTGCATTTTTTTTTACTATGTAATATTTAAAATTTAATGCAAATTTATTTTCCCACTGTGGTAAAAGTAATTCAAATGTATGAGCAAATACCATAGTGGTAGGCATATTCATACCCTGAAAATTGCTCCACAATCTTTGCCTATCTTTCATTAAAACAATTGATGACTATCTGTAAAGCGATAAGGAAGAACTCTATAACTTATGTATTTTACTATGGTTCTCCCAATGCAGAATATATTAAATTATATATTATATAAATAAAAGCGAACAAACTATGTATAAATCCACCAATTTATTTTTGTGGTACTACTAGTTTCGACGCAGCGGCGTCATCATCAGGTACAAAGGCTACAAAGAAACAAACATCCTTATATATCATGTGGTATCGGGAGGAAGAAGGTAGGTGGAAGGGGTGGCTGGGAAAACTGAGGTGTGTGATTGGGCGTTGTGGGAGGGTGGTGAGAGTTGGAGAGCCCACAACGCCCAATCACACACCTCAGTTTTCCCAGCCACCCCTTCCACCTACCTTCTTCCTCCCGATACTACATGATATATAAGGATGTTTGTTTCTTTGTAGCCTTTGTACCTGATGATGACGCCGCTGCGTCGAAACTAGTAGTACCACAAAAATAAATTGGTGGATTTATACATAGTTTGTTCGCTTTTATTTATTAGAATGAACCTCCACAAAGTTGAGCCTGTTACGATAGAGATTATATATTATATCTTATACATTGCTCTCATATTACTCCCGCTCTATTTTACGTTTACTGGAGCGTATGACAAGGCAGTACGAACACCCTAAATATTTTGAGTCATGACACCTGTTCGGAAACAATGCGAAAAATCACTGCCGCAACAGGCATGAAAAAGAGCACTAAACATACAGATAATGGAAGGGAAAAATTTGGTATGCCACCACTCAAACTGACTCAGGAATTTATGTATATCAGCCATTAAAACGCAAAATAAATCAGTCACGGAAATCCTAATTATTAATATTTCCTCTCGTGAAAATTATTTTATTTACGGCTGGATCATAAATGCTAACCACACACTCATTTAGATGGTTTGACGGATATTTCTCGCGGCTATATAAAAAAAATGAACAGCGCGTGGCTTCTCACTCGCAGTAGCAGTAACAACGCCCGCGTCATCAAATACATCCTTCTGAAAGCCACTTACAATTATTTTCGACTATTTTTTCCAATGCGGTTCTTTTTAGAATATACCTACACGCCATTGCATGTTAAGGTAATCAGGCAATGTACGCCGTTTCAACTAATTCCCTGTGGGCCTTAAAAATCACATTTTATTGCCATCGCACCCATAACATTTTATGAAGCCATTGTATGGAAAAAACTGATATGCCACTATGTATCGGGTTGATTTTTTATACAATCTATGATTTAACTTCTACTACCGACCAAGGTTTTGATGATTATAGAGTTCACATCATATCGTTGACGATTCATGGAATGCATGATGGACCAAAGCCGTTGAGCTAAAAAAAATGCCACTGTACTTCCACAGTAAATTCATTCCGCATGGAGAACAAATCAAAGATGGAAATTTGGTAAGAGCGTAGATGGATGAGAAACAATGGTGGTATATGTGTGGTGAAGTGGTGGATATTAGAAATTAATGGTGATGGATTCCGTGCCTGTAATTTTGATACACAGGATGGAGATGGAGTAATTTTCCTTGGATAAATAGAAATGGAAAGTATTTTTTCCCAGATATTTAATGTGAAGGTATTTTAGGGTCGAACGGTGCAAAAATCACTCACACGACAAGGTATTTGTATCATTCTATAGAGTGGACTAATCGAACAATTCCGATGAGGAATCCTTTTCGTACTGAGTTTATCGAATCCTTTGAAGCTAGTCGTTACGATGATCCAATATCTGACCATGTTCACTGAATAATGTGCCGGAATGAATCTGCTTCGGCCGGAAAAACGATGGTGTCGTCAAACAACATAAAAAAAGGTTTCACCCCACAAAACGCAAATATGAACGCCAAGAAATCTAGCGAGTTCTTCGGTCGATTTGGCAGTTCATGGTGATTCCACGCCCTTTTGCTGTTCTTTTACATTTCAGTTCACTACTACACTAAATTCGCCTACAAATGTTGTGTTACCGCAAAATACTGCATTCCACCGCAAGATCCAGCATTGCCCATTGAATCTCAGACCATTGATGCATTTACATCACTTTAGAGTTCCTAACAGAGCTCATTCTAAAAAATCGTTTCTTCACTCGTTAAATGAGGCAATCAGAGTTGAAATTCAGGTATATGACAACCAAATATATTATAATTGACTCGCTATGCTCGCTGGGGGGGCTCTGCCCCCCTAGGCCCCCCGAAAAAGGCCTCCGGCCTGTTATGCTCACTGTGGGAGGTCTTACACTTTTTGTTTGCTACTTGTTACTTAAGGATCGTTTACTTTTAAGCTGGCTAGCTTAGGTATAAGCAATATTTCCACTTTCACGTAAAACGAGCGCATGGTACGTAGGCTACAATATGAATGTAAATATTTATAAAGAGAAACGTTTTTCTGAAGGGCTAAAAAAGTAAAATAAATTTCTTCGAGTATCTCTAACTTATTCAATTCAAATACAAAAAACGTTGAGACCACGTTCCACTGTAACACCCAATGCATACGTAATATCATAACATAACGACTTTACGAATTACAATTAAAAACAAGTTTATTAATTATTTTCCACAGAACTCAACCAAATTCTTATATCATATACGAATAAGATGTAACAGCTGTTCCCCGCTTCGTAAGCGAATTACGTAGGGACTGAATATCAATATCTAGAAACAAATGCGCCTTAGCATGAATTGGGGCTAGTATGACGAATTTTATCGAAATATTATTGATCCTGATCGCGAATGATTTCACTTCAGAAATACCTCTATTTAAAGTTTTAATGAATCGGGATACACAAATATCTCAGCTTTAATATCCAACGCAATGCGCAATAAATCTGGTGAGTAACGGATCACAGCCTTTGGTGTACAAGACATTGTGAATGTCAAGATTTCGATAATTTTCACAGTTGAATAACTTAGTCACTCAAGGAAACGTGATTTTCGCAAGACAGATAATTGAATAAGAAATACCTTTATTTGCACTTATCTTCCATATTGTATTATTCACTGCCTATTCACTCCTGCAGCTCACGGATATCATTGTACATTAAATAGGAAATTAACGGAAGAAATAACGTAAACAAAAATAAAAAGTTATCACCATCACAAAACACGATAATAAAATCATTTTTACCAACCTATATTATGTAAGACTTGTTTAAAAGTCTTTCTACTACAATCGTGTATCGCCAACAAGATACGAACTATAGTCAACAGCACGAATCATATTTCTAATATGGCATTTAGAGCACTTGTTAACTTTGAAATTAATAATCACCACAATCTCGATGTAATATACCAAAAACAACAACTAATTTCTTACCTTACATTTCTCCGCTTTTGATTTGAATGCGCTTTGATTTAAACAGATGTTTGTTCTTGCGGAAAGAAGACGCAAAGAAATAGACACTTCAATTATTACTTTCTTAATTTCCTACCTTATATTTATCAGTGTTTCGTTTCATTTCCTTTATCTTCTTTCCCAATTTAGCTCCTCTTGTTTGCATAAACAAATATGTTGCTATGATTGTTCGTTTGTATGACTGCCGCGCCGCCATTGGAATTTGGTGGCCATTTTTTGAACTAATCCCCATACTCAATTTTATATGAATAGACTGATAATTGTAAATTTAGTGTTTTCATAATTTTTCCTGGGGTTTCAGACAATTTTAGAGGGGGTCTTCATTAGACTTTTTGCCGTATCTCGTCTCGTTCACCCCAAACATTTGTATACGTGAATGAATGAGTGGTCGTAAGTGGTCTTTATAGTAGATAGATGATTTAATACCGCTTTATTGTCAGTATTAGCAGCCATACAAACGTAATCTAATTGATATACACACTTTAGAGTCTTGACCGTCTTTCCACTTAGTTTAGAGGACAAATATTTTTACTTCTGCTTTTTCGTACGCAGATTTTTTTCTTTATCGTACCTTAAGACCTGTTTACACGATATATTAACACGTACGCGTAAATTTTTAAATGCAATAACGCGAGAATGAACGCCAAAATGCACCGTGTAAGTTGTGCGAATGTATAAACATAAAATAGAACCTGTTCTAATTTTATTCATGCATTTGTACATGTTCCCTTCCGGACAACAAAAATCGTTCATGCAATCTTTTAGATACAAACAACACCCAGTTATTCCCACCTAGTCCCAGCATTTCCCACCTTCTTCCCACTTTCCTCAACGTCTGTCCTAAATAAGAATCACAAGCTTCTCCTTACCCTTTCATTCATTTTTGCTTTTTCCTCATCCTTTTCCCCAGCTCTTCCCAAATTTTTATCTTTGCTTCGTTCACCACACAAGCCTTTTTTTCTCATTCTGTCTCACAACGCTGAGTTATCTGGTACAGCGTCCAACGTCACAAGCCTATCTCTTTTTAACTAAGTAGAGATTATTCCCTCTCTGCTTCTCAACCTCTAAACCGTATCTCTTATTCGAGCAAATTAACCATCTTTTTAATGGTAAGCCAAAGAACCATTTCTTCTGATTCCACATGATATCTACCTCCGTAAAAACTACCGTTCTGTTGCTCACTAAGCACTTCTTTTTAACCTTTTTTTTGTCTTCACTATCCAGCAGCTGTGACATCGACGAGTAATTCACCAGGCAGAACAGATAAGGGAGGTAAATGGGTGACGAGGACCATTACACGTCTTCGTCGGTGTCTCACCAGTTAAAAAAAATGCATGGCCTCAGGAACAAACAAAACAAAATGTTCCGCTATCTCCTTCTTTCAGACATATGCTTTGTGCTCCTCTAAGCTCTATCCTCCCTTTCCATTACTTCTGGCAGATGCGGAACATCCATGTGGGAGAGAAATAGAGAGAATTTGCGCTCTACAATGCAAAAAATGATAACTAAATTGGGTATGGCTGATAATACGAATTCTACAGGGCTGTGGATTCAGCATCAAAATTGGAGAATGGGCGTCACGATCTGGGTTCGGGAAGTATGGAATTTTACCCCGGGACAGAGGGACGTTTTTACAGTTTACGCTCTACGAGAAATACAACTTAAATTTCTCTCACGCTCGGTACTTATAGCCATGTATTTGCTTGTACACTCTTTACTCTACACCCTTTACTACTTCTTTAAATTAGTACAAAAATTATTAGACAAAAAAATTAAAAATGTGATAAAGTTCGGGGCAACACCCCTGTTACCCCTCCCTGAATTTGACCCAGATTGCAATGAATATAATGGTTGCGATATAATAGGGAAATTTTGAAGAAAATTACGCAAAAATAAGGTCACAGATGGAATATATGGAACAGTTTAAAAATGTTCGGAAAGGCGAGAACAATATTAGTGAAATAACTGTCAGGAAAGAATAAAACTTAGCTTGTTCAATAATAATTTATTCATCTTGAATCATGCTAAACATCTCCTTGAGTGTGGCCATATAAGTTACTTTAAACCGATAAGTCTTGACACAGAAACGAACGGGCCCAAATTGAACAGTCATGAAGAAGTTCCATTAAGTAACGCCTCAAACCATTGCATTTTTAAGTGAAATAAAATTGGTGGATAAGAAAAGTATAGGTAAGTGTTCCCTGGTAGACTTGAAAGACACACATAGGCACTCATTGTCTCCCTAAAGTAATGAAAATCAGGATTTATACCCACGACTTTCCTCCTCATGAGTGATAAATCAACATTTTAACCGCTAGACCTATAGAATTGGATAGCGGCGGTACTAGTTACGGAAACTAGTTGTAGCGCGAGAAAAAATTGGTGGCTAAATACATAGTTTGTTCTTTTCACTTGTTAGAATGAACTTCCACGAGGTTGAGCCTGAGATTAAAGAGATTTTCACGTTAATATTCCGGTCAAGGAAATCTTAGGAATTCTGACAGTGATGATGATAGTGGAGTGCAGTTAGGACTAATCAGTGTGTTGTTCTCTTGAAGTAGCTCCTAAGATACATCGCAGCCCTAATCCAGTCAAACAGGTCAAATAAATAGCTCGCGAGTTCACTTCGTGCAATGAGGTTCAAAAATAAACTTTGTTATATTCCACACAGTATTTATTTTTTTAAATCTAACGGTTTCGACCTTTTCAGATCATTATCAAGAGGTTCTGCTATCTTTTGATGAAGACTTTCAAAAATGTCGAAACCAGTAGAGTTTTTAATATATGACAGGAGCCTCATATCGGATGGTTGCCTAATATCAGATACCATCGTTTCTTGCCCATGAAGTACTGTAGCCTGTTGGTTGGTGGTTCAACTATATGTCGCCAGTTTAGTGAGTCCTCAGTTCAGTTCGTGTGGCCGACCTTCATCAGTGAACACGAATTGCTTGAAAAACCGATTTTTTTCCGTGACTCGAATATTTTGCTATCACAACTTCAAAATTGGATTACGGCTATAAAGGTAAAGCATTTTCGAAGTTTATTAATTTTAAGTCACCGTCTATAAAAGTAGATATTTAGTACATTGTATACTTTAAAGGCCGTTTTACACGGGGCACGGAATTGCGCAGGTTAGAGCTGCATTCATTTCTAAAATTGCGTGGAATTGCACGAATGCATGAACTAAATTAGAACAGGGGCTATTTTGCCGTCTCGCATTCACGCATTCTCGCATGTGTTCTAGCAATTCACCGCTTTACACGACGCAATTTTGATTGCGCCTTCGCACGAACGTCAGATTGCGCAGTACCGTGTAAAACGGCCTTAATATATTTGCGAGAGAGTTTTAGGTTATCTTCAAGCAAATTGGTACGCCGATGGGTGCCTATTATTGGATAGTCTGCGAGCTCGTAATATCGGATATCCGATGATATGCTTTTTAGTAACGAACGAAAAATATGTTTAAAGATGGCCGAATCAAACAGCGAAAATCCTGGGATCACGACGCCATGATTCAAGCTGTTACCGCAGTACAAGAGAAGAAAATGGGCTTCTTAAAAGCATTCATGGTTTTTGGTGTGCAGAAATCTACCCTGGATAATTATATTAAAAATTGATCTTAAGACTTAAGAAACAAAACCTGAATCAAAGAAAACAGTTAAGGAAAAACCATTATGTAGCAAAACATTATTTCCCAAATTCAAGAATCAAAGACGTAAATCGAAAATTTCACCTTATCAAAGTTCATCGTCTGATGAGGCAGAAATACCCTCAGTTATGACGGACGAAGAAGACAGTGCTGATGAGGAATTCTGATGAGGTTCTCCTCCAGCCATTCAAGGAGGACACCAGAGGAGAACAGTGGATTAGGTGCATCAGTTGTCTATGCTGGGCTCATGACCTGTGCACTAGGGCGGATCGGAAAAATCGATTTTTTTCAAATCCATCTGGCCCAATGAAAAAAAGTTGTGGGACCGATCAAAAATAAGGCCTGAAAAATTTGAGACCTCTAGGTGAACCCCTGACCCTCGCTCAAATGCAATTTAGGGGGAGATGGTCGAAATTCGAAAAATGTACTATTTTATGGTCATTTCCTATAGATTTTGCCGAGTTACTGCCCTTTAGAATTAAATTTCGTGCATTTTGATGTATCTGCCACCGTTTAGCCACAAAATGCCTAATTTGAGTCCGCGTCCGCGAAGAAAATATTCCAACGCCCACGCAGCGTCGCGGATACAAGAGCCGCAGGCCGATCCCCTCCCCTTCCCGCTCGCTTCTACCCCTCCCACGCCTCCAATACAGCAAAATTCATCCCGCATATGCTGCTAGGAGGTCGTTTATCTTGGATAATAGAAATCGGAAGATGGTAGAAGGTAATAAAGGAAGCTTAGTGAGACGACTTGTCCCTTATTAGGCGCCCCGTCGGGGTTGAACAAATCGATGTTACCAACTTTTAGAGAAGTGATGAAATAGTTTTAGATCCGAGAACGCAGGAAAGGAGCCTACGGTCCATGAAAAGGCCTCTCGAGTGGCTATAAAGGTGTGCGAACTATGGTGACGCTTCCCTTCCATTATGCGTGTGACTAAATGGATTTAGCGGTACAACAGGAAGTACTAACACTTACGGAAAATGTGAATAGGCCAATAGTAGGGTTTTTTTGAAGTAAAAATCTCAAGCACTTTTGAAGGAACATTTCAAATTATGCGATATTTTTGCGTGTAAGTGCAATAAGGACCTTAAGGTTCTCCCCAATGAAGAAGTATATTGAGAGACCAGCGGACGAAACTAAAGATGATGGCTGCTGGATTGAGTCCTAAAGAAACTCGACAACAGAGAAAAAAAGGAATCGTCGGAGAGCGTTGAGTCGACATCGTCAATTCTTGTATGGGAAAATAGTATCAAAAATTTTCTTCATCACTTCATCCGAAGAAAATTAAACTGAAGAGAAATCATCTGATTTTTATCTCTACGTTCCTCATCAAATAAAAATTCAGGACTAAACTCAAACTGGAACTTCTGCGTGGAAAATGCTTCTGCCAAATGTGAGAGAGGTATATGCAAGAACCAAGAAACAGAAATGATCGTCCCCGCAACTTTAGTTGACGCAAAAAGCATAACTTCGTAAGATACATCCAAGGTAGTGTGCAAGAATTACTTATGTAGACAGAAAAATATGCTAATTATTGTGAATACGAAAAGAGAGGTATCAAAGGGTGTCATCAAAGGGCTACATTTTGATGGAGTGAAAGACTATACTTTTGTCTGATGAAAAAAGGCAAAAGGACTTATCAATCCAAGTTTAGAGGGGAATGTGTGATGTTAGTTGAAGAAACAGGGTCCCACTTTTGGGGGTTTGCCTCCCCCGTTGGAGGATTAGCAAAAGTTATAAAATCTGCGATTCTCGATTCTTTTCCAAGTGAAAATTAGATACACAAAATTAAAAAGGATTTGAATGCGATGGTACCAAGTGAATACCGCCCAAAAAGGGGGTATCATCCCTATGCTACAAGCATAATTCCAACATCCCTTGCTATGTGAGTAAACTCTTCTCGGGATTCCCACCGGGTTATTTTTTCCATAATGGCAAACGTTTCAAGCTCCGACTCGGGGCTCATCATCAGGGATTAATTTCGATGAATCCCGAGAAGAGTTTACCCCCATCATTCGCCGGGAAAGCATCAAATCATATTTCATCCCTTACAGAGGTCTATTTGCTAATTTAACAAAGTTGACTTAGATTTGCGACATAAACATTGGGAGGGCAATCTAAGGACCGAATTTGCGTTGTTGCAAGGATGCGTTTGGCGGCCGATCCGAGATTTTTTAAACGGCTGGATTTTAATATCAACTTTAAGGACTACTCGCTTATGACATATTGGAGAGAGACCACAGTAATAACTCTAACCAACCGGCTATATCTGACCTTAGTGCTGTGGATTTTCAAAAATTTCTTGATGAACGTTCAAATTTGAAGTTAAATATTTCTTTTTATTATACATACTTACAAACGAGAGATTCGTGAAGAACTTCACCAAAACTTTGTTGACAACAGCGAAAGACGAGGAATGAGAAATACAAATTGGAAAGCAGGTAATTGAGTAATTCTTTCGTGATTGTTCCTCCACAGAAGATGCTGAAACATTAAATATTAGTTAGACTAACGAATAAAGACACACTTGGTGTAAATTTTGGTGCATTTGGCGCGTGGGAGAGGCTTGCGGGGAGGGCACGCGAGCGGCTTTGGAACAAAATCCATTTAATCACATCTGTCGGACAATGCCGAAATTGGAGCGCATATCTGAAGTTCGCACACCTTTATAGCCACTCGAGAGGCCTTTTCATGGACCGTAGGCTCCTTTCCTGCGTTCTCGGATCTAAAACTATTTCATCACTTCTCTAAAAGTTGGTAACATCGATTTGTTCAACCCCGACGGGGCGCCTAATAAGGGACAAGTCGTCTCACTAAGCTTCCTTTATTACCTTCTACCATCTTCCGATTTCTATTATCCAAGATAAACGACCTCCTAGCAGCATATGCGGGATGAATTTTGCTGTATTGGAGGCGTGGGAGGGGTAGAAGCGAGCGGGAAGGGGAGGGGATCGGCCTGCGGCTCTTGTATCCGCGACGCTGCGTGGGCGTTGGAATATTTTCTTCGCGGACGCGGACTCAAATTAGGCATTTTGTGGCTAAACGGTGGCAGATACATCAAAATGCACGAAATTTAATTCTAAAGGGCAGTAACTCGGCAAAATCTATAGGAAATGACCATAAAATAGTATATTTTTCGAATTTCGACCATCTCCCCCTAAATTGCATTTGAGCGAGGGTCAGGGGTTCACCTAGAGGTCTCAAATTTTTCAGGCCTTATTTTTGATCGGTCCCACAACTTTTTTTCATTGGGCCAGATGGATTTGAAAAAAATCGATTTTTCCGATCCGCCCTACTGTGCACCGATGTTGAAGGAAGGATTTGGAAGAAATATGTTTGTGATAATTGTACTACAAGGGTTTAAGCTTATAACGTAACACTAGTGTATAAACTCTTTTCAGTATTTTGGTCATTAGTTATACATTTATTTCAACAAAAAACTATTAATCCATTTTTCTGACTTAAATTTCCCATGACTTTTTCCTATCCGATAATAAGATACCCTTAATAAGATAATAAGATCCGATGATAAGGTACCCTTTCTATCCAATAACAGGAACTTTTTTGAAAAGTGTCAAAGACATGAAAAACTAATACCACACTTAGAGATATTAAGATAACTGTTTAAAGGTATGACAGCATATACTTAAGATCATATTTTACATTATTAGCATTGTTTAATTTTAATATAATCATTTAAAATATCTTTATCATTATTCCATAAAGGTATTCGATATTAGGCTACTTTCCTCTACTGCGTGGAATATAAAAAAGTACATTTTTGAATCTACCAGTCAAACGAGATGAAAACTCTCAATCTTAATTTAGGCAAACAAGGATTCAATATGTCACCACCCCTACGAGCATCAATACTCCGTTACCATATCACAGAGTCTGGGGGAGTGGGTGATAGTGTAGCATATTATCAGACTTAGTTCCAGGTACACACCGAACGCGCTTCGCATACCGCGCCGCGTTGTAGCTTAGCGCTAATAGCTACGCCATGTAGAACTAACCCGTAGTTAAAAATGCCTATCACAGTAACGGCTGTTCGTCAGGCGTCGTTAGAATGAGCGAAGTGCCGGGGAAAGAGCAGTGCCCGTTAATCGCCTCGCGTGAAGGGACACACAGGAAGCTGTCATGAATAGTGTTTTTCCAAGAGAAGAGATTAGAAATTATATGTACTCCTCTCAATATTAATGGATTTTGGGGGTAACTCGCGTCAAGACTTTAAAAAGGACGACGTTTCCTCTCCTATACCGGATACCGCATTAGGGCAAATGATCGTGTCGCCTTTATTAAGCATCGATTTATAGGTGCAAGATTAACACTTTCCCGGCGAACAGAATATATAAACTTTTCTCGGAATTCAGCGCGGATAAGAATTTGTAAGAGTGCCAACGTTTCGGGTATCGACTCGCCGCCCATTCTCACGACTACTTACCCGCGCGGAATCCAGAGGAAAGGGTATTTCTTTTATAGGTGATAATTGTCCAGAACATTCTCTGGCGTTTTTAAGTCTTGACGAGAGTTACCCCCAATACCCATTAATATTAACAAATATGGACCGCGAAAGTTTTAGAAATTATCAATACTTCTCTTAATTTCCAGCCATGCTCTAAGAAATTGTTCTGAACAGGTAGGCACGGAGCTAAGTGCTAGTAATTAAATATCGCGCGCGCGGGGTAAGAAACGCAATGAAAATAATCTTATTCCTTGCCGTACATTTTATCCCTCCGTGAGGCAATCAACTTTTTTTCGCCCTTCTGCCTGTATCACGTACGATAAGTTTAGTCTATGAACGCACCTAACACCCTACCCAATCACTATGGTTCTAGATTCGGAATTCATCGAGCCTTTGTCGATGACCACGCGTTGAACAAATAAGTAGGGCTCCGTAACGCGAGAGAAGAAGGGACATTCAGCGAATCACCATAGTCCGTTACAGCGAGATTCAGGAAGAAATATCTCGCGCGCAGGCGGGGTGAAATAATTCAAATAATTTTATCCCTCGCCTTACATTTTCTCCCTCCGTGATGCAATCAATTTTTTCACCCTACTCTTCCTTCCCCCCTTTAAAACATGCGCTAAGTTTAGCCTAAGAACCTGCCTTACACACTTGCCTAAGAGCTATAACTCCAGCTTCGGAATTCATCGTGATGACCATATGTTTAACTCATAGATAAGTCTCCTCCATGATGAAATGGGAGAGGAAAGGACATTGATCAAATCACCAGGGTTCGTAACTGCGAGCTTCGGGAAGGAATATCTGGCGCGCAGGCGGGGTGAAATAATTCAAATAATTTTATTTCATTCCGTATATATTCTCCCTCCTTGAGGTAATCAATTTTTTTTCACCCTACTCTTCCTTCCAGCCTGTATCACGTGCGAGCAGTTAGCTCGGCGCCGATCGATCTGTCGTCACCCTCCCGGAACATACATACACACTGGAGGCTTTGAAGCCACGCTCACTCCCTAAAAAATATCGCAAAAAAAAAGAAGGGGGAAAAGCCATTCGAAACGACTGGCGATAGCCGATTATGCTGTTGCGACCAATCTTTTTTCTACCCCACTACCATCCCTCTCCCGAAAAAAAACCTCTCGCTCTGGAAAAAGTGGTGCATTTTGAAAAGCGAGCAAAAAATTATAAAAAATACTGAGAGCCGAATTTTTATACGGTCGCTCTGTTAGTGGGGAGGGGTATAAAATCGTTTCTCGGGGCGCTCCCAAAATCCGGGCACGTGATGAAGGCTCCGTCCGTCATTTCTCACTCCTCCGGATCCCCCGCTTCCCTTCAGCGCGCTTGGAATACCAAAGATACGCCATGAAGAGCGGGCATATCGCGGGCACCAACACCGCTACCTGCATCATAGGGCCTATCTTCATGCGCTACCGCCTATGTGTGAGTGATATAGCCTCGCATTACGAGAGGGAATGAATCTCGCCGTAGCTACTGAATGGCGGCAGTTGATAATTGCGGAAACCGAAGCATTCCCAAGTGATAAGCGTGCATTATGACAGAGAAAGATTTTGGTTTATCGCTAAATTAAGTATCTTATTAGTAACAGGAAACCGTCACATCGACAAAATCAAACAGTATATTTCAAAACTGACAGGAGCTACAAAAGCAAGTCAAGTGACAATGATAAAAATAATAATACTAACGATACAATACGGAACAAACTTCCTGATAGTAAATATCCTGATTTATTTATCCTGAAATAAATATCCTGAAACTCGAAATAATTAATCATCATCGACTGGTTTTCTACCCACTGGCAGGTCCCAAATACCAAAGCTGTCACCACCTGTAAAAGCCCTGGCCCGGGGAAAGAGTGGACCGGATTGTGGTCTAATGCGGTGCCAGGTAAAATATAACCCTAGTCAAGTCCCCTCCACCTGCTCAATGCCTCCTACTCGGTTTTCTTGTATTTTCTTGGCATCCTCACTTCGTCTGTAACCTTCAGACTTCTTCCTTTTTTCTTTTCTCCTTCCAATGTTCACCCTACTGCTGTACTTAAAAATCTCCTTTCCTCTTAAAATATTCCCGACCCTACCCCCATTTCTCTTACCTATAGTTCTCAACAATAGTCTTTCCTCCCCAACTCTTTCCAGTACCTCCTCATTCCTCACTTTATCCACCCACTTCAATCTCTCTAGCATTCTTCACACCCACATCTCAAAATAGTTGATTCTATTGTATGATCTTAGGTTTTCCCGGCGTATCAGTTGCAGAAAAGTTTCTCGGGTTTTCCACCGGTTGATGTCGTCCATGTCTCCCGACGTTTCGATCCTTGACTTACTGATCATCCTCAGGGGATTTGAATCAGGCGAAACGTCGGGAGACATGGACGACATCAACCGGTGGAAAACCCGAGAAACTTTTCTGCAGTTGATTCTATTTCTTATCTCTTATTATTCTATCTTCTTAATACATCTCTTCTTCCCAAGACCCACGTTTCGCATCCATACAACGCAACACTCCACACATACACTAGTCTCTTCCCTCACTAGTCACTAAAAATACACTAGTCTCTTACCTCAGCTCTAACTGCCGCATAACACTTATTATTCTTGTTAAAAAGCTTCCTTTCCCATAGCTATTCTATGTATAACTTATAACTTGCTCCAAAATTTCCCAATTGATAATAACATTCAAATTTCCACCATCATCCACTATCACAGCTTTCATATTCTCAACTTTTACCATAGTTCCATAGCCTTCATTCTCCTCTCCAAACTATTTAACATTCTTTGGAATGCCCGGGTTTGGAATTTGGTTGTCCCGGGATTTGGCACCAGGTAAAAATATTTAAGGCCAGTGTTTCGATAAGAAACTCCCTTATCGTCATCAGGGCTACGACTGACTCTTAGAGTCTTGGCCCTGATTCATATGAGAGAGTATCTTATTGAAATGTTGGCTTTAATCAGCCTTGATTTTATCAACTTGAAAATGGCTAAATGTAGTAAACTGAGAAAGCAAAAGTTTAAATGTTCTGAGCATCATATAAGTAAAATTTATCCATCACCAGAAAATGAAAAAATATTCCCTAAATATGTATCCTGACTGTATTCTCGGTGAAATTATTTTCAACAACTGTAGTCATAGAGATACTAAGGTGAGAAACGAGAAGAAATCCCGAGAATAAGGAGAAGAAAGAGGAATATTGGACAAGAAAGAAGGGCCCAACTGTGTAGCCATTTACAGATGTAAAAACATCATGTGGGAATAGAATAGAGGGTAAGAATGAAGGGAATTTAAGAATACCGGGACTAGCCATGGTATTAACTTTGCGGGGTCACCCGCAATGCACAAATTGTTCGAAAAAATCCACAGAGAAAAAAAATCACTTGCCTTGACCGGGATACGAACCCGTATCCCTCGATTTACGAGCGAGTTCTTTAGCAAGTAAAGCCACTGAGACATCATTCTTTCCTTTAGAAATTCGCGGACTATCTCGGTCAAGGCGAATGATTTTTTCTCTGTGGTTTTTTCGCACAATGAAGGGAATTTTTATTTATAATACCAAACACCGAGCACTCGAAGCATGTTAAAAGAACACGAAGAAGAAAAACCATCAGGAAACAAAACAACTGGCATGGGATAGGAAAAAACAGATGGCTGCTCTCGACTATCCTGCCAGCCGCCACAGAAGGCGAGTGGCGAATGGTATTAGGACACCAGACTTTTGCAAATCAAAAGAAAATGCTCAAATGAAATTCTAAATTACGCCTAAATTTATTTAAGTTCATCATTGTTCGAGGAAACACGAATTCCAATACCTATACGTTCGGCAAAATATCTCTCTAAAGTTATCGTTTCCGTCGAAGACGAAAATATAGTGGAAAATATAGTGTATACGAGTGATTAGTAGCCAAGGGGTACAAGTGATTTCTTTTTTTATACAAAGTTAGGAACAAAAATTAGGTATAGATAACAAATGAGATAAATTAGATATTTAGAGGTGCATTTGATTTTCCACTCGATGTCAGCACAGCAAAGTGACTCACTTGTATACCTTGGCAACCAATCTTTGTGTATTTATTCTAACAATTAACTTTACTTAACTCTCTTGTGAAAAAAACACTTGTACCCCTTGGCTTACCACCATACCATAAAATATATTCTAAAATTATGTTCTCCGTGTCCATCTTTCAGATAAATTCCTGCATCAATCAACTTTAATTGATAGATGCAGGTTAAAATATTCACGACTTGGAAAGTGTTACAATACCTTAGTGGAAGTCCATTTCAGTGAAAAGAATTCATTCATGAAATGGGTGAGTTCTTTCATTTAAATAAGTCACTCATCCCATTGACAATGTAGACAATGTCCAGGTTTTACATACAGGCAACAAATAAAGGAGGCTGAGTTTTTAACAACCACCAAGTTACCAACTCGAAGATTAATATTTCTTTGATAGCTGTTCCCTCAAATTTATTTTCGGTACGTAGCTTCCCTATTTTTTGTAATTATGCAAGACCCAATTAGTGCATCTGAAAAATTTCCAACGCCGCAATTCTCACGACAGTGCATTAAGGAAGATCCCTCGTAAGTAAGGCGAACCTATCCAAGGAGGGTACCCGGGATATTCAAAGCAAAAGCCATTTCAAGGAGTCTCCGTGTTTTTTACTCTTTTTTTTCAAGAGAACTGGCCGCCGCAATTTGGCAACATTATCGGTGCTCCAGTTAAGGGAGGGATATAGAGGGGACATGAGGGGCCGCACATACTTAGAGAAGACTTGGGAGATGGAAAATTAGTTGCGAGCCAACGGTTTCCTTATACCCCTTCGCGTATCATGATAGAATTTCAACCAAATTTCAGGTGGATATTAATGGAAACGAAAATGTGAGGAGGGTGGGAAGTGAAGATGAGCCGCTAAGGAGTAAATGGATTTAAAGATGGTGCGTGAGCAAATAGGAAGAAGATATGGGAATTTTGGGAAGGAGCGAATTGGTTTCAGAATTGATTTCTGGAGACGACAGCAGGGACGGAACGTGATGAAGGGTGATTTAAAGCAACATGCTTGGCTACGCGGCGGGGAAAATAATACGCCCATGGCACATCATAAAAAGTCGGGGATCGGTGGGTGTGGTGGCTAGAACGTTGACCTCCCACCACATGATCTCGAGTTCAAATTCCGACGGTGGCGGGGAATTTTCAGAGACTTCCCGATACCTGCTTGAATGCTGTTCGGAGGATATGTCAAGCGCAACACTCCGTACGTCGAATGGCAAGTTAAATCGTGGTCCCCTTGGCGCCTTATTATCCTTAGGCGCCTCGTTATGAGCAGGCAAATGCCGACGCCGAGTTTCTCTCCACCCTTCCCTCATGGCGCAATTTACCTCAGCTGTTGGTTGCCTCCTCCAAATACGAAACTATACAATTTCAAATTCACTCACCCCATTATCAACATAGACACTATAAATAGAGAGGCTCTTGTAATATATTTAATAAAATCGTGGATTTATGGCTGGTAATTTTACAAACACCCTCAACCCTCTCATTGGTAAGAAAAACACCTTCCCACCCCAGAGGCGGTGAGGTGAAGTCCTCGCCTCTCATACCGATGGCCGCGGGTTCTTAATCGCGTGTGACGTTATGAGTATAGTACTCGATTAGTAAACATAATTATATTCGTCAAACGAGAGTGAATACAAAAGTATTAAACCACATGATGCTACTATCTACAGGCAATTGGACAAATTAGTGCTTTTCGTAATATTTAGTCTAAGAAACGAATTTTGAAAAAAAGCGGGAAATATTCCGCCAAAATTAGGAGATGAGAATTGAAGCAAACTCAAAAGAAATCTTAAAATTGCTTTAATTTAATTTTTACTCTCAAAAAATATTTTCATTCGCTTTACTAGTTCAATTTTTAGTCTCGCCATCCCTATGACTACCATCCATACCATAACTCAATATAGTCCTCATTTTTCTTAAGGGCATAGAAAACGAATCACTTATTCATGCTCTCAATAAACATACATTCTACTGTGCATTGTCTGAATACTCCTCGAAAACCAATACTTCGCACGCAGTGTTTATATCATTTTTCTCATCATTAAAGAGTTCCCGAAGCCTTACATTCCCTTTAAAATTATTATTTTCTCAAATCTGCGGCAGGCAGAAATATCAAGCTCTTCCCCAATTATTATCTCCAGAACCGGTTTTTTTCCAATATCATCTGTCACTGGAGATTGTTAACTCGCGGGCACCAATGACACAAACTCGTTTAAATTTCACCAGCTTACGCATAATTGGGATGTCAGGAGAAGTTTTCTCATGCTCAGGATGTTTTCAATCGCTGAATAAAGTTTCCTTGGTTCCAGAAAGTCGAAGAATATTATTATCAGCATCGACAACTTGGCAACTTTTCAAGGTTCCTAAATACTACCACGAATTATTATGGTGTCGTAAAAAAGTATTCTTCAACTTAAACAGCAAAAATTTTCAAAATAAGTAGGTATCAACTTGATCTTATCGAAATGATGATCATAACTTGATATTTCACCTCTTCTCGGAGTCGGCTCCTCTGTCTACGGAAGTGAAGTATGTCTGAGGATGACGACCAGGCATCACAACTCAATGATCACGGCAAGTATAAGAAAATGCTGTGCGAATGATTTGACATTGAATGGAATTGACTGAAATGGACTCCAACCAATAAACTCTCTATAAGATAGTGAGAAAAAAAGCCTCACCAAATAAATATTTTAAAAAACCAAGAATGCTCGGATACGCGTTGTTCAAGATTTTGAATTTCAGAATATAATCTAGCATTATCCACTCGATTATTACCAAGGATAATAACTAATTGAATTCTAATTTTTTAATAATGTTTTAAACCAACCCCGACTCATCAATATATTTTGGGTAGCTAAATTATGAATCCAGATGTCACCACGTCTAGGGATTGAAAAATTGAAACTTTCGCATTACAAAAGAAATACATGCGCGTTTTTAGTATTGCAAACACTTTCATCCATAATAACACTGAACTGTAACTAAAGTATATTCTATTTATGCACCTCCAATGAATTGCATTGATGGGAATGAATGGTTTAAAATGGTCTACCCGGCGCAGGAATTGGAGCTGGAGGAACAATGGTCATTTTTTTTCTGTCAACTTCAATGCGGCAAAAAATATATTCCCGCGGTTGTACAATCCCCTCCACACGATAGTCACGGTTGGCTTAAAAACAAGAAATGATTTAGTCTTTGAAAAGGAAGTAATAAAATGAAATTTCTCCGAATGAGAGCCGTAGTAGTAACAAAAGAGCCTCTCAAAAAACTCAATCACAAAAGGATAGATAATTCCTAAAGCCATTGGATAGAAGAGACAATTCAAATGAAATGTTAACTCTCCATTCGGCATTTCCCCACTGTCAAATACGGCCAGTTTTCACAAAGGTAGGAATGGATAATAGGTACGTGGATCACGGAAAAATTATGTAATAAAAGTACATAAACCCCATATGTGACAGCATCAGAACCTAACAATATGTTGAAATATTGTAGTCTGCAAAGCTGTAAGATGGAGATGTTGAAAAAAAATTAATGCAAACACATTTAAATTGCATATATTAATGCAATGCAGTTTTGTTGGTACAATTAAGTATATATTAAAATTTTTTACTTCACTCTAACCGTTTTTCACAGATCAGTAAAAGAACTTTAATGCATTTGATCGCTCAATAAAACATTCAAGCAATTTTTTTCTCTGCTAAAACCTGTTGGAGAAAAACATAAAGCTGATATATATGTAATAAACATAGAAATTAACTTGTCCTCTAGGCCTTTAGACCAGACAAACTCTGCTGCAATGACCGCTTCTTCGCCTTCTCACCTTTTATCTAAATACAAAGAATCACAACTCCCACCCGTCGCTAGGGCAATGCTCCGAGCTCGTCTACTACTTTCACCTTTATGCAGCGCGTCTGAAGTTATCCCCGGACCAGAATCATATTTACGTGGCTTCCTTTTCCGATTTTTATTTCCCTGACTTTCCTGACCGATATGAACCCTAAGTTTGTACTAAATTCATATAAAGTTCAAAATATGCTCTTTTCACGATGTTCTATTCACTGCTAATACAAACTTCTGCTCTTGATGCCGAATGTTTTTGTAAAATAATTTTAAAAACCCTTTTTTTTTACGTGACACTTGCGGTAAAGTTAGCCTATGCGTTATGGGGCAGCAGGACGCGAATATAGTAAGAACGAAGTATTATGAAAAAAAAAGATTCGAGTGAGAAGTCTTTTTAAACACTCATACGCTTCATTTTCCCAATATTTACTCCTTTCAATCCAATCCCTTCCATCCACACTCTTCGTCTCTTCCTCCGCCTCCAATACCCCAATGATATCACATTCATCATGCTCCGCCAGGTTCCCATGAAGAAAAATAAAAAATGACTACACCGCGTATGTTATGTATGAGAAGTTAGCCTTTTTAGCGTATTTTCTCAAACATGAAAAAGGCGATGCAATGAAATGTAACATGATTTCGATGGTGGTCCAAATTTTGGTCTGGAACGCCATTTTCAAAAACATAAAATTGTCTCGGGTCTCAAATCCACGACCTTACTCTGAGGCGTTGTTTGATTAGACAAGATGAATTGTTTTTGCTATTTTCACGAATATTACGAAATAACTTCAATAGTTTTGATTTTTTTCTGTTAATTTTAGCATTATACCTATCGCATTAAAATAAACTAATCGCTGTTTAATATATTAATCGCAGTAAAAAACTGATTTTTACAAGAGAAAATGAGCTGCATATCACTTACTGTAGTGAGTACTGTTCTATTTTTATACATTTATACGCTTCCTTTCCTAATATTTTAAGCACACTAAATCCAATCATCCCTTCCATCCATACTCTTCGTCTCTTCCTACCCCTCCAGCACCCCAATGATATCACTCTCATCATGCTCCACCAGGTTTCCATGTAGAAAAATAAAAAAAGGACCACAACGCGGTAAGAGGGCATGGGCGGAAAACAAAGCTCCTTCGTGCCCACGCGATCGACGATCGAACACAAGGGATTTTTCCATGCAGGTGAACTCGAAGGGGGAAGAAGACAACCTCGCCTCCATCGACAGGGAAAACGTTAGCGTTGTCAGGGTAAACGAGGCGCGGTTCGGATGAGATACGACGAGGAGATGGACTTGTTTCGGGGCAATGCGTGGGATGAACAGGTTGTGAAAGAGAGAGAAAAAGGGGGGATAACCCAATGGGAGGGAAGTAATACGCTCGTAGACCAACCGAAAACTTCTTTCCAGCCCCGAAAGCACACAGTATAATACGCTGGATTAAGCGCAACGAGATATCTCAACGTTTAAGAGAGGGATTTTAACGGAGAGGGAAATCGGGGGAGAAAAAGTAGTGCCAAGTTGAGAGTCAGGCAGTCTTTTGCTGAGTTCGATTACAATAAGTATTGTTTTTATAAGCTATCTTATTACACTACCACAATTTTATATTTCATGATCTCAACCGACGTCATTTCCACGTCACCTTCAAGAGACCTGTTGAAAAGGACGTGGAGCCGTAGAAAGCGTGATGTGAAAAGCGGAAATGTGCCAAGTAGATCGTAAATAATTTTTTTTTTACAGAATAGAGAACTCATTTCTAGGCATTAAACCCATTCGGAAGAAAAATTACAAATAATATGAATTAATGTTCCACTGTTAAATTGAAGACTTCTCAAGTGACAAAACACCAACCATCATATAGCTGTCATCATTGGTGTAATTCAAGTTTCGAATACCTTCTTATAAGATGCCATTCAATTGGAGACGAACACCATATTGTATTTAATAAAGTGTCGTAAACTTCAGCAAAATCATTTCCAATGAAAATATATTTTAAGTTTTCTGATTTACTTTTTAATGATACCATCTTGAGTTTATTCAAGGAAATTCGACTAGTGCCACATTAACAAAGACTTTTTTTTCTTTCACATTATGAAGGATGATATACTGTCAAAAAATTTCTTAGGCCCACTATTAACAGAATTAACTGATGGTGTGTTACATAGGTAAGATAGGAGCAACATGGAGATTTACAATTCGTTGTAGGAAGAGATAAATTGAGAAGCATCTCACGTTCAATGAAAAATGGGATGAATGTAAGGGAATAAAATAAATCACCGCTAGATTGCGTCAATAAAACAATATTTTTTTCAAAAGAAGACTAGAATCTCTGAAAAAAAAAACTAAAACTCATGAGAACTTAAAGAGATATTACGGAGGGCACCGTGTATATTTTAAATACCTTTAGGGCTCCATTTCTGATACAATAACGAAATATGCATAAGGTGTCCGCTCAGAGGATTTCATACCTTATTATTCCACTGACACATACTATTATACGTACATATAATGAAAACCCACTCACAACTATTCAACGATTTCAATGTTATTTTGCACCGTAGCCACTTATGTGTTCAACGGTGTATGAGATTTTTTATAAATATCCCTAAATAGCGTGTAGTTATCTATACTGCTTAATCTTCCTAGCAAATGAATAATTTCAAAAACAATGTTGCCCTAAAAAATGTTCTGGAAAACTTGAAATCACGTTCATTTAGATGAGACGAATAGAAGATTTGCCGACAGCAGGTTGCTCCGCAAGTTAATATGAAATACATTCTATTCCGTTCGTGAAATCATACAAAAATTGCGAGCAGAAAAAGTGAATAAAAATTCAATTATAAAAGCAGCCATCAAAATAAATAGTGAAAGTCAAAGAGAAACATCAGCCCTAAAATCGAAATATTTATAAAACTCAAACCTGCTGCTGCATTCACTCTCTTCTATCGCGAGTAAGTTTAAAAAAATAGCAATTGATAAAACATTCTACACATTAAACCACATGAAATAGCAGCTAAAATTGATCGCAGATTCTGAAACAAAATAACATTTTATCAACTGCGGAGAATTAACTTGCGCCAGAAGTGAATCACTTGTTTTAAGAGAAAACACAACCGATGAAACCTCTGATTTAAGCAATCAATCAACTACTGTAACTCGTAGCAAAGTAATCAAAGCTAATATAAAACCACAGTGAGGAGTTACTGGATTTCGAAAAGAGGATGATCGTGTGTTATCTGAAGGCTCCTCAGTGCTACCGTAGTGCTTTGATCAATACTCCAAGAAGCGTAGATTTCTGCTCCCGTAAGCGAATCCCAAGAGACTATTGCATGAACCCTACGCTTTCGGTGCAACATCCAGGCTTTTTACGGTTTCCTTTTCATCTGGAACTACCAGGATAGCAAGGGAATGCTAAATTTTTCCGCTAAAACCTTTGTGCGTTCCTCTAATTGAAAATCTCTGAACCACAAGAAGCTGAGTGATATCAGTTGACTAATGTGAAGACCACTTACAATATAGCAAAAGCCCTGTCCAAGAAAGTTAAGTTTATAAATCAACTGACACAGAATTAAAAAAGAAAAAGTTTGTTCTTATTTTATTCCAGTTCTTGAAAGTAATAGTAACTAATTCAACCTTGACGAAGTCATGTACTTGGCACGTGGAGGCTCGGCCAAAAGATAGGCGTTAAAAAAGGAAATAACTTTTGCCAGCCTAAGTCGTCACCTTGCCACCTTCTTCAGAAGTTAGAGTTGGACTATGAATTTAAATGATGAAATTGAACTTTTCCCGTGCATCTTTATTTATTTCATTTCGTATTCATTTTATGTACTTTTACTTAAAAATCGTAAATTAAATTACAACGCCTTGTTCAGATTTGATAAATTTTTAAATTCCAACTGCAACATCAATTTTTTTTTAATTCATTAAAAAGGCAGTTATATCAAACGCTACACCCATTCATTGGCTATTTTATCCCGAATCCACCAGTAAAGATAAGCAGCTGCATAACTATGTCAAGGTTGATGAGATATTCCTAGCAGGCACCCTATTCAAAGAAAACCTTTAATATTCATATTTGCATTGACTAATTATTTAAACTAACATAAATAATGATTGAAATCGCTAAACCCAAAACAATTCTTGAACTCCAGTAGGGAAAATTACCCGCTTTGCGGAATCTCGACATCAGACTGGGGTGTATTGGCAGTAAACATCGATTTGGGGGTTTTCTGTTCGTTCACGGTCATTAGCGTATTTTATTTATTTAAGGCTTTATCTCAAAGTGCAGTTGAAGTTACTATGCTCTTATAATGACAGTGCCTATAAAAAATGCACTACAACGTAACTTTCGAACCATTATTTTAATTTTCCAACAGCTTATGCGTAGAAAACGACTAAAACAACATCTGTTTAGTTAACAAGAAACCCACTCAAAACTATACAACGAATTCGAATATTTTTGACCTGATAATAAACATCGACCAAGTGCAAGATTAAGCAACGTGAATTCATGATTAATCTAGTTCACCACAGACACTCCAAACAATTTGCAGCGCATCAGTTTTCATATAATTTAGAATTTTGTAATTTTTATTATTTAGAATCAGTTATAATATAATTTAGAATTTTGAAAGATTATTTATCCCCACAATTACGCAAAATGTTCATGATATCCGTTGATGATTTTTTTACTAGGAAGAAAAAAAATGAATTCAGAGAAATACAGCCTGGGAAGTGGTTAAACACGGTAAGCAAGATAACAGGTACTTTGTCATTGGCGAGGGTCTAATCACGTAAGGTGCCCCGGTGTAACAGCATGCGCTCGGCATATTAACATACAACCAGTGCATGTCACCGCGCTCAACATCTCAGTGTGTTCGTTTAAGCATTTGGAAATACATCGGGCAGGTCAAGCACGCAGATGCTTGTACACCGAAGAACATCCAGAGGGCCCATCATCCTCGAAAACATGTAAGGGATTTGCACAACAAGCAACCTCCCCCGTAACGGGATAGAAGGACATTTTAGTGGTTTTAAGTGGCAGCCTATTGTTGGCGTGATGTTCGAAGCCACACGTGCCGATTTACCGGCAGCTTTCATGGAACACATTTGGAATAATTTTGTTATGTACCACCTGGCATCGTAATCTTTGTAAAATAATGTGATTTTCATGATTTAAGGATAAAAAAAGCTCGCTAAAAATGCCATTTTTTACAATTTTACAAGGGTACTACACCTAATATAATTGTTTTTGAAAACGAAGCTTTAATGAAATTACCGTAAAAATTAATCTCCCCGCTGGATTTAAATTGTATTCAGTTCGCTCTTCTACATTTAACGGTTTATTGATATGATAAAATTTATTTTTATTTGGATACTCTAAAGAGCTAAAAAATTTCAGATTAGTTGAAATAGATTTTAAGCCAATCACCTCATACTACAACAGCAACATTTAAATAAAACCAGGTTGATGATGAATTTGTTGCCGATCAAAAAGTCTACGTTAGAAGCAAAGTCTACATTCTTTAGGCGACTGCAGGTCATTAAACGACCAAGATAAAAGAAGAAAACCAATTAGCGGTAATGATTAAAATGAAAACGCAATGCCCAGAGGTTTGTCATACAATATTTCTGAAATACATAACGGATACTTCAAAACTTACGCTATCTGTTATTTCCATGCAAGCATTGGGGTATCAAACCAATTAGAGCCATTAGCGTTCCCGGGATCTCCACACCATCCCTTATGACCAAAATAAATCGCGAGGTAGTTAGTAACAGGACGCCACTGAAACCATACCTAATCATCAATCCAATCCTCCCACTTCAGCAATCAATTAATTCTCAATGCACGCTCTCACATATTAAATCGATGTATATGCTAAACTCCTATATCATCGCATCACAATAATAATTACTTTCATTATATGCTTCCGTCGCCTTCGCTAAATTTTAGGAGCCTTAATTTTGTTTTAAACCTTAATATACCCAATTATAAAAATAATATTGTCATAATCTGAACTAAAAAAATGCAGCTACCAACGTAAGGCCTACAGAAGATACACATACCTACGCATGACCCAACGACGGAAAGCAAACCATAAACTAATGAAAAAAATCTGAAAGAGCCATAGTAACCACAACAAATATTATGGGATGAATTCAAATATTTGGCACCATATAGATACCAGATAACCTAAACCTGATCTCGATAGACTTTGATCGGATCCCTTTACTGAGTTAATACAGATACTGAATGAAAATTAAACTATGTTATTGCACAGAAAATATTTATTATATCACTACCATAGTTTCAACGTACTGTGTCATCCTCAGGCGAGGAGTACATTGATTGATCATCTTAAATACCTGCAAGTATTTAGGTAGTGCGTTGAAACCATGGTAGTGATGTAGTAAATATTTTGTGTGAAATTAAATAGTTTAATTTTCATTCAATAAGAATTATTTCCATAAAGTAACACCTCAAACTATCAACTTAAATATAGATAAAATAGACTGGTCATAAAAATGAGTATTTAATTCTTCATGGATTATCACGTATCTCGGAAGAGTAAAATTCCACCGTTTGTTAGTTGAACTTTTCATATTGTAAAACGAAGACGAATAGAAAATCACCTCCTAGAGAAACTTTTCGTTGAAGAGTAGAGTTGAAGAACAAATGGCTGGTGACATGACTGTCCTCATTCTTCCAGCCCAAAAAAAATACACGGAGAGTGCATAATCGTCCGCATTGAACACATTTACGAGTGCCGCTTGAAAAAGGTCAAAAGAGGAGATACTTCCATGGATATACCCGCCCGTTTTTCGTCGCATTCAGTAATTTTGCGCGGCACAGCACCATAATGGCTCCCATCGAGATGTTAACACTGTCGTAAAAGGAACTTCACAGTTTTCTTAAAATGACTAATGACAGGAGGCCGCTGAAGTACCAAACGTCTCCTCCTAAGCCTCAGAAAAACAGTGATATGTTGTATATCCCTCAGCTTTCCTTGTAATTTTCATATATTATTTAAAAGGCTTTCATAAAAAAAAAGTATATGGCACTGCTCCTTTATGAAGCATTTTCCTAATTTTACTGAGCCCAGCCTGAAAACAATGGCTCCTACTAAGAAGAAATCACTTCTTTCGAAACTAGCCACATATTTGGGGTCACAACTGAGTATGATAGTTTGCTGCCCACTCTCCTTTTTTTCTCCTATTTTAGAACCTATTGTATAGGACTTATTTCTGGTAAAAATTCGCCCAAGATAAACCAGGTATAATCCGTCGAACTTATTCATGCCAAGGTACAATATTGAAGAAATGGGTCGATGGTTCCTCGTGGTCTTTATTCTTTTCTCTTAATTTCCAATCCAATAAAATAAACGGGGTGAGTATAAGTGACCATGCCCTTTGGATTAGATAACAATAGAGAGGTTACTTTTTAAATATCCTTTATGATAAAGTACTTTACTCAAGACATTTCGCAATTTCTTTGACCTCAGTGTGTGATTGGGGGCCTCGTTATATTTAGTGAAGCTTATCTGGCTGGTGCAGCATGAGCTTTGCAAAATAACTACTATTAATAAGCAGCAAATTCACCACCTTTTTTTTCTTCAGCCTCAAAATCTGTTGTTCATGACTCATAGTTTGAACAAAATATGAAAGTGACTCATAGACTTTCCTTCTCATTTTTTTAAACCTACTTTTGAAAGGATTTATAAGTAAATATGTATGTTTTTCTCACCTTTCATCGATTTATATCACCATCATTTACGGCTCAGTAGGAAAAATGGTTACTTCTGTTGAGATGAAAAAAAAACTCTCTGGTATGAACCTAAAAGATATCACCTGACAGTTTAACACGTAACCATAAGATTCGGCTGTGTTTTCTTAAATTTCTCTCTCAACCTCTAAACTTGTAGTTGCAGATTGATAGTTTCCCCTTTCTTAAGGTGCGTATACACTGTGTAACATGTTATATGTAACAAGTTACTTGTAACATTTGTTTTATATAATAACATTCGTTTTATAACAAGAGTCCAGTGGAGCCAAAAATGCACAAATAACATGTTACAGATTCATTCGCACCCCACCCGTCAACTGGCTATCCCAACCGTGCGACTCACCTCTTTTCTGTAACATGTTCCACATTTTACCACGTCGTGCGGGAAACCAAAAACTTGTTATATGACACGAATTTTTATTTTCAACACAATGTTACATGTAATTTGTAACATAGAGTTGTAACTTTTTCGTAAAACATGTGATATGTAACATCTTACACAGTGTAAACGCACCTTTACATCGCCGGCCTCTGTGGGGGTTTATCATAGTTAAGTCCTCGCCTAACAAATCGAAACGAAGGTCGAGTCCCACCCGGGTAGGTGGTCCCTATACATAAGTGTTGGTGTTGTTCATTGTTAGTGTTGGAAATACCGCAATAAAAGACCGACATGTGCAATATACGGGGAAGTTGGAAATAAATACATAAATATTTTTTTTTTCTTCTCATCACCTTTCTTAATTAATATGAGGAGGTGGTCCCTATTACGGCATAGGTGTTTATGATGGGTATTGCTAGTGCTGTTTTGCAGTGTTGGAAACCAAGTTATAATTGGCATAGGTGTTTATGATGGGTATTATTAGTGTTGTTTTGCAGTGTTGGAAACCAAGTTATAATAGGCCGTTATCTGCTATTAATGCGGAAGTTAGAAATAAATTTGAAAAATAAAATTAAAGATATCTCTTCTACTACTCTTCGCCGTCATTTTTTATCAATTTTCTCCATAATTGGCAAAAGATTTACCAGCTCTAATCCGTAAAATTGCCTGATTGCGTTATGCGATTCATTGGCACTAACGCCCCGGTCTACCGAGCTCTTCATTGAACTACGGCAGGAAGATAGGAGAGCGAGGTAGCAGAAAAAAAAATAAACTAGCCAGCGCCATCTGTGTCGGATGCCTCGATCTCACTCACGGACCGACCGGCTCTCTCCCAAGGGAGCCGTGCGTGCTTCAGTCCGCTCTGGTCACTTCCAATTAATCTCGCCTAGTTTCCGGGCGACGAAGCACTCCACGGTGTCCTTGCCCACACTCACTTGCGGCGGAGAACGTGGAGAGGGCGATGGGGAGCGCTCCATATACAAATACTACGCCGCTAATTGCTTAGTCAGTCGGTGATTGAGGAATCGGCCGCGTCGACAGTGGTCGTTAGCAATAAGTATTCGTGGACAAGAAAGTACGTAGATTGGAGCGGGAAGCATTAATTAGGGAGTCGATGGAAGGGTGGACCAGGGAACCGAAGTTGACACGCACCGAGCAGGAGTCATACTATTGACGTCGCCACCAATTTGATCCCCGTGCCATGAAAGGCCACCGAAAAATGCCTACACGTGCGTCAAAATAGAATCGAGTTACTACCTGTCCCGCGCGCAGCATTGAAAGCGTACTATATAGGTAGAGAGAGGTTTAAGAGTGCATGTGGGAATTGATTGCAAAATGCTAAGCGCTACATTACGCCAGGAATCCGCTCAGCTGACAAATGCGTTAGATTTTCTATGCTATGCAATCCCAATTTCTTAATGCCATAAAATTATGAAATTTTGTAATACACTGTAAGCTGGTAGACAACGCCACATTCTGGAAACACTTCAAATAGTACTAATAGAAGAGTATTTCCTGGACATCGAAGACAGTGCACCGAAATAAACTTAAAAGCCCTATTTTTCATTTTAAAATTGGATTTATTTATGTAGCCACAATTTTATAACGGATATTTACACGCATAAGACGGAGTGGAAACAACGGTCATACAAAGTACGCACTTGTTACCAGTGGACAGAAAAATAAAGCATGGCTAAGTTAAAAACTAGGGTCCCTAAAAATAACTTAACTTTGAACTGCAGGGATATTTTAATTGCGTATTTTCTTTGATATGGAAAAAAGGCTTAAATTACTCCGATTAGGCAGCCTATCCCTAAATTGTACCCCAAAAATATAATCCTCCTTCGCAAGACTCGAACATACCGCTAAAAGGAAACCTTATCTCCTTAATACCAGAGTTAGTATGCCGTATGCTAGCACGCCGCGGAAAAAAACAAACAATCAACTGATATTTGCAAAAAAAAGGTTGGAAGAGAAATTAGTGGAACCAGAGTGGCTAAACTTGACTTCCTTTTTACAGTAGGTACTCTTAGAATAATCTTCTTGAGAACCAGTAATCTCCATCAAAGTGGTTTGCACATATATTATAAAGTTACGCTCGACAATTTGGAAATTGAAATTATGATAATTACGCAAATCATTCTGTAATCCTTCTAATGATTTGAAGGAAAATTTAAGCAAGATCTCCATAGAATGGAATAATAATGAAGAGGGCTTTAAACGGTGCCTTATTACTTTTTCTGACGCATTATCAAATAATGTCTTGGCAAGAGCTGTGTTCTTTCCCTCATATTTGTGAATATGAACTCCTTTTCAGATGAGAGTTATTTTCCATCATGCATATATATTTCTTTATACGTTTATTTGTCTACTTACGATATAATCATTATGTACACCACGGATACACTCGAACCAACTTATAGGGGAAGTAACCTTCCAACTTTCAGAATTATGGAGCAGGTATTCGCCTACTTTACGCGTGTTCAACTTCTTCATCTCACATCAGAGCAAAACTAATGTCGTAGTTATGCGTTAAATTTTACCGTGGGTCAAAAGGGTTAGAAAAAAGTGAAGAAGGCAAGGAGTGCACCTACACGGGGTTTTCCAACCCCCTTAAACAGGATTTTTCTTGGCCCGCTGGAAACTTGGGAAACTCATTGCTTATGCATCAGGGCGATAGCCGGCCCCGCGAACTGATAAAATTCGCGGAGCCCCCCCTAGATGAATTTGGGGAACCAAGTCACGCCTGCTCACGCTCCCGTGCCCGCCTTGCGAGTCTTGCGACCGAACATGATTCGCCGCGGCCTCCGACTAACTGAATAAAAATTCTCGTTCGCGGGTCCCACCAATCACTGCCGTTGCGTTCGTCTGGGATGGCTCACGGTTTACAGTCACTTACGGTAGAGGTGACGCAGGGGTTTATTTTCCCTCTAATCTGGACTCTAGCGCCTAAAAGTAATTCGAATCAATCAATCCTCAGATAGCCCTTATCCCTTTGCTGAGTTCCGTTTTTTTACCGCTAAAAATTTCCGTCCTATTTTTGATAAGATATTAGATGAACACGCATAAAGTAGGCGAACACTTCTAGCTCTAGAATTCTGAACGTTGGAACGTTACTTGCTCAATAAGTTGGTTTGCGTGTATCCCTGGTGGTGATATTGATTATACCGTAAAGGTAAATAGGTAAAATAAGGCATAAAGAAATATGTACGATAGAAAATAACTGTGATCCGAATAGGAGTTCTTTTCCACGAAGTGAAGTCAAAGAACGCAGGTCTTTTTCAGAACACATGACGTTTTTGTGATAAAATACAGAACTCTGCAAAGTGTACTAGAATTAGAATATTTAGGTAATACGAAGGTGCAGAATATATTGCTATAATCCATTATAGAAATACTTCTTGAAAAACCACCTAAAATATATGTAAAAGAAAATGGAAAGGGGTAAGTCCAATTTCATGTAGCTGTCTTAGAAAACACATCCTTTTGAGTCATCAAAATTTGATTTATTTTAGCACACATCGTGATATGCTTCCATTTTCTAGTTGAAAATCCTGCATTATAATGGAGATAACATATCATTTTCTTTATATTAAAAGGCATGACCAAAATATCTCAAAATTCTATATTATAGCTGACTAAACTTAGTTCGAGTTACATTTCGTCTTCAGGTAAAAGCAATTCAATGTCTTTTACAAGGGCCATAGCTTTACTAGCTCTCTTTATTCCAGCATTTTCATCACATATGGTGTAGGATTACTTACGAAAGGAATTACTTTTTATGCTAAAAACTCAATATAAAACATCTATTTTTATTTTTAGTAGTTCTGAATTCATACGGTGACTTCTTGGTATTAGCCAATGGGCCGATCAAGTTACCTCTATTCCGCGTTAAGTCAAAACAGCGCAAAAAGTGTATTGGAGTATAAAAGTATAGCAAAACTGCTTCACGGAAGCCACTAATAGAATATTTTGAATTGAGCCTGTTATAAACCTAATCAGTTCCGCTTTTAGCCAAATTAAAACTTATAAAATATATTTTTTTTAAATTCGTGGTTTCTCAATGCGAGTTTTGCCAATATAGTTGATATTAAAACCATGAAATCATTCATAAAAATTTTAGAGATGACAATCATAATTTCTCTAGTCGTGCAAAGGTTATTTCATACAATCAAAAAAATGGAAATGAAAAAAATAAGGTATGGTACTTGGAGAAGGCGACTGACAACTGAGTCTTTGCGTCATGAGGGAAGGGTATGGAAGGAAGGGTGGAGGAAAACCCGACGTCGGCATTAGCCTTCTCTCAACGAAAGGTGCCAAGGAGACCGCGGATTAACGTCCCATCCGACGGACGGAGTGTTGCGCTTGAAATGTCTACCACACATCATTCCCGCAGTGATCGGAAAGTCTGAAAATTCTCTACCTGCTGGGATTTGAACCCGAGCCCACGGGGTCGGAATCCAACACTATAGCTACCACACCAACACGAATCCAGAAAAAATAATAAGGCCGTGTTGAGAAAGAAATATTTACAAAGTAATAAAAAATCAGATCCGAGAAATATTTACTGGTATTCGGGATTTCAAAATTTTCATTTCCTTATCAGGATTCCGCAGATCTGATATGACACAAAATTTCCATAAGCCTCCCCCACCCACTCGTTTCACGTACACTTTTCCACTCCAAGTCACCTACTCCTCTTCCACTCCGAGTTTGGAACGCGTGAATTTTCTCCGCGGATGTTTATTCAACAGCACGCACGGCTGTCGCGTGCCACTGCGGCGCGGATACGAAATCCCTTCCCCTTCACACATATCCGTTGTGAAAGTGAATCGTGTCGCAACGCCGCACAATATTTCGTCGGGAGTTCACCTCCGACGTTGTGCTTATTCCCGTGGATACATTCACGCTACAGCCCTTCAACGAATGCAGAGAGTCTAACACTGAGCGCGGTGAAAAATTCGGAAAGGATTAACCGGGACGTGAGTTGAATCTGAAAAAATAAACTTTTTGGTCCGCACCGACTCGTTTGGGTTCCCAATAAAAAAAGTCTGTTTCAATTTCGACTGAGATATCTCGCATTGAGACTTCATTAGGCATGTGTTCGCATTGTGTCCAATCGCACTTCCAAAGGTTTGGAATTGTGGATTATGCCTTTTAAATCCCTACTGAAATATTTTACTAGAAATTATTCTTGTGACGACAAGGGAAGTCAGAATCTTCTTGGTGATACTAAAATCTAGGTACATAGATGACGGGAACAGGCTTTCTTTGTTTTGGAATAAAGGTTTTCCTGAAGTAACGAGCAAGCCGTGCTGTTACAACAAAAAATTGGTCACGATTCGCGTTATATGTAATAAAATTTCGATTGAACCACTGCTATAACGATTATTCAATAAAATTTTAAGAAATCACAGCTTCTTATTTGATGCTTATAGTGGTCAAAACTTGCGATGAACTCCCAATGAATTATAATTAGTATAAATGAAACTGGATCGTTAAAAACTCAACCACTTAAGTCATGACTTACGAAAATTCTTAATATACGACTAAAAATGTATTCCATCCCATGTGTCAAACGTTACAAAGTATTAATAGAAAATTATTTTTAATTAATATAGGGACACCTAGCCATGAATAATGCGCATAAGATAACAAAGATTGATGATGAGACAAATATTACTTCAAAGTCATTCAAATGGTGATTTTACACAGGCACATGATAATAAATCAAAAACTGCTTAGCTAAACCAATGTTGATAAAGTACTTCGTAAAAATATATTTAGTACTGTAAGAATTCTGTATATTAATTTATTTTTTGAACTTACATTGACCCTAAATATTTAAGTTCATAATACTAATGCATAGGCTTAGTTTTCTCTTGTTTAAAATTTGAATGATTAACACTACTAAAAGTACGCAGAAACTACAAAAAGGTACATATGAAAAATTTGGGAGAGGACTATTTTTATCAGTCATGCTTTTACGAGTTGTCCTCATTATTAAAAATATCCTCGGGGCTTCGCTGGTCTCAGCTCAATTCTGCAAAAAGCTTTTGCACAGAGTCCAAATGAAAAACTTAGCTATGTTTTCACCACTTTTAAAGTCTACTAACAAAATACGTTTCGCACTCAGAAAATATCCACCTAAAATTTCGAATTCTCCAACCTGCAGGGCGAAAAAATATATCCTAAAGGGGAAAAAGCTGAGTCTACTTAGAACGCGCTCGTCCATAAATACCAAACTTTATCCACATACTTTACTCAACATCACAGAAACAAAAATAAACATCTTCAGTTTAGATTCAATTACGCAAGCATGAAGTCGTCCAATTAGATAATATAGGAGGATATCGTGAGTATTACCGTTGCAACATCATTACAACATCATTCATTATAACAGGGTGTTTCAACAGGAATCTGCAATACTTCTGGAGGTGTTAGGTGAGAAAATTTTAAGCATGTGATCTTTGAACTTAATTAAACGAGAGTTTTGATCGAGTATAAACAATAGTATTGCACAATCTGACCTATTTTGAGATTGTTTCAGAAAATTACAATCGCATATTTTCGTAGTACCTTAATTATTTCACGTCATTAAAAATCCAGAGTAGATCAAAAATGACAATAAAACTGGATACTCAAGAAAAACCGTTTTCATGATAACTTCAAATGTTTGCGTTGCCACTGCTCAGTAACTAAGGGGTTGCGATCCCAAGTATAAAGAAGAAAATACTTTAAATTTTCACCCCTACCACCTCCTGAAGTATTCCAGATTCCTCCTAAAACGCTCTCTATACTGTACCTGAATAAATCCTTCGTTTCTTGGAAGGAACAGTGGGTATTCAATGGATAAGCTCATAATAGCAGGCCACAATTAGGCAGTAAACGGGCACTCGACTCGCAAAGAATGTAAATGGATTTCATCAACCGCCATTGTTCACATAATCAGACGAACCGAATCGTGGTTAGTAATTCAAGAAAGGGTAATTACACGGAAGAAAGCAGTGGAAGCCAAGGAAGTCATTAAAACGTGAAGCAGAATGAAAGGAGGTTCATTCGCGCACT
This sequence comes from Ischnura elegans, assembly GCF_921293095.1. Lineage (NCBI taxonomy): Eukaryota > Metazoa > Arthropoda > Insecta > Odonata > Coenagrionidae > Ischnura > Ischnura elegans. The sequence goes on from NC_060249.1 coordinate 94,664,452, forward strand.
TATATTAATTACTTTCCAGCCCCATGCAGATGTTCGCAGACGTAGAAAACAGTACCGAAGGAAGAGAACTGGTCGAGGGATGATTACCGAATACATTTAGGGAGGAATTTACTAATAATTTTATAAATGTAGGCTTTATAAAATTATTGTATTTCATCATTCACTCACTCACAAAGTTAAATGGCCTTTCATTAACCTCAGAGGAGCTAGAGTAAGTGAAAAACCGCTGAAGTTCAACGCCTCATTAACTACAACCCACCCATTTCCCTTTCATTTTAATCTTCTGAGGTCAACACTTACTTTATAACATAAAACAATCAATTGAATTGAATACCTGAGTATGTATAAATGCATGTATTTACAGTAATAGAATCCCCAGAATAAGCATATCTCTAATTCTTTCTTTAAATGGGTTTATTATCGATACTTTATTATTTATTATGAAGAAAGTTTTGCAGAAAACTAAAAATGGATGATAGTTTTCGTGAGCCATATTAGATCAGATGAACAGTCTCTGTACAAGGTGCATAATTAACTCAATTTTAACTAAATGGGAGAACTGAACTCATTGAGTTCACTGTTCAATCCATGAGTCATTTCCTCCTATGCCGCACATTACAATAAAATACCTCATAAAAGTTTTAGCTTTAAAGGCTCGTGAAAAGACATCATCATTCTTTAATTGATGAATTCCGTTCCTACTTGGATACCTATGGATTCAGTATTCATTTCCATTCCTAGCATTAAGATCTAAGTATAAACCGACTCGACCACAAGGTAACTGTTTGAGATATAAAAGAGCCTGGTCACTGGTATTGTCAGGAATTTCTGCATCAGTTAAGTCAAAACAATAGGCACATTAGTACACAAATACATTAATTCACAGGTAATTTGAGAACACTTTTCGGCAGTTTTCCTCCATGAAACAAAGGTCGCACAGCGACGAAAATAAATGGGACAATAGCATTTAGCAATGAAAATACTGATATCAATACTAGCTTTTCAAAATTATACCAAAATCATTACTGCATAGTCAGAAAATGCTATGAACCAGTACCCATTTTTCCAAAATTCTTCTTCCAACTAATTATGGCATGATAGTTTTATTCATGACAGTATTCACTATGAAATACTACCATCATCATATATAGTATAATAGCTATTTTTTAATGAACAGACTCCAAATTCAGAAATCCACCACCTTAGTAACAAGTATGAGCGAAATGTTTTCCAGCGCTGAATGGAATTTAACAAGAGGCAGTAATTTCTCTCCATTGGTATTGATTACCCCCAACGATCGGATTTGAGCAAAATGCGATTATATTTTCAAATCCTTGACTAAAGCGTTGCTCCAGACGAACTGTTATAAGAATGAGATATCCAATAATAGAACACGCTAAGGTATGAGGTTTACGAGCAATCAAATGCATTCGCTCCAATCTAAAAAGCTAACCACCGTCGTAAAAATATAAAATATATAATTTTTATAATTCTTCCAGTACAATTTAAATCCTCGCAGCTCCGAATTTCTTCAAATTTCGACTCCCGTGCGAGTATTATTGAGTTTCCCTATTGGGATTGATACGAGCCAGAACACAGTTCGGTTTATCAAATTATTCATCAAGCCTGAAATATTGTTCTCCGCTTTTGAAATGGCCTCCTTGCCATCTGTTTTTGGTGGTATATTTTCTTATCGCCGGAAACCGTCAAGTTCGACCCTTCATTTTAAGAAACTCTCCGACTGTAGCGCAGAAAAGTGTTACTAAATTAGCTTCGACACCATAGAAATTACTATAAGTGGACAGAAGTACCTGAAAAAGACCCCAAATGGCAAATCAAGTTGGGGTATAAACTGATACTACGAACTTGGCACTATTAGCACCGGCGAAAAATGCCGTCTCTCTCTCTCTCTTCCTCTCTGGAAAAAAAGATATTATTTTGGTAGCTAAGACTTTCAATATATAATAAGGCTCTATCACTATTATTTACAGGGCCGAAAAATTTAACCCATTAACTTCAAGCCATATCAATAGCTTCAAGATTCCAAATTATTTGCTGAATTAACAATAAAAAAGGCTCAAATAGTGAAAATTATCGATGATTATATTTTTATTGCTTTCAAATACCGTTTTCGCAACGTTGCGATCGATCTCTTACCTCTTACAAGAATTTTAGCGGAATGAAGCCCAAATTAAGGCACTATCTCCATGTCAAGATATAGCTTACATGAGAAACACCAAACGTAGAAATATTAGGTTTAGTTCATCAAAGTATCGGCGTTTCTTAGAAATATAACCTCTTATCATTCTGTTTTTCTCTGACAGATGTACATTCTTAGTTGCAAGGTGTGACAGTTACCAATCAACGGAATGCCGATAAACCTCCTCAAATCTTCCACTCTTTTCAAGGAAAGTTGCGCACGATTTTTCTACGAGCACATCGAACTTATTTTTCCTAATATTGGAGTGAACATTATTTCTATTTAAAAACCAAAATTGATATTGGTATTTTCAATTTTATTTGGAGAATAAATATGACATATCTACGGCTTAAAGTTGCTTTACATTACGAAAAAAGAGGAAGGATTGTATGTTATTACGTCGGCAGCTGCCGAAATGTAGAAGACTGAATTAAGGTTTAGTTACCATAAACTTAATCCAAGGATACCGAAAGGGTATGTAAAGGCTGCAGTTGCACACTCCTCGCTCTTGGCACGTTTTGCGAAATGTTTGTACCGACTTCTTATGTAATTTGAATAGGAATAGCGTTTTATATTAGAAAAGGAAAAAATATAGAAAATAACATTTTTAATAGAACCTCCGTTGTTTTACCGTTAAAACAAAAGTTTCATGATCACACCTAGCAACATAACGCACTTAGGGCGCAAAAAATATGTACCCCCGAGGTGACAATTTTTCAACCGGCGCCCAAGTCGTACACAAAGGTAAGGTTTTCCGTTTATATCATTTCATCATACCAACGGAAAACCTTAGTTTTTTCTGCGGCACGGGCGCCGACTGCAAACTTTTCACCACGGATTTTCACCATTCACGGGTGGATTTTTTGGCAACCCTGGGGCGTTACATTGCCAGGTAGGGCAATGAAGCTTTTGCTTTGAGAGTAAACAATGGTGGTTCTATTAAAAAAAAGGACCTTTTTTACATGTTATTAACTGAATTTGTTGCTTTTCAATAATAAATACAATATTCCTATTCCTGTTACAAAAGAAGTCTGTGCAATCTTTTACCAAAATTTTTCATGAGCTGGGGCTTCCTGTCCTGCTGTTTTACTCCAGGTATTCTAGCCCCGTCACAATCCTCCGCATCGCCTCTAGGCGAAGCACGCCCCATTCAGCGAAGGCCAAATTTCATATGCATTACGTGCCAACCCCTCCGAATTTTTACTACCCTATTCATTCAACCGGTGAGTGGAGCATGCATGCACACAGACTTTAGGAAAGGATTGCCTATACACCATTGTAAACGGATCGTCATTGCCTTAAGGCCGTTTTACACGGTACACGGAATTGCGCAATCTGACGTACGTGCGAAGGCGCAATCAAAATTGCGTCGCGTAAAGCGGTGAATTGCTAGAACACATGCGAAAATGCGTGGATGCGAGACGGTAAAATAGCCCCTGTTATAATTTCGTTCATGCATTCGCGCAATTCCATTAGAAATTAGAAATTAATGCAGCTCTAGCCTGCGCAATTCCGTGCCCCGTGTAAAACGGCCTTTAGAATTACGGCACGTGATGGCGCTTATGACGCGTTCATAAATCGTTGTACTTATGCATATGTTGTGATGTTATATCTTTACTATTATACAGGAAAATTTTAAAACTTATTATACTTTTCGTTTGCTTTTACTAAAAATTAGTCTCATTATATAAGTAAACACTGTCTGTATCTTGACCAATACGTCACGCTAGTAATATCAAAACACAATTAATCCTCGTTGAAAACTTATCCGCTGCCAAACACTCTTGCAAGTGCACTTCAGACTAGTGAATATGTAAATTACTTCGAAAATGTCGCACAATTTCCTTAAGATATATTTTCGTCGATAAAATTATAAACCATAGGTTGCGTAGTTTAATAAGTCTAAGTAAGATTAGTCTTTTCTTCGAGAATACCTCCTTTAAGAGCGGTTTTTGGTGATTTCAATCGAGTTAAGAGAGAAGAATGATTTAAAATAATTGCCAATGTGCATATGGCATAAAGGACCCTAACCACCGAGGTAAAGTTATTTGTAAATCATGTCGCTCGGGCAGAAGAACATAAATTTCACGAGGTATTAGTCTCCGTGACTTCGGCATTCCGCGTAATAGCATCCAGAAGCGGATTAAGGTTGTTATTTTGTGAAGAAGGTAGTGGTTCACTATTTTCCAGGTATTCAATACATTTATGAACGTGCGGTTCTGAGAGAAATCTGAATCAAACTTTCAAGCGCATGCGCAGTGCATACTGAATTTGCTTAGAAGGAGGCGTTTCCATATTGTGTATCACCTACAGTGTAGTTAGCACCAAAATACCATTGCAGATAATTGCTAATCATCTATGAATAGCTTATTCTGAGAAAACACTATGAGCTGCAATCAAGCTACTATGTTATTCCACCTTAGAATCGTGTCTTCAAACGACCCTCGTACAATATTTATTCTACCAAATTATATAATTCACCGCAAAATGATGCCAGAATCTATTTCCAACACTTAGAGCCAGGCTTATATCTAATTATCAAAGCTATAATAAACAATGTGCTGCATAGTTTCATCCTTTCCTTACAATTTATGCAGAAAAATTACACAAGTGCAAAATTTGAGGTTATAAAAAGGACATGGTGATGATCTGCAGCGAGGCTTTCCGCTGAGGTAATGTCTCCCTTAAAAAATCACTATCCTTGCAATCGTTGCCGGAAGCGATGATAACGAGGAAGGAAGAGGGGAAGACTTCAGTGGTTGCTATAGGACGTAGTGAGAGGGATGCGGAGGGATATCGCAGTTTGGCCCGCGGTGAGGAAGCGAAACCAGGACTTTCCTAAAATATGAGACGTGAAAAAAAATCGAGCTGAACGAGAGCCCGTCATCGAATCAAATCCCATTCACATTTGCATATCGCTTCCACGAAATTCGGGACAATAAACTGCATCTCATCGATTCCGCCTTTTCTTCCGGGTGTGAGCGGATATTTTACTCAAGAAAACGATCCTTTTTGGTACTTCTTTTTAAATGGGATGGAGATAGCTTGATGAAATAAGTAATTTCATTATTTTCACTGAGCTGAAATGAAAAAGGAAGTAAGGAGGAAAAACTGTGATTCAATCATTTGGACTGGGTGATCAATTGCAACAATATAACGGTAAAATTGATATATCTTCAATCCTTGAATGGATTATAAAACATGCATTCGTGATTTTTACGCCTAAAATTGTACGATACAGCCATAATGAATTACCCAATCGATCAAACTGGAGCGAACTGTGATAACAGTATCAAATCTTTGACAAAAATGGAAATCCAGACGAGAGACTATGAGAATGAGACCTCTCTTAAAAGTACACACCAACTTATGACGCAAAATCCATATGAATCATAAAGTATATAATCCACTATGGCCGCAATATTTCATCATTTTAGTCTACACGGTCTTCCTCAGAAGTACTATTCAAAATGCTGGGAGAGAATGAAAGCAGTCACAGCAACAGAAACGCGAGGGAGCTTGATAATAAGTAATGGAAAGCTATCGTCTGATAGTATGATTGAGTGGCCGTGATTTGTATTTTCAAATTGACAAGTCTCTTTCTGACATTCAGACACATTATCTTCCGCATATTCTGGTAAATCTAACACACAGAATGCATATTTTGAGTATAACCTTCTGCAGCTCTCCAAACGAAAGCGATCTTCATTAAAACCCTCATAATATGAAGACGAGGTTCCAAATTTAAAACTACAATCGTATTCACAGCAATTTCCTAGCTTGAACAAAAAATATCACAAGTAGAAATAAGAAATGAAAAACATAATTGGTTCCTCCTAAGCTTTATTCTGATATCTGTTCGAAGCTTATAAGTCAAAGAATTAGGAAGTAATTGATCCCAATCCAGTTTTTAATCTTCACCTGATGCCAGGGAGTGTAGATGAAAGTACATTCAAGTACCACATGATAAGTTTCAGTGGTTGAATGTATATGTGAAAGCTATTGTCGTACATTCTCGTTTTACAATTTTCCTCTCTTCAGACATGCACTTAGTAACGATTTCTTCACTTTCCTCTCGATTTATACAAAAAATAGCACTTATTACGACCAAAAATAATTAATAAAATAACTAAAATATGCTAAAAACCGATAAAAATCAAATTAGACCTTCGTGGGGCGCAGAATCTCCTATTGCCATGCTTTGCTGTCGCAAAAAGAATTTCCTCATCACCAGCTTCACTATTTTACATGAATATGTATCACAACAAGGAGTTGACTTTTTAGCGTTCTCGTGAGATTGCAGGCGCTATTACCCTTTTCCGGCAGCGCCTAATTGCCGCTTCTCTTTGGGCCAGTCATAGGCAGAAATGTTCGCGGCCTTGGCCGCCTCTTTCCGAACGCACGACGTGCAAAGCCCCCATCATTAGTGCAGGTTCCGAACCACAAAAGATTACCCGCAATGTGAACTGGATTAAAGGAAGATCAGTGGATAAGCAAGATCAATGGATGGATACTTAACGACGTTGTATATCATGGCTAACGATGTTGAATAAAAATCAATCTAGTAGGGACAACTTCAGTAAATTATTAATGTTTACCTCCAGCCATATACATACAGAATAGATAAATGGAAGGGATAACGGAGAAATAGCCAACATGATGTTGCTGAAGTGATTTTACAGAAAAAAATAATGATAAAAATATTAAACTCACGAAATGAATCTTAAGCTCGCTTTACACTAAAGCTTTCAAATTAAAAGCCTATTAATGCATGAACGTAAGATAACATGGTAGCTCCAGTTCCTAAATGGCATCGCTCTCGATTGTGATAAACATGCCTTTTGAAATGGCACAAATTTGCCCTCCGTGTAAAATGGTTATTAGAATGGAACCCTTGAATTGAATTTTTATAGAAAGAAATGTCATTTAAAGTGTTCTCATAAAAAATTTAACCGAGTAGAACTTTTCATAAAAGAATACAAAGAAGAAGAAAAAAACTTAAGATTGAAAATAAAATGGAATAAAATCACCACAATGAATGATTTTAAATACTAATAAATCTACTAAGTATACTAATATATGGGAGGAAAAAATCCTACTACCCATAACGAGTTACTAAATATGCGATAATTATACTTAATCCTCGTTTACTGTAGTTTAAACTCGTTTTCCCCATCGAGGTCATAATATTCGTACAGATACTAGTCTTTAGGCGATCAGTTGGTTCTCAATTTCGCGTTGAGACGGATTTTAAATTTTGCGTAATGCATATGCTCTATCTCGGCCATTACGTGAAGTATATAAATATTCATCCCTTTCTTTTTTCCATGAGACCATAATTTTCACTGCCTTCGATGTCTTCAGAGCAAAAATGCTTTAAATATCTAACGTAGCATATTGCATCCTCGTTTACTTATGTTTTAAACTCCATTTCCCCGAAAAATGTGTACAGATACCAGTCTTTAGAGCGATATAACGACTACATCAATTGATTCTCAATTTTGCGTCGATTTTGAAAGTTTCATAAAAAAGCCTATTTTGCAAAATACATTCGCTTTCTCTCGGCCATAACGTGAAATACATAATTATGGTTACCACCAGGTATCGCAAGAGACCATCATTTTTCAATGCGTTCGATGTTTTTAAAGCGACATTACGCGTCCATGTGAATTCACCACTGGAATCATTTTGCGTCGCAACGGCCCTTTTAAGAGTTCATGCCAATGTGAGTCGGAGGAGGAGTGAGCGAGAGAGGATTGCAGTGTTGTCGACGCTCACACGCGTCCGTTTCCCGCCTCGGGCTTCAAGAGGGCAATCGACCATCCTCCACCCGACAATGGCGCGCCTCACGCGACCCGCGTGGGCGGAAAACTCAACCCGCTGCTCGCCACGTTAACGGCGGCAGTTTGAAGACACGGAGCATGTAGTTGCGCACCTTCGAACATCGTGTTCGTTTCGATTGAGAGTTTAGAATAAGAGCTGTAGATAACATGATACCTTGCGTTCTTACATTTGCAGATGCGTTCGTGCAACTCGGGTGATCCTTAGCAGCATTTTGAAGTACACTTTCGTACAAGGGCGAATCCAGGATTTTTTTGGGGGGTTTGAAGGCGAACGGACTTCTCATTTTCGGGGTAAAAAATTGCTTACAACAATTACTATACGAAGTACATTCTACATCTCCATACCCCGTAACACAAAACAAAAGGACAGTAATGAAAACGTGACCTAATTAAAAATCTTGACTATTTTTTGAGCGTCTGGGGGAGGTGAGGCACGTGTGGGCAGGTTTATCAGGCTGTGCATTTAAACACTTAAGTGAGAACGTTCATTTTGAGATGTGAAAATATTGGCAATAGAAGATTCGGTGCGCCATGGAGACATACTTTCGTTTTGTAGCAATCGTTCATTATTTTTGGTCGTTATAAGGTCTTTATAATGTTTGCGATAGGAAATTGAGGAAATTATTAATAGACAATAATCCGAAGAAAGAATATTTCTTAAAGAGGATGTAATCATGTAGCATTAAAGTAAAATAAACTTGATTCAACTTGGACCCCGTGGCGGGAGAGGGAGATGATAAAAAACAGGCGTGTGGAGTAAGAGATAAGAGGAGAAGCTAGGGAGATATAAAGGAGGAGTTTAGAAAGAGAGGGGGCATTATGAAGGAAGGTTTCCCTCTCCGGGATTGCGTCAAATATTAAGCAAAAGACACGCGGAGTGGGCCAAATGTCAGAACATCAGCGAAAAAAATAAACCCGGAAGAAGAAGAGCGGACGACGAGGAAGGCGAGGGAAAGCAAAACACGTTGGAGGAAGGCTTTTATACTTCCCTTTTTATTGCTCATTCATCTCGAGAGGGCAAAAGCTGACTTGAGAGAGAGAGAGAGAGAGCAGGAATCATTTACACCACTGCAGGAGAGAAAGGCATTCAAATGGCTGGATGACTCGAGACGGAAGACGTCGTTGAGGAAAAATGGAAACGGGACTACTTTCTCTCTCTCCTGGTGACCAGAATAACTCGCTCCTGGCGTGATTATTTTCCCGATTCAGGCACGTAACACCTCAGGGAAAATTAAATACGAGAGCGTGCATGATTGGTGCGCAGTAATAAAAATACAGGGACAACATTGACACCCCAAAAACCATAGGTAATGTTTAGGAAAATGGAAGAAGTCAGCAGAGAAAAAGCTTCTTATGCATGAACCCTACATCTTTCGGGTTCTCGGTGATTGTTATAGGGTGACAACAGTTTCACACTTCACTTTTACCTGAGGACACCTGGTAAAATCCAGGCGAAACGGTTGTCACCATATGCTGCACCGGAACCTGTGAGATCGCCTTTTTCGTGAATAATTGATTTAATGTAAATACAATTTCCAATCGAAATGAACAACATAAAAATAATCTGCCAAGTCCTTTACCTTAAGACCTTAATAAAATTGATTGTTTGAAGCGTTACTTGGTGAAAGCGATTCATTGTTAAAATTAAAAAGAAGAACCTTGTGGAGGGGCGGGGTTCAGGTGAGAGAGACTCCATCTGCCATATCCTCCCTAAGAGAGCCTCCTCCCCCTAACTTCTTTCTACCGAATGACCAAGTTCTTTCCCCCTCCCTCTTCTCTGTTGACCAATCCGTTCAACCTAGTTACTTTCCTCCCTCCCCCTCCTAGCCTGGTATAAAAGGATGTGATGGACCTCCGCAGAGTTCACCTGATGATGTCGTCTAACGTTGAAACCATGGTCGTAAATTTGTGAATAAATATTAATGTGAAAGCACAAAGTTCTTCTTTTTAATTTTAATCCTTAGTAACACCTTTATAATACCTTTCATGAAATCCTAACACCTCGCCTTTTTCGTGAGTAATTAATATTATGTAAACACAATTTCGAATTGAAATGAACAACATATAAATAATCTGCAAAGTTCAATGCTACCAACTTAATCAGTCAAGCATACCTATCACGTTATATCGAATACTGAAGTGCAATCTTGATCCCATGAGTAGAATCCAATGAGTGCTCTGGTACGCATTTCTTCTGAGGACCACTCTAAGGAAATCCGGAAAAAACTCCTCGAATTTCTTTGAGCCCACAGGAAAATTTGTTCGTAGTCTTATAAAATGAAGGGAATTGACTAACGGTAAAATAAGTATCAAGAGGAAATAAACATGTAAGAAAAAATTGTGATGAAAAATAATGTCCTACCAATCACCTTTCCGCCATCCGTCACAGTCCCTCATCCCCCCTTAAAAGTTTGTTCCTTTTAAACTAGGAATATTGCATAATATACATTGTAAACGCTTGGATTTTACGCTTTTGCGTATTTTTCCAGAGTGATAGCCGTCTCATAATGGCCTGAAACGTCTTAAACAGGGTTGAATAAATTTATATGCGGGTTAAAGGTGCGTTTTGTGGGGCCATGGAGCAGGTAGTCCGAAGATGGGCGTGGTACACCCTCCGTAGGGTCCTTAATCTTCAACCCTTTCCTCGACGCGTTCGCCCTCGCTGGCCCGTGTCTTGGACCCTCCCAGCGGGGGGCCTCCCTCCCGAAAAGTGACCGCTATGACAGCAATTTGGAAATCAATCAATCAATCCAATAATCAAAAAATGATTGTTTGCATAGTACTCCTGTCAATCGTGCGATCAAGTGCGTCTTTAAACCGTGATTCTGCGATGAAAAATAACGATTTTGTTAACTATGCTAAACACGTGGCTGCGGACCACCGGAAAATGGCAAGAGCGCTTTGGAATGGGCAAAGTAGCGGGCTGTTTGAATGAGTTACGAGCATTATTTGGCCAAGTTATATGTGTTGACCAAGTTATCGCATTTCAAGACCGAATTGCACGCAGTCACACCAAAGTCAGCAACATTGACTTGGGACCATATAATTAGACTGTATACGTTGTACACAAGTGAACACCATACATTTTCTAATACCGTTTGCTATCACACCACTGCACGACTGCCTATCATACCGTTAATCCCTAAGCACAGCGAGCATTTCATCTTGTTAATTCATTCCAATCAATTGCTAGATTAACCCATGCAAATATTCAATTCTTTAGTCTTTCGGAAATTTCACATGAAAGAATTGCTACATTAGTCATCAGTTACATGTTGGTTGCCATGAAATATTTAAAACCTAATTTCAAAATAACGATAAAACGCAACATATTTTCAGGAAAACCGAAAAAAAAACTCATTTCAGTAACCCTCCAACCTGCTCTTATCCAAAACACAATTATGATTCTCGGTAATAGCTGAGAAAACATTGTATTAGTATTCAACCTATGAACACCCACGTACTATAATATAATGCAGTGAAAAACTAATGCAACACCAACCATCTTATTCTTTAACAAAGATTTGCTTTGTACACCAACTACATTCGCTAAAATACGAGGGAAAAATATAGAAAACCTTAATTATATCCACTTACCCATTACTTCCACCTCTCAGCCGCAGCCAGATTGTATTTCCTCTAATGTGTCATAAACAAGTTGTAATATCCGACCTGTAAAAAAACGACAAGATTCGACATTAATATGGTATTATATTATAGTACGTCGAATAATTGTACATGAAAGAAGAAAGCCGGCTTGAAATGATATTTAGATTTTATTTGCGCACTCCTAGGTGCTTACGGCTCGTCACCCTCAACTACGAGTACGTACCAAAGAATTCATTTTGCTTGAACAAGCATAAAACTATACCATTATAGGAATAACAACCCTCAATCATTCATACTATGTCTAAGGTAAAGCAATATTTTTCTAAGACGATATTTTAAGGACCAGGGGCGCAGCTAGGAATTAAGGCTGGGCGGGGTTTAGCAGCAACTAATACCAGGGTGCGTGGGGGTATGGTATACCCACCAGGAAAATCGGTAAGTGCGAGATTAATAGGTAAATTGCGGAATTTTAAGATAAATGGTGAGTTTTTTTTACGGCTTTCTGGGGGATATTTTATTAATCCTTACACTATTCTATTAGAAATATCAATCCAATTAAGTAAAATGGATTAAACTTAAAAATTTCTCTGAGCTCTGGGGGGGGGGGTTTATCCCCCAAAACCTCCCCCTCGCTGCACCACTGTTAAGGACTACGTTTTACGAAATTTACCAGCTGGTAAACACAGTGAATAGTGCTCATGTAGAATTGGATTAATGATTTGAGATAACTTAGAACATATTATTGCTGAAATGACCCATAGTTAGTTTTTAAATTCTCACGCAAGATATCAAAAGCAAAGGCAATAGAATGATAACAAAGCAAATGTTACCAAGTTTATTAAGAAATGAGTGGCATTTTTACTGTTGGTACTGACTGCAACGGTTAAATCCTACCATTACGAAATACCGCTGTTCCCTCCTCAACCAATTACCATTGCTTTTTCCACACAGATACTTTCAAAATATACCCAAGAATTTAATCTTTCCACCTCTCACCCGGTACATCTATCCTCGCAGTCACGGGGAAAAATCCTTTTTGATGCCAAACATTTTTCAGAAATTTATCCCTGCAAAAAAATATCCCCAAAATATATTAGCAACACATTAATGTCATCTTTGTTTTGTCCATGGTTAAAAAAATTGTGTGCGTCACCCTAATAAATTATTCATTTGAGGAAGATGGCCAGCGACCCGGAAAATTCGCACAGATGGCACAACTTTTCAGGCTAGAGAAGGATTCACGTAAATATGGATATCCAGATTTGGCTACAGTCCACTATATGCAAACATCCCCAGTAATCACTGTTTCAAGACCATCGTGTAGCATTTTGCCAGTAGAGCTCCTCACAGACTGAACGAAAGTTATGTATATTCAGCCATATAAGATTCCAAAATTAAAAACTTTCTACTCGTGTCCCCAGAAAACTAGAAAAAAAATCATATTTATTGCGTTATCAATTTAAAATAGTGAATTAATTAGTTATTGAAATGTGATGAGTATTCGTACAACTACCATGTTCATAGGGTAGTTTCTTCAATAAAATTCATTCATATGAATCCATAGAATCGTGAAATCAAAGAGGAGAAATATACAGGGTGTTTCAGGAGGAATCTGAAATTCTACAGGAAGTGTTGGGGGAGATAATTTGTAGCATTTTTTGTGAATAAACATGGGGTCGCAACTCCTAAGTCATTAAGCTATGGCAACGCAAACATTTTTAAATACACTTTACAGTTACCATTAAACGGTTTTTCTTCGGTATCCAGCCTTTTTGGCATTTTGTTTGACATACCCTGTATTTTAAAATGCAATGAATAGTTAAGGATGGACGAAAACGGGCGATTATAATTGACTGAAACAAATAATCTTTGCACTCAAGTAAACGAGAGGTTTGAGTGAGTATCAACCATACGATTGCGTAATGTCACCCATTTTAAGATTTGAGATGACAATAATTCCAATTTCACACAGATCGTCCGCACAAGTAGTACTAAAATTATAGCCTATCGAATGAGGTTACATACACCTAGAGAAAGAACCCATGCCACAAATTCCATGAGATACTTGAAGAGAGTACTCGTTTCGGAACCCTTTAAAGACCGAACTAACTTACCGACTGATTCTTATTATTTTTGCATACCCGATTTATTTTACAATTTATTAAGAGATATTATGAAAAAAACGAATAAAAATATTTAGATGCGTTTTCAAGCATGTTCCCTAATGGGAACACACATAAAATGTTGCTATTTCTTGAAAAATAAATGTACACTTGGCCAAAAAACTAAGTTTAACGACGTAATATATATTGATCTTGTAAATAGATGAGAATTTGTTACTGGAGAGCTAGTGTAGGGAAAATATCGGATAAACCGCATGCTCACTACAGAGGTGATGAAAATAACCAACTTTAAAAAGGTATAATTAACGATAAATACTTCCATACTTTATTTACATAACAAAAGCTATAAATGTTATCACAGATACGAAACAATTTTCATGAATTCTACAAATCTGTTCTCAAACGGTAACATCAGACTTTAAACGGTTAAATTTAAACTGTTTTTTCTTCCGTACAATTACAAGACGTAAATTTACCAAAGATGTTTTCAGCCACACCAAGGCCTGCATTAAAGGGGGGAGGCTTGTCTTGATGGGCGCAAAAATAAATAAATAACGGTGAAAGGAGAAAGGGAAATCTTTGCTTTCACGCCGAGGATGTAAACAAGGGGAGGCAGGGTAGCTTAACCCCCCAAGAACTAATCCCTTCAAGAAATCCCTCTCACCATCTTTTTCACCCCCTTCCATTTTTGCGCGCTTAAATCTCTTTCAATTTCCATCCTTCCATTTAAAAATGTTCTTCTCGGCTTACCCGGTTTTTCTCCAAACCCGTTCGAGCTCGTAAAATCCTATCTCAGCGCCAAACCGTCCGCGCTACAGCAACGGTACGGTTTTGTTTTTGTGCGTGCGATTCTCCGCAATGCATACGTTAAAGTGATTCAAAACCTCAGAGAAAAGGGACTACCCTACGTGTTCCACCCTCACTGTTCCCGCTACTGCTTTTTCCAATACCTTGATTTAAGTGTACGACGTTGGGGGGGAGGAATGCAAGCTCTTTCTCCTAATTACTTCGTCGTATGAATATGATGTGCACACCTGCTACCCAGGCAGCCACTTCCCACGCAACAATTTTGTTCCCATCCTTTTTCCTCCTCCCACCATCGGTTTCTCCTCCTCTCTCTCTCTCAACACAAATTCAGAAGCATTGATAAAGCCGCGCGGCCCAATTAACCGGCTTATTTTCTATTCCCCCCGGCCGATAGCGCACGCAACCGACGACGTGTCTCCTTCCTAATGCCTCGCGTAACGAAATACTCACGATCTTTCATCACGCGCAAGATCCTCCTCATATTCAGGTGTGCATTACACGGTGCGAAATAAATCGAATAGCCTCCTTTTGCCCCAATTGAGCAGGGAATCCGAATATAGATTTCTACGCGCCTCGAATTCAGACGCCATTGTGCCTTAGCGAAACTGATTCCAGAATGAAGAGAGAGGCTTAGAAATTCATTTATCTCGATAAAGATCAAAGAGGCAAACGAGGCTAGCGAGATCTTCGGCGTGAGTACTTTCACGGAGCAATATACTACCTTAAATTTAATTCTTTCACAATTAATTGGAAACGATTCCCACAATTGGTTGCGAAATGAATACCACTTTCCAGGTTTGACAGCTTTATTTTTCGAATTGGTTGTGAATGATAGATGATAGGTACTTCCAGGTGTTTCAGCGCTCCCTGATACATCTGTATTTAAGCACTATGAGCTAATTCTAATTAAAATCAGAAACAACACTTTTTAGCGTAGTGCGTGAAGTCATTCCCTGCCAAAATCATTTTGATTTCAAAAAAATATGTCTACCTTTTATTTGATAAGCATGAACTGCCCTTTACAATCTCTACACTAAACAGCAAGTCATTCTTTGGAAACGATGATGGCTGACGTAAAAGAGTGATTTTTACGAGCACGGAGCTAGTCATGTGTCGGTGCTCATGGTGGATTTGCTATTACAACGCATATACTGCTATCCTCATATAAGGAAAGATAAGATGTGACATGAAAACTAGGGATAAATGAGAAAATAATGAATTTAGGGGTTCATGGAATTAGCGTGTATACCTTATCCGAGCTCTGCATGTAAGTTATTATGCTTTTAACTTCTTATTATTCAACGAAGTTTATTATTTATTATTAGTTCTATTCACAGATTAGCTTTTCTGCTCGAGAGGACATCCTAATAACGATTTAATGGCTTGAAAAATCCTCTATGCTAGACCTCCACCTCCAACTTTATCTGCACTTTTCACCAGGATCTCATAAAATGATTACGGTATGAAAAATTAGCAAGTGTAAGAACATGAGAAGATGAAACATAACCTAATGCATGTAATAATTTGAGCGACCCTTCAGCGAAATCGGGCTTAAAGGACCACACTGGTTAGCCATATTTGGAAAGAATCCTCGGGCATTTACGCGAGCAATTCCATACTCGAGCACACTTTTATTAGGCGCCGCCCGGCGAGAGAGTCCTACCCTCATCTGGGGGGCGATGAAGTGCCAGCCATCTATCAAAGCGCAAATTCCCGACTTTTCCGAGCAATTACATGGGTCGTGTTTCCATCATACCCCCTCAGCTTCCTTCCGCATCGACCCCACTTCCCCCCTGCAGTCCCTCCACTCTTCCAACGCGAGAAATGAAGATTCCGAGCCTTTTGCCATCTCCATGTCTCATCCGTTCTCCCAAATTCGGATCCTCTTCCTCTCTCCCCGTCATATCTCAGGAAAATTTTTTAATCATTCCGTGCGATGCATTCTTTCGCTCCCGTCCACACTCCCTCCGAAACATAGAGGAGTCTGATCTGACGTCCTCTTCACAAGGCCGCTATACACGGTGAATAAGCATGTGAATGATCTCTTGACTGGCTCATATCAGGAGTAGCAAAATGGATTGGATACAAGTATTTAAAGGTTTTAGTGTATGAATTTGTTCACTAGAATGTGATAGCTAAACGACCCAATGCATGGTGCTGCAGTTTAGGCCGCTATACTCGGTGAATGACCATGCGAATGATCATGCTGAATGGTCACGTGATCATTCACAGATTAATGCGAGGAAAAAAGAACATGTTCTAATTTTCACTGAACGATCATGCGCATGAGTGTTCATTCGCATATTTTTCCGTTATACACGGCGAATGATTTCATTCGCATGATCATTCAGAATGATCATTCGCATGGTCATTCACCGAGTATAGCGGCCTATACTACAGCACCGTGCATTGGGTCGTGTAGCTATTACATGCTGGTGAACCAATTCATACACTAAAGCCTTTAAATACTTGTATCCAATCCATTTTGCTACCCCTAAGGTGAGCCAGCCAAAGAGATTGTGCTGCTACAGAAAAAAATTACAAATCTTCCGTTTATTTTGCTTTCTAACTACCTCAAAACACCAATTACTTGCGAATGAATTTGTAAACCCACATGACTTTTGCATGAAAACAATTTTAGGAACATATTTCCATGAGAAATCACCACAAATTTTTCACTCAATTTAAACGCACAACTTACCTACTTTTATTACCTCTACTATTTAGCAGATAATAAATCATGTATAGTCTTTGAAAATTCAATTGATTTTTCTACTCCCTAAGCTAGCCAGTCGACACATTGTGTAGCTACTGAAAAAATTAAAATCTTCCGTTTATCTTATTGCTCTACTTGTATGCCTATTCTCACGCATAAATGGATAAATTGACGATTTCTGTTTATGTGACCCATGTAATTCAGGACAATATCCTGTGAATTTATGTTCTGCTGCGTAGGTAAAAAATAATAAAAAATAGGAATATATTTCCTTACACACACCTAACAGCTGTTGAAATTTTTACGCCATTCATTTTGCCGATAAAGCATGCATTAGAAGATATGAAATGTTTTCAGTGAAAACATTAGCAGTCACTAAAACTTCATTTTCATGTTTCAATCAGATAACCAATATGACTTTTGTATGAAAGGGTTTTAGGAAGAAATTTCCACGGAAAATCACCACAATTTTTCACTTAATTTAAACGCACAATATACCTACTGTTATTACTCCTACAGTGGTGGACAAATCATATATATTTTTTGAAAATTCAATCTATTTTCTAAATCCTGAAGTAAGACAGCATAGAGAATGTGTAGGTACTGAAAACAAAACAAATCCTCCGTTTATTTTGCTCTTTTTATCTTTTTTCTACATATTAACATACTTAAATGGATAAATGGACGATTTCTGATTATGTGGCCCGTGCAATTCTGGATGATATCCCGTGAATTCGTGTCATGCTGTTTAAGTAAAAATAATAGCATATGACGAATATATTTCCCCACACATCAAA
Source organism: Ischnura elegans (assembly GCF_921293095.1). Taxonomy (NCBI): domain Eukaryota; kingdom Metazoa; phylum Arthropoda; class Insecta; order Odonata; family Coenagrionidae; genus Ischnura; species Ischnura elegans. Next base: position 94,682,547 of record NC_060249.1, read on the forward strand.
TGGCTGTTGAAAGTTTATGCCACTTATTTTGCCAAGAAAGCAACATTAAAAGAAAGTAAATATTTTTAGTGATAGAATTATCAGTCACTACATTGATATCCTTGACCCCGAATCACGAAATGTATCGTATAGCTGAAATTCCTGATCACATTTCAATAAATTGTAATACATTCCAACTTGGATGTTAATGACGCATATTGACGCATGGCTTCTTTAGCGGTACTATGTTTGAATTTCTTCTTTGAATCGAAATTGAGTACCACTTACGCAACCTACAGAGCATTAAGATTATCTCCTCGTACCAGTACGCTTCCTCAATATATTTCTTTGAAAATATTTCCATTTTCAATTTTACCTCTTCACTTACATTACCAAAATTTACCTTTATATACCATTACCATTTTTTTATCAACTCCAAATAATAAGAAAAAAATAATAGTTGACGGTGCATCCGCATTTTTTTAATTAGAACATTCTTTTCCAAATAATTAAACAAATTGAGAGATGAAATATGAGGTATCCACGCTTACTATTTCGATCACCTTCTCCCTGGCCTCTCAGAATCAGTTCTAATGCCACATTCAGTTTCTCATAGCAAATCTACTTTCAACTATTGATAATAATAATCATATTGAAACTATGAAGGAAGAGACGTTATATCTGTATCCAATTAAATATACCACTGCACCCTAATACATATCATATAAACTATACTCATTCGTATATTTAATACTTATGCTTTTGCCACCTGTCTGTCTGCTATTCAATAACATTGCCATGCTTCTATCACATAACAGCATAATGCCCATTCAACCGTAAAATGGTAGCAAACGCGTGTAACTGATTCCCAAGCTTTAGGTCGTGTACGAGGAGAAGATCAACAACTTACATTTATAAAACTTTTTCATAGTTACCGAGTTTCTTCGATACTTAGTGATGCATGAAACATAAAGAAACACCTGAAATATAAAAATGTGCGCGCAATCCGGCCCGTGGTTTGACCAATAGATATGCGCGTGGTGACGTGTGCCCCTGTTTATGATAAATGAAAGGCGACGACACCTTTAATCGCATGCGGATTTATTTCGCGCGCGACTTTCGACAAAGCGCCCGGCAAAACTCGGCGTCCACACACTCCCGGCCTTCGAAGAACACTGATTGGGAAAAACCAAATCTGACACCCATGCCGAAGACAAGGGCACTGATGAGAAAGGTTTGCAGACCCTCGAGTACCAGAACTGCCACGGAGCCCTCACTCTAAAAGGGTACGAGTGAAATTCCCTTGGCGGATAGAAAGGGGCCGGCCGAAAGGGCCGAACCTGGGAAACCCCGAGCACTTGCCAATGGAGCCAGCAGGGAGAGGGGAAAGGCACCCTGCAAAATACTACATGATATCTTCTGAATATGGTCTATTTATAAACTTATTCTTATAAATTAACGAATGCCGCGTAGTCATATTCCTTTTTGCATGAACATTTCGGGGCAAGGTAAACACTTATTTAATTACTTAATAACAATGGTTTTTATAGTTATGCAACCAATTAGACCTTTAAACTCTTCGTTATCTCATATGTATTTTCTTTCGGAAAGGTCTTACTCCAAAGACACATAAAAATTGGCCTTCGGTGGACAAGTAAAATCTCTTATTTACTTTTTCTCATTTTCCGGGAATTCTAATTCTGAAGCCCAACATTTTCTTCCCACAGAGGCTTTCGATGCAAAATGCTGAGGATAAGTGACTGTGAACCAGTAAACAAAATTGAAATTTGATAATCGAGCTTAACTTAAGGACTCCTGCGTTACCAACACAAAGCCAGTTTTTGGTTACCTAACCAAAGGTATAGATGGTATGTGACCCTGGAAAAGTAATGCTTCTTCTCTAATTTTCGGGCATTCACAGAACAGATTGAGTTAAATTCCACATACTCTCGGGGCGCAAAATCGATAATTCGGCTTCATTTTTCAAACATTTCCCCCACTCTTTCGCTTATGGGGATTGCAAAAAGCATTATTTAAAATTATTTATTTATTTTTCACTGAATATGGTGAAATTCGAGGTTTTAATGGAAAAGTATTCCAGGAAATGAAAGTTCCATTGAATTCAACAACAAACAAAGGCGGGTATAAATTAATTATTTTAACGCAACGAAAATGAGTATTTTTTTATGACAGACACGTTCATATATTTCAGTGTTAATTTTTTATGTATATTCGGAATAAATTCTAGCTAAATATAAAAATAAAGTAAAAATATATAAAAAAATTATTACGGATATAAATTGTTGTTCACTTAGTTTTAATGCGTGTCAGGTCTAATTTTTTTCATTCCTGGAATATTAGTCAGGATATAATTTTTTCTCTGAAAGCTAAAAATAAAAATATAAAAAGCTAACGCTCCATAAAATAAGGGTGGAATGATTTGGGTTGATGATTTCAAAAGATGGACTGAAATTAAATTCCCAGGAACTACGATCACAGTAATTATAGAAATAATTTTATCAATGCTGCCAGCCCTGGGTGAGTCACCAAAGTAAATAGATTAGTTTCACCTCCTCTTCCTCTTAAATATCAATCCACCTTGTTATCGCAATTTTTCAACTTTTTGCTTCTGTTACCGTAATGTCATATTAAAATTTTAGCCCATAACATCAATGGCAATAGGATAAATTTCCAAATATTCTAAATTAATAAGGAAAAAATCACAATACGCATTTATTTTAGAACGCATTAGCTAATTGAATCTCTTCTCAGGCAGCGTAAAACCTCTCATGCAGTCAAAAACTCTGATAAAAAGCTATCACCCAATTACTCTACAACGCAACACATTCAATAAATTTGGAATAATAAACAACAGTAAAATATTTATACCCTTGTTATTTAAAAACGGTCCCTAGTGTCGCATAAATGCTATTTTCGCAAGCATATAATCGCTCTTTATCGGAATTCAGGACCGAAGTTTTGTGCTCCATGCGGTATTACTATGCACGGCAACGCGCTGGGAGGCTTATAAGTTTATACATACTTCATTCAAAACCGTCGCTCTTTTATCCGAGCGTTTCACTCGTTTATCTCGGACAATGGCCGATTCCCGGTTAGGCCGAAAGGAGGAGCAGACAGGGCAGGCCGAGGGAGAATAAAGGAAAGATAAGCTTGCTGCTGCTGCCTGCACTCCGCTTTTCACAGACGTGAACAATGAGGCGGTGTCGAGGATAGGGCCACAACTCGCCGATCGTTTCACCTGGATGAATTAAAAAAAAATACTGCCAAGGTCGCAAGGAGGGCTCCTCATGCATCATCGTGATCGTCGTCGAAGCCACGCGAATCATTGCGTCTGAATCCATTCAGATTAGGGTCAAGGCTGGGCGGTGGGGACCCCTTGTTGCAGTCGCTTTTGCCTTTGTGCCATGTCTCTGTGTGATCAAGAGCTCCTCATGGTTTATGTTACTTCTGAACTCTCTCTGCTCTGGATATTCGTGTCACACATTTACTTCCGATGAATAGTTAAAATTAACAAATTTAAAATACATATATGAATCAATGAAATCTATCGTCTCTGGTACATATTAAGTAATGAAAACTCCACGGAAAAGCGGGGATTATATTTTGGACAGTCGATCAACTGTCTCTCTGGAGGAATTCGTGCAATCAATTCTCTGAATTGTATATATGGACTGAAATAAGCGTAACCCAACGAATGAAATCAAATGAAAGCGTACCCCGAAGTGTCACTACCAGTCAGGTCCTCGTTGACTCACCATTGGTAAAACAGGCTTATTAAATATTTAAAACATGAATCTCGCGTGACGTTAAACACTTCACGCATACTTGAAAACAAATATAATGGTAACATTAGTATATCATATCTATCAAGCATAACATATTTTGACGCAAACGAATCAATAATATAAATCGCTGTGAAAAAAATTAAAAAGGGAAGTAAAACACCGATAGAAAAGAGAGCTGTATAAAAGAGTGCAAGAAGTAAATATAGTGCATATCCTTAAGATTACGCATCACTCTCAGTCCTTTATTGTGAAGTCTTATTTATTTAACCTTATGCCATCATCTAGAAAATCACATGGTGTTCTAAGTAGACCATGTAATAAAAATTTCTTCCCGGCGACACCTCATACCTAACATTCTATACTTATTTGATGTAAAGGAAAATCCTGAAAAAGATCTAGTAAATACTAGAGATAGTAAAAGTAACTAAGAGGACTCAACACTGCTACATCATCATTTTTTTCGTGATGAAGTATTCGATTAAAGCGTATGCTATCATCTTAAAAATTACAAGTTTTTAGCGTGGGATCTTCCTAACGTTTTCCTGCACCTGAAATATGAAATTTCACCTCAGAAAAACTTCAGCAATAAAATTCAATAATTCGAATACAGGAAAATGGTGACGTAGTTCTACAGCACTTCCCCTGAGATTTTACGACGACAAAGTAAGTTTAAAACAATTTTTTTCTCGCAATAAAAACGTAATGCGATCTGTCGAGAGGAAAAGCTATTTCCCCTTAAATACAATAAGAAATAAAGGCTATAACGAATGTAGCAGAGGATGAAATCTCGAAGGAGAGGATGATAACGGATTTATCAAATGAGACAGGGATGAAGAAAGGGAATAAGTGACGCGCGAGCGAGGTAGTGATGGAAGAGTGGAGAATATACGTCATTTCCTTCCAGTTTCGTGCGTCGATTTTTTGCTCCGCCACCCAGCCGCGCGAGTCCGTTTCAGGGTCGACAACATCCGTCTGCAGGGAGGTACTATAAACGTCTTGTGTTTTGAAAGCAGCATATGACACATTCGTTCAACAGAAATTTTTCTATACTTTTTTCTCCGGGCAGCCACATCGAAATTTATTACGAGCGGAGCCTAGCTAGAGGTAAAATAAATATCACTGAAGAAAGCCAGAAGAGGGTATCGGCGAGTGAAATAATATGGTTTGTGGCTGAATTTTTGAGGAAGACAAACTGTCCTGAAGGATTTATTTTCTGTATTTGCCACAAGATTATTCTAACTGAATATTTGTTTAAGCCCCTTGCAAGATGAAATAAAATACTCTTGCTAAAAGAAAATCAAATTTCATCGGAAAACGAGCGTAATTTACAAGTAATTGATGCAACTAATTATATCTTGATACCATGATAAAGATAAAACTGTTATTTTATTTCCACAGATTTTATTTCTTAACCGACCTAAAGGTCGATAATATACACTGACATTATCAAGGACAGTTAAGACTTAAAACTGAATTAATGTATGTTATTTCACTTATTTTCAAGGCAATGTTTCACTGCATTTACTTCTCCTTAAAATAAAGTGACGCCCTTGCAGCAACATTTTAGTAAATCCTACCGCCTCGGCATGCTTAAAGCTGAAAATTAGCCCAGAAAAATATAACGAAACAAAATGGGACTTTTTATTTGCGCATAAAATATAAATCGAAGGGAAAATAAGGCCACTTTCATCAATAAAGCAGGAATACTCCATTGCAGAGGTCACATTTTGGGAATGGACATGAATGGTTTCTCCAAATACATGGACCAGAGAAAATAAAATATGGTGGATAAATGAGTCTGATCAAGAAAGGGATAAGTGGCTAGAATGGGAGAGTCAATAAATATCGCATGTGTCGGAAACAGCTGCAAATGCACGAAATAGGAAAGGAAAAATACGAATTCAATGTTAAGGTTAAGAATAGAAAGCACTACACGATCACGCAAATTGCAGTTTTTCATTTAATGATGTTCTTGTGGAAATTGGATTTAAGTGAGTGAAAGTGAAACGTAAACACATTTAAGCTCGTCCTAGTTCATGCTACACAAGTCGTACTTATTCTCACCCCAAAATTTTATAAGCATTGGTAGTCTATAAATATGGCAATGAACTGTAGTTATCAAGCAAAAAAGAAGAAAATGAGATAATGATTTATTGACTACTAATTTGAGCAATTTCAGTACCTTAAACATGCTCAAGAATTTTCATTTTTTCTCAAGTGGAAAGGATAGTGGATAGAAAATAAGAACTTGATACTCTTAACACAATCATTAATTGATTGTAACAAATTTCACAGTAAGTCAGAGTATATTTATAGTGAAATAACTGGAAAGTTGTAATTCTCGTAATATTCTTGTTCCAGGTGGCTACGAAAAAATAAATTCTGACCACTGAAGGATTCCGAGAAACGATAGAACGTGAGCATTTATAAAATAAAGAAAGGAAGGAATAAAGTAAGCAAAAATTCAAATTCCTCTCAGATCACTCACGACTTAGCAGTTTTCCATAGGCATCGTCATACCGGATTGACACGCTCATAACAAATGCGATTTCTCAACGACGCTTGCAACACGGCTTTGGCATCGACGCTCGAACGACTCTTCAGCCACAGTTGGCGATGTGATGGCGAGGTTGCCGAACGTAAGGATAATACTTGACAGCCATCGGTGTAGGGGCATCCCGGGCACCACACCACGGGCCACTTGAATAATAGTTCCGCCACTGGGTCAAGTGCAAGCGATCAAGTCTTATGCTCTCCAAGCTGAGGGAAGTCGGGCCCTAAAATTTATATATTTCACCACAGAAAGCTTACGGCGTTAGGCGAAGTCTGTGTAACGTCATAGGATGTAAATAGGGTCAAGGCGGGAATCTTAAATCGCACATACGTGCCTAAGAGCTTTTGCGAAAAAAAATAGAAAAACTTCTGACCCGGAAAAACGGTATGGTAACGGAAACGTGGGGAAAATCGTTCACATGTCACGTCAAGTGTGCCAGAGGAGAGTATTTGAATTAAGAATCATGCAAAGAGTACACAAATCCTGAATTTAAGTATCCAGGGAGTAAATGAAAAATAAAACTATAATAAATGAATTGTCGTTATTATTTTAAAAAAATAAAATGGAGGTCTTCAGATAAACAACGAATACCGACAGAAAGGATAGGAGGCTTATATACTACTGGGAAACCGATTTGAAAGCTACGAAGTTTTTGTTCGAGAGTCAGAGGGATGACATAAGAATCGAGAGAGAAATTGGTTGACAAAAATACGAAAAATATACGTCGTGCGGCTATCATAATCTTCATGGTGCGTCAAAACACGTCAAAGATTAGTATAAGAGATTAGTAGAAGAGCGAAATATTGGAAAAACATTCCCATTAATATTCAAGGAAAAACATCAACACCTTTTGTATCAAAGGTGATATGAATGGGACTATGGTATAATCATTAACTTTTCACGAGCCCTTTCCTATTTTTCTGGCGATGATCCGTAAGAAATTAATTCACAACCAGAAATTTGAATAAATTCTAGTAAATGTATCGTCATCACTTGCGTTGTAGAGCGCAAGTATTTTTGGCTCACTTTTTATGGAGCAAGACAAATAATTGGTAATTTAAAAATTTATCGCATTTTTACTTCACTGCCACTTGCGATAACAACTAAAAATTGAGATATAAGCCACCTGATTACAAATCTGTCGTTTTTCAAATAAGTACGCACAGAGTACTGGTGTGCAATAAATGAATTTCAATACAATATTGTAAAAAATAAGCATAAAACGAAAAAGGACTAAAGTTCATTGGCATGGATCAGATATAACTTCGGCATATTAGGCTTATTTTTAATCTCCAACGATACAAAATTTTCTATCCTTTCCTCAATACATTCGCTTAAAATGAAAATAGCTTACGGCATCAAAATTAAATTATTATAAAACTCAGATTTTATAACCAAGCATGCTTTGAAACAGTGGCGTGGGTATGGGGGGATAGATCCGCCGAAAAGCCTCAGAGAAATACAAAAAAAATATTCAAAGCTATTGTCTAGTTTTGACATGTGTTATCTGCATCTGCTTAAAGTTAAAGATCATTTATTGTAGATGTAAAATGTTTTTCCAGGTAAGCAATTTTTCAAATAATTTTTCCCATATCCCCCGCTGTCGCTCCTCCAAGCCCCCTCATCCCTTCCCCCAACGCACTGTTTTAGAATATATACAATTAGGTGAATAAAATAGAGGTAGCAGAGATATTTATCCATAGATCAACGATGAGAGCTTGATGAATCAAAATAACTTTAAAGTTATAACAGTTAGAGACGAAAAAATTATGTGAAGAAACCCGTCGTTGGAAGTGATACATAAAAAGCAAAAAGAACAACCGACTCCTCTATGTATCTTTAACAATCTCAACGAGAAAAAAAATAAGAAGATGAAGTTAATGATACCTCATCACACCCTTAGAAATGGCATTAGGGCATGAATTCAGGCCTAACAAATGTCTTCATTCAACACCATGCCTCAAATTAGAAATTAAAGTACACTGTCGGTTGAAATTGAATTCTGAAAGGTGGGCACAAGAGTAAAGATATTTTATTCAAACATGAAACTTTGGAGATTATCCAGATAAACCAACAATCTGTGGGTTAAAAAGACACTTTCATACCCGTCTAAGGGCAAAATAATCATTCTACTGTCATTTGCAATTCTTTTAGTCCTATAAAAACTCATTTGTAATGAAAATAGAATCATCACATGATTTCACGACAAGACCTGGATTAATGTTCTGAATATACCTACAAATATATTATTCACAAGCATTGATGACACGGCTATTACCCATTATTATGTCCTTACTTCAAGCTGATAATTATTAACCGATTGTGAAATTGCAACCACATATTTCAGTAAATTATAACCCATTAAAAGTACACAATTGATTTTCCACAAACATTTTGAGAGCATAAATAATTTAAAGCCTTCATTTGAACGAGAAACCACTGAGTATTTTCCCATTTCCACAGAAAAAATTGAACCAACAGTGACGGAAAGAAGACATATAACCTATAATTGATATCATATAATATCCGCTACCGTCCATTTAAAAGGAAAATGTAGTTTCTACAATTATTTTGAGAGTAGAAATAACAAGTAAAAATATAACAGGGATAATGCAACCACATCCCACCCTTAGAAGAGGCGTTACAGCATGAATTCAGGTCAAAAATTTTCCCCTATTTTAGGCTAACATCAATGGCTAAAAGTCACATTTGTCCTAGCGTGAGCGGCGACCCTCACTGCATCAATACCGAAGATGGAATATAATCATGAGAGCCGAGCACAACGCCAGGCTGGGTGTCGACAATGGGATCAATCAATATATGGATGGGGATTAGATTTCAACCACTTAGGTATTCAAAAAGGAAAATCGAGATTCTAGGTCATGGGCAAAGTGAAGGCAAGCCCAGGCCTTCAACTCCTCCCGAACCCTGATATCGACGATGAGCACGTCTTCGACCCTCGACGCGATAAGTTGAATATTGATCAGTCAGCTGGCGGTATTGTCTCATCGATTCATAATTTACGTGCTCAGACATCTTTTATCGATAATTTTACTATACGTAGGTTTCCTCATGGCGTATAATTCTATATATTCCAAAGGATACTTTGTTATTAAACCTACGCTTTCTAATATTGCAATTAGATACTCAATACTCGAAATAAATTTTGATGCAGCAGAATATTTTTATTTTAAGCAAACTAAATGAGGATAGGATAGGATTTCGGCCTCGGTGGCGGCGGGGTAAAGTCCTCGCCTGCCAAACCGAAGGTCGCGGGTTCGAGTCCCGCCTGGGTAAGTTACCCTTATCCAGGGCATGGGCGTGTGTGAATGTCCTTCATTGATAATTGTTAATTCCCCATTGAAAAGGCCGTAGATGTGCTGTTTATGGGGTAACGTAAATAAATAAAATTCGACTCGTTAGAGAATCAATATATGCCGATATACCAGAGCACTCTGAAGTTTAAGGATGGAAAAATCATTAAAATTTTGGTATATGCAAGCAGATCCCACGATTCAGAGAAAATTGCATGTTATCCAGTCCAGGAAACTATGCCAAGAAAGCTCCATTGGATTAATATAATGAACACTTACGACTGACTTTAACCAAGGTAAAATTTAATGGAAAAAGATGAAATAAACACTAAACCACTGAACTCTGCAATCAGCCCAAAAAAATAGCTAAATTACTCATGATAGATTTTCTCCGCTACATATTTAACCAAGTTATCTATTAATATGCAGCATAATAAACACAGTGATATGCAGACTTGTCGTGTGATGTAACCGAGTTGTACTGGCTAGATTTCTACCACAACTCTTTCCTGGTGTGTAGACAATGTCTATAAGAGTAAAACCAGTTAAATAAATGAGTCCTGAGATTAATTTATTTAACTAGTCTTACTGTGATTTTTTTTTCTCATAAAAATTCTTGGACAATAGGGTAGTTTCCTTAATCAAAGAAAACGAAAGGCATTGATTGCGATTCGTTATTCAACATTACTGCATTCATAACATACAAAGTTTTTGGTTTTAGAAATACCAGTTTAGACGAATGGTAATGGTCAATTTTAACCACATTTGAAAAAGGCCAGATTGGCGCACATGCCATGCCACTCCACGTGACGTCACAGGGACCTAGTTTCTATTCGAGTAGATAGGAGTTTTGCATCGTCTGAGATTACCAATGCATGAATGAGGCACAGAGCTCAGGGAAACATCTACTCCTATTCACCTATTAAAACTGCCTATTGTCGGAAAGTTTCCTTCGTTCGATAGGTTATTAATAATCCTTATTTAAGCCAAGCGCTACCTGCTAGCAGGGTACTCTGCTACGTGCTAGTAGCCTGCATCTCAGCGGCGTATACATCCTCGCCCTAAGGTCACCTCACACGGCGGAGTCGGGAAACAGAATGACGTCACACGGGATTTTCCCAGCATTCATATTTAGTCGTTGCGTTTTCGCGTGCTTGAAAATTTTCACTTTTCATTTAATCGCGAAAAATAGATATCGTCATTTAAAAATCTAAAAGCGTGAAATGCGTACTCCAGGAGTAATAATATTTCGATTTAGGTAAAATAAAAAAACAATAGGAAACCACCCTATTGAAGCACCACCTCTCTATCCTTCGCTCTGATTGCACAAAGGACATTCATTGTATGGGTTTCAAATACCAAGGAATGCCTTGGCTTGGGCGTATAGCATCTCCATTCTCCACAATGGTGGCTGAGATAACCACAATCACGAAAGAAGGGAAAGGTCTTTCCAGGGAAATCGGAGTTTGATAGGAACTTCGAGCGAATAGATAAGCAGAGCGATAGAAAGGCTGCGATGAGATCCTCAGAGTAAAGTGTACGACAAGGGATCGCCGAGGGCGCGTGAGAAATAAGCCGGAAAGAAACAGAATGGCTCCTCCACTGGATTGAAAGGAAAGATAGGAGAAGATTTTGATATCAAATGTTTTGGCTGGTAAATAGGTATCATATGTTTGTATAAGCTTATCAGTCTAAACTTAATAAAAGTCGCCGAGGGATCTACTCTGGAATATCTCAACCGGAAAACGGAATGAAAGTTCTCCACATAGTCTCAAAAATTATTTTTAGCATACCGACAAGGGATATACAGACGGTGAAGGAGCCCCAAAAATTTCGCTATTTCCTGAGATATTTTACAAAAACATCATCATCATTATTCAACAATCCTATGATAGGTTTAACAAAGCCCTCCATACCTCTATTAACCACAAGTGCTTGTCTTTTCATAGTGACGTATTTCTAGTTTTTTTACATCCATCATAACCTGCCTTATGTAATTTATTCGGGGCCGTCCCTTGTCTTTCTTCCCTAAAACTTGTCCTTTTATGATTGTGTTCATAAGGTCATCATGTCTCATAATGTGTCGTCTTTTCCATGATATTTTTATAAGATTTCTCTTTTCTCCTGCTCATATCAGCTCTTCCTCATTAATTACTAAGTCGATCCATTTTATCTTCATCATTAAGCGGTAGCAGCTAATTTCGAATGCTTCCACTCTTGACTTCTCTGCTGCTGTCAACGTCCAAGCCTCGCGCCCACACAAATGGGTTGTGTACAACAAGAGAATACAACTAAAGCGCTTACTAACTTTCTCGTGACATTTGTGGCATTGAAGACTGAAAAAAATGAAAAGGTGAAATATGTATTAAATGGGACTGACTTACAAATACTTGTAGTTTATTCACCAATTTCAACTCTTCATCAATAGGATTTAAGTGGGGTACGGTTAACAATGAAAAATCTTGATAAGTGCCCAGGTACTATCATAGATACTGAGAACTACCTATAGGCACGTATTCTCTTTGAGAAATTCATGGGATTATTGGGATCGGAGACATGGGACCAGAGAAATGGTATGAGGCCTAAATCGCATTCAGAGTTTGTTCAAAGGCTTTGCGAGAAAACACAGGGTCCCCCATGTGTCTCACCTTATAAGAATTAAGGATCAATGCGTTGTGCAGATGGTTGCATTAAATACCCAGCCACAACATGCCACCCCATATGCTGCGAACTTTACATCTGGGATTCTTCCACCCTTCGACTCGTTCATGGAATGGATCTGCACGCACCCTTACCCACTTGGGGTTAGTTTGAACATAAACCAGGAAGGATTCTCATTATGCTAGACGTAGCCCTCCCTGTTAGGGCCTCACTTATAAAGAAAAATCCTTCTAATGCTTCCACTGCAGTTACCATCTATTAGTTTCACTTTCCAAGAGTAGATTCTCATCTCTTACACGCGTACGCATAACTCTCATATTACGCATTTCAGGCGTACAGGAAGATGTTTGATGTATTAGTTTGGGAGGCGCTAGAGACTCAGAAGCCACGCGCTAAGCTGTGATTGCTGGAGCAATTGAGAATAGATATCTTTAAGAGCGACACGGACAACAACATATTAGAACCATCTACATTTTATATCCAACAAAAACGATAGATTATGATAAATTTATTCGTTGTTCCCCGCACTATAAAAGGCATTAACAAATTCGGGGCGTTATTTCGTTACAGCATTTCCTATTTGTGCGTAAATGGCTGGTGCCCTATCAACCCCCATCACTCGCTTATTGGGGCGGCTTGCGGGGTTGTATGTAGATGACCTTTGAAGTATGGAAAATCTTCATGCCTTTAAAATAAATAATAAAAATATTTTATCGTCATAAGACTGCATTCTATGCCATAAAAGAGTAGGAAATCACTAACATAGAAAATTATGCTTCAAGGCAATAATTACAAACCGTTAGAACGAAGAAAATATTATGAGTGTCACGAAAAATCCACATCCAATATTTTTTTACAAACAGCATCCTCGAAATGTGGAGATTTTACAAAAAACATAATATTTCAAAGAGAAAACTGCAATTTCGATGGCTTGAAAAAATTTCCATCGCATGCGATATAAGTAACTGCTGCCTTCGCGTGGCATCAACCATAAAGACTTGCAAACATTTTATAAAATACAAAATCATAGGAAAAAATAAATGGAAAATTAGACTTGAAAAAATTGAGTGCACCTCTCAAATCATAATTAAGGAAAAATAGGAACAATATAAATAAAAAATATTCTACCAACTATTGACCAGCAATGACTATGGAAAGGGATACTTTTGAAATTCATCTCTCAATACAAAATTCCACAGCACACTAATCATTACCAGATTACTCTTACATCTAATGAACTTAAAGCTACAACGGAGATTTTCACAATATCCAAGAATCCGCATTACGTTACGTGTCGCTGAACAAAGAACGATCGTAGGCAGGTCGAGCGGCTCTTATCAAAACTGTCTCATATTACATGCTCATGACGTTATCTAGCGTACGACATACTTCTTACGAGTAAAGAGAGACACTCTTTTTTCCGTTGAATAAGTAATTATAATACCACCCCGAGGTAGGCACTCACTTGAGCTTTGAGCTGTTTGGAAATTACGGAATACTTACGCATGGGTAGGAAATTGAGATGAAGTCTTACAGATAGCATTCTGAAGCGCGATTCCCTAGAGCGCGATAAATGATGTCATCGGAGGAACAATCGTGGTAATTATCCACTATCCACCAAGTGTCTCCACTCGGAAAGAAAGATATCGAGGACGCTCGATGCGAACCTGTCCCACTGCTCTGCCTGAGTTTTTTTTATTCGTGAAGAAAAGAATACATACTCCAATGGGCCGTCACTCTCCATTTGCCTGAGAACCTTTTCACAGCCGCTGGAATTTTTTTCCTAGAGCCTGTTCCACGTTCAATTACAGCGGATAGACGGCAGTTCTCTCGCGTCGAAACTATTTACAAAACAAGAATCGAGATCTAAAAAAATATCAAACGATAATTCTCTCTCGGTATTAATCCGTATTAAAACCAATTCTTCAAATATGGCGTCAGTAATTGAAACGTCTTTTACACCTGATGGCACAGTTATCAAGTGTTTCTTTAAAGTCTACGGGAAATTCGGTGGCGGCGTGGATAAGTCCTCGCCTACCATACCAGAGGTCGCGGGTTAGGGGCCCGCCTGGATACATTGCTCCATCCAAGACATGGATACATGCGATCGTCTGTGGTTGATTGTAAAAACTCCCAATGTAAAGGCCTGTGTGTTTCCGGGGGCAATTGAGATAAATAAAATAGATAAATAAATAGGCTAACTATGAACGGCTTTATTGATCCCATACCGCATGATATCTAATATTAGGCAAAGACACAGTAATCATGTGGCGATCGTTTAAGCACTTGAAAATTAACTCTAGTGAACTTGTTAGCTTTGAAGATGATTTATGATATCAAGTTTCACAGAAATAATAGCGGGGGGAAGAATATTCGTATTTTATATTACTTTAAACACGCACTGAAGAAGGGATAGCAAAAGGAGGCCTTAAAATCCAAAATAAGAGATGAAACGATAATTTGCGAGGGAGGATAGAGGGCTGAGTATATATTGATACTGAAATACAGCACCAGAGTAATATAGATAAAATTAAGGACGTGGCATGGTGTTTAATGATGAAAAAGATACTGCTTTTTTCGGGTAACAATCATCAAAACGGTCAATAATCCAAAGTTATAGATGCCTATTTTCAATACCTATAATATATGTGGCACGGAAAATTTTCAAAATTTAGCTCAATTCATCGGTGGAGACAATGCTACTATTTGTAGAAAAATAATTTATTATATTATTTATTATATAAAAATATTATCTTTCGAAGACTATGGTTCTAAAAATAGTGTCGGTCAAATACAATAGAAAATAATTTCGTATTTGAAATTATAATTAAAATATCGCAACAAGAGTACATATAATGAAGTAACTATGGACGTATTCTTAACATCTTTGGCAAGTGAATAACCATTTACAATATGTACAACTTTTTTTAACAAATGCATAGTAAAATTCTATACATACATACAAAAAATTCTGTTTCAAATTCTAATTGCTGTTTCATGTAGCTATTCCAAATACTCTATTCAACATATCCATCAATAATTTTCAAGTATTATTCTGAAAACTCCAATTAAAATTGGAAACTATTTACGTCAATGCTGTTCACAATAGAACATTAACACCAAGTCTTAATTTAGCAATTGTGTTACACTGTCGGTGGGATTGAATTACAAGAGTTTGGAAAAGGATAAATTAAATTTTTTTAATCATGAAACAATAGAGAATATCCGGAACAACCAACAACCTGTGGGGTTTAAAGGCCACTCTCATGCCCGGTACTAAATGGCCAAAATAATCATTCCACTGTCATTTGCCATTCTTTTAGTTTTAAAAATGTTTATAAGTGTATCAAAAATAGAAGCATCGCATATTGTCATAGCCAGATAAGTATGCAAAAATCGGTCAATGAACATTTACGTCTTGACTCCATGCCAATTCTTATAAGCCGATTGAGAAAATGCTTCCGATATTTCATAAAACAAAATCAATTTAAATAGGACTATATAATTTCCACATTAATTTTGAGAGCAAAAATGTTTAAGTGCCTTCATTTGAATGACAAAACGCTGAAACTTTTTCGATCACTCCCACAAAAACCGAACTGAACGAACAGTGACGGAAACAAGATATGAAACCTATAATTGATATGATAAAATACCTGCCACCGTGCATTCGAAAGTGCAGAGATTTTCCTCAGTCCGTCTCTAGAAATTCATTCAGCGTACAGCGAGATTAGGTGCACTATCTAATTATGCAGATGAAAACTCATCAGTGGAAATAGAACGAGGAAGAGATCCATCTCCTGTGAGCAAATGTTTGATTAAAAAATAAACACCGAAGCGCGGGTTTTGGAGAAAGCATCTAGATAGCCACGTGTGCAAGTGACGTTGATATGGACGTACTTCGTGCACCATTGTCATTCGATGGAGAGCTGCAAAAAGGACGCAGTCAAAGGAGATGGAGAGAGAAGGCCTGCCGGAGAAATCCAGCCAATGGCAAATAATTTTTCTATTAGGAACCGGCGCTGCGGAACTTCGATAGATCGATTCCGCATGCTTAAACGTAAATAAAATATTGAACTCCCAGGGATGCGGAGATGCAAGAGCCTCGATTGGTGTATGCAGGGATCGCTTGTCCTGATTCAAACGAATCAGGACAAGTGATGCAAAGGGGGTTACGTGGAAAAAACCCTACTGCCTTTAAATTGAATCCATTGAGCAGGGTCAAAGTGAAGTCATTGGTTTTAGTTAGTTCAAGCATGATGAAATCAAATTAGGTATTATAAAAATATTCATTATCAACACAAGGAGTGTAGAATGGGTAGTAAAGGAATAGGATTTCTTACAGCACTAACTTCTGAATTTTTAAGTCACGGACAAGCGATAGTCGTAGGAAAAAATCACTGAAATGCAAAGCACTATATTTTTGGTTTGATTTTTTGACTATATTGGAATTTCGATAAGTCGAAGAAATTCGGAGGAATAAACGATTCCCTATATTACAATTTCGAATTTTTCGATTGGTGGTTTTCGGACTTTAAACCTAAGCATACACATATTTGAATCTGAAGAAAAAAAAACATAGAGGGTAATTCATATCCACAAGGACCACCCTGATTTTCCCGTTACCCTCTTGGTTTATTCAAAACTTGATTCCGGAAAGTATCCTGCTCGTGAAAATTTAATGCCACCATTTTTGTGTAGAGGGTACTATTTGGATTTTCAGCGTAACCGCTATGAATGAAATTTTCAGGGTGAAATTCAATTCGGATTACAGCTAACAATAAAATGGAGAAAGCGGCATTACGAATTGAAATGGGAAGTTCAATTTGGGAGGAAAATGAGTCCGGATTGATCCACAAAATCTGCCATCCTTGCCAACCTTAACTCGTGAATTAAAGTATTCGAGCAGTCAAGATAAGTTGACATGGATCATTTTTCAAATCACCCTTGTTTTCTCCCTATAATTTAGGACTTCCCTCTACAATTCACACGCCCACCTATCATCCTCCCAAGAAATCCAATCATATTCCAACCAACCCCACTCTCATCGAGCTTTTTTCCCCTCCAACATGGTTTTTAACATCCCCTCTTCGCTAAGTACTCGCTCCATCCAAACCCTCTTTCTTCTCTGTATCTCAAGAAGGAGTTTCCTCTCCTAGCCCAACATATGCAGCACTTTGCCGTCTCTCATCTTCTCCGTTTACTTAACCTCATTATTCTCCATAACTACGTCTTAAACCCTTTCATTCATTCAATGTCCCCTTTTATCAGTGCCCATATATCTGCAATGGAGCGCTACACTCTGAATCGGACTCTTCAATGGCCTTTTCTTTACACGACTTCATAACAATCTCCTCATCAGCTCAATACTGTTGATGATCGCCTCTTTAGCTAACGCAATTCAATTGGCATCATCATCACTCGTCAACAAGCTTAAGGTAATAATAAAATAATAATTAATAGTGTAATATCCAAGAAAACTCTCCAAGGGCTACCACCTTATCATGGTGGAGAGGTTTAAGAGCCCCAATGACCCGGAGAGCTATGCTGGCGGGAGCGTATGCCCCTGGTAGGGCCATCCAAGCCAGACAGGTCGAAGGGTAGGGGACTGACTAAGTGTAGCCCACTGGTCCTCCAGGTTGGGGTTGTGCGACAGGCCGGTATCCTACCCATGTAAAACCTTTACCTCATAAGCTTCACAGAGAGCCTCGGAATAGGTTAGGATTCAATAGACGACGACTAGGCAAAAGTAAGGACATGAATACTGGTATAACGGATATATTAAACATAGCCACATGGAATGTACTAGGCTTAGGCAATCGCGAGTTAGAACTTAATAACACCCTTAAATAGAGGTCCAAGAAAACTAAATCCTAAGATTGGTTAGACACAGCTCTCCACTCATTTCTCCCATCAGCTAATGATTTCACACCTACACATTTCTTTTCTTTCACGTCCTTCTTAACCTGTTCCATATATTTTGTCGAGGTCTTCCATTTCCTTTTTGACCACCAGCTAGTCCCTCGACGATTGCCTTTTTATCACGTCGTGAACTTCAATTTCGATAATTGCACGGAGGAAAACTCGTTTGCTTCGACTGACTTGCGGATCTGGGTCTCCCGAGCACAACAAAATTTTGACTATCGATTACTCGATGCCGTGGTATTTTAAGTAGCATGGCACCTGGCCCAAATTTGGGAGAGATCGGTTCGAATTCCGGTCAATATAAAAGGCTTATTCTCTTCGCAATTTTTTACTATTAACTTGCACTTAAGGGTGGCTCCGTAAAGGTAGGCACCTGACAAGCTGATATTTATCCACTTGAATAAAAGCTATAGGACACAACTTAAAGGTATTCAGCACCAACATTCATACATAAGTTATCCATTCCTTTCATCTTGGACAATTGATCCGAAATCCTTCGTAGCAAAATACCTCAAGAAAAGTAATTTGATTGCTGGAGTAAAAAAAGACTTTACCTAGTTCAGATCATGGAGACCACCTG
Source organism: Ischnura elegans (assembly GCF_921293095.1). Classification (NCBI taxonomy): domain Eukaryota; kingdom Metazoa; phylum Arthropoda; class Insecta; order Odonata; family Coenagrionidae; genus Ischnura; species Ischnura elegans. The sequence continues at coordinate 94,701,366 of NC_060249.1, forward strand.
TCCATAACCGAACGGTCTTATAACCTCTTATCTTTTCACTATAGTATTTTCAGAAAAAATACATACCCAACGTCATACATTTGGGTGAGAGAGAATTTTTGAGAATAGGGAGGCGGAATATAAGTATTGTGAATAGAAAGAGAAGTATGAATACCACCAGTCAAGCAGGGTGGAGAGTCAACGCAGATGTTATTAACGGTGACATTCAATCTTGCCGACGTCACTTTCCGGACGCTATCGAAACCGCGTCAAACGGAACGCCTTTTGCTGCTCCGAAAGGACTTCACACATTCTGTCAGTCGGAAGGAGAGAAAAGGCCAAGTTCTCACATTTTTACCCAAACAACTCCAAAAATACCTCTCATACAGGCTCCAACTTCAACAAGTTTTTGCAGCCGAGATCCGCAGATAAGCATCCTATTCAAAAAGGTAGAGAGAGAAAAATATATGGAGACTGAGACCACTGTCGTCCAAAAAAGATGGAGTCGGAAAAACACTCTATACAAGTTTTGTTTACGGTCAAACTCGTATCGAAAGTGAATTTCATGGCTTGTTGTGGTAAAATACTTAACTAAACAAATTGCTCAATTCTTTTCAATCTGATTCAATTATTAGGAGTTAATTGAAAGTATTTCCACTTAATGCCTCTTTTTTATTTTTTTATTAGGTTTGCCAAATTATAATCTCTGAATTACTCAGGAGACACTAAAAAAATGGTAACATCTTAATATGTCCAAATTATCGGCATTCAATGTAAGTAACGAATCAGTTAATTGGAAGTCTGCATTGTATATTCACGCGTCTGAGAGAGCACACACCAAGACAGAAATGGAAAGTCAAGGTAAAACGTAAGTTTTTAGGAGAAATTCGAAAATATTTTCAGCTTTAGCCCTTACATCTAAACTTTTTATCCGTAATGATAGTGCAAAAATGAAACATTAGATAAGTAAGTAACTTAACAACAACAACAAAGCTATGACGAGATCAAATTATATACACTGCTCATCCCCCTTATTTAAGAGGAATTCCCGTTTTTAGGGGTACGTAGCAACCAGCTTTAGCCCCTTCCTCACATCAGATGACAAGACATCAATGTTTAGCGTCCCATATGACGTACGAAGTGCATTAAGTAGTAACAACCATTCTGCACGACTCCAAAGTAAAGGTTCGAATACCAGCGAAAATAATTCAAACACCACTGGAATATTTACCCAAGCCCCAAATGCGGAAATTAATTACCATAGCTACCGCGATAATCAGACTCAATAAGAATACCTAAATAAATAATCTCATCTCTTCCTCTGAGGCTCCCCACAAGTCTCCATCACAGGCCTTTCGGATAGCTAGTACTATAGTCGATTAATTATAATGACGGAGAAAACATACTTGTGATTCGCAATTAGACTCAATATTTAATTTAAGAAGCTGGAAGAAGAGTGAGAATCGGGATTGAAATTACCTCATAAATTCCAATAAGAAACGTGGCAATGTGAATCATAATGTAACGCCGCAGCATTACGTATAGAGTACTCAGATGAAATAGCTTATCCAAGGACCAACAGAAAAATATGATGATTCCATCAATATTACTAAAATCGTTCATTTACAGCAAAAACCCCAAAAACCAGCCACAAGAGATTTACATCCGTTCTTATCAGTAAAACCCACGTTCTCGAGCATGAGAAGTAAAATAGAACACAAAAAGCGATAAATTGGCGTTCCATAATAAATAATTAATGGTGATCCCATGAATGATTATTTGATATTTGGCCTGATGTGCTCGCTAAGCATCCACTCCCACAAATGGGATAGCTTTGAGCCACGCTACGCGTCAGACTTGAAGTGAGAAATGAGAAATTCCTTCGAATTTTCCTCCGTCACAATTTTTCAATCTAATATCCTCCACATTTTCTCCCGCATTTTTCGCCAATGCATCTCCGCAAACTAATTTCGGACGATATTTTCCAGACCATGGAAAAGAGAGAAAAAATTTCGCAGAAAAGAAAGAATAGGAAGAGGTGCAGATGCAAAATGGCAAGGGAAAACGGATCACTCGACCCAGAAAACATTCTTCAAATGAGTAATAACCTTCCGATCGCGAATGCGTTCCCAGGACGTCATCAGAGTTTCCAATGTGCACTACCTTCACCGGATCAAATGCATTTCCCTTTAAATACTCAAAGACGTTAAGTTGCTAATTTTCGCAGGAATTATCAATAACATAGGAGAATACATCCGTCTACATTTTTTTCAACCTGCGCACGCCACACAAGAAGTAGGGAGCGACACCAATATTCTGAGAATAAAAGATCCGGAGAGAATTGTTCGTGGGCGTAATAATTCTTCACTTAATATCACTACTTCAACCGATTTACCTCCAGCCTAATTAGAACGGATCTCTCCGAAATTTTATTACGATAGTTAATTAATTACCATGCACAAGCAATAATTATCCTAAGTATAGTTCTTGAAAGTTGTAGCAACAGAATTTACTTCGGAAACCAATAATCACGCTGTCTACGTGATTAAGTTATTAGTATAATACTGATCCTTATTGGAAGGACTAAGGGAGCAGTAGAGGGACTACGAACGCGAAGTAATGCCACGCTATTGAACCCTCAAGGTGGGTTTAAAGTCTTGATTAGGCGATTAAAAATCTTGATCAAAATTGACAAAAGTATTTCTTTTACAATGATTTCTTTGGAGTTGCACTATCTTAAGATTGTAAACCCTTGGCATATAAATATTAAAAACGATAGAAAGCTGATCTACGAAAGAAAATACTAAATAACATATATCATGTGATGGAACCCCATGACTGATTAGCAGCAGTATTTTTATCAAAAATTTTCAACTGATTTAGTTAAGCTTGAAGCTGTTTACCTGTGCTATATATTTAGGTTATGAGGGGCTTCCTGCCCAGCGAATCCTTCTCACACGTTTCCTATGTGCATATTAGGATTCCAAAAAACGCCCAGAAATATGGATGGTGCCATCTTGTGAGAATTCTTAATTTTTTTAATGTTTCCGACTTCTACTCTTCGAAACACTTTCCCCTTTATCTTTAAGGGAGATCATTTTGCTAAAAATCTTGGAGATAAGCAATTTTGACACCGAAATTAGTTGGTCGGAAGATTAATTCAGTAAATATAATCCGGAGCTAATAAACGGATTGTACCAATTGGATGTAATATAGATAATTTCAAGCATAATTCTGTATTACGAGGGCCGTTTTTTTCAACCTCCGATAGCTCAGCAAAAACACCGTACAAGCGATATGCGGGTACTGCACGGGTAGGGCAACAGCACGTTCTTCGCACTACACGCTCAAGTAACTTCTGACCGTAAATTCTTAGTTTAAGTTAGTAGCAATCTCATTAACTATAGGTACTGCCTCATTTGATTCTCCCGCCAAGTGTACATCGCGGAGCGACAGCCAGAAAACTCGTCGATTGGCTTTAACATTGACATGCCAGCACCTTTATGCTGATAGAAGAGAATTTATAATGCACTGTGGCTAGAGTGTGAAATAGTGTGAAAAATTACGTCCAGTCCCATTCAAAACAAAGGAAGAGACAGACTGATTTCAGGGATTGCTCTTACCGACGACAATGACCGCCAACTCAGCGCTGATGCAGCCCAACCGCTCCATGAGCGATTTCAATGAGAAATTTTCGATCATCCACCGTGCAATGCCGACCTAGTGCCGTGTGACTTCCATCTTTACGCTGAAATGAGAATGTAGCATGGAGGGAAGAGTTTTCAAGTGGGCGATGAGCTTAAGGACAACGGCAACATCCATTGGAAGTTATAGGCGGTAACATTCTATGAAGAAGGTATAGTAAAGCTTGTCCACGGCCTCGATCAATTAATTCCTCGATCGCCGAGGAAGTTATGTCGATAGGACACCAGAATTGTACTCAATGTTTACTAGTGAAATAATTTTTAATCAATCATTTCATCTTCTGTTCATGGCCCATCGTAGCTAGAAAAAAACGGCCCTCGTTTATTCATTATACTGAAGATAGAATAGATTACAATAACTTTTAAACAGTTTGCATTGCTATGATAGTTGACTTTCGTCTCGTTGACTTTGGCGGTGATTATTCATTATCACCAGACAGTCTAATTTGAAAAAAAGCCAAATTACCCCCCTCAACCTCTACCATCTTCGGACTGGTTCAAATTGGCCGAGTTCCGCTTTGACGCCATTTTGAAGTTTTATACAGTGTTGGAGCAATAAAGCGTTCACTAGTCACTACTGGGGGTAATCCCCGATCCACCAGTCATCCCTCAAGATGGATTTCAATCAAGGAACTCAATCATTAAAACAGAAAGGAAACAAAATTACACTCTAACTAAAGAAAGCAAAGCCAGTTTAATTCAACACGGCCAAAAATCTTGGAAGCCCTCTCCGCAACACGATCTCACCTTCCATTTCGTGCTACCAAACTGACGCAAGTACTTAAAGATTCTTTAATTGTTAGGTATTACCCGAAAATATGATGGTCGGAAGATTAATCCAGTATTGATAACTCTGAACTGATAAGCTGATAGTGATGAATTTGAAGATGTACAGGCTGTCTCACAGGTCGTGTGCCAATGTTTACCTCTAATTTTAGTAATTTAGTCTCGAGCAACATCCATGAAAATTGGCATACATGTGGGGAAAGATCCTAAGTTTTGTTGAGTGCAAGCAAAATTTAACAATTGTAATCTTTTGACCTCGCAATGTGGGTCCAAACCAAAATATTTAATTCGCCTCATGCGGTTTCAATGTTTAAAAAATCTAGATAAAAAAGGCTGAATATCATTTTACAAAGATGTCAGAGTTCCAATAAATATATTTTTGGAGCAATAAAGTGTCCACTAGTCACCACTGGTAGTCATTCCGTATCAACCAGTTATCCCTCAAGATGGAATTCAATCAAGGGACTCAATCATTAAAACACAGACGAAACAAAATTACACTCTAACTGGAGGGAGAGAAGCTAGTTTCATTCAACGCGGCGAATATCTTGAAAGCCTACACGACGGAGGCCATTGGCTTTCGTGATTACCCACAGGGCACATTGGACGAAGTCTGTCAACCGCCCTCCGATCACAGAGCGGAGTTCGTCCCGGACTCATCATCGGCGGGAACACGCATCAACAGCGGTGAACATTTAATCTTTCCACACGCCAACCCGTTCCGCGGTGGGGAGACTGTGATTCACGCCGTGTGTGGAGATTATCCCAATAACACCGTCCATTGCATCGCCGGACTTCGATAAGCGAGAGGAGCTGTCGTCCGAACCGAGGAGGACTGACATACGCAAGCTGCGTCACATTAGAGAGAGGTTGGTTGGTCGCACGCTCCAGCGTCGTGGCAAATGGCTACTCTCCGCTCCAAAATTTATCTCGCGTGTCACGACACACGGGTTTTAATGACCAGGCCTGAGAGGAGGAGTGGAGAGGCTACGTTCCATTTCGTGCCAAGGCCTTCGTTCAAAGTAAATGCGCACTCATACAGAGGCAATCTATTACGGAATTTTTCAATATCGCCCACCGATAAGGACCCCGCCCTTCGTCAAAATTATCGTCGGAAATTGTCGATGGCCGGATTAACTCACGGTGTAGATCAATCAAAGAACTTGATGCCCACTGGTACGTGAGGTTTGCTTCCACACGTACAACCGCCACCTCTGGTGATAAAACTAATAGCTCATCTCGTATCATGGTCATTTCATTACATGGTATTGACCCAAAGTTGTATCAGCCACAAATTGGAAAATTTAATACTCTGTTACGTGTAATTTTGTTATAAAAAGACCTAATGCATGGTGGTTATAGACATAATTTAATCGAAAGAAAATTGAAAACGGTTTATCTAAAAGCTAATATTATTAGGTGAACTTCTAATATTTTATAAAAGTTACAAGTTTGCACTACATCCTTGCTTTCGTTTTCTATCATGTGAACATGAATTATAAGAGAAATATAAAGATTAATTGTGCTTAATATATACACTTCATGATAATTTGCACTTGTTACGATGAGCCTAATAATAGTTTATTTGATCGTTCTAACAGATAATTATTATAGAACATAAGGGGATTAATGCAGACCAATATAAAGAAAAACTTCAATTCAAAGTTTAATTCTCAGTCTTGAAATCGCGGTGAAAAGTGTGGAGATTTTCCATTTGAAAAATCAAAAGGAAGAGATTTTTGAAACTATATAACTTCATATAGGTACCTTAATTAAATTGTGGACACGGCATTAGCACACTAATTCAATTCTCATGATGATGAAATGACCATCATCGCCGGTATCTCCATTTTGACAAATCGGTAATGAATTTAAAAATTACTCATTGGAGTCGCATAATCATTTTGTGTGTGCATGTTCAAAACACTGACTGTAAGGGTTTACAGGAAATATCAATAAAAATTGAGCTCGGTAATAAACTCATTATGAGTCAAAATAAAGTACCTAATTGTGCACATGCAAAATGTTAGCATGACTAAGTAAAATGCAGAGCAAGTTCAATGGAATAATATTCAATACCTGGATTCCACCACTCTGTTTACACCTGAATCAAAGAGATGGCGTTAGTCGATTAAATATAGCATGATTTAAGCACAAAATATCATAGTTAGTGCTTAATGTGTAAACTTAATGTTAAAGTACTCATCAAACTATGAACCAAAATGAAGTAAACGCCTATTTTGTTAACCTTTAAATGTGATACTGCATGTTTTGAGCGGAAATGCTTTTCTTCGAAAGAAACATATGATAATAATCGATACGGAAGTAAAACGAGTATGTCAAAAAAATGAAGCGTATTGAATACATGGCCTATTTATACGACCCTACTACGATATTGTAGTATATGTGTTAGAAGGTAGCAATTGGCTTCTAAAGCCATTTGCACCTAAGGAAGAGAAAAAGGTTAAAATAAATTCGGTGTTGGCATTAGAATACTCTTAGTGAAAACCGCCAAATGCCCATGGTTTAACTTGTCTTTTGACGAATCGTGGCATTTCAGTATTTTACACGCCTATATCGGATTACAACGTCAACTAAAAATTCTCCAACACCGACGAGACTTGAACGCGGGCTAACGGGATAAGAAATAGCAACAACTCTGATTCTAAGTTTTTAATTCATTATGTGGTTTAAAATTACTTTATGACGATTTATCGCAGAAACTTAAAGTGCATACATAAAACGCAAGTTTTCGAGGTAACAATATAGAATGAATTTCGATACAATACAATGATGTTAAGATGAAAAATTGCAACACAGACCAAAAGTACTGAAAATTGTTGAAATGGAATTAAATCCTCGAGCCTTCATATTTTGCATTCAAAACCCTACAATAAGTGTTAAGAAAGAGAACTCATTTGAAGACTAAGCATCAGTCCCCACGCAGCGGCAGTTTCTCCTATGAACGGCATGATGAGGGCAACTTCACATGGCCTTTTACAACTGACACATCGCAAATACCAGCAATAATGAATATGTATAACCAATAACCCATTGGATTGGCTTATTCCCAAATCGTTAGCTACTATGTTAAAGAATATTCATATATCAGACATATAAAAAAGAGAAAAATATTACTTTTTTAAATTTGAACATATGTTGCTGAATAACAACCGATTCACATGATGAAAACCAATATCGGAAACAACACATCATCAGGGTTCACCCCTTCCTTTTTGGATCTCTAAATTGTGTATTATATGTGTGGTAAAATAAAACTGCATAGCATTATTATTACATGACATTGCCTATCACCTCAGGTGAGAACCCAACGCCATGATAATGCTATCAACCATCATATTCCTATCTAGATACTACATATGTACCAGTACTCCAAGGTGAGATATGAAATGGTATAAAATGGGACATGACGATCATATATTGCACTCAATGCATAGTAATATCGCATCGCACCGGCGGCGGACTAAGGAGACATCCAAGGGCCTCCCACCCCATCGCAGCACACCCTATACGAGGGGCGTGGGGTGAGGCAACAGCGCCGCATAAGGGGCGGCAACACGGAGTACTCCTGCGCAAGCGCCGGGTCCCCTCCTCGCCGAAAACTTCCCTCGCGCGATTACCCGCGAGAGGCACAGTCGACCCTGACTTCGCGGTCGACACTACCCTCCGCCAATAGAACCGCCGCGAACAGAGCGACACACAACACACGTTTTGACTCTCCCCACCGGCAAAAGCGACTGGTGATGTCCGACACGTGCTCGCAATGGCAGCTTGCCCGTGCTCAGCAGTGATGTGTCTCTGCGTGGTCTCGTACGGCTGTCTCTTCGGAATGGCCGTCACCTTCCTCTTCTGGCCCGGGTTCGACCCGGCCAGAGAGGAGGCCGCCGCGTACGGGAGGGCGTGCAAGGGAGGAGGCGGGCGACACGGCCGGCCCGCACCGGCTTTCCGCCACGTCCTCCCCGACGAGCCGGGGAGCGGGCGAGGCGCGGCCGACTCCCGCCTGACCGCTTACATCTCGCGCCAGATCGGCGCCGGCAACGAGAGCGGCGAGGGAGGAGATGACGGCGCGGGAGGTGGCGGCGGAGGTCTCGGCGGACTCAAAGTCTTCGAGTGCGCGGCCGTGCACTCGGCTTCGGACCTGGAGTTCGTGGCCGGCGGCTGGACGAAGGCGGTGTACCGGGCCAAAGTGTGGGGTCAGGAGGTGGCGATAAAGACGGTGAACCTGAACGGGCACGATGTTCGAGAGTGTCAGAGGGCCGGGGGGACGCTGTCGGCGTGTTACCGGAGGGCTGCGGCGAAGATCCTGAGAGAGATGGTGCTGCTGGGACAGCTGAAGCACGAGAATGTTGTACAGGTAGGGATTTTTTTTCGATTTGATCCAAACTTGGTAAACATGTTAATTTAACAAGCACTAATAGAGCCTTCCACGTGCTTTTCTGGCGTCGTTCACGTCAATCGTGCAATGTCATCGTCAACAATATGCATAGAATCATACTTCCTCACGCTTAAATAATCTAACCAAATATTTATTAGCAGAAAAACTGGCAACCATGTCATCGTCAACGATATGCATTAAAATCATACATCATCACGCCTCGATAATCTATCTATATCTTGGTAAACAGAAAACACCCACAATGCATTCAATCAGGAAAAATCACACCAAATAACATTATGAGATAAACAAACTGCCGGCATGTTGACAAGGGAGTGGTTACTTGCCTGCTAGTTAAAAGTTTGCTTTCATGAATTATATCAACGTACATTTATCAGTGCGCTAGTTAAATGATGTGTTGATGAAAACAAGCTTTCATAAAAATTAAGACTATCAAAACTGATTATTAATAATTAACTTATCATAGCTTAACTGAAGCATTTTAGTCCTCTATTCCGAGTCAACAAATCGAAAGTTCGAAATAATTATATACCTATCCATATATTAATAACCTGATTACAAAATTACAAAATATATAAAATGGTTGAACGAAACAATTGAATTACAATTAAATTTGGCTAAAATGTAGCCTATTTTTAAATATTTGTTGAATAAAAAAGGTTTTAACATGAAAAAGGGACAACGAATATATTATATTTTCTGAAAAGTTAAGCAAATAATTTAAGGCTTTCTATAACTTTTTTCGCAAATCATGTCAAAATTATAGATTTAGAAATTATTTCCCACGTAAAATAATAATTTAAACTCAGAAAACATTTGTCTTCTCGGAGGTGAAAGCGTTCAAGCAAACCATTAATGGTTTCAAACGAAATACACGATCTACAAAATATTAGACCTCATTTTGGCCTCGAAAGTAGAACGCCATAATTATTTCTTGCCCTCTTGTGGACACGTGGGCACAGCTAGGTGAGCGTTACCTTTTTTCTCGGGCGAGTATATTTCATTTCCAGCTCTGTTTTCACGGAGTATGTTTTTTTGCCGCTGAACAGTTTCCCATTCACCTAAAGTGTTTCGAACGAGCTTTTTTTCTGAAGCAAACTAAAAATGATAGCGACTTCATTGCAGAAGCTTTTGTAACGACCACGCAGAATTTTTATTCCGGTCGCGTTATTATGAACGAAACGTAATTTCACTTTTTACTCAGTCCATTGTGAACCTTTGTAATGTTTCAACTTTAAATCATAATAAAAGTAGACAGAGCATTGTATCCAAATCTCGAATGAGACTTGAAAATCGGCTTAAACTGTCGCTTCAGGTCATCCCGTGAATCATGTATTTTCAGAGCACACGGAAAACTGTTTTACCATTGCCAATTAGCGTTTAATAGATTGAATGTGTCCTCCACAGGGCGGAAAACATAGAACGGAAACGAGTTTTGCCGACGCGAGCGGCTGAGGCCACATAATTTTGTCATATTTATTAATTTTTTTTCGCCTTATTTTTTTGAACTCAATTCAGTGCTGGTGATAATCCGGATGACTGCGTCTCATTTTTTACATCGGAAACGGAGTACGTTCCACACTTGAGAACTTTGATCACATTCGTCATATTCCTCACTGCAAACAACGTATTTTTTCACAGATGTCTGTGAGATTTCAAGCCATTTCGTTTCGATAACGCTGCATAAAAACATGAATCAATTGAACTGCAAAAGTTTCGAATAAAATCTGCCGAATGTAACAAGATACGAGCAATGGTCAGCCGTAGAAACGTAGTACGATGATCCGGACTAGCATACAAGTATGAAGGGTTGCCTGACTTGGAAATTGTTTGTCGTTTAAGGTTGCAGAAACTTCAGGATAAGGCGGAGCTTAAGGGGAATAACTATTTTCGAGGAGGATGGGACGGCAGACTACGAGAGTATTAAATCAATGTGGCAAATTTCAGAATATTTTTCAATTAAATATAAGTATTGCTCTTTTCTCATCAAGAATTAACTTTCGTGTGACATTATTACTCTGCTGATTATGATTAGATTTGTTACGGATCGTGAATATAATATCGACAACTAAGGAATGATACAATAATTTTCACCTGAAACATTGGTGGACTGTATGAATGAGAGTATTATAAAAAATTGTTAATACTCTTAAAACTGCTGCTTCAATATATATTAAATCCAAATATTAGATTTTGAAATACAAGATTTTCAAAATAATCAATTCACAACCCTAGATTTACCTAAGAGAAATTATGGATAAATGAAGTTAGTATGCAGTTAAAAAGGGAAACTTTACTCGTTAAATGAGAACATAACAATTTTAAGCGTAGATATTATGACCAGCAATGCCCCATTTGAGCGCGAGAAAGAAAGAGACGTGAGCTTCCGACAAGCCATTATTTTAAAATTAGGTAGGTCACTAGTAAAGACACCTATGGAAGTGCAGAAAAACCGTGATTGATTAATTACATGACATTTAAGAGGGGCACAAGGAAGTAAAACGTAATGAAATTATAATGTGGCATTGATCGGTCTCAGATGTTCATGAGCATATTGGGCAAAGAAGGAGGATTCAAGAAATAAAAAGGTAAGGGTATAGATTGCCCTTTATTAATCAATCGATCCAGAGGAGTCGCTAGAATAAAAAGAAGTCACGAGGAGAAAAAAATCTTGGTTTATTACTGAAAGAAGGATCTAATCGGTTCTAAATGTAGAAATTAGAAACACGTTGAAAGCAGCAATGTATACTAAAACATTAGATTGTTCAAAACTAAACAATGAAGGCGTTAAAAATATGAGGATGTTCAAAAAGGTAATTGGAGACACTTAATACATTATACCATCCGCTAAGACGACTCATAGACGTCTCAGCCTGTTAGAGCATTGAACACGCTAAAGATTATATGCGATCGAATTTTACAAAACAAGAGGGAAGAACGTTTCCATATATTTCACAAAATCAGGGTGTGCAATTGCACTGAATAAATGTTTCTTTAGAGCTAGTTCTAAAAATATTTGAATTCATCAAATAATTAATACAAATTAATGCATCAGGACGAATGAAATAAAAAATACTAATTATAAAAGAAGGAAGACATATAAAAATATTAGGCTGACAAACTCGAAGAATAAGCCCGTTTCCGCTGTTTCCTCCGCGAGGTGGCTTCAACAACGTCGTTGGCGTAGAAAATAATGTTTCTATTGTCAGGGAATCCAAAAAAACGTTTAATTTCAATAAGCATACATTCATTCACCAGCCTTTTCGCGTACTTTTTCACTCCATCATCGTTCAATATATTTCAGTAGGGAATTTGCAACAAACGCGAAATACAAGCATCACCAGTTCACTGTTCCCTGTTCAATGAAGAAAAATAACCAATTATGAGGATATTATCCGTTTTCCGCTATGAGATTTAAAAATCGACCAGGAAAAATCTACAGAGGTGGAAACGAATTGCACGACCAACTTCGAATAAAAATAAAAAAACCGAGCCGTCGAACATGAGCACATATTTCAGAATTTTCCACTTGTCACGTTTCAGTTTGTGCCGCGTCGGACTCCTTCCCCTAACCTTCAACGCTTCACATATTTAGTATTACGATCACTGGAAGGCCTACGGTACCCATCACGGATACAACTCCTACCACGTTCGCCCTTTCGGCAGAACAAAAAGGACCTATGGCTAGCACTCTCACAGACATTTATCGTTTCTTTACCGCGCAGAGTTCTTTTCAACTTAGACATCTCTCACGCAACCACAGTTGTATCATCTCTCATAAGAGTTTGAGGAGTAAGGAAAATAACTTTTTACGAGTGACAAGCAATAAAAATTGGCCACAATCCTTTGTACTCCGACAAAAAAATTGCTCACGAAATCCATTGTGAATATGGAGATCTTCCTCGAATGATTGGCAAAAATTAATATTGCTTTCCATAGAGCAAATGAATGATTCACTCACACATTTTCATTTCAAGAAAGTGCTTCAAATTTTATGAAATCATTTTTTTTACATAATTCGATTTCCATGTAAGAACGGTTGTGCGAATGTGATATAAAAAATCTTCAGAAATGGGTCACAGTTCATTATCTCAGTTAAACTTTTTTACTGTTGATTTTTCTGAACCTTATTATTTGGCGTATATCTTCTAAGAAGATAACGACAAACATCAAAGAAACTCAAAATCAAGATAGTACACATAATTACTCTCACACATGAGAGAAGTATTTTTTTTCTCAATCAATTCGCAGGCATAACGAGGAAAAAACATATCAATTCTCACATGCAATAATGTTAAACTCCCCAAAAAAATTTCGTCAGAAATAAATTAAACTCAATATTTTTTTACGATCATAAAATATGGATGAAAGGTGCATTTTGTAAATTTTATAGCATGTATGCGTGATTCCCTGAAGAAAAATAATAAAAGAATAGTTCTACCAGAGAAAAATTACCCCTGACTAGAGCATGAATGAGCGTTTCCATAACTTCCAAACGTGTCACATGTAAACCTGTAAACAGTACTCATTCATAAAAGAATGCCCCATAATTTTCACGATTCTTTGCGCGAGAGATTAAATAATTTAGCGTCACACGTCTTAACCGCGATGCGCACAACAAATTGTTGCCCCAAGAGGCAAGGGATTTCCAAGAGACTACAAATAATACATTAAGAAAATGCGATACACGAGATCATTACCTTTGAGCTCCTTGCGAGCGCTTCTTCTTCAGAAGTCCCACATTCCCCCACCTATGATAGATCGGCGTCGAAAAAAACGAAAAAAGGAAATTTCTTTGAGCCACCTCCGTCTTCTTTGCAATCCCAGAGCAATTTTCTAGATTAACCAACTTCAGCATTGTCCCCATTCTTACAAAGCACTTCACTCACATACTAAACCTCTCTCGTTTCACCTGCGATACATTGTTTTCACCTCAAGTTTTCCTCTTGGAATCACATAAAAACAACCCCTCTTTTTTTATTTGTACGTATATGTATTCACTGCAGTACATTCTCGCTCGGCCCTGTAATCAGCCGGACACAGTAAACCACTACCTCCCGCGGAGAGCATCAGAGAAACGATTCAATTACCAGTCTTCCTTCCACCCACCCACTTTGGATGCTCTCTCTCCCTCAGCGATATTCTGTACGGGAGGATAGTGAGAGCGGGGGAACTGGGGTTGAAGAGAGGGGAGGACATAGTAGGATCGAGAGGAAAAGGGTTGAAAAGAGGCACAGCAGATGAGGGACGACGCTATTGATAGAGGTTCTGAGAAGTCAACAAGGAAGGATATATATCATAACCCCAAAACACCCCATGGCGCCAGGGATACCCCGAAGCACAATGGGATAGACGCACATGTCCGTGACGAAAATTTTCAGCGCGCTCGGGACGAGAAGTGAATTAGCGACAAAAGGGAGTGAGTTGAAGCGAGGCTGTGATTTGGCGCACATGCGTCATCCGACGCTTTCCATCCATCGATACCCCCATATCTTTTTCGCTTACGTCAAAATGGAATGACCTGTGTAATCTTTGATGTCCATTCGGCGAGACGTTTAAAGGGCAGGACTGAAAGGAGAAAATGCATGCGTGCATTGAACACATTTTCCCCCTAGCGCCCGAAATACCGATCTATTCCCCCAAACACCATTTCAATCAAGGTTCAAAGCCATGTATGCGACTCTATTTCTACTCCATATTTCAAGCAAAGGTTATATACGTAGATATTACGGAGTAATGAGTAGCATTTAGTGGAAGAATTTGAAAAGGATAACTGATTAAGATAAAAAGATACATAGAAAATTTGTAGTTCACTAATTGACATTATTTACATATTGATTTAGAACTCTAATGCCCATTGTTTTAATCAAAGTCAAAGTATTTATATAATGATAAATACAACAATGACCTAGATTTTATTATTTTTTTGATTCTCGTACGATGTATTTTGTAGTTATGTACCATTTTAGTGAAATATTATTACTGATTTCCAGCAATATCATGTAAAAAATATTTCTTACTGTTTATTCCAAGAAATGGTAAAAATTTAAGCGATATATCTCCTCACTTCACTGTACCTCACTCATACGTATTTCTCGTAATTTAACGCAAATCTTTACACATTTTCAAAAACATTTTTCTCAAGTTTCTACATCAGGCAATGAAATGAAAGATCCTGTTTTGTTCTTATTTTTAAAGCATTGCCTATCCATAAAATAATAATATGTTACACGCAACAGCGAAAAATCATTTTTTCCGAATTATAGGCAATAGGTATAACTTCGAATGATATGAAACATTTTCCTGGTTCTTAAAAATAGAAAAACGTTTTATATCAATAGATTAATTATTTCACAAACCAACGGTTACTTCAGATTTTGAATTCCTTCCCATATTTGAATTTGATATTTAATACCGCTACTTCATCCGCGATATCAAAATAAATTTTAATATCAAATGGTTTGCACTTTAAATGGTTAAAATAAAGAAATACATACAGCAACTAAGAAGTATAAGTAAGAAATTGTTCATTTAGTCTTCCGAATTTTACCCAAGAGCAATAAAAAGCAATTCTGAGCAATAAAGAGCAATAAAAAGAAGGTACATATTAATTTTTAAATTTATGAAACCAGTGATGCACAGGTTTTCCTGCAAGGTAGCAATAATTCACGCCGGATATTCGTTCTTTTTCCTTTAAAATTTGGGCCCACTGTGCACGAGTAAAAGATGAAGAGACTGAACGCAAAGAAAAGCATCCTAGCTGGGGAAAGGATTTCCGGAGTTATGGCTTCTCTGAATAACTCCCAAAGCGCAGGCAGGCGCTACTCGTATCTCATGACATCTTCACCATGATGCACTATATATGACTGGTTTTTTCACGTTAATTCTTGGAAACTCTCTTCCTACTTATTATGCCTTTCGTCATAAACGACAAAGTCGAATAAATCTAAAGATCCTACTTCCGCGAGGTTTTTATAGAAAGAACCCGACTGCAATCATCCACATGTCTTCCTGGATCCACTTTCCGGAGGACACATCCAATACCTTCCCTGTCACAATATGAAGTCGCCTGAGATAAGAAAAAAATGAAAGACTTCATATGTTCGCTGAATTGACCAAGGATGAAATCGGTAACTAGGTTATCAAAAACCACCGATTCGAATGACAGATATCCCCTCCGCCAATCAATGACTTCAACGCTTTTACGTCATCTTTCATCACAGTGTCAACATTTCCTATATTTCTTTTTTCCATACAATGACGCTGCATCATGGGATTATTCAGTCTCCACTTCCTCTTAGAGTATCTTCAATGACACCATGAGGAAGACTGTCAATTATTTCTTTTCAAATAAATTCTTTCCTACTACCTTCGTTTTTATTGTATTTTTGTATTCCTAGAGCAAAAAAAAATTATTACTTTCTATCAAGGGCGTACCCAGGTCAAAAACTAGTGGGGGGCAAGCCTTGGTCGTTGAGATGTAACACAGAAATGGTTAATTAAACCAAAATTTCAAATTTCATTTTAATTACGTGTATTATAATACCATCAATTTTCATGACCTTAAATAAAATTTGTTCAAAACTTCCGTATTGAACTAAATTTATTATTGCTTCTAGGGGGGCAATGCCCCCTGTTGCCCCTGGCTGGGAAGGCCCATGATTTCTATTCAGCTATCTAGAAAGCCAAAATAATTTAAAACAATAGAAATAAATGCAACTGAAAAAACGTTTTTTGCTAATCACAATGAAATATGTGCCGAAGGATAGGTTAAAAATCTCAAGTTACGAAAATAATATCAACATTTCTAAAATTTACACTTTTCATAAGGAAAACTTAAATAGAGCTCAATGGAAGCCATGATTTCCGAAACGATTACACGATTCTATTTAAAAATGTTTTGAAAAAAGCCACTTTCTTTGCCCGTCTCCAAAGTTATTGAAGCCATCACTTTCACTTTTTCCCGTCGACAGATATTCAGGTGTATTTAATATTCATACTCAAGACCAAAATAAAAGGAACAGAGAATATAATTCCGAAAGAGGAACTAACCAAACATTTATTCCAACGGGATTTGGTCCGTTTTGGAAATAATTGCGGCAATCGCTTATGTTTGTTTACAAGGCAATATCTGACATTCAGTGAATTTAAAAAATTAAAACTATTATAAAGTCAAAATGACAAGGATTCTCTGGAAATAGCTAGAGGAATTCAGTTTGGTTAAGTTATCACTATTCGCTTCCTGGAATCATAAATGGGGAAACCGCGTTACATTATGACTTCAGAAACAAGGCTAGATTTGACCAAATTGCTTTGTTTAGCGGGAGACATCATAATCTACAAAACAGAAATGCAAATCCTCCAATGTCTTTTTGCTAAGCATGTTGCTGGATGAAATAAGAAATGAATGGCTACATTGGGAATGCAGCTATTATGGTAAGAGCTATTCCAACCAACCAATATGTGGGTCAAGATTTGCCGCTCTGACGAATTCTTTTTTTTTTTTTTTTTTTTTTCAAATTAAGCCAACCGTGATAAAAACACGTTCCATTAGACTTAAGTAACTTGTCAACGGAGCTATCGTACCAAAATCACGCCAAACACGATCTTTTCTTCCACGCTCTACTGATTATTTTCCTTGATCTTATCCCCCGAATTTTTAATCACATTTCACTCCCTCTTCTAGTGAATGTCCGTTTCAGAGTAAAAATAATGGATATTATTACGGATATTTGTAACCTGGTCTTTTGCCAGTATTTCAAGGCTAAAAGAAAATAAAATGAAACCAAAATGCAGCCAACTTAACAAGTCTTCCTTCATCTTAGTTTCCGGAGTAAGTGCGGATCTTAGAATCCTTGCAACGCTCCCAATCGCGGCCTCGAAGCGCCATGGGTTCTGTCGATCTTAAGTAGCTACGAGAAAATACGTCGTTTCACATATTAGAAATTATGTCTAATAAAATAAAAATCAAATCTCTCTAACCTTGATACTGTGTCACAGTGTGGAAGTGATTTATGCAATAGTCAAGTTTTTATTTTCGACTGCTTTTATAATGTATAACGACCCAATTCGTTGACTCCACTCATTCCTAATGGGTAGCACTGATTGAGCGGGCACCTTTCGCAGTCTACCACTTCCAATACTTCGCTGATTTTTGCAAATAGATGAAACATTGTTTCCAGTGTACATTATATCAAGCGATGAGTTCAGCGATAAATACAAAATCCTTAAGTCTCATTCACGACAGCGTAACTTTGGGGAAGAAAAAGTGAGAAGAGTATTTATTTTCATAACAGATTAAATTGGAATAACTCGACTGAGTATGGACTATAAAATAGCAAGAAGATAGAGAACCTCAAAATATGCCCCAAGATTAATTCACAGTCAGATTCGGCCACAGAAATCACAACAATTTCACCGTTATAAAAACAGTCATAAAATCTCTCAAATACATATTTTAGCACATTCTTAGAAGAAAACTTGAATGAGTGAGTAGATCCCTTTGCATTCTTGAAATAGGTTAGTAGGAATAAGGGTTGCGATAATTTCCCCAAAAGATACAGTGAAATGCAAAAAACAATTTATCATTCCACATACATTTCACTCTGTACGATATAGGTTCCGACGGAGCACGTCATCATGAGCAGATTTGAAACTTAGGTCGCACAGCATTAAATTCATGTGGAATTATTAAGTTAATTGCGTTTCATAACTTCCAGTCGATTCCGTGAAGTCACGCCTGAAACAACGAACTCCTCAGGAGGGATACAAAAGGCGTAAGCAGCGTCTTCATCAGTCGGTGAAAATTGTCGTAGGACATTGAGTGAGTGTGAGCTGAGGCTCAAGTTGGCGAAAAAAGAGATACCATTCAACGTTGAGCTCCTTTGTCCGAGTAGGACCCTCTTCCTGCGCGACCTGTCTCACTTCCTCGCCCATCCGATATCCCTGCCACACGTTTCTCCTTTCCGTCCCGGCAAGAGTAGTCAATTTCTGCACAACTCCACCCCTTGAACTCAATACTAGTGTACGCCGAGGAAGACAGTCATCCGCAGTAAGTCGTCTCGGCTCTAAAGTCCCTCATCCTGCTAATCCGAATGGTCTTACTGCAGTTAGAAGGACCAATCAAACAACGACACTGAGTTTTCCAAGGATTTGGAGAATGAAAGCTCGCAGGTCAGACCGCGTTTTTATTCTCGGATCTAACTGAACACGCTTAACGAGGCACAAAGAATTGGGGACCAGTTGCAAGTATTACCCCCAGATGGAGGGAAATGTCGATTTAAATTAGGAAACGAGTTTAATTCTAAATATAAAGACTAATGATACTGCTTTGTACTACTCTCTTAGATAAAATAGAAGGAAAAGGCAAAATGCCACTTTCTCTCTCCAAAGAGTTGCGTCATATGTATGTTGTAATGCACACATAGATTGATTATCCACAAAAGTATTGAAAAATAAATATAATAAACGCGGCATAAAATTTTAATTATTTCATGAAAAGCATTTTTTTAATAATTGATAGATTCCAACTGCGAATTTAGAGCGAATTTTATTTTATTTATAACTTTGGAACAAGTACTACAGTTAAAGACCACTAAAACGATCAAGCTTATAGAAAGAAATGAAATTTTCTTTCGGAGGACGAAAAACAGACTCAGAAAATATGTCATACATGGGTGAAGATCAAAACAATATACGCAATTCTTACAAATGTCACACGCAAAGACAATTCAGCTGTTTCCTCCAACTAATGAAATCCTGGATAGATTACACATCGCATTTGAAAACGTAAATCTCTCAAGTTTATTTAAATTTGATTGGAAAAACTTGTTACAATCCACAAAAACATCTTCTGGTTTATCTCAAGCATGGGAATCTCAAAATTTTCAGATGTTCATCATCGTCCCTGAAGATTTTTTGCAGTATGGCTTAGTTGCATTTGCTGCTGTGCCGATGCATTCAATCGATAAAGTAGACCCTGAGACGGCCTCTCAAAGCTTTTTGCTCGATTAAGCACAATTAATTCATAAAGTAGTCGGAGTGATATGGTGTGGGCATTGCGACTCCGGATTCCATCAACGTAGCGGAATTGCCGTATCAAATGCAATAGCGGAATCAATCTCGAGCAGCCGACCTACTGCCGCAGCAATCAAGTTGTGTAACCACCTGCTCCCCTGTGCATCACCCACAGCAGAGCGTTGTTTAATCGTGGAAATGACATTATAAAATCGATCAACGATGATGATCCGTCAGCAAAATAGTCATACTCGGGGTAAATCGAGAGACTAGCATTAAAACTGTAGATTAGG
Source organism: Ischnura elegans (assembly GCF_921293095.1). Lineage (NCBI taxonomy): Eukaryota > Metazoa > Arthropoda > Insecta > Odonata > Coenagrionidae > Ischnura > Ischnura elegans. Next base: position 94,721,561 of record NC_060249.1, read on the forward strand.
CAGCCCAGACATATGGAAAATCGCCTAGATGTTAATGTACGGTTCAAACACCTGGTGGCAGATAATTGATTTGCGCGAAAACAAAAATTTGAGATGATGTTCCTGCCGTACGTGACTGTGCTCGGAGTTTACCAACTTTTAGATCGATGTAGTTTAGGCCAAAATTGTTTTATGAATACGTCTGATCGACTTACTTACCAAAACATAATTTGATGCATAGAAAGTTAAAATAGACTTCGTTTAGCAAACAAATTACGCAATCAAAAAAACAGTGGCATTCAAATTAACTGATTAGAATAAATCCTTCAGAAATATTGAATCAATTATAGAGCTAGAAACTAAGAAGCAAAACTTCCTCTTGTTAGGATTATTTGGCATTTTACTGACTTTAGACTTCTTTTTCTTTTAATTTCATAGCAAGTATGACAGGTCTTCATTGACATTTTCACGCATCATTTGTATCTTTTACTTGCTAAAGTACCGAGGTAAAATTTACGATTTTGAGTCACAAATTTTAAACAAATAGCCAAATGAATATTCTGAATAATTCAAGATAATAGCATAACTTTTAAACAAACAATACATAAAGAACACAACTATTCAAGTGAGAGTGATGATTTATATCCATAATACATGGTTCTGAACAGCGTTCAAAGGAAAACTCACAATTGACGAGTGCTTCGTAAAATAATTGAGATTAAGTTACGAGGTTTTTGATATTTTGCATTGTCCAAATATTTGTACGGTAGTATTTTAAGGCTATCTTCACCACATATGGAGAGAGTACTATATAGAAAATGATTAATACTCTGATCAATGGTCTGATTAAAATGCATATTCGTAACGGGCAAGGATATGAAACAGTTATGATGTGCCTCATCCGCTTATATCCTTTCATTTGTTACCGAACAATAAATGCATACATAATTATGGAAATCTTTTACATACAACATTTGAATGTTAGTGTTTATATTTACCTTAATAGAGAAAATTACTCCTATAGCCCTTCGGAATATTTAATTTAAATTATCCTTTGCGAGCTTTCATATTCTGCAATGAAAATACAGCCGCGAACGTAAATAAGGGGACGAATATAAGTTTCCAGAGATAGTTGTGTAGAATTGAAGAATTACTCGATTCCGCTAAGCAAAGATTGAAGATAAAACCAATTCCCGGTTACAGCTACTAAAACTCTCACGTGCAATTAACAGAAACGCACTTTTGACGTGATGCCCAGAACATCACAGGGTTCATACTGAGAATCAAAAAGTGCCATCAAAAACGAAAAGTCACTGCTGCTTCTTTTGGCACGTAAAATGGACGGCAGCGAGAAAAATTTGACTGGGAAGGATAAATACAATCCCAACACTACCTTCATCATTCTGCTCCGGCAGCTGCGTAAATAGAGGTGTGACCAAAGAGAGGAGACGTAGGCCGCACGAGAAGTAAAACATACAGAGGAGTGGGAGAGGACGAGGACGGAGGGTTATAAGCTGGAGGAGGAAAAATTCAATGCTTTTATTACAACGTAAAACGTTTTTCTTAACTCACTTTCGAGTCTGTCTGTTTGTTACGGTGGAATTTTGTAACTCAATTTTAACACACTTAACGACTAGCTAGGGCATTGAAACTTAATAACTAGCTCAGAACTGGATGACAATGCAATTTAATTACGCTTTTACCACGATCGGAACAGTATTTCGTGTAATATTTAGAAATAAAATTAAAATATGGGGTTCCAAAAATGGTCACCAAAATGCAGGCGCTGCAGTCAGGCAGAAAAAATATTTCAATTGAAAAAACAAAATGTAACCATACATGCGCCCAACGTTTTTCGTTTTGGTCGTAATGATTGTCATAAAGTATGTCACCATTTGAGTAACAATTCATATCGAGACTCAGATATGGACAGAGAAATTTATTCTCTTCTTTTTAGTTGGCGAGAAAAACGTTTTTAAATTTTTTATTTATAATATCCCAAATATAATAATAATTAATTCCAAAATCCCTTTCATTCTTCCCAATATTACTGAACGAAGCACGAACGTATTTTCAATGTTAACATTAGTGTTAAAACTAAACTTGGAAGTGAAAATGAGAACGTATTGTAACTTTTCTCGACTTTTAACAGAAGATATGCTGATTGTGTGTCACCTAAAATTGTGTAGATGAAAGTGTGTCATCTAACAATTAGTTTAGGTACTCACTGTGATATATTAGCTGAATTGTTTAAGGGATAGTTGCTCATTTTATTAAACTAGAGCAGTAGCACGAGTACAAAAGCACGCGTGATCTTGAAAACTCATTAAACTACATGTGTACTGAATATACCACATACCTAACTAAGTAAATACCATTACAATCATGTTCCTGGGTTTCCACAGAGAATACTATTGGATAGGAATTCTTGACTACCCGAGTATATTGATGGAAACATGAATCTGAAAAGAGAATTGTGTAGTATTCGTTAGAGTATTCATTGCATACATTCGGGCACTCATGTACTGATTCAATAATATTTGATTCTACTATCTGGAATTTTCCACGGAGGAAGTAATTAATACCTACCTTATAATCCACATAGGCTATATTTGGCCAAATTTTTCGATACTTCCACGCCATTATTCCACGCCGACGCGGGTTCGAGTCTCGCCTGGGTAGGTTACCAATATTCATGGAATTGGTGTTTTACATGTTGACTTGCTGCTTGAGGGGGAAAAAACGATAATATTCCTCATTTCCCTGTTTTCTGGTGGATGGAGGTACAAAAAACGTTTAAAAAAATTAATAAATCTTAAAAATCTATCCGATCGGGGGTGGAATAGAAATTTTCCCGAACTCTGCATTCTGATCGTTCTAAATCAGAGGAATGGATTGCAATATGAAGGTGCAAATAATTTTTTAATTCAGTAAGAGTCCATTAAAAAGTATGTAAACATCTTCTGCTTTCTGGGGGGGGCTATACCGTACGGCCCCCTCTTTTCCGATGTTTCGCCTTTACTTCTCTACACACTAAAAGTTTGAGGCATATTTAAAAAAATCTTTTATCTACGAATATTAACGTATAGTGTAGAAACTATATTAAACATTTTCTAGGAGATCGTTTCGGGACTCTACCAGGGTTAAGGGCGCGGTGAAGATGCGGAGAGGCGGCTGGGTGGTTCCCGAGGTGTAGGTAACTTTTTAACAATTACAATGGTTAATGCCGCGTTGTAGCATAATTAGTAGACGATGGATTCGGGTACATACCATCTCCCATCTTAGGGTCCAAATGATCTGCAGAGTATCTATTCCTCATTTATAAGGCTAGTCAGGCTGATTAGCTCGGTATGAATCCCATTGTTTGAAGAGCCGTTTGAAGCTAGTGCAACGGTTCCCAACCTTTTATTCCTCCCGTATACATCTATATGTATATAACTAATACTCTACCCCCAAAAATATAACGAGCACATTTTATTAAATAATTTCACTATGGGCAGGTGATACTTTTAGCTATAAATAATTGCATTAATAGAAACTTTTTTTTAAATACCCCATATAATATGTGTACATATTTCCTGGTTAAGAGGTACATAGTTCCTGGCGAACGCCATTGCCGATCATTTTCGGAGCACCCCAGACTGGTTCGTCGCGCACCACCGATTGGGAACCGATGAGCTAGAGGATAGCCGTATAGAAGTAGCAAATAAAATATGAGTAGGATAAAAGAAGTAAATTGCAATAAAATGAATACAAATCAGTTCTAACCTAGAAAACAAATTGCATTAACTCAATATTTTTAGCACACATTTTCACCATTTAGCGGTCTTAATGTTAAGTGGAGAATCTATATTATACATTTTCTAGGAGAACGGCAGGGAACTTTGCATGCAAGCGATAGGGCCGCCGCGGAGGAGAGGAGGTGGAGTTCCCGAGGGTTGTTCCCGAGGCGTAGGTAGTGGCGCTCCCGGCTCCTTGGGGGGATATATCTCCGCCTATTCTGTCGCCGCTCATTGCGCACGCAACTCCCCATGGCCGCCTCATTCTGCACTCCATTCCGTAATTACGGGGGAGTGTGTCTATGTCCTAGATCGATGACTTCAACCGCATGCAGAGGGCTGTACTTTACCCGCTCGCCTACTTTGTCAAAGCCTTTTAAAAAGTTTCGCAGATGTTTTTAGTCGATATTAGAAGGACAATTGCGGTTGAAGTAACGAGTTGCGAAGGGAGAAGGGACAATAAGAAAAACGGAATCAAACCGCCGTCTGCGTGACCAAAGGATAGTTTTCACGCTAAGCTTGAAAGCAACATCCTATATCTGGGTCAGATTGCTCCGAAAATCCGCTATTTCATTTTTGAGTATCATCCAGGTCAAATTAGGATTACTGGGATACCTGAAGAACACGCTCGTGGGCGATTTTCTGTGCGGTGTATTTTGCTTGCATCAAATAATAGCAAAAGTAAAGGTATTGGACTTGAAAAAGGCGAAACAGAGCTAAACTAATTTTCACCATTAGGAAAGGATAAAGTCGATAGGAGGAGGGAAGCCTGACGTAGATAATAGTCTATTCCTGAGACAGAAGGTTTTCTTTTAGCTTTTAACTTCAAGGTAAGAAAAACGAAAGGTGCCAACGGAGTCACGACGTAACGGTCCATCACTCGGGCGGAATAGTTCACGTGAATAATCCTCCATAGAAAAACCTAGCACGGTGTGAGAACCGTCGGGATATTCTCCAGCTCGTAAGGACACGAACTCAATCCTTCACGATGGGATACTACCATGCTAATACTTACAACCATACTAATACCTTCAAACTTAAGAGTGTTTCTATTATATTTATGATGGGCGGATGCACTCCAGTTAAAAAATAACAACAAATTGCATTAACTCGATATGTGCAGACCCTAAAGAATAAAACCCAAATTTAATGTTAAAATCGTTAACTATGATAAGTAAATATTTTTAAATGATAATACATTTATTTGGAGTGTTCTTTTAGATATGGAATATGGTAAAAGACGTTTGTAATTAATGTACACTTCATTATTATGACATGCAATTTGATTCCGAATACACCAATAATAATCAAAGTTATTTGGATTTTTTTGAATATGACTTTGGTTATTTATGCTACTTGAAGCCCTTCCCAAAGAAGCACAAACAGATGAAATTAGCAAAACGGGCCCAGGATAACACAATTAACAAATAATTTATAAGATAACCTTTCACTTTACTCGATAAATATAACGTCCCAATCTTGGACTTTCCCTGTTAAAATAGCTTTTCGGCCACAATTAACAAATTAAAAAAATACTTTCCAGTAAACCCTCCCCGTTACTCGATATATAACACCCCATTCTTGCACTTTCCCCGTCACAAGTGCTTTTCGGCAACAATTAACAAATACTTTTCATGACAACCTTTCACGATACTCGATATATATAACGTCCCATACTTGCACTTTTCCCGTCAAAATGTTTTTGGCCAAAATCAACAAACACTTTCTAGGGCAGCCTTTCACATTACTCCATATAATACGTCCCATTCTTGCACTTTCCCCATCACAATTGCTTTCCGCCCTCACCACGCGATTCACACCATAGCACTGCCTGTGGCTGCCGCCGGAGTGTCATCTTTGGCAGCCGCCGCCACCACCACCACCATTTCGTTTTCACCGATCCCCCGCTTGTGTTAGTACATACATTATGCAGTCCCACACGGGAGCAAATATGCACCGGCACCAGGAGCAAGCATCGCGTGCTCTAGGAACACACCAGAGAGTTGGGAGAAGTGGGAACGGTATGTTGTAGTCAGCGGTTGTCGAGTGCTGCAGAGAGAAAGAGAGAGAGAGAGGCCCCTAGTGTAAAGTGGTACGAAGGGGATAGGAAGGAGTATGGCGGGCGGGTTCCAAGCACACTGGAAACGATCCCGAGAGGAATAAGGACGGGAGGATTACGAGGGGGGGGGGGGACGCGGAAGTAGTGAGGGAAAGCGACAAGTGCGACAAGATGAGGTAAAGTGGATGAGGAGACGGTGGAAGGAGACCACCTGCTTGGAGGCACCACTCAAATATGCATCGTGAGCAATAAGTAATTGATTTTTTTAGGATATAACCGCGGATAAAAATTTCACAAGAAAAATAAAAGCATTTTCCAGACATCCCCACTCATAGTCTAAAAATCTTACAAAACTCGATTAAAGTTAACGATGAGATCAGGTTGAGATTAAAAAAAAACTTCGATCGCATGTTCACAAAAAGAATTATGGTAAAAATACAGCCTATTTTATCAATAAGTATTATTATTCAAAAAATAAATTTTCTTAAGATAATGAATCGTGCTTAGAATCTGTACTAGACATATTAAATTATTATACATATTAAAATTATTTTGACTCTGTGACTAACATCGTATGTATTTGTTTGCTTTTTATCTTCTACTTTGTTTCACGAGGAACTTATTTGCGGATAGCTGAAAGCTAATGACACTATGTAAAGGCTAATGTGCTAATAGGTGTCTAATAAGTTGATTAACGGTGTCACGTAATCCAAGTGAAACTGAAGGCGAAATTCTAAGACCAGAGTGAAGGCAATTTTACCCAGAATTCTATTGGTTTAGTAATTTACAATTATTAATAATTAATTAATAATCTATAATTATTATATTATAAGAATGACTATCAATAAAAAGTAAACTACTGAAATAATCGTGAGGCCAATTGCTAAATGCATTCTAGGATTGATTTTAACTTACATTTATATTTCCCACCTTATATTCAGTAATGCATGCAAATAAATGTAAAATATTTATGTATCATCTAAAATTATTGAATGACCAAAAATTATAAGGTCACTAGCGTCGAATCTATCTTCCTGAAAGCATCATTAATATTGCTGCCCGCGTATTAATGCATGTGACTCGATGATATTTGGGGTAAATATAAAATTTATCTTCTAAAATTATTTATAAGGATAGTCCACAGACTGACTCAGAATTGGTTAAGAATGGTATACGAGTGAATGTAAGTAAGAGTGGCCTTTAGAACGAGATTAGACGTGAATCATAAATACAAAAATTAAATTTGAAGTTGGAGAGGGTTTTACTGCTTGAATAGTGCTTCAAGGGCATAGTTATGATCTTCTAGAAACTAAGACAGTATATTTACTAGTCCATCGTCGGAGGGTGCTTTAATTTTCACTTTGGCAATAATTTTACATCAAACGCTTCCTACCACTAATAGATGCATATATTTATACTTCCACGTGCCCTTGAGTTCTCTATAAGAATTTACAGTAGTTGTCCAATAGAGTTTAAAATTCGGGGAAAAGAACTAAAAACAGAAAGAAAATTTACGCTTATTTTTTTAATTGGAACGGTCTGATAGCCTTAAAAGACCCCAAATGTTTAACTCATCAGAAAATCACATGAGCAGATGCAGAGTTTTAACTCATACTGAAAATATTACACTTCAAACATCGCAAAGACATGAATAAATTTATGAATATCTTTAGACAATCGTTTAGTTTTCAATACATAATGTTTTTAACCGCCAAAGCATTAAGTTATACGGTGACCAAACACGCTATGAATATGTGGAGGATAGCACAAATTTTGAAAATTTTACCTCAAAATTTTTTCTAACGTAAAATTTTATTTTTGAAACAGTCTAATTTATAAAAGGGGTACTCTGTGCTCCACGGAAATTTGAATACGATAACTGACGCTTTACGCTATTAGTTAGTCACAAATAAAACACGTCCAGCTGATTAGGTGTGATACAACCGCTTATGTCCAGATGACGGCTTGTCCAATTCGATTCTCTACTGTCAAAAATGTGATGTCTTGATTTTCTTCTGCCGTTAAATTATTGACGGGGTTCTCAGATTGTGACCAACAAGCATGCTGGCAAATTCTACAGAGACATATCGGGAAGATAAGAAGTAAGGAAGGTTTTAACTCAGGGGTGCACCCATAAAGAACGCGGCGGAAACAAGGACGTAGAAGACACGGAGAGGGAGAAGAGACATCCCCTGCCACTTACTAATTGGAAACGCGGCTCATTAATGACCCCAGCGGATGGAGGGCACGTGAACGGAGGAGGACGGAGAGTAGAGGGTGCTTTAAAGTCGATAGCCTTGCAGTCTCGATAGCATGGCAGAGCTAAAGGAAGGGATCGATATCTCGGGGTATAATTACGGAACAGGCAGCGATCAGACATTACTTGGTCAACCGTTGCCACCGCACGATTACGCACGGATAGCCTGGCGTCACGGGTACGATACCTTGCAAAGTAGAGAACAACGGTGTACTTTTTCTCTTCCTTTTTTCGCCCGTGCAGTATTTTGGCGCGGTATAAAAAGATAAAAGATACCTAGAGCCACCCTTCAGGTAGTAGACGTACGCAGAATTGCGCATATATTTTCCCGCCTGCCATCGTAATGAGCGGGAAAAAGCGTATGTTATAGATGAAGTAAATACTAAATAAAACAAAATAAATAAAATATCCTCTGCAGAATGATTATTTTATTCAAAGACCTGATGCTACGAGAATTTCAACAAACAATACTGATGATTCCTATTAGGCTTCCGCGGAGATTATGATGATATTTAGTGATTTTTACGGGTATTCTTCCGCGTTTATCCATGTTGTAGGACAATATTTCGCCAACGTTCCAGTTGGCTTCCTCAGGTCCACTGAAGACCTTCAGCTTCAGTGGACCTGAGGAAGGTCCGTTGAAGCTGAAGGTTCACAAATCTGCACTTATAAGCATTTCGAAATTCCCCGCTGACTAATCCCAATACATATTAGAACGCCACAATCCAGTGTTCAACACTGAAAAATCCCACAATTTAATTCATGAACCACCTAAGTTTTCATTGTCCAAACGTTGGAAACATTGAAAATATTTGCATGGAAAGTGACTCAAAACTCATCAAAATATCACTCACGGTTAATTAAAAAATATTTTTAAGAAAACAGGCTCTTTTGAGAACGTTCATTGAGCTCCAGGCGCAATAAAACCGTTCCCAGACGCCATTAATCTTCTATAAGGATTTTCTCATAAATTTGAGCGTAAACATCTTAATGACTATGATATTCTGCTGGGCATCCAATTAATAGGGCTCCGTTTCAGAGAAATAGGTGGTATAACATCATAACAATATCATAAAATTATCCTAGGGTATAGACGGATAGGATATAAAAGTTTAAGATAGCTTTTATCCAAGGAAATTAATATCGAGTTTTTTTCCTATATTTCGACCCTGAGATCGAGAAAATTTTGATTCTATCAGGGTAAATTTATTTTTACCCTTTCCTCTATCATATAAATAACGAATCAAGATTTGTCTTCATTGTTGGCTTTGCCATTCCTATTTACTGTCTGCTTTACCATTCACAAATTCATAAGGTCTAAGAATTTGTTTACTGCCAATATGATCTCAGCAGGTTGGCCATAAATATGGAGAGCTTTACTGTCGATAGATATAAGAAAACGAAGACCTGACAAACAATTTTTCAGACTCATGGGTTCATCAGGTAAACACCAAATTAAAATATAGTGAGATTATAACTCCTCATCTTGGATGATTAATCCACTTTTACGGAAAAATATGTCTGTTCCACAGCCAAATCTCGTCTCTACCTCAAATTAATATATATTTCGGAGTGTACTTGGGATAAAGTCATCGCATTTAGCACTCAAAACAATGCATGTTTCGATGAAAATTTCCATTTCACGAATACTTGCGAACTGAATTGAATCGTGACCAGTGAGGCACGAAAGAGATATTATTCCGGGTATCATTATTTTCATTTGAAATAATATTTGTGAGCCGTGATTGCCCTCATGCATAATATTTATGGCATGCTACTACGCATTAACACCCATGAATATTTGTCGAGTAAATGAGACGCGTTGAGCGTTAATTTTTCAAGTTGCAAGCTCGATAACACGACATAATCTGCATACGATTGAAATTCATTCCATATTCGCTGGAGCGCAGTACTGATTAGCACAGAAAATTATATCCGTCACTTTTCACGATGGATATTGGTGTACTTAGATAATAGCCCATCAACGAAGAGGCGCCGGGAGTCAAGTTTGAGCGAATAATTGTTCTCCCTTGTGATAAATTTAAATTAAAAATATTATCCATGTTTGACACCAAAATTTATAAAATAATTCAATCAAAATGACTTTTTCTACTACACGTCTAATTGCTTTCCATAAAAGGTAATCATTGGGATAACAGATCGTCCTCTTTGATAGTTCACTCTGGCATCGCAAGAATAATTGTAATTATATTCGATTGGCAGCAGCATTCCACAGAGTTGATAAGCATAGTACACTGTATTTTATTATTTCGTCCACTTTCAGGTACTGCCATCTAGTTTCCTCATTATCGTTATCATCGCGCCTCTAAGAACTCGGGCAACTTTAACAATAGGCATGGCTCCCTTGAGGATTTATACTAACAAACTTAAGGAACTCCTCCCTTAATTTCTTGAGGGAGTAATCTCAGGGACAGAGGAGACACTGTTTTGACGTCTTCCCCTGCTACATAGATTTGGAATGAAGGACATAACATCCTATCATAACAGAGTTCTACCAGCTATACAAATCCATAAAACTATAAGGACTCCGAAAATATAAAGAGAGAACTGAATATGTACCTAGAAAAGGGAGGGAAATATTTACCATCCTGTAGCTTAACTACCAAAACATATTATGTACCTGAGTTACTGCATTAGAATGAAAAGGCTATAATGAGATTTCTTTTCTATCCAAAAGAAAGCAGTTTTTAAGCGACTCGTGCAATGGAAAAATACGCTAAAATCTTTTTTTTGCAACGTACAGTATACTTAACTGAACAGCTCTTTGAATTGTAGGATAAAAAACGCAAGTAAAAAATTACACAATACTTGAATTTCCGATGGCCCTTACGCTTTCCTTTAGGTAATAATTGCACACGATTACGTTCTTTCGCAGAATACAACTATTTTTAAGGCTAACGTAACCCGTTACCAGTAAAACACCTGGTGTAGAGCGTCTACAGGTCGAGCCTTAAGCATGCCAGCGACTACCCATCACAGAGCAATGGACATTGAAATTCAAGCATCGGACAGTCGCATGCAGAAGAGGATAACATGTTCGGGGTGAGAGGAATCGCGTAGTCCAATAGGAACGCGCGGGCAGAGGAAGGAATACGGGAGAAGGCGCGCGCGAGGGAGAGAGCGTTAGTTCTGCTCCTACATGCGACAGCGGAATTCCCCGACCGGAGCCCGAGGAACTCGCCATTGCCGCTCCGCTGGCGAGGAAGGGAACAGGGCAGCGAAGGGACTGCGGAGATGGAATGTTGAAGGCGGGGATGGTTTTTCCACGGTCGGGGAAAGGTGCAGAGGGTAGTGGGAATTCAACGATAAGCCCCGCAGGTAGATATTGTTGGCCCGTCTGGGAGAGAGAGAGAGAGAGAGAGCTCTTTGATTTAGCGTAAGGAGGAATTTGTGCGAGAAACTGGGTAAATTTAGGTGGCGACTTTAAAGGCTTTTAAAGGGAAGTGGGACGTAATGCAAACGGTCAGAGGAGAATTCGGCGGGAATCCACTCGTTCATCATAGGGCCAGGTAACGCTCCCTCGCTCTCTCTCTCGTTTTCCGATCCGTATTTGTACGCCTTTCGTGCACTTTTCGACTGCCGACTTCCGAAGTTACGGCTTCCGGTGTTTTTCCAATACGCGAAGAGACCACAGGGAACGAAGAGGACATAGAGCGAGGCAAAGAGACAATACCCTTATTCCACGCGCCATTTATTGAAGTGGACGAATGTGGAGCATTTTCAAATGAACTGAAGTTTTAAACAGTAATTTTCTAGTCCTCTTATCATCTTCACCATATATTATATGAAGATTTTTGCAAGGCAGTAAACTTGTTGCTTAAAGGTATATTATGCATGGTAAAATTTCCTGCCATAAGTCATGCATGGAAGCTAGGAAAGTGAGACGCAATATAAAGGTGGACACAAACTTGCGCTGGTGGAGCAGTTAGTGAATTTGGGCACCGCATACGGGGAAATCAAATTCAGCGGTGAGGGGTAAGGAGAAATGATATAGAGATGAAATGAAAGGGATTAGGCAGGGGATCGGTTTGGTGCGGTGCACCGCGGTGGTTAGAATGTTGGCTTCCCACCCCGTGGGCTCGGATTCATATCCCGGCGGTGACAGAGAATTTTCAGAGATTGCCCGATCCCTGCTAGAATGTTGTACTGGTGGACATTTCAAGCGTAACATTCCGTCCGTCGGATGGGACGTTAAGCCGTGGTCCCCTTGGCGCCTTTCGACAAGAGTAGGCCAATCCCGGCACCGGGTTTCTCTCCACCCTTCCTTACCAACCCTTCCTTCATTGTGCAAATGGCCTCAGCTGTCAGTCATCTCCTACAAATACCATACCAGGGAGTAAGCATGAATATTAATAGAAGAGTATACTTCCATTCTTGAGGAGAGGAAGACCGAGATGATTCGCAAATTGGTCCATGTACTAATGCCCTTACCGGTATATCAAAAGTAAGCTGTCAATATATGTCGTCATTTATATACATTAATTTATTAAATTTAAGACACACGGTCCATATCAGCGGCAGGGCTTGTTACAGTGTTCTACAAGTATGCACACACTGCGGCAAATAGGAGAATGATATACAAATACAGTTGTATGTACTGTACACATGTAAGAGCAAATAAAATTATTACAACTTGAGAACACAACACTTCCGTCAACCCTTTACTGTTCTATGTGATGATCGAGGGAAAGAAGGGGATAAGCAAGAAGAATATCCAATGCCAATTGGAAAACACCCCAGGAAAACCACTTTCTTTCCCACCCCAAACATATTTCTGGCTCGGACGAGCTAAAAAACTAAAGGAATTTACAAATAGAGCGTTTGGGATACGTGAAGAATTATACGCGGTGTTTGTTTCTTTCATTCGCAACAAGAGAAGGGGACAGTTTCCCAATATATGGCTCTTCCACGAATTATTGTTTTTCTTACGGGAATGCCAGCACTTGAGAATCGCCTCGCGATTGAATACCATTCTCATGTAAATAGGGAAAGTGAATATGCGCTCCGAGCTATTTCGGGACGACCGCAGGTGAATAACTCAAGGAGAATACGCCGGAGGAATGACGCGGAAATATAACACAATAGCGACGATCCTACCTTGATACCCGTAATAAAATATGCTGACCAAATATAAACTGACCTTTTCCAGGGGTTACATCCACACTTGGGCGTGTGGGTTGAGTCAAAACGAAGGTATTTTTGACGTTTTGTTGTGGTCACTGAACGAATGGAATATCTCCTCAAGCCAACGGCATCTCTCGGGCTGGGAAAAGGTACCAAAGGCAATCTCAATAAGTGTTATTCGGCAAACCATGTGGTCATGTGAAAAATAAAGCATTCTGCAATTGAAAATAATATATGCATTAAATTAATGATTGCACAGTGAGTGATTATAAGTAATTAGTCATTAGTAATTAGCCTCATTTTAGATGCCGAAGCAGATTGCTTCAATAGGAAAATTAACTCTCTCGAATCTATGGATATATGCATTTTTCAGCGTAATTAATTAAATGAAAACAGGTAATAACACGCAGGTTCTAAATTTTATTAGCGGAGAACAAAACCTCTCTACCATATCATTGAGAGCATAGTTATCGATTAAACATAGGGGAAATGAATAATAGCTGTATCAAAATAAAACAATTTTCCATAATTAAAATAAATATACTAATGCAATCATAGGATAGTAATCCACATCCAGAAAACATTGTCACGCATTATATGCTAAGTAGGCTGGAGGAAAAAATAGATTCGACATTGGTAAATTATCGATTAACAAGGAGTTTTAGTTTAAAAAAACAATACGTATTCCATTAAAATTTAATGATTATCCATTATGCGTAATCTATTTTTAAAATATAAGACTTCAATTTTTTTTAAAGAAATTGACTATTATATTCGGGAGTAAGCTGCCTTGAGGTCCTACTATTAAATATTCTAAGAAACCGTTATTCATTACCTCATTTGCAAATGACGGAGCAACGATAGTGCAATATTTGGACACAGACATAACAAAAGGAACACGTTATTATTATAGTATTCTACCGATTAAGGTAGGTTTCCATGGAGTATTAAAGAAGTAATTTGGGAGACTCCCTTTCCTTCCAGCACTGCCTTCTTCAATTCACTGTAAGGCCTACTCCCTTTCAATCTATCTAAAAATTCTATTCTCTTCCTTCCCCTCCCTTTTTTACATAACATTCTATCCTCTAACACAGTTTTCAATATCTACTCCCCGCTAAGTACTCCCTCCCTCCCTCCTTCTCCATCCTCCGTAAAAATAATTATGCTGGAGCATATTCTCCTTAGAGAGAGATCAAAGAGAAATCTTTCCGCTAGTTTACCTGGCATATCATCGTGAACTACTTGTCGAGCAATAGCAAATTATTTGCATTCCCCCTTTCTCCTATTCAAACGTAACTAAAGCCTCACAAGAACACTATAAAAAAGTTCATGATGAGATAACCGAAATTAAATTCAGAAAAAAATATCGCAGAGACAATGCCAGTTAAGTACGCTCAGTTGCATTAGCAATGTTATTATAATGCAATTTCTTTCCCGGCATATCTAATTGCATTGAGTTATTCACAGGGAATACGCAGAATGAAAAGGGGCAAAAATCATTTAAGCGCACTGGATATACACAAATGAAACTAATTCCTGAAAAAAAATAGCAAGTGTTGGTAACTCATTACGAAAGAAACATCATTAATCCAGCAAGGAACAGGGTCATCATTCTAAAACATCAAGACCTAATTCACCGTAAGCTGAATTTTTTCACGGCATGAAATAAATCTTGAATGGACTTTGCATTAGCATTTGTGGCACTTCTCCATTTTCCGTACAAGTTAAGAGCAGGTTTTACATTTTTTTTATAATTTCACCTTTCCTGTTATGTCACCTATCTCATCAATTATTCTCTGTTATTTTTTTCTACGGTAGAGATTTATGACCTCCATGATCAACGTGAAGCAATCGTTTTCAAATAAAAGGACATTAGGGGTAAGAGTAAGGAGCAAGAAGGGTACAGATTTCAAATCTACGTTCCCAATCCGCCGCTAGAGTTTGGTAAATAACTGAATGCTGGTGGGCAAATTTCATTTCTAAATATGAATTTCCATATGACGACAAAGCTACGATTTTAATTGAATCTATGCTAGGGCAACGAATAGATTTTCTTTTCATATTCTAACCATGTCCTTCTTTGGAAAAGCCTTCCAAAACATTTATTTAGAAACTAGGTAAAGGTTGCATTGGGGATGCTTACAGTTAAATTGACTCACTACGTCGGCGGAAAAATTCTATCCTTTCAAATGCTCTCGCAACACTTGGCTACTGCGATAGATCACCTACGTTACGTAACAATATACACAGATGCAAATCAATACGAGGGTAGCAAAAAAAAAGAGTAAAAAACATGTACTTAAAAGTAATCTCTTAGAAAGCCTATTCCACGAGAACCTGAAATACAATACGAAAAGGTTAGAATACCTATCCATTCCCGTGCTACGTGAATCTATTGGCCTCAATTCCGCATTCCTCACAAAAATCGAACCGGGGACTTTTTCAGAGGAGGATTGAATTTTGGAGCAGTTCCACTCCTCCCACGTCGAATCTCGGCATTCGCATGCTTAGAATCATCGTTTATTCCTCCATTCCCGATAGCGCGTCCGATGTAATTTGCCTCCCGATCGATCCAAGTCACCCGATAGACCGCGATTAGCGCACTCTTCCCCCGATCCGCTTTTATCCTCCCCACGCCTCCACCTTTTCGTCGCTCTTCCTTAACCGACGAGTCCACGATATCTTTCAATCATCCCCTCTGCGTCCCCTTTCTAACCACCCCCTTCTACTCCCCCACACCCTTTAGTGCCCACTCAACTGCCTCGCTCCGCAAGAATTCAAATATCTCCGCTCTCGCCTCAAATGCCGCAGTAATGCTCCCCTCCCCCCACAAGGAGGCCCTTTGACCGCCCAAGCCCGACGACGAACCGACAGCCCACTATCGCTCTACCTCCCTTATCGCAGATGGATCGGCTACACTAACTGTGAACGAAAAGAGGAGGGAGACAAGATGACTGAGGGTGCGTGGAATACTTAATTCTCCTCGCGGTAGGTTGCCCGTGACGACATGGCTGGCGACGTTCCGAAAATCGAGATCGTTTCCGAAACGTCGGCAAGGATATCGGATTGACCCGGAAGAAAATCCGAATAGCCCTCTGCGAGAACGATTACGGATGTAATGCCTGGCTTTTCCCGGAGAACAATAGCAGTAAAGATTTCTCAGGTCACACACCAGGTAAGGTCCCCCCGTACCTCCTTCCCACGTTTCGATGTGCAACTCGCCTCTCATCCGCAGGGATTCGAGAATCCAATCATTCCAATTCAGACTTCCAATCATTGCATTCCGGAATTCCTGCGGACGATGGGCGTGTAGCATATCGAAACGTCGGTAAAAGATGTGGAGGACCTTACAAGGTGTAATACCCGAGAAATCTTTACTGAACGTATTCGACACGCCCTCAGTTACTTTGTTTCCGGGTGAACACCAGAACATAGGTCCTCAATTCTCCTCCGCCACAAAAGGTTACTTAAACTCTAAAGTATTTAATCGTCTCAATCCTATTGGCTCATATTTGGCTAACATAATCTGCACATAGACCTTGAAGAAGGAGAAACAGAGCATGATTCCATTAGGATCAAGGAGATATTTGCTTTGATAAACATCTCAGCGGGGTAGTGAGTAAAGGCATTTGAATAAACTTATTAAGGCGAGTATATTTGAAGAAGCGTCACAGGTTACGAGTACCTAGGTTTGCGATTTCAACAGACTTACAATATAGAGGACATGGGAAATTTAGTTTTAAATGTCACCACTTTTTGCCACATTCCACGCGGTATAATCACCGGCTTCACCGGCCACCAATATTCCATCCTTCGGAAACAGTTATGTAACAATGTAATAGTAAAACTATGTCGCTACATTCCATCGCGTCAGTATGCTATTCGAGGAAACAACTCATAATTACAATGAAATAGTATTACAGTGAAAATAATGATACATAGATATCATTTCAATACAGTTAACAAGTCTACATAAACCAAAGCGCAAGCGAAAACCTATTCCAGTTTACTTTACTCAATACCGTGATTCCATCTCCGATTTTCCAGTCTTCCTCCTTTTCGTATTCATTTTATTTAGATTTACTCCGTACATTATCATTTCTTTGATAAATCCGCCCTCTCTCCGAAGCTCTTAGAGTTACTTGCCGTCCATTCAGCCTATTATTGTATCCAAAGGGGATGTAAGGATAAAGAATGTGGTCAATAGGTTTATCTCTTCAACCTCATTAAGTTTCCTTTCATATCATTTTATCATTAAATGTAATCTTGAGGGGCATTTCAATCGAAGAGTCGACTCATTTCAAAAAAGTTTTTGTATACAAGAAGTAACCCATATGAAAATACTTGAAAGGCATAGGTGCTTTTTAATTCATTAATATTATGGTGCTTATCAGACATTTTTACAGCTATTCAACAATTAATACTACAGCACAAGTGAGAAAACTGTAAAAAATTCTCGTAAAATACAGTTAAAAACGCATTAAGAGACATCATAACCGACCACTATTTCAAGCAAGCAACCATCTGAAGATAAAGATTATTAGAGGAATTTAACCTGATCTCCCCCAATTGACTGCTTCGCCCATTCTCACACAGTCGTTGACATCTCCAACTCCATTTGGCAGATAAAATCTGAACATGGGACTTACTTAGTGATATTCTCCATTTACTCCGTCGATTACTTTTTTTCGAGGGTCTCAGGTCCCGGAGTGTGTTCATGAAGTTTATCTCTTCCGCGACATTGCGTAAAAATCTATTTTCTTCCCCAAATTGATCTATTCTCCTCCTCACAAACTACTGCTTGCTCCATTTATGCCGATTTACCCCATCGTTCTTCATAAAAGTCATTCTCCGATGATTCCATATCTCCTATCGTGACCCTTGCAATGTCCACGCTTCGAAATCTATCCCTAGTGACCCTTAGGAAAGGCGCACTACTCTCATGCATTTGATCGAAAAAACTCCGCGGTCATTAAGACTTAGTCATACGAGTGTCACGATTCGTGGGGTTACCTTTAAAAAAAAAATATTCTTTGCGTGTTCCATTCCCAACCAATGCGCCTTTCGCAATTTACAAAGAAGAGAAATTACTGACCAAAGTCCTTCAAAGGATTCTAATTTGGCTCAAGACGCCTCATGGTGACCTCTGAAATTCATTCCTTAAAAAAAATATATGCTTGATTTTAAGTGAACTCTCAGCCACGTTATTGCGCACGAATTTTTTTCCAATACATGGATAGAATCTTTTGCAACACTTTTTTTTCCATAAACCTGTGCATAACAAGATCCAGACATATCAAACAAACTAGAGGTGATTTGCTGCATTTATTATGTGCATAAGCCTAAGGGATTTTTCACTGGCACTTAATTATAAAACCACGGCGGCATTCAGTTGTGCAGCCATCTCGGACTGCTTCCTCTCTACTATAGTTTTTTACCACTACTGCTATACTACATTCAGCTACTCAATCAGAGGAAGATTCTACGACAAGATCAAAATTTTCACCCATAATCTTCAAAGAATGAAACAAAAATCGATTACCACATGCCTTCTCCAGAATTCAATGGTGCCGTCAAATTCCTGTGGGTAAATTCTCGTGCTGGTGATTATAAAATAGAAGATTAGCATATTTCTTTACGTAAATCGATTACCACATGCCTACTCCGGAACTCAATTAAGCTATTGAATTCCTGCAAGTAAATTCATGAGCTATTGATTAAAACCTAGAAGAAACGCACATTTTCTTACGTAATCATTTCCATCCAATTCTAAACCAGCATCACTCACCATTTCCTCCAATAGCTGAGGACAATAAACGCTTTATTATATCAAGATTAATCCCTTGACGTACACTGCAAATACATTCATCCAATCCCCTAAGGACCCAGGCATCAACCATCATCATCTCTTCACATCGTTGAGGGCAAGAATCGCATTATTACATCAATATTTATCGCATTACGTACACGCTGCAAATCAAGCTACCTAATCCCCGAAAGGCCCAATACTTAAATTCGATATATACACGTCGGGGGGGGGGGGGGGCGGAGGAGATCGCATTGCGGCACATGGCTAAATCGCGTGGCTGCGGTGGGTGAAGGGAGTGAGGGAAGATGACGAGATGGGAGGAAGTCGGGATGAAAGGGGCGAACACATCGGAGGCAGATCAAAAGGCGCGCATCCCTCCCCAGCTGCGCGACATCACCATGGCAACACACAATTGGCTTCCGGCCTTTTCACCAGCTCCCATGGGAAATAGGTAAATGTCCTAAGAAGCGCTCGGTCTTCTTTTTCCTACTCCTCTTCCTCTATTTCTTTACTCCACACCCCGACGTAGACGATTTAGAACGGCAGTAAAACGCATTTAAACACGAAAGTTGACCTTAAAAAATAAAAAAAGCCTGTAAACCTCCATAGAAATAAGGCAAAGCATTTTTTTTTAACCTGAGACTTCTCCTCTCCCTACGGTGGCTAGAGACTTCCTTTTAATTTAATTATTTTATTCCACTGAATTCATGCAGGTAAATTCACGAGTTAATGAAAATAAAACTACGGGGGAGTCTTTTACGTAATCCTTACTATCTCCTTCAAGTCCTCTTTTTCTCCACAGAATGAAGCAGGCGATTCAGGGCGGCAGAACCACGCATTTAACATTAAAGTTGACCCTCCCCAAAAAAAAACTACCCATAACCGCCGTACCCAAAATTAAAGCAACGCACAAAAAACCTTGAGCCTCCTTTCCGCGCGGTGGCTAGACTCATTCGTTTTATTCTTCGGTGCGCCATCGTTTACCCAGTGGGATATCGCATGCGGTCTTGCGCCACTCCTTGACGGTATAAGGAAACCAAAAAAATCGAGGGAAACTTCCAAGAAGCAAGAGCGTTAAGAAGGGGAGAGGGGCGAAAATGGATCAAGCGTTTCGAGACACCATCAAAAGCGCTCTAGAAGACTCATACGAGCGGAAGTTCAAAGGAGTGGGGATCGTATGAAGGGAAGGATTTTTATTTGTAAGACGTTACATAAAGAATCCTTAATGGCGGGAGAAACACGAAATCTTGGATGCAAAGCGAGCCACTGCACTTGATACTTAATCATTAACTAACAGCAATCTGTAATTGGAACCATAATTAGACAGGGTGGTCTTCGACCAAGTACAAAGGAGGTATTAGATAAATTTTTAAATAGGGGTTTGCAATTTAATTTCAGCCAAGTTTTTTTGTAACGAAAAAACCAATGAGGGTCTCTGGAGATGAGAGAATGGGTGGAAAATCAGTTTGGTGGTAGTTAAAGGAACTTCCCGCGTTTCCTGCCTATGCACTCGGTGGGCGTCAGGGTTAAAACCCTAGAAATGATTTTGTGGACTTCAGAAGGACCTTAGAATTGGAATATACAAGGGACATCTGTTAATAAGGGTAAGTCATCTTCGAAGAAAGATCTCGACCCCATAAAATCGGGTAGTCACTTTATTTGACGAAGCGCAAAGGAGGTATTAGATACATTTTTAAATTGGACTCTCCAATTTACTTCCAGCCACTATTTTTTTAACGAAAAAATAATTAAATCCTTTGGAAAAGAAAGAATACGAGGAAAATTAGTGGTTAGTAGCTGAAGGAACTTCCTGAGCTTCCTTCATATGTCTACTACAGGTAATTGATTTTATGGACGGAAGAAAGACCTTACATTAGGAATATGCCAAAGATTGCTGATAACAAGGACAGATAATTACTTTTTGCCCCTACGAAGAAAGATATTAGCGTCATATAAGCAAGTTGTCACACGTGTACATTTAACTAATTCTTTCAATTCCAACTTTGCTGACGATTAAAGGCTCTCAAGACAGCCAAAAATCAATGCAATTCCATAATTCCAAAATTGCTCAAACGTACACTACCTATTGCTACACGTTTAAGTAAGTAGTGATAAAAATTCGTTTTTTTATAACTTACAGCTCTTACGAAAAACTTTAATTTTTAAATTAGCATCCGACTACATTTTAAAGCACATTTTATGCTGCATTTTCCGAGAAAAATGAATGCTTTTTATTTCATCCATGCCATATTACGATATGAGTCGGCTATCGTCAGCAATGGCCTGAAGTTATGATGGTTAAACAAACGCCAAAGTCATTATTTAAGGAAAGGAGACGAACTTCAGACGTATCACCCAGCATGCTTGATCTCTGAACGATTTCGTTGCTTCACAGCGTCACATCCACAAGAATAATGGAAATTATCTCCCTAAGACCAAAAATCAACGGCTGAGTTGATGAGACTTAATGATTACAGAATTCATAAGTTTTCGAAATACCAAAATAATAGCTTTTCTTTTATTGTGGCTTTTTAAATTCAACACCAACGCTCACAAGAACTATAAAAAATTAGTAAAGCATCCTCCTTGACATAGCTTCGTGAATTTCCAGGACTATTAAATAGGACCAATCCACATTTCTTTTTTCAAATTACCGATATTTTCGTGGTCCATCGACTGTATCCGACCGATATTGATTCCAAAAAATTATTCAATACAATTAATGGGGGAAAGAAGTTGTTTCAATAATAGCAGTAAACAGGAGTTTGTGGTGACTGGTAGGTATCATCGCAGCTTTGCTTAAATCCATTAACCAGTCATAAAACGAAGGCTATTAACATAGCCAGATTCCCCAAAATGTGCGCCTCTCTCTCATACGTAGCGTGTAACCTTTACTATCAGATTTACAGATAATTATTGGCCATTTTTTTCGGATTATCAACCTTCAATTAGGGCTAATTCATCATTTGTTAACATTGTACACCTGATTCAACCCGAATGTAATATCCAAGCATGAATAAAAGAAATTAATACAAGCAGTGTTAACAGTTAGTAGCATTCGCCCCTCATTCACGAGAGAAAACATCTTCATCACTCGAAATGATGGACGACAGGCAGCGGGAATCGGGATATAATGAATTGATTAGCGTGGTACGGCCAGCAACCGCTATGTTCAGGAGGAGGGGAGAGCACCATGTCACCTCGACCCGCTCTGGCCCGGCGGCGGAGTCTTCCGCCTCGCGTAACACGTTAGGACCAAGACCGGGACATTCATAAAGCAGGATGCGGTGATGAATGCATCCACAGCCCCTAAATATCGGGCCGGGACAACATCAGGGAGCAAGGCTTCCCATCCGGTGCATCCAAGCCGTAATGAAATGCGACCGTTTGGCGGACCGGGAGAAAATGGATCGCGGCGAATAGGAAGGGGAGGGCGGGCGGGCGGGCGAGCTCGACACTTGGGATATCAAAATTAACGCCTGACGCTGTTCGTGGATTACCCGTCCTGTTCAAGTGTTTTATGCGTTCATCGTTAAGTCGACAGGGGTCACTTACAATAATGGCAGTAAACCGGAGTTTTTTCCTGACCGGTAGGTATCCCCGCAGATTAGCTTAAATCAATTAACCAGTCATAAAACGGATGCTATTGAAATTGCCAAATCTCTCGAAATGTGCGTTTCTATCTTCTCATGTAGAAAGTGTAGATATAATTCTAGGTCATTTTGTCACAAAATTATCAACCTTCAATTTGTGCTAATTTATCACTTGCTAACCTTGTACACCTGTACGACAAGAACGTCACTTTGGTTCATCACTATTAATTATTAAGTTGTGACCTTACTTTATGCACTCTATTTTAATTTCTGCCATGTTTTCACTATGTTGGAGAGCTTAGCGAGCTCTGTGCGACCACGCGCGTCTTCTGCTGCTCCCCAACGCAAATGTGCGGCCGAACATGCTTCGCTCGGTCACGCCGCGCCGCTGCTATCTTGGAGTGCGTGTCTCAACCGAGTCACTGTCGACTAACCGCCCACCCAGTCGACTGAGCAGCCAACCAGCTCCGGTTGACAAAGTCCACATACCAGTCTCATCTACAGTGACAGGGGCTGCTGGACATCAACTCCCAATTAACGGCAGCCAGTCCACATATAATCGTTACCATTATTTAAATTATTCATTGAGAATAAATAGCAAAATTAAACCAGGAAATCTGCTATTCCTGCGAGCTACACTCGGGTAAATAAAGTATAATAATCGAAATTAAAAACGTTTAATTACAATATTTATCAATAATTGACCTTGAACCTTTAAACCGTAAGCACTTGCTCGTACTTTATGTTAGTATTATCACTCAATACTTTTAAATATATAGTGCACAAATATTATCCCAACCACTCTTTGTTCGTACACTCTTACGTAATCTATAAAAATAATAATAAACTAATAGCTTGCTTGAATTTTTTTTGGGGTCCCAATGCGGTCCACTGCCTACCACTGATTCATTATCGACTGATTAGTTCCAATGAAAAATTAACGTCTCATTATGATTTCCCTGATTACCTTTGAAAAATTTTAGATGACTCAATTGTAACGAGGTTTGAAGAAACAGACAATACAGTGGGAACGAAACCCTTAGGACGGGCTCGCGGGATACACTCCTGAGGCAGGGACTATAAGCGATCAGCTTTTTTCCTCTGCCACCAGAAGGGGAAGGACGGGAAGGAACAAGGAAAGGAGGCGCCGCCGCGATGAGAGCCCGACGACGCCTCCAGGGGAAGGACGGGGAAGGAAGGGAGGGGACGAGGAATCCTGCACCGTCACAAGGCGGGCAGGTCCTACCATCAGCAAAACTAAGCTTACGCAATTAATATTCTACCAATTTTAGTAGATTTTCCTATGAGGAAGAAAAATCTATCGATCAAATCGGTAGATAAACAGACAATACAGTCCACCTCACGATATAAGTCATAAGATGATAAATAAAATCATACTTTTACCACCATTAATTTCATAACATTTATCCCCATACAACCCAAAACAGTACATTTTGACATTATTACCCTTGGAAGGGGCAACCTACCCCAGCGGGTCTCGAACCCGCAACCTCCTGTTTGGCAGCCAAGGACTTTAACCTGTCGTCACTGAGGACAGTTCCAGCGTCTTTCATAATAACCTGAGAGATTATCATCACAGGCAATTCGCCCTCGCAGATAATGACGAAAAACCTAGATGGGTTATATTTGGGCGCGTGAGTTTTTATTTGAACGTACATACTCCTTTTCTCAACTATTCAGTGTTTCCAGTTTTTTTTAAACAAGGACCTCTGAATTTTGGACTTGTGTGTTGATAAAGAGGACGACTGATAAGCACAAATTCCATAAGACACCGCATTATAAGTATAAATTATTTCAGCCCTGTTGATGACCGCCGAGACGGAGCTTGAAACGTGGGCCGTTATGAAAGAATTAACCCAGTCGGAATACAGAGAACAGTTTACCCACATAATTCGCCGGGAAAGCATCAAATCATATTTCGCATTATCAGTTAGGAAAGCAGTACCATTGAACTGTCACCAAATGTACTGTTTTAGGTTGTATGGGGATAAACGTTATGAAATTAATGGTGGTAAAAGTATAATTTTATTATTAACTTATATCGTGAGGTGTACTGCATTACCTGTTTCTTCAATCCTTATCACAATTGCGGCATCTAAAATATTCCAAAGCTATTCAGGGAAACCATAGTGAGACGTTATTTATTCAATGTAATTGATTCTGACTCTATTCAATGGAATCAGTACTGAATTCAAGCATATTAGGAAAATAGATTTTGTGGTGATAAAAAACTTTGAGGCTAAAACAGCGTTTTTCAAGATCTCATTACCATGACGACTACCAGAGAAAGTCAACGGCGAATGCAATATTTGCTTCCTTGGAATTGTATCCTGAGGCAATCACATGGTATTACCTCACCCTCACCGAGCACTCTTCCGGGGATATCCCTCTATATGTCGAGCAGCACATCAAAAAAAGTTTATCAACAAGTTAGAGAGAAGAATAGCACCCTGGCAGACTTATTTCCTCGGGAACTTTCGATTTCTTCCCTCTCTCACTTCCCAACAACATCGAGACGAGCATTATGATTCCTTCCGCTTCCACTTCCAACCAATATAGGAGAGAGAAGACTTTCGTAACACCATCTGCGAAACCCTATTCCATCAGACCAAAACCCAAAACCATCCATCCATCTCCGGCAAGGTTTTACGGCATCAACGCACGTCCTTCGCCATTTTGTCCGTCACTAAGTGCACCCGTGAAACCCAACACACGTCCGTGAGCTACTTCGCGCGGGACGGAGGAGGAGAGGGCCGAGAATGAAATGAAAAAAAAGAAGAAGGACGAGAGGCTAACATTCTGAGCAGGTGGTGAAAGGAATCTCGTGACGCCTTCGCAGGGAGGAGATGGAGGATGCTCCTCAAAAGGGCGCCGTCGGTAACAGAATAACGGCGAAATGGCGACGGAGCTAACTACGCGATGGATGCTGACTCTTAAAAGGAGAGCCGCGCCCATTGCCCCGGGCCACGACGCACAGCGGTCCGGATCCGAGGACAAATATCAGATTTTGGTCGGATTACTTCGAATGTTGAGCCAAATATGTTTTATGGTTTGCTATTTTCATTTCTGCAGTTACTTTTACGAAAAAAAAACTATTATTTAAGAAGATACTGAATAACTACAATGTAGTAATTGGCTAATCATAACGCTTCGAATGCAAATACAACCGTTCGTTATGATTAAATATGAAAATAAACATGAATTCTTCACATAGTGTGAGTTAATGACCTTTAAAATTACTAAATAACAAAAAAAGCTTAAAGTTAAGTTAGGCTTAAAAGCGAACAAAAGACATTTTTTCGATTTCCTTGAAACTCGCTTTGACTAAATAAGTCGTGTGTTAATATGTCTGGGGTATCACACTACATGCTTACTTTTTTATAAAAACATTTATTAGCTTAGATATACAGGGTGTTTCAGGAAGAATCCGTAATACTTCAGGAGGTGGTAGGGGAGACACTTTTAAGCATTTTTGTCCATAAACATTGGCTTGCAACTACTTAGTTATTGAGCTATCGCTGCGCGAAAATGTTTTTGAAACCCTTTAAAGTTACCATACGAACGGTTTTTCTTGTGAATCCAGCCTTTTCAACATTTTATTCATACTCTGGATTATATGGACGTTAAATAATTAAGGTTGGCCTAAAATGTGCGATTATTATTGTCTGAAACAATTAATTTTTAAAATAGTTGATATTGATTAAGGTTGCTTCGAATAGGTGATGGTAGGGTTCACAACCCAAGCGAAACAAAAAAACAAATTTTGTCAACATGATCCGGCGATGTCACAACATAATTACCCATCTTACTTTAAAATAGCTACGTACTAAAACCCTTGAGATAAGCCTCTCATGCAAGTAACTCTTCCACCTTTATACACCGCTGATGCGTCGGCAGACTGATGATGAATGCTTCTCCAAAATTCGTTTTCTCCAAGGACATTCTATCGCCATGAAATCTAAACGCCGAGACGCGGCTTGCTACGATCATTATTGCAAGATAAACGGGTTAGGGTAGCCTGAATGTAAAAAAATAGGTAGCAGAGCTTCATAAAAATGAACAAACCTAATATTGCAAAATCAGTAGAAAATAAAAATGCTGAATAAGAAAATTTGAAATTTAGATTCACTATAAAAAACCTTAACATATTGCAAATTTTTGTCTTCAAAACGCCAGAGATAGATAGAACAGATCTTATTATGACTTTGGCAATGGCATAGAAGGTCGAAAAAATTGGTCGGTGGTGGAGTTATTTATTAGATTGTGGAAAATACCATTATTTATTTTTATTTTATCAGGTACATACATTGCTGTAGTTGGGCCGGTGCGGCGTACCCCCTAACATCCAAACTCGTTATAATCGTACCGGTTAAACTACCTTTTTACATAAGTAAAAATAGCCCTACTGTAACTTGTCCAATGGATTTCAGAAAGAAAAATGGGAAATTATTATTTACTTGCTCAGAATTATCTCGTGGCACAACTTGGAACTAATGTAAGAGTAGGAGTTTGGCATTTCAATGCCGCGGCCGGATGTATAATACATGTTCAGCTGTTGGCAATTTTTGGTGAGTAGCACCTAAATTTTTTCCCAACTAAAGCACTGGGTACATATCGCATTTCCACCCCGTCGAACGCGAAACGATTTCATACGCCAGAGATAATTTTTTTCTGTCGTTTATTGAAATTTTAAAATCAGATCTAGTCAAAGCAGATAAGTACCGAACGACCTCAATATCTTTTCTCATAGTAACGAATCGGATTGTTATCGAAAATATTCATAGAGCAGCTTGATTATATCAAAGACCCTGCTAAACTAAATGCATTAAGAGCAGGATATGAGACCCTTTAGCACGCACTGATGTCTCATCAGATTCGTCCGGGCGATATGTCGAGTGAATATACGCCCTAATTGCATTCGGAGCATCGGCGTCAACCAGATTGCTTTGGACGAGAGGCTCAAGAGATGGTTAAACGAACTATATTCGCGCGTATAGAAGAAGACTAAGGAAGCATCAACAAGGACGGTACGGGATTACCGCGGGGCCTAATGCAAAAGGTCGTTTTCATGGGTCATACGCCTTATACACGTCCCTACCTCTGTAGCGACGCGGCACCTTTTACGCGGCCTGTATTTCCCCGGTGACCTATTTATCACTTTATCGAGGTGCCGAGGTACCAGCTCGTTATGATCTGAATTTTAATGCAAGCTCCCTCCGAGGCTCCTAAGTTATTTCTTCATTTAGTTCTCAAAAGCAATACAATTCCATTTGCGTAACGACTTTAAGGAACAGAATAGCAGAGATTGCACACGTTTTTACCCCTTGTATCGCCTTCAATATTCATCGATCTTAATGTTTTCATTTTGGAAACCTTTTGCGAGGACATCATTCTCCGACAGTTCCATTAAGTCTTAAAATGTGACGAAAAGGAGCTTTGAGGAACTACCATTAAAATCTTCCCTCAATAATAGGGGGCCTAATATTTTATTTTTCACACTGAAAAAATTGGAGTATTCTTGGTTAATTTTTTTCTACTGCTTTTATAGCAATCACCTTAATCTCGATAAAATATAACATCTCCTTTGAAGAATACCCGCGCAAAAATTACTTCGAAACTTCATATAATTTAATGCATGCATAGCTCTTGCGTATATATAAGCTTATCTTGTAATCTTTGAGAGAGCGAACAGCTTCACAAACAAATTTGAATATAACCTTACACAACGGCTTGTTAACAGATGAAACTGGGCATCAAAATACAGCTGCAGGGTGATATATAATTGAATATTTAAGGGACACATATTTTAATTAATGCATTTTAAATAAAAGTAATAAATTCAGAAAGCAATTAGGAAGCTAACATCAAAACTTAAAAAGTTTTACGGTTCATATTAACAAAAATCTTAAAGTTACTCCCACACTTCCAAACCAAATGTTGATTTGGAAGAAGCTATACACCAAAACGAGGAATACTGGTAAGACTAATACAAGGCAAGCGACAAAGAGATCAGGACTCCTAGGTGGGTGCTCTGATGGATTCAACACACCGGGGCCAGGAACTAAGTCAGAGACTTATACGCCCGCGCTCCCGGGGAGGGCTTTGGATGGGAAGGAACAAGAAAAGAGGCGCCGCCGCGATAGGAGCCCGTCGACGCCTCTGTGGTAGGGATAGGGTTGGAAGGGAAGGGACGGGTTACACACCTTACCGCTATAGAAGCAGAAAGGGCCCACTAACTCGCGAAACCCGGCATCAGCCAACAATTTTGGAGGATTTTCCTATTAAAGAGACAAAAGAGATTAAAGAGATTTGCCGGCCTCGGTGGCGGCGGGGTAACGTCCTCGCCTGCCAAACAAGAGGTCGCGGGTTCGAGTCCCGCCTGGGTAGGTTTCCCCGGTCCAGGGCATGGTCGTTTGTGTACGTTTACTTGTTACAATTGTTGAACCCCGGTGTAAAATGGCCAACAAGAGCTGCATCCGGTGGTTTGAGAATAAAATAAAAAATAAATAAAATAAATAAAACCCATCGATCACATCGTTAGATAAGGAAAGCGACGGTAGAAAGCATTCCCTGCCCTTAAATAAATAGGAAAATATGATCAGAAATATGGTTCGCGTCACTTTTAGGCAGGTGCGCACGAGTGGGGAAATGTAGAACGCGAAACACACAAAGTGGCAAACATATGAAACGAAGACAATAAAACATGACTAACAAAGGCACATCATCAGAGAAACAATCCCGTAACGATTAATGCTGTTATCATAACTTCCCTGAGAAAAAAGGAAGAGGAATTGGCCACACAAGTTCGCAACCACGCGTATGTGAACCTCCAACCTTTTGCGCATGCATCAACATGTGAGAGCATAAATATTCAGAAAGATGGCTCCAATTTTCGGCCCATCTTTTCCTCACGCGGCCCCGGCGAAAGAGAAGACGAACTGTGGCGGGCGGCAAAAGCGCCCGGCGAAAGAAAGCAGGACTGCGAAAGTGAGCAACGGAGGAATATTTTATGAGAAAGTTCTCGCGCGAGAGGAGAGAGAAAATTCTTCCCTGCTTGAAGCTTCCGAGGAAAAGCACACCAATCGCCTATTTACTCCATAATGCATGGGTTGAGGAAAAGAGGTGGCAATAGTCGCCCATCAATATATAATGTCCGCGCGCGGAGAAGAAGGGGAAGAAAAAAAAATAAGGAGTTTGGAATGGTAGGTAGGGAGGAGTGAAGGTGTGGGTTGGACGATGCGGGCGAGAAAAAAGAGATGAAGATTGAGCAAAGGAATTTTTCCGGCGGAGGGTTCGGAGGGGAGGAAGGTAAAAAGGGAAAAGATGGGGTGCAAAAGGGAAACGATATAGGGTTTTTCGGTGGGTGGGGCTTGTCCGAGCGTTGAAAAGGGCCAGGGAAGAGTAAGGGGTTTCCGAGGGACGAATGGAAAAAGCGTGGCCGGAGAATTATGCGACGGGTCAGCAATGCGGAGGAGACAAATGAAGGAGAAAGAGAGACAACAGGGATGGGTGTACAAGAAAGTGCGTGGTAGGGAAAACACGAGGAGGATGTTGCGTCCGAGAGGATGGTCGGACGGCCGAAATTGTACTGTTTAAAGGCGAGGCGGCAATAATTTACCCACAAACACAACCCTCTTCACGAGATCGAATCCTGGGGAACTAATTTCGGGCGAGGAGGATAAAAGCTCTTATGTCCCAGCACGCTAGAGAAGCTGGGCAGTGGAAAAAAAAGTCCTCTTATAGCAGGGGCTCAGGACCCGCGGGCCGAAAAAAGTATTAATGCATTCCGAACGATGATTACACATTTATCATTGAAATACTTATTTTTTATTTTATTGAGAATGTCCACATAGAGCAGCATAGCCAATTTACAGTGGACAAATAACAAGCAAATATACATAATAAATATATTAATAACGAAAAATACATGAAAAGTAGCGAGAATCAAGTACATCAAATATAACGAGAACAAAGTACAGAAAAATAAGTATTTGAAAATAATCCGAACAATCGGTTATTAAATGTAAACAAAGGGATAAGATAATAATTGGTGATATTATAATTTTTTATATTCAACTGTGACCATGTTTGAAAAAGAAATATACCCATATTTTTTCCGTTCGTCGGCCTTTCGCCTACTTCTCTTGATAATCGTGGCTACAAATAGACGATCTCAATCTTTTCGTGGATAATTTTACGCGAAGACGTCACGCGCTCCTGCCAGGTAAGCCGCCGCTTATCAGTCATTCTATCTTTCCTCGCATCGTCCTCAGACGGTTATTTGTCGTTTATTGAGAGATTATTTAACTCTACGAGTGGTTCTCTCTGAATGAATCAATGAACCGGAACTCTGACGATGTAACTTCATGAAGAGTTATCTTTATATTTAGCTTATAGAGAATGGTTGAATTAGAGACATAGTTTTTTAAGCGTAACTTATCTTCCTAGTATTTCAAGCGTCTCCCAATATCTTTTAACGGATTGCGATTTGGGAGCCCAAGTGAAGGGCTCCATTACACAAATGAAGAGAATAAACCTTAATGTTCAGTCGCAGTGAAGATTTCTCGGGTTTCACACCGAGTAAGGTCCTCCATATCTCCTTCCGACGTTTCGATCGAGCAGCTACTCTCATCAACGGCAATAGGGTAGTTTACTATTTTTTATTGCCCAAATGGAAAGATAATTACTCCCGGAGTACGTATTTCACGCTTTTACATTTTTTAATGACGATATCTATTTTTCGCGATTAAATGACAAGTGAAAATTTTCAAGCGCGCGAAAACGCGACGGTTTAGTATGAATGCTGGGAAAACCCCGAATGACGTCATTCTGGTTCCAGCTACCGCCGTGAGAGACCGCCTTGGTACGAGGCTATGAGCGCCGCTATGATACAGGCTGCCTGCTAGCAGGTAGTAGAGTACCCTGCTAGCAGGCAGCGCTTGGCTTAAATAAAGATTATTAATACCCTATCAAAACCTTTGGCAAACTTTCCGACCATAGGCAGTTTAATAGGTGGTTATTAAGAGATGTGTTCCTGAGCTCTGTGCCTCATGTATGCATTGGTAATCTTAGACGATGCAAAACTCCTATCTACTCGTATAGAAACTAGGTACCTGTGACGTCAAGTGGAGTGGCATGGCATGGGCGCTAATCTGGCGTTTTTCAAACAAGGTTAAAATTGACCATTAACATTTGTCTTAACTGGGAATTCTAAAACCAAATAATTTGTATATTATGAATACACTAATGTTGGGTAACCAATCGCAAATTATGCCTTTCGTTTTCTTAGATGAAGGAAACTACCCTATTATTTTTATACCTCGTGACACGGACGGAATGGCATTTGATTCCTGAATTCCTGAGGAAGATGAGCGATGGATGATGCCACTCATGACAAGAGAAGTAGACGAATGGCGAGTTGTAGAAATTTTTACTGCCATGGTTCGCCGAGATAAAAAATGGAAATTACATCACTTGTGTTCAGTGAATAAAGAATTTATTCACGATGCAAGGAAATACAGTTATTTTCGTCCCTTTTTGGCCTGATCTAACCTAGTCTTATCTAGCGATCCGAAGGCAAGAAAGAATCACCGAGTCCTAAAAATAAATTTTGTTCTCTAAGTCCGAAACCTCCTTATCATATGCATTTTTAAAAGTAATTTCTGTCGAACTAATCTGAACATTATTTTTTTTTTTGAAACGATGCATCAACGAGCATTTGTGTCAAGCCGCCCACATGTGCAGTGCACAGCACTGCAGTGAAGATCACAAGCATCCAGCGAGTCCGCTGGGTGCAAAAAATATCGCCATACCTCGCAGAGCACATTAGCTTACTCAAACGGGTGTTCATGTCTTACAACGGGCTGTATGCCGCTCAGCAGCCGACGTGAATGACGGCGCCCTGCGCTTGGCAAGATACCATAACGTGTACCCTAAGGGTCAATACAATCTGTGGACGACCTGCCACTGACGGAATCAGACTACACTCCTCGGAGCGGAAACTGAATAGCTCAGATTTCAAAATTTCGGCCCCGAATGCGATAGAGTTCACTCAACGCAGAGCCGGATGCGTTATTTAATATTTCATTCTTACTAATACTTTCTAAATTCTTAACCTCATACCCGTAGATTGAAACAAAATTAAACTTATCTTTACAAAAAATAAATACTTACAACATTATATCCGAAGAAAAGTTGCAAACATGTGATGTTATGCAAAAAAAAAGACATTTCATCAAATTTATTGTAAAATCTTACGGCAAGGGCAATTTAAAAGTAAAACCTACACTAAAGAATATATACATTTATAAGATATCATATCAGTCCCTCATAGAAAAGCGTCCTAATTTCGAGAAGACATCATATTAAAGGAATTTACAGAGATTTCGAACAGTGCCATACAAATTAAGTTTAAAAATCGAAGCGTTGAAACGCATTATAAGTTAGCCAATATGATTAGAACTAAATTCTAAGGAAATTGAGTATTAATAAAAGCATTTTACAATGTGATATAATACTTCAACAAAAAACGTCGAAAATTTCAATAAGCAAATAACTGATTATAATTCCGTAAAGGCATTGTAATTAAGAACTATCACTTAATTTACATAATATACCATTGAAACATGCATCACTAAAGTATTCAACCCTTAATGTGACTATATATGACAAAAACAAATACATTTCGTAAGATTGCACATGTGAGCACTCTTACGAAAGACTCGACTAGTAGGAGATGATAATTTCTAAATGGAGTCTTTTCAGGCGTTATTATACAGGGTGGAACTTTTAATGCATCGATAAAATTGGTAATAAGAACCTGGTCCAAATCCTCATCGACTTGATATATCCGACGAAGGTTCCGGCAATTTGGCGCCATTTTAACTCGGTGGCTCTTGCATGGTTGCCTGGATACATGAATATTAATAAGGGGAGAAGGATCGGAGAAGAAGCGAAGGACGAGAAAGTGGGAGGGAAAGTGGAGCCGTGTGTGGGATAAGTGACGCTAATGGAGCGGTAAGTTCGCGCCAATCCGTTGTTTATAAGTCGCAGAAACGTGAACAACAGCAATGAAGGGAGTTAAGCTGGACAACAGAATTTCGTTGATAGTTGCCGAGTATTTGTAGGGAGAGTTCTTCTGGCAAGAGATTTTGAGGTAACATTTGCTGGTTGATAAATGTTAGATAGAAAGAATACAGTCAATGCTTAAGGATTAACTGTGTTATAACGATTTTAAATGTCCTTAAATCATGTACGACTGAAACTCCAGTTCCCATTACCTACGAGGACACCACGAAAAATAATATATATTTTTCATAAAAATGCAACAATTATTTGACTCTATAACACTAGCAACAAGTATTTCCCTATGTTTTTAAACCACGTATAAAATTTTCGTTTACTTGAAGAATTTACAGCGTGATAACGATTTTATTAACCTTCGTAAATGGTACAAATAACATATACATTTGGTTTCCTAAACTCCACTGAATTGCAGCCCCTCGAAAAATTGCAGTCGAAACAATGTTGAACTCACTCTGTTATGATTCATATCCCACCTATTTTTTTGCTCTGCTAGCAGCCTTCAACATGTTTTCACCCATCTAGGCATTAAAGTAAATCTACCTTGAAATTGAAAAAAAGGCGCCAAAACCTGCCACTGACAGTAAATTTAGTGAGATTTTGCACAAATATTTTATAACCAACAATAACAGATAACTTCAGGCGTAGAGGGTGTGAAACCTTTCCATACTAATTGAAAGTGGGAAATTGACCTCTACGGCCTCAAATATGCAATGTGGAATGAAAACTCAATTGGCCGCATAATAGCATATGGCCAATTGCGTTATAATTCCATATTGCACCATTTCATGTTAGAATTAAAATTAGAATCTACCTAATAACTGATCATTCTTCTAATTCAAAAAGTAATTTTTCCATTAGGCAAGTATGTTCCATTATATGCCCAAGAAAGAAGTTCTCCATGAAAAAATATATCGGGAGATCCGGGTACGAATCCCGGCTGAGCCAAATATTTTTTCAGAACATTTACTGTTGATGATTTTGTTTTTACAAAGGTTCTCCATTCAACAAAAAGAGGGCAGTAAAAAATGAGTGGGCTAAGCTGTAATTTTTAGTAACCTAGAACGTGTACGAGCAATATTTGCTCATATTAAAGTTTGGTAAAATTGAGGATTAATCATGAGAACTACGTTTACTCAAGAGTAGCCACTCGAAAACT
Organism: Ischnura elegans; assembly: GCF_921293095.1. Lineage (NCBI taxonomy): Eukaryota > Metazoa > Arthropoda > Insecta > Odonata > Coenagrionidae > Ischnura > Ischnura elegans. The sequence goes on from NC_060249.1 coordinate 94,756,444, forward strand.
GCAATACAGTTGATAGCGTTTATTTTGCTGACCTAGCAACTGCACCACGGACACTAGCTAACATGACTGCGCACCAATAAAGGATTGAGTATAACTATTGGTTCATGCTTGAAAAACAAATAAACCGAAGCTGTAAAAGGGACAAAGCGAGAATTTAATGAAGAATTTAAGTTTTTCCGTCATCACTGCTGTGATGGGGTGCGCATTTATTTTTTAAAACTAGATTATAAGGCATCATAAATAAAGTAATTAAATATCATAAAAATATTTGCTCATAGTCGTTACAAAATAATTATGTTTTGGCCACGATTACAGTGGCTACGCTGACCTATTTTGACTATTGGGGGAAATGGGCGAGTTTCACATTTTAAACCCTCGCTAGTGTTGGAAAATAATGATGCTCAATCCTCTTAATTTGAACAAAAATTTTAACCTAGTCCGTCATACTCATTATAGAAATCAACTTTTACACCGAGCACTAAAACATGATTTTAATTGTTCTACCGCGCTGTCTGATTACTACATGTACTTTATGGCTACATTTCCAAAATAGACTTTTTACTTCATTGATTAACTTTGATCTAAATTTGAACTCTTTCCTAAAATCCATGCTGTTTGAAATCATGTACCGAGATTCTATGAGAACTAAACGTTTATAGGGAGTAATTAAGTTTTTCTGTCAATTAATAATTTGTGCATCATTAGATACAGTAACAACTTCTGCAATAAGCTAAATGCGTCCAAGCGACAATATGCATCCATCGACCATCGACGCAGAAATAAACAGCATAAAAAGTAATTGCTTTTAATTAACGCCCTGTTTACTCGTAAATACCTTACGCATCACAATGGGCTCGAGCTCAATTTATGACTGATAGTCGGGAAATCAGCGGGAAAAAACCTGCTATCTAATGACAAATATGCATGAAATAAAAATCTTAATCATAATGCCGATAATCTCCCCTACAAACATTTCAATTTCTAAGTAATGGCCTTCCGGGTCACACTTAATTTAGCAAAAATCAACATTTAAAAATGGTACCGATGCAGAAATTTGCAAGAGGAAATGCGACAGATTGGTCAAGATATTACATAAGAAGAGCTATGGGACGGATGAGTGTTGAATGATCATGTACAAAGGAGAGGAATGAACGGGACGGAAAAGGGGGGAGTATCCATAGTTCATAGAAGAAAGAAAGAGAAAACAACGGACGGCCAATAAAGAAGCAATATCGATGGAACAGAAGAAGAGAAGGAAAATTATGGTCTAAAATTTATTCTTACTATAATTATTTGCGCACGGATGGAGGACTATTCCGTCTATGACATGGACAAGTCTAATTACAATAAAATTATTTTTAACCAAAGCCAATCCAAGCGATCGAATGGAAAAACAGCCTCGGGTTTAAATTGGTCTCAGCCCAGGAGCCAGGAACTATCGACCGAACGGTAATGATGCAACATTTCACCTACGACACTGTATTCAGTGATTATATTTTCATTAAAAGACTATAAGCGCTAATTAAACTTTCGAGACGTTCATACCAACAGACACCAATCATTAATACAAATATTTTACCGACTTGTATTCCACAACATTCATTTTGAAACTTACTTCTAAAATTTTCGTTTTCTAAACTTTTTTCCGGGTGGTATGGCATCGAAGTTCTGGACTTTCTCAAGGAGATTTTTGGCAATAGTTAATGACGTAAACAACTAACAACGTTAATGACAAACAACAAGTCTGATTTCCATGGTTAATACCCACCACTCACCTTTCCTCACATTCTCCAGGAAGTAATTGGTTACCAAGCGGATATCGTCAATAACCGTCACGGATAAATTCCAAGAAGTATAGCAAACTATGAGCAACTTAGTGACTCCATGCCGATAATTTTTTATCAACGTCTATTTCCCCAACCAATATCAATCAATGCATCACTCATATTATTTATCAGTATAACACGCCAGGAATTAAACGGCAAATCTGAGTTATGACAAACGACTACATTTCAACCTGACGACGCAATGGTTTGTTATATGGATAAAGGTAGATACTACCCCGCACCATTACAATGGAATTTGTCAAACTCAAAAGCATGGTATTGGAGATAGTTCTTATGTCTTATTTTCTAATTCTTCTCACGGGTTTCTGACCAACGGAAAACTCACCGAGAGAATTTATATAGGACGACGTCAGAGTTTTATAGCGGAACTTTGGTCATCAGTCAACATACTGGTAGATGTGATAGATGGGCTGGAGTAGATTAGCTACCGAGGCAATTAGACCGAAGGGTCAATTACCAGCCACAAATCCACGTTCACCCATCGAGTCCAGCGTCCTTGCTAAAAGCCAGCAGGCTCCTCATGTTTATATCCATAACGTCTAAGGGCTCAAGAAAGGTGAGCCCAGGTGCATATTCCGAGTGTTCATATTTTCGGAGAATTCGCAAATCAGACAGGTTTCCATGAAACACATTCATCCCCCTTAACAAGTCGACAGAATACGCCCCTAATTCCCAAAAGTAGTAGCTATGTCACTGCGTGATAGTGGTGGCTTCGGTTGCGGCACTATCACGTAAGTCCTCGCTCGCCAAACAAGAGTTCAAGGGTTCGATTCCCACCTGAATAGGTTGTACCTACTCAGAGCATGGGCGTTCGTGCACGTGTAAATGTCATCTGTCGAAACCCCCGATTTAAAAGGCTAATGTCAGCTGTTTTCGGTGTATGGGATTAAATAAATAGCGACAAATTAGCACGACAAATATTACTGCAGTAACGTATGGGAAGTCGAGTCGACCAGTACTTTGACAAAACATCCTTAGATGACGGGTAGTCTTCGGTAACCTGGCCACTTTAAAGTCCGAGGGGAGAGAGAGAGAGAGAGAGAGAGAGGGCTTCGAGCAAGTTAGAAAGGGAAAGCGAGGAAAATTCAGGGCGTATACAGAGGGTAGACGCTAGATTTGCTCTCCCAAACACACGAGAGGTCGGGTTAAGACGGATTAGGGCCCTTGTTGAGGGGGATGGTGATGGAGTGGGAGAAGGGTGGTGAAGAAGGTGAGACAGGTGATGAGGCAGCATGAGGCCTCAGGGTGTCGAGGGAAAACAAGCGCCGAAAGAATTTGGCCACGGGGGTGGAAAGCAGGTAAGGGGAGAAATGGAAATGGAGAGAAATATACGTCTACTAAACCTTTAAGCAATAGAAATAAATATGAATCTAGCAAATCTCAAGCCGCCTCAATAGACGTTTGGCGGAAGGTTCTAGGACCCCAACCGTTCACCTGTACAGCAGACCTCCGCTTTACGGTGGGGTCGATTTCAGATGAATTTGGAATATACCCAGAGCTGACTTTGCGCGCGCTTTCTAAACTTTGCGGAATATTTTCCACTGACACAATACGTAACTAACTATTTAATTCTACGCCTTATTTAATATCAAAACACATTGTTCATATTACAACATTTACATGAAACTTAAAACCGATTACTCTTGCGGAAATAATGAAAATTACTGCTACGATGGAGTTCGGTTTTTCGATCGGTCCTGGTAAACGAATACATATGGTAATGCGAGTGTCTAATGTACCGAGTAAGTTGGAGAGAAAATAGCGGATTCGGATTTTTTTTTCTCTTGACTTCAATTTTTAAATCTCATTAGTGTATTGTTGTGTAGGTCTTTAAAAATTAAATGCAAAATGCTTGGCCAACGTTTCGGTATATTTTTACGCCTTCATCAGGGCTTTTTGCAATCAATATTATTTATTTATTATCAGCTTGAATAAACAAATCATATTCATTGCAAAAAAGCACTGACGAAGGTATAAAATTTTCTGAAACGTTGGCCAAGCATTTTTCATTTAACTATTAAAGAGCAATGCAATAATGAACGTGAAAAAAAGCGAATACACAAAGATATAAAGGAAACAGGCGAAGAAACATCGAAGTTGAAGAGAGCATTGAGAAGATTTAGAAGAAATAGGGAGAGAACAGAGATTGGGAAGAAAAAGTCAGATAAGATAGAGAGGAGAAGAAAAGCTGAGGGGCTAATAGGGATCGGTCCTAGAGAGGCAATTAATAGCGAAACAGTAGGGTCTACTGCATTGAGGATTGTTGGAGAGAAAATATCGAATACGTAGAAATTTAATGGAATAATTTGAAGAGAGTTATACACAAAGGAAGATGGAGAAGAAGTGGCAAGTTTAGAGAAAGAACAGAGAGAAACCGTGGGCAGAAAAAGTTAGATTACAGAGAGGTATAGAGGAGAGACAGGAAAAGAAATAGCTGCGAAGTGAAGAGGGATAGCTCCTTGAGAGATAAATAGCGTAAAACTAGGGGTTTCTGTAAAACTAAGGTAGTGTACAGAGATAGTTCGAGACAAATTATCAAATACGTACAGATGTACAGGAAACCACGAAGATACATGGAAGAGGAAGAACGATATAGAGGAAGATGGAGAAGAAGTAGAGACATAAAAGAGGGAAAACATGGGTAGAAAATGTTAGAATAGAATGATATTAGAGGAGAATAAATTGTTGCAGGGCTAAGAGGGGTCGGTCCTAGAGAGCGAATTAATATTTTAAAGCGGGGGTCTACTGTTTAACTAGGGAACTGTACATAGGAAGTTCGCGAGCAATTATCGACTATGTAGTGATGAAAAGGAAACAGACGAAGATACGCGGAAGTTGAAGAGCCATATCGATGGCTAAGTTATAACAACACGTACTAGAAAATATTTATATTTTTAATTTTACACTGAATTAAAAACCGAAAATTTATAAAACTGATAAAGAAGCATGCATTTGCAAATAAAGAGTTGTTTTCTGCTTGAATTTAATTTTTCAAATGTCGTTACACTTTGTTTAAGATACCTGTGCCAAACCGGCCAAATTTTGAGATACTTGTTGTTAGAACTTCGCCATCGATGTAGAGGAAGAAGAAGTAGAGTAGTGAGAGAGAAAAGGGGAGAAAGCACGGGCAGGAAAAGCAAGATTAGAGAGAGATATAGAGGAGACAGGAGAAGAAAGAGCTTCGAGGCGTGTGTGTTTCAGAAAACGGGATTGATTGTCTGAAAATCCTGACGGAGGATGGAGGTTTAAGTGGAGTCTGGGTAACGCGGAGCAGGAGCAGGCACTGTGCACAGGGGGCGCCCGAGAGGGAGAGATTGAAATCCAGCGGCATCGTGCCTCTGAAAAAAGGGATACAAGGGGTCGTGTAATGCGGGAGGCTTATTGATGAGATTGGCTGCCTTGTTTGTGCAGAACGCCGCCGCCGAGTGAGGGTGAACCGCCGATCCTCCTCGTGTTTCCTCCCAGATACGACAGCGAGAGGCGCCGCCCTCCCTGCGTTTGCATTCCCGAAAGTGAACGGGGGCGAGAGGCTGCATGGGGATACGGATATGCGTCTGAAAACACACCATCCCTTACCTTAAGAAGTCTGGGAATGATTTTTTTATTTTCATCGATATTTTGGATTATTAGTTTGGAATTCTGCAAATTCATCATTCATAAAATCCTGCGTCAATCAATACTTCGTAGAACATTAAGTTCAACTACGGATATTTAATTTAAAACGGATATGCGCTGAAAAACATACCATACCTTATCGTAAGAAGTATGGGATTAATATTTTCATCGGTATTTTGGAATATTAGCTCGGAATTTTCACGAATTCTTAACACCAAAATACTTTAAAGAATATATAACCAAACGTGTTGTTTCATGCTCAGTCTCTTCTAAAACCCAATCTTATGCACCTACATGAATTGATACTTCTACGATGAATAATTTTAACTATCATTGATGGCATTAATAGAAAAGTATTAAAGTAACCACCTAATTTTATCAATGTATCATTACGATTTACCATCTCTGGTAAATTTGGGAAAGTTTTCTAAGCAGCTGCTTGTTCAAGATGCACACAAAAAAATGTACACACCCCATCGGACCGACCGAACTTCCTCTTTCCAAAACTATCAGCAAAAGCAAAGAACGAACAATACGGAAAGACCTCACTTGAGGATGATTTTTTAAATTTTTTTCGCAAGAGGTTGTTTCCGCGGCACGGAAACAAAGCACAATAGGTTTCATACGCGTTTGTTCATCCATTAACACATTTTCTTTACGTTTGATGGAATAATAATGCAGTATACAGTCCTGTGAGGTCCAAGGAAGTTAGCCCGAACGCTTCAAGCTGGGTCAATAAACAACGAGTGAAAACAATGAACGACTCGCCATGCACTCCGTGGCTGTAATTTTTTTTCGTAGCTATCGGCAACATTGTAAAAGGAGCGTGAGATACGCTGTCAATCATATGGATTCTAAGAAGTGAAGAGAAACGAGCCAGACTTCATACTCTTTCAAAAAAAAGGGCAGTTTTTATTCAATTGAGGTCGAAATTATACTTTTCAGGTAAAAGAAACTTTGTAAAATAATACTGCATTTTATTTATCGTCACGCTGGAAGGAGAAAAGTCATATCACGCATCATAACCAACTTTATCCATGGCTGCACAACAATAATTTCATCCAATACAGAGATAGAAGTTAGTAAAAATGTCTTATGTGCATCAGAAATCAAAAAAATGGGATGATAACACGATACAAACGGATGTGACTCTGCCAGAGACTCTAAGCAATTATAAAACATAAAAGACCATATAACATGAACTTTACTTCCATGGATTTGTTACACGGTAACAAGAAACACGTTTAACGCCACATTTGGTACTTAACGCATATAATTTCTGCACGTTATAGCCAGCATTAGAGAAAAAATATGTTACGACCATCCATTCAACACGTAGGAATAAGAAAAGATCATGCACAGATAAGAACTAAGATAAGAACATTCACATATCGGGAAAATGTAAAAATAAGTATATTTTCCTACTTACAGTTATTTGAATCTATTAAATAGAGTTTAATTACGATCCCAGTTTATCCAATGATGAGCAAAAATAGCAGAAGACCCCAAGAGAATAATAACTTCGGATAATATACCTCTTACGAATCATACAATTTTATATACTACCCTGATATAAATCAAAACAGAGCGCGATATAAATGCCTGCGAAGCAATGATAACTACATGAATGGTAAAAATTAATTTAGTCAATCATATAAATACCACTTAGTGATCTAAATAATTCCGTCGGAATATCTTAGAGTAAAAAAAACTTTTAGAAAAAAGTCTGAAAATAGTCGATAAAACGAGTCAGCAATAATTTTCAATGAAAAGAAAAACCGGCGGTAAATACACGAATTAATTCTGTGACAGGTCTACCTTATTTTTCATGGATGAGCGAGATAGGAAACACCGATTTCGCTTCGCATAAAACTTCCCTAAAACTGCTTTGATGCAATGATTGATTTTCACATTAAAGCTCCTCAAATGCATTGTGCATCTATTCAAATACACAGTTATAACTTATGTGAAACTCTTCAATCAATTTAGCAATAATGGTTACTTGTATAATCAACAATAACAACCAGCTTTTATTACGTATAGACCTAAACTGTGATTCATAAACCTGCCAAATGCCTACTAAAATTATTGTCGCCGTTATATTTGTCTAGCCATTTACAGGCAGGATGATTGCATTCTTAATAGGTCCTTAACCTACAAATTAACAAGAGCCTATTGATTACAGGTAATTCATGGAAAAATATTAAAAATAATAAATGGTTCAAGGTACTGTGTCACGCATGATAACAAACTGGTCGGTAGGGTAATTTCCTCCGGTAAAATTGCTCAGGTAATTTTCACAAAGGAAAAATTGAAAAAAATGGAGTCCTAGCCAAAATTTTCGACTAATAGCACACTAAAGATCCTCATCACCTTGAAGTTACGAACAATTTACGATTAAAAAATAAGAAATTACGAATATTTTGGACGTGAAATACAACGCTACAAAAGACTATAAACATATCTTCAGAAGAGATTTATGCATACATATCCGAAAGTCTATCTCATAAAATGTCTGCAGCATTAAAGATTGAACCTCATGGCTTAACTCCATACTAACCTTCACCGAATAAAGAGCGAAGAGTGAAATGACGTACGGGCACTCAAAAACACCCCGACGAGGCAAACACGTTTTAATGCGATGGTTTCTACGTGCACTCTTAGCGAAACTAAGTACCTCCAAGGATATTGCGAGGATGACCTAATTTTTCGCCATTGTTGCTCGCTATCTACTTCCTAATTATCGGGAAGTCATTTTTGGCGCTCAGCACTCACTTTTCCGATGGATGTCTCTCCTGAATAGATACTGGATGTTTCCCATCTTAAATATCTACAATATGACGCTATTTCATTTCGCTTCCAACATAATTTCGATCTAACCATCCATTAAAATAGCTTTCAACGTAGAAATATGCATTTGAAAGTGATACCTTATAGAAAAGTATACATAATAAGTCATCGTCCGTTTTGAAGAGATTGGGCTCTTTAGACAAGACGGGAAGTAATGATCGCAACAAAATTTACAACGCTGGACTTCTGATATTGACCATCCAAATTAAACAGTGCGTCGTTGAGATGAATGTGGTGTCACTTGACGCAGCAGTAAATTGAACCAACGCCAATTAAAATAAACGCAAACGGAAGAAACAGAATTTATGCCCTCAGCGATTACGATTTCTTGGAGTTCTTTATGATGCTGCATTCGATAGTATCATGAGCTCCTCTCACAAAGAGAATAACGCAAGAGGCATTGATTAATAAATAGATACATATCTCAGCAAACTATCCTCGCTACTAATAACGCTCATGAATTAAATGCATTAATGGATAACGCAAGAGCCACTGGTAGCATTTTATGAATTTCTACAAAAATATCGTTGGAAATAAAGATCATAATAATTGTTTATTCATCCAAAAGGGTTTTCTCGCAACCAACATAATCTCATTCAACTAGTGTGAAAAAAGAGACTAAATTTAATTATTGAATATGAATCCATTTATTTATTTTTTTTAAACGTTTTACGTGAAGAGTAATTTATAAGAATTTTACACTATAAAACAATATCATTAGTAATACGGTATAAAATAAACTTCTTTACCTAGGATAAATTCTCCAATTCAATTTTAATGATAGTGCAGTCTGTAAAACGTAAAAATTGTAAATCCTACGATTACACTGGAATTAAGGTTGCAGCGGAGAGTACATCATTTGGCAATGGGCTACAACTCATTTGGGTGTAGTCACACAAAGGTTAGCATATTAATATAGAATTTTTACACTTTTACCGGAAGATTTTAAATAAATCCCGCTTCTTTTATTAAAGCAGATTTTTCTTTGATGGTGAACAAGCAACATGGCGGATATATGATCTTATCAACAAAAAATAATACAATCAGCCCTCGAACGAAATTATATATTATCTATGGACATATTGAAACGATTACTCAGTCAAATCAGCACTCCGGTTGTATTGGATAGGTAGTTTTTGAGCTCGCCCCAGACATAACCAAATGATCCTGCTTCCGTAAAAGTTATGAAAAATTATGTTTGATTGGTTCTATTGAAGCGATTGGCGAGGCAACCACTTAACAAAATATTTGTATTTGTGATTAAAGCATTTTAAAAAATCAATGCATAATTCTGTAAGTTTAGTGATAAGAGATTACAAACTGTTAATTATAAATTGCGCGGATACACGATCCAGTATAAATACTATAGCACAAGTAAAATACATGTAAAAACCTCTTTATGCTGCCCTGATGGCAATCATAAATTACAGAGGTATTAATTATTCCCCATGATTGCTGTGATAAAGACGTAGACCCCGTTACATCAAAACTCTATCAGAAAAAAGAGGATTAAATAATCACGCGGGCGCAAATTGAAGTTAAAAATAGGTATCACCCTAAAACAAATGGCAAACAAACGAGCTAATGACCTACATTCTGTAAACACAGCAATTTCTTCGTTTGTATGTGCCCACATTGAGACACGCCAGAAAAATACTCAATGTAAAATTGAAGTAACTGGAATATCCCCAAAAAAAATTTCCACCGTACAGTGCCATAGGTAGGTTGCAGGAAACTAAGATAATATTTTCAAAGGCGCAGTGGAGACCAAGATTGACTTTATTTACGCTATTTTTGGCCCTCTTCAACAATTCAGCCCTCACGGGCTTCCTTCTCCAGTGGTCGTGACGCCGCATTCAAAATCGAACTGGATACGTCTCCAATAACTTATTACAGCTCGCATCGAGCCCAAAGCGAAAACTTGATTACAGGCGGGAATAACGTGAAAAATATGAGAAAATCATCGGCGCGATGAGCCAATTGTCGCCACAAGATTCTAGTCACGTAACTTCAGGTTTTCTATCCACTCCTTCTCCCGACGTCCAGGATTTCTTCTCGGGGCTTTGATAAAAAAAATGGATCGAGACATAAATTGTTCCGAGGATTCTTCTTGCTCACGCTCGCCCACGTCACAATCTCTTTACCATATACTTCGTAACACGTATTTTCTTTTGACCTGGAAACACGTTACCAACCACACGCGGAAATAATACCCTGAGGACATTCCTATTTTTCCTGTTCCTGTTTTTAAGTACAAAGTGTACTTAAAAATCATAGCTGTCATTCCTACGAAATGTTGGCTATCATAAAATAAAAGTAGCAAATGATTATAAAGATACTTGGCAATGATATGCTTTGGGAGTAAATAACATTATTCGAATAGAAATAAGTAAGACAAACGCAACAAAACTTTGGAGTTGAAAACGATTTTTCTGATGAAGAAATAAATTTAACAACTATTGTAAAGAAAACATAAATAAATAATTTTTATATTACCTTCAACTCGAATAACCATCGTTAAAAGATTCGTTTGCATGAACACAATGATAATGACCTATATACGAGCAAGCACTCTTTGCCATGAAAAAAAAACACAAGGAATACAGGAGAAAAGATTTTCTCAAAAATTCCAATGAATCTTCACAGAGTCTGCTAACGGCAGTTAATTTCAAGCGTAAGGTTTATTAACTATTTAATTGCTTTAGCAATCACAGACAATTGTGGGATTGAACTAAAACTATCCCAATTTTTTAAACAAATTTTCAATGGTGCAAATTACAAAGCAGTTGTTCACTACGATAATAATTCGTCATTTAATTCGTTCATTCGGCACTAGAGGATATTATACACATTAAACAAAATAATAAAATTCCCTCAAATTTCAACCAACCACCCATCAACATAAAGCAAATATTTATCAAATTTGCTACCCACCCAAATAAGAAGTGAAGGCATCAAATTTCCGCGGAAACTCGGGAGAAGAGAACATTCACAAGCACTCCTGGTTAGTTGACGGGATCAGCAAATGACTCTAATTTTCCAAATCTAGATCATAGATAGATAATATTAAACATGGCGTTTTTAATCAATAATTATATTTTACTAAAAAGTTTAAAGTATGCTCTTAATTCTTAGGAGTAAGTCATGCAAAATACATTCTTAAAAGATAATCGTAAATACCACATTTAATAAAACAATTACGAGTGATTGAGTCCGATCAAAAATATATTGAGTCCGATCAAAAATATCGCTACAGCAAATGGAAGTAGGCAGGCTAAAATTTAGCAATGCAAGGACTACTCCGTTATCGTTTGATAATGCATCCCACTTTTCCCTTGCCAACAAGAATTCTGTCATGTCAAGCCGTAGCTAATCCCAAGCGACAGGAAGAGTCTCAATTTTTGCATCGTATGCATAGAGTATTGAAGTGAAATTGAAGTCAAGTCTTATTGGGAAGGATTAGAGATCAGAACTGAAAATACTCCAAACTACAAGTTTACATAATGAGAGAGTCGTAAGATTCCAAGCATAAAGAAAATAAAGTCCATTACGACATATAGACTACGGTATACACCTAAACTAGGAACGAGAAATCATATTTTAAAAGTAGAATAATATTCTGAAACTTTGTTTCTTTATTTTAAAAATATTCGGAAAAAAATGTTTGAATGAAATTGGAAAATGTTCAGGCATATTCCTTTGATGGATGAATAAATATTTGCCTTTGTTTCATTCAAGCAGTGTCTCAAAAATAAGTCAATAATAATTTATAACTACATATTTAAAACCTTCATAAAATGCAATCAGGAAAAATATAAATCAATCTTATGACGAGAAAATATTGCACTAAAAATTAATGTTTATGCTTTCACATGTGTAAAACCAAATATATATTTGTTAATTTTGGGGGTCTAATGCTACCAGGCTACTTTGTTCGGGATGAACCTTTCAAAAGCAGACGAATATAATACCCCGACGGCCACATTGTATTCCTGCCAACTGATACAGCTGAGCTAACCTACTTTCTCTGAAAGTTATTAAGTAATTATAGCATGACTTTACACAAGATATTACTGATTAATACCACAAAATAAATATTGAAGATCAAACGTAACTTCGGTGAGTCATCCGAATGAAACAAATATAATTACCGAAGCATTAAATTCGAAAGGAGATTTTGACTATCAATTCGTCTTTGTTAGGATAACAATGGTATTTTAAAGACGAACATTTTTAAAAGTTTTTTTTGAAGGGTCACTCTTTATACATAAAGAAAGCATTCACTTCCATTGAATTTATTATGTTTGCCAACTTTTCTTCTAAAAATCTGTCTTTGCTTCAAAGCCCATGGTGAAACTAAAAGAACGGATGAAAGAAGACGTAACTCATACGAAATCGAAATGATCAAACGCGGATCAACTTCAACTATAAAAGAAATAGTAATAATTAGTCATTTATGGGCAATATAGAATTCATACAAAATAGGATACGCTCACATAAATATGCTCAATATAATAACTACTCTCAGTTTGTCGGTCTATATCAATTTTAATGAAAGCATGTTATTGAATATCCGCAGCCAATCGATGTCGCCTCAGATTGAGTTATCTTGGTAACCAATTCCAGTAGGAAAGACGACAAAAACAAGCATGCGTCATACTAATTTTCTTTTGTATTTATTTGAATTTGAAGGATTTCCTGCAACATCACATACCATGAAAGTGTAAAGCCTTTCAATAATATGGTATTTAAGAGGGTAATAGTGTCATGAAGCCGGCGATATAGCAGCGACTATGAGTGAAATAACCTCATGATAACTCACTGTAAGAGACCCTCAAAGGCTTGCACTGAGACTGCGGTGGTGCACTGCGCCTCGGAACTCGAGGCAGGCATTTAAGGGCCAAGGTGTGTGCTGCGAGGGTTGCCATTAAAGCAGTTAACCCGGTCAGATCCGACATCCAAGAGCGTCGTCCAGGACCGGAGCGCGCTGGCTAGCAGAAGGCTTACGCCAAGATCACGAGAGATATGGAGCAGCTAGGATACAGCTACGACACGACTACGAGGACGAGAGAATATCCTTTATATGTGGTTGGAGAATAAATGCATCCAGCTCCAAATATATAGTCCTACTACACTAGGTAAAGCTTATTTAGGCAATTAATGTCAGCGGTCTTTGTATAGGCGAAAATGTTTTAAACTTATGTTTCTGAATAGAAGACGACAAATGGAGAAGACTAATTTCTCTCATTTTTCATTTGGCAAATACAAAGTTAACCGCTTATGAAGACCTTCAATCATGCAAAGATAATGCCACTTTGAGTAACAGTCCCACAAGATTTTTCTAGAGCATGGTTTTGCATAATGCAATATACATTTAGCATATCAGTCCAAAATTATGATTGAGAAATTTAGAGGGATACAATTTTAGCATTTTCAAACATAATTCCCAATTAATGGCGAAAATTGGGTTATGCGCTTGAAACTCGGGGGACATTCAAATGTATCTGAGCAGTAGTTCTTTATAGACAAATCTATACCTGTCATATATACCATTTATACCAGTTCTTTAAAGACAAGTCTATACCTGATCTCTGAGGTAGGTATTTTTCCCGGGGAAAACATTCTTTGATATCTTTCAGATCCATAAAAACATCATCAAACATTCATGAAAAATGAAATCATACAGTCAAACGGAATCGATTCCATGGGGATAATTTATAGCGAGGGAACATTCAAATATTTTAATGTATACGGGATATTTTTGCAGGTTTTTCATTCATATAAATCAATATTGACGTTTTTCCCAAAAAAAATTTCTTCTTCACTGATGAGGTATTATTTCCACCCTAAATTTCGTTTTTTGCCATTTTTTGCGTTATACTTTTTCCATTTAACACCAGCGGTAATCAAATTGAACTGATTAAATGAAATATTTGACGAGTTCAGCGTAAGTAATCAATGAAAAATAAACGCTTTTATGCTTCACATTTTATCTAATAGTCAGTATCATATCTTTTTGTAGCAGTCTAAATAATACTTAATATACGTTAGGCTACTCGCACTTGAATATTGATTAGAAAGAGGCTTATTGCCTTGAAAGAGAAGGGAGATTCGTTTACAGAAAAAGAGGGGATGCATCTTATTACGAATAAATTGAGTTTTATCTTTACCTTGACCTCAATATTAAAAGTTGATTCAATGTTTAATATTAGAGTCTTCTTTTTCATTAATATAAGGCTGAATTCTTTTTCTTATTCTATTTTATTATAGTAAAAACATATAACATGTAACCTATTACGTCTGTTATGTATCAAAAAATTTGTGCACTCATATTCATTCACAGCCCTGATGTAGGTGTATAAATATACCGATACGTTGGTAATAATTTGCGTTTAAAAATACTTCTAGCCCTAAAGGGGAACCCAGGGTGGCGGGGCGGAACGGGGTAAGCGATTTTTAAGAGCGAAAAAAGCGGCAATAACTATAACTAGTCCAGATTGGTGTTAACTTATAAGTAATACCAATCTGGACTAGATATTGTAATTGCCGCTTGCGCAGCACCTTTTTTCGCACTTAAAAAATCGCTTACCCCGTTTGGCCCCGCCACCCCGTTCCGCCCCGTGTTACCCTACTACAAGCAACCGAACAAAAAAATCGAATGAAGAAATTAAATGCAAATTGGAAACAGAAAAACACCAGATAAATGATCGAAATGGTTCATGCAAACTGCGTTAACCGCTGTAATAGGAACTTTATTATAAATACAAACAATAATAAAAAACATTGCCTTTAACTTTATTATCCAGAAACTTTACCTACACCCGCTTATAATAAATTATTTACAGGACGTATCCTCAATACTTCCCCCAGGCAAAATATCTTTCCCCCAGGGTTACCCTGTGGGAGCTCTCGGCATGAAAAAAAATTATGGGACCCTTTGATCCCGACACCTCTCAGCAGCATCTCAGCACATGACCGTCCCTTTCATTGGCTCGATTTCAAGACTTGAGGTCTCCGTAATGGCCGACCATTTTTCAAGACGCCCCAATCTTAGCCTATTTTCCTCAGTCACCCTCTTACCCGCCCACCCGTCCCTCCCGCGATCGGTCGATCCCGATTCCCGGAGAGCCTTCATTTCTCCACCCCATTTTCCCGAATCATCTTCTCCCCCGATCGCACACTATATTGGTTGGGGGACCGATTGCAATCAACTCCCGACAATTACGAGGCCTTGGAGATGTGCCAAAGATCTCTAACGGCTCGCAAGGTTTGCCTCCTCCTCCTCACAGTACGAGGGCGTCTCCAGATGCAACTACTGGCCCCAAGGAACAGGGAGCACTCCAAATTAATCAGCGGAAATTTTATCGATTCAACGAGCATCCTCCTCCTTCACCTCCTTGATTGCCTCTCTACCACACACTCTCTCTCTCTCTCTGCCTTTGTTCGCCCGTCGCAATTTTTACGACAAAAAGGCCTCCCGCACTTCTCGAGGGACTTAACAGGCAATCAAAAATTTGTGATGAAGCCCTTGCTCGGAGAAAAAAAATTCTTTTTCCGAGAGTCTCCAAAGACGCACCTAGATGACGCCATGCGATTCGATTCACTGATGGCAATTCCAGAGACCGGACTCGGCGAGAATGCGCAATCAGCTTACAAAGGACAAACGACGATACAAAAAATTGTCGAGGATATTTTAAAATGAAGTAGATTTAATGTCAGCAAGTACAATATCAAATTCCATAATACTACGGTATCAGGGACTATCTGTGGTGTTACAACAGCGGAATACCACTCACCGATTGCAATTCCAAAGATCAAATTCAGTGGGAATGCGCAAGTACCTTATAAAGGGACAAACGATGATACAAAAGATTGTCTACGATATAATAAAGAAGTAGATTAAATATTAGCAAGTAAAATGACGAATCCCACTCTGGCGTCTGCAGCATTACTGTGGTATCAGAGACTACCCGTGGTGTTACAATAGCGGGATACCACGCAACGGCGGCTAGAGGGTAAAATTACACTGGGAAAATCGTTTTTTTCCAAGAATTTCCAAAAACCTAGAGGAAAAGTGTTTAAATTTCTAGGAGAATTAAATTAAAAAAACGTAATCAACTTTTAAGGTTCAGTAAAGTTGAAAGCAAGAGAGGAATTGTAAAACAACTAATCAAATTTATACATAAATAAGACTTAGCTGTTTCTTCTATCCGTGGTATTACCACAGCGGAATGAATTATCAAAGCTTTTGCGTTACTAATTGTTTCGACTTGAAGGTTGGTTTTGACAACAGGAGGATTCAACCCACACTTCAATACGACGGCACTGTGTGAGTAACATAGAATTCATTTACAGGTAGCTTGAGCAAAATTATCATAAAAGTACAAGATTGTTCGTACGCAGGTTTCCGCGGTGATTACTTGAGTTCAGCATTCTTTCGGGCTGCATCCGCGTCCGTTGTCGAAGAACCACAACAGTTTCGCCAGCTCTCCTGCCAGCGTCCTCAGGTGAAGGATGAAGTGAAGCTTTTAGTCCTCTCTAATATAGTCAATTTTTGGCGCCAATTCGGTGGATTTCTTTCGACCAATCAGGGAACGTCCTCGTATTTGCGTCGAATATACCTTTTCCACGCGCTGTGCAAAGGATAGCCATCCTCCCTGTTTAAGTTCGCTGGTCTTTTGACTATCTCAATGGCCTCTCTTATTATTCTCGGGAAGTACTTGTCTTCTCTCGCAATTATTTTGGCGTCGTCAAATAAAATTGAATGTCCGGATTCACTCCAGGTTTATACCGTTCTCTCATTTCCACAATTTTCCGAGTAATAGTCAAAATTTGGCTTTGCGGAATGAATTGCATTGCACCAGGGTTTTCGGGGAAGCCGGTCCCAGGTCACAGAAATGAGTAGCATTTCTTTTTAATATACGATATTTATAGCTACACTGACAAAGATCTCTGATCGTAATCATGACAAAATAGCTTTTTTTCTAAATAAATCGCACCAACCTTCAAGCTGAAATATTGAGTCTGTGAGTAAATACAAACAGCAAAGTGCATCTGATATAATAGCAATGTAAATATAAATATCATAAAGGCCATGGAAGATCCAAAATACACGTCCAATGCCGCCGTTAGCCGAAAAGTACCTACGTCATTTTTACCGAGAGATGATTCCAATCCCTCTATATAGGTATATAGCACTCTAATCCAAAAACATATACCGAATATTTTTATTTTCTCCATGTCCTCCCTCCCCTGTGTTGGGAATAAAAACACATAAACTGCCATCAATATAAAACAACCGTAGCAGTTATAGTAGAACTGGATTGGCTAACAGCAGGTACAAGGAGAGGGTCAGTACTTATAAATCATCGTGCTCAATCCTTGTTCAAACAGAGGAAATTATTGCCATTAAAATACGTGACCTACTACCCAAACTTGTTAAAATCGAGTACATAATTCGTTAAAAAATTAAAATAAGACCTAACATTTGATTAAGAAAAACATCTTTAACGTATCACCGGAGATAGAGATTATCTGATAGGTAATAAGGTGCTTAGAAATTGGTATCCACTGGTGGGTACCCATTCGGGTAGCATGATAATGGTGGAAAAAAAACTTGACAAGCAGTTTGAATTTCATCTATGCGATAAGACCCAAGTGAGATTTTTTAAATGTATCAGAGAATCATCAATCATCAGTGGTAAAATTAGTGAGGCTATATTTAGGAGAAATGCTAAAGTAGCGAGTCACAGAAAAAAGTCGGGATAGAAACGTCCTCAGAAAAAAACATAAGAAAAGGAAACGAGTGGGCAAATTTTCTGTAAGAAGAACTTGCAACCGAATCGTATAACTCCGAGCTTTGTTCGCAGAAATGTATCATAGAAAGCGGTCTACAATAATTTCTTCCGAGAAAGCTGTCATTATCTGTGGGATAATTAAGCGTATCTTGGGTACCGAGGAAGAAAGGTAATTAAGAAATCCGGAACAATGCATACACATTAAAAACTCGGATATTTCATTCAAAAGAAAGCGCACTTCTCAAAAGCATTAGCCTAGAAATATAAGGGCCTTTATTAAGTGTTACGTGCGGTAGCTGCCCAGAAATTACCTTCCGTCATGAATATGAAGCTTAAACATTAGATTCCAAGGACAAAAATACCGTGACAATGCACGAGAAAGACAAGATCTCAAAGCAATCAGAAGCTCATTAATGCCAAAGAACAGAGCTTCAACACAAGTATCACCATATCATTTTTTTAAATAAAACATGTATAATGCACTTCGAAATTTATTTTGCTAAACATGAAGCATTTATAATCATATGGGAAAAAATGAGACGTCATAACACTAACACCAAATTGTTGACCACCGTATTTAAAGTTTTGAACATGTGGAGTGGCATCAACAAAAGGTAATGATATTCTTATGGATTCTCATAGAATATAGCAATAAAATCATATCTTAAATAACTTAAAATACAATACAAGATTAATAATATAAGTGCAAAGTTTCCATGTGTCATTCCACCTCAGTCTCTGCACTGGATTATGTACGGCAATTTTCGACGTATTCGTATCATCAAGTCTTTCATTCAGTCCCAAGGTCTATACTTCGTATAACCACATATAAAGCGCTGCAATCTACTAAACATCGATCGATCTCCTGATATATTCTTCCTCAACTGCTTCCCTTTCCTCACAATACTAATCTTTTTCGCACTTGAGCTACTCTTTTTGGATCGAGAAGGTAAATTGGTTTCTCATTCCGATGACCGAGAAATTTCGTCCTCCAGAATTTTAAGACGAGCACTACCTCCGTCGACAACCAAGGCTGTGCTGTTGTGCATGTATCACAAAGAGCAAGTAATCACTTATCATCGACGAAGTGTCCTTTCTTAAGTATCACAAATAGCATAACCTGGGATATCGCTTCCTAAATACATGCGGCCGTATTCACAGATTTCCGCTAAAACATGCGAGTAGGGTGACTAACTTAGTCGGCTACTAAGACCTTTTAGTCGCCTACTAAGATATGGTATTCATGGATTGTATTACGTGAGCTACTAAGAGCTACTAACTTAGTATGCTACTAGCCAGCTCGGCAGCCGATACTCGGTAGCGATTTGGGTTCAACCCGCTAAGCTACGCTTGACAACACTGCATCTGACTTCTCCGCGGCGCGCAAAATTCGTAACACTATCAAACAAAAGAAATTGATTCAGCAAAATGCATTGAAATTTTTACTTCATAATTGATAATTCGATGTGATATCGCATCTCAGACATATTTTTTGATTGCTGTACACAAAAATTATGCAATACCTTTGGGAAAGGGTAGATTTATGAGTAATACCGAAGCATTTGTATGTTTGAGATGCAGTTATTGCTTTACAAACGGCCGTATATTTATTGATCATATACATTGCGTATTGTTTGCACTTCCGATATTTGTTTCCATTAGTGTATGCGTGATTAGTATGGAAAAACATTACTAGCAACGTCAGTATTATACATATCTGTATTCGGAAAGCAGAAATGCACCTCAATGTCGGAGTAGAAACGAAAAATTTTGCAACGCAGAAATGAAACGTTAAGAAAATAACGTTGAGATAAATGTGTGAATGATACACATTTATTACGTTACAAACACCTACGTGCGAGCAATTAGTAACATATGTTTGCAACTCCTAAAATGTTAGTCAAGGAAACAACAATCTGTTTCGCTACATTCAAATATTTCAAATATTGACAGCGTGCGGATATATACGGCATATAGTTTACTAGAGGTGGTTAATGTAAAAAACAAAGCATAATTAACGTAACTTGTTTCACTTATTTATTGCTGATCATATCACAAATAGCACTACAACACACTCAACATTTCACTTCACATTTCACGAGCTGTCTTTATGACACATAATCCGTACATTCTGAATCAACTGGTTCAATGAAAGTCTTGACTCACACTTAATTTAAAACACTATAACGGAACTCTAGTAAACAATGATAATCAGTTTTCCAATCACTCTGCACGCACCAAAAGAATTTGCACTCGTTGACGTTCGAAAGAATTCTTCACATCTCACTTCCCACTCATCACTAATGATTTAGAATCAGTTGATGCTATTTCACATTACCATTACGTAGACAATGAAATAAATAGGCTGAAACAAATTTTTAAACCAGAAATTGTAACATCAAGAAACTTCCAATCTCACTCTCCACTATCACTCGTACCGTAACCAAAACAAAAACAACAGCGCAACGAAATACGCGGAATGTAAACACTGCCGAAAGCTCACGATAAAGTTACTAGAATAAGTAATATAATCAAACATAAATTAAAAGCGCACAAACGAATGAAAATTTATAATCGTTTGCTGTATCCCTAAAGAACAACTGCTTCAAATATGAAACATATCCCCTTCGCAACAGCTAGTAGATACCTTTGATCGAAATGGTTAAACCAGTATGAAAGAAATAAATAATTTTGTCGTAGCGCATACCCTCACAAATCACTTCACTTGTCGCTTCACTCTTTACTTCATCGTCTATATGCAATCAATTCACTTAGGGGCGCATTGAATGTACAAATTGTGTTCACTTACACTAGAGGCACAAGTTCACTGCAAATCGTAGCTTCCTCGCAGCTACGAAAAACTTTCAATTCCTGTCAACAATTACACTACATACGTTGCCTGCCTTACTTGAATAATGGATTCTCGTATTCCATTTTGGCACAAATGCATAAAAACTCTGTAACAGTATACAAATAAAACCGGAGTTCGATCATCCACAACGGTCCGCCATATTTAGTAGCTCCCTTAGACAAGGCCGGAGGGCGACTAAGAACCGGCTACTAAGATAGTAGCATACTAAGCTTAGTAGCCCTTACTAACGATCTATGAATACCAGTTGGCTAGTATGCTACTACTTAGAACGCTACTTGGGCGTTAGTAGCTTACTAAGGGAACTATGAATACGGCCGATGGTGTCGTATGCTGATGGTTTATGTAAAACGAGGTTGGATCAGAATAAAGACATGCATAAGCATGGAAAAATTATGGGTCCTGATCCAAAAACTGTGACGCGAGAGTTTCGGAAATACAAATTTTTCGAGGGTAATAAGAAAAATCACTGACCCTTGCGATAAAAATAAATATGCCAAACAATTGAAAAATATCAACTTAGCAGAATATTCTTACTGCAACAATTAGACTCATGATTTCAGACCCTCGAGAAAGAAATTTGAATCCGATGTCTATGGGATATTGCGTGAATGGAGCCACTTGTAAAAGAGAATCGACAGCTAAACATAACTTTTTCCTCTTGACGGCGGCGGACGGCGAGAGAAAAATCATTAAAGATTCATTCATATTAGACACGTTCGGCCGTCTTTCTCGCTCCGTCACGCATTTTGAGTCAGATTTCACCTCGTTGATTTCCTGCTAACAACTTCCCAATTTCTAGCAAGCATCATTTCTCCCCCTCTCCTCGCTGGTAGCGGGCCGATACGTCATTTATAAAACTTGCCGATCATTGTCAGCCAAACTCCAAGCGTGTCAACTTTCTTCGACCCTCCCAACCCCATTCTCCATCTTAGTCCTCAACCCCTCCTTTTTCTCTCACTATCCCTTTTTCCTTATCCGTCCAAATTCCTAGAACCACCCCCTAGCCTTTTTCCTAGAACCCACCTTTCCCACTAAAGAACTCGATAATTTTATCACGAACTAAACTAATGAAATGAATTTCTGCAACGAATACGTTATTAAAAATCACCTTTGAGTCCAACTTTTCTAAATGTTGCTTGAAACTCAGTAAATCATTGCCAAATTTAGCAGTTCAACCGAAATTTTAATTTTCCTTCATTTTTGCACAGGATAGCGTGAAATGGGGCACCCGCTGTAGCCTGTTTGACATCTTACCATCTTGCGAGCAACGCAATGCATTACTTTGTTACTTTAATGGTTTCATGAAACAGACGATTTATTTAAAATTTCTGGGGGCGCCTGAGGGTAAAATAAAACGGAATAATTATGAAATTTCACCGTAAAATTCTTGGCCTAGACTTCGATTCAATTTGTTACACTTAAAATGAAGCGAATCACCATTTCGGGTTTACTTTATTCTCTACAATTCCTCATGAAGTCAGCAGAAAAATACCCTTCCACGGATTTATATTGCAATCAGCCCGCGCGATGAAAAAGTCAAGGATTAGTGAAGGAAAACGCCCACCAATCCAATAGAGGCCTTATTTGCGAGCGTTAGGCGCACTGGACATCCTCGTGTGTGTTTTTTTCTTCGCAGCCGTTCATTTCAGAAATCCTCCCTCGTGTTTGCTTGACCCAACGACGCGCTTGCCTTTCATATGATACCTCAGTCTCTCGATTAACCTTCTGAAACCACATTCGGCCTCCCCACATCAACTATCTTTGGCGACCTCGGAAAAACTTTTTTACACAGCGGCCGGCTCATAAAAACTAATTTTGCCCCCAGTAAATTAAAAATGTTCCTTTCAAAGGACGAAATGTAGCTTTTCTCTCTCGTCACTCATTGTTTTTCCAAAAGCGTGCGCAACAAAAACTCTCTTTATTGACCCCCTATCCCGAGAATAAATATGGGACAAAAGAGAAAACCTGGTACGTCAACAATCCACGCGAAATGCAATATAAAATCGGAATAAATAAGTGCGCAATGAAGTCAGTTTCGGCAAGAATTTACGAAAAACGTTTACTTAATAGGAAGTTACACAACTTTATACACCAACTCTTCCATGAAATACCTCCAAATCGAATTTTTACAAAAGCTTCAGAATTTTAGAAAGTAAAAATATAGAATATTAATTATAACTATTGAATCACTACTAAAAAAGTTATTGACTATTCGTCATATCACCTCTCCCGTCTAAACAGGGTGTTACTAAAATGTCAAATGTGAGGTAGTAGGAAAAACTACAAATCAACCCGGCAAATATTGGAAAAAAAAACCTAGTTGATACAAAGACAGCACTGATGTAGCCTGGTAAAATACATTAGGAAATTATTCCTTAAATCAGACCCAATTGATTCCTACACAAGGTAGAATTTTCCCCCGTAATAAAATCGTCAGATGAAAGAGGCCATCGCTCTTATAATGGATAATGAAGGCCCGTAATACTCATACTATTCAAAACCAAATTAGAGCATTTCTGCTCCTGAGAGACGTGAAAACTAGAACTATGAACAATGCCACTGACGCGATAGCATAAGTTATGGAATAAATGGTGCGGTCACATTAGTCAAAATCTATTCGACCTTTCCGTCAAATTGCAATAATATATAGAACAAGGATGAAATTAGCCATGAGAAAAATATCATTTCACTTTACCGAGTTCCCAACCCATATCTCCCAATTTCTGTTCAGGCATGACACAAGTTAAACCACCAAGTCATCTACTTCCAAGGTGAATCTCAGACTGGGCTGCAATGCTTTGGCAGTAACGATAACTCCAATATCCAAGCATTATTAAAACATAAAAGGTAGATTTGATATTACGATATTGGAACACGATAATTTTGCAGATACATTTTTGGCCACAGAAATACATCAAGTTTTCGCTATCACGTTCCTGTCATTTGGAAAGGTTGGGAGAACTTAAAAACATTCCACCGAAAATTTCTGTTTCCACTTCCCTCGAACACATTCCCTTGGACAACATGTTTTCTCAGAAAATGAAATTATAAATATGAGTCATCAAGGAAAAGCTAGGCACTCTTTTTCCTCGTCTATATTGCAAAGAAGGAAAATTTACAGTTACATCAAAACGTATTTGAAAGTCTTCAATCCAAACAATAATGTGATTGAGTTGAGGTAACATTAATATGCAGTTTAAGTTATAGAAGATTATTTTTATCAAATCCTTAGTGCCCTTTGTATTATTTTGCCGACGTGGAAAGGAAAATTCTTTCCTTTCATCAAATATTTCCAACCTAACCGCCTCAAAAACATTCTATCTAAAATGTCTTTTTCCACTTCCCCGGAAAACATTCCTTTGGACAACATGTTTTCACTAATAATTAAATCATAAATACGAGCCACCAAGGAAGAGAAAATATATCTTAACAACTTAATTTTTTTTAATCTGACAATTATTGATTGAAATATTAGTGCAATGATGATATTTTTTAAGAGAGCAGATTGGAAAAAATCCAACTTAAACAATCATTGTGACCCATGCTTGAGAGACAATACAAGTGGGCATGGTATACTATTTTGGAGGAGGCGACCGACAGCTGAGGCCATTTGCGCCATGAGGGAAAGGTAGGTAAGGAAAAGTGGAGATAAATCCGTCGTCGGCATTAGCGTGATCTTAAAAAAAAAAATGCGCCAGGAGGACCACGGCAACTTCACACCCGACGGATGGAGTGCTGCGCTTAAAATTTCCTCCACGCAACATTCAAGCAGGGATCTGAAAATTCTCCGCCATCGTTGGGATTTGAACCCGAGCCCACGCGGTGGGAAGCCATCACTTCAGCCACCACACCAACCCAATCCCGGATAACACAAGCTCTACAGAGCATAATTAACAATTAATGGGGTGGAGAAAAATTAGGTCATGAAATTTCAAATCTGGAAATACTTATTCCTGTAGAAACTAAAATTACTCATGATTTTTAGGTAGAAAACTCACCATTTTTAAACTGCTGAAAATTTTAGCCCAAGTTCTCCGATTGGCCACGAGTTAGCCAAGTCGCCGGATGCTATATACAACTCATGCCTTAGGATGGTTTTCCTATCGGAGATCGCGATGCATCCAAGGCATCCGGCAACAGGGAAAACTTGCGCACAATCGGAGCGCTTGGCTAAAAGTTATTGTAGTTATAAAAAAAGGGGCGTTTTCGACATAAAAATCATTGTTAATTTTTGTTCCTACTGGCATCAGCAATCCAGGGTTATAATTTGCCGGTATAATGTTTCTCTTGTATGTCATTATAAGAGGCATTAATAATCTAAAATCGTTTTCCTGAGGATAAATAAACCAATTTTTCTCAGATACAAATGTTTACATGAAATGAGTTTCAACATTTTGTGCTAATCAGTCCTTAATTTAAAAATCCCGTCCTTGAATTAAAAATTAAATCCTTATAAAAATGTTCAGATTTTCCACAGACTGGCTTTTATCACAAGAAAAAATTGAACGTTTATTTTTATGTTATTTATTTAAAACACTAATGCAATATTTACTGCATTATTTTTTGGCATACATTTTTGTTATTTGATGGTGGCTCAATTCTGGCCTCATGACATAGGACACCATCTAAAGCTCCTCTTTGTATCATTGTTATTCATCTGTAAAATCAAAAGGTAGGAGTAAATAAAATAATAATTATTATTCTATCCTTTGGTGCATCAGGAAGCGAAGCGCGAGGTTCATCAAGCATCAGCGAAGGCATCTAGTTTATTTTCTGATTACCCCTTCTAATATTCTATAATGTATCTCGTCCATAAAGTGCCAATGCCCACGTATTACATCACAAACTAGCAGTCCCAACCTGCCTGTTCCACAACCAGTTTGACTCCGCTGCGCTACTGGTCGCCTAACATTGTGGCGCTGTCGCCTGTCACAGTGTTGTACCTATTGCTGGTTGCAAGAGTTTTTCAAAGGAGAACACCTTTAGTGAGGACGTAGGAATAAATTGTGGCTTGCCACTGTTTGTCTCCCGTTTTGTGAGCAGGCCCTTTTTGGCTAACTTTTATTTATTTATTTCATCACCAAAAACGGCACAAAGGCTTTTACATTGGCTGTTCCTTATACTAATGATGCATAAAAGATAACATACAATAGCACAATAAACAAAAACTAACAGTAAACAAAATTTTTGATTTATAGTCTTCACGCAGCACCGAACACTGGTCCCCTGTGTGGTAGCCTTAAACGCTACCATTACCCCACCTGACCCGTCTGAAATATAGAGTCAGCGCGAAGTCCCGAACCCTAGTCCCCTGGGTGGTAACCTTAAACGCTACCACTACCCCACCTGGCCCGTATAAGAACGTCTTGCTCGTTTGCACGTCTTTTGCCCGCAATTTTACGCAATGTCGAGCTACAGGGATGGGACCAAGCCTAAAATGTGAGCGCAAAGATTCTGCGTAGAACACACCAAATCCCATTCCTGTAGCACTTGATAAGACTACAATAGACCCTTAAGTGTGACTACGAAAAATGCAGACGGACTGACACGCTACAAACTTAATAAATACTGACAGAGTTTCCACTTAGTAACTTATAACCCTTTATCCTGTCCACTTCCTTCTCCGTGGCTACCGGGAATGCTATAAAATCAAGTATCCCATAGTATAAAACTCAATTTTAAACACTGCATTTCCTGAGAATTCCTTTTTTCCCTCGAGAGACAGGCTTTTCAAGATGGCATTTATATCCTCTAAATATCCTCTCACAAGACCGTTGTGAGTGCACAATGGACAATTTCTTCTATTTTCTTGTCTCATTTATAATAGGTAACGTAACACACATGGCATATTCTCTTCACATGCTTCAGTGAACAATGAATTAAGATAGCACGGTCTTGGGAAGGAAAATACAAACCCTTTGCCTCAACAGAGCCTCCCTGATTGGAACAATACAGCACAAATACAGAAAGCTGCCTTTTTCTTTTCCCCATTCTGAGAAAAAATAACAAGTTCAAAAGATGCTTGGTTTGCCCGAGATATATTATTTTCTTTGGTCCCATGAGGCCTGAAAATACATTCTCAATCGCAAGGGAGGATGAATATCCCGCCGGAATGTCATTATAAAAGATATCCTTTCACTTGTCCACTTCCTTCTCCATGGCAACCAGGAAAGCCATGCAATAAAGTATTCCATACTGTAAGACTCAATTATAAACACTGTATTTCCGTATGATACTTTTTTTTCCTTCGAGAAATTCATTATTGCATTTATATCTTCTGAATATGATATTACGTGACCGTTGAATTCTTTCGATTTAAATCCATTGCAGCGACTGTTGTCAAAATGAGCATAAAGTTCAAGTCTATAATGTAATCGGGAAAACAAATACGGGTTATGTCCTTGAAAAATTGTGCACCATTAAATATCTATCAGCCGACTGCAATACAAGCAGAATATAAATGTCAAGAAAGCTTGGGACATGACATAAATACTAGAACAAAATACTGCAATTCAAAAATAGTGCTCAATGAAATTGCCATACTCAACGTGACAAACGGGATATATGGTTTCTCAATACCTTATTTGTAGAGAGGGTGAATCAAATTTCCAAAAGGAATATCTGAATTGAATAAGGAGACAAAGAGGTAATTATATTAAAGGCTTGCCATAAATTTCACACTCATCCAACTTTAGAGCACATATTAATTAGATGAGATGTCATTTTTTATATGTCGATACATAGAAGAGCCAGAATTCCTTTTCTTTTACCTTAGTAATCGATTTATAGAACGTTCACCACGATTTCTCTCGTTTCAAAGCATTAACCCTTTTTTAATCCAGATCTGCTTCTGGGAGATATTAAATTTTTACGACTTCTCATTTTAAAATTGTGATAATTTTCCACTCAATCATAATTATTGTGGCAGCTACATATTCCACGTTTACAATTGACAGCACAAAAGAACACGAAGTTTAAATCCATCCTAAGTAAAGCTGAAAATGTTTACATTTTTCATGTTACTTAG
The DNA here is from genome assembly GCF_921293095.1 of Ischnura elegans. NCBI lineage: Eukaryota > Metazoa > Arthropoda > Insecta > Odonata > Coenagrionidae > Ischnura > Ischnura elegans. The sequence goes on from NC_060249.1 coordinate 94,784,452, forward strand.
AAGCAAAATTGGGTCATAATAGGTTTAAGGTACGATGGAGGTGTCCATTAAGAAACTTTAAAAAACTACTACTGAATTATCAGGAGTATTCCAAATAAACACATCGCTGTAACATATACCATACCCCGCTTTATTACCATTCCCTTGAAAAGTCTAAACTACTTGCCTAAATAACAGGAAAATATTCCACATATACGAAATAACGAGTCGTAGTTGAGGATTAATCACAGAGATTAAGCCTTTCATTGCTTTCAAAACCAATGCTTTCCTGCATTAGCATTACATTTTTGAAAAAACCTCCTATCTTATTTTAAATTGGCTCCACAAACTCAATGTGAAGGATAAAGAAATGATGAAACCAAATATAAAACCTAAATTGTCCACATTTTCCACCCCAATAGGTACTTTAAATAAGTATGAATTGCAGGACTGTATCAGTGCTGTTCATTTTGCACCGAAGTACCCAACGACTTATATTCCTTGAAATTGAAGTTTTAATTGACAGAAGTAGACATTTAACCCGATTAATTGTAAAACAATAATATTTGTGCGTCACACTAAATATGTAACAAGTAGAGGCATGATGAATTGGACATGCACTACTTTCGCACTGGATAAGAAAATGGTTATTAATATGACGCAACAGTTTGAAGTGAAAATTATAACATCTATGATGAAGCTTTGAAAAATTTAACTCCTAAAAGAACTTATTTTTGAGCACCAGATAAAATCAATTTTTCCTGCCATAATATATCACGATCGCGTACGAATAAAATTATTGCATTGGAACCACAATTGACGGGATATGCAATATGCTGCGGTAAAATGGTGAGGCATTAAAGTTAGCCGAAACGCAGAGTATCACTGTGTTTATTATTCCTGGATAAAAATAAATTAAAGGACTGCTGCATTCACAAAATGGACGTTTTTATAACATTTACCATACAGTAAAAGGCTTTTTACGGGAGAAAGATATTTCAAAACTGCATGATTGACTGGATACAAAAAATGTTTGGAAGGTGAATAACAGAAATTTCCAAACATTGAGTTTGGCAGCATTAATTCAACTTTGTAGGAACAGATCCAGAGCATGCTAGAAAAAATATTTTCAAAAAACTCAGTATTCACAGGTTTATTATACCACACACAATTCAGCATCCAATGCGGTCATATCTGAGACTTAAATTTTATCTATTCCCGCTGTCTTTATGACCCTATTAATAGAGGAGAGGCCGTAAAATATAAGCCACAGTATTAAAACTCGTGAAACAACTTTGACAAGGTATCCGGACAATCAATCTATGCACGTATGGATTTGAAAAAATTCACGGCAAAAAAATGCACTCGTCCGCTCGGAATTCGAGAGTGGGAGGACGAATGAGTGCTCTTTTCAGACTAAGCTAGCCAGTCACCATGCTGCTGTAAATTTTTCTAAAACATGACACCCGAGTAGGTGAACTAGTTTAGAGGCCGACTTGAGGTAAAGTTCTAGATGAACAAAATGTTTTTGCAATGAATCACACAAAAAAATTAAATGTCAGAAATTTTACGCTGCATTGAAACATGCTCAAGGAATGCCATTTAATGTTTAAAAAAACGCATGTATCAACCACCATCAATATCGATACTTTCGATTCAATTTACTTATTTCTTTGAAGATGAAAATTGAACATCTTATCTAGTCACAAAGAAATGCATTCTTTACAACATCAATGGAATTACGGGTTTAAATCGAGTTTCTAGTATATAATTTTTGTAAATGTTTAATTTTTCCTCGAGCAAGCAGGATAGGGTGATGTTCATAACTAGGACATAGTGTACCTAGGAACATTTGCAACAACCGGCAAGTTATGTACCCTAGCGGCTTAAAACTAGGTTTTTTTGCGAAAGATGCGCTAGAGTGCAAAACAGGTCAATTATGAGTCCATTTGGGTTATCCTTACAAAGAAGACGCTAGTTTGAAGTTTTTGTCGCTGAAAAGTAAATATAATTAGTTCTATATCCAACTCTTTTTCCGAAAATCGATCATATCAACAGTGGTTATCGGTAGTATGGTATTTTGAAGGAGGTGACCGACAGCTTAGGTCATTTGCGCCATGAGGGAAGGGTAGGTAAGGAAGTTTGGAGAGGATCCCGGCGTCGGCATTGCCCTGCTGTTAACGAAAGGCGCTAAGGGGACCACGGCTTAACGTCCCATCCGACGGAAGGAGTGTTGTCCTTGAAATGTCCTCCACACAATATTCAAGCAGGGATCGGGCAGTCTCTGAAAATTCTCTGCCACTGCCGGGATTTGAACCTGAGCCCACGGACAGGGAAGCCAATACTCTAGCCACCACACAAACCCGATCCCCCCAGTGGCCATCGTAGCACAGGTGAAATTGACATATATCAGTAAGTAGTATTAGCTACGTATTTGGTATTTTAGACGTAATATTAACCAGACAAATCAGCCTAAATTAAAATTGGCTACCTGTTGTAACTAGGAACACAAGCCCATGATGCACCTAAGAACATGTTCCTATCCTAGTGATTTTTGTATTCAGCCGTAATTTATGGTCTAATATTCTAAAATTTACTTTTTTTCGTTAAAATTATTACATAATTGAACTTTAAAGAATGATATAAATTTTGGAGGGTTTAACCTAAGTTTATTTTTACTTGAAAGGAGTTATATTTAAAAATGGAGTTTTTACCTAAGGTACATTTATTTTCTTTATGTGACACTTTAATGCACTTTCAACTTTAATAAAAAAACTACATATTGACTCCCATGTTTCACGTTTTTAATTACTGTTCCCACCGATCTAACTTGTGTTCTTTGGTACCATAGGTAGTGTTCCTAGGCATATGAACATGATGGACATAGGAACAATTATAAAAACCTTTAGAAGTTTAAATTAGAGCCATTAATAGTAAAGGTACAAGTCTAAAACTTAAAACTTATGTTGAGTAACCTTGATGGATTAAAGTTTTACTAGTAGACTGAATCTTAAGTAAAAATATTTTGCTTTATCTAACAAAATTGAAAAATTGTTCCGTTGTACAATACTCTTCCCTACCCATGAATCTCAATGAAAATAAAAGCGGTAAAGTTTAATCCCAATATACAAGCAGTAAGACACCGCAAATTCCACCCGAGATTGGCATCGGACAGTAGCGCAGCGAGGGGGGGTTTTGGGGGATAGAGCTCAGAAAATTTTTTAATTTTAATGCATTTTACTTAATTGGATTGATATTACTAATAGAATATTGTAAGGATGGATAAAATATCCCTCAAAAAGCCGTAAAACGCACCATTTTGAACCATTTATCTTTAAAATTCCGCAATTTATTAATTTCGCACCTACAGCTTATCCTGGAGGGTAAACTAGACCCCACACACCCCGGAGTTAGTGTCGCACCTAAACCCCCCCCCAGCCTTAATTTCTAGCTGCGCCCCTGGCATCAGAAGTATCGGCCTTAATACCAATAACGCTGGGTACATAGTTGTTTATTTAGAAACCCTTAGTGACGTGTTGAGAGATTACTCGCGGACTGTCTATCCTCCCAGCATTTTACTAGCACAAATTGTGCGGGTGATAGATGATTACTGGCAGAGTAAATTCCGGTGAGGTTTGGAGAGGAGTCATCCATCACCTAAATTTGCTCTGGCACATGCTACGCCACTGGAAAGCAGAGACGGGAGTACACCAATTTGGCGTCGAAGAAGACAGACGAAGACACACTAATGCCGACTGCGGTTCACTGAGAGCATCGGCGGCACGATTTCCCACCGCGGCGAAGTCAAACTGAACGTGAGCGTAGTGACCAGAAATCCCGGGCGGCCGCTGGAATGTTAGCGTTGCATGACAGGGCGCCTGGCTAACTCCAGGGGAGCCTCCTTTGCGGAGACCGTTCCTCGACTCGTCTGACAAAAGGAACAGCAATCTCTCTCCGAATGAAGACGTAGCTGAAAATAATCGATCCCATCAACTGCTCCAGTCCAACGCACTGAATCGTGACTCTCCGAAGGCTCAAAGGTTTTATTTCGACTGCAATTTCGTGCGGGCTTCAGAACGTACCCTACTGCAAGCTTTTAGTTGCAAAAAAAATTTTTTTCAGAAGTCACCTCTGAACGGCTTTAAAAAGAAACGTAGGTACCGTCTTCTCAAGCAATTCAAAAAAAGTAATGATGCCAAATAACAACAATACCCTTACGGACTTACAATCAGGGCAAGAAAATTAATTTTGATATTCGTTCCTTCGAATATATTTCAAATTCAAAGATGTGATTCAAACATAGCAACGACACCGAATAATAACAATATCCCAACGCACTTCTTTACAATAAGAGCAAGAATATAAAAGCTTATTTTACTTCTTCCAATAACTGCAACGTCGTAAATTTTTCCTGAGATAATCAACCGAAATGTTCACTATTTTAAACTATGCGTTCCCTACGGCTTATGAATTTAAAAGAAAAAGAAAGTAATATAACATTTTAGAGCATTCAAAAGAAAAACATCTGAATCAAATGAGTACTGATATTACTTTTTAAAACTCAATATACCAAGGATCGTATGACTTTTAATCAAACGAGAAAACTTTGCTTTGGGGTTCCCATGGTCCTCCATAATCCTGCCAGAGCTACAAATTCCGTCACTTATTACTCATCGCATAGGAAGAGTCCAATTGACACTGGAAGCAGTATTGATTATTGCATAAAGAACAGTGGCTAATTATCGGTATCCAAGATCCTATTGGGGAAATTATAAGTTTACAGGCATTCATTACGGCATTTCTACCTGTTCCACGTCTTTAAACGTATGATGATTTTTATATCAGTATCACCTAGCAAATTACATCATCTTTTATAAATTACATTCAAATACAGTTGATCGTCTAATCTTCAATTGTCATGTTTTTCCCCGTTTTCCGTACTTCTCCTCTTTGAGGTTACTTGTCTCATAATCAAGAGTTGAACATTCATTTTACTTTATAACTTCTACTATAATATTGAAGAAGATCGGATGGCTTGCATAAACATTTACCAGAAAGAACTTACTCAAAGTTAAATTTTCTTTACATTCTTAGGGATCATGAAGCGAAAAATGAGTATTTTTGAATACTTAAAAGCCTTTCTTTTTTCTGAAAATCAAAAAAGAGATCATGATAAATAGCTGTGTTTATTAGGGTCACATTTTCACGCCAAGTTGTAATTCAACATTGATTTGCGTCCGGCCTTTATCAGTGTTTGAACATGACACATTTTCATTTTCCCAAGTCAAAGGAAGGATAGATTAGGCGTTCTCCTAACAGCTACAGACAAATTCCGTTCTTTCATTCCACGAAACACATCACAAATATAAAGGATTTCTCGTCAAAAAAATCGATGCATAACGACAAAAAGAAATGTATTCATATCGTAAGGTGTGCGTGTCAGGAAATAATTGAATCCGATATCAACCCCGCCCCAAGCTTACCCGCCAATCCCCTAACCCAGAGGTTCCCTAACAGTAGTACGGGTACCCCTTGGGGGTACGCAACGAAACAGTCGGGGGTACGCAGAAAATAATCGGTAATGGTGGACGCTACGTTCCCTAATAGTATCGTGAAAAAAGTGGCCCGCCGTAAGTCTTAACCAGGAAATATTATTTGGGAATTAATATATAACACATTATTTGGGTTATTTTAGACAAAGTTTCTAATTATACCACTATTATATAACTCTAAGTGTCACCTAACCGTAGTGAAATTATGCAATAAAATGTACACGTTACATTTTTTGGGATACGTCATTAGTACATACATACATATGGAGGGGTACGGGAGGAAAAAAAGGCAGGGAATCGCTACGCTAACCACATATAGTCCAAATGCTCACACCACTACAATCGCAAAACCGTGCCCTGACCCCCACCAGACAACTCTGTGGAAATCTTAATACGCGAAAGCTCTCCCGGACGCCGCGGCGCGTGTGAGCGGATATATATGTAATAATATCAGAATATAATTTGCTTGGAATGATTGAAAATTAAAAATAGGCATAAAATTGTTATTTAAAAAAGCGTAAACTTATTGATTCGATTGTCTAAAAACTTTGTAATGTATTTCTGGAAAGAATAATTTGAAAAATCAGTTTCATATTCGTTATCTAATATCTTGAAAAATTTTCCCCCATTTTTATGTCCATAATATACAATAACTGTCTTTTTTTAGCAAAAAATAGTAGTTATATGCAAAAAAATAACTTTTATATTTCAATATCATATTCGGAATAAGAGACCTCGAAAACTGTTACATTGCACATTTAAAACATTATACGATATTTACATAAAATTACCACCTTTTAAGCTTTTCGCCCGACTGCGCGCCGGTCCAGACACACACGTCCCAGTTGAGAGTCCGACGATACAACTGGGACATTATTCGCCCACCTTCTCGATATCTTCCCCCTTCAAACTGAATCTCCCTTCTTCCTTCCCTACCACACCAACTTCGCGTCCAAACAGAATAGTTTCAGAGAGACGGCACAAAAGGGAAGGACAACGAGGCATTAACGAACTCACCACATTCTCCCCTACCTCGTCTCTCCTCTTCCCCAGACTTTCACAGGGTCAGTTCCCTCCACACAATCCTCCCCCTCCTATCCGGCCTTTCCTAGAAATTTCTGCCTGTTTGCCCGCTCCCCACTTCCTTCCATACTCCCTTGGTATCACGACAGTAGTCGCGCAAGAGTGGTAAGCTCGGCCCTCCCCCAACACACCAAGGATTGGATACTGAGTGTACCCTTATTCCGACGTTCCTAGGGATTGAGTTCCAGGATACCTCCCTCTTCTACCCCCGACGCTAAACCTGCTTTCATCGCCCTACCTATTACTCTCGACAGCGCTCCCCTTAGCCACAAGCAACCCTTGCGGTCCACACAGAATTCTCTACTCCCCGCGTAGTACAAATTCCCCTTCTCTCTCTCTCTCTCTCCCTGCCGAATTTCTTCTTGCGAGACTTCACGAGAAGTTTCTCCGTCCGTATCTTTCCATTATCTTCCCATCTCTCATTTTATCAGCCTTCCAAACTCTACCTTCAGCCTCAGCAACGTGTGCGACACCTAAGTTTCATTTTACTCCCGTATTTTTTCCTCACGAACAAAAGGGTGTCACGCCTCTCACTCGCGCGTCGAATGAAAAAGCTACTTCCATGCACTGCATTTTCTCTCTTTCCGATTATCGCCCCGCGAGGTATTTCGACGGTTTCGTGACGGCTTCACTGCTCCCACGCAGTTTTATAACTCTGTTATTTGGCACTTATCGTGCGCAAAAATTGTTGCCGATCACGGAAACGTTCGCAAAGTTCGTGTATGTATAAATAAAAATGAGAAAATGTGAGCCAATTCGAAAATTCCTTTATTTCTATTACCGTAGCTGTTCACCCAAAATCACATTAAGTGGAAACTTATGATCATATAAATAAGGTTGTACATACAACAGGATCCGAATGAATAAATCATCACGTTGCCACAGTTCCAATTTTTTAAAGTTAAAAATATGTGCTTTAAATTTCAAATTCATGCACTGTCACAGAATAACATTTTTTTTTTATTTAATAATATGCAAGCGCTTGCCTTTTTCTACACTTCTTCATTTCTACGAACCCAGGTTTCGGCACATAACGTCGGTTTCACCTTGATCGGTAGAAATAAAGAACTATGGAAATGGACAAATGCTTTCATTATGTTAAATACCAAAGAGTTCCACAAAATTATGCTGGAAACTATATGTTTTACACACCTTTAAAACTTACATAGGATTGAAATTGATGGAGAGCATACCTTTTTCAATATTTTTTCTGCTCACAAATACCCACAAACATCCATATACCAGGGTAATAAGTTTTCTCCTGAAACGCTTTTCACAAATAATACAGGACATCTTTGTAAAATTACTTTATTTCTGGTGTAGTTTAGGCTCACTCTAACTGTTCCGCTAATATGAAAGATAAATTATCGCATATAGAAGACTGCACCGAATACAATCTATTATGCTGATATGAAATAAATAATACATCCCGTAGAAATAAGCCGTAAGGAAGACAAGGACAACCGTGAGGCCAAAATGGGCCGGTGAAAGAGATAATTTACCATTAATTTAATGGCCACAATACAATGACACGGACATAAGTAACGAACGATTTTACATGGTACATATTTAGATGAGAAAGAGCCCACTAAACAAATCGTATCTTAACTACGTCGATGTCAGCACTGTGTACCACTACGTCTAATGTCATAAGTTCTATGGTTTAAGTCAGCTTTAGTGTAGAATAGACATGAAAGTAGCCGTAAATACAAGTTAATTCTCTCAAAAACATCTTTATCGAATTTATTTTATAAAAAATCCTAAAACTGCACAGAAAAAAATTAGTACACAGGCAAGCCAATATAGTAACCATCATTAGCATGTCATTCGTTCTGGACCTGTTCAAGTAGCTGTTATCATATACTTAAATTACCGCGTCACGCATCCAGCAGCATCGACAGCATCGCGAGATGAGGAGATAAACATTAAGTCAATGGAGAAATCACAGGGATTTCCGCTGAAGAGTGGAAATGAAGTTCTCTTTGTTTTCCATCTGAGAAAAAAGTGGCGATGGCAACATATCCAGAGCGTGGTCTTCTGTCATCTCCAGGAGAGTATTAAATATCATTTGTAAGGGCATTAGACCCTTGAAAACTTGATCAGCATTAAATCTATTCACATTATGCTGATACCAACGAAAAAGATTTAAAAGTAAAATTATGAAAAGCAAGGTCTCTGCCGGTCTCTAAAATTTAAAATGCTATAAAAGCCAGAGCTATCTACAAACACATCTTATATACCTGCCAGCACCATTGCTGGAAATTTTACACCAATATGGAATTTAGAAACGGAAAAATCTTGAGCCAATCAATATCAATTTAGTACATCATGAATATGTCACGGAGGAAAAAAGATAATCGTAAATATTTTCCTGCGGCATTAATTTGAAAATTGAGTAAGTATTCACTTCGATGTGACACGGCTTTGTTTTATATACAGGCAAATGTTTTATAGTGAGTTTTTTCAAGGAATAACATACGTTTGAATTGAGTAATGCTTCACCGAAAAAAGACAAATCACGACGAGTAGAGAGACAGATTGACGCATTCCCTTATACCATCTCTACCAAGCGTTTATGACTTCGTACAGCGCTTACCGTGATTTCCATCCCTTCTTTATACGGCTATCTGAATCGTTTAAAATAATTCGACTCGATGCGCATACGACGCCATTAACAGTGACCGAATTGCTCAACTAATCCGCCGGATGGAATTTTGTATTCTGATATCATTTCAAGGGAATCACGTAATTTAGTAACTTTAATTGAGTAATGATGCTTCGCACACGGAAAAAAAAGATTTGATTAAAGCTATCGAACTGGTGTGATAGGGAGTATTTTTGTTAAATATACTTAAACTTTGATGCAAATTATTAAGCACTTGATTTATTTTACCAAACGCTAGCGTGAGCTCTTGATATATTTCATCAAACATTTTGGTATTGCATAATTTGGTCAATTGTACGGAAGAGTTTCGTAAAAATAACCGAATTAATTCAATATGTTTCTGAGTTTGATAACTTTTATCGAAGTTATGATTAATTTTACGAAGGTGATTGCTTGTTTGGTAAAAATTATCAAACTCTACATTGCTATGCAAATTTGGTTTGATAGAATTTACCAAGTGTTTCGTAATCTATCGAACGGTCTATCGTTCCTCTTATGTTTATACCAATACACATTTGCAGTTGAAAGATTCTTAAACAGGCCTTACATAAAAGATAAGTTGGTAGAAATGATTTTGTTTTCATTATTTGTGATGGCGATAACGTTTTAATTTTGTTTACGTTCATTTTTCCTGTTTTTTTCCTGCTTTAAATTGCAATACTACCCGTTAGCTGGTGCATAAAAGACATTGATTGAATCGCATATTATCATAGATATTAAAGCTGTAAGGAGATGTTTGTGTATTACGACACATTAAAACTTTAATTAAAGGTATTCCTGAGGTATAATCATTCGCGATCATGTCTAATAACATGTGATAAAAGCCGTGATACTAGACCCAATCCATGCTAAGGTTATCACCCAGCACGTTAAAGCCATCCCTATATCGATGTAATAAGCCTGCAAATAAAGTTTTCTTGCGCATCTGCACTAGATATTCATATGGAGTAACTACGTAATGCAATTGTGTGCATCAAGTATTCCTCTTAAGCATACAATGGGAAACTGTAGTCACACCTTATTCACATTTCAAAACAAAGGTTAAATACTTACAATAATAATATATTAGACCGTTTAAGTTAGCAACTATTATGACAACCGAGTTAGACTAGTTGTTAGAGTCCGTTGCTACCACACGGAGGGCCCGCGTTCAATGCTACACGCAGGTTTGTTATTTTTCCACTTTTTTTTTTGTATTTTTTTGCAGAAACTTACGCCAAACTCCTAATTTTATTATTTTCAATCATAATAGTGTTTTCTGGGTTGAAAATCTTTCACATGTGCACGCTACGTCGATTTTATTACCCTTTCGATTTTGATAGTTTATATCGAACTGCTGTAGCCATTTCGGTAACAATTACCAAATCAGTTTAATAGAATTTATCAAACGGGTTTGGTAATAATTACTGAATTTTTCAATGTGCCATATGAACCCAAAAGTTTGATAAATTTCATCAGAATTCGATAGTTCTAACTAAATTTTTTTTTCCGTGCAGAATAAAGAAAAATAACTGCCGGAAGAGAGCGACAGAGTGAGACAGAGAGAGAGTGATGCACTGATGCATTCTCTCATACTCATATCTACCAGTCGTCAGCGACTTCGAACAGCGCTTATCGTGGTTTTCGTGTCCCTACTCAATCCGTCGATCAGAATCGTTTTAAAAAAAATCCGTCTCAACGCACACACGACACCATCAACAACAACCGAATAGTTCAACTGATCCGCCAGTGGGAATTTTGTATAGCTACTGATAATTCTTCATGGGAATTACGTAAATTAGTCATTTTAATTGAGTATACATACATACTACACCGAAAAAAGCCAAATCACGACCTAAAGAGAGAGATATCGATACACTCTCTTATACCTATCTAACAGGCGTCAGCAACTTCGCACAGCGCTTATCGTGATCGACAATCCTTCTTTATCCGTAGATCTGAATCGTTTTTTTTTAATCCAACTCAATGTACGTACGACACCATCAACAACGACCGAATTGTCCAACTGATCCGCCTGATGGGATAAAGCTCTCCCAACCCATCCGAATATTCCGCCACTTTCACTCTCCTTCCACCTCACGCACAGCCATACATCCATGCATTTCCCCCACGTTTCTCCTCTACCGAGCCCACTCCTCCCCTTTCACCCGTGCACCCACCACCACCCCCAAAAACATTCGTGATTCCCGCGACCACCCCATCCGTTTTATATGCACCCCAAAAAAGAGAGACGCCCCATCGCAAGCGGGGGAGAAAAATAAAAACATGCCGAACCTTCGCCGCCTCTTTCCCACAGAGCGTGATCCTCCTCACCATTTTTCCAGGGGCGCGCGTCGCCGCCACGAGGCACGCAAACAACACGCCACGATCGAGGGAGAACACGGCTCAATATGAATGCCCTCTTTCACCTTTCCCTTGGAAAGGTCTCATTTTTACCCATGGCGACATCTCCTCCGCCTAAACTCCTCGCTCCCTGAATACTTTCTTGCGTATCCTTCGATGCCCACCATCAGTATAAAACGACATCTCTACATCTACACTCTACCCTGGAAGCTGACGCAATAACCGCATGGCGGGAGGTGTAGCGACGCCAAACGTTAATCTACATATACAATTTTTGAAAAATAAATAAATTATATACTATCAATGACAGCGATTGAGAATTTCACAACTTCTAACTTCCTGAGTTAGCGTTGTATTAAGTTATAGATATTAAAAAACCCTCTTCCTCCGAAAATGTCCGTATTTGTCGTCGTCGCGAGAGGTGTTACGACACCAAACGTTAATTTGCATATAAAATTATTAAAAAATTAAATTAATTGCAGGCCTTTAAGAGCGATTGAGAATTTCATTACCTTTAGCTTCCTCATTTAGGACGTGAAATTGTTTCAGGCTTGACGAGGTGGAAATGCGATATACCCGTGATAAAATATAAACAACAAATAGTAATTTCCACACTTTAATATATAACTCCACTACCGAACATGGCTTTGACACTCTATATCATTTCCAAAGCAACAAGGTTTGGAAAATACCGTTTATTGCTAATATTATATCCTGAGTTTTTGAGGTTATAGACATTAAAGGCCTGGTTACAAAATACAAAAACACGTACGAGTGAATTTCTGATTCCATGAATGAAATTTGTGAACCGGAACGAAACATGTACAAAAGCACGAACCAAAATTACAACAGGTTCTATTTTCTGCTCATGCATTTGCACAGTTTGGGTGGTTACACGGTGCATTTAGGCGTTCATTCTCGCGTTCATGCATTTAAACATTAATTTGTGCGAACTAATGTACCGTGAAAACAGGCCTGTCCATATTCTTCGTTGCCTTTATGGATAAATATTTCTGTATTTTACCGGTCAAGGTAAGCTAGATGGATAAAATCGGCCTATCTCTCCTCCCATTTTGGTCTTCTCTTTACCACTCACAATAAGGACTACTCCATTGAATATCATCCAAAAATCCTTCTCTCTCCCATTCCCCCATTTACCAAGTATTCTTGCCTCAAACACGATTTTTTAACATCTCCACCCCGTTCAGTGCTCCCTTCATCCAGATCCTCTCGTTTCCTCCGTATCTCATCATGATCCCTTCTCTCCTCTCGGTAAATATACCAGCAAAGCACAGTGGCCGGAAATCATAAAAAGACATTCAAAATTACAAAATGTCTCTTTTTTATATACATACTTGAAAATTCGCAAGCAAACTCAAAATTGATTCAACTTATGGAAATACACATGATTTGACATGGTTTTTTTCTCTTAAAGTTTATCGAAATTGAAATTAAAACACTATGACAACAGGTTATACATAGCTTTTTGGTCCCATAAGAATCCACCTTTAACTTCACCACCTGCTTAATTTGGAAGTTTTCCAGATAAATTGAAGACGGGCATTTTTATGGGAATTTGCTGACGTTTGAGCCTCTGTATCTCGGAAATGGGGAAGAACCATGTCAAATCACGTGCATTTCCACAAATTTTTATCAGTTTTGAGGTTACATGCGATGCTTCAAGTTTTTATCTTAAAAAAAATACATTTTGTAATTATGACCGGCTTTTTCCGATTTCCGACCACTGTGCAACGGCCCACTATTTTTAGCATATCTCCATCCATCCTCCATATCAACCACAACTTCCCCAAAAATGAAGAAAGTAAAAGCAAATTTTGTGCCAATAAGTAAAAATATTAAAAACAATCATGTATACCAATATGAAGATGTTGATGAATTCTTCTCGAGTTGTCAATCGGGTTAACTCCGTCTCATAGGCCGACGTTACGGAACACGACTTGCCACCTATTTTCAAGGCGTGTTACTCAATGAAAGTCCATTTTCACACTTATAAAACCCAAGAAGAATTCATCAATATATTTAACCAGGAGAAATTAAAATCGTTTGATATAAAGATGCATTGAAACATCACAGAAGGAGAAAACAATTTCATTTCCCAGTGAAAACGCGAACAACTGAAACATTTGAAATTCCCTCGTATTTTGGAAATGTTAATGAGTATGATCATTCATAGGGACACCGCTTTGAATTTATTTTACGGAATTTATTGTGTTAGTCAAATTACTCTTTACTATGGCCGGCATTTGAGGGTGCCCAAATATTACCACGACAATTTCCACTCAGACAAGAGCAATAAATACAATTTTATAATGCCCGGCTAATTAGAATTCATTTCCAGACCTGAATTGGGAGTTAACATCCACGCAATCTACAGAATTAGTCTGATAAACATGCTACATTTTGCTCCAACGAGTTATAATCACTAAATCAACCATATCCAATTGCTGGGAATAATTATGCGATCACATTCACCGACTAATGCCCACCCGCGCAATCGTTCAAATGCAACATTAAGGGAACCTAACGAGATTTTAAATCAATTTAAAACATTGAATTTTGCTTATTCAATGGATTCGTATCGATAAAGGGTTCTTTAATGACATATTAGAAAATATGTATCGTTAAACACCAATGCAATTTTAAAGAGATCTTACTATACAACGTCATTATAGCCGCGAAATTATTAAGACTACAAATATGAACAAAATATGTATAACGCTCTTAAATGACAAATACACCAAGGTAAAAAGGAACAATCATTAATAATAATGATTTTTACGACTTAACCTCCATCCTTCATTGCCTAGTTTTATCTTTTGTCATCAATGCCTAGATTAAAAACTTGAATTATCAAAAGGGTTTACTTTCAATTTTTAACAAATATGTGGAGCTAATAGGAATAAATAGTCGATTACCCACCAAATGACGCTAATAAAATAATTGCTTCTGAATTGGCTGAAAAACTATAATAACACAAAATTTAGGAGTACTCATTAGCTCAGGCTATGTTAATTGATAGGACAGTAATATCAATGGCTATAAAGTATATTATGAATGGTAAATAGCAGTAGTTAACGTCAAATAACCACTATGTATATAATTAATTGATTCCTTCAGAAATTTCAGGTTTCGGTCATGTTTTTCGACCAACTTTGTTGATGCCGGAACATTTCTAGGGTTTCCCACCGAATTAAGGGCACCATGATCGCCTCTTAACATGTTCCAATGGCAATAATCACTTAGTTTGCGATTGAAATGCAGGAGAAAATGAAACTGTTGACCTGGAGGAAAGTTCGGGGAAAGTTAATGCGTATTATTCATAGGGAGAGCATCAGAACATACATAATTTTTCCGACATTTCCACGGTACGAAAGCTTAGATAGCAACAAAAAAATTAAATCAGCCAAAATCGATAAAATTTTGAAAGCTTTATCTCACCCTGCAGATTCCACAAATTTAATTCTCACTACGCCTACTCAAACACAGATATTCCAGACGATATTAAGATGTTTTTCTTAAACATTTAAATTTCTTATAATTAAGGGCTATTACGTATAATACGAATTTTATTACAATAGGAGAAAACCAGAATCCTTACCATTTTGCGGTTATGAGGTATTTCTTTTTTCTGCGACATATCAGACACATTTTAATACTAGAGATATTTTTAAATGAAACAAATTATAGCACGGAAAATATACGTTATCTTCTAGGCATGAGCTATCGTTTACCTACTTCACTCGCAACGGAGGGGACAAAATTGGAGGATATATACATCTTATAAAATAAATCATTTTCAACGAATAATAAATTGCCTGCACATTCATTTTACCGATAAACTTCGCCAATCCCCCCCCCCACCCTCCCCCCCCTCAGTTTTAGCGACTGTTAGCACTGAACTGCATAGACTGGGAATGTATTTTCAACATCACTCCACGTCAGGAGAACCTAGCACACTATTTTTCCTTCTCCATTTCCAATTCATCCCCCCCTTAACCCGTACCGCCAGAGCATTCGCTCCCTTTCCCCTCCCTCCACCCTCCCCTCCTCTCAATAATCCTGCTTTAGGGAGGAAGGCCTTCCGCTAAACCACCCCAAACCCCATCTACCCGCCTACCACATCGCCACATTCCTACTCTAAAGGGATTACTCCTTTCCATCTGGAAGCCACATCCTCAGTCCGACCCCTCACGGTCCCCCGTTAACCCCTGGATAGCTTCAAACACCCCTTCTCCCCCACACCCTG
Organism: Ischnura elegans; assembly: GCF_921293095.1. Taxonomy (NCBI): domain Eukaryota; kingdom Metazoa; phylum Arthropoda; class Insecta; order Odonata; family Coenagrionidae; genus Ischnura; species Ischnura elegans. Next base: position 94,800,341 of record NC_060249.1, read on the forward strand.
AGAATTCTCCGTCACCCCTCATAGGGGTCTCCCTCCGTCGCCGTTTGTCGACCCTTCCACACGCACTCTCCATCAACATCCACCACCCTTTCTTCCTCCGCTGCAAATGCACTATCTCCAGCTTAATCGCCCTATTTGAATAGCCCATGCATAAAGTTCCAGATTGTTAAAGCGAGTCCCCCCATCCCTTTCCGACCCGAGGCGACGGTAAAAGGGACGGCCACGAATGCAGAGAGAAATGCTCGGAGAATTTTTGAATAGCATTTAATTGATAATTGTTCGCGAGTGATCAATTAATACGTGAATTATGACCTATTCCTCTCTCTCTCCATCTATCTCGCGAAAGACGTTCGTTCCTGTCTCCTCCACCTTCATTATCCGTGACTGCGCGCCGCCGTTAAAATACGAGGATTTCCGCGTGGAAAACATCCCCAGTGGATGGAAATCCTGGGGAATTATTTCGAGAGGAATTCGGTGTCTTTCAGAAACTCGGTGTGGAGATGATATCGAATTCCGCGAGGGAATAAAGTTCAATACTTCCTTGGGGTTCATCTCACAGCTCGGATATCCAAAGAAAAATGCTCTCTCATTATCTTCAGGAATGGAGAAGCAGGAATTTTCCATCTTCCCTCACTAATGCCACCTCCTTAGGTGAACTCACTTCATAATCTAATTCTTCTCATCATCGATTCGCAGTTTCTTTTCCCCTTATACGGCCATTTAACTTCTTTCAGGCCGCATCTTAATCTAACTCAACCCGCATATCTGAATCAATGTTCAAAGCAAAGTCATAAATTATGATTTTGATCTACCTTCATTAGTTTGAACTTCGATGCAACTAAAAAAGGCGCTCTATGTATGGAAGTCGCCCTGGTATAAAAATTGATTACTTTTTAGTTGTGCAATTGAAAATCGAGCTAATGATTACTTCATTATAGCCCCCTACGAGACATTTTCAATAATTACCACATGAAAATTGATCCCAAGAATAAATACAGCCTTGTCCGAGCAAAAGCTTTATACTTACTTAGACTTACATGGATGGTTCCTGATATAATCAGCGGTCATAGTAGCTATCAAAGTAGCTATTAGTACCTGAATTGAAAAGGTAAGGGTAGTGAAGTCAATGTTATCACTGGAAATAGTGATATTGAATTAGGTCATACAAGACCAAAAAGGAATAATATCCAATATTAGTGCGTAATAGGAAAACATAAATTTCTTTGTAATCATTGGTAGTCATATTAATACTACTTATTCATGATAATAATAACTGGATACCAACTAGATGACAACAATGGATAATTAGTTCTACCTCACTCTAGATCTATATGGACATATTTCGATTTCTGCATAACAACTCTCCATAGAAACGTTAATACAGAACCTTTCCCTAATAAAAATTCACGGTGGATAAAAGGTTAAGGGTAGGAATTGAGGTTGACCAGGTATTTGGAGAAAGCAAGAACAGACATAAGAAGGAAGCAACTTATTCCACCTATCTATCCATCTTCCATTAAAAACGAAAACTGGCAGAACAGAAATTTTCTGGTCAACAGATGAGAACCTTTTATTGAAGCAATAAGTAGCATCAACCGCAGCCTTCGTGAACTTTTTACATCCACTTTATCTCCCGTGGGATGGAAAGATGGGCGGAAAGTTTTTTTTTTGTTTCTCTTCACGGATGAAAGGAAACCCTTTATTTTTCTTATCTTCGCTCTTAGAGAGAAGGATAACAGATGAGAGATAGATAATTTTGGTCCACCTGAAACAAATTCCTGAATATTTTTTTTGAATGCATCCCTGGGGCCTTGAATATATTCAATTGTTCACACCGGAGCAGAACATAGCAGAACTTATTTATGGGTTAAAAATATAGTATTAAAAAATATAGTGTTACATTTTTTTTACAACATAAGGAAATATATTTAGGAAACAAATATTGAGGGAGAACGAATACCAATAACCAAAGAATCAAGAGCATAAAATGGTGGAATAAGCTGTCAACCTAGTTTATAATGTATTAGAAGTATGATGATAATGTAAAAGAAATGATGATACACCGTATCGAAACCGTTCGCAATTATATATTTTATTTTGTGGAAGAGCAAAGTCTTTTTTTTTCTTACCCTTTGTGCATCATGAAGGAGTTCCACCATGTTACGCCACCCACCATCGCATTTTTTTAAAATATTCATTACTCCCTCTCATACAAATATCTAATCAGGGTATCAGCGTAGAAATTATATATCATGGTAGGATAACAGCCAATCTCTGACCTTTTCGCAAATAAAATATTTGCTATTAACTGTCTTATTGTCACTCGAAAAATTATAAAAAGTTCTAGACACAATAGAGAATTTAATCTTCAGAGAGATTTGACTTTCCAATGTTAAATACTAAGCCACTAGGTAAGTAATGAGAGGAAATGAACGGGTGAGAGAAAGGAAGAAACCCGCAGGTTGGAGAGAAAAAGAGAGAGTGAAATAATGGAGGCATATGAAACTTTCTCTCACATCCACCCCGAGGCTGGGATCTTCAAACCCCAAAAATGCGAAAGAGAAAAAACCGCGGCCTTGCGGCTTCCACGGTGGCTTACCGTTGACAGTATGTGCGTGAGTGCTAAGCGAAAAAATGGCCACTGCCGCGGAATTCGAACAGGGCGTTGGCCCGCGGTGCGGCAAAGGCCTACCGCCGCTCAAGTTCCATCGCCTTCCACGAGAATCCACTCCAGAGGTTAAACCCCGAAAGAACAACAAACGAGACCACGCCATGCTCCCGCCTAGCCTCACACTCAAAGTCTCCCTTTTTATTGAACAAATTCAATACTGGTGTCTTGAATTCATATCAACATTTACAAATATTTGTAGGCCAACCATCTCCATAAGTATTCGTTGCTAGATCTGGGAATTTTTAACACTGAATGCAAAACAAAATTATAGGAGTTGACCACATAATTTTTTCTTCATTTTGAGTCCTTCCCTTTGAGCCATATTTGGCTCATCAGAAGGTTCTCCGCCTTTCCTGTCTAAATATGTCGTAAGCTGGAAGAGCGGGAAGGTGTAGTTTCCAAATGGAAAATTTTAACTCATCTCACCTATTTCTTTTTTCAAATATTTACTGATCTCATTTTCTTTACCACTCCTATCATCACAAAAAATTTTCCTCTCTAAAGGATTGGTTTTATACATATTTTCAGCAATGAATGAGGTACGTATTCAACTAATTATGGAAGGTTGCATGGAGTTTTTAATAAGTATTCTGGCAGTCTACCCTAATCTCATGGACTTCACTCTTCAATTCATTATCAGTCCTACTACCTTTCGTTCTATCAAAATTATACTATTCTCTTCCATCCTCTCCCTCGCTTACCCATCATTCTACCCTCTGTTTTCAAAATCTCCTCTCCGATAACTACTCGCCCCATCCGTACATTCTGTCTCCTCAGTATCTCATCTAAAAGCTGCCTCTCTTCACCCAACATGTAAAGCACTTCATCGTTCCTCCTCCTTTCCGTCCACTGTACTTTCTCCATTCTTCTCCACACCCACATCTCAAACACTTCCAGCCATCTTTCGCAAGAAGCCTTCCTTGAACTAATTCACAAAGACAGAGCAATGAGTATTTCCCCAGCTGCCTTGCCACAAATTTTTCTTCCATGGCTGATTGTTATAGAGCGTGAAAAATTAAGAGACATGTATTTTTCCGTTTTCCAATCCGTCTCCTACTTCTCAAGTTATTCACGATGGAAATCGATGGTCGTTAAGATGATGACGTCACGAACAAATTCCAAGCACATTACCGCTGCTTAGCAACTTCTCTAAGTCTCTCGTGCATGTGACTCCCGGGGTTTTTTGTTTTTTACACTCTTGCAAGCTATTTCTTCACCCAGTGAAAGTTACATCCTGATCGATAAATGAATAATAATCACATCTATATGTATATGAAATGTCGGCAGCAACTATCGCTACTTTAATGTCAAACGTAATTTTAACCAAAATTCGAGTGACGCAACTTAAGCCGGTGTCTTCTATAAGGCAGTTTCCTCCAATTCTAAACTCCACAGTTACGTCAAGTTAACTTGTTACGATGAGAGGAGCCCCTAGGCCCCTACTCCCTAGCTCAGGCTCTTCTCCGTCCACGAGAGGGAAACACCACAATTGGAAAGCCGAAGTATACGTTTATCCCTCAAGGAGTTTATCGATGGCGCGGACGTGATATAGCCCTTTGATATGACCTTGAGTGGGAAAGCAGTATACGAAAGAGTGGGAGCATGAGGGTTTGACAAAAGGCTTCCGAGGATTTGAGGAGGAAGAAGGCAGGAAGATGAAAAGAGAAGGGATTGTCTCTTTAAGGAGAACGAATGGTGAAAAAGGGAAAGATAAAAAGAGGGATAAAGCAAAGAGCTAGGTGCAAGGGCTCCGGGTATTTGGAACACCGCACTTTGAGGTCCAAACTGCCATAAGTTTGAGGTCCAGACGGACCTAAGTTCAAAGAGGAAAGTAAGGATTAGATTCTCTACAATATTTGACTCAATAATGTTCTATTTCGGCAGCAATGTACATGTAGAGACATGGTATCATCGAGTGGAAACCAGCGTCAAAGTGGCAGATATCGTACCACTGTTACAACAAACGAACGCAAACGCAAATATGGGCGGCCGACTTAAAACAAGTATTCAGGTTTTATCGAGTAAACATCTAAAACGCTTCATCTGGTGAGGTCATTTTCAACTCTTACAATTCTATAAACTCCTGTAGAATGTGAAACAGGCAATTTATAATGCGCTGTAATAGACAATTTAATGTGAAAATATCTTTATTTTTCCCTTCCAAAAGGTTTTGAATGGTTCAGATATACCGGATAATGAATTTCAGATATACCTACTAATTCTGAAATATCAATTATGTACCACACAGAAAAAAACAGAGTTTTTATTTTAAGAAAATCAATAAACACCCACAATTAATAGGTAAAGTAAATTCGAGCAATTTATTTCCCATATTAAATGTGAGTAGATTAGTCGTCAGTCGGCCAATATCGCGACATTCTTCGTAAAAATCTTATTGATAATTCTGAAAAATAATAGTATTTTAATTCCTTAAGAAGTCATTATTTTATAAACAAATAAACCGTAAGTAAAATAGTCGCTATTAATGTTAAAAGTATTGCTTTGGGCAATATTCTAACTACAGTGGTCCCCGTGGCATACCGCTAGGCCCACGGAGAATTTGAAATTTTGATTTATCGAAGGAGGAGGGCTAGTAGAAGGATATAGAAGATAGAGACAGAATACGAGACGGTTAAGGCAAAGATGTGGGTGGAAATAGTGGAGATATTCGCAAAGCCTTGAGGCCCAAGAAAGAATATGAAAAGAGGATTCACTGAATGTGAAGAAGGGGTTGTCTCGTAGCCTCACACTCAAAAAGTCCTCCACAGAGCACAAACACGGGAAGGTACCTACCCCAAGCGCGCCCTGGGCGACCCCCTCCCCTTCCGCCGCAACCCCCCCCCCCCCGCCCTAAAATGACTGGGTGGCAACCATACAGGGTATGTCGTCGCTTCAATTGACTGGAACCTCTAACCATTGGATGAACCGTGCTGCGCATACAACTGGAACTCAAGTCGGAGAAAGAAAACGGGATGCGAATCCGAAATCGCTTCACTACCATTCTGACCCCCGCAAAAAGATTCCAACCCTCAAAAATATCGTCTGCACGCTCCTTGCCCCCTCTCTTCCTTCAAAAAAACATTCCCCTAAGCCAATCAAAAGAGATAGGGAAACTATGTGGAATACCGGGCTGGAATAAAAAATCTTGATCCCTTGAAAAAAAAAAGAAAGAGCCGAACGTTCTTTCTTCCAGATTTCGTTTTCTAGGAACTGAGTGAACATGTTTTATAAATAAACGACTGGCGGGACATCTCTTCTTTCTTCCTTTCTTTCAGATGGGGGAGTGTTTGAGCGACCGACTTCATCAAACCCTATTCCGCGATACCTACACGTCGTTTTCAGCGTTAAGGGCCCTTCCTTGCCTTGCTCGTGGAATTCAAAAGGAGTTAGTGGGCATGCCTAGAAAAGGCAGTTTTGCTTTTCAGGACGGAATACCCAAAAATGGGGAAAAAAAGTCTCGCAAAGGATTCAAAGCCAAAATAAAAAAAATCTATAACCAATCCCCTTACGGGTAGATAACCAATGCAGCCTCAAAGTGCGTTTGGTAACCACAGATCAAATCCCAAAGAGATTAATGATTTGAATTTATAAAATATCGATTTTATCGCATGCTTCAGGCCGAATCAGTAGAATTCTATAGAAAAATTTATCACGGACAAATCAATGCCCTATCATATCTATTTATGATCAAAAAACTAGATAAGTCTACTGAGGAAATATATTAGACGAATACGGAATGAAGGGCAAAATGAAATTAGGGTCAAAACTTTCACTGCCCCCTTTCAGTTTTGAATCCCAGATTTTAAATTGCATATAAGTTTGAATAAGAATCACAGATGATGAGGCAGGTTTGGAACCACAATACTTACTATCATAAATTTAAAGGTGCGAAACAATTTTTTCTCATATTGGAATTTATCATGGCTACAAAATGGCCATTGAATATTTAAGAAAGTAAAATACTAGTGGAGTCATATAATCGAAAGATAACAATTTTTGACAATATTCATCATACATTCGATTTGATTATGCAATAAAATGAAAAAGGTCAACCAGTTATATATAAGTAGAATTCTGATGTTCCATAAATACATAAAAGTAGTAACATGGAAACTCGAGTCGAATTAAATTTTATTTTTGCGGAAAATTGCAAGACAGTGTTTTATTATGAATCAATTCCACTCCATCTCGCTTGATTCTTCGAATTTTATACGTAACGCAATCATAGCAGTACAAGCGAAACTCTATCTCAAATAGTACAAGATGCCTGTCTCAAAGTTTTCTTTAAATTTATTTGGTGGATGCAAGCGTGGGTGACCAAATGGCCGCATTCCGTCAGAAAATGGTTGAATTTCCGACTGGAAAAGTGATTTCACTATTCCTAAGGTGAAAAGCGGATAACAAATGGAGCAAATCGGGCCTTGTTTGCCCTTTGTATCGACCTTACCCAGCCGCACTTCAACAGAGTTGAATTGGAACAAAGATACGTAACATGCATTGATTTTCTATACCTGAAATGAGCTCTCAATGTTTATAAAATATGAACAAAATCCATTTAGGAGGATTTCCTAGAGCCGTGAAATCGAATTTATGATAGGAAGTGGAATATTTACGGAGACAGCGGGGCGGCATTTCTAAGGCAGTGTGGCACGAACGATAAAATCAGCACAGAAATCAGGCGTGGAAACAATTTTAAAATACGGTTCCATACATTAATAATTCAATGAATCAACTAAGTGAACATTAATGAAGGCTAATATAGAATTTGGAATGGAAAATTAAACTTTGTATATCCACAGAATATTTTTAATAGTACACTACCATGTTTATTATGTACTAATAAAAATATTCTGTGGAAAAACAAAGTTTAAAATTTCATTCAAAATGAGTAAATTCCATAAAGTATCAACGTTCCAGAAACCATCAACGTCCTAATATCGCTGTAAATAAATAAAATACTTGAGAAAACGTAGGGAAGGAGACGGAACGTGTTAGTCGGCTACATATTATTAGGGAATATCTATAGATTATTTAAAATTTATTTATTCTTTTATTTAAATATAATTTATTTATTAATTATTTCTAATAGACATTTTAATGGCATTTTCTGTTTACATGATTAAATTTTCAATTTCATAAGAGTGTAGATCTGTATCGAACCGATTCCATGGCTGTATGCCAATGATAATTAAGACCGGTTATTTCTTATTCAAATCCTTTAACCTTTAGTCACGCAAAATTCAAAATTTAAACAATTACAGGTCGAATCGGATTATTTATTAGAATAATCATCTGGTACGAGCTCAATGATTAATATCAAACCGCGATAGTTTCAAGAATCGTCAGAGAAATTAATATTATTTTTTTTACCAAGGGCACCCCTCAATTTATTTTCCAACGAAACCAATCGAAAGACATAGGAACAAAAATAATGGCCTCAAAAAAGGTTTTTGAAATTCGTTATACAGTTCACCTGACACTGGTTTCCTCCCTGGGAGATTCATTGGGGTAAAGAAACCATTATCAGCCAGTGAAATTATTTGAAAACATTTGAATTGGAAAATTGGTAGCGATGACTAAATCAGAAGGTATAGTTAAGGATGATAACCTCTGTTTAAACATCTTTCACCGTCGCGTCATCATTGATTCTTGCATTATACGTCAAGTGGCACGATTTATAAACCTTAATTAACCTTGCAAAAACATCCCATGATCCAAATATGAATTTGGTGCAAAACACGTATTTTTAACGATATTGGCACTTCTCAGAAGCTACCATTTGCAGGGATTTCTATATTGATGCTACTCTGTGGCATGTCACAAAATATTTGGGACGAGCTAGTGATCCAAATTCTTGAATATTTCACTTTTTAAGAGAGGTAAGATAAAAATGGTTAAATATGCGAAATGGATCAATACTGAGAGGTTTATTTGCACCTCGTTTGAACATGTCTCATATCAATTGCTCATAAAATACATTTTATACTCAGCACGTTTTTACCTTATTTTACGTAATATATGTACCATTGACTCTCCAATACTAAATTTAGACAGATTCACTGCAAATATATCTTTATTTAACTACAGAAATAGTGAAGAAGCAAAATTATTATGAAATTTCAGAGTTTAAGACAATGGATCCATAGCCTTTTCGTGTGGGACCCAAACACATGTATTTCCTCTGGGAATTTAAAAAAACTAATAATCAATCTCCTAACATCAAATAAAATACAGTCTCCATTAATATATTAATGTTTAAAGTGCCGAAATAACTTAAAATAGCAGACCCCATTAAATTATTTTTTCAAGTCGGTATGTTTTACGTGCGATGCCTCGCAGTACCAGATATTCACATTAATAAGGACTGACCAAGAATGACATCTGCAGTATTACTGTACGTACAGTAAATCAGGTCAACTACAAAGTATGCCTTCTACGGCATATCATTTAAGATTACAGCAGACAACTATTATTACCAGTTGGACGTTCGCTCTACTGGTGTAGAGGTGTATGCGTTATTGTATTCTCCCAAGGGCAGCAAAATGCTTGATATTGTCAGTATTGCCGTGCTCATGTGTGACTCTGCAAGGCTGTCAGTTATGATTTGTGTTGGTTCTAACGTCATCATATCCCCCCGTCATAAACATGGGAGTAATTTCATAGGATCAATAAATTATGCGCCAGTCAGGATATCGTATTTAAGGTCATATGTTACATCTGTGAATCGATTAAAAGACTAAATAAAAAAATGATTACACGCGTGTATTCATAATTATATGTTACCTTGCGTTTCTTCGTGCTTTATTCAAAGTATTTTCAAATAAGGAATCTTACGCAAGCAGTTGCGATAATATTTAAATGTTTGAACAAATTTAGTGGGCAGACAAATTAATTTATAATGCAATTGTAAAAACGGATGAAGTTTTTTCGTTTTGGACGCATTTCTGCGTGCACAAAAGGAGAAGAGTTCTTGATGAGATCGTCCATTAACTGCTACAAGTTATTGAGCTCTATGAAAATTTTCCAGTTTTAACAGCATTTAAAAAGTGTTTCAATAATAGGTAAAAAATGTGGACAGCTCTAACAAAATAAGGAATTCTTTTGCAATACAATAATGATGTATTTGCACTGTAGACCTCCATTTAATACATTAATTTCATTGGCTAATCAGCTTTTGAAAATAACTTTTCCGAATGCGTACCCGTAAAAATATTCAGAAAAAATTGCTTGTTGCCTCATTTTAATATCGATTATAGAGAGCATTCGGAAAGATCTTGCCCCTTGTATAGTCGGTGAGGGAAGTAATTCACGCTAATTATATTATGAAAACAGCGTAAGCGATAAATATACTGTATTCGTCCCCATTCGACGCGATTCTTTCTCAACTATTATTCGGTCAAAAATAAATTGAAAAATATTCAAAAATTTAGTTGCGTTAAAGCACGCCACGCTAACAAGATAATCAATACTGTTATAACTAATGGTTACATTAATTTTTCTACAGGGACAAAGAAGGTAGCTGAAGGAGGCCATATTTCTGAGCTCACAACTGAATTTCCTTTCATGAGAACTTTCTCGTTTGCTTTCGAGCAAACACATTTAGGGAAAGATCCCAGCTGCATTATTTTGGGGGTCATTATAGAGACTAAGGGGAAAGATTCGGCCGTCTATACCGACCGACAGTGGTGGAAGATATCTCGGTAAATATATTATTAAGACCATGCAAACCATGGGCATGCGCCTTTCTCCTCCCGCTTTTGCCATGCACTTCGATTTTCCTCCACCGACGGGAAACATAGAACGGTAAACCCGTCGACCTGGAAAGACCTCCGGGCCAGCTGTTCTCGAAACCAATCCAGGGAAAACAGCGGCGGCGCGTCGGTGTCATAAAGTGGAGAGAGAGAGAGAGGGAAAGTATAAAGGGTGCCCCACACACGCACACAAATTACCGCACGGCCGCACGAGAGGCTGCCGGGGGGGACAAGAGAGACAACAACGCGCCGTCATTCGTCGCCGGAGAAAAACACGTCCACGGCGATCGCTTGTCGCGGTCGCGTGCGAGTCACTGAATCCACCAATTTCATCCACGAGAGAGCGAACGGCCTCAAAACCGAGGGCCGGCGAGGGGAGTAGAACACGTGATTTTTTAAGTGCCATTGTGCGGGCAGGGCATAGGCCTCGGCTTGGGGTTGTCGTGCGGTGGAGGGACAGGGATTTTTCTCCATCGCGCAAGAGGTGTGGTGGGGTTGATTCGCTCTCCCCCTTCTCGACTCTCTTGTCATTTAAAATATTCATATTTTACCACCCTATTTTTTATTTCACCCTGGACCAAGCAGGTATAAGGAGGTAATTTTACCAACCCCTTTTTAAAAACGTTCACCCTCGACCAAATAGGTGCATGGTGGTTTATTTCAAATATTCATGCAATTAGCGAGTTGAGAATATTGAAGTTAATTAGGACGCTAGGCTTCAGACGGAACGATCTAGGGTTGAAATCCGGCGAGAAATCCAACGTTTATCCTTGCCCTGCGATTTCTAGCTTACCTGAAGTTCACGATTGTTCTCATAAACTATGGGGAAGTAACTACCGTAAATGTGGGAAATTCACTAGCCAACTATACATATTGGGAAAATTTATCCAGCAAATCCCGCTGATCTACGGGTTGATGAAGAATGGGTCGAATATGGCATGTTTTTTTTTTAAGATTTTAAGGCCTTAACAATTTTCTCCGCCAACCTTACGAGCGAGAGATTCCAAACAGGAAGCTTAAGCATTTTAATATAGTTTATATCAACCGCTTTCATCTTCGTTTCTCTCTCTAGTTAAATATTTATAATGCACCTCACTCTTTTGATAAATTGACCCTTATCCAAGAATGTAACGGCATATATTCGTGACTTTGCGGAGCTAAATGATTTATTGCATTGGAGTGTTTCAGTCGATAGGGGGACGGACGGATCCCTTGTTAGCACTCGGATAAAGCCTCCAATTCTCACAGATTAAATCCCTCCACGGCGATTCTTATCTCACCTGAATATCGTGAAGATTCTTAAATGACTAGAAAAGAACTTGCCCAACAATCTCAAATCCGCGTAATTCATTTGACAACAATATTTTTTTAAAACCTTCAACCCTCACACCAACCTCAGCGTTGATGACCGAACGCATAAGTCATTCACGACTTTGTGCAAAGAATGCTAGCAAATACAATCGTCCACCAATTTTATCCATGATTGGACACGGGTTGAAGAAAGTAAAACAGGTGATTTTAGAAGTCCAAGGAAATTGAGTTCGGCTGCAGGAAAGAAAGGAAGTTGAATGACAACGTGGTGTAGGAGGTGTGGCTGGGTCGATTCGATCCCATAAGGGGGGAAATGACTTGCATGGAGGAAGGGAGGGATTCAGGTGGGGCAGTGTAACCACGGACGAAAGTTCGAGTCCAGAAGTCTTCGAAGTTGTATAGTGTGAGATCTTCAGTTACGATTTTTAGCTTATTTTACCAATTTATTTATATCGATACCACCGAAAACAGTAGGTATGGGCCTTTACAGCGGGTTTATTATACATTTCAACAATTACGCGTGCGCAAACAACAATTGCTGCGATAGGGTAAACTGGGCCATGGGTCATGCGGGGCTCGAACCCGCGACCTCTTATTCGGGAGGTGAGGACTTAAACCCGCCACCACTGTGGCTGGGAAAAGCTAATCTGAATCCCATTATTGAATCTTGTGTTCTTGTTGTCTCAGATAGGAACTCTCACCACCCTAAAACTGCGAGATTCACTTGCCAGCATTATTTATTTGGAAATCACTTACCCTTATATCGTAACTATGAAGTCATGCCGGATTTTGGATAGTGAATGGTAACCTATGTTTTTTCCCACTAATTTCATCCGCGATCGGCCTCAAACCGAAAGCTAAGAAAGAAAATCATGTCATTCAAATGCCCTTAACATTCCATTCCATAGTCATTAACATATTTATATTTCACCTCTAACTTCTGGAGATTTCACTTTCACCCTAAAAATAAACAGTATATTCCTTACTTTGCTGAGGAAAGACTTGATGGAATGACGAAGGCTTGAGGAAAATAAAACAGGTGCTTTTAGGTGGCAGGGTATAAGGCTCAGTTTAGAGGGAGGGATGGTACGTATATTGTCACCGCGGTGTGGCGTGGTCGATTCGCTCCCATCATGGGGGAAAACACTTGCCCGGGGGAGGTCGAGGGCAGGAATTGGAGCAGAGTCGGAAGGTGGCGGGGGCGGTCGGCGGTGTTTTGGCCTCTTTTGATTTCGTCCAACCAAGCGGACACTAACCGTCCCCAAACCTCCCTTCCTCCTCTTTCACTTCCGAACAACCTCTCACATCTCCGCTTTCCCTCCAATTCTTTCCCCCCCGGCGGAAGATGAAAAGAAAAACAAAATATAATTAAACAGCTTCCCTCCCCACATCTCCCACCTAAATTTCAAGCCGTTCCCACGACACAGCAACTACTACCTTTCCCCTGTTCCTCGGGAAAGAAAAAAAATACGGTAGGCAGTTGAAACAAAACTGAAAACTTTAAAATAAACTTTTATTAAAGTAAAAAAAACCTTCCCTCTTTCCCTACTACCACATGCATACTAAGATCTCCACCTCCTTCTCTTCCTTCTCTTCGTCTTCCTCCTTAAATTTTGATCACTCTTGAAAGTAGCATTTTCCCCTTCTTACACTTTTTTCCAAACTTTTCCAACAGCCGACAACTTCAGTGTTCGAAATTTTTTTCATTAACTTCCAGCCATAAGGAAAGGGTGTTGTGGGATACGGATAGCCCCGGGGCCTTCGTGCGCAGTACCAACGTTGCTGCAAGCTGAAGATGAAAGCTACTATCAGGACGAAAGGAAAATTTTGAAACCATCCCGTAACTGTTATGTCCGGCGCTTTGCGTTCGTGAGTTCAAACGGCAACACGTATGTCACAGGTGGTGAACCGCGCATTCAATTAGACATTTCGTCGTCCCTTTGCCGTAGTTTTCGTTAATTTTATATTATATTTCGAATTGACGTACCTCGAAGACTGGACTTACATTCCTTCTGAGTTTTCAAGATCCAGCAAAAATGGCACATCTTACTTCCGTGACTCAATAGCACGGTATTCAAAACTATCAGCCTAACAGAAGCCGACTTAGCAAATTCACTCTTATAGTAGGTAATGACATCATCATGCAAGAAGGAACTTCATGGAACTCACAATTTTACGACAGAATGGTAATTTTAGAGAAATGTGGGTTCAATGCTATTTTGAGGATGAAAGGAAAATTTTGAAACAGCCCTGTTACACTTTTGCCAGGTACTTTGCGTTTATGAGCTCGACTGAAGTTTTAAGAGGTGTACCCGATGAAGCTGCCTTCCGCGTCCAGTCCATTTAAATTTTTCCTCCTGGTTTCATGGGGTTTAAGGGATACGGTCTTCTTCTACTTCGCGCTCCAAATAAGGGTCAAATTAATAGCACTCTTCATTGCTTTTTTTAAAAAAACGCTCAGCATCAGTAAACGAAAGATCAAATAATGCTACTCGGAATAGCAATTACTTTTTAAGTTTTATTATAATAATAAAAATAATAATTCATTCCTACCAAATAGAAATTCACAGAGCTACTCGTCAAATTCCCGCCCGCCGGAGTCTCCCGACACAGAGGCCGGCTTTCAGGTACCTAACGTTTATATATTTCCAAAATAAATCCTGTTATGTTATTACTTTTTCCACACACCAGTACTGTGAAAAGATCTCTGACTTATTCACCTAACCTCAGGAATGTATCCTCAAGGGCCAGCTGAAGGCTTAGTTTCCATTGAGGAAAGATAGGGACACTCAAATCATTCACTCACACATTTTCAGAGACCCCACGCGTAGGTTGGTTTCAACAGGAAAGGGAAGAGAGAGCTCACCCCAGACTAAAACAAGCCTGTGATATCATAGATTCAGGGTCCTTAGGGCTAGGACTCGATTCCCCCAATTATATAATTTTTCTCTTTTCAAAATATAACTTCGATTTAACAATTAGCTCGAATGAAAACTCTCAAATTCTGACAATTTTAATTTACTTTATTTATCTATTTATTTTATTCCCAAACCACCGAATACAATTCTCACAGGCCATTTTATACCGGGTCATTCAAAAAATTCAACAATTACACGTAAAAAACAACCATGGGCTGGAAAACTAACCGAGGCGGTACTCAAACCCTCGACCTCGTGTTTGACAGGCGAGGACTCCGCTGCACCGCATCCGAGGCCGGCGGTATCCCATTATTTCAACTTTAGTCCTGCCTTGACCCGTTTTCCATCAAGTCGATAAGTTTCTCTCCCAAACCCTATGCTATATATTGAACACCAAATGGTTTCTTGAGCGTCCCTCAGCAAATTGCGAATCCTCCCTCGTTCATTCCTCATATTTAATTCACCATTCCTGCACATGGCGAAATAATTGGATTCCACACCAAATGTTCGCGACTTTATGCTACTCAAGCTGAAGCTCCCTCAATGCTCCCTGCCATCTGCTATGACGCTCGCCACTCTCGTGTATTGCTTTTGAGATGAGCTGAACGAAGAAAACGCTGATACATACTACGTAAATATAAACGATTGCTCAAGAAACTGATGGCTATTTGATTTCTCACTTATGATATGCTCCTTATATTGGCCAAATTATGACGCATGATGGCCTGATGAAAACAATCGCAGAAGGACTGGTGGAAGGGAACAAGGGTAAGGAACGGCCCCGAATGAGTTACATAGGACAGGTCATAAAGGATGCAAAAGAGAAGAAATACTTCAACTATGAAAAGGCTAGCGGAATGGAGAGCTGCGTCAAACCAATCTTATGACATTTGACTTAAGACGATATGCTCCTTTTGCTTAGATATATTTTTTTTAAATTCATTGTCTAAGGGAAAAGGGGATTTTGAATTCATGGAGACTATTTTTGAAATGGTAGGGATAAGAAAGACGCAGTCCTCGCATTTCCCATGTAAGCGGTTTGAGGTACTAAGGTATATAAAACAGAGTTTCTGATCCAAAATAAATGAGAATCCAAGACCGATTACTTACGTTAAAGAGGGCAGGTTAAAATCATCTAGACTCACGTTTAGTAGCATCGCATGAATTATGCAGGACTTGAGGCGCTATGGCACGCGCTATTTGCATCACCGTTTCCGTGGGATGATTAACTAAATGTTGCAACTTTAAAAGAATTTGTTTGTTGAGTAGCAGTCCATGATAACGAATGATAAAAAAAACTCAAAACCATACAATGCAAAAGATATAATCAACCAGTCGCTTCCAGCACGAAATATAAGCATGTTCAATCTTTAAAATGTGTATCAAGCAATGGGTATCCTATGAAGCCTGCTGCTCTGAAAAAAAAACAGAATGACGGCATAAGTTACAAACGAGTAATGAGTTACGATAAATGACAAATACGACCGATAGAAAGTTAAGCGTCTTCTTTGAAACAGTTATCCATTTCGCACACATATTCTTTTATGCTGATATCCTTTTTGGAGCCTCATTTCCATCTCAATCCTAGACGTAAAGGTATGCTAATTACTCAAACTGCTTTTTTTCAAAGCTAAAATGAGAGCAGAAAGGAATAGTCAAAACTAGGAATAGGCAAACTTTATTGCAACTGAATGCCTCGGGTAATCCGTGATATTTTAACTGTGGATGCCTAAACGAGAGCAGAGGTAATAATTTGAAAAAAGAATTTTAAGTGCAGCCTTTCAGTCATTGAAAAAGGTGGAATTATCATAATTTGGAAGTAAAGGAAGGTGTACGGAGGGAAAAAATAGCCACAATTCCTAAAAGTTTCGGAGAAAAATTTCGGAGGATTTAATGAATGGCACAGTATTTAATGAATGACACAGACGGAAAGTGCACGTTGAGCAACGCCCTGCGGAAATAGAATGCAAGCAATTATGCAGGGAGGGAAAATTCTATGGATGCTAATGAAAGAGGAGAATCTTCTTTATACGCCTCAGTGCCACGCGTGCCTACATTTAAGGGCGCGAGGAAAAAAAGCGAACGGCAAAATTCCGTCTGAATTAATTAAGAAAATTTGGGAAATAAGTCTTTGAGTCGTTTTAGACGGAAAATAAAGGAGTGCGACTAAGTAAGTGATGATGATTTAGCCTTTTACGGAAAAAAATGAATGGTGAGACTACATATTCTAGGGCTCTTCTTTTGAATGCTTACCTACACTTGTATGAAGCACATTCTCCGAGGAATACTTCAGTCAGCTCAAGAAGAGGTACTTATTTCATGTACAGGCAAAGATACGAATTAAAATGGATGAAAGAAATGTCGTGAATAATTGCTTTGGAGGCAGAAAAATTGAGCGACTCTACATGACATGCAGCATAAAAGAATGCGTGCAGAATAAAATAAAATAAGAAACGTATTTCGAGTGACAAAATCAATTTCTATACACAGCACACCACAAAATATGTTGCTTGCGCTTCTTTTTACAGCGGAAGGTTCTCAATTGCAGAAGGCATGGAGGAACACGATGAAACCTATTTTGACGGAAAATTGATGAGTCAAACCAAAAGTTAAACACAAGAGAGAACATAGAATTTCAGTAAATTAGCAGCAATCGAGGCACAAAAAGATAAAACAACAAGAATAAGGTGTGCATGACAAATTATT
Source organism: Ischnura elegans (assembly GCF_921293095.1). Lineage (NCBI taxonomy): Eukaryota > Metazoa > Arthropoda > Insecta > Odonata > Coenagrionidae > Ischnura > Ischnura elegans. The sequence goes on from NC_060249.1 coordinate 94,817,698, forward strand.
ATGAAGGGAATACGATGAAATCCGGAAGGCGCGCAGAAAAAAAAATTTAGATACAGTTTACTATGGAAAAGTTCGCCTGAACAAATCAGCGTCTAGTTAACCGTATCAAAGACGTGAATAATGCGTAATATTAACTCTTAATTGAAGGAAGTGTAAGCAATGCAACAGAAAAGGTAAAAAAGATAAAACAATTATAACCGAGAGTAGACAACTTATGACTGTAGTATCTGAACGACGCGCTCGCTGAGTAAGCATATGATTAGCTTGATTTGACACTAAATAACAATAGTCCATAAATCGAAAACAATCGAGAAAAGACATGAAGTTATACGTGGAATGATATCATAAAAGAGAATATAGTTGTAAAATTGTTCTATAATAGCTCTTCCTCCATTTTTTACCACTTATTAGGCGCAAGTGCTAATAGAATTATAAGGATGACATTAATTTAGGTGCATTGAAAAAACTTTCGTCGAATCGTCTCAAATAATTCTCAATAGTATCAGTATTCCGCGAAAGGCATTCCACAGAATCAAGGGCCACCGAACTGTTACAGGCTATAATTGCAACCACCTTGCTATCCAGTTCCGAATTAATATCAAAGTGAGTCATACGAAGAGATAACAAGAATCAGATAGTTGAAATCCGATTTTCAATCGAGCTCAACTGAATTCATGTCGCTGGACTTAAGTAAAGCGCATATAATTTAAATAAATTACGATTCTAAAGGACATCACAACATTGACCCAATAGGAAAATACTCATATCCTTGTAATAAAATGTTTGCTTCTGAGATATACGCGATGATAATGTAGGTGTGCAGATCAACCACAATAATATATCCTACAATTAGAAATACTTCGAGAGTGGCTTAATATAATTATATCTCTCATTTCTTTACATTCTGATATGGAACTAAATTACGAATACAAGGCACCATTTAATGTTAATCTAAACTTTTCACAACATCCAAGGGCAATTAACACTTTCAAGCCAAAAAGCATAATACGGATTCGTATTAAGTGAAACGGCATAATTTTCCAGGGAAGGGAAGGATAGGGAAGTATTTAATGATGCAGGTAAAACTTTTGTTATGTTGTTTAAATCTCTCCAAGTTGGCTAAATGTTCACAAATGTCCTTGTAGACATTCACACTATCTTCTCTTAGGCATTCACAGACTCACCGCGTTAACTTATATCCCCCGTGCTAATGGTGTTAGTCATTTTGCACGAGCTACTAAAGATTAAAGTTAAAACACAGAAATTAATTTCCTAGTTTACAAGAAAGTAGTTGCTAGAATGCTACAACTCTAAAGTTGACCTCAAGTCATTTCCTTTTCCCAATACACAAACAAAACACCATTTAATGCAACAAAAATAATGCGTAGTATTCTGCACAAAGTACTTAGTCCTTTTTTGTCTTAAATGAGATGCACTTTAACTAACTCCTTCAAATCATTTGCATTATTTTGAATTTTAAGCAGTGCACACGTAAATAATTCTTTTTTTAGCCTAAAAACAAAAACTCTCATCATAAGAACCACATTCATTTCATAAGCCAAATGTATAAATTCCATAAAAACAGCTAATTATGATAAATAAATAAATTTTCCTAAATCAAATAACCAGCAAAATTTATGGCTCACTTTTTATTCGATACTGGTAGATTCCACGCTAAAGGGTTAGAATAAGATACATGAATACAACCCTCCATGTTTTAGAAATTAGTCGAGCAGAAATTAAAATAATGAACTTTAAACATATTTTCACTTTATTTTCCACAATTTCAAAGAACCATTCACCTTAGGTGGTTGAAAACTGACCGCTTTAACATGCTCAATACTATTTTCATTTGAATGTATGAAGTCCAATCAAACCTCAAATAAAGAACAAGATGCCAAAAGGTCTCAAATGAAAAAAGGCTGTGCTCTCATTGGCCAATCGATCAAAATTGAGTATAAGACTGAAACTTTAATTAAATACAATTGCGCCGATTGCTACACAAATAGCAGTCGCATGAACACTGAAATAATTTCAGGTCAAAAGCAATTTACTCCTTAACCCATTATAATCCAATGTTACTTCCAAGCAACATCAAAAATGTATAAATTTTCTTCTCTATTTAGGAAATATCTAAACTACGTATTATCCTGCGGCGTAAATTGTAATGAAAAAATATTTAACCGCCACGATAATTATGATTGAGTATAAAATTTCCGAATTTCCAAAATGAAAAACCTTGAAATTAGATTTCTCTCATAAGCAGCTCTGGGTTAGAAAGGGTGGGTGCGTTACACGTCCCAGAGAGTAAACTTCGCAATACCAACAACATATGAAATGTACGGTAAAAAAACGCTGCATTCCTTACAATATAGCGGTAATAGCGGTGCCTGGAAGGCCTCCCTACAATTCCAGAGTGATTGATTAAAGCAACTGAAACAATCCGGGTGTGGAGCCGCAAAGAATTGTTATTAGATTATTACATCTCTTGTCATCGGCTTGAACGGTGAGATTCAGTCAGTCATCCATCACATTTCGCTCTCCGGGGCTGGTTGGGTTGGGAGGCGAATGGGGGTGGACGCAATTCTATTTTCTGAAATCAGAAAAAATCCCGATTCGCTTTCGATCCTTCCTCTTCAACCCCCCATATAACGCCCACCAATTTCCCATCCACCGCCCGATCCACCCGCCCTGATCTCATCACTCTTGACTTGGAAGCCTTAAGCCCACGGTTATATTCCTTGGTTGCCTTTCCTCCCTCCATCATCCCCCGCCCACCTTTTTCTATCTCTCTAACCCCCTTGCCGCGCTACAATCTTCCTCTCTCCATTCCGATACACCTCCCCAACTCATCCTCTCCGAACGAGGGGAATGCTTTCTTGTCTTCTCCCTTATCAATGTGCTCTTTCGTTTTCTCCGAACCCAGCCAAAGCGGAGAGCGTTGCGGAGGCTCTGGGTGGAATATGAAGGATTTAATAACGCTGGGCCAGACCGGACTCGTGATTCCAATCCCTACTTACCTGCTCTACACAAATTTTCACCCTAAATTGCTTCAGTTAGTCAGCTTATTCGCAAAATCAAATTTCATTATTGCATTCCTTACACCAATCTCCGAACCAACACACAATTGAGGAGAGCTGTTAATTTTAGGATGTGTATGTAGTATTTACGTTTTGTTTTTATTAAGTGCCAATGCATCAATTATTCCAATTTTGGCCGTGATTCTTGGCTATTTCTTTGCGAATTTAAACACTTTTTTGAGAGAGAAACAGACTGAAATTAAGATGTAAGCTAGTAACGTGATACTCCATGCCACGACCTCTGCGCGCCTCAAAGTTCTTCCTCCCTCCACAGAGATACACATCCCAACTCATCCTCTCCGAACGACGGGAATGATTTCTTTGATTCCTCCCTTATCACTCAGTGCTCTTTCGTTCCCTCTAAATCCAACTACAGTGGAGGGTTGCTGAGGCTCAGGGCGGAAATATGAAGGATTTGATAACGCTTGGTCAGATTGGACTCGTGATTCAAATCCCTACGAACAAGGTCTGCACAAAATTCTACTATTTCAACTAAATTGCTTCGGTCAGTCACCTTACTTCCAAAACCTAATTTGACAATGCATCTTTCACTAATCTAAAAAAAGCTAAACAAAATTGAGGGGACCAGAAAATTGTTTTTTAATGATATTACCGCAAAATCACAGTGAGTGGATTTTTATCCCTTATTCTAAGTAGGTTCTTAGATATATTTATGAAAAATTAACCCTCCAGCTACATTTGGTACAATATTTGCATATATTCCGTATGACCTATGAAGTACACATAGTATGTGATTTTAATGATCATAAATGAGATTTTATATGATAACGTTACTGCCAAAAACATTTATTTTATTTTAATCCAATATATTACTGCATTCAGGATTTATATTTCACAACAAAGGTTCATCTTCCTCTGAGACGGTGAATTTTGATCCAGAGATCCCAATTATATTAAACTATTAGTATAATCTAGATACCAGGGCTTGTTTTAGATATGAAAATTAATTTCCCTGTACGCAAAAACTAGGGAAGAGGTTATATTTACAATGTACATACTCAATCGTTTCAATGAAATACGTGAAGTTTTTAATATACTGAATATGATGCTTCCTTTCATTTTCGCTGCAGTAAATATTATTCGATACTTAAGCTAACAAACAGCTCATTTCTGCATAAATTTGATCACGGTATCCCAATTACAAACCCGATATTTTCCCCTCCTCCTCTACCAGTGGAGAGCTGTAGACCAAAGCTTAAAGCAGGACAAAAGATATATTATCCTCCTCATTATTGTGAGTACTGGAAGACTGGGAAGATTTTTAACTTCTCGTTTCTACAGTTCGTCCTAATCTCACAGTTCCCAATCAGAAGCACGAAAGTAGACAATATTAAATACAAGAGCAATAAATTGAATAGAATTTTCTATAACAACGCGTCGCGTCGGTACTTAATATCACATTTAAGTACGCTAATAATGGATATACGTGATATTTAGCAATTCGATATGCCATACGAGGTGTTTGATAATCGAATGTATGCTATTCGATTTGAGCGATGAAATGGAGAACAAAGGAAGCATTCTTATTAATTATAATGAGAAGGTAAACTGTATCACACCATTATTTTGCAAACGGAATGCATATTATGAAGGAAAGTAGATTTGGGCGATGAATGTAATGAGTTCGATAGTAATTAACATTTCAGAGACTAGTCCAATGACACACAACTAACAAGGCTGGTGAACATCGAGTTCGCCTAACCTACAAAAGTAGCGTCTTAATCAACTGCATCATATGCCCCAGGGAATTACACAAAATGGACGCTGGGTCCAACAATCATCCTACGAGCTTACTCGAAGCCAGGTCAAAATTGCAACTTTACAAAATATACCCTTGATAAGAACATTTTAAACCCTCTTCCACTGAGATGATGATTGGTGAAACATCATTTATGCGTATCACTCCACTTAATGAGAAGTACAAAAGAATAATGAGTACCTATCAAATGGATCGACAGAATAAGTCATGAGGAATTCTTAAGAAAACTAGGAGAGAAGAGAAGCCTCGTGAAAACTTTGATAAGAAGATGGAAAATAACTTATAGACCATCTCTTGAGACACGATGCCTTATGAAGACAATTGTCAAGGAACGTAGATGGCAAAATGGGAAAAGGAATACTTCAAACAAAATACAGGGAACAGGTAAAAAAGAATTTGAAGGAGAAGATATACGTAGGTGTGAAGAGATTAGCTGATAAGAGAATTGAGTGGTGAGCTGCGTCACACCAATCTTAGGATCATTGATGATGATAAGTTCAGTTAATAGTACTCCTTGATGCAGTAAACCTCCAAGTAGAATGAAGATCGTGAAAAAAGATCAGGAGACCGAAAATCAAGACGACAGAGCCATTTCGCAATACAGAAATACGTTTAAACGCTAGGACAAGTGGATGAGAGATGCCTCACGGCCACTTTTCTCAATTACGGAGCAAGCATTCAAAATGGCGAAATCGAGTTATAAAGCACTTTCCATTCGAGGACGGGAGGAGCAAAGGAACAAACAGTAATGGGAGAATATTAAAACACTTCAACCGGAAGCAAGTCTCGACGCCGGGAAGAACGTAGAACATGGAAGGGAGCGGGAATCTGCACGAGAGAGAGAGTATAGGATGAAGGATAATCGAGGTCGTCTCGGTAGGGAACTGCTCAAGGCCCCAAAGAAGGAGGCAATCTCCAGCAACCACATTTGAACTACGTAAACATAATAATGCGAGGAGGAGAGAGAGAGAGAAAGAGGTCCCTCATGAAGAGAACGCTACCCCAGTGTCGACTGCCTGAAATTTTCGTTAGGACTGGTTCTTATCATTGGGTAATTTCGAAAAGTCACGGATTGCTCATGATGATCCGCAATTTTACACAATATGTATCTAAATCCACGTCTAATGATTGAAAGATATGGCGTTACTTCGACTAAAACAACAATCCAGCTGTCTGTAGAGGGAAATTCGATAGATATCTGAAAGCATTCTATATATATGATAAGTAGAGATGCGTGAAAATCGCAAATGCGATATAGTTGCGATGTGCGCAAATAAATGCGACATAGATGCGATCACTGGGCTTTTATGATATTTTTACGCAAATTTGCCTTTTCGACGGCATAATTCATACATTTTGTGCCGAGTGCAGTTTAAATGCTCCGCCGGCACTCACCGCTTACAGCATGTGAGCGACTGGCCAGCTGCTAGTTGGCTGGGACTCTACGTGGCCGATAACTACATGTGGACGCGGGCAAGCTACACCTCCTCCACTATATGTCTTATTCCTTAATTTATTATTGTTCCACAGCATAATTATTTAAAATATTCTGTATTTTGCCATATAACTGTGTTTCACTACATTTTACCGTCATCTACCTCATTATGAAAATAAAAAATAGACGCTACAAAGCGCGAGAAACTGTTATTGAAAGTGCGATTTTCACTTATCTCCAATGATAAGGAGTTACAACCTTTTTTTAATTTATTTTCAAACTTATTTTATCCATTTGGAGAGGATATTTTTTTAATACGATAATTTACATTGGATAAGAGACATTATTTCCCACGCGAAAAAGCATGGAAATTTAGGATACTTAGATATTTAAAAAAAAAATATATCATTTCAACAATTACCACTATATAAACAAGTATGCTATAATTAATCACTTGGACCACTCAAAAATAAAATTATGCAAATATTACCATCAACTAAGTATTTATCGCTCGGAAGTAGTAAATTTATCACAAAACGCCCCTCAGTCTCCTCAATGTCCTTGAAAATAATAACGTTTTAAAATGTAGAATTTCGTCTTAATATCCTGTCTAAATGCTCTACGCCCAGTAGCGCACGGGAGAGACGCGGCGACGGGCTTCATTGTTTCCCACAAGATGTGGCTACTTTACGACATCCTGCGAGAGAGATGAAGACGCTTTCAACATTTCCGATCCCCGCCCTAATTATGATTAATTCGTCTTCCATAACGTTCGCGGCTCCCGAAGTCTCTCCCTCTGTTCCTCGCAGGATTTCGGCTTGAGAAGTTGAGTGAGTTGTGGTGAGAGACGGAGGGAGCGAGTCGGAGCTGAAGGTAGAGAAGGATGTCAGGGCATTGAGGGGTGGATGGAGGAGGAAGCACGCCCTCGTAAACGACGGAGGAGCAAGATGACGAGAATGAAGGGATTATGGTAACGCCACAGACAGACAGAATCGCATGAGACTGTGCGGCTGGTGGGGCAACTGCGGAAGCGAAGTTGATTCATATCTTTCTCGACCGAACAAACAAGACAGTGATCCCGACAAAACGACCGAGAGAGAGAGAAAGCGACATGAGACGGTAGGAAACATAAAGTTGCTACCCCCAAAAGAACTTCTGAGCAGAGTTCCGGAAACAGGGAAATGATCCGAAGAGAAACTCTTGACTCTTTTGGGGTAGCCACCCTACCTCGGCGAGAAGTTACGGTAGCGATTTTTCCTCGATTTTTGCATAAAAACTCTAGGCAACGCTGCACATCAAATGCAAGTCCTCAATGTTGAAAATCCTAACACATATTTTGAATTTTGTCGGCGACGCAGTGCGAACATATTTGAAAAAATCTCGAAATGTCTCTCAGAAATTTAAATTAGGTATCTTTTTATTCAAGAACGATTACTATTGTTGCTGCTGATGGGCCATTTACATTCGAAAGCAGAGGATAAGCATTGGCAGCTACCATGTAATGGCATTATTTTTGAGTTCGAATATGTGTGAGTCAATGGAAGTAAAACTGGGAAAAAACGTTATTTGAAGTCCATTTTTCCTCAATTTCACGGCTAAGATAAAAAATTCCACATTGTAACTGCAAAAATTCATCCTTATCTTTTAAATAAGTATTTAAAATTTTTATTACGCAATGACCTAGGCTCACCGAAATGAGACATCGTGATAGCCTGAAGCGACGCTTATCGACGAGGAAGAGCGCACCCAAAGATTCGCCACTTGTAGTTCGATTTGGACAGAGATGTTTACGTATCTACTGATACAACAGATTTTTGCCACTGAAAGTAAAAAATTGGCAAATATGTGGTGCATAAAACATCACACCTTCCCGGCAATTGAGAATATCCAGCTTGCATTCCACCTTGATTCAAATAGATTTTTAACGAATTATTTCATGATTTGGGGCACATATTAAAAAAAACTCATTATGCGCGTAAATGCGTACCAAGTCATTAGTTCCACGTGATGCTTTAAATAGAAGCCTTCGACAAAGCGGCACCTACCCAGTAAATTAGCAAAAAAACACCATTAAGACATTAAATGTTTAAAAACATAGATTTAAAATGTTCCGGCACTCCTATCAAAGCAAATAAATTCCCATGGGGTTTAATCACTGAAAATTAGCGATGCATAAAAATTCGCTCTGCTTCCACCGAGGACGGAACAACATAATTTAATTTACAGCTCTAATTTGCCCACAAAAAACAGCTCATGCATCATATACAAAAAACGAACCCGAGTCGTAGTGTATTCGTTGGGTCAGGCAGCGGGAAAAGAGGTATATATATGTATAAATATATATATTTTTTTTTAATTCTGAAGCGAAGCTTTTATCCATCCGAGGCTTATTTTTCATTAACACATTGAGTCCGCAAACTAAGTTAAGTGCCTGCCACTCATAATTTATATAATAAATCCGTCATTACAGTAACGCCACTTCCGTTAAGGTTTAAGAAGAGTAAATTCATGTAAAAAAATACATTTAACTTAATGAGAAAGAGCATTTCGATCTCCCTCGCAGTGAGTTCTTTATCACATTTTTCCTGAAAATAACTGGACATAAATAGCTAAATAAATGAATTTCGTACATTATATTTCCGATGAATCTCTTAGGAAATATTAAATGCAAAGGATTAACGCAGATCCAGCGCTGAAATCCATAAGTTCCCAGGAAAATAAATATGATTCTCTTTATGAGACATTATCGTAAATTACTGCCTCTAATCAGTTCTAATTAATTCCCTAAACACTCCTAAATATAAAATAGAATATAAAATTATAGAGATTTTATGTGACGCTGAAAAATATGCTTAATAGAATAAAATTCTTTCAAAAAATTTCATGTTTTATTACCAGTATTCCTTTTCAAATACAACTATGAGAGTCATATTAATTATGAAATCCTGTACTACCGAAAAATCAAAGGGATTTTCGGAAGGATAGACATTCTAAGAATGCATGCTTCACATAAATCAATAATTTTATTCAAATTATCATACTGAAGCTGAATGGGGACACAAAACTCATCAAATTAAAACATATGTGAAATATTGCAATGCGTCACAAAACTGCAAATTAGCACAAGAAGGCTCTGATAAGCATATATTTTTTAACATACCACATGGTCCATGTAACAGGTTAGAGAGTAAAAGTTTCTAAATAAAATGATGATGCAAAGTAGCAGAGAAAAATTTGAAACAGACAATAAAACAATAGGCTGAATCACAATGGAAGCCTGGAATTGTCCATGCCTGGAGTAAGACAGAAGTAAGATGAAAGCATTACCTCAAAAAATTACGTATCGGAAACGTCAATTTATTGGTTTTAAAATTAAAAATGATACCTCTCATAATTAATATACGTGGTGTGTATGATATTTGTATACTATCATGATTTAACTTTGAAATTGCCTTAGAAATCCAGAACAATCGGCTTATTTCAAACCTCATAAAAAAAAGTCGTACGTGACATTTCAGTGCTGGACGAAGAAGTATTTCGAATGTTGTTTCGAAGAGTTTCCTCCGTGTCTTTTTTGTATCGTCATTTTTGAACTTGTAGTTTAAATTCGGAGGAATCACCAAAAATACTCTATGCCCTATTTAAAAAAATTAGGCCTTTCAGGAATTTCCAGAATGTTAGCAACAGCTGAGTCAATAATGATTAAAACTTTGCACAACTCCAATAAATAAAAGCTATTACAGGGTTTCAACTCTAACTACATTATAAAATTCACGGTTTTTCCAGGTTTTCACGGTCTAAATATCGTCAAATCCACGGTCTGTAGATAGGAAATTTTAGACAAAATATTGATCACGTAGTAATCATCGGCCGCACGTTAACTGAAAATGTAACAAACGCAACGGATGCCGGGAATGCAAACGCAGCAATGAAAGTGCTCTCTCTCATGACGTCACCTATCGATAGCAAAATTCAGGTCCGGCTAAAGGTTGTGAGTGGCAAAATCGAGGGAGCAGGGTGGCAGGGAAGTGAAGAAGCATGGTTGGAAGGAAATTACTTTGCTTTTCTACAAAACACACACTTTATTGCCGACTAGTTTCGGTTACACTGTACCATTTTCAAGACTAGTGGAGAGTGGCCTAGTCTTGAAAATGGTACAGTGTAACCGAAACTAGTCGGCAATAAAGTGTGTGTTTTGTAGAAAAGCAAAGTAATTTCCTTCCAACCATATAATGGAATTCTACAAAGTAAAGCCCTCAACAATTCAGTACAGCAAGTGAAGAAGTCTCTGAGTTTTTCTCCAGGGTTAATGAAAAATTTACCGGTTACCGGTCCTCCAATCACAGGCTTAAGGTCAATGTGTCGTCATGGCACACCGACCAATACGTGCGCTTTGAATATACGCGTGCAGATAAATGCTTGGACAGTATGTGCATATGGCTCGGCCTTGAAACATGCTTGAAATATCTTTTTTTCTTTTGATCTGTCAATTGTAGTTCTACAATCAAGTTAGAGAGATTTTTAAGGTTTTATGACGAAATCCACGGCTATTTCCTGGTTTTTTCACGGTAGCCGAAACTCAAAGCTTATACACGGTTGAGTGGGATCCATGGTAGAAGTATAATACCCTTCTATCATCAAATAGAGAACGGCAGGCTGTTTATCAAATAGCACGTCAGAGGAAGACAAAACTTCCAGAGTTCAAAGCACCAAATCAAAACGCTAAAAGATGGATCTAAAATTAACGAACTGACAAGAGTAATTTATGGCGACACTTGATTTGGTTTAGGCGAGACAGATTTGAAAGAGCCTTTTCCCCTCGCGAACATCTCTCCCACATTAAACCACAAGCTATCAATACTAATCCCGCAGAAAAGCTATTTATTTCGTAATTTCCTTCCACATCGCGCTCTCGGAACAACAAGATGCCAAAAAAATGATCTATCTTCCGGGCAACGGTGCCGTCCTGTCGCCTGGGACTTATTGACTGAAAACAAATGACAATGTCGAATCTGAAAAGAGTGGTTCCGGCGTTTTCACCCCCAGAAGCCATTAAAAAATGAGAGCTCCATCACATGAAAACAATTAAAGATTTTCAAAATTAACTCGAACTAAATAAAAATTTCAACAAAACACCATTTTCATTAGCACTAGATTAAATTACTTTTGGCAATAACCTGATAAAGAAAGAAATTTTAATTATCTTACCACCTCCTAGTTGAAGAGCAATAATAATACCTAAGATAATAGCATACATGACCGCATCACTAATATGACCACATGGCATCATATCACAAACGTTACTTATTAATGTTGAAAAATTAAATAGGCTTCCAAGTTCAAACTTTAGGAGGAGATACGTCGTAAGTTACTTCCAAAACATGGAAGAAATAGTAATTACAGGAATTAAAGACATTTAAATTGATTAGAATAGGATAAAAATATAGCACAACACTAGATTCCTATTAAATAATTATACTTTTCGTGAAATCCCGATACAAAAAGAAATGGCTAAAATGTTAACACCTCACAATAAGCATACCATTACTAATTCAAGAAGTTGTGGCTTAAAAACCAAAATGTTAAGAGGGAATATACAACCTATGTTTACCTATTTTTTTGCTTACGGCGTAGAAGTAATTGCATCATTCCCATCTGGATCCACCATAAGAAGTAAAAATATTACCCCCAAAACAATGAACAAATTAAGCACACTATGACTAAAACGTATATTCAAATGACATATGACCGTATATCTATTATGTAACACAAATATTGATGAATGAAAAGCAAATAACATGACCTATTCCATTATTTTCAAATACTAATCATCCTGCCAATTCCATCCAAATCATTTAGACATCCAGTTTTACTCAAGTTCACAAACCAGCATTATCGAAAATCCTAAAAATAAAAAATTTCAAATGAATTCCAACTAGTGCACTGGTAAAATACCAATAAAGTACGTGAACTTGTTAATCCAGGGAAAAAATGGGACATCTCAGTCATGTGCAGCTGGTTCACTACGCACGTTATATTAACAAAAACTGTTTGACCGGCATTCATGAACACCCATAACATCACAAGGTAAATCAATGAAGAAACCTTTACCGGAATGCCATCAATAGTCAACGCTAGTAACTTATAGCCATAAAATATTTCTCTTAATTTTAGAAACGGATTTTTTTATTCTGGCGAAAGAACGATAAATTAATTTATTGAATGTATATTTTAATAATAACCACAGGGGTGGAAGAGTTTTTCAATTTCAATGTTCCCATTTCTTCTATTGTAGCAGACTAAATAGAGGGATTTGACCAACAATAGACGACAAATTAATAAGACAACACACTTAAGTCATAATTTACGGTAAATGTGATTGCTATTTTCCAATATTTTTTTGTATACTTAGGGAGAACTGTTCCGTTCTTCTGTTAGTTTCTCTAACGCGGAGTTGTAGAAGACACTGGTTTGGGTAAGTGAAAAATGTAACTTCAACTCAAGAAACTTTATTTAATTATCAAAAATAAATACATTTGGTCGCTAACCTCCGAACATCTCAAATTTACAATAACAACAAGAACTAATATAGCTAACGAATCAAAGTCAAAATTTTAAGCCACATAATTATACCATCAAAGGCATCGGAGATTAAAATTTCTTCTCAGTGATAACATAAATGCACTTAATTTATTACTCACTTCCAACTTTATCACGCTCATACACATGGGTGTTACATATTGTATGATTCTCGAGGCAGAAGTTGAAGATCCAATCAAAAAACACGAGCGTGACAGAAATTGCCTTCTCCTTTGGAATAAATTCTTGGCCTTTTTATTTAATTATGTTTTTTTAAACACTCCCTTGGGTGGTTTTTCCTCCTCCCTTCCAAATTGGTGATGCCAGATATCAATAAATTAAAGAGATAATTCTCTCGCATTAAGGCCGATACCATCAGCCAACCCCCTCGTGTATCGCTATCTCATGCTACCCTACCGTCTTTTGCGATGGGATCGGGCAATTCTTTGAATGCGTCCACGATAATGTTCCAGCCCTCCACAATTCACGCTTGCCCTTCCACCTCTACGAGTGCTCGCCTGGCCACCGAAATACGCCGCCCGCCGTTCCTTGGAATCTCGACACATTACAGTCTTGCATATCTTTGACCATTACAGCGCCCTGAAACCCGTTTTATGGCCTGTAACCGTCACTTGATTCCAGGATTGATGCTCTTATTCACGAGACCCCGCACAGTCTGTAACTACCCTCCGCATTTTGCCAGATGTCTCTCCTTCCATGAAAAAACACTTCCCTCTCTAAATTATTCACTGGAACGAGAATTATCATTTTCGAGCCATCAACTGCATTCACTGGACTGATTACGAATGGACTCAATTTCTCTCCACAAAACTACTTTACCTTCTAGGGAGCTAATATGTCCCATGCTACCCAGTTCTTAATAAACGAATGAAACGATATAGTTCTACAGATGGAGGATATTGGGTAGGGTGAATATTAAATTTACTCTACAGTCATCAAGTGCCTTCGTATTTTACCAAGTGTCTTAAGTGTCTTTCCTTCCAAAATAAGTTCCCTACCTAACCTACTCGTAGCAGCACGAATGATCAAATGCAAGTCATCAATGGCGGAGCCCCACAAAAATATCAATTCTTTAGCATGGTGTGGCGGAGTCATATTAAATAATTTTTACTACTCAGCAGACCTCCTGGTGGCAGTCGGTCTACCAAATCGCACTCTAATTACAAATGCACAAAATTTTTCTTTTAAGACAGCAGGAAACTTCTGAATGGAGTTAAAATTTGGGGCCAGCAATAAAATCATAGAAAATAATCTTACTTAAAAATTTCCCCCGATTACTTCATTTAATTACTTACACCAACTGCGAGAAAATAAACTTATCTAAACGTGAGGGTGCTACTTTGTACTGTGGTTTCATGCATTTTAATATCTACTCATTTCAAATAAAGATTGACCTACACATTAATTTCAGACGTTAAGTGAGGGAAGTTAATGAATATGCACGCGTGATAGTTACTAACTCTCAGCCAACACAGTTCCTTACAAGGAAGTCATAATATTACTTGGAGAGGAAGACCTTTGCGTTTAGCAACACCTGCTTTCATGCAGTGAATAAAGGGAATAAATCTTATCATAAATGAAAAATAGAGATGAATACAACATTAATTTATAACTTTAGTGTTAAGGCGCAAGACGGCAGCAGCGGCGGTGGCGCCCCCTTCTCAGGAGGTAACCTCGCAGGGCCATTGCATTAGAACGATACCGAACCACCCCAAACGATCACCGAAATTTCTGGGAATAAATCAGCTACAGCCGTAAAATGGTAGCAAGGATTTTCAGGGGAATAGAATCAGTTTTTAATAGTGGCTGCGCAGTGCAAAACAGATAATTTAGACGTATGACGCTGAAAAAAATATGCCGTAATTTGGTGACATAAATTGAGTTTAGAAAACTAAGGTACACAAAATGTTCATATAATATTCCTTATATTGATAAGTATACATGTCTTTTTACAAGCTGCCCTAGCCTAAGAGAAAGAACTGCCGTAGGTTACTAAATAAAAACGTGGATTTAAAAAATGCAATATCTAGATATTATAGCACCGCAAGCCTTTTTTGGGTCCGTCAGGCAATTGAGCACAATTATAAGAACATGTTTTAAAATTTTTCATGACAACGATAAGTACTTCGTTTCTTCGGTTTCTTTTTTTCTTCTATGTTTCTTTGCTTCTTTACAGTCAAAGGAAAATAATACCATCAATTGAATGTCACATAAGTTTACTCATTCAATAACTATCAAATACTTATGAAAGTTTTCAAAAACAGCTAATTAAATTGTACAAAAAATAATTTTAACGTACAACACGCAACAAAATATAAAATAAAGATGTATAGGCGCGGTAAAGCAGTATGTTACTATTTTTACTTACTTTATATTGCAGGAATAACAAACAAAATCATTAAGTGTACGGATGGCAAAGCGCAAAAAATCTTATTTGTGTCCTCTACTTTTCACCATGCATTTATTGAAGCGGTTAATAATCCTAGCAACCGTAAAACATATGTAAATTCCTCCAACGATGCATACTGATAGATTCTTCACAAGTATTACCTTCACCGCAATACAATATTAATGAGTGCAGTCAAGACACGAGAAAACTTACTGCACTACCGCAACTTTCATAGTCTTTCTTCACGCATGTATAGTAAAATATTTTCTTTGAAAGCCAAAGCTAATTGTTAGGCAACGATCTTAAATTAATTTGCTTCGAGCCAAAGCTTGGCGTAGGCATACGAAGCTACATGCAAACACCCGTGTAATTTCTCACATAATTTTGCAATATTCTAAATTATGCAACATGAAACTCGCCGAAGTACTAAAAGAGTCCAAAGATGGAATTATTTTTTAAGGTCTTCCGAGTTTAACCAACAGGTGCTTCATCCCTATGAGGTTAGATCACGAAAAGATAGCAGGACGCATTCACTGAAATTTTACTACACACCTTGGAAATGAGCCTAGCAATGGAAGAGACGACTTGAAGAGGCGCAGGTGTGATTTTGGAGCTCTCAGCTACTTCCTTTATGTTGAATGCAGAAAGGATCCATTGGCCACAATGGAAGATTCCTGTAGGGAGATTTAAGAAAATTTTCATCAATGAGAGACAAATAGTTGCTTGCAATAATTATTTCAGTTTTTCAATATAAATACTTTGGCGGTGACAGACCTGTAGGGTTATTTAAATCAAATTCTCTGTATGACCTTAGACAAAAAACAGAAACTTTCAACACTCCTACAAATAAAAAATGAAAACAATGATAGAGGGTCGTATTTCGCACGGATGTACGAACAGTTAATTTAGCGCGCAGTCCATAGAAAGACGAAACGATTGTTGCAGCAAATAAAAAAGTCAGAAACAATGTGTTAAAAATGTTGAACACGGGAAAATTTTTATTGAACCACATTCATTTTTTTTCTTCCAAATTCTACAATAAAGCTCGATTTAACGGTAAAGACGAACTTATCAAATGAAAAATTAGTGCCGAAAAAATCAAATCAAAATGTAACTGCGGGCCTAACAGTAACCAAGCGACGAAGCTTAGAAGCTTAGAATAAGAGTAACAGTGCCTGGAACGCGGACTCGCACAGTATAAATGAAATCAAAGGAGACGAGGCCTTCGGAAATGGGAGAAAGTACAACGCGCTGTTTACCATAACATAAAATACGAAAACGAGGTGACTTCATTATCTCAGGAAGTTTGTCCCTCCCGCGCGAAAGGGCATCTTAAATACGAGGGTTATTTCACAAATATGGAAATCGTACTCCCATCAGCTCTCTCGCGCCAGGCGCGGAGGTCGACAACTCAAAATAAAAAGGAAAGAAAATAATGCCATCCCTTCCCCTCACCCATTCGCCCTTAATCCATTTGCCCAATTACAGTTGCGACCGCGTTCTCATTTCGAGCGACGACGAAGGAAGCTTGATACCCTTATCTTTCACATCACACCCTTCGCTGCCTCCGCGTTCTCCTTCCTTAACCCACCGCCATCTCCGCTTGCTCGTTTTACCCTCTTACGATTCTGTATTCCTCAGCCGAAACTCCATGTAGTATCTCAAACTCCAGCCTCATATTGCCCCATCTCTTCAAAACTCAAAATTCGCCCCTGAACGACCAGTCGTGAACATTTTTAAATCGGCAATAAGTAACAATTAAGAGGCACATTCTATACTTAGATTTTGAATAATTTAAACGAATATTTTTTAATTTCGAAAATTTTCTACTCGTAGTTCCTTTAACAATTTTTTTATAAGATTAAAACAATAACAAAAACCCAAATTTTGCCCCATAATCAAACGCGAACATTTATAAATCGGCAATAAGTAACAAATAAAAGGCACATCTAGTCTATATGTTTTTATAATTTAAACGATTTTTATTCCGTAATATTTTTATTCGTAGTTCCATTAACGATTTTTCCATAAGGTTAGAACAATAATAGTATCTCAAACTGCCACCTTGTATTGCGCCGTCTCTTCTCAAACTCAAAATTCTCCCCTAAAACAGACGTGAGAATTTTTAAACCGGCAATACGTAACAAAAACAAAACAAGCACATCCAGGACTTAGCTTTGTATCACTTAAGCGATTTTTCTGTTTCGTAAATTTTCTACTCATGGCTCCATTAATGAATTTTCTATAAGGTTATAACGATAATAAAAAACCAAAATTTGCCCCTAAACCGGACGTGAACATTTTTAATTCGGCAATAATAAGTAACAAAGGAAAGGCACATCCTGTACTTATGATTGTATAATTTAATTTTTTTATTTTTTATTTGAAATTGAATTTAATTTTAGTAGGTAAATTTTCGCCTCGTAGCTCCGTTAACGCTTTTTCCATAAGGTTAGAATAATGAAATAAACACCCAGGATCACCGATATTGAAAATAATTGGCAGCGGTGACCATTAAGATATCACGAAAAAACGAGCAAGTTACAGCCATAACAACCATAAAATAAGTAATATTTTACGTTTCTAACAGCACAAATAAAAGGCACATCCAATACATCTGATTACCAATATACTTTAAACGATTTATGAAAAAACAGGGTTACCGATACAGAAAAAATTAATCAAACAGAAAACATGGACAAAGGTAGACATTGAGCAATCAAAAAAAAGAAGGGATCTGAGCAAGCTAAACAAACAAAAATCAATGAAAAAAGAAAGTTTCACGTATAATTTTCAATCCACATATATAAAACGTTGAATTCTAATAAAAGGTGAGAAGTAGCAGTTAATATTCTAGCCATAAAAGATTCAAATTTTTACAATTAATAAGGAGAAGAAATAAATAATACAAGCCATTCCATTACCTTTCATTGATCGATAATTTAGAAACATAAAAATTATTATGTATGCCAGTTCTTTGGTAGCATGGCAGTCATGGTTAGAGCGCTTGGTTGCTAATATAGGAGACCCGGGTTCATTTCCCGAGTGAAGCCTTAAGACAACTACAAGCAAAATCAGCGGGTGTGGAAGTAACTGGAACTTCTGCCCTGAATGTGTTAAATTTCACACCTTTGACATTTTTCGAGGTGAGCTCTACCCTCACCTATC
Organism: Ischnura elegans; assembly: GCF_921293095.1. Classification (NCBI taxonomy): domain Eukaryota; kingdom Metazoa; phylum Arthropoda; class Insecta; order Odonata; family Coenagrionidae; genus Ischnura; species Ischnura elegans. Next base: position 94,836,150 of record NC_060249.1, read on the forward strand.
CAAATCAACCTTTGAGTTGTGAGAGTGAGGGATTAATTACTTCATTTTATTAACTCGTAGTTCCACGAACGATTTTTCCATAATACCAGAAAATGTTTGAGTAAAATTGGTGCTCTTAGAGTTTCTCTACCCAGACGAAACAAATATCACAATAACCATTACCCTCTCACGATTCCGTATTCCTCAGCCGAAGACCTGTAAATTCCCGACATCCCTTATTGTCTCTCTCCTTTCTAACCTCCTCCTTCGAAAGCATCCAGACAGCCATGGCACACCAAGAACACGAGAAAGGTACCTCGAGTCGGTAGGGAAGCCCTATCCTCTTCAAATACGGGAACACCATTTACGTACAATGGAAACATACATAAGCTAAAATCACCAAGGATTACAGTTTTGCCACAATTTGACCTTTTCTCTTCCTTCACCATGTCCTTCTAACTTACAATACTTTTCTACCACTTACTAAAAAATATTTTTTGGTAGAATCATGTAATTTTTTAAATAATTACTTGTAAACATAAATAATAGGGCATCAGTTAACGCATTTATGTCTTACTCGTGTAATTATGAGAAAGGATACGAAAAAGTTTAAAAACCATGGGAAAATTATTTCTTCATGTACGACTGTTCAAAGTTAGAATTGTTTATAATAAAAAATATAATTATTTAAAAATCAACACTATTTATCATTCATATATTTTTCCCACCAACAAAGATGATTTGCGGATTTTCTGGACTTGACATAATCTAACACTTCTAATAATACTATATGCAGCTAACGTTCTTTTTTAGATGAGATACGGAGGAGACAGAAGGTATGGATGGAGCGAGTACTTAAAGGGGAGGGGATGTTGAAAACAGCGTTAGAGGGTAGAATGTTAGGTAAATGAGGGAGAGGAAGGAAAAGAATAGGACTTTTAGATAGAATGAAATGGAGTAGGCCTTATTGTGAATTATAGAGGGAAGTGGTTGATGGGGAGGGAGGATCCTGAAATTCTTCTTAAGCACTCCATGGAAACCTACCTTAATCGGTAGAATACTTTGATAAATGTTCATCTTTCTTTTTTGTCAAACTGAGATATTGATATTGCCTAAACATTGTAAACAATATATTTTTCCCTCAGCATAGGCATTTACAGCTAAATTCCTGCGCCAAAAGAGTTATTATTCCAAGGGCAATAAAGGTTTCCTCTACTCCTACCATTCTATTTACTCTATAACTCTCACTCCTTTACCATTACTAATTGTCTCTTCAGATTCTGAAGTTCACCATGCAACCACCCCCTTGTCTCATAATAATCATTACGCTAAGCTTAGGGGATCCGTTAAAATTTCCCCACCCCCTTGTCATACTGTTCCCCCTGGAAGCTCTTCAAGCTCTTCCAGCCTCTGTTTGCTCGCACTGTTTCCCCTCGGAAAAGGCGTCCACCGTACCAAAACGGGTCGTGCCTGCTCCTTCCTTTTTGCCCCTACCAACGCCCCTAACAGTCCTCTCACGAATTCCCTTACCGCCACACATTAACACGAAAACTCGGACTAATTCTAGCATCGTATTGCTGAGATTCCGCCAAAATATATTCAAATGGGATTGCCGATACGAGGCTGGGTTATTTTACCAATAGTGTCTCGCGCAGTCCCATAGGGGAGTTTTTTTTGTTAATTCTTCCATTTAAAGGAATTAATAACATTTAAACCGAATTCACGACTCGTAAACGCAAAAGCTGTTCTAAAAATGGATGAAAATAACGTCACCTCTTCCGCAAAATGCTTATTTCATACTTTTTCGGCTTGAGCAGATCAGCCTAGGGATGAACAGGAGAAAAAAACCGATGTGCGGGAAAATCAGACACTTAATGCGTAGAAAAGGAGATTAAGGAGAAATTTAATTAATCCACACGAGATTTGATGGAATAATGTGTTTGGTCAAGAGGCCACCACGGTCTTAATCTGTGTTCATATCGTGTACAAATATTATTTATGCAAAGGCAATATTTCGAAACACAAATTTTAACTAAATTAATAATTATAAATAAATAATAAATTTCAAAAAATAATAATTACTACACTATACACTAGTGTAAGCACGAAATTAACTTGCAAGCCGCACTCTTTTTATATGCATTAAATTCATTTTGGCTGAGGAAACGGGGTGTAGCACCCAACATTCTTACTGATGAGTTTTAATTGGACAAAATTCCATCGCCACACTATTTAAGGCACTTATTATTTGCAAATTACCGTCCAAAACTGGCAATAAGCGAAGAGAGGAAAACGTTGCTAGTAATGCAGAAGAAAGTTAAAGGGAATTCCATAAGCCATTGTGGGTCAAATACTATTTGGTGATACCTTAAAAAGGGTAAATGGTAATACGCAGATGTCGAGAAGCATATGGAAAGAATATTTTCTACTCCTCCAAACGTGATTACTTTGCTCTTTAATGTAAAAACAAAAATTCTTTCTGGTCTTCGAAAAGTTGTAGTACTACCTATTTTTACTAAAAATATTTTAATTTCAAGGTTTTCTCAGGACATAATAATGCCAAAAAAATATTTAAATTAAAATGCTGATGCACATGTTTGCACAAAAATTTCCATTAAATATGATGATAAAATAAGATAAATCATTGATGATATCTGTACGATAGCAATAATATTGTACTGAATAAAGAAATTAGAAATACCAACAATTTCGTAAAAGTTAAGTTCTCTCATATGCATCAATTGTGCTAGGGATGGCATCTATATGTCAGTGACATATTCGCGCCCACTTGTCCAATGCATTGAAATTTTTGTAACATGCACGTTTTCACATTTCGAATAATAGGCGACTTACAAATCCTTATCTCTAAAAGGACCAGGTATTATGATCCATACTTCCGATGACTTCCTTCAGCGTTCTCATTAGAAGCGAAAAACATTTAAACGATTCTCTACTTCTTTGTGCAGCTGCGTCCAAGCAATCAAAATGGAAATCATACAAGCCTCAAGAAGAAGGCGTTCATTCTCTTCAGACTCTTTCGGGCAGATACCGTTACCAACTGAGGGACATTTCAGACCTCTATACAGAGCCTCCATACGGTATTCTACATAATGAGAGGACCATCTCCTTCCTTCCTACGCCGTAGAAACTCATTTTATTCCCCTCACTCCATCCCGTCGCTCTCCTCGTTAAACATTTGTACCTCAACTTCCACGTCTATTTGGCATAAATTGGACGTCTACCAGAAAACACCAGGAAAACGTATTGAACTTTCAGAATAAAAGGAGTTAAAATCGGAGGCAAAGGTAAAAACAGCAACAGCACGATTTGAGGCTAAAATTTTTGTTTAAAAAACAATAATTGGATTAAATTTTGCATGGTAACAGAAAAAAAAACTAATTGCAAATTGCTAATAAAAATCTCTCTTTATTTTCAGGTGAGTCCAAATTCAATCAACGAGGAATTTGCGAGCATGCTCACAATTTAGTCAGTGATACCACTGACCTGATATGACGAGCATTTCAGGTGAGAAAAAAGTAGCATGGATGAAGATTATTAATGGTGTGATAAAAAATTGCAAAGTGAAGGGGTGTTAGCAATAAAGAAAGGTGAAAAATATTTAAGGAGTTGAAACCTATAGAAATATAAGCATGACAAAAACTAGATGATAATTGCGACAATACCAATACAACAATAAAAATTTCCCTCTGAGCAGGATTCTAAGAAAATAGCGATTGGACTCAGCTCATTCTGACTATACGGTCTTCTCCATGTCCCAACAGATTAGATTGGGAAAAGGTTCCCCGTCAAATCTTTTCTCTGTTCACGGCAGGATGGTTCTCAACAGCAGCATGACTTCTAAACTTTCTGGGACCGCGTGATGCGATTACGACCAGACAAGATTGAATGAGAAAAGTGACAAGAGTTTCAAGCCGAAGGAATAATGCGGCCGGATTTTCGAGTCATAGCTTGTCTATCTTGATTACTTGCGTCATATTGCGGAACCCACGCTCCTTTTGAAAATGATGGCGGCCGATTGTCGTCCAAAAACTGTCGGGGGAGCAGATTGGTTAAAACTTGAAGTCGACAGAAAATCTTTACATCACCAGCGAGACCTAAAGATTACTTCCTCGCGCGCTAAAATCAAGTCAATCAACCGATAAAACGTAAATAAAACTCGAGAGATGGCTAGCATAAACTTAGTATGACAATTGAAGTTACATACAAATTACACTTTATTGGTGAAATATCTTTTATTACAAAGATTAGCTTCAAACATTTCATTGGTGTACGAAAAGAATGTGGTGATCCATTTATTAGGTATTCAACGCCTTATCGAGTAGAATAAGCTCATCTTCGACGGGTAAAATACAGTTTACACCTGGAAAGACAGATAACAAAGTTGACACTTATTAGTCAATTGCATAATGGTTAAAATATGGAGGAATAAAAACCGTCAATGACATCTTTACAAGTTTTTTCTAGACACATCAATTCCCGGAATACTAAACAATCAGAGTCATAAAAGACATTTTATGCAACCACAGGCTCTCCATAATTATCACAAAATATAAATATTCTCCCAAAATACTTGTATTCTCGGCAGCTTTAAAAGTATAAATTACCCGTTCAAATTAATATACTAATGTATTGCATGATTCCTTAAAATCTTCGACGCGCAATCCTCATGAACTCCGGAAATAAGATTCTAAATATTATTATCTTGCTTCACTTACAATTAGATATTGGAAAAGGAAACTTTGGGACACAACCAGGAATTCAACTACGCATCCCTAATATTACGTCGCTTCGACTGGCTTTGAGTTGGCACGTGACTTCTAAAAAACACAAATCTCTACCTCGACGAGGTTTTCTGGAAGCCCAATTCCATTCTCCGACATGATAATTAACTTCGTAACACACAAAGAGAGACGCACACACACATAAAAAAAAACTTCAATGAGATCGCAGAAAATGGACGCACATCTATTCACCCTTTTATAAATAGGCACTGCATTCTGAGACACACGCGAAATTGGAAAAACCCTGAAAACAAAGAGAGAAAAAAAATCTGGGACCGGGGGGAAGGGGGTTGATTCTCTTACCAACTCGTTTTTTTTTATTCCGCGAATTTTTCCCCCGGATCTCTCGTCCCCAGCGGAATTCATCCACGTCCCCCTGGCTGCCTGATACAGGCTGACACTCAACCCTGGGCAGGGTGGCGGGCGGGCGAGCGAACGCACATACTATACAGAGAGAGAGCCGCTTCGCGCCGCTACACTTCCCCCTCAGTGCTTCCACGAATGAGATTACTCTCTCTCTCTCTCTCCCGCGAGCGTAATCTCATTCTGCGGCGAGGGAATTGTTAAAGGGCCCTTTGAAGAGCTCCCATCACTACCACCACTGCCGTTCTCTCCATCGGGCGTGCATTCGCTCACTGAGTGAGTGAGTGAGCCTTCGCGGGCCGTCGGAAGAGGATCGCGCGCGAAGGAGACAAGGGAGTCGCCCGCACATACAGTCCGACGCCCCCGCCGACTCCCATGTCATTCATCCGTTGCCACTGGCAAGCACGCTGACCGGGCTCTCCGCCGACAACGCCCACAACTCCCGCCTCTACGCCACCGAAGCTTTTGCGAATCTAACACTGAATTTACCTCGTCAATGTAAGCAAAGGGCTAGTTTAATTTTTACAGCGAAGGTTGCCCAGGAAGTAATGCACCACAACTTTTTATCACCCGACAACAATGATGCGAATGCGAAACGTTAAGTATACCTTATATGAAGTTTCATGAGAGGGCACGTGCAAAATTTCTGGTTCCGACATATAGCTTAGCTACAGGGCCGTTTCAAAATGGCGCCCGCAATTGATGCACGTTACAATCAGCCTGACGTCATTGAATTTTTCAGTGATGAGACTGAAACTGTGGAGAATATTCACAATCGTGTGTGCAAAGTCTATAGAACAGTATAACTAGAATGGGAACCAAGAGGACATAAAAGTCCTTGTTTCGCGCCGGAGGAAGGCTATAGAACGTATTATAGTATTATTTATTGCTGCGGCGTAACTAGAAATACATTTTGGGTGGATAGAATGGCCTGAAGTAGCCGCTGTCCCCCCTCCCCCCCCCCCCCCAGACAACATGGTCCCCGGGAAACCGGGAAAAGTTTTGAAAAATGACATTCCTGGATATAAATTTTACATCATTTTGGCACGAAAATTTAATTTTAAGCAGATATTGTTATTTAATTTCAAAATTAGACAATAGTTTTAAATAACTTTTTTAATTCTCTGAGGCTTTGGGGGGGATCTATCCCCTCATCCCCGCCACAATCACGCCACTAATTTATTGTAATAAAGCAAAACCTTGGAAGGGAGACGAGACAATTCAATCTGCTACATCGTGAGACACGATAGTCTGATGAAAATTATAGTTGAAAGACGAGTGAAATGGAAGAGCGATAGAAGAAGGCCTCCGTTGAGATACATAGAGCAGGTGTTGAAAGTTGTATTGCAGAAGAATAGTTTAGGAGTTAAAAGATTAGCTGATAGGCAAACCAATCTTCGGATGGATGACCGTGGATAACGATGGCGATGTCATAGAATGAAATAAGTTGAGAGACCCATATTTTTCCGTATCCATATGGGTCTTTTGCTTATGACCGCACGTTCCTGGGCTCAAACACAGGGTGAAACCATAGCACACCGCAAGTTAAAATCATTTTGGGCCTCGTTGACACAGGAAACAAATACCTCCCTTCCGGAGCAACTTCACACGCCTTTACTTTAGTCCGGGGTTATGTCTACCCATACTCATCCAAGCCAACCTTCAGATTGAAGAACTAAGCGAATGAGAGCAGCTTGTTGATCCCTCGATGGGCTGATACAATCCATCTCCTCACATATACAACACCTCAAATCCGCAACGCAGGTTACATGCCTATGCGTTGAAAGGAGATATAAAATTGGAATTCAAAACATGTAGCGTAATATAGTTCAACTTAGCATTTGAAAAACCTGAGAAAAAAGAATTTTTTTAGGAAAAAACAATTGTCTGCGACTTACGTTCCCACACGTTGCGCCAGAGAAATGGGCATAATTTTTTCATCGTACTTTTGGAGAACTTAACCAGACAAAAGGGTGTTCTCTGCCGGCCTGTGGTCTTTAGTGTGTAATTTACTTATATATAATTGCGTTTTTCTTAAATTAATTACAAATGAAACTTGGTTACTTTCTTCAGTAATCAGAATATTACGGCAAATTATACAAATAAATATCGCAGTGCATGTTTGGCATTGCTCCTTAAGATATTTCTCCTGCGTCGATAAGCATCTTAGTTCAAAATATAGTTTTGCTTTACTATTTTTTTCATCGCTTCATCGTTTATCACTTTTCACTGAAACCTAGTAACTATAGCAGCAAAATAATGCTCAATATTTGGATTAACTAAATAATGGATTTGATATGCAAACGGAGTGATGTATTTCATAAAATGATTATGAATTTTCACGCTAGTAAAAAAAATGCCTTTCAAGGAGGAGCCGAAAATATTGTCATTAATACTCATAAATTAGGAATGAAATTGTAATTAAAACCGTCATTATTTTCCATTTGCCACGTAAATCAAATTTATTCGGTGTAAAATAAAGCCCGACCTTAAGAGCACTTTTTTCACCAAGTGAGGATTTACTACTCAATATATCCAGAAAAGGACAGTGCCTACCCTCTTTCGAGGTGGCATTTCTAACCCGTTGGGGACATGCATATATCGCCCACACGGCTTTCATCTCACCATCCCCTTTGAGCTCTTTTGCGCTTCAAAGTCTTTCGACCACGACGCTTATCGGGAATCCGTTCACGTTTTTGCCCAGACAGTGATTGGCAGGGCGGCCACCGCATTCATTTGGCGTGGGTGTCGTTCGGTGCGAAAAGTCACCCGCTACTTTCTAATTTTTTTTGTTTTATTCACCGAACAGAACTAATTAAATCAAGAGTCAAAAAATTTGAAACGTACCACTAACCATTGCTTCCCATGGATTGGAATGGTAACAATGACTTTATGATATCCTGAGATTCTAAGTGAACACGGAATTGAAATTGTATGCCGACTATGGCATTGACTTCGCGTACGAAGGATCCGAATTGTGATACGAGTGGTGGATACTTGTCAAAGATACAATCATTCCTTCTCTTATGAGGATTATCGGGCATCCACTATTGTAGTCCATTTGCAGGGAGCATAACACTGTGGTTCCAGTGGTGTCATTCGATAATAACCGACCAATTTCGATACCTCGGAAGCAATATTATCCGTGTCATCAGCAGAAAAGTCTACAGCGGAGTACTCGAAATGTGTAAATCAAATGACATGAGAAGACTAAGATGAAATGGCTCCACTGATAGAGTTATGAAAAATTGTAAATCAGATTGGGAGGGAAGAATTTGAACGAGAACACTCCAATAAGAAGACGGGACAACATAATCCATCACATTAAGTAGCAAGGAGGGAGTTCCGATGGGTCTGGACCCCCCTCCCCCGAAATATAAAAACACAATGAAGTTTCTTCATAAAAGAAAACAAAATATTGAAAATCATCAATTTACAAAATATTTCTTTGAAAAATGAAGTTTATTCGATTATGAAAAGTTTTAAAATTAGTTAAAATCCAATACTTAGTACCCTGTTTTTCAAAAATTTCCCTCCCAGATTTTGGACCCTCATCCCCGAACGACATTCCTGGCTACCCCACTGATCACAATACGAGGGATGACAGCCTAATGAAGATAATAGGGTGAGCGGAATAAAATTACCGTAATAATTACCTAGATTACATTGATAACGACTGCACACATTTTTAAACCATAATCTGTAAAAACATTAAGTGTGGAATGAACGAAAAGAAGTTACTTTCCTTATTAGATTGCAAAAATCAAAGTATGACACTAAAAATGTCATGAAGTATATAAAAGTAAAAAGATAAAAACGGTAGCTGATAAAAGAGCACCATCAAACTATTCACAAGATTTTAGACCCATTATGTGATTATAAACGCTGACACGATGCCTAAATTCTCCCCTACCTTCTTCTAATTAAAGCCCAATTAAATAGCCCTCATAGATAATTTTTAGCTAAGAATGAAGGTAGATACAAATTTTACCCACCGACATCCATATAACAATACGGTACTCACTTTTATTCCCTTTAAACCCTTAAAGCAAACAATCGGATTGTGAGCCTAATTAAAAACACCCGCTAAGGGAACCAATTGATGAACTAACTTGAAGTGAATCACATCACACTAATGATGTAATTACGAGCGCCTCAATGATACCAAATTTCTTCCTTCTATCCTTCACGTAATCCTCCCATCTTTAAAATGAAATAATGTTCTAAGTTATCATCTAGTTCCAATAAATAACTATCGCGGCTAATTTGTCAGTTAAGAGCTAAGCTAGATACAAATTTTACTCACCGACATCCATAGAACAATACGGTACTCACTTATACTCGCTTAAAGTCTTCATAGCAAATAATCGGATTGTGAACCTAATGAAAAACACCCGTTTTAGGTGATAAAGGAAACCAAATGATGAACTAACTTGAAGTGAATCACATCACACCGGTTATACAAACACGAGGGAATATGGATGCATGCATACGATCATTTAGTCAACGCTTGAGATTGCATTTATCCCCTCCAGCTAAACTGGGGGGGAAGGGTTCATCTGCATACGCCATCCGTTTCCGATTCCTCCGATGGTTTTCATGTGGCTGATTCCATTTTCCACCTTTGCTTCCTTCTTCGATCAAAATTCCCCCAACACCGAATTCATATTCAGATGTCACCTACGATGGAGACGTCTAGCTTCCATTCACCGGCAACCCATTCCTACATCCATTATTCATTCTGAAATTTTTTAAACATCTTGCGTCCTCACGCTTACATTACTCCCCAAATATCACGTATCACTGAATTTTAAGACTGATATCACAGGCGCCTCCGCATCTGGTTAACGCTCAGGAGAATCGAATAAATATTAAATTAAATACAACATCGAGCATATAATATACTCATAAGAAATAGAAACTCCATTTATTTCCAATCCCTAATCAACTTGATTTAAATGTAAGTTTAGCTTGAAAGCTTATAAAAAGTCACCTTATACGAATTTTAAAGCATTTTCTGAGATTAAATAACACCCCCATCGTAGAAGAAAAATCATTTTCTAACAATCGAATTCTTTTTAACCCCATAGAACCAGTCGAATTATTGAAATTTTTCAAACCAATTAAATCATGAGAAAACACTGATGTAGATGTTAAATGTATATAAATGTATATTAACCATTATTCACACATGTGAGACTTGTAAAGTACTCGAAATAGTCTTAGAGGCTCAATAATAATGACCGATAAAGTACTCGAAACATCTCGCGCAAGATTAAATGGAGGATTTGATAAGCCAATAGCGACATTACACTTCAAGAAATATCAAATTCCATTCAATTCATTTATCATCGCGGGCCTTTCTGGTCCATGCGATATATTACAACTAATCAAAAATTAAGGAAAAGACAATTGACAGAGATACAAAAAAACACAACAAGACTCACAATGAGTCAGTGAGTGAGAATACAAAAAAAATGAAAAAAAGGAAAAAATATAAACCTCTGCAAATATATACATACACTTGCATCCCGGAATGCGGATACCCGGCAATCTAGCCGCACAAACAACACGTATGAAATACATTGGAAATAATACCACTATTTATCCAAAGAATATGTTCAAATCTAACAGGAAAACGCAACAATAATACGTAACTACACACTAACAGATACTAACTTAAATCTTACGTAAAGCTGTAAATTAAATAAAACGCACGGGCAGTCACCTCGGCGAGGAGCAGTGATGGTGGGTCAGACAGTTCACTGAGATGAAAACAGACGGCCGCAAAAATAAACACGAACTTCTGCATGACGATGAAGCTAGGACGGTAGAGGAGAGATGAATACATACGGTGTTGGATTCACTCCACAGGGGGATGACTCGCGATCATAAACTGTGAGGTGCGCAAGATGGCAATAATATGGCTATTCAACGCAGGAGTGCATTCCAAAGAGGCGAATTAAGGTGCCGAAAGCGCAAATTATGAGTCATTGCATACTTATTTTACGATGTACCGATTTAAATAAGTCCGCCAAAAAACTAGAACAAATATTTCCATCCTTTCTAGCGATACATGCAACATTTATTTTACTTAAAAAGAAGGAAAAATGGCCATTGAAGACAATCGCCATTATATTTGGCGTCCTTTTTTGGACAAATCAATCAAAAATTGCGCGGGAAAACGAAAAATAACTATTAAAAGGCAATCGCATATGAAAAAAAGTATTGCATATTTATTCATGATGTTTGACTCACAAATTCATTCTACATTTATCAAAAGTAACACAATGTATAAACGTGGTTGACGAGTCGGAACCCGAAACGTCGGTGCTCTTACAAAATCTTACCCACGCGGTATCCCGAGAAGAGTTAATACATATTGTTCGCCTGGAAAGCGTAAAATCTTACATAAAAGTATCACAAGTTTTTTTACATGGATTATTATGCTTCCAGAAAAATAATGAGTCCAGGATATATGAATACCCACGAAATTAACCTTATATTCCACAAGAATAGTCCATCTTGTTTACTTACTGATTATAGTATTATGTGCTCAAACACTGTATATGTGCTAAAAAAATGGAGTTTAATGTAGCAATGTGTTATATAAATAGGGGTTAGAACGAAATCAGCCACCATAACATCTTAAGTATGTTAAAAATACACTGTTATTCCATTTTATCTTTACATATGTGTGTATTTGTGAATACTATGTACCCCTTTAAATGTATTGCATTTTGCATGTAACATGACTAGTTTTCAATAAGTAGCTTTTCACTCCCCCCTTCTTGTGTGCGCGTTTTACTGCAATAGGTTTTTTTCGCTGGAAGAAACTACTCCCTTATCCCCATATTTTTTCCCCAAAAAACAGAAATCTTTTTTCCTACGGAAAAGTTCCACATATACTCGTTTATCTTGTTTGACACTTCAATAATAGTGTATATTGCATTATTTTTGTTCTGTTGACGTTTCTTTTTCGTTTTTAAATGTGTTTGTATAGACGCTATCAAGGGGTTAGGTGGAAGAGAGGATTTATTAGTATTAACCTCGCCCGAATAAAGACATCTTATTATTATCATCGTATTATTATTATTATTACAGTCCAAGCATGTAACAGGTATAATGCAATTACCAGAACATTAAGCACACGATAGCATTTTTTCCGCAGAACACACTTATTTACCAACCAGAAGACAATTACCAGAAAACATTGTACGTCAGATGCATTGCTTTTCTACTTTATCCGCATATTCATCCATGCAAAATACGGAGGCAAATTTTTATGCAAATCACTACGCATGCATAAAATCTGTTCAGCCTACTCCGTCCGCTTTTTTTTCTCCTGGTACCCTCGCGATGAGAAAAACCCACGCCATTCCGCAGGGGGCGTCCCACGAAGGAATCGCAAACAAGCATCACACACACACACACAGAGTAAAGAGGGCGCTGATGGGACGAAAGATGCGTTGGAAGGACAGACGGAAGAGGTCATGGGAAGCGAAGAGGGCGACCCGAGCAGGATATATTGCGAGAACCGGTGATGGCGTGCAGAGGGGTTGGAATAAGGGCAAAGCGAGACTTAATGCAAGCGTCCGAATGAGAAAATGTGAAATGATGCAGCGGCGGTTGATCCCGCGAGGCCACGTAATTAGTCGCCTCAGTTTTCCCAAATGTACACATCATCAAGCGTGCCAATATAGCAGCGACCCCTTTTCGCGAGGCGACTCGCGGATTAAAATCGTCAAAATGAAGAATTTCCTTCCTTCTTTCTTTCTTAATTTTTTCAGGCTTCTGGTTGGCATACACCAATTCTTCCAAACGATTTCATCACGATGAATCTCTTTTTATACACGCTCTGCCCTAAACAATCTAGCTGAGAAAAACCGCATAAGATAACATCTTTTATTTTAAATGGAATTATGAAACAAAAAAGTTCCCTCACATATAAGAAGGTTGTTAGCCAACACAGTGTTAAAATGATGATACAGCAAACAGATTTTATGCTAACAGCAGTTAATGCAACTGCATCTCTTAAAGATATTCGAGATCAGATTAATTAAATATTCCAGGATTTTATATGAAACGATATCTAGGTCCCATCTACCTCGTACACATAAAGATACAAAACTTTTTTCTTGTCATAGAGTAGAACTGCGACAAAAATCTCAGTTAATCCCGCTTACTTAGATTCACAGATATCACACCAGGACAAGGTGGATAATAACATCGGCAGCGCGATTCAGTAAATGTGATTAGCACGAAAAAGGTGTAAGCTTTGACGGTGGAATCAAGACGATTACAGCATTCGGGTCATTCCGCCAAAAAGCGTCTTGACGCTCATTGCAACACTTAAAAGACTCTCCTCATGCTGGTAGCCCTAACAAAGTCGGAGAGGGTAATGAAATACAAACGAAAATTTTCTTCCAAATCTTTTTTCCTCCCCTAATTATTGTAAAAATGCCACGGCATGACCGTCTCTCCCTTAAAAGCTTTACTTTTGGGCGTTACAGCGGGCTAATTTCCTTTAAGATGAATAAAATAATATTTTCCATAGAATATTTCAAGCCTGCCGCGTGAATGTCGGTCACTATCACGTGATTATAAAACGCATTGCGTATGAAAAAGCACCCTCTTACCTAATGGTCGCCATAAAAAGAAAGATTTAACCGTTGTCGTCTGCTTAAAAAAGGGTTCAACATAGTTAAAAGATTTAAAGTAGAATACAAGCCGTTTGACTATTCTTATCACCGCGTTAAAGGAGAGGTAATGCTGGCTTAATCACAAAGTCAACGTAAGGTTAGTTTGGACCGGTGAGGATAGAGTTCATCCATGACTATGCCATAGGCATATTCAAATCCTTTTACAAGACCACTTAGCACTTCAATATTTTTATTTTCAGGGGCGTTCGATTGCTTCACCCGGGATTTGAACCCGAGGCCCTTAAACCTACAGACTACCACGATCCCTATTGGTAATACATTTCTATAATATCTATCGATATTTCATATGTGTAAAAATTCCTTTGCATAGTTCAAATGAAACGATTAATATTAGATAAATCGCAATTAAAATGTGTCCATAATTTGGTAGGCGTAAGGAAAAATCGAAACACTTCCAAATATTTATTTCGTTTTAGTGATGAAACCAAATCACAGGGTAAAAGAGTACCCACCCATACTGGATAAACATTCGCAAATAATGATTCCAACCGGAAATCAATAGTGTTAATACGAAGTTATTTTTAAAAAAAAGACAGAAAACGGAATTGAATAACGATGAATGGCAGTGAACTGCTTAGATTACTTTCAGACATAGTTATCTACAACAAAAAACAAGGAAAATATAAATAGGAGATGCTATCATGGAACAACGAGAGCGATAATTAATACTTAACATAAGGGAGAAGCGACAGGAGAAAGGATATAAAGTTTTTATCTTAAGCAGAGGAGGAAAGATCAACCAATAATTAGATCGAATAATTTAATATTACAACGTCACAGGAATTGGTCGGTGCTCGATTAAAATAGATAAAATAAGATCCAAAGGAACAATGAATTACATTCCGTACAACCCTAGCGACTGATTGTAACTTCGATAGCGTTGTAAGTAGCTCAGGCTTCAATCGTAAGGTTATCCTCAGGTCTGTAGCAAATATTTTTCGACTACCCTTGTGAACCTGATTGTGGAGACATTTACTGCCGCATAAGTTCTGGACCCACCCATGAGTTGAATGCATGGAAAAATATAGAGATAACTAATGCATGGAAAATAGCCGTTTATATAGCAAGCAAACTCTATCACATTTCGGGGAGGCGAATGGCTAAAATGGAAAAAAAAAAAAGAGCAGAAGGAGGCTTAATTCAATATAAATCGTGCCGTGAACTCGTGCCTTTCGGCTGCACAAAGCCCATCTGAATATGTATACAAATGGGAGGAGCCGCAGGACTTTTTTGAATGGGCGGGGATGAATAGAGAATGGGAAGAGAGGACGGCAAGAAATATGCAAGGAGAAAAGCAGAGAAAGAGAGAGAGAGAGAGAGCGAAAAACAGATTAAAGTGAAGGGAAACGGCGAGGCGTGAATCGGAAGGGAAATTGAAAAGGAGGAAGAGGGGAAGAAATTGAAAAAATTGATAAAGGTGAGCAGAGAGGGTGAGAAATGGCTTAAAGAGAGGGAGGCAGGACATAGGGGTTGCAAGGGGTAAGGGGTGCGTGAGATGATGGAAACGAGCATATGAATCAAGAACCCTGGACAAGATATTTCGCAGGCTGGTACCCAAAAATGGAAGCGGTGAAGGAGATAGGAGGGGGTGTTTAACGGATGGGGTGTTCTGGATGGGTCTAGAAGATAGAGAAAATGGAAATAAAGGGCGGGGATAAAAATGCAAAAGCAATGAGATGAAATCACGAGGAAAGGAAAGGGTAAGTGTTAGTAAGAAACATAGTGAAAAGGATAGAAAATAAAACAGAAAAGATTAATGAATAGCAAATAAGGCTTTCATACAGCCTCGATCGTAAGGGTATGGGAAACAGGACGGATAAACACAAAGAAGGGATTTGACAATGCCACTTTGATAAACGACATCATCACAATATAATCGGAATTGCTCTACAACGCACTTTACCGAGGCAGGCAATTATTTAAATGCATATTTTTATCCATGCATTCAATATTGAATTTGTCAAAAACACATTTAATTTTAAAATTAAAAATAACTCCCTTTCAGTTTGAATTACATGAGCTGTCAAACTCACAGGGGTTATGTACTAGGGGTTAGGAACGCCTTCGCATATGGCTGTTTATAGTCACTGTATTTTAGTTACTCTTTATTATTGTAGTAACTGATGCTTGTAAACCTAGTTTCATAGCATTTAAGCATTTTAAACACCCCTATTGGTGTATAGATGTTTTTCTCTATCCTTACTGTTTTAAATTGCTGCCTGAGAAGCATTTCTGATAGACCCTTTTCCTGATGACCACGTCAAGTTCATTCACTCTGCTTCAAGTTGTTGGTAAGTAGTACAAACTCATATCAAATACTCTTCACCAAATTGAAACCAAGTTAAGCTGCAGCGACCGAAGGTTTAGGCTAAGCTTAATGCATTGCGATACAGCTTACACGCAGGGTAAGCCACTCCCTCGTTTTCCAAAATAAAAAAGGTAATCACAGGACTAGGACACGAAAAATATACCGCGCGTGACCGAGGCCACGTCAGCAGCACAATACAACGGTCATCAACCCAACAGCTGGCGGGATAGATTGTGCGAGGAGGATCGGTTCTCGTGCCCTACGGCACGTGAAACCGTGCGCCCATGGTCAGGGAGGGGTTGGGAATTACCTTCTCCGTTCAGACCATCGCCTATTGTTTCAGACAAAAGCGTGGCCATCCAAATAAATCAAAAAGCCTTCGTTGGGGCAGGCATACAAAAGGCACGGCAACAAGGGACCCTTTAATCAACGGAACGCAGGGTGGTAGGCCTGCCAATGTCGCATAGCCATGAGCAGTCACCTTCATGCTTCAACCCCCTCCCCTCACACCTGAATTCTTTCTCCAATAGAACATCTATTATTAAAAACACATTCTGAGTATGAGTCACTACTGTTATGTAAGATGAAACTGTGGGTAAACTGTTTTCGGGATTCCCACCGGGTTAATTCTTTCATAACGACCAACGCTTCAAGCTCCGTCTCGGCGCTCATCATCAGGGCTGAATGCTTTTTCCTGCGGAACTGCTTTTTTTTTTAATCTGAAAGCAAACTTAATCACCGGAGAGTAGGCAGAATTAAACATGGAAAAAAATAACCTTTAAATTACTGTTGCTTCGTTAGATAACTGATTTACTGAGGAGCATAAATTACGTATTTATTAAACTGCAGATGGGTCAAATTCTGTGCGAAGCAAGTGCATACTGCTGTGAAAAAAATGAAGAAAAATTCATTGAAGTGTGTGAATAATTCTTTCTTCCTTGAAGAAAGAGGCTAGGTGAATATGAAAATGAACTATGAGGTTTCTCGTCTCTGAGGACATAGAACGTCGTAAACCGATTCAAGTCTGAAATAAGGAAACCATTATGCTACGTAGAGTAACATCATGAATAAAAAAGGCTAATGACGGATTATACAACAGAGGACAATATTAGTCTCTGTTAAAAATTAATTTCCACCGTTCACAAGTAATTATGCTGTCTAATTTTGATAAATATGGCAGGAAATAAATAGTAATCTACAGTTAACTCAAAAATGTTGACCATTTTTCATCTATACATCAATGATCAGTGCTTATACCACGCGAAATTAAAGACATTAGTGAGTTCCTTGACGGCAGGAAATAAAAAATTCTCTACTCCCTCCGCCTACCCATCACTCCGAAAAAGATAAAGTATACGCCATATCCTCAAAGTGCAAGTCAAAGGAACTATCCTCCACGTATTTCGACTCATTCTTGTATACTTATCCGCTTTGGAAGATGTTCCATCTTCCGAGAAAGGTGGCCCTGATCGAAGACGAACTTTCATATCTAATCCACTGCCTTCAGAAGGTTATTAGGGCGGGCAAAACACTCTTGGCGGAGAGGTGAGAAGCAGACGACTCAGGAGGAAAAAGAGAGGCGGAATATTGTGAGAAGAGGCGACAGGAGGAGGCGTACAAGAGGAAAAAGGGAAACATAAGGAAGCGAGGAAGGGTACGCAAGGGGGATACGAGGACGCTTGAAAAGTTAAGTGGTTCATTCCAACCAAAGTCGGCCCATTGAGCTAAGGTTACGACAGCAAGGGCAAAAGAGTAAGTGCCAAGGAGATGACGGATAGTTCGCAGTATATACTTAAAATGATTTACGATACTTGCGAGACATCTTATCAGTGTTTTTAGTTTTAAGTTTTTCGCAGCGATTAGATGCACTATTATAATTCATTTTCGGGAATACGTCTGCGTGCTATTAAATATCTGGTTGGAATTTTCTCCTGACGACGTTCCCAGTAAGTGGAACGAAACGTTGAGTTAAATATTAATAGCACGCAGACGTATTCCCGAAAATGAATTATAATAGTGCATCTTATCAGTGTATGATGAAGCTCCTAAATGAAAATAATGTCGATATCACGCCGCAATATTTTCACACAACATCACACAATTTGTTTCGAATGTGTTATTCCTACTGCACGCTACATTCCGAAGATATCTCATATTGAGATTAATATCTCCAGAACCAACCAGGTGGTTAATTCATATCTTTAACTTTGACAGCGAAAACTTCTAAGCACTGAATTTAAAAATGATATTCGAGATGTCAAGAGATATTTAATTAGTACGCCGAAAATGTGAATGCATAACTAGTCTTGTCTTAGGTAAAATTCATATAAAAATAATAATAACTATTACTCTGCCAACAAAATTAATTCCCTGTTTTCTGACAAAATGTATCTTCTTATTCAATAATTGACGACGTATGCTTAATAAATCTTATACAATGAGACTGTTTGAATAATCATGGTACGTATATTCAGTGCCAGTGTACAGAAGAATTAAGCATAAATAAATAAGAAAAATCAAGAAAGACCATTAGGGTTGGAATAAATATTGAGGGGATGAGATTTAACCCTCAATTCTGCCCTATGCTGAAGTGACACACAAGGAATTACCTTAATATTTATTCCATTGATTACATTTCTAGACATCTACCTTCTGCTTACAATAACAAGTTCATGATATCTGGGGAACTTCTTAAAGAAAAAAATCAAGTTGATTAAATTGAAAGCCCACTAAAATGACGATAGAAACAAACTATTTTGGAGTGAGGACTTTCCATTCCGAATTTCCAAGAATAATGCCAATTCATTTTCACCAAAATATTTAAATCGCATAAATCACAGTTTCCTAAATAGTCATTAAAAGGTTTCACGCGATCATTACATTCCAATATACTGCTCAATATACGCGACGAATCCATTATGATGCCTACGACAATATTCATAAAACAAAACATGAGTTTTGCTTAAAAGCTAATGTTTCGGAAACTTTTTTACGCATGCATTTTAGATCCTTGATGACCTCCTTGGATACAATACGCCTTCTTCTGCTCAGCATCAGAAAGATACCACAGAAAATGAAACCATTTCATTGACGAAATATGGTCAATTTTGCATTTATAGGAAGCCGAGATTTAGTTGAATCTAACTACTTGGTGAAACGAGAATGCGGAAATATTTTTTATTTAAGGGCGCAGGTCGATGTTAACGTGAGGGATTTTTTCGAATCACCCTCGCCTCTCGCCCCACCCAAATTTGCCATCACTCTTCAATTCATAATAAGGCATATTCCCCATTCATTCAATGTATGAATCCAATCCCTCACTTCGACGTAATTTCGAAATCCATGGCCCCGAGCCAAAAACTCGTCACGCATCTATGCTTACATTTTACAACTTTGGAAAGCGAGAGAGAGAGAGGAAAGAGTATCCGATGCAATTTCGCAATTCATGGCCCCCTCTCCCTTCCTGCCGCGCGCGTCGAGGCAGACGGCCGTGCCTCCACACCCAGACCTGCAGCACCCCCTGCGCCCTCCGAGCAGACGTCTGGCGAGGCAGTCAAGGGGCGGCAGGGGCCAAGGAATGCCTTCTCTCCTCGCCCACCGCCACCCACCAAAGGTCCCCACTTCCCATGCCATGGGACGCTAAACTGGCGCCATCTCCTTTCCAAAGGATGCGTGGATGTGAAAGACGAAGGAGAGAAGGACCAGTAGAGTATAGAGAGGGTACGTGGATGCGTGGAATGAAAGGGGAGTGTGGCAAAATGAATGAATAACGATCTTCAATTTATTTGCTAAAGTAATGCCCATTCATTTTCAACAAATTCCATAAATATTTTTATTAATAAATATTATCATTAATAAATAATTTCATTTAAAATGTTTCAGGCTATCATTATATTCCAATATACTGCTTAGTAGTTACGACGGATCGGTTGTGGTGCTTACGACTAGATTTGTCGCACAGATCATCAGTCTGCCAAGTATTTCACGACAGCCGCTTGCGAAATTCATGATGCATGAATAACTTTCAAACAGATTTTAATCACTTATATCGATTCCACGATGAATGTAGGAAATACTTTCTGACATAAATTCATGGAACGATTGTACATAAATGATTAAACACACACCGTTAACAGTCCACATTTATTTTAACGAAAACTGACACTGGTTGCGGCAACACGGAAATTTTCTATGCGGACCCAGGAAGGACCCAGAAAATTCCTCTGAGTTTTAAAAACATAGATCGGTTTTTGGGATTCTTTCACCGTGATTCAAAACTGTATTGATTTGAAGTAAAAAGTATATTACTAAACTGAGAGAAAACTAGTTGTTGTGTACCTCACGTTGGCTTCACACTAAATAACTTAGTTTGATTTCTCAATAATATGATTTGGGATAACTTACTCAGATTTTGCTCAATTAACTACATATAGCCAGGTGGGTGTTGAATGATCGAAATAAGCACTTCATACGACAACGGTTCCGTATACTCTTCAATTTCCTCCTCCTCAACGAATAAAGGCGTTATTCTAAATATCGCTTTAAATGTTAGTGAAAAGAATAAATAACACTGAAATTGGACTGTGAGGATTTTATTTCAATTTTTCTTCCTGCATGGGTGTTTTTTTTATATTTCCGTTTCTTGTTTCAAACGAATTTATGCCTCAGCGATTGCCCTTAAAATAAAAATACTTCAAATAAATTTAACCAATTTCGGCGTGAAATTGTGGAGGTTCGACATATCAAAATAAAATATTATTGCACTTTTCCACAATTATTTTGTGTAGAAAAACTATTTTCTTAATCTCGATTCCCTAAGTAGCGAACTTTAACATAAAATTTACGTAGTTTTTTGGTTTCCTACTTATTCATAAGTATCGATATCTCTCCAGAGGTTTCATTTTTGAGGTTTTTCAGCGATGATGAGCACTAGTAAGTGTAGTCGGCAATAACCAAACACCAGAAAACGTTGTAATCATTATATTAAACCGACGTCACACTCGTATACACCCCTAGAGTTTAAAAGATGGCATGAATGGGAGGAGGACATGGAGGATATGAGAATAGGGAGAGAGAGGGAGAGGGAGATAGAGAAGGGAGAATAGGTAGTGTGGGGTAGACGGCCATCCAGGAAAAAGATCCAGAGTGATCGATCGAAAGAGAGAGAGAGAGGCACCCACGGATTCTCATCGGGAAGAGCACCTTGTTTCGGACGAGAGAGCACCAAAGTAACGGATGAGTTCTGCGGAGAGAGGAAGGAGCGAAGGCCCAGCCACCGTCCGCCCGTCGGCCCTTGTCCCGCCCTTGACAACGCTCCCCCAACCACCCCGTGAGGTTTCCCTCGTGACTGAGCGCCAATCCAGACAGATGGCGAATCCCACTCTCGCGGCACGGGCTCCAAAAAAAAAAGAAAATTTCACTACCCCACTGCAAATGCTGATTGCTGAAGTTGAAGAATAATTCGCCCTACCTTAACTCACATAAACTTAAAATTAGAATAACCTTAGAAAAAAATCAGAGGCGTATATTTGGCCTACGTTGCACAGATATTTCTCATTGTATCTATGGCTGGATATGGCTGGATGGCTGGATTGTTACCTGGCTGAATTTTTTTTCAGATGTTTTAAAAGAATACGCCCAGCGAACATGCAACCACTGAACATTGTTTATCTTACAATTAGACTCACTTATACGAGGGTGCGGGGGAAATTAAATCTTATTGTTAGATCACTCGCGTTTACAGATTATGTATTTTCCTCAACAGTACCGAAGGAAGGAATTACTTCGTGTTTTAACCTGTTAATAGTGACAAATAGCAGTTTTAATGAACTTGCAACATTGGAATTTGCCCACTACTTAAAAATATATATATTTAATTTTTTAAACACCAACTTTCAAGATCAATATAAGGTTAATTCACTTTGATCAAGGACAGGAATAAGTGATATTTATATTCAAAATACTAGGTGTGAGATTGTAATTACTACGACATCTCTAAACAGCGGGCGGTTAGCAGCCATTAGGTGAGAAGAATCGTCACCTTAGGGGCAGGGATGGATTGAACCCCCAAGGCTGCCCCTTCAAATTCGGATAAAATCCCGAAGTATATTCGGATAAATTAACAATTCGTTTTAACAACAAGGATCAAAATCACAGGCGTATACTTTTACCTACTTAGTACATAATTTTGCTATTGAATAACCTCACTGGATTTTCTTTCATATGTTTTAAAAGAATTTTCCCCACGGATAACCACTGAATATAGTTGATCTTAAACTCACTCATACGAGTGTATGGGAGAAACCTGCAACGAGGACTTGTAGCATACCCCCGGCTGGGTTTTCTGTCATATTTGAGTAAGAATTCATCTCACTAGAGTCCAGTAATAATGAATGACCTCGGAAAAAAATGGGTCGTTTTAGTCTAAAGTTGATAAGAAACAATCGTTTAAAAAAGTGCCCGGGCAGAATTTGCTTTCAGATCCATTGAAGAATTTAGCTTGATATACACTAAAAACAGCCAGTCTGTGACTAAAGTATAGCAACAGGTGGAAGCAGTCAGTTTCAGTCAAAATTTTAACCATAACTTCGATCAAGATTGTAAAAGGCACTAAAGCCCGGAAGACTACATATAAAATGATTAATAAATATTAATTTAGAAGAACCAATACGTAATACATCTCACTGATATACTTCCATTAATCACCATTAAAAAATGTAATCATAATCTAAATAATATAAGTTTATTGAGAATTCTCAGAATGTCTCACTTTAAGCTTGCCATATTGGTTCAGTGAAAAAATAGTGACTTTATTCCACCGAAATTCAGCTTCCCGGAAGAGTAAATATAAAATTAGTAATTAGAAATCGACTCAGAAGAAGAAATGCGTAATAAACATTTCCTAAAAATCAATGCATGCCTAGCAGCAGGAGAATTTTTTAATCAAACCGAAGCTATGAATTGGGTCCATACTTTACTACCATGAGATCCACTAGCATTTAGCTTTCCTTTAGGCTACGCAGAATTGTTCCACAACATTAAATAATTTCATAAATGCTTTGGCTATCTATTTCCCATTCAATTTGGATATTAATTTATTCGTCGAGACAGGATTTTGAGGAACCTAATACACAATGTAATTGTAATTATAATTGCATATTTTACGCATTGAGTAAGAATTTTACTCTTTTTTAATGACTAGCTATTATATTAAAAAGTAAGCATTTCTCCTATCGCCTGGAGCATTGGATTTCTTTAGTTTTTAAGCTTACTATCAGGGCACACGTTTGGTGATTTAATGGTTTCTTAAAGGTATCTACAATATTGCTTCTTCTGAGGAAGCAATAATGCGTAAAAAATTTGGCCAAAATATTTTATCTTAATACTGTGGTCCAAATAACTGGAATCTACGAGATTCTTTCTTCTGAAGAAGCAATATTGTGTATTCCTGTTAGTTCGGCCATCGTATAATAGAGGCAGTCTCTTATTTGGGAAAAATCTCCCTGAACAGAAACCTATGAAGGAATTACTTCGTATTTTCTCCAGTTATTAATGCCATAAAGCCGTTTCAACGGGCAACGCATGAAAAAGGATTTGTAACTTTTTTAAATACCACAACCACATTTTAGATATTTTTCTTATCCCGAGTATTTTCCAATGTCTTCGACTCTTATACCTCAACTCAACCTATAAATACACGGTGCGCGACGTGAAGACTGAGAGAAATATGAAAGATTTCTAGTTTACCCTCAACATTTAAAAAAATCATGTTAGTATTTTTTCAGAATCATAGTTTCAATTGATTACAACAGAAAAACAATGCATTTTAATATCTCGAATAGTCTCCTTTACCTCCATTCGAGATCCAAACATGCAAATTCACAAAATGCATCGGAGGCATGGATGTCACTTTACGTGGGCAAAGAGTACATCAGCTCTCCATGCTATCTTACCGAAACAAAAAGAAAAAACAAATTTTTTTGCACCAAGAACCCGAAAGAAAAAATAAAACACAAGCTACGCCAAGATATGGCGTGAAAATACAATAATTTCACTACACCCTTCGCCTTTTTTTTATTCCCACTCACATCTCAGTGAACCCGACCCCTTTCACTTCACTTTCGCCAAATTCACAGCTGGGACTAGAAGCGTCCTCTTGCAATACTCCTCCTCCTCTTTCCCTTGCCATTCACTCTGCTTCACTTCATGCGACCCACTTGATTGATGGCTGGATTACGGATCCCCCAGAATCGACTGGGCGAATGTACGGGCAGAATAAGATAGCAAAAAATCCGCAGGATAAGGCAGGGGGTGAGATAGAGAGCAAAGATATGATCGGATCTACGAAAATAAGGAGATAGCCAATTTGCCCGTCTAATTACAGGCAAACCCCGCGTGAACACTTGTCGGATTGATTTGGTTCGTCATTCGCCAGGAGATACGTGCAAACACAAAAGGAGGTTGGGAGGGAGGGTTTAGGCGCCGAATTGTGATCTCCAATGGGATTGCCGTTTGTAATCCATTGAGCTTACGTGCAATTCGATACGGGATTGATGTTTACAAAGCGTGAGAAGAGGAGGGGGGATAGAGGCTGAAGTTTTCCTTCAGCTGAGGGACTTCAAAAGCTTATATTCGTCGAATATTTACGTGCTTTATCCAAGTAAAAGTTTTTTTCAACAAAACGACGCGTTCAGTAAAATCCTCTCGATAAAGATGTCTTGCGTGGATTGAATCTCAATCTAGTGACTTATGAATTACCAATGACTATGTTTCTCAAAATGGGAAATACAATCACAAATATGATTAGAAAAATGAAGCTACACCAACGGCTATGAAATGCATATTTACATCGTCATCCACAGCTAATTTTACTCTTTTTGACACGGACAAAATCATCCTAGAACAGCACTATATTTCCATCTCAGACGGTAAGATAAATAAAGAGAACTGAAAGGTATGGAAATATGTTTTTCCCCCGGAAAATAAAGGACTTCATAAAATTATAGAACAGTGAAATTTTCTGCGACGCGCATCGAAATTTTTCACCATTCTTGCAAAGGTTCGCCTACATCTACATACTACCCCGCAAGCAGACTTCCAATCATTTAAGGATTATCGCAATATGGTCAAAGCCCGCTTAACGGAAGTTAAACACCATTAGTATACATCAAAACTCTCGAAACTCGGTGACCAAAAGTCCATATGGCGTGAATTGAGGAACCTCGGGTTAGTACGTCAGCGTTCCAATGCCCTGCCAGGTCATATTGACATTGATCAAATAAATCAATTTTTTACCTCTCTGTCGAGTAGTACCAGCGACACTGCAACAGATGCACCGACCATTGACGACCTTCATGTTCCGTTTGATGCCAATAATTTCTTTTTTCAACACATCACTCCGGATGTTGCCCTGAAGTACCTTAAGAAGACGAAATCTAATTCCCCAGGTCACGATAATATTTCTATTATGTTTGTTCATAAAGCCACTCAGTTCCTACTTCCATTTATCCTTGAAATATTTAATTATTCCTTATCCTACGCTCGATTTCCAGCTGCCTGGAAAAAAGGACTTATCACGCCCGTTAGAAAGGTTATCAAGCCCGAAAACCCATCTGATTTCAGGCCCATTTCTATTCTCTGTGCCCTCTCTAAAACACTGGAGAGGATTGTGCACTCTCAAGTCATGAATTTTCTAACATCATCTGGTAAGCTTTCCCTTTCCAATCTGGCTTCCGCAAGGGTTTTAGCACACAGACTGCCCTGCTTAAAGTCACTAACGATATTCGTCTCGCCACCGACAAGAAATTGGTAACCATTATGGTTCTATTCGATTTTAGTAAGGCCTTTGATCGAGTTAATCACGTAGTTCTCTTACGCAAATTAAAGTCCCTCGATTTTTCCAGATCTGCCCTAAACTGGTTTAACGGACGGGTTTATTTGACGGGCAGAAGTCAAGCTGTCAAGGGCTCAGGTGACGAGATATCCCCATGGCTCCCGATTTCATGCGGCGTACCTCAAGGATCCGTCCTTGGACCTCTCCTCTTTACTTTGTACACCCTGGACCTGGCTAAGTCCATTAGTCACGCCAACTATATGCTCTATGCAGATGATCTGCAAATCTACATTCACTGCTCTCGTGACGAACTTCCGTTTTTTATCGAAACAATTAACAGTGATATTAGCTCCATCATCTCTTGGGCCAATATCAACTGCCTACAATTAAACCCCTTAAAAACTCAAGCAATCATTTTCGGAAATTCAAGACTTTTAAATAGCATCCATCATGACAGTCTTCCACCTATTCGTGTTCACACGAGCATTGTTAAATTCAAAAAAACTGTTCGATACCTTGGCATCACTCTTTCCACTACTTTAAATTGGGATCAGCATGTATTGGAAATGTGCAATAAGGGAAATAAAATTCTCTATGTATTGAAACTTCAAAAGAAAAATTTACCTGTCCACACGAGAATAGCACTTGTAACCTCTTTGATTTTTCCTATTATGGATTATTGTATACTAGTGTATTGTGATTTAACAAATGTTCTTGAAATACGTGTCCAGCGACTAATTAACAGCTGCATTAGATTTATATTTGATCTTCGCAGAGACGATCACGTTTCTGAGCACTTTGTTGCCTTGAAATGGCTGCCTATTGGCTCCCGAAGGAAGTACTTCCTGGGGTCTCTTCTGTTCTCCCTATTTCGTACTCAAACGCCTGAATACCTGTATAACTTATTCACTTACAGGACTAGTGTCTCCCTCCGAAGAACCCGGTCAGACCTTAACCTTCTCCATATACCCCAAGCCCGTACCAACCTATACCTAAATTCCTTCCAGATCACTGCCTCTAAGTTTTGGAATTCATTACCCCCCTTAATAAAACGCTCCTCCACCCCGGAATCTTTCAAGAGTAAACTGCATGAATATTTAAAACCGTAAATGTATTGTTCTTAGTTGTACAAATATTTGAGTTGATTAATTTTGTTTATGTTGTGCTATTTCATATTTATTGTATTCTTGAGCAGAATGTTTAATTGTATTTAGGTTTTTTGCTCTTATGGGTTTCCCAGAGCATCAATAAAGCATTCATTCATTCATTCATTCAAGCCGTCTCAATGGAAGAGTGGCAGGGGCTTTTAGGATACCAGCCTTTTACAAATAAAAATAAAATACTCTGACGAAATCACGCATAGCTTTTATAAAAGTCCTTTATTGCTCGGGGGCAATAGGCGAGTGGCTGGGGCTTTTAGGATACCAGCCATTTACAAGTAAAAATAAATTACTCTGACGAAATTCGCATAGCTTTTATAAAATTCCTTTATTGCTCGGGGGGAAAACGATTTCTCACACCTATCCGTTCGGTAGAATATCTCTAAATTTACCATTTCTGTCGTATCTGGAAATATAGATATAAAGTTACGGCTATTGTCCTTACCTTTCTCGCCACACGCCAATCGAAGTGATTTTCGGGGTATTATTTAGATGCAAATGAAAATTCTTTAAATATTATTCGCCGATCAGGGAAGTCTCGCTGTAGTCAAATTTGCAATTCACAAAATAAATCAGTCCCCACAGAGATTCAACGGACCCTAAGGAACTACATGGTAAGTACTTTCCATATGGAAAGTATTTTTCTTGAATAGGGGAACAAGGAGGAAAAAAGAAAACTTCCGACATGAGTAAAGCAGCATTGAATTGTTCTCTTTTTTTTTGTCGGTACTCCCAACTTACACTCGTTCTCGAGGAGTTTTTGTCAACTCGCCAAAGCCATCCTTCACGTGGAATGTATTAAAAAAGCAAGAAAAGTAGGCCATGTCTGTAGGTTAAGAAACTTTTGGCTGCTTAATGAAGTCAGCAAAGAGATGTGACGCAGGATTGCTCTAGACGATGCTATCCACGTCTCAGTGAGTCCAAATTCGATAAAAATGGGCGCCATCACCGGGAGTTACTTCCAGAGGTCTAACTCCCACTGCAGAGGAAATCGGAATTCGTCGGGCGAAGGGTTTCGATTCCGCCACAACCATTCCTTATGACACCAAAGACTCGGATCCCTCGGCATCTCAAAGTGAGCAAAAGGGAAAAAAATAAGAGAGTGGATCCTTCGATGAAAAATGAGGAATAAGCGAAGATATCCAGCTGTTCACTAATTCAGGCAGCGAGTACTGGAGGTTAGACGTTAGAGGTGAGTAAAGTAATGAGGTATACAAAATCGCTTTTAGTTAAATAAAAAAAACTACACTAGTGTCGGCTATATTCTTAACGCACGCCTAATGCTCCATTGATGAAAAATAAGCGAAGATATCTAACCCTTCACTAATTCAGTCAGAGAGAACTGGACGTTAGACGACGTTAGATGTGGGTTGAGGGATTGAGTTTAAAAACAACTGATTGTGAGTAAAAAAACAACAAGATTTTCGGCCACATTCTAAAACGGGGGCCTATTGTTCCATTGATGAAAAATGATAAGTATGCAAATATGTACAACTGTTTACTAATTCTGACAGCAAGTACTGGATGTTAGACGACGGTTGAGGTGGGTTAAGTAATTGGGTTTAAAAACAACTTTGAGTAAAAAAACAACAAGATTTTCGGCCATATTCTAGAACGGGGTCCTTCTGTACCATCCTCGAAAAATGAGAAATAAGCGAAGATATCCACCTGTTTACTAATTCAAGTAGCGAATACTGGAAGTTAGATGTAAGACATGAATAAAGTAATTGAGTTTTTAAATTCGCTTTTAGTTAAATGAAAACAAAACGAGTGTCGGCCCTATTCTTAACACGTGCCTTTTGTTTCAAAATTAAATTATAATGTTTCCAATTTCAGAGCTACCAATAGTTTTCTTGTTTTCTTCTGTCTTGTCTTCCTTCTTGTTTTCCTCAACAGCAAAAACACCATATGATTATGGAACTTAGTGAATACTTTAAAATATTTCCACCATTCACGGCAAAATTAAAGATCAAAAATTATAGTTGAAAACACAACTGGTAACATGTTCGTTTGCGGGAAAACTGGTAAGAACTCTGAAATGAATGGAAGGATAAAACCTAGCACGACAGCGATCAAAAGTATACGCTAATGTTAAACAAATTCTTTGCGAAAATGTTTAACAGCAAATGGATATGTTACGCTTAAATCTAGCAGTAAATGAACGCCGTCCCTTCCAATTATAATACACTTTATTTCGACGTAGACCTTGAAAAGCGATTTCCGCTACAAGACACAATTTTGCAGGTAAGATCAATCATTAAATAAAAAAAAACGGGCATCATCCATTATGACCAGAAAGATAGCCGTATGAAATCAATTCGAAAATAAAAGTTCCACAAAAGTGTATTTTCCAATTAAACCCAAGAAAATACAACACCCCTTTGAAATGACAACACCCTCAAAAATTATTCTAGATTACTAACAGTGGCTAGTTTCATTATTTCACGGTATCTTTTTATCAAGGCCTTTTTGCAGAATAAAAACATTTGCACTCCATATTCCAAGGCAAAGTACCAGGTATATGTGACTGTTGTTACATTTGCACCCACCGTGGTCACCAAAAAACTACTCTTTAGCCCAATAATCTTCCGATGAACAGTTTTGTGACCAACCGTTTACATTTCGAATTACTGAGCACACCCGGCCGCATTAAAATTTCAGAACAATCGCGAATCCCTCGAATAATTCCTCCCGCAAACGTGATGAAGCAATTAAGTCATTCCCCTAATTCGCTCCACGGCAAACAATATCAGCACCCAAAATATAAACAAACTCTCCCTGCCTATGTGCGGTGCAGAGACATTTCGTAGGCAACACGCCAAAACATTTCCTTCCGGAGAGCTTAGGTGGTGTTCGTAATGCCTATACACATACATAGCTTTCAATTCGCACATTGGTATATACGTATATTTTATTGAATCAACATCATATTCCGTTTGCATCATGCGGGAAGTGAAATTCATCGTTGGTTATTTGAAGACTTAGAGTGAAATGTAACAATAGCGTAAAATGGAAGGTCATAGGAAAGGTACCCTTGAGTAGTGATACAAAAATGTCGGTCAGAATTGATTTTTCGAGCAATCGAAATTAAAAGCTCGAATTATTAAAAAAATCGAAATTAGAACCAAAATATCGATTAAAGAAAAATTTTTATAATTTAATCAAAGAATACTCAAAATACACATTTGAGTGGAAAATTTTCCTAATAATCTACTCAGAATACAAGATTTAATCATTAGGAGCAGCAATTTACAAATGCACGAACATAAAAGTATTGGGATTATAGAACGCTTAGACCCATTACGCTCCATTAAAATATTTAAGAAACATCAACTGATTAATATCCTTTCTTGATGAACGAAGGCGTGCATTTCCAATTTTACCGGCCTTGAGAGGCATTTAAAGAAGTTGGAGGTAAATGATAAGAAAATAGGAACGGTATAGCAAGAGAATTGTCACTCTGCAGAATCACATGGAAGGTGATCCAGATGTAAAGGACAAACGAAAAATGGAAAGGACTTAAAAATTGAAGAGCGATAAAGAGAAGAGAAATCTTTCTTTCTTTCGCGGCGTATGATATTATCATAGGCCGGTAGTGATGATGCTGAGGTGAAACGAAATGGCCAAGATCGAAGTTTAAATATCGAGTTTGGATCGAAACTCGTAGATCATGATACGATCTCGATATCCTCAATCTTTGACTGTTAAAAACCCGATTTTTAATTTTAATCGGAGCAGAATTTCCCAACTCTTAATAAAAGGCATTTTGACAAAAGTAAGGTATTATGGAGATTACTGTTAGGCTAGCAAGTAGTAGATACTTATACAAAAAAATTTAAAATATTCAACACTAATAACACAAAAATATAAGTTTTAATTTATACAGTAATGAACACACACATACATATAGACATTTATGTAGAGTGTTTTGATAACATAACAACTTTAAGATGATAACTCTAATGAGTTGAGGAGACTGAAGTAAGCCCCAGACTTCAAATAGGAGTACAGCCTTCTTTTAAACGACTGAAGTGATTGTGACGTCTTTATATTTGGCGGAATAGAGTTCCAGAATCTAGACGCAGTTGGATGAGAAGATTTGAAATATATATTAGTGCGGGCTTAAGACTTAAAACCAGTACTGAGTTGTGGTTACCTAAGCAGATGCATCGCGAGTAGCCGCCACAATGGGAAAAAATTTCTGAGGGGGTACCAAAGCCCCCCCCCCTCCTCACAAGCCAATGAGATGTACAGGCGAGTCCAAATGTGCGCGTTATAGTCGTATATAGAGGAGGGAAAAGGGGCATCACCACCCTTAGAAAGATAGAGGAGGGCCCCAATCCACACGCGGCGCTAGTAAAACTTCCCGAGGCAGGTACCTGGATCAATGGAGGGGAAACAACAGCCGGGCAGCAGGCGTGTTTGCATAGCTAATGGACTCGCCTCTCTCCCATTCCCAATTGAATCCCACTCAATGACCGCTGTGCTCTTGAATCGACGCCCCACACACCTATATCCTCTCTTGCACATGCTCATCGTCGTCCCCTGGGTACCTTCGCAGCCTCCTCCACCACTCGACGGAGAACAACTTCAGCCTCTTATGCCTCGATACTCCTCCACAGCTCATGACGCACTCGGCTCCATACACCCGGAAGCAGTTCATGGAATGCCTCCTTTCCTCCTCTCTCATCATAATAATAGAGCATCGTTGAGGTCCAACTCGGAGAGTCACTCCTATTCGCGAATATATCTGCCATGACCGAAAAAAGGTAATATATATTAAGCGATGACAGGTAAATGAAAAACATATTATCTTATTGGATCATTTATTATTAAAGTATTCTACCGATTAAGGTAGGTTTCCATGGAGTACTTGAGAATCATTCTGATAGCAACCCCTTCCCTCATGTACTCCCCTCTTCTATTCACAATGGGGAGACAACTCAACCACCATTTCTGTGAAATTTTATTGTCATTACAATGCAGCTACAAAGGTTAGCACTAATAGAAAAATACACTTGTAAGGATGGTACTATAAGCGCTGGCAATAAGCATCCATAGAAGTACGTATAGTATTTAGGAAATCTTCCAAATCTTTAACAATCAGTCCGTAATAAAGTTTAAATTTTTTGCTGTAATCCTATCTTATTATCAAAAATCGACTCAAAAATGTTATTATTAGCGATTAAGGTAGGTTTGCATGTATTGCATACGAAGCATTCTGATAGCCTCCCCTTCCTTCACGTGAATTCCTCTTCAGTTAACAATAAATAAATACAATTAATAATTCCTCCCTTTCGTTCTTTACGAAAAATCCCATTCTCTTCCTCCCTCTCCCTCGTTTACCCGACATTCTACACTGCTTTCAACATCCCCTTAACGCTTGCTACTCGTTCCATTCATACCTTCTATTTTTCCGTATCTCATATAGAAGCTGCCTCTCCTCATCCATCATGTCCAGCACCTCGTCGTTCCTCCTCCTATCCGTCCACTTCACTGAGATAATATACAAATATTTTCCGCTACTGCATAAAGTATAAAAATCCATATTAATTAAAGCAAACCATATGAGTCTTTGCCTTTGACTAACATGATGAAAGATTTGCTAAAATTTAGATATTTCCCACTAGATGTCATGCTCTACTTTTGCAAGCAGCAACAGTAGTCTTATTACAAGGTGGTGGTGAATTTTTATTGATATCCACAAGATATTGAAGGCTTTTAAGATCAACGGTAAAAGTATGTGGTGATGGCCATACGTGAGAACAACTGATGAAAAGGTATGGAACGGTTAACCACCGAATATGGCCGTAATTCTTTTATAAAAGAGGAAATAATTTCCCAGGGGACCATAGAATAGTTCGCGCGGAATTCGTATCATTTGAACTCATTACATGCGGAGAAATTAATATTACCGATCATAGGAAAGTCCAAGGTACCGCGAACTAACCTCGTTATAGGAGGGATTTCGTTACTTGCGTGATCGTTATAAGCAAGTTTTACTGAATTTCAACCCGAAGATATACATTGATAGATGAGGTACAGCTCACTCTAAGGTGAGTCTTTTTTTGAAGGAAGGTCTTATTCTAGACCAACTGCGATTCGACAAAGATACTTCCTAAATCTTCTCAAAGATTTGAATCCCAGACCTTCAAGTGGGCAGACAAGGAAATAAAACCGCTAAGGCCACAGAGCAAGCATTTTCCATATTTACATGAAAAACGACGAATACGGAAAAAGTATTCTTATACCCTTCCCATTCTTGAATTACCCCTCTTATTAGTGGCGACTGGAATTCCTACGAAAAATCGTCAGCGGAATAAGCAGTCGATCCCTCGACACGAAAATCCGTTCTGTTTACAAAATCCGAGAGCCTAAATACACTCCTCACCATCTCAAACGCACGGAGCCCGCCCACTCGATTATGCATACGCCTCCAACAGTTTAGTGAAGAGGAGATGAAAATCAAGTCGCCATAACGGCAGATGGAAACAAATTTAGCCTGTTAGGTCTACCTCCCTATTTTCCTAGGGAAGCATCTGCTAAAAAGGACACGGAGATAATTCGTGGCGAAGACGATACTTAATTAGGAAAAGATAGGCAGAGATTCTGAGTAAACTCACACCCGAGGCCTAACTGGCTCTTGAACAACACGCGAAGAATAAATCCCTAAATTTAAAACTAAACGCATGATCTCCACCACAGTGTGTATACAACCGCCTCCTATCTGGGGAATTCTAAACCGGTGCAGCATTCCCAACTAGGAGTTCAACTTCTACTCCGCAAAGCAAACATTTCACTCCCCACAGGAGGATGGAGTAACGAGTAGAAGAGAGCCTCTATAAATCTCTAACGATGGTAACGATCTAGAAAATTTTTAAATACTTCTAAAAAAATAAGCATAAAAACCTACATAAAATTGGTTCCGGAAGTTAATATTCCGATAAGGTTCTCGAGGATGAGATATTTGGGATAGAAACAGAATGTGGAAGCCAGAGATTAAAAAAACTTAGTACTTCGTAACTACCATTAAGTTCCTCATTCCCACACGCAGCCAACACAAATGAGGAAAACAACTCACGGCCATCTCTTCATACTCCTACAACTCGCAAAAAATCTTTTTCTCGGGCCTGCCAGGCAAATTCTTCACAGACGTTATCACGGGGCTGAGGAGATTGGGAGCGCTTAAAATTTAGGATACCATGCTGAGAAAAAGTTCGCCTGAGGATGAAATTATTATGAGAAGCGATTTCCAGGTCAGAGCAGCTCTTCATAGAAGACAAAACATCTATCTTATTTTTTAATTCTCTAATACCCATCCAATTTTTACCCCGGTGTAAAGCCTACATCTCTTCATCACTGAAAAAAATATCCATTTCTTTCCTCGTGTTTCTATAAAGTTTCCTATTAATATGGAATAAAGCATCTCTACGTGCCTCATTACCCGTTTCATCCACAACGAAACATTTTCCTCATATAGCAAAATTTTTCTTCTTTCACTTATCTCGTGGAGGACTTTGAATACATCTACATCTACGTAACACGCTGCGAGCCTACTCTAGGGTGTTTGGCAGGGGGTGGTCAATCACCAGCATGCAGCATGCAAGATGATTCCCACATGCACATTACACGGTCCTAAAATGCCACGCATATCAACAAATTGTACTTCCAGATTCTAGCGAAGGCAAAACTTGCCAACTAGTCATCTAGGCAATCTCTCTAAAAAGCTGGAATATGGAAAACCTGCTGTAAGAAATACAAGGATATTTAAGAAACATACATTAAGGAATGCATAAGTTAGTAGGCTACAACAAAATTCAACTAACCCATTAGTACTAATTACATATTAGTAAGTCATAACCTATTTGCTGCCGTCATAGTCATATCGCGGAAAAAACAACATTCTGAATTTCTCTGTTCTACAGTTTATCTCTCTAATTTTGTAATGATGTGATCTACCGTAGTACGTTGGCGTTCGTAAGATATGGCGAACTTCGTCGGAATATAAACTGCCCTTGAATTTGCATAAGAGTTTTAGTCTAGTTTTCAGTCTACGGTCTGACAGAGATTCCATTCCGAGTTGTTTTAGGTCAGAAACACTAACAAGACTACCGTAACGACCTTTCACGTGCCTAACAGCTCTTTTCTTTGCGCTTTCGAACTCTCTTTTGAAGCCTATTTCATGAGGATCCCAAATACTGGCAGCTTATTCCAAATGGGGTCTAACAAGGGAGAAGTAGCTAATTTATCCCACTTTGTCGTCGCACTATATATTTTCTACGTATTACTATGTATTATTTTAAATCAAATTTACGATCAGCGGATTGCTGCATTAGGGTCCATTGTACTTAATCTGCTGATCTTTCGCATTTAAAACGTCTACAGCCGTTGCGAACGCCATTTTTGCAAATCCGCGCCGTACCCATGAGAGGTGTGCTCCTCCGCACCGTCGACGCCGAAAACTGGTCCACGCTTACGCGCCGACGCCGAGTCTGCAATTATTATTCACTTCTGCACATTAGGAATGGAGCCTTCACGCATTCTCTCTCAATCTTGCCGCAATCCCATTCCGTCCCATTTCATTCCGCCGCACCCATGAGAGGTGTGCTCCTCCGCGCCGTCGACGTCGAAAACTAGTCCACGCCTACGCGCTGACACCGAGTCTGCAAGAAGTAAGGTTATGATCTCCCAGATTATACTCAGTATTAGAATGCAAACTCGATATCCAACTACAGTTCTGAATTTCTCAATTCCTAGAACTCAATTTCTTTGAGGATTATCAGAGACCAAAACATTCCAGTGTTCATAGTGATATAAGGTTAAAATTAAAAAAAAAAACTTTAATTTGAAGAAAAACTCGCAAAGAAAATCTCTGTATTCTGACGCATACTCGATATTTAATATAAATATTGCATTTATAAATTCTTGGAACTCAATTTTTCATCGATATGACCGTAGTGACGATAACATTCCAGTTCTCATAATCATATCAGGTAAAAATCAAACAAACTTGAAATTTAAAAAAAATCGCAAAGAAAATATCAAGTTTGTGGGATGGAACGTAGATGTAAATATATGTTTGTATTTCAAATTCTTTGACCTGAATTCTGCGTTATCCCACTCCATTGAACATTTATTCTCCATTTTATACGTTAGCGGACCTAATTATTCACTTCTGCGCCGTCGGAATGGAGCCTTCACGCATTCTCTATCAATCTTGCCGCAATCCCATTCCGTCCCATTTCATTCCTTCCAGTTCGCCATCGATAATGAGAATAATAAAAAAATATTGCGATGGATTCCAATTCTTAGAAATTACCGCATCAACTGCTTCCTGAATTACTTCCATTTCATCGAGTCCTTCCCCTCCCCATCAATCGCTATTTTCTTTATTGATTTCGTCTCACAAGAATAAGTAGGGGAATCCGGGTCACGTTTGCACGCATGGTACGTTAACACACTTGTCATCGTTCAAATTCTGCGAGGTGTAACGCATCAAATGCAAAGCGGTTGTAAATATCTGAAGGCGCTGTATTCGAGTTTTAAGCGTGGTCAGAATTCCGCCATCTTGGTTTGACAATTTTCGAGCTTGGTCTGAAACAGTGCACGTATATAATCAAGTATTCCATTCCTTACTTCACCTCTGATTTATAAAATGAAAATGCAAACACTACTTCTTGATTGTCGTCGGAGTTTCTTATCGATCGCGGTAAAAAGGATATTTTGAATTTTCACTATCATCCTTTTATTGTATTTGAGAAAAAAGACACAACAATCTAAATATAATCTGAGGTTTCAGGCGAGATGGAGTGGAAACGTGACATAATGAAGAAGCAGGAGCAATTTCCACAATTTTAAATTTATTGGTACAAATTATTGGTTACTTACAACTTACAATTTATTGGTACTAATAAATTTAAAATTGAGGAAATTGCTTCTGGCACAATCGGTGTAAATGCATCCTGGCCTCCTTTTTAATAATTCCTCTGCATCAACCCAGCCGTCGAGACGCGAAGTTTTAATTCACGTTTTCCCACTTCCTGTTCTCCAATGATTTCGCGAGCATTTCCACTGAGATCCAATGCTCTTTCCTCCGACGGGATCACACCCATCCTGTTGTCTTCTCCTACTCACCCACGCCTCTCCAACATCTCAACTTTTTCTTCCCTCGATGGAGCTCAAAGACATAAGCTGTGGCTATTTCCCTGATCAGATACCCGATGCAGAGCCTCTACGTGCAAAATCTTCGCCGTTATTTTTTCATTCCCCAATAGTTGACAGAAAAATGTCACCTATACACATTTACACTGTCTTTAGGCTTTCATAAGAGTTAAATCATTTAAAACCTAACTATTTACATAATTTTTCATTATTTACAGCTAAAATTCAGCATGCATTTCGTATCCCACACCCAAATTTAAGATGTGTTAACCTGGTATCCAGGTGCTCTGCATATTTTTACTATGCACGGGGCAAGTTTACACACTTCTCTTGAGCTAAAAAATTATATTTTTAGGGAATAATGATGAAACATGAACAAAATTAAAAACAATCAGAGTAAATGTACCCTGGCCGCCATGTTACTAATTCCTCTGCATCACCCCAGCTGTCTCGACGCGTCGCGCAGTGAGCGGAAACCGGAAAAAGCCGGACAAAATTACAAAAAAGCTTTTTTTGAGTTAGAAACTTTAAACTTCGCTGGTAACCTCAAAAATGATTTAAATTGATGGATATGTACTTCATTTGACATAGTTCTTACCCGTTACTTAGATACAGAGGCTTAAACCTGAGCAAATTTCCATAAAAAGGCCCGTCTTCAATTTTCTCTGAATATCTTCCAAAGTGAGTAGATGGTGAAGTTTAGGTGGTTTCTTGCGGAATAAAAAACCAAATAATCAGTTGCCATGGTGTTTTTTCTTTAATTTTTTGTAATCTTAAATAATATCACCGATAAATTATTACCATACTATTACAAAATAGCGGACACTGTTTTTCGACAAAGTTTTACATTAAGGTAGAGTTTAAAATGGCTTTTCGACAAAGTCACTCCAAGTAACTTATATGAGAGCATTATTTGAACATTTCTTGAGATGTATATGAGTTATCTTTGAATTAAGTTTGCGACGCCGGAAATTACACTGGTTTTTCGATCGCGCGGCAGGTTTCGTCCCCGCGCGTCGGGAGTTGCATTAGCCGCGACGCGGTAAGGTTGTTGAAATTGTATGGGTTTTGACGCTCAGCATTCGCGTGAAGTGAAACGACGCATCGTTTCAATCCACGTTTTCTCACTTCCCGACCCCCCAGTGATTTCGTGACCATTTCCACTGTGACCCATAGCTTTTTCATCCCAGTGGATCACCCTCATCCTGTTGTCTTCTCCTCAGTTCCTGCTATTCCAGCTTTATACACCCGCCCAAGCCACTCCAACCTCTCCCACCTTTTCTCTTCCTTCCTTAGGGCTCAAATACATTAGCTCTCGGATATTCCCCTCCTCTGATCTCCCAAGCAGAGCCTCTACGTGCCACATCTTCACCGCCCTGCTCTCCTTCCGCACCCTCTTGAATCGAACCTCGCGTTTCTTGAGCACAACGCTGTGACCCGAATTCGCATCCGCCGCCGGGAAGCTGTGTTGAGATTTTGACACAGTTCCTGTACTTGAGCCTCGCCCTCAAGTACGTAGTATCATTTTCATATTGCAGTCAAGTCTTCTTCGGTGATGTTACTATCTTATGCCGCCAAATAACACTCTTAACCCATTTCCACCCACCGTAACAATATGGCTTTATTCTATCATTCTGTGTAAGCTTTATATATTCTGAATTGAGTATATGAGGCTCTTGAAGAAAATCTGCGCGTCTTCTTTCAGTCAAATTGTCTCAGATATGTTGTTCAATCTTGCAATAACTTAATCCACTTAGAAGTTTATATTTGAAATAAGCCCATGAACGGAAAGAGACAGGTTCGAGACGGGAATTCAATATAGGCGCCTGTATGTAAACTGTATGCGAGTACCATCAAAGTAAACAAGAAATGCCAAAGTAAAGATTAAGGTTCCTTCATTCAACAATATGCTTGCCCTGAAGATTCATTTTTTCCACCAGTCTCTCATAGATATTGATCAATATTAGATTATGCCCTCGAGTAGCTATAAGACTACGCGTCATTTTGAAGAAATAAGTTGATGTATCACCAAAATATTTCATTGCATTACTAAAAACGATCACAGAGGCAACGTACCTACACATCTTCACAATCGCAAGTAGAACGTTTTCTGGGCGGATATGGGTTAAGCCACCTTTATCTTCCCCATTTTTGTATTTAATACCATACCTATAACAGGTTGGGTTCCATCACTTGAACGCAGAAAAAGATATTGTTATTACTACATTAACGACAGCTATGGTTTCATCTTCTTTTTTACAATCCTTTCAAGTATAATGATTCTATTTCTCGTTCGATATTTTCGTTTTTCGCCTTCCAAGAATACCGAATCTCCGAATACCTATATTCCCCTCCCGTCGTGAATTCCACCATGGATTTAGCCAAGTAACGATAGGGGAACTTGTGGTCCTTAACCAATTTTAAATTTTAAATATCATAGATACAAAACCAATT
Organism: Ischnura elegans; assembly: GCF_921293095.1. Lineage (NCBI taxonomy): Eukaryota > Metazoa > Arthropoda > Insecta > Odonata > Coenagrionidae > Ischnura > Ischnura elegans. Next base: position 94,875,932 of record NC_060249.1, read on the forward strand.
TTGGAGCTCTATATGACTCTAGAGGCTATTTATTACCTATTAGAGGGATCACCTCCAGAAATGCAATCTTAATACTGTGCACATTGTTGCATAATAAAAATTGTCTTTAAGATGAGCTTTTGATGTATAAGTAATACACAACTAAGATACGCTAAAAAAGGAATTGAAATCAAATTAACCAAATAAAAAAGGAATATGGTTTGAAAATACTTCTATGAGGTATCTACCCTATAATATTTTTGTTGCAAAATAGCCACAATTCAACACGCTTCGGGAGATAGCGCAAACACTAGACGGATTGAGTCCTGTAATTGCCAGTGCGATTTTCTCTGTGAGTGACTAAAACAGCTAAAAAAAGTCACAACACATGCTAGTAAGTGCTCTTCGGGGAACTACATTGTGCCAAAACACTTGATGAGGAAGGGAATGGAATAAAACAACACGTCACGTATTCAAAAGCAACCCTCTTAGCCATCCATCCATTTCCTCAGGTACCACCTACTCCCGTCTCCCCGACCCAACCATTTCCCGACCCCGAGCCCTATCAACGAGCGTTCCTGAAGACGGAAGAAAATGAAGAGAGATCCATACATTCGAGCCCGACTACGACTCTGTTTTCTGAGAGAATGCACGGCGAAAGAATAAACCCTTTTTCGAACTCCCTCTTTTCTTCCCGACGCAATAAAAAATATGTGCGGAGAGAAAGAGAAAAACTTATCTACGGCCTTCGGTGAATGACTTCCAAGCTATCGCACGTGCGACTGAACGAAGTATGGGAGTTACTTGAACCCGGAGGACGGATGTAGACGGAGATGAGAACGACGACAGGGAAAAAGAGTAGAAAGGTAGAGATAAAGAGAAGCATGGTGACGGTGGGGTTCAGCAGGGGAGGGGAGGACTGTTCAGAAGAGGCTGAAGCAGATATAGTATGTGCGGGCCGAGCGAGACGCGCCACCGTAGGGCGAAAAATCTTTACTACTGTACGGGCAACAGCGCTAACAAGGCTGGTTTCACAGAAGGGCATACACAGAACTCGCAGATATCCCCCTACCACCCTCCTCCTCCCCTACTATTTCTCGCAAACCCACCCCTCCACCACCGGGGCGAACAAGTTGGCTACGGCCGCAGTTGAAGCTGGATATTTCAGCATCCGAATAAGGGTTTTTCGAGGGGTGAATGAATGCTCGCGTTGTCTTGGCTCTAGAGGGTCTCTCTCCTCTCCTCTTGGCGCGTAGGAGTTGGAGGGGGGTGGGAGGCAAGAAGGGGTTGAGGATGGGGGATGGGGAGAGAGAGACTGCGTAAGGGGGGAGGGTTGTTAACGAGTTACAGTGAAGGGGACGGAAAGAAGGGCCATACATAGAGTGAGAGAAAAGAAACGCTGTGGAGAGGGACAGAGGTCTGGAGAGAAGCAGACAATGATGACAGTGACAAAAGAGAGGGAGGCGAGCGATACTCACAATTTCTTAATTATAACAAAACTACGGAGGCATTCGAAAAAAAAATAAAAAAAAAGAAGGAATGGATTCTTCGGCGTCGAACGCCCCCCCCGCCCCGAACTGGGGAGAATGCTTGGAAAGAAGCAACCGTCTCCCACGGCATGAATATAATTTTTTCTAAACCCGCTCTTGAGCACTGCTGCTGTTATCTAATCCAAAATACTGGAGAAGTTCCTCGGGTACTTTCTTAAGAGTGAATAGGGCGCAAAAATAAGAAATACCACGTTCCAGGCACTGGGCACAACGCCTCATTAAGGACGTCCTGTAGTGGCTCTTTCAATATTGAGCTTGCGCATTCGTCATCTCCCAAGTTGCTTTTCTAGAAAATGTGGCAATAACTTATTCTCACTGGATATTCTTGACCCTTACTATTCCAATGATAGATATTTATAAGGTCAATAATATACATAAATTATTGATTATCATCACTTGAGAGACTTTAATTACCTTCAATGTAACTCTAAATACCCAACGCTATAAAGAATACAGTCTGACTTTCCATGAAATATAGTATTTTTATCAAAGATTCGATGCATAATTTTTATTAAATTACCGAGTAGTTTTGTCTGTCTTTTTAAAGCACCAAAGATCGGCTATTGTCAAAATATTCCAGGTTAGCAGTTAGTTCACAGGGACTCCTAAGATATATTCAGTGAACAAAAGGCGTGGCCTGAATTATGAATGATGACATTCATTCGAGAAAGCTGTAAAATAACTCGCCTAAAATGCAGGACTCGAGTTCCCCTGCTCTTTTTTCAAAGTAGCATTGACTGGGAAAATAACCCCGTCTCTCTCGCCACTGTTCAGAGTACGTACGACGAGAGTCCTTGAGCGACGTCGCCGGGCACTTATGGAAATGCTAAGAACAAAAGGCATAAAGTCTCAAGTCAAGTTGTATATATTTCCGCATTCACCTGCATTGTGAAATAACTTCTCCATCTTCGCGCGCATAAGGCCCTCAGACATTCCATGTAACAACATCAGCGCTAGAATTATGCAGGGCAAGAAATGCCAGAGGTATTCATGGGTATGAGGAAATATTTAAAAAAATCGAAATTAGCAGCATGAATAACAAAACGAAATTAATTGACTGCTGATGTGACTAAAAAAATAATCTTCCTGGTACTTAACAAATGCTTTAGATGAGAAAATATAATGATAAATAGAAGGCATTGATGGTCGATAAACCTACGTTCAGCGTATGTATGCATGGAATCAACTTATTCATATGAACGCAAAAGAAGCTAAAGAAATAGATAACCACTCAAACGTGTTTCAATGCATCATATCCATGATAAAACTTGCAACCTATTCACAATAACCTGACTCCGCCAAAAGGAGATGCATCTATGAATTTATTGATGCATAGCTTTTTTATGAATATATAGTGCGACAGGGAAAACAAACCGCCCGTTGACCTGGCAACGTCAACATAACATGCAATATACTAGGGCCCCGTATCGAAATTTTACTCTTCCTTACACTTGGCCAAAGTGTTGTATACATCATTTATCGGGGGTGGGCGTAAAATTTTTCTGAATCGTGCCTTTATGTCAAAAAAATATCCTTTCACAAACCGTTATTCCAGGCTCGATCAAAATCGAATTTTCGCAAAATCAACTCGTATAAGAAAGGGACGGATGGAGAAAGCTGTAAACTAAATCCTGTTGGAGTCTATCTCTCTTTCTCTCTGGGTCACGGGTGTTACACCTCGAATGATCTCGCGGGTAGCTGGAAGTATTCCAACATATGAGTACTTCTCTCTACTCTCCGCCGGCTTCACAGGATATGTTCGCGGAATGCACTTTGGACCACCACAGTGAATCCTATATAAAACCGGAGATGAAAGCGAAACGTAGAGAGAGAAGATAACCGGGATATTACCGGAGAGAAAGGGGGCAAGGATGGAGCGTAGCGCAGTAAATTCCTTCGTCATTGGAAAATATTTCATGCTCCCGTGGAGGGCGTAAAACCAAGGTCTGTAAGGGGGGGTTCCTTTTCTTTTATACGACCGCCTTTACTCAAGCCAACCGCAACTTGCATACAGTGGTTCTTATCGCGCATCACCACACATTCGTGGGAAAAGATTTCTTTTTTTATGGGGAACTAATAAATCCCCGACCGAAATTCGGAAAGGAAAAACGAGCTATAAATTTTCTAATCGTTTCCGAAAAAAGGCAAGTCAGCCGATATTGCAACGGTGAGCTCTGAACAGAAATATAGTGGTAATGAGAATATCTTTTCGTGCAACGCAATATTTCATTCATTGGGGATGTACACAGTTTGCTGAAACGAATAAGCAAACGGGCCATTCTCATAGTCATGACTCCCACATGTTTCAACTAGCAACCAGAATAATGAACATATTTTATCCAATAATAGATGCAAAAAACACTGCGAATGTGAAATGCGTGAATGAATTATGTACATTGTATGAAAAGTACTACTAAGATCTTGAGGTATTTTTCTATGACTAAGTAACTACTTCTTTCGAAAATATTGCTATAAAGTGAATGTGGTCACGTAATGGCATATTTTCACGCATAAGTAGGTTAACTAGGTTGTATTTGAATATAATTTTTTAATGTATAAAAACTGCCATGTTCTCAAAATGTATTGCGACAAACACGAAAATGGAAATAATGCCACGAATACCACAGCCACCGTAAAACCGACTTTCGATTTAGATCTTACTTCACCAAAGCATAGTAATAGGCCGTGTATTTCTGCATCGTCCGCATGATAATTAGCTATATTCCACACCATTGAAAACGGAAAGCAAGCAATCGAAATACCCCTTTTCAAAAGTCCTATAATTAGCATATAATTAATAAGAGTAGGCAAGTTAAACTTGGTGTTCGTTGATAACATAATAATTTGATTTATCGAAAAAAAAGAAGCTACAGTGGAATACTTAAAGCGCATGTTCTCAGAGAACGATAAATAACGCTGTTTCTTATAATTATTGCCTCCAATACCATCACAGGTGAACGACCGTAAACGCTTCTAAAAATACTGGGATATGATAAAAAGATATCTAACAAAAGTAAGTAACAGATAGCCAAGTCAAGCAGACAAAGCAATCTGGAAGCTAGATGAGCATGAAATTAGAAATTGATTCATCTGGCTATATATCAGAGACATTGAAAATTTATTTATGTATCAATAAAACTGAGGATTTTGAACAGAAATACAATGCATCTTTTTATTAAAGCGGGATTAAATTTTAATATTAAACACCCTTTAGAAACATGAATCGCATACTCATAACTTCTGAACCAAGATTTTTTTTAAATATTCAGCCACGACCAAATAAATAAAGCTGTATATTATTCAAAAGCGCAGATATCTGAACCGGATAAGAATGGCTAAACCTCACAATAGGTACCCTAGCCCCAGGCTCCACCATTTCAATGACCCCACACATCCAGCATCCCTTCCGCACGAAAAGCTTTAAGCGCAGAAAAAAAGGGCGGAGATAATTCCCCGGGAGCACGATTATCGGAATGCACCGTACATGAGAGAGGGAGGGCAATGGAGGCAGCCTACAATAAATAAGCCCAGACAGTCCGCTTCTCCGCATTGAATATGCGAGTTCGAGGTGGTGTATAAGGTATTACTACCCCTGCATCCCCTCCATCCTTTCCCCAGACTGCCTTTTACGAATCCGAGCATCATCTTCGCCGTAGAGAACTCCAGAAACGCGACTGCCAAGTTTCCCGTTCATCCAACCCCACCTCATACTACCAACAACCCCCTTCCCGGCCCAGCCAGCGCCTCTTCCCATACCCACCTTCGTCACCCCCACCTCAGGCGCAGAAATAATCTGTCACTGCGCTACCTGACAGTCCAGCCACTACACACGACTCAACCCCTTCCACTGCCCTCCTCTCCCGCTCCTCACCCTTTTATCCGGACCGGCTCATCACTCAAAACGTCCGCATCGCGCGGAAGTAAATAAAGACCCTTCAGATTTCCAACTCGGGAGCGTTCAATTCGCCCGTTAGTGCGCGATGGTTTCGAGGGGAAGGCCCAGAGAGGGTTCTCCGTCTCTTCTCTCCCCTCTTATTTGCTTAAACGCGAGAGAGAGAGAGAGAGCTTTGTGACAAGTGATTGCTTTTTGAAAACGAAAAAAATAAACGTCCAAAAAAAATTGAAGAACCCGAAGCGACAACCACTTTCCCCACTGCGGTACTTTTACTCATTTCAAAAATCAAAACAAAAAAAAATATTCGGTATCCCTGCTGAAAATAAATACGTATTGGTAGAGAATCGTGAATGATATCAGAAAAATAATTGAAAATTTGTGATAATTAGTCAATATTAGTGAATCAAGAGGAATTCCTACGCAACTAAATCGCAATGAATGAAATTGCTAAGTGTGGGAGACAAATATTATCTTTTTCATCGCTTTGGCCAATTACTTCCATTAATTAATCAAAGCCATTTGGGATTGATGGAATGCTAAATGCACGCTGGATAACTCTAATGCCTATATTGTATTGCTGGACTAACTATAAAAAAACCGCTAGAAAGTAAAGACTATAATTTGCTTGTTCATTCAGCTGTCGCTATCTTTTTCATCTATAAAGGCTCTGTAGGACAATACCTTGTAGCATAAATGTACACTTGATGATGTAGTAACATTAGTTTCTACCTATGAATTTTTTCGATAGCCAGATATTGCTGTAAATTGGGAAGAATAATTTTTTTTACTTACAATAAAACCAAAATAGTCATTTATAAAAGCCGATTTTTGCAGCTAATCTTGATGCAACCAAGAAAGTTATAAGATTGATGAATAAAATTTCCGATTTATTAAATTTATCTTGCATTTTTATTTTTTAAGGAACTACTGCGCTTAATTTTTCAGACAGCCGGAACCTGAAAAGCGGGAAAATACAAAAAGGTAAGAAAAACACACGGCGTTTGAAGGTATAATAGCGATACACTTCAATACTTGAACTTATATAAAACTGATAACTGAAAGCTCTTTCCCCGAATCAACATAAGAAATGAATTCAACTAATTCAGGCGTGATATAGGGGAAGTTTATTGAAAATTGACAAATTGAAATGAAAGGCACGAAAATTAGTACATGCCTCTTCGAAAACTCAATTCAGATATTATTTTAAGCAGGTTCTGCAAGGGACAAGGATGATACAGAGATCACGGAGTTTGATAAGTCGTACGGCAAGCCTCACGTTGACTCGAAAGTCGCTTGAATTGTTGCTTTAGAAAAAATCCTCGAACTTTAAACTCACAGAAATGCCTTTTGAGTCTTTCTCCTTCATCCATACCAGAGATATACAGAATGTATATCGCATGTTATTGATACCGCCTACGTCTCATAAATAGTCAATACCTAACTATGCAATACGATGGATCATAAAATTTTCATAGAGCCACGAAATAGCACTTTTGGCTCCTGTATGCGCCGCAACCGATATTGCACGTATATTGCTCTCCTCCGAAAAGTAATAGACCATATGCAACCCCATCTTTCGACTAAGTACAGTCAGGACGGGTGGGATTTCATTAGAATCAGTTGGTATGCACTGGAAATCCTGAGGCACGTCGAATGCGAACAGCGACAAAAGTAAAGAAAAATTATAGCCTCATCAGACTTATATCGATGGTCCAAACCATATCTATGTAGTCATTAAGGTTAATGCGATACTTGCTTCAATTGCCGTGGATTCCACAAACAAATTTTCAGAACGCGAAAAAGGAATACTTATAGATTGGCTGCACAAATACGCTACCATACAGTACGATATTTATCCCCTACGAACTGAAGGTGATGATATTATTAACTGCAACGAAGTCCAATTCCGATTTTCTCTCCTAAACAGAAAGTACCAGATAGTATCTCTCTTCTCACGCGTAAATTTTCTCTGAAATACCCATACGCTCATATCGCATCAAAAATACACTATTCCAAGCAGTTATTACATATAAGGGAATATTTCCTAAACGTGTATATAAATTCTACTTCCACTGCGTCCCGGTTGATTCACAAGTTACCATAAAAGTTGGACACATTATGAGGAAAAGTTTAGTGGAAGAATAACGTAAAAATAATAATGAGTCTTAACAACCTGCGTGATTAAAGCAGTCTCGGTTAAAAGCACCAGCCTTTTAGGTTTATGACCGCAGGTGTCGCAGTTTCGGTGGCTTGCTCTGGAGCACGAGGGTGAGGTAAGTTTGCGGAACAGGTAGAGGAACGAGAGAAATTGAAGATGACACCGGGTGAAATGAAAATTCACCTCATTCGGAAAACAGCGAACGCACGTTTATACACTCCAATCTCGTATTTCACCAGCACGAATTTTCAGTCTAACCACACGAGTATTTTCAACTGATGTTTCATTAAGGAGAGCACTGTGTACTCCCACTTAGCAAATGAGTCTCAACTACGAAACGCACCGATATTATTAGCGAAATTAGTTGATCGCATATTTTTTCATATAGCTTCTATTTTTCAACGCTAAGGGTTTTAGTAGCACATTAGCAGCGCATTTGCTAATCAATCGTCAAGATCCTACCCCTATCATAGATTCAAATTATTATTATTATTATTATCAATATTTTAGATTCCTCATTATTGCTCTAAAAGATTTAAAAATCCATACTTCATCATGTCGGTTGCGGACAGACCACAAATTTGACATTCATATTTCTTGAGATCATTTATACCCTCAGGTATTTTACAGTACATATTTATTACTGGCCCGTCACCATTTATTGACCAATGACCACAATATGACAAACTAAACGAATCGATAAGGTTCAATTCCAGTGTCGACAGGTTTTTGATTTATAGGGATACCAAAACTGTGTGCTCCTTGAGAATGCATGTATATTTATGAAAATAAGCATTTCAGTCACAATATAATATTTCCGAAAGAATCAGTCACCAAACGCCGCTTAACACTATTATAATATTTGCAAAGAAAATTAAAATTTGTTCAAAAAAGTTACCGACCAGCTCATAACCTTAAATACTACATTGTTATAAGCTCAGCTATCTCTTTTCATTAAAAAAATGTACGCGGTGATTCTTGAAGACTCAAACTAGATTCCATTGTGCTCTTTCATGCGCAATTTTTACTCAGGAAATAAGTTTTTGGACTAAAAGTGGACTCAACTGCATGTCTAGCACGCCCATAATTACCTCCATTCAAGCGCACTTTGATTCTTCCTCTTCGTTGATGAGACGAACATTTTTTTCGTCTCTTTCGCCAGGCGTCACATCTTCCGCGGACTCGTGTTTTCGGATCCCTTTAAACTCATTTCACTCCACTGGCTCCGTACTTCCTCCAGCCTGGATGACTACCATGTCCGCCCGCACGGGAATGAGCCGGCACTTCTTTCCCTAATGAAAGCTTATCACTGCAATTCAAGGCTACCTACTTTTCTCTTTTTTTGGACACTTTTCATCCTCTTCAAAAACTCACGCCTTTGTCATAAATCTTTCAAGGAGCGCCAGATTCCAGAAGCTCTCTTTTCATAACCTCCCCCTTTCCTCTCCAGACTCTTTCTCTGTCTGACCCTCCCAGTGTTTCAACTTCTCTTCCCCTTAGTGCTTCTACGCCACCCATATGCGGGGTATTATGTAGATGTAGATGTAGATATCACTCCTATATTCACTCTCCTCACTATTCATCCGTGTCCCCAGTCAATCTCCTCCATTTTCTTGTATGCGACACTTACTGCACCCATTATGCCAACGTATAAATTTAACACGAGGAAATTACTACGTTTGTTGAGATCCAGGTGAACGAATGGGGATGGAGGGTTTGTTTCATGTACGGTTATGATAACGTAAATAAAATTCACGGAGTTCATTGCAGCGAGATTTATTATTATCGCCAATTTGCATCATAATTCATCTAATGATTGTGTGGTATTTGGAGGAAGAGAGTGCGACAGCTTCAGTTATTCTTTCCACACGGAAGGACAGAAAGTATAGATTTCCGGCCTGTTCTTGACCATCTCCTAGCAAAAAACAATGGGTACACGGCTCAACGTCCCATCCGACGGACGGGGAGATGCAATCTAAGTGCCCATCTCACAGCAGTCAATCAGGATACTGAATAACCTCTGGTACAGTCAGGATTTAAACCTGGTCCCACGGGGTGGGAAGACTACTTTCTAGCCACCACACCATTTCTATCCCCGTCTATCAGTGTTTCTGGTTTCACTTAGGGGAGTATGATTAGCTTAAAAGAACCGTTATCGCTAATTCACCATGCTCCTTCAATGAAATCCAAACAGTTTCGAAGTTACGACGCGTTGAAAATACCCAAATCGCACAGAACGTTGAGCCGTAAGGTTTAGATAAAAAGTATAGAATTTGCAAACTCAGTTACACGCTAGGGAATAAAAATCATTAATTTAATCTTTTCCCTCTCCTCTAAGGCCAAATGGCGGAAGCTTAGGAGCCTTTCAAAGAACACAGATTTCATAAGCATTTTTACAATGATTTATCACATTTCAGAATTTAATATCTTGATAATTTTTCATGCATAAAAATTTGACCACAAACGCATTAGTGAAATACCAATTCGTTTAAATAAATAAAGAGAAAGTAAATATAATACTCAACTCCTATTGTAAGCAATTTATGCGAGCTTTCAGAAATTCGAATCTTTTTCACATGAAAAATACCTGGCTTATCATATTTAAAATTATGATTTAAATTAATTTTTACTCTAAAGAATTAAAAAAAGACTCAGATAACGAAAAATTTCATTGAACTATGTATAATGAATCAATAGTACTTCCGCACCACTTTCAAAGGCAGAGGTGGTTTAACTTCCCCCTGAAAAAATACTTTACAAGCATTTTTATCCTTATCACAAAATGATGTTCCGGAAAAAAACAAATTCAGCAACTATTTATGACTTTGTACGCATACGTACCACATAAAATATGAAACAGATTGCCCTTTAGGCGAAACATTTGATCACACCTTCGATCAGAGTTCCGATCATGTATAATAATGCAGGTGCATGCAAATGCGAACATTTAAATCATTTTACACATATTTCTCTTCCGTAAACTATTTTATCAAGTTTGAAAGTATTCCATGATCCGATATAAAAACGTACATCAAAAAGTGTACATAAATGCACAGGATATACTCAAATTTCTGGCATATCTATTCCTCTGATTTGAATAATTTCGAATTTTGCGGCCATTAGATTATACCTACTATGTATGCACTGTGATTCAGGCTCAATAGGGTACAAAACAAAACGAACTTATCAGAACCGTATAAAAACTGTCTTTATTTTTTTTTTAAGCTACCCCCATCACCCACCTATGTCAGCAGGCACATCAGAATTTGCACGATCTGTATACTGTATACAAGTATATGGGACAAATTAACCTCTCATGTATCAGTTATTGCAATCTGGCACATTTTACATGATTCTCGGCTAAATTTCATATCAAAAAGTGTGAAGAAATACACAAAACCCATCCACTGTAAACATTTTTTTGAGTCACCCTCCATTTTACTCCATTTGGGTGCTCTATACAATTACACTATCATAAGGATTCCTCGCTATCATAAAGGTCGTCACAGGAGCTGCTTGCGAACGCGCACGATTCGCGTGCACTATAAACATACGACACAGCTTACCCTCTCGTAAACCCGTTTGTGTGCCCTTTAGCTGGGGGTTCGCTGTCAAAACGTCACGTCCAGGAGGAGAGGATCTGGGATTTTCTCCCCCACTGTCCGTGCTGGTATCCCTCCTAGCGGAGCCGACCGACCGACCCTATCCAGCCACTGGTCCACTCCGAATTCCTCCCCAGCGCTCATCACACACCAGATCCATTCCTCTCCGTCCTTCCTTCACACATTTCACCCTCGTGGCACATAAAGCACCCGCCTCCACTTTCCTCCACGACTTCTCCCATCCCAAATAGCCACTGTCCATTAGGAGCAAGAAAAGAGTGGGCAGTCGGCGGAGGCTCTTCCTTTCGCCGGCTGACCAACAAATCTCAGCTACTCTTTATCACAACCCACTCCCCCTCCCACTCTCTCTCTCTACTTTCCAAAGCAGCAACTCCGCATCCTTCGTCCACTCATACCCTTCCGTCCCCCTGCCTTCCTTCCTTTCCATCCAATCCCAGTCGCCGGACGTCGCTGCTCTCTTTTTACCCTGCAACCCCCTCCGAAACCTCGCTCATCCCTCCTCCCGAAACCTCTCCCTTTCTACGTTAAATGAAGAGGCCACTGGCCCCACACCCACGCAATTTCAAAGCTTCAACTATTTTCGTTACTTCAAAGTATCGGTTGATTGGAATATTATTTGTCGCACTGCAAGCGCGTTTCAGCTGTACCGGTGAGCAATATTCACCGCAATAAGTTAATTCACATTAAAATAATTTTGGAGGGCATTTGTTTGTGATATGTTATGACCGATGCACGAAAATTTAACCAGTCCCATATGCACCAAATTCTTTTTCAATCGGAAATTCTCCTTTCAAATCGCGAATAAGAGGAGAATTTGCCTTCCTTGTTATCAGCTCATTTTCCGAATACTTAAACACTGGGGAACAATTTTTATCTTATTTTCCGTTGGATTCAATTTTTGTTCTGATAGAGGATTAAATAGGCATGCTGATTTAAGAAATGTAGTCAGTTTTCTTCTAACACCGCGTCAAGTTTTTTCACCATTCGTTGTGTATGTGTGACCACACTCAGCGTGATTGAGCCTCGGTCATAGGAAGCATCATTGCTCTCCAATTGGCTCACATTAACCTTTTGCAACTGTTGCCGGATGCCTGACGCCGTACGGAGTCAACAATAGGTGCATAGTTGTGTAGTTATGCTGTCGATATTATATTGAGACGCAGCCACGTAGTCCGAAATTTGCTGAATAGGAAGCTTCAATGTTGAGCGGGTTGCATACACTGACATTTTGTTGTCGATTCATATGCATCGATGTAACCATCCCTTTCAATGGATCACCTATAAATTTCGTTTGAATATTGCTGAAAGTTTGATTCATCGTTGGTCATCGGCATACATTATGCAATGTAGCTATATCAAAAAGTAGAGGGTCAGAGAGCAGGTGCTCCTGAGCTATGTTCGGACGTGGTTTCACGTGTATTCTTTTTACAATGCTAGCAGTGTTTAGTTTTCATCCATAGGAACTGAAAAACTTCCTGCCTTGAATTTGTTTATTTCAATATGGAAAGATTCCACTCCCTCACGCTTGGATCTTCGAATTTCGTGTCTGCCTGTGCTAGTCGGTGACTAAAAACAAACAGCAATGCACTCGCCAGGCAAGCCTGTATGGCCTTTTTTGCCTATTTTAAGATGAAAACTAGTGATCAAGATAAATTATGGGCGCCTCACAATGTGAACAAGAAGTATGTCTAGAGTTAACAGACCTGGAGGAAGGGAACACGATAAATTTCTATTTGGTATACCTATGATTTGGCGAGAGCCCAAAGGTCACTCTTGCTGCTGCTTTTTAATAGCAAATAAAGTATATACACAATAATTAAATCAAATGTAAAATAAAGTATCCTCGTTAACCATCATCTATACGCCCAGTACTTCATCTTGCTGAGATCCCAGTGCAATTTTTCAATGTATCTCCTTTCATCTCTTTGCAAATACAGGAATGCGAATCTGGTGAAGATCGAAGTGGCCCCAATAAGGAATACATAGAAATTGAAGATGATTCCGCTCGTGAGGGATTTGATTAGATTGAGTCGGATGATGAAAACATTTTGCATGACATACGAGAAAAAATGGGGTATCCTGTAGCTTAAAAAGTTGACGTGATAGACAAACACTGAGGTGATTTTCTTATCCAGTGGCCACAAGTTAGTCAAAAACAAGTGCCAGATTTAAGACTGGCTCTTCCCCAGTGTAATTATCAACACACGGATCGTGAAAATTCCGACAAACATGCTGACATAGATGGATTGAAGGGTGGGGGTATTGAGACTCAATTAAAATAGACAAAGTTTTTAACACGGTAACGGAAGATTTGACTTTTTTAGTATATTGCATTGGGTGCATTTTCTGGAAAATCATTAAATAACTACGTTAAAATAAAAGGTCACTGGTCCAGTATGCTTATTAATCCAAATAACCTATTGTTTTTCTTTGACTCAGTGTCGGAGGATGCGACATTTTGGATAAATTACAAAAAAATTGGTATTTTCCGGTAATTCGCGAACTGGGATAAATGTTTATATGGACAGAATTAGATCAAGGAGCACAGAGGTTTGTATTTTGTGCCATTTAATTTTCTCGCTCCCTGGCACTGAGACACTCAGCTATTGTACTCCCAGGAAGAGAATAGCAGAATTATAAAAGCTTCTGCAAAAATATAGCCGACGAATAACAGCTAAATGAATGACTTAAATACCATAATACACAGATAGATTATGGGAAATAGGTAGGCAAAGTATACCACGATATTATAGGGAAAAAATTAGAAATGCTTGAGGAATAAAACCACGGGAAATATAAAATAAGAAAAGAACAAGTGAAATCAATAGGCTTTAGCCATAACGGAACATCCAGTTATTTGAGCGATGATCATACCACTTTTCCTGATACCTGTTATAAATAGGGAGAAACCTCAGCAGTGATCAATTGGATTTTAAGGTTAATCCAAAGTTATCCATGCACCAAATTCTCTTTCAACCGAAAATTCTCGAATAAGAGGAGAGTTTGCCTTTGCTTCAATTCTGTTATCAGCTCATTTTCCGAACAGATAAATGATTACCGTAGTTCGCTCATGAACAGCGACATGAAAACACGGGCATTCTGATTTGAACAACTTCAGGGAGAAAAATAAATCAAGGGCCTTAATGGGATTTGAAGAGAAAGTTCCATTTGGGCTGTCCAGATGGCCTGAAAAATGCGCGCGATGCAAACTTACTGGGACTTAAGCAATAATTATACCAATGCAATGGAAAATCATACGTTAAACCCGATTTTTTTTGCTTTAATGGAACCAATATTCTCGAAATATTTTTACCTCATTTTTCCCTTTCAATTCTCTGATCTTTTGCCTTACAATTACAAACGATGATATGCTTCAGGTGGATTATCATCCTCATTTTTAATAAGTTCGACCGATTCAGGCATGTGGAAATTCGACTAACTGAATTGAAAGTTATGTGCACTTTTCAAAAATTATTTAATGCTTACGACACGCCTCGGCTCACAGAGCCATCATCTGGTACAAGACCTAGCACAAGATTTTCAACCAGATTATGGACCGCTTCATAAAATTGCTTCCTGGTGTTTTAGCTGAACAAGGTCTTTTATTAGATAATGCTTCTGTGAGCCGAAACGCGTGTCGTACGCATGAAAATAATTGTGAATATTTTCAACTTCCCTTCATTTCAACACATTTTAATGCCTGACAACATGCTGATAGCATGAAAAATTATCTTTCCATGATGATACCGTTTGAGTAATAATCAGCTCTACATATCGGCTCCACAGCATCGAGATATCGAGAAGTTTAAGCCTCGGAGTGGAGATGAATCGATGAAAAGTGGATTCAGGACGGCCCAACAAATTTTCGTTTCCTCTTCCGTCGTCTCTCCTATCTTCCCCATTCATCTGGCCAACCCCGAGGCTTGTCCACTCCCCCACCCATTATCATCATCGCACCGCTATACCCCCTCTTGTTTTCGCCACCGTTTTTCCCGCAGTCCGAGAGAGATTTTTTTTCAATGCACATAATACGGGGAGGAGTGGAATTTTTCTCTCATGACAAATACTTTTACGGAGAGGGTCCAAAAGGAAAACGAAAAAAAAAGAGAACCTAAAACTCACTAAGTATGGTTGCTCCCTTCGCACCAATGCGAGCGTCGATTATATATTCGGGAATGTCATTTCCTGAGAGATTTCAAGTTGAGGCAGAAACAAGCGAAAAGCAACTACCTTAGTTCCGGAGGTGGGTTCCGGAAATTAAAAACGTACATTCCTGCCCGGTATTGTATATTTTAAAAAAAAATTGCTCTTAAAGTTAGAATGAGTAAACGGCTATAGATATCCGCAAGCGATTCTCAATATTCAGCATTGTTCACATAACTAACTTAAGGATAGATGGTGATATTTGGTGGAACTACGTAAAATGACACAAAGTCACAGATACACTAACATTCCATCTGAAAGGAACAATTCTCATAACAGACTATAGAGTCAAAACTTGGATCAGACCATTCAATAATTTGTAGAAGAAACAGTAATAGTGTGCTTTTGACTATGTTCCTGGCATACTGAGGTAAACCATAAAAATTAATAAATATACATTCTTGTATCTTCACTCCATAAAATACTTTCAACTAACTATAACGTCTTGGCTTGTGAGAGAAAAAATGCAATGGTATTCCTTGATCTAATGATCAATTATTGTGCACGTTAGAAAAGCATACGCAAAGAAAAAATATCCTTGTTACTGGTATTTGTGAATAAATAATTGATTCGAGGGCTCAATTTCGATTATTTTACCATTCCTCTCACGCGTGATATCGAAATAAACATAACGCAATACTACATGCATTTGAATGATCAATATTTATGACCGAATAAGGTGTTTTCCATATCAGAAATGCCCACTGGCACTTTAAAAAATATTCCGGGAAAAAAATCTAAAACTTAAATTGGAGTATTAGAAGAAACAAGTCAACGTTTTGTTTTAACACCCTAAGAAAGATACTCCAAGATAAAATATAAAAGATACACCAGAAGAGGCAGATTTTCTAGAGCTTGATTTTCGCCAAATACAAGACTGCGATGTAACTGTGATGTATGATGAAGAAAATTGTCGCGACAGAGAGGAAAATGAGGGAGAGTTACGACAGAGAAGCCAGACCAAGGGTGGAGATGAGCAGGGAGGAGACAAAGGACGATAAAAAATACACCGCGAAAGAGAAAAATAATGCGGGGAAAAAAGGAATGATGCATTAGAAAAATTGCTACACGATTAGTTAAATGAACCACTGATACGCGAAATTTGCTTGACATCTCACCGAAGGCATCCCCCGCGTGAAAACTTCGCACACTACCCAAATAACATCTTCTGAATATAAGATGGCCTAGAGAAAGCAAGCATGCGTAATATCAACGCCAGCGGCTTAGTCTGGGCTGAGCTCTACCCTCACATATTCAGATAAATCTCCCGGTTGGACCACTAAGTGATTGAGTGTTACGACACTACCTTGAATAAAGTTGGAAAGCGAACGTATATTTAGTATAAATGGCCATAATCGTGGCAATGGCTTTGAAATAAAGAATTACAATGCAAGGTATTCTAAAAGGATAAATAGAGGTACGATTTTACTTATATGGAGCCCCCACGGTCCTTTTCACAACTCGAAAAACACTACCCTCACTTTGATTTTTTTTAAACAAAACGTGCTAAACTCCCTCATTTGATATCTAAGGAAGTATACCTAGGTCACATCAAGCCTTTAAATAAATTCAATAATTGGCCAAAAATTTCGATTGAGGTCTTTCTTACTTTTTTTTAACCTTTCCTTTCCCAAACCGAAAGCCCGAAGGTTTGGCAATTTTTTTTTAATTTCAACCTCTGACAATGCTTCGAGGAACGAAGTACGTCTTCCACATCATTAGCGTCTTTTACTTATATAAAAATGCGGCATTCCTATCTTTCCACTCATTCTTTCTTTCTTTTAATCCACCCCAAAAACTGCAACCCCCCCCCCACAGACTCCTTACCCCCACTCTTTTCATCGAAGCGAGGCGAGTGAGGGTGAGTAGGGGTAGGGTTTTTAAAGTGCTCGCTGCCAAAAGGGTTCTTTCTCCCTCTCGTACCCTTTCCCTATCCTCCCCACGCAGGACTCCGGCCAGATGCTGCCCCGAGACGTCGGGAGAGCGAGGCGCGACGGCGCCCAGAAGAAAAAATCTTTTTTTTTTCAGTCGGATTCGAGAGGGAAGTGGAGGGATGGGGCATCAGGGTCTACATCAACACATCTTCACGCCTCGTGCATTGTTAACCGAGAGAATAAAAAGGGGTCCGAGCCGCCTGTTATCACCAAATGAGGGAACATTTAGATCTGGTAAAAATTGTCTCGGCTTATTATCGTTGGCTTAGCCCCAATTTTCCCCATTCTCCGCTCTCATTTATGGACAATGCGAACGTCTTGAGACTTCCTCAGGATGTGTGCTGAGCGAATCAACATCCATAGATTCGAGCAAAAATTTCGCAGAGAAAAAAATATATACGTCTTGATCGGTATTCGAACCCGATTCCCCCAATTTCCAGTCGAGTGCTTCAGCCAGTTATGCCACTCATTTCCCTCCATGAAAATTTCAAGTTAAACTGACTCAGGCACTCGACCAGAAATCGGGAGATCCGCGTTCGAATCCCGGTCAAGACGAATAATTTTTTTCTCAGCGGAACTTTCGCACAATTTGTGCATTGCGAATGACTCCGTAAATTTATCACCGTGGCTAGTCCCGGAATACTTAAATTATTCATAGTTTATTCGTAGATTAGAAAGACTTATAGTGAAAAAAAGTCACAAAAAAACTGATGACACACCAAGTGTTCGAATGAAAGAATCACAAAAAAGCAGCAGTCACTGTTGACATTAATTCCAGTAATTCAGGATCCAGCATCACCAATTTCTAGCCACCGAGACACAGTTAAATGCCAAATGCATTTAAATAATATGCCTTTCACTGTGATGCTATTAGTCAAGTTTGATGTACCAACACATTCAATAGAGGAGAAACCTTTTGGCATGATTTAAGTAGATTCTCAAAGAAAAATGCATTAAAGCTTCTCAGCCCAAAGATTGATTCGCATCTAACGAAAGAAGAAAACTTATTTCTAATTCTTGGGGCCATTTCGAATTTCAGTTACCAGTGAGCACCAAATGAGGGAACGATTAGATCTTGTAAAAATTGTATCGGCTTGTTACCGTTGGCTTTGCTCCAATTTTCCCATTCTGTGTTCTCCTTCATGGACAATAAGAATCCCTTGAGACTTCCTCAGGATGTGTGCTGGGGGTATCAACATCAATAGATTTGATTTCTAATGGATAGAAGATATAGTCAAGGAAGTAACAGAAATACTGATAACACACCAAGTTTTTGAATGAAGGAATACCAAAATATTCAGCTGTCATTATTCAGATTAATTCCATCAATTCAGGATTCAGCACCAACAATTTCTGGCCAAGAAATACACTGAAATGGCTTTTGAGAAAATTTTCAAAGATAAATTCAATCAAAGGAATATCTTTTTCCTAATTCTTAGACCCACTTCGACCTCCACTGACCCCTTATCACCAAATAAGGGTACATTTACATGTGGTATAAATTGTCTCGGGTTATTATTGTTGGCTTTGTCCCAATTTTTTCCCTTCCCTGCTCTTATTGAATCACTTTAGGCGTGTTTTATACATGCTGGACGACGCACCATCCAAATATTTGGATTCAAAAATAGATGAATGCTAACGACATGTCATCAAGAAAGCATCAAGGATACTATTGACACACCATGCAACGACTGAGCGTCAAAAGCGGAATGAAATGAGATACACAGCATTCTTCTACTCACCACAGTCTTCCATTCAAAATAAATGCATTGTGCTAAATCAATTTTCCTACCCCTATAGTTCAATAAAAAAAACTACATATTCAATAGTTTCAATGCTTTCTCTCGTAATGCCATATAATTTGGCAAGAATGGTCAAGCATGATGTGTTGTTGTAGTAAGGAAAGTCTTTGTATAAAAATCAACGCTGTTGGAATGAATGGAGAAGGTTTTCAGATGATTATATAGCAAGTGTATCCTACCAGATGGAAAGCTGAAGTTCGAATGCCGCCCAAGGAGAAAATCCTTGGCTTCTTACACTCATTTTGTTGTAGACCTAAAAGGATGAAACGTACATCGGTCGTCAAATGCTGAGCAAATGTGAATTCTTTTTAGGGTGATGTATAAACTGGTTGATGACACCGACAATTTTTTCTTAACCATATCCAATCAAAAACACATAGATAATTTGACATCATGACTTTAGCTAAAGGACTAAGGAGCACATGAAGTCACGCGGTAGTCACTACCGGAAATTTTTCAAAATATGCAAATCCGTAAAAATTGGAATACACGAAATAATTGTATTCAGTTCACGTACAACCGCAGAAAACTCTCAGACGTAATGCAGCCTTCTGAGTTAGTTTCCGGGACTGCAAAACAACTTAATAATGGAATTCACCGCGGCTGTCAAAAACTTGATCTCATTCAAGAGGATTACTAGTTTCTTCTTACAGCAAACCAACGACACCTAAAAAAAATATTTGGGACACGGCTCCTCGGGAATTAAGATACCAGAGGAATACTAAGCATTCTTCACACCTTGGATGTTTTCAACACAATTCTTCTATCTCATTTCTTTATTTCATTACGGACACTAAAATTGTTTACTCAAAGGACCGGTTTTATAATTTCCATTTAACGCTAAAATTAAGTCGATAGTCTTTTAACTTTACCTGGAGGTGGTTGAAATTTCAGGTTAGCTTCTGAATAAGATCAGACAGACTCTAAGCAAACTAGAACACCCACCACCGCGTAAAGGTGAAAGCTGTATCATCTTACGTTTAGGGCTAACCATACATTATAAAACCGACTCTAAATATCTTAGGAAAAACATCACTACAAGCTTCCCATCAGCAGGTCAGAAATATGGTCAGCGTACAGAGCGAACCACTAGTGGACGATAAGAAATCTACATCTACATCTACATAATACCCCGCAAGCCGCCTAAAAGGCGTGTGGCAGGGGATGTTAGGACACCAGCCGTTTACAGCAAATAAAAAAAATGAAGTGCTCTAACGACGTTGGGACTAGCGTTTATTAAAGTCCTTTATGGTTCGGGGGAAAAACGAATTCCCATATCTATCCGTTCGGCAAAACATCTCTCTTAATTTATCGCTTCTATCGGACCTGGAAATATAGTGTGGCTCTAATATTATGTCCTCTGTGTCGCTCTTAAAGATATCCATTCTCAATTGTTCAAGCAGTCTAAGCCTAGCGCGCAGCCTCCGAGTCTCCAACGGCTCCCAGCCTAATTCGCTTAACATCTGGGTAACACTGTTTGTACGCCCGTAGCAGTTTTTGACGAAATGAGGCTATTAACGATGCTGTGAAGGCGTCATTCAACGAATCTTCTAGCTCTTGAGCTTGCTACAGGCAATCTTTCGTAAAGAAAAATATTAACGCGAGATGAGAGGTTGTAAATCCATCCAACTCAAGACCTGTGAGACTGGTGCGACCCATTGGGGCTCGGAATAATTTAGTATGTGCTGACCGACGATGACGTAAGAAGTAAAAACAACATTATTTCGCTCGAAGGGAGTGAATACCGGAGTCGAGCCCGCAAGTCGATGGCACTTGACGATCAAGCCGTAGTTCATCTGTTTCTCCTTCTTTTCGCTCTCTGACTCACACGATGACGACAGTACGAGCGACACGCGCGGTTCAAGCATGGAGTGTTGGAAAAAAACGGCGCAGTTACTTTATTGACGATCGATGGCAATTAAGCGTAGGCTATAAGTGGTTTTGACTCGAGGTCCTAGTTTTAAGTCATTTTTTTTATATCCTCACGAGTTACTTCAGCGTTCCATGCGATTCCATGCATTATGAAATCTATTTATCTCTTAAATTGCTTCTCTTCATTTATTCACTTGTAAAGCCATCAGAAAGTTTTCCTACACTGCACCAAAAATCCATGCAATTCATTGCGTTGTTCAATATCATCAATATTATTGGTGAATCTAATAAAACTAATTAACGACCACACATCTAACTCAGCTGTTGCGACCATTTTGCACGACTTCGGGATAATTTTATGGCAATGACAAGGGTAGTAACATTGGAAGTAAATGAAATGACTGTAGCATAAACCAATAATTATAGCAAAGAAAGCATATTTTAAGAGGACCTGATTTCCGTAGATGCTGGTAAATGAGGGAAACAGCACAATATCCCTGGGAGTATCCATATTAACTTAATTTCTCCATATAGGGGAAAATATATTTTGAGTTTCTTTTTATTATAATACCGTAAAATGTTTGCAATATTTCGATTCCTTATTATTTTCTAATTGCTATATTGAATTATTACGTTAAAAGAGATAAAGATTTACCTCTATATCCTAAGTTTAATTTTTAGCCCCTATTGCACCTTTAATTTTAGAGCATTTTTACACTGATACTGTTTTTATGCATTCCTTCAATTCCCGTTACCTCGCGTTCCATTACTTCTGTATGGTAAGTTTCTCTGAGTCCTACATGATTTTCCTCGTCACCTGATACACCATATAATCGTCAAATAAGTATTCCGAATGAAAATGAAAAAGCAGGAGCAATTTCCACAATTTTAAAATTTATTAATACCACCGGTTTCGCTTCTCAGCATCATCAGGTACCTTAACATTATGAAATCATTACACTTTTCATTCATTCATTTAATTGTACCTGATGATGCTGAAAAGCGAAACCGGTAGTATTAATATATTTTAAAATTGTGGAAATTGCTCCTGCTTTTTCATTTTCATTATGTCACGTTTCCACTCCATCTCACCTGAAACCTCAGACTATATAAATATTCCGATTTCCACAAGATGATGAAAGTAGCAAGGGTTCATGTCCCCCCGGATGGGGAGGAGGGTCCCCCCTCCCCCTCAAGGGGGAGGTGTAGGACACCCTGTGATTAATCCTGACTAGAAGATTGGAAATTATAATTATCAATGAAATCCGTTTATATGAGGTACTACAAACCTCCCTACCAATGCTCATTTCCCTTACCACTCAGTATAATCTATCGGTAAACAAAGAACCAATTTAATGTCTCACTCACCTTGAATATCCATTAGCACATTTATTTCTGAGGATCGATAGATTTAAAACGGCTGAATCTGATAGTCACTGGGGCAAGAAATGGGTCGAAATATATATTTTCCGTATTTTTTTCAGTTGAAATACAATTCATGACAAAGAAAAAAATCAATAATACTTACAAAGCAGTCAGGCAGCGAAAATACGACATTTAATCAACTGTATTCTTTATTTATAATAATTTTTAAACAATTGGAGGACATAACTTATTTAAGATAAAGTTAATTTAGAAGAAGCACTTGGGGATGCGGCACACATTAATTTATACAAAGTTGGCCAAAATTTTGTGCAACTACGTAATGGCTAATATAAATGTTTGAGCATCTATTATTATTACACCTAATTATATTATTCAACAAGGAGGAAATCTTTACCTGCCACACAAGAGAGCGCGGGTTCGATTCCCGCCTGGATAGGTTGACCCGATCCAGGGGATGGATGTTCGTCTACGCTTGAGTGTTAAGTTAAATACCCAGATGTAAAAGGCCAATTCGGCCGTTTTCGGAAGTACAAGAATAAATAATTAACATTGATACTAAAATAGCATAGATATTTTTTACCTATACGCCTAGTAAATTTAAAATCTCATTAGTATTAAATAATCACTTTCAAGTCCACATATGTTATAATATCATGAACTCATCCAAAAATTCTAATAAATATGTGCGAAGGGATGAACAAAGTATTATTTGGCTTGAATTTTTAAATAAACATTACATTGTCTGAAAATTGAAAACTTTGCATCGCAAATCCATCATTCGGCTAAAAAGTTTATATTCCTGACTACAAAGCCTTTACCTCCATGCATAAAAGAACATGTTTAACTATATGAATACTCAAATACGGTTTTAACCCTAGTACAGTGTATTTAATTGCTATGTTGATGGTCTACGATATTATTTATTTTTCCAAATAAAGGCTGCAGAGTAAATGGAAAAAAACAACCAACAATTTCATGCAAAGGAAATCCTATTTTCTTAAAATATGCACAAATTTACCGGAAAAAAATCTCCTCAAGTGACTTACTAAGAGATGAATTCTGCACAACGACGAAGGGCAAATTTTTCGTGTGCTTCGCAAATGCGAGGGGTCGTACTCAAAATAAGTTTACCGGAGATCGGCCTAAAAGCTTTTTTTTACATTATCCTAACCCATAAAAATAATATTTCTTGAATAAATAGAATTCTCCGATTTATGGTTGCCTAATTTTGGTCGTTTTCTCCTCCTTCCGTAAAAAAAATCGATACGACCCCAGATTTTTCCCGGAGAAAAAACCTCTAGCGTGTGAATCGCACCACGTGCCCCCTGTGTTTGTCGTCGAGAAGGCAGTATCTTCCGTTTGCACTGCATGCTAAGTTGTCGCTATCATTCAGTGAATTTCGACTTTTTACGACCTCGTTTATTGTGTATTCTCCTCGTTTAGTGCCAACATCCATGCATCGAGGAAACAACAGAACAGCCAACGGAGAAATAAAAAAAGAAGAAAATAACGACTTCTGAAAAAATCTCATATTTATATACATTTTTTAATAGAAAAGTCCAAAAAATCACCGTTATGAAGGACGTAAACCTAATATTCGACCATAAACTGCTTCCCCTTCCATCCGAGTCCAGAGTTTCTTTTTCGGGCATGGAAGATCACGAAGAATCGAGAGAGAGAGAAACGATTTGGGGAAGGAAAAAGGCTGTTTTGAATGGGCCGAAATTACGAGGCAATAAATCAGTCAGACGCAGTTCCGACTACGAATACTGTGTAGCATGACGGAGAGTGCTTCAAGCGCCGGAAAGTGGTGCTGCTTGCTCGGGAGAGGTAAGGCTTTTTGAGGGCACGGAGGGATGATGATAGAGGGTGGTGTGGAAGGGATGATAGGGAGATGACGCAAAGGTGAAGGGGGTGGCTTGATAGGGACACAGAGGGGAGAGTACTAGGGGTTTGGGGGAAGAGGAGTAGGAACGGACAAAGAGTAAGATTTCTGGTAAGGGTGCGAAAGAGGATTTCGGCGGGATGAGAAGAAATCCAAAGGGGATGGAGAGGAGGGCGGGGCTCACACGAAATAAAAGCGGAATTTTAAAGGCTGCTGTGTGACGAGATGGCAGAGGAAGAAGAGAATATAAAAGGATCAAAGGGCCTGGGAAAACGGAAGAAACGGGTCAATGCGGGATCGAAAGTTTTGATGGGGTGGAAAACGGAAGAGGGAAGTTCGACTGAAACAGGGGAGATGAAATGGTTGGAGATCGTATCAACGGAAGAGGCAATAAGCAGCGGTGGAGTGAGAGGGCGGGTAGAAAATACAAGGAAATAAAAGAACTCACGGCAATCCACCATTTCACTGGCATCCCAACACTCACGACGAATCCACGCGAGGACAATGGGAAAACAAATAACTCTCCTCGCTTGCACATTTTCAGGAGAAAGTACAGCATTGAGAAAATTTTACTGTAAAATTAAATGGAATTGGTTTTATGGGAAAAAATGAAGGGTAACAATAAACGACAAAACAGAGAAACCTCTAACCGAGGAAGCACAACACAAATAAAACACTTATGACCAACGAATGAGTATACTTAAATTTAGGTGAGACAATAATAATATAAATATAATTCTCCGTTCCGTTTCCTAGAGATCCAAAAAATTACCAAAAAATATCTGCCAGTGTTAAAATAGATAACTATTAATTATTCCTAAATATTTTCCATGTCACCTAATAAAATCTATAAAACAAAATATATCTAATTAAATCCACCATTTCCCAGGCATCGTAGCATTCCCGACAAATCCTCCAGAGGGCAATAGGAAAAAAACAACTACCCACGCCATCTCAATTTTAGGCGCCAAATAAAAAGATATAGTATGCTATTCGGACAATTTCACTGTAAAACGAAATGAAATTAGTTTAATGGGAAAAGAATTAAGGGAAACAATCAATGATATAACAGAGGAACGTGTATCCAAGGAAACAAGACAAAATTAACGCACTGCATGAGCTACAAATAAGAATACTAACATTTAGATGAGTTGATTAATATTATTATCCAGTTCCGTATCCTGCGGCTTCCTGGGGCGACAAATTAACTTCTTTTTCTAGGGCGACAAATCAACGAAGAAGATCTGATGTTGTTAAAATGAATAATTATTAATCATTCCTAAATATATTCGATATAATCTATTAAAATCTATGAAAAAACGTATCTAATTAAGTAATCTTAATTTCGGAATGTATATTTTAAATACTTGTACATAAGAATGAACGCTTTTCTAATTTATTCTAGGTGTTTTGAAAATTTATCAACAAGCCTTTACGAAAAATACATCGCGTTGTATCTCAAAATGTTCGTGGCCTCATTATATATGGTGGTAGATCATCAGCTTGTATCCTTGGCCCATGTGAGCTTGTGTGTGGTTAAAAATGATAAGTTATCACCGAAAAATTGCTATATTTTTGGAAAGAAACATTGCTTTCGCTGACAATTTACTTTTTCAAGTGTGACTTACTTCCATAATTATTCCCCATGTTAAATTTATTTCATTTCTTCCTCCTTATTTTAATAAGTATTTCTTGAGGGGAAATATTTTATAGTGAAAGGTCAACAATAGTGATGACCGAGAATTTTAATATATATAAAGCAAAAAAAATTAATACTGAGTTCTCTTGCAATGAAGTTTCCCCCATTTTCCAGATACCTATCAAACATAAAAGCATTTCGTAAACATCCAGTAAATATTCTAATGTACCTCAAGCGGGTAATAACGTACAGGTGGAGTGAGAGGAGTGAGTTTCCATCGAGGGGCTTCCGCGGCTTTGAAATAGTCAAGTACCGTGCAGAGGACTACTACCTCGGCCGCAGCGAAGAATAAGAACAGCGACACCGCAGGAGACCACCATTGGCCAGCCTTCCCCCGATTTCTTTGTCAAAAGCTGCAAGTCAAAGGGATCGGCAGTGCTGTGGAGCCGTGAGCTGCATGGTCACGTTCCAGTCTTCGCTTTTTTCCTTTTTCCATTTTCAGCCTTCCCATCTTCCCACCTCATTTCTCTCAGACTCTCCTGATGAACCTCTATAGAAGATCTCCTCCGACGAATTAAGGGGAAATTATCCTGGGTTAGCCAGTACTATTCACTCACACGCCTCAATGTCTCTTCACTTCAGTCTTCAATTCAAAAGGTTCAAACTGAAACGAGAATTCCGCGCGGATTCAATTATAAGACCGGAACCACCGCCCTTCTGTTACAAGTACTAATTAATGACCCAAATTCTGCCACCATGGCGCATTTTTCCTCTTCATTACTCCCCCTCACCCCACAATGCCGCACTCGATAAAAAAAATAAACTTTCAGAATTCCGACATCACATTAAAATGACATTATGGGGAACCGTTCACCGAGCCTTCACAGAGTATAATAAATCGCTTTCAGACTTTTCCGTGAATTTTTTTTAGTCGTGAGTAGCAAAAAATTGGTGGTGGGTTGTTTAGTGAAACAATGATTATCAAAAATGGATTTGATGAGAAACCCCTCGTTTAATTTTTGCGCTTTAATTATTTGCTCTAAATACAGAATTTTAGGGAGAAAATTAGTTTTCGTTCGATTCTAGATATTTTTTTAATTAATTTAGCTAGTTCTAAAAGGTCGGTAAATAATTGGTTGTGCCAAGTTGTGCATCAATTTTTTATGTTATAGTGCGACGCACGTCGGCAGGAATCATTTAAAAAAATTGATAAGGATTTGACGTATATTTTCATGGAAAATCATTATCCCAATAGTTATGCGATTAAATTTTACTTGCTGCCAACGGTATCCATGGTTTCTTAGCGGTGCATCAGAACCTCGCGCTTAATGGAGTACGACATGTAATCAAGTAACTCGGAGCCAAAATTAATGAGACTTAGTCATGGCTTCCATTGAGCTTGTATCCATTTATACTCCAAACTTACAATGCTGCGTGAAATTGAGTTGCCATGAAAGTTTTGCCCCGAACCCATAACGATGCTTCAACAGACAACCCGAAATTGGTATTTTATACCGTTAACTGCAAACTTTCTCTGTCTTCGGAAAAGTAATCAAAAGTCAAAGAATCAATTCCATTAAGAAAGCGACGTATCCTACTCCCACTTTCAAACCCAAGACCTCGAACCGTCCGAAAGTTAGAGTGATTCAAACATGTACCCTATCAATGGTGCTAAAGGGAAATGAGAGGAGATGTGACAAAGCATTGGAGAGAAAATTACGCAAACGAATGAATTCCACTCTCAATTTTGGACCGAGAACACATAGATACACCATTATGTACATTTAAAGACCTTTCGAAATTTACTTTCAAATTGAATCGCTGCACAAAAATTTAAGATTTTGTTATTCTTTAAGTGGGGCGGAAATTATGTAAAGAAATCTTCACAGCTCATTAAAAGTTTCCCCATTCCAATATCATTAGAAAGCTCCTATTTTTTGTGAAATATCCATGGGAATGCGTCTTCTGCCCATTACTTATATAAGTTCACCCACAAAAAACATCATTACGAGGATGAAATTTCTACAAGGTGAACATTAATTTTAAAATATTTTTCTGGCACAATTCGCAGACAGCTTATACATTAAGCTTTTGTTGACAGTAGCTTCGTTAGAGATTTTTATATTTTTACCATCTACCAGCTTTAAAAAATGCATAAAAAGTCGAATATTTAAATATAAGGGGTAATGCAATCAATTTTATATGATTAACACCTTCGATGCTATTTATCTAAAATATTGAATATTTCATTACGAGAAAAGATAAATCATCGCGATATTTCAAATTTTGTAATTTTAGGCACGAGAAGAGTGGCTAGATTCTGAAATTTATCTATTAAATATACTTTCGAGAAGTTAAATAACCTTAAAACAATAGGAACACGGAGATGAAAAAATGTGCTGTCACAACAAATTATATTGCGCCCGTATTGACATGTATATATTGCGAAGTAATAAACTTCTGTTAGGCTAGATTATATATTGATATTGTTCCTGGTCCGAGACCATGATATCATTACACCTACGGAAAAATATAACCGCAACGGCGCAGCATTTCCTGAGGGAATTTAAAGATTAAAACCCTCACCACTAACGTCGAATCAAGTACACCAAAATGATAGCATCGACTAAGCTCACAAATATTTGCTTGCACGAGTTGACACAAATGAAATAGCGTGTAAATGAACATAATTTATATATAGAGGCAATGTTATTTCTCAGAAACTTTTTCCACAATTCTCTATACAGAAACACACTATCCAAAATGTTGGTCCACTCAGTCCTGAGGGTAAAGGACAACTAATTCTTGAAAACTTTAAATAAATATATAAGGCAATCGGACGGAAATACCCGAACCACGCCAAAAGCAATATTTATTCGACTTTAAAATTTCGATTTATTTATATCGATTTCTTCGACCTCGATGTATCATTAACCACCTTGGAGATGTGCAGAGCTGATTTTTTTCAAAGAATATGGCTTCATCCGGTATGCAAAAAGGAAAAATATGCATCATCCGGATCCATGAAAATGCGTTAAATACTTAATTAGAGCCTCCTTGAAAAGTTTAAAGAGCGCATGAAAAGTTTTAAGAGGCAGCGGGTTCAGGGGAGTAAAGGAGCGGCTCACCGTAAAAACAGACTCCACATTTTATTCCTCGACCTTTTGCCCTCGCCCCAACCCTTAAAACCACGCAAATTTAATTGCCACGCGCCTTACCCTCGCCTCAGGAATTTTACTTTCAGGAGGACAACCCTCCATTATCAACCGCCAACTCCAAAGAGTCACTACCCTCCTCACGACCCAAATTTGTTCGCAGCACGTGAGAAATACAGAATAGGGCTTCGCAACGATGAATTGTATAAATGGTAAGCATGATACTCCAAATATCCATCTAAAAATTAGGCTTATGCGCACTACACCATATAATAAATAGGCATTTGTGATGTAAAGCACTACCCTTAACGCATTCCATTTTATTTATTTCATTTTATTTAAGGATCACAAAAAAATGGTCATCTATTATGAATTTAGAAACTATTGGTAAGAAATTATGGAGATAAATATAACATCAGCAACTCTGCATCCATTAACCATGCTCACTTCATAGGATAAATAGGTTAGGGCTTCACAACGATGAATTGTAGGAACTTGAAAGCATGGTACACAAAACATTCATCATAAAACTATGCCCATATGCCATAACAAATACTTACAATTAGAGGTAAGCACCATTTAAAGAAATCCATTTAATTTTTTTCACTTTAGAGAGAGAAGTAAGGAGGGGATATTATTATGCACTTAGGACAACAGGACACACAAACAGGTGCCATAGAACATGGTAACAGAAAAGATATATTTGCCATGAACAATTGCATATCCATTTGTAGAGACTCAAAGAGCGTATGGATAAACTGACAGAAATGTCGAATCACAACACAACACATGAGTCACAACAATGTATAAATTGATACATTGCGATGGTTACGACAGATGATTATTGGGAAATATTCTGTAATTTACATTTATATCCAGCGGTGTGAGGAATTTCGAGAAATCTAAGGCGGAAAATATCAGCCTCATTCCATAATATTTTCTGTAACAAGAAACCCAAACTTTCCACGTGATTAAACTGAATGAAAAATTGAAATACTAAGAAAACATTTTTAAACTATCCCCTAGCATGCGCTATTATGGAGGAAGCATACACGCTTGCTCTGCGGTGCAGTGTAACGTGAGACCGCAGCCTGCTCCCCATGAATTATTTACATCGCAAAGCGATATTGAAATGAAAGCGTACTCCCGCAACCCGGGGAGATATGCGCGTGCGGAGGAAAGAAGAAAAAAAAGAAGCGGGCTTAGCGGCTTCGGCTGTGGAAAGGCGACAAAAAAGGCACGGAGTCAGCCAAGGAATATAACCCTAAAGCGCGGCGCGCCTCAAGTCCCTAGTCTTTCTTTCGCCGCTCGCGCTGGACCAAGGAGGGAGTGGGCAGTGCGTGGGAGATTGTTGGGGACTTTTGCCGCATACCCGAGACAAAAGACGGCGAACGCGGCTCCTGGATAGGGGAGGGGAAGAAGTCTAAACTCTTGTCGGCGTCAAAATTATGTGCCGCTGAACTTTTCAAATTTATATCTGGGCTTAAATGCATGCTAAAATAATCATCAATACGCCATTTTAAATAAAATTTTATTTTAAGCTATAATTTACTTTCTGTTCTATGAAAAAGTCAAAAATGTACACACGGCATAGTGTAACGTTGCGGCCCGTCCCTCTGACCGAAGTTAGTCGGTTGCGGGTCGTACGTTTTACAGTGTGGGTTCTAGCGCTTGATGTCGGGAAGCGAATAATCACAGGCAAGTATTGATAAAAGTGGGCTTCATGCAATGAAGGATAAGGTAGAGGCCATTGTAAAATCACCAGCTCCCAAGGATGTCTCCAAGCTAAAATCTTTCTTGGGTCTTGTAGAATATTACTCCAAGTTTTTACCGGGTGCTTCCGTGCTGTTTCCTTTGCATGAACTTCTTAATAAGGATGTCTTATGGGTTTGGTGAGCAGACTGTGATGCGGCCTTTATGAAAATTAAGAGGTTAATCACATCACACATGGTATTGACACATTATGATCCAACCGTAGATGTAATAATAAAATGTAATGACTTAACGCCTCAATGGTTGCCGAGCAAGAGACGCTAAGGCATGGCGTCCCATTAATTGTCTTGCGCCATAACAAATGACACACTAAATTATACATATACAAAGTGACTTACAATAACAAAAATATATCACATCATCTCTCCGATATAGTGTTTCATTTTTTTTTTTTGATGTTGCATATTTCAATCATTTTTTTAGGGAAGGAGATGATGCGATATATTGTTGTTATTGTATGGCACTTTGTATATATATAATTTAGTGTGTCATTTGTTTTGGCACCAAAAAATAAATTGGACGCCATGCCTTAACGTCACTTGCACGGCAACAGCACGGGTGGATAGCGAGGCGCTAAGGTCGCACGGGCCATACAGCCCGCGCTTCGACTTCCGCCGACGGCTACATTGCGACTGACTACTGACGAAAGACGAGTGGCCAATCTCGAGTGATGACTAAGTAACTAAGTCAAGTAAGTAAGCGTCAATAGCGTCTCCACCGTACCATTACATAGGGGGGGTGAAACAAGGATGTTTTCGACAAAGAGGAAGAGGAAGATTTAATGGGCATTGAAAGTGAAGGTACTTATCCCGAGGCATAGTTTGATCAAGCAGGCTATTCTGAGACGTCACACAACAACATATTTTTGCATATTTTAAGAAAGGAAATCATCCGTTTCCGGATCACTACAATAGCAATAAATGACTCCGCGCACCGTAAAATTATATCGTTTCGTCAACTTCGTGCACTTAGTAACTCGGCCCAGAGAAAACTATGAAGTCTACCGCATTCATCTTCCATGATAAGTTGCGAAA
Organism: Ischnura elegans; assembly: GCF_921293095.1. Classification (NCBI taxonomy): domain Eukaryota; kingdom Metazoa; phylum Arthropoda; class Insecta; order Odonata; family Coenagrionidae; genus Ischnura; species Ischnura elegans. The sequence continues at coordinate 94,907,820 of NC_060249.1, forward strand.
ATTAAACAAGATAATTATAATGGGTTTGGCGTCTCCTACATGTTTGATGCATAATTTGCTGTTTTTTTAAAGAATGTGTTTAAACATTATCTAGTCCTACAGTTTATCCCGAAAGAAAAAAATAAAGTGATCGTAGTAGGGTCTCTCCCTTCCTCGAGAGAAGACGTAGGATGCTTGGGAACAGAGAAAACTGGGCAGGACATAAGGTAGGCCACCCTCCCTTCCAAACATTCCTTACTTTCATCAGTGGATATAGATCAGTGGAAATTACACCTAATATTATTACTATACAGATTCAAGAAGCTTATTCCCCTTCTCGTGGTGAAGATAGGAAGAAGGCTCACAACCTGTCTTGTGCGGAGAAATGAAAATAGTACTAACGCTCATTGGAGATGAAGACTGGCAAACAAAAAGGATGTTACTCTGGTTAAAACTTATTAGCGCTTTTAGGGTGCGGTCTAGCATGGGAACTCGCGATTCGTTGATCAATCGATAAATTAAGGTGACGGTATCATGATTAGAGATACGTGAAAATCGCAAATGCGATAAATGCGATATAGATGCGATGTGCGCAAATAAATGCGACATAGACGCGATGACTGGACTTTTATGTTATTTTTACGTTTAATTTACCTTTTCGGCTGCAAAATTCGTACTTTTGTGCCGAGCGCAGTTTAAATGCTCCGCCGACACTCACCGCTTAAAGCACGTGAGCGACTGGCCAGCTGCTAGTTGGCTGGGGCTCTACGTGGCCGCGAACTACAAGTGGGCGCCGGCAAGCTACACCTCCGCCACTATATGTCTTATTACTTGATTTATTATTGTTCTAAAACAAAATTATTTGATATATTCTGTATTTTGTCATATAACTGTGTTTCACTACATTTTATCGTCATCTACCTCATTATGAAAATAGAAAATAGACGCTATAAAATGCGATAAACTGTAATTCAAAGTGCGATAAAATAAAAATGAAAGTGCGATTTGCACGTATCTCTAACCATGATTAACCAAGTAAAATTATGTCAGAGATGTTTCATATTAGGACTCACTATTTTTTATATTTGGCGCACATTACTAATCTTGAAATCATACGGAGGAAAAAAATTAATTACGGAAAGTTACTAGTTGTCACCGAAGAACACAGTAGGAGACTCATGCTATCAGCGTGTTTAAAAAATTTGGAGACCAGAAAGGCAAGGCAAAACCAGGCAGGGCATAAGGTAGGCCAACCTCCCTCCCACATATTCCTTACACCAGGAGCTTTATCCTCCAACTCGGAGAAAAAGGCTCCACTGCGACCACAAATATATATATGTACATATACCTATATGTATACCTCGCGATGTAAATGCGAACCCGCTGTGCACGCGTACATTTTTTGAGTTCAAGCCGTGAGCCCCTCTTTACCGAAGGTATTTTTTTTCTTTGGAGAATGGACAGGAGAGAGGAGCAAAGGAAAAATGCCCGAAAGGCCTTAGGGGCAAAAATGGGAGCTCATCCGCCTACCTGCCCGCCTTTTTTTGGCCGCGAAGAAGGAAGCGAAGTATTGTTAGTCGCGGCAGGAGGAGTTTTCCAAGAATGGGTAGCAGCCGCAGTTACCGAGATCAAAACATAACGATCATATTGCCGAGGTTACTGCCTTCCTATTCTACGATAACGGGTAAAATAGATTTTTTTTAAATGATGCCTCCAATTCTAACATGCAGCGTCGAGACGGTATATTTACGTCAAAAATATCGCAGATTGCGGGTAAATTAGATTTCTTTTCATAACGCTTTTTATAAACTCGCTTTGTTTTTTGTCATTTTGTCCGGTTCAAATCTTGCAACTTAATTTGAACCAACTTTCCGAATAGCTTTGAAGCTGAAAGTTTCGGGATAGCTCATGACCAGATGACAACGCAATATTCCTACATTTTTACTATCATTTCAACTGTAAGTTGATGTCATTCAGAATTTAAAATTAAATATGGAGATTGGCTCAAAAAATGGCCACCTAACTCCATTGGAAGCGCTGCGATCATTATAAGAAACGAGAATGATAGAGTCATAAGAACAAATTTTTATACATCAAGGATCATTGAAAAATTGATTTAACAAAAATTTATTTGAAATTTTTTTTTGTTTTGATATGGAGTTATTTCGATTAAACTTTATAGATACAGGTTTGGTGGAGAGAGAGAGAGCGTTATATACCAATTCTAAAGCAGAATTATGTAGTCCCAGCAAAATGATTTAATCAATCAGCAATGCGCATTTCCCACATGATTCCACAGTGCAGCGAAACTCAGCAGAATAAAATTTTTAGTCAACTCTAAAAACTCGATGTCCCCAATTGCAGGTTGCGTGCGAATCAGTATTCCACTATCGGAAATGAGCTAAAATTTTATGATAGGAGACTAGATTCAGCGTCCAAGCACGTACTCTATCCTATCCCTTCGTACTCAACGTATTTGACGATCGCTAAAGGCTCAAATCGATCCAGGTAGTTGAGAATAATTCGGAGAACACTGATCCCCCGTCGACCTATAATGGTACTGCTCTGCAACGATATAGGCGATAGAGCTCAAACTCATTTCCATATGAAATCATTTGCTATCTTCTTTTCTAGTCTCAACTATGGTGACTAAATGAAAATTTAATTATGTTACGTTCATTCGAACCCAGAAAATATTTTTTTCTACTAAACTCAGTTATTTTGAGGAATGCGAGTACGAAGCTTCTAACAAAGAGTTAAATTTGACACATTCTAGTGACGAAATAACTAAAATCAGAGATTTCCGCGCAAGTTGAAAGGGAGCTTTTGAAAGAAATGGGAAATTCACCACTAATGCGTGAACTTCACTCGCTAGTAGTTAAATCGAGATGATATAATTTTCTCCCACTAAACCAAAAAAAAGTACTGATAGGGCGAGTATTACTTTGACCTAACAAAGAGGTCGCTTCAGGGCCGGAAGTTTTGGGAGTTTTTTCAGGGGGGGGGGGGCAAAAATCCGAGGTTTACCGTTCCCCCTCCCCTAATACCCCTCGCTCCCTTCCTCCCCTCCCCCACCGCTTAAATATAATATGTCCGTAAGCTATTTATTTTAAATGCGGTAGTTGAAATTACACACCGCAAGAAATTTTATTACTGTTATTTTTACTGATTTATATGCTACAAATTACAGTAAAATAATTTAATCATAAAAATAAAATAACTTTTCAAATAGATTTTTCAAATTTTGCGGCAACCTGTAATCTGCCTCCCGGGGCACGTGCCCCCTCTGGTCCGCCCTACTAGTACTTCTGGGGCTGGGTAATTTAACGATTTATACCTATCACTGAACTCACTGGATGTGATACTAAACTTCGAACATATTCGAGCATGCTTTTACGACATGAATACTTCCGGAAACACCTTCATCCTATCCCCCAATTCCACGTTTTCCTCACAGAAATACCTTCTACACCGTTCCCAAAGCTCCAGCGGATTTTCAAAAGACCTTGACTCGCAAGTTGCTTCGCCAAAGCGACCAACCAATCAGGGAAGAAACAAAGGCTGTCACGGCGAATGGGGAAAGGGGTGGATTCTTTTCAATTTACCACCGCATTAGTATTTGTTTCAGGAATAATGCGGTGGTAGGGAGTCCACGGGGTCCGGCCTGCCGGTGGCGTATTTCGCTTAACTCCACACAAAAGCGTCGGTTGTGGGCGCGGCCCGGCCCTGTTTGTCTGGGAGAAGGACCCCGAGAAGGAGAATGAGGCTGGGGTGCGGGGGAAGGGAAATAGGACCGAAGAGATGTGTTGGTGATAGGCTGGCGGTGAGGTGGGGGGTAGAGAGAATGATGCAAAAGAGGGACGGGGAAGGAGGAGGGGCAGTGGAGCGGAATCTTGAAGGGTCCAGACGATTTGGGAAAGCCAACACCCTTTAGGGCAAGCCCCGTCGCGGGTTAGGGGGAAAGAAAATGGGAGCCCGAGGGGCATTATGGGAAAAGAATGGGAGCGCATCTGAGCACATCTCAGACAGAGAGAGAGAGGTAGGTAAGTAAAGGGTGGGGGATGGTCGGATTCTCTCCGCAGACAATTGTCCTTGCGTTTGCATTTCGCATGAATGCATTAAGGGACACCAGATAAGAGATATTACGCTCGCCCTCCTCCGCATGAGGGTCAAGGGGCGCACAAAAGGATGCAACAGTAACGGGAACTCCAGGGACGACGTTCTAATGCTGGGAAAACACGAGTGGAAACGCATATACGTGTACTCTCCGAAGCGCTCAAAACTTCACAATGGTCGTCGCGGAGTACACGGGGTCATCCTCGAACCGAGGTCGAAGTTTACAAGTTCCCTTGGGCAACTACGAAGCCACTAAGATATGTTCTTCTCGTTAGAGCCTCCCCCGAAGAGGTATTCCGCAACGGCAGAAAGCATATAATAACTTTGCACACGTTGTAATCTAAACAATAGAAATGAATGACAATGGGGTAATTCACTCAGATTTGTAATCGCATTTCATTACGAGAATTCGTTAGCTGGAAGAGAAATATTACTCATTTTCCCCCATTCAACCAATCACTCGCAAGTTTAAAGAATAAAACGTGAAAGAAGCAATCATCTTTTCAAGAGTCGATTACGTCATTAATTTACTGGTTAATGCACTCGTCCAGGGAGAATCTTCCATCGAGGGAAGGAATATTAACACAAGAGTATTAAAAACAACATACCATGCCAAATTGGCAGGACCATGCACAAGCCTGAGGAGCGGATAAGAATAAGTGACACGGTCGGCACGAGCTGATGACGTCATCCGCTTTCCTACGAAAGGGCAAATACTGGCATTTTTATCCGTGAAAAGGTCCGATAGTGGGCGATTCTTTAATGCATGTATTCAGTATAATTGTTAATATTTATAAACCTATGGAAATTTCTGAACTAAATTGTGCGTTTAAGAGTATTTAAATTGACCGAATTATTGTACATTGTGATTTTAGCTCCTCTCCCCTCTTTCGTCTACCTCCTTACCTGCACTCCTATGCATCTTCACACGAGTTGTTGTACCATGTATTTCGCAAAACTGCACCCCTAACCATAACGGCCTTTTTCCTGCCCACCCCATCTCACTCTATTAAACCCCTCCCTCGCCAAAACGTATCCCTGCATTGCGCTGGGGCAGCGCGCATGATTGTTCCAGTGTGGTGAAACGCGTGGAGCGAGTCTGAAATAAATCTGTGGAAATTACAAAATTCACGTATTCAATCACACCTATCTTAATTGACAAAAAAATTGTGGACGAGCCCATTACTCCACTGAATTGATGCACTGAATTTTCGAGGCCTAAACCTTGCAGAATTCCATTTTAAGTTAGGAAAAATAACAACCTTTAATTTCTGCAACTTAACCTTTAATATTCAACTAGTTTCGGTAACCTGTATCATTTTTATAATTATCATATATCATCATTCGGAATATTCTTTGGGCATCAGCTTTCGACACCAAGTTTATGCTGCTATAGATTTCCGCAACAATAGAATATATAAGTGCAGTGGATGATGGAGTCTCTGACTTTAAGCAGACATGGTAAAGAAATTTCTTAGGGTGATCATTGTTCATCCACTTCAAAGACCAATACTTGACCGTTAGAGTATAACTCATTACACGTTAAGAGCATGAAACACTGTTTTGTACCCTTGCCTATTACTATCCGCGAATAGGCATTCTTTGCATAAAACTGCTATATTCCTTCGTTCCTATCCACACTAAAGGGAATAATATAAAATATTTTGTTCTGCTTCATGGCGCCGCAATTCAAATTTTTATGTTAATATTCAAAACCAAACGACGTCAGTAATGGTTCATTCACTAACAAGAGGCAACTCGTGGAATTTGTGTGCTTAAAAAAAACTCCATACCATTGAATAACAATTTTAGACGCAGTCAATTTTATTAAAACTTATAAAAAATAATGGGCAATCTATTTAATTGACCACAGATAAAAATTGCCTGCTCTTTGAAATGATGAGACTGAAACGTCTCTTTTAGGTGAAATAAAGTGGAAGTGGCTTCAAAAAATACTATAATTGTACCCAGGAACATTTTCATTACATTGTTTCTAGCTTCAAAGCTGCAGCCTAATTGCATTTTAAACATTAAAAATATTCACGCAAAAACTTCGTTTGAATTCCGCGTATAAAATTTGCGGACGTGCTTCAGAGCCAACCAACGCCGGTTGATTTCAAATTTACCGAGGCGGAAAAGAAGCAGCTGTCACTTGCATGATGAGGAGAACGTAAATTCCGCTAAATGAATATTCAACAAATGCCTACCCACCTCCTGCTCAAAAATGTAATTACGGCACCATTTTATGGTTCGGAAACAATGTGATGGAATACCGCGTGACGCATATAGATACCTCTAGAGCCAATAACGAGCTTAAGTACCAATCAGCAAACTGGCAATGCATCGGGGAAAAGAGATAAATGATGAAAAATATGCTTAATCTGCAGGAAAAATAAAAATATGTTCGCCCAAAATATGAGCCAACTATGACTGAGCACAATGCTTGTGTACACAAATTGATGAAGACGGTTCACCTAAGAAATTATATATTAATTAAGAAATATAAAAGATGATTGTAAAATAATAATAAAAAATGATATTGGCAATGTTGTGTCATATTAAATTATTTAAGAAGGCTCAATTTTTTTCCTTCATATGACGTAAATTGTATAAGACCTTGACAACTTTTCCGTTTGTGGGCTTTAAAGACCCGAAGTTATTCAAGGTAAAGGCATTAATAAAATCACCGATTAAATGACATTCATATTAAATGGTAATATAACCTCCATCAACTTTTACACCTTAACAATTCCCATTACCCTAAGATCCGAAGATAAGGGGTCATCACGTCATCAAAATTCCACGAATCATGGCCGTCACCATATCATGCATTTGCTCAGTCTCAAATCGATTTACACATAAAATTAAAATATACTATCTCATCGTTCTCTTATCTTCTCATTATAGACTCTTCAAGAATCTAAAATGAAACAAATGAAAGACCTCACTACGGAAAAAAAACTTAATTTCTCAATTTTTGCAGAGCCTAGATTTATAGCTAAGACAAGCATCATAAACAGAGACAGAAATAAAATGAAATGTATCCTTGCACAAAATAAAAATGTAACCTGCGATGTAAAATGGATACACATTATTGATGTCATTGAAATACGCCATCTCGGATATAACCAATTCCATACGTTCTTTGCGCATTTTCCACGAGAATAGTCGGTGCAACAGAAAAGCATTACTGAAATTACGCTAATTTTGTTGATTTCACGCATCCCCGATTTCCGTATTTACTTCAAAATCTTCTTGACTGTTTTCTGCACAACAATGAATTTCACACTATTACTTTACCTTTATCTAATAAAATTTAATTTTAGCTAAACTACCTGAAAGGATCGAGTAAGTACTGTCGCAAAAAACTTGCTGAAAAAGCTTCTTTAAAGACGACATAATGTCCTATCACAATAATTTTTCTAACGACGTGCAGTACTAATATTTGCGAATAAAACGAGCACGTCGCATCACTTTCGTACTGTCACTAAAATGTTTTAAGAGAAATAATACGACCGAAAACCGGCATGCAGATATGGGCATTGTGAGGGATAATACAGATAAACAAACGATATATATCACCGTCCTTCTCTCGATCGCATAACGCGGCAAATTTCGAGCAGTCATTTGCATTTTTATATCTACATCGACCCTTCAATTTAAATGGAGATATATTCACGAGAGAAATCTTCATACGTAGCCATTATTTTGCCAACAGAATCAAGAGGGAAGAGACTCATTAATACCAATTGATGGGGAATTACATTACATGCCTACACAATATTGAATTATGAGTAAAACCAGTACTCAAGACTTATCGAATATCGTTACGTTCGACAAAACTAGTACCTGGTTTATGCATTTATCTGGGAATATAAGATAATGCCCACGACTGCTTTGTGGACTTAATGTTATACCGGTTGCTGACTCCGACTAAAAAAATATCATCAATCGGTATAGTCCTAATGCTATTTAGCATGTATTTCGTAAACTACTAAGGCCAGTCTATCTAGTCCAAAATTAAAATTTAATGGAAATTAAAATTTAAGCCAATTTCGGGACAACAGGCATGGCATTTTTTCTTAAAACTCCGTATCACGCAAAACTTATTTACCCTGTTGTGTTCTTTAATAAGCTAATTTTATCCTATGATAACTCACATAAAGTTATAAATCACAATGAAATATAAAATCTTAATATATTTTTTGATTCTGTTGTGAATGTCAGTTAAGGATGAATTACACTCCAACGATACAAAAGATATTTTTTTTAAATCGGATCTGGAAGGCTGAGCAATTTGCGACGATCGCCCGAAAGCTTCGGACCCCATTCAACCATCATTGGTCACAGAAGATGGCCGAAAGCCACGTGGAAGATGGGAATGATTCTCTCCCCCAACACCACCATAATCTCGAAGCTTTTCACTACCCACCACTATCACTTCCTCTGAACCCTCTGTTTTTGGACCACACCTCCCTCGCGCCTCGAACACGAACTCAATCCATCCCACGGAAAACGCACACAAAAGCCCACTCGGCGCTCCCGATCGGCTGCTCCGCTATCGCGCCGCCAGTGTGAGAGATGTCGATAGGTTTGGGGAATGGAGAGAGCAGGGGACAGGAGAGGAAAAGACACGGTCAATACGTTTTGGCTGGCGGACGAGCGAACGACGCGGGTCCAGCGAATATTGGAAGGGGGTAGTTTCATGACTGGCGCGATAGGAAGGGGTGGAGGGTGGGAATCACAGAAAGGTGGGGTTGGGGGAGGGGGAAGGCCGGGACTGGAAAAAGGCGGCAAGGGTCATGAGTCAGTGGGGACTACCCGAGTTATGTTCTCGATTCTGAGTGGCAGCAGTCGCCTCTAAGGGCCGGACGCGTCGATATCATCACCAGCCGTAAAAATTTAAGGATATTACTAGCAGCTTCGGGCTACACTCATTAGAAGTAACTAACAATCTTCCACAAGTTTAGACTATACTAACCAGTCTTCCACAATTTTTCTCGTTAGTAATCCAACACGTTTGAGTACCTCACTGAAACGCGTTGGATTAATAACGAGACTATAAAAATTGAAGAAGATTGGATAGTATAATGGATTAATTACAACCCTCATCAGGGTTTTAAATATTTTGTTCACATCAACAGCAGGTAATTATTGCCATTGTGAAGCTAGCATTTTTAAATTAAGTGTTAAACATTTGAAAAGGTTACAGGATGAAACTAAATAACGTTGAGAAAGCAAATTAATTGAAATTTGACAAAAATTAATTAACATTTTCAACATTTAAGATTACCGACACATGAAATGAGGTTCGAATTGAATTTATCTAAAGGGTTGGAATCACAGGATATTCTTTTGAATCACTAAATGAGTACACCAGGAATACAAAGGAGCACTCATGATGTCTTGGTTTGATCCTTAGACTTCGATTTGGTGAGGTTATGGACAAATTTATACTCCTTCAATAGGTATCATGACACTTCAGTTAGACGAAGCGAAAAAGAAATATCAGAAGGTGCTTTTCTCTTTTTACACTATCCTTACTTTTTTCTACTACAGTTAAATCATCATTAAGCATCTTTGAGCGAAAAACATCATTATTATTTAGTTAATAATTCTAACTACATTATTACATAGTCTATCAAGTTAATAATTTTATTAATAGTCATTTTACACTGCTCCTATGCAAGGATTTTGTTTATCCAAATGCAACTCCTATGCAAATAAACATTCATTCTGACTTGGACGACAATACAGTTGGCGTCGCTGTCAGATTCGTATTTCAAGTTGAATGTTCTCATTCCCGGACTACCTTTACAATTAAGTTTTAAGAACCTTTAATGTACGCTGGAAAAATAAGTTTGCGATGCCGTCATATAAAATTCAGCAACAATTTTAAGATGAATAATGTAGAGAGAAGAATAAAAAGCGCTATTTTACATAAATTCAAGCATATAGTCGCGAATTATCTTCGAAATCACTACCTCAGACATCGCAGAGGACGAAAGGAGGGGAAAAAGACGGTGGAGAGAGGTCATGAGTGGGTCGGGATTTTGGGTGTGTGTTCTTTCGGATTGTGAGTGGCAGCAGGGTCCGCCCCAAGGTTTCGGTCGCGTCGACATCATCGCCGGCCGGTGTTATGTGTGGCCCTGTTCTCGCCGTTCGACCGCCGCCCGCCGTATGGGCCGAGTGAACGTGTTGGGAAGGGCGGGAAGTGAAGGGGTTTTTCAAGGGGTTCTGGAATGACACTCTTCGGGCAAGGACGGATCTCTCGGTCTCTCTCTCTCTCGCTCAGAGCAGCCCCTCGGTCCGCCGTCAAATTCGCCCGGAGGGAGGAAGAACTTCAATCAGCATGGAGTGCCATTCGGCAAATGATAAGAACCGGTTGCATACTCGCCAAGGGTGTCAGTTGATCGTTCTAATGACAGTGAAGAGTCGCTAGTGGCTGGTCCATTCACTAAATGATTCCGATAATCATCCTCTTACTATTTGACTGTATGATTATCCAAGGAAAGTCATTATATACAGTTATGGCCACTGAGGCCTTAAAAACAATCTCATCACTTAACTACAGACCGCGCAGAAATTGCAGATACTAATTGAAAAAGATGCGCTTTAAAATATATTTTTTTTAATTCCTAGTTTCCAGCAATACATAAGAGAAGAGGAAAAAACTAATATAACTAATGAGTAAATGGATTATACGAAAAATTTCAAGGTGTTCATAATCCAGAAACTCTCGAACGGCAATGGAATTCTTTTGAAAAATAAATTTGCTTTTAAAAGATTGTACCTAACTCAGTGATGGATATTTTTAATACACAATGATCGACATATTAATACCATGTGTTTAGAGTACAACTCTGAATTTTAAATCAATTTCAGTGCTGATCTCCTTAATGATACATTAAACCTATTGATTATAAAATGTTATTAGGGTCCCATAAATATTTATAAAGCATCTATTTATTTGGAATCCTTATTGATTTATGCCATTAATAATATAACGTAAATACACTTATGGGAACCAGACAAAAAATTTATTTCTAACGGAGAAAGCCATGGAACTCGCATTCTCAGATAAACAGACCATCCTCATCATAGTCACTATGTATTTTGGAAACATATTGACAAGTCGCACCTCTGATGCCTTTTGAAAATAGAACAACATGATTAACTCTTGGGGACGATATCAGCAATGACAATCATGCTAGCTGGTCCCTTCGCGCTACATGAGCTGCCTTGCAATCCCTTGGATTATCTTTAGGGAATTCGAAATGTAATCGTGAGAACATGGGCCTGGGGGTTGATTGTCGGCTAATCCGAGAGTCCATCAGTCACCATCATCACCATTAATGAGCAGAGAGGAACTATAGGCAGTGGGGAAATCCGAACATTTTGTGCGACGCTGACTCCAGATAACAACACATCACAGGGATATTTGGCAGGGGAGCTTTTGGCATGATGAATACTCAAATGTTAGATTGAGATTAGCCCCCGTCATATTTCACGCGATTTCACGCATGATATGGAGGTTAAAACAGCGAATCAAAACATCATGCTCCGCGCAATATTCGCAATGCATGCAATAAGATGAATGATAGAGGATTCCAAAACCAGTTTAGGCAACGACAATGACAAGGCAATAGCTAATGACTGGATAGGCCACCCACGAAAACCAAGGACCTTACGTCTGGTTCTACAATAAACTGCGAAGTAGCTGGGAGTGAAAACTGAAGTCATGATTTGCAAAATATAACTCGTGCACTTGGCAGGAATTTGGGATGGACATATCTTTGTGCCTTCTAGAGCTGCTAATACGATTTTTCTATGGATGGATAATCAATACATCCACACCTACACTAAGCAACAAATAAATCCAACGAGAAAAGCTGAATTGATGGCCTTGGCAGCTACAATGGCATACCGAGAAAGTCGTAGGTCTCATAATTTAAATCAATGAGGTGTTTAGGACTTCACGGCTTCAAGTTAGAAACACGAATTTGAATGAAGTCTGAATTGGTTTAAATAAAATCACCAATCTTATTCAGAGGATATTGGCTCGATCCAGTCGTCTCAATTTGGTCCAGGTTGAGACAGGTGATTTTCCCTTCATGAAATGTTGATATTCCAATTAAGAGTTAGTGAAGACATACCAGAAAAAAATCAGTATTTGTCTCTTTTAGAGAATTTCGATGACAGTTTAACCCTAGGTGAATCATACAGATCTCTCAAATGGCCGTAAAATTTGACACCACTCGTCAAAAAAAATGTGTGGAGAGAAAAAAAAGAGTGGAGTAAAATTTTACGGCCATTTGAGAACCCTGTTTGATTCATCCATCTACGGCGGCCGTAGAGCTCATTCCCCCGTTATCTATCAGTTTAGCACTAATTACAAATCATAAAGCGAAAAGGGAATGCGATCGGAATCCAAATACAAGACGGAAATAATTTTGGAGCAATATTAGTAAATTTACTACATGTTGAAAGCACCTGAGCAAAAACCAACTAAATTTGTATCACCAAATCCACAAAAAGCACCATCCGCAAGATTTTAACGGAAAAGTTGCAATATTGGAAGGTGTGTGCAAGATGGGTGTCGCGAATGATGACTAAAGATCACAAAGGGCAACGACTTGAATCTTGAAATATGATTTGATGCTTTCCCGGCGAATAGGGTAGTTTCCTTCATCAATGAAAACGAAATGCATTGATTGCGATTCCTTACCCACCATTAGTGTATTCATAATATACAAATTATTTGGTTTTAAAAATCCCAGTTTAGGCGAATGGCAACGGCCAATTTTAACCTCATTTGAAAAAAAGGCCAGATTGGCGCCCATGCGATGCCACCCCACGTGACGTCACAGGGACCTAGTTTCTATACGAGTAGATAGGAGTTTTACATTGTCTGAGATTACCAATGCATGCACGAGGCACAGAGCTTAGGAAAACATGTCATAATAATCTCCTATTAAAACTGGCTAAGGTCGGAAAGTTTTCTTCGTTTGATAAGGTATTAATAATCCTTATTTAAGCCAAGCGCTACCTGTTAGCAGGGTACTCAGCTACCTGCTAGCATCCCGCGTCGTATCAGCGCTCAAGCCTCACCCCAATTTCACCTCACACGCCGACAGCTGGAACCAGAAATACGTCACACGGACTTTTCACAGCATTCCTACTTAGCCGTCGCGTTTTCACGCGCTTGAAATTTTTCAATTTTCGTTCAATCGCGAAAAATAGATATCGTCATTCAAAAATCTAATATCGTGAAATGCGTACTCCAGGAGTAATAATCTTTCGATTTAGGCCATAAAAAAATAATAGGAAACCACCCTATTGTGTGGGTAAACTGTTCTCGGGATTCCCATCGGTACTGGTCGCACCATCGAGACTAGGCTCAAGGACCATGAGCGGCACTTAAGTCTTGGGCAACTGAGAAGGAGGTTGTAAATATTTGGAGGCGCTGTATTCGAGTTTTAAGCGTGGTCAGAATACCGCCATCTTGGTTTGACAATTTTCGGACTTAGTCTCAAACAGTGCACGTATATGATCGAGTATTCTATTCCTTATATCGCCTCTGATTTATACAATGAACATGCAACAATAGGGTGGTTTCCTATTATTTTTTTATTGCCAAAATCGAAAGATTATTACTCCTGGAGTACGTATTTCACGCTTTTAGATTTTTAAATGACGATATCTATTTTTCGCGATCAAATGAAAAGTGAAAATTTTCAAGCGCGCGAAAACGCGACGCGTAAGTATGAATGCCGGGAAATCTTTCCGTGTGGCGTATTTCTGGTTACAGCAGCCGTCCTGTGAGGTGACCTTGAGGCTAGTTGAGCGCTGATACGACGCAGGCTGGTAGCTGAGTACCCTGCTGGCTGGTAGCGCTAGGCTTAAATAAGGATTATTAATACCTTATCAAATGAAGAAAACTTTCCGACCTTAGCCAGTTTTAATTAGTGATTATTAAGACATGTTTCCCTGAGCTCTGCGCCTCATGCATGCATTGGTAACCTCAGACGATGTATAACTCCTATCCTGTCGTATAGAAACTAGGTCCATGTGACGTCACGTGGAGTGGCATCGCATGGGCGCCAATCTGGCCCTTTTCAAATGAGAATAAAAATGGACCATAGCCATTCGTCCATACCGGTATTTCTAAAACGAAATAATTTGTATATTATGAATACACTAATGGTTGGTAACAAATCGCAATAAATGCCATTCGTTTTCTTTGATGAAGGAAACTACCCTATTACTTCTTGATTGTCGTCGGGAGTTTTCCGATCGTTCGTCATGCTATTGTGTATATTAAACTGTCCATTTAGTCATATCGTGGTGATAATATATCGTCGTGAACATACTTTCATACTATTACTGCGACGCTATCGTAAGATTTCCATCATTTCTAGGTTCACCTGAGGATCTGATATTCTGTTTTCAAATCCCAGATACAATTTAAAATATCCATTGCGAACCGTGCAAAGACCCAATGTTAATATGCCCTGTTTTTGCGTGTAAATGTTTAAATTTAAGTAAATGTATAAACCGCTTAGCTAAATTCAGAGAGAAGTATCAAGGCAATCAGCATTATCTGCAACATAAAAATTAACAGACTAATTGCAGCTTCGAGAAATAAAACATCATTCACCGATCGGTAAGATCATCACGAAATCATAAGCCAGTAAGTTATGATGCATGGAAGAGTAAAAGAATTGATACGCCTTGGTGATCCGCTGGGAGGCATTTAAAGATCACTATAAACCACGCAACAGAAGCCTAAAAATCATGAAGTCTCTTATAAATTGAGGCAGAATTTGCAGAATAATTTGATTAGAAACGCAGTTTATTTTCAACACTAAGCCTATAATATCGAAAATTTCTTCAAAATAAAGCGACAAGAGAGAGATGAAATTCAACCACTAATCAATTATTCCCAGTGTAACTTTCCTGTGTGATTTTCCAGTCAACTACAGCCATACATCAAGGCCACGAGAATTGGGAAAGGAAACCCAAACTCATTAGCTAAATTATCATTTCCATGAACCAAAGGATTTCAACTCTCCGTTCCACGAAAACCCTGAATAAATTCGATGTGGCCTTCCAATGATAACCTAAACGTCACTAAAATTATAAAAGGATTTGCTCAGAAGTAAGAAGCAGAACAACGTCGATAATTTTATTTAGCTTCCATCCGAATGACCCGCCTGGCGGGCCAATTTATATTTTTGACATTACAGCGGTTTTCTCGAATAGTCGTTAAATCAAATTCCACGACCATTCAATTTACGAGCTGTCCCACTATTTATTAAAGGATATATCATCTGTCTCGTTCCGAAACTTCTATGGACGATTTTTTTCACATACATACCTTCATATAAATATCAAACATGATATCACAAAAGGAAAAAGAACATTACCATTAATAGTTCAAAATAATTTACCCTGTTTTGGATCTTTTTCATAAAAATTCCATATCGTTTTATTTTCCTTGCCCCCTCCACTTTTTATGCATTGTATCACGAAAAATTCCTGGCATGCATTTTATACTCATAAAATTTACTCTCTATAGCCTCTTTTCCGTCGCATTCGATCATGGATTTGTCGAGTTTGCCAACGCAAAGAAAATATATGCGCATCTCTGACACGTATTTCATTGTGTTCATTGTATCAATTCCCTTCAAAGCCCAACATTCAAACTCTATCGATAAATATATCATAATTAAATAAAATTTCAACAATTAAAATATTTCCCAACACCACCAGTACGAATTTCTATGAGAAATTCCTTTAAAAAACCACTACGCTTTTACTTAAAGTGTTCATGCACCAATATGTTACAGGAAGAGGTGCAGCGACCCTCACAAAAACTTTGAATGAGATACATGGCCTTTGAGATGAATAAATGCATCGTTCTAAGTTTTATCTCCTATCATATTGCATTAATGAAGAGCATCAATCCAAATTAATGATATATCCAACTTTGAATAATAATATAACCATAAATGATGGAGAGAGGTGAAGATCACAAATGACCCTGTTTTCTTCCACAGATTTATTATTTTGCTACATGTTGAAAGCGACCTCTTGAGGTTGGCAAATGTTGTACCAAAAAAATAAATCCGTGGAGGAAAGCAAAATGGTTTTGTCATTTTTGAACATCAACTTCCACAAAGTTGAGCCGGAAACCACTGAGCCGTAAAGATGTTACAAGAATACCAATATAGGTGCGGGGAAATAAGAAACCAACACATGATTACATATCAGTATTTTACGGCAATATCATAAGTAAAATATTAAAATAAGACACAAGAGAATAGGTGATTTAAAAGGGTTTATATTGGGTTTTACCCCTCATCATTCAACCATTTTTCATGAAAGAAGCTTTAGCTGGCACATTTAAATTTTGCCAAGCAGGTCTTTAAACGTCCTGGCAGCTGACGAGCCGGAGTTTAACTCGAGACGCCCGCAAGTTTTCTCAACTTGAGCAATTATTCGCGAGAAAAAAAAAGTAGCGAGGAAGTTGACCGCACCACTACTACTTGTACTTCCTGGGCCTAATTTTATGACGCAAAAAAACACACGAATTAGCAAAGAGGGGAAAGATAAAAAGACAGCACACTGCACTTTTTTTGACCTCTGAAGCAACTCCTTAACATCGCTCAAGATCCCGTCAGACGCGGAAAGACCACACACACACAAAAATACTCATTTCCATCTCACCATTGAAATACCAGTTTCTCGTGAATTCGCAGGGGGTGGCTGGGTAGCTTTTTTCGTGAGAAGAGGCCGACTGCTTCCGTATTAAAAAAAAAAAGAAAAGAAAAATCATCCGGGAGCACTCACCTCCGGGAGGAGAGGAACTTTTGCTCCGCCTCCTTCCATCCACTTTAACACGCTTCTCTTCCCATGAATTACTGCGCGGAAAGTAAAATATTTTTCGGGGGAAAACCTGGTCGTCGTCGTTGCCGCGAGCCTTTTTACCCCGTAATGTACCGAGCGTTTACTCTCCTCTTATTTCTGCCGCGCGACGAGTTGAAGGGCACACGCTGCATGGCCGCTGATTCCTCGGGGTTTTTTAAAGAGGGCAATTAGAAGGATCGCCCTGGCTGTCTTGAATGCTCCGCAAATCCTAGGGACCTTTCTTTTTAATCCGAAACCCACTTCTCCAACTACGACGAAACCTTGAGAGAGTCCACGTCATCTTCGAAGATTCGCAGGAAAAAAATTATCAGTTGACAGGGATATGAGCGAGCCATAAAAAATGTCAGAAAAATTTACGCCACCGGAATGAATAATCACTGGCATACCCTTTAGACCCGTTGTATTTTTTTGTGGCGTATTCTCGGTTCAAACTTAATTTCTCATCTTGAAACAGAATTTAAGGTACAGACCAATTTTGAAACAGAATTTATAGAATTTAAAGAAGTATACCTCATGTAACTTGAAATATTCAAGAAGATGTCATTAGTTTGAAAAAAGTCACGAAAGAAGAGTGGTCGAGGGTCGAGCGGTAGTCTTCTCAAGAAAAGTATTAAAGATGAAAAAACCATAGTATCCTAGGAGACAAATGTTCTAATAGGGAGATGGGAAAAGAGTCCTATTTTAATTTAGAAGTTTCTCAAGAGTTAAGATGAATCAGGAATATCAGACAGTACTACAAAAGTTCGAAATTCGACCTCAAACAACGCTCAGACCTCCCCTTACACCTTCAATATCAGATCAAGAAATTTCGTTTGTTTTCCAAAGAACAGTTACGAAGCTAGGTCAAGGTTAAATTGAAAAATAATATCAACCACAAATTTCATGCAATAGTGAAGGAGAGAAGAGAAACGATGCCGCAAAAAAGAAACAAAAAAGACGAGGAACATAAATACCCATTTAAAAAAATACTTGGCCTATTAAAAATTTCAAAAAGGCGAAAAACATAGGAAATTAGTAGGGAGAGATTTAAAAAAATAGTATTTAATTAAATTATTTAAATAAATAGTAAATTAATACAATTATTTACATACTACTTCCGTATACAATATTATAATCGTAAAATTAAGCTATTAATAGTAATATTATGCTATTCTTGAGGACAAAAATGATCGCAAGGCCGTAAAAATTACATCTGTTCAAAATACGAAAATGGTACCAACCAAGGTAATAATCTCAGATCTCCATATTCTCATATGACTGCCGGAAATTAATCCGAGACTATATGGGAAATTAATGCGTCAGTATTGAATGTCATTACCTTTCTTAGCCAATAGCAGAAATTAGGTTTTCCCGCTTGGACAGAATTCCTTAAAAAAAAAGACTTACTTGAGCATACTTAAGTCTCTCAAAATCCTATGAAAATTCACGTAGATATTCTATGGAAAATCCATACTATTTTCAAAGATTAACAATATTGTTAAATACACAGGGGAGGCCATATAATTGATATCAATGGCTTTTTGCAATGGGTCTCTTCGGAGACCTTCAGTTACTTTCCATTTCCCATGAGTTCCTCAACCATCCGAAGCGATTTCCTCCAAAATATTTCTCCCGTCCGACTCCCGGAGAGAAGGGAGCAGAAAACTCATTGCCAACCCTGCTTCCCCTCATCACATTCCAACCAAATGTAATACCCCCGCCCTCCGATATTTCCTTTTCCCTTCCTCCCCTTTCAATACAATCTAATGTTACTCCTATATTTCCAATTCTATTCCCTTACTTATCCTACCACCCTCCACACCTTTTTTCAGACGGTCCCCCATCACCCCTCGCCATTCCCCGCTCGCCTCTTGCGCCCCTCACACTCCATCTCCAGGCGCCTCAATGCTAACTCCCCACCCAATCACAACTCACCGTCAGTTCCCCCTAACAACCTCATCAAACTGACTCCGCACAAGAGGCGGTCAACTGGGACCCTCGAAAACTCCCCTACACTGACTGACCTCTTCCCCTATACATGCCGCGCCGCACAGCCCTCTGGGAGACTCGGTACACAGCCTCGGGCAATCCACAAACTTTCGAAACCCGGCTGCAGAATATTTCCATTCACCCTTCTCGCCACTCCATTCTTTAGAGTGAGGCAATAGAGAAGAATTAAGATTTGTTGATGATGAACGTAAGAACGTGAATTTGGAGAGTAAAGTCGCTGAACGTGATAACTTAACTGGCTTTCTTGCATACCGGCTTTTATTTCGAATTTCCTAGTTCGAAGATTTATTAAAGAAAACGCCCTCGGAGGTTTGGAAAAACTTAGATAATTACGGGCTCTCAAAAGGATCATTAGCCGATTACCATTCTCTTGAGTTGGTTGAGAGGATCTTTTGGTTATATTTTTAGTCTCACACCAAATCAATGAAGTGTCTCTCTTAGGGTAAATACAAAAAAAAACGATTTTTGGCTTCTCCGCATTCGATCAAGAAATGGCAATATCCGAGATCACTTTATAGGTCTATCTGCCTGACCACGATGGTAGTGTTACATAAAATTCTCACAATGAGAGAATTATCAGGGATTTAATAATTCTACACAGAAGAATTTTATTTTACTTTTTCCCACAGCAACACCGAAGTAAGGGTTTCAATTGCGTAGCTTTTCATTATCCCACCATAATAAGAGACCTCCCAACTTGATGACATTTTTTGGCAGTGAATTTCCTCATTCATGCAGTTTAAGAACCACCTCATCTAAGAATAAAACGTGAAAAAAATTTTAAAATTTTGCACCAATTCAAATGATAGAAATCGCACTCCAGAAGTCCGAATGAGTAGCGTCCTCACGGGTTCGTTTTACGGCAAAAACGGGATTCGACACCAATGGCCGGAGTAATGGGCTGAATAATTTTTAAGAAAGCGCGAAAAAATTGGAAATGAGGAAGGTAATCATCATCGTAATAGGCCTACTTTTTACCTATCTAGGATTTCACAGTTCAGCGTCATAATTTATTCTCTTAATGGAGTAAATATAAAGAAGTGAAAATTTCTTCAAATTCCTTTGAATCTTGCGACTCGAGCAGTTGTGGATATGTTCCCATAAGTCCCGATATTAGCTATTTAGAGTTTGGTGCATTTAAAATAATCAATGCAGGAGGTGATGAATAGATGGATTGTATCATTGTGTGAAATCAGCACTTGAAATAAAAGTTCACCGAATGGAGTTATAAAACCTTGGTAAATTTTTCAAAGATTGTATTTATTCGGTACGACGCGTTTTGAACTGAGTCGTACAACACAACTATTCTCCACCCAACATCCTAACCCACCCCAACCCTCCCCTCCAAAGCCTTTCCCCCAAGCACGTATATATTGCGGACAAACAACTTTATACTCGAAAATGACCCATTAGCATCCCAACGTGTCGTACGAAATAAAAAAAATCTGATAATATTTACAAAGGTTGAGTATCTTCATTCACGAACTTTCACCAAGTGAAAGCCGAGCCGCCGATCGATTTCATTAAAATTCACCATTAATTCCTGCGTTCCCAAACCAAATCTTATTGATGAGGCCATGGATGAGAAAAGATTTAATATTTTATATCTATAACTGAAACGAGGATGTAGTATTTGATTGAGCTACTGCTAAAACACATCGAACTAAACTGCAATATCACTTTTAAAAAAAGATTTTACTATATTTGCTCACACTATGAAAGTAAAGTCTCATCATAATAACAAAAAAGTGTTTTCTGCTGAAATTAAAGCAAAGTCTATACATCTTTTTTTTACTTCTACCCAATATAATGAAAGATTTGTAATAACATAGATATTGTCTGCTAGTTTACGGTCTTGGCAACACATGCAAAGAGGGATTGTCCTCAGGTGCCACATCCTAGTCGTTTCATTTACCTTCTTCAATAAAGCTATCGCTTTTGAGAGGCATTTGTTTCCATTTTCCATGTTCTTGGATTACTTGGATTACTCCGTTTATTAAAGTCATATGTTTTTATATTTTCATGTCAAAGACATTAACATTGTCCCACTCGGTTTTCAAATTTTCTTTTCATACCTTGCGAGCCATTATTTATTGAAGGATTGATATATTACCAATCTTTCCAAGGATGCCTGAGCAGGTGAGAGTCTGGGCGGCAACCGAAAAGATCCGTAGAAGAGGCGGCTAAAGTTACGACATATCGTTAAGCTTCACGATCCTCTTTATTAGAACCAAAAGGAGCCCTCAAGTCACCGCTTCTGAGGCGACTCACTTCGGCCCACTTGCGACAAAGCAACTTGCTCAGGAAGAGGAGGAAGACGGAAGATGACAAAAAAGAAAAAAAAACTTTTTAATACGGCCGGCGTCCGGCATACTTGCTCTGTCTCCACCGCACCAATTCTCCTCTTCCCCACCTCGAGGGACCCAATCTCGACGAGAGAGAGAAAGGCGTGTGTGTTGGAGGAGAGGTCGCCGCAGAAAACGACCAACCCCCCAAGCGATTTCGACGCCCTCATTAAAGACCCAGGCCTCTTCTCGCGCCACCCATTCACTCTCTAAACTCCCGACGCAGTGCATAAGGTCCAATCGCCCTTGCCGGCCCAAAAGGCGCCGTTCGCCGAGAAAAAGTCGACGCCCCTGTCATTCCACTCACACATACACATACATACGAAAGGGTACCAACTCGGTTAGAGAAATAAAAATTCCCGAGCTGTTCCTGGATTTCCCGAATACGCACATGTACAGTGTCCCTTGTATCATGACAAATTACATCGCTCATATTATAACCAAAAAGAGGAAAATCACCATTTTGGTAGTGTACATTGCCGCATGGCATTTTTCGTCTTTGTGATTTATTTGAAGTAAGGGGAACAATATCAACATTTCCTTACATTAAAAGTTTGTAAATATTTTTTCCATATAAAATACGTAACTGCTATATTATGACATTTTCTACACCTCAGAAATTGAAATCTACCTTTAGGCCATTTTAACATCAAATAATCGGGAAATTTTCATTTTAAAAATCTACTTGTAATGTCGTCCTGTCTATAAAAAAATAATGAAGTGCACAAATCAAATATTTTGTCCGTGACGAGATGAAGAAGACGACAGTTCCGACGTTCTCCTAGTTTTTCGTGTGTTCCTCTTCACTCTTTCGACCGTATTAGCTAAACGTTTACGTTTAAAAGGTGTTAGATGATTTATTGTTGCAGTGGAATGTATGCAGTGGAACGATATATTACACGACCCTAAAGAGCTTCGGACGAATTTCATACAAGTGCTTTAAGTCCAGCTTTCTACCTTTTTTGCGCCGATAATAGATTTGTTCGCACTTCGAAAGTAAAGCTTTACCATACCTAATAATTATAATTATTAAAGTTGTCCACCGATCAAATTAGGTTCCATGGAGTACCTAAGAAGCATTCTCGGAGCCTACTCTCCTTTCAAGCACTTCCCTCATCAATTCACTCTTAAGGCCTACTCCCTTTCATTCTATCGAAAAACCCTCTTCTCTTTCTTCCTCTCCCTCGTTCACCTAACACTCTACCTTCTAACACCGTTTCCAACATACCCTCCCCGCTAAGTACTCCCTCCATCCACACTTTGTCTCCTCCGTCTCTCATCTTGAAGGTGCCTCTCCCTACCCACCATGTCCAGCACTTCGTCGTTTTTCCTCCTCTCCGTCCACTTCACTGAGACAACATCAAATATTTTCCGCTAGTGTAGGTACAAAGTATTAAAATCCATATTAATTAAAGCAAATCGTATTCTTACATTCATCTTTACCTAGCATAGTAACAGAATTGCTAAAATTTAGATATTTTCCGCTAGTTCACGGCCATAATGACACATGCAAAGAGGGCTTGTCAGTAGGCCTCATATTCTTTTAGCTAGTTGGTTCACTTACCTTCCACAATACAGCTGTTATTATATGTCCCTCGATTATTTGGCAGTGAATTTTTATTCCGAGAATTCAAAATGTAAGAGTTATATTTTTCATTTAACTTCATATATCTTTCATTTGGTACATCGTTTCGATTGTAACGGTATTTCACTGTTTCATTTATTTTGCGAATATTCGGCTTCAAACATAGAAATATCTTTCAAGCGTCAAATTCGCTAAAACTCAACGATATTTAATATTTATACTTTATTATCTAATAAAAATAGCTCATATTTCAAGGTGGACAGTTAGTTCCAGAATTAAAAATTTTTAAAATATCCCAGATTTTCCTTTATCGGCTTCCCTATTGAGGTCATATACGGAATACCTTTAAGCCGTAAGAAATCTAAGAGCACTCTTTTTTACTAAACTTAAATTCCATTGAATTCGCCATAAACGTTTATATTATAACCAGTCATTGATGTATTGTTTAGCTTAAAGCATTGAATATCATCAACATTTGAGGTAAAACTACCGATCTTTAATTTCAATATCTCAAAAGCTAAAAATCATAACTCTGACACACACACACCTGCCAAGGCAGTCACTCAATCGCTGATAAAATCTCTTTTTCTCAGCTTTCTCGAGCATGTGTTAACATTTTCATTTTTCCGGGTTGTCCCGGAATTAGTTTTTATTCAGAACACTGCCTCTTACGACATTTCAGTCACATTACATAGCAATCACTTTCAAATGGAAGATGCAAAAATTCCACATAGGAAAAATTATTTGCCTTAACCGCGATTCGAGCCCGAATATCCCGCATTCGCGGCCATTGTCCTACCCCTTGAACTACCAAGACCGAAATTGACTGATAGAATACCTGACCCGTATTTGGAACATACAGGTTGGAATCTACACCAAGGAATTTTTGCACTGTGCAAGCACTAGCACATAAATTATTTCAATAATTTAAGTAAAAATACTAGCTGATAGTATAATTGAGAGCAAGGTTGCATCAAAACAATCCTGCGTAAACATATACAGGATATGCATGATGAATCTAGGAACAGATTGGAATAGATACGTTATATGTGATACTTCCTCAAACAGCTATGTAATTATTTCAAAAGGCATAGACTGGCAGTAATATTTTAATTTTTCCAACATTATGCACTGTCGGGAGAATAGTTTTACTGTTTCTCATTTTATATGTGCAGCCGTGTGTTTTTAAGAGAATGTAAACCAATGACCGAAATTTGGTTTGTGTTTGAAAATCTCCTCTCAGCTAGGTAAACTTGCGGGTAGATTTCGATAATTCAGAAATAGTTTCCTTCGTTTCCTTTCCTTTCTTATTTTTATGACAAAGATACAAAACTGTTCGCAGTGACTCAATAATATTCCCGGTTTTTTATCCGGAAGCCTCAAATTCCAAGTTTCTTTTCCCCAATTCCTCGAGTAGGTGGCTACCCTTGACACGCTCACATATAACCGTTTCCTTCAATCTAACCCTTTCCAAGCCAGACCCCCGCAATCGAGGAAAAACCTTAAGTTTCACGTATCGCAGAAAAAAAACAAAGGAGAAATGAAGAGGGATGAACGGCGGAAATACTGAACTGTCGGAGGAAAATATTCGCCCGAATAAACGACGTCTTTAGCACCCTTCGGGGTCGGCGGGAATAGGGTGGTTTCCTATTATTTTTTTATTGCCTTAATCGAAAGATTATTACTCCTGGAGTACGTATTTCGCGCTTTTAGATTTTTAAATGACAACATCTATTTTTCGCGATTAAATGAAAAGTGAAAATTTTCAAGCGCGCGAAAACGAGACGCTCAAGTATGAATGTCGGGAAATATCTCCGTACGTCGTATTTCTGGTTCCCCCTCCCGCCCGGTGAGGTGACCTTGAGGCGAGGCTTAGCTCTGATACGTCGCAGGATGCTAGCGGATAGCTGAGTACCTTCCTGAACGGTAGCGCTTGGCTTAAAAAAGGTTTATTAATACCTTATCAAACGAAGAAAACTTTCCGACATTAGCCAGTTTTAATAGGTGATTATTAAGACATGTTTCCCTGAGCTCTGTGCCTCATGCTTGCATTGGTAACCTCAGACGATGCATAACTCCTATCCTCTCGTGTAGAAACTAGGTCCCTGTGACGTCATGCGGAGTGGAATCGCATGGGCGCCAATCTGGCCTTTTTCAAATGAGGATAAAATTTGACCCTTGCCATTCGTCTAAACCGGTATTTCAAAAACCAAATAATTTGTGTATTATGAATACACTAATGGTGGGTAACGAATCGCAATCAATGCCTTTCGTTTTCTTTGATGAAGGAAACTACCCTATTCAATTAAAGAGAATTCGATGCGAAAACCATAAATTTTGGATATAAGTGAAAAAGAGGCGAAAGTATCGATCAAAAAAGCAGTCTCAGATCAGCGGATGGGAACCCAAGTAGAGTCTTTATAAGGGTACAACACACGAGGGCCGTGAAGTACCAAAGAAGTACCAAAAACTTACCCAGTCATCCTCGAGAGGGGTACGGAGAGGAAGGATAAAAGAACGGAAGCGCCGCCGCGATGTAAGCCCGACGACGCGACGCCTCGCGGGTAAGGATCTACATCAATAGACCATTCACAGCATAAACATGGTTATAGTTGGACGAACTCTGCAAAAAAATGAACCGGCATGCATTTGCTCAGATAAATTTAGAGTTCCCACTCTTGGCTCCACAAATGAACATTTTTTTAATTCCGGTTATAGTATTTCATAGAATGATCACAAATTTCGCGATAGATGAAAGTGTCGTCAGAAAATAAACGTATTTTACTGCTAATTCGGAAGCAGAGGTCATGAGTATAATTAATGCATATAATGAACAAAAGGGGGCCGATCACGCTTCCTTGTGGAACACCTGATGTCACTTTAACTACATCAGAGCTAATTACGTCAAGAACTACTTTTTGTTTACGATCATTCAGAAAGTCACGTACCCAGTTTACCACAGTTTCGTTTAATCCGCACGACTGTAATTTGTATAAAAGTTTATTCTGAGGTACCGTGTCGAAAGCTTTTTTAAAATCTATAAATAATACGTCAACTTGTCTTTTCGGTTCACCACATTTGAGAACGTCGTGAAGAAAGAGCGCAAGCTGTGTTTCGTATGATCTACCCTTTCGGAATCCGTGCTGACAGCCATGGAGGAAGTTACGACTGCCCAAGAAGAATAGGGACGGATGGGAATGGATAGGGAAACTCCGTCATCAGGGGGATGTGGGCCACCACTTGCGAAATCATGATTTAAATGTTCCTACATAAATGGAGGAATATTCTATAAATAAAAATATTCGACAGATTTTTCTTTTGATACAGTCGCTCGCAAAACGACGTCTTCAGTTCCCTGTGGGATCCTATCGGTTGGCGGGAATTCAATTAAAGAGGATTCGATGCGGAAACCACAAATGTTGGAGATGAGTGAAAAATGAAGCTATAAGTATCGGTCAAATAAACACATTCGCAGGACAGCGGTCTCAAAGCGCACTTTTCGGGTCCATTTTTTTCCGAAATTTTCCGCTTCCTTGCACAAGAGTGACGAAATGTCAAGCTTGGCTAGCGGCGAGATCAGATGTTCGCGTCCTCCCTATGACCCAGAGCGCGCGGCCGCCGAGCGAATATTAGCACGAGGGATCGTGTAAAAACTAGAAAACATTTATGAGAACAGCAACTACGCGACGTCTCTCGGACGGACAAAGATGATTACTTCCCCATCCGTCGGGGTCGTTTACTCTGGTCCCAAATTTATTTTATTATTCACGGACCCGGTAGATAGATATGAAAATAGATACGAGGTGAAAATATTTTTCCTGAATTTGGCCGTTCACTCCCAATGTAAAAGTAAAAAGTTGCCACAGTTTCCGCCTTCTCAAAAATTTCGTGGATTCATGTGGTTCATCTCACCAATAGATTGCGGAGAAAAGCGAGGGAAGGGGACTCTTGCGCAGCACTTATGGCCACTGAACGTATACAATTATCCACGACTTTTTGCAATGCTTAAACTTCAACATGCTCCCTCCAAGGATTTGTGATATAGTAGAACGATAAAAAAAGAAAATTATAGGTTCATCTCTCTTGAAAAAAACACTGTTAGGAACAATGAAAGAATGAAACACGAATGCATTATCCAAATCGATCATTTTTAATAGCCACCCTACAAATAAATGGGCTTACTTTCTCCGTCATCCATTTCTCTTCAACCTTTCGCACATTTCATTCCCGTTTCTTCGCAAATGAAGGCGATACGCTTTTGTACGACCTGTGCTTTCCATACTTATCGGCCATCAGCTTTCATGCTTCCTGAAATTCGCCTAAGGAAGCCACATGATATTGCTCGTTATGCTATTTTTACACACGCTTCAACTCTATACACGATATTTTTTCTGATCCAATGACCAGGTTCACTATCATATTACTTTATAAAATAGCTCTATATTGATATCCACCTCATCAAAACTTGAAAAAGTGATTCCAATGCATCGATTACCGCAGTTAAATCCATTAAAAATTCCAATTTTTCATTACAAGTATATTCTTCATTCCTTGGCTTGTGATTTCTGTACTCCTTCAATCTGTTTAAAGGAAAGCAATCAATACATGGAGATGGAATGACCCAATATAAAATTTGAATTGATAGGAATACGTTTATATTTGGAATTACAATCCATATAATTGATATTGCCACGGAGGAAAATTTCATCTGTGATCGGCGAGGAAGGAAAAAAAACATTTTCCCTCAAATCCGACTAAATGTATCGATCTAGGAATAGCATAAACACAATTTTCCGAAGGTACATCCCCGCGTTAACAAGAACGAAAAACCGACGGAATTCTCAATATTTTCGAATGGATTCGTGCTTTCATTTCTACTCTAACCCCCTTTGTTTAAACTTGAGTAACCTTACCATCGATATATATAGCGAGCGGCCATTCTCATTATAAGCTCAAACCATTTTTTCGCTCCACGGGATTCACACATTCTTCCAAACCCCCACATGTCCGCATTCACTCATCCCTCTTCAACACTTCACACCTCTCTTTCCCTAAAATCCAATTTATTCTATCTATTTTCATTTAAATTCCACATTCTGCCCGCTCGCCTTTTCATTAGGCAACGTGAGCAGAAATCAATTGGGATGCGGACGGCGCCCCTCTTTTGTTTCCGCGAGCCGAGCTCCAGCTACGCCGTATTTCGCTTAATGCTCCTAAAAACAACTATCATGCCTCTCACACTCCTATTTCAAGAGCCTTTCACTTCACTCGACTCCCTCCCATTTTTTTTTAGTTTCCATTCGTTTAAAAAATAAAAAAAACAAGACGCCATTCGTATTCCATCTCCGATTTGTAAAGAGCGGGGATACATCAGGTACTTTTCTATTAAATGTCTCCAAATCATATTCAATTGCGCTTCATCGCGTGGTGCTTAAGGTTCGCACGAATATTTATTCATCCTCCAAGAGCTCTGTACGGCATAACCTATAACATTTGCCCCGAATGATTTGGGAAGCGATATCTCCCACTCGAGAAGTCAACCAAAGTAACAGTTCACAAAAATATAGTTTTTTGGCTTCATAACCAAGATAATAGTGTTTGTTTTTCCTCAGTTTAAACCAATAAAATAAGTTAAGCTTGGAAAAAAATCCCGGAAGTAATGAAAACACATTTAAATAAATGATTCTCTACAAACGGTGGTATTCTGAAGGTGGTGGAAACTTATTCCCACTGAGGATTCAACGCTAGATAGTTTAGTTCCTGACCACTGCCCACGATGCGCTTTCGGATATGTCAACCAAAAAATATGTACAGTAGTAACTGACAAAGGAAAATTTAATGAAAAATTTATCGCTTCATGATTAATAAAAGTTTAACTAGTAAAAAAGGTTCTTGAAATCCTTAAATCCATAAAAATGACATAAAATGTCGAAACCATAGTCGGTAAGGTAGTTTTGATTTTAAGAGTGGAAATTACCATAGTAGTTTATATTTTATGATGGATGTTTTCATGCTACCAAAAAAGGCATAAGCAGGATTCTTGTGTCTTAGAATGTATCAATTTTATTGCATAACTACACTGTATTTTGCTAACTGAAGGTTCTCCAGTGAAAACTGAGCAACAAGTTGACTTTAGAGGTGGTAATCAGCCAACTCCATTCGCTAACGATGCCATCGGGTCACTTAAGACAGGTGTGCAGGATTCTGAGGGAAGGATTAGCGGAGGATCGGAGGAAGGGTATAGGTAGAGAGTGTAGAATCCTTCAACGCACGAACGGTGCTAATAGATCCACAGGTTCCAGCCAACGATATTTGAGTGGTGCACTTCAAGTGCTCTCCACATAGCACCCATTAAGGGATTTGGCTCAGATCCGTGATTATGGTTCAGGCCCTCCAACGTCACTTAATCAGCACTAGGGTCAAAATGTCAACATGACAATCAGCCGAGTCTGAAGCATACACGTTCCTGCAATAATGGACCCTCAAACTCACACGTGTACAGAACTTCTCAGAGAGGGTTAACGGAGGTTTAAAGTAGATCGTGTAGAAACATCTAAGCCATTTGCAATTTTGAATTTCAACCCCATTACACACCTGGAGTATGCCCAACAAATCAAACAACTAACCCATAGTTGAAACAACAGAATTCTTTTCGAAAACTGACGAAATTTAATTCTTTATAGACGCCAGCAAAATCTTCTAAATAAAATATTTCAAGGCAGCAGGCGAAATGATACCAATAAGCACCGGAAATGAAGTAAAGTATGAGCACACGCTCTTTAAAACGGAATATTTATCTTCAAGAACATTCTCCTACATTGTCTTCGAGTCAGTCTTTAAAATTTTGTTTCGAAGGAATGTATGTATTTCGGAATCCTTTCCCTCTCGCTATGAGGGTGTATTTTAGCAAAATTTATCTACATAAACAATATAAAATCCTAACGGTTGATTTTTTATTTTTCTGAAATAAATACTGAAATTAAAATTCGCATTCGTCGTCCAAATTGAATCATGATATTTTGCAAATACTGCGAAGTTTCAGTGCACGTTCAACAAGTATTCCCAGCAAACCTCATTCCAAGATAATTAGTTTCCTTAAGTACATAATTATCCTGGTTAAAGTTGCTCACCATATCGCTACACACAGACACAGAACTCCTTAGAGAGGGTTCACGGAATAACGTAGATTGCGCAGAAAGATCTTATCCATTAACAATTTTGGATCTCAACTACGTTACAGACCTGGAGTATTCCCGGTATTTCAAAAACCAACATC
This sequence comes from Ischnura elegans, assembly GCF_921293095.1. Taxonomy (NCBI): domain Eukaryota; kingdom Metazoa; phylum Arthropoda; class Insecta; order Odonata; family Coenagrionidae; genus Ischnura; species Ischnura elegans. The sequence continues at coordinate 94,938,043 of NC_060249.1, forward strand.
TCGCTGAAACAACAGGATTCTTTTATCGATATGTTTATCAATCATGATCTACAATTTGCAATACGTGAAAGTAAAGTTACTCAATTTTTTGATACAGGAATTAAAAAATACTAGGTAGATCGAACCTCACGTCCACGCAAGAATTTCCCATTTTCAGAGCAAGATGTCCAGTAGAACGATCTCAATCGTTTCGTCTGTAAATGTAAATAAAATTGTCCCACAAATTATCCAGGAGTAATAGAATAATAGTTCCATAAGATATTTCTTTCTGATATATATATATATAATTATAAACACCCAGATAGACCAAAATAATGTATTTTACATCGTCTATTACTTACATTTACGTGTATTCTCGGTCTTTACCCCCCATATAACCTCAAATTTCAATTTTAAAAATTGGGATGCCAAAATACATTCACTTAGTAATTTAATTAGAATTTATTCAGGCGGATGATTATCCGGAAAATGTTCACCTCACTCCAAATGTGAAAAAAATAATCCAAAAGGCAAAATAAAACAAAAAAAATGGGATCAAATGTATTCAAAGCGACATCTTTTCATGCTGCTTAACATTTTTGGTCGGAATACTTAGATTTATACAACCAATTTCATTAATTATAAATCGTCCTACCTACTCCATGTTCGTCAGAGGAGTTATGATTCTCATGAAATTGCCCTCGTGCAAACGCTGTCTCTATACAGTACTTAATTAAGTATTAGCAATATATTTATAGCCGCAAAGATTCTATCCGTGTACATGGAAAAACAATCTAGGGAATGTTCCATTCCAATCGTAGGAACCCCAGAAACAACATTCCAGATTAGCGTGGTATCGATTCCCGGCGGAGGTGGGATACCTTGAGCTAAGTGAAAATTTTATTCAGCGCTGCGAAGGTTTCCCAATCCAATCGTGAAACTTCCCCCATATCCTGGTTCGCAGATCTCAGCAAGGCCACAGGAACACTTCCACGGATCCCCTTCAGTAGTTTTAATTGGAAAATACTTAAACCTGAAACTCAAATAAAACCATCTTCAAGGTCTTCACACAAAAATACTTTCATATAAAAATTGTACAATAGCAAATTACAGAATAGCTTTCTGTTTAACCCATTTACTAATATATTCTGTATTTTGAGGTGCATAATCGATATTCGATTATTATTACTATAGTATTCTACCGATTAAGGTAGGTTTTCATGGATGGTTGTACTCCATGTTTTCAGGGAAGAGATAGTTGGTAGGGTTTCCCACTTCCATTCCAACAGTGTTTTTCACGTGACACCATCATGTGGACTATCTTTCGTCTGGATCCTACCCTTCGACCTATCTGGCATGGGTGGCCCTACCGGGAATAATTTAGAATTAATCCCGCCAGTGCAGCTCTAGGGGTCATAGGAACGCGCAAGCCTTTCCACCGCGACAAGGTTGTAGCCCAAGGGAAAGGCGATATTCGATAAGAACGAAAATATTGGGAGGCGTTGCCATAGATAAATTCTAATATTAACTAAAAATATGTACTCAGTAAATATCCTACCAGTCAACTACGATTGACAGGCTGATAAATCACACATGATAACCGAGGCCCAACCGGGAGGTTCTGGTTTCGAGTCCCAGTCAGGTGGAATTTTAACCCTCTAATTTCTGGCTTTTTCCATCTACCACAGCACCGTTGTCCTCGTCCTTTTTCTATGATATGTTTCTATCCCTTTCTTTCCTTACCTCTGAATTTGTTTGAATATATATATATATTTATTTATTTATATCTTTATTTATATATATGCACACGTTTGAAATAAACTCACACGAGCATTATAAATAATATAAATTGATTTCTTCTTGCCCTATGGTGGGCACACAAAAAAACTTAGAGATGGATAGAAAAACGAAAAATAAAAGTGGGGAACTTACGGGGAAAGGTTGTTTCTTACAAATTTTCGATGGGACCCAGCCCATCTTTCTCAAGTGAGAAGAGGAGGGAAAGTCATATTTATATTTAAATATAAATATTCCTCACAATATAAAAATATTTATATTGTGAGGCGCGGTACAATATTTTCATTAGCTTCTGGTGGCAGCAATTGCATTAAACCCAGATAAATGTAGTGTGATGTCCATTTCCCTAAAGAAGATAACTCATCAATTTGACTACAGTATTTTTAATCACTCGCTGAAACGTGTATCAACATCTAAGGACCTAGGCATTATCACTGACGATAAATTAAATTTTTCTCCGCACATACAATCAATCAAGTCTAAAGCAATGTCCCTCTTAGGACTCCTGTTCCGTTCCAGTGAAATTAAAGACCCCCAAGCACTTCGAACTTTTTTTTCGTCTATCATTCTTCCAATTCTTACCTACTCTTGTCCCATCTGGTCTATCTCTTCACAAACCAACCTCTCATCCCTGGACTGTGTCAGCAATTTCTTTGCCAATATAGTAAAAAATAGAATACCGCATTTACGCAACATGTCCACTAATGCTATTCTCTCCTCCCTCTTCATCCCTAATCTCAATACCATTAGGCTCACAGCTGATTTAAAACTTATTTATAAGATTCTCAATCCCACCATCGACTGCCCAGCATTGCTCTCTTTTATCAATTTTAAAGTCCACCCCGCCCTACCCGTTCTCATCCCCTAATCCACATGCCCATTCCTAGACTTTCACTCACTAAACGTTCGTTTTTCTACCGCACGACTTCTGTGTTGAACTCACTCCCTCGACACATCGACCCCTTTGCACTTCCATTGAAATCCTTCATAAGCCTTTCCCTATCCTATCTGTCACCGAGGTAGTCCGTCACTGCAGTTTCTTGTTGTCCTTGTGTTTTTGTAAATGTAATTATTGTTTTCTACATGTTATATTGCGTCTTCGTCCTCTAATTTATGTATTGTTACCTGGCCACTATAAAATGGCTAGTATATGCTGTATGTGGTTATATTTCTTTAAAATAAAAAAATATATAAAATAAATTAGCCGGCGGGACCACGCAGGTTGAAGACCCTTGCACCAGGATACCACGCTCCCCATACCTACTCCTAATAAGCCGAAATGGATAACATCAGTAACCCTACCAAACCCAGCGTGTCCCACCCTCACTGCCAGTGTCACCAAAATCAGGACGGTGGATTAGACAGTTGAAGCGGATTGAGAAAACTGGTTCCTTGACATTAAACCGCTTTTCTTTTAACTGACAGCTTGGGGAAAAACTTGACACCTTCTGCGTCGCAAGAGAATAATCTCGATCCGCATCTCGCATGTCGCCGTCAAAAATAGTCCCACACACACACACGCCTCTATAAGGTGGTCCAGAAATTTAAGGCAAAAAAAAAGAAACCCCGACAAACCGAGGGTGGGAGAAGGATTTGAAACCAATTAAACGGGAAGGGTCGGGAAGGACTTAAGGTCAAAACTAACAATCTTCCCCTCCTCCTCCTACGAAATATTCAATCACCAATCTCGATGAACTCCGCCTCAAAGGATATCCCCACGGGAAGTTCCTCTAATCCATTTTTACCCCAGATACAAAATGCTATCCGGAGCACACACGTGTACGCGATAAAATCGTTGCCCTAGTTTGAAGAAATAAAATGTGGCTTTGCGTTAATTCCGTCCTTCAATTTTGCATTATTTTCTCTTTTCTTTATTATCATCGACCTCAAACGGTCTCGTTCATGGGAAAATACGCAAATAATTAATGGATTGTCGCAGCAGAGTTAACTTCTCCGCTTTGGAAAAGGCGCAAAAATTTTACGGAGAGAAAGATCAGTAGCTCTGTACTGAATGGTAAGCGATATGTGTTATCCAAGGTAAATTCACTCCAAAATGGCACATCAACAGAAGAACTCATTATTAGTATCAAGTGGTCTCCAATGGTCAGGCTGTATTCCATTGTAAATGAAGATATTAAAAACTCTAATCACCAATTAATTAAAAATATTTTTTGACATTTATATTACCCCCATGATCACATACAGAGAAAAGTGTTAGCTAGGTATACCACTCAGGTAAATAACAGCGATTAACGCAGAAAATCGTCCTCATAAACTTTTGCAAGCCGAGGCGAGTTTTTCACCTCCATTCCTAATGCATGCGTGGTTATTGACCGGAAAACTTCGATAGCATTCAGTGGCAAAGGACCCTTTGAAAACTGGGAGAAAAGTTTCTATAAAAGGATATTACCGATGGCCTCGATACATCCAATAAAATCGTAGTGATTATTGAATCGAATAAAATAATATTATTGATTGTTCTTAAAACACAAAGGTTAAGCATAAATAGGATTATTACAAAATATTACCCTACACAATCCCCTTATAAAAATACCTCAACATACTCATATGCTCCTCATATTGTAAATAAATTATGCCATTTGGATTTTCTGGCCCGGTCAGTTCTGATCAATTATTCTAAGTCAGAAATCCTCACCGTTCTGACTCCAATATCACATGATTTCGTACTGATAGCTGGTGATATAATCGTGGTTATCGCAAGTGCTTTGCTGCGTCTACTCCAGTGTCCAGCATCCACAAAGGTACTCTAATATGATCCCCTGTGGAGCATACTCAACACAAGAGAATCACTGAATAATCGACTACGCCTTCTACATTTACTAGGCATTCCGTCTCAGACTCGAAAAGCGGGATATTTTTAAAAGGAAAAAAGAGTAGCAACTATTTCATTGGAGCTGAGCCCGCAAGCATTACAAACCCTGTGTGAAAAGCTTGGTTTTCCTCCGGGATAGAGTGGAATACTGAAAGGCCCACAGGCCTTTTCGAACAAATAAACGCACTTCGTTTGAGCCAACGGGTCACTCGACGCACCAAACTCACCCCACTACTACTTTGGCCAAACTCATCCCTAGTAGCCATTCCAATCGTATCGACTCACGCACCCTCTACCGGGGAACTTCATAGTTTGGTGGTCGCGAGAGTACACCATGGACAAAACGAAGACCCTCGCATCTCTCTGTGGTCCTTAAAAAGCAAATGAAACTAGCTTAAGGCGAACATAGATCCGCACTCTAACCTCCATTGCGGCAATATTTATAGAACACAAGATCGCTACATCTTCAAATATATTTCGATCGATCAAAATAAACAATAACGACGATAGGTTTCCATTAAAAACTCTTAATCAAATTGGTTGGGTGAGGAGAGGGTAGAGCTCACCATAATCTATGCATGATGCCCTAATAGGTTAAGTGCCATATTCAAATTATGATGCCCATTTTTTTTCTTACTTCACAGAAAAAGATAAATTCGAAAACATATTTCGCGAAATTTTCGGAGCCAACGACTGGCTCCTTCAACTACTAGACTCCACCGGTGGGCGGCAGCAGTTTCACCGCAAAGCAGTTTTGGGGAATGGCTGGCTGGGTTGAGCATTTGACTCACCGGTACTGCCTCGAATCGCGCCTTCGGCGCGTATACTAGATGTCGATGCAGAGGATCGCTCAAGTGGGCATCAAATGCCACATATTTGGTGAGAGCGAAATGCTGAGCAATCCAACCACTGAACTAAAAACAATGGAAGGCTAGTCGTTATGCACCGTGTAAAGTAGCAGTGGAAGACAGGTTGAAACCCGTCTGCGCAATCCAAACATGGCGTATTCTATGAATTTTAAATGGGAATATTCACAAAATTCGATTGTAAAAATAGCACAGTTTGAGATGCCAAACAAGATCGTATGGAATTAATGTAATTTATCTTCAGAGTCCAATCTAATCTGAATTATAAACTCAGGAAAAATATTTATTTTTAACTGCGTGATTCTCCATGCTTTTAAATGGAGCGTCTATCGATTCTATAGATCCTTCTCAAAAAAGCCAGGCGTGGAATTTCTTAGCAACACTTACAGAAGGGGAGACAACAAATCATTGTTAACAGTTCGTAGAATGCAATACACCCATTCCGAAGCGAAAGTTTACACGAACGTGCGACCCTGAAATTCGAATGGATATCTCCACGCGGCAACACGCGTGTTATCTTCACCCCCTCCGCTCGGGAGCTTAATCCCTACCAACACCTGAGGCACTCCCCTTTCGTGTCCGTCCAAGTCCACGTCCTCCATATGTCCTCTCCCATAGCGCGTCCCGGCCACAAACATCACGACTGACACCTTTTGCGGTTCGCTTGACCCCTGCCTTCCTATCGCCAACCCCTGGCCCCCGGTACTCCAACCCAAGCCGTCCATCTCCGCCACATATTCGCATCTCCCGCATCATGTTCCTTGCCACCCTCGATCGCCGAACTGTGTGTACTGTCCGAGACGAAACGCTTGGGAGCGGATGGGACACACGTATAGCACCCGCAAGAGACGCGATGTGTTACATTCCGTTTCAGCAGGGAAGGATTTAGAGAGGGGGGTCACAGGGGTCATTACCCCTCCCCAAATTTTATCAATTTTTTTTTATTTTTAGCAGTTAACTAGCAGGCCCCCCGCCGTTGCCGTTGTAAGGATAGTACCCGAGAATTCATGGTCTCATTGCCGGATTTTTATGTTTTCTCTTTGATCGTGTCAATAGGTGTTCCTACCCATCAGAATGTGCAACCGCTGAAGTTGTATGATGTTCCGTAAAAAACGATAATGAGAAAACAACACAAAGGACGCGTCGAATGCAACCGAAAGTAACACTACGGCGCGCCGTTCGGGATGATGATATGTACCTATGTACTTACTTTCTTTGGTTATAACCTGTGTAACCGTTTGGTATGCATGGCTACGAGTCACAAATATTGAGCTTACAGCACTCCCTACTCTAAAAACGCCCCTCTCTGCCCATATTATTATACCATACTTCCCTGGGGGTATTCCATACTCCCCAGACCCATATCATGACAACCAACCCCAAATTTGATGCTGAATCCGCCACTGCATTCCAATGCCAATCTTCAGAACCTAATAAGCTGGAACCTTTACATAGTACATTAATAGAGAAATGATTATCAAATGCGATGGTGGTTGGCGTAACATGTTGAAACTCCTTCATGATGATTATCAAAGCCAAAACAATAAAGGCAAAATCAACTAAATGACAGTATTAACATCTAGCAATCACGCATAGCATAAGAGAGGCATCACCTCAGAGGCAAACTATTTCCAGATCCGATAAAAACGATTAAAAAAGGTGTTTTATTACCGAGCAGAGAAGTAATGTGTTTTTTACACGAACAAAAAAGGACATACAAAATTTCAGGTGGAACTCAGGCAGTTGCGCTGACGTCTCCCATGAACACTGCTCCTCAAGCCGCCTATTCAGGCTTTGATCTCCGGGAATTAATGCTCGAACTCATTCATTCTGTGTAGCCGATTTCAAGGTGTTACGATATACCAGGAAGGTATCCATAACATTTCCGTATGCTCATTGTCCGTATTGATGATAACGGTATCGGAGTTGAACTTTTCTGTCGAGTGTCCATTGTAATATGACCACATTTACACTGCATCTGAACCTAAATAAGCGGAGGAGGAGTAGGAGTAGGGGATTGAGGAGCAGTATGCAGTCATATAACTACGGATATTTGACGGCAAAATTCAACTTCGATACCGCCGTCACTAATACGGGCAATGAGTGAATGGAAAAGCTATGGATATCTTCCTTGTCGTGTCGTAATACCGAGGAAGTCGATTTACGGAATTAACGAGGAAGAGTATTAATTTCCGGAGATGAAACGGAGGATGCTGTCGAAGATGATAATATGATAAATGAGGGGCCCCACGCATCTGATCACCTGATACGGAATATGTTGCATTCAAACTTCAGCAACTACCTTCGATACGTACAACAGCTGTCAAGGTACCGGTTGTACAGAATGCATTAGTAATGAACGATTAATCAACAAGGACCCCAACAATATCGTCCCAATTAGCCAAAGGAATGTCCTAAGGGACTTGCATAACAACCAACCCGTACGGAAGTCACAAAAATAAGAATTTAATACCTACTAGGAAGCGGAAATCAGCGAGCTTAGAGGCTGCAATTGCAGATCTCCGCCATTCATCAGCAAAAACGGAAATCCAGAGGATTATCCGCAGAGCATTTAGGTTATGGCATTTACGTTTGGGGAGGACCGACAGCTAAGGTCATTTCCACCACGAGGAAAAAAGGTGGAGGGTGATATCAGTACTCGAGTTGGTCCACATAAATAATTGTCGAGAGGAAACGCTAATTTTGGCACGACTATAGTGATGAAAAAATCACTATAGTAAAGTACATTCCTCAGACGCTAAGTAGGGATTTTGCAGCAGAAATAGCGCGTTTAATGCGCATAGATCGCTGGTGGCACACTTTGGTATTCTATCTCTGTACTTTTTCCTCGACCAATAACATTATCCTTTACAATTCCTTGAGAAAAATTATTCGGAATATTTATGAAGAAATCTGCAAGTTAATATGCTTTATTATTGTTTATAAATAGAAGAGAAAAATATTTAAAATGCTTTTAATATTAGAAGTTATCCAAATGCGCTGAATTACCCTAACATTTTGGATGTATATTTAGGAAAACCAAAAATATTAAAGTGCAGCAAAAAAGTGTGCACTGGCAGGATCATCGCGGGCGCGTGTAACTAAGGGTTAATCACATTGGTCCGTTTCTTAACGTTTAACCTAGCCATGACACTTAACGCTTTGGAAACATGAGAAATTGAAACACACAAAAGGGTGGTTTCCTATTATTTTTTTATTGCCTATATCGGAAGATTATTACTCCTGGAGTGCGTATTTCACGCTTCAAGATTTTTAAATGACGATATCTATTTTTCGCGATTAAATGAAAAGTGAAAATTTTCAAGCGCGCGAAAACGCGACGTTTAAGTATGAATGTTGGGAAAAGCCCGTGTGACGTCATTCTGGTTCTGGCTGCCGCCGTGTGAGGCCGCCATGAGCACCACTACGATGCAGGTTGCTAGCAGCTAGCATAGTACCCTGCTAGCAGGTACCGCTTGGATAAAATAAGGATTTTTAATATCTTATCAAACGAGGGTAACTCTCCGATGATAGGAAATTTTAATAGGTGGTTATTAAGAGATTTTTCCCTGAGCTCTGTCCCACATGCACGCATTGGCAATCTCAGACGATGTAAAACTCCTGACTACTCGTATAGTATCTGAGTCCCTATGACGTCACGTGGAGTGGCATCGCAGGGCCGCCAATCTGGCCTTTTTCAAATGAGGTTGACATTGACCATTAACATTCGTTTAAACTGGGATTTCTGGGTTTTATTTGATGAAGGAAACAACCTATACCACACAAATCTGATACCGTATTTCAATGAAAGAATTCTTTAGTTTCAAGGGAGAGATAAGTTACAACGAAAAAATTGTTCTTCATTACGCTATTCTCTCTTAATTTCATCGTCACCATCATTAGACAACAATCCTAAGATTGGTTTGACGCAGCTTTCCACTCAATCCTCCTATCAGCTAATCTTTTTCACGCCTACGTATTTTCTTAAGTTCAAATTAACTAAAACGCGAAAGTTTCCGCCCACCATTCATGAGTTAGAGACGTCATTTTGAGTATCGTTTCATTAATTAGTTCAGGGAGAAACGCTCATTGAGGGAAGAAGTCGTTTTCAAGAACGTAAATAAGATGAAACAACGCGTGGCCGAGGTCGTGGATTAGCGCAGTGACGATGAACCACTCGGCAAGAGTTAGAGTTCATTCCGAATATCTGTGTGACTGAGAGGGAGGCCCAAGTATAGTGATGGAGTCAAATCATCTAAGAAAGGGACAAGGCCGTCGATTTTGCGTGGTGAATAGCTCGAGAAGCAGTCAACGGATCGAAAAATGAAAAAATGCGGCCTTATTTTTATTTATTCTGGCCTCGGTGGCGGCGGAGTAAAGTTCTTACCCGCCACACAAGAGGACGCGGGTTCGAGTCCCGCCAAGGTAGGCTGCCCCTATCCAGGGCTCGTGTGCTTTTGATTGTTAAGTTAAACAGCCCCATGTAAAAGGAAAATGGTGCTGCTTTCGGTGGTAAATATAAAATACTTTAAAAGAAAATAAAAATTCTAACAAAATCGACAGTGAAACAAGATTGTCGAAGATGACCCTTGCACATTCAACTGGTTTAATAAAAATAAAAGCTGGAAAACCACGATAATGATTACCACTTCCTTGTTTCCTCGGGAATCGTGGAGTAAGTAGTCGTACCACTCCCCTTTAATCTACCACTGGTGCGCACAAAGGGTATTATCGTAGAGGGGGCATATGAGGAGGTCTTGGTGGAGTGTCAAGTGTTAATTGGTGAGGGCGAGCGTCAGAACAGGGGTTACTACCCCCTTTCCCCTCGTCTCCTTCACGACACCTGCGGGCGCTCCTCGTTGCGTCTATTTTTTCCGAAGGGACGCCCGCTGGGGCAGATAGTGCGTCGCCTGCCGTACGACGCGCCTCGTATCACGTGCCGAGTGAGACGTGAAATAAGCCCGGGCGTTCAAAGTTTGCGCCACCGGCAGCTGATAACGCCTCCAGAGGGGAAGATGGCGCCGTACAACGAGGCAAGGAGGAAGGGTGCATGCGACTTTAAGAGGCCCATGCTGGGTTATAAAAACGAATTCAATTATCACGGCATTCTTTACGCATTTTGTTGCTTCCTCGTGCCCTGACCCGGTTATTTTATTCCCGTATTTCTGAAACAGGGAAAGTGCAGCAACAGTTAAATATGGCGCAAGTAATCCGATGTTATCACAAAAATATATTCGAGCATTTTGACTTAAATGAATAATAACATAATTTAGACACCGAAATTAAATGACTATCGGATTCCTGCCTCGATATCGGAGTGAGGCATGAGTGATGTGTAGATAAAATTTGGGTCGATTTTAGCCCAAGACACTCGTATTCCTTCGCCGCAAGATCTTAAAAATATCTTAAACAGGCTCAGTGACGAAAGTGATCATGATAAGAAATAATACGATACTTCAGCCTAATGTACAATCATATTTGCTTCATATTTTTACTAAATCCATTCCATAACTAATCGAGTATAAAAGCATGTTTCGTGCGTAATAACCTATAATATGCATTTCAAATCAGTAGAATCTAGAACGCAACACAATAAGTTCATAAGCTCGGAAATTTAAAAGGCAATGTAATAATACATGTGTGGATTAGGATACTGAACCCATAGTTGAAATGAAGGGCATGAACAGCCCAGAAAAAAATCTGTGAGATGATTTAACTCCCATAAAACTCATCACTTTTGATAATATCGCTTGAGTAATTGGCCTTATAATATAAATAATATATGTTTTAGCTTAAGTTACAATATATTTCAGAACCTCTATAATCCCAGAATCAGCACCAGAATTAAAACAAAATGTGATAGGACAAATAATAAGGATAAACCTCTCACACGGAAGTCATACGTCGAATTTCCTATGATATAACTCGTTCGGAGGGAGGAAAACTCATCAACAGAGTGCTAGATTAAATGTTTGTAATCAAAATTTGAGTCATAAGTCACATGAGCACTATAATAAAAGAAGAACGAAGTTCGATTCGCGATCGATGTCAACTGTTTTGATTACAGTTACATCCTTTGAAAAATCAACAGGTAATACGTCGCATTTCAGAAAAAGTTCGCATTTTTAGATTGGTTATTTGTAAATCTCATCCAATATCCGTTTCCCAGTTCTAAGAACGCTAAGAACTTAAGGTTGACTCTCATGTACATGAAGCAAAAATAGCTCTATCAGTGAAGATACGGGAGCATGACCTAAAACTCCATCCCTTGCTCCAACCCCGCACGTGGATAGCGACAACATGGGTAGTTAGTGAGAAGATAAGGTACATCAAAGTACGAGTTGAGTCCTTTGTGTAAATAAATCTGCCTATTTACTCTGTAAACCAAAGCATGTCCGTTGGCAGACATCCAAGAAAGCATCTTGTGAGTTAATAGGGAACGCACATAGTTCTGTATCGGTCAAAAGTTGGGAGATCACGAATATCGTTTCAAAGTGAACCAGAGACATGCATATAGCATGGGACCTCCTAAATAAGCCACCGTTGAGCATACAAAGAGTGGACCGAGATACGATATATAAACTTGGAGAGAGATCTGTTATAAGGGTTGCCATGGAAATCTATTACCAGGCTAATCAGAGAGAAGACACCGCAATGAAAACGAAAAAAAATGAAAGGGAGGACTTTTATCCCATTACTAAGGCTTGTGAGCTCCTCGGATGGAGGAAAACAAACGGGTCAAAGACCCCAGTGAAAGCTTCTTAGGGAAACCAAAATAAAATGGCAAAAACGCTTCGCCTGTGCTTCAAACCTGAAGATGCTATCAGGAATGCAAGCTGGCTCTCTTTCTTTCCACGAAAACCCTACCTATGACAACGAATCCTTACAGAATAAAGCCCGTAGAAACCCTAATCATCTCCGGGGGGAAACGTCATTTCCGAGAGAGAGAAAACTGAACCGCCAGCGACCTAAAACATGGGCGAGTCACCTGGTAATTAGTTCATAAGGTTTGGTTGCATTTTATTCGAGCGCTCCTCTCCAACCGCCAATCCTCGAGAGAGACAATGTGTTCCACCGAGCAGATTAAGACCCAAGCACCCGCCTCGCATACACAATTACATGCTTTCATGCCCACGCACACTAAAATTAACGTTATTCGTGCAAGTCTCCCTCTGTGTAACTATAGAAAACCTTTTCTACGCTATTCTTCCCCACATATCCTTTCACTTGGTTAATAAACTAATTTTTCCCAAAAAGAACACACGCATTTTTTATTTTTCACGAATATAATTTATAAAACTCATTTATCCTGGCCAACCATGGGGATTAAAATTTCGTAAAACACGCTGGTCATCGCCTCATTCCAAACATCGCCACCGAGAAGCGCGGGAACATTTAATGACCATAAATTAAAATTAGAATTATGACACAAAATTTCCACGTCGGACTGAAAGTTGATTATGAGATTGGTCTCTGCTTGAATGATGCTGAATCCCTTCATATGATGAGCGAACCCAAATCATCTCTTTTTATAAGTTTCAACATGCCGATATTTAGTTTTATCCTGCCAGTCAAAAATCTAAAAAAAACTAACTTGAAGTAACACAAATAACGAAATGATTTATACCTCCAAAAATAAAAATAACCATAATAAAATATCAGAAATTGACAATCTAAGTTAATTTTATTCAATAAATCCAAATTGATAGTAACTATGATATTATATTAACTTAGTTACAAACGGTAAACAAAAGTGTGCAAATAATGTACGTCAAAATTCTTGTCTCTTGTACGATTGAATTATTTTTATTTATTTATCCATCCAATCTAACAACCCCTCATATCTTCATGCATGAATTTATTGTAACCATCATGATTCCTATCCCTGAAGAAGATATAAGAAATATGTCGATATGTCGGCAAAACATTTTGCATATCATTAGCAGACCTATAATCCAAGACATTACTCAGATACTAAATAAATATATTAATAATATTTCCTTTTTCTGATTAAAGACACTATACCAAGCTATTCGCAGAAAATTCAATACTCCTTGCAAAATAACTTTTTGGTGAATCGTAGCATCTGAAAGAGAGACTATATTTCTCATTTTCATGAGCGATGCCGAGTCAGTCGTGTGTTCAGTTTCTGAAGCTAACTTCCAGAGGCGTTCATACTTGATCGCTTTCCAGAAAAATAAATAGCAGTGTCCCCATTACACGAGCAGAAGTTCTTCTTTTCAAAGGTGCAGTAAGACGCATAAAATTTAATGCATTTTTAGCCCATAAATTAAGCCATTTCATTCCCCTTATGTAGGACGTATGAGCTTTATGATTGCAAAATAAAGCTTCCAGACAAACTAAAATCGGGAATTAAACTGTTTTGATAGTGTCTCGAAAACAAAGGAAAATGTTTTGATTTCACTTCAAGACGTGCGAAGCCCTGACCTCAATTATTACCTTTATGATTCATTCAATTATTACCTACATGAATAAAATATTTACCAAGCCAAGTACACGAAATTGAAGGCATAGGCAATTCCGCAATATAAATATTTTTTATTACTTTTGTAGGCTAAGGGAATCATGGCAAGAGATGCCATTTACCTTAACAGAAAAATATTGAGAGGATTCAATGGTACCATTTTATTTCTCATCTTTCTTAAAAACATAACACTATAAAAAACTAAACACTATTTAAAACTAAACACTATGTATAGGAAAAAAAGCGTTCAGATACAATACTTTCTTAAAAAAAGCTTATAAAAAACAGAGTCACATATTTGATGATATTTTTTATATTGTCTCACATTTGTGTTTTTCGCGGTTACAGAGAAACCGACAGATGAGGATAGCTGAGTTTCGCATTGAAAATCTCTTGCTTTCAAATGATGCAGATATTTTGTTGGAAGATAGAAAACATGCTGTGAACCTTAACTCAATTTTCTAATTTTCTTATTCGAGTAACACCGCAAATTAAAAAAAAATAAATTGCGATGGATATGATGAATATAAGATCTTATCTTTCAGGAAAAGGTCGGTAGAATTTATTGTGTGGCTTAAAAACGTTGTTTTTTCCTAACCTTAATTTGACGCTCTATGATCAGGAATAATTTTTTCCACTTCTCACAATGATTTAATAGCTTGACATACGCAAGTCATGGGTAGAATATTTTCTAATTAATTTACAGTTATGAACGTAGCCACGCAAAGTCAAACTGGTCTTCAAGCACCTTACAGTGTAGGATTAAACCATTAATCCCAGCGTTGCGTTAACGCAGCATTATTGAATCCTAATTCTCATAACAAGTTTCTACTTCAGAATAATTTTTTCTTCGATTTACTGACTTTTTATAAGTATCTCTACTTCTAATTTTGTCATTTTCACCAACATTATCATTTATGCAATTGAATTTTTATGACTGATGGCATTTGGCATAAAAATCGATGCGTACATACGAGACATCCTAGGAAAAATGACACACCCCAGCATGTCCGTCAAGGCAGAATGGGGAATTTCCTCCAACGGAATACTGATAACCTCCGGCGAAGATGTCGAGTGTGCAAATCAAGATAAAAATAATAGATGTAACCTAAGTTTTAGAAATTACTTTTTTTGTATCTATTTACCGGAGTATTCCTATTGTTGCGTATACGCGGCATTATGAAAATCATAGCATATGATGAAAATATTTTTATTCCAAAAATTCATCCTAATTAGGCCAAAATAAATCTGAAAATGCGAAACAACTGAAGTTAAAAGCCCTGAATGCAGGTTGGGGAATAATGGATTAATCAGCGTTTATTTTAACAAGTTAAGCTTTCCTTCGGCAATGCTGATGAAAAAAGACTGACACAAACAGTATTTTAAATAACATCCACGTAACTACGACGAAATTTTCATCAGCGCCACTTCTCTCCTCGGCAAAATAGGAGGAATTTTATCTATATATACAGATTTAAATATAGATAAACTTCATTGATATAGGTAATCAAACGTTTAACTGCTTCCAAATTCGTCATAAATATTTTAGAACAGAGATTCATTAAGCATTCTGAATGCTGTAATTTATTCCCTAATACACATGTGCATGCATGGAAAAAACTATTTTTATCTGTTTCTAGCAAAAATTGTCACCACGTTACGCGACATACAGTTTATACACCCCGTTTCATCCGTTTTTAATACTTCATAATTCTGAAGTCATATATGCGAGCAGTCGCATTTTAGGAATAATTGTCAGGGAGACGTGGCTTCAGTAATAAAACAAAGATCCCGGCAACGTAAACAAAGTTTTGAATTTATGAATTACTTCGCATACATAATAGAATTCACGAAGACAAGAATATTTGGATGCATAATTCACAGATACAATCGACAGGGGTCACCGTATTTCGAAATAAATCCACTTTTTAACGTTCCACAGGCATTGTATATTTATCGACCTTAGTTTCAAACCTTCTGAAGACATTATGTCAAGGGGCAAATAGTTGTAACATACGCTACTAAAATTATTAAATGAAGGCGCATGTTCTAATATAAACGCTATTGGGACCAACATATGGAAAAAATAACCTATCACGAAACCATTTGAGAGAAGTGGATTAATACCCACGACCTCCAATTAACTACACCGTGGGGAGAGGATTCAGCCGAAGGAACTAATTGTAAGGCCTCCGACCGGAGTGGCATGTTGTCAGCGCTGTGTAGTTGGGCTGGCTTTTCGAGAATATGTCCCGCCGTCCTGAGGTCTGGAGATTACAGCGCATGGCTGACCCAAGTCGCTCGATGCAATTATGGACCCTCACTAACTGGATTGGAGATCAATGCATGGATGCTTACGCTTCGAGTGTGAACAGACACGATTCCGAAGTTAATAATAAAAGCGATTACTCTCTCAGTATTATCAAGAGAGTGGCAGAATACAGTGTAGATTAAATGGCTAAGCTCAAGTACCTATTTGAGCTCACGCTCATTCCTGCAGAAGGAAGCATGTGAATGTCTTGACTTTAATCAGCATCGCCGCACCGCGGGTGGTAATTGGTGCCAATGATGAGATAAACTAGCTGCCCACCAAAAGTCTAATTACATCCCCGACAGTAAGCAATACAAGATGATTACTTCTGATGGTAAATATAGCTTTGCACCGCATATTTTATCCTCAACTCCATCGTTGCCTATCTTTAAATGAAGCCAAAGAATCATAAAATAAACGTTCATCCACTTCAATAATTTCCCACGCACAAATTATGAAGGCTTTAATAGTTTCGCAGTATTTAGTGACATCTTACGGTGAAAATAACTTGTATTAATCAATGAAATTCACAATTATTAAGCATATTACTCACGATATCGTACAAGTTATTAAGGATGTAAAAAAAAGACATCAATAAATAAGAGAAGTCTAATTGGATAGGAGATTTGAGAGTACAGTGTATACGTATAACCAATCCTTAAATTTTGAACGTATGAAGACGACTTCAAATATAAATTAATGTAACAGCATGAAATAAAAATACTAAAAAAAGTAGCAAAACCAGAGCCGGATTAATGGTGTGGATGGGTGGCCTAATATTCGACAACTTGCGTATCATCATTCAACAAGACTGCAGTTACCCATGCAGTACTGAAAACTGACGAAAGGAAATGTATCAACTGTATGTCACGTACCACGGTGACAATTTCGGCTGGAAATATATAGATATTGTTTTTATTTCTCAATAATATCCATGCATATACATGTAGCAACCCCCGTAGTTCACGGAAAAAATGAAACTTATAGTAACTATTGATGTGGCTCTCCAATGGATGTGTTTATTCCAATAAGGCGCCTCTGTAAGGAATGAACGAACCTTCCCCCCATTAATAGCTACCTTCATTCGCCCCTGATCAAAATCAATTGCCTTCATTAAACATTTATGTAAATAATTTGGTCCAACACTTAAAAAGTGAGGTAAAACTACAATTCATAAAATAATATATGATGACAGAATACTGCATTACGACAACTACGGAAATAAACCCAAATCGGGCACAAAACCGGGGAAAGAATAATATCCATTATCGTTGAGAGCAGCTATTACAATTGAGACCCATTAACATTTGCAAAAATAAGGACGTACTTTGCGACAGCCAATATCAAAGCAGTAATACTCTAAAACGCACACGACATTATGGGGAAAACAAATAAAATGTAGGAGAGATGGAAAGGCCACTCAGGCTACGGCGGAGATGACTTTTGATTTTTAATGACGAGAGAGTAGACCAAGACCTATCACGTATTCATTGATGGCATTAAGTACACATCCACCAATGGCTTCAATTACCTACAGGATAAATTCTTACATTTCATCTATGAGAGCCAGGTGACAAAAGCTAGGAGATGTCCAGACATTTAACTAACTGCAATTTTTAAACATTACAAGTACTTTCGGAAAAAATGCACTCAAGTGAGTTAGCGTGTCAATGCATTTATTCACGCCTATTTCTTGTCATCCTTCATTCAATTCAGGCCTTCATGACTGTATTTAAACCTTCCTCAATTCATTCAATTCAAAACAATTTCATTGATGGCATGAAATACAGGAAGTTAAACGCAGAAAATTAATGCAGTATGTACATTACTCAAGGATGAAGATTCCGCCCACTTTTCATTCTACTACACACATGAATTAATAATAAAAATTCACCAGAAGAAGCTTCACATGCTCTAATGGACGTATTTTTTTCTGGGAATTATTTGCTTAAAACCTATGATAATATCTCAAAATTTTAACGGTATCCAGGATATATCTATATCAAAAATTTATCGTTAAGCAAATTTTAACAATTTTACATCTGGAAAAACCGAGGTTAAAATTTCAAGTTAAAGATACAGGCAAATGTTGATGAGAGCCAACACAAAAGACCCTGAAATTTTCAAAATGAAAGCGTAACTATTACATGAGAAAATTCGTGATAAAAAATACCCCGCCGTGAAAGCGATACCTGAGGAGTGGCTCGTCCTCTTAAATGACATGCCTCAACTCCTCCGCGAAGACAGATAAATCAACGACTGGTCACCTCGAACGAATGCGACGAATCAATGGTGAGAGAAACTTGTCGCCAGGATGAAATCGTAGCTGGGCAAAGGACCATGGAATTGAGAGAGAGAGAACCATCACCGCCTCGGGCGAATTTCCACTTACTTTTTTCTTCCCGTGTCTTTTCTGCCGGAGAGAACCCCCTTACTGTGACCGGAGGCAAGGCTGCCGCATGAACTTTCTTTTTCCAGGGTGGGGAGTTGCGAGAGGGAGGAGACCCGCCCTTTTGCGATTCCCATGACCTCGGGTCAGGACGCTGCCTCCCCCTCCTACATTCCTCAACCTTTCATTGGACCCCTTGGGCCCATCCCGCGCTTCCTACCCGCCTCCATTCCCGGCATCCACCGCGTTGACTCCTCACTTTATTTTTACTGGGGTGTAATAAGGCTCCGCGAGGTCCTTCGTTCTCTCCTTTTACGCCTCTTCCCCCACCCCACCTCTCGAAGCAATAAACGCCCCCAAAGATTCAGCTAACCCTCTTCCCATTGCTCCCAAGATTCCACCTCCGCCTGTGCTACGTAAGCCATTCGACAAAAAAATTGAAGAGGTTCGCGCGTTACTGTTTTAACACACTTCATCGTTCCAACCAAGGATTTCTATGAATGCCGAAGAAAGTTGAGGGTGTGATTGATTTCGTATCCGGTAGAAAATTCGTGGCTTACGGAGGGAATTCAGCATGTGTTTTGTCTGCGATAGATTGAATTCTTTATGGCCTTGTTCATCGCATTAGGGGTGATAAAATGACTTTTAGTCCGAAACTAATGAACATATCGGCGAAGACTGAAAATTTCCGTGTATTGTGATACAATATTATTGATGAGCTAAATGAGTAGAAAGACGATCAAAAGGTGATTACCAACTCAAAAAACAACTATAGCTCGTAGTGTTTAAAATCATCACACAATTAGAAAGCAAACTCCATTTTGGAGGAGAACTTCAAATCTCATGAGTATCCCGAAAGCCAATATAATTTTAAGTTGAAAATAAAAAAAATAAATGCCTTTATATTTGGAGTAGAGAGCAAAGTAAGCATTTTATAGGCATAATCAGATCATGTGCTAATATTAAAATACCAGAAAATGATTTCTTTCGACAAAATATTCTTAATGATGGATACTAGGAATGAACATCGACGTATTTTAGATGCAATAAAACTGAGTGTAGGTTCAGAGATAGAGTATCGTTGCACTGAAACTTTTAGGCGCATTCAGGAGATCGATAAATGCCTACTAGAAGTGGTGCGCGGCACCCAAAACTCGTTTCATTCACTAATAAAACGTGTTTTCTAGCTCAGGCATAAAGTCAGTTTTCACCAAAAGATTACTCCCAGGTATAACAACCCACTAATGTCAGAAATAAAGCAAGTGGAAAGGTTAACTTGGGAATTATTCAACGATAAAAAAAACGGCGCACGCAGCACGGTCGATCTAGCGTGTGTTCACCGAGCCTCAATGCACGAACTTCGCGCGTAGTGATCCGGAATAAAAATTGTTTTGAAAGGACAAAACTTTCAAGCCCGAAAAAAAAGGGGAGGCATGAAAAAATAACGGTCCTTTTTTGGACCATCTCTGCACCCACCCAATCTCCCATTCCGCTTTCTCCCGCACGAAAACGGCCCGCCAAAACGACCACGCACACGCGTACTGATCAAGCCGCGAATCGGGGCGCTATAGAAATGGCTTCCGCTCTCCCATGACTGCTGTGGAGGCCGTGATTGGCATTAAATTTTAAAGCGGAAGGAGGAGCGAAAAGGGGGCACCCCGAAGCTGTTTCCGTGAGATTATGTTCCGGCAGAGCCTTGGACTTTTTGTGTTTTGTTTTTTTCTTTATCGCGAAGTAAATATTGAATATATTAATAGAATTTGCAACCAAGGGCTGGAAGGTGCTGCACCGGAATCCTTTGCTCGGGATCCAAGAGTAAGCTTTGCCCCCTCGGGAATGGAAAGAAGGGAAAAATAATTACAAGGCAGCGCATAAATGAGCCGTGTTAAGTCGTCGGATGAAGGGCTATAAGGCAGGCTAAGGAGAAGGGAACTTTCCCGCATAAGGATTCCTAACACAATCACTTTCCACTACAAGGCGACAATTTTCCTTCGGCGAAATCCTACGCGGTAAGTTCAGCGTCATTATGTTCAGATCCCATGATACAAGAGGAAAACTTGAACACCTCTGAAACTTTGGTTACAAGAGCTGATCAACACAGAAATAAAACCGACGTTTTCAACGACACATTTTCCTTATCAAAAGACAGCGTAATTTTTTTAATAAATTCTAGTAAAATTGCCAATTCGAAAATTGAGAATCTGATGACCTAATGAAGGAAAGTTTGATTGCAAAAAATGTACAAGATATTCTCTACATTGATTCGCTTTATTTCAATCGTAGTTGGAATAAATCTTAAAAGTTTCTTAAAGAAATCTTCGAAATAAAATTAAATATTTTATAAAAATTATTTGTGCATTGTAGTGTTGTGTGTAAGGAATACATTGTATTTTGGAAGGAGAAATTTACTGTGTATAGGACTAGAAGACAATCCTGATAAAGACCAAGGATATTTTCTCAGAAAAAATCAATTTGCATTAGCTAGCAAATGTCAGAAGTCTTAAGGGCATGATTATAGTGATAATCGACTCCATATTCATAACAACCACTTCAGCCACACCTCATGAGCTAATTAATCTCAATTGTTTTTTTATCTCATTTAAGAGTAGAATGTTACATGCCTGATGCCATTAATTACTGTGAATTTTTGCCTTGATGATTAAAATACCATAATCTTCTTGAATATATTGTTTAACTTTTAAACAGAGCTACCATCAATAGTCTTTCATTCCCTGCGTCTTCAATTCAGCATCATACATTACATTTCCCAAAGTGTATTTATTATGTCTCAGTTAATTTTTCTTGTTAATTTGAATATTCTATTCCTGATGCCCAATCTCAAATTATACGTTCTCAGAGTATTATATTCTTCCACTCTTTCATATCATTTTCAAGAGGAGCTTTCAGCTTATAATTTACCTTTTGCCCATTAAAAAAATCACCCGAAACGCCAAAGGCCATAACATTAACAAATGTTCATTGTCCTCGCAATACCTTATACCGTCGATCGGACGTTGTAATACCAGGTGATATTTGAATTTTCAACAGGACGAAAATCAGCCAGTAGCGCAAAGGAGATCGTATAGCATTCCCAGAGGTAATCAAACCCATAATGGAAATGAGCGCTTTGATATGTGTCTATCCGAGAAATTCGCCCAAACTCTGAAATCCATTCTTATACATATATTAACGCACAAATTTTCAAGAAAGATTTGTGTGATTGCTAGTATTTATTTCAGTAAGGTACAAATAGTTTTTAAGACACTGTTCACTACAAATTAACTTGGCGTATCTCAATTTTATATGTCTTAATCCGAAAGCTTGCATATTACATTAATCACAGCTCAGATTGTGTATAGATCTTCAAAGAAATTTTAGAGGACTTAAGAATTAGATTTTCTACACATAAAAGAGCATGCCTATCCGCTATGCGTTTCCGTACGGTTACACGGATTGCGACCAAAGTTAGTACATAGGTGCTTCTCATGCTCACGAACCTCGTAGTAACACTTTCAGTTGCGTCCGACGCGTTCTTTGCGTCGTATTCTCATTACCATTTTTTACGACACCACATACAACTTCTGCGGCTGGAAGGATAGCAGGCACGCTTCTTAATACACCCAAATTGATAATATAATAAAATTCCTGCTATGCGACCATGAATTCCTGGATCAAAGTGGCCCACCTCTGTGGGTACTATCCTTCCCGAGCAACGGCGGGTGGCCTGCTAGTTTGAAATGATAATAAATATAAAGTACCAAAAATTATTCGAGACTTTTCTTGAAGTCAAGCTATGTTCCCCGTAAAACTGTGCTAGAATGTATGTGGAAATTGTATTTCGATTTCCATCACTCGCGCCGCCCATTTTAACACAACTATCGACAGATATGTACTGGTAACGTATTCGCCCTACTCCAGGATTGATAACAGATAATGGGTTCATATTCGTTTATCATGTTGACTCATCCATGTAGATGATGTATGGCCGCTGGAAAATTCCCATTAAACCCGATAAACCTTCAAATAATCGATCATCCACGGATTTAGCAGGTCAATATTTTGCTAATCGACGATTACCGGCCGTCTATGAATGCTCTATCTAAATTACCGTTGATGGACAAAAATCATTTGTTGGCCAGTCACGTCATTGTTAGGCCATGATTAGCAAGGATGAATTGACGCGTACGTGAAAGATCCCTTCGGGTATCAGGGATGCAGTATGCAAGAGATATTAACTGGGTGAAACGAAGGACGAGCGACATGCATGAGATAGTTCAGGCGGGTATACAAAGTGGGGAACGAAATGGTA
Organism: Ischnura elegans; assembly: GCF_921293095.1. Classification (NCBI taxonomy): domain Eukaryota; kingdom Metazoa; phylum Arthropoda; class Insecta; order Odonata; family Coenagrionidae; genus Ischnura; species Ischnura elegans. Next base: position 94,961,012 of record NC_060249.1, read on the forward strand.
TTACGCCATATTATTTGAGCTTGCTTGCAAGAGAATTGAAAATACTGAGAAATGCAGGCGAGAAATTCGACGCATAGTAAATACAATAAAGGTTTTGCCATGTAAGATAAGAGAATCAAATAAATGCTACTTCACAACAAATAAACTTGGCGATATTATGTAGTTGAAAACTTCAGGAGTGCTCACAGCAACTTAAAATGGCATGTCTTGAATTAGCATAGTCATTACTTAAGCAAAGTTCCGACTGAAAGTAACCAGTGGCAAGAAATACAGAGTAGGCATCTATCGCCATTCACATCGATTATATTAAGCTCTATTAAATGTATTTCAAGATCACTACACAGCCTGAGCTGTGATTGATGGTTTATTTAAGCTTTCAGACTAAAGACATATTAAGTCATATTAATCAAAATGAATTTTATTATGAACGGGGTCATAAAAACTATTAATACCTTATAAAAAATTAATGGTGTTTTATTTCATTTTGCCATTTTTATTTTTTATTCGAAAAACGTAGTTTTACTTCTCCTGCAATATCACTCTACATTTTACACATGGCGAATAAATTTCTAGCACAAGTGGATCTATCGCGATATGGTTAATCATTGCAGCCTCACAGCTTCCGGTAACGATGTTTTTACTTGTGGCGCCATAATTTGATGTCTTTTTATGCACTAGGTTGTATAGGGGAGAATGTGTTGCAAACAGTTAAAGAGCCCTTAATCTGCAATAGCGCAAACGTGGGACATCAGATAGCGTAATGACTTGACCGTTGGCATGTATGTATTTTTACCCTCGCACTCATTACGTGAACTTCTGGTTGAGAAGAGCGGGGGAATTCGATGGGGAAATAAACCTCATTTTATCCTGTTCTCTGCAATGAGCATACTACGCCATTACAATTTCTCTGGTATTACGTTCCCTCAGCTTTTCCCCCTTCAACTGTTTTTCTCACACTGTGGTCAACGCATTTGATTCCCATAGTTACTCTATCCGTATTTCTCTTCCCTGTCAAGACTCTTCAGCTAAGGCAGACTTGACCCCGTTTATGCCTAACCCGTAGTTTTTAATTAAACACTCGTGAGAGAGAAAGAGAGAGACCAACGTCCCCTTAGTAACCCCGCTCGGACATATAGCTACAGAAAATAAATATCCTGTCACGTTGCAAGTAAATTTACGCTCGTATTATTTCTCCCCCGTCAGCCTCTTCAAGAAGTAAAATAAAATACATCACGCACAACTCCCAACTTTCACCTCTTTCGTCGCCCCGTGTGGAAGATCTCACCTTGCATATATGTATACAAACATCGCGGTAAAATTATCCTGAAGTTTTCTTTTTACATCCCCGCCCCTGTCACCGCTGATGCTCATTTTTTCCCTCTCTCTCTCTCTCTCTCTGCTCGAGAATTACGTCAATTCCTCATCACAGAGCAGTATCGCGCCGCAAATTCGACCTCATTTCCAGGGAGCATGTCCATGCATTTATTCCCTGCGAGCCAGCTCGTTTGCCTCCGAGGAAACCAACGGTGTGATATGGTTTAGTTCGGACAAAAATTCACGTCGTCCCGATTTTATTAATGGTACGATTTTCTCCTTTAATTCTGATTTACTGCGAGCTGGATAAAAATAATATTCCTTTTTCCTAACCATTGAGTCTACAATTATATCATGGTGCTAAGTAATAAAAATACCTAAATAATTTTATTTCAAAAACAAAATTAGGTCCTCTTACATTTAATGAAACAATAAATTCCAGCATTATAATGGAGAAAACTTGTACCCAGCAGAAATAACGTTACTCAATTCTACTGATGTGAAATATGAAATAATATATTGCATTAAATTAAAATGCATACAAGTCAAAGAGAAGTCGTGATATCCTTTAAAAAAGTTCAAAGCTTTGGAATTCTTAAATTCAGAACACAGTAACTACTCATGTAATATAAATGCAAAGGAATCATAAAGGAGGAAATATTTTTTAAAATGCTAAAGGGGAGAGCATCTATGTTGCAATAACCTTTGGAAGCATGGTTTAATATATCGTGGTGCAAGAAATGTAAATCTTCATCTCTAAGTAACATTTTTTTCGTATCAAATGTTCATCTAATAACTTTTATTTCAGTTCAGCTCTTTGTAACGAAAACTTCCTCGCGGTCAAAAAATCGATTTTTCACGACAAATTCACTCTAATATTCCTGTCAGTAGAACAGAAATACATTTAAACTACACTGTTGTCACGAGATTTTCTTATTCCGCTTGGATAACTGATTCATACAAAATTCACAATTAAAATAAATTTCGTTTTGACCAATTAAAACTGCACTAATTAAATTCTAAACTTGAACACGAAAGAAAAGGCTAAATAAAACAGAGAATGATAATTCTTTACATGGTTTTAATTTTTCGGGAATGAACAGTTTTTAAGGCGTTCGTAAAGAAACTTTTTAACTGCTTAAAATGGGTATCTTCATCTATTATGCAGGTGCAAAATTTCCCTTTCAGTCAGTTAATAAATAAAACCGAATTGAGCAAGCATCATACTCCTTTCCCATGAATATAGACCGAAAATAGGAAGATAATATGAGGATCGAGTATTTAATAAAATGAATCGGATTCATCTATTGAATACGTATTCAACAGATGAATCCGGCTCCCTTTTCCAATACGCCACAGTATAAATTTCTACCCGATTTTGAGATTCAGAGGTAACCTTATATTTGATAGCTAGCATGGGAAATGATATTAACTTTTAGTATGATTTAGCCACCAATTACCGCATCCAAGGGTCTCCAAGTGATTCGAGTTGAAAGACAAAGTCAGTCAAAAAGTAGCTAAATGCGGTATGAATTATTAGAGGCATTACAATCATCAACAAAGGGCTAAAGCTTAAATTATGCATCTACTCAAATTAGTCACGCAGTACTTTCTTCACACAGCAATAAAGAACCAAAACATTATGTATAATGGTTAACCAAAAGTGAATATCGTAACCCCACCCATGTCTACATTTAGCTGACAGCAAAATCTCCTCGTATTGTCAGGGAAGGAGGAATAAGCATTCCGTTAAGATGATCGATTTAAAATATCGATCGATCGAAATAAATTTAAATATAATCGATGGAAATAAATTTAAAATATTACTAATTTTATAAGACACAAAAACTTTTCACTGACGATTTATTGAATTTAATATCCAGAATGGTCCCAGCATTTATCAAGGGATGAAACAAGAAGTAACATCCATCTTATGAAATGCGCTATAAAACAACTTTATTACGTATTTACTTTCGTATGAAAATGCCAAGCACTTGCTACAGCATTAATGTTATAAATCGGCAATTTCATATATTTTACGTAATATAACCGGCTCGTAAAAATAATTTCACCAAATTTTATCTCACGCATTTCTTGAGAAAAAAAGTTGTATCAGGGTAATTTTAAATGAAGACACGGCTATTTTACAAAAAATAATTACACCTTCTGTCGAATTTTATTATCGAAAATAAACGCACGATCTAAATAAAACATGCGAAAAATAGCGGCAGCGATCAAATAACATTTACGACTCCAACCAATGCCTTCAGTTAGAGAATATTTGACGGTAAGAGAGATCTCATATAATTCGAGATATGCAAATCGCATTTCTAGAATAATCTCGCCATCATTGCTGCCGTTTCCAAAATGCCCCCTCTCTCCTGTTGGGCTCGTAAATTTTGCAGGATTTCTCCATAGAGGACGGCGTTAAGAATGTCTGGACCAATTAATCCCCGAGAATTATTAATTCGAACTGCCGTCACGCCGGCGCCAACGAGCGGCTCTCATTGACTCATTCAGGCAGAGCCGCTGTGACACTTATACTAAAGCGATTAAGTGCCCTAAGTCAGTCGCGGGCGGGAGTAACAATCGGCCATTCAACGACCGGCTTTAAGTCTCGTACAAGGGAACCAATCTATGCCTACCTGACACCCAGAGAAAGGGTGACTCGACTTGCCTTTTCCAGGAACGTAAAAGAAAAAAAATTAAGGAGTATATTACTGTATTCAACTAAAGCACGTCTCAACAATGTTTTCGAGAAGAATCCTATTTAAAAAGATATTATCTAAAGTTACTTTTTCATACATGCTTGAGGACATATTTGGTCATTAATCATTTGACGTAATTGTCTTGCGTCTTCGTGCATTAAAATGGTTTTCATTAACGGAGCACGTAGAGATTAATAATCACAGTTCACTGTTAGGCAGAGGGTGAATCCAAAAGACAGCATTTACTGCATAAATACATATTAAAAAGGGCGCATCTAAAGGGTCCATACGAAAATCTCAATCAAATATAAAAAATATATGCTTTGCGAACAAAGGGATTGAATAAAAATCCCTCTGCCAAGACGTCGGATGAGGTGAATTGCCTAACCTAGAGATATGCCCCAGGTAAGTTCTTTTCGTGCAAGAAATCACTACAAAGGGTGCATGGACTGCACAATGGACGCGGTAACACGAGAAAATATTCTCACAACAAGAAACGACCATCCTAATAATGGAATTCAAAGGAAAAATTAATGAAATTGCGAGAATAAAAATTTAGAATTTAAATTTCAATTCCTTGAAAAGTAATTAATAGAAAATGAATAAATATACAAGGATGGAATTAAATACTTTTAAGTATGGAACCAGTTAAAAGTATTACTAGTAGAGGTGATAATGAAATGCTGGACTAAGAATCTTGCCTATTTTCGTGGTATTCTTTGTAAAATAGGTGTTTTACGAGTTATATATGAGTTTGCGTAGATATTCCCTTATTAAGTGCCCTGCAAAGTAAAATGTTTTTCTTAGTCCACAGAAAAGTTATAATAAATTCACCCCCCTTTCGTCTACTATGCTTAACTTTTAAACCAACCCTGAAAAGTATACAGTATTAAAATATGAGAGTGAGTTCTTTTGTTAAAATTTTAAATTTTTCATGTAGAATGATGTACCACATAGCAGTACCTGAAACATCGGCTTAGTTTATTTTTTGAGTGATATAGGTCTTAACTCTTGGCGAAACTTCTTGATGGTATGTACGGGTGCTATATACATTCAGTAAATATATCAAAATATCCTTGAATATTTTCGTTATTCCGAAAACTTAGCTCAACAAGAAAAATACTGCATTATTAACACCGCATCGGAGAACAAATTTTCCGTTTACGGAAAATACCACTTGGTGCCTCATTAAGACAATACGAAAATGGATATTTTAACCATGACGAAAAATAACAATAATGGTGAGTTGAATAAGACATACGCTAAAGAGAGACTGAACTATAATTCTTGATATATTATTGATGAATTATTCTCGGTTTTTACACCAGGTTAATTCAGTCGTATTGGCCTACGTTTCGGAAGACGACACTCTTTTCGTCGTGTTGAATGCAATTTAAACAATGTTTTTCCGCATAAAATATGATAGGCCCGAGAATTTTGCGGAGCGTCGATACCATGGTAGGGATCTAATAAATATTTTATGTGGAAAATATAGTTTAAATTTCATTAAATATGAAGAAATTCCACAAAGTAATGCCTAAAACCATCAACTTCCTTTTCTTCCATTTTCCTCGCGTGTTACTCAATGAATGTACATCATCACACTCATGTGAAATAGGTCATGTGGCATTGGACAGGCGTGTTACTCAAGGATTGTCCAATTCCACATTCATTGAGTAGCACGCCTTGAAAATGGAAGACAAGTCGTCTTCCGAAACGTCGGCCAATACGACTGGATAAACCTAGCGTAAAATCCGAGAACTCAGTGTTATTCACCTCGAAAAAGTAATATTTTTAATTATTACAATGCTTTAAAAACCTGATATTTCTCCCTCATCCTGAGATTTCAATTTAATAGAAATCACATTTCCAATCAAAATGAACCATATGAAAACAAACCCTATGTCCGTAGTCAGGCAATAAGATTCATCAGATCTACCACGTGATCTCGGATTTTTTCGTTACAATCTTGGTCCCAGTCGCAGATTGCGATGAGTGATATTCATATATTTCCTCTGAGAAGGCCGCATATTGCTTAATAACTACATTAATATATACCTACAGTCTGTACATTTCCACCCGAGTACTGATATTTGTGAACTCCCTCATTTTATTTTTTAACAATTTGTTTTGTTTACGAATATATACATCAGAACTTTCGGGGCAACAAAATTGATAAAATTTTCATTTGACTATTACGTATTTTTTTCCATTGTCATCAGTGTCGGAGCGGATGCTATCTAGGTTTAATTTCTACACGTACGTAATTGAAGTAAAAAAAATGCAACGAGAGCCGAAAATGAAGAATATGCACCATGATAAAGAGACATGGCGAACGGAAAGACAACCAATGGGAACTAGAAGTCATTAAAATCTATCGAGTATCGGAGCACAGCTAAAACTTCAAAATTCGGAGCAGTCGTTTCCCACGCATTGCACGGTTATATTCCTTAAGGACCGCCCGGGAGATCATGAGAGAGCACGACACTGCATGACGCAGTGACATGAGACGATCGCCCGGGAAAAACAAGCACGAAATGCCACGCGAAACCCAACGGAGTTGGAAAATAAAAATAAAAAATTGCAGAGCCAGATGGGAGTTGGGGATGGAAAGCAATAGCCGATACCTGCATTGAGGAAAAAAACAGGGCGAGAGAGTTCAAGTGAAGAGGGAACAAAAGAGGAATTCTATTTGAAGAGGAATGGAAAAATGTGAAATTCATGCACCGCCACAATTGCCTTTTTCCCTTGCCCTCAGGGTGTTGCCGTGATGCTGTCCCAGCCCGGGCAATTGGTTTGCGTTTCACGGTTCACCTCCTGGCACTAAACAAACGATGAGGCGCCAATTAAAACGGATGCCGTTGAATACTTCTTTTCGCTGGCGCACGGTCAAGAATAGACTGAAACGTCGACGATTAAACGGCCTCAGAAAAATTAAAAGGAGGAATAAATCCAAAATTAAGTCGCCGATATTTGTCAATTTGGTGGTTCATATGATACGTGCACAGCGAATTTATTGTAGTTCAGGGTGATTTCCATCGGCCAACCAATACCGTTTTTCTACTATTGAAATTCAAGTAATTACGACAAGTAATCACATATTTTTCGTCATGTTTTTTTTGCAAAATTCCTTACCGGAGATGATTATCTGATGATGAAATTATTTGATTAGGGCCCTTTTTTTCATCCACTTAGTTAACAAACATGATTTTCTTGTAAGCTTTTAATCAATAAGCGTTGTCAATCAGTTAAAAAGAGAAAAAAAATTATTATTTCCATTCATGCCTTTAGCTTCGAAACTGTAAGTGGAAATATTGTAATTAATCATTAAAAATCCTCATAAGCCTTACTCTGAGAAATATAAGATAATCAATTACGAGTATAAATTACTGATTTTAAAAAGTAATTATTAAAACTGCCTTTTGTAATTACAGTTACTTCTTGTAAGATTGTCTACACTAGAGACCGCTGGGCAACCTTCGAATATAGCAGTGAAAACGCAGGAATATATTGCAGCAATTATAAAAAAGTTGCAATTTCACTTGCGATACATACAATTATAATTATGCGGGAAGACGAGGGAATAATGTCACGACGAGTTCACGCAGAGAAGAGGAGCCTTTCACTCGGCTACGTTAGCGTATAAATACGGCCAGATGAAAACTGCATATTTATGGCCAACCCCAAGGGTAATCGCCGAGATCAACTTAATCGGGCAACTGTCCATCGAGAGGGAGGAGAAAACATGGGAAGCCCTCATCAGACTCCCGTCATCCATGGCTCGAGCTTTTAAGGAAACATTATTTCTTGATAAAATCCTTCGTGATTTCCACAGAACGCGGCTTCCTTCGGAGGGGATTTCATCATTCCCTAGTGCTCTTCGCCCCTCACCTAATCAAGACCTCCCGCTCCGCCATCTCTTCCACGCGCAGCCTCTTAAGCCGGTTTATTTCGGATAGAAAACTGACGTTCCATTGACGTTGGCATGGATTTATCCGTGGTTCCCAGAACCGTACCGAAATTATAAGTATAAGTTGAACAGCTAAGCGCAAATTACGTGTCCAGTAATGATAAAAAAATATGGAGAAGTTGCAGTGGAAATAGATATATATAGGTACATAGAAAAATATTTATTACTCAGGAAAAATATCCATAAGAACAGAAATAATATAATATCTACAGTTTTCAGGCATACTAATTGCAAAATAGATTAACAATTCTGTTTTTGAAATTTCTATGAATAATATTTTCCCAATTCATACCGCAATGAAACATAAAAAATGCATAAAACCTACGTAAAAAAAACGGTAAATGGAGCTATACAACAAGTCGGATTTGATACGAACACAAAAACTCATGCATTCTTAACTTAACAAATGACAAAATGGTGTAGAAAAAAGGAATAGGAGCAATGCGTTAGTGCCAATACATAAGATGCCTATTTTGGCAGTCTCACAATTTAAAAGAACAAGTGAAATCTAGTTATAATTAGCTACTTGAACTTAATGTTCTTAAAGCTTAAAAAATCTTAAAACTATAATGTCAAACAATTCTAAACATTAAGATAGGAAAATTACTACCGTACCAGATACCATGATAAAATTATGTGAACGCAAGTCCGTAACTGTTTCCTTAAGTAATTTATTGCCAGTCTTTTTTCAAATATACTAGGCATCATCCGAGAATTACGCTTAAAGGGGATTAAAATATTTTTGTAAGTCTAACACCTTGTAGGATTACAGGGAGCACTTTTTTTATTTTACAATTCGCCTTCCTACGGCTGGTCATCGAAGTCGATCAAAATATCCGAAATCCTGTGAAAAATATTCTACACTCATCTTCATTGCGATAGGGAACTACTCATCCTTCTAGTAATAAAGAAAACACGCATACTATCCAAATAAAAAATAGAAATTGAATTCATAGCTCACTATTCTTTTCCATAATTTACTCTTTTTATATGATACATTTCTTTAAGCATACCCTGTTAATGTACATATTATCTCTTTCTTCGATTTCAACGAAAGCGGAAAGAATAATTATTTGCCTACTATTTCCAAATGAAAAATGAAAAAAAAATCATTTCGCAATAGTCTTTTTTATCATTTACTCATATAATATGACAGATTGCGTTAAGCATATCCTGTTTATGTACACATAATTTCTCAGTTCGATTTCAGCGAAAGCGGAAAGTATAATTTATTGTCTACTTTTTCCATGGAATTGGCCCCCACGAGCAGCCCTCCTCCATCCAAGCCCAAGACTTCCCCCTCCTCCACTGCTCCACGCGAAGCATCCTTCCCCCTAAGGCCCTCTAATCTGAGCGTCTCCTCCGTCTTCCCACCCATCCATCATACCACTCCTCCTCCTCGCCTCAACTCAAGCAAAATAAACGTATGCTAACGACCGCCCGGAAACAAGATACACTCCTTAATTTCGGCATCAATTTCGGGATAATATTTATTTATGAAATTGCCGGGTGTATCCCAGTTTGAATGGGTGGGTAGTCGAGGAATACACACACAAAAAAATGAAGCAATAAAGACACGCCCAATATACACGTCTCTTTTTTCTCTTCTCTTGCGCGCAAAGTTATTCGCCAGTGGAAACAAGGCACGCTAAAAAAAGGGGGAGGAGATGAGAGGGGAGGAAGAGAAATTTCTGAGTGGTTGGGTGCTGTTATCCAGCGCTGGTAAGTTATCGAGTAAAAGTAATCGGATAACTTGTAACGGTTACTTTTGCAGTAATTTGTACTTGTAACGATTACTAATTACCCGATGTAATTTTTATTTACTTACTCCTATTACTTATCCTTACTATATCCTTACTATATGCTACTTACTCCTTATAGTGAAAGAGGAACCGTTACTTTCGTTTTAATCGTTACTTGCTCGTAATCGAAGATTGATTTCGCAGATTTACCGAAGGCTTCAGTTACCTATCTTAGGAGTCTCTGAGTACCATAATTTGTTTGTTTAGGTTTAGCTGCTCTTGTGTTGTAGCTTACTTATGATGGTTACAAAATATGACATCCCTAGTGTAGTTACAGAACTTAAAATTGTATGTACCGCAAGTGCAATTGCAACTTTTTACTATATATCCCTGCGTTTTCACTGCAGTATTCGAAGGATGCCAGGTGGCCTGTAGACTAGACAACCTTACAAGAAGTAATTGTAACTGTATTTTTACTGATTACTTTTTTAAATCAGTAATTTATTCTCGTAAGTGATTAATATTTTTAGAAGTAACTGTAATTGAGCACAGTTACTTTTCCTCAGTACTTTTACTAACACTACTATTGTGTTATGTGAACTACTGCAAAAAGTGCGAAAAATTCACAGAGGAAAAAATCATTCGCCTTGACCGGGATTCAAACCCGGATCCCTCGAATGCCGGTCAAGGCGAATGATTTTTCCTCTGTGGATTTTTCGCACAAATTGTGCATTGCGGGTGACTCCGTTAAAGTTATCACCGCGGCTAGTCCCGGTATACTTAAATACTGCAAAAAGGACGGGGAAATGAACGAATAATTTCGAATAAATGAAGGAAGATGAGACGTGCTAAAAAAATTGGGAATAAAGGAAGAGAGGAACAAGAATAATTTTTTTTATAGAGTTGGGTGCTGTTATGCCACGTGCATGCCGGAAAAACGGTTGGCGAAATGGTGGGGGGAGGGGTTTAGATAGTAAAGGAGGGGGGGAATGAGGTGCAAGATTGAGATCCACGCAGGAAGGAATAAAAGGTAGGTACGACTCAAAGGGAAGGATTGACGCCGCCCGAGGTGAATGTAGAGCCTTTTTACTCAGATGGACCGGTTCGTACCTACACCACCGCCGCGAAAGAAATTACTAGCGCGAAAACTTTTCCGCCGGAGCCTCGAAGGACGGCCGAAGGAGTGAGTGCGAGTGAGCAAATGCATTGGAACGGCTGCTTCCGCCGGCGGCGGCGGCGCGCCATCGGCTCAGAGAGGATTAGGCCACGGTTGTAGAGCCCGGGCAAATCATCTAGTTTCCTTCCGTTCGGTGCATGTGCCGCGAGACTCTCGCTCGTTTCCCGTGGGATGAAAAATCGCTCGCAGCAGTTTTGCCTCGTGTTCTTCCTCGGGGCGGCGGCGTCGGCGGAAACTTCAACAGAAAAGTGAAGCTGTAAGGACCCGAAGACGTGGAATCAATAAGTCAGCCTTGCGGGTGATCATAAAGAGCACATTCAAGGCGCACAAAGTTGGGAGGCAAGGGTGTATTTGGGGCATTCTCAAGTTATCATTTTCGGAGAAAAACCACTAACCTATAACGCGAACTACCGTTTTCACTCTAAGCAGTTGTTCGCGGAAAGATGATGTTTTTTTTATTTTACAAATTTAATAGAGCTACAAAACATTCCAAGTTTTCTTCGAAGATGTGCTCGTTGAACCTAATTCATGGAATATAATTAATCAAAGTATTTTCATATTTTCTCTGCCATGGAACCGAAGACGGAAATTCCGACAAGTAGTGTGAAAGAGATTCATAACATGTACCTCCAAAAGTAAACATTTGAAATTTTGCGATGCTTAAGGGAATAAAACATAAAAGAGGAGGCTGGATAGACCGATAAAAAGGGCCATTCATATATTATTATGCTAACTTCAAATACTTAAATATAAAGAAATCTTTTACATCACGTAAACTGTGACTGAAATTTGACAAAGAATTATGCAGTAATGTTTGCTATAGAACACCCTTAAATTTTCAATCCTCACTGTGATACTCACACAAGCTCCATTTAGATACTTTAAGCCAATAGTACCTTTTAAGGACCAAATAAATCAAAAAGACTGAAACAGGTTAAATTATTGGCAACAAATTTATATTTGAATGGCATATGGAGAGCTTTTAAGTAACCAAGTAATCTCAGTCTGATTTTATACTACGAGAGTTGCGTTTGTATTTTATAATCCTCAGCGTACTGCAACCATTAGCACCAAAGACATTTTTGGCCATAAGCAGCTACAAAGGTATAGATCATTTGCATAGTCAATGAATTCTGGTTACAATAGTTACAGTGCATATTTATGGAAAGAGGATATCAGACTAGAATTTCTTTAACAACTCATTTGCAATGGCCAAGAACAGTACATACTTGGAAGAGAAAATATGTCATAGCATGTTTGCAATCATGAGTATGAATAATTAAAATAGAGGGCAAAATCAACTATAAGGCCAATATGTGAAAAAAGAGAAAAACTACAATTATTAAATGCTGATACAGAAAGTAAAACCACTTGATAGGCGAGCTTTGAGTTCAAATTTTCATTAAATTACTGCATTAAAAAGTTTCACAGACTCAGTGCACAGCAGCAAATAATTATATTTTCTAAAATAAATCTACGAAGACCAAAATAGTTACCAATGAAGATTTTTTTAAGAAGGAACACAATAATACCAAGGATCGATTCAACAAATAAAAATAGTAAATATAAAAAAAAACTAAGGATATTACTTCTCATGGGACGTGCAGAACTCAGGTATGAGAAGGAAAGGATGAATCTAACGACGAATGTATTTTTATTCGATTACATGGCAGATTTCTACATTTGGGCAAGAACACACTCAAATCAATGCCCTCCTACATTAATAGCTACCAGTTTCACAATGTAAACCACACCAAGGGATATTCTCCGATTAGAAATTTTTATTTGTTAAAAATCCGTGTTCAAATGACTTTATTTCATTTTTCAACTAATACCTCAAGGCCTTCAGGTTAATATTACACCAAATCGTGTGTACATCGAAATACATAATATGGATACAACTAATTACTAGAGACTTTAACTCAAAACTTGTACATAAGAGTATAAACCACCGTAGAGACTTTACGCACAACCAAATTTTTCAGACAGAGTGCAAATTTTATAAACGATTGATGCCAAATTTTTCGCTGAATCAAAACTATAAAATTGTAAAAATAGTTTTTTCGATATTCATAAGTATTGCATTATATCTTACACTCAAAATATTTTCCGTTGCACGACTCTTCTCTTACCGCTCATATTCCGGTAGCAGGCCTTTCAAATTCAATCTAAGATTTTCTTCGCTAATGCAGGTAGAACATGCTTTATTAGTGCACATGGGGTACCAAGTCACACTTCGATATACGGAACACCTGTCAGGTGCCAGCTTCCTCAGACAACTCCAACCCGTCCCAACCGGTCCTTTATCGTAATTCTCTCCTTACATCGTCTTATTCTCTTCCATTCTCCGAGAGAGATCCTACCTCAAATACCCCCAAAAGCCTGGCGAAATCCCTGCAGGGAGAGATGTCTTCGTCTCATTCGAAACATCATTTGATCGAGCCAGGGCAGCGTTGAATGGAAACGAGCCAGTAACTCCGGTATCTCTCGAAATCAAATTCGAATAAGGAGTTGAGAAGGGTTAGAAGAGAGAACTCTTCCCCCAGACGTCTTTCGGAATGACACTACCTGCTCCAGATGGGAGTATGCGCAGGTAGACGAAGAGAATCGCATTATTTCCGTATGAACCCATCTCTCTGCCACGTGAATCGAAATTTAATTTCGTCGCCATCCTGATAGGACGTAATTTTGACTCGAAAGATGTGCGCACTCGATGAGTGTTTACACCAAAGGCAATGACACGCGTACGCGCATTCTAGTAAGACCTCACTCTTAGTAAAAACGTGAGGAGGTGGTTCAGGTGGCGATAGAAGAAATATAAGGCTGAATGAATAAATTTATACGACGCAATCATCGGGCGATTTCATTTGTATCACCTGGATTGCTGCACCTGCTTGAAGTATAAAAATATAAAGATACATATTTCAAGTATACACGACCAAATTCAAGGGTTTCCCACTTTCGTGACTATATTAAAAGGCATAAATTTACATTTTATGAAGCATTTCTTCCCAATGTAGATGCATACGATGTTTATATGATTATTGGCTAATTTTTATGAGCAGCCAAAGCTTAAAAAAAAACCCTGGGGTTCATTTTATTATGAATTGTTAGCACAATACTTATTCATCAATTCTGATTAGCGAAAACCTTCAAATCTCATTTCAATCCATTTCCCTTGACCGCTCAATTCTCACCTTGTTTTAGCTCAGTCCATTAATAGATGGCTATATTTTTAGGAAGCATTTTTAACGTAGATCAGAGGCTATTTTTAAATTATTTTATTAGCCTAAGTAGGCGAGTGTTAATGCGTAAATAATTTGAAAACATCTTAAATTTAAGATTATCGAATCAGAAGTAATGGAGGATGACGAGGTGGCAGTCATTTACCGACAAGAAATTATTAATCCCTCGATCAAAGATAACAGAGATTCCAATCATTTATAATTTACAGGAAATAAAAGATCTGTTAAGAGCTTTGACAAAGTAAAATGAACATTCCGACATTTGTCATACCACCAAATATGTTACGCTAGGAATTTCTGAGCCATTTTTTTTTCCTTTCACTCAGAAAAGAATTCGAAATAGTTCCACGGAGGAAAAAGTTTAAATTTCAAACCTCAAAATGAAACATGAAAATTCTTCTTGCTGAAACATCATGCTATCCGGATTCATGCCAAAGGATATTAAGTTCAATGGAAGGTGAAGGAAACGTTTTTGATTGCGCATGCTCCCGTAATGCCTAAACCCTTTCAACTGTTCCTGGTCGATGTAATTATTTTTATCGTGGATATACATTAGCATTTCATCACCAGCATTTTCGTCAGTAGGATCCGTTAAAATAAGACTATTCAAAGGCATGCAAGGGGAACGAAATAGGAACAGTTTTAATCTGGACCTCATCAATATTTGTGAGATTTTTGCCTAATTAATTTTTTAGCCAATCGCAGAGCGTTGCTGAAATGCACGAAGTGATGAAGCTGTTGGTGTGAACACATGAATATCCGCCGTTGAGAGAAGATTCTGATAAAACATAATTATACGAGCCGGCGATGACAGTTCGTGGGAAAGATTCGCGTTCAGATACGGAAACTGTTTGAATTAACGAATCGAGACGGAATTTCATTAGCATGAGCACTGGAGTGCGTGTCACGCGTCTGCTGATTCGCTCGAAATCCAATCAGAAGGATGGATAGTATGATTTGTAGCGCTAAAACGAGGTTTTTGACGCACCTAGGTAGGTGAAGCATGAATTACGCTAAGCGGTAATCTCCATCGCTAGCAAAGTGAGATTTAACTGAGGGAAAAACTTGTAGAGCCAACTAAAGTTCACACAGGTGGAAATGATAAAAAGGAAGCAATAAAAAATAATCACACACCGGGAAACCAGAATCAATGAGTTTTTAGCAAGAAACATATCCCGCTTTTAAGGTAAAAGACGCTTAAATGGAAGTCGTTATCTGATAAAAAAGACAAAACTTTTAAGTCTCTAAATGCCTCATACAAAACACCCACGCATATTGCTACCCCGGTTTACTTCATTTATCAATGACATATTCCATTCCTGCTTGGAGAGAGATAAAATCAAAAAGGGTGAAAGTATAATTTGAAAATGTGTCGCTATTTTAAATTATTAAAGCCAACTTCATATGGGAGCACATGCCATCTAATAAAACCTGCTGACACAGACAAACTAGCGGACGCTCCAAGGACCTACGACTACATTAGGCAAGTAAACATGGAGACTGTTATTCGCTGACTAGTTGCTTCAAACATTTAGCTTATTAAAACTTCCGGTTCTAAGCTAATTTGGCTAAAGACTTTCAATATTAGCGAATAGTAACCTGAGGAACTACACTGCATATATTTGTGTAGATTCGGGTCTCTGGTTTAAGCCCAATAATATATTGTCCAATAAGAAAGGAACACAAAAGCTATAAATGATAAAAATAGGTATTTACCCGATTTGACGCCGAATTTTTAATGAATAATTCAGAAAGTACCAAATTTGACAATGAGATTAAACAACCTCACGAGGCTCCCGCGTTACCTATTAAAACAAAACACTCGCGTCTCACTCGCGGGGAGCGTAAATGATACGCCTCAATATAGCGAATTCCTTCCACGCGAATTCCCCTTCCAAGAAGCAAGACACAGCGTGCAGGAGAGTAGGTATTCTTATTTGACGTCGAACCCCTCCCTCTATTCCTCCCTCTTTTTCCCCCATTCTAAGGCAAAGGTGACGTCTTCACACCTTTTAGACTTTAGCGCGCAAAGTCGTTTCGAAAGCACTTTGGAGAACGTGTACAGCGAGCAGCAAGTAGCAAACGAAAGGCTGGAGAGACAGAATACTTTCCCCAGACTTGACACGCCTCCAAGGTAACACAATGGAATGCCATTTCACCTCCACTCTCTTTATACATATATATCTCTGCACAAAGTTATCTCGAAGTCTTCACCGTCTATTCTCCGCGCCGACTCCGTGAGCAACTTATTTCTGTCGTTCAGCATTATACCCTCCTCCCCCAACTCCAACCCGATCCCGAGCTATATTCTTCCTCGAACAACAACTTTTGGCCCATAAATTAGGCTCTCATTAGAATTCGTAACCCTATCACCGATACAAGCTTGCATGAAAAACAGCCCGCATATTAGGGGACTAAGCCAGTTATCGTAAACATCGACGAAGCTTAATTAAAATGGAAGTTTAAGCGATTTTAGCCACAATAACCGACAAAAAATGGCGCTGCTCCGACTATATGTAAGCTGACGTCACTGACTAAGACTATATCGCTAATTTTAAGCAATTCCAAAATCCTTGCGCATACATATTTTGCCCAGAAACCGGCAAAAATATCCAAATATGAATGAAATCCGAAGATTCATGCGAGTGACATTATTCCATATGGAAATAAATACTTGCAATTTTCCTAGGCTATAAAATTTATTACGTCCTGAGTTTCAATGTTACTACATGTTGATACTTTGAAGATGATGTAGTAACGTTAGAATCCAGGTCGTAACAAATATTTTAAATGTGGAAAATTGCAATTATCTATTTCAATAGGCAAATATGATTTTTTCTAAATAAATAGTTACCCATTAACGGTATGCCACCAAATGCGTTGTGTTTTTGAAACGTTAACACCTTGCGTTTTCCATCTTCATCTGTACACAACTTAGAAATGGAACTTGATAGTTTCAAATTCCATTTCTTAGCTTTAAACTATAGCTTGATAGTTTCCATGTGAACTATGATTTGATAGGCTGAATGGAAATTTATAGTTTCGAGTAGAATTCCCAAAACAAGACAGTGATATTTCCAGCAATAAACAATAATCCCACAATTTCTACGCACGTATCGATGGTAGAGATTTAACTTCTCATCCGAGCTTCCCACTTGAGATCATTACTAGAAGTTCCAGACAAGGAGAAGGAAGCATCTATCAACGGCTAAACTCAGACTTTTTTATCAGCGACAAGAATTTCTCAGAGAAACGAATCCGCTCGTGATAAGAAAAATAAAAGCAGATTCATTAAATAAAAGAAGTGCAATGAAATCATGTTTAATCAATAACTACCTCTGGACAGGTATTCAATTTGTTTTTATGAATAACATAAATTTCAGAGGGCAATGAGCCATTAGTATAGCACTATTAAACGAAAAAGAAATCCATTGCATAGATTTGTTCCTCTGAAAAATTATGATCAAATTAAGAGTAAAAATCATATCTCGAGAAATACCAACACGAAAATTATTAAGGGGTTCATAAACGCAATAAAATGTTTCTGAAAAATGTATAAAGAAGACCCTTACTTGGGAGATACGCGATGATTTTCCAGAACTCAAAAGCGAACTCTGATTCTTTTTTTTGTACACTGACAGGTTCTTAACTAAATGTAAATAGGCGGAATTTAAAAACTCTAATTGCAATGGGAAACCCACAAATAAAAACATCTGACGGTGTTATGCTACCCACATTCTTTTTGTAATAAATCTGACGAACACGCCTCCTTACCCTCGAGGCATTTACCAATAAGAAAAACACCGACAGAGCAAGATGGCAAAAGATAACTACAAACCTAAACAGAAAAAATAGTAAGGGATTTAAACTGATTCTAAACGTATATTCATAAACCACACAGACCCGAGGCCTGCCTGCCCGTCAGTAGGCTAATGCCCCCGAGAATTCTAATCAAATTATTCCGTCATTTCACCGTTTTGGCTGTCAGGAAATGGCGGAAATTATGATGACCTCTTTGAGGAAAAATACGCTTGCTAGCTAGTAGTGAAACGTAATAAAATCACCTTCATCTGTACTCAAAAGCGCTAACATATCATAGGAGAAAAATTGCGTTCACCTGGTCTCAAATGTGGATCAGGCGACCTCAATATATGTATAACCTCGGGGAAAAAGCGCGATTTGGTGATCATATATCCCATTGGACGTGCAATCAAGGAAACCCGGTTAAACGTCAGGTTGAAGCGAATAATTTTCCCTCTTCAACATTTTAACGCTATGAAATGCTAGTAGAATATGTTAGGTACATAAGTATGTCGGCGGTTAGAACGTCTAAATGATACAGACATTAGACTCCATATTAAACTTTTTTACCTATATCTTTTTAACTTTTATGTTTCGAAATCGTTCACGTATCACGTAAGCAGCAATTGAAGCGTCGCGTCGCCCCTATAAAACACCGTTAGCAGAGGTACACCTTAAAATAGTATGCAACTTATGATAAAAATAGACTCAAGGGTTTATTTTTTGCTGAAAATAGCTAAAACACTAATTGTTTATGCATAAATATATCATGATATGATAATTGAAATTAACTGAGGCTCTAACCAATTGTGGAAGAAAACTTTTTCGGGCAAATACTGATAAAAATAATTCCATTTCATAGAGACACATGGATTTATTTTATGCACTAACTTCAATAATTGACCAAAAGGGAGACAAAAAACAACAATGTGTTTCAAATTTTCCACATCACCGTTGAGGTCAATATCCGCCTAAAGCTTGGGCATCAGATTTTGTGTATCTTCGTCATTCAACTTCTGCTACTGTCACGCAAAACGAAAGCCTCTGAATCCATTCAGATGTCTCCATATTCCCTTATACTTCATTGCATTAGTTATTGTTAACATGGATTCCTCTTTCAAGCTACCAAGCTATTTACGTTAAAGGTCCTATTCTGGTGATCATGGCAGTTATAGCCACAAAATACTAATTAGCTCAGCCTAATATAAAATATTATTTCGACGTTATCACGAATGAAAATTCTTGATTAAATGATTACGAATTCATGTACCTTGTTGATGCTAATGACAATAACGGTTAGTGGAGAAATATGTAGGTGAACCACTAATAACTTCATGCCCAAGGGTTTTTCTTTGATTTAAAATTTAATAGCAATATAAATAGCACTTTGTTCAACTTTCAACATAGCCAAGCGATTCTACACATCAACAACATCCATTTATGATGGCACAGAGCGAGGATGCTAAAACCCGGGAGAAACTGATAATTCAACTTATGTCATGCAATTAACGTTCTAATAAATGTTGTGAGCCGTGACGTTCGCTAAAATTGCTGTATGCAGAATGGGAGGGCGCTCAAGTTCCACAGATGATGTTCAATATCCTAATTTCCGGATGAGTCAAAGGCGTAATTAAAATTCTCATCCGAGAGACAGACAATGATTGACGGACCGAAACGTAATCTTTCGCATGAACGAGCGAACAATTTTTGTGCAGCGATACGGCATATTAGCCACTTGGAATCAAAAGGAAAAAAAATAATCTTACACCAACCGATTAATGAGATAGTAGAATTGTCAACAGAAAAGTTAGAAAAGGGATTTTTATGATTGCTCTTTTTCTATCTGTATTATTTTCTGTCACTAATACAACTAGCCAAAATATGAAAAATAATTTTATTTATATCCATTATTCAGTGATTAATTTATTAATTAATACGGATGAAATTTTTCCAAACACTGCATACAACATTGAATACCTTTCCAAGTGAGTTATTTCGCCCTATATCTATTGATAAAGGATAGGATTAAGGAATTGCCTTTTCAAGAGCTCGACTCCATACCAAAAAAACAGCTTAAATGCGACGCACAGAATTTAATTTTGGCAGCATCTGGATATGCATGATGTTGCAAAACCCATTCATTGCATACGTCAGAGTTAATCCCGTTATGGAGCAATGATTTGGTAATGCATTAGAGTAATGCTGGGCGCATCAAATTCCGAAAGGAAATATCAACACTTTAAAAAGATGGCATTTAAATATTACCTTACGAACTACCATTATGAAATGCTGAGAACGAGGGCAGCACATTCTACTTTAAAATTGTAATAAATATTTTTCCCGCAGAGAAAACTGTCCATATAGGTATTCAATAGGCAATGCTCCTTTTTTTAATTGAACGGAGGCATCTTTCAAGCAGATATTGACCGAAATATACTGTGAGATTCGAAAGAACACTAAGGAAAACAATCGAGTGTTTTCAGTCCATTCTGTCATGCTTACCTTTCCGAAAAAATAAAATAAACGCCTTGGAAACTAAGACGCAAAAAAACTCCGCGAAATTGCAACTTTATTTGACCACGCTTTAATTTTTTCCTATTCCGTGTCCCCATTTCTCATTAATATAGGAGCTCGAGTTGCGTCCTCTTTGCGGCGAGTTGGTAAATAAGTTTTTCGTTCAAACTTCCAAAGGCCTTCCTACAATTTTATAGATCAATCTTCGAGATATGTACCCCAATAATAATTTAACGAATCACAAGGAACGCCCCACGATAATTTCCACGCTGTGGATACTCCGCTACTCATCGACTGTCTCGGACGTTTGGCAACACTGATACCACCCCTTTCTTCTACTATACACACATTGAGAGAGAGAGGAATAAAGGGCCCCACGGCCACTTCGACTGGACGATTTAAAACAATGGGATACACAATCGGTGCAGGAGGAATAATGTGGGGTGGGAGGGAGAAAGTTAAGGGAATAGCTGGGGGGGGGGGGGGTTGGGGGAAGGGAAGAGGTTAAGGAGATGCTTTCGACAGATTGGCTTGGCGTGTTCCTCGTGTTTCCTTCCACCCAAACCTCCTCCACACGCTCTCTTATACCTACGGGTTTTGTATTTGCTCCGAGGGAATGTTAACTACCCGCTGAAAGACGACGAGGAGGAAATGAAGGAGGAGGGACGATCAAGGAAGCGACGCAACCTGTAATTTACCTCCCATCTCGAGTCGTTTATTTATTTTTTAATAAGCCGTTTGGTGAATTAAGTCCGTCTCCAATTACCTTACCTCCCCCGCCGGCCCTATCTCCGTAGGGCGATCCTCTCCTCTCATTCTCCTTCAACCAACATTCAACTCTATCTCTCCCTCTTGGTTTTTTTCTCTCTTTTTTTCTTCCCAACAGCCCCTGATTCCCTTGGAAAAACACCCGCACACAATCAATGGCCGTAACTCGCGCATCGAGGGGAAAAACCAGCTGATCCCTCCTTAACAATGGTCTCTCTCTTTTCCGTGGCGATGATGGTTACTTCCTCCATCAACCTCCTCCCAACAAATAAGCGGATATTTGGCCGTAACCCGTGGCTTGATTAGATGAAAACCAAACAAGTTTCATGCGCTATTTTTTTGTTTTAAAGCAATGATGCCATAATACCGTGAGCGGGGAAAATTGAGGTTTTAAGTAACTAATCGTAGGGGTGGGTAATGCCATAGATTCAATTTTGAAAACTATTCCTAAGC
The DNA here is from genome assembly GCF_921293095.1 of Ischnura elegans. NCBI lineage: Eukaryota > Metazoa > Arthropoda > Insecta > Odonata > Coenagrionidae > Ischnura > Ischnura elegans. The sequence goes on from NC_060249.1 coordinate 94,982,704, forward strand.
CTTCGTTTCTGTCTTCTTATTTCTCGTTTCAGTTTTTTTTTCTGCATGGACCCCATGATGGAGAGAGAAAATTGCACGTCGTAGCTCGGCTTCTCTCGTGTACCGTTAACGGGGCAGCTCTTTATTTTTTTTCTCTGCAAAGACGGATGACGGCGATGTTTATTTCCAGCAGGCAGGTTAGCTGATGAATTATCATTGACATTCTGCTGATTGAAATGCATAAATCAACAGCCTAATCGATAACAGGGGATGCATACTCAGCGCAGTATTCACTCGTTATACACCTATGACTCAAATAACTTTAGCCATCCCCGACAAGGCCATTCGTCAAACATCAAGAATGAATACACTCCTCCGTTAATTAAAGACCGAAGAGACACGCATGGAATCCGTTTAGCAAAAAATGCTTATCTACATTATTAAAGGAAATGGAAGTGCTCCTTACTGCTTAAATGCGTATAAGGGATGTGGTAGGCGACTGAAATAATCGCCTTCAAAATGCAATTAGACGAAAGCAGCAGATAAAGAGACAAAAGGTTGTACTATTGCCGTGGAAATGGATATTTTCACATCAATGTTCCTTTATCTGTAGAAATTTTGCCAAGGAGATACCACCATTCGACATCTCCTGCATGCACTAGATGCAAGACTTACTTGAAAACGAACTAATTATACACTTATCGGTTTAGAAATAAAAGATAATGAATAATTTGTGAATTAAATTTTGATATTAAAGTCTTTATTCTGTTTAAAACATCCTGGTTTATCTATTTATACTTTTAAAAGCCTTTTGTCGGCCTATTGAAAATATAAATTCAACAACACTTATTCTTTTTTTCTTTTACAGGTAAGAAGCGATCCCAACTACATAATGGTTCACCTCACAGGATAAATAAAAGTAAGTGAGAATGTCCCAACGAACCTCGCTGGTAAAATCATAACTAATGATCTTCAATTGATTAAAATATGTATTCATGTCGAAATACGTATGCGTATTTAGATAATTATAACTTTGACTACAATCTAAAATACGAATTAATCATGTAGTCTCTCATCTAATAAGTTTTACGATGAAAATCAGATGTGTAACCTAGTTAGCTGAATAAATGTTGCTCATCCAAAAAGCTCATTCTTAAAAGTGGCAAAAAGGAGACTGTGGATAAAGGTATTAGCTCATGAAGATCCATATTAACGCAGTTTTTGGAGTATTTTTTCACGAAAAACATTATGTTTGTAGGGGAACTCCATAAAAAACTTATTTTAAAAATGAAAAACAATATTAAAGACGACTCATCGATCACTTAGGCCTGGTATGACATATCTTGCTAGATGACAGCGGCCCTTTCCAACGGACTATAAGGCGATAAATCTTGCTCATGGAAGTTCCATCGAGTAAACCAACCTATTGCTATAATTTAAATTTTCTTAAGTGAGAAATAAAATTTTGTTAAATGATAAAAGCAGCCTAAATAACAGCGAAGAAAGAATATCAAACACCTATTTCCTAAAGTCTCGGCTCATAGACACCAGTAAAATGCGGAGCTCAGTTCTTTAAAAAGCACTTCTTCGTAGCTTTATACAACCTGAATTATTCTGACTTACTTTCTATAAGGTTATCTTCACAATACTGTGAGTTTCCCTCAATAAAAGTCGATTTCCAATTCCCTACGCCTTATCAAGGAGAACGCAGACGAAGAAAATTAATTCTGATCGCAGCTGTAGATAATTATATTTCGATCAAAGAGATGCCTAAATGATAAATTCGCATTTGATATGATACATTTTTCTTTTATAAAGCTTAGTGCCGATTCATTGGACAATGGAATTAGTCTCTGAGACTGATCAAAGACTAAAAGCTATCGAAAATGTTCAATTCCATACAAGGCACAATATTTTATGAGCTTGACAGAGCATGAAGTATAGATTTTCGATATCCACCCATAATATTTCATTAGACGACACTCGCTCAGCTCAAGAGCGCCACCTGGTGACCAAACCTGCTTGTCTCACTTTCAACTCCAAGGGAAAATGACAAGAAGCGCGCAGAAGGACGAAGCAACTTAATTATAACAGCATCATTAATCATATACATATACCGTTCCCTGCCATACGCCTCAGCTCACGCAGCCTTTTACAGGTTTTCCAAATAACACATTTTCGACACATAACCCTTTAATAAAATTAATCAGACAGACATGCCAAGCAGACACAAAATAACATGAAATTAATTCGCATGAAGGTTCACACTTACCTCTCCAATCCAATGATCAATATCGCGGCAATTACTTTCACTCTGAATATGTCCAAAAAGACAATTACCACGTGAATTGGAATAGTTTAATGATTCTATCTCTAAAGTTGATGTCTATAGAGTGGTCTAGGGAAAAGAGCTATTTGGCTTAGAAATCTCCAATGATACTCGTTACTGGCGTGTTTTATATACCGCAAGATTAATATATCTCTACGTTTACATTTACGTCGTTCTCTTTTCTCAAATCGGATACGTGATGATGACTCGAGGATCAGTACTTGAGAATGTATAGTGATTTACTTTATTAATAAAACGCTAATAGATCGCGCAGTCCTGATCGTAACCAGTTGTAGCATTACCGCACCGAATCGCCTCAGAATTTTATAAAGTAGGGGTACTATCTTAACCTATGGATGTCATGAAATATATGCTGTTGCAATTAAACAAATCTGAAAAAGTTATTACTAGAATCAAAGTACTGGGGTATGTTAACTTGTGTGGAAGTCCATTAGCTAAATCACCAGTCATATTTAATCACAGATATGACTTTAAGCTTTACCAACCATCAGAATTCACTTTTAGAAACAGAAATATTCTACAATAGAGTCAACATAAATATGATACATCGATATCGTCACGTAATTCACGGTTCACGTTACAGGCATGAATATTTATCGAAAAAAACGTACCGGTGATTTCGTGAGACAAAATATCGCAGGTGGCCATATAAAAGTTAGCGCTGAAGTGACGTATGCATACATATTGATACATTTTTGACCAATGAAACTTTTACGAGGCCATAAAAATTAAAGATTCGGCTTCTCCGGCTTTCCTGGAAAGGTGACATGAAACTGCTTCTTGCTACATAAACAATTTTGAGCGAAACTTGGACGAGATCGTAAAAAGGTATGAGGGCAGAGCAAACATGCAGCGAAGGAGGGGAGATTTCGAACAAGTAACTCAACTTTCCTCCGTTCAAGGGTTTCGCATGTATAAGCATTTTTAAATTAAAGGAGAGACAACGTGCTAAAAGTTAACGTTTCCCTCGGCAACTCGGAAGTACGCAGTATGAAGAAAGAGAGAGGCAAATCATTCTGTTCAAAGTTAAATTTTCTTGATAAGATAGCTACAGCAAACGGCGGCAGATGGATGAGTTTTAAACTTTTATAACCTTCGTGATCCAATCTTTTCACGGCTCGTACCTCCAACTGCCTTCACTTAGCGTTGTTTTTATGTGTTATGGCGCGACTCTTTCACTTCAAATGTTAAAATGAGAGAGAGAGAGACGACAAAAATGTATTTCGCTTTAAAACATACTCGCCATATAAACGAAAACTTTCAATTTTTCACATTTACAGACAGGAATACAAGCGAAAACCAGGATTCAAATAAAATTGAAATTTTAACGACTTAAACCCCAATGTATCCCTCGAGAGACAAGGTTACATTTTTATCATGATTGACTAATAGCCTATAAGACGAGGGATTTATCCAAGTAAAAATGGCCCTAAATATTTTTTATTCATGCCTCTCTGTTTGTGATGTTAGGTATTTGAATTGATAACAATAGCCAATGCTATCGAACGATTAAAATTGAATACCTTGTTGAAAATAAGTTTAAATTGTTTCAAAATAAAAATCTCCGAAAAAAAATTTTAAATCTATACAAAAACATTTATGAAGACATACCTTAACGACCTAAAAATGATGTGACAACATTCTTACACATTTATGTATTGAATCAATCATATATTCATTTGCTTATTCGTACTCATGCACATACTAATATCAGCATTCAATGCTCTCAACAACATCAATGTAAATTCATAGGACGTCCGAATGTGAGTCATTGCTCTTAAAATTTAATAAGTAAATTGAATTTCTATCACAGATGTATTCTAAAAGCTCATGAAGATGAAAGCTCATTTATTGAGTATCCTTCAATGTGGTCGGCTATCCATAAGTAACGGTATTAATTTTAACTTTGACTGATTCTTCTCTGAATAGATAAGCGAACAACTTGTCTAAAATAGGGTAGTATGTATAATTTTTAGCACAGCCCAAATTTAGTATTCTTTAGAACCTCGAGGGCACAATTATGAAGGAACAGTCACGTTATGAGGACATATTTGAATCCTAAAATTTAAAAAAAAATAACAATGTCACGACATAGTTCGACTCGTCATCGAGTTAAAAAATAGTTTCGTCTTAAAAATATAATTTTGGCACGATCCTTAAAAAGAAACACAGTGGCGATTCTAATATAGGATTCTTAAGTTTAAAAGTACAGACCTCAAATCTGACAACGCATAAATCTCTGATAAAGGAGAGCTTTAATGCCAAATCTAAAATAGAAATAAAAACTTTTCATGTAATCAATAAAGTACAGATTATAGAGTAAGTACCAAACGCACTTTGTTTACATTTCAAGTGAATAAACGTTAATATCCGCGCAGCGTGATCCCTTAATATTGCAAGTGTTTTTTGATCAATTAAAATTCTCAGAGTTTAACTTATAACCACCGAAGTAAGTACCACCCATTCGCTCAAATTTTTACCAGAATCATCAGTTTTCCCCTCCAAGCATAGAAGGAAAAAGGTTTTCGGTCCAATTTTTTTATTGCGTGACGATTAAAAACTGGCGCACTCGAACCCTCTACCGATCAATTAGCATCATCTCTAGCAAAGTTGCATTTCCTCCTCGAAGCGGATCCGCTCAGCACCGAAAAATTACCAAGAGCTGATTCTCATTTTTTTTAGAAAATATAATTCTTTTAGAGAATATTGAGAGGGACGACTCGAAAAAAGGAATACATTTCGAGAGAGAGAGATAGAAAAATAAAGAGTGCAGTAAAGAGAGAAAGAGAGAGGGAAAGAGAGGTATAAAGAGAGAGAAGGAAAATCTAAACGACTGCAAGCAGGACAACCGACTCTATTTTTGTGATTCCCGAGGCTCCCCCCTCACAACATATGAGATTTGCATGATGGGCGCATTCGCTCTGAAAATTTTATCGGCGGAGGTTGTAGTCACCGGAGAGGAGAGGAAGGAAAAGCGTTGTGGAGAGGGTTAAAGAGAAGATTTAGCGGGGAACGGGCTCGGAGATAGAGAGGAGGGAGAAAGCGAGCGAGTCGCGTTGAAAATGGTTTACAGGATAGACTGCAAGCGCACGCAACGAAGACGAACAAAGCACTCCATTTGGCATGAAATCGAACCATACTGGGGTGGGTGGTTGGGCGGGGAGGGAGGTCTTCTCGTCTGGAATTAAACCTGCAGCATAGCAGGAGGAGCGAAGAGCAGGATCATGGTGTGGGACAGGAGGGTGATTCTCAGTCTGCGTTGAGCGGAATGGATCAATACACACACGCACGTTTCTGGTAGGAAGGACCGAAATCATGGTGCGGGGTGTGGTGTGATAAGAGCTAGAGAGAGGCTGCGTTGGGGTGGGGGGTGAAGAAGGTGGGAGAAGATGGTTTTGAGGGAAGAGCCTGAGAAGATACCCCCCCTCCCTCGAACCCACTCCTGTAATGACCCCCATGCCTAAAATCCCCCCAAAACAGTCGAGACCCTGCCTCTCTTCAGATCACATCTCTCACCCTCTTACTCTCCCCTCTCTTATACTCATCACCATCTTCCCTCTCTTAAGGAGGTGGGTTCGCAACTACGCGATCCGAATGAGATAATTGTCACGCACGTTGTTCGAAAAATAAATTTGAAGCAATAGTGGGCTATATACATCGAAATTTAAAATTTAAATTAGGTTGCAAATAATGTGTGTAATTTTACCCTTATATTTTTAAGTTAACGCTACATTTTTTACTAATTTTTGTACCACCGAAAACAGCTCCATTGGCCTTTTACACAGGCGATTTTCATTTAACAATCAAACGTACACGAACATTTATGCCCTGAATAGTGGCAACCTACCCAGCCGGGACTCGAACACGCGACCTTTTGTGTGCGAGGCAAAGACTAACCCGCCGCCACCGAGGCCGAAAAATAGCAATCCAGCTATCTGAGCCATCCGTAGCTCAACTATAGCCTTTTTAATGTGTTATGAATCCACTTACAGTATTCATTTGGTGGTAACTCATAGAAAAGGTGCGGTAGCACCCATACATTTCATTTTTTATCATGATGCTTACGGCTTAACTTACATTATATTAGTTTCATGTTCAAAAAATAGCACATTTTAGTAGTAATAAAAATGATTTGTAAGGTTAGATAATAATTTACATTACATCCTGCATAGAAATACGGATATTCAGGTGCAACTTCTAGAACGTACAGCGCGGATTAATATTTTTGAGGCCGATATTTTGTGGATGTCAGTCGATGAGTAATACTGGACCGTTTACTAAGACTCAAATTCACATATCGTCACAATAACTCCGTGAATGGAAGGGAAAGACGAGGAAAAAACAAATCGTCCTTCATTCAAAAATTCTCTCATTAGTTTAAAATTAACAAACGCATATGATGATGGCAACTTTTCATTAGCTATTGAGGTCATTTCGTCCATCTATTACCTCGTTCACGAAAAACCTTTCAGTGAGGAAAGGAATCGTTCTCAAGACGAACCACGCGGTGCGCAGAGGCCAAGAAGTAAGAGGAAAGTGGAGAACCACTTGCCTTGGGTTCGTGACATCATCTACTAATCTGCGAAAGGGTTTTGGCCGTCGATTTTTCCAAGCGATTAGCTCGAGGTGTACGCGACGCGATGGGACCGAGAAACGGAAAAAAATCAGCTCTTTACTCATCAAAATCTATCACTATCGACAATTTTTTAAAATTGGTGAACGAGCCTAGAGCCCGAATGACACTTGCCAATTTTCTCAATAAGTAGAAGGAAGTAGAGTTTCTGCTAAGAAAGGTGTTATAAACGTTTTCAAATAAATGTATATTGTAGGTAATTCTTATGCGTTATGAGAGAAAGTGTGTTATGATAGTATGTGTTAAGAAAAGTTCATCCAAAAAGAATCCATGTGTAAATTACTGTAAATTCACAATCGAATGCAATTGTCAAGAAAACAAATCACTCAATTAAACGAAATAAATGTATTTTTTATGTATGTTATCACCAGTCATGTTCTCAATAGTGTATGATGGTAGCCCCAAAACCTTTCCACAAAGGGGTACCTATATATTCCACATTTATTACAGGGTTTATTTTTCTCAATGTAATGTATTGAATATGAATGGAATAAAATTCTACTATTCTATTATTACTTCTAGGCCAATCCATTGGATATTGGATTGTGGTCCGACTGACACACACCAATTTCTAGTCCAATATCCTTTTCACATTATTGGACACAATTTTTCGCCCAATTTGGAATTTTGAACAGGTTCCATTTTCTCGCGGCCAATTTCCAATCAGACGCCAGTTTTGTTCACTCCTAGCGGCCAAAATAAGAAGCCCTTCACAAAACATCCGGCTTGGCTGGTTGGTAAAACCATGGTTAAAAAATTGGTTTTGTTCCAAGAATTCGCTTGTAATTTCTAAAATGTGGACGAAAGAAGTTGTTTCAATACTGATTGAAACGTACAAATCACACGGATTCTTATACAACGTACAATCATCGAAATATAGTGGCGTTCTCTAGCGGGACATTAGAGCACTATCATGACCAATGAAGGTGTAAACATAAATACGTGTCATACGAGGCCCAATATTTAAAAAAAAATATAGCGCCCCGATTTATTGGAAAAGAAATTGGAAAGTGTCATACGGGCTTGATCACACGGAGAGGAGCTTAAGAGGAGTATATTTTGACATTTTCGTGTAATTGACACATACTTTGTACCTCGCACCAACCGTCTGCGCCCAACACCATCTTCCCTCTGTTAATAAGAACTCTACCCGCTTACTCTGGGACGCACTCCTATCGCACGTGTAACCTTCCCAACCTTCCGTTCGCCTTCCTCTCTCACCACCCTGCTCGTCAGGGAAAATGCCAAACTCATTCCGCCCACGCAGCAAAATTGATACCAATAACCGTGTGCGCACGCGGAGGGTGTGGATTACGGGTTATAAAGACCCTCTTCCCTTCTTACGATAGGATGATGCTAATCACTCCCTGAACAACCACGGGTCCACGTATTTATCAAGTCCCCCACGAAGTCGATAAGGACATACCCACAGGAAAAGGCATTACGGCATTTCGATCCTTTCGATCAAGTTCTACTACTTCCTAGAGAGGAAGGGGAGTATGTTACAGATTCTCGAAAATACTGGACCGAGGCTCGCATGATTTGATATTCGAAGATAACTCGTGGGGTACGACAGATTATTGAAGAAAAATTTTTCAAAGTTTAAACTTATTAAAAGGATAACTAATAATGTTCTCTTTCAGTGGTAGCGAAGTGGAATGATCAATTACGGTACACAGTGGAATTTTTATTATAATTTCAATTATAGGCAAATTTACAATGTTACTGCACCAAAACTACTATCAAGACAATTTCTCATCACATTAAAAACGTTCCTCTCGCGCTGGTTAGTACTTTTCCGTGGTGAAATTTCCCACTGGTTTCATAACTCACTCAGTGATTTAATTCGAAGGTTGATTTGGATTAGTGAGGGTAGAGCTCGCCCCATACATAGCCACAGATATGTGAATTGCACACATTCAGGGCAGGAGGGCGGCAGATGATTTCTCTTGGCCACTTTGCGCTTCGAGGATTTTTTGAGTTGTCAACTTCTTCAGGCCTCACCAGGGATTGGATTACGAGACTCTCCTATCTGAAGCCTAATACTAAACCCAATGGGCATCCACGCTAACGTTACAATTGAATCGAAATTAGAAGCTTGAACGTAGTGGCAGGCTCATATTATATCATCATAACATTTCGTGACATCCACGATTTATTTTTTAAAATACGACAGGTTTCGGCTGTCAAGGCATTATCAAGTATAAAAAACAACAATTAAAAATACGGCGGAGAAAGGTTTCGTATATATATTATGGGTGTTTATTACAGGGGGAGAGTTCGGAGTTGGGATTGGTTAAGCAGGGAGGGGAAAGGAGTGCGGGGAACAAAGTTTGTCATTCGAGTTGTGGGGGTGGGGATTTTGGGTGGGTGCTGAGTAATAAGGGGGATGGGTTAGGAAAGGTTACGTAGGTTGAAAAGGTTTCCATTTAGTGTAATCAGTAATCAGTTTAGTGTAATAATTTCCTGTGCATCCGTTACAATTGCTATAAAAATAAGAGAGATAGAGAGAGAGGCAAGATCTGGCCAGTATTGAGACGGGCTTAATTGAAAGACCACAAGTGACCATTTATTTATTTATTTATCTCCATTACCCCCGAAAACAGCACAATGAGGCCTTTACATCGGGAGTTTAAACAATCAACAACGGATGATCACACACACCCATGTCATGGAAGAGGCAACCTATCCAGGCGGGACTCGAACCCGCGACTTTAACACCATAATTAAATTAATAAAGAAAGTCTAAGACTAATGATATACCGTTTTTTAAGGCCTTGAAATTTAACACAAGACTTTTTTATGCATGATTTCTATAACCTTTGGTAATAGTTGCCCTCGAAATTAATAACGCAAGCTCCACGATTCAAGAAAAACAAGGAGAAACTGCGTAGCTTATAAAATTTCGTCCGCTTTTATTGACTTTTGAAAGACCGTTAATCACCATTTGACTAGGGCATGTTTGGTCGCTTGATCTACGATCATGACAATTCCGCGAAACATGCTCTCGACGTACATGCATAAATCAAAAGTACGTCCCCTGCGGGACTCGCAACTCTGACAGTGAAATGTACGCCACAGCAGCTGCCAGCAACTCGTAAAAATCCCGTTTCCAAATTAGGGTGATAAATGGCATAACGGTTTTATAATGCGCATGGACAATACAAAATGCATTAAGTAATAAACTTATTAATGTCGCCAGTAAATACTCATCAGCATGTCAAAATTAGACTCCTACTTAGTTTTTAAAAAGCCATAATTTAAAACAACATCATTTAATAAATATCACATGAAATACGAAGCTTTAATATATTGGAAATCTTTAGCATGATCTTTAGGTATACGGTTATTTAAAACATTAATTTAAAAAAAGCAAAAATAACAATACCAACCAGGGTATAACTATTTACCGGAGGAAGAGAAAACTGTAACGAAAAGGACGAAAAATATCAATAGCAGTATAGCTGGAGATAAATAAGAACTGATAACTAAAGGAATTGGAATCCCCTGCTCCACACATCATCAAATTCGAATCAACATGGTCAATAAAAATTGTTTTTTTAACAAGTCGTTAGGAGGAAGTATTTACCGTATTGAAATACAGGAGGGGATTGGGTTAGTTAGGCGGCTTGTGAGTTAGGTTCCCACAATTCCCAAAATGATGGCGGAGAATTTTAAGACATTGCCAGATCCATTAATACTCTCAGATCCGCGCTTGTGTGCTTTGTCGAGGGCGCTTGAAGTACAGCACTCCTTCCGTCGGATGGGGTATTAATCCTCCGTCCCCTAGGTCTTTTAGGCTCGTTTCACATGGACGCGGACGGTCCGCGCTACGCGCGCGGGGCGCGGTGGGAGGTCGTCGCTGTTCACATACGAAATCCGTCCGCGTCCGGCGCAATATAAGCTGGTGCAGCTTGCCAAGGTAGAAGAACGTCATACTGTCAAGTGAATTTCAATCAATTGCTGTATACTAGGTTAGAAAAAATGGAAGAAAAGTGCCCGTAAATGGAGGTTTAGGGTGCACTCTATTGTGGCACAAAGAAAATTAAAAGCAGCTTTCGTGATCACATTTACCGAGGTTCGTGCTGATGAATATAAGTTTTTCATTTATATTCGTATGCCCACTCCCTTTCACTACACATGGTGAAAAGACGCACTCGCACTGTTATCTCCAAGCTCGCTCTATTTTCAATGACAAATCTGCTTGGTTCGCATCAGCCGTCCGCCTTCATATGTAAGCACAAACCTGTCTCTGTGTCCCGTGCGCGCGCGGAACATCCGCGGGGCGGAGGGGCCACGCGGATGGCTCCTCCGCGTGCGAACGGTCCGCACCCATGTGTAAGCTTCCATTAACGTCCATGGAACCTCATCCGCGCGCGTAGCGCGAAGCGTGAACCATCCGCGTCCATGTGAAACGGGCCTTAAGAGCAGACTCATGCCTACGTCGGGTTCGTCTCCACCCTTCCTTCCCTGCTATATATACATTATACATATCTACCCTCTCCCAGTGGCATGAATGACCTCAGCTATCTGTCGTCTTTTCCAAATACCATACCATACTACAAAAAGAGGGCCGAGGAAATATATTTGAAAACTTTATTTAATTTCACCTTAATCATTTTGATTTCCTTCAGGAAGTTATTCAAGGTTTAACACTAGAAATACCGGACTTGACACCCCCCCTAGAACTACCGAATGGAGTCATTTTGACTCCTACCTTATAATTGTTTATTTTTGCAGTTTATGTCTGTTTTTATTGATACATTGTATTAGTTTATAATTTTTGTTGATTTTTACAATATTTCAGACGTCGTTTTAACAAAAAAATATAATAAAAAAAATGCGAAATTCGACAGTGTTGCTTTGAAATTCTTTTTTCTTACAAATTATGTTGTTTTAACAGAATGTTAATAGAGGAACTGGATAAAACAGCAAACGTAGACTTTTCAACACATTTTATGATATTGTTTGAATGATCAAAAATATTACTTAGGCTACATGGAAGTTGGGAAGATAATTAAATAAAGCAAAAAAATGCTGTTGATACGCCACGCATTTGTCTAAGGTGCTTTAGAGTTCAAGCATTGTCGTTCATTTTCATTGCCCACACAAAGACTTTTGGCTGGTCATACAATTCCCAACTGATCGATTATTCTACACTTCGGTTTTGCCTGGAAATACTTATTTTGCAGAAACCCGTCAGAAGAATCTGCGGCATTGGACACGCAACGCTTTTATCTACATCTAACATTAGGAGCCAACTCTGTAACGAGCTTTTTCTAAAACGGCTTGGGCGGAATGATTTAGGTAGTCTCATTGCAAACTATCTATGAATATCTGCTAAGTCGGGAGTATTTTCCAACAAGTGGGTAGGCTGTCACTGAGTAGACGTTCTTGTGGTATATTTGTGATTTCATCTCCTTTGGTTCTTCTGTTCTCTTTTATTTACATTTCCCACAATGCTAGTACTCTGGGTTTTTTTGCTGTTCAGCGAGTTTGACTGAGATAAAGTAATTATATACAGTAACATTTCGCCCTTTTTCAGAAAGGGTTGCAATAGCTTCAGTACTGCTAAACGGCAATCTGCATGAAGTGAATTACCTTTTCCAACATAAGGGAAGGCGTTTGCAAGATATTTGCTATCCTTGTCAACAGGTAGCCAATATTCACGGGCGTATTTGTCCAGATTATAAGGAATGTACAGAGTGAAATATACCTAATTATACTGGGAAAAAGTTGTTCATCAACTATAATGTACGGACCAGGTTTGTAACAAGCAATGTAATTCTCTATGAAACTATCGCACACTATTGAAAAGAGGGCAAACTTGACAGTTTTGAGCCGCTGGAATCGATTAGATTTCTCATCAAATCTTAGACATTGCAAAATGTTAACAAACCTAGTCGTTCGTTGTAGAAAATGGTATTCCCCAGTCGTTTGACCAAATACTCTCAATAGAGTTATCATTTGTACCTGATATTCCACAGGCATAAAATATGGCTATACATGCAACTAGCTCCACATCGTAAAGAGTAAAATCTTCGTAATTTTGCCTGCGTGGTTCCACAATTGTACATCGCTTAATGTGAGTCAGTATAAACGAATCGATAAATAATCGTATTTAATACCTTTTTTTGTAACTACCTATGAAAGGGGAAGTAAATGTAAATTACTGCTTATATTTTGCACGCGTTTCGTCTGAATCTTCAGACTCGCTAGAAACGTTTTGAGGAATAAAATCCTCGACTTCGTCACAGCCGAAATGATCTTTTGTTTCGCGTTCCGATTCACCTTCGGGTATAGAATGCAACATAGATAGGACTTCTTCACGCCTTCGACTACTTCTTCTAGCCATACTGCCAGTCAGGAAGAATGAAATCCTTGCTTCATAGGAGTTTTGCAGTCCACTCGAGAGTTCACTGGATTCACTAATGCAAAGGACAGCGCACGGTTTTCCTGTGCGGCACCCGGCAGCCAGCGCTGTCAGAACGTGCTAGGACAGTAACTTTATTTCATTCTACTGGTTAATTTTCCTGGTTCATCACTGTATCTATTTTTCTGGGGAATCAGTATATCAAAGGTACTTTTTCATATTTGAAAATCAACTTCCACGCAGTCAAGGCTGAAATAATAGTGCTGCAGCGCAATACACAGTATTAGCGGGCGGCGGCAAAGGTGGGCGGCGAGAAGGAAAGGGTAAGGGAGAAGGGGCACAAACGACAGATTCTGAACACATGAATTTGAAAATGCTACGAATTGCATATTCACCACTTTATCGCAAGGTAAAATAATATCAGGAAATTCACATAGTTTGTAGATCCAAACACAGACCCGTAAAATAAGAAATGCTTTCAAAGTCTCGCAAATATGGGCCAAAAGGAAAATAATTGTATATTCAAGCCATTGATTGATTTCAATTAATTATTATTAACATAAGAAGAGATAAACACTTGAATAAATATTACTATTTGGTGAAAAGACAAGCAAAATACATTAGGGAGTCAAAATGACTCCCTTTGGTAGTCAAAGGTAAATTTTGAAAAACGTGGTCTATTTTATTTTCTAGAATTATTTTAATCGCAAAGCCTTATTTTGTGTCAAAAATGAATAAAAGTCACGGAATTTCAGGCCGGATTTCGGAAAATTTTAGACAGGGCAGAGAAATAAAAATGGCGAGGAGTCAAAATGACTCCATCGGTAGTTCTAGTGTTAAAACTTAAAGCTTTCGCAACTCAATCCAGCATAGAGAAGGTAACTAGTTTTAACATTATCTCAGCCATGGTCAAGGAATTTTGGCTAAGGCTTATGCGTTTTTTCCGCTTGGTGCCATTAGACATCAGATTCTATCAACGGTTTAAAAATGCCGTTTTTCCATCACTATAAAACACACTTTAAAAAATATTCAAGACCTTCTTACTGTGAGAAATTTTTCTCAATAGAAAAGTGGCGATAAGTAAAGCAAAGTGCCAACCCAACAACACCCATGCATTCCAGAATAACGTCCAAGACTGATTAAATTCTATTGAAGCCTAGGCCTTGTAGTTGCAATGCACGACCAGAGGGTCGAAGTCATCTTATTTCGACGCGAGCCATCAAGTGAACTATTCCTGCGACGCAACACGATCCGCACGAAGTGAAGTACAAAAGTTTGGACTCAGCTGTGCCGCCCTATATAATATCAACTCGACCGAAGATATTGCATTCCCGCTTAAGCAACTCCCGAGTTTAAGGTTCTATACTATGGACGGTGGCATTTCGAGCCAAGAAGAAGCTGAAAAGGCCTGAAAAGATAGTCATTACGATCTGACAGAACTTGCTCGACGTTAAGAGTCAACTAAATAGTGGCAAGGCTATATTAATATAAAAATGAAATATTCTTATCAGTATAAAATCCGAAGACTCAAGCGTGATGGAGGGGAATTTTTTCATATTGAAATAAATACTGGCTATTTCTACGATTATTAAAGTTATTACGATCTAGATTTAAATGCTATTATATCATCTTCCTTACGAAGATCTTAAAGATGATGTAGTAACATTGAAATCCAGGTCGTATAAATTTTATTATCATCATCATCATTAGTCAACAATCCTAAGATTTGTTTGATGCAGCTCTCCATTTCTCTCTCCTATCCGCTTACCTTTTTATAGCGACGTATTTCTTCTCTTTTACATCCTTTATAACCTGTATTATGTAACTCATTCGGGGCCATCCCTTGGCCTTCTTCCCTTCCATCTGTCCCTCTACGATAGTCTTCATCGTACCTCAAAATGTGGCCAACTAAGTGCCCCGTCTTCTGTCGAAGGTTTTTAGGAGGCTTCTCTTTTCTCCCACTCTGCTTGGCAATTCCTCGTTACTTGCACGGTCAATCCATTTTAATCGTGGAAAATTCTAAGTATTTATTTAAATATTTTTATCAGTACACAAATTTCCAATTTGCTAGCGCTAGAAACCTTCATTCTTCCCAATCACTTTCTCCTTCTTGAGAAAATATAGTTTGAAAACGAATTTAGCTTGGGTGAAACTTATTCTGCATGATAAATACGAGGAAAGAACAAGGAAATATCCTCCAGATGGCATCCTGAGTATTTTAAACCAAGATAAGTGTTAATGTCAACGATAAAACTTTCAAAAGCCTCCAATTTGTCCAAAGGTGTTTACAATCGAAGAAAATGTTAATAAGGTCATAGAAAACATCCCATTCTTCCATTATTTTGATAAGAAGTTATAATAATGATATTCAACAATGTTTGGAGAAAACTCAAAAGAAGAATTTACTTTCGCTTCCAATTTCGTCTGATAAATCGCCTTTCATAACATTATGTTCTTTCGATTTTGTTTCATGCAAATATTTATTTCCTACCGTTTTCTGCTGTAGCCTGTGACAAATGAAACGTTCTCCAAGAATAAATCGTCTCGAATTTACTTAATAAATTCAACCTAAATTTAACTCTTCGATTACGTGGAGTGCTATTTGTGAGCTTCTCTGAAGGTGCCCTGACATTTCTAACTTAAATTGACTCCAAGACGCCTGTTTGTCTCCTCGGCATAAGTTAACGAGAGGGTCTTCAGGGTTTCATGAAAGTCAAATTTCACTGAGTTTACTTCCACCATAAAAAGCTAGTTTCTCGGCAAAGGTCGGAGCTAATTTTGTTTTCTGCAAGATTATTTGAACTTTTTCCACTGGTTGCCGAAAGAGACCTGATATTTTGATGAATTCAACTTTTCACTTGAGGAAAACAAAATCAAAAATTATAATAGCACCCGAATATATTTGTCAATCAGAATGAATTTAAAAATTTAACAAGCTAACTGAAGAAGGTTATTTCCAGCACTCTTTTTATGACTAATTTTGGATGATTTACGTTTCTCATCAGCATCATAAGTCAACAATCCTAAGAATGGTTTGACGCAGCTCTCCATTCCGCACTCCTATCCGCCAACAATATCTTAGTAACGTATTTCTTCTCTTTTACATTTTCGCAAGCTCATATTTTTGTGACTGCCTTAACATTATCATACCGCAATCAACCAGAGGTTTCATTTTTTTAAGAAGGGTAACACGGGAAAGACTAACTGAGCAAACGTTCGATATAATACTTAAAGTAAGTTCACCAACGTTAGACTTACTGACCAAACGTTCACAATAAAATAAATTTTACTTAAGTTTACCGAAAGCATTATTTTAGCATTAAAATACATCAATTCTGGTTCATTTTCCCCTTCACAACACCCCATAAACCAGGATTCAGCAGCGTATTAGCGCCAATGGGCCGCGTGTTCCAATTGGAATGGCTAATTGACACGTGAATAGAGAGCATTTCCGTGAGGAATCTTTTTTTAAACTACCAAGCAATAATTGCGATCAATACGTCCTCCAAGAACTCTGACGTTGCATAACTTGCTGATATGATTTTCCCTCCTACCAACGCAGCTTGCTCGTTCCTTTTCGCAGCCTTCAAATTTATGAACTAAGAAATGCGGAGTTCCTATCGAAATATTTTTCATTCAATAGTTATTTCAAAAATGGGAATCATAAGATAGTCCGCATTTTTCCAAAAAATGTTTAAATAGCTTGCTGAAATATAATCTTTCCTACGTTCAGTATCGATTATTTCCAATCATGACTGACAAATAATGGAATTGTTCTGGAATTCACATCAGGTAACGCTTCCTCGGGAATGCATTATTACGCAAAATATCATTATCAAAGACATTTTTGAGGTTTGCAGGCTATGTAACATTATAAACGTTTTTGTGCAAAATAATTCCAAAATTCCATACTAAAGTGAATTTAATCTGAGGCGGCTCAACTTCTTCTGAAGTATTTCAAAAAATCCCCCACATAATTTTTTGTTCCTCTAAACGCAATTTCCCTCACTGCCACTGAGATATTGAAAACAATTATGTCAGTTTAAGGGCATGAAAACATTTACGTCGACTGTTCGACAATATACAGGCAAAACATGGAAATCGAGCCAACAACTATTCGCAAATAAAAATAAATAGTATCCATCATTCACTCGACCAATAGGGTGGTTTCCTATTATTTTTTTATTGCCTAAATCGAAAGATTATTACTCCTGGAGTACGTATTTCACGCTTTTAGATTTTTAAATGACGATATCTATTTTTCGCGATTAAATGAAAAAAGAAAAATTTCAAGCGCGCGAAAACGCGACGCGTAAGTAAGAATGATGGGAAAAAGTCCGTGCGACGCATTTCTGGTTCCCCCTCCCGCCTTGTGAGGTGACCTTGATCGAGGCTCTGAGCGCTGATAGGACGCAGGGTGCTAGCGGGTTGCTGAGTACCTTGCTGGCTGGTAGCGCTTGGCTTAAAAAAGGTTTATTAATACCTTATCAAACGAAGAAAACTTTCCGACCTTAGCCAGTTTTAATAGGTGATTATTAAGACATGTTTCCCTGAGCTCTGTGCCTCATGCATGCATTGGTAACCTCAGACGATGTATAACTCCTATCCTCTCGTGTAGAAACTAAGTCCCTGTGACGTCACGTGGAGTGGAATCGCATGGGCGTCAATCTGGCTTTTTTCAAATGAGGATAAAATTTGACCCTTGCCATTCGTCTAAACCGGTATTTCAAAAACCAAATAATTTGTGTATTATGAATACACTAATGGTGGGTAACGAATCGCAATCAATGCCTTTCGTTTTCTTTGATGAAGGAAACTACCCTATTAGTAAGCAAATATCCAACGGTTTCTCTTGGTAACGATTACTCCCGACAATAATATGAGCTTTCATCTAATGACTCTCTTAGAATTTTAAGTACGGCATCTTTCCCCTGATATTTTTAATGGTATGTCTTAAAATGACCCATTCAATTTATTTAAACGTGGTATATTTCTGAATCATATCTTGGTTTCCATATAGGTCGATATATATATATCCAATAACTGAGGCAAAAATCAATACAATAAAACGGCGATAGGAAATTCCATTTCCATTTAAATGTATTTTTGAAATTTTCCAAGAAAATGACGGCTCGGCTCGTAAATATAAACAGACACGTAGGATGAAGATCAATTTCAACTCTAGGGAAATAAAATTGATGCACTTCATCGATACAGTAAATAAATTACAGTCAACTACCTACAATTCGGATGATTCGATTCCTTCACTGTTCCTATCTCGCACGCGTACCCAGAATGTGAAATTCATGATGGCTGACTGGAACAGACCTTGGGGTGAAATTTTGCGAATTCGGATATCATTCCAACTCCTTTGACGTCATGCTGGAAAAGCCGGATCACAGGAGCGCAAATTCAAATTACTTTCCTTCGCTGGGGACACCTTCCAATCCGGATGATGCCGGCCGAGCCCATAGCGAGAATTCAGCGTCTGACTCCCGATTCCAATTAAAGATTAAAGCAAAGAAGAGGGCCGAATTGATTATCGGATTATCGGAGGTGCGGAAATTGAAGGATAGCATACTCTCCCCGTTTCTCCACCCTGTCCTCACATCTCAGCATAACCCGATCCATACTTCATATACGGCACACGTTTAAACAGCGCTCCACAATAACAATATATCTCTTGCCGGAGGGAGGATAAACGAAAGAAAACTGCGAAAAACGTCATCAATAACATGATTCTGGATGGAAAATAAACTGAAATTCAAAAGAACTGAACCATACAAATTTTTTCGACTGATTTTTCCGACGTGATGGAAATTTTAAAAAAATCAAGAAAAATGCGCAATCTCGCGAACAGTAATTACACCATTAGTAAAAAAAATTCAATATGCAAATATGAAATTTTTTCAGCTGCCCTCGGGCATCATTGCGTTCAAGGGAAAATTCCACTAAATTTTAATCCTCTAAGTATAAAATTAAAATGGGTGACCACGCATGTAATGACAGACCAGCTTGAAAATCTACCACCTCTAAAAAAAGGCAATAAAACGACAAATGTGTCCAGAAACTGCACAAAAAAATCATTCGACCCCAAAAAATATTTCACTGTCTCCGGCCGAGAGACGTTTAACATCTCTCGGTGAAAAATACAACTGCCGTATATTGCGTTTCACTCCCTCAGGACCTCAATTTAGAGACAAAAATAGCCACGGAAGAACTGGCCGTCGTGGAGAGGGCACGGCACACAAAGCACGACTTCAATATCCTCCGAGATGGAAAAAAAAATATTTGAAAGAATGCATTCCTTCGGACGTCTCGCTGTTCTGCATACGCCGTGCAACTCGTAATCTCGCCATTACTCCTGAAGGCCAGACCGTTCCAGTTTCCGAGAGAAAAATAAATAGTAACTACTACTACACCCAGGCAACGACATTTTGGAAGTTTTATAACTCAAGTCTTGGGATTTGGTATCCCCCCCCCCCCCCTCCTTCCCATGCAACCGAGTTTACTGTCCGAGCAGGCGGAGAAGCATGCCAAAGTTGTCTGGCCCGAAAAGGATGTTGATACCTACGTATAGGAGTACACGCGATGGAGAAAATTCCGAGATTTCGCTTCAAGGAGAAGGACGGATGGGAATGTTATTCCATTTTGTTCTTATTTCTCGCGAGATCGGTACGAATGGTATCCGTATTCCGCACGATCGAATACCGTCAAAAAGAATCGGAAAAAGGTCCGCTAATCCGTGCGATTGTGTTCCGCAAATGACCAGTTGCTGGTTACTCTTTTTGATAGAAGAATTATCGGGAAGTACTCTGACTAAGTAAGAGAAACTGGCTGCATTTCCTTCTTGAGATCACATTTCTCCAGCATGCGGGATCCTAATGAGATAGGCTTAATCAACAAGCTGGAGCACGTGCAGTTGGTTTTTGGTTTGGTCATTTATACCTATTGTATGCCTATAATAGTCATCAAAGAAGTTTTCTTTTACAACAAGCCAAAATATTTTTCTGCCTATAGGTACCAGACATATATACCGATTAATACCCGCTTAAATCCGAGACACGAGGAGTTTGGACGCTCACGAGCAGGAAAGTTAGGTTAGCGGTAAGGTGTGGAGAAGGGACAATTACGGTTAAAGCAGCTTTGGGCATTGTGCGGAAAACGAACTTTCTTATCTACCGGGGTAGATAAAATGTACTGAACAGTGGCTCCGACTCCATGGGGCCTGAGGGAGCCCGAGCCCCCTCAAAAATTCGTTATGGGTGTGAGAAAAAATGTGTCAGGTTTGTCGATTTCCCCGGAGTGTCAAGATATCGAGATTCGATTTATCAGGGTTCTAATGTTGATCATATGACTCTTCTAAAATGCTTTAAAAAAAACTTAAAACTCACTAATAATAAAATTCCCCGGGGAATGATCCCCGGTTCGGGCCCCCCTAATATTTTTTGTAAGCCGGCATCCCTGGTACTGGAAAAGGATGAGTCTAAATAGACAGGTTCAACCATCTCAGCAATCACCGCATCGATGCCCACAATATTATAGAATATTACAAAATCATATAATTCTCCAGCCGGGCACACGATGTGCTCTCACCCACCGCGCATTTGATTGGGTTTACAAAAGCCTCCACTTGAGTCGCTGACGTTAGAGCGACCTGAATTTCACGGGAAAATAAGCCATGATTACGGCGGTCAACCATAATTTACATTCGTGACGATTTAATCCGCCGAATCCATAACTAATCATTACTACTCCCTGCAACTGCAAATGCTCGATTGTAAATATTGAAAAAAAATGTATCGGTCTGCCCCCATCGACGCAATGCGAACATTTTTAAAACGTCTTACTTTAAAATGTCTCACTTCCTTATTAATTTTCCAACAATGACAGCTTGAGAGTTTGGTCAAATGGTTAATAACATACTAGCCATACCAAATTTTCGGTACATTTTTTAAGCTCCATCAGGGCATCGACTCTCGACCTAACATTAACACATCATTTTTAGCGCATTTTTGTTAACGCTTATGCCTATGCCCTGATGAAAAAAATAATCATACAGCTAAACGTTGGCCAGACAAGCTTTTTAACCGTTCGACCAAACCCTTAAGAAAAGGGATTTTTTTAAAACACATAAAAAAGTGCGCAAAGAGGCAGCATCAAGCAGGCTTAAAAGGGACGAACTGATGCCTTATTTATGAAGTTCCCTTGCCCATTCCGTACCTACGCTTTGCGTACCAACCAGGGATTGCAAGTGAAACGAAACGAAAATGTTTCGTTTCGACACGGAGGGAAAAACGAAAATACGAGGCCTAGGTTTAGTTTCGTTCCTGCACGAAATTAAAATCACCAAGGGGTTTAGTTTCGACCCGAGACGAAACTTTACTCCCGGGAACGGAACTAAATTTATCGAAACCCCGCTGCTAGTAGTTAAGTCTCGATCCCAGAAGTTGAGGATGAGGTTAACACATTGAGCTCAAAATCGAATGGACAGTTTGCGTTCACCATTCTCGTATTCGCGGTAAAAATATGATTGTCCCCTGCAGCTAATAGCGGTAGGCTGAACCTCTTACTTCATTCAACCATACTTCGTACTCGGTGTATGGGTCGAAACTAAACTGTTCGACGGTGAAGCACGTGGTCCTTCCGGTGCGAAAAATTATTTGCGTTTCATTTCGTCCCAGAGTTTTAGTTTAGTTTCGACACGAAGTAGTTTTGACTCCGATTTCTTTTCGACTCCGAGTTTAGCTCTCCGTGCTTAAACCTATTTCGTTTCGTTTCTACATTTCGCTCCCGGGAATGAAACTATTGAAATTTTACTGGTTTTGTCTTACGTTTAGTTTCGATTGCCATCCCTGGTGCCAACTTACGGCGTCCTTCGAACTCCAAAAACTCCAAAAGGCAGCTCGTCCACCTTCCTACCCGGGGAGAGCGTGGCAATATCTCTCACGAGGAGTTGCTATGCCCTCCACAAGTGCCCATACGCTCCAGAACCGTTCGCACGAAAATATTAGCAACGCGTCCCTGGGTGCGCTGCAATTCGCCGAGCTTACGGCGAAATCGATTTCGCGATTGAATGAGGCAGCAGTTCGAGGTCACTTTTTTTCCACTACGAGTCCCGGATACCAAAGCGTGGAGATCTGACAACACGAAGGAGAGAAATTCTAATTTAGCACATGCAGGAGGTACGCACGGCCGGCAAAGGGTGAAAAAGAATTATTCGGCCTTCAAAATTGGTATATTAGACCGCGATTGCTACATTAAAGACAAATCGAAAATAATGTCGGAAATATAAATCGACATCATAAATGCTTACTCAAAACAGCGATGACACAGCTAATTACAATATGCGTTTTAATAGTGTATTTTCAAGATCTCAGTTACACTGCGACTTGTTATGAATGACCTGCGAGTAATTACCATACCGATATTTTTCACGATCATTAGCAGGAACTGTGCTAATGATAACATGGGTCCAAGCAAAAGATTAGATCTTTAATTTCAAAAACAATTTCAACGAAAGATAAACAGAATTCACAGCTTTGCAGGAAACGTTTTTTTTATTTTAGAGATCATATAAACTCTTCTCTTTTCAGCAAGCTCAAATAACGGTGCGGATTTATTGCGTGAATCATTTATTAAGCATTTCGTTCACGAAATTGCCATTTCCTGAAGTGCAAATCCGAGCACTGGTACGACGGAAACATCAAAATTCGAGCTGCACGAAATTCCTTCTCCCGATGACTGCGACGTGGATGTAATAGTAAGATAAGAGTTGCGAGGGTATGCAGCGCGAAAAAATAACGGCCACACGCAGTCGGCGAATTAATTGAATTTCTCAATCCTCTTGCGGAAAGTGGGGGAATCTGAGCTGGAGCTTATCGGATACGGAGGGAGATTTTCAGAATTAATAACGAAATATCGAAGAACGTGGACAAAATATTGTAAAAGACATACGTCACGCGGATGCTTGTGGAGGGAAAAAGCATTTTACCGTGGCGAGAATAATACATTCTCCTCAGTAGATTTTTCAAAATATCCATATACAGCTACGGTTTAAAATCAATTCTTTAAAAAAATACCCACCACTGGGGGAGAAAATTCAAAAATAATGCGATGAGAATTGAAGGAACACACACACATTTGCATCGGAAATTTGAGCAATCGACCCCATTATCTAACCTGAATGGTCAAAAATTTGCTGTTTCCGACACAGTCATTGATTTTCAAGGAGATAAACTCTAACTAGGCTAGGTAGGATACGATACAAGTGTTTTCAAAGTCACGAGCATTCTCAGGTCAAAATAACTCATGGATATCTTGACACACCTCCGAGTTGAACGCCGGGAACTTAATCCTCAAAAAAAACGAATGCACAACTTTGAAGCCAGGTGGAGGCTTAACCAGGTGGATAACCAGGCTGACCAGACACGCTGTTGCTTAAACCCACCTCCACGGACTTACAGAGGATTTTTGAATAACTCCAATATACTCTCAAATTTGGATACATAGGCATTTCATACCTAATATTGCCCTCTAAATATTAACGTATGCATTTTTATTAAATTAAGAAAAGAGTCAATTGGCTGTGAAAAACCCATGCAATATTTTTGATAGAAGAGTGAATGGCGATATTTTAATTCGGTAACTAATTATATACGAGTGACACATTTCGGAAAATATAATAGCTTGAAATTTATATGTTAAATACTTGCATAGTCTTGCTAAACATTAAATAAAAATAATTATAGTTGAATAAGAAGAATCTTCCAGGAATTCCAAACATTACCACCTCATCTTCAGTGTCTGTATAGCTCTGAGAACACTTCTGCGAGATAAATGGTCACATTTTATGCAAAAATAAGCGCACGCATGATCAAAGTTGAATTTATGAAAATCGTCAAACCCTTTTACTAATAAACTAAACAGCGTTGCCTCGGGATGTTTTGAATTTTGCCTTCTAGAGTTTATCACATGATAAACAGGTGCCAAAACAAATAATTTATACTCATAGCGACGTTTTTCCTCTTTAAATAATTTTTGCACACCTGACTTGACAATGTTATTCCTAAAACATATTTAGGTTGGTACATTTTATAATATAAATATTATCGTTCCTAGGATGATTTGCCAAAAGTTTAAAGATGCCAAATTTTTTTTCATCGATAATTCTCTTAGCATTCAAATATGCAGGCGTTATCTTTAGGTTACAACTAAAGAACCTTTATTGCAACATTAACTCGACAGCTTCGGTTGGGATTATGCCCTCAATACTTTTTTCCATCATATACTTCTGATATTTAGCCATGTAAGCTATTATTTGATACAATGTTTAAATTCCCAGAGAAATTTGTATAATTGCTCTCATTACTCTCAAATAACTGCATAATTGGGTAGAAAGTTTGCCTTGTAAGCGTAGGCACAAAATTTGAGTACGGAGAAATGTACTCACTCACCCGAAAAGAAATCATCATAAAATTATTGCATACGATGCTAAAACATTGTTTTAAAAGGCGGTATATGGCTATAATGCAGAGTTGCCAAGGTCTTAGCACCCTAATGAGTATATTTCGAATGAAATATACTGATTCGTGGCTCCAGCGGTACAAGTTCTTCGTTTTTTGCAGCCTAATTTTGAGATACAAAACAGAATTTAAATTTTAAATCGATTCTCAATTTTTCCTGGCAACATAAAAACGCAAACCATCGTGACCAATTTCCCTCCCTTACAGGCAAATACGATCTTGATTATTGCACAGCATTTAGTGTTATTTCTATCTCCATGTGTTGAACGTAGAGTCTCCAACTCCATGTGATTCATGAACATCACTTGATTTCTTACCGCAGAAAATCCAGTTCCTCATTTGATTTCAGCATTATTTTCTTAGAGACCACACCATTACTGTCTCTGAAACCAAAATATCCCCTTTCTCGGAACTATGATTTACTATTACGAAACTATTACTTATTAATTAAATTGATAATAAGAAAACTTGAAACCTAAAGAATAATAATAATAATAATCTCTTCGCAGAGACCTCAGAAAAGTTAATTCGCAGAATGCTTGAAACAACTCAATAAACACAAATCATGGAAAAATAAACCATATTACGTAAGTGATAAAGATAGAGCTAAATAATTACTCATCCCTCTTTTCGATGGTTGATTCTGTCACGCCATTTACGAGCATATCCATTCTTTTTTCTGATACCACATTAGCTCAGTGCCTCGATATTTTTTCAAATGGCTATCAGATAAGCACCTTGTCCAACACGAGGAATTCTTAGTGGTAAATCGATTTCCGACAAATTATTGGTAATAATCGATTAAGAAGAAGTATTGATCACTCTAGACTGGTGGTATTTTGCCTGTTTTGGGAACGAATGAAAACTTACTTCGTCTTTTAGAGTCATTTATGCAAATAAATAAATCTTGAAATTCTCATGGTAGACTGAGTAAACATTTTCAAAATTTTCATTAACATGAAATATGATTATATTTGAGAAAAGTCAGAGGTGAAGCTTTTATAATACAGATTCATGCAAATGTTGACAATGATCATTATTTCACTAAACATTTTTTAGAGTTCATGGCTGAAGTATGGCTGAAAATAGCACACCCTAATATTTGTAATAATGTAATTTATTTCCCTGTTGGTAATGACAGTCTATTTAGGAACTCAATAATGCCGATAGGAAGGTGGCGCCGGTTGACAGAAGTTCCTTTGCCATTAAGTTGTAAAATGAAGTGAGGAGGCGAACTAGAATATCCTGAAACTTCCAAGATAGTAAAATGTGTTTAAAAAAAAGAGTAGTACGCCAGCAAACAAGATCGGTTGAGCGGGAGGGATTCGTTCCCTTAGCAGTGATGAAGATCACATTCCCTTTCGTCTCCCAATCGCTTATCAGATACCTTTGTGCCTCTATTCACTCCACGCTCACTTCCCATGCAGCAATATGATTCCAACCCCGTACTCAATTTCCCAGTCCCCCACTCTTTGCCCTCCGAACCATTTCACCGTCCATCTCATGGACCGCACGACGAGGAGGAGTGTAATTGCGGAATGATTTGTGACGTCTGGAGGCAAACCCGATACTTTTTCCCGGCGATCCAAAACGCGAAGGTCGAAAACCCTCGAAGGAAGAACGGAGCGCCTCTCGTGGATGCGTGATTGGTCTCATAAAAATGCATGGGGACAACCTCCCAAGCACGAAGAGCAATTTATCGAATGGGAAGGGGAGATACCGAAAAAAAACAAGACCATCCTTTCACTCGGAGGCCATCTGAGAGAGGAAGGAGTTGGAAAAACTCTTCAGATTATTTTTTGGGCCCCGCGAATTACCATACATTTGCATCTCATATGGTCTCTAATCGATTAAACTCTCTGAGTAAACAATTTATCTTGGAGTTATGACACCATCTGTCACCGTAGGTAATTTACCAGATGAAAGGAAATCACCGAATACTTTTTTCTATCAAGAATGCCGCGAGCAAAAACGATACTTGGCGATCACATCAAATTAGCAAAAAAATAACCTATACTATTTTCATGCTCTTATAAGGGATTATTTTATTAAATGTGGATAGCGTTACTTAAATCATCGTCTTCCCATACGTTGGAGGGACGAGGAAAAATTCCTCTTTATTCAAATTAGGGAAAAAAAACCCTCATGTCGAAAAAACACGGCGCCAACTGTTCCACAAGTTATGGTAAGGAGTCAAGGCAAATAGCCCCAATTTTCACAGAACCTTTCGGGCCATCTGTATTGTCGAGGCAATATTCCCACATTTCAGCATTAAAGCTGATAACTCTTGAAATAATAACATATGGAACATGTTATTACTGGTGCTTATGAAAAATAATATTTCGATACCGACCGCAACAATTGTTGGAATTTCCTGAAATCTCAGAAAATCAATATTAAATTGAATAATGTTGTCATCATAAATTTTAAGATTATTTTAAGAAAATACAGACCTACC
Organism: Ischnura elegans; assembly: GCF_921293095.1. Lineage (NCBI taxonomy): Eukaryota > Metazoa > Arthropoda > Insecta > Odonata > Coenagrionidae > Ischnura > Ischnura elegans. The sequence continues at coordinate 95,010,022 of NC_060249.1, forward strand.
TCTGGCGTTTTTTGTAATATTTCGGCAAATATAGAGAAATAACTTCTCCCCTTTTATATTTCTGTCGTTATTCATGATATTCAAGTGATTTATATAGTATTTACCTCCGATTTTATACACCATTAGATCTTTAGGCTTTTTTCTTCTTTGACACACACTGACCCATATGTTAAGACTAATACTACTATGATAAGGGCATTCAATGTCCCTGGAATTTTTTTTCTAAGAGGTCAACCTATGTACATTCGAATTGAAAAAATGGTGATGAAAATATAGATGTACATTTTCCTATACAAGAAATTATTCAACTAAATATCTCATACCGCGACTCTCCAAGATTCATTCGAGATAAGAGCTTCATTTTCAGCCGCAATGAGTTTTATACACATTTAATCTGCTGTAACGATGAATCCTTACGTAATATCGACTTTAATGTATCTTTTCAACAGCAAATATGCAATTATTTGTGAAAAAATCTGAGGGATTGATCAATCATCGTTTCATCCAACGCCGCGGTGCAGTTTGGGTCGTTAATAGTTTTTTCTGCCGATTCTTGAAATAAGATGTACGATGATTTCAACCCACGGACAATACGGTCGTTTTGTGTGCTGACAGAGACTTGAATTGACGTGATGAATACTCAATGATAGACCTTTCGTTTGAAATATCAGGTAAAATCTTCATCCAAAAGTTACAAAGAGTTCAGAAAGAACTAGAATAACTTCAAAGGGATGTAATCCTAGTTTTAGGTCATATTTTGAGACCAGCTTGATTCGCGGCTGGTAATTCTTAAGTTTCTTTTTAACTTTTTATTGGTAATAGCTGATAATGTTGATGAAGGTACATCCAAAAGTTTTAAATTCCAGAAATATAGAACAACATTTGTGGGATGAATTTATGAATGACGCATTGGGAGATTCAACCTACGTCTTGAGCCTCGAACTAAATTCGTTTAAACGCAAAGTGAACCAGCATTAAGGTAACGAGGCAAAATATTAACTTCATATAAGGGCACACAATTTTTTTCTTTTGGAGTAACATATCTATTTTTCACCAATTTTTCATTGCATTAATAGCTGTAAAACATATCACTACATGAGTCAAAAGATAAGTCTGGCAGATGCACTACGTCTTGAGACTCTCCAGTGTAACAAAAGACGACTTATTATATGGAGCAGCATAGTCCTAGGATTAGGAACCAATTTTACAATATGTTAGTTCTAACATTCACAACGAGCTGTTTATTTTTATTTTACTAAAATATTAACCACCCAAAAGGCCTCAATCTAATGTACAAACGCCTTCTTATAGTGAATTTAGACTTTGTACTTATGTTGTACGGGAGTGACTTGAGTGATACTTAATTAGCAAAAGGATTGCAACTCTATCTTATACAACGGGCTTATATGAAGTCAACGGAGAACAGCATCATAATATGCGTACCAGGTAAGATTTTATCAAGACTAATTTATCAGCGGCGCATTAAAAAATAAACTTTATTTTTAATCCAAGAGGTGTAACGAAGTACTAAAAATTAAGATAAATGGACGCATTTACTAAAAAATAAGATGATAGCAAAACATTAACAATGGCAGCACAGCTAGGTCGTGCTTCACTAAGGAGACTTTACGGAAATATACTTCGAGTGTATCTCTCCTCATATGCTGAACATGACATGGCTAGGTTGCAATAAATCTGAGAACAGAGCTCACAAGAAAAAGGCAGCAAAGTATGGGTGTTGAGAATCAAATTTATCCAATGGTGAGCTATATTTTACACTTAAGTAAAAAAAAATACAACATTCCAATCGATAAGCGACTCTAAATCCTTAAATAATACATGAAGAAGAAACCAGAACGAACATTAAAAATTAACATAACGTTTAAAAAATAACATTTTCTCAACAATTAAAAAAAACTATGTAGGTAGCGGTTTGATTGATGTACCAAGCAGCCACGTTCAACGCGGAACTAAAGCACTGAAACAAGAATTTAACTACTGCAATTTAGAATCTTTCTAAGGAATTAATATCACAAACTCAAAATCAATATCTAATGGCTCCAGCATCAAAATATTTCACTCGTTAATTGGGGCGCAAATAAATTTTTTAATCGTTTCTTCCTTAATAACAAGAACGTTTATACATACTTCCGCATAAGACCTCTTCTTACACTCTTCAGCATAATTAACGCACTTTCACTTGACATTCAAATTTATAAAAAGAGACGATGACTCCCATTCCATTTAGCGCAAGAAAAACTCACCTGGAGCAATTCACATTTCCAACAAAAATACCATAAAAGCGGGTAGTTGGATATTCATTGACTTTTCCTTTCGCGAGCAGCTTAGCAAGTCAATCGAACGAAATAAAAATAGCAAACGATCTGATAGCATTCGGAAAAAGCGGGACTTAACAATCACGCGATTTTTTTCCGGAGGATTCGGAAAATAAGGAGACGATCAGGAATGGTAATTCTATTGATAGAAAAGCTCAAAACCGTCGAAGGCGGGAAATACAAACACGAACAGCTATTAATTCTAAACTACCTCCTCCTCGCCCAACGCTTTCTTTGCCACTTCAATGGATTCGGATGAAAGGAAAATTTCGACGAACAGATGAAAGGCAGAAAATGCTATCGGAACGAGGCGACTCGAAAGGAAAGAAGCGGCGCGTGAAAATGATATTCCGTTGGCCAGGGAACACCTTGGTTACAAGCGGAGGGAAACAGATGCAAAAGGGAGAGGAAAATAACGGAGTTATGGTAGATGGTGGAGATAAAGAGGGTCGTCGAGACGAAGAATTGAGAGCGAGTCACGCACGAGAACGCGACATTTTCCGAAAGCTTCAAGCACCCATTGATTTACTGAACTAAATAGCAATCCCAAAGTAATGATCATTGTCTTTATGCCAGTAACTATAACGCTGGAGAACTGACACCGGGGAATTCTTGAACTCAACTCATTCCTCAACATCATGAGACAACAATGCTAAGATTGGTTTGACGCAACTCAACATTCCGCTGTCCTATCCGCTAGCCTTTTCATAGCGACGTATTTCTCCTCTTTCACATCCTTTATAACTTGTCCTGTATGACCTAGTCATGGCCGTTCCTTGCCCTTCTTCCCTTTCAATTGTCCTTCCACCATTGTTTTCATCAAGTCATCATGCCTCATAATGTGGCCAACTAATTTGTCCCGTCTTCTCCTTAAGGATTTTGGAATGATTCTCTTGCAGAGTTCCCACTCTAAATAAATAATAAAATTCACGGTTTTTTCCTGGTTTTCACGGTCTGAATGTCGTCAAATTCACGGTCTGTTGATACGCCATTTTAGGTAGATATATTGATCACGTAACAATCATCGGCCGCACATTAACTACAAATTTAAATAAGCTCTTATAAAAAAAAATTTTTAAAAACCAGCCTTTATATTTAGATTACAGGGGATGAGCAACGTTTATATATGACACAAAGCAAAAAAACTCAGTGACCCCGAAAAACCAAAAGTGACGCATTAAAAAAGTCACTATATTTATTAAATTTTCAGTGAATGGTAAGCCCCCTGTTTCAAAATGCCACCCCTATGCTTTTAAATGCCTACCCCTATGTTAAAAATGCCACCCCCCTATGTTAAAAATGCCACCCCGTACGTTTTATGTAACGGTAAAACAATATTCAAACATTTACAAAACCTTACAATTGTTAATAAATATATGAAGATCATAATTAGCTGTTGTACAGTTTTCACAAATTAAATGTATATGTGAATAAATGAGAAAATTGTAAAGATTCGTGTAGTGTTCGACCATTTGGAACTTCTTAGATCAAAAACATGTTTTGGGGGGCTATAGGTTGACTGGGGGGTGGTTAAAGGGGGGTTGGAGAGAAAAAGTTATATTTTCATGTATTGTCATCGGAAATGAAGAAGTGTGCAAAATTTCAGCGTTTTTGCTTCACAGGAAGTGAGTCAAATTTGAGTTACAAGATTTGTACCAGACAAACAGACAAACAAACAGACAAACAGACAGGTTGGTGAGTTGATATAAAGGCTGGAAAAACGCGACAGACGCCGTCAGTGCAAACGCAGCAATGACAGTGCTATCTCACATGACGTCACCTATCGTTAGCAAAATGCAGGGCCAGGTTGTGAGCGGAAAAATGGAAGTGGTAGGATGGCAGGGAAGTGAAGAAGTGTCTGATTTTTCGCCAGGGTGAATGATCAATTTACCGGTTACCAGTCTTCCAGTCACAGGTCGATGTGTCGTCATGGCACATGGACCAATAACTGCTCTCCGATTACACGTGTGTAGATAAATGCGTGGACAGTGTCTGCACGTGACTCAGCCTTGAAACATGATCGAAATATCAATTTTTCTTTTTATCTGTCAATCGTATTTCTACAACAAATTTTGAGAGATTTTTAAGGTTTAATGATGAAATTCACGGCTATTTCCAGGTTTTTTCATGGTAGACTAAATTCACGGCTTATGGTTTTAAGGTTTTCGCAGTTGAGTGGGAACCCTGTCTTGTCTCCCATTCTTCTCAACATTTCCAATTCGGTCAATCCATTTTATCTTCATCCATTCTACTGACTATTTCTTTCTTTCTTCGCCCATCGTCGGTTACTTCGCTTCCAACAACAAGTAACAAAACTTCCTCACCTTTTATGAATATATTTATGGTTCAAAACCACTAAACAATTGGCAATTACAGTTATGAAACTACGAATGAGCTAGCAGGAATACATTTCAAACAATTTTTGAGCATGCAAAGAGTTGCAGGCCGGAGTTCATAAAATCATATAAAGACGTTTTCAAGAACATAATGACACAATTAAAAATCCCATTTTTGACATTCTTACCCATGAGAGTAATATGAAAATCCCAAAAGTTGAATTCAATTTTTTCCAGAATGGGGATGTGCAATACGAGCCTATTTCCGTAGTGATGATAACCTACTATACATGGAGAATTTTAAGATTTATAATTCAGCGAATTAACAAACTGCGCAAGGCGTGGAAACAGGTGTTTAACTTTTTGCTTTCGATACTGATCGTTTATACACTTCTCAAAAATAATATTAGAATTCACAGATACTTTACAAGACTGTTTCAACTGACTCGCAACCATCATATGACGCACGTGAAACCCTGAAAGTAAAAGTGCTAATTTTAACGTCACTTTTACAACTAAATAGATCATTTATCCGACGCATTCCATCCACACAATGATTTGAAGTAGCAAAAGGACTATCAAAACATCCTAAGAGAACAAGTCGGGTAGAGTTTACCCGCAAGGTTAATTTTTACCTCGGAAACATCATTTTAATACCCACAGAAACTCCCCTAACTATCATTAGAAACGTTCCTTTTTTATCATAATATAGAGGGGAGAGGCACCCTCACGCGGGGCACCCCTCGTTTACATACGTACCCTGGGCAGGAAGTCCCTCGAGCAAGGGGAAAGGAGAGTTGTGCGGATACTGCTGCATGGACAAGGGGAGGAGAGGAAAAAATACCAAATTAGGATGCAGAGGGCGGAACAAAAATAATTAATCCATAATGAATGGGGTGTATCTAAATGAGAAAAGACTGAGAGGGAGCGAGCGAGAGGCGTAGGGCGATAAAGAGGGAGCTATGGCGCCGAAAAGGAAAAACGGGGGGGGGGGTTGCACACTCAAAAAGAGGGGGGTATTAGTGGGGGGTAGGGAGGATGAGCCGTACTTATGTAATATGGAAAAGGAAGAGAGAGAGTAGGGCTTCTCTCTCTCTCGCGGACGAGGAGAAAAAGCGAAAAGGGAGGCGAGGATGCGCGAAAATTCCGCCTCCGGTCGGAGGGGATGATTTTTTTTCAATGCCTCCATCCGCCCTCCGTCCTCATGCCTGTTCATCTTTTACAGGTCGCAAATTGATGGGAAGAAGGAGGGGTCCCCTTTAACGCAATATAAAGAAAGAAGCAATCACCCCCATTGCTTGTATTAACATATAAGTAGGTGGGGAGTTGAACATCGACTGCGACACTGGTTGTTGGCTGGTAGACTTTCTTGGCGTTCTGGTTTCGTGGTACTTGTAGATCTCGCCATCTTCCGGGTTTTCCCCGCGTTGGTTGTAAGAGGTGGACGACAGTTTCGCCGGGATACCACCAGGCGTATAGTGAATATTGAATAATTTATTTCACCAGGGGTCTTCAGGTTGTAACTGCCATCAACCTCTGACAAACGATGCGGAGAAAACCCGGAAGATGGTGAGATCTATTTCACCAGGCGACTCCAGGTCGAAACTGCCATCAACTTCTGACAAACAACGCGGCGAAAACCCGGAAGATTGAAAGATGTATTTCACCGGGCGTCTTCAGGTTGAAACTGTCATCCTCCTCGAGCAAACAACGCATCGAAAATCCGGAAGATTGAAAGATGTATTCATCAGGTGACTTCAGGTCGAAACTGTCGTCAACTTCTGACAAACAACGCGGCTAAAGACCGAAAGATGGAGAGATCTACGACATTGTTATTTTATTTAATTACGATAGCAAGTCCATAAAAATAATTATTGCAGCAGTCCAAATAGCTATATTATGCAAACATAGGGACCTATTGATGCAAAATAAAAGAATCATATTGCATTAAACTGACAAGTATTACAATAAATGATCTTTCACCGGAATAATTTTTAACTCGGAATAATTTTTCACTCTGTGTATGAAAAACATTGAGTTGCTTATCTCCTTAACATGACTTCACATGAGGTAACAATAGCATTACACTTTGGCAGGAGCTATGGTCAGTAAGACAGTTTATTTCTTCGGTATTGTACACTGGCTTGTCGACGTGTGCAGTGCTGATGTTCTTGACTGTTAAACGTGAATAAGTTGTGATCTAATTTAGGAAATATCACAGATTTCATAGTACTTAAATAGTTTTATTCCATTTTTCAGTGAGAGCAGAAGTATATTTTCCTTTTAGATCTTCATGTAACTTTAATGCCAAGCCATGGAAGATAACATTCATTTTCAGTCGAATCATTGTCTTCTAGTGAAATTGCCCTAACAAACTCTCCAGGCCAAAATTATCTTTCAATTCAAGGACTAGAATTCAATAAAAAAGAACCCAAATGTTAGGCATGGAGATTTATTGTTGGAGCAATTTTACTGCAAGAAAATAGTTTTGGTAGAAAATATTCTCCCATAACTTGAAGTCAAAATTACCTTATCTGAAAGGACCTCTCCTCTCGCTACAAAATCAATCCGTTCAATTGTCATGGGCTTGCAACCAAGCTGTAAGTACTTACTGTCCCAACCGTTTCTCCACCCGTAGAAGAGACGTATCGACTAATGAAATTTTCAATTCAGGAGCATTCTCTTAATTTGGGCGGTCGCATTTCCACAAGGACAGAGTTAAACGCGGGAGAGAGTTCAATTTATTTAACGGCACGGTGGATCGTAACATTACAGTGGTAGTGCTTCACTTCAATAGGGTTAACTTGGGAATGAGCAGAAAAAATATCTCGCGCGCCATTTCTCGAGTTAAATCCTGCATTTCGAAGTCACGAGGTAAACACGAGTAAGAAACATTAACAAGGGCATTGTAGCGTTGATTACTAGGAGGGAATATGATCACCCATTCGGAAACGTGGTAAATACGAAGAATTGGCATTATTCATTCCCTTCATCCATCGTGTATCATCTATCTTCTCAAAAAATAAGACGCTAAACTGCACAAAATAACGATAAACTTTGCGCATCTAATCGTTCAAGTGGACATTCGATCAAGATATATTTCCTACTCACTATGCACTATTATCTGATGTTGAAAGGCAACATAGGAATGATGAAGCCATCGACTCGATTAAACATTTTTAATAGAAGAAACTCACGATTTACTTCTTGCATTAGGAAATTTGAGAGGGTCCTGCGTGAGGAGAGGTAGTTACAATACCATTGTAGGCAAAAAATTTCGGTTGATATTGTATAATGAAGTCGTATTGATCAAGTACATACTCTCATGACCAGCAAATGTAACAACTACATCGAAGTGTTTGAAAACTTGCCGGCAAGAATATAGGGGTAATACCATGAAGGATATTAGTTTTTAAACCCGATTTCTTAACATTATAAAACAGTAATAAATACGTAATACTAAAAACAGTAAACGACAATATTAAATAAAAATAACAACGAAACAAAAGAAAACAAATCGTATTAGGGCAATGAAGAAAACTGCGAGGGCGAAAAGGTACCAAATTAAAACTGCAACTGTCATCGATGAAATAAACACATACACTCGCACAAGAATGGATGTGACTGGAATAACTCCGCGAGACTTAATTCAAAAACTCAAATAAATGAGTTGTTGGTTGACGCTTCAGCAAGCACCTTCAAGTAATCAAGAATAGTTCTGCAAATTAAGTCGTAAATAGTTTGCAGAGAGTAACTTGAACTAAAAAGTTCCGGTGAAAATCCAGTCTAGGATAGAAGTACTTGAATAAAAAATAGTACTACTTACGTATTGATAATGCCAGGGATGCACTGCACATTAATGAACGGCTTTCGTACCGCCACCAGGAAACACTCACAAGGGTAATATCCACAGTCGGCAGCATTCACCGCAAACGCACTAGGTTGACGGTATGACACAAAATTGCTTTCTTGACAATTTGAGCTCGTCTTCAGTCGGTACATCCGCTGCATAATGGGTGTCCAGCGATGAGTGGCGTCCACTGCAATGGATGGTGTCTCTCGAAACCTTGGGAGTCAAAAAGTCCTGCGAAAACGCAAGGTCAAAAAATACAATGACGCATTGACTCTCTCTCTTCAGTACGTGGCTTTACCCCAAGGGGGACTCCTGGATTTAACAGTAGAACGTCACATAGACCGATACAGACAGGATTAATCCATATCAAATAATTATTTAGCCCAATAAAGTCATTACTCGCGGTAAAATCGTCAAAATAGTTCAAATAAGTATGTACCTACTGTTTGCCCGAATTTAACTATTCCAAATGAGTTATACATTTTTAAAAATAGCAAAGCAGAATAAGCAGCAGCAGTTGATTGTAGAAGAGCAATTTTACCGTACGGAAAGGAGAAGGGAGGGCATTTTACGAATATTGAGTTTACATACAGATTACTTTCATAGGAATTTTGCTGAAGCAGTAAGCAGTGATTTTTTTATTTTTTGCAGGTATACTCATAGCACGTATTCACGAAAAAATTCGTCGTCTTACTCCAAGGGTAGACTAAAGTTTTAGGCACACTAAACGGATGCAATGCTTGGACTCTCAGATTTGAATATAAAAAGCACTTCATATTAAATATTGGTATACGAATACTTGAAACAGCAAATAAACCCGTTCTCATGAAACTAATACCTTCGATTCATACTCAGAGAATTTAGAGAGCTTAAAACCTCTGAAGGCTGCTTTACACGGTGAATTTTCATTCGAATGAACTTGCGAATGACCATCATTCACCCTCAATAACGGAAATTTCCTGAATTCGAATGAATTTTCTGGCATGTTCTAATTTGCCTGAATGATTACCGTGAATGATACGATCGTACGGCGTCCATCTTGCCATTGGCATCCACCTCAGAATTTTAAGATCATATATAAAAACTTTGGAAGCATAATAGCCCATGCAAGAGCTCAAATAGTTAATATGTACTTTGAGAGAACATAAATTCATAAAACTTCAATTCTCAAAGGGGGGTAATTCGGAAATAACATTCGGGATATTTAATGAATAAAAACGCCGTTTTTCTCCTCGATTGCGTCTATATTTTGTTTAATTTACAATATTAAACTATATTTCATGATTTGAGCGCTAAAGTTTGAGGTGAGAGTCCCAATTTATTTGGTGAACACAGTAGAACGAAAACGAGCCGTGACATCATACTGGGTGGTGGGTGGTGCCACACCTAGGAAGTCCTGTTCTGCTCCAAATTATTTTTTTACTTACTTTATAATTTAGTGACTCGGAAGGGAAAAGACTTCGGGTAGCCATTTGAAGAGTAAGTTTCCTTATGATCATGTTCTAGAGCGCACTATCTTGAAGCATAATCATTGTTGCTCTTCAGCGAAAACAACTTATTATGTACTTCGTTACAGGATCACAAAACGCACTATTTATTAAAGTAGTTTTTCGCTATCGTTTCGTACCGTTCTAATTCCTCTCGTTACTTAGTACGTCATACCCCACCGAAAGTCAACGCAATACAAAAGTATATTCAAGCGCACATGTAAACGAAGCATTCCGTCGTCTGCGACTTCCAAAACAAACCATGTGGTCAGAAACGGTCAGAAATATCGTTAGAATCGAAATTAATTATCGATATTCGCACTAGTGCGCATCATTTCTGCGCAGAAAATTCGCCGAAATCATTCACCGTGTAAAGCGGCCTTTATTCCTACCTAAAAAACTAAAAATTCTAAAATAATATTTAAGTATAAAATTAATATTTTCATAAAAACCACGTTTTCTTAAATAGAAGAAGATAACTCCCTACGGCCCTTCAAATGATTGAATATTTCAAATATGATTGATTATAAAGTAAAATAAGTTTTAGCACATTTCAGATACCGAAAACAAAAAACGTGGTGCGCATGTGAGATTACAAATTTAATAATTTCTGGTCAGTATAAATCAGATTTGTCTCCCAGCGAAAGCAAATGTAATCTTACATGCGCACTAAGTTATTAGTTTTTGATATCTGGAATGTTCTTCTAAAACTTATTTTATTTTATCATCAATCATATTTGAAATTTTTCAATATTTAAAGGGGCCGTATGGAGTTATCTTCTTTTTTTTAACAAAAAAACTTTTTTTATTTATGAAAATGTTATTTTTATAATTTAACATAATTTTAGACTCTTAAGTTTTTTTTGAGAGAAATTTTGCAATCTATTTTAATTTTATTCACAATTACCAAGTGGTTGTCTCAAATATTGTCTTTTATACCCGAAAGCGATAACAATTATTCTAATTTCTAGCAGCAAGAAAAGTTTACTGATTTATTTAAAGAAAAATTCCAGAGCCTACTTAGTTGGCAAGAAACGATGATCCTTAAATGATACAAGCACACTAAATCAAGTAGGAGAATTGTCATTGTCAAAATTGCTCAGTTTGCTTCCACTCACTTCATTTTTTAATAATGTAAAAGAACATTTATTTCCATTTACCTTTAAAAATGGATAGATATCTATTCACTTTCATATCATTAATCTGACTTTAAAATTATAAGTATTTTTATACTCTCTATTATTTTAAATAGAAAAGAGGGATAAAGAGCTAATGTAACAGATTCATCAAGAGCTATAAAGAGTTTCGTAAGGGATATTCCGGTAAACAAAGCATCATATGCTGCATTTGCTATGAAAAGTTAAATGAAAACATATTGCTCTGACTGGGCTAATCTGATCAAAGTACTCTAATTAAACTGTTCGTCTCGCCAACCACCTTGGCCCCGATATCTTGAAATTGATGTCTTAACGCACCGTATTATTATGTTCTTCCTGACTATCTTTCACTTACCTATATTTTTTGCACTTCAACTATTTTACCTACTTATTTCTGTAATCATTTCATTCCAATTATTTTAAATCGACGAGAGATCTCAAGAACAAATGAAACAGTTTCATCAAGAGCCGTCAAGAGTTTCGTGATGGATTCTAATTAAACTATTTCCCTTGCCCACCTACCTTGTCTAATATCTTGCCATCGATGTCTTAACACACTTTATTATTATTCAGTTCCTCACTTTCTCTTTTCTATGTAATCTTTTTATCTGTAAATTCAATTTTTAACTTCTTCCTTCAATTTGAAATAGTTTTGCAGCAATATTTTGTTTATTCAATGTTGATTGGAACTTAAAGACGGCAGTAGTTATGTGGGCAGTCGAAAATTCCACGTAGCAATGAACCATTTTCATACATCACAGGCTTCTGTTGAAGATAAACTACAAAAAAATATACAGGTACTTACATCTTTACATACTTTATTGCACTTGCTGTGATTGCAGCGCCTCCATTGGATTTAAGTGGATTTTTTTAGAACTCCACATTTAATTTTTATTTCTGAATGTTTCTCGAGGTACTCTTCCAATCGTGGTAAAAGTGTAAGAACATTGCATTGCCATCCACTTCTGAGCTATCCTGAAATGTTCTCCGCATTGCTTCATCAGGAAATGGTCAAAAATCGATTTGCAAGATTTTGCCCGGAATGGCAAACAAGAAAGCGATTATAATAAAACGTGGTTAAATAACATTCGGGATTGCCAACCTTGGACGGAAGGACAAATAAAAAAATGACACGATCACGCCAGTTAACAATACTGACGTCTTTCTTGCATCATCGTTCACTCTACAACCGGGGAGCGGTATGGGTACTCAAATCCTCTGTTTGGTCCCGTACAGAAAGTACAGGGCGGCCGATTTATTCAAGAGGGAGGGGACATGGCAGTGAGAGCCTCGAAAGGAAAAAAAAACCTTCTCCTCACCTCATTTCCTAGCCACAGCATGATGAGAACTTTTGCCAAACCACGCGGACGATTCTCGAGCGTTTTAAAAATAAAAAAATAAACTATCGCACAAAAAAAAACAATGATAACGACCGTGGCCAAAGTAGTTCAACGCTGAACGGAAAACTTTTTTTTCCCGCGTTCTACTCAGCGTTATTACAGTCAGAATTCTCTGGTTTCTAGGATACTCGCGTTTTCAAGGAAGCAATATCGTGAAGTCGCTGTGTGTATAATTGCCCTCGAGTCAGAAGGGGGGAAAAGAGAGTGAGAAAGAGATAAAGAGAGGAAGGAGGGATGATCACGGTCGGTGACGAAAGGGTTTCAGGCATGCCATCGCGGGATTATCTAGATCAAGTATTCCACCGCGAGGCAGAATGGACAATCTGCCTCCACAGCATCCGCGTGAGAACATCCCAAAGAGAGAACCTTTTTTTCCGGGAGAAACTCGGTAAAAAAAATATGTTGTTTTCAAAAAGCAATTTACCACGATGGACCCCCCTCGACCAAAATACGCCCGAATCGAAAGCTAAATTTTAGGAGTGGATGGAAGAATAAGTCATATCAAAGGGAGCAAATCAACCTATAAAAATGCATGAGAGGGCAAAAAGAAATGGCTTGAGATAGGTATGAGGTACGCGGGACACCAATTTTACATTCGAAAAGTTTTTACGCGATAGTAGAAACAGAAGAATTGTGTAAACTTCAAATCAACAAATAAATTGTGCTCAAAATTGTGCATGGTATCATTCACCATTTATAACTTTATTAACGGTTTTCAAGAAGGAGAAAATTTTTTAACTTTGTATCTTCTTCATATATATGTTCGTTGAACTTCATTAAAGAGTATTTAACGAAAGAAGGGGTGAAATAAGAGCAAGTGATTGGCCAATGTCAGATAATACAGTCCATAATGACACTCAAAGCCTGTCACTTTTTAGTGCCCCGCGGGTAGTCTAGGAGACCGCGAGCTCATCTACCATTCATGAAATATATGAGAAGGCAAAACAATATGGCTTCAGATAAGTATGGGGTACGTAGACACCAATTTCAGATTCTAAAGGTTTTTTCCGCGATAGTGGACACAGAAGAATTGTATGAATTTTAAAAGAAGGCAAATAAATGGTGCTCAAAATCGGGCGTGGTATCATAAACCATTTCTAACTTTATCAACAGTGATCAAGTAAGATAAGAGAAATATATTTACGTTTTGTCTTCATAATATATTAAGAGGGGGTGAGAATCCAAGGGGTGCAAGTGATTTTTTTCTTAACAGAGTAAGGCACATAATTTATGTGAAGAAAAAACCAAGGTATTTAGTATTTCATTTTAATTTCCTTTCGATGTCAGCACAGAATAGAGACTCACTCGTATCCATTGGCCAGTAGTGTTTTGTAAATTTCTTTTATCAATATATGTACCTAACTCTGATTATTAAAGAAATCACTTACACCCCTTGGCTTCTGACCCCCTCATATTACAGAAACGTGATTAAAGGATACTTGACAAAAGGAAGAATGATAGAAGAGCAAGTGAGTGGCCAATGTAAGAAAATCCAGTCCTTAATAACACTGAGAGCCTGTCACTTTTTTTGTACGTCACTGGTAGTCTAGGGGACTACGAGCTCATCTTTCACGAAGATATGTTAGCAAAAACCTTAATGGTGAATTTGAGTTAGCTTACACGTTCTCCATAATGAGGTCTTCGTATTATTTTCTCTTTTAGAGGAGGCCTACGGCAGATAAATTTAAGCAACACCAGCCAAACCATTAGCTCTTGTCTGCATAACTATAACACACGATATGGCAGAAAGTTAAGAAGTTTTTCTTTATACCAAATCAGATACCATTCAAAAAACAAATACTACCCGGCAGCTTAAAGTATACAAAAGAATATTTCTAGGTTTATTTATAAAATAAATGCAAAAATATGGAGCTCCAAAGCGCCGCAATTTCCTCAAATATTTTATCATTTATTCTAAAATCAATGATAATTACCGAATAACCATTAACTATATGTAAAACTAATTATGTATCATCAAATCCTTCAAATAAAAAATAAATTACTTCATATATGTCATTATATTCATTCTTAAGTAACCACGTCGCAGTATTCTAATGAGGAGTGGGTTCCCGAAAATTATCCAACTTAACGAGAAAACTCTCCTCCTCTCGTTAACCTTAATAACGATGCAACATGGATAGAGAACATGCCAAATGAGACACGCTAGTTGCGACAGGGTGCTATCATTATGAACAGCTTAAGGCAGTAAAATTCGACAAATTAGTCCACCCAGTCTAACGACTGTGACTCCACGCGGTTTTGACCCAGAATATGCTGCTTACTCATACCGCGAGGAAAGCGAGAAATTTTACCGCGGGGCCGACTTTGCAAATACGACGACTAACTTCTCTCCTCGACTACAAAAAAATCACTTGAAATGATGATAGAACGTAACGAGGCAACGGTTAACCCCTGCGTTAAGCCATCCATTGCCGCCGCTTTCGAGAAGATTAATTAGTTCATCCTCCATCGTGTTCAATAATAATTTTTGAACAAACAATCCTTCCTAAAATTGTTCTCACTTATGGAAATATCATAACATTTTAATGTCACGCCAATGGACGTGTCGCCATGCAATTGAATAAGTTCACATACCGCCCAAAAACTGAAAATGAACTTTTATTCATGTTCCTTTTATGCAGTTTAACTTCCGCTGCTATTTTTGGGTGCGTTTTCATTGAACGATGATTGTAGGTTGTATCGAAGATAATTGTAGTAACATCATTGACTCAATCGAAATTGGCAAATGGTTGGATAAATATAAGCAGGTTCTAAAGACAATTGTCACTTTTACACAAGCATGATTAACTTAATTTAAGCAATAGAGTTTACAAAATATGCTAATGTATTCAAGTACAGTACTATTACATGTGAATGCAAGCAAGTCATCGATGGCAGTTCATTCCGCTCTCGTTCGCAGAAACCATTTAGAGACATAAAATGGATTTTCAAATGAAGGGCGCCGCCCAAATTCTGAAGACTAAAGATAACATTACTGACAATGGCCTTTCAAATTAGCCACCCAAAATTCCGCAAACTTTTCCAATATCCCCCCCAAGCAAGACTTTACGCCATCTCGTATTTATGAAAGTACTTTATATGCGACTAGTGGTTGAGAGAAGAAATAAAAGGAATGCAATTAAAATAGCAACTAGTACAGGACAGCAGCGTATGCAAAACGCCATAGAAAATAAAAACGATACAACGACACAAGAAGAAAATCATCCCTTTGCAGCGGACTAACTATTTTGACGTACATCCCTCACCTGTAAAAAAATAAGAAGAATCGCGTAGGCACGTCATTTCACGCGCAATGACTCTTCGGATGAAAAATCGTCGAAATAAGCACTACGGCCTCCATAGCGACGGAAAGTCCATGTTTTTTTCCGTCGGAATGAGCGAACGCCGCTTCGTTCGCGTCCAATTCTAAATGACCAAGCTTCACGCGCGAATATCCTTCATTACTTCAAATATGCATCTCAAAAGGTCGATCACAATAACCAATTCTCCGTATTCAGCGGCAACGGTTCAGTGAAAGTGCCATTAAGCGCCGTATTTTGATCTCTACAGACATCAAGGAAGACGGCGTCAATTCCGGTTAATTAATGCATCTAAAATTAAGGTCCAATCTGCCTCTATGAAAGGTTAAAATTGTCGCCCACTCAGTATGCACATTGCGATTGAAGAGAGCGAAAAATTTGAATTCGCCGGGGACGCACTCTTGGTTTTTTTAGGGCTCATGCTTCTCTTAGCAGACCCAATACTTTTGCGCATTTAAACCGTACGCTCCACATCATCAAAAGATTGGAATGAAAGATGAAACTAGATATCACTACTCACATACTGATTCCCATTATCTATCTGTCCAGTCTACGTCTGAATATAGCTGTAGGGTAGACAAATAAATCGTAGCAGTTACGGCCTAACATTCTTTAAATTGAACCGGGATTATATATTTTAGCAAATGCAGCATAAAAAGTGGTCCAAAGAGATTTTATTTATTTTGGAAAGTCTCCGAATCTAATGATAACTTTTCGAAATGCATTCCAAATACAAGATTTCTTATTCATAAAAATTGAATGCACCTAATGAAATTCTCTCTGGTGTTGTAATTTTCTATAGATTGATATTTCAGATCAAGGGTTTGCGACTTCTATCTTTCGATGTGGAAGAGAGGGACATCATACAATGCGATTACGGTGAAAAACTCACTTGTTATAAATTAGACCATAAAACTCAATTTTCGAACACCGCAACCATATGCCAACATATCCACCTAACTGGGGCTATCCATGCAAGAGATTAGTGAAAGTTGAAGCCTTTCAAGAAGCTGACGCAGTAGTGTTAAAGCACGCGAACAGATCTGGCTGACAAAGATCTTATATTGTGGTGGGTACGTAACACGATAGCCTGAGAACGCATAACGGAGAATTCGCGCGGCTATATTAAGCCTGATGAGTCCCGATATGAGGACCTCATGCAATGAGACCCTTAACCTGAGGATCGTGGAGGAAAGAAGTAAGCCGACTCTGAAGGAACGAGGATTCTGTGAACGAGGGAGAGAAGAAAAGGAGAAGAGACCCAACCCACGCGGTAAAGATATGCAGTAAGTAGGAGGCGGGGAGGCAGGAAGATGAGGAGGACGATAAGGGGAAATATATAAGCGGCCTAAAAGGAGACAAGAGGTAAGACTCTCTTTTCCCGAGCGAAGGGGACGACTGGGAGGAGGACGTCAGATGCTGGTGACGGTACGCGTGGGGAACATAGGTGGAGCAAGTAGACGAAGCAGAGGATGGGAGAATTGGAGAGAGAAAAGGGCCGTGCTCTTCTTAATTTATACGATGGCGCAGGGGATAAAGTGGGGACAAAAAAGTGAGGAGGCAACGGCGTAAAAACAAAACAGTACAGCTAGGGAAATTCCCTCCCGATATATATACACACCTACCTTTGAAATTTTCTCCTCTAAAGCCCTGGAAGGGGGCCGCGGCGCGGAGGCAGCAGCTACCTGCATCCCCATGCTACCTACCCCTGTCTCCCTTCATTATGCGATCCTTCCTTTCTCTCCCTCCCCGCTCCCAATTCCCCAAACGACCCCATACCCACGGTTCTTCTCCCTCACCTCATCTCTTCGTCCGATCACGCATACCGAGACGGCGGATGCCACATCGGGGCATAAAACATCGAGCGCCCGATGCTTAGTCTAAAGCCCGTTTTACACGGGGCACGAAATTGCGCAGGTTAGAGCTGCATTAATTTCTAAAATGGCGTGGAATTGCGCAAATGCATGAACGAAATTAGAACAGGGGCTATTTTGCCGTCACGCATTCTCGCATGTGTTCTAGCAATTCACCACTTTACACGACGCAATTTTGATTGCGCCTTCGCACGTTCGTCAGATTGCGCAATTCCGTCTACCGTGTAAAACGGCCTTCACAGTAAGCAAGAGCTAAGCAATAAAATGCAACAACTCGTAATTAGGATGCATACATTTTCATTTATTTTGATGCAACTGCAAAACCTGGACATAATTGCATTTATGTATGGTATATATGCATAGTACATATAATATAGTATATAAAAAGGGGCAGAGGTGTAAAGTCCTTGTCTGCCACACAAGAGGTCCTAGTTTCGAGTCCCGCCTGGGTAGGTTGCCCCTACCCATGGAATGGATGCTTGAGGACGTTTATTTGTAAAGTTAAAAAAAAAAACGATGTTAAAGGCCGATGGTACTATTTTCGGTGGTACAGGAATAAATAAATAAACTACATTCTGGTCCAATATTTGCTATGTCTCTTGAATGAATCTTTATAAGCGCTATCTGTATCATATAATTAATAGCGTATATTTCACAAAATGCATTATTAATATGATGTATATTTTATACATCCATTGGTATAATTTAATTTATTTAAATCTTATTACTTATACGCTTCAAGGCTTACACCAAATGGCAATATATTAGTGAAAAATTGAGCCATTAAAAAAAATTTGAAACCGATAAGCAATTTATAGGAGTAACCCTAGTCAACAAGCAACAATCGGAGCAACTGCTTATTTCACATCTTTAATTCAAGGATACACATTAGATTTTAAACGCATTTAGACAGTAATATAAAATTTGGAACTGCAAAACTTCAACTGAAATCAGATCCAGTCCAGAAGGAATGCTAAAAAGTAATGTTCACTGATTTTTTCGTCACATTTATTCGAAAAAATTCCACCTTTTGCATCCGTGAATCTATTAATTTATGAACTTCATGAACACACACTGCGATAGTTTTTGAGGCTTTCAGTTTCAAAAATCATGGCATAGACTTGCAAGCAAAAATCAATATGGAATACTTAAACATGAAGAAGAAGGGTGAAGACGTTAATACTTGAAAAGACGTTATCTTGTGAAACGATTTTTTACCTTTAAAAGGTAAAAGGAATCGACTACATTAAAAAAATTAAAGTAATCGACTACTATATTGAGTAATTAATTAATGCCAACATTTTCGCCATAAAATAATAAAAGATAACCATGAACAAATGATAATGACAATGGAAATATAATAATAATGAACAATACGAAGATGATAAGAATTTAACGTAAAACCAAGTCGATGCTGCTATTCCCCTTTTACCTTAAGATTTCATCGAGGATCGGCAAAAAAAATCGACTATTTCGATACGTCGACGCCTATGCGACATATTTAGCGCATACTGCTCTCCGAGGTTCCCCAGTGGAACGTCGCTCCCACGCGCCATCCAACACACCTCTCCCCATCCCTCCTTTCCTTACTCGTTCGCCCACCACGTCTGCATCCCCCACAGCCGCATTACTCAGCCTCCGACGACTGATTGCGGGTTACTTTTGCTATCTTCCCTCGCGAGCCGTCGTTGATAACGGCTAGGGCATTTCGAAAGTAGGACTCGAAATAACCGGCGTTCAGCTCTCTCAGATTGTAATGGCGCAGATCCCCACAGAAATCCCCGTTTTCCTACTTTCTCGTGACGGTAATGGTACAGCACACTGGGATCGTTTCGCTGCGTTTCTGTCCCTGTCATCCTCTTTATCCCCGCATGCTCTTATTCACATTAAAGCACAGCTTTGCAATAATGATGTAGCTGAAAGCAGGACATTCCTATCGGATCAGCAAATGGTGACGGCCAATACATACTTCTACGACCCCTTCACATGGACGCTTTCCTCGGCACAAAGTAATGCTTATCAGCCGTTATTTATAATTGCTGAGAGCTAACTAAAAGCGTTCCATTTTGGAACAAAATTCCCATTGTCTTTTTTTATAATTTTGTACTCGAATCAAATTAATGGAAATTTTGTTCAACATGTCGATTACACGGCTCTAAAACATCCACTCAGAGTGCAGAAAAGTTTCTCGGGTTTTTCACCGGTTGATGTCGTCCATGTCTCCCGACGTTTCGAGCAGCGACTTGCTGATCATCCTCAGGGGATCTTCCGATGGAAAACCCGAGAAACATTTCTGCATTTGATACGCCGGGAAAACCCAAGATCATTCATCCACTGAGAGAGTTTACGGCAAGCAAAATATGTGGTGGCCTGGCTCAAAACATCCCTCTAGCGAGATTTTTTTTTAACAAAAAGATTATTTTCTGACTGATTCATCAATGCACAGCCCAAACCTATGGGTGTTAGAACTGTGAAATTTTGGAAACATAGATGGTGCATGTATAATCGAAGTGGTGGACGGGAGAGAACATGGATTATTGAAAGAGAACACTTTTGGGGTTATTTAAACCCCCAAGACATTAAAATTTGAGTAAAACTCTTTTTAAATAATTTTGTCAAGATATTTCCACCAATACTATGAGTAAAAATTTATATTGCGATATGAAATATTGCGAAATGTCACGGAATACTTATTCATCTTGTTCTACTTTCTTTCGTGAAGATTTTCCCTGACTGCAAAGAGAAATTATCTTCTATTTCACGAGCTTGTTCTTTCTATTCAATAGTTGATAAATTCCTACTAATAAAGTTTAAAAAATGCATTTAAATCGAATTTCATGAGTGTTGAAATATTAATATTTCATTTGTACACACGTATCTGTTGACTGTTCAGAAGTGGCAAACATTAATGAAGTTTATTGTACGCTCAAAAACTTTAGTAAATTGAGATTATGAAATAAAACATTACAATACTATACAATAATACAATGTACATGTTCTGGTTACTTCTTAAGGAGACCACAGGGAAGACTTTTTCTTTCGCATTGCAGGTGATCTCCCTCGATGGGAATCTCAGATCCCGTTACTCCAAAGAATTACTTTTCCCGAGTCCTTGTAACATACATAAGTGAACAAGGTTAAACATTTTTTTCAAGGACTCTCGTTAGAAGCCTTTTCCCTTTCCTTATGTTGCTGTTTTCTCGAACAAGACCTTTAATCCCATTCTACATCGTCAACTCGTGCAGCATCACAATCACATTCTCCCCAACACTATCCTGTCTCCAGCAGTTCTTTTTGTCATAATTTAGGAAAGTTTCAAAGAAGTTTGTTCACTTTACCATTGAAAATGATACCCTCCTTCGGAATAAAAATGATGCCAAGCGAAATCTCTAAGGGAGA
Source organism: Ischnura elegans (assembly GCF_921293095.1). Taxonomy (NCBI): domain Eukaryota; kingdom Metazoa; phylum Arthropoda; class Insecta; order Odonata; family Coenagrionidae; genus Ischnura; species Ischnura elegans. Next base: position 95,031,184 of record NC_060249.1, read on the forward strand.
GTGATCTTATTTCTCTGCGATGAAATCTATTTTGATCTCAGTTCAGAAAAATATAAAAATTGGGGACAGAGAAGGACTAAGCATTATAACAAGCACCTCATTACCTTCTTTCCAACGCTTCTCAGAATTTGAAAGCCGAAAATACCTATATACTCCCCAAAGATAGTTACTTCCACGAAAATTTTCTGAGTCAAATTTAAGACGACGAACTTTTAAAAATAAAATTGAATTTCAGAAAATTTATCATTAGTTATGCCAATAATTTTAATGGCATCTTTTTTTATCGTAGATAAGATTAGCATGATTTCAAATATATTTTCCGTAGAAAATGTACTTTCGTTAAGTAAGTACACCAGTATGAATTTTCTAATTAAATTTTCTAAATATATTATTCTGAAATACGTTTTCTTGTTTCTCGTGGCTAAAAGGAGTGTGCATCGTAATTCAAGGATATATCAGTGCTTAATTTGTAAAACTTTAGGTACCGGAACGCATACCCACACATTCAATCCACACTTAATTTTTAAATATAAACAAACACCCGCCAAAATTTCCGATTTTTTGAACTAGATTGAAACGCTACAATGAGGAATCAAGTTTCTCCCAGCATAAAAAACGATGATTTTTTTAGATAAACCAATTTTCCCTAATAAAACGTCGTTCCGTTACGTTCCGACCGAAATTAACCACTGAGATATTTATTCCTTCACACAGGGCAATATCAGAAAAAGTTTATTCGTCTATTAAAACGAGAAATAATTCAAGTTACATGCAACAGGATAAATGTCCACTGTTTCACGACTGATGAATTGGTAGATAATTGTCTCTTCCTGACTGTGATATCTACAATGGGGAACAGATTCCCATTGCTCCTGCAACAGAAAGGATCTTTCCTTGCAATTCTCTGCCTATACAATATGAAATTCTTCGAGAACTCCAATTTGGTACCCCCTGCCAAACACACTATATGTGGCTCGCAGGGTATTATGTAGATATAGATTTGGTAGTCAAGTTTGTTTCGCCAGACCTGCACTTCGCGATATCAAGGCATTAAAGATATTATGGTCTTACAGCATAAGAGTTCTGATCCTACCTATTCTACTCCTCTGAATTTCTCTCGAGCTCAACGCTGTGGTCATAAGTGACAGAAATACCAATCACAGCCGATCGTCATCCAGCCAAGAGAGTCGAGTGAAATCCTTCCCATCCTTTTCCATGCAATATTGCCTCGATTTCTTCCCATATCTGCTGGCTATAACTCTTTTAGATTCGTTCTCTTCAAGCGATAAATCACAAAAATCCATTTTCTTGATACCCACGGAAAATCGTTTTCGAACTACAGAATCATTTGGCATCGATTGGCATCATCATTTGCAAAAATTTCATCATTATTATGGTCCAATTTATTTCGCTCCTTCGCATTTTTAATTGCAACTCATATTTCACCTCGAAGTCACAGCATCGATCCACGGCTGCAAAATGGTTATCCCATCCCAAAAAGTAAAAGCATCCATACCTGGCGTGGGTTCCTTTTATTACTCTTTAAATTTATTTCTACTTCAGCGATTTGGTCATAATTGTACACTGTAAAATGGTTGAAATAATATTGTATCTTATTCGGACGGAAGGGAATGCCTTAAGATGAAACGGGTCTGCGATTTGATGCCTAGCTACCTTAAAAAAGACGAATGTTACCCCATTTAATGTAAATAATTAAGAATGCAACTAAGCTGCATCATACTAGACCCCCACATTTTGATTTTCCGCTCTTTAAGTAACAAACAAAAGACTAAGTTTGAGATTTTTTTCTTACAAATCAAAATATATTTAAAAATTTCTCTTTAATTATGACGTAAAATATAATTGATATGGGGTAATCATCCTTAAACAAGGGTCTCTACGGATTGAATTTTTTCATAACCAAAAGTAAGGAATGAAGAGCTACATCGGTTTCGCGAGGTATTACAAAAATTGCCAGCTCAAAAATTCCAAAAATGTATTATTCATGTTCACTCTACCCAACATGTATCACTTCACCGCAAAAATACTAATAAAAATGAAGTTCGTACGCGGAAATACAATACCAAGCAACTTATTTTTTTTTTACCTTTACCATGATTCATCCTTAAACATGTTTGCAGTTCTCGCTAGACTAAAAGATTATATCAACTATCACTACGTAATTTAAATTAAGTATGCGGGCTAGTTGATGTGATAGCGAAGCATAACTTCATTTTTTTAATATCGGCAGCTTCAATTTTAAAATTGGTAATGCGAGCGGTTTCGCTCTGTGTGAATTTACTTATCACTAATAATTCAATTACCTGATCATTCAAAAAAAGTGCAGTCATCTATCAGTCAACCTCATAAACCCACAAAAATGTTGATGAAATTATAAAATTGGTTTTTAAAAACAAAAAATTGAGTTTAACTCGAAGCCTGGAAACTTATCATATCCGATGAATTTTACATATCAATAGTTTACTTTATATTTTCATGAGTATCTACTAGGTAGTTATTTTCATTTACTTTATTTATCAAATATCGGTAATATTAGTAATAATAATATTTTATAAATAATACTACTTACGGTAGAGGATTGGTACGATAGAATAAAGAAGAAATGACCTAAATAGAAAACTTCATTCGTTGCTCGATAAATATCCTGCATACATTTTATTCGCAGTAACTACCAAGATTTGTTTGTCCAATGCTATTACCCTTCTTTGAGCAATATATTAGCTCATCCTGGATTCAGTGGTAAATCTTCCCTAATTCTAACCGTCTTACAGGACTTCTATTGCTGTCTAGTATACTCCGCTAGCAATACAATGCATTCAGCTAGTACAATGCACGCAAACGCCCAGACGCTATTTGTTCCTATCTCAAGTAGCATTCATTTTTTTAATCGGGTCCACGTTTACGTTTTCCTAGTGAGTCTTAATCTTTGGGTTCCTCTAGCTTTACTCGAAAGTTTCTGTTACATTTGCGCGGACACTAAGCAGTCGGGCAGCCAACAACAATCGCAATCTCCGTTATCAACTGAGATCAAAGGGTCTAAGGAACAAGTAGGTTCTTCAAACACGTCAAGGACATACAGCTAATGGGAAAAAGTAGGTAAGGACACAGCTCTATTATCTCCCCTTCTTTCACAGAATAAAATATTAAATAATCGAGCCTTATCTCTTTAGTCACAACAATGGTGTTCCCTAAAAAAAAAGCACACATGCACCGAGCTAAGACAATACGCAACCAGACAATCTTTCACCCCAAAGCACTGACCTCGCGTAATAATTGAGGAGCCATTAGTTTGAATGGATAGGTCGCACACACACACGTACACAAACTACCAACTTGCTGCGAACTTCCCCCACACCAAAGGAGAGTAGTCGTGGGGTCCGGGATTTTTAGACACAAAGATTTTTCACAGCCCAGATGTGGGTGTTTTTTTTTCCTTTCTTTCCTTTACCTCGCCCCCTATGGTGGGCGTATCCCCCTCACCCTTAATTCGCTCGTACTGACGCTCTCCCAGAGCCCTCTCTCGGATAACAGCCCCATCTTTCTCCTTTGAGGATGTGCCAACCCCTCCACCCACGTCGCCTCCTCCACCCACCCACCTATAGCCATCTCAGCCAGACCTCAAGTACCCCACACCCCCGTGAGCGCACGCTCCTCGAGTGCCCTCTCCGCTAACGACCCCTTCCCACGCCCACCCTCTTAACGCGAGGGGCACGCCCTCTCTGACAAGGAGAGGACCTCCACCACCTTCACCCCGATCTCCCCCGCTTCGCACCCATCCCACGCTGCGAAGTCATACGCTTTCCCTCTCTTAAGTGCAATTGCAATAAAAAATATTATTAAAATAAGACGTTGCAATATTTCCACTTAGTTTTATTATTACACAACGCGTTTCGTCGTTACAAACAACATTATCAAGTGTTCACTTAATCACAAATAAAACTAAGTGGAAATATTGCAATGTCTTATTTTAGTAATATTAAGAACTTCCACCATATCGTGCCCAGCATCATACAAGATATGCAATAAAAAAGTATATTTTTTCGACCATCTGCGAGGATATTGAAATGCAAGGTAGTTGCACTTTTGCACAATTATTTATTTAGTACGACGCGTTTCGACTCATAGAGCCATCATCTCGTATTTTTATATTTTATTTATTTTTAGCACAAATATAACCCAGGTTTGGTACACACAGTATAGAGCACAATGAAAGGCACAATGGAATCAATCGACTACCTTTTCGTTGGCACTACCGCCTTCCTCGGAATTCGGAATCAGAGGGATAGGAATTAGAATAATCTCATTCCTAATAGAGTGGTTTCCTATTTTTTTATTGCTCAAATTGAAAGATACACCTGGAGTACGGATTTCACGCTTTTAGATTTTTAAAAGACGATATCTATTTTTCGCGATCAAATGAAAAGTGAAAATTTTTAAGCGCGCGAAAACACGACAGCTAAGTATGAATGCTGGGAAAAGCCCTTGTGACGTCATTCTGGTTCCGGCTGCCGCTGTGTTAGACTACTTGGTGCGAAGCTATGATCGCCGCTACGATGCAGGCTGCTAGCAGGTAACAGAGTACCCAGCTAGCAGGTAGCGCTTGGCTTAAATGATTATTAATACCCTATCAAACGAAGTAAACTTTTATTATTAACAGATGTTTCCCTGAGCTCAGTGCCTCATGGATGCATTGGTAATCTCAGACGATCTAATAATCCTGACTATTCGTATAGCATCTGGGCCCCTGTGACGTCACGTGGAGTGGAATCGCATGGCCGCCAATCTGGCCTTTTTCATATGAGGTTAAAATTGACCATTAACAATCGAGTACACTGGGATATCTAAAACCAAATAATTTTTATATTATGAGTAGGTATACTAATGGCGGGTATCGAATCACAACCAATGCCTTTCGTTTTCTTCGATGAAGAAAACTACCTTATTCCCAGGAAGATAGTGGTGCCATTGAAAATTTAGGAGTAACAGTCTTCTGTGTCTTTCATAGTTCTCTCTACTGTGTGTACCCAACCTGGGTTATATTTGTGTTAACTACCTCACCGAGGAACATCTTGAAGCATTTATTTATTTTTTATTCACTCTTGTACCACCGAAAACAGCACCAATGGCCTTTAATACCATGGTTTTTAAATTGAAAATTTAACGCGCATGAACTTACATGCCCCGGATAGAGGCTATCTTCCCAGGCGAGACTCGAACCCGCGACCTCTTGTGTGGCAGGCAAGGACTTCACCATACCGCTACCGGGGTCGGCTTAAATATCTTACGGGTCTCCTAACACCATTCTTGGGTCTCAGTGAACACCATGTGAAAAACTCACTAGAATTTGTGAACACTCTTAAGGATATTCGTTTAGATCCTACCGATTTGATGGTTAGTTTGGATGTGGTGTCTCTCTTCACGCGGGTCCCTCTTGTTGACACCTTGAGTCTGCTAGAGAGTAAATTCGATACGAAGACGGTCAAACTTTTTCATCATGTGCTCACTTCTTCCTATTTTTCTTTTGAGGATATTTTTTATGAGCAAATTGATGGTGTCGCAATGGGTTCACCAATATCACCGGCTATCGCTAATTTCTTCATGGAAGATTTTGAGAGAAAAGCCCTCGATACCGCTCCCTACCGTCCAAAATGTTTTTTCAGATATGTGGACGATTCCTTTTTAGTTTGGTCCAATGGTACAGCTGCATTGCAGGAATTTTTAAAACATATGAACAACCAACACCCGAGCATCACATTTACCATGGAGGTAGAAGAGAATGGGCGACTTCCTTTCCTGGACATCCTAATACATAGGAAAGAAGATGGAGGCCTAGGTCATTCCGTTTATAGGAAGCCAACGCATACTGACCTGTATCTCAACGGACAGAGCCACCACCATCCATCGCAGAAGGCCGCTGTATTATCTACCTTGGTCCATAGAGCCAAGTTAATATCAGATAATACAAGCATCTCAGCCGAGTTAGACCACCTTAAGACAACATTTTTACGGAATGGCTATGTAAAACAAGATATTTTAAGGCCCTAAGCAGATTCAACATAAAACAAAAGAGTGGCCCGGATGAGCCGCCAGAAAAACCGCTATCAAAAGCCTTAATCCCATATGCGTCAACCATATCTGGTAAGATCCACCGCATTCTACGACGGTATAATATCAAAACTGCCCATCTGCCACCACCTAAATTAAGGCACCGCTTGGTGAGGGTGAAGGATCCGATTGGGTTGAAGACACCAGGGGTTTATGGAATACCTTGTGAATGTGGTAAAATGTATGTGGGGGAGACAGGCCGAACGATTGAGACGAGGCTGAAAGAACACCGGTGATTTTTCAGATTAGCGCAACCAGATAAGTCGGCCGTGGCGGAACACAGCATTAATGAAGACCATGCTATTAAATGGGACGACACCAAAATCCTTTGCCATGCTCAACATTACTGGGACGGCGTAGTTAAGGAAGCAATAGAGATCCGCCTCAATCCCAAAAATTTCAATCGGGTAACCGGCTATCATCTAAGCACTACATGGAGACCTGTAATTAGCTGTATGAAAAACATAAGGGTTAAACGTGAAGAATTTCAAAAGACCTACAGCCAATCGGACGACACCTGAGCCGTATTGTTGTCCTCGGTAAACGGTCGATCCAGTTTAGTGTGAAATTGAACTTCGATAAAGTAACACAGCCTTGAGGATGGAAGACAAGTCGTCTTCCGAAACGTCGGCTTACATAAAAGCTTTAACCTGGATGCAAACCCGAGAAATATTTGTCAGAAGTATTCACCAGGAAAAACTTAAATCGTCTATTATAGGACCTCTTTGATGGGTGCATATTTCATAGATTATAATCAGTTACTATAGTTATTCAAAATTTTAATCCTAGGCCACTCTATATGCACCCTCTCAATACGAGGGGCACGCGCTCTCCGGCTGCTAAAGAGCACTTCCAACCTCACTCATTGCATCTCCTCCACCCCAGTACACATTCCCACCATGCGGCACCACCATACGTTTCCCCTCCCGAAAATGCAGTACCAAAAAAAAAAATTTTTCTACTATGTGCGAAGAATTTGAATGTTCGAATTCTACAGGATATCATTTCTAACTTCAATGCACATCACTGATCTCTCCGATCACTGATCGATTCAAATTAAATACAGGGTTATCATAAAAGAATGGTACAGTTTTAGTGGGGATCGGGTTTGTGTGGTGGCTTGATTGTTGGCTTCCCACCCGGCGGGCTTGAGTTCAAATCCCGGCAGTGGCAGAGAAATTTCAGAGATTGCCCGATCCCTGCTTGAATGATGTGTGGAGGACATTTCAAGCGCAACACTCCGTCTGTCGGATGGGACGTTAAGTCGTGGTACCCTTGGCGCCTTTCGTTAAGAGCAGCCTATTGCTGACGCCGGGTTTCTCTCCACCCTTCCCATATCCTTCCCTCATGGCGTAAATGACCTCAGCTATCGGTCGCCTCCACAAAATACCATACCACCATAGCACGGTTTCAGTAATTCATATGTATGAAGAAGAGATAGGATGGCAGAGATTTTTCGGGTTCTGCCCGATCCTTCCTTGAGTCCCTTGAGGATGGCACTTCGAGTGCAGCCCTCCGTATGTCGGATGAGACGTTAAGCCGCGGTCCCCTTGGTGTCTATCTTTAGGAGTAGTCTCATATCGACGCCGGGTTTATCTCTTGTCGAGCGACTAAGGGCGCACATATTGAAAATTATTGATAACGTAAAAAAAATTTGAGACGACAGGGTCGAAAATTAAAAAAAAAACTTAGTCATTATGTTGTAATTTAAACCATATTCAAAACCGCATCATTCTTTTATGATAACCTTGTATTGTGTAACAAGTACTATACGAGTTTTGATTCTTTCTCTAAATTTGGAGGTTCCGAGTAAAGACCTTCAAGTTAGTTACTTATTAGATACACAACATTTAGCTCATACAGTCATCGTAAATAAATCTTAATTTCTGGGTCATTCACACCCACTTCCCAAAAACGAGGGGCACGCCTTTATCTCTCCCTCTATCATTTCGTGGTTGCCACGGAAGACGTCCAGCAACTCGCGCCACCACTATTGCACCTCCACTCACGCCCGCTTTTCACGTCACTCCCACGCGTCACCCTCATACACTTTCCCTCTCGAAAATGCACGGGCAAAAAAAAATATTTTTTTTCGACTTCGCATCTTTTTTTACCCTCAGCGAATTAAATAAATTGTGAAACAAACTGTGAATTATCGAATACGCACCAGCAAAATAATATTCCTTCTTCCGACTTCGCATCTTTCTACTATATGCGAATGAATCGTAAAATAAACATTCAAAACGTGAATGATTTCGTACAAAGATTGGTCTGGCAATGGAAAAGTTGTCCCCAAACTAAGCCAAAACTTTGCTAATTTTATTCATTCATGATACAGAGGGCAGTTCCTTTTCCTGAGCCATCTTACAACCAACACTTTGTCCGGGATATCTGAATGTTAAAAAACTAAAACCTTCCAATAGTAGCCAATCCTTCCACTCACTAAACCACCACGCTTCACCTGATGTGTCTAAATCGGTGTTTCAGGAGGAATCTGCAGTTCTGCAGGAGGTGGTAGGAGAGACAATTTTATGACCCTTTTGCCCATAAACTTGGGGTCGAACCTCCTTAGTTACTAAGCCATGGCAACGTTAACTTTATTTTGGATGCACTTCGCAGGTACCATGTAAACGGTATTAATTGGTATCCAACCTTTTCGACTTTCTATATAATACTCCGTATTTTTAAGGCATAAAACATTTTGGACGAAAATGTGCGTTTATTAAAGTCTTTGAGCTTAATTAAACGAGAATCTAGCGAGTATCAGCAAAAAGATTGTGCAACCTCACCCATTTTGGGATTAATTGTTTCCTTATGAAACACCATGCATATTTTGTGCAAAAAGACCAAGCGACTTTTAGTTTATTCTCAGAAAGTGTGAGTACGCACCAGTTGGAGGCCTTCAAATTTATTACATGCTTCATTAAAAATATTAAGACAACACAGTCGTCAAAAATAAGTTTTAGTGCATTGGCCCTCCTCACTACCATGTTGAGACGCGCCCTCTCCAGCTTCCTAGATTCTCGTCCACCACCGCACGCCACTGTCCTTCTTGCTCTTAACCGCCTCCTCCACACATCACGGACTTCCATCTTGAAAGTGCAAGTGCGGAGCAGTGGAGTGGACGGCACACAGTGCGGAGATCCAAATTGAAAAAAAAGGACCTAACCATAAGTCTTTTTTTTTAACTTTCCCTCGGGAAGTAAAGAATGATTCATTAAAATAGCTTACTAAGTAGTAATAACTTACTAAAATAACTTACTAGACTAGGGCATAATATCATCCGATGAAATTATATTTGTTAGGAAATTTTTTCGCGGTCGCGGCGAGAATTTTCCTTAGAGAGACGTAATTGTATTACATATTTATTTCCACTTCATTCCTCTCAACACTGTCCATTTACCATACGAGCTGATGAGCTAAAAAAAATTTAGATCGGATGTGGCCTAAACTCATCAACTTCTACATAATTTTATATCGAAATCAGAAAAGATCAAACTCTGCCATTATATCCTTAAGGTTCAAGGGCGTACCCAGGATCAAAACTAGGGGGGAGGGCAAGCCATGGTTATTCAAGTTGTAGGTAAGATTTAAGCATGGAAAAGGTGAATGAAATCAACATTTTAAGGAAATTGTAACAGCTCTTTATCAATTTTGAAATTTATTTCTTGAAAAAATATTATTTTCCTTAAAGAGATTTGCGATTTTTGCTTCTGGGGGGGGAGCTGCCTCCTCCTGCAGGGGCTGCAGCTGCTCCCCCCCCCCCCCCAGCAGGGGCAGGAGCTGCCCCCTCCTGCCCCTCGCTGGGTACGCACATATTAAGGTTTAAAATTTTTCATCAATTCAAGCGGAAATAGAAAGAAAACGCTTATATACTCTTACTAACAAAAACAATGAGCCTTTCCACCGTATTAGGCGAATGCCTCATCTTCCTGTACTCCACTGGTAAATTTCAGAATTTACTTAACGCATTCTATGTCACTATGATGCAACAAAAATTAGCGTGTGTGACTCGAAAACTGCCAAAATACTATTGCTATATATCACTTTCATAAACCGTGTTTGCGATAAATTTAAAATTACGTTTTTACTCTGCATAACCTGAAATTATCATGATATAATATCTGATAGTGAAATTTTTAACAACACGAAAAAGACGGGTCGAACGAAAATGATGATTTTTCTTAAGTTATCATCATCATTGATTGAGCTCACCGCAAAAACTTCAATGTGCAGTCTGCACATTCATGAGCAAATATTTGGCCAGGATGCATGCATGAAAACTACGAACAGATGTAAGAGTATGAGACAACAATACGCTACCACATCAAAAAATTCGTCAGAGAGACAGCTACCTAAGCTCGTCTAATCACCGGTTTCGGTTGCCTTGGGAAAATCACCGTCGATCTTCGGCTTAAAACGATCCCATGGATCTACATTGAGATTGGCATCGAAAATCAAAGCTCCCTCGAGGTCAAAAGATGAAGGTAAACCTTTCCCTCCACAATCTCCCACCCCAGCTACCTCCTTGAATCTCTACCCCTAGATCTCACCGCATGAACCTTCCCTACCGCCGGCAATTTTTTTTCCATCAGATATGATCGATAAAAAATTCTTTGAGGCCATTTTCCGGTAAATATTCTTTGTATCCCCTCAGCTCTTCTTATGTTCCTATTTTACAATTCCAATTTCTGATGTAATGGAGGCATTGGGTTTCTTAGTAATACTCAAAACTGGTGCGTGATACGCCTCAAGTCGAAACTCGAGAACGTAATTCTGCCCCTGGTTCTATGAGTGATATTCACATTCATCATGGGCAAAAATAAACCAACAGCAGCAGAAAATTACCTGATACTCCGAAGTAGCTTCAGTACCGCAAGAATGTTCGCGGCTTCCCAATGGAAATATTAATCAAGAAACGAGACGGAAGGTTTTGTAAACACTTGTTTAAATATGAGTTTCAGCTAGTTTCAGCACGTTACGGCATGAGCACCATAGGATTGCAAAAATATCCGACGCGGAGATTCGCAGTGTCTGCTTGCAATTGGGAGATCAGAACAAGCCTTAAGGTCAATGACGACTATTCACCAACTCAAGCAACTCGAAGACAGGGAAAAATGTCTCGGTTCACATCTAATGCCAATGCCACCACAGCCAATGCTAATCAAAACAAAGAACATTCTATATGAATACTGAATGAGAACCATATTTTAAATCAAAGTAATTTCAAATACTTGTATCTTTACCAAGAAAGTGAAAACCACAGGTCGCTAGCTCAATATATGTTCTTTTAGCCTCTCTTATTTAATTCCCAAAAAATATGCTAAAAATGTTATAATATGTGATGTAATTGAAAGTTTTGTGAATAATTTTCTAATCATATAACAAAAAGGACAGCGAAATATTAGAAATCTACCGCTATCTTTTTATTTAATAAACGATATTTTAAATGACACAAGCGGTTACAGATAATCGCGTTTTTTATTCTTTCGACGGCTGTGAATAAGAGTGGAAATGAATATGTAGCGACAAGATATGCAAACCATTCTTCATTAATGTAATTTTGAGAGTGGAACTATTCTCTCTTTAAATTCGCCAGTCAATACACAAACGTTGTATTTATCGAAGTGAAAGGAAGCACTGTTCGCGAAAATAAGGTGCTCCATTAGATCCCATTCCTTCTATCTTAATACAAGCACTTATGCATGACACAAAATGTTCACAATCACACAAAACCAAAATAGATGGTGATAAAATGCTTCGTAATTAGAAGAGTCAGTATTTTTTTTTCAAGGGATCTCTCAAACTTGGACAGACAAGAAAAGGCATAATCATCATCGTATTAAATGTCCCATACCATTAAATATTTTTCCAACACTTCCTAGACAGAAACCTAATGATATCTCAACAAAATTTTCATGCGAACGGCAAGAACGGATTAGTGCAAATTTATATTTTTCAATTTCATCTATGTTACTAGTGAGAGGAAATAATACAAAAGCCCCAAGTCAAAGTTGAATTTTCATAGATAATAATCGATAGATTTACATGAATACATACTAACATATAAAGACTTTATAATGCCAGAAAACGTACCACGCCGCGCTAAATTTTTTTAAAGCTGTAAGGTACAGTGAGATTTCGGAAATGATCAGTTTCACCCCTGGCAACTTCCACACTGCACACAAACAACGGCAACCATGACAGCAAGCCGAGGGACGCGCACGGCCGTTGAAATAAATCTAAAAGCGAAAGGAGAGAGCAGCTGAGGCATCAATATTTCCATTTCCAGTGCGTCCGCGGCGCTGCCGAAGGTGTAGGAGTCTGCACGACGGAGGGACCCTTCGGCCACCCTCGCTTCAATGTAAAACGATCTCTCTCCTGTCCGACTGTTTATATTCCTTCCCATTCTTCTCTCTTCCCCCGGCACGGTCACCTCCATCATATGCGATCCCTCACGTCCCGGGCCCGCCCAAACAACCACACCACCAACCAACCAACCACCCACAACTCAAATCCACGCACAACCCGTTCGCTCCCTCCTCGCTTCCCAACCCCCTCACAAACCCTCACATACGGGCAGTTTTATTCCTCTGCCGGACCCGCTCATATCGGTCTCGTTCCCCCGAAGGACTGAGGAACCTCACACTATACTGTACCCGATTCAAAAAATCTTTCTCCGGGTGGTAGTACAAGCTATCGTAAACTATTTCTCTGTAAATTACCGAAGATTTTTGTAGAAGAGGCTATCATTGCGGCTGAGAGGGTGGTAGTAGAAGCTATCGTAGATTTTAGATGTAGATTTGCGTATATTTTTATAGAAAAAGCTATCTTCGGCGATTCTCTAGGGAGCCTCACCCTAATTAGACCATTTTAAAAAGCAATTATCGTCATTAATAAATTATAAACTGCTACAAAATACTTAAAATTGCGACGAGTTGTGCGACGTAACTAAGAGAAAACATAACTAATAATAAATTGCGAAAAAATGGTGACGAACGCTTCCACAATTTAAAGCAGTTCATTTTTTAAATATTATATCGGAGCCAAATTAGCGCAGCGGTTGACGAAAATAAAGAAATAATGTCACCAGTTCTACAGCTAGACGCGAGCTCAGTATTCGTTCCACTCCCTAATGTAACGTATCCAATCTCGCCGAGTATAATTCGGCCACCGATTTGAAATTCGGAACAATTTAATAAGTTTCAACCAACTCCAAAACTTTTGTGTTAATTTCTGATACATATTTTAAAACAACGTTAGACAAAGACGTTACAACAAAAATATTCCTAGTTAATCTACTGCATCGAAACGTCGGCCGACAAGCAACTCACCCGGTGGAAAAACCGAGAAGATTTCACCAGTTTCATACGCCGGGAAAAACAAAATTATATTTAAAATAAGAGATTTTTATAACAATATTGCATCTCACACCCGGCCTTAGCTCCAAACTCTCGTCCTCACAGCCACGTTTCGTGGGACGTGACGTACCCGCATCCGTACTCGTTAATTCCCGTTCCTCTTAACCCGATCCGTTCCTTCAGAACGATCCATCTGTTCCCGACCCGTATTCCATTCTCCCCAGACTACAGCACGCACACACACGCACCGTTCTCAACCCCCGTACATCCTCCACTCTCTCCTCTCTTCCTCCCAAGGCCCCAACAACTTCGCCCACCGAGCTGCCCACGCCCCCGGGGGCCTCCCTGGCCGGCGTAATATTTATTTATGAAATCGCCGGAGCTGTCTTTAAAAAAACCCACAACTCCTCCCACCACCTGTTTGCGCATCATAATTTAAGGAGCGCTCTCTGGACGGGAACGTGGGACGGACCGGGTATGAGGTTACCGGGGGGGGGGGGGTGAGGGGTTGAGGGGGGACCGTGAGGGGGAGAAGGGTGGTAGTGGTTTTTGAGGGGAGGTGGGTGGGTCGGGTGTCTTCGGGTTTTCCTAGTCCTCGCACTGGATATGCTCGATTGGGTGCCTCGGGAGGAGCACCATTCCAGCGGCTGCGAGTTGGGGAGGCAGGCTGACGGTGGTCGGCCGTGGAAGATCGTAAGAGACGGGTCTGCGAGGAAACAGGCGTTCAGTGGAGGGCCGAAGATATCCGTGGACCTCAAGCCAGCTGAACGCTTCGAGCGCGCGTTACAAATATAACGTCCAAAAAATTTATAGTTGCAAACAATAGACTGATATTTTATAAAACCGTGTTTATAATCCATCAACTGAAAACTTTAATCAATGGGTTGGAAAAGAGGCTAGACATAATCTTTAACTGAGTAGTTACCTGTAACGTTCCATATTTTCTTTTATAATGGTTTAAAAAAAACATAATTCGGCAACAAAAAAATCAATTTGGCCATGATTGCATTAGGTTTACTTTCTCTTGTAATGAAAATGACAACAGTCCATTTATACAAAAACAATATTGGAAATCCAAAGTTATTTTACATTCAGGCTCTAACACACCTAATTTAAATACCAAACTGTGCAATATGAAATTCTCTTGAAATATAACACTCATGTAATTGGACGCCTATATATAATTCAACGTGACTAATGTTCCTTCCGAATTTTTTAACTTTTTTTGCACAAGAATTTTCTTCCGACAGGGAACATGTATTAACAAATTCTGCGGAAATTCACCATCACTTCACATCCTTACAGTGTCTTTTGGCATGACATAAAACCCTCCGCTCTTAGAGTTTTCCGCCGAATGAACTAGAACAGAGCCTCCTACAGGCAGCCGCGGGCCCCGGTCTGGTATTTCGTGGCGGAGGCAGAAATCATTTCACGAAATAGCAGGGCGTCCCCTCCCCATACTTTGGATAATCACGCGGGTATTGTAATTTTCTTTGGTTTCCAAGATCGTGCGTAGTCGCTCGCTCGCAGTCCTTTTATCCCCATTTTTTTTTCTCTTGGTCCGTTTTGTGGGTAAAAGAATTCCCGAGGTCTGGCTTACGTTGGTCCCAAATGATCATTATCGTATTTTCCACGTATTTATCCCTTGACCATGAAGCCCTTTAAAAGAGTTGGGAAAAAAACCAAGCAGGAGAGCCCCCCGTCGTAGTTTTTTTTCCACTCCCTCTTCGTCCACTCGCTTGAATAGCAGCGGAAATGCGATATTCAATATTCGAAAGGCGAATTAAGAAAGCCTGTTTACGATGTGGGAGCGAATGCGCCAAAGTTTTAAAATTACTCATTCACGAATAAAAGACAACCACCGGCGAGAGTTTCTTTCAAACTTCCATAAAGAGGGTTCGGATGGCGATGAATATATGAAATAATCGAGACGTGGATAACGTCATTCTCATCCTCGCATTGATTTACAGCCGGCGTTAAAGGGCGTTAATTTTAGATTTTGAGACTGATTGCGGTCGTAAATATTATCGTTTCCATCCAAACTCAACGGCAATTAAGTATTGAAACTTTCTCGGACGCATTCAACTCTTTATGGATTTGTATTTGATTTTCAAAGAAAGACGTTTCACGATAGCTCCGTTAGTTCTCAGCAGTACTGACTGAATAATAAAAGTCAAGATTATTGTAGACTAAAGGATGGTAATGAGAAAATGTTTAAACATATATAAACACAGTTCACAACAAATGCGTACCAAAAGTTTAAAAAATAAGGCATAAATCAAACAAAAAAGAGCAAAGAAAGATTAACGCGTGAGGATAGCCATAGCTATTTTATTAATGTCTTCTCTTAAATTTAGCACCCAGGCAAAAACCATACACAACGGATGTAAAGTATAGTATTATCCCACATAGATTTGTTTCTCAATATGAAAAGACGACTACGGGGAATGAAATAGATAGATTAAAATTACCTTAAATACAGAATGATGCAAACTTGACAAGCTTATGTAAATATATTTACTATGGCAAAATACATATTCAAGTGTAAGTCCCAAGAGATTTTATGCATCGTCTCAATAGAATATTCCCCCATAGCTGATATTCCACACGCTCTCCGTCAAAATCAAATGATGCTTTGCGAGGAGTCAAACTTCAAGAAATCTTCACTCGGTTCACTGTATTAATAAACATCTACCGAGGAGATATTGCTTTTCCTCCTTCACATCTCATGCTGAATGAATTCAATGAGTCTGTTTAAATCTAAGAAAAATAAGTGATGTTACGTTGAAATTTGACAGAAAAAAAAACAAAAAACAGAAAAAAAATCAAAATTTTAAGATTCCATGCGGCTTATTTATACTGATTTAAACAGTTCAAGGTCACTAAAGCCACTCTTCATTCCCTAGAATGCAAAGAATTTTTCAACGAGGGTATATGTAGGACTTAGTCATGTAATATATAATTAACTTATCATTCAACTGAATTTATGACACCTCTACTAAATGAATCCCTCAAATATTTGATATTAGAGAATGAAAATAAATTATCTCCTAAATTTCCAGCCCCTCAAACGCCTTCACAGATGAACGACGTTAGCAATCCGAATGTTCATCATTTTATTCCCGAGTTAAGGGGGCCGTTTCAGGAAACAGGTTAGGGAAACTTGAGCAGAAATTTCGATTTTGTTTGCCCAAGATAACTTTCAATATTATTTCAATTAGATTGCAAATGAACAGAATCCCTTACTTACATCACATTACATACATACATACATACATATAAAAAACGGTGTAATCATTAGAAGATTTAGGTCACCAAATTAAATACCTCCACGAGAAGATATTTCGGATATGATGAGATTTTGAAGTAAATTCTTTATTCCGCGTTAAATTATAAATTTCTCACCGACAGAAAAAATCGAACGTTAGACGACATTAATTCTGCAACCACGAATTAACCAATAAAATCGGAGGCAAGATACCCGATAAAAACACCACCCCACATCATTAGAGATTCCTGGCCGGTTTTGTACAAACCCTACCACTGGAGTTTCCTTCAAAAATATGTGATTCGAATACGCTCTATTTGCAACCTAAGAACATCCCTCTCAACCCGGATAAGTCATCATTAAAATAGCGATAATTAGTCTGAAACTGTTTAGTTTCTCCACATTTTTCCACCACGTCACAATTGATAGTTTTGCTCCGCAATTAGTTCATCATAATGAGCAAGTACGCCAACAAAGCAGGCGGTTAAAAAAATATTCCTCGGATGGATTTACGGGGTACGTATCATCTACTCCTCATGCCAATTTTTTTTGCTCCGACGTCCTGGCGAGAATAAGAACCCGCGACTCCCGCGTAATGCAGAACTCTTAGATAAAAAATCTTGCGTGCTTGTCAGAGGATATTTGCGTCGGCGGCAAGGGTATTCGGTGAGTAGACTAATTAAGCAAACACTCGAGACATCGAAGAGGAACGCTCCGAGGCAAAGCCCTTCGCTCGTTCGCTCGCCGAGAAATTTTTCCACGCTCTGCGGGGACTTAACGAACTATTCGTTCATTTGTTTTTTTGTTTTTTTTTTTAGCTAGCATCCCATCATCCGAGTCGCACCTATCCGTTCGCTGTGTCAAAACTCATCTTCCCACATCTTTGTTCCCTTACCCCCATTTCCTCCGTGACTACAGTCGAAAAATTTACACTGACGTCCGACGACGGAGGCAGACCGTAATTTGAAATTAGGACCTCACTTTCAAAGCAAGCTCGGGACCAATGCGTCACGATGAGAACAAAAGCAATGCAAATCCCGATGCGGAATGGCCAATATCATGTCGTAATGAGCGCTAGGATGATTTTTTCGGCGTAAACTTAGAAAAATAATATTCTATGCAGCAATTACTGAATTTTCAAAAGAGAGCCCTAGCTCATGATTTGCATCAATCAGGTAATTGTGGCATTTGGCGGTTCTATTTCCTGGATCAACTTTTTCCATTTGAATACTTAACCACTCAAACCAACGATATCTCGAATCCTAAGTTTTCCTTCAAATTCATTTATCACCAAGCAAACTTTTATTTTACAATGAAGATAAACATATCGAAAATATAGCTCTATGCAATGCTCCTTTACTCTTCGCATTCCATTTGCCAGCAGTTTTATCAATTCATAAACCTTTGTTTATATGAATCTCGTTGCTCTCCCATAGTAAAACACCCTTGAATACCTCGGAATAAAATCAAATTAATTATCTTTCTTGCCATGGTACGACTGAGTAATTATGATTTTACTTCCTAAATATCGACTTTCATTTTCAATTTTTTGTTGTTTATTCTCAAATGTGCAACGCGTTTAAGAGTACACACATCATTATCATCGACATAGGTGAAAATTTTAAATCGAGACTTTGTATTCATAAACGCAAATTTCCATGATACATCACCAGAAAAAGCTTGCTTTAGTTTTTACTTTATTTCTTTAAAGCTTTTGGTGAACTTCTGAAAATCTGCAACTATTGAAAATCGTGTTGATAAACTGGGAGGAGAGGCTATTTTTCCGAGAACTCACGGCTTCCCCCACAAAATTGAAGTAGCTTTAATGGGCCTCTGTGAGTAAGCGTAGACTTGGATTAATGCTCCTGTGGGGAGGCATAGTAGTTGCTTCGAGCCGAAAGTGGTGCGGTGTAAAGGAGATGAGATTGAGACAATGAGGGATAAGGGTGTTCCCACGCACGAAGGAAAGACTTCCCGTGTTTCCCGTCGACCGAAATAAATTATGTCGACGCTTACAAGATACCGTTCGGGAGAGAGAGATAAGATAAATTCATATATTTGACTTTCTTAATGGCGAACCAAACCATCCGAAGAGTCCCCCCCGTCCATTCCCTAATTCCAGCTGCCTTCCTCACGCATGCCTTTCCTTAGATCTCTTCATCTTTCTCTCGTCTTCACTTCCCCTCTCACGACGCATCGCTTCTCTCCGGGCGGCGCGTGTCCAGCAATGGGTCAGTCTGATCCGAGACTCTCAGAGGACTCTTTCGCACGATATTTTTATTTCCTCTCGTTAGAAGTACAAGGGCCTTCTCCCGCCAGTGAGAGGTCATGTATGTATATGAAAGATTCTTGTGCATACCTTTCCGTAAGCTCCAGCCGCATTTAAAAAATATACATATGACTATGAAATCACGGATTTATTTTCTTGGTACGACATGTTTCAACCTCAAGAGGTCATTACCAACCACTTGGTGGAAGTTGATGATGACCTCTTGAGGTTGAAACATGTCGTACCAAGAAAATAAATCCCTGGAAGGAAACGAAGTCGTTTTGTCATATGTGAACTTCAACTTCCACAAAGTTGAGCCGGAAGCTATTGAAAGTGATATGATAGATTAAAAAGTGAATTTTGTTTTAGTATTTTTGTATCAACAGTATTTTGAAAGACTCGACCGGTTTCGACCTTTTAAGGTCATTATCAAGAGGTTAACCTCTGGTTCACTTTACCTGGTTATGGCTGAAAGTTCCTGTTAGCTTCCGCATAAGATCAGACTTCAAGTCAAGCAGAACTATCAGCCACAATCAGGTAAAGTCGAAGGCTGTACCATGTTATTGTAAGCGCTAACCAGACATTATAAAACCTTTAAGAGGCTTTAATAGCGCCGAAATTATAGCGAGAAAATTATACCGCACAAAATAAGACTGGTCGAGCGGAAATGATGCGTTCACTTAACCACCCCCAACCGTATTTTTAGTATACATATAAGTCCCTTCGAAGAATATTCATTATATATTATGATGAACAATTTACCAACGATCTATTTTGAAAGCTACATTTCCTTATGGTGGAGATGAACTTAGATGACTAAATAATAACCTTCGTTTTCCGCTATGTTTTTTTCTAACATTTTTTTCCGAGCTTCCACACTTTCCCAAAATTATTAAATCCCTTCAACCATCGTGCTCGCCGAAAAAATACGAAGGCTTTAGTAAACAATAACCAAGAGGACATTTTGACGAAATTTTAATGCAGGACGTTAAACATTCGTCACATTTTGACAAAATATCTTTCAGATTAACTACGGTAAACAACCGAAAGAATTTTTTTAAACACAATCTTAACACTTGCGGTCGATCAGTAACCTTTTCAGACATCTCCAGAAGGTGTCTAAATTGGCCCATGGCATATCACTCATTCTCCATAAACGGCCAAAAAATCACCTGGAAAGGACTTTCTGGTCACCTGATTAGACCAGTCTTCCCACAAGACGAACAGAAAAAATCACTTAAGTTTCCATACCAGGAAAAAAAAAAGAAGGTTACTTCTTAATGATTAACGTCGAATAGATACAAAGATAGGACGCTGGGCGAAAAACAGGAAAAGACTTCTTCTTCCACAGCCCCGCGGCCAAAGCCATTCTTCTCCCATTGCTTTAAAGTCTCTTTCTTTCTTCCTCGAGAATCGCTTTCCACCACCTTCTGTCTTACCTCTCCTACCAATCCTTTTTAGCACTCTTCCCCTTAGCTGATTACTACCGAGATGGCTATCTCCCGGTGGGCCCACGAACAATGGCGAAGAATGACTTTCTTTGTTACGAACTTTTTTTTCTCCTCCTTTTTCTTCCGTGCGTTGTTCCCATTTTTACCGAAAATTTTTAATTGCCTTTACCCATGTTTTTTGCCAAAAAAATAGCTTTTTCTAATATCTTGATGGAAAGATTCTAAAACACTATTTGCTGAATCTTCTCTTTTTTTTCAAAGGAAGACGTAATGCTAACTAACTCCTTGGAGCTCATTAGATTACCAACGCGACTAATTATATCCTTTAGCATAAGGAAAAAAATCATTTGTCGAGAATACTCCCGCAGAATACGAGTTCTCTTTCTCATTAGTCGTTAACCCTCCAGTTATCATGCTTTAATGCGTATAAGATCCTCTTACCCAAATATACATACCTACTGCCTTGGAAGAAGCGCCAACTGAGGCTGAATGCACGCAGATATACACATTAATGACTGACTGTAACGAGATGATTAATACACATATAACTTGTTTTGAATACTTGATAAGACCGCAATTAAAACTGCAGTGACGCAAAAGGTATTTAACGATTCCAATTTCCGCATGACGATTCATATTGAAAAAGAAGCCTCTTTTTAGCTAACAAGAAAAGCCATATAGGTGGGGAAATATAATCACTTCGTTTTCTCAGTTTAAAAAGACATAAATTCTATGAGTGAAGCAGGAGCAATTTTTGCGACAGCATTTGGAAGATATTGAATGAATTTAATTGAAAAGTTCCCATCATAACAGAAAATAAAATTTTGCTGCCAAAATTATTGCAAGGCATTCAGAAAAGGACGATCGGAAAGCTTTCAAACTCACCCTAAGAAGGTAAAAACTGGACGCCCACAAATATTAATACCAATCAAACGATTATTACCGGCATACATTAAGAGAAACCACACCCGCGGAGAATACTAAGACAAAACATGTTGCGAAAGGAATAACTTATGAACGTGGGATCGTTGTGTTTCCATTTTTACCCGAAAACGTGTAAACAAACGCTGATTTAGATATTTCTTTACAGCTCATTCATTTTATACGAGTCATGCATATGAAATCGAAATACATCTCAAGACAGTGGCGTAACTACGGGGGGATAAGGGGAAAAATGCCCCAACCACGCACCCCCAAGCCTCCATTCCCAAGTAACCAACTCCCCCCTCAAGCCTCATTATTATCATATATCATATCAAAATTTTATTTAAAACTATTGTCTAGTTTTGATAAACATAACATCTGCATCTCCTCAAAGTTCAATTTTTAGTACCAAAATGATGTAAAATGTATTTCCACGCATATCATTTTTCAAAAATTTTATCGGACCCCGTTGCCTGGTAGGGGGGCGCCAGCCCAGGCCATCTCATCCCTCCCAAAGCATATTCCTAATTGCACCACTGTCTCAAAATATACAAAGATGGCCCAAGACGTAAAGCTAACGCGTACCCCTGGAATTCTAGAAGTCGTGAAATGGGGACAAAAAATAGGGTGGTGAACACGAAGAAATGCAAACATCTGGCTATCATTTTCGCGAGGAATAGAATAGTCAAGATATCAATCTCTTATCGCCATATCAAAAGATTTTGACAGCGGCGAAATGCATTCAATGAAAGAATAATTCTCATTTAAGATTTTGGAGCCAAATTTTTTCACGGAATATTTTTTGTTTAACCTTGTGCTAGGTAACTAGGTAATTAAAACCATTTAAATAAATTCATTTTGATAGTCATTAATCTTTAAGCGCTACAGGTATGGTCTTAGCTCACAATCATCGTATTTCTGTGCGTATGTCTGTGAAATATTTATCACAGAGAAAAGACAATAAGTACATGTAAGGACAGCTTCGATTTCCTGCTACATATCTTTGAGGTGCCTCGAAATGTACAACATGGTGGTTAGGTGAAGGAAGACGAGAGAAGAACTTCTACAACTTATCAGCGGAAGGTTTAATTTCCGTCGATTTTTAATTGGAAAATAGTGAACGAGTCCAACGCAAGGCTTTGCCTGCCCACAGGAGTTAAACACATATTCGGTCACTTGAGTTAGCATCCTCGCGCAATTAATAGTTTATCACATAATCCCCTGCCTCTCTGTCGTGAGAGCAAGTAGATAAAACCAAGTTTTTTTCTTGAAATATTGCTACAAGTCATCATATAGTTACTTCTAAAATTAAAGATAGTCTCCCCATGTTCTCCTGAAAGCGAAAGCACATACACGCCTTCTTCCTGCGAGGCGCCACGTGGAAAAAAAAGCCTCTCTCTCTCCTCACCAGATCTCTTCACTCCGGAGCACTGGTGCCGATTCTTTCGCCTCCCATCCACACATATCCTTTCGCCAATCTCATTCTACCCTCAACCCTTTCCTTTCCCTCCGCACGTACCAACACTTCGCCGGAATTTAAATGACAACGCTCCTCCTCCCCGCTCGCACATACATTTCTTTCGTTACCACGGTCCTAAATGTAAAATATTTATGACCTCGTTTGAGTGCCACCTCTTTACGATCATCCTCCCTTAAACGGGCCCAAGAACGAGTTCCATCGCATGACACATCCAGTCACTCAGTCAGTCCTCCCTCCCCTCTCCCCCCCCCCCCCTCCCTCTTCTCTCTCACACCACAGTGCCAAACGTCTAGTGTGTAAATAAAAGGCAAAAAGAAACGAACACACACTGAGACTGATTCTCCCCACTTCAAAACTCTCTTCATCTCATCTGCTCTCGCTACGGCTCTTTTTTTTTCCGCCTCCTCCTCCACACTCACTCTTCGCTCTTTTTTTCTTCAGCTCGCGTTTTTTCCTCCTCCACGTTTTCGTCCCACGGGACTCTCTCGTATATATACGCCGCGAGCCTACATTCACATACAAACATGCGTCGTAAGATGAGCTTCAATCATCGACATAACGCCGACTCGTCGGCAATGATTTTGCGTCAACCAAAAACCAACCGCACACCAAAATCTACATAATACTCTGCGAGCCATGTCTACTAGTAGGGTGTTTGGCAGGAAATCCCTAATCACCGGTATGCAATAGATACGCCACAATGCACTGTTTAAAACTAAGTAAAATAGTAAAAAAAATTACACGTATACCTTTGTGCAGGTCCTGTTACCAACCACCAAGCATACATAAATCCACGAAACAAAAGGCTATAATTTACATGGAAAGGTAAAATTTGCAAACGGTTAGTAATTAAAATAAGTCTATCCATGCAAGATTATAATCAACCATTGCGTTTACCGCGAATATACCAACCATGATCAATTATCACATATAAAATAAATCAACTTTAAACAATACTAAAAACTGACAAGATTAAAATATCAGCGCAAATACAGAAAGAACAAAGAAAATACAAATAATAAAAAACTTTCAACAATGTTTAAAACTGATAAAATTAAAATATAAGTGCAAGTTTATAAAAATCAAAAAATATACAATTAGAAATAGGAAAAATGCAATCAGTCGCCCTGGAGAGTGCCACGATTAATTTCATTTTATAGAAACAGTTTCTATGCCTAATAGGAGGAAAGAATGAAATTTTAAATCTCTCTAGCCGATTCCCATTATATTCTTCCAATGATCCTTCCTATCCGGTCTCTCTCCGATATAAGCCCTGGACTTACATACCAAACACTTACACACACGTTGTGCCATGAGCTTCAATCGTCAACATAACGCGGAAACGCCGGCTATAATTTTTCATCAACCTAACGTTTGCCGCAAACCAACTGGAGATATGCCCGTGGGTATTCCACCACTACCAAAAAACTAATTTAATTAGCTAAATTAATTTCCACCCGCCGTGTTTCTGACCTTCAAATTCCTCAAGCCCGTACCAATATATATTTCAAATCTTTTCATCCAACTGCATCTAGATTCTGGAACTCTCTACCGCCAAATATAAAGACGTCACAATCACTTCAGTCGTTTGAAGGATGGCTGTACGTGTACTCCTATTTTTGAAGTCTGTGGCTTAAGTTAGTCTCCTCAACTCATTGAAAATATCATCTTAAAGTTGTGATGTTATCAAAACTCTCTACATAAATGTGTACATGTATGTGTCCATGTATGTGTCCATGTATGTGAGTGTTCACTACTGTCGGTGTTTAAACTTATATTTTTGTGTTATTGGTATTGTATATTTTAATTTTTTGTCTAAATATCTACTTGTTGGCCTAGCAAAATCTCCATAATACCCTATTTTTATCAAAATGTCTTTTACTTAGAGTAGAAAATTTCCTGTATTTTCTATTTTGGCTCTCACAGGTTTTATCTAGAGCATAATAAAAATATTCATTCATTCATACCAACTCTCCCTCAGCGCACAACCTTTCCATTTTTCCCTGCAAAACCCCACATTCGCGTTTCCTCGTCCTCGGTAGCATGATATGGGGACTCGGCACCTTCAATATCTCTCCCTACACACGCCAGACCTCTTCGCCTAATTCAGCCCAATGAACATCTCTAGAGAGATTTCCGAGTCCCAGGAAAGAGAAGAGCCACTGTTTACTCTCACATTTATTTGGCGAGGAGGAAATACTTAACTGCTTGCTCATGCCAAAAAGGCAGGGAGAAAAATGGAGAAGGCCAAAGGGTACAAGGATGCTGAACGCAAGGCTTTGCCTGCCCACAGGAGTTAAACTCATATTTGGTCACATGAGTTAGCATCCTCTCGCAATTAATAGTTAATCACATAATCCCCTACCTCTTTGTCGTGAGAGCAGGTAGATAAAACCAAGTTTTTTTCATGAAATATTGCTACAAGTCATCATATTTTTTAGTTTTGTTGAATTAAAAGTAGAACTTGGTGGGCATAAAGAGGGAAGGGAGGCCACTAACGCCGCAGTCCGTCAATTCATACATTCACGTGCACACATATTTATAACAGCTCTTTTTATTTACAGGATTCCATTTATAATCAAATAATATGTTCAACAGGATGTTCATCGAAAACTACTGTAATCTGTTTGAATTGAAAATGTACTTCTGAGTTATAAGTTATCAAAGGTAATGCTTTGCAATAACGTCCTTTTAAAAATTTGATACATTTCCCGTAACAATCAGCATAACACATATTGAAATACTTCTGAAAAATTGTTGTGAAAACTAAACAACGCAGAATTTAAATTAATGAAAGCTATGGAACAAATTCTTTCCTGTAGTCTTTTTAGTTGTCCAGCCTAGTCCATTACGAGTTCTTATGATTTTTGCGCCGTAAGGTTCCTGAGGCTGGGTATGCCTTCCCTAGACGGAAATTTGCAACTCATCACCACAACTGCCTATTATTGACAGAAATCGGGTAAATATTTTCAGTTTGAACGATCGACGGGCATATATCGATCATTTTCCTTCAGAGTTGGACTCATTCTCTGCTTATCTTCACTAATGAAAGAGAAAATGAATGGTCCAGATATAAATTAGCGCGAGACCAACGATGAGAAGGAGCCGTCACAATTTCCCTCTTCAATTTGAGGCACTATTGAGTATCGCGGATGAAGACGAATGTTAATATCCTATAAAATTCATGACGAATATTTGAACCTCTACAGAGAAACTCCATTCGTTACTTTGTTGAAAAACTTCCTTAAGGCCCCGACTTCATCTATTTCTCCCCTTCCAGACGATTCGATTAGATGGCGTTGAATGTTATATATGAGGGGGTGAGAAGCCAAAGGATACAAGTGATTTTTTTCTCAACAGAGTTAAGTGAAGTTAATTGTTAGAATAAATACACAAAAATTGGTTGCCAAGAGATACAACTTTGTCTCTGTTCTACGCATACATCGAGTGGAAAATCAAATGCATTACTAAATATCTAATTGATCTCGTTATATTCTATACCTAATTTCTGTACCTAACTCTGTTTAGAAATCAGGAATCACTTGTACCCCTTTGCTTCCAACCTACTCATACATAATTCGCCATCTTAATAACCTTACAGATAAGGTAGGCTTCATATCTTCAAAAAGCATTTCTACGCATTGATATATGTACACAAACCTGAATCGGATATCCCAAGTAAACTTTTCAAGATTAAAATACCATCGAACCAAATCTATGAGGTCAAATATTTTTAAAATTTCGCCATTTTATTGATCATATCGAAATTCAACACTTCAGTAAGTATTTTCCCGCATTTAAGTATGTGAAATAACCAATGGTGGCTATATGGACAAAATCTTTCAAGATTCTGATACCTTGGCCTTGAAAATTTCGAGTGAATGAAAAAATGTATGCCAGATGCACGAAACTTCACGAAGTAAATTAAAATTTAGTCTAATATTTTTTTTCTCTTTTTTGCAGGTAAGTTCCACATTGCCGCACCTGTGGGCAATAATGTAAAACCCTGGGCACACCAGAGCGGAAACGGCTAAGTAAATATCCTCAAGATCTCTTCGCATTTACCCTGGTAGCATGCCAGCTCATCAACTACACTTCATTTTTATAGCTTGAATTCATTAAAATGAAGCAAATATTTTACATGAGGATTTTACATAATAAATATTTTCTTAAGATGGTTAATATAAATGATTGAAACTCCATCCACAACATAAAATTGTACAGAACATGTTAATGATATCAGTCTCGAAAGCTTATAAATTCTTTCACTTTATATGACAGCAAAATCCTTTAATTTTTTATTTCGGAGTTACTTTCGCTTCTCATTTTGAATCAATTACTTTATCTAAATAATCGAAAATCTTACGGCTTCGTCGAAAAATATTAGCTTTTTCTGGGATTTAACCGGAATTCAATTACTGGCGTCATGACCAAAGCTGTAGTTGGACTTAAAAAGAATCTAGAGCTGCATAAATTCACGCACACATTCACACTGCACACGCACACTTTCCCAGTAAGTCACGGATAAATCGTCCACTTACACTCGCGCTTAAGCTGGAGTACACGACAATATGTGCAGTACACACACATTTTTTATTTTTGTATCTTAAGCTTGCTCTAAACGAATTCAACAGCAAATTAAACCACGAAAAGTAAAATTAGATGGAATTTTCAAATGCTTCGCCACAAACTACTGGTCACCACTTTAAGAGAACAAGGAGGCGACATAAAATATTTAGCACGCTAAAATTTACATCGCTTGCTGAATGCACCTCCCCCGAGCGGAATACCAACCCGACGATAGCAATGCAAGAAGCTGGAAATGTTGAGAAAAAAACACATCTGGGCGGAACATAGAGGCCGTAAATTCTCCTCAGCACTACCATCCAGGAAAGAACATTAACCTTCGCAAAACCGCCCAGGAGATAGAAGAGTATTCGTTCAGCGGAGTGACTTTTAAGGTGCCTAGCAGAGAGAGAGAGAGACAAAAAAATATAAAAAATACCGACGAGAAACAAATGAAAACTGCCCGAATGAAGTCCGCAAAAGAGGATTAGTGAGAAAGGAGGGAGGGGGGACTTTGCCTAGATACCCCTTCTACCCCCCCCCCCTCCCCCAAGCTGCCCACTCAACTATGGCTACAGCTACTCCCTTTTTCCGGCGTCTCCGTACCCGCTACTCGCCCCCCCAAAGCATCCCAATTCTTCCGCCTCCAGTCCCCAATGCGCTGTTTCGCTAATGCCCCCTCGAGGGATTCCCGATAGAGAAGGAGCCGGTAGGAAGGGAAGCTTTCGACGTTCTATCCAAGAGAGGGAGGGAGGGGTGTCCCTTAGGACGTCTTCCTGCCTTTGACCGTCCATGTCTGGAGCGGGGAGCGATAGGGCAGTAAAAGATAGGCCGAGGATTAAAACGGAATAATACATGATGCTAAATTAAACCTTTATTACCTCCGTCTGTTTTACCCGTGACGGGGAAGAACGCGTTCAGAATGGAAATATGGCACCATGACTTTTCTCAAGCGCCTCCTTTTTTTTCTTAAGCGATTCCTCGAGAGACGAAGACGCACTTGTAGGTAGACTGTGTGTATAAGTTTTTCGGGCGTTTTATGAGACCCGTGAGTCGGACACTTGTTTGAATACGAATACAGGTTTACTAAGCACCTTGACAAGCTCATATTTACGACCAATATACATAGCAGTCGGAGTTGGAAAATTGGAGAGAGAGAAAAACTTTTTTTAATCCATTAAAAGACGAAACGAGATGGCCGGAGGTGTTTGCGAGTTGAGCCAATCGATTTTTTTCAAGTGAGCAAAAAAAATAGAAAGCGGAAAATATACACAAAATTGCGTAATTTTGAAAATGATTTTTTCTCACTAAAGCACCGGAGGAGAAGAAGAAGAAGTGGACGACTCTCGCGTTTTTATGACGCATGAAAAAATTATTATATTTGCCTTGTCCCTTTCTCGGGACGTGTAAAGAAGGGCTGGAGGATCTTAAGGAGCGGTGGAGGACCGAGGGAGACGCACATAACTCATAACTTTATTTTCCGTTTCTAAAAGTTCAGCCGTGGGCATAATTTCCCTCTTCCTACGACGAAACTAAAACTGAGAAAAGAATGAAGAAAGAAAAGGAAATAAGTCACGTCATACGCATGTGCCAACGCAGCAATAGGGTTTGAAGGGGAATTTGTAAATGAAAAGAATGATTGTAATCGAAGATGATGGTGAGAAGGAACATAAGAAGAGAAAGAAAAGGTTTTGGGTCGACTGGCTTTCGTTCTTTGCGTGACTATAGTACGTGTTTGTTTGCAGTAAGAATTCTGTTTATCCTCTTTCCACTATCCTCGGAAAGAGCGCTTATAAAAGAGTAGAATAAATAATTAAATGCATTTTTCTATTTTTTTTTACTTTTTCTTGGACTAAACCATGATATTTTTTTCACCATGCGTCACATATTTTATGAGAAATTTACAATGTAATTTTTTTTTAATTAATAATTTTTGTGACTAGCAATTTATTCAAATACAAGGATGTAGCCTCCACGCTGGTTTTAACCACTGAAACTACCTTTCCTTCATTTTTTTGTTACCAAAGCTGAAAATTTCAGACATTTTGGTGAAGTTTTGCTTTGATTCCTAATAGCTCTTGCAACCAGCTAAGAGTACATGAAAATTTCGCTATCATAAATGTTAATAGGATCTTTCATAAAAATAGAGAAAATAATTAGCAATGAGTAACCATAGCTATTAACGCGAAAAATGAGTTTCTGTAAATAAGAAATAAATTCAATGTTGTGGACCATTAAGAGTAAAGTGAGCAAGGTTGGCGAGAGAGCACAAGAACTGGAGGCAATAAACAACGACTACCATAAATGCCTTGAAAGAAATGCTAGGTATGCGTGAAATTTCTTCGCAGCGACGAGAAAAATGCTTTCTTGGGTCCACATAACAGGTTCAAAATACATTAACAAGTAATTTATGAAACTTATTATACCGTCGTAAACTACCTTCTTGAGGTGCATGACGGTATGCAACTGAAAACTGGAAACGCTTCGTGTATGATTTTAAAGCCGCATCATTTTCATAAAAAAACGGGAGAATCTCCGAGCAATCATTACAAATTTTCGTACTGCGCAGTTCATTATTTCTTCAAGAGTTGTTAGATAGAATGCTTTACATATAACGTTTAACTAATGGCATTCAGCAACCACAACGGAGCCATCCTCTGTCAACCATTCAATTTTTATTTTCCGCTTTTCCACAGACAAATCCTCCGAGTCAGCATTAAAATTTGAGTTTCGGCAAAATGGGAGGCAAGTAAACAGCCTTAATCCTATCGTACGATTTGGGAAAATTCAGCATTTAAGTGCAACCAGTCATGATGGTGAAGTAATGCCTAAACCTTCCCGTTTCTTTGGCGCTATCAATTATATTCCACATATTTCATCATCGTATTACATCGCCAATTCCAATTAAGGTAATCAAAATGCTCAAGAATTTTTTTGCTGTCAACTCACCGTCAGTGAAAACTAGTACATAATGACAATGCGTAAACAATATTTATTATCAAAGGTATTACATTATTTTAGGTAGGTTTACAAGGTGATTTTTTACGAATTACCATGGTCTGTGCACCTCCCAAAAGAATCGATTCAAATAAAAAGTATTCCCTGTCACTCTCTCCATAAATCCTATATTCCATCCTCCTTTTAATCCGCAAGATCCTAACATTTTTTCCCTCCAGCACGATTTTCAGCATACTCTCCCCGCTTAGTAACCTCACCAGGAAACCATTTCCTCCGAATATTCCCTAGAAAGTTCTCTGTCCTCGTTCACTATATCTAGCATCCCCTCGTTTATTTTCCACTATGTCAACCTTCTCCATTCAACCCACATCTCGAACGCCTCCTGTATTTTCTGGTCCTGTTTCCTCAGAGCCCACGTTTCCGCGCCGTAAAGATCTACTCTGCATATCAGACATTTCATTAGCATTTTCGTTGCAGTCTTACACAACGATCCTCTCATCACCTATCCACTTATCATATATGCCTCATTCACTAAACCTTTTTTCTCTTCGAATTATCCTAAATGCCATACTATTAGGTCCGTTTTCCTCTAACGGGCAGCCTAAGCGGTTCTATTTTTGGCCAATATTCTTCTATTGTACTCTCATCGTTCGAAAAAGATAAGCTTCTCCAGGTTGTTTTTCGTGGGAAAAAATTGCACCCCCATTTCAAATTCCTTAGATAACAATTCTCGAATGAAATTTTAAAGAATAACCTTTGTTAGGATCACTAAATTATCTATAAAAAAAAGCACAACCAGGGTTTCACAACATAGTTACATATCCAAGTGATGTAACTAGGTAATGAAACCAGGGTCGTGATTTTTAATATATTATTGAACCTAGCAAAGTTTATTCTTTTATTTTCCATCATGGAAAGGTTTCACACAGTTAAGCCTGAAGTTATCAGTTATAGCAAGTCTTGTTTTCGAAATATTTTATGACCCTAGAACCCAAGGGGTACAAGTGAAATTTTTATAATTTTGGAGATAAGTACAGATAATGTTTGGGATGGGGTGCACAATATTATTGTGGCAAAGAGATACAAGTTAATAACTGATAAGTATGTATGCATAGATTTTGTGATTCACACGCCTTTCAGGCGGCTTGCGGGGTATTATGTAGATGTATCTCTTTGTGACAACAATAATGAGTACTCCACTAACAATTATCTGCACTCATCTCCAAATTTATAAAAATTGCACTTGCATCCTTTGACTTCTATGGCACTCAATTTTTTTAAAGCTATTCACAACAAGAGAGTTGCTCGCCTGATGGCCGTAGACTGACCTTCTCTGGTCGCGATCCAGTCCCAACACCACTACCATCATAGATAGAGCTTCCCCTTCCAAAACCCTCTGGAAACCTTCCTCACCCTCCGACCCCCGCCTAACGAGCTGTCTTCCCGCTCATTTCCTTCCTGCCCCAACACGAAATCCTCCCTCGTTCACACTCCCACGCCACCGCCGCCTTATTAACTATTCAAGCAGTTAGATTAAGTCTAGGGGAATGGCCATCCACGCGGGGTTTCCGGCGACGGAAGGGCGGAATAGGGCGTTCCACACAGCTGCGGGGTGTGTATCGGAGAGAGGGTTTAAAACGACAGGGCAGATCCCAGCCCGCCGAGCATTGTTGGAGGAGGACGACCTTATTGCTCACGCGTTGTCGCTCGGGTAGTAGGGAAGGTGATTACACTTCTTCGTCGTTTTTCGCTCGAGAGGGTCAATTGGTCGTGAGCAGTAAGGTTCACCGTCATACGGCGAAGAGATTCCTTACATTTCGACGAATTCCTACCACGTACAGGTTGAAATTTTCTAATATTTTCATAAATCCATGTTTATATTAGCTCTTTCTCAGTAGGTTTTCGCAGGTTTCTCATGCCCCCTTCTTATGTGGGCGTTTCCCTGCAGTGGGTTTTTTCCAACAAGGACGACAGTTAATATCCACTCTATTCACAGGTAACACTGCTTGTCTTTTTTAGTGATATTAGGAGGAAGTTAAGAGCGCTTGCTCGACTATACGATCTATTCTACTTACCGCCGAGTGCACCTACTTCTTCGCTTCACTTGCTAGCCTTCAAGCTATCCATACGTTTGGTGTCAGAACCGAACAATCCCGATATATGCCAGCAAATTTGATGTTTCGAATACTATTTTGCACCACTTGATCGAAAACTGCAGAAAATCGGCAATTTAATTAAGAAATATACAAAAACCCCTTCTTGTCTTACGTGATATTTAGAGGGAATTTATAGGTGTAAACATAAGAAAATCGATAACAAAAACGATAAAGGAGAGACAATAGCTCGTCCCCAGCAAAGATAATCGCTTTCAAAGCTATAGTTTTGCACTTGTGAAAAATTAAAAAAAAACACTGGAGCCAAGGTGTTCAAAAACGTTCACAGAAAGAAAGACTGTCTAGGAATACTAGCTTTTTCGAATTTGGGTTCACATGACCAAGTCATATCATAAATATTGACCTTGCAAGTCTCAACATCATTAAATCCATGCCCCAACACCTAAGCGAGGCCACTTTCAGGTGATTCTATACTGCAGATGACTTCCATTGCCTCGAAATATGGATGAAAATATGAATTTGTAAGATCACTGAAGAAGCGATCGACAATTTAATCGTTTCCATTACCCTAATATAGTCCCTCATGACAGTGCCTCTACGAAAGAAAGAAGTCGTTGGGGGGAACATGTTTTCTAGACTGTACAGAAACACTGCCTTTCGTTGCTTGTACCAGTAACACTCCTTTCCTTGAGAGTTGGTTGACAATTCCCAAAAAAAGATAGATAACTTGTCAACGTAGCTTCCAATTTTGGTAACTTGTGAAATTTTGGTTTTGAGCCTGACAAGGGAAAAAAATTCACTTAGCTTTTTAAATTATTCTTACCCAACCTTTTTTTGGTGCAAATAAATTTTTAAAAAATAATAATCTAGTATTTTTAATTCCTAAAATTTATAATTTCTGCGGAAAAGTACACAAAAATGTCTTATGTACATTCGCCGGAAGGAATTGAAACACAATTAATTAGCTTGTGATTCACTGCCAATTAATTAAAGGGAAATTTATCCAAACACTCCAGGACATCGTCAAAAATTCATCCGGTAGGTATTTGTAAAGCTGAAAATTAACTATGCATAAACTCCATGCTTTGGCATAAGATTCCATAATGAACCTTTTTAATTGAACATGTGTTTGCTAAATTTAAATCAAGATGGCGTGGAGAATCTGAAGCCGACATCTGGAGAGTATTTTGACGGAGAAAAGCCGGTTTTCCTCCTTTCTCGAGTGTTATCCTTACGTCATCAATATCAGAGATGAAAGGTCTCATTATTCTCACGAACTGCTCATTTTATTCTTTTATCTACCTTCAGCCATCAAATAATTTCCTCCGCTAATATTTGTCTCATTTGTCCGGCGGGTCTACGGCAGATAAAAATAAATATATCTCCTTTCCTCGTTAATTTAGCTTACAAGGGGAGACCACGAAAGTTGCTCCGCCTTTTTCGATGCCGTATTTTTTATGGCCTTCGGAATGGTGAACACATCCCTGAACTAGTAGTGGTTCCGTTGAATGGGCCTTAGTTTGGCTGTAATTAATTAATTTTCAT
Source organism: Ischnura elegans (assembly GCF_921293095.1). Taxonomy (NCBI): domain Eukaryota; kingdom Metazoa; phylum Arthropoda; class Insecta; order Odonata; family Coenagrionidae; genus Ischnura; species Ischnura elegans. Next base: position 95,065,246 of record NC_060249.1, read on the forward strand.
GCGGTACTTCTCACAATCCCAATATAGTTCCATGATATCACGTACGTCTTAAGAGGGTCGGGTGGGGTGGTGGTTAGCGTATACGGCTGCCACCCGGGGGACCAGGGTTCAAGGATACGTAATGACTTTTTATTTTCTTGCCTCCATTGTGATCATACGGCGTCAACTTTTTTATTAATTTTAATTGCGACAAGCATAGACATGAGACTATTTTTTTATCACCATAATGGCGTTAGGTATTTAAGCAGTGTCATTTCAAATACGGAGGTACGACGACTACACTAGCATGGGGTTGGTGTGCGCCAAATTGTTAATTTTTTCATTGCTTATACTGATCAACTTCCATATTAAAAATGGAAACCACTCTTGCTAGAGCACATGCCATTAAAGGCTCGCGGCGACCAACAACATCCGTACAGACATAATTAATAAGAACAAAAAACGATTATAAAATGCCATATTTCTCGAACACTTGTAACTCACTTTACTCCAAAGGGAGTTTACTTACACAGTACCTATGTGCTAAAATAACCATTCCGAAATATAATTTCCATTAATAAATAGGATGAAATAAAAGTTTATGAGCCTAGACCGGACATGGTAGCGTATAAAATACGTCAATCTTCGAAAGCCAAAGATTTCAACATCGTACGTACATTCTGGGCTAGAATGGTCTCGTGTATTCCTACAATGTACTTTGACTGTCTATATTGCGAGTTTTCAAAGTTCGAGGTATTGTAGCTAATTTTTTTTAGATCAGCAAGAGGAACCCGTCACACGTGGAGTATAAATTACACCGGGAGACCGGCCGTATACCACCTCTGTACCTTTATATCTGTATCACCTATAAATGTACAAGATTTTACTAATTTCTACAAGTAAAGATTAATTTTAACAAAAATCGAGTATTATCATATATGCACATAACATAGGCAAAGTACGCCATTCGCCCGGTTGTGAAGCAATAACAATCGCGCCCGCTAGAGGGTTAAAAGCAACAATTACACCAAATGTGTCTTGTGCTCGCCGCTTCCCAAAATCTTCCGTAGCCCTTCCAATATAATAACAAGATATGCACCAACAAATGTCATTTCTACCAAAAAAGCCACTGTTTTAGCCCCCCGTTAATCTTTCGTTATGTTTTTGAGTAGAAAGTGGAGCCTTCAATTCTCCGCGTTGAAAATGACACTGCGTAAAGACCTAAACGTCATTATGGTGATAAAAAAATAGTCTCATGTCTATGCTTGTCGCAATTAATATTAATAAAAAAGTTGACGCCGAATGATCACAATGGAGGCAAGAAAATTAAAAGCCATCACGGAGCATTGAACCCTGGTCCCCCGGGTGGCAGCCGTATACGCTAACCACCACCCCACCCGACCCTCTTAAGACGTACGTGATATCATGGAACTATATCGGGATTGTGAAAAGTACCGCATGAAAATTAATTAATTACAGCCAAACTAAGGCCCATTCAACGGAACCACTACTAGTTCAGGGATGTGTTCACCATTCCGAAGGCCATAAAAAATACGGCATTGAAAAAGGTGGAGCAACTTTCGTGGTCTCCCCTTGTTAGTTTAACCTTATAAGTTACTTTACATCCTCCCGTTTAAGCCAATAGTGTATTTTCCATAACTAGGTAAATTTACCCGAATTTGCACGTATAACATTCCTCGTTTCTATCGATCGATCAATTACTTCGGCGGCGTGCCTTTAACGCAAGGGGTGAATACTTTGGCTTCATTTCAACCGGTAAATTTTTTGGGGTAAATATGCTTCCACATTTATAATATTTTCCTCCGTTCTCATTTGTCTATTTACATTTGTAAAGCTCTACCTTTCCTCATTGAAAGAAATCGAAAATATTTGAGAAGTTTCGACAGCTGCTGCAAAGCACACCGTATTACACTCACAATACTAAGTCAGCCCCAATGAAAAAAGTTTTCTTCGGCATATACTTTCTTTTTTTACTTAAGTTTATTCGAATATTTTCGAGAATTAGTTCGAAACACGAGATGCGCAAAAAGTATGCATTGTAATTCGTTTTAAAGTTATTTTAATATTTGTATTCTTCTCCGAAATACTTAATAGTCAAAATTAACTACAGATGCCCATTAATAATACTATAATTAGCTTTCAAATACATATCATCAACAAAAGTATGATACGAAATGCATAAATACTTATTATTAATGATATAAATCCAGGAGAATTTTCTCATTACGCAAGTATAAAATTAATTTGGCAATTTTACGCAAATAACATTAGGAAAACACTGGTTTTTGTCTTTAATGGGTGTAAATTTTATTCATAGCCTTAATAATAAGATGTGATTGCGAGAAATACCAAGGAAACGACTTCTTATACCTTACGCTATTTTGGCAAATTTAATATTTACAAGGAAATGAGAAGATTAATTAGGAATTGAATCATACCACTAGTACAAAATCGATAATATTGTACTAACACCTGAAAGAAGAATTAAAATTCTTTTTATGCTGCCGTTAAAAAGGATTACTGAGTTCAATGAAAATGCCATGATAAAAGAATTTGGGCCAATTAAAGGTAGGAAAAAGTTTCGACGAGAATGAATCCCATAATTTCTTACGTAATAATCGAGTTCCCCGTTAAAAATTACCATGTTCGCAGGAAAAAGCTAAGCGCACCAAATCCATGAAAGTTAATGAATATTAAAACCCTGGACTATTGCTGCCCGAAGGACTTTGGAGTAGAGTACTTTTTATGAGCCAACCGCAAAAGGTAATTTCTTGTAAAAGCAAGCCTGCTGGATTTCATTTCTTCTATTGCTTGATCACGTTTCCCTCGCGAAACCTTACAGGTCTAATCCATTCCTGATTCAGTTTAAGAACAGTTCTCCGATACTGCCAAAAGAATAATTTTTGCCGACACCATAGCTGGCTATAGGGAATTAACTCATATAAAAACTTCACACAATGGAATTTGCTGGTGAATTCCGCACAAATTCCTTATGATCATCGATGTTAAAAAGTTCGCATATAACTTTGCTTTAAATGACAATAAAAACGCCTATGCTCAAAAAATATACATTCGCACATGGAGCTATTTGAAAAGCAAATAATTAAGATGTGGTCGTTAAGCGTTTATGATGTATACATTAAATTCTGTAATGCCCTCTGTTACCTTCACCATATCTTACTATCCTAAGAGAAAATTAATTTCTGCAAGTATTCAACGAAAATTCCGATTTAAAACAATAGATCAAGTCGATTCATATTTGCCAGTGTTTGAAAATAATAAGTACCCATATAAGTTGTTTATCCAACTTTTCATTTCTCCCACCTACCAAATAATTTAGAAACATTAAAAAACGTTTTCTTTTTTAAACAAGGTTACCTGGAGGTTGGCATAGTCTTCCATTCAGAGTGTTTGAGCCATTTCCTGGATATTTTAACGTTTTCAGAAAAGGCGAAAAAATTTAAAAAGCATGATCGATTCATTTTGAACCATTATTGTTTTCGGTTCGTATGATGTAATTTTCTGGATTGTAAAAACGAATTTTTTATTATCACAAGACCTTAATGCTACCACCTGACAAAAGGCCAACTTTAATTCTTTTGGTTAGCTATAAAATAACGTGTGTCCAAATTCACACCATGCCGAAAGGATCCTTAACAATCAAACCGCCGTTTGATTCATCGTTGCAACCAAACAACTTTTTTTTCGATCTTCACTCGTAAATTCGCTAACTGTCCCCAAATGGAGGGAGCTTCGTACGTGCCTTTTCCCCGCTTAGTTTTATTTTTCATACCATGACGAGCACTTCTCGATCTCTCCCTCACACAAGTCTCCTCCTTGAATCCACGCATTCATCCCCCATAGCCGCCCCATCAAACCACTCGCTCATCCAATCTTCCAATTCGTCGACACATCAACTGCCTCTAACTTTCGAAAACACTCGACGCTCGGCTTGTGTGCGAGTCCATTAGCGATTTTCCGTACGGCGGCGCGGCTCGGCGGATGTCTTCGTCATCATTCGAGAAAAGAGAGGAGGGAGGGTTTCGTTCGAGACGGAAAGGGTGGGGCGTTCGTAATTTTGGATTCGGGACGTCGTCGTCGCCATCAAAAAGACTCGGAGACGACTTGTGTCTACCCCAGTTTGGCGTCGCGTGAAAGGTCGTCCATTTTCAAAGATCATAATCTAGGCGGAGAATCGCATCATCACGCCATCGCGTCAGCAAGTCAACGTCCCGCAGTAGGTATTTGGACGATTTCGCCCTTGAGTGGAAAACTTTATCAAGATGCACCAGGAATTACTACAGCGTCTTCAAGAGAGAGAGAGAGAGGAAGGTTGGTTTTATTAACTCCTCCTTCCTTTCCGAGGGGGCAACTTCGTTTAACTCCATATCTGCAGCATCATTCTGCCCATGTAATGGCAGCTGCGCCTTTTAAAGAGGCGGCAGAGTGTGGGTCTTTGGAGTGTCATCAGCTTCAAAACGTCAAACGCACACATATGATTAGAGGAGAACATTTTTTTTCTTGGATGGAGGCCGGTCTAGAACCGCCACAACGTCCTCTTTTGATCTTCAATTATGGGACGCTTTCAATGAAGAGCAATTCTACCCAATCCTACGTCATCCTAATTCAATGCATTACACGTGAAGAAAAATTGGTAAGGTGAAAATATGTTTCTGTTTGGCGCTACTCATTTTCTCAGCGCGTTCTACAATAATCTTTCAAATTATTTTTGTATAGAGAAAACCGGATGTCATCAACATTCATTGAAAAGTTGCCGTTTCCCCAAAATTTCTCACAGAACATAACGCCTAATCACAATGCAAATGAAAAATAATGGCACTCAAAATTTATTTCACCACCATTCACTATTCTTTCCCCCTGCAACTTGTAGTTCGTTTTACTTATCCCGTTTATTCACTAAAACTTCCAAGTGAATTGACGCATGCACTTAACGCCAGATTTTAAGAGAGTATGCGCACTCAAAACTTCGATACGAATTTCAGATATGTTGAATACTCTAAACTCGTGAAACGATGCTATACTCGGTCCCGCTGAATAATGGCATACCTACCGTCCTCGACTTGCCTTGAAGCAATTCACCTTACTTTCGGAAACTTATTCTGGAGTGAAAAAAGGAGTTTTGAACTTCGTAGCCCATTGACTGTTCCGCACAAATTTATGGCATACTTCGCTAGAGATCGAAAGTTCATTATTTTTGAGACACTAAAAACTCAAACTTTGAACAGATCAGGTAAATGATAAATTAGCCGTTTATAATTTCACTCATTCTGAACTGTGTTGTATTCCATGTATCCTGTATTGTAAGGTTTCTTGGATAGTTAAATTTTACTTATATCACTACTTTTAATATTCAAAAGTAGTGGTATAAGTAAAAGCGTTTATAATTCGATCCCAAAAATACAATAGTAGTTACGAATGTGTAAAATTCAAAAGGTAGGTCTGTTGAATGGATTATTAATGTTTTTATGACACAATAGTAAACAGACAGTCCAAAAGAAAAATCTCCATACCGTTATAGATATTCCTATTTCAAACTAATAACCTTCACTAAATTTAAATCCAAACCGAGGATGAGAAAATTAACACATGGCCTAGTATGCTGTTTAGTATTCTTAAAGTCCGGTCCGCTATTGAACCATCTTCCAACATAGTCTTGTACATTTAACATTCATAGTTCTTCTTCTAACATGGGAGTGTTATTGGAAAACTTAAAGCTCAAGGTATTCCCAACATTTACTAGCCCCTCAGCCCAGTGTACCTTCTCATATGCAATTGTGTAAGTTCAGTTACATTTTCTTTAGCTGTCGGACGCTTAGCAAAATATAGGACCTTGAAATGTGTCTCATTAGTATTGCAGACACATATTAAATGACCGGCAACGATGATGTATTTCTTTTGGCGCGTGCACTTGATACTGAGTCATGATGACATTCTCTCATTTTCATTTCATGAGCGCCAAGCCTATTTATTATTCGTTATGGCTGGCCGCCAATCATCGTGTACGATGCATTGATATTTATCACAAAGAATATCCTATTTGGCACACATACAAACGTATCATCACGTCACATAAATCAAATATTGCAATCGAACGACCAAGCATAAATCTCCCTTCCGTATAGATGTACCAAACGCCAATCAGCACCATTCCTTTCTTGAAAAGCAATTAGAAAACATGAATTCAATCTCGTGGAATGGATCATAAACATGAATTTGGAATTTCTTTTTAAAACCTTCATATGATTCACAGCATACCGTGAATCTTAAGATGATAAAAATCGTATGAATATGTTCATCTGGAAAAGTTATGAATTCATTTCACGATGAGTAAATATTTGCAAATGCCAAGTATCATTTTTCCTCTTAAATTAATGGCCAATTCCTGCAAAAAAGAACCAGAGACTGCGAAATGAAAAATTGAGGTTCACTTTAAGATGCCATCCACACCACCCGATGAATAATTTTTGAGCAATTAAACAGCCGCACCTCAAGGAAAAATCGCCAAGCATGATGCAATCGCTTCGGTCACATTTACAAACCGAAACTTCCTCCCGTTCTCAACCGCATCTTATTTATACATACAATGTCTCTAAAGTGACCGGGGTCACACGGTCTTCCCGTCGAAAGTAACTCATAATTCCATTTCTCTGTTTATGTTCCCGTGTAAGCTTTCCGTTTATCTTTTCTCCTGTCAAAAGGGTGTTTTCGACCATTCATCATTCCGGCTGGATCATCGTCGCAACGCTTGAGTTTTCAGTTGTCACAGAACGGACGTGAAGCCCATTAGCATAAAACACATCTCTGCGGGAGGAAGAAAAAAATTGTATACTCCTTTCCTTTTCCCCATCGCCTTCCCTTGCCACAGTAACCAGTTCTTTTTATCTCCGCCAACTCATCCCTCGCGGCCTTGGGTAAAAAAACAAATACTCTTCCCAGAGCACTGGCCCCTGTTCAGATATTTCATCTAGCCTTCGGTCTCCCACAAACCTCCCCCTGTCTTTCCTCCTCCTTTCTTTCTTTCCCTTCTGAAGGCTTTTACTTCACGAGACTCTCTGCCTCATCTTCGACAAGCGATGTCGAGTGATTAGCACGTTCAGCCGGGACTCGACAAGCCGTCGGATCCAGAAGGAATCCACCGGGTAGACCCACTTCCAAAAGGCACAGGACTGTCTCCCAACCTCATAGGATTCATAAAATTTCGAAGAATACTAGAAGTTTTATTTTCAATATGGTCCCACATCTGCTTTACTCGGCTGTAAAAGTAACCAATGGGTCATTCCATGCGAATTCAGCGCACCACTCAACCCAAAAAACTCGATTCCTTTTACAAATTCCTGTACACGATTCCTTTGCTGGCCTCGTTGGCGGCGGGGTAAAGTCCTCGGCTACCAACCCGAAAGGTCGCGGGTTCGAGTCCCGCCTGGGTAAGTTACCCTTATCCAGGGGATGGGCGTGTGTGAATTGTTGTGTTGTCAATTGCTAATTCCCCATTGTATTCCTAATTGCTAATTCCCCCAATTCAAAGCTGGGAAATTTTGTGAAATTGAAGCGCGTCTATTTAGATAATAGATGATCTAATATAACTCTACTTTATATATATATGACCAAAGAATGCACACAAAAATTATTGAAAAAATAATTAATAGACCTCAAAGTATTAACTGCATACTTATATAGAATTTAACCTGAAATAATATTAACGTAACGAGGCTTACTTCCATGAATTACAGAAACCCAATGACTTCAAACTTCGACCTAAAATATCAGTAAACATACCACTTCGATTTGTCAAAAGAAAATAATTTATCCACTCTAAGTATTTCAATAAAAATATCAGGATGGCATTAATTTTTGATTAAGTAGCAAATTAGTTGAGACCATTTTATTTTGTCCTTATGATATTTTTATATGGTACAGCAATACACAAAGGACTACGAAACATTCCAACTGGAGAGTCATAAAAAAATTTATTTATACTTTCTAAAGTCTACCAATTCGTATTTAATACTACTTGCAAGGCAAATTAATATTACAAATTTGAAAGAAATAGGAGAGGGTCGGATTGAAAGTGTTAAGGCCGTTTTACACAGTACACGGAATTGCGCAATTTGACGTACAGGCGAAGGCACAATCAAAATTGCATCGTGTAAAGCGGTGAATTGCTAGAACACATGCGAGAATGCGTGGATGCGAGACGGCAAAATAGCCCCTGTTCTAATTTCGTTCATGCATTCGCGCAATTCCACGCTATTTTAGAAATTAATGCAGCTCTAACCTGCGCAATTCCGTGTACCGTGTAAAATGGCCTTTACGCTTTTCTTATTTAGCTCTTATTTACGCTTAGTTGAGGCGTAAGGGCCCAACTGTAATTCCTAGAATCAGTCACTAACAAGACTCCTAAAGGCGTGGGATTTCAGTCTGATTAAAATATGAATGTCTAAGAAAAGGAACTAATTAAATAAATAATGGCAATTAAAAAAGTTCGGTAACAATATGCCCAATCTATTACTCGTCTAGTATAGCTCCAAGATTTTAGTTCCCAATGGATATGGGATATTACTATTGAGAACCCAAATGCTTTTGTTTTTACGATTGAAATCGCAAATAGGCCAGCCATATACTCGATATAAGGAAAGGGAAGAATCCAAAGCAGTGAAGGGGCGTGTAATGGAAAACATAATTCATTACATGATACGAAAATCGGTGCAAAAAGTGTCTTCCAATGCGCCGACAGGGCAGTCGATAACAAGAACGGCACGTTTATCGTAATACTACTATGCTTTTGTTTCTTGGAAACGAAAAAATCTAGCCAAAATTATATTCACAAGAAATCTATTGAACAAGTAATCGGACAAAAACTGGGTCACTATGTATTTTATTTCTTCTCGTTATAAAAATGAATGAAAGACGCCAACTGGTCCGGAAAATGCGAAAGAGAACATTTTTATACCCAAAGAGATCAGGCCATACCAAAATCTCTCCTCGTCCATACAATAAACTGTATAATCTCGGAAAAATCATTCCAGCAAACCGCATTGTTATTACCGAAGTTATAGTCGCGTTTTTTATTGCCATATAAAGTGTTCCTTGTTCCACAATCATACATCACGCCCTCGTGCAAAGATTTGTAAAGAGAACACTCCCGTTTCAGAGTCGGAAATAGGAATCCCATGTGAGTGAGCGAGTAAAAATTTTATAGCACGGGGATACTAGTAATTGCACCCACAGCACCGCAAGCGAATAGCTCTATTTTGTGGGACAAAAACACGTTTATGTGAAGATTCCGCGAGGGTAAAAATATAATTGCGAACTTCAAACACAATGAGCTCAGTGATTTAACTATGGACTTCCAGGAAGATAGCACTTTCCCTGATGACAACTTCTCTGAGATGATAGCGAAGACATCTCAAATATATATATCAATCATAACAAGATACGATTTAAATTCCAACTACCAAGATTTTTCACCCGAAGGTTTCCCTGGGTATCCCCAGCAGTCACAAGTTCGATATATATCTTCGGTCAGATGGTGGATATCAACCATTAGTCATTCCTTGGTATTTGGAGGAGTCGTCCGACGGCTGAGGTCATTTGCGCAATGAGGGAAGGGTTGGTGGAGAGAAACCCGGCTCTTAAAGTAACGCGACAAGGCGGCCACGGCTTAACTTCGCATCCGACAGACGGAGAGTTGCGCTTGAAATGTCCTCCACACATCATTCAAGCAGGGATCGAGCGGTCTTTGAAAATTCTATGACACCCCCAGGATTCGAACCCAACCCACTTGGTGAGAAGCCACCACACCAACCCGATCCCTAGTCATTCTTACTACTGTGGAAAATATACCTTCCCCAATTAATTCATGTTTATTTACGCATATACATCCTTACGCGTCGGTTAGTTAAATATTTTCATTCAGCCATTTATGAACATTTATAAAAATTATACAAAACGCTAGACTATTTTTTTATAAAAGTAGAGGCCATTGAACCGTAGCCATCTCCACCCAGATTCCATTGCTCCTGCTTCCAAATTAGCCGCTCGAACGACAAAGGGAATACTACTCACGATCTAAATTTCGCCCGATATAAAGTCGTTTGCATTACTGTCTCTTTTTCACTCTCTCCTCCGTCCCTATCTTACTCCTCCTCCTTTTCTGCTGCCAAAAAAAAGCCATCCCCTCCCCTTCATCTTTGGCTCCCTTTTGTATTCCCATACCAACTCCCCGAACTGCCTCTCCTCACACTCCCATTACATTTCCCCGCCTAAACTCTCTGCACCCGGCCAACTCCCCCGTCCCCCGCCCCCTCGTGTCCCTAATCCGCCATTTATCACGACGCGACGGAACAAGGCACCAGCACCACATGGCCGCTGCTCACTCGATAATTCCTCAGCGAGTGCACGAAAAGCCTTAGAGCAGTCACCTCTTAATTCACCCGACCCAACCACCCACTCCGAGAGCGAGTCCTTAAACCTCTCTCGCTCTCTCTTTGCCTCCATCCTCATCCTGCTCTGCTACTAAAAGAAACAAATGAAACGAGTAAAAGCGAACACTTTCACGGCTTCGCCCCTCGCTCTTTCCTCCACTCTTCCCTTCCTTTATTCTCTTTCTATGCCATTCAAAGACAAAAAACGAGCGGACAGAGTAGGGAGAGAATACCATACAGGTCTATGGAGAATACCATGACCCGAAGTAGATATAGGCATAGAAAATCGGCTGGGTTAGTCTTATTTCGTGGGCTACTACCGGTTCCCACTCGGATACAATAAGTAGTCCTCCACGAGGGTTGCTATTTATGCATCCGGAATAATAAATAAAAACAAATATTTGTCATTAAAATTGGTTTTATTGTTTTTCAGAATATTCTCCTCGATAATCGATACACTTTTGCATACTCTTGAACCAATTTTTATCACATTTTTTTCCATTCCGATTGAGGTACCTCCAAAACATACATTTTGAACGTATCAACAGCTTCTTCTGGCGTCGAAAATCGTTGACTACGTGGTTTACTCTTCACGGACGGAAACAACAAGAAATCATGAGGTGTCAAATCAGGACTGTTTCGCGGATGACCCATCAATTCGATGTTTTGACCAGGTAAATGTTCAGTTGATTGGGCCAATGCGTAAGAGCTCGCATTGTCATAGTGAAGGATGATCCCATGTCGCTGGTTATTTTTTCTTATTTACTTAAAGACTAATGGCGAACAAATTGTTGCGTACTACTCAGAATTGATCGTTCAACGATTCTCCGACGGTACTGTAGCCACATGCCCGTTAATCCCAAAAAAGCAGGCGACTAATTGCTTGGAAGTGCTTCTGGCGCGAGCTACTTTGGTTGGGTTCGCTCACCTTGGAAGCCCCATACTGTCGATTGCTGTTTACTTTCGGGCTCATATGCGTAGATCCAAGATTCGCCGCCTGTGAAGATGTAATGCATGACTTTTGACGCGGCAAGATTGCTTTTTTTTAGCATTTCATTGGAACAATCGACACGAGAATTTTTTTTACTACTTGTCAAATTATGTGGAATCCAACGAGCACAATTTTTTTCCACGGCTAAATTTTTGTGTAAAATCTTGATTTTGCTTGTCATACTAACGCCCAATAATGCCTCAATCTCACGGTATGTCACATGACGATCTTGCTTTATCACTTCCTGCACAGCATTGATGTTTTCTGGCACTACAATCGTTTTGGTTGACCTCCTTCAAATTCGTCCTTGAGTGAACAACGGCCACGACTGAATCCAATAAAATAGTGACATACAGGGGTTTTAGATGGTACTAAAAGCCGAAGTGAGTTGATCGATGCACTGTTGATGAGATAATCCACGTCGAAAGTCGTAGCGAATCATCGCGCGAAAATTCTCGCAAGTTAATTCCATTATTTGACTGAGATGAAATTTTCAACTTACTGTGAATAACAGAAAAACTGCTCGCTTTTAAGACATTCTGAGAATATATCATGTCAAAAATTACAAACTTTACGATGAACATGTCAGATGGCACCTAGAAGCACCGCTGTTTCCGATTCCGGATACATAAATAGCAACCCTCGTGTAATGAAAGGTTCTCTTGTGGAGCTGTGGCAGCCTTCAAATTTATGTAACTCAATAAGGCTTGAGAAAGCAAGGAAGGAATCGCAAGGAATGAATCGATTCGGCCCCAACTTAGCGATAACTTAGGGCTATTTTTTTATGAATATCGCACACTACTTCCACTCTAATTTGCTTGCAATAGAGATTGGTTTCGCCCGACAGCGGACATCATCAGGCCTTCGCAATGTTTAGGATGTAGTGGTACTAGGCAATGATGCTTCGCTAGCTCTTGGGATATTCTGCATGGAACCCGTGAGATTTTTCAAGTATGCGATGCTGCTGGCTAGGTGTACTTGCTGTAGATATTCATGTGATTTGGGGCAGTCACCAGTCAGTCACTGTCGATCAAAATGACTGTTGAAGTAAGCCAATCGCTGATTAATACTCGGGAATCTACATAACTAGGCTTTGACAACCTGATTCATTGTGCACTTAATACATCGAACTCTTTCGGCCACAACTTTTTGAAGATTCATGGCTAGTTTAAACATTGTAAACGAAATTTCAGTTATCCAATTAATCAACCAACCAACAGAGTCATGATGATGCCCGCTATTGAACGAAACCGATCGTCTAAGGAAAAATTTAAGTGAAATTTTTAATTTTAAAAATATAATGAATCGATCGACACTAAAAGACCATTCATCGCTTTATGATCGTGTAGCTCACCATGACTTCCAGCTCTGTCAGTGTCAACATCTGAGCAATACACCTTTGAATTTAAAGGAGGCGAGAGAAACATGAGCTCAGGGAGTGAAAGCAAAGAGTAAACCCGGATTCCGGGTCAACCTGTTCTAATAAAAAATGTAAGGTGCTAAAGAGACTACGGTTTTTCGCCCAATCAGATGAGCGGAATGTTGCATATATCAGTAGTTCCCCAAACATTGTAGGTCTAGTAGGTACTAAAGTGGGAATGGCATTGTGATTCCGACAACATTTCCACACCAGCGCTGGTATTGGAACATCTACATCAATGTAAAACCCTACCAGCCACCTCTAGGGTGATTGGCAGGGGTAACCTAGGACATCGGATTGGAAACCCAACCAAAACCACACCGACCGGATACTGAGTAACTCGCAGAAAATAAAATCATGGAAATTGAAATAATAAACGCTGTTAGGTTCCCTAATGTATTTGAAAAATCACGACCCGGGTTTGTAACATAGTTATCATCAGGTAACCTGACGATGTAACTATGTTGTGAAATGTTTTCAAATATATTAGGGAACCTAACAAATTTCCATTTCCATAGCAGGAATAGAAGGATCAACAGCTTTGCTATTTCCACATAGTAATTTATTAACACCGACCATGGTTTCGTTACAGAGTAACATTGTCAAGGTGATAATATTTTTTAAATGGTTATATTATTTAAACCATGGTCGGTGTTAATAAATTACTATGTGTAAATAGCAAAGTTGTTGATCCTTCTATTCCTGCGATTATGGATTTCCACCAAGTTACGCCCGCTATGATTAATTGTACAATGTCCATAATGGAAATGTTTCACACAGTTAAGCCTGAAATCGTCATTCAAATAAAATAACGCATGAATAAATGCTTGATTTCCCTTCAATTTTTGAGGGAGCCTCCAATTCCTAGTCTGAAGCCCTCTCCTTCCATACAAGTTACCCAACGCACACACAAGCAGACATATACAAACATCTTTACCGAGGCAAATTTCCCCAGGCAACACCAGCCATCAGTTTCCCTCACCAAAATGACCAAACAGGCAACCAATGGACCTCTCAAATGTCCAACCACTCCACCCTCTTTTCCTCCGCTCCCCTTCCGCCCACCCTCCGAACCACACACCACCACCACCACCGAAATTTATTTATTTATTTTTTTAACGCCCCTCCCCCTTTTCGTGACCTTCCTCGTCTCGTTCTCGTTTCACTCGCGTGGGGATCACGTTTCTTTCTCTCTCTCTCTCTCTCCCCCAACTTCTTCCCTTCCCACAGTTCCCTCTCCGTCTGCCACCTCATCCCACTTCCCTCCCCTTCCCTTTTCCCATGCTGCCTCACGCTCTCCCCTCCTTTTCCCCTCCTCCTCTCACCAGTCTCCGTCGTCTCGCGCTGCTTGCTGTTCTTTTGATTTACAAGCGTCTCTCGACAGTCTGTTTTCTCGCCTTCTGCCAGGTTCGTTTAACTTGGGGAGGGAGGGTAGGCGGGAGGGAAAAAAAATGTCCGTTAACGCCTCGAAGATTTTTTTCCTCCCCAGTTTTTTTCTCTCTCTCTCTCTCTATCTATCTATCTCTCTCTTTCTACAGTCCATCCTCCTCGACCAGGGAGGAAGGAAAATTTACTCACGTGCCCACCGCGCGGGGCAAGAATTTCATGAGTGAATAGTGTTAGTGTGTAAATCACGGGAGGAATGGCTCCATTCCGCGCGAAAAAAATGCAGACCACCACACCGCCACTTCTCTCTCGTGGGAGCGATTAAGGTGCGATCGAAGTCGGCCTACGAATGCCGAGAATGCTGCGCCGTCAGGTCCAAGCGTTTGCGGTGCGGGAGAGGCATGGGCACCGATGACTAATTTGAAATATAATAATCGAGGGATCATCAACGGAAGGGACTGACAATAAAACAGTTTACCTCACTTTCTACCACCACGTCACTTTCTCAAACATATAAAGATGATCTAAATAGCCCTCCTTCTCTTGGAATCACGCTGGAAGAGAAATCGCTTTCTGAAATTCTGGGCTGGATCAGGTAGTTGAACCTAAAATTGGCTATATAGAGTAGAAAATACGCTTGTTGTTGGCGTTTTTCTTGAAAGTGTAGCGAGAATTAAAGTACAAACAGTCCTAACTCAATCCGGGTACGAACATAAAGAATAGACATCATAATTAAGGTTCTAAAATTTCATCTCGTGATTCAATTTGATCGGATAGTGGAAGTAATGAAAAGTGTCTTAAAAATTTCTAGCACCCGAAAATCAAATGCATATTTAGTAACATCTCCAGCTAGCGCTACAAAGTTTTTTATTCTAGGCAATGGATGAGCATAACATAATCCATACGTATTCACCTATGAGTTAATTATTAATATTTCCTGATGATGGATGTTTAAGGAGAAAAAACCTAATGGTCTAAGGCTTATAAAAACCTGTATCACAGATTAATGGCACTATTCCTTAGCAAGGGATTAAAACGAAGGCCATATAAAATCACCAAAATTATTTATACTTTTATTTTTTATAGCAAAGGCAGATGAATTTTTCGAATAGGTCATGCCTTTTTATGCATGGAATTCCCCGAATTTCCTTTCTATGGATGCTAAGACACACAAATAATTTAAGTAGCTGCTTACATACGAGTCAGTAAAATAAACGAATCTAAACTACCACTAAGTGTTTGAGGATTCGCAGTAGACGTTTTCCTTATGAGTCAGTTTTAGCAATTCCGAGGGATGTTTATAACTGAATCACAGGAATTCAACCGGCGTTTGAAAAATACACCCTTAAAAACAAGAGTATAGAACATCATTATTTTAAATTAAGATATTCTCCCGCGAAACGGAACACGAACATGCTTTTAAAACGACCTGTCCGATTCATTACTTCCCGGAGAAATCCTTGAGCCACACGGTGAATAAAATTTGCATTTTAATTCCCTCAACTTCACACGAGTGTTGGTGGGTACAACTACGAATACCCGGGCACAAACCGCCACGCCTAGTAGATGTCCTCACAACCGTCTGTGGAACGAAGGGAGCGTCTAAACACGCCCGTTAATCTTTAGTAAATAACTACGGCTTCATCCAGTTACCTCAGGTCACTGAATACACCCATCCGCTGCGAGCTACCGAGACGAAAAGGAGCACCTGTACTTTCGTGCTTGTTTTCTTAAGCACACTCAACTCCGGGGTGGGCGGAGATGAAGAGACCTTAAATCAAATATATTCACTAAAACTTGCCGCATGTTTAAGGAGCTCTCCAAACACCACTAAAGACCATTTTTAGCCGAGGAGACTTCCCCGACGTAAAAATGACCAAGGTACACAAGCCGAGGACGTGGTTGGCCTCAAAGAGGTGATTTCCTACTTGTGTTAATGTGGTACATGGAATGTGGGATTTCCACTACTTCTACAGAAGGGAACGCGGTTTTAAAAAGATAGTGAGGAGGATAGTGAAGATCTTTAGAGGGAAGCCACATCATGAAGTAGTGTTTCAAATAAGTTAAATACATAAGTGATTCACATCAGTCAGAAGTTAAAAACGCCATGGTTATTAAAATCGTCAGACCTAAAAAAATCAACTGATGTAGCCCCTAAAAGGAATCTCGTTGGATCCGATTTACAAGAATTATTTAGAGAAAACTCTAAAGAGTATTTTGAGTTTTATCTGCATTATCATCTGGAGAAATAAAATTACCTCTTTCTAAAGAAATACTTGTTAAAATTAAAAATTCCCGAGTCAACTTCATACAATGCTATTCATTTTAAATTATGCTGAAATGATATTTCCTTTCAATTTAACTCTCTTGCATTTTTACATCAAATCTTACATTCATTTAATAAATTTTAATTTGCTAATGCTAAATAAATAAATGTCTAATACTTTTTTAAACACTTATTTAAATTAGAGTTTAAAAGTAATTTAATCCTCATTAATTAGTCGCCTATCTCATTAAATTTTCATATAATGTACCAAAACGCGTAAAATCCGATTATTTTAATACCATTATACAACAAATTGTATTTTTACCCTAGTTAATAAGAAACTTACCCAAATTTCGATTTAAAACAGCAGTATACAATCAGCAGTAGAATGAATGGTACAGAAAACCTTTGAGGTGCCGCAGAGAAAAAATAATTTCTTTGAAATTAAGAAAAATAATTACGTAGGTGCCAATAGAGGATGAACTCCAGATGGATTGAGCAAGTTCCCTACAGTGTACACGTATACATCCTATAGAAATAACTAAAATAACAGTAGACAGTGTTGGGAATGTACTTTGCGGTGGTGTTGTTCAAAGAATTATCATGATAAAAATACTTCTTCAGCGAATTTAAAGTCGAATGAGAAGGAAAGGGAGTTGCTCGATGATAAGTTGTACCATAAGGTTTTCAAATAGGTCATGAACTCGCCACACACCGCTTCGATGGCTAGAAGAGAATTATTTACGCGCAATACGGAGCAAGAGGAAAATTACGACAGTCCTTTAATTTTTTTTTTCACAAACCACTGAAAACAGCGATGTTCGGCCTTTGCATCCGGGTTGATAGCATTTAATAATAAAGCTTCGAATTTAAATTACACAAAAATCCATGCCCTGGATGAGGGTAATTTACCCGCGACCTTTGGTTTGGCAGGCGAGGACGTTACCCCGCCGCCACAGAGGCTAACAATAGGGTGGTTTCCTTTAATTTTTTATTGCCTAAATCGAAAGATTATTACTCCTGGAGTACGTATTTCACGCTTTTAGATTTTTAAATTAAGTTATCTATTTTTCGCCATTAAATGAAAAGTGAAAATTTCCAAGCGCGCGAAAACGCGACGGCAAAGTGTGAATGCTGAGAAAACTTCTTGTGACGTCGTTCTGGTTCCCGCTGCCGCAAGTGAGATGACCTTGGGGCGAGGCTTTGAGCGCTGATACGACGCAGGATGCTAGCAGGTATCAGAGTACCCTGCTAGCTGGTAGAGCTTGGCTTAAATAAGGATTATTAATACCTTATCAAACGAAGGAAACTTTCCGACCTTAGGTAGTTTTAATAGGTGATTATTAAGACAAGTTTCCCTGAGCTCTGTGCCTCATGCATGCATTAGTAATCTCAGACGATGTAAAACTCCTATCAACTCGTATAGAAACTAGGTCCCTGTGACGTCACGTGGAGTGGCATCGCATGGGCGCCAATCTGGCATTTTTCAAATGAGGAAAAAACTGACAATTGCCATTCGACTAAACTGGGATTTCTAAAACCTAATAATTTGGATATTATGAATACACTAATGGTGGGTAAAGAATCGCAAATAATGCCTTTCGTTTTCTTTGATGAAGGAAACTACCCTTTTCCTCATTTCTGGCCATCGTCTTGCCCGCTACAAATGGTACAATTTTTCCTAACGTAAGGACTAAGACAGCGAGAAAAGCACAACTCAGAATGCGGTCCGGATTAAATTTTTGGCCTCTCCTGTTTGCTTTTCGACGTTTGACCGGCGGATTATGAGATGCAGAAGCTGTTTACCGATACATTCCCTCTCTAAGGCTTCACGAAATTATAACCGCAATTCGAGGGTAATTCCTGAGGAATTAGGTACACATCAATATCCGATCTTTTACCTCAATTTAACCGCTTTGCATAATTCACCTATGCGATTCTTTTCTGCAAATCCATAAGACGGGCCACCAACACGGGCACCGTTTTGTACCAACAGTAACCAAATCGCGAAGCCTTGGAAAAGCTATCTCCTCAACTACAAGGAGTACCTCTAAGATATTGCTCCCCAGCACTTGTACGACCTCAAACCGCATGAGCTCTGTCCACACAAGGCTGATATTCCACTCTCCCTCCTCCCAACCTCACGAGAAACGACCGCAAGTTAAGAAGCAAGACAGCAGATCGGGGATGCCTATATATCTAAAGAGTACTATTTTCCTGAACGCAAAGGGAAATGAAAGAAAATATCCAAGTAAATGCCAACTGTAAGTTTGCGGACAAATTTTATATAAATAGTATTAGATAAATTTAAAGTAAGTACACAATTTAAGTATACCG
Source organism: Ischnura elegans (assembly GCF_921293095.1). Classification (NCBI taxonomy): domain Eukaryota; kingdom Metazoa; phylum Arthropoda; class Insecta; order Odonata; family Coenagrionidae; genus Ischnura; species Ischnura elegans. Next base: position 95,084,091 of record NC_060249.1, read on the forward strand.
GGACTAGCCTTGGTAATAGCTTTAATGAGTCACCCGCAATTCAAAAATTGCGGGAAAATTCCTCGTCCGGTATAGTCCACAAATTTCCACAGAGAGGAATGTAGCCTCGGTATCTTAACTGGATAAAGCACTCCACTCGGAGATCGGGGGATTCGAATTAAATTCCCATGAAGGCGAATGAATTTTTTTCTCATGGTAATTTTCGCGCAATAGGTACACAAATTCATGGAGAACTTTAGAACTAGTTATTTTTATTTTAACATGGGTACCTATAGCCATAAATTTAAGCCTAATACGCTCAAATACGTCGATAAAACGATAACGATCTCAGCTGACACTAAAATTCATGCATAAAGACGGCTGGGAAATAGTGATGAAAGATTTCTTTTGATGTTACTAAAGGCGAGGTAACAAGGTACAAGAATAAGCACGCAACGGCGTACATGAATAAGCACGAGTTAAAGTATAAATGTATGAACGCGAGAATGAACGCCAAAATGCACCGTTTAACCACCAAAATTATGTAATATAGATTGTATTTAATATAAAAAGTAAAATTTATACATGAAATTTCATTCATGCACTCGTCTATGCTCCGTTCCGGTCCACCAAAATCGTGCATGTGTTCACGCATTACCTCGCACAGGTTAATGTATCGCGTAGCCAGGCCTTTCCGTTATATCTCAAATGAAGTTACCTTCGAGTAGTTTGACTTTCCGTGTGTATTAAAATTCCGATTGTTAAAATCCCTAAATTTCGCTACGGTTAAAAACTATTAAGGAATCTGGTCAATGAAAAGCACTCAAATGCTCTTACGATTACTTCAAATATAATTTTTACTCTTTGTCGTTCCCCGCTTAATAATTGATGATACTTGTTCTCGACACCTTAACCAGTATTGAGTAGCCGTTATATATGCAAAATCGCTTCGTGCTACATAAAAAATATCTAACTATTCGTACTAATATCACAATATTATTGAGAATATGGCCTGATCAATCATTTAAGATTCAGTTTCCAGGGTTCATAATTTAAATTCGAGTGCCTCATTACCATTATTATGGATGCCAATAAGCATTCGGATATCGTTAATAGCGAAGTAATTAAAACAGCCTCTGCTTCAATGTTAGTATAGTGAGTATAAGCGGCCCTGAATTCCGGTAAAAAATCCATTCCGTGTTTTATTGACTACTGAATTAGTTACGGATAAATGAAGAGAAAAACCTTCAAAGGTGACTGAGGCGACATTTAGTTTTGGGTTCGTTTATGACGAAATTAAAACATGAATGGCATCAAGAACGCTAGTAAAACTCTTTAATTGAAGTACTGCATTTTTACGATGGTATTCGCATCACACTTCGACGTCCGTTTCGTAGAATTTGCGCTTAAATTATTGCAACGAATCGCTCTTTTTAAAAATATTTATACACCTGTAATAAATCATGTTTTTCTTAAAATTGTGGCCGAATATAAAAATTATATTAAAAATCCAGCACTTTTTTCAATAATATGTTCATCACTACATATACATCGCTCACTCGCTTTACGGTTGAGCCAAGATTGTTTTCATGAATATTTTGTACCTCACAAACGGCCAGGAGGGCGTCGAAAGAAAATCGATAATAAACCGCGATGAATACTGCAGGCACACAACTTCTACGGACCTTAACAGAGTTGATGTGAACGATATTCCGTCAGTATAGGAGCAAAAAACTCCAACCACTACTCGATGAAGAACTCTAAACCCATCTGACGTCCTCACAAAAACCTCACTCAGACACTGCAGTCATCTTTACAAAACCCTGCCCTCTCACCAACGCAAACACATCCGAGCCGTGGTTTCTCCGATACCTGCCGCAATCTTCGGACGCCGGGATAAAATGAGAATATATAAACGGCCTAGTCCTCACTCTCTTGCATGAGACGCCTGGTCGATTGATTTGGACTTTTTTGCGGGCGACGCCGGCGATGGACGCGTATGCAAACAGTTGAAAGGAGCGCCTGTTGGGCGATTGCTCAAACCATCGTAAGAGGGAGAGCGATCGATTTCTTCAAGAAACAACTGTCGGAACTTTATCTTTTGCGTCTCTCATCCGTCATTCCACTCGCTTTCAGAAAAATCTTCCTCTACTGAAGTAGCCGAGTGAATATTGCACGCGAGTCTAGAGTGTTTCCACGAGAAAAACAGAGGCTTCTTGAATTCGAACTTAAAACTTCCTTCATAGTTCAATGAGTACACACAACCGCGATGTCTCATAAAACAGAAATTTCTTCCTCAGCGACTTGAACAAGGTCTGTGATACGATCTAAAAAAAGAGTCATGCATTGCACGTAATTACTGAAAACACTCATAGCACGCACGGATGCAAGTTAAATAAGAACTATCAATTACTGTCCGTCGTTGTTTTAGAGTCCAAACAAATCCGCTGATGTCAATGGAAATGTTTTCGTACCTACGATCCGCAAGTCACTGCTATATATTTTGTTTTTTTTTTAGAATTAATACCTTATTACGGAACTCCTCCCTTGCAGCGATTAGTGACGGTTAAATCATCTTATAAAGGTGAATAAAAACAATATACACCTATTGTACCAGCTCAGAATTTTCGCTAATTACTGACGAGCTCTGGATTCAAAAATACGATCCGGGAAGCGTGAAATTTCATGATGCACTTTCACAACATGAGATTTTTTCCGTATTTTCCTTCACTGAGCGTAAAATTTTGAATCCAATTACATATCTTCCTCATTAAAATTTCGTTAGCGGTATATGTATTCAATTATGAAAAGCCTCCATTGCATCTCATTAAACAGAAACAACGACAGGGAATTTTTTTAATCAGCTTAAAATAAAATCTTTTTCATAAATAGGAATTACAGTTGAAATTTCTCTCTCCAAAATTTAATGCAGAGGGATTTCGGTAGACAATGACTCCAAAGTCTAAATTTTAACTTTCCCAATGAAACAACTAAGCCCAGCATTAAAAAATTAAACACATTTTCATTTGTAATTACATACCTCCCGTTTGAACAATTTGTTTACCATCCAATCATCACACATCCTCTTATTGTTCTGAAACCACTGCAATAATATTAATTAATTGAAAAATCTATGTTTTTTGCTCACCCTAATAATCTGAATGGTACATGGCTTACCAGCGTATTGTGAAATCCAATGTAAAAATTTTGTAAATCCAGTAATTTGAAGGAATCGTATCTTCTAGGTCTACCACTATGCTAACCGATAAATCATCATAGATATAGCCACGGTATTACCATAATAAGCACAAGGTCAATGAAGGCCAGTTTTCTCCATGGTTGCTCTTGAAGATGACAGACAAACTCCATGTCAACGAATCTCGACATCTGCAGTCGCAGTCAGCGCAAATATGAATGAATAACCCTCAGAATCCATTAATCAGTGCCCTCATTTATGATAAGGCCAGAACTGCGTAGCAAGATGTTTATAAAATGAAGCTGCCTAACACTAAAAGAATCATCGCACATAAGGTTATATTATTTCGAGTTTAGATCATTCTACTTTCCCTAAACTGTACGAGCTTGCCAGCACCAAGCAAAAACGAACCGCACGTGTAAAGCCCTGTTAATGCCGTTTTACACGGGGCACGGAATTGGACAGGATAGAAGTGCATTAATTTCTAAAATGGCGTGGAATTGCGCGAATGAATGAACGAAATTAGAACAGGGGCTATTTTGCCATCTCACGTCCACGCATTCTCGCATGTGTTCTAGCAATTCATCGTTTTACACGACGCAATTTTGCCAGCGCCTTCGTACATACGTCAGATTGTGCAAGTACGTACCCCGTGTAAAACGGCTTTTACACGTTACATAAACATTTACGAGTTAATGTCGAAATGCACGAACGCGAAAATGCACCGTGTAATCGCCCAACTTCTGCGAACGCATGAACGGAAAATAGAACCTGTTCCAATTTGCCTCATGCATTTGTACATGTTCCGTTCCGGTCCACAGAAGTCATTCACGCAAACATACATTAACGTTTACGTGTTAATGTTTCGTGTAACCAGAGCTTTACAATTAGCCCAGCTCAAAAAAAGGTGGACGTCGCAAGAAAGAAATTGATCAGGAAGGCTTGAACGCGCAATCAGTCATTTGTTTATGAGTTCGAGGAAGTTTCTGGAGAGGGATAAGGATCGGTAACTAAGGGGACTCAGCACAATCCACGCCCTCCATCCTCCTTAACAGCATAACGAAAGATGACCCGGGCAAAGAGAGCAGCCGATTAAATAATCTATCGCCGTCTCATGGACCATTAAAATCTCAACACGCTTTGGACACGCCTCGCCGGTGGCAACGCACACAAAAACAAACGAGCGCTCCAGAGCGTTGGGAAGGGAGTGGAAGGGGGTCGGGGGGTTTTCCTTCCTTCTTCCTACGGCACGCGGCTGTTGGGATCCCAGCGCGCTACCGGACCCTCCCTGCCTCCCCCTTCGCCCAACAAACCTACCATCGTAAAACTTCCCCTGCCTTCCCCTCCCCTCTCCCGCTTCCCCCTTTCTGCGCAAGCGCCCCCTCAGCCCCCAACGCCCCCGGCCGCCGAGGCGAGCTCGGGCTCTCCTCAGTCGATAACGAGACGCGAGGCGAGTGTGGTAATGGGGAGAGCGCAGCTGCGGCAGCGCAGGCAGTGGCCTTCCTAAGTGGTGATATGGTGCTGGCCGACCGCGATGTCCCCCGAAGCCTCTTCCCCCGGAGTGTGCGTCTTCGTATGCGCCTACGTGAGCATCTTCGCCGTCGCTGGGGTCCTCCTCTACGGCCCAACGCTGGTCTCGCGGGGAGGAACCGACGGCGTCGGTGCAGTGTTGGCGGCGGGCAGGAGGCCCGGTAGACCCGCATCCTCCTCGGCCCTCCGCCTGGCCATCGAGGAAGGAGCCGCGGGCAACTGGGAGGTTCGGAGCCTCCCTGACGGAGGGGCGTTCCCGAACCACCACCAGAGATACGGGTCGTGGAACGGGAGCGGCTCCGAGGGCGCGGAGGGGAGCGGTGGTGCGGCAGGGAGGGTATACGAGTGCACGGCGGTACACTCCGCCTCGGACCTAGAGTTCGTGGCCGGCGGGTGGACGAAGGCGGTGTACAGGGCCAAAGTCGGCGGCCGGGACGTTGCGATAAAGACGGTGAACCTCAACGGGCACGATGTGCGGGAGTGTCAGAGGGTTGGAGGCTCTGCGTCGGCGTGTTACCGCAGGGCCGCGGCCAAGATCCTGAGGGAGATGGTGCTGCTGGGACAGCTGAAGCACGACAACATTGTGGAGGTATTGTAGCACCCCTTTGCCGCTAGTGGCATGCGCCCTACATCCCTACGCTGTCCCCTCCACCACGCCCTTACGACCACCTATAAACACCCCCCTCTCTCCCTGCCACTATCATTCCAGACGACCCTCTCCCCCTCCCACCCTCGGAAACGCCCCTTTTCCTGCGGTGCGGAGAGGAAAATCACAATCACTCCCCCCTGACTCCCTTTTACTGTTTCTTTTTTTTTATATTTGATCGGGCGACGGAGTCGATCCGGCTCGCTCGTACGTTTTTCCTAGTTCAATTACCGGAGGGAACGATCGTTGGGTCCCATGTTGATTTATCGATCAGGATACGCGGATTTGTCCAACTCTTCTTACACGTTGCCGTCATTGTTTCTCACCGTGACGATGTCGCTCGAACAGTTCTCACGCCCAATTCGCCAATTTCCATGCATGCCATCCTCCGTTTAAAGGAGTTGATTTGCTTTTAAGGTTTTGTAAATTTTCACAAAACTATAATCGGCGCGTATTAACAAATTAACTTTGTCAAAAACAAGATGATGGTGAATGCGTACATAACCTTTCAATACATGAAAATATGCCTTTATCCTTCTGTTTTTTCCACCAACAGAATTATTTTTTTACAAAATTTACACATACATTTCACTAATATTGTAAATTGTTATTTTATATTTTTCTATTTTAAATGTTTATTTACCGTTTAATATATGTTTGCATTGACGCTAACGACGGGTTACGTGGAAGAGGGGACTTTTTAGTCACAACCTCGCCCGAATAAGGTATCTATTATTATTATTATTACATTTGCGGCTCGTTAAGCTTCCAAAACACACCATTTCCGGTACAACATGTCACTTATAAGCACCGTTTTTCATAGTAAGTATTTTGGTGCGCATATTAAAAAACACTACCCACTAAAATATTTGCACGACTAGAAAAAATTGCATCGAGATAGCTAAGCTGATTATCACTTTATCTTCAGCAACCATAAAGTAAGGAAAATAAAATCTCCCGCTAACCATGATATCAGATAAGAAGAAGACAGGTAGCATTCTATAATTGTTTACACTGAAGGGCCCACTTGAGATAAAGCTTTCTGGCAATATTTTAACATACGTACAACCTTTTACTTTCCTCAGTCCAAACGAATCGATTTTTGTAAGATTCCTTTTTTTCCCTTAACCAGCATTTAAAAATTTTATAGACAAAATAAAGACAACTTGGTATGCTCTTGTGTTGAATGCAAACGATACCTAAACGAAGCTCACTCAAAGTAATACAGTTACTCGATATTAAACGCTCAATTCCATAATGATTGGATGTTTTTTTACTACCGTCGCTCTTCCATTATGACGTCCTGTTCTATCCACAGTGTTTACAATTACTCTCCCGCATTCTTATATTCCTTTGTTCTATCTATCTAAGTTATTCCTCTACACGGATTTGTATCCTCATATTTTATTCTTCCATCTTATTTGTCACAGGCTCCGTTAAATGAAATGATCTGTTACCTTATATTCGCAATGAAAACAGCATTCATATCAAATATTTACAACCGGATTCATTTTGATTTACTCGATGCGAAAGAAATGATCGCAGCAATAAAGTAAATGGAATGTTTTCAATGCTTATAAATCTGTAGTGTGCCACCATTTGCTTACAATTATTAACTCATTCTAGAATGTCACATTTATTAGATTTCATTGCCCTTGCATGGACTTCCCTCAAAAGGATTACGGGATACTGAAATTAAAATTAAGCCGTTATCACTGACCATTAACGGGGAGACAGTTCACTAATTTAATAGGATTGTCGAGAAACTTTCGCCATAGATAGAGAAAGACATTTTCCGAGATAGGAAGTTAATGTTACCAGTATTATAAAGCGCATATGATGATGTGTGAACAATTTGGGTATTTAACGCCATCTATACTTGGGCACTTTCGATGTCGGTATTGTCAGCAGAATTCCAAAGACTAATCACCTTTTTTTTAATGTTTTGACTGCAAAAATTCACAAAGGCACTTTCTTCTTCAAACTTCAAGACTTTTTCGTATTATTCCATTTGGATCATCCATATTTTATTCGTCCTGAATACAAATCATTTTCTCCGAAAAAAATGTTAACCATGACGATGCTTATTAACGAAACACATCAATTCTTGCATTACTTTATTTACAGACCCTTCAAAGACTGTTCAGTTAAGGCTACTGCAATAACTTTTACGTAGTCGAGCCATTTTCCTTTTTTTCCAATTAGATTGTTCCGTTGTTTCTTCGAACGCATGTGCTGCAGCTGCGTATGATAACCCTAACCACTTTCAACTGTCATAAAATTAAACATCGTCTAATAGCAGTTAAATGTATTTATAATGAAACAGAAAAGTGATATTGCGTCTAAACTAACATGAAAATGAAATATCAGTTATGACCACGCTTCTACACATGAAGTAATTAGCTCGGTCGTTTTTCCAACAAATCTCTTAGATTCGAAGGTAATTTGTTCACATGGTTTGGCTGTAATCAACTGTGGGAGCGATTTTTTTTGTTCACCATACGCGAATTTCGCTGTTAATAGTAATGTTGATAATGTGTGCCTTTATCGGAAAAGAATTGGCAAGCACAACTGACTGGTCAGTTATTATGAACTTATTGTGATTGTGTTACATTAATGAGCCCTTAAGAGGTGTCTAATTTAAAAACGCCGGGATTGCTATTTCATTTAGTAGATTTAATTATTGCTTCACCAGATTGGTACTAGGAGTCAAACGTCATGGAAGCTTAATATAAAGGAAACGTATATTTTTTCTTGGGTTGAGCTCATTCGTGGTTATTCTTCACTATTTAATATCGGTCACGCAATAAACATATTTCACCCGAATTCCTGACGTCTTTTGGAGAATAACTACTTCTGTGGAAGGAGAGAAAAAAATTAATATTCCGTAGAAACGTAGCTAACGCTCTCTGGACCAAGGAAGAACTTCCTGGATAAGAAGGTAAGGCACATGTTCATTCGAGAGTGAAGGAAAATCATGAGAAATAACAGGGAATGAAATTATCCTTAATTTCATAACTACATTGCGGAATTGGCTCAACACCCCTCATGATGGCAAAGAGTCACGTCGGCGTAGGGATATTAAAAAATCGCGAGACTTCAATTTAAGGCACAAATTTCTCAAGGTCCGGAGGGAGAGGACAAAATTATCATTCCGCAGAAGTCGTTAGTCGTGATTTTAATGAAAATTTCCAGGCTTTTTACAACACGTTCACTAACGTCAAAATGTTACACTTTCAAGGCTCATTTCTATGACCGAGTAATTAACGAGCGCTATCCCAGTCGTTGTGGGATTCGGTTGGTCTTGGCCGCCATATTCTACTGACCTCAATCCCCGCGATTACTCTTTATGGGGCTGGTTTAACGACATAGCCTGCAGAAATCCGCTGCGAGTCAAGGCGATTTCAAAAAACTGAAACATACAACCCTTGCCACGGAGAATATTACTGGGGACGCTCTCGCTGGGCAACAATGCAAGCGTTCCCTCACTCGTTAGCGTAAAGTAATTTGAGTCGGCATCGGGGTGAGACTTGGACATGTTTTCAATTAATGAATGTTGTCAAAAAAGAGCCACTTTTTCCGCAGATTACGACGCGGCAACGTAGAAATAAAATTTGAGTTTTATATTTAGACTCTCCATTAAAAAAAAAAACATTCGTCTCCCCTGGCGAATCAACTTCGACGGAGAACCGTTACAGCGCGTACTTTAAATTGGCACATGAGGCATTTGACACAGTGACGCATTAAATTTCGGCTATAATGACGACATATCCTTATTGCATGTTAGTTTTTACCTCCTAGAAAATGCCTCCGGCGAGGGCCTCCAGTTTATCGTTTACCCGATATAGTTTCTGACTTCGTTTCTCATGGCTTGAAAAGCACATATTTCTTATCCTTGAGGCAGGGAATCAGCGTAGTTCGAATAATTGGGAATCACGACGAATCGAACTATTTTCTTCCTTGCGTAAACTTCTCGAGGGCACCATACTGCACACGCACGTGAAATTTCTTGGGCTTGGATGAAAAAAAAAGTATTCGTTTCCCACAGAAATCAATTTGCGGATAAACAACATAATTCGAGAAGAAAACATTCACTCGTGGAAAATGTGACTCAGTAAGCTACACAATTCAAATCACTTTTTTATTTTACTACAATCAAACACTTTGCAAAAAAATCTGCTGCTTTTTCTTCTTAGCACCCTGAAGCTAAAGTTTGATTGTAGACTGATTAGCCTATAGCGAATACATTCGGAGTGAGAGATAGACTTGATGGCCACATGCAAGTGAGGCATGAATAAAATTATCTTGCAAATTCAGAATTACGTTGCCCCTGAGGATGCGATGGTTGCGCGCCAAAAGCAATACGGCTTAAGAATACGGAATTGATTTCCGACGCTATGTTCATCGCGATAGAGAATCAATACCTAATATGGTAGGCACAACAACCATGTGCGTAAAGAGCTCAGCACTACCAGGCCCGTCTATGAAACGGTTATAAATACGAGAAAGCTGATTAAGAGTGAATGATCATCAGATTTCCACATTACAATGTAAAGTCATCTCCGCAGATGTGACAGCGTTTGGCTGAAGGGTTACCAAATAACACCCCGCAATTTCATTAATAAGAAATTTTTCGAAGAAAGAACTTGGAAAATGAAGAAACCCATGCCTAGCTTGATATTGCTCGATAACAGAAAAGTATGGAAATGCACGCACTGCACAAATACGAATCCTTCCTCTAAAGCTGTAGAAGGAGGAGTATTTACGAAGTAATTAAATCAATAGTTTGACGTGTTGTGAGCATACCGTTTATACCGATCGACTTAATATATTGACTTAAGCATTTCTACAATTTTCATATTATCCTATGAGCCACCTCAGGATGTTTGTCAGGGAGTGACCAATCACCAGCATGTAAGAGATCCACATACAAATCACACGGCCATAAAAATACTACGCATTATGATATAAAAAATACGTCCATATCCAAGCAAAGGCAAAAATTTGTCAGCGGTTAGTAATGCCTATAGTAAATCCATGCAAGACAATGGAAAAATATAAGCATGCAACGAGTCGTCCTGATGAGTAAAACCATTAATTCTATAAATCGAGACACCATTGCTATCCCTAGTAGTAAGAGGAAAGACAAGATTGACTGTTTTGCGGACTATTTCCTTTATTTTCTTCTCGTGATCACGTCTACCATAGTAAGCCGGTGAACGAAGGATATTTTTCACGTCCTCTGAGAAAAACTCTTCCCCAAATTTACTTGGTACATATAGCCTATGCTTTACACTAGGGTAAATTTTACCATCCTAACGCGCCAAAATTATTGGAGACGCTGCCTTTTTATCGTAACAACTCATCACGAATCTGGCCGCCCAGCGCTATACGCTATTGATTTCAGCTATCGTTCCTCATTCCTAAGGGACCCCCACGCTATCGGTATTGTCAAAGAGAGGGCTTAATAAAGTCAGGTAGCTTATCTTTATCACCTTTCTATGGTATTTATCGAGAATTCTTTTTACAACTCCCAGTTTACGATTGGCTTCCCCGCATACATCCCGTGTGTGTTTACCCCACAAAAGATTTCGAGTAATGATAACCCCTTAGTATTTTACAAACTCGACATTTGATAGTTGAATCCCGTCAGCGGTAACTCCTTCTGGAAGAAATATCCTTTTCCCAAAGTTTCATCACCGTACACTTTTTAAGATTTAATACCGAGCCATTCATTTATGACAGCGTGGTCCTTTTCTAATGCTTATCTATTGCAATGGCCACCAATTTCTCAGCAAACGACTAGATCATTTTCCTATACCACACACTGTTCCACTTCACTCAACAAATATTTCAGTAGAAATTCGTATTCCATTTCCGCCACGAGGGAGAAAACGTCGAGACCTTCCTCTTTGCAAAGAACATTGCAAATTTTAAAATGGATGCAGCAAATGAAACGTTGTTTAGCATTAACTGCAAAATCTCGTTTTTGCGGGAAAATAATGGGGAAATAAGCTAAAGGCTTCCTTGGCATCAAGCGGAAGTACGATTTAAATCGTCATCGCTTTTTCCTAGCAAAGATAGGGAAATATATGGAAATACAATGTGAGGTCTGGGACTCGCAGGGGTGAAGAGGCATGTGTGCCGTCTTCCATTCAAGCCTTCCTTAACCGGCAGAGCACCCAATAAATTACCAATATTTTACAGGAGATAATGATGGCAGCTATAACTCAGCATAAAGGTCTGCTTTTCTCGTGCCTCCTTGGCAGATTATACATTTATTGTAGATGGTGATTTCGATACGATAGATAAATAGTAGGACACGCAGTTCTTCACGGGCTCAGCCCTTTTTATACCGCAGGCGATTGCAAAAGCAAGTACGCTTCCTGTGCACTACTAGTAGTATCTAATAAAAACCTCGTACGTGCTGAAGGAGCCATCTTACAGATATATACTTTGGATCCTTCATAACCACCGAACTACACTTGTCATTGGTGTCTTTCTTTCGGACGATTCGCGATGAGAAGTGATTTCTTTTTTCTAAGCAGAGTTAGGTACATAAATTTGGTCAAGAAAACAAACGAGTCCGACTTGATATTTATTGGTGAATCTGTTTTTCCACTCGATGTCAGCACGAAACAAAGACTCACTGGCATCCCTTATCCACCAAGTTTTTGTATATATCTTCTATCAATTTCTCTACCTAACTCTGTTTAGAAAAACAATCACTTGTACGCCTTGCCTTTTCACCCCTTCCGATACACTCGAGGAATTATTCATTTTTATGTAAATATTCTTCCATTAAAGGTTTTCCAGCTCATCAAAGAAATCGTGTAAGAGAATTGACGATCAGCATCCGAGATCGCGTTACTTCGCCATTTTGAAACGGATAACGAGGGCTCTACGGCCTCGACCAAAAAAGAAACGCCCCACGGCAATCCGATAGTGGTGCTTTCATAAAAATAATAATCACAACGATATGTTTGGATTTGCTCCATGCCTTTTGTTTGCGGAACGGTACGCACCTCACCCTCATCTTCCTTTTTTTCCCCTATCTATTCCATCGCCTGTTATTTTTAATACGACCTGTGGTAATGGGCTTCCCGCATTGGAGCCCGGGGGCGGGGGATAAGGATATCTCATGTTTATGTCTCACGGCGGATGGGAAGGCAGGCGCCAAGGCGCTGAGAAGAGGAGATAGTTAGCAACATCCAGTCTTCCCTCAACCCCCTGAGGGCAGTAAAAACTGCGCTAGCATCAACACATGGCCAGAGGAACCATTACGAAGCCTCCTTGCACTCTCTTGAGGAAAGGCCTCGCCAGACGGACTGCTTATATGTGTATACACACACATAGGCCATTTCTTTTTTTATCTCAGCGAGGATGAGCGTTTTGAAATGGGTCGTCCTCATCCTGTCAAGCTCATCATTTTGATTCGTCGATTGGTCCCTGTCTGGGGGTTGTCAATCTCACTCACTCGAGTGAGATGAGGGGAACGTAAATTGAGAGCGCCTGTTCTTCTTAAGGACGAGCTTAGCCGTACGGCACGCCATTGTTAACGGGGGGATGTACTAAGGGGTGGAGAGAACTCTTCCCGTTTTTTTAACTCGGAGCTATTTGGGGTACATGTGATGGAGCTTTACAGTAGCAATGATTAAAATTAAACGTTGATGACACAAAATTAGCTATGTTTACGGGCTTAAGAGTGTCATAGCAATGGAATTTATGCATGTCCTTTAATTTAATTTGATTGGGTGACTAAACACAAATATAAGTAAAGTAAGTAACAGTAGCAGGCGTGACATGGTGGAAATCCTTAATCGTAGAAATTGAAGGTGTGAAAACTTTTCCTTTTCCTCGTAGTGATTTATTTTGTCCGACCATGGTTTCGTTACATTTTTAACGTAACATTTTCAAGGCGAAACCTTGAATATATTACAATGTAACGAAGCCATAGTCAGACAAAATTAATCTCCATGTGGTAAAAGCAAAGATTTCATTCCTTCAACTATTAAATGCAAATTTTATTAGGAAATTCAACGTAAAACTTCTTGTATGTAACCTAGGAGAAAAATCAGGAAAGTACAGTAAATAAATTTCCATCCCGGCACACTGTTTTTGGCCCTTCTCCAAAAAACTATTTTCTGTACAAACTACTCTAATTCAACTCGCGTTATCACTGAGTGATTTGACTAATCAGGTAGTGACTTCTAAGTAACTACATACTAGACCCTACCGTATATCTGGCTTAGAGAGGAACTAACGCGGTATCAGTGGTCTGGTTTAAAATCAGTTGAGTGCCACATATACTTTTCTGGAGTGGTACTGCGACAGCAGGGATGTACTAGCAAGATAAATTATAGACAACAGAATCAACTCCGACGCCAAAAGAGCGAAAAAACTATTAATGAAACGCAAGCAACGCACTGGCCATTTAGACTTAAATGGGGTACAGAGGTAAAGCAGAATTAGATGGAAAAACAGACAGCTATGAGATATATTCAACTCGCACGAGTTAAATCTCCAGCAAACATCCTCCGTCGGTCACCCAACATTCATCTTCCACTTAAATAACAAAAATGCTTCCAAAAAGGAAGCTTTTTCATTTTCCCTCTTTCCCTCGAGCGATGTTGCCCTTTTCACGTCAAGATTCTGACGTCTGAAATTCGTTTAAGGAATTATTTCAAATGTTTTTCTCGCTACGTCAGTCAAATTCAAAAGATGAGCTACGCGCTTAAACTTTCTTCATTTTTTTTGTCCGCATGCCCTTAGGATAAATTTAAAAGCTCCCCTAATTTTAATACGCAACATGGGAGAAATTATGCCTCCGTTTTCCTACCATAAGAAAACTGACAGATTAAAAAAAACGGTTTTTACAGCATTAAGAATTTTCAATTTCTGCGAAACCTTACTCTTTCTTAATTAAAAAGCGTTACTGTATCTCTCTCTGAAGAACTATAAATTCAGTATCAGCACCCATAGAAGACAGCATTATGGCGATTCAAAAAGATTTACCAGGGGTATTGAAATAAATTCCAAAAAAATAAGCCAGAAATACATTGATTTGCCATCAGTTTAAATTTCTCTCTAAGCCGTCGTTCAACCTAACAGAACCGAAAAGCCCAAAATCTGTTTTAGAGCATCACGCTCTTCCAAGTTACGCTTCGAATTATTCTTTCCGATTATCATGCTGTATTTCTCACAAGGGAAATTGATACATAACGTAACAGCGCTCGAGAAAAGGCATCAGTCCAAAAACATCTTCGATGAGCAGCCACATAAAACACAACAGAAACAATAAAAAAACTTTTTTTCTCCTCTCTTACTACACATTCCTGACTGCACCATTTCTGTTTTTCTTTATCTCAGCGTTCACGACCATTCTCATGCCGTGCCTTTCGGAGACATCGCGTACGTCCCAAAGCCTAATTTTAAGGCACTAGCCAACTGCATAGTACATACATATATTTTTTTCCACTTGTCCGTGCGCTGGCCTAAAAGGCAGAGAAGATTACGAGCCAGAGAACCGGATATGGCCTCGCAGAACTCTTGACTCCGGCTCACGCGAAAGTGTCATGAAATGCTCTGTGCAATTCTCTGAAGTCCCCACTCCGAGTGCATACTCGGCTGCATTAAAAGGCTGCCCCGCCCGATAAGAAAGCATGTATCTAAGTACTTTCGCGGCACCGTTGCGGTGAGCCTTATGGCCGCGCACTCCCTTCATGTTCTCACTCGCGAAGATAATCTACCAAACGCGGGAGCTGGCTTTCACATTAATGCGTCCCCAAGAATGCGCCCGAGAGTCAACTCATGACATCAGCACAGTATCATGGGGCCACAGGCATGGCGTCTGAAAAGAAATATGCATAATTTTTCATGAATCGTTTTTCTAACTGGCATTATAAAAAAAATTTAAAAAAAACGGATGTAACATAAAAAAATGTACCCTCCCCGGCTTCTCCCGTAAGCGGGGTCGGAGTAACGGTTGTTCACTAATTTACGTAGTTCAGAGATACTTCTTACCGCACCTATATCGCTATAAGAATGTCTTTTTCAATTTGTGCACCAACAACACAAAGAAATTACTCATGCTTTTTTGTCACTGCATGTGGCTAACTGATAGGCCGTATAAGTTCAACACATGCAGGCGCTGTATGGCTGTAAGTTCGACATATTTAAATAAAAGATGGCAGCACTTTTAGTTCTACCATCTTTAATTTCAATATGATAGGCCGTCCTTACGGTGCCTACCACATGAATCACCAATGAATTTAGATCATAGCACGCTAAAAATTTGATGCCATATATTATCACCAAGATCATGAATAACGTACATATTTAAGATTTACGCTACCTTTACGTTTTTCCAACAGTCACATAACTTGCTATTTCACACTCTGAAAGTATTCTTTTAAGCCCAGAGTTTTGGAGTGAATGTTCAGTTTCCCAAACCTCTCCTAATCATCTGCTTAAGAGCGTTCTCTCCCCCAATCGTTAGGAAAGAAATATTAGAATCATGTTGACTAGTGGGAATTTCATCTACCCCAAAGCTTGGCACGTTCCATATCACAGGCTACGTCGTTGCCTTCAACTTAGCACAGGGTAATAGAGGAAAAAATATATTCTTAGGCAAACGCCCACTTTCCTATTTTAGTCGCGTAGACAGGCTCAGAATATTTTTCACCGAATCGTTAGGCGTGTCCCTTTCGTAACTTGCCACAGCTCGTAGGATATGAGTAACGGACGTAACGGATGGTGAATTTCACTTGTCAGCAGCTACTTAGGACGACAGACGATGTGGCCTTACTCTTCTAGAAGACGTATCGGAATGTATCATGAGAACCAGATACGATCATATACCAGGTTTTGTTTCAATTGTTGCCGTAATGATTTAGTTATCAACAGGCATAATTCAATATCTACAACAACATGGATTCTCTATCATGAGAAACACAAAAATCTATTTAATATGAGTAGTTTTGTAATTTAAATAAGAAAAATCAACGAATCAATCTGGATTTCGGAAACCATTTTCTATGGCGTTGAGGGATTAAAAAATTAAAAATTTCACATAAGTATATGATTTCAACCATTCTGAAGAAGGTAGCGAGGCCCATGGACCTAAGCATTTATACATTTCATTTACTATATTTTACAAATGGAATGCATAACATTTGGCCGCACAAGAATTAGTACACCCCCATCTATTGATAATCACGTGCTAATTAATTGATGAACCAATTAAGAAATATATATCAGTCTTCCACCATTTTTTAAAGGTGTACAATCAGAGATTTCATATCCACAGTATTCACATTGAACTACTATATAAGAATTCTATTTAAATTTTTTAAATTATTTTAACCGAAGCGCTCATTGATGAAAATTTTAAACATGCTTAAATCCCATCATGCTCATCTTTTTTTCCTTCTCATTGCTTAGTAAATGAAAAACAATCGTTTCCGCGTCTGCAGGAAGCAAAATATTTCCTCTAGTTTTATCAAGCCCCAAATTTGTC
The DNA here is from genome assembly GCF_921293095.1 of Ischnura elegans. NCBI lineage: Eukaryota > Metazoa > Arthropoda > Insecta > Odonata > Coenagrionidae > Ischnura > Ischnura elegans. Next base: position 95,100,960 of record NC_060249.1, read on the forward strand.
CCGGCGAACACAATTTTTGAACCGCATAATGCACCAAGCTTCCTTTTATCCGCGAAAGAACGTGGAGTCATCGCCAGCGCTCGCCTGCCTCTCCCCTACAGAGAGACGATTATTGACAGAAGCGACGGAGCAAGCTTTCTGGCTGAGATGAGAATTTTGGATTTGTGTGTCATACAATATTTGATTTCGAATTTCATGAGATAGCTCTTCGAGCGTAACCCTTCACTTGAGGGGCCAGATCCCGGAATGGGTCGAAGAACTCCTCCCTTTGGGGGAAGTATAGCAGCAGCTACGATGGTTTTTGTTCGCAGCGACCCGGATGGAGGACAACTAATGTTTAAAAAGTCCTTCAGCCAAGACGGATTGGAGGAAATATAATTTTCACGTCTCATGTAGCTTTCCCCAAGATTCGAGTACGGTTCTGCACGGTTGAATTGTTGAATAAAAGATTCCTAGGGCAACGCTCCGAAGGTTGCTTCGTACCGACATAGTACGGAGATGGATGTTTCACGACGTAAAGCAACGCGAATCTTTCTTCTTTTTTTTTTCTTTTGGACTTATTGTGGCACGGATCCGAACGCCAACAGCACATCATCGTATGTGCATAGCAATTCAAACATTCGGTGGAGGTAGGCACACAATACGGCACGAATATTCAGAGTGGCTGTTGCAATCGTTGATTTGTGCCTTGATTTAAACAAGACCGGATAATTCATGTAGCGCTTTAGCGTAGAGCGCTTGGAATCCATCGTAACAGAGCCGATGGGAGGACGTTGATGCATTCGGGCAATATGTGAATTCCGAGAATAAATTGCGCCTCAGACATCTTACACGGACACAGAGAAGAGGGATGCGTTTCCTACTCGAAAACTTCACGACGAGAATCGGCTGTATTCCGATCACTGTGAAATAATGTATTCAATGGTCTTCGTCTTGGAGCGTCGTGTTATACTCGAGGTGTGCGCGGAGATATATTCTATTCACGAAGATGTCCCCTCTCCCGAAGGATTCGTATAAACTCTCAAGGGAGAAATTATGGACAAGCATGCGCAGGTGAATATTGTATTAGAATAGTCTAAACCGAAAAAATATAAAAAATAAATACAGGTAACTTTAATCCTTACAGTTAGTTAGAGGGACAAGATTGCAATATTCTTCAGAATTCAATAGCATAACTTCTTTTGCAATTTTTACTCTCAAGATAATGGCATCATAGTTTCGAAAAATGTATATAAATCGCATCAAGTACATCAAATTGAATACAAATATTACATTTAAATGAAAATACAACATTTAATTCATTAGATTCCTACCATATGTTGTCCTGTGACTTCTGATGCTCCGATGAGAAAGGTGCTCTCCATTTTTAGAAAGTTATCCGCGAATTTGCTTACAGTTCGCTAAGTATCTCCAATATCTTGTTGAAATATTCTGTCCTTCGAAAAGGTCGCTCAATAACCTTCGATATATGTTTTCAAAAATAGCCCTTGAATAATGGGAGATTCATGAGAGCACGCGCGGACTTTGGCCACCCATTCGGTTTTACCATTATTCTTCCTAAGCGCCATATTCTCTCCCATCCCCTGCCTCCTTTCCTCCGGCTGTCTCCCTAGCCATCCCTCTGTTTATCCAATAGCCATCCCCTTTTTGACTTTTTGTTTGTTCACTCACCCACATATATATCTTTCTTTCTCTCTTTCCACCCATCCCCTTGGACTAAACATGCGGCCTCTGGCCAGGACACCACCACCCATTCCTCGCATAACAAACTTCCCCTTCCCCTCGCCAAGCAAGACGGACCACCCCCTCCCACTTCCCTCCCTCCGGCTGACTATGCCCTCAACTCACACACGCTAACCTGTCCGATGCTGTCGAGCTTTGACGGATTTATTGCCTCGTAATTCCTCCTCGTGCTTCCCATCCTTTTCCTGCCCTCACATCCCTCAAAGAGCCCACCCTCTCACGACGGAAAATGCTCATCCCTTGTCTCCTTCCCTTCCTGTGTGGTGGTGGTTCTAGCGACGGCCTCACTCTCCTCCAACAACGGAGGGGACTGGATGAAGTCCTTCTTGTCTGTCCTTCTCGTCACGCCAGGCGTTCATCTTGCCAACACCTCGACCCGTTTTCCGAAGCACTCCTCCCATAACTGACACCTCATTCATTTTCCCTCCGTGCCAGTGGAAACAACAATATTTCCAGCGGAAAAAGCGTTCCCGGGGCAGGTGTTATTCGGAGAGCATAACTCTCATTTTGCCTGTCGACCATATGTATGCGAGCTAGGTTATTCAGTCGAAGAATATGTACTACCTATCCTCGGTGATGATGATGGGCGTCTTGGGTAGAAGTGGATGAATAGAAGAGTGAAAGTAATAGACGCAGTTCTTCATAAGAGGAGGAATGATTAGCAGTCACAAGTGTATGCTAAATAAACCCTAAGAATGAAGCATGATGAAGAGGTCATAGCAAAAAATTATTATTTCCTTGAATAGGAGAACATTTGTGGCTAACCCACGCCGCCTGGCCGACACGCGACATGAATCGCATAGCTATGGGGTGAGCAGACGTTTCATAGTAACTATGTCACGCAATCATTACTAACAGTTGAAGCAGAGAGCAACGGTGTTATTTATTAGAAGAAAAAAATAAGAAAATTTGCGCAACAACAATGTGAAAAAGATAACGGCCACTATTATTTTGAATAACATGGGAACTATTGAAAAAAGTAACTAACTAGCTTTAAATAAATAAAAACGAACTCCAACTTAGGAGATTCAAGTAAAATCGAACTTTAGATGTTTATTGTAAACCTCAGATCGCAGTGAGCATTTCGTTTCCGCTACAGCATTATATTCCGTTGTTTTTTCCCCCATATTGTTGAAAAAAGCTTTGCATACGAAGCTTTGACATGATAAGTTTACGATTATGAATCCGCCATCAACACTTTGAGACGACATCCCGAAATTTCATTATACAGAAACAACAGTGTTCCTCCCCGTATAATGTGGTATAAAGATAACATGAGTGCTTTTGTAAATAATTTCTATAACACGGGTGCATGTTGACTTTTCGGTGGGATGCACATCAATGCAATTCCACGTCATGCAAAATGAATATCGACTCCAGAATCATAATTGGAGTCTACTTCATCTTTATTATTTTGATGAAAGACTTTTTTATTACAGTTCATATCAAGTAATGAGACATATACCTCTTCACTTATCGCACCTGCTGTTGTCACATATTCCATGGAATAATATTTATAACCTCCATAACTGCTGTAGAAATTTACCCATTTACTGTATTCGTTAACTGCTAAAAAAGTCTCAGAAAATGATATATTTGAGTAATTATTACCTCGAGCGCCTGACCTATTTAAGTCCTGTTTTCTAACCTTATACAGCTGGCCTATTCTTCTTAGACCCATTCCCGAATGTTTTTTCATGCAATGAATCATTGTTCGGCACATCTTTTCTATCGAGGCAATTCCATAGAATTTTCTGAAAAGAAAGGATCTTGGGAAACAAAAAAAAACAGATTCCCTCAATTCCCCAGGAGCTATAGACCTTTCTTCTTTTCCAACCTTTCCTTCTAATGTACCTGCTCTTTACTGTGTTGGCTTAAATGCGCTTGGGAGAAAATATTTGCTTATATTATTTTTGGCATGAGTAAACTCCAAAAGTATTGATCCACAATTAATATAACACATGCCCGGGAATATTTTTTGTGGCTTACACAAATTGATAATGTAAATAATTTATTTTAATTTAACAAGTTACAGCTGAAGTTGAACATTAATCCAGTACATACTGTTCCCAAATTTTATTCGTAAAGTATTTGGACTCCACATGAAAGAGTTTCTGTGGCTGTGTCAGCTATAAAGAAAAGCCTGCTGAATTTAAAAGAAGAATTTACGTGACACATTCCTCTCTTCCTTCAACTAATTTATCTCTCACCTCACTTTTATTCAGAAACCATGCTTATCAATAATTCCAATAACTACTCTAAAATCTTCCACTGTCGTTACGCTTCGATCACCATGTAAACAAAAGCAACAATAGCAGCACATATACAGTTTCTAATCCAATATGTAATTCAGTCTCGCGGGAAACTTAACATATATTTATTATTTTTTTAAATTGTTAAACAATATTTTCTTATACGACAATTATGGAGAAAAAGGTTCAATAAAATTCCATGTATACTTAAATTACTTAAATTGATATTTTAAATTGAACTATAAAATACTTTTGCGTAAACGGCGGTTTTAGTTTAGGAAACCTAAAGAAACAAATGAAAATCCGCTTTAATTTAGTGCTAAAATAATTAATTTGGACTTAAAATATTTACCCAAATATTTATCTTAATGCTCAAATTATTACTAGTGGATATCTTAAGATATTTTATATTACACTGCATTATCTATTAGTAGAGCATAATAAAATTTTAGTTCAAATCCGCGCGCCATTCTTAAGTAAGTAATGAGAGAACTTTTTGTTTTTTTCAATACTTTTTGTATTATCAAAGTTCAGTACGTTCCTCTTTCTAGAATTGTTGTCGTTTTAGTAGTATTTATTTTGAATTATTGTTTCATTCAAAGGAAATTTTAGCATTCTCAAGGGGATAAAAATTTATTCCGTCATTTGCCATACATAAGTTCTTTGCTTTTACTCCTTTCCGCATGATTACTTTTTGAATTCCTGCGGCCCATGTAAACCGTGGGCACATTACCTTTCGCCCATAAAACTCCCGTTTCGATAATCTAACACCCCATTCCCCACTTCCTCTATTACTACGTCATTACATTTTGAGGAATCGACGTTTTTATATCTTTCCGCCTTTTCAATCCGTCAAGCGATGAGAAATAGATTCAGTATCAATCGATTGGCACATACCATCCTCTCTCTTTTTTTTCTCTATCTATCCCGGCTTCGGTGAGGGCAAAGTGGGTATTCTGAGCACATAGGCGCATGTATATAGGCGGACACATATATGTACCATACATACACACATTTCCAACGGTCATTCAACGATAACCCGCGATGACGCGCCTCATATCAACTTTTAGGAATGTTTTTCACCAAAACCCGAAACGCTCTTTTCTCCACGCCAGAAATTGATTGATAGCCTCTTCGACCCTCCTCTGAACCCAAACTCTTTTATCTGTCCCTGGAAGATCCGTTCCAGAAAAACTGAAGCGAGGAACTTGTGAGTGAGAGAGAACGAAGCTGTAGCTTCGGGACACTAAGGGCAATCTTTTCCCTCCCGCCCTCCCCCCCGACTCTTTTAGTAATAGCCACAAGAGGTCTTTTCGTTGCCCTTAAGGCTTCCTGATGGTTATCACGGGCGCCAACCTGCTCCATAAATATCGAGCTTGTGTCTCGAACGGTGACATTTTCGTTCCCCTGATGTTCTCTTTGACGTCTGGGCATGCGCCGGTGGTATAGCTAGGAGGAAAAATTGCACCACGGTACGACACCCCGGCGTGATCATCGCGTATCAACCGAATCTTGGATACAATATTCCCTACATGAATGGGAGGCATATTCTAGATTTAAGGTGAATACATAAATCACATGGGCAGCAGCATTATTAAGTGTTATTATCACGAATTTGTGATTTAAAAAAAAACTCTCTTTGTTAGTGCTAATGTAAGTTAGTTTCCGTAAAACTCATCCAAACGAATCAACATAATACCTATCTTCCCTGAATAATTAAATAAAAAATCCACCCTCAAAGTCATTCTCTTAAGTTTAGCGCAAGCTTCACAACAGAGTTGATTTATGGGTATAAATATGTAGGGATACATTTGGATTCGAAAATCGATGACCTCGTTTTAGTCATAGTAACGAGTTTGGTTCAGAACTCAACTCTTTGTTATTGACAAAGTTCTTTTCAACTGGAGGTTCTACATTGTTTTGATTTGAACAACAATACCGATTAATTGGGCGGGTAAAAATGTCAGCTCATCACTAGCATATGATTGACAGCGAACATAGGTTTTATCCTACGCAATCATAATACCAGGCGTAATTTCAAAAAGTGTTTTCGAAAAAAAAGCCTAACGTGAACGTATTTTTACTTCCTCTGAGCACCACAGAAAGGCAAAACATGTTAACGGTTACCGGTAACCCAAAGCTGACAGAGAAAGAGAATACCGCAAAAAAAATCCAGAGCATGACTCCGAATTCCCCGAATAGAATTTTGAATATTTCATCCGTCGAGAGATTAGGTGATTGATGAATATTTGAGGATGGCGCGGATTTCTCTTTGAAAAACCCCCAACTGGATGCCAATCTATAATTCTCATACGAGCTCGGTGATGTAAATGGGAATTTTCGGTAATGTTTACCCATATATAAAGCGACGTGATTTGCCGACATGCGGAAAATACTTGTTGCACGCTTGTGTTTAAAAAAAATCAGGACGTGGTTTAGTTGTTTTTTTCATTTCCTCTCTTTCGAAATAAAAAAGAAATTTCTTTTTTAAAAAAAGATAAATAAAGGATCTTCCCGTCACCAGATCGGCTCGTTTCCTCCCAAAAACATTTTTGATAAAAAAAATCGAAGCGAAATCTCGCATCGCCACGGCGCCTAAGTGCGGGTACCGCTGCACTCACTCTTCCCTCGAAAAGGCACACTTGGATCTCTCTGTGCACATAAATGTCTCGTGAAAGAGGCCACACAAGGCCACTCGCCTCGGGTGTGCATACCATCGAACGCACCATTAAAAAAAAAAAAAACAACCTCCACCTCGCTCACACGTACTTACTCACCCCATCCCTATCCGAAATCGTAAAACACGCCAATGCTTCATGCTCCGCATTTTCGCAATGTTTTCCTATCGAGCTTTGCCGCAGAAGGAACGGAAAAAAATACGCCTGCGAAACCAGTAGGTATTTCTTTTTTTCTTCTAAACCCAAGTCAGCTTTAGGATGATCCATTTGCCGTATGATCACTGGAAATAGGGTTTAATCAGAGCATTAATCTTTCCTCCATGCGACGAAAAGTTCGTCCACATGATAACTACAAGGCATGGTACACGTCGCCTCAAAATCTCTTCTTTGACCTATGTTTATAAGATTAAACATTGTACGCGATCGAAACCGCGGCAAAGATCAACATTTTTTTAAATATTTTGAAAGATATTTTAGAAATAATATTTTGTAAATATCCCTTTTGACTTCTACCGAACTCATTGTGAGAAAAAGGAAAATGATCCATATATCTGGCTTTCCTGCATTTAGAGGTACTACTTCCATGACCTTTACAAACAGACCTTAATTAGGCAGATTTTTATGCTAGCCTGCGTTAATTGATCACGCATAAATCCACCGCCAAAATATGAACTAAATGAATGCAATGATTTAATTTGGTTGTAATGAAGTGACATTCCTTGAATAATATGCTATGTATATATATAAAATATTTGAAGGCAAATCTTTAAATGACTTTTTCGAATGACAAACAAAGATATCATACTGCCCATTTCTTTTATTTAGCAGCTCACACCACGCGTTTCGATTGCCTTACAATCATCATCAACCACGAGTACTTGTAAAATAAAATTATTGGACAATACCAAATCTTGTTTATCATTTGATACGTTGATGTTTGTTTTCCGGGTTAATTCCGCGTCGACTTATTTTTTTCCGCCAAGAATGAGTCGACGCGGAATTAACTCGGAAAACAAACATCAATTTAATCACCGCGGAAGCCTCCGTAATAATTTCATTTGCTATGCTGTTCCTCGTTAACTCTCCAGAAAAAGTTGATTTTACTTTCAATGACTTTATTTTTATCCACGATCCATAGTTGGAAAATACAGAATTATTTTTGCGTTCACTCTGTTACTAGTAGACACAACAGTTGGATAGCGTAACATAATAGAAGGCAGAGAGGGCAGGGATGTATGAACCTAAAATAAATTTTAAACGACGCGAACGTTCCCTCCATTGATATGATTTTTCTGGGGGGAATTTCTACAGATAATGCGTTATTCCAGCGTGTGTTTTTTTCACCCTAAAAGCTCCGTGAGCATACACATCCAGATTTCCATAACCATTTTTCCACATTTCGCGAAATCCAGCAGTCAGCCCCTTCAAACCACCATTATTCAGCCCTGTCGCCCCGGGATGGAGAGGAGAGATGATGGGAAGGGGGGGGTGTGTGTGAGTGGAGCTGGAGGAGGGGTTGGCTGAGTTTTGAAGGGGGGTGGAGGGGGCAGAGAGATCCTAATGGTCACAACTTCACCCAAATAACGGTCGTTTGTCTATGTCTCGTCCACCCTCTTCCCAATGCATCCACGTCATGCAGAGGCCGCGCGCGTCATCCTCATACGAAACCACGGCTCGCTTCTCCTCTAATACAAATACGTAAGCCTCCCCCCCCCCCCCCGCCCCGTTCCTCGTCCCTCAACTCTCCCCCGGTATCACATCGGTCACAAGGGTACGCGTGTACACTGAAACGTGCCCGGTATAGACCGAGTCTACAATAAAATTCACCACATGACGCATCCATCACGTATCTCAGCATTGCATGGATATATGTTTTCGTGCTGCAGTTTGAGGGAGGGAAATAAAAGAGTTAGTTGTGGGGCCTCGTTGAAGAGGAGATTCCTTCAAAGGCTATTAAATGGGGGACTATAGAGAAAGAGAAGATATTATGATGAGAGCGCACAGGCAAGGGTGTAGGGAAGCTCACATAGGAGGAAGAGGAGAGAGGAACTTACAGGAAATGTATGAAAGAGTTCCGCACGAAGGACCAAGATTGAAATAAAACAAAAACCTTGATCGCGTGATAAATATAGTCAGTCATATTGCTCGATTAAAACGTTAGCATTTGTCTCCTTGTTATTTATTTCGACTGGATATTTCTTTTCCATTCACTGCAGCACTCACGAAAAGTATAAGAACGTCTATAAAGCGTTATCTGATGATGGATAAAATCTGCTCGTGACCTCTGTATTCTTTGCTAGTTACTTAATGTGAACTTATATTCCCGCCGGAAGACACTGGTTGTAGCGTAAATGAATAGTAAGACTTCAACTCACAGATCAACTGTCAGATATCGATTGACACTTCATTAAAAGAACATCACATGCGAAGGGATTGTTGCTGAGAGAACATAAAGTAAATATATTTGGTCGCTAACCAAAACATCAGCGATAAAGAAGTAAACAGAACACAGCTGAAAATTACAAACAATAAATTTTTTCGTGTTTTCTTCCGCGTCAGTTGGCTTGTGGACAAGTTTCGCTGGCCATCCTCCCTGCGTCTTCAGTTGTTTAAAATGTTGCCCACAAGCCAACTGAAATCTAATTCTGAAAGCCAACCAAAAAACCCGAGAAAAATGCAGAAATCAAATCATCACCGCGGAAACCTTTATTTAAACTAACTTATTAAACAATTTATTTAGCTCGCTGCCTCCATTTCCCATAATAAATAAATAATTATTGGCTCTAGGAATCAAATTCTATAACCAATAATAATTCTATTCTATAATAATAATTCTATAAATCTAATTCCATAACAATACTTAAGTCGGGGATTTAACCCCGGTGTTGGCTTTCGGTACTGCGCAGCCTTCATGGGCGTTATCGTATACGTTTCCTACTGAGGGGTGGAAAAGAAGAGCATTAAGGTTATGGGAGAGATGGAGGCAGAAGTGAGGGGGGAGGGGAAGAGAGCTAAGCCCGGGCGGTTAGGGGTCGCGTCTGGTCAGTAGGAAATGGATTGGTCATCGCGCCATAAATCCTCTTTTGCGTCTGGAGGCCATTTCTGACCCGTGGGGGTGGGGGCGGGAGGCCTGACTCCTGCCCCTCCCTCCCACCCTGCCTCAAGAGTGGCGGCAAGTGGGCGTTACGTGAAGGGCGCAGAGTGCAACTCGGTGGGGATATTTAAGAGTCGTGTGCGTTTGTGTGTGGATGCATGGGACCGCAAGTGGACAACGGGTGCACCGGCAGAACTAAAACGGGCTGAATTATTAAAGCTTCCTAACCCGATAATACTCGGAACGCATCCATAACGTCCCTTCGCGGACGCTGTACATCTTTCGTAATCCCCCCTCGGTTATGGTTCCCCCAGTGCGCTTACGGCGAGGTACAAAATAAAACAAGCGAGTATAAATACATGTATGTACGGTCTCACCCCCTCTCTCTCGCTGATGGGTTTCCTTGGGTGCCAATTTATGACACCGTGAACTGACGTGTGACCACTGGAGGGACGGAGCTGGGCTCCGTTCGGCACCTCCATCACAATTAATCCAGTTTAGTGCCAAAGTACTAGACTTTTTTCCACGACCACCGGACTACAAGTAGTAAGCTCTGCCGGACGCTGTGCTCTCGATTCGAGGCTAAAACTGCTTTATTGCACGTTCAATATATCAAACCTATTTCCAATTCAACATTTTCTTCCTCGCTGAGCATGTCAGCTTGAGTGCTAATATTTATTCACGGCTTCCCAGTCCGCTAATACACTACGTAGAGAGTTTAGTCAGATGCAATGCGGGCACATTGTTTTTCGACCCAAAGAGGTGATGGGTATTACGCGAAGTGGAGTTCACGCATTCATACAGTCGATTTCCCGATTACTGATGACACAATTAGGGATTAGGGAAATGTTTCCCGATGGCTACTGTATGATTTAAATGACCAAAACATTAAAGGCATATGCGCTGAGGAGAGATCTAGGACGATTTATCTATCTCAGATAGATACAAATAGTCTGCCATGTTCAAATAGGTGACAGGAAATTTTCAGAGAGGACACCAAGTTTCAGTTCCTAGACCCATTCTTAAAAAAAGGAAAATATGAGGAGAAATAAATTCCAGCAGTGGTGAGCATACATATATCTTTATCGAGATTTGAAGACGAAACTAGTATGAACAAGAACGCATCTACAATTATTAAAAGTAATATTTTTAATTCATCAACTCGTTAAACACTAGAGACATTTAGTTTCATGTGCCCTATATGGCAATGAAATGTTAACAACGATTAATAGAATCTCCCACCTGCTAAAAGGGATTGCACTTTAAAAATTCTCCACGTTATTCGAGTAAGTTATGGCACGGATTAAGAGATCAAACTGAGCTATGTACAAGAATTTCATATCAATGGTAGGAGGATCCCCAGAAATATAAGATTTCCTCGTGAAAGAAGAAAATAACATGAACTGCGTCGGAATACGAATCTTTGCGAATTTTTGCAAATCGTTATGTCATGTGCCTTCGCGGCTTACTAGAGCAGCAATTTGGCTAAAATGCTACATGCGAAAAAAGAAGCATATACTGTTTGCCCAGCCCTATATAATAATTTCAATATATTAGTCATTACAAAAAGGTTCAACGCCTTGAAATCATCATTATGATACAGCTGAAAAGAAGATAGCATATGAGTTGAAACGGTGTATTCATATCTACATCTCCATACTACCCCTCAAGCCGCTTAAAAGGCGTGTGGCAGGGAGTTTTACGACACCAGGCAATTTCCCATAAAAAAGGAAACGATCCAGCAAAATTACGACCAGCATTTATTAAAGTTCTTTATGGTTGGGGGGGTGGGAAGGAATTCGCATATCTATCCGTTCGACAAAATATCTCTCTCCTATTAATGAATGCGATAAAAAAAAAGAATCAATACACCTCAGTGGTCCAATGACTCACTCCTTTTACTCACAGGCAAGAACTTGGGTGTGACTACTTAAGGAACCAGTAGCTTTTGTTCAGCACAATTCTCTTCCACATTTGGGGCTTTTTTCCTGAATTTGAAATTCTTGTAGAATCAAACCGATGTCTATATTCTATTATATCAGCATGACTTTCCAAATAAGAGCTTAAAGGAAGTTTCGGTAACTTTTAACCCGCTCAGTACTATGACAGATAATTAAAGTAGAAAATAAAGTAATGTAGATAAGAAATTTGTATAATCTTGAAATATTTTTATCAATTGTTTGTCCAACATCAGAGTTTTCTTGCATCGTTTCAGATTAGATAGCCGTTGATTTTTTCATCGAATGCGGCCTAATGAAATAGCTGTGGAATATAACAAACTAATTCTTTCCGTATGGACGAAAATAAGGAGACGTTTGTTCAGCTAATTTATTGAAATAGATTTCACAGAATACAAGCTTAAAGCCACCATGTCATAAAAGTGAAGCTAAATATACGCTAACTCGAGCATCTACTATCCTTTGCCTCCATCCTCATGAATGTCGGACATGTTACTGGCGTTTGGAAAATGATACCTCGATCCCGAAGAAGACAGTATTTTTATAATAATGTCCATTAGTTGTGAGACATAAATCAGCAGGGACCTAGTATCAGAATGATAAACTTGAGCAGGAAAATCTGTTCAAGTTTACGATACGATGGACTGAATTTCGAAGTCATCGACTGATCCACCCGTCCATTTATCGGAGGACATGTGTTTGAGGACAAACACAATTTGTCTGATAAGGAGCTGAGAAAACAATGGGCAGCCTTATTTAAGAACCTATGCAGCGAGGTCTTATCTCCTTCCAAGCGATGTAGTTATCTCTACTGGGCTTTGCCTTCCGTCTACTCACCTCACTTCCATTCTGGTGACGATTGAACATTCGATCTCAAATACAGTAGCACGCCGGTAGCAAGCCGTCATGTGTAAAACACATCAGAGAAGAGTGTTCACCAACCAATACCTACAGGCTAAAAATCTAAATGAACTCGGAAAATGGCTTGATTTTGGTAAATCAACAGGATGCTATCATTAAAAGAGTCAGAATGATCGAGCACAACATTTATGCACAGCAGTCAGTTTCTCTCGCGGACATAAATATTAATCGCAATTATATTTAACTGCATTTCTGGCATTTGTATCCAATACTCAGGAACCCTTTGTTGTCACAAAAATAACCTCCTTAAAGAAAGGCACATTTGGACAAATGGTGTATGATAGTTGGCAGGGACATACAGGTGAGCAATGGACGATTAAATACCAAATCTCACTCTTTTTAATGCATCATCTGTAACGAGAAGAATATTTTGGAAGTGAATGTTACATTTAAATAAAAAATTATGGCTGAAATCAAAACAACTAACCCCAATAACCTTCGCTCTTAATACTTAAAACATTGAATATTAAGAGCGAACCTAGAATATTGCGCCGAATTTTTTTCAAAATTATCCACAGATATTCCCACGTCTAGCTCTTAATCTTAAATGTAGATTTCCATGCACTTAGAATTCCAAAGTCATGCTGCAGTGTTTACATAGGCGCCTATTTGCAAATTAAACCGTCATTCCCAAGAGCGAAGTAGAACTTGAAACCGTGACCTGAGGGGCTGCGTTGAGGGCAAACTGCCAACATTGCTACCGCATTTAGCTCCCTTACTCTCCTTACATTTGCTAGGTATCGAGAAATCCACCACTTGGGTGAGTAATCAGGGCTGATTTCGAACCAGCCACGCCATATCTATTCCGGTTTGAACTTTACACATCTGCATCTACCAGGTAGAGTGCATGCCACCACCTGGGTGTGTGGCACGGGGTGATTCTACACCAGGCATGCAGAACTCGTCCTAGCCTTAATCGGAAACGCGCCCGCTTGCCGGACACAGACCAAGTTCACAGGACAGCGAGATGCGGTCAGACCAGAAACTAGGAGAGTGTTAAGGACAGGAATATGCTATCATGCAAATACAACTGTTTGCTAGTAATAGAAAACGAAAAGTTTGCGTAGTAACCGATTCATGCTCGAGTTATAACATGCCAAGAAATGAATGCCGATAGCTATCACGTACAAATATTCTAAGTTCTTAACCGTATATACAGAGCCTATTTTACTTAGTCCGAGTCAAGCTATCCTAAACTATCTCAGATATTATGGCCCCTCATTGTACGCGGAAAAAAATGAATTAAATCGAGAACATTGTACCGCATGAACACATACATTGCACCACATGACGAATTTTTTATAGCCGAGCAAAGCAATGACCGTGATAACATTCGATTTCTGATTTAATTGAAGCCGTTCCGAGGCAGTGACGACTCGTTGAGAACGACGACGATGAAAAACGTAAAACGCGACTAGGTTTTGGCTTCATGCCGTTTTCACGCATTGTAAAACAAAACAGAAAATTTTCCCGGCATCGGGAAAAGTTATTTGCATGACGAAATTTGACCTCCCACGTTTAGTTTCAGCCAGTCCTCAGCAGCGTTGACTTGTTGAAAACGGAAATTAAAAATCTACGACATCGAGCCCGTAAAATTTCGGTTTGCGGTCGAATCACGCACTGCACCACTCGGTGATCTGTTTTTTTTTAACTGCGGAAAAAAGTTATTTACACGTTGGTTTCCTACTTCCCTTTTGTTTAATTCAACCCGTTGCGGAGACTTGTTGAAACCGAAAGTTTAAAATCTACGACAGCGCGCGGTTCCGGAAATCGGCGGCGATATTAAATGTTTAATGAATTTTCACCGTCATGCCCGCAAAACGAACGTCGTTCGCGATAAATTCCACGGAGCAATAAATGATTGCGCGCGCGAGTTTCAATGGCTCGGCTTCATTCCCGCGAGCCTCGCATGCAACATTCAAAAACCTCGCTTCGACCGCCACCGTTTATCAAATTATTCAAGAACGCACGCGCGCTCGTCGTCGCAATTGGGATATTTGCATACAAACATAACTGATAGAGCACTCGAACGGTAACCGAGTGGTTCTGGGTTCGAATTCTAGTCATACCGCATTTTTACCCTCCGATTTCTGGCTTTCTTTTTCCATCTACCAAAGCACTGTCGTCCTCGTCCTCTTTCTACTGTGGGTTCCTATCCCTTTCTTTCCTTAAATATGAATCTAAAATAGACATATCATCATATTAATACATGGACACATGTACATATATATATCTGTATCGATTCGAAGAGAACGACCTTCCTTCCAAGAATACCACGTGTGCCTCGGCTGCGAACATAACACACACTCGCGCGCGCGCGTTCAAAAGCCCCAAGCAAGTCTAGCTTGGATGGGGGGATTCGGCCGGAACTTTCCAATCACGCAGTGCAAACAAAAGGCGAAAGCGAAACGACCGGTGGGAAGACGAGGGCGTTCCGTTTCATCGCCTCTCTCGCACACTGGAGCACGTCTGGGTCCTTCCACTTTTATCGCGCCACCGACAGAGGAAGTGTCCGACCGATCTGCGTCCACGCGGGAAGAGAGAGAACAGCAAGAGTAAAAAGGGCAAGCAATCTCACACCTCTACTATATATGACGAGGGCACCACCGTAAAAATAAATTAAGAGCGATTTTTTTAGGAAGAATCTCCCCCCGTTCATCATCAACAACGGCCATCAATTTGAAGAGCTCAAAAGGTTCGCTCGGCCCATCAATGAGACCTTCCAGGCAGGCTGGACTTATTCCTATCTCTACAAATTGCTTTTTTTTCAAGGGAGGCGTCATTATTTGCTTCTTTCTGCGCAATTCTTCGTTCTATGTTCTCCCTCATCAATTCTTCCCATTTAGCCGCCCTTGTTTTCAGGAGGTTGATATTAATCAGTCTTACGTATCCCTTCAACTGTTGAACTGTTGTCACTGAGCCTCTTTTATCTCCAGTTAACATTCAGTAGTCTCATTAGTATTTTTGTTTGTAGTGCTGGAAGGAAAGAGAAGTTTCCAGATCACTTTTTGAACAATCCATGGAAACCTACCTTAATCGGTAGAATACTATAATAAATGAATAAATATAGTATGTGCATCACTCTGTGGAGGCATGCATCCTAAAAAACTTAATGATGTTCCTATTTTATTACTCAAACCTCGATATCTTAACGTGATGATTCAAAGGAAAACGTCCATGCTTCCAGCTTGTGCTGCTTGGAGTCAATGAGGATTTATTCAGCATTCATATTTAATCAGTTTCTATAATATCCCATTGTATTCTAAAAACACATCCATTGTAAATACCAGGATAAAAAGCTCATCAAAAGCCTTAAATTCCTAGCTTGAAGTTAAATAACATATTTATTCGTTCCACAATTCTATAGTTCGGTAGTTTTTCGAAGAAATCGCTGGGGAAATTCGCTTTGCGATTCGATTGGAAAATTGACAGTTAATCGAAATTAGTCAGAATAAAGGCGCTCAACAGAAGTTCACAACAGCTAGGTTATCACTCGGTCATAAATAATAATGTCAAATAAATTTCAGGGATATCTGTTACTATGTAATCTAACGCTTTACAAATAAATTTCTCCAAGAAAGAAAAGTTGGACCCATAGAGAGTGATTGCTTTTAGGTAGCTACATTCAGGTGAGAAATAAACAAGTCAAAATCAAAAAATTGATTTTTTAAAGAGTTCTTTACGAGTATAAAAAATATATTTGTAGCCAATATGATATTAAAATTACATACTTTACGCAGAGCATCGAATATTCTTATAAAAACCTAAAATGCCTACTAATTAAATGGAACAGCTATCAAGCTATTTACAACGACTTCGCACGGCGTAAGGTAATAAAAACCTGCTTTATAAATTCTAGTCGTAAATGCTGTCGTCGACATTTTCTAAAGGTGCTCAACTCGATAAATTATGGAAAGAATTCGCGTGCCACCCCCTAACTCACAGCCATTGTTACAGCAATAGATATCGAAATATTACCGTTGATAATTAATGGACAAAAATTCTTCACCGAAATAAAACACGCGATTCGGCCTCGATGAATAGATTTTTTTCTTAAAAATTAAACAAGCTTTTCTCATGTGCTTTCAGACACAACCTACTCCTTTCCTTATAATATATGCAGTACATCCCCCTCTACTCTCAAGCTCACTCGAGAGCAGCGAATGCTACCGAGTTGAGCCGGGTGCGTCGGGGGCATGTATTATATAAGAAGTCACGGGCAGCGATAAAGAGCCAAAGATAAGGGTCCCGGATTCGATTGCGGCAGGGATAAGGGAAGTCCTTGTATCGAACGAACCAGCGCCGGGGAGGGAGTGGGTTAGCGGGTGGATCATGGGAGTATCGCGGTGGAAAGACCGCCCTTTAGTTGTAAGAGGTTGAGCAGGGACGCAACTGGCGGGATCATGGAGACAAGACACGTAAAAAGAGTGCCTTTTCCGATGGAAAGTTCCACAAGATGCCGTATCGGGAGATGACGAAAAAAAATACTCGTCTCTGCAGAGAGCAACCACCTTTTTTGTCTCGCGAGACGCCCTATTGTGTTAGCAAGCGATGTAACTTTTTTAATGAATACATAAAAAATTAGATGGAAGCCTTACTATGACACGGAAAATCATTTTCATGGCATCAAAGAAAAATTCCATGCTCATCTGGGTGCGATAATTCAATTGATTTACTGCAAGCACCAAACAGACGCAGGTATACTATATACATATATTTAGAGCTGTCAGGTACGTGAAAAGTCGTTACGATAGTCTTGTAAGTGTAACTGACCTCTTAAATAAATTCGGATGGGAATCTCTGTCAGACTGTAGACTGAAAAATAGACTAAACCTTCTAGATAAATTCAACAGCAGTGTCTTTTCTAACGGAGTTAGTCATATCTTATGAACGCCAACATACTACGGAAGATCAGATCATGTAAATAAAATAAGAGAGATAAACTGTAGAACACAACGATTCAGAATGTCTTTTTTTCCACGATCAATAAGAGATTATAACGGCAGCGTTAGAACTCACAAATAGTATAGATGACTTGTAGTGTAGCCGACTAACTTATTTATAACTCAATGCATGTTTCTGAAATTAATTATTATTTCTAACAGCATGTGGTTGTACAATTTGTTAGTACGCGTGACGTTTTCTGGACCGTGTGGTGTGCATGTGGCAGTCCAATTGCATGCTGCATGCTGTTGATCACTTTCTGCCAGACATCCTAGAGGTGGCTCGCACGGTATTATATAGATGTATACCTTTTGACGTTCTACTCAATTCAGGTCGTACATGAATATCAAATAAACAGGCATGGGTGAGAAAGGAGAATTTTTGCAAGACCTGGTTAGACCTATCATCAGCTATACCACGCCATACCATCACACACGCTAATTACGGGATAAATATAATGGAGGCAAAATAGAAGTCTATGTCTCGCGATGAGGGATAAAGTATTTCGGGTGATAAATTAGGTTGCAAAAAAGACGAACGTCTTGCACCTAAAGGAACTATCTTGGGAACGGGAGAAATGAAGGAACGCAATGCACCAATCACAGATTGTGTTACTATGACCAAGTCGTCCAGGCAAATCATTTGCAATCAACCCGTTTCCAAAGACTCATGCGTTAAGTATTGCGACTGAATTTTCATCCCAATAAACTAATACATACAGATTGTTTTTTCTATAACTGACTGACCATGAGCAAAAACATTAAGCCACTTAATTCCTTACGTTTTTTCAGCTTTAAAAAAACAAAATTAATCGCTGAAACAAGTGCAGTTCTCTTAGCTGCTCCAAAACAGTAGCTAGCCAGTTATAGAAGCATCGCTTGACCTTCCCCAAGATATTATCCTCCCTTTGTACCACTTCGAAATGACTTTCAAAGTTACTCCGCAGTAGGTATTGTAACAGTTCTAACAGGAAAGCAACTAGCGAGGGAAAAGCGGAGGGAGGAAGCATATAGCGCGAGAGTGTTCGACGAAGGAAACTACTGCATACATACATACATACATACATACGTACTCTCGATTCCGCGGAGCGAGTTGGATAGTACTTCGCCTACAACATCCGGCCTCCTTTCTCCGCGTCTTCGCAAAGGGCCGCGAGAGGGCGCCTAGGCGACACTATTGTTTATCCGCCCCATAATCCCCCGCGAACCTTAACCCCCCTTCCACACTTCCGACAACGCCCCCGACACACAGGTCTAAAGGCTTAAATCCCACGGCACTATTTTTAGTTCGTTTACGCCACAGCGTGTAGGTGTTTGTGTTGGATGCTTCCCGTGCATGCTCCCGCGGCCTTACGAATCTTAGTTCCCTTTTAACGCTAAATACGTGGGATCACGGATGTCCTCGATGCCTATGAGCGAGAGAGGATTTTCGTGATGCTGGGTCATCCACGGAAGACCACTCTCAGCTCGAAAAGCATTGTTTCTATTCCCTAGCCTCCATCGGTACTGCGATATTTACGCCGATTTCATTTCCCGGAGAGGATTCCGTTAATGGAACTAAAAAGGCTGGGATGTGGACTCCTTTGGGGATGAGTATCACGCTCTCGTACTTATTGTTAGTTTTAAGTGCTACCAGCAGAACGGGACCGAGTATAATCAGCGCGAAGAGGAATAATAAAAAATTGTATCCAAGGATTGACGAAACTTTTTGTCAAAGTGGATGTGTCTTAACGAAGTCGTTTAGCTACACTGAATAATGGCGAATGATATCGGTACTGGTCAATTTTGCATTCAAGGATATTTAAAACTCTCTTCGCTCAAATTATACTGAATTTTCGAATTTTAATCTATTTATAGCTTTGCTAAAAACTTAATTTATTTTAAACTGCCCCGTAATCAGCAAATATCGGCCTTTTACAACGGGATTTCTATCATTAAAAATACACTAAATAAACACCCATGGTCTGGGTGTTTATTTAGTGTATTTCAGGGACCATCTCTCGACTCGAACCCGCGACCTTCGTTATTATAGGCGAGGACTTTAGCGCATAGCCACCGAGGCAGGCAATGGCCGAAACTTCTCTATTGATGGTTGAAAGAAAAATTAAAATACATTTTTTTTAAACGGAGGAGTGAAAAGTTCTACCCCTATCGTCTCGTGTTCATGTGCACCCCGTATTTATTTTTAACTACCCAAACGTCGCTGTTTTATCTTATGGGTTATTTTATGGGTTCCGGGTGTTATCTTATCCGATAAACCCATGATTCTAATTCTTTTTTTGTATCATATCACGCAGCTGAGGAGAAGTAAGAATTATTTCAATGACGACTCCGCTCGAAAGACGAAAATAAAAGCGCCTTCCGATAAAATCGTTTTTTTTGTCAGAAAAAGAGCTCTTCAGAATAAAAGGCGGGAGATAAATATTTTCGATGGACCAAAAGCATATGGACTTTCACTCTCTAAAACCCGTTTTACACGGGGCATGTCATTGCGCAATCTGACGTATGTATCAAGGCGCAATCAAAATTTCGTCATGTAAAGGGTGAATTGCTGGAGCACATGCGAGACGGCAAAACATCCGCTGTTCTAAGTCCAAGCTCGCATTCTCCAAATTTCAAAATATTTTCACTGCTAACCTGCGAAATGACGTGCCTCGTGTAAAACGGCCTCAATAAAGTCCATGATTCTAACTCTTTTTTTTAACATGTCTGGCCGCTGAGGAGAAATAAAAATCATATCTATGACGACTCAGTTCGAAATACGAAAAATAAAGCGCAACCCGAAAAAATGTAGATGTAGAAGGACCATTAAGATGGATTGATTCCTTTTTTCATCGCATTCATTACTATATAAATATACTCTTTTCAACTCATATATTATATTCTTTTCAGTTGTATCTTAATGATGATTTTAAAGCGATGAACCTCTTTTGTGATGACTAATATCGAAATTATTACATAGGACTGCGCAAACCGTATTTTCTTCGTTTTTCTCAGGTACAATTTGAGTCAAATAGTAGCAATAGTAAGTCGAAAAAACACTTGATATAACAAGTAACAAAAATATTTCCTCCCCTTGCAAGCTGCATGCTGGTGATTGATCACCCCCCGCCAGGCACCCTAGAGTTGGCTCGCAGGGTATTATGTAGATGTAGATAGTTCTTTCTTTTGGTAAAAAAAAGATTTTCAGAAAAAAAGGCGGGAGAGAAATATTGTCGTCGGACGGCAGGAGCATATGGACTTTCCCTCTCTTGCACTCAGGCCAGCCAGCCAGCAGTCCCCAGATCGTGACGACGGAAATGCGAGCTTGTGCGTGCGGGTGGCAATGGGAGCAGTCTGCGTTGTATCGGTGAGGAGGAGGAGGGTTCGAGGGAGAAGCATAAATCGTCATACGACCGTCACCACGGGGGGTGTGGCAGTCGCCTCGGATGCGTACGGCAGGGACCACCTCCGTTTCTGCTCGCTTGCTCGCTGCGTATGCTGAGGAGGGCTTTTTCAACGGGAGGGAACGAGAGTGGAGTGTTTTGAAAGGGTCTCTCTTCCCCGCTGTCAGTTGGGAACCCTTACACGATTCTGCGGAGGGACAGCGGGGGGTGCGAGGGGTAGAGATGGAGTCAGCTCCTCGGTTTTATCGTCTCTCCCACGGCCATCCCGAGTCATGCGTTTCTCAGTTCAGTCGCACATCCACCCGCTCATCGTTCATCCATTCGAAGCATGTATGGAGAAGAAACGCAGGCAGCTCAACGGGCGATAGTCTGCAGAGGAAGCGTCACTCTCGCTCGCCCAGGACTATTTTGTCAAATTCTGAATTATTTCTAATTATTACTGGTCTCATTATGTGAGAGAGATATACGTAAAACGAAACAATAACCTTTTTATTTATTTATGCAACCAAAATACATATAGAATAAAATAAAATGAAATTCTTTGTTTTATTCCGCACTTTATTTTAAATAGCACGACCTGGGAATCAGCATCTAATGCTATCATCAGGATATCTATCAGGCTATCAGCACCTGATGATAGCATTAGATGCTGAAACCCGGGTCGTGCTATTTAAAATAAAGTGTGGAATAATACAAATAATTTTTGTTAAATTTTATTCTATGATGAAGCAATTCCCCAAAGTAACGCCTGAGACCGTTCCTTATATCAAAATACATATGTAACCATAAGCATAAAATTAAATGTTTACACGTCAACCTTACAATTATATAAGTAAAACTGACTGAGTTACGAGACGTATTATTTGTAAAAAAAAATAAAGCTATCATCTTGAAATTTTTAGGATGTGCAGATAAGATTCTTGCCACCATTTACCTGTATCTCAAATATAGAAATCTTGCTTCTAAGAATATGTATGTTATTAAATCGTTCGTGTGGAAAAATTACCAGCGTTTTCACTTTTTGAGATGGATACAAGCTTCCACTTATTTAAGCATGAAACGCAGAAATATTTCGTTTCGCGGATTCAAACCCTCAACTCTGCTCAATATTAGACACGCGTAATCGGTACATTTAGTTGCACAAACTTAAGCATAAAATTTTAAACCCCTTCGATTTTATGGCCGCCAGAGTCATTCGCTTATCTATCCAGCATCACATCCGCCCGCTTCTGTTTCATAGGTTCCCAGGCATCTTCCATCCCAAGGACAATTGAGCCCTCTATCTTCCTGATTCATCCGTTCGGATGAAATAACACGAGGAACTCAGGCGGCGTTATGGGCTATCGTCTGTCATTAGCGAGGAGTTATTCTTCGAAGATGATTCCATCATTCATCTTACCAAAAGAGACTCGTATCCAATGAGTATAGAGACTCTGATAACGTAAAACATGAAATTATCCTCCAGTGCGCTTAGTTTTTTTCTGAGCGTCATCAGAGAAACTTGATGCTTAGTTGCACACACGTTTACTGCAGTACACTCGAAATAAATTCCATTCTCCCGACGTATAAAATACACCAACTCTGGACTAAAACTCATATCCTGGATGTGGAATATTCCCAAGAAAAGTTATCTGAAAATATTTCACTGAAAAAAATGTTTAAATCCCTGGGGAGCTTGAAATTTTCGTCTCGCTAAAGAATGTAGCTTAGAATGTAAAGCCCAGTAATTAGTAGACGTTCTAAACACATTCTTCAAATATAACAACCCCAAATAAAGCTGATCCCATAATACAGTACAAGGCGCTAGCTAGCATTATAGTATAGCGAGATTTGACCATAAAAATTGAAGGGATAGATGGTAGATAGAAAATGAAAAGGAAACAATAGTAACACCTACGAAGCAGATGAATCCGCGACACTTCGTTTCAGCTATGTGATTCCAAATGGACCTTCACTTCTTCTAATGCTGAGGGAGTAGGTAGGCACACATATGGCTTCAGCATAATATCCACGGCAGGCTATCCGTCGCAGCTCTGAAAGTTAATGAGTACATTGTCAGTCGTATTATTTCAGTTATAACACATCACCGAAAACTAGAGATATCCATTTACTTACTGCATTTAAATAATATTTAGGAGCACCAGAGGCCAGGTCGTCCACCTTCCATAATATACATGGCACAGTAATCCGCATTACTTTCGCGCCAAAAATTCCACTTGGCATTCGCAATGGAACTTTCACGTTCGCGAATTTTATTACCGAGAGAGTGGAGTACGGATATTTCAGGGGAATTACGACCCCTTACCTTCTGATGCTCTGAGAACACCGCTGGTGCCCTTCGCCGCCCATCGAATGGGAAATGTACACCACGGACCCCTTGGCGCCAGTCGTCAACAGTAGATAAACCCACGCCGCGAATACGCACGGCCAAAATTCCTTTCACCATCCCCAAGGTTTCGCAGCAGTCCATTATTACCGTAAAAGCTGCGGAGCTCTACCTTCAACTGTATTTTTAATTACAGCAAACACGGCGGTGGAAAATGTTCGAGGAATGTAGAGCTCACAATCTGCAGGCATTTGCCAGCTTTGCAAAAATTTTTAATTTTTTTTACAGTTTATTAAATTATAACAACTTATTCATCCAATATTTTTACGTACGTGGACATATTTACATAAATAGACTGGTATTTGGCATATGAATAGACCGATAAACCTAGAGTTCCATATCAATCCTTAATATTGTTTCACTTTTGACGGAAAATTATGGATAAAAACTTTAATATACCGCTAAGATATATTAAAACGAAAGTTCACTATCTTAAATGGTAGGTAGGTACTGACGTTTTACAACAGAAAAATCTACATTGCTTCTGAGAGATATTGAAAATGATTTTCACGCTTAAATTAAATAAATACATATACTTCATGATCGCTACCTCAGACATATACCAAATTGAATTATCAGCCATATTTGTTATGGAAAGAAGTTAAAATATAAGCGGTTATACCCAGAGAGGATAAAGTTTGGGAAGTCGTGCCTGCATCAATCCTTGGAGCGACTATTAATCCTCCTCATTCCACAGGGTGGTCACATAAATTTCTACTGCCTCTGCTCGCTCCGCGCAATATTTTTCCGCGAGCCGTATGTTTCCCATAGAAACCGCCTTCTCTCGCCTTTCTCTCACTCTCTCTTTCCCTCCAATCTCCTTCGTTTCCCTCTCTCTCCCTCCATCTTCAATTACCGCCGTGCAAACGAAAACTTTAACCATCTCCTCATCCCCATACAACTCCATCATTTCCATCGATTAATACAGGCACTACAATACTAAGGCGATATAGCCATAACTATTGAGATACTATTTCAAGCAAATATATTCTAAAACTAACCCATTTTACTTATTTTCATCAATTAAATAAATTGCAGTTCCTACAGTTCAGCACGCAGGAATCAATTTTAGGAATTCGAGAAATTAATTCCACAAATTCCGAAATTTACTCATCAGGAAGACTGTATCTTTCATGGTATCTATTGAAGACATATGAATACACCAAATTACATCAGCAAAAGGGATGAAAAGACAGAATTTGAGATATCGGGTGGAGTTTTTCAAGAAAACTTTCTTCTCGTGGGGCGTTTAATAGGATTAAAAAAATCAGAAGATCGAAACGATTCGACGGGATGCATCTACTTTTTGTTTCCACTCTTTTTTGATTTCTATATCCTCACTCTGATCTTCTTAAGTGTTTGGGTGGGAATGCGCAGATATTTATTTCCTTTTTTCTATTATTCGCTCATTTAAATTTACGATAGGGTGGTTTCCTTCATCAAAGAAAACGAAAGGCATTGATTGCGATTCGTTACCCACCATTAGTGTATTCATAATATACAAATTATTTTGTTTTAGAAATACCGGTTTAGACGAATGGCAAGGGTCAAATTTTATCCTCATTTGAAAAAGGAAAGATTGGCGCCCATGCGATGCCACTCCACGTGACGACACAGGGACATAGTTTCCATGCAAGTAGATAGGAGTTTTACATCGTCTGAGATTACCAATGCATGCATGAGGCAGAGAGCTCAGGGAAACATGTCTTAATAATCACCTATTAAAACTGGCTAAGGTCGGAAAGTTTTCTTCGCTTGATAAGGTATTAATAATCCTTATTTAAGCCAAGCGCTACCAGCTAGCAGAGTACTCCGCTACCTGCTAGCATCCTGCGTCGTATCAGCGCTCAGAGCCTCGCCCTAAGGTCACCTCACTTGCGGCAGCGGGAACCAGAATACCGTCACACGGAGTTTTCCCAGCATTCATACTTAGTCGTCGCGTTTTCGCGCGGTTGAAATTTTTCTTTTTTCATTTAATCGCGAAAAATAGATATCGTCATTTAAAAATCTAAAAGCGTGAAATACGTGCTCCAGGAGTAATAATATTTCGATTTAGGCAATAAAAAAATAATAGGAAACCACCCTATTGGCCTTGGTGTTTCTGATTATTTCTTGTTATTGCAGCATACTCTTCAAGGGACTATTAAGCTGCAGGAGGTTTACACGAAGTTTATATCCTTTGATTGCTGTGTTGGTATCTAGCACTAAAATATTTCCATCACAAGTGTCTTTGTGTCAGTGAGTTCATGTTGCGACATCCTATCTGCACGCGACATCATTTGCAAGCAAGAAATCGTGTAGTAGTGTTACACGTGTTACCTTGAAGGATTCGCGGGGGATAATCAGCTTTGAACCTGCCCACCCTATCCTACAATGCTTCCATTAAGCCTTTAGTTCACCGTAGTATTTTTCCCGTTGTAACAATAACATTTAATTAAGGATGGCGCCAATGAATACGTCATGTTTCTTCAATACTAGGGGAAAAATACCCCCTTTAGCATTAAAAATATTGGGGCGATATTTTCACGCCTACCTTTAAACGGAATCGCTTTGTAGAAAACGTCCAGTCGTAAATTTCGGAAGCTCTCTCTCCCCACGATGCCCCAGAAGCTTACTTTCCTCTGCCCATTGAATTACACTCCGCTCTGACAACACAATCCAAAATAACTGCTCTTAGGATATGCTGTTCAAGGAGACCACGGCTTAATATCCCACCCGACAGGCAGAGAGCTGCAATCGAAGTGCCCTTCACAAATCACTCAAACAGGGATAGGGCAGCCTCTGAAATATCTCTGCCACCTCTGGGATTTGAACCCGGACCATCTGGATGGTGAGGTCAGCACACTAGCCACCATACGAAACCGATCTCCGGTAATCGGGTGAAGTGGGAGGAAGAAAATAGGATTTATAGCTGGAGTGAAAGGGAATAGGCCTTTTTGTTGTTTGAAGAGGGAAGTTCAATTAGGGGGACCGTCCTCTTTAAAGGCCATCCACTCTCCTGCATCCAGCTTCGTTAACCCATCCACCCTTTTTCTTCCGAGGCGTCGGCGGTTTCAGGGCGATTTCAGCGGGCGCCGCGCCCAAGAAGTGCGTGCCTGTGGCAGTGCGGATCGATTCGTCCCTCTCCTCCCACCGAACGTCTGCAGCGACACACTCCCCTCACATCTCCCTCATCCCCGCTTCGATAGTTAACTCCCTTCCGTGAAACACGCCCAACTTCGGAAAACTCAACCCCTTCCTGTCTCCTTCCCCCCTCCCCCCCACGGGGGTTGAGTTATCCCACGTGATAGTATACGGAAATGCTTTCCATTTATATTTTTTCGCAGTCCTTTTTATTTTTCATTTTCTATAGCTAACGTGTTTTTACCGCAGTCGCGGTTCGTATCTGTCTCACACATTACTTCTTCCTTTTTTTCTGAGTCGCCGATCGTTTATCAAAAAAAACCTCCACGGATTTGCATCTTTCTCTCTCTCTCTGACTGAGCCTGACGTATATGTGCGTCTAAAAATCTCAAAAATAGCAACTTTTCAGGAGAGAAAAAAACGATTAATATTTTTAATTGCACACTGAAATTAAAAACCAAATGTTCATAAAACTGAAAAAAATAAGCATTCATTTGCAAACAAATAGATGTTTCTGCTTGTATTTTATTTTTTAATTTTATTACACTATGTTTAAGATATCAGTATCAAATCGGCCGAATTTGAGATACGTGTTGTTAGAACTTAGCCATCGATATATGTAAATATATGTGTATCGTAAATGGGTACATACAGTATAGAGCACAGTGAAAGGCACAAAAGACACACGACTAAATTTTCGGTGGCACCACCACCTTCCTTTGAAAATATTTTATTCCTCTCTCCGAGGACACGAGCAGGAGACGAATGAGTAATGCGTATTTGAGACAGAAAGAGAGAGTGAGGCATAGACCGTGGAGGGATTCCCGTAGCATTAGAGGGAGAAGAAAAACACTCGCCCTTCCTCTCCGCCGAAACGAACAGCGGCACTTGGCGTGTCGCGCCATTTCGTTATATGTGTAGGTACACTCTTTCAGGACGTAAAAAAAATTACGCAGCAGCATACTGTATTTGTATAGAAAAATTATTGAAACGCGGCGACATGTGACAGCGGGCCAAATTTATGTGTCGGAGTAAATGGTTTGCATGACTCGCCGAAAAAATTTATATTCATACATTCCTCACATGACTAACAGTGTGTGACCTTCATTTTTGCCTCATACGCATTAATTTAATCAATATTCGTTACATGCGACAGTCAAGTGCTCTTTGGTCAAATATTTTCCTTCCCTTATTCCTAATAATTTTGTATCGTAGCCTACTCTAAATTCGATTACCGAAAACAGTAATAATAATAGTAATATTTGATCTGCTAGCATATGTCTTTCAAATACGAGCGCTCTCAGGAATCAGTGTCCTTGATTCCTAATGGAATTCCAGACATCAGGTCCTCATTTTTTTACGCAAAATTCTTTCTTACTCCGCTACCCCGATTCCATGTGATAAATATGGCCCACATTTCTCCTCATTGAATTCAAAATTGTCTACAGTTATCATGAAAATAATATGTAAGCACTATAGAAATATCAACGTAGATAAACATAGAATATAGTAGAAAATTAAAGAAAAATCTGGCAGGAAACTAACACGTAGTCAACCGTGGAGTTTCGTAGTTGAAAGGTATAGAGATCATTATGATTATATCGTTCCTTCATCGTCGGGGAAACAGTATCGCTGGTGCTGCATAGAAAGTGACTTGAAACATCTGGAAAAACTCTCCGGAAGCCTAATAGTTTCAGAATTTTGCCTGAAGGCAAAAGCGCGAAGTCGTTCTATATGTTCAGAGATATATGAAATGGCAATTGTAGCCTAGGACCTAAATTTGTACCCTATAAGTACATGAATTTCCCGTTACATAACATCTGCTTCAGGACAAAGAACGCACATAGAGCAAAACAACTTACTTAATACTATATTTACAACTGCGTAAAAATGACATGTTTCTGACTTTTATATATTGAGTGGATAAAAGAGCGAAGCCAAAATAAGTAAATGCATTGCTGGTGAAATAAGCTTTACTTGCATAATTTAAAATCATAATAAAATAAACTCTAAAGCAATCGATATAGAACTCTATAATTGATACGTTACACTCAGATGACGTAAAGATATTGTCAAAAAGAAATCAAGATCAACTAAAACGTTTGATCGACTATCGTAGTATAATTTACCAAAAATCAGATACGAGAGTTTCTCTAAAATTAGATGGACGACTTACTCTTCATATGCTAATCAAGTAGAAAAGCTTGTCAAGTGGATAAATGGTATTTGGCCACACCAGCTTATCTGATGAAGATGTGGAGCTAATATATCACTGGGAACAGCTGAAACTGGAGAATCGTAGATCTTAAGCTAGGCTTAACTCGGGGGAGATAAGAAAACTTCTTTGGACAATGTGGAGGACATCTCTCTCTCTCCTTTTTGCCTGTAGGACGGGGACCCCAAGCAGAAAGATAAGCAAATAAATTCTCGACAAGGCAGTGTGGGAAGGTACCGTTTTTATGCTCGAGCTCTTGAGATGACTTTCGCGCCTCCACTGAATGCCGAAGTTCAAAATAGAGATTAGAGAGACTTTGGAAATAATATTTTCAAACTTCATCCAAATACCTCATTTCTCGATTACATACTTGATGCTATCGATGAAATCGTCCTTTTAAAAAAATAATCCTTAAGTCATTCTACTTGGAGTTAAAATATTACGGATATTTCTCTTGCTTCCACTTGCTGACACGAAATTTCATTTTTAAAACGGCAGTAACAAAGGAAGACAAAAAAGCAGCATAAATAAAAGTTTCAACAGAGATATTAATATCTGATATAAATAAATCCGTTCGTATATGATTTTCTACTAATTTACATTCACCAAATCTACATAAATACCTAACTCAAATGTTCTTCCATGGAATAAACAGCAGTGAGATCAAGAAAGCGAAGTAACTCGTGCCCTTAAGCGGGTTGAGGGAAAAAAAACTTCCAATGGAATGATTATGTCACCAATAGTGGTCCTTTCTCTTCATACTTGACAAAAATTCATACTTTAAGTTGAAAAGTCATTCAAAGAGTCGATATTAATGACGCAATAATCGAATAATTCAATTAATATCCGTAATCCACCTGCTAATTACTGCACAGTTTTGGAACAAGTAAATTCATTGCACTATTATAGAATGTTTATTCAAGGTTAACCATGGCTGACGAATTGATTGCCGTTCCAAATATGCACGAAAACTTTTATCGCATCCGAATGCGGTTACGCATTTCTCGAAGTCGCTGACGCGTGAATTCTTAGTTCGCCATTCACTCGCTCATTGGGACTCGTGCATTATACCACTGCATGCTCAGTCTTCTGAATTAAATGTTGTGTATCTTTTAGTGGAATTTATGAACTGCGAAATGCATGCAACGGAATTGATCTAATCCAAAATATAGCTAAACGCAGCATTGCTCTAAAAATTTAATACAGAATGGTGTACAGCGAGATATTCCTGTATACAATTTCCATACCTCGAATATCGCCAGACAACTTTTTACCTCTATAGCACTTCAATGAAAGAAGGGTCTGATCGTTCGGATCCGAGGGATAGAAAAAAAAAGACAGTACATTTTCAAAATTCAGTCAAAAGCCACCGTGGTGAAGGGTGTGATTTACGGAGTTCCTTTCACAAACTTCTGTGCCAACCAAAAATCACCGACTTAGTCGCCTAATTTTGCAACCGCTCGGCAATTTTCGACGAAAGGAAACACGACGAATGGCACACATGCGAGCTTTTCATGAAAGACACTGAAGAGAGAGGTTAGGGAAAGAAAGGGGGGGGGGGGAGAGATTTGCGGGAAACATTCGAAATTTTCCACGAAACCTCGTATCTCCGGTGCATTCACGTAATCCGTGAGCCAATGAATCAAGGGAGCAACGAATAGGGGGAAGGTACGTGAGGGTGCCCTGGATGCGAAATCACAAGAAGCCCACAATTTTCCCATGCATTTACTGTAGCCCGTCAGACGAATTAAGTCGCTTACATTTCCCCGCGGATAATTCGAGTCGAGGGAAGATGTTTAATCTTTCGTGCAAAACACACCTGCAAGGAATACGCCAACGTCTAGTCCGGGTAAAAGGAAAAGCCACGCCTACCGCCCATTCAGCTCCAGCCCTGCGGAGTCATAATGGATTCCTGCTTCTCGTGCCACGTAGCTATTACATCAAATTCCAATCGCGTGCGGATTTTTTTTAAACAGAGCGTTTAAATAGCATACGATATTTAATGCTCAGGTCCGATATTTCACACTGACATTCTACCATTACATTAGAAAACTTTTTTGAGGCCATTCCACTCTTAGCAACATCCTGAAAAACAACGTTTCTAGGAGAGAAAATAGCTGAAATTTTAACTTTAAGGAATAAAGAATCGCGAATCGATTGATATCTCTTCTTTCCCGCAAAAATGATGTATTAATTGATGCGGAATATTCCAAATTTATGCAATATCACATATTACCTCGTCATCCCGAAACAAAAATTAGCAATTTGAATTTGGTTCCTTTTTTCACGAATGAAAATAAATAATAAGCAATTCAACCCAGCTCATTTTTCACGATTACAAAGTGGATTAGGCTCAAAATTGGCTATTTATTTCGTTAATTGCCCACTTAGACGACGGATTCTCGAGGATCGGCGCAATAAATTTCTGCATTGAATGCATAGTCCGCAGTCTCGGGTGACTCCCCCTTTTGGATAAGAGCTCCCTCGCTTCCCCTTCCTTCCCCTCGCTCCTCCTCCTCCACTTCCACAGAGCACACGAGGAGGTCTGCCAGTGACGGGATATATCGCGCTTTCTGTGAGAGAGTGGGTGGCGGTATTTAAATCGAGTAATTCGAAGGCAAGCGAAAGAATCGGCGTCCCCCATCCCCACCCCCCGGAGTAAATTCCATCTCGAAATTTCGACTTAAAGCACTCGGAGTGTTTCCTCCAAGGGGACTGCAGAGAGGAGGCCCAATTCCAACCCATAGACGGCTGATTTCCATTGCCCTTTCGGTCGCATTTTAACCCGTTATTACCCAATGTTGCTTCTAAGCAACATCAAAAATGCATAAATTTTCACCTACGACGAGATAAGATTGGAGGCGATCGAGACGTGGGTGTGTCGAAGAATGGAGAAGGTGAAGTGGACCAAGAGGAGGAGGAATGACGAAGTGCTAGACATGGTGGGTGAGGAGAGGAAGCTTTTAGATGAGATACGGAGGAGACATAAGGTATGGATGGAGCGAGTACTTAGCAGGGATGGTATGTTGAAAACAGTGTTAAGGGTAGAATGTTAGGTAAACGAGGGAGAGGAAGGAAAAGAACAGGATTTTTAGATAGAATGAAAGAGGGAAGGCCTTAATAAGAATGAAGAGGGAAGTACGTGAAGGAAGGGGAGGCTCCCAGAACTCTTCTTAAGAACTCCATGGAAACCTACCTAAATCGCTAGAATACATTATTAATAAATAATACTAAAGATTTAAATTACGTATTCTTTTGTGCTATAAAGTCAAATGGCGAAATATGTAGCTGCCACAATAATTATGATTGAGTAGAAAATTTTCAAATTAGAAAATGAGTAGTCTTGAAATTTAATTTCTCCCAGAAGCAGTTCTGGGTTTAATAAGGGCTAATCGGTTTTCAAAAACGCGGTGTGCAAGTGCAATACGACCCCCTTTTTTTCCAATATTTTGCAGTGTAATGATTACAATTGCAAGGAATAGCTTTGAAAAGTTATAAAATTTGATAGAGCACATGATCATGAACACAAATTTCGATTAAACCCACTAATTATACCTTATTTCGCCGTGAAACTCGGAACACTTTCCCCGTCAACGACGGGAGTGGCGACTTTTGTAATTCCCATTTAAATGCGCGGTGGGTGACAACACATTTACAGCCAGACTTGAGGATGCTCCTTTGTAATATTCGTGGTTTCCTCCCTCGAGTATGTCCCCGTTGAAGTGGCAACGCTGCCAGCCATTGGCGCTCTGTCACATTCGCGTGAGGAATGGATGGACTGCACCACGGTGGGAAGGGAAGAGAGGTGGGCAGGGGGTAGAGGGGGCATACCCCACCCTCTCTCACCGCGCTCTAGAATCAGCGCACTCCGCTCGTACATTTAATGACGCAAACACCTCTGCAGCCAGAATTAGACGCTTTCCGCGGAATGACTTCGTCGCCAGCGAGCGGTAGCGTAGAGTCCCCAGTCTAGCGATTCCTCCCTCCACTCCACACATTTTGCCAAGTCCAACGAACTCAGGTCGAAGAACAATCGCGATGATAAGAAATGAGGTGGATGTGTCACAGAACGGAGGAATTGAATTCTTCATTCCTTTCATAATTAATTAGAGCTAAAAGAGGTACTTCCCATAGAAGTCACTTCTGCCGCCACAGTCGTAGCTCATAGTGTTAAAAATTCCCTTTTAAAAGTTGAACTATGTAGGTAAAGTGAGTAAATCGCTTGATAACGTACAGGCAAAGGAGGCGGCCGGCGTGCAAAGACCCTGAAGTTACCAACGTTAATATCATTATTTCGATAAAGAAAAGGATACGGGGTAAGGATTTGGGGGAGAGGAAGATATTAGAGTGGATATAGAATAGGAATGGCGAAGAGAAGTAGGCCGAATTAGGATATTAAGAGGGAACACAAGTAAGCTTTTTTACAGCTTCCACGTGAAACTCCTTTTAAAGGTAGTTTAATAATAAATTGCCGGCCTGGCTGGCGTCAGGGGTCCTCGCCTGCCAAATAAGAGGTCGCAGGTTTGAATCTCGCCTTGGCAGGGTCCCCCTAATCAGGAAATAGCTGTTCGTGTAACTGTAAAGACTGTTTAAAAAACCCCATGTAAAGGACCAATTTTGCGCTGTCTTCGAGTGTGTCGGAAACAATGAGATAATAAATTCAGAGCAATCACAACAGGGTAGCGAGTGGATTAAGACCATGACTACTCGCGGCGAAAAATACTGCAATCCCACTGTGAGAAATCGTCCACAGTCACACAATGAGTGGATGTGGTTTCACGTGTATTACTACTACATCCTACGTCTTGATTTAAACGAACGGAGCTGAGGGGATAGAAGACCCGTGACCCGTCACTCGCGTTAGAATGGAGAGAAAAACGACGAAACACACACACACAAGGAACGGTGGAATTGGGCGAAGTGCGGGGACAGGATAAGGTGGGAAAAAAACGAGGAGAGGGAAAGAATAAAGGAATGAGCTCTTTGAATGGTGGGTCCAAAAGAGCGTGAAGAGGCGGTGTCCGGAGCGACAGCTGCTGCGAGCGAAATACGAGCAGCGTTGGGGGGGGGGGGAGGGGACAAAGGTGTGAAACGGACAGAATAGTGGGTGTGGGGGGAAAGAGGAGGACCCTTGGGGTGGGATGCCGACGAAGGGGTTGGTTGTGTTCCCTCGGACCGTGGCGTGGGGGAGAATGTGTCGCAGGGGTGTGAGGGTACAAGTGCGAGAGAAAGGGTTCCTCTCCTATCTCGTCTCCCTCACGCAAATAGATGGAGCGCCCCTCCCCCGCCCCACCACTTAAATCTTGTGCGCATACATCGCCGCATGCGAGCGTCTGATGGAGGCTTGGAGACGTTTAAAAAAAACCATTGGGACGGCGGATGGAGTGGAAGGAGAGTTAACGTCTTACATTGGAATCGTACCTACGGCCTTAAAATTTAATAATTAATGTAATTAACCCGTCAGTGCCCAAAGCATTTTTTTAAATCACACATGGTTCATTTTTATAAATTATGATACATATGACCTCAACACCGTGAACACAATTGAAACTGACTGAATAATAGAGGAAACCTTCTACTAAGTATGTGCACCGAAATGAACGCTAAAATTCACATATTATATGCATTGCAAAAGTATTGGGTCGGCACTGCACTGGGTGCCATATGGCACCCACGGGCGTTGACGAGACTTGTGGCAAATAATTGGGATTAGCCTTCAGTGCCGAGTTCATAGAAGGTACATATGGGATACAATTGATTTTAAAATTATTCTAAATGCTAGTCAATAGCGAATAAATAACTGTCAATTCTTAAGAACAATTTGGAAGAGATAAATCTAAAATAGTCACCAAATCGATGGTATAAATATTCAATATCCTTATTAGCATTGTTCTTGAATTCTCCGCTAGAATCATATGACATGTCAAAGCCAAAATAGGAAAATATTTAACCCCTATTCCTTTCATTTTCTATCTTTCCAATACAAATATTTTCTCGGATTAAAATACAGCGTCAAAGAGATCTGTCTCTCGCAATTTTAAAGTGGAAAAAATCACAACAACCCATCCGAAGATATTTTCGAATGCACAGAGCAACAACACTTTTAGAGTGAATTTCGCCAATTACAATTAACAGCCAATGAATCACCTGAAATTAATTTTTGGGCCTGTGAAATCATTCAGCGTACAGCCAAGAAAACCCGACCAGGGACGCCAGGGAGTAGATTGCGTTCGCTTGGACCAAGGCTTGGGAGGGAGACTGTCATGGGTGTGAGGGTGCAAAAGCGAGAGAAAGGGTTCCTCATGTCTCGTCTCCCTCGCGTAAATAGATGGGTCCCCTTCCCCCAAATTTAATCTTGCACGCATGCATCGCCGCACGCAAGTGGCTGACGGAGGGTTGAACATGGGAGCCGTTTAAAAAACCAAAGGTACAGGGGATGCAGTCCAAGGAGGGCAAACGTCTTATATTCGATGCAATCCTTCATTTTCCTAGCTAACGATTAGTATTTTATTTCACCGGTAGAGTTACTTTTACACAAACAATTTTTAAATATACCCGGAATGCCACCTCTTTGAGCTTTCACCTTCACTAAACAATAAGGTCTACACCATTTCACTTTATCAATAAGTTCCAGTGGCGTAACTATGGGGGTATAAGGGGATAGAGGATCTCAGAGAAAAAAAAATATTAAAAACTATTGCCTATTTTTGATATGCATAATATCTGCATCTGCTTGAAGTTAAATGATGTAAAATGAATTTCCAGGCATGCCATTTTCCAAAACTTTTCTCGTACCCCGTTGCCCGGGAGGGGGAGCGCCACCCATCTCATCCCCCCCTCCCCCGAAGCATATTCCTAGTTACGCCACTGATGAGTTCTTTTCTCTTCTTCCCTCTTCACCGTTTACCAAAATTCATCCGCACATCATTTTCCCACCCCGATTTGTAATCACTAATAAATAGATCTTCTCTCCCCTCCGTAACTACCCAAGAAATCGGCTCGACAAGAAAATGAGTGAAATAACCGCTTGATATCGTTATATTGCTCTCAAAGTTACCTTTTAGCTCACATAATGCGGTCCAATACCCATAAAATTCTTATAATGTTTTCATAAGAGAAAATTACAATCCATCAGCATTTATTTCCCAACGACAATAATTAAGGGGTGCTAAACGAAACATTCAACCGAGGTTTTTGTTAAATGTAAACATGATAGTTTGGAAACGACAGGTAATAGTTAGTGTTCGCCTGGATTTTATTTATGGGCATATGAAATCTTTCAGCGTAAGACCAAATTCCAACTATTTTTCATAAAAACTTTAAAGTGAAGCTTCCGCATTTCATGAAACGTAAAGAAAGCAAAAAAAACATCGGGGCAAACGCTATCATCACATTTCGTGCGCGAACAATAGTTTTTTCATAGTTCTCCCATCAGAGGAAAAAGTTAGGTACCACGAGAAGTTAGCGTGCGTAAGATACAGGTTTGAAAGCATTAAAGCAAATAGCAAAGCTCCTTAATCATCATTTTCAAGAACTCTGGCAAATGTGACTAACGTTTCATATTGGCCCATGCTGTTGAATACAGTTTCTGCTAACAAACTCTCCACTAATACATCGGTACACACCTACATCTAATGCCTCTAAATGCCAAATTATTCTTTTATAAGTTTTTCTTACCACTGCCCGACTATATCGGGATAATACATCGATTAAGAAAGCTTGAACCACACTTTATTCTTCGTTCAGACCCTTAGTCCACCCCGAAATAAAATTTTGAAGTTTCTAAAACGGTATGAATACGATTAAAATATAAATTACCACGACCACATTAATTAGTAGCACAAAGAAAATGTATTCGTGGATGGCTCCAAGAACATTTTCATTACATATTTTTCTTATCAATGAAATCTTAACTTGTAGTGTAAAGAATTCACGTGACCCTTAAATGTGATAAACAAGAATACGAAGTAAACGACGCGGTTTAAAAATTCAAGCTCGGCGGTATGAGTCACCGGATAGACCGCTCTTTCAGCGGAAAGTAGGAAATGCCTAAATGAATCTGTCATCCCCCTCAGCAGCCCTACGATAGCACCTCGGGATGTTTTGAAATGCCGGATGTAGCATTCGCGACTTGTCCGGATTATTTTGGATATTTCCCAGGGGAAAGTTGAAGTGGGGAGGGAAAGGGGAGTGGGCGAGAGACAGACTGGAAAGGAAAAAAAATATTGGAGGTGCAAACGCCATGTTGGGTGAATGCATTAAAAAGAAATACGAGAGAGAAAAAAAAGAACGGCGAAATGTCAGTGGACGAGAGGAGGAATTCTGAGAACGGAGAGTTGCGCCAGCCTCGAGGCGAAATGCAAAATGAATCAGAGAGTTTTTGGCACACAGCATTTTTGCGATACAGCGAAGCGGCGCCACGCCCCGTGCGGGCTATTAGATTTCGTATTCGTCCATTCTCCTCGAATTCGGAAAACGCCACAGGGTCGCTGGACAATTTTTTTGCTAAGTTTATCGCAAACATCTCTGCACGCGAGTTGAAGTGATGCTCCGATATTTTGCTCTCAGGCGCCCGAGTGAACTGCAGGTCATCCTTGGGTCTCTTAAGGTGGCTTAAACGTGGCGGAAACTTTAAAGAAAATATAAACTGGAAAAAAATATTATAATTAATTAGTTTCACTCCATTTACGTAATGATATAGTTCATCCACGAAATACTATTTTTTGAGGAATTACAATGCAAACGACGTATTTTTAGGTTGATCTAGTATTTCAAAAAGCCGTTATAACGAATATAACTTGAATTAATAAAGGTGATAACTAAAGAAGCAGAGCAAAGAATCATGGCAAAATCAAACGAATTACATATTATTGCACACAAAACATTGCAAATTTGGTCAAATTTTGAGTCGTTTTCACGTCACTGATAACTAAGAAGAGGAGATCGGCTATGTGAGGATGCAGAGTGAGGCACAAGTTAATTTATCTGAACTAGAGACTACTAAACCAGGTACTGCTCAATAGCATCCCACCAATGATGATCGTGTACCCAAAAATGACACGAATGTATTGAAATCGGTTTGATTCGGAGAACCGAAAATAGTGTGAATCAAAACATATTTTATTCTTTTCAAAAGCGATTATACTGTATTTTGAAAGTTGAAGAGGGCATTGTGCCACTATCATTAAACTGAAGGATACTGAAAATTTCGAAAATGAAAAATAACATCGCCATCGCGTTGTTACGAACTCCTTGGAATTATCATTAAAAATACATAATTGATATATCAATAAATTGATATATCCGTATCAATATAAGCCTAATTCACAGTGTCTGGCGATATCTGGTGGAAATGTTTTATATGTGTCTACGTGTCGAAACCGGGTCGGTACTTTGTAAATAAAATTGTGTGGAAGTTTACCATTTTATTTTATTCTCATAAATATAAGCCGTTAGAATTATACTACGCAGTCTTATTGCTTTAAATTAAGACTAAATTAATCTTATTGCTTTAAATTAAAAAAAGGAAAATGCCAGTCGAAGATCACCCCAGCGTTCTATTAAAAAGGTGAAAGCGAGGGGAAACGTCAAAAGACTACTCATTCTATCGTGTCATCCCAGTTTCATGAGGAAATATCAGGCTGTCGGAACTCAACTCTGGCGTAATTCTTCGACCTTCCGTTCGGAAGAGTGATGGATAGCCGAGAATTCGAAAAAAAAATATGATCTTACTGCTCCGAAAGAACGGTTAGCTTGCCATTTAGCATTCGGTGGCGCACGAAAAAAATGGAGAGGGAGAATTCCAGTAATTGGAAGGAGATGGATCGAAAAACTTTATTGGCGATAGTTACTAACAGATCTGCATCCGTTAATCAAGATTCCAAACTGCTACGTAGTTATATCGGGTCAGAGGAATTTCTCCGCCCTATGCTGAGGGTGTCGCAGATAGGGAAGGAGACGATAAAGTTAATCCGGCCGTGGGACGCTTCCGTTATTAAAACTTCGCTCTCCAATTCGTAAATTGCCAGGGCGCTGGATTGGATGCCGCTCCCATCCTCCCCACAAAACCTTCCACCCTACTTCCTCGAATGAATGCCCTCGAAAAATACCATTCCCCAGCGCTTCGGTAAGTCTCTCCACCTCACGGTTATGGATTGAAACGAAGGAGACTGAACGGAAGTGAGAGGAGATTTCGAGACGTTTTCAAGTGGAGGAGGGGGGGGGTTTGCGAGAGAGAAGCAAGGATGGCGTCATAATCGAGACCTTAAGCCTGCATGATATGTCATCCGATGGTAATAAATCTTTCTTAAGGGGAGAAGAGAGTTTTCTGTGCGACTGTGTGTGTGGGCTTCCACAGTTCCTCGAAATGGCTCGTGTTGTTTTTTTTTCTCCCCGCCCCTAAAGGAGGCTCACCACCAAGGCGGGAAGCGTTAACGCTCGAATGTGTGTATCAGGGATTGTTCCTCTGTTTTTGTATGAAAACAGTATGGAACCCTGAATTTCGAACAAACGGTAAATATATAATGTAGAATACACTTGCGCATTTGTCGAGTTTTATCCACATTTACATCTATATATATTACCTGTGATCCACCCCTGGCATTAATAACATACAGCAAATATACAGTGTAGAATACACTAGCACATATGTCGAGTTTGATATACATTTACCTCTATAAAATATCCTGCGAGCCACCTCTGGGGCGTTTGGCAGGGGGTGATCAATCACCAGCATGCAAGAGGATTCCCACATGCACTCCACACGTTCATAAAAATATTACGCACACGAACTTGCCGTGTTATTTTATCGAACACGCTAAGCAGACACCAAAGGAAACCTCGAAATATCCGTCGGTATTTTCAATAATGCAGCTTTAGCTATCCATAAATTAAGCAACACATTCAGTTTACATCTTATGATGAAGGACCAGTGACCAATATTTATCGCTATTATGCGATATCTTCATTTTTCGGAAGGAAACAGCATGAATGTATGATGGAAAACCAAGGAAAATCATTAGTTTTCAGTCTATTTTCATCAAGGTCAACGCTCAAATGAACAATGACTGGTTATGACCGTATTAATTTTTCCTAACCTCGTAATGAATTATAAGGATGTTCTGGAAAATTTAGGATAACATGGTCAAATGTAAGAAAAGAAATAGGAAGTCGTGATGTTCTGTATGCATCCACGCTTTTCGCCGAGACAGAGAATCCCCTTAAACAGGCACCAAAAAGGTTCAGCATGTGTGTTTGTGTGTGCATGGACTCGGTGGATTTTTGCGACAAAGATGCCAGCTAGCTTTTCTTCAACTCGCTTTACCCCCCACGCTGAAAGGAAAATGGGCTCCTTTGACGAGGGAGCGATTGTGTGAGAGAGAGGGCGAGCAATTGTCCTGAAGCCTATTTTCTTCTGAATTTTCCACGTCGAAAGCTAACGGTTTTCTAATGGGTTTTCTCGCACTTTATGGGTTCCTCCGGGGTGTCGCCCTGTTTACCCACGTGATTTACGCGCTTCAGAGTCGAGAATTCCAGCCACGAGGGAGACGAAGTGAAAGACCATGTGTATGAATGAGTTAACTTGAAAAGTCCGTAGCATCTCAAGACAGTTTTAAGCATCTCCTGTGAAGGAAAAGAAGGTCTCAAGTACTGGAAAGCTTCCCGAGATAAATATTATGCCACGCAATATTAACTATACATTTACTGCTCCCATCTACGCACTCAGTATTCAGTTTGGAGTCACCCAGATGCCTCACTTGTAAATCTCATGAGCTACAAGCGTACTAGACACTGTCAGCACTATTCCTTAGATCTGGTTAGTTTCAAAGTACGGTTAATAGGAAGAGTCTCATTTTCTTAGCAAACCCCATGTTCATCATTATTGTTAATCATTCCAGATTACATGAGGATTTATAGAGCGTAATAAATAGTATATGATAATTATCTAAATAGGAAGATGTAATAACTACCCATAATTTCGGAATTGAGTAAGAATAATACGCCCATAATGTTCGAAAATGTTTCTTTTTTGAGTAAGACTAAATGCTACACTCTACTACTAACACTCGATTTTAGCTCAGACCAAAAAAACCCTTGATCTTAATATGGCCTTAATTTAAGTAAAGGACCTCTGGACATTGTTCAGTGAGCACGATGGATGAGAAAGCTTGTAGTTCTTAATAAGATTAGCATAATTCAGAGCGAAAGGTCAGCGGAGATGGAAAACCCGAACCATTAAAGATAAACCGGAGGTTATATCATTTCCGTTCCGGCAGATATAAATACAAACAAGTTTTTCAAGTTGAATAGCTCCGTCTCGATTAATTATAAGACTCTTGAGTAAATAAACAAGGATTTGAAGAGGAGACGCGGGACAAAATTAATGTTTTTCGAGGGAAAATGATAAAAGAGCCCCCCTACCAACCCTTAATCTTCAAAATAATTCCCAGGTGCGAAGTTCCTTCCACATAAACCCACTCGATCACTCGTACCTACGCATATACAAAACGGTCCCCCATCCAAAAAATAAGCAGCACATCAGTTATATTTCTACTTGGGAGCTCTCTCTCTCTCTCGAGTTTTATTTATTCCTTTCCATTCAGCGCGGCGCCTTAAAACCACCACGATCAATCGCACCATTCATTTCCACTTATAATATCCAACCTTTCCCCCCGCTGTTCAACTCACTCTCCTCCAACAGACTGTCCCCCTTCCAAGGATTTTAAGCGGAAAAGTTTTCGATCGAAGGGGTTGGGAATACGAGAGGGGTGGGGAAATAAGAGAGGGGGCTTAACGGAGACATGTCTGGAGGCTTCACGGTGCCTGGGTGATCGAAAGGCTACACGTCCCGCTTATTACTTCTGGAAATCGCTTCACGACTCCGGGTGTTAGGGCGCTGGGTGGCAGATAGCTAACGAGTCGGGAGGGGTCGCTATGGTAGGAGAAGGGTTAAGAGAGAGGGGACGCTATCTGCGGACCAACTGGTAGAGGAGAGGGCCCCAAGAGGTCGGGATGGGTCGAGTGAAGAATGAGGCAGAGAGGAGGATGAGGTAAAAAGCGAACTCCCGGGGAGTCAGGAAAAATGTCTCCTATCATTCAACGCTGCGGGGGCTCACTCTTTTCTTCCCAGCTCTCAACAATCACCCCCGTCCCTTCTCCTTAACTCTTCAAAGTTCCTCCCCCAACAAAAACCTTTCTCCTCATACCACCCTCCCTCTCCGGCTGTCATACCACTTCTTTCATGCACTCCTGTAAGAGGTGGAGGAGAGGGTCTCGACCACGGACTCATATACTGAAGGTCTCCTTTCACATGAACGTCTCGGGTTGGGCAGCCATCGCGACGGAGGCGACATTTTTAAGCGACGAGAAATTTGGTTCGGAAAGCGTGAGGTTCTTCTTGCGAGAAATTCTTCATACATTTCAAGCCGTCCTCAGAAGGATTTACAGGATTGTCTCCTGCGTGTGCAGCACATGTTAAGACTGAATTTCACGAGAGCAGAATATGTGTCACGTGTCGAAGGCGTTTATCCCATATATTTTGGATAAGTATATATATATATATATTTTGGATAACCAAGGGAAGAGAAAAAAATCGGTTCGCAAGGAGTTTCTTGCGAAAAAAATTCGTCCCTCAGTGTTATGCTCTCGTCCTTAACCGAGAGTTTACAATATTGTCTTTTGCATGTGCATATTACAGCTAAATTTCATGAAAGTAGAATGAGAGGCATGCGTTGAGGACTATTATCTCATAAGGCAGCCGTCGGAGTCGACATTTTAAACTACGAGGAATTCAGTTAGCGTTGTTCTTACTGCGAGGCATGTTCACACCTTTCTTGTAGTCTTCACGGATTCTAACCAAAGAGCTTACAAGCCACACCTCACGAGTTTACAAGATTATATCCAGAATGAACTGAATTTTACAAGAGCAGAATGAGTGTCACGTCTTGGAGGCTTGGCGTAACCGACATTATGAGACAAGAAAATTGGCTTGTGGTTGTTCTTTCTGGAGGGAATTTTTTACGCCTTTCAAGCCGCCCATATAATCTCCTCACCTCCAGCCAAGATTTGAAAAGATTGTCTCCCGAACGTGAATGCTACGACTGAATTTCGTGATAGCAGAAAAAGTTGCACGCGTCAAAGACTATTATCCCATCGGGCAACCGATAGAGATGATTTTTGAAGAGGCAAGAAAATTTACTTTGGAAACAGCAGTTCTTCTGGCGAGAAATTTCCGCGCCCTTCCAGCCGTTTCTTGTTGTAGTCTTCACGCCCCTTGAGCTAGAGCTTTCAAGATTGTGCATGCTCCGTTCATTTCACAACCGAATTTCACGGGCTTCAAAATCTGGAAGATTGATGATGTTCGCGGTCATTTATCAGAAGCATTGGTTTAAATCACAATCGGATAAGCAGCACCCAAGTTTGTATATGATATGTGGCGCGATCTTATGGAAGTTATTATTAGTTAAATAACACATTTTAATTTGCACTGAATTTCTTCTTGATTCTCGCATTTCGACGAAAGCTTTTAATGATGCACTTG
The DNA here is from genome assembly GCF_921293095.1 of Ischnura elegans. NCBI lineage: Eukaryota > Metazoa > Arthropoda > Insecta > Odonata > Coenagrionidae > Ischnura > Ischnura elegans. The sequence continues at coordinate 95,144,198 of NC_060249.1, forward strand.
AAAATGTTGTATCAACAACGAAACGTGTCTTACTAAAATAAATTCAGCGGAAATATTACTATGTTATTTAACTAGCACTAATTTTGTTTGTTAAATCATTTCAATCGCAGAAGATCCATGCAACAAACCAAGTAATAATCAATTGTACCTCATCATGAATCAATATCCACCCATTCAGAAGGCAAAAAATTTTAATGTGTTATTTTTTTCATTGGCTGTGTATCAAATTCTGATCAAAATAATTTCCTCGCAGAAAGATAACGAAGTACGTCAGTTCAGTGTCACGTCCATTTAAATAACTACTTAATCAAATTAAAAAAGTAATTTTTACTAAAAGTGGCCATAATTCCAATAAAAATCTTCGTGAAGGATCAACAATCCTAGTCAATATTAGCAGTGATAACACTTCGTGACCTCCACAATGTAGTTAAAAAATTACGACTGGTCTCGGCTATCAAGCCATTATCAAGTACACCAATAACAATAGGGTGGTTTCCTATTATTTTTTTATTGCCTAAATCGAAAGATTATTACTCCTGGAGTACGTATTTCACGCTTTTAGATTTTTAAATGACGATTCTATTTTTCGCGATTAAATGAAAAGTGAAAATTTTCAACCGCGCGAAAACGCGACGGCTAAGTATGAATGCTGGGAAAACTCCGTGTGACGTCGTTCTGGTTCCCGCTGCCGCAAGTGAGGTGACCTTAGGGCGAGGCTCTGAGCGCTGATACGACGCAGGATGCTAGCAGGTAGCGGAGTACTCTGCTAGCTGGTAGCGCTTGGCTTAAATAAGGATTATTAATACCTTATCAAGCGAAGAAAACTTTCCGACCTTAGCCAGTTTTAATAGGTGATTATTAAGACATGTTTCCCTGAGCTCTGTGCCTCATGCATGCATTGGTAATCTCAGACGATGTAAAACTCCTATCTACTTGTATATAAACTAGGTCCCTGTGACGTCACGTGGAGTGGCATCGCATGGTCGCCAATCTGGCCTTTTTCAAATGAGGATAAAATTGACCATTGCCATTCGTCTAAACCGGTATTTCTAAAACCAAATAATTTGTATATTATGAATAAACTAATGGTGGGTAACGACTCGCAATCAATGCCTTTCGTTTTCTTTGATGAAGGAAACTACCCTATTGTTATTTATGAACTTGATGATGGATTAATAGTCGAAACCGGTCGTCATTTTTTTAAATATATTGTGGAAGTCACGAAGTTTTATCATTGTTAATATGGAGCTCTTCCACCGCGCTCAAGTTCCTCTAGTTTCGAATTAAGTCCTGGTCATGACATAGCGGATGCCGGTGGTCGTATCACTGAATGCCAATGAAATATCTGCGTTTCCTCCCCATCTGGCACGACAACCGTGCTAAAATTAAACTTCCTGCGGCCAGTTTAACAGTCACAGATGTACGGGAAACCTTCTCTTTAGCATCATGAGTGGCGTGAAATCCCTTTAAACTGACGGCCGAAGTGTACTCGTGAAGACGACGTGTGATATCTTAATCGCTTCCACGTCACCGCTTCCGTCTTTCCCCATCCCACAGATCCCGATTTAACTGCTTCCTTCCTTTCCGCCTGGCATATCCCACCCCTCTCTCGACGCCACGACACTCGGGAAACCCTCCCCTCTTTTTTTCACCCCTTCTTCTCACGCCTACCCTATTCCAACTCCTTCCGAAGCGTTTTCCGTAAGAAAAAAATCCATTTTTCAGCCAAGACCATCCTTCTCCTTCTTCCTCGTAGCAGCCCACTCGTCAGTCTTTCTCCTTTCCTGTCTCCTGATTGGAGCGACCGTCCGTCCGTGGCAAGAAATTTGGAAGCATATGGACCGTGATGAATGAAAAAAAGGTCCATCGGTATTCATAATCTTTGGAAAAGGTTGAACCCAGGGATGGCTTGTGAATGGAGTGAATGGATTGCAGGAGGCTTGCGACAAGAATAGGCCCTTCTTTTTTAAAAAATGAATTGCATGAGTAAGATAGAAGGGAGGAGGGAATGGGGAACCTTAGTCTGCTCCTGTTCCCGAGATAGTTCAGATAGTTTGGCGAGGAATGGAGAGGGGGTCCTCCGACCGCCCATAAATTTCTGTCTGTTTTGGGAATTCCACCAACGTCGAGTTTTTATTTTCCGAGTCACAATACGTGCCACTTTTCCTGTGACCGCTGACTTCGGATTCGTTTCCCTGGTTTAAGAAGAAGTTTGAGAATAGACTGGGAATGAGGACGACGACGAATTTATACGTGGCTCCCCGCGAGGACCTCTAACGGAAGCCCCACCTGAAGGAGAGAAGAGAGAAGGTCCCCGCGACATGGGCGAATGCCAGGAAACGATTGGCATTCCACGAGGGGAAACTCCCTTTCCGCCGCCGTGTTTCCGAAAAAAAATATACGTTCTGGCTAGCAGAAACGGCTCGCAGCATCATCGGTAGGAACGCAGGTGCTGCTTCCGAGGTCACGCTTCGTAGACTGTATTTACACAAGCGCCTATGGTGGGATTGATTTATGCTAATCCTATGGGAATTTTAGGAAGCCCTCCACAGTTTATACTCCACGCGTAGATAATTTTCAGTTTGTTTGCCTGTCTTGACTAAGCTCAAGCGTGCACCAATTTTTCTGTGTCAACCCTCCGTTTTCTTGTATCCTTTGTTTGCTATTATTATTATCAATGCTACTTTTAATTTTTTGCTCGATTCTAAATATCAACTATGCATGTATATTACGTGCGTGTACAAAGCTCATTCGTGATTCTCTGTCGAATCATTTTTCTTTCGACGTTCTTTCCACTCGATATCGCAAAAGCGCTTTTGAATCGAATACAATACATGGGTGTTAATTGTACAATTAAAATGCGTGATTAATAATCACTCCTAATATTACTGTAAATATTTTTCTTCCTCTTTATATAGTCGTAAATAGTAGGTACTTTAAAAAATTTAGCTCTTTATATATATTTTTTGAAAGCGTATGTTTCTATATAAATCGATATAAAGATAATTCGTCATTTCACTTTTACGTCTTGATTATAAGATATAATTTTGTTACTGTAAGTAAGTTCCTATTTTACACCTTTATTTAAAATGAAATTAAAATTAAAATTAGATTAAAATTTGGGATTACAGGTCTAGTTCTTGAAAATTCATCATTTTAATTCGGACTTCACTCAAAAGAGTGTCATAATCGGATTAATCACGTTAATTAGTTTTTAATTAATTAGTTTTTCACGTTAAACCTCAGTTCCACGTGCTAAAAATCAAATTTACCGTACAGGCAGCAGTCTTGTTTTGCTTCATCCTCATTGAAGGCTATCTCGAGTAATGGTCTTTCCCATGAGTCACCAAAACCCGACTAATTATGAATCGGAGCGGGTCGTTAGCGGAGAAAAACTTGTCTGGTACTGCATAGTAACAAGATGTATCTAAGAGTAGGTATTATTGGGAGTAAAACGAAGAGTGCCATCGTAAATAATGAGGGAGCTCCATAAGACGTGCGCCAGAAAACGTACATTATTTTTTTCCCGCGTAGGGCGTGATTTTCCTCCTTCCTTGAGTACGGTGAATTCATTTTCCAGGGAAAAAGAGAGACGGACTTTATCTTATACAGCTTTGCGCGTTTTATGCAAGAAATAAACCAGTGATGCGTATGGGCACGTGCCTTCGTATAGCGCTCATAAAAATGAATTATTGACTTAGAGAGCGAGGGGGAGAAAAGGCCCAATGAGCTGCCTTGGGAGAGAGAGAGAAATAAAAGGAGTAAGGTAGAAGGAATGGGGGGCATAATATTAATGCGGGGGACCACCGCTGGTGTCGCCACCACCCCTCGCCATTTCGGTCCTCGCTGCTCCCGATTAAGCCACTCATCCCTCACGCGTCACATCTCCGCACGTGTGCCAATTACCTTACCACCCTACCCCTCGCAGCACTATTGCGTCCGCAAGAAAAAAAAACTTAGCACCCCCCGCACCTCTAAATCACTGTCACGCGTTTCGAAGCGGAAGTATAGCTGGAAAAATATGGAGATGAAATCATGGAAAATGCTTCGGAATACGCCTTCGTCGTGGGTGTCGCATTTACGATACGTGATTACGTTGCTCCATATGTAATTGAAAGGATGCTAGGAAGGAAAAGATATAGCCTTCGTACGTCCATCATACCTTGTAATAGTCAAATCAAGGGTGCTTAACAGAATGACGGTCATGAAGTTCATTGCATGAGTGTCCGCTAAGTATTCATCGCACATGCAACGCGAATCATCATGGGTACTTGCGTACCTTTCATTCCAAGCTGTTGTCTCCTTGAGTCAACAAATGCGACTCGAAATCCCGCAATCCTACATTCATCAACTAATTGCGGACATTCCATCAAGCTTACCAAATGGCACGATGGAAGAATATGGCAAAGACCATTAAAAAAAGCCAGCTATCTCATTGCCTCATAATCTTTCAGATATACATGCGATACCAACTTAAATACTTCACCCTTTACCATCTTCTCTTAAACGCAAACCGCCTTCTAAAAATTAGGTAACGAATCCATCACAGTTATTTGAGACACTTGCACTGGGCAGAAACATGTTTCGGTACTCTTCAAATATTTTACGAGCCGACATGAAAATTTTTCTACGCTGTTTTGGGATCGTGTGACACACACTAACAATAAACTCATTTTTACACCTTTTCGTGCCTTACATGTCGTCGTTTCGTGGCGCGAAAAATTCATTAGATGGTAGTTAGTTGAGTGATAAAGCCGCATTATGCCACCGGTGGGAAACCTCACCAGCCGCAGAAAATGCCTCTCCTTTCTACCTCCCTCTCTGCTTCTGCCAGCCCTTCCCTTTTGCCGGACAGACAAAGAGCATTCTCCGGTCTTCATTCATCAACGCCTCGCAAAAGCCTCGCGATGAAGCTTTCGTAAATGAAAAAAAAGGAAAGGGAAGAAGAAGCAGGAAGACAAAAAAAATAAAAAAATAGGACGTGAGAGGCGGTCACAGCACATGGTGTTTGTACACATTCTTTCTTTCCCACTCCCCCCCCTTTCCGAGAGAAAGAGAGATTTCGGGGGGGGGTTAGGGGGAGTACAGGGGCTGGTGGAACAATACTGCGGTCTTGGTAGGCTAGCAAAAGAGTTGGGGGAAGAGAAAGAATGGAGAGGGGGCGTGTCCTTTTGTGCAGGAGCGGCTCATCTCATCCTCATCGCCCACCTTTTCCCGCGAACTGTCGCCCTCATGCGTCCGTCCGCTCTTCCCCAAAAACCTCCGGCCACCCACCCACCATCATCCCCGACACCCTCTTTTTCTCTCTCCCTCTCTCTCCGCGCTCCGGCTTTTTCCGTGCGGCCAGGTTGCCTCGTTAACGTCGTCCGACATTAGCGTGTGCCACCCCCAACCCCATAGCCATCCCAACCGACAAAAACGACGAGAACGACCTCTCTGCCTCGGACCTGCCTCTTCCTTGCAGTGATCCGCACCATCTTGGCCGCTTCCCATCCCATCCGCACCACCTCGCCACCACTACAACAAACATCACGCACCGCACCACGCGCGGCAGGGCCTCCCAGCCAGTCCGACAGCACCCTCGTGGGAACCCTTTCCGGAAGAGTAAACAATTTAACGAGCGAGAGAGCACTCACTACTTGCAAGTGACGGTCGGACGGTCGGCAGACACATTTCTAGGACGGTTGTTGCCTCTTTATTTAAAAAAACGTTATTCCCGCAGTAGTCAAAGCTGTTCAAGAATGTGACATACGTTTCCCTGTTCAGTCTTCATGGAATTACTTATTTTTTTAAATCCAGGCGTTTCTAACATTATTTATAAGAGTATTCTACCGATTAAGGTAGGCTTGCATGGAGTATCTTAGAGGTGCTCCATGGATGATCCATACACCAGTTCTGAAGATATGACTAACCCAGATAGAAAAGTAGAAAATCTACTATTAGTCGCGGTAGTCGAAATTACTAGGGAATGATGGTCATAAACATGTAAATAAAGTAAGATAACCCATAACACACATCAACACTTTCATTGACTGATTTCTCCACTGAAACTGTTTCGCTAAACGAGGTGGCTACATCAAGTTTACATATTTTGGTCGGTGTCAGCCGAAGAAGCATTCAGGAATTATCAAGTATTTGAAATTCCGTGACACCGAAAGTAAATAAATAGCAATGGTACCATAGATTTGCCCATGGTTTTCGAAATTCCCGCGGATGATATGTTGTATTTCATGTGAACAGGGCCTTTACCGACCTAAAATAGATTTCTTCCACGAACTTCTATTCCCTAAAAAGAATTAAGAACTCTTGATATGTTTGACATTATTTAGGAGCACATGTGAATCTCAAAGTTAACTGCTGTCTCAATTCATTAGAAAGTTGAAGAAAGTATTCGTGGAACTGCGAACTTTCCGGAATTATTTCCGGTAATAGGACTGGTGATTTTTAAGGATGTGGCCACACAGATTTCAAATTATGATGAAAATTAATTCATGCTGCATTTGCCATCTAATTTTAGAATATAGTATAACAATATTAAAAACGACATAAATGATTGTGAAAATTTAAAGCTCAACTCATGACTGTTTCATGATAATATACATACGTGCAAACGTGTTGAACAGTAAAACATAATTAGCTGAGTTACACACAATAGTTAAATCCTGAGGAAAACGTAGAACTGGTGTCCATACATTGATTTATCGCTATCATATATATGTCTATGATTGGGGAGGGATATCCACCCCAGGGATATCTAGCGTCTATGATTGGGTCTCCTATCGAATACTACCCGAAAATAAAGAGGAAGAAGACAATATCAAAGGCTAAAAATGATTCATACTTTGCAGCAAGATATTTCATCATCCCAGTTTTCTGGCTCTAGGGGTACTGTGTGATTCAATTTGATGCATTGGAATTTTTTAATTTTTCAAGAATGGCGCTTAATCATCGTCTAATTAGAGAAGATATGCTGAAATAAAATCCGATTCATGGTGAATCCAACAGTTGTCTACATATATCCAATTTAAAAAGGAACGAGCGTGATGCGCCCGCTCCCAGCGGGCTTCCCCCGCTATTTTCAATGCAGGTGCACAGAGGGATAGGCGCGTTTCTAATTTTAAAATGTAGAAAAAAAAGGCAGATCCTTATGTACAAATTTAATTGGAATGTTCATGTACAAATTGAGGTCAGAGGACCTCTTTAAACACAACATTGGAAGTAATTACACTATCCTCTGTTGGTACTTGTTTAGCGTTTTCCTTATTATTTACAAAAATATTTTGAAAAGATCTTACCCTAGAGAATGCTACATAAAGTTGGCCATGAGAGAATACAGGGTCAGGCAGGAATAAGCCAGCTCTTGGCAAAGTCTGACCCTGAGCCTTGTTAATAGTCATCGCAGAGGAAACCATGGGAAATTGTCTGCGAGTCAAATTAAAAGGCATTGTGGGATCCAACGGCGTTAACTGTATTCTTGGGATGAGGACAATCTTGCCGGAATCGATTTTTTTTATCGATTAATTTTTTTAATTTTTAAAAACCAATTTTAGGAAACAATAGCATTATATTTAGGAAGTAAGATATGCCGTCGCATATTCTCTGATAAATTCTGTGCATTTTGGTTTCTCATTTGTAGATTTTGGTTGCGTATAAGTTGAGAAAAAGGTATCTATTCAGTAGAAATAATATAGAGGATACCCTGCTGCATATCCCAACGACGGGAACGCCCTGCCTCGTAGAATCAGCATCAAAGAAAGCTTAATCACTCAACGGGGTTTCATTCGCCCGAACTAGAGTGCGGGGTACGGGAAGCTAAAAGGTGGGTCTCGACCACAGGTCATCGCGCCCCGCCGAACGCATTCGGAGGGATATTTATTTTTTTTCACAAGCGCAAGAACCGCTGGTTTATTATACCCTCTCAGTTCTCCATTTGGATACCACTACCACGGCTAATTGAAGTCCATCCACAGAGAGTAGTGGTCCTATCGGAGAACAAGAGGCATTTTATGGTGCACATGGGAGAAATGAGTTTCGTAGCAGGCAGACGGGGTTACGCAACAATTTCGCGGCCTAACCGAGCATTGCGCTACTGACCCAAAGCTAATTTTATTACATGGCTACCGGAAACATAGTGTTACGTTCTCAGTCCTCCGGAGATGTGTGCATATCCCCTCCGATGTAGAAAAGTAAAGGAAGCATTCAAACTAGCAAACTATTACCTGAATCGAAAAAAGTTTTGGTTGATTGCGAAGCCAGTAAAAATATATCGGTGTAAGTTCATGCCAATCATTACTACATTAATACTTACATACAAAATGCATGGAGATTGATTGTACGCACCAACACGTAATAATTTTATTACACGACTTCCCAAATGATTTCTTGCCTCAAATCTTGTAGATCATGCATAAAATTTTCAGTCAAAATACGCTATCAAATTGATAATGTTATTTTTTGCAAAATTTACGCTATCTATATGCAAATGTGATCCATTCATCCAATTAGATTTTTATTAAATAACTCCTAATTAAAATACCTAGCCGAGTAAAAAAGGCCTTGAACCGAGGAATTTCAACATGCAACCCTAAGTTATGCATGTGATTAAAGCATTCACCGAAGGAAGCTCTGGGGAAAATAATCGAAGCCACATTGCTACTACCTGGTGGCGAAATCGGAAAACGTACCGTGTTTGTTTTCGCGGCGTATCGTAGCGCGCTTCAATTTTAGAGGACTCGTAGCACACAAACGAATAATACAACGAAAGATGTTCAGTTCGTCATGAGGAGAAATATTTCAAACTGCATCTCATGACACAAGTATTTTCCGGTCCGATCTCGACCATTTGGCATTATCTCGACGTAAAACGAAAGGAACTCGCTTTAATTTAGGTCATCGATATAATGGAATGCTGAAACATTCTCCCCACTTTTGTATGAAATCTCATCATCGAGGACCCTAGTCTCTAGATAATAGCCATTAAAAAAAACTCCTAATTAGAGTACTAAGCGAAAAAATGCAACTTTCAGAAACAGAAGTAACCCACTTCGTCAGGTTCGGCATTGGAGTTACATACAAACTTTTCACGAAATTCCGATAAATCCACGAATTCCTGTATCGTCTTTCCTCATAACCTCCGCAAAAGGCAAGAAAACATTCCAAAAGTGGAAAATGACTACTTTTTTCAGATAAAATGAAATCATCATTAGGAAAGCATTGATTATTAATACTCGTGCGAACTTTAGTATTGCTTAGAACGACACCACAGGGTGGCTAACGCAGCAATGAGAAGATGCCTTCCAAAACAGGTGCTGGAGGAATTTTTAAGGAGATCAAAGCAGTCAATGGATTCTAAATAGGCAGGAGTAAAGTAATAGAGGCGAAAGTGCCAAATAATTATCAATAAAATTCTTTATGATTATGGCGAAATGAATGTTTGAGGAGTAAAATACATCATACGGAATAAAAAAGGAAAGGCTCAAGTAGAAAGATCAAGACGCCAATGCATAGATCAGTTAAAACGAAATATGAGGAAACGGACTAGAGAAGAGAACATGAATTTTTAGATTACAAAGCAGAAAAAAGGGAGCCAGTAATATTAGAATCGCAAGATTTCATGATAAGTTCGCTATTTGCCACTATTTTTTACCTGGAAGAAGAGCGTCACCACGTTTTCATAACTCCTATCGCTTTAGGCACGTTCTCCGTGAGCTCCACCCTTTGAAAGAATAGTTAGTCTTACAGTTACGATCAAGGATGATATGTGAAAATTGAATTTAAAATTGGATTCCGGGAACCATAGATAATTCTGGGTAAACACGATTTCCTGGTATCGATTCCCAATGACTCCAGAATGCCAGGATTCGGGGAACCATAACTGGATAGGCCTGACTTGAACTTTTCGAAAAGGTGTAACACCACAATGCACTTGAATTTTCCGGGAGAACAGGGAGGCATTATAGCGTAAAATGAAAACAAAACCTATTATACCAGCGTTTTGATCAGCTACGTTGTTCACCTTAAGAAAGGAACACCAGAATAGCCGATCGAAATTCTGGCATCAATGATGTTACCATTTATATTAATGTTCAATTTGCATTATTATTTACCATTTCTTCCGAAATTTCTCTTTGAATCTGGGATTGAATTTCTAACCTGCCTGGTGAAGGACGGAATAATCACAATTTACAGTCTCGAAAATAATCATACCAAAGCGTGGACACGGTCAACTCTTTATTTGGGTTGAAGTTTCGACAATAAATTCACTATGGATGATTAAACATTTCCACGGCGAATACTGCGATTACACTTCTCTCGCCTTTGCGCGCGGGTCAGAAAAATTAAGGCAGCCGACGTTTCGGATTCCGTATCGCTACTTATTCTTGCACTCACTAGGTCCGCTACACTACTACTACTACGTAGCCTTCAGAATTGATAACGAGAGGGAGCCCGAAACGTAGCCTGCCTTAATTTTTCTGACCCGCGCGCAAACCCGAGAGAAGTTAATTTAATAAATTCACTTCTTGCATTCAGCTAACATTATCCCGCACATCTGTTAATTATAACCTACCTAGGCCGGATTCGAACCCGCGACCTTAGGTCAGAAGGCAAGGACAATACCTACGCCGCGCCCAATCCTACAAAATAGGAAACACAGGATAGAAGGAAGCGGGTGGGGGAATTGAATAAATAATACGATAACGTTCGTCCAGCGTTTCAGGCATGGGAGTAAGTAGGATGAAACCACAGCATACGTATATGGGAAGAAAAGTGCAGCGGTGTGGATTATAGGCGTGCGAGGGAGGAGGAGGAGGAAAAAAAGAGGCGATTATGGGATAGTGTGTTTTCGCGCTCCGGCACTAGTCAATGGTCGCGTGGGGAGAAGAAGAAGAGTAGGCGCGGTAGTTGTGATTTACGATCTTCCGAGGAAAGTGCCGGATGCGTGGGCAAACAGGAGAGACGTGGATTTCCTCGGGAAAGCGGAGGAGGGGGTGGATGATGGCAGAGTGCGTTAAAAGAGAGGAAGAAAGAGAAGGGGGCGGGGCTGCGTGTGTGAGAGAGAGAGAGAGAGAGAGAGGGAGGACGCTCTCAAGACTCTTGGCTGGCAGATTCACGGGCGGGAGCGAAAAGAGAAACACCATCAAGAGTTTACGGAGTGGAGGAGGTGGTGGTGATACTTCTTTTTTTTCTTCCTCCCACCCTTTCTCACCCCCCTCCCAGATTCGTGGTTGATGGTTTGTTTTTTGTGATAAGGCCGGCTGAAAGGCTCCTCGTTTTACTTTTAGCTCGCATGGAAGCGTGAATAAAATTCACGCCGTAAAGTTAGATTAGCATCGTGTTCCTAATGACAGGCGCACACTCGCCGGGACGAAGTAACGCAACTCTGGGGAGGAATAGAAGATAGTTTGAAAAACCCTCGTTGTGCCTCGCGTAATCGTTTCTCTTTTATTTCATCTCCTCTTTCGACGCGTGCACCCACTCACAAACCCTGCACAAACGGGAAGCTGTGCTACGACAGGATAAACTGCAGAAAAAATTGCGATCTTCAGATTAGCTCTTCAAGCCATGGGTCTTTGACAAGACTTAAATAAAAGGTCCGTATTCGACCCGAGTGAAAAATAATGGCCAAAATATGGCTTTGCATGAGCCGCTTATCCAGCCTGATTGCGGTTAAATGGGTCACACTGAATGGATGCCATGAACAAGTTCTCTGCCTCCACTTATTCTTTCGTGGAATACGTATCTTTAAACCATCGTTTCATATGGCCAGGGTAAATGAGATGTTCCACTTATTTTGCAAGTCAAAGCGGCCAGATATCCACGGCTCTAAAATAAAAACGTTTATCAATGATGTCAAACTTTAGGCCAATGAAGGGATGACCTATTTTAGTATCGTCATTGAAGGATTCCGCGACAGGAATTATAACTCGCCCTCTCGTTTATTAAGGATCAACGATTATCTGAGTTAAAACTATAAAAAATGCTAGAAAGAGGAATAATTAATGCGGCAACGAAAACTATTATTTGAATGTTACATAAACATACAAACAGAGATATATCCAAGCAGTTGATCGTGAGTTATCTCAGAAGCGTTTGAGACAGCGCATATATTTACTCAATATGGTATCGAGTATAGCCAAAAGCTAGATGGTTTTTGTTTTCCTTTAAAAATCTAAAATATTTCATATGTTTTTGATGTAGTAGTAAGATACGGGAAGAAAGAATGTTCAATGATTAACGAGGCATAATTGGCGTCCTACTTGCGCAGGCAACAACAATATACGCCATTTTTATTTAAGGCAGATTAATATCCAATAAGTAAGTTAATTATCTATAGAATATCTTACGATGAAATTAAATACTTGTATTCCAGTATAACTCAACAAAAAGTAGGCAAAACATACCGAATGGTAGAAGCAAAATTCAAAAGAATAAAAATTTTTTACCCATGCACACAAGTATTATGTACCCCCATGTAACTACGCATTGTAAATAACGACAATAAAGTAAATTTCGGACGCAGTCGCAGCTACATAACGATTGATAAATTTTCAATTACATCAAATCCACAAGGCATGCTATCTTTAAAGAAAATGTATTAGAATCACTCAGTAATTTTAAAACATCAGAATATGGCTGAATTTCTACATAATTGCCCACCAGTTTCCATTGCGTTACTATAAAATACCATAGACTTGTATTAATATTTATGTAATCATTGGCTATAGCTTTCGTACATATCGAATACGTGTAACAGAATGAAGTGTAAAATCACACCTCATAATTTTGTAAACGAAAACCGTTTTCATGGAAACTACTTATGCTTTATGTTTTAATGTAAATTGTCTTACTTGTGTGGTGTCTATCGCTGCTGTGCCTAATGTCTCTTTCTTTCCATTCCAGGTATGCTCTCGGGTATTTCCAGACTCGCCCACCTCTTCTTTTGGTATTCAAAGAACGTAACACGTCCGCGTGAGTATTACGACGCCATCACAGAATACAATTTTGATACGCGAGCAAGTAGGTACCTCTCTGGTTACTATGACAGCAGTTTCCGGAGATGACAAGTGCCAGCTGAATACAATCCACTAGCCTTTGTTTCGAGCAAGGCTTCCATGTAGATCGTGATAAGCAAGCTTAAAGTCATTTTGCCCTCTGAAAATCACTTCATGTGTATGTCTGAATCCTGGCGTCGAATTTTTAGTGACAACGTGATCAGCGTTTGAATCACAATATAATTAACGTTGGGAACGTGTTTTATTCCGTCGAGACTCTGGGTGGACCCTTGTGGATAAAACTGGCAGTTTTCTCGTGCCAACGATATCGAATAAGCATTTTTTACTGACAGTGAGAACGTGATGGTAACCGCGACCAGGTTGTGGCTGGAATGTTGACAGGTGAGAAATGGCTTCCATTTCCAGAGTGTATAGGTGTATTTAACGTGGAATGCCAGTGGTTACCGTTTATTGTTTCCTGTTAGCTACTAAATTATTTCGTCATGTAAAACCGCACAATAAATGCCAGTCCTCATAAAGGAATGACGTGAAGCAATAAAAATATTTGTCGTATTGGAGTCACACCCAAAGCAATTTATTATTGCCACCTTAAAAATACGTCTGCATACACTAACACTCAGCATTGTAAGAACGACAAAATTTTTCGACGCTAAAATACCAAAATGGATAATTCAATGAGCACTTCCCTTTTCTTTCCGTATTGCGTCCTAGAACGGAGAATTTTCGTTAAGTAGCCGTTCACTGCCGTTCGACTAGTCTTTTATTCCGTATTGCTTTTTTTTAACTTACTCTATGATATCGAAATTTTTAGAGGGTTAACGCATGACCATATCAGGATATGTCTGTATCTTGAACATTTCTTCTCGGCATTTCCTATGAGACAAAAGTTATAAAATTTAAAGCATGCAATGTTGCTTTAGGTTTACTCTATACGTAACTCCATGAAGTATTAAGATAGTAACTTAAGATTTTAAAAAGTGATGTGCCACAGAAGATCAAAATACGATCTATCGAGCATGATTGATCTCTACTCGTAAAACTTCATTTTCTAATTCAAAGTTATTCTGATTCTGTCACAGTCACTGAAGAATCGACATATTTTGTAAACCTCGATCGTTGAGTCTTCTAAAGTAAACCAATAATAAGCCATAGCAAAACACCGCCTTACTATGGAGTGAACCACGTACTACTGATTAGCTAAGAGAAATATTTTGCGGAAGTGGTTTTCTTCGGGATTAAAATATCATAATCGTCAAGGTCATATGCGGACACATTGAAGTACCTACACATTTTATATACAGGTCTGGTTATTGAGAATACGTGGTTTAAATCACAAATTATTTTATAGGATACATGGCTTGATCCGTTAATAGCGTGTATTGGGTGATGTGCCGTTGAAAACGATAATCGTCGAAGAATGAATCGGAGCATCATAAAACAGCACTTCTGACCTGTAAAATTAGTAATTTGACATTCTGCATCGAGAACCAGGATTAGGAGTACATTATCCAGAGATTTCGGGTTTCTGCCGGTTTATAATTTCAGTTCTAGAGGGCAGCAGTATACCAAAGCGATATTTCTCCATCGTATTCAGAGAAATTTGCCAGAGGAATAAAATCAGAGAGTGGCAACAAAGCGAGAGAAATATTTTCTGTCTCTATTTTTCGCATTAATTTTCACCATAAAATATGCCTATTAGTCCTTGGCGCTGGCAATTCGCCATTTGGCTGCTTCCACTAACGTCGCATTTCCTGCCGGAACTCTCACTCATACCCATAACATTTTTCCCAAGGTAAAAATGTGGAAAACGAGGGAAATGCACTACAGCTGCAAGGCAAATAAATATAAAGTAGAGATATTATTAGCGCATTTTGATATCCAGTAAATATTCCCTTCTCCCACGAGAGAGAGATATATATGAAGAAGCTAAACATTTGTAACTGAGAAAGTGCATTGGTCAAGGTAATAAAAACGGAATGAGTTAATGAATCGCTACCAGTAGTTACGAGCCTCATAATAATTCATTGCGCATGCAATAGTGTGTTTTCCTTCGAAATCAAA
Organism: Ischnura elegans; assembly: GCF_921293095.1. NCBI lineage: Eukaryota > Metazoa > Arthropoda > Insecta > Odonata > Coenagrionidae > Ischnura > Ischnura elegans. The sequence goes on from NC_060249.1 coordinate 95,159,272, forward strand.
ACCCACTCATCTACCCAGAATGGACAGAAAAACTCGTCAGCGAAAGTGATTGCTTAGAGGTAATATTTATTGCTATTTTCAACTTTATAGTAAGCAATTTTGACCTCAATGAAATTTAAATGCGTTTTTAAATGATATTGAATGTATAAGGCAATTCATTTTTATTCGTATGCAACCTAATGGCCTTAGGAAACAGTCTTCGTGCATTGTCGAATTGTAAACGAAACATAAACGGAGAAATGACGACCCTCATTTACTCTTCCACCTGAACCGCAATATTTTAAAATTCCAATACAATTCAATTGGATACAATGGGGCGAAAAAGGATTTTATTCCACAAATAGGTTAAATTTAGAGATATTTTTACGTTGTGTCTAATGATCACCACAAGGGGTATTTAGACTTAAACCCCTACAAGTCATCAATTTATAGAGTACGCTGATATCAACACCGTACTTCTCACGCTTTTTCTTTACTGGCAAAAACGAATTCTTTGAGACCAAACCCATATTTCCCAAGCAGTTGAAAATGCCTCAGCACAGTCTGCCTCTCCCTCAAATGACCAAACGCTAAAGGAAAAAAATTAATTAAACTCGATGATCAACCAATTTTCAGTACGTTACTCTGCTACAAGCCACTGGTATGACTTTTACTAGGAAACTTCCACATTAATTTATTTCGACCCCCACCGGGTCATGATCAAGGACCAATATTTCAAACTTTACACTCCATTATGATACCAAAGCTATTAAGTTTACCTCATTTCAATATTTCATCACTCATTTAGTGATTCAATACAAAGGTTGTTCTGGGTAGGCGGGTGAGATCGTCTCCCGCTAACATATAATCCACAGGCGCGTGACTTCCTCATACTCAAGGTTGGGGATGTCCCATGAAGTCCCTGTATATTCAACACAGCAAGCTCACTAATTATTGAATAATAACTACTCATTAACTCACATAAATATTTTGCGGAAGTGATTTCCTTCGGGATTAAGAAATCAAAATTGTCATGGTAAAATACATTTGAGTACGCACACATTTTATATACTTAGGTCTGATAATTGAGGATACATGGTTTAAACCACAAATGCTTTGAAAGGACACATGTTTTGATCAGTTAATAGTGTGTATTTGGTGATATAACTTTGAAAAGGATAATCTTCGACGAATGAAACGAAGCATCATAAAACAGCACTTCTAACCTGTAAAATTTCACATTCTACAGCGAGAAGTAGGATTGGTGATACATTATCCGGAGATTTCGGATTTATACCGGTTCATAATTTCGGTTCTTGAGGGAAGCAGTATACCAAAGCGATATTCTATTCAGTGCTGTAGTTGGGAAAAAAATTTAGGCGGTACTCACCAAAAAATTCCAACAGCTGAACATGTATTATGCATCCGGCCGCAATTGAAATGTCAAACTCCTACTCTTGCATTAGTTCGAAGTTGTGCCACGAGATAACTCTGAACAAGTAAATAATCTTTCCCGATTTTTCTTTCTGAAATCCATTGGACAATTTACATTAGGGCTATTTTTTACAGATTTAAAAAGGTTATTTAACCGGTACGCTTATAACGAGTGCGGATTTTAGGGGGGTTCGCCGTACCAGCCCGTACCGGGCCAACTACAGCACTGTTTCCATTACATATTCAAGCTGATTGCGGCAAGTTCCGGGTCTCGACCAGATGACTACGTATACATCTACATAATACCCTGCGAGACACCTCTAGGGTGTTTGGCAGGGGGTGAAAAATCACCAACATGCAGCATGCAAGAGGACCGCCACACTCACACCACACGGTCATAGAAATATTACGCACACTATAAAGATATACATGCTTATTCATTTTTTTAAATGCTAATGGTTAGTAATTCCTAGAGCAAATACATGCAAGGTTAGAACTATCTAGAAGTAGTCGTAGACTACGCTGAAAGGAGAACTAACTAGAAGTAGTCGTAGACTACAATGAAAGGAGCTTTCAAAGATGAACCTTGTAGTCGAGGAATTTCCAGGGTTCCCAGAATTTGGTCAGTTCTTATCCTCCTTCCATCTGATACCTAATCTCTCTCTCTCTCTCGCCCTCTCACCTCAAGCGTTTGCCTCTCTTCACCCCTGTCCACTCTGACCGCCACACCCCCCCACCCCACACCTCGCACCCAAACTCGGACCCTCTCGGACCATCGTGATGCGCTGTCAAGTAGTCGTAGACGTGGGAGGAGGGGCCGGGCGAAAGTGATTGGCGTCGAGTGAAGGGTTCTTGAGTGGAACGGTGCGCCTGGCTATCCCAAGGAGAGGGGACGGAAGTGAAGGAGGAGGAAGAAAGGTGTGTGTGTTTGCCGAAGGATACGGAGGTCCTGACAGCAAATTGGCGTGGGAAGCCGAGGTGGAGAGAGAGAGAGAGAGAGTTTCATGCAGAAAGCTTTCCGAGTATGCATTGTGCACGTCAGACTGTTTGCGAAGGCTGGACAACGGGCTCCCGACTTGAATGCGGAGGTGGTGTTTCTGAGAATTCAATCATTTTTGCCCCCCCTCCCTTGGGCATGACCACCGTGTATATATATGATTATGATCGGTCCGCTGATCAGGTCGACACCTCGACAAACTCTGCCGACGAGTTCTCGGGCACCCTATTGCATTACACCCCACAATCAGCTCTGGCGCCATTGTCCTGTGACACAAAGTTCGTGGACCAACCTGATGGATTTCCCAACACATTTATACGAATGCTCCGGAAACAGTTTGCCGAGGTTACCAATTATCAGATTATAAGCAGGAGAGGGAATCGCCGACTGGTGGTATTCTCTTACGGTGGTATTTTTATTCTTTGGCAGTCACTGAAGGACAAATAACTTATACCTACTCTGATAAGCTGGCATACGACCGCAATGGGTAAATTAAACTAAAGTGTCTCTTGGGAATAAAATTTATTGCTCTCATTTTCCCCGGCGTGAGATTTAAGATAATAGACAGACATAGCTAGGCAATGATACCAACAATAGGAAATACCGTTCAAAGACAAATGAAAATAAAGAGAGTATGTCGAATAATGGAGTTCTAATTCAATCACAATATTAATAATATGACAATAGAATTCGAGGACCATTGAGAAATTAAATTGCTCTGCATCAAATTTCGGTCCGCGTGTTTTGTACACGATTTTTTGATCAGAAATGCTACTAGCAATCTCAGTTCATTGGGTAATAGGATTAACGAAATGCCTCGGCGAATGCAACAAAGAAGACGTTTTAGTAGTAATAAGGTTTCTTGGAAAGCGAGGGCTACAGGTATACAGGCCAGAAGGTCAGAAAAAGCGAGTTTTTATGATCAATGGAATATAGATAATATTATCAAATATAGTATACCGCGTTCCCTAGTGTTAAACCATGATCCATGAAAATTGGGGGTAAAAAATGGCACATTTTATATGGTGAAATTCAGTTGGACAGGGAAGTTCAAGGGATGAAGAGGAGCGAAAACGAGGAAGTGATCGGCTTTGTTGATGAGGAAAATCGCGGAAGGTGCTAAAAGAGTGTGTGGTTGGAACGGACAAGTATTCAGGATGGCAAAACCCCAAATCGATTTGAGAGGGAAGGATAATGGTTAAGAGGAAACGAGGAAGGAGAGGAAGTCACTTATTTGGGCCGAAAGGTATAAGTAAGTACATTTCCCTGCCGGCATCAAGGTCTACCTCAACTGGTACTCTACATCATAATAAATCGCATTTGCGTGCTTTTAACGCCATCGCTTACATCCTAAATTTACCAGGATACATTTTTAAGATGAGATTGTCATCTATCTTTATGCGTTTATAAAACAAATCAGATAATTTGGCAAACATTAAGCAAAAATGAACACAGTTCAGACCGTTTAGTGAGTAAAAGGACTTCCAGTACACCCACAGGAATTGGTGAAACTTCCTTATGGCCCTAGTAAATATAACTAATGACATTTGTTTTTACGGTGGATCGCATGAGCATGAGAGCATTTTAGAGCATGTCAATGTAAGGATAATAAATCATGCTGGGTTGTATCCATGTGTGTGCTTGTGATATCATTCCGACTGACCTGCACTTCAATTCCTACAATTCTCGTCTCCTGTAAGACTAAACTTCTAAAGTGCGCTGACTGGAATTTTATAATGGCCGCTAATTTATTGAAAATACGAAAAATATAGTACATGCTAAATTTTTAAAGACCTTTCTTTGATATTATTTCCTCAGTGAAATTCTATATCCACGCAACCATATAGAAAGAATCATTCGGGCTCAGGCCCTTAACATCAGCAAGCAAACCCCAAACCGATGAGACTGACTGGATTCACCGCAGGTCTTAATTAAAATGCTTAATTTTATAAACAGTATAAAAATTAGACGCTAAGAACGGAAAGAGAAGAAATTCACTGAAGCATGATGAGGGAACTTGATATCTTTTTCGGTACAAAGAACCTTCTAAAACTTTTTCCTGCCCAGTGATAACAAGCACCGGAATCCAAAATTAAAAGAAAATAAGACTTGATTTTGAGAGAAACTCTTTTGATGCGCTCAAAATTATGATATTATATGGAAAAAAATCCGAATGGTTCCCTTTTCTGCGGTTGCGCATTGTTAGGAAATATCCACCTTGCCTATTTCTTTGTCTTTGACAAGTGATGCGTAATAACTTGGAATAATTATAGGCTTCTAGACAATCACTACCTCTTTGTGGGTGGGCCTAAATGTAAGCTCTTCAGTGGAACGCCCCAGCCTCGAGGGGCTGGGCGTGGTCACCGAATTATATGGGTGGCTGACTGAGCTCACTACCCTCAGGTCCGAGTCGGTGGCCCTCAAACGGAAATTGCCTCTACACTAAACAAACAGTTAGTTATAATCCCCAAGTTCCTCGCTGAATACGATCACCTGACCTCACGACTGCGGTTTGCCAAGGCCTTCCGTGGGATAAGCTAACATTTGCCTAAGAATGTTCCTTTCCACTCACGCGTTATGCGATTTGCCATCATAATACTTAGGTCAATGCTAACTTCCTTTGACTCGCTATTTTCACGTACCCGACAATATTTTTGGGTAGACATTAGAATGTTTTAGAATACAAATCAGCCCGCATCATTACTCTGGATCTTACGTAATACCTCCCCGAGTGTAATCCAGAAATGAGTACTTATGTACTTAGCCATATAGAAACTATGTGGTTTAGATTTTCTGTCCATAGCCCATAGTTTTAATGTGGTTGTATCGATTGAAGCACTATTTTCACACTTTTTAAAAACGGGAATGAAAAAATCCGATCACAAAATGTAAACCAAAATAATTTGAAATGGATCACATTAGCAGAGCAATTCGATATCCATTAGTTTGTCAAAGAAAGAAAAAATTCAATAAGATAAAATTTCTCGGGGCTCCTATAAAATATAACTACTCAATTTGATGCAACATAGGCATAGGTTCAATACATCTCTTTTTTCAAATACATGCTTAAGGAAAAATGATTGTTATGCTTCTTTACCCAGGTGTTTCGTGGGGTAAACTAAAATTTACCCAAGAATATCCCTTTCGACTTGACTCTTGACGTGGAAAACGAAATACGAGATAAAAAATGAAACTACGAATGACCACCTTAATAACGACAGAAAAAGAATGCAAAAAGGGAACAAGCTGAGTGTGCATTTTTATCTCGCAATTTAAGGGCGAGTCATTTCCGTCCACGGCAGTGCGACGTCCCTTCCGCAAGGAAAAGGAATGAGCGTAAGCTGAAACATAAAAGAAGCAGAGAGGGGAGGAAGGGGGGATCCAGAGCTTTTGCTTTAAGTGAATGGAGGATGGTCTTGTGAGCGATGAGTCCCAAAGCACACGAGCAATTACGGTACCTAAGTGGACCAGAACTAACGAGCAGCGATGTTCGCTCGCGCGCGCGTGAGATTGTGTGCGTGTAAGCATTTTTGTGTGCGTGTTATGACAGCCTCCGGCTGGAATGCGTGGGAAAGGAGTAGAAAACTGTAAAGGCTTTCGTTCCTCCACTCGGGGAGGATGGACTGCAGGGTATGCGGTGTTCTGACGGCGTAGAGATGGGACGCCGGACGCTTTCTCGTAGCGAAGTAGTAGTACATACATAGGTAGGGAAGAGGTAGGGTAGAGATGGGGGATGAGAACGAACGGTGAAACCTTCCCGGAAGGACTACGAAGGCGTTGTCGCCAAGAGATATCGGATGAAGGAGAAGAGGAGGGCGACTGATTTATGCGACGACGCGAAAGGTTAAGGAGTATAAATTAAAGGAAGGGGGAAACAAAATAGTCGTGTGAAGTAAACATAAAAGTGATGGCCACTAGGAGGAGGAGAGCGCTTGCGGCTTCTACCTCCTTCCACCCCTTTCCTTCCTTCCTCCATTCGGTCCTTACGCGGCTTCACCATCCCTTTCCAAACACGCAACACCCCTCCCCCCCTCCCGTACCCGGCGAGCAAGCAGCCAGCCACCGGCCACTTCGCCCTCAATCTCTCTTATCCCTTGCCTCATCTTCCTCCGTCTCCCTCTAGCTCCCTCACCTGCGAGGAGAAGGCCTCCTCCTTCTTAAATGCCTCAACCCCATCCCTCCTCTCTCTCCCTCAAGAGAGATACCATCTGCTTAACCAGATTCACTCTCCCAACAACACACACCGTCAGTCCCTTTTCCTCTCTCTTCCTCCTTCCACCTCCACACTCAAACCACTACCTCCTACTCCTTGAGGACTTCTCTCCTTCTCCAAACCTTTCCTTTTCCCGTCCACATCATCTTCACCACCGTGCCTCTCCTCTCTCTCTCTCTCTCTCACCATCCCCCCCCCCCATTCCCCGAGCTCTTACCTTTCCTCGTTAAGGAATAGGAGGTAGGAGGATGTACAGATGTTTCCTCTCAGCTTTAAAAGGTCGTCTTGTCCGTCTTTGACCATTTTGCCTGTCTCTCTCGTGTGCGGCGTCTTCGGATTCCTCGACGTTGAAAACTATGAGGCGTAAGAGAAAAGCAAACCGTCGAGGCGTTTAATTTTATTTCTTCATTAGCATTCCGATGGGCGGAGTACGGAGTGCGACAACCTTAGAGAATTGCATACCAGACGCTCTTGGTGATGAGCGAAACTTTTCCATTAAGCTATTCCTTGAGAGCGCACGGGACGGTCTCGATAGGTTTCCAAAATAGTTTTTTTTCCACTTCTCTTATGGTCCTCCCTCCAACTTTTTGCTGCAGTAAAAATCACTTAACTCCCAAATCCATTGGCCTTTCGCTCGATCTAATCTCATAGTCTCGCAATCGCTTCATTTCCTTAGGTGAAACCATGTTCTAGAGCATCGGAGGAAGTTCCAAAAATGGAGCTCGTTAAGGGCTATGAAAGGTAGATACCTTGTGCTAATTATCAGAAATGCAAACTAATTGTCTTTGATAGCTTCAAGTATAGTATTACGCATACCTTCTGAACTGTTAAACTGGAAATCAGCTTCGAAACAGTGGCTCAAACACACACAATAAATTGAAATTTTCAATTAACGTCCCTGGAGTGCGCTGAATATTGAAATCCTCGGGAGAGAAATACTAATTCCACCAACCCATACTACAATTGTAATCTAAGCATGTCTTGTCTTATTCCACTAAGCTTTTTCATGAATGGCTTCCAGTGGTGCTTCTCCGTTCCTTTTAATTTCATCTCTTTTTCATTAAGTGTTACCGTATCTTTAAAAACAATAGTTATCAATGTAAGCTAGTTGAAGGAAATGTGCCAGCGCATTTAAGGGGAAAAATACGGAAACCATGAGCGCCAGGGATTTGGAAAAAGTGGCCAAATGGGAATCTCGTGCTTGCGCCAAGTTTTCCTGCAGAGTCGTAAATCTCTCCCGTCCTCTCTTCTCCTGCTTCACCCACACTTCCCCTCTAGGGTTTTATACATGCGCCCCCATACTATCCGCCTCAATACGCCCCGCACCCGTACAGTGTAGTAGGTAGTTGGGTATATATATGTAGCTCATCGGATTTTTCCGACTGTGGACCAAAGTGAGCCTAACCTTTACGGCACAAGCGGTGCACTGATATTTATGTTTTGTATCGGCAGTAATGGGGCGATGGAAGGAAGAGCTGGGAGAAATCCCGGGTCGTAGAATCCAACCACTTCCTCCTCCCCCACGAATTCGTTTCGAAGCCACCGCGGCCAACTCCCGTTCGTTCTTTTTATTTCTCATCTCCCTCCACGTATTTTCCAACTCCCACGCTCTGCTCCCTGCCCACCGCACCCTATCTGTCATCCGGCACCCCATCGGCTGCGAATCGTTCCTTCCTCCCCCTCATTTATGTGAAACAAATGCAATTTAATGCAATGTTCAAACGGCATATTTGCACAAAAGTTTGTTTCTATACTAGCTTATTAATTTTCGAGTTGAGCTTCCTGTATCACTTCATCTTTTCTTTCACCCAGCACCCTCGCTGCCCCATCCCCATTCATTTATGTTAAATAAATATAATTTAATGCAATGCTCAAATGGCATATTTATACAAAAATTTGTTTCCGTGTTAGTTTACAAATGTCTTGTCGAGTTTCCGATGTCACTTTGTCTTTTCTAGTTTTTTCTTCGTTATACTTAAAAAAAAAAACGATCCGTTAAAAACTGGAATATTTGCATAATAAGGACTAATATTATCTTGTAAATTTATATAATGTTCATAAGAGGCTCAGTGACCTCCGTGTATGTTTCCAATTTTTGTTAAAAATTCTGTATTAGGATGTCGAAATAAAATATTTTATCTCTCACACACTCCGCCACGCGTCCCCAATACCCCTCAGCCTACTCTAACAAATTTACCCCGTCGATGTCCCACTGAAGTTAAAAAAGAACTATACATACCCGATCTCTCTCTTTCCATTTTCACTTTTTGTCATCACACCAGAATCAAATTTTCCAATGAAGGAGTGCAGACGAAAAGAAAGTGAGCAAGAAATTAATATCTCCCTACGTCACAAATCTTTTCTCTCTTATTCGATTCCCGTTACCTTACACATTTCAATGATATGCCAATATTTTATTCCTCCTCTTCATTTAAGGACGTTATGTGTGAAATAGTTTCTCCGACCTCACGTTACCTGTTTTTATCCTTCCAAGTAAATACATAATGCATCATAGCGTGAAACACTTTCGCTGAGTAAGCTGCTCGAGGAGCTCTTGTAGAAAGTATTAAGAAAAGGAATGTATTTTATGTTATTGTCTCTCTATTAATACCCAGGAAAGTTATGGCGAGATATGTAACAAAAATAGTATGAAGCATTCAGGTCATTTAGATCTTAAGAGTTATTATGGTGAGTCATGGTATGAAGAACTCCCACGCTCCATCCCCGCCCTCGCAACCCCCTTCGGTGACACAGCACCCTCGGCCGAGCAAGTCTTTTCGCTGCCCTCGCCACTCTTTCCTCCTCCGGGCGCCCCCGCTAACTCACCCCCGCTTCTTGTACCCACGCTCCGTTTTCACAATTCCCCTCTCGCCTATACAAACCACCTTAACGATATCCAACCTTCCCCACCCCCAACGGCCGCCGGAGCTCAATTTTTTCACCGCCCTACATCATCCCAACCCCTCCGACCATCTTGTTTCCTCTCGCTCTCGTAAACATTTCTTTTTTGAACTGCCCTCGCCCACGTGAGATAAGTACGCCTCATCCCCTACCACAGATACATACATACATACACACAAGCCTTTCTTCCCACGTCTCCTACCCTCACACACAGCTCCCAGAGCATATATTCCATGGGTAGCGAACGGCCTTATACCGTCCTGTCGCACTCCCCTCACCTACACTCCCGATTCCCCCTTCCCAACGCCACCATCTCTCCATCAACTCTGCCGTAGGAACTCAACCAAAGCGCTCCAACCCACCCCCCATCTCCCTCCGCCCCCCCCCCCAAAATGCCAGCTTCACCGCATCAACCTCCTCCCCCGGCCTACCCCCTCCCCTCCTTCGTCCCTTTCAATTTCACCGAGCAAGGAGCTAATATTTTCTCTTAAAATTGCCGGGACCGTCTTTAAAAAACCCACAAGGCTCCCCCCCTCACTTCTCTCCTTCCCCGCCCCCTTCCGTTTGAGGATCGTAATTTTAAAAGATTTTCCCTCTCCCCACTCCTTTTCCCGTCAACCTTCCCTTCCTTCCTTCCTCCTGGGGCAAGTGAGTGAGTGAGGATGCGATGCCCTCTCCCTCACTCCCTTCCTACATAGCAAAACTTCTCCTCTCCTTCATTCTCTCTCCCTCTCTCTGCATCCCAGTAGCTTTGGGGGGTTTTCCGCCGTGTGCACGCGCGTAGGTAGGGGGAATGAAAGAGAGTTTGTGCTTTGCGTGCGATAGTGTGTAGCCGCTCTGTGTGTTTGGGGGGCGGGCGGCTGCGGTCATTTGGACGTCAAGTGTTGCGTGAGTTTCCGAGCGAGGTAAAGAGTTGCCCTTTTTTTCTTCCTCCTCTCCCCCCACCTCGGAGAGCCTCTCTCCCATTAAATCCCTCCTCGCCCTAAAACCAACATACGACGCGCGCCTCCCCGTCTGTCCATTCTCCTGCATGCGCGGAAGGAGAGACCCCCTTCGTACTTCGGCGTTTGTTGGCGGTGGCGGCACCGACGCGAAATGAATGCAGTCATCATGCAATTCTCACTGTTTGTACACTCTCGGTGTTATCCGCGGGTGATAAACTGATGGCGGTCCACCTGTCTATGCAATTATTTTGTAAATTGACCTCGAAACCACATGATTTCCCAATGCGGTCGACGCTAAATAGCCCTTAACATGCATATAGCCGTCGGTGCGGCAGCATTCATATTACCACTAAATGACCCTGGCCGTCGCTGCACAAAATAAATAAACCGATGGGAACGTACAGAGGGCAATGGAACGTATTGGTACATCAATTATCTTCAATTTTTCGGAGATTCTCGGTAAAAATCGTATACACCAAGGGAATCGAATGATATTACATCAATAAGTAAACATTACCGTATTATGCGATAATATTATATCATGGAGATGGCAGTGGCAGAACTGGCGAATTTTAAGTAGCTTGAGGCAATCACAGGGAACAAAATTCATTCGCGAGAAGAAAATCATGACAAGGTAACACTGACTTCTGTGGAAGGTGCTGGGACTCCATGAGTTTTGGTTTCAATCTACGAATAGAGAATTAGACTAGAAATACTCTCTTTAAAATCTAGCTGGGTAATGAGTTCCCCCCACTTACATCATCTTTGTTGACCAGAACTTTGGTTAGTATTGAAGCTATAAAAAAAATGGTAGCGTAACCATTTGCATCATTTTAATTCTCGGATTTCATTCTTACAATATTTATTTTCTTAAGCATAAAATGTGTCCGACAAATGCTTAAATTTATAGCATAGTTATTCAAACTCTGATAATCATTCTCTCATGTCCCATTTCTAAATACAAGTCCCATTTTTGTGTGACTATTGAACATGGCAATATCCTCGGGGCGCTGTGCAATAAATTCCCATGTCGATAATTTTATTTTTTCTACATCCGACATTTAACAACGCTTGAGTTTGAGATCTTAATTTACACCGATAGGAGGTGAGTGGGAGGTTATTTCAGGGAAAAATAACTTATTTCCGTACGAGCATGCCAATACATACTTAACTGGCGTCGCATTCTCTAAATACTTTTTGGTGAATGGAGATTATATAGGAATACCCCTCGTGAATATGAATATTTGTCGATATATCTTCCGCGCAGTGTCAGGTGACATTGCTCGTGTTCTGAACGTTCACATAAATGATACAAGCTTCCAAATCTCAAAACCTCAGTTTTACTCTTAGCGGAATGCATACTGGCGAATGAGACATGTTTTGGCAAACTATTTGTGAATATAAGAATTCCTGACAGAACCTCTCCAGAAGAATATTATCAAACATGGAGGAAAAGTTCTTCGGCGCCAGCCCACCCGAAAATAGAGCAATTGCGTCCAATCGTTAGCAGTTCTCTCAATAGTACAAAGTAGTCTATACTCATGTATATATATAGTCAGTACAGCGAGTCCTTAGCACGCCCACCGACTTCTCTCTTCCCATTTCACCTAATCCTCTTTCCTTCCGCCCCTTCCTCATCTCGTAGACCCTCTTCCCTCTTTGCTCAACCCGGACCCGTGATATTTGCTCTCGCCGCCGGATGACGCGGTCGCACTGCTCCGCTCCCAAGTTACAGCCGCACAAATTTTAACCCCACTTACGGAGACATTCCGTTCGTAAATTCCCCCCCTCTGAGGTGATAAAACCTAACAGCTCGTGATATGAATGGAAGAAATTATCTTCTTGAAACGCTAAGCAAACGACGGTAGGTGGGTAAGAACATCTATCGCAGAAAGAACGTCCGTTGTGCTGTAATTCTACAACAGAACATAAAGATGAAATTGATTCAATAAAAAGGTATTACTGCGACGTCCGCATAAAATATAGAAGCTTTCGAATCTCAAAACCTCAGTTATACACTAGTTCAAAGGGATACTGACGAATTGGACATGTTTTTGCTAGCTGATTATATTTGTGCACGTAAGAATTACTGATAGATATTCATTCTATGCTCACGGAATAATCTCGGTGCGGTGACTTGCTTTTTAAATGAACTTTTCTTCCACCACAATTAGGGGAGTAAAAATTACAGAGAATTACCGATATCTTGCCATCAGCATCAACTGAAATAAATGAATTGTTCGCTCAAGTATTTCAAGAAGACTATAGTTATTACAGCATTAATTTTTTCCTCTAATTTCATCGTTTACAACCCCAATACGTTTTCAGAGTAGCTTTCAACTCAGCATTTGGTGTTGAGTCCACTTTACTTCAACCCGATCTATTGATTTGATCGTAAAAATTAAAAAGTAAAGAATTGCAAGAATTAATTGAAGTTTTCCGCAATCAAAAAGCATATCATTATTGCTCAAAGCATATCATATCATGTCTAACTGATTCGATGGCACACATCAAATTATGAATATGATATTTACTGATTTTATTTTATTCATTTCTTGAAAAATTAAGCTTTAATGAAATAAATCGCTAAAAAAAATCTCTTGTGCGTGCGTATAAATGGGCTTAAATCATTAAGCAGCTCATTACGAAGGTATAAAATTTATTAGCGTGAAGCTTCCAACTTCTGAAACCTTGCGCTTTAATGCTAAGTAATTGCGCGTCTGTGTGATGACGTTCACAAGATGTAAATGTCAGCCATTTCCAAAGACTGGGGGCGTCGTACAATTTTTATTCCAGCCACCTTTTAGAACGTCCTTTTAGCAGTTAACAGTGAAAATGCCATTCGTACGATTACCGCAGACGCATCAACATGTCAGTATGACACTGACGCAGTGCGTAGTCCATTTATTTTTCAAGTTTTAACATACTGTTTTCATTAATTTCTTGCCTCATGTGGGGAACTTGACTTAAATTACCAAATTTACAGCCTTCAGACAATAAAATCCAACGAACTACGCTTTCTGTCAGCTTTTAATGACTCAAAATGATGGACTCGCAAAGTCGCGTGCAGAGCCTAATAAATTCAAAAGCATCCTACCCTGAGTTAACTGTAGAATGATACATCAGCGACATAACTGTAGCCAGTACCTTATGAAAAAGAATGACTAACACTCTATGCAAACTCGAGGCAGCAAAATTCATAGTTTTAACAAATTATGGTTTCATTATAAAGCCACATTCATAGAGTTTGAATAGTACAGTAGTTTCGTCGACATACGGAATTATGTCATGCGTATTTCACCAATCTATTTACCGAGACTACTGCCACTGTGTTTCTGCTCTTTCATGGAAATCACTCATCTTTTGTGACTTTAAACCCTTGAGACGAGGAAAGGAATGATACACAATTTTTTTTCCTCTTGAAAAGTTCACGCTTCACAGTAGGTATCTGGAAAACAGTCGCTATAATATGTGCATCTATGCAGATGATTGCTCAGCGGGGTTCTTTATTAAAATGCGAAACACTTACTCGTACGTCTCTCCTGATTTCAAACAACGGTCGTCTAAAAGAGAATTCCTATTGTAATGAGCAAAACACCTGGCACCGAACGGCTCCCATTACGAGAAAACGGTTATTGGATATGGATAAGTATGCAATGAAAGCCAACGACGAGAAAGACTACGTCCGAGTTGAATAGAATACTGTAGCATTGGAAAACTGAGCGTTGCTCGCTAGTCTGAATGTTGATTTGGAAAGTAAGCCCAAGAAAAAAAGCTATAATGCCTCGAGTTCTAGATAGAAATAATATCGCTTATTTCACCGGTGAATGCCTCTTTCTGCTTAAAATTGAGTATATTTTTTTCGAGTAAGCAAATACAATTGCAAATTTCACACAACTATTGTATTCTACTGATAGGCGAAGTAAAATGATAAAAAATTGGTGTTCACAAGAGAAGTTTTGATTAGCATGCATTTATTTTAAAATGATTCTAGCCAAGATGCCTAACTGCAAAATGGTATTAGAAGAGATTTTTTCCATTTCCCACAGGAAAATAAAAAATATATAAAATTATGATATAAACCATTTTCATAAAAAATGCAATAGCATATTGAAGATAGAATTTAAATTATACAAATTCCAAGTTAAAATGAAAAACACTTTCCATCTCTAGTGTACTCTTTAGTAGATACTTCCATTTTTATCAATTTGCTGATATTTTATAGTGTATTACTTAGAGAGCAGAAGGCAATATTTTACAAATGAAGCAGACGGCAATATTTTCCAAAGAGACCAGAGAGAAATCACAAACAATGGATACATTATTTATGTTAGCTAGCCAAACGAAATACTCAGGGAGAAATATTCGACGTTTAAAATGCCAACAAAACATTAAACTCATGTGTGTTCTAAAAAAAACAATACCGTATTAACTATGATGATTATTGAATGACTGAACTACTTTGAACGAACGATGATTTGGAGTCGCGAAAGATATCATTTATATAGTTGCTTTCGATTTTCCGCACAAATATCCAATTTTTACCAAAAGCAGACAGTCTAAATGAAAGAATATGATTTTGGTATGGCAACTCTCCAATGCACATAAAGCTATAGGTTTATATCGCACTTTAGTATCAAACAGGCACGTAATGATTGAAATATCGCTCCCTGCTATAGAGGGATAGCTATTTATTCTGCAACAATTTTGTGGTCCGCATGGAGATTTACTATCTAGTTAAATGGCCGACGTATTCGTGCTGACATTTGTTGAAACAAATAAGAGCGTTTCGAAAAATTCTTCATAACACTTTATTGAGAAAATCATTACCTGCTTAACCCGTAAAGCGATGCCGGCGCTGTAAACACGAATATGGGTGTTAGTTAACAGCAGTTTTATTTTGTGCCCGCCGAACTCTATTTGAAGCCAAATTATGCGAAATATCATTTCATATGCCGATGCTTTTCACTTTATTTGCATTTCAGTCGAGAATTTCCATTTTAATTCGTTCGTGATATGAAAGTAAATGACGATCAAATTAACCTTGGATTCAATTAGCATTTCACAGAGCCCACTAACAGCTTCAATTGGATGATGAATTTAGAAATAAATTACCATGAATTGTTAAAAGGCTCCATATATAATTGAGACTGATTTTAATCAGCATGAGACTTATTTTTGTTATCAATAGATATGAATCTCGTATTTCGAAAACTCATGATCATTATACCACAGCAATTCCAATTCTGGGCCAAACGACAAATTTTGAGCCGATGTTCCTAATTAATGCGAGTTGCCAACACACGCCGGCGTGAAAGGATACTTAAAGGCCACCGACGAAATGCAAATAATAAAAGTACATGGCGTTTAACTACGTTACCCGCTTTGAACAGACTATCGCAATGTGAACTTAGTGAGAATGTTTATGATTACGAATTACATATCTAAAAAGCGTAAGTCTGGTCGCGACATGAAGTATTTCCATTTGACTGTAATAAATAATAAGTTCCCGTCACTACAAAAGTTTTTTTACTGAGCGTTACCGATGATAGTCTATGATTTGCAACCGCCAAATTTCCGATCATTAGATGAAAAAAATTGAATAAATACATCGAATTCTCAAATGTAGCCCCTAGAATATTGTACTCTGGAAAACCTTATTAGATTAGGATCTAATCATGAGAAACTAACCCGGGCGTAATTCGGAGGAAATGCTTCACAGAATGATGGAGGTGATCGAGTCGTTCATCGAAAAGTAAGTACAAATGGACCCATGGCCCTGTGGAGAAACCATGTCCTTACTAATGGTATAACGCGAGAAAAGCTTTCGATCTTATATCATTTCACAAAATTACTAACAAAACTTAAGTTCCATATTTCATTTTAGACAAACTAGGTTTCGACCTCTCTTGCAAGAATAAAAATTTGAAAATAGTGAAAAATTACTTATAGTGAAACGTTTGGATATAAAAAGAGAAGGCACTATTACAAAATTTAATTTACCTTGAGATACGATCGACATTTACCGGTTCAAAGGAATAATTGAGCGAGATTAACAGTAATAATTCAAGGATGAAAATCATAAATAGTCAGCTTTGTAATATTATAGCACCTGGGAGAGTAATGATCGAGCCAAAATTGGTGGGACTATCATTCAAGCATCTTGTTTTGACGTAGGGATATACCGGCACAGTTAAAAGAGTAAAAGTAATTTTCAAATGCAAATGAATGAATTTGATAGCCTTGTTCATTAATCATCGGTAAGAAACGGACGATATGCAAAAATCGCGTACTCCATTATGTAGTGAAAAAGCTATTCTAAAAATTAAGTCGGCTGTCCTAGTACAGGTATTTTAATATTTTTATTAAAAGCCGATGGTACGAAGAAGGAGACGTACACTCAGCAAGCGGGCTTAGGGTTGTCCACCCCCTGACATAAACTTGCCCGAGGGAGCGAAGATCCTTAACGATACAACGAAAAAATTGACACTTAACAGATAGGAGAGTTTGAATGGAGGGGAAGATTAAAACCATCGTGATTACGAATAAAATTAATTTGCATTTGAATTCGACGAAAAGAGAAGAATTAAGTGATGAGGGTATCCATAGAGAGGAGAAGCTTTTGAATAAACAGTCGACGCCACTCACGCTGAATATTCATGTGGAAGGATTTTGCAGTTTCGGCGAAATTTTCCACCGCCGAAAACCCTCCATTCACCCCTTCGCCATACCTTCCGGCACACACCACGGTGGCGCTGCCGTGTGCGTGAGCCGGGTAGTGTCGCTGTCACCCACCGACAGGGGCGCCCCTTGTCCGCAGATAAGCACGTTCTTCTCCACCGCGAACCCTTTCAGGCCCACCCACGCCACTTCACCCTCTATCGGTTATCACCGAAAACGTCCTTCCGTCGACCGTTTTCCACCACCCTGCTGGGCTGACCTCCCACCCTTTTTCTGCAGAGGTGCACGGAAGCTGGTGTATCGAAACCGTAAATGCTTCAAGGGGGGGGGGGAGCAGACACCACCTACGACCGTATTGTGTGCGGGCGTTTTTCTTTTCGTTCGACCCCCTTCCCTGCGCCTACCGAGACTCTACTATCTTCTTCCTCCTAACTCATCCCTATCTCGCGCGTACATCCTTCAATACCTCAGCACAAACGCTTCCCTCGCACGGATCCACGCATCCGCCTCGTAAACTTGTCGACGCGTCTCTCTTCAAGATCCACCCCATCCCGTACCAACGATTCGCTTTCCCCTTAGCAGTGCTCCGTCTCTTTCCCTTTCATTCTCGATTACCAATCGCCCGAAATAAAAAAAGGTCCACGCGTGCCGTTTCGCTGGAGAGATTCTCCGTGAATACGATCGCGTTCCTTCCTAAAACTTTCTGGAGAAATAATGGTTAAAACAGTCTTGAAATGAAAGGTATTTGCAATTTTCCACAATAATTCAACGAGACCCGTCTTGTATCAGACGGTGGCTCGCTGAGCCGAGACGAATCGTACACATTAAATTATTGTAGAAGAGTGTAACTACCTTCCATTTCAATACGTCTAACTTCCTATATCACTGTCACGCCTGAATCTGTTGGTATACCCGTCATTAGTATTTCAGGTAATTACGGCCAAGACTTACGTGGAGGATAATTTGAATGTGATAGCCAGAGCTTACCATCAGTAGAATGCTCGCTCTATCTTCCAAATCTTCTCTCTCCTTTTCATTCAGTGAGAAATACCGAGATGAGAGCTTTTGCTACCATTTAAGTTACTTTAGAGATTATCCATTAGTAATTACATTTCGTATTAGTCATAATTGAGCCACTGTAACACCAACCGTGGCCCCGGATGTTTTTACTCACTTTGGCATTGATTCCTACAGCAAAAATTGTGTGATTCACCACATATTTTGCGTGAATGACTCAATTTGGTAATACATATACAATGCCCAACATTTTCCACGGCTAATTTGTATCGGTAGTGAATTTTATATGCACGCGTAATGACATTTGCCATCGTGTTCGCCCTCTATAGTTGAAGGCGCATTTCTCTTCAATACGACCAAAATTTCCATAATTTTCGTCAACCTTACACGATACACATAAAACGGAACCCGAATAGAATATTTATGTGGGCTCCTGCGAGCCTGATTATTAGCATGACCATGATAAATCGAAAGTCTGAATATGCTAAATATCATGCCCATGTTAATACTGCGTTAGTTACCAAATCGCAGATTTTTTGTGCATTTTAAGGAACTTATGCAAAGTAAATTTCGTCCTCCCCTGCTTGTTATCTATGCGCCTGATTTCATTTATGAATACAATGACGGCTATCTCGCATAGCATTCATAATGCATTTTCTTTGTAGCTGGTACTCCATTTATTTAAATAAAAAATATGTCGGATTCACTATGAAGAATCAACTCTTACTTAACGTCTGAATTACTATTAAAGCTGTTATCGCTTTCCATGCTCAAATTGTATTTATGTGCATCATTTGAAATAAATATTATTAAGCTTATACTTGAAGCTGGTAATTTATAAACAGGCCGCACTGTCCATTATAAATGAATTTGGGGAAAGAGTAGATATAATAATTATAAGAGTCAGCACATAGCAATAATCTCGACTTCAGGGCAACGCTTTGAGTGAATTCAAGATCATTCTTACGTGACCGATTTAACCTGGCCAATTTACGAAATAAATACGAAATAAAAGTAAAAGTTAACGTGAAGCACATCTATTCACGTTACGGAATACGACTTAATATAATGATACCCGTTAATATATTTTACAAATATTCCGTTAAATATCAATGCGTCACATAAAATGAAAATTGCTTCATAGCTTTCCATGCGTAGAGAGAAAAAAATCATCGGCAAATAGGTGAAATGTTTGCCTTCCCTCACAAGCATCATCAAAATTGGAGGCGTCGCTATAATCTAAAAAAATCACAGGCTAAGGAAACATCTATTACTGTGCAGATGCATAAATCGAGTTACTGTTCGGGGATTTAATGGAAAGGCATTAGGGTTCCAACGGCATGCGAGCGATGGCGAAGCGGTGCACTACTGTCTATTAGGGACCGGGACTTCTGAAAAATTCATCCGTCCCCCGGGAATCCTACCCTGGACTTCGGTTTTCGGAAGGCCTGTGAAACCAGCCGTCGCGCAAATCCGATCCCCAGCCTAATTTATTGAATCTGGCATTCGGATGAAACCAGCTGCAACAAAAAAAACTGGCGCGGTGATAAACAAGATCAATCAAAAGCAAGCTTGGGCGTAGCGGCGAGTGTGAACACGGACGAATGAAATAAATATTGACTGAATATCCAGGTTTACGATGAGGGACATTCTGCGCATTCGACAGTAAATAATGACCCACAACGCCCGATTGCTGTTCCTGCATTTCAAGCGCGAATTTCATACCTCTTCCTCCGTGACCTTGTCATTTTCTTTCGTACGTTTCATCATTACCCTATGCTATATCCACAGGGATAGCTTTGATAAGGAAGGCCTGACTTTCTCAAAATATTCAAATATACAAATACTCAACCTGCCCACCCCCCAAAAAAAAAACTTCTGGACAGTCGAATTTTCCCTTCCGTTTACCATTAATACCGGCCAAAACCGCACCTTTTATGCAATATTCGGCGAAATAATCCATAAATCTTTGCTATTAGATAGTATTTTATTCCTTAAGCAGGTAGGTTCAAGGCTGTACTATTCAGAATTTTGAAAAGTTAGGTGTACATTGTTTTTTAAAGATTTTCCATCCATGGCAACATTCGTCGAGGGTAAAAGGCAAAATTAACCCAGAGAATGTGGATAATTCAATCCACATCTATAAAAGTTAGCACTTTTTCAAGCTCTAGAGCCAACGGTATTGCCATTTGCATGTACCTAATGTGATTTCATTTCAATTACATCGCACATTAGCTAACAACTAAAACATTTATCCGGTGACGAGCCTAACAATCATGATTTCATTGGTACAACGAATATTATACAAACAGGGGTTTAGACAAGTAATGCCGCATGAATCTGTACTCAAATTCGGATTATAATATTTACTGTCTAGAACGCACAAGAAAGACCTGTTTTCTGTGCACGCCATGCGATGAATTACTTTTTTTGAAAGAGGTCGAATTATCATTTTTTTAATTTTTATGAAAATGACTTTCACTTCGTCTCTTGTAACAAACTTCTTCAACAAATCATGCTTAGTTCTTATCTTTAAATCTAAGGTTTTCCCGGCGTATCAGGTGCAGAAAAGTTTCTCGGGTTTTCCACCGGTTGATGTCGCCCATGTCTCCCTGGGACATGGGACATGAGAGACATGGACGACATCAACCGGTGAAAAACCCGAGAAACTTTTCTTCACGTGCTTAGTTGGTTTTTCATTGTTGAAAATTTTCATCTATTGCTAGGATATTGCATTAAAGCCCCCCACCCCCCACGATCGGCAAGACTAAATTACCAAAAATAGGCTCCAATGCTATTCGTACATATTCATCTACATCTACATTTACATAATACCCTGCGAGCCACCACTAGGGTGTTTGGCAGGGGGTGGTCAATCACCAGCATGCAATTGGACTCCAACATGCACACCACTCAGTCCAAAAAACGTCACGTATACTAACAAATTATACTACCATATCCTGTTAGAAATAATAATATAATTAAGAAACATGCATTAAGTTTTACATAGGTTATTAGGCTACACTACAAGTCATCTACTCTATTTATGAGTTCTATCGCTGCCGTTATAATCTCTTATTGATCGTGGAAAAAAGGCATTCTGAATCTATATGTTCTACAATTTATCTCTCTTATTTTATTTATATGATCTGATCTTCCGAAGTATTCCCTCCTGAGCTCAACCCACCCTAGCACCTATCATGCTTACTCCCTGTTTCCCATTACCTTTTCTGTTTTCCTATCCACCTCCTTCATCCACCCACACTGTTTTCCTTTCCGCCTCCCTAATTCATTTTCGTCCTCCCCTGCTTGTTATCTTTGCGCCTACCTCTCCGCATACCCTTCCCATTCCTCGTTCGGTCTCTCTTCACGTGAGTCATCCCGTGTTGTGTGGACACACCATGCAATGAGCTCACCTCTTCTTCCTTATCACTCACCGCTATGTACTACCTTCCCTTCCCGACCTAAAATCGCTCACTCTGGCCCTTATCTCCTGTACAAACGAGGCTACCGTTTTTCAACTTCCGTCTACCCGAGAGAGAGAGAGACTTCTGCTCCTCAAATTTGTTAGATTTCCCCTCCCCACCCCATCTCCCCGCTATGTCAGAGCCGCAGTTTTGCCGTCCATTGAACGTTTTTGGCAACCCTCTTCCCGCTTTTATTTTTCGGCTCCCCTGCCTATTATCTGGCAGGGCGCGATATCGACGCGTTATATTCCCGGTGGTCAAGATAAGCAAAGCAAGCGGGGGGGTGGGGAAGAGGAGGAAAGAGGAACCCGTTTCACGTTGTCACCGGGGGGGAGGGAGGGAGGTCACCACCACGTCAAAAATTTATGGTCCCCCGTGCATTTGCGGATCAAAAAAAAGTGGATAGGAGAAAAAAAAGAGACGCGCTTCCCGCACCCCCCTTTACCGCACCATGACGCGCACATGCGCTCCTGTCCGGCCCATTTTCCGCATCCATCTTCTCTTAACGCCCGCGGAAGTGGTAGGTAACGTCGCATATCAGATGCCAATCTAGTAAATAGTTTCGAGCATTGACTAGCGATATTGGTAAATGGCGGATGACGTCACCCAAAACACGAGACCAACGTGAAAGGAATTTTTGTGTCTTGATGACGGAAAATTCGCGAAAATATTACTCACCGTTGAGGTTCGTTGTGTGTTGCTCTTGATTCACTGTCAAAAAGAGATTTCTCGTTGATTGGATACCAAAAACGTACAAATAAACAAACTATAATTTCAATTAATGATACTTTTAAAAAAAATATGACATAAGCTTATTTCCAGGAACAGCGGGAAGAGCTTCGAAATGGAAATGGATTCAAAGATCAATGGCGAACAAACCATTATGATCCCAATCGTTGTTATTTACAATTTCGTAACATATTGGATGAATTCTAGACTGCCAACAGAATACACAATAGTTTAAAAAATAGTTAATAAATAAATTTGAATATTTAAATAAATAAAGTAATGCGAAATTTTATAAATAAAATTCAGTCTTCATCTCACATCGTAGCGATTATGTATATAATCTTGAAAACTAACGTCACACTTTATTTTTTCACCAGGGGAGCCTATTCGTGATATGGTTTTCGGATAGTTGTTTCAAATTACATCTTAGTAGTGCGCCTATTGAGGCTTATAAACGCTAGTGGTCCAGAGCAAGTTCCTCATGGAAAAGCGTTGATTCTGGGACCAATTTTTTGTACAAGCAACATAACTATGGTTTACATGATCAAGTTTATGATCCGATCCCGTACAGTTCCCAAGCCAACATTGTAACCCCAATTTCCGTATTTTTATAGACTTTACTAAAATCCTTATTCATTTCCTTCTACATGATTATTAATCATTGTATAAATACAACGTCCAATCGAAATAAATAACATGAAAACAAACTCAAACGATGAAGTCAGCCAATTAAACTCATCAGATCAATGGCGTCATCAAATTGTCATTTTTATCTTGCTACATGCATAGAAGCCGATGCTTGTCCTTGTTTACTTGCTCTACAGGTAGGCTCGGCTCATTTTACTACATAGTCTTTTGATTACGACCCGCAGTCTACCGATATTACTACTACTCAATGGTTTCGATTTGCGGATGGGAGGGGAGGGAAATCATATACATATATGTGAAGAGAGGACGCACCGCGTCGCCACTGCGAACCGAAATGCAGGAAGGAAGCGCGGGCGTGCGCGGTTTTGTTTTTTTCCCGGAGGGATTTTTATTTTTATTCTTTGGTGGCACATTTGCCCTCGGCTCTCCGCAGCAATCAGTTTTTCCTCCGGTATCAAGCCCATGCCAAAAGGTCGGAGTGGATCGCGCTCTGTTCCTCTCTCCCTCTCCCTCGTCACTGTCCTCGCTGGAAATCCATAAAGGGATAAAGAGCGCCGCACTCCCGAAAAATGGCGAATGGTGGAGGCTAAAGCTAGCGACTGGCCATGGTTGATTATACCGCTGACACCACACCGCTCTTTCCGCTACCCACACCCACTCTTTAGGTAATCTTTTTTTTTAAACTGGTGGTGCATTGGAAAAGCACCAAGGGATAAAAAAGGAAAAATTTTGCGGTCTGTGGAGGAAAAATCGTTTCTCGGGGCACCCTCAAAATCCGGACTCGTGATGAAAGCTGGGTCCGTCATTTCTCACTCCTTTCTCATGGATGCTCCCTCCCCGGTACGCTTGGAATACCAACGATCCACTCTATGGAGGCCCGTAAATCCTAGGCGGCATCTGCGTCGTGGAGCACAACTCAAGGGGCCATGCAGGTGAGCATTGTATGATTTCGACCACGAATATTACAAAAGAGGATCCTCAAGTCGGGCTCTAAATGTGTTGACAACCACCGCGCATTTTGGGTTTACACAAGTCGTCACACGCGTCGCTGACAGACATAGTGATCCGAGTTTCACGGGGAATAAGGTACAAATAAGAGTGCTAACCGAAATTTATATACATGATGATTTTATCTATCAAACTCAATTTTTTTTATGTCGTTCTTGACAATTAAAAAAATTATACTGCAAAATATTGGAAAAAAGTGGATCGCATTGCACTCATCACCGCGCCGCGGATATTTTTGAAAATTGATTAAAATGCGACAGTGGCAACAGAATAAAGCCTTCTATGGGATGGAATTGGGCCTCCTCTATGCAGTGCTCTTTATTTTGACTGATTCCTGACAACCGGCAATAGAGGACGGCAAAAGAACAATAATTAAGGCGGCAATTCACTTCTCCCACCCTGCCAGTAATCCGGCGTTTTTATGCATTTAGCTACCAAGCGCGTAGCTTGGTATTTCAGAGTTGATACGAAACTATACAGTACTATAATGTAACTTTAGTCTTTATTGTAGTTTCATTTTACGTTAAAACTTCAATTGCGTGAATGTACTAATGTAGTGTATAATAAAATATATTATACACATGTATTCATACATTAAAACATAGCTCCTGCCGTTTAATTGCGCCTTCATTAGTGATTTCGAGTTATCCGGCGTTTCAGGTGATCCCGCAGTGCTCTGGTCCGATATCTGCCGGATTACAGAGACACCTCTGTAAACACATTTAGATTCTGCCCAACTTTTCACATAGATCCCAGTAGAAAGAGCAGAAATTAGAACAAATATCAGCTGTAGCAAAAATATTCACAGCTTTCGGTGTGAGACCTAAAGGATAAATCTGTCACATGACCATTGAGTCGAATACAAATACGATCTCAGCATAAAATTCTAACCCTTAATCTATTTTTCCAATGTAGAATAATTACGATCGCTTACCTGCAGCAACTTTTTATCTACCCCATAACTTCTAATTCCCCACCTTGAATGACATAGCAATTTTTCTCCGTTTAGATACCAATGCGGAGGCTGAATTTCCACATGATAATTTCAAGATATTTCAAGTTAATTAGAGTTCCCCATAATAGTGAAAACCGTATTTTATTTCGTTACTAATCAACATAGGTAGCACCCACTCGTGCGAGATGAAATTCTTTGTTATCATTATTGATGTATGTCAAAATTACATTAGTTCCCGAAAAGATATAAACAGCAGTATTCAGAATACAACCTACAGTTAACTTATGCATTTAATTTGAACGCTATCCCGAAAGCAGTGAAATACAATCAGTTCTTCATACTTGAAGTCTTACATCGTACGCATTCCTGCAGTTCATACCTTCAGAAATTGTTGTGATGCTGATTCTAGATCATTTTCTCCGCATAATTTTTTTGCTCTGCTAATTGTATTTAGGTATCAATCTGTCTAACGAAAGGTAAAGTGGCGGGAAAAAATTGCTTCTAACAATAAAAAGTAAAAAGTCTTCCAAAATGTAGTTCTCCATTATAGTTGCCTATGAGCAAGCGAGTGCGTTCCTCCGCGCGTCGCGACATCATGGGAATGATGAGGCCACGAGATAATGGAGAATGTAGAGCATTTCAAAGCGAAATATTCATTTGCTCCCCGGTTGCGACCACTTTAACCAGAAAAACATGGAAACGACCTCTAGCTCTGATTGCGCTGTGGTCGCCGTGCCCGACGCGCTGCGCATTCCAAAATTTTAATTTGGACGATGCTTTGGCGTAGTTGGGTCACGTCCCAAATTTCCCTGTACCATTAACACTTTTTTATTAGGGTTCACTATTTTTCCGTAGGTTTTCAAGAATGCGTTTTTTTTCATTTGCCATTAAAAATAATTCCCTACACCTTTAAATTGAAAGGGACTTACAGTCATTAACGGGTTGTTCTAAGAGTTAAATTTGATCAATCTATGAGTGCGAGAATCCGACGAAAAATACGCACGTAATTATTCGACATGTGGCAACCGATGGCGCATTAGGGAGTCGCACATATGAATAACTACGATGTTCTTCTGCTCTTTCGCCACGTTCACGCAATGAGTACACGAAAGAGGTGAAACTGATGGAACTTTTTTGATAAAAGCCCACTAGGAAACAAGTTAGGAAGGGCACAGAGATATTTGACTCCCAAGAATGTGATTCCGTGGTAGTAGGAGTGGAAGAAGAGACTCGGTAGCTTGCGAACGGATGTAGACGAAAGGAAGAGTAATTACCACTTACTTCATTCAAAGACTACTGATTTGAAAAAGAGGAATCAAAGTATCTTTATGATCTCTACAATTGATATTTCAACAACAATTTCTAGTGACTTCATATAGGCGCTAGATGCGTTCAGGCTACGCAGGCATGTCTTATTCCCCTCCACATGTTTAATTATATCGATGTATACTTAAGGTAGAGCAGTCTGTCCATATGATATTAGAACTAGCGTAAGAGACATAAGCCTTCTTCCCCGAGGATTAAATAGTTAACTGCTACTTTTAGGACGGGCAGAAATGAATTTATTCTGAGCTTTCAGGTTGAGGAGAACCTACGTTACGAGGGCCACGAACTCTGTGGCCCCTTTTTTCCGCTAATGGCTTCGTATTTTCAACAGAATTGCGAAGAGTAATAGTATCCGTTGGATATGAGTAATTTCTAATATGGAGAGGGCTTCAATAACATTTAAAGATAGCTACGACAAAGGCATTAGCATAATTAATTGCATACTGATAGAAAAATACTTATTTGACTTGACTAAAAGGGTTTTTCGAAGTAAGCCCAAAATTCTTCGATGATTTTCATTTGTTAAATGATAGAGCTCCAATAAATTTCTACTGGCATTAAATCCTTTAATTAAACACCATTATCTAGTTTAACGTGCAATTGTGCCCCAATATTTGAAAGTTACAGAGTCAGAAAGAGCCAAGACCACATCCTCTAATTGCAGTAATCCGGCCGTAAGTCAGTTTTTATTCATTCCGCACCCTCTGGGATAATGAGGAGAGCCGCCATATGGGTCGGTGGAGTTTTTATCCGTCAAAAGTAACTATGCTATCTTCAAAGCTTCACTTAGTTGGGATTCACAACTAGGTCCCACTCCACTAACCTCGAACGCTATTCATTGGGCACATTCAGCCAAAATGTGCGATCACTTCCTTAGGCGAAATTATTAAGGGCCCGTGCCCCCTCAGACGTTCAAAAAATGGAAAAGATTTTTAATGCGGTTATCATTACGTTCGTTTTGAGTTCTGTATTACGGTACCTCAATCATTTAATCTCACATTAATAACTCTAATACCAAAGAAAGGGAATATTTCGTACAGTAATTGTCATACAAATGTTGTTTTTAATCCCAAATATGAGAAGACCGTTTGCCTGTCAGACCCTTGTGCCCCCCCCCCCCCCCCCCCCAAGAAAAAATCTAGGATCCGCCCTTGATCACCTCCGATCGCATAGAAAATGAGAAGTGTGGCGTCATGAATCGGACCGACGGGACACCACGGCACTGATGAGTCGCTGCGCCGGTTCAATGAGCGAGGGAATCCTCCCATCAC
The DNA here is from genome assembly GCF_921293095.1 of Ischnura elegans. Lineage (NCBI taxonomy): Eukaryota > Metazoa > Arthropoda > Insecta > Odonata > Coenagrionidae > Ischnura > Ischnura elegans. Next base: position 95,186,842 of record NC_060249.1, read on the forward strand.
TACCGATCACCACGGAGCAGAATGAAGGGGAACAAGTGAGCGTCACATTGCGTAAAGTTGCATTCGGCTGTCACCGAGTCATCATAATCATCCGATCACTGATCAAAGGGCGGATGAATGCACCTACTGACGATACCTTGTAGCACTTTTTTTGTCTCACTGATACGACGCCACCCTTCGTCGCTGCCGCCATCCATCGACCATCCTCGGTACTTCCGCCCTCACCCACGCATTAGCGTTGGAGCGCACGCGAATGCGCTATCCACACTGCGGAATGTGCACGATGGGCAATAAATATTTCGGCGGCCACGAAGGATGTGCACTTTGCGGTAGGACTGCCCCGCGGATCGATGCGATTCAATTTGCTAGTCTCGCCCACCTCCAGTCTCGTCGTGCTGCATCCAGGCGCGAATTTCCGTAACGCAATGCTGACTGAACGGAAGGAGAAAGCGCTGCTGCTAACGATAGGCGGACAGGAAGAGTTACCGAGGCAGTAGTCTCTCCATTACGATGACGTAGGATATTATGTTTATCAGCACGGACATGTTTCCCCTTTGTCTAAATAAATAATTCACCTGGCTTTTATGGATGCGAAGATTTGTCTGAACGTCAATTAAAACTAAGAATTAAATAAAATGTAAATAATTTTCAGGGTGAAATAACGGTGGTGACTCCAAGGATCAGTGGCGTAACTATGGGGGGAGGGATGAGTGGGATAGATCCCCCCAAAAGCCTCAGAAAAATATTAAAACTATTGTCTAGTTTAGACTTATAAAAACTGTATCTGCTTAAAGTTAAAATCTAAGTGTAAAAAAGCATGTCATTATTTCAAAATATTTTCCGGACCCTCCGTTGCCTGGGGGGGGATCTGGACGGTCCGGACCCCCCCCGAAATATAATGACACAATGATTTTCCTTCATAAAAGAAAACGAAATATTGAAAATTCATGAATTTAAAAACTATTTCTTATTTAATGAAGTTTTTTCGATTATTAAGAGTGTTAAAATTAGTTTAAATCAATACTTTGTACTCTGTTTTTCAAACGTTTTCCCCCATGGTTTTGGACCCTTCCTCCCCTCTCCCCCCCTCTCGAACTAAATTCCTAGCTACGCCTCTGGCAGACATGTTCCGTTTAACTCTACGGATTCAGCCACCCAGGAATTGTAATGAACATTGACCACTCACATTCGGTTTACGAGGCCCCTCAGATGGTACACACCTCGGTATTTTCGGTGAAGTTCATATCAGCAAGAAAGAATATTGTCACATAATTTAGTCGACACAGACTATTAAAATTTTATATAGGATGAATGTACCAATAACTAACACTGCAGATGAGTTTTGATGATGTTGTTTGGGTTTGATGACTTTTTGAAGACAAAAATAAGCTCACATAGAGCAAGGATGAAATTCACCATGAAAAAATCAATTGACTTCACCAAGAATCGAACCCGGATATTATATCGATACCCCAGATTGCCGGTTTGGTAATCCACCCCCCGAATGAAATTCCAGGCTACGCCACTGGGTCGGTCGCCCCCCATTCCCTTCAAAGCATATTCCTAGTGACGCCACTGCTAAGGATACTTCATAGGCCATAGTACTACCTACAGTAGATTGGACGATGAGCAAGCAATAAGGGAAATAGATTCGAAAATGGAGATACGTTAAAATATTCATTCCACCCGGGAACGATTAAAAGACTAAAACATAATTCACAGGGATATAAAAAATGAATGGAAGCAGGGGCGCAGCGAGGGGGGGGGGGTTGGGGGTTAAACCCCCCCCCCCCAGAGCTCAGAGAAATTGTTAAGTTTAATCCAATTTACTTATTTGGATCAGTATTACTTACAGAATAGTATTAGGATTAATCAAATATCCCTCAGAAGGCCGTAGAACTCGCCATTTTGAACCATTTATCTTACAATTTTTTCTAAAGGCCTGGTTACACGGTACATTAACCCGTACGGGTTAATGTATGAATTCGTGTCTGTTTGCATGTCCGATTTCATGGACGTTTGCGTGAACGAGGAGCATGAATGAGCGGTTACACGGTACATGCGTTCGCACAAGTTTTCACACATTTTCTCGTAACGCGAGGCGTTTAGTTTTTGTTTATTCCCTTTGCAGTGCGCAAAATTTAAATGTGAAAACAGTATCATTAGGTAGGAAGCAGACGATACCTACCAGAAAATAATTCCCTTTTCGTTGTTTCATGTAGGACCAGGAAATTTCACATACTGGTAATATATTTGCGCTGCCGTGGAAACAGTGGTTTTCATTGTAGTTGCCGAAGTTATTTCATTTCGTGCCAGTAATATTTATTTATATTTAATATTTATCGTTATCGCTCGCTTAATGCTATATCTCAATAGTACTCTATTTATTTCAAACCGTTATCAAAGTTAATACTTAGGCTGAAAATTTGTAGACGCATCTTGTTTTTAAGCCGTGTTTACTTGACATTTTTCTGTCATCTGTTTCACTGAGTGTAGATGATGTATGAGAGTAGATATTTTTAATACTTTGTTCTACTTTTGTCCGGGACGGTTATAAAGTTAAGAAGATATTTGCTGTTGATGGAAAAGATGTTGGTTTAGAGGTCTTGTCGATTTATGAACTTGCGTAATGTGAGTCGTATTTTTGTGGTGAGCCAGCGCATTCCCACCTCGGACGTATAAAAGGTAGAATTGTCGTTAATTCGTAAGATATAAATTATGTTTAAATGTGTTCTATAAGTCGTATGATAGCCGTTGTATTTCACAAATGCCGCGTTGAAAACTCTGTGACAACCTCATCGATTGTTTTGTTCCGGCATAATACAACCAATAAGATACCATAGGCATAAACTTGGTATGTCCGGCATACATACAGGGATAATCTATGCGAATATTAGTGTAGATGCAAATGGTGAGTTTGTGGTAGGATTCAAGCACTTACGATACAGTACAAATGAACAAATACGCGTAAAGAGTTACTGAATAGCCAAGACGGCCGTGGAATAGCCCTGCAGATGACAACTATATGTGTTGTTTCCCACCAGGTGGCTCTGTTATCAACTTGTGCGAATGCATGAACGAAATTAGAACAGGTTCTATTTTCCGTTCACGCGTTCATGCATTTGTACATTTTGGGGTGGTTACACGGTGAATTTTTCCGTTCATTCTCGCGTTCATACATTTAGACATTAACCCGTACGGGTTAATGCACCGTGTAACCAGGCCTTAAATGGAGGGCCGCCGCACCTCCCACTTACCCTGGCGGGTATGCTATACCCCCACACCCCAAAGTATTAGTTGCTCCTAAAACCCCCCCAAGCCTTTATTCTTCGCTGTGCCCCTGAATGGAAGGACCATTAAACGCGGACAGAGGACAATCTGATTGATTCTCAAAACTAGTGGCGTAACTATAGGGGGGATGAGGAGGATATATCCGCGCAAAACCATCAGAGAAATTAAAAAAATATATAAAAATACTGTATTGTTTGTCTATTTTTGACTTATAATAACTGCATCTTCTTAAAGTTAAATATCATTTATTAATATTACGGTAGCTAGACGATTCATTGAATAAAATATTCCGACCCCTCATTGCCTGGGAGGTGGGGTCGCCATCCCCCCAAAGCATAATCCCAGTTACGCCACTGTTGTCAAAACCAGGGCCGGATCAAAGGGGGGCCCAATGGTTTCGGGCCCTGGGCCACCCACCAAGCATAAGCTTTCCGCCAATATAAAGGTAAATCTCCCAAAATCGGAAAAAGAAAAAAACAGATAAAAACATCGTGTTCATTCATGGGAAATCGAGGCGAAGCTGACTTATATTAAGTTAAAATGCAGTCGTCAACATTGACGTTAACAAATGTTTAACGCTACTGATTTAAAAAACTTTATGCGTTGGCGTTGTTAATGTAGCTTTAAACGCAACCGGTGGCGCGTATTTCCTGTCATTACGTTACAAACTGCAACACCTTGAAAAAGGGGGCCTCCCACCGAAATGGGAGAGGCGTAACTATGGATGGAGATGAGGAGATAAAAAATATTTAAGCCCAGTCCAAAGCCTCAGAGAAATAAAAAAATATTTAAAATCAGTCTAGTATTGACACATAATAACTACATCTGCTTAAAGTTAAATTTTTGGAGCCAAAACGATGCAAAATTCATTTTCAGGCAAGTCATTTTTCAAAACTTTAACCAGGTTTTGCGTGGGAGGGGAGAGGTCGCCACCCCCCACCCAAGGTATTTTCCTAGTTACGCCACTGGGCCCCGGGCCACCCACATCCTAAATCCGCCCTGGTCATTACTATATTCCGAAAGATCAATTAAATTCTGACGACACTAATGGAAAAACATAAATAAAAGGCGTTTTGCGGCAATAAATGAGCAAACACGCATTGTATGCGACAAAAAAAATGATAAAAATGATAAAAGCTCAAAAATAATTATTGTAAAAATTGTAATGTCATTTTGGGGCCACTAAGGGCCGTTCCCGGCTTCCGATGCCGTTAGTATGTAGTCTTTTTAATTTTTAGAGTGCTTTTGCACGCGCTCACTAGAAGCCTGTCTTTCTAATTCTCCTTCACTTACACTGGAAAGGTTACACTGGTCCCTATACACTTGTTGAGTCAAAATTCCCTTTTTTACGCACTTGCGTAAATTCACCACAGCCGGAGAGGTGGTATATATACGCACCGGAGGTTGGACGAATCAAGGGTATAAAAGCCCGTTAAAATTGAGGATCGTCGTCGTCGTTTATGTGAGGAGGAACAGAGAAGACAATTTCAGAAGTTATATCCATTGAGTTTTACAGACCGACTGGAAGTAGGTAGATGGTTAGGGTGAAGATAGAGGTGAAGGGTAAAACATCGACAAAAAACGAATTTTTGGGAGAGGAATAGAATTGATACGACGAGAGAAAGTTCTCCCGAAACCTTCGATAGAGAGAGCAAATTCAGTTTCTGTCGGCTGAGCTTATATTCCCCGGCCGACCATCCCTTGCATCGAATATTTCCTCCAATATTTACGACTATAAAAATATGGGCCTTGAATTTATTGGCAGGTGTGAAAGAAAGGGGTGTAACGTGTGTATACATATATCTGGATGAACGGGAATGAGGAACGAGCCAGTGCAAAACCTTCTCTCATAACACGAAGCAAGCTGGATTGAAACTACTCGAAAAGCTCCATACCTTTTTGGGTCAGTAACTGTGCCATTGGGGTTTTCTGTTTTTGCTATGATATATTTATAATCGAGTTTATCGCTTAGACGCAGTTCTAACAATAAGTATAATTTTTCAGACCTCCTACACCTTTTAAATACACTATGTGATCAAAAGTATCAGGATACCTGGCTGAAAATGACGTTTAAGTTCGTGGCCCCCTCGATGCTGGAATTCAATATGGTGTTGGCCCAGCCTTAGCCTTGATGACAGCTGCAGGCATACGTTCAATCAAGAGCTGGAAGGTCTCTTGGGGAATATAGCAGCTTCACGGAGTGCTGCACTGAAGATGTAGGTCGGTGAGGCCTGGCACGAAGTCGGCGTTCCAAAATACCTACTATTTTCTATAAGATTCAACTCAACACTATGTGCAGGCCAGTCCATTACAGGAATGTTATTGACGTGTAACTACTCCGCCACAGGCCGGTCATTATGAACAGGTGCTCCATCGTGTTGAAATATGCAACCACCAACCCTGAAGCTCTCTTTAACAGTGGGAGGCGTGGGAGGCAAGAAGGTGCTTAAAACATCAATGTATGCCTGCGCTGTGATAGTGCCACGCAATACAATAAGGGGTGCAAGCCAGTGGCGAAAGAAAAAACTCAAGGGGGGGGCGCAACATATCTTGAGTTGTCTTTACTTTTATCGTAATAAAAGATGATCAAGTCACAGGCAAAGTATAAGAAAATTTTATTTAAAGTGATTATAAACATGTAAAAGACAATGCCATCTTGTGATATAAAAAAGTTACAATTGTGGTTTTACAATGTTCGGCAATAAAAGCGGACCCGCAAGGGGGGGGCGCGCGCCCCCTGCGCCCCCCATCTGTATCCGCCACTGGTGCAAGCCCGATCTAAGTAAAACACAGCCACACCGTAACACCACCGTCTCCGAAGTTTACTGTTGGCACTACACACGCTGGCAGATGAATTTCACCGGGCATTCGCCATTCTCACAAACTGGCATCGGATCACCTCATTTTTTACCGTGATTAGTCACTGCACACAACATTTTTCCACTTTTTAATTGTCCATTGTTTACGCTCCTTACACCAAGGAGGCGTCGTTTGGCATTGATCTGAGTAATGCGTGGCGTATGGGCAGGCGCTTTATCATGAAATCCAAGTGTTCTCACCTCCCGCCGAACAGCCATAGTACTTGGAGAGAATCCTGATGCAGTTTGGAATTCCTGCGTGATGGTCTGGATAGATGCCAGCCTGTTACACTTTGCGACCCTCTTCAACTGCCGGCGGTCATTGTCAGTCAACAGAACAGGTCGGCCAGTACGTGTCCCTTCACGTTTCCACTTCGCTATCACATTAGAAACTGTGGAGTGTGGACTTAGGGATATTTAGGAGTGTGGAAATCTCGCATATAGACTTCTGACACAGGTTAAACCCAATCACCTGACCACGTTCTAAGTCCGTAACACACTCTCTGTTTTATATGTTTATATATATGAATTCCTTCTCCGATATTTTTGGGATATAATTAACTGCACCTCCTCTTGAACCTGCACCCCCTCCGCTCGAAACGCTGTTCTGTTGCTACTTATTCGTTGCTAATTTATGAATGAACCACCCTCCCCTCCCGGACCAAGAACAATATTCTGGCTACAGCCTCGTCTAATACATACATCTATAGTTATACACTGCCAGTTTTGGATAAGTTATTGGGGCATGGATTTCACTTGTTGATGGTAGGGAGGCTAGTTCCTCTCCCACCACACACTTCTGAGGATTTTGGTTCGCAGCTCCATGCAGGATTTGAATGCATGGTCCTTGAATCAGCTGCCTGAATCTCTATGAAGTGGGCTACCACGCTCCCCCTTCTCAACTTTGTGTGTTCATGTAAGGGCCAAGGGAGCAACATGAACCTTTATTGAAGTTGAGATTATGGTGTTATCCTTTCCTTGGATGTATTTTCCTGTGTCGTTATTTCATTCTTGTGCTGCTAATGTAATTATCCTTCAAGGGTATACCATTAATAGCTACTTATATTTTTACAGGTCCTTGGATCTTGCATTCCGGATGCTGTTGGTCCTGTTGCAATGGTCACAGAGTTGGGTGATCCTTTGGATACTGTGAGATTACTTCAACTATCTTGGGAGGACCGCCTTAGAGTGAGTTGCATAGTAAAGACTTGTATTCAATTCAGCAGATATTACACTAAATGCCTACTTAGGTTAGATGTAAGGTGCATCTTGTATATGTGCAGCAGTCTACATATGCATATATCACATACATATATACACATACGTACATATATACACCTGCTTGCAATTTCTATCGAGATACCCAGGGTGCAAGATATATTTGTAGCCATTCATGCCACAGTATTAGCCCAAAAGTTAATGTGTACCAGGCATCTTTGTTTATAATTGTGTGATATTGAGAACTTGAAATTATTATTATTCTGCCAAATTTAATAACATTTGGGCACAAGAATGCAAATGGGAATATATTTTTGCCATAATTAGATCCAATTGTATGTATGCTCTTATTTTCTGGGAAAAACATAGTTTGGTGTGTAGCAGCTGCTGTTCTTTCAGAGTGATTATAGAGGCATTTTTGCCTTTGTAGCTTTAAGTACGAGGTGGAGATTGGCTGAAAAAGCATTGTTATTTTACAACCTATTCATTTAAAGGCACCATGAGTAGAGCGTATCAATAATGATCTTTTAGTAAATTTAATGTTCCATTTGATCCGATATCTCTCAATATTAGGATAGTATATTTTTGATGGTGAAACATTTGATCAAGTGACGGAGTCTAATGGAAACATGTCTTTTCATATTTTAGTTAGCTCTTGGCATGGCCCGAATTCTTCACCGCCTTGCTCACTCTCCTCTTGGATCTTTGGCAATGAATGATTTTCGGAGGCAGCAGTTTGTTACTGTCGGTGGAACCACTCTTAAATTATCAGATGTTGATGATGTCGGAGTGACTGAGCCCTCTTGTACCACTGCTGACGACTGTCTTCAGCGCTTGCCATCTGAAATGCTGAATGAGTCATCTGGAGTGCACCACTCTTCTAGTCCCTGCATAGAAGGCCGCTGTGTTGGACACAATGAAAAGCTAAATGTGTGGCATGCTGGTCGACACTTTATTCGTCTCTTCTTACCTTTGAGTGCCCCCTCTTCTCTCGAACCCCACATCCAAGAGTTATTGGAAGCCTATAAAACTGCCAAGTGGAACTCTGAACAAATATTGGATGCTACAGAGAGGCTGGTTTCAAGTTTCATCTCTGGAGACTACCGGGATGCATCAGTAGAGCATGAGACACAAAAGCCAATCAGTCCTGAGGTCGTCAATGTTGGCTATGACATTCCCAAAGGAAAGGCGGGAAACCTTCAGAGCCTAGGTAAGTGAATGAATGAGCAGCAAGATAGCTTAATGCCATTTTTCTGAAACAATTTTGTAGCAATTAATTTACATACCTGATAAGTAATTCACTGCATATTTTCTAATTTTCATTATTCATTATAATTTTACTCATTCTCATGGTTTCCATTCCTCCATCCCTCAAAATGTTGACAGTTTGATAAAAAATAAAAACTTGGCTCAGAATGTTCTGAAACTGTCATGATATTACCAAATATATTTACACCTACTCCTTGGAATTAATTATGATCGAAATAGTAGAATTGAGCATGGGATAAATATTTTCTTATTTTCGTTGACAATTTTAAAGTAGTTTTTGGACTGACAATTTTGAACCAAAATTGTGGACATGTAGGCAAAAATGAGGACCTATGGCAACTGGAGACAAGTCTTCTGTTTTACTTTGATTTAGGAGGCAATTCTTTCAAATTTTATTTTTGACTTCATTCCTAAATTTTACTCACAAAACCTATGAATTGGCAAATAACATCAAGATATGGACTGCAACATTTTGTTACTATGAAATGAGTCTCAAGCAATACCGCTTTATTCTACCTTTCAATTTTCAAAAATTGCCATCTCCTCCAGTGCAAAATGGAGACAACTCTGATTCAATAGGAGCCTAAAGATGATACTTGTGCATCAAAAATATAGGCGGCATAACAATTTCTATTTTGAAACCACTGAATCATTTCCGTAGGTACTGTGAGTTATTTTCCATTTGTATAAAAATGGTTTGGGCTCTGGAAGTTGCTTTGCTTTGAATGCCCTGCCTGCCCTGCTTTGAATGATGGGTTTTATCAATGGAAAAAATACTTAATTAACTCTTACTGTATTTTCAGGCTTTGAAATGGTTCCTGATAGTGATCTCCCAGGAATGTTTGACTATCGTTGCCATGACTCAACATCAGCTGTTGGTTGTGTCATTTCTGTATTCAATGAACTAGAAGCAGCAGAAATTTGTGCGAAAGATCCTGACTGCAAAGCAGTAGTCCTGGGACAAGAGCATACATGGACAGGTAAAGTATAACCTATAATAATAACTTTTGAAACATATTCATTTCCTAAGAATAATCTAAGTAAGACTTAAAGAAATGCATATTATTGGCACTATAGAAGCCATTCATACAGTTAAAAATGCAACAACAAAACCAATTTAATTACCTTAACTCTGCACATAATTTTTAAGCTTTTTTATGTAAATACATAATGCATTTTTACGAGCATCACTCCAATGAACATGTCAGTATCTCTGATGCTTCAGAAAATGTCTTGGTAAAGGTCCAAGCTCAACAAAATTTACTAGCTGCACATGGTGGAGTTAAAACTTTGCAAAAGAAAACTCATATACTTTTAAAAAGTTCCCCGAAGACATGTCACAATGAGGTCATGTGGAATGCGATATCAGTTTTTTTTCATCATCATCATCATCACTGGTCAACAATCCTAGGATTGGTTTGACGCAGCTCTCCACTCAGTTCTCCCATCAGCTAATCTTTTCACACCTACATATTTCTTCTCTTCCACATCTCTCTTTACTTGTTCCATATATTTTGTTCGAGGTCTTCCTTTTCCATTCTTGCCTTCCACTTGTCCTTCGACGATTGTCTTCATCAGGCCATCATGTCTCAAGATGTGGCTTATAAGGTTGTTCCGTCTTCTTATTAAGGTTTTCATGAGGCTTCTCTTCTCTCCTACCATTCTTAGGACTTCCTCGTTACTAACTCGGTCAATCCATTTGATTTTCATCATTCTTCTGTAGCACCACATTTCGAAGGCCTCTTTCCTTGCTTTCTCCACTGCGGTCACTGTCCATGCCTCACTTCCGTATAGGAGCATACTCCAGATGTAGGTTCTTATAAATTCTTTCTTTACTTCCATACTTAAGTTTCCCGCTGTAAGCAGGTCTCTCTTTTGGTGGAATGCTCTCTTCGCCTGGGCTATTCTGCTGATAATTTCTTTCTTGCTTCTCCCGTCACTAGTTATCTTGCTTCCCAAATAACAGAATTCATCCACCTCTATCAGTTTTTGCCTCCCTATTTTAATGTTGGTCTTGACTTCTTCTCTTCTGCTGCATACTAAGATCTTGGTTTTCTTCGTGCTTATTTTCAGTTGATATCTACTCATTACCCTAACCATATTAACCAGAATATTTTTCAAATCCTTCTGTTTTTGCTAAAACGGCTATGTTATCGGCAAATCTTAGCATGCTAATTTTTTCTCCATGGATATTCACTCCCAATTCCTTTTCTTTGATTTCATTAATGGCTTTTTCAATGTAAACGTTGAAAATTACGGGTGACAATGTACAGCCTTGTCGCACTCCTTTCTTAATTCTTGCTTCTTCACAGCTGGGCCCTGATTTTATCACGGCTACTTGGTTTTTGTATAAACTGTGGATGATTCTTCTGTCATTATAAAGAACCCCAATTTCCTTTACGATTCCAAGCATTGTGCTCCAATCCACGTTGTCAAATGCTTTCTCTAAGTCCACAAACGCAACGAATGTTGGCTTGCTCTTTTCCATTCTCTTCTCTATGAGCAGTCTTAGGGCCAATATTGCTTCCCTTGTGCCTTTGTTTTTTCTGAATCCAAATTGGTCCTCATCCAAGTACTCTTCTGCTTTTCGTTCTATTCTTCTATAGATGATCCTTGTCAGTATCTTTGACGCATGTGTAGTAAGGCTTATGGTCCTAAAATCTTCGCACTTCTCCGCTCTTTTCTTCTTAGGAATAGGGATTATAATGTTCCCCATCAAGGCAAAATGGAGAGTTAAAATCTGTTCCAATAAAATTTTGGAACCTCATAATTTTTTTCTTTCATAACACCGAAGCTTTCTCCATATGAGTTTACTGCAAAGAATCATGGAGATCAAATGCTACTTTGTGCGAAAAATCCACAGAGAAAAAATAATTCACCTTGACCGGGATTCGAACCCGGATCCCTCGATTTCCGGCCGAGTGCTTTAGCCAGTTAAGCTACCGAGGCGTCATTCTTCCCTGTGGAAATTTGTGGACTATACCGGACAAGGTAGTATGGACTGCTGAGCATATTATGCGACGAGCAGTCCAAATCGTGCACACGGCGCCACAGCCGGAGAGTAAAGTCCGAACTTTGAACACATATAGGTGTTCTCTCTTTGACGAATTTAAGTATACCGGGACTAGCCACGCACAATTTCGCACAATTGTGCATTGCGGGTGACACCGTGGCTAGTCCCGGTATACTTAAATTCGTCAAAGAGAGAACACCTATATGTGTTCAAAGTTCGGACTTTACTCTCCGGCTGTGGCACCGTGCGCACGATTTGGACTGCTCGTCGCATAATATGCTCAGCAGTCCATACTACCTTGTCCGGTATAGTCCACAAATTTCCACAGGGAAGAATGACGCCTCGGTAGCTTAACTGGCTAAAGCACTCGGCCGGAAATCGAGGGATCCGGGTTCGAATCCCGGTCAAGGCGAATGATTTTTTCTCTGTGGATTTTTCACACAATTGTGCATTGCGGGTGACTCCCGTAAAAGTTATCACCGTGGCTAGTCCCGGTATACTTAAATGCTACTTTATTTCCACAAGTGTCCGATGGCAGTGACTATTTCACTGAAATCAGGACATTTTTGAAATCACACATTATTTATAGTTTAATTTTGTGTCTTTCATTAATCAACTTCTCATCCTTTCTTTTCAGGAAGAACAATTGCCATTTTTAAAAATGGATATGGAACACCATCTGTTAAGATGGGATACAGTCTACTCCTGAGGAAAAGGTGAATTGACAGTCCAACCAATTATCCTTCCTATGAAAATGAAACCTCAGTCACCTCTAGTCACAGTGGCAAGAAGCAGAATAATAAAATTGTGTGCCTCCTCTGCCATTTATGTGGACTGTGATAAGCATACTGTGTAAATATGATTTTCAACATGCTAAACATGTGGGGCCAGTGTGGATGTGGTTGTGCTAGTGTGATGTGCTCGTGTGTATACTGTTTCTGAAACCATGAGTTTATCATGCTTGTGAAGGTGTATTTTTGATCAGCTGTGAGGTACCAAATATTAACATCTATGGTTTGATATTTAGCTCAAGAAATTGACATAATAGAACCTTAAGTATCAAGAAAGAATCATCTAAATTTATTCTTCAGGGTACACATTATTCTCAACCGAAGCAATGCTATAAGCCATAGTTTTTTTTACTTTGAGAAAACATTCAATGGAATTATATATTTTGCTCCAAGCAAAAGTCATTATTGTGTGGAAAGCTTGGAAAATAATTACATACTAAGCTAGCAAATGCATTGACTATGAACTTGATGAAAACATGTGTTGTCAACAATTTGGTTTTTTAGGTATAACTCTAAAAATTGTGTGTTAAATCCCTTATCAATGAATGAGATATGAGTTGGCCTTGTCGGCGTCACTTTACATGTGCAATAATTGATTTAAAAATCAAATCCTAAGAGAATCCCTTAATTTTTTACTTGTATAAATGTTTATATGCATCTTTAGTTGGTAATAAACTTAAGTAAATTATTTATTATGGTAAATCAATTTTTTATTTTAATTACCTACATTATTATTGACCCTGAAATTTCAGATATGAATATGTAGACAGCTTAAAGACATGACAAACTTCATCTGGGTATCCATCCGAAATTTTGAAGGGGGCAGTACCCCTTCGCAAGTGGAGTATGTTAACCTCTCAACGCCATTTTGCATACCCAGTACATGGCCTTTAAATTTCATATGCCACCATCATACCCCAACGCTTTCTGATCTTCTGTATCTAAAAATTTTTCTCAGTAACATACATATTGCATTTTGCATTAAAACTAGCTTCTATCTCATGAGATAGATTATCTTCCTCATTAGCTCACTGCCTTCTCTCTGTCTTTTCCTTGTGTGTCATCACCTTGAGCCCCATATGTGTTTGTTTGCCTCGATGGTCTTAAGTGAAGGGGCCATGTGCTTCCCCTGCATTTATTTATTTTGTCGACAGTAATCAACAAAGATAAGAGTTCCTCTAAACAGTCAATATATACCAGGACCCCTTCGAGATATTTTTCTCATTTCTTGATGGAGTTTCGAAACCATACGTTTCAGTCCACTACAATCATTCATGATATGCGGTGTTGTTTCAGGCAATCTGTTGTAATTCTCCTCAGGTGTACTTCCTGAGTAAGTTTATTTTTATAAATTGGGATCCCCATGAAAGCTTCAACAATCAGAAAAAGATTACAAATTCCAAGTGACAACATAAGGTCGAAGAATTAGTAGCAAGTGATTCAGATGAAAGTGTAAGTTTGGCAAGTGGTGGAGAGAATTATTCCAATCAATGGTCATAAATTGAGGCACTATGGTTGAACCAAGTTGCTAAATCAAGGATGCTATATTTGGATGGACAATTTTTATAATTCTCCTTCTTTTGCAAGACTACTGAAATGTGAATACAAGACTGACTGAGTTAGGCCGTTGAGGTTGATTCAAAGGGATGTCCCAAAATACGTAGAGGAGAAGAAACTACAGATGGACCAAATATGTGGGCAAATTCTGGGCCTGCTGTTGTTTTCAAATGGAGGGGCAAAATAACTGTATCCATGATCTCCACATTCCACAATTAGGAAATGGGATAATAAGGCCCTGAAAAAGGAGAAGGAAGACAAAGGAACAACACAGAAGCTGCTAACTCCTCAAAAGATGACCTCAGCAAGCAGAAGAAAGCCTTTCTGGCATACATTTAGGGGACGACTGGTGGAATAGGAAATGTCCTTCAAATATTTCACATGAAAACAATCTTCCCTCCTCTTGGATCTCCCAATTTCTGGTCGAGTGCTTTAGCCAGTTAAGCTACCGAGGAATCATTCTCACACCACATTGTCCGGTATAGTCCTCAAGTTTTCTCAAAGGAGAATGATACCTTCGTATCTTAACTGGCAACAGCGCTTGACCGGAAATCGAACCCCAGTCAAGGCGAATGATTTTTTCTCAGTCGATTTTTCGCACAATTTGTGCATTGCGGGTGACTCCATGAAGTTATCACCGCTGCTAGACCCGGCATACTTAAATTATGCTTTCACCCATTTATAAGACACCCAATAGTCAATATCTCCTAAACAAATTGTTTATTCAAGATAACAAAACCAACAAAAATAAATATAACATAAGTAGTTAAAATAGAATAAATATAGAATAGCAAAAATGTTGGGACATAAAAACCTCACATAGCAGTCACAGACAATACATCAGACATTAAAAAACAATACCCTATAATAGAAATATATCTGCCAGAAAAACTGAGCTACTTATTACATCACTGAGCAAGACTAAGCAATATAGCTGTAGCACGTTTCACCCAATAATCAGAATTCTGAGCACCACTTTTCAGGTCAACAGCCACTACAAATGATGGTCTCCCACCACCTCCACAGCGCTCGGGAAAGTAATAGCATGGGCACACATATATTCCTAGAAAAGAAAACAATTCAGTTACAATACACACACCTTGAAATAATATCGCCATTATTTACATATGCAGCCACGATCACTGGCCTTACCTTTAGTCCTTTTCTTCAGATTCTCCACCGGCTTGAAATGAATGACAGGTAGGGAGCATACTAATTGCATTGGAGCAGGCTCAGCCAAACACAAGTTTCTCTTATCCCAACCAGCCCCCTCCAAGTACATTCCACGCACATAGATTCCTTCCTAAATTCATGAAAAATATCTAATAAGCTCTCCAGTTTTCACAAGAAAGAATTTTCTAAACTAATCATTAAATGTTGATTCCAAAAAAAATGTAGAAAGTTTATAAGTTCAAGTTATTCATTCAACATTTAGATAGGAAAATATCTTGTCAAAAACATCTCCATTGAAGACCAGGACAAAAAGTAGATGGTGATAAGTTTTCCGCTGTTTATAAAAATCAACCTCTATGAGAATTACAATCCCTTAGTACTATGATAAGATTTCCAAAATTCTCATTATCAATAATGTTAATTAACAAATTCTAAATAATTCCACAGCCTATATTTTCCAAAAGAAATCCACCTTCAACAGTCCATTTTTGGTCGAGTAATTCATTATATGTAAGCTATGGTACCAACCTTCCCGCCTTCATTAGAAACCAATTTTAAGATATCTTACGTATAGTAAATGGACAAATGGATAGTAATGTTAAACTCAATAAAAAGGAGCCAGTCAACACAAGGCTGCTATTAACAAGAAACAATGGTATTTGTTGGGAGCTAAATGAGCCGTGGTCATACAAATAAAGCTTCAGTACTTTATCCTTTCTTAACAGAAGTTTGCCAATAATATGTATCTCAGTTCACCCTACTGTACCACTTTCCATGAATGCCCCAGTTAGCAGCCACCACCTAGCATAAACCATTCATTAAACAGTTAACCATTAATCTGACTGAGGAGGATTCAATTCACATTTTCCCTGATGGCTTTTAAAAATCTCATTTTATTATAAGGATATGAAAGGGGTAGATTATGCCAACTGGGAGCACGATATGAAATTAAGCCACATACAATTGGATCGAGAATCATGTGGTCCCCATTAGGATACACTCTCGAGGCTAGGCTTGTAAGTTAGTGACTTTTATACCCTGACCTCAAGAGAAGGGAAGAAGAAAAGGAAAGAGGCACCACTATGATGAAGATACCAACGTCTTCCATGTAGGATTATGGATGGTAGGGTAAGATTGGAAGAATATGGACCCGTAATTAGGGTGACACGGGCTACCACAAGCAAAACCAGATTCACAATTCCAAGAGAAAGAGAAAATCATCCTATGAAAGTAATGCCTATGAAGACGATCCAGAGATTTTTCGCTAGAAAGTCACCCACTATGAGTGAAGCTGAATCTTGGACTAAGTTGAGGTACCAACCAGTGACACACCAACACTGATGACTTATGAACTACATATTTGGTCCCATGACTACAGTGGTGCATATGTAGAATGTATAGGTATTTATGCATGCTCATTGGGACTTATTCATGATAACCATCTTCTGGAATTTTATCGACCCTCTCAAAATCCACAGAAAAAAATCATTCGCCTTGACCGGGATTCAAATCCAGATCCCATGATTTCTGGTCGAGTGCTTTAGCCAGTTAAGCTACCGAGGCATCATTCCTCTCTGTAAATATATGTGGACACAACCAGACAAGGCAAATCGAAAAAATTTGCATTCACAAATATCCACAGAGAGAAATGATGCCTCGTTAGATTAACTGGCTAAAGCACTCAACCGGAAATCGGGGGATCCGGGTTCGAATCCCGGTCAAGGCGAATGATTTTTTTGCACAATTTGTGCATAGCAGGAGACTCCTGTAAAAGTTATCACCGTGGCTAGTCCTGGTATTCTTAAAATTACTCTCTCTCAAGCTTAGATCTAATTGACCTTAACATGATTAGGAATATTTTTTCAGCCACATAAGGCATGTAAAGGAGCCTGGATCTAGGTTCAATGAGCTTTCATAAATTCATACATGTAATATCAGCCGATGAATTGTTACTTTTACGATGACAATTTTGTTGACACAAATTCAAGCTTCTTCAATAAATTCAAGCTACTTACAAGTTGAAAATAACTATTTCTCCTTCCCAATTAAAATAAATATTTTAAAGCTATAAGAGGAGAGTGGCAGGAAAATTTTCAATGAAAGTAAAATAATTTTACACAAAAGAGAAATTTTCTACAGCAGAGAATATTCTCAACTCAAGTTGCAGCTTAAATAAATTAAAGGTACTTCAGGTATTCACCAAAGCACTCCATCATTTAACAATGGGGAACTTACACTTATAAAATCACATTGAAAAAATTAATCAAATCACATAGAAAGTATAAATGGAAGGAATTATGACCCAAGAAAGGCACTTGATCTTAAAGGAATGTGTAATAAATATTAACAATTATGGAAACACATTTAAAAGTAATTCAATCAAATACTTACATCAGGTCCTTGTTGTATCAATGACTCATCTTGAGTGACAATAATAAATTCCCATGATAAGGAGTCAACTGATATTTCAGCCTGCCTTGCTGATGTCTGAGAAGAAAATTCCAACATTGTAGTTTACTACAGAGTTATCCTGAATTCAAAAATCATCAGATGAGCATTATACATACCTGCAACACTGCTGTTAATAACCCTGTTGGAAAGGTAAATGCTGATAACCAAAACATAGATGGAGCCCGCAATGTTGTTGCCCACTGTGCAAAATGCTGCACTCGTAACACAAGATCACGGGTCCATGAGCCAAGGAGTTTCATTGATGGGTAAGCTGTACAGGAAAAAGAATTTGAAACTTAAGTTGCAAGTATCACTTTATGTAAGAAAATTTTTCTCTTCTACTTTCTGAAGGGAGTTTGTGAAGCTATTTTATAAATGGTTTGAGTGAAACCAACGAATAGCAATGAGGAAGCCAACCAAGAAGAAGAATGCTAAAAAAATAGCCTACATGTCAATAATAAAAATACTTTTACTGGACATAACATCTTTTTTTGATGGATTCCAAAATAAATATGATATTTAACCCCTAATCAAGCTTCAAAGTGCATTGGAAGAGCATGAAGAAGAATAGTTAGGGAGAGTGAAAGAAGGTGGAGAAGAACTACTGAAATAGAGGCCACATGAATGAGATTAATGATACAAATTTCCTACCATGTTGGTTCAACTCTTCTTTATTATAGAATTTGAAAAATTGAGAAAATTTTACAACTAGAAAATCTCTAGGGTGGCAGCAGTCAAGTCAAACCTCTTAACAGCAAACCTCTACAAAACAAAACACATCCATAGAGTGAAAAAAATTATTTTCCTCCTAGCATTTTCACTCTCTACACAGAAAACAGCTTTTCTGCAAAACTTTCTGTAGTACAAAATACATATTTGGTCCATAGATAATTTTTTCCTCTTCGTAATTGCTATGGTACAACAGTACTGGGTTTGTCTCATACATTAATGAGCCTGATTTTCTTGAAATACAATTACACCACCTATGGTGGGGCGAGTGGCCGGAAAGGGTGGGAGAGACATTTAGCTTTCCAATGATACTTGACTTAGTAGCGTCCAAGCTATTTGAGGGTTAGGATGTGCTATCTTGAGAACCTCTGTGCAATGACCTTGTCACAATTGCAATGGAAAAACCATGGAATAAAATTATGCACTGAAGTTTTGCATTAAGCTCCACAAGACGTCCAAGGATACTTATGAAATGCTTAACGATGCCTTCAGGGATACTTGCATGTTGTATTCAAAGGCAAAGAAGTGACACAAGTTGTTAAGGGAAGGTCGAGAAGATGTCAACGACAAAGTCTGTTTTGGATGCCCATCAATATATGTAGTTGACTTCGTGTATACATGGACAAATATGCAACCCATATGAGCAAATTCCTGAACAAAGACCAAAGAATGAGTGTTTCTACAATATCTGAACAATAAAACTTGAAGTACCATGGCATAGCAATGCACCTTTTCACACCGCCCCTGTTGTCACCTCCTCGCAATGACCCAGATCATGGTTGAAGTAATACCTGTGCTACCCTACAGTCCTGATCTAGCCCCAGGAGACTTCTTTTTCTTTCCTAGGCCCAAAGGGGAGCTCAAAAGGACATTATTACGACACTCTGGAGAACGCCCAAGTTACCCCGACAACTCTAAAATGCATTACGGCCAAGGTGTTCCAAGGAACCTATGCAACTTGGAAATCTTACAGGCAAAAGTATATTGATGCATAAGGGCCCAACTATGTATGTACACAGAATTTTAAGCTGCTGTACTAGTTGAATCAATAAACTTTCTAAAAAAATCAGGCTCATTACTTTACCAAACAAACCCTGTTGACCACAATCCTAGCAATCAAAAAGATGCACAATAATTATCATTTTCACAGCACTCGAATGATGTGAATATGTTTTGAACTAAATATATGTGATATTTCCTACCTTATCCCTTGCATAAATACCTCACAAATTGTGACTATATGCAATAGAAGGGATTACACTACCAAATATTTTGTCTGATTTATAAAGCTATGGGTGTAAGAAAGGCTCTCACCAAATTTTACCATTGAGCGCAGAGTAATTTCGCCCCTAGAGCAGTTTGAAGTTTCAACTTGAATTCCGCGCCAAAAACGTATTTCTCGGTCGACGCCATGTTGATGACGTGTGAACCTCATGATGTCCGCATCGCTTGCATAAGGAGTGCATTGTCGTATACGTTATTTCGAGTATAAGTAAATACTAGATAAAACGGAGAATTTTCAACGAGTGGTAAGAAACCTTATGTATACTGTTGTGTGCCGAGATGTGAATTTACCTCTCGTTAAACGCCAGAAAAGTAATTTTTGTGGTGCCAAACGACCCAGACCGGGGAAGGCGGTGGTGCGACGCTGCACGGGGACTGCATATTCCTTCAGAAATAGGTTGTTATAAAATGTGTGAGAGCCATTTCAATGTAAATCTCTTCTGCTTCTCAAAGAGATTTAGTTTCCATTACTCCTTTTGTTGTCTTTGATCACACACGCAAAAATTTCGTAGGTGCTTAAATATATACGCACTCAACGGGAAAT
Source organism: Ischnura elegans (assembly GCF_921293095.1). Lineage (NCBI taxonomy): Eukaryota > Metazoa > Arthropoda > Insecta > Odonata > Coenagrionidae > Ischnura > Ischnura elegans. Next base: position 95,207,020 of record NC_060249.1, read on the forward strand.
TTTACTTTTTAATTGCAAATATATCATTCTGCTTCAATTTATGTTGGATATAATGATTATTTCGTGTGCATTTACTGCATATTTCCCCTGGTGTTCACTCTTTGTTTCTATCTTGCGCATTAAAAGCCAACCACTGCAACGGAAAGGGTCTTCGACGCTAAGCTGATTATGTGTCAAATAGTACAAACTAATTCTTGATAATCTCAAATTTGTACTACAGGTACACTATGATATCGAATTACTCACGATAAACAGAAATAAGCACATTTGACTCCCGGTGCCGCCAGGTCTATAAATAGAAAAACAAATCAAAGGTCAATCAACCAACAACCTGACGCGGAAGAAAACCCTGGAGAAATGCAGAGATCAGACCATCGCCGCGGAAACCTACGCTCTACCAGAAAAACAAATAGTAAATAATAAACACGGATAACTTTGCAAATCTTACAACAAAACAGAGAAACCGGAGGCAAATACTTATTGAATGAATACTAGCAAATAGTTTTAACTATCATTAATCGAAAAAGTATAATTGACAAATAATAAATTGTAATGTGTGACTCCTTTCACTAGACTTCAAACTGTACGTTAATGCTAACGCCAGGTTTTTATCCACCATTTTTCTCTTAATTTTAAACATTCGCATCGGCAATAATAAAAGCTTAATATCAAATACAGCGAAATTACTGTTATAAAAAACCTGTTAATAAGTAGGAAAAGGAGCTGAAGAAATTATGAGAGACAGTCCCGACCCCTCACTCTTTACTACCCAAGCTCAAAGCGTTGCTCACTAGGAAACCGCCGCGGCTACCCGTCACATGACAAATATCATATAATAATTACTTTACCCACTAAGGGTAAAAACCGGTGCAAGTATGCAGTAAATGCTCACGAAATAATCATTACACCCTACATAAATAGAAGCGGAATGATAAATTTGCAGTATAAAATAATTTGTCCCTTTGTGTGCATGTATATAATCACAAGCGGAATGTCAGCGGAGTGCAGCAGATAACTACGAAAGGAGTATAGGATACTAAATTTCCTTGAGAAGCAAAAAAGGTGCAACAAACTGTCCTAAAACTTTTAAAAGCGACTGTACGTGTAACTCTGATGTAAATATAAGTGAACTTATGGATATATTCATGTAAAAATCCCCATCTCTGAGTTACTCTTTCATTTTGATGACAATTGTTTGCCATTTTTCATAGAACAAAACTGACTTGAACATTTATCAGGAACATAGGTGGACCAAAGCGAGACCTCTGCTTTAAAAAAATGTTGTTCCAACGAAATCTGAATGCTAATCATAAAAGAAACGGAGAGAACCCCGAATTTCCTCCCTTCAGAGGGCAAGAAAACAGCTATAACTATGGCACATTTGTTCATTTATTTCATAATTTACATCCAGAAACTAAAAACCAGTAATAAGTAAAGGATTTTATGATGGTGAGTCCACAAATTAAAACATCCACGATAATTGCCGTGATTACTGTCTCTTTCAAAAGTGTAAACATTTCATCTTAAGAAGTTTCATTTCAATGAAATAATTCTTTTTGAGACAAAAAATTGTCCAGAGACCTTGTTAATAATGTCAGTACACTTCCGGTATCTGCCAGAACAAAATTAACATTGTGTTTCGCCACGATGATAAACTTTTGGCCACTATTTCCACGAACGCAGTGTGTTTACGGCTTCTTCAAGCATTACTCTCGCGACACTCATGAGGTTCACACGTCACGCGGCGTCAGCCAATGGAAATACGTATCGCGCCATGGGCGTGGCCGAAGCTCCTAGCGGACTTTCAAAGCTACTTATCTCGGTTAAAAATCGAATTTGAGCTCTAAAATTTGGCGTGTGTGTTTTTCATTCATATCTTTTTGGTTTTAAATAACGAAAACCAATTTTTAATTTTGAGTGTTCCCTCCTATTACACTCATATCAGAAAATAGAAATTTTTATGAATGTCATTGGAATACATCAAGTAAATATTTTCATAAAGTATGAAATATTCCCATAAAAGGTCAAAATAATTTTTTTGAAAATAGAAAATGAGTCCAAATAGGATGAATAATATGAAATAAACATCACTAAAAATACCCTAAGATATTGATTATGCCCAGGAACTTTAGTGAATTTGAGGAAGGAGCATTTCAATACTGTTTTATAGATGGTTAAAGCCATTGTTCCTAATCCACTTCCATGAAGCCATGCATACGTCCATAATTTCAGTAGATTATCAGTTATATATGTGTTTCATGCTGAATACATATAACAATTTTGAGACCACAAGAAAATTGACAAGGGTAGGTTTGCAGGTGGCAGAAAAATCTGTGCAGCAATGAATTCCACCACCATGAAAGGGTATAAAAAACCTTAACTTCTGACTGTAAAAATTACTTGGTTACTTTATATTATTGTAATTATCACACACCATAGCTTGCAACTTGTATCACTGAATTCAAAAATATGTATAGTATAGACCTTTATCAATTCTTACCTTTAAGCCATGCTGGAGGGACACGTCCATCATTCATGCAAGTAAACATTTCCTCTAATTCTGAAGACATCACCACGACACCCTGTATTGCCCTTTGTAATTCTTCCACAGATGATTTTATGGATAGAAGTAAAGCATTGTATCGTTCAATCTGGAAATAGTAAGATAATATTTCTCTAAATTAGTGCCAGATACACAGTCACAATAAGTAGCACACACCCTCTTTCTGCAATTATAAAATTCAGACCAAATTTCAAGTAAAATAACCTAAGGAAGTCAATAAATACAAGGGTAAATAAAGAGAATTGGAGCAAAAAATATTCGTCCGCACCACATTGAGAACAAAATATTGGATATTTTGTCATCCAAATAAAAATTTTGAGATAAGGATCAAAAGAAAGCTAAAGAAGGAGAATATTGCAAATAGGATATATGTAATGACTGGATAGGAGCAGCAAATGGCATCCATTACTTTTTCCAGGGATGTAGTTACTATTCCCAGGGAAAGTGAATGAATTTTCCCCTCCCGAAAATCTGCTCTTTTAACATGCTTCATTTACTCACAAAAGGTCACAAAAGGTTTACTTCACATGTCAGTAAAGGTCTACCACTAGTTAGTCGATGGGTATTTCCTTAAAAATGTAATATGTACTTAAGGTGGAATTTGGAGGCAATCGGAGGAAAACTTATTCCAGATAAGTTTACAGCAAACTTAATTAGAAAAAGTCCTATCCATTTCTTTACATCAGTTTTTTTCAGTATTTTCAGAATGCAGAAAATGGCCTTTTAACACTCTAAGAACAAACACATTGGTGTGCTTCAGCAACAGTCATGAAAATATAAACCAGAGTTACTTTCAGAGGGAACTAAACAACAGCATTCCAGCACCTTCTATGGCTGATATAGCAGTACATATTGTGACGAGGAGATAGCACCAGTTCCCGATGATGCGACAATCAAACAAGGTTAGGGCGACGACCTGTGAGTCTAAAGAATGGGGCACAACAACAGACCCATTTCACCTGCCCTAAGAAGAAGGAGCGAGAAGGGGCTGCCCAATGACAAAAGAACGTTCGGGAACGAAGCACTAAATAAGTTAAATTTTAGAGATCATAAAAAAGTTCATTAATCCTCAATTTTGGAAGATTAAATGCTGATTTTTTGTGCTAGCATCAAATACATGCTTATGCCACCATTCAGTCAGGAGTCAGCAGATAACAATAATTCATTCACATTACCAATTCATTTGCACTTTCATACCATCTATAGGAAGTGGACCAACCTAGTCTAAGGGTAGGCCATATGTGTGGCTGTTGACTGGGAATTGAATTTTTGTTTTGAATGGGTTTTCTTTTGTGGAGCACCATTGCTAGTGTTGCCTCTGATGGACATTAATAACAATAGTTAAGTAGAAATATAAAAATTACCTCTTGAAGCAGAACGACAGACAAAGGAGTTTTTTCATCACCAGTAAGCTTATCCACAGTTTCATAATCAATAGTCTCAGGTAATTTAGCCAGTACTTCTGCAGCTGTTTCTGTAACCTAAAAATAAAGAAATTTATTAAATACCATTTTCACATATGAAGAACACTTATATGAAGTCACAATTTTTGGAATGAGCTCATCATATCATTGAAAAGCTATCCTAAACCTGTTATTTTAAAAAAATATTTAGAAAATACCTTTTCTTCTGCTTTTTCGTCAGTTCCTTCTGCAGATTGAACTTGAAGAGAGAGTAAAGAATCAAAAAGACACCTTGTTTCTGTTATTAGGGATGTAATGTCAGCATTAGAGTGCTGCCCAAAAACTTCTGGACGATCCACGTTGGGAAGAATGACAACATAATCCTTGTAAGACTGCAATGAGCCATCCCTTGGAATGTAATAGGTCGGAAGGCTTGACAACCTAAAATATTATTTGCAAATGTTTTAATTGTTACTTTTGACCCTTCATCATTCATTGTTATAAAATTAGAAGCTAAATATTGAAAAAAGATGACTAATTAGTCCATGATATTTTCCAAATAGTTTTGATTTGAGTTCCAGTACCATGCTGTCTCTGAATATTTTGCCCTGGGAGAATACAGAGGTCATCATGACATCTTTAAGGGGTCAGGTCACCATATGGTAGATGGTTTTACTTTGGTCTTGAAAAGAAAAAAATTACTAACAAAAATGCTGACCATAATCTGTTTCAATTGTTAGCTTGGCAGTTCAAAGACATACTAAAATCCATTTTCACCATGATTACTCATTGATTCATTTACTTCATCATTATCGTAGATCAGGATTGGTTTTAAGTGGTCCAATAGACATCAACTAGGGCTGCTTCAAAATACAGAAAATTCATGAAGCAACACCAACTATTAGCACATTTTTGACTCACCGCACATGCACATATATAGTTAAATGCACATGTACCTCATTGGGCATATATCATGCATAGTTCTCTACATTTGTAAATAGTCTTCATTGATGCCTTGTAGGCCACTTAGAAGCCAATCCAGGACTACGATAATTTTGAAGTAAAGATATTTAGTAATAAAACGGTTAATTTGGCAGTTCGATGTCTTCTGTTATCTTAAACTGCCGATTACTCACAATTTCTAAATATTTCTACTCCACCACTATCATGGTCAAGGATTGGTTTTTAGTTGGTCCCAGACTAAAAAGATGAGACCCCAGACCAAAATTGGTGATGCAGAAAATTTGTGAAATAAAACTATTTGGAAATTATTTCTGGGACATTTTCCAGTACATACACATTTCGCATGCATTTAACAATAATTAAGGCTTATACATATATCACTTTTTCTTCCTCTGATCTAGGATTTAGAGTTCAGATTTTCTTCAATAGAGTTCATTTTAACCTTCAGCTCAGATCATATCTTCACTACACTCGAATTGATCTCTGAAGTCCACATTGCAGTCAATCTGTGGTATCTGAGATGATGTTACATCACATCACTGGCGTATCTCTAATCACCTTCAGCTATCTTTGACATTTGAATAATGACATTTGCTTATCTCTTTTTGATCTAGGGAGCATCCATTCAATTAAAATTTTCATTTTCGTCACATAATTTGTTAATTAGCAAATTTTACTTGTATTAATGTGTTTATGATCATTAAAAAAACTCAATTGTGCAATGAATACTCTCCATCATATCAAAGAAAAGAAAATAGAGAATCTTAAGATTATGAGGCATGTAATTCATACATTCATCAAAAATACAGGCCAACCTCACCTGTAATACTGGCTGTTTAAGACTTCATCATTAAAATATTGATTGATGTATGTAAAGAGAAGACGACGGTCCCAATCATCTGTAACATGTCCTCCATAATTTACTCCAGCAATTAAATACTTCAAAGCCTCCCATGGAGTTTCAGAGTATTCATTCAAGTAGATGGTCAAAAGACTTTCTGATACCTAGCAAAAAAACACACTTTTATCCTAATATCATGCTTACTGATTGTTCATGAAGTTTCCATTAATGGATATTAAATTATGTATACATTAATGCATCTATTTAACACTTATCCATTATAGAAGTACAGCAGACTCCCAATTATCCGGTTGTGCCTTATCCGTGCATGAGTTCCCGATCCGTCAATGTTTTCTGGGATCTTAATAAAATATGAAATCGGATGACGCGAAAGCATTAGGATGTTTACATTTTAATGAAAGGCTACACCAGGCTAATTATTTTCTCTAGAATTCCCTTCTTAAAATGGAATTATTTTATTTACTTGCTGTCAAGGAATTTTTCAAGTTTATTGGGCATCTGCTCTAGCATTGCAAACTTTTGTCTGCTGGAGGAAAAAAAGTCTTGATTAATATTAGAAGATTCTTTCATGTTTATAACAAATCTTAAATTAAGAAAAATGTTATCTGCAATCTTTAAATGTATATTTCATATTGAAAATGCACTATCATTGCGGTGACCTCATATGAGGTTGAAAACGGCTCAAGAGAACCGGAGATTTTGTCTCATTCAAGCATGTTTATGCCATCACTAGTCAAGGTCAAACTGGAGAGGAAGGGAATAGTAGAAGAGAAGGAAGCCAGGGAGTGGACGAAGAGATTGTATGAGTCCAAGCCAAGCACTCGCCTGCGTAAACAGTTGGCCATAAGGCCTGGTTTCCTATAACCATTGCTGCGCAATGGTGTGATCGCACATCAGTTTCCTTCATAGGAGTTCCATGCTCTGGTTTTCCAAGCATCGCGGTATGCTACAGCATTCTGTGATCACGGCTCCGCACACCACTGCAATTGCATTCCGGGTAAATTGTGCAAAACCCAACTACTCAGCGTGGCACCTGACAGTGTAGAATCCGACGTCATTAAATGATTTTAAAGCGTTCATGCAAACTACTTTTCCGAATCCATGACCTCAAAGCCTTGGATGCATTATTTTCGCAGGAGGAATACAAGTACAATCACGTCATCGTCGCTAAAAAGATCGTGGCTGGGAAATGAAAGCTCTTAATAATTCCAGAAAGCAATCTAAAATAACAGGAAATGTGCGTAAGTAATTATAGATTGTTAAATTTATATAAATTATTGAATAATATAAAATTAAAGTAAAAGTTTGGATTATTTGTGTTTTCCGATTATGCATAGTTTTTTATGTTGTTACGTTACGTTAGACATACGTAGTATTTTCCCTGTGCGAGTAGTTGGGTGCCACCTCTCCCCATCAATAGCCCGGATAATCAGGAGTTTGCTGTACATTACCGAAACTGTAATTGATGGAGAAAAATATTTTGCAGCAAATATCAACTGCCTAGGTATATTCTAGGCATGATCCTTTAGAGCGATACACCAGCTACATAACTGAATGCAATACATATTACAAGCAGCATGGTTCAAAATGTTTATAGCCAACAAACTAGGCACAACATTACACACACATACCTCATAGTCTGAATCATTAAAGCTATATGAAACATTCCATCCCAATTGCTGAAACTTCTTCCTCTCAAGCAAAATTGAATGAAAGAAGCACAAGGAAAAAAGAAGCTTCTTATATTTCTCAGGCCTTATGCATGCTGAAAACTGAGTTTCTGTAATCAGCTGGTACAAGCGCTTCATGTTAGCCCTGATGCCCTGAAATACAACAATTTTTTACAATTCATTTGAGTACACACAGTACATATGGCAAAATACCTTGTACCTATATTGATAAAATTTTTGGGTTTTTCACCCTGTCAGTGTTAGGATGGTCCTAATTTTCCCCATACGAAGCTAGTTGCTCCTAGATCCGATTATCTTTCAAGAGCAACCATCATCAGTCAGGGGATGCTGGAACCATCACGAAACTGACAACAGGACAAGCAACACAACAAAAAGAACAGCCATGAAATAAAAAAAATTAAGAATGCATGACTTAAAAACAAATACACAAAATCAGACAAAAGAGTTAGCTAACCTTGGGTGGTTCCGTAGTCATTTTTGTAGCTGCTTGAAGAATTGACACAGGAAAATCAGGATGTGGACTAGAGCTCAGCCAAAGCCTTGTAAAATTTGCATATAAAAAATTTATAAGAAAAAAAATTACCTGAGACTGAATCTTAAAAATGAAATTCAAAGCTATATTTTAATAAGAATAAGTAGTGCATTACAAAATAACTGGTTCAGAGAGAAAGCATTCACTTTTTCCAGAATTAGTGAATAAAACAACTACCATCGTCTTGGTGTATAAGTATTAAACTTCATCAAGTCAACATATATTTTGGAAGAATCAACATGATTGTGGACTATATATACTAAGAATAAATATTCACCTCTCATGAATTAAAAAACTATGTTCATTGCATAAGTTGAACCACATTCAATAAAAATAACACATGGTGGCAGTTCTGGAAACTTGTCAAGAATGGGGCTACAGGGCAGTCCAAAGGGTTGGATTAATCCCCTCCCAAGGAATTGGAGAGTCAGTAAAATGCTGGGTATATTATTACCACAATGCTAGATTAACTATACCATCAAAAATCATCAAATCTTCAAAAATGCCAAACTTCTGGAAGCCATTTTACCAAGCCTATTGTGGTGATCGGAAGATACTCTGCGTGGCGGGAAAGGAGGAGTGATGCTACTTTTCCCGCCCTAGGGTGCGTGGGTCCAAGGAGCATTTCCGAGAATTCGGACCACGCACTAGGGCACTCTACCCTTTCCCGCTGCGACCCCTTTCCCCCACCCCCAGAAAATAGATATATAGGGCAGAAATTCTTTCCCGCGGGGACAGTTTCGAGGCAGTACAGCAAGTGTGGAGTGCTGGGGCAGAACGAGTTCGTCGTTCGGGGACTTCTGCGACTCTCCTCCGGGGACTCTTCGGGACCTTGACGTGGGAGCTGCGGTAGATCTCGAACGACGACTCGTGTGGGAATCGATCCGGGTACGACCAGGTCCACGTCCATCGGCATCGCCTCTCCCTACTCGTCGCCACGTAAGTTCTATACCCAAGCATTCCACTTCCATGCGTGCCAGCTTCAAATCCCCCCCCCCCCCCCCCGTGCAAGTGCGAGAAATGAGTAAGAACGAACAATAAATCTGATTTTAGTAACTCCCGAAGTGCCTTTGATTCGCTCTCCCTTCGGAACCTTATCCCTAGTGGGTAGCAGTCATCATCCTGTCGCGACACTATGATGAGACCCAAGCAAGGGGATTTTCTCCCCCATGCCACCACCACTGAGCACCTAAATATTTTTCAGAATTATAGTTTCAATCTCTAATTATGATATAAAAATGGCACTTCAGTAGAATAACTGATGCCAATTAGAAGTACCTTAATCTGAAGCCTTAATTTCCTTGCTCCTGCCACATCAGAGCATATATATACATGACACCATTCTCACTCACCTGAATCTAGGATTTACATTAGAATTGGGCAATTCTTCCACAATTTGATCTAAATCTGGCATCCAACTCATTGACAGATGGCAGTTTGCCAGAAAAACCCAGTTCCCCTCTTGCAAACCACTTTGTATCAGCCTTAAAAGTAAAAAGAATGGACCATGTAGTATTAATTAATATTTCCTACATTTTAGAAAACCTTAGTCACGTAAAGAACTATTCAGTGAGAAACATGACAGGAAGTTAGGCTACTCAATAATGACCGAAGTTACTGCATAGCTTATAAAATCCTTTCAACTAACCTACTGGCAATTGGAGCTTGTCCCTGACCCAAAGATAGCGTGTTAATGTTATTGTTCATTCCAACACTCTCAGAGAGTTGAATCAAAGCAGAAGTAGGATCCACACCAGGAGAGAGCACAAATATCAGCGGTGACAATGCATTTGAATCTTCAAGTACTGCATGCATATCAAGAACAGGAGGTTCAACAAAATGCGTTCCCATATTATTAATGATGAAGGTAGTAGCACAGAAAGATATTCTGTCAGGCCGCAAGGAGCGTACAAATAACATTTGCTGGAACTCTGAGCAGATCTCTCCCCATTGCCCTGGAGTACATAAAAATGGTCATTATCAAATTAAAGCAGAGTATATTAACGAGCATATGAAGATTTGGAGAGCATTGATTAAAACATTTCACACAACCAATCACAATGAGTCAACTGTGCCTCTTGGCCTTGGCTTAACACATGTTGTTAACATAGAGATGAAGCATAAGAATTACCATTTGATGGGAGCATATCCCTTCTGACCTCGGAAGCTTATCTTTTATCTCTCCTCTGCCAACAACCAATCCAACCTACTCATGCAGGCTTGATTACATTTATTTCATCTAAAATAAGATACAATATAGGTACTAGTATTGATAATACAAAATTTAAATAATGCATAGTTCTTTAGTCCCTATATAATTGGCATATACCAATTCCCAACAGCAGGGAAATGGTAACTATAATATAACTATTTCAAATCCGTAAACCTTGCACAGGCAAAAAGTAACAATTTTGTACACTTGAGCCCCACCACTGTCTGAGACAGAGAAAAGACCAGTAGCAGGAAGGGAGGATCAAATGATTAGAGGAGGAGGTGAGAGAATTTTTTAAAGACTGATAGACTGATAAATAATCAATCCAAGCAAATTTAAATTGAATGCCAAATAATTGGTGCTCTACTTCATAAATGCATACACTAGTCACTCAAGTAGCAAAAGAATATTGAAAAATGATTTTAAAATTATTTTAAATAATGTTAAAATCAAAATATCATAATATGTCTAAATTCATGACTTTTTCAAGATTTTCAAATATGTATGTAATTTTAAAATATGTAATGTATTAGGTGCTGGTCTTTTTAAGTCTTGTACCATTTGATCTCATTTTGTTGATAGTATATATATGGATACGTAGGAAGTAATGGCTTATTTTTTGCATAAAATGTTCCTTTTTTAATTTCACAGAAAAATAATTACGCGAACATAATTTTAAAACAATTTCAAAATTATTTTGCACACATTTTGAAATAATTTGATAATTATTTTCTGATCATTTCAACATAATTTTGAAATCATTTTAACATAAGTCTGAAATAATTAGGTAGGTAATTATTTTGAAATCATTTTAAAACACTCATATAAATTTTCATTGGTACATATAATCTTAGTCATACCAATGTGATAAAGTAAACCAGTATAAAAATTCTCATTCCTTTGCGGTGAATATGAATGACTGACAAGTAGCTTTACATAAAACAAATAATACAAATGATTTTGGAGACTCTTTCTACCAAAAATGAATCCCTCTTTTCAAAAGTGAGTTCGAATTTTGCTGTTTTTAGGACTTCTTGAAATCCACAAAACGATATTTTTTGGCAGTATTCCATTAGATTTCTAGAAATTTAAAATAATGAATTTACGGAAAAATAACTCAAAATGAAGGAATATCATTGATAAATGGACATTGAATGAACCGAGTATGCACTCAAGCAATGCCTGAAAACACTCTCAATATGTGCTTTGTGCTTTATTACATTCTAAAAAGGGATAAGGCCTGAATTTCTGACATCTAAGATACTATCTAGGATACTATTGCCACGTTGAATCAACTGATGGGTGAGGGGGGTCCGACAGTGCGGTAGAGCCCAGTCAACACAGTATTCGTAATGAGGTCTTATATGAACTCATACGTTGGACTCCTTTAAGATTCCACATTAAGAGACATGAAAGGGCCTTTAAGACCTCACACTTCATGAGGTCACATGAATGATGTCTTAAAGACCGCATACTTCATAAAGTCTTGAAGACCTCACACTTCATGGGGTCTTCAAGATCTCACACACATGAGGCCTGAAAAATCAAGTCATATATATGTTAATGAATTATAATTTCAATCGTAATTATATATTTCTGCGTGTATAATATTTTTTCTTCCTTCAATTAACTCTTTATATTAAGAGATGGGTTCGTAAACTTCTCCCTCCGATTCTATTAAATAAGCTGACACTTCCACTTTCCGCTAGGTCCGCCATTGTGTTGTCGTGTTATTCTACTGCCTTGAGCTCAGACGTCTAGTTTATGATTAATATCGTGTGTACTCCATGGCCTAGTTCTTGCTCGTGTTTTACCTTGTGTCTACGAACGTGAATCAGGATTCGATCGGATCTGAGATCGGCACGAACCTTGTGGACATCATGATGTGTTACGTGCACGGAGACTTGGAAGGTAAGTTTCAATGATTTTATGTGTACGATTCTTTATCCACTTGTTAATGAGAAAATCCATTAATTTTACTATTTTCCAAGCTGGTTAAGTTCATGCTTATCATTTGAGTATCGGTAAATATTCATGTAAAATATTTAGGTGGAACACGTTTTGTAACGTGCCTTTGTTGTTGTTCATGTTTCATTTCATTTATTCATCGTATCCTTATAAATTTGCTGTTATCGCATTTTAAATTATCTTTGCTAGTATACACTATCTCGATCATATCTAGTACGTGTTCAAGCAGTGTTTTTATTATCTCGGGTTCACAAAACAGTTTTCCCTAAGATCATTGAAGTTTATAAACTTCTCAGTTCTCAAAATCATGACGTAAACAAACAAAAGTGCTAACCGATTTATAATTTGCTTGATTTCACTTCGTAATGTAACTTATGGAACGATAAAGCATGGAAATAACGTTCAACATGTATTTAAGTTAACTTCTAAGAGCATTCTAATGCAATAGGAATGTAATTAAGTGTAAGAGTTAATCAAAGGTATTTCACTAATTCGGTTACTCCTAAAATTAACCAAGTTAAAACGGTCATCTTCGGTGCTAAAACCGGCCCTGGGAGTATTTAGGGACTGCTAATGAGATAAATAGTCTTTATCTGGTTTATTTGATGTTATCATGCTATCAATTATAACTCTCAACAAACTTAAGTTCAATGTTTTTTTTTCAGCCTCTGTTATGAAATGGAACCCGACATCAGCAAGTAGTGTCGCCTTGGAGAGAGTGGAGAGGCAGTGGCTGTATCAAGCGGAGACCGCGTAAAGTATGCAGAGAGGAAGAATTAAAAAACTCGTGATGTTTGTTTATTGACTTAATATTATGAAGAATAAATTTATAAATATCATGAAGTTGTCTATTCCATTTTGTTTTTCTGCCTTATTTCCACCTATGGTTCTCATTAAATGTATTATTTTGCTTTATTTTCATTGGATACGTCGGGTACTTATGTCATCGGAGAGTTTTCTTAAATAAAGGTGCGTAAAGTATTTTGAAATCTTAATTAATGGGCTGGTAGGGGCACCGGCATCTTTGTAGGCTATTTCAAAGCCATCTATCGGAATTATTACGAAGTGGGTAATTTTTCTGGTTCTCCAGGTAGTTCCATTATCACACACGTGGAGGCGCCACATTTGCGCCTATATCATATTGGAACTGTTATAGGAGTCCTATAAGACCTCTTGTATGAGCTCCTTCAGAGTCGTGTGAGACCGCGAAAAGAATTCCTATACGAGTGCATATGACCTCACGGAGACATCATTATGAGGCCATTTGGGACTCTTTTGAAGGAGTCCTACAAATTCGTCAGACTTCTTTATGACCTCATGCATGAGTCATACGTGTTTACTGGGAGGGGAAACTAACTTTAATCGGCACTGCTCGAGGTGCTGTAATCGATGGCACCAAACTTTCGAAATTTTGTGTTCTCCTAAGCCTGATGGTTGAAGAGCCAATCACAGAAAGGAATCCTGAAAATCGGTTGCTGGCCTGCCGGCAAGGAATTCAAAAATTTCCGTCTTCTACTAGGAAGTGTGGTGTTATCAAGGTGTTGAAGAAGGCATACTCGCGACGAGCCTTTAAAAGTGCATTCATTCTCTCGTAATGAATTGCTGTGAGTACTGTTGTGTAATTACTTTAGGATTACATATTGACTCATTATAAATGTAACTTGGAATCAATTTTCCCTCGTCTGTTTCATACCAGCTTTTCACCTTTATAAATTCATTACCTGTTATGAATTTCACTCTTATTTATATTACTGCATTATTAGAAAACACATAGGTTTTATATTGCTTATAAAGGATTAATTTTTTTACAATACATATATGTACACATGTATAATTGGAAATTGGAATTTAAGGTATAATTAATGGTGTTGGCTATTCTACAAATTACTTCCGTGGATGTGATGCTCGTGTTTCAGTTTTGGGCTTACCGCAAAGGGAATGCCATATAATTGATCCCAGGTATATTCTTTTAATTCATACTCCCATCATCAAATCCCATTTAATGTTTCTAGAGATTTTAGTTCCTATAATTAGAGCATATGGTGATGTATCCTTTTTTAAATCTAAATACAAATTTTGCACTTCTCACATCTCCGTTTCATTTGATTTATAATGCATTGATTTTTGGTCTGTTCTGCCGACTTGTATCATGCATGCACTCACAACATAAGAGTATTAAAAAATCATCATCATCATCATCATCATTAGTCAACAATCCTAAGATTGGTTTGACGCAGCTCTCCATTTCTCTCTCCTATCCACTAATCTCTTCATAGCTACATATTTATTCTCTTTTACATCCTTTATAAATTGTCCTATATAACTCATTTGGGGCCATCCCTTGCCCTTTTTCCCTTCCACTTGTCCTTCAACGATTGTCTTCATCAGACCACCGTGCCTCAAAATGTGGCCAACTAAGTTGTCCCTTCTTCTGCTTAATGTTTTTAGGAAGCTTCTCTTTTCTCCCACTCTCCTTAGTACTTCCTGGTTACTCTATAAAAAAATGCACTGTAATTTTAAATATGTTTCTCAGCTTTTTACTTACAATATCATTGTTATAGTTATGGCTGCAACCATGGTTTTCGAAGGGCGGACTCCCTATAGCTTATTTTAAACGTTAACGAACAACCAATTTATAGTAAAGGCCAATTTAATGTTTTTTTTCTTTCCTTGCATTAGGTATTTGATTTAAATAAACATATAAAATAATATATTTATTTCACGACAACCAACCACCATCACTGAAGTAAATATGTGGCTTCCGATTACTCACATTAAATATAATGATCTAGAGCTGTTCAGTGAAAGAAACGAAAGAAAATATTTAGTTGATTTCAGAATAATAATATTAATCGAGTAAAATGCTTAATATACAACATCTGAGGATGCTATAATTACGAACTACAACGGAAACGCTGGAAGAGCTTTCTGCTCTGCCCCCCACCCCTACACCAATATGTCACGTGCAACTGTGGCGCAAAAATGTGGAGGTGCTGCTGATCGAAGTTGCTGTCCCCTTTGCTCCCTGCTCTGTCCAAATCCCCTTTGCCCTCAGTTGATTCACCGTGCTAATGTCTCATATTTCCAGTAAGGACATCTGACTTGAACTGCATATTTTTAATATACAGGGACTAGTTATGTCATTACCTTTACGGAGTCACCCGTAAGTGCATACAAGTGCAAAAAATTCCACAGAAGGAATCATTTGCCTTGATCAAGACTGTTGACAGGCAAATTTTTCAGAATACAGTACAGGCGGTCCCCGACTTTCGTACACAATGCGTTCCCGAAAACTTGTACGAAAGTCGAATGTACGAAAGTCGAACCATTGACTTCCATACTAATTAGGGGTTACGTTCCAAAAGAGCGGCATATACGTACAAAAACCTTTTTTTCACGGAATTCATTTCAATTGACTTAATTTTAATAATATGTCAATAAAACTCCTCAAATCATCTAATTTCTTTCGAAAATACGCAGAAAATGCAAATAAAAGTTTAAAAAACAAGAACTCCGTTGGCTATCGAGTGAAACTTCCTCTTGGCGTTTAACACACTCAATGCGGATGCCTTGAATTCAAGGCATCCCGTGCTAGCCTAGGACGCGGATGCCTTGAATACAAGGCATCGGTCTCGTTAGGTTTCTCGGCCCGTCATCTGCCTCCGCGTCTTCTACTAGACCCTGCAATTGTGCCCAGCGTCTCAGTGTGTCTTCTCCTGTGACTGGATACATGTCGTTTGCTTGCAGCAGATTTTTTGCCTTCTTTTTATTATACTATATTTATTATAATTTTATTATAATATTTAATATTTTCTTTATTAATAGTGAAAATTTTAATGATTTTCAACTATGTATGATTGTATACGATTAAGGAAGACACAATATCTGATATTATTGCAAAATATTTTTTCCGCGTGGCGGTATGTTATGATAAATTTTCTCAGCATTGAGTGTGTTAAGTTGACATTCCACTTATTACGTCCGCTATAAATAAAAAGACATATCAAGAAGCATAACAAAATGTAGTTGTTGAACCCGCACTCTGGATACCTTTTAATTTTTGCACCAAAATTCGACATTTGGCAGGTGACACTCGTGATCGCGTATATTTCGCATGTTATTCAAAAAAGACAAAAGAAAAGCGGAATTCGGGTGATATATCGTGCAATGTTGCTGAAGGTGTACATGAATTAAACAGCACTCAAACGAAAAAACACAATTAGAAAGCAGATCTTACTAGTTGTATTGAAGGCTATTTGATGATGTCTAGTCAACTTCTTTTGAAAAATATCTTCAATGAAGGCTTTCTTCTTCTCTTGATAAAGGAGCCTATAGCAGGCAGTCTCTCTCCCAAATAAATCACCTAGATTAGAGTCAACTACCAACAATTCCCTTCATTATATACGTTCGTATTGTTCGCATATACTGCCATTTGAAACAATTGAGTGTTGGGATGCGCAATAAACACCGCGGGAATTTAAAAAAAATTACAGACCAACGTCCGAAAGTCCGAATTTAGTGTACGAAAGTCAGGTTAAAGGTGTCAATTTTGAACGTACGAAAGTGCGAATTGTACGAAAGTCGAGTGTACGAAAGTCGAGGACCGCCTGTAAGTACATTTTCCACCTAAAAATCAAGCACATCATCAGGCAGTGGCAGATTAAGGGGAGAGCATCTCACCACGATCTCTGGAAAAATTGAAAGATGGTAATCTTTGAGGTGTCTTTCAATTAGAAGTTTTTATTTTGCCAACTTAACAGTGTTAAAAAAATAATTGATGAAAACCTAAAAGCCTAGTCTATGCATAACAGACCTCAGATATACCATCACTATGAGGTACTTTATACCACCAAAGCATCACGGAAAGTAATGAACCATCCCTACCCTCCCCTTAAAAAAATCATCTTAATTTATCCCAGTCTCAGCCTTAGAGTTAAACAAACATTGATAAGGCCCATTTTTCCAGGCACTGAATATTATTTTGCAGGCAAAAATCAATGAGACTTACCTACTAAAGGAGTATTTTCTGGCTCTGTGGCTATATACCATGTATGCCAATCTCTTGGGGTCTGCTCAAATGAGGAAGCAACACCATGAAATCCAGCAATTCTGTCAAGCTCTGTTATGTTATCCCAAGCAGCATCAGAGAGCCAGCCTTGAATGGACAAAGGATTTTATTTTCATAGTTAAAACCTTCAAGTGTCAAGTTTGGATGGTGTAAACTCATCGCAGATTACGATGCAATAGTAATTTCATCCTATAGAATACATGTTTCATTCCCACAGCTTCCAACCATTCAGGACATCGCAATGTTGAACAATAGTACGTATTTATAATTTCAAGCATAATTTAAACTAGATGGTGTTATCCTCTTTCTTCAACTTAAGCAGCAATCAAAGGAGAAAATACAGTAAAGGAAGACACAAGCTTATGAATGGGTGCTTAATGGAGTAGTGTGTTAGTTTAACACTGTGCAACAAATACCGTATTTATCTGAATATAGTCCCCCCTTTTTTTCCAAAACTGCCCATGGTAAAAGTAAAGGGGGGACTATATTCAAATGCATTTTTTTAAATTTTCCCGAAACTGAGGCCTCAAAATTAGAGTGGGGGACTATAATCGGAGAAATACTGTATGTATTCCCAGAAAACCTTACTCTGAAAAGAACATAAAACAAGTTCATGAACACAAAAACTAACTCCAGTAAGAATTAAAAATTAACTTTGCTTGTTGATCAGTATGTTCCTTCTTTTAACGCAATACAAGCAAATTTGAGATATGGTGCTCATTTTTCCTCTTCACTGATATTGTCCTTAATTTCACTCAGGGTGGCTGCTAGTGAGTACATTTAGGTAACTTCTGAGTTGTCCGGCTGATTCATTTGCTCAGTGGACACTCATTGAGAGCAATCAGCCATTTTTTCTGAGAGGATGAAGACCTCGATCAGCGCTTAATTATAATTAATAATAATAATAATTCTTTATTGGTTCCAGGACATGTGGACAACATGTATAGAACAAGTCAAGTATGTACAACACAAAACAAAACATAGGCTGCTATTCTGGATAAGCGTTGCAAAAAATAGCATATGCTATTCTGCGGGTCATTATTGCAACGACCCCGTATTCAGAATGAAGCGTAGTAATAATTTTGTTCGGAATAGCAGCATGCCATTTCTTGCACGAGCTATTTGGAAGCTCCGCCCCTTCCCGTATGAAAAACTTTCTGAACAGTTTGCGCAACCAATGAGGGAGAAGATATTTTATATATTTTTCTGTATTTTATGGAATATTGACTTGCAATTACAAATAATTGCTTCATTTGCATTTAAAAATTATATTAAACCGTGGATTTATATAATACGCTTTGAAAATCTCGTTTAGAAAATCAGCTGATTGTTGTTGTTTTGATAATATCACAATGGCTTCAGACAGGTGGGTTAGGTCATAATTTTACTGTTACAATGATGATTTATCGGGCATAAATATTGAATCATTTACCTATATCCGATCGGTCCTTTAGCGTGAGATATATGTCATGCGAAATAATCATTGAAACCTAAATATGTTTGATTTTCTTCGTAATTGTCTTAGGCTTCGAAGTCTGTCTGTTCGTTGCATGTCAAAATAAATATGTACCAACTTTTATTGCTTTGATCGTGACGATATAGCTTTACTGTATGAACTAGAAGCTTTCGTTTCTAATACTAGCTTTATATTATATGACTCCCTAATTTCAGTATTCATTCTCTGTTTAGGAAATGAAGTAGGTGGCAACGTCACCGCTGTGCTTTCATGTAATATGATGGAATAGTATCAATATTTCAGCTGCAGATTTGGAAAAAGCAGAGGGATGTGATGGTGAATTTGAGGATGGATGGAACAACTGTGAAAAAGTGAATCGTGTGGAAAGTGCTGTTGTGTCACTTATTATTGTTTTCGTATCAGCTGATTTTAATATGCTCACTGAAATTTTTGATAGACCCTGAACTGTGCCGATATACTGAAACTTAATTGTGTGAATAACTTACTTGCCTATAGAGGAAACAATTTGTATTGAATTCCACATGATATATATTGCATTAATGATGTACATGGATATTCCATTAAACGTTTGTGGCGAATCATATTTGTTCGGAAACTTTATTGGTGTTCGGAGAAATCCTTTGTTTTCAAGCAAGTAATTCAAGTCGACTGCCCGTGCTATAAGTTTGTAAATTTTAAGTTTTAATTGTAGAAGGTAGCGAATAGTGGGGAAAATAATTTCGACTCGTTGCATGTTTTTGTATATACTGTCCAATTGAGGAAATGAACGGCTGATCAAAGTATATGGTATTATTATGGTAATATATGGTTTTCATTGAAAGCTATAACTGTTATTATATTTGGCGAGTTAGTGTGTTCACACAAGCTTGAAAATTTTCAAGAATCGACCTGATAGCCTACATAGAGGATATTTTTAGTAGCAAGTCAAGTGATGAAATAAAATTATGAGTTGTAAATATGAATTAAACACAGAAAATTTGGGCTAATCGTAGTAATTCTTTCCATTAATTGTTATTGTATTCGTACTGTCGATGAAGCAAGCTTGAGCTTCATATATTAATCTCGAATGTTAATTTCTAACCAATTCACTTAACTAGTTAAATATTCATCACTTATGCTACTATTATTTAATTAAAATAAAGCAGATAACATTTTACTTTTGGCTATTATTCCATTTTTCAATGCTTGATTACGTTACTTTAACCTCAGAAAAACAATTCGACATCGCAATGCGCACGTTTTCAGGGTTGCAATACCGAATAGCTCGGCCTCGAAGACCGCGTAATATTATAGCAAGCCTACCGGTTGCAATTCGCCGTTCAGAATAGTGAATTGCTACGGGCCTATGCTATTCTGAGAATTACGTCTTCCGGTGTAGTAAAAACACGAATTGCAACCGTTCTGAATACCAAATAGCATAGGCGTTGCAATACGCTATATTATAGCAACATCGGTTGCAATATCGGAGAATAGCATAATGCTATTCCATCCAGAATAGCAGCCATAAACAATGAAAGTAAAAATTAGGAATTCAAATGCAATGACATATACTCATCAACAGAATAACAAGAATTGCTCACTAGATACAAGTACAGTTTTTTCTTAAAGGTGCTCATAGAGCATATTTCCCTTAACTCTTTCGGCAATGCATTGTAAAAACTCACTCCAGCATAGACAGGGTTTTTACAATACATGTTTAGATTATGGGGGACAATCCTGAAGTTTTTAGAGGCTCTCGTGTTGTAATTATGTATATCACCATTTACTCCAATCTCGAACACGCTTTTGTATTGACAGATAAGAACTATAGTTGAAAAAATATAAATACATGGTAATGTTAGAATACCCAGAGATTTAAAATGCTCCCGGCAGCTACTTCTACCAGAAATACCTTGAATGATCCTAATGGCCCATTTCTGGAATCTAAAAAGCCTAGTACTGTGTTGAGAGTGGCCCCAGACCACAATTCCATATTTCAGCCTACTATGGATATACGCATGGTAGACAGAAAGGGCCGTGTTGGTGTCGGTGAGCAATTTGATCCTTCTAAGGAGGTAACATCCAGATGCCACTTTGGTACAAAGAGTATCAATATGAATTTCCCACGATAATGATTCATGCACATATAGTCCCAGGAATTTTGTTTCAGTGGAAGAACTTAAAATTTTGCCATTTACCCTCAGAAGTGGAGTAGAGGTTATTTTCTTTTGATGTGTATGAAACTGAATAAACGTAGATTTTTTATCATTTATGACCACATTGTTATCATCACACCATTTACTCATTGCATTAATGTTTCCATGTACTACATCATAGGGGCAATAAAACATGGCAGATAGCCAAAAGTAACCCAACAAGCACATTATAAGTTCTTGAGATAAGGGGAAAGGAAAAAATAAGAAGGCACTAATAAGTAAGCAGGTTAGCCTTTTCTTATGGGTTTCTTACAGTAAGGCCAACAAACATCCATACTAATGACAAAATTGAGGCCTAACTTTCAGTACTTCTCTATGGCTGCTATTCTGGATAAGCGTTGCAAAAAATAGCATATGCTATTCTGCGGGTCATTATTGCAACGACCCCGTATTCAGAATGAAGCGTAGTAATAATTTTGTTCGGAATAGCAGCATGCCATTTCTTGCACGAGCTATTTGGAAGCTCCGCCCCTTCCCGTATGAAAAACTTTCTGAACAGTTTGCGCAACCAATGAGGGAGAAGATATTTTATATATTTTTCTGTATTTTATGGAATATTGACTTGCAATTACAAATAATTGCTTCATTTGCATTTAAAAATTATATTAAACCGTGGATTTATATAATACGCTTTGAAAATCTCGTTTAGAAAATCAGCTGATTGTTGTTGTTTTGATAATATCACAATGGCTTCAGACAGGTGGGTTAGGTCATAATTTTACTGTTACAATGATGATTTATCGGGCATAAATATTGAATCATTTACCTATATCCGATCGGTCCTTTAGCGTGAGATATATGTCATGCGAAATAATCATTGAAACCTAAATATGTTTGATTTTCTTCGTAATTGTCTTAGGCTTCGAAGTCTGTCTGTTCGTTGCATGTCAAAATAAATATGTACCAACTTTTATTGCTTTGATCGTGACGATATAGCTTTACTGTATGAACTAGAAGCTTTCGTTTCTAATACTAGCTTTATATTATATGACTCCCTAATTTCAGTATTCATTCTCTGTTTAGGAAATGAAGTAGGTGGCAACGTCACCGCTGTGCTTTCATGTAATATGATGGAATAGTATCAATATTTCAGCTGCAGATTTGGAAAAAGCAGAGGGATGTGATGGTGAATTTGAGGATGGATGGAACAACTGTGAAAAAGTGAATCGTGTGGAAAGTGCTGTTGTGTCACTTATTATTGTTTTCGTATCAGCTGATTTTAATATGCTCACTGAAATTTTTGATAGACCCTGAACTGTGCCGATATACTGAAACTTAATTGTGTGAATAACTTACTTGCCTATAGAGGAAACAATTTGTATTGAATTCCACATGATATATATTGCATTAATGATGTACATGGATATTCCATTAAACGTTTGTGGCGAATCATATTTGTTCGGAAACTTTATTGGTGTTCGGAGAAATCCTTTGTTTTCAAGCAAGTAATTCAAGTCGACTGCCCGTGCTATAAGTTTGTAAATTTTAAGTTTTAATTGTAGAAGGTAGCGAATAGTGGGGAAAATAATTTCGACTCGTTGCATGTTTTTGTATATACTGTCCAATTGAGGAAATGAACGGCTGATCAAAGTATATGGTATTATTATGGTAATATATGGTTTTCATTGAAAGCTATAACTGTTATTATATTTGGCGAGTTAGTGTGTTCACACAAGCTTGAAAATTTTCAAGAATCGACCTGATAGCCTACATAGAGGATATTTTTAGTAGCAAGTCAAGTGATGAAATAAAATTATGAGTTGTAAATATGAATTAAACACAGAAAATTTGGGCTAATCGTAGTAATTCTTTCCATTAATTGTTATTGTATTCGTACTGTCGATGAAGCAAGCTTGAGCTTCATATATTAATCTCGAATGTTAATTTCTAACCAATTCACTTAACTAGTTAAATATTCATCACTTATGCTACTATTATTTAATTAAAATAAAGCAGATAACATTTTACTTTTGGCTATTATTCCATTTTTCAATGCTTGATTATGTTACTTTAACCCACGGTCTTAGAATATGAGCTTTAACCTCAGAAAAACAATTCGACATCGCAATGCGCACGTTTTCAGGGTTGCAATACCGAATAGCTCGGCCTCGAAGACTGCGTAATATTATAGCAAGCCTACCGGTTGCAATTCGCCGTTCAGAATAGTGAATTGCTACGGGCCTATGCTATTCTGAGAATTACGTCTTCCGGTGTAGTAAAAAACGAATTGCAACCGTTCTGAATACCAAATAGCATAGGCGTTGCAATACGCTATAATATAGCAACATCGGTTTCAATATCGGAGAATAGCATAATGCTATTCCATCCAGAATAGCAGCCTATGGCTGCTATTATGGATAAGCGTTGCAAAAAATAGCATACGCTATTCTGCGGGTCATTATAGCAACGACCCCGTATTATGAATGAAGCGTAGTAATAATTTTGTTCGGAATAGCAGCATGCTATTTCTTGCGCGAGCTATTTGGAAGCTCCGCCTCTTCCCGTATGAAAAACTTTCTGAACAGTTTGCGTAACCAATGAGGGAGAAGATATTTTATATATTTTTCTGTATTTTACGGAATATTGACTTGAAATTATAAATAATTGCTTTATTTACATTTAAAAATTATATTAAACCTTGGAAATATATAATACGCTTTGAAAATCTCATTTAAGAAATCAGCTGTTTGTTGTGGTTGTGATAATTTCCCAATGGCTTCAGACAGGTGGGTTAGGTCATAATTTCGTTGTTATAATGATGATTTATCGGACATAAATATTCAATGATTTACCTATATCCGATCGGTCCTTTACCGTGAGATATATGCTATGCGAAATAATCATTGAAAGCTAAATATGTTTGATTTTCTTCGTAAATGTGTTAGGCTTCGAAGTCTGTTTGTTGCATATCAGAATTAATATGGGTATTTATGCATTTTCCGGGCTCCCGTCTTTTTGCGATTTTTTTTCGTCCAATACATTCATAACAGTGTCCTGATTACGAAAATGATAATTTTTTGTGGCGGAAAAGCCGGGAAATTACCTAAAAAGCGAAAAAATCGGAGAAAAAAAATTCCATATAAAGTGGTCACTTGAGTACTCAAAATGTTTGTAATATTATAGCAAACACATTCGTGCAAATATTTTTTAAATTGAATGTAAAACAACCTCATTACCACGTTTTACAAGCCGGAACTATTTTTTGGTAACGCACCGCGCGCAGCGATTCCTCGATTACACCGCGAAATACGATACCCACTTCTACCTCCCACTTTGTTATGTATTGGACCAGCTCGAGGGGTATTTTTTTCTAGTTGACCAGCCCGTACATGTGCCCGGAAAGTGATTTACCCACTTCTACCTCCCACTTTGTTATGTATTGGACCAGCTCGAAGGATATTTTTTTCTAGTTGACCAGCCCGTACATGTGCCCGGAAAGTGATTTACCCACTTCTACCTCCCACTTTGTTATGTATTGGACCAGCTCGAAGGATATTTTTTTCTAGTTGACCAGCCCGTACATGTGCCCGGAAAGTGATTTACCCACTTCTACCTCCCACTTTGTTATGTATTGGACCAGCTCGAAGGATATTTTTTTCTAGTTGACCAGCCCGTACATGTGCCCGGAAAGTGATTTACCCACTTCTACCTCCCACTTTTTTATGTATTGGACCAGCTCGAAGGATATTTTTTTCTAGTTGACCAGCCCGTACATGTGCCCGGAAAGTGATACAAGTCGGAAATACGGTGATTTCTACGTGAAAACCTTGCCCTGATCCAACCCAAACCCACCTCGGCTTATTCGCATTTCGCGGTGTACGCGAGGAATCGCTGCGCGAGGAGCAGTACCAGAAAGTTGTTCCAGCTTGTAATTCGTAATAATGAGCTTCTTTTACATTCGATATAAAAAATATTTGCACGACTGTGTTTGCTATAATATTACAAACATTTTGAGTACTCAAATGACCACTTTATATGGAATTTTTTTCTCCGATTTTTTCGCTTTTTAGGTAATTTTCCGGCTTTTCCGCCACAAAAAATTATCATTTTCGTAATCAGGACACTGCACAGTGGGCTAGAATCGAAAAAAGCTGGCCAAAACCTCAAAATCGATTTTTTTGAGCTAGGAAGTTGAAACTTCCCATACACATTCTCAAATAAATTGTGCATTACTACTCAGATTATTTTGGTCCTGTGTTTTCACTTTAACAGTATATGTGAGGTCAAAGTTGAGCAAATTTAGCGAAAAACGACCACCCTCGAATTTTTCTGAAAATTGCTGACTTTATCCTCGTGCAGTGGTTTTATAAATAGTTTTATCGAATAAACTGTTATACCATCTTAATTGGCACTTCTTATTCTTTCATTTGAAGGGTTTTTAAAGATTTTGTTTCATCAATAACCATAGATACATAACAAAATGGCGGAGCCTGTTTTCAACCCATTTTTTTACATAAACGTAGAAAAAAAGTAGACATTGTCACCGGCTTACACTAAGTAACTTATATCATGTCGTTCTTTGAAGCTTCTATATTGTGAATCTAAAGTCAAACCTTGCACCAATTTGCAACCCCGAATTTTAAATCGTTTTTTCGAACGCACGGACGACTCCGGTTCTGACCGGCGGCGGCGGAGAGTACGGCGACGCGGCAAGCGGGTGGATGCAATATGGTCTCATTCACTTTTATGTGTGGATAACAGATATATTAGTGACAGAAAATAATCACCAGAAAGTAAAATTAATAAATATCGCTACGAATGACTCTCATTATGCAATCGCTGGGCACTGCAAGAGGTGCACTGAAAGGTTTCTTTCTTTGAGTGCATTCCGTGGAGAATGGACTTAAATCGCGTGCTTTAAGTGGGGAAACGGACTCTTTTACTAACTAACAAGCTCTATTTCTAGGCAAGAGCCCTCGATGATCCATGGCCTCCACTTCCTAACCTGCCATACATATTTAAAGTCCTTCTGACAACGGTCGTTTTATAGTATTGTTGTAGTGCCGAGCCCTTCGAACTTGTTTTTGGGTTGAACTCCTGCTAGCTTTAAAAGTTTCGGAAGGCATATTACTCACATCGAATAATGTATTCTTTCTAAGAAATACAGTTCATTTTAATTTATGTCTTATGCTCAATTTAAAGTATTGATTTAAATCTCTTACCTATATATCGACGTCATTATTCTTAATAAACTGCGCTGCTGACAAAATGGTTATTTTTCAGAAATATTTAACCATACAAACATAACACAAACAAAAGCAACACAATTTACACTTTTCCCAACTAACATACTGCAATTAGCACTGTCAGCAATAAAAGATCACTGTTTTTCATTCACTATCTGACGAGTTTTTATCACTTTCATTGTCTGAGCTAAAGCATAGTTTTCCTTTTTCAAAAACAGATCCATTACATTTTTCGGCAAGCTGTGTGTTTCCTCCAGTTTAATTGGCGTAATTTTTGTCATTATCAGTTATGACATTAGGAGTTGTCTTCGGAATAAATCCCTATTTGTGGCCACTCGTGCCAATAAATACAATTATGGTATGCCACCAACCGTACATAAGGTCTTCATTCACGGAGCTGACATTGCAAAAGAGTCCATTCTTAATTGCAACAACTGTCAGGGGAAGCAATATAGGCACGGTATAAGGACGTGAGAAAGTTCCGTGAATGGTTGACTAGAAAAATGGCACGAGTGGCCACAAATAGGGATTTATTCCGAAGACAACTCCTAATGTCATAACTGATAATGACAAAAATTACGCCAATTAAACTGGAGGAAACACACAGCTTGCCGAAAAATGTAATGGATCTGTTTTTGAAAAAGGAAAACTATGCTTTAGCTCAGACAATGAAAGTGATAAAAACTCGTCAGATAGTGAATGAAAAACAGTGATCTTTTATTGCTGACAGTGCTAATTGCAGTATGTTAGTTGGGAAAAGTGTAAATTGTGTTGCTTTTGTTTGTGTTATGTTTGTATGGTTAAATATTTCTGAAAAATAACCATTTTGTCAGCAGCGCAGTTTATTAAGAATAATGACGTCGATATATAGGTAAGAGATTTAAATCAATACTTTAAATTGAGCATAAGACATAAATTAAAATGAACTGTATTTCTTAGAAAGAATACATTATTCGATGTGAGTAATATGCCTTCCGAAACTTTTAAAGCTAGCAGGAGTTCAACCCAAAAACAAGTTCGAAGGGCTCGGCACTACAACAATACTATAAAACGACCGTTGTCAGAAGGACTTTAAATATGTATGGCAGGTTAGGAAGTGGAGGCCATGGATCATCGAGGGCTCTTGCCTAGAAATAGAGCTTGTTAGTTAGTAAAAGAGTCCGTTTCCCCACTTAAAGCACGCGATTTAAGTCCATTCTCCACGGAATGCACTCAAAGAAAGAAACCTTTCAGTGCACCTCTTGCAGTGCCCAGCGATTGCATAATGAGAGTCATTCGTAGCGATATTTATTAATTTTACTTTCTGGTGATTATTTTCTGTCACTAATATATCTGTTATCCACACATAAAAGTGAATGAGACCATATTGCATCCACCCGCTTGCCGCGTCGCCGTACTCTCCGCCGCCGCCGGTCAGAACCGGAGTCGTCCGTGCGTTCGAAAAAACGATTTAAAATTCGGGGTTGCAAATTGGTGCAAGGTTTGACTTTAGATTCACAATATAGAAGCTTCAAAGAACGACATGATATAAGTTACTTAGTGTAAGCCGGTGACAATGTCTACTTTTTTTCTACGTTTATGTAAAAAAATGGGTTGAAAACAGGCTCCGCCATTTTGTTATGTATCTATGGTTATTGATGAAACAAAATCTTTAAAAACCCTTCAAATGAAAGAATAAGAAGTGCCAATTAAGATGGTATAACAGTTTATTCGATAAAACTATTTATAAAACCACTGCACGAGGATAAAGTCAGCAATTTTCAGAAAAATTCGAGGGTGGTCGTTTTTCGCTAAATTTGCTCAACTTTGACCTCACATATACTGTTAAAGTGAAAACACAGGACCAAAATAATCTGAGTAGTAATGCACAATTTATTTGAGAATGTGAATGCGAAGTTTCAACTTCCTAGCTCAAAAAAATCGATTTTGAGGTTTTGGCCAGCTTTTTTCGATTCTAGCCCACTGTGCACTGTTACGAATGTATTGGACGAAAAAAATCGCAAAAAGACGGGAGCCCGGAAAATGCATAATTACCTTAATATGTATCAACTTTTATTGTATTGCTCGTGACGATATCGTTTTACTGTATGAACTAGAAGCTTTCGTTTCTAATGTTATCTATATATTATATGACTCCCTAATTTCAGTGTTCATTCTCTGTTTAGGAAATGAAGTAGGTGGCAACGTCACAGCTGTGCTTTCATGTATTATGATGGAATAGTATCGATATTTCAGCTGCATATTTGGAAAAAGCAGAGGGAGGTGATGGTGAATTTGAGGATGGATGGAACAGCTGTGAAAAAGTGAATCTAGCAATAGTGAATCGTGTGGAAAGTGCTGTTGTGTCAGTTATCATTGTTTTCGTATCAGCTGATTTTATTATGTGCTCACTGAAATTTTTGATAGACCCTGAACTGTGCCGATAAACTGAAATTTAATTGTGTGAATAACTTACTTGTCTATAGAGGAAACAATTTGTATTCAATTCCACATGATATATATTGCATTAATGATGTAGTGCATGGATATTCCATTAAACGTTTGTGGTGAATCATATTTGTTCAGAAACTTTATTGGTGTTCGGAGAAATCCTTTGTTTTCAAGCAAGTAATTCAAGTCGACTGCCCGTGTTTATAATTTAGTAAATTTTTAGTTTTAATTGTAGAAGGCAGCGAATAGTGGGGAAAACAATTTCGACTCGTTGCATGTATTTGTATATACTGTCCAATTGAGGAAATGAACGGCTGGTATTATTATGGTAATATATGGTTTTCATTGAAAGCTATAACTATTAATATATTGGGCGAGTTAGTGTGTTAACACAAGCTTGAAAATTTTCAAGAATAGACCTGATAGCCTACATTGCGGATATTTTTAGTAGCAAGTCAAGTGATGAAATAAAATTATGAATTGTAAATATGAATAAAACACGTAAAATTTGGGCTAATAGTAGTAATTCTTTGCATTAATTGTTATTGTTTTCGTACTGTCGATGAAGCAAGCTTGTGCTTCATATATTAAGCTCGAATGTTAATTCCTAACCAAATCACTTAACTAGTTAAATATTCATCACTTATGCTACTATTATTTAATTAAAATAAAGCTGATATCATTTTATTTTTGGCTATTATTCCATTTTTCAATGCTTGATTAGGTTACTTTAACCTCAGAAAAACAATTCGACATCGCAATGCGTACGTTTTCTGGTTGCAATACCGAATTGCTCGGCATCGAAGACCGCGTAATATTATAGCAAGCCTACCGGTTGCAATTCGCCGTTCATAATAGTAAATAGCAACGGGCCTATGCTATTCTGAGAATTACGTCTTCCGGTGTAGTAAAAACACGAATTGCAACCGTTCGTAATACCAAATAGCATAGGCGTTGCAATACGCTATATTATAGCAACATCGGTTGCAATAATGAAGAATAGCATAATGCTATTCCATCCATAATAGCAGCCCATGTGTTATTATTATTCTATCGTTTTAGAGGATTCATTAAGGCATTTATGTATACGAATAATGTTTCCATTCTTGGCGATTCTATATTTTGAGGAGAATTATTACATCATACGGCCATAATTTGAAAATCATTCACATTAATAAAATGATGGTGAAATGATTGATTTTTCAGGACTTGCAAGTACATATCACAGATAATCAACAGTTCATGGTAAATCGAGGAAAATTTTATTTCAGCAAATTATTCTTGGAGTATTTAGTTTGAGGTGAATATACACATATACAGAAATGTTGATAAAAACCAGAGTCCTTAAGGGTTAATCATTTGTTAAGTTCAGGTAGAACGACCTCTCAATCAACCCTGCAGTGAATAAAGGCAACATAATTTACATAGATTTATAATGAACATGCATATATTAATGACCAACTCAAGTGGCGTCGACTCCATGGGGCCTGAGGGGGCCCGAGCCCCCTCAAAAATTCGTTATGGGTGTGAGGAAAAAATGTGTCAGGCTTGTTGATTTTCCCCGTAGTGTCCAGATATTGAGATTCGACTTATCAGGGTTCTAATGTTGATCATATAACTCTTCTTAATGCTTAAAAAACTTAAAACCCACTACTTATAAAATTTCCCGGGGCAAGATCCCCGGTTTGGGCCCCCCCAATATCATTTGTAAGTCGGCATCCCTGGATCAACTTCTGTGAGAGCATACAAATAGTTCTATCGTAATGCAAAATTATTTGGCTGGAACATTTTCCAGAAATCAATATAGTCTTCATTCCTACCTTGGCAAGGGTTATCCATTTGGTCATCATGGTCTAAAACAACTCCTCCTTTGAGTAAAAAGTTATATTCAGAAGCATTAATTTTCCCTTTGGCTTCCAATATTTTAAGACACATGTGAAAGGAAAACAGAAGTTTGTGCCTCTCAAACAAGCCTCTACATGTATTCCTATAATAAAAAATATTAGTCCCAGCATTAATGAACTCTCGTATAAGATAAGCACATTTAATCACTACCAAGCTGCAAAAGAGCACACAGAAAAAATGAATGATATCTCAGATGTAATGACACAACAGGGGAGAGAGAGAGAATATAAGACATTGATATTTTATTTCTATTTCAGCAGTTGGAAGTTACTCAGCATTAGACAGTTATGGCTTCACCAAAATGATAGGACATTGTGATATTTTTGTAATACATCCAGACAATTATATTTTAAGGATCATTTAGAATGAATAGAAGGTTGTCACACATAGTAGTTTTCGCTTGTCTTTGCTCTTAGATCTAGTGTTGTACCATATTAAATATTTTTTTTTGTTTTTACCAATTTTTCTAACATTCCCATGAGGAACTTATTACTCACAACAATAGGGTGGTTTCCTTTTATTTTTTTATTGCCTAAATCGAAAGATAATTACTCCTGGAGTACGTATTTCACGCTTTTAGATTTTTAAACGACGATATCTATTTTTCGCAATTAAATGAAAAGTGAAAAATTTCAAGCGCGCGAAAACGCGACGGGTAAGTATGAATGCCGGGAAAACTTCCGTGTGACGTCGTCTGGTTCCTGCTGCCGCAAGTGAGGTGACCTTGGGGCGTGGCTCTGAGCGCTGATACGACGCAGGATGCTAGCAGGTAGCAGAGTACCATGCTAGCTGGTAGCGCTTGGCTTAAATTAGGATTATTAATACCTTATCAAACGAAGGAAACTTTCCGACCATAGCCAGTTTTAATAGGTGATTATTAAGACATGTTTCCCTGAGTTCTGTGCCTCATGCATGCATTGGTAACCTCAGACGATGTAAAACTCCTATCTACTCGTATAGAAACTAGGTCCCTGTGACGTCACGAGGAGTGGCATCGCATGGGCGCCAATCTGGCCTTTTTCAAATGCGGTTAAAATTGACCCTTGCCATTCGTCTAAACCGGTATTTCTAAAACCAAATAATTTGTATGTTATGAATACACTAATGGTGGGTAACGAATCGCAATCAATGCCTTTCGTTTTCTTTGATGAAGGAAACTACTTTATTCAAGTTTTCCCACATTTTCCCTTATTACTAAGTGGATGAAGAAAGTACACTGTGTGATATAGTGACCATATCATACAAGTGCCAAATAATAATGGGGAAGATTACCTGTACACAGCGTATGTGTGAAATTCATTGAGTGTCTCAATTCTTTCATCCAATGTTGCCATTTTAGGGCTTTTCTCAATTGAATTAATAAATAGTAGGAAATAGGTATCTAAGGAAAACTGGTACATAGGGTCAATCCTGCCCAAATCATTCAAGGTGAAAAACAAGATAGAAGCTCTTTCAGCACATGGTCGGTACATCTAAAAAAAAGTGAGATCATAATTAGAGTCATACTTTCATCAATAGGAGATGCTCCCAAAATGAAATTATGTGCTTAATCACATTGGTAATGAATGTAATAAAGGAAACTGGTTAACACAAGACATAAATAATGGGTCTATACTTGCCTCACGAGCAGAATCTATTTCCATTTCAGTTTTCTCTGATGTTTCTAACTGCTCCTTAACTGACACTGAAGTAGATTTCGACGTCTGCAACGTATTAATTAGCTCAATATTATCCAATAAGGACCCCTCTGTCTCATTCAGCAGTCTGAAATATAAATGTTTATTTATTAAACACATAGGTGATAAAATTAAAAAGGAATCAACGATCTCAGTATGATACCTTAATATTTCATCTTCTAGATGTTTTAATAGCTTTTTGCCAGAAGCAATATTGGATACTAGTGCATCTTTTTGTTCCTCTAGGTCTGGTCTCTCTTTCCTCACCACAGTTCCAAGAAGTTGTGCTTCAAGACCTTAAAAAAATTAATGCAAAGTCATAAATATGCACTATTAATCAATTATTTTCATGAAGAAGAATTCTTGCATTGTGTTAACCCTTTCAATGTGACCATATTTCCGAGGTGTAATCCTTAATCATGAGGCAAGAAGTGGTACCAGCAAGTGCAGTTCATAAAGAACATTCAAGAGAGTAGACCATGCAAATTAATGCCATACTAAGTTCACAGCAGAGAGAGTGTTATTGTGCATGCTATTATTTCATAAATAAAATACATATTCAATTATTTATCTATTTTTTGATGTTGGCTGAGTCCTACTGCGAGAGGCATTTAATCGAGTCAAGTCGAGTATGGTAATTTTTTAACTAGGCAATACAGAAATGCATGCTCCAACATATTCTCATTTGTTTTTCAATCCCCTTGCAAAGTTTCTATTTTGAATGCTTAGCTTGATGTAAAAAGGGAAAGATAACGAGGAACGTTGATGGTAATTGAGTCACAATTAGGAGATGAATGAAAATTTATGTGTCTTAAACAGCTCCATAAGCAAAATTCAAATTAATTAACCTTTAGTAATATGTCATCAATGTATGTTTCCAAACTGCTCGTAAGAACCCTCAATAAAGATATTTGAACAATTGTAATTAAGAGTGTAAACGTAACTGTATCATGTAATATTTTAAATTCTTATGCAGAAAAACAAATTGTTCTACATGCTAAGGCGACAGGTTTTGACATCTCCTGCTGCATTTGGTATTGCTGCCTGCAGAAAACTGTCTTCCGCAATACACTTGTGTAGCTGGAAAAGTACTTTCTTTCCAAAGTTGCAAGGTTTGGGAACCTTGGGAAATTTTATTAAAAGGTAATCAACACTTTATATGGATTTTTAATATTCATGGAATTTTAGTGGACAAAGCGAACGAACTCTAGAAATTAGCTTTAGCTTTGTAGATGTAAAAAGGAAGTTTTCTTTACTTCTTACTTCGTTTTATCAACCATAGTAACTACATATTTTCTGTTAGTTCAGGAAACTAAACACAACAAAGGAATAAACAAAAGTTAACATTGGATGTACTTATTGCTCAAAAAGGCTCAAAGATGGCACCACTTGTGACATCAAACAACAGGAAAAATTGCCATTGCCCACTTAAACGTAAAAGTTGCATTTTTTCCATAGAAATCCTGACAATTTTAAGTATCCCCTCAGCATTTGAGCAAAGAAAGGATGTTAGGGTCCAAAAGTATCGCATAAGAAAGTATGAGCGATGGTGTGGTCCCCTCCGATTATCTTAAAAACGCCACCCGGGCAGAAGACGGTCGGATGCCGGGGCTGACGAATAGGTATTCAGCACCCACGGTGACAACAAAAGTGGTTGACTGCTACGTATACAAAAGCTGAAACTCCTAGGCCAAGGCATTAGAACAACTTTATTAGCGATATTGCTACAAGAGTTTCATGATAGCGCCTTCTGTTTTCTGAACTTACTGACCTCGACCGCTCTGTAACCAAAACTACTCAACTTGACTCGAAATTCGTAATACTACTTGAATCATTCGAGTAGTATTGCGAATACAAAGTATGTAGTACTACAAACTACTCAACTCGACTCGAATTTTTAAGAACTCGCACATCCCTAAGTTATTGCACTTAATATATTTGATGTTGACATGGGAAGAAGAAAGCAAGGGGAGTGGCAAATAAGAAGCAGCCAACTGAATTCCATGTCCCAGCATTACTACTAAGGTAAAGTCCCAGAAGAAGCAAAATTTAGACCTACATTTGGAAATACACCCATGTCTCGTATAGCGCAAGGGATGCGTTCCTTGCGTTCCTTGGGGTCTTTGCGCTATACGAATTTGCGTTATACGAGAGCATTTTAACATAGGGAAGATAGGGATGCGTTCCTGGTAGCATAGGTCTTTGGTATTGAATTTCCTCTAAAACATCTATATTCCCATAAAAAGCCTTAGAAAACATTATTTCTATAAATATTTATAGTTTAAAACATCTTTAAAGATAGTATTCACGCATTCAAAGACTTTTATTCACTTTAAAAAAAATTCTTACGTGCTTTCGAAATTCCATCCTGTCGTGCGGGTGGGCTAACATCTGCTATCTCAGGGGATCGTAATGCGTTGCCGGCAGTTGACGATTTTTCAAACTAGTCTAAAAACAACTGTTGTGTCACCCAGGCCCTTTGGTAGCTCATCGAAATGACAGGAAAATGCTACTTTAAATGCCATTTCATAGCTAGCGGAGTTTATGAATGATAAATCATTTTAATTTGAAGTCCTCCGAGTCATTAGCAGCTACGTGAAACAGTCTTTAAATGCCTTGAAACCTGACCCAGGTTTTCCTTCCCTGAAAATGAATGAACGAGAATGCATTCTTTTCCAAAAGAATATCGTCTCGTCAACACTAGATCTAGTTGAGGGGGAAAGGAGCCACTTTCAATAACAGCTTGGAGTTCATCAGAAAATGTTGTGGTGGCTGCGCTATCAACACTTGCAGATTCACCTGATATCGCCGCACTGAAAATACCTGCTTGCCGATTAAATTCTGGAACCAACCGCTTTCACTAAATGTCTCGGAGCGATTACCACTCTCGTCTTTTTGTACTGATTCACCATGAACTTTCCGTATGTGTAGACCGCTTGGTTGAAGTTGGTGCGGCTGAGGTCACTGATATTTTAGCTTCGTCTTAATTCAAAATAAGGCATCGTGAGTTTAAACTTCCACGCAATATCGCTTTGACGCTCTTCATTTTCAAAGCAATTGACCTCTCTCAAGTCCTCTTCTAGGTTTATGGTTTTTCTTGATAAATTCTTGATTTTTCTACACGCATTCCTATTTTTTGCCATATTCTCTTGGTTTTTACTCTGTATGGCTCTATCTAAATCACCTTCTTCTGCTGAACTGTATTCCTGAGACGCAGAAGGCCTATGACTGCGGGGAGGGAACGAAGCCATTGTGTTTGAGACTCTATAGCGGACCCTTTTATGTGTTGATGCTATTCATGCGCAACTCGGCCACCGCTCCATTTCTCCCCCGTGAATACCGATGACCTTGAAGGCTTTACCTGGAAGTCAATCGCCCGGTAACCTACGACGGCAAAAATACGTCTCAAACCGTATTGCTGAAAAAAAAACTCATTTCCACTAGCCCCACGCTTAATTAACGATCTAAATTATTTATTATCATTCTGTTAAGGAGACGAGATAAATCTTCGGTAGGCCGGCTATCTGGACCCAATGACGAGTAATACTTTTGGCAATTGCACAGCAATGAATTTCGATTAATATATAAACAAAAAAGAAGATTTGAGGCAAGAAATAATATTAATATGCGTAAATTGATAGAAATTACGTGTGTTCTTAGCGCAAGTTCACGTTTTATCACGAGAGCATTTAAAATTTTTGATTAGGCTACACTGCGTTGCAATGTTTCCCCGAGGAACGAATTTGCGCTATAGCGAAATTGCGCTAATCGAAATTGCGCTATACGAGACATGGGTGTACATTCCTAAAACAAGTGTAGGAATACAAAAAGGAGAGAATAATGCAAGTTATTGGGTACTTTTGGCCAATAATTCATCTTGTCAATAAGTTCTATGCTGGAAAAAACGAGCCTCATGGGCTGTAACATGCAATTATCTCATCAATAATTCAGCTATGACTCATACTTGAAATGAGATATGATGCAGCTAAATTTTCATCATATAAAATTAACAAAACAGAGGCAAAAATTAGTCAGGGCACTGGCATCCAGCATACCTCCTTTTTTTCTTTGTCAGAGTGCACCTATCGTCTTCTAAATGTTAAGTATAAATTTTTAAGTGCAGTTTTTTATAAACGATAATATAAATGATAGAAAAACCATTCACCACAGCCATGATCTGATTATAAATCTTATAAAGTTGCAATTTACCTTGTTCTTTCACCGCAAAGTTTACAAGAGCAGCTTTAGTCGATATTTCTGGTGGATAGTGAGGATTTCCTAACTTTGTTGTAATGTAAAGGCGAAAATTGTCATTATACTGAACCAATTTGTCACTCAACTTCAGGAGCAGCTCACCGCCTGCAAATATGTCATTGGCAATCAATGATTTTTATAGTTCAAACATCATAAAAGATTTTATTAAATTTTCTTTACTAAAATTAATGATTTTACAATTTCATAACATAATCACTTGCCTTGGGTCACAAATGCTTTCTCCAGAACAGGAGATAGGGATGGATCTAATTCCTCCTGAACATTTTTAATAAGAACAGTAGTTCCTTGCCGAATGGCCACCTCAATTACTGCCATAAAGTTACGCTGTTTCTGGTCAATGACACTCAAACCTCCCTACAAAAGAAGAAACATATATTGATTCCATATCGTTTGTTTTGCAACTACACTAACAAAAACTGCCTATATTACTGAACAGTAGAATGAAAAGTAAAGCAAATACATACACCAATAGGAAAGCGGTTTAAACATTGTTAATTTCATGTTCCAGCAGTCAAATACATAATTAGGTAATTTCAATCAATTATTTTATTATCGTGGGCCTTTTTGGCACATGAGATATTTTACAAGAGCACAACTATTCAGTAAAAAGCATTTGACAGAGGTACAAAGAAAAAAAATGACAGCAAGGCTCAGTAAATAAAAAAAATGAAGAGAAAAAACAGGACAAAAAAATATAAACCTATACAAGCATATACAGTAGAATCCTGATTTAACATTTTTCAGGGGGGACAAAATTTTAAACGCTAAATGCGGAAAAACTTCTCTCGTGCTAAATACGCGAATAACATCAGACACAGGGTTGATAAATATTAATTCTGGCTTATTCTACAAGTGTAGAGCAGATATTGCCCTGCACATGGATAACCAAGGCCCGGGACAGAATTTGCTTGAAATTACTATGACAGGTTGCACAAACCATATGATACCACACTAAGCTTTCATTTACTTTAAACGTCCGATAAACAGTGTTTCTAACTGAATGACCATGACTGTTCGCCGTGAACAGATATTTTGAACGGTTCTTTTTACTGAACAGGTTCAAATTGAACGGTTCATCAAAATTAACAGTTTAACCCACCTCTAGTTTTCATCATAGTGAGCTCTTGCTCGTAAGGTTTTCATGATGAATATAAGAATGGTAGTGACTTCCAGTTTTTGATGATTGTATTGGCATATTTCCCATTATTTTTAATGGTGTAAGCTTCTATGGTTAGTGGATTTTACCTGAATTATGAAATACCTTGTAGCTTGTGTGTGTGCTGGCTGTGGAACCGATTCGCGATCTCACATGCTTATTGTGGGCAGACTGTTTTTCTGTGATTGTGTATTCATGAATAAATTAAAGAGATGATGAAACTCTGTCCCATTATCTTAAAATAAAATTTTCTTGTAACCAGAAATGCATATCTTGTGTTTCTTTAATTCTCCATTGCTTTTTCTAGATAACAGCCTAGAAGTTATTTTTCATTGTTTTAAGAAGTGACTTTCTTGTACTCTCTGAATTGGCATTAGGTTTCCAAACCCCATTAACACAAAAGGAATGCAGAGCAACAGATGTTTTGTCATTTCACAGATGTTGAGTGTTTTTTTCTGTGATTATGGCTCTCCAGCTAAGTATTCGTAATGGATTTTCATATATTTTTTTAAGAATGTGCATTTTGGTATTAGCTTTGATGGAATTGATGGTTCATCTTGCCCATTGGCCCTAAAAATACTTTTATTGCAATTTTGTGATAGTCTGACATGCTATTTGTCACTACCTGCAACTGCTTATAAGTGATTTTTTGAACTTTTCTTCTGCAAGTCACTGCTAAGTATTGTTTTATTCAACTTTTTATCATAAAAGTACAAATAAGGGAGGAAAAATTTGTTCATTTGATAAATTTTTACGGTGAATTAACGAAGAACACATGCCTATAAATCCATAAATACCACTATTGTCTTTATTGACTGCCAATGACTGTTGCCGAAATGTTCGTCAGCTAGAAACAGTTGCAGCGGATTTGGAACACAGCAAACCCTTGCCATTGGCTACACCATTTTCGGGTTGAAGGAGCTCAGAATTTTTCATATAAACATCACTTCCGCCACATCACTCCTCTCCAACCCCCGGAGAAGTCCTCTCTGCCTAGCAGTGACTCTCTGACCAACTCTTTCGTAACAGCAGGGGACGGAGACACTGTATACCAAACGGAAACACCACCTGGCAGAGGCACACCCCCCTATCATTTGTAATAGGTCCCTATGAATTAATTAATTTTATTGCAAAGGATTAAAGCTTAATAAGAGGCAAACATGGTCTTGATGATTTATGAGCATGTAGAAATAATATTTGAACACCGAAAGATGCCTTTAGATTAGTACAGCAGAATCCCGTTTATCCAGCTGCGGTTTATCCATGTTGCAGATTATCTGCGCATGAGATCACACTCCTTCGATGTTTTCCGCAATCTTTATCATCATCATCATCATCATCACTGGTCAACAATCCTAGGATTGGTTTGACGCAGCTCTCCACTCAGTTCTCCTATCAGCTAATCTTTTCACACCTACGTATTTCTTCTCTTTCACATCTCTCTTTACTTGTTCCATATATGTTGTTCTGGGTCTTCCTTTTCCATTCTTGCCTTCCACTTGTCCTTCGACGATTGTCTTCATCAGGCCATCATGTCTCAAGATGTGGCCTATAAGGTTGTTCCATCTTCTTATTAAGGTTTTCATGAGGCTTCTCTTCTCTCCTACCCTTCTAAGGACTTCCTCGTTACTAACTCGGTCGATCCATTTGATTTTCATCATTCTTCTGTAGCACCACATTTCAAAGGCCTCTATCCTTGCTTTCTCCGCTGCGGTCATTGTCCATGCCTCACTTCCGTATAGGAGCATACTCCAAATGTAGGTTCTTATAAATTGTTTCTTTACTTCCATATTTAAGTTTCCCGCTGTCTTCATCTTTATAAAAAATAAAATCAGATGCAAAAGCACCAGGATATATGCATTTTAATGCAAGGATACAACGGGATTATTATACGACAGCATTTATGCAAACTAATTATCTGAATCCGTGACCTTGCAGCCACGGGTGCATGATTTTCGAAAACCAGGAATTACCCGGAGCGGTAGGAATACCAATAAAATCATGTTACAGTAAACTCTCGATTATACGAAGCAGGATTTTACGAAGTTTTCGATTATACGAAGTGATATTGCGGTCCTGGCGAAAAGCCTATGCTAAATACATGGCACTATTCGATAATACGAAGTTTCAATTATACGAAATGTTTTGAAATTACGAACCTCGGCTCGGTCCCCAGGAGCAAATGGCATTCGTTTATGCGAGCTACGGCGAAATATTTGTCAACAAAACTAGTTACGCCAGCGTAGTTAGCTAAAAACAATCAGCGCTTCCGACTGTGGTCCATCAAAAGTGTGAAATCGTAAATGATAGTGCAATTTTGGAGAGAAAGGGTTCGCCTAAAACCTCACGGTGGGAATTTAGGGGAAGTAGGAGTTCAGTAAAAATATCGCGACTGACATAATGCCCCTATTTACGTGCCTATTCGTAAACATCTCATCAACAATACATCGTATTTTAACATGTCAGGAAGGTCGCGCAAGG
This sequence comes from Ischnura elegans, assembly GCF_921293095.1. Lineage (NCBI taxonomy): Eukaryota > Metazoa > Arthropoda > Insecta > Odonata > Coenagrionidae > Ischnura > Ischnura elegans. The sequence goes on from NC_060249.1 coordinate 95,247,063, forward strand.
TATTTCGTACACTCCTACTTAACCCTTTGCACTGCTGTGAATGTACCTGGTACGTTCGCAAGGCAGGCTGGTGTGAACGTACTTCGAAGACTACTTGACTACTTTTCGCTGAAGCACTTCGAAGGGTCCCTAATCCAAGACCCTTTCCTTGACGAGCTCACCCTTGCTGGCTCCTCTCCTCGACCCTCCGAGTGGGGGCCTCCCTCCCGAAAAGTGACCGCTCTGACTACATTTTGAAAATCTATCAATCAATGTCATCATCAAAAAATGATTGTTTGCATTGCACTCCTGCCAATCAGGCAATCAAGTACGTCTCTGACCCAAGTTTCTGCGATGAGAAATAACTAGTGATGGGTCGGTTCGATTCCTCGATTCTTCGATTCTCGGCCAAGAACCGGAATCGAAAACGAGTACTTGCCAAGGCGAAAAATCGATTCCGACTCCAGCAGTACTTCAAACAACAAAATATACGACCGCATTTCCAATAGTCATTTGAATTTTTGAGCCACGTAACCGTAATAACAAAACACATATCTTCTTGGGATGTGCGAGTACGCGAAAATTCAAGTCGATCGAGTAGTTGGTACTCGACTCGAGCGTTTCGAGTAGCATTACAGATGTCAAGTCGAATAGTTAAGGTTACAGAGCATTCGAGGCTAGTAGGTCCAGCAATCTGCCGACAGGAAGCGCTATCATGAAACTCATGTTATAATGCAGTTTTTAAAGCCGATAAGTCATTCTAATGCCTTGGCCTGGTAGTTTCAGTGGTTTCAGCTTGCCGAATACACTATTGTTGTTGTCGACGTGGGCGCCGAATACCTTTACGCCAGCCGCGGCGGCCGATCGTCTTCCTACCCCGTGCACACTGGTCCGAAATCGGAAAAAGCTGGAATAAAGTCCAAAATGACCTTTTTGGGGATAGAGACTTGAAACTCAGCGTAAATACTCATAAATCATTACCAAATATTGATTTATATGACATTTTACATAAATGCGAACCTTTAGTGAGATACAGAGGCCCAAACATGACCAATTCTTCAATGCCACACGAGATATCGTTTTTCCTCAAAAAATCTTTGAATTTATCCCAGTGGTTTTGCGTTGGTATGAGTTTTGTGGAATAAAAAACGCAATATTCCTTTGATCTGGTGCTTTGCATATACTTTCAATGGCTTTTGAAGATTCTGGCTCTCATCTCTCTGGTTTTACAACGCAAAATGGCCGACCCGTTTTTCACGTGAAATTTGACATTACGTAGACATTATCTTTCGTTTACGAAAAATATAACTCGGAAAATTTGAACCACAATATAAAGTAGAGATTTCTAAAGAGTACTCAGTAGAAGTCTTGAAAAAAAAGTTTGCGACGAAGGAAATAAGAGCGATTTTTCAATCGCACGTCAAGGCTGACCTACACGCCGCGGACCTCTGAGGCTCGGTAACTGAGGCCGATTTTTCAAGTTTTTTAAAACATTAGTCCTGAAAATCGTCATTTAAAGCATGGATAATCGTCTTCATTGACTTAAAACACTAAACTGACGATGTTAAAAAGGATTATGTATAGATCGACTAGACCATTTAGCGCATTACTCGAGTGAAAATACTAAGGATTGGATATTTTTCGGAACCATCCCGCGCGTAAGAAATATGCCTCGGGTATTGAAATAAAGTGAAGAGATTAAGTCAGCATGCTTAAGAGAGAGAAAAATGAACTGTTTCCGTGAAAGGCAACAAGCGATACCCTTTTTCCCTTTCCACCCTCGCCGAGGTGAGTCGCGCGGTAGGGGAAGTTTTCACACCACAAGGCTCTTTTAGCCTTTTCTATTACTGCGTCCGTCCGATGTAATATTCATTTGTAGCGTTTAGTTTCTTTCTTGAACTTAAAAAAGCAAGAGATTTAAAGGTTGATTGAATGAAGTGAGAAGTATAGCATTTTTTTTGGCTCTACAAAACTAAAGTTTAGTTCTATAGTTGTTCGCTTCGTCCACTTGAATTCCATTAAGATTCAAGATCCAACAAATCGTTGATATAATTTTTAATAAAAATTCCAAAGTCTCCGAAATCTTGCAATTTTGGTGGGAAAGTACTTGCCCAATAACACACATGTGTAGCAAAAGGCAATTTTCTGCAGGCAGTAATACTGTAACATGGAGACGTCAAAACCTGCTGGCTGAGCATGTAGAATACCGTATAAGCTTGTGTAAGAGGCGCACACGTGTAAGAGGCGCACCCCTATTTTGAGGATCGAAGCTATGAAGAAAAAAAATTTTGCGACATTTTTTTTATCCTATCGTGCGGTGTTGCAGACGTATGCCTGGAATTTCGACAGTTATCGACATGTCCTCTTTCAGTACTATTTGAAAAAGGAAATTCTGATAACTGCGGCGGCATAAGAGGGAGTAGAAAGAGTTCCGATCCTCTCTTTGCATACGCCATCGCTCTACGTTGCTTGTCCTACTCACGAACAATTTTGTTTAAAAGCTCTCGCAGGAGTATTGCAATAGAATTGCAGCCGTGGAAAATTTTAAGGCAAAACACGACAGGCAAATGGCATGAGCTTTCCCAAGAGATTGAACAACAATCGGGGCAATCTCAGTGCCGTAGGATAATAACCACGTCGTAGATTTAAGGCCCCTTGCACACGCACTGATTTTGGACGACCGGTAAAATATCGGCCGTCCACATTCCAATAGTGAACAATGGGAGAGCATTGGAGCTTGCACATGTACCGACCATACGCCGGCACCGGCAGAATGCCGGTTAGCTGCCGGCTATTGTCACTGTGGATCGCCGACGCCGGCTCAAAAACTTAGCAACGTATCTTTTGACCGGTAAAAATCTGGCGTGTGTGCAAGCATCACTTCGCCGGTAAAATATCGGCCAATATTTTACCGGCCGTCCAAAATCGGTGTGTGTGCAAGGGGCCTAACGGAACTACACTCGGCTCTCCATCAGCTAATGCCTCTGCCGTTTTTTTCCTTTCCGAGACTCCACAGGAAAATATCAAGTTACAGGGGAACAATGGAAACGTGTTTCATCCCTACCCCATTCCACCAACTGACCTTTTTCAGTCTACCAGGTTCAATTCCCCGAGTTTCTGGAGGTCAAATGCTACGTGAGTCACCTTCTGAGCTCGAAGATATCTCGATATCTTTCAGCAATTGTATGACACGCACGAGGTTCTAAAAAGAATTAGACCTAACACGACGTATATCTTACAGCATTTAAGTTTATTGAGCTCTAATTGATTGACACAAAGATTTATAGCTAAAATAAGGCTACTAATATTCAACATAGTCCAAACAGCACAATTTCCGAAGAAACAAGCGTAGCATAAGCGCATTCAAACAAGACGAGACGGACTGGAAACTCAGGCAACGCAAACTGCGTATATCACATTGCTGCGCCTTCGCCCCTTCGCTTTAAAGGCAACGACGTCACATGCAAGTTCGGACGTGTTCGAATTTTTTCAACCGCAGGTTGTGACACCAATATTACTAAATGCAGTATAAATGCCGCGGGATGCCCACTCGTGCAATAATTTTAGCGCGCGCTCCGGAGCGAATCACCCCGTGCGATCGTTTCAATGTTCACCTCTGGGGTACCGACATGACGGCGCGATGCTTGCAAGAAATTCAAACAGGAGCATTTTAAAAATACGTCACTAAGGGAGAAACTCCCTGCCTGCCGCTTGATTTTGACCCACGGTTTCAGATGACTGACTCACGCTGAAAACCAAGGCCACTCAGTTCCCCTTGAACTTGCAACCGGTGAAGGGGAGGGGGGAAGATAAGAACTTTGTGTAAGAGGCGCACCCCCGTTTTCGGCTGCAATATCTGGGAAAAAAGGTGCGCCTCTTATACGCGCTTATACGGTAATTGGATTTTCTGCTTGAGAATTTGAAAGGGCCAAATATTACATGATTCATATATGTAGTATGTAATCTTTATTACAGCTATGAAAATTCCTGTACTCAGGGCTCTCCCTTGTAGTTTGGATATATATGTATATATTGTCGACATATTATGAGTGCCAATATTCTAAAGTAATACCTATCATGTAACACCACTTTTCAGGTATGTTCTGTTTTGAAATTTAGCTATTATACTTTAATTACATATTAATGATATGAAAGATTCCTTTGTCAACTGACTCTTTCACAGAGTAATATTTTTAAAAGTAGTTTTCTTGTTGCCTGGAATTAAGTGATATTTTTCTTGGAGCCTATGGCATCAGAATCGATGGCATCAGAATCAATGGAATCGGTATCGGTAGAATCGGAATCGAAATGTCAGAATCGGAATCGGGATCGGAATCGATAAAATTTTGGAATCGACCCATCACTAGAAATAACGATTTTGTTAACTTTGCTAAAATGGCCAAGTTAATAAAATTGTTATTTTTCATCGCAGGAACACGGTTCAAAGACATACTTTATTTCCTCTACTACAATCGCAAATTGCTGGAAATCGGCCGGAATCCCTTTGATAGCGCATCAAGAGGATGTTCTCGAGGTTGGTAATTGATACAACTAGCCTATTAGTAATTCTACCGCTATAATATCACGGCTATGGTTGATTCGTTACATTATACCTTCAGGAAGCTGCAGCGGATGAAATCACGGAGGAGATTAGAGGCTTAAAAGATGATTTTGAAAAATACTTGGACAAAGCAGGAAGAGCACAGCACGCAACATCAAACAATTATATTGCCCTAGACCATGATATCCTGGCTTGCGACAATGCGACGTCGGATGAAGCAGCGGCCGGGACTAGTCATAATAGCAGTGACGACGAAGATGAAAGTGAGGAAGTAATTTCACCAAATAAAAAAGAAGTACACGCTGCCCTCCAAACATTAAGATATTTTGATCTGGCTAACAAGTTAGGTCCCCAATTTCATTCCCATTTATGCAAGTGAGAAACCATGGTGGAAGATGGAGAAGGGCAAAAAGAAAAAAATAACAGATTTTTTAGTAGTATCTTTTCATGTATACAATATTGGGCTCTCTTTACCACCAACTTATCTTCAAGGCTACTCGTAATGAAGACGCACTTCTAACTCTAACCATGAACTTTCTTCTCGCGCGCCTCCCCGTTCTCCCATGCCGAGAGATCTTTCTTTCCAAAGTCTTTGTTTACTCCCTTCTGCGGCCTTCTGCTGATCTTGCTGACACCCACTTTACGCATCCCAAACCCCTCCTTCCCCAGCATTTCCCATTCACTCCCTCCCTAAGGTGACTGAGCTTGAGTTGCGTCGTAAAAAAATACGCCCCCCAAACATAGACTGAGGCAGAGCTGAAGGCCCTTTCCCCACCCTTCTTTCTCCTGACCCTTCACCCCTCGTTATGCTGACCACACTTCTTTCCTCATCCCACTCTTATTCACCCCACCCACTGGGAACGTTCTCAGACTGTGGAGAAGGGCATGGTTCATCTTTACCTGCAACGGGGGTAAGTTTTTAACTGGAAAGGCTGAAGAAGTATCTTCCACTATAGGGGAAATGGTGCCGTGCTTATAATTGTCTCTCTTCTTCTCTGCTGACGTTTCAATTTAAATTATTTTCTTTGCTCTTTCCACACTTTATTTATTTACGATTATGGTGCGACTATTTTATCGTGCTAAAGCTAAGAAAATCTTTTCTCTATGTCAATGATCCTTCGCATAACTTTCAATACGGCGGAGAAAGGAACATGACAACTAAATGAGGTGAAGGTTTTTGCGTGTCATTTTTGGGAATTCACGCAAGTGAACCAATACTTCACACACGTTGAGAAATGATGGAGCGTCTCTTGTAGTAAAACAATCAATGTGGATAATAAGGTATCTCTCTTTACTTCTCCGATAATGGAAGATGTTTCTCCTGTCGTTTTCCGGTTGGAACCCTGCTCCTGTCAGCATAAAAGAAGAGAGACATACTATGTATATGAACATAGCACTTCACACCCGGTATGAAGAATATGGTCCTGATGAAGAATAAAGTCTTTCATAGCAACGTCTGCAAAGATGATGGAGCACAGTAGCCGGACGGAGCACTCAAACAGAATTTACTTCAAATATTCACCAGAAGATAATCATATACTAAGTAATTTATGATCGTAACTGAATCTCAATGAAAATAACTAATTGAAAAGATAGCATATTCAGCTGAAAATACGGAGTAACTCGAAATATTAGCTTACCAAGGTTATTTTGGAAGCGGGTTAAGGCCCTCGTTTTTCTTTTTTTTTCTCGTCACTCAGCAATAGAGGGCGACATAAATGGCAGTTAGGCTGGCTGACGCTAATATTTCCGTGGGTGCTGGAAACAAATATCAATCTTATGCTTCCTTAATAGTTTCTATTCGCTCCTAACCACAAATTGATAACATTAAATTTTTATAATAAACTTTGCAATTCATTATTTGATTTCGTTTTCTAACCTGGGGCCGTATTCTGTAACTCCAAACCGATCGGTGCGGCACCGATTCGTCGGGTGCGACGTCACACCGACTCCCGGTAAGAAGTCGTGCGATTCTGTACGAACCCGGTCGGTGCGGCACCGACGAGAGGACGGGAGATCGTCGGTAGCCGTACCGACAGCAAAGAGGTGTCGGTACGGCCACCGACTAGTGGGTTTCATGAATTCCCCGGTGCGCATTGTACGTTTTATTTTGTTTTTACCTCATCACCGAGTAAATAATGAGGTTTTCTCCAATGTTATCTTTTTCTGCCCCTTCGAATACGCCTCTATAATTCACTGTGTCATCATCTATATTAATTACCTTGACAGAAATATAAGATAATGGTTAATAAAAATGAGGTTTGCTAACATATAATGACTTTCTCTCATTTATGTTACCGCACTTTCACTCGCTTGTAATAGGCTTTATTTCTCTCTATCATCATTTACTTGCTCCTTTGACATAAAAAAGATATTTTTGATTAAATATGAGTTTTGCCGCAATGTTATCACTTTATATCACTCTGAATAGGCGACTGTTATTTCACTCAATCTGTCATTTTCTCTCACTTGGAATGCGCAACTTATACATATGTATTTCACCCAATCACAATTTATTTACTTCCTCGTCATTACACTTCTTTTAATTGCACCCAGCTCCATATTTTTATAACAATTTCCTAACTTGTTCCTCTAATATTACATTTGCATTTGAATCCTACGTTCACGTTCCATGGTATGCTATTTTCGTCTGCTACGGTGCCAATGGCATAACCTTCCGTTGATAACATTTATACGGAACTTACTTAATGACAACTATATTACCAAATCATGAATAAATAGCATTATACGGAACCAATATTTAAAAAAAGAAGCTACGATCTCAAGGAGAGTTTCAATAATTCATTCCAGCAACAACAATCTCCATCACATACAAACTTTATTGTGATGTTGTAATATTGTTTCCTTCGATTCTGTAGGTACAGCATTACTACCACACATTATATAAGCATTGTTAACAACTTATCCAATATCGTTTATCTTAATCTAGCAATAAGTCGTAATTTCCGCAAATAAAAAGATTGAGAATGACGACAACAAACTGTGCCAATGAGTCTTCACTTGTTTTTACCCTTCTTTCATTGGTGGAGACACGTGAAACTTCGGATATATTCGGATTTTCCCTGTTTGGGAAGGAAGGGGAACCGTACCGACTGGTTTGAAACCGACGACCTTACAGAATCGCTGAAAGTGTCGTCGTCGGTGCGGAATCCGTTGTCGGTACGGTTTGATGTCCAGTCGGTGGGCTTGAAAGGGAAACCGACCGGTGCGGCACCGACGAAATACAGAATACGGCCCCTGGTCGGGAATTTCTTAAGCGATCGTTGATATTGAAGTATGTACAAGAAATGGGAAATTTATAGTGGTATAATTATTTAACGATCTTTCTCAGCATAAATCGATAACAAAAAGCCTTTTCTAAGAATTCTACCATGAATAACCACCAAAAACATTTAAATAAGGCTACTAGAGACAAAAAAGGGCGGGAGAAACGAAAGCGAACATTTTTTCATGACTTATGAAAAAGGTTTGAAATTACGAAACTCGATTTTACGAAGTGCCAATTTCCCGGTCCCACTGACTTCGTATAATAGAGAGTTTACTGTATCTCCAATAAAAAGATATCAGTCGGGGAAAAAAGGTCTTAACGATTCAGGAAAGCTATCTAAAATAACAGACAAATGGTGTGAATAATAATAGATTGTTTGATCTGCGTAAATTATGAAAATTACAAGAAATTTAAGTGAAAGTTTGGATTATTCATTATGATTAAAAACTTTTGGGCTATGTCGCCGCGTCAATAATTATTATCCCTTGAAAAAGCGACCAGCATCGGTCGGGAAACATTGGGGCCACCCAAAGAATTGATGCTGCGACATAGCCCAAAAGTTTTTAATCATAATGACGAGCACCCGCAAAAGTTTTAACGATGGATTATTCACGTTTTCTGATCATTCGTACCGCGTCTCCCCATCATTAATTAGCCCAGATAATCAGGAGTTAGCTGTATTTAGGAGAGGCACATGCAGGAATTTTGTATGATGGTAATAATTTTGATCATTATAAGCCATGTCAGACAGTGTATATGCCATGTATTGTATTTGTAGAATCATAATAATGACAAATGAGAATAATAACAGAATGAAATGAGAGGTGCTTGAGAAAAAATATGCAATTGGAAAAAGAACAAATGCTAGTTCTGTTGATACCAGTTGATATGATGAACCTCAATTGCTTTTCAGGTCAGGCCCTAACCAAACAATTATGAAGATTTTTCCTATTTCTATTTTTATAATTGTAAACATCACAATCAAGTATGAACATGTTCAGATTAAGATGTAAAAAATTAAAAAATATAGAAACTAGTAGATCCCAAATAAAATTGATTGACTATTTTTACAGGGATATCCCTTCATATTTCTGGATTTCTCAAGCTATAATAATAATAATAATAATAATTTTATTTGTCCAGAAGATCATATATTACAGTGAGCCACAGAATATAGATATAGGACACGTAATGGAAGTTAAGTGAATCATAAAAATGTAACATACTGAACAGTAGATGTAACACTAAACAATTGAACACAATATAACAATAAGTGACATTCACATACATTTATACATATTATTAGGGATCAATATAGATCAATTAAATCTGTTCATTGAGGAGATGCTCCTAAGTTTGGGGGGGAGTGAATTATATATTTTTGAGCCCATAGCTATGGGGCTTGTGTAGGAAAGTTTTCGTCTGTGGAGGTTTATGTGGATGGATGTATGTGATCTAGTTTGGTGATTATGTATATCCTGATTTAGCTTTAGTCAATGAAGGTTGAGTTTAACTAGTACACATAGTTTAAATATATAGACAAGGAAGCGTGAGAATTCCCAGCTTAACAAACAGTGGTCTACATGATTCTCTTCTAGGTATACCCAAAATGGTTCTGAGTGTCCTCTTCTTCAGGAGAAACGTTTTGTTTAGGAGAGTAATTGTTGACCCCCAGAATTCAATGGCATAATTAACTATACTTAAGAAGTTACAGAAAATGATAAATTGCACACCAATTACCTTTGCAAGTTCCATTGTTTTGATCCACTTCAATGCTTGAGTTTGAGGGTCAATTATTAATGGCCATCGATGACTTCTTCTCACAATTATTCCATTTTCAATACTGAAATCATCTGAGGGCAATCCTTGAAAATTCCACTCTCGTATGGTGGCAGGATCTTCAAAGAAATCAATAACATTGTATTCTGGAGAATGAGGAACTTCCAGGTTCTTGACCTAAAATATTGAAAACCTGTGAGGTACTTTCTACATACATGCATCTTATACTGCTCTACAAGCCTGTTCAACTCTATTACGACTGACACAAGCAATTATAATAAATTCACTATTAGTGATACACTTAACCCAAAACTTAACATGAGATTTGACATACATACATACACATCTGCCCTTGGAAAGGACATAACCATTTATCATATGCTGAGTGATCCACACTCTTAACACTAAGGCAAGGAAATAATAGTACAGAGAGATGGACACGAAGCTTATTAAATTCTCCGCCTGTATAACTTTATCAAATATCATGTCAAAAAATTTATCCTTTACGGATAAAGCAATTCAGGAAAAAACATATGTACACCCATGTCTCGTATTTCGATTGGCGCAATTTCGATATAGCGCAAATTCGTTCCTCGGGGAAACATTGCAATGCAGTGTAGCCTAATCAAAAATCTTAAACGCTCTCGTGATAAAACGTGAACTTGCGCGAAGTACACACGAAATTTCTATCATTTTACGCATATTAATATTATTGCTTGCCTCAAATCTTCTTTTTTGTTTATATATTAATCGAAATCCATTGCTGTGCAATGGCCAAAAGTATTACTCGTCATTGAGTCAAGATAGCCGGCCTACCGAAGTAATTTATCTCGTCTCCTTAACAGAATGAGTTAATTTAGATCATGAATTAAGCGTGGGGCTAGTGGAAATGAGTTTTTTTAAGCAATACTGGTTGAGACGGCTGGTAATTTTTGCCGTCATAAGTTATCGGGCGATTGACTTCCAGGTAGAGGGTCTACGCTAAAGCCTTCAAGGTCATCGGTATTCACGGGGGAGAAATGGAGCGGTGGCCGAGTTGCACAAGAATAGCGTCAACATATATATAAGAGGGTCCGCTATAGAGTCTCAAACACAATAGCTTCGTTCCCTCCCCGCAGTCGTAGGCCCTCTGCGTCTCAAGAATACAGTTCAGTAGTAGAAGGTGATTTCGATAGAGTCATGCAGAGTAAAAACCAAGAGAAAATGGCAAAAAAATAGGAATGCGTATAGAAAAATCAAGAATTTATCAAGAAAAACCATAAACCTAGAAGAGGATTTTGAAGAGGTCAATTGCTTTGAAAATGGAGAGCGTCAAAGCGATATTGCGCGGAAGTTTAAACGCACGGTGCTTTATTCTGAATAAAGACGAAGTTAAAACATCAGTGACCTCAGCCGCACCAACTTCAATCAAGCGGTCTACACATACGGAAAGTTCATAGTGAATCAGTACGAAAAGACAAGAGTGGTAATCCCTCCGAGACATTTAGTGAAAGCTTCGGTTGGTTCCAGAATTTAAACGGCAAGTAGGTATTTTCAGTGCGGCGATATCAGGTGAATCTGCAAGTGTTGATAGCGCAGTCACCACAACATTTTCTGATGAACTCCAAGCTGTGATTGAAAGTGGCTCCTTTCCCCCTCAACTAGTTTTTACAGTTGACGAGACGATATTCATTTGGAAAAGAATGCATTCTCGTTCATTCATTTTCAGGGAAGGAAAACCTGGGTCAGGTTTCAAGGCATTTAAAGACTGTTTCACGTAGCCGCTAATGACTCGGAGGACTTCAAATTAAAATGATTTATCATTCATAAACTCCGCTAGTTATGAAATGGCATTCAAAGTAGCATTTTCCTGTCATTTCGATGAACGACAAAAGGGCCTGGGTGACACAATAGTTGTTTTTAGACTGGTTGGAAAAATCGTCAACTGCCGGCAATGCATTACGAACCCCTGAGATAGCAGATATTAGCCCACCCGCACGACAGGAGGGAATTTCAAAAGCACGTAAGAATTTTTTTTAACGTGAATAAAAGTCTTCAAATGCGTGCATACTATCTTTAAAGATGTTTTAAATTATAAACATTTATATAAATAATGTTTTCTAAGGCTATTTATGGGAATATTTATTTTTTGGAGGAAATTCAATACCCAAGACCTATGCTACCAGGAACACATCCCTATCTTCCCAATGTTAAAACGCTCTCGTATAACGCAAATTCGTATAGCGCAAAGACCCCAAGGAACGCATCCCTTGCGCTATACGAGACATGTATGTATATGTATACTGTATATATGTATGTGTAGGTGTATATGTATACTGTTGCTCAAATAACGTGCAGTTAAGTTTGGATTCAAATAACAGAAAAGGCTACAGGAAAACTAATTATGCCATTATTTTTCTTGCTCATATTTTTAAATTTTATTGCCTAGAGACTACACAACAACATATGAAAAGGATTTAAACAATTTATATCATGGCTACCAATAACAAAAAAGCGCTCACTTTTTACTGAATACAAAAAAGTGTTTTGAAATGGCATTGATTTTTCACGCTTTACACATTGCCTAAATTACATGAAAAATATATTTATTAGACAGGAACATTAAAAATAATTGACTATTTTTGGCCTATATGATAATAATAATAATATGCTTTATTAATGGGCATAGAAACCCTGTACAAAGTTACAATATATAAAAAAATATAAACCAATACAATAATATAAAAAAGAAAATATATACATTCCTTTATAAAAGGATGCAATCAAAACTCAATTTGGGAGAAAGCAATAATTATTAAAGTATCACACATTTACCTAACTGTAGACTTAACAATGTTTTTAAAAGTGTATAATGGAGTAGCAAAAAAGTCCAGGTTACTGTTAGCATTGCTATCTCTCATTGCACGGAAAAGAGGCAAGAAAAAAGAATAGTTATTTCTTAAAAAAGGAATTGTGAACAGTGAAGTGCTTCGAGATGAAACTGTTGGAACTCTGAGGGGTACAATAGAAAGCAATGTTGAACATTTAACATGATTATTTAATATACAATATAGAAAAATAATGGCAAATTGTTTTCTCCGCAGATGAAGGGAGGCTAAATTAATAAATTCCATTAGGTCATTGCGGTCACCAATAATCCCATGATCCATCTCACAACCAATCAAAGCGGTTGTTTTAGGTATAACATGCACATTGCTCTCGTGAATACGTGTACCTGCTGGAAATGGTGTTTGGTGGATAAGAATTTTTACATCAGACAGAAATCCATAATAGCAGTGTAAATGCTGAGTGGAGAGCAAACATTTTTTTTTGAGGTGGCAAGTTCCTTTAGGATATTTGAAAGATATATTAGTTGAACCAACAATATGACCATATGACAATATGAAACAAAAGTTTCTCGATAAAGTACTAGTATTCCTGTAATTGGCTAAAATCTTGTTTGAATCCTTTAACGAATATCATAATTGCTCGCCAAAATCCTGCATTTCCAGGGGCAACCTAGTCAAAAATTCCCGCATCAATCGGTTTCCCTCATTCATCGTTTTTTTCATCCATCCCCCTGAAAAACGATAGATCGAGGTTCCACTGTATATCCTACTATGTGAGTTTGACAATCTTTCATTTCATTTTTTCTTCTGCATGTGTTCAACTTCAGCAATCTGTTAGCCAACACATGGGGCTACATCTAGGGGGAATTGGTTGCATAAACCCCCACCAAAAACACTGCCGATAAGAGTAACCTCAAAAGCTCAGTGGTCTGAGCCTATGCCCAAAAAGCAGAAGGTCCGATTCCCAGAGCAGGTGAAATTTTCCCATGTTTTAAGACAGTGAGATATCTTTCAGCTAGATCAAAATTTTGATCATGGAAATCATGTCACACAATCATGACATTTACACTTGACATTAACCAAATTGTAGTCATTTCACTTTTCCAAGTTATGCTAGTGCTAGAGATAGTCTATGCTAATATGTACATGCAAATTTTGAGCAGCAAGTGTTAGTAGGTCTTACACTGAGGCCTAGGCTCCGCTAATTTCTCGATTCAAAGCCAAAGACAAAGACATTTCTTGTAATTTTTTGGTATGACATCATGAAATTGTCACCCAAATGTAAGGAAATAAATATTTCTTTACTATGTCATCTCAAGCCAAGCTCAAGACTCATTCAGTGAACATACTAAGATTGCAATCGAGCTGGAATTGAGCAATATTTCTCTTTTGCACAAATCTCAAAGCATCAAAACTCATCAACCCTATTGATATCACAGGTTACACTTAACAAGGTAATGAAAATTCTTTAGCCAGAGGGAATCGTGGTATCTAAAGAGACTTAAAGGCTGCTTAACCCAGATAAACTGCAGGATAAGCAGCAGGAAGGTTGATTTAATCTTAAGAGGAATGGCACAAAGCCCCAAGCAATACATAGATTAAAATTTCAATAAAAAATATAAATCTCAAAAATTATCACAGTTTTGTATCAATCACAAAATTGAAACAATCAAGAGATGTATTGAATTTGATGTTACTAAAGGACACTTTATCCTTAGAATTGCATCCATAAATTTGGATAGAGTAAAGAAGCCATGCTTCCACAATTTAACAGTCTATCATCCAATGCTGGTAAAAATTTTCCAACATATGAGAAACTTCACCATTCTAAAATATTTGTCCACTCCTGCAATGGCTGGTAATTTCAACAATCCATCCTAAAGCTTAATAAGAATATGTAATACAAGAAAATTTAAACACAAAAAAAATTATGATTACATTTTCAGACCATTGGCGCAGAAGATCTTCCCTGTAAACGGACACAAAAGGACCCATGTACGCCACAAAAGCTGTAGCCAACAAACAGTCTCCAGGAAGAAAATCACTCTGCTGATCCAAACGTGTGACGGTTTGAGACCATCTTTCCTTTTCCTCTGATAATCCTGATACCAAGAGAGCAGCTCTATCCATTTTCATTTGGAGTTCATCTGCCTGGAGGAAAATGATTATCATTCCAGCAATAATCCACGCACTAATAAAATTAGATGCTTTAATTCTAAACTTCCAAAATTACCGTTTTCCTCAATTCTTCTTTATTCAAAAGTTTCTCATCATATTCCTTCTTCAGTTTTTCAAGAGTTTCATTCAATTCATCTAACTTCTTCTGAGCCTCGAGCAAAATTTCTTGCTTTTCCCTTAAATTTTCTGTTGCTTCTTCTAGCTTTGCCCGTTTGGGAGCCACAACTCTATTACATAATAAATGAAATAAAAACATAACCAACAATCCCAAAATAATAATCATTCATGTGATCAATTCATAATGATGATTTTAAGTAATTATTAATGAATTTTGATTAAAAGCAGTCAATGATCAATAAAGCTACTCGATATCACCAAATGCCAATTTTTAACATCTCAATATTGCTTGCAGATCAGCATATTAGATGTGTACTAGTAACTAAAGGGTCCATTCTCATGGCTACCAGTCTTCTCCTCCCCATTTTGTTATTTATGATACATTAACACCATAGTAATTGTATCTCAACTAGAGCCAGTGAAACATGACTGAATGCAAGAAACTCAATGAGTTACAATATTAAGGACTACAAGATAATTTTTATTCATAAATAGGGAAATCATGCTTGTTGAATTACTTCCTTTTTTTCTTTATTCATTAAAACATAGTATCAGTGTCCACTTCAAGAAAACTTACCGATAAACTTTCCCATACTTCTCAATTGCCCGAACCCACATGCACAATGACTTTGCAGCAGTAGAGACAATGCCCACTTTTTCAGGATCAAACTCAGGATTTTTAGTGTAAACAGCAATTTTTTTAAGAGTCTTATCAGATATATTATCTTTATCAAAGTCTCGCAGCTGTAAATAAAAAAGGTAGATTCAATTTATTGGTCTCATTCAGACCATGCTTACTATGTTCAAAATTTGTTCATACAAATTAGCATTGTATTATGCCAAGTGATAAATCATCTTACAACAAGATGTTTCTTTAAAAAAATGACTCAAACTTCACCAGTGAATGCTAAAATGTTTCTTCAAAAAGTATTTTTTCCACTCCTTACAGTGGAATAAAATAACTGTTGAAGAATAAACTACAGAAGAACTGCATTTTGCCTTGAAAATTGCCATTTCCTCAACATAAAACTATTTCACACGCACATAAATTTTAAAGGCCAATAAGTAGAGACAAAGATTCATGGAGAATACAATATTCAAATTTCATGCAATAAAGCAGACAATTTGGGTTTATAATTCTGTCTCATACACTTGTATTCAGTCATAAGGAATAAAAATTATTTCATGTGAAATGGCTTAAAATATATTCTGTTCACGACTTCATGGCAAAATGGTTGATTGACAAGTTTTGAAGCATATACACATGGAAAAAATAAGTAACATCGGTATAAGACACGTCCTGAAAAGACAAAGAGATATTTCTTTCAAACTAATTTTATGAAGAGGTGGAAAGTGTAAAAGTAGAGCAGGCAAAGGGCAGTAGCAGGCAAAGTAGGCAGCGGCCTGTGTGCTCAAATGCTGGGTTTTATTTTTTCCCAAATTTTTTCCCTTTTTCCTACGGTGACTTCTTTCTTATAAAAAAATAAAAAGAGAGCAGCATGAGAGGACCTTCTGAAAGACCAGTTCTCGTGTCACTTCATAATAGAGGATCCATAAATATTAGAGATGGGTCGAATAGCAGATTTCTTGAACTCGAATATCGAATTCGAATATTAAATCATTGCTCGAATATTCGAATACCTCGAATACTATGAATGCTGGAATGTTTGGCTCGGTTGCCTATGCAGCAGGCAACACAAGATTTTGGGTAGTAACTTTGATTTCCTTTAAAGGTGTAACGTTTCAATTAATTACTCTTTTTTTTACGTCACTTACAAATATTTTATTGATAATACAAACTCGGGAGCAAGGGAACACCCGTCCGCCATATCTATCACAATCCGACTCCCTTCTTTTCACCTCCTCCCGCGCCGTCAACAATCACAACAATTACCTCACTCCACCTCTGCTGCTTATTATTGCTTGAATTACGTCACACCAAAACCAAAACAAACCACTCAACATTAGGTGTTACAAAGGATTCGAACTGGAATTTAGCTGATTAATGGAATATTTTAATTTTGTGGAAACAATTGGGCATATATTTAATTCAACTAACATCGCTTTACCCCCACTCCTGCTGCCAAGTGCTAGCTGACAATCTGAGGCATTTTGTAGAATACAAGCTCTTCTCCACCGGATTTTCTTCAATTATTTTCAGTCCATCTTTGGGAGTTCTCACGATATAAGAAGATGAATAGGAATTGCTAGCAGGGAGAAACCAAATATCCTGAGAAAATAGCCCTTGGTCAGGGACTGTAACAATAAAGATTTATTGCACCACTCATAAGTTGAAAGTTGATATATGTTTTCGGAAAAAAATACCGCATCAACTTCCGGGAAGCTCTGCTGCTCATATCGAGTCTTGCCAGAATGCCAAGTCTCTGTCTTATTTTGACATTTATTTCCTCACGTAAAATGCTTAAATAAAGTCAGAAATGCGTCGCGTTTGGTCTTGTTCTTTTTTAAATTACGCGCACATTACTGATATTTCAATCCAACAAAGGTGTAATATCAATTGCCGAAAGTCATTGTTAGACACCTTTTGGGCTAATAGGTGATTCATGCAGCAGTTGACCTCCAGAAACTGGAAACTTAGAAGCAGGTAGGCTGAAAAAGGTCAGTGGGTGAGAAAAGGGGGGGGGGCGCGAAACACATTTCTTTTGTTCTCGTGTAACTTGATATTTTTTCGAAGCTAAGGTCTTCGTAATATGTTCCCTGCACGAGCTGGGACCTTTTTTTATTTCGGTGAAGAGGAAAGCCTCAGAGGGGGGACTAGTGCTGAATGGAGGGGGATAGCGGATCTTGGGAAATGCGCTAATGTAACTATCCCATGGTACTCATGCAGCAGTTGACCTCCAGAAATGGGGAACTTCGAAGCAGGTAGGCAGAAAAAGGTCAGTGGGTTAGAAAAGGGGGGCGTGAGACACGTCTTAATTGTTCTCGTGTAACTTGATATTTTTTTTCGAAGCTAAGGTCTTCGTAATACGATCCCTGTGCGAGCGAGGACCTTTTGTTTGATTTCGGATAAGAGGAAAGCGTCAGAGTGGGTGAGGCGGGTGCTGAATGGAGGGGGATAGCAGATCGTGGGAAATGCGCCAATGTTACTATCCCATGGCACTGAGTTTCTCCCTATGGTAGTTTCATCTCCTGGAAAAGATTCAAACTAAGTGCCTGTCCTTATTAGCCATAAATGACACATGGTGAACACTTTGTCTCATTTATACGAAACCTGCGCGAGCTGGGGCCTTTTGTTTGATTTCGAAGAGGAGGAAAGCGTCGGAGGAGGGGCCGAGGGCTGATGGATGGAGGGGGAAGCGGATTTTGGGAATTGTGCTATATAGTTACTATCCCACTGCACTGAGATTTTCCTGGTGGGGGAAACCAGGGATTTTCTGATTTTTTCACCCGGATCAATTTAGGTTCCCCACGTCGAACTCTTTTCGCCGCTTCAACCCCGCGAATTTGATGTAGCTCGTCAACTTGCCTAAAATGGCGCTGCATGCACAAAAAGACTTAGAGTTCTCTACATTTCTCCGAGTCAACTCCCAACGACGTGCGTGCAACAGTGTATGACGCGAAATTCTAAGTATTCGAGGTATTTGAGGCGGTACTTTTCGCATAACTATTCGAGACCTCGAATATCGAATACTTTCTAGCATTAGAGTATTCGCGGATACTATTCGCACATCTCTATTAAATATTACTTCAGTTATGGTTGAAGCTTTCCATTTTTGCAAAAGGAGTTTAATTGATGAGCAGCAATGAAAGTACATAAAACATAAAAAGAAAATCCTCAACCTAAAAGTATAAAAGTTAAGAGCTGGCAACACACCTTACTTAGGAAACTTGCATCTCCCAATTGCCTCTTTGCTTCTGCCCATGATGGTTCAACACACTTCAGTATCATTACAGCTTCCATCACCATTTCAACTTTAGCAGGAGGACGTCCATAAGATTTGATTTCACTCAGATCCTTTTTGTTCAGAGCATCTAATGCCTGCATCGAAAAAATATTTAATCTAGAGCAAAAAAAAGGGTAAACATATAAAGCAAAAATGAACCAAATGAGACCCATGCAAAAATCAAAGGAATAGCTGAAAAGAGGTAACTTTTTTTATATGAGCTCCACCTCCAGGCCCGTGAGGATATAAAAATTGATTTTCAGTAAAAAATGTCACTACCCCGAGGAAGTCTACAGAAGTGGATGTGAAATTGCTGAAGCTTATTTTTAAACGGTGATACAGATTTACACGAAAGAACATTATAGAACATCATGGACAGCGAAAGTTTGAATCGATTTAAAAAAATAATATTGTTTTTTTCCCTTAAAATATTGTTTTAAAAAAGATTGTAAATAATTATTGGTTTATAATATCTAACCTTAAAGAAATATTTAGCATTTTCCCAACAAAAACATACCTCATAATTATTACTATGCATACTGAATATAATTGAGACTAACTATCATAATGGATAAAGTACAGCACACTCCCGATTATCCGGGCTAATGATGGGGAGAGATGGCACGAATAATCAGAAAACACGGATAACCCAAACTTCCACTTAAATGTCTTGCAGTGTTCATAATTTACCAAAACAAGCAATAAATTACTATTTATGCAGTTATTATGTTATTTTAGAGTGCTTCCCGGACTCATTGAGAGCTTTCTTCGCCTGTTCGCGATCTTTTTAGCGGCGATAACATGGTTTTACTCATATTATTAATGCTCCATGTAAGGCCTGGTTTCAAAAACCACACATCCGTGACTTAGTGATCACAGATACAGGAAAGTGGTTAGCACAAATACTTCAAAAGCACTGTTCGACATCGGAAACTACACTGTCAGGCACCACGCCACATAGTCGCCTCTCGCACAAGTTGCCCAGGTTGCAACTGCAGCAGGACAGGTATCCGTGATCACAGAGAGCGGTCACGCACTGCGAGGCTTGGAAAATGGGAACATGGTGCTCCTGTGAATGCAGCTACCGTGCGATCGCTTCCGCTTTACGAAGGGTATTATAACGGAAATAATAAGCCCGGTGTATCCTAGCATTAATGCAGTAATTCTGGTGACTTTACGTCCAATTTTTTTTTTATAAAGATCGTGGAAAATATTGAGCGAGAGTGAAAATCATGCATGGATAATCCGCAACACGGATATACCGCAGCCGGATAATCGGGAGTCTGCTGTAATATAATTGAGAATAAGTTTTGAACTGCTAATCAGAACACGGTTAACTCAAGCAGCAATGACCAAGGAGAGGATGTCTTCTCAAATGGAAAATATATAAAGTACTAAATATTATTGTGAATGTTTTTATGCTAATTTGCATGGTTGGATAAATTGTTAAACAGTGTTTGAACGCCAGATTATGTCATAGTTTCTGTAACCATTGCTCCAGCTAAAAACATATAATTCTCATTATTTCATAGCCATCATTTTTTTCTGCATTGAAGAGAAATTTAGAAACAGAAAACCTGTTTGCCACACTCCCATTACCATTATTGCTTCCTCTAATGCAGGCATGGCTTCATCCAAATCAGCTTGAGCTATATCTGCCAATTTGAGGCAAGCAGTTTCCTCTTGCTTAATTTTCTTACTCCTAGCTATGACAGATTTTTGTTGTTCATCAGCCTCTCTTTTCTGCTGGGCAATTATAACCAAGTATTCATCACATTCTCGCTGGAAAATGGATACTAAAAATAAAAATGAAAATATGTAATTGTTATCATTCATTACAGCTGCTCACTGGCAATATATGAGTGAATATTTACCAATAGTGCTTTCAGTTTGGGTATAGTATAGCCTATTGGGTGGATAGTCTACTAGGAGGGTAAAATTCTTCTCTTAACAGGGTGCCATCAACTTTCGAGGGTAGAGTTATATGCTCATAAAATCGGGCAGAAGCACAGATTGTCAACTTCCTCAATTTCAGAAGAATGATTTGAAATTTTCCACACTTTCTTATCATTTTACTGTTGAGCACCACAAATCCAAAATTCCCTAGTCCGGGAACACCCATTACATATTCCAGGATATTTCCAATATTTATATACATGTTTCAAGGGAAACATAACTTTTGCTGAATAGATTCATTTTTCTTCACCTGCTGAAACTGTTTCCCAATCTTAACAAAATTACTCCCTTTTGTATCTGTCGACAAAAGGACACACTCTTACAACACTTAATGCCAAGTCAGACACTGTTAAATACACTGCCAAAGCAATACCGAGATGATTGAACTTGCCCAGGCAGGACTTGACCCCACCTCGTGGGCAACAGTCTTGGCAGGCTACGGAGCAGACAGAAGATTTTTTGGTTAGGTTCTCTATACACTGTAAAAAATGACCAAAGGATTGAAAGAAAGTACTATGCAACAACGATCTCCACTAAATAGGTGAAGATGCAAATACGCATGGCATATTGCATTAAAATCTTGCAACCAAGATGCGAGTGTCACATCGTTGAGATGGACAGTAGAAATGGGCACAGTCTGTTTGCATTGCTGTGGCCCAAGCGAAAAAACCCTTTTTCTACTGGCAAGAATCTTCCTCCATCAGTCGCTCCAAATGTATGAATTCACATAAATAGAAACACCCACGTGATGGCGAGCTTTGATGGTTGAAAAGTTTCATTTATGTAGACAGCAGAACGCTCATTTACACACATTAAACACAGCGTATGTCGATCACAAGAGAATATTAACATATGAAAAATGTTTTATTTACTTTATTCTTTAACTAATAACATTTAGAGTTCGATATTCTGCAATTTATTCAAACATGTCATGAGCGTTCTTTTCATTCAGCTGTTTTGTGATAAGTCCTGATGGTTAAATTAAACTGTTCGTAAATTTAGAAACGATTACTGATTATTCCTAAAGTTATTTATTATTAAACATTTTATTTAAATGTCATTACATTTTGTTGAAACTTATCAAATTCCCTCATAATAGCCATTGCAGTACCCTAATTATACTGGTTACTATCACTGTACCCGAATTTTGGCAATACCCAAAATCCAGTCCCACCCAAGATTATTATACCTAATAAGAAAAATACATCATTTAAGAGAGAAACATGCAATCACTGTACTTCTTAAAGTAACCTTGATCGAGACGTTAATATTTTTCCTCGTATCTAAATACACTGGTTCAATTATGAGAAGTTGATTGGATTAGGAATAAAGATTTTTTCTGCATCTAGGGGTAAAAATTTTAATGGAGTAATGAAAGGAGTAAAGTTGGGTGATTGAGTGAGAGTGGATGGTATTACCGAAGCAAAAAGGTAATTTTTTCGGTAACTCAATAATCTATGATTAAAATCTAAAGGTTAATTCTTAAATATTCTTAGGAATCAGGGAAAACAAAGAAATGATATTCAAATTACAGCGAAACTTCTCTTTAACTGAATCTCTCGGGACCATAATTTTTTTCCGGATAAGACAGTATTCCCCTTAACTCAAGGTCTGACAACTCAAAAAAGACCGCGAAAGTCAAATCATATCAATTACAAGCATCCCCTGAAAGGTTGGTTCGACTCAAATTCTACATAGAGACAAAATTGTTATGAAATTATAAAAGACCAGCATCGCATTGTGGTTAAACTTGTTTATTTGAAGAAACTAACATAAAAAGCGATCCATGCAATAATCACATAATCCGTCATTTTTGTCTGTTTTTCCTTTTCTCTTGTATAACGCAACTCTCCATGTTGCAAAAAGCCCCATGTAAGACATTAAATAAATCAGTGTTACCTTTGAGACTACATTCTGCTAGTTCTTTCAATGAAACCAACATTTCTCTGTAGGATTTTTTGCTTTCTTTACATATTACGGTTATATTTACTTCTTCATCTTCTTTTATACTCTCTGTCAGGGAAGCGAAACAGTTTAACAGTTGATTTTTTAATACTTTCACTGCCTAATTAATCCAATAATGGCATCCAGCCCTGATATTTTTTTTGATCGCCATCGACACTGTATTCGCAGTATCTGCAGCAGCTAATAGTGATCACATCATGTACTTCCACCATTGTGCTTTAAGCAAACTAATTACTCCCTGATCCATTGACTGAGTGATGCTATAGCATAGTTGAGTTTATAGTTGTGTTTACAGGAAACCAGGCTAGCTCCACATTCGCAAGGCAAATTTTAGAGTGACAGGTTGCATTATCAAGGAAAAGTTTGACTTTCCTCTTCATTTCAGCATTGAAACTTTTAAGCCACTCTTCCATGATTGAAGTCATGTTCCATGCTTTTTTATTATTTCTCTATTTGACCTGTGGCTTCCCAAGTTAGAAATAAATAAATTTCAATGAGTTTGAAGCATCCTGGTCGAGCTGATTTCCCGATGACAAGAGGTTTCAGGAGCTCCCCTGTCATATTTCCACAAATGACAATGGTCAAATGCTCTTAAAGAGTGCTTCCCTCCAACAGAATAATGAGTAAGAGTAAATGTAACAATTTTTTTCCATTTATACCCTAATTTCAAGAAATAGAACTCGCAAATGCATACAAACCCTTGCAGTTTTCTCCTTTTACACACAATGCTTTAGATGGCTGAGACCTAAAAAAACATTCCGGTTTCATTCCCATTATAGATATCACATGGTTGATAGTCTTTAACTTATACTTGAACCGTGCATTTCAACACCTCTACAGTTTTCATATCCTTGTCATTTGACTTGCCAACAACAATGCTCCAAACAATATTGCTCTGAAGCTCTCTAGCTATCCATTGGAGGCTTTAAAATCTAATTTCCCTAAATAAAATGCAAACTCCTTTGCCTTTTCTTGCACCACTGGACCTGAAAATGGAATATTCCTCGATCTTGCTCACACAAACCATTCCCAAACTAATTCGTTTTATTCTTCCTATTCGCAGAGAGGTGTTTTCCTCTTTGAATGTAAACTCAGGCGTAAAATAATGTATAGAAACAACAACTATTTTATGTTGTGTCATTTTGCAAACTATTGTGGCATGGGATATGAAGAACTATGTTTCTAAGAACCTACCCCTTTCAAAGTCTTTCTTAATTTCCCTCTTCTTCTTAATTGCTTCGCAAACTTGCGTCTATCCACACTTAAACACTAAACTCTAATCTTGACCAAAACATTTCCACGTTTCCCAAAGCCTAGCGTTAACCCTCCTCTAGTGCCTAATGTCCTGCTGTGAGTTTCTTTTCACGTACATTGCGTCAAATGCTCAACAACACTCCTCCCCCTTCCCTCCCGTAACCTTTCCCTTTCTTAACCATTGCACCAGCTCATGTTTGCATGCTTACCTTCCCTCAAACTCGTAGAACCATCTCCTCTCTCTTACTCTCACAGGTTACGGGAGGGAAGAGGGGGGAGTGCTGTTGAGCATTTGACGCAATGTACGTGAAACGAAACTCACAGCAGGACATTAGGCACTAGAGGAGGGTTAACGCTAGGTTTAGGGAAACATGGAAATGTTTTGGTCAAGATTGATGCCATATTGTCCTGAGTCCCTTGCATGACGTGATGTCATTCAACAATGATGTGGACCATAGAGAAGGAAAGACAACTTCGGCTGGTTCCATTTTAAGGATTATTTTCTAGGGAGAGGGCTTAACAGAACATTTTAGGATTTCATTTCCTTGCGGTATAAATTTTCCTTGAAATTGTTTTCTGCAATTCCGCTTAACCCAGATACTCGTGCCCAGAAACCAATTCCGTTTCCGCATTTGACAGTTTCCGTTTAACAGGGGGCACCAATGCATGTAAAACCCTATTGCAAACTCCACGACCAACAATATATTTTCCAGATACAGACAGGTTTCCGCTTAATTCAGGTTCCGCTAAAGGCAGGTTTCACTGTAGTATAAAACACAATAGCCCTTATTATCAAGTCAAAACATTAAGTTACCAGAAATAAAAATAAAAATGCAGGTTGACAAAGAATGATATAAATACCACACACTATAGAAAGGAATTACACGAACATTGGAAAGGGAAAGAAAATAATAAGAACAATATATAAAAGTGAATCAATGAAATAAATAAATGGATGGAGAAGGATTCTGTTAAGAATATAGCAGAAGTGTAGGAATTCATCGATTATATAATCTAAACTGGTTATAACAAGGAAACTAACTGAAATTTAATGCCTTATGTCCTCTTCAAGATGAAAAATCAAAATCTGACAAACTTCCTATGTATTAAACAGCATGAGTAAAGCAAGGTATGAGTTTTTATTTAAGTATCATTCATGTAAGTGAGGACTTAGGTTTTGGTGGACACGCAATACTATCATCAATATTAGAACCTAAATTGTCATTTATGACAATTGTATAAGTACAGTGGCGGAAAAAATTAACGCAAAGCTCGTTGGCGTCTGAGAGCGGCCAGTTCAGGAACTACTTGTCTTCCAAAATTTTGCCCTCGTAATGCTCTCATACAACCGGGAGTTTTAAAAGCAATATATCCCTTATACCGGGGAAATAATCATACCCGTCGCATTTTGGCAAGGCGCAAAAGATCCAGCTACGAATGCTTCGCCATATTCTCCGAAGTATGCTTCGCCCTCGATTCACCTAGAATGGAATCTACTCTCGTCGGGACATGATTGGACTCAGCCGACATATTGGGCATTGAGACTTCCTTATATCCCAATCGTTCCCGTGGTGTAGTGGGTAAAGTATCATGCTTCGAATCAGAGGTTCCACGGATCAAGTCCCACGGACGGATGACTTGATGCTGCACACACACACACTGTAAACATTTTTCTCATCTTAAAACTTCGCAATACCTAATTATAGGTCCATAGGACGTTGCATGTCTATTGAATTCTTACTCGCTTATTTATTCGTTGAAATTCAACCACAATATTGCATAACCATTTGGGCAGTTGACTGTGGAGTGAATTTTGACTACCATTTCCGCGTCGTCCAGCACCGCTTCAAGGCCCCTAACCATTAGCTGCATGTGCGATGTGTCACGGCCTACGCTTCTTCTCCCCTTCAAGGGAAAACTCCAATAGAGTTCCTCAAAGCAGAATGAAAGCACTTTTTTTAGCCACCTCCGAGAAATCAGTTGTATGTTTTCAGTTCACTATTGCAATGCTTTACTCAATATTCTCCGCCCAATAACAGTTTTTAACATACTGCAATTAAAAAGAAATGCGAAGACGAATTGATTTAGGTAACGGAATATGTTATGGCCATTTTAAGGTTCAATAATTTCTTTCATCTAGTTATCCGAAGAAATTGATTAATTTGGCCCGTAAACGATTTCTTTCAATTTTTTTTTAACTTCATAATGTCTTTAAAACTTGATTTTCAATCACAAAGATGATGGATATGAACGCATATTTGATTAAAAACGTCAATTAAAAATTGAATCTTTATTAAAATAGATGTATCTGAACTAAGCGTTAAATGTTTTTCAATTTTATATACTGACAAAATGAGAATCAGAAGTATTATAATTTTCACTTGCTGAAAAGTTATTTAGGAAACTGGAAAAATTACGGAAATTTGAATGGGTGGAAAGGAACTTAATGGAATTCGACTCTATTTTTGAGTTTATAGAAGGGAATGAATTTTATCTAGAATTTGTTTCCGTGGTAATCGAATTATTATTAATATTTCCTTGCTACAAGTTGATACATCTCATGGACTGATATATTTTTCCTCGTGAATTTCTCGTTCAGGCATAATCAAACAATTGATTCTCGAATTTATTTCTTCTAATTCTAGCGAATATTCCTTTTGTTCAATTCCGATCTTTGGTGCTAGCTTTCTTTATCAATTCCTGCATAATTCTCCTCCTCTCTGTAACACACATGCTGTACCATTTAGTCATTTACCTGTCTACTCCGTTTTTGTGCCCGAATCGTTTTCCGCAAAGTATTTAATGTCCACAATTAAACTAATTCACTTTTATCTTGATACGTAGACTGCTTCAGAAGTCCATCTCTGATGGACATTTCAATTATGCAACAATCATGGGAGAAAATCCTTCGTAAGAAAGTGAAAAGAAAATGTCTGCTGTATGTGAGGTAAATTTTTTGTAAGCATTAGGTGGCTTACTGGAAATATATTTTTTGCTAAGACAATTGGAAAATTCGACCACACTCTATAATTCACGGGATGGTAAAAAAAACTCTATCGCTCCTCTTCATTGAATAGAGAATATTGGAAATTTGGCCAGAAAATGAAGATGTCGCAATTAATGGTAATTCATGTAATTACAACTATAAAATGTCTTCATTGCTAGGTAAAGGTAATGAGCAACTCATTTTTTATTTGCTACATTTTGGCTAGTAAGTCTTTTGAACTTATTGCGACAAAAATCGATATCGGATTAGGGAATTTTAAAAATTAGTTTGCGAATTAACATATATGTCTTACAAACGCATTTCTGACGCGAAATAAAAAAATTGATTGTGAGATCTATTCTATTCCTAAACCGATGTTGAGTGCTAAAGGTAATGAAAAGTTCAAAGAAGGGACTAAATAAACAGCGGAAAACGCAAACAGTCCAAAACTTCTATGAATTCGAAATAACATTAGTTCCATGATAATGATGAAATACTTTAAAAATGCATGCGTAATGTTCATTTTGTTGGAAAATTTAAGGGTAAGTCTAACCTCTATTAACTTAATCATTAGCTCAATATTTCTGATGAAATACATTCGCAGACGCCCAAAATTTCCCGATTGAGAACTACTGAGTTTGGGCGGCTCGATGTTCTGCCTTCGCTCAGCTCTGCAGGACTTCCGAGGAATTTTCCCTTGAAATGTGGGAGGAGAAGTAGGCCGTGACACATCCCACATACAGCTAATGGTTAGGGGCCTTGACGCTGGGTTGGACGACGCGGAAATGGTAGTCAAAATTCACTCCACAGTCAACTGCCCAAATGGTTATGCAATATAGTGGTTGAAGTTCAACAAATAAATAAGCGCGTAAGAACTCAATTGCCATACAACATCCTATGGACCTTTTGATAGGTATTTCGAAGTTTTAAGATCAGAAAAATGTTTAAAGTGTGTGTGTGTGCAGCATCAAGTCATCCGTCACTGGGACTTGATCCGAGGAACCTCTGATTCGTAGCATCATACTTTACCCACTACACCACCGAAACGATTAGGTTCTAAGGCAGTGTCAATGCCCAATATGTCTGCTGTGTCCACTGATGTCCCGACGAGAGTAAACTCCATTCTAGGTGTGTCGTGGGCGAAGCATACTTCGGAGAAGAATTCGTAGCTGGATCTTTTGCACCTTGTCATAATGCGACGGGCATGATTATTTCCCCGGTATAAGGGATATTTTGCTTTTAAAACTCCCGGTTGTATGAGAGCATTACGAGGGCAAAATTTTGGAAGACAAGTAGTTCCTGAACTGGCCGCTCTCAGACGCCAACGAGCTTTGCGTTAATTTTTTCCGCCACTGTACATATATACATATAAACAAAAAATAAAATAATGCATATTTTCAGTAATCATTTGCATACACTTTACTCTGGTCATAATGATGCTATAGAAAATAGACTGATTATAAATTGAGAGATAGAATTGCCATCTAAATTATTGCAAATTGTTTCTAACACAGACCTTTTTGCTGAGCCTCCTCTAATTCAACTGCCATGACCTCAATTTTTTCCCTTGTTTCATCAAGTTTAAGAAGCCCAGTTCGAAGTTTATTGGCAGCTGCATTTAACTCTTCCCTCTTGTTTTGTAAAAATCTAGCAGAAGATAAAAATGAGAGCATATTCTTCAAAAACATGGACATCGAAGACAATACAAATTAACAATTGTGTAAATAAACTAGAGAAGAATTCAATATAATGCACGTCATAGAGTGGCTTTCTAGTGACAAAACATTACCAACTAAGTCAATGAAGACAATGAAAGTTTGCATGCATGACTGGCTCCTTAAGTGGACCAAATAAAATGCAGCATCATTTCAGTATATCAAACACAACATAGATACCTATCCAACAAAAAGAGCTAATTATAAAATTTCATGGACATAATTCTTTAAAAGCATTACCAGAGATCATAAAGTAAAATATCAGTTCGAATTATTTACATCGATAATTTATTTAACTCTTAATCAGAAAAATGATAACTAAAATATACACTAGGAGACAGTGAAAATAACTTTTTTCTTTGTATGGCCCACTTATAAATCATATAAAACTAGAATAGACGTCAATTCCCTATGCTTCATTGAAAATAAGCAAGGCAGCTCCTTTAAGTATTTAAGAGCCATCAAAATATTCTTCAAGAAAGGGAAAGGGATGGGAAAGAAAGGGAAGGAAGTTGAAGCCACACTGTGCTGTGGAGAGAAGTATCCCTATAGTGAACCTACTGAGTACTTAGATGAATTTGCTACATAATACACACATTACATACAGTGACAGACACACATAAAAAACAGTGAGACATTTTTGTGCTAGATTTGTTTTTCGATGATACAGATTGTGTTACACAATTGCGACGATTAGGCTTGGCCTATACTTGTTGTAGTGCACACTTAGGGTGGTGCCCCTTTCACAGTCAGTGAGTTGGTACCACTGACTGACCCTTATTTCCGGTTTGCCCCGGAAGTGTTGTTGGTGATGTGTTCATATTGTAATGGTGATCGTTATAAATACAGTCCTACTAGTATCTACTAACATTGTATTATTTTTAAATAATAACAGCCACTTGTTGCATTGAGTGACAACATTAAACAATACTAAAATGTAGATATACTGTTTTAACTCATTGATTGTGTGCTATGGGTCAAGATAGCCTATGTTCTTACAAGCAAATTTTGTGTGCTAATTGTTATTTGGTCCTATGCTGAGGCTACGGTTCTCCTAACTTCACCATTCTAGACCAATGACTAAGAGATTTCTCGGGATTTTGAGACATGAAATCATGAATTTGTCACCCAAATGTAAGGAAATAAATATAACTTTACTCCACCTCATAATACTGCAAGATCCAGAAAAATTACGTCCACTATGATGGAGATTTGGAATCATCTCAAGATAAGCTCAAGACTCAACTTTCAAACATATCAATCTTGAAATCAAGCGAGAGTCAAGCACTTTTATCTTGCTTGCATTTCAAAAAGTCAAAACTTGCATAGCCCAAAAATTGTCTTACATTTTATATCTGGAAACCAATTCCAAATAATTTGTAGCAGTCACATAATTATGCCTCTTTATCTCCATTAACATTTTGCTGGAACACTGGTACACAGAATAATGGATTGATGCAAATATAGTGGCCACTGACATCCTTAAGGTCTCCTGTTCAGGACAAATTGAGTTTATGAATATCAATGTTTAAAATCAGAGAGCTAGAACAAAATACTGTATTACTTAGTCAACAAGTACTTCTCTATTGCAGATAGTCAAATAACCCATTGCAGACCAACTTACCGCACCGGACTAACCAATCATGCATCCATAAGACACTCATTTCTCATTATTCCAGTAAAACCCTCCCCCTTTATCTACCTCCCAACCAATGAAAAACTGTTGCCTGAGATGTATAAACCATATTCCAGAGAATGAAGCAAATTACAGTAGATCTGTTCAACCTTTAAATTGCCGGCTGGCCGATCCATTGGCCCATAAGGTTCGTGTAAGAATCCCATGGGCAGATAGCTCTATCAGCCCGGTGCATGTTTAAAAACATGTAAAAATTAAATACCATATAAACTCGCGTAAGAGATGCACCCCTATTTTGAGAATAGGGTAGTTTCATTCATCAAAGAAAACGAAAGGCATTGATTGCAATTCGTCACCCACCATTAGTGTATTCATAATATATAAATTATTTGAAGTTTTGGAACAAGAGGGCACCAAAGATTTCCAGGCTCAAGGGCGCACCAGGACATGTCCCAGTGGCCCAGCACGGGCCTGCCTCGGATCCAAATATCCATGGACAGCGCCCTTCACTGGATACCTCAGATCCAAATTTGAAGAAATTGAGTCTAAATACGAAATTTTAAATCAATGCTTTGATGAATTCAGCGTCCCATTAGAGAGAGTAGAAAGAGTTCCAATCCTCTCTTCGCATATGCCAGTGCACTGCAATACTTGTCCTTCTCATGAACAATTTTGTTTAAAAGCTCTCGTGGGATTTTTGCAACAGCATTTCAGCCAAGGAAAATTTTATGGCAAAATACGACAGGCACATAGCATGAATCGTCCCAAGAGATTGAACAACAGTTGGGGCAGGCTTATCGCCGTAGGATAATAACCACGTCAAAAGTGACTACGTAACAGATTTCATGCCTCTTGACGTTTTTTTTTCTTTTTCGAAACCATACAGACCACATATCATTAGCTTCAAATGAAAATATCAAGTTACACAGGAACAATGGAAACATGTTTCATCCCTACCCCATTGCACCAACTGACCTTTTACGTTCTACCAGCTTCAATTCTCCCACTTTCTGGAGGCCAAATGCAGGTACATAAGTCACCAAATGAGGCCAAATATATCTCAATAGTTTTCAGTAATTTTATGACATGTATGAGGTTCAAAAAAGAATGAGACCTAACCAGGGTTCCCACTCTACCTGAATAATGAAATTCACGGCTTTTTCCAGGTTTTCACGGTTATTTTTCACGTTTTCATGGTTTTTTTAGGTTTTCACGGTCACAATTTCGCTAAATTCACGGTCCGTTAATAAGCCAACAGTAAGAAAATCACTGGCCGTATATCAACAGAAAATTAACGTACGCGGCAAACGCTGTGAATGTTAACGCCGCAATGAAAAGTGATATCTGTTATGACGTGAACTGTCGTTTGCAAAATTCAGGGCCGGCTAAAGGACCAGCCCAACCGCGCTCCTGCCTGGACGCCAAATACCTTTCGGACCTCCTTCCGTCCGGATACCCGAGGTCCTTTTTTAATTCCTCGCCGAGAGATTGTTTTTTGCGCACGTTGTTATTACTGTACAGTAACCGAATTTCCCCACCCCAATCATTCTTATTTAACGGAAAATATTTTATTTAAATTGTTTATAGAATATAATAAATTGATTCTCTCTTATTTAACGGGAAATATTTTATGAAAATTGTCTAAAGAACATAATAAATCGAAAAATAATTTCATACACCGTATTAGCACAATTCTAAGACGAACACGATTCTAAGACTACCCTCCTTTTTTGGAACTCCACTAGGGGAAATTTTTTTCTTCCTAATAGCGATACGATTATAAAATGAATGCGGAAAAACGATCAATGCTTTATTTTTTGCTAGGTTGCCTATGTCCCAGGAAACGCAGGATTTTGGCGAGTAATTAAGATATTCATTAAAGGTTTCAAACAATATTTTTAGATAATAACAGGAATAGTAGTACTTTATCAAGACATATAGGTCATATTGTTGATTCGACCCATATCCCTTTCAAAATTCTGAAGGAAAACGCCACCTCACTAAAAAAATGTTTGCTGTCCACTCGGCATTTACACTGCTATTATGGATTTCAGTCTGATGTAAAAATTCTTATCCATCAAACACCATTTCCAGTACACGTATTCACGAAAGCAATGTGCATGTTGTGCCAAAAACAACCGCATTCGCCGGCACAGTGACTGTTTGTGAGATGGATGACGAACGCCAAAAATAGTCTATTACTTGAATTGTTCCTGTCTATTGAATATATTTTTAATATAATTGAGGTTGTGTGTAAAGCGTGAACAATGTTGCCTTAACCGTCAGTGGCACGCTCATCTGGATCTTCGCCTTCATATCTCTACTTGTTTTCTCCAACTCTACCCCCACCCCTACCGTCATATGCTAGCGGACAACCCAAGGCGCTCTGCAATATTCACGCGCATCTAGCCCGGATTCTTTTCTTCGTGTTCAATTATTTTCAGTCCATCTCTTTAAGTTCTCAATAGTTTCTTCGGAGGGGCCGAGGTCCGAAGACGAGTAAAATTAAATTAGTGAAAATGAAACCTGACTTTATTAAACCCACATGGAAAACACTCGGTGGTTCGAAGTCCAGCCACCCTGGAAAGTAGGGAACCACTCGTACGAGGTGAAGTTCGGAACTGATGCTATCGCGTACGGGGGTACGCAGAGCATACTGCAGAGGGCGAAGCGTGACCATATGACTGCGCCATCAAATTTTTTACCCTAAAGACACCCATTCTTTTCTATCGTAGCGCCAGATGAGCAGATGTATTCGGATTGTTAGTAGAGAGAAACAAAAACCCTGAGAAGATATTCCTTCGTCAGTAACTCTGACAAGTGAGACTTATAGTATAGCTCGTAAATTTATAACTGATAACAACCTGATATCATGTTTCCGGGACAAAATGCCAAATTAACTGCCGAGAAGCTCAGCTACGACGATATCGCGTTTCGCCAAAAATCACCATCGTATTTTTCCATCTATTTCCTTGCTTAAAATACGTCGCGTTTGGTCTCTTTTTTTTTAATTGCGTGCAAATTACTAACATTTCAATCTAATAAAAGCATAATAGCAATTACTGAATATCATTGTTAGATACCTTTTGGGCTAATACGTGACTCATGCAGCAGTTGACCTCCAGGAAATAGGAACTTTGAAGGAGTTATAGAGCGTTCCACATTTAGTTGACAGTATGGGCTCTTATGGGGAATCGTTTCCCATGTTAATTTCCATAAGGCCAGGAGCGCGGTGTTGTCAATAACAGCACGAAAATTAATGTTGCGTAATGCACTGATTAAAAAATTGCATTCTTATGTAGAAAGAGATGCTGCATTCATTGGTGCCAATAGTTTTTCGATAAAAATTATGACTAAAGCTATAAAAAACATTTCCTTAAATTTCCGTCAGAAACGTGTATTTTTTACTTTATCTTCTTCTCGCAATTTCTGCCTAACCGTTGTCTGTATTGAATTGAATCTTCAACAGAAAATTCTTCACACTATTTTCTCTTTGAAGGTCTTCACCAATTGTACAAATATTGAGTTAAAATGTTGTTATGCCGACGTAACACCCTTTAGGACAAGAAAATTTTGATTTTTGCAAGGTGAAAAGTAGTCGCTTACTAACTTACGTTTCTTACGTCGTAGGTCCCTATATGCTGCATACCAAATGTGATGAAAATTACAAAGTTATTTTTGGTGAAAAAATAATTAACTTAAATCAATTCTGAAGCGAGTTACAAGGTTTTGATCTTAAGAAAAAATATTACGGCGCCGCTGGGCCGGGCTTCTTGCTTTTCCTTGCGCGCAGAGGGAAAATTCTCGGGCGGGAAAGGAGTTTTTTGTCAATGCATACTATGAAATGTATTAATCTATTCGTTTGATATCCCAAACAGAGAATACTCATACGTCGTAACAGCAGTGTTTTTATCGGAATACATTGATACACGAAAGTAAGCAAGCGACTTGGAAATAAGACGCTTTCGCCTTGGGTGTTTCGGTCCCATCGCGGAAACCAAGAAAGAGAATATCTCATAATCTGTGCGATACACTACCACATCCAGTGCACACCTTTTAAAAAAGGGGGCTTGGGTTTTTTCTGAGTTCCTTTCATAGGGTACCATAAAACCTGCACCAGAATCGACCCAAGCCGAAGGGGTCGTGGGAAGAATTTACGAAGGCGTTCAGTTTGTCGTTGCATTTTTTGGAGTGAACAAGTGTTGTGTGGTCTGCTGAATTTAAGAATTGTGAAGTGTGTTTTACACTTATCTCTGCTGTAACACACCCAATCAATATGTCAGATACAAAGAAGAGGAGAAAAGGTGAGAAGCTTATAAGCCGCGAAAGACAGTTGGTGCTCAGTCTTATCGTACTCCAGGAAATCTCTCAGCATTTGTGAGGCCTGCCGAGAAACTTCGAAGGCTACTGGATGCTCGGAGTCTACTGTTTACAGAGTGAGAAAGGAAAGCTCCCGTGGTCCATTGGTAACTCCTTCAAAAACTAAAGAAATTAGACAGCCTTACAAAAATTCGAGAGCAGTGATTTTCGACGATTTTGTCCGATCGGGAATTAGAAGGAAGGTACATGAATCCTTCGTGAAAATATTCCTCCGACTTTAAAATCCATCTTAAACTCGGTATATATGGATAGTATTCTCCCAGATTACAAAAGGACAACACTATCTCGTCTTCTTTTGGACATCGGCTTCGTGTACGAACGCAGGGGGAAAAGAATCATCCTCATCGAAAGGGATGATATTATTCGTTGGTGGCACAATTAATTATTATTTAAGGCAGCTATAAAAATGTCGTCGCGAACGCAGGACGAGTGTATTCACATGCGAAAGTTGGAATAATGTTGGAAAAATAGTGAACATTAGTTTGCGAAACAAACAATTAGAAAATCCGCGTCAAGCTTTCCTTGCTGGACTAAATACTGGGCTTGGCCCCCACTTCCCGAGGAGGATGATTTGCAATTATACACGCAGGAACGGAAAATGGGTTCATAAAAGGAGCATCGCATGTGTTTCTGTACAAAAAGAACTCAATGGATGAGTATGAAGAAGCGGGTGGCGAGTGTTACCAGAGATGGTTTGAGCACTCACTTCTTGCAAACTTACCCGAAGGATCAATTATAGTGGTAGATAATGCCTCTTATTACTCAAGGAAATTGGAATCCTTGCCTACTACAAGGTGGAGGAAAGAGAATATTAAGGAAATTAGCTTTGAAGATGTCAGCTTGAAAAGAGATATTTAATTTACAATAAACCAAAATTTTGAAAAATTAAAGATTGATGATGTCTTATACAACATCGCCTTTCATGTAATACTAGCCAGAGCCAAAAAATATTGCATAATAAGGAAGGAATATAAATTTTGTCTCATTCAGGAGTGGCAATAATTTTAATTATCCTTCAATTTATTGTTATTTTTTACATTACAGATTATTCATTATTCAGCTTGTGCATTGAATAAGTACGTACATGAAATAACAAAAGACTTTTCCTTTTATATTGGAGCAAAGGTATTTTAGTTACGGTAAAAAATTCCTTAATTTACGTCGTCTTTCGTGCGATCCCTAACTCCTTTTTGAACTAAACCATTTTGGCGCTCTATTATGTGTGGTTGCATACGCTGTTAGGATGCCTGCCGGCGGAGCGGAAGCTTGGCAACACTGTTATCCATAAGGCCCGTACTGTCAACTAAATGTGGAACGCTCTATAGGCTGAAAAAGGTCAGTGGGCGAGAAGAGGGGGGAGCGCGAAACACGTTTCTATTGTTCTCGTGTAACTCGATATTTTTTTCGAAGCTAAGGTCTTCGTAATACAATCCCTGCGCGAGCTGGGGCCTTATTTTACTTTGAAGAAGAGGAAAGCTTCAGAAGGGGAGAGGCGAATGCTGAATGGAAGGGGATAACGAATCTTGGGAAATGCGCTAATGTTACTTTCCCACGGCACTGAGCTTCTCCCAATGGTAGTTCCATCTCTTGGGGAAGATTCCAACTATGGGCTATTCGTTATTAGTCATAAATGACACATTGTATTTATTTCGTCTCCTTCTCGTCTAACGATGGATGCGGGAAAATTAAGCGTCGGAACCGCGATCTTCAAACGATCAATGCGAGAAACGATACTTCGGGGAACGATAGATGCGGGAAAAAATTACATTGTCTATAAGGAACTTTATTTGGGACCAGAAACGGCGAACGATCAATGCGGGAACGATAGATTGAGGTTCCACCGTATAACTTTTCTTTTGAAAGCGGCAGTGTAAGGACTTCTTTTCTCTGCTATCGTAATACTCTGAAACCAAAACTGAATCGATCACTCTAATCAGAGGCAAATCATGTTCCCTTCATACTATTGCTCTGGGAAAAATGGAACGACTTTGTAGCAGTTTATATCGCGACGGCATTGAGGCTTTAACGTAACAATCCTGGGCGGATATAGGGAGGGGCACGGGAGCACATACCCCCCAGACACTTAAAAAATATGCAAGATTTTGAATATGGTCACATTATCATTGCGCTCGTTTTGTATCATGAGGTATCCTTGTGCCCCCCCCCCCCCAGAACAAAATCCTGGATACGGCTTTGCTTGTGCTCCCCACTCCCCAGAAAGAAACCCTGGATCCGCCTCTGGTTAAAATTTAGGTAAATTGTAATCAATCACACAAAAATTTTGTAAGTTGATCAAGCTCTAACTTGAATGGAGCCGAACCCAGGGTAAAGCAGGCGATCTCGCGGACACGGCAGAAGTGCACCCGGCGATTGATTGGAACGCACGCTTTACCTGCTGCCTAAAATGGCAATAGTTTTTCACTTTAATACAAAATTAAATAAGCTAAATTACTGTTCAGGTATTTTTGACGTCGAGTTTTCGTTGTATGGCTATATATATATTAGGTGACAACCTCAGGTATCCATAATTTTTTCCGACGAAAATTATGCAACCCAATTGACGTCGAGAATTTTGCATTCGATTGTAAGACGAACCCTCTTTTCTGCAGGAGTTAGGAGGAAAAAAAAACCATGTCTTCGATAGGTGCAAATAAGTACATTATAATTCACATGGTTTGAAATACATATATAAAGACATAATAAATACCTGCTGAAACATGTTATTTTCACATTCACTTTACTTTATCACCCGTCAAATATTTCCACACAAACTTTCCGATTGCGACGTAAAACTGGCAAGTCCCAGGTCGACGCATGCGGAAATCGTGTAATGCAGTATTGCCATAAGCGGAAATCTTCTCTCGTTTTCAGGCCGCAACGCGCGAGAATTAGTAACGTCGCGCCGAAAGCTCGCTGTCGCCCGGTTCAAACGCAATGAGCGTAGTGTCCACAGCGCATAGCAAGTTGTCCAGGTTAGCGGTCTTCCAATCACAGGTTTGAGGGTGTTGAATAAACGTTCAAATTTTTCGACACAAATGCCATCTAGATTTAGTTTCGAAAGTGGTCGCTGCAGCCATTGGGACGCCTAATTGGGTGGAAGGGGGACTAACAAGCAGTGACCGAGGGAGGGGAAACCAAGACAGTCGAGGAAAATAAACAAGCTGATGAGAATTGGTGTCATATTTCAGGTGGGGGGAGAGAAAAGGCCTGCGCTGGGAAAATATTTTTTTTTCTTCAGGCAACATTCGTTCCCACGCTTTTCTGACACATGCGACGATGCTCGCTACAATGAATAGAAGTGCCCTCGCTACGAACGAAGTTGAAAATTTCTGGGAAGGTATTATTATCAAGATTGAGAGATTTTTAAGGTTTTAGGACGAAATTCACGGCTTTTTCCAGGTTTTTTCACGGTAGACGAAATTCACGGCTAATTCACGGTTTTAAGGTTTTCACGGTTGAGTGG
The DNA here is from genome assembly GCF_921293095.1 of Ischnura elegans. Classification (NCBI taxonomy): domain Eukaryota; kingdom Metazoa; phylum Arthropoda; class Insecta; order Odonata; family Coenagrionidae; genus Ischnura; species Ischnura elegans. The sequence continues at coordinate 95,285,054 of NC_060249.1, forward strand.
GAACCCTGCTAACGTGATGCATTTCTGACAGCATTTGAGTTTTTTAAGCTCTAATTGATTGACACAAAGCTTTCTAGTTACCACAAGGTTAATAATAATGAACATAGCCCAAACAGCACAATTTCTGAAGAAACAAGCATAGCATGAGTGCATTCAAACAAGACGAGACGGACTAGAAACTTCAAGCAATGCAAACTGCGTACATCACATAACTTGCCCGCATCACATGCAAGATTGACGGTGTTCATCCCTTGCTCCCTCACTCATATCTAGAGGTCCGTGAAAGTGGTTTTATTTTTTGCTAAAATTCGTTTTAAAACCATATGATTTCGGTGTTATGGAAAATCTTGGCGGTGTTATTATAATGTTACATTTTTCCCAGTATATAGGTGTTTTATTATTTTATGTTACACGTTTCATTAATACCTATAATTTTATTAAGCATTTTACTTAACATTTAACACAATTTCGATAGCACAAAATTTCTGATAAAAAACATGAAAGAAGTGGTTCAATTTATATTGGTTCAAGGTATATGAATGGTTCAAGTATGTAGTCTTGGCTAATACGATCAGCAAATGGCAAAATCCCCACTACCTTATATGTGTATACTTCGAGAGCCATTCCGGGATTTTTGCATTGTCAAGTTTCTCTACACTAAATAAAGCCTTTAAAAATGCTTCTGTAGTAGCAACAACAAGCTCCTCCTTTCCTTTCTTTGAGTGACTGACTGTGTGTTCAAAGGATAGCTGTCGTTTTGTGGGTCCCCTTTCTTTTGTCTGAAACTTACAAATTGTCTGAAATGTTTCATGCCGTAGGTTCCCTTTCGATACCCCTCACCCAGGTGTTGAGGGAAGGTGGGACAGCAGCTAGATACAACAAAGTCGCTTAGTTTTGATTACAACTGTTGCCAATTGGTCAGGAAAGGCAGGGAAAGGAGCGCACATAACAAAACATAATCGGATTCAAAGAAACTTGAGAAATTATTTCCCATTTATCGATCCTGAAGCATCTAGAATGAGACGCTTTCTCACCTGAAGAATTAGGTATTAGATTTGGCCAATGTCAAAATGATTTTTTTGCATTGTAGCTCAGTGGAGAGCTGAATATTCGACGATCCGTCAGCAAATAAGGAGAATCCTCTATCCTCTTATCCTTTCTGTTCCTTCCTTTCCATTCTCCCAACTGCTAGCGCTTCGTGCTTTCAAATAACCTTAAGTGTCTATGGATATCTTAAAACGAATCGAATCGCGCAGTTGACGCACGGTGCCGTTGACGGCCGCCGTGGTCACCACGGCGCCCATTTCAATCCAGCCCGGCGGTGCGCCGTGTACGGCGTGAAATAAGGCAGTGCTACATTGAGGCCGCTTTCTGACGAAACGACTTTTCGCCGGCCGCCGCTCACGTCACGACGCCGTGAAATTCAGGCCGCTTTCAGACGAGACGACTCTCAGCCACGCTGTGGGCCGTGCCGGCCAGCGGCCGTGTTTACGTCAACGAAATTGTTACATTAGACCCATACTCAAGGTATTCCTGCAACAAGTTATCCAATAACGCAGTCTAATGCGCCGCGGTGAGTCGCCGGAATTACTGCTCGGCATTGACGCGTATCGGGCGCGTGAGCTTATATTTCCGCTCCTCCGCGGCCGCGCTAAATTTCTTTCCGCGCATTTTTAATTCATAATATCTAATTCTTCAGGTGAGAAAGAGGCAGTGATAAATTTAACGGCAAATTCTGGCGGATAAATCACCACAGTGCGCAATATTACGCGGATGCGTTATGCGCGAGACTAAACGTGCCTATTGACCTGGGAATCGTAATGAGGTAGAGCAAATAAACGTCGACAGCGTTAAACAATGAACGCTTATGTTTTAATAGATTACGACTCATAAGATATGATTTTTTCGCTAATCGACCTAAAATCTCAAATAACGCGAAATTTCGTTTTAACTTACCGATTTCGCGTTATTTCGCGATATCACGTCTCGCGAAATTCACGGACCTCTACTCATATCCTTGCTGCTTGAAAGATGAGGGGATGGACCATGCTCCTTCCCTTCTACCTCCCCTTTTGCAATCTTCACTAATAAGCATTTCCGATTTCTTCTATCCGCCATCAAGTCCAACAATGTACACACTCGTTTGAATTTTTTAAACTGCATGTTTTAACATCAATATAAAATTCAATTGCAATAATCCTAAAACATGACACTTGAAGATGATTTTTGAAAAATCAGACCCTTGGCATAATGGAATTTACTAGGCAAGATAGATGTTGACTATTAACCAGCTATTGTCCTTCAAAACTACGCGTGTCTCTAGGTTTGATAGGCGATTACTATATGCAGTATAAGTGCCATGGGATTTCCACTTGCGGCAGTAAATTTAGTGCGCCCTTAAGAGAAAAAACCTTGGGCAGTCTTTTCCATATCCACCTCTGAGACACCGACACGACGGCGCGATGCTTTTGAGTAAGAAACACAAACAAGAGCATTGTAAAAATACTTCACTAAGGGAGCAACTCCCCTCCCTCACACTTGTTTTTGACCAAGGGTTTTAGATGACTCACTCACTCTGAAAACCAAGGCCACTCAGTTCCCCTTTGGGACTTACGACCGGGAGACAGGGGAGAGTGGGGAGATAAGAAATTTGTTTAAGAGACACACCTCCATTTTCGGCTGCAATTTCTGGGAAAAACGGTGCATCTCTTACACGAGTTTATACAGTAATATTCCCAATTTGTAAAGGAGATACAACTGCATACGTGAACGTACTATTGCTACCATAAAACAAGCAGTGAACATTTTAAAAAATAGCACACATACATATAGAAATTTTTATAAAATTCTTCTAAATTAACATATAAAATTGCACTTATAATTACAAGTTCAATGAAATCTTCAAGAATATGAATCCATTGGCTATGCTGCAAATATTTCATTATATAATGCTGCAAACATAAATCGCCTCTTCAAAGCATTATTTCCTTTTTTTGTTGAAGTTAATGAATTAATCAATTGCTGATTTAAATTAAAAGAAATAAGCAAAAGGGTTGCCAAGGCTCAAGAGTCATGACAGGATAAGATGAATCAGTCAAAGAGACAACAACGACATGTATAATTTGAGATTAACACGATCATTTTTTACATTGATACTGTGGCTAATAGTTATTAATGGGAAAAGAGAATAACTAATTCCAATATTTTTAACACATTTCATGTACTTTGCCACTTTGGTTTCACAGTGATGCAAAGAATGTATGTAGGAGCATGGGTTTTGCACATTCCAATTTGTACAATAAGGTTTCCGACAAAAACCATAGATGTAATGTAAATCTGTGAGAGTACTTATGATGAAACCATTCCATCAGATGTGAATGTATTATTATTTGCTACAATTTAAAGAAGAAAATATATGTATGTGCATGGGTTATTCACGCTAACCCTACAAATATGAATTTTAATAAAAGAGTAGCAACAGTAAATAAAATGAAAAAATGATGTCACATAACCGCAAAAGTGAACAGAAATCCTATTTTCAAGGACTGTGGTGCAGTAAATATCTCTCAGAATGTGAAAGCAGTCGTGCAAAGGTGGCAGAAGTATGCAAATTTGATATCCTCTCCTTTTTAATGAATGTATCAACAAAATATTGACCAAATCCTTCCCTAATTCCCTTCTACTACCAATGAAATGTTGACCCAACCACCTTGTATGAACAAAAGCTATAAGGAGCTTCAAGGATAAGCTTCAAAAGAGGTCCCTCCAGTGCCTCACCCACTTCATATAACCAGCATCTAAGGTATTCACCTACTGGCTGACTTTTTGATGGCCAAAGGATATAATCTATTGGTGCAACTATAATACCATCATTCAGCACATGTCAGAATTATCACTATAGTTTATTAACAAATATAAATCCTGGCTATAATCATGGGTAGGTTACATAATCACAAACTCAAAATGGCCAATCACATATGATCCCTATTGGCAAGCTGAATAATTTAGCAAGTTAAAACATAAGTTATGTAATTTGTTGAACAAGTAGTAATTCAGTTACCTCAGAGACATTTTCATGGCCATACAGACTCACTTCAGCTAAACTCCTATTAGCTACTTCTAACAATGCTTCTTCAGGCCATCCCATATACCAGTCCAGTGTAGTGCAATTCACAATGGCAGGATACTGCCTTATTCGATTTCTGAAAAATAAAATTTTAAGCACACATTAATTACAACGGAAAGATTACGTACATGTATTATTTTATCTTGTTGAATTATAATCTCAAATGTAAAGACATTATGTATTTGAATATCCCCTGCTATCGCGCTTGTATTATTACATACATTGTTTTTTTTGCCCTTGCTTTCATGCACGTACATATTTCCTTACGGAGTGTGCGTGTTCGATGTTAATGGCAGAATAAAGTTTCTTGAGAGTAAGTGTCCATTTTATCTGTTTACAATGGCCTAATCTAACCATTACGTGACTCCTGCTACAACATATCTCATTTACTTTATTTGTACCTAGAGTAATTTTCAATTGTATGCGAAGGTTTTATTCTGTTGATCTTCATAAATGAATAAATATGAATGCACAATTTGTGTTGATATTAAAATCAGTCAGGAATTTCTGCCCAGATTCAGACAACACCTCTCAAAAAATTTAGAAAAGTGGATGAGATGGATGCTGCTGCGGAACATTGGCAGAAGTGTATTGTCTCTTCATATGAAGCTAGCTACTCACTAAAAACTAAGAAAGAGTGTTGCAATCTACCCTGGTGGGGAGCAGAGTAAGAAGGTCTCCGCAAGGAAACACGGAAACTCTTTTAAAAGCAAAGAGAACCAGACTGCCTCGGGATTGGGAAACCTTCAAAGATGCCCAACAGAGGTATAAATCGGCAATTAAAAGCTCTAAAAAGAAATCTTTGAGACACTTCTGCAAAAGTGTGGAGTCAGTTTTGCAACTCTCATGTTAGGATTTCATAAAATCATTTCAAAAGACCCGGAGGTTTCTCTTTTGCCCCCTCAGAGGGTTTCACATCTTCTGACAAGGAAGCACTAAGACTTCTGTTAGAATTCCACTTTCCTACCAAAAAATAGTTATAGAAAATGCAACACAGGAGGCTTCTCACCTGTATGGCATGGATGGACTGCAGATTAGCATCATAAATTACAATACTACTAGATGGGCTATGGAAGTTTTGGCCACTAAAAATCGGCTGGTAAAGATGGAGTTCTTCAACCGGCACTTCTCCAAGAGGGACAGGAGCTGGTGCTAATGGTGAGGATATTCTGCTCCTGCCTTACATATGGGTATATCCCAAAGAGGCAGAGAACCACCAAAGTTGTCTTCATTCCCAAACCAGGGAGGACAGACTACACTAAGGCTAGCTGATTTAGGGACATTGGCTAAAGTCTTTTCCACAGAAAACACTAGAGAAGATAAAATCTGATGCTTTCCCAGAGAATATATTCTACTAGAGAAGAAAGTTGACAGACACAACAGAGATGGCCACCTTTGGGATAATCCTCTCCATTTACATCAGCATGCATGCCAGAAGGGCAGGTCTGTGGAAACTGTACTCCATAATGTTGTTTGCAGGCTGGAAGAACGTGCTGGAACATGGTTTGCATGGATTGGGAGCTTTCCTGGATATAGAGGGAGCCTTCAATAACACATCTTTTGACCAAATCTGCCCCCAGCAGACAGGCATGGAGTCAATACACACGTTGTGAGATGGATCAGATACAAGCTTGAGTAGAGAACTGTTATGGCTAGCCTTAGGGGGAGCCCGATGACTGTGACACAAGGGTGTCAGCAGTAAGGGGTCCTAACTGGGGGACTGGAAATGGGTCCTAAGTGTTTCTACCAAAGGTCCTCCAATAAGGCCAGACTGCTGTATAACCTATATGCCTCTGTAATATTAAAATAAACAAAACTATACACAATACCATGCACACATACCTGAATGCATTTCCAATTGGACTCATGCACAAAACTATGTGCAAATTTGCTCGGACACGTTCAATGAAATATTTGAATATAGCAGAAGAGGTGAGAGCAATGCCTTCAGCTTTACAAGCACTTTGTAATGCATTTTTAATCTGAAAATAGAAAAAACTAACTACAGAATCCGTCAGATCTCTTTAACAGGAATAAAAGATCTCATGCTCACTAACTAACCTCTTCAAATTCCTCAGCTTTAAACAAATTAGGTATTTCTCCGCTACTCAAGATGTTATTAATTATTTCCAGGAAGTTCTCATCGACAACCTGCATAGATATAATTAATCCTATAACAATTGACCAAGAGAGCTAACCATTCTCCCAGGATAATAATAAAGTAACACATTTCAAAGAGGGCCAGCAATCTACTTAATGCAATCACTACTGTACTCTTAAAGTGAAATCACCATTTAACACTCATTTATGATTCATCTTTTCATATTTAAATACTTGAATTCTTTAATTACTTGAATTTTCAAATGACTTCATGAAGGTAGAGTCAAAGCAATTTTCGTAAGGGGATTGTTTGTGAAGATAAATAGAAGTTTCCACATAAATGTAACACTAATTAGTAAAAGACAATTATGAAGTATGTATGAATAGAAATCAATGAAAATAAGACAAATACGAAAAGGAGGCTCTTTAAATTTGAGTGAAGAATGATCTCAAGTTTTCATTTTACATGAGAATTTTTTTAGTTACCTGAGAGTCACTAAAAAGAAACATTGTCTCAATGCCATCAACACCAGTTCTTTGATACAGTGTTTTCAAATCTTCACGGAATTCTTGTACCCTGTATTGTTTCCTTATCTCAATTCTAAAACAATTATAGTCACATAAATATGAAGCAAATCTTGCTAAAGACTGTCTTCCACTTCCACCTAAATTTTAAAAAATAAATAAAAATAAGGCAATGAATATTTTGAATTCAATCTTATTAATTAAATATTTCCACAAATAAAAGACATTTTAAATTACCAATTCCAATCAGAAGCATGTTGCCACGAGGCTGAGATAAAACTCTAGTTATACGAGTAATATGTTCAATAGCATCCCGGAAGAGAACCAAATCCATTGGAACTACTCCAGGTGATTTATTGTACTCAATTAAAAACTGTTCCATACGTTTCTTAAAGGCTGGGAAATCCACGAAGTCCTCATAGATAAAATTTTCATTGGCAAAATCACCTAATTGTAAATAAAAATGCAGATAAAATAATACAAACTTATTTTCTATGGTGGATAGAGGCCTCTAACCCCAAAAATCCTGGAAATAACTTAGACTTTAGAAGCAGGATAAGCATACACATACATAAAGGAATATGTGAGTAATACATTTAAATCTCGAGTCGACTTGTACACTACTTGCGAGTATCAAGTATGATAATATCTGGGCCAGGCAATATAACAATGCATGTACCAACATATTTTCATTTTTCGAACCCCCTAGTGAATTTTCTCTTCTCAACGCTGAGCCTGATGCAAAAAGAAAAACATGATGACGAACAATGATGGCAATTGCATCAGAATTTGGAGATAAAAAAAATTAATGTCTCTTAACGAGTTTCATAAGCACAAATTGAAGCGAATTAACCTCTAGTAATACATCAACACTTTAAATACATAGGTACCTCTCTGAACTGCTAAGAAGAGCCCTGATTTTAATTATAATAAAGATTAGGGATGTGCGAATAGTATCCTCGAATACTCGAATACTAGAAAGTATTCGATATTCGAGATCTCGAATAGTTATGCAAAAGGTGTCGTCTCGAATACCTCGAATACTTTGAATTTCGCGTCATACACTGTCACTCGCACGTCGTTGGTAGTTGACTCGGAAAAATGAGGAGAACTCTAGTCGTTTAGTGCATGCAGCGCCGTTTTAGGCAAGCTGACGAACTACATCAAATTCGCGGGTTAGAGCGGTGAAAAGAGTTTGACATGGGGAACCGAAATTGATGGGGTGAAAAAAATCCGAAAATCCCAGGTGTCCCCCATCAAGAGAACCTCAGTGCCGTGGGATAGTGACATTGGCGCATTTCACACGATCTGCTATTCCCCCCACCTAATCTGACGATTTCCTCTTCTCCGATATCAAACATAAGTTCCCAGCTCGTGCAGGGATCGTATTACGAAGACCTTAGCTTCGAAAAAATATGAAGTTACCGGAAAATAATAGAATCGCATTTCACCCTTCCCTCTTTCTCCCTCACTGACCATTTTCCCGCATCCATCTTTTGATAAAAATAAGACGAGGTGTTTGCCATGTGTCCTTTGTGGCTAATAACGACTGGCACTTATTTTGAATCTTCCTCAGGCGATGAAACCACCATAGTGAGAAACACAGTGCCGTGGGATAGTGACATTGGCGCATTTCCCACGATCCGCTATCCCCCTCCATTCAGCGTTCGCCCCACCCCCTCCGACGATTTCCTCTTCTCCGAAATCAAACAAAAGGTCCCGGCTTGCGCAAGGATCGTATTACGAAGACCTCAGCTTCGAAAAAAATATCAAGTTACACAAGAACAATAAAACGCCCCCCCCCCCCCTCTACTCACCCACTGGCCTTTTTCTGCTTACCTGCTTCGAAGTTCCCCATTTCTGGAGGTCAACTGCTGCATGAGTCATCTACTAGCCCAAAAGTTGTCTAACAATGACTTTCGGCAATTGATATTACACTTTTATTCGATTGAAATATTAGTAATATGCGTGTAATTTAAGAAAGAATAAGACCAAACACGACGTATTTCTGACTTTATTTAAGCATTTTACGCAGGAAAATAAATTCCGGAAAGACGAAGACATACGACGGAGGCTTAGCATTTTGGCGTAATGCTCAAATAGGGTGCTTTCCTATTATTTTTTTATTGCCTAAATCGAAATATTAATACTCCTGGAGTACGTATTTCATGCTTTTACACTATTAAATGACGATATCTATTTTTCGCGATTAAATGAAAAGTGAACATTTTCAAGCGCGCGAAAACGCGACGGGTAAGTATGAATGCCGATAAAAACTCCGCGTGACGTCGTTCTGCTTCCCGCTGCCGTGAGTGAGGTGACCTTGGGGCGAGGCTCTGAGAGCTAATACGACGCAGGATGCTAGCAGGTAGCCGAGTACCATGCTAGCTGGTAGCGCTTGGCTAAAATAAGGATTATTAATACCTTATCAAGCGAAGAAAACTTTCCGACCTTAGCCAGTTTTAATAAGTGATTATTAAGACATGTTTCCCTCAGCTTTGTGCCTCATGCATGCATTGGTAACCTCAGACGATGTAAAACTCCTATCCTCTCGTGTCGAAACTAGGTCCCTGTGATGTCACGTGGAGTTGCATCGCATGGGCGCCAATCTGGCCTTTTTCAAATGAGGATAAAATTGACTATTGCCATTCGCCTAAACTGGGATTACTAAAACCAAATAGTTTGTATATTGTGAATACACCAATGGTGGGTAACAAATCACAATCAATGCCTTTCGTTTTCTTTAATTAAGGAAACTACCCTATTGTTTACATAAAATTAAAATATTCCATTAATCAGCCAAATTCCTGTTTGAATCCTTTAAAGGCAATTACAATTACTCACCAAAATCTTGGGTTTCCTGCTGCATAGGCGACCTAGTCAAACATTTTCACATTCATGGTTTAGTATTCGAGGTATTCGAAATTCGAGGTATTCGAATATTCGAGCAATGATTTGATATTCGAATTCGAAATTCAAATTCGAGAAATCTACTATTCGACCCATCCCTAATAAAGATGTTATATGTAATTGAATCGTGTAGGATTTGATACTTTCAAATTCTCAAGCAGAAATAGCATTTGTTCTCTATGTTCAGGCAGGAGGTTATCTCTCTCCATGTTACAGTATTGGGGTATTACTGCCTGCAGAAAATTGTTTTTCTCCACACACTTGGGTGGCTGGAATGGACAAGTACTTTCTTGCCAAAATTGCAAGATTCAGGAACACAGGGATTTTTATTAAAATCATAACAACGATTTTTACTGATATTGAATCTTCCTGGAATTTAGGTGCACAAAGTGAACAAATAATAGAACTTAGCTTCAAAGACCTAAATAAACCATTATTTATTTCTTACTTCCTTTAAGTAAGGTTTCTTAACCCATTGATGCCACTCCTCTCCTTTCAGGACAGTCAAGTTTAGTGGCATGCGCTGATGATAAGCCTCGGGTAAGCTCTAACCGTAAGAGTAATTATGCATCCAGCATGCCATGAGCTAATTTTTTTTTAAAGTTCAATTAAAAAATGGAAAATGATTGTTATATTTAATTGAAAGTGATTTAACAAAATAATAAAAAAATCACAATACATACTATGATAACTTAACTTGTTAATATAAATGAATAACAAATAGGTTTTTGAAATGTTCATCAAGTTTCAATCTACAATATTAGTTGGGCATCACCAAATGTTTCCTCATCAAAATTTTGGCTGAACAAAAACCACCCTAGTATAGTAAAAAATAAACAGTGGCAAATATGTAATAGTACCAATTGGACACCATTCCTTGAATCTAGGCCCGTAATAAGAAAAATTTGGCACAACACTAACAGTCCATACTCACCAAATATTGGAACTACTCTTCCTGGGCAAATGGAATGAAAAGTTACATCAAAATATTCTCCCAGCTGGAAAACCATTTTATTTTCAAACCATCCTTTATCTCTGTAAAAAAATCAAGGAACAATTCATTGGCATTTCTTACTAATGGCAATTATTATTCCATAAGTTTTTAATAATTACAAGGATTGGCTTACTTTAGGTCTATTAGTCTGTCACAGAAAACTCTGAAACATTCATGTATCCAAAGTCTGAGAAAAGAAGCTTTTGATGTTTGGTGCTCATTATGACTTCTAAGGAGACCTTGAAATACCTGTGTAAAATAAAATGATTTCATGATTCAAAATCCTCATATCATACACAATTTTTGTTTCATCAGTCAAAACTATTTCCAATTTAACTACTACAACACATACAGATATTGAAATACAGACTTCATTTTTATTCTATTATACAATCAATTATAGGGCTATCTAGTCTAATCTTGTTGCTTGCTAAGCTTGTAATGCTAAAACCCACTAATGTAGGATTTGAATCAGTAACTTCAAAGCTACCCAGCAAACAAGATCCTGCTCCTCATCAAAGAAGCCAGGTAGATGTATTTCCGCACAATTTAAAAATGAAGGTCAAGAAGAGTAAAGTTCACATTAAGAAGAAGAAGATAAGTCAAAATAACAGAGTAATAGCATTAAAATTCAGATTCACACCCAAAAATGCCTGTAACGAGAATTTAAAACATTAAATTTATAGAAATATCACTAAAAGGGATGGAAAAAAAAGCAAGGAGGTTCATCACCTCACCTGAAAAGAACCCTGCATATTACAGTCAAACGTGTTGGGACTAGAAAAATATTTTTCTAAGTAAGATAAATTAAAATGGAACGTATCATACAGATAGTTAACCAAGATAATTAATGAGATATTTTTCCATAAAAAAATAAGCATTAACCCTTTGCGGTCCAATGTCGAGGCTGGCTCAACAAATTTAGCTCTACAAGCACTTGGCTTGTCATAGCATCAGGTCTTACTTCGAGTTGAGCTCGACATCAAGATGAAGCGATTTATACAAGGGCAATGTTTCTAGAGATTACTTGATCTGCCATCAACTCGAAGTTAGACCTGATGCTACGACAAGCCTAGTGCTCGTAGCACTAGACTTGTCGAGCCAGCCTCGACATTGGACTGCAAAGGGTTAGAGGGGATTGGAAAGATTTTACATTAATTCAACTGTGAAATGAAATTTTGAGATCTGCATAGATGTTGCCAATATCCTTTGCTGTCCCTGGCAGATCCCAAGGGTACTAATAATTTGTTATCCCTAATGCTTGCTGGGCTGCAATAAATGGATTCTGATTTGTTTGATTATGGCAAATACAACATCAAGGAAACACATCCGAGATTGTTTTCCGTAGCTTTCATTTGAATAGCCTAAATATTAAAGTCTCATACATGAACCACCAACCTCATAATCCAGAGATTAAAAACTAATTATTTAGCATGGATATGGATATCAACTGAACATAGATGGCAGGGGAAAGATTTGTCTCTAAAGCTACAAGGAAAGGAATTACTGTATAAAATAATTACGATTAACCATATTAGGAAAAAAATAACTCAGAGATACATTACCTTTGAAATGTCACGCAGGTTGAAAAGATAATGTATTTTGGTTGGTGTTGGTAGCATTTTGGCAACAACAGCATTATACAAATCAATTGTAGCATTAGTAATGGGTGTTCCTGAAAAACAAGAGATAATAATTTTACATATTCCACATTATTCATCCATAAGTAGATATTTAAATACAAATACGAAAATAGAGAGTAGATACTTCCTCACTTCCATAATACATGAAAAACGGAAAAAGTTTACAACTTAAAACAACAACTTTATTCATTCATGCACTTAATTTAGGATTAAGAAGTCTATATTTAAAGCTATAAAATTAATGATTTGGTTTTAACCCGTCAACACGCACGGGCGCCATGTGGCACCCAGTGCAGTGCCGAGCCAATACTTTTCCAATGCATTTAATATGTGAATTTTAGCGTACATCTCGGCGCACATACTTAGTAGAAGGTTTCCTCTATTATTCAGCCAGTTTGAATTGTGGGTATTGTGTTGAGCTCATATGTACCATATTATATAAAAATGAACTATGTGTGGTTAAAGAAAAAAACTTTGGGCGCTGACGGGTTAATGGTGCAAAAGAGTTCATGCAAATGAATGCCATCTAATGATGAAAATGATAACTAGAAACAAAAAGACAATCAAAATTTTCCATTAACATTACACATTTCTATACATGAGATCAGACAAGAAAACTTCCATTCCACAACAATCCCAGTCCATTTAACTTTTCTATTAAAAAAAGATATTTCATCTTACGAGTACTTTACCAATTGGTTTCACATCATCATCAAAATCAGCAAGCTTCTGGCTAATCATTGTTCCAAAAATTCTTTCAATTTGAGATGTACTGGGGAAAGTCATGTTTACCACATTGAAGCAGCTTAATAGTCGGTTTGATATGACATTTCTTCCACCTCCAGGGGGACCCATTGCAGCCATGAGAAGCATATCCTAGAATGTTTTAAATTACAATCGTTAGCAATGAGTATTCTTACTATCATAGTGAGAGACCAAAATTCAGCAAGTTCAGAAATATCCCAAAACTCACAATCTACAATGTCATTTAAACTATAAAGGATGTTAACTTACTACTGTCTTTTAGACTTTGAAAAAATTTCAATAATTTACTAAATAATTCAAACCTATCCTTTACTATAGCTACACACACCCATTTACCAGAAAAACTAAAAGACATTACCAGGGTTCCCACTCTACCTGAATAATGAAATTCACTGCTATTTCCAGGTTTTCACGGTTATTTTTCAGGTTTTCACGTTTTTTTTCAGGTTTTCATGGTCTCAATTTCGCTAAATTCACGGTCGTTAATAAGCCAACAATAAGAAAATCACTAGCCGTATATCAACAGAAAATTAACGTACGTGACAAACGGCCGTGAATGTTAACGCCGCAACAAAAAGTGATATCTGTTATGACGTGATCTATCGTTTGCAAAATTCAGGACCGACAAAAGGAGCAGCCCAACCGCCCTCTTGCCTGGACACCGAATACCCTTCGGGCCTTCTTCCGTCCGGACACTCGAGGTCCTTTTTTAATTCCTCGCCGAGAGATTGTTTTTTGCGCACGTTGTTATTACTGCACAGTAACCGAATTTCCCCCACCCCAATATTTATTATTTAACGAAAAATATTTTTTTTTAATTGTTTATAGAATATGATAAATTGATCCTTTCTTATTTAACGGAAAATATTTAATGAAGATTGTTTATAGAACATAATAAATCGAAAAACAATTTCATACACCGTATTAGCACGAATCTAAGACGAACACGATTCTAAGACCACCCTCCTTTTATGGAACTCCACTAGGGGAAAATTTTTCTTTCCTAATAACGATACGATTATAAAATGAATGCGGAAAAACGATAAATGCTTTATTTTTTTGCTAGGTTGCCTATGTCCTAGGAAACGCAGGATTTTGGCGAGTAATTAAGATATTCATTAAAGGTTTCAAACAATATTTTAGATAATAACAGGAATACCTAGTAGTACTTTATCAAGACACAAAGGTCATATTGTTAATTCGACCCGTCTCTTTCAAAATTCTGAAGGAAAACGCCATCTCACTAAAAAAATGTTTGCTCTCCACTCGGCATTTACACTGCTATTATGGATTTCAGTCTGATGTAAAAATTCTTATCCATCAAACACCATTTCCAGTACACGTATTCACGAGAGCAATGAGCATGTTATGCCTAAAACAACCGCATTTGCCGGCGCAGTGACTGGTTGTGAGATGGATCACAAAGGCCAAAAATAGTCTATTACTTCAATTGTTCCTGTCTAATGAATATATTTTTAATATAATTGAGGTAGTGTGTAAAGCGTGAACAATGTTGCGTTAATCGTCAGCGGCACGCCCACCTGGATCTTTGCCTTCATCTCTCTACTTGTTTTCTCCAGGTAGCTCACTCTACCCCCACCCCTACCGTCATATGCTAGCGGACAACCCAAGGCGCTCTGCAATATTCACGCGCATCTAGCCCAGATTCTTTTCTTCATGTTCAATTATTTTCAGTCCATCTCTTAAAGTTCTCAATAGTTTCTTTGGAGGGGCCATGGTCCGAAGACGAATAAAATTAAACGAGTGAAAATGAAACCTGACTTTATTAAACCCACATGGAAAACACTCAGTGGTTCGAAGTCCAGCCACCCAGGAAAGTAGGGAACCACTCGTACGAGGTGAAGTTCGGAACTGATGCTATCGCGTACGGGGGTACGCAGAGCATACTGCAGAGGGCTAAGCGTGACCATATGACTGCGCCATGAAATTTTTTGCCCTAAAGATACCCATTCTTTTCTAATTAGCGTAGCGCCAGATGAGCAGATGAGTTCGGATTGTTACTGGGGAGAAACAAAAATCCTGAGAAGATATCCCTTCGTCAGCAACTCTGACAAGTGAGACTTATAGTATAGCTCGTAAATTGATAACTGATAACAACCTGATATCATGTTTTCGGAACAAAATGCCGAATTAACTGCCAAGAAGCTCAGCTACGAGGATATAGCGTTTCGCCAAAAACGCTATATCCACGTAGCTGAGCTACCATTCTTAGATGTCCTCGTGAAGAAGAAGACCGACGGGAGACTAGGCCATGAGGTCTACAGGAAAAAGACCCACACGGAGCAGAGAACGCGTCCAACACACACGAGCAGAACTCCATCGCTACTCACTTCAGCTTTACCGCCTACACCTAGAGATGGGCGCCGTCTTGAAATCGGATAACTGGACTAAATTGGACCAAATCACTTGGGAATCTGCCTTCAACGTCTTTTCCGGGACAAGGGAGAGGCAGATAAAGAAATTTGATAACCTTCACAACAAGCAACACCAAGGGCCAGAAGGAGACGGCCCTGAAAAGGACCGCGACGTCATTAATCTGAGCGGCCATGAGTTATCGAAAGCGGCGATCTCCGTGCTGTCCAAAGGGCTCAATTTCGCCATTGCGCCTAGCAGAATACCCATGGAAGACATCATTACAGGAGTAGAAGATGCCGTCCGCAAACTAAATAAACAAGAAGCTGACGACATCCGAGATGAAGTGGGACGCATCTTACTCCAGTCAAGGCCACCCAAGTCGAATATTCCCAAGGATGAGAGAATCGCAATCAAGGAACTGAGAGAAAACGACGACCTGATAATACTGCCCGCAGACAAAGGAAACGCAACCGTCGTATTGGACAAGAGAGAATACCAGAGCAAGATACTCGCCCTCTTGAATACGGAAGTCTATGGAGTATTGAAGTCTGACCCGACGTCAAGTATACAGCAAAAAACGAAAGATATCATGTACCAATCATCAATCCCAGTGGAAGAGAGGAAAAGACTCATTGAGCCGGCTCCCAAACCACCTCGGCTGTACGGGCTCCCCAAGATCCACAAGGTGGGCATCCCTCTTCGCCCCATTGTTAGTGCCGTGGACTCACCCACGCACAAATTGGCAAGATACCTTGCGAGTCTCCTGAAACCCTTCACCGGTATGACGTCGACCTTCGTAAGGAACTCATCGCATTTCGTGCAGATCTGCAAGGACACGGAGACCACAGAGACTGATCTCCTAGTGAGTTTCGACGTGGAGTCCCTTTTTACAAGCATACCAGTGGAAAAGGCGGTGCAGGCGGTGCGAGCACTCGTATCGGAAGGATTACCGCACGACATCCCGAAGATGGTGGAGTTTTGTTTAAAGAACTCATATTTCCTTTGGAATGGGAAATTTTATGAACAAAAGAAAGGTGCGGCCATGGGATCTCCTCTCTCGCCAGTCATCGCCAACCTCTATATGGAAAAGTTCGAGGAGCAGGCGCTGAGTACCTATAGGGTTGTACCTAAACTCTTCCTAAGATACGTAGACGACACTTTCGTCATTTGGCAGCACGGAGAGAAAGAGCTGTATCTATTCCTACAGCATTTAAACCAGCAAGACGACTCCATCAAGTTTACGATGGAGATAGAAATAGACAAATGCCTACCATTCTTAGACGTCCTCGTGAAGAAGAAGACCGACGGGAGACTAGGCCATGAGGTCTACAGGAAAAAGACCCACACGGAGCGGTACCTACAATACTCTTCACACCACCATCCACTGCAGAAGAGCTCTGTAATCAGGACCCTATTCCACCGAGCCCTAACTATTTGTGACGACAATTCCCTAGATAAGGAGAAAAAACACCTGAGGAAAGTAATGGAGAAAAATGGATACCACCGAGATATCATCCGGAGGGAAGAAAGG
Organism: Ischnura elegans; assembly: GCF_921293095.1. Lineage (NCBI taxonomy): Eukaryota > Metazoa > Arthropoda > Insecta > Odonata > Coenagrionidae > Ischnura > Ischnura elegans. The sequence goes on from NC_060249.1 coordinate 95,302,024, forward strand.
AAAGCGAATATGGCCCTTTTAAAGACCGGTGACCAACCTGCAGAAGAAAAATCGAAACCTACCGCTTTCCCAATGATCCCCTATGTTGCAGGAACCACAGAGAGGATTTCACGCGTTCTCGGCAAACGCAATATAATCACAAGGTTCAATTTCGTCTCCAAAACCAGAAGCCTTCTCGTCAGAGTAAAAGACCGAGTTCCTACGCAATCGAAGAGCGGAGTGTATGAAGTCAAGTGCAGCTGTGGGAGTAGCTACATACGCCAGACCTCCAGATCCCTCAAGTGCCGCCTAATGGAGCATCAAAGGGCAACTAAAAACAGACAATTTCGACTTTCTGCCATAGCAGAGCACATATGGACAGGCCCTACCCATAACATCAATTTTGACGAAGCAAAGCTTATTTCCGAAGAAAGGAGATATTTTCCACGCCTGATACGGGAAGCCATCGAAATAAGCAAGACTCAAGATAATTTCAATAGGGAAGACGGCTATCCCCTTCTGCATGCCTGGAAACGAGTTTTGCGTGGAAAAAGACACAGCAGCGACAGCCAATCACAGATGACCTAGCCTCTACGGACAGATATATAAGGCGGCCAATTCACTGCATCATTACTTCACTGACCTGAAGAAGCCGACTGTAACGCCGGCGAAACTGTCGTCCGAGAACAATGGACCCACGCGGTGTATTACCCGAAAGAGACGTATCTTCATACTCATCGACCCGCGGAAGCCTGCATAAGGACCTTTTTTTAATTTTGAAGAAGAGGAAAGCGTCAGAAGGGGGGAGGCGAATACTGAATGGAGGGGGATAAAGGTTCTTGGAAAATGCGCTAATGTTACTTTCCCACGGCACTGAGCTTCTCCCAATGGTAGTTCCATCTCTTAGGGAAGATTCCAACTATGTGCTTGTCGTTATTAGCCATAAATGACACATTGTATTTATTTCGTCTCATTTTCGTCAAACGATGGATGCGGGAAAATTCTGCGTTGGAACCGCGATCTTCAAACGATCAATGCGAGAAACGATACTTCGGGGAACGATAGATGCAGGAAAAAATTACATTGTCTATAAGGAACTTTATTTGGGACCAGAAACGGCGAACGATCAATGCGGAAACAATAGATCGAGGTTCCACCATATAACTTTCTTTTGAAAGCGGGAGTGTAATGACTTCTTTTCTCTGAATACTCTGAAACCAAAACTGAATCGATCTCTCTAATCAGAGGCAAATCATGTTCCCTTCTTACCGTTGCTCTGGGAAAAATAGAACGACTTTGCAGCAGTTTATATCGCGACGGCATTGAGGCTTTAAAGGCACAAACAAACAGCATTACCTTAGATAGCACAAAACAGAGGAACTGGATCACCACCGACAGTAAATAACTCCACACAAACTTTCCGGTTGCAACGTAAAACTGGCAAGTCCCAGGTCGACGCATGCGAAAATCGTGCGATGCTGTGTTGCCATAAGCAGAAATCTTCTCTCGTTTTCAGGGGCTTAAAGGCCGCAACGCCCGAGAATTAGTAACGTCGCGCCGAAAGCTCGCTGTCAACCGGTTCAAACGCAGGGAGCGTAGTGTCCACAGCGCATGGCAGGTTGTCAAGGCTAGCGGTCTTCCAGTCACAGGATTGAGGGTGCTGAATAAACGTTCAAATTTTTCGACACAAAGGCCATCTAGATTTAGTTTTGAAAGTGGTCGCTGCAGCCAGTGGGAAGGTTAATTGGGTGGAAGGGGGACTAAGCAGTGACTGAGGGAGGGAAACCAAGCCAGTCGAGGAAAGTAAACAAGCTGATGAGAAGTGGTGTCATATTTCAGGAGGGGAAGAGAAAAGGCTTGCGCTGGGGAAAGATGTTTTTTTTCTTCAGGCAACATTCGTTCCCACGCTTTTCTGACCCAAGGGACGATGCTCGCCACAATGAATGGAAGTGCGCTCACTACGAATGAAGTTGAAAATTTCTGGGAAGGTATTATTATCAAGATTGAGAGATTTTTATGGTTTAAGGACGAAATTCACGGCTTTTTCCAGGTTTTTTCACGGTAGACGAAATTCACGGCTAATTCACGGTTTTAAGGTTTTCACGGTTGAGTGGGAACCCTGCATTACATAATAAGTACAGCAGGCTCCCGATTATCCGGCTGCGGTATATCTGTGTTGTGGATTATCCGTGCATGATTTTCACTCTCGCTCAATATTTTCCGCGATCTTTATAAAAAAAAAATTGGACGTAAAATCACCAGAATTACTCATTAATGCTACAATATACTGGGCTTATTGTTTCCATTTTAATCCCCTTCGTAAAACGGAATCGATCGCACACTATCTGCATTCACGGGAGCAGAGATCTGTGTTCCTGTTTTCTAAGCTGCCTCGCAGTGTGTGACAGCACACCGTGATCACGGATACCCGTCCCGTAGCAGTTGCAACCTGGGCAACTTGTGCGAGGCGTGACTATGTGGTGTGGTGCCTGACAGTGTAGTTTCCGACGTCGAACAGTGCTTTTGAAGCATTTGTGCTAACCACTTTTCTGTATCCATGATCACACAGCCATGGATGTGTGGTTTTCAAAACCAGGCCTTATATGGAGCATTAATAATACGAGTAAAACCATGTTATCGCCGCTAAAAAGATCGCGAACTGGCAAAGAAAGCTCTCAATGAGTCCGGGAAGCACTTAATAATAACAGACTAACTTCATACAAAATAACATATTGTTTGTTTTACGTAAATTACGAACATTACAAAACATTAAAGTGAAATTTTGGGTTATCCATGTTTTCCATTTATTAGTGCGGTCTCTATCCATCGTTAGCCCGGATAAGCGGGAGTGTGCTGTTCATACAGTACATTATTCTTAAGAAAAATTGGCAAAAAAAATGGCTCAAAGAGAATTTGAAAAAATTATGTTGTCATGGTCACTTGATAACAACAAAAAATCAAATGCAATGTTGTGATATATGCAGCCACTCCGAAATTTACGCTGTTTATAAACTTCATGGCGTACATTGAAAATTGGGAGTCAAGTCTCTCCTCATTTGCACACAGCAAGAAAATACAGATAGCTACTGGAATTTCAGTATGTCATTGGATCCCTACCAATTCTTTTTTAATATTATATGAGAAGAGTATCATAAATCAACATAATATTATAATATCAGAATTTAAAAATTGTTACCAATTTATACTCACATGAATGTGCATAGGAGTCTGCTTTTCACGATTATAGCAAAAACCATAATCAATTATTTGCCGAATTAGTTCAAGGGGAGGCTGGGCTCCATATATCTCTCTTGCAGGCATGTTGAAGTCATCCATGAAAGTGACAAGTTTATTTCCTGATTGAATAGAAATAGTATGTCTTGCTTAAACTTCAAACTATTGAGTAAAGTAAGGGTTTTGAATAATGTTTCTTTCTCAAAAATAATAAGAAAATTGAAAGGCACCCTCTCCATAAGGAGTAGTCACAACAACAGTACAAAAATGTAGCCCAAAATCCAACCCTCCTCCTTATGAACACCAGTAGCAAGTCAAAATATTCTCCATATTTCCCTTATTAGTGGAAAGGATGATGGACCTTCCATCCAATCTATATTATCACATCATTCTATATCTCTTCCATTAATCTATATCCAAACATTAATTGCTCTCAAGGGCACCGGAAATATTGACCCAGATCACATTGATGCCAACTTGGGATTACATATAATAAATTCCATTCTCACTCTCTCATTTTGCTGTACTCTCTCGTACAGCAGGAATGAAAGCCACACATTCATAACAAGGGCTTCAACTACCCAATCATTCCTTGAATATCTCCAACCTACCTGCTGCTGGTACATAAATTCCTTTGCTTCTTTTTTCCATTTTACTTATAATTATATCTTGGACATTATTTGAGGAGGTCTGAAATTACAAAATTAAAGTTAAATATCTTTACATGACAACTCTTAAAATGCAGAAAAATAAATAAGTTATCAAGAAAAAGCATAAACCAAGAAGAGAAATTGAAAGTGAGAATATACGCAAAGTTCATTGCTACATAAAAAACGGAAAGACTTCTAATTACTAGGATTTTTCATAAATGGTCAAATGATGATCCTCTATCACATGTAGTTATTTGTGCAAAATTTGAGGCTTTATTTGAATCTATAAAAGAAGATAAGGATTGCTCCAAGACATCTAGTGGAAGCTTCAAGACAAAAGGGTCTGGGTGACACAAGAATTGTTTTAAGTCTGGTTTGAAAATTTGTCACCTTCTGGCAATGCATTGCAAACACCTGAGCTAGCATGTTTTTTTCCTAGATGTTAGCCCACTGGCAGATTAGGAGGAAATTTCAAAAGCATGTTCGAATGATTTTTTTAACGGGATAAAAGTCTTTGAATGCGTACCTATGATTTTTGAGGATATTTTAAACTATAAATGTTTATAAAATTAAAAGTTTTCTAAGACTAATAATAGGAAATTTGATACCCAACAACTATGCTACCATGAGAAAAGCATCCCTATCTTCATAGTTTTAAAATGCTCTCATACAATGCAAATTCTTATAGTGCAAAGACCCGAAGGAAGACACCCTTGCACTAAGCAAGGCATGGGTATATATAGAGTCCTGGTCAAAGGATATGAACCATTTGGCCCTGACCTGAGAACACCACTTTTAAAAGCTCAACAATCAATCCAGAATTTACAATGCTACTCCTCCCATCCTGGTCTCAAGGAGGTTCATTCATGGAGGCCTAACCCTAAAATGGACATATTTGGAATGAAAGGGCTCTCTCAAAAGCTCACCCTCCCTGAAAGAGAATGCTCGAAAATTTTCCTGATTTTCACATACATAATCTTAAGAGCTGCATCAGAAAAGAACCTTCATTTTCTTCCATCACATAAAATATTTTGCAAATCCTATTTTAAAGTTGGCAAAAAGTAAAAAGCTGTTATACACTTTTAAAAAAGTGTGAAACTACTTGACTTCCAAATTCAAAATATATTTTATTCTAATAATTTACTTGGTCTTTCCCGTATGAATGCCTTATTATCAATAAATGGTCAATGAATCTGAAGAGAGTGGGGGTGAGTAATTGTAAGTGAAACCTATTCTTTGAATAATTTGTAAATTTTTTAAAAGTGAACTTTTGGAATAATTAAGTTTCAGTTATGTGATAAGAACCACTGTCTCTTTTCACTCACCCTATATAACAAAGTATGAAAAATTTTTAGAGCTTAATTCTATTTCAAAGTTTATTTGGACCAATCATATGCTGCAGCACAACAGCACATTCCAACAGCACATTTTGGTACAACATCCATCAATAGTCATCATCAATAAATAGGGACATGCAAAAGTCGCAAATGCGATAACGCGAATTTTAACGCGAATTCCGGGATTTTCCCGCGAAATACGCGATTTCCGGGGTTTTCCCGCGAATACGCGAATTTCGTGTTAATTGCGATTTTCTCCAATTCATGGGCGATTTTCACTAACTCAGACGCGATTTTCACCATTTTTTTATTCAGCTCATGCTCCTCCCACGAAATTATTTTTCGAGACGTACATTTAAGCGGTAATTTTTTCACTGCATTGGCTGCTTTCCGACGCGGCGAATTTCCATGGGCCGCCGTTCACGGCACAGCGCCGTGAGATGTCTCGTTAGAAAGTGGCCTGAATTTCACGGAACCGTGCCGTGAACGGCGGCCGGCGAAAAGTAGTTGCGTTTGAAAGTAGCCTCAAGGTAGCACGATGTGTATTTCACGTCATAAACGGCGCACCGCCAGGCCGGATTGAACCTTGCCTTGCTGACCGTCAACAACGCCGTGCCGTCAACTGCGCGAGTCGACTCGCTTGCAGACATGCATTGAGACCAATGGCTATTTAAAAGCACAGTGCCGTGCCGTTGACGACGGGCGGAGCAAAGCAAAAGTCTGAAAGCGGCAAAAAGTGGCTGTGCGCCGTCTATTCCGTGAAATACACACGGAGCTACATTGTGGCAGCTTTGTGCCAAAACGACTTATCGCCGGCCGCCGTTCCCGGCACAGCGCCGTAAAATTCAGGCCACTTTCCGACAAGATGACTCTCTCCCAGATAGCACAAAGTAAGTGAGTTAACCGTTTCTTATGGTTTTCTTACGGAAAAAATTGATAAGCAGCTTATCGTAAGCTAAGGGACTTATATAAGGCAAGGGTAAGATGTTAGGGGCGTTTAGGTAAGGAATGCCGTCAAATATCCTCAGGCAATGTAAGTCACTTCTGTTGGAGCGCCAAAGGCGGCTGAACAGCGTACTACACATGCTACGCGGCTCATCTTGACATGAATTTAAAGGCTATTGGGGAAATTTAGCGAGTTTTTAGAAGGGCTGAACAACTGATAACAGATTTTCCCGTAAATAGAAAAAAATTAATAACTGCAAGCAACCGGCTAGTGAAGATATAAAGCATAGTACAAGTACTCTATCCATGCGGCGGAAAGAAAAAAAAATAACGTCAGGATGGATCCGAACGTGCGACCCTCGGAACCGAAGTATAACTCGCTAACCACTACACCACGGCAGTTGTTGAGAGTAGGTGGCGTAGTTACTAATTAAATATCCAATTATGTAAAAAAACTTGTTTGGCGTGTGCATGAAAAACTGAATTTATTCAAGGTCCATACATTTTAACATTTATGAATTTTAAATTATGGTTTGATAACCCGACTACTACAATATGTATTTTAGATGTTCCTTCCGGCATTTTTATATTATTCTACGTTGGTATTCTTGTGAAATTGTGTTTTTCTTACGACCTTCGTTAAGCTATCAGTTCATAAATGTGAATGATTTTCAAATTATGGCGGTATGATGTTATTTCTCCTCATAATATAGAAGCGCCAATAATAAAAACATTGTTTTAATGCATAAAGGCCTTAATTAACACTCTGTAACGATGGGATAATAACAGCATCTACGGAAGTGCTGAAAGTTTGGCATCCATTTTGCCATTACTCTGGATGTTTGTCGCCCTGGCCGTAAGAAACCCATAACAAGCTTACTTGAGAAGCGACTTCCTTATTTCTTCCTTTCACCTTATCTCAATGACTTATAATGTGCTAGCTGGGCTGGATTTCACGGCGCTGTGGCGGGAACGGCGGCCCGCGGAAATTAGTCGCGTCGGTGAGCGGCCAATGCCGTGAAAAAATTACGGCTTAAATTTACGCATCGAAAAACAATTCCATGCAGAGCAGAAGGAAAAAAAATGATGAAATTCGCGTCTGAGTTGGTGAAAATCGCCCATGAATTGGAGAAAATTCATGGTTTCCACGAAGAAACACCCTCGAGGAAATAAGGCGACTTGTTTGTCCGGAGGATGTCTAAACCGCATTCACGATGTCTACAAAGTAGCCAAAATGCCATGGGAATCTGGGAATCTGATGGTTGACTTAATACAATTACTGGAGGGTTCAAACTATCAAATACTCACATTCTATAAAGAGTTAACCCTTTCGCTACTAATGACGACAATATGCGGCAGGACGTTTCTTGACCCGGGAGACGAAAGGCGAAAATTTTCGTCTGAGATTTTCCTACGCAGGCCTAATGCCGAAAATACGTTTCCTTGCTCTCCTCCTTTTATGATATTTGTGGGTTAGCAAAGTCTTAGTTTCGGGACCCAACACAGGCCAACACCATGGACTGGCAAAATCTGTAACTTCCGAAATCCGGAAGCATGAACTTAGACCCTCGTCTCTTATTACCTCTCTTTGTGGCAAGGGACCGCAGTCATACACTTGTTCATTCAGTTAGTTTGCAAAATAAATATATGGTTCTTTCTCAAAAAATATAAACAAAGAATTGAATTCTTAGTCTTTTGGCAGCGTTTACAATTTTTAAACGAAATTCTATCACAAATATTAACTTATATCTCGATTTCAGTATAAAATCAACATGGAAATTGTTAATGCATTAAATTCGTTAATGCTGATGGTAGAGCTTCATTCAAAATTTTAAAATTCTCAGAATAAATCGAGGAATTCAATTGAAAGTCTGCAATTTACGTGCAAGCAACAATCATCCATATAGCTAATTCACATGAACAAAGCATGAGTTGACAGCAAACCAATGCTGCTGGTAGGGTTGTAAACCATGAAAGGAGGGAGACCAACTACCCTCAGAGTCCAAGATAATGCAAAATGCCCACTAGGAAGGATCAGAAAAGGTTGGTGTTGAGAGTGTTTGATTATCTGCAAGACCTTTAACAGATGTCCAACATAAATGCTCCGTACAGAGGAGACCGAAGAGTCTCTTGGGGCTCAGTCCTGCATTCATGCTAAGGAGAGAACTCCACCATTTTGAAAGAGTTAAGGAAGTTAAAAATGAGCCTCCAGAAAGTTCATAAGAGTATGTACTTTTTTTTTAGATAAAACCACTTATTACATCTGCAAAACATGAAAACCTCTAAAGCAGCTGCTGTAAAGTCAATACCTATGCAGATGGCTGAAAAAGCGTCAACCAAACTTAGTTCTCTTATGGTAGAAGACCTAAGCAGAAAAATAGGTACAGTAGACTCCCGATTATCCGGCTGCGGTTTATCCGGGTTGCGGATTATCCGTGCATGATTTTCACTCTCGCTCAATTTTTTCCGCGATCTTTGTTTTTAAAAATCCTACGCAAAATCACCAGAATTACTGCATCAATGCTAGGACATACGGGGCTTATCATTTCCGTTAGAATCCCCTTCGTAAAACGGAAGCGATCGCGCTCTAGTTGCATTCACGGGAGCACCGTGTTCCTGTTTTCCAAGCCTCGCAGTGCGCGACCGAGCTCCTTGATCACGGATACAAGTCCTGCAGCAGTTTCAACCCGGGCAACTTGTGCGAGACGCGAGTACGTGGCATAGTGCCTGACTGTGTAGTTTGCGACGTGAAGCAGTGGTTTTGAAGCATTCGTGCAAACCTTTTTCCTGTATCCGTTATCACACAGCCACGGATGCGTGGTTTTCGAAACCAGGCCATACACAAAGCATTAATAATACGAGTACATCCACGCTATCGTCGCTAAAAAAAGATCGCGAACTGGCGAAGAAAGCTCTCAAGGAGTCCTGGAAGCACTCTAAAGCAACACAATAACTGCATAAATAATAATATATTGTTTGTTTTAATTATTAATTAATAATATAATATTGTTCATAATTTAATTAATTAAATTATGAACAATAAAAGACATTTAACTGAAAGTTTGGATTATCCGTGTTTTCCGATTATTCGTGCCATCTCTCCCCCCATCATTACCCTGGATAATCGGGAGTGTACTGTATTTGAAAAGATCTCAGTTTTTGATCCCCAAGAAGTTCCGTCTACAGACATGAACCCTGACTTAAAAACAAAAAATTCATGGCCTGGAATCGATGGAGACAGAGAAGTTGATGTTGGGGTTGGGAGAATTAAAGAAATTACTACAAAAGTAAAATTCCCGGGGTTCAGTGGATGTAATTAAAGCAATCCAGGAGCTCAAATTTCTGAGACATCGTTTGCATCTAAGTGCCTTTAAGCAATTTGGATCCCTTCTGCAAACATGGACTGAGAAAGATTTCTTTCCTGCTATAGCACTGTGTTAACAGATATGAGAACAAAAGTAAAAGATGACAACTTGATCACAATAGCAATATTTCATTTGAATTTACAGACATTTAAAAGTAATTTCTCTCTATGTAAGCTAGAGATATGGTTACGCGAAGGATAAAATATGTAAAATAGGTTAATTCAGTCAATACTCCATGTATATTATTGCTTTAATTATTCCCGATCAATAATATCCTAAATTTAGGGCAATGGGTGGGACACTGGAAGGATGGCTCTCAATCAACATAAATTATTTTGCCGTTAAAATAACACCGATTTCAGGGCAAAATAACATCGCTTTTGTAGAAAAATAACACCACTTTTGGCTATAAAATAACCCCACCTTTTGCATGTCCCTATCAATAAATGATCAAAGCTTATTAATTAAAATGCAGTAATTCTTTGCTGAATATGAGTGTTAAATCAGATACAATATTAGTATGCCACATAGATCTATTTTCAAGGAAAACTTCAACAAAATCTTTTATTATCTTCTTAAGGGGGTTGGTCGCACCGCCTGAATACACCCCTGCAGAGGCTATCTGTTATTGTCTTCATCCAAACAGAAAAACAGACTATACTGCCGATTTTTGATAAAATATTTGAAAAAGGTGAACCTGTGCTTCTGTCTAACGAATATTTTGTACATGGCTTACAATTATATCAATTAAATGTTAAACTTGATCAATATTAGGGTTTTTTGAACAGATATCTTGGCATCCCATGAACCGATTAGGTTTTTTTGTTCGACAAATTCAATCTATTACCCTTTATATACCATAAGAAAGTACCATCATGTACTCAGTTACTGACGAAAAGCTACAAATTCAATAATCATGAGGCCATGCACGGCATTTTTCGTTCTACGCTCGATAAGAATCTTGACTAGCCTTTCTCTCCCGTGTCTTTCCCCTCCACTCCCCATTCCACCTTATTCTCTCACCTCCCAAGACAGAGCGCCCGAAGGCTGGGAGGGGGGGAAAACCTCTCTCCCCAGGTATCAAGTATCGTCTGCGCCCACTGAACGTCAGCCTTTCACCAGCCTTCGCAAACATTATTAGCTTTGTATTTTGTTTCTCAAGCCAAGGGAGCCGTGTGCAACAGTCGGCGGAATCACTGGAACACTTTTTCAGAGGCGGGTCGCTTTTAGTTTTTCGGTGAGAGCTATCGAGGAACAGTGTTCGTGCCCGTGATCTCCAGCGTGTGGGAAGGACGGTAATATGGAGGAATGTAAGAAGCATTACAGAAAAACAAGATATCGTAGAGGATACGTGAAAAAGAAAAGTCTACAATGTGCAGAATCTTACTCGGAGGAAAACATCGAAGCAAGGTACGTATCCAGTGTTATGTGTTCTTCTGATATGTACATTGCGTACGATGAAATGTCAAATCTCAACACGGATTCTAAGCGCGCTGTTTAAACGATTTAATCGGCGAGGCACATATATTTTATATTTTTACATTTGTTACAGAAGAGCTTGAAAAGGAGTTTCAAGCATCAAAAGCAGACTCAACGGGCAAAGAAAATACCGAAAAAGAAAGGTAAGGTGAAATAATTTTCTACTTTCTCGTGCCTTGTTTGTGCCATCGTCACAAATGTATATTTCATCTTCGTCACTCTGATTTTCCAGCATTTTGTTAAAAACTCACTATATTTAATAATTCACGCTAGGGATGCATATGCTGAGCCCGGATGCAATCATTTGCAGGAGAAATTCAATCAAGATGTGGCGGAAACCCCTTCGAATGATGAAGCCACAGGCGAGAAGGACGAAACTCAAAAGTCCTGCAAGGTAGATGGCATTTATATTTTGCAAAGCATTTTCTTACTTATTTAAGCGAAGTTTTAGTTCTTTGTTCTCTCTCTTTCTATACTGAAAACTTGGTAGTTCATTCCACGTGATCATTACATTGCTTTTGAATGCAATTTTTCCACTGGATTCCAACTTCCGCTTCTTGATTTTGTAAAGGATTGCTCGGACTTGGTCGAACATCTTGTTTGCAACACATTTAAAATATATTACTAAGACGTTTCCATTTCTATTATTTTCCATTAAACTCATAATATTTAATTATTCACTCCAGGGATGCAAATGCTGAGCCCGGATGCAGCCATTGGCCGGAGAAATCCACACAAAATGAGGCGGAAACCCCTTCGAATGATGAAGTCACGGGCGAGAAGGACGAAACCCGAAGTCCTGCAAGGTAGATGGCAACTTTTATTTTGCAAAGCATTTTCTTGCCGATTGTAGCGAAGTTCTCTCTCTCTTTCTATGCTGCAAACTCGGCAGTGCATTCCATCCGGTTTTGGCATTGATTTTAAATTCCATTTTTGCACCGGATTTCCTTTAAACTTCCGTTCCTCCATTGTTTCTGCAAATCATTAATTTTCTTGATTAGTCCATAAACCTTGGATGAAAATAAATGAGCTGTTACCTTCGTAAACTATTGGCATCAACTGATAACTCTAAATACCCATGCTCTCGTCTTTTCAGAACCACTTTTTTATCGCCCAATGCCGACAAGTCTTGTTACCAGCCCAAAGGAAGAAGAATTTTCGACATCGAGTATCTATTTCAATCTCTATAAGAAATGGGAAATCATAAACCATTTGGTTGCACCGTGTCAGACATGGAGATCCTGGATGAAAGACGAAATGGATATTTTAGCTCATTTCATTTTAAATGCAAAATGTGTGGGATAGAAAAGACTCTATCCAATGAAAATCCAAACAGAGAGAAACTACCGATCAATCAAGCCATGGTAAGTGGTAATCCATAGCATTGATTTAAATATGGGGGGGTGAAGAATAGAAAGGGCAGGGTGAAAGAAAGGCCGCATGTCCTAGAACATGGAACTTGAATATAGAACATTTAACCCTATTATAGAATATATTCTTGAAATTGTTAATATCTTTACCTAAATTTTAGGTCACCAGCACGATATGTATTGGGCAAGGCTACTCTCAAATGGCAGAAATGAGTGCCGTACTTGATATGCCATGTATGTCCAACTCAACGTACCAAAAGACTCAACAAATAATTTCATCCGCAGTCCATGATGTTGCATGGGACTTGATGAAAAAGGCCTCGGAGCAAGAGGCAGAGCTTGCTATTCAGGCTGGAGAGATTGATAAAAATGGTGTCCCGCTAATTACAGTAGTAGCAGATGGTTCATGGGGGAGAAGATCCAACAAGACCAACTATAATTCCTTGTCTGGCGTGGTTAGTAAAACGGTATACCATCATTTAATTAATTTCATGTATATTCATTTAAAAACACGCAGACTTTTACTCATATGCATTGTTAAACTGTTTAGAGTATCGGGAACTTTATTAGAAAATATATAATTGACAAAGTATATATTAGTGCAAAATTATGGTTGAACGGGAGGAAGAGTTTTTATGATGCCCCAAGTGACTAGTTTCAGCTTTAAAATGCAGTGGCATATCACGGTAGAGTGAAAATATATATATTTTTTAACTTTTCCAGGCATGCATTGTTGGTTACAGGACAAAGAAAGTATTATTCATTGGTGTAAGGAACAAATATTGTTCTATATGTGCCAAGGCAGCCTCCAGTGGCAGGAGCAACCACCCAAAAGAGCACCTTTGTTTCAAAAACTGGGCATCGTCATCTACGGCAATGGAGTCAGATATTATAGTGGAGGGATTTAAAAAAAGCATCGAGATGCATAATTTGAAGTACCACCGACTCATAGGTAATAATAATCCCTATTTTAATTTGACAAATAACGAGTTATGCCTTATAAGCGGCGTCATTGCATTTTTAATCAAGCATTGAATCCACGAGCTCTACCTATATGCTTCGTATCCATTTCGCTTACTTTTTATTTCCCAAAGATTCCTATGCCCATTTTATTAATGATCATGGTTTTTCATTCCTTTATTTTCGTTTTCCTTCCCGAATTTGTACTTATGTTTTTATAAATTACTAGCTCTTCTTCCTTATCCCTAAATTAATTGGTATTTTCCTTTCAGGCGATGGAGACAGCAGCATTACGAAGAAGTTAGCAATCAATCTTCCTTATGGAATTGATTTCCCCGTTCAGAAAATTGAATGAGTAAATCATTTGCTGAGAAACTACTGCAATAGGATTCGTGTTATCATAAAAAAGACCAAAAATGAATTTGGGCGTATACCTACCACCATTACTACGGAAGAGAGTAGGCGATAGGTTAATGCGCCTAAGGACCGCTGTAACTTCAGCTATTTTTTTTCGTTCCAATGAAAAATCACCAGAATCAGTAAAAATCCTGGAAAAAGATTTAAAAAATGGCCCATGCCATGTTTTTGGCAACCATTCCGGATGCGCAGAATACTTCTGCAAGGGTGCAAAGGAAGGGGAAATGAACTTAGTTCCCAAGCTGAAGGAAAAAAGAATTTGGGATGAATTAATGGCAGCAAATACCCTCCTCGTTCGCCATTCTCCTAGCCTTATTATGAACGTAACAAATAATTATGCAGAAACTTACAACGCCTATGTGGCAAAGTACATAGGAGGAAAAAGGGTCAATTTCGCCCTAAGAGGAGCATATCAGTTACGGTGTGAGGTTGCGGCTACGGCTTGCAACGTTGGGCCTAATATTCATTCCGTGATACACAAGAAAATTACGGATAAGAGTCCGGGTTATTTTACAAAAAGATTTGCCGTAAGTCGAAGCAGAGGATCGGAAATTAGGTGTAAGCGGCGATTGGAAATGCCATCTAACAGGAGTAAAAGATTCAGAGTTGCAGGTCCAGATGAACATTACGGCCTAGTGGACAAAAGTTCTCCAATTGAAGATGACGAGAATTTAGAGGTAGACCAGGAGAAGAGAGAAGAGTTTCTTCAGTCGTTGAGCCTAAACAACGCCGCAAGAAAGACATTAGAGGAAAGTACCCGCGAGCAGCGACGATGCGATATTTGGGTTGCGGAACGGTTGAAGAGGCTAACTGCCTCAAATTTCGGACATGTGTGTAAATTACGCCCCAAAACGCCTCGCGCAAATACAGTGAAAAGTTTGCTTTACCCAGCCTTTAAAGGAAACAAAGTGACCGAGTACGGGGAGGTAAGCGAAGCAAAGGCTGTGGCTGACTTCGCACGCAAGAATGGTGAAAGAGTTAATCCATCAGGCCTCATTGTAGACGAGAAACTTCCTTTCCTCGCCGCATCACCTGATGGAATATTGCAGAATGGAGAAGGAATATTAGAGGTGAAATGCCCTTATTCTTGTAGAAATATGTCCCCGAGAGAAGCTATCGAGAAGAAAAAAATCCAATATTGTGAATTGATTGAAGGAGAGCTCTCACTAAAAAGAAATGGCTGCTATTATTATCAAGTGCAAGGTCAGTTGCACATAGTAAAAAAAAATATTGCATTTTCCTGATCTGGAGCCCTCACGGAATGCTTTTTGAGAAAATTAATAAAGATGATGCTTTCTGGACTCACAATATGGAAGAAAAATTGAAAGATTTCTACATGGACCACCTTCTTAGAGAAATAATACATCCAAGGTATCCTAAAAGATTAATGATTAAGTAATGTAATGATGTACGAGCAGATTTTTATGATTTCCGCTAAATAAAAGGAGACACCATGTACTAAAATTTTCTCGTGTTTAATTACATTGCAGCTATGTATCCACATTAACAACCCCAATAGAATTTCATGTGCTTTGATGTAACTCAATCCAGTGATTTCCCCATTTCAGTATGCTATTAGCAATAAAAGATTGATTTTACGGAGTTAGCGTAATTTTTTTCAATGCATCTTCATAGTACTAAACAAAAAATGGCTCGGGGACCTATATTCAATTGGCTGTAAATGAGAAAAAGAGAAAATGTTTCTAAGTGAGCTATTCCCGTTACTACAGCACATTAGTCTTCAAGTGCTGTAAAAACGCAGCCAAATACATATCGTCTTCAATCACTTTAGAGTTTCAACTTTAGGAATGATTCAATACGTAAAGGTACGGCGAAAGCGACGGTCTTCTTATTAAAACGCCTTACTTCTTTAAATATGGTCAAAAATACGTCGTGTTTGGACTCATTCTTTTTTAGATTTTGTGCATTTATTTGATCTTCTACATTTATTGAGGTACAACAATAACTGCGATAAGTTATTGTTTATCGCCCTAATGCCCACTAGGTGACTCATATTAGCAGCCTGACTTTTGATAAGGGGGGACATCGAAGCGAGCAGTCACTGAATGTCTTCTACTGGGGAGTGGTGGGAGGAAATTTGATGCTCCAAAAGAAATCTAATCCTATTGCTCTCATGTTACCTCATATTTTTTTCTCGTGGCAGGAGGGCCTTCTCACTGCTCCCATCCTCCAAATTCATCCTTCCCCTCCAGCTCCAAAACCCCCTTCCACTTTCGACAGAGGCGACACAAGCGGTGGCTCCTTGCGTTATAAAAACCGTTAAAAACGTAATTTCAAATCGCGGTCAACCCCCTTAAGTTGCTTTAATACTTCCATGGAAACTACATTTCAGTAAAGCAATTCACCATAACTGGGGAACCATTGATTTAAAATCATTACTAGGGTATCCTTCTCTAGCTCTCAATTACGAGCTTTGCTGGATTCTCCCTCAACCTTTCCTTCATTATATTCACCATGCATACTTTCATAAAATAACCTTTCAAACCTACAAATCGCTACCATCCACCTGCTCTTGCTTTCCTCCCATTACAACCAGTACAAAAAACTTCACAGCAATGCAGAATTATTTCTCACCTGAGCAGACATATTTATTGTCAAGAGGGAGTATTTACTCTGGTCCATAGAATGCAGAGCTTCTTGGGCGATTGAAGTTTTACCTAAGAAGATAATTATTTTGCATTTGAGGTCTTAAGTCAAAAAATTGAATTCCTCATTAATATTCAATCATGGCAATGACATTACCTGTGCCAACTGGGCCAACTAGTAACACAGAGAATTCATTGTTCAGCAATGAAGACACCAGAAATTGGTAACGGAGTGTATCAACTGTTGGTACAAATATCTTATAGAATGGTTGGCTGTGAATAAATAGAATCACCGATAAAATGACAAAGGCTTAAAATTTCATGGTAAGAAGTTTCAAAACCTATTGTTAATAGACTTACATTCGAAAATTATTATTAATAGGCTTTCATTTCATATTAAAAGAGCAAGTATACTGTAATAATACTAATTTGTAATAAATCCATACCATTGCACCAAACAAGATATACATGAGCCAATAAAATCATTTGATACTAACTACAAAATTTAGGGATGGGTTAGTGCAGTTCTTCAGTTCTCAATTCTGCAGATTAGAACCGAGGAAAGAACTAGTATCCAAATGGTTTCAAAAAGGAATTGGTGATGAAAATTTTAACAAATAACCCAGTTTGAAAACATTTCTGTCATAATATGTACTACATACTTTAAATAGTGTTTTGTTATGGAACTGATCATTTGTGAGATTCTTATTTTAGGTGCGTGTCTTATTACCATAACAAAATTATCAATACACGGCTTTGCATTATTAAACAATTAAGAACAGGAACTGAGACCAAGAACTGTTTCCAGGAACTGAATGAGAATCAGATCACAAAATCATGGAGCCAACCCATCCTTATTAAAATCGAATTGAATTTTGTACTTACTCGAGGTCAAACTTCCAATTCTCTTTCAGCTTAGTTTCCCATCCCAAAAATGATTTAGTTGAGAAATCAACGAAGTATTCATACACAGTATCTTTTAAAGGAAACATGCCTTCCAACTCTCGGATGTAGGCATCCATTTTCTGACGGCCTTCCTCATCAACACAGGCACAAACTGACCATACGACACTTGAGAACAGAAATAAGTAAAAAAAATGCATTTGATACATAAATCAAACTAAATTACCTCTAGAAAAAAATCAGAAAACATCTTTGAAGTAAAGAATAATAGCATTAAACTAACCAGAATAAAAACCACTGTTTGATTGTGGTCTTAAATGTGTCTCCAACTGAACTATCTAATCCATTTTCTTTGGTTGAAAAACAATCAAGTAATTTACACATTGAAGTAATTACTGATATATCAGTAGTAGGTACAATTTCTTCACAGTTTAATCTCTTGAATTCCAAAATATGATGAAGGTACCTATCTGCTAACCTCTGCATCTGGAATAAAAAAATACATAAAAATATGATTTCTTTCAAATATCATCAAGGAGCTGATCATCACAACCATTTAAAATTTGTAACTTGTGTTGCGCAAGATTACTTTGGCCTTTAGGATAAGTAAAACATAATGAATATGAATACAAAGCTGTACATTAGTAACTAAGCTGAGGGGCCCAAACAATTATGGAAATCACTTTGGATAAAGACATTATTGGTAACACAATAAACATTAGATAATTAGTTAACCAGTTAGAGGTGAAAAATCTATCATTTTAATAGCCAAAAACCAAAAAACATTTTTCCTAGTTTAGGTATGTTGCTGACATTTGTGTTGCTGGAATGGATTCAACAAAGCGTTTGATAATATGGTCAATTGTTGAATTAATCGCACACACATTATGTATATTTTTGATAGTGGGAAACAAAGTGTATGAGATCTTCGATTTTCCAGTTCTAGCAACTGAATTCCAAGACTAGGCCACTTATTTTCAATAAGTAGGAGACTAAACTTCACAGCTATGGTGATTCCCATTGACTCTTTCCATACGATATCAAATTAGGTATTTGGTTTACCATCGTTTATCTAGAAAATAATCAACATCTTCATATTCAATCATCATGCCAATCAAGAGTACTGGACTATCTAGCTGAGAGCAACAGACAGTGGCCATAATGATGATCTTATAGACGACTATGTTAGCAAGGGTGGGTGAGTGCTAAAATGTTATTTTTTTGTATAGCTTATATGTACTGATTAACTTCCAAATTAAAAATGAAAACCACTTCTTGGGAGAACACATGGCACATGCCATTAAGGCTTGCGGCTAGCAGCAATATGTGTGCAGATGTAATAAATAAGAACACAAAACAAATATAAATTACCATATCTCTCGAACGCCTGTAATTCACATTACTCCAAATCTATTACCACACCAAATCTATAATCACAGTTACCAGTATAATCTCACCTCCTTTCCTGTCCTCCCTTCACTTCTACCCCTCATCTTTTCATTTCATTTCATTTATTAACGGGATTACCCCTTAACCATAGTCTTACAAATAATTTCACAGTTAATAGACAATAAAAAATAATGAACACACATACAATAAGCCCATAAAAATAAATTTTAAAAATCTAAACAGAATTGAACATAAATGGATAAAATATGTAGGTAGATACAATAATATAAAATTTAAGGTAAAAATATGTTCTTGTAGTAGAATTTTTAAATTGAGTTCATCTTTGCCACAGCTGACTTTGAAATCTAGAAAGAGACATAGAGAAATAAAAGCTTTGGCCGAGTTTGTTAGAATTCCTCATCATTCTGAATAGGCGTTATAAATTCTGGAGTTAAAGGCATAATTAGTTGTGCGGTAATTAACAATGAACGGGTGTGGATTTCTAGAACTATGGCGGGGTGCATTAAAATTTACTAAAGAAAGAAGAGGGGGACAATTAATATAAGAATTAATAATTTTGTAGAGGAATGATTGGAGCACACTCAAGGCAGCATGAAGGTCTTTCTGACTTTGGCTGCAAAATGTTACCGCTCACCCAAGTCATCACTCTGCCAAGTTACCTGTGGCACTGACTCTCTGATGAGTTTAAGTACTACCAAATACTCAAACTTAAGCACTTACACAAATACACAAACAACAACAAAGCACAATACACAAACACGGTAGCTTAACTGGCTAAAGCACTCGACCGGAAAATTGGGGGATCCGGGTTCGAATCCCGGTCAAGGCAAATGATTTTTTCTCTGTGGTTCTTTCCCACGATTGTGCATTTGCGGGTGACTCCCGTAAAAGTTATCACCGCGGCTAGTCCCGGTATACTTTGAAGTAGTCTAGAGCGAACACCTCTTTGTGTTCTATGTCCGGGCCTGCTCTCCGGCTGTGGCGCTGTGCGCACGATTTGGACTGCTTGTGGCATCATATGCTCTGCAGTCCAGCAACATCTTGTCCGGTAGTGTCCGAAAATATCCACAGGGAAGAATGATGCCTCGGTAGCTTAACTGGCTAAAGCACTCGACCGGAAATCGGGGGATCCGGGTTCGAATCCCGGTCAAGGCGAATGATTTTTTCTCTGTGGTTCTTTCGCACGATTGTGCATTTGCGGGTGACTCCCGTAAAAGTTATCACCGCGGCTAGTCCCGGTATACTTTGAAGTACCCAAATTACTCTGATTCCCAAAGGTCCACAATCTACCATCCTTTCTTGCATCTCTTCCATCAGGTCGGGCTTGCCTTACCAAGTGCCACTCTTAGAATCTTAAGACAACCATTCTACCAGGATCTAATTTCAGAAAATTCATGGGGATCACCATGATTCCTCTCCTGATTTAGTGAGCGGCTGAGCCATGGGTAGAAAGTTACCAGATATCCAATTTTCGTTTGACATAGCTATTTAAATGGTTGTGAGACCAGTTGTGCGACTAGGCACAAAATTAGTAATTACAGAACTTTTACAATTTACAGTAAGTAAAGAACTTTAGAATTCTTCCAGTTGTAAAAGTTTTCTCAAAATCCGACTGATGGGTCTCTTAATATTAATTTATGCAATCCACGCAGTAATACTAGTGTGTGAAGTTTTAAATTATCTGGGCTAATAATAATTAAATAATAATAATAATAATAATTAAATAATTAATACTTTAGATTTGTTGTACCTACTTCGTTCTTTGGTGGTACATACTCTTATATGAGCTTCGTGGCCATAACCTCATCCTGCACCAAATATCCCAAAAGTAATTGCAATCATGAGTACAAACTGGTAAGCTGTGCCTCAAGAGGACATAACAGAATATTGTCCCCGTAAACTTGAAAAAATAGAGGTTGCAATTTATGGCACACAACCTGGGGCAAGAGCCCACAACTTCAAGAGTCGCATGCCTTACCAACTGAGCTGGCTGGGCACTCTCCTAGAAGTGCTCTCATGCTTTGCATTATAAAACCAATACATACATATATATAATAATCAATTGCACTGATATATATCTAGATGCATGCTGATGCCATGGTTGACTTGGTGAAGTGGTGGCCCTGACTTATTGTGGCCAAATTTGAAATGAACTCCACACTCACTTGAGCAAAACGCTTAAGCCATGAGAGGGGCAGAAGTGAGGGTAGAGAATGAAAGGATATGAGAGTCAGGTGAGGGTCTCGTGAACAATTACCATATTTCTCCTAATGTAGTTCCCATCTGAGTATAGTCCCCCGCCCTAATTTTGAGGCCTCACTTTCGGGAAGAATTAATAAAAATATGCTTGAATATAGTCCCCCTTTAATTTTATCATGGCCATTTATGGAAAAAAGGGGGGACTATATTCATATAAATACAGTATATTTCTGAATTAAAATTGATAAATAGTATTCTTCTTACTCAATTTCATTTGTTTAAGATGCTTTAATGATTTGATTAAGGGTTTACTAAAAACAACCCATAAAACCGATATCAAGTTACCTCCGTAATATATTCTTCATCTGTATGCTTCTGCAACCATGACTGCAGATAAGGTTTCCACCCCAAATCTGTGTAGTCATTGTAAACCATCCCACAGCGAGAAACAGTTGCTGGTGATGCCTCACATAAATCCTCGGTTTCAAAGAGAAGTGACACCTAAAGAATTAAAAATTTTAAAATAATTTGGATGCATTCCAAATTAAACTTAAATATTTACTTACCAAAGCAGCAGCCATAAAAACAGAGTAAATAAGTTAATTCCTGACCTGATCAGGCATCGCTATTCTGTCACTGTTAATGAGTGTCAAAACTTTATTGTCATCCATCACACTGTTCATATTTTCTACCCATACAGCATCAACAGGTCCATCAAAAACAATCCACTTTTCATCTGGGCTCTCATCTAGAGGGAATATTTATGAAAACAATGGCAGCAATAGTCTATTAAGATGATTTCACAAAACTTAAGGAACAAGAATATATAAATTAAGGGTAATACATACCAGAACAAGTCTCTCTCATTATTGAAGACAGAACACCATCAAGCCATTCTCCAGTGCTTAAATTATATTCTCCATAAAGCTCTCCCAAAGATAATGCTTTGGGGTTAATTGGATAATCCTAGTTTTTCAATACCCAAAAATATAAAAATAGAACTCTGCACATAAAGAACAAATGGCGAAAAACCACCCATGTAATACTCACCCAAACAACATTATAACTTGGAACATTCTCATTAGCAAGTCTACTTAGTGCTCTCTGCAAAGTTTTCCAAGTTACTGATTTCCCTGATCCTGTTCTACCAACTATCATTACAGAGTGACGAGAAATTTTTGTTTCGTGGAGTTGTATAACTTTAGTTACAATTGCAGCAAGGGGCTGAAATACAAAAATATATGTACTATAACATCAAGAATATAGATCTATATCAAAATCCACAAAAAAGTATTATTTACCTGCAATCCATTATCTTTCAATTCCTCCTCAACAGCATGTGATAATTCCTCATAATCAATTACTGGGATTCTTACCCCAGGAAAAAGATCTGTAATGATTCCATTGAATAAAGGAAGATCAACTGATGTAAGTTTCGCCACATTCATATCTTTCATAGCTAATAATACAACCTGTGAGATAGAAAAAAAATATAGGCATGAATAAAGTTTTTGATGAGTCTGTATGACAAGGGAGACAGTTTAATAAATGCTAGCCATAATAATTTTGCCTCAATTACCCAAAGGTAGCAGAGAACAAATGCTAAAATTTTGGAGTGTGGTAAAGACCTATGGTAGCTATCATTAAAGCGTTTGCATTTGCCCTTTGTGCTGCTAGCCACAGCCATTTAACTTTTTTCACAGGGGCCAGAGTCCCCATAGCCCTCCAAAATATTTTCACCACCTTAAGGGTAATATCAGAAACCAACAAATGACCTTAAAGGTAATGTCCTAGAAAGCATTTACATATGTCTTGTGCAAAGTTAAAAAAGTTTTGAGAAAACACAGATAGCAATTAATTGAGCAAAATATTAATAAATTTCTTTGAAAATGCATATTAAGGTAAATATGAACAAAGCTTTATCTTCAATTAGCAAATTCACTCACTTCCTCATCAGGATAGTTTGAAAATGCTCTTCTTTTCCGTCCTGCATATCTCAGAAGAGCTACCATACTTCTTAATCCAAAATCATAATGATCTTGCTTGCTCAACTGCTGAATGGCCAAAGAATACAAGGTGAATACCTGCAATTGAGGACATGCACGTTATCATGCAAATGAGTTCAGCTTTTTCAGACGGAGAAAAGAAGTTTTATTTTCAAACCATCATACATTCCTCACCTTTTTAGCAAGTATTCTAGTTTCCCTAAATCCTTCACCAAATAGAATTATCTCTGCAATCAAACAGCTATCAGGTACAATCATAGAGATGGGTCTGAACATTGATTTCAGATTATCTGGAAGTTCAGTTCGACCAGCATAGCCTATAAGCAGCCAAAAAGAATTTCAGAAAATAGAGAAATGTCTAAGATGGTCCTTTGTCATTGAAGCTAGTGACCAGTCCTTTTACGGAGGAGCAGTCGAAGCCCTTGGTTGTAGGAGCCTGGAGGTGGGGATGAGAAGACCATCTATGAATGAAAGGGGAGAAAGCTTAGGCTCCTCAGACCCATGTAAAACGGAGAGAATAAAAGTCATTGAGTTTGTGCCTTGGTTTGAGAATGTTGTTACTTCTCTTAAAGCCTTTTCCCATACAAACATCAACTACATTGGAGCAGTTGAAAGGATCGCACCTCGATCCAGGGTTTTGCCTGCAGTTTGATGATGGCAATCATGAGTATGGTGATGCTGGAAATGTTTGGTAGTGAGAGAGACTGGGTCTTCCAATTCGAGGCAGTAGCTGCATTAAATAAGTGGCTTCAGGAGCACAGAACACTCTGCCAGAGAATATATCACCAACAACACTCACGTCGCTTACTGTGATCTTCCTCGGGAAAGTCGGAAGAGTTACCCAAAGATGCTAGAGTTATTAACGCTTCTGTAAATAATAAGCAATTTTGACTTTTAATTCTTGAATTTAATATTCGTAGTTGCAGCAAATCTTATATACGTGGAGAACACAAGTATTTTTGAAAACTACGTAAAATTATGAAAACTAGGCATTAACTTCAAAACTAATATTCAACACATCCGCATGACTAATATGGAGAGAGGCCCTCCAGGCTGCAGGCTTCGTGGAGGGGGTCGCCAGTCCAACAACCAACTCTAGAGAATAATGCAGAGTGGCCTTTCACTCCTCCCATAAGGCCATTTTACACGGGGCACAGAATTGCACAGGTTAGAGCTGCATTGATTTCTACAATGGCGTGGAATTGCGCGAATGCATGAACGAAATTAGAACAGGGGCTATTTTGCCGTCTCGCATCCACGCATTCTCGCATGTGTTTTAGCACTTCACCGCTTTACACGACGCAATTTTGATTGCGCCTTCGCACGTACGTCAGATTGCGCAATTCCGTGTACCGTGTAAAACGGCCTATAGAAAGGGCTTTTCTCAATCCCAGGTTTCAAACATGGACCATTAGGAAGGGTTCAAAATGTTTTGAGAACGTCTACTTGTGAAAAGGGGGCAACACATCTGATATAAAAACCACTGTAAGGCTCCCGCACTTGAAGCAACAGGCTATTTCACTAGTGAATTTTTAGATCATAAAAGAGTGCTTTTACCTGGGAAAACAGCATCTGAAGAAACTTGTATGTTTTCCACGAATTTTATTCCTTAGGGAAAATCCGTGAGGATCATGAGTGTGTATTTTTTATTTTATTTGTTTTTGACTATTTTAATAGTGTGAGTAGGTCACTGGCATAAGCGAAACCTGAGTGATTTTCTGATTGAGACCTACATGGTAATTTGTTCCACTGGCAGATCTGCTAGGTGGGTGATCAAGCTTGCACTATTGTGTGTATTATTATGTCTTCATTTTAAATTGTTGTATTTCACCCCATCAACATTCTCTCTAACTTCCCGAACCATCCTATCACTTCCCCTACATATTCCTCATTTTTCACCCCTGGAAAGCCCCAGTACAAATTATGGCCTTGGAAAATTCAATTTTTCAACTATAGAGGCTTGTTTGAAAATCTAGCAAATACACTGAAAATTAATGAGGCTACATACAGCGTACTCCCGATTATCTGGGCTAATGATGGGGAGAGACGGCACGAATAATTGGAAAACATGAATATTCCAAACTTCCACTTTAATTTTATGTATTTTTCATAATTCATGTAAATCAAACAATTTATTATTATTATTATGCACATTGTCTGTTATTTTACATTGCTCTCCGGAATCATTCACAGCTTTCTTTTCCCAACCACGATCTTTTTAGCGGTGAAAACGTGATTGTACTCATATTCCTGCTGTTCCACGTAATACACCCATGCCTCGCTTAGCACAAGGGATCTGTTCCTTGGGTTTTGCGCTACATGAATTTGCGTTATATGAGAGTGTTTTAACACAGGGAAGATAGGATGCATTCCCGGTAGCGTGTTGGGTATTGAATTTCCTTTAAAATATATTTTCCTATTAATAGCCTTAGAAGAACTTGTTTATAAAAAAATTTATTGTTTAAAATACCTTTAAAGATAGTAGGCACCCATTAAAAGACCTTTTTTTTTTTCAAGTTAAAATAAATTTGTACGCGCTTTTGAAATTTCAACCTTTTCTAGCAGGTGGCCTAACATCCAGGAAAAAATGCTTGCTATCTCAGGGGTTCGTAATGCATTGCCGGCAGTTGACGAATTTTAAAACCAGTCTATAAACAATTCTTGTGTCACCCAGGCCCTTTAGTTGCTCATCCAAATGACAGACAAATGCTACTTTGAATACCAATTCATTGCTTGAGAAGTTTGTGAATGATAAATCTTAACTGGCTTAATTTTGAAGTCCTCCGAGGCATTAATATCATAAGCAGCAACGTGAAACGGTCTTTAAATACCTTGAAATCTAACTCAGGTTTTTCTTCCCTGAAAATGAATGAACGTGATTGCATTCTCTTCTAAAACAATTCCATCTTGTCAACATTAAAAACTATTTGAGAGGGAAAGGAGCCACTCTCAATCACACATTAAAGTTCATCAGAAAATGTATTGGCATCGACTATGCTATCAGCACTTGCAGATTCACCTGATATCGCAGAATTAAAACACCAGCTCAAAGCTTAAAATTCTGGAACCAACCTGAGCTTCCACTAAATGTCTCGGAGAAATCACCGCCCACATCTTCTTTTATAGATTCAAATAAAGCCACAGATTTTGCACAAATAACTGCCTGTGATAGAGGAACATCATTCAGCCGTTTATTTTATATCCAGGTAATTAGAAGTCTTTCCGTTTTTTCAAGCAATCAACATCGTGCACATGTTGACTGCTTGGCAGAAGTTGGTGCAGCTGATGTCACTGACATTTTAAGCTCATCTTAATTCAGAATAACAGCTCGGACTGTTGACATTGTGAGCTTAAACTTGGGCGCAATATCGTTTTGACGTTCGTTATTTTCAAAGCAAGTATTCACTTTCAATTTCTCTTCTTGGTTTATGCTTTTCCTTGATAACTTCTTTACTATTCTATCCCATTCCTAATTTTTTCCTAGATTTTTACTCAGAATGACTCTTTCAAAATTAAAAGAGTATTAAAGGTTATTTGATTAGACTAAGCAGCCTTGGAATGTTTCCCCAAGGAACCAATTTTCACTACCAAAATTGCACTAATCAAAATTGCTCTAAGCAAGGCATAGGTGTACCTGGCTTCCGAAAACTGCACATCCGTGTCTGCGAGATCACAGATTCAGAAAATTTGTTTGCAGGAATGCTATAAAACTGCTGCACGACGTCGGAAACTACCCTGTCAGACACCACACTGCGTAGTCACGTCTCGTGCAAGTTGCCCAGTATGCAATTGATGCGGGATGCGGTTCCGCGATCACTGAATGTGATTGCTCACCGTGATGTTTAGATAACATGAACTAGGAGCTTCCATGAAGGTAATGGCCGCACGATCAGCCCATCGCACAGCAGCGGTTATACGAAATCAAGACTTTTGGCAATTTTTCTACACAGGCGAGTGCCTGCGCTATGGCTCATGCTTTCTCTACTTCCACTTCCCCCTAGCTGCCTTAACTTATTCTATTCCCTTCCTCTCCAGTTTGACCTTGAATAGTCTCAGCCTAATACATAAGTCTGAGTGAGACAAAATCTCCGGTTCCTTTGGGCCATATTCAACTGAATGTGAGGCCACGGCAATAATTGGGAATTTGCGATATGAAATTTACATTTAAAGATCGTAAACAACTTTTACCTTAATTTGCAATTTGTTAACCATTGAAGAAACTTCTAAAATTAATCAAGAATTTATTTTCTCACTGCTGCTCATCATCTGCATGATAGAGCAGACGTCCAAGTAAACTTGAAACAGTCCTTGCCAAAAAGTAGATTAAATAATTCCCTTTTACGAAGAGGATTCCAATGGAAATAATAAGGCCGGTGTAGCCTTGCATTGAAATGCAAATATCCTTTGCGTCCAATTAATTTCTTTTATAAAGATCACAGAAAGCATCGAAGAAGTGTAAAAATCATGCACGGATAAACTGCAGCCAGATAATCGGGAGTCTGCAGTATTTTAATTGATGGCAATGAAAATTTTTTGTTATAAACACGCATTGAACCCATGTCTCTAGAGATTCAGCCAAAGAATATTCATTGATATCCACTTGATTATTCATATATGTCACCTGAAACCATTAGCGTAGCCAGGAATTTTGTTCGGGGGGGTCCAAAATCAGGGGGGAAAATTTTTGAAAAACGGGATACTAAGTTATGGGTTTAAAACTAATTTTCACACTTTTCATAATCGAAAAAACTTCATTTATTAAAGAAATATTTGGTAAATTCATGATTTTTCAATATTTTGTTTTCTTTAGTGAAGGAAAATAATGTGTTTTATATTTTGAGGGGGTCTGGACCCTCCAGATCCCCCCCTGGCTACGCCACTGCCTGAAACTAAAAGTATTCACACAGGGCAACATTTTTAGAGAGGTTCTTTCAGGACAAAACAAGGCCGATGAGAAAGAAAGCACTTTTTCAACAGTCTTTCCAGTTCCAGAAAATATTTGCCTCATTAGGATGATGAACATTAGCATCCTAGCTTACATATGTGGCAATGTAAACATGCCAGTGAAGTTAATGAGATTGTAAGGGTGGGCTGCATTTGGAAAAAATTTTTGAGGGTTGAAAAGAGGGAGAGGATCCCGTATCAAAAGAGACAGCTTTTACAAAAGCTATTGCTTGGGGCATGGTTTAAGGTAAGAGCCAAAGAATGGCTTATTACATCTCAATTTTTCTCCAAAAAGTATAAACATATGAGCCAGGATTCAGATTAAAATTTTAGCCTTAGCTTATCCACTAATGATCCTTGAAAATTAACCTTTAAAAATCTGCATGAAATAATTGACTTTGTACGCAGTCGCGCACATGGGTGCATAGTTAAATACACCAAGGATGAAGTTCGCCACCAAAAAAAATTTGAATTAGCCAGGATTCGAACCCGGATCTCCCAATTGCCCGTCAGGCGGGTAAGCTAGTTACATCACCAAGCCATTTTCTCAGAGCGAACTTCAGGATGGGTGTTACCAAACAAGGTATTGATGTCACAACTCCACACTGCATCACATGTGGCCGAGGTCATGCTTATTAAGCCACTGTGGGAGTGTGCGTGGGGCCAGTCTGAGAGACGAACCCGTTGCCACATGTGAAATCAACACCTTGTTTGGTAAAAACCACTCCTGAAGTTCCTTTCCCTGGGCCACCTCACACTATGAGGATTTTGGGGTGGAGTGTCAAACGGCTTCACCCAGGATTTTAACTGGTGACCCTTTGATCAGCAGCAAAGCACTCTACCCACTAGGTTGCCACACTCCCCCTACTAACACCATATTGCATCCTTATTTCTGCACAGATATAATCTGACAGAAATGAAAATAAAGACCTTACCACAATTTTATGGGTCAAAAATATATTCACCTGGATTCATAGTTATGAATAATCCACAAGTATGAACAAGTTTAATCCGTTCTCCCTCAAACACAAAATCCTTTTTTCCTTGGGCTAATGCTTGCAGTATGGATAAAATTTGCTGAGCCACCACTGACAGCACTTCTATATTTATTCTATTGAATTCATCAAAACAACCCCAAGCTCCTGTTTGAGCAAAACCTAATTAAGAGGAAGAAACAAAAGATTCTATTGGTAATCCATAGTGTTTTTCAACAAATTACCACAAAGAGCAATATTGCTCGAAAAAATATAAAACTTTAAAGACACAACCTGAGAACATTCGTCCCATGCTTTTATAGTCCAAACCTTCGGAGCAATTAATAACTATGACATAGCATCCCATGCCTTTCCCCAAATCTTTTACTGTTTCAGTCTTCCCAGTGCCAGCAGGGCCTTTGGGACTGCCCCCTCGGTGCAGATGAAGAGCTGTAGTCAACGTAATGTAACACCTAATAAAAGACAAATATTCATATATTCATAAATATAAAATTTACCTTACTGCATGTATACATTAGAATACTGAAAAAGTCTTTACCTGTCTGTTAATGGAGTAACAACTAGTCTTCCTTGGTTACCTAAGTACTCATACCCATAAACAAAATATGTATTCGTTTGCCGGACAGCACAGGAGTCAATATCCTTCTCCCAATAAAATCTTAGCTGAGAGAGCCATTCAAATGCTGTGACATCCTTGCAACCTTACAATAGATTAAAAGTATAAAATTTAATCAGAGATATGCTCACAATAAGAGCAGTGCACATACTAAATTTTCAACTTGGGTCTAGTAGAGCAGGTTTGAAGCTCACGAGTTCAAAGTAAAGTACTCTAGTTTTTGTTTTTTACCAATTATTAATCACATTCATTTATCTAACATAACCACAAATTAACTGTCTGTGATAAATTTAACAAGTGAAATATATGTATTACTTAATTTTGAATTAAAATCAACCAATCCACCAAAATTTTTATAATAGCAGGATAATAAGATTGCGGAAAATACTATTGTTATACCATTACCAACAATGACATCCCAGCCACCACAAGGGACATGTCCACTTGAAAAACATATCATTATTAGGGGGATAGTGAGCCTCCTGCAAGCTTTCCTTGCATTGTCTTCAACATCGGAGACGAAAGCAGAAAAAGGAAGTGACAAAAAATGGTAATCTCTAAGCTTTTCTACCTATTGGAATCTTTTGGTTTCTAAACAAAAAAAAGCAGCCACAAATTTATTTCCTCTAAATCTTTCTAACAAGAGCTGTATGCATTAAGTAATGTCCAATTTAAGTGGTTAGTAAGAAAGAAGATTATTATGGACATTGTTATGGAACATTAGCAACCCTGAACACTACATGTGCTGCACTGGTAAGGTTGAGATGGACAGTGAAGACACAACACCTAGCTACGTGAAACTCCATAAAAATGTCATACAATACCAAGGGCCTGGATAGCATAGTGTGTACTCTGCAGAGTGGCCTGGAAAGCCTTAGATCCCAGTTTCTATCCTAAGTCCAGAAGAATTTTAAACTTATTTATATGTGAATTTGCCTGCCTTCGATATTAATATGTGAATTTGCCTGCCTTCATACAACAGGTTTAAAATAAGCACATGGAAATGATGTAATAAGTATACTACATTATCATATCCCAATCAGCCAAATGTCAAATACTTCATACACCAGAATTAACATACCTGTTTTATACAGTCTATCAATAACATCTCTTGCATGGATTTCAATGGTAACAAGAGACACAATTTTCAATCTTTGTAGCTTAGTCAAATCTCCTCGTACTGCTTCAGAAAACTTGCTTAAAACTTGGTTCTAAATGAGTGTATTTTTCAATAGTAAATGTATGAAGCGTAACAAAGGAAAAAAAAGTTCTTTCATTACAAAGCCATAGTAATTTATGAATCAACATAAAGCCAAAAAAAGACATTAAGACTTCACATTTACCTGCTTTTTTCTGCGTTTTTTCAAAGGCTTCCTTGTATCCTGGATCTTACAAATTGTAAGACTTTTTGTGCAATCAGCACTCCATTGCACCTAAAAATAAATATCCTGAGGTCATAAAAGTACAGTAAAACTTCTCTTAAGTGGCCACTAAGTGAAAACAAGAAAAGTGGCCACTTAAGGAGGTAACAGCTGAAAGAAGGATGGAGATGAAAATTTTTCAGAAATGCATAGTAAAAAGATAAGACATCAAATAATAAACAAGTATGCAATTAAAGAGCCAATTAATTTAACTTTTTCCAATCACTAGGTATCATCTTTCAAGGTAAAGAGATTTTTCTGAAATACATGTATAAAACAAAATACAGTGAAAACTCTCTTAAAAGAATCGCAAGGGACCAAAAATTTGCTGTTTCTGTGATAGGGAGTTCGTTCCCAAGAGGTGATTTGCACATTGCATCAACCTAGGGGCACGAAAATTAAAGCAAGTCTGCATGCATTACCTTCATTCAACCTTCGCATACTTCAATACCTTGGAAAAGCTAAGTTGATTCCTTAAACTACAATGAAAATCACGGGCAATAGACCACATTTAGGAAACCTCATTATTCCAACACTTCGCATGCTTTTTATCCGTTTTAAAAAATGGGCAGTGTTTTGATGAGCATGAGGTGATCCTTTTATTCTCAAAATTTGAAATAGAGTAGATGTACTCGCTCGGTTCACACTGAAAAATTATGAATTAGATAGATTTTATCATCACTAATATAAATTTAGGTCAACAGCACCAATTATAGCTTGGCCGCAAATTTCTCTGTTGACTGCGAACTCGGCTTTTTCAAAATAATTATACATGGTGAGAGGTGTGACACACTTCCAAGCTTTGCGAAGCTGCTGCATTACCTGCAAAGCGGTCCACTTCAAATTTTGCCGATCCCTTACATCCATTTGGTAAACCAAAAACTCCACTAAAATGCGACAGTGATGCCGCTTCATCACAGAAATGATCCTTGGTCGAGAGAGTCGAGAGGTCGCAACTTTTCTAGTGCAGTTAGGGGTGAGGAAAATAATGCGCACCTTCCTTGTTGTAAGTCATTGGGGGCCATGCAACGATTAAGGAAGAAATCTTTCTTTCTCCATGAGTTCATCAACTCCCATCAACCACCACTGAAATAATCCCGCTGTCATTCATGAATTTTCTCTGTTTCCACAGGGGTAAGCATCACTCTAACATTCTTAAAACAGTGGGGTTTCGCGCACTTCCCCACCAAAGGCAGAGGCAACTTCTCCGAGCCATCACTATTGATGCACAGGAGTACCATAAAACATTCTTGGCTCATTTATTCCCCACAGCACACCTCTTCCTTTAGAGTTTGGTGAGGAAGTAAATAATAAAAAGAGTGCATCGTCAGCTCAGCATTAAATATGTCCTTAGAACCGTTGCCCTCTTGACATTAAAATTTAACTGGAAAAATTGTTTATTGAGTGGTGCATTTCACTAGATCGCACCAAAGTTTCATTTCATTGATTGGGAGTCTACGGTATTGATGACCAAATGTCATACTTAATAGTGAGCTACGTCTTCTCCATGCAGCAATCCATGGCTATGGAAAACCTTTTCCTCTAAATAAAATCAACTACACTTCACATCGCGTTTGGACATCGCAACTACAAAGATAATGTCTAGAGCCAGTGGCGTAACTACGGGGGGGGGGTTTGGAAATGAGGGGATAGATCCCCCCCCAAGGCCTCAGAGAAATAAAAAATTATTTAAAACTACTGTCTAGTTTTGACATGTAATAACTGCATAAAGTTCAACCTTTAGTACAAAAACGAGGTAAAATGTATTTCCAGGCATGTCATTTTTCAAAACTTTTCCTGGACCCCCATAGCCTGAGGGAGGAGGGGTCACCACCCCAGGCCATCCCATCCCCCCCAAAGCATATTCCTAGTTATGCCACTGTCTAGAGCAATAGGTAAATGTTGGCTTTAATCGCTTAATCACAATTTTTTTTTATTTTTGAGAATTTATCCTGGATTAGTGCCAAGGTAAAACTTTAATTACTACACAGCCCAGAGTTATTTTAAACATAGATATTCCAGACTAGATGCAAACCCTGAACATCAATCCAGAGTATTTTGCCCATCAACCAAAGAGAAAGCCATAAAGAAAGAGGTAGCCATTGAATTGAAATGAATTTTACATAGTTTACATGGGAAATAAGAGTAGTGGTATAGTAATAGTAGATTCATTATGACTGCATTCATGTAAGAAATCTCGTTGTTGATTAAGATAGTCCCCATAGAAACCTCCCTCTCCTTCAACCTCCAATTTTATTCACCTCAATCTTTATCCATCAATTTTTCTCCCTTCTTAACAAACCCACCCTATCACCTCCTCGATCATTAAGTAATGTCTCAAAAAACAGGTCAGTTATTCTGTCAGTACCACTTCCAGGCATTAGTTCTGCTTCTGTTCCTTATAAAGTGTTTCTTTTGTACTGGTTAATTTTTAAAAGATGTCACTGATTTTTGTAATGTTATTGTGAAAACTACCTAAATGTATGCATCAAATTATTTCATTTGTGATTGGCTCCCTAACATCACTTTATTTCCAGTACATGTATAATCTAAATTATGCTCGAGAAAAATTTGACAAACTAGGTTCTCCTCAAATTATTTCAGTAGTGATCCTTGTTAGCTTCGGTTTAGATTTCAGTCCCATGGTCAAGATCCAGTGGAATCAAGAACTGAAGAATTAAACTAACTCATTTCTAGAAAAAAATTTTTTGCATCAAACAATTTTGCTATCAAAATTAAAACTGAAAAAGAAAATTTCTTGATGAGTGTTATTTAATTTTCAATAAAAATGTAGAGAGAGCATATTTGATTTTCTCGGGTGAATTGATCACCTTAAAAATATGACAATATGGAATTATAACACTGATGAGAGCAACAAGAATTAAACCACATCTATAACAGGACACAAATATCATATTCTAAAGTTGACGATAATGTTTGGTCAGTAGGACCAATTTAGTTTTATTTGTGACGAGAGATGTCTTCAAAACAAAGATAAAATCCTCCAGAAAGATTGACTGAGTCAAATTACTCGTAATAGAAGAGTGAAAATAATTTGATTCGATACGACTACAAATCCCAATTTCCAAAAAAGGAGATAAATAATTTACTTACTTGACTAGCAGTGATACAAATCTGGCCAGGCCAATCCTTTACCCATTTGTCCCTTTTTGTTAACTGTTTTCTCAGAGCAAGAATTGATAACTTTAATAAATACTTTAATGCGTCTCGCATAGCGTTGACTAAAAAGATAAAGCACATTATAGAATAACTGATCACACTAGACTAGATTTCTAAACTAAAACAGGTGTAAAATGAATCAACAAGTTTCAGTCAATTAATGATGCACATATTCGATATTAAACATGCATACCAATGTAATTCAGCCAATTTTCAACAGCTCCTTTAATCAGCACAGGATTATGAAACTCAACATATTCACCGTCTCCAGAATACATGCCAATGGCAGACAAAGGATCAGTTGAAAGCTAAGAAAAAAAATTCATTTACCAAAATTATTACTGCACAACTGAACCAGCCAAAGGATATATCCTAAATAATATGTTACTGTAGAGGCATCTATGTAACTTATTATGAGGGGCTATACAGTGAGTCCTCGTTCTACGTCACCCCGTTTAACGTCATTTCGCGATAACTTCATGAAAATTTTGAGACCGTCATTCGTTTATCGCTCCTTCGCTTCGCGATAACGTCAAGTCTTCTAAATTTCGCACGAGAAAAACATGCGAAGCGGCGTGCGTTGCAGGTTGTTCGTTTTGTGGGCGGTAATACAGTCAGTCTAAACGAAGTGTAAAACGGTGTGTTTATTGTTAATTGCGATTATGGTTTTAGCAAATTTTCTGCAAAATGAATTCTTAGGTAGGTGCGCAAGGCTTTACTTGACATAATGGTTTTCAGGAGCCTAAAAAGTGATTTCAAGGAATTTTTCCGTGCAGAACTCGGGAGTTTTTGTCGTCACTTTTTTTGCCGAGTTCACAATAATTTTGGTTCCTGTAACTGCGACAATGTTTCAGCGATGATGATGCCCGGGCGACCACCATAGCGAAGCCGAAAAGCAAATGTGGGAAGATACAAAAATGGAGAAGGATTTACGTCACTGCTGCTATTGTCGTCAATGAAGACAGGAACTCGTATTTATGCGATAGTTTGGCATTCCCATCGTAAAAAATGCCACAGATATGATACGCTAAAATTTTTTTGCGTAGGAATTGTGAGGTCTAGGAGCCGATATTCACTTTGTACATTGTTTCTTATGGGATATTATGTTTCGATTAACGCCATTTCGTTTATCGTCACATTTTTCAGGAACGGTAAGTGACGTTAAACGAGGACTCACTGTAATTATGAAGCGAGGGTAAATGCAGGGTTAAAATACTAATCAAGGTAATTTCACAATATGACGTATTTTTATTCGGATTAGCAGTCAGAGGTACACTCAACAGATACTATGATAGCTAAAAATAATATATACGCAGGAATTACCACCATTGGAATTAGCACATTTACGTAATAATAAGGCATTTACATTAAAAAGAAATTACCTTTAACTTATGGATATTATCAAAGCATTTTTTCAGATGAGGTTGAACAGCTGCTGGGTTTTTAGAATGTCCAATGATTTCCAGTACATCATCATTTGAAAGGAAGTAAAACCTTGGAAAAGCATGCCTTTTTGTTTCTAAAAATTCTTCTAACTGCTTCAGAATCTGTTCCAATCCATTATTCATGGAATTAAGAACCTTCAGCAGATCTGAAACAATTCTATTATATAATATGGATTCTAATGCAGAATTCATTAAATACATCTGAAAATTTTCAACAAAAATTTCGAACCTGAGAGGAAAATTCAAAACTTAATTACTTATGGACAAACAGATCATAAAACCTTTGCATACATAATTTTTTAAAAGCTTGCTTACCTACAGGAGTTATTTTTATAATAGCTGAAACTTATAACTAATATTAGAGTTCCCCTGAGATCTCTCAATCTCAATGGAAATAGCCACTGTAGGCTATGGGGTTGTGGGGAGTGGTGGACACTACTACACAAGCACAACCAAATGCCGTATGCATCTCTCCCTGGTGGTCTCATAAAGGTTTTCATGGCTAATATATACCTCCACAATTTAAGGACAAAAAACTTTTTCTAATGTTTTGAATCTTTTGTAACCATCTCTTTAATGGTAAATTTAATGAAATTGATTGCTTTTTCTCATTAATTGACCTTTTACTCAACTACACATTATTTCCACTAATGACATCCCACATTCGAATAAAAAACATTTTCTGTGTTGCAGTATGGCCCACATTCAGGTTACTGATCTATTCATTGGAAATACCATTAATCGATAGAGCTTCCGGTCCCAACCATTACCAATTATCAATCTTCCATTGCATTAAAATTTCAAAGGCCCTTGACCAGGGCCGGACTGGGACCTCTAAAAGGGCGCTGCCTTCAACTTAAGAAAGGGCGCAGTCCGAGGGTAGGGCTGTGGGATATTGCTTTGAAATTTAAAACGTAAATTTTGAAAAAATTGGGTATTTTTTTGCAATGATTTCAAAAAAGTTATTTAACTATTACAACGCATATGCGATAGAAGGTACGCTAATTTAACAAGCGAATAGTCAAAATGATCATGTGTAATTGGCTTCTACTTAACATGAATATATTCTAAATATTTTATATTTTAATATTTTCAAAGATATTCATTATTAATATTACAAATTACAATACAGCCACTATTTACAATGTTTGAATAATGGAAAAGATAAAACTTTTAAGTAAAATTAAGGCTGTAAATGGGTTTTATTTATGTATACATTTATGCAATCCAAATCGTACATGAAACAAGAGACGTACTCAACTGTTTTATGAAATAAAATTAATACAAAATAAAAATTATCTTAGTACAAATACAAAACAGCCTCTGAAAACTGAAGTTATCACTAATTATTGTGAAGGCCACTTTTTTGGAGCCCACTTTAATTATCAGAAGGAAAGTAGGCGCTTCATTTCCTTGCTTCGGAAACAGAGTTCATCTATAATTTTTTGATTGCTTATCTTTGTGACTAATTCTCGTTCCGACTGCATCAAGAGGGGAGCTTCCAAATTCTCATTGCTCATGGATGAACGAATTCTCGATTTTATGAGCTTGAGCTTTGAAAATGCAAGTTCGCAGCTCACTTGGGTCATCGGTATTGTTAAAAGGAACTTGTAAGCCTTATGGAGTTGCGGATACATTAATGAGTACATATTGTACTGATAAAGTATCTTGTATGCACATTTAATACAGGAGTGGCATTTGTTGTTGCTTTTAGACCAAATTATTTCTTCATCTTCATCTTCTGATTTAGAACTTAAATTCACGTCAATGTCACTGGAGTCCATCTGAAAGTGATCTTGTAAATTCTTATTAAAGATTGGCCATTGCTCAATAAATGATTCCAGTTCTTCCTGGAGCTTGCCTTTGTCAATGTTGGGGATCACAGAGCATATTTTTTCCAATTCTTGTTCTGGTATTCCATTTGTTCTTAACTCAGAAAATCTTACAGGATCAAAGCATGAAAGATCTTGATAAACCCGATTTTGATCAGAAAACCTTGCTTCCATACTGACGTTAATTTGGTCAACAGCTACATAAAACACATTAACTTTAAAACTCTCTTCACTGCTGAATGGAGTTTCTACGACCTCATCACTTGTTTCATCTGGCATTTTTTCCGTTTTTTCTGTCTTCTGGCTGGCAATTCACTCTCTATGCTGATGTTGTTGGAATATTGATCCAAAATTGGTTTTTTTTCGATTTTATTAATCAGACTTTTTGACATGAACTTGACAAAGTTTTTTGCAGCATGGACAATGCCTGAAAACTCTTCTCTTATTCTCTAAAGACTGTCTTGAGCTGATGAAATCAAATTCCAAGCCTGTGCATAATCTAAATTTTTTGTTTGAAGATAGTCCGACAAAGGCGTTGTTGATTTGAAAATAATCAAGAACATCATAGCAGTTAGGATTGTTTCAAACGACAAAAACTTTTGAAGAAGACTGTTTGCTTCATTTCTTGTTTTTGAACTGAATTCTTGGGTATTTGCCACGATAGAAAGAGAAATGATCAACTCTATGTACACAGTTTTAGGTTGTTTTGCTTCATCTTCCGCCAATTTCATCCAGTTATGGAAATAGCCAAAGATCTTGGAAGTGGCGTCACTCTTTGATCTCCATCTAGTTGCACCAATAGCACCCAACCTATAACTTGGATGTTGCTACAAATGAATATCTAGTCTCTTGTGAGATTCCCTTACAAACACTTGAGTTTGCTGCAGTAAACATGAAAAGAAACATGTAAAATAGAGGCACTGTGCAGTGAGCTGTAATAATTCAATAATTATTTTTGGCGGCGACCTATGCAACAGCTAACGAATGACATGGAATTGAATGAAAAATTGGATCGGTTGTTTGATATTGCCGCGGTAAGTGCTCTGGAAGTTATTCAAAATGATGTGGATAAAGTGCTCTTGAAAATAAAGAGGCGACCAGGATATCCGCTTCAAAAGATACTAAGTTAGTACTAAGAGTGTTTTCAAAATATTTTTCTTTCAGAAAAACTTCCTTATAATTATTAGTTTCCAGTTTCTGATAGCACGAAAAAACTAATCTCCCACAACATAGACAAATGCACATTATGAAATGCATTGTAAACTGGCTGATTGGGGTGGACTTGGTTTACCAGGACAGCTATAACGCGCCTTGGCTTGCTAAATAATGAGATGCTTATCTAGCAATTAATAGAGAGTGAGGAGTCAGAGAAGTCGGCGCGTGGAGTGGAGAGGAAGAGAAGATATGACGAGTAGATAGAAGAGATGATAGATGGGTAGGAAAATCCTAATTACACCCCAAATTGCACTGATCTTTGATGCCTTGGGCATTGGCGCGAGAGGAGCGGCAACGGTTCTTGTTGTTGCTATGTTGTGGTAACAGGGGTTACTGTCTACTAAAGGAAATATTTACTCATTCGTTGAATCAAGTAAGTAAATATTATTTTGCATATTACGACATTAAATGGTTCTATTAATCTCATGGCCGATTGATGAAATAAAAACAACATTAAAGAATCCATAACTCACCGGAACTGCCAGTGGGTGGCCGGGCCACTACTGAGATTGTTAACGCCTGCGTTGAAGAGTCGAGATAAGCGAATATATTAAAGCACTTTCAATTGATTCGATAAGCGTAAATAGAGCAAATTAACTACTTTCATATCTTAGGTTCTCAGTCTATCATATGTTTTGGATTCTTAACATGAAATTTTCTTTTTTTTATCAATAATTAGGCTCGAAGAAAAGTGATGTAGTTATTTTAAAGGATAAACTACAGCATAAACTCGGTATGAAAAACGCAAACATAGTATTCCACTCCTCCTTTCTTAATCCGACTCTCGCTTGTAAAGGCGAGAGGGGCGACAGGCAGTGAGGGGCACAGGACTTATCAGTTGACCGTGATGCGGCCTGCGAGCGACCAGCTCGCTGTCAGGGGTGTGACGCGCTGCTGTAGCTCGCGGAAAAGTATTGTATTCCTGGAAAACTGTTGAGCGGACGTTAAAATGGAGCGAATTTTGTTTCTAAAGATCTGCAAAATCGTGCGTTACCCCTGAAAATGATGTTACTACAAAAAATCAGGAAGATTTAATGTTATTGCATTTATGCTCTTTGAGCGACCTCTAAATGTTAAACAATTGAGCTGAAATTTTTAGGATATCCATTCTGCACCACAGAGCATATTTCAAGACGTAGAAATTAAAAATCAGAGAAAATATAAAAAAATAGGCAACACCCTACCGAGCAATCCCTAATAGCCGCTGGAAAAACTCGAACAACAATCGCCTTTCATTTGGCGCCATGTCGTCTGCATCACAGGTCTGCATTCAGCGCCGCCACAGCTGTCAACGTTTTCTCGTAACGCGCAAACCTTAGCAATGGAGCAGCGTGTCATTGCAATCATAGCATGTCGCTGTCGTCTTAGTTACTGTATTATCAGTATAAGTTGCTTTTGTATACAAGTTTTGGGTTTTTAATTGACTGGAGCACCTTTTAGAAAAGACGTACTTGCGCCTTGCGGGCGCAGGAACGCATTTTTCTAAGGGCGCACCCTTAGACCACGTTGGTCTAAGGGCGCACCGGCCCACGGGCCGATGGGCCGGCGGGCCAGTCCGGGCCTGCCCTTGACTGGTTATGAGGGAGGAGGGCATGGCTCACCCTGAACACCATATGGATTACACACATTCCAGGTAAGAGGTCAGTTCCTTTCTCTGAATCATCAGTAATAAACTATGATTTTAGATTAGCAGAAAACCGCATTCCAGGAGTAGAAATTAATTTAAAATTCAAAATATTTTGATTAAAAATGAAAAGACAAATGTAAAAACATATACAGTAGCAAAAAATCAAGCATAGACCAATGCAGCATGCAGTGCATAATTAGCAATAAGTCTAAGGAGTACCAAAGTGTCTTAACCCATTTATGCCTAGTGTTCCATTTTTGGAACACCTGCTGTGACTTTCTAATTTAACGACTACGACTCATTACATACAAATATGCCACGGTTTTTCTTTCTGTACATCTTTATAAAGATATATTGCATTATGGGGTGGAATGATTTAGTCAGTTTTGCCAACCCATCGCAGCCAGTGTGTTGAGAAATATCGGTCATTTTTTTCAAGGCAGTTTTTCTGTGACCATCTCTAATGTTATATTAATAACTATTTGCCATTACGTGCAAATGTTGTAAATTTTTCCCTGCATGTTCAGTAATAGTTAACCTACAGTGCTTATTGAAGAAATTTTTGAATCAGCCAATTTTGTTTTAGTTATAAGCTTTTATTTAACGGTGTTCCATTTTTGGAACACTAGGCAAATCCACTACTATTATGCGTGCATTCATGCGCACTGAAAAATTCACTTTAATTTTAAATCAAGTAAGTAATTAGGCGTGTAACAATTAATTATCTTCCCGGTTTATTGCTGCACGCTTCTGATCATCACATTCATGGTTCTTCTGACGAGAAGTTTTACCTTTTTCTGATACCGGATGATGACACTATTGAAAATGGCGGTGCATCGGCTTCTGCTTCGCCTCAACTTCTTATTACCCAAAGAAAAAACGTTACCAAAGTTGTGCGCAAATGAAAGAAAGCCTATCTGACTGCCCAGTCAGTAGAAGGTAGAGTTTCAGAAGAACAAATCACGAAAATGAAAACCCCTTCAGAATATTTAGAACTATTTCTGGACATTGAAGTGAACCTTGAACTCGCTGTCGGTGTTTTTTGGGAATAATTTTTCTGAGTGGTTACGTTTCTGTTCCGAGATGAAGTATGCTTTGGGAGCAAAGACCAGATTCGCGTAATTCTCTAGTTAGTGGTGCAATGAGACGTGACCGATTTATAACAATATTTTCAAATTTGCATTTTGCTGACAACTATAACTTGAACCACACGGACAAGTTTTCCAAGTTGCGGCCTCTAACTGAGCTTCTGAATGACAGATGTATGAAATTTGTGCCAAATGAAATATACTTCATCTGCTTTGATGAGGCCAAGATTCCCTATTTCGGTCGTGATGGGTGCAGACAGCTCATTCGGGGTAAGCCTATTCGGTTTGGGTATAAATTCTGGTGCGTCTAGGCTACATTTGCTGGTTTCAGCCTTATCAAGGAAAAAACCGAACATTCAATACTAATAATATGGTGTAAGTGCTTCAATTGTTTTGCAATTCACTGAGGTACTCACAACGCAGCATCCCGGTAAATACCATTTTGTGTTCGACAACTTGTTTACAAATATTGCACTCCTTGATAAACTTCATCAATGGTCCACCAAGCAACTGGCATAGCGAGAAAAGATCGCGTTGACAAACCTCCTTTACTATCTGATGCTACCCTAAATAAAAAAAATATTGGGGCACATTCGATTACTGAATTGATGGGAAAGACAATATTTTTTGTAGATGAAATGATAAAAGTGTTGTAACTGTTGCATCTTCTGGTGCCGGTGTCAATCCTTTGTAACAGTCAGTCGTTATTCTCAAAAGCAGAAAGAAGAAGAAAGATACAAGTTACTCAGTCAAATTCGATCAAGGCCTATAATCAGTATATGGGAGGAGTGGGCCGAGCTGACGAAAATATTGACTAGTTTCAAGCATTAAACCGTGGAAAGAAATGGTACTCGAGCCCTCCGGTTATTCTGCTTTGAGCTGGCTTTACAAAATGATTGGCAATTGCATAAAGACGATTGAAGCCAATGGATCTTCTTGAATTTCGTTGCCGTTTGACCTGTCAATATATAGAGACATACAGTAATTCTATTGAGCCTGGTGGGAAAGAGAGACCGTGAAATCATGAAATCTATGAATCGTAAACTTGACTCACGCCATGACCTCATGAATCATCAGAATGTAACGCAGGGCAAGCAAACTCGCTGTGTTCAAAGCCACAAAAATACCACTTTTCAATGTAAAAACTGCAATGTATCCTTTCATGTTGAGTGTTAACCTGGATATCATTCTTAATAGTGAGTTAATAAAAGTCTGAATCAAATTTTTTGCATGCTATCAATGAGTACGTCATAGTAGTGGATTTGCCTAGTGTTCCATTTTTGGAACACTTCGTAATTAATAATTGGCAAGAGATGCATCGTTCTTTCTTTCGGATATTGTTTTCATACGTATTTTTATCGACAATATGTAAAAATCAGGGTAAAATTTGCATTTTTCAAACCTTCGGCATAAATGGGTTAAGAGAATGCTTTATGAATGATGAAATTGAATCTGTGAGCATAGCAACTCAATTGGGATGGGTTGGCAATCACTTGCAATCCCATGCATTATATATGTATGATCCTGATTCAGAGTTTCACAATGGATATTTTGGTATTAGCAACCAAATTTCATCAAAGAAAGATTGAGAGGGGAAAAAATTAATTCTCAATAAAAATATTAGTGATTTAACACATGCATATTTTTTTTTGTTCTTGATTTACCCTTATAAAGACTAATCATAGATTACTAACCGGGAAATTGAGAGCAAATGAGAGCATTTTTTTCATTGTATAACTTGGTTGTAAGTGCTTTCCAATCAGATGAGATAATGTCAAAATCACCAGACTCCTCAGGAAGCTGCTTTCTAATATCTTCTCCTAAGAAAATATTCTGAAAAAGATTTCAAATAATATTATCATAGAGACAATATTAACACAAATTCAATTCTCATGCTGAGAAGAGCATGGCAACGTTTTCAATGTTTTCACACATTTCTCTAATGTCCAATGGGTGAGCTTCTTTCATTACTGTGGACAATTGACAAACGACAAGACTTCAAAAAAAGGAGGTGATATCACTTTCAAGGGTCCAGGTAGGTGATTCATAAAGCAATAAATTTAAGTTTTGCAAATAGGGTAGTTTCCTTCATCAAAGAAAACGAAAGTCATTGATTGCGTTTCGTTACCCACCATTAGTGTATTCATAGTATACAAATTATTTGGTTTTAGAAATACCAGTTTAGACGAATGGCAATGGTCAATTTTATCCTCATTTGAAAAAGGCCAGATTGGCGGCCATGCGATTCCACTCCACATGACGTCACAGGGACCTAGTTTCTATACGAGTAGATAGGAGTTTTACATCGTCTGAGATTACCAATGCATACATGAGGCACAGAGCTCAGGGAAACATGTCTTAAAAATCTAAAAGCATGAAATACATACTCCAGGAGTAATAATCTTTCGATTTAGGCAATAAAAAAACAATAGGAAACCACCCTATCGGAGGTTCTTTTACGCAGCTTTCCCTATGTGTACAATCAGGGGCTGGCGAGTAGTTCATAAATGGTGCCACTTGGTTAATTAGACGTTTGCAAATGGGAAATTCTAATGTATTAAAAAACCATGTCCATATACTCAATATATCGATCTTCAAAAAGAAATGCAGGGTTATTCATGATATTCCATTCAGATCATAACCAAATTGATATACCATGTGACTTTTTGTATTATCAAAGTTGTATTTATCAAAGTGAATATTCACATTGACTTTCAGTTACATTTCATGAATTACCAGAAAATTACTCATCAAGTTGAAAGATTTGCCTGATTTATTATGCAATTCTATTATCCCTGGAGGCATATGGGTCAATCTTATGGATGCTACTACGTATAATACTTATTGTATGCTTGAATAATCCCTTTAGTCTTATGGATGACACAGATATGTATGGATGGTGTCATTAATTCTCTACTCCTTTGTCCTTTATCTTTTCTGAGCTGAACTCTTGATT
Organism: Ischnura elegans; assembly: GCF_921293095.1. Taxonomy (NCBI): domain Eukaryota; kingdom Metazoa; phylum Arthropoda; class Insecta; order Odonata; family Coenagrionidae; genus Ischnura; species Ischnura elegans. Next base: position 95,346,203 of record NC_060249.1, read on the forward strand.
CTAGTCTTAATTATCCAACCCATTTTGCCCACATACACTTGGTCATGTGTGCTGCATTTTAGTCAATATACTCCCTCCGTTTCCATTTTGTCTCTTTTTTTCAAGTTTTGGATAACACCCTTTATTTTTGCGTGATTGTATGAGGTTCTTATCTGATGCCTTTGCAATATTCTAAATTCATATTTTATCCAAGACTCTTTGAAAGTATGACAAGAAGACTTTTTTCTGCTCCTCGGTCTTATCTTCTGAAAGGGATTTTAATATACAGGAGTTTCTTTTCTTCCACATACATTCTTCAACAGTATTTCCATTAATTTTTTTAACTCTTCCTCCCCATTGTCTTCATTGGTAGATCATTGTGGTAATCTGTTTCATCTATCCTGAGTTGTGAGGGGATCCCAAAGGAGATGGCTGTTGGTGCTGGTTGGCTTTCTAAATACAAAGTATCCCAAGATTCCATTTTCTATTCTAGCAATAAGTATATCAGTGAAGGGTAACTGCAGCTTTCCTCTTCATTCGTAAATTTCATGTCTTCATCAATACCATTTATACAGAAGTGGAACCCTACCAGCTTTTCTCTGCCATGTCTCCGTATTAAAAAGGTGTCATCCACATACAGCAGCCACATTGATGATTTTTTGGGGCGTTCTCAGAGGTGTCATTTCTAATTCTTCTACTCATATGCTGGTCACTGTGGTAGAGATGTGAAATCCCATTGCAGTTCCTGTCAACTGGTAATATTTGCCTTTCCACTTGAAATACAGTGGAACCCCGATTTATGTTCCCGCATTCATCGTTTTCCCGCATTCATCGTTTTCCCGCATTCATCGTTTTCCCGCATTCATCGTTCGCGGCTCCTGGTCCCAAATTAAGTTCCATAAGGACAATGTAATTTTTTCCTGCATCTATCGTTCCCCAAAGTATCATTTTCCCGTATTGATCGTTTGAAGATCGCGGTCCCGTCGAATAATTTTCCCGCATTCATCGTTTGATAAAAATGAGACTAAGTGTTTACAACGTGTTATTTACGGCTAATAACGACAGACACATAGTTTGAATCTTCCCCAGGAGATTGAAATGCGATAGGGAGAAGCAGAGTGCCATGGGATAGTTACATTAGCGCATTTCCCAAGATCTGGTATCCCCCTCCATTCAGCACTCGCCTCCCCCCGGTTGAAGCTTTCCTCTTCTCCAAAATAAAAAATAGGTCCCAGCTCGAGCAGGGATCATATTACGACGACCTTAGCTTCAAAAGAAAATATCAAGTTACTCGAGAACAGAAGAAACCTTTTTCACGCCTCCCCCTTTCTCGACCGCTGACTTTTTTTTTTAGCCGACTCGCTTCAAAGATCCCCACTTCTGGAGGTCAACTGCTGCATGAATCACCAATTAGCCCAAAAGGTGTCTAAAAATGAATTTCGGTAATTGGTATTATACTTTTATTAGATTGAGATATTAGTGATTTGCATGTAATTCAGTAAAGAATGATACCAAACACGACGTAATTCTAACGTTATTTAAGCATTTTAAGAAAGGAAATAGTTGGAATAATACAATGGTGATTTTCGGCGAATATCGATACCCTCGCAGCTGATAGTGAGCTTCACGGCAGTTGATGCGATTTTTTTTCGAAAACAGGGCGTCTGGCTACAATTTATGAGTTATGCTACAAGTCTCACTTGCCTGAGTTGCTAACGAAGCGATGTCTTCTCAGGATATTTTGTTTCTCTCTACTAGCAATCTGAATTCATCTGCTCATCTAGAGCTAAGCTACTTATTGTTAGAAATGAGTGGGTAAGTTGCCTTCTCTATAGGATAAAAATGTCATTGCGCAGTCATATGGTCATGCTTCACCCTCTGCAGTAAGCTCTGCCTATGCCGTACGCGATAGCATTAGTGCTGAACTTCACCTTGTACGAGTGGTTCCGTACTTTCCGGGGTGGGTTGACTTAAAACTAGCGAGTGTTTTCCGTGTGGGTTCAATGGAGTCCGGTTTCATTTTCATTGGTTTTATTCTTATTCGTCTTCGGACCATGGCCCTTCCGAAGACACAAGTGAGAACTTTAAAAGATGGACTGAAAATAATTGATGATGAAGAAAAGAATCCGGGCTAGAAATACGTGAATATTGCAGAACGCCTCGGTATGTCCACTAGTATTGTACATGATGGCAGGGGTGGGGGTAGGGCAAGATCCCTGGTGAAAACAAGAAGTGGGATGAAGCCGAGGATCAGGTGGGCGTGCCGCTGATGATTAACGCCACATTGCCTCAATCATATTAAAAATTTAATTGCTAGAAAGGAACATTTCAAATAATAAACTATTTTTGGCCTTCTTGATCCATCTCATAACCAATCACTGCGACGGCGAAATCAGTTGTTTGAGGCATAACACGCACATTTCTCTCGTAAATACGTGTACTTGAAATGGCATTTGATGGATAAGAATTTTTACATCAGATAGAAATGCACAATAGTAGTGAAAATTCCGAGTGGAGTGCAAACATTTTTTAGCAAGGCGGCTTGTTCCTTTAGGATATTTGAAAGAGAGATAAGTCAAATCAACAATATGACCTAAGTGTTTCGATAAAGCAATAATATTCCCGTAATCAGCTAAAATCTTGTTTGAATCGATTAATGAATATCATAATTCGCAAAAATCCAGCGTTTCCTGGGACATAGGCAACCCGGACAAACATTCCCGCATCGATCGTTTTCCCGCATTGATCGTTTTCCCGCATTCATCGTTTTTTTTCATCCATCCCCCAGAAAAACGACAGATCGAGGTTCCACTGTACATTGTTTTTACACATATCTCCACCAGGTTGGCTGTGTTCTCTCAAGGTATATTCCATGGATGATGATAATGGCTCTATGCCAGCATCATGGTGAAGGGGGACACCAAGTCAAAGCTAACTAAAACTTTCTATTTCACTTGACATGAACTATGATGGTACAGCCACAGTACATATTAAGGTAAGACACTCAGAGCCCAGATAATTTAGGAAAAATCCTCACTTAATATAGGCTGAAACACAAATCATAGACTTAACAAATGGTAAGGTATAGAATTATTCCAGGACAAAATATCACTGTGTGTAATAGTATGAATTTCTTAACATAATTTTTACCATATGTTGGGGAAACGAGGGAGGGGAAGGAAAAGAATAGGATTTCTAGATAGATTGAAAGAGAGTAGGCCTTACAGTGAATTAAAGAAGGCAGTGCTGGAAGGAAAGGGAGGCTCCCAGATCACCTCTTTAGTACTCCATGGAAACCTACCTTAATCGGTAGAATACTATAATAAAATTTTTACCATGGCTCACTGCATCAGGCAGCCGATTCTAGATTTATATCTACACGACAACATTCTCAAGTTTTAATATCATTTAAAGCATATTAATAAACAATATTACCAACTCACCTCCAAGTATAGATACTGACGTTGAACAGTGAGGAGCATCTCAAGGACTTCAACCATATGCACCAAAGATTTTTCCCAATACTCAACTTCTTTAATAAATGGTTCAACAAACCTGAAATATGCACACTTTAACTCAAAGATTTTTCTTGAAAACAATTTTCATAAAGTTTAATTATGAAAATATTGAAATTATCAAAACTAATGAAAAAATACATCCCTATAAACAAATAAAATTAGTTTCCCTTAATTAAAATCTCTATAATTGCTTAATCAAGGATGACTCATAATGAGCATTGGTATTCAAAATACCAATTTCACCATGACAAATGACAATAAAAGGTTGTCATCATTTTGAGACTGGTTAGGGATAAGGTGATTCTATTCACAAAATAATTCCGTTATTTCAAGAAATTTCTACTCCACCACTGTCTCACGAGCATTCTGTGACACTGACCCAAACAGAATTTTGGACCAAGATTAATCATGGTGGTGAAGACTGCATATAAAATTTTGAACTCCACTAACGTAATTGTCTGCATATTGGCCATCAATTTTAGACTAAATATCAGCCGCAAACAATGAGGAAGGGTTGGCTATTCATGGGCAATAAAAAAACCAAAGCTGATGTTTCACTCTGAATATGTATCCAAAAGACGTATAGGAAATGGGGAAATGATATATGTATGCATGTTCTTGAAAGTATAAAATACAATTATATGGCATAAACAATTGTGAAATTTCATTGCAGTTTCATTATTTCCTCTTTTGAATATTCGCCTATAGTGTGGCAATCAAATTAGATATCTGGGCATTTAAACCCATGGCCAAATAGAAGCGCTGATGAGCCCCTTCAGTTGAAGCAGACTGTGATGGGTAGCTTCCAAGAGATTGTCACTTTTAAGATAAGTATAATGTATGAGACCAATGCTTTGTATTTTATTTTTTTCATTAAAACCTGTGTTCTAATGAAACAATAACATGTTTTAATGTTTTTAATTTAAGCTGTGTAATCAAAAAGAAATTTGTTCCTGCTCCACATTGAAAACAAATGATGCACAGTGTACGATTATGGACAAAGCTCTTGGTAATTTGTAAGTTCAGCTGTAAGTGATTAATACCAAGGACCTAGTAATGTTATAGCTTTTCTGAACAACAGGTTAAAAATTATAATTTCAAAGAAATGGTGTATATCTCGTAAAGTATTTCTCAACTTACATACCACCCAGTTTTATTGTTCTTCACTGTCATTGTCACCCAAACTCTCTGGGGAATTACAAGTCCATAGTTTAAGAAGCTGCACCCCAAGTAATCAATCACAAAAACTACGATAAATGCTTTGGGCGAGAATTCTTGCTTAGTAGGGATAGATAGAAAAAAAATTTACTGACTGCTTAAAATTTTCACTGACATTTCCACTTTAATAATGACGTTTCTTGGAATTTTTGTAACATCAAAATTTTACAGACATTTACAGGTCTTATAAGACGCATACTACCCCTGGACCAGGCAGTTACCTTCAGCCAATTATAAACAAAAAATCATATCTAATAGGTCAGAAAATATGGTACAAATGATGGGAATTAAGATGTTTACTTAGTTAATCCTCACACTGCACATATCATATAAACACTTATACCTAATTACATAGAAGCAAACTCTGTACCTTGTGGACTTCATTACGGCCAATGAAACTTGATTTTCCTCAATGTATGAAAAAATGTCATCAACACCTTTTATTCGATAAACTCCCTTTACTTTATGAGGAACAATATCTAGGTCAATACTCTCCCAGAGTGATTTTATACTCAACAGGCCCTGCAATAAAAATACATTGAAAGAGGTGAATATTACAGAAATAACACTGTTCTTACAGCAAATTATGGGAAGATAATATGCACTTATTCTTCACTGAAAAACAATGTTCCTGCTGAATAACATTTCCAAAAATTGTAATTTTTTGCTTGTGAAGGTAATTTATGCATGCATAAAAAACTTAACAGCTAACTTCCTTAAAAATTACCTTACCTTCAGCAAAGAGAGCAAAAATAGCCAATTCATGAATAGATATTCCTCATTGTCTGGACGAGAATGTTGTTACAACCTTAACCACTAAGACAGAATTGATACCGAGGGTTAAGTTGGGGACTAGCGTTTGCGTTAAGAGAGGGGTTTAAGGTGATCAAAGAAAAATATCCAGTAATGCAGCTGAAGGAAGTGATATAAATCTCCTAAACCTTAATGAGAGTTTAAAATTGAGCTATTATTGATGAAGACCTCTAAAAGTAAGATATTTTACAAAATAACATAAAACTCAAGATCCTATACATTATTGAATAACAGGAATTTTGCCCAATAAAAATTTCTCACACCCATTACTTTGAAGAGCTTAAGATAACAATGGCTACATACCATAATTTAACAATTTCCTCACACTGAAATAGCAAGAATAAAAAATCCTGAAAATTTCTCACCTGCTCAATGTTCAGCTCCATTGTGGCAGCACTTGATATGTCATATATTTCATCATAAAAACGGCTCAATTTGTACTCCTCTATTGATTCCAATGTAAATGAATCAGATAAGTGATCAAAATCTCTGTAAATGATAAAAAAATGATTTGGTGAGGATAACTATTTGTTGAGGAAACCTTAGTTTAACTTTTAAGCATTAAAAGTACTACTAACACAAATAATATTAAAAGAAAATCTTTTTACGGGTTGGACTGCTGAGTAGAAAATTGCAACATTTAATAGCAAACATCCTACTGTCAAAAAAATAATTAAAATTGTGCTTATGAGTAGTGGCGACTATGCAATACAGTAGACTCTTGTTATTATGAAGTTGATGGGACCAGTGGCTGATCCAGGATAAGGACAAGGGGGGGGGGGGGCTGAGTGAGGGGCTTGTGGGAGTTACCTCCCACCAGTAGTGGGGGTCTGAACAAAATAATCAGTTTGAAGATACGTCTCTTTCGGGTAATACACCGCGTGGGTCCATTGTTCTCGGACGACAGTTTCGCCGGCGTTACAGTCGGCTTCTTCAGGTCAGTGAAGTAATGATGCAGTGAATTGGCCGCCTTATATATCTGTCCGTAGAGGCTAGGTCATCTGTGATTGGCTGTCGCTGCTGTGTCTTTTTCCACGCAAAACTCGTTTCCAGGCATGCGGAAGGGGATAGCCGTCTTCCCTATTGAAATTATCTTGAGTCTTGCTTATTTCGATGGCTTCCCGTATCAGGCGTGGAAAATATCTCCTTTCTTCGGAAATAAGCTTCGCTTCATCAAAATTGATGTTATGGGTAGGGCCTGTCCATATGTGCACTGCTATGGCAGAAAGTCGAAATTGTCTGTTTTTAGTTGCCCTTTGATGCTCCATTAGGCGGCACTTGAGGGATCTGGAGGTCTGGCCTATGTAGCTACTCCCACAGCTGCACTTGACTTCATACACTCCGCTCTTCGACTGCGTAGGAACTCGGTCTTTTACTCTGACGAGAAGGCTTCTGGTCTTGGAGACGCAATTGAACCTTGTGATTACATTGCGTTTGCCGAGAACGCGTGAAATCCTCTCTGCGGTTCCTGCAACATAGGGGATCATTGCGAAAGCGGTAGGTTTCAACTTTTCTTCTGCAGGTTGGTCACCGGTCTTTAAAAGGGCCATATTCGCTTTCCTTTCTTCCCTCCGGATGATATCTCGGTGGTATCCATTTTTCTCCATTACTTTCCTCAGGTGTTTTTTCTCCTTATCTAGGGAATTGTCGTCACAAATAGTTAGGGCTCGGTGGAATAGGGTCCTGATTACAGAGCTCTTCTGCAGTGGATGGTGGTGTGAAGAGTATTGTAGGTACCGCTCCGTGTGGGTCTTTTTCCTGTAGACCTCATGGCCTAGTCTCCCGTCGGTCTTCTTCTTCACGAGGACGTCTAAGAATGGTAGGCATTTGTCTATTTCTATCTCCATTGTAAACTTGATGGAGTCGTCTTGCTGGTTTAAATGCTGTAGGAATAGATACAGCTCTTTGCTTTCGATAAATGCTGTAGGAATAGAAACAGCTCAGCAGCACGGAGAGAAAGAGCTGTATCTATTCCTACAGCATTTAAACCAGCAAGACGACTCCATCAAGTTTACGATGGAGATAGAAATAGACAAATGCCTACCATTCTTAGACGTCCTTGTGAAGAAGAAGACCGACGGGAGACTAGGCCATGAGGTCTACAGGAAAAAGTACGGAGCGGTACCTACAATATTCTTCACACCACCATCCACTGCAGAAGAGCTCTGTAATCAGGACCCTATTCCACTGAGCCCTAACTATTTGTGACGACAATTCCCTAGATAAGGAGAAAAAACACCTGAGGAAAGTAATTCAGAAAAATGGATACCACCGAGATATCATCCGGAGGGAAGAAAGGAAAGCGAATATGGTCCTTTTAAAGACGAAAGAGACGTATCTTCATACTCCTCGAGCCGCGGATGCCTGCATAAGGAAAATAATCAGTTTACCTAGTGAAAATTGAATACCCAAGAAGGAGGCTTTAGCGCTCCTTAGCCCCTATCTGGAACCACCACTGGATGGTTCCAAAAAATGTAGATGTTCGTAATAATTTTCAAAATACATACTCAGAAAAAACTAGCTTCAACTACTTATATTGCTTGTTCATTCTTTTGCTGGTAAATGTTCATGTTTTGGAATAGAATTGGAGGCATTTGTATGATTTATGATTGAATTTTGCACTGAAATGTGAAGCCGAAAATATTCACAGGTTCAAAACAATTGAACACAAGAACGACGAGCATGCGACAGTGCATATCCCAAAATTCGAGGTATTCGAGATCGTAATTTTAAGTATAATTATTCAAGATCTTGAATATAGAATACTTTCTAGTATTCGAGCATTTGTGGATACTATTTGCACATCTCTAATATGTATTGTTTCTTTTACAATACGTTAACATACCCCTAATGACAGGGCCAAGAATTCCCTCTGAAATAATGATTTTCACAATAAAAAGAGTCTACAGTGAGTCCTCGTTCTACGTCACCCCGTTTAAAGTCATTTCGCGATAACGTCACGAAAATTTTGAGACCGTCACTCGTTTATCGCACCTTCGCTTTGCGATAACGTCAAGACTTTTAAATTTCGCGCGAGAAAAAAATGCGAAGCGGCGGGCATTGCAGGTTGTTCGTTTTGCTGGCGGTAATACAGTCAGTCTAAACGAAGTTTAAAACGGTGTGTTTATTGTTAATTGCGATTTCGGTTATAGCAAATTTTCTGCTAAATGAATTCTTAAGCAGGTGCGCAACGTTTTACTTTACATAATGGTTTTCAGGAACCTAAAAAGTGATTTCAAGGCATTTTTCCATGTAGAACTCTTGAGTTTTTGTTTCTTATGGGATATTATGTTTCGATTAATGTCATTTCATTTATCGTCACATTTTTCAGGAACGGTAAGTGACGTTAAACGAGGACTCACTGTACTGTTAAATGCCTCAGTAATAAAACATAATCCAAAGAAATCACCAAAAATAAAGAGGCAATAGTTTGCAGTTTGAACTTGCATTTGCACAACAGCCTTTATTTGATCCCAGTGACGTTCACGTAAACTTGGGTTTAGAAGAGCATTAATAACAGGTAAGTTTCGTCTCATTTTCTCAACCTTCTCCTTCATGTAAGTTATGATTTGCCACTCTTTTGATTTCAATTCACGATGAAGTCTGACTATCTTTCTATATGATGAATGAACCTAAAAAGACAGAGAAGAAATATTTCATAAAGGCATTGGGTTTTGGAATTCCACATATGTATCAACCTTTAAATGTCATTTCATCATCAAGCAATCTAATATCTAGGCAACCTTGGGATCAAGTTCATCTCCTTTGATAGTGCGGAAGGGGTCAGTTGTACTATTTCCCCAGCTCTCATCTATTTCATGGACAACATCCCACACAAGCTCAATAGTTGATATTTCCTGAAATTAAATGCAGCAATTGAGAGAGGAATATCAAATTCGGCAAGCTGGCCAGTGAATTAGATAAAGTATCTTTTGAAAATTGTGAGCATAAGAATTTTACAAAAAAATTATGGTCAGAACCTTATCTATTTCATCCAATTCACTCAAAACAGGAGGGGTAATATCATATGTTTTCATATCTTCCTGTAGCTGAATTTCTCTATCCCGTATGGATTTACACCTTGACCTCACATCCTTTAGGAATTGGAGAGCATCTAAAATTTCAAACAGACAGAATGTAATGAATAAATCTAAAATATTACATTAAGCTGTGATTTCCTTCTGCTCAGAGGCATATCTTCCTGATCTGTATGATGCATACACCTAAGAACTCACCAAGTGCTTTCCACTCTGATGTGTAAGGTCCATTGTCCAAAAAATCCAAATATACCTCCTCTGCATCAGTCTTCAAAGCCTCTACCAATTTTACAACTTTATTTCGCAGCTCTCCCTGTAATGAAACAGAATTTGTATCAAAGAAAGACACACTAACATGAGATCCAGTAAAATTCTCAAAAATAAAGTGGAATTTTGTAAACTTCAGAAAGGAAGAAGTTCTTCTAATCCACTGACCAAGCCATGCGGGCTGTGTTTGGCTAAATTACTGCAGTTGGTAGTGGTTGCCAGGTACGCACCCTTGTTAGAATGTGATTGGGGAGGGCTCATAAGGTCCCTGATCATAATGATATTTATCATGGATAATACCATTTGCTATTATTTTGAGAAGTTATTGATGTGCTTCACTTATTCCCAAAAAGATATGCAGCAGAGATAAGCGTTGATAGATAACTACAGCAAACTATCAATTATATGAAGCAGAATATTATGAAATTTTCGATATTACGTCGTGAAATTGTGGTTCCGGCACAAAGCCTATGGTAAATACATGGTGCTATTTGATAACATGAACTTTCAAAAATACGAAATATTTTGAAATTGCAAATATATTGGCCCCGGTCCCCAGGAGCAAATGGGATTTGTTCATACGAACAACGGCAAAATATTTGTCAACAAAACTAGTTATTCCAGCAAAAGCAGCAAAAAAATCAGTGCCTCTGACTGTGGTGCATTAACGTCTGAAATCGTACATGATAGTGCAACTTTTGAGGGAAAGGGTTCACCTAAAACTTACGGTAGGAATCGAGGACAAGTAGGAGCTCAGTAAAAATATCACGGATGGCACAATTCCCCTATTTACGTGCCTACTCGTAAACATCATTTTGACAATACTTCGTAGTTTTACTTATGAGGAAGGTCCAACAGGGTATTCCTAATCTCCTGCTTAAACCCTACATAATTAAATCAGACCGAGAAAATGTTGCAAGTCCATAAAATTGCTCAAATTTCAATGTTCTTGCGGGTTAATGGGCGACCTCGTGACAACACTTTTCAAATTAAAAGTTGAAAACATGAGGAAGGATGAGAATTAAGTCACTTAATGATACAGGACATATTTTTCATTTGAAAGTCTCATTTTATAGACAAGTTTACATTTTGGAGAACAGGAAGGTCAGGGAAAATACTGAGGTTGTCAATGACGAGAGGTGGAGATAGGTAGTAAGGGTATCACCGATGATATACAGTGGAACTTGGTTAGTACGTTCCTCCTTAGTACGTTTTCCTCCTTAGTACGGCGATTTCCCTCGGTCCCGGTACCATCCGAACAAAATACAGGTAAAAGAATTTGGTTAGTACGTTTGAAAAAATTGCGCTTTCCTGGTTAGTACGCTCAATTGCTTGCCGTGACGCAACCCGCAATTCGTTCTCTAGTGTCTTCTTAAGGGTCGCAAACGTCTGAATTCATGATTTAATTTATTATCATTAGTCATTAACATTCTTCCATTCATTCCACATCTCTTTCTTCTACCGTAATTTATCCAAATGCATTTCTGAATTCTTGTGACGTGATGAAAAATAAAATGCGGCCATTTTTCGGGAATGTCTGACTATGAAAATCTACAACCAATAAGAAGCCCCAATTTTCCCCACCCCGAGCTCCTCACCTTCTGTTGCCTTTGGAGCGCTTGGGAGTGCCCACTGCTGCGCACAAAGTTCGTGAGTGGGCAATTGTTGCTATTGCACGAGTTATCATGATGAAGAAATGAGTCAGACAATTTCCACATTATCTAAAGCAGTACTGTTCCATAAACTCGACGTCGTGCGTATTTACTTGACTACTGTTGCGGGAGCAGACGATCCTCAGGATCTCCACGCGAAGCTTAGCTTAAAAATAATTGATCTCGGAACGAAAGCAGACGACATTAGACAAATTTTGAAAGTAAATTTCAACTGTTTAATATAAAATTTTCTTGTAATTACGTCGTAATCTAATAATCTTGAGTGTCATCAGTCGATATATCGATCGATTTTACAATCGAAATGGTATCATTCCAGAAGCGAATGTCTACGGCTGTTGCCGTAATTTGAAAGTCAATATAATTTTGCCCAATTTTTATGATGTTTAAAAAACCAGTTGACCTACTCCGGGTTGTTGTTATATTCTCCGAGTACGCTGTGAGAAAGAAAAATGACTTGTCTTCGCTTGTCTGAGCTTCACTCGTCCTCGTTCTGTAAATATATATAGGATAAATCACGGGAGATAGACGCCGTAGTCATGAAATCGTCTCCGGGATGTCCATGAAAAATTGCGATTTTTATTCACATGGTATTGTTTTTCATGGTAGCGCTCATTTTCTTGATTTTAAATGTGAAAAGAGTTCAGGAAGGCGATCCTATGAGAACTACCGATAGTAATTGTAATTATGACGACTTTTTCACTGATTGCAATAACCCCGACTGCTATTATTTACTTTCCTCGTTAGTACGTGTTCCTGGTTAGTACGTTCATTTTTCGTGGTCCCTTCAGAAACGTACTAACCAAGTTCCACTGTAATACTTTATACACGAGCCCATATTGAGGGCTAAATGGCTCCTCTACTCCCAATTTCAACAGGGATTTGATGATTCTATGCATTAAATTTTCACATCAGGAGCTTGCTAACTATCCACGAGGGGGGCGGCGTCTAGCTGTCTTTCGTCCCAGAAGCGCTGAATCATATGGAATGGGCTTGAATTAAATTCATGAGAGTGAGCGAAGGCCTTCAGAAGGTGCCTAGCAAGTTTCTAAGCAACAAACATTAGAGAAGAAGCAGCGAAAGCCATGACAGCAATGATGACGAAGATGAAAGTGAGGAAATAATTCCACCACATAAAAATAAAGTTTACGCAGCCCTCCAAACAGTAAGATTTTTGATCTTGACTCCTGGTTTATTTCTCATTTATGCAAGTTGCACGCCAGGGTGGAAGCGGCAATGGAAAAGAGAAAGAGATTTTTTTGGGTAATAACTTTTCAAGCATATAGCAGTTTTCCAGAAAAAGCAAGTTAAATAACTTATATATTTGGCTCTATTTACCAGCACTTTATTTTTCAGGCTTCTCGTGATGAAGAGGCACTTCAAACTCTATCCATGAGCTTTCTTCTAGCTCTCCTCCCGGTTCTACCATTCCGAGAGATCTATCTTTCCAAAACCTTTATGTACTCTCTCCTACCACCTTTTGCTGACCTTCCTGACACCCCACTGACACATCCCAAAACCCCCTCCCTACGGTGATGTAGCTTGTATGAGACGTAGTATGTCGTGCTCACGTGATGTGGAACGAAGAGTCACTCCATTAAGCCAGGGGTCCTTGCCAAATGTCAGCCGTCCAGAGACCAAGAGTACTCTTGCAAAGTTTTTAAAATCAGTTTTATTTTCCAAACTCAGCTTACACCGCTCTATAATCAGCAACAACACCACTCCTCTCCCACTCTACCACTTTCCACAATGGCATCTCCCCCAACAATCCCCCCAACCAAATAAAAAACCCCAAACAACCAGAAATCACCAACAAAACCCTGGGCCTGCAGAGCCTTCTCCATCCAAACTCAGATGCACCACAACAAGTATGGCGTAAAAAAACACGCCCCCCAAACATAGTCTCAGGCCTTTTACCCACTCCTCTTCCTCGTGCCCTCTGCACCTCTCTTTATCCTTCCTTGACCAGGCAATACCCATCCCACTCTCAGTAGCCCTACCCCCTTTGAACGTTTTGCGACTGCTGAGAAGTACATGGTTCATATCTCCCAGCAACAGAACAAGTTTCCAACTGGAGAGACATAGGAAAATTATTTTCCGTTATTGGGGAAATGATCAGGAAAAGGTTGTTAAACACATTTTATTGGCTATGACACTCATTTTGTCATCTCTCGCCGGCAGCTGTGAAAATTCCGTAGATGTTGGTAACAAATATCTATCTTCTGCATAGATAATAGTTGCTATTTGATACTGGCTACAAATGTCTAAGATTCAATTCTTACTCAAAAATTTTTCCATTCGGTATTTGATGAAGTTTTCTAAAATGGACGGGAATTTCTTTAGCGCTAAGATCATTGATATGAAAAAATGGGAAGTTTAGGGAAGGCATTTTCTAAAAATTCTAGCATAAATAACCATTGAAAACATCAATAAAAGGCCACTAAAGACAAAACAGAGCGGTGGAAACAAAAGAAAACATTTTATGCGAATTCTTAAAAAGGCTTGAAATTTCGAAATTCGATATTATGAAGTGGCAATTTTCCAGTCCCGCTGACTTCGTATAATTGATAGTTTATTGTAATTAATACTTGTGAAGGCCTTCATGATGAGCTGTAGGTAGTCTCTTGATTTCTGGATTTCCGCTATCATATCTCTGATGACAACAGTTTTGCCAGCAATCCTGTCTGGATTGTCTGGCCAGAATTGGAGATTGATTTGAGATGGGCCTAAGTGAAGGAACTGAAAAACAGCTGCTACTACCACCATTTTGGCATTCATATACAGGCACTTTTTCATGAAACTCCACTTCTGACCTGAAGATGCCATTGAAACTGTCATCACCAGGCATGAAACAATGCAAAGGAAACCCAGAAAACAATAATACATATGTCTCAATGGTGTCATGAAAAAAATCTGTCCCATAATATCAATAAAACATCCTTCATGCAGTTTCACTGCAAAATATCTCCTCCTACAAGTAGTCCACGGCTAACTCTAAACAACAGCATAGTTCAACGTTCATATTCAATTAAATTCTTGGGCCTCCACTTAACAGAGGATCTTGACTGGTCTACTCATGTTGAACATCTATCCAAAAAAGCTGCTACTGGCATTTATATGATTAGGAAACTTAGACCAACTACCTCTGCTACCACACTAAAAATGGTGTACTATGCCAATGTCCACTCTCACTTGATGTACGGCCTAATTTTCTGTGGAAACACGACAGCAGCTGCTAAAGCTTTCTCATTACAAAAACAAGCTATCAAAGCCATTTTAGGTGTGTCAGTTAGGACTCCAGATAGGCCAATATTTGAAGCTCTTGGCATTCTTACACTCCCTTGTATACACCCATGTCTCGTATAGCGCAATTTCGATTAGCGCAATTTCGATATAGCGCAAATTCGTTCCTCGGGGAAACATTGCAACGCAGTGTAGCCTAATCAAAAATCTTAAACGCTCTCGTGATAAAACGTGAACTTGCGCTAAGTACACACGAAATTTCTATCAATTTACGCATATTAATATTATTTTTTGCCCCAAATCTTCTTTTTTGTTTATATATCAATCGAAATTCATTGCTGCGCAATTGCCAAAAGTACCTATTACTCGTCATTGGGTCTAGATAGCCGGCCTACCAAAGATTTATCTCGTCTCCTTAACAGAATGATAATAAATAATTTAGATCGTTAATTAAGCGTGGGGCTAGTGGAAATGAGTTTTTTTTCAGCAATACGGTTTGAGACGTATTTTTGCCGTCGTAGGTTACCGGGCGATTGACTTCCAGGTAGAGAGTCTACGCTTAAGCCTTCAAGGTCATCGGTATTCACTGGGGAGAAATGGAGCGGTGACCGAGTTGCGCATGAATAGCATCAACACATAAAAGGGTCCGCTATAGAGTCTTAAACACAATGGCTTCGTTCCCTCCCCGCAGTCATAGCCCTTCTGCGTCTCAGGAATACAGTTCAGCAGAAGAAGGTGATTTAGATAGAGCCATACGTCAGAGTAAAAACTATGGCAAAAAATAGGAATGCGTGTAGAAAAATCAAGAATTTATCAAGAAAAACCATTAACCTAGAAGAGGACTTGAGAGAGGTCAATTGCTTTGAAAATGGAGAGCGTCAAAGCGATATTGCGCGGAAGTTTAAACTCACGATGCCTTATTCTGAATAAAGACGAAGATAAAATATCAGTGACCTCAGCCGCACCAACTTCAACCAAGCGGTCTACACATACGGAAAGTTCATGGTGAATCAGTACAAAAAGACGAGAGTGGTAATCGCTCCGAGACATTAAGTGAAAGCTCCAGTTGGTTCCAGAATTTAAACGGCAAGCAGGTATTTTCAGTGCGGCGATATCAGGTGAATCTGCAAGTGTTGATAGCGCAGCCACCACAACATTTTCTGATGAACTCCAAGCTGTTATTGAAAGTGGCTTCTTTCCCCCTCAACTAGTTTTTAGTGTTGATGAGACGATATTCTTTTGGAAAAGAATGCATTCTCGTTCATTCGTTTTCAGGGAATGAAAACCTGGGTCAGGCTTCAAGGCATAAAGACTGTTTCACGTAGCTGCTAATGACTCGGAGGACTTCAAATGAAAATGATTTATCATTCATAAACTCCGCTAGCTATGAAATGGCATTTAAAGTAGAATTTTCCTGTCATTTCGATGAGCGACAAAAGGGCCTGGGTGACACAATAGTTGTTTTTAGACTAGTTTGAAAAATCATCAACTGCCGGCAACGCATTACGATCCCCTGAGATAGCAGATGTTAGCCCACCCGCATGACAGGATGGAATTTCGAAAGCCCGTAAGAATTTTTTTTAACGTGAATAAAAGTCTTTGAATGCGTGAATACTATCTTTAAAGATGTTTTAAACCATAAATATTTATAGAAATAATGTTTTCTAAGGCTTTTTATGGGAATATAGATGTTTTAGAGGAAATTCAATACCCAAGACCTATGCTACCAGGAACGCATCCCTATCTTCCCTATGTTAAAACGCTCTCGTATAACGCAAATTCGTATAGCGCAAAGACCCCAAGGAACGCATCCCTTGCGCTATACGAGACATGGGTGTATATATTCTGCAATGCTCTATGTTGGTTAAAAACAATCCTTCTCTATTCCCACCAAACAGTGACTACCATTCATACAATACAAGTGGTAGAGGCAATATACATGCATTTGGCCACAATTTAGAGTATTTTAGGCGAGGTCCTTTCCACCCAGCTTCCCAAATATACAATAAGCCCCCAAGTTCTTTAAAGTCTGTCTCTTCTCCGGCCATTTTCAAAAGCAGATTATGTAAAATTCTTTATAACAAACGGTATTACAACTTGACTGAATACCAGGAAGATATTCTCTAATTGATTTTTTGTGTATTGCATATATTGTAAATTTGTATATTGTATTAGTATTGTATACAATATGTATGTTTCCAATTTGACGAGTTCTATGTCACATGACCAGCGGAACAATAAATTTTATTATTATTATAACACATATTCATGAGGGCTTTTACGGCTGTACGATGAGTTAGAACTTTGAAAGCCAGCAGCCATGGTGATGATAATGACAGCACAAGAGAAAGATATAAAAAACACGAAAAATCCCTGGTAAGTCATAAACACTCACTGCTTTTGAGTCCAGTGATCCTTCTATTTCCACAGTAATATTCATTATATATTCTGATTTCACACTGAGATCTTCCAACATCTCTCTCATGCTCTCATCAATAGGTAGTTGAAACTTCTCTGCAATAAAAGAAAAGCTTAAAGAATTTGCATTCACATTTAAAAAGTGATACAGAAATCCAAACTTGAATTCAAATTAGCTGGGATCTATTTTAAATGATTAGGTAAAGGCACCGCAAGTTTACAAGGCTATCATTTTAAACAGAAAAGAATGGTCATTTATATTTTCATAAAAATAAAGCCTGAATGACATGACACTTGACAAGAACACAAATAAAAAGCAAATAATCAGATTCCCAAATATGTATGATCGAGGGGAAACATACCGGAAAACCAAAGATTTGTGAAACTTCCCTTGTATTGTTTAACAAATTACCTACCCAGTCCCTTGGAGTGACATCACCTCTATTTCAAAGAGTCCAGTGGATTGTCAATAGTCCAGGGCAAAAGCTGCCTCAAAAGGGAGCCTGCCGATGCCTCCAGGGTGAGGATAGAGTTGGAAAGGAGGGGATAAGAAAATCCCACATCATTATTTGGGTGACGTGGGCCACTACTAGTAAAATCATACCTTAATGTTTTCACGGAAAGATTTTCCGATGAGGAAGAAAAACCCTACGATTTTCCGCAGATAAATGTTAGACAATGTGAGTGGCTACATTTTCAGCCACAGTGATAAGACTGTCAATTTCCTTCCTTCCCAGCACCAAACATGGGAAATCAGGTTACGTTTCTACCTTTATTCAATATGAATTCACAGGGCTAAGCCTCAAAATGTTCAGAAGTATTGTCTCCACTTCAACAAATCTCAACTCTGGAATGGGCATTCCCTTGAATTTTTAATGTCCTGGTGGGTTAAACCTCACCAATCCCTCGGCTTAATATATTAAAGGCTTCGCAGAATTGGGCCATAGAGTTTCAAAAATTTGTCTCACACTTAGAACTTTCACATTTCATTCCTCTAGGATGCAACCTCAAGGCTGCCCCTTTGTAATTCTGATTACACTCATTTGAAGGCACATGCATTAACCAACCAGACCCAAGGTTATTGCAGTCTACTCTGGTTTATACGAACAACTTAATAATCAATAATAATTATGAAGCAAAGTCTAGGTCCCAACTAAAGGAGTATGTTAACATATGGTAAAAGAAATGATATTACAAAACTTGATGCACACAAAATGGGACCTAAAATGTCCACTTAACTGAACACACAAGGTGACACCCTAGAGGGAAAGCAAGGCAAGCAGTGAAGATGAAGTTCCCAGCCGAATCACATACCCGGGTTTAGTGTAACTGTGGAATCTGTGAAGAACCTTTTTGTGGTGTTATTACTCAGTATATATGTATTCATATAATATTGGTCAGAATGTTAAGAAGGGTAATTATTCCACATAATAGACTATTTTTGCTCAACTACTTCACATCCTTTAAGAATTCTACATCAGTGGAAACTGATCCTACAGTCTGTAATATGTTAATCTGAAGCTAAAATGTATAAAATCGTTTGAGACTTGATTTTGCGGAAGTTTGGTATATCCGTGATAAAAACACACATGATAATTTCCATACTTTAATTCAAACTCAACTACTGACCATTGTTTTAACATATTGAACAATTTCAACATAAAAAAACCTTGAAAATGACATATGGTGAAACCATGGTCAGTAGTTGAGTTTTGAATTAAAGCATGGAAATTACCATTTGTGCAATATGAATGCTTCTTGGGATTCCCACCAGGTGAGCTGATACATGAGAGCCGAAGTTTCAATGGCTAGCTCTGCTATCGTCCTCAGGGTGTTGAGACTCAACAACCTATGGATGAAGACACAGTCAGCCATTGAAACGTCGGCTCAAATAGAACAGCTCACCTGGAGGGAATACCGAGAAGCATCATTCCATTCCATTTGTGTTTTTATCATGGATCGAGCTTAAAGAAATTGCGAATCAGGTTGGTGTTAGCCATATCAAATCGTTGAGACAACAGCCTGAATTAGTCATTGCAATGGCATTCAGGGTGCCAGCTTGTTCTCTAATCGGAGTCTTCTCATCATTTTCATTCAAGTGTGGACATCTTCTCAGCCAGCAGATTATTTTTGATGATGTACCATTAAACTAAGTACAGTAGAAGCCCGGTTTTACGAGTGCTCATTATCCCTCGGAAACCACTCGTAAAAACGAGCACTCGTTACATCTGAAGGTGTTGAATTAACCTAACAAAGTCGCATAATCGTTCGTACTTACAGTTTTTCTTTTGTTTCTGTGGTATTTAACTAAGTTAAACAGGTAAAGAGTCATTATCATGCGCATTCTGGTTGAGTTACAACGTATATAAAGAAAGAAACGTGGGATTTTCAATCATATAAAATATTAATTCCTCCAGTTTCGGTGATTTTTTTCCCGTTCTTACATTTTTTATCGCCGAATAAATCTGTTAAAACAGCGCAACTAGTCGGAATCAATATATTTGGTATGTGGTGGAAGTTTTTTTTTATAATTCTGGGAATATGTTAAGACGGTAATATCAGTTCTGTAGTTTTTGAATGTTAACCAGTAAATCCGTCAGTTGGGAATATTGGCTGAAACGTTCACTGAAATATGGCATGATGCGGTGGTCAAAGATATTTCCCGCAAAGGCACCTATTCCTAGCAGTTTCTTATACTCAAATTCAAAAACCTTCCGCAAAGTAGTGTCGTTGAGTATTTATTTACACTAGTAAATACCACAGGCGATTGGGGTTGCCTTCACAGCTCTGTGTTGCAAGAACAAATGAAAGGCGAAAAGCGTCGGCTCGTAAAAATCAGCCCGGGAGCATATCATCTTATAATTGCAAGCCAAACGTGCAAAACATGTTTTTTTAATGCATTTCCACGCAATTTCATTTCTTAAAATATTCTTCTTAAGTATTAATAGCTTTGAAAGTTAACATGGCAACCATAAAGTCGCTAATCATGTATGTAGTGATGGCCCGTGCCTATGCATTATTATGACCTTTAAGTTTTATTTCCTATCTTGGAATATACGAAAAATATCAAATGAAATACACTCATTGAACATGAATTATGTGAAAAGTTATCGGGAACATTAATGTATGATAACTGTTGTTCAAACAGATTGTCCCAGCCATGTTATCTTAATAGCCTAAGCTGAGCACATCATGAGGGCAAAATTATAACATATAAATTGGAATTTAAACGACCGTAGCAACCAGCAAGGAGCTTTCATGCTGTATTTAGCTAGTGATACCATTGACGGGTATTTGTTATGCTAATCTACGCACCTCAGTGATTGTAACCTAACCTAGGTTAACATTTGTCTTATGTTTAGGAAAGATACGAAATATCTATGCTTAAAACTTCAAAATAATCATGAATAATGGAAATTAATAGCATTCGTCACTCCCATTAGAGCCACTCCAGCCTATTTGTACACCAAGTTTCCGATAAAAAACAACACCAATTCGAAATCGCCGGCATACTGCCGCCTTCACGCAGACACACGGCCAGACTTTTCTGTGATGACGCAGTGAGCTGGTGACATGACAATATTAATCGTCAAAGATGGGCTCTGATTGGCTCGCTAGCCGTGGTGTCAATGCAGCACTGAACTGTGAAGGCATGGAAGGCACCCAAGGAACCATGACAAAGTACTGCCATCTCCAGGGCCCAAGCAATATGAATAACGATCATTACCTGTGACCAAAGAAAACAAAAACATGGTGAAATGGATCAATTTTAATTATTAGAGCAGCATAAGGCATTGTTTCATTTTATACAATGACAAATATATTCAAGCATTAACAAATCTCCCTCTTCCACTGTCATCTTCCTCCCATTCCAATCCCACTAATAAAAGTGCCTAACAAAAGAAGAACGTAAAATAGGAGCGTGCAGAGCGTACTCAAGGCCGTAAATTGTATAAATGCTTGGACGTTACTGGCTTAAGGTGTTGTAGATCTGACACACATCCTGTATTTTCCATTTAATAAACAGATATTACAATGCATAATACAAAGTTAATGCTGGCTCAGCGGTGCATCGCCCACGAGAAATATCTGTCGTAAAACCAAGCATACCCAGCGGAAGGAACGTTTTAACCTTGCAAAATCCAATTTTTTTTACATGTAAAATATAGGCGTTTTGGAGGTGCAAAGTCTATCACTCGCAAAAACGGGATTCTCGTAAAAAGCCTTACTCGTAAAACCGGGCTTCCCCTGTAGGAATTTGTACTGCTTGTGCAATCAAGCAAATATTCTTTGGAACAAAATTTGCCGACACTGAAAATTTGGACTAACAATGACGCAGCCCATGAATTTCTCATTTCGCATTTGAATGCATTTCATGGCATTAAATGATTATACCGCCAATATATCAAAGAGCCTTCACTATTATAAATGTATATTTATGATGAAACTAATAGCCCTTTAACATTAAAATCATGAAAATCTACGAAATACTTGACGACTATGCCATGAAAATGTTTTTTTTTTATGTTTCTGGGAAGGTACGTTAATACGAAGTTTCTTAATACAAACCTACAACTTTTGGTCCCGTGAACTTCATACTAACAAGAGTCCACAGTATACCCAAGGACATGGGTATAAAATGGCTTTTGAGCATAACCCTCATTTTTGAATTTTGTTTACTTAGCCACATTTCTATCTAAGCAACTCAATATCAGTAACTACCCTAATTTCTATGGATAAAGGAAAAGTATGATGACTTAGATGCAGCCCCCTTCCATGAAACAAAGGGGATTTCTAAATACTGGATTCTTCCGCTTATTTGGATGTCTAGTTCTCAGAAATATTCGAGGATGCTTCCAGACGATCTGACTTTTTGCCATCCACTGTGGACCACTAGGCACCCGTGACTTTAGGCATATTGGGTACCCTCAGACACATCGCACTGCACTGCAGATGGTGTTACAATGAGGGGCGGACGACTTCTGTTAGTGCCAAGGCACTCATCTCCTTCCCACATGATACAGTGCTGTTCGTTAATTAAAATATATGGGAGCTTCAATTCACGCTGGCAAATGGTGACAGTGCATAGGGGACAGTGCATTGAAAACATCCATCCATCTTTCAGTGGAGGGGGAAATAGTCAAGGGCGATTGGGAAAAGAGCTGAGGTATTTGCTGGGGGGCCCAGCCTAGATATTCCCACAGTCAGTTAAAAATTCAATCATCGTTATTCACACCAATGAGTTTGTATTTCCATTGTGTGTATTACTGCAAGATGAACATTACCACCGTATTTAGGAATTTTGTCCCATACCAATGAAATACTAGCCATAGAAAGTAAGTGGGTTGCTTTTTTTTTTGGCTAATTTCACACCTGCATAGTGGCAAATGCTTGCAACCCACAATAAAAACTCCCTTTCACAAACTGTCTAATTAACAAACTAAGGGAATTTAGGTCTCATCAACTTTGTAATGTAGAGGTTCTAGTGCATGCTTTTCTCATCATCCATACAATGCTTCTTCCTCCAACAAATACTTATGAGGGAAAAAAATCATACAGTCACAAAACCTTGACTAATTCTCAACTATGACTCTCTTGACTAGTTGAAGTATTCCAGGAATAGCCACGGTGAAAACTTTAAGGAGTCACCTGCAATGCACAAATTGTGCAAAAATTTCACCGAGAAAAAATTATTCCCCTTGACCAGGATTCGAAACCGGATCCCAATCCCTTTCCTTGCTCGATAAGGTGTACTGCCTGGGGTATTTATTTCACTTTGTTACTCAGCTACAGAATGATCATAAAGTGATTTAACTCTTTTGAATCAAATGCATAATCATCTATTTTCATCAACATCTCCATTTTGGTTTCATGCAGAAAAAAAACAAAGCTTACCACAGTAATACAAAACCGAACTCATAAAAAACCTGTAAAAGTAACATTCCATTCACGCTAGGAGAGTTTCAAGCATTTCAGGCAAGTTCCCAGAAATCCAGCATTCTCTAGCATCCTCAGGCTTATGCAAGGTCAAATATCATATAATTCAGGCTTTAGATTTTTTAATCATTAAAAAAACTATAGCAATTCACAGTTTATCTATTATCTATTATCATTACTAAATATTGTTAAGCAATAACCTCTTCAAGCATCCTCCAACCGATGGCATACATTTAATTGCACATGCAAATTTCCTGCATTTCAGGAAAAATGAGAATTGGAGAGCATGAATTCTGGAATAGGTTACCAGAGGTAATTCCTTACAAATTCCTATCATAAAAATGGTATGAGCTTGAGCAACATACCCTGCTAATACCAGCAATACAAATGAATGACAGAGACTTCAATGTTAAGTTTAGAAGTAATACACGCATTAAAATTTCAACTTGGCATGAGGATTTAAATATTCAGAAACACCTCTGTGATTGTAGCCTAATCTAAGGTTAACATTTGTCTTATGTTTCGGAAAGATACGAAATATCTATGCTTGAAACTTCAAAATAATAGTGAATAATGGAAATTAATAGCATTCCTCACTCCCGTTAGAGTCACTCCAGCATATTTGTACACCTAAGTTTGCCATAAAAAACAACACCAATTCGAAATCGCCGGCACACTGCCGCCTTCACGCAGACACACGGCCAGATTTTTCTGTGACGACGCAGCGAGCTGGCGACATGACGATAGTAATTGTCAAAGATGGGCTCTTTTAGGATTTAAATATTCAGTTACATGGTTGGGAGTGCATGTCTTTCAATAAAATTTCTTTGGAATACTATTAGCAGACAACAGAGCAAGAATCATTTTGCTGACGAAGTGGTAGAATAAAAATATAGGATAAATAAGAATTTAAATTTACTAGCTTCCTTTCTTTTATTTTCTTACCCATGGCTTCAAAATGATCATAGATTCCAGGAATTTTTTTCTTCTCTTCTTCCACATCAGATCTAATACGTGCCAGTATAGTTCTTACTTCCGCAATTTCCTCCAGAGTCTCAGGTTTAAACTCCAGACTATAAGTTAAATAAAAAAATTCATGTATAATGCAATGATAAACTATTTGCTTTAACTCCACTCAACAATCCATAAATATTCAATTACAGAGTTATGATATACGCAACAACTTCAGTGACACCTTGATTTTACTAATTTGCAGAAACTGGAAAAAATTCCTTCCTTGGGATATGACATGCAACTTGGGTTCTGATATGTGCTTACAAAGCACCAAAGTATTCTCGTTTTTTGTTGTTTTTAGTTTAGACTTATTTGATCAGATATGCAAGTTATACCTATCAATTCCCAGACAAATATTTTGATAAATATTCATGAATTTTTCTTTTAGCTCTATTAAAATCATCTCAGGAACACCGAAAAAATACGATTTTTTTTTAATCTACAGAATTGTACATCTGACTACTAACACACAAAGACCATGTCAGGGTGAAACTACAGTTATAGACACGAAAAGCTCTCTAGACTGACACGAGATCAGGAACTGGTATGTTGCCAACATTTCTATGTCCGACTCGACTATTATCTTCAGGGCTGATAGTGTTGAGGGAGAATATTGACAAGCTAGTACAGAATCACAGTGGTGTTTAAGTGATTATCTGAATACATGTAATCTTTTCTGATGTTTCATTATAAAATTTGAGAAAAGAGTACATATTGAAGCTCAGTATTCATATTTGAATAAATTGGTATTCAATCCATCACAAGCAAAATGTTTCCACTCATGATGAAATAATAAAAATATGCCATACAAATGAAATCAATTGTAAATGAGAAATTATACTTACTTCTCTCCTAATTCACACAATCTCTCATGGATAGCAGTTAGTCTCATGTACGACATTTCAGTAAGGCAGGTACAAAATCTGCGATGCCACTTGAGGCAATAGTCAGCAAGCGAGGCCTTAATTGCCTCAGCATCTAATTCCATGAAGAGGATTTCAATATCTGTCTTTATTGACTCACAATTTACAGCAAATTCCTCAAATCTGAAGATAAAATAAAGATTAAATAGATTCTAAGTTCCCATTTACTACCAAATTCTAACCAGTAATGCATGCCCTAAAATTGTCATCGGTAAATTCACCTCAGATGACCTCAATTTGCATCACCATGGTCTCAATCAATGACCCAACTTATTTCAATGGCACTACAGTAGAATCTTGATACATATAAGGTTTTACCGGAGGGAGAATATTTAAAACACTAATTGCAGAAAAAACAATACATGAAGACCTGCCATTTTTTAAGCTTTCTCAGCCTGTAATAGCTGAAAAGCCTCCTATGAATACAAAATATAATTTAAGGCCACAAGAAGGTGTCACAGGCAACACAAAATTCATCAATTTAATGTGCTCTCCCCAAAGAAGGCCATAAGAAAACTATTCAAAATGCAGCTTAAGAAAGGCTTAAAAATGAAATATAAGAAATGTGTGGATGATAACTTAAGAGAATTTAATATTAATTAACTTAAAAACATTCCCATTTGGAATGATTTTGGGGATGGTAATGAACATTAATAATGCTATTTTTCCACATTTTTCAGTGGTCTCAATATGTTTCTACAATTTTATTTCGTAGAAGTGCAGCATAGATGGCTCTGTCAAAAAATCATAACTGCATTTATATGATGAGTGAAATAAGGATGCAGTAGAAGATTTCTAATCCAAAATTTTAAACTAAAGAATATCTATTTAACAGAGGGTTTCATAAAATTTTGCCAATGGGCTGACAATGGCCAAACAAGGGTAGAGATGAAAGGGATTGTAAGCCATAAATGAAAAACACCACAAAAGTATCGTAGCAGCTGCTCTCAGAGAATAACTTCCGTCGTCAGACGCCACTTAATCATTGAAGTCAAATTCAAGAAATAAAAGATAAGGTAGTCACTCTTGAATTAGAAATTACTTTTCTCCATTAGATTAAATTTAATACAAAAAGTATCCACTATTGGGATCAGAAGGGGGAGAGTCAAACATTACATGAACAAATCGCCCAGCTTGTAAGTCAAAGGTCCTGGCACTGCAGTCGTGGAAGAATGCTGATAAAAAAGTGATACCTAAAAGATTCTATTGACTCTTGCTATAATTTCATGTGAATATTTTTGTTGATACACAGAAATTCAAAGAGAAGGATTTTTCTAGGCTCTCAGCAATTTTTGTTCATTCATCACCCCAATTATTATGGCAGTTAGGTGGTTTCTTGGACTTTTTTGGAAATTCCTTCATCGGGGAAACATTCCAATGCTGCTTAGCCAAATCAAATAACCTTAGCACTCTCTTGATAAACATGAACTTGCCAGAAGCACACACAAAATTACTCTGAATTTGCGCAGATTAATAGTTTTGCTTGCCTCAAATCTTGTGCTTAGTTGGTCTATTCGTTAAAATCCATTGCTGCACAATGACCAAAAAACATTAACTATTCACGCTATCGATAGCTGACCAACCGATGTAATTTATCTTGTCTCCTTAACTGTAATACATTAGTTAATTTAGATCATTAATTTAATTTGCAGCTGATAGAAATGAGTTCTTTGAAAGCAATATGTAAGATGTAATTTTTGCCATCATATGTTATTGGGCGAAATGACTTCCACATTAACCCATTAGTGCATAGCGTCTGATATATCGGATGCATGTATTTAATTTTTTTCTGGGCTCCAGCTGACATGCACTGCATTGTGATACTACATTAAGTTCAAATGCCTTCACCGCTTCAATAAGATTTTAGTTGCCTTCTTGAATTTATCGACTTGAGAAGCATTTATGTGAGACATGGCATTGAAAAAAATTTCAGTCACTTACTGTTTCCTTTTCCATGGCAATTCCTTACTGACCGTCTGATATATCGGACGCCATGCATGGGGGTCAGTTCTGGTAACTTATCTATAGATGGCTGCTCTTATATTACAACCTCCAATTTTTGTTTTAGTTTTGTATACATATATGATTATAAAATTAAATTAATTTTATTTAACGGTGGAGTAGAAGCATATTGTAAGTAACTATCCATAAAAAGATTATCAGCCTTGGCAATAAATAAACAAACACCCAATGTCACCTCTGTAGGTGAATAATGATGCAAACTTACATTTGCATCCTGAATTGCATAAATAGTAACTATAAAAATGTAAACCTAGCTTTGGAAAAGGAGGAAGTTTTGGCATTCCTTGGTGATATGGTAATGTCTGGGAGCTTCAATTCACGCTGGCGAATGGTGACAGTGCATAGACATTTTCATCCTTTCCCCCTCAACTAATTTTTGATGTTGACAAGAGAATGCCATCTTGTTCATTCATTTTCAGGGAAGAAAAACCGGAATCATGTTTCAAGGCATTTGAGGACCCTTTCACATTGCTGCTTGGAGCTAATGTCTTGGAGGACTTCAAATTAAAGGCAGTTATGATTTATTATTCACAAACTATGCAGCAATGAAAGAGCATTCAAAGCAGCATTTGCCTGTCATTTGGATGAGCAACATAGGAGCCTGGATGACACAAGAATTGTTATTAGACTGGTTTGAAAATTAATCCACTGCCAGCAATGCATTATGAAACCCTGAGATAGCAAGCATTTTTTCTTCGATGTTAGCCCACCCGCATGAAATGAGGGAATTTCAAAAGCACATACGAATCTTTTTAATGAGAAAATACGTCTTCGAATGCATGCCTACTATTTTTAAAGAGAATTTACACTGTAAATGTTTCTATAAATAATGTTTTCCAAGACTATTAATAGGAATATAAATATGGTTCATAGGAAATTCAATTCCCAAACACCTATGCTATCGGGAACGCATCTCTATCTTCCCAATGTTAAAATGGTCTCTGTTAACGAGAATTCGACTAGTGCAAAGATCCCAAGTAATGCATCCCTTGAGCTAAAATAGGCATGAGTTTACTTAATTCACACAGAATTTAAGAAGTTTTTTCCATCCTCATGACGTTCACGAACATCCTTCAGTTTATGCAACTGTCATTGAATTTGTGTTAAGACGTGTAGCATAAGATTTAGGATACAACACACACTCCATTTTCTTACTTTCATACAGAATTCATTCAATAGGAAGTAATACAGCTACAAGCCAAAACTCAGAAACGTTTAGAGAGCCATTATTTTATCTGGACCAAGAAATGCATTGTGCACCAGTGGAGATGAGTCCCCAAGTAAACCAAAACAAAATTTTTGGTGGTTAAGAGTTTGGCATACTAAATTTATCTACGACATAGGATAATTAATGGAAATTTAATCATGCATAGTAACCAACCAGCCATTCAAAAATAATTAATTTAACTAAGTGTGGAACACACAAGGAAAACTTACCTCTGAATGTCATTCACAATTACCTCAAGGGGTGGGTCATTTTCTTTGTAATTTTCCATAAAAATATCCATATCTGCTCGCCACAAGTCACTAAAAGGAATCCATTCTTTGATGTATTCCTCAATGCCATTAATAACATCCTGAAGAACTGTAATAAATATATTTTTCATATGTTGGTTAGAATGGCCAAAATTAGGTTTACTCATCAATAATATCTGAATATGGTCGCATAAGAGCCTTCAAATTTTCAGAAATAAATGCATCACAAATGTCTTGTGATCTAGAAACAGGACATCAGTAGTTGATTTTTGCTAGACGAATTCTCTACTCCAAAATGCTAAGAATGGATGCTTCAACAATAACTCACTTGCTACGAGTTAATCACATAAATGCAAATCAGGTAAAAGTTAATCGAGTGCCGGTATTCAATTGGTATACAGGTAGGCATGAAATCAAATGTAATTAGGTTCTCTAACCTCTTCTTCACGAAATGACACCAATTTACAAACCATTCTCCTTACTTACAGCAAAAACTGTCAAAAGAACTTCCAATCCATGAAACCTCCATTTTACGAAGTAGATAGATAGTCCCCACAAATGATTTCACCTATGCCAGTTTTCCAGAGCATTGGAAGTAGATGGCCCATTCGACAGTTGGAAAGAGACTAGAAACCTTTTCAAACAGAGTGAGGAAACTTGTAGTCTCCTTTTGCAGCTTTTCCCTTTTCCTTCCTCCAGCACTACTTAAGCAGTTTGGGGTTTACACCCTTATTCAATAAGGACTTCATCTTGAAAAGCGTCAAAATTTTCATGAGGGAGACTTCTTGCCTCCACTTCCATGAATAGCAACTTTTCGAAAGGTGCCATTGGTGTTTAAAAAATTTATTCCCAAATATTTTTAGTTCAACTTATATACCTCCAATAAGTTAGCGGATAGTTAGTTAGATAGATAGTTAGTTAGCAGTAGTTAGCGGATACATGGATGTCCAACTGCAATTCCAATTCCTCACAAAAAGGTGCATTGGTAATCCTGGCACAGCCAAGGTCAATATACCATTACCCAAGAGTATAACAATCTTGATCACACCAAAGTATCTCTTCCAAGGTAACAATGAGTATCTTTTCCTAGCTTATTTTATTCACTAATACCTTGGAGCAGCACTCTTTCTCACCCATGTTTACCCAGCTATTTCTCTAAGTAAACAAATAAAGATCAGAGATCCCACAATTTCTTAAGACGCATAGGTATAATGACCATGGGCTCAAAGCCCTTTCTTGATGATAAGAGAGCATCTCAGACTCATGTTTACTCAATGGCTGCTACATATAAGTAAAGATGTTCTCAGCCCAGCCCTATTTCTAAAGAAGTAAAGCCATTGATGTGGAGCATGGGCCATGCAAAATGAAGATTTTTAGGTGGTGTTCAGATAGTCTTCATTAAAAAAATCTGCCTGAAATGGTTGAGAGATTTAAAAAATAAAGAATCATAAAAAATTCTTCATAATTGTCTAATTTGGCCTGAGAATAATTGGATAATAACATTCACCATCTCCAAGAACAAAAAAGTCACCTTGCTAACCTTTGAGGCAAAATAGAAACAATGAGCCAAACCAGCTGCCAAGGGACAGAGTTACTGCTTACACTTAAACTAATGTTATGCTATAGTATTAAACGGAATTTACCAAATACTTGGATGCCTTGTTTTTGGAAATAATTTGTATGACTTGCACTCTATGACGAGTTGGTCATTTTGAAATAATTATATTTCTGACAGGTACTTAGGAAAAATTGTCATGCAAATAGTTAAGTCTTTTGTCAGGGTCTCTTAAGAAGAGAGGCAAAGCAGGATGATCAGACCAGAGGCTACAGTTTCAAGCAAAAAGTAATTTGTCTGCTGCTTTTAAGCCACTGTGTCCACAAAATGAAGAAGTTCTGTAGTGGAATATGTTCTCTGAAGGCAAATGTTATGATGAGGAGGAGAGTTTGAGAGGGTGGGAGAATAAAGGCTTGAGTATTGGTGGAGAGATCAATTATTGATTATCCGATGGTGCTTTAACTAAACTTCATGGTGATTGCTTTGCCTAATTTGAATTAGCTTTATTGTCAATGCCTTTGCCTGTGCTTACATCAATGGCAAAAAATTGCTAAATAGATATCCACAGTTCCTATTACAGTAAACTCTCGATTATACGAAGTCAGCAGGGCAGGAAAATTGGCACTTCGTAATATCAAGTTTCGTAATTTCAAGTCACGAAAAAATTTTTGCTTTTATTCCCATTGCCCTTTTTTTGTCTTTGGTGGCTTTTTTAAAACGTTTTCAGTGGTTATTTATACTAGAATTTTTTAAAATGCTTTTTGTTATTGATTTTATGCTGTGAAAGATCGTTGAAAAGTCATACGACCCTAAACTGCCCATTCTTAAAAGTGAAATATCAACGATCTTAGTGCTAAGGAAATTCCCGTCCATTTAAAAAAACGTAATCAAATAACAAATTGAAAAATTTTGTATACGAATTTAATCTTAGAAATTTGAGGTCAGTAGCGAACAGCAACTATTATCTACGCATAAGATAGATACTTTTTTCCAACACCTACAAAATTTTAATGGCAGCCAGCCTAGCCACCATTTATGTCGCCCTCTATTGCTCAGTGACAAGAAAAAAACAAGGGTCTTAGCCTGTTTCCAAAATAAACTAAGTAGGTTAAAAATTGTAGTTCCCTCCATATTGTCCGGTGAATGTACGACCCTTTTAATTAGTTATTTTCATTATGATTCAGTTATGATCATAAATTACATAGGATATGATTTTCTACCAGCGAATATTTGGAGTAAATTCTTTTCGGGCTCTAAGTCCAGGAGCCGTGCTCCATCATTTTTGTGGACGTTACAATGGAAGACTTTTTATTCATCGTCAAGGCCATTTATGCCGGGTGTGAGGGGCCATATTGATATATATTATGTCTATTTTCTTTTATGCCAACAGAAGCAAGGTTCCAACCGGAGAAAGGCTGGAGAAGCATCTTTTATTATCAGGGAAATAAAGAGAGAAACTTTATTACCCACATTCATTTTTTTCCTAAAACTTACATGTTATCATTTATCAACATACATATTTAGGAGAGGTATTGGTTCACTAGCATGAATTCCCAAAAATGATACCCCAAAACATGTACCTTAACCTTATTTAGTTTTCGTGTTTCTTTCTCCATCGTATCGAAAATTATGCTAAGTACTATCATTGATATAGAAAAAAAGATTTTCTTAGTTATAGCACTAAAAATTAGTCACGTCATAATCGTGAATACTTAGTAGCATGGAAAGGAAAAAAATAACTAAAATCGATTGAAAAGTCTGCAGAGAAAAATAGAGACAATTTCATCAACATAGCACCTCTTTCCCGGTAGGTATCAATGGCCTTGATGATGATGGAAAAGTCTTCAATATAAATGTCGGTTGGTAGATGAAATGCCTTACCCAGACAGAAATACAAGAATTTCATTCAACCATTAATTAGTTTTTTCTACCTTCCACACAAATATTTATTCCCGTTTCTGGCGTGCCTATTTCTAGCACTAAAACCATAATATATTTTTTCTTTAACAACATTACATAGTACCATTTTAAATACGGTGAAGAATGAAATCCGAAAGCTAAAGATGGCCTATGTATTGAGGTATCATTTTCAAGAGTTCACGAAAGTAAACCAACATTGCAAAATTATAAATCTACACAATATTTATAAAATAATGAACCCAAACGCCACGTATTGCTGGCATCATTTAAGTCTGTCTTTCATGTTTATAGTAGTTTAATAAAACCAAAAAAGTAAGCTCATAATTTCAGATTGACGTCATGTTTTGGCTCATTCTTTACAAATATTAACCAGATTGTTAATTTTTTAATCGCATGGAGATAAAATAATTAATTTTGAAAAGTTGGTGTTTTGTTTAGTTTTCCCCAAAATGCAACTCATGCTTCCTAACTTGGCGAAACTGATTAGGTTCAATTATGGGATTAATGAGGCAGGTAGCCCAGCCGTGTCTTTGGGTGAACGGAGTGGAAGGGGATGCTAATCTACCAAGTCTCATAGAAGCTACGGCAGACTAAAAATGTCAAGAAATGACAAAACATGTGTTGTAGAAAATAAAATGAAAGTGGATAACAATGTTTTCCTCTTCACTGCCCCGATAATGGAAAACACTTCTTCAGCCTCTATCCAGTTGGAAACATGTCCCTGTCGCCAGAAGAGATGAACCATGTCCTTCTCCACAGCCACAAAACATTCAAAGGGAGTAGGGCAAGTAAGATTGGGATGGGTATTCTCTGGTCAAGGAAGTGGAAGCAGGATAGAGAGAGGTGGATAGTGTGGGAGGAAGAGGGGTGGTAAAGGGCCTTCAGCCTTGACTGAGACTATGTTTGTGGGGATATGTTTTCTTATGATCTCGCAATGGAGGAACGGGAAGGAGTGCTAGAAGAAAGTTCATGGTTAGAGTAGGAAGTGTCTCTTCATTACAAGTAGCCTGCAAAATAATTAGGTAGTGCATAGAGCCCGATATTTAAGATACTCCTCACTTTCAGCTTCTTCGTCACTGCTGTAGTGTCTAGTCCCAGCCACTGCTTCTTCTCCACTGTTTGCTGCTAAGACACTCCTTAGGCACCGACTGAAGCCCTTCGCATATTCTCTCCTTTGTGGATAGATAGCAAAGCTGCTGATGCGAAAACTTAATGCACGGAATCATCAAATCCCTGTTGAAATTGGCAATAGAGGAGCTATTTCTCCCTCAAAATGGGCTCGTGTATAAAGCATTATATCATCGGTGATATCCTTACTACCTCTTCTCTCCTTTAGTCGTCGACAACTGTAGTATTGTCTTCGACCTTTATCCCCTCCAAAATCCGAATCCAAAGGGTATTTCTTACAGTCCCACTCCGAAAAGGTAGGAGTGTAAGGAATATCCCACACGACCTTATTCACATGTTAAACTAAGACGTATATTCGACGTGATGTTTAGGAGTAGGCACATAATAGGAACAAATGTATCAGCCAAGATATTTTTACAGAACTCCTATTTCCCCTCGATTCCCACCATAAGTTTGTAGGTGAACCCTTTCCCTCCAAAGTTGCACCATCATTTACGATACCTTGCCCAACCGTTTCATATGCTTAACTTGAAGTATATTTGATGAGATGTTTATGAGTGGGCACAAAAGTAGGGGCGTTATGTCAGCCACAATATTTTTACTGAACTCTTACTTCCCCTCGATTCCCACCGTAAGTTTTTAAGCAAACCCTTTCTCTCCAGAGTTCCACCATCACTTATATTTTCACAGATGGACCACAGTTGACAAATTTTTCCCCGTAGTTCAAATAAATGAATTCCATTGGCTCCAGTGTTCCAACCCAATGTTCATAATTTCAAAAAATTTCGTACTTTCAAAACTTTGCATTATCACGGGGTTCCAATTCATGTTCCAATCCAGCGTTCAAATTCACGGTCCGTTAATAAGTCAACAATAAGACAATCACTGGCCATATATTTACTAAAAATTAACGTATGAGACATATGCCGTGAATGTAAATGCAGCCATGAAAAGTGATATATGTTATGACGTCACCTATCGTTTGCAAAATTCAGGGCCGACTTAAGGCCCAACCAACCCAACCGTGCTCTTGCCTGGACGCCGAATCCCATGGCCTCCTTTAATATGCGAATGCCCTTAGGACCTTCTTCCGTCTGAACACCGGATGTCCTTTTTTAATTCCTCGCCAAGAGATTGTTTCTTGCGCACGTTGTTATTAACGCACAGTAACCAAATTTCCCTTATCCAATCTTTCCAAGATCGTGGAAAATATTTTATTAAAATTGTTTATAGAATGTAAAGCCCGTTTTACACGGTACACGGAATTGCGCAGTCTGACGTACGTGTAAAGGCGCAATCAAAATTGCGTCGTGTAAAGCGGTGAATTGCTAGAACACATGCGAGAATGCGTGGATGCGAGACGGCAAAATAGCCCCTGTTCTAATTTCGTTCATGCATTCGCGCAATTCCACGTCATTTTAGAGATTAATGCAGCTCTAACCTGCGCAATTCCGTGTACCGTGTAAAACGGCCTTAATGAATCAAAAAATCAATTTCATATAATTACAATGCGCTTGGTTTGAAATATATAAAGACAAAATAAATACCTGCTGAAACAAGTGATTTTCATTTTCACTATATTATTCACATAAACTGAAATGAGAAGAGTGCAG
Source organism: Ischnura elegans (assembly GCF_921293095.1). Classification (NCBI taxonomy): domain Eukaryota; kingdom Metazoa; phylum Arthropoda; class Insecta; order Odonata; family Coenagrionidae; genus Ischnura; species Ischnura elegans. Next base: position 95,380,954 of record NC_060249.1, read on the forward strand.
TCTATTGAGAGCTATTGCCATAAAAAGAAAGCCTATTTGCGGTAGAAATGTTTCCTTAAATGAAATTCCAATGGCAAACTCATATTTCGAAGCATATGGCATGTGCCTTCATTTTGTGTGGGAACCGAACTTCGAGTTACAAATCAGATAGTTTTCATAAATGGTTCAATCTGGGTCTATTAGAAATGCAAGTTATTTCATTTGTCCTTTTTCGAATACAAGTCCATCCCAAGCTATCAATGAAATTGAAACGCTTAGACAAAATAACACACTTCTGCCATTAAAATGGAAAATATCGTTCAATGTGTCGTCATATAGTAGAGACCAATTACTACACTTCGAATATTCGTGTGTAGATAAATGCGTAGACTGAGAGTCTGCAAGTGCCTGACCTTGAAACATGATTAACATATTGAATTTGATCAGTCAATCGTAGTATTACATATTATCAAGATTGAGATATTTTTAAGGTTTCATGGCGAAATTCATGGCTTTTTCCAGGGTTTTTCATGGTAGACAAAATTCACAGCTTATTCACGGTTTTCAGGTTTTCACGGTTGAGTGGGAACTCTAGGTATCAATTAGCACCCAGTATTTACCATAGACTTTTCGCCAGGACCACAATTTCACAATGTATTATCAAAAACTTTGTAATATCCTGCTTAGAGTAATCAAGAGCTTACTGTAATTACAAAAGGCTTTCAATTGCATAAAGGAAATTATTACTGTGAATGTTGGAATATTTCCTGAATTTTACTCTAATACTGGCCATGAGAAGTAAATGGAGTGATATTTTTGAGAGTCATCAAATGCCTGCCAGGTGATTAAGTCATGCCACTCACAACTCACTAAGACAGCCTCTCCTTTATAAATCCCCAATATCAACAAAGTTAAAAAAAATTTGGGTACCTTCAACTTCAAACAATTTGAGGTTAAAATATGTTCCAAATGAAAATAAAATATAATCATTAAATTAAGCATATCGATGGCTAGGTTCTAACAACACGTATGTCAAATTCGGCCGGTTTGAGACAGGTATCTTGAACAAAGTGTTATAACATTAAAAAATAAAATACAAGCAAATTACAACTCTTTGTTTGTAAATGAATGCTTCTTTATCAGTTTTATGAACTTTTGGTTTTTAATTTCAGTGCACAATCAAAAATATTAATTGTGTTTTTGCTCTACCAAAAAGTTGCTATTTTTGAGATACGTGTTGTTAAAACTTAGCCATCGATATGATGCCTAAAATTAAACTGCATCTTAATATAATAAAAAAACTATGCCTACTATTTAGCCAAAAAAGAATCTTTGAGAATCTAATTACACAGATAAAGAAACTTACTCTGATCAACTCTAGAGTCCAAACCTTCCCATCTAGGATCTTTTCTTATTTCAACATGGATTGGAGGTTTTGAACCTTTGCCAACATAGAATTTTGTGAGAATCCGTGGTACTACCTCCATACTTTTGGCCATGCCTGACAAAATTGTTAGCAATTTTTTCTTGGTAAAGTCAGTGGCAGGTTTTAATGTTATCTAAAACAATAGATAAAATTATATGCACTGAATAGTAGAGGCCTTCACGTTGTAGAAATCCATCTTACTGATTTGTTAATGAAAAACTTTGCTGTTTCTACAATTTGGAACTTTATTTTCCTGACTAGTTTCAATACACTGTATCATATTCATAGGACTATTCATAGGCTAGTCCTATGAATATGATACAGTGTATCGAAACCAGTCAGGAAAATAAAGTTCCAAATTGTAGAAACAGCAAAGTTTTTCATTAGCAAATCAGATAAAATTATACATAAAATTACATAAAGTCAACGCCATTTGTATACAATTCAATAGCAGTAATCTGATATATTACTCATAAGTCACCAGCCATAGAACTGATTAAGTAAATCCATTCCTTGATGTTCCCAGATTCCAGGTTTGAGCCCTAACTTTGCTGGTTTTCTCAACCTTATTTTAATTTCGTATCCTGTAATTTTGAGGGCATATATTGTAACCGATGCCGCTTGGCATGGTTCATGATTAGCTTTAAATGTGCGTTCACGAGGGAAGGAGAGCTTATGCCTTGTCATGCATTGTGTGTGAATGTGTGTGTGTGCAGTGAAGCATGGATGAACTCATGTTTCCCCTTCCCCCCACGATTCCCTGTTTCCCCATTCCAGGGTTTTTCCATCTGCGTAAGTGCCAGGTGAAAAGTCCACGTCTTCCCCCCATCCCACCCTCCAAGCAACACCTGTGTGCAGCGAACGGCGGGTGATGCAATCTACACCCCCTACCCCTACAAACAGAGAACGTACTATGGCAAACCCCCTGCGCTGAGAACCCAAAAGAAACAGGCCTCTTCCTGGGTTCCCCCCACCTGCCCAAACCCCAGAAAACCAACCCTCTTTGTGTTATAAAATTTGGACGTACTCCAGCTTAAGGAGACACATCAACACTGACCTTGTATTGCGGCCGATGGTTAAGCCAGATTGCTGAGGCATCTTGCCCGATACATGGATGAGAGATAGAGAAATGCAGACATTGGACCGAGAGGTGAAGAGTGGCAAAGAAGTGGAAACAGGAGAAAAGAACGGTAAATTTCCTGGGCCCTAAGGTCACGTTGTCCTGAATTGAAAATTCTCTCAGTCCACGGTAAATGAAGACGCAGCAACCCCAACAGGAGCAAGCCGAGGAGGTCATCCCCCATCCAAGACTGAGAGCTGGAGAGCCAATACATAAAACTATCATCCCACATTACACCCCTTCCCCCCCCCAAGTTAAGAAGATTCTCGAAGAAATCCCCTTTATCCCCAAATCAAGAATAGAAGAAAGCCCCATTATCTGTGGAGAAGACCCATCACCCTGTAATATTCGTCCCTTGCATTTTTTTTTTACCCCTTTTGCCCTCCCGTTTTCCCCATGAATGAGTATATATTTTAGTAGTAAGGACAGAGTGTGGATCATTGTAGAGTGTTTAAGATTAACGTTAGCGTTGTCACTTCATTTTTTTTTACGCCAAAGACTGATTAGAAGTGAAGATTCTAGTTCCATTTTTTTCATTTCTCTAATTGTCATTTGTTTTCGGTTAGAGCTGATTGATTTTGGTTCTTTTCTCTGACCAGTAGTGTGCTTAAAGTAAAGATAATTGGTCAATAATTTCATGTATTTCTATGTATTTTTCCTTGTTTATTTTTATTGCATTAAATTTTCTGTCGTACGCATAATTTGTGTAGAAGCTCTCGTTCTTTCGTGCACACCACCCATTCGCAAAGAGCCCCACCCAAAACACGACTTTCCCTTTCCCTCCCCCCTTTTTCATCCCACGACCACTATTCCGACCCTCGACCCTCCCAGCAAACCCTCCCCCACTCACCCTCACCATGTCACAATATGGATATGTAATGGAGACAGGCGATAAAAGCAACAACTTTTAAAATTTTGCCTAAAATAAAACTTTTAAAAGTAATTTGGCACAAAATAGGTTAGCACACATTTTACAAAAGGCTTGGCAAAAATGTGAAGATAATGACATAGAGTAAAGTGCTAAAGTAAAGAGAACAAGGGTGAGTTCAAACACATGGGGCACGTTTGAACAATGATGACCGCTGGGGTTTACATTGTCATAACTTATAAATTCTGAGTTTTGATGCAAACTTATTTGACATCAGACTTAAAAATGATACAATTGGTTGTGTTTCATATAAATATGATGTGCTAATTTCTTTTCTTCAGAGTTTTGGTAACATTTTTGGGGCAAAGCAGTTTAGTCCAGGAAATAATGCACTTTGGCCAGCAATTTTTGCAAACTGAATCGATTTGCTTGAAATTTGACAGTAGGTAAGGAATAGACTCATGATTAGTATTTACATAACGGTTTCCACCCGATCTCAATGGTGGAATTTTTTAAATTACGTTTTGACAATAGAAATTCATGGAAAAACTATGTCTATGGAAACAATTTTCTAAACAAATTTTTCATAAAAGTAACATAAAAATATCCCAGGCTGGGCAGAAACACAGGACACAAAATAATAAAATATTTTTTGAGTTATCCGCGATTGAATGTAACAGTTTTTCAACAAAGTAATCAATGTATTTATTGTTTTAATTAGAGATGTGCGAATTATATCCGCGAATACTCGAATAGCTCGAATACTAGAAAGTATTCGATACTTGAGATCTCAAATAATTATGGTAAAAGTACGACCTCGAATACCTTGAATACTTTGAATTTCGTGCCATACACTGTTGCACGCACGTCGTTGGTAGTTGACTCGAAAAACAACCTAGAGGACTCTAGTCGTTTAGTGCATGCAGTGCCGTTTTAGGCAAGTTGACAAACTACATCAAATTCAAAGAAAAGAGTGGTGAACAAATATCGTTCGACATGGGGAACCGAAAATGATCGGGGGAAAAATCCAAAAATGAACGTTTAGCATGCTCATATGCAACTTAATTAGTAGGTGATTTTCCAATGAACAATTAATGCTGAAAGGTTTTACTTCTGTTTGTAATGTTAAATACAATTTAAAGATTACTGAACTTGATAATTGAGTGTTTTGACTGACTAATTAAAATATTAACAATGATTTTACTTGCCCAAACATTAGTACAAACACATGATACAAGGTATGTCAAGATAATTAAAATGGAAATATATAGTTAATAAAACAAAAAACAAAGCAAATGGTTGAAAAACACAATCAGATAAATTATTCATGAAGGTACCTATTCATTTACTGGGTATAATAAATTCTCCGGCAAGAAAATACAATTACAGTAAACTCTTGATTTTACGAAGTCAGTGGGACCGGAAAATTGGCACTTCGTAAAATCGAGTTTCGTAAATTCAAACCTTTTTCATAAGTCACGAAAAAATGTTCGCTTTTGTTTCTTCCGCCATTTTTTGTCTTTAGTGGTCTTATTTAAATGTTTTCGGTGGTTATTCTCGGTATAATTCCTAGAAAAGGCTTTTTGCTATCGATTTATGATGTGAAAAATCGTTAAATAATTATACCACCATAAAATTCCCATTTCTTGTTCATACTTCAACATCAACGATCGCTAAAGAAATTCCCGACCAGTTTAGAAAACGTAATCAAATAATGAATTGCAAAGTTTATTAACAAGTTTGCAAGAATTAACACTTATAAATTTGTGATTAGGAGCCAATAGCTACTATTAAGTATGCAAAAGATAGATATTTGTTTCTGACACCCACGGAATTTTAGCGGCAGCCGGCCTAACCGCCATTTATGTCGCCCTCTATCGCTCAGTGACGAGAAAAAAAGAAAAACAAGGGTCTTAGCCCGTTTCCAAAATAACCTTCGTAATTTAATATTTCGAGTTACTTCGTATTTTCAGCAGAATGTGCTCTATTTTCACTGAGATTCAATTACGATCATAAATAACGTAGGATGTGATTATCTTCTGGCGAATATTTGAAGTAAATTCTGTTTGAGTTCTCCGTCCGACTACTGTGTTCCATCATCTTCGCAGACGTTGCCATAAAAGACTTAATTCTTCATCAGGACTGTATTCTTCATACCGGGTGTGAGGTGACCTGTTCATATAGTATGTTTCTCTCCTTGTATGCCGACAGGAGCAAGGTTCCAACCGGAAAACGACAGGAGAAACATCTTACAGTATCGGAGAAATATAAATAGAAACGTTATTATCCACATTGATTGTTTTCCTACAAGAGACGTTTTATCATTTCTCAACGTGGTTAAGTATTGGTTCGCTAGCGTGAATTCCCAAAAAATGACACGCAAAAACCTGTACCGTCACCTCATTTAGTTTTCGTGTTCCTTTCTCCGCCGTATTGAAAGTTAGGCAAAGGATCATTGACATAGAGAAAAGATTTTCTTAGTTTTAGCACTAAAAAATAGTCGCGCCATAATCGTAAATAAATATAGTGTGGAAAGAGCAAAGAAATTAATTTCAATTGAAAAGTCAGCAGAGAAGAAGATAGACAATTATAAGCGCGGCACCATTTTCCCGATAGTGGAAGATACTTCTTCCGCCTCTCTCCGGTTAATAACTTCCCCCCGTTGCAGGTAAAGATGAACCATGCCCTTCTCCACAATCGGGGAACCTTCCCAGTGGGTGGGGTGAATAAGAGTGGGATGGGGATTGCCTGAGGGAAGAAGTGTGGTCAGCACAAGGACTGGTGAAGGGGGCAGGACAAAGAAGGGTGGGGAAATGGCCTTCAGCTCTGCCTCAGTCTACTTTTGGGGGCCGTATTTTTTTGCGACGCACACAAGCTTAGTCTCCTTAGGGAGGGAGTGAATGGGAAATGCTGGGGAAGGAGGGGTTTGGGATGCGTAAGGTGGGTGTCAGCAAGATCAGCCAAAGGCGGCAGGAGGGAAGGGACGGCTTTGGAAAGACAGAACCCCAGCATGGGAGAACGGGGAAGCGCGTGAGAAGAAAGTTCATGGTTAGACTTGGAAGTGCGTCTTCATTACGAGAAGCCTGAAATATAAATTGGCGGTAAATAGAGCCCAGTACTTAAGATATTTAAGTTGTTCATTCACAAAGGCCAATATATACACGAAAAGATATTATAGCGCGGATTGCATGTATCAACGTCCATTTCGGGATGTTATTAATTTCTGTTCCCATTTATAAAAGTAGCAAATAGATTTGAAAGAATGATAATCATGAATAAAAATATCTAAATCGATATCCAAACGCACATGAGCAAAATAGATGAATGTATACATACCGATCCATCGCAAGTAATACCGCTCAAGCTTCTTCCGGTATAGGACTTTAAAATTCTGGATAATGCCTTGGTCCAAGGGCTGGGACTTGCTAGTCGAGTTCGGGGGTAAAAAGAGGACTCGAACATTAGCCAATTTTAGATCTTCCACGTATTTATGAACGGTGGCATTATCCATTATTAAAACAATTTTGCTGTTCTCTCCAGCAATTTTTCTCTGTAGACGTATAACTGTTTGCTGGAAAATTTCTCGGGTCATCCAGCTGTTTTTATTTGCATGGTGAAAAACGGGGAGGGCTTCCAATTTTACGTGTTTAAGCACCGTGGCCTTTCAAATTTCCCAATGACAACGGGCTTATTTTGTCCGTGCCCGTTTGGTTGACACACAGCCCCCCAGTAACACGCACTTTACTCTTTTTTCCCCCATGGCACCTTTGCCCTTTGAAACCCAGGGTTACGTCAGGTAATGCATTAAAAAATAGCCCAGTTTCAGGGGCCAGCGAGGGTGAGCTCGTCGAGGAAAGGGTCCCGGATTAGGGACCCTTCGAAGTGCTTCGGCGAAAAGTAGTCAAGTAGTCTTCGAAGTACGTTCACAGCAGTGCAAAGGGTTAATTAGGGGTGTACGAAATACTCCGCGCGACCTTCCTGACATGTTAAACTACGAATTATTGTCGATGCTATGTTTACGAACAGGCACGTAAATAGGGGCATAATGTCAGCCGCGATATTTTAACTTAACTCCTTCTCCCCCTAAATTCCCACAGTGAGGTTTTTGGAGACCCATTTCTCTCCAAAGTTGCATTATCATTTACGATTGCGCACTTTTGATGGACCACAGTTGGAAGCGCTGATTTTTTAGCTACTTACGCCGGCGTAACTAGTTTTGTTGACAAATTTTTCGCCGTAGTTCGTATAAACGAATGCCATTTGCTCCTAGGGACCGAGCCGAGGTTCGTAAATTCAAAAATTTCGTATAATCGAAACTTCGTATAATCGAAACTTCGTATAATCGAATAGCGCCATGTATTTAGCATAGGCTTTTCACCGGGACCGCAATATCACTTCGTATAATCGAAAACTTCGTAAAATCCTGCTTCGTAAAATCAAGAGTTTACTGTATAATACATTAGCAATCAGTTTTTAGTTGAAAGGACACGTGGTACCATGTTTGTAACTAAAGAAAAGTCTCATTACAGGAGATATTACTGAGGTGATTAGACCTGTTTCTTAATATTGTGGTCAATATACAACACCTGACTAATTACATTCTCATGCACTGTATCACCAAATGTGACAAAAAATCTAAAGATAGAGAAAATGAATGATGTAAACACTTCATCAATCACTTTGAAACAATGAAAAGAATACTCACAACAAGATCATCCATATAAACTTTGGCTCTAAAGAGGGGAACCGTATAGTTTTTCTCTTTCCTCAGTAAAATGTTAAGCAAATATTCAAATGAATGATAAGTAACGTACTTGAATGTTTCCTCTAACATAGATTCAATTTTATCCACATAATCTGTCCATTGCGTTGCCATCTGTAAAAATAAATATCTTCAGTTACAGTGATTAAAGAGGGCAATAACAACTTTTCAAAAATTGTACATACCCTGTGTAGGTGGCCTTCAAAGATTTCGTAGACAATTTCGATCAAATCCTTTATTTTAAGGTAACTAACAAGCATTTCCTGAATTAAAGGTTCCCTAAGTAAAAATAAAACAGGAATTTTAATAAAGAGCTTTTAGAGTTAAAAGTTTCATTACTGAGGTTTCATTTCATGCAATAATATTTCTGATTGTTAAAAGTTAAATTTAAAATGTGTGTGCCAGGCATATGTCATTGCTAGTTACAGTTTATTTATTTAAAAAGTATAAAAGATTCATTAATTGTTGTTCGAGTAGCTTCCTTAAGAGAATAAAGAGAGTACTTAAAACACTGACATATTTTTAAGAGGTTATATGGGTTCAGATGCACAAAATAAGTACATAAATTAGTTCCAGAAGCATAAATTAAAAGAAAAAATATAAGTAAATAAGGGCAAAATAACGCAGAAATATGCCGACGTGAATATATAAAGTGCACGGACTTCCTAAGAAGAACGTGTTGCCGTGGAAGAAGAAATTACATAGAAACACCAAAGAAAAGATGTTAAAAGATATTTATGATTTAAAAATAGCACATGGAAGTGGAGAAAGAGGCGAGAGATATGAAAAATTCGGAAAGGACAATAATGTATTTCACTTGATAACTAACTATGCGCACAGTTCTAGTCAAGAAAACTTGTTGGACGGCAATCGAACATGGCTACAAATACATTCCGGAGGACAATCTAAAGCCTAGATTAAATAGAAAAGCATTAAATTTGCTGATACAAAATGAGATTTACCAGAAACCTTGAGGATAACGGTGACTGCAATTGTGCACTTGAAGCCTTGGAAATATTGGAAGAGATATACACCACCGGAATACAAGATGAAGATTCAAGGCTTAAATAGAAAACTGGCCAAAGGAAACATACTTTTTTCTGACAATCATAGCACTATGTTCTTCTTACTGGGTTTACCGCTTGAAAAGTAAGATGGACTAGTTCAATGTCTTGAAGATGAAGAGAACCTGACATCGTAGAAGGCACAGGCAAAATTACTAGTGGAAGAAAAACAGATGATTTGATACGAGGATGATGTGAAAGCTTTAGCCATGAATACATGGAACTAACACCTATAGCATAAGCAAAATGAAAGTGGCAATAGATTTGAATATGAAAGCACCGATACAAGAACTAAGTGGAAACCGACAAAGGAATACAGGTGCTACAGCCGTGGTGGGCAAAACTATAAAGCGAAGTATTGCAAAAACCACTTAGACAACCAGATGATTACAGACCAAAAATGGATAGAAAACTAAAGGTAGAAAATAAATTTAGACTCGCCGAGAATGCAGTAGGAAGAGAATTTAAGGCATTGTGCATTACCAGGCAAGTGAATGATGCTTACAAGAGAGGTGAATGGTGGGTTGATTGTGGGGTCACCCATCATATGATATGATAGAGGAAGAATATGATAATTATACACTGCAAGTGAATAAATTATTTGCTGAACTATTGCACAGAAGACAAGAGTTGAACAACATAGATGCCATAAATTTTAATGAAGACAGTAGAGGCAAAAAAAAGTTAAAGATATTAATATAAGTTAATTAAGTTAAAGATAATTATAAAGAAGAAATAAGAGATTCTAATGAGAAATGTTAAGTTTATATACAAGGCGAAAGCAAAAGAAAGATGAAGGAGGTGAGCAGAGATGTGATTTTAAAGGAAAATATACTTCCATATATTAAAATGCAAAATACTGAAGTAAAACTTCCAAGAGATATACATATGGAGTAACTAAATGTGGAGGTGAAGTGAAGACAGAGACAGTGAAGAAGATGATAGTAAAGGAGAGTATAAAGCAGAAATCTAAAATGATGAAGATCTTAGCTTTCGGGGGAAAAAGAGGTAGAAGATGAGATTCAGGACACTCCACCAGTGGAAGAAACAAAATTTAAAGCAGATGAAGTAATCTCCACAGAACCACCAAGAAGATCTGAAAGAATGATGGTGGAGGAAGTTCCCTGTCCTTGATGTAATTTAGAACAAGATCAAGAAGATGATCCAAACGTCAACTGTGTAAACCTTAAGTGTCCCATCCACAATGAAGTTTGCTTTGAACAGCCTCAGGGTTTTCCAAGACAGGGGAAGTGTTTTCAAGAGGTTTGTGTTAAAATTAAAAAAGAAACTACATTGACTACACCAGTAAGGTAGAAAATAATTTTCGTATACCGATGGACCATCAAAGGGCATGAAATAGGAGTGTATAACATAATCATGTGTTCACCTGAAAACTCATGAAGATGTAGATGATTTATTGGTATTTGGGAAAGAAAAAAATAGACATGGGTTCAAGAAAAAAAGTGGCTCTATGGACAACCAGTCAACTTTTTATTAAATACCGTTTACTAGGAAAGAAATAATGTTGATTTAGTTAGTAACAAGAATTATGTAGTAAAGTATGTAAAAGAATTCAAATTGAGATTTTCAAAATGATGGAATAATAGTTAATGAAAAAAATTAAAAGTGCAATTTTGTGTGTTAATTAAAAAAAGTGTTTAGAATGATGTTAAACCATTGCCAGTCAAGGGGAAGAGTAAGAGATTAAATTTAAAATATTTAAATTTAAAATTGCTGGTTACAGTTTATTTATTTTAAAAGTATTAAAGATGTATTCATTGTTATTCCAGTAGCTATCTTAAGAGAATAAAGAGTGTACTTAAGACGCTGAGATATTTTTAAGACTGACAACAAATTCTATTGGCTTTAGCTTTGATTACATAATTTACTGAAACTTACTTTCTGAGGAAAATAATAGGAATTGATATGCAAAGCAACAGGTATTTTTCCTTGAGCTGCCAAACTAAAGCCAATTCAATAAAACAATAGACTACAATAACTGGTTGGATACTGCAATTAAATTGCTAGGGTTATAGCAATGACTTTGTAAGCTTACCACAAAAAGCAATGAGCATAAAAAACATATTAAATGCAAACTATAATAAAATGTCTAGGTAGTATTTTATTAGGTTGCATGAAGAGTGAAAAATACGGGAAAAGGCAAAATAAAACTAACACTCATTTTACATTCAAGGAGAGGAAGTTAATAGGTTGAACTTCTAATTTATGAAGTCGAAGGAACCCAAATTTCATGATTTTGTAGATCTATGTATAATAGGGAGATAAACCATTTGCCGTGGAAAAAATCATTTGACTTAGCCTCGATTTAAACCCAAATATCCCAATTGCTGGTCATGCATACTAAGTGTTACACCACCAAGCCATCTTCCAAAGAAAATTTCAATCTGGGTTTACTGAACAAGAGAAGAGGTGTTGAAATCTCAAGTCCACATTGTTCATCATTTTTAGTCATCAGTATCCACAAGTCGGAATTAATAACATTATTACAGTGGAAAAGGCTGTCAATGATTATCAACAAAGTAGGGTTTTTCTCTCACCTATGATTAGCTTGCTCAATGATAAGTTCATTATAGGAATACTTATGATCCTTCTTCACAGTCACCAACATAACTGATCCTATGTTATTGCAGTATTCTCTAATTTTCAAGTGAATCATTTTGTACTCCTTGATTGCATCCCTAAGCTTCAATAATGGGAATAAAGATACACAAATTAATTATAACCATTTTAGACCTGAAAGTATTAAGGGCAAAATATAAATTTGAGCTACAGCAGAACCTCTTATTTACATGGACCCAAATTTCCTACCTTTGCAAATGGTAGGGAACTTTTGAATATTACAGGCATTCACAGGTCACCTGGAAGGCTTATGGCTATTCTCTAAAATCCCCTTCCACATTATCCATGTGATTGAAACTTTGAGTGTAGTGGATACAACACTAAGGATATCAGGAAGAGATTATCAGGAAAGACATTATCAAAGGAGGCATTTATTAGGGATGTGCGAGTACTCAAAAATTCGAGTCGAGTAGTTGGTATTCGACTCAAGTGATTCAAGTAGTATTACGAATGTCGAGTCGAGTGGAGTAGTTTGGTTACAGAGCTGTAGAGTCCAGTAAGTTTAGAAATCTGCCAGCAGAAGGTGCTATCTTGAAACTCATGTTGTAATATCATTTTTAAAGTCATTCTAATACCTTTGCCTAAGAGTTTCAGCTTTTTTATACGTAGCAGTCAGCCACTATAGTATTACCGTGGATGCCAAGTAACTTTTTTTCAGCTGCGGCATCAGACCGTCCTCCACTACGGAGGTGTTTTCGGAGTAATCGGAGTAGACCATAGCATCGCTCATACTTTCTTATGCGATACATTTGTACCCTAACATACTTTCTTTACTCAAGCGAAAAGGAAGTACGTAAAATTTGTTAGGATTTCTATAGAATAAATATAACTTCTACAATTCACAATTATTTGCAATCCAAGAAATATGAATTCCTGATACCTCCAAGCAATAAGTAATGCTTTTTAGAGAAGAGGGGGTCCCTGAATCACAGTGGGTGAGCTACCAACTACAAACAAGCCCTCAGCAGCCTTATGGGGCATGTGAAAGGAGATGAGAAAATGCAGCTGTGGCATGCGAAAGGATGGAGCAACAATAGAGGGAAAGGATGAGCAATTGGAGAGCAAACAGGAATGGCAGTCTGGGATGGCCCATTTTAACAGGTGAATGCACAACTCCAGCACTGATTACCTATGGTAATGGTGGGGAAGCCTTCAGGCATGAATGAAAAACATAAAAATCTAGTCAGAGGCTACAATTAGCAGTATAAATAGAGAATTGAATCAGCAATTTTAATTTATTACACCTGTCTCTATTTTTATGTATTTTTACAATGAAAATACAAATTTGCCTCAAAAATAATAACAACCTACCCATAAAATTGGTTAAAAAATATTTGGCATCATTTCTATATGGTAGCGTAACATGCACAATGCAAAATATTCCCTTTAATGCACAGATAATCATGTCTTAAATCAAAGATCCTTCAATGCATGAATAACATGTAGACATAGAGCTAGAGGTGCAGAGTAAAACAACACCAAGGCTGCTATTCTGGATGGAATAGCATTATGCTATTCTCCGTTATTGCAACCGATGTTGCTATAATATAGCGTATTGCAACGCCTATGCTATTTGGTATTCAGAACGGTTGCAATTCGTGTTTTTACTACACCGGAAGACGTAATTCTCAGAATAGCATAGGCCCGTAGCAATTCACTATTCTGAACGGCGAATTGCAACCGGTAGGCTTGCTATAATATTACGCGGTCTTCGAGGCCGAGCTATTCGGTATTGCAACCCTGAAAACGTGCGCATTGCGATGTCGAATTGTTTTGCTGAGGTTAAAGTAACATAATCAAGTATTGAAAAATGGAATAATAGCCAAAAATAAAATGATATCTGCTTTATTTTAATTAAATAATAGTAGCATAAGTGATGAATATTTAACTAGTCAGGTGAATTGGTTAGAAATTAACATTCGAGCTTAATATATGAAGCACAAGCTTGCTTCATCGACAGTACGAAAACAATAACAATTAATGCAAAGAATCACAACGATTAGCCCAAATTTTCCGTGTTTTATTCATATTTACCACTCATAATTTTATTTCATCACTTGACTTGCTACTAAAAATATCCTCAATGTAGGCTATGAGGTCGATTCTTGAAAAATTTCATGCTTGTGTTAACACACTAACTCGCCAAATATAATAATAGTTATAGCTTTCAATGAAAACCATATATTACCATATACTTTGATCAGCCGTTCATTTCCTCAATTGGACAGTATATACAAATACATGCAACGAGTCGAAATTATTTTCCCCACTATTCGCTACCTTCTACAATTAAAACTTAAAATTTACTAAATTATAACAGGGGCAGTCGACTTGCATTACTTGCTTGAAAACAAAGGATTTCTCCGAACACCAATAAAGTTTCCGAACAAATATGATTCACCACAAACGTTTAATGGAATATTCATGTACATCATAAACGCAATATATATCATGTGGCATTCAATACAAATTGTTTCCTCTATAGCCAAGCAAGTTATTCACACAATTAATTTTCAGTATATCGGCACAGTTCAGGGTCTATAAAAAATTTCAGTGGACACATTAAAATCAGCTGATACGAAAACAATGATAACTGACACAACAGCACTTTCCACACGATTCACTATTGCTAGATTCACTTTTTCACAGCTGATCCATCATCCTCAAATTCACCATCACCTCCCTCTGCTTTTTTCAAATCTGCAGCTGAAATATCGATACTATTCCATCGTAATACATGAAAGCACAGCTGTGACGTTGCCACCTACTTCAGTTCCTAAACAGAGATTGAATACTGAAATTGGGGAGTGATATAATATAAAGTTAGTATTAAAAATGAAAGCTTCTAGTCCACACAGTAAAGCTATATCGTCACGATCAAAGCAATAAAAGTTGGTACATATTTATTTTGACATGCAACGAACAGACAGACTTCGAAGCCTAAGACAATTACGAAGAAAATCAAACATATTTAGCTTTCAATGATCATTTCGCATAACATATATCTCACGATAAAGGACCGATCGGATATAGGTAAATGATTCAATATTTATGCCCGATAAATCATCATTATAACAGTAAAATTATGACCTAACCCACCTGTCGAAGCCATTGTGATAGTATAAAAACAACAACAATCAGCTGATTTCCCAAACGAGATTTTCAAAGCGTATTATATAAATCCACGGTTTAATATAATTTTTAAATGCAAATGAAGCAATTAGTTGTAATTGCAAGTCAATATTCCATAAAATACAGAAAAATATATAAAATATCTTCTCCCTCATTGGTTGCGCAAACTGTTCAGAAAGTTTTTCATACGGGAAAGGGCGGAGCTTCCAAATAGCTTGCGCAAGAAATAGCATGATGCTATTCCGAACAAAATTATTACTACACGTCATACAGAATACGGGGTCGTTGCAATAATGACCCGCAGAATAGCATATGCTATTTTTTGCAACGCTTATCCAGAAAAGCAGCCCAACACCATAACTTAAAATGGTATTGCAACTCATGCACGATGATTATACAACATAAAAAAATTTAAAAATTAAATAATATGCTCTTACATAATAGGAGTGCTGGCAGCATTCATCTACAAACTTCTCAAGTTTTGGTGTTAACCAGGTAACTGTAGTCAAAGCAGGATTTATTTTGTCGTCTACCAATAGTACTAATTCCTTGAAAAGTACAAGCTCAGAATCTGAAAGTACTGTCAAACACAGAGGGTAAGTTTACTTACAGATAATACATAGTAGGTTAATGAATAACAATTCCGTACCAATCAGCTTCTTACCATTGCATAAAAAATTGTAATCCCGGGTAAAAGCATACACACGATTGTATAGAAGGTAGTATGTACTGCTTTTTTCATAAAAAGTCTTAAGGGTAGGAGGAACATCAAATTTTAACATTTTCCAATACCTAATTTCCGTTGCAAGTCTTCTCAAATACCTGGACAAAAGAATGATTATGTAAATAAGAATGATTAATTTTACATCAAATTGTAGCAAATAGACTCGCCACCCGATTCTTGAGAAGAGACATGAAAAAAATTTCTTACATGCAAAGCATGCTTTAACTGCGCAGTTAGCCAACAAATGTAGTCTCCCATTTTTTTATTATTAAGGTTTAATGAAGTGAGAGGAGAGAGCAACTGTTTTCCAATTGTTTGCTCATCATAACAGTTGATGGGTTTCTAAAACCAGAATGAATCAATTTATCAATGTCCTATGTGACGATAGGAAAACTGTTTTTTCTTAAATGCAATTCTCTAAGATTTATTGCATAACTTTGATAGAAATTTAGTAAGAAAATTTCATGTCTATTAATGACTATACAGTAAAACTTTGATTTTACGCAGTTGGAGGGACCGAAATATGGGCAATGTGTAAAATCAAAGTGTGTAAAATCAAGAGTTGGTATTGAGGAGTATAGTTTTCAGGATAACATTTGCTCATTATTTTTAGAAAGCTTAGTCATACACTTTTTTATAGTTCTGATTTAAGCCAGAACCAGAACCAGAAAAAGTCTCATATATGAGGTTTCATGGTAAAAGAGTATGAAATCCTTTTCAATTGCATCAGATATGTTTCCGGATTCAATTACTCATTTGGAGGCAAGAAAATGAAGCCTAATAATCTTATTTCCTCACAGCAACACCACCGATGACGTGTTACCTTAAGAGAAACAGCATTGCATTCCTGAAGAATGTTTCCCATGGTTGAATTGCTAGCATTTCTGGCACTAAGATTACTTCTGCTACCTAGGAGAAATTTCGGAATGGTGATACTAAATGCTCGCAGAGAGGCTAATTTTCAAAAATATTCTCATTAAAGCATCCGTTTAACCACCTGCACACAAACAAAGATTGGAGATTGAAGAAATGAGATATCTGAGGATAGTCATCCAAACCCATTAACGGGGAGCGAAATTTCGCTAATACATCACAAAGGCTTTACACCCTGTGGGCCTGGGTTCAAGTCCTGGCAGTAGCAGAAACTTATCAGAGATGGCCCTATCCCTACTTGAGTGTCATGTGGAGGGCACTTCCAGTGCACCACTCTGTCTATCAGATGGGACGTTAAGTCCTGGTCCCTTTTGAGCTTATCATTACAACCTGGCTAATGCCAACATAGGGCTCCTGTCCCCCCTGTCGGTTACCTCCTTCCAAATAGCATACCATAGATAATACGGAGCACACAGGACCCGGGATATTCGGAAATTCAGGTTTTTCCGGTGTTTAGATCACTTTTTTTAAGTGAGCTACTTAAATAACCGCCCAATTACCGTCATGCCGCCAGTGATGAATAAAAATAATTATTAATAGTCCGGACCATTTTCCCACTTTATTTAATATTTACACATCAAAAAAGCATTTTCCCATGAAATCTTAGCATTAGTAGATTGAATCTACCGGGTATAGCTTCTTTGCCGGCATTCTTCCGCAAATTCAGTGCCGGGACCTTCGACTCACAAGCCGTGTGACTCATCTTCACATAATATTTTGCTTCCCCATATCTGATAACAACACCGCACACTTTTTGTATTTCGATTTTATGGTACTAAGCCATTCCTGAGTTTAAAGTGACTGTCTTATCATTCATGTCTAGAATTTTACTTAAATGATTACATGACGATTGACGAAGCGAGTTATTCTCCGAGGGCATATAGTTCATAAACTCCCATTCCCTTAAAAATAAACGCTTGCCACCTAGCAGAGTTAAGCTAATAGCTATTCAAGTTCCAACCATGTTTCATTAAAACCCACTGACAATTAGATACAAGTTGAGTCAGTTCTGATAAGTGCGCCGCACAAGCAACTTTCCCTCGCCTCCATTCGTCCCGCAGATGTGGGGTTAGCCAGCGGAATGAGACAATGCATGCTGCTTTTACTATTGTGTTCAATCACCATCTACTTACATCTATACTAGAAGTACAACTATCTTTTTTGGATCACCTTGGAAGCCAAAATTTAAGCACGAAAGGATTTTTAACAACTCATTTTGCCGTTATATTTCGCTGGCGCGACGGAAAACATAGCTTTGGCAAAATTCTAGAAAACCTTCTGCTAGGGATAGACATTCCGTAGTTCATAATTCCGGATTAACGACCATCTACTGTAATTACAATAAATATGTAACAGCATCGCTCAATAAGTCGAATAATAAATGAAAGGTGATAATGTTAATATCTAATAATACAGTGGAACCTGTTTAGTACGTTTCTGAAGGGACCACAAGAAATGAACGTACTAACCAGGAAAACGTGCTAACGAGGAAAGTAAAAAATAGCTGTCGGGGTTATTGCAATCTATGGAAAAGTCGTCATAATTACAATTACTATCGGTAGTTCTCGTAGGATCGCCTTCCTGAACTCTTTTCACCTTTAAAACCCCGGCGCCACCGCCACGCCGGCCTCGGTGGCGCCGGGGTAACGTCCCCGACTGCCAACCTAGAGGTCGCGGGTTCGAATCCCGCCTGGGTGGCTTGACTACCATCCAGGGCATGGATGTTTGTGAATGTCTAACAAGTTAATTGTAAGAGAGGACAACTCTGTCCTAAATTCGCTTGTATAATAAAGACAAATTATTATTATATATTTTTTTATGTTTTCACAGCATTTTTGCTGGTTGTAGGCGAGGTACGGGTATCACCAAGTACTCTCGTCTCTTTACTCTGTTTTGAAAAATTTTCTGACAATCCGGCAAGTATTTAAAATTGCTGCTTTTTGTATGGTAATAAACAAGTTTTTCGGCAGTCCAATAGTTTGAAGACCTTGATGGAGTGAATGAGGCACTACTCCTGTGGCGGAGATAATGATGGGTATTATGTGTACTTTATCTGATTTCCACAATCTCTTGATTTCATTTTTAAGTTCTTCATACTTTTCCATTTTGCTGGTGTAGGCTGTAGTGATATTATGCGAATTAGGTACGGTAATGTCTATCAAGTACGTTTCATTGTGAGTTTTATCTTGTACTACTAGATCAGGTCTATTGCTATGGACTGTTTTATCGGTAATAATTGAACGGTCATAATAAATCTTACAGTGGTCGTTTTCAAGGATGGTTTTAGGTGTGTACTTATAATAAGGAACTCCATTTTCTATGAGTTTATACTTCAGAGCTAATTTCTGGTGTATGATGTTGCATATTTGATTGTGACGGTGTAGGTAGTCTTTTTGAGATAAGTTAGTGCATCCACTTGTGATGTGCTGTATCGTCTCAGAGGCATTATCACATTTTCTGCATCTGTCATCCAACAAATTTGGGTTTTTAATTATATATTTTTCATAATTTTTTGTTTTCACCACCTGGTCTTGTATTGCGATCATAAATCCTTCTGTTTCTGGGAAGAGTTGCCCATGCCTGAGCCATGCGTGCGATGCATCTTTATCGATTTCAGGGGCCTCCAGGGCATGAGGGTGTCTTCCGTGAAGGGATTTAGCTTTCCATATTGACATTTTACTGTCTATAGTAACAGTGGTTTCACTAACTTGCATACTTTCGTCAGATAGGTTTAACGGTGTGTATTTATTGTCTGCGTCACAGATAGTTCTCAGGAGATCCGAGGTAGATTTCTTGCTGAAAAAATATTTCCGTAACTGAGAAAGTTGTGAGTTGTGCTGATTCTTGATGTCTACGATACCCCTTCCACCAAATTTTCTGGGCAGCGTGCTCCTCTCTATATTTGAGCTTTTATGGAGCATATTTTTCTCCGTCATTTGGGATCGAATTTTTCTTTGTAGGTCGTCTAGATCTGTTTGTGACCATTTGATTATACCAAAGGAGTATGTCAGGAGAGGGATGGCAAAGGTATTAATTGAATTAGTGAGGTTTCTGCTGTTCAATTCCGTGCGAACAAGTTTCTTGATTCTATTTTGGAATTCAGTCGAAAGTTTTTGCTTTATCGTAGAGTGGTCTAGTCGTCTTGCTTGTTGGAATCCTAGGTATTTATAGGTATCTCCCTCATCCATGGCCTCTATTATTTGCCCATCCAGTAGTGGAATATCATTCCTTTGTACTTTACCTCGGAATATTGTGATAGTTCTACATTTATCTATTCCAAATTCCATGTTTATATCCTTAGAAAATATTTCAGTTAAACGGACTAATTGATTTAGATTATTATTAGATCCTGCATATAGCTTGAGATCGTCCATATAGAAGAGATGCGATAGAGTGTGGCATCCTGGTTCTTTTCCTTTTATTTTGACTCCATATTGAGTATTATTCAGGAGGTTTGATAGAGGGTTTAGCGCAAGGCAGAACCATAACGCACTCAAAGAGTCACCTTGAAATATTCCCCGTTTGATTTTGATATTATTCGTCTGCAAAAGACCCTCGTCAGTTTTTATGTGCAAGATGGTGCTCCATTTTTTCATCACAGTATGGAGACATTTAATAACTTCTGGGTGAATTTTATAGATGTTTAGTACTTCAATAAGCCAGGAATGGGGAACAGAGTCAAAAGCTTTTTTGTAATCTATGTAGCAACTGTGTAGGTTCCTATTCTTTTCTTGTATTTGTTTAAGAATAATTGAATCAATTATCAACTGTTCCTTGCAACCTTTGCTTCCTCTGCGACACCCCTTTTGCTCTTCCGTAAAAATGTGGTTCTCATCTATATGGTTGTTGATGACTTCTGTTATGCAAGAGGTGAAAATTTTATAAAATGTTTGTAGACAAGTTATCGGTCTATATTTTGATGGATAGTTACATGCGACTTCTTTTGGCAATAAATATGTTTTACCTTCCATTAAAAAAACTGGAATATTTTCCGGAAACTTCAAAAATTCGTTTATATATTTCAGTAGATGCTTATGGCAGCTGGTGAATTTTTTGTACCAAAAGTTGTGTATATTATCACTTCCTGGACTTTTCCAGTTATGGGTTCGGCTAAGAATTTTTTCCAGAATTTCCATTGTAATAATGGGGGGAAGCATAGTTTCTATGTTTTCCGCTGCTGTTCTTTCATTTCTCATCCAAGGCGCATTTCCATTATGGGATGTATCATTCGACCAAATATTTGACCAAAATTTCTCCACTTCCTGAGAGTTAGAATTACTTTGGTTTTTATTTTCACAAGAAATAGTTTTCTTCTGTTTGTTATTGCCCAATGTTCTGTAAAAATTTCGTTGATTATTTTCAAATTGGGAATTCTGTTGTTTTCTTCTTGTGCATTTATTATATCTGTTGAGTCTCATTTTTGTGGCTGCAAGTTTTTGCTTGAGGGTGTCAATAATTTCTTTTATATTTTCATTGGGCTTGTCGTATTGAGTGTGGGAACGGTATTTTATGAATGCCTTCTCAACTTTTTTTTTTAATGATGTACTTGGATTACCAGTCGAAAACTGGATTAAACGTGCAAGGTCTTGTCTTAAGGCATCCACTTTCCGTTCTAATCGGACTTTCCATTTTGGTTTGCGCCAAATGCGTTCTCCATTGACCATCGGCGGTCTTGGCTCCTCCCCATTGTTGCCATTACTGCTATTCGGGACAATCCTGCCACCATTGCACAAAACAGCTGTGGCTGCTCCGCAGTATATAAAATCGTGTAGGTTATTATTATTATTATTATTATTATTATTAAAATAAAGAAAATGGGCACTACATTGAAAAACAATACCATGTGAATAAAAAATCACAATGTTTCATAGATATCCCGAAGACAATTACATGAAAACGGCGTCTTTCTCCCGTGATTTATCCTATATGTATTTATAGAAAGAGGACAAGTACAGATAAGTCATTTCTTTTTTGTCACAGCATACTCGGAGAATATAAAAACAACCCTGAGTATGTGAACGGGTTGTTTTTAAACATCATAAAAGTTGGACAAAATTATATTAACCTTAAATTACGGCAACAGCCGTACACATTCGCGCTTTTGGAATAAAGCCATATCGATTGTTATAGCGATCGATATATCGAATAATAACACGCAAGATTATTAGATTACGAGGTAATTACAAGATTTTATATTAAACAGTTGAAATTTACTTTTAAAATTTGTTTGATGTCGTCTGCTTTCGTGCCGAGATCAAGTATTTTTAATAGGGATGGGTCGAATAGTAGATTTCTCGAATTCGAATATCGAATTCGAATATTAAATCATTGCTCGAATATTCGAATACCTCGAATTTCGAATACCTCGAATACTAAACGATGAATGTGAAAATGTTTGACTAGGTCGCCTATGCAGCAGGAAACCCAAGATTTTGGCGAGTAATTGTGATTGCCTTTAAAGGATTCAAACAGGAATTTAGCTGATTAATGGAATATTTTAATTTTATGTAAACAATAGGGTAGTTTCATTCATTAAAGAAAACGAAAGGTATTGATTGTGATTCGTTACCCACCAGTAGTGTATTCATAATATACAAATTATTTCGTTCTAGAAATACCGGTTTAGACTAATGGCAATGTTCAATTTTACCTCATTTGAAAAAGGCCAGATTGGCGCCTATGCGATGCCACTCCACGTGACATCACAGGGACTTAGTTTTTACACGAGAGGATCAGAGTTTTACATCGTCTGAGGTTACCAATGCATGCATGAGGTACAGAGCTCAGGGAGACATGTCTTAATAATCACACAGTCTGTTTGATAAGGTATTAATAAACCTTATTTAAGCCAAGCGCTACCAGCTAGCATGGTACTCGGCTACCTGCTAGCATCCTGCGTCGTAATAGCGCTCAGAGCCTCGCCCCAAGGTCACCTCACTTGCGGCAGCGGGAAGCAGAACGACGTCACGCGGAGTTTTTCCCGGCATTCATACTTACCCGTCGCGTTTTCGTGCGCTTGAAAATTTTCACTTTTAATTTAATCGCGAAAAATAGATATCGTCTTATAAAACTCTAAAAGCGTTAAATACGTACTTTAGGAGTATTAATATTTCGATTTAGGCAATAAAAAATAATAGGAAACCACCCTATTTGAGCATTACGCCTCCGTCGTATTTCTTCTTCTTCCCGGTATTTATTTTCCTGCGCAAAATGCTTAAATAAAGTCAGAAATATGTCGTGTTTGGTCTTATTCTTTTTTAAATTACGCGCACATTACTAATATTTCAATCCAATAAAGGTGTAATAACAATTGCCGAAAGTCATTGTTAGACACCTTTCGGGCTAGTAGATGACTCATGCAGCAGTTGACCTCGAGAAAGGGGGAAATTCGAAGCAGGTAGGTAGAAAAAGGTCAGTGGGTGAGAAAAGGGGGTGGGTGCGAGACACGTTTTTATTTTTCTCGCGTAACTTGATATTTTTTGAAGCTAAGGTTTTTGTAATACAATCCCTGCGCGAGCTGGGATCTTTTGTTTGATTTCGGAGAAGAGGAAATCGTCAAGAGTGGGTGAGGCGAATGCTGAATGGAGGGGAATAGCAGATCGTGGGAAATGCGCCAATGTCACTATCCCACGGCACTGAGTTCCTCCCTATGGTAGTTTCATCTCCTGGGGAAGATTCAAAATAAGTGCCTGTCATTATTAGCCACAAAGGACACACGGCAAACACCTCCTCTCATTTTATCAAAAGATGGATGCGGGAAAATGGTCAGTGGGGAGAAAGAGGGAAGGGTGAAACAAGATTCTATTATTTTCCGGTAACTTGATATTTTTTCAAAGCTGAGGTCTTCGTAATACGATCCCTGCACGAGCCGGGACCTTTTTTTGTTTTCGGGGAAGAGGAAATCGATTGAGGGGATGGGGCGAACGCTGAATGGATGGGGATAGCGGATCGTGGGAAATGCGCCAATGTTGCTATCCCACGGAACTGAGGTTCTCCTGATAAGGGACACCTGGGAATTTCGGATTTTTTTCATCCGATCAATTTCGGTTCCCCACGTCGAACTCTTTTCACCGCTCGAACCCGTGAATTTGATGAATTTCGTCAGCTTGCTTAAAACGGCGCTGCATGCACTAGACGACTAGAGTTCTCATTTTTCCGAGTCAACTACCAACGACATGCGAGCGATAGTGTATGACGTGAAATTCATAGTATTCGAGGTATTCGAGACGGTACCTTTGGCATAACTATTCGAGATCTCGAATATCGAATACTTTCTATTATTCGAGGTATTCGAGTATTCGCGGATACTATTCGCACATCTCTAATTTTTAAGCTAAGCTTCGCGTGGAGATCCAGAGCATCGTCTGCTCCCACAGCAGTAGTCAAATACGCACGTACCACGTAGCATTGACGTCGTGCAGTACTGCTTTAGATAAAGAGGGAATTGGATAAGACTCATTTCTTCATCATGATAACTCGTGCAATAGCATCAATTGCCCACTCGTAAAATTTGTGCGCAGTGGGCACTCCAGAGGCAACAGAAGGTGAGGAGCTCGGGGTGGGGAAAATTGCGGCTTCTCATTGGCTGCAGTTTTGCATAGTCAGACATTCCTGATAAATGGCCATATTTTATTATTCATCGCGTCATAACAATTGAAAAATGCATTTGGATAAATCACGGTCGAAGAAAGATATGTGGAATGAATGCAAGAATTTTAATGGCTAGTAATAATAAATTAAATCATGAATTCGGAGCTTTACGACCCTTAAGAATATACTGGAGAACGAATTGCGGGTTGCGTCACGGCTAGCAATTGAGCGTACTAACCAGGAAAGCGCAATTTTTTCAAACGTACTAACCAAATACTTTTACCTGTATTTTGTTCCGATGGTACCGGGACCGAGAGAAATCGTCGTACTAAGGAGGAAAACGTACTAAGGAGGAACGTACTAACCAAGTTCCACTGTAATAATAATTTTTTATTCACCGAACTGGCAATATACATTGCATGGTTTCGTCACAAAATCACTATGATCTCCGGCGATCATCTGTCTTAGTCAAAAGTAGTTACGCATACACGGCGATTGCCGTGTGTTTTAGGTTTTGATATATTTCTATGGCGAATTTGAACTAAGAGCGACATTCACATTCGTAAAGGAGCCTGAAATATTACTGAGAGGGCGCATGGGGAAGCAATAATTAGATTCGCATATGTTTTTAGTTTCGCGCTCAACAGCACAACGTCATTTCAATCATTCCTGTATTCATTTTTGCAAGTCATTGAGACGAAATAATAACCTAACTTCATATTGCTCCAATCGGATTTTCAAAACAAGCCGAAAGACAACTGCGTAAAATCAAGATTAGCGACCTCTTTGGGGCTGGGGTAATGCTGCGCAAAATCGAAAAACTGCGTAAAATCAAGAAAAGATGTAAAATCGAAGTTTCACCATTGCAATTTCCTATGCTTTCCGGCCGGACTTGAGTGTCGCTGTGTAAAAACGAGACTATATGTAAAATTAAAGTGCGTAAAATCGAAGTTTTACTGTATATTAACAGAGGTTTGGAGTTTATTAGAAATTAATTTACCCTTGCTTCTTCTGCTAAACAAAACAGATCATGTATGAAAGCTAATACAGTAAACTCTCGATTTTACGAAGCAGGGTTTTACGAAGTTTTCGATTAGACGAAGTGGTATTGCGGTCCCGGCGAAAAACCTATGCTAAATACATAGCTCTGTTCGATTACACAAAGTTTTGATTATACAAAATGTTTTGAAATTACGAACCTCGGCTCGGTCCCCAGGAGCAAATGGCATTCGTGTAATTGAACTACAGCGAAATATTTGTCAATAAAACTAGTTACGCCGGCATAAGTAGCAAAAAAATCAGCACTTCCGACTGTGGTCCATCAAAAGTGTGAAATCATAAATATTAGTGCAATTTTGGAGAGAAAAGGTTCACCTAAAACCTCACGGAGGGAATTTAAGGGAAGTAGGATTTCAGTAAAAATATTGCAACTGTCATAATGCCCCTATTTACGTGCCTATTCGTAAACACCGCATCGACAATACTTCGTACTTTAACATGTCAGGAAACTCGTGCGGTACTTCGTACACTCCTACTTAACCCTTTGCACTGCTGTGAATGTACCTGGTACATTTGCAAGGTAGGCTGCTGTGAACGTACTTCGAAGACTACTTGACTACTTTTCGCCGAAGCACTTCGAAGGGTCCCTAATCTGAGACCCTTTCCTCGACAAGCTCACCCTCGCTGGCCCCTCTCTTCGACCCTCCGAGCGGGGGCCCTCCCTCCCCAAAAGTGACTGCTCTGACTGCATTTTGAAAATCTATCAATCAATGTCATCATCAAAAAATGATTGTTTGCATTGCACTCCTGCCAATCAGGCATTCAAGTACGTCTCTAAACCATGTTTCTGCGATGAGAAATAACGATTTTGTTAACTTTGCTAAAATGGCCAAGTTAATAAAATTGTTATTTTTCATTGCAGAAATACAGTTCAAAGACGTACTTGATTTCCTCCACTACAATCGCAAATTGCTGGAAATCGGACTATTTGATAGCGCATCATGAGGATGTTCTCGAGGCTGGTAATTGATACAACTAGCCTACTAGAAATTCTACTGCTACAATATCACGGCTATGGTTGATTCATTACGTTATACCTTCAGGAAGCTGCAGCGGATGAAATCGCAGAGGAGATTAGAGGCTTAAAAGATGATTTTGAAAAATACTTGGACAAAGCAGGAGCAAAGCACGCAACATCAAACGATTATATTGCCCTAGACGATGATCTCCAAGCTTGCGACAATGCGATGCCGGTACCTACGTCGGAAGAAGCAGTGGCTGGGACTAGTCATAACAGCAGTGACGACAAGGATGAAAGTGAGGAAGTAATTTCACCTAATAAAAAGAAGTATACGCTGCCCTCCAAACATTAAGATATTTTGATCTGGCTGATGATTTACATACCCAATTTAATTCCCATTTATGCAAGTGAGAAACCATGGTGAAAAAAAGCAAAAAAATAACAATTTTTTTGGGTAATATCTTTTCGTGTATATATTAGCCTTCCTGAATAAACAACTTAAATATCTTAAGTATTGGGCTCTATTTACCACAGACTTATTTTTCAGGCTACTCCTAATGAAGACTCACTTCTAACTCTAACCATGAACTTTCTTCTCGCGTGCCTTCCCGTTCTCCCATGCCGAGAGATCTTTCTTTCCAAAGTCTTTGTTTACTCCCTCCTGCGGCCTTCTGCTGATCTTGCTGACACCCACCTTACGCATCCCAAACCCCTCCTTCCCCAGCATTTCCCATTCACTCCCTCCCTAAGGTGATGGAGCTTGAGTGCGTCATAAAAAAATATGGCCCCCAAACGTAGATTGAGGCAGAGCTGAAGGCCCTTTCCCCACCCTTCTTTCTCCTGCCCCCTTCACCACTCGTTATGCTGACCACACTTCTTTCCTCAGACAATCCCCATCCCACAGAACTTCACAAGGGGTATTAAAAGGGGTTGTGCTAGGCTATCCATAGCACCAACACAGGCATTGGCTGTGTGGATGAAGATCATAATACTTGATGGAAGACCCACCTCAAGAGCCATGAGGTATTTTCAGGAACTGAGAGAATAGTTGGAAATGTACCACCTGGCAGAAAACGATGCATTACAGGGGGTAACTATCTTCAAATTGACAAGGAGTTCACAACATTTTGGAAGTTATTCCAGAGCAGTGTAAATCAAACTCATGTTGAATATTCAACTGCTATGATAAACACAGCCAATCGAGGATAGAAACTTGATTTAACTCTTAAGGCAACATTTCGGGGACTAAGTAAATATGGGAACGATAGCACACAACCTATACATGTTCCTGGAATTCTTGACATTACTTGATAGATATGATGACATTTCGCAAGAAGAGTCTTTCTGAGGCAGCTGGACAAGGATGGTCAAAGAACCAAGAGTGATAAGTAACCAATAAGTTTCTGAGATAACTACTTACATGAAAGAACAAAAAACCTACCCATCAAAATTAGGAACCAACTTCCCAGGGTTCGTGGAAGAGACAGCTATAATAGGTCGATTTAATCTCATTGGAATATTATGATCAATAGAGGAATACCACTCTTCATAGATCTCTTTCTGTCTATCTTTCACCAGGGTAATAAGACTTTCATAATTTTCACGTATTAGATACACCATGTCATCTCTTGGAAGCCAATGAGTTCCATTCAACATCTGAAATAAAAATAAAGGGAGAAATATCTAAAAATAATATGCAAGACATTGGTAAAAAAATGACCAGATCTATTACAAAAATGAATCAAAATGAAAAAACTAACAAGCGGAACCAAAAAACTTGAGTGCATTGAAATTGGATTGATACTGCTATATATTTACCGAATAGCAAAACTCAAGTTTTAGTTCAGTTCAAGTTGACACTATGTCGGACTCAAAACAGTGGACAGTAAAAATGCAGTATGGGGATGGATCAAGTTCCATGTCTGATCTGATTACCTTTACATTAAGGCTTCTTAACTTGATTCAGTATCTTTAAATCAAGGTGCTGTCGTTTGTAAATTTTCAGTATGATGCATCAAAATTAGTTACAATATCCACACATTTCCGTAATAAACTTAACTAGCATTATTCCTAAATTGTAATTGCGGCAATGTCAAAAACTGAGAAGATTGATCCAAACATATGGCATCATTAAAGGACTCACTTACATCAAACTCCTGCTTCAACACCTCCATCTTTGAATTCAAAATAAAAGCAGCACCAGCAAACTGAGGAAGTTTTGGGTGCTTCTTCATTCTCCTATGAGCCAACTCTGTTTTCGTGCTAATAATCTCCTTGTTAAATACTTGCAGCACCTGAAATATTCACATTAGTTATACAATATTTTTTTGGAATTTGGAATCTTATGGAAGGATCTTGCAGCTAAGCTTAAAGCCACCAAGTGCATCCACTGAGTTGTGGATACAAGGTCAACCTCTAGATATAGAGGATAACTGCAATAAAAGAAAGTTTACTTGTTGAATAAACAGTTGTAGATAAAAAGCAACAGAATTCAGAGGGGGTATTGGTCTATCCTAAGGTAAGGTTGGCCATTTAAATGATACTGTAACCAGTGAAAAAGCCGTGACTCGGCAACAGAAGACCACCAAAAATTATGCTTCCTTACACTCGGACGAATGGGTGGTAGCTCTTCTTCATGTGAGTGAAGGTGGAGACCACAGTGGTCAGTACAGCGACACTGATATCACTGTAGGCATGGTAACAGTTACCTTAATGACTGTAGTACTGCAATGAGCAAGGCAAGGGAAAATCACCTCATTACTACAGTACAATCCTGATTATTCGGGCTAAAGATGGGGAGAGACAGCACGAATAACTCTAACTTTCACTTAAATGTCTTGTAATGTTCTTAATTTACCTATAACAAACAAAATGTTATTATTTATGCAGGTATTTTGTTATTTTAGAGTGCTTCGCGGACTTAATGATATTTAAAAATTTAGCGGCGATAACATGGTAGTACTCATATCATTAATGCTCCATGTAAGGCCTGGTTTTGAAAACCACACATCAGTGGCTGTGTGATTACAGATACAGAAAAAAGGTTTGCACGAACGCTTCAAAACCACTGCTCAACGTCAGAAACTACACTGTCAGGCACCATGCCATGTAGTCGCGTCTCGCACAAGTTGCCCAGGTTGCAACTGGTGCAGGACATGTATCCGTGATCACAGAGCGCGATCGCGCACTGCGAGGCTTGGAGAACAGGAACACAGATCTCCCATGAATGCAGCTAACATGCGATCACTTCCGTTTTACGAAGGGGATTCTAACAGAAATAATGAAAGAGAAAAGAAGTGCCATCCTGGCATTTCTTCCATAGGTATCAGCAGATTAGCCTACAGGAGAAATGAGTGGATGGCTGAATCAAACCAATCTTAGGATTGGTGTCTGTTGATAATGATGTTGGAAGTTTACCATTACATTAAAGGTAGATTAAACTTTTCATTTTTGAGAAACACAAATGCATTGTCTGCATAAAAATGAAGATACATATTACGAAAATATTTCTATTTTACAGCAGCTGAATAGGGCCTCTATCTCTGTGCATTACGTAAATGACTAGGCTAGACGCAAAGAAGACTAAGATCCTTGTTCTGGTTGTATAATTAAGTTTGCTAAAGGTGCAGTGACATATCGTAGGCAGGGGGAAAATAAGACTTTGTTGCCAAGTCCACTTTCGAGTCAGATTATGTAAGCCTTGAATTGTCTGTAAAAAAAAAAGTCATAGTCCTCTATAGCCTCTAGAGCAACTTGCAAAGTGAACTAAAAAACTGTCCTAAATAGCTCTGAGTGAGTGCTATTGATATGTTGTGTAGAAAGTTTGCATCATTCAATAACAATTAGTCTGCTGTAAAAAAAGCCTACTCACCAGATATCAAAGAGAGGATTAAGAATATATGTAGATATATATGTAACATCATTTTGTAAAAAAATTGGTTGAGGATGCCAAAGTGATGGTGAAATATTATCCTATAGGTGAGATGGTTGTATATGACCAAAGGCCTGTTTAAAGCGTCAGAAGTGTATTGATGGCATAGATATAAGCATCAGTAGAGTATTAATAAATTTAAATCTTAATTAAGTGAGGGAGTTATAACTTGCGTGCTCGTAATCAAGATAGGCATATATTTTTTAATCTGGGTGCTTTATTGCCTTATACGTAATGTGAGTATCATTAGAATTAAATGACCGTTGTCTTCCAACAACGGTTTCCTAAACTGGATGATGCATTGTACTCATCAAATAATTGTGGAAAAGTGCAACTTCCTTTTATTTTAATACGTCCAACTTCCACCACATCACACCTGAATCAGTTGAACTGGATCATCTTTTTCTAAGCTCCACAGTAGAGCCAATAAATTCACTGCCTAATTAACCATTGCAACATTCAGCTGTGGAAGGGCTTTGGTTCACATATGAAAAATACAAAAGAGAGAACTTACCTCGGCATATTTTCTCTGAAAGAATGCTTTCATGCTTGGCTTATACAAGAACTGATGGAAACTAAAGAGAGATTCAATTCCTCTCTCAATGCAATCTACTTTTTTAAAGATAGTTGTAGCCAAGTTTTCAATGGCTGATTCTATGTGTTTCACTTCTTGGCGATACCTGAAAATTAATAATCTGAATGAAGATCAAGAGGTAGGAAAAGAATCAGGAAATGCTCAGAAAATAACTAATGTAAAACCTTGTGATTTCAGTATTATAGAAAATCTTGGCGGTGTTATTATATTGTTACAATTTTTGCACTTTTCTAGGTGTTTAATTATCTTTTGGTATGTACAAGTTTGGGAATGCATATACTTTTATTAAGCATTTTACATAACTTTTAACACAATTTCGACTGTACAAAATTTCTGATGAAACCAAATGAAGGAAATTGTTCAACTTGAGTTAATATCATAGAATGAGCAAGAGTGGTCTTGTCTGAAAGCGGCCTGAATCTCACGGCACCGTGCCGTAACCAGCAGCCAGCTAAAAGTCATTTCGTCTAAAACCTGCTTCAATGTAGCGTGCCTATTTCATGCCGAAGATGAGGCCAGATTGAAATGGGTGCCATGGTGGCCACAGTGACCGTCGATGGCACCGTGATGTCCTGAATCGCGCCATGCTGTAAACGGTGTGATTCAACTCATCTGAAGACATCCATAGCAAAGCACTGTGGACGGCGACCGGCGATAAGTCGGCTCTGAAAGCGGTATTTCCGATCTTCCGTGGCCATGTTCGGCCCATTTCAGATAGTAGACTTTTTGCTGGCCGCCGTCCATGGCACCTTGCTTTCAAATTACCACATGTCTCTATGGGGCCTATTACGTAACTTTGACTCGGAGCTAGAGCTATCTGTAACTCCGCCCGGATTTGCTTTGATTTGCAGCTCCAACCCTATTACGTGCCGGCAGGAGTTACGAGAAGTCTCCGTAAGAATGCGGAGCTACAGTGGCTATGGAAAATTCGGAAAGCAAATGTCCAGAAATGAGTCAACCAATAGGAGCTTAGGTATCTGATAGTAAATGTTTCTGAGCAGACTGATTTAAGGTGAATTTTGGAATGGAGTCCCAAACTTGTATTTCGTAAGTTAACGTGAAATAATTAATATAAACTACATTGTTGAAATGTTTATACTTTAAAGCTTATACATATACAGTTATATGTCATCCATTGTATACAGTCATTCATTTATCGTCGAATGCAAACCTATTCTCTGCCCATGTTGCTATTATGGCAATGAATACAATTTTAGATACCGGCAAAGGTCGGAGAAAATGAGCAGGAAGCAGTACGTGGTGCTCGGTAATTTTATGAGTGACCACAGAAGCTTTGCCCTTGGCATATTCCAAGGAATAAACGGGGAGGCAACAATGAATAAAATTTTGGGTGATAAACCTTAATATTTCATTTACAGTTAACAAAAATGTGCTACTGAGATTGGCAGATGCCTGCACAGAACAAAGATATAATTGCACACACACCGACACATTTTTTTAATACCAATAATGAAAATAAAAATGCCTTATGATAACTCCAGCCCGATTTCCTTCGCTTCTCAACTGTCATTTGTTGATGTCTGCCGTCGGAATCTGAAGGATTTGGCAATGGATCGACCAATAAACATATATTGGGGAAGGACCTGTCTCTGGGACCCACACTAAGGAAACGCAGAATATCTCAGACGCAGAATAAGAAGATTCAACATTACGGACGCCCATAGTGATATAATGAAAATTCTTTAATAATATTTATCTGTTTTTCCACGCTAAGTCCAGATATTCTGCGTTTCCTCAGTGTGGGTCCCAGAGACCGGCAGAGATATTGAAAAATGTCTCTCGCCACTCTGAGAAACATTCGAAAATGGTCTTCATCTAATTCGATCGGATTGTGGGAACCCCTTATTCGTCTCATTTCTAATGTCAGATGCCTCCTTCTTCTTACATACTCCGCAAACACCCTCATCATCCTTCCCCAAATATATGTTTATTGGCCCATCAATTGCCAAATCCTTCAGATTCCGACCTTCCGACGGCAGAAATCAACAAATGACAGTTGAGAAGCGAAGGAAATCGGGCTGGAGTTATCATAAGGACGGGTCAGAAGCCTGCATTATTCCAGCCCAAGGATAGCTCCAGTTCGTAACTCCTATCGGAGTTATTTTGACTACTGTAATCGCAAATTGAGCTATGGCAGCCAACATAACTCTTATAGCTCCATAGCTATGGAGTTATGACTTACGTAATAAGCCCCTATGGATGTCTACAAACAAGTCGAATCATGGCAAGAACACGGTTCCATAGTGACCACAGCGCCCGTCAATGCCTGCAGTGGTCACTACGGCACCCATTTCAATCCGGCCTGGTGCTGCGATATCTATGGCGATAATACACACAGTGCTACCTAGAAGCCACTTTCAGACACCACAACTTTTCACCGGTTGACGTTCACAGCATAGTACCGTGAAATTCAGGCCGTTTTCAGACGATACAACTCTCTGCATTTCACGGCACCATCCCGTGAATGACAACCGGCAAAAATTTGTCTCAACTCCATGAGATAGAGAGAATAAACATCAGCAGCATTCAACAATGAAGGCTTAGGCTATAATCGCTCATGACTCATTACATGTGATTTTTTCACTAATTCACATCAAATTCACAAAAAAGTGATATTTCGTTTCATTAACCGATTTTGCGTTATCACATCTCGCGAATTTCACGGATCTCTACCACTTACGTATAAATTAATCGTCTTTGAATATTTTGACTGATCATCTTGCCTATGATGAGATGTACTGCAATGGTTTACAATTATGCTTTAAAAATTAAAATATGCTTACATTCTGGAGAAACAAAATTTATACTTAAACTAAAAAAGTGAGGGTACCATGAATAAGTTCTGTATAAGGCATTAAAATGAATAACTCAATAATACTGAATACGTAAAAGCTAACAAAAATGGTTATACTTATTGTTAAATAACGGCCAATATACAAAATATACATAAATAATACTCACTTTAACATAATCTCATTCCACTCCATAGATTCAGTATCCAGCATCAATTTTTTGTGCTTAAAGGTTTGTTTTAGAATCACCTTATATTTTTCCTCAAGTTTATTCATAACTTTTTCATGTTTCCTCCCCTGACAACCTCCAAACATAGGCTTTTGGATGTCTCGAGTTTCATCCATTCTGACAGGAGAAATAAATCATTAGTTAAAAAACTATGTAAAAGGAACAGTGAATTATCATAAGCAGGCGTCCAAAGCCAAGTCACCCTAGTACCACAGTCAGTTGTCATAGTCAGCGATGCATCGTTGGGCCCACCAAAAAAACAAACATTGGGTCAACAGACAGTGTTACTATGGCAGCTGGTATGCAAATACAAAAAGTAGCTTTCGAAGGTCGTGTGGTGTATTGGTGTGTTTTGTTGATTGAATTGTTATGAGTTGTCATGGAGTGTGATCCAGAGAATAAAGACAGTTCTTAAAAGTGGCTCCTTATATTAATGTGAGACATTACATTTGGCGACGAGGAAGCACGAAACCACGTAATTACGGTCAACAGCGGAAGGGCGTAGCCGTGATTGAGCGTGATCGTGATAGTAAAAGTACCAAGTTCGAGTGCAGGAAGATAGATTTTTTGGTGACGGCGAAATGGCGGGACTCATCGGCTCAATGAATGCATTTGACGCGGCTGAAGAGACGTGGTCTTCGTATATTGAGCGTTTAGAACTATTTTTTGATGCAAACGACATTAAGGACGAGAAAAAAGTGCCTACCTTGTTAACAGTAATTGGGCATAAAACTTACAATTTAGTAAAAAATTTGTGTGCACCAGATAAGCCGGCAACTAAGACATTTGAACAATTAGTGCAGCTAGTAACAACGCACTTAAGTCCAAAGCCATCATTTATTTCGGAGCGTTATAAGTTTAGTTTACGGAGCCAGCGGGAGCACGAGTCAATTTCCGATTATGTGGTACAGTTAAAGGAACTTTCAATGTTTTGTGAATTTAGAAATAATCTGTCGGATTATTTGAGAGATAGACTGGTCAGTGGTATCCGTAGTGACGCAATTAAGAGGCGGCTGCTGGGGGAAACAGATCTTACTTTTGAAAAGGCAGTAACGATAGCTACCAACATGGAGATGGCTAACCACGATGCAGCGACGTTGATGGCGCGAGGGAATCCACAAACAAGTCAACTTAACTACAACGCCAGGCGGAAGGGTTTGGCGACGACGTCGGCGGCTATGGGGACAACGCATCGCAGTGGCAGCTGTTCTCACGTGAACCGGCAACAACAACGTCCCACAAACCAAAGGAGGGAGGAGAGAGTGTCTAGTGATGTAAAGTGTTATTGTTGAGGAAAGTCAGGCCATAGGGCCAATATGTGTAAATTCAAGTCATACAAGTGCTATAAGTGTGGCAAAGTAGGCCACTTGTCACAGGTTTGTCGAAGTCAAGATAGGGGTGTGTCAAATCCAAAGCCTAATAATTTTAGTACTAAGCCATCTAATCACTATTGTGAACCCTGTGATTCTAATGATTGTATGCTAAACAAGCCTACTACTGACGATTCCAAGCAAAATAAGCCAACTAATGATTATATATATGATTTAACTAATCTATTTAATGTAAGTAAAGCTAATGAGGTTGATGAAACCAATGATAGGGTAAGGCCTATTATGGTAAAATTGCAAGTTGAAGATAAGCTTTTGTATTTTGAAGTAGATAGTGGTGCTTGTGTCAGTGTCATAAATGAACAATGTTATCAAGACAATTTTACTTCAGTAAAGTTACTAAGTACCAATTTGGTATTAAGCTCATATACAAGCCAGCCTATCAAACCATTAGGGAAATTGAGCGTAATGGTAAAATATAGAAATATATGTAAACAGTTATCCTTATATGTAATAGCTAAGGGAGCAAATCCTTTAATGGGCAGAGACTGGATCCGTGATCTTGGGTTGGTAATTAAAATACCTAGTGGGGTTAGTAATATTATTATGAGCACTAACTCAGAGCATAGTAGGGATGTATGTAGTATAATAGATGCAGAATTTAAAATAGTTAATAGTTTATATCAAAAGTTTCCAGAGGTGTTTACTGATAAATTAGGCTGTTATAAGGGTGAGCCAGCTAGGTTAGTTTTAAAAGATACTGTTGTGCCTAGATTTCTGAAGCCTAGGCCGATACCTTTCTCCCTGAAAAACAAGGTAGAGGCTGAGATAGATAGATTGGTAAGGGAAGGTATTTTGTCACCTGTGAGTGATAGTGAATGGGGAAGTCCCATTGTTCCAATAGTAAAAAAAACCGGGGAATTACGTTTGTGTGCAGATTTCAGGGTTTCTTCACTAAATGATTCGCTAATCATCAATAGACATCCAATACCTAGGATTGAAGATCTTTTTAATACGTTACAAAAAGGTAGAACTTTCTCCAAAATGGACCTATCCCAAGCTTATCAGCAGATATGCTTAGATGACCAATCAAAGAAATTGTGTACTATAAGTACTACAAAAGGGCTATTTATGTACAATAGAGTTCCCTATGGAGTGGCCTCTGCACCAGGTATTTTTCAGAAAATAATGGAAACCATTCTCGCTGGTATTCCAGGAGTTGTTTGTTTCCTTGATGACATTTTGATTACTGGGGAAAATAATGATGTTCACAAGGAAAGGTTATATGAAGTTTGCAATAGATTAAAAGTGAGTGGTCTCAGTGTGAGTAAAAAGAAGTGTGAATTTTTTCGCAAGTCAATTGAGTACTTGGGTTATGTTTTGAGTGAGGATGGCCTAAGTACATCGCCATCTAAAATAAGCGCTATTGAAAAGGCGCCTACTCCCACTGATGTTTCACAATTAAAGGCATTTTTAGGTATGGTTGATTATTATGGAAAATATGTGCCTCATTTATCTACTATTGCAGCACCTTTGTATAGTTTGTTGAGGAAAGATAGTGTTTTTGAGTGGTCAATCTCGTGTGAACAAGCATTCAAGCTAATCAAGAATAAATTAGTTTCAGCTCCAATATTGGCACATTATGACCCTAACCTACCGGTAAGATTAGCTACTGATAGTTCTAGCTATGGTTTAGGCTGTGTCTTAAGTCAGTTACAGAAGGATGGTTCTGAGAAACCAATCTGTTATGCATCAAGGACCTTATCAAAGGCTGAAATGGGGTACAGTGTCATCGACAAGGAGGCTTTAGGTATTATTTATGGTGTGCGAAAGTTTAATCAATATTTGTATGGTAGAAAGTTTACTTTAATAACTGATCACAAACCATTGATATCTATTTTTGGATCAAAGAAAGGTTTACCTGCTTATGCAGCAAGCAGACTTCAGCGCTATGTGCTGTTCTTAACGAATTATGACTTTGATATTAAATATGTTAAATCACAGGATAATGCAAACGCCGATTGCTTATCTAGATTGCCTTTGAATGTAAAAGAATTTCAGTTTGAGTCAGAGGATGTAAATTATGTAGGTACTTATTTGCAATTTATTCAAGAGAATGACATACCAGTTGATTTTAATAACGTTATAGAGGAAACAAAAAGGGATGTTTTGTTAAGGAAAGTGTACAACTATGTATTGTATGGTTGGCCAAATAACCACTCAAATATGGACAATGAATTAAAACCGTATTTCCAGCGGCAAGGTGAATTAGCTATTGAAAATGGTATTATTGTTTGGGGGCATAGGATAGTTGTACCTCATAGTTTACGTAAGCCATTATTAACAGAGTTGCATTGCGGACACCTTGGCATTGTTAAGATGAAAGCCATGGCTCGTTCGTATTTTTGGTGGCCAGGTTTAGACTCAGACATTGAGAATTTAGCCAACAGTTGCCCACCTTGCTTGTCTGTGAGGCAGAACCCTAAAAAGTGTAACCTACATGTGTGGGAGTATCCCAAGAGTGTGTGGGAACGTTTACATGTTGATTTCTTAGGGCCTGTAAGTAACAAACTATATCTTGTTATAGTAGATGCTCATAGTAAATGGTTGGAGGTGGAAGAGGTAAGCTCAACATCAGCTAATCAGACTATTACAAAATTAAGTGCTTTGTTTGCAAGGTTTGGTTTACCGCAACAAATAGTTTCAGATAATGGTCCACCCTTCAATTCTGGTGAATTTAAGGATTTTCTAAGATGCAATGGCATTAAGCATACCTTATCGCCACCTTACCATCCAGCTACAAATGGTCAAGCAGAAAATTCTGTGAAGAATGTAAAAAAACGTGTTAACCTAGCTTTAAGGAGTAATGACAATGTAAATATGGCTTTATATAAATTTCTACTTGTTTATAGAAATTCGGTACATTTAACAACTAATGAAACGCCAGCTATGTTAATGTTTGGGCGACCAATCAGAACAAGGTTAGATCTCATTAGACCTAATCTTCAAAGTTATGTATACAATAAACAGAGTAAGCAAGTTGCAAATTATGGGGGTTGTAAGACGAGAATGTTATCTGAGGGTCAACCTGTAGTTGTATGGGATTACAGAGGCAGAAATAAATGGATAGGAGCAGTAATTGTTAAGATACTGAGTGCAGTATCATACTTGGTGAAATTAAAGAATGATGTCATTTGGAAACGTCATATCGATCAAATTATAGACCTAAATAGTGAGCCTCTCATGCCTTCAATTGTACCTGATAAGGTGATTCCACCGGAACAATTATTGTTGCCTAGAGTGACAGACGACAGGCTGTCGAAGGAGGGGGGTTCACCTCTGCAGAGCACACCATCTCAACAGTACAGTCCCAAGAATACACCGCCTCATCATTCTAGCAGTGAATACGCTAGGCTGAAGTCTGATATGCCTCAGCATGACGTCACTTCACCTAACTTAACTTCACGGCAATTAGTTAAATCTGATAGTCCAAAACAGAGAATAGAGAGGCGTTACCCTGTGCGAGAGCGCAGGCAGGTGGAAAGGTTAAACTTGTAAGCATTATATATTATTTGATGTTCATGCTTGTTAATTTGAATTTGTTTGTTATTGTGCATTGTATGCTTTATGTATGTTATTCATTATGATTGTTGTTTCTGTCGATTTCTATGATACAAGGTATTATTATTATTTTTTTTGTGCATTGGGAAGAATATTGTTTTTGTGTAGTAGTTCAGGTTTGCTGATGTTAAAGTTTTGTGGAGGTTGCTAAATTTGAATTTGTTATGAACGGTGGTCTTCGGAGTATGGGGGGAGGAGATGTGGTGTATTGGTGTGTTTTGTTGATTGAATTGTTATGAGTTGTCATGGAGTGTGATCCAGAGAATAAAGACAGTTCTTAAAAGTGGCTCCTTATATTAATGTGAGACATTACAGGTCGCAAAAGGAATGTTCCAGGCCACCTCACTGTAATAAGCATATAAGGTTGGGGAAAGAGAAATCCATTATTTTGGCGCGAACTTCAAGATTTCATTTAACTTGTTTGCACGATCCAATTAGGATCAAATATACACTGTTTTGTTCTATAATTTGTCGCCATATTGAAGTTAGCTTCATTATGCCCCTCTCAGAGAAGTCTTGGTCCTTCTTGGCGAAAAACTCAAGAAATCAATTTTCACAATCTTCTCTTAATGCCAATTTCTTATCACTCACAAAGTTTTTCAATGCAAGAAAAAGATTGTAATCACTTGGTGCCACATTCGGACTATACAGTGGATGTATTAAAATTTCCCATCCAAGCTACCAGAGTTTCTGGCAAGTTACCTCAGATGTGTGAGGCCTCACGTTATCCTGAGTGAACACAACACCTCTGCAATTGGCCTCTTCTGGTCAATAGCGAGCTTCAAATGGTCCAGGTGTCGATAGTAGAGACCCAGATTTAGTATTTGGCCATACAGAAACAACTCATAATAAATGATTCTTTTCCAGTCCCACCAAATGCACAGCAGACCCTTTCTGGACTTTAGTCCTTGTTTGGCACCATTTGAGCTGCTTCACCACGCTTTGGCCGCTATCGTTTTCCCACAATATTCTTGAATGTGACCCATTTCTCATCCCCAATCACCTGTTTCATCAATCTGTTAAAATAATGGGTCTATTTCGTTCTGTTTGGCTGAGGCTTCTCAGATGGAAATTTGATCCATCAGGTTTTTCAGTGTTAATTGGTGTGGTGCCCAAACATCGAGCTTCTTCTTGCATCCAGCTTTGTTCAAATGATTCATGACTGTTTTATGATCAATCTTTAGCTCCTGGGCAATGCTAAGACAGGTTGTCCAGCCAATCAAAGCAAAAAAATGCATACACAATTCCGTTTTCCAGGAAAATTAAAAAAAAACCCCAGGTTAATCTTACATGATTACAGCGACCGATGAGAATTTTAAAACACCTAAAACTACTTCAATACTTTTAAATAACATTATATGTATGTATTTACAAGGACAAAGAATAGGTTAAGTAACACACATTACATTTAAAATTTAAATTTATTCAATGCAAGTCAAGAAGTTGCTTCGACCTCATCAGTGGATGTTGATGTCACCTGGGATGTTTTTGAATCTTACTTAAGTCAAGAGTGCTAGATATTTCGATTCTGTTGTCTTGTCTGACATTCCAGGTTTCACTGCAGCTGTAAAAATTCTACTAAGCTACTACACTTAAAATTATGAGACACGCATACCAGACCAGAAAATGGGTGTTAAACTGGCAAAACCTTATGCAAAATGAATTTGAAATAAAAGATATTGAAATTCCAAGTAAGAGGAAAAATTTATGAATAATTCATGTATAATTCCAAGAATTAAAAATTTGCGCACAATTCTAGGTTTGTCCAGTTCTTCCAGTCACTGGACACCCTGTGAGACTACAATCATGCTGATCAGCATTGATTATTTTGGTGATTTTACTGATATTTTCAATGACTGGACTTCCTACGTAAGGTGCATCTTTAACATCAAAAATTACTGAATGGATTCGATGAAACAAAAATGCACATAATTAGCTGTTAAGGCATAGCAACGATAAACAGTGTTCACAATTTCACCGGCTTAGCTTGCATTTTTAATTTTTTCAAAGAAAAACTGTAAAATGTACCGAATTTTCTCTTTTTTGACTTCCATTTCGAACAGCCAGTACCTCACAATGGAATGGACAAAACAAAAAATAGCAGAATAATTTATTTATTGTGAAATGTCACCTTGAAAACGAGCATAAATATGAAATCGTTTGATCTTTCCTTTTAACAGGTACTTTGAACAAGATACTATCACTACAGCCATCTACCAACAAAATAATACCATGGAACCAGGTTAAAGTCGGGCTATTGTGGGACCCCCGCCATTATAAGAGCAATCAGGTGTACAGTAAATTGACCCTATGATTAGTATGTGAAAAAAATTCGTTTACATGAAGTCCTTTTGGTGTTGGCACTCGCCGTAGCGAGAGTTTCCATCGCTGGAAAGCCATCATTAATAGCCCCTAACCTCTGTAATTTCTAGCAATATGTTAGAAATGAAGTTAACATGGAGTGCTATTTCCAATTTTAATTCAAATCGTTTTTATTGCAGTGCCGTGGATACACCCATTGCATTTCAATTACATCGCGGGTGTAACACTCAAAATTGAACTTCTTTTTTTGAAACAACTGCAATTTTAAGGACATCATTATGCATGCATAGCTAACTTTTTACGGCAGATAATGAAGATATAACATTGGATAATAGAAAAATTGTTCTGAGGTAGGATTGTTCCACCACCTTCACCGTTTTTGCCTGCAGAAACAAATGCAATACGTTATTACATGTTACTTCTGCAAAAAATACACGCAGGAACAATAAGCAAACACCAATGGAAGCATTGGTAGCATGAAAATACCAAAATAATAGATTGATAACGTAAATGCACTTAGTACTTAGAAAAAAAGGCTTGATCGGTTGGGCATTGGGATAATGATTTACAAAGCTATGCTTTGCATGC
This sequence comes from Ischnura elegans, assembly GCF_921293095.1. Taxonomy (NCBI): domain Eukaryota; kingdom Metazoa; phylum Arthropoda; class Insecta; order Odonata; family Coenagrionidae; genus Ischnura; species Ischnura elegans. The sequence goes on from NC_060249.1 coordinate 95,422,639, forward strand.
TTTTGATTCAGTGCCGCACTTTAAAATTGAATGGCTAGTTTATTATTGAGGTAGGGAAATTTAGCGATGCAATAAACATCGCCTTTCTTCTGGATTTATGATTTAGTTATTGGATAGAAATATCTCCGTTGCCACACCAATCCTGTTCCTTTAGAAGTGTTGACAATTAGTTTATTGGCTATTATTTGCTCCACCTCCAGCAAAGTGACAATTCGCTATAGTGAGAGTTTATTTGGGCGATGTAATGTCTCGTTTTATCAAGGTTGCACTGTATTTCTTTTTCCCCAACCCTTTAAAACAGTAAAGGGCTCCAATTTTGATTCAATTCAAGAGTCATTGTTTATGCCACACCAATTCTAATCAGAAGCACTAACTTTTACCTTGCAAAACAAATCATATCTCTGCATATTTCCAAAACATCTCTGCATCGATCCATGAAAAGTTCGCAATGTTTGAAAATCACGCGATCATCAACGTCCCAAAATGTTTTCCCATGCTTGTTACAGGCATTGATGAGCTGTAAAGAAAAAATGAAAAATAGAAATTAAAGATAAATGGGTAGAATCCTTGAAGATTCCCTAATGATTGTCTGTCAAGTCATTGTTTAAACACTAATTTTCAGGAGGATATAATTTTGACAGCCTCCATCAACATTTGTTCCCAGTGCTGTCCATGAAACTACTATAAGATAGCAAAATGATACATCTGCATGCATTAATACAGTAAAACCTCCACATAACAAATTCAACAGGACCAGTAAAATGGAATCTTCATTGTGATGGGGTTTGGTATATGGAAGTGCTTCATGGGTAACATTGCCGCAGTATGAGTAATGAGATCTAGTAAGAGTGCAACAATAAACTGGTGGTATACTAATTTATGTACCAAGTGTCTGATTAAATCCATTGTTGGGAAAAGGAAAACTGGGTCTCGACGGTAAGCATGTTCAAATTCTGCATATCCCTTTGACACTTTGAGTGAGGCATGAACTAGGTTGAATAAAAACTATGTAGGTACATTCACAAATTGGCATCCTTCATTAGTGAGTGGATGTAAATAACATCCTCCCCTATTGCCAGTAAAGAAGTTTCATTTGCCAATTACATATCTCATAAAGGTTATCATAACTATAATTATGAGTTTTCTGAGCTTAGATATTTTCAAAGTACTAAGGATTTGAGGATTGAATATTCCATCCCTCGTAATTATGTACTGTTAAAAAATTTGGTCGAAAAAAAAGCATAAAATATCTGTATACTGAAAAATATTTTTCAATACCTTCTTGTATGTTAGTTGGTACTTCAAACAGCCCTCAATACATTCTTGTAATTGAGTCATCCCTCTTACTGCCTTCCCTTCTGCTATATCATCAATATTTACATGGGATGAGCATATATCAAGAACTCGATTACTAAGAGATAAACATATGGGAGTCATTTGGTCCCTGTGACAAAAGAAAGACATGTTAAAATAATTGACAGGTATGCAATGGAGTCATGGGATAAATGGAGGAGGACAGGCTGTTACCTCTGATTAAAGTATGAAGAACAATTCCATATAATTGACAATGCCAGAATGATGTTTGGTATTTTGGCAGGAATTTCAGCTGGACTAGTAATATACTCCAATCCTTTGCAGGGTTCAATGAGGAGTTCTAGAAAGCTCAAATTTCTTTTTGCTTCTTCAATAGCATTCTGAAATAAGAAAGAGAAATATTTGAGTCCACGATATCCTCCAATCACACTTTTATCATAAAGTTAGACATGAAGGGCAGAGAATTGGATGGGCCAAGCTCAAGGAGACATGAAAACAAGTATGTATAGTGGATTGGTTCATTGGAACCTTTCTAAAACCTGATTCACACAAATACAAGCCATGTGTAACTAAAATTTGTTTTGAAAACATGTGACTCTTACAATTAGAACCAAATTCTTTGTGGTGTTATCAGACATGAAATGAAATGTTACCAAACAAATTTCAATTATATAATTTTATCAAGTATTTTCATTCAAAAATTAGTTATTAAAATATACTGTATAAGCACGTGTAAGAGGTGCACCTTTTTTCCCAGATATTGCAGCCGAAAATGGGGGTGCGCCTCTTACACAAACTTCTTATCTTCCCCCCCTCCCCTTCACCGGTTGCAAGTTCAAGGGGAACTGAGTGGCCTTGGTTTTCAGCGTGAGTCAGTCATCTGAAACCCTGGGTCAAAATCAAGCGGCAGGCAGGGGAGTTTCTCCCTTAGTGACGTATTTTTAAAATGCTCCTGTTTGAATTTCTTGCAAGCATCGCGCCGTCACGTCGGTACCCCAGAGGTGAACATTGAAAAGATCGCGCGGGGTGATTCGCTCCGGAGCGCGCGCTAAATTTATTGCCACGAGTGGGCATCCCGCGGCATTTATACTGCATATAGTAATATTGGTGTCAAAACCTGCGGTTGAAAAAATTCGAACGAGTGTGCTCATTGTTGGACTTAATGGTGGATAGAAGAAATCGGATATGCTTATAAGTGAAGAGCGCTGAAGGAGAGGTCGAGGGGAAGAGGGCTCCCTCCCCTCCGTATTTAAAGCTACGAGCGAAGGAGCAAGGGAAGAACACGTCCGATCTTGCATGTGACGTCGTTACCTTTAAAGCGAAGGCGCAGCAATGTGATATACGCAGTTTGCGTTGCCTGAGTTTCCAGTCCGTCTCGTCTTGTTTGAATGCGCTTATGCTACGCTTGTTTCTTCCAAAATTGTGCTGTTTGGACAATGTTGAATATTAGTAGCCTTATTTTAGCTATAAATCTTTGTGTCAATCAATTAGAGCTCAAAAAACTTAAATGCTGTAAGATATACGTCGCGTTAGGTCTAATTCTTTTTATAACCTCGTGCGTGTCATACAATTGCTGAAAGATATCGAGATATCTTCGAGCTCAGAAGGTGACTCACGTAGCATTTGACATCCAGAAACTCGGGGAATTGAACCTGGTAGACCGAAAAAGGTCAGTTGGTGGAATGGAGTAGGGATGAAACACGTTTCCATTGTTCCCCTGTAACTTGATATTTTCCTGTTGAGTCTCGGAAAGGAAAAAAACGGCAGAGGCATTACCTGATGGAGAGCCGAGTGTAGTTCCGTTAGGCCCCTTGCACACTCACTGATTTTGGACGGCCGGTAAAATATTGGCCGATATTTTACCGGCGAAGCTATGCTTGCACACACGCCGGATTTTTACCGGTCAAACGATACGTTGCTAAGTTTTTGAGCCGGCGTCGGCGATCCACAGTGACAATAGGCTGCGTGTGGTCGGTACGTGTGCAAGCTCCAATGCTCTCCCATTGTTCACTATTGGAATGTGGACGGCCGATATTTTACCGGCCGTCCAAAATCGGTGCGTGTGCAAGGGGCCTTAAATCTACGACGTGGTTATTATCCTACGGCGCTGAGATTGCCCCGATTGTTGTTCAATCTCTTGGGAAAGCTCATGCCATTTGCCTGTCGTGTTTTGCCTTAAAATTTTCCACGGCTGCAATTCTATTGCAATACTCCTGCGAGAGCTTTTAAACAAAATTGTTCGTGAGTAGGACAAGCAATATAGAGCGATGGCGTATGCAAAGAGAGGATCGGAACTCTTTCTACTCCCTCTTATGCCGCCGCAGTTATCAAAATTTCCTCTTTCAAATAGTACTGAAAGAGGACATTTCGATAACTGTCGAAATTCCAGGCATACGTCTGCAACACCGCACGATAGGATAAAAAAAATGTCGCAAAATTTTTTTCTTTATAGCTTCGATCCTCAAAATAGGGGTGCGCCTCTTACACGTGTGCGCCTCTTACACAAGCTTATACAGTAGTTATTAAAATATATATGTTTGATGATTTTATGTCATACTTCAAATTCATTATACATATTAATGGAATGCTCCAATGTAATAGATCAGATATCATAATTTACTAACCATTCACTCTGGTCAGATATGTAAAATGCTTGATCTAAACATAAGGTCATTAAGAAAGGAATTAAAAGAGAGTTTTAGCTAAAATGAAAATGCCGAAAACAGATGGAGGCCCTACTCTATCATAAAAGTACATGTTTTGCTGGAGGAACGTCCTAGGGCTGAATTCCAATCCAAGTATACAACCTTCGTATATACCATGAACTAACTCAAGTATTTCATCGGGGAGTACCAATCCAGAATGTATGTACGAACGATAAAGGACTTTTACGCCGACATGGTTGTTTACTGACTATAAAACCAAAACAAATTGCTTAATGTTGAGTTGACATGAAGAATGTGCATAAAATTTATGGGTAAAAATAGTGATTTATATATAAATAACTGCATTAGATAAGAGCTGTGGGGAGTATAGCATGAAGATTAATCACGAGAAGACAAAGGTAATGTGGTTTCGTAAAGCATCACGAGCTAGGAATGTGAAACTCAAAGTAAAAGTTGGAGGAGAAAACCTTGAGCAGGTAGAGCAATTCAACTATTTGGGCAGCAGATTTGAGGAAAATGGATACAGCAGTAAGGATATCAGGAAGAGAATTGCGTTAGCAAAGGAAGCTTTCATGAACAGAAAGGATCATTATGCAAGAGTTTAAAAAAAGGCTGGTGAAGATTTTGATGTGCACTGTAGTGCGTTACAGTGTGGAAACATTGACACTTAGGAAGGAAGACGAGAGAAGACTAGAGGCGTTCCAAGCGTGGGTGTGGAGAAGAATGGATGAGGTGAATTGGACTGAAAGGAAGAGGAAAGAAGTGCTGACCATCTTGGGTGAGGAGAGGCAGCTTCTGGATGAGATACAGGGGATATAAAAGGATGGATGGAGTGAGTACATAGCAGGGAGGGAATGATGAAAACAGTGTTAGAGGGTAGAATGTTGGGTAAGCAAGAGAGGGTAGGAAGAGAATAATATTATTTTCATATTGAGTGAAAGAGATTAAGCCTTAATTTGAATTGAAGAGAATAGTCCACGAGGGAAGAGGAGACTGCCGGAATGCTTTGTGGAGCTACATGCAAACCTACCTTAATCGGTAGAATACTTCAATAATAATACAATAAATAACCACTTTAAGTACATTTAAGTGTTGCTTAGAGAATCATTGCATCTATAGGAAGGTTGGAGGCATCAATTCCACAACAGGATGTTGACGATTTTGATGTAACACGTTTCGTTGCATGCATTATTAAAGCATTAAAAACAGGTATACGAAAGAGACTTTCCTAACTATAATTTTGAAACATAATTCTTCATTATCTCCTGAGCATGTACTATCATTTGCAAAAGTCTTGCAACAAATCGAGCGGCGCCACTTTTGCTCCGCAAAGATTGTGCCCGGAAATTGTATGGTTTTCGGGTGTATGCAACATCCAATACTAGTCTTCATGGTTCAATGCATGGAGAACGGGTCATTGGGTGGGTGAGGTATTTTGTCATCCTTTTCAGTCTCGGGATTTGACCGCTTCCATTTAAGTGAAATTAATGTTCATGATATTCCCCCGAACACATTGTAGCATTTAATGCAGTAGGAAAGATCGAAGGTAATTCCTCGGAGAGATTTTAAAAAGTTGGTTGCTTGGCTCTTTTTGAGTGATCTCAGCTCTTTTCAGAGAGCTGGAAATCACGAGTCGTTCACTGTGAACATGGCAGACTTTTGTTTACATCTATCGACTCGGGTTGATGTTTTAATATAATATCTACGACATATGATACGAGGCAGCTTTGAAATTCCCAGTGTTTCATCGTATAAATATCTGAGCAAACACGTAAAATATGAATTAATTAAGCTGATCGGCATTAATCGTTGCGTAAGTAATAACACAGTTCTCCGACGTCCGTCAATCGGTAAAGATGTATTCCTTTCCACTTATTCAAAGTATGACGAGGAAAACTTAATTCCAGCTAAAAGTCCCATTTTTAATGATTGTCGGATTTCAATAGGTATTGTTTGATAATATGTTCTACTGCTGAATTAGTGTGAATGCGAATAATAACTCTAAGCTGCTATGGTGTTGATGATTAAGTTATCTTATTTAGATGCAATCATTTACATATACACTGATGAATTCGGGATAATGTAGATTACTTACTTAGCATTATTAATTGAATTATCTACTTGCATTAAGTAGGTTAAATTGTATTAGGAAATGTGTTTGTTGGCAATACGTTTTATGTTTAAGGCATCAGTGGAACTGCAGCACATTTCATAAAACCTTTCAAGTCGAGTAAGAAGGACGTAAGCAAATCCTAACAGAATTTCTGTTTGTAATGAATGTATACGCTTGCTTCATTAGAAATACAAATACCGAGTTTGAAACATAATAACATATACAGTGAGTCCTCGTTTAACGTCACTTACCGTTCCTGAAAAATTTGACGATAAACGAAATGACGTTAACCGAAGCATAATATCCCATAAGAAACAATGTAAAAATTGAATATCGGTTCCTAGACCTCACAATTCCTATGCGAAAAAATTTTGGCGTATCATCTGGGGCATTTTTTACGATGGGAATGCCAAACTATGGCATAAATACGAGTTCCTGTCTTCATCGACGACAATAGCAGCAGTGACGTAAATCCTTCTCCATTTTTGTATCTTCCCGCGTTTGCTTTTCGGCTTCGCTATAGTGCGGTCCAATGAATGCTACCAGACGCTACAGACCGGGGATCCGGTGCTCCGGTCCATAGGCCCTACCATGGCCTCTGGTATTAAAGGTGGCCATGGCCATGGCCCTACCCTCGCTACGAGAATTTCTTTTCGAGCGAAATCAAAATGGCGGAAATGAGCGAGGGCGGGCAAACTGGGATTATGAAATCGAAGAGATGGTTTTAATTGCGAATTGAGGTGGGCGGGCGTCGCCTGGGCATCATCATCGCTGAAACATCGTCGCAGTAACAGGAACCAAAATTATTGTGAACATTGTTCTCTTGGACATTGTCGTGGAAATATCTCTGATGCTAAAATTTGCCAAAACCGTAATCGCAATTAACAATATACACACCGTTATACACTTAGAATAGACTGACCGTATTACCGCCCACGAAACAAACAACCTGTAAAGCCTGCCACTTCGCCTTTTTTCTCGCGCGAAATTTAAAATACGTGACGTTATCGCGAAGCGAAGGGACGATAAACGAATCACGGTCGTAAAATTTTCGTGACGTTATCGCGAAATGACGTTAAACGGGGTGACGTAGAACGAGGACTCACTGTAATTATAACTTTAAAAGACGATACCATACCGAAGTCGCAGGTGACAACATCATTATATTCCTATTGTATATACTAACCAGCCGAAACATAGAGTATGCGAAAGCCTCCGTGCTCAAGTTATAATCATATAAACGAATAAAAGAAAAATATACCGAGAAAGTGATTATTTTTATCAAATTCGTTCAAGTGAGAAGCCGTAGCAGAAGCACATGAAGGAGCTCAGTGTTACAATAACATCAAATAATTAAAATTATCTCGTAATGATCTTGAGCTAGAAACAGCTCAGTGGACAAACATTCGGGCTAGTAATAGGAGGGGCCCGCGTTCAAATCCATCCCGTGGCCGAAAATTTTTATCCTCCGCATAGCCGTATTTTATTTTTAAGTTTTTTATATTTTTGAAATTTATGTTAAGAGGGTACCAGCTGTTGAATTTGAGCATCTTTTGCAACAATTTCTAATTTAAATGACCGTGCGACGGGAATCATGCGTAGTTAGCGCGGTAGGACGAATCAATTGCGTTTTCTTGAAGGAACTCCAATCAGAATCACTGGTGAATGTAATTTCTAGTGCTATTTGGTTTCCTTTACAGGTCCGTAACTGCTCAACATTATTAACCTTTGGAATGAGAACTATCGTAATAATCTAAGGTTCCATATACGTAATTTCTTAAATAGATCAATTTTATCTGATTAAAAAGAAAATTATGATTGATATTTTGCAGCGATTATGATGTCCGTCTATGTAGTATGCTGCCTATTTGTCATCAACTTGTCGCCATCTCCTACCAAGTTAATTTCTCCAGTAAAGTTTTTCAGAACAATTTTACCCTTTTTCGTTTCGTAAATGAGGAGTGACGGAAACTTTTCTTAGAGATAGAAAAAGATATAAATTAAGTGAAAAATTTTACTTTTAAACTTTAGGCTTCAGTATTCTACAATCAGTGTTTTTTTAATACAGTAATTTTGTTGGAAAGGGACAGAATGTGAGACTTATAGCTGATCTACTAAGTACAATCCTTGGAATAACCTATCAAATGGTATTCCTTAATCGTGCACGCACCACGGCGCTTATTTTTAAATATAGGAAAGGCTTATCTTGAGGTATTTATCAACTATTTTTCTAGTGCGTACTTTCTTCAAGCAAATTGTGGCATCAACATGTATATGATAGTGCTACAAATTGGCCCTATTTACACTATTTTGGAAGTACGTGAGAATCACTTACGGCCTGCAAGTTTTACTCAAGGTAACCTACGTCCTCGTCCCTGGCTGGTAAAGTTGCGATAAAGATGTAGGGCAAGACGAGGTTCAGGACCTATTAGCTGACCAAAACTATGGCCCGGGAGCACCCGATTCAGCGTTAAGAGCTGAGGGAGCGGCTTAATTATGCGCAAAGTATTTTACCTCCCTAATAGATGCGCAAAGTATTTCCCTCCCTCAATCAAATCAATCAAAATTCCATTTTTTTCCCGAAGAAACATTTCCATCGGTGTAAATATATTTATCCAATGAACAAATTGATAATTAATGAAGAAGAAAGATTATGGAGCTATCTTTATCAGCTTCAGCCTACGTAAAGAATTACGTTATAATACGTTAAATATTGTGGAGACGACAGAGTCGTGTTTTTTTCCGGAAAATTGCCGGTTAATTTTTTTTCATTTATTAATTCTTCTATATCGAACAAATATTTCAACAACTTAATATAAAGTCTCCTGAACGACGTTGAATCCCTAAAAAAAAGGGTTACGAGCGAGTTGATTTCTGTTCCTAATGGCGAAATTGCCCGGGCCGGCCTTATGGGGTTTACTATTGGAAGCCAGGCGTCATAGGTACCCACTCTTTTAACGGGTAAATATTTTCAATTATCTACTCCAGTCAACTACGGGTACAAAAATAATCTCAAACGCCGCGACGACTTAACAACATCTACACTCGTTTACTCAACTGAACATCGTAATGATTTCCTACGTCTCACTCCCGTGTCACGATGACCCGTTCGTGAGTCGTTCCCGAGCTACCATGAAGATTCATACGTAGATAGTGATCATTCAAACTTAATGGTGGCCAGAAATCGACAATGGAGCGAAAGTGGCGCCGCTCGATTTGTTGCAAGACTTTTGCAAATGATAGTACATACGCGAATGCAAGAAATTCAACCAAAACAACATATATCTAGTCAAAAATGTTGGCAGCTCAAACACAAAGGTAAACCTCCAAGTCAAAAATAAGGTGATAAGTTTTCTATTGAAGCCTCTTAGGCATAAGTGCATTACTTTTAAAATCCATTTTTAACCTAAAAGTGATGCTTAGGTTCATAAAATAATATTTTAAGAACAAACAATAAGGCCATGCATTTGGCCTACATCCAACATGTCTCTTAAGCATGGCCAGTACAGCTCTGTAGTACGTTTTCAGCTGTACCAGCCATTCTACATCATATTTTGGTCGATAAGTTTGCACACAGCTGAAAAACATGATGTTGATTCCAGAAACTGGGGAAATTTAAGTACACCTGGTTTACCCCACAGTGGATTGGAATTCTACCAAGGAGTGTGGAGCAGCTCGCTGAGACAATTTGGTTTACAAACATATTCTACATATATAATACTTATCAGTTGTATTAAGATATAAAAAGCCTCTACATGCTATATGTTTCATTTTCCTATAAAAACAAATGTATAACTAGATATTTCACAAAAAAAAGATTACAAATATTGACTTTGAACAAATTCATGTGCACATATGATTCTTATTGTATCTAAAATTAGCAAATTGAGGGGACATGTTGCACTGAAAAATTTTCTTAATACAACCATGGCTCGCTTAGCGCAAGGGATGCATTCCATAGGGTCTTTGCGCTAATCGAATTTGTGTTATTCGAGACCATTTCAACATAGGGAAGATAGGGATGCATCGCTCGTACAATAGGTCTTGGGTATCGCATTTCCCATAAACCACAAATATTCCAGTTAATAGCCTTAGAAAACCTTATTTATATAAACATTTATAGTTTCAAATATCTTTAAAGATAATAGGTATGCATTCAAAGACTTTTTTCCCATTCAAAAATATAAGTATGCATGGGCGTACCCAGCAAGGGGCAGGAGAGGGCAGCTGCCTCCCTAGAAGCAAAAATCGCAAATATCCTTATGGAAAATAATATTTTTTTCAAGCAAATAATTTTAAAAACTAATAAAGAGCTGTTACAGCTTCCTTAAAATGTAGGTTTCATTCACCTTTTCCATAATTTATTTGCTACACCTAACAGTAATTTCTTAATTATATCCTATCAACTGTGCTATATTGTGCAACAAGGCATATCCGTCAGTCCCAAAAAAACCTACCAATAGTTTGATATTAACAACTTTTAACAGAAACTTATAGCTAGTCTTTCAGCAAATATCAAATGAGTGATTCTCTAAGGTAATAGACATTTCATTTTGTTTTCCTTTAGGTTAAAATGATGTAAAATAATTTGGAAATTTACATAATGAACTTCCTGATCAATTTTTCTTGTCTATTAATTTCTGTTGACAAGAATTAATTGGAAACCTCTTTATCACAATTTATGCAAAAGCTATGACTTCTTTTAACTCTAATGCCTATATGCCACAGTGGTTAATTGCTGCTATCATCTCCCCTCTCCATTAGAAAATGGATCGCTCCACCCTGGTTCATAACAGCAGTTAGCACAGATTGGGAAAAATGTCAGTAGTGTTGATGGGCTCACCAAGAGTGGGGATGAGGGGAAAAGAATTGCTGAGTTCTGGGTCCAGAAGGGGCTCATGCCATTTGTGGCCAATGGCCATGCCAGGCCATTTATATCTGAGTGATGTCAGAGGCCAACATAGTCATGCCAACAAAGCTTTTTTTGGGGGACATGAGTGTTAGCCCAGTTTTCCCTTCAGCTTCAACAAGAGACACAGGTGTCAATCAGAGAGCTGTCTTTACTTTTTCATCATTCCAATTGCTTCTACCTCACTGATTTTGATTAAGATATAATAACCTAAGCCTATGGTGATAGCGAAGTAGAGGTTAGGAGTTGCATCCAGCAATTTCCATGCACTTCTTTTCAATAGAATGTTTGCTGTGGTTTATTTAGTGCTGTCAATCCTTTTTCTCTAATATGAATCAAATAAAGACGTATTGATGAAAATTTTGGGGAAATTACAGAGAATAAAATGTTTACCACAGCTGATCACATAGCCAAAGTCCCAGCTAAGAAATCCCTCCATTCCTACCAGCAATAGTCGCGATTGTTACCCAGCTCTAGTTGTCAATAAGGAATCACACCTTTAAGAGCCTTCCACTACTTATGACAAGGATTTTTTTACACCTGAAGCAGCAAATGGCTACAAAACTTTGTCACATGTTATCAACACTTCTTAATAATTTTGCACTGTTCACTATAACCAATATGTTGAAATTTTTATTGCATGGAAAAATTTTTGATTATTCCAGAATCAATTTTTCCAAACGTAAATTCTTGATTGGTCAATGCATAGCTAAAAATACACTGTACATGTATAAACATGAACATGATTTACGCACAGAAACTGAGGAATACCTTATAATTAAATAAAAAAATAAGACAGATCATCAAAAGTTGTTCCTATTTGAAATATGTGCCTATCATCACCCATCGAGTGAATTCTATTTATGGATCAAATTATGAATATCAAAAATTAAATCAAAATAAGCCACCCTCATGCCATCTCACCACTAATCCAGGAACAATAGTGATAAGAGGTTCCGTAAATGATGAACCAGCATTATTTAGTGCCCTAATAATTTTAACGACACTAGGAAGTTTCAGCTGGTGCTCAATCCCACACAGGTTATGTACTGAAAAGAAAATAAAGAGATGAGAATATAATGATCCCAAAGACAATGGTTCATAGTTTCTCTGATTAAAGTTTTATCAGCATTAGAAAATATCTCAAATAGCAAGAGGAAATGAGGTTTTCCAGGGTCAGAGAAAAACATATCACCTCATAAAAAATGCCATATTTTGGATGGTAAATAAATCAAACAGAAAAGGCTCTCTTTGAATGTAGTTCAATAAAAATTTTACAACAAGGCTGGTGAAAATTAAAGTACAGTGTAACTATGTATTCATTTTTTTCTAAACAACCACAAATGATTAGAAATATGTACCCATTCCCAATGTATTTTAATCATGAGAAATTTAAAAATTCTATCTTGGTTCAATTTTCTGTTGGCTACTAAACAGAGTTATACGCGGAACAAGTCAAGAACTTTTGGTCGAAATCATCGAAAAACAGATATGAAAACCAGAAAAATATACCAATCTTGAAAATGACAGCTGGTTGAATCCCAACTCAAAATGGTGGCAAGGTGGTCACTCAGCATCAAAGAAAAGGAAAATTAGGTTACTGGACATATAAGTGCACTCTGTGAATTTAAATTGGCTTAAGGATAAGACTTACATCTTTTAAGCCATATGGTATAAAGATCAGAAGGGTTTCTGAGACTTTCAATGAATCCAGTTTCATTCTCTTTCAAGACTTTTTCAATTTGTTTAAACCAGCGGATGGCAACACCTGAAAAAGTGGCTGTTAGTATTAAAATATATTAACAATAGGCAACAGAAAACCATAAATATGATCATACATACTTACTTTCCCATCTTTTAATTAAATCTACATTATTAATAGCTTCTTCCACAGACTTTTCCAGTCCATCATTTGGTAAATACAAAACAGTCAATCCAAATTTTTGGAAATGAATCACTGTTAGGTTACCTAAAAACTCATGTAAAGCCATGCAGATGTCATTTTTTATAACTTTATGAAGTCAAGGAAAATTTAAAAACAAATAAAATCATCATTTACAAGTAAGTACAACAATCATATTTTTCTAGCCACAAATTCTAAATGCTCACTTCCAAATAAAATTTTCCATATATGTATGGCCCATGTGCCTTCACAAACATACATACTTAAGTAACTTCATTCTGTTTGATAGGAATTTGCTAGCAAGTAATATAATATTATGATTTCTGAGGGGTGAGCCACAACTTCAACATGCTAGCTTCACAGCAACTTTTTCTCACATCATCTTTTTACTCCCTAAGATAGAGGTACACTCCAGTAATTTTATTTGATTCCTCTTCTATTTCAAATGAGATATTGATAACTATCTTTATTTTGTTTCAACTGCTCAAATTATCATTTTTTGGCATGTAAAATTATTGGTGGTTAGTCTGATCCAATGGGACTCGTGCAGCTTGGCTGATTCTGACGGAGCTTCAAGTGTCATCCCTAAGAAGTTCCACCAAGAAGCCTCATTTGAAGGGACAAAAAAGCTGTCATATAGATCTACCACTCAGCTGTGTTCAAGTCAGTCAATCATGATAATAAAAAAAATGATGAGAAGCATCTACATTGCTAGGCCATTACATTAATGCACTTCTATTTTACACTTTTAGATTAATTTTTCATTAGAAAATATTATGTAGATATTGGGTGGATTCAGCCAGGCTAGCACTCAGCTATTTTAGTAAGCAGTGCCGATATTTTCATGCCAGGTTTGGGTGATCACCATGCTTTAACCAAGGGAATGACACCACACATACTTGAAAACAGTTTCAGGCAGAACTGTGGAATGCAATACCAAAATGGGCATTGCGGCAAACATTTTATTTAACGAGTTAGATGATGATAATGAAAACATTTGAAAACAGGGTGTCCAGCCAATCAAAACAGAAAAACTCACGCATAATTCCAGGTTTTCCAAGGAAATTTTACAAAATTTCAGGGTAATCTTACGTGATTACATCGATAGATGAGAATTTTAAAACACCTAAAATTACTCCCATACTTTTAAATAATAATATATTTATTAATTATCATTTTAAGATCCAAATTTAAACTCTCAATTTATGAATGCTTCACTTGGCACCTCATTAAATTTGTCATAATTTAATGAGTTACTACCATGCCTTAGTGCAAGGGATGCATTCCTTGGGGTCTTCACGCTTATCAAATTTGCATTATTTGAGAACATTTTAACATTCGGAAGATAGGGATGCATTCCTGGTAGCATAGGTGTATAGGTCTAATTTCCTATAAACCATATACATTCATATTATTAGCCTTACAAATCCTTATTTATAAAAACATTAATAGTGCAAAATATCTTAAAAGATAGTAAGCATGCATTCAAAGAATTTTTTCTCATTTAAAAAAATTCATACGTGCTTTAGAAATTTATTTATTTATTTATTTCCATCGCCCCGAAAACAGCTCACAAGGCCTTTTACATCGGAGGGTATAACATGAAACAACAACTATCACACACAACCATGCCCTGGATAGTAGGGCGGATCGGAAAAATCGATTTTTTTCAAATCCATCTGGCCCAATGAAAAAAAGTTGTGGGACCGATCAAAAATAAGGCCTGAAAAATTTGAGACCTCTAGGTGAACCCCTGACCCTCGCTCAAATGCTATTTAGGGGGGGAAGGTCGAAATTCGAAAAATTTAGTATTTTATGGTCATTTCCTATAGATTTTGCCGAGTTACTGCCCGTTTTGGGCAAAAATTTCGTGCATTTTGACGTATCTGTCACCGTTTAGCCACAAAATGCCTAATTTGAGTCCGCGCCCGCGAAGAAAATATTCCAACGCCCACGCAGCGTCGCGGATACAAGAGCCGCAAGCCGATCCCCTCCCCGCTCGCTTCTACCCCTCCCACGCCTCCAATACAGCAAAATTCATCCCGCGTATGCTGCTAGGAGGTCATTTATCTTTGATAATATAAATCGGAAGATGGTAGAAGGTAATAAAGGAAGCTTAGTGAGACGACTTGTCCCTTATTAGGCGCCTCGTCGGGGTTAAACAAATCGATGTTACCAACTTTTAGAGAAGCGATGAAATATTTTTAGATCCGAGAATGCAGGAAAGGAGCCTACGGTCCATAAAAAGGCCTCTCGAGTGGCTATGAAGGTTTGCCAACTTCGGATATGCGCTCCAATTTCGGCTTTGTCCGACAGATGTGATTAAATGGATTTAGTAGTACAACAGGAAGTACTAAAACTTACGGAAAATGCGAACAGGTCAAAAGTAGGGTTATTGCTTAAGTACAAACCTGAAGCACTTTTGAAAGAACATTTGAAATTATGCGATATTTTTGCGTGTAAGTGCAAGAAGGAGCATAATGTTCCCCCCAATGAAGAAGTATGTTGAGAGAGCAGTGGACGAAACTAAAGATGATGGCTGCTGGATTGAGTCCTAAAGAAACTCGACAACTTAGGAAAAAAAGATAATCGTCGGAGAGCGTTGAGTCGACATCGTCAATTCTTGTGTGGGAAAATGGTATCAAAAATTTTCTTCATCAATTCATCCGAAGAAAATTAAACTGAAGAGAAATTACCCGATTTTTATCTCTACGTTCCTCATCAAATAAAAATTCAGGACTAAACTCAAACTGGAACTTCTGCGTGGAAAATGCGTCTGCCAAATGTGATAGAGGTATATGCAAGAACCAAGAAACCAATGATCGTCCCTCAACTTTAGTTGACGCAAAAATCATAACTTCGTAAGAAACATCCAAGGTAGTTTGCAAGAATTACTTACGTAGACAGAAAAAGATGCTTATTATTGTAAATACGAAAAGAGAGGTATGAAAGGGTGTCATCAAAGGGCTACATTTTTATGGAGTGAAAGACTATACTTTTGTCTGATGAAAAAAGGCAAGAGTACTTATCAATCCAAGTTTAGAGGGGAATGTGTGATGTTAGTTGAAGAACCAGGGTCCCACTTTTGGGTTTGCCTCCCCCGTCGGAGGATTAGCAAAAGTTATAAAATCTGCGATCCTCGATTCCTTTCCGAGTGAAAATTAGATACACAAAAATAAAAAGGATTTGAATGCGATGGTGAATACCGCCCAAAAAGGAGGCATCATCCCTATGCTACAAGCATAATTCCAACATCCCTTGCTATGTGAGTAAACTCTTCTCGGGATTCCCACCGGGTTAATTTTTCCATAATGGCAAATGTTTCAAGCTCCAACTCGGGGCTCATTATCAGGGATAAATTTCGTTGAATCCCGAGAAGAGTTTCCCCACATCATTCGCCGGGAAAGCATCAAATCATATTTCATCCCTTACAGAGGTCTATTTGCTAATTGCACTAAGTTGACTTAGATTTGCGGCATAAACATTGGGAGGGCAATCTAAGGACCGAATTTTGCGTTGTTGCAAGAATGCGTTTGGCGGCCGATCCGAGATTTTTTAAAGAGCTGGATTTTAATATCAACTTAAAGGACTACTCGCTGATGACATGTTGGAGAGAGACCACAGTACCTCCGGCTACATCTGACCTTAGTGCTGTGGATTTTCAAAAATCTATTGATGAACTTTCAAATTTGAAGTTAAATATTTCTTTTTATTATAGATACGGACGAGAGATTCGTGAAGAAATTCACCAAAACTTGGTTGACAACATCGAAAGACGAGGAATGACACTGACATAAGAAATACAGATTGGAAAGCAGGTAATTGAAAAATTCTCTCGTGATTGTTCCTCCACAGACGATACTGAAACATTAAATATTTATACTAACGAAGTAAGACGCACTTGGTGTGAATTTTGGTGCATTTGGCGCGTGGGAGAAGCTTGCGGGGAGGGGACGCGAGCGGCTTTCGCCCAAAATCCATTTAATCACATCTGTCGGACAAAGCCGAAATTGGAGCGCATATCCGAAGTTGGCAAACCTTCATAGCCACTCGAGAGGCCTTTTTATGGACCGTAGGCTCCTTTCCTGCATTCTCGGATCTAAAAATATTTCATCGCTTCTCTAAAAGTTGGTAACATCGATTTGTTTAACCCCGACGAGGCGCCTAATAAGGGACAAGTCGTCTCACTAAGCTTCCTTTATTACCTTCTACCATCTTCCGATTTATATTATCAAAGATAAATGACCTCCTAGCAGCATACGCGGGATGAATTTTGCTGTATTGGAGGCGTGGGAGGGGTAGAAGTGAGCGGGGAGGGGATCGGCTTGCGGCTCTTGTATCCGCGACGCTGCGTGGGCGTTGGAATATTTTCTTCGCGGGCGCGGACTCAAATTAGGCATTTTGTGGCTAAACGGTGACAGATACGTCAAAATGCACGAAATTTTTGCCCAAAACGGGCAGTAACTCGGCAAAATCTATAGGAAATGACCATAAAATACTAAATTTTTCGAATTTCGACCTTCCCCCCCTAAATAGCATTTGAGCGAGGGTCAGGGGTTCACCTAGAGGTCTCAAAATTTTCAGGCCTTATTTTTGATCGGTCCCACAACTTTTTTTCATTGGGCCAGATGTATTTGAAAAAAATCGATTTTTCCGATCCGCCCTACTGGATAGGGGCAACCTACCCAGGCGGGACTCGAACCCGCGACCTTCGGTTTGGCAGGCAAGGACTTTACCCCGCTGCCACCGAGGCCGGCAATTCCCTCTTTTACAGCGAAAGGGTTAACATCTAGGAAAGAAAGCTCGCTATCTCAGGGGTAATGTCAGTTCGTAATGCATTATCGGCAGTTGACAAATTTTCAAACCAGTCTAAAAACAATTATTGTGTCACCTAGGCCCTCTTGTTCCTCATCTAAATGACAAGCAAATGCTACTTTGAATACTATTTCATTTCTAAGAGAGTTTGCGAATGATGATTCATTACTGGCTTTCATTTGAAGTCCACTGAGGCATTAGCAGCTACATGAAACAGTTTTTAAATGCCTTGAAACCTGGCACAGGTTTTTCTTCCCTGAAAATGAATGAACAAGATTGCATTCTTTTCTAAAACTCTCTTGTCTCATTAACATTAAAAACTAATTGAGCGGGAAAGGAACTACTTTCAATGACAGCTTGGAGTTAATCAGAAAATGTTGTGGCGACTGTGCTTTCAGCACTTGCAGATTCACCTGATATCGCCGCACTGAAAATACCTGCATGCTGTTTAAAATTCTGGAACCAACCGGAGCTTCCACTAAATGTCTGGGAGTGATTACCACCCTCATCTTCTTTTACAGACTCAAATATTCATATGCAATTAGGCCACCTCCACCAGGCTAAAGCTAGTGGGGTGATGGCAGAGAAAGTTTCTCGACACTTGACTTTCCCTCAGCCAATCAGCAGACAGTAGGCGTGGCCTCAGTTAGTCGCTCTCAGACCTCCATGGAGTTAACATTGTGAATCTGCTCGTGGAGCAGTGTTGCCAAGCCTCTTCTTGCATGTCTTTAAGTATGCCTTTCACCAACGGTGCCTCATTCAGCAAAGTAGCTGACGATGTCATGGGCTTCTGTGAAAGGATTATCCTAAATACCTGCCAAATAAGTAGTATATTGGCACCGTGCTGAAATTTTCAGTGACGAAGTTGGGTGGCTGTGTACATTTGGCAACATTGACTTCGCTCCTCCTCTATCTCTCAGTACTAACCCTACTCCATTAGCAAAGCCTTCCGAAGTGTCCGGCTCTCACGAAAGCTCACCCGTAAACATAAAGCGAACAGATTATAATTGAGGACCCACTGTTTGAAAAGGAAAACAAACTTGATTTATCCTGAAAATTATGCTATTTACACATCAAACAAGTGAGTGAACGTTGCATATCAATCCAGGATACATTCAGCATCTAATAATTAACTCTAAGACATTCAGATGCTAAAAATAAAGAAATGGTAACCTATAGGCACTAAAAATGTCAAAAAGGGGTACTTAAAATAAGCACTTACAATCATCACATTTAAGATGATTCTGTTTCTATTTTATAGGTTTTACACGGATCACACAAACATCAAACCTTTGACTCGTTAGACAAAGACATTCTTGCAGCTAAAATCCATTGCATTGGCTTTTCTACTTCTGTTGTTAAATGGATTACTTCTTATCCCTCGGATCGGAAACAGAAAGTAATTGCAAATAATTTGGAATCCTCTTGGATTCAACTTTCTAGAGGAGCCCCACAAGGCTCCATCCTCGGTCCACTATTTTCACTTTACATTAATGATTGCTCATCAGGACTAAACTGCAAGTGTCACATCTATGCAAACGATTTACTAATCTATTTGCATTACACAGTCAATAATTTAAGCAACAGCTTGATGTCTATCAATGGTGACTTAGCATACCCCCAAGAATGGTGCAATATAACTTCCTATGCATAAATCCTAATAAATCCCAAACAATACTACATAATTGGTTACCCAAGAATTTTAGCGAGAGTGCAATCACTTTATCCCCAATTAAAATTTAAATATGTCATCCCTAAATCTCTTAATTCACAAATTGTATCTGTTTTCATATTACCTTTATTTGAATATTCTGACATTGCCTACCAGGACCTTTCTCAAGAACTTAGTCTTAAGCTTCAACGTTCCATGAACTGATGCATTAGATTCATATTTAACTTACAATTTTTGGACCATATAACTGATTGTATTAATAAACTGTCATGGCTGAAACTTGACTCTTGACGCTATTGAGGGGTTAGGTGGAAGAGGGGACTTCTTAGTCTCAACCTGGCCCAAATAAAGGCATTTTATTATTACATATAACTTGATATGATCTATTACTTCTGTGATGAAATAACACTTGTGTGGTGTTAAATCCAAAATTCCAGGATAAGTTGGTGAAAGCTTCATCCTACTGCAGTGGCAGCGCGTGGGTATACGCATGTTAGCAAGTGCACACCCAAAGATGAATGAATTATATAAGAAAACTATTCCTTTGTAACGAGAAGGATAAAAATCCTGTCTACACATGCAAGAAACATAAAGCTCCGAACATTACAGCTATCCCCTTTTCGAATTCACCGCTCTACAAGTGTGCGATCCCGTGGCTTCGCGCCTGTCGCATATTCAGTTTATGCGATCGCTTGAGGGTGCTCGGGCGGGACGAAGTAAGCGGGGGGGTATGCACTGTTCAAATGGGTGATGGGAGCAGACTCAAAACGATGCGAGTGCGCACGCGCATATATTTGGTAACTGACTCGCAGGTAGTGTAGTGGTGTAGCCACTACCTGCGCCCAGGATTTTAATCAGTCTGCAACAGAGTCATCTGTATGGCCATTTTCTACACTACTTCCTCATAGCGTGTAAGAAAAGGAGAATGAATTTCATCTACCGTCTCTTGTAAAGGTGTGTTTAGAATAATTATTTTAATGCTTGCTAATATTATTTCTGTACATGCAATTTTAAGTGTAGATTGTACCAGTGATATGTTTTACTTACTATGTATTCTATTACGACGAAATATGATGCTCATGGATTAGGATTAACATATTATAATTAAATCATCCTATATCTGCTCTAATGCACACCCTAGTTAAATTACCACCAGCCGCCACTGTCATCAGGTAAAAATTCTCCTTTGATTATTGCCATAAAATACATTTCCCCATTAAAAAGTCTTCTAACTCACCAATGGATTCCCATCCTAGGTTTGTTTCTCTGATGTTTTAAATTATTCAGCAATGAATTTTTCCACATGTGAGAGGCGTGAAACATGTTTCTATTTTTCTCATGTAACTTCGTACATATTTTCTTTCGAAGCTAAGGTCTTTGTAATACGATCCCTGTGCAAGCTGGGACCTTTTGTTTGATTTCGGAGAAAAGGAAAGCATCAGAGGGGGGAGGAGAGTGCTGAATGGAGGGGGATAGTGGATCTTGGGAAATGCACTAATGTTACTATCCTACGGCGCTCAGCTTCTCCCTATGGTAGTTCAATTTCCTGGGGAAGATTCACACTGTGTCTGTTGTCATTAGCCACATATAACACATCATAAACACTTCATCTCATTTTTGTCAAACGATGGATGCGGGAAAAGTATACGACGTGACCGCGACCTTCAAACGATCAATCAGGAAAACGATGCTTCGGGGAACAATAAACGCAATAAAAAATTACATTGTCTTTATGGAACTTTATTTTGAACCAGGAATGGCGAACGATAAATGTGGGAAAACAATCAATGCGAAAACGATAGATCGGGGTTCCACTGTAACTGCCAAATTGGTCAAGCGATGCCATCACTAACAGGGAGAATACACTAATATGCAACAAAGAAAAATTTTGGTAAGAACTCTGCCTTGTCCTTTATTGGCTCCTCCAAGGATATTGACTATGGAATGGATGAATTGCATCGTGAATATTGTGCAGCCTCTGTTGACAGTGGGCTACATTAACATACAAGTAAAAAATGGACTACCCTTAGTGATAACAGCTTAATAGCAAAGAAGAAACCTGGGGATGTAATGCAATCAACCAAGCCAGTTAGGAATAGGAATAGAGGGAAATCTCTTTTCCCAAAATGATTCTAAACAACCAAAGCTCTGACAAAAAATAATGGTTTTATTCAGAAAAGTGAAGTGCAAGACATGTGGTGAAGAAGAAGCTAAATTGTAATTCCTGGTACTAAAAATTTAGGAAAGTCCATGAGTAGCAAAGTATAGTTTTTTAAATACGTATCTGTGATACAAAACAAACGTGAGAATATGAAGAGAAGAGTGTTTCATAATAAAAGGTACTTCTGCACACCTACTTAACCTCGTTGCGAAATACTACAACACCAAAAACAGTTCTAAGGAGTTGTAATTTACATTTAACTGGCCATTATGCCCTTCATTACTCATATTCTAACAACAATACAGGCGTTTACCAAATCTAATTGTCAAATTAGAGTCCAGCAAAAGTACTTTCATATATTGTCCTCGCTTTTTTATTAGCCAGAGTTCACTTTTCATCTTCAATCATACGTGGGCTCCTTCTCAGATAGCAGAATATTTTTGATGATGAATCACTACAACAAGTGGGCATAATTAGAGTCCAAGCAAATAAACAAACGTCCTTTGGAAAAAAATATGCCAATTAAGGCATATTAGGGTGCAATTTAGGCCAGTATCAGTGTATTTGAGTGCGGTTGTGGAAAATAGTCATTGAATATTATCATTATAAAAATACAGAAGTAAACTAGTTGGGGCTTGTCCATCGTAAACCAGCCAGAGGTGTACAGAAAATGATGGCTATTCATCAAATATTTTCCATAGAGCAGGTTGTTTCCTAGCACAATTAGAGATACTGCCTCATTATTCACAGTTTGTTAAAGACAAATGAAATTGTAAAACGCCAGAGCAGTTTGTATAATAGGCTCTGCTCATGCGCATGTCGTGAAATATTTAAGTAAAAAATGTAAACTTTACTTTGACTTTACAAGCTTTGTACACGTTCTCAGTTCAAATGCCTGCCATAAGCACTCACACACCTACAATCATTCCTTTCATCAAATCAGTCAGTCCAGTCGATGTAGAGGCATGCAAAGTGAAGAGCTGAGTAACAGTATGCCCATGCCAGAAGAGGGAGAGTTCCCATTTTATGGCAGGGCGCTCTGGTGATTTCACATATCGCTCAACCAATTGCAGTCTCCCATTTACAACCCATATCCTCCCTTTCCTACACAACACTGTCACTTTCACGAGAATAGGGAGATTTCCTTTTATTTTTTCATTGCTTAAATCAAAAGATTATTACTCCTGGATAGCGTATTTCTTGCTTTTACATTTTTAAATGACGATATCTATTTTTGTGATTAACCCGGCAGTAGTCGTGCCCATTTTCCAAACATAAACGGTCGCGTGGGGTGTCTCTGACACCCCAAAAGATTTTCTTCAATTTCTTTCAAATAGTATATATTATTTAAAAATTTCACATCTCGACGTATCCTTTGTTTATTTAGGAATGGATATACTACATATTTCAAACCAAAAATTCAACTTTTATTATTTTTAAGAAAATATTTTTGTATACCCTATTTTCCAGTAGGCAGTCCCAGTTCCTCCGGAAAAATTGCCAACTTTTTTTTGTTTCAGCCAAAGAACACAATTGAAATGTTGAGATATAAATACATGGAATATATAATTTTATAAACATCAATCACTGTATCTCATCATATTTTCAGCGTCGACCTCTATTTGCCTTACGTAAATACTAATAAATGTACTAAAATAATTTACTTATCGATATTGAATCGATTTCCCAGAATGTATTCTTGAGGAAAAATTTACGATGATATTACGGTCACTTATAACTATTGAAATAATCCTGTTACAAATTATATACAGCATTGGAAAGGTAAACTAAGAAATATGTAGTCCTCAACAGAAGTTCAATTTTGCGCTATTGAAAAGTTTTATTGAATCTAAAGAATGTAGAAAGTAAATCATGTAAACTATTTACTTACTTCTAAAAACTTCTCAAAATTTTCATCAAATGTGTACCACGCATTAGTTTCTAACACAGTTCACAGTATATTTTTGTTTTTATATCTGTTGGAAAAAAACACATCTTCCAAATTTTTTTTCTTGTTTTCTCCTCATCCTTTTCTCCGGCTCATTTTACGCATATTCCTCTATTTTTCACGTCTCTAGAGATTGTGTTCAATATGGATCTATACTGTAAGGAAAAGTTAACGCTCGAGTAATCTCACGAAGAAAACTTTGCAATATTGATTGTGAATTGGAATACCGAGGTATAACAAACGCACTGATGTCAGCAGTGTTTGTCAAATGAAAGAAAATGGCCATGGATCATCTACTGATGTTTCTGTTTGTATGATAGGTGCTGCCTATTTTGTCTAATGTGGCTAGACCTCCTTCAGTGCAGTTAGAAAAGGTCAATATTTCCGGTTTTCTTTTATTATCTGTTCGTCTTGGATTGATTGACAGAAATAGCTGTATGAATTGTTGGCGAAAGAATTACATTCTTTGGCCATTTTACAACGCAGGAAACTAGAGCTTTTTTCTTCCTAAACCAAAATAAGCTGCTATTTTCTTCTTTCTTTTACTTATACGACTTTCAGTGATAAATCTCTTTTATTTTTTGCGCACTGTTCCCGCAACCGTCAAATTATTGCTTAGAATTTCATCTGCTTGCGGAATATTATTGAACCAGTTGTTCAAATTACGTTCCTTCCGTTTCTGTTTACAAAAGAAAAAATTCGCTTTAACTCCTCTTTTGGACTGTTATCTACAAAAAATGGACCCTCTGGTTGCCACCCTGAGTAGGTACATCTTCAAATACAATCGAATTTGCCGATGCAAAAATTTTGATGCTATATTTTGCGGGGTTCAAAGGTAAATATTGCCCATATGAACATCTTATTTGAAAAGGAATCACTAGCTCATCAGCTTTTTCTCATGGCCCAATTCTATAATGTTGCCGTGTACTGCGAGCAAACATCTCAAATACATCTCTACATTGTGCTAATTTTCCACTTTTCATTTTCTCTACTCTAGCAGTCACGTTATCGAAACGAAAAGATAAAGGGGAAAAGAGAAATATGTTATGGCTCATGGGGGAATAACATATTTCCACTCCTAATCCATTTTGGTTCCAAAACAAAAAAAAATTCTGTTACTCAGTTTTATTTGCCCTGGCTAAAAGTAAAATTCTATTCAGGAACACTAAGTCTTTCCTGTCTGTTTCACTATCTCTCTTACGAGAATAATTTTCAGTGACTTTTTCTACCTGAATATTAGTGCAATTTACAATTTTCTCTACCATTTTTTCAATGAACATTATACGAAAACAAACCATTCGTGTTTTGAATTTGAATTTATTTTGCTAATATGTAGTATATAATTATAATAATTATATAATAATAAATAATTTAATTTGAATTTATTTTTGCTTCTCAGTAACACTGCTACAATTTTATGTTCTTATGTTTGGTCTTGATCCCTGCGTATTTCACGTTGCAACTCCATATGTCCCAACGTACATAAGCTCCCTTCCCTTTTACAAAAGTTCATCATCTCTGCACTGTTGTTCAGTGTAAGTATCATGTGCAGCTACATGACACCCATCTTCTTTTTCATCAGAATCAATCTTCTTCCCTCAAAGATTCATTCAAAAGACAAAGACTCTTTCTTTTACTCTAGAGGTAGCTGACATCTAGTATGAATTGAAAACGATGAATGTAAGTATTACAAGGCCAACCTTCAATGGTAAATACACAGAAACATGTAAATAATGATTTTTTTGAATAGCTACTACCCTATCGTTATTGAACGAAGTCTTCAAAAAATCACTTCTAAAAAATCGCATTTTCTACAAAAGTTGACGTCAGAAACAAATAATTCCTCATCCAAATTTTCAATCAAAAGTCAAAGTATATTAGCTTTTTCATTTTTTTAGAAAGACTGCAGGAATCCATAGTGTACTGAATTAACGTGCTGTACGTACTACATGATCGATTTTTCGTGGCTCACTTCGAGAAAAATCACTGTAACATTATAAGAAATTACTAACTTTCTATTTGTTTACATAAATTTAGGCAAAAAATATACCAATAAATAAATATTTATTGAGGTAAACGTAAAGAGACAACTTTCATGGCCAGTTTCAGAAAAGTAGCTATCAAATGCGATGAAAATGGATGAAAAATATTCAAGGCGACTTTAAATACTAGGCGGCAAACCGTAACGAGAACGGTCGCGTGGGGTGTCTGGCGCACCCCACTCTGCAGAGCTTTGACAAAAGTAATTTTTCTTAAAAACTTACATTGATTTTATAATAATCTTTTACATGTATCCTCAGAAAGCTTAAAAAATCAGCTAGAGGAGGTTACAGGTCATTGCAGTCACAATTGCAAGAAAAAATAGCGCTTATATAAGGCTGGGGTGTCTACGACACCCCACGCGACCACTGCCGGGTTAAATGAAAAGTTATAATTTTAGATAAAATAGAAAAGCGTGCGAAAATGCAACGGCTATGTATGAATGCTGGGAGAAGCTCATGTGACATCACTCTGGTTCTGGCTGCCAGGGGCACAGCAAGGGGGGGGTTTAGGGGATAAACCCCCCCGAGTGCAGAGAAATTTTTAAGTTTAATACATTATACTTAATAGGATTTATATTACTTATAGAAAAGTGAAGGGATAATAATAAAATATTGTAAAACTCACAATTTGGAACCAAATATCATAAAATTCCACAATTTATTAATCTCGCATCTCCTGCTTACCCTGGTGGGTATTCCATACCCCCAGACACATTCGGTATTAGTTGCACCTAAAATCCCCCTATCCTTAACTCCTAGCTGCACCCATGCCGACTGCCATCGTATGAGGCCACCTTGGTGCGAGGCTATGAGCACCGCTACGATGCAGGCTGCTAGCAGGTAGCAGAGTACCCAGCTAGCAGGTAGCGCTTAAGTGTCTAAAAATTCTTATTTAAGCCAATTGCCTTAAATAAGAACTATTAATACACTATCAAACGAAGGAAAACTTTCCGATATTAGGCAATTTTAATAGGTGATTATTAAGATAAGTTTCCCTGAGCTCTGGGCCTCATGCATGTTTATTAATACAATTGGTAATCTCAGACGATGTAGAACTCCTGACTACTCGTAAAGCATCTAGGTCCCTGTGATGTCGCGTGGAGTGGCATCGCATGGGTGCCAATCTGGACTTTTTCAAATGAGGTTAAAATTGACCATTAACATTCTTCTAAACTGGGGTTTCTAAAAGCAAATAATCTGTATATTATGAATACAATAATGGTGGGTAACGAATCGCAATCGATGCCTTTCACTTTCTTTGATGAAGGAAACTACCCTATTGCCATGAAATTTCCTTTCCTATATCATCACTTAAAAGGGTGCATTGAACCCTTTCTTCGCTAAGCCTTTTGTTCATCCCTGACCGTAGATATTTTGAATTGGCAACCTTGCCTCTAGCCCTCCTTAAACCATTTCAAGCCTGAACAGCATATATAAATGCATTTGGAAGGAGATTTTATGTGTGGCACCAATCCTATTAGAATGAGCAGACTTTTGCATTCCAATGCTTCAAAAAATCCAAGTTATAATTATTCAATATTTTAAATATTAAAATATACCAGAATCAATTTCATCTGGTCAATGGCCAGAAGTCAAACATTTAATGTTATGCAGTCACATCATATACTGTTGAGGTAAGAATATAAACCAAATATTTACCATTAATATGAATAATAAACACATCCAAAGCTTTAACTTACATTACCAAAGGATTCAAATTCAATAAAATCATAACTGAAATAATATTGGTTCCAAATTCAGACTTGAGAGTAGAAATTTGAACCACCAATAGGCATGTTAAATCACCAAATGTATTGAAGGATACTTGGAGGTAAATGTCTGCTTTGATAAAAGTACGGGCCATAAACCTCTTGCAGCAGCTTAAGGGTCCAGCCGTCGGCACTAAAATCTATACTCCCAAATATCACTTCCTCGTTAAAGTTAGACGGAATGATTTCGGTGCCTTTCCTTTTCAAGTAATAAAATATAAAGTCAGTAGACACGTGCGGAAGACCAATTTTGGCAACAAGCTTCATTTTATGCATGAAAAGGGTTAAGACGTCTTCATCCAAATCTTCAAAAAACTTGACAACAGGCTTCATATCCAATTCTCGCCAATGGTCGGATTTCAAACCGAACAAAACTGTGTACTTTTTTATTATCTCGATCTGAAAAAAAAAGAATTCCGTTGACCACAAGAAGTACGTGACTGAATATGATTAATAAAGCAAGTAGGTATTACGAGATCGTTCAACTCTTGCGGCGATTTGTGGCGTATGTTGCTGTCAGCTGTATTTTCTTCCTCTTCAGGAACGCTATCTTTAGGCAATCGACTATCATCGGCTGAAATTAGAACCGCCAACATTAAATGCTTACGCTAGCGAAAAATAATGCAAGCATTGACAATTTCAAAAACCCACTTTTTATGACAGTTGCCTCCGGAGTATTGTCAGATTCAAACTGCACCTTTGGTTTTTGCGTCTTTTCCGTGTCTTCATCACTACTTCCTTCCTCCATTTCAATCTAAATAAATCAAATGTACAGCAAAAAACTAAAACAGCCGCAAAGCCTACCACAACTCCTGAAAGCACCAAAGAATTACGCATTCACGGGTACTTAATGGATATTAAACGCGACAGAATCCCCAAAACTCATGTTAGCTTTAATGTCCACAGACGATAAAGCAAAATTACAACAAAAGGCATTGAAATCATCAATGGCAAAACGTGCTTCGAAACTGCGGAAGGTGCCATGGTAACGGACGTAACCGTCGCAACCAGTCGCAACAGAAAATTTAACAAAACACCCTCGTAAAGCGTAATGTTGTTAATTCGGCCATGAAGACTACTCGCTTCCCCAGCCGGTACCCATGGAAACGCAATTACGACAATGACCAAATTGGGTATAGTCGTATCCAACGATCATCTACCCTTCAAGTATCATAGAAATTAACTATGAGAATCCTGTGTTATCAATTTGGGGATAATATGTAATTTTTGTTTCGAACGCAAGGCGCGCCTTGTATGGAGACGCGTTTGCCTTATAGAGGACCGCAGAATCCTCAAGCGTAGTTTGGTTATAATTAAATTTTGAATTCTACAAGTACATCGGTATTTGGACTTAAGTCCTCGGATGGGAATATTTCAGCCTCCGCCCCAAAGTAGTTTCTTCAATTTCATACCCACACAGCACAAAGATGTCCACTGGATATCCAAATGCCCTCTATCTAGACATGCTATGGATATGCATGAGGCATCCAATGGATATCCATCAGGAATCCTTTTCACTCACTGGGTACCAGGTGTATTTTCACAATACTTATGGCTCTTACTCTACGAATAGGGGAGAATTCACTAACCATCCTGGTGATTTACAAAATGAACTGCAGGAGTGGATCTTGCCACGGGGTCCATACTTACCCCTCAGATCTCAAATCTCCCAGTCATACTTGTTACATGCAGAACAAAATCCCTCACCTTTTTGGTAAAATTTCCATCCTATGCCCCTTGGGAAGAAAATTCTTGATCCACCCTGGTTCATACATCCTTTCTTAATTTGTTTTGCCCCAATTACTTCCCTTTGTCTTGTCAGGGGAGAGGTACCATTCAGTCTTTCCCTCCACAATGCTTCAAATGCAATTCTTGCATCTCCAGCTGGTATGATCAACCAACTGTATTCTTACAAGTGAAAACGTAATATGATAATATTATGTGGTATCTACCTTCTCACATATTTGGTATGATGAAGAGGTAAAACAGCAGCAAAGGCAAATATTTTGTTGAATATCAGTCCCTCATTCCAACCATGCCGGCCATTGTAATATAATTGCATTAGCAAAGAGAATGGGAAAAAAGTTTTTAAAAATTAATTTTAAATAAAGTTAACAATTTTAATAAAAAAGTTAAAATAATGCTACCTTAGTGTAAATTACAGGTTTTTTGGGCTGAGGTTCCCAAAGTACCACTACCATCTGCTATGGCCTGAATTAGCAAATTTTTCAAAATACATTTGACCACCGTAATATACATACTTGCTTCAGAAATTTATTAATGTTTGGAAAAATTGAAAATCTATTAACTAAATAGACAACTTTCTTGGAAAATTTTCAACCAACTTAACTGCAACCCTGCAAAATGGTGCCCAGGACATGTCTCCGACTATTTATTGTAAGTCACATTGCTGCCCTTACCTATACTGACTTTCTAGGTCTCACCATCTTGAATACATTGGTACAGTCTACGATTGCTATTTTATCGTATCATCACATTATTATATTCCATTTCATTATTATGCTGAATAATGAAGAGTTAGGAGGGTCAAAAACGTAAGATTATCAGACAATGGGCGAAGTCAATAATACATGTATTGACTGCAGGTGCATGTAGTAGCACATATATGTATGATGTGGCAAATATATTACTACTATATTCACTGAGTGATTGCATGACTGTAAATAGCTGAATAATAACATTTTCAATGTGATGATATGTGAATTCACATCCAGTGCTCTCCTCCATATAAGAGGATACATTTTGTCCCAGCTACTCAAAAGGGCTCAATCATGATACATAAAACAGTCATCAGCTAACTCTTCCCTATCACTCGGGGTAGATCAATTTTTCTTGATTATGTTGTTATTCCTCAATTAAGATACGTGTACACTGTATAGCGAAATCTTGCTAGAGTTTGATTGCTCTAGCAAGACTTAATCTACAACTGAATACACTGGTGAGAGATTTTACTCTAGCGAGACTCTCTCGAGGGGTTGTAGAGTAGCTCTAGCGAGGTCAAAACCTGTACACACTAACACGAAATTTTCTCTTGCAAGAGTGCTATCATGAGACTGCTATTGACTTCATTCTCTCTCCTCCATTTTCTACAATCTCCTTCAATGGTTTTGCTTTATTGTGCCTATCCCAAAATTCCTCACTTGATGTATTCTAAAGTTCTGGGTAACTGAATGAAATGCTCTGGGGTCTTCCACCAGGTGAGATTCTCCTATACTACAGGCATTTTGACGAGCAACTCACTGTATTCCTGATAATGACCAATGAGCCACTGGTCAAAACGTCTACCGTAATCAGGCAACTTGCGTGGTGAGAGCGACTCGAGAGCATTTCATTCAACTAAGACTCCAGGAGAGCACCAGATCATTCTTCTGCGTACATTTCAAATGGCTGAATTGACTCAGAGATCAGTTTTTACCCCTCTTTTTAACCATTTCTTGCAGAAAGGATTGATTTCCTCTCGCGAGAGAGAATATGTACTCTACCTGGCTACCTACATAGGGCGAGAGCAGTCTAGCAAGACACACTACTTTTCTGTTCACACTGCCACTCTAGCGTGAGAGCAGCTCTACCACTTGAGCTGAGAGTCGCACTAGGTAGAATGCTCTCAGAGATGTTTCCATCGTAGACTTTTTTGGTAGACTGCTCTCGTTAGAGCAAATCTAGCTAAAAACTCTGCAGTGTACACGTATCTTCAGTGCCAATATCTTTTTTTTAGTACAGGCAAAAGTATAAAGATAAGAATGGAGAGAGAAATGCTGACCGAGATTCAGGTTATAAGCTTATAAGCCATTGGAGGATGTATGGAACCAATCTAGATCGCATGGCCTCAACTTCCACTGGTCAACAGTTCTCCATCTCAACAATCAGGGTTAGACCAATCCTGTACCTCCCAGCAGGAATAAAAAACAACAGCTGGATTAAACACTCTTGAGCTTCCAACCAGATCAGAATTGGCTCCATACCTATGTTTTGATAGCTCACTCCACTATCGTCATCAAGGAATGAGTGAGGATGGTAGTTGAGTTAGCATTCAAAATGTCAGCATGGAACTAGATCTAACACATTTGGAAGCATGAGAATATTTCATTCAACTTACTCACAGAGAAAACCTGAAGTCTTTCAATTAGCCTGGATGACAAGTGCCATTGAAAACATAAGCTGTATTTGAAGTACTTACCTGGTGGTGAGTTCAGAAGACTTTACCAAGCTTATTTTTGAGGAAAGAGTGAAATCATGAATCAAAATTTTGTATTAATCATGCATCTCAAATGAATTTGTATCTGATGAATACAGTAGACTCTCGTTATTACGAAGTTCACGGGGCCGAAAAATCGGAGGTTCGTAATAACGAAGTTCGTAAGAACGTTTATTTTAGGAATCGTCGAAAGAAATACATAGTGTATTATTAACGCTATTAAATTACGCGATTTTCGTTTCGTTTTTCAACAGAAGACTGCGCCATGACGCAATCGAGTGTTGATATCTTCCCGAACACATGAACTCCGGTGTTCAAACTAGATGCGTCCCAAGGCCGAGTTCCAAGGTTGATAAAATTACAGTCCAGCCACCGAGAGTTGTCCAGTAACAGACAATGCTCTGGGTAGGGGGTAAGGGGGCCAGGTAAGAAAGGGAAACGCTTACAAAGTGTTCCATGAAGAAAAGAACCGGAAGGGACGACGAGCGTGAAGGACTTAGAGGAATAATTACTTGTTCTTATGATTCGAAGAATGGGCTTATTTTGGTGGATCAGGCTTATTTCGGTGCTCGTTTTTTTGCATTTGACAATGTTATATGACTAGGCGAGGGTATGAGGTGCGTTTGGGGGACAGCGATTGGCTTTAAACCGTGCTGGCGCAGGATTACCGTGCCGTTATCTCCTCCTACTGTGCCGTAATCGGAAAACCCTCGCCAGCCGGACTGCAGGTAAGTTATCGAGGAGTGCGGTTATCCTGCGGGATGCAACACTGTATTACACGTATGCGCTAACTCACGATTGTGGCGAACTGATATAGCGGGTCCTGCGATGAATCCGGAGCCGAAAAAATGGCTCCTCGCGGTAACGAAGAACGGGATAAACGCTGAACAGTTCCTAAATTCACACCAGATTCAATGATACCTTATTCAGGTCGTGAGAGCGCAGACCACAGCGAGAGTTTCCCAGCGCCACACCGCGTAGTATCGGCCAAATCGAAAGGCGCCAAATTTGAAATTTGAAAGTTTTGAATGCTCGTATCTCGGAAAATTCGTGCATCGAATGTGCAGAAGAGGATTGACTGTACATCCAATTTCCTAACGGTTATGAGTGGGTCACCACGACTTCGCAGGAATGAAGGCTGTTATATGATGTAGCGCGTAAACTGAATAAAGAACCCTAATTGACCCTCTTAGGCACAGTACACGAGAATAACTTAAACGTGGCGCGATTATTAAATCTTAATTGTAGTGAACATAGGCGGATCCAGGGGGGGGGCACGGGGGCACGTGCCCCCCCCAGAACCTCAAAAATATGCAAGATTTTTAATACGGTCCCATTATCATTGCATTCGTTTTGTATTGCGAGGTATCCTTGTGCCCCACCCAGAACAAAATCCTGGATACGGCCTTGCTTGTGCCCCTCCCAGAAAAAAATCCTGGATCCGCCCCTGGTAGTGAATATCCACCTAAATGCCGTGACTTGTGCGTGTAACTTCGTAATAAAGTTCATATTGTAACCGCAGGGACCGGGACTTAGGTTCGTAATTTCGTAAAAACGAATATTTCGTAATAACGTTTCTTTTACTATAGCTTGGATAGGCCTTTTCGACGGGACCAACGATTTGCTTCGTAATAACGAGAACTTCGTAACAACGTTGTTCGTATTAACGAGAGTCTACTGTAGTTACTTATGATGACAAATTCTGGCATGCTTTCTCAACAATAAGCGAATCATTGGCTATACTCTGGCAATAGTTCCTTATTCAATAGTAATCAAATTCTTCCCAGATCCAGTCATTTCAAGTAAAACCACAGTTACCAGGATATGTATTATCCCAGGCAATTTTTAATCACATAACCTGACTTTCTTAGGACTGGATAATATAAAAGATTTCTGAGAACATACTTATTGAAAAAAATAGTAAATGAAAGGCAGGAAACTTTCCCAGACCAAAAAAATACATTTAATTCACTTTTCTCATTATCAACTGTCAGGTTTGTACTGTTTTGAGAAATTAGTGTTCATTTCACTGATTGAGGTAATTTCCCAGTAACCATGTACATATATTTTTTCCCCTCAAAGTAGAGGTGGGTTAAGCTGTTCATTACAATAAAACGTTCATTTTCATCCAGTTCAGAAAAATCAAACAGTTCAAAATCTCTGTTATAATAAATCACATAATTTCCAGGTTATTTCCTCTCCCATTTAGCCTTTAGCATTTAGCCATCTGCTTGAACAAACAATGGAGGTTGATGCTACTTACTGATGACTTTAACTATGACATCGAGTAAATTTATCCTCCCCAAAGAAGTTTTCCATATTCAGTGCTGAAAATTCAGAAGTCCAGTTTGTATATCTAGAAAATGTGATAGATCTGTGATTTGTACATATTACATGATGTTGCTTTTTAGGATTCTACAAACTATAATTAATTCTGCAAAGAAAATGATTATTCATTACTTTCGGACATGTAATATAATTTTTTTTGAACCGCATTGTGAAGGTTGGTTGATACACTAAACAATAGTCTCACGGTGCCTTTAAATATCTTAATATGGTATCATAGTATTTGCTGACTGCATATTAGACCAATATACCGTATAAGCCCGTGTAAGAGGCGCACCTTTTTTTCCCAGAAATTGCAGCTGAAAATGAGGGTGCGCTTCTTACACAAACTTCCTATCTTCCCCTCCTTCCTTTCCCCGGTCGGAAGCCCAAGAGGAACTGAGTGCCTTGGTTTTCAGCGTGAGTCTATCTAAAAACCAAGGTCAAAAACGAGCTGGAGGCAGGGGAGTTTCTCCCTTAG
Source organism: Ischnura elegans (assembly GCF_921293095.1). Lineage (NCBI taxonomy): Eukaryota > Metazoa > Arthropoda > Insecta > Odonata > Coenagrionidae > Ischnura > Ischnura elegans. The sequence goes on from NC_060249.1 coordinate 95,456,973, forward strand.
TGACGTATTTTTACAATGCTCCAGCTTGCGTTTCTTACTTGTAAGTTTTGTGCCGTCATGTCGGTACCTCCGATGTGAACATGGAAAAGATCACGCGGGGTATTTCGCTCCGGAGGGCACACTAAATTTACTGCTACATGCTACGAGTGGGCATACCACAGCATTTATACTGCATAAAGCATTCGCTTATCAAGCATAGAGAAAAGCACAGTTTTGAAGGACAATACCTGGTCAATAGTTAACATCTGCCTTGCCGAGTAATTTCAATTATGCTAAGGGCCTGATTTTTCAAAAATCATCTTCAGATGCTATTATAAGGGTTATTGCAATTGAAAATCATATTGGTGTCAAAACTGCTGTTTAAAAAATTCAAATGAGTATGTACACTGTTGGACTAAACGGCGGATAGAAGAAGTCAGAAATGCTTATAATTGAAGAGCGCTGAAGAGGAGGTAGAGGGGATGGAGCGTGTTCCCTCCGCCTTTCACATAACGAGACTACGGGTGAAGGAGAAAGGGAAGAACACGTCCGATCTTGCATGTGACGTCGTTGCCTTCAAAGCAAAGGGGCAAAGTCGCAGAAATGTGATACATGCAGTTTGAGTTGCCTGTAGTTTCCAGTCAGTCTTGTCTTGTTTGAATCCGCTCATGCTATCCTTGTTTCTTCCGAAATTGTGCTGTTTGGACTATTTTGAATATTAGTAGGCTTTTTGTTAACTATAAATCTTTGTGTCAATAAATTAGAGCTTAAAAAACTTAAATGCTGTCAGATAAGCATCGCGTTAGATCTCATTCCTTTTTGAACCTCGTGCATGTCATACAATCATACAATTGCTGAAAGCTATCAAGATATCTTCGAGCTTAGTAGGTAACTCACCTAGCATTTGGCCTCCAGAAACTGGGAGAATTGAAGCTGGGAGACCGAACATGGTCAGTTGATGAGATGGGGTAGGGATGAAACAAGTTTCGATTGTTCCCGTGTAACTCAATACATATTTTCCTTTGAGGCAAGTGATTTATGGCCTGTGGGTTCTCAGAAAAGAAGAAAACGTCAGAGGCATGGGCTGATGGAGGGCCAGGGGTGATTTTGTGAAATCTACGCCATGGTTATTATCTTACAGCGCTGAGATTCGCCCGATTGTTGTCCAATATCTTGGGAAGATTCACGCTATGTGCCTGTCGTGTTTTGCTTTACAATTTTCCACGGCTGAAATTCTATTACAATACTCCTATGAGAACTTAAAAAAATGTTCGTGAGTAGGACAAGCATCGTAGTGCAACGGCGTATGCAAAATGAAGATCGACTCTTTCTACTATCTCTTATGGGACGTTGCATTCACAAAAGCATTGATTGAAAATTTCGGATTCAGATTCAATTTCTTTGACGAATTTGGATCCAAGGTACACTAAGGTGAAGGGCATTATTCGTGGATATTTGGATCTGAGGTATCCCGATCCGACCGTCCCTAGTAAACATTATAAGGTAAGACAACAAGTGAATACCTACTCATCTCTGAGCGCCATACATATCGTGTAAATTTAGCTGTGAAATGCCACGTGAATTATTAGTATTGAAAGTGGAAATGTTTATGACTTTCGAAAGTCCAAGCATAAGTCTGCAACACCACACAATAGGATACAAAGAATGCCGAAAAGTTTTTTTTCTTTACCTCCGATGCCCAAAATAGGGGTGCGCCTCTTACATATGTGCACCTCTTACACATGCTTATACGGTATAATGGAAACAATAAACTCCGGCCGAGTTGGAAGTTCTTCCTCTCAGTTGACAAATCACCATTCAATAATGTACAAACAGACTTGCCAAGTAATATGTGGAAAACTGGAGCAAAATTTTTTCAAACAAATAACTAATTGAATACTACAGTAGACTCTCGTTAATACGAACAACGTTATTACGAAGTTCTCGTTTTTACGAAGCAAATCGTCGGTCCTGACGAAAAAGCCTATCCAAACTATAGGTAAAGAAAAGTTATTACGAAAGTTTCATTTTTACGAAATTACGAACCTCAGTCCCGGTCCCGGCGGTTACAAAATGAACTGTATTACGAAGTCCCACGCATAAGCTATGGCATTTAGATGGATTTTCACTACGATAAATTTTAATAATCACGCCACGTTTAAGTTCTCCTCATGTATTTTGACTAAGAGCGTCATTTATGGTTCTTTCTTCACCATACACGCAACGTCATATAATAAGCTTCATTCCTGGGGAATCATGGTGTCTCACTCATTACAGCTCGTAAATTTGATGTACAGCTAGTCCTCTTCCTACGTACATTCGATTTACGAACTTTCAGAGATGCCAGAATTTAAAATTTTCAAATTTCGAATTTGGTGCCTTTTGATTTGGTCGTCTCTATGCGGTGCGGTGTAGAGGATATCGTACTCTGGGCATAATCTGAATAAAGTATCATTGAATCCGGTGTGAAGTTAAGAAATGTTCAGCGTTTCACCCATAGTTCCTTGTCGCAGAGAGGGATTTTTTTCCGGTTCCGGCTGCGTTGCACGCCCAGCTAGATCAGTTCGCCACAATCGTGAGTTATCGCTCGTTATGAAGTGTTACATTCTGCAGGATAACCGTGCTCCTCGATGCCTTACATACAGTCCGGCCAGCGAGAGTTGTCCGATGACGGCACAATAGGAGGTGCGGATAACTCTGCGCCAGCACGGTTTGCAGCCAATCACTGTCCCCCAAACGCACCTCACACCATCACCTAGTATTACAACGTTTTCAAATTCATAAAAAGCAGCAAAATTAGCCTGATCCGCTAAAACATTCCCTTTCTTCGAATTCCCAAACCAAGTGACTCTTCCACTGGTTCCTTCACGCTCGTCGTCCTCTCCGTCTCCTTTCTTCACGGAGCCCTTTGAAGGCGTTTCACTTTCTTACCTGGCAACGCTGCCCCGACCTAGACCATTCTACCTGTCATTGGACAACTCTTGGCGGCCGGACCGTAGGTTTATCAACTTAGGAATAAGGTCTCAGAACGCATCTAGTTCGTAAATCGGACTTACTGTACTTAGGAAAATATCAACCCTTGATTACGTCATGCCGCATGCCGAAACTGAAACAAATTTTCCTGTTTACATATATTTCTCCGTAATTTATTCACGTTCATCATCCACAGTTTCTTTCGACGATTCCTAAGAGTAACGTTCATACGAACTTCGTTATTACGAACCTCCGGATTTTTGTGTCTCGTGAAGTTCGTAATGACGAGAGTCTACTGTAACACCCTTAAGAACACAAACAGCAAGATTAATGAGAATGCACAGATGCCAAAGAATGCCCAGACAAAACCAATGCCGAGAGGAAATGAATGCCCAGAAAAAAATGAACGTCCAAATAAAATGAATTCTCAGGAGATACGAACGCCAACATGAAAATGAAATATCAGATAAACCATTCAACAGTTCAGTGGCATAACTATGGGGGGGAAAGGGGATAGATCCCCCCAAGGCCTCAGAGAAATTTAAAAATTATTTAAAAATATTATCTAGTTTTGTCATCATTAACTGCATCTGCTTAAAATTAAGTCTTAAGTGCCAAAATTATATAAAATATATTTCCAGGTATGTCATTTTCCAAAAATTTTCCAGGACCAGTTCATATTGGTATGGTATGGTATGGTATTTGGAGGAGGCGACCGACAGCTGAGGTCATTTGCGCCATGAGGGAAGGGTGTGGAAGGAAGGGTGGAGAGAAACCCGGCGTCGGCGACAGCCTGCTCTTAACGAAAGGCGCCAAGGGGACCACGGCTTAACGTCCCATCCGACGGACGGAGTGTTGCGCTTGAAATGTCCTCCACACAACATTCAAGCAGGGATCGGGCAGTCTCTGAAAATTCTCTGCCACTGCCGGGATTTGAACCCGAGCCCGCCGGGTGGGAAGCCAACACTCTAGCCACCACACCAACCCAATCCCCCAGTTCATATTCATCTGAGCATGCTGACTTGAGGCAAGACGGAGGGATATGGGAGAGATCAAAGGGGAGGAGATTGGCAGTCCTTGGAGCAGCATCAGTAGCCTCAGATGGCCGGTCGTGGCCACCGTAACCATCGTAACCACCATCTGTTATAACCACAACGCACTTGCTGGAGTGACATTAGTGATTAAGCTGAAGTTCAAAATAACTCTTGGTGAGCATATCTACTGCCCTGAATACGCCAAATGAGACCAGAGCAGACATGAACAGGGAACAGTTTTGGAGACAAGTTCATTTTTGTTCCACTCATTTCAGTGAACCATTCCTTTAAGCAATTCCTTTGGTTCTTTCTGACCCATCTATATCTCACAAAATACATATAATGGACCATTTTATGAGTTGAGGGACTATATTGCCTACCTGCCCCTAATATTGAGAATGTACTGTATCTCAAACATGGACACACAAAAGAACAGTGAGCACTAAATTGCATTGTATGACAGTATTATCCCTAAAAATAATGAAAATTCTATCATTGATAACAAATATTTACAGTTAAAATTTTTAATTAATATATAATATTTTAAAATATAAACAACAATAAGGGAAGCAACAGCCATAGTTTTAACAATGTAAAAGATAGATTAAAGTTAAGGAGATAGGATACAGTAAAATGGGCATATTGGAGTAAATACGCTGTAAAAAAGAAATGCAATTTGAGTTTGTACAAATATATGTTATCCAGTAGTATCACTTAATTAACCTCAATGTGGCAGCTCTACGCTCAGAATTTTTGAAAAGGGCAAGAATTAACTTCCTCACTTCATCAACTTGAAAAATATCCGCTAATGGTCCCTTGCCATCGGCCCACCTCCCATCAATGTCTCTTAAACTGGATCCAAGGACAAGAATCAGTTCCTTGAATTTAGGCCAGCTTCTGACATGCAGAAATATCTCACCAGGTTCCTGAAATACAATCAAATAAAAAAATACAATTGCTATTAAAATAGAAAGAAGAAAAAAAAATTTCCCCAGTGGAAAACTACAAAGGCCATCTACACAATAAATGATAAGGCCAATGACCATGTGCATGAACATCATTCACGGTGTAAACCAGAAAATTTGTCAAACTTCTGTCATTTGCATTGTTATACCAATTATGAAAAATGAATTAAAGCATGCTCTAATATGCATTCATTGAATGCTTCCTTGAATAATAAAAAAAAAAATAGAGTGTTTAGAAAATTTAACGTCAAAAGCATGGTTCCGTAAAAGATCAAAAGTTTGAGCAAAGGTAATGTGTCAATCAAGCTAATTTTTTTCTAATATTCCTTAAGGTATGACCCACCACCTTTAAAAATAAAATTCATGGCTTATTGCTTTCTTTGCTGTTAAAAAATGTTGATGCACTAAAAAAAATCCTTTTTGCAATGCCAGTAGTCAGTGCGGGGCCTTCCCACAAATGTAATGAAATGTGTGTGACACAACAGTTTCTTTAGTTCAAACAAATATTCTTGGCATGAATCTAGTAGTTAATAAATATAAGAATAAAAACATGCATTTTTTAATAAGCAGGTTCCATTTTCCTCCAGGGATGAAAAATTTACTAGAACATAAAATATTTTGGAGAAACTGTACCATTTGCCTTCATTGGAAGCTGTAAAAAAGGGCCAAGAAAGTACTGGTCCAGGAGCCCCCTTTATTAGTGAATTCATAGCATTAGTCACCACTTGTGTAGCGTAAAATTATTTTAGATTCGAAGGCGATTACTACCATCAAAATAAAGGTTTAGCAAAGGGTTCTCGCTTATCACCCCTACTGGCAGATCTTTTCATGGATGATTTCGACTAGAAATTACACTGGTCGGCATCAAAATCCTCCCACGAGGGTGAAAGAGTGTCCCGGGTAGATTTCGAGATGTTGATTACAAATATCTCATTAAGAAAGTTCCAGCACATAAGGTTTTTTTGGGCAGGGTGGTGTTTCCACAATCGATTGAAAATTTTTTGAGTCGTATTTTTGGTATTTAATATGTGTTTTTCGTGTTTGGAGTGCATAATTCTGAATTTTTATCTTAATCCAAGAACTGTTACTTGGCTACATCCCAGGAACATTCTTTTCTCTAGCTGAAGACCCCCGGAAACGTACCCCCTCCCCTTGGGTTGCAAAGATTTATTGTCGTTCTATACTGTATACACTAAAACCTAGGCGTTATTGACGGATAAAGGTTTTGATATATACTTTCAATCATTCATCGGCTCCTTTTCGTATGCATGACAGACAAATAAAAAAGGCGCCAAGACATACACGAAACAAATATTTCAGTTTCGAGTTGATCATGGTGCTATAATGTGGTATTACGCTGTGTCGTAACACCAAATTGTAACACCACGCCACGTCGTATATTGTGTTAAACAAAGATGCCAAGAACTTGCAACAATTCGAAAGATTCATTCAGCTAAATATGTGGAGAAGTGATTTTTGAGGGACAAAGTAGGCCATTGTCACCGTTCCTGAAGACAGCCTACCATCTGTACTTTGGGTGTAAAATTGGCGACCAGGATCGCGTTTGGGCTCCAGAACAAAGGTTAGCTCGTGTGCGCGTTCTCTCACAGGATGGTTGAAAGGTACACATACATCGATGCCGTTCGTCGTACCTATGGTTTGGCGCGAGCCCCGTGACCATGTTTCAGACTGTAACCTACCTGACTAATATGAAAGGTTTCTCAAAAAACATGAAGCATAAAATACGGTATGCTAACTTGGATTCCGCGAGGAGACCTGTGAAACATGATTTTTGTCTGCCTGTACCTGTATCACCAGACTCATATACCCTGCGAAGTGTTTCATCAGAAGAAGAACCTGCTGCCTGTGAGGATGTCGCACAATCTTTGAGTGCAGTCAGACCCCAATTACGCTCCAGTGCCTGACATTAATGAACCACATGTGATAAGTCAGGAAGAGCTGAATGATCTGATCAGTGACTTAGACCTTCCCAAGTCTAAGGCTCTGTTGCTTGCATTACGACTTCAACAATGGAATCTATCAATCGAAATGTCAATATATCGATGTACAGGAAAAGAGAGGTGGCTAATGAACGTCTTGTGGATCTGGAGAAAATATTCTTACCACCCCCTTCATATCAGATTAGGGCTCATGAAGATCTTCGTTAAGGCCCTGAACCGGGATTGTGAAGCATTTAATCATCTCAGAAAACTATTCCCAAGACTCAGCGAGGCCAAGGTGAAAGAAGTATTTTTACGGGATCTCAAATCAGAGACTTGTTTAGGATACCACATTTGCTTCTAACCTTAATGAAAAGAAAGTGAGGCTTAGGAGGCCTTTCAAGAAGTGTGCAGTAACTTTCTAGGGAATCAAGTCACCTGATTACAAAAACATTGTGGACAGGTTAATTACTTCATTTAGTCAGATGGGATGTAATATGTCCCTGAAGTTACACTCCCTGCATTGCCATCTGGACTTCTTCCCTGAAATGTACAGCTTGGGGGAGGTCTCTGACGAACAAGGAGAAATGTTTCACCAGCAAATAGCTACCATGGAGAGGCGCTACAGTGGTAAATGGAGTGTGAATATGTTGGCAGACTTCTGTTAGAATGTAACACGCGAGACACCCTGTAGTAATTATAAGAAGAGTAGAAACACCAAGTGACACGTAAGTTTTAAACTTTAACTTTTTATGTAATTTCATTTGCATAATTTATATTGATTTTTTATGATAACGTGAAAACTATAATGGACGGAGAATAGCATCTTTGAGTGGATATTGAAACACCCCCCCACTCTCCTCCCTGCAAACTGGTACGTCCTGGAGAAAAATGGGTTACGGATTCAAACTCATGAGCTCGAAACCTATAGGAATCACCTATTTTCGTTCGTGGGAGCAAAAAAAAGTTTCACTTTGCCAACCAGTGTTATTAACACTGTCTCCATCAATACTAACAATATCCACAGTTGGTTCACAAACGTAGATGACATTTTTTCAGTGTGAACGGACTCAAAACGACAGCTAGATATTTTCATGAACTCACTGAATGTCCAATCGTGTAACATTCATTTCACGTATGAAATAGAAAATGAAGAAAGCTGAATTCCCTTGACTTGAATGTGACAAGGAAAGAAGGAGAACAACCGACCATGTCATACCAGCTACATCCCATCACCACTTTTCAAAAAAACCATCTACGTTCCATTTCCTAATTAACCGGTTGTTGGACATCCCTCTGCCACAATACAGTTTTCAGAAAGAACTTCAAACGATCAAGTTTTTAGCAGCAAAAAAATGGTTATTCGGATAGTTTAATAGACAAAATGCTAAAGAAAAAATCCAGGAGAGCTCATAATCTGCTATTCACTAACATGGACAAGAATGACAAGGAGCTTAATTGGTGTACGTTACCGTATTACGGTTACAGAACACTCCTGACCAGAGCAGACAAACGTAAAAATTGTTTTTGCAACCAACCCCACTAAGCAAAACACCTATGGGAAGCCGGACACAACAGTGACTTCATACCCGAGATTCTACATTATGCCAAAAAAGGGAAGGAGATGGATGTTCTGGAAGAATTAGAGTTAAAGAAGAATTTGTGTATGGGCCAGGTACTAAATGACATTGCATTTCAAAAGCACTCACCACTAATTACCACCACGCTATCCCTCCGCAATTTACGCCCCACCAATCCAAGCGCTCACACCCCCGGCCTTCTAACCTTCCCAGCCTTTCCTCCCCCGAACTTATTCACACAACCCTACCACTCCCCCCATACACCCCCAACTCCGCCCCAACCTCCCCTTCCCCTTCCATTACCTCCCCTACTAGTCCCTAGCAGATATAAATTGAGGTTGGCCCAATTATTGTATTTTTACTCGAGAATGACACCTCAGTGTTGAAATGCATCGTACGAGCAAATGATTTCAGTGAAAATTTACAAAGTGTGTTTATATTCATTCATCATGAATTTTCACAAATTTGATGCTGAATCTATAAATTTCTTTATCCTTCACCTTTGGATTTAAGGGGCGCCTGGTATAGCTAGCAATTTTGCAGGGATTATGATGAGTAATCCTTAAAACGAGCTTCTACTTTAATCAGAACTAATACTCTTCACCACTACTCTGACCACTATTTTTGCAGGGTGTTTTCGGGCATCTTCTCTATTTATCACCAACCAACATTTAATCTTCATCCAATGTAATGCCCATACCATTTTTTTAAATTGGCAGAGGGGAAAATGATGGGCATGGAACACGAGAAACTACTTAAAAATGACAACAATTATTGAAGATTTCATTTACCTGAAATAACTGGGGGGCTCTACCAGATACAACACCAAAAACTGTAACCAGCTGGACTGCAGTACTCGAAGGTATATCTTCAGCAGCAAGCACTCGGAATATTAATTCTTCCACAAATGAATTTAAATGGCTTCCTATAAATTTTAAATACAAATTACATTTTAATTATGTTTACCAGAAAATGAAATGACACTATAGTATCTATTCATACTTCATTTTTAAGATTTAGATGAACTCAGGCAAATATTTCAGCAATCTTTGTTTAACTTAATACTTCCTTAGAAAAAAATGGTTGTTCTAAGGAAGTAAAATTACAATAGTAAAACTGAGCAACAGGAATAATTTTTTAGCAAATGATATCCCCATTAATGCCCCTTAGTTCAGCAAAATATACAATGGTATAAGTATTACTAGAGTTGCAATTTATGGATTAGGAAATAAAATTTTTCTCATACTTCATGTTTGAAATGAATTATAGGCTATTTTAATATTTTCCAACATAAGCACTATAGTCAGTTATATTTAAGCAACACGAGGACACTACTGGGTAATTTGTGAATCCTCCTACTAATATAAAACAAATGCATGGCAAAATTAAAAGAATAATTAAATTAATACTTTGGATAATGATTTTTTTCCTAAAACTTTCAAATTAATGAGTTACTTCATGATAAGTTATGTTTTGAGTAAGATTTCCAGATTTCTGAAAACAAAATATGGGGGACGAGGGCGAGGAAATCAGAAAGCATCAGAGCTATTTACTATACCAAATGACCAAGGGAAATTTGAGACAGGTAAAATAATGGAATGCCTAAGCCATCACACTATAATTACCTACAAATCTATAACCAAATTAAACAAGAACATGGCACTTTTTGGACGTGAGTGTAGGAGAATTCACTTGAAGATGAAGCATCTTTAGAGCAACAGTCAAGAACCTTACAATCATTACAGGGGTCTTGGATAAAGTTAGGATATTTTTCTGACAATTTGGAGGTTAAAATACTGTAACTTCCCCACTTGCTACACCCTAGGCGTATGGGGATATTTGCGACAGCCTAGATAAAAATGTTATTAACAACTTCTGAGGAATCATTAAATATGTTTCCGAACTTCAAAATGGACAAAATGAACTACTACATATTCAAATCTCTACCTATGCATATCTTTATCACAGAAATTTATTTTTAAGAGTAAAATTATACACTATGGTGAGAAACATTTTGATTTAACTGGTATTAAAATTACAACGCTGTTAAAATAACATGGATTGAACTAACATTCATAGGTTGGCAACTTCTAATGAATAGTTGATGGCAAATTAGAGGTTATTATGTGCAATTTATGTGGCTATACCTTGAGGTTGTCTCAAGATGGATCGAGATCCCTATCATAGTAGACGTAATTTTTACGGGCCTGGTGATATGTCTGATGCTGTAAAGTAATTTTAATTCCCTAACATTTGCCTGACAATTTTATGTAGCCATGACACAAAACATTGAATGATCTCCTAGTTCTTGGCCAAGAATCGAGAAGATATTATGGTCTTGACTAACAACAATGGACTCTCAAAATTATCACATACGAACATAGGCCACTTCTACCTTCTTCTAGTACACTCTTCTACTTCTAGTACACGCCCCATAAGTTAAAACAAGATATTCATGGTTTAATATAGGTCTAGTGTAATAGACAACATTGCATAGAAAAATTTTATGATTGAAATGCTGATCCTGCTACTGCCAAATTCGATGCCAACATGCACACTTTTACGCTCGGTTTTCAGTAGACATGATAGAGCATGCAAGAGATACCCCTCTGCACAACGCAGAATATCTTCAACTTCCTTCCTCTCCTTTCCCCTTCCTTCACAACTTTCTATGTAGATTTTGATATCGACTTGATGTTGATTTTGAATAAGATTGGGAGCCACCACCACCGTGTGGATTCAACATGTAATGATTAAGTTTTTGAACTATTTCTAACTAAACCTTTCCTCAAAAATACACATATACACTTCATATATTCAAGTAAATGACACAGTAATTGTGGTAGGGTGCTATGTTGTCTTTCATCATCAAATCTGCGTACCATATGACTAAATTCACTGATTATAATAAAGCAGTAAATTCTAATCATCTTATATATTTGATTTAATCTCAAATTTCTACGAAAAATATGAGTAAATCATGATTATTTAGTTTTTTACATGCTAAAAAATTTTACAATAATATTTTTTTTCAGTAAAACAAATATCTGAAGACCTACTTTGACAAGTTATAGATAAGGATTCGGCTGATTACAGAAAAAAATCACAGCATTTAGAGCTGGTTCAACTTAAAATAATTAAAATTTTCACTCAACTAACTAGGGTCCACTTATGTGGAGTTTATTGTATTTCATTACAACCAATCAAGTAGTTACAACTGGCTTTTGCAACACAATATTAGCCAGAAATTAAATCCTAAATTTTAAGGATATCTATCAGCTAGAGGATACAACACAGATTGCTTATTTGAAAGTGATAGATACAGGGTTTGATTAAAATTCCAAATATACTTATACTAATAGATACCCTACCAATTGATTTGCAGTAAACATTATATGGAAGGACATTCAGCCAAACAGTCTTCAAGTGTTCCAGTTGTCTCAGACACTGTCTCATTCCTTTCTCTGTAGAATTTGGTAGCTCAGGAGCTGTTCCTATACCATGGATGCCTTTAAACATAAGAAACCAAAAAGAAATTAGAGTAATACCCAATACACAATTTCTCTGATGAATAATTATTTTAAACTGAATAGGGTCAGCTAAATTCATTAGGCATTTAATGAAGTTGATGGTTTGAGGCGTTACTTTGTGGAATTTCCTCATACTGAATGAAAATTGAACTTTGTTTTGAACTGAATGAAAATTGAACTCACTCCTTTGCCCATCTTTCACAGCAGTTAGTCAGCTTGGGTGCATCGACCTTACCCACCTCCCCATCCTCTCACATCCCCTTGGCTTTTACAACCAGGGGAAGACCCAACCCCTCCCACCTCTTGATTTCCCCCCCCCCCCCCACTACTTCTGGTTTATACGGTCAGGTATTTAAGACGATCTATCAATGTAATCCTCACCTGAGGATGACGCAGTGCATCGAAACCTCAGTCGTGATTGAATAAATATTTATGTGGAAAAACAAAGTTCAATTTTCATTCAGTTCATTAGGCACATGAAGTGGCAACTGTAAATGAAATTTTCGCATGTCCAATGAACACTGGAGCAACTGAAAAATTTTTGTAACATAAGTTATCAATAGAAATCTTCTACAAGTTTGTTTACAAAATTTCTGTATTTTTTTCTTTATAGGGTCATTTTTCAATCTCGCATTCGGGCCATTTTAATTTTTTGCATCACTAACCATCCCACAAAAAAAGTTGGTGCCATAAAAATTTTTGGGAAATAAATGAGAACAATGAGTAATAAATGGAGAGAAAAAAATACAACTGAAAGAAGAAATAAAGTCCCCTCTACAGCACGTGTGGAACGGGAAATGGGGGGTAGAACCCCATTCCTCCGTATGTCACAAGTCATTGATCGCCTGACTGAAGCTGGTTTGACATGCACCTCACTTTGGATGAAGGTGCGACTCAAGCACAGACCTTCAAGGGCCTGGATGAAGCTGAGCTGTTTCACAGGACCACACCGGCTCAATGGTAGGAAGTGAGAAATCCATGATCAGAAGTCAAAGTTTTGTAAGTCGGCATAAACTAAAATGCTGAATTTTTAGCTATTATGTATGGCTTTTCTGGCACCAGAACTTCATTTCATTCTGAGGATTTACAACCAATTCCTTTGCTGATGGGAATATTTTACCGAATTTCCTCAAGTAATACAAGGCATTACGGTTAAGACCACAATTATGATAGGATTAAAAGCCAAAATACCACAGACAGATTGGCTGGTGATGTCCTCCAATCGATAAATTTCCTGACTATTCCCAGGAAAACTTATCGATTTCTATTACTGTCCACCAAAAGATCAATTATGATTAGAATATTTTATTTTTCCTTGATAAAATTTTCGTAAAACTTAGAAAATATGTATATGAAAATTAGCTGCTGTGATCTAGTTTGATCTACATCTTTGTTCATAATATGCTTCCCCAATAAAGGAGAGCATGGCAGCTTCTCATTGGTCATACTTTTCAAAGCCCAAAAGCCAAATTCCGATAGTTGAGGGATAAGAATAAAATTTGAATGTTACAAAAATTCATATATGCAAGACATGACAATTAGTTTTAGCTGGTGAAATATACGGAGGGAGAGAGTGACATATATGTGCATTGGCATTAAAACGAGAGGAATTCCTTATCCAAGTCTCTTCCTGACTTTAATCATAATGCCCTGAAATTTCCGGATTTCAAATTTCTCGACTATTCCAGGTTATCCCAGTTTTCCCCGAAGCTCATCACCCTTTTGCAGTAAACAACACCCCAGAATTATCAACTATAAAGTTTATCACAGTTCCCCATATTCAAAGGGGGTACCCAAAATATAATAGTAAGCACTCATTAAAAAAGATTTACCACCTACCAGAGTCTCTGACAATTTCCAGAAGTTGATCACGTTGCTTCTGCATCTGTTTGAGGAAAATACTTGAGCCTATGTTACGAAGTACGAGAACTTGATCAATAAAAGTTGTCATTTGTTCATGCAAAACAGCTGGAAGCCTGTCTTGATATTCATGACCAAGCGTTAGAAGATGATGGGCCAAGTACATACAGTTGTTATGAAAAATTGCTGAAACCATGAAATAAAAACCATGAAATGAAAACCATGGAATAAAAGTTAGGTCATTGGTGAACTTAAAAATTAGCACCAAACAAGCCATTCAAAAGTATTACCTGAATCAACAACGTTACGCGAACAAAATTATTAGATCATAATCCCAGTATTAGTTAACCATATCAAAAATTCAGATTTTGTTTTAGTATAGTATGACAAGGAATTTGAGGTAGCACTTGTGGTTGGCTGATAATAATTCCTATGATGATAATGGTGACACTTCATTGAAAGACACAAATATTATTCAGCATTCATATCCACAATATTACCATTTTAAATTTATCATGAAAGAGATATGTACTCCATATTCACAAGACCATGATTAGGCAAGGTACTTAAAACACATTTCCTTCAGGTTGACATTGGAAAACTTTCCTTCAGTAAATAAGTAGGATTGAATAAAGTGATAAAATACTAAATATTCAAAAATAAAGCAGAATTCCATTGAAATGAGCAACATTATAATCTTTGATATTTTGTGATAATAAGATAGATAAGGGAAACTAAGTGAGTATTTCAAATTATAAAGAATACCCACAAGCTCTGGGAAAAAGGCTAAGGTTTGTGAGCAGATGCAAGTTTTAAAGATAGATAATTGAGAGAGAAGAGCAATTGGGAGAGGGATAGATGGGTTTTCTAAGTAGGTGTTACTTCACTCTGTAGATACAATTTCTTGATAGCATTTCAAAATACTTGACCCAACCAAATGTACCAATAGTGCAAACCATTCTACTTATGCTCCAAAAGAAACCCACATTCCATGATATGAAGATACTACTGATATCCCAGCCCAACTCTCTAGTCCTCAAAACGAGACAATGCGATACACCAGCAATTGCATATCCTCTCTTCCTCTTTCCTCAACCCAGACCACTAAAACTTAAGAGATCTAATACTTTTACATAATTTTGACATTTAAAAATTCTCTGTACACATGGGGTAGGGATGAAATATGTTTCCATTGTTCTCGTGTGATTTAATATTTTCCTTCGAAGATAATGATTTATGGGCTTTGTGGTCGTGGAAAGGAAAAAAAATATTAGAGAAATAGGATGATGGAGGGCCGAGGGTATTTTTTTTTTTATTTGACCCGCAAAGTAGTCACTTTTGTTATGGTTATTATCTTATGGCTTTGAGATTCTCCCAATGGTTGTTCAATCTCTTGGGAAGAGTCGCAATATGTGCCTGTTGTAATTTGCCTTAAAATTTTCCACGGCAGAAATTCTGTTGCATAAGCCCTACGAAAGCTAAAAAAAAAATGGTTCATGAGTAGGGCAAGCAATAGTGCATGCTAAGAGAGGATATTATTAGAGGAGATATATTCACTGACGCATAAATTAAAAATTTGGGATCCAGATCCGATGCCTTCAGCTAATTTGGTTCTGAAGTATCCGCTGAAGGGTAATATCTGCGGATATTTGGATCCGAGGTACTCAATCCGACCATCCCTTATGAAAATGTCATTCAAGATACATAAATGGAACTGAAAAATGGGTTATTTTCTAAATTGTATTGCTTCAAAGAGACTATGAAAACTTACTTTCGCCTGAACAATTAAAACATCTACTAAGCACACTGTATTTTTTCAGCTAATCTAATAGCGTATAAATGACTTCAGGTTCTGCATCTTGATTTTTGGTATACCCATATTTGTGCCATGAAAATTTTATTAAAACAACAAAACAAAATGGTCAGAAAGTATTTTCAAATATTTAGACTCTGAAAATAGTAATTTCCTTACTTCATTTCAATAAGAATTATCACTCCACCAACGCCTACAACTCTGGAGCACGATGGTTGCTGTAAGCAAACCTATTCTGCACTGCACTCCAGACAGATTCAGATGTAAGATACTCTGCTATGAATCTATTCCCCCCTTCAAAGCCCCATCCTTTCAGAATCATACATCCCAAATTTTTCTTCCACACAACCAAATTGGATTTCTTAATCCCAGCTCTCTTAATAACACCCTCTTAATGATAAGTAGTAACCACACAAATAAGTTACTGATAGCATTTTTCCACTCCCTTGAACACCTCTATGTATCTCAAGTATTCTTCTTAATTATACACGATGTTGTTGTCTCTTTTAACTTATTTATTCATCTGCACTGGTAACTTGTCGACAACTTTTTACTAGAGATGTGCGAATAGTATCCGCGAATACTCGAATACCTCGAATACTAGAAAGTATTCGATATTCGAGATCTCGAATAGTTATGCCAAATATACCGTCTCGAATACCTCGAATACTTTTAATTTCGCGTCATACACCCGCTTGCACGTCGTTGGTAGTTGACTCGGAAAAATTAAGAGAACTCTAGTCGTTTAGTGCATGCAGCGCCGTTTTAGGCAAGCTGACGACCTACATCAAATTCGAGGGTTAGAGCGGTAGAGCAGTGAAAAGAGTTCGACGTGGGGAACTGAAATTGATCGGATGAAAAAAATCCGAAAATCCCAGATGTCCCCCATCAGGAGAACCTAAATGACGTGGGATAGCAACATTCGCGCATTTCCCACGATCCGCTATCCCCCTCCATTCAGCATTCACCCCACCCAATCTGACGATTTCCTCGTCTCCGAAATCAAACAAAAGGTCCCAGCTCGTGTAGGGATCGTATTACGAAGACCTTAGCTTCGAAAAAATATCAAGTTACCGGAAAATAATGGAATCGCGTTTCACCCTTCACTCTTTCTCCCCCACTGACCATTTTCCCGCATCCATCTTTTGATAAAAATGAGACGAGGTGTTTACCATGTGCACTTTGTGGCTAATAACGACAGGCACTTTTGAATCTTCCCCAGGAGATGAAACTACCATAGGGAGACACTCAGGGCCGTGGGATAGTGACATTGGCGCATTTCCCACGATCTGCAATCGCCCTCCATTCAGCGTTCGCCCCACCCCCTCCGACGATTTCCTCTTCTCCGAAATCAAACAAAAGGTCCCAGCTCGCGCAGAGATCGTATTACGAAGACCTTAGCTTCGAAAAAAAAATCAAATTACACGAGAACAGCAAAAACGTGTCTCACGCCCTTCCCCCCTCTACTCACCCACTGGCCTTTTTTTGCTTACCTGTTTCGAAGTTCCCAATTTATGGAGGCCAACTGCTGCATGAGTGATCTACTAGCCCAAAAGTTGTCTAACAATGACTTTCGGCAATTGATATTACACTTTTATTGGATTGAAATATTAGTAATGTGCGCGTAATTTAAAAAAGAATAAGACCAAACACGACATATTTCTGAGTTTATTGAAGCATTTTACGCAGGAAAATAAATGCCGGAAAGACAAAGAAATACGACGGAGGCTTAGCATTTTGGCGCAATGCTCAAATAGGGTGGTTTCCTATTATTTTTTTATTGCCTAAATCGAAAGATTATTACTCCTGGAGTACGTATTTAACGCTTTTAGATTTTTTAGACGATATCTATTTTTGGCGATTAAATGAAAAGTGAAAAATTTCAAGCACGCGAAAACGCGACGGGTAAGTATGAATGCCGGGAAAAACTCCGCGTGACATTGTTCTGCTTCCCGTTGCCGCGAGTAAGGTGATCTTGGGGCGAGGTTCTGAGCACTGATACGACGCAGGATGCTAGCAGGTAGCTGAGTACCATGCTAGCTGGTAGCGGTTGGCTTAAATAAGGATTATTAATACCTCATCAAACGAAGGAAACTTTCCGACCTTAGGCAGTGTTAATAGGTGTTTATTAAGGCCATGTTTCCCTGAGCCCTGTGCCTCATGAATGCATTTCTAATATCAGACGATGTAAAACTCCTATCTACTCACATAGAAACTAGGTCACTGTGACGTCACGTGGAGTGGCATCCCGTGGGCGCCAATCTGGCCTTTTTCAAATGAGGATAAAATTGACCATTGCCATTCGTATAAACCGGTATTTCTATAACCAAATAATTTGTATATTACATATTAATACACTAATGGTGGGTACCGAATCACAATCAATGCCTTTCGTTTTCTTTAATGAAGGAAACTACCCTATTGTTTACATAAAATTAAAATATTCCATCAATCAGCTAAATTCCTGTTTGAATCCTTTAAAGGAAATCACAATTACTCGCCATAATCTTGGGTTTCCCGCTGCATAGGTGACCCAGTCAAACATACCTGCATTCATCGTTTAGTATTCGAGGTATTCGAAATTCGAGGTATTCGAATATTCGAGCAATGATTTGATATTCGAATTCGATATTCAAATTCGAGAAATCTGCTATTCGACGCATCCCTACTTTTTACCATTGAATGCCCTTTGCTTATTTATAAACTTCAACACTTTCTAGGGATGGGCGGTTATGAGAAAAAAACTGGTGTTAGGTTAACCGGTTATTTTGAGTGAGTTGAGAACCTGACTAAAAAAACCGGATGAAAAAAAACTGTTATATTCAGGTTATAAAACCTAAACCATTGGGTGTTGCATATCTTCGATTCTTAAAAAAACCTACAGCATTTTTTAACTTCGTCCTCCTTCATCGTTGTGTAGTTTATCGTAGAGACTTGATTGTTTTTTTTTAATAGATAATCCAATCAAAAACCGGTTGTTTTTCGATATCATTCACCTGAGTGTTAAATTATTTTTGGCTTAACCGGAAATAACCCGAGAAAAATAATTTGACTCCTGATTCCCACACTCTCTCGCAAACTGTTGGAACTACCAGCACTTTTGCCGCTGCCACACGGCCCACTGGCTGAGGTTTTCCTGCACCTCTACTGGCCACAGAGCACATTAAAACCGGTTATTTTTGATGCAATAGAAAAACCTAAGCGACGAGTACTCGTTGGCATAACCGATGGCAGGCGGGAGAGAAATAACCGGATGAGGGAGTACTCGTTGGGGAAACCTATCGCTGTGGAAAGGTTTTCATCAATGGGTCTCAAGTTGAAATGGAACGAGTACTCGGTTATTTTTCGGTTATGTGGATTATATCTAAACAACCAGCAGAAATAACCGATCTCCAAAATACTCGTGAGGAAACCATGCTGCTCATCACTGCGGTATAGGTTTTTTCTATGCATCTCAACTAGTAAAAACTGTAACGAGTACTTGGTTATTCTCCGGTTATTACAAAATAACCTGAGGAAAATAACCAAGGCATTGGAGTAGCTATTGCGGAAATTAAATGGATATGAAGTACATGAAATATTATATTAGTTTGTGAAAGCATGCCTGCCATGTGATCAAATTCAATAATACAAATATGAATATTGAAAATTCGGGGGGAGCCAGTACCCCCTTAGCTGTTTATACAATCAGGTAATGTAAATTAAGGATGTCTGCGTCATTGGAAGAGCTGGGAGGTTATAAGGGGGACCCGACCCCCATTAGCCCCCAGAAATATCCGAGGGGGAGGGCCTAAGTTTTTTTTGCAGATTCCGTTATTGTCAAGCGCGGTTGTAACAGGGTGGGTCGTGGCCCCACCAAAAGGGTCGTAGTCCCCCATCATACTTCGGGGGGGGGTAAGGGGGGGGGTGTTATGTTCCCCAACTTTTTTACAGAATTAGTAATATTCAAGCACCGTCATGGTTAGGGGGTCCTGTCTCCCCTGGAGGACCATAGCCCCGCAAAATCTGGGGGGCGGGACCCCCTTAGCTCTCTGTTATAAATTTAGTTATGTTAAAGCATGTCTGCAACAACGGAGTAGCTAGGGAGTCTCAGGGGACCCGGCCGCCTATAAAAATTTGGGGGGGTATGATGACCCCCCTAATTTTTTCGTAGATTTTTGTTATTTTCAAGCACGGTTGTATCTGGAGGCGTCCTGGCCCCACAGAAGGGGTCGTAGTCCCCCATAAAATTTCGGGAGGGGGGGTGTTATGGCCCCCCTAACTTTTTTGTTTTAGACTCAGTTACATTCAAGCACTGTCATAGTTAGGAGGGCCGGCCCCCCCTTGAGGTCCATAATCCCGCAAGAAAATCTGGGGGGCGGGACCCCCTTGGCTCTCCGTTATAAATTAAGTTATGTTAAAGCATGTCTGCGACATCGGAGTAGCTAGGGAGTCATGTGGGACCCAGCCCACCGTAAGCCTCTTAGCCCACTACAAAAATCTAGGTGGGATTGGTCCTAAATTTTTGACACATCTTTCGTTATATTCAAGCACAGTCGTAGTTTGGGGGTCCCACCACCCCCGGAAGGCTCATAGAACCACTGGAAAATCCGCGGGGCGGTACCCCTATCCCTCTCTGATTTACATTTAGCCATGTTAAAGCATACCTGAGATATCGGAGTAGGTAGGGTGCTGCATGGTTCCCGGCCTCACATAAGTCTTAATGGGGAGCTCGCCCCCAGTAATGTTTTGTACATAAATTACTGAGGACCCTTATCACATTTGAGCAGTATAACCTTTCCAAAAATATATTTGTCAGTTATGTGAGTGGATATGTGTAGGTTATCGTAGTTATGTTAAAGCATATCTGCGATATCGGAGTAGCTTGGCGGTGCTGGGAGCCGTTATTTTACTGGATACCTTAAGATACTGGGGTACCTTATTGATAAGTTCTGGCAATATAATATTTAGTTATTGAAAGCATGCCTGCCATGCAACCAAATTCATTAATAAAAATATGAGCATTAAAAAGTTATCTACTTATCACTTTGACAGGGTTCGTAAAGGTACTGTCATTTCAAGACTTTTATAAAGAGGACTGGATCCCCTCGAAAACCTTAAGTTACTCGTTAAAGATTTAGTTATATTAAAGCATGTATTTTGCTTGAGTGTAGCTTGAGGGCCCCCCCTAGCTCTTTGTATAAGATCAGGTTATGTTAAGCATGTCTGTGACATCATAGTAGTTGGGGGACTACGAGGTACCTGGCCACCCAGAAAAAAATTGTGGTGGGGGGATGTCGGGCCCCGCTGTTTGTTTAGATTTTGTTATTTTCAAACATGGCTGCATCTGGAGGGGTCCCGTCCCCGCCAAAGGTTTTGTAGTACCTCTACATTATCTGTGAGGCGGGAAAAAAATACGGGCAGTCCCCTCGGATTTTTATGGGGACAGGGTACCCAGTGACCCAGTAGCTACTCTGATGTTGCAGACATACATTGAAAGAACTTAATCAGAGCTAAGGGGGCTGGCCCCCCAGATTTTCTAGCGGGACTATGGTTCTCCAGGGGGGGCAGGACCCTCTAACTATTACTGTGCTTGAATATAACTAAGTCTAGTCTAAGGGGGGCCTGCTACCCCTAAAAATTTTTTATGAGGGGCTTGGTTCCCCCATGACCCCTTAATTACTCCGATGTCGCTCACAAGCTTTAACATATTTAAATTTATAACAGAGAAGTATTTCAAATGTGATGAATTGGACAAGTGTCCAGCAAAACTATAATGGCACATGTTAGAATATATTTTTCTAGAGGAAATTTCAACTAGACTGGAGCAGTGAAGGATATATACATCAACCTTCCAGATTAAACTACAGCAGTAAACGATAAATGATCCAAAGGATCAAATGCTTAATGCCCCACTTAAATATGTAACTGCCTTTTTGCCCAATTGCCATTATTATTTAAGTAATAGCTGTAGAATAATAAATTACCCATTCAAAGCAGAAACTGTGGCCATAACTGCCATCTAAGGCTACTGGGAACTCAGAAGGTTCATATAACTTTCGAAGGGTACATAATTATCATGGTATACTTTGTTTACTACTGATTAGTACTATTATATCTTGTTTCAGCCAAATGTAGACTACAATGGAAAGGAAAACAAATCCAGAATTTTTAGGGAAAAATATATTTATTAATCCAAGTTTCAATTTCATATTGATATAAAAAAAGAACTGTTTTTTCCCTTCAAATGAAAAAAATGGTTGGATGCAGAAGTACATTAATGTAATAATATTATTTACTCAAAGAAACCAATTAAAAAAATGTGCATTGTACTTTGAGCAGCTATGTCACATACATATAAACATTCCAAAAATTTTGTAATACTAATTACATATAAGGAAAAAATTAAGTTTATAACATAAGAACTTTATGCAATGAAATAAAAATATGAATAAACCTATACCTTAAACACATATAAATAACATACACATATAAACACATATAAAACAACTGTGTGTAATAGATACAGAAATAAATATTACATGTCCCAAAAATCATCATCGATGGACCCCAGAAAAATTAGCTGATTTATGTGATCAGGTGTGAGTCGGCTTCTGTGGTCACTGCTTAAAAAGTTAAGCAGAGAAACCACCCTTTCAGACGCAACTGAAGCACCTACTACTGTTAAGTACTTCATTGCGACCTCATACATTGCCGGGAAGGCATTTCTCCTATCCTTCCAGAATTGTATGGGATTCAATGACCTACTCAATAAGGGTTGGTTCAGGTATAATTTAAATTCTGTTGGTAAGCTCCCATCTTGGGGATCAGGAATCCCATCAAAACTTTCTGCTGCCAAGGTATCATGTACTGACCAAAGGTCGTCTGTATTTTGCTGGTTGGTAACTATGGGGGGACTAAGGGACCCCTGACTCCTCAGTGCAGCCTTAATTTCATCCCTTAATTGAGTCACTGCTTTTGCAGCATTAATTGGTGATTTAAAATGTATTTTCTTGAAACGGGGGTCTAGGATAGTGGCTGCAGCTAAAAGAGGGTTTTCCTCAAGGGGATCCAATCTTTTTTTAATTTGTTCTCTCAATTTCTGCAGGAGCTCACCTGCCACAGAATTATTTACATTAATTTTTGACAGTGCAATGCATATACAATTGCACATTGGAATGACCAGGTTACCACTGATGTACTTATCTCCTGATATCTGTTTAGTGGAGGCCTCAAAAGGTGCTAAAACCTCTACAACATCTCCCATAATATCTAACTCCTCAGCCGTTGGCATAGGAGGAGCATCCTTGTGGGATGGGGAGAGGAGTATTTTACCCACTATCGGTGAGAGTAATGCAAATCTCTCAATACAGTAAAATGTGGAGTTCCACCTGGTGGGAACCTCCTGCTTTAAATATAGGTAAGTACCCTCACTCTTTCCCTCCTTCTTCTGCTCCTCTCTTAAGTGGTCTTGGGCCACATTACTGTGCTTAAAGTAAGCCACAATTCTTTTAATTTTTTCAATGACTTTCACCACTTCTTCCTTAGCTCCCAGAGCTTTAGTCATGACCAGGTTAATGTTATGTGCCAGGCAGGACACATGTGCCATCCGATCGGGAACTCGTAGCCTTGTAGCCCCAACAATATTATATGCATTATCAGTGGTTAAACTAACAATTTTTTTTCATCAATGCTCCACTCGGACAACAGATCCTTCAGATCACAGCACAAATTGAAATGTGGTGTGGAGTAAGTTGTTTATCACAAAAATCATGGATACCATAGTGAAGCTCTGTTCATCTGTAATGAAAAGGAAATCGTGCCACAGTTTCAATACAAATGTAAAAGTTCACAGTATAGAAATTTTGATTAGAAGAGTAAGAGATGATTAAGCCTTGTTTATATGGATCCAATGACTATAGTTCTAGTTACTATTATAATTCCCTCGATTTGTAAAAATTCATTTATCTCAACGACTCAACATTTATTTATCACTATAATTCACTGCGATATTGTAGATTATAGTAATTTTGGCTTACCAATGTAGTGTCCAGTCAATACGATGAAGCTTTTTGTTGAGTTCATAACAGTTGCTGCATCCGTAGTGATTAATAATTAAAGCAAGTGTCTGGCAGTACAAATAATCTATTCAAATGCAATTGATGTTACAAATCGGGAAAGAAGAAATTCCTAAGGATAGGGAGGAAGCATAATTGTCCTGCTACACGAAAAGGTGACAAACAAGACCCTACAAACTGGAGACTCACTTTTTAATACTACTTATTAAAGTTTTTTTAAAATAGTACTAAATAGATTGGAAGTGTGTACAAATGAGACTGTGGAAGAACACCAAGCAGGATTCATGAAAGGCAGATCTACCAATGACCAGATAGTTATTGCTGCTTCAAAATACTGGGAATTAATAAACACTTCTTTGGGTTATTGGTCGATCTTAGTAAATCTTATGATAGTTTAAATTGGAGAAAAGTGTGGGAAAAAATGGAAAACTTTGGAATTCCTAGGAAATTAATTGAGTTAGCAAAGCTCCGTTTAAAAATTGCAAATGTAAGGTAGAAGTTGACAATGAATACTCCATGAGCTTTGAGGTAAAGACTGGCATGATACAAGGAGATGGCCTATCAACAATAATGTGGCATTGGAAAGGCACTGAAAGAAATCAGGAAAACAGACTTGAGAATAAGAATAAGGAAAAACATATTGGTGCTCGCCTTTGCAGATGACTTAATTTTGCTAGTGGAAAATAAGGAAGACTCGAGGAGCATGACAGAAATTCTGATTAAAAAAACGAAGAAGTTGGACTGAAAATCAATGACGATAAGGCCGAATTTATGTCCTTGGGTCAAAACCCTGATAACTTCAGAAACATTACAATTGAGGATCACAATTTTGAAAGAGTAAATGAATTTAAATACCATGGTCATGGATGAAGATGGTGCCATGGTACCAAAATCAGCTCAAACAATCATGAATCATATGAGACACAAAACAGAATAAATTCAGCAAATAGAAGTATAAAAGCCCAGAACAAACTGCAGACATCAAAAATTTTATCCATCAGAACCAAACTTAGAATTTATAGAACCATAATAAAACCTATCCTTCTTTATGGAGCTGAATCATGGGTTATCCACATAAGAAGAGGAAAGAAATTAATTTTCGATGAGAATAAAGTGTTGAGGGAAGTTTTTGGACCAACAAGAGAGACTGGAAGCTGGAGGAGAAAGCACAACAGGAAAAACAGGGGCTTTTTTGACTCGCCAGACATTGTAGCTGAAGCTAAGAGCCGCAGATTGCAATGGGCAGAGTGCATATAATGAAGAGAGCAAGCAAGGCCCTAGTAAAACAAGTCTGGGCAGAAAACCCTGATAGAAGACCGAGAAAAAGATCGAAGGATAAGTGCAGATTGATTTGGGGAGAATGTGAGTCTGTGAGGTGGCTGCAGAAGTTAGAAAGAGTTGGAGGGAGAGAGTTGGCGAGGCTAAACACTATCTAGGGTAAAATGCCCATGAGAGTAAGTATGTTTGACCAATCATTTAAAACCTTCAGTATAGCCGTGTAGTAACATGGAATGAAGGGAAATAATTTTGGTAGATGTAAATCCATTTTGAGAAACCATTTTTCATCGAGTGAAATTCTAAGGTCAAATATGGGGAAAAGGTACAGCCCTCCAAATTTCTCCTTTGGAGCTGCCCCTGATTATTTGGAGGTACCATGAAAAATGCAAGCTAGGGGTATAAACATCATTGGCAAAAATCACTGATTTTACAGTACAGAAATATCTAATTTCATGTTCCAGTTTTGGAAAACACACTCAGTGATTCTCAATTCAAATAAAAAAGATTTATGTTAGTTCCGGAGAGAAGACGTTGAACCAGCTATGCAAAATCATTAGTGAAATGTATACGACAGGTGAGATACCAAAGGATTTCGAGAGGAACATTATAATCCCTATTCTTAAGAAGAAAAGAGCGGAGAAGTGAGAAGATTTTAGGACCATAAGCCTTACTACACATGCGTCAAAGATACTGACAAGGATCATCTATAGAAGAATAGAATGAAAAGCAGAAGAGTACTTGGATGAGGACCAATTTGGATTCAGAAAAAACAAAGGCACAAGGGAAGCAATATTGGCCCTAAGACTGCTCATAGAGAAGAGAATGGAAAAGAACAACCCAACATTCGTTGCGTTTGTGGACTTAGAGAAAGCATTTGACAACGTGGATTGGAGCACAATGCTTGGAATCCTAAAGGAAATTGGGGTTCTTTATAATGACAGAAGAATCATCCACAGTTTATACAAAAACCAAGTAGCCGTGATAAAATCAGGGCCCAGCTGTGAAGAAGCAAGAATTAAGAAAGGAGTGCGACAAGGCTGTACATTGTCACCCGTAATTTTCAACGTTTACATTGAAAAAGCCATTCATGAAATCAAAGAAAAGGAATTGGGAGTGAATATCCATGGAGAAAAAATTAGCATGCTAAGATTTGCCGATGACATAGCCGTTATAGCAGAAACAGAGAAGGATTTGAAATATATTCTGGTTAATATGGGTAGGGTAATGAGTAGATATCAACTGAAAATAAGCACGAAGAAAACCAAGATCTTAGTATGCAGCAGAAGAGAAGAAGTCAAGACCAACATTAAAATAGGGAGGCAAAAACTGATAGAGGTGGATGAATTCTGTTATTTTGGAAGCAAGATAACTAGTGACGGGAGAAGCAAGAAAGAAATTATCAGCAGAATAGCCCAGGCGAAGAGAGCATTCCACCAAAAGAGAGACCTGCTTACAGCGGGAAACTTAAATATGGAAGTAAAGAAACAATTTATAAGAACCTACATCTGGAGTATGCTCCTATACGGAAGTGAGGCATGGACAATGACCGCAGCGGAGAAAGCAAGGATAGAGGCCTTTGAAATGTGGTGCTACAGAAGAATGATGAAAATCAAATGGATCGACCGAGTTAGTAACGAGGAAGTCCTAAGAATGGTAGGAGAGAAGTGAAGCCTCATGAAAACCTTAATAAGAAGACGGAACAACCTTATAGGCCACATCTTGAGACATGATGGCCTGATGAAGACAATTGTCGAAGGACAAGTGGAAGGCAAGAATGGAAAAGGAAGACCTCGAACAAAATATATGGAACAAGTAAAGAGAGATGTGAAAGAGAAGAAATACGTAGGTGTGAAAAGATTAGCTGATAGGAGAACTGAGTGGAGAGCTGCGTCAAACCAATCCTAGGATTGTTGACCAGTGATGATGATGATGATGTTAGTTCATAGTTTACTCTATTCCAGATTATCTTATCTTTAATGATAGATATAACAGGGTGGCCTGAACCCCTCAATTCATAGGCAACCCGCACAAACAGTCATAGCCAGTTAGGTGGTCATTGAGTTACTCAAGTTATAGTTGGAACAATTAGCGTATATCTCTTGATATTTTCATCCAGGCGTTCCCAAAGGGAGTTTCATGGTGCAAAGTAGGCTATTGAAAGAGGTGCCCCTATCCCCCCCTCCCTAAATCCACCTATGGCGGTCACATACTAATTAACAATGACGGATGTCTTCCATGCCATGACTTTGCTAGCATTTTCCCACAGAAGGAGACGAGGACTTATTACGCGTTTCCACAATCATATAAAATTTGAAAATTTATTGTTTTTCTTTCGCTAAATACAGCGCGGTACATTTATAAAAATGAAATTTTACGTAAAATATCGCAGTAACAGCTAAAAACTAAGAAATTTCGCGAATAAAAGTTATTCGCTAAAATTTCAGTGTTAATACCCATTAGTATGAAAAGGAACTGAATCACTGCTTTTTCCCAATGTACATGGCATGCAATCGCTCAAAGTATGTGTAACACAAAGAATTTACCGTTTTTCTGCTTGGAGGAGTATACATTGGCACTGCTGTCCTTAGGAATTTCTTCATCCCTTTTTTTTCCGTGCAGTTTAATGGTAGCACATCCTTACAAATCATATACCGTATAAGCTTGTGTAAGAGGCGCACACGTGTAAGAGGCGCACCCCTATTTTGAGGATCGAAGCAAAAAGAAAAAAAATTTGCGATATTTTTTTATCCTATCGTGCGGTGTTGCAGACGTATGCCTGGAATTTCGACAGTTATCGAAATGTCCTCTTTCAGTACTATTTGAAAGAGGAAATTTTGATAACTGCGGCGGTAATAGCGGCATTAGAGGGAGTAGAAAGAGTTCCGATCCTCTCTTTGAATACGCCATCGCTCTACGTTGCTTGTCCTACTCACGAACAATTTTGTTTAAAAGCTCTCGCAGGAGTATTGCAATAGAATTGCAGCCGTGGAAATTTTTAAGGCAAAACACGACAAGCAAATGGCATGAGCTTTCCCAAGAGATTGAACAACAATTGGGACAATCTCAGCGCCGTAGGATAATAACCACGTCGTAGATTTAAGGCTCCTTGCACACGCACCGATTTTGGACGGCCGGTAAAATATCGGCCGTCCACATTCCAATAGTGAACAATGGGAGAGCATTGGAGCTTGCACACGTACCGACCACACGCCGGCACCGGCAAAATGCCGGTTAGCTGCCGGCTATTGTCACTGTGGATCGCCGACGCCGGCTCAAAAACTTAGCAACGTATCGTTTGACCGGTAAAAATCCGGCGTGTGTGCAAGCATCGCTTCGCCGGTAAAATATCGGCCAATATTTCACCGGCCGTCCAAAATCGGTGTGTGTGCAAGGGGCCTAACGGAACTACACTCGGCTCTCCATCAGCTAATGCCTCTGCCGTTTTTTTCCTTTCCGAGACTCCACAGGAAAATATCAAGTTACAGGGGAACAATGGAAACGTGTTTCATCCCTACCCCATTCCACCAACTGACCTTTTTCGGTCTACCAGGTTCAATTCCCCGAGTTTCTGGAGGTCAAATGCTACGTGAGTCACCTTCTGAGCTCGAAGATATCTCGATATCTTTCAGCAATCGTATGACACGCACGAGGTTCTAAAAAGAATTAGACCTAACGCGACGTATATCTTACAGCATTTAAGTTTTTTGAGCTCCAATTGATTGACGCAAAGATTTATAGCTAAAATAAGGCTACTAATATTCAACATAGTCCAAACAGCAAAATTTCGGAAGAAACAAGCGTAGCATAAGCGTATTCAAACAAGACGAGACGGACTGGAAACTCAGGCAACGCAAACTGCGTATATCACATTGCTGCGCCTTCGCCCCTTCGCTTTAAAGGCAACGACGTCGCATGCAAGATCGGACGTGTTCTTCCCTTGCTCCTTCGCTCGTAGCTTTAAATACGGAGGGGAGGGAGCCCTCTTCCCCTCGACCTCTCCTTCAGCGCTCTTCACTTATAAGCATTTCCGATTTCTTCTATCCACCATTAAGTCCAACAATGAGCACACTCGTTCTAATTTTTTCAACCGCAGGTTTTGACACCAATATTACTATATGAAGTATAAATGCCGCGGGATGCCCACTCTTGGCAATAAATTTAGCGCGCGCTCCGGAGCGAATCACCCCGCGCGATCTTTTCAATGTTCACCTCTGGGGTACCGACGTGACGGCGCGATGCTTGCAAGAAATTCAAACAGGAGCATTTTAAAAATACGTCACTAAGGGAGAAACTCCCCTGCCTGCCGCTTGATTTTGACCCAGGGTTTCAGATGACTGACTCACGCTGAAAACCAAGGCCACTCAGTTCCCCTTGAACTTGCAACCGGTGAAGGGGAGGGGGGGTTATAAGAAGTTTGTGTAAGAGGCGCACCCCCATTTTCGACTGCAATATCTGGGAAAAAAGGTGCGCCTCTTACACGCGCTTATACGGTAAATCAATGACTGCATGATCGCAACATCTTTCGTACCTCCAACTGTGGATGAAAGCAATAAAATTTCAAGTTTAGTTGTATTAATACATCGCATTTCACCTCCCAAAGTTCTACGCTTAAAATAACTTTTACCTGAAAAACTCTTTCGTTTTTCAAAAACACTCTCCAAGGTCGGCTGTTTTTTTTATATAGCCCCTGAAGGCACAGGCTCCATCGATGACATATCGCTGACAGCCATGAAATTTGCCCCTGAGGAGCATGGTACCACCACCTCGCGGGGATCGTCGGCCCGATCTTCATTTTCCACTTCCATCGGTCCAGGAACTGGCACGACCTTTAAAATATGAGATTTTATGTATCTAGAGGGAAAACAAAAATTTCTACACACATTTACTCACGCATAAAAAAATAATATTTACCTCTGTGAGAGAGTCATACACATCTTCCCGGGAGGTGCTAGGGCCGTCTCCGCTTCCAGTATTTCCGCCCCTGCCGCCTCCACCTGTGGTTTTTTTGCTCTTCTGCAGGGCAATAAATGATGAGTAATGCTTTTTTAGCAGGTGAGATCGCAAATTTGTGGTGCCACCGCCGGATTTGTAATCTTTGCCGCAGAGTTTACAATTAGAAGTCGTTGCATTTTTTTCTAGTGAAGAATATCCACACATCGCTCTTGTTAGGATTCATTTCACAGGTTATTCACGTCGCAAAAGAGGCAATAGCGGAACCAAGAGCGACTGACCGTGACCAGGCGTTGCAGGCCCGTCACACAATGGTTCCCAGACGATGCATTGTTGGACAAAAGTCTAGAAATGATTGATTGATTGTTTAATTATTTACGGAGGGTTTTCTATACTGAGGAATCCAATTTTATCATTTTCAGATCCTTCAGAAGTCGAGTTTTAACATTTTTTTTAAATTATGCATGTTTTATTTTGATTAAATGATTGAAAAGTTTTATACATGTGCAAGCTTCCTTCGATCATTTTCTGCTAAATTTGTGAAACGGGTTTTGTGGCATTAATATTTTTGAAAAAAATAACCATTGGATTTTATGATTTTTATATTTAAAATGCTCAATTTTTAATAAAGACATAATGATCACAGTTCACTTTACATCATTATCATAAATTGATTTCACAAGTTACATTGGGAAAATATTTCACTTTGAAAGCAGTAAAATCTTTAGGTAGTTGCTAAAAGTATGAATTTACAAGTAGTTAATACATATATAAAAACTAATGCTTATAAATTTTTAATATTATGAGTGTTATCAAAATTATTCCTTTGTCATCATAATTATTTATTTCATTTTGCATTTCAAACCCCTCCGAGTCATCTGCAGGAGGCTGTAGTAGAATTAAGACCTCCTTAGGTATGCTCCCACTTTTCCTTGTAGGAGTTTCGTGTAAGCCGGATATTAAAGGATCGGATGATAATAGAAGCATATGCAGTAAGTCTCCATTGCATGCTTTTCGAGATATTTTGCCTTGTTCAATTCTCTGTATCGTCTACAGTCCTTGTGTCGAGCCTCTATTGATTCTTCAGAAAATTGTCCGATCAGGAAGGGTGTGGTTTTAATAATGTCCGATCAGTGAATGAGAATTTTGTGAAGGGACACAGGCATGTTATACCATTTGTACAAGGAACAAAACATATTGGCCGCATCTAAAGAATACTCTCCCAACGATTTTACATTTATTTCATAGGGACTTGAGGAAAGTGCTTCATCTGGAGTGAATACTCACTTTTATCATAGTTCGACGAGGACTTACAAAGGCCTTAGGAAGATCAGCTTGTCGATGTAATCTTAGAGGAATATAGAGTTATTACTCTGTGGCATTTACCAGTGTACTTTTAGTTTTCCAATCAGTAATAATGAAAGACTAAGGGTGTGCGCGGCACACTAGTTTACGCGAAATGTGATGACTTTTTTGTTTTTTCAAAGTATATGGTACCGAATAATGATTGTCTTGTTTGAACACGTAGTATTGTTGTTCGAACTTGTGGAGAAGTGCGATTGTTGCTTTAACTTCCCTTACAATGCACCTGAATCAGTCGAACTTGGACGAGGGGCATTGTCATAAATAGTCTGGTAAGAGCTAAGGGGGTCCCGCCCCCCAGATTTTTTGCGGGACTACGGTCCTCCAGGGGAGACAGGACCCCCTAACCATGACAGTGCTTGAATATTACTAATTCTGTAAAAAAGTTGGGGGGCCATAACACCCCCCCCCCCAAAGTTTTATGGGGGACTAGGACCCTTTTGGTGGGGCCACGACCCACCCTGTTACAACCGTGCTTGAAAATAACGGAATCTGCAAAAAAAACTTAGGCCCTCCCCCTCGGATATTTCTGGGGTCTAATGGGGGTCGGGTCCCCCTTATAACCTCCCAGCTCTTCCAATGACGCAGACATCCTTAATTTACATTACCTGATTGTATAAACAGCTAAGGGGGTACCGGCTCCCCCCAAATTTTCAATATTCATATTTGTATTATTGAATTTGGTCACATGGCAGGCATGCTTTCACAAACTAATATAATATTTCATGTACTTCATATCCATTTAATTTCCGCAATAGCTACTCCAACACCTTGGTTATTTTCCTCAGGTTATTTTGCAATAACCGGAGAATAACCAAGTACTCGTTACAGTTTTTACTAGTTGAGATGCATAGAAAAAACCTATACCGCAGTGATGAGCAGCATGGTTTCCTCACGAGTATTTAGGAGTCCGGTTATTTCTGCTGGTTATTTAGATATAATCCACATAACCAAAAAATAACCGAGTACTCGCTCCATTTAAACTTGAGACCCATTGATGAAAACCTTTCCACAGCGATAGGTTTCCCCAACGAGTACTCCCTCATCCGGTTATTTCTCTCCCGCCTGCCATCGGTTATGCCAACGAGTACTCGTCGCTTAGGTTTTTCTATTGCGTCAAAAATAACCGGTTTTAATGTGCTCTGTGGCCAGTAGAGGCGCAGGAAAACCTTAGCCAGTGGGCCGTGTGGCAGTGGCAAAAGTGCTGGTAGTTCCAACGGTTCGCGAGAGAGTACGGGAATCAGGAGTCAAATTATTTTTCTCGGGTTATTTCCGGTTATGCCAAAAAAAAACCGAGTACTCAGGTTAACCGGTGTCGAAAAATAACCCGTCTTTAATCGGTTAACCTTCTAAAAAAACCGGTTATAAATAAAACCGGTTATTTTTGCCCATCCCTAACACTTTCCCTTGTTGAATTAATTCCAAGCTCATTGGCATCTGAGAGCAGCCAGCTCAAGAACTACTTGAAGATAGCAGTCTTCCTAACTTTGCCCTCAAAATACTCAGATCAAACTGGGAAAGCTTGAACCACAAAGACCTTGTGCCAAGGAAATTACATGGATTACATTGGAATCACTTAATGCACGCCAATTGTGAGGAAACACAAAGTTGTAATATTTGCAGCCAACTTAAATAATTTTTTTTAAAGTCAAAAATCTATGTCAAATAAGTAGACGTGATCAATTGATAGGCAAATTGCATTAACATGATTGTGATACAACAGCATCTTTGATGCAAAATTCCTATGCATAAAATAGATTTGAGTGTTACAAGTCATCACAATCTGAGGGTAGGGACAAAAAAAGCAGAAAATACCAAAGGTCAATTATTACTAAGACTTTTGAATAACTTTAATTCCTCAATAATAAAAGAATACTCAAGATTTTATAAATGAATGATGCATATTTTGTCACAAATAGACATGCAAAAATTTCAAGATTGAAAACACAAGAGTTTGGGCGGCTTGATACTCTGCCTTCACTCAGCTCTATGGAGCTTTGAGAAATTTCTTCCTTGAAATGGGGTAGGAAGCATAGTAAAACTGTGATACATCACACATGGAGCTAATGTTTCGGGGTGATAAACAGAAGCAGGAAGTCAAAATTCACTATACAGTCAACTGCCCAAATATTTTGCAAAGTAGGATTTAATTTCAACAAATAAGTAAGTACTTAAGAATTAAACAGTCACACAGCATCCTCTGGACCTAATGCTAGGATCTAAACAGTTTTATAGACCAGAAAAATTACCACATTTTGTGTGCAACATCAAATCAACCATCCCTGACATTTGATCCGTAGAGCCTCTGCTATGTTGCATGATACTTTCCCCACTACATCACTGAATCAATTGTTCTTTAGGCAGTTTCAATTCCAAAATTTTGTCAGCTGTGTTCATAGATGTCCTAACGAGAGTAACCTCTACTTTAAGTGAGACATGGGCAAAGTATACTTCAGAGAATTTGGGGAAGAATTCATTGCTTGATCTTTTACACTTTGTCATACTGCGACAGATACATTAATTTTACATGTATAAGAGATATAGTTTTAAAAATTCCTGGTTGTATGACTTCAAGTAATTCCTGAACCAGCCACTTTTAAATGCCAATGACCTTTGCATTAATTTTTCCGCTGCTGTTCATTAGACGATGTTGTGTGCACATAAAAAAATTAGTGAAATATTACTCTGTAGAAAACTCCAAGAAACTTATTTAACTTAAATTTACTTCAGTGCATTTCACCTGGGAGAATACTTCACACCATAAAAACAAAATGGCTTAGTCACAGCTAGCAACCAAAGTTAGCTGGGCAAATTTATATTGATTCCAAAATAAGATGAAACTTTTTACCTTACAAAAAATTTTTGAACTAGAGAGCAATTATGAGCAATTCTTTTAAAGTCAGGCCTCTTTCTTCTCCTAATATGAACTCAATTGAATTTGATGGAGCCCACTCTCTCTAAAGAATATCTCACTCAGTAAAGACGAATTCCTAACAGTTTATTGAAAGATCCCAAAATCATTCAACAATAGTTCTTGACTTACCAGACTGCTGAGGTATGGTGTCTAAAAATTCTTTATGATGAAGAGGCATTATAGAGCAATACAACTCAACTACATTTCTAGCTGTATGAAAAAGCCGGACAGAGCAAAGTTCTTTGCTGTTCACAGATTGCTCCAAAACTTCATTCAGTAATTTCAGTAGTTTGACAGTTGAAGCGCTGAAACAAAGAAAACATTTCACCCACTATTAATACATTGAACCCTTTTCCAAAGTTTATAAAAAGACTATTCACTATCATATTTAAAAGTAATATCACCATTTATGATGAAGTGGCATCGGGTTTCCTACCGGGTGAGGTTCTCCATCTCTGAGGTTCTCGACGTTTCGATGGGCGTGTCGTCCATCATCATCAAGCCCTGATGACTATGGACGACACGCTCATTGAAACGTCAGCATAGATGGCAGACCTCACCTGGTGGGAAACCCGAAATAACTTCAACATCATCATACGTCGGGAAAACCTCAGATCTTTCTTCAATATCACCATTAATAAAATTAAAACTATACAATTTACAAGGGCTAGAAGAAGGCTAATTTATTTGCGATGATATTTTAAATGGAATAGCTTCAATTTTTTCATTTAGATACTAGGTAAACATGGACAGTAATATCCATTTCACTCCATATGTCATTATCAACATTCCAATGATGACACATAAAGTTATGGGGATAACTATGTGAAATGTGCTTGGTGGAAACTTTACATTTAATCCATAGCACAGCAACTTTAACTAGTAATGTGTTTCTGGCAATTTCCCAATTCAATATCAATATAGTTACAATAACTTGATTAAGTATTGGATTAAATGCATGTCAAGGAGGTTTGAGAATTTCATTAATGGGAAGAAACTTAAAACCCAAATTATAATGAATTTAACATAATCTCTAGGCATACATAACTCCAATAAGTAATCTCACAATTCACTAAAATGCACTAATAAAAACCGTGAAGACTGGTGAATCCAACCAGTAAAGTCTGGTGACTATTATGTCTGGATTTATGTCATGCATATAGGTACTATCCCCATCATATCCCTTAAAGTTGTAAGCCTTCTTCAGTACCTTCTCCACAACCATTTTCAAAGCGATTAACACTTTCAATGTAGTTCTCTCCCTATCCAATGGTCCAGTATCCCTTGGAACCAATGATGTGATATTGAGCCATCATTATCCAAAGGGTTTTCTCTTTCACCCAGGGCTCAGTTCACGTTCAATATGACCTTGAACAATCTTGCATTGCTCATTTATGGTCAAGAAGCATCAGAGTGAAAACCAATCTATAGACAGCGGATATATCTAGAGATGTCTTCCTTATGCCTAGGGATAAGCTGATTTCTGTGTTTAAATCTTTCAACCATACATGCCATAATTATAAATATGAGTACATTAGCATGCAGTTCTCTTAATTATGAGTATTAATACATATTTGTAGCCAAATATGCAGAGTTAAAAGCTTATATTGAAATAAATGAAAAATTCCTTCAATTTGATGACTAGAGTACAATTGAACATTCACATTTAACACCTTGGCCACTTTCAATAAATTATTGCTCACACAATCATTTGTGCTGAAATATTCTTAGGCTTCACCAAGCCATGTTCACACCAGAGACCTTACCCACAAATATACAGAATAATATAATAAAAATATACAGAATAAAGTCCCTTTCATTATATTCATTAATTAAAAATATGAATATCATTCATTAATTCATTAACTGAAGTTTGTAGGAGTGGTTAGAAGAAGTTCCACTCCAAGTACTTATGACAAAATGTTAGCAGAATATATTCATTTCACTCTTTTAAACCAAGCATCATACATACCTGGTGCACTAAACAATCTCCTGATTGATGGCCATTAAATAATAGTAAGCATATGAAAATTTTAAGACCAATACAAAGAAGAAGATTCCCGCTCAGAAAACCTAACGCATCATTAAGCACCTTACTGCATTTTTCACAATACTTAATATATAATATCCCCTGCACTTCCCCAAAAACAATTACTAACGAGCACTTCAAATGTGTTTCACCTTAGTTCATAGCAGAAACTTAGCATTGTAAAAAGAGGGGCCAAAACAAATAACTCTATTGTTTACGAGACATGGGAGTAAGTACCTAATTGAGGGAAGTAAGAACAGGGGTGAGCAGTTAATCCATTCTTCTTAATAAAAACACTCGTCAAATCATAATCAGTACAATCAAAGATGAGCATTATTACTTCTTCTTCAATTACCAAAGGAGATTTTTCCTAAACTGTGAATAATAGCAAACCTACCTTAGCTAAAAAGTATCCACTAGGAAATAAAATTGATTAAGAAAAGAAAATTCTTCCTTACCTAATGGCACATTTAGGAAACTGGAAAGTATTAGAATTTAAGAGCACCGTGGGCTTGAATGACTCTAAAGGGCTGTTATCTTCCTGTTGAATTGATAACTCATCAGTGGCCAGCTGAAATAAAAAACTCCAGAATTATATGCAGTCCATTTTTGGGAAAATAGAGGACATGATAAATTATTGTACCTAAATGAGACTTACTTCAAGACCAACTTCAACTGTAACATGCAAAAATTCTTGCATTATATTGCGACTTTTAGCTAAAACATTTTGGCACAACTTATTAGCAAACAGGACATCAACATTTCTAGCATATCCAATTATTGTGTCCTTGTGAGGAGTAAAAAATCCTGAAAAACAAAAAAGAATTAATAAAAAACATGAACACCATAACAAATAGAGAGTTCTTGATTACAAATATTTTCACCTGAAGCTTGCCAAATGTAAAAAAAGAATTACCCTGCTGACACTGCCTTTCATAATAAAATCAGAAAATCAAATTCTAAATTAAATTAAGCTGACAGCAAGGTAGGATTGTTGAATTCTAAGTAAATAAAATACTTTCATTTTATGATGAGAATATGGTAGTTTCCTTCATCAAAGAAAACGAAAGGCATTGATTGCGATTCCTTACCCACCATTAGTGTACAGTGGAACCTCGATTTATCGTTCCCGCATTCATCGTTTTCCAGCCTTCATCGTTCGCTGCTCCTGGTCCCAAATTAAGTTCCATAAAGACAATGTAATTTTTTCCCGCATCTATCGTTCCCCGAAGTATCGTTTTCCCGTATTGATCGTTTGAAGATCGCGGTCCCGTCGAAAAATTTTCCTGCATTCATCGTTTGATAAAAATGAGAAGTGTTTACAACGTGTTATTTTTGGCTAATATCAACAGACACATAGTTTGAATCTTCCCCAAGAAATTGAAATGCGATAGGGAGAAGCAGAGTGCCGTGTGATAGTTACATTAGCGCATTTCCCAAGATCCGGTATCCCCCTCCATTCCGCATTCGCCTCCCCCCCGGTTGAAGCTTTCTTCTTCTTCAAAATAAATAAAGGTCCCAGCTCGAGCAGGGATCGTATTACGACGACCTTAGCTTCGAAAGAAAATATCAAGTTACTTGAGAACAAAAGAAACATTTTTCATGCCTCCCCCTTTCTCGACCGCCGACTTTTTTTTTAGCTGACTCGCTTCAAAGATCCCCACCTCTGGAGGTCAACTGCTGCATGAATCACCGAATAGCCCAAAAGGTGTGTAAAAATGAATTTCGGCAATTGGTATTATACTTTTATTAGATTGAGATATTAGTGATGTGCAGGTAATTCAAAAAAGAATGATACCAAACACGACATATTTCTAACGGTATTCAACCATTTTAAGCAAGGAAATAGTTGGAATAATACGATGGTGATTTCTGGCGAATATTGATATCCTCGCAGCTGATAGTGACCTTCACGGCAGTTGATGCAGATTTTTTTCGAAAACAGGGCGTCTGGTTACAATTTACGAGTTATGCTACAAGTTTCACTTGTCTGAGGTGCTAACGAAGCGATATCTTCTCAGGATATTTTGTTTCTCCCTACTAGCAATCTAAATTCATCTGCTCATCTAGAGCTACACTACTTATTGTTAGAAATGAGTGGGTAAGTTGCCTTCTCTATAGGATAAAAAATTTCATTGCGCAGTCATATGGTCATGCTTCACCCTCTGCAGTAAGCTCTGCCTACGCCGTACGCAATAGCATTAGTGCCGAACTTCACCTCATACGAGTGGTTCCGTACTTTCCGGGGTGGGTTGACTTAAAACCAGTGAGTGTTTTCCGTGTGGGTTCAATGGAGTCCGGTTTCATTTTCATTAGTTTTATTCTTATTCATTTTCGGACCATGGCCCTTCAGAAGACACAAGTGAGAACTTTAAAAGATGGACTGAAAATAATTGATGATGAAGAAAAGAATCCGGGCTAGAAATACGTGAATATTGCAGAACGCCTCGGTATGTCCGGTAGCACATGACGGCAGGCGTGGGGGTAGAGCGAGATCCCTGGTGAAAACAAGAAGTGGGATGAAGCCGAGGATCAGGTGGGCGTGCCGCTGACGATTCACGCCTCATTGCCTCAATCATATTAAAAAATTTAATTGCTAGAAAGGAACATTTCAAATAATAAACTATTTTGGCCTTCTTGATCCATCTCATAACCAATCACTGCGACGGCGAAATCAGTTGTTTGAGGCATAACACGCACATTTCTCTCGTAAATACGTGTACTTGAAATGGCATTTGATAGATAAGAATTTTTACAGCAGATAGAAATGCACAATAGTAGTGAAAATTCCGAGTGGAGTGCAAACATTTTTTAGCAAGGCGGCTTGTTCCTTTAGGATATTTGAAAGAGAGATAAGTCAAATCAACAATATGACCTAAGTGTTTCGATAAAGTAATAATATTCCTGTAATCAGCTAAAATCTCGTTTGAATCCATTAATGAATATCATAATTCGCAAAAATCCAGCGGATCCTGGGACATAGGCAACCCGGACAAACATTCCCACATCGATCGTTTTCCCGCATTCATCGTTTTTTTCATCCATCCCCCTGAAAAATGACAGATCGAGGTTCCACTGTATTCATAATATATACAAATTATTTGGTTTTAGAAATACTGGTTTAGAAAAATGGCAATGGTCAATTTTATCCTCATTTGAAAAAGGCCAGATTGGCACCCATGCGATGCCACTCCACCTGACGTCACAGGGACCTAGTTTCTATACAAGTAGATAGGAGTTTTACATCATCTGAGATTACCAATGCATGCATGAGGCAAAGAGCTCAGGGAAACGTCTCTTAATAATCACCTATTAAAACTGGCTAAGGTCAGAAAGTTTTCTTCGTTTCATAAGGTATTAATAATCCTAATTTAAGCCAAGCGCTACCAGCTAGCAGGGTACTCTGCTACCTGCTAGCATCCTGCGTCGTATCAGCACTGAAAGCCTCGCCCCAAGGTCACCTCACTTGCGGCAGCGGGTACCAGAACAACATCACACGGAGATTTCCCAGCATTCATACTTGGCTGTCGCATTTTTGCGCACTTGAAAATTTTCACTTTTCATTCAATCACGAAAAATAGATATCATCATTTAAAAATCTAAAAGTGCGAAATACGTACTCCAGGAGTAATAATCTTTCGATTAAGGGAATAAAAAAAATAATAGGAAACCACCCTATTCTAAAGGAAATAATAGGCCCGGTGTAGCAATGCATTAACATGTAACTGCAGCAGACTCCCGATTATCTGGCTGCGGTATATCTGTGTTGCGGATTATCCGTGCATGATTTTCAGTCTCACTCAATATTTTTTGCGATCCTTATGAAAAAACAAAATCGGACGCAAAATCACAGGAATTACTGCATTAAGTAAGCTAGGATAGCCCTCGCTTATTATTTCCGTCACAATCCCCTTCATAAGACGGAAGTGATTGGACCCTAGCTTCATTAACGGGAGTACCGTGTTCCTGTTTTCCAAGCCTCGCAGTGCACGACCGTGCTCCTTGATCACGGATACACGTCCTGCAGCAGTTGCAACCTGGGCCCCTTGTACGAGACGCTACTACGTGGCGTGGTGCCTGACAGTGTAGTTTCCGAAGTCGAGCAGTGGCTTTGAAGCATTCATGCAAACCACTTTTCTGTATCCGTGATCACACAGACACGAATGTGTGGTTTTCAAAACCAGGCCTAACATGGAGCATTAATAATACGAGTACATACAACCATTTTATCGTCGTTTTAAATATCGCGAACCTGCGAAGAAAGCTCTCAATGAGTCCAGGAAGCACTCTAAAATAACAGAATAACTGCATAAATGATATGTAATAAATTGTTTGTTTTACGTAAATTATGAACATTACAAGACATTAAATTCAATTGTTTGTTTGGGTTATCCGTATTTTCCAATTGTTAGTGCTGTCTCTCTCCACCATTAGCCCGAATAATCGGGAGTGTGCTGTATTCTGCTGATTTTGTGTCCGATTCTACTTTTTTTTACCAAGATCGCGGAAAACATTGAAGGAGTCTGCTGTATATACAAATATTCAGCATGACGTTATGTTAAGAACATTCCTTAAAAAATGATAAATCATTGGTAAAGAAGGAATACCAAATTCAGACATGTAATACCCCATTATTGTGGCAAAAAGCATTAAAGTCATTAACTTGTTTACTGAGTTAAGTAGCAAGAGTAAATGAACAATCTTACCTACATCCATTAAAAATGATTGAAATTCTTCAGTCTGTTGAATCACCTCATCAAATTTCACCAATTCTTCACTGCTACATGGTACAGTATCAGAGAGACAACTTTTAATAAAACAATCACAAAAGTCATCCGATGTAACCAGTCCAATTTTCTCAAGTAGCTTTATATCGTCTTTCAACTTAAAATTCAAATGTTCATTAAGGAAATTAAACACAAACTTCAAGTTTTCCAATGTCATTTGAAAAGATGGCTTCTCCGAGTCTCTCTGAAATTGCACTTCTAATAAGGCACAATTTTTTTCATCATTTGCAATGACAGCACACTCGTGTAAGATGACTGGCTCCAATATGTGACTCAATAAATGAGTACCAAATCTGTTAACCTTGAAACTGAGTTCATTGTAGAATTCCAAAGCCATGGCTAACTGCCTCAATTCCTCAGCACATCCCATTTTCACTTTTAAAATTGTAATTTTAGTCTCATCAACAGTTTCATCATATTTCACCTGAACGCATGCTTTCCATATTTCAGACATGTCATAAATAAATTTCTCTCGCAGTAAGGTTGAATTTTCCTTCAAAATAGGAAAAATTTCAAGTTTATGGATGAAATTTGATGGCTCTTGAATCAATACGTTTGCCTCTTTGAGAAGTTCAGCTGTCTCCAAATAGCATTTTTCATTCTGCTTTTCCTTGGCCTTGGTAAGTAATCTATCCAATTCCACCAGCTCATTAACAAAGTTTAGCATTAAACTAACTTCCTGAAGAGCTTCTGTTAGTCTTTTCATTTCTCCTGTTGAGCTAGTTAACTTAGTCTTAACCTGAGGAAAAAAACAGAGCAATCAATATTTACACCCACAAAAACAAATAAAGTAAAATTATGCAAACCATTTTAAACCTCAGGTCAATCAGTTACCAGAGTAGATTTTTTCAAAAATATTTTAATTTAATCATAATATTGGCTTTGATTGGAATTTTTAAACATTCTTTTCTCATAAAAATCGTGAATTTCACTGAAGATTCTTATATAATAATAATGTTAACCATTACATTTTTAAAGATGTAATCCTCCCACTTTAAATTAGAGAAAATCACCAAATATCTCTGTTTTCCTTAAATAAGTTGTTTAAAAATCCCCTGTCATGATATTCACCTAACTCATATTATCAGTATGATTTACTGCAACAAAACTAAGATAAAATTAAGCAATTTACCACATCTTTAATGGACATGACTAAGCTTTGAACATTTGATCAGTAGATAAGGTGTTAAAGCAATTTGTCCTGACGACTAGTATGATGCATACATATAGGCTAGCATTTTCTCCAAGGACCTGCATTAGGGCAATTTTGAAAGCACCAATAATCAAGTTAACTTGCTTCGTCACCTTTCTGATAATGAATTCAAGTTACTTCATCATTCACTTGGTACCCATCCTCACTCATGCATTCCTCCAATCGTGTCACCCAGTTGACCCCATCCTGCAGAGGGGTTACAATATTTACCATCCCACACTCTGAGGGGTACAGCCTTCGGGTCCCGAGGGGTTTTATGGACTTATAAGTAATTGGTAAATGAAAAAATTTGGATAACTAGAAGGTTAATTTAGGGCAAGTACTAAAGCAGGGCAAGTAGGGTAAGTCCTAAAATAGCCAAATGTTTTGTACAACTAGGTTTTCTCTGCGTTGGGTAACGAGTTACCTCATGTGGCTGGGCTGAGGTGCGGCCGCTAAGGGTTAAAATTTCTTCATGACAGCTAACAGACCGCCAGAATTACGAGGTACAAAAGTGAATATGCGAGGGAGTCAGGGGT
Organism: Ischnura elegans; assembly: GCF_921293095.1. NCBI lineage: Eukaryota > Metazoa > Arthropoda > Insecta > Odonata > Coenagrionidae > Ischnura > Ischnura elegans. The sequence continues at coordinate 95,499,755 of NC_060249.1, forward strand.
AAGAATATGAGTGAATGACTGAGACTGTTTAGAGTCTGAGTGCATTGAATTTTTACGTGGAATGAATGCCAATTAAAAAATAATAGCTGTTTCCCTAATTGACCCCACCTACCCCAAGAACTTACATTTTGGAGTCAGAAGTCTGCATTACAATTCAATCATTGATATCAATAAATAAAATGTGTTCGAGGCATAAGTGGCCATGTTGGCAAGAGTGAGTATTTCTGGTGAAGAGATGAAACTCCAGCAAGGAGTGCATGTGTTGTGTGATCATAATTTAATCAACTACAAAAGGAAAATTTTAGGGTAAAATAAAAGTTAAAATATTCTAAAGGTCTGTTCCCAGTAAGAATTATGGACCATCTTTCAATATCTCAGGAAAAGGGTGTATAGATGTTTATCAGACACTTTAGAGAGCTGTGATACTCAGAGGTTAAGTAAATGCTGAGAGATGCACAATTGTACTAGAAGGCTGTGGTAGAGCCACTTGTTCAACAGGAAGCTTGGGTGCAGAGGAGTGATAAATTGTATTTTCCTTGGAAAATACAAGTCAAATAAATACAGATTTTACAGCCATAAATAGGAGATGACATACTTATAAATGTAGATAAAACAACAACACAGTAAGCAAAGATAATTTAGAAGATAATACGAGCCCCTATGAAAAAATTGTATAAACCTGTTTCAACATTTTATACAATTTATACAATTGCCATGGTAATTGTATAAATTGTATACAATTTTGAAACAGTTTTATACAATTTTTTCATAGGGGAGGATATGATCACAACTGGCAAAGGTCAAGGAATCCATAGCAACTGGAGGAAAAGTAATTGTTTCCAGTCATCACAGTATCGTACTTTGTATGGCATGTATAGTTTGAGTGCTGGGTTTGCCCAAAACAAGAAAGGAATCAGTGCCCATTATTTGTCGACGACTGGGACACCTGAGGAACTTTAGACACATAAAGTCAAATATATGATTCCTCATACTTGTACAATAAATTCTATTTCTTTCATTTTTGTCCCAAAAAATGAAGTTGCGACGTTTCTATTAATACGTGAGTCTGTCACAATATACTTAAACAGAAGTAAAAGACGGCCTTGTTAATTAACACAAATCACATACCTCTCCATCAATGTTATTCTGCAAAGATTCCATTTCACTCCGCAAAGATTTAGCTCTATCAATTAGAACCTGGCTTTCATCAAGTGTTGAATAGAATCGAATTTGCTGCTTTTCCATAACCTCCTTCAGCTCACACTTAATGGAATAAGATCTCTCAGTGATATCTCTAATTTTTCCATCGAGGTCATCACATAAAATTTTTCCTGAGGAATAAAGGAGTAGATGTTATTGTGTATTGACAGTCAACTTCGCTGTTTTCAGAAATGTTACTGCTCGTGTATGAACAGGCACTGATGAGTATGGCGTCTGGAAGCAATTAGATGTTCTAGTCATACGAAGAGAACCAGTACTTCTTCAAATGTAAATCGTTCAAAATTTTTGAAGACTATATATCAAATGAGCTATCATAAATAACACTTCTCACTGCATCTTACCTGGCCTTAAAGCTTCGTGGATGTAAGAAGACATAGTGTCCACACAATTTAAAACTTCAGCTGAGGCAAAAAACGAATTGATCTTCTTATGACAGATTGTGACTTGATATTCTACGACTTAATTGTAGCATAAGGAAAATTAAGGATTAAGGTATTTTTAAAATTCAGAACCCAGAAACTGCAGAATTTTCTGTGTGGTGACAGATTTATGACGCATACGAACCAAATTGATCTAAAATGTTAGATGAGCTGACACGGAGACAGTGGAGATGTTTTTTGATCACAAATTCTCATTCCGAATTAACAGTTTCACATCCTTATCGATATAGGTCCTAAGAGTCTCATAACTCCTTGATACTACGTATTGCCATCGTTTTCAATGTTTAATCCAAAATTGCTAACAGAAACGTCCAACTTCAAATTACACCACCGAGAACATCTACAACACGAAGGATTTTAGAGAATAGAGGTAGACATTTTGCATGTACATCAGACAGCGCCGCTGCGGTGATATTTGGAATTAAAAAAACAAATGAGTAACAACATGCGGGAAAAGCCCCTTCTTCGGAAGGCAGCGCCACTGTGGTACTATTTCGTACCTCCTCATCATTGCTCTCCCGGCGCCACGGTTAACTTAACCATAGTGTTGTGCGGTTTCCTCATTTTGTTATTACGTGTTAACGGCTAAATTATTTACATTCACTGTTTCAGGTACTGTATTAAGTGACTTTCTGGGGATGATGCAGCTTCTTTAGTCAATAATGACCAAGTTCACGTTCATTTTCTCTTTCCGGCCGCGTGTCTAAAGTTTTGCCGTCGTTGGTTCATTTTCACCTGCTAATCCTTAATTTACGATTAAAATTTACAGTTTTTGTTTTAGAATTGGCGTTATTAGAATCTTATTTTCATTTGCTGGCAGTTATCGCGAATTTGTCAAAACCGTCACACGTGCCGCGCCATGAAATTCATCCCTTTATTAGCGGCTATTTCTGGTTGAACGCATTATAATTGTTATAATCTCGCATTTTTTTACTTACAGATTTCGTTCATTTCTCATTATCCTCACGCGGCCTTCAGTTGGTATCTTCTCCGTTTAGAGGTAAATTCTATACAATTGCGATTAATCATTGGTGTAATGTCCGTCAATGAATTGTATTTCGAGAAGATCTTCTCCTGAATGATGTATTTTATATTAAATTAATTGTAGCTCTCGTAAGTTTTCTTTTACGTCTTATATCCTACTGTCGGACATGTATTTAAGTTTGCATCCCAGATTAATTTGCTAATCATTTTACCTACCCTGCCCAGTCAACACAACAATTATGGCCACAGTGTGGCCATACTGTGGCCACACTGTGGCAAGGCATTGTGGCCATAGTGGGTTGCCATTATGGCACCATAATGGTTTTGACCCCCGGCCACACTGTGGCCACAGTGTGGCTAGCCATAATGTGGCTTTAGTGTGGATAGCCACACTATGGCCACATTTTGGCTAGCCACAATGCTCCACCACTAATATATTAATATTTATACATATAATAATTCCTTTTTAATAGTATTATTTTGCCTCCTTCAATCCTAGCTATGCCCATCAATGTAAAAATAATGATTTTTGGAAAATTAGATGCGAACCAAAAATTTTAATTTACCATCAATTTAAATAATAAATACGATAAAATGCCCTCTGGTTGGCACCCAATACCCCAAGTAGCACTTTGCGATATAGAGTATCAGAAAGGTAAATGCAAATAAAAGTTCCTACTCAGTAAATAATGTTTGTAAGTACTTTATTATTGCAGTAAATTAACCATGAATAACATAATATAACCATTAATGATCGCCTAGGTTAGCCACTAAAAAAACATAACAACATTGCAGATAGAATAGAATAGATATTTATTATGCTCTGGGAAAAAACCCTTGGAGCAAAAAACACAATTTACAAAAAATGGCTCATCAAAGCAAAAGTTCATGAAAAATGTCAAGTAAAGTTGTTTGATACGCATCTATAAAAAAAATAAATAACACGTAACAAGGATTGAAATTTGACATCATAGGCAGACGGAATATTGGGCAATAGTACATAATACATAATAATGATACATAATAGGCTGTATTTTCGTGGGAGTTTATTTTAGCTCTCCACTGAGTAAATCCATGTACAATTTAATTTTAAAAGCATGGATGGAGCCCCTCTGTATAAGATCCTCAGGGAGAGAATTCCAGAATTTTGATCCCGTTATCAGAAATGATTTCTGGTAGATATTAGTACGTGGAGTAGGATAACATAAATAGTATTACAATAGAACAGATAAGCTAGTATTACAATATTGCCTTGGATTTGAGACAATAACATGTTACACATCCACCTCAAGTTATTTTAGCTAGGCTTATGGACCAATCTGTAACAGGTAAAATCACATATTTAGTCATTACAACATTTACGGTAGTCTATCTAATCCTCTCCACATTTCAACATCACAGTACTCACGGAAAGACGCTGAAATAGATTAAATCAATAAATAATGTGGAAGCCTTTTCTCTTGAAATAAATACATATTATTCTTTCTTTAACACACTTTCTTTATATCAATGAAATCAGCCAACTCTCATTTTGATAACTCATCAACAAGTCTGCATCTATAGCAACCGTAAACAAACTTTATCATCTGTGGCAGTTGTGGCTTTCCAAAGTGTGGCCATAGTTGCATATGTGTATGGCAAGCCACACTATGGCTTGCCGCATGACAACCACAGTCTGGCCATAGTATGGCAAGCTGTGGCTAGCCATAGCCATAGTTGCCACAGGTAAACCACAGTTCGGCCATACTGTGGCCATAATTGTTGTGTTGACTGGGTGCGTATTTCTTTTGTACTTTCATTTTTAATATGCTTGTATTGGACATAAATTTTACGGTAGCGTTCGCTTTCATTTTCATTGCTGTGCAATTTTAATGAACTTCAGTTTGATTCCTTGTGTCATCACTCCTTGACAATTGATTTTTGTTTAAAAGAAATTGGTGAGTTTTTCCTTGTCTTGACTTCGCGTCCCATCTCCTAATAATTGTGAGTACGATTCTCGTGTGAGGGTCTGGAGAGAGATGAAATTGTTTCCATTGCATTATGTCAATTCAAATTCATATTGCCATATCACCTCTATAGCCCACTCTATAGATATACCACTGTTAATGTTCTTATGTTGATTCCATTTAATTCAAGGTCAATGAGTTTCGACAGTGGACTTCTTATTGTTGATTGCCAAGTTTTCCAGTAATTGCTATTTCCCTGGAATGTGTCGGTAGAATGCTTATGGTGTTGTCAGTATTTCATTATGCTAGGATGTTATGTTTTGCTTGGATGGTTTCTTAATACATCTTCATCTGCCAGGTGATGTGGTGCTCGCTGCAGGGGTTTCATCTGGAGGGTGGTGGAGATCATGGCTAAATTTTGGTACAATAATGTGCTAACTTATATTTCTTTTGGACTAGTTGAAATTTCAGGTTGGAAATGCCACATCGGGTGCTAGTCATCGGGGCTTCCCAGTGGAAATATGCACCCCACTATGCTCACCATTTCCCTGCCATTAAATTCGACATCATTTCCTTGTCTGGAATGAAGGTGAATGAGGTGGCAGGGAGTATGATTGAGGCCATGAGGGAGTTCCGTGATGTTGTTCTACATCTCGGAACAAATAACCTGATTGGGGGTGAGTTGAATTCCAATAAGTGTAAAATCTATCTCAGTTTGCTAATGCTTTACATCACTTGGTGTGTTACTTGACATAATTGTGTTTTACTTTATGCCCATACTCTTGATAGCTACTGATACTCCTCATGCAAAGGTGTTTCTAGATTGTCAAAATAATGTTTCTTAGTATCAAATACCCAATACTTATGAGCGATTTATGGAATGATGCAGAGTGAACCTGATGGCCATTCCTGCAGAGTATAAGCGCAACCGTTATACCAATGGATTTGGAGCAATATGTTTTCACAGTTTGTTGATGATAGCTAAAATAAGTTTAGGAATGCATAGGTTATTGATATGTTCCTGTATTATCTTTATCTGAAACAGGGGAAACTCCTCATCAGGTCCTGCATCATATTGAAAGACTGGTAGAAAAAATAAGGCTAGTCAACCCACGGATACGAATTCACATATCAAGTGTTCTATTCCGTGGGTTGAACAGGTTTCTCAAACAGCCCAAGGTGATGATGGAAAAAATACAGGAGATAAATTGTCGTACTCAACATTTAAATGAGTTGCTAAGGAAGTACAGTGGAAGGTAATATTACTTTTACTTCTTGCCATTTTACAGTGGCTTAAAAAAGCAGTGCAACAATGTTATTAAGAAAATACCTCAACAATTTTGCTACCTATAGTATCATCTGGAAGACATGTCTTGGTCTTACGTTTTACATTTATTTTTTTGACTGCATAGATTACTTAGTATCATGAAAAATAAAATTGTCATTAGGCCTAAAATTGTATATTTTTCACTCATTAGGGAGGCTGGCATTTTCTTCTGCAGCAATTGGCCACAATTCCTATTGGCTTCAGATCATCCTGAGGAGGAGTTGCTGTCTAGGGATGGTCTACACCTCACTCCTAAGGGTATTTGCTGCCTGTTGGGTAGTGTAGAAAAGTATGTCTCTGGGGTGATAAAGAAAGAAAAATTAACCTTGAAGCATGCCCCTGAAATTAGCAAACCTCCTACAACTGACCATCCAGTTCCATTACCACCAATCTGGCCGATTCTTATGAATTCTGTCCCCAGTAAAAACCAGCCTCCCCCTACCCAGTGTATTTCTCTTCCTGAATATAGTGTGGTTCAATGGCCACCACTTCAGAATTCTGCTCTCGCCTGTTCTACTGCTGTACCTCCTCTTCCTGTTTGGCCATCCATTAAAATTTCTATGGCCTCTCAGTCAACGTATCTTCGAGGCCAACGGCAGCCTCTTTCAACTCCATCTCTTCCTCTTCTGCCTAAGCCGTCTGATTTAAATTCTCATGTCTCTCCTAAAACTCTTCGAGGCCAACGGCAGCCTCCTTCATCTCTTCCTCTTCTACCTCCTTTGTCCAAGTCCTCTGCCTGTACATCTCCTTTTTCTCCCATTACCGCCACCAAACCGTTTACTCTTCTGGACAGGCCTATCTCCACATATTTTGCAATGTCTTCTTCTCCTATGGTTGATACTACTTCCTCTAAGAATACCAACCACTGTTATAATTCTCTTATGTCAAATCAGATGAATATGGCCACTCCTGAACCACATAACGATTCCCTATATTTCGACCCTTCAGTTTCTCCGCAAAATGTTTTCCCCTCAGAAAATAATTCCTCTGATTCAAGTTTGTTTTCTTGGCAGTTTGTGCGTAAGAGGCATAGTTATAAAGCAGAGAAGCAGGAAGCCCCTTGTAGTCCAATACCACTCTCAAATCGTTTTTCTGTGCAAAATCCGTCAATTCATAAGGTAGATTGCAAAGTTCTACCCTCTTCAGTGATAAATCCATCTCCCCCCAGTTTCTCACCCTCATCCCGGAAGCCATCAATGTTGTCCAAATCACATGCCAGACGTAATTCAAACTTCAATACACTGACATACCAACCTCATATATGTAGGCCTGTCCGGAGACAACGGAGAAAACCTTCTTGTGACTTCTTTTATTCTTCTTCTTCTGAGGCACTCAGCTCCGACTCAGCACCGACCATGGTTTCAAACGTAAGTGTCATTATCAAGGCGAAAAATTCAGTACACTCTCGGTATGTATACCCAGGCCACGGTAGGAGGTGAGGACACATGGAATTGGTGTGGGGGAGTGGGAGGGGAAACTTTTTGATGAACAAGTGAGTGAAGGACGAAAACATACATCCAGTGGATCGGAGTGAAGGTCAGGGTTTTGACGTCATGGGAATGCTTAGCAAAGGTGAGTCCTTACTACTGACCCTGACCTTCACTCCGATCCACTCCAAAAACCCTGACCTTCACTTCGATCCTCTCGATGTATGTTTTCGTCCTTCACTCACTTGTTCACCAAAAAGTTTCCCCTCCCACTACCCCACACCAATTCCATATGTCCTCACCTCCTACCGTGGCCTGGGTATACATACCAAGAGTGTACTGAATTTTTCACCTTGATAATGACACTTAGGTGTTGAAACCATGGTCAGTGCTGAGTTGTAATATTAAAAGTGTGGAAATTGCCATTGTGTTCTTCTTTTTATCATGGATATTAAGAAATTCCACAAAATCGAGCCGGATACGATTTTATACATTTATCTTAAACACCATATCATCATGCTTTAAACACTTGTGCCAACTTATATAAAAAGCTACATAAATTTACATCCCTAATGAAAGTACATAACAAAGTTAGCATTATACCTAATTTAATCCAATAAATGTAGATTCCTATATCTGGTATACAGCAACCCTGATGATTTTCCATGAACCAAATATAGATGTCTATCATCATTGTGCATCCAGCAAGTACATTCAAGCTCTAAAGTTCACCTGACTGGCCAGACAAGGTGAGATACCATAGGGGTTATGTCCCCTCATGCTAAAAGAAACTAAAATCAATGAAACCAACAATGGACTGATAATAGAATACGACTTAGGTAATCACCATGCAATTAAAGATAAAGGAATTGGAATATGGATTAAGCTGTAAAATTGGAGAAGCAAATGAAATAAAATTCAAGTTCGACTTGGGATACTTCGGAAATTAGATGGGAAGGAAAAATTGATAAATCAAATGCATATGAGGAATGTTTTTTTAAGGTACCACATAGATTGACCTCTATACATGCCAATTTGGATAGACAATGAAAGAAATACACAAAGTAAAATGGAATTTGGAGAAAAGGGTACGTAGAAAATGGCTAACAATAAGTGCAAGATTTAGGGAAATTAATAGGAATCACATAAACACTTTGAGAATAATAGTTGATGTTTCCCATAGACTAATAATGGTGCAGGTGTTATTTAGGTTTACTCACACAAATTCATTCTCTTTAGAGACGACTAAAACACTTACTTTGTCCAATGACACTGTTTTCATCAAAATTTCCAATTACATTAGATTTGCCACAATCTGAAATATATACATATCTATCTAAATTAATGATGAAAAGTTTAAAATTCCACGAAACTATCTGTTTAAGGTAACATGATTTTAGGAATGCCAGTTTTGTAAGACTTACCAAATGAGGTCAATGCCTTATTTTCGTCAGAAGCACACGATTTATTTTATTAAACTGTTCTCACAAATACATGTAGTGAATGATTGACATATAAAAGCAATCCCTAACAACCAAACAAGGTTTCCACGGGTGACTTCGATCCATTCATCGACACAAGTGGACTTGAGTCACGATTTTTGTGTTCCATTCTATGTGTGTCGCCAACTGTTGTAACACTAGTCAACAAACGATTACGTGCAAGAATTGGAGAGTTATAAACAGTTACTGCGATTCAACGCTTGAATGGAAAGCACCCCATGTGAACCGTATCCTGCAATTATGCTTTCGTAGTATACATGGTGGTTATTCATGGCCCATATCGAACTTCCATCGGTTATCTGTAGACTCGAAACAGACAGATTCTATAAGTCTACAATTTTTCATGTGCTCTCAGGGATATATACAATGGACTCGTTAATACGAACAAAGTTATTACGAAGCAAATCGTTGGTCCCGACGAAAAGGCCTATCCACGCTCTAGGAAAAGAAGCGTAATTACGAACATCAGTTCCGGTGGAAATTGCATGATAGAGTAAATGTATTTCAGGGCTTCAGTTCTTCCTGTGCATATAACATTAACAGAGCTTTCTGGTGTTCTTTCCATTTAAGTCAGAATTGGACCATTGCTAATATCTCGAAACATTGGTTAACAAACAATTCTACTTTAAACTGCTACAAACAATAAACCACCTCTTTCATACTAAGTGAATTCATATTTAAATCTTTGGCACCCATTGTATTTAAATGGGTACCACTTGAAGTTTAGTCAGTACACGCGAATGATTAGCCCATGCATAAAAAGAAAATGACTTCATACACCAACAATACAAATAAGTTTGCCCAGAAGAAGACTGGAACCCCTAAAAGCACATGGAAGCGCAGTAATCTATCAAAGATGTCAGTGTAAGAGGAAAATATTTGCCATTAAGGCTGTGGTATTTATCACATTGTTGTATGACTTTCAAAACTGATCTTTTTAGTGGTTTGATTTATTATTTCAGTTATATTAACTGGTATGAGATTTTATGGAACCAAAATCGCTATGATGCTGCAAATAGTTTTTATGCAGTACTTAAGGTGCTGTTTGCATTTTGTCTCCTGTACATTTCTTTAGTAAGATTAATTTTCCTAAATGTTTCTTCCCTGCTCTCAAAATTTGGATCACTCAAAATAAAATTTACCGTTAAACCTTTAATAAATGGTGATCGGACTGAGTACATAAAATTCAACCACCTCCGCAAGAGATACGTGATTATTAGACCGTTTGGTAATTCTTTTGGCCTCATGTTACCAGGGGTGTAGCTAGGATTGGTGCAGCGATAACCCCCCCAGATTTTTGGGGATAACCCCCCCAGATTTCAGAGAAATTTTTTAATTTAAACCATTTTACTTAATTGCATTAATATTACTAACAGAAGAGTGTAAGGATTAATAAAATATCCCTCTGAAAGCCAACAAACTCGCCATTTATCTGAAAAACTTTCTCAGGGAGGGCACCCTCACCTGCCACTTACCCTGGCGGGTATGCCATACCCTCAGATCCCCCAGTGTTAGTTGCACCTAAAACCTCCCCTTGTTTAATTCCTAGCTGCACACCTGAGCTAGGATGGTGTTGGGGTTATAGTGGTGGAATCCTCTGGGGAAAATGTGAACATTTTTATCTGTAAAATTGACATTGTATGCTATTTTGCTTCACAAAAATAATAGTCAATATTAGTTTTGCTTCCGGTATTGGTGGAATAGAATAGAATGCATTTGTTTTATAGGTTAATATTTTCTGCTAAAACTAATGCGTTTTGGGGGGGAGCACGAGCCTCTTCCTGGCTATGCCATTGCATTTAACTCATTAGAAAAGTATAATTATTCCTTCAAGAATGCAGTTGAATGGTGTGTCCCTACTTGTTAACAAAAAAATTTAAAATAGCTCTTCATATTATCTTTAACAAGTCTCTAGATACTGGTATAATTCCTATCTCCTCCAAAAAAGCGATTATGATACCTGTGTGTAAAAAGGTTAACACTATTAAAAAAATGAAAAAGGGGCTCGTCACTGCACAATCATGCACAAAGGTACAGTCAAAATTGTGTTTGTAAAGCAGAGAATTGCTAGGATGCAGGATGGCAAAATAGCCCCTGTTCTAATCCCAAGCTTACGTTCTCACAATTTTACGCCATATCGTAAATTAATGCAGTTCTAACCTGAGCAATTATGTGCCCCGTGTAAAGCAGACTTTAGTGATTATAGACCACCATCATTCAGTCAGTGTTTGAAAACCTGGTTACTGATTTAAAGCAAGGATTTAAGTGTGGTATTTCAATTACTACAAACCTTTTTGCTTTTTCAGCACTTTGTAGCTACAGCTCTGCCTGATCATTTTCAGGTAGATAGAGTGTATTGTGATTTTTCCAAATACATTTAAAAAAGTATATCATTTTCTATCAGCAGCAAAACTGAAAGCCAATGGAATATTCCGTCCCATGCTATACGTCAAAGAGAGAACTATCAAATAAAATCCAGAACGCAGTACTATCACCATCACATGCAATACCAGCTTTTCCACAGGGTTCCCCCCTTGGAACGCTTCCTTCACTACTGTTTGTGAATGATAATTACCATGGATTTTCCATGGAGTCCATTAATGGCGAATGGTCTTTAAATCTGATAAAGCACTCCATCTCAACTGTTGACTTTAAAAATATCCATTCCATTGATTCACATACTGCAGTGTCAGTAGTAGTACTACATGTCATTGACCTTCAGCAACTTTTGCTTCGTAGTACAGGAATAATTTATTGCAGCAAAACATCATTAAATGTAGGGTACTTGCCCTTTGTAAATGGAAACTCATTTTTTTAAATATGTATACTAATTACCTGAAAACATAACATAAGTTCCACTAAAATAGGGCAGGTGTACTGTTGGACTACAAATTAACATTAGATACGGATATTGATTCAATGGTAAGGAAATAAATATTCGAGCCCCTTTGTTTCATATGAAAGCATTGTGAAGATTACAACAAAATTCACAGTTACCTTTTCCTAGATGTCCCCATAGACAGATATGCAATTGAGTACTTTACATTGGTATGGAGTCCTTGCTATCACAAAAGTTTAGCCAATACTGAAAAGGTAGTGAAAATTTAAAAAAAATACATTTGTATTGACAAAAGTTAGAAAGAATGATTTATTGGTTCAGATATATTATCATAAATATAGTTGTAAACAATTTTCATTCAAGATGTAAAAGTTTATTATTTTACATACACCAGTTTTATCTATGGTTATTTTTTGCCAAAGTTTTGGAGAGCAAGATATTGAAATATTAATTTTGGTTCAAATATGCATTCCACCGATAATATAACAAGAAATGCTACCTATTTTGAGACATATTCTAGTCATTAAATGATGTAAAATACCAAAAAATAGCGACATAAAGACGTACACCAAAAATGTTAACCCAAACGTTCTGAAACCAAAATAACTCCCATTCCTTTAATTCACATCAAATCAGCATTGAAATTGTAATATACAAAGATATTTTCACCTATTTATTATTCACTATTGAATGTTAACCCCACAATGATGAAAATAGAGATAAATGCCACGTAAGCAAATGATCATCAGAAATGCTACCACAAGTTCACATCAAATATATACATTGATATATTCCTCAAACATGTTTGGCCATAGTTATATGACATCAAAACCAAACCCCTTAAACATTTTTAAACATATTCTAGTCATTAAATGATGTAAAATGCCAATAAATACTGACATAAGGATGTACTACACCGAAAAAGTTAACCCAAACTTTCCGAGACCAAAATAACTCCCATTGCTTTAATTTGCTTCAAATAAGCATCCTAGTTGTATAATAACACGATATGTTAACCTATTTATTATTCACTATTAATTTTTTTACCCCACAATGACGAAAATGAACATAAATGCCTCGTAAGCAAAATGTACATCAGAAATGGTACCCCAAGTTCTCATCAAATATTTACACTGATATATTCCTCAATCATTTTCACACATAGTTAGCTAACATCAAAAAACAAACTACTGTATGATTCTGAGAAAGATTCTAGTCACAATTTAATGTAAAAGGCCAATAAATACCGACATGAAGATGTACACCGAAAATGTTAACCAAAACTTCCTGAAACCAAAATAACTCCCATTGCCTTAATTTGCTTCAAATAAGCATCCTAGTTGTATAATAACACGATATGTTAACCCTTTTTATTATTCACTATTAATTTTTTATCCCACAATGATGAAAATACATATAAATGCCTCATAAGCAAAATGTACATCAGAAATGCTACCCCAAGTTCTCATCAAATATTTACACTGATATATTCCTCAATCATGTTTACACATAGTTAGCTAACATCAAAAACTAACCACTGTATGATTCTGAGACAGATTCTAGTCACAATTTAATGTAAAAGGCCAATAAATACCAACATGAAGATGTACACCGAAAATGTTAACCCAAACTTTCTGAAACCAAAATAACTCCCATTGCCTTAATTTGCTTCAAATAAGCATCCTAGTTGTATAATAACACGATATGTTAACTTGTTTATTATTCACTATTAATTTTTTTACCCCACAATGACGAAAATGAACATAAATGCCTCGTAAGCAAAATGTACATCAGAAATGTTACCCCAAGTTCTCATCAAATATTTACACTGATATATTCCTCAATCATGTTTACACATAGTTAGCTAACATCAAAAACAAACCACTGTATGATTCTGAGACAGATTGTAGTCACAATTTAATGTAAAAGGCCAATAAATACCGACATGAAGACGTACACCGAAAATGTTAACCCAAACTTTCTGAAACCAAAATAACTCCCATTGCCTTTATTTGCTTCAAATAAGCATCCTAGTTGTATAATAACACGATATGTTAACCTATTTATTATTCACTATTAATTTTTTACCCTACAATGATAAAAATACGTAAAAATGCCTCATAAGCAAAATGTACATCAGAAATGTTACCCCAAGTTCTCATCAAATATTTACACTGATATATTCCTCAATCATGTTTACACATAGTTAGCTAACATCAAAAACAAACCACTGCATGATTCTGAGACAGATTCTAGTCACAATTTAATGTAAAAGGCCAATAAATACCGACATGAAGATGTACACCGAAAATGTTAACCCAAACTTTCTGAAACCAAAATAACTCCCATTCCTTTAATTTGCTTCAAATAAGCATCCTAGTTGTATAATAACACGATATGTTAACCCTTTTTATTATTCACTATTAATTTTTTACCCCACAATGATGAAAATACATATAAATGCCTCATAAGCAAAATGTACATCAGAAATGTTACCCCAAGTTCTCATGAAATATTTACACTGATATATTCCTCAATCATGTTAACACATAGTTAGCTAACATCAAAAACAAACCAATGTATGATTCTGAGACAGATTCTAGTCACATTTTAATGTAAAAGGCCAATAAATACCGACATGAAGATGTACTCCGAAAATGTTAACCCAAACGATAGGAAACCAAAATCACTCCCGGGGCCTAATTGTACATCAAATATTAGTATAATAACGGTTTCCAATTGATTTCTATTTTTCTCTGGGCCTCTAGCCTTAGAACTCGCCTTTGTTTACATTTTTTAATAATATTTCGCTTTCGGCAATCTTGAATTTGGATGTACATCTTTGGATGTTACATCCCTATTATGGGCGCGTTCCGAAATTCACTGGCAGTACTGCCAATGCTGAAATGTACTGAAATGCCATTTGATTTCGGAACTGGCAGTACTGCCAGTTCGGAAATCTTTGGCATTATTCTTGCTGACAATTCCTAAAAAATTGCCCGAGAATGAAGGTGCTATACTCTCAAGAAAAGCCTCTTGCCGTGGGCAGGAGAGCAGCGGAAGTAAGCAGACGGAAGCCGATGTTCACCTGTTTTTGGAACACTGCAATTGCCATGTAAAACACACACAAATAGTACGCTAAACGTGGTATAGTACGCAAGTAAATGAAATATAATGGACATAATTCAGAATATATTCAAGTAAACTGAGAGAAATAACTTCCACTCATACATATATATTGGATGTGAAAATGGCCAGTGTTGTGCGTGAATGAATTTCTGTATGCCTGTATGAAATATTTGGTTTGCTAATTTCGTGTGATTAACCGATGGTGTCTTGAATAATGTCTCGTTAACTCCAGTTGTAGATAAGAAGTAATCCCCGAAAACTTCAACGCAAGAAACTATAATTAAAATTACGTTTTCCACGCATGTATGTGTATCATGTGTTACAGAAATGTATGCATAAACTTTCTTAATTTCTATCATCAATGAGATGCAACTTCCTTATTCTATGCCATACGGTTTAATGTGTATTCTAGGTAGTGGCACACGCAATTTTAACTGTACGTTGGAAATTCGTCTCCCTTGGCATTCTTCTACCTTACAACTGTACCTATGTTTTCGTCTGCTTAAGTTTCAGTATACTCGCTTATTTTGCGTTAGTCCATGAAGTACGAAATATAATGTGTAGTAAAGCGTATATTGCCTTTAACTTTTCTTCAATCATGAATATTGAGGGACAGCTAATTAAATCCTGCATCGGTGCCTTGTAAATTGTTCTTGATAATGTTTACGCACTGAAAACCTAACAATGGAAGGCATTTTTCAACCTGTGATTGAAGTACTTTTAATTTTAAAGGTCTTACGTGACTCTCTTCGATTGCAATGGATATTTTAAAATATTTCTTTAGGCTGCAATACATCAATGTCGAAGTTTCATGCTTACAACTTATATATTGAATTTACTTTGAAAGTGGCATTTGCACGATTCATTATTTCCCGCGAAATTATCACGGCAGCTACTGTTGACCGTTCCGAAATCACTGCCTTGCTTACAGTGGCAGTACTGTTTTCCGTTCCGTTTTGCAGCAGCAGTAGCAGTACTGCCAGTGAATTACGGAACGCGCCCTATATACAGCCCTTGTGGTGACTGACTCATGGATACAAATTCCTGACCACTTCTAGAAGTGCTGGAGAGCTGAAATTTGGCACGCTTGCGGGGAACCGGAAATGATCCGGAGGAAAAATCCGAAAACCGGAAGTTTCCGCCACGTGTCGTCGCTAGGACGACAAAATGGCCGAAATCGCGCTTTTTCCGGGGACCCTCTTTCGGTTTTAATTTTACTGCGCGCAAACTGTGCGTGCCACACGGGTCGTTAATGCTTTTTTTGAAATCTGATGAACGTGGGCACGTAATTAAGTAAATTTATTAGTTTCCATTTGAGAAAATTGCAGCCAAAATGGCGTCCAAAAATTGATTTTTCGAAATAAATTTCATACCTTCCCCTCCCCTTGACTTAATTTAAGGTGTTGGATAACGAAAATGATTATTATATATGCTCATAACATCGTCTACGAAATGTAGGTAACAATTTTCTTTCATAATTCTTGGTTACTCAGAAAAAAATTAAAGTATTCCGAAAATCACGGAAAATTACGATTTTCAAAAGATTAACACAAGGTTTTGTCAATTTTAACTCAACCGATTTCTTTCAAACTTTGTAGTTACATACATCTATGCATTGTCTTTCAGAAAACATAAACATTTTATTATTTATTTAATGGGTTTAACCGCGAAAAAATGGCGGGCACTGCTCACTTTTTTCAGGGACTGGTTTGCTTTTTATTGTATTACTTTCGAAATATGGATGTCATAGGGCACAATTCTTTTAGACATGACAGTAAATGAATGTGACCATATAGTACCGTCATCTTTTAACCCCCCGAAACCCCCTAAAAAATTAAAATTTGCATATAAGTAGCCTTTTCGGGTACTTTTCGTCACAATTCCGCCGCTTTTCCAATCCTTACCACTCATCGCTACGGAATTGATGTGGACGATTGATGACCGCTGGCAGTAAAAACCTATAAACCCCCGGTAAACCCACATACACCCCCCCCCAAAAATAAAATTTTCAAATAAGTCTACTTTTTCGGTACCTTTCGTGACTATTCCACCGCCCCCAACGACTCATCCCCCCGAAATTTATGTGAATGGATGGTGACCGCCAGGAGTACACACATTTAAACCCCCGGTATCCCCGTGAAATCCCCCCCAAATGTAAAATGTGTCATTTAGTCTCCTATTTGGGTACTTCTCGCAAACATTACGCCGCACTACCCGTCCCCTCTGAGCTCAAGATCCGGAATATTTGGTGAGGGCGAGCCACCGTAAACCATACGGGAAAAAATACCAGAAAACCCCCGCTTACCTCATGGAACATCGCCGAAAAAAAATAAAACAAATTTAAACTCGCCTTTTCGAATAGTTTTCGACACAATTTAACCAGTGCCCCTACCACTTATTAAAACCCCCGATAAC
Organism: Ischnura elegans; assembly: GCF_921293095.1. NCBI lineage: Eukaryota > Metazoa > Arthropoda > Insecta > Odonata > Coenagrionidae > Ischnura > Ischnura elegans. The sequence goes on from NC_060249.1 coordinate 95,516,985, forward strand.
CCCGTGAAACCTCCCAAAAGATTTCTAATAAATAGCCTCTCCAGGTAAAAGAATCGTCAGACCACTCTTCCGGTCCCCTAGGACTTATCGGCACGGAATTTATGAGAACGATTTGTGTCCACTGGTTTAACACAAGTATAAAACCCCCGGTATTCCGTAGGAACCCCCCGAAAAAAAATTAAAAACTTGCCATTAAGTCTTCTTTTATGGGTACTTGTCGCCACTATTAATACAATCATCGCTACATGATCACTGTGGACTTTTGGTGACCGCATGCATAACACATTAAAATCCCCCTGGGCACCCCTCTCGGTGGGGAAGACCATTTATGAGGACTAGGCGGAGCAGCCGCGGGGGGGCTCCTCCACCTCAAGGCGGCGAAGCCGCCCCACAACGAGGCACTGGCGTAGGCGTGGGGGAGCTTCAGTAACCCCCGGGCGGCGAAGCCGCCCCGATGTTCAAGCGGCACAGCCGCTGTGGACTCCCCCCACCTCTGGGCGGCGAAGCCGCCCCTTAAACGAATAACGGTGAAACAGTTCCGAAATGCCCTCGCCCCCTGGCACACTAAACCCCCGGGCGGCGAAGCCGCCCTTCAGCGAGGAACGGCGAAGCCGTTCCGAGGAATGAGTGGGGCGCCTCCCTACCCCCTGGCCGGCGAAGCCGGCCCCTAGTCGAGTTGAGATTATTCGAACTTCAAAAGTCTTCCAACGACCACATATGTAGACGGCGAAGCCGGAACCGGGGTTTTAAGGGGCGGAGCCCCTTAACGAGCGCGCGCAGCGCAGCGAGTCCACATGTATACCAAGCCTCCATTCGGAACGATTCTATATAATCGGGTATTTTCGATGAAACTTCCTGAGACATTGTATTTTTGGCGTAGTAACGTATATTACGGGGAAAAGCACATACATTTTAAGGTATTCTTGTTTTCAAATTAATTTGAGCTTATGTATCATTTCGCAAGACCAACAATACTCACTTAATAAGTTGCATGGAAAGCAATGATGAGAAATTCATCGAGTCTCGTCAGAAACTTGTATATGTTATTAGTGTGTATGAACCGCCGTGAATGGAAATATGCTTTTTTCTATTACAATCGTGAGTGGTGCAATGAACCGGAATTTAACTGTGTCCGGCATTCATCATCTCAAATTATCTTATGCTTATATCTAGTTTTATATAAAAAATCATTGAGGTATGTATAGTTATCTCCTATATTTACCAGCCAAGTCATTAGATATATTTCTCGTTCAGAAATGCCTTAAATTGAAAATGAAATGACTAAGTAATTTAGTTGCTATTTTCTGATTTATTAATTTTAGGTGTGTGAGCTGCACTTCACATCGAGTGATGTCAGAAAAGAATCTGTGGCCTTGCACGAGAAGATGGGGAGATAATTCGTGTTGAATTAAAGGTGCCGAGACTGGGGGAAGGTGCCATTTCTTCAGTTACCAAACTATCATTCAGAAGACAGAAAGGCAGTGGAATAAGTTCCATATACTATATAACAATGGTGGATGTGGATTTGTTTTTTTTTTAAGTGGATGATGTGACGATGTGGCAATAGACATTCGTTGGAGAAACTATTGAAGATAGTTAGTATGGCTTCTGCCAATGCACTTAAAATAATTTTTGATCAAAAGAGAAAGACAGTATTTGTTTCAGCAAAGTAGTTCATGGTAACAAGAGAGAATTGCAACTATTATTGTGATTGAATAATGACAATATAAAATATCTGTATTTTAATTCTGTGTTTTTTTCTTTCCTGCCACTAAAATTCATTGTGGTGATGTCTTCATGCATGGTAAGAGTTGAGATGTGATTTAAGAGATATCATATTCTTTATACATATTTTTATGCTGGTGATTTGGCAGGACTTTCAAATTTTTATTAGATTGATACATCTACTGAAGTGACATTGAAACTTACGGTATAGTTATTGTTAATATGGCAATTTGCAATATGATGTGGAAGCAACATGCCAGGGTCGCGGTCCGTTTCACGCTTCAAGCGCCTCAGGTCGGTCCGTTTCACGCTTTGGAGGGCTCTGAAGCACAGGAGGTGGGGCCCGGGAGCGAGCATAAATTATCAACTTTTATAGCTCCAAACGCCCCAGCATTTACGTGAAGTGTTTGGAGCGAATGCGATATATCGTTTGCAATCATTCGAGAAATTGCACCAATTTCCCATGATATTATCACGGTTACTATGCACTAGTGAGATAAATAAATAAAGCTGTGGAATAGAAGACATTACCATCGTAGCTGAGAAAGGTTTTGGTTAATAATTGAAAGTAATGGAGAGAAAAATATTATTCAATTTGGATGCCCGATCGGTTAAAGGAAGCCGCCATGCCGTGAAGGGCCATCAAAATCTGCAGAAAGTAAGTGAATACAAACGATGAATTATATCAAGAGATTTTAATGACTTTAGCGTTATAGTTATTCATGATGTTTCTATTTAATAGTGTGTTTACTGTGACGATACTTTAGTTTATTAGATTAATTAGCTTAGAAGTCCCTAAAGTAACATTATTTCTTGTGGTAATCTCTATCACTTCATTTTTCCCAAGCAATGCCAAAGAAGAGGCGAGTCGATGTAATAATTGAGGAGTTCATTAAAAATATCACCCAGGAAAAGGAAAATAACAAGCGGGAGCGCGAAATAGAGAGGGAAGAAAGAAAAAAGGCGACGGAGGAGAGGGAAAAAATTAGATGAAGAGAAGCGTCAAAGGCCCGAGGAGAAAATGGAATTGTAAAGAACAGTGATAGATTTGATGAAGAAACTAATTTTTTTAAATCAGTGACATTTTTTGATTGGGTTTTCATAATATTTTTAACGTAATTGATATGAAATAAGTAAGAAGAGTTTCAATGCATTTTTATAATAAGTTCTTGTAATTTGTTATTGTTTTATAATTATAATGTATTTAATTTCTTAGATATATAAATGTAATTAGTCCTGAGGTAATTCATTATCATGACTATCTGCCTTTTATTCACCCCTCTCATCCTAATTATGTTTTCATTTAATTTAATCGGTACTCTTTCCACGTCAATTGGAGCTACATCGGGCGCTTCGCCTCCACTTTCTTCACAATTATTATGGAGCGCACAACAAGCCAAGATGAATACCGTTATCTGTTCCACATATAATTAATTTCAATTTGTCTCTTACTTATTTATCATTAATTACTTTTCGAGCCTTCGAAAACTTAGCATTGAAGAGTTTCTGATGCAAAGTCATCCCGCAGTGTAGTTCATCTTTTCGTTTCGCATCAAGACCCGTAAAATCACTGAATCTCTGAATAGTACCATCAAATGCTCATTGATTCCATTAGCAGAGTCTGCAATGATGTGGGTATCATTGGGAAGGGATTCCTCTTGATGGCTCAAGTGTAAGAGAGCCGTGATTTTTTTAACACCCGCTCGTCATGAACGGTAGCTGCATTGCTCGCCACACGATTGATTTATTATTTTAAATAAGATCAGGCTTATCAATGACAATACTTGAAATTACTTGAGAACGTTAGTGCACTGTAATTCCCCACCACATTTTCTACGTAAGATAGAATCCGTGGCTTCAATGCCAGATTTCCCCTCGCCTCCATCATTTTAATGGCATAAATTACTAATAAATCCACCTCATCGACGTTTCCCAATTCCTCCTCACTCTCACTTGTACTAGCGTCATCACTCGTATCCGATTCGCCATTAAGAATATTTGTTAGCAATTGGAAAAAAACATTCCATTTCCGTGCGATTGAAGGTAAGATCGAGATGTCTGATTGATAACATGTTTATAAACAAACTCTTTCATTCAACAACTCCCTAGCAACCCAAGTCGAAATGCCCGCCGTTCTGAAATGCCGGTCCGTTTCACCGTCTTGCTTGAAGCGCTTCAAAGCGAAGGAATGAAACGGACCGGCCTTTAGAGCGGTGTCGCTTCAAATCGCTTGAAGCGTGAAACGGACCGCGACCCAGGTTGCATAGGTTGCCATGATATGTTTTTATTTATGTTTTATTAAATAGTTTGTTTATGGTTGATTGTTGTTAGGAAAAAGATTAGTTTGTGGTGAATATAAAAAGGTGTATGGTGTGCTGTGCTTATATACTAATTAAACTGTTCACAATCTGAACCAAAGGACTCTTTAAGAATATATATTTCATCAGGTTATGGGAGCCCAGGAAACCTTAGGTCAGAATTGGAAATACTGAATTGAAAATTAAATTGAAAATGGCTGATGAAGAGGGAATTAGGTACCATGTACCACTTTTTGACGGAACTAATTACAGCAATTGGAAATTTAGAATGGAAGTTCTCCTGGATGAGAAAAACTTAATTGAATTTGTGGAAGTGCCATTATATACCAAACTTGCACCTTTTATTGGATCTAAGGAAGACAGTGAGGCTGATAAAGTTAAGAAACAAAAGGGATACACAGAAGTACAGAGAAATGCTAAAAAATGTAAAAGCCTTATTGTGCAGAAAATATCAGACAGCCACTTGGAATACGTAAAGGATAAGGCCACAGCATTTGAAGCCTGGGAAACACTGCAGACTATATTTGAGCGGAAAAGTATCACAAATCAAATACAACTAATGAAGAGATTGCTCTGCATGAGATTCAATCCATCTCAGGAAAAATTGGAAGCTCACCTCTTAAGGTTTGATAAAGCTATAAGAAAATTGAAAACATCAGGAAAAACGATGGAAGAGAATGACATTATTTGCCACTTATTATTAACCATGCCTAAGGAATATGATGCAGTTGTAACGGCAATTGAGACCATTCGTACCGAAGAATTAACTCTATCTTTTGTAAAAGGACGATTAATAGATGAGGAATCCAAACGAGGAACAAGCAAGCAAAAACCCACGTGTGAAGACCAGCCAATTTCAGTATTTGCTGCCCAGTCAAAAGGAAAGTATATAAGTGAAAAACATATGAGAAATCCTATTAATTTTCATGGAAATCCACAGGCACAAGAATATAAAAAGAAGAACGATTTCCGAAATTCACAAAAGAAAATACCAGCTTTCCCTTTTACATGTCATAATTGTGGTATAGCAGGCCACACAAGAGCTCAATGCAGAAAGCCTCAACAACCATTTCGAAATTATAGTGGTGGAGCTAATCTAGCTGACTCCAGTGACCATGGAAAAGGAGAAAATAACATCTATGAAACAAAAGTAAGCTACAGTTTAACAACCTGTAAATTTGAAAATCCATCCATGACATTGAATGCTGAGTACTCAGAATTAGAATATTCAGATTTAAGGAATAAATGGATTATTGACTCAGGGGCATCAGAGCATCTGACCTGCTTGAAGGATGAAGTTTTTAATATCAGAAAGCTAGATGTTCCAATTAAAATAAAGATCGCTAAAAGAAATAGCTTCTTAATTGCTGAAATAAAAGGAGATATAAATGTAAAGACAAATGTGGAAGGAAAATGGAGGAACATAACCTTGCATAATGTCTAATAGTGCCTGATATGGACACAATCTCATCTCAGTTGCTCAATTAGACATGAAAGGACTCGAAGTTGTGTTTAAGAATGGAACAGGGAAAATATATCAAGAAGGAACTCTACTAGGAATTGGATACAGGAAAAAGAAGCTTTATGAAATAGAGCTGATATTACAGAAAAACAATATGGAAAAGGCCCTAATTAGCTCAGGAACTTCAAGTACTGCACTTTGGCATAGAAGATTGGCTCACCTTGGTTATGAAAACATGAAAGTATTAGAAAAGCTTGTTGATGGGTTGAGAATAGAAGAAAAGGAAAAGGACATTTGTACTGTGTGTCTGGAAGGAAAACAAACAAAGCTGCCACACAATACTTCAAGGAATAGGGCAAATCGTCCATTGGAAATTATTCATAGTGATGTGATGGGGCCTATTAGTCCTACATCCTATGACGGCAAAGAATATGTCTTAATATTTGTTGATGACTTCACTCATTTTACAGTTGCGTATTTGCTTGAATCAAAAGATCAAGTTTTTAAGTATTTTCAGAAGTATACAGTAGGGCGGATCGCAAAAATCGATTTTTTTCAAATCCATCTGGCCCAATGAAAAAAAGTTGTGGGACCGATCAAAAATAAGGCCTGAAAAATTTGAGACCTGTACGTGAACCCCTGACCCTCGCTCAAATGCAATTTAGGGGGGGAGGGTCAAAATTCGAAAAATACAATATTTCATGGTCATTCCCTATAGATTTTGCCGAGTTACTGCCCTCCTAGGGCAAAAATTTCGTGGATTTTGACGTATCTGCCACCGTTTAGCCACAAAACGCCTAATTTGAGTCCGCGAAGAAAATATTCCAACGCCCACGCAGCGTCGCGGATACCAGTGCCGCAGGCCGATCCCTTCCCCTCCACGCTCGCTTCTCCCCCTCCCATGCCTCTAATACAGCAAAATTCATCCCGCGCATGCTGTTAGGAGGTCGTTTATCTTTGATAATATAAATCAGAAGATGGTAGAAGGTAAAAAGCGATGCGTAGTGAGACGACTTGTCCCTTATTTGGCGCCTCGTCGGCGTTAAACAAATCGATGTTACCAACTTTTAGAGAAGTTATGAAATAATTTTAGACCTGCGCACGCAGGAAAGGAGACTACGGTCTTGAAGACGCCTCTCGAGTGGCTATGAAGGTTTGGGAACTTAGGTTATGCATTTCTATTCCGGTATTGTCCGACAGCTGTGACTAAATTGATGAATAAGGGTGAAGGCCGCCGGCGTACCCTCCCCGCTCTAGAAGGTAAAAAGCGATGCGTAGTGAGACGACTTGTCCCTTATTTGGCGCCTCGTCGGCGTTAAACAAATCCATGTTACCAACTTTTAGACATGTGATGAAATAATTTTAGACCTGCGCACGCAGGAAAGGAGACTACGGTCTATGAAGACGACTCTCGAGTGGCTATGAAGGTGTGCGAACTATGGTGACGCGCTTCTCTTCCATTATGAATGTGACTAAATGGATTTAGCGGTACCACAGGAAGTACTAAAACTTACGGAAAATCGTAATAGGCCAAAAGTGGGTTTTATTGAAGTATAAGACTCAAACAATTTTAAAGGAACATTTTAAATTATGCGATATTTTTGCGTGTAAGTGCATGGAGGAGCATAAGGTTCCCCCAATGAGAAGTATTTTGAGAGACAATCTGACGAAAAGAAAGATGATGGCTGCTGGATTGAACCCTAAAGAAACTCGGCAACTGAGGAAAAAAGGGAATCAAAGGAGAGTGTTGAGTCGACATCGTCAATTCTTGTACGGGAAAATAGTATCAAAAATTTTCTTCATCAATTCATCCGAAGAAAATTAGACTGGCGAGAAATTAGCCGATTTGTATCTCTACTTTCCTCATGAAATAAACATTAAGGACTATAACCTCAAATTGGAACTTCTTCGGGAAAAATGCGTCTGCCAACTGTAATAGAGGTATATGCAAGAACCAAGCAACAGCAATGCTCGTTCCCGCAACTTTAACTAACGCAAAAGTCATAACTTCGTAAGATACATCAAAGCTAGTGTACCAGAATTACTTACGTATACAGAAAAAGATGCTAAATCCTGTAAATAAGAAAAGAGGGGCGTCATCAAAGGGTTCCATTTAATTGGAATGAAAGACTATACTCTTGTCTGATGAAAAAAGGCAAGATGACTTATCAATACAAGTTTAGAGGGGAATGTGTGGTGTTAGTTGAAGGAACAGGGTCCCACTTTTGGAGGTTTGCCTCCCCCGTCGGAGGATTAGCAAAAGTTATAAAATCTGCGATTATCGATTCCTTTCCGAGTGAAAATTAGATACACAGAATTAAAAAGGATTTGATTATGATGGTACCAAGCGAATACCGTCCAAAAAGGAGGCATCATCCCTTTGCTATAAGCATAATTCCAACATCCCTTGCAGTGTGGGTAAACTCTTCTCGGGATTCCCACCGGGTTAATTTTTCCATAATGACCAACATTTCAAGCTCCGACCGGGGGCTCATCCTATGGGATAAATGTTGTCGAACCCCGAAAAGAGTTTACCCACATCATTCGCCGGGAAAGCATCAAATCGTATTTCATCCCTTACAGTGGTCTTTTTGCTAATTGCACTATGTTGACTTGGATTTGCGACATGAACGTTGGGAGGGTAATCTAGGGACCCAATTTGCGTTTCTGCAAGGATGCGTATGGCGACCAATCCGAGATTTTTTTAATTGCGGGATTTTAATATCGACATAAAGGCTGATGATATATTGGAGAGAGACGCCGGTTCCTTCGGCTATATCTGAGCTTAGCGCTGTGGAATTTAAAAATCTATTGATGAAAGTTCAAATTAAAATTTCAATATTCCTTTTATTATACATACGGACGAGATATTTGCGAAAGAATTTACCAAAACTTTGTTGACAGCAGCAAAATACGAGGAATGACACTAACATAAGAAATACAGACTGGAAAGCAGGTAATTGAGTAATTCCTTCGTGATTGTTCCTCACTGGACGATGCTGATACATCAAATATTAGTAAGACTAACGAAGAAAGACGCACTTGGTGTGAATTTTGTTGCATCTGGGGCGTTCGAGAGGAGAGCGGGGAGGGTACGCCGGCGGCCTTCACCCTTATTCATCAATTTAGTCACAGCTGTCGGACAATACCGGAATAGAAATGCATAACCTAAGTTCCCAAACCTTCATAGCCACTCGAGAGGCGTCTTCAAGACCGTAGTCTCCTTTCCTGCGTGCGCAGGTCTAAAATTATTTCATAACTTCTCTAAAAGTTGGTAACATCGATTTGTTTAACGCCGACGAGGCGCCAAATAAGGGACAAGTCGTCTCACTACGCATCGCTTTTTACCTTCTACCATCTTCTGATTTATATTATCAAAGATAAACGACCTCCTAACAGCATGCGCGGGATGAATTTTGCTGTATTAGAGGCGTGGGAGGGGGAGAAGCGAGCGTGGAGGGGAAGGGATCGGCCTGCGGCACTGGTATCCGCGACGCTGCGTGGGCGTTGGAATATTTTCTTCGCGGACTCAAATTAGGCGTTTTGTGGCTAAACGGTGGCAGATACGTCAAAATCCACGAAATTTTTGCCCTAGGAGGGCAGTAACTCGGCAAAATCTATAGGGAATGACCATGAAATATTGTATTTTTCGAATTTTGACCCTCCCCCCCTAAATTGCATTTGAGCGAGGGTCAGGGGTTCACGTACAGGTCTCAAATTTTTCAGGCCTTATTTTTGATCGGTCCCACAACTTTTTTTCATTGGGCCAGATGGATTTGAAAAAAATCGATTTTTGCGATCCGCCCTAGTATACAGCCATGGCAACAGCTCACTTCAATTTGCCATTGAGTCGACTCCGTTGTGATAATGAAGGAGAGTATGTCTCAACTATGATGAAAGAATTTTCTGCTAAAAGAGGAATACAGGTGGAATATACTATGAGATACACACCATCTCAAAATGGTGTAGCTGAGAGGATGAACAGGAACATAATGGACAAGGCAAGATGTATGCTGTCGGACTCTGGACTTTAAAAGAAATTCTGGTCAGAAGCAGTAATGTCAGCAGTTTATACTATAAACAGATGTCCCACGTTAGCCTTAAAAAATGCAATTCCAGCAGAATTGTGGTATGGAAGGAAACAAAATATTGGGAAGCTCAAAGTTTTTGGATGTATTGCTCACCTTCATATACCAAAAGAATTAAGAAAAGGAAAACTTGATACCCACTCTAAAGCTTGTATAATGCTTGGATATTGTGCAAATGGATACAGACTTTTGGATATCAAAACAAATAAGTTAATCAGTGGAAGAGATATTATATTTGATGAGAAAATAACAATTAAGTCATTAAAGAAGAATGAAGAGTTCTATTCCAGTACTGATCAGGAAGAAGGAAAGAATGAAGCTAATGAAATGCAAAATGAAAATTTTCAAGGAATAGAAAAAGAACTACAGACAGAGACTCAAGAAACTCCAGAGCCAATACAACTACCAAGAAGTCGTAACTATGATTCACAAGAACTTGGAAGAGGAAAAAGGAAGAAGACAACACCACGATATTTGGAAGATTATGTGGAAGATATAGAAACTGATGACCAAGTAGCATATGCTCTAATGGCTGAAGATTATGTTAGTGATGCACCAGCCACATTTGAAGAAGCGGAGCAGAGGAGTGATGCACCACTGTGGAAGGAAGCCATCAAGGAGGAATTATCATCGTTGGAAGAAAATAAAACTTGGAAACTATGTGAACTGCCTGAAGGAAGGAAAGCTATTGATGCAAAATGGATATTCAAAGTGAAGAAAGATGAAAATGGAAACACTTCAAGATACAAAGCAAGATTAGTCATCAGGGGATGCGCTCAAAGAAGAGGACTTGATTATGAAGAAACATATGCCCCTGTTGCTCGAATGTCTACAGTTCGTATATTATTGTCTGTCATTAACCATAAATCATTAGTTTCAGGTCAAATGGATGTAAAGAATGCATTCCTGCAAGGTAATTTAAATGATGAAATATTCATGCTACCACCCCCAGGAGTTAATGTTAAAGGAAACTTGGTTTGCAAGCTCCAGAAACCATTGTATGGACTAAAGCAAGCCCCCAAGGAATGGAATAGTTGTTACGATTAGTATGTGCAAAGCCTTGGTTTTGTTCAGTCAAAGCATGATAGGTGTCTGTATGTGTACATTAAGGAAGCTATTGTGATTTATATTCTACTTTATGTTGATGATTTGCTTATTGCCTGTAGTAGTGATGTAGAATTGAGTTATGTGAAAAGAAAATTAATGGAAAAATTTAAGATGACTGATCTTGGAAATTTAAAGTTCTACTTAGGAATCAAGATTGACATGGATAGAGCTGGTATGTATTTATCTCAAAAGAAGTACATGGAAGATATGTTGAGTAGATTTAATATGTCTGATTGCAAACCTACCAAATCTCCAATTGAAGAAAAATTTTGTGGTACTGATTTTGATAATGAGCCTATTATAACTGATAAACCAGTGAAGGAACTTATTGGATGTTTAATGTATTTGATGTCTATTTCTAGACCAGATTTATCTTTAAGTGTAAATTTATTTAGCAGATATCAGAGAAGGCCCACTGAAGGACTATGGAAAGGGCTTAAAAGAGTGCTTAGATACATTAAAGGTACACTTGATTACGTATTATTTTTTCCTAAGAAGGATTCACTTGAATCCGTTGTGTGTTTTGCCGATGCAGATTGGGCTGGAGACTCACAAGACAGAAAGTCCACATCTGGTTTTGTAGTGGAAGTCTTTGGTGGCACTGTATCATGGAGTACAAGAAAGCAGTCGAATGTATCACTATCCACAACGGAAGCAGAGCTTGTGGCTTTGTGTGAGGGTGCATGCGAAGCCAAATGGACAATTGGAATTTTAGAAGACTTGGGTATAGATGTAAAGAAACCAGGAGGGCAAGTCGGTAACTTGGGGCGCCTCGTATGGGAGAGAGAGTTCTCGCCCAAAATTGTCTCCCGACCCAAGTCCGTAACTCGGTAGAGAGAACTGTTTCTCCCATTCGGATGGGAGAAAACTCGCTCCGATGAGTAGTATGAAAAATTTCTAAGGCGAATCTGATATTGGAGCTTGATTTATCGAAAAATTAACCGTGTGCAATTTTAAAACGTTTTTAATTTTATTACAAACTCAGCCATGCAAATATTTTCTCTATTGAATGCATAATAACCTCATTATGACTTACTAAAGTCGGGACTACTTTTTTGACTGCGCGCAGTGATTCCTCGCTTGCAAGCGGTTGCAAGGCCGGTATGATGTTGCTTGTCACCATGTAAATTCTTCATTTCGTATCAATTACAACCTCACCAAAGTTGAAAATTAAGAGTATATTTCAAATGTGAATACAGCTTTTGCTCGCTGCTTGCAGATTTGTGCAAACATCTTTTGTGCCAAAATTGTGTTAATGTCAATGTGACAACTCCCGTAAATCTTCTGCTGATAATCACAGTGCCAGTAGTTGCAATGTACAAAGTTTGGAAAGGTTGAAAAATATCGGCTAAGAGTTGTAATTATCAGTGCTCCATCGTGATTGAATTGTAAGCAGTGTTATTACCATATCGATTAATGTCTGACAGCAATGTAAACATTGTCAGTGAAGTGTTCACCTCCGTTGTTCATCGTATAGGTACATTGACATTTCACGATCAAGCTATCAAGATCAAAGCTGTGTGTGAAGTCACTTTTTCTAGTGTATTAACAAATAAAAGTGAGAAAAGTCACCTGTGCCTCTTTCGTGGGCTAATTTCTGGCTTTAAATCAGTGAATTAATAGTTATTTTTATCATAACGAGCTTAGTGATTGTAAGTTGTTCGTGATGAATAAAAGAGTGGAAGTGATTTCCAGTTTTTTTTATTTTATTTGCCTATGTCTCACTTTATATTTACGGTGTGTGTGCTAGTACTTAGTTTGTGGATATTTATTTATTATTGAAGTACATTTATAGCTTCTGTATGTGTTGACAGCGGAACCGATTCGCGATCTCATATGTTGTGTGCACACTGTTTTGCTGAGCAGTCGTATTCGTGAAACCAATGAAATGGTGAAACTCTATTACATTGTCATGGAATAAGTTCTTTTAACAATAAGGGCATGTCTTGTGTTTCATTTCTATCTATTGCTTTTCATAGGTAACTGTTTAGAAGTTATTTTCCATTATTTAAAGTGCTTTTCTTGCGCTCTCTGAATTAGCATTAGCTTTCTAAAACCCGCTACTTACCCGAAAAGAATTCAGAGCTACAGATAATTGTTATTTCATAGGATTGCGGTGTTTTTGCCTGCTGTTGAGGCTCTCCAGCTAAGCGTTGGTGATGGATTTTCAGGAGGAAGAGAATCGGACCATCGAAGGACGGATAGGACAACCTTCTTCGCTAATGCGGCCGGAAATCTTCCTCCCTCTCCTCAAACGGTTTATTAATATTCCGCAACAATTTCGCACTGGTGTTAATTGCCCCACTTCTCTTAAATGCACCTCATATACGAGCAATAATATTCTATGATTTGAAAGAAAACGCGCCATATTGAGAAAATACAACAAAACACTGTCGAGATACGTAGTTTCTCCATGGGAGAAAGAGATACGTCGGGCGCTTGAGGGGGCTTACGGACTTGGGTCGGGAGACTAGTACTCTCCCAGGCGACAAATAGTCTCCTTTCTCCGGCGGGGCGCCCTAGAGACTTGGGGCGGGCGACAACTCTCGCGCAGGCGCTTCACGAATCTCCTTTCTCCCATTTTCGGGAGAGAACAGAGTTACAGACTTGCCCTCCAGTAATCTTGTTTGAGGACAATCAGTCCTGTATTCATTTACTGTTTAGACATAAGTATCGTAGAATGAAACATGTTGAGGTGAAATATTATTTTCTGAGTGATCTTATACAGAAAAACATTTTTAATGTAAAATATGTGCCATCAAGCAATCAAAAGGCTGATATGTTAACTAAGCCACTTGGCACCACACGTTTCTGTATTTTAAGGGAAAAAGTAAATGTGATACAAGAATTGTCAAATTGAGGGGGGGTGTTAATATGGCAATTTGCAATATGATGTGGAAGCAACATGCCAGGTTGCATAGGTTGCCATGATATATTTTTATTTATGTTTTATTAAATACAGTGGAACCTCGTTAAAGCGAGTACAGGCTATAGCGACACCCCCGCTATTACGAGAGATAGCCGATGCACCGTCAATTGACCCTATAATAAGCGTGTTAAAAAATTCGTTTTTACGAGACCCTTTCGGTGTTGGCTCTCGCCATAGCGAGGGTTTCACCGCCGGAAGACTTTCATCAAGACTCCTTAACCTCTGTAATTGCTAGCGATCTGTTAGAAATGAAGTTAAAGGAGTGCTCAGTCTCAAATTTATGTGGTAAACTGTCGTTCGATAAATATAATGATTGACGAAACAATGCTTTGCATGATTTTTATTCAGTGCGGCGCTTATAAATTGTTTGAATAGTTTTTTTTTTTTTTTTAATAATAATAATATTTATTGCAGAGATTAGAAATTTTACAAAAATTGATAACATTAATCAAAGATGAAATGTCATATACAAGAAATACAATGTGAAAAAAAAAGTCTAGGTCCCGCTAAGCCTTTCAAGGCTTGTCAGCAGGTGCCTATTAGTTTTTTTTTTTATTCGTGGTCGTACATTGTCTTTTAAAATTGTGTATCTCATAATGTTTCCACTATTACCAAAAACATATTATAAAATTATTAGGAAGCAAGAGTACATACATGAATACACATTAACATTACAGGAATATATGTGTTAAATATTTTTTTTTTATATATAACGTGATTGCATTGGAGTTATTTCTTGTATTGGAAGAAAGAAAAAATATATATGACAAAATAAAGACAAAATATATGTATCTTTCTTTATACATGTATAAACCATAAATTTAGGTTAATTTTTAACAAAACAATGTTTAAAATTTTTAGCAATATAATGTAATAAAATTTTTTTAACAATAGACTTTTTTATAATATAAGAAATTTAATGGCAGAGATTAGAAATGGTAGCAGAAAAGGTTATAATAAAACTTATATAACTGAGTAGTAACAGTAACTTATAACTTTAAGCAAAAAGAAAATAAATGTATTATCACATTAGCAAACATGAATTCTCACTAATAATGTTTCCACTATTGCCAAAAACATATTATAAAATTATTAGGGAGCAAGAGTACATACATAAATACACATTAACATTACAGGAATATATGTATTAAATTTTTTTAAAAATATATAACGTGTTTGCATTTGAGATATTTCTCGTATTGGAAGAAAGAAATTATATATGTGACAAAATAAAGACAAAATATATGTATCTTTCTTTATACATGTTTAAACCATAAATTTTGATTAGTTTTTAACAAAACAATGTTTAACATTTTTAGTAGTATAATGTCATTAAATTTTTAACATGTGTACATAACATAACAAATTTTTAACATACATACAAGACAAAGAAATAAATGTATTATCACATAAGCAAACATAATTCTCATATATCGGTATCATTATATTTCTCTAGTAACCAATGTCTCAGACGCGTTTTTAGTAGAGAAATATTTTCTATTGATTGCAAATTTTGTGGTAGCGTATTAAACAATTTAGGAACTACGTGTTCCAAGGTTCTTTTCCCGTGAGCGTTGATGAAACTAGGTACATTATATATTCTAGTACTTCGGAGTCCTATATCGTGTGTTACATTTCTTACAGTTTTGTAGCTATTGTTAAAATAGTTGTCTGTTATTAATATGTAGTGTAATAAATCGCGTATTGGAAGCATGTTTAGATTTTTGTAAATTTTAAAGACATTTCTTTCTCTTGGATCCAATTGTAATACCATATTGTTTTGGATTTTTTCCACCTTTCTCAACAGGGTTTTATTTGTGGAGCCCCAGATCGTTAAACCATATCTGAGTACTGCTTCACCGAGACTTAAGTACAACATTTTTTTAAATTGAATTGGTAAGGTATATTTCACACAATATAGTTGGTACAAAATACATCTAAGTCTATTACACAAGTGATTAATATGCTCACTGAAGTCAAAATTTTCGTCTACGGTCAATCCTAAATATCTAAAGGAGTTGACTTGGGAAATAAATGAACAGGAATATAAATGACAGTTACTCTTTTTATGGCCAGGGTTACCAGTATGAAGGCATAAATGCGTATGAAATCTTAATTTTATTAGTTTTCTCGTTGCCTTGGCATTTCGGAATTGCATGGTTACCGTTTTCTTATCATTTATTACTAATTTATTGTCATGGCACCAGCACTGTATCGCATAGAAATCCTGTTGCATTTTTTCCTTAGCCATTTCAAAAGATTTGCTGATTGAAACTAGCGCTATATCATCAGCATACATATATATTTTAGAATGATTAATATATTCTGGTATGTCGTTTACATATATACAGAAGAGTATTGGCCCTAATATAGAGCCTTGTGGCACACCAGAGGTGACAGATTTAATCGTGCTCTTATGTTCAAATAATTTTACAAGTAATTTCCTATTGGTGAGATAGCTTTCTAACCATGTAAGCGGTATTCCTCGTATTCCACATCGTTCCAGTTTTTTTAAAAGGATGTTGATATCGATAGTATCGAAAGCTTTAGTGAAGTCGATATATACAGCGAGAACGGACCAGTTCTTATTTAGGCTTTTCCGTACATCTTCACTGAAGTACTCCAGAAGCGATCGTGCACTTTTATTTCTTTGGTACCCATATTGATGTGTAGTGATAATGTTGAATTTTTCTATGAAGTTAATTAATTGTACCGCAAAATATCTTTCTATGACTTTATCCAAGGAGGGTAGAATAGAAATGGGACGATAATTGTTTGTGTCGTTTTTCTTTCCTTGTTTATATATCGGTCTGATTACTGCTAACTTTAAATCGTTATGTAATTTACCTTCAGTTATGCTTTTGTTTATCCAGTGGGTTGTTGCAGCAATGATGTCATGTTTACAACTGAGATCGATCATTCTTATATTATCGTGCCCTGGGCATTTATTTTTTGATTGCTGTAATATACTTTGGATATCAGCTGGAGTTGCTGGCAACAATAAAAAGGTAGATGGAATTATTTTTTTAGCACCAGGGTTGAGAATGTGTTGTGAGCATTGGGGCAGTATTTTTTGTATGTCATTAGTGAATTGAGATGCAAAGTTAGTCGTTATTTGAGTAAGGAAATTTAGTGATGCAAAAAACATCGCCTTTCGCCTGGATTTATGCTTACGTTTATAGGATAGATGTTTATCTGTCGCCGCACCACTCCTGCTCCTGTATATCTGTTCACAACAGGTATATTGGCTATTATTTGCTCCACCTCCGGTAAAGCGACAATTCGCTATAGCGAGTGTTTATTAGTGCACCGTGGGGTGTCATTATATCGAGGTTGCACTGTAGTTTGTTTATGGTTGATTGTTGTTAGGAAAAAGATTAGTTTGTGGTGAATATAAAAAGGTGTATGGTGTGCTGTGCTTGCATATAACATTGGTATGAAAGACAGAATGGATGTCATTGGGTTGCATATGTTCTAAATGTGGTTGTGGGAATAGTTTACTGTGTCGACAGAGAATGGTATCCTAGGTATTAAAGGGTTTGCAAATTAAGTGATTCTGGTTGGAGGAAGGAAGTAGAATGGTGTGACAAGTTGCTGCAAAGTAGATTTCATCCTTGTTGGTATACATTCATTTTCTAAGGAAAAATATTTAAAAATTTTATCTATGTCATGCGCCTTTCCAAACTTAATCAGAAAAAATTTTGTATTCTCTGATTTATATTTGTTGTAAATATCTCTGAATCAAGTGGACCTCTCACTATCTCTCTCCATACATATACTCTACAACTGATTTTTGAAACAAATTTTAAGCCAAACAATAATTTTCAACCTCTGTAAAATAAAGTTGTGTCCCATTGCCATGTTATGTTCAATGATTGCATTTATAAAATACTTTGCATCAATTTAAGTCTTTTTTGTCAAAGAGCATTTCCCGTATTACATTTAAGAGAGAATCTATGAAGATTTCATATCCTTTAAAAAGTGGCAAAGCCTTGGATTATACATACTTCTAACAGCTTCCACAAGGCCAGGCAGTCGACTAGCTCCTTTGTCACCACCAAACAAAGTGTCAGTCACATACGAATCAAAGTTTTCTTGTACCTACATATAAAACATTAAAACAAAATAATAAAACATTTATGATAAAACCAGAACTTCAAAGCTAAAATTTTTCAAGCCACAAATGTATATCGATGGTTAAGTTTTAACAACACCTATCTCAAATGCGGCCGGTTTGAAACACAGGTATCTTAACCCTCAGGTGCACGCGCCTGCAAGTATAGCGCCAGTGCACGCTAGCGGGGTTTTTGCCGCACTTTTACATTTTTGATTTTCCCAAGTATAAATTCAAATTTGAGGGTATTTTAACGTATTTGGGTAACTTCTAATAAATAAAAGCACTTTAAATATTTTTCCCATTCATTTATAAACTAAAATATCACATAATTATATGCAAATTTCTTGAAAAATACTTCGACTAATTTTTCTAAAGGAATTGCAGACGGCAATCTAGACAAAAGGAAATCTGGAATAAAGTCAAAAAAACACACAACAAAGGAAATGTATATGCTAAATCGTTAATGCAATAATTAAATTTTTTTAAATAACAAACTTTACAAGCAAAATTAATTTTTCAATTTTTTCATCCTTATTGGCCATCACTGAAATGACATTTGTGACATTTTTTGACGCAGATGGAATGATTATTGAATATTATTAGAAAACATTCATTTATTTACCGTATTATAATTTTTATATTTTCCACGTGTAAAACAATGACCAGCCCTACATTGACGTTCATATGCAGAAGCAGATAATTCAGGAATTTTCCCAAGTCTCATCGCTAGAAAAGCCTATGTGTCTATTGGAAGATTACCTTTTTTCACCCTGGACTTAAAATGTTTATCTGCAAGGCTAAATGCGAGAGCTTCCATGAACTCCATTCTTGATCTTCGATGGATTTTTTTTCGAAATTCTTAGCTACAGAAATCACGTGGCCGCTAAGAGTAGCTATATAAATAAACCGGAGAAATTGTGATAGAGGCCACCTTCGTGTTCGTCTTGAAGGGGAGTAATTTACACACTTCCGGTTCACAGAATCGACACCTCCCTTGGTTGAGTTGTAGTTCAGGATCATTTCAGGTTTTTGCAGTTCGTTTCGATGTCCTCTTTGCAGGGCAACGTAGAAAGCACTTCAAAAGAATTTCACATTTGTTTCGTTTAGTGCAGTACGAGACAAGAGTGCAGGTATCCCGGAAACCAAGAAATTAAGTTGCAGCCTATCGAATTTTTCAGGGTAGAAACTCTCTGTGGGTTTAAGGATTTTTTCAGGGTACCTAACAAAGTTAGACCATTTTCTAGCAAATAAATGGCTAAATCAAGACTTAAATAGTAATGCTTTGCTGTTGTTTTCCCATTCGAATTCATGAATTCCCGTTGCTATCCCGAACGCTGTTCTGTAAATCATCAGGCCTGTTCCATCTGTTTTAAAAGCTCTTCTAGCATCTCCCTCAACTTTTATTTACAGAGAGAGTGCATTTAATTCCAAATAAAGATATTATTTCTATACGAGAAGTAATGATGCAATCTCTGATTCTCGAGTACACATGAGATAACAGTTTTCCTTCATGCAAATTAATGTTATAATGCCTTTGCCGCATTATGTACTTTTCCCGCAGGTAGATACAAAAAGTGCCGACCCTTGGTCTTCATGTTCCAATGCATAATATGTACATTATAATAAACGTGCATCACTTATTTTTCGGTCACTGGTTAAGTGTATGTAGTGCATTTTTACATAAATGTAATGCATATTTGAGTATGAAGACGAAATTTTTAAATTACTACATGTGGTTTGAGGTTGACATAAATTATACAAATAATAATAGTAAAGAAATGATAATGCAAATGCTTACAAAAATATAATAAATACGAGACAACATATTAACATAGTATTGCAAAAAGGATTATGCTTCCAAGTTTCCACAGTAACGACAGATTATCAGTAGTTCCTTAGTATCGTGTGAACGCCATCTAGCGGCAAATCACCCGAAGTTGTCGTCGTTCTCACTTTGTAAGATTGTAACGCAATAGTTGGTGGTCACATTGACGCAAACATATGTTCTTCGTGGAGGGAAAAGTACAGAAATAGAATAACAAAGTATGCCACAAGTGATCCATTCACAGTAAACGCGCTATTTCAAATTTTTGAAAAATGCGGCAAAATCCCCGCTTAGCGTGCACCTAAGGGTTAAACAAAGTGTAATAACATTACAAAAAAAATAAAATACAAGCAAAAAACATTTGCAAATGAATGCTTCTTTTTCAGTTTTATGAACTTTTGGTTTTTAATTTCAGTGTACAAGTAAAAAAAAATTAATAGTTTTTTTTCTCTCCTAAAAAGTTGCTATTTTTGAGATACGTGTAGTTAAAACTTAGCCATCGACATGTATATGTTAATGTTCAAGGGGATAATAAATGAACTGAACATTTTTCATTACTATGGGAGCCTAGACAAAGGAACTAATTTAAGACGGGATAGATCTGAAATAGACAGTGAGGAGTAACGTCACGTGCAATACAAATAATGTCACCTAGCTTAATAATGGAATAATAATTTATGCCAAACAATCCACCATTGATCTGTGGGCATAAATGCAAAACACAAAAGGCTGAATGGAGCGCGACAAAACAAACAGCTACTCCAGTACACTACCGATTATCCGGGCTAATGATGGGGAGAGAGAGCACGAATACAGTACACTCTCGATTACACAAAGTCAGTCGGACCGGAAAATTGGCACTTCGCAAAATTGAGTTCTGTAATTTCAAACCTTTTTCATAAGTCACGATATTAAGTTTGCTTTTGTTTCGTCCGCCCTTTTTTGTCTTTAGTGGCCTCATTTAAACGTACTCGGTGGTTATTCACGGTAGAATTCTCAGAAAAGGCTTCTTGATATCGATTTATGCTGTGAAAGATCGTTAAATACTTATACCACCATAAACTTCCCATTTATTGTACTTCAATATCAACGATCGCTTAAGAAATTCCCGACCAGTTTAGAAAACGTAATCAAATAATGAATTGCAAAGTTTATTATTAGAATTTAATGGAATAAATTTGTAGTTAGGAGTGAATAGCAACTGTTAAGTAAGCGTAAGATAGTTGTTTCCAACACCCATGGAATTTTAGCAGCAGCCGGCCTAACCACCATTTTTGTCGCCCTCTGTTGCTCAGTGACGAGAAAAAAGAAAAACAAGGGTCTTAGCCCGTTTCCAAAATAAACTTCGTAAGTTAATACATAATCGGAAAACACGGATAATCCAAACCTTCACTTAAATGCCTTGTAATGTTCATAATTTACATAAAACAAACAACATATTATTATCTATGCAATTATTCTGTTATTTAAGAGTGCTTACCAGACTCATTGAGAGCTTTCTTTGTCAGTTCGCGATCTTTTTAGTGGCGATAACATGGTTGTGCTCGTGTTATTAATGCTCCATGTAAGGCCTGGTTTTGAAAACCACACATCCGTGCTGTGTGATCACGAATATTGAAAAGTGGTTTGCACGAATGCTTCAAAACTACTGCTTGACGTCAGAAACTACAATGTCAGGCACCACACAACGTAGTCGCGTCTCGCACAAGTTGGCCGGGTCGCAACTGCTGCGGGACGTGTAGGAGAGGGGTCGCGCATTGCGAGGCTTGGAAAACAGGAACACGGTACTTCCGTGAATGCAGCTAGTGCGTGATCGTTTCCGTTTTATGAAGGGGATTCTAACGGAAATAATGAGACTGGTGTATCTTAGCATTAATGCCATAATTCCGATGATTTTGCATCCAATTTTTTTACGAAGATCGCGTAAAAATTGAGCGAGAGTGAAAATCGTGCACGGATAATCCGCAACCCGGATAAACCACAGCCGGATAATTGGGAGTCCGCTGCATAAGCGTAAAGAGTCTATGCCGTAGGTACAGTCGTCATTGAGCGGTTTTGCATCGAAAGTTCATGACGAGCTAGACTCGTCATTAGAGCGCAAGAGGTTAAGCCTGCCTGTTTTGCAGTCTATTTCTTTTATTTTCTTCTCATGATCACGTCTACGACGTAGTACGACGGTGCATGAAGGATAGGGTCATTACTTCGCATCATTTCCTCCAGTCGCTGACCTCTCTCTTCGACCCTCCCGGAAACTGTGCGTTCCGATTGCTAATTTAACTTCCGCAGCTACAAAATTCAACAAAAAATGTTTGTTTGCATCTTATTCTCGCCAATTGTACGATCAAGTACGTCTTTAAACCGTGTTTCTGTCGATAAAAATCAACACTTTTGTTAGCTTTGCTAATAATGTGGCTACTGACCGCCGTAGGTTAAAATTAGAGTCAGAGCGTACAGTTTTAGGGAGGGAGCCTCCACTCGGGGGGTCGAGGAGAGAAGCCAGCGAGTGAGACCGGCTCCAGGATAGGGTTCATCTACATCTACATAATACCCCGTAAGCCGCCTAAAAGGCGTGTGGCAGGGGGTGTTAGGACACCTGCCGTTTACAGCTAAAAAAATTAAATGCTCTAACGAGGTTGGTACTAGCGTTTATTAAAGTCCTTTATAGTTCGGGGGAAAAACGAATTCCCATATCTATCCTTTCCGCAAAACATCTCTCTTAATTTATCGCTTCTGTCGGACCTGGAATAGTGCGGCTCTAACTTTATGTTCTCCGTGTCACTCTTAAATATATCCATTCTCAAATGTTCACGCAACCGAAGCCTAGCGCGCAGCCTCCGAGTCTCCAGCGGCTCCTAGCCTAATTCACTTAACATCTGGATAACGCTGTCTCTACGCCCGTATCAGTTTTTGACGAACCGCGCAGCCTTCCTTTGTATTTTGTTCAGTTCGCGAATTAAGTCTTTCTGCACCGGATCCCTTACGATCGCTGCATATTCAAGGTGCGGTCGGACGAGTGCGAAATATCATATTTCTTTTACTTTCTCATCCGAAAATCTTTCCACAATGCGGATTTTCAACCCTCAGGAACTCGGAACTCCTGAGACATGGCCCCAGAAACAGATGAAATAGAACCTATTACTTCAAATTTCACTATAATATTACCCGCCCGGCAGGAACCCCGGGGAAGACAAAGCACTCCACGGTGCATTTCATACGCACCACCCCCGACCAACCCGTATCCTGTAAACCTCGACGCCTGGCCTCGGATAAACTCGAAGCAGCCAAGAGTGAATTCGAGTTAATGGTGCGGATAGGTACCGCCCGCCGTTCGGACAGCAGCTGGTCGTCGGCCCTCCACCTCGTACCGAAAAAAGATAACGAGTGGCGCCCCTGCGGTGACTACCATGCCTTGAACGCGCGCACAGTACCAGATTGCTACCCCGTCACACGCATAGAAGACTTTTCCTCTTCCCTGAGTGGTGCCCGAGTTTTTTCCACAATAGACTTAGTAAGGGCATATAATCAAATTCCTGTGAACCAGGAAGACATCCCCAAAACCGCCATCACTACACCTTTTGGACTTTTTGAATTTCCATTCATGTCGTATGGACTCCGCAATGCGGCGCAGACTTTTCAGTGATTCATTGACGAGGTGCTCAGAGGCCTTGATTTCACTTACGCCTACCTGGGCGATATTTTGGTCGCCTCTAAAGACGAGGATGAGCACGAGCGAACTTTTCCTTGGGCTTAGTGATTACGGTTTGTTATTAATCCTTCTAAGTGTGTTTTCGGTGTATCTCAAGTGAAACTTTTAGGTTATAGTGTCAGTGTTGATGGCACAAAGCTATTAAAAGACAAGGTTAGTGCCATCTATGAATTTCCGGAGCCTGTTACAATTAAGCATCTATGCCAATTTTTTTGGGTATGGTAAACTTTTACAGACGTTTTCTACCCAACGCGGCATCATTACAGGCGCCACTCAATGATTTATTGCGTGGTGGAGTGCGAGGCAATGACGAGATTACATGGACGCCTGAATTGCGCCTCTCGTTCCAAAAGTGTAAAGACGCCCTCTCCAACTTTGCCCTCCTCGCCCACCCTGTTCCCTCCCTCCCCCTAGGCCTTTTTACCGACGCACAGTGGGCTGAAATCGAAAAAAGCTGGACAACACCTCGAAAATGGTTTTTTTGAGTGTGGAAGTTGAAAATTTGCACAGTTGTTGCCAACACATTAGTGCATTTTTTGACGCAAAATTTTTTTTATTGGTTAATTTTTTATATAAAATATATAGCCTCAAAGTTGAACAAACTTGGCGCAAATTGCCCGCTTTGAATTTTTTTCGAAATTCAGCATGTTTAAATTAATGTCACACCTTTAGTAGTAATTCAATAGCAACAAAAATTTATAAAATTGTTAAACGGTTTGTTAGCATTGATTACCATCAACTTTCACGACTTAGTTGTTGTATTTGTGATCAATACGATACAAAATGGCGGACCCTGTTTTTCGTCGAATTTTTGTGTTTATGTAGGATTTAAAAAAAAGGAAAACCGAGTTACCTCGAGATATTTACACCACATATATAACAAAGTATATAGATTACGATAATCGGAAGTACAGCTGCGACCACCTGCGACGCCGAAATTAAGATCGATTTTTCGAACGTGCGGCACCGCCCGGAGCTTGCTGCTGGCCACGGGAATTGCCGTACTCGACGGATGTTGGACAGTGAATCATTTTAAGCAAATTTATTGAATAAAAGCTATGATATATTGTTACTACATTTATTTTCCTTTTGTTGTAACCTGATTTCTTCACCCTCTTGTAATATTTATTGTCGAAGCATTACAAAATGGCGGACGCTAATTTCAGTAATATTTTTGCCCGTGTGTGGCTATATAAAAAGAAGGACACTGAGTTGCTCTCAGATATTTACATCGTAATTGCATCAAGCCTTTTAGAGTGCGCTAGCAGGTGCGGGGCTAGGGGCGAACCTTCAGTGCGGGGCCCTTCACTTAAAATATTAAACTCTATACCCCATCTACAAACTCGAGCATTTTGAATCCCTACCACTCTCTGGCTAAGTATGTGTTCCCCTCCCAAATTCAGACTTCGTAATTACGCCGTTATAATACCATCACGCAGTTGAGTTCAAAATAGTATAATACAAATAAAATTTATAATTATATTCATTCATAAAATTATAACGTAAAATAAACATAAAAACTGCGCTTTATACTTTAAATTACTGCATTATTATTCCTTTTTCATATTATTATTTTTTGTCTAGCATGGACTTAACAATACAGTAATAGTTGAAATTGCGTTTTCAAACTATCGTATATTTTAATTTTTTTCACGAACGCGGGGCCCCCCGAAGCGCGGGGCCCGGGGCAGTCGCCCCGCCCTAAGGCCGGCTCTGACCCTAGGGGCAGTTCTCCAGCAAAAAACTGACGCC
Source organism: Ischnura elegans (assembly GCF_921293095.1). Taxonomy (NCBI): domain Eukaryota; kingdom Metazoa; phylum Arthropoda; class Insecta; order Odonata; family Coenagrionidae; genus Ischnura; species Ischnura elegans. The sequence continues at coordinate 95,542,014 of NC_060249.1, forward strand.
GGCTGGAAACCATTGGGCTACTTCTCTAAAAAACTCAATTCCGCAGAGAAGAATTATAGCCCAATTGATAGGGAGCTATTAGCAATTTACCGTGGAATTCACTACTTCAAACACATGTTAGAAGGCCGAACTTTCACGATATTCACTGACCACAAGCCCTTAATATATGCATTCCATCAAAAGTCTGATAAGTGCTCACCCCGGCAATTCCGCTACCTTGACTTGATAGGCCGATTTTCAACGGATATCCGTCATGTAGCGGGGGCCGATAATGTTGTTGCGGACGCCTTTTTCCCGGATTGAAGAAGTCACTCATGCTATTGATTTTGAAGCACTAGGCCGTTCCCAGGAGACGGACGAGGAACTAGCCTCCCTTCTCAACTCCCAGTCATCATTACTCCTGAAGAAAGTGCCAATCCCTGGGTGCAGTGTGCAGTTAATGTGTGATACGTCAACCTCAAACGTTCGAACATATGTCACACCAGCTTTCCATCGCCAAGCATTCAATTCAATTCATAACCTTGCACACCCTGGAGTGAGAGCCACCACCAAATTAGTGACTACTTGTTTTGTGGGGCCATCAATGAACAAAGATTGCCGTCAGTGGGCTCGTTCACGCATCCCCTGCCAGTGATCAAAAATAACAAGGCACGTCTCCTCATCCCTTTCTGATTTTACTCTGCCAGGAAGGAGATTTGAACATGTCCATACTGATCTAATTGGTCCTCTCCCCCTACGTCGGGGAGAGAGGGGGGTTTTTACATTAGGGAGTGCTATGCTCTACGATAAACACAACTCAAACTTTTTTCATGTTTGGGATTTGTAGCCATGCATTTGCATGTAAACTCCCTTCACTCATTGACAAGGATAAAACAACTTTTAAACTAATAACCATTATAAAATTTTGGGAGGGTCATGACCCCTCTGACCTCCCCCCTAAATCCACCCCAGGATTTAACCACTCAGTTCCTCAACCCATGGTTATGTTCCGGCAATAACTGGGTCATGAAAAGCCGGGATGAAACACTACCCAACGGAATGGAGAGGAAGTTCATACAAAAAATCTACAGACCTTGCTATGAAAACAACTCATGGGTATCCACAATCACACAGAGCTACAGATACAGAGTGAATGACAAAAATATTCAGGTAAATGAAATCAAGCGTGCCAAATTCAGGAGGCTCAGTTATCTGAAAGGAATACCAGAAAATAAGGCACTACAGAGGACATTTAGTCAAGAGTCCAGAGGGGACTGCGAAAAAGGTGGTTGGATGACATGGAAGATGACCAAATACAAATTGGAGTATATCTACATCTACAAACTACCCCGAAAGCCACCTAAAAGGCATGTGGCAGGGGGTGTTAGGACACCAGCCATTTGAACATAAAAAGGAAATGCGAAACTATTTTTTCAATTGTCACAACTTGGCTTGCCCTCCCTAGTTATGATCCTGGGTATGCCCTTGTTTATGAGGAGAAATAGTTATTCAATTTTTCAAGCAGTTAGACATTCAGTGAATAAATTCCAAACATGTAGTCCTAAAACCACCTAAAATATGAACTGATGAGCAATAAAAAATGTTCTCAAAGTGTTCTTTATACCTCTAATTTTTACACTGATAGAGAGAATACATTTCAACTTTTCAAGTACCCAGTGATTGCAGAGTAAATGAAAATTCATCCTAAAACAATCTTAAATAATTGACACAAACAGCAACATTTTTTTCCACTCAATTTTTATATCTTTGTTTTAAGCAGCATCAGGGGTAGAAATTTCAACAATTAAAGCAGCTAATAATCAGTGAAAAAAAATAAAAACTGTCCTCAAACAATCTTAAATAGGCACATTAAATACTTGGTAAGGTAAGAACACAGGAGGGAAAAGGCTGAATTATGTAATGTGTTTTAGAAACTTTCATGAAGATTTTCAATGAAACCAAATGGATAGGTACTTTTCAGATAAGTTCTATTCATCTCAATAAATACAGGCATATGTAGAATCATTATGAAGAGTTTGATCCAGCTCAGCAGAAACCATAATGTAGAAATACTATTTTAAGTCCTCTATGGCACTGTGCAGTGAACCTTTTTCAAGACTTGTCCAAATATGATCCCACCCATGAAACATTATAATAAAAAATGCATAGAAATACACATTTTAAGTCTCAATCATGCACATTATCCTTCCTACAAAAAAGGACTGACAGTATTGAGTGCATTATTTCTCATGAAGTTGTAAGAAAAATAGGCCGATTCACGTGCAGATACTATCCACGCATTTGCCTGCTCACGTGTATTCGAAAGCGCACCTGTTAATTGGTCCGTGTGCCATGACAGCACATTAACCTTAATCCTGCGATTGGAACCCAGACGGCACAGGAAGTTTTCGTACCTAAATACGAGGGTGGACAATCAAGATACAAAAATCGCGCTTAGGAAGTTACTTAGAAGGTTTTGTTTCTTTATTTCCTTTAATGGCGAAAAAAGATGCAAGAGGACTGGCAAATTCATATGCATCGATAAAATTGTATCTCATCGATAAAACTGTATTCGGTCTGGGACTATTTTCTTTCGCGGGTGGTGCCATCTGGTGCCATCGTGCCCTATCCTCCTAGAAAGATCACATTGGATCACATGCCTTCACAAGCCGTTGGAGATCGCGTCGTTTACGTCACGTCTCACTACATTTCAGGGATTTTTGTGGTTAAGTTAGTGAAGAATAGAGTGTCTGGTAATGTGGAAGTTTCCCTTATTCTTTAATTTCATTCACTGGGCTTCAGAAACGTGTTTGTGAGATATTTTTGTTAGAAATGCCTTTCGTGTGTGTATTGTCGGGATGTAATGGAAACTCCGGGACATATGGTTCAAGTTTTTAGCTCTCCAAAAGATCCTGAGTTGAAGAAGAAGTGCATTTGGGCGATAAGAAGAAAACATTTCACCCCTACGAAAAACTGTGAGGTATGTACTCTACCTCGCTGTAATTATTTGGATGTAATTTTAAGTCAGAAGTGGCTATTCAGTACTAAAAATGGTGATTCAAAATATTGTAGCAGCAATTCTTTTGAAAATTCTTGCATTTTAGTTGTCTTTTTTGTATTAATTCATTCGGTAAACGTGTGGTTAAAGGAGAAACTAGGAATAAGCTGCCAAGTTTATAGGATCGAATATTGCTTCTTAGCTTGCCCTATGGTGTATTACACGTCGGCTTTCATCATTTCAAATTATCTTATGCTATAGTTTAAAACAATAAAAATATCAGGCATACAAATATTTACTATATTTACGAGCCTAGTAATTTGATTTCTCATGCAGAAATACCAAAAATTGGAAATGATTTGACCTAATAAGTTACATGGTATTTTATTATTTATTAATTTTAGGTGTGTGAGCTTCACATTGCACCATTGTGATATCAGAAAGTAATCTGTGGCCTTGGACGAGAAGACGAGGAGAAAATTCTTGCTGAATGGAAGGTGCCCAGATTGGAGGAAGGTACCATTGCTTCACTGTTACCTGTCGCCAAGAAGACAGACATTGTGGCAGAAAGTGACATATTTGTGGATGTGGATTTGATTTGTGCAAGTTGGTGCAGTGATAGTGGACGTTCATCGGAGAAAGTATTGACGATAGTTTGTATGTATCGACCAGTCCTCTTTTAAATAATTTTCTATTCGAAAGAGAATAAGAGTAATTGTTTCGCTAAATTAGATGTGGGATAGAAGAGAAAATTGGAAATATTATTGTGGTTGACAATAGAAAATACATAATATATGTATTGTATTTCTGTGGGTTTTTTCTTTCCTGCCTCTTTAAAATTTCTTGCGGTGGTGACTTCATGCAAAGTAAGTATAAAATCGGATGTGTGATCTAAGAGATAACATGTTTTATTTTACAAGTGTTTATGCTGGTGATTTGGCAGGACTTTCATATTTTTAATAGGTTGATACATTTACTGCAGTTACCTAGGGACTTTTACTCATACCAAATAATTTTTCAAATACTTTAGCGCCTGATATGGGTAAGTTTTAGTAGCTGAGACTGAACTATACGTTAATTTTTGCTTGCATTTTGATGAATTCGATCATACTAATAGCAGATGTGTCAGCAATCCTGTTTCATCGGCAATTTTTATTTAAAAATCTTATTTCGTCAGGCTTTAGGGTAAGCTTTTTAATGCTCGTGGGCTATGTGATGTCTTATTTAGTGTCAAAATTAATAAGAATTTACTCTCATTAACATCTCAAGGTTTCCAAGTAAGTACGAGCCACTTAACAATGCTGGATGCTGGTGGTGCGTGAATTAGCCGTGAGAATCTCATTTTTCGCAGAGTTATTTAAGTGGCCGAGTAAGTTTTGTAAGTTCTCAATGGGTAAATAATACTATATCATGAATTCTAATTACCATGAAAAACTCACAACCGACAAAAACTTTGTCGGTCGTGAGTCTTTCATGGTAATTAGAATTCATGAAATGGTGTTATTTACCTATTGAGAACTTACAATTCATTCGTATCAAGGTTCTCGCTACGGTCGGTAGTTATCGATTGTGTTGCGTTCGATACATTTTTCGATCGTGCGAGTTACGATATAACTAATTTCGACCTAATCGATTGAGATTAGCCTGAGTGCCGTGTTCCTGCGCGCTATGTATCCAATCGTACGTGCTTAGTAGCGGACATTCACATGCTGCGTACGCGCTTCGTCGACAGGCCGCGAATGGTATGTATCCATTGACGAAAAGCGACGGAGCGGCACAGTATCCCCTTAGTCAATGGGTACTATGTACATACGAATTAGATACGGAGGGTTCTGTGCCGTCTGGGAAGGCATTAACCCTGGCAAAAAATCAGGCACTTCTTCACTTCCCTGTCAACCTACTCTCTCCATTTTCCCACTCACACCCTTTACCCGAATATGAATTTTGCTAACGATAGGTGACGTTATAAGAGATACCACTATCATTGCTGCATTTGCATTCAAAGCATCTGTTGTGTTTGTTACATTTGTAGTTAACGTGCGGCCGATGATAGTCACGTGATCAATATTTCTGCCTAAAATGCCTAATCTGAAAACCGTGAATCTGATGACATTTAGACCATGAAAACCTGGAAAAAACCGTGAATTTTATAGTGTCGTTAAAGTGGGAACCCTGTCCTCGATTTGACATAAATGAATTATAATCATCTCTCTCCGATGGAAGTCGCTAGGTTTTCGATACAATTTTTTGGGGAATTCCACTGAAAATGGATGATTATGCGATTATAAAATATCCTTCGTGCTGAAAATTAAAGTGAAAGCAGTTCTTCTCTAACCTCATTATTGTTAAATTGTATTATTGTTAAAATTCCACTTTGAAAATCATACAGTAATCTTGCGTTCCAAACGACCCGTTGCCATGTTGGCTGAGCGTGACATCAGAGTTCAGTAAACAATATGTTTACGTGGTGCCAGAGGACTATTTGTCCCGGTTTTGGAAAAACCCATGTATCACAGTACAATTAATTTTTTTCATAGCATTATATATGTTAATCGCACCATCAGTCATGTGAAATATTTATCCTGAATAACTGACAAGTTTAAAGAATGCATGCATACTGGAAAATGCAGCACAGTTTTGACAAATTGCGCTTATTACTTTCTCGTCTTCCTCATCTACAGCGATTTCCACAGTAAAAGATTATTGTTCTCACTTTATGTTCTGGTGTCATCTTATACCCTAAAGTGAAAATGCTCAAACTGATTAACACTTGAACCTAAAAAAAATGATGAAACACTGTATCTTCCACTTTACCTTCCTTACTTAAGATTAGGAGGCGACAGCGAAATCAGCCTCTGAAATAGTGATGATGAGCATATAGGACACGTACCTATGTGTTCTCTCAAAGCCAAATCATCATCAACACCAGAATTTGAAAGGAAAGATGATCTAGAAATAGCCAATTTAGTTCTGGTAAAATATGGAACGAGAAAGAATATCTAAGAATCATCCTTGCTATAGGAGCAGAATATGTGAGAGTCGGCTACATGGAGCCCAAGATCTAATCCTGGAAGTTGCTAAAAAACAAGGTGTCTTGTCGTACAAATTTGGGGATGTGGTCATGAAAATTGAACCCCCGAAGTCAATAAAAAGAAGTTTATTTTCTTTCACTGGATTCTAAACATTGCTATACGCAAATCTACTTTTGTATTGTGCAATGTCTTTACAGTGTTGCTTAAACTGATGTTTCAAGTGCATTTTTGAAATTAATATTTTTAAATCACGTTTTTTATAATAATTTATCTTTAAATATACCTTTTGAAGCTTACGGGATAATTATAAATTATTTATTTTAATCACTATTGCTCTATTTGAACCCAAACTGCCTTCAAATGGTTGTTACTATGGGAATTATGGTGTGGGGTCAGGTAACCCAATATTAAGGTTAACTTGAGCCCAAATAAAATTTAAAAATAAAAGTATTTACTATGTCACAAACAATTCATTTTCTGTGTTAAAGTATTGATAATTAAATATACTTTAAACATATAAATTGAGTATGCCAAAGAAAACAATATGTTATGCCCATTTTTGAAAATAATGTTAAAGGTTTCAAAATTTGGGTTCAAGTAGCCCGTCTTCACGGTAATCTTTGAATCATAATGTTACAGCAGTGTCATCAGATCTGCTTCAAAATTATTTTACAAATGTATTTTTATTTTAGAATATGGATACGACAAAAATCGGTATTTGAAATACAATATATATTCAGTTCGTGTATTTGAAATAACAAGTACAAATTACGCACGTATTTCAAATACGTATCTAATAATACTTGTAATGGAAACACAGCCCACTCCTGGTTGGATGCATTTCTTCAGCTCGCCTAGGAGGGCCACTCAATTTATTTCGTAGTTTTATTATGTCATCTTGAAATTTTATTTCTTCCACAGAAGCAGCTCTGGGTTATTAAGGGTTAAAATACGAACCAAGTGGCAACAGAAACCAGCCTTGGATGGAATTGGGCCTAGTTTATGCAGTCCACTTGTTTTTGTGTATGAACACCCCGAAGATTTGAAGCTTTTTCTTCGTCAACTAAAATTTATGTTTATTACTAATTTTGTCCATGAATCTGCCTTAATGCTGAGCATAGATATTTTGTGGTGATTGTTTTTTGGGTCCATTCGGCATTGACTCATATTTCGCCGACAATTTTGCGATCCGCAAAATATGAGTCAACGCGGAATGAACCCGAAAAACAATCTTCAATTAACTCACCGCGGAAGCCTCCGTAATAGATATTTTGTGTTGTCATTCGTATATCATTCTACAATGCGAGACCTTGTGACCTAAGATCATACGTTACTCCATTTCGTATTGTACAGATATTTAAACTCAGTTAAAAATCTCTCAAAGTCAAAATAAAGAAAATTCATGATATATGTAACTATAAATGTTACCGTTTTCTATTCCATCTCAATATTCAAAGCTTGATGGCCGCTATGTTCGGTGAATGATCATGCGAATGATCATACGAATGATCATGCTGAATGATCACGTATCATCATTCACAGGATCATGCAAGCGAAAAAGAACATGTTCGAATTCTCACTCAATGATTATGAACAGTTCATTCGCAAACTTTTCCGTTATGCACGGTGAATGATTTCATTCGCATGATCATATAGTATGATCTTTTGCATGATCTTTCACCGTGTATAGCCATATTAACGATTACTCTTCTTCAATAGGAAAAACAAACCCGTCTTCGGACCTCCTCTTCGATGATGGTTGCCTTGTCAACCGAAAACCCAGTTCCATAGCTTTAATTCCTAACTTTAGTTGGCGTATGAAGATACACTCATACATTTCATTTCAGCCAATTATCAGCCAGTTTTGACTACAATTTCGTTTCGTTTTCGTTAGTGTTGCTCCCCAGGTTTAAATCCATTTCATTTCGTTTCTGCATTTTGTTCCCGGGGAACGAAACTGTTGGAATTTTACTGATTTTTGACTTTCGTTTAGTTTCTACTGCCATCCCTGCCCACATCTCAAATCCGGCCCTGCCCTTAGCGAAAAAACTGTTGAAATTTCAACAGTTAAATGGGACCGCTGTATAATCCAACAGTAACTGCTGAATTCAGCAATAACTGTTGGATTTATCTGTTACTGTTAGACTTATCTGTTAGATTTATCCGTTACTGTTAACAGTCATTGTTAGACATTCAATGGTTTCCGGCTCAACTTTGTGGAAATTAATACACGAAAATGAAAAGGAGACTTCGGTGCTTTCCACAGATTTATTTCGTCCGTACGACATGTTTCGATCATAGAGGTCATTATCAAGTACAAAAATTTCGAATTTTAACCAAACATAGAGTATATATGTTTGCTTAAAATTCGAAAATGACCTCTATGGTCGAAACATGTCGTACGGACGAAATAAATCTGTGGAAAGCACCAAAGTCTCCTTTTCATTTTCGTGTTTTAGTCATTGTTAGTTTTAACAGTTACTGTTATTTTTAACAGTTACTGTTATTTTTAACAGTTACTGTTAGTTTTAACAGTTACTTTTAGTTTTAATAGTTAATTTTAGTTTTAAAAGTTACTTTTAGTTTTAACAATTACTTTTAGTTTTAACAGTTACTTTTAGTGTTAACAGTGGCACCAATTTACTGTTGAATTCAACAGTGATACCAATTAACTGTCGAAATTTCAACAGTTTTTTCGCTGGGTATGAAACGCGGTTTCGCGGGTGGGTATGAAACTCTTCGGTTTTTTGACCACGTCCACTCCGCCACGCGAAGCGGTAGCACTGGTGTATGCACATCTTTTACTGACCTTGCATATAGGTAATATGTGTGACGTGTCCGTTCGTCTTGAGTGCTGAATGGACTGATTCACTTGGGTGCCTCGCGGTGAATAATATTTACCCTTCCGGTCACTTTTTTCCTCGGAATTCACGGCCAAACCTATAATAGCATACTAATTGGCCGAGCAATCTTATGAATCACTGAACTGCTCAACTAAAAATGGAAGCATGCGGCTACCTCCTGCTAGACTAGTCTTTTCTGAAGACCCAATACTCGCTTAAATCTTAATATATCAAATTGAAAGTTACAGAATAAATAGAACAGTTCATATATGGAGGAAGCTAATGATTCGATATCATCACAGGAAAAAAGTATGCAAATTTATAATGCATTGATAATTTTTTGCTATCTTGGATTTTTATTGCATATTTATTTTTGCCAAACAGTAAATTTTGTTTGATTTTCAATTAATTTTTTTTCTTTTTTTATTAACACTAGGAGGACGGGAGTTTCGCGCTACCTAGAAGGACGGTTAGGGGTCATTTGGCCCCTAAAATGTATTTTGGAATAAAACGCCTAATTTTCAACCAATATTCAGTTTAATCGTATTAATTGTTGAATCAGTTCATTAAAAACACTATTTAACATTATTAAATATTATTTCTATCGTCAAAAGTTAATAACAATTATTTTAAAGAATCATGAATTAAACCGTATGTAGTAGTCGATTGCAAATCAAATTATGAAAATACGTACACTCAATACAAAAGTTATATTGCATGTTTAAACAATAGGGGTACTGGGTTTACAAAATTTGCATTAAAATTTTTTAAACTTATTACTTTGTTGTAAATCTCAGACAGACAGTATTTTTTCAGCGCTGTTTCCACAAAATATTTTTTTGCGCTGAATCCGTTCATTGGATGATTTATTCATCTACATCTAAATCTACACACTAACCCGCAAGCCGCTTAAAAGTGTGTGGCAGGGGGTGTTAGGACACCAGCCATTTGCACATAAAAAGGAATTTTGAAAGTGGAAAGAAAATTGATGCAATATTTTTGGCACTATTCTCTTTTTTGTGCCCGTGGAGATATGGCTGTTGGATTTGGAGACGTGTAAATAAATTGATACATGCTATCCATCATATCTACTCCCGCTTTGTTTTTATAATGAAATAGGATGGTCTCTGGTATTCTTTTATTAGTTTCGGAAATAGTGTCGTATGAGATCATGCTGCTGAGTGAAAGTACATTATTGTTCTAGTTTGCCTGATTTTACGTAAGAGTATGACCTAAGGTATTTTTGAACACTCGCGATGAATGGATTACATGGCTATTTTAGGTGTCATGGATATTTGTGCGTCACGCCTGTTATTTTCAGATCGTCCATGCAAGAGTAGTTATCCATTTTTTTTCTAATTTTCTGCTATCTTGATGGATGGAAAATAATTGTTACAAGTTACATTTATTCCTGAATTCTTGTATGTTACAGTCACTTTAGTAAATATTTATTTCCCCAACGCTTGATTTGATGGCCAATCATCATCTTTGCCACAATATGGAAATTCATTAAGGCTGTATTTTCATTTCACATCTGTCAAAACCCAGTACTCGATTCCAAATTTGTCTGGTTTATTTGGAATTTACCTCATAAAAGGACAGCTGCATTTTGTTGGATAGAGCTGTGCATTTGCTATCACGCCAAAGTCGCCATCGGATTCACTACCTTGGACTTCGTCGCTTCGATCACACGCAGATGTTGATGCATTGGTCAGAATGTCCTTGAACTGATGTTTACGATTCACTTCCAGACTGATCTTCAAAATTCCCTACAGCTATTTGAATCGCGACGATTCTCTTTTCTTGATATATTTCTCGACTTCTTACTTTCTTCCTCAACTCGCTACTGATATGAATGCAAAAAAATCTACAAACGAAAGCGAATTATGGTAGAATCTTCTCAAGTTGCATTGGAGGTATAGAGAGCTGGAGAGCATTAGAAATTCATACAAAAGGACAAAATTTTCAGAAGTAACGCTAATTGCCGTTCGAAAGGTAGGGACTCAACCGCCAACCGTATCCTGATTCGTATCTTCCAGGAACTTGCAGTAATGCTTCTTCTCCGACCTACGTGCGGATTCCAAGGGTAGGATTTACTGTAGAATTTTACAGTCCACCCAATTTCTCCGCTCTCTCAAAAAGAGACAGGATTTTCCCCCAGGACGCAGCGTGCAGTCAACCTGCCCCAAACCCCGACGGGGTCAGGCGGCACTAATGCTGGACATACGGCAAAGGGGCTAGGTCAAGTGACAGTGCCGTCAGGCCAGAAAAATGAAAGTTATTCGTAAACCTGATGAGTCGATATGGAAAATAATGTCTCTAAGAGCTCTGAATCTTGGACGACGGAAAACAATTCTTGAGATACGTGACGATTTTCCGGTGTGGGTAATACAATAATCATTGAACAATAAATAAAACAAAACTAAAATATCATAATTACATGAATTTACGCAAATCAAGGATTGAAAAGGTTTTATTTCCCTTTCCTGCCCAAAAAATATCGAAAGATTGTGCACAACAAGTCGCTATGCCTAGGTTTTCGAATACAGACAGGAGCCCTCGGGACGAAACTGGCATTGAACCGGGTACTTCCATATTCAATATGAAGCAAATCATCACAATAGCCTCTTGCTGATTATATGATATACATGGCACTGAATTGCCCACGGGCAAGAAAATAGCGCGAAAACCAGTTGTGGGTCAAATGACCCCTAGCCGTCCTTCTAGGTATAACACGTCATAAAAATTTAAAACAAAACATTATTGTTTAATTTTCACTAATTTGTCAAAATATAGACCAAAATGAACAAAGTCAAAAAGTTTCAAAATTAAAAAAAATACTTTAATAAGAGAATAATAAATTTGAATTCTGAAAATGGGTCAAATGACCCCTGCCGTCCTTTTAGTGTTTATTAATAAATTCGATTTTACAATATTTGATGATTCATTGTTATCTTTTCCTTTGCATTCTTTCTTATTATTATTTTGAAAACTGAAATTCTCAGATTTTATAAAGATTTGGTCGTGGTCAACATTTGCCTAATTTAAAAATTACACATCGGTATTTCGTCGGATAGGTAGAAAGGAATAACGGAGGAAGGCCACAGATTAAATAAACTCGATTGTTTCAGGCTTAACTCTGTGAAAATTCAATGTAAGCAATTAATAGGGTATGGTACTTTTTCACACAATTTATTAGGTCGACCGGTTTCGTCGCAGAGGCGACATCTTCAGGGGCGTAATTCTGTACACTGTATAGAATTCTGCTCCGAGGGTTCTGAAACCGTCGGTACATACCGACGATTTCAAATCCCTCGGTAGGACCTACCGACACTTTTTAAGCAACATGGCAGACTTTTGTTTACACTTTTCGGCCTAAGCTAACGATTTTAAATCATAATCTACGACGCTAGATCTGTAAAAGCGCTCTAATTGTATGTTATTTATAATAAAAATGATTGATTAAACATTTGAAACGTAAAATTTACGTAGTGGGAGCAGTGTTTAACTTTGCCAATGTTACACGTATATTACATTATGCATTCCAACAGCGTAAGGTCTTTTACATTATACATATTCCGTCATTTCAAGTATGTAACGTATTGCTTTGCTTTTAAATTACTCACAACAAGACACGATAGGTATCTATTGTTGATTCGTAAAGTTTGGATCCGAAATTAATTTATATTTTCAATAAAAACGAATGCCTATTGATGCACTTTCAATGAAATCCCTGTAAACACAATGAGTTGCAGCAACGTTGCAGTCAGGTTGCACGAGGTTGCAGAGGTTGCAGGGCTGTTGAGGTCTCTTTGCAACGTCCTGGCAACGTTGCAGACAGGTTGCACGAGGTTGCAGAGCTACTTAGGTCTCTTTGCAACGTTGCAGACAGGTTCATAGGCGCCGACTCCATGGGGCCTGAGGGGGCTCGAGCCCCCTCAATAATTCGTTTGGGGGGGCGGAGCCCCCCAATAATACAAGAAATTAATTAAGTTATGTAATGCTTTGTAAAATCACAAAAATATGTTGGTATTTTTTATTTTCCTTGTTTGACGATAGTTACCTTTTAAAATAAATTCAGTGATGATATAAAACAAATAATTATTACGGCATTAAACAGGTTAACTGAAAAAAGTGGTGTGAATCGTGATAGTGTTTTGGGGCTGCGACACACTTTGAACTTTTCCCGGTGCGTGAACCTTAGGGTACAAACTGGCGGGCCAAGAGGGATGTAACCTGCCTCCCGGTTGATTTAAATGGAAGAATGACTAATTTTATAAGAATGGAAGAATGACATAAAAAATGTGTCAGGCTTGTAGAGTTTCCCGAAGTGTCGAGTTATAGAGAGTCGAGTTTTCGGGGTTCTAATATTGATCATATGACCCCTCGAAAAGGCTTTTAAAAAACTTTAAAACTCACTATTTTTCATCTAAAATTTAGAAAATTTCCCGAGGCAAGACCCGCGGTATGGGCCCCCCCAATATTTTTTATAAGTCGGCGCCCCTGGACAGGTTGCTTTGCAACGTCCTTACAACAGTTTTCCCTCATTCATTAAAATATGAAAATATTGAGCTAAAAGAATAGGTACCCACACAGCAGAGGATATTCCTGGAATATCCTATTTTGATCCCTTATATTCCTATTTCGTCCCAGTGACATTGCGAACCATTGTGGGATATTCGCGGTATATATTTTGACAGTGGGCTTTTGTGTATGTAATAACTGAGTCACAGTTGTTACAGTGTGTTTCATCATTTCTTTTCCGAACACCCAAGAACGCCGTCCACCTGGGGTGCTACGAAATGCAGATTAATTAAAAAATCAATCAATTCCCTTAAGATGTAAAAAAAATCCTGCCATGATAAGTTTTCCTCGTTTCATAAAGAAGAATGTTCTTCGAAATGTGATTTCACTCGTGCTTTTTAATCTACTAAGGCGATGATACAAAAAAGATATATTTCCCAGTGGGATTTATTCCTCAAGTCATAAGGCGAAACTTAATTTTTCGCCTACCAAGATTTAGACTCCCGCCCGCGATGTCGAGCTATCGATTGTGGATACCATCGATGGTCGATTCCACCAATAGTCGATTTCCATCGAGAGAAAAACAAATACGCACATGCGCATTACCACTTTCAAATCCAACCGAATCCAACGGCCATGGCCGCTTGATGGCCGTTGTCGTATTCATGTTCACATTAATAATGTTACGTGAACTGTGTTGTGTTCTTCGTGAGCGGAATTGATCCTGCCGAAGCATATCAGCCTCTTAAGTTCTTCTTTTACTTGTTTCACCAGCACCTAGGCAATCATCTACTGTTACTATGTAATTTTGTAGTGTTATGTTTGCGAAACTTCTCCAACAAAAGTTTATCAACCACTGAAGTTCTACTTTTGCTTCCTTCATCAGAATCTGGGTAAGTAGAAGTGTTGCTTATTGCAACATTTTTATTTTAAATGAAGCATATTCTTAATATTTTCAACCTTCTCACACTTCCTGAGACAGCTCAGTCAATCCATCTTCTGTGGATTGAAAAACATTGCACATGCATAAACTTAAATTTATTTTAATGCTTGACGCATTGCATCACCGTAGTGTGGGAGTATTATGAAGAAAAACTTCTCGGCTTTACTATTTATTGAGTCATTTAAAGTTATTTACATTTTTTATAGTGTTTATTTTTCATTTAGGTGTAGTGGGTTTAAGTGTAGCTTCATGTCAAAAACATCTTCATGATGATGTAAAAAGTTTTGGATCAAAGTTCCAATCAGGTAATTGTTATTAAAAGAAAACATTTCAATCAATTTTGTGTCTCATTTTTGATAATTTTTTGTAGTTAAAGATGTCACTGTGATTTTGTTAAAGAGGGGATAAGTAATGGGATTTGATTTGTTGGAGGCAAGTCTATTTGTGCACATTACTCAGGGATAAAACCATTGGGCCATAATGATAAAGTGAATATCAGTTTATCTGTGGTAATATTATTAATACCCAGCCCAGTACATATTGGAAATGGTTTAGATTCATCTTCCTTTATGTTTGCTTGAAGCACTTTTCAATAGAGTGATCAAGACTTTGAGATGCGTTGGCTCCCTAATATTGTTTTCTTCTAAGCAAGCAGACTGTTTGATCTTGATTCCAATTATGCAGGGTATCCCATTTATCTTGACCACCCGAAATAACTTTTTGTTCAGATGGAAGTTCAAAAATGTGTCAAGCAAATGTTCATAAGCCCTTAGGGGGACATTAATCAGCATGACTGCCTTCCTTGTATCTTTGTTTCTACAAAGATTTGAAGAGTGGTATGTCTTTTTTAAATGACACCCTATATTTTTTATGAATGACTGGTGGAGTAGTTCCAATACCCGCCTACCTGCACTAAGTGCTATTGAGTCAGACATTTTTCATAACACTGTGTTTATGTTAATGGTCCACTGTGCTACATTTTTTAATAAGTCTTTAGGAGAGGAAATGAACTGCCAAATAAAAAATATAGGGTGCCATTTTAAAAAGACATACCGCTGTTCATATCTTTGTAAATAATAAAGCTACAAGGAAGTCAATCATGCTAATTAATGTCCCCCTGACGGCTAATGAACATTTGCTTGACACATTTTTGAATTTCCATCTGGACAAAAAGTTATTTCGGGTGATCAAGATAAATGGGACACCCAGTATTCTTCATGTAAAATTGTCATAGTGGATGTGTACAGCCTTTGGTTCAATGAATTATCCCTAATATAATAATTTTTATTTCAGATTGATTTTTTGAAAAGAGTTGGGGGTTCTACTCCACCAGATGCAACAAGGCGTGGGTTGAGAGCATCATTCTTAGATGATATTGCAAAATATTATTTATTGGAAGGCCTTAAAGGGAACATAAAGTTTGGACAGACACACATTCATTCGGCTCTAAGCTGTAAGTAAAGTTTTCAAATTTCTATTAATTAAATACTTCAATGAGACCAACATATGTCAGTAGCTTAGGTATTTTCCTTGAGAGCTATCAGCAATCCATCCTTGCATTTTGTTGAAATTCTTGCAAGGACATTACTTTTGTTATTTTGTGCTGTCCAGCGCCCAGAATTGAATTATGCTCTCTAGTCTCTTGGGTTGTATTCAAAGTTAGTACTCTCCCTTTCAATACAACCCTAGCATTCGATTATTTTTATACCATTCCTATGATTTTCAAGATTGGCTGTTCTAAAAAATATCATGAGATAATTTCTGTTTTCTTTGAATGACATTCAATTATTGTTGTGCTTGCTTATTTCATTAACATTTGGACTAAACTTTTATTTCTCTTAAGTAAAGAAACCACTCTCCAGCCTTAAATTTATCAGGTGGATTTTGTGGGAAAATTAACTGCTTACGCCTTAATTATCGAGGTCATTTCAAGATCTCATGTAATGACAGTAATGATAATAGAATCGCTCAAGAAAATGACTAAGTATATGCAGCCAAGCTCGTGTCTCAAACCCTTGTTTGTCATTTCATATGAAGTAATTTGCCAACTCTTGCCTCATAGAAAGTCCAAATTTGTGGGCTCTGACCTAGGTGGCAAGTGCAATACTAATCCTGCTGATTTCATCAGCTGACCATCACATCTTATTGGTTATGTGCATCTATTTAAAAATGGCCCTATAAAAACTACTGTCTTAATTATATTATAGTCAATTTACTTCTCACCTTTATAATAAGATGAAAAGTACATTATACATATTTTTTAGTAATGTAAACTTCTTCTGGTCCCATAGTTATTTCTGAAGACCTTCTTCAGTATTTAAAGAGAATTGAGAAGACGCAGCTGGAAATTTTAAAGGAAATTCGGGCTTTGAAAAGAGCTAAGTCGAACTGCCAGATGCCAGATGAAAGTGACAACGACTTATTATTGACCTGGAAATTCCCCATGGATACAATGGAAGAATTTGATGCCCTGGAGGTGGAACTCCTCAAAAAGCCATTCCACGCAGCTCTGGTAAAATAAAACTTTTGAGTGTCATTTGCTTGATGGGCTTTTATAAGTAGCTATTTGTGAGTTTTTTTGTGTTGTAAAAATTCCTCTGATTTTTCAGACTGTAGAGTTATGCAGACGAGGTCGGAATAACATTACTGAGGGTGTTTTCGGCATGTTATACCACCTATTTACCAATAACCTTGGTCGGAGATTTTCATTTTTCGGCCATTCCAAAATGAACGCTAAAAAAATCCAGTTCTGTGCCACCAGAACGTGTGCCTGTATTATTGGTATGTTGTGCTTATAAAATTATTTCAAAATGGGAACTGTTCAATAAAACTACTTGTGTCTAAAATCCTTACTAAAATTTAATTTCAGATGCTTTCCGTTGCAAGCCCACATTAAAGGAATATGGCCATAAGCACACAAAGGAGAAGGCAATTGACTGGTTCAGGCACGCTGAGTCAAGGCATCAGAGGGTGGAGGAAAGGAAAACAAATTGTAAATAAGGAATAATAAAAAAATTTCCTTTGAAACGACACAATTTAAAGTTTTATTTATTAAAGGTTGCATCACGTTACGCTTCTGGTGGCGAAGATTTGTGAAAATGTAGTAAGGATTAAATTTTGGCAGTAAATTGGTTGACGTGAGACGTAGCTGCAACGTTGTGGCAACCTATATGGTTTACAGAAGGTTGCAGGCAGGTTGCAATCATGTTACGTGTCACGTTGCAAAGATGTTGTGAAGACGTTGTGAAAACGTAGTACCGAGGACGTTTGGCAGTAAATAAGACGTTGTCACAACGTTGCATGGAACTCCCAGTTGGTTGCCGTGAGACGTTGCTGCAACGTTGTGGCAACCATTATGGTTTACAGGGTTGGTACAATGTCTCTCCTTTTATTAAATTCGAAATCTCAGCAGCAGTTTGATGTATTATTGTCAGCATCAACATCTCCGGTCGTAAACCTAGGAGCTAGCCGGTCACTTCTCAGGTGGAGGTCTTCTCCGACGCGTTCTGGCAATGTGCACGGCAGTCCTTCCAGAAAAGCTAAAACTTCTTCAAAACCAACTGCATTAAAATGCGTGGCCCATCGAATATTCTCGTTGACTGCCTTGTTTACGTTAAGGGAAAGCTTGCTATGGCCCATAGTGATTTTTGTCGTTTCGAAGAGATATGCGAAGGAAAATTCAGAGGAGCGTTTCCAATGCGCGCACATGATGCCGTCGAATGCGCCTCAAATTCTACGGAGTTCATCGCCAGTCATGCTCTGGGTTGCGGGAGACCCGGTAGTCGGTCGCGTATTTGGACGACGAAGATAAGAAATGGTTTGCCTTGTTTGAATTTCCCTCACTGACCAAAGAATAACAGCCCACTGGAAAGGAACCCACTATCCCGCGGAGCAGTAGTGGCGGCACAAACTTTGTCGGGATACTTTTTTCCCCCATAGTACATAACTAATTGTTTTGTGAAATGATCTCCAGGCAAATAAAGAGTATTATTAACTTCACAATAGAAATTACGTTACCGAAAGTATTTTCCACAGCATCATATATGCTCCGTTAGTTTTCAAACTCTCAGCTAAAGCATCTTCCACAACAGCACTTTCAAGAAGTTGTTCCCTCAGTGATGGCGCCTCCCTGGTCTACTTCGAAGTGGAAAAGTAAAGGACATCGGGGAAGACCCTTGGGATATGGCACCACGGGGAAGGCCCTTGGCATGTGGCTGTAATATTTCATTTTTGGCCGGTCATTAGTTTTCCTGACTTCTCATCGAGGTAGGAGGTTTCATGTACCACATCCTCAGCCAGGCAAAACCGGATAAACACCTTAAAATAAAGATAATTTCATTGGTACACAGACAAACAACTGTATTTCAAGTGAAGATTACCGTCGTCCGATAACGATGCCGCCAGAAAAGGCTTAAATGATTCTCTGTGCACACAACGGTAGTTATAACTACCGTAAGTTTCAATGTCACTTCAGTAGATGTATCAATCTAATAAAAATTTGAAAGTCCTGCCAAATCACCAGCATAAAAATATGTATAAAGAATATGATATCTCTTAAATCACATCTCAGCTCTTACCATGCATGAAGACATCACCACAATGAATTTTAGTGGCAGGAAAGAAAAAAACACAGAATTAAAATACAGATATTTTATATTGTCATTATTCAATCACAATAATAGTTGCAATTCTCTCTTGTTACCATGAACTACTTTGCTGAAACAAATACTGTCTTTCTCTTATGATCAAAAATTATTTTAAGTGCATTGGCAGAAGCCATACTAACTATCTTCAATAGTTTCTCCAACAAATGTCTATTGCCACATCGTCTCATCATCCACTTAAAAAAAAAAAACAAATCCACATCCACCATTGTTATATATATGGAACTTATTCCACTGTCTTTCTGTCTTCTGAATGATAGTTTGGCAACTGAAGAAATGGCGCCTTCCCCCAGTCTCGGCACCTTTAATTCAACACGAATTATCTCCCCATCTTCTCGTGCAAGGCCACAGATTCTTTTCTGACATCACTCGATGTGAAGTGCAGCTCACACACCTAAAATTAATAAATAAGAAAATAGCAACTAAATTACTTAGTCATTTCATTTTCAATTTAAGGCATTTCTGAACGAGAAATATATCTAATGACTTGGCTGGCAAATATAGGAGATAACTATACATACCTCAATGATTTTTTATATAAAACTAGATATAAGCATAAGATAATTTGAGATGATGAAAGCCGGACACAGTTAAATTCCGGTTCATTGCACCACTCACGATTGTAATAGAAAAACGCATATTTCCATTCACGGCGGTTCATACACACTAATAACATATACAAGTTTCTGACGAGACTCAATGAATTTCTCATCATTGCTTTCCATGCAACTTATTAAGTGAGTATTGTTGGTCTTGCGAAATGATACATAAGCTCAAATTAATTTGAAAGCAAGAATACCTTAAAATGTATGTGCTTTTCCCCGTAGTATACGGTACTACGCCAAAAATACAATGACTCAATAAGTTTCATTGAAAATACCCGATTATATAACTTAGGGCGTAAATAATTCAAGCAGCTTTTCAACTCTAGGTTATGAATGAATAGTTAAATAAGTGTTTTTAACTGAGTACTGAGTTTCAGACGCATAACACACCAAAGGGCAAGCTAAGAAACAATATTCGATTCTATAAACTTGGCTGCTAAATTATAATTCCCAGTAACTCCTTCAACCACACGTTTACTGAACGAAATAATACAAGAAACAATTAAAATAAAAGAATTTTCAGTCAAATTGCTGCTACAATATTTTAAATCACCACTTTTAGAATTGGAGACATTCATCAACATCCCCAAGCCACATCTAGCTAGAAATTACATAATATAATAATAATAATATAATTTTATTTCTGTTGGTTACATTATGCAACATAGAAATCGTCAGGTATACATGCATACATAAATATATACAAGGCATAAAATAGAGGGTCACATTTTACAACAATCACAGCCATTATCAAAATATTCTGCTAAGGTGTAGTATGCTTTCTTAATTAGGAGCTCCTTTAGACATTTTTTAAAATTGGATATGGATGTAATGGATTTTATGCTCGGTGGTAAGCTATTGTAGATGACTGAAGCTGAGTGAAGTGGACCGTGCTGAGATGAGGACAGAGAATAATGGGGCAAGTGAATGTTATTATGATTACGAGTGTGGTAGGAGTGTACTTTGTGGTGAGCTGGGAAATCTTCTGGGTTTTGCTTTACAAATAGGGCACAGTTTAGAATGTAGAGGGATGGAACAGTAAGAATTGATAGTTTTTTGAATAGGGGTCTGCCAGGGGTACGTGAGGGAAGGCGAAGCATAGCTTTTAGGGCTTGCTTTTGGAGAGAGAAGATCTTTCTGGAGAGAGAGTCATTTCCCCAGAATAATATCTCATAGGTGATGTGGGATTGGATTTTACCATGAAAAAGTAATTTCAAGGTGTCTAAGGTGACGATTGGAGCTAATCTTCTAATGAGGAAGATGCCAACTGTTATTTTTTTTGTAACATTATTTACATGGTGAGACCAATCCAGGTTTTCATTGATTGTTAACCCAAGAAACTTAATGGCTTGGGAACGAAGGATGGGGTTATCACTTACTCGGAGTAGGAGGCTGGAAGAGGGAGGACTTCTTTTGTGATGGAACTGAAGATGAAAGGATTTCAGGGAATTTATGGTGAGACCATTGGATCTGCACCACTCGTTCATGTCAGAGACAGCGGTTCTGCAGAGGTATCCAAGTTCAGTGGAGTTTTTTGACTGTAGCAGACATGACGTATCATCAGCATATTGGAGCAGTTTCCCAAGAGTAATTGAGTTGGGAAGGTCATTTACAAATATTAGGAAGAACAGGGGTCCAAGTATTGAGCCTTGAGGCACACCTTGATGAACTTCTAGTGGCTCTGACAGGGTAATTTTGGGACCTTTCGCAGTATGATAGTTAAATTTGACTTGCTGCTGCCGGTTAGTAAGGAAGGATTTTATCCAGAGTAAGGCATTACCATTGATACTCAGCCTCGAGAGTTTAAAGTACAAAATTTCATGATCAATACTGTCAAAGGCTTTGCTAAGATCATAAAATATGCCAACAGTGGAATTTCTATTATCTAGAGCCTTGTGGATATAGTTTAGTAGTTGGAATATGGCACTGATTGTTGATTTTTTGTTTCGGAAGCCATGTTGACTTTCATGAAGCAATTTTTGTTGTTCCAGAAAACTTACAAGACGATTATATAAGATTTTTTCAAAAATTTTTGAGAAGTATGAGAGAATGGATATAGGCCGATAGTTGTACGGATCTGACCGGGAGCCCTTTTTGTAAATAGGGGTAACGTGGGCTAACTTAAGATAGTTGGGAAAATATCCACTGTCAAAAGCGGAATTAATGATGTCTGCCAAGGGATGGCATATGAATTTGTTAGCTGCTTTGATGATTGGAATGGGGATTTCATCAAAACCTGAGGACCATGTATTTGGAAAGGATTCTATGACTTTTTGAACCTCTTTGGGACAAGTGGGAAAAAGAAAAAAGGACCTAAAGGATGGAGAGCTTTTGGTGAGTAAGGGGTATGGGGGAGGGGAGTCAGTGGTTTTTCTGCTGAAAGTTGAGTTATTGGTAGCAATAATTACAGGATCTGTACCCACACAGCACACGGACACCTTTCGGACATCCGGTGATTGTCCGCCAAGTGGCCTATGGACATCCTACGGACAGCCGAATTCATACAAAATGATGTCCGCTGCAAGTCCGCATGTCAGTAAAAAAGGTGGCCTATGGACGACCTGAAATTGTCCGCTCTGGACACCTTGAGGACACGTTTAGGTTAGGATTGCATTTTGTTCGATACAAATAAATAATAGGTCCAGACAAGAATTTAAATAAATAAGGCATCAATTCCATGCACAATATTTATTTGGCTTCTTAAAATAATACAATGCAAGAAACTACATACATATTATTAAATTTTCTTCTTCCCCTGCAACCGCTCCTTGGCGTGCCTTAGCCAGTTTTGGATGGCAACCTCCACATCTTTTTCAGCGGTCATGCTCTCCTGCACTGCTCCTGTAATAATGAAGTATATAAACATTTCATTGTAGCAAGAAATTGTATCTTGTACGTAACAAGCAGATTACATAAGACAGGACGCTACAGTCTTATTAGTCACGTGTTTAACATTCTTAAGGTTTCAAAATTAGGAAACCTGTCCATTAGAGGCTGAATACATTTTACAAACTTTTCTTTAACTTTTTCTTGTTCTTAAATAAGAAAAGATTTTGAGTAAAAATATTAATATGTTAGTAATGTATACATTATGATTAAGAACATTTTTCATAGAACAATTGTTGAACTAGATTTTAATCCCAAATATGAGAAGACTGTTTGCCTGTTAGACCCTGGTGCACCATCTAGAAAAAAATTCTTTGATCCATCCTTGCCAGACAGCTAAGTAGAGGTCTCGAAAAAGATATTGGAAAAAGCATTCAAATGGAGGATAATATTTCTGAACAATTGGTCTCTGCTTGAAGATTATGACTACACTAGAGTGAATTGTGTTACATAAGCTGGAGCTAAGGAAGACTAATGCAGAGGAGCTGAATATGATATAGGAGTAAAGGAAACTAGAAAATTTAAAGGAGGAAGTTTAAGTGGACTAGATCTCTTGGGATTAGTGTGAAAACAGCCACACTGATTTGGCACACAAACCAGTTAGCTGCATTGGCCGAGATGCAACTTAAAAAAAAATAGAAACTTTGAAAAACTAGCAAAAACTTGCTGTAGTTAAGGCCATTCCATGATTTAGATCTCCGAATTCTTCCAATCTTAATAATTAAAATAGATCTTCTAATGTAGTCTGGTATCGAGGCAAAAGTGAAAACCTAGCTCACTGGCAATATTCACATTTCGACAGAGACATAACAGGTGAATAGCAGCTAAAGCCTGCTGTGAGCTACTGAAATTTCTATAGCTCCTACAACAACACCTACTTCAAAACATCTTAGTTAGCTAGAGCTACTAGAAAATAGTAGCTTCTGTAGTACTGTGCAACTACCATCCCTGTTGAATAAGTTATCCCATTCTTAAGTTCTACAGGTGTTATACATCGAACTTTTATAGAGCATGAGATCCTTTTCAACCATGTTTTTGGTAATTATACCTCCCATATGCAGAACAAAAATTGTTTTCAAATGTTTGAATTACTTGGTAGTGGAATCTGCATCTGAAAATAATACATAACAATACTATTTTCTCTACCTTTAGCATGGAAGGGTGAACCTTGTATTACAAGATGTTCAATAATTATTTAAATTTACTTTATATGAGCTCCCTTAACAGGAGCAACTTGCGAAAAAAGTATCCAGACCAAAATTATTCCTCCTTGCCCAAACCTATATAATAATCAAACGAATACTTACACCTCTCTCTCATGCCTTGCTTTAGCATGTTCCAGCCAACTCTTCACTGTAACTTCCACACTAGAATTGGTGGCTGTATCGTCCTGGTTCAGAGCAACATCTGTAAAGAATGAAGACAAATAAGTATACAGACAATTATAAGAAGAGAGACATACAAACTTATAAATAGAAATAGGAACTAAATAAAATACAGATAAGGTATTTTTATTCAACTCCACTACATGAAAGCTATAGTCAGTAAATGCCTCCAGGTAAATATATCAGGTTCACGATACTCTACACCAAAATGTGTACCGATGGCTGTACGAAAAGATGCACAAGTTCTATTTTCTGGGTATAAGATTTCATGCAGCAGTTTGAGCAAATAAATGAACCATGTAACATAGCCGTAAGGTTTGTTTACACAATATATCACTTATAATTAGACCTTGTTTAGATTCATCCCAAGTTTCTTACAGTCGTCCTATAGTTTCCACTAAATTAAATGCATGGATGACTAATAGCACAGTTACTTAGTTTGTAGTTAAATTAGTTTATAATTTAGTAGGTTAGCAAAGTTGGGCAGAAAAAATATATTAAACGCTATAAAAGTTACGTCGGCATTGTAATTTTTTAATCCCTAAGCCTTATCTTTACTGACATAATAGATCATTTATTTATTTAGGACCTAAAATTTTTAATTATTAACCTAGTTCCATCAAACAGATAAAGAGTATAAAAACTTTTTGTAAAAAGGCTAAACATTGGTGGTTATCCTATCATAACCTTAATCGCCATATCCTATCATAACCCTTCGACCTGAAGACGCTGGCAGGATAGCCAGCGAAACTGTTGTCAACCAACAATCTGACGCGGAAGAAAACCCTGGAGAAATGCAGAGATCAAACCATCGCCGCGGAAACCTACGCTCTAACATCCTATCATAACATTAATGTTCTTTTTCGATGCGTGCGTGAATATACATATCAAAAGAAATCACACGGTGTACTCCGATTTCAAAGAATTAATAATTTACGTGAAACCTATTAATCATATATGCGTGTTGCAAAATCCCCCGGTTACACGTAAGTACAATTCCTAGTTATATATATATATATATATATATATATATATATATATTTTAATATCACGAGATGTGGGTCAATTCCTAGTTATATTTATTGCCAAGAACCCTACTTGATTTGATTTAGGAACGGAACCAAACGGACCGTTCGGACAACAAATTCAGCCGTAGCCTACGTTATCAAAACAACAGGTTCTATTTTATACGCTAGCACTTACATTATTTCCTATACGTTCTCGCGTACAGAGACTATAGTACAAGAACTTCCACTTTAAATTATATCATGTAAACAAGGAACAAAAGCGAAAATTTCACCATGAACAACGGAAAAAGACGCTACCTTTAGTTGCCAAGTAACGGTTTTACCGAGACGGTCATGTTGTTCCAAGCAGAGCCATATTTTTCCTCGAGATGTTACAGGCTGAGTTATAAGAAATATAAGGAGCATGCGGAAACACTATACTGCCGACAGTGAACGCCAAGAAAAAATTATTTGGATGTCACATCAAACTTACTTGGAATACATGTAGCTGCATCTTTGTAACCGCCAAACCACCATGCTGTCTCCGGTGTTCCATTCCGGTTCCTCTGTTGGAAAGGAGGAACGGAGGAATGTGGAGAATCTGTATCGCGGAGTAGCGGTAGATTCAAAATTCGTTCGCCACCAAAAAATCTAGAATTTCAATATAAAGTAAAGGTACGGCAGTACTTGCCTTCTATTGCCTATCCTTAAATTGGACATTTACAATGTCTAATCTGGGAATGAGGCCATCGATGCCGTGATAATTTTAGGAGAATTCTTACCATTAAAAATTAAAATGAATTTAAAGCGTTATGTTTCATTAAAATACTTTCCAATCAATCGCCTCTGAGATTTTTTAATCCCTAGAGAGTAAATATTAATTAATCAATAAGTTGAAAGAGTTCATTTAACCTGCAGGAATGGAATGTCCCCGAGACGGCTACGCGACGTCGGCAGGACATTGGTACATAATATAAAATTTCAGTAAAAATCGATAAATTCCATTATTCCTGTTGTTAATTTTTGTAAAAGTTGCTAAATTTAAGTAATTTTTATAATCATGAAAGAGTACGGGTTTATTGTTCATCCAACGCTTCTCAACCGTACAACATGCGGAAATTTTTAATTTTTTGAAAATTGCTAAAATTGTTGCTAAATTTGTTAAAACTTTAAAAATTGTTATAAATAATGTAGAGAGTCATAAGTTCGTTCAATTGTTGTTGTTTAACCCGTAAGGCATGTAGAAATTTTTAACGCTCGTAAATGTTACTTAAATTGTTGCTAACTTTGTTTAAACTTAATTAATTGTTATAAACAATGTAAAACTTAAAAATAGCGTACATTTGTTGTTCTTAAACTATAGAAGCGGTAAAAATGTCAAATTTTTTTTTCGTTAAATAGTTTATAATTTCCTCCCAGAGTCCACACTCCAACAAGAGGATTACACTTGGTTACCTAAAATAATCCTCAAAATAACTCTTCCTCCACGAAAAATTTCCTCTTCCTCGATCGGGAGGAAGTATTCTGGCTTCAGAAACGAGAGAGAGTTTTTTTCTTTCTCCCTTCTCCTACACTCCCTACTCGGAGGAGGATCTCGAGACTTTCTCTCGGAGTTCCTCCTTGAGGAGGTGAGTGAGGAAACCAAAACTCCGAAACCCTGCATAATGGGACACTAGCTGGACGTCCGCTGGACATCCAAGATAGGACAGTGTGCGGACGGATGGCCAGGACAGCCGGCGGATGTCCTCTGGCTGTCCTGAAAATCCGCGGACACTGAGAGGACGCGACGGACGCGCAGCGGACGTCCTCTGGCAACGATGTGCTGTGTGGGTAGTTAGGGTACCATTGAAATTATCATGCATAGCATTATGTTGACCTGATTTGGTGTTGCACTTAATAACATCCCATCCTGATTTAATGGGATTGGTAGAGGAAGTGATGTACATCTCGTTGTTGATTTTGCGGTGTGTCCTCACTCGCTCTTTAAAGACCTTAAGAGATTGTTTGTAAGAGGCCATTAGGCAATTATCAACATATTTAGCTTCCTGATGAAGCTCTCGTAGGCGTCGACTCTCAACTACTAGGTCATGGGAGTAGAGCTTTCTTTTGGAGTCTTTCGGTCTACATCTAAGGTATTTCTTGGGGAAAGCTGCATTAAAATACATGGTGAAGGTATCAATGAATTTTTTAAATTTGTCTTTTGCATGTCCTGCTTCATAAATATCATCCCAGGTTTCAAGAGCTATTGAATTTACAAGGTTAATGATTGATTCATCATCAAGAGTTCTCTCATGGATAAGATGAGGGATTTTGTAAGAGGTTTTGTTCAAGGACCCAAGCGAGAAAAGAAGAGCACGGTGATCAGATAGTATAGAGGTTACATCCAAATAATTACAGCTTGAAAGGGTAAGTACATACCTTACTGTTTTTCGTGGAGGTGGAATTGTCTCTTCTGATCGGCCGAATCCACTTGATCTCCAACTCAAGATATTTTGGAAAGCTGAAAACTTTAACTTTGGGTCCACTCCTGGAGTTTTCTACGCACACCGGCACTGAACACGTTAAAGGCGTTTTTCACAAAAATACCTCACAAACACATGTCTCTTAAGCCCAGCGAATGAAATTCAAGAAAAAAGGAAAATTCACTATCCTTTTCAACAACTAACACCACATAAATCCCTAAAAATTCGTGAAACTTAACGAACTTCACTCGTACACAACGTAGTAGTTTCAAGGATATCACTACTTCGCTCAATGATGATCTTATGAGTTGACTCATTAAAACCGATAATGCGCAAATAGGCAATTATTAGTTTTTAAAGTGAATATTAATCCACAAATATAATCTTCCTCGGCAGTATTATACTCTCCTACATGTTACATGAATATTTTTGGTCGCTAATATTAACTCACAGGTTTATGCATTATACCGGTATGGATACACCAATATACATAATGAAAATCCCTACATATAACAACGCTGTAATACAGCAATAATACGTTAAAAAATACATTACGTATAGTACACATCAATTTCCTTGGTAAATACATTATATACGCGAGTTACCTATTGTGCTGTGTAGGTAGATTAACAAGCGTCAATGTAAAATGCTAACCCAGTCACGGGTCATGTTTTTCTTCCTTCTAAGTAGTCATTTATTCATCCATAGTGTTCCACATTCTTCCACAATATACTATAAGTACAAAAATAATTCATTTAATACCCTCGAAAAATCAAGTTCTTTTCGTAACAACAAACCAGGATATGCGCCGTGTACTGCATTAGCGTTGGTGAGCGAGAATGTAAAAAGCATATAAGTCTGTGGTAAGAATTTATTGAGAAATAATTAAAACTATTAATTATTGAAGCAATAACACAAACAATATTAAAATCAACCTCCAAATACACTCGCGCGAAGAATTTCTTCGAGAAACCAACACTAATTCGTCCACCGATCGATGCTCACATGAAATCTCTTTGTAAAATTACCAATTTACTAGGATATCCCGGATTAATAGCGGAGTTCAAAATGAAAGAAAAGATTTGAAACCCACCTAGGAATTTCTGTCGGCTGGAACTCGTTTCTTGGAGTGGCCATGGAAGAATCTTACATGGAATGGCAAGTATCATTAAATATCTACCAGATGCATAAGAATGTCTATTTAATGGAAGTATTTCTACTGCTTAATCTACAAAAAATACCGTAATTTTAAATACTGCCAGTAATTTCAAAAAAAAATTTGAAGAAATGATACATACTTCAAAAATAAAAAAAAATTGATAAAAAAGAAGCCGTCGAAAGATTCTGCAGAATTTATTATCATTAAACGCATTTAATAAATCAAAATTGATAGATGAGTGTTAACTGTCTCAGTTCCACGACGGTTCTACGTATCCACGTCCTTTGGAATATAGCATTCGCTTCGTTACGTACTTGGATGTCGTAAATATATTTTTCACTTAAAGCGCAATAAAAACGATTCTCATATTTCATTTGTCGTTTAAGTTTAAAAAGTCGCCGCCAGGGGTTAAGATGAGTTTCAGTACTCATTTGTTTTTAATACCTAATGTCGCCGGGGGTGGCGCGAGGGGACATAAAAGCGGGCATTACAAACCTCATTTGTTTTCAGTTTACAACGTTGCCAAAGGGGCGCTATCCACTAACGGCGGATTGCTCGGTTTTCATATGGTCGGTAAGGGGTTGGGTTGGGTTGGGTTGGGTTGGGTTGGGTTGGGTTGGGGTTGGGTTGGGGTTGGGTTAGGTTTGGGGTTGGGGTTGGGGTTGGGGTTGGGTTGGGGTTGGGGTTGGGGTTGGGGTTGGGTTGGGGTTGGGTTGGGGTTGGGGTTGGGGTTGGGTTTGGGTTGGGTTGGGTTGGGTTGGGTTGGGTTGGGTTGGGTTGGGTTGGGTTGGGTTGGGTTGGGTTGGGTTGGGTTGGGTTGGGTTGGGTTGGGTTGGGTTGGGTTGGGTTGGGTTGGGTTGGGTTGGGTTGTAATAAAGGCAAATTCAATTTTAATGTGTCTCTTGCAATGACGTCGAGTCCCTTGGAAGACAATTTTCCTTTTTCCAGTGTTGATTTTGAATAATAGATGGCAGCACCCGTACGAATAAGTCACATTATTCTCGTCAAGTGGCAGCACATGCGCGCATTAACTTCGCTGCTCTTTAGGAGCTTCGGTGTATCTCTTGTAGTGATGGGCAAAGTCTATCATTTTAGTGATTCAATCATTTTGACTCGAGTCACATAAGTGATTCAATCAATTGATTTAATCACTTTGATTGAAAAGACTCTAATCAAGATTCAATCACTATGATCGAAAAGACTCTAATCAAGATTCAATCACTATGATCGAAAAGACTCAAAGGAGTCATGATTGAAAAGACTCAAAAGGAATCATGATCGAAAAGACTCAAAAGGAATCAAGATCGAAAAGACTCAATCAATGGATGTAATAAATCACTTTGAATAATCGAATAAATACTGCCTCATCTGCGAAGAGCATTGGTAACGCTGATTGCTATCTATATTATCATTTCATTTACTATTTTAATTGTGAATTCCTAGATGAGTAAATTAGATTGCAAAAATGAAGGAAGCAGTGTCATGAAAATATTTGGGAAGGCGAAACTGCCACAGTTTCTTAACACTAATAAAATAATTTCTAACTATAGTTGATCAAAATATAACACAAAATACACCACACACTATGCATGAATCTGATCTGCAGGTTAATATTATGAACGGCACAATAAAATATAACCAGCTTTAACTTCTACTTCTTAACGTATTCTCCTACAGGAGTCATCTTAATATTTTCCTTTAACGTGTATTGGTGTTATTAATACTAATTACTGCTGGAAAACATTTAAGAAAAAGATTACACAAGTATTCAGTTCTTCATAACATAGTATTTAATATTATCATAACTATTTCTGCCCTGAGGAAAAGAGATTAAGCATCGGTCGTTCCAAATTTTGAATCAAACCGGAAACCGAGATGATTGATATGAAACAGGAAGTCGGAGTGATTGATGATTGAAGATCGACTTGTTTAACGAAATGAATCATGAGTCATTTGATTCACCTAGTGATTCAATCTTTTTGATCGAATCGTTCATGATCGACCCATCACTACTTCGGTGTATCTCTTGCACACCTACTCGCTTGCGGCCTGGAACATGGATGGCATCTATGTGAAAATGATGAATATTTTATGCTTGTAATATATACACACAGTGACTAGGATATTTGATAATTTTGTTTGAATGACTCTCCTTTTGAAGGAATTCATTTTCATGACAGCTTCACGGACTATGTGTGTGAACTACATCCAAACACTCTTTGTCCAGTATTTTTCCTTTAATTTGCTTCTATGAACTTGTATCGTATAAATGTTGAGAGTTTCGATGTACCTTAAATGGCAGACTTAACAATGTAATGCATGCTAATATCACAGAAGTGATATTATTTTGAAGATGTAGTGAATTTATTCTTCTTGGAATAGTTTTCTGCCGGCCTCTCGAAAGCCTCAACGAATAGCTACTCTTCGTGGGCATACATGTGACCTAATTAGGGTTTAAATCTAACACGATACGAATTTGTGTTTCATGGAAAATATAATTATGTGAAAAGAAAGAAGTGTTTTGATACACTATTTCAATTTAAAGAATCAGTTTCTGTTAGTAGCATTTAATTTATTTGTTTGAAAACCCATCTGTTGGGTTGGGTTTTAATGAAGGGAATTATTGTTTAATGCCTCTTTTGTAATGTCGTCGAAGCCTTTCGAAGACAATTTCCCGTGCCATCGCATCTGCGCAATTTGTATAGAGCCTCAGAGTAAGGATCTGAGCACGGTCTTATGCCAATCCTTTACACTACAAAGGTGTCAACCATGGTGACACTTATACTTTCCCGTTTACACCATAATGGTACGATCATAACTTCCCGTTTACATAGCGCGAATACCGGTTGTACCACTGTTTCATAAAACGTCATTTAAAACGCGCAAATCGTCTTTCAACTGATATTTTTCGTTAGTACCATAGAGTTAGTACCACGGTCTTAGAATATGAGGTTAGTACTGTTAGTATCTATCGCACTGCACTTTGGGGAAGCGATAAATATAATTGATAAATTATTCTATGGTGTTGAATAGCCATCGGAAACCGCTGTGCGTCTGATAAATGAATAACGCGCGATAACCGCGTACTTCGAAATTATACTGGTATTAACATATAGATTACAATAAGCTCTATGACTGTTAACCCACTATCTGGCTATGTTGCATTGTTCTGCAGGTAACTGGGGGCATTCTGAGGGAGTGAGAGCTTAGAAGCCTCGCTCACCGCGGGAGCGGACCGCTACGTAGCGTTTCTCGTTGCTCAGCCTGAATGGAAATTGGTGCTAGTGCTATGCTGGGGCTTTTGAATCATATAATAACACACCAGTGGCCAACTAGAGCTGTTATTTGGAAATATCAGTTCGCCGCTAGTATCAGCCTCCCCCATTAATTTCATGTAATATTTGAGCTCCTGCTCTAGCATAGAATGATAAGGTCTGAAAAGACTGCTCCGAGCAATTATCCTTGCAGTCAGAGGTTAACCTTTTACTGCCAGCCCGTTTCAGGTGGGATGTACGAAGACTGCCAAGGCTATTTTCCAGATAATTAGCTACATTTCAGATTTTAAAATTTTTCAGTTACTAAATTTTATTTAATACGTCTAGGTTTTTTTCCCAATTCTTAAGGTATATATTTTCTTGTAACCATAGATAGATTATGGGGGTTTACATAAATTACAGCCGTTGAAAAGGCCACAATCACGAAAAAAAAAGAAATAATTCAGGCCGATAAATCGGCCCCTGGCAGTTTTCACTCAACCAGCGAGGGCCGATATATCGGCCCAGTGGCCATAAAAGGGTTAAATCTTCATTGAGTTTAATTAGGTGGAGGGAAGAGGAAACACATGAATTAACTTGCAAGAAATGTCTGAATTTTCACACTAAGCTCTTCCGTAGTCGCATTTAGGGGAAATTAGGCACCCACACAATTTACTTTATATACATAATCCACATTAATGGAGGGCTTCTACTTTGTATTTATTAAGACACGGACTTTATTAAGTGTACCAGGGTTGTAGATTGAAAAATTTATCTTTGGGAAATTTGCAAGCAATTTTATTTGAAATATCACCTGCACCTAAGCAGTAAATGGACACCATTTTAAAGATTTTTCTGTGGTAGTAGTGAGGCAGGAAAGCTGCGAAATAGTTTTCGGTTAATTTTCTCATTTTGATTAACTGCTTTTTGAATTCCATTTTTACTGTGAACTACATAGTTTTGAGCATTTAAAACATTGTAATCTTAGTGTATGAAACTTCCAGTCCAGCAGCAGATGATGTCACCAACATCAACGCTAGGCTATGTCAGATAAGAGGGGATATTCGAAGTCATATTTCTAAATTGTCCATAAATGTTTCAGTTAATACCGGCAAGGGGGGGAATCCAATGGCAAGGCCCTCTGTTTGGTAATAAATGTTTTGTGGAACAAAAAAGTTTTTGTTAGCAGACAGTTCCATGTGAAGATGAAGTTCATCAGCCACCACAGCACCTATGTTGAAATCTCTCAGTATACCTTTAGCAAGTGAAAAGGATTTTTGCACAGGCACAGAAGTAATTGGATTCCTCACATCAAAATAAACTAATTTTGAGTTGGGAGGCAACAAGAGGTGTTTAAGGTTACGTAACAAATGGATAGAAATCTTAATACATACTGTATTTTGCTGAAAAACCAGATAATTGGTGTGAAAGCATTCACCCTGCGGTTTCTTGCTTAGGCTAACAATCTTATAAATTAGTTTCCAAATTGAATACTATCTTTAGACCATTATTACATTAATGAACAGTGTTGCGCGGGTATGATCAGGCGCGTCATAAATCATCGTAACCCTTTTGGGCACTCCCCCTAACACCCCCTTGCCTAGCTACATACTCTAACCTCTCATTCTAATGATATGCATGCCTTTCTTTAACCTTGCACATTCTCCTCACCCATCCTTCCCCATTGGCCTTCCAGTTTCCCTGGTGTTGTTCTTCTACATCTACAATTAGTCCTTCTACCCTTGATTTTTCTGTATCTTTTTCAATGTCTGCTTTCTCGGTGTTTCCCACCCCTTCCTCAAACTAGTCAAATCCTCCACAACATCTTCCTCAAACTTACAAATGTGATTTTCTCATTAACTGTGATTTCTTGCATCAGATGATGGCTCTGTGAACCAAAATGCATTATACATACACAGGAAAATAACTGTGGGAAAGTGCAATTACATTTTTTATAATAAACCATAGAAACTTTAGTTGATCCTGGGCAAGCCCATTGCCAAACAGTGTATTAGTATTGGGTCATTCATGATCACTGACATTGGAAAATAAATTGAAAGAAGAAAAAAATACACCCCAATACCATGTCTAGGAAAATATATTTATACACATAAAAAAGAGAAAAATATATATTTTTTCATTTACAAACAGCCTGTCACTTAGAACATTCAAACAAAATTTGGCACTGTTCTTATAACATTTCAATTGATATACTAAGGTGTCATATATTTACAAAAGTATGACATACAATCTAAACATAAAATGGACACTGAGTACACCACTCAATACATTCAGGCAATCACAATTTGCATATTCATACACATTTTCAATCCTCAAAGGAATGTGAATTTTTTCCACAAATCACTTCCTACAATTCCTAGAGCTACGCCCAGACGCTTGGGAAAAAGGCTGAAAAAGATCAAGCATAGATAAATTAATAGTTGAATTCAATACTAAGATATGCATCATATTTTAGTTCCATGTTCATAATAATACAAATATATTTAAGTAATTAGTAATACCAGAATTACTTAAGCACCCCTATGTTTAAAAAAATGAGAATTACGAGAAAGTGAGGGAAACATGAATTTTGAATTCGTGATCTCTATTCAATGATTTTTGGAAATTACTTTTCTTGACACAACACAATGAACATTGCACATAAAAAACATGCTTAAATAGTACATAGACTTTTTAAATAAATTACATACATAATTAGGCGAGTTTAGAAGCCAGAATTAAATTCCCATGATAGATATTTCCCAAGGGAACCAATGCAAAATTAGGGCAGTGCAGGATTTAC
Source organism: Ischnura elegans (assembly GCF_921293095.1). Lineage (NCBI taxonomy): Eukaryota > Metazoa > Arthropoda > Insecta > Odonata > Coenagrionidae > Ischnura > Ischnura elegans. Next base: position 95,576,558 of record NC_060249.1, read on the forward strand.
AATGGTATAGAGCGTTCCACATTTAGTTGACAGTATGGGCCTTATGGATAACAGTGTTGCCAAGCTTCCACTCCGCCGGCAGGCATCCTAACAGCGTATGCAACCACACAAAATTGAGCGCCAAAATGGTTTAGTTCAAAAAGGAGTTAGGGATCGCACGAAAGACGGCGTAAATTAATGAATTTTTTAGCGTAAATTACAATACCTTTGCTGAAATATAATAGGAAAAGTCTTTTTTTATTTTATGTACGTACTTATTCAATGCACGAGCTGAATAATGAATAATCTGTAATGTAAAAAATAACAATAAATTGAAGGATAATAAAAATATCGCCACTCCTGAATGAGACAAAATTTCTATTCCTTCCATATTATGTAATATTTTTTGGCTCTGGCTAGTTTTACATGAAAGGCGATGTTGTATAAGACACCATCAATCTTTAATTTTTCAAAAATTTCCCTTACTTGGTTTATTGTAAATTAAAGATCTCTTTTCAAGCTGACATCTTCAAAGCTAATTTCCTTAATTTTCTCTTTCCTCCACCTTGTAGTAGGCAAGGATTCCAATTTCCTTGAGTAATAAGAGGCATTATCTACCACTATAATTGATCCTTCGGGTAAGTTTGCAAGAAGTGAGTGCTCAAACCATCTCTCGTAACACTCGCCACCCACTTCTTCATGCTCATCCATTGAGTTCTTTTTGTACAGAAACACATGCGATGCTCCTTTTATGAACCCATTTTCCGTTCCTGTGTGTATAATTGCAAATCGTCCTCCTCGAGAAGTGGGGGCCAAGCCCAGTATTTAGTCCAGCAAGGAAAGCTTGACGCGGATTTTCTAATTGTTTGTTTCGCAAACTAATGTTCACTATTTGTCCAATATTAATCCAACTTTCGCCTGTGAATACATTCGTCCTGTGTTCGCGACCATATTTTTTTAGCTGCCTTAAATAATTAATTGTGCCACCAACGAATAATCGACGATTAACGAATATCATCCCTTTCGATAAGGATGGTTCTTTTCCCCCTGCGTACACGAAGCCTATGTCTAAAAGAAGACGATATAGTGTTGTCCTTTTGTAATCTTGGAGAATACTATCCATATTTACCGAGTATAAGATGGATTTTAAAGTCGGAGGAATATTTTTCACGAAGTATTCATGTACCTTCCTTCTAATTCCCGATCTCACCAAACCGTCGAAAATCACTGCTCTCGAATTTTTGTAAGGCTGTCTAATTTCTTTAGTTTTTGAAGGAGTTACCAATGGACCACGGGAGCTTTCCTTTCTCACTCTGTAAATAGTGAACTCCTAGCACCCAGTAGCCTTCGAAGCTTCTCGGTAGGCCTCACTAATGCTGAGAGATTTCCTTAAGTACGAGAAGACTTTGAGCACCAACTGTCTTTCGCGGCTTATGAGCTTCTCTCCTTTTCTCCTCTTCTTTGTATCGGACATATCGATTGGGCGTGTTACAGCAAAGATAATTGTAAAACACACTTCACAATTCTCAAATTCAGCAGACCACACAACACTTGTTCACTCCAAAAAAATGCAATGACAAACTGAACGCCTTCGTAAATTCTTCCCACGGCCCCTTCGGCTAGGGTCGCTTTTGGTGCAGGTTTTATGGTACACTATGAAAGGAACTCAGAAAAAAAACCCAAGCCCCCTTTTGTAAAAGGCGTACACTGGATGGGATAGTGTTCTGCACAGATTATGAGATATTCTTTTTCTTGGTTTCCGCGATGGGACCTAAACACCCAAGGCGAAAGCGTCTTATTTCCAAGCCGCTTGCTTACTTTCGTGTATCAATGTATTCAGATAAAAACACTGCTGTTACGACGTATGAGTATTCTCTGTTTAGGATATCAAACGAATAGATAGATACATTTCATAGTATGCATTGACAACAAACTCCTTTTCCGCCCGAGAATTTTCCCTCTGCGCACAAGAAAAACCAAGAAGCCCGGCCCAGCGGCACCTTAATCTTTTTTCTTAAGATCAAAACCGTGTAACTCGCTTCAGAATTGATGTAAGTTAATGATTTTTTCACCAAAAGTAACCTTGTAGTTTCCTTCACATTTGATACGCAGCATATAGGGACCTACGATGTAAGAAACGTAAGTTAGTAAGCAAATACTTTTTACCTTGCAAAAATCAAAATTTTCTTGTCCTAGGGGGTGTTACGTCGGCATAACAACATTTTAACTCAATATTTGTCAATTGGTGAAGATCTTCAAGGAGAAAATAGTGTGAAGAAATTTTTGCAGAAGATTCAATTCAATACAGACAACGGTCAGGCAGAAATTGCGAGAAGAAGATAAAGTAAAAAAATACACGTTTCTGACGGAAATTTAAGGAAATGTTTTTTATAGCTTTTGTTATAATTTTTATCGAAAAACTATTGGCACCAATGAATGCAGCATCTCTTTCTACATTAGAATGCAATTTTTAATCAGTGCATAACGCAACATTAATTTTCGTGCTCTTCTTGACAACACCGCGCTTCAGGCCTTATGGAGATTAACATGGGAAACGATTCTCCATAAGAGTCCATACTGTCAACTAAATGTGGAATGCTCTATAGCATAGATTTCAAATAGAGTAGACATACCACAACTTCTTATGTGTAACTGTCATGACTTCAAAATAATAGTGGTTATTTCTTTAATTTTGCACCGCACTTCGGGACAGGCATCAATTAATGGCATTTAAGGGGCAATAGTTTGTGTAAAATATTCAATATCCAAGGCCCCAAAATGCGGATTGTATTAACTAAATATTAAATATATGCAAGAAAAAAACCATATTAACAGTATTCAATTTCCATTAGAAAACAATGGTTTGACTTCATGGTGAATAGTGGTTTTCAGTCACCTGGTTTACTACTAAGGCGAGATAATTGGACTGCAAGGAGCGAGAGCTTCACTGCCGTAAATACATGGTTTAAGAGTGAAATTTGAATAGTAATCCAGCTAGCTCAAAGTAGGTTACCATCAGCTAATGGTAAGAACTAGGAAATAAATATTAACCATAAAAATACCCACATCAATAGTGGTTTTCTTAAGAAATAACCACAAGGTATGATTATATAATAACATCAGTTACTTGCTCCATTATCATTCAAACGGTAATAAAAAATAACAAAATATGCCATAAAGAATGGAGGAAATCTCAGCAAACATTAATTGTGATCAAAAATTAAAATTAATTGCAATAACAATGAAAAAATACTAACACGAGGATGAGGATCATCACCAAGCATTTTTTCACGGACAGCCCATCGCAGTTTTTTATGAGGATCTTCACCAGGAACTTTCTGTTTATTCCAGTACTCTTGATACCAGTGATAAAGAGAAACTGGGTCGCATTTAATATCAGCAGGTGGCTGATTAAGTTTCCAGGACTTGATAACTGCAATAGGAATATTTAAATGATCATCAACCTCTTAATAACATGGTAATCTCTGAACATAATTAAACATATGGCATTTTTTTACAGTAATATAGTTGTACCAAAGCAAAAGGTCCAGTTTCTAAAGTTCTTATAGTATTTGGCCTTCAAATCTATATTATGTATATATATTTCACATTCTGATGCTTAATACTACATATGTATATCCTTTTCAACGACGGATGAAGTCCACACCTTTAAAATCAGTCTAAAGGTGTTTTTAAAATATTTAGATACGTAAAATAGTACTTCGTGACATTAAGTTACACCAATATGTAATGGAAACATAGTTTCAGTCTAATTATATTTTCCCCTTAGAGTAAAATGTGAACTTTTTATCAAATTGATATTGAGAGCATACCCAAGGGCAACATTCTCTGTGATTTAGTAATACCATATTTGCGCTTCCAACTTTCTATTTACTCTTATAATTATCACTGAACTCATCACTGAAACATTAAATATGTCCCTATCCTAAAGTGAATTCACATAGCTTTCAACGTGGCCACAACAACAAACTCAAACATCTACTGGGGAATACTAAAGACAAAATTGACACATATAACAAATCCAGAATTTATCAAATTGCTTGTTCATCTTGTGATAGTCTTTACATTGGACAGTAGAAATATTAAGACCAGGTTCAAAGAGCACATGGCCCATTTCAGATACAACAGACCAGAAAAATCTAGCATGGCTCAGCATTTAATCGATACTGGACATGAAACATCAGAAAGCCATCTTAAATTACTCAAAATAACACCTAAACACTTGCTAGATGCCTATGAAAGTCTCTTTCTATACAAAGAACAAGAATAAACTTGTTAATAGCGATCATGGACCTATCCCTCACAGTTCCCTTTTTTCCATCTCCGAACATGACATTTTCAACAGTTAAATTTTAAATTTGAATGTTTACCATTCCCTGAAATCTCAAGTCTCCTCTCTCCCCCCCCCCCCCGTCCCGCACTCTTACCCCATCCCTCCCTACCCTCTTCCTCGCCTTAACCCCCCCCCTCCTCCGTTCCCATCTTATGTTTTAACACCCAATACTGTTTTAATCCTCCCTCATTGGCCCCTTCATGTTCAACTTCATCCTTCATCTTCATTCTCTATCCTTTTTATGTTCAGGTTGTTCTCCCATTCCTTCCACTTTCAGCCTCGCGTTGTAAGTGCATTTGGTTTTTCCGTCAGTACACTAATGAAGGCTACTTTGTAGCTGAAATACGTATACATGTGGTTCCTCGTCCCCTTGCTGATCCTCGACGACGCAAATTCTTTGGAGCAAATTTTTTTGAAAGATTGTAGCCATCTGTAGGTGAGTGAATGTGTGAGTGACTGCTTATTGAGTGTGTGTTTCCGCAAATCACTGGCTATCCCTAGCAGGCCCATCCTGTGAAGATTCCTGGTTTTTTTTGTGGAGCGAGAATCCTTAGTGGATGTCTCTATGGCCCCCACAAAGGATCTTGTTGTGTATGTTTGTAGTGAGTGAATGTGTGTGTGTTTTGGGCTTTCCGGTTGAGAGGCTGGTGTTTGGCCCCTGCGGTGAATTTCATCCCCTTCCCGCACACCAACACAGTGACAATTTTCACTTGCAAGGTGGACGAGTAGTGGGAGAATTATACGGCCATTTGAGTATTTTCTTTTCTACATATCTTGACATCCTAAAGATATTTCAAGATATTTTCTAGATATTAGCTGAAGATGTACTAGATATTTTGAAGACACCTAGAAGACATTTTGTGCTATGTGAGAAGTAAAAACTACTAGCAGGTTACCAAACTGTAAATTGATAACAAGGAAAAGCCACCAGATCTTGCTGGTTAATCGAAATGAAAGGATTGGTGCCACATATTCCTTAAAAACAAAATTTTCCAAAAGCTGAATGATGATGAATAGAGGGCAATGGAATATTTAAAAAGTACAAATGAAAGGTGAGCATGCAGTGAATGATATTGTTATTTAAGAAATTTATTGAAAAATTAAAATAATATGAACAGAAACTTCTTGTTTCTTCAACTAAGACTATTAAATTGCTTGGATGACTCGGCCACCGACCATTACAAGCATCTGAATTTGCATCCCATTTCACCTCATTACTAATTGATTTCCCTTGTTTGATGCGATATCCCACACATATCACATTTTATGATAACCTACATATTTCACAACACAGTGCCATTAAAAATTATTCATTATCCGATTCACAGTAGATACTTGATCTCAAGTGAAAGTGGCTACACAAATTGTTCTATAAGAGAAGGCACTTCCTCATGAGATGCACTAATCGTATTGTGACTCCAAGATATTTGGGACCTATGGGACGTAAGTAATTTGGACATGATGGTTTAACAGCACAGAACTACTTCAAGTCAACTCAAGGCGCGGATACCCACAAAATAAAAAGTGAAGTGAAAAAACTTACAAGATTTCGGTTTTTTATCCTCATGATATCTCGAGTTAGGAAATTTCTCGTGTTTCACAGCGGATTTTTCTGTCTTCTTAGAGTAGCAAGGAATATCAACGGAATCTGAGGTAAACGAGGACGTGGACTCATTACTCGATGCATCGGAACCTCCAGAACTATTTGAGAAAAACTCATTATTAAACTGATTTCAGCCAAATAGATATCTTAAATAACATAGATACTTTCAAGACTCGTACCTTGATGCAGAATCTTCATACAGACGTACATCAATTGAACTACTGCAATAAGAGCTATCATAAGGACTGTCGACACATTTCACATTGTTCTCTTCTTTTCGTTTACAGCTTCTCTTTAAGTCATACTTTATCAATTTCTTCAAATCTGTGGAGAAAGTATATTGAAAACACTACAAATTACGATTGCCCATATCAGAATGAAAGAAATTAAATCCATACCTCGGATAAACTCCTTCAGCTGCATCTCTGATACGTTTTCATAACCGAGAAGCCTCAGGTGAAAGAGAACTTCTTTAGGATCGCAGTGTAAAGACATTTAGCCAGAGTCAAATTGATTTTTTAGTAATAAAAAAAACTTTAAGATAATATAACACAAACACACGCATCAATCACGGCCTGTACGGCAAAAGTAACAATACTTCACCAAAGTGAACAAGCTACAAGTTTCATTTTGTCAGCATAACAACACACATTAATCATTACAACAAAACTGAACGCTTAAATGTATAACTAGGGCTTAACCTTGTTTTAAAGCCGCAAAATTAATTATTCAACGGATAGATCTATCTGATTATACTACTTAAAAACTTCAAATGATTCAAAAATTTCAAATAGTTTCGAAAAAGTATCGCAACGCAGCGCTACTAGTGCCACCAGAAGGGGAGGGGGTATGAAAATAAATGTAAGCAAATATTTCGTGTATTCCGTATCTTGTATGGGATATGAAAAATTTAGGTAGGACTGATCGAAGCTTGTAGAGTATTACAAATTATTTATCATGCAGAGGAAATAAAATAAATATCTCCCAATGAATATATTTAATGTTTTCAGTTCTTAATTCAATTGCAAGTATAAAACATTCAACCTTTTACCTGATAACAAAATTATGATTTCAACTCCTAGGGTAATAGGCCACATTACATTGCATCTGGTTCTTTCATGGGGAATTTTCATAGCGTTGTTTTCGCAATGGTGTCAGCTGATTCTTCATGATGGATATTTAGTTATTGTTTGGTACCAATTTTTTGTTTTTGAGGGCATTTGCATGAGGTTTTCGAAATACGTTCAAATGTGCCTTTTGTTATGTATTTGATGAGTTTATTATATCTATCGATAACTTTCTTGTGTAGCAGTGTTGTTGTTAAAGATGAGTTGTCATGTTTGTCACCCACTTGAGGCACTGAGTAAGCATATATTTTAACCTACTCTGTGCGTTAGGTCTATGAATAAACCGTGACCGGTGGTATTAATTTAAATTATAATTGCTCGATCACGTTAAAATTTTCCTAAATTACGTAAAATTTGTTTTTCTTTAGACAAATGTCTAAATTATTTCTTTTTCTCATTGAAAATGCTCATTCCAGATTATAACGTCTGAAACAGGTATACACAAAAATGTGGCGGTTATTCATACTTACCATCGTGTGCTCCACGATCGCGACTTCTGAAAATAGCAGGTATTATATGCCTTTTTCTCGCTGATCATTTTTGCGCATTAAGGGGAGCTATCCATGAGATTGCGCATTTAAAGGGTGGCTTATCAATTTAACCTATGTTTTTTCCTCACATCATTCAGGATTAGCACCCGAGATTGGGATATATTGATATTTACTCAAAGTTGGCCAAATACTGTTTGCCTTCAGTGGAAAGAAAAATATGAAAATCATACGTGTCTGGTGCCAATACGGAAAAATGAATGGACTATTCATGGGATATGGTCTGTATAATTTAATACGTAGAACGAATTGCATGCTGAAATTGTGTTAGATATGTTAACCGATTTTGTGGACTGTTTCTGCTGTGCATTGCCGACTTTTTAGACCCATTGTTGTCTCTTTGTCAATAATTTATTTTTACATGGCGAATTCCTCTTAGTAAACATGGAATACATTTAAACCACGTGATACAATGGAAAAGAGGCCCATTTCTCAGTTAATCTTTTTAAATCAAGTTATGTAAGGCAAATAGTAACGATTGAACTCTGGGGTAAGTTGATGGATCCAAACCTATGCAAAAAAATCTGTGCTGAGACTATACTAAAGCTGAACTATAACTGTGCTTGGGGATTGTATTATGACTCCTGCTTAGACTGCACTTAAATTGAAATATCATAGTGCAGTTGCCATAGCACACAATTAGTGGAGCTACAGCACAGTTTTACTATAAGGGCAGGCATGCACTAGCGCGACCACGACCTGTGGCACACAACCAGTTTTAGCATTGCAACTAATGGAGCAACGCGCACTAGGCCAAGTGCGACTCGTTGGTCTGACCCGTGTTGTCCAACCAAAATTTTTGAATTTGGTTGTCCCCGACTCAGCGGTCGTTGCGGCCAGAAATTACACACATTCTTATGGCACGGCCCGCACTGACTCCGACTTCACTCCGACCCGACCATACGAACTGAGCAAGTGGACGGTGAATGTGCTTTGCTATCATGGGTGTGGTCGTGGTCTGGTCGGAAGGTGTGCGACAGAGATCTGTCGTGGTTGCGCTAGTGTGCGCCTGCCCTAACACTCTTTCCAGGGCCGGATTCACCCAAAGTTACGCTATAGGCACACCTCTATTGAGCACCCCTCCACACTTAAGCCCCCCTCTCCTATTTTTATGATAAGGCATAGCCACTCACATGAGGCAAGGTTCGGAAAAAAGGAATAAACAGATATGTGGCTCACAGCATAAGTTTATGGGTTTATGCATCCTCAACTGTTTGAACAACCCGTGGGTTGTTCAAACAGTTGAGGATGGTGAAATACATGACACCTGATGGTAAGGCTAGGTCAAACATGTGGCCAAAACATTTCGATCAGTGCTGGATAATTTTGACTGATGTGTTAATGCAAGCACCAGTGCATAAGACCATCACAGGAAGGCAGTGCACCTTGCCAGATTGCATAGTCACTGCAATTGAGAAGGCCTGGAATGCTTAATATCAGGCTTAGAGGTCAGAGGTATGTACTTTCAAATAGGTACATGTTCAACTAGTTTTTTGCCTAGTTGCAAATATCTAGTAAATCCATATATTGCTAAAATGTTGCCATTTTATTATCTTTGGAAATTAAAAATAGATGGGCTGATAAATTTAAAGAATGATAGGGGTTTAAAGGAACCTCAATACTCAAATTCATCTCACCTTTTGGGGGAAGCCCTGAAACGTAAGTGCTGTAGCCTGCCATTTAACAACCATCACTAAAATAAATCATAGAAGCACTATCCATCATGGGAGCAACCTCAGGTTTAATTTTCCTGAAAGAGGGAGGATAGTGTCAGGTATATTATAAAACTCAGTAACCTAATTGGTGTCCCTTTTTTGTTATTAGAAGTTGAAAAAGTGGCATTTTTCAACAAAAAATATCAGCGGAATGATCATTTTCATAAGATTTATCAACAAATAAATTCAAAATTGCCCAAAACCTCACTCTGTTTTAAAGTTGGTGGTCTTGACCATGCTTACAGAGATTTTTATGGCTTTCATGTGATATATGTGTTTGAAAATGTCGAAATTTGTCAAAAGTGCAATTTTTGAACATTTATAGAAAAACAAGTTTTCTATAAAAAACAAGAGTGAAAATCGTTTTGATAACATTTTTGAAAACTTAGCAGCATGTTTATAGCCTCTAAAATTTTTACTAGCTTTGCTCATTTGGTTTAGGTTTTACAGGGGCACAAATTTGGTAGTTTTGAATAATTTGACCGGTGCGCAGAATTTTTGTGTTAGCCTCATTGACTTCAAACACTCATATCTTGGAAAATACTTGCAATGGGTCTTTAATGTTTTGGATTTTTCTTAACTAAGGTTGAAACTAATAACAGGGAAAAAATAAAGATGGTGGGTGTGGGAACCCCCAAAAATTGGTTGAGTGGACATGGAATGACCCTTGTACTTGAATTTTTACGCTGGGAAAACATTTCTCCAAAATTAAACAAGGAACTTTGTTAATTACTCGACTTTTGTCGAAATGGAAAATTCCTGCAGCTCTAAACCCTGCACGAACATTGCCCAACAAGGAAGCTCCAATTGACTTGAAGTCAGATTTCAGTAATCTCAGAAACTCACTTCTTGGAAGAAATCCACAATTTTTACGCTTCCTCCCATCAAGGCATTTGCACTATGCGATTTTAAGTGGCCTGAAAAAAGCAAGGTCGAGAGGCTGGCATAAATGGGTCGCATTAGGACGGAGCATTACAAAATTTATTCCCATCATTTCGCGTAGCCTAATTACCTCTAATGAGAGGTGACTGGAAAGATTGTCTCCTATCAAAAATTTTAGCCCCTGCCCATTTTTGAAAAATGGCACGCACATTATAGTGAACCAGTCTTCGAAGGATGCAATGTCAAACTATCCACTGCTATTTTGGTTAAATCTTGCTCCTCAATGCTACCTTCTACCCATGTGGGATATAAGTGTACAGCTTTGTACACTGTGTACGGTGGAAGCAATTCTCTGCATGCTGATGCTGCGATCATCACAGAAAAACTTGTTTTGCTTGTGTCCTTGATGACTGATGGGTGTTTCTTTCCCCTCCAAACAATCACACGAGATTTTCCAGGATCGTCACTAAAATTCATTTCGTCGTAATTAACGATGTTTTCTGGAGGAACACCATCCAAAGCCACTTCCAAATTTTTCAAATATTTTAGAAGCACTTCACTAGTCCCTAATGCACGGACCCTTTTTATGTTTTCACTGAGACACTGCAAGTTCTCTCCGTCTCACCATGAAACCCTGCACCCATTCCATTTGCGGGCAGTTATCTTTAAACTTTTTTTTCATGCCGTCCCATCCTGGTAAAGGAGTATTTAACTCCTTTACCACTAACTGGAGGTCAATGGGACATAACTTAGGAATCCCCCACCCTGCGCATTTCAGAATGCCTTGGGTTAGCTGGTCCTCTTCTTTGGTTGAAAGCACCTTTTGTCCCCAGAATTTTTTGGGTGATTTCCCTTGAGGCTATCATGGACTGTTGACTTTGGGACTCCAAATTCTTTGCCACGCAGTGGGTATCATCATTCGTCCACATTTTACAGCCTCAAGAGCCTTTTCAAGTTGCCGCTCATCAGGCACGTGCAAGCGCCAGCCTCCAATCACCCTTTCGTAGTTTCTCACCATTTCGCCTGCGAGGTGCATGAAATCGAATAATGCATTCTAGTAAATACAATATTCATAATATTTAAATGAAATTTTTTGCATGTTATGTGAAGCTATGCAGCTTAAAAAGGTAATTAATATCATTAAAATAAGAAGCACTTACCAAAGAGCAAAGTAGTTTCTTTTCGGCGGTACGAAGTTCTGCCAAACTGTTGCACCTCAAACTAATCGGTTTGACTATGGCGAGGAGCAACAGATCCACTGCTTTATACGCAGTATGCTGCATTGTACAATTTTTAGTCTGAAAGGCATGATTTCTCTGTATTATAATGTGAGGTTTGGAAGAAAACACAATGTAAGTATGAGCCGGTGTGATCGACCGAACTCGCCTCAACTTAAGGTACCCTTTCCGCACACTATCCCAGTTGCAAACCGCACACCTTCCTAGTTGATAGCATATGTTCAGCATATGCTCCTCACCCCATTTGAGGTCAGTTTTAATAGAATACCAAAGATCTTTTGTTATCGTGATACTCTTAATAAAGTAAAAGTAAAGATATGCCCTTTTTTTCAACTCTCATGTGCTTCGCTAGGAGTACATTGCGAGTCGTCGGAAGCAAACGTGGAGTGTTGATTCATCGCAAACCAAAATAAACTATTTCGGCAAAATAAACTATATCACTTCCTTCACCTGTAAGAAAAATTCCAGGATAAGTATCTAATTTCGATGTAAGTGATGTAACGTTCGCTTCTTCAGGTTCTTAGCATCAATCTTATACCGACATATCTATCATATTGTGTAGAATTTAGAGGATGAGAGCACATAAACAAGTAATGGTACAACGTCAATGCTGTGCAGCAAAGATGGCGGAGTATCAGCGGAAGTTGTTCTTTTGACCATAGTTTATCAAAATAATATGCAAGCTAGAGTTATGCTTTGCCACAGTAATGTCAACATACAATTTTTTTAAAATTTTATGTATTTATTTTCTCATGGAAATGATAATTGGTGTTATTATGAAATAATATATTAAATATTTTCTCACGTCAATGACTAGTGAAAGTAACCATCCAGCCGTGTCACAGTGGAGTTTGAGCTATAGTGCAGTTCCAATCATGTTACCCAGCCCAGTGTCAGTCCAGTTTGAGCCACAGTACAGTTCCAGTCATGTTATCCAGCCCTGTCACAGTCCAGTTTTAGAAATATAACTGTTCCAATCATGTTACCCAGCCCTGTCATTGTCCAGTTTGAGCCATAGTACAGTTCTAGTCATGTTACCCAGCCCAGTCACAGTGCAGTAAGGCTCTAGCATAGTTCCAGCATAGTGATTCAGCACTGTTACAGTACAATTCTTCTCAAAGTCCAGCTGCCGTATTACAGTCTAGCTCAGAAAAGTGCACTGTGACTGTGCTAAACACAGAATTTAGTCCAGTAACAGTGCAGATTTAGTGTTGTCACAGCGCAGATTTTTTTGAATGGGAAGCCTGATCACTTCTAAAATAACATTTCATTACTTCTCACACTTGCTTGCAACTGGCCTTTAACATCGAATTCTTAAGTGCCTTTCTTGCACATTTCAAGTGCAGCACTTTCAGTTTATATCATCATTTTTAATGATATTATGGTCATTGCCAAAATTCCATTTCTGCTGCATTGTAATGAGAGTTGCATGGAGTTCTCAGGTGGCCAACCTCTATTGTTGGGGACACCTGGAATTTTAGTTGACAACAAGCTTGTAAGAGATTATTGACGATTAATTCTTTACCTGTGATTTGAACCCCACTGGGCTTCTGCTCATTTCTCCACTGCTGTCATCATCCATACCTCACTACCATGAAGATGGATGTTCAAAGTGCAAGTCTTAATGAATTACTGTAATTCTTTTATTCCCAGTTATTAGGAGAGCCCCTTTTCTTAGGAATTCCCTCTTCAAATTCTTATGACTATTTCCTTTTCGCTTTGTCCATCAGTTGCCACTGGGCTACCCAAGTAGCAGAACTCTCAAACCTCTTCAAGTTAATTGTTTTTTTATTTTCTGGTTGGTCTTTGCCTCTCCTACTGCTGACCATGTCTATAATTCCCATTCTAAATTAATACACTGTCTTCCTAATGTAACCGACTGAGGTTTTTCCGCAAGAATTCTCTTTCTCAAGCTAAGATTTCCTCCTCTTCACCAATTTTTGTTACATGCTGAAATTTCAATTCCATCAATGAATTTTCTGTCATAAATAATTTTATAGATAAATTATTTGTATTTATAATGTTAATCTATCAGCTGTTCTGTCCATAATCTCCATTATTACCAAATCATTAAGTACAGCAAATATTGCCATGCAATGTATTTTTTCAATGCAAAACGACATATACTATACTACATTACTGGGCGTAATATTCTTTCCATATAGTTTATTATAATCGTTTCAAAAATATTTTCATTGTTTTCCACTACTAGCTATCATTTGACTTTATCTTATTCTATTGATTCCCTGAAACTGATGTTCTGTACTGGCTTAAAACTTAAACGATACGTTTATCGACTCATCTCTTCATCCTGAAGTGTTTAAAAAATTTAGTGAAATTTGAGTCAGAATTTTGCCATTTGTAAATAATAAATTTTTTACTGTTGGGCAACAAGTTGGGAATTTTTGTATGGTAACAAGTAGTTGCCTGTTAACTTTCATATGTAAATGTCCATTAGGGTGGTCCTTATTTTTAAAGTTTTCGAATTCCTTTTGGTATGCCCCCCCAGTTTTCTTCCATTTGGTGAAAAAATAAATCATGAAAATTATTATTGCAATCGGATGCCGGGAAAACGTGCCGCATCGCACCTAAAGTTTTGAAATTTTGGTATTTTTGGGTGTTTTTCGGACATAAGTGAAGATGATGTCACTCTCGGATTATTCTATAACTTTTTTGTCTTCTATGATGTCTCGTTAGACATTTGCAGAGTATCTACTCAAATTTCTTTCATTTCTGCCCTTTGGTTCCTGAGATATCACCCCAAGAGTGAGCGCACGCCACCCCAGTCATACACCTTGGGTGGCACGTGGGTTGCATACTCTCAATTTTTGTTGATTGTTCTCACTCGTCGTAAAAACATAAAATTCTTTAGATAAACTTTAAACTTCGTCAATGTAACCTTTCTGATTCAGCTACTTTGGCAAAGGGGGCTCTGTTTGCATTATGATTGCGTCGGCTGTCACTGCAGTGCTTGGGGCACCAATGGCCAACAAACCCTTGCTGCAAAAGTATTACATATGTTGATAGATATCTTGGGATTATGTGAAGTGAGGTTGAAGGATAGTGGGATTACTGGAGTGATGGGAACAGGGTTACACAGAGTGATGGTGAGGAAAGTCAACAAGGGGTAGCTCTGGCATTAAATGGGAAGCCTGGTAATAGAGTGGAAGGTATAGATCAGGTAAGCGATGGGATTCTGGCAGTGGAAATTAAGGCACAATCAATCAACCTTGTGGTGGTTCAATTTTACATGCATACTGTAAGGTTCAGTATATCGATAGCATCAGGGAAAGGCAGGATTAGTTTAAAGGAAAAACTCCATTACTCAAGCAGGTTTATTGGGCACATCCGCACTCTACAGCCGCCAAACACACTCTCTGCTCTTCGTGGACGCAACTCCGATGGCCGTTCTCATAGCACGCCTCTCCGCGTGATATCTCCTCTATCTTCTAACTCGCGGCCACCCAAGAGGCTGCCTTCTGCTGACGCTGCACGGTTCTCACGCATAAGGCGATGGGGAGTGGGGTACGTTACAGGAAGGGTGATAAGACGAGACGCAAACCGCCAATGAAGCGGCCCGTGGGCGGTGGGTGGCGAGAGGTGGAAAAAGGAGGTCACGTCCCATCTTCGTGATACTTACATCACCCTCCCTCCAAACAACATTTAATCCCCCGATTAAATGGGGATGGCCGGAAACTGAAAAAATGCTTAATAAGTGACAATATATACCAAAGAACCAAAAACATCCAAGCAATTGGGATTACCCACACGATACAAAAGAAAAAAAAAATTAACACTCAGTAATGGTAAATCATGTCCCCAAAATAAAAGAAAAAATATAGCATTCAAGGAATAATGTTTACACAAAAATAAATTCTGAGAGACAATAAAAAATAAACGTGATCAAAACCATCGTGGAATAATAATTACAATTCTACCATTACACAAATCAACAAATTCAGTACATCAACAATAAAAGCACAAACCAAACTATGAAAGTACACTTCAAACGCCACCGTGAAAGAAAGAATTGGGAAGAAAACAAATCATTCAAATATTTCACGCGCCTTTCTCTCTCTCACTTCACTTCTCCTCACTTTCATTTACTCTACGCGATACACAATAAAAATTTCTTCACTTTTCTCAGGATCTCTGACAGCCACGAAAAAGCTCTTCGGGGCAAGGGGGTTGGGAAGGGCAAACAGTTTTATTTTAAATCAGTCACACACTCTGAACATTTCACGCTACAATCACTGGCCTTTGAATTACTTTTCTCGTCTCGGCCGTAAGTCGTAGACACGGGGACCACTCACACCCACTGGGACCTCGTCGGGGGGGGCAGGGGAGGGTAAGGGCATCTTCTCGTCAATGACGTCTTCTCCAGCTGGCGGCGAGACGTCCTGCCGTCGCGGTCGAGGGCGGAGATGATATGGGGGTCTCCGCGGAAGTGCCGGCGTGTCGACCTTCGCAGGAATGCAGCCTATCTCACGCTCACCGCCCAGATGATGCCGCACTGTTTGTTGACACTCTTCTTCGCCGGCCGCCGAGTTAACACTCGATTCTTCGTTACACTCCGTATTCAAGCCTGGGCTTGATGCTTCCTCTCGAGAGACAGTGGACTCAGGGGGGGAAACTTGAGGGATTTCACCAACACTAGGGGTGGGGGAGGGCTCACTTTGGGAAGGGGGGGCTTCAATTCGCGTATTCGGCGATTCTTGAGGAGGACATGTGGAATTAGTCATATAAGGTAAATTTTTCCTTGGTCTTCCCCTCCCCCTTCTAAACACCTCAGGGCGGAAAATACAGTCAGCTTCTCGCTTTTGTTTTTTGCACGCTCGATCAGCACACGCAAACGGAATTTCGCCAATGCATTCCTCCCATTCACTATCGGATACGGCCTTTCTCGGTCTGCCACGCCGTCTTTCTCCGTGGGGTGGGGGAGGAATCGAAAGATGACTAGGGTGGGGTTTCACTCGATCCTTATGTACGATCACAGTCCTATGCTGAAGCTGCAATTTTAAATTGGAGGGGGAAAGTACTTCTATCACCCTATACGGTCCTTTCCAGGGGCTGTGAAACTTTCGCACTTTGCCCGGTTTAAGAACTGGGTCCGTCAAGTACACATACTCACCCGCGACATAATTTCTCCCCCTTTTAGTGTTTTTTAATCCTTTAGCTTGTTCCTCATGGGCTCTTCGATTATTCCGTTTACAATCTTTCCAAATCACTTGCAGTCTATTTTGTAGCTGGGAGACAAAATCGTCCACGGAAACAGGGGCGTTTTTCACGCACTCAAAGGGGGTCTTTAGCCTTTCCCCGAATATCACTTCATGAGGGGAACGACGTACGCTTCTATGCCAGCTTGAATTGTATGCACAGACTGCATAACCTACCCATAAATCCCAGTCATTGTTTTTGCAATTAACATAGTGGGAGATGATCTGAGCTATTGTACGGTGTACTCTCTCGACCCTGCCGTTACATTGGGGGTGGAATGGGGAGGTTTGTAACTTCTCTATGCCCAACAACCGACACACATTCTGGAAGAGTTCCGAGGTAAAATTACTACCCTGATCGGAAAGTATTTTTTCCGGGACACCGAACTTAAGTATCCAATCGCGCACCAGAGTAACGGACACAGATTCCGCGGTTTGATCCCCCAAGGGCGCCATCACCAAATACCGTGAAAAATGATCTATGATGGATAATACGTAACGATTTCCGCGTTCCGTTTTTGGGAGCGGCCCCACGATGTCTAGTGCAATGAATTGGAATGGTCGGTCCGCCTCCGGCAGCGGCTGCAATGGCGCCTTTGTCTTCCCATATGGCGACCTACGTAGACATGACACGCACCCCCTGACGTAATCAGTACAGTCTTTCTTCCATCCCGGCCACCAATACTGACCGCCCACGCGATACTTCGTGGAATTTACACCCATGTGCCCAGCGAGCCTATGGTCATGACACTGCGTTAGTATTTGCCTCCTCAAACCAGCAGGAACAACTACTTTGTGCACCCCTTCCTCAATTCGACACAGCAAGCCATCCGCAAATTCAAACTTATTCTTCCCGATCCATCCGATGCACTCTGCGTCTGCTTCTTGCGCCTCCTTTAGATTCAGTTCCTCCTCTGCAGCGACTTTTCTTACCTTGCGGCTCAACCCATCGGCATTCCCATGCAATTTCCCCGGCTTATGACACACCTCGTAATCGTATTCCGACAATTTTAATGTCCAACGAATCAACCGGCTATTAGGATCCTTCAGACTAAATAACCATTTAAGAGCCGCATGATCAGTGATAATGTTAAATTTTCGCCCATATAAGTAACACCTGAAATACCCTACGGCCCAAACGACGGCGAGTAATTCTCGTTCAGTGGCAGAATAATTTTGCTCCGCTTGATTAAGCCTACGAGATGCAAAGGCGACGGGATGTTCTTCTCCACCAATCTCTTGTGATAACACGGCGCCGAGGGCGTGATTACTAGCATCGGTAGACAACGTGAACGGTTTCCGAAAATCAGGATATGCCAGCACAGGGGTGGAAGTTAGAGAGTATTTCAATTGACTCAAAGCAGCCTCGCATTCAGCGTCCCACTCGAATGCCCTCCCCTTTTTAAGAAGATTTGTGAGCGGCTTTGCAATCGACGCGAATCCCTTTACAAATCGCCGATAGTAGTTAGCCAGGCCGAGAAATGACTGCAGCTCTCGGACGTTCGTAGGTGTTGGAAAATCTCGCACCGCTTGAATTTTTTCTGATTCCGGTCGCACCCCTTCACCACTTATCACATGACCCAAATACTTCACGCTGCTTTCCGCAAAATTGCATTTCTCCATTTTTAACGACAACCCAGCGTCACTTAGCCGCTGGAAAACAGAGCGTAACCGGACAACATGATCATCCACTGTGTCACTGAATACGATAATATCGTCTAAATAGACGAGACAACGTTCCGGCTTAAGGCCTCTAAGTACGCCGTCCATCATCCGCTGAAAACTTCCCGGCGCGTTCCTAAGGCCGAAGGGCATGCGTTTATACTCATACAGGCCACTATCGACAATAAACGCGGTTTTCTCCTGCGAGTCTTTAGCCATGGGTATCTGGTGATAACCACTCGTCATATCCAAAGTAGTGAAATAGCGACACCCCCCTAAATAATCCAAAGTTTCTACTATGTTAGGTAGCGGGTACACGTCAGGAATTGTGACAGCATTAAGTGCCCTAAAGTCTACACAAAAACGGTACGCCGGCTTTCCATCGGTAGACTTTTTTGGAACAATAACAATTGGGCTCGCCCAAGGACTGGAACTAGGGGATATTACCCCAGTTTTTAACTGCTCTTGGACGAATTGTTCAACCAAGGGCTTCTGGTGAAAAGGAATCCGATACGGACGTCGGTATATTGGACGAGCGTCACCAGTAGGAATATGATGTTCGACGAGATTAGTAACAGGGATGGATTCCTTTTCACTAAATAGTCCCCGAAAACTTTCTATTAGTTCCTGAAGAGGTTTCCTTTCCGACTCTGAAAGGTGTGCAAGTTTTTCCGTGAGATCCCACCCCGACTTGTCCTTCTCCGCGCGTCTAATTGCTCTTTCCGGAACTTCACTAATTTCCACACCGTTTGCCGCGGCAATCGTCGTACCTCGACGTATTCTAATTCCCTCGTCACTCCAATTAGACATCATTACTATTACCCGGTTTTCCTCATCCACCCTACTCAGGGTCCGGGCAACGGCGCACCCTTCCACTTCGATCAATCTGGGTTCTATCACAACCATTTCTGCGCCCCCTACCGCCGCGCGTGGTACAGTCACTAGAAACCTTTTTTCCGACCGCGGCGGTATGTACTCCTCATCTGAAAGAATTACCGCATGGTCCTTGTCCGTAGTGATCCGGAACGCACTAAATGTCTTTTCCGAACGATCATTCTCTACCCCATCAGCCCCGTGCAGCGGAATTACACGCCCGTCTAGTTTCATTGCCCTTTCTGGAAGGTTGATTACACATCCGTATTTACATAGAAAATCTAACCCCAAAATCCCTTCAAAACCGCCCAATGTTTCAACTACTTGCACATTGATTGGATAAACATAACCGCCTAGTTCTAAAGACACCGGCTTCTCACCATAACTTTTCAGCACCCGCCCCGCGACGCCTCGGATGCGATATTGTGACGGCTTCATCCCGCTCCCTCTACACGATCCCCGCACTAATAATGACACTTGGGCCCCAGTGTCTAACAGAAACGAGCACATTTTCCCTTCAACCACCGCTCGCACGACTAAGTCCTTCACTCCCGCACTCACCTGGACGGCTGGAATCAGCACTTCCTTTACCAGGGGTCGGCGCCGGCGGGACGGTCGACCCCTTTGCCGTTTAAATTGGCCGCCCGGCTCGATGACCCCTTCCTGCACTCACGAGCAAAATGGCCCTCCACGCCGCAGCTGTAGCACTTCCCACGGCGTTGGCTGCGACACTCACGGGCGAAATGGCCAGTGCGCCCGCAATTGTAGCACTCACGAGCCGTCACCTGGAACGCTCGACGACTGGGCGATGGATTACGCGGCGTCCTCTCAGCCTCCCGGATTCTCACTGCCGTCGCGACGGCGGCGTCGAAACTCTCGGGCATAGCGAGTCGGCATAGCCTGCCCAATTCGCCCGAAAGGCCCCTCAAGAATGCATCCAAGGCTCGCTGATCAGCCTCGTATCTCATTGCCTCCATCCGCTCCGGAGTTCCGCCGATTTCCGCCGTCCGCGCGTTGATCCGCCTGACTCGATCCGCGAACTCTTCGATGTCCTCCTTCGGCTCCATGTGAATGACTGCTAGGAGCTCTCGGTAGAAACGAGCGGTCTTTTTCGAATGATAGCGGTCGAGGATGATGTTCTTCCATGCCGAGTAAGTGGCCGCCGTCTTACATTCTAGTCTCGTGCGCTCGTACACCGCGGCTTCCCCACCCAGACGTAGCCGCGCGGCGGCGAGCGTTTCCCCATCGCTCCATCCGCTCAGGGACGCCACCTGCTGGACTCGCTCGAGGTAGGCATCGACGTCATCGCCGGGGCGACCATGGAAGGGTTCTATGGAATTTAGGAGGGTGAATTTTGCACTCGCGGGTGAAGCGACCTCCTGCCCTTCTCCCCTGGCGACGACGGCTCTCAAACGCTCGTTCTCAGCACCCAGCTGCTCAAGTTTGTCTGAAAAGTCGTCGATCACCCGTTGGAGGTCCACCTCTTGCCCGCCAAAACTAACCCGACTCGCCATCTCGCCTTAGGTCGTCTCGTGTACTGCCCCTTGATACATATCGATCCCCACTTCGGACACCAGATGTAAGGTTCAGTATATCGATAGCATCAGGGAAAGGCAGGATTAGTTTAAAGGAAAAACTCCATTACTCAAGCAGGTTTATTGGGCACATCCGCACTCTACAGCCGCCAAACACACTCTCTGCTCTTCGTGGACGCAACTCCGATGGCCGTTCTCATAGCACGCCTCTCCGCGTGATATCTCCTCTATCTTCTAACTCGCGGCCACCCAAGAGGCTGCCTTCTGCTGACGCTGCACGGTTCTCACGCATAAGGCGATGGGGAGTGGGGTACGTTACAGGAAGGGTGATAAGACGAGACGCAAACCGCCAATGAAGCGGCCCGTGGGCGGTGGGTGGCGAGAGGTGGAAAAAGGAGGTCACGTCCCATCTTCGTGATACTTACAATACTAGCAATAATATGGAGGAAGAAGTATTGGATATGGAGGAAGAATTGGAGGAAGTATGAACAGTTGGAGGAAATAATGAGGAAAATCCCAGTCAATAAAATCTAGTAGTGATGGCGGATGCTTCAGTTGGGGAAGGGAGGGATGGAAACAAATATAGGAGAATTTGAATTAGGCATTCGGATTGACAGGGGAGATAATGTAGCAGAATTTTGCAGGAGGTAGAAGTTATTCATCACTATCATGGTTTAGTCGTCATAAAGGATGGAGGTACTCATGGAAGAGTCCAGGGGATGTGGTAGATATCAGATCTACATCATGGTAAGACAGAGGTTTAGAAATAGCATAAAAAACTCACGCAGCCTCCCTGCAGCAGTTGCGTACTCAGATCACAACCTTGAGCTTATGTAATGCAACTTAAGATTCAAGAGACTAAATTAGAAAAGCGAGGAAATGGAATGTAGAAGTGCTGTAGGACAATATGAAGAGGGATTATCAGGAACTAGTTAGGAACAGTATCTGGGATATTGGAGGACTGCAGAGGAAGGTTGGAATAAGAATAAAATGGGAATAGTGAAAGTGATGATGTCAGTTGGCTACATTGATGGTAGAAGGATAAAGAAACCATGGAGAATGAAGGAAATGGAGGAGAATGGAGGATAACATAAATGGAGGAGAGAAGAAAGTGGAAGAACGTGGACATAGAGCAGGGCAAAAGGATATATATAGGCAATTAAATAATCAATTACGGCATGAGATTAAGAGGGCAAGGGAGGCATGGTAGAAAAGGCAGTGTGAGGAAATGGAAGAGTTTCAGAAGGCAGGAGAGATAGGTGCTTTGTATGCCAAGGTAAAGTCTCAATCATGCGGCAAAAGAGCCATATCAAAAATTAAGGCTGAAGATGGAAGGATGCTAACCAAACAAGATAAGGTTTAGAATCTGATATGGAGTGCAGCGCTTAATGGTTTGGAAATATGAACACCTAAGAAGCAAGGCTAGAGAATGCTGGAGGTGTTCGAGACGTGGCTGTGAAGAAGAATGGAGAAGGTGAAGTGGAAGAAAAGGCAAAGGTTGTCGACGAAGTGCTGGGCATGGTAGGTGAGGAGAGGCATCCTCTAAATGAGTTATGGAGGAGGTAAAAGGTATGGATACAGATGGGCAGAGAGGTGATGAAAACGGTGTTAGAGGGAAGAATGTTGGGTAAACGAGGGAAAGGAAAGAAGAGGATTTTTGGATTGAAGGAAAGGGAGTAAGCCTCATTATGAATTGAAGAGGGAAGTCCAAGAGTATAGAAGAGACTGCCAGAATACTTGTTAAATACTCCATGCAAACCTACCTTAATCGGTATTATACTTAAATAATAATAATATGTTGGTGGAATATCCTTAATTTCTGAATAACTGGTTAGTGCATGGTTCTTTTTTTCACTACCCACGTTTCTTGTGAATGTCTTTTCCTTTTACTAACTTCTATTTTCGAAGATATTTAATTTAGAATGCTCTGTTAATCTGGTGTTGTGAAGTGCCCTCACTTATCTCCAGAGCTGTAGGTTCAAGTATTGAAACTTATGTGTGGCAATTCTTCCATCCTAGGCCAACCATTTATGGAACTCATAAACCTGGATACTGTAACACAACATGGAAGTTTGATGAAAGCAAAATTTCTCCAATAGAAGATGAGCTGAATAAGTATTGGCCAAATATTCAAAATGGATCCAGTGAAACTTCTCTCTGGGAACATGAATGGGAAAAGCATGGAACTTGTGCTGCTTCACTACCACAGTTGGATGGGGAAATGAAGTATTTCAAGCAAGGCCTTGCATGGGCAAAGAAATATAGCTTAACTGATATGCTGTCATCGAGTGGAATTAATCCCAGTGATGGGAAATATACTGTACAAGATTTGGTAGATGCCATAAAGAGTTCCACAAATAAAAACCCAGCTGTGGAATGCATGACAGATAAGGTAAAGTTTGTTTTTAAAAAGATACATATTAGCTGTGCATTATAAATTTGCTTTCAGTTTTAATTGCAGGATGTCACTTTTTTCATTTTACCTTATTAAATTCCAGATTAATAATCTCAGAAATAATATTCACTCAGTTCTATAAACATCAATGAAGGTGGCTCAATGTATTTGGTGCTAAAAATGTTTTTTTCACTAAGTTTAAGGTATAAATTTAAATATTCAGTCCAGTACATTAAAAATTTTTACTATTTGGAGCCAAAATTTATCCTTTCCTTACTTGATGCTAAGTTGGTAATACTGCTGAACTGCAAACCTGCACCAGAGAATAAAAAACTCTATTGAGCAGTGATGGAATTTCTTCCGTGCTTGTGTAACTGGGACCCATTGAAAGAGTTTTGACCAATGCAATGAATTTTAGTTTAGGGTGATTGAGCTTGCTCCTGCGGAATACGAGAGGTGTTTAGGAAGATGATTCATGAAGTAATATGTAGCCTTCATCTTCTCTGATAAAGGCAATATCATGCATAATCTAGACTAGAAAGCTTGTCAGAAAACATTTGGAAACCCTCATGAAAGAAAGATTCTTTGAAGGTTTTACCTAACACGTTTGCTGCAGAGCTGTATCTCCCTTCACAGGTTCAGACTGGAGGGTCATGGGTGTACTCCATTCTGAGTGGTATGACCCTCTGGTAGGACACACCACACAGAATGGAGTATACCTGTGACCCTCCTTCAAGCCTTTTCCTAGAGGTGGTGCCACACTTGGCAGCCTTTTGCCAATTGAAGAGGGTAGATGGGGAGAGGAGAAAAGAAACATGTGGCATTAACCGTTTTAGCAACCATTGTAGTATGCTGGAGGAACTCCCAGTGTTATATGTCTGGAATGTTGCGCAAGCACACCTCCACAGCCGAGACTCGGCACTGCTGATTTCTGATATATACCGTATAAGCGTGTGTAAGAGGCGCACCTTTTTTCCTAGAAATCGCAGCCGAAAATGAGGGTGCGCCTCTTACACAAACTTCCTATCTCCCCCCCCCCCTCCCCTTCGCCGCTCGCAAGTCCAAGGGGAACTGAGTGGCCTTGGTTTTCAGCGTTAGTTAGTCATCTGAAACCCTAGGTCAAAACAAGCGGCTGACAGGGGAGTTTCTCCCTTAGTGACGTATTTTTAAAATGCTCCTGTTTGCTTTTTTGTAAGCATCACGCCGTCACATCGGTACCCCAGAGGTGAACATGGAAAAAATCGCGCGGTGTTTTTCGCTCCGGAGGGCGCGCTAAATTTACTGCCACGAGTGGGCATCCCGCGGCATTTATACTGCATATAGTAATCAGTTATCAAACGTAGAGAAATGCGAAGTTTTGAAAGACCTACCTGGTTAATAGTCAATATCTGCCTTGCTGAGTAATTTCCATTACGCTGAGGACCTGATTTTTCAAAAATCATCTTCAGACCCTAATATGAGGATGAATGCAACTGAAAATTATATTGGTGTCAAAACCTGCACTTTAAAAAGTTCGAACGAGTGTGTTCATTGTTGGACTAAATTGTGGATAGAAGAAATCAGAAATGCTTATAAGTGAAGAGCGGGGAAGGAGAGGTCGAGGGGAAGGAGCGCGATCCCTCTGTCTTCGAAGCAACGAGGCTACGAGCGAAGGAGCAATGGACGATCACATCCGATCTTGCATGTGACGTCGTTACCTTCAAAGCAAAGGGGCGACGGCGCAGCAATGTGATATACAGTGGAACCTCGTTAAAGCGAGTACGGGCTATAGCGAGACCCCCGCTATTACGAGAGATAGCCGATGCACCGTCAATTGATCCTATTATAAGCATGTTAAAAATTTTGTTTTTACGAGGCCCTTTTGGTGTTGGCTCTCGCCATAGCGAGGGTTTCACCGCCGGGAAAACTTACACCAAGACTCCTTAATCTCTGTAATTGCTAGCGATCTGTCAGAAATGAAGTTAATGGAGTGCTCAGTCTCAAATTTATGTGGTAAACTGTCGTTCGATAAATAAGTAGTTAATTTTGGTGAAAATATTGTGGCATTAGCATTTGCGAATGCTTGATCTTCTTTTGTTCCTCGGGCGGCAGAAAGCAGACGGCAGCATACCCGCATGTCCGTGAGTTGCGTGAATAGAAAGCATTTGATGGCGGACACCATGGCCAAAAAAACACCAAACACGTCTAAGAGATAAAATAAAAATAAAGGAGTAATATGAGGTATATTGGCTATTATTTGCACCACCTCCGGTTAAGCGACAATTCGCTATAGCGAGTGTTTATTGGTGCACCGTGGGGTGTCGTTTTATCGAGGTTGCACTGTATGCAGTTTGCGTTGCCTGAAGTTTCCAGTCCGTCTCGTCTTGTTTGAATGCGCTTATGCTATGCTTGTTTCTTCCGAAATTGTGCTGTTAGGACTATTTTGAATATTAGTAGCCTTGTTGTAACTATAAATCTTTGTGTCAAACAATTAGGGCTTAAAAAACTTAAATTTTGTCAGATATTCGTCGCGTTAGATCTCTTTCTTTTATTGAACCTCGTGCGTGTCATACAATTATTGAAAGCTATCGAGATATCTTCGGGCTCAGTAGATGACTCACCTAGCATTTGGCCTCCAGAAACTGGGAGATCGATCAAGGTCAGTTGGTGAGACGGGGTAGGGTTGAAACACGTTTCCATTGTTCCCCTGTTACTTGGTATTTTCCTATTTTCCTGTGGGGTCTCAGAAAGGAAAAAAAAACGGCAGAGGCATGTAGGCTGATGTAGGGCCGAGTGTGGCTCCGTTAAATCTATGACGTGGTTATTATCCTACGGCACTGAGATTGCCCTAATTGTTGTCCAAGCTCTTGGGAAGGTTCATGCTATGTGCCTTTCCTGTTTTTCCTTAAAAATTTCCACGGCTGCAATTCTATCGCAATACCCCTGCGAGAGCATTTAAACAAAATTGTTCGTGAATAGGACAAGCATTGTAGAGCAACGGCGTATGTGAAGGGAGGATCGGAACTTTTTCTACTCCCTCTTATGCCGCTATTACCGCCGCAGTAATCAAAATTTCCTCTTTCAATTTTTATTGAAAGAGGAAAATTCGATAACTGCCGAAATTCCAGGCGTACGTCTGCAACACTGCACGATAGTATTAAAAAAATGCCGCAAATTTTTTTTCTTCATAGCTTCAATGCTCAAAATAGGGGTGCGCCTATTACACATGTGCGCCTCTTACACACGCTTATACGGTATATGTAACTGTCGCAAGCTGGTCATCATACTGAGGGCAGTATATGGAGGAGCCAACTGGGAAGGCCGCCCAGATGGCTATAATCGCATTTTTTTTCAGCTTAGTTGTCAAACTGTTCTGGAGTGACACCAGTAAGTGGGGTCATGTCGATACTTCCACTGCACAATCACTCAACAATCTCCCACTGAATAAAATGTGCTCATCAAGTAGCCCTAGTAGTACTAGATGAGTGGATTTGATTTGGTGGGCAATTGTTGAGCATTTGTGCAGTGGAGGTATCAATGTAACACCATGAATGTATGAATTTCATACAAAGTGGCATACTAATAGGTTTGCTCTGACCATAAATGGTGGACTAAGTTGCAGATGGTTGGCTATATCATGTGGCAACACTGAAGTCTCAGTTAGGTCGTACCTAACTGAGGTTACCATAGAGTATCATAGGTTATCATGTATAGTTCAGGCATGCCAAATTTTTGTGTCTTAACTTCCTCATTATGCAAAATGGCAACAGCTTCAATGGCTGACTGCTGGGAGCAATGTGCAGCTATGTATGAAGTTTTGTTTTTTGTTGGGGAAAACTCCCGCAGGAACTCTAGTGATGCTTAAAACTGCTTATGGGGATAGTGCTCTGAGTTAAACACGTGTCTATGACTGGTTTTCACGTTTCAAGAATCGACAGATGTTGATTGATGACCATCCTCGTTCAGGGCACCCGTCAATATCAAGAACGGACCACAATGTCGCAAAAATCCACTCCCTCGTTCAAGAAGATCGTTGCCAAACTATAGACGAACTTTGTAGATATTTTGCAAAGGTTAAGGGAAAATATCTGGAAGAAAAGAACAGATCTTAGGCACACAGGTGATTGGTTCTTCCACCACGACAATGCACCCACCCACACTATGCTGTCCATGAAGCGGTTTTGACAAAAAACGGCATGATGCCAATTGTTCACCAGAAGTTTCCACCTGTGTTTCCATCACCCCCTACTCACCAGAAGTTTCCACCTGTGACTCTTTTTATTTCCGAGACTGAAAAAGGATACAAAAGGAAAACGTTTTGGGACTGTAGATGAGGTAAAACAAAAATCGCTAGAAGGCCTAAAGAACATTGACTTAAGTGAATTAGAAAATTGTTTTGAACGGTCAAAGAAACGATTAGATAAATGTGTTGCAGTCAATGAGGATTACCTTGAAGGTGATAAAAATTTGGTCGGAAAATATGGATTAATAAAAAAGTTATTGCAAAGTTCCCGTTATTTTTGGGTCCCCCCTCGTATAGTCTCATATGGTCAATCAAGCAACTGTTCAGTGTAGCAGAAGTATGATGAGTAAATGTTTCATAGGTATTCTGCCAGTTGAGCAACAGCACTTGCAATTGAAAATGCATTGAGTAAAAGAAAATAGTATTAAGAAGTGGCCTCCCCATAGCTGTATACATATATTTCAGATACCGATGTTGTATTCAAAGCCTGTTGGCACCAATACGAATTAGCAGGTAGAAATCTGATTCATAATCACTCAAAGACATGGGTGCATGCAAATCCTAATTGAATTACAGTAGACTCGTTATTACGAAGTTCACGGGACCGAAAAACTGGAGGTTCGTAATAAAGAAGTTTGTATGAATGTTTCTTTGAGGAATCATCGCAAAAGGCCTACTTTATCAAAATTTCTTGTCTCTTCAATCTCCCGTCATTAAAGTCGTACTGCTGAATAGCTTCAGTCATGTGTATTATATACACAATTAAATTACTAGCAAATATGTATAAACAAGCATGTTCATTCAATTTTACCTATAGAAGAATGCGGTATGATGCATTGATATCTTCCCAAATACCGTAAGTCCTGGATATACGATACGATGCATGCTGAGACATTGAAGTTGTTAAACCTATGCAAGGCATGGAAGAGATCGGTTATCCTGCACAATGCAACACCGCATCATAATTGTGTGTTCACTCACCATTGCGACTAACTGATTGGGCTGGACATGCGGCACAGCCGGAACCGAAAAAAATTGCTCACCGCATGAAGGAAGAATGGGCGAAACACTGAACAGTTCCTCACTTCACCCTGGATTAAATGATCCTTAGTTCAGATTATGCCCAAAGTGCAAGTTCCTCTATGCTAGCAATAACTACTGAAGAAAGAACCATAATTGACACTCTTGGGCAAACTTATTGAGGAGAACTTAAATGTGGCACAATGATTGTGTAGGGTGCATATCTGATCAAAACGCCATTGATTATTCGGGGAAATTCTTGATAAAGTTCTTTTCGTAACTGTCGGGACCAGGAGGTTCGTAATTACATTTCTTTTGCTATAGATTGGATTGGCCTTTTCATCGGGACTAACGATTTGCTCCTTAACAACGAGAACTTCGTATTGAGGTTGTTCGTAGTAACGAGTCTACTGTAATATCTTTTTCACTTTATGCATTGATTTTTTTGCGTTCGTGTGCATGCATTTATATGCCTCATTTTTCAATATTTGGCAAATCAAAGGGATTTTTTAATATTTAAGATCTCTTTCAAATCGGAACAGGTAAAGAAGGATGTAAAAGAGAAGATATATGTAGGTGTGAAAAGATTAGCTGATAGGGTAATTGAGTGGAGAGCTGCATCAAACCAATCTTAGGATTGTTGACCAGTGATGACAATTTAAGATCTCAAGGCAAGATATAATTTAGGTAAGAATATAATTTTTTTTATTAATGGCACTTGCTATTGAAAATGTATTGAGCAAAAGAAAATGACATTAAGAAGTGGCCACCTCAGATAGGTCTTTGGAATTTCCTGCAAACATGCAGTTACTCTTGAGAGCATTCGATAGAAGGCAAACTTTAGTATCTCATTTTTTCCAACCCACTGTGGAATACGGAATGAGTACAATCCTCTTCTCTTGAAAATTATCCATTACCCAAAACCTTGTCTCTCTTCCATGGTCATTTCCAGTTTCCAGAAATGTTTTTTTGTTTGGATATCAGGTCCATAGCATAATACATTAAATAGGTCCCTTTTAAACCAGCATTGAAGCAAGGCTCTCAATCTTTGGTCCATTTGGTCTCTGGTGTGGGGCATGTCCTGATGGCATTTCCTATTTGGTTCTGTAGGACTTGAAAAAATTTCATTTCCTACTTTTTATTGTCCAGTGTAGTACAGAGCTTAACCATGATGTTCCTCTTCCAGTTTGCAGACAGAAACCACAATGTATATCTGTTAATGTGAATAGGTTGAAATTTTTATGTTTTCTCAACTGTATTGCCTCTATTGAAAATTAAATTAGTAAAATAGACTTGATCTTAAGTTTTATCAAAGATATTATTCTTGTGAAAGTCACTAATTTTTGTATCTCACATTGCAGGAAACAGGGGAAGAATATTTGCTTGAAATTCGGATATGTTTTGACAAGAAATTGGAGTTGATTGATTGTGATGGTATTGAGCCTCTTCAACAGGGTCTACTGACAAATTGTGCTCCATCAAAAGAGGTTTTTTATCCTTCAAATGTGCCACCAGTTCACAAGAAACCTCCATTATCTGATAATATCATAAGAGAAGGTAATGCGAAGAAACAGAAAATAAGCTACCTTGACACTTTGTTGAGGATTATTACTTTTCTCCAGTGGCTTACTTTATGAGGATGATGTGAAAAAATACAACAAAATGGATTGTTGTGTCAAATTTATTGGCTGTATTCCATTGGATCTTTTCTTTATACAGTCTTAAATAAGGCTCTTTGAAATTAAAAAGTTAAATAATATTCATGAGAAACCATTCACAAATTAAAAAAAGGCTGTGCTCAAAGATTTTTATTTTTGAAGCACCATGTTGAAAATTTACAAGTGTTTGTATATATTTTTAATAAAGAAAGAATTTTATCTTCAACATTGCTGGAAATGGCTGGATATCCATCAATTAGTTTTAGTAACTATAACAACAGCAGAAGGCACTAATCCTGTAAATAAAGAAAATTAATAAGCTGGATGTGATTCTAACTGTATCACCATTAAGAAGTAATTATTAGCTTACCAAGAATATCCAAGGGCTTTTCATAATCTTCATCAGTAAAAACCTTCCTAGGAAATGGTGTCATCAATGAAAAAGGTCCATTTAGATCAGTCCTGTTCATCTCTACATACAGTCTGACAGCCGACAGCTGTTCTTTGGCACCAAAGGTTTGAGTCAGTGCCTCACCATTGGTCAAGCGAATCTAAAATTAAATGAATCAATGGTACATATATTATAATAGAACACATCAATGTAATTAAATAATTATGGATGAGTATTCTCAGTTTTCCATTTCTGAATTCTTGAACTTAAAATCAGGATCAAAATCACAAAGAATCTGCACTGGAGTAAGATTTTACACTTCCCCGGGAAACAGAATATTAAAATTTTTCTCGGGATTCCGCGCAGGTAAGATTTTCTAAGAGCGCCGATGTTTTGGGTTCTGACTAGTCACCCACTCTCACGGCTACTGAATGAATATTTGAGGTGACCGTTGAAGCTCAGCATCAGGAGGGGCGGAATTGGTCGAGTCCCAAATGTTGTCGTGGAGGACCGTGGACCAGCGTAGACTTAGCTATGGAATTCATAATTCTTTTAAGAGTTCGATTCCAAGAGCTGCTGATCAAATATCCAGTGTCTCTGTTGACATTTTTATTTTCCAGTCTTACCTCTATGGCCTCTTTAGTTAAACGATCCCAAAATTGATTTGATTGCCATAAAACTCTGGTGTCATCCTACCTTATTTCATCGGTACTTGACCAATCCCACCCCTCCTGATGCTGAGCTTCAATGGTCACGTCAAATATTCATTCAGTGGCTATGAGAATGGGTAAGGAGTCTGAACCCGAAACGTCGGAGCTCTTAGAAAATCTTACCCGCACGAAATCCCGAGAAAAGTTTAAACATTCTGTTCGCCGGGAAAGTGTAAAATAACCACCAATAAATAAGTGCACCAAATAACTTGTGCACATCATTGCACTGCACCAGTTGAATTTATTTTCTTGACAAAAATCATGGACCGAATGAGGTTATTCAATTGTTATGATTGAAAGTGAAAAGGTACTGTGGTACAGAAAAATGAAAAAAATAAGTTCTTGTTTTCTTGAGACTAACACAAATCATTCACTCACTTGCAACTTTGTCTCATTATAATTCCTCTGAGCTGGAGCTGGGCAAGGTGAAGCTGTTGGTGCAGGTGTTGGAGGTGCAGGCTCAGGAGCTGCTCCACCTCCCATCCCAAATTTTTTGCGTCGAGCAGCTTTGTCTTCCTCAATTTGATCCTTAACCCTCTGGCGGGCTAATTTTTCTTCCATTTTCTCTCGCTTCCTCAATTCAACAATCTTTTTCATTTCTTCCTCTTCAATCCTGGATGCATAAAAATGATTTCAGCAACGAGTTGATATAAAATAGTCAAATATTACCCCACTGACGAGTCAAGAAGCATATAAAGTAACATGACAAGATTATAATAAGCTGAGCAAATCTTTACATAGGAAAGCAAATTCAATCAATCAATGTATAACATAAGCCAGCAATATTTAAATAACTGCTCCCCAACCATTTCCATGAGATTCAGGGTCAATGCTAAGGCTGAACCCCAGCCATGATGCATCAAAAGTCAAAACTGCCTACAAGTCTGAAATTTTAATACTTTGTTACATTACATAGCATATGCTACATTTTGGGCATGAACATGACATTCATATATATGGCGCTGAATCTTTATTCAAGATAAAATAGTAACACATTCTCTTCTAACTCGAAGAACCTGAAAACACAGCATGATGAATTCGATCCAGAGTAGGTTGACTAAGGAACTACATACCTATGTTTAGTTTTCAAATTATACAGACTTTTTAACCAAAATATTTTATGACCGTATGGATATGAGCCCAAAATTGGAAATAGTCATCAAAAGCTAGTACTTTTTAAGGTGAGTATGCAAGCAGTAGGTGTACACGCACATGGATGTTCTAAACATGGCCTCTACATTGAAGTGAAAAAATTTTTCTTTAAAAGCCATATTTGATTGACCTTAGTCAGTTGCTGGTTGGATACATGTGTCCCCAAGCATCTACTTTAAAAGCTTTCAACTAAGAGACGGGAATGTGAGGACGAGTGATTATAAAGCATTTAGATTTTTACAGTTGGGTACAAAAATTATTACAGGCTTCTGGTGCCTTCAGCAAACTTATGAGATTGGAATAAGTACAGAAGAGGAAGAGGGTTTGGGTTCGTGTAGTAGCTAGTGTAGGCCTCACATCCAGCATGTCCAGGTTCAAATCCTTGTGGAGATTTTTAAGAGATTACCCCATCCCTACTTGACTGCTTATGTTAGCATAGGGCACTTCAAGTACAACTTTCCATCTGTCAAATGGGACATTAAGCCATGGTCCCTTTGGGACCTTTCATTAAGCGCAAGCTCATGCTGCCTTTGGGTTTCTCTTCAACCTTAGTTCTCTACCGTTCCCTGAGACACAAATGACCTTAGCTGACAGCCACCTCCTCCAAATAATGTACCCATGAGAAGTAAGAAAAATACTGAAGCCAAGGTTAAAGAGTGAAGGATGATCACAAATGGATGGAATGACACTAGTCTCTCTCATTTACAAACTTCTACTTTATGAAATGACAAAGCAAAGCAAAACCTCAACATGTTCATCACTGATGTCTCCACTAAAAAAATCTCAAATTTAAAAATGGCATTCCAATGAATTTTCAAGGATCAGGCAGATTAAAACACTACAATTTCTTGGCTTTAAGTTTAGGTAAGTAAGCCCTCTTTCCTTACCCATATTTACTCAGCCAAATCCTTAAGTAAACAAGTCATGGCCAGTAGCTCTTCTCATTTCTACATATGTACGGGCATGATTACCCTGGACAGTCCTCTCCTGTGAAAATCAGGGCGTTTCTCAGAATCTAACTCTCAGAATAATGTAAGGCGACTTTCAGACTAAGGGAATTGTTGCAGTCCAATGGGGACGATAACATGCCACAAATTAAACTGACCATGAGCCAATATGGAGCCTTTCAGATGTATGTATGACATAAAGAAGGACTATCTCATTGTGGCCTAATGCCAATCAACCCCTCGTATAGGGCAAATATCCTCCTTTTCCATCCCCTCTTTCAACAACAATATACTCCTTATACTTCTGTTTGTCTAAAAGAGCTTTAGATAATATTGTTATAATCTAATAGGCCAAACACAGCACATGATACTATACACATTAAGTGAGTAGCGTGCCAGTCTGCAAAGTCACACTTCAGGGTCCAGTCGCACCAAGTGCTACAGTGTTGGGCTTTGGTGTTTTTGACCGAGAATTCCAGCATGCACATTTTAGACTTGGTCCCAGCACTGTAGCTGTAACTCAACGGGCAAGCCACACTATATAGAGGCCGTGGAGTTCACTTCTTGAGCACTCATGATGCAGTACATGTCTAACAGGGAATGAGACACGTGAGTACATAATTACTTCATAACAAGTGTTTCTAATGACCCTCTCCAGCAACAGGTGCATCACTATGACAGACAACAGCACCACAATGATAGATGACAAGGCACCGACCAGGAGCACAGTAGAGTCAACCTGGCTGTTTAACAGGCAGGTTGGCACTGCTAGTAAATTATATTATATCAGGAAGGGTGGGACACTTTGAACTGAAGATATTCCTGATATGAACATTTCCAAATAAATAATGGCCATGGAAGTTGCATTCAGTCCCCAGTCAGGGAATCAGAGAATGATTGGAACAGGAGGAGACTCAGACCAGACAGGCATGAAATTTGCCTCAGGTCTGCTGTAATACAACTGCACTTGCAGCAAAATTAACCTCTTTTTAAGTATAATGGGATCCCTACTGATCACAATGACAACATGGGGAGAGGGAGGGTGGCAAGAGAGAATAAATAAAGGCCTTGGATTTTGATTGAATGATACCATGGCCAGTTTATTCACATCGTCATTGCTGTGGTGTATTTAAAGCCACTTCATCCACAATAGCTTGATCAATGCTCAGAATAATATTTCACTGTTTAGAGATTCAATTATAGGTTAGCTCATTATGGACATTCTAAGTGATATTTTTAACTCCATAAGGAGTGTCATCATTGAGTTTGTTTATATTGTTCCCATTATCATTCAAATACTGGCCTAAAAAAGTGAGTGGAGTGATATTTTTGAGAGTAATCACATGCCTGCCCAGTGAAAAATATTTCCATACATGCAATCCCCAACACACAATTTCTTCCAAAACTGATAAAGTTTCTGAAATCAGAACCTTTGGTCCCTTCAACTTTGTAAATTATCAATTCTATTACATATATCAGTTTCTTGATAATCTGTAAGAACACCCCACACTCACCCCTCCATTTCAGCACAGATAAACAGACCTTTAAGGTATTTAATATTTTGAAAATCCAAGAACAATTTCATGGATAGGACCACTTGTGGGTGAGATCTGAATGTATAAAGGCTTTGAGTATGAAGATACATACATTCCTTTCTACCAGGTTATTGTCACATGCATTGACTTTAGTGGACAACCACTTCCATTCCAGCAGCTGTCTTCATGTCAAAATAGGAAAACTGGGCAGATCCTTGTGGGCCACTGTCATAAGTGAGAGCTTCACAAACCTGCATATGTGCATGAGTCCCACACAGAATTTTGTTCTTTAGAGTAAATCTGCATTGAGAATGAGTATGCATTTCTGAATTCTATTATTTTTGCCTGATTGCACCATTGAGACCTATGCGGAAATTTGTTCCCTTGGCAAATCTGCCACATGTGTAGGTGGGCTTGCATGAGTATTTGTTTTATATGCAGTTCTTTCAGTTTTAATTGCTGTATTTCTCCCCACTAACATCTTGTCTAACTTCTCAAACACCCCCTGTTTTTCCCAGCAAGAGTACAACCTTGGGGAATTTAATTCTTTCAACTGGGCAGATTCTTGTCCAACTGGGAGTCAAGGCTGCCAGTATAGGCAATCAATAGGCAGCAGGACAGGTTGGAGGACCCGCTTTCATGCTCGGTGGAGAATGTTGAAGTTATTAAGAGGTTTTTTTTATTTTTATCCACTCCCTCATTAAATGAGGATCACAAATTAGTGGTTACATTCAGCAATGATCTTTGCCTACTTTAAGTTGATAATGTGTCCTGACTCGGGTCAAGCATGTGCTATAATGGCTGAGAGACAGAAGAGCTGGTTCTTCATTTGAATTTGGCGCTTTTGTAGAAACTTGTCGTGACCTTCCAATTTGTTTTACATGTATTATTTCTCACAGCTACACTTAGCATAGTAGACTACCACGCATAGGCTTTATGAGATGTTGGATTGCTTATCAAAATTTTGGTTCCCTTCCAGTAATTACCACTGATCATTACATTGTATTTGGCCTCAATATCTTCTAAGCAGATCCAAATACATGATGTTTAACAGTGAAGACAGCAGGTTTTTTCATTTACTACTGGTAACTCTATGGTCCACTACTGCACCATAACCCATTTCTCTATCAATGCCATTTTCTTGAGAATGTCTGCCTTTTTCGCAATCACTTGTGATTAGGTTGAGCAGCGGATGACTCTTTTCAGTATTTAGGGCTCTGCACCTGAGATGGAGTGGGCTCAATGGATGAAAGTATTGATCACATATGATGTTTTCTGTGCAGAATAGTGAGTATCCAAGTAGCAGTATCAATGTGGGTTCCTGTAGCATACAGAATGGGCCAGGCTTTCATCCCTCATCTAGACACCCAGAAATGAGAGGCTGCTTTCTTCTTCTATTTCCAGGGTAAACTTGATAGCTGGATATTATGCATTAAGATGTTTGAAGAAGATTGTGATTAAATAAGAAAAATGCATCACCAATACATTGAAACCCTAAATTGGTTCCATCACTTCAACTGGAGGATAGCTGCAAGAATGGTGCTGAAACTGCTGTCCACCATAGTCAAAACATGACGGTAACCCAGACGAGATGAATATCTTTCAACAGCACACAACATCATGGAAATCTTTGCAGTAGCCTTTAGACATCTTTCTACAAAATCCTCTTATTAGAAAGTGTCCACAAGAAGGAACTGGTCACCTTCTCTGAATGTGTGAAAATAACATGCCGGTTGAGTAGTACATGGCGATAAATTACTTTCGAAAAGTACAAACCTTAGGGTTATATGACAGTGGGGTAGTGGGGTTTCAAGTAAGTGGACATAGATCATTAACCATAGATCATGAGGTGATCCATAACTATGCCATTTTTCATGGTAATTCTTGATGAATCCACAAATTTCAGTATTTAAGCATGTACATCAGGCATTTTTCTCCTGGAAAGTACCTAAAAAAAGAAGGCCTAGAAGAAAGCATACCTTTTTTTCGCTGCCACAATTTCTTTCCCCGATCTTATTCTCATCTTTTCCCTTTCCAATGCATCCTTTTTCTCTTGCTCCTCCCTTTCTTTTCTCTTTTGCTTCAACTTTTCTTCTATTTTCTTGAGCTGCTCTTTTTTCTCTTCTTCGGTTAATGGTTTCTTTTCTTCAACAGATTCTGAAAAACTACTGTGGCCAGATTTGGCAGCATGATACTCCACCTCTAATTGCGTAGCAAAAAGTTTGTTGCACCTTGGAAAAAGAAGAAGATAATCACATGAAGACTTACAACAAAATATGTGGGTGATACATACGTCTGAACACATACTCATCGCATTTCAGAGACTTGGCACTCATTTCAGCACTTCCATCAGCTGAGACGGAAGGCTCGCCAGAATTTTCCTCAGGACAGGAAGCCTCAGCTTCAACTTCCTCACTTTTCTCTTCCTTTTTAGATTGCTCGCTTGGGATGCATAATTTTAAGGTACCCGGAGGGGGATCACTCTGAGCAGGTTCAATGGGCTCATCTGCATGAGCTAATAGCCTAAGAATAAAAGAAATTAAGATCTATGCCAGGACCTAAGGAACGAAATCGTCATTTCTCAATCAAATATCCTGCTTACCAATCCATTGCAGGCTCTAATCCAGCATTTCCAGTAAATGACAGCGCTCTGTCTCTGTAAACCACAAAAAACGTTTGTATAAGAGAACGATTTTACCAAGAAGGTTGCCATTACATGACATGCCATCTAAGACAGTGATACAATTGCATATTCAGAGGATATCAGAAACACTTGCACCACCAAGCATACAAACATTCTCTCCCTGGAGAAACCCATGTCTTCTAATAATTTAATATCCTGAGAGGACATTCCTATCCACGAATGATTATCAGCCGGCAAAATTATGTAAACAGCTTGAATCAATTTTAGGAGAACAAATGCGCTAAGCGACGCAAGAGTCATCTATATTTCACTCAGCGGACGGCAGAATAAACAGATGAGTAGTCATTAAGCGTACAGACGTCGAGTTGGCCTACTGGCCAAGTGCGACGATGTTTGGTTATTTAAAAGCAGTTTTTTTAGCGATAGTGTTGTGTAGTTATTCTGAAGGAAGTAATATTTCAGATCAGCGATTGTGTTACGATCCCAAATGCAATGGTAACGTATATCTGTGTTCATTAACGTTCAGTTTGTTCCCCCTGCATAGTAGTGACATTTTACCTTCGAAATACTATTTTAATAGTAGAATTTTCAATTGTTTTGATAACGTAGCTATTATAGTAATATATTGAATATGTTAATTGCGGTAATATACTTTCATGAGGTGAATTTCTATTCTGATGTTTCTTGTTGTTGCATCGTTTTGACGATGAGAAGTTCAGAATGAAATTAGTGGTCTGGTGATGTATTGTCCTTGAAACTTGTCCAGTCGCAAAAAAATATGTTATTTGTTGGGATACTTGCTAGAGTCATGAATATTTTCTGTCTTTCAGAACCACTTTCCCTTG
Organism: Ischnura elegans; assembly: GCF_921293095.1. Classification (NCBI taxonomy): domain Eukaryota; kingdom Metazoa; phylum Arthropoda; class Insecta; order Odonata; family Coenagrionidae; genus Ischnura; species Ischnura elegans. The sequence goes on from NC_060249.1 coordinate 95,614,809, forward strand.
CTAGAACGTTACTGAAGTATGTTAAAAGCTACGATGGAGCCTTGTCGTTCCAGCCTGGTACCAAGGTTGTCATATATAGTAAGTCAGCAGGATCTAATCCGGAACTTTGGGGTGCCGAGGTTAGTACTATACTATATTTTAATCTTTTTGTTTATCTGTTTCCCTTGTAATGTTTGGATCAACCGCTATTTCAGGTCGATGGGAAAAGAGGCTACATTCCTAAGAAAATGGTCCAAGAGTACCAAGTATTTCATCCGGACAGTACTTTGAAGCATATAGTCCCTACTGCTGAATCAGATGAGCCAATAAATAAGGAAGAAGAATATGTAGTAGACGAAAGAGAAACCGAGACCACACTGGATAAGCCGATGGACGTCTCTCATGATGATAATCCAGCTAGTATTAATAGTGAGTCATCATTCACTACAGAATATGATGTAGTAGATGGCACAACTTTATACGATGATGCATTAGGTTTGGCCACACCAACTGTAAACCCGTTAGATACCATGACGATGAGCGCAGTGCCCATTGAATCTACAACGTCTTATATTGCCACTTCTAGTGACATGAGCACAGCTACTCTCACCCAATCCGATATGGCTCCTATAAGTCCAACTACAATGATGGGAAAGCCAGAGGACCAAGAGGGTGACACAAAAGCTGTCGATAAATCTACTGAAGAAGTGGCTGGTGTTGTTGAATCTGTGTTAAACATCATGTCAGACTTAGTATCCGGGGGTGAACAAACTAATAATGATAAAGATGCTATTCAAGATGATAAAGATGGAAAAGTGAAAGTTGATGTCCTCGTTCCTAATAATGATCCTAAGGGTGATACATCAAAGCTTGTTGATCAGGGTGGAATAGTTGCTGGCGAGAAAGATGATGGCTCTTTGTTAAAAAATATGGATGCATCAGACGATGAAGATGAAGAAGATGATGCTGAAGATGAAGACGAGGAGGAGGTCGAAGATGAGTATGATGGGGATGAGGATGATGAGGAGGAAATTGAGATTGTAGAAGATGTCAAGAATGATGACAATGCTTTAAATGAAGTATTTAAAGATTCTCCGGAATTGAAAGGTGGTGGGAATGATTTATTGCAGAAAAAGGAGGGGGGTAAACTTGAAAACCTTACTTCTAATGCAGAATCAGGAGGAATTATTGATGCATCTACCCCTTCTAATTCTCAAACCTCTGAAGGAAATACTCCATCTACTTTGAAAAATGTAGAGGTTAAAGTGGCTTTAGAGGAGAAAGTTGGCCATATGGAAAACACCAGTGAAGCAATATCCTCCTCCCATGTTGACTCTACATCATCAGGAGAGAAGGAAATTAGTTCTGAATCATCAGAGAATCGTGGGTCAAATGAATCACTTAATCCTGATCAACTACCTGATAGTTCTACTGTTGGCTTAGAAGCTCAAAAGCTCGCGGAAGATGTCAACAACTCTGTTCCTGAAGTACATGATGATCATATACTCCATAACGAAAATAAACTGGACAGTGTTTCTGATGGAATTTCATCTTATAGTTATTCAGATAGGAAGGAATCTCATGCTGATGCTTCCACAGTCCTACCAATACCTCTTGGAGAGAAAAAATCCGAGTCCCAAGTTTCAGGAGATCAAAGTATCACTCTTGACTTAAGTGATACTACTTCTGAAATCACAACAGATAGTCCTATTGAGACTTCAACTATGATTAACGTAGGTTACCCAAAAGCCGAACAAGTTGTGCAAACAGAATCCTCTAATATTGTTGGTGATGAACATAATTTGTATCCGGGTCAGTCATCTCAGAATCCTATGCCGAGTGGGGAATCTGCATATAATACTAACCCAACTTCAACTTTAGGAACCCAACATGAGGAGCCTAGTGGTCAAGTTGACCCTTCTAACTCGTATGGTTCTGATTATATATCTAGTCCAGGACCTGTAGATGCAAACACATTAGAGGCAGAGGAAGCTGTGAAATTTGTTGAGGAGCCAAAGCCCCAACAGGCGATTGAAAGAGACCATGACATGGAACGAGATGAATCTTTGAGGTCAAAAGAAGCAGAAACTTCTAAAGATTATGTAACTCCTGAAACTCTTAATATCTCAGAGACTGAAAATGTATTGCCTTCTCCGGAAGAAAGCTCACCAGGAATATTCTCAGTAGTATTTGACTCTCTTGGTTCAGGTTATGGATTTGTTTCTAATATGATATTTGGAAGTGCTGATGAGAGTATAGAGAGTCAAGAAAGTTCAACTCAGGGAGTTTCTCAGATATTGTCTGGTAAATATAGTGATTCTGAAAGTAATATTTACCAACCTAATCCTGTTAAAGATGCTCAGGGTTTGGCAGCAGAAGGGGATTCAGTGTATGGAAGAAGCTTGAACTGTAAGTTGAGAGCATTTTATTTTTATTTTTTTAATATGTACTCCATTGACATCTTGAAGGATGTCATGCATCCCTAGTGAATTGAGAAGTTACTTTCAAATCCAGCTGTTTACAGCTAGATTCTTTATTGAATTAACGTCGACAATCTCTGGTAAATGTAGTGTTTCACAAGGGTGGCTGTAGCTCTAAATTTCGGTGGTGCCTTTAATGCTTCATGTGCCTATAACTTAGTGCAAAATGTTCTATATGCTCTTGTATAATTAATAATTTGAATTCCTTGGTCTGGCCTGATTTTGCTTTCTCTTGCTTTTCCTTCTATGCTATTTCCTTCTTTCTTCTGTCTGGTTTTTTCGATGCACCAGTCCTTCAGGTTTCTCTGTAATGTTATTGTTACTATTTTCCCCATTTTTTATCATTTTCCATCACAATTTTATCTCAGACATCAAAACTGTGGTTAATAATCTTTAGGTAATGTAATTAATGCTTTTTTTCCTCACAGAGGTATCAATTCTGATGAAAGTTAGCATTGAAACCTCAGTATTCCTAATCACTGCTCAAACAAGTGATTTGGTATTGAGTAAGGCTGACAGATGCTAAGATACATGTATACACCAAAGAAATTTGATAGGAAAATATAATTTCACCTGGCCATGATTCAAGCCTATACGTAAGAATTTTCAGTCATGCTTGCCACCATTTACACCACCAAATACTATTCTAACCAAATTTCTGACGGGTTAAACCAAGCAAACTGATTACATCATCAGACCACTCCATCACTCAGTAAATATGGTCATACTTACCTCATAACTGTTTTACCATCTAAGGCATTGATCCAACTCTTAAGCATTCGAGCATAAGTGATTTTTCTCATAGCTGCATGCAAAAGTGACTTTGTTCATATTTATGATGTGACACGTAAGGAATTAAGCACGTAAGTCCTTTGCTGAAAACATATAATTGTATGTACTTTGGATTCAAATCCAGACATACCTATTTCTTCTCAGACATACTACCAATCTCACCAACAATGTACCATTAAAAGCAAATTTCTGTGGGGTTAAGCCAAAAAAGGTGTTTAGTCGCCAGTGCGTATAGTAGCACAGTAGGTATGATTGTGCTAGGCCAACCACTGTATGTGAAATTAAGCCAACTATGCCCCTCATGACTTATTATAGGCACTGTGTGAGCCAGTCAGCTCAAAAATTAATTCCATAAATTGATCATCACGGTACATGAGTTATAGTTAAAAGAGTCATGACTCCCCCTCTGTGAGCTTCTTACCTGTAACACTCCTTTTTATGGCACTCAGCTCCCCTTCTTGTGTGATTCTCCCTCTGTTATCATAACTCATTCTTCATGTACTCACTTTAGTATTCATGGAAAGTGGTTTCATCTTTCTCTTCTTGCCATCTTCAGCTTGGTATGGCTAAAATGACATGGCAACAATTATAACCATCTGTTAATTTATTTTGACCACTATGGGAAATGCATTAATGCTCTATCTTAAATATAAAAAATTTGTCAACATTGTGGGATGTTTTAGATAAATTACTTCTGATAGCAAAATCAACTCACTTACTTCTCAAATATTTCTTTGTAATGACCAACACAGAACATTCCTTTTGAGTCTGGCTTGCATTGTAAATGTAATAACTTCATTTAATTGACTGATTGTTAAAATCACAGTAAAAGTAATATGTACGTATAAAGTTTTGCAAATCTTTACTTGGTGCTCCATGGTCCATCTGAAATTTTGTCCTACTTTTGCTGAGGATGTTGAGGCTTTTCTCTTCTGGGCTCTGCTAATTTAGGTTGCTTTTTCAAATATTACCTATTTCTGCAAAGTAATGCGATTAAGTTGGAAATATAAATTGCACATCACGCTTTATTATACAAAACTCGGTTGTTATTTGGGTGGAACATAGGGAGAGTACAAAAATTTTCCATTTAGTTTTGCAACTTGACATAGCCCTACAGATTCTTTAATTCAATATTTTATACAATAAGTTTGTAATTTAAAACAAAGTAATGTGAGGAGTTGAAGTATGTCGTATTTTATGAACTAAATATATCGATGGCTAAATTCTAACAACACGTATCTCAAAAATAGCAACTTTTCAGGTGAGCAAAAGAAACGAGTTATATTTTTAATTGTAGACTGAAATTAAAAACCAAAAATTCATAAAACTGCAAAAGAAGCATGCATTTGCAAACGAAAAGTTGTTTTTGCTTGAATTTTATTTTTTAATGTCATTACACTTTGTTTAAGATACTTGTCTCAAACCGGCCAAATTTTGATATATGTGTTGTTAGAACTTAGCCATCGATATGTATTCTAATCGTAGTCATGTAAAAACCAGAATTTACTCTGAAGATCTTGGATGTTTTGAAAAATGGCTTTTTCTTAGCAAAAACTCGTGTATTCTCCTTCCTTATTTAACATGTATTATTAGGAGAATGAAACACCTACTGCTAATTCGCTAGACCTTGAATAATTTTCATCAATTTGTGATTGCTATATTGTTATTGCATAGTAGTGTATAATTTTTTATGCTCAGTTTCAGTTTTCATTGTAGGCTTCCGTATTTTCTGAAATGTACCCCACAGTAATTATTAGCGTTACATATATTTCTAATGAATGTTAATTTTTGTAGATGTAACAATAATGATCCTGTAGGTCAATTGTAGTTAATTTCTGACGTAAAATTTGATCAGTCCCACCCCTTCTTTTGCTTATTTAAATAAAAGATGGTGGCACTTTTCCACAATATTTTATTGAGTACAATGGGTTTCGACTCACAGAGCCATCATCTGGTATGAGACACTCTTACATTCAAACATCACATTTATACCTTTGAGAAAGGGGTGGGAAACAGACTTACGTAGTGGAGACAGTGAGAAAAGATACGGGAAAACCCAAGGTGTATGGAGGACTCTGGGTATAACTGTAGAATAACGACATGCGGGGGAAGAACCACAGAAAACCTGGAAGGCCCCAGGTGGGGAGGAGGGGGTAGAGCAGAGAAAAGACGGGGGGGGGGGGGGTGAAAAGAGAGGCTGCGTGTCATTTGAAATGGAGAAGCTGGAGTAAATAGCGAAGCAGGAAATAGGCGGGGGAGAGGAGTTTCCGAAGGGTAGCTGAGAAATGAGTGAGAATTAGCAGGGGTACCGGGAAGGGATTGCAGGCGGAAGGAAATGGTCAACACAATAAATACGGGGAGTGGGTGGGCAGATGGAAGTGCTACCATCTATTATTTAAATATGTCGAACTTCCACCACATAACGCCTGCATCTGTTGAACTTATTCCTTCTTTTGCTGTCTAAATGTGAATGTATCTGTTATAATTTTTGGAATATTGGTTAGTTTACTGATTCAAGATAAGGGTTACTTAGTAGATACTTTCCCATTGTCATGTGATGGTTGTATGATTTCAGTGGTTTACATTTGTAGCAATTAGATAAAAGTCAATGTAAATCATTTAGCTATCTCACTGCCCAATCTTGAATCGGTTTATTTATTATTTATATATTTTTTAAATTTCCTTTTCCCCATTATTTGAGTAGGTCACACCATGGTTATAAAATTTCTATATCATTCCAGCCCCTTATTGTTTATTTTTCTGCGATCAGCCCTTTTTTATGATTACTTATGGGTTATTCCATGTCCACTCAACCAGTGATCCACGCTCACCATATCAGATTTTTCCCAGTATCTACTTACAACCTTAGTTAAGAAAAATCTGACATATTTTGGCCCTGATAGCAGTATTTTATAAGATACTATAGCTGGCTTGCTTTTGCTTTTATAGTAGAGCAAAAATGGTTGATTGTCATAATTTGACCAATGGGTAGAATTTTCTTCTGTAACTTAGTAGATACAAATATCTTAGAAAGTATTGCTATCTGGGCCAAAATATGTCAGATTTTTTAAACTTGGATGGTAACTAGATAATGGGAACAAATTGCCAAAATCTGAGATATTGACACACAAAAAAATTGGTTAAGTTGACATGGAGTGATCTTTATATTAACCCTTGACCAGTGACGTGCAATTCTTGTTACACCACCAGTGACGTGCGGTTTGGGAGACTGCAATAAATCTTAAATTCATAAACTGTTGCAATGCCATTTTTATTGTTTTGTTTAATTTTTATTTAAATTCTTATATATTATTAAACTCATATTAAATTTGTTACATTCTCAATACGAACCAAATTGTTAGTAAAAATTGTTATTTGAAGCAGGATCAAAAAACTGATGCTAAAAACATTTGAGTTATAATTATCATATTTATGTATCAATATTTCGCCAAATATAAAAATAGGGCCTTAAATGTTAAAGTTGGAAGACTTAAGTAGTAAGTAGCTATGAAATTTATCCTGCTTATTCCTTTTCTTGATGCATTCTGCAGGATCAAAATTACAATTTTTCACAAAAGCACACACAGGCTTTTTGCATTGGAAAAATAAGAAAGAGGTTTTCCGTGTTTTTGTACAGCGGGAAAAGTCTACATATTGTCCACATCTCAAATCTTTCAACTTCTTCAGCCTCTTCCTACGGTAGATGTAGAATTTGCGCAATAATTTATCCTTCCTTTATCGGGAGTCTTACATTTGACATTCTCCTTCCCATATGGAGTCTAACGAGATTTCCACTATTAATTTAATACAATTGAATCATGTCTTATCTCTCTTATCTTTCTCAGACTGCTGAAGGACAAAAGAGTTGGCAAAGGAAATATTTAATATTCTGAAAAATACTGCCATTGGCAACCTCACGGTTGTGTATCTACAGTACATTTTGTCTAAAGTATCTAAGCCAACTTTAGTTGCTTTTTAAAATGCAATTACCACTAGTTTCCCTGATTCTATATCATCACTCACCCTGTAGTGTATAATCGAAACGAAGCAAACAGGCTTATATTTTTTGGGACATTGGATATTAGTCTTGTTTGCCGAGAATCTGTAAAATGAAGAGCCCATTATGCGTCCTTTGGATGACGCAAAATCATTAGGCTCTTTTTATTTTATTTATTTTTTAAATTTTATTCTCCAACCACCGGATACAGCTCTTATTGGCCATTTTATACCGAGGTGTTCAACAAATGTAACAAGTAAACGTACACAAACAACCATGCCCTGGACCGGGGAAACCTACCCAGGTGGGACTCGAACCCGCGACCTCTTGTTTGGCAGGCGAGAACGTTACCCCGCCGCCACCGAGGCCGGCAAATTTTTTATTTTATTGATCGTACCAACCTATTCAATTGTAAAATTCGCTCATCAAAAATCTGAGACTAATTATCAAGAGGCTCAATATATCTACCTAGTGATGTAATGCAATCCTTCAAAGCAGGTGCCTGAGTAACGGTGTTATGGAAGGGTACATGAATTTTCCTCTTTGGCCCATTTGATGACCACTTATAGTGATTTCTCCTGTAAAAAATTGTTCTTGCGTGGGGAGATCTTTTACTACCGACATCCCTTCTGTCGTCATCTGTGCTCCCTCCTTCACTATCAGTTGTATTTTTCGGCATTTGTCGACAGATTTCTGCACTACTTCAGAAACTACGCGCTCGAGGGTTTTCTGGTTGCGTGAAAAAAAGGGGCCAAAAAAGGCTTCGGACAAATGTAGACGCAACGTCACTTGCATTTCGACGTTTTACTCTCGATGTTTCCTTGGCTCTTTTTTATTTCGTCTTGTGGTAAAACTCGATGCTAGGATGTTCTGTCCCCAAATAGTGAGGCGGAGACCGACTGCTGAAAGATACCCGTAAATAAATGTTGCGCTCCAGCCGTGGGCGAGCAAAATTTCGGGGTTCAATTAGTTCTAAATTACAAAGTACATTATATGTGTCCTGCCTGCTAGGGGTACGAGAAATTCACCACTATTTTATTCTAATTAGTGATAATATCTGTAAAAATCTTAGCATTTAATGAACGAAATGGGTGATATTTCCAATAAAAACTGGATTTCATTTGTTTTGCGTTCACCTTCAGAAACTTCTTGAATAGTCATTTATTCTAACGCAATGAATTTTAGAAAAATTAAAAGCTTAAATATTCATTTTGTACAGCTAAAGATACTCCCCAACAAAATATTAATTATTCTTATGCTTAATAAATCACTACAAATTGTTTTTAACAACGTTTTGAATCATTTCCACCAGCATTACCATTATTGATTTTTCTAATTTAGTGACGTGCAGTCTCAGTGACCGCTAATCAAATTCAATTGCAAATTTACAGAAATTAATAAAAAGAACGTTAAATTTTAAGAGTGGGATGTCCTTGTTATGCAAAAATATGAAGCTAACGAGAATCATAGATATTTTGAAATATTAATTTTGAAAATATTCATATTTTTAGAAACGCAGCGGTCTCTTAGACCGCACGTCACTGGTTAAGGGTTAACTTGATACACTTAAAATCTTACAAATTTTAACCTTTGAAATATAATTTAGATAAGACTATATGAAGTACTTGGAGAAAATGTTGTTCTTGAATCATAATAATTAATTCTTTACACTCATAGCGTACTGTGAAGGGAGCTCAGAGACTGATTGCGCTGAGCAATCCTCAGTAATTTCATCTGAAGCTAAAGCAAGTGCTGGAGACCAATTACAAGGGAATCCGGAGATGAGTAGCTGGATGGCATTTCCAAGTTTTGCTGTAAGAACTATTTTGGCTATTTAATTAATATATTTTTATATCATTTGTCTTTGCATGAGAAAAAATATGGAATTAATGTACTGCATGTAACCAAGTGTGTATGTATGTAGTCATGTGCAAAGTTAATTATGTGTATGAAAGATGAAATGGATTCATCTTTTACTGACCAATGTATTAGACCCTCTCATGGTTCATTTGTGTTACACTGTTGTGAGTGATTCCTTACCTAAGGTGTAAGCGGTTCTCTTGGTAGCAACTTGAATTTTTTTATTATTTTAAACTTGTATTAGCATGGCTGAAGAGGAAGACTTGTTTTAGCATTTCCTTTTTATGTGCAAATGGCTGGTGTCTTAACACCCCCTGCCACATGCCTTTTAGGCGATTCGCTGAGTAGTATGTAGATGTAGATGAGCATACTTTTCCCTTGCATCTACCCTTCATATATGTTACTAGTCATCTCATCTTTTTCCTTGGTGAGTTCCGGAGTAGGTTTTCCATACAAGTTGTGTGTCTCAAGGCCAAATTGTATCACATTTAATAATATTAACACGTTGTGTACAGATGGCGAGAATTCTCGTTATTTTTTACCCGAACGTTCCAGACGGATGACGAAGATTCTCGTCATTTAGGTGCGTCAACCTAAAAAATTTTAAAGCGAACAATACGTATTCATTAGTACGTTTTCAGTTGTTGTTCGTTATTCATAATGAATTGATGCATCATAACATTTGATTGGGTAAAGTTATATTCTAAACATTAGCTTACCCCGGTATGCAACGTGTTAATTATATATGTATCTATCAAAATTTGTAATTAAGTAATTTAAAACGGAAATTGTGCTTATTAAACCAGAGCAAAATCCTGCATCGTCATTAGTCAGTCACCTCAGTTTTGAAAGTAAAGAAAAGTCCCTTTGAAATGGCAGATAATTATTACCATTAGCCTAACAAGTAATAGTTTGCAACAGAATAAATAATTTGTTCTTATCCATTTCCAGTTCTTAACACATCTTGAATTTTTTGTCCCCATCTGGTTCTTAATAACATTACAAAACCATTCCCATTAATCTCTCTTACTTTCTTTCGTTTTTGCCTGTTTTTTATATGGCTCCGTGTGGTGCATACATATATGCTTCATTTTGCATTCGAATTATTACTACATCAAGTTTGATTTTTTGAAATATAAAGGGAGAAGTGATGTATTCTTTTCCTCATGCTCTATGTGTGCAAGTTACCTTTGTCGACTGACAACAATTTGGTTGGCTATTAGGTGTTATCAAAATCTATAGTTAAGGTGATTGATGTAAACAAGTCGTCAAAAAAAGTGTACTTGGCAGGTAGTAGCTAGCCATCCTGGAAACAGAGATTTTTGTTTGGTGCATCATTTAGCATGTATTGCATGGGGTGTGTATGTAAATACTCAGTTACTTAATCACTGAGGTCAGTAGTGAAGATTTATATCAGGAACTACAGAAACACACTCATTGTTTACAAGAAGTTCTCAAATGGTGTAGATCCACCTTTCCTATTATTAGGGAAAACCTTGTTCTAGGCTTGGGAACAAAATTTCTGATGCTGAGTTTTTTTCTTTACAGATTGGGAATGATTCCAATGGGATGTTCAACATTAATGTGCCTTCATATGGAGCAATCATATATTCAATTATAACCGGAATTATTGTTTTGTGCTTCTTTCTTGGTCATTATTTTATTGAGGTTTGCTGAAGAAATTACTTTTATGCATTTCCTTCTCTATTGTATTTTTTTATTATGGCTACTAATTAGAACTAATTATGCTTTTTCAGGGGAGCAGAAGAGATGTGGTTTTGCTAGCCAAAATAAATACTCTAGAAAAGGAACTTACTGTTTCTAGCAAAGAGTGCCTTATTTTGAAGGAAAAGCTAAAACAATTTGAGATGAAGGTAGATTATGGCAATTAGGTTGTGTCAGTGATATTTAGTTTGTTATCATTATCTCAAATATTTTCTTTTTTCATTTTGATTTCAGTCTTCCGATTTTGATGACTCAGCTGAGGTTATTAATGCCATGAAGAATGAGCTAGAAAAAGTTCAGGTATTTAGTATACATGCTTATTTTCTCAAAATTATGTTGCCATTTAGTTTTTAGTGTTCATTTACCTTTATAGCAATGTCACCCTTTGTTAAGTATCATTTTAGCTTGTAGATGTCATTATTGAATGATAAATAGTCAAAGTATATTGTCATCTTGGGTGTGTACTAATGGAAGGTCCCTGTATACATTCAATAGTCAGTAAAAACAAAACCTATGTTGAAATCACTCTCGTTGTATATTTTACCTTCTGTTTATGATGGGTTTGGTGGATGTAGTATTTTTCCATTACCTGCAGAAGTGTGTTTTTACAAAGACATACTTCTTATCTGGGAAGTATCCTACCGCTAATTTGTTTACTGATATATGTATCATCTTCTCCTTTTCTTCTTTCTATCTCTGATAGCTCTGTGAGACAAATTTTTAAAATCCCCCATGTATATTGCTTCAACTCTGTCTGTTCCAATTGTTATTTCCCCTCATTAAACATGCTCAGTTCCCCTTTTGTAAATCTCTCATTAAGGTTCCCCTGCCTTATATCTTTCATCAAATAAACCTTCCCTATTCTTTTCTACTTTTCTGTCCTATAACCTTTATATTTACCCCCTGAAATCCGAACATTATTTCTCAAAAATTTCTCTCTTAGGGTTCACATACATTGGGAATTTTATTAATGGTGTTCTAGCAGTGATGGTTCACGTGGAACAAATCATCTCTGCATTTTCCTCTCAGCAACTTTCTATCTTCAAGTTGATTAGTCCATTTCATTTTATAAATGAACCAAGTTCTCATCTTCCCCTTTCCCTTCTAAACCAACTTTAACTAGCTTCTTTGTGCCTTTTCCCTAGCGTTAGTATTTTCTTTGTGCCTACTAGTTATCCAGATTTGCTGTATTCATTAAAACCACTGTTGTTCTTAACATTTTGTGGCACACTCTGTTTTTAATTTTAAATACCTGCCTTGCAAACTGTTTTACCCATATTGTTAAATTGCATCCTTTCTTTTATAGTGTCTTATTAAGTATTAGTAGCTTTTTTTAAACATTTTCACGTAGTGTAGTAGACAGTAAGTTGGAAGATGTTCATTAAGGCAAAAGATGTGGGCTTTATATTTACTCCCTGAAATCCAAACATTATTTCTCAAAAATTTCTCTCTTAGGGTTCACGTACATCATGTTGGGAATTTTATCAATGGTATTCTATTAGTGATGGTTCACATGGAGCTGCTTTTCTCTCATCCTATACTAATCTTGTTTCTTTTGCATTGAGTGGTGATTAATCAACAGTCTGTCAGATTGTTGTTGTTCAGGTTACCGGTCTATTAGTTCCTCAAGCAGTCCTCCCATTCCTTCCCCCTACTCTCTGTTGCATCTCTTTCCCCATTCTTTGTATCTGATGTTTCTCTCACTGGCAGCAGCTATATCCAAGTCTACAAAATTGCAACATTTTGCTCACATGAAAGGCTTTGTCCCATAACACCCTCAGGAAGTGTTTCCCTTCTGTCGTGGTGGCATTGGAATCTTTGTCTCATGGAATTTCCTTGTGCATCAACGATAAACTTTATCTGAGATTCGAGGCTTTTTCTGGTATGGTATTTGGAGGAGGCGACAGACAGCTTAGGTCATTTGCACCATGAGGGAAGGGTATGGAAGGAAGGAAGGGTGGAGAGAAACCTGGCGTCAGCCACCACACCAACCCGGAAGGGTTTTTTTCTTTTTCTTTTAACAGGGTGAGGGAAAATCAGCAAAATACTAATTGGGACACTAAGTCATGGAATTGACAGGGAAATTAGGTCATAGTCAAGAACAAACTCAGAGGAGCAGCAAGAAGTCAAAAATCATGGTTAAACATGCAGATCCTTGCTTGGTTCGCAAGCAGCGATATGGATGCTTTGTTGGTGTTCTTTCTGGGTGGCATGGGATTGCAGTGACTTGGCACTATTTGGCTTTATTTCTACACCTGCTTGTACTTGGCTATGCCACTATAAACCTTGTGTCATTTTTCCATAAAATAATGTTCAACTGCCTAGCCGATGATATTTAAAAATTTGGACTGGAAATCTGGGAAAAGTTAAGGAAATTGAAAATGAAAAGTTTGCCTGAACCCTTTATGAAGACTAGGGCCTGTATTCTAAGTCGACCCTACATATATCCATCCCTACATAACAAGAAGCCCCAACATGTGTGTTCAGTCAACCCTACATTAGTGGTGGGGGTAATTCTGTTGTCAAATTCTCTGAAATGACATAGATGATGTCACAGCGACAGTCTCCACTCTGGTTGCGTGATGAGACCTAACTATGAAACTAAGAACAGTTGTCCAATAATTTTCAGGCGTATTGTTAGGACAATGGCTCAAGGTAAATAAGCAACTGGTGTCGTCCGCCAGGTCATGTCGGTACATTAATTATTGCTGCAAATACTCTAATATCGAGTCAAAAGTAGAATCATATTGTCTTTAAATTACTTCAAAAGCGGTCTGCACAAGATAGTGATAAGTACGGGGCAAATATGATAATTGACGTGGGAACTTCAGTTGCATCATCAAGGTTTGACATTCGCTTTTACCTTCTATAGTTAAGTTTATTATGTGGCAAATAGTGGCATGAAAATATGCTTTCTATGGTTGTACGTGAACGATATTGGTTTCTCAAAAGCGTACCAAGTGCCAAAGGTGAAAAATATTAATATATATCTGCAGAAACAAGGTGATATCATTATTTTGTATTTATTATACTTCAGCCAATTTTATTATTTATTTCACTTTATGGGTATAATGTGGTAGTATTATTACCTTTCTGCTGTATTAGTGTACATTTTAAAATGGTTCATGTGAGCTCGTCTCCCTCAATATCCATTTTAACATAAATTCTTTAATTGAAGTGATCAGCAGACAAAATTTGGCCGCCATGTTTTTGCAGGGTGTAGGGCTGGTTCGGGTACCCTGCATTAAGTAGGGCCTGTTTAGTTCCAAAAACAGCCATATATAGGGCTTGGATGTGGCGTATGCAGGACAAGATTGGTTTACGTAGGGGCTGATGACATTTCCAGGGTCGGTTGGCCGTACAGGGTCGGCAAAGAATACGGGCCTAGATATGGTCAAACCCAAAAATAATTGAGCATTATGTATCAGGTTCAAATAATCTCAAATTTTGAATGGCATTGCTTGAAAATTTTGAAGTACTGGTGTGAATTGTTAATAGTTTTCATGACTAAAAAATTTCATGAATATTTTAAGGCTTACCTGAATAGGGTACTCTGAGCTTAAAAGTCCCTTTATTACCATGGGTAATTGGCTCTCTGCTCTGAAGCATATCTCTCAAGTCTTCTTGAGGCTCAAAATTGCCATTCTTTCATTATGTTTAGATATCTCATATCATGTCAGATATAATGGCACATCTACTGTTTGTTGGGGTTTTACTTTTTAAGCTCCATACGTTGTTCTGTTTATAGCATATTACCTTGTCGATTTGAGCAAAAGTAGTTCATCTTGATATTCCAATTTAATTTGGGACTGATGCTTTGAGAAACGTTTAGTTATTAATTGAATTATATATTTGTAAAATTTATTTCTTACCACTATTAATTATTTTTCTCTTATTGGATATGCTGATGAAAGTCATTGTTGGTGTTGTTATTAAAATTTTGAGAATAGGATAAGCTTTCCTATTTCCAGTTAGGCCATGTTGAAGAAATGTGCATGTGTAGTACTACTTCTAATAATTCGGAAAAATAGGTTGAGGAGTGTCATTATTCAATAAATGAACATATTCTTTACTTATAATTATTATTTTTTAATCCATCATCTCACCTCTATTTAAAAGTAAATGCTAGTGGAAATATATTTGTATTCTTGTTACCCAATGTGCTCTAATAAAGAGTGAAAAAGCTCAGCTGGAAAAGGAACTGGAAGCGACCACTGAAGCCGGTCTTGAAATGGAGCAAATGGTTTCACAATTTCTGTCAAGTCAGCAGGATTCTAAAACCCTGATGGAGAGCATAGAGCAGCTACAGTTGCAGGCTAACAAACAGCAGGCCAAGATTTCATCTCTGGAAAATAGTCTTGTTGCTAAAACACAGGAGGTTAGTGCCCTGTCTGCATGGTGGTGGGCATCCTTAAGTACAGAGTGGTCATATTTGAACTTGAGCTAAACTTTGTAAATGATGACCAATGATAAATGTATTTGTGCAATAGCATGCTGCCCTGTGATTGACTATGACAATGATTGAATCTAATTTTGAAATAAAATTAAATTGGGATGATATGCAGTTTACATTTTGAGTTTGAAAATGGAATGGTACATTATGTGGAATGCTTGACTCAATAATCTTAATGGTATTTTTATAAGTAGACTGGACACTCCTTTAGAAGTTGCAAATTGGATTATTTTTGTGTTGCTAGTTAATTTTGTGTTACCTTTTGGCTTTTCTTGTATAATTATCTGTGCAGAATCTGATTATTTTGACTCCTTCCTCATGTCCATGTGACTTTAGTCTTTCATTAGATTCTGTATTTGACTTGTAAAGAAACAAAGTACCTATTACCAATTTTCAAATGCATTTAATAGTTATTTATTACCAAGTGATTTGTAGAGATGGGTAGAGTATCAAATAAAGCAACTGGACTCAGTTACAGTTAAATAGCTTCGATCTTTTGTAAACACTCAACAAGATTTATGCGAGAGGATATACTGAAGGTTTCTATAAAATACAAGTTTAACCAATTGCTTTTGGTAAGCATTAGGCGCATTGGAATACGTCAATCAATATAAAGTTGTTGGCGTATGCCTAGCCATGCAGTCATAATGGGAAAGTATCGATTACTTTGAGAAAGCAATGAGTAGATTGCAGATTATATAGCTGGGTGGTTTCCTATTATTTTTTTATTGCCTAAATCGAAATATTATTACTCCTGGAGTACATATTTCACGCTTTTAGATTTTTAAATGACGATATCTATTTTTCGCGATTAAATGAAAAGTGAAAATTTTCAAGCGGGCGAAAACGCGACGCGTAAGTATGAATGCCGGGAAATCTCTCCACGTGACGTATTTCTGGTTCCCGCTGCCGCCCTGTGAGGTGACCTTGAGACGAGGCTTAGCGCTGATACGACGCAGGCTGCTAGCGGGTAGCTGAGTACCCTGCTGGCTGGTAGCGCTTGGCTTAAATAAGGATTATTAATACCTTATCAAATGAAGAAAACTTTCCTACCTTAGCCAGTTTTAATAAGTGATTATTAAGACATGTTTCCCTGAGCTCTGCGCCTCATGCCTGCATTAGTAACCTCAGGCAATGTATAACTCCTATCTTCTCTTATAGAAACTAAGTCCCTGTGACGTCACGTGGAGTGGCATTGCATGGGCGCCAATCTGGCCCTTTTCAAATGAGGATAAAAATGGACCATTGCCATTCGTCTCAACCGGTATTTCTAAAACGAAATAATTTGGATATTATGAATACAGTAATGGTGGGTAACGAATCGCAATCAATGCCTTTCGTTTTCTTTGATGAAGGAAACCACCCTATTATCCAGCTGTGGTTTATTTGGGTTGTGGATTATCCGTGCATGATTTTCACTCTCGCTCAATTTTTTTTCCGTGATCTTTATAAAAAAAAAGATGCTAAATCATCGAAATTACGGTACTAATGCTAAGATACACCGGGCTTATTATTTCCATTAGAATCCCCTTCGTAAAACGGAAGTAATCACGTGTTAGCTGCATTCACGGGAGGACTGTGTTCCTGTTTTCCAAGCCTCGCAGTGCTCAACCGTGCTCCATGATCACAGATACACATTGCGCAGCAGTTGCAACCTGGGCAACTTGTTCGAGACGCGACTATGTGGTGTGGTGCCTGACAGTGTAGTTTCCCACGTTGAGCAGTGGTTTTGAAGCATTCGTGCAAACCACTTTTCTGTATCCGTGATCACACATTCATGGATGTGTGGTTTTCGACACCAGGCCTTACATGGAGCATTAATAATAAGAGTTCAACCATGTTATCGCCGTTAAAAAGATCGCAAACTGGCAAAGAAAGCTTTCAATGAGTCCGGGAAGCACTCTTAAATAACAGAATAACTGCATAAATAATACTATATTGTATGTTTTACGTACATTACAAGACATTTAAGTGAAAGTTTGGTTTATCCGTGCTTCCTGATTATTCGTGCTATCTCTCCCCATCATTAGCCCGGATAATTGGGAGTGTACTGTTGTTACATTTCTTTGATGTAACAGTAAATATACCTGAAATGTAATCATTACCAGTAACTGAGTTATTTTTACTCAGTTACTGGTTGTCTCCCTATCTCTGGTTATTTGTAATTAGTTTTTTCGTTAGTTGACTTTGGAATCTTTGTAAATATTGATCACATTGGTTATAGTGTCTCCCAAGTTTTGTCAGTAGAGTGGAGTGTGTTCTGTGAAGAGCTCTATTATTATTTTCATGGCCGGGTATTAGCTGCCATTCAGTTTGTTAAGTGAAGGAGTGAAGGAATCTTTCAATGTACTGCATTGCAACCGATGCTGTGGAACTTAAGGCAGCTCACTGATTTCAAACCTATTAGTGGTGGTTTTCCATGTTTAACCTAGTGGAAGCCATTTCTTATTTAAAAAAGGCCTTTTGACATGTGAAAAAGTCCTACTCATGACTGATCCTTGCTTAGCCTTTGCCTCTGTTTAACCAAGTGCAATGAAACGCCTTTTACACTTAAAATGTCTTCCCTTGGCTAAATATTTTGAGAACTAATGAATGCCTTTTTTTCCTTTCAGAATGAAAAATTAGCTCAAGAATTAGGTGTGACTGAAAGCAAAGTACAGGAGTTGGAAGAAGATTTGAAACAGGTTAGCAACATTATGTTAAAGTGGAAGTAATCGAAATAATTATGAGAAGTAGATTTAGTCTTATTCTAAACTTAATTAGAGCACAAAACTTAAGTTTAGTTTAAATAATCATGTCTCATCTTCACCTCATTATCTCAGAAACTATAAATGTGAAATAAACCAAGTGGCATCATTTATGTTGATGGCCTAATTTATAAGTGGTATTATGCACTCTGTTAATCAAATTCAATTCAATGTTAATGATTTCTGAGTAATCGTGCGATGCAGACCTTTTGCAAGAAAAGATTTGACAAAGGTGGAGTGAAAATAACCAAAATGCAATTTAAACTGATTTCCACGACAGTAAACTTGTAATATCGCCCAGAAATTACTTACACATAGTGCTTGGGAAATGCTGGGTAATTCTTGTAATTTCCCTGCCGGAACTTGTTCCAAGTTGCTTGCTGCTCACTGGCTGCGAGGGAAGAGAGAGAACCCCCAGGAGGTGAATAAGGGGAAGAGATGTCCCTTGGATTGGCTGGGAAGGCTCTCTTGGCAGTGACATTTTGAAAAGTCATGTCAGCTATGAAAAAAGTAGCCTCCACCCCTGAAACCACTATAAATTTAGTCTAACAGCCCTGTTGTGGCCAAAAATGCGACCGCGAACAAAAAGCATGAACTGTGTAACTTTGAATCTCTCGATAAGTGGACTTCCAAACTTCCTCATGACTTTCGATCTATTTGAATCATAAAAAAGTTTCAGGGAAGACTATGACAGGTTTTGGCACAACCTGTACAAATGTATCAGCCTAGAGTCAACAGCCTGTGTCCTATAGGAAATTTCATGAATCCCTTAGCTTTAAAAGCTGATAATTATTTGAATACTTAAAGATAAGAATACTGGGAGAGAGAAGTATCGCCAAAATTTAATCCATGATTTTTTTATTTGTTAAATACCTACTTGTGATCATTTATGCATTAGCATTCTATGTAGCACATTTGAACATGTGAACTTCAGTCCCAAAAATATTTGCAACACTTGATCTGGACCTGGGGTCGCCAACCTACGACCTGCATGGAGCGACCATGAGGCACTCTCATCCAGCCCAGAGAGAGACCTTTATTCTATATTAAAAAAATACAGAACTTTATGTGTGCTGCGCAGATCTGCTGCTACTAATGTGACTGTTAATTTTTTACCAAATTAAAACAGAGGAGTTCACTTAGGTGTAGTTTTCCTGCTGATCGCTTCTCTGCTGAACCATATTCGCTGCTTACTACATATTTCTATTTCTGTTTAAAGTTAATAAGATGATATAACAGCATTTAATGGCAGAATTTCTTTTTAATGGACCTCAAGTTTGTTGTCAGTCCCCAGGGTTTGTGTTCTATAATTTATCTGGAACTCGGGCGGAAAAGTTTAGAGACTCTTGATATGGACCATGTAATTTTTTGGTTTTGAAGTACATATGCCTTGAATGCCTTTGTTTATTGACTCAAAAACTCAGGCATGTAAATGAATTGAAGAAGGTTTATTGTGTGTGGGAATTTTTTTTTAATAATGAAACCTAATTTGAATGCAGCCCAATACAATAAGGTCACTGGATAAGCTTATAATTTTTTATCAGTCTATTCCAATTTTTTTATAATTCCTTGCAAATATGTTTTTTTTTGTTTATCATAACCTCAACTGATGCAAGTAACTACATAGTGCCTCAATTAAAGAAACAATATTAATTCTATTCACTGTTAAGTCTCTACTGCTTAATCATAATAACTGTTGGAACTGTTACCTTCCTCCTTAACCCAATTTGTTCTTGTATTTGTAGTTTTCCTAAAATGTGACGATCAAGGTAGCAAATTGATCTGATTCCTTAGAAAATTATGTTTGAAAATTTTTGACAGTATTCCTGCCTTCAAGTTGGCATTTTGGTTAACTGATTAAGTAATTTAGAGGTAGATAAATTTGCCCCAAATTTATAAATTGTGCTTTAAATTGAGTTATTGATGTAAGTCCTTCGTATCATTTTTATCGAAGAACCTCTCTCAATGCTGCTGGCTAAGCATAATGGGACAGGTTTTACTTAAAGAAGGTATTTTAGTGTCCAGATAATATGGCATAGACAGTGATATTCGGTATAGCATAAGTAATAAGTTAAAACTTCTTTTTGTGCAGGTTTCAGAAAATTTACACCAAAGAGATGAGGAACACAGTAAACGATATGCTGAACTGAAAGAGTTGGGTGAAAGTCAGCACAATAAGTACCTTGAGGTTAGTAGATGGTAAAAATATCTATTCTTTAAATATCTATCCTTATATCTATGTTCAGCATTGTGTGCATAAATTCTAATCAGTATTTCAACTGTCATCAAGTATTTGGCTACAGTTCTGAACAGATTTTATCTTGGTTATCTTTTTCCAGTGCATCTTACCCATTTTTTTAGGCTATTTGTTGTTTAGTGGATTTATCCTTGTTTTTTTTTTTCAATTTCAATTGCTTCCTATGTATTTTTCTGAGCACGTCTTATCGTGAATTTACCTGACCCAGAAAAACCAGCGTGGTTTTTACTGGTAAAAATCACATTTAAAAAAACACTGGTTTTATGCAAAAATTGGTCTTTTCATATATGTTATGTTATTGCCTTTCAGTATGCTTAGGGGGTATTAGTATCACCTTTGATTTCTGTCAATAATTTTATTAACTGGCTGTCAAAAGGCTTGAGTTAACTGTTAGACTTAACGGTCGGCATTGAATAAAAATTGAAGGGTTCAGTGACCAGTAATGAATTTTTATATTGTTTGAATAGATCCTTAAATAATATGAACCATAATTAATAGTGCTGATTCATGTCCATTAATCGTGTATGGAGAAAAACCTCCTCTGATTAATGTTTAAAATGATGAAACCTTCCTACACGAATTCCCCTTATGGGCTCCTGTTAGGATAACAACCTCCCATTAGGAAAATTTATCTCTTAGATATTATTTTACCATGTACAGCTTCACTACCAAATTCCTCATATTCTCTTTTTTTATCCCATATAGTCTTGCTGTCACTAATTTTAATTGTAATTGCCATGGACTACATAACTTATCAGGAGGAGGAATTCCAGAATGGCCCATTATGCCTTATACCTAATTCACAATCTTTCAGTCTATCATAGAAATAGCGAATCTGACTTTGAGTTAACAGTGTGTTATCAGGCATGTATTCATTCTTTGTCCCTTAAAATTTATAGTTAAGGGACTGAAGGTGCATACTCTGTGATTGTCGGTGGAGAAATTTTGTTGCCTTAAGACACCCTATAATAAAGGAATCTCTCATAGCATATTATGAGCATGTATTCGGAATGAAAGGGTCTCAACTGGAGTTATATGTGGAAATACAAGGATGGTCTTGTTTTGAATATTTTCATCACTTAATTACTGTATTGGATTGTAGATACAGAAAAGCACACAAAACGAAGAACCATTTTTCCCCATCCTGATAATTGATATAACTTAACCATTATATTCTCAAGGTGTCAATATATCAGCTTTTGGTTTTCGCTTTAAAAAACTCAAGGTGCTGATATATCGACCCCGTGTTTGTAGAAATATTTGTTCAATTATCTTCTATTAAAATACAGCCATACTCCTGATTATCCGGCTGCGGTTTATCCGGGTTGCAAATTATCTGTGCACGATTTTCAATCTCGCTCAATTTTTTCTGCGATCTTTATAAAAAAAAATTTGGATGCAAAATCATCGGAAAAATGGCAGTAATGCTAGGATACACCGTACTTATTTTTTCCATTAGAATCCCCTTTCTAAAACAGAAGCGATCATGCGCTAGCTGCATTCGCGGGAGCACCGTGTTCCTGTTTTCCAAGCCTCCTTGATCATGGATACACGGCACGCAGCAGCTGTGCAAGACACAAGTACGTGGTGTGGTGCCTGTCAGTGTAGTTTCCGACGTCAAACAGTGGTTTTGAAGCATTTGTTTAAACCTTCTGTATACATGATCACACAGCCACAGATGTGTGGTTTTCGAAACTAGGTCTTACATGGAGCATTAATAATAAGAGTTCAACCATGTTATCGCCGTTAAAAAGATCGCAAACTGGCAAAGAAAGCTTTCAATGAGTCCGGGAAGCACTATTAAATAACAGAATAACTGCATAAATAATAAAAAATTGTTTGTTTTACGTAATTATGAACATTACAAGACATTTAAGTGAAAGTTTGTTTTATCCGTGTTTTCCGATTGTTCGTGCCGTCTCTCCCCATCATTTGCCCGGATAATCGGGAGTGTGCTGTAATGAATTAATCTTTTTTAATTCAAATATATCTTAATTTGAACATTAATGTATTCTGGAGACCAACTAAAAAAGGCAGCACCATATTTCAAGAATTATCTTTGCAATAAGTGTTTAAATTAAAACTGAAGGCGTGAGCTTTCTGGGAGTGAACATTTTAACTGCCATGAGAGCAAAAGGGTTAAGGTTTCCATAGTACTCTTGGTATTGGCCACCGACTGGAGGCCTGCATGAAAAAACTGTAATTTGCCCTGCTTTGAATTTTTTTTTCAGGAAAATAATGCTGCAAGTCAGGGTTTTCCCCTACCTCCATGCATAATTGCAGCATTGCAATTATTTCTGGAAGTGGTCTGAATTTTGTATCCATCAGTGATTAAGTCAGTCACTTACTCACTCGAGGGGTTGTATAGACTATGGACATGCTATTTTTGTTGCCATTGTCAGAATTTCTTGCTTCTCTTTAATTCCCTTAAAATAATGACCCAACAAGGGTCCACTGCAACTGCTATCAATGCGACTCACCTCTTATAAATAAACGCTTCGATCATCCAGTGACAACGCAACCTGAAAGTCATTTCTATATATCACACCCCCATAGAAAGAAATCACTATTTTTTTCAACTCAATTACATTCTTGTGTGGAGGTATTAGTGTATTATTGTGTGAAGAATTATCACTTCAGTGGTCATTGTTTTCTTCATTGTTGCAGGATGTTAAGAATAAAACCATTGAGACTGAAATGGCTCATACCCGTTGCAAGTCTTTGGAAGCTACTCTTACCGAGATGAAGGAAATGCTTGCTGTAAAAGAAAATGAAATTTGTGTCCTTCAAGAATGCCTTCAACAGCTTAAGATATCCAATGGAGATGACCCTGATAAAGGTAGGAAAGCAATTGGGTTGAATTTGTTTGGGCTGTTTTTAGATGACAATCTATATTCAACAAATTCAAGTAAAGTCAACTGTAACTATATGAAAGCTATGCTAACTGCAAATTTCCTACTTAATTCAAGTTATAAAGCTATATTTTAGCAAAATTTGCACTTAACACATAAATTTAACAAATCTTACTGATGTTTTGAAAGTAACATGATTAAATGACAGTAGAACATTCAATTTTTGTCCTATTTATGAAAACGGATGACATTATAAATTAAAGGCACCTCAAAAGGTTTACATTCTTACGAACTGTTGCAGAAACTGTAATAATTGCCTTCACTCACCAAAGACAGATTAAGTGGCTAATGCATCATATATGGAATATTGTTTATTCTATTTATGTACTCATTAGCATCAATGGCTTCACTAGAGGTGTGGTATCGGCTCCATGATGACTTCTTAAGCTACTTATCTTCCATATCAAAAATTGATCAAAAGATCTTAAATTTTTTAGGGTCAGGGCTTTGCAATTTCCTTAAATTTTTTAAAGTGCTCAAATCAGAAGTTAAATTTTAGTGATCCCTCTTGTTGTAATTTGTTTGTCTCCTTAACTTAAAAGCAGTAGCTACTGCGCAAGAGAAAACCTCATAAGATTGCTATTGGGGTACCTACTTATTGACTGAGCACCTAAAGTTTCAGCAAAGTCAGAATGTACCAGCTGTTGTAGATGATTATTGGAAAAAATACAATTAACTTGGTGCTGAAAATTTGCTGATGTAATTGTCACATTACTGCTGAAATACTAGGGAAACATCTGCCATGTGGAACAACTGACTGTAATTCCCTAGTAAAGTGGGTGGTATTGATGAAATTGGTACATCACCAAGATACCATCCTCTGTTATTGTCCCTTTTTTGTCGTACCAAGTTTGCCTTGTCACTCAGTGACATACCTTCCACTGTACTTAGAAATTTATATTATTTTGGTTGTAAAATACATGGGTAATTAATTTAGTTTTTTTCTTTGTGCTATGTGTGTGTATTTTATCAACAGTTCTGTGTGTTATTAAACTAGTGAATGCTTTCTTTCAGCTGAAGATGAGCTTAAAAATATTTTGAATTTTGGTAAGCTCAAAGCTGAATTAACTGCTGTCAGTAAAGAGAGGGACAACTTAAAAGAAAAACTTCAAGGTGAAGAAGATGCCAGAAGATTGTTGGAAGGTAATATTCTCTATTTGTTTAGAAAGTGAAAAATTTACTATGAATTTACTCAATTTGAAAGTTTGTATTATTTCCCATTTTTGTGTACCGTGTTTCCTTTTAAGGCACGCTGATGTTTTTTGTATGTAATTAATAGTTATAATCATTCAGAATATATTTTAATCCTACTTATTAAACATCACCTTTATCATTGCTATTTTTTATCTTAAGATCATGTGAAGGTTATTAGAGAAGAAGTTGAAAAGCTGCGTAAGTGTCATGAAGCTGCTGAACGAGAAAAGGTTGAAGCACAAACTCGTCTTGAGGTTTTGTCATCATATTTCAAGGAGAAGGAGAGTCAGTTGCAGAAGTAAGTTTAATTTTATATTTTCAACTGATATTGTTGGCAGAAATTTTATGGATGGAAACAATTGTGAAAAATAGTGCAGGTCTTTGCTGAGCTGGAATTGAGCTTTTTTTTATTATAATTTTTCACATCCCTACTGAATGAAAATTATTCAGATGATCAAAGACTATTTTTTATAATTTTTTTACATTTGGGTTTGATCAGTGAGCTAATCTACTAAGAAAGGTTAATTCCAGTGTATTTTAATTAGTTTCATATTGAATTTAGTTTAGGTCATATGACATCAGAGAATCAAGTTTTCAAAATTTTACAAATCTTGCATCAAATTTATGGATACTTTTTGAATGGATTGTTGTAATTCTTGTTGGAATTCCAGATTAACAATTTTCTGTGTGTAACGAGGTTGGTAAACTGTCATGTGTTTGCTATTCATGAGTAATAAAAATATGTTAAAGTGGAAGACTGTTTGAAAAGGAGGAAACATCACTGGTGACTAATAAATTATTTTTCTGAGTTACTAAAATGTTCGATTAATTCCACTATTCATGGTTAAATGCACTCTTGTTTCAACCTCTTCAGGCCTTCAAATATCCTTATCAAAAAGTGCTTTATTTTAAATTTGTTCTAAGACCACTAAGTTAACTAACCTGTATTTTATTTAAATTTTGAGTAATAATGAACCCACTCAATTTTAAACTCAGGGAACTTGGAAATAAAGAAGCATTATGGATGCAAAAACATACAGATGCATCAACTATCATGCAACGTATGAAATCATTGGAGGAAGAAGTAGAGAATTACAAGTGAGTATAAATGTCATCTGGTGTACCTTAATGAGAGCAAGTTGAGAAATTGATTTACTATAAATATTGCATGCTATGTTTATTAAGTCATAGTGATGAATAATTTTTGTGTGATATTCCTAGAAAGGAGGATGCAAATTCCAAGCCTAATGTTTCCGAGCGTGTGACATTGATTGAGTCAAGGGAAATTACAATTACTCATCCTCTCAAGGAATGGTATATGTTTCTATTTATTTTACCTGTAGGTTGCTAGAATTCTTGCAGTATTGATTGAAGTACCTATTTCAAACAATTTGTTCATATTTGTATTCCTACTAGTTTTTTTTGTTTAGAGGAAGGGAAATAGGCAAATGAGCACTGAAGAATCTCATTGATTTTTTACTGTCAGAAAATAGAGAATTACTGAAACAGGACAATTAGTGCATAAAAATGAGTCATTCCAGTGTGTTATTCGAGTATTCAAAAATTTTTAATACGTTTTGAATTAATTTTTATTCTGCCATTATAACTTACTAGTAGGACAACTATTTCATGTGATTTTTGGAAACCTACCATGGCCATGTCATAGTAAATTCATGGTTTGCTGCCATTCGGAAATTACCATCATAATTTATTATCTTGCATTTATCAATGTAACATATAATTTGAATTTAATTAGCAGAAAGCACAGAAATAAGGAATGGCTTACATTTTTGAAAATTCTGTTGTCCAATCGGTTTTCACCAACAAATGGGTTTCAAAGATAATGGATACTATAATTCATTAGATTTTGAATAATTTGTATGTATAAATTTTCGATCTACCACTAGCACTGAAAAAGAAAAAACATTCTTTACTCTTACAAAGACATACAATGCTACAACTGTTTAAGCAATTTGGATTTTGACTGGCTTCTGCAGTCATCTTTTCTTTGTCACTGGTGTACAAAAACATGGCGGTCAAATTTCATCTGCTGATCACTTCAATTAAAGACTCTACGTTAAAATGGATATTGAGGGAGACGAGCTCACACGAACCATTTCAAAATGTACAGTATTACAGCAGAAAGGTAATAATACTACCACGTTATACCCATAAAGTGAAATAAATAATAAAATTGACTGAAGTATAATAAATACAAAATAATGATATCACCTTGTTTCTGCAGATATATATTAATATTTTTCACCTTTGGCACTTGGTACGCTTTTGAGAAACCAATATCGTTCACGTACAACCATAGAAAGCATATTTTCATGCCACTATTTGCCACGTAATAAACTTAACTACAGAAGGTAAAAGCGAATGACGAACCTTGATGATGCAACTGAAGTTCCCACGTCAATTATCATATTTGCCCCGTACTTATCACTATCTTGTACAGACCGCTTTTGAAGTAATTTAAAGACAATATGATTCTACTTTTGACTCAATATGAGAGTATTTGCAGCAATAATTAATGTACCGACATGACCTGGCGGATGACACCAGTTGTTTATTTACCTTGAGCCGTTGTCCTAACAATACGCCTGAAAATTATTGGACAACTGTTCTTAGTTTCATAGAAAGGTCTCATCACGCAACCAGATTGGAGACTGGCTCTTTGACATCATCTTCGTCATTTCAACGGAATTACCCTCCACCACTTACGTAGGGTCGACGGAGAAACCCATGTAGGGGCCTCTTGCTATGTAGGGACGGATATATAGGGTCGACTAAGAATACGGGACTAAATGACATTATGCACCCAAATCTCATTTACTTTCAGTAGCTGCATTACTCATGAAACAGTATGCAGCAGTAGCAGTTGGTTCACTCAATGTAATTGTTGACATATTCTCCCTCTCCATGTTGTTTATCTAGAGTTTATCAATTGCCACCCTAGCAAACTGGTAGCCATGCCCACATTAAAAATTCAACCTCCACAGCCACCATGGGTCATTCTTTCGAATATTCTATTTTGATGACCAAATCCATCCAGCATCTTTCATGTGGTGGCCTTTTATGACGTTGTTTTTTTCCGGAGCTGATGAAGAAATCTGATTGTAGTGCCGTGAGGCCATGAGCCCTTCCTCCGGTTTTTCTGGTTTTTTGATATGATATTTTTTGTGGCCATAGCCATCACAGTAGTGGCAATTACAGTTGTAACATTATGGAGTGTACTGCCGCTTTGAAGCTATGAATGCGACTTTTGGGGTTGATCGCACTGGTTCCACCCCTTCTCTTCCCTTCCTTTTATGGGCTTGCTCAAACTCCTAAGAGCTTGTTTTGGACCCTACTCCAAGTTAATTGAGATTTTTCCATCAACCCAAATAGGGTCATTACACTTTTATAGTCCTTTTGCATTGCTTCCAAAAATCTAGTGATTAGAAGTGTCTCATCCGACATCGTGCAAGCCTGTCTTAGTTACCTCACTGTTTTAGAAAACTTAAGAAAAAATCCCTAAACAATCCGTACTTTGGATCATACTCCAATTGGAAGAACTTCTTTGAAATCAAAGGAATTGTTCCTGATGTCTTTTTTTCGTACTTGCAAGCTACTGCCTCCCACAAACCAAAGGCCATATCTTTGCTAAAGGCTATTTCTATTACTTCGTCTGGTAGCCTTTCAATTATGACTTTTCCATTGCTCATCCTCTTGACCAAGTTACTTTAAATTGATTTCCTATTCATTACTCTTTGTGAGTCCTCAGTCAAGACCAGGAATGAGGCCTGTAGTTAATTCACTCTTATCTGGAAGAATTTTTCTAAACCCCCTGCCTTTAATTTATATTCCATTTGTAGCGTCCACGTCTGACAATGTTTATTTCAACAGTTATGCCAGCATCACATAGGTGCACAGCTTGGCCAACGTGACTTAGATCTGCCTTTACAGACATGACTATGGTGTGGAAATTATACTTGCTTTCAACGATCATCTATCTACCAATTTCATTGCATTCCAACCCAATTTTATAAATACATTCCAACCAGATTTCATGAATTTTTTTGCAGACATATAATCTAACCCAATTTCATAAATATTTTTGTGGGCATACGTACATACGTTCAACTGGGGAAACTTGTCCACAAGCCAACTGAGGTGGAAGAAAACCTGAGAAAAATGCTGTGATCAATACTCTTTTATTAATTTTTTCAGTGTTTTTATAGAAAAGTATGAAACTGATGCTTGAGTTGAACATTGGAAACTTTCCGTGATCAAATTAAATGTTGTGCTTTTCCTCCTTGGTCTTAGAAATTGGCTAATATTCCCTTCTTTCCTGTTTGGATCCTCCATTTATAGTATCTGCTTATTCCATTTTAATATTTATTAATGGGAAGAGATAAGTTTCTTGAATTAAGAATTTTGTATGCATTTTCTGCCAAACACTCCTTTGCCACTTCCTTTTATTTAGACGTCATGGAATATTAATCATCCATTTGAAAAATTTCACTGCCATAAGCAATGTGTTATATGCTTCAGCTAAATATGTGATAAACTGCAGCCACTAATTGATGATGAAATAAATTAATAATTATAGTAGCATTTCATTTGCTACGATTATGTTTAACCCTTTTGCTGCTGGAGAATTTTCTTCTGGACAATGATGACATTGAAAGATATGGAAATATCATTGACAAGATAAGCCAGTCATGTGAGCAATACAATAAGCCGCCTTAGTTGATGTATACCTGTCCTATGTAGCGAAAGGGTTAAATTGACCCAATTTGTTAGTATGATGATTCTAATTTGGGTAGTTAATTGAGGATGCTTTCAAATTCATGCTAGATAATCTTTTATATATTTTTTTTACTTCTACCATATTTTTACTTCATGAAATCTGTCATTGCATTTTATTTCCATTTATTTATGATAGAAATTTAGCTACTATTGTGTGTTTTCTTATTACAATTTCAATATCTGAAATTAAATATATTCTGGGGATTCATTTATTCTCATTAATTACATATATCTATATATTTGTGATGGGTTGATTCCAATATTTTAGTGATCCCAATTCCGGTTCTGACATTCTCATTCTACCAATATCGATTCCATTGATTCTAATGCCACAGGCTTCAAGAAAACCATCACTTTATTACAGGCAACAAGACAAGCATGTAAAAAATTATAATTCTGTGAAAGAATCAGTTAACAAAAGAATCACTCATATTATCACTATGTAATTAAAATATAAATTCTGAATTTCAGAACCGAAATGATGTATCATTAACGGACTACAGCATTGAAGAAATGGGCATTTTGCTGATTCTAATGTTTTGTTTTTACAATCATGTGGCATAAAAATTCAAACGACTTTTAGAAGGACAGTCATATATAAATTTGTGGTTTGAGGTGCTACTGGAATCAGAATTGATTTTTCACCTTGTTTAATACTCATTTTGGATTTTGATTCTTTGCAAGGAATCGAGGAATCAAATTGACCCATCACTAGTGTATGGGCATAGTTATTCTGTAAGGCATCAAAAATGCTGAAGAAAGTGTAACGAGTTAAAATTGAGTAGAAAATTTTGAAATATTTTGTTAGATGAATCAGTAAAAAATTATTAATAATTAGAATATATATAATTCGAAATGATCAATTTAGCATGTGAAAATGTATTTTAAAATCATTAAATTATAAATATCGATGTATTCTCCTGTTTAGAATCTGGAAAAAGTTTTTTTTATGCAGTCCTGAGATCACATTTTAAAAAATATCTCACTGTCTGGTTTTTCTTCCAAAAACTGCAAATGAGCTAACAACCATTTTATGACTTGTCAAAAGTGGAAATAGAAATAGAAAATGAAATTTATTAATCCGGGACAAGTGTGTCCCTGAGGAACATACATGATTATAAATATAATAGTGTGTGAAGTGAAAGAGTGTAATCTTAATGCATTTTTCAATCTAAGAGCACAGAGGTGCTGAGTACCAGCACTTCTGTGAAGACTTTTTACCCTTCATTTTAAGCCACTTTTATGTTTAAATTTGATATTTTTTATGCATCCTTTGATTTAGCAAGGACGACATTTTTTCAAAACATGATGATTTAATTGGAAGTGCTACTGAGAAACTTGCCAAGGAAACATTTGGTGATACACTGGAGAAGAAAGGGTATTTCTTAATAATTTTTTTGTATCGCTAGCTCTGGCTGTGGATACCAAAGTCATGCCATCATATTTATGCAGTGTACTTTTACTATATCTGTAATTCCAATTCCTTCATGCAGTCAATATGCCTGTATGATCCTGTGTCTTATCACTTGTTTTTAAATGTTAATTTTGTCCTGAGTAGTTACTCTGCTTGTGTAGGTGTGGGCTAGGTGATAAAGTTAAGGTTAAAGTATTGCTGGTGTAGTGTGGCAAATATATGTTTGAGGAATGCACAGCAACTGATAAATAGTGAGCCTAATAATGAAAAGTTATATTATGTATTTATTTTAATAGGGCTTGTGTTTCCTCTTTACTACCTTTATCAGTGCAACTAATTGTATTTTTTCTCTGCTTTTGTGTCATAATTTAAATACATACGTATGTTTTTCATTATTCTGTTAAAGCTCCTGTATGACCTTGTAGTCGACACCAAGTGCTGAATTACTATTTATTGAGAAGTTAGGTTGATAATTCAACATCAGTAATAAGAGTGCCTATACACACAAAATTGGCTTACTGAACCTTCTCTCAACAATTTATCAGTGGGTCTATCTGCAGTTTCTATGTCTTCTGGGAATTGGAATTTTGTAGTAACTAGGATGTCGCCCTCCCACCCTGGAGACCTGGGTTAAAATACCATTGAAGAATAAGACTTTTCAAGGGAAGACTTCTTTTACTTTGGCTTTGTGTGTGCTGACTCTTAGCATTCATCACTCCGACTTTCGGATAGGATGTTAACTCAGAGTTGTCTTTGCCTCCCTATACGATCATAAGCAGCATCAGATGGATGGGGAAATTTCTTTGATAGACTTTTTTAGGTCGGCATAGCATTTTCTTTGGTACATACCTTGTAATTATTGCATTTAAGGCTCTGAAGGACTTTTTGTGTCTGATATTTTATATTTAGACTGATAACAGGGAACCTCAATTTGCACAACTTAGTGTTTCTTATCTTCACTGTTGTATTTATGGTCATATGTTGAGCCTTCCTTGTAACCTGACTAGATAATTTCTTAACACGTTGCGTACAAATGGCGAGAATTCTCGTCATTTTTTTCCTGAACGTTCCGGATGGATGACGAAGATTCTCTTCATTTAGGTGCGTCAAACTAAACAATTTTAAAGCGTGCTATACATATTTGTTAGTACGTTTTCAGTTGTTGTTCGTTATTCATAATGAATTGATGTATCATAATGTTTGATTGGGTAAAGTTATATTCTAAACATTAGCTTTTTAACCATGTTTAAACCAAACCAAGCATTACGCCCTAATAGGCACATATTTCCAATCTCAACACCTCCACCCAGAATCAGCGTTCCTAGGAATTTAAATACCCCGGTACGCAACGTGTTAAAATTCAATTTGGGTAAAATGATGAGTAATTTATCACTAAAACATTAACCTTGCCTATTATGTTTTTAGAACTATTTGTGAGTTAGTTCCTCCCTCGTAAAAATTATAGGTAGCGTATTCTAGCGTATAAATTATGAAACATTGTTGTCCCTTTTACATTTGGCTCCTGTCTGTATCTGCTATCAAAAATATTTTTAATTAATATATGTTTTTTCGATTAATTAATGAAACAAATCTCATTCAGGTCTCAGACTGAAACACTGAAGAAGGAGATATTAGATCAGGAAAGAGGATACAAGACACAGTTAGCTACTTTTGAGAAAAAAGCTCATGAAAATTGGGTAAGTGGATATTAACTTTATACTTACATTTTATTTTACTCGACATACTTTTACACTATATTTGTTTCATTCACCAGGTGGCTGCTAGGCAGGCAGAAAGGAAATTGGAAGAATCCAAGCAGGAAGCAAGTCAACTGAGAAACAGGTATAGTGGTGATTCCTCATATATTGCACTTACTCATCGCTGCATTTTTTATTTTATTTTCTCTGTATTTGTTATTTTATCCAGGTTAACAATGGCTGATAAAACCCATCCTGCCAGCACTTCACAAAATGGAGATGAATCCAAGCCAAATATGAGTAAGTCTTCAAGTGAATTTAAGGAATCTTTTCATAGTTTTTCTTCAATACATATATGCATATAAATTATTCAATAAACCTATAAATGCAAAATATGAAAAAAAATTGGAGAATCACCTGTAATTCATCATTAGGAATAATTATGCTACACCTACAGCTTCTTGGAGAATGTTATATTTTCAGGAACTCTCATAAATATGATCTATTTTTTCGTTAATTTATATTAATGCATGCATTTAGGTTCATGTATGGAAAGTACTTATGCATGGAGAATATTGATGGTGAACATTGTTATGTGGTGTTACCTCCATGATAAGAACATAATTACATCATATGACCAGAGAGGAGGAAAGAGGAGGAGGTCAATCATATTCCCCTTAACCTTGATCATTAAGACAAGGGTATTGCTAATTCTGGATTATTTTCCTTTTCTTCCCAACCTTAACCTCATCACAAAATGACGTCAGCCAATATTTACCACCTTCAAACACTATTACCAATGACTTACCTTCTCATCTTGGGGCCATATTAGTATTCTTCTCTGTGACTTGACTCTGCAAGTAATTATGAAGCATAATTATTGCTAATTAGTTTTACTTCAAGGTCTTGAGATTTTGAAAGAGTTAAAAAAGGAGGGGGATGCCTTGTGAATTTTTTCTTTAAGTTAGACTTATGAAACCTTCATTTAATATTTTTGTGTTGTGAGGTATTTGGTCTTGTGGAAGGTATGAATCATTAAATTTATCTCTATTTCATATATTTAGTACGCTATTTCTTAATCAGGAATTCTTATTAATATTTTTCATGGGCATCCTTCATATTTTAAAAATGTAGGAAGTTCGTTGAGGTGCATAAGTACAGAATTCTAACCAAGCCAGAATATGACCCTAGGAAGAAGGGCCATTAAGATTGTTAGTAAATCATTCTATATATAATGATCTCTTTAATTAAATGGAAACTTATTTTAATTACTTATAATTTGTGAAATAAGCTACTAATGTTGAATAAATAGTAATAACATTACTATTAGAAATGATTTTCGATAATAACTTTCATTTGCTGGCCTCAGTGACGGCGGGGTTAAGTCCTCGCCTGCAAAACCGAAGGTCGCGGGTTCAAGTCCCGCCTCGGTAGGTTGCCCCTATCTAGGGAATGGTTGTGTGTGATAGAAGTTGTTATATGTTATTTCCCCCGATGTAGTAAAAAGACCTTAAATGAGCTGTTTTCTGGGAAATGAAAATAAATCTTTAAAAAATCTACAAAATGTGCACTGAGGAGAATGTGGTCTTGCTCCTTGTCTTTCCCAAGGAGCTTAATGATGCCACATGCATTTTATTGCTTATAAGGAGACATCGCCAAAGTGATGTTCGGGATCTGGATGCGGATATTATTTTCTAAAACTATATAGGTAAGGTAGAACAAGTGTCACGGCTTTCTTCCACATAGGCCCGGGTTCGAGAGATATTCGCATGTAAAGATTTCGCGCAGCATGACATCCCTTGAGTAAGCGCTACCTCTCAACTACGGCCATGGCGGTGCAATGTAGGGCATTAGTCCCCGATGATGTACAATAGGTTAACTGATGCGAGGCAGAGGTGTGCATCGGTGAACATGATGAGCACATAACACAGAAATACACGTGTGAGTAATTATATACATCCTCTAATTCGCGTAGTAAGGCACAATTAGGAGTTTTGTTTAAAAAAATATAAATTGATATTAAATTTTAAAAATCGCGAAGTAACTAAATAAAACAAATGGGGATAAAATGTAGCAGTGATTTCAAAAATTAGAAGAGAGAAAAAATATTGCCGACACTGGGACTCGAACCCGGGACACTAACGACAGGATGGGGGACTAATGCACTAGACCGCATCGCTACGGCCGTAATTTAGAGTGAGCGCTTACTCATGGGATGTCATACTGCGTGAAATCTTTACATGCGAATATCTCTCGAACCCGGGCCTATGTGGAAGAAAGCTGCGAGACTTTTTCTATCTTACCTATATAGTTTTAGAAAATAACATCCGCATCCAGATCCCGAACATCACTTTGGCGATGTCTCCTTGTTAGTAACATCTGCTGCTGGATGAGAATCTTCTAATTAGTTTTTAGCTGGTACAAATGTGTAAAAAAACCAGTGACAGCTCTTAAATGAGGTTTATTACTGACTCCCCAAACTAAGCATAGACTCCCAAGACATGGACGCACCGAGTGTGAGGGGGGGCAACAGGAGGCAGCTGACCCCCCTAGAAGCAAAAATAAATTTTGTTCATAAAGAAAGTTTGAAACAAATTTTCTTTTGAAGAAAAATGATATTAGTGTAAGACATGGAACTTCAGTAAAAATCATTATTTTTTCAAGCAAATAATTGTATAGGCTAATAAAATGCTGTCATAATTTTCTTTAAATTTTGGTTTCATTAACCTTTTCTGTGCAAAAAT
Source organism: Ischnura elegans (assembly GCF_921293095.1). Classification (NCBI taxonomy): domain Eukaryota; kingdom Metazoa; phylum Arthropoda; class Insecta; order Odonata; family Coenagrionidae; genus Ischnura; species Ischnura elegans. Next base: position 95,649,857 of record NC_060249.1, read on the forward strand.
GTTATGTCAGATAATTATAACTCCTTGAAGATGATGCCTCCAAGAAGTTCTTGGTGATGTTTGGGTGTCTTTTTAATTAGATTTAAATGGATGCCAACATAATATTTGTACTTTACTGCATATTTTTTGTGTGTGAGACTTTTCATTATTTGCAGTTTTTTACGCCTTCTACCATTTTAGGTTTTGCCAATGTATTTTTGGAGTGGCATTGTTCTTTAAATAGAAATGGGTAACAGTATAATGGATATTGTTGACAAGATTTTAAATTTTTTGGGGTAGTAGACTGGGGACTAAGAAATTTTTCAAGGTTTTCTCCGATGCTAGTCATTTTATTTACCTACATGAAACACTTCATTTGGCATAGCTTTATTTTGGCGGACAATATTTTTTCCTGTATTGTGGTCTGCATCCATTGGTGTGCGTTGGAATACTAGCTTACATGTCATCTATGAAGACAGCCTGTGATGAAGATTTCCGATTACCTTGAAGTTAAAAGTATCTATCAGTTGTGAAAGACTTAAAGGATTGAAAAGGATAAATGTTAATGATGTTTTTTTTGTGGGAAGAAAAAATGATCAATTAAGGTTTTCTTTTTTAAGTTATGCAACATCTCTTATTTTTTTGGGGTAGAATATCTTATTGTCTACATGATAATTAAGGCTAATTGTCAAATATTCCATAAAAATTTGAAATTATTGATTATGTAGAGGATTAACCTTGGTTAGCTTATGTGTATCACTGAGTAATTAATAGAAAAGGTGTTATTTTTTAATATTGGATCGACATACTGAGGTTTGGAACAATGGAAAACATTGTGGTTGCAAATACTTGCCTAAATTGTATACTAAGTCTTTATATCACTCTCTAATTCTTTGAATCTCATTTAAAATATGTTTTCAGTCAGTATAATTGGTAAAAAATTGTAGTTATCCCTTAGGACATTGGAACTATTTACTGAAGCTAAATTAGGTATGGATAGTGTTGGTCGATTTTGATTTCCAGAAGCTTCATGAGAAGATTTAATGTGTCTAATTTATCTTACATATTTTGTTTAAGGGAGAGTCTGAAATTTTATATTTTAAGACTATGATTTTCTCAATGCGCATCTTAAAATGGATTTTTTTCTATTCCGTACAAGGCTGTAATAAGAATTTCTACGAAAGGAAAACTCACAAACATTTTGCATTCACTAGCTTTTCATCTATATATGCCAATGTCCATTGAATGGAAATTGTTTGGGCAAAAATACTGGCTTACTATCAGAGTACACAGTACTAAGCATACACCAAACACCAAAACTAAAAATATGTATTCTATCAATGCAGATATTGAACCCACTGCCCGCAATCATCACAGGTGTTCTACCGATAAAGGTAGGTTCTCGGACCATCTATGCCATAGCCACGCTCCGCACATCACTATGGCTTTTCTAATTGTATATACACAATTCATAGCCTATACATATGTACATACACTTTATATGGCTTGCCTACTCTTCCTTTAAAACTCTTCTAATTCATAGCTTTCCTCCTTGTCTAATTTGTCTCTTCATTATATCCTCATCAATTTTGTACTCAGCGTGTCTACATTACTTCTGGCTACTAAATCTCCATACTTTTTGGTGCCTCTCTTGTCCGTCTTTTCTGCAAAGTTATATTCCTGCTGTGATTTCAACTTTTCGTCATGAAATCTTATGTTTTCTTGTGAAAGCGTAGGTATTAATTCTTCTGCCTATGATATATCTGAAGCCAATAGTTAGTTTATCTCTATCCTAAATTGCATATGTGTAAACTGCCTGGATAAAATTATTTTGAACTAAGAGTTGCACCTAAGAATTTAGGCTCACCATGTTCAGATTGTCATTCTTTTCAAGCCTCTTGGGTCTATTAGACAACTTCTGGCTCTAGGATTGAAGGTTGATTCCTAGTTCATATGAATTTTTTGTTGTGATTTGTATAAATTGCTTCTCTAAAATTTCAAATGTTTGGAAGTAACTCTTTCCATGAAAACTGAATACTGGAGTAATAATACTTTAATCTTCAGTAAAAATTCACGACCAGTTATCTGAATGCCTTTCTCAGATTGCCCCCGTTGATTATGCTACTCTTTATATGTGCTTAATGCTAACTCCTCCTGAACCCAGTGTCACCTGTAAGAATGCAACGGTCTGAAAATGTTCGCCATTATCTTTCATCTTCTCTCTATACATGTAGCCCTGATTCTTTCACGTGCATTTCTTTAATGAAAAACCTTATATGTAGAATTTATTTAGAATTCCTTGAATATTGTCTTATTAGCCAACTTTTGGCCATTCATCCATTAATGTGATGGAAGCTAATCCTTATCAACTTTCATGTGGACATTAAGGGTATCAATTTTCTTTTAACATAAGTGAAGTTCCATGAGAAATGATGAAGAGTGGTGTATAAAACCTTAAAACACTTAACCATATGGTTAAAATTGATGAGTAATGGCAATGTCTTTCTATCCGGGAGTTATCTCTACTAATAGTGAAGGTTTAATTCTCAATTCCATGGATTCAGATAAAATCCATAGATTCTTTACGATCCAGAGGGCAGCCTCTCATTTCGGTTCTTTCAACATGGTCCATTCTTTTGTCCTGTCCTTCGAAATATAAACCTAGTACCAAAAAATTTCGAACAGTTGCTTGCCAATACAGCTCTTTCAAATAAATATCTATCAATAGACTGCTTGATTTTTTTTTAAATTTTTTAATCTGCTAATTACCTATTTTCAGATGCTACCTGTCGATTGACAAAAAATAACATATCCTATTTACATAAATATATTGTTATCTTTTCACCCATTTCCTATTTTTATCATTTCATCCATTTTATTTATTCATATCTTTTTTTATCATTTTTTTTCTTAATTCATATCAGGGGCATAGCTAGGAATTTCTTTCAGGGGGGGAGTCCATAACCAGGGGGGAATTTTTTTGAAAAAACAGGGTACATACTAAGTAATGACTTTTAAACTAATTTTAACACTTATTATAATCGAAAAAACTTCATTTGTTAACACTTTGCGTACGGATGGTGAGAATTCTCGTCATTTTTTTCCCGAATGTTCCGGACGGATGACGAAGATTCTCGTCAATTAGGCGCGTCAACCTAAACAATTTTAAAGCCTACAATACGAATTCGTTAGTACGTTTTCAGTTGTTGTTCGTTATTCATAATGAATTGATGCATCATAACGTTTGATTGGGTAAAGTTATATTCTAAACATTAGCTTTTTAACCATGTTTAAACCAAAGGCATATTTCCAATCTCAACACCTCCACCCAGAATTGCCGTTCCTAGGAATTTAAATACCCTGGTACGCACCGTGTTAAAGAAATATTTTGTAAATTTATGTTTTTTTCAATATTTTGTTTTCTTTTGTGAAGAAAAATTATTAAGTTTTTATATTTTGGGTGGTCCAGACCCCCTTGAGCCCCTTCCCTGGCTACACTACTGATACATGTTATCCTTAATCAGTTCACAACTTTATTTGGTGCCATATACCATGAATATCAAAATAGAAAATTCTCCAGTCTACTGCTAGGTGTGTTGTCACGCACCTTACATTTTAATGTTTATAATGATTGGAGGGTTAGAAAATTTTTTGTTGCATCTTACCTATGAGGGATCTGTAATTTTCTTGGTGAATCGGTCTGCAAAAGGAAAGGTATTTTGTACTTGGAGTTAGGTAATATAGAAAAGCCTTCTGATCCCTTCAATGTTATTGACAGTGGAAATATATTGTTGATAAAAATGTGAACAGAAGGTATAAAAACAAAAATATTGAAAATATAATCACCTTCAGACAGAGTTGTAGGATTTAGATTATATATCAGGTATTATTACGTATAATTATCCAACTGAAACTTTATTTTTTTTTAACTTTATTTCTTAGAAAGGATGATCATTGAATTTTTTCTGCATTTCCTCCCTAATTGATAACAGAAGTAGGTATAGGTTTTTGGGTATACCCTTAAACTCCCGTATGTCTGGTACCCCCACTCATAATGCAAACCTGATTTTTTTCAAATTTGTTATACATACATATTTTTATTAAAAAATTTCAGATTCTCCGTTTGATATTTATTTTGAAAACTTTAATATTGCAAGAAAAAAATAGGAGCAAATTTATGCCTAATGCAATGGAAACATTACTTTGCATGGATCCACAAAATCTTTTTTCTGCTGAGCCAATTTTGACTACGATACTAAATTTTCAAAACCTGCCCACCTTCCTCATACCTATCATCAATATTGGTTGCACATGATCAATTTTTCCCATTGATCGTCAAGGTAGTAATAGCTCCTAATTGTATTGCATAGAATACAACATGTGACACCTCGTAAATATTTTGCTACTTTATTTTGTACTTATAATTTGTAACGATATTAATGCTTAGTATTGACTTAAAAGTTTTCTTCTCATTAAAGAGTTTGCCCTCATTTTCAGCTGTGTACCCACACATTTCCATCCATCATCTGCAATCCATATTGTTGTAAACCAAATAATTTTTTAGTGTAAATATGTATATCTAATCACTTAAAAAATGAGCCTTCTGCTGAACCTCTTTTATCCATTGGCATCTTCAATTGTTGAGTTTAGTAAAACAGGGTTCATACTGGCAAGGCTGGAACTAGGAATTTTGTGAGGGGGCAAAATTGAGTTTGTAGCCCCCACCTCTGATCCCCCTTCACTTCCTCACTCCCCCACCACTTGTATATAATACCTCTGTATTGCTATTTATTGAGATGCAATAGTTGAAATTACACACAGTATGTTTGCTATTGATAAGTTTTTATTAATAGGTTATGTAACTATTTAATAATTGTTGAATTAATAATTATTGTAAAAAAATTTAATTAGAAAATTAAATAATTTTTTAAATAAACTTTTAAAATTTATCACCCCCTCTAATCTGCCACCCTTCACCCCACCTTAGTTCCTGGCTTGTACACTGATTAAGGAAGTCAGGGAAATTTCAAGGAAATAAAAAATTAGGACTTGAAGTGCTGGAATTGTCATAGAAATTACCTAGATTCTGCAGGGTAAAAACTTCAGGGGGACAGTATAAGGTGAGAATTGTAGATGAAGGTACAGGGCATTACTGCATCCATGCAGCCATGTGTGCATTTTGTTTTGTTTGCATTCACTGGTGCAAAATTTTGCTGACTGTAAGGACAAGAGGGCTAAGTTAGTTCCGGAGAAGCCTGCAGAAAAAGGTGCAAACAATGACCAAGTTGCTGCAATTATGGCAGGCCTAGCATAAGTTTTTATTATGATTTTTAGTGATTTTTCAATAATCCTAGATTTTTAAGAAAAGATTGCTCAGATTTTACGATTTGATTTGTTTTTAAAATTCAACTGAATATGTTACACTCCTAACTATGTTTCAGAATATACTTAGCTGCATTTTTATTCAAATGTCGTATATGTGAGTGAATGGTATATCAGCAGGGAAATAAAAAAAACAGACTGTGAATAAGGGAAAAGTCTGGAAAATTGAAAATGGATTGGTGTTATCAACACTGTAATAACTTGTGAAGACTCCTGAGCACTTGGAAGTCATCTATACTTTTGGAATTGTGAATATTCAATACAGAAAAAAATGAGATAGGGATGAGTCAGTATTAGGAAGAAACTTGTTCATATATGAAAGCTAGAGAATTTTTCCTCAGCACTGACATGGATAGAGTCTCATTTTAGTCTGTTTTAGTTTATGTTCTAATGTGAAAATATGTGGGAAGTGTAAACTTGTTCTGTATGTATGGATATCGCACTTCTCTTCTCAAATATCATCTTCCATTTAAAATCTGTCATTTTTGTGCTGAATTTGGGAGCAGTGTTGGGCATTATTTCAGAATTTACAAAATGATTGTCATGTGTACACATGGAGATAATTTAGCTCTGGGATTTTATACCGCCTCCTAAGAAAGGTGTCGGCATTTTCTAATTACGTTTTTCTTAATACTTCTGGGTGGATTGAATGTTAAGCACTTCAAAAGAATTCAAAATAGTTTTTTGGCTTTGAACACATCTCATTTTGTTACACAACATCCTAGTAATGTATTTCTCTCTTAAATAGATTTAGGATAATCTCCTAGGACCCAATATGCATTGTACACCACATGTAAATAGTACAGCAATCACCAAGACATACCCTGGCAATATAATTTTTAGTATCTCTCTACATACTCAAATATTATATTTATTATTTATCATATTTTAGGGATTCTGCACCAATATCACTTGTGCCCAGCCCTTGTCTTATGCCTTTTGAAAATATCTGACCTTTTTATTATTTATTAAAATGAAACAGGGCATACAAAATTGTGTACCGTTTGTTTTAATCTCTTGTATGCTTCTTGGTTTTTTAGTATGACCTTACTGAACTGGTATCCATTCAAATTCAAAGAAATGAATTTGATTGGCTGCAAGTTTCTTAAGTCACTGACTCAAGGTAGCTCCTCAGTGTAATAAATTATGTACATATTCATATGGACTGCAACTAAAACGTTAACTTATCTCTTGTAGACTCAAATTGTTCATGGCACAATCATCGCATTCATTTTTGAGGGTAGTATCTCTAAGAACTCAAATAGGGACTTGTTTTTGGCATAGTATGTATGTGTTGCAGTTCAGGACATTTTGTTCATTTAAATCTCTTAATCCACTGATTAGAATAAAGGGGTAACTTTACTGTTTGAAGCATTTTGGTGCATATTTGTGGGACCTATGAAAAATCGAACTTTACCTTTCTTTTTTTGGTATTTGTTACTTATATACATATATCAAACTTGAGGTTAATGATATATCAAACTTGAGGTTAATGGTCGATATTTAGACCGTGTTGGAAGTTAGTATTTAATTTAAAATTTTATTTATTTTGGATTAGCCACACTTAAGAGCCAGCTGATCCACCTGCTTTCACATCTGTGGGTATGCTAAAAATAAAGGGACATGTTGTATTTCGATGGGTTATTTTGCAATGATTCATCTGTATGCATTAAAATTTATATTCTTCTACTTAATTTTACTTATAGTTGTTAAAGTGTTTTAGACTTTAATCAGTGTATTATGTGTTACCTTTTTAATGTTAAAGCCTTAGATTGGATCATTATTAACTTAACCAAGTCTCAATGTGAGCTCAAGTTAAATTTCTCATGATCATAGGTTATTAAATGTATTCTGCCGTATAGGAGTTAAACCCTTTGTCTAGCTTTATGTGATCTTGAATATGCTTCAGGTTTATTTTGTAGCAATAAAACCCCTCTATATTTTTTCAGTATTTGTTTCCAATATTTTTATTATCATCTAATTTTACATCTCATTGAGATAGTAAGCTGTCATATTTTTGTTCATTATTCACTTTTGTTTTTTCTTTTGTTTTAGCACCTATTTTGCTGATCTTATGTATCAATGCTTCTTGTTGTAATTGTTTGTAACCTCTTAGATACTTTTATCCCCCTAGGTATGATCGACAGTAATGGAGAGCTGTCTGCTTCACCCCTGCATTTGGGCCTTGCCTCAAATAGTTCAGTGGATATGCTTCTGTCCGACCCACATTCCCACTACTTGGATCCAAATTCATCCCCTCCCCACGTCGGAGGAGGCAGTCGTTTGCCCCTTCCTCCCCTCTTGCCACCTCCACCGTTCCCCCCTCCACCTCTCCCATCCCGATCACCTTACCATCACCCCATGTCCCCCCCTCTTCCCTTCATGCCTCTCCCTCCACCTGACGCCAACCTTTTCGCCACGTCCATGGACGGGCATCGTCCGCCCCCATTGGGGCGAATGTCGTCTCCCCCTCCTGCTCCCTCCCCCAGCCAATCTCCCCATCTCCCCCACAACGATTCGAGGGGAGGAGAGTTTCCATCGCCGTATCGTGATCGGGGGGGAGGGGGTCGGTCGTCGTCACCCTCAGGACTGTACATGCCCCCGGATGAGCGTAGTCTTGGGGAAGAGTGGCGGAGGTATTGCACCCCACCTCCCCACTCAAGTCACTCTTCTGACTACCCGATGCACCCCTACCCGCCACCTAGGCCTCACTGGGAAGATGAGCCCCCTCACCCAACATCCGGCTTTCGGCCCCCACCTTCCCAGAGGACAGAGAGTCATAGGGAACTAAAAGGTGTGAACTTTAATAAATATATCTAATGAAAGCTTTCACTAATGCATGAATGTTTAATAATGGGAATGGAGAAATGAATGCTTCTTCTGCCTTTGGATTTTGTTGTGGCTGTCTTAACTGTGGCAAGAGCATGTGATTAATTTTTGCATGTGAACTTGGTGAATTCTTGGGTGTTTTATTGATGCATTTAGGTAAATGCTTTTCATCTGGTGTTATAAATATTATAGTGATTGATAATTTCAGTGGTAGTTTCATATTACATGCCACATTTTCCTTTTAGAGAGAATACTTCCAGTTCCAAATAATGCTCTTGATTCATTCCATGTAAGCTAAGGTATTCATATTATTTAGATTACTTCAAATACAGATATTCAAATGTTGAATGATATCATTGGTAGAATTTGATTTATTCCCTATTTATTCCCAATATTCGATACATAACAGTGCATACCATTTATTGAGAAAATGGTAGATGGCAATCAAAATTGCTTTGCAAAGTGAGAAAGATAGAAAACACATTATTTTATTTTCCAGTCAAAATTTTACAGAAAAATTAGTGTAAACAGGTAGTGAGTGTGAAACTTGTCACCCTCAAGAAAAATTAAATATTTCATAAAGCACTCTTTTATACTTCCATAAGGCAAGAAATGTTAGCAACATTGATAATTTGATGCAGTCTACAAATCCAATCAGGAATATATATATGTGTTACTTAAAATGCTTATTAAATTCCAAAATCGTGTTTATGCATTGCGTTAAATCACCCAAATTATAATTTTCTAATTCATTTGGGTTCAAAATCCAGCAATCAATGTTTTTCTTCCATCAGTTGGAAATTTTTAGAGATATTTATTTTTTTACTTCTACTCTTATCCTGTACTTTCACTCGTGTGCATTGTCATGTGGCATACCCAGGTACTTCATGCTCACACGTAAAAAAATTATTGTCATTTGATACTTATTAGGTGTTTCATCTGTCAAGGGCAAACTTTTTCTTTCCCCTGCTAAGATGCAAGCTACAAGTAGGTGTATAAAAAAAGGATTGAGCACTAGAATGCATTGAGAGCTATAGATTCTTACACTTGCATTGCGTATTTTCATGGTCAGTGGGTTAATATTCGCCACAGAATTTTTTGTTACTTGATGGAGTTAAATCAAAGTACATTAATAGTTGAATTTACCATGATAAATTATAGTTGGTGGAATACTTAGGTGAATTTAAGATGTATGGATGAAATTGGATTAAAAATAAAAACGCAAGTATGTATTCAATTGAATAGGTTGTAAACGTGCAGAGAAAGTGTGGCATGGAAACCCAAGTTGCCATTGCCATTCTGTGTCATTTGTGAGTTGGTCAGTGGCCATGTATGTTAGGAAAGGTTTTCTGTATTTTCATGGTCTGTGGGTTAATATTGATTTAGGAGCAAAAAGCATGATACACTCCCTTTTGGACTGACTGGATTTTTCCGAACTCAGAAATGCAGAAAGCATTCTATGTATAGCATTGTCGGCATCTTTCTCATAACTGACGTTGTATATCTATGTGCTAACTAAATCTCTTGTGACTCTGGTATATATTTTTTTTAAACTTAAGACCTCCCCTTTCAAATACTCTTACTCATGCATTGCGTATTCAGAAGATAGTTTATAGAATTAGGGGCCATGTACTTAGATCCATGAGTTAGAATCATCTTCTATATTTTCACTATAGTTTCATTTTATGCTGTCCAGGCTTACTAGAGCAATGTTCATCAGTGTTTTAATTTTATATATACTGTCTGCTTGCAATTAATTATCATTCTTATTTTGACACAGTAAAAATAAAATAAAGATAACATGAATAGCCTCTCATACACATTTTTAATACCTCAATTTTGTAGGCTGCTAGGAAGAATTTGATGCAAGATGTATCCTTTGAAACCGCTCACTTTCAAAATAAGTGTGCGCCCTCAGCAGTTTGAAATGAGTTTAATGATGAAATAATATGCAGGGAGGTAGGAACATTGTCAGCCGATCATATGGGAGACTTTTGGGCACTGCAGCCTTTTTCACTAATGGATGTAGATGTAAATATTCTTTAAGTAATGAATTAGAGGCTGCAAAATTTCAACTGGCTGAGAAGAATTCGAATAGATAAACAGCAGACTCCCGATTATCTGGCTGCGGCATATCCGTGTTGCGGATTATCTGTGCATGATTTTCACTCTCGCTCAATATATTCCCCAATCTTTATAAAAAAATGAAAATCGGATGCAAATCACCAAAATGACTGCATTTTAATGCTAGGATACACCGGGCTTATTATTTCCATTAGAATCCCCTTCGTAAAACGGAAGCGATCACACGCGAGCTGCATTCACGGGAGCTCCACGTTCCTCCTTTCCAAGCCTCGCAGTGTGTGACCTCACTCTGTGATCACGGATACACATCCCGCAGTGTAGCTTCCGATGTCGCGCAATGGTTTTGAAGCATTCGTGCAAACCAATTTTCTGTTTCCGATTCTGATCACGCAGCCATGGATGCATGGTTTCTGAAACCAGGCCTTACATGGAGCATTAGTAATACGAGTACAAATATGTATTTGTCGCTTAAAAGATCGTGAACTGGCGAAGAATGCTCTCACTGAGTCCAGGAAGCACTCTAAAATAACAGAATAACTGCATAAATAATAATATATTGTTTGTTTTATGTAAATTATGAACATTACAAGACATTAAAGTGAAAATTTGGGTTATCCGTGTCTTCCGATTATTCGTGCCATCTCTCCCCATCATTAGCCTGGATAGTCAGGAGTGTAGAGAAGACATATAAACATGCGATTTTGTTCTCCTCATCATCATGTTCCTAACATCAGCACATCAGCAAAGTGCATTTTAACTATGAGCAATTGTTTGAGGCAATTTGTTTTAAGTTTTTGTTAGTATTGTTAATATTTTTGAAAATATTAGTGTACATTTTGTGTTATTTGCAATCAAGTAATTTAAGATAACCAGTTGCGCACTCACCATTTTGTAGAAAGATTTATTTCTTTGTCATGTAACATAGTGAACCCAAGGTTTTCAACTTCTTAATTTCATAAATTTGGATGATTTAAATAATTAATCTGGTGCTTTCAAGTTTGAAATGCCTTAATTCTTCTGTATCTGAATCCTACAATATCAGAGTTTCCTGGAGATGTCTTTATTATTCTGTTATAAATAGGTATCCTTCCTCTGCAGTTTCTTCATTCCCTACTGACTGCTTTTCAAAATTCTTTGGTCTTATCAACTCTTCTGCAGATTGTTTATGCCCTATTATTATTGGAAAAGTATTGAAAATTCTCATAACAAGCATTTCCGTTGCCATTCATGTTGAAGAACATTTGCACTATTAAACAATTATCTTAAAAAGAAGATCTCAAATAAAATACATGGAACATTTAAAGAAGAATGTGAAAAAGAAAATAGGTGTGAAAAGATTAGCTAATGGGAGAATTAAGTGGAGAGCATCAGTAGCTTATATTCCTGATGTATTTCAAGTGTGCCCAATGAACTTTTGTCTTTATTGTTCAATTTTACCCTCCTTTTTATGTTGTTCTTGAGCATTGTTTAGTAAACAGTAAAATAGTGTGGCTATTTTTCTCTTTAGGTAGTGAGTGCCTATCTGTTTTAGATTACAAAAATTTACAGAGCTAGATATTCATTCTTTATGGAATGGGTCACTTGTGGTCCATAGTTCTGCTTTTTCCTCCATTTCTCATCACTGAGTGGTCTAAGTATCCCAAGTGAGCTTGTCAAAATGATCCTTTCCAACAAGATTTTCACTTTTCCATTCGGAACGAAGTTGAGACTACATGTACATGGCTTCTACATCTAAAATAACCTCTTTCTTGCCCTGCTTTTGCTTAAACTTACATGATCCATCAAATAATGTTAAGAGAAGTACACATTCTTAATTTATTGTTCCCTACTCTTCCCCTATTTTAATGAAAATTTTTGGATCAAATTGGTCTTTCTTCACAAATCTCTTAAATGAATTACTTGATCATTTCATATTGCAATAATGTTTTGTTTAAATTCTTCTAGTTTTTATTGTCATTAAATTTGATTGCTAGATTTCAAATCCAGAGCTTCAAAACATTTGTGGATGATAGAGCACTTGAGAAACATTATTCAATTGTGAGTTGTGTAGAATATGCAAATTACAGATGAATAAAAACTTCATGTTACCTTGAGATAAGAATCATTCAACTTTTATATTTTCTTTCATAAAATTTGAGTTACTATAAAACCCTGGGTCATACAAAAACAATAACTTTGTGTTCCTAAATGACATGTTTTTACTCCTATTAGTTAGACAACCAACCGAACACCAATTGCCCTACATCATGCCCAATGCAGGTGAGCTTGTTAATCATTATCAGAAGTAAAGAAAATAGGCGATTACCTCTGCAATAACCATGAATAATGTTTTACGAAGGAGGAATAAAGTATGAAATTCATTTTGAGAATACCATACACCTGATTCTCATTACTATACATACATGTAACTATTTTCTTTTATGAAGCATTAATTTGTACCTTTCCCTAAGGTGTCTCTTTCAAAGTTACCATTGTTGTGCCTCCTCTGTGCTATTTAGTTGTTGAAGTTGAACGTATGTTAAAAATTTTCTTGCAATGATTACCATTAATTACAGTTTAGTGAACCACACAGTATGATGTTGCACAAGGGTTGATATTTCAAGAGTGTGCATTCTGAAAAAATTGTTTCATAATCTCAAATGATGATGTGGTGTATGAATCACTATGCTACCACGGAAAGAATAATGTAAATAATGAAACTCCTTGTTGAAATGGCTAGACATCTTACTGCAGGTTTAAGACTCTCAGGATTCACAAGAAGCTGCGACCTGAATTTCCAATTCATTGAAAATAATTTGTTAGATAAAAGGTTAAGTTAAGATTTGATGAAAAAAATCCATTTAGCCATTCTCTCATAAATTTAAAATGGGAAAAGAAGTCCCCCTTTTCAAAAGGTGATTGCTTCATAAGAGTTCAGGTTCATTTACTAGCTCAGGGTGTGCTTTGCTTTGGGGGATGGAATTGCACACAAGTATTTAAACAGCAATGAACCACAGAAGAACCATATTCTAGGCTGAGGAGAAGTAGAGAATTGATGACCTGAGTGGCATAAGTTTGTGATGTCATCTTATCTGCAAAAGTATTTAGGCCATTGAGTTTTGGTCCTATATAGCTTGAGAAGTGGGAGATGGATCAAAAATGGAAGAAAAAATGTATATATTTTTTAAATTAATCAAAATTGACTCTAAAATATAATGGTTAACTTTGCATTCTTCTTGGTTAACATTGCCTTCTTCTTGGTCAACATAGCCTTTTTCATGGTTAATCATTGAATATAATAATTATTTTTATTGTTCCTAGAGATCACGTACCGTTGACATTGGAAGTCGTCAAAAAAGTAATAAACATAAATACTTATAGTTAAAATAGATGAAGTAGTTACAATTAAAGTTGCAGGATTAATATCTAAATTTTTACTCGTGAAAAGTTCTGGAATATTTTTGTAATCACACACACATGAGGATACAAATACATTTCTACTTACAACTTACAAATACTTTCCTTTAAAATTGAATCCTAGCTTTTGTCATTTTTTATTTCTAAATGTTGCCCCTAAATTGAACTTAGGAAGAATATTTGTAGTATTGAGATGTTGCTCCCTTTGCCAAAACTACAATAAAGAGATAAAAGTGAATATCATGGCCATGATGAGATGAAAAGATAACGATTTTGCCATTTTTTTGTTTTTTGCAAATTTTGTGTTCTCTTTTGACTGTAAAATATTCACATTTGTATTAATATGCTTGAAAATGAATTCATTTTGTGATTATGTAAAAAAAAGAGGGCACATTACACTGTTTTAAGGAGCTCATATGGATTTTCCTGTCAATGATTTTAGGACACTGAACTGCATTTTTTATGGTTGCAGCAGGATTTTTAAAATGTTCAATCGGTCACATTGCAGATGACACACTATATTTAAATTTTCACATGTTAAACAAATTCAGTAAAATTGCTTATGCCAGGATATCTACAATAGAATTATCACATTTTAACAGTCGATACTTCCATGTCCTGAAATGAAAGGTGGCACAAAGTTTTTGATTTTTATGGTAACTATGGAGTAGTAAGAAATGCATTTGTATCTGTTAATATTTTTGAGAACAAATGCAATTATTTGACCTCTGTAGAGTGAGTTCCAATGATGAATGCATGATGCGGAGAAATGATACAAACTCCCATATAGTAAGTGGCACTTCAGTAAGAAATACACCATTATAGTTCTTGGTGGCTACATAATCTTCAGTGCTAAAAAATAGTCTGTTAATGCATCAAATAGCAAGTATCAAGTGAAAAAATTTTGTCTCATATTTTCTAAATGTACAAGACAGTATTGATGCATATGTAACCACTTACGTTATCAATTAACTTGTTTGCAGTCATACTCATTGGGGACTTAAAATTGAAGTGACCAGGTTTGAAACTCAATCAAGTCAAATAATTTTTTTTCTGAAAAGTTTTTCTTTGGAGCTTGAAATTTTTCATCTTACTCTGATTTAAGGAAGCCCTCTCTGGAACTATCTATTAGTGTTATCTAATTGCATTTAGGAAAGCTGGGAACTTTATTCTTGTATTATGATTTCATGCTAACATACTTGTTTATGAATTTTGTATTCCATTTTGTGTAGGTTAGTTTTTTGACGACTGATTGCATGAATTGATAATGTGTTAGTGCATGATTGGTTTATTTTCCTTTAATGCAAAACAATTAGGAAGGAAGAAGTTTTCCAAAATACGTCGCTTCTGGAGCACTTTGGAATGTGCACCAAGTGAGAGTAACACTCACACAAAATAATGGTCATTTGGTAACGTATTGTCTAATATAATAAAATGTATGCCATGCCTGTAATTCCATGCTTGTTATATTAAGTGCTTTAATATTTTTGGAATGGTGAAAAGTCAAAGTTATTGGATTGAATGCATAATTAAATTTTAATGAGACTGACATTTAATATTGCCCTATGAAATATTTCACTCTGTTAAATGTGCTATTGATTTTCATTCCTACATACTTTGATGGGCAAAAAATTCAGTCCCTGGAAACAATCTTAACAGCATGAAGTGTCTGCTAAGACATTGTTTAGAATATTGTTGAAATGACACATTGCAATATTTCCACTTATAGATTTATTTTACACTACGCGTTTCGTCGTTACAACGACATTTTCAAGTGTGACAAAAGTCTTAAAGATTTTTCCTTATATATCTTGGTGCTTGAAGGGGGGGGGGGGAGTAAGATGGAGAATGGGGTTTGGGCGACAAGAAGTGAGGATGTTGACGGCTGTGGGGGGGGATGTGTCATTTCAACAATATTACGAACTTCCACCACATCGTGCCTAACATCATACAAGATATTGTTTAGAATGCTTAATATCTGGATGTTTGCCAGTTATTTCTCATGCTTAAGTAAGCTAGGAAATAAAAGTTTTTTATGTGACTTCTTGATGGAAATTACCCACCATGTCTTCTATTATTTCCGCAGGTAGCCGTTCAAAAGGAAGTCACTCAAGTGAGTCTGATGTGTTAGAAAAATCAAGCAGGCATGGGGGAAAGTTGTAGCAAAATTTTTAAATTTTAATTAATCAATTAACCAAGGACATATTGATGCCGTTTTCTGGTGTTATTAGCTTGATGAGTGATTAATTGCATCAGGGAAAGTAAGTGAAAAAATGTTAATAAAAATTTTATGAACTTAAAGTGTGAATTTCAACCAACAAAATGAAAAGATATTTTATTGGCTGTGAAGCAAGACCCATGTGACTGGCTTGGTATTAGGTAGGCTGTCATGGCAGGAGTTCATGCTGCAGTGAATTTTGTAAGGCTATTGATTGGTAATAAATGACTTGTAATTTTATGTCAAACTTTTATATAGTTGGAATTTATTTGTTTTGTTCTGAATTGAATGAGGAAATCATTTATTGAACTCTTTCGATGTATGTATTTACCATCTGAGGCATTTAGTGGCCTTTGACAAGGCTAATTAATCAATATTGATCAAATGTAAATTATTTCAAACCGAGACAAAATTATGGACTCTTGTTGGATTCAATTTGTTTGTACTATTGGCAACTACTTCATGTCGACAGTCATTGCATTCAGTGGAGTTAACTTCCCCATGCGGTATCTGTGAAATATTTAAGCCATTTTTTTTAGCTCGAGATAGAGCAATATGTACATTGTTGTCTGCAAATGCATTTGTTTTGGTGTTTGAAATGGATTTGGTTTCGAATTGTTTAATGTTAAGTGGGGAAAAGTGATTTTATCAGTTTTACATAGTGATTATTAAATTAACACAACATATATTTTATTGCTCTCAGAAATCAATGCAAGTATTTTTAAATGTTCCTGGAATGAAAATTTTGTCAGCATTGTTGAAAAATGGTAACATCTTTATTGATTATATTGATCCTGTTATTTTTGTTATGTTTTTATCAAAATAGTTATAAAATAATTTGAGTCTGCTGAATGTGATATTTGTGTTATTTTTACTGGTCACCCATTCATTGTTTGAATGTTTTTTTGCCTAATATTTCTTATTGCTCGTGGTTGCTATATTGGCATAATTTTCTCTGAGAGTGAACTCTTGAAATCCTTTCTTCTGCATGTAAATAAAACAATACGCAATGTTTGGAATATGCATAATGTAGTACGTATAAACTTAGGATTTTGGTGCATTACATCATTATATTTAAATAAGTTCAACAGATTCAGGCTTCAATTGGTGGAAGTTAGACATATTTAAGTAAATGAAAGGTCGTAGCACTTTTCCACAAGAATTTTTAATTCGTACAACGCGTTTCAGCTCACTGAGCCATCATCTTGTACCAGATGATGGCTCAGTGAGCTGAAACGCGTTGTACGAATTAAAAATTCTTGTGGAAAAGTGCTACGACCTTTCATTTACTTAAATTATATTTAAAGGCCATTTTACACGGGGTGCATCTTTGTGCAGGTTAGCACTGAAAAATATTTTGAAATCATGAGAATTCAATCTCTGAATTGTTATTAAACTGTTACCTGAAAATATGAACAGGGGCTATTTTGCCATGTCGCATCCATGCATTCTAGCAATTCACCTCCTTACATGATGGAATTTTGACTGTGCCTTCGTATATATGTCAGATTATGCAATTACATGCCCCGTGTGAAACAGCCATAATGCATGGTGATGTGTTGCATCAAAACTTTAAAGACTGAAATTAAACCTAAAGTATGCTTTTTGAAATTTTTCCATTTAAATTCCATGTTGAAATTCAATCAAATCATACTTGAGATACATATTTCTTTTTTTTGGTAGTGTAAAACCATCATTTTACTCTTATAGGTACTGCAAAAAAAGAGGAAGGCAATGTAAATTGTAAGAAAATTAAAATTGTGGGTAAGCTAAATTTTGTGTTAACAATCACTGAAGGTAGGCCTAAATTCTATGTTTTGTGTAGTTTAAATCATGCCTTAATCGAAATGATGATAACAAATAAATTGATTGATACCAAAATATCTTTGAAGTGGCATGTACAGTATAACAATTTCTTCATGTGGAAAAGGCAGTTGTTGAATTGGATGCATGTCATCAATTAACCAAGGAACATTGACGTGATTCAGCTAAAAAAAAAAAAATTAACTGTATATCCTATACATTACCTGTGTTCATGTTTTCCCTGGACCAAACCTTTACCAACTATAAGGCCAGTCCTGGCCCACTGGGACATGTCCTGGTACACCCCCCTGGCTGGAAAAAGTTCATATTCTTTTGCAAATGATATGATGTTTAAAGTGAAGATCTACATAAAACTAAGCATATACATATTTACATTCTTATTTCATGTGTTTAGGCCTAGAAAAGCCTCTAAACTCTTGAATTTTTTCTGATTTTTCTATGAATTTTGTGGAGATCACCTTTAGAACCCCCGTTGATTGGGGAGTATTCCATTCCCCCAACCCACCTGGTGCCCATTTCTTTTTTGTCCAGTGCCCAGGCCAGGAATTATAATCCTGCGGAATAGTAAAGACTTGACCTACACCACTACCTAGGCAGACTTTCACGTATCTTAAATGGTGGGATATTAAAAAGTTGTCAATATTATTAATGGAAGGCGTCACACTCTGTAGAAAGAGAATTGTTTAGGAGTTGAGGAAGAGATTGATATTACAGCATGAAAAAGCTGGTATTTACTGCTTCCCCACCTAGACGAGGTCATTTGAGTTGGTGGTAAGCCAAGGGGTACAAGTGATTTATTTTTTCTATACACAGTTAGGTACAGAAATTAGGAATAAAAAACAAACGAGATCAAT
The DNA here is from genome assembly GCF_921293095.1 of Ischnura elegans. NCBI lineage: Eukaryota > Metazoa > Arthropoda > Insecta > Odonata > Coenagrionidae > Ischnura > Ischnura elegans. Next base: position 95,668,424 of record NC_060249.1, read on the forward strand.
TAGATGTTTAGTAGTGCATTTGATTTTCCACTCGGTGTCAGCACAGTACAGAGACTCACTCGCATCCCTTGGCAACCAATTTTTGTGTATTTCTTCTAACAATTAACTTTACCTAACTCTGTTGAGAAAAAAATCACTTGTACCCCTTGGCTTCTCAACCCCTCATTTGTAGTATTTAATAATCACGGGATAGGCTGTAAAAGCACCGATATCATAATTGGGCTTGCCTTTAGCTTTTATTTTCATTGAAAAAAAAATAATTGTATTGCTGTGGCAGAACGGTAAGAAAAATTTGTGGACCTTCCAGAATAGATGGCTATTATTTGCTCCAAAGCAGAGAAGACCCAGCCTTCTGCAAAAGTGCTCCATCATGTCTGTCCATTTGCTAGTCTAACGCTTCTCTGAGAATCCGCTATTTCTTAACGTCTCCACATCTCTTACCTTGATTCTAAGTCGTCCGTGTATTCCAAGTCCATCCACCCTTCTGGCAATGGGATGTTTCCATCACATCACTTTTTCAGCTCCCCTGGAGCAGTATGTGCTGCGACTTTCAATTCCATAAATGCCATAACTTTCGACTCTTTTTCAACAAGATACCAATCAAATTCCATACTGCACAATCACACCAACACAATCAAAGGGCTTAAAGGGATAACTATATCATCTGTACGGTGAAGGCCCGGCAGTATTTGGATGCATACTTAATAAATCAATCAATAAATAAATAAATCAATAAAACAATCACATCAGCACAATCAAAGGGCTTAAAGGTATCACTATATCATCTGTACGGTGAAGGCCCGGCAGTATTTGGATGCATACTTAATAAAATCACTTTGAATATACTTGTTGGTCAGTAAAATAACTGTAAATGTAGTTGAACCATCCATAACAGATTTAATGGACAAGAAAATTGTGATTGGTTGCACTCTTAGATTTTCGTCGATAAAAATACTGCGACGAAATCCTCTGTCCCGCCAATTTCACCAATGCTATCACCCAGCATGAAATGGACCCAGACAGGAGCCAAGTAAATTGGCTAAAAGTCCAATGGCTTTGTTAATCATCTGATTCGTGGTCGTCTATGTTCACTCCTTAATGTTCCACTTTTCTCCCCTTTAGACTCTCCCAACCGCCTCCTCTATCTCCAGCTCCATAAAACTACCCTATAATGACTGTTGCTGCCTGTTTTTGGGCAGCAGCACACCATTTGCTTCCTCTGGAACAGTGTGATAATGAAGGAAACTCACTGAAAAATTGTTAAAAAATGATACAGAAGAGGGTAGTTTCCTTCATCAAAGAAAACGGAATGCATTGATTGCGAAACGAAACCACCCTATTACCAAAAACCCTAATTCAAAATAAAAATTCATTCTTACGCAATTTACAATTACAGAGTTAACTGTGATTTCTGATCAGCCAACATCTATTTTTACAACAACAAGAAAAAAGAGTTTTGAAATATGCAATGAAAAGATTTTTACAATAATAATTAAATATGAATCACCATTGTTTTACTTTGGCCTTTAGCCATCAAAATACTATGTTAAAGTACCTGAAATTGACGTAGGGGTACAAGAAAGGATAATATAAATAAATGTCACTTGCTTTGAAACAGACGAACCAATGTTGGGAGGTTTTGCATGGACTTCCTTTTGCTGGACCCCATCCAAGAAACCTTTCGTTGCACTTTTAATCCCATACATTGATGCAGTACCACTCTCATAGCTAAAGCGTACTTTACTTCCTGGTTAGACACTCCTGTCAAATAATGCCTCTGAAAAGTAGAGATCATTTTTATTATTTATTCTCATCTTGTATAAAGGATAAAAATCTGTTCACATTACACTACACCATGAAATTGCCACTCCATAACTTACTTCCTTACAAATCATGTTTCTTAATTAATTTACACTTATCTATCTCCTACCCTCGGGTGTAATTGATTACAGACTCCAGCATTACAACACTGAAGGAAGAATATTATATATGATGATATATTTTTGAGGTGTAACTTGTTATTGCATGTAGGTACCCTAAAACCTGAATATATAGTGTCTATCAAATTGCCATTAGCATTAAACGTGTTTGTGTCATTCAGGAATCAATGCAAAAAATACCTTGAGGTAAACTTATTACTGGATGAATAAATTCTTCCAAGCAAACTTGGCACGGATCTACACATGCAGGGGTGGATTCAGCATCAAATTTGGGGAGAGGACATGTCCTGGAAGGGAGGAGTATGGAATACCCCCCATACATCCTCCCCCCAGACAGAGAGAGAGGGTCCCTGTTAAAATTTTTTTAAATGCCCATTTTTTAACGCATTTATGGAGCCTAAAATTTCATTTTGATTCTTAACAACAGATGAATTTGAACAATTTTAGGCATTTAAGGATAAAAAAAAACTATAAAAGTTATAAAAATGTATCAAAGTAGTAATCTTTTTGATCAAATTTGGGGAGGAGTCATGACCCCTGTGGACCCGCACCTCCAAAATCTGCCGCTCCGCTATTGAAAAATTCTTATAAGAAATTGGGTATTTTTCTCATGAGAAAAAAATCTCCCGCCTGCGCCATCGGATGACCCATGGCCACCTATAATACAGGCCGGAACATGCAATTTGGCGACAGCGCTTTACGTGACGTCAGGGGTGCTACTCTGCACATCGCGGGGTGCGGTGGATCGGCCTCTCAGCTGTTGACGTTAATACGGTTGGACCTCCGTTCACCTTCCCTAAAGTTAAGCTAAAAATTACGGTAGGGTTGAGTTATTCGAGTAGTTATATTTCGTATTTTAACAGCTATTTATTAAAAGTAATCGTGAGAACTAATAACAAGCCAAGGGATACGAGAGATTATTCACGGAAATATATTTAAGTACTGCGATCGACGTCCCAGAAGTTCAGACCAAGAAGGAAATACCGTTTAGTTTACTACTTAACCCATTGGTTGTTAATATGGAAGAACACCCTATAAAATTTATTGACTTAGAAATAAAGAGCGGCTTTTAAATAAACATCATTTCACCTCCCTGCATAACCTAAAAAATTAACATGTTAAAAAGTAATTCGTTATTTTCTAGCACCTTTCGTCGCGGTATTTCAGGAGAGAAAAATAATTTATGAAGTTCAACAACATTTATTTAAACTAAAAATCAGATATATACATTTTCCGGTAAACATTTCATATTGAAGAGGTCAAACAACCTCACAATGTCACAAGACATGGCCATAAAAGCATAAATATTACTCCAGAAAGTGGAATAAATAAAAGCTGCCACCGGTTCTTAATTTCAATTTCAGCTGGAAACAACCTCCATAGATCTTGCCATTTGAAGTTCACCGATGAACCGTCACCAGCAACAGCTATCAGTTTCACAGGCACCACATTACCTGATGGAAAAAAATGATCAGTACAAATGTTAGGGCTAATTAGAAAACTATGTGATATAAAAAAAACTAGTCTTAGCATTATATAAATTGGACAACGTTTAAAAAATATGAAGCCACAAGGAAGATAAATATATATTCAATCTAATATTTCTTAACAACAAGATCAGTATAATGAAATATTAACGACTTCCGAATTGGAAAAATATCTCAACAAATTACATTATACTAACATTTAACTCAATACTTATTAAAAGAAAATCAAATTTTACAAACGAGAGGAAATTATTGAATTAATCTCGATAATGGTAGCCACAACAGGTTCTTCATAATTGATTATATGGCCAAATTTTCAAGGTTCACTAACAAACGTTCACTCAAAAGGGAGTTTTAGCTGCAGAGAAAATTATTATATTGTTCTAAATACTACATACATATTTGTAATTTCACTCAGCACTCATGGATTTTCCAATATACCTACTGTATTGGAAGGCGGCTAGACGTCAATTTACTAAGTATTTTCAATATGAAAACTTATATAGTCATTTCCTCAGAAGTTCTTTCATGATCCACTAATTCATACAATATTCGTTCATTTCATCTTTAATTATTTCCACAGATTTTCATGCTTCACTGATCACAATAAGGAGTTTTACCTGCAAGAGAAAGATGGATTAGTTCAAAAATACCACGTATAGATATATCACTCAGTACCCTTGGATTTTCAATATACCTAGAATATTGTAAGGCGGATAATTATCAATTAAGGTGCCCTTATCGATAAGAGAACAAATATTGACATTTCATCAATGTTCTTTCATGTTCCACCGATTCATAAAATATTTGTTGATCTCATTTCCAAGATTTACATCTACTTATGTTCACAGGTTTTCATAGTTCACTGATCACAACAAGAAGTTCTACCTGCAAGGGAAAGATGAATTAGTTCAAAATACCACTTATATATTCCGTATCACTTAGTAGCAATTGATTTTCCAATGTACCTTCAGTAGTAGAAGGCGGCCAGATGTCAAATTAGCATGTATTTCGGAAATAATGATAAATATTATCATTTCATCAGCAGTCTTTTCCTGTTCCACTGATTCATACAATATTTCCTGATTTCATTTCTTAGAAGTACAACTCATCTACTTATTTTCACAGATTTTCATGGTTCACTGATCACAATAAGAAGTTTTAAGAAGAGGAGAGGGCCTGAAACACTGTGGGAGTAGCACCAGGGGACAACTTTAGGCGATCTAACTCGTAACTTTTCACTTCAACGTTCTTATTCATGTAAGTTACACGGTGTAGGATATCCTGCTCAGCAAAATGCTTGACGCAAACTATTGCGCTTGAAGAAAGATTCCAATCCTTCCGAGGGATATTCTTCAGCCACTTCTGTCAACTGCGTTCATCTTTGGTGAACTGGAACACAGTCACATACCCCTTGTTCTTGGTGGATAGGTAGTTGCTTCTGCAATATGGCACACGATAACGTTTGGGCACCTTAAATGAAAACAATGGAAAGTTGCATGAATAAAAATAGTTTCGCTGATTACAGAAAAAAAGGAGTGCATTCATGATTAGTTTGGAAAATATGAATGACATTAGTACCTAGAAACATTAATAGAGTTAATGAGTAGCCATTCTTCCTTCAATAATATACGACGTTATTATAGATACAGCTACACATAGTTATTCATAAGGCAACCAAATATAGCAATCACTGTTAACTCAAGAATAATAATATTATAAAAAACAACGCAGCATTTAAATACCCGACAAATACACTTCGTTTCATTTGTGTTCTCTTAATGTTCCTTCGTGGCCGGCCGCCAAGAGACGCAATGCTTTGGATGAAATACTGCTGAATATCCACTCACAATACACTGAGAATATCTTTTAACTATTTTACTTGCCGTAAGGCAAAACACAGTACAGAAAAATAATTCTTTTTCCCCATTTAAAACCAGTATTGTTGCACTCTCAATTCCCCTCCATTAATGGCCGGCCGGCATGTGATCACAATACTTTTGAAGTAATAAACGTGATTTTCCTCCTTCAGCTCCCAAAAAATATCTTTAAACTATTGTACGTACCTTTAGCCAATGGGATATCCACAAAATAAGTCCAGTTCTGCCTTTTTAACAAGAGATTTAATGCTTCTTAGGTCACACGGACACTCTTCACGCATAAGTCGCCATGCTCTTAAGCAAACACAATCGCACCCCGGCACAGCGTTGCCAAAATTCCATGTTCCGGCCTGTATTATAGGTGGCCATGGATGACCGCATCTTTGAGCTCTTCATCATCCTAAAATCGCCAAGGTTTTTGCTACCTGCCAATTCATGTTTCCTGCAGCTCGGCTATCGCTAACATTTCCTTGAGTGGGAACCCTACAAACACAAAAAGGATCAAATCTGTATTTTAGGGAGATTTCAAAATACATCAAATCTAGATTTCCAAATCCTTTTTAAATACGGATTAAATCTGTTTCCGAAGTTTCTGCGCCACTAGCGGCGCTAGCGTCGGTGACGTAATTTTTCAAAATGGCCGAAACATTAGTGATTGTGTGAAAGTGTGTTTTGTTATTGTTACTAAACGACTGGTTTTGACCGACACGCGCTGCATATGGTTTATTTGCTCCATTATCTGTTATATTTTTCCTTAATATCCATCGATTGCATAAGTATCGTATTTGCACCTCACAGTAGCCTGGATCTTCCGTATGTAGTGAACTTTATCATTCAATATACATGCATAGTTTTTTTTTAAAACTATATTCCATTACGTTGGTGCACATTTATCTATTACGTTGGTTCATTATGAGCTTCATTTTATGACTGTATCGTAATGTTTCAATTTGTAAAGTGCCTCTGAAAATAGTAATGAGGGATGGTCTTGGCAACAAAAACGACGACGAGGAGAAATTTTTCGTTTCTCAATGTTATTCGGTGGGCTTATTGAACCCTGAAGTCTGAACTCCGTTTCCATAGTTCCCTTCAGATTCCTTCTTTTGAACCTGGTTTCTCCATTAACTTTTTTCTTACTAAGCCCATGGTTGAACTGTGCTTCTAGTGTACTCAGGTATGTTAACTTCAATGGCTTTGTTATTATGAACTTGTTTTCTAACTGAACTTTGCAATATAAAAATTTTATCATTTCTCTCCCTAAAAATTCACTATAGAGTGACCGTTATTGGGCCCATGGTTGAACTGTGACTTCAATGGGCTCACTTATATTGACTTAAATGGCTTTGTTTTTATGAATCTGCTTTCTATCTTAACCTTGTATTATAAGCATTTAACTCTGCCGTGAGTGTCGTCATGTTTGTTGATTTCAATGCCTTTGTTTTTATTGATCTGCTTTCTCCCTGAACTAGTACTTTAAAAATTTATTTTATATTGACTGCAAAGCCTTTCACTTTATCCACCTGCCACTTTTCTATATGTAGTATATTGTGTTTATCTTTCCTCCCTTTCTGGCTGTGGCAGGCCAGTGCAAGGGGCAGGAGGAGGCAAATGATGCTCAACATCAATTAGATTCATAGTAATTTGGAATTCATATATAATGATAATAAAAAATACTTGTGATTTTTTAATAAAGCATCAATTACTCTATCTCATGTTTTTTAATCCATATTATTAACCTTTTTCCTCAAGTCAGTGTATTATTGCGAAGTGGTTACTTAATGTATTTTTCCACCTAAAAATCTATGACATTGATAAGGGCACATTAAAAGCTAGTTGAATTAATAAATTATTAATTTCACTTTAATTTGAAATGCTTGGAATTTGTATGTGATATAAATAGATATTTGTACCTTTTTAATAAAATATCAATTATTATGAGTCATGTTTTCTCAATCCAAATAAACAATCTTTTTCCTTCAAGTCAGTTTATTATTGCATAGTGGTTAGTTAATTTTTAAAGATTTTGCTTATTGGGTGCTTGATGATATAATTATTGTTGGAGCTAAGGGGTGAATAGGTAGAGATCTTATTGTGGTGGTCAGAGGGTTTTCCCTTCAGGGAAGCTTCCTCAATATATTTCATTAATTGTAACGCAAAGGTTCCTTGATAAAAGTTCAAATGAAAAGCAGTACTGTAATGTATCCCTGGAAAATCTAGATACTGAAATCTGGATTTAATCTCTGAAAAATCTGTATTGTGGGGCAAGATATTTCATGTATTAAATCTAGATATAATATGAGAAAAAGAGGACATAGCAACACCTTTGCAACAGATTAAATCTAGATATAATTGAGATTTCGTGGATTTCAAAATACGTGTTTAATACAGATTTAATCCTTTCTGTGTTTGTAGGGAATGTAGTAATAAATTAATGCCACTTCATCTTTTATTAGCTTTCGCTTAGCAGTTTCACTTTTACTGTAATCTGGGTGATGAACTATAAATTGCCCTACTGAAATAAACATCCACTCTTGCCCAATCAAATTTATGGATGGACTCCCATCCTCATCTAACTCAACTGGAAACTCAGCGACGACATACTGCTTAAAAAAATTTGTTCCAGATATTAATTAGGAGTAACGAGACTTTATAATATTAATCAACAAATTTTGCAATTGCAACATTGCCTACATACTACTACAGAAACATAAAATTAACTGGTCTTTAAAGTGAAATTTTTAAGTAAATGATGAGTACTGATCTGTGCCACTGTTAAGTTTCTTATAAATAATAATAACATTTATTTGCCGGGAGATCTTGGTACATGTTCCATGATATAGGTACGGCACGGCTTTTTTGTTGGCACTTTAGGGCTTTCGTAATTCGCTTAGGCAAATTTGTTTAAGAGCAAGTAGGGGTTTGCTGACTTTTATCAATAATGTGTGTAAAAAATTTTCAAATGGAAACGTGGAGAAGTTATCAAGGACTCTGTAATCTTTAATGCAACCGGTCCGGTGTATGATGAATGAAAATTTTAATAGGTCATGGAGGCCTATTACGAACGGCTTACCGCATGCGGTGAGATACCGCCTGCGGTATCATACCGCCCCGAAGCGCGTTTACCGCCCCCGAGCGATTACGAGTGGCCACCGGTCGGTATCATACCACGGCTTAGGGGTCGGTATGATACCACGGCCAGCTACCCCGGTGGTGAGATACCGACCCCCTAATGGCGGACGTCTGTTTACCTTTTTCGGGTCGAGCTGGCGTTTTTAAAACAAAATATCCGACGATAGAGACTCGGAAGTTATCATATTTTGTGTTATTTATAATATTAATGTCTGAGTAAGCGTATAAAATATAAAACTGGAGCCGACTGGAGCAGTTGAACAAAAAATTTATAATACCCATATAACAACGTTGTAGCAGTCTGAGCCACGGCCGTGGGAGATGGATACGTTGATTGTAAGTTGACCCTCATTCATTTATTTAATTAGAACAATTTGGATGTATTTTAATGTCCGCTATGTTTTTATATGCACAAACCTCTTCCATTTCTTCATAGGTGCCGGAAAATTCGTCGTTAAGGACTGCCTGTGCTTGTATTGTATGGTGAATACAGCTGTTGCTCGCCGCTTGGAGATTTCTACGAACATCTTTTGTGGCAAAATATTATTTTTTCAACGTGACAACTTCTTGTATAGCAAGGTGAATACTACTTTTGCTCGCTGCTTGGAGATTTCTACGAGCATTTTCTGTCCCAAAATAGTGTTATTTTCAACGTTACAACTGCTTGAATTGTGTGGTGAATGTAACTTTTGCTCGCTGCTTGGAGATTTCTACGAACATCTTTTGATTCAAAATAGTGTTATTTTCAACGTAACAACTACCGTTAATCACAGTGCCAGTGGTTGTAATGCACAAGTTTGACGAGGTTGACAAATATCTGCCAAGATCTGTAATTATCAGTGTTCCATTGTGATTGGTTTGTAAACAGTGGTATTACGCTATCGAGAAGTGTCTGATAGTAATGTAAAAATTGTCAGTGGCGTTTTTACCTTCCTCATTCACCGCAGAGATTACATTTCACGACCAAGCTATCAAGTTCAAAGCCATGTGTGAAATTTGTTTATACTAGTATATCAATCGTACCAAGGAATTGTAGTGAGAAAAGTTACCTGTGCCACTTGCGTGGGATAATCTGAGGCTTAAAATCAGTGATTAAATAGTTGTTTTCATCATAGCGAGCTCTTCATTGTAAGGTTTACGTGATGAATATAAGAATGGTAGTGACTTCCAGTTTTTGATGATCCTATTTACCATTATTTATAATGGTGTGAGCTTGTATCGATTGTGGATTTTACCTGAAATATTGAAATAAGTTGTAGCCTGTGTGTGTGATTGCCGCGGAACCGATTCGCGATCTCATATGTTTATTGTGGGCAAACTGTTTTGCTGTGGTTGTGTACCCGTGAATAAACCAAAGAAATGGTGAAACTCTGTGACATTATATTGAAATAAAATTTTCTTGTAACCAGTAGTGCATATCTTGTGTTTTTTAATTCTCCATTGCTTTTCATAGATAACAGCCAAAAAGTTATTTTTCGTTATTTTAAAAAGTGCCTTTCTTGTTCTCTGAATTTGCATTAGGTTTCCAAACCCCGTTACTTACACGAAAGGAATGCAGAGCAACAGATATTTTGTCATTTCACAGATGTTGAGTGTCGTATTGTCTGTGATTAAGGGTCTCCAGCTAAGTATTCGTGGTGGATTTTCATATATTTTTTAAGAATGGGCATTTCGGTCAAATCTCTCATGGAATTGGTGGTTCACCTTGCCCGTTGGCCTTAAAAGCACTTCTATCGTAATTTTTCGATGGTCTGCCATGCAATTTATCACTGCCTGCGACTGCTCATACGTGATTTTTTGATGATATCTTCCGCAAGTCACTGCTAATTATTGTTTTATTCGACTTTTTATCCTATAAGTAAGAATTGAGGAGCAAAATTCGTTCATTTGTCAAACTTTTAAGGTGAATTAACGAAGGACACATCCTTATTAATCCATAAATAGCACTAATTGTCTTTATCGACTGCCAACAACTCTTGCCGAAATATTCGTCTGCTAGGAAGAGTTGCCGCGGAATTGGAACACCGCACGCCCTTGCCATTGGCTACACCATTTTCGGGCTGAAGGAGCTCAGAATTTTTCATACAAACGTCACTTCCGCCGCATCGCTCCTTACCGACCCCCTGACACGTACTCTCCGCCCGGCGGTGAGTTTCCGACCGTCCCACTCGTAATCGCAAGGGGCGGTATGATACCGTATACCGAACGAAAACTCCGCCCGGCGGTAGCGTACCGCCCGCTCGTTCGTAATAGGCCCCATGATTTCTTTTTCATAGTGTTGGTGTGTGGGTGTGATGCTGAGCCCAAACTTTAAGGCTGCTATTATGGATGGAATAGCATCATGCTATTCTTCATTATTGCAACCGATGTTGCTATAATATAGCGTATTGCAACGCCTATGCTATTTGGTATTACGAACGGTTGCAATTCGTGTTATTACTACACCGGAAGACGTAATTCTCAGAATAGCATAGGCCAGTTGCTATTTACTATTATGAACGGCGAATTGCAACCGGTAGGCTTGCTATAATATTACGCGGTCTTCGATGCCGAGCAATTCGGTATTGCAACCAGAAAACGTGCGCATTGCGATGTCGAATTGTTTTTCTGAGGTTAAAGTAACCTAATCAAGCATTGAAAAATGGAATAATAGCCAAAAATAAAATGATATCAGCTTTATTTTAATTAAATAATAGTAGCATAAGTGATGAATATTTAACTAGTTAAGTGATTTGGTTAGGAATTAACATTCGAGCTTAATATATGAAGCACAAGCTTGCTTCATCGACAGTACGAAAACAATAACAATTAATGCAAAGAATTACTACCATTAGCCCAAATTTTACGTGTTTTATTCATATTTACAATTCATAATTTTATTTCATCACTTGACTTGCTACTAAAAATATCCTCAATGTAGGCTATCAGGTCGATTCTTGAAAAATTTCAACCTTGTGTTAACACACTAACTCGCCAAATATATTAATAGTTATAGCTTTCAATGAAAACCATATATTACCATAATAATACCATATACTTTGATCAGCCGTTCATTTCCTCAATTGGACAGTATATACAAATACATGCAACGAGTCGAAATTGTTTTCCCCACTATTCGCTGCCTTCTACAATTAAAACTAAAAATTTACTAAATTATAAACACGGGCAGTCGACTTGAATTACTTGCTTGAAAACAAAGGATTTCTCCGAACACCAATAAAGTTTCCGAACAAATATGATTCACCACAAACGTTTAATGGAATATCCATGCACTACATCATTAATGCAATATATATCATGTGGAATTGAATACAAATTGTTTCCTCTATAGACAAGTAAGTTATTCACACAATTAAGTTTCAGTTTATCGGCACAGTTCAGGGTCTATCAAAAATTTCAGTGAGCACATAATAAAATCAGCTGATACGAAAACAATGATAACTGACACAACAGCACTTTCCACACGATTCACTATTGCTAGATTCACTTTTTCACAGCTGTTCCATCCATCCTCAAATTCACCATCACCTCCCTCTGCTTTTTCCAAATATGCAGCTGAAATATCGATACTATTCCATCATAATACATGAAAGCACAGCTGTGACGTTGCCACCTACTTCATTTCCTAAACAGAGAATGAACACTGAAATTAGGGAGTCATATAATATATAGATAACATTAGAAACGAAAGCTTCTAGTTCATGCAGTAAAACGATATCGTCACGAGCAATACAATAAAAGTTGATACATATTAATTCTGATATGCAACAAACAGACTTCGAAGCCTAACACATTTACGAAGAAAATCAAACATATTTAGCTTTCAATGATTATTTCGCATAGCATATATCTCACGGTAAAGGACCGATCGGATATAGGTAAATCATTGAATATTTATGTCCGATAAATCATCATTATAACAACGAAATTATGACCTAACCCACCTGTCTGAAGCCATTGGGAAATTATCACAATCACAACAAACAGCTGATTTCTTAAATGAGATTTTCAAAGCGTATTATATATTTCCAAGGTTTAATATAATTTTTAAATGTAAATAAAGCAATTATTTATAATTTCAAGTCAATATTCCGTAAAATACAGAAAAATATATAAAATATCTTCTCCCTCATTGGTTACGCAAACTGTTCAGAAAGTTTTTCATACGGGAAGAGGCGGAGCTTCCAAATAGCTCGCGCAAGAAATAGCATGCTGCTATTCCGAACAAAATTATTACTACGCTTCATTCATAATACGGGGTCGTTGCTATAATGACCCGCAGAATAGCGTATGCTATTTTTTGCAACGCTTATCCATAATAGCAGCCTAAGTCATCAAGGGATCTGGGTTTTCTATTCAAATCTGATGGCATGGGCATACCCAGAGAGGGGCAGGGGGGGCAGCTGCCCCCGCACCTAGAAGCAAAAGTCGCAAAAGTCTTTAAGCAAAATCAGTACTGAATTGAAACGAAAGTATTCAAAAAAATTTCTTTATACCCATGAAAAATGGTATGTATTAGTATAAGATATGTAACTAAAATAAAACTATTTTTTTCAAGGAAATATTCTCATAAACTATAAAAAAGCGCTGTTATAATTTTCTTAAAATATTTGTTTCATTCACCTTTTCCATGCTAAAATGTCACAACTTGGCTTACCACCTCCCCCTCCCTAGACCATGGCTTGCCACCCCCCCCCCCCCCTAGTTATGATCGCCCTTGTGATATTTAGCAAAGGCTGTGATTTGTTGACTCACGACTCTCCATTTCCTCCATTGGGAGGAAGGCAACACTGATTTCTTAAATTTTTTTCCCTGCCAAAACTTCATGAAATGTTACGTTTGTGGTAATAAAATGTCATCAGTGAACCAGTTATAACGGATGAGTCCCGTGCAGTAGTCTGGTGGTGATTTCTTTCTTTCCCGGATAACCTCTCAAGAACCGGGTTCTTGGACTCTTTATTCATTCATTTTCCTCCATATGACTCGTTCATTTTGAACGATTCATTCCAGCTCTGACTGCGCCATCGCTGCATCATTTGTTTCCTGCAGGGAAGTGTAAACAGATGGTTGAAGGCGGTAACTGAGGAATTTCACAAAATATCGTAACAGAAACTGTATCATCATTACAATCATTATGCGGAGGAATTTTAAAAGTTGAATCCGTTGAATCTATATTAAACTATTTCAAGTTATCACCGACAGGGGTGAATCGAGGTAAAGTCGTTGCTTCGTCAAGCCGGTCAAGTCCGTGGCCAGTGTGAGATAAGAAAATGATATCCAACTGACCTTTAAGGAGATCATTACGTCGTAAAAAATTAAGATGGCGAATTGATTATGCAATTATTTAGATTTTCTGGTCTTTTTTAACGACAATACTGATTTCCCGCTGTTATTTGTTGAATGTATTAATATCAATATCGGAAGGTCGGAATCCGTTTGGAGTGCAAGGTGTCCAAAACGTTTCGCCAGGGTTAAACATAGAGAATATTGATGCTGGATACGCCCTTATTACGATACACAAACAATCAATGCTTTAAGGCTGCTACTCCATGGATTTCGTTCAGAAATTGGCTCTTAGGCAGTCCATTATCATAACTTTGTCATCATCAGCTATAGCCATGCTTTTTCTATCCGTTTGGTGGTGGAGGAATGGCTGCAAGATGACCAGCAAGAGAAGTGGTAGAAAACCCCCACCTATCAAACAGCGCGATTGGAGTTTAACTGGATACCTCACTGAAGTTAAACTCTACCCACTTAAGTCTGGCCATGCGGTCGACTTGAGTGAAGCTGAAGCAACTCCTCTCGGTCTCAAGTCAGGGTTTCTGAGAGATAGGTAGGTTTGTTTACCTTAGCACGTTACATTAAAAAATTATTTATTTACTCGTGAATTTTTACTGTCATAAATGTTTAACAGCCAAATCTCACAGCACAAGTGTACTTATACACTCTTGATAAGAGTCATTCAATTCTTAAGCAGAAACAATGATACAATGGAATTAAATGTTCCCGGGAATGTGAGCCCTTTAAGTGAGCCTGAGTTTGGCTATGTTCCCTGAGAGATTCATCGTTTTTCAGAGTACATAAACAGGAGTAGTTTGCAAAAATCCCAGTATGGGAACTTAAGTCTTCTATACAGACATATTAAGTAGCCAGTCACATGAGTTTGATTTTTTTGGATTTTCCTTTATCATCATGATCGTTTAATTCTTTATATTTTAAGTTTTTATTTGTGTATTGTTATTTACAGAAATTTATTACTAATACTACTACCGCTGAACTTCATTCGGTGGCAAATTACAATTTAATATGTATATCCCTTAAGGAAATAATAAAATTTTAGGAATCGAGATTTCTATTTTTAAGACAAAAATATTTTGATAGTAAAAGATGACATTTAATTATCAGGTTCTTCATTGTTTTTGATGAAAGTGGAAATTTTGTTACTGGGAGGAAGTATCCAGAAATGGTTCTGATTAAAGTGACTGCACCAAGGGATGGGCATTATGTTTTTTCAGCCCCTGGTAGTAATGAATTAAATATCCAAATTCCTGAAGCATCAAAGGAAAAGAAGAATAGGAAGTTCAAATGCAGGTAAGGATTTACTCTTAACAAGCACTTATAAGATTACAATATACTTATTACTCATGTCTCACAGCTGAGCTTAAATCCACAAAGTGTGTCCACCTGGTTGTGGATATTGAGTTGACCTATACACAGAGGTTAGCTGCAATATAAGCAAGTTTACTGATCTCATAAGCAGTCATGGGCAGCAATTGATGGCTGAGAAATAAGTGTAGGATAAAATTGATGGTTTGAGGTGTAACTTTATGAAAGGTAACGAGGTTGAACATATTAGTCAACATAGATGAGGGAGGGGGAAAGAACTTGGTCATACGGTAGGAAGAAGGTAGGGGGAGGAGGGCCCTTTAGGGAGGGTATGACAGGTGGAGGGGGGGGTTCAGGTGAGAGATAGGCTGAAGGGTTCGTCATGTCATTGGCTCAGGAATTTAGGAGTGGGAGGTTTAAAAGAGGGGAGTGGGAATCACACAAAAAGTCGTTAACAATGTTGTCATTGGAACGTACATGCTGCAAAATTTCCATCTGTTCCTTGACATCTAATCTAGGTCCTTTAGGTTCAACATGAAGCACTTCAAATACAAAATCACTTTGATGACTGCTTTCTAACAAATGTTTCGCAAATTGTTATGTAGTATTTTTATTTCTCACGCAGTCTTGGTGTTCTTTCACCCGTTCTTGAAATTGTCGCCTGTTTGCCAAACATACACCGCATTGCATTCACATTTTAACCTGTACACCCCACTCCTTTCTTCTCTTGAGATGGGATCTTTTGTGAGGGAAATAATGTTCCTGAGGTTGGATTTATTGTAAAACACAACTTTAATTTTATCCTTAGGCACCTTTTTGTAAATCTTCGGCCCGATGTCCTTTAAATAAAATTGATTGTTTGAGGCGTAACTTGGTGAAAGCGATTCATAATTAAATTAAAAAAGATTATAGAATGACGCAGATGATACAAATGTTCTCATCGAGTCCAATAAAAAATCTGATCTACTAAAGAAAGTTTGTTCCACAATGAAATGTTTAGAAGACTGGTGTCAAAATAACATGATGGCCATTAACGTTCAAAAAACAGTGTGTTAATTTTGGCAGAGATCTAACACCTCCAGTAAAATTATGTGGAAATGATTTAAAATTTGTTGAAAACCTCAATTTTCTTGGAGTAAACATTGAATCAACAATGAAATGGTCTATGCATATAGAAACCCTTACCTCTAAGCTAAATAAAACTCTTTTTCAATTAAGATATCTAAAAACAAGTACCAGTATCGATATTAGAAAATGCCTCTATTATGCAAATTTTCAGTCACATCTGTCATATGGAATTATTTTCTGGGGTGGCTCACATCAATCTCATAAAATTTTTAAAATACAAAAACAGGCAATCAGGGCTATTCTCAATCTACCCTATAGGGAGTCATGCAGGGCACATTTTCAATCCTTACAAATTATGCCTCTTACTGCCTTGTATGTATTTAATTTAATAATGTATGTAAAAAAAAATCTGAACTCATTTGATCTAAACTGTCAATTACACCAAATAAACACCCGACAAAAACATGATATACATATTGAACCGAGGTCATCTAAACTTGCTAGTGAAGGACCATATCATAAAGGGGCCAAACTTTTTAACTTAATACCACCAGATATTAAAGCAATCCAAAATAGCAACTCATTCAAGCACAAATTAAAAACGCTTATATGTCAAAATTCAATTTATTCACTAGATGAGTACTACGACTTGTGTAAAAAATATGCTAAAATAAGCTAAAATATGTACCACTGTCATCTGTCTTTTATGTTTTTATCTCATGTGTTGTTTGTCCACTATATGACGTTTTCTATGTTACATTGTAACCAAACAGAAATAAAATTATTATTATTATTAAATTAAATAAAGGATTTTATGCCACTAGGCTGTGGATTCTTGTCGTGTTTGGGATCCATAAATTTCTTCCACTGCTTATTTATTTAATTTTTTCCTAGATAAACTATCAATTAGCTGTTCATTGTAGCCATTATATTTAGCAATTAGTTTAATTGTGTTTAATTCCTTATTGAAATTGGTAGGGGACATCGGTATATGCAGCAACCTGTGTAACATGCTGTGAAAGGCTGATAACTTTTGAGAGAAATAATGTCTTGAACTGGAGTGGATCTCTTGGAATTTTTCCGATAAATTGGGAATAGGACGTGGTTGTTGACCAGAATGACTCGGAAGATCTAGGAAGTTCAGAGAGTTATTATCTTTTATTTCATAAGTGAATTTCAAATTGCAGTCCAAAAGAATTTAAAAAAAGGAACATTTGTGGTTGTCTTTTTGAGCCAGTCCAAATGCAAAACACATTGTCCACATATCGATCCAGGTAATTTTTGGTCTGTCGATTATTGGGGGAAAACAAGCTCCTTTTGGAAAAGTCCATATACATGTCTGCCAGGAAGGGAGTTACACGAGTGGTATGTTAAAAGAGAAGCCATTTCCAATTACCTTTTTTTTCTCTATGTGGAGCTCACTTGCAATCTTTGCTGGATTGAGTGGCTGATTTTGGATGACTCAGTTCGCCAAAAATATAGTGAAATTGCCTTTGAAAAGAGAGCCACCATTCTTCGCAAGTTGGAGGCCCTTAAGATGATGCAGACCGCTAGTTCGAAACAAAACGTCGTGGATCCACCAGCGGAGGACACCCACTCTTTTGGACCAAGAATCGTAAATCTATCTAAACACTCTTTTGAGCCAAATGATGTGACCTTATTAGAAAAGGGCTTGAAATATATGCCAAATATCCCGATATCTGCGAATGACGTTATGAATTTAGCGGTGGATTTAGGCATAGCTCTCCATAAAGACAATATACATGTGAAGCATTTCATTACCCAAGAGCTAAATAGACATATGTATATGTAGTCCAAGAATCAAAGGTGAAGAGGCGATACCCAGAATTGGAAACTCTAATCTCAATTAAGTGAACTCACAGGTCAGAACAGCAAGTTATTCAGAAAGCTGACAAGGGCAACGCTGTTGTGATTATGGATAAAGGGGATTACTTAGAGAAATGTGAACAGTTCATACGAGAGAATGGGATTAAAGAATTTGCCGATAGATCCGACTGCCAAGTTTCAAATAGAGCGCAAAAGAGCCTTAAAATCAGTTTGTGTTATTTAAGTGGAATAAAGTGATTAGGTTGCATCAAATGAATCCCTCAGCTCCACATTTTTTTGGGCTTCCTAAAATTCACTAGAGTGATTGTCCGATTAGACCCATAGTTTCTTACGTCATGGCTCCAACGGGTGATGCCGGGTATTCACTAACAATAAATAATGTATGGAAACTGGCACTTAGGAAAATAAGATTGGCTGCCTCCCAGCCAATCACGTTAGACCTTAGAGACTGATGAAGACTATAAGCTGGCAAACTTCATCCACTCACCATTAGCCCTGAGGACGGGACCCAACTCGTGTTCCAAAATGTTGGCAGAATGGAGAGAGACCACCCAGCTGGAAGCCCAAATAGCCTTTTTAGAAACAATAGATAGCTGCACTTTTAATCAGCCAGTTAAGATTGTTTGTTCTTGCCCTGTTGAAAGGAAAGTTTCTGTGATAGAGAGAAAATTTATTTTTGTATAGCAAAATCGTAGAATCAGCAAGGAAGGGATAGTGTACCAAAAGGAGAGTGGAAAGATTAAGAGGCGGGCAAAGAAGGCATAGAACAAGAGGGTATAATTTTTCTGAAACTATGACCAACACTGAATGAGAATAGTTTCCCCTGCATCTTACGTTTTAAACTTAAAATCCTATTCCTCTAATGTTTTACATCAACTTAATTTTTAAGATTAAGAACGACTTTTTTTGAGTGACTTTTTCCAATACGTCTATAAATTTGCTATATCAATGTCAGAAAGCCTACTGCTCTCGATCAGTTTTCAACTGAGTTTCATCTTGAAGTTAGCTGAAATTTTTGTTATCAAAAACAGTTTGTTCTTGATTTGGGTGGCATGAGCAATCTGTTTTCTGCTGTCAGAATGGATTAATTTTGCTTTCTCACATCAAAATCCAATCTGTAAGGCATCATGATGGATTTTCTTTGATAAAAGTGAAATTTTCTCGGTTAGATGTCACTGGACCTAACAATGAAGAAGAGTGTGAAGATATGTAATACTTGACTCACAAGCAAATAGAATATTGAAGGCTGCCGCAGTCATTATGCTAATTTTCCCATTTGTTTTGGGTTCCAACCTCCTACAATTGGTTTAGAGCTGTCAAAATACTGAGTGACCTGACAGATTTCCTCACATTCGGTCCGGTGGCAACAGTTTTTTTTTGGCACTTCTGCCAGAATATTCAGGTTGAGGATGCCGGTTCACACTTATGGCCCCCATTATAAGCCTCTGTCCCATCGATTCTTGCTGCTGCTTAGCCATTTTAAACTCCTCCAATTGTGGCCTTGGTGTGGTGTCCATCAACTTAGTTAAAGTTAAATAAAATCAACAGATTTAGGCGTTACTTGGTGGAACGATGAGATATTCTAGTCTATGCCCTGACATGCGACGAGTGCAACGGTGTGTACGTTGGTCAAACGGGCCGCAAGTTTAAAACTCGTGTCGATGAACACAAAAGAAGTGCTCGTTTGAAAGACTCCATTTCCCATTTTTCTAAACACCTGTCCGAACCCGGCCACAACAGTGATTTTAATATTAAAATTTTACATGTACATGACAAAAGTGTAAAACTGGATATTTTAGAAATCACCAAATGCACTC
This sequence comes from Ischnura elegans, assembly GCF_921293095.1. Lineage (NCBI taxonomy): Eukaryota > Metazoa > Arthropoda > Insecta > Odonata > Coenagrionidae > Ischnura > Ischnura elegans. The sequence goes on from NC_060249.1 coordinate 95,688,199, forward strand.
TTGCACGTAACATCGAAATTTTTAATGATATGACTGTATTCAAATGTTCTAACTTTTTATCTACTGTTTTAAAATCTGACTTCTTCCTTGACAATCCTTCCTCCTCCCCTTCTCATTAACCTCGTTACCACCTGACTTTTATCTGCCTGCCCCCACCCCACCTCCCCAAGCTTTTATACTTTTTGTTTTGAACCTCCTATCCAACCAACAATGCTCAATGCTCCTCCTCGTTTAGTTCCCCCCCCTCCTCCTTCCCTCACACTATTGTTGGATAAATAAGGCTGGATGTTGTATGCTTTTCTCAGTTAGTCTTGATAATGACGTTGTAAATGTTGAAACTAGTAGACTGCAAAAATATAAGGTTGTGGAATAGTACTGTGTTTTTATTTAACCATGAATTAGTTAAAGTTGTCTCAATTCTGTAATCAATGCAAAGTAGCTGTCAAATATTAAGTCATACAACACCTCTGAAATTTTACTTCTTAGAGAGTGACTCCTCATTAGCATGATTATACTTTAGTTTAATCAAACTTCTTTAAACCTTCTTTGGCACTGTATCATAGTGTACCATCATGTATGCCCTTTTCTCTTGTAATTTTGTAGGTTATGGAATGACCGAGTATGTGGCATTGATACTGGTGATAATGCCGCCATGTGGATCTCTCAATTTCTGTTGAAAGAGAAGGATGGCCTGCGAATTGGATTTTATGATGCAGAATTTGGTGTCGAACGCTGTGTGAGCCCCTTGAATCAAATTTATCAATCTCTTACTCCAGGAGACACGGTTAGTCAAGTAGTGTGTCTGCTCCTGTACTACTAGCACTCTAACTATAAATGAGGCATAAACATACTCGGAAAAAAATGAGCTGTACTTTAAAAGATTTCATTCAGTCATTTTTTTCTTGTTGTTTTTATTGTACATGTATATTTGAATCTGTAAACTTATGGTCTCAATTTCTTATTTCAGGGTGCATTTTCGGATTTGTCTGCATTTTTGTTGATATCAGAAGATTCTGTGGCAGAGCTGAATGGTCGTCTTGGAGAAGATGACAAAGTGTCCTGTGGAAACTTTCGGCCTAATTTAGTTTTTAAGGGTATTGATGATGGAAAACCATTTGAAGAAGACACATGGGAATGGATTCGTATTGGGAATGAGGAAGGTCCTGTTTTCAGAAATGTTAAGCCATGTACTCGGTGAGTCACTTTGTTTAGAAAAAATTACTGGAGTAGCATTGAAGTTATTTGAAGTGCCTATTGCAGTTATTTCATTGAATGGCATTGAAATTGTTATATGGGTATAATTTAATACTTATTATGTATTGTGTTGAGATCTACATAGTATTCTCCATAAATTGTTATGTGCATATTTTTTATGCTTTAGATGCATTTTCACCACTGTTGATCCAGAAAAGGGGGTTAAAAATGGAAACAAAGAGCCTCTTGCAACATTGAAGTCGTGAGTATCATTCTGGAATTACTACATATTTAATAGTTTAGTTGGAACTGTAGTTCTTATCGATGTCAAAGTAAAGCTGGCTTTTTTTGTTTTATATATAGGTTAGTGATGGGTAAAATTAACTGTCCAAGGGTTGAATTGTATCTTCATCCATGAATTAGTGCTTTGATTGAATCTATAGATTAGATATTTCATTGAATCCATGCATTAGAGATTTGTCTTGTTAGACTCCCATGCTAGCTTTCATTTTTAAAAACTTTATTATAATATCTCAAGTAATACACAGATGAAATTATGTTTCCTATTACATAAATGCACCGTGCAAACTATCCTAAAGAAATTTGCCTCCATTTGTCTGCCCACGAATAATTTATTGGCTATGTGAAGGTACACACAGTAATGTTTGTCAAAACCAGGGTAGGAAATAAGCTTGATAGATTCAGCTCATTAGCATTACATAGTACATTATTAAGTATTCAAATTCAGAAGATAATATTAGCTATGTTGCAATACTAGACCACATTTTTAAAATTATTTATGGAGAAAATGTTTTCAGGTTTGGTCATATTTATAGATGATAATTCGTCAACTTTTATTGTCAATTTTCATTCATTTATTCGAGGATCCATGGGGCTTAAGATTTCTTTAGTTTTAGTCAATGATTATAGAGGCATCATCACATGATATGATAGCCACATGATAGGATAGACAAGTCCATCATCAAATATCCGCTTCTTCAATTATAACCACCATTACTGCATTAACGGCAATAATGGTGGTTATAGTTGTAGTATGGTATGGTAGTTTATAGTTGAATAAGCAATAAAATTCAACTCTCTCACTGAGAAGTAACTTTACTAAAATTTGACAAGAACATTTATTTTTTTGGTAGGATGCTATGGCACCACAGTCATGTCATTCGTGGAGACAATACCCCTTAGGCCAAGGGTATCAAACACATGGCCCGCTTCCTTACAATCTGCGGCCCGCGGCACCATGACTTCTTCATTCATAAACGGCACTTTCTTTGCTCCTTTAAGATTTACAGCTCTTGCAGTTAGAAGATCAAAACTTCCCTGTCGATTTCTGAAACAACAATGCCTGTTCGCTGTCCGTTTGAAGTCTGTTCATACCCTGTTGGAGATTAGTGAACAGAGTATAAACAGCCAACGAACAATCTCGGGTCACACACAAGTAGGAACAACTTACGAACAGCCTTCTAACAGTTTGTACTCTGTTTGCAGCTTGTTCCTTAACAGGCAGGCAACAAGCATTTCGGGAACAATAGTGAACAAGCTTTTAACAGGCAGGGGCCGGTTGGTAGTATGTTTCACCGAACAGGGAATGAACAGACAACAGTGAACAAACACTAAACACCCTATCGATTTACGAAAAAAATAATGCCTGTTCGCTGTCAGTTTGGAGCCTTTTGGAGATTTTGAGAACAGATTATGAACAACGTACGAACAATTGTTTTAAGTTTCGGAATTTGGACAACAATTTGGATTAATGCAAATTTAATTGAGTACCAGGAAGTTTAATTGAATCCAAAGAAAATATCATCTACTTAAACAGTAATTATATACGCTTGAATTCATTATCACGATTACCATCAACCACGGATGACGGTTATTGAAGTGAGCACGCAAATTATATCAGCTATCTGCACGGCTTACGCACGTCAAATACTTTACTTCGCCAATTACAGGCAGGGGCCGTATGTTTCAGCCAAGGAGTATGTACTCTGTGGTTTCAGCGGACTGGGAACGAACAGACAACAGTGAACGGACACTCAACAGGCAAGGGCCGGTTCATAGTCCGTTTCACGGTACAGGGTACGAACAGAGAACAGTGAACAGCTAGTGAACAGGTTCTCAACAAGGACGGAAAGATAGCATGGTGCTGCTACCTACCTATAGAAGATAGCAAACGCAAACAATGACGCCAATAACCGATACCGTTATCCGGACAGTTTACGATGGTTTACGAGCACATGGTCGACTGTGTTGTGGTGAAGTTGTTGGTTGCGGAGAAAACAGTTATTTATTTGAGTATTATTTAACCTGTGCTAAATGCCCGCAGTGACGACTTAAGTAATTCGTGCATCCATTCAGTGATAGTGAAAGTCGTGAAGTGATATTTGTTCTCGAGTGTGTTTATTTAATAATTTATTGTGTCTCTTAAGTTTTTGAGCAAGTACTGAGGTTTGTATTGCATATGTATTATGCGTATGTGCGTTACGTCGCCAATAAGAACCTACAAACATTGTCAGAGGACTGTCTTTCTTGTAGGTTTGTTTGTGAGAAGTGAAATCATGGTGTTCATAAATATTCTTTAAAGGCGTGTTTCTCTTTTAATATCACACGTATTACATTGGCATAGTGCAGAATCCGAGTTGTATTAATTTAAGGAAGTACATATTTCTTTGATGAAGGCATGTGAAATATTTGTTAGTGTAGTGGTTTTTCTGTTGATGATGACAAAGCTTGCTTTTCTACAACTATTCAAGATTTTTGTAACTAATGGAATATGTGGAAAAGCACAATAAAAGTTTTTCTTACAATCATTCAAATGAATTTCAACTTTTAATTCTATTTAAACATAAATTATCTCTTGTCTATTATGTCCAACTTAGCAACAGCGAACGGTTAAGGAACAAAGTATGCGCATAGGGAGAGAACAGACAAATAACCGTCTTCTCACATTCTCACAGACGTGAAACAGACAAGGCGTTCCAATTTACATTCTACGAACAGTCGCCTGCCTGTTCTCTCTTGGTCGAGGAACAGGGAACAAACAACCTAAGAAAACAGGCAATGAACTGACAGCGCACAGTCCCCTGCCTGTTCATTGTCTGTGGTCCAACAGGTAAGGAACAGAGAATGCCGCTTTCTTAACAGGGAGGGAACAGACAAGTAACCCTTTTCTCACAGACAAGGCGTTCCAATTTACATTCTACGAACAGTCGCCTGCCTGTTCTCTCTTGGTCTGGGAACAGGGAACGAACAGCCAACTGACAGACAATGAACAGACTTTATTGTTACAGAAATCGACAGGGTTACTGGCACTTCATCCATATTACCCACATGCATTTCTTCATGCACTTGTACAGGCAAAGAGGTGTCAAGTATCTGGGAGTATTAGTACCAGGGATTAAAGTAAATACACTATTTCTTCTCTTTCAGTTGCCTTTTTAAATAATAATTATATAGTTGTGGTAGTATTTTATATAATTCTCCTGTTATTGGACCTGAAATACATATGCGGCCCTCAAGCTGTATGAGTTGGCTAATGTGGCCCGCCAAGGTGAATGAGTTTCACACCCCTGCCTTAGGCAATAAAGTTGACACTTCCACTTTCAGCGTGTAAGCATTTATCCCTGCTATAACTTCAGAAGGTGATAATTCTAGCTGATTCCCTTTTAGCTAAATTCTGTCACAGCATTTAGTCTCAACTTGTAATACGTTTTACTTGCAGATACCGACAACTTAGTGATAGAAAAGCATTGCGCCTTGAAGGGACAGCACCAGTGATGGGAATAAACCTTGGTCTGTATTCAGAGGGAGCTGTACATGTTGGAGATCCTGTTTATATTGGAAAACTTTAAATGTTCATGTATACGTGTGGAAAGTGGGTGACAGGCAAGGAGCGCCTATTGCAGGACATTTTTATAAATATTTTTGTTTGAGGTGAGTGTAGTGGATGAAATAGCACTTGTTAAAGATCGTATTTCATAGTGCTAGTCAAGTTCCTCTCTGCTATTAATGACCTATTATATTAACCACAGGCTGGTAGTGTGGTTGAGATCTTTACTTTAAGAGTATTTGGGTTCAAGGGTATTGACAATCAAATTTGTAGTTTACAATGATTGGTGAAGATTCTTATTTATTTACAAATTTGAGATGAATTGAATAGGAAATGATCTACGAATTGAATTTGAATGAACTAGAAAATTGTTGATTAATAGCTCAGAGAAATAAATACCCAGAGTACTTACCAAATGGTAAATTGGAGCTAATTCCACAGCTGAAATGTAAGTGGCTGTCTAGTCTGTCATGGAATAGACTTCTTCCTACTGTGCAGTTGCAGCACAGTAGTGTGTGTAACATTAATGTTAGAATGTGCTGTGAGTAACATTTTTGGCTGGAACCCATTCAGCAAGGATGGCCAAGCTTCTCATCATTGCATGGCAGCAAGATAATACAATGAGTAGTGAAAGTTGAGTTGAATGAAGTTAGAGGTCAAAGATAACCAATGTATATGTAAGCCTTAATTTAGGAAAAAGAATTAGGCAACTGAGATCTATTCATGGGTGAATTTTTGCTTTATCCGAAAGTATATGCTTGGAAAACCACTCATTGCAGAAATAAAGAAGAATTGACATGTCATGGAATTTTGCTGTTGAAATACACTTTACCACAAAGAATTAAAAGATAAGTTTTTAGGCTCTCAATAAATTGAAACTGTGCACACTGATATCTCTCGATTTTTTTACATGCTTTTTCTAGTGTGCGATAAATTTCGTTTAAAGAGAATTTCTTACCGCAGTATTCAGTGTGTCCATTTACCTGAAGGGGCAATTTTGCCTGTCTGGAAAAACTCAGAGAAACTCTATGCATCCTAAAAAAATCAGTCATGTAGAGTCCTGCAGAAACCAACCCAATGCATTAAATTCTCATGATGCACCCAAAGAAAAGCATATAGTAAAATAATTTTTTTGTCATAATTTCCCTACATATCTAAATCCCTTTCATGGAAGATGCTCATCTGATAATACTACTTTTCCTCTTCTATTCTTGACCTTGTTCAATTAACTTTTTATCATGTTTCATGGAGTTTAGGTCAATTGAAACCAAGTTATAGCCAACGTTTCGATTTATGTAAAATCATCCTCAGGGCTATGAAAGTGAAAACATGAACAATATAAAATACAAAGATGACAACGATATACAATAGTTTTACATAAAAATGTTAAGATCGCGTTTTTTATACTGTAATATAATTTAAAGTACACACATATATATAAAAGAACAGACTAGAATACACAAAAATTTTTGACATACCTCTTAACTTTGTACATATTTATTGATGTTGTGTTACTAAGGTATTGCCACACCTAGTTACCATTAATACTCATTTGCAGTAATTCTCTTTTAGGGTAGTGGCTTATTTGACATTCTTCACTCATTCACTTACCTGTTGCTCACATTGAGGAATTGGTGAGCAGAACCCTTTGTATGTTGGGCTTCAGTTCTAAGTTATTGCAGTTTCATTCCAGCTATTGTCAACGGCTTTCGGGAGCAGCTGCATATTGCACTTTGTCACGTGAGCTTTTGTGGCCATTGCAGGTCGCATTCATCACCTGATGATGAGACCTGCAATGGCCGTGAAAGCTCGTTTGACAAAGTGCAATTCGCAGCTGCTCCCGAAAGCCGTTGACAACAATGCATCTCGCTGCAAAAGCCTATGTTCCAAAATTCATTCCAGCTATTTCCCTGTCATGCTAGATATTTGGAGCAGCTTGTGAAAAGTGGTCACCACAGTACAAGTTGTAAAGATCTGGATAATGTAACTATGTCTGGGCTGTTTTTATCTTTATATGTGAGACAAAGTTTTCCAGAATATATGGAATATTTATTGAATCCCATCTACTTGGGATGACTTGCATGTGTAGATAATTGTCTGCTATGTAAAGGGGTTACACATAGCATTAAAATGACTCAACAGCTATTTTCTGGTCAGTAGTATCTATTCCATAAGCAATATTTTGCCAAAATGCTTATGTTTAGGAATGGATTTGACCCTGGAAAACATAGCAATTCCCCTGGGAAATCTCAGGGATTATTTTAATTGCTACACAGTGGTCACCCTGCTCAAATCCCAGGCTTTTTTGATGTATATGATCTCATAATGGATGTCATATCTTTAGAAAGTCATAGATTTTGAAAGATTCGATTCCCTTCTTAAGCATTATATGTCCTCTTGGCTGGGAGAGAGGCACATATTCAAGTTCTTAAGCTGTCTAGCCCAGACAACCAAGAGGGGAAGGAGACACTGCAGCAAGCTAGTTGCTTTGCAGGCACATTGAGCACCATTTATAGCTCAATGAAGGAATTAAAATGTGTGTTTCATGAGATTCAATGCAGTGAGTGTTAAAACTAGCAAGTTAGCGCAATCTTATGATCTATTTGGTGGGTCAGGTTACGAAAGGAAACTCATGAACGTCTTTCACTTATGGTGAATGAAAACCAACTGACCAACCATTTTTTTGGTCCAGGGCTACAGGAGTGCCACAGATGGCAGCACTAGTTCAAAACCAAAACACATGTAGTACCTCCTGTTCAGAATCGGAGGCAGCACGATATATATGTATATGAATACTTGCGTTCTCAATCACCAAATATTTAACAGTGAGCACTCTGGGTGTTCCTTTCTCTGTGCTAATAGGTATCATGATTCAGTACTAGTTTAATAATTAGAACCCTGGGAATATCCTAAAAACCCAAAGGTTATTCATTCTGCCTGTACTGAGCGTAAGTGGAAGACTCACATTGAAGATCAAAAATTTAAATTCATGAGTTACACATTGCAGCACTATCCAGCAAAAGAATGGAATGGGTAGGTGGCCTAGTCTATAGCCTCAGTAGTCTAAGCCTGTGAAACACGCAATGGACATACATGTGGGTGAAATAGCAAGAGCCTATGTATCACGTGGGCTTAGGTCATTGATGAAGAATTTGCACCCCAAGTCTTACTCGGGCATTAGTTTGAAAGTGTTGAAGTTGGTAAATTTATAGATGAATATATTTTCTACAACATCTCTGCAGATCTTGGTATTTTCTATAGAATAAATGTCTTGATTCTAAGATGGATACACGTACAACATGAGGCTTCTAAATGGTTTTTGATGGAGATATTGTTACACTTATAGATCGAAACTCAATGGTAAATGTATATGTCACACTGTGGACAAATACATGACAATAATGATGCCATATTTTTTCCATACACTATAATTACTGACATACTTGATCAATGAATACTTCGTTTAATATATTTATTCACAGAAAAGAAAATGTAGAAAGATCAGCAATTAGTGACATATTGGTCTCTCAATAACTTGCAAATTTTTATTTTTAGAAATATTTTTGTGACAATGGGGTCAACCAACATTGCTCAAAGTTTTTCTCTCTTACTATCACTTCCTCTTTTCCCTAATTGTCAAAGGGCTACCTCTCTAATGTTCCTAGATTGGTATGTAACTCTTTTAATTCCCTGAGAGATGTTGTTTGATGCAGATTTGGATTATGGAATGAGATTGGGTGTTGATAAATTGCTAACTTTATTGAAATGTCTGTTGTTTTTATGGCCAATGTAACTTTATAAAAATGTGTATGTCTAATGTTTATGTGTATGACTAAAAGTATTTCCATTCAGCATGTCCTGCAACAGAACTTTTTCTAGGGCTATAGAAATTAAATAACCAAGTATTCCTCACTTTTTAATCCTAGTATAATTTTCATCTTGGTATAGCCTCCAGCATTTCATCTGTTCATAGAGCTGTTCTGTGGTTGTTACAGTTTCAGTTTGACTATTGCCAGCTTGGGTTATAGTAACCAAGTTGTTCCAAGGGTCGGAAGCCAAAAATTTGTCTCTTGGCACTCTGCTATGAGTCACCCTTGAATAGAGGCATTAGTGGAGTTCAATTTATATAAGAACTGATCCTTCCACACTATGCCAGAGAATATATATTAGCTCTAGGTTTCATCATATCTGCTTTTTATGAACAGCTCTGCCTCAAAATTCCTCAGCAAAACCTGTTATGCCTAAATAAGTGTTTAAAAAAAATTCTATCCAGTATTTTGAAGACTAAGGACAGAAGAAGGCTAAAAATCACCGTTGGAAAGGAGGCATTGTGATACTGAATGACTCGGTGGCTAAGTTACCCTACACCTTGCAAACCATTTTCCCTACCCTAAATATTTTCACTCCACTCAAATTTTCTATTTGTGATTTACCAAAAAATAAGGTAAAAAAACTAATTAGCACAGAGATATGGATGCCCCAAGGTGTTATCCCAAGGCAAACCAGTCACTCTTTGATTTACTATCATGCACTATATCTATGGGACAGTCATTTTTCTGAGTTGCAGGACTTAAAAAATATTATACTGAGGGTAGGCAGAATAGAAAGATATTGTATGAAAATCCCTTATAGATCTTATGTCCCCGAGCTTTTGTACTATGAATAACCACTAGTTAAATAAAAAAAAGTACTAGAATTATTTTTACTGCAATTAATCAAATTTCATGTAAAAATGAAGAAGATTCATAATTTTTAAAAGTTATTAAATGCAGAGGAAAATCATTTTGAATCTTAAAAAATATTAAATGACCTCTTCTGTCCTTCTGGTGTATAATGGCCTAAGGTACTTTCGTACACCCCTTTGGGTTGGCTATCAAGCAGGCTTGAGCAAATGCATTAGCAATGCATTAATGCAATGTTAATCACCTAAGTTAATAAAGTTAAATTTTTAACGCAGATATAAGTTAAAATGGTTAGTTAAGTGGAAAATATTTATTTGGATGGTAAAATAAAGAGTACGAGAAAATGCATGGTGTCTGAGGCTGTTGGAAGACTCTTGTGTCCAATACATACACTAGAGCCCCTCTAATTAAGGCTAATTGTGTCCAACTCCTGCCCCACTGAACAGAAAACTCAAACATTTGAAGTGGTTTAATTTTTGTAGGAACAACCCAAAAATATTTCTGAAAGTCACTGATGGTTCTCAAGCATACATGGAAATTTGAAACAAACACACTAAAATGTAAGAAAATACAGAATATTGTCAGTGGTGGCAAAAATTAACACCCAACTCATTGGTGTCTGAACTACTTGTCTTCCAAAAGTTTGCCCTCGTAATGCTCTTGTACAACCAGAATTTTAAAAGCTATATGCCCCTTATACTGAGGAAGTAATCATATCTGTCGCATTATGACAACGTGCAGAAGATCCAGCAATGCATTCTTCCCCATATTCTTCGAAGCATGCTTTGCCCATGACTCAGCTAGAATGGTGTTTACTATGGTTGGGACATCTATGAACACAGCCAACATATTGGGCATGAAGACTGCCTTAAAACACAATCGTTTCAGTGGTGTAGTGGGTCAAGTATCATACAACGAATCAGAGGTTCCACAGATCAAGTCTCAGTGACAGATGATATGATGCTGCACACACTGTGGACATTTTTCTGATCTTAAAACTTCGCAAAACCTATCACGAGGCCCTGAGGATGTTTTGTGGCTACTGAATTCTTATGTGCTTATTTATTTGCTGAAATTTAACTCTATCTTGCAGAGCCATTGGGGCAGTTTACTGTGGAGTAAATTTTGACTACCTTTTCCGCATCGTCCAGCCCTGCTTGAAGGCTCCTAACAGTAGCTGCATGTGTGATGTGTCATGAGCACTCTTCTTCCCGCATTTCAAGGGAAAATTCCACCGAAGTTCTTCAGAACTGAGTGAAGGTAGAATATCGAGCTGCCCGAACTGAGTAGCTTTCAAATGGGAAATTTTGGGCATCTGCATATGTATTTCATCAGAAACATTAGGCAAATGATTGAGCTAACAGAATGTTTGGCTAGCCCTTAAATTCTCCGACAAAATGATCATTACCAATACATTTAAAGAAAAATATTCCATCATTATGATGGAATTAATATTATTTCGAAGTCTTAGAAATATTTGACTTTTGGTATTTTCTGCTGTTTATTTAGTATCTACTTATAAAGTTCCTAAGATACAGGAATAGCATCCAGTTTATCATTGAAAGAAGTCTACTTGGTTGAGGCAGTAGCAGTAGCCCAGGCAGGTTGATATTTAGAAGATTTAAAGGAGGCATTTTACATTCCTTGCATCTCCTACAGTTATGAAAAAAGCATACTGTGACCCCATTGCAGCCGCAAAATGTCACTATATTTACTATTAGAAAGCAGTTGTGGATTAAGGGGAGAGGTGGTAGCTGCCCCCTGTAATTTCTGAAAAAAATTCTAGAGAAGGCAATCTTCATGGTAGCTCTCTAATGACTATTTATTTCACCAGCTTAAAAAATGATGTTAAAAAAATAATTGATGAATATCTTAAAGCCACTTGTCTATGCATATCAGACATCAAACACATTATTGCTGAGAGGTGTTTTATACCACCGATGGACTGCAGAAAGAGATGAAAACCCCTCCTAAATATTGACATGAATCCACTCCTGTTGGGAAGTTATCTGAAATATGTATTGTACTACCAGCCACCCAGAGACTTGCAAATAAGGGTTTTCCAGGCTACCTATGTTTATAATTTCTATGATTACACCTACAATATACAATATGGCACTATTTATCAATAACATATCAGGCGAAAGAAACTTCATCTAATATTTTCCTCTTAGGAATTACACTCTGATTCTGAGCATCAGTCACCCGATTTGATTCGATATAATTTAAACTGTAATTTTTAAATAATTAGCACACAGAATCACCAAGTTGTAATCTGTAGTGAAAATTTTTATAAATTTCTAGGGATTACAATGAAAAATTTGGTTGTAGCAGGAAAATAATACACATAATTCATTGCCAGTTCATTACACCCAGTATTGTAAAAAAAAATGACATCCATAATTTGATATTTCTTTCCATGTATCAGCAAGATAGAGGAAGGATCACAGTGATACAAAAAAACAATTTGTTCCAACCATTAGTTACCCCTAATCCATATACATGATGAATTAAATCCACATTAATCCTCAATTTCAATAGGTTTCACTAGCACAAAAATATCAGAACTTTAACCTGCATTTGGAGGTATGAGCTCATATTTATCATTTGATCCCCCACAATTCCTTAGTTCAGCCACAATGTCCTTCATGTGATATTTGTGTGAAACCACCAGCTGACGATCTGTCTTCCTATAGCTCCGGCTTTTCAAATGCAGCTTGTGTGCCATTCTTAAAAAAATTAATATCAATACATCAGGATTATTTTTGGAAATTCTTACTTGCAGGCATTTTAACATACATATCAAAGAAAGATGGAAAGAAAAACACAAAAAGGAATACAAAAATAAAGATTATGACCTAAGCTATCATTAAGAATGGATTATCAAGAGATTAGTTTCAGGGAACCATGTACATGAATTTTAGCACTCTAAGTAGAAGACTTTCTTTCTTATTTAACCCTCATATGGATTATCTGCGCCTTAGCGGCGCTCGTGGTTTTAAAAGTGGTGTAAAAATTTTCCATTCCAATGGATCATTCTGAAATTTTCAGTAGTCTATTTTTTATGCCTTCTTCGTCTACGTATAAAATTGTGTTAGCATAGTGTCAATAGTTTACATTTAATTGGCCTCTAATGGAAAAAGTTACGTCGTTGGATTTTCGGCGCCGCTGCGGCGCTCAGTATTTCCTCGTCGCTACGTTGTTGACTGCACTCCCAATGTTAATGTCAAATCATTTATGTTTCGTATGAAATGCTATAATATATTTATTATCATATTATTTTTATTGTTAAACATTATAAACAAAATAAAATTGTTAAACAAAAGGAAAATTTTACCATACCTATTTTGCTTTCTATTACAGCTAAGAATTAAAACATTTGCCTCAATATGATGTTCATTGACAAAACTTCATCTTTTTACTAGAATTATTCATAAAAACTTATGGCTAGTCAAAGTTGTTTTCTCATGGGCCTCCGACTTAGTTTTCCTAAGGCCGATTATTTCCTCGTCGCTACGACAGGGACTGCACTTTGAACGCTAATGTCAAAGCAATAATGTTTCATTTGAAATGCTATAATCTATTTTAATCCTATTATTTCATTTTTTAACTTATAAACAAAGCGAAATTGTTTAACAAAAGGAAAATATTACAATACCAATTGTGCTTTCTCTTTTAGCTAAGAATCATTACGTTTGCTTCGTTATAATGTTCATTGACAAAACTTCATCTTTTTGTGAGAATTATTCATAGAAACTCATGGCTAGCCAAGGTTGTTTTTCCATGGCTTCCGACTTAGTTTTGCTTGGGCACCTTCTCCGCTCCGCGTCCACGTACCTGCCGTGGTGATAGTCAGCTTTGGATAAATACTAGAGTAACTCTGTTAGAATTACTCCAAGCAGCAATTCTAAGAAAAATTTAACACAATGCATTATCCGAATTCGTAGAATAATGCGTCCTCACTGTTGTGTGAATATTTCTCGCTGAATGAGTAACTGTAACTTGCCAAGAGATTCAGAAGTTTCACCGACTACCGTGAAGAACACATTGCACAGTTATTGTTATATGTCTTGTACTTTTCATTCGAAAAAAATCCCTTTGCGGCTACGATAGTCAATACAAAATTGCTGGCGTTTATATAGCTACTGATGACGTGGCAGTTTACCATTGAGGTGAAATCAAGATAACTACCCAACTAATTTCGTGATATAAAATAATTTCTCTTTCCTGACGATGAGTTTAGACTTTACATGGTAAAAATCGTTTCATTATGAATAGATGAAAAGACAATTTACCGTGTGGTGAAAATTTGTGAACATATATCTCGTTTCTTTGCGTACTGAAATGTACAGATGTTTTATGCATTGGGGGTGTTACTAACGTAAAGGGATGAGTGAGAAGGAGAAAGGAGAAGGAATGCCAGGAGGTTGTTTTGAGGTGAAGGGGTGGTAGTGTGTAGACTGCCAAGGATCGGGGAATACCCAGATCGTTAGGACAGGTAGGAGTAGAAAATCCTTATCGCAAAAAAGGTTGGGAGTGCAAGGAGGCAATTAGATACAAAAGCCTGCTTTTTCTTCATCCTTCTAACGCTGCATGAAGGACAGGGAACAAAAGCCTTGTCAAAACGCCCCGCGGTGGCCCTCCCTTCATTCCAAGAAGGTCCAGCTCGGTGGGTCATTAGGGTGGAGAGAAGTTCAATCAAGTTTTGTGGGAGGGGGAAAGAAGGTGGTGAATGACGAATAAGGGAGCTTAGTGGGAAAGTATGGACAGTCTCAATGTTTGGGTCAGTGAAACGCTAAGAAAGGAAACGGAAAGAAAATGTAAGGGAAGTCTTTCCAAAGTGAGGGTATTTTTGTCACCCCAGAGCATTCTTTCATGAGTTTCTCACGCGGAGGTGGCCGAAAGAAAAAAGGCAGCTGCTCCTTCTTCCCTACCACCAATTGCACATACTTCTAAGAATTTATTTTTTTTGGATTTCCCACCAATCCAGGAGTAAAACCTAATCTGATGCACTCCCATGCAAAATATTTACGCATCCATATCTGAGGAAAGCTTTCCCTTGGGCTACACATCCCCAGTGGGGGAATAGGGCTCCGTGGTAGGAAAAAAGTACCGACTCTTCTAGCTCCAACTCCATAGAAGCGTTGGGTTTTTTGACACGTCGCTTATCATTTCATATTATTTATATTTCAAAACCCATAAGACTTGATTTTTTTTAATTGCAGGACATAAGCTCCCAGAATATTCGTAAGATTTGACTTGATCGCCAGAATCTTGTAAAAATCACGAAAGTAACATTTGTCTCTTCTCACTTAACCTACAGCTGTTCCATTATTAACGTTCAATAACTTATCCTTCTACATACACTGCAAAGGCATGACATAAGGGTGGACGCAGTGAAGAAAAATTATGCCATATGGGCATAAACCAATTTTATTCGCTCATCATTTTTAGCACTTAGATACATAAAAATATAAACAATATAAACATTAAAAAGTGGAGTTTGTCCAACACAGCATATCAGAAACATATTTCAAACAACAATTACACACAAAATTAAAACTTTCACTCGAAAATAACAAACAAAGGAAAAAGAATTAAAGAGCATTACGGCAAGAAATGGAAAAGAATGCAGCGTTCAAGATTTTTTGTTATAACTTCAACTATTAGGGTTTAAATCTAGCAAAACATGGTAAGAAATGAAGGTAATAGATGTATTTACCGTTGTCAATCAGAAAATGTGTAAATTCAGGCTAACTTTGAAAGATAATGGCAAAAAATGACGCGGCGCCGCTGCGGCGCCATCCAACGACGTAACTAATTTTGTAAATCCATATGAGGGTTTAGAG
This sequence comes from Ischnura elegans, assembly GCF_921293095.1. Lineage (NCBI taxonomy): Eukaryota > Metazoa > Arthropoda > Insecta > Odonata > Coenagrionidae > Ischnura > Ischnura elegans. The sequence continues at coordinate 95,703,771 of NC_060249.1, forward strand.
AGTAAAAATTTGGCTTACTCTATGGAGAAGAAAAATTGAAAAGGAAACACAAAAATTATGATTTATTGACGCACAAAATATATCATCAATCATTTAGCAAATTTTTTATCAGATGGCAAACAGGGTATTTCAAGAATTCACTGGAAAAAGTGCATGCCAAAGATAGCAGAATATTATGTACTTACTGATGAATTTCTGCTCTTTCCTCACGACTGAAATCAGAAGAAAAGACAAGGTCCTTGTTGCAGCCACCAGGCTCCTGCGCAAAGTCTCTCAAAATTTTCCATGCTTTAGCTTTAAATTCTTTTCCAGGCTTTGACTCCTGTGAATCTAATCCCAAGCCAGCTCTTTTCACATGTTCCTGTGCACTGATAAGATATTTTTTATGACAAAAAACAGTAACCAATATAAGATTAACTTTAATTTTTAATATGTCCCTCCATATTTTGCATAAACATATATATTGGGAATAATTGAATGACTAGTTTATAATATGAATCATGCGCCTGCAACAAACTTACAGAGTATGGGGCCATTTTTTTTTCCTCGGGCCACCTCACACTTTGAGGTTTTTTTTTAGGGTGTTTGAAAGCTTCACCCAGGAGTTGAGCTCTGGACTCCTCAGTGAGTAGCCAAATGCTCTATCCACTTGGCAAATCCAAGCTTCCCCAACATATTACGTGGCACCACACTACTCGCCAAGTGTAAAGGCCTGGTTACACGGTACATTAATACATATGGGTTAATGTCTAAATGTATGAATGCGAGAATGAATGCCAAAACGCACTGTGTAACCACACAACTTGTGTGAATGCATGCACAGAAAATAGAGCCCGTTCTAATTTGGTTCATGCATTCGTACACGTTCCGTTCCACCAAAATCATTCACGCAAACGTACATTAACTTGTATGAGTTAATGTATCATGTAACCAGGCCTTAAGAGATATTGGTTGGTCCGTGGGCAAAACAAGTTCAAGTGAGGGGAGCATAACCCGCTGTTGAATCACACTTAACATATGGTCACGCCACAATAATAATATTGGGCTATAATTTATTGAACAGACACACTTAGTTTACACATATAAAGATTCACTACATCTCTCATTTTTCTGATTCGCATCATCATAAAATGAAGACTTAGTATATAGAAGAAATAGTATAAGTATTTGCTGTCACAAGGGATGGAGGTAAGGTACTGCTAATAGTCCCACCCAATCCATAGAGAACATGCTCAAGCATGAATTTATAAACCATTTGAATGAGCTATCTCATCATGAGCTAACATCAACAAATCGCCTAATCCATATCACCGAAATGGAAACCTAGAGCTTGAATAACCATAGAAAAAGAATTATAAAAGTAAAAAATATGCATGTCTCACCTCACTGGCTCTTCTATCCCTTGTTGATTGGCACCTAAACCTCCACCAGACCATCCCATCAACCGTAGAAGTTTATTCCCTATGTTATCTTTATGAAGTAGGTTGTGCTGTGAAACAGGAGTATTGGCCTCGGATTTGCTTTCCTCAAAGTGGCTCTTGCCTACCTCTCCATCACTCAGGAACATGCTCTTCACCTGCCAGTTATAAGGGCATAAGTTAAATACCGGTCTAGAATTTATGACTGAAATTTGAGTAAAATAATCATTTTTGACATTCTTATCAACCCTTTAAGCAAAAAAGCCATAACAATTGTACATTAGAATTTATATATTATAGAAGTAGAGTATCAACAATCGAATATCAGCATACATTACGCTCCATGTAATGAGATAGCAATATAAATCCACAACCAAATAACTTTTGAAATACCTCTAAACTCAGTTTCATTTAATGACTAATCATAGTTAAATAACTCAAGTAAAACTTAAATCAATGAGAAACATATTTATTTAATAATTTTCATCTCAAAGGATATTATTGCAAGCTTGCAATTCCTTAACCCTCTAATAAGGTGATGATAGGAATCCTCTTACATTTACTAAAAATGCATTTTTGAGACTGATCATCATTGCATTTTCATTACAAGAGTAATGTATTAAAACCTAGCGGAACTCTCAGTTGAATTTAATAAAGTAAAAATGAATTCAATAAAATGTTTTTTGCAATTATATTAATATAAATATTTGGATCTCTTCCTTAAAAATGAGTAAAATCACATGATTAAACAGATCCTGTTTTCAGTGCCTACTGTGGAGCCAAAACCCTCATCATGTATGTAAGTATAAATTTATTAGGTGATATTATTTACCTACAATAACTGATACACTTTACTCAAGGCCACAATACCACTAGTTACAATAAACTAAAGTACATATGGAGATACCAATAGCTTGGTAATATTTCAACTACATATTTCAAGACCATGGAAATTATTCCAAAAATTCATTTTTGGGAAGCACTTCTTATGAAAGCTTGTTTTAATTAGGGAAGATGTCACTACAAACTTGCAATTTCTTAGCTTACAAACACAGAGATTCTAAACTTAAACTTACGAAAAGTGTGAAGCAAGTTGTCTGTAGCTGATCCAATACCTTTTTAGCAGCTTCATCTTTGCATAGTTTCTTGGTGTTAGCTTCAGTAGAGGCAAATAATTTCCCATTTATGAAAATTTCACACCTGCATAAAAGAGAGGTGGCAATTTGTGCTGTATTCCAGCTATTCTTTCATAAAATATTTCTATCAAAATTCTTTCCGCAATGCAGAAAATTTTCTCGACTTTAACATTAATGCAAGATAAAGACATAGGGGTCAAATAAATAAAGAATTCCTAATGTAGCATAACTTGTAGGTGATAGCATCAGAGGTGTCATGGTGCTGGAACGCCGTTCCGGCACTGGTTAACAAAAGATATAATAGTCAAATAACACTTTAAACAACTTTGTCGCCTCAAAATTACTAATACATATATACATTCGAGACCAAAACAAAAAATTTTGTAATAAAATGTAAATAAATACTTGTAATAAAAGAACAAACAGAGCAATATTTGACTTCTAAAAATAGTTAAGGGAAGTGCGTTCCGGCACTGATAATTTTGCCGTTATGTCACTGGATAGCATGTAGTACTGAGTTTCACTGCCAACCCAAGGATTTAATCAAAATATTAAATATTCTCACATCTTAGATTAAGGTAGAAACAGTCTCGATATGCTGCCTCTACAAGCCCTTATTTTTCCATATGAATAACAGCTGTCATACACTGCAGTGGCGCAGCCAAGGAGGTGTCCAGACCCCCCGCAAATATAAAAATGCAATTATTTTCTTTCATAAAAGACAACAAAATATTGAAAAATCATGAATTTACAATATATTTCTTCAACAAATGAAGTTATTACGATTATGAAAAGTGTTAAAATTAGTTTAAAACCCCGTCCTTATTACCATGTTTTTCAAAAATTTTTGTGCCTGGTTTTGGACCCCCCCCCCCCCCCCCAAATGAAATTCCTTGCCACGCCACTGATACACTGCATATATTGCTAAGCTAGGAACCATTCTCAACGAGGATATCTGCAGCATAAACACCAACTGCTCAGCATATATGATAACACAAGTACAAAATACACTCTTATGACACTTATGTAGTTTGATACATTTTTATATTCTTCGTCACACAATGGACATGAAAACATTCTTTCGTGGATAATTGCCATTAGAATAAAAGTGATGTCAAAAAATGGTATAACTATATAATGGCATGTGAATCACTTTGAATATAACCACCTAATTTGTGGATCACTTATTTTGTCGATGATGAGAATGATGGTAATCAGAAATTCATTGGTACTGTTACAGGAAAGTGAAAACTGTGGTAATCGAGCAATATGTGTTCCATTCATAGGTGGATGTAGGGGGAGGGGCACATGCCACTCCCCTCCCCAGATGCTTAAAAAAATAGACACAATTTTAAATATAGTTATCATTACGTTTTTTTTGTACATTAAGGGGCAATAATCATTCAATTTCATATAAATAACTTTCATATTAAAATAAAGAGGATATTTTGCATGGCAATTGTTGTATGTCATTTTTAATTTCAAATATAAGAACGTTTGCCTGTCAGACCCTTGTGCCCCCCTCCCACCACCACTCTTCCCCAGAAAAAAATTCTGGATCTGGCCTTGGTTCCTTTCCTATCTGTTTAAAGTTTAGGTTTAGCTTGTGTTCTATTGCTATGGCTCACGTTTGGCATAAATAGCAAGAAATCAAACCAGCAAATTTCAAGACAAGAAGCATGAATAGGCCATTCTTTCCCTTGGTATTACTAGTTGTGGCCTTCACTCCTAAGGTAGATTCTCCCTGGACACTCACAATCCACAAGTACACAGTTCACTAAAGGCAGGTTTACTGAATGTATAATACCAAACTTGTAATTTTTGTTACATATGCAAGTATCTGCCAAATATATATGTATGTATATTATAGTGTGGTTTGCTATCATTTCATTATATTCCTGTCCTAAAAAATTAATGGTTCAATATGTATATTCAACTCTTTGAGAAAGTAGGCATTAGTTTAAACATGACTTTGAAGTCAGCGGCAAATTAAAATGAATACATCTGCAATTGATGTACCCATGAAAAAACTTCTGCAGCTATACTTCTTTAGGAACTGATTCGCCTAGCTTTGCTTACTTAGAGATGCAGATGAGTAAATAAAAGACTGAGAAACAACAAGCAACCCATTATTATCTCACAATGGGAGACCACGTACCTATCTCCGCCTTTTTCAATGGTGTATTTTTTTACGCTATTTGGAATGGCAAACACATGTTTGAACTGGGAGTGGTTCCATTGAATGGGCCTTAGTTTGGCAGTAATTTTCATGCAATACTTTTAACAAGCCTTATATAATTCCAAAATTGTGCATCCCCTTACAGATGGATCAGTTGGTTTAGTGGTTATCGTCGTCAGCTCCCACCCATGGGGCCTGGGTTTGGGGCTTTGTCACGGCAGTGCATTTTGTAGTCTTCATTTTGATCATACAGTGACAAGTATTTCATTAATTTTAATCACAGCAAGCATATGCATAAGAGAAATTTTTTATCATAATAATGGAGTTGAGGTATTTAAGCGGTGTCATTTCGAATGCGAAGATATGATGATTTCGCTAGCAAGGGTTGGTGGGTGCAAGAATGTTAATTTTTTTATTACTTATAGTGATTAACTTCCAATTTAAAAATGAAAACCACTTCTCGCGAGAGCACTGCCATTTAGGCTCGCGACGAGCAACAATGTGCGTGCAGATGTAGTAAATAACAACAGGAAACGAATATAAATTGCCAAATCTCTCGAACACTAGTACTTCACACCACTCAAAATTCTCTGCATCATTTCAAATGTGGAGAAATGAAGACTACACTTGCTTCCCTCCTCAAAAAAATTTCACTTCACTGTTATAGAGCTCCTCAGTACCTCATTGATCTTACACGTATAAACAATGATATAAAATTATGTTGAGTACTGTTGAATTTTATCAACTAATAATAGTTATTAATACAATGAATGAGTTTCTTACTTTATGCTTTTCCCAGAAGGTTTTACAAGAGTATTTTGACTAAACCAGACATACGAGAGGACACCCTTATCTTATTTCCTCTTTCAATTCATAAATTTGTGGTTCACCTAGTAGAGAAGGCATTCTTTTAAAAATTATCTTTTCTTCTGAATCTAAGGATTAAGTTTAATGTATTTTCACATTTTAAGGTAATATATAACCTGAAAAATGACATTTCTGACAGAACTTAACAATATATAATAAACAGCTTATATATAATATATTTAGGTTTTAATGGATTTTCTTATGACTGCCCAAGCAAAACTTATATCTGAGGTTGATTCTACTTCTTTCCCTATCCCCAAGTATGCATTGGAAAATACCCATGTTGCCAGTGAATTTATAAAATAAGTTACAACCACTCAAATCACTTATTCTTATTGAAATCCCTCCATTTACCCAATCGCATTTCTCTTCACTACCATATTGGAGGATGGCCTTAACTTTGTTGACTTGAATATGCTAGTTATCAATAAATTTATAATTCAAGATGAAAATTATTAACACCTTATAATGATATAATACCACTGCGTGGGCCTATCTAAAAACTATTTACACATGTATTAGGAGAATTGACTGTCCCAGTATCAACATTTTTTCCTTTCATAGGCACTTATTCCTTATAGGCTTGTGTTTTCAATCAATTTCTGTAATAATTGAGATTCTGCAATAAACATAAATAATCGAAATAGATTTAATGCACATGCAAACTTCTGGTCCCAAATCCAAATGAGTAAAGGCTCAAGGATGGCAAATAATTGGCTACCTTGTACCACAGCTAAAATTTTATTTAAGCTGAATTTAAGGGCACGGCTACATGTAAACGTTTTAGAGGACATAAATGTGGCACTGAAAATGTAAGGGCACATGAACTTTCCAGTTCTTTAATGGGATTTAATGAACAAAAACAAATCACCATTATATATCTTTAATGAAACTCATGATACAAAACAAATCAAGTCAAAAAATGTTGAACAAAATAAACAATGGATTTCGCCAGCTTTACAATGAACGAAATACAGACACTACTAATTACCCTGACCTGAACTAGAAATAAAAAACAAGTATACACACAACTCTTGATTGTGACTCTATTCAATATTTAATCATACGAATCACTTGGGACTTTAAATTTATGCACACAGACCTGAGTTCACCATGACACTTGAATTAATGAGCATGATACAGTTCGCATCACTGGAGGACCCTTTTCATTCAATTCAGGTACATGGTAACTACCCTCAAATACACAAAATAGCATTTGATGATTTTGAAATCACATCACAGAAAATTGTAGGTTTCAAGTAATCACTCCAGTAACAAAATGTAAGCACAGAAATATGTATAATGAATTTAGCATTAATTATAATTTAGAGACCACAGTGAATCTCCATGAAGATGATGAGTATCATCTTGATGCATCACACACACTTGGAACTTATCTAACTATCACACCACATCTCAACTAAGCAATGGAGACCAAAATCACGAGATATCATCACTTACTTGAAATCACGGTCTTTTCCAGTGACTTTAACTTCAGTTTGAAAGCCACTAGCTGATGACGACCTAAGTAGTATTCCCAGTGGAGACTCATTCTGGCGATTGTCTTTAACAATAACAAAATCTGAAATGTCAGGGGAACCTTTGGATTTTCCTGCAGAACGATCTATGTTGTACGTTTTCACTCCTCCATAATTACAACTGCCTGAAATGATGAAAAGACCATTAAAAATATAAATAAACAGTAAATGTCACCGCCATTTATTAAATTTCCTATAGAAAAGCCTATCTGAAATTGATTTTCTCAATTACAGTTTCATACCAACTTAACATTTAAAATTTCCCAGACTTTTCCCTTAGTTCCATTATTAATTTGAACGAGCGTGCTTCCCCCGCTCTTTTCAATGCAGGTCCACAGAGGGATAGGCACGTTTCTAATTTTAAAATGTAGAAAAAAAAGGCAGGATCTTATGTACAAATTTAATTGGAATGTTCATATACAAATTGAGGTCAGAGGACCTCTTCAAACACAACATTGGAAGTAATTACACTATCCTCTGTAAAATGCACATGATGACTCATACTTAGGTATCAACAGGAGACTTGAACGTGGAATCAGCCGCATTTTGATAAAAGTTATTTAAAGAATGCGAGATATTGTTGCAAATGAACAAATGTATCAGTTTGTGCGCCAATAACGTCAGGAATATTTACAGTTTTTTTTTATAATTTAAAAACCAATTTTAGGAAACAATAGCAATATTTAGGAAGTAAGATATGCCGTCGCATGTTCTCTGATAAATTCTGTGCATTTTGGTACCTCATTTGCAGAGTTTGGTTGCATATAAGTTGAGAAAAAGGTATCTATACAGTAGAAATAATATAGAAGATTTTAAACATCGCTCATATTTTATATCAAAGGCAAAGAAATACAATGGGATTCCATGAAGAAAAAATGCATCAAGTGTGAAATTCAGTGAAGAAGTGCCAAGTGTTACATTGTGCCAACCAGATATGATGGCAACCTCACTGCCTTGGGCCCATCTTCCTCCTTGAACTCAAAACCACATGGTGAGTTCAACCACAATTATTCATCTTTATGTAGCACCTGTAGAATTTTCCCCCGACCATGACCTAATTTTCCTGATAATTCCATGACTTCCAATCCATATGTTTTCCCTAACCAGAATGAAACCTTAATTTGTCTTCCATGGGATTCAAAAATGCTTTCTAAGGTCTTCAATGGGACCCAGTTCTTGTAGGCTAGCAATGATAAATGTTAATTAATGACTACATATTCCCATTGAAAACGAAGTATTTATTCAAAAATTACAGTTGCAATTTTTTGCACATGAAATAAGTGATGTAAATTCAAATCCAATTTACTGAATGTATGTTCTGCATCAATAACTTTTCCTTGAAAGAGATTATTTAATTTACAAGTTAACCACATTCCTGTACACCAACCATGCTATCATGGAAACCTGTCCCTATGCTAAACTAACTGTTTAACTAACTTTTTATGTAGCACGATACAAAAAACACTAGAGATAAAATTAAATACCAAACAAAAAATGGAGGACAATACAAAACACGCCTGGTTTGCATTCAAGCTACTTGAAGCAACAGCATCAAGCAACACATTCTTGAGTTGTCTAGAACTCATAATCATGCATCTTTCCTTTCCTAGTAATGTTCTTTTGAGCCTTTCAGCAACCCAATAGTATTCTAGGGTAAAATGCCGTTTCATAAGAAAGGAGAAAAGTTAGATTGTAAAAACTATAAAGGCAAATTGTTAATTAATGCCTAATAGAAAATAAAATATCTAAACTTGTGTAGGATTATGGAACAAGCGTAATAGATGACAGAAAGACCACCAGGCAGAATTCATGACAGAGTTCACAGATAATCTTAACATTCATTCATTAAGAGCTGGCCTCCTCATATCGGAAATATAATGATTTGTAGTTAGGTTTACAGAGTTTTGTAAAGCTGATGATTCAATGAATAGGGATCAATTTCCAATAAAATGAAGAAACATGGATTTCCTGAACAAGTTATCAGATTGATAAAAATATTTCATTAACTAAGAGGAAGGGGGAATAAACCTTCAACTATAACAGTTTTTCAGAAGGCAAATTTATATGCTTATTTTGGAAATCCTCTCCCCTGAAAATAAACCAACACTTGCGCCGTACAACCAGCCACAAGAAGTTAACATTTCACGCTCAATTTCCAACCTTTGTACTTTCAAAGCTTTGAAAGCACAAAGTTTCTTCTTTTTCATTCTTCACTGCAAAATTATTATCCAGCAATACCCAGAAAGTACAAGTTTTCTTCTTTTACATTATGAATGACTTTCACAAAGTTACGCCTCAAACAATCAATCATTTTGCAGGTTAAATAATTGATTCCAAAAGATAAAGCAAATTTACTACTAAGCTACCTTCCTGGGAACTTGTTAAAATGGTTTGATTGCTACCTTCATGTGAGAATACATGTTGCGAGAATAAAATCACACCTTTCAAATACATTCAATGTCACCACTGGAATTCCTCAGAGATCTCATTTGGGCCCTTTTCTGTTGAGTGATGGACAGAAATGATATTGCAATTGCAACCTAGCATGTCCAATTTCTCATATTTGCTGATGATTTAAAACTCCATCTACAAATTAAATCCTTAACTGATTGCTATTTCTTGCAAAATACCTTAAATCAATTATCCAACTGGTGTACTCTCAATGCCTTGGAACTCCATATCAATGAGTGTAACTGCAAGTCATTCCACAGAAACAATAAGCCTGTATTATTTAAGTAATCCATCATGAATACTCTTGAGATATTTTTGATGCAATCACATATCATGGACTTAGGAATTTCAACTCTATCTTCACGGCACATCATGGCAGATGTGATGTTCTTACGCAAGTTATTAAATAAAAGTGTTTCTAGTTCCGAACTTTTGGAATTAGTTTCCCTGCAAACACCATCTCATGCTACTAGATGCAAGTCTTTTCCCATAGAGAATTTTATGGACACAATTATACGTACCACAGCTCGGATTTGCTATTTCTAGGATTTTGAGGGAAGGAAATAAACTTCCACCCGAAATCGACATTTTTGCCAATAATTTTAAGCAATGTTTGAGGAACAACCTTAATCCGATATGAAATGTTTCCATTTTATTTTTTGCCCTGTTTATTATTGTCGTTTTGATGCATATATTAGAATAGATTTTAATCTTTAGTTTTAACTTGGTTCTCTTGATGTTGTATACATATAATTACTTAATAATTAATGGGTAGTTGCCCGTGTATGTGTAATACATGTATTGATGTATTTTGTGCAACAAATAAACCGTATAACTTAAAATAAATCAACTTATCTCTTACCACTTCTATAACTGGACGATGGCTGTGCGGTAAACGATGGCGAGGAGCTGGAAGCATTTACTCGCGTCTGAACAACTTCTGAGATAGATGGCCCATAAGAAACAATAGGTTCTGTAGAATTACTAGAATTTTGATATGCAGGTGAATAATTTTTTATATTTTCGCGCGGGGAGGGCTGACCACTGTCAGACGCTTGAGAATCCCTGGGTCTTTTCGTTCCTGCGGATAAAAGGTAATATTAGAACTTGTGGCTAATGCATATAAAATAAACACACAGTATACCCCCGTATAACTCACAGTTCCTTCTACCTTTAACCTTTGCTCCGGCTGCATCGGATGCCGCAACAAAAGTACGCTTTAGCTTGGATTTACGGCTGTTTCTGTACTCCTCCACAATTCCTTGAGATAACTCAGCAACTAAAGACATGGTTTTAGCAGGATATCTGCAGTGGTGGCGGTAAAAAAACAACAATATGGTCACAAACAATCAAAATGGGTACAAAAGGTAAGCACAACACGAAGATTTTACCGGCAGCCCATAAATTCGACGTTGGAAAAAACTTGCGCCAGGCAAACTAATTTGTCTTCAGGAAACTTATCTTTATGCTTTAACATAAATTTTTTCCGGAGCTCCCAATGGTCCTCAGTTTCATGTGACATCTTATAGTCATCAACATTCCAATCGCTAGCCATCATGAAAGTTAAGTGCTAAAGTGAAATGTTTCAGAGTACTCTTTGGTAAAATTTTTCTCGGATCGATGCAGATCAATTTTGGGAGGACGTTAGAAGTTTGGGAAACACGAAAGACACAATATTAGCCACCGACTTTACCCATGTGTCCATTAAAATTAAAATGCTTTCAAGTCACCTAACATGAACACACCAAACAAGCGTTGCTTATCAGTGCTCTCCTCATTTCTCTTGTCTTTCCAGCGAGAATAAATGAGGCACGAATCTGAAAAGGCGCAGACATTTAATATAATTGCAAATAAATAAATGCAGCGGCGGGGAATAAGGAACTACACCTCTCAGGCTGGTAAATATAGCCCCACTTTATGTGTTTAAATGATTGTTATTAATACGATATTTTCAATTTTGAGATATATGTGTAATTTAAAATGAGTGTACTCGTTTGCGCGAAAAATGTCTAAGTAAGGAGAATTTTTCACTTTCAGATTGAGGCCTTGTTCTGCACTGTACCCTGAACGCCAATTCCTATTATCTATTAAATAAAAGGCGGCTGTTTCCTCCATACACTCGGAAATGCAGTGCTCTTATTCTAGTCATTTTTAGTATATTTACAAATGGCTCATCATTTTGGTGACAATGTCCATACGAAGTCATTTACTCCAAGGGAGTATCAGGTAATGCTCACATTCGAGATGTGTTAATGTCATTTTTTCATCAAAAATACATAGAAGTGTTTTGTACTCAACTCGACTGACTTCTGAAAGAATATATTACTCTGATTATCTTCATTTTCTTTCTTTCAGGTGGAGTTGCTGGATGCGGCGAAAGAAAGGAATATCATAGTATGTCTCGGTACAGAATCGGGTAAATCGTTCATTGCGATGAAGTTAATTCAAGAAATGGCGAATGATACGAGAAGGTAATTATATGTAATCATTTTGCTTCTTTCTTACAACTGGTAAATAAATCTTGTAAAATATGCAGGGTTATTTTTTGTTGGTTCTTACTTGTTGATTGCATTTTTATTATCCTATCTCATCTAAGAATGGACTCTTAGTGGTAAGTATAATCGGTACTGGCGTTGTTTCTTAGTGAATGGTTTTCTATCGTGTTTTCTGTGATGCCTACCGAAATTGATTTTCATAATTGTGTATATTAATTTGATTTTCGATTTAGATCAACGCCATATGTATCTCATTCATTCTTTGATGTACTTCGGAGTACCCCTTTAAATTTTTATCCAGTTACACTATGAATTTCTTTTCCAGCATAGGTTTATTTAATTGATATTCATTAGTGACTGGGCAATGACTGGGATGAACGAATTTAGAAGTATATGTATTACCAATTTGTTAATAAGTTTATTTATGTCTTTGTTCGTGTATGTGAACAGGTATGCCCCTTTATGCATTTCACCATTAAGGCAGTTGGCCCCGACATCACCCAGGTCCATTGGCATAATTATTATTTTACCAAAGGAGCCTATTTAAGGCTTTATTTTCTGTTTGTTCCATTTTGTGGTTCATTTGCAGTACGATTCATGATGCTTGTAACACTATTGGCTTACGGGAAGCTTTTAATGAAAATAATCTATTCAGTTTATTAGTTGTCTAGGTTGAGTGGACTTATTTTGTGTAGTGAAAATTTGATCATGTGCCCAAACAGGTGCCTTTGTACACCTGACCATCGAGACAGTTTGTTCCATCTTCACAACCTTGACCACCGATGCCATTTCATTTACATTTTCACCTAAGAATCCCTCTCATGACATGGTTTTGATCTACCTGTTGCACAATGCACATGCTCACACACAGCTGATACAGTAGTTGATTGCTCTGAACCATTAACATCACATGCACGGGGCATGTGATGTTAATGGTTCAGAGCAAGCTTTTCATGAAGTTATGTTGCTTGGACCAGCATTTTTCATACTAGAAATGCATCTGCTGTGCATATTATTAAACTGGTGACAGATCAATCGTCTTGAGTTAATGTATGTATCCTTATGTTTTTTTTGTGATTAGGGAATACAGGAAGCATGAACTATTCATGATGCTTGAGATTTTGTCAGTGACACTTTGAGTAGGGGGCCACTTAAATATCCTCTCCCCTTTTCTACATTAAATTTCCTAGTATTATCTGTTGACAGATGATCAGTAGCTTCATCAGGGGTGTTACTTAGAAGCTTCAATGATAACAAGACCGTGAGTATGAGGCTACCACATTTGTATATCCCATGTGGTAACTCTGGTACATCTTCAGAGTGTACTAGCTAAGCGGAACGTTGCTTCTTATTACCAAAATGCTTATACACTGATGCAACATTCTATGAATGATAAACTAAACAAATCGGTAAGTGCTGCGTTGTGCTGATAGATATGCATATATTTTATTGATAAAAATTTTGATCTGTATAAAAATAACAGTCTTAGAATCTTTTAGTGTTGCTTAGAGAATTATTTCGTCTATATTTAAGGTTGGATGAATTGATTTGGCAGTGGGATGGAGGATGAAATGTGTTGAGGAAGAGTTTCAATTTTGCTGCAGTACTTTATGTTGTGTGCATTATTGATAAGATAAAAAAGAGATGTACGAAAAGAGACTATCACCACTTTAATTTTGAAGTACTACTGTATCAGCTGTGTGCGTGCATAAACAAATGTATGAATTCAACCAAAACATCATATATCTGTCAAAAAACGGAAGAAAAAATCTTCTTTACGTCTTCGTTACAAATAACTATTTTATTCGTCTTCTATATCCCAAGGCCGCAAACAATCACTTTTTATATTGGCAACGTAAATAAATAACAAAACAAACATTCATCATCACCTTGAACGTAAAAATGCAAAACCCTACAAATATTAATTTTCACATTACAATACCTCCCCTCGTTCGAGGATGATGGAAAGGAACACAAAAAACATCATGCATAAACAATACGTAGGCAACGCCTATTCGAATTCCACCCAGGCGCTGCTTATTTTGTTAATAACGTATTCTAACATCTCCCCTCGGGATTGACAAAATAATAATTTGAAATATAAATCTCTAAGCACTCCTTAAGATTTAACATCTTACAAAATTCTTTTGTCTTAGTTCCTGACAGTGGCTTTGTCAACATGTCAGCGACATTATCTTTTGATCTGACTAACTGGAATGAAACCTCCCCTGTTTTTACCATCTCCCTGATACAATGATACTTCTTGATGTATGACATATAATCATATTTAATAATACTTGTTGATATATGATATAATGACACTTCTCCGCATCTGGTCCACTCAGTGCCTCCTCTGCATCCTCCGGAATGTTGCTATCTGGACCTTCTGCAGCAGGGACAGGTCTTGGGATTCCTCTGTCTCTGAGACCTATGTGGTAGACCACCTTCCGCTACTCCTTCATAGGCAGGCTCATTTTCACAGGCGATGATTACCTCCCCTGGCCCCTGGATGGGTGTCACCTCCTCTGGCTCTCCACCTCTCGCCTCGAGCTCCTCCCAAGTCATCGTCTTCTCCTGCTTTCGTTTTTCCATCTCCAGTTGTTTCAAGGCGTAGTCTTTCTGTGATTGCTCTTCCTTCAGGCGTTTATTCAATACAGCCATCAATTCCATTAATCTGAGCTTTTCAGCCTCAGCAGCCTGCATCATGGCTCTTAAAGCATACTCCGAGGACTTGAAATTTCCGGATCTCATTTCGGCAATTACCAGTGAGTTATCATTTGAGCCTTGAGAAACATTCATGCTATGGAGGGCTTCTTGTAACTTTTCTACCATTATATTTTTCTTCTCCAGTGTATCTTCCAAATTATTGACTTTTGCCTGTTCTTTCATCAGCTGCATCGTTAAATTTTTCTTTTCTTTCCTATGTTCTTCTGCCATTGCCTTCATTTCTAATTCTTTCTCCTTAATAGTACTATCTTTGCTCTTCAAACACTCATTTAGGAATAGTATTAGCTGGTCACCATGCTCTTCCTTGGCCATTACTGTGGACAAACGACTTTTGAAGGCATCCATTTCTGCCTGGTCAGCCGCTGATATTGCCTTACTAACTTCTGCTTTCCTTTTCCAATCGCTGGCCTCTTTCTCTGCCTCCTGAAGCGATGTCTCCAGCTTTTCTACTTCAGCCAACCTCTTCTCCCGGTCCATTGGTTCAAGGTGTGTGTGCCTCTTTGCAAAAGAAACTCTGGAAGCCTTCTTCTGCTCGACTACGATTCTTTCCCCTTCATGGTGCAGGTGTCCCAAACGGTTGTGCCATGTTGTTGCTGCAATTTTACATGCTTTCATACCTTCATGTTCTTCAGCTTTTTTTCTTATTTGTGAAATAGAAGCACTCCCTTCAGTAGTGAGGTAATACAGGAAACCAACGCGATACCCCTGGAACAGAGTAGCCTCTTCGTCGCTAACAGTAGTCTTTCCGTCTCTCCTCACAATGGTCAAGCCCTTCTCTTCTAATTTCCCTTCCGAAATCAAATTGTCTTGGAGGCAAGGAATATATAACACATTAGTTAACTTTATTTTCCATCCACCACATTCATTCGACATCTGGATGGTCACTGATCCTTGACCTTCTATTTTTAGTGATGTACCATCACCCACAGTTACTTCTCCAGAGAGGGGTTTGAAATCAACCAACAAATCTTTCCTAGGGCTCATGTGATCCGATGCTGCTGAATCCAGTATCCATATGCCGTTGTTTGCATGGTTTGGATTTCTTTGCATGCAGAGTACTTTATAGCCTCTTGATACTACTGATGCTGATGACTTCTTCTCTTCTTCATCTTGCTTCTGTATGGCAGGACAAAATCTTGCAGTATGCCCCTCCTTTCCACATGTGAAACAAATGTATCTCCTCCCAATAGGTTTCTTTGGAGCATTTTGTGATTTATTTTCACTGCTTACTTTAGGTCTGTTTGGCTTCTTCTTTACCTTGAGAACCTTGTGTTCTTCTGTCTTCGCGTAATCCTCATTTTTCATTCTCTTCTCTTCTAGCAGGAGTTGGGACTTAACATATTTGGATGTTATGTCTCCTTCATTTGTTCTGTAAATACTTCGTATAAACCCAGCATATTTTTCTCGAGGCAGACCCATGAGGGAGAACGCAGCCAGTGCTCTATCCGGGAGATTAATGCCACACTTAGTAATTTTACGGTTGTAATTCTGGATCTTGCTCATGTACTCCATCTTGGAAAGGTCTTCCGTTTTTTCGGTATTTACCATTTCCTTTAGGAACATTATCTCCTGGAACACGTCGTAAGTGGTGCACATGTCTCTTAATGCCTCCCACATATCCTTCGCTAGGTCCAGTCCCACGATATCATCCAAAAATGAATCATCTATGTATTGTATGATAATGGCTCTGGCCTGTTGATTTTGTCGCTGACGGCGCCTAACCTCTTGTGGTGGGAGTTGGCTTTCGTCTTCCATTTCTATCTCGTTTCCATCACTGCCGAATGCTATGTATGGATGGAAACCTTTTACCGCTTCCCAACAATCTTTCTTCATTAAAAAAGCTTCAATTCTTACAGCCCATACATCGTAATTATCGCTGTCGAGTATTGGGATACACGTCTTCTTTTCTTCCGCCATTTTTGATGATTCCGAACTTACAAAGAACAATTATGGGGTTCACTTCTTCTAACCTCAAACGTATTCGCCGTTCACACCATCAAAAGAAAAACTTCGCTTCGCATCAACACTTAGTGTTTAAGTCTCATAATCTGTCAAAAAACGGAAGAAAAAATCTTCTTTACGTCTTCGTTACAAATAACTATTTTATTCGTCTTCTATATCCCAAGGCCGCAAACAATCACTTTTTATATTGGCAACGTAAATAAATAACAAAACAAACATTCATCATCACCTTGAACGTAAAAATGCAAAACCCTACAAATATTAATTTTCACATTACAACAATATCTAGTTGAAAATTTGGGAAGCTCACAAACACTTGGAAGCATAAGAGTCAAATATAAGGTGACAAGTCTCCTGTGTGAGGATTTTAAACATAAGTGCATTCTCTTTGAAACTAATTTTTAATCTGAGTGTACCAAAGGTTGATAAAATAATATTTTAGCAAAAAATAATATGGCCAGTTTCTTCTATCAGAATGTTTACCTTCATCTTTATAAATTTTGGCAAAGAACCAAATTGTTGTCATGTTTTTCAATCAAAGCGACCATATTTTTGGAAGAAGGTGGATTAATTTTAATGAATATTAGATTTATCCACAATATGCTGGCATAAGTCCATTTTTATTGGTTAGATGACTTTATCTGTTGTTCTACAAAGTCATCATTGTATTGGGTAAGCAATCCCTTTACATGCTTTATTGCATTTTTCCCTGTTTTTGCTTTAAACCCAAAGAAAGTGTTTTTTTTCTAGCCAACACTTTAGTCATGGCAGCAAATTGTCAAGATCAGTCAGAAGAGATGGAAAAATTACAGGATAAATTAATTACTGGCTTGCCAATTTTCACTTATTTTCATTTTTTCTGTAAATGTCCGAACCAGCTATGGTATAATCAAGTAACTTTGCCTAATTCTTTTACTATCTCAATAATTTGTTGCCATGACTGTGTACTATCTACAGGAGATAAAAATGTGTTGCTGTTTGCATATCCTACTCTGTGATGGCTTTGGAAGGCACCAGTGGCATAACTAGGCATATGCTTTGGGGGTGGAATGGCCTGGGGTTGTGACCCCCACCCCCAGGCAACGGGAGTTCCTGAACAATTTTTGAAAAACGACATGCCTGGAAATATATTTTATTTTACATCATTTTTGCACTTAAAATTTAACTTTTAGTAGATGCAGTTATTATGTGTCAAAACTAGACAATAGTTTATATGCATAATTTTTTCTGTGAGTGATTGGATATTTACAGGGCAATATGGGAACAGCACTGAACAATAATAGGTAATGTAATCTGAGGGACAATCACTTTGTCCGGAAGATGCTTACTGGAACTCAGGTGAAACTGTTGTGACCAGCAACCTTAACTCAGTGGATACCCAAATGAATGGATCAAAATGTGTCATAGCCATTATGCATAGGCCTTCCCAGCAACTGTATTAAATTGACTTAACATTAACTTGGGCAAAATTCATATAATAGTTATTCAAAATGAATATTTGCACAAAATATGGTCGCTCTGACTGAAAAAAGACAAAAGTGCTGTTTTTATTGAATTTTTGAAAATTAAATGCCAAAGTCTTGAGGCAAGAGTTTAATCGGTTTGGGGAAGAAATAGCTGTTGTCTCAAGTTTTCAAACCACTAAATTGAAATCTGAAATGAAATAGCCGGGTCAGGTGTGGAAAAAGTTCCTGATCTGGAATCATCCTCCATGGGGAATAAAAAGATGATGGATTCATGTTACAAGGACTTGTTTCAACAAGGGGCTCTAATGGGTGCCTTTATATGCACAAAATTGTACCATGTACAAGCAACTGTGGACAACATGTTATCCATTTCCATGAGGTATCACATGTGCTATTTGCCTTATGAAATATATAGGTTCCAAGCCACACCAGTGGTTGCTGATAGCCAGCGTGGACTATATTGTGTGATTTATAGGTGTAGAAAAGGCAGGGGACAAGCCTGACAGTCTTAAGGTAGCCTAAATGTTCTGTGTTATATCAGGTCTACTGATTTCGCAAGAACTTCCAAGGAAACCACATTTCCACAGAAACCGCAGATCCAAAATTAATTTTTAATGGAGAAATCTGCAGTATAGATATGGGTTGGCAAATATTTTAACACACATTCTGTTATAATTCTATCTGTGAGGAAAGTGCCAAAAAATGTACCCTAATTTGTAAAAAATTTTATTTGTGCTCCCATGAACGTACATATATAGTTCTCTCATACCTATGATAGTGCTGAAACTTCAGCCTGGAAATGTGCAGTCCTGTACAATTCCTATAAATAAGCTTGGATCATGTGTTACTGGAAAGTTAAGGACAATTGGATAACTGATAAGTAGAGGTCCGTGAAATTCGCGAGACGCGATATTGCAAAATAACGCGAAATCGGTAAATGAAAACGAAATTTCGCGTTTTTTTGCGAATTTAGGTGAATTAGCAAAAAAATCGCATCTAATGAGTCATAATCTATTAAAGCCTAAACCTTCATTGTTTAACGTTGCCGACGTTCGTTTGCTCTATCTCATTAAGATTCCAAGGACTTGTTTAGTCCCGCGCATAACGCATCCGCGTAATATCGCGCACTGTAGTGATTTCTCTGCCAGAATTTACCGTTAAATTTATCACAGCCTCTCTCTTCGATTCCAATGTATCAATCCTGAAATATTTAGAATGAGGAGCTTCTCACCTGAAGAATTAGATATTATGAATTAAAAATGTGCGGAAAGAAATTTAACGCGGCCGCGGAAGAGCGGAAATAAAAGCTCACGCACCCGGAACGCGTCAATGCCGAGCAGTAATTCCAATGACTCACCGTGACGCATTAGACAGCGTTATTGGATAACTTGTTGCAGGAAAACCTTGATTGTGGGTCTAATGTAACAATTTCGTTGACTTGAAAACGGCCGCTGGCTGGGACCGGGCCGCCGTTCACGGCACGGCCCACAGCATGGAAGAGAGTCGTCTCGTCTGAAAGTGGCCTGAATGTCACGGCGTCGTGACGTGAACGGCGGCCGGTGAAAAGTCGTTTCGTGAGAAAGCGGCCTCAATGTAGCACTGCCTGTATTTCACGCCGTAAACGGCGCACCGTCAACTGCGCGACTCTATTCGCTTAAAGACATAGAAACTTATGGTTACTTGAAGTTGAAAGCACGAAGCGCTAGCAGTTGGGGGAAGGGAAGGAATGAACAGAAAGGATAGGAGGAGAGGGGGTTCTCCTTATTAGCGGACATATCGTCAGATATTCGGCTCTCCACTAAGGTTCAATGCAAAAAAATCATTTCGACTTTGGCCTAATCTAATATCTAATTCTTCAGGTGAGTAAGTGTCTCATTTTAGATGTTTCAGGATTGATAAATGGGAAATAATTTTTCAAGTTTCGTTGAATCCGATTATGTTTAGTTATGTGTGCTTCTTTCACTGCCTTTCCTGACTGATTGGCCACAGCTGTAATCAAAACTAAGCGATTTTATCTAGCTACTGCCCTACCTTTCCTCAACACCTGGGTGAGGGGTATCGAAAGGGAACCCAGGACATGAAACATTTCGGCCAATTTGTAAGTTATAGAGTACTAGGGTTATACCGTAGCTACCCAGTACTCAGTTTAAAAACACCATCAAGATAGGTTGTGTTTTGAAGTTGGACTGTTTTTTTTTAATCGTGGTTCCAGCTTTAAATATCAAAAGAAGGAAAGGAATTTTAAAATGCCAAAAGCTAGTGATACCGTTCATACCAGGGCTAGTGAATTCAGCTCAGAAGGATTTTATGTGAAAGACAGAGTATTAAGGCTCCCACACATCTAAGCGGACTAGGCCG
Source organism: Ischnura elegans (assembly GCF_921293095.1). Lineage (NCBI taxonomy): Eukaryota > Metazoa > Arthropoda > Insecta > Odonata > Coenagrionidae > Ischnura > Ischnura elegans. Next base: position 95,724,368 of record NC_060249.1, read on the forward strand.
CGCGGCAGATACGCCCGCAGCGCGGGCACCGCTGTGCACACACCTAAGCGGCCACGACTAGGGAAATGTTGCACTTATACCGAGAGGGAAAAGCCGACGAACTCCGACCATTGTAGAGGTAGATATTTATCCAGCAAGTCACATGTACAATGGAGGTGAATAATAGTTCTGATCATAGCCCTTATATACGGGCCTTGGTTCTGATATTGAAGAGGAAGCAATACTACTAGCCACGTTCATCGACGAAGAGCGAAGGCACAGGTAATTGCTTTTTGATTCTTACCAGCTTCGGTCATACTTTAATGAGCAGTTTACAAAATTGCAATATCTATTATAAAAAGAAGCGTTGGATATGGATTCATGAAATAAATCTTTCTCGAGAGGAGGAAGGAGAAGTTCACTCCCTCTACAAGAAGCTAAGGGAGCATGTTGAGCGATTTTATTTATATTTTAGAATGGACTTAGAATGCTTTGACCAGCTTCTGCATGCTATGAGGCACGATATCACGAAGGACTTCACTACTGTCGGCGTCAAAATGATGTGCCGCTGTACTTTGCAAATTTATATCTGGACTTCAGTGCATGCCATAATAATGAATAATATGTCACTTTAAAGGAAATCTTCCACAATATGTTGCAAACATAAATATAGATTAATAAAATGGCCTTTGCGAAGTTTTAAAACGCATATTTTGTTGTAATAAAATATACGTTTATATAATAATAATAATAACGAAAATGTTTAAACATTATCTAGTCCTACAGTTTACCCAGAATAAAAAATAAAATTGACAGAAACACGTCTGACTTTATTTTCAACTTTTCTATGATCCGAAAATACATGATTTTTATGTAGTTTAGATTATGTAATGGCATTTAAACAATACGCCGGAGCGAACGAAAGCTGCGTTGCCACGTCTTGCTCGCTAAACTTTACTTCCTGGTAACCAGCACAGGCCTGGCGCGGCCCCGTTTGGCAACATGACATTAATAGAAATTATTAAAATACACAAATATAAATATTGTTAAAGATTATGGATCATAGAAAAATTTCAAATAAATTAAGAAGTGTTTCTATCAATTTTATTTTTTCTTTCGGGGTAAACTGTAGGAATAGATAGTATTTAAACATTTTCGTTATTTTGCAACAAAATATGTGTTATAATGATACGCAAAAGCCATTTTGTTACTGTACATTAATGGTTGCAACTTTTTTTAGAAGATGAATGTTGTTGACGGAGTAGTTTTCCCTAGGTTGAGTTACAAAGTTCATGGAGTTGACAAAACGGCTAATTTTATGGTGTGCGGAGTCATTTATTTCACTGGCGCGTCTACATTTTTGAATTTTTCATAAAACAAAAAATAAATAAGAATTAAGAATAAAATTTCCTGTAAAATGGCGTATTAAATATAATTATGGCATGCACTGAAGTCCAGATATAAATTTGCAAAATACAGCAGCACATCATTTTGACGCCAACAGTAAGTACCGAAGACCTATAGGACCAACAAAGCGTCTAGCAGTTGCACTAAGGTACGCTATCGAAAAAATAGTAGAAGAATTAAAATATCAGTCTATTTATGTACTTTACTCGTTAGCTACGCTAAATAAAATAATGTTATTGAAATCGAGCTCAAAATTATGACTTTTGAAAGCATTATTTTCTTTTGATGGATTATTTGTACATTCCAATACAGATATAATTTTTAAGCAAACTTTTACTAGGTTAAAGTATTAGGCTCACATTTGATTTTGTCAAAAATACCTTTCAAAATTCCATCATTTTGCACAAAGGTTAAGAAAAGACTTCGCTGGTACACAAAATAAAATATATTTGCGACCGGTTTCGATACAGCGTATCAGCTGGCCAGATGATGATACGCTGTATCGAAACCGGTCGCAAATATATTTTATTTTGTGTAACAGCGATGTCTTTTCTTAACCTTTGTACATCATGAAGGAATTTCACCATGTTACGCCAACCACCATCGCATTCCATCATTTTGTTTGATTGGTGGAACTGGGGAATGGGTTCCTAAATGAATTACTGAAAACAAATGCCAGAATATTTAACTTTAAGGACTTTTATTCATTTAAATGGTTAATCGTTTAATGAACAATGATTTACCATTTACGATTTGCAGTAACTTCCTAGACCTAATGCGCTTATATTTGCAGACTTAAGTTTTAATAAGAGGAAACCGAGATATGGATACATTTTATGGCTCATTATTTTTAAACATTAGCCTCAATATAAACCTCTTCTGGTTTATGAATTTTTTCGTAAATAAAAGTACCTACATAGTAAATAAATACGTAGGTAGGTACTTCATGGTTCCAATGGTCTATACAAAAGCGTTGTATTTTTACGGCTAATTGGTCTCTGATGTTTCAATCCTATATTTTTTCTATATATTGAGTATATTTGAGCATTTGCTTCGCACATATTGTTAATTTCAGGTAACTAAAATATTGAAATGGCTCAGGCTCGCGAGTGATTTTCAAAAGACAAAAAAAGACTTCAATTGGAAAGTAATGCATGCGTTCTTTGATCTTTTATAAACAGCAAATTGAATTATTTCAATTATGAATCACCATCGGAGAAGGTACCTGGACAACCAATTTTTAGCGCTACAATGGGTCGAAATATACTTAAAATTTTCCTCAGGTAATTGTCTTCTGATGATTACAAAAAAACTCAGAAGCAAAGGCTAAGTCATGCAAATGTTAACCGACACATATTGAGACCGTTTCGTGTTTGCGTAGCCCTAATTTGTCAAGGCAATCCATTGGAAAATTGAAACTTTGTAGGCGTGAGCAAACGCGGCCTGCGGCCAAACTCGACAGGTCGCGTTCGGCCGCCACCGCAGCGGCCAACCGCTGTACAGGCCGCGGCCGCGCCCGCTAGGCCGCTCTGGTGTGTGTGAACGCATTGAACGCTACATTGATAGTTGGCCGCGTACCGCGGCCGCTCAGGTGTGTGGGAGCCTATAGAGTGTGCAAAGTTTGCGATAAAAGATTTGAATTTGAAAGATGTGACACTTTGTTAAAGCACATCAGTAGCGACACTCATAAGCGTGCAAAAGACAGGGGACCCACAAAATAACAGCTATCATTTGAACACACAGTCACTCAGTCAAAGAAAGCGAAGGAGGATCTTGTTGTTTCTACTACTGTAGCATTTTTAAAGGCTTTAGTTGGTTTAGAGAGACTTGACAATCCAAAAATTCTGGAATGGCTCTCAGATACGTATATTCTCTCTGTACACGTATAATGTAGTGGGGATTTGCCATTTGCTGATCGTATACACCAAGACTACATACTTGAACCATTCATATGCCTTGAACCAATATAAGTTGAACCATTTCTTTCATTTAGTTTTATCAGTAATTTTATACAATCGAAATTGTGTTAAATGTTATGTAAAATGCTTAATAAAAGTGTAAGTATTCATAAAACATGTACCATAAAATAATAAAATGCCTATTAACACGGGAAAATTGTACATTAAAATAACGCCGCCAAGATTTTCTTTAACACCGAAATCACATGGTTTTAAAACGAATTTTAACAAAAAATAAAACCACTTTCACAGACCTCTACTGATTAGTTTTACTTTCTTGTAGCCTATAATCTTGAACATGGATTGGCGGAACACAAAATTGCAAAAGTGTATTATAACTTCGTTTTTTGTCACTATAGTTAAATTTTGCCACTTGGGTTGCTATGTGATATATGAAACAAAAAGGAAGACAATGGCAGGTTCCACAATTTAATTAATACTGCGACCGGTTTCAAGGTATCATCATCAGGCACTTTTGGTATAACAGTTTCCACTTATGTAATAGTCATGAGGCATGGGGGGGTGGAGGAGATAATAGGGGAATGGTTAACAGCGTCAAGGATTGGGTGTTAGGGTGGGGAGGTTAAGGGGGATTGGTTGGCAGCGTCAAGTAGAATAGAAATAGACAGTAAAAACAAATATGAAACTCACTTGATTAGATAGTATCTCCAAGGCGCCTTAGAACCAATCCCCCTTAACCTCCCCACCCTAACACCCAATCCTTGACGCTGTTAACCATTCCCCTATCTCCTCCACCCCCCCATGCCTCATGACTACTATATAAGTGGAAACTGTTATACCAAAAGTGCCTGATGATGATACCATGTATTGAAACCGGTCGCAGTAATGATTAAATTGTGGAACCTGCCATTGTCTTCCTTTTTGTTTCATCATGAAGGAGTTCCATCATATTTCGCCTGACCCGATTGAATTTATGTGATATATGTTTCTTTTCCTCCATTTTTGTTCTTATATTTCATTTTAGACCTTATGGGCGTAGGAGAGATGGAGGTCGTGGTGGGAAACGAACTCTGTACCTGGTGGAGCAGAAAGGCAAAGCCAAAAAAGTTGCTATCGGTTTGAGAAACCTCACTGATCTTACCATCAGCAATTGTTGGCGCAGTGATTCTACCTTAATTGATTGGAGTGAGGAGAGATGGATGCAGGAGATACGATCTAATCAAGTGAGTTTCATATTTGTTTTTACTGTCTATTTCCATTCTACTTGATCTACAAATTGTTGAGACCTTTAAAAAAATTGGTACTTCCCTATCATATTTTTTCCTTTTGTAAGTGTGCAACCATTAATTAGTGGATACTCATCAGGTTGTTTTAGTTTTTATCCTTAACTTTCATGTTTCTAATGTAACATTGCAGGTATTAGTAATGGGGAGTAAGGTATGCTATGGACTACTTAAACGTGAAATATTAAGCTTGAAGTTTGTGAATCTTTTGATATTGGATCAATGTCACCAAGCAACAAAAGGTCATCCCTATACAATGGTAAATTTTTAAACATTATTTTGTTTTCTTAAGGATTGCACAAATTTATTAAGTTACATGTATTAAGTTACAGGATTGAACAAATTTATTAAGTTACATGTATCTTATTATTTATCGTACAAATTTTGTATCCAAAATAGATAATGCAGGAGTTTTACAAAAGGCTACCTCGTAATCGACGCCCGCGTATCTTGGGCCTTACTGCACCTTTACTCCTACTCCTTGGTTGTCCTGTTTCTGAAGGAGAACCTGTAAAAGCTCCACATCCTGGTTGTTTGGAGGCACGTTTGGAAAAACTTGAAAAGATTTTGGATTGTACAGCTGAAACAGCCAGTGATATTGTATCCTTATTAAGGTGAATATTACCCGATAAAAGTATGATATTGTATCCTTATTAAGGTTAATATTACCTGATAAAAGTATTTGAATTGTTTTGAGCAATAACTGAAAGTTTAATAATATGCATAGCTACATTCCATGGGCGTGATTGGTTGAAAATTTTAATATAAGGCATGAAGTTTTTGTTGTAATGTGAAAATTAATATTTTGTAGGGTTTTGCATTTTTACGTTCAAGGTGATGATGAATGTTTGTTTTTGTTATTTTATTTACGTTGCCAATATTAAAGTGATTGTTGTGCGGCCTTGGGATATAGAAGACGAATAAAATAGTTTTTTGTAACGAAGACGTAAAGAAGACTTTTTTTCGTTTTTGACAGATTATGAGACTTAAACACTAAGTGTTGATGCGAAGCGAAGTTTTCTTTTGATGGTGTGAACGGCGAATACGTTTGAGGTTAGAAGAAGTGAACCCCATAATTGTTCTTTGTAAGTTCGGAATCATCAAAAATGGCGGAAGAAAAGAAGACGTGTATCCCAATACTCGACAGCGATAATTACGATGTATGGGCTGTAAGAATTGAAGCTTTTTTAATGAAGAAAGATTGTTGGGAAGCGGTAAAAGGTTTCCATCCATACATAGCATTCGGCAGTGATGGAAACGAGATAGAAATGGAAGACGAAAGCCAACTCCCACCACAAGAGGTTAGGCGCCGTCAGCGACAAAATCAACAGGCCAGAGCCATTATCATACAATACGTAGATGATTCATTTTTGGATGATATCGTGGGACTGGACCTAGCGAAGGATATGTGGGAGGCATTAAGAGACATGTGCACCACTTACGACGTGTTCCAGGAGATAATGTTCCTAAAGGAAATGGTAAATACCGAAAAAACGGAAGACCTTTCCATGATGGAGTACATGAGCAAGATCCAGAATTACAACCGTAAAATTACTAAGTGTGGCATTAATCTCCCGGATAGAGCACTGGCTGCGTTCTACCTCATGGGTCTGCCTCGAGAAAAATATGCTGGGTTTATACGAAGTATTTACAGAACAAATGAAGGAGACATAACATCCAAATATGTTAAGTCCCAACTCCTGCTAGAAGAGAAGAGAATGAAAAATGAGGATTACGCGAAGACAGAAGAACACAAGGTTCTCAAGGTAAAGAAGAAGCCAAACAGACCTAAAGTAAGCAGTGAAAATAAATCACAAAATGCTCCAAAGAAACCTATTGGGAGGAGATACATTTGTTTCACATGTGGAAAGGAGGGGCATACTGCAAGATTTTGTCCTGCCATACAGAAGCAAGATGAAGAAGAGAAGAAGTCATCAGCATCAGTAGTATCAAGAGGCTATAAAGTACTCTGCATGCAAAGAAATCCAAACCATGCAAACAACGGCATATGGATACTGGATTCAGCAGCATCGGATCACATGAGCCCTAGGAAAGATTTGTTGGTTGATTTCAAACCCCTCTCTGGAGAAGTAACTGTGGGTGATGGTACATCACTAAAAATAGAAGGTCAAGGATCAGTGACCATCCAGATGTCGAATGAATGTGGTGGATGGAAAATAAAGTTAACTGATGTGTTATATATTCCTTGCCTCCAAGACAATTTGATTTCGGAAGGGAAATTAGAAGAGAAGGGCTTGACCATTGTGAGGAGAGACGGAAAGACTACTGTTAGCGACGAAGAAGCTACTCTGTTCCAGGGGTATCGCGTTGGTTTCCTGTATTACCTCACTACTGAAGGGAGTGCTTCTATTTCACAAATAAGAAAAGAAGCTGAAGAACATGAAGGTATGAAAGCATGTAAAATTGCAGCAACAACATGGCACAACCGTTTGGGACACCTGCACCATGAAGGGATGATGAAGATAGAACCATTGCGGAACTTAATGAGTAAGAAGACAGAAGAAGAATGTGAAGCATGTATACAGGGAAAGTTTAAGAGACTGAAATTTTCCTACAATGGAGAAAAAGACAGTAAGACTACACATGTCCTCCAAAGGGTCCACTCTGATGTCGTGGGGCCTATGCCTTGTGCCTCTTTGAGTGGCTGCAGATTTTTTGTCACTTTTATTGATGAATTTTCTCATTTCACTGTTGTAGTTCCCTTGAAGGCCAAAAGTGAAGTCACTGAGCAGTTCATAAAATATCAGAAAATGGTGGAAGTCACACATGGAACTAAAATACAGGAGTTCCAGAGTGATAACGGTGGGGAATACTCATCAAATGAATTCAAGAAACACCTTGAGAAGAGTGGAGTCCTACATCGTCTCTCTGTACCATATGTCCCTCAGCAGAATGGTCTGGCCGAGCGGTACATTCAGACAATTTTGAATACCATCCGTGCTATGCTGCAACAATCTGGTATGCCAAAACATTTTTGGGCTGAGGCCCTAAAAACCGCATGTCATTTAAGAAATCATTGTCCATCAACAGCAATAGATTCTGAAATTCCACTAAAGAGGTGGCTTGGAAGAGAACTTGAAGAGAAGGATTTTCAGTACCTAAGGGTGTTTGGTTGTCAGGCTTGGTATCGAGTAGTCCATGGTGACAAGCTAGATGCCAGAGCAAAGGAAGCAGTGATGCTGGGGTACCCAGAGGGCACCAAAGGCTACAGATTGTGGGACCTCAATACAAGGAAAGTCATTATTAGTCGAGATGTCATATTAAATGAGACTGTGTTCCCATTCCATAGAAAGGTAAACAGTGAGAAAGGCGACCAGACAGAAGACACATCGAGTGAAGAAGAAGAAGTTGATGCAGCCCTCCCGACACATATGCCACAAGCCATAGCCCAGAGGCCAGGAGAGGGAAATGCAGAAATAGAGGCCCAGGTCCAGAATGAGGAACAAGAGCAGGAAAATCCTCAAGTCCTGAGGAGGTCAAATCGGCAGCAGGTGCCCAAAGGACCGTGTGAATGCTGCAACGTCACCCGTTCTGTCCTTGGAAAAGATGATGTCCCAACCAGTTACCACCAAGCCATAGAAGGATCTCAAGCCGACAACTGGAGGTTAGCCATTGTAGAAGAATTACGGAACATCGAAGGCCAAGAGACCTGGGACATCGTGAGAAGACGACCGGATATGAAAGTAGTGGGCTGTAAATGGGTTTTTGCTCTTAAAAAGAATAACGAAGGTAACATTGTAAGATTTAAGGCAAGACTTGTGGCTCAGGGTTTTACTCAAACATACGGTGTGAATTATCATGACACTTCCAGTCCAGTTGTTGAAAGGAAATCAGTTCGTCTGTTAGCCTATATTGCTGTGGAAAATAATTGGGAAATAGATCACCTAGACGTGGTGGGGGCTTATTTAAACAGCAAGCTGGATGAGACCATATATATGTCTGTTCCTGAAGGGGTGGATGTAAACAGAGATTATTTTGTTTGTAGGTTGAAGAAGAGCCTTTATGGTTTAAAACAGTGAGGGAGAAATTGGTATGAGTTTCTCAGTAAGATTTTGGTGGATTTAGGGTTTGTGAAATGTATCAGTGACCCTTGTGTGTACTTAAGGAGCAATGTAATTGTTGGAACATATGTTGATGATTTCTTGATTATAGGTGAGAAGGAAGAAGTAGGTGTGTTCAAAAATGAAATTGCATCCTTAATTCAGGTGAAGGACTTGGGTATGGTGAATACATTTTTGTCCATCCAATTCACCAGACCAAACAGGGGAACTGTCATTTTGAGTCAGAAGAAGTATGTTATGTCTTTTCTCAGAGATTTTTATATGTTAGAAGGTAAAGGTGTTTCTTGTCCACTACAAGCAGGTGCAAATTTTGAGAGTAAAGGAGAAGGAGAAATTTTTTGCAAGGAGAAATACCAGAGTGCAATAGGCAGCTTGTTATACTTGAGTACCAATACTCGTCCAGATATTGCAAACGCAGTGTGCAAACTTAGTCAATGCTGTAGCAACCCCACTGTAACAAATTGGAATGGAGTTCAACATGTAATGAGATATTTAAAGAGTACATGTGATTATCAACTTGTTTTCAGGAAAGGTGAAGGTTTTGCATGCTATTGTGATTCAGATTGGGCAGGGGATAGAGATGATCGAAAGTCTGTCACTGGGTATGTTATCACGCTGGGAGGTGGAGCAATAATTTGGAAAAGTAGGAAGCAGAGAAGCATAGCCACCTCAAGCACGCATGCTGAGTATATTGCTATTTATGAATGTGTGTGTGAAATCCAGTGGATGAGGCTGTTTTTTGGTGAATTGAAGCAAAGCAGCCTCATTCCAAAGACCTGCACCATTTTTTGTGATAACCAAGGTGCCATATACATTGCCAATAATGACATAGTAAATGAGAGGAGTAAACATTTCGTGGTAAAATACAACTATGTCCGAGAGGCTGTGAAGGAGGGAGAGATTTCATTGAAATATGTGAAATCTGATAGTAACATTGCAGACTGTTTGACTAAGAGTTTGTCTGGACCTAAGACATTATTGTTTGCCAAAGAAATGGGCATAATTAAGTTGGAGTAAGAAACTCACAACTAAATTTACAAAGTTATGTATGATGTTTTTGTGTTCCTTTCCATCATCCTCGAACGAGGGGAGGTGTTGTTATGTGAAAATTAATATTTTGTAGGGTTTTGCATTTTTACGTTCAAGGTGATGATGAATGTTTGTTTTTGTTATTTTATTTACGTTGCCAATATTAAAGTGATTATGTTGGTGGTTTTCGGGTATTGTTGTGTAGAAAACATTTTAACTCGACGTTTCACTCCTCCTACTGGGAGCGTTATCAAGAGAATGGAAGGAATTTATACTCGTCCCGAGCTCATATATGTTTTCTTTTTTTTTTTTTTTTTCGCTACCCATTGTTGTGCCGGATTTGAATTTTAGTTTGAGTTATTTGATTTGAGTTTTTCGAGAAGAAGGCACTTGAGACGAGCGAGAAGAAACCATCATGCTGGTTGAGATATGTGGATGATACCTTTGTGATCTGGCCACATGGAAAACAAAAACTTGAGGAATTCCACGTAGATCTAAATACAGTACATCCAGACATAAAATTCACAAAAGAACTCGAAGAAGGAGGTTGTCTCCCCTTCTTAGATGTACTGGTTAAAAGAAAAATGGATGGAAGCCTAGGCCATTCAGTGTACAGAAAGAAGACCCACACAGACAGGTATCTGAATTCAACATCGCATCACCACCCACAACAAAAGGCCTGCGTCATTAAAACGCTAACCCACTGAGCCAAAATCGTGTGTGATGCTGAGCATATCAGTGATGAAATGCAACACCTTATGTGGGCACTGAAAGGCAATGGTTATAGTGTCTCTTTCATTAAAAGAGCAATGAAAGAAAAACACCCTCCTCAACATGACGGCCACAAGGGGAAGAAGCCACTTACATACGCTAAAATTCCATACATCTCCGGGGTCACCGATAGAATCGCCAGAATCCTCCATAAAGGCAACATTAAGACTCGCTTCTGCACCGTGAAGAAGATTCAGAATATCCTACCTTCACCGAAGGATAGCCATCCTCCCCTTCAATCTATGGGAGTGTATGAGGTTCCCTGCTGCTGCGGCAGAAGCTACGTGGGACAGAGCAAGCGTTCAATCTCCCAAAGGCTTAATGAGCACGAAAGGGCGTTAAAATTACATCAGTGGGACGCATCAGCTGTTGCTGAACATTTTGCCTCCAGCCCTGGGCATAGAATAATGTTTGACGCTACACGGGTATTAGCGAAGACGGAAGAATACCATCCGCGTCTTATACGTGAATCCATCGAGATTGCGAAAAGACCTAATAACTTTAATAGGGAGGATGGGTATAACCTCAGCCGTATATGGAGAGGGTTCCTAGCACAATATAATGGCCAACGGCTATCGGCTAAAATTCAAATCCAGCACAACAATGGGTAACGAAAAAAAAAAAAAAGAAAACATATATGAGCTCGGGACGAGTATAAATTCCTTCCATTCTCTTGATAACGCTCCCAGTAGGAGGAGTGAAACGTCGAGTTAAAATGTTTTCTACACAGCAATACCCGAAAACCACCAGCAACATAGATAAAAGAAGCTGTGAAAGTCTTCAGACGAAAATTAAAGTGATTGTTGTGCGGCCTTGGGATATAGAAGACGAATAAAATAGTTTTTTGTAACGAAGACGTAAAGAAGACTTTTTTTCGTTTTTGACAGTTTTAACCTATAAAATTTCAGAAAATGAAAAGAACTATGTAATTACTCAGTCACACTGGTCTTTACACTGATTGATATTATCAACATCTTATTTTAACTTTGGTGCCCAAAAAAACAGGGTACTGCTTCCTTAATAATGGTGCTGAAGTATTGAAATGTGATATAAGGAAGTAACAGAATTGGATATTCAATGTTTTTCCAAATGATGTCTATTTTTAAGGTCATTAATTATTGATTAATGTATTTGTAGATAGATTGAATGAGTGGTATTGCATGGATAATTTGTAACTATCTTGTGTGATGTGAGGCATAATTTGGTGGAAGTTCTTTATATTGCAATATCCAATTTTTTTTACTAAATTTGGGAATATTCTGCTCACTAAAAGGCTCTCTATGTGCTCTTAAGTTGACCAAAATTGAGGCAGATCCAATATAACTTACGTGTTCTAGAAACCTAGAAAATGTGGAAATTTCAGTATATTTTTGAGGTTTATAATAAGTCAGGGAGATATTAGTAAAAAAAATTGAGGCAGTCAGTACAATTTGTTAACTCTTCCTAATAAATGACCAAAGTGATGCAGATCCAATATAATTTATGTGTTCTAGAAACCCAGAAAACATGGAAATGTCTGTACATTTTTAAGGTTTATAATACCGTATTTGCACGAATCTAAGACGAACACGATTCTAAGACGACCCCCCCTTTTTTGGAACTCCACTATGGGAAAAAATTTTTTTTAGGGGAAAACGATCAATGCGGGAATGTTTGGCTATGTTGCCTATGTCCCAGGAAACGCAGGATTTTTGGCGCGTAATGACAGGAATAGTACTTTATCGAGACATTTAGGTCTTATTGTTGATTCGACTAATAGTTTCTTCGGAGGGGCCGTGGCCCAAAGACGAATAAAATTAAACTAGTGAAAATGTAACCTGACTTTATTAAACCCACACGGAAAACACTCCGTGGTATGAAGGCAAGCCACCCTGGAAAGTAGGTAACCACTCGTACGAGCAATGCTATCGCATTCGGCGTACGCAGAGCATACTGCAGGGGGTGAAGCATGGCCATATGACTGCGCCATGAAATGTTTTGTCCCAAAGATAGGGCAACTTACCCATTCTTCTCTAATTAGCGTAGCGTCAGATGGGCGGATGAGTTCGGATTGTTAGTAGGGAGGAACAAAATATCCTAAGATATCCCTTCCTCAGTAACTCTGACAAGTGAAACTTATGGTATAACTCGTAAATTGATAACTGATAATAACCCGATATCCTGTTTTCCGAAAAAAATGCCGCATTTACTGCCGAGAAGCTCAGCTACGAGGATATCGAGTTTCGCCAAAAATCACCATTGTATTTTTCCAACTAGTTCCTTGCTTAAAAATGCTTAAATAACGTTAGAAATACATCGTGTTTGGTCTCGTTCTTTTTTGAATTACGAGCACATTGAAAATATTCCAGCCTAATAAAAGTATAATACCAATTGCCGAAATTCATTGTGAGACACCTTTTGAGCTAATAGGTGATTGCATGCAGCGGTTGACCGCCAGAAATTGGGAACTTTGAAGCAAGTAGGCTGAAAAAATACTTCTGAGATGCGGGAAAAAGTTACATTGTCTATATGGAACTTTATTTGGGACCAGAAACGGCGAACGATGAATGCGGGAAAATGATTAATACGGGTATGATAGATCGGGGTTCCACTGAATAACTTTTCTTTTGAAAGCTGCAGTGTAATAATTTATTTTCTCTGCCATCGTAATACTCTGAAAGGCACGGAATCACAACTGAATCAATCTCTCTAATCAGAGGCAAATCATGTTGCCTTCTTACCGTTGCTCTGAGAAAAGTGCAACGACTTCGTAGCAGTTTATTCCGCGACGGCATTGACGCTTTAACGTTACAATTTAGGTAAATTGTAACCAATCACACAAACATTTTGTGAGTTGATCGAGCTTTAACTTGAATGGAGCCGAACCAAAGGTAAAGCAGGCAATCTTGCGAACACGGCAGAAGTGCACCCGGCGACTGATCGGCACGCGCCGAATCTTTGCCTGCTGCCCAAAAATGGAATTTTTTTACTTGAACGCAAAATTAAATATGCTAAATTACTGTTAAGCTATTTTTGACGTTGATTTTTTGTTGTATTGCTATCAGGTGGCAACCTCAGGTGTCTATAATTTTTTCCGACGTAAATTATGCAACCCGCTTGACGTCAAAAATTTTGCATCCGATTCTAAGACGAACCCTCTTTTCCGCTGGAGTTGCGAGGGAAAAAAACCTCATCTTAGATTCGTGCAAATACGGTAAGTCAGGGAGATGTTAGTAAAAAAATTGAGACAGTCAATACAATTTGTTGACTCTTTCTAATAGGCTACAATTTTGTCATAAAAATGTCCTCTTAGGTTTTGTGGTTGATTCCTTGTCGTGGAGCATCCTCATCCGAGTAGTTCAGATGCTCGAGAGAGTCTTTTCTAGCTGCCTTTATAGAAAATGTTGTCTGTAAGTCGGCTGTTGAGCCGCATAGTATGCTTTGGCTACATGTGTGGCTGTGTGTTTTGATTATAGTGCTGACGTCCCAAGTGTGGGGCATAGATAGTGAAAGAGTGCGGTGAATTCGCTGTGTAGTGGATGGTTACTATCTATTCACTTAATGTTTGTGGGTTCACTTAATGTTCCCGGAAAAATCATTTGAAGGCATTTATCAGGTATATGTGAACTGTACATATTTTGAGACTGTTCCTACTGATGAGTTTTCTCCAGAAGCAAATAATTGTTGATTTAGTATCTAACATATTTGTTAATTTGATTTCATTTCATATTTTAGGGTTAACCATATTTTGCATTGCAGGTATTGCCCTCGTCCTCGAGAGCTAGTTGTGGAATGGTCATTAGCTAAAGAAGTTGATCCAATGGGGTGTATTTTAACACACAGCATTGAGTCAGAGCTAATTGCTGCATGGACTTTTCTTCAAGACCACAGGTAAGAGAAAATTTTCTTTAGTCTCATAAATTTTTTAAGCCAAATATTTACTATTTTTTAAATTAATATTTGCTATTTTTTCTAACTCAAAGTTTTTTCATTGAAAAATGCCTGAAAGTGTAAATATTTTGATGTAATGGGTTTTCTTTATTTTTTTTCATGGATACAAGAGCCCTAATCAGCTTCAATGGACTCTTCTCTTGATTTCATTTGTGTGTTGTAGTGCATTCAAAAAAATTTTCATCATTAATTTTTAAAGGTTTCTATTTGTGTTTTTTTATTTATATTATTATTTTCACAGATATGACCCTATGGAGATATATCAAGATGCTGAGTTTGCTGAAGAACTCTCCTGCATACCCGATCCAAAAATTGATCCAATTGCTGTGTTGAAAGATTTTGTGCATATTCTTCATACATTGGGTAAGGAGAAATGTGTTATTTTCTTTACTATGGGGAAAAATTGCTTCTTTTGCTTTATTCTTTTGCTTTATTAAAACAATTCTTATAGGCCCATGGTGTGCTGATCGTGCTGCGTTGCTGTTGCTAATTCACCTGGATAAACTAAAAGTGAAAACACCTTATGAACGGCACTTTCTTTTACTCTGTATGATGACAACAGTCATGGTAAAAATTAGGTAAGGGTATTTGAAGTAATATTGCTGTAATAGTATTGTTGATGTTACATTGCTTTAGTCAGTTACTTTAATTAAAAAAATAAAAATCAGGTGATTTCAACCTATCTTAGAACTACATATATGCATGTAGATGAATTTCTCCTCCAATAGATTGGTTTTGCTACATTACATTGTGTTTTTACTCAATTAATTGAGAATATGAGAAACTATTCATTTGCCAACAGGACCATTGAGCTCTCATCAGTATTGTTATCATTTCCTCGTATTCTTCTTCAAATTGCATACTTTTCTTTGCAATGATAAAACTTAAAATTTGTTTGCCTACTTCTTTCCTGTATTTTTCGATTGTTTTTGAAGATTAATGACCTCTCTAGTTAGGTAATCAATTAATAAATGCTTTATGCAAAGTAATTCAGACCAATTTCTCTTGAATAAGTAAATACATAATTCTATGAACATTTGTATCATAAAGAGTTTCCCAGATTATGTTTGTTCTTCGTTAATTGTAGTTTTCAATTTACTATGAAAATGGCCAGCAACAGATAAATATGAAGGGGGGGGATAACCTGGTTGTTGTTTATCAGAAAGTGTTTATTTTATAACCAAGAATATTACAAGAAATTGTATCTGTGCATCCACTGCATCTATGCAGTCCCCTTGTTTATTACATATCTCTGCTCTAAAAAGAGTATGTTCACCAGAGCCTCGTATTATATGGGGCCATGTAAGCTTTAAATGAAACCCATGAAATTGAAGTAGCCTAATCACTGTCATAAAAATTGAAAGAACACCTTCAAAAAGTAAGATTCACTGAGTATGATGCATCAAACTTCCAAAATTATCTAGTTCAATCACATAAAGTCAAAAGTTGCTATTTCATCGTATCTGCTGAGCCCTTCATTACCTGTATTGAGCCTGATTCCTACTGATTTTTTCATTAAAGCTTAAAATCTGGAATTTGTGAACAAAACTTACACTGCACATTGCATTGTAACCGGCATCTATGTCTTTCATGGGTCTCTCCAAGTGACCATTTCTTCCTTTTACTAAAATGGTGAAGCAAGTGCAATAAGCATCATAATTTTCTATTACCTTCTAAACTTCATGAATCTAATAATTAAATTTACCATGAAAGCATCATTTTATGGCTGGAAATATACCAATCTCCCAGCTAGTATCTCCTAAAGTCAGGCGTGCTGCTAGTTAGACCATCTACTACGAAGTGGTTGATTGATTTAAACATTATTCAGGTTTTCCTGTTTTTTTTGTGACCTCTTCTCTGTAAAAGTGTTTGAACTATTATTTTTTGTTCTATATCGCTATGATAATCCAAGATATTTCGTCACTCAAGTGTTTAATCATGACTCCTTATGGCTTTTGTGCACTGTGATTTTTTTCTTCTTTTTTTAGGGGAATATGCGAGCTCACTTTTCAAGATTTCAAAGAGTCAGAGAGAATATATAAATTTTCTACCCCAAAAGTTCTTCGCTTTCTTGAAATTCTACGAGAATTTTTACCTCCTGTGGCTGAGTCTACCCCAGAATTACAAAATAATGACAATCAGAATGCTTCAAGTGGGCCTGAAACCCCTCAGAAAACTTTGGCAGAGAGTAATATGGTTGATTTCAGTGCCCAAGATGCTGACATGGTAGCAGAAATTTTGGTCAAGAATTCTACTCAGTGTGATGTTATTGATGCAAATACAGATGGTTCTAAACATTCATGTGTAGATGATAATCAAGAAGTACAGTGTTTGAATGATAATCAAGAGGCACATTGTGTGAAGGAATGCAATGATAGTGAATGTGTTAGTGAGACAGGAATTTCAAAAAATGAAGCTGTTCCATCAGAGCTAAGTAATCATGACTGTGATAAAAGAGGCATTGGTATCAAAGATGATGTACCAGGCAAAAGCTGCGAGGGAGTTGTCTGTCCAAACTTCACAGACAGAAATACAGGTGATATGAAGGGCATTGGTTCTAATCCTCAATCGTCATTATTGCCAATTGATAAAATGGCAGGTGGGGATGAGGCATTTAAGAATGGACTTACCAAATCAGCAAAGGAATCTAATCACAACAGGACTAATGCCATTTTGAATAAGGAGGGCTTTACTGATGTAAGTGGATGCACCAACAGGGAGCCTTCATCTTGGGATCGTGGAGGTCGCGGACGTCGACGAGGTGGTGGTCGTGGTAGAGGGAGGGGAGGCAAGAATTTTGGACGGGGAGGGGGAAATTCATCATGGAATAAAAGTGGGCATGAATTACCAGTGTCTGATGCACTATGTGGTATTGTTTTTGTGGATGGCCGTTTTACAGCTAAGATTCTTTATCATCTTCTCAACGATCTCAGACGGTCTGACCCTCGATTTGCCATGCTTGCAGCACAGTACACAGTTGGGTGTTCAATGCCTGTTACTAATGATAGCAGCTCACTGTTGGATCCAAGGGAGGCAGAAGCTGAATATCGGAAGCAAGAAGAGGTCTTGAAAAGGTGATTCTTGATCATTATTATGAAAATTTGTATCTGGGTTATCTTCTGTTTGCTCTTGTAATTGATCCTAGCTCATTTTGCTCACATGCCTCTCTACTTCTTCATTTTACTTAGTAATGATGTACATCAACATTAAAACAGTAGGGAAGAGAGCCCTGTGGACCCACTCATCCAATTCATCAGTGGGAGTTTTCAATTATAAACATTTGGTTTTAGCTGCAGTTTGTGTGAAGTACTCATTTAAGTGGAGTCATAATTATCAAAAAAGGTTGTTTTGTTGTGGAAAAGTTGTGGAAAATGCCTATAATTCCCTATGTGATGTTTGAGGTATTTGGGTAGGAAATTAGTGAATGTGTATACGTAGTAATGGTGGCTCCAATTTTCAATTGCCATTATTTATTTCATTGTGATTTTAGTTTTAACCACAATAGGGTTTTGGGCCAAAAATGTTTTTGCAAATTATTCATGAAATGTAATTGCTGTAAATTTTTCTATGTGACTCAACAGTGAATACTTATGAAGCAATAAATAAGAACTGAAATACTTTCATTGCAAAGCAAAATCTTTTATGTTGAAGTCATCATAGGGGCATTATCCTCGATTCAAACATCATTCTGGACAAACAAATTAACTTGGGTAGTATTTGAAATTATTGTGAGGAATATATTTGCCTTATTATAATGTAGATGTTTGTATTTTTTTCAGGTTTCGCACTCATGAATGTAATCTCTTGATTGGACCAACTGGATGGGCATTAGAAGATGGCGGATTGGAACTTCCTCGATGCAATTTAGTGTTGCGATTTGATCATGGCTCACTCATTACTGACTTAAGTTCAGTTCCTGTTGGCCAACAGTCCAGCACAATAATTACAGAGAACGTTTTTGCTGTGGAAGAGTCAAGTGAGTCTACCTCTGAAGATTTGATACAGAATGAGAAAATGTTCAAGCAAAAACATAATAGTGATCTTGTGAAACATGCAAGTGGGGAAGTAAATATCATCAGCGATATTTGTTTGAATGAAACTGAAAAAGGTCAATTGGAATCCTGCAGGAATGATAACAAGTCCATCTCAGTTGATTCTGAAGTTGCTGAAGCAGTATCCACTGTGGCTGATTCCATTGGTGGTTTGAAAATCACTGAAGACAAAAGTGATGTTCTAACTAGTAGGTCAAAAGTTGATGGTGATGGCACAAATGATGTTCCAGCTAATAGGTTAACAGTTGATGGTGATAAATATAGTGATTCATCAATGGAAGTATGCATTGAAAATGATCTTCAAGACAGTCCAGCATTTACTAAGCCACCACAACCTAATAGTACCAAAGAATTCTCCTCTGATATTAGTTCTAATCCTCCCGAAATCCCTAATGAAATAGATGATTCCCCTTCTATGAATTCTATTTGTTCATCCTCAGCCATTGAATCTTCTAACCAGCAGATAAAAGAAGAAATCTTAAATGTGATAAATCCTAAAACAAGTGAGCAAAATATCGAGGAAAAAGAACCTAGTCTGGAATGTCTTGAAGGTAGCCATTCTGATAGTGCTGCTGTTAATAATGTGAAGGAAGTGAGTGAAAACAGGGAGAGAATTCAATTAAAGGAGTGCATTGTCAAAAGAACGCCAGTTTCTTACCATTCATATGTTAGGTCCCGTGCCCGTGCTAGAGCACCAGATGCTCACCACATAATTATGGCAGAAGAAGGCGATGAAGCTCACAGTGTTGTTGACACTCTTGCCCATTTTATGCAGGTTGAAGAGGTAATGAGCTTGTTTAAATCTTTTCATTTTTATATACCTAAGTATGGTAGACAACCTTCAAGATTTGGTAAATGTTCACAGAAAATATTCGTAGAATCAAAATGTAAAATCTTGTGCCAAATGGAATGGGAGTTAAGATTTGTTTTGTACTTGGAAACAAAGAAAATTTCAAATTATGAAATATCATTATCTACAGAATCCCAATTTGTGAACATTGTCTATAGTTTTTGTAAAATTTTGGGTTGAAGTTGTAGATGCAATTATAATGTTTACAGAGCAAGAGCAATGATATTAGTCTATCATTAATTCAAAATGAGAATATGCTGTAGTTTTCATGTATTTTTTTCATTCACTATCAGATGCTACTTCGCCGCTGCAAGAATCGCGAACCACCTGAAGAAGAAGAAGCTGAAGCTGATGGTATGGCTCTCCTTGGTGAAGTTTACTGTCCAGCTGATGTTTCATTGAAATCATGCTGTGATATTAAAACTAAACCTGTCAGTTATCAGAAAATAATGCAGTCGAATGCCTACTCTGGTTATAAAGAAAGTCCAAAGGAAGAGAAAGCCTGTGTGACCCTTGCTACTGCAATTGCTCTAGTCAACCGGTAAGAATATTTCATTGCCTGAACATGTTATAATATACCTTTTTATTATTTTAAAGAGTGCCTAAGTGGAAATGATTGCTCAATGTGTCTCTAATATCAAAATCCTTCATGAAAGTGGCCCAGTTAAAGTGTTGTTGTGAAATTGCCCGAGATGATTTGGATAAAAGCCACGAAAAGTGTCACATTATTGTTAACCATCTAAGGCTATGATATGATTTTGAAAGTGTGCCATACCATGGTGGATGAAACTTTTGATGTTAAAGAAATGTCTGAAGTCTAGGTCTAGGTAATATTTTTCCCAAGGTATTGCAAAAGAAAAAAAACGAGATAGTTGCTGATGTTGTAACTAAACCAATTTTACCATTGTTAAACAAAGTGCATATTAGACGTTATGTGATCACCAGCTAACTTATCAGTCAAGAACTTGTGACTACATATGTACAAAATTTAGGATGCACATAAAGATATAAAACACATGTATCAATCAATCAATTACAACAATCCAAATTATTCAATTAAAAACTTATATTACTTTGTATATGTAGTATTCATGTTACACATTTATTATACATTTTTTCCCTTTTCTTTTTATAAACACCTTTTGTTAGAGTGTAGTCCACTTTTCTGCCTAGTTCTTTCATCACTTAAATGGTACTTAATTGATTATATCATGGACATAAAAATAGCAATTTTTATTACTTACTAGCTGGCCCGGCGAACTTCGTATCGCCTAACAATCAATGAACTTAAAGTTTACTTACACCATTTATAAATCAAGAGTGGCTGTATCGTTTTTAATCATGTTTAATTTATTATAATGAAATAAGTATACAAATTCAATAAAACTACGTAAATGAGTACCAAAATTGCTCGTCAGAAGGACATTTTCTTTATTGAATCTATATAGGGTGGATCGGAGCACGTCTACGCGGATATTTTTCAGCAAATTTTCTTACGTTTTAGCTTAAGAAATTTTGGGCATTGTGGTTTAATAAAGCAGTTCATGAAATAAAAATTATACGCATTCAGTTGTTGGCTATTTGCGTTATTAGCTGTAAAAAAATGTTTTTAGGTCCAAGTCTGTTGCATACACTTGGCCCATTCAGGGGGGAGGTTGACACAACCCCAGACTGACGCTTGACTGATGCTCAAAATCGTGCAAGAAGAGCCCCTATGAGGCAGCATTCGCATTAAATGACTTAAGGCGCGCCAGTTTTAGTATCTCTGTTTGAAAAAAATGCACTGCGTAAACGTACTGCATGCGTAAACGCACCACGGTGAGCTCTACACATTCGGGTTTAATTTCTTGCGTCAAGCACCTTCTGAGAAACAACAGTTTTTGTTTTGTTATCAGGCGCAAGATGAAGCGGATGAAGCTAAATAAATATAGCGAAGCAAAGGAGTGACGCAGCGAGGGGAGGTTTTGGGGGATAAACCCCCCCCCCCCCCTAAGAGCTTAGAGAATTTTTTAATGAAAGATTTTTTTATTAATATTAGGGGGACGGATGACTAACAAACAAAACATATTTAACTATTCACTCAGACGCAAAACCCACTATTTTGAACCATTTATCTTAAAAAATGTCTGGGGGAAGTGCCCCCACACTTCCCGCTTACCTTAGCGAGTTTTCTATACCCTACAGACCCGTGGTATTAGCTGCGCCCAAAACCCCCTATCCTAGCTACGCACTTGAAGCGAAGGAAGAAATACAGAGGATGGTTTATCGACTCGTGAACATAGCACGCTAAATTGACCATGAGAAAATCATGGGTTTTCATTAGCACATGAGCACAAACAACACAAAAACTGAAAGACTGACCATGCGATTTTTTAATCGTTATCACGAATGCAACACGAATTGGAAATTGAATACGTTTCATCTCAAAAGGGCATATGAGTTGAGATAATGGAATCTACGGAATAAGGACTTCCTCACCTTTGAATTTTCCTTTGAGTGAAGTTGCGTGAATCACATTCATTATTTTAATCACCAAACACGTTCCGTTGGATAGTTATGGTTGGTTTCGGCTTCGAAAGATCATGAACACAGAAACTACATTTTTCTGTAAATCGTGCCTTGGTAAGCTAGGTATGTCCAAGGACTTAAAATATTCAGATAGGTAGTTGGTGATTTCGTCTTCGTTTGTTACACATTTAAAAGATTCGAATTCATGCAGAGTACGAACTATTTGAATTTACCTCGTTTTAGTCATCCGCATCTTCGTTCTTGCTCGCTAAATCAACCATCTTTGATTCTTTTGGTGATCAATCATATTCTGGAACTCTTTGTTGATGAGCTCACTGAAACTAATTTGCAATCATTCCTAGGAAATGAGTTAAAACTACTCGATTCCTCGACAGGAACACGGACATTACCGTTTGTCAACAATTGCTTGGAGATTTGTTTACAAACACGGTAGTGAAGTGTCAACTCGAGCTTGGCCACGGCTGGGCTTACAATTAGCTCGAATTAAATTTTTTAAATGTAATTTCAATTTAATTAATATTTTGAATATATTTAGTAATTAAAATGTTATATTGTTACTAAATTCAGTTATTAAAGTGGTAAAAACAAAACAAATTATTTAATTTGTAGTTTTGACCGACTTATCAATCGTTGTGTTACTATAACTCCTAAAAGCATGTCCATAGGAAAGAGATGAATTTTTTTTGTGAAATTATCCTTTTTTTAATAGCCTATATGTTAACCCCGCCTGAGACGAATCCAAAGAACCAAATCTCATTGAAATCGGTGCAGCCGTTCTCGAGTTATAAGTGTTCTAACTAACACGATTTTCGACTTTCTTTTATATACATAGATGACCATATTGTAAAATTGATATTCTCTTGAACTTTATAACCTCATCACATAAAGCATAAAAAATCATAATTACTACCCTCTTAACTGGATACCATAGGTTGCAGAATTTCCCTTAGCAAAAAGTAGAGCTCTCTCCATATGTTGTGGGGTGAGAAAGGAAATTGTCCTCAGTTCCTGATTTCAATTGATCAAGATGGATTGTTCCCGTTGTTCAAGTCTCTTCTTGCTTGTTCATGTCTTTCTCTCTCCTTACTTATCCTCATGCTATGTGGTGTTGATTCCCTATAGTGTTTTTTTTCGTAGAAACTTGGATATTTATGCTGGAAGTTGTTCATCATGTCCCACACTAGTTCTATGTGAAGGAAAAGTGACAAAATATGCCAATACTTATGTTGATTAAACACCATGTGGGTAGATTAAAAACCAACATGGTGATCTCATGTTATGTTTGAAAGTGGATTGTAGTTCACCAATGACTTAGGATCCCGAAAAGGGGTTAATAAACTGGAGGGAAAGTGGTGTAGAAATTGTAGCCTAGCAGTGCAAAAGTTGTGAATTCATGCTCTTACAGTAAAAATATATTTGATATTCTTTATTGAAAATGGTTAATAATCTTACTATAGACATGAAATGATTTATATAACTTATTCTATCATATCTTCAATGATATTTTACAAAATACTCAGAGATATAGGCCATTGCAAAGGTGAGTCGATAGCCTCCCAGCCTTTGGGTGTGTTGATGTGTGGGTTGCCTATGGAAAATTCCCTTGGTATACTGTGTATTCAAAGCTTCATGTGTAGGAAACTCGGAGAGTGGTAAAAATATTACCTCAAAGTTAGCAAGTATGATGGATGGCTTGCATGTGGCAAATTCCCTTGATTCTGCAGAATCAAACTAATTTGCTGGGGCTCTGAAAAGTGGTAAAAATAGTTGAAGAAAGGCTGTAAAAAATTTTCAGTAAATTTATGTGATGGCTCTTTCATGAGGGTCAAAAAATGATCATTAATGTATTGCATGTACTACCTTGTTGTGTTCCTTTCCATTTTGAAGCTTTGACTTGATAACACTTTTTTGTGTCTCTTTGTGTCTAGGTATTGTGCCAAACTGCCTAGTGATACATTTACAAGACTAACTCCCTTGTGGTCTTTGAAGGAGTTGAAAGGAACTGGAGGGACACTAATGTATTTATGTGTCCTAAGACTTCCCATAAATTCTCCTGTAAAGCAAGATATAATGGTGAGAGTACCCTTTAATTAGTAGCATGTCTTTTTGTCTTTAAATTTTCTTCAGTTGTGATTTAATCTGTGATATTGAGTCGAAGAAGTTCTTCATTCCTCGAAACGCACTGATGTGGTACCTTAATTTTTATCTATTGTGTTGACAGATTGACAAGTAAAATTAATGTAAGAATGCCTATAATCTTCTTCTCGTGTGATGTGGTATCAATGTACATAAATATTTTTGACGTTCCATTGTAACTGAGAATCCATGACCCTTATCCCTCGTTGGAAGAAAGATTTTTGGCTTTCTCGTATATTTTGGACGATAATTGTTTTATATATTTTCTCAAAATTCAAAATCTTCAAAGTCATTTCAATATAAATTTTAAAAATTCAGTTTCCTTCACTAATACAATTTTAAGTACCTTCTTAAATGTTATTTTAATACATTTTATTTCAAAATATTCCTTCACCCTCCTCCATTTTTTACTAATAATGTACAGAACATTCCCGATTATCCGGGCTAATGATGGAGAGAGGGCACGAATAATTGGGAAACACGGATAACACAAACTTTCACTTTAATGTCTTGTAATGTTCATATGTAAAACAAACAATATATTATAATTTATGCACTTATTCTGTCATTTTTGAGTGCTTCCCAAAGTCATTGAGAGCTTTCTTCACCAGACCGCGATCTTTGTAGCGGCGATAACATGATTGTACTTGCATTCCTACTGCTCCATATAAGACATGGTTTCAAAAACCACACACTGGTGGGTGTGTGATCATGAATACAGGCATCCCCCAAGTTACGTAAGAGATGCGTTCCGGCAGATTCTGCGTAAGTCGAAATTTACGTAAGTCGAACCTTTGCGTTAGTGCTTCAGAGATTGCGATCGGCGGGGTGAAATTCTCAGTGGTGAAATGCGTGGTAAATTCTCGGTGAAGTTTCGTTCAATTCACTGCGATATTCATGAACTCTACCGCGTATTCTTACGTTATTAGATGCAAAATCGATAAACATTAATGTAGTCTGAGAGTTGCATCTCGAGCATTGCCAATCAAAATGCGTAATATTATTCCCAGAGTTGACCGATCGCGTGGATTTGGGAAAGTACGGTATCTCAACGCTACATTACTAAACTGAATACTTAAATTGATTCATAATGATATACTGTGATCTAAGGGCCCAAAGAATGCATCGTCTACCTACCAATAATCATTATATCTTCTGCCTTTTATATATTATGTTGATCGATGAATCTGGTGGTTTCACTGTCACAGTTAATACACGTAGAAGGGTTGTCGAGGGTTACGAGCAAATAACACACAAAAAAATACCAGTAACTTACTATATTCTTAGATACAATCACACGCACATACACTCAATCTTTCACGCACTGAAACATACTTTCATTCTCTCATATCCCAATAAAATAACGTGAAAATATCATCATTTGAATATTTACTTTGCTGGAAATATCGAAGAGTATTTCCAAAGCACGAAGCTAATTAAAAGTGAGCTTTTATTCAGCCAACTCCATCATTAACGTGCAACAAAGTTAGTGGGGAAAAGCTGTCAATGACTCAATATTCATTTACAGTTGCACAAAATATGAGAAAACGAGAAAATGCAACTTAATAAAATTTTCCGCCAGAAACATGTAAACAATTACGCAATTAATATCGTGTGTCAACTTTTTCTTAACTTTTTCGCGGCGTTCATTGCCAACACTCAAAATTTCAATGCCGTTACGTGGGTACTAACAATTATTTTCCGCAATAAAGATTTCTGCTTGAACTTCATTTTATTTTAATTCCACAGATGGAAATGTCCAAACTTAAGGATACAATTTTTAAATAGTTGAAAGTCTGAGTTCGGGTGTGCATGCTGTATAACAAGTTGTATTGTACAGGAATGAGCGCAACCACATCCATCGCTAGAACTGCAAATTTTCACGTTGATTGCTGACTTGGGATTTATAAGCGATTTTTCTACAGAAATTAATGAAAATTCCTTCGAGGAATGACAAAATTGGGTCACTTTGTTATTTTTAGCACGTAAAAAACTCTATAACTATTCGATATTTTTTCTACCATAGGTTGTACGAGCGAATATCTACTTCTTCGCGCTCGCATTCAAAAATTAACGTAATCATTTGAAATATGGTTATCGCTTACGTAAGTATGGATTTACGTAAGTCGAGACATACATAACTCGGGGGATGCCTGTACAGAGAATTGGTTTGCACAAATGCTTCAAAGCCACTGCGCAGCGTCGGAAACTGCACTGTCAGGCACC
This sequence comes from Ischnura elegans, assembly GCF_921293095.1. Classification (NCBI taxonomy): domain Eukaryota; kingdom Metazoa; phylum Arthropoda; class Insecta; order Odonata; family Coenagrionidae; genus Ischnura; species Ischnura elegans. The sequence continues at coordinate 95,750,561 of NC_060249.1, forward strand.
ACGCCACGTAGTCGCATCTCGCACAAGTTGCCCATGTTGCAACTGCTGCAGGACGTGTATCCGTGATCACGGAGTGCAGTCGTGTACTGTGAGGCTTGGGAAACAGGAACACGCAGCTTCAGTGAATGCAGATAGCACGCAATGGCTTCCCTTTTACGAAGGGGATTCTAATGGAAATAATAAGCCCGGTGTATCCAAGCTTTGAAATGTAGTAATTCAGGTATATTGCATATGATTTTTAAAATAAAGATCGAGGAAAACATTGAAAAAGAGGGAAAATCATGCACAGATAATCCACAACACAGATATGCTGCAGCGGGATTATTGGGAGTCTGCTGTATTAAATAGATTCATCAGCTTGCATGATGATAGTTAACTATGTAATGAAATGAAAAGCATGAATATTCAATATAACAGCTTTAAAAAGGGCACATTTCTTGCATCCAGCTTGTTCTCATTAAGCATTCTGTGGATGGTGCATGGAATCTGTGAGTTATCATGTAATTCACTCGAAATAACTTAGCACCCAAGTTACTTAATTGATACATTTTATATTATGTATAGGTGTCAATTCGTTTATATGAACAAAGGCAAAAAATTTGTCAACAAAACTAGATACATATTCCGGTGAAAGCAGCAAAAAAATCAGTGCTTTTGTCTATGGTGCATCAAAGTGTGAAGTCGTATATGATAGTGCAACTTTGGAGGTAAAGGGCTTGCCTAAAAACTTACGGTAGGTTTCAAGGAGAAGTAGAAGTTCAGTAAAAATATTGTGGCTGACACAGTTTCCCTATTTACGTGCATACTCGTAAACATATAATTCATATTTTAACATTTGAGGAAGGTCGCGCGGGGTAAGTCTCACTCTCCTGCTTAAACCCTACATAATTGAATCGTACCAAGAAAATGCTGTAAGTTCATAAAATTGCTCAAATCTCAATGTTCTTGCCAGTAAATAAGCAAACTCGTGACACCAAATCAACAGTTGGAAATATGAGGAAGGAAAATAATCACCCAATGATATAGGAAACATTTTTCATTTTAAAGTTTCATTTTAGAGACATTTTTAGAGACATTTTTAGAGACACACCCAGAGTTGTGTTTGAGGCGAGGCGTTTGAGGGATAAAAGCGTCCGTCGAGGCAACACTCCTGAGCCGGAGATTAGCTACCAGTATTTAAGGACCATGGAAAGAGGGCATCACAAATGGCGGTTAGGCAGGCTGCTGTTAAAATATCGCAGACGTTGGAAACAAATATCAATCTTATGCTTAGATAATAATGCTTAGATAATAGCTGCTATTCACTACTGACCTCAAAATTCTTAGATTAAATTTTTATGCAAAAATTTTCAAGATTTTATTTGATGAAGTTATCTAAAATGGACGGGAATTTCTTCAGTGCTAAGATCGTTTATATCTAACAATAAAGAATGGGAAGTTTAGGTTCGTGTGGTAGTGGAAGGACCTTTTTGACCTCGCTATATCCGATTTATTTTACCTGTAAAACATAAGCCGTTTGGCGGGACAAAGACTATCACTCGCTAAAGCACGATTCTCATAAAATGTCATACTCCCTAAACGGGCTTCCACAGCATCAATATTTGGTTTCTGGCTGTTTCTGTGCTTTCTCTTAAAAATTACAATAAACAGGAAGTGCCTCTAGTTATGATTAGGGATATGAGCAAGGCTTACTGATTTTGTGTTATTTTATTTTTTTTCAGGGCCATCCAATGCCAAGTAGGGCCTTGGCACGTAGGTCAGCTGCTTTAGAAGCCTGTAAAATTCTTCATCAGGCAAAAGAACTAGATGATGATTTGATGCCAGTGGGAAAAGAAAGCTTTCGGGCTGAAGTTGAATCAGAGGAAGAGGAGGATGATGATGACGAAGATGAAGATGAAGATTCTGATGAAGATTTTGAAGAGAGCATTAAATCTGAAAAAGAAAATTCAGAGAAAGTTTCTGAAAAAAATATTGCTGAAGGTTTTGATGTGGATTGCAAAGAGGTTAAGCCTTTGGAAGACAATGCTGCCAACTGTAATCAGGTTCAAATATTGATTGAAAATGAGATGCAAGAAAATTCAAGGGATAATGATAGGAAGCAGCAAAGCAGAGTTAGTAATGATGCAGTGGAATTAGAAGAGAAAGGAGAATTTGACAGTTTAGGGGTAGAAATCTGTGGAAAAAATGGGAATGAAAAACTTTCAGTAGACAATGAAAACAAATCAAAGGAAGAGGGAAATTTGTCATCCATTGCTGATGATGACAAGGAGAGAAAAAAATTCCCGGATGAAATCATTAAACATCTTGGGGTGAAAATAAATGGGGAAGTGGATAATGAGGTGATGACTGAGCAGCGCATTAATAATTGCATCAAGAGTTTAAGCAACATTACTGATGAAGCTAAGCAAGAGCTTATTGGTAAAAATGTAAGTGAACTACGTGCATTATGTCTAGAAAAATTGGGTGAAGTCGATGAAAAGTCATTATGTATTCATACTCTTTGTAAAAAAGGTGAAAATGGCATGACTCAATGTGCATGCTCCAAACGTGATGTAAATATCAAAGAATGTGATGCACCTCAGGTGCAACAAAAAAAAGAAAATATACCTTTGGAGAAAAGTGAAGAACCAATGGAAGTCAAAGATGAAAAAACTGTTGGCATTCTTGCCATTGAAACAAAAGAGGAAATCAAATCAGTGAAGGAGCGCAAAAGTAAAACAAGGAAGAAACGAGATGAGGAAGACTTTGAAGAGGAAGGAGAAGAAGAGGGTGGAGCTGGGGAAGAAACTCTGGGAAATTCTATTCTGGATCGTCCAAGGCCTGGAACTACCAAAAGGCGGCAGTATTATTACAAGCGAACTGCTGATGCTCTTACAGATTGCAGGCCATTGCCAATGTATCCCGCATACTTGTATAACCTTGGAATGAAACTGGTTTGCCCTTTGCCAGATGAGCAGAACACAAGAGGGAGAAGAATCCATCCTCCAGAAGATTCACCTCGTGGATTTGGCATCCTGACCCTCAAAGAGATACCCAAGGTGAGTGAATTGTTTATTTATTTATTTCAAACACCACCGAAAACAGCACTGTTCGGCCTTTACATCGGGGTTGATAACATTTAACAATCACAAACATCCATGCCCTGGATAAGATTCACTTACCCAGGCGGGACTCGAACCCGCGACCTTCGGTTTGGCAGGCGAGGACTTTACCCCGCCGCCACCGAGGCCGGCGATTGTGATGTTTGTTGTAATCCATATGAATAATTCGCTATGTTATTTCAACTTCAGAATTTAAAATTATGTAGTGTAATTTAGGGGGAAAAGAGATGCAGAATTCCATAGGATGTGATTTATTTTCATTATTATTTAGTGCGAAAAAATTAATTTTGCTTAAATTAGATGTCTTAATTAATTTTTGTCAAACATTTCTTATCAGTTATACTGTGGGAAAGCCATGTTTTATTTATTTTTGTTAATTAATTGTAGGAAATTCATTCATTATGCACATTGGTATTGTCTTACCACCTTTTGCTAATTGTTTGGACCAATATTTTTGATATTTTGTCTAGAAAAAATACTTTGTAGTACTTTGGATTGTGAAAAAATTATGACTCCCGTCTATGACTCTCATCTCACTTGACCAGTATTATATTTTGTTGGAGCCAGAAATGGGAATAATAGTTTTGCCCTCTTTTCAGTTTTAATAAAGCCCTCTAAAAACTCTTCTTCGGTCTCTCGCCATTTTAAATATTTACCCATTTTTTGTGAACTGAACCTACATGAAAAGAGATAAATAAAATTTTAAAAAAATTACCCTTATATTACATTTTAGTGTATTTATTATTTAACAATTCATTCTATTTAATATGATTCAATTTTTTTCGGAACAGATATGCCCTTTTCCAATATTTACCAGATCTGGTGAAGTCAGAGTTTGCCTTGATCCTTGTGAAACATCCCGAGGAGCAGTGCTTAATCACATCTCTTTGAGCTCACCCCGGCAGGTATACTCAGAAAATGATCAGGTGGTAAGTAATCGTAATGTCCACAGCTACCATGATTTAAATTTGAAAATAATTGGTGAACATTAGAAAGTCATCTTTTAGAGATAATATGTAAATTTAAAAAATGTAGTGATATTTATCGACCGAGATAAATCTAAATATCTTGATCACCCTGTATTCCCTTCTCTATTTTCTCTGTCGTATCGACTTTAAGAAAAATTCAATACAGTACGCTTTCGTTATTATGAAGCTCCCGGGACCAGAAAACCGAAGGTTCGTGATAACGAAGTTTGTAAGAATGTTTCCTTTAGGAATCATCGCAGAAAAAATATACCTAGCCAAAATTTCTTGTCTCTTCATTTTCCTTACGTATAGTCGTGCATGGCCCTCTCTAGATTTTTTAGTGACTAAAGAGGTAAATTTCTCACAAAATAATATCTTAAAATATTCTTGTTTGGCTTAAGTCTTCTCCTTTTAAAGTAATCCTTGGGAAAACAATTTTCGACTCCCTTGCTCTTAGCTTCCGCATTCATTTGGCAGTTTCTTGTTGCCTTCCTATTGTCATGACCATGTGGCATCAACCACATCCACATGTGAAAAACAAACTCCTTGTCTGCTGAATGACTCAATTGTGGGTTAATATCTTCCTGAATTCAGTAAGTCCTCAACTCACAAACAAGATTGGTTCAGAGACCTTCTTTGTAAGTTGATGAACATATGAAGCATCAAAAAGTGTGGTTATCCCTCAGAATGAAACACTGCATTACAATTGCGTAAACTCAAAATTGTGACAAATGATGTGTGTGCGATGCAGCTCAAGCCGGAAAAAATTCCTTGTCCATGGGAAGGAAGAATGGGCAAAACTTTGAACAGTTCCTTATGTCACAAAGGATTAAGTGATACTTTGTTCAGACTGTGCCCAAAGTGCGAAATCCTTTTCACCACACCACACATAGCATTGGCCAACTCCAAGGGTGTCAAATTTTGGGCATGCTTGAATTTTTCAGATGTTCATATTTCTGAAAGCTAACTTGCGCTTCATATAAGTTGAGTGACTTAAACGTAGCGCAATGATTTCGATGTGACGTAGTGTATATCCACATAAATGCCGTTGCTTATCCTTGAAACTTAATGAGAAAGATCTTTTTGTAACCGCTGGGGCTGGACAGATGTTTGTAATTTTGTAATAATCAGATCAGACTTTTCGTTGGGACCAACGATTTGCTTTGTTAAAACTTCGTAACAAGGTTGTTTGTAATAACGAGAGTCTACTACTACGTATGTATCTAAAGCAGTGGTTTGATTATTTTTCATTTGATTTACCATCCGGTGGGTTATCTTCCTATCACTAACCTAACCAGCCCTCTAAAGCAGTTTCTTTCTCTCTCTTCCTTAACCTTCTGTAATCTACGTTTCATACTCATCCCCATCTCAAAATATTGACTATACATATGTATCAATGGAGTTGGTACTAAATGTGGAAGGAAAGCATCAAATAGAAACCAGAATAAAAATGGGAAAAAATGACCAAGAATGGATTTTCTATCTCTCAATTATTATATATATATATTATTAAAATTGATGGCTTTTGGTTCAAAAGTCAACTGCTGAAAGGAAAAAAGCTTCCTTGGCACATTCAGGGACTGGGTATCTATAAACATTGTCTTTATTATTATAAAGGCTTTAAAAAACATGTTGTGGCTTAACAAATATTCTGCAGATTTTTGGCACAGCGGTTGCAATAGCATTTGCAATAATTAAATTTTGTTGTAGTTAGAAATGGGAATATGTAATAGTTTTTCCCTCTTTTCAGTTTTAATGAAGCTTCTTAACAACTTGTATCATACAAGTCCACCATGCCACTGTGGAGAACTGTTTAGGGCTGGTTAGTTGTACATGAGTAGTTTATTACCGGATTCTGAATTTTCTTCTCAAGTCACCTTTTCTCTATTGTTTCCTTAATGTATTCAATTTATAAAAATTCAATGATCGAAATTATTGTGAATTTGAATTTAATTTTAAAACTTGTTCTTCAAGATAATGATAATGGGGCTCTTTTTAGTATGATCTGTAGTTTATGCTGTGCATACAAGTGCATATTCTGTGTCTAACAAACATATTGTAGTGACTGTTAAGATTCTGTGAATCATTTTATTATATGTACTAAGTTTCATAAATCTAAACTGTTAAAACGTATCTGATTTATTGCTTCACTGTGATTTGTTTTGCAGGCACTATCCAGCAACCTATATGGTAGTCCTCTACCAGAGCCACAACAGATTTTACTTACAGAAGAGCAGCTATCAAAAGCCCTGGCATTTCTCAATTATACATTTGCTGGTGTCCTGAGACTTCAGCGATACTTAATGGCTTTTGATCCAGTAGCATCTGAGAACTCCTACTTGATTGTACCAACAATGACGATCAAGGGAACTGATGAAGGTAAGGTTTTAAGTCTTGTTTTAAATAATATCAAGCGTGTGTGAAATTATTTTTTTTGAATCTTTGGAAATCTTACAACGTAGTGATCCAGTAACTTGAAGAACTATTGATTTGCATATTTACAGCTTTTTAATCATAATTTACGAGCTTATGGGAACAATAGGTGCTCAAGTTAATGAATACCATCTCTTTCATTGAAACATAATTTAATAGCTATGACATCATTGAAAATTTGGGGAAATATTTTAGCTCTATTATCAAAAAATTATACAATAACAAATTCCTTACTTTCTGGATCCATCGAATTCCTTATATAATGGTTCTTCCATATTAATTGCTTTCATCCATCAAGCTGTATTGGTCAACCTTTCCTTTTTTTATTTGTTAATTAGGTGCCATCAGCTATAACTCTTTATTACAATAAAATCTGCCAATTACCTACTTTAAACTCTCTCTATTGGTGACTCTTCCTGCATTTGAATAACACTGAGTATGCTTTTTAAGTTATAGATACGCACCTGCAATTTGCTTTATTTTAATGGGATGAACTATTCATCATAATTCGGAAGAAATATTTTACTATTATTTACTAACTAAAGATTTACAATTCTTTCACATTTTTCATGTTTTTTTTCCTGGAATGCTCCTGTTATGAAAAAATTCCAATTTCATATATTTTCAGATCATTAAAAATGGTCGATTTTACTCCCAAATATTTATGGTTGTAGAAAAATCTATTTTCTTCTGTCGCTCGCAATTTCAATTTATGTTCTGTTGGATGTATCCTGCAAATTAAATTGATCCGTAGAGATAAAATAATTTGGCGTTTTGAATATCAATTTCAATTTTACTGGTATCAATGATCATTTAATCCTTTAAATACTTCATTTTTTTTGTTACAGAAGGTGATAATTCAGAAGTCATGAATGGTAAAAAAGACCTGGTTGAAGTAGATTGGGAATTTGTTGATCTTATTCATGGATGCAAAGGAGAGTCAAAGCCCATACCTGTCAGTGAAGAGGAAAGAAAATCATTTGTGTTTGAAGCTTCTCTTTACCATGATGCTGTTGTAATGCCATGGTATAGGAATCAAGACCAGCCACAGGTAAGGGATGTTGCACTCAGATGGTGCCCTTTCAAGTGTTGGATGAAGTGATGCTGTTGAGTTTATCAGTAATTAATAGCAAGTATTGAATGTATTAGATTAATATTTCTTAATCTTCCATCAACAGTATTTTTATGTAGCTGAAATTTGCACTCATTTGTCACCTAAATCATCATTTCCTGGATCAGAATACAAGACATTTGAGGAATACTACTTTAAAAAGTATTCCATACAGATCTGCAGTCGAGACCAACCCTTGTTGGATGTTGATCACACTTCAGCCAGACTCAACTTTCTTACTCCCAGGTGAAAATTTTTTTAATGTGCATGCACCACTGGAAACCATTATTATATAAGAAGGATATACCAAATAATAATTAGACTCTATTTTTTTTTGCATGAAGATAAATTAATCTTTTGCCTAGTTAATCTCTTTTTGTTTGTATCGTAACCCTTTGAGTGCCAATGGATTTTCTAGATACCATGCTAAAATTGCCTAGGCATTTTTGCTGATTTTGCAATGATACCCTAGGAAAAAAATTATGTTTAATTACAAGGGAATTTATATGTGTATTCAAAAGCACAAGTGAGACTTTTCATTTGTGGTTTAGCCTCATTAATGAATTTAGAATAGATATTATAGTAATATCTATTCTAGATATTACTATAGATATAATTTATTTATATTTATTATAATAGATATTTGTTTCTGACACCCACGGAATTTTAGCGGCCGCCGGCCTAAACGCCATTTATGTCGCCCTCTATCGCTCAGTGACGAGAAAAAAAGAAAAACGAGGGTCTTAGCCCGTTTCCAAAATAACCTTCGTAAGTTAATATTTCGAGTTACTTCGTATTTTCAGCAGAATGTGCTCTATTTTCACTGAGATTCAATTACGATCATAAATAACGTAGGATGTGATTATCCTCTGGCGAATATTTGAAGTAAATTCTGTTTGAGTTCTCCGACCGACTACTGTGTTCCATCATCATTGCAGACGCTGCCATAAAAGACTTAATTCTTCATCAGGACCATATTCTTCATACCGGGTGTGAGGTGACCTGTTCATATAGTATGTTTCTCTCCTTTTATGCCGACAGGAGCAAGGTTCCAACCGGAAAACGACAGGAGAAACATCTTACAGTATCGGAGAAATAGAGAGAGAAACGTTATTATCCACATTGATTGTTTTCCTACAAGAGACGTTTTATCATTTCTCAACGTGGTAAAGTATTGGTTCACTTGCGTGAATTCCCAAAAATGATACACAAAAACCTGTACCTTCACCTCATTTAGTTTTCGTGTTTCTTTTTCCGCCGTATTGAAAGTTATGCAAAGGATCATAGACATAGAGCGAAGATTTTCTCAGTTTTAGCACTAAAAAATAGGCGTGTCATAATCGTAAATAAATATAGAGTGGAAAGCGCAAATAAAATAATTAAATTTCAATTTAAAGTCGGCAGAGAAGAAGAGAGACAATTTTATGAGCACGGCACCATTTCCCTGACTATACTTCTCCAGCCTCTCTCCGGTTAAAAACTTACCCCCGTTGCCGGTAAAGATGAACTATGCCCTTCTCCACAGTCGGAGAACATTCCCAGTGGGTGGGGTGAATAAGAGTGGGATGGGGATTGCCTGAGGAAAGAAGTGTGGTCAGCATAAGGAGTGGTGAAGGGGGCAGGAGAAAGAAGGGTGGGGAAAGGTCCTTCAGCTCTGCCTCAGACTACGTTTGGGGGCCGTATTTTGTTACGACGCACGCAAGCTCCGTGACCTTAGGAAGGGAGTGAATGGGAAATGCTGGGGAAGGAGGGGTTTGGGATGCGTAAGGTGGGTGTCAGCAAGATCAGCCAAAGGCGGCAGGAGGGAGTAAACAAAGGCTTTGGAAAGAAAACTCTCAGCATGGGAGAACTGGGAAGCGCGTGAGAAGAAAGTTCATGGTTAGACTTGGAAGTGCGTCTTCATTAGGTACGAGAAGCCTGAAATATAAATTGGCGGTAAATAGAGCCCAATACTTGAGATATTTAAGTTGTTTATTCACAAAGGCCAATATATACACTAAAAGATAATACCCAAAAAAATCTGTTATTTTTTTTGCTTTTTTCCCTTCTCCATCGCCGCTTCCACCATGGTTTCTAACTTGCATAAGTGGTAATTAAATTGGGGGTCCAAATCGTTAGCCAGATCAAAATGTCTTAATGTTTGGAAGGCAGCGTATACTTCTTTTTTATTAGGTGGAATTACTTCCTCACTTTCATCATCGTCGTCACTGCTATTCTGACTAGTCCCGGCCGCTGCTTCTTCGGACACAGGCACCACTGTCGAATCGTCGCAAGCCTGGAGATCATCATCTAGCGCAATATATCACTTGATGTTGCGCGCTGTGCTCCTCCTGCTTTTTCCAAATATTTTTTAAAATCTTCTTTTAAGCCACTAATCTCCTCCGCGATTTCATCTGTCGCAGCTTCCTGAAGGTATAACGTAACGATTCAACCAGAGCCGTGATACTAAAGCAGTAAAATTACTATTAGGTTAGTTGTATCAAATACCAACCTCGGGAACATCCTCATGATGCGCTATCGGAGGGAATCTGGCCGATTTCCTGCAATTTGCGATGGTAGTGGAGGAAATCTCTCTCCAGGACTCAGCTATGGCGCGGATTGCATGTATCAACGTCCATTTCGGGATGTTATTAATTTCTGTTCCCATTTCTAAAAGTAGCAAATATATTTTAAAGAATGATAATCATGAATAAAAATATCTAAATCGATATCCAAACGCACATGAGCAAAATAGATGAATGTATACATACCGATCCAAGTTATACCGCACAAGCTTCTTCCGGTACAGGACTTTAAAATTCTGGATAATGCCTTGGTCCAAGGGCTGGGAGTTGCTAGTCGAGTTCGGGGGTAAAAAGAGGACTCGAACATTAGCCAATTTTAGATCTTCCACGTATTTATGTACGGTGGCATTATCCATTATTAAAACAATTTTGCGGTTCTCTCCAGCAATTTTTCTCTGTTGACGTATAACCGTTTGCTGGAAAATTTCTTGGGTCGTCCAGCTGTTTTTATTTGCATGGTAAAAAACTGGGAGGGCTTCCAATTTTACATGTTTTAAGCACCGTGGCCTTTCAAATTTCCCAATGACAACGGGCTTGATTTTGTCCATGCCCGTTTGGTTGACGCTCAGCCCCACAGTAACACGCACTTGACTCTTTTTCCCCCCATGGCACCTTTGCCCTTTGAAACCCAGGGTTACGTCAGGTAATGCATTAAAAAATAGCCCAGTTTCAGGGGCCAGCGAGGGTGAGCTCGTCGAGGAAAGGGTCCCGGATTAGGGACCCTTCGAAGTGCTTCGGCGAAAAGTAGTCAAGTAGTTTTCGAAGTACGTTCACAGCAGTGCAAAGGGTTAAAAAGGGGTGTACGAAATACTCCGCGCGACCTTCCTGACATGTTAAACTACGAATTATTGTCGATGCTATGTTTACGAACAGGCACGTAAATAGGGGCATAATGTCAGCCGCGATATTTTTACTGAACTCCTACTTCCCCTAAATTCCCACAGTGAGGTTTTTGGCGACCCATTTCTCTCCAAAGTTGCATTATCATTTACGATTTCGCACTTTTGATGGACCACAGTTGGAAGCGCTGATTTTTTAGCTACTTACGCCGGCGTAACTAGTTTTGTTGACAAATTTTTCGCTGTAGTTCGTATAAACGAATGCCATTTGCTCCTAGGGACCGAGCCGAGGTTCGTAAATTCAAAACATTTCGTATAATCGAAACTTCGTATAATCGAATAGCGCCATGTATTTAGCATAGGCTTTTCACCGGGACCGCAACATCACTTCGTATAATCGAAAACTTCGTAAAATCCTGCTTCGTAAAATCAAGAGTTTACTGTATATACAATAATTTAAACAGAGTATATAGTTCAAAATGAAAATTAACTTGCAGGAGGAGCTCTATCATGCTCCCGGGACTTTTTGCGAGAGACAGGAGTGTGATAGCCCTAGCACTCTAAGGATTAATGTTTATTTGCTTACTTTTGATGTTCAGTTTATGTTTCTGTTCAGTATAGGTGCATGGACTTTTGATGAGAGTGTTACTTATAGTATGTTTGAGGAAGTATCATGGCAAGAAATCACGATCAATATTGCATATGTATTTTAATAATGATGCATGGATAATTCATTAAATAGGTACAGCCAGTAATGCAATCTTGTGTCCTGTTACAATTTTTCATTTTTTGACAATTTTTTTGTCTTTCAATTTTCCTCCAGAAGTTTAACCCTCATATGGATTTATAAATTTACTTACGTCATTGGATTTACGGTGCTGCAGCGGCGCTGCATCATTCGTTGTTATTATCTTTCAAATTTAATCTGAATTTACAAGTTTTCTGATTGATAATGGTAAATACATCTATTATCTTTATTTCTCACCGTGTTTTGCTAGATTTAACCCATTATTGTGGAAGTTATAACAAAAAATCTTGAACGTTGCATTCTTTTCCATTTGCTGCTGTAATGCTCTCCAGTTTTTTCCCTTTGTCTGTTATTTTCAAATGAAAGTTTTAATTTCGTGCGTAATGGTTGTTTGAAATATTTTTTCTGATATGCAGAGCTGGACAAACTGCTTTTTAATGTTTATATTGTTTATATTTTTATGTATCGAAATACTAAAAATGAAGACCGAATAAAATTCTTTTATGCCCATATGACATAATTTTGCTTCACTGCGTTCAACCATATGTTATATATTTGCAGTGTATATAGAAGGATAAATTATTTAACTTTAATAATCGAACAGCTGTAGGTGAAGCGAGAAGAGACGAGTGTTACTTTCGTGATTTTTACAGGATTCTGACGATCAAGACAAATCTTACGAATATTCTGGGAGCTTATATCCTGCAATTAAAAAAATCAAGTCTTATGGGTTTTTAAATATAAAGGATATGGGATAATAGGCGACGTGCCAAAGAACCGAACGCCGCTTTGGAGGTGGAGCTAGAAGAGCCAGTATTTTTCTTACCGCGGAGCACCATTCCCTCACTGAGGACGTTTCCTTAGAGATGGACGGGTAAATGTGATGCGTGGGAGTGCACCAGATGAGGTTTTACTCCTGGATTGGTGGGAAATCCAAAAAAATAACTTCTTAGAAGTATGGGTTATAGGTGGTTGGGAAGAAGGAACAGGCGCCTATTTTCTTTCGTCCAGCTCTGCGTGAGGGACTGATGGAAGAATGTTCTGAGGTGACAAAAATACCCTCATGCTGGGAGGACTTCTCTCACTTTTTCTTTCCCTAATGTTTCACTGACCCAAACATTGAGACTGTCCATAACTTCCCACTAAGCTTCCTTATTCGTCATTCACCGCCTTCTGCCCCCCTCCCACAAAACTTGATTGAACTTCTCTCCACCTGAGCTGGACCTTCTTGGAATGAAGGGAGGGCCACCGCGGGGCATTTTGACTAGGCTTTTGTTCCCTGTCCCTCATGCAGCGATGGAAGGATAAAGAAAAAGCAGCCTTTTGTATCTAATTGCCTCCTTGCACTCCCAACCTTTTTCTCGATAAGGGTTTTCTACGCTTACCTGGCATAACGATCTGGGTATTCCCTGATCCTTGGCAGTCGACACACTACCACCCCTTCACCTCAAAACAACCTACGTGGCATTCCTTCTCCTTTCTCCTCCTCACTTACCCCTTCTTGCCGTTAGTAAAACCCCCTACGAATAAAATATCTGTGCATTTTAGTGTACAAAGAAACGAGAAATATATTTACAAATTTTCACATCACGGTAAATTGTCTATTCTCCTATTCATAATGAAACGATTTTTACCACGTAAATACTGAACTTATTGTCAGGAAAGAGAAATTATTTTCTATCACACAATTAGTTGGGTAGTTATCTTCATTTCACCCCAATTGTAAACTGTCACGTAATCGGTAATTATATAAACTCCAGCAATTTTGTGTAGACTATCGTAGCTGCAAAGGAATATTTTCGAATGGGAGGTGCAAGACATATAACAGTAACTGTGTGATGTGTTCTTCACGGTTGTCGGTGAAACCTCTGAATCTCCTGGCAAGTTACAGTTGCTCATTCAACGAGAAATATTCACACGATGGTGAGGAAGCATTATTCTAGGAATTCGGATAATGCATTGTGGTAACATTTTCTTAGAATTGCTGCTTGGTGTAATTTAAGCATAGTAACCCTGGGATTTGCCCAAAGGTGACTATCATCACGGCAGGTGCGTGGACGTGGAGCGGAGAAGGTGCCCAAGCAAAACAAAGTCGGAAGTCATGGAAAAAACAACCTTGGCAACCCATGAGTTTCTATGAATAATTCTTGCAAAAAGATGATGATTTGTCAATGAACATTATAACGAGGCAAACATAATGATTCTTAGCTAAAAGAGAAAGCAAAATTGGTGTGGTAATATTTTCCTTTTGTTTAACAATTTCATTTTTTTTATAAAGTTTAGGAAATTAAATAATATGATTTTAAATAGATACATAATAGCGTTTCGTACGAAACATAATTGCTTTGACATTAACATTGAGAGTGCTGTCCCTGACGTAGCGATGAGGAAATACTGAGCACCACAGCGGTGCCGTAAATCCAACGACGTAACTTTTTTCATTAGAGGCCAATAAAATGTAAACTATCCACACTATGCAAACAAAATTTTATATGTAGACGAAGAAAGCAGAAAAAATAGACTACTCTAAGCGCGGGGTTTCTGTTGGGCTGGCACTCCAGAGGAATTATTAGAACAAGTCATTTAGTGAAGGTATTTATTGACAACAAAACATATTGCATCGCGCACATGCCCTCTTTGCACACCTTTTGCACCTGAGTCTTTCCGCCGACTGCCGCTGCCTACCGCGTCATCCGCTGTTCCCTTACCCACGTGGCCACAGCTTCCTGGAAAATGCTGATGGCAGCATCACTACCACGCACTCTCATGAGTGCCTATGCATGGGATCAGAATAATATTACCATCCGGTCTCTCGTCTCCGCGAACTCAAGATGTTCCGCTTACACTACTGAATATTTCAAAATGATCCATAGGAATGGAAAATGTTTACACCACTTTTGAAACCACGAGCACCGCTAAGGCACAGTGAATCCATATGAGGGTTAATGTAAGAAAAACTTTATTCAACCTGATTTTAAACATACAGCCCATCAATCTGAATTTGCTATGTAATTTACCCAATTTACTCATTTTTTTGCAATGTGTGTGCTTTTGGAATATCAGGGAAAATAGGACTAACTTTGACAATGTTTCAATGAAGAGCTTGAGATAGAATTAGGTTGATGAAAAATTTTGTCATTAGCTTGATTGTCGTAATTTGAACATTTATCCAAGTGTTTTTGCAAAAGTAAGGCCTTTTCTCTGTGAATCCCCATTTTCAATAGATCACTCCATTTGGCATCTGCACATACTTTGACTAGGAGAGAGGATTAATTTTATTTTGCTTTGTAGATTTACAGGAAGTATGCCCCAGATTTGATATTTTTTCTTTGATGATTTTTTTACTTGTGAAGTTTTTCACAACTCTCAGAAAGTGGTGCTAGTTGTACTTTTCTCACTGTGAACACAGGACACATGAACAAAAAAGTGTGGCGTAATGTCAACTAAGGGCATGAATAGATTCATGATGATACATTGTACAGTTTTTTTGTAGGAGATGAAAAAGATCGTTGAAGCTATGTGATAGTACAATTATGTGGTTTTATTTTTCTTACATAAATTTAGTCCCAGTCCCTGTTCAAGGATATAACCGCAGAGTTGACGTGGACTCTTTTGACACAAGTTGAATTATAAGTTTTCCTAGATCTGGTAAATTGCACAAGAAATTGATTGATGTCAACGTACATACTCACATCATCTGCAAACATTATACATTTGTTTACATTATCCATAAACTTATTCGGAAGATCATTTATTAATATCAAAAACAGTACTGGTCCCAGCACTGACCTCTGTGGCACACCTTTACTTACTGCTTAGGATGAAGAGAGGTAGATTTTGCCATTATTACGAAAGGCCACTCTCTGGTGTCTGTTTGCAAGATATGTTTTTAACCAATGCAATGCAACTCCTCTAATTCCCAATAATTCACATTTTACAAATAATTTATCGTGTTGAACAGCATCAAAGGCTCTGCTCAAATCAAAGAAAATTCCCATTACCCTGTACTTTATGTTTATCTCTTGAATAATACATATAATTCATGGCTTCAAAGAGAGCTTGTTCAGTCAACCTTCCTTGGCGGAAGCCATACCGAAAATTTGTTAACAGGTTTTGACTTTTGCAGTACACATATTTGAATATTTACCAAATTGAGGAATTATTGAAATTGGTCTATAATTGCAAAGATTATTTCTGTCGCCTTTGTTTTTATACACTGGCACAACCTTAGACATTTTTAGGGCATCAGGGTAAACACCATCACCACCAAAACCAACGACAAAAGAGGGGCTAATGTACAGTCTCTGCAGTCATTTATTACCTTTCCTGTTATGTCGTGAATATGAGCAGCCTTTTTTGTTGCAACCCTTGAGAGATAAGAGCATAACTCAGTCTCACCACAAGGCCTCAGAAACATAGACATACTTGACATGACATTGGATGTTGAAGCATCATTAAGTAAGGGATAATGTATATCCAGAGGTTTGGGTATTTTTAGGAAGGAATGGTTGAATGCATTAGATATTTCAATTGGATCAGTTATGCTGCTACCAAAACCATCACTGATTTGTGATGTTAAATCAACAACATTTAATCCGGTGTTGTTCTTTATAATATCTCATGCCACTCGAGAATAGTTAGAAGTATTCTTTATTCTTCATACTTGGAGAAGAGCCATTATCAAATGCAATGTGGTATTTGAAAAAGAGAATCTTTGAATTAAAGAGAGAAAATTATTTGGATGTTTGAGAGAAAAATTTTTGATTTTATAAAGTTTATGGTACATAGTGTAAAGTTGCTAAGCATTTCAAAAAGGAAAATTATGTACGAGGAAGACTGAGACACATTTAGCTGTAGCAAATGAAGGAAAGTGGTTATTAATTGCTTATTCATGAGGCAATTAATAGTCAAGGAAACTGTTTAAATTTCATTACAGAAGCAATTTGGAAACTTATTTTCTAATTTCTTAAAAGAAACCTGTTACAGTGGAAAATAAAGAGTAGAAATGTGTTTTCACACCAATTTATTGCAAATGGTCGTTTTCGACCTCACTGAAGAAATAGTTTTAACTATTGAAACTGAATGAGTTTCATATTTATCTTTTATGATATGTGCCTTTAACTAACTTATCTCAAACTATTAGAAAATTATGTGATTATAACTGATCATATAATTATAACTTACTTCACCTAAAACTTTCAGTTGAGTGCCACATCGCATATTTGAACATATACTTCAACAGTCAGTACCTTTAGGAAGGAGTTTCTCCCTAGTTTGCTACTACCCCCTCTCCTTTGGGAATAGGGTATATTTTGGGAAGGACTTGGCTGTACTTGAAAATGTTGTTGTTACAGCAAAATACTTTGTCTGAAAATAAATGGAGTAGAAATAATACAATTTCTTATTTGACTAATGAGTTTCATGTTGTTATGCTTATGGTTTAAATAAGATTTCTAAACTGACTTTGCATCAATATCACCCTGGGCATTAGTGGTACTACATCCACCAGAGTTACAGGCTTGAATGGCCTAATGAATAAAATATATTCACAGTTATTCTCTACATATTTACAGGTATGTAAACCGGAAAGGAGTGGCTCTTCCCACCAGCAGTGAAGAAACAAAAAGGGCGAAAAGGGAATCCCTGGAACAGAAGCAAATATTAGTTCCAGAACTATGCTCCCGACATCCTTTTCCTGCCTCCCTTTGGCGCAAGGCAGTATGTTTGCCATGCATTCTCTATCGCCTGAATGCTCTGCTTTTAGCTGATCAGCTTCGTGCCAGAGTTGCTCGGGAGATAAATTTAGGTCTAGAGAAAGTACCAAAGGGTAAGATGCCTTTTGTGTGATGGTTAAATATGTGATATTTTTTCATTCAATACAAACTCCAAGTATATCTACATGGATTACAATATTTGTATATCTGGAGGTAATTGATATGGAATTAATTTAATGATGTTATATTTTGGAAGACTCATCTCCCTAAGTCACTCCGAAAAATAGAAATGATACACCTTCCCTTTAATAGTTTTGTGTTTTCCCAGTGTGAATGTTTACTGTCTGGAAGTTTTAATTTTATTTACAGCTCATGGATGGGTAGCCATTATGCATTCTTCTCTGATTTCTCATTGCCAGTTGCATTTATTATTTATGAATTAAGTCCTCAGTTTATGCCCTGGTCTCCATTTTATATTATACTAGATGACCCGGTGAACTTCGTACTGCCTATTATACACAGAACAGTTTAGTTACATTATTTTTTAATCGAGAGCGGCTGTACTGATTTTAATAATATTTAGCTTATGGTAATAAAGTAATTAAAAATTTAAAAAAGCATAAGTGAGCATAACAATGGCTTGTTAGAAATATATTTTCTTTATTCAAACTACATCGGGGAAGTAGACCAAGGCATGTACATGCAGATTTCTCCAATGAATTTTCTAATTTTTATGTTTTGACTTAGGAAATTTAAGACACTGTGGTCTTAAAAAGCAATTATTAATATCAAACCCGTTCTTGGAGCAAGTTTACGCCACTCGATCTAGACCGATTCTTGACTGACACTCAAAATCTCGTGAAAATAGCCCCTGGGAAGCAGCATTAATATACTCGTGGCGCACTCGTTATAACTCGATTCTGGGAAGTGCACTGTGTACCAAACGTACCACGGCACCTACATATTCGGGTTTAATTTCGTGAGTTAAGCACCTTCTGATATATGACAGTGTTTGTTTTTTTTATCAGACTAAGATAAAGCGGATGAATCGAAATAAATATAGTGAAGAGAAGAAAGAGATTAAGCAGATGGTTTACCTACTCGTGAACATACTACATATAAAACCTTGGGTTTTTCATGTGTATATGAGGACAAACACTGAAAGATTGACCTTGTGATTTGTTAATCATCGTCACGAATGCAACTGGAATTCGTTGAAGCTCAGAAGGGCATATAAGTTGGGATCATGGAATCTTTGGAATGAGAACTTCCTCATCTTTGAATTTTCCTTTGAGTATAGTCGGGTTAATCATATTCATTATCAGTTTTTTAAAATCACCAAATGCGGTCCGTTGGATAGTTTTGGTTGGTTTAGGTTTGGAAAGATCATGAACACAGAGCCTACCTTTAGCTGTAAATCGTGCTGTGGTAAGCCAGGAACGTCCAAGGACTTTAAATATTCAGATAGATAGTTGGTGACTTCGTCTTCGTTTGTTAAAAGATTGGAATTCACGCAGAGTTCCAACTATTTGATCGTGATTAACCTAGCTTGAGTCATCCACATCTTGATTCTAGGCTGTCAAAATTGCTCGCTCAATCAACCATTTGTGATTTTAGTGGTGATCAGTCATATTTGGGAACACTTTGTTCACGATCTCACCTTTCAATGAAACTTATTTGCTAACATTCCGAGGAAGTGAAATCAAACTGCTCGATTCGTCGACAGGAACACGGAACAATTGCTTGGAGATTTGTTTACAAACATGGTAGTGAAGTGTCAACTCGAGCTGGGCTTACAATTACCTCAAATTAAATTTTTAGAATACAATTGAAATATTTTTAATATATGTATTTAACAATTAAAATGTTATATTGTTATATAGTTCAGTCATTAAATTGGTAACAACAAAACAAATAATGTAATTTGTAGTTTTGACTGACTTATCAATTGTTGTAGTGTTACCAACACCTAAAAAAATACTCCTTATAAAAAGATGAATTTTTTGTGAACTTTTCCTATTGTTTAATGTTCAATATGTTATCCGGGGCTGAGATGAATCCAAATAACCTGATATGATTAAAATCGGTGAAGCCGTTCTCGAGTTATAAGTCGATACCTCCCCTGCAAAAATGCTCAACAATCGCCCACTGAATCAAATCCGCTCATCTAGTAGCCCAACATTACAAATCCGCTCAGCTGGCAGTGTCCGAAGCATAAACGCTCATCTCCTACTCTCCAAGCCTGGAGGTGAGCATTTATGCTCTGGACACTGCTAGCTGGGCGGATTCGTAGTGTTGGGCTACTAGATGAGCATATTTGATTGGGTGGGCGATTGTTGAGCATTTTTGCAGTGGAGGTATTGAAGTGTTCTAACGAACACGATTTTCGACTTTCTTTTATATATATAGATTACATATGTGCCGATTGAATATCGTGAATTCAAAAAATTTCACTGTTGATGGCACTTAATCATATTTAATCTTTTTATAATGCAACTATACGATTGCCTTAAAATCCTTTGTAACAAATTTCTTTTATGGAGGATTTTTTTAAAAATTGGTACTCAAGGTATTAGTAGAAAATAAAATTCAAGTAGTTGCTAAAACTAGTTTCCATTTTACTTCAATCGGATTAAAATTTCATGCCATCAGAGTGCATCTCCGTAAAAAAAAATTAGGGGCTAACCGGGTTTTTTATTTAACTGCATTAAATGCTGGGCTTACTATTTTGTGCAAGATTATTTATGGAATTATCTTTCTTTCTTTTTTTTTAGATTTCGAGTGGCCCCCTCTAGATTTTGGTTGGAGTCTTGCTGATGTGCTGAAGAAATCCAAGGAAAATGAGGGTGCATCAGAGAGCAGCAAAAATACTAAGTCTGGGAAAAGTGGTAGTGGGCCTACAAGCAAGAGCAGTGATGAAGAAGAGGATGAAGTTTCTGGGGATGGGGAAGACAAGAAAGGAACAAAGAAGAAGGGTAGGTCAGAGAAGAAAAGGAGACGAAGGAAGAAAGGTGATGAGAAGGCCCTTAGTGGTGATGATAGGAGTGATGAGGATGATGCAGGAGATGATGAGGACAGTGAGAAGAATGATGGGGAGGATTGGATGGAAATTGGGACTTGGTCGAATGAGATGGCCATGCAGGCCAACCCAGAGGGCCTACCACCCCTGCCTCATAATGTCACCATGGTTGGGGAGGGTGGCCGTGAAGGCTGGGGACCTAGCAATGAAGGGGAGAGGATCAGGTATGGATCTCCCAGCATTTGGAAAGGAAGTAGTGGACCTGTTGAAGTTTTTAGAGGTTTGGAACATGACCTCGAAGGGCTGGAAACTACAGACTCTAGCGACGATGATGATGACGATGAGGCCCCTGAAGATGAGGAAGGAGTGGAAGAGGCAGTCCTCATTCCAGAAGAAGAGGTGGAAGATCGTGGCCACCACCCTAGGGGTAAACTTCGTATCCAGTTTAAAAGTGACTTCTTGGCAGAAGCAGTAGAAGTTTTGGATGATGATTTGGTGGATGGGCAAATTTTGAAGGCTATAACTGAAGCTGGTGAGGTTGATGTGGAAGAGGAAGATGAGTTTGCTGATGTTGAGGAGGAGGAGGAAGATGAGGAGTCAAACTGGCTTTGGGATGAAGGCGATGATGGTGAGGGGAACGAAATTGTGGAAAAGTATGTTGAACACTTTGAGGAAGCAGTGGTGGATAATAAGAAAATGATTGAGGGCAGTGGAATGCTGCTTGGCTCAAATAAAGCATTTTCCCTAAGCAATAAAGGGGAGATACGTGATGAAGTGGTTGTGAATACAGTGGTTTCCCATGATACAAAGAAAGAAAATCCTCTTCTTTGTGTCAAGAAATTTGAAACACCCCCTACTAGTCCTGTTTGTAAGCCCTTCAAATTTGCATTGCTTAATAGATGTGAGTTGGTAAATGATGACGATTCGGAGAGTTACAAGTCGAACACCAACACAGAAGATGGTGATTTTGTAACCATGGAATCCCTCTCAGATGATGATACTGATGATATATTCTTGGATGTATTGGAAGAAGATAAAAATTGGGAAACTGAAGCCTGTAATGATAATCATGAATCAGATTGTGATGGCCATCGATCTGACTCACCAATTTCTTCCAGCTCATCAAATTGCTCTTGCTGTTCTTCATGTACATCTTGTTCATCCTTGATCTCATCATCTGAAGAAGACCTTGAGAATTGGCCATCGGATATGCCCGCGGAAGGTGGTGCACAAAGTGAGGAACCACATGCCATTGAGGAACCAAAAAGATTCAGTTTTGATGCACAGCCTGCCCTCGAGGGTCACCCTGGACCATCTCCTCCTCTCCTCCTTCAAGCCCTGACAATGTCCAATGCCAATGATGGGATCAATTTGGAACGTTTAGAGACAATTGGGGATTCTTTCCTAAAGTATGCCATCACTGCATATCTTTACTGCACTCATCACTCTATTCATGAAGGAAAGCTGAGCCACCTAAGATCCAAGCAGGTGAGAGAATGTGATACTTTTAATCTCTTATTTAATCTCTTGTTACATATTAATCTTTGTAGTTGTGCATCTTGATGATGATGATGTATCATCAGTTTTCCTCATTTTGCATTTTTTTTAATGCTTATTAGGTCAGCAACGTGAACCTTTATCGTCTTGGGAAAAGGAAAAGACTGGGTGAGAGCATGATAGCTGCAAAATTTGAACCCCATGACAATTGGCTTCCGCCATGTTACCATGTTCCTCTGCACTTGGAAAGGGCCCTGATTCGAGCAGGTCTTCCTCCTTCTCACTGGAATGGTGCTGAGGTGCCTTCACTTGCTGCTCTTTCACCAGCCCAAATCGGCCGTGTTGTACGGGAAAAAGGGAGACGCTTAATGATGAAATCTTTAGCAGAGCAAGAATCCTTGAGTAAACCTCAATTTGGTGCTCGAGGATTTGGAGAGGCTGGCTTCAAGTCTGGCAGTTTTAATGGAAGAACAGATGCTTTTTTAACCAAGAGAGAAGGACTGAAGAACAGCAAAACAGCTGCTACTGATTCAAGCTCACACCATGGAGGGAAATTCCAAGCCCGTGACTTTGTAGCCAAAAGTAAAGGAAATGAAGGATCTGCTGGAGGAAGCTCTGGAAGCTTAGGTTCGACTTCAGCTGAACCAAATCTTTCATCTGAGGCTCAGTCATCATCCAACAACCCTGTGGAGGAACTTCCATGTTTTGTTCCCTATAATCTTGTTACTCAACAAAGCATTCCAGATAAAAGTATTGCTGATTGTGTTGAGGCCCTAATTGGAGCATATCTAATAGCCTGCGGTCCAAGAGGTGCTCTTTTGTTTATGGCTTGGTTGGGAATCCGCGTTCTTCCATCACAGAAAATATTTCTGAGCAGCTTAAAGGATAATGCCTTGAAAGAAGGAGAAGAAAGGCCAGTTGGTTGTATGCTTCCTAAAGAAGCTGTAGAGCCAAAAGGTGAAATGTATCAGGTAATTCCTTAAAATATTTTTGTTATTTTGTCACATTTAAATGCCTTATCACTATACACTTATGTAAAGAAAGAGAATCAGTTAGAGGAATAATTTTATTTATTGCAATTATTAGTTGTGAAAGAAAATTTGTCTAATGCTTAATCATGTAATCTGGTAAAGTAATAGGATGTAGTCAAATGCTGATTATTCAATGTATGTATTTGGGCTCTGAGGTAGGAAAAACTCTTATGGGCCCACAAATATTCTTAACCTTGCTGGTAACTTTTCTATGCTCCCAAATACTTTTGGGTGAACATGCATCATAGTTTGCAGTTTTACCACTAGTGTGGTAATTTATGAAATTAGTTCTTTGACATTATCCTTCTATTTGCCTTCAAAAACCACTCTGCCATGTTGTAACCACCAACATTCTCTCAGAGGATGCAACTAGCAGGGGTTACACAACATGGGGGTTTCTTTCTTAACACATTCAGTGCATTTTCAGCTGGGATGTGATCCCATACGAAACTTTACGTTTTGTGCCCGATCTGAAAAGGCACGAAACGATCCGATTCATTTTGGACCAGGCCGGCATGAAACTTTTCACTTTTAAAAGGTTAGGATCCCATACACTTTATTTTCTGCGTCGTATAGTTTCATGCCGGGTGGCTCGAAATTATCCGAAAAAGTGGTTAAAGTGCCTGACCGTGCATATGTGCTGCGCGGGGTTTAGGAAATATTTCGTGCAATTTCGGTTTAGTGCCTTTTCGGTTTCGTGCCTTTTCGGTTTAGTGCCTTAAAGTGACAGCGGTCCGAAACAATTGAAATTTCGTGCTTTAAAGTGCTTTTTCGTATTGGATCACATCCCTGGTTTTCAGGCCCGATTTTCATGGAAGTCGTCAGAATCCGGTGATAAATTTTTTTTGTTTTGCTTAATTTGTGTTTAGTACAGTTCCTAGTACATTTTTATGCATAGTTTGAGCAAAATTTTTCGTTGTTTTTGCAAAAATTGGCACTACGTCAATTGGCGTGCTCCGTATTTCAGTATTGCCAGGCTTTAAAATGAGCGTGTTGACTATACTTCAGGATAAGTACAAATGTTCACGAAGTTTGCTTTAAAGCTATTTGTGTCAATTTGGTGCTGGGTTTTTGTAATTAGTGTCGGGGAATATCATAAGTAAAAGAAAAGACATTGACTGTGCTAAGGGGCAGCACTGCTTAGAGGTATGAGATCAACATAGGATGTTGCATCCTGGATCAAATGAAAGTTTTTTCGGCGAGCATAACTTTTGCTGGACGAACTATAAAATATGGTACTTTTATGAATGAGAATGTTGCCTTGATTTACAAGTACTGAAAATTTTTCCATAAGATTTAATCTGAGGTTTTGGAATTATTTGAAGTAAACAAATTAAATGCGAGCTTCAATTTATGTACTGGAGGAACGGAAGCCTTCCTCTCCTAGTCACCATAGATTCCATTATACTTAGATTCTGCCGCGAGTAATGCTCTGTTTCAATAATATGGTGAAAGTGGTAAACAACAGGCCTAATCTTGAGATTGGGGTCCTTCCATCCACCGAATTTCAGGCGAAATGCAGAACATGCCTCACTGCCATATCCCGGGTCACGGGACATGCTACGAGAGAAATAATGATGCTCAAATTTTGCATCAGTACCCCAGTAGTCGGCTAGCTGGTGTGGAGAAATAATCCCCATGTGGAAGATAAGTCCCAGGAAAACTTTGAATTCCTACGCTGATAGGGTTTTTCATTCCGTTATACGAGGTCTTTTGGAGACACCTCTAAGAAAGAGTTCCTCTGCAAATATATTTGATTCCTTGACAACTGACTGAAAAAATCCTATCCATAAATATGAGATCAAAATAATCTTGCCGCCTGTCCCCCACCCAAAAGTGATATTTGGAGGGTCACCAGATTATCAACCCACAGGATACTGGTTGGTTGAGAGGGTTTTGAAGGTCGTGGCTCGGGGTAGGGCAAGGGAGAAGGAGAGGGAGTTGGGATGGGAGAGGTAGGCGAGGAAGAAGCAAAAGTAGAGGTTGTGGTTAGGGATGGAATACTGGAACCACCGGCTCCAGAAAAAGGGCCCAAAGATAGATTTGGAATAACTATTGTCTCCCTCCCAGATGGGTCCCTTAGGTTTTCTTCTACCTCATCCTTAGAACCGCTCTCCACATCCGTTTTTCCCTCATTCGTCGAATTGAGGATAGAAAAAATGTCCTCATATCACCATATAGATCTCCTTTTCAAGAGGAAACCGCTCTGAAAAGTAAATGATGTTACTGCAGGGGAGAGAGAGAGAGAAAGTGCATATATTTTTAGAAGAAAAAATGTTGAGAGCCTAAACAATTTTGTGTTTATTAAAAATCCATAGAATTTCAAGAATCCTAAAATGATTTACCCCCCTAATATTACATCAGAGAAAATTACGACTATATTTCAACGATAGTTAGCTATACTTATATTGTAGCATCCCACCCCTGGCTCGCCCGGATACCAAAATAGAATCGGGGGAGATGTCGCACAAAAACAAAAGAAAATATACAAATCCGCGTGGATCCCTCCCGCATGAGACCCACGGGACAAAATTATGCCACTCTCTTCGTCTAATTCACATAAATAAAAAATATTCCCCTTCTTTGGAAATAATTGCGGGTGGGGGGTTCCCGATTCAACCTGATGGGTGATGTTCGGGCGCTTATGCACTCTTCCAACACGCATTCACGGAAAGAGAAACGAACGGGACGAAAGGAAGGGCGAGGGATATTTATCCTTAAGATGACCCGTGAAGGAATTAAAACAAAACACTTACTCAACACTTTCAGCGAACAAAATATAATTCAAACAATAAGGTTGCATATGACAAAAACAAAAGAAACCCTCTTATACACTAATGAAGAATGAATTGGTGAGAGCAATTCATAAAACATCAATGATAAAAAAAAACAACAGTATAACTTGATTTTCAAGATGAAAATCAGAATAGCAAATGATAACAACAAAATAAAGTTCGGTTGCGAACACGTAAATAATGATGCACTTTCAATTATTTCTTAACTGGGGAGGTAAATGAAAGTCCATCCCAACGAATGTTAATTTTGGTTTGGATGTTAATTTTACTTTGTTGATCAATTTCACTTTCACTGAGTAATGGGTGTGTTCCGTGACTGTCTGTCTTAACACTTGGCAGGAGACAAGAGGGGGCTTTGGGGGGGGGGGATAGTTGCGATCTTACTTTATCGTTGTCCGAGGTTAGACCAGGTTGGATCCAACAAACTCTCGTTCCATTTACTTCACTCCTTTCTCCTTTGTTGGAGGAAGCTGCATCCGGAACGGAGGTAATGCGTCCTCTTCAGCTGGTCCTTGCTCCTTCGGACAGGGGGGGGGGTCTCTTCTTTCAGACCAATCAGCCTCGTGATCTGTTTGGGCCCCTCGTCTTCTCTGCCGTGTGTCGCACCCAAAATTCGGGCATGGGCTCCACCCAACAGTCACTTCAAAAGTATCTTGCTTCTTCTACGTGCACCACCTTTTTATTATCCCCCAACTTGGGGTGGGGTAACGCACAATGAAAAGGGAGGAGGAACACGCCATTCATGGGAAAAATCCGAGTTCCCCTCCTCCCACACACACTCACACACAACCTTACATAACTGACATAACCACATTCATCCCTACTTACTCATTCACGCTTTCCTCCACGGGCCGTGGTCTGGGGGGGGTTTTGGGAAAGTTCTGTGGAATGGAGCGGGTAAATGGTAGGGAATAAATGCGCCGAGTATAATGCACTTTGTAATGGGGTCTGAACCATTACAATATGTATCAACAAATCAGTGGTACAATTATATAATATTTGACGGTTAGTGAATGACTGCCATAGGTAATCAATACCACATATGTTTCAGGAGGCTTGTTGGATACTACATGCACGTAGATAGACCAAAATGGGCAGATATTATGGCTACTGAATAATTTACGAAATTGAAAGTCAGAGCATACACTGAGGTCATGGTGAAGGTAACACTTACGTTTGCAAATTTTTCGTAAACAGACATGCATAATAAATCTTCATTATGTATAATTCTTTTGATGCAACACCATCTTCTAAATTTATTAACTTTTTTGCCATCTTTCCGTGCATCACTATAAATATGAAGGCAATCGACTAGTTAAAATAAAAAATATAATATTCAAACAAAGTTAGAATGAAAATTTACTGCCACTCTTGACAGGTGCTACAGAATATTTTTTCTTTCCCTGAAAGAATTTTTTATAGAAAAATAAAATATCCTAACATGTTAACATAGGCAGCAGTATAAAATTTATACTTAAGGGGCTCAGAGAATGAAGAGCTATCCCTCCTTATAGTTCTTTATATTCTACAAATAAAATAAGCAATAATTAGACAAAGTACTAAAAACATTTAATACACAATGCAATTTATTGTATAAAAAAGTGTATTCAACATAATTTGGTGTGAAAAAATAGAAAAGATAAAATTGTACTTATAAACTACATTATGATAAGTATCTAATTCATAAATATTGATAAAAAATAATGACATGTACTGACGTGGAGAGAAAAATATGGAAGAAAAACAGAGAGAGGTTTCCACGCCATAACTTCCGTTGAAATGCTGCTATTTACAAATGGCGGACACGGTTCAAAATATGAAAGCTTGCTGATGGCCATAAGCACAATCGGAAGACTCAGAAGTAGATATTAGTTACATACGGAGACGGAGAAGAGGGCTCCTGGACCGACCGGTAGAGTGCGTCAATTGACGTGCTCTGTATCTCGGCTTGGACGGACCAAGTCAATTGACGCTTTGCGCTGAATGTGTTAAAAAAAAAAAACTTGTAACACCCAAAAGAGTTTTAAGACACACGTACACACACTCACA
Source organism: Ischnura elegans (assembly GCF_921293095.1). Lineage (NCBI taxonomy): Eukaryota > Metazoa > Arthropoda > Insecta > Odonata > Coenagrionidae > Ischnura > Ischnura elegans. The sequence goes on from NC_060249.1 coordinate 95,778,430, forward strand.
CCATCTAGTTCTACAATTCATCTAACAAAAAGGGGCACAAACAATTTGATACATATTTATCATTGCAGATTGGTTCCATAATTATAGATGGCTCTCCTCCTAATACATATTTCAATATTATTTCTCTTGGCATAATTCTCATTGAAGTCATTTTACTGTGCAAAAATTCCACAGGGAAAAAAATCATTCGCCTTTACCGGGATTTGATCTAGGATTTCCCAATCTAACTATCTTTTATGGTATAGTCCATATATTTCCAGAGAAGTGGAAGATGTCTCGGTAGCGTTACTGGCTAAAGCTCTCATCTGGAAATCGGGAGATCTTCGAATCCAGGTCAAGATGAACGATTTTTTCTCTGTAGAATTTTTGCACAATTTGTGCATTGCTGTTGACTCCGTAAAGGTTTCACCATGGCTAGTCCCAGTATACTTAAAGAAGTCACTTAAGCATATATTTTCCTCTAGATTATCTTACCTCTCTTAACCTATATAATTTTCTGCATCTGAGTAGCATATATCTCCTTGCCTTGTAAATCTTCCTATATATCCATATGTCTCCTCTTCATCAGAACCAAACCAAGGCCACAAGTAAAATCCTTACTTGGAAAATCCTCTTGTACCCCTTCACTAGTCATTTGTGTACCATATATGTAAATCTAATCTCATAATTTCCAGAGAAATTGTGTCTTTGTGTAAAAAACACATGTAAAAGAATTCTACCTTATTATTCTTATATGGAAGGACTAAGAAAGCAAAAAATTGGATTTTTAACTGTCTAGTTTCCTCCCAAAGTGAAACAAATACATAATCTTTTTCAAAAGTGAATAGGTGGGATTGAATGGTTTAAAAAGTTGTTATCATTCATATTTTTTGACTTCTTGTTGCTTTAACTGTTGAAGTAATGGCAATATCTATCCAGTAACTTAAGATGCTGTCAATAATCAAATTGAACCTGCAACATTATGTCAAATCGTCCAACTAACTACATAGTGTTTACACCTGCTTGATTTCTACCGCTGGCTGAAAATTTTGGTCTAACCTCAGATTTTAATACATGTGAAAATTTTATGCATTCAGTGTCTTTAATATGTGCATTAGAGAAACTAATTCAATGAGATTTTTATTGAAATCAATTCTATGGGGGTAGCAGTTTGAATCATGCATTAATTTTTGTTTTCTTTTGTCATTAGGTATGCTATGGAAATTTATCTGCACCACCTCCACCACTTACCTTGTCTTCATTCTCTCAAAGGAAAGAGCAAGAATCAGAATTTTTCCCAGGAGTGAGAGTGAAAAGGTGTAAACACTGTTTGAAACCCAAGAAAAATTTGAAATTTGCTACTGGGAACAGTGATGTGGAACATTACTTTGTGGCATCAGATGGAAAATTACCTGATGAGAGTACAAATAAAGTAGAAATTACGGGTAAAACAGACATTACAAGTAGGCCATCTGTTCAAAAGGAGTTGAAGAGTCTTTTAGGTGGTTTAAGTGCATTTGAAAAACACATTGGCTATTACTTTCAAGATCGTTCTCTCCTGCTGCAAGCTCTTACCCATGCTTCTTATTCACCCAATCGCTTGACTGATTGCTACCAGAGACTGGAATTCCTCGGGGATGCTGTTTTAGGTATGTGATTTTAGGAGGGGTTATGGCTTATTATGTTCTGTTAATGTATTATTTTACTGTTTTGATGCCATAAAGCCTGGCATATCTTTTTGTTGCTTGTGTGTGGTTATGTATCATGTTTCAATTATTCTAATTCTGGTGCTGTTGTTTAATATTGTAGTCTCAATTCTCAGATTAAGAAAATATCCCATTTTCAGATTATCTTATAACAAGGCATCTTTATGAAGATCCACGGCAGCATTCACCAGGGGCGCTAACAGACTTACGCTCTGCCTTGGTTAACAATACTATATTTGCATCATTAGCTGTGCGCCATGGCTTCCATCGGTTTTTTCTGCACCTGTCTCCTGGGCTTCATTCTGTTGTAGAGCGCTTCGTTAGGATGCAAGCCAGTAATGGTCATGCTATTTGTGAGGAAGTAAGTAAACTTGCCAACTTTTTTCTATTGTATATTTGTATCATCAGAGCTTGAAATTTTTTCTGAACTAATACATAGTCAAAAAAGTTATCAACCTCCACAAAACTTGTACTCCTAATCATTGAGAACTGCATTTATGGCATATAAAAAATAAAGAAGGAAAGTTACTTATGCCATCTAATTTTTACTCAAATCAGGTAATTCACAATTTGTGGTATAAATTTATCTTGGCATAGATGATACGAACATACGAGGGTTGCTCTTTTGTCCCACTTAGTGAATTTTTTCAAGTAGAATCAATTACCTTAATTTTTAATCGGTGACTAACAAGGGCTCTTTATCTGATACTAATTTTTTTCTTCCTCAAGTATTACTTAATAGAAGAAGAGGAATGCGAAGAAGCAGAAGATGTTGAAGTTCCTAAAGCACTTGGAGATGTTTTTGAGTCTGTTGCTGGTGCAATTTTCTTGGACTCCGGGATGTCTTTGGATGCAGTTTGGAATGTATATTATAGAATGATGAAGGCTGAAATTGGTAAGTGTGAAAGGGAATCCAATATTTCATTATACCAGACCAATCTTTGGTCCATATTTGTTTGATATTTGAAGTGCCCTTTTTGATGATGGTGACAAATGAATTTCTCATCAGTGCATTCATGCAGTAGTGTGTACTTATTTTTATTAAGTATTCTACCATTTAAGGTAGGTCCACCTGGAGTATTAAAGAATTACTGCAGCTGTCTCCACTCATGCATGTATCTTGGACTTCCTTCTTCAAATCTCAATAAGGTCTACTCCCTTTTATTCTGTCTATAAACCCTATTTTCTTCCTCTGCCCTCCTCACCTACCAAGCATCCTTCCCTCTAGCTCAGTTTTTAACATCCCCTCCTCATTCTGTGCTCACTCAACCTAAACCCTCTGTATTTTCCCTGTCTCATCTTTCTCTCCTCACCGACCATGTCCAACATGTCCTCGTTCTTCCTCTTCACCTTCTCCATTGTTCTCCTCTCTCATATTTCAAACACCTCTAGTGTCATCTCCTCCACCTTCCTCAACATCCAAGATTCCGCACCGTAAAGAGCTGTACTCCAAATCAGACTCTTCACTACTCTTTTCTTCTAATTCTTACATTGTGACCACTTACTTGAGACTCACATTCTTAGCTTGTGCTGGTTTACAAAATTGCATCACCTTGACCTTCTCATGATTAATCTCCATGCCATATTCAACACACCATACGCAGCACAATTATCTCTTTGCTGTTTTAGGAACCATGAATATGTGCCTTGTTATGTGTGGTATTTTTTCTTTTTGTCCTGTGAAATTCTATTAATGCTCTATCAAAAATTTTCAGAGCAATTCAGCACTAATGTTCCCAAATCTCCCATTCGAGAGCTCTTGGAAATGGAGCCAGAGACTGCTAAATTTGGGTAAGTATAATAATTACTTTTATTAGTACAAAGGAATGTACTTTTTAGATATAAATATAGTTCTTAAATATAAATTACATTAATATCGACCACATTTAATCTTGAGTGACTGGTGGGAATTACTTCAGTTCTATTCACATAATTTGAGCGTCCTGCTTATAATGCCAGGTTTTGTGAGATCACTTTTGGGTAAAGAATAGAGGAATGGAATTGTATGTGTGAAAGAACAGATAGTGGTATGGTTTCTCATGAAGTTTTTGTATCTCCAGTTGTTTGTAAATTTATAGGGAAATAATAATTTTTTTAATTCAAGATATCATTAGTGTGCCTCCATTACAAGTTCACATTATTTAAAACTATAGCCATAAAAAGTTATCTTAATTAATATGTATCAGTTTTACCCGTTTTAGCCTGTTAATATTTCCCTGTTTTTTTCTGTCCCAATGCAACTTTTACTTTTGTTCGTAAAGTATTCCTGCAATTTTTATGAAAGTCAAAATATAAGGAAGTCAGGCAATCTAGCTATGGGTTAATTGTGGGGGTATGTTCCCAAGAAGCAAAATATACATAGTTAAACCTTATTCACTTTGTACTTAGTTTTTGTAATAAATTATGTCTGCAGCCCAGAATTTCTTGGTACATAAACATGTCCTCATATGCCAGTAGTAACTTGGCATAGGTATGCACATTTTTCTGATGATTAAGTTCTGGTGCATTGACGTCAAAGACTGCATGTTCTTTTTGATAGAAATTCAAAAATGTGCAGTAACTTTTACAATAATGGAGATAATACATTATGAAAATGGTTAAGAAAAGAAGTTGTGGACTGACAATGAGTGCCATGATATTAAGTAAATTACGACTTCATTGGAGCAAAAAAAACTTTCTGTTGGAAAACATACTTTTTTCATGATTTTGCATTTATATAATTGAACTGTACTGTGTGTCAAAATGAAATCCTTACTTTGAGTTATCTCACAATTCAAGGGAGTAGTTTTGATACTGATCAAATCCTTGTTTCTGGAGTGCTATTTTAGTGCTAGGGTAAATATGGTACTCTTGGAACTGAGCATTAAAATAGTTCGTTCGTTCGTGAAGAATTTAGTTTTTATTTTTCTATTTATGCCAATGCTTTTTTGATTTCATATTAACTACCTAAAAAATCATTGCATTTGAATCTAATACAGTGCAACCTCGATATAACGACACCCCACGGTGCACTAATAAACACTCGTTATAGCGAATTGTCGCTTTACCGGAGGTGGAGCAAATAATAGCCAATATACCTGTTGCGAACAGATATACAGGAACAGGAGTGGTGCGGCGACAGATAAACATCTATCCGATAAACGTAAGCATAAATCCAGACGAAAGGCGATGTTTTTTTGCATCACTAAATTTCCTTACTCAAATAACGACTAACTATTCAAACAATTTATAAGCGCCGCACTGAATAAAAATCATGCAAAGCATTGTTTCGTCAATCATTATATTTATCGAAGGACAGTTTACCACATAAATTTGAGACTGAGCACTCCATTAACATCATTTCTAACAGATTGCTAGCAGTTACAGAGGTTAAGGAGTCTTGATGAAAGTCTTCCGGCGGTGAAACCCTCGCTATGGCGAGAGCCAGCGCCGAAAGGGTCTCGTAAAAACGAATTTCTTAACATGCTTATTATAGGCTCAATTGACGGTGCATCGGCTATCTCTCGTAATAGCGGGGGTGTTGCTATAGCCCGTACTCGCTTTAACGAGGTTCCACTGTATATATATAAAGGTTTCCTTTGTACGAAAAATCCTCAATTATTTTTTTTTTACTTTCATTTCCTTCTGTAATTAGTCTTGATCATATTTTTGCACTTTTATCTAATAGGAAACCAGAGAAGTTGGCTGATGGGCGCCGAGTACGAGTGACTGTTGAAGTGTTTGGAAAGGGGACTTTCAAAGGAATTGGCCGCAATTACAGAATTGCAAAATGTACTGCAGCAAAGTGTGCTTTGAGGCAGCTCAAGAAAAGAGGTCTTCTTTTCCCGAGGAAGAATTGAGGGCATATAGTTTAAAAAAAGGTATCCTTAACCTACCTCCCTGCTGAGATTTTAATAACATTGTTGGTCAACCCATCTCTTAGCCAATACACCTTTATGAGTGTTTTTTTTTTGGCTGGTGTCTTCAGATCTGCTTCAACTTTACAAAGATATTCAGTAGTACTTTGATTGCTGCACCTCTTGACCCATTTGTCCAGCCATCAGCTGTCATAACCTCCCATCACCGATGTCCCAAGGAAAATCCACCATCTTCGAAGTTGTTATCATGTTTTATTTAACTTGCTTTCTTGTTTTCATGTCTTTCTAGGCAAAATATTTACACTAGAAAATTGAACATTTCCTGGTTAGCTAAAGTGCTGAAATTTTCAGGATAGCTCAGCATTGGATGACAATGCAATATTCTTACTCTTTTGCCATGATTGAAATAGTATATCCAGTAATATTTGGAAATAAAAATTAAATATAGATATTAGTTCTGAAAATGGCCACAAAAATCCAATGTAGGCACTGCAATCGTTACAGGTGTAATGAAGTTTCTTCAGAACACTGGCACATCAACATCCACCAGAGCCTTGTTGTTACAGTGGGTGACTCATGAGCAGGGAGCCCATATCAAGGCTCTCGTGTATTTTTGGTGTTATCTTTAACAGAAGCCTTAGATTTACCATTCCTTTTATGATTTGTTTTAAAAATTGTATTTTATTGTGGGCAAGTTTTGTTTTATTTCATTACTTCTGTCTCCTCTATGTTCCATTGGCTCTCACAGTGGACAGACGCTTTGTTGATTTTACACTACTTCCATGCTCCGATCATCCTCTTCCTACACTTGAGCAACTCTTTGATCACTCTCTAATGGACCCTCTGTTGTTTTTTAAGATTTTCTGTAGCGAACACCTCGTGAGGCGGGTTAAGGAGAACAGAGGGCTAGCCTGTGTTTAAGATTGGATATTAACCTGTCCTCAGCGTTAACGTAATCGTGAAAGATCAGTGAGAAAGAATCACTCTTTTCCTTCCACCATCAACCACCCTCTGTTCTGGGTAACTTAAAAATAAGGCTTACACTATTTTTTTAAATTTAGCTTTGCCTCGTAAATGAAGTTCAACAAGTAATAATTTAACAGGAAATATAATAACCTTAATTTGATAATCTAAAATATAAAATATTATTCAATTTCATTATGCATTCGTTCATCGGCTGTCATTCGCAGATATATCCAATGCGCTCTAAACACCTTGTATCATAATTGATAAAACAATGAACAACATTCTCATCAATTTACGAGATGAAAGACTTAGTTTCATACAGTATATTTCTCACCCTCCACATTTCTATTCTCCCTTGTTATATGCTGTGAAAATTTTTCTTGTCAGCAAAAATGGTGAAGTCTCAAAAAGCCTATTTGCTAACTAAATTGTTCCCACTGAATAACAGCCTCAAATGTTTTTGTTGGTCTGTTAAGAATGGCTTGAGGGCAGGTTTGTGGAGTAGAATACTATGCTCCATCACCCGTCTTCTCACTGTTGCATAGCTGCATCCCAATTCATACCCTACCGACATAGAGAATTATTCACGATCAAATGGCGAATCCTGATGTCCTCGAAATTGTGGGTGGCTCGAAGTCTGCCACTCCTTCGCCTATCTATCAGTGACTTGTTGCCTTCCTTGGTACGCCTTACCCAGTAATGAACAGTATTCCGCAACAAATTCACCAGCCCAGCTATTTAGGAAACTGTTATGCCGCACTCCACCATGACTATTATCTGTCCCCATAAGGCTGGACTTAACCGCGTGCTCCTTTGTTCTTCCATAACTCATAAGTTCAAGACTGGTTCTGAATTAGCGAAGAAGTTGTTTGCAAATCATATACTTTTATTTAGTTCAGTTTCCATTGTTCATGGTTCCCAGGTCCTGTTCCCATGATTACCACTTCAAAACTAAGGCAATCTTCAATTTTCACATTCTGGTAATAGGGTAGTTTCTAGTGATGGGTCGGTTCGATTCCTCGATTCTTCGATTCCTCGATTCTCGGCCAAGAACCGGAATCGAAAACGAGTACTTGCCAAGGCGAAAAATCGATTCCGATTCCAGTAGTACTTCAAACAACAAAATAAACGACCGCGTTTCCAACAGTCATTTGAATTTTCGCGCCACGTAATCGTAATAACAAAACACATATCTTCTTGGGATGTGCGAGTACTCGAAAATTCAAGTCGATCGAGTAGTTGGTACTCGACTCGAGTGTTTCGAGTCGCATTACGAATGTCGAGTCGAGTAGTTAATGTTACTGAGCTTTCGAGGCTAGTCGGTCCAGCAATCTGCCGACAGGAAGCGCTATCATGAAACTCATGTAATAATGCAGTTTTTAAAGCCGATAAGTCATTCTAATGCCTTGGCCTGGTAGTTTCAGCTTGCCGAATACCATGAACATGCATGTTCATTCCGAATACACTATAGTTGTCGACGTGGGCGCCGAATACCTTAACGCCAGCCGCAGCGGCCGATCGTCTTCCTACCCGGCGCACACTAGTCTGAAATCGGAAAAAGCTGGAATAAAGTCCAAAATTACCTTTTTGGGGATAGAGACTTGAAACTCAGCGTAAATACTCATAAATTATTACCAAATATTGCTTTATATGCCATTTCACATAAATACGAACCTTTAGTGAGATACAGAGGCCCAAGCATGACCAATTTTTCAATGCCACGCGAGATATCGTTTTTCCTCAAAAAATCTTTGAATTTATCCAAGTGGTTTTGCGTTGGTTTGAGTTTTATGGAATATAAAACGCAATATTCCTTTGATCTGGTGCTTTGCCTGTACTTTCAATGACGTTCGAAGATTTTGGCTCTCATCTGTCGGGTTTTACAACGCAAAATGGCCGACCCGTTTTTCACGTGAAATTTCACATAAAGTAGACATTATCTTTCGTTTACGAAAAATATAACTCGGAAAATTTGAACCACGATATAAAGTAGAGATTTCTAAAGAGTACTAATAAGAAATCTTGAAAAAAAAGTTTGCGACGAAGGAAATAAGAGCGATTTTTCAATCGCGCGTCAAGGCTGAGCTACACGCTGCGGAACTTTAAGGCTCGGTAACTGAGGCCGATTTTTCAAGTTTTTTAAGACATTAGTCTTGAAAATCGTCATTTAAAGCATAGATAATCGTCTTCATTGACTTAAAACACTAAACTGAGGATGTTAAAAAGGATTATGTATAGATCGACTTGACCATTTAGCGCATTACTCGAGTGAAAATTCTAAGGATTGGATATTTTTTGGAACCATCCCACGCATAAGAAATATGCCTCGGGTATTAAAGTAAAGTGAAGAGACTAAGTCAGCATGCTTAAGAGAGAGAAAAAAAGAACTATTTCCGTCAAAGGCAACAACCAATACCCTTTTTCCCTTTCCACCTTCGCCGAGGTGAGTCGCGCGGTAGGGGGAGTTTTCACACCACAAGGCTCTTTTAGCCTTTTCTATTACTGCGACCGTCCGATGTGATATTCATTTGTAGCGTTTAGTTTCTTTCTTGAACTTAAAAAAAGCAAGAGATTTTAAGGCTGATTAAATGACGTGAGAAGTATAGCATTTTTTTGGCTCTACAAAACTAAAGTTTAGTTCTATAGTTGTTCGCTTCGACCACTTGAATTTCATGAAGATTCAAGATCCAAAAAAATCGTTGATATAATTTTTAATAAAAATTCCAAAGTCTCCGAAATCTTGCAATTTTGGTGGGAAAGTACTTGCCCAATAACACACATGTGTAGCAAAAGGCAATTTTCTGCAGGCAGTAATACTATAACATGGACACGTCAAAACCTGCTGGCTGAGCATGTAGAATAATTGGTTTTTCTGCTTGAGAATTTGAAAGGGCCAAATATTACATGATTCATATACGTAGTATGTAATCTTTATTACAGATATGAAAATTTCTGTACTCAGGTATGTTCTATTTTGAAATTTAGCTATTATATTTTAATTACATAGTAATTATTTGAAAGATGTTTTGTCAACTGACTTTCACAGAGTAATATTTTTAAAGTGGTTTTCTTGTTGCCTGGAATTAAGTGATATTTTTCTTGGTGCCTATGGCATCAGAATCGATGGAATCGGTATCGGTAGAATCGGAATCGAAATGTCAGAATCGGAATCGGGATCGGAATCGATAAAATTTTGGAATCGACCCATCACTAGTAGTTTCCTTCATCAAAGAATACGAAAGGCATTGATTGTGATTCGTTACCCACAATTAGTGTATTCATAATACAAAAATTGTTTGGTTTTTGAAATCCCAGTTTAGAGGAATTTTAATGGTCAATTTTAACCTCATTTGAAAAAGGCCAGATTGGCGCCCTTGCGATGCCACTCCACGTGATGTCACAGGGGCCTAGATGCTAAACATCTCTTAATAATTACCTATTAAAATTGCCTGTGGTCGAAAAGTTTCCTTCGTTTGATAAGGTTTTAATAATCCTTATCTAAGCCAAGCACTACCTGCTAGCAGAGTACTCTGCTGCCTGCTAGCAGCCTGCGTCATGAATGCTCCTCACCGGTGAGGAGCATTCATGAGGAACAGGAAAAAAGGTGGGAATTTTTCCACCAATCACGTAACTCCTGCCCCAATTGATATCGCCGTCATCCGTTTATAAGGAGGACGATTTCCAAGATTCGACATGCTCTGATGACGATGGACAACTCGTACATCAAAATGTCGGCTGAGATGGAGTTAGAGAACCTGAGCCGGGGGAATTCCTAAGTAACATTCCATGATTCTATATGCCGGGAAAGCCTGCGATCATACATCACAAAATGCACACACTCCACAATGGTGCAAATAAGTTTTCAAATCTTACAGAACAACCAAGGAAACCTATGAGAGTTTGAAGTAAATGAATTCTAGCAAATAATTAAGATCAATATTGAGCAAAAAAGAATAGTAAGTTTCTAGTGGTGAAACAAAATGTGTGACTACTTGCACCAGACTTTGAACAGTTCAATAATGCTAACGTCGGGTTTTTATCTGCCCAATATCATAGGATGACCCTCTTTTCTGACTCCCTTGCCTTTTAAATGTAGCCATTCTTAAAAAGGATAAGACGACACTTGCCTTATTCTTGACTATTGTGTGATAGTTTAATAAAGAATATGGTGCTGTTGCAGGGGAATTAAAATAAATCGAATTCTATAATGAAATGCAAAACGAGTTAGTGACCCGAAAAATTTTTTTTAACAACTTTTCCCACATTGGGGATTCGATCTTACAATCACCACAATCTCAGTCGCACGTTTACTCCACCTGGCCACCGCAACAGAGGAGGTTTTATAATTTGTACAATACAAACCAACGGTGAAAACCGGGGTATGTACACAGTAAATGCACATGAAATAATCATTAAATCCGACATAAATCGAAACAGAATGACCGGTGAGCTAGTTTTTTTGCTAGTTTTCAATTTAGCAATTTTCCCACTGACGACTTAATATCTTCACCTGCAAAAGTAATATTCTCGGTAAGTAACCAAGGAAAACGAAAAGAGGAAGGGTAACTAATATTTCTCGAGAAGCAGGAGTGGCACCACAAACTTTGTTCTAAAACTTTTGAAAGTGACTGTACATTGCCACATTGGCATTCTGCATTTTATTATTATAAGTTAATTATAAATTATGACAAAATTTTTTACATCTCGGTTTATTTTAAACAGGGCTTTACCAGTAAAATAAAAAGTTATACAATGTCCTGAAGGACAGTAGCAGTAACAGCTAATGAACGTATTTTTTCGTGATTTATTGAAACAACTTTAAAATTATGAATTCAGTTCGCTGAGTGCTTATTTTCTGGTTTCATTGACTTGGCAATGATAAGCTTGCACTAATTTAGTCGTGATTTATATTTATTTATTGCTTATATTAAAAAAACTTTCAAAATTAATTTTTTATCTTATTTGTTGTTGGAATATGCTATTCATATTTAAATATGTTTTAGAAATGCACAGTGGCTTAGCGTGTAGATTTTATGTAAATGAGTCATCAGGGCCAATGTTCTCTGGCTTTCAAAAACAATTTCCGTTTCATGTTTCAATACAGTAGACTGGCTATTTTGTACCATCCCCACCTGACAATGATGATTATGTCAAAACTAGTCAAAAACAAAACATTTAAGTGGAAAATCATGGTAGACTTGTATACATATTAATATGTTAGATTTCCTATCTGATCTCCTCACTCTCTCCTTTTTCCTGGTTGGGCTTGATACCACTCTATTGAACCTTAGTGTAATTTCAATCTTTCTTTTGTTGTATAATCATACCATACAAGTTAAATTCATCTTATGTCATTGATAAAAAGCAGTCTTATTTTACTGGCTGTGTGATCATTGATATGATAGTAGTTTATAGAAAGAACATTTTTCTTGGGGTATGAGTGCTGATCAAGTATCTTTCTGTCTTCACAGGTTGGTTATCAAGTGGCAGTAAGGTCTCTTCTTGGTACAATCAATTCAGGTATTTTTTACGTCATTGTGGCTGCTTTGATTCAATCAGTACGTGGGGCTGAGGAAAAACTGCCAGGAATAAGGATTCATTGACATTTATTAAGGAGGAGAGACTAATCTGCATATTTATGTGATATTCCTTTATAGTGCCATGCACTTGTTTTTTTAGTTAATTTATAATGCACTTATGATGCACAATGGGTTATAATGCAATTTGACTTTGCTCAATGCTTTTTGATTTAATTTTATTTCTGGCTTAATTTCCTTGCCTGAGAGGTTGGCATTAAAGTTAGTCTATTTTAGGTTCATCTGATGGACTGTTAATGAGTTACAACAAGTTAGATCTTGAGAAATTGTATACTTTTTGAAAGTGATTATGTAATGTTTTTCTTTTCTTTTTTGTCAAGCAATAATTTTAAGCGACATTTTCTGTGGATAACCTAATTTATGTATGTACTATACTGAAGTAAATTTTTTTCAAATGATTTACATTTGAAGCCTTATCATATTGGTGTGTGCTTAGTTGTGAATTTAGAGCATATATTTGAAGAGTATTGGAGCAATTACTTGTTTTGGTCTTGTTTCAAGTCAAAGTGTCAGTCAGTTACCAGTGGTATGATCTTTCTTTGGGAAGATCTTTCTCTGTTTTGAAGGCCCTACTGAAATGAAAGTTGGTTATCACTTTTTAAATATTAAAGTGTTCTTAAATATGACAATATTTTACTGACTTACAATTAGTGAAAATTCTTTTGTGGTCTTCAGAACAAAAGATAAAATTTATGAAAATCATTTCTTTACTTGGATGTCCTAATTCTCTTAGAATTGCAGTGTATTTAGTTTTTATACTTCAGTCCATGAAGTGATTGAAGTAAGCATATTACCTAAAGATGTTGAAGCCGCCACAAATGTACCTAGTTGTTTTACGGAAGTTGAGTCCTAGATGTGGAGTGATAATTTTTAATTGTTGATCAATAACGTTGTAGCATTGTTGAGGTTGGTTAAAGATTTTGAGGTCTGGGAAAGATAGACTTATGAAGTTTATGAAACCAGATTTCTGTCGTTTTCTCAAAACTTGCTACTGTCTTACTTAAGAATTTTTTTACACGTGTTTAGAACAATTGACATGCGGTCACTGCATTGACATGGATTTTTTTGTTGTATGTGATGGAACAGCAAAAGTTGAAAAAGATCTTTCTACTTTTATCAAGTCAATTTTCGAATCAATTCTGATCTCATTATGTATTTTTGTGAATAACTTAAGGTATGATTTAATTGTGATAAATAGAAATAAGAGACCATGGATGCAATTACAGAATATGCTAAACATATTGTATTTTAAATGTTTAAAATGTATTTTGGGTTGATTTTTTTAGAAATTGGTTGAAGTTCGGAAGAAATTTATTTTTTGTCCAACAAATAATAACTTTTAACCAATTATTCAATTTGTCAAAAAAAAGTCATGAGCATTGTCCTATTTCCCATATGGTTCCTCGTATTCGTATGGCCTCTTTCAAATTATAGTTTCATAATTATCGTCTTTCATGCATAGTAATGTACTGCATATTTTCCTTTCCTATTTTGTAGCTGTACCTATGGCTTTTTTTACTAACCCTTTTAGTATTGAGGCTTTTATAAATTCATTTAGTACCAAAAGGCCAATAATTTAGAGTGTAGGGTATGTGCCAAAAATGTCAACAATAATCATGCCATAACCAATTTTCTGTTTGATAATAATAATTATTATTGACACATGAATTTGTTATTAATAGCTTCTATTAGGTTTTTATATTTTTTCATTATCTGATTATCTCCAACTAAGACATCAGTTGATATATTTTTGAATACCGGAGAATTCTGGTCATGCGGTGAGAAGAACGTTTGAAGTTTCTTTTGGGAGCTGAATTGCAGTCAGATAAATACGAACTTTTCACAGTATGTATAGTGTTGCTCCTTAATCCCCTCTTCGTGAGACTAATGACTCAGATATAAGTTTTTCTGAAAGTTAATGAGGACTTCTTGCCTTTTATGTTATTTCTCTTATGTAGTATATTTGACATATTTCTTCTGGTACTCATTCATTCTTGCGTTATGAATTTGCTGCCGAGTGAAGGCATACCTATCATGGTATCAAAACTGTGGCTGAAAATGAAATTACATGTGGAAACAGCTGAGTAGAAAGTTTTCCAAATGCTTCCATGATGAAGGGTATCCGTCAAATCAAGCTTTTTACCATTATTGCATATATGCATGCGATAAGCCCAGAAATTTTCTTTCAGATGGTGGTGATAGCCTGTTAAAATTATTTGCGAACAGAAACCCAAAGTTTGTCACCGTAGTGAGTTCACGCAAAATTTTAATAAAGTGTTGCATTCTGCAGGAAAAATGGGGGATTCACTGAACATCTACTAATGATATTGGTATGACTTTCCACTACCATTTTGTTACTAACCAAAATGTCTCATATATTGCATCAATTAAAATTAAGTTACAGGTTCTTGTAATGAATGATGTTTTTTAGTGTTTTATAAATATTTTCTTAGAATAGTTGTGTAAGTATAATTAGTGAACATATTTTCCATGCTATGCTAGAGAAATTGAATTCCATAGGAAAAACTCATGCTTAAATGTTTGCTCACCACGAAATAATATTTTTTAAATGTATGTTATGGTACTAAGGTCAGTGTGGTGAAACTTTTCCATCATATGTTGGTGAATGAAATGCTTTTTTCCCTCTTTTTTAAAGTAATTTAGTAATGAAATTGTATAGGAGACATATAAAATTGCGTTTCATTCATTTTTAGATAGTAATTTCAGGTTCGTAGCTTAGTATAAATTTTAAAAGATTTTCAATTGCTTGATTCAGATAAAATATTTGAATATCCTTGGGAAAACAAAATTGCATTTCTCTTACAGTCCACTAATAGCTAGTGATGTTCATCAAACATTCAAAGAATACATACTTAAATACTAGTATTTTGCATGTGTGATGAAAGATCATTAGCAGCAGTTCAAACAGTCTGATGACAGCTACCTTCAAACAACGTTTAAAAACATTGTTACTGGTGTTATGAATTTTTTATTTTATATATAAATTATTAGAATGGTATATTCAAGAGTAGCTTAACTCTAAGACTAAACCAATGCATTTTTGTTAGTGAAATAACAAGTTTTTTTTGCCGTTACCAGGTAAGGGAAAAATAAATCTGAGTATTATTTTGCTTAACTCGCTATCACAAGAGAACTTATTGTAAGTTTTGGAAAACTTATCTTTGTCCTTGGAAGTATATACATAGATCCTTTTTTATTGACACGATCTCTTAGTAATTGTGATGAATAACTTTTGGCATTTACTGCAATGGAGTTTTTAAATTCACTTTCAACATTCTTGTGCTTCGTGTTCTTTCTTTAGAATGCATTACGTAATGCTTTATTCTAATATCTGAAATTAATTGTAGATATGTCCCAAATATTTTAAATTATAGATGTGGTATTTATTTTCTTTGGAAAGTATGCACTGTGTCTTAAGTGGGTTTGAGTTAAAAATAAATTGAAAAGTCTGTATCTGTATGATGAAGAACGTATCCGCAGTAGACATGAAATTTTCCTATCAGTCATGAAATTAGGTATTCTTAGGTGCTAAAATTAGTCTCATGAAAAGAAGTGGATGAAGTCTAGGATACCATGTGAATTTTGAGCTTTGATATTGCTTATGTTGGTAGATTATTCCAATACAAACCCACTTTTATGGTAACCTGAAGTAATCTATCAACTGGGAAATGCAAAACTTATATTTCACCTCTGTTTACCAAGTTTTAGCTCCAGCGAGACTAAATAAATGCATCTATCACCCAAGTAAGAGGAAGGTTTAAGATATGAAGACCTAGTTTTCTACCAGAATGCTTTCGGAGATTAAATTCCTATGATTGGGATTTTATACAAATTATTATTATACTATATTATATTATTATTATTATATATAAGATGGAAGAGAGGATTGTTTTAACTTTTTACCATATGTCAATTAGAAATATTTTAATGAGGAAATTCTTCAAACATGGTGTGCACTGATAAGATTTTTGCGCTGTGAGTATACATTTGAGCATAGAATTAGGTATTGAGGGTAGTGTGATGGATGCATATTCCTTATCATTCTCATGAACAATTGTTGCATGTGCAGGCATGTCTTTTTCTGGTTTTAAATACATATTGATATTGTCTCAAACTGAGTTTGAATTACATATTGGACAATTTTAGTATGTACGTATTTCAAATTGAAAAAGTCGTCTCGGAGTTCATAGTTACAGTATGATACTGTGTGTGAATTCCTCATGACTACTGAGTGTTTGAGAATATTATGCAATTAATTACATTAATGATTTAAAAAATCAAATCCTTTTCATTGCAATAATTTTGTTTTTTGTTTTGGCTTGTGTGATACTCTTCTGCTTTATCTTATATTTATCTAAAAAGCGTGACTTGGATAAGGAACTAATTTTTTCTCCATAAAATTTATGTGCACATATCTGTGACAGGGATGAGATGTATGTAATTCTTATTGAAAGTGATATTTACTAATACTTGCACCATGGTCATTGCGGTTATTGATTGTATTTTTTGATATAATTTCATTACCTCTAATCCTTATGGAGTTATGTAGCTCTGCTTGTAAGATGTTACAGCATTTTGATTTTTTTTTATAAAATGGATTGACACAATTATTATTTATACAAATCATTGCCAATGGATTGGTTTAAATTAATTTCAAATGCATTTCGTGTATCATTATGCATTAGTACATAATTGATCCTTCAGCATTTTTTTCACATAAGAGATTTCTGTAGATTGCATATTTCTTCTGTGGTACTGGTGTTTGGCGAATTCAGCGTAATTACTTAGTTGGATTCACTTTTTAAAAGATATGTATTTGAGATTTTATATGTTTTTTTTAAAGAATATGTAGTCTCATTCCATTTGGCCTGATACATTTCGATGGGTGAATAAGCTCTCAACTGTTAGAAATTGTTATTGAATGCCTTGTACAATATATTTATCAGTCCATTCCTCAAATGAATTAAGTAGCTATTGAGGATAATGCTTGTAGTGCAACTTTAGTTATTTAGGAATCAGCCTCATTGGGTTGATGGTGTGTTTAGTGCCTCAGTGATATCTGGGTGAGTTATATTTCAACTAGAAAATAATTGAATCATGAGAATGAGTTTGTTGACATTTTTGTGAAAACGAGAGATAATTTTTTGTGGCTAAAATTTATGTATGATGAGAAAAACTTTTCATATGTTCACTTGAAAGCATATTTTACTTGGACCTTGATTGGTTTGTCTTGGTTTTTTTTTAATACGGGGTCACAGTTATTTAGTATATGTGAGTCACATACTGTTTTACGTCATTTGGTAATATCTTTGACAAACGTTTTTCTACAGATTTTACTGTCCTCACAAACTTTGATGTTCCCATTACATCGATCTCTCTTGTAATATGCCAAAATAATAGTTGAATCATCCGATTTAATTGTAACTTAAAACGCAAGCTGTGATACATACTAAAGGGGGATTTTGTGTCATATATTCAACCATTAATCAAGGATTGACTTTGACAGTCAAGGTTCCTAGTATATTCGTTGAAAATATTTCTGCTCCATCCACTTGCGTCTGTATTACTGGATTAATAGATGGTCCTCTTGAAAAATTCAGTATTTTTGGATGAATTGACTTGTAAATACCAAGAATTAATGCCAATATTCGATTTCAGAGTCTTGATAATACCATTATCAATTGTACTGCTTAAGGAAGTTGAAAACTTTCCCTTATTTTCGGTTAGGCTGCTGTGCACAGTACCATTCTGCATTGTGTTATGTGATCATTGTTCATTTTGTGCCATATATTACAACATGTGTGTTCTATTAGTTCTTAGATTTTTGTTTGATATTGTTTGTATGTTTTCTTGTGTACCAAATTTGGTAATGAGATTCTAGGCTAAATATTGCGGTCCACATCTATAAAAATTTGTGTTAAATTTTTGATGTGGTGTATGTAAATGGTAAAAGTTGGTTGTCCTCTTTGTATAATCTACTCTACAGTTTAATAACTAAACTGAAATTTCATTGGATGTTAAGTAAATTAATGATTTTTCTATTGTTGAGGGTGTGTGACAATACATATTGTTATTCAGAGTAAGTGAATAGTGGGTAATTGAAAATTTATAAATATTGGAACTGTTAAAAAAAGAACCCTTGTGAAGGAAATTGTCTGCATTATTGGAGTAATCTTTATCATTGAAAGTGCGTAAGTGAATGTTGTTTTCATAAAAGCAAAAGTTCAACTTATCCACAAAAAATTTAATTTTTAGTTATAGAATCTTTTCTATTACTTCCTATTATTGAGTTTTATCTTTATGATATTCTTAATTATGTATTATGATTTTCATTCTGTAAGTTGATCTCTGAAAGTTTTCTGTATTTAAGAGAGCCAATTCAGACTCTGCCATTCTGATAGTTATGGTTTTATTCCCGTGTTTACTATTGACACTTTGTTCAATATTATCACTTCTCCTTCTTCTGCATTCCATTTCCATGTGTATGAAAAATGTGTGTTGGAATTTATATCCCAGACTCTTGGAACTATCTTTTGTAAGTGATTATATTAAAATGAAGAATGCTATTTGAGTGTTGACATTCCACTGTTTTTGACCATTTTGTCTTAATACTTTCTTTGTGTTGGTGCTATGGTGAGAAACCCAGCACCTGACTACCAGTATAGTGTCAGATGTTTGTTGGTTTCACTGTAATCACTCAACGGTAAAGAAAGCCTTTAATAAATTGTGGGATGAAAATGGTTGGAATAATGATCTTAGGTGGTGCTCACAAGAATCAATGCAATCAGAGGGATCTAATGTTGAACATTATCCTAGCCTGCTGTCTTTTAAGGAAAACTGTTAGGGAAGCAAATAATTTTTTCCTTCCACACTAACTCTATGTGAATTGAGCATGTTGAGTAGTTTTTGAAAACCATCTCCAAACAATTAATCAAGAAAGATTTGGTGTTGGTTTTTAACTGCACATACATGCAGGCTGTTTAAATAAATATATGTGGCAGTTGGGTGTTTCTAGAAGTATTGAAATTTTGTACTCATTCTGACTACTTCATTAAAATAGTAGGAATGATTTTTGTTGTTTTGTTTCGTGTTAATTTGCTATTGTAATAATATATTTGATGAATTACATGAAAAAACTTGCTTTATTGGCCCAAATATATTAATTTATTATGGCATAAATAGTTGACAGAAAAATGTTTGTAATTGTTCTAGCAATAATATATGATGTGTTTACTAATACATTTTTGTATGTCATTCATTGTGGAAATAAAAAAATGTATTATAAAATGAGTCATGGAGATGTGTCTGTTAGGAAAATGTTAGCCCAACATTTCTACTAGTATTGTGTTTATATGTATACTAAATGGAATAACTACTACTTTAGACAGTATAAGATTGTTTTACACACCTTATTCAATTCATTTTCAGAAATTTCATTTAATTTTAAAATGTTTATAGCATTTAAAAAATATGGTTTTTATAACTAGATGTTGACAGTGATTAGTGAATTTTTATTATGGTCAGGGCAAATTAAGGTCATTGTTTTAGGAAGAGGGTTCATTACTTTCCGCAGCACCATGATGGTATGCATTGCCTCTCAGCAATAATGCATCTGTCTGAAGTCTGAAATGTGGCTGAAACAAATGGCTTTTATATTTGTCAATTTTTTTAAACATTGTTTGTTGAGCTGGTGGAATAAAAACTTTCTTAGGAGATCCACATTAAAGATTACAGTCTTTTCAATTTTTCCAGACATTACAAATAGGTTGGGGGGGGAGGGGGGAAACTTTCCAATCATCTGCCACTGAAGCATATGTAGTCGGAGATCATGAGAATATATTATGAAAGAGGTTTTTTTTCATGGTAGGAATATTTAAATACCATCGTAGTATATTTACATTGAATGAAGGGGATATTGGTCTGCAATTTTTAATTTACCATCTTTTGTTCGTATGAGGGTGGCTTTTTTCTGGAAAATATGTAAAGTCAGAGAATTTCATTATGTCTGGAAAGTCGTGTGATACTGAAATCTAAATCACTTTCTTTAACAGATGGCATGCTGTAGGGAGAGATTAAATACTTGAATTCGGGTACTAAAAGTCATGTGAGTACTTTAAACATGTTATTAACCTAGATTATTTTAAATTATTAGTATGGCAGTTAGTTGATTAACGAGACTCAAATTATTCTCATAATTATTTCGACTCATTAAATACATCAGTTTTTCACCAAATTGCTATTCCAAGAAGATTTTCTGCAACTAGTTCTGCAGGAAAGCCTATTATTACCATATATTACTGTGTCTTCCTTGCAACAGTTCTAGCCTGACATTGGGCATTGGCACAGAGCATATACTAAGATAATACATATATTCAATTACATGGTACCCAATAGGTAAATTATCCTGATGGAAATTGACTAGATGATTTTTCTGGTTGTCTCAGCCTCAGATATATACTCCTTCAGCCCAGTTTCCTCAATATGGTGGTTTTCTTATGATTCAGCAAAACTAATGACATAATCAATGTGTTTCCAGGAACATTAATTGCATGATTAAATTGAGCTGGCTGTATTAAAACTGTAGTTTGAATACTATTTGAAACCATTTTTCACACCAGCGAAGGAAATGGTTTTTTTCATAGGTAAATATTGTAACCCCACCGCGCGGGGCACATTCGGGGAAGGGGAGATTGGAGGGCGAAAGGGGAGGGCAGAGGTGTAGCGGGGATATTCCGTGCACCTGGGGCGAGGGAATGGGATTTTGGGAAAGGGTAGGAGGGGGAAGTTTAGGGGTGATGAGACCTGAGACCGTAGCGTTCGGATAAAGAAAGCCGTTCGACTGCGTAGTTCGCTCAACATAAATTTAATGAGTTTAAATATGATCATTTACAAATACAAGCAAATCAATAGCAAAAGTAACAATTAACTTCTTCTCCTTGAATTCAATGAAATACAACGCATAATTCACTATGCTGCACAACAGAAAAATTTCAGTCCTTAACCTAAACCCAAAAAAAATCACGCTACACGTTTTCACATTCATAACCCATACAAAAACCACAAGAAAAGGGGACAAATAAAAAAACAAAAAGAAACGGGGGAATGGAAATATGAAACAACGAAATAGATATTGCACTGAAATTCACACGGTAATAGGGGGAAGTACTGTCCTCTTCTCTATTTGTGCGGGGGGGGATTTTACAAACGTTTTTAATGAATTCTCTTCTTGACTTGGTGAAGTGGGAATTTTCTTCTGTTCCTTGAGGGGGGGGGGGGGGGAAATGGGATTTCGTGGCTTTTTCTCTTACAGTTTGTTGAATTTTCGGGGCTCTCGATCTGCTGATCGTGGCGATTCCGTTCCGCGGCGTAAGCTGCTCTGCGTCATCTCTGGCAGGTTCACGAGTGGGAGATGGCCTCTTATGCGACAGTTGGGAGATCCTTTCATCGTCACCACGAGTCTACCTTGCAACTCCTACTCACATTGGGCACCTTCTCTCTCTCTCTCTCTCTCGGGATCTCTCCACCAACTTTGTCTTCTCTGCCTCCCCACACTCCGCCTACTCTTGGGACCGTTTTTTGTTGCTTGGAACCGCCAAAAAAAAATAGAAGCCTTTCTCCTCCGGTGCACCACGTTATATAGCCATTGAGGGGAGAAAACACCGGGGAGGGGGGGGTCAGGGGAAAGAAAGGGATGATGCACTTGGGGCTGGACGGTCACTTCACCAAGGACACGGGGGGGGGGGGGGGGGGGGAAACCACGTTCTTCTTCGTCTTAATAGTTCGACTTGCACACTTTAGGAGGGGGAGGGGAGAGCATTATACATCAATGTGGGGAGGAAAATAGGGAAACATCAAATGGGGACTCAATGATTCATGACACTCACTCACACATTCATATGAACACATATCAAAAGAAAAAAAAAATGGCCTTCCTTTACCTCGCACTCCCGTCTCATGCGTCACTATGTAAGCGGGCAGAATGCACCGGTTACAATATGAAGTATAGGCAGATTTAGGGGGAGGGTGGGCACGTCCCCCCCAGATGCTTAAAAAATAGGCAAGATTTTTTAATATGGTCCAGTTGTCACTGCGTTCGTTTTGTAATATGGGGTATCCTTGTGCCCCTCAGAACAAAAACCTGGATCCAGCCTCGATATGAAGACTACTCTATAATGGACTTGGAGGACTTAATGATCTCATATGCCACACTCATTTACGTCACTACATACTATTGGGTGAACGGTCACAAAACAAGAATACAAATTAGAAACTAAAATAAACTCATTATTATGGTTTCAGTATGTTAATAAAAATTGAGTCTCCTAAAAATAATTACCCGAGGATAACATGGCTCCATGCTGGGGTAATTGGGGGGCCTTTGCTGGGGATCGTCATGTGGCCCCTCTTACTGGAGGATTCGGGGATCCTTCCTGGTAAATTTGAGGAAATTGCATGCTCAGAAATGGATTTTGATGCTATTCTGGCTCCTAAAAACTGGACAGAAATTAATAAAATAGCAATACAGCAAGAAAAAATACTTGCAAAAGTGAGAATTTCCCAGCTAAAAAAATTTAATATTGAGTTATGATTCTATTATTTATTGAATTCTATTAGTGAATCAATAAATAATTGAACCATATTAGTTCTTTTAATGAATTTGTTCCTTGAAACTGCACTGAAATCTAAAAAAAAAAAAAACTCTAAAATAACCTTTTTGAATAACCCTTTCAAAAAAGCAGCATGTTCTCCTTTTCACCTATGACGCTTTTATTTGATTTATTATTTATATAAACTTTTAGTCCTGAATATGTTGTAAATTAACATCTAACAGAAACTTTGAATTTTATAATTACAAAAGAACTTTGGTTCAAACAATGTCTTTTTTTTATTACACCACTCATTTACACTACACACGAGTGTTGTGGGGGCCCCTTAAGCTCAGTGCCCACTAGTGGCACAGCGAGGGGGGGGTTTTGGGGGAAAAACCCCCCTCAGAGTTCATAGAAATTTTTAAGTTAAATCTATTTTACTTAATTGGATTAATATTGTGTATAGAATAGTGTGAGGATGAATAAAATATCCCTCAGAAGACCGTAAAAATCACCATTTTGAACCATTTATCTTAAATTTTTTCCGGCGGAGGGCCTCCGCACCTCCCGCTTACCCTGGTGGGTATGCAATACCCCGAGCCCCCCGGTATTGTTGCACCTAAAACCCCCCCTAGCCTTAATTCCTGGCTGCGCCTCTGGTCCCCACGACGATTGCCGACCAGCCAACCTGGCCAGATCGCCCTTGGCTCCACTAAACTAGCACACTCAATGAAGACAGAAAATAAAGACTGATTCTTTTAATATTTACTAAAAACTAATAATTATGAATCATTAATCATGAACTTAAGCTAAATTATGATATATGATGTAAATTAAAGTTGCAGTCACTACTTCGGGTGTATAATTCCAACTAACATAGTCAATAGTGTCTATAGAGATGTATAATAATAATAATTTATTTCACCGATTGGCAAGAGTACAATTGCATGGCTACGTCATAAAAAAGCTAATACAAATATCAAAATAAAAATACAATGATGATGTGTCATCAAGATTTACAATTTACATACATGGAAACAATAAAAATAATTTTTCTAAATACATAAGAATTGATGAAATAAATAAGTACAATACAATAGTATAGACAAAATAAGATGTCACAACTAGCATCATGGAGATTATCATAATTACAAATTATCTTCCATATATTCGGAAATGCTGTAATAGCACTTTTTAGAGAGAAGGAGTTTCAGCTTGTTCTTAAATACATAAATTGAGGTGCAATCTTTTATTTCATCAGGGATTTTGTTAAATATAGCAGTGGCTGAATGCCTGGGACCCTTTAAACAGAGGGAGCTGGAGTACTGCTTGTGGTGTATATTATTACTTGATCTTGTGTGGTGATGGTGGAAGGTGGCATTAGAAGGAAATTTATCAAGGTTTGCTTTAATAAAGTTGGCACATGTCAGGATATAGAGAGAAGGGAGTGTTAGGATTTTTGATGCAGCATAGAGGGGCTTGCCAGGGGTGCGGATAGGAACTTGATGCATAGTCTTAATTGCCTTTTTCTGAGCAGAAAAGGCTTTTTTTGGCAGCAGTTGAATTTCCCCAAAGCAATATTCCATAGGAAATATGAGCATGTACTTTGGCATAATAAACCATTTTCAGGGTTTCAAATGACACAATAGGAGATAATTTCCTGATCATATAAGTCATCATCACTGGTCAACAATCCTAGGATTGGTTTGACGCAGCTCTCCACTCAGTTCTCCTATCAGCTAATCTTTTCACTCCTACGTATTTCTTCTCTTTCACATCTCTCTTTACTTGTTCCATATATTTTGTTCGAGGTCTTCCTTTTCCATTCTTGCCTTCCGTCTGTCCTTCGACGATTGTCTTCATCAGGCCATCATGTCTCAGGATGTGGCCTATAAGGTTGTTCCGTCTTCTTATTAAGGTTTTCATGAGGCTTCTCTTCTCTCCTACCCTTCTTAGGACTTCCTCGTTACTAACTCGGTCGATCCATTTGATTTTCATCATTCTTCTGTAGCACCACATTTCAAAGGCCTCTATCCTTGCTTTCTCCGCTGCGGTCATTGTCCATGCCTCACTTCCGTATAGGAGCATACTCCAGATGTAGGTTCTTATAAATTGTTTCTTTACATCCATATTTAAGTTTCCCGCTGTAAGCAGGTCTCTCTTTTGGTGGAATGCTCTCTTCGCCTGGGCTATTCTGCTGATAATTTCTTTCTTGCTTCTCCCGTCACTAGTTATCTTGCTTCCCAAATAACAGAATTCATCCACTTCTATCAGTTTTTGCCTCCCTATTTTTATGTTGGTCTTGACTTCTTCTCTTCTGCTGCATACTAAGATCTTGGTTTTCTTCGTGCTTATTTTCAGTTGATATCTACTCATTACCCTACCCATATTAACCAGAATATTTTTCAAATCCTTCTCTGTTTCTGCTATAACGGCTATGTCATCGGCAAATCTTAACATGCTTATTTTTTCTCCATGGATATTCACTCCCAATGCCTTTTCTTTGATTTCCTTAATGGCTTTTTCAATGTAAACGTTGAAAATTACGGGTGACAATGTACAGCCTTGTCGCACTCCTTTCTTAATTCTTGCTTCTTCACAGCTGGGCCCTGATTTTATCACGGCTATTTGGTTTTTGTATAAACTGTGGATGATTCTTCTGTCATTATAAAGAACCCCAATTTCCTTTAGGATTCCAAGCATTGTGCTCCAATCCACGTTATCAAATGCTTTCTCTAAGTCCACAAACGCAACGAATGTTGGCTTGTTCTTTTCCATTCTCTTTTCTATGAGCAGTCTTATGGCCAATATTGCTTCCCTTGTGCCTTTGTTTTTCCTGAATCCAAATTGGTCCTCATCCAAGTACTCTTCTGCTTTTCGTTCTATTCTTCTATAGATGATCCTCGTCAGTATCTTTGATGCATGTGTAGTAAGGCTTATGGTCCTAAAATCTTCGCACTTCTCCGCTCGTTTCTTCTTAGGAATAGGGATTATAATGTTCCTCTCGAAATCCTTTGGTATCTCACCTGTCGTATACATTTCACTAATGATTTTGTATAGCTGGCTCAACGTCTTCTCTCCTGAATTTTTGATTAGTTCTGCAGGAATGTCATCAATGCCAGACGCTTTATTTATCCTGAGGTCTCTTACAGCCGCATCAAATTCCGATCTTAAAATTGGGGCTCCCATGTCATCGGCATCCACTTCCCTCTCGTTTTCGATAGCATTCGTTCTGAGGCGACTTCCTTTGTACAAATCTTCCAGATATTCCTTCCATCTCTTCCCTTTTTCTTCGTTTTCAATCAATAGTTCTCCGTTTTTGTCCCTAAGGGTATTACATCTTACGCCCCTTTCCTTAAAGTGGTTCCTCACTATCCTATAAGCGGCCTCTACTTTTCCATGTTTAAGATTGTTTTGCACGTCTTCGCAAATGCTTTTCATCCACGTTTCTCTAGCCTTCCGCGCTTTACGACATATTTCGTTCCTTATCCTCTTGTAACGATTCTGTCCTTCCTCTGTTTTCGCAGCCTTGTATTTTCTTCTTTCTTCAATGAGATCTAATACTTCCTGCGTGATCCATGGTTTTTTCATAACGACTCTTCTTTTACCAAGAACTTCCTCAGCTGCCGCCTGCAGACCACTTCTAATGGTTTTCCAACTCTCTTCCATTGGTTTGTTGGTCGGATCCTCCCCTATTTTATTTTCTACAGGGGAGGATCCGACCAACAAACCAATGGAAGAGAGTTGGAAAACCATTAGAAGTGGTCTGCAGGCGGCAGCTGAGCTGCATCATATAAGTACCCACAGAAATTTTATTGATTATGGCCTGAATATGAGGATACCAATCGAGGCCATCTGAGATTAGGAACCCCAGGAACTTTGTTGAAGTTACATTTGTGGAGTGATTAATATTATTAATATGAGGGAGAAGAACTCTCTTGTTAGAGCTTTTAATGAGGAATTGTATGAAGAGAGTTTTATCTTCATTAATAATGAGGTTGTTGTTTTTACACCACTGATGCATTTCCTTAATGGTCAAATTAGTGATGTCCACCAAATGTTGAGCACTTTTGGCTGTGACAATGGTGGAGGTGTCATCTGCATAAAGAATGGTTCTACCATGTGACAAGTGATTCGGAAGGTCATTAATAAAAAGTAAAAAAAGCAGTGGACCAAGGAGAGATCCTTGAGGTACACCTCTGGTTAGTTTCAAGGGACCAGATTTTATAGTTGAGGATCCATATGGATAACACTGGATAGTATACGTACCGGCTTGTCTAACATGTGTTGCATGCAAGACTAAAAAAATTAGAGATGGGTCGGTTCCGGTACCCGATTCTCGGTACCGCCGGTTCTTGGTCGCAGAACCGGTCGCATGAGGTCGGTACTTCGGAACCGGCTTGGAACGATCGCGAGGATTTGAACTTGGCGCCCAAAGCCGAAATGGTCTGCAGCAAGCGAATTTAAGGTAAAAAAGTGAAAAGAGATTAAAGAACGCATATATTACTTCCGATTGCAGGGCTTCCACGTTTTTTTTTTCTCTTGAGAGTTGCTCGCTAACTCGCGTATTTAAGGGATCGTCAGTTTGTCGCTCTCCCGCCTACATTTCCGTAGCCGCGGCCGCTTTCAAACGAGCTTCTTCCCGGCCGCCGTGCACGGTACGGCGCCGTTCTTTCAACCATCGGTCTACATGGACGTCTTCAAACGAGTCGAATCGTGCCGTTGACGGCACGGCGCCAATTTGGCCCGGCGATGCGCCATATATATGCGCCGTATATACGGCGTGAAATACAGAGTCCGCTTTCAGACGAAACGCCTTTTCTTCGGTAGCCATTCGCGTGAAATTCAGACGAGACGACTCTCTGTAACGCCGTGTACCGTTCCGTGAACGGCGGCCGACGGAAAATTGTTTCGTCTTGGAAAATTGGATGAAATCTTTTAATGGATGAAAAGATTTTCATTTTTTCGTCCATTTAAATCATATTTTTTTTACAAAAATGAAGAATGTTGAAATATTAAAAAATATTTTTCAATGAAGGTGAGTAAATACTAAATATAAATCTAGTATTGGTTCTTATCATGTCTTTCACGGCTGTGAAAAATATTGCCAAAGATGAATCAATTTTGTGATTTAAAAAATTGAATTTTATTTTACACTTCTCATAAAAAAGAAAAAGATCTTATCATTTTAGGAAAGGATAAGAAATGGCTTCAAAATAAAGAAAATTTCTGCTTTCAAGTCTCACTATTTCGCAAATTATAGACATTTTAAAATAGATAGTTATCCCCTAGCTTGCCAGAAAGGTCATTTTTGGCGTTTTTCCAAACTCCTGTAACTTCATGAAAAATTAACTTAGAAAATTAAAAGTGGCCAATTTTTAAATCATTTATCTATAGGTCTACATTGTCTTCTTTTCCTAAATATCTACTGAGATGACTCCGCACCTCCTGCTTGAATTTGAATGGATCAATGACCCTTCTTTCTGAACAGTATTCACTCTTACAAAATGGGATCGTTCACACGAACCCAAAATCTCAATTCATTACAATGAATAGGTAGATGGAGAAGAGGGATAAGTGACATCGAAAAAAAATTTTCCTCTTTCAACCATTCGCTCGTAGGTGTAAAATGAGTTAACATGAAATTAGCTGCCCACTTTTCATGCGGATGTTGTCAGAAATTTGGATCATTTAACCGCTCAGCAAGAACCTTGCACGGAGGGGAGAAATCGCTTACGAGTTGGTAAGCAACAAGGAACCACACGCGGCCCATATACAACGCTGAGGAGTAGCAGCGATCCACTCCACAAAAGTTTGTGGCGTCATAAAATTATCGTAGAAAGGGTCCAGTCAGTTAATTTTTATTGTGATCATTACACTCATGATGTTATTTTTCATCGTGAATATCTCGAGGAAAATGCGACGGATCGAATAAAGGATAAATACTGGTCGCAAATCCACCCTACTTTACCCTTGCCTGAGAGGGCGGATCCAGGATTTTTTTCAGGAGGGGGGAAGGGCAGAAGCCTAGGCAAACGGTCTTTTCATATTTGAGATAACAATTACGGTACGAAATATTCTCTTTATGAAAGTTATTAATATTAAATTAAATGATTGAGGCTCCGTAATACACAAAACAAAACGAGCGTAATGATATCAGTATTAAATATCTTGTATATTTTTTAAGCGTCTGAGGGGGACCCCTCCCTTACATCCGCCTATGCACCACGACTTCCAAAAATGTCTTATATCAAATTAAAAAAATACGCAGATTTTTAGAACATATGCTTGTCATTTACTAGTGTCGTTGCTATCGCTTTCATTGCCACGTATGGATATCTTGAGTTCTTGAGAATTATCTTCTGGATTTCTAAGAAATTTTCTCTTTTAAAAACCGGGTGAAACGTAAGCCCTATCCGTATCAGTTCCTTGGAAATTCTTATTTATATCATTTTCATTTTCTTCAGATATATTTTAATGCTTTTATAAATCTTGCATTTTACTCAGATTTCATCCGTGAATGAATAGACCTGTCTAACGATCTCCGTAATGTGACATAACCGTCCCTTGCCATAATAAGGAAACTTTATGGCAATGAGTGCGTTCAAGTTTATTTAAGGCGCCTAACATTTAGCACCTCTAACAACTGATAATCATGTTGACGAAATTATAATGCTCTCCTCGAGTTTTAGACAGTGGAGGGGATTTATGGTCGCAATGGCAGAGGCATAATTGCCCGATTTTTTACTGCCCTGTCATCTTTAATTTTACCTCTCTTCCCAGTCTGTATTTCTCAAGTCTTGCTAAGACGCGCTGCTGGAATTATGCACCCCAGCCTAGCATATCTACCATTATAAAATTAAGTTTTATTTCCTTAATATTCATTTATCTCCTCAAAATGAAAAAATAATAACTTATTTACGTGAATAAATGATAAATATTCCCATGTCTTCTCCCCTGTTGAAATTTTAAAATATCTGGGACAAAATTCTGGCAGTAATGAACTCGTGAAATGGCGGATGTTTGATTTTTCAATGAAAAATTAGAATCACCCCCGCGAGAATAAAATGCATAATTACAAGCGGTTACAGTTAAATCGAAACTTGAAGCTTTTACGTGGTGGAAGGGCTCCATATTAAAAATGAAAAACACTTTAACATTATTAACAAAGCGGTTACAGTTGTTCAACAGAGGTCTAGACAGCTGTAATAGATGTATGGTGGCTTCATTCCACGAATTTTTCCCCTTGTTGCGTCTAGGGTAATATTCGTAATCGAGAAAAACGACAATTTTGTCTGGGAAATGTCGGAATTTATATTCCCCAATATTGCGGTAGCAATATGTTGAGAACTTGCGTCAGTTATTTACACTGAGAATTAGAATACTCTAGTGGAGCCACCCAAGTTCTGAGGCTCGGAAAAAGAGATAATTTCCGATTTATTTGGTATGTTCAAGAACTCGTTTCTCTCTACGGCCTATAAATAACGATAATACCTACATAAAAAGCCAGCGATATTTAAAGTACCTACCGATTTTCCTATTTTATCCTCCTTATTAACAATGAATGTTACGTTACTAGACAATAATTTGGGAGAAGGTAAGAAAATACCTTGAGAAAATACAACTTTCTCACCGACCAAACATTTTTCACTTGTTCAGTGGGTGAATATTTCCCTTGCCTCGGGCTAAAAATATGATGCATCCATGAGGCTGTTAAACTTTAACCTTATCTTTAACCTTAAAAATGCGACCAAGAATCTCTTTAGTTTCTCCTCGCAGGGGAAGATAAATCCTATTTCGCTGAGCGTAAGATAGTACAAGGTCGCGCGCGCGATTTCGTCATCACCGCACGTGGAGCAAAACGGATTTAGTTGATGCGTTGAGGAATGCATGAATACCTCACGACAAGATTAAAGTGAATGGATTTTCCTCATCGTTTCTTGTTTTCCTTTATTCATTTATCTCTCTCTTTTTCTTCCTCGAATGAATATAGCGCGTATAAAAAGTCTTTTGAATTTAAGGAAAAGGGGTACTTCAGCGGTTCAACTGAATGTCTTTTCCGATTTCGTTGAACAGAACGTCTGTAAATGACTCAGTAAAAAACTTCTCAGGACTTTTGGTGTTCCGGAATTTTTTTCGGAAAAAATAGACTTTCCTGGGATTTTTTTCTAAAGTTATATTCACATTATACCAGTGGCGCCGACTCCATGGGGCCTGAGGGGGGCCGAGCCCCCTCCAAAATTCGTTATGGGCGTGAGGAAAAAATGTGTCGGGCTTGTCGATTTTCCCCGTAGTGTCCAGATATCGAGATTCGAGTTATCAGAGTTGTAGTGTTGATCATAAGACTCTTCTAAAATGCTTAAAAAACTTAAAACTCACTACTTATAAAATTTTCCGGGGCAAGATCCCCGGTTCCCAGTGAGAAATGGGTGGTGGAATCCACGTGGAACCCACGTGGAGAATTAACGTGGATACCACGTGTTTTTGGTCGTGGAATCAACGTGGAACCCACGTGGAAATTTGGTGGAAAAATTAAAACAGCAGTTGGTGCTGTCCTAAAACCATTAAAACCTCAACCACTCTAGTATATCTAAACCTTCTATATATGTGTCTACGATTTTTCATGTGCTCTCATGGCTGCCTTTCCACGAATTATATAAAAATAGAATGTGCGATACATTTTCACATAACTAGCGTGGTTTCAGGATGATAAATGACGCAATGTCACCAGAGAGTTAAGTTCCACAAATTAGAAATTCTGTTTAACATTTTATGCTAATCACCACAAATCCACTTGAAATCAACGTGGATTCCACGTGGGTCCTACCACTCAATATCCACCACCACCAAATATCCACCACTCAACGTGGATTCCACGTGGGTTCCACGTGGATTCCACCACCCATTTCTCACTGGGTTTGGGCCCCCCAATATTTTTTGTAAGTCGGTATCCCTGCATTATACTTAACATTTCGCCGTTGAGATAATTATTTAATCAGTTAACTGAAGCCCAGCTTGAAGTTGACTAATTGAGGATATTCGAATGGTAATCTATGGGGCTGAGAGACTTCAGGCATATACCTGCCTAATGGTTGTTACGCGATAAAACGCGTAATTTAAAAAAATGTAATCAATGGATTAATTATGTTCACCCAGGATTCATTGATCTGATACCATAAAATCGACAATAATGGCTTGATTGATCTTGTGATACAAAAGCTTATTCGAATACGGCCATCAGTGATAACAAGCTGACTGATAGACGTTCGTTCGCACGTCCTTCTTGAAGAGGGTGCAGGAAAATTTTGAACAGTTACATCCTCAACCATTTAGAATTCGACAAGGAGCCCTCGGTCTGTGTGCGTACGCTTTGAACTTTTCCGAGTTAGGGGGTTAGTTATTCATTAATTACGTCAGGCGCTTAGGGCGGGAGTCATGGGGTCAAGCCGAATCTCACCCAATCTCACGTGGAGGAGAGGGGTCCTGGTAATGCATCACGTGATTTTTTTCCGAAAGATACAGTGTAAAATTGCGATCTTAGTAATATTAAAAACTAATCTTAAATAGAAATAATAAAACAAATAGTTTTCTTTCATAAATCCAACGCAACGAAGCATAAATTAACGTATTTACACTGAAAATTCGCATTTTGAACAATCTCACGTAAGAGTAGTGGGAGGGGGTCAAGCCAAATCTCACGATATCTCTCCATGGAGGATACAAAAATTCTCAAAATCACCTCACGTAATCAATGAACGCCCCCTTACTTGTGGCGCCAATAGTTTCTACTAGCAAATGAAAACATTTATTCCCTTGATATATCCGTTATAAGAATGAAGGAAAACAAGGCCAATTAAATTTTCTTCAAAGTTAATTAAATTACCGCGAAAAGGTATAAATTTTGGAATATTTTAGTGTTCTTAAAGCTGCAAAAAGTTTCAAATATCGGCTCCGAGGGATATATTGTAAAAGTTAAGAAAAATGTGATATCAGATACAAGGTTTCATTATGTGCGCTTTCCCATTAAAGACCATCCAATAAATTGTACAATGTATGACGGGGTTTTCAACCTTTTTTAATACAAGGGCCAAAAATCGATTTCACATTGTCCGGAGGGCCACAATGCTCCACGTCACTTTACCACCATATCAATAAAATAAGAAAACATAATTTCAAAGTGCAATAATCTTTTTTGGTTAGTTAAGAGTTCAATAAATCAGTGCGATTTTTGATATTGTTTATTTTTGACGAGTGTGTTGATATATATTGTGTGGTGCGATACAATATTTTCTTTAGCCTTTAGGAGCCGCAAGGAAATAGCCGGCGCACATTGGTCCCCAATAGAAAAAAACGGGCCAAAATTAATAACGCTGTTATTAATGCGTATGTGTTTCATAAAAAATTTATTTCCATAGTTTTCGATACGCTAATTCTGAATTTTTAACTCTTTTTTATTTATTTGCAATACTTTTACTGTTATTTCACATTTTCTTAAAACAGAAAGCAATGGAATACCTATATGATTATTTCCGCGGTAGAAAATACAAATGATGCATCTTATAAAACTGAATTAGATATTTAAAATCATATATTTAATGAATTTTATTGTTTATTTTTGGATAATCTTTGCACAATTAATTTTGAATGAACCAAAAGAACATTTTCAATTTTCTCATATGCTGGATTGTATATAATATTAAGTTAAACATATTTGGAAGTTTATAGTATAAGTTTATGATAAATATTACTGCATTGCATTAATTAAAAAAATATAATAACTAATTCTAATAAAGTAGACGCAGTCAATTTTAAAGTTCCTTGGAACGGGCCCAAGGATTTGGAAGCACTTTTAAACTGGGTCCTTTCTTTCACAATTTTCAATGAAGGCATTCATACAAGCATTGAAATGTCGTAAACAATATTTCATAACTCCTATGGACTAAAGTTAAACGACAAACTTAATGTTCCTATTGCAATAAGCTCTTTTCGCGGTGGGGGATCCAATTACCGGGCACATCATTTGGTACGATAATTTTTTTGAGATTTTCCATTCACTTGGGTTTAATTGGGTTGGGTTTAATTTGGGCTTGGGTCAGATAGAAATCAACAATTTTTCTTATCTTTTACAGTTATTGTTAATAAATAATTATACACTAATATCTCAATACGTCTTATTATCTCGCAAACCCTTCCCTTCATTGTTTCCTTGGACAAGTGGCCAAAAGGAAGGGCACCTTCTTTGGCGATGGCTGATCCATGTATCCGTTTTCCTTCTCTTTATTCTTTCAACGCACTCCTCAAATAGTTATTTTGATCGACCACTTTCAGCTAACCCCGTTTAACCTTCACTAGTAGTGTTTTTATTTACACATTGAAGTAAGGTATATGGCTATAATTCTAAACTCATCACAAATCCAGCATCATGTACAAGGGCGGAGTGTAATATTTCTAACCCTTGCGCGTGAGCGGCGGTGAAATAGTACAAAAAAAATTCCCCTGAACCGGGGATCGAACCATGGACCTTTGGCTTTCCGGGCCACTGCGCAGACCACTACGGTAAATAACCTGGATAGCGTAGTGGTGTGTGCAGTGGCCCGGAAAGCCCAAGGCCCGTGGTTCGATTCCCGGTCCAGGGGATTTTTTTCTCGTGGCAATTGTTGTACAAGGGCGGATCCAGGATTTTTTTCTGGGGGGAGGGGCACGAGGGTCTGTCAGGCAAACGATCTTCTCATACTTGAGATTAAAAACAAGGTACAGCAATTGCTGTATGAAATATTATCCCAATTTTTATATGAAAGTTATTAATATGAAATTAAATGATTGAGACTCCCTAATATTAAAAAAAATGAACGTAACGATAACCGTATGACAAATTTTGTGTATTTTTTTAGGCGTCTGGGAGGGGCACGTGCAATTCCCCTAAATCCGCCTATGATTATATATGTACTTACCGCATGTACTGGGAAGACGTACTTTTCTACCAAGGTTTTCAAGATGATTTTTGCATCAACATCCACATCTAACTTGTTGCTTAAGTTGTCCAATACGGCATAGATCCTTTTCCACCTTCAAGAAATTTTTCTGGAAACGCGTGAAAATTCTCATATCAACTGAACTCTTAGCCGAGCGGTTTTAAGGTAAAATTAACGAATACTAAATCAAATTCCTCAATTGTACCAAAATTATCGCAAACTTGTAAAGGGGTATTGAACTACGCTACACGAAAACTCTATAGCCTTTCTTCTTCAATCCTGCAGTCTTCTTCTCAAAACGTCGAGAATACTCGACCTCTTCCATGATTGAAGTAACTCACCTCTTTCTTCGGGCAAACTCTGAGTATAAGTGAAGTTTAGCGCGAAATTTTAGGACAAGCGA
Source organism: Ischnura elegans (assembly GCF_921293095.1). Taxonomy (NCBI): domain Eukaryota; kingdom Metazoa; phylum Arthropoda; class Insecta; order Odonata; family Coenagrionidae; genus Ischnura; species Ischnura elegans. The sequence continues at coordinate 95,813,520 of NC_060249.1, forward strand.
TGTCTAGAAGTAATTTGGGTTTTCCATAGTAATGATTTTATCTTCATTTTCCAAGAAAATTCGCATGTGAAGGGTGAAAAGACTCCGTTCATCTCCAGTGTTCAAAGTGAAATTTATTACTAGTGTTCAGATAGATGTAGTTGTATTTTCCCGGTGGGCGCAAGAAATAGCTTAAGCCTTTAGGGTAGTCGTATACCCTGCATGCGGTTGAGGAGGCCTCTAATGAGGTGACAGAGGATCAATGTGCCGCTAATCGGTCTAACGATAGGATAGGGTGGAGTAGTACTTTAAGGGATTTATTTTGTTCTGAATGCATTCAAGTTTTTGTAGATTACTATATACTCAGCTGCTTACATTCGTTCCGCAATTATTATCTGCCAATGGAGTTCATAGGAGATTATTTTTAGGAGAGCATCGGCACACGTAAATAATTAGTGACGTCAACTGGAAACCATTTATAGACGCAAAAATGTAATATTTATGAGAGTAGGTGTTTATTTATGAGGTATATATTTGTTATGGAAAATAAAATATGCAACAACATGGAATAATACTCATAAATATTGGATTTCCTCGAGCCTTACCACGCGCCAGCCCGGCTGCCGCCCGCGTCAGCGCATTGCATCATTGTAGTACTATCGATGCTGAGGTCAGGATAGCAAGAAGTAGCAAAAATTTTATTTCTGATACATTGCATATACTATCTCCTTTGTTTTCATGCAAAAGACATCGCGACGGAAAGTGACGCTCTAAACGATATTATACATTTTATTTAAAAATTCGGGTAAAAGACGCTAAAATTTTAAATATACATTTGCAAAACTAAAAATGATAAAACTCGAATGAAATATATTTTTCACTTTGCGCTAATATTTATGTTTATAGATAAAAATGTTATTTGGCTAAATATATATTGCGTAAAGTTTGTCCTCCACGGAGCTGAACATCTTCGAAATCGTCCGATTTCTCGCAACTGTCATTTTTACGCTGAATGCTCCATATTTGACGGGTCCCTGTAGCCGCTCTGATCGACAAAAATTTCAAGTGAGTGGCGTACTTTGTAGACCATACCCTGTAGAATACGAATACAACATTCAAAATTCCCTCGCAAAAATTCGAAAAAATGACTTTTGGCCAGCTTTCTTCAATTTCGGACCACTCTGCGGCGGGCCGCTGTAGCGCGCTAGTTAAAGACCCTTGATGTAGCACATAGCATATGGAAAGTAACTTTGCACTCGACTATATGTCTCATAGCTGTCATGCTGTGAATGGAGATATATGCCATTCACTTTAAACCGTGTCGCTTAAAACATCTATTTTATCGAAAAATTTTCCCATCTTCATGTTTAACTTTACTTCGTAGACAATCTCTGTGATAGAATGACTTGAATATAATTTTTCATGCTTAGCGTTTATTTCAATATTTGACGAGGAAACCATTTTGAAATATCCTACCCTATAAGTCTGGGTTTCACTCGCATGTGTCTTATTCCGAGCAGGCACGCAGCTAGCTCCCGAAATATTTCCCTTAAGGCTACTACCCGCCATACATCTGCGGAGGAGACCACTGGCCCAGGCACAACTATCCATTTACACCCCATTTTTTCGATATGGCTATACATTTCATAACGCCGGCCAACAAAAAAAAAACGATGAATTTAGCTTTCGGCTCTATATGTAAGCGAAATTTGTGGCTTATGAAACGAAATTTATGCTTTCGCGATTCGTGCGCATAGACAGTTTATGTCAGTTTAGGTAGGGCTGGGCAGTATTTCAAAATACGTATTTGAAATACATTGGTAATTTGTATTTGGTATTTCAAATTCACGACGATATTTGGTATTTCAAGACACGGTGAATTTATCTGGTATTTTTTGGGTACTTCAAATACAGATTGTTGGTGTTTTCTCATTCTAAAATAAAAATACATCTGTAAACAGGGATGCCGACTTACAAAAAATATTAGGGGGGCCCAAATCGGGGTTCATGCCCCGGAAAATTTTACAAGTAGTGAGTTTTAAGTTTTTTAAGCATTTTAGAAGAGTCATATGATCAACATTAGAACCCTGATAACTCGAATATCGATATCTGGGCACTCCGGGGAAAATCGACAAGCCTGACACATTTTTTTCTCACACCCATAACGAAATTTTGAGGGGGCTCGGCACCCCTCGGCACCCCATGGAGTCGGCGCCACTGTTTGAAAATACTTTTGATGTAGCTCTGATAACAATTCTGTAACATTATGCTTCAAAGAATACTTCGTTTCCGTTAGAATCGTTTTCTTCATGTTTGCAACTATCCCAAACGTGCCTAAGAAGGTAGTATTTTATTAAAATTTCTTGTTTTCAATACAAATGTATTTTAAAATTTATTGAAAAACTATTTTGTAGTTTGTTTTTCAAATACCTAAGTCAAAGGTATTTTGTATTTTGCATTTCAAATACATTTAGAGCGGTATTTTTTATTTCAAATACATATGGGGCGGTTTTTTGTTGTTCAAATTCCTACTCCTCGGCCTGTATTTTACCGAGCCCTGAGTATAGGCAATCCGAAAACCACTCAATCTTCCAAACTAATTTCTGGCCACGTGCTCAAGTCCGGGGTTAGCTATCCATGCTGTAACCCCACCGTGCGGGGCACATTCGGGGAGGGGGAGATTGGAGGGCAAAAGGGGGGGGGGGGCGGAGGTGTAGCGGGGATATTCCGTGCACCTGGGGCGAGGGAATGGGATTTTGGGAAAGGGTAGGAGGGGAAGTTTAGGGGTGATGAGACCTGAGACAGGAGCGTTCGGATAAAGAAAGCCGTTCGACTGCGTAGTTCGCTCAACATAAATTTAATGAGTTTAAATATGATCATTTACAAATACAAGCAAATCAATGGCAAAAGTAACAATTAACCTCTTCTCCTTGAATTCAATGAAATACAACGCATAATTCACTATGCTGCACAACAGAAAAATTTCAGTCCTTAACCTAAACCCAAAAAAAAATCACGCTACACGTTTTCACATTCATAACCCATACAAAAACCACAAGAAAAGGGGACAAATAAAAAAAAAAGAAACGGGGGGGGGGGATGGAAATATGAAACAACGAAATAGATATTGCACTGAAATTCACACGGTAATGGGGGGAAGTACTGTCCTCTTCTCTATTTGTGCGGGGGAATTTTATCAATGTTTTTAATGAATTCTCTTCTTGACTTGGTGAAGTGGGAATTTTCTTCTGTTCCTTGACGGGGGGGGGTTGGGGGGGGGGTTTGGGGGGGGGGAATGGGATTTCGTGGCTTTTCTCTTACAGTTTGTCGAATTTTCGGGGCTCTCGATCTGCTGATCGTGGCGATTCCGTTCCGCGGCGTATGCTGCTCTGCGTCAACTCCGGCAGGTTCACGAGTGGGAGATGGCTTCTCTGCGACAGTTGGGAGATCCTTTCATCGGCACCACGAGTCTACCTTGCAACTCCGACTCGCGTTGGGCACCCTCTCTCTCTCTCTCTCTCGGGATCTCTCCACCAACTTTTATCTCTGCCTCCCCACACTCCGCCTACTCTTGGGAGCGTTTTTTTCTTTGTTCGGAATCGCCAAAAAAGAAAATCCTCTAAGCCCTCTTTCCTCCGGTGCACCACGTTATATAGCCAATGAGGGGAGGAAACACCGGGGAGGGGGGGGGGGTCAGGGGAAAGAAAGGGATGATGCACTTGGGGCTGGACGGTCACTTCACCAAGGACACGGGGGGGGGGAAACCACGCTCTTCTTCGTCTTAAGAGTTCGACTTGAACACCTTAGGAGGGGGGGGGGGGAAAGCATTACACATTGTGGGGAGGAAAATAGGGAAACATCAAATGGGGACTCAATGATTCATGACACTCACGCACACATTCACACGGACACATATCAAAAGAAAAAAAAACGGCCTTCCTTTACCTCGCACTCCCGTCTCATGCGCCACTATGTAAGCGGGCAGAATGCACCGGTTACAATGCTAACCTTTGGGTTGAATCACTTAGTGAGTGAGTGATAACAGAGATTATTCCGCTATTGGGGAGTTCTTTTTTTTTAATATTTGCGACCAAGGGCGTACTCAGGTTCAAAACTAGAGGGGGGCAAGCCGTGGTTGTTCAAGTTGTAATACAGAATAGGTTACGATAAACCATAATTTCAAGAACACTATAACAGCGCTTTATTGGTTTTTAAAATATTTTCTCGGAAAAAATATTTTTATTTTGATTACATGTTTTATACTAATATCACCTTTCTTGGATTTAAATGAAATTTGTTCACAAATTTCAATTTGAAATTAATTTATTTTTGCTTCTGGGGGGGGGGGGGCAGCTGCTCTGAAATGTGCTCTGGGTGGAGGAGTTGGTATCGAGTTGTAATGAGTCTATTCCTTAAATTTTCAGCGCTTGGTCTTTCATTTTACTGTTCCCATTTTTTTAAATGCTTAAATTCACTGGTCACCATGTTACTTAGCCGTTAATATGTCTAGCCCCTGAACAGAATGCCATCCAGCACGCACTAATTCCCTCTGGCTAAGTGTCCCATTCAATCGCAAATTATAAAATTACTAGAAAAATTATGGAAAATTCATCATCGAAAAGCTCCAATGGTTATTGAATGAGAAACACGAGTTCCGTCCTATAGCGTCGGTTACAATTTTTCTGAATACATTTCCTAAAAAGGAGTGTGGCAGCCTTGATAGTTTTTACATCTCTGACTCCAAAAGTTAGCAAAGTGACAAAACGAGAGAAGAAAAGATTTTTTAAATTTAATAAAACCGGCAGTAAAAATGAGGAGAAATGGCCATTTGCGTGTATCATTTGCTGACGCAGCACAGATCATTACATCGTTTTACGTCAGATTTTGAACTTTAAGGGTTTCGCGCGCGTCAAATTGGTGTATCTGCTGTTAGTAGAGTAAAATAATGATGGTAATTGCCAATTTATGAATTATGTCCGGCATGCCACGCGAATGCAGCCAGCGATGAAAAACTAAACTATTCGGATGCCGTTAACGGCATAGGCTGTCGGTTTAAATGCTCTTAAATGCACAATTTTGCACAGGCACAGACTTAATGTTAGCCTGTGTTGGAGGTCGAAAATTTAAACAATATCTCTATTACATCGCATTCAAAATTAAACTTATTGCCAGAATCGATAATGCTGATATGTATCAAAATATTCTACGGTTGGTGCCAAAAAATTATTATTATTTTCACTTTTTATTTTGGAAAAAATGATTGTATTTTCTAACTATGGAAAAATCAGTTATCAAATTACTGAAATCATTTTTTTCTGAGTAATTTTTTTCTTGAGGAGGATGCGTCTGTCAAGTTAATATGAAATGATCTCAAAATTCTTTTCCTATTTTTGAGGAAATTGACTGAAATATTTTGCTGCAGTTGCGTTTTGTTTTAAAAATGGCTTAATTATAATGATGCCATGGTGTAGAGGAACGTTATGAAAATCCGTTGTAGTGAGCATTTTGATTCTATTCATATTTTAATTACTTTTTATTTAACTATTAAAATCTCTATTTTATTATATTATTTATATTTATTTTAATGCGTACTATATTATTTAGTAGGGCGTGGCATAGGAGGCATGTGCCCCGCGCGGCAGATTTCAGGGAGGGAAAAATATGAAAATTTTATTAGAACTAGTCATTTTTTACAATAATTATTAATTTATAAATTATTAAACAATAACGCGAATAAAACTTTTTAATAGCAAAAACACGGAGTGTAATAGGGTAGTCTCCAGGAGTAATAATCTTTCGATTTCGGCAATAAACAAATAATGAGAAACCACCCTTTTTCAACCACCGCATCTTAAAAAATAGCTTATGGATTTATTATACTTCAGTGGTGGGCTAGGGTCAGGGAGGGAGCGAAGGGTGATCAAGGAAGGGGGTGGCAAATGGATCTTTGCCCCCCCCCCCCTACTCACGAAACTTTTAATTCCGGCCCTGGAAGTAAGTTTCCTCGGTGCATTCCATCCTACGGGGCTTTTGTCTGTGGAGATTGACTCCTATTAGCAAGCGCGGACACGCCAGCACCCTTTCTCTCAAAGGATACAGCTTGTTTTGAGTGCCAACCCTCCAAGTTTTTACTGACCCTGCTACGTCAATAAAATGGGTCTCGTGGGTGTCTACAAATTATTGAAAAAGATTGTACCAGAATTACCCTGGAGTAATAAGTAATGTTACACAGGGCACAATCAAAAATTAAGGCTAGGGGGGGTTTTAGGCGCAACTAATACTTTGGGGTGTGGGGTATTGCATACCCGCCAGGGTGAGTGTGAGTTGCGTGGGCTCTCCTCCAGAAAGAATTTTAAGATTAATCGTTCAAAGTGGCGAGTTTTACGGCTTTCTGAGGGATGTTTGATTAATCCTAACACTATTATACATAAGTAATACTAATCCATTAAGTAAAATGGATTAAATTTAAAAATTTCTCTGAGCTCTGGGGGGGGGGGGGGTTAATCCCCCAAAACCCCCCCTCGCTGCGCCACTGATGTTATACATAGGCAAGTGCGACAGGTGGGGAGCGCATTACACTCTCACATGGCAATCGAGGGAAGGTTGAAGGAGAGTTGCCGATGTCGAATGGACTGAGTAAAATAGTGGTAAATCTGATTCTAACCAGTTATTAAACAGGAAAATACTTGTGCTCTGGTGAAGGTGGCATTATTATTTATTAAATACAGCGCCATTTCACAAATCGTTCATGTATTTTGCTCCCTGTCCCGAGAGTAATGACGAGAATTGCAGGTAAAAATGATTCTGTATATTGTACCATATTAATTTTTCATTTTCTAATTGGCTAATTTAGAGCCCGTCATTATTTTTTAAACCTCAAGGGGGATCTCATTCCATATATTGACAATCTTAGATTGTCATCCGATTTTATGTAAATCCATGTCTTGAGCAAATGATATTTTGAAGCTCCTCCAATTGTAATGCGTTAGCCAACCTTGGAAACATATGTAGATAATTATAAAATAAAGAAATACCTACATACATCACTCAGAAAAACAATTTATTAGGTTATCTTAAAAGGTATAAATAAATACAAAAGTTTTCTGAGCGAGCTATATATTCAGGATCATTTGCCTAGGTAAAAATTTCGTTCGAGGGATTGGGGGGGGGGGGGGGGGATCAAAACCAGGGGGGTCCGGAGGAAATTTTTTGATAAGCAGGTTACTAAGTAGAGGGTTTTAAACACTTTTCGCAATCGAAAAAACTTAATTTTCCAAATGAAACTTTTGTAACGTCATGATTTTTGAATATTTTGTTTTATTTTATGATGAAGCAAGGTGTTTGTGTTTTTTTATTTCGAGGGGGGAGAGGTCCGGACCCTCCTCCTCGCTACGCCACTGGTCAGGATATGAGTTTGCTTATTCATTATGATTCAAATATTCATTATCTTACAGTTGGGTCCTCCTGAGTTTTTAACGTTTGGGTGATTGCCCCTTAATTAAGGTCGTCTTGTGGGGGGGACGTGGACGGTTTATCACCTTCCGTATCGCCTTGGTAGTATGCAATGCATGGATAATTCGTCTAAGGCCTGTTAGACTTAACCAAGTGACCTAATTCATCAATATATTTAAACATAATATTCTTAAATTATATTTAAATTTTGTTTTTTTTTCTTCATCTGGTGGAGTAAAAACTTTCATTGGAAAGCCACCTCAAAGAAAGCCATCTTTTCTACTCCTACCTCTACTTAATCCGCCACTGTCCCCAGGCCCGGAACTAAGGCGTGGCATAGGGGACATGTGCCCCGGGCGATAGATTTCAGGGAGCGCTAAAATTTGAAAATTTTGTTGAAAAAAGTTATTTAACTTTTCTTATAAAATTATTTCATAATGATCGTTTATTTATAAATGTTAAAAAAAAATATTCGTATAACTTCTAATTAGCACACATACGGTGTATAATTTCAACTACCGCATTTAATGTATTATATTGTAGAGGTGGGGGGAGTGGGTGGAAGGGAGCGAGGGGGGATCTAGGAGGGGGGCGGCAAACTGATCTTTGCCTTGACAAAAGTCTTAATTCCGGCCCTGACTGGCGCTCTATGGAATGTCAAGAAGAGATTCTATTTGAAAATGAATACCTATGCATCTTTTAATAACTCATTCGTTCACTCCTCTCCAGGAAGCTAGGAAACAGTCGTCCTTTTCCATCTTTATAGACTTGATTATACGCTCGCATGAAATATTTCTGTTCCTCGACGTAGCCAAACTAGCTTAAGGCCAATATATTTTGTTTCCAGGAAAAATTGTGCGGGATGAAGTCTACATGCCTTCCAAATATTTAGATGTCTGGGATATTTTCCTACTCCTCCCACATCATAAATACAAGCGGCATATGCCCTCTCATTATCTGGACCTCCCCCACCCCGATTTCTCAGAAGCACATTTATGACTTTTATCTCTTGTGCACTTCCTCTGCCGTCCTCAGCCTTGAGCCACATCATCCGAATTTCCGCCTCCAGGATTTGGTGGTGGCAGGAGTGTTTAACCCCATGGTCTTCCTTTCGGAAAAATGTCTCCAGGGACTTTAGTCAAGTTGTAGCGCAATACCTAACGGTATTAAATATGTGATTATAATATCTTATTACCATGGCCTCCGAAAGAATGCCGAACTGACTTCTTTTATGAATTCAAATTCACCAAACGGGTGAACGTATTATGCATGCGTCATTACTTGAATGGGCTTTACTTTGAAAGCATATTGTGAGGACAGTGGCGTAACCAGCTGGGAGCACGCGCCTCCCCAAACCAATTAATTGTAGTAGAAAAATAATTTATTCCACTCCATCAATATGTTTTAGCAAAGCAGCTTCCCAACAACTCATAAATTGAGCAATTTTAGGTGCCAAAATAGCAAAAAATGTGATATCTAATGATGAAAATGTTCATAGTTTCTCCAGAGAGGGGTTCCATCCCCTTGATACCCCGAGTGGTCCCCCCCCCCCGCCGACCCCCCGCTTCACGCCGACGCACATTGTCCTGGCTACGGCCATGAGTGAAGAGTCTTTCTGGCTCTTTTATTGAAGTTTTTCATTAAATTCAGTTGGTAAGTAATATGCTTTAATTATTCTGTTTTCCATTTATTTGTCCATTTCCTATCAAAAAAGGGTGAGCTCTAATGTTTTCATTGGACTAGGAAGGCGAAATAATATCTTAGGCTGTAATATTCCCTTCATATAATATCTCGTCCACAATGAGCATATTATTTTTGCAATTTTTCCGTGTCCAGAAGAATTTTCCCCATGGGAATAATGTGCATTTCATCACCGTTTAGAGGGCTGGATTAAAGTATGCCACATTATCGCAAATAGTTAAAAATACCAGTATGTGCTGTTCTTTCGTCGCTTTATAATGCTAAATTAGGCAAACGTTTCATTATATACCGTAGACTGATGGAGGGATCATGTCTGGAAAATTATGAGTAATGCTATTGAATTCATAAATATATCTCGAAGAAAAAATTTTCAGCGTGTATCCTTCGAATGTAGTCAACCCCTCGGAAAGGAGTAACATGCTTGTCTCACTTTCTCCAGCGACATTTTTCCGTATATCGACATCGACAGACCGCTGTTCTCGTCCATCCACACGTTCAACTCCGAGCAAATGTAACGTGCCTTAACCGAGCATTCTCTCATGATCTTGCCTATCAATGCGAAAGGAAAATGCAGTCATCAGAACAAATCCCTTCTTGGTTGCGTCTTCGGAAAGATTTAAATTCAGCTGATTCATCAATATATCAAGATAATAATCGCGTCGCTCGAGCGGAGTAACTCGACTAAACTTCACACGAGGAGAAAATCCTCCCTTATAGATGAGCATATAATTCATTAGCAACTAATCTCGTCATTCAAATTAATCCGGGGTATTAAAATTTTAGTTCTTTTACATCACAAAATTTTACTATTTTATGTTTCGGTATTCAGATGTTAGATTTCATAATTATGGATGTAGAATGTAATGCTTATAAGCGATGGTCTGGTTAGTTAAAATGTACCATTTTTAACCAATCATTTACCACATTGAGCACAAAATAACAGTTCCTACATAACAAAGCCTACGTGTACCGTGTAATATATTATACGCTCATATTTGCAATTTTATTGCATTACGATAAAATTTTATCGAAAATGTCTTCACTATCTGAATGTTTAGCAGAATTCTCTTTACCTAATAAAAGGCTAGATAGTGGTGCGTCATCAATATATTTATAACTAACATGCAGGATATTTTTTTTGCCGAACCCAAAACCGATATTTATAATTATAATGTAAACGCAGGATTCCGAAGGAAGGTGAGTAATTACAGCCACGACAGCAAAAAGTTTGGCAGCGGTGGGATTCGAACCCACGCCCTTTCGGACTGGTGCCTAAAACCAGCGCCTTAGACCGCTCGGCCACGCTACCTGATGGTCGAGAGGGCAAAATATTAAATATTTATTTCCTTAGCTAAATTATTTTCATTAAATGAACATTTATTATGTAATCGATAGCCCAGAAATAATTTTTGAAGTTTGCCTTATGACTCCATTATATTGAATTTGGTTTCCTAATTGAGATAATGGGGTAGCAGAGAAAAAATTATTTCTTTACGCTGCGCATTTCGCTTATCGCATGTTTGGCTATCGCAACTATCGATTGTCAACGAGTTGTCACTATGGAGGGATGTTGACGTGCTGGATCTCGTTAATGTAGTAATTTTCGTTTATTATAGTTTTACTCCATGTCTGACTTAGAAAAGCTGAAGAATAAGCTGGCCCATTATGGGCAGCTTCATCTGTTAGAGTTTTGGGACGAAATAAATGAAGACGAGAGGAAGGAACTATTTGAAGACTTGTCCGAGATAGACTTTGAAGATGTCACTAATCTTTTTAGAAGAGCAATGGAAAGCAGGAGTAATGCTCAAGAAAAGGTAATAATCGACGCTTTCTCGATTCCTTGTGTCATTCTTAGGTCTTCCGATAAAATGAGTCCATATGCAGAACTTACCGGTGCCCTGCCGTCAAATTTCGTTTCCGTCCTTATTTTCAGCCCCTTTCATTATTGCATCTATCTTTCAGGCAGATGAACGTTTACAACCTATTCCTGCTGATCGAAGAGGGTCTATTACGAAGACTAGTCCTGCCATATTAAAATCCTACGAAGATGCTGGAATGGAACAAATCGCTAATGGGGCTGTGGCGGTCCTTTTACTTGCCGGCGGACAGGGTACTCGTTTAGGTGTACCTTATCCGAAAGGTAATGATCTTTTTCCCTATTTACTGGTTGTGGTTCAACCTCTCTACCATCAGTATTTTATATTTTTTGCTTTTTTACACCAGGATCTTCCTTCGTCTCCTTATGCTTATTTTACCATTGAAGTTTATCTGATTTTTATGGCCTAAATAGCCTCAGTAGCTTATGATGTAATTTTAAATGATTGTATCCTCTAATTTCTTGTGTTTGTTTACATCAGCCGTACCAAATATATCTGTTTTGCAGGAATGTATGACGTGGGACTTCCTTCTCGCAAAACACTCTATCAAATTCAAGCAGAGCGTATACAATGCTTGGAAAGGCTTGCATTGGAAAGATTTCCCACTCGAAATCACAACTTTGAAGACCGTCGTAAGAGCGGGCTGATTCCTTGGTTTGTAATGACTAGCGAGCATACCAAAGAAGCAACTCAAGACTTCTTCGCCCAGAATAATTATTTTGGCCTTAATCCCGAAGATGTGATAATCTTTGAACAGGGAATGTTGCCATGTTTTACTGAAAGCGGGAAAATCATCCTGGAATCTCGTAGCAGGTGCGTTGTTTGTTGTGCATCGTTCACTCGTTCCGGTGAAATATAACGCTATAGCCAGCAGTCTTTTCTATTAGAATGATTTCAACTTGGTACAAATATTAATTATTGCCACCGTATTGCTGTCAATGGCATTGGGAGTGATCTTGTTACAATGCTTAATAGAAAAATAACTTTTACGTAAGGATTCTGTGAGAAGTGGTGGAGATAGCTTGTCATTCCTAGTAAATTATCAATATTCCTGAATTAAAAGTTTATAAGTTGAGTTTATAATTATTCTTTGCCCATCTTACTCCTTGAAGTTGAAGAAATTTAAATTTATGACTTGTTTTTAAACATGTTTTGGGACGCATTCCTTCAACCAAGTGGTTACTCTCATAATTAATATGGAATATGACAAATTTCACCGACTATCTTGGCGATGAAGACCATGGGAGTAACTATACTTTAAGTACTGAGTACAGTAGACACTTTAAATGGCCTTTATGTCAGCCTTTTAAGTGAATTTTCCCTCTTTTCCATTCGTCTTTATATTATATAGCCTTTCCTCATCCCAAAAGTAATGTACTTGACATTAAGAATTGTTTTTCCTTCCCAAAATTCCCTTATCGCCCTACTGTCACTATTTCCATCATCTACCCTCAGTGGCAGATCTATGGGGGTGGGGGGGGGGGGGGTGAAAATCTAAGGGGGCTATAGGGCCCCCCCCCCCTTTGGGTATCCAATTTACACTAGATAGAATTGCAATTTTTTTCTGACCTCCACTACTGCTGGTAGGTTAATCCCCACTTAGCAGCCCCCACCCCTTTACCCCTATTCTGGTTCCGCCACTGTCTACCCTATCATTAACCCTTTGAAATTTTGTGTTTAAGAGGTTGTAGCCATGTATTTATGCTCTGATTGAATTTCCTCTAGAGTTCTTTCTCATTTCCTCTCTAAATTATGACCGTAAAGATTATGTGGATAATGTATTTAGAATGCTGATTATAGTAACAGTGAATGACTGAAATGTAATCTTCCCAGTTTGGAGCTAAACATATGCCATGCTAAAGATTCAGAAACATTAGATACCCATTAATGTAATGTGGCTCAAAAAATGTATAGCTACCCTTATTTATAGCACTGAGTGAGGTGTATTTGTTTGAATTGCTTGAAGTGAGACCCAGGAAATTATGTTTTATGTATGTACTATTCAAAGCATCATCTGAATTGGTCATTTTTTATAAGAAACTAAGTGGTAGTACTGGTTAGTTATTAAAAGAAGTTGATTGATGCAACAATGAGAAAACAAGTGGCAATTTCAATGACCATGGAAAAATCAAAGTAATGCTTGTTGTTTAACCCTCCTTTTTGTGCCACAGGCCAATGTATCTGCTTTTGCCTCTCAGCCAAAATGTGCTACGAGCGGAAGTATTGCTTTTGAGGTAGGCAGTTCTTCAAATTAATATTGTCAGGGGAAGATAAAAAAACAGGAGGTTGATTTTTCCAAAAATGATGTGACAGAAATTTTTTCTTGAAGGTGACAAATTTCATTTAAATGCCCTTGGTATTTCTCGCCAGTGCTATTCCAAGTATGGAAATAAGAGGGTTAATAATTAAAGTATATTTTATCATGTACATCCTATATTTTAAAAAAAATTCATTCACATCAATTAATGTATGAATGTCTTTTGTACAGGGTAGCCAAAGCACCAGATGGTAATGGAGGTCTTTATAAGGCTCTAAAAGATAATGATATCCTATCCAAAATGGAATCTCATGGTATTCAGTACGTACATGTTTATGGCGTTGATAACATACTAGTCCGTGTGGGTGATCCTGTGTTTTTGGGCTATTGTCTAGCCAAGGGAGCAGATTGTGGAGCCAAAGCAGTTGAAAAAGCATTCCCTACGGAGGCTGTTGGTGTCTTTTGTGTCTGTGATGGTCATTATGAGGTAAATATGTTATTTGTATGTTTAGGAGACTTAAATGAATGTTGAAATGGTATAGACTGTAGAATCCAGATTGCATGAGTCACTTTTTATCTATAACTAGCTGACCCGGCGAACTTCGTACCGCCTAACAATCAATGAACTTACAGTTTACTTACACCTTTTATAAATCAAGAGCGGCTGTATCGTTTTTAATCATGTTTAATTTATTATAATAAAATAAGGATACAAATTCAATAAAACTACGTAAATGAGTACCAAAATTGCTTGTCAGAAAGACATTTTCTTTATTGAATCTACATGGGGTGGATCGGAGCACGTTTACGCGGATTTTTTTTCAACAAATTTTCTTACGTTTTGGCTTAAGAAATTTTGGGCATTGTGGTTTAATAAAGCAGTTTATGAAATAAAAATTATATGCATTCAGTCGTTGGCTATTTGCGTTATTAGCTGTAAAAAAATGTTTTTAGGTCCAAGTCTGTTGCATACACTTGGCCCTTTCAGAGGGCAGGTTGACACAACCCCAGACCGACGCTTGACTGATGCTCAAAATCATGCAAGAAAAGCCCCTATGAAGCAGCATTCGCATTAAATGACTTAAGGCGCGCCAGTTTTAGTATCTCTATTTGGAAAAAATGCACTGCGTAAACGTACTGCATGCGTAAACGCACCACGGTGAGCCCTACACATTCGGGTTTAATGTCTTGCGTCAACCACCTTCTGATAAACAACAGTTTTTGTTTTATATCAGGCGCAAGATGAAGCGGATGAAGCTAAATAAATATAGCGAAGCAAAGCAGTGACGCAGCGAGGGGAGGCTTTGGGGGATAAACCCCCCCCCCCCCCAAGAGCTTAGAGAATTTTTTTATGAAAGATTTTGTTATTAATATTAGGGGGACGGATGACTAACAAACAAAACATATTTAACTATTCACACAGCCACAAAACCCACTATTTTGAACCATTTATCTTAAAAAATGTCTGGGGGAAGTGCCCCCACACTTCCCGCTTACCTTAGCGAGTTTTCTATACCCTACAGACCCGTGGTATTAGCTGCGCCCAAAACCCCCTATCCTAGCTACGCACTTGAAGGGAAGGAAGAAATACAGAGGATGGTTTATCGACTCGTGAACATAGCACGCTAAATTGACCATGAGAAAATCATGGGTTTTCATTAGCACATGATCACAAACAACACAAAAACTGAAAGAATGACCATGCGATTTTTTAATCGTTATCACGAATGCATAACGAATTTGAAATTGGATACGTTTAAGCTCAAAAGGGCATATGAGTTGTGATCATGGAATCTACGGAATGAGGACTTCCTAACCTAAGCATATGAGGACAAACACTGAAAGATTGTCCTTGTGATTTGTTAATCATCGTCATGAATGCAACACGAACTGGAATTCGTTGAAGCTCAAAAGGGCATATAAGTTGGGATCATGGAATCTTTGGAATGAGAACTTCCTCATCTTTGAATTTTCCTTTGAGTAAAGTTGCGTGAATCACATTCATCACCAATTTTTTAATGATCACACACGTTGGATAGTTATGGTTGGTTTAGGCTTCGAAAGATCATGAGCACAGAAACTACATTTTTCTGTAAATCGTGCCTTGGTAAGCCAGGTACGTCCAAGGACTTAAAATATTCAGATAGATAGTTGGTGATTTCGTCTTCGTTTGTTACACATTTAAAAGATTCGAATCCATGCAGAGTACGAACTATTTGAATTTACCTCGTTTTAGTCATCCACATCTTCGTTCTTGCTCGCTAAATCAACCATCTTTGATTCGGAACACGGACATTACCGTTTGTCAACAATTGCTTGGAGATTTGTTTACAAACATGGTAGTGAAGTGTCAACTCGAGCTGGGCCACGGCTGGGCTTACAATTAAGCTCGAATTAAATTTTAAAAATGTAATTTCAATTTAATTAATATTTTGAATATATTTAGTAATTAAAATGTTATATTGTTACTAAATTCAGTTATTAAAGTGGTAAAAACAAAACAAATTATTTAATTTGTAGTTTTGACCGACTTATCAATTGTTGTGTTACTATAACTCCTAAAAGCATGTCCATATGAAAGAGATGAACTTTTTTTGTCAAATTATCCTTTTTTTAATGGCCTATATGTTAACCCCGCCTGAGACGAATCCAAAGAACCAAATCTCATTGAAATCGGTGCAGCCGTTCTCGAGTTATAAGTGTTCTAACTAACACGATTTTCGACTTTCTTTTATATATATAGATTACCTCCTCACCTCTGGGGAGGAATTTACTTATGATTTCGGTTAATTTATTCATCTGTCTTGGATAAAACTTAATTTGTGTGTGGTTCCCTTTTCAGTTATTATTTATTATTAAAATTTTGGTGTGCATTGTTCTACTATGACAAGTATGAAAGGACCTTTCCCCTTTCATTTTGGTGGACGTGATGGTATACTTTTTGGTGCAGAATCAAAACTAAACATTGTACAGGTCTTCTGAAATATTATCCTTGGTGATTTTGATTTCAGGGTCACATCTTTTTGAAATTTGGCAGGTAAATGTCTTGCTTGTTGAAAACCCATAAATTCATTTGATTGTGTCACCTTCTTTTGAAAACATACCTGTTTTTTTTTCATCCCTGGTTTATGATATTTTCATAAATCTCATGATCTTGTGCATTTAAAATATTAATGCCTTGTAAATTCATAATCATCACTCTATGCATCTGGAAGAAAAAATATGAATATTTGAAAATTGAAAATGGTCAAAATGACTGCTCTGGTGTTTCATGTGCTAAGTATTATTGAGTCTCTTTTAATTGCAAATTCTTCTACTAAGTAAAATGATCCTAGAATCAAAAGATAATGGCAGGTGTTTATACAGAAAATGTTATTTAGAATTATAATGTATAAAATAGAGATCTATCAAAAACTAATTAGGTAAATAATTATTATATATATTATATTTCGATAAGTAGGGAAAATATTTTAAAAGCAAAATTGGTTTGTCCTATTTACTCTATCATGAATCTGGCATCCACAAAGTTACTTTACACCTAATTATATGACTGTAATCTTTTACGTTATCTAACTAACTTGACTTAAGGTAAAAATTATTATTAATACTTTCTCTGATCCTAATTTCATGTTGGGTGGTAGGATTTGTAAGACATTTAAAGCTAAGCTCAGATGTATTGCATGCTCTAGTTATACATTATTTTCCTTCCAATTGGGTTTGGTGGAATAATATGATTAAAAATCAAGTTTTATTTGATTTTTAAGTTTACAAAGGTCTATTTACACCTTCCAATTAAGTATACATAAATATTACAGTTAGACTTAGTTGATGACCAAATTGATGAATTGATTCAGGCATAACATGAAAGAAATTAAGGAATATCAATTTGAGCATCAACAGTTCTTAGGACTAAATCATTTCGGGTTCATATTCCCTGATCATTGGTTTATTTTAAGTGATTCAAATGCAGGAAAATATGATTGAAAATAATATATCGAGTAGTGTATTGCTATACTGAATTGAAAACTGACGTCTGCAAAGTTTCTTGGTGGCTCAAAATTTTTTGCTTTCACTCTGCTCAAGGAATTCACCCTTGAAATGGGAAGTGTTAGGATTTATTTAGGATAGGTTGGGATTGGGAGAAATCTTTTGGAGATGAGATGGCTGGCTCCAAGCTGAACCTGTAACAGCTGATTTCAGCCCAATTTTCCCCTGCTACGTCTAGATAGCACTTCACATATGCCACAAGTGGGGAAATTTCTGTGAGGGGGGGGGCGGGGTACTTAAAAATACCACGGTAGTTTCTATGTCTAATACGTCAGCTGTGTCTTTTATGCATTGTCGTACTGTGACATGTATGATTGAATTTCCTTAGTATAACAAGTATTTAGTTTAAAAATTCCTGGTTGAATGAGAACACTTTTTAGGACAAAATTTTAGAAGATGGATGCCATCTGATACATTGTTCCTCAGCTGGCTGCATTTAGCCGCCAGTGGGCTTCGCTTTTATTTTTCACCTACATATATACTATGTGTGTGTGGATGTTATTTTATTCATGTTGCTGTTTTAATAATTGAGAATTTTTAATCAGTTATAAATTTAAATAATATCTCTAGAGTTAAAAAAAAACACAAAATGTTCAATTTCGTATTCTGTTTTATTAACTATAATGGTTGAATATTGCTTGAGATTGTGCCTTAGAACTAATATGGATATTCAAATAGAATAACTTTTACTATTAATAATTAATTTACAGAAGTAAGGTGTTTCTGTTTCCTCAAATTTCCATTATGTATTTTTGATGATGTGTGATTTAGAAATTGATAAATAACTTAGTGGGCCAAAATGACCTTTCCCCATTCTTGTAAGTTATAAAAAATTAATGTCCTTGTGGTTACTAACTCTCATTTTATTAACATTATATAGTCATTACCTTGTTTTAGCTGTTGCAAAAAAGTTCAAAAATACAGTAAAACCTCTTGACATCATAATGGAGGGCACCAAAATTTGGGCAATTTGATGTAAGGAGGCTATAGAGGGGTTATAGTGATATGTAACATTTTCTCATATCCTTTGGAAATGAAAGGCACTACTGTCTTTTAAACCATTATATTTATGCATTTAAATAAACATGCATGCATTAGTGAACATATATTTATTATTTAATGATAACAGACCGCGAGTGCTATTGTGTGATTTTTACCATGATTCGAGAGGAAACGATGCGATCTCTCTTAAATCAACAGTCACTTAAAAAGATTTGGATAGTTGGACACCTTTTTTTCTTATTTACTGTTAGGTATGCTCTCATTTGGAACAAAATGGCGGTAACTAATGGTTAGGGTTAGCAAAAAATCAGGCTGATTTCAGAATCAAACGACTATGAAGACGAATTTTATGAAAATATGGAATAATGGATAATATTAAAGATTGGATACATGTTTATAGTTTATAAAAAATGAAATTTGAAGTTTGCGATTGTTTCCATGATATTGAATGATTCTTCTAAGAATTTGCCTATAATCAACAACTGGGATAGAGGATCTATGCCAAATGTCTTCAATGGTGTAAGCCACTGTATCCGCGATTTCCAGCACAGGAATAATGGTATTTTAACTTTCTTCTTCAATGTACTGAGAGTACAAAAACATTTTCATCATTTCTTCATAAGTGGGCAAATCATTACCCCTGAACTTTTCGGGTGCAACTAATATCACACACTCCACTCCACACCTGGTATGCTTTTTCTCTAGTTTCACCATTGCGTCAATCTTCCCGTAATCCTTTGGAAGGTTGGTTGAGGGGACACGGGTGGAACTCGATGTTAGCCACTTCCTCGTGGTGAGTTCTGGGTAGTTTCTCCACGAAACTAGTAGAGAGCTACTTAGTGAAATGCTTGGTGTTCAGGTTCTGTTCTTTCTCAGCCTTGGCTGAATTTCTTTTTTAAAATAAGCTCCTCAGGTGCATTATTCGTCATTATGATTGATGTTGATTTAAAATAATTTATCTTATCATTATTTTTTGTGGGATTATTTACTTCCATATGATGACTTATTTGCTAAAACTTAAATTCAATCGAAATAAATATTATTTTACCTGCGATTTAGCCCCCAAAATGGAATTTTATAAACGTAGGCAAAAATGAGTTGTGTTGTGTAGGTGGTCTATACTCTAATTTTGTTGTTAATTCAAAGAAATTGTTTGAACCATAGATTTTGTCAAATTAACATCAAATTTAATTTTTATAAACTATAAACATGTATCCACTCTTTAATATTATCCATTATCCCATATTTTCATAAAATTCGTCTTCATAGTCGTTTGATTCTGAAATCAGTCTGTTTTTTGCAAAATTTTAAACTTGAGAGCTTGGGCGGCAGTGGTTAATATCATCCGATTTGAAAAAAATGTTGTGTGCGAGATCCTTAAATCATTTCTCATTTTTCCCGTGCAGGGCAAGTTTGATCTGGAAAAAAACCTTTTTTCGGCCAACCCTAGTATTCATGTCTTGCTAAAGAACTATGCCATTTTCCTATTTGGATGAATTTTTTTGCTAATATGGCTGATGACCATGCTTTAAGATCTGCAAGAATTTGTGGTGCAAGTCCTACTTCCTTAGGAAGGAAACAACTTGCATAATGTATAGCCATAATGAGGCAAAGTATATACAGACTGTCCCAAGGGTCGTGTGTCATTTTTGACGTGTAATTTTAGTAACTTTGCATCAAGCAATATTCATAAAAATTGGCACACTTATGGGGAAAGGTGCTATGTTTTGTTGAGTGTAAGTAAAATTTTACAATTTTGGCCTTTTGACCTCACAATGTGGGTCCAAACCAAAAATTTGAATTTGCCTTATGGGATTTCAATGTTAAAAAAATCGAGATAGAAAAAAGTCTGAATTTCATTGACCCAGATGTCAATTCACAGGTTTTCGGACCCGAGAAACCCGAAAATAACACTTCAAAATTCATCATAACACGAAAATTCATCTGTTGACCCAGTAAGGTCACCGTCAGGGTCATAAGGGTGGCAAAAGGAATAGCATACCAACAAAGGTGTCGACCCATGGGTTTTATAGGGTGCCCAAGTCATTGGTATAGTCCAAATACCCTTATTGTTCACTAATTGACCTCCTAGGGTCACCATGGGGGTCAATGGTGATAGAGTTAAACGTTGGGCCATCATGACAACCAACGTGTCAAACCATAGGTTGTGAAGGGTGTCAAAGTTTGTTAGGCAGTTCATAAATCCGTATTGTTGATTTTTTTACCTCCATGGGTCACAATGGGGGTCAAAGGTCATAGAGTTAAACGTCGAGCCACATTGACAACCAAGGTGTCAAACCATAGGTTTCGAAGGGAGCCAAAGTCGGTTAGGCAGTTCATAGATTCCGTACCGTAATGATTTTTTGACATCTGGTGACCCTCGGAGGTCGATTAGTGAACAATACGGGTATTTGGACTATACCAATGACTTGGGCACCCTATAAAACCCATGGGTCGACACCTTTGTTGGTATGCTATTCCTTTTGCCACCCTTATGACCCTGACGGTGACCTTACTGGGTCAACAGATGAATTTTCGTAAATATAAGTGTTATTTTCGGGTTTTTTGGGTCCGAAAACCTATGAATTGACAATTGGGTTAATGAAATTCAGACTTTTTTCTATCTCGATTTTTTTAACATTGAAACCCCATAAGGCAAATTCAAATTTTTGGTTTGGACCCTCATTGTGAGGTCAAAGGGTCAAAATTGTAAAATTTTGCGTACATTCAACAAAACTTAGGACCTTTCCCTATAAGTGTGCCAATTTTCATGAATATTGCTCGATGCAAAGTTACTAAAATTACAGGTCAAAAATGACACACGACCCTTGAAACAGTCTGTACGTAGTATGTAACCATATCTCACAAGATGCCAATAGGGTGGTTTCCTATTTCTTTTTTTAATTGCCTGAATCAAAAGATTATCACTCTTGAAGTACGTATTTTACTCTTTTAGATTTTTAAATGACGATATCTATTTTTCGCGATTAAATGAAAAGTGAAAAACATACAATGCAGGCTGCTTGCAGGTAGCAGAGTACCCTGCTAGCAAGTAACGCTTGGCTTAAATAAGGATTATTAATACCCTATCAAACGAAGGAAACTTTCCCACCATATGCAATTTTAATAGGTGATAATTAAGAGATGTTTCCCTAAGCTCTGTTTCATGCATGCATTGGTAATCTCAGACGATGTAAAACTCCCGACTACTCGTTTAGCATCTAGGCCCCTGTGACGTCACGTGGAGTGGCATTGCATGGCCGCCAATCTGGCCTCTTCCAAATGAGGATAAAATTGACCATTAACATTCGTCTAAACTGGGATTTCTAAAACCAAATAATTTGTATATTAAATCGAAACTTGAAGCATTTACGTGGTGGAGAGCTCCATATTAATAATGAAAAACACTTTGTCACTTCCACAAAATTCCACAGAATTTTGTGGAAGTAACAAAGTGTTTTTCATCATTAATAATTTGTATATTATGAATACAGTAATGGTGGGTAACGAATCGCAATCAATGCCTCCTGTTTTCTTTTATAAAGGAAACTACCCTATTGAAAATGTTAGCCAAGTTTGAGCATTTTATCACAAATCCTGTGAAACTTCAAGTTCCAAATTACCTAGGTCCAAAAAATCAATAGTATGTATATCATTTCATTCCTTAGTTCCAATAATTGATAGTACTTGTGTATTTTTTATTGAGCTCATGATGAAAAATATTTTTAGTTATTGATATATAATTTACTGCAAATATTAAGGGAACACCTTCAGAATGACATTGTTACAGGAATCAAATACTTCCTGCTCCAGCAAATGAGAACTAGTAAACTTAGATTTTATGTAGTTATAAAACTATCCTTTACTACTTCATTGCAAAACATGGGTCGTGAGTTTAATGGATTATCAGAAAATTTTATGATTTACGTGAAAATTTGAGATTATCCTGCAGGCAAATATGAGTGGCAATACACTGTTCGAGGCAAGCATTTCTTTTTTCAATTTTTTAAATTTCATTTTTACCTCTTGAAAGTTTCACCTGGTGGCCAATTAGAACACTTAACAGTCACTGCATGCAAAACCATAAAAATTCCTGGTTTGGCAAGTCATTGCAAAACTCAGTTACATAGTTTCTATGTACCGTGTATTCTTATTTTTAGTTTAGTTGCCATTGATACTGTTTTCTCTCTCAATATCCATTCTTTGGTTATGAGTTAGTTTTCATGAGTTCAGATCAAAGTTGACTTAAGAGTTGTATATTTCATTTATATAAGTGAACCCAATTGTTATCTATAGGTAGTCGAATACAGTGAAATCTCATTAGAAACTGCTCAGAGAAGAAACAAAGATGGCATGCTAACATTTGGAGCTGGCAATATATGCAACCATTTCTTTACGGTTAAATTCCTGTGGGATGTGATCAAGAAACATGGTTGCTCCATGAGGTATGTGTAGCTTGTTTTCTTGGTTGTGAATAGTTTCTTGGAAATGATATGGTTATGGTCCTATACCTGTGATATTAGCTGTCAGTGTGTAAATTTTGTTAGAACAGTGTTGGAGTTCAGTCTGAAATTTCTGTAATGGCATACCTGAAAATTGCTGAATAATCATTTTAGTCTTTTTACAATATTAGTGCTATTTGCACCTGTAGCATGGTTGCTAAATTGTGATCATAAGCTTTCTATAAGCAGTACGTATTGCTTAACAATTACATGCTATATTGCACATCATAAATTGGTTAAATAATGGTGATGCTGTGTTTTCTCATGTTAGATGTAACTTTGATATTATTTTTCTTGCGTTATATTCATATGGGGGCATTGCAGTAGGAATTAGCCTCAGTGTAAATAGTTAGACTCTGCAGTGTAACTTGATCGTAACAAAGTCATATCAATGTCAATTTCCCAGAATACATTAGATTTAAATGACTAACTGTGGTTTTTGTTGTAATATGAAGGGGTAGAGGTGATATGTGTAAATGTTTGCATTTATCCATTTTGTTGCGAAGGAAGTGAGCTAATTGTAGAATACATTACCACGTTTTGATAAAGTCACTTTCTTGTCTCTTCGGCTGTTTATCCCTCCAGGCAAAATCTTGTGACTCAAATTTAACCCTTTTTCCAATTAGCTATGGACTTTAAAACTGTAGTAATGCCGTGCGGTTCAGAAGCAGATGAAAATGCATTCTTATGCTATTTTTAGTTATTCAGAGGCAGCATGAGCAACCATTTTTTACAATTAATATTTGTATTAATTGCTCAGCTGCAGCATAAAGTTTAACGATTTAATTAATAATAATCTAATATATATAACCTAAATTAAGGAAATAATATTACAACAGATTGAATGATTAATTTAAAATTCACATTTTTATTTAATTGAACGTGTTGTCTTTTACCTGTAAAATTTATTCGTAAAACCTTGGGCCAAGGGAGAGATGTTTATTTTCTGCTTTTCAGTTTGAATGAAAACGTGGGTTTTTAAATTAATTGTAATATTCTTGTATCCGATAGAGCTAAATTCCTTTTAGTTGTTGCAGTCCTCCGCAGTTTGTTGTTCTGATGTCATTATTGTGATAAATCATTGTCTATGATTAAATGTCTTTTGATAACATTATAATTGTCCCCAGCTCATTGACATCTCCTCAGATTGTGAAAAAATGAAGCTCTCAGTGTATTCAGGCCGTTTTACACAAGGCACAGAATTGCGCAGGTTAGATCT
The DNA here is from genome assembly GCF_921293095.1 of Ischnura elegans. Taxonomy (NCBI): domain Eukaryota; kingdom Metazoa; phylum Arthropoda; class Insecta; order Odonata; family Coenagrionidae; genus Ischnura; species Ischnura elegans. Next base: position 95,837,556 of record NC_060249.1, read on the forward strand.
GCATTAATTACTAAAATGGCGCGGAATTGCGCGAATGCATCAACGAAATTAGAACAGGGGCTATTTTGACGTCTCGCATCCACGCATGTGTTCTAGCAATTCACCGCTTTACATGACGCAATTTTGATTGCGCCTTTGCACGTACGTCAGATTGTGCAATTCCGTGTACCGTGCAAAATGGCCTTTAGAAAAGAGCCTTATTTTGTTAGCCTCAGCTGTTTATTTAAACTTTGGTAAATGATTCTCAACTATCATTACTTAAGCCTTTGTCATCATTTCAACCTGTTTTTAGTTTCTTTTGATGCAACCTGCCAATGGATAAATTTTTTTTGTCATTTATACATGATTTTTTGTTTCAAGTGTTGTTCAATGATGTAGAACAAGATTGGTATCTTTTAATACCTTCAGGCTGCATGCTTAAACTGGAATAGCTTCATGATAATCCACTATCTGATAAAAATTAGGGATGGGTCGAATAGTAGATTTCTCGAATTCGAATATCGAATTCGAATATTAAATCATTGCTCGAATATTCGAATACCTCGAATTTCGAATACCTCGAATACTAAACGATGAATGTGAAAATGTTTGACTAGGTCGCCTATGCAGCAGGAAACCCAAGATTTTGGCGAGTAATTGTGATTGCCTTTAAAGGATTCAAACAAGGAATTTAGCTGATTAATGGAATATTTTAATTTTATGTAAACAATAGGGTAGTTTCCTTCATTAAAGAAAACGAAAGGTATTGATTGTGATTCGTTACCCACCATTAGTGTATTCATAATAAACAAATTATTTCAATCCAGAAATACCGGTTTAGACTAATGGCAATGTTCAATTTTACCTCATTTGAAAAATTGGCGCCTATGCGATGCCACTCCACGTGGCATCACAGGGACCTAGTTTCTACACGAGAGGATCGGAGTTTTACATCGTCTGAGGTTACTAATGCATGCATGAGGCACAGAGCTCAGGGAAACATGTCTTTATAATCACACAGTCTGTTTGATAAGGTATTAATAATCCTTATTTAAGCCAAGCGCTACCAGCTAGCATGGTACTCGGCTACCTGCTAGCATCCTGCGTCGTATTAGCGCTCAGAGCCTCGCCCCAAGGTCACCTCACTTGCGGCAGCGGGAACCAGAACGACGTCACGCGGAGTTTTTCCCGGCATTCATACTTACCCGTCGCGTTTTCGCGCGCTTGAAAATTTTCACTTTTAATTTAATCGCGAAAAATAGATATCGTCATTTAAAAATCTAAAAGCGTTAAATACGTACTACTTCAGGAGTATTAATATTTCGATTTAGGCAATAATAAATAATAGGAAACCACCCTATTTGAGCATTACGCCTCCGTTGTATTTCTTCTTCTTCCCGGTATTTATTTTCCTGCGCAAAATGCTTAAATAAAGTCAGAAATATGTCGTGTTTGGTCTTATTCTTTTTTAAATTACGCGCACATTACTAATATTTCAATCCAATAAAGGTGTAATAACAATTGCCGAAAGTCATTGTTAGACACCTTTCGGGCTAGTAGATGACTCATGCAGCAGTTGACCTCGAGAAAGGGGGAAATTCGAAGCAGGTAGGTAGAAAAAGGTCAGTGGGTGAGAAAAGGGGGTGGGTGCGAGACACGTTTTTATTTTTCTCGCGTAACTTGATATTTTTTGAAGCTAAGGTTTTTGTAATACAATCCCTGCGCGAGCTGGGATCTTTTGTTTGATTTCGGAGAAGAGGAAATCGTCAAGAGTGGGTGAGGCGAATGCTGAATGGAGGGGGATAGCAGATCGTGGGAAATGCGCCAATGTCACTATCCCACGGCACTGAGTTCCTCCCTATAGTAGTTTCATCTCCTGGGGAAGATTCAAAATAAGTGCCTGTTATTATTAGCCTCAAAGGACACACGGCAAACACCTCCTCTCATTTTATCAAAAGATGGATGCGGGAAAATGGTCAGTGGGGAGAAAGAGGGAAGGGTGAAACACGATTCTATTATTTTCCGGTAACTTGATATTTTTTTCAAAGCTGAGGTCTTCGTAATACGATCCCTGCACGAGCCGGGACCTTTTTTTGTTTTCGGGGAAGAGGAAACCGTCTGAGGGGGTGGGGCGAACGCTGAATGGATGGGGATAGCGGATCGTGGGAAATGCGCCAATGTTGCTATCCCACGGAACGGAGGTTCTCCTGATAGGGGACACCTGGGATTTTCGGATTTTTTTCATCCGATCAATTTCGTTTCCCCACGTCGAACTCTTTTCACCGCTCGAACCCGTGAATTTGATGTATTTCGTCAGCTTGCCTAAAACGGCGCTGCATGCACTAGACGACTAGAGTTCTCATTTTTCCGAGTCAACTACCAACGACGTGCGAGCGACAGTGTATGACGCGAAATTCTAAGTATTCGAGGTATTCGAGACGGTACCTTTGGCATAACTATTCGAGATCTCGAATATCGAATACTTTCTATTATTCGAGGTATTCGAGTATTCGCGGATACTATTCGCACATCTCTAATAAAAATAAAATAAATTAGAAGGAACTCACTCAGTGAGCATTCTGATTATCAAAAGTATTAAAATAATTAGTTTGTGTTAGTTAGAAAGCAGAGATAATAAGACTTTTTTTTTGCTGGTATCTGGGAGTTGGGTTAGAGAAGTTATCTTCGAAGCTCATTAAAAGACTATTTATAATTTACGTTGGCTCTCCTGAGGTTTTCATCTTTTGCAAATTTTTACCTTACTGTAAATTATTGAAATAGTAAAGTATATGTTCTACCCTAATTTTTACATGACAAATAGACAAAAAATGCCAGCAAAAATTCAGTAGAGGCTAGTTAGTCCATTTTACATGCAGGTAGAGCCCATAGTAATAAATCGTCTCTTTTGCATTTATTTTGAAAATTTATTGACTGTGATGGAACAGCTAGTGTGCCCACATGGGCACACCCCCTCAAGCAAGAACAAATCAACAGAGTCAAAAAAAAAGTGTTTATCTGAATGCCTGGGCAGTAATTCAGCAGTTTTCAATGAAAAAAACCTCCATAACAAAACGATAAATGATAAAGCTTGTTTGTCCCCATTACCAGTTTTGGGTTTATTAGCTCTCAAATATATGGAAAAAAGTTTTTGACTAGCCACCCTAGTGTGCAGCCTCCTAACCCATGGAGTAAAATAGGTATTATTTTGAAAGAGTTTTAAAGTTCTGCTAGTTTTAAAATAACTTTTTACTGGATTATTCAACCCTTAGATTACATGTGGCTAGGAGGAAAATCAAGACTGCATGGGCAGGTAGTCCTGAATCTGGAGGGGAACCCATTGTTGGTTTGAAGCTGGAAAAATTTGTATTTGATGTATTCTGGTGGTCCCAGCATTTTGCAACATGGGAGGTTAGGAGAGAAGATGAGTTTAGTGCCTTGAAGAATTCAGATGGTGCACCAGGGGCTGAACCATTGCCTGACACACCCACCTCAGCCCGAAGAGCTTACTTCTCTCTTCATTTGCGCTGGATTCTTGCAGCTGGTGGAAGGTATGGTGCAACATATATTGATTCCCCCTTCAATTATTTTTAAATTGCCAAATGTCCTAAACGATATTAAGAATTTTGCTGGCAATTCTCTGTAATGAATCATTTAGCTAATTTGTTGTTAAATAATATTATAGTCTTATGACCACTGAAGTAATATTATAAGCCTTTCAAGAAGTTTACCAAGGGTCAGTGTTGGAAACTTCAAATGCAAGAAAACCTATTGAGCGGGGAATCAAAACAAAATGAATCGGATATTATCTTATATGAATCTGTTCTGCACTAGTAGACTTCTTCTGAGGTTTCTGATTTCAGTATAATAGTTAGTGATGGAGAAGGTATTAGAAAAATACAGAGGTTAAAGTCCCGAGACACTCTTAACTATCTTAACCCCTTGAAAGTAATTCCTTTTGGATTCTGTGAGTTTCTGAGCACCCCAGTTCAGATGTAAAATATGTATACACATAGATTGACATAATAAGGTTCCAACCATATCATTCTCTCACAGATGAAATTTATATCCTGTCGGTATTTCTCTTTTCTCTAAATGATGTCTGTTGAATCTACTTCATTTAAGGGAATATAGTATGTCATGTATTCCTGTGATTTTTGGATCTTAGCCTATAGTTGATGGAGACTTGTGTTATTTTTATTGCAAAATTTCCATGTAGTTTGGGAACTTATAACAGTTTTATACTATATTTTCAAAATATTACACAACTTAGTTCACATATGTTCATATGTATTGATAAAATTTCATGAGTAATGCTAACTTCAGCTGAAATGTTTGAGCAAGTACATATGTATTCTTGAAAATTATAAAAGGCTTCAATTCTTTTTTATGTACCAGTTGAGGCTCTTAAATTTGAAGACATAGGTAAGCCGATAGCTTTTAACGTCATTTTTTGTTTCATCTTATGTTTCACAATGAATAACTTTTATTTCTATGCATTTGGTTACTAGAAATTGCAAGTCCAATTCATAGGTTGCCAGAACTTTTATCCATTAGCATTTTAATCAAAATTGTCATTTATTGTGAATTACCTTTGAGGACAACTATGAGATTCTGGCATTTTGGTGGGCTATAAAGGTGGGACATAAGGATTCATATTAAGATTGGTGGCTAAAAGTGGCATTTTCTGTTCTAGTGTGGTGGATCAACAAGGTAATCCTGTAACAGAGCAGTCTACACTCAATTCAACCCTGCCATGTGAAGTTTCTCCATTGGTGTCATATGGTGGTGAAGGACTTAAAAGCTTGGTTGACGGAAAAGTTTTCAAATTACCAATTCTTTTATCGGTACCACAGGAAGACAAACACCACAATGATGTGCTCAAGAATCACTGTATAGGTATCAACAATCTCATAAACACTACATTAAAATGAACTCTTAGCATCTCTGGATACAAGAATTTGAGGAAGTGCAATTAATTTTGAGTGGTGAGTGAATGTTTTTATAATGAAATTTATGACTTCTAGAGATACCAAGTCAGAATAGGTATCTCAAGAGTGAGTTTTATAATGAATTGCAGAAATTAATTTGTGAAATTCAGATAGAATATGAGTCAATGGGGGTAATAGCTGAGTGGAAATTAATTTGTACGATTTTGTGTCCATTGTGTAAATATGGCCAGCTCTTTATCAAGCAGCTTCGTGGTTTTGGGAAGTATTTTATATTTGTCCTGCAGGCCTAGTCCTTATGCTCGCAATATTTTTATTTGGTGGTGGAGCATGAATAATAGTATTTTGTGTTTCCTGTTAACATGCTCTCCTACTCAAAGATTTATTTCATCTCTGTCTTGATAAAATGTAGGTAGCTCGAGGGATCAATTAGTCAAGTCTATGTAAATATAATGTTTTGGTTGGGGAATATTATTGTGCACATTTACAGAGTTAAATTATTTTTGCATAGTTATCATTGTTATCAAATTTGCCTGTAATTTATGTGTTTGGTGCTAAGACTGAAATATTATTAGTCTCACAAAATTAATCTGGTATCAATGGAACAAAATTTTATTTTTCATTTTGAAATTTTAATTGTCTTTACTCGTACAGACTTCTGTATATTGTTGACCATGTTAATCATGTCTATGTTATTTTGCATTTCAATTATATGTTATTCCAGCATTGAAGAAGAAACTTGTTATGATGGCCCTGTATTTGTATATAATGACTAAATTTTCGCTTGTTATACTTGGGTGTTTTGTTGCATTAACCTGCTTCCTTGTGAACTGTGAGAATTCAGAAAATAGGAATCTTGCTCCTCTGGCTGGGGCAAATACCAAATTTACTGTAGGTTACTACTGTATCAGCCATAATGAGGAGTAAAAGCCATAAATTGAGTCAAACTAAAAAGGGATGCAATTTTATAGAATGTAAAATCTAGTCAGGTCCTACCTTTTGGAAATGCTATGCAATTAAAATAAATGATTATTTCATCCTACTATATTCATTTGGCATGAAGGCTTTCTCTAATGGTAGATATCTAAATTTGAGATATTTCTATTTAATTTTCATCTATTGACATGGAATTGGAGCCCAGCTATTAGGTATTTAGGCACATGCAATGTATTTAATACATATTAATAGCATGTCATTTTTGGAAAAAAGGAATTATTTCCTGAAATAAAAGTCTCACTGCAGAAGTAACCATAATTATAAAGGAAAAATACTTTGAACAGATTAATGTTCAAGAATGGGAAGGAATACTTTGATATAAATGAAATTTTTTGCTAGCTTTTTCTCGAGTGATTACTACAAGATTGGAGGGCGAGTACTGAAAAATTTTAATAAAAAAATTAGGGATACCTTACTCAGTTCAGGGACCATACTCAGCATACCCCAACTGATTGGTACAGGAGCTTTCCCATTGGTTCGAAAGACAAACTGCATAAATGAAATAACTGTGTGATTCTGTACGCAGCAGGTCGGTTTGGCAGTGAACTCGAGTGGGTGTGAATTTCGGAATCCTGCCGATTTCTAGAAGCTGTCGGAGCTGCCGAGATTCTGTCGGTTTGTCATGTTTACAGTCCAGTTAGGCAAAATTATTCAGGATCGAAGTTGTTTTCAGTGAATATCTAAGTAAGCCAGGGAAATGAAATGCTTTTAGTGAAATGGATTGTAACTTTATGATTGAAAATGTGTACTTGAGAATTCTTTGTTTGTGGAGAGGAAGTGAAAACATAAAAATGTAGAAAGAAAATTTAATTATTGATTTAACTCATCATTATCTTAATGCAGGGATTTGATTTTATATATTTGATAGCAAAGCAGTGGTCCTGAGAGGGGTAAAATAGGTACCAGAACCTCCTCACATTCCAAGATGCAAGGATTAGTTTAAGTGAGAAGAATGATTTCATATCTAAATCTCTAATACAAGGGTATACCCAGGATCATAATTAGGGGAGGCAAGCCATGGGATTTATGAGATTATTTCTTTCCTTGAAAAAATAGTTTTATTTTAGTTACATATCATTTTTCATGGGTTTAAAGAAAATATGTTGAATACTTTCATTTCAATTCAGTACTGATTTTGCTTAAAAACTTTTGCGATTATTGCTTCTAGGGGAGGGCAGCTGCCCCCCTGTGCCCCTTGCTGGGTATGCACATACTCTAGTAATTATTTTCCTTACACTTTGTTTCCATTGCTAATGTATTTCCCTAAGTAGTCATCATTTAAAATAATGAAATAACATGCATACCTTTCCTGTTATACTGGCAGGTGAAAACTAAAAGCAAAGGTTAGTTAAAATTACTTTTAGTGAAGTGTGTGTAAACTGTGCTTTAGATTTTACTTCAGCACAATTTCTGTACAGGTTTTAAGACCCTGTTTTTTCAGTATCATTTTTCAGTACAGTGTACCAAATTTGATTACCAAAAGGAAGTCTTTGGCCACAACTTTTAGACTGGAAATATAGGCATAAGTATTCTCTAATACATATTGCTGCATCCCATTTTTCTTTTGCAAAATTGATTTGAATGCCTACTCAATTTTTGGCGGGAGAAGTTGACCCACTAACTATCCCAGACTATTTTTTCCTTACATTTCATTGGCAGATTTGGATCATGTCATGTTGAGCTTCAGAAACACTCAGTAAATCACTTTCTCCCCTCCTATTTTCCTGGAGGAGTAGCCAAACTGACTGATTAGCAACCATTTGATGCACAGAATCTTATGGGAAGGATTTGTTTGTATGAGGTGGCTTTTTGGTATGGTAAGGCTGTCCATCAGTGTGAACCGATGAAATACAGAATATTGGCACAGGGTGATTTGAGACCAATTTTCAATTATTTAGGAGATGCAGCTGAGTTGATAAGTTATAACAGACATTTTCCTATTAAATTTCACACATTCCACAAAAATGCTCACATATTATACAGGAAATAATATCATGTATGCATACTGCCAAAATGAAATTAAGATTACGTCACTGGTAATGAAGTGCCAGTTCAAAATGTTAGAAAGACCCTTAGTAGTACAGTACTTAATCACTTAATGCCCATCCTTCCAGTGCTTAATTTCAACCGGAACAGCGTTCTGGCACCTCTTAGTGAAAAGTGGGAACTGTAATTCAGCGCTGCGCAGGCAGTCTTATAAATGTCATTGTTTTTTGCATTTGGTAAAGCATGGTTCCTCATTGTAACTTTTATTACAAGTTTTAAAACTGGAAGTTTTTTTAAGGTGGAGTTAGGGGGACTTATATTTGAAAATCATGTGTGTATTAAATATGAGCGTATGCACTCCAGTACCTAAAGTTTGAGAACTTAAGCACTGCATTCTTCTATCACAGCCACAAAGTAAAACCACTTCCATTGAAATTTGTGATGAAAATATTGTAACATAATATGCATGAAGTCACAAGAAAAAGTAATTTTCATAATTATAATTAAGGAATTACTGAAATAAGAAGTATAAAATGTGTAACTTAAGATAGCAACATGCTGTACTACCTTGCCACCTGTCGAACTAGAAATTACATAGGAGCAGGAAAAATTCCAAAAAGGGCCTTGGAAACACTGTCAAAGTTGGAGATGAAAATATAAATAGAATTTTCCAATGAAGAGCTATCGTCGACAGAGGAGAAGTGCAAAGGGTTGATGGGTACCAAACTGATGAGAAACTATAATTAATATGGCAATGATGGATTGGGAATGAAATTATAAGCTTTAACCCCAAAAATATTTTTCATCCCTTTATACATCCAATAAATATTAACATATGCATAATAAAAAAATACACAATGTGTTGACTGAAGAAAAGTTTGATTTCATTACTCTTATGAACTCTAACTAATTTTAGGTGTGTTGATGGTAACAATATTCATCAGAGAAATTGAGTAGTTCTATAGGAACCTGTAAATTAGGAATTCTGGCTCCATGTTCATGAAGCAAAAAATGCTGAAAATAACCTCCTCCGCCACCTTCTAACATACTGAACATAAGTTGAGATCCACAATGTAAATTTTAGATAAGATGTTCCCATTCATTTAAGTGACTAAATTTAGAGGCTGAATGGACATCAGAAGACAGGTATCCCTCGCCTTTTTGCAGTGTTGTTTTCCCTATAGCAGGACTGGGTCTCAAGATTGCTCTCAATTAGGTCAAGCAAACATCCTGCTTTAATCCAATTAAGGAACTTACCAAAACTCTCATGCCACCGCTTTATAAGCCTGGGAAAAGCAAATAAGAACATGATTCATAAAGTGGTAGGCTTAACAAAAGATAATAATTTCTTGAATTTTTTATCATAGTGATTAACTGTATAGATGCCCATGGATGTAAAATAGCTTCCAGAAAAGTCGGCCTATGGTGGGCCAAGTGTAAATTATACTGCCTGAAATATACCTCTCACTTAGCACTTAAGAGTTAACTTTTTATGAACATATCAATAGTGTTAAATGAGGGAAACCTGTACATATTATCTAACATCTGGTTCAATATGTGGATGTCATTCCCTCCACTGATTCTCGATTTTCCTGATACACCACTCCTTTTAAATTGCCAACCTCTTATTTTCCCTCAAAGTCATTACTCATGCTCAAGTCGATATAATAATTGCTGGTTTCTGCTCACACTAAAGGATTACCTATGGCAAAGAATTGACTTGCACATGGAAAAGTACATTATGGAGTCTCATCTCAATCAATGCCCACTATTTTCACCCTCAGGGATTGAGTTCACATTACTTCAGTGACTATTTTACCAAGTGAAGTTACTCTCCAGGGTATTACTTATTTCAAACGTCTGCGTCTTTGGGGAGTGAACATAACAAATGCTGTTGAGTTTCAATAATCATGAATTAACCATCTGAATTAAAATGTTTAATGTAGGTAAAAAGACTATGATATGAATAAAAAACAGACCACCTTCACATGGGAAAATCAGGAATTGTGCATGAATTTTAAGTCCCTGGAATTATGTATTAATTTTTGCTCCAACCGGGAATTTCAAAATCTTTTGTTTCATATTCATTTTAGATACAAAATTTTCACTTCAACACCAATTTTCTGGCCTAAAATGTGTTTATCATAATTTTAAGTGCAGTATCTAAGTAGAATTTTTACAACCACATCGAAACGTGGAATGTCAGACAAGACGACAGAATTGAAATGTCTAGCACTCTTTGACTCCAGCAAGATTCTAGAACACAAAGAATAGAACGCCAGGTGACGTCAGCATCTACTTATCGAGGTCGAACCAGCATCTTGGTTTGCATTTAATAAATTTAAATCTTAAAACTATGTGTGCTAATTAACCTATTCCTTGTAAATACACAAATACAACATTACTTAAAAGTATTGAAGTAATTTTGGGTGTTATAAAATTCTTACCTATAGCGGTAGTCACTTGAGATTAACCTGGAATTTTGTAAAATTTCCCCGGAAAACTGGGAATTATGCATGAATTTTTCTGATTTGATTGGCTGGACACCCTGTATATGAGTCTTGGATATCAGGATTACTAAAATTTGGCATTTTTACAAGAAATAAAAAAAAATTCAGCAATATCATCTAATTTATTTCTTATCACAGGGGCTTAACATATAAAATGTAAAACTTCAAAAAATTGAGATCTTGATACGTGACCACACTTTAATACCTGTGGACCATGTCATGGTTAAAAACCTTAAGGAAATTCAATAATGACTAGGAATTCAAAAGACTTCAAAATGTACACCGACTGAAACGTCAGTTGAAACAAACTATCAAGTATTGATTAATAATGCAAAGGATATTTTTAAATATCCAAATGGATATGGTTAATTAATTTTCTTCCCTCTTCTTCGTCTAAAAGCAACAGCTTGCCGAAGAAGTTCAGTGTTCTCATCTTCAATGACTTCAGGAGGATCCAAGAAACGAGGCGTAATCATTAGCCCGACCATCGTGAGAGCTAAAATTGAAAGGTCAGAATGAAATGCATAACAAAACCTGAAGGACTTCAAGGCAAAAAGGGCATCAGATCAAAATCTTCACATGAAATCATTCAGCAGGTGAACTCACATTAATTAGGCAATTGATGGAATTTCACTATAGATTAACAGTTGCAAAAAACTTCATAAATCAGATTTTACTAGAACAAAATATAATTCTACTTCCCACTATTAGTGCATAGATGAAAATTCCCGCTGGAAAAAAAGTAATTGAGCGACAATTCCACTGAATTTACTATCAGATTCCTAAGATGCAGTTCTAAACTTAAGTCAATCATTTAGACATTAGCGAGTTAAATAAAAGCCACTATGGAAGAAGTGGTATTCCAGAAGGGGATTCAGAGAGTAAGGAGAAAAGCACTAAAATTCTAAAATTGCGACAGGCATACTGAGAAGCCTTTGAACTCCTATTGCATGAAGTTCATAAGTACATCCACGGGAATGTTTTTCGATAGCACAGACGCTGAAATAACCACTACGGTGAAAGCGGATTTTAAGGTTAAATAAAAGATTAGGAGATCCTCGGGATAACCTCTGCACTCGTTCGCCATGCTTTGGAAACAATTCATTAAGTCATCACACCACTAAGAAAAGCCTAATTCTAGAGGTAACTAAGGAAATTGGCAACGAAAGAAAGCGGTAGCTAAAAGAGATTCAGGCACTCACCGTTCAGGACACAAGGGAAGAGGACATAGAAGCCGAAAACCGCCGTACCAAAGTAAAGAGATTCTGACAGATACAGAAGGATGGTTAGGAGGAGGGAGCAGACGCCTAGACTGATAATCCTATTGTAAAAATGGAAAATATCCATGAAAAAAATCATCACCTCTTGTAATTATTCTAATTAACATTCATTGCCTTACAAAGGGAACACTTACGGTCTATAGTGGATGAATAACGTACAGTGTATCAATATAAGTGATTTGAGCACGGCATAAGCTCCTAAAATTCTAGGAAGTGAACTGTCCTCTGAAATAGTAGTAGTAAGATGTATTAAAAGAGATTTGAATGCCGAGGAATCGGCAATGTTTACATGATTTAAATAATCTGGAAATGATTACCGGGCATAAACAGACCATCACCAAGGAACGTGCGTTTTTCGATGTAGCACCTCACAGCAGTTCCTACGTCCATAAATGCGACAAATGCAATCCACCCTCGAAAGGTATACATTAGCTTATGATTAGACATATTGTTTACGTTTTGCAATGATAGCTAAGTAATAAATAAGAAATTATCTCTTCGCAGAACCCCACACCCATAACATCTACTGCCGCACACCCGGTTTTCTATCGAAATGGAGCGACGATCGATTGTATGAAAAATAAAACCATCAGTACGAAGGGAATATAATTCAGAGAATGGAGGGAGCTGTATATTTTTAAAATCATGATTTAACGAGTAAAGTGAATTATATTTAGATTCTTATTCAGTATTGAGGCCCTAAAAATATTTAATAAAATATTATTTTCGGATCCTGCAAAGCTTCTCTTGTCATTGTTTTTACGTGAATTAAAAGTTTTCATACACAGCGGATATAATGGCGGCAATTCAAACGTTTATCTTTAATTACAAAAAGAAATAATTTCACAAAAGCTAAAGTAGAGGTATCCAGAGTCAAAATATCTAGCAATGCAGCATAAATATTATTAGCTAAACGTGAATACTGCTTTTTCGTAGTAATGTAGTCCTTTATCGTTGAAAAATGTATTTACGTGTTCCTGCACGATCGATACTTTTCCATGCTTATAAAATTTTCAAAAATACTCCTTGGGTTGCAGATTTATGCTTTCGATTGATCTCAATTAATAATTCCCTTTAGGTGACTAGTGTGTGCTATCAAAGAAAGGAAGCAAAGGCCATTAAAAGGCATTGTGTAAAGGCCAGTTTACACTATACACTAACACGTACGAGTTAATGTCTGTTTGCATGAATGATTTTTGTGGACCGGAACATGTAAGTACGAATGCATGAACCAAATTAGAACAAGTTCTATTTTCTGTGTAATTTGGCGTTCATTCTCGCATTCATACATTTAGACATTAACCCGTACGTGTTAATGTACCGTGTAAACAGGCCTTTACTCTTGAATTTTTCAAGGACAGCGTCACAGTCAAAACTGACCCTTAGTTTAAATTTTTATTGCCTAACTTTTAGAAATCTCTTTTGGGTAAACTTATGTCCTACTCTTATTTTTCGGAGTAAGTAGAATAGTAATAATATTGAAAACTCAGTTTTCATGCATAAAGTATAATTCAAACGGCGAATAAGAGAAAGTCATTACCCATGATATAAAATTTGTGGATGAATGACGTTTTCTTGTATTATTGCTTCGTTAGGGAAGGATGTCCACAGCATCATCAACAAGGAAGTATAATTCATGGACCACAAAGAGTATGATAGTTTTATAACTATGCAGTTCTTTACCATTGCGGTGGGAAGGGTAATAATATTTATTCAATATCAGATTCCATCCCAATCTCCGCCAATGTCATAATTTCGTATTTAACCCCTCCACTTTCCCTATGAGAAATTATCAATTTTAATGTCTAATCCTACCCCATCTCTTCTGTGGATCTCCAAAACAATATATTTTTATGACATAAAAAATCTTCACCCTCTCACCAATGCAATCTCCAACTCGCTTGGCTTTAATGCTGATGGTGTAATTTTCCCGATGCGGATGGTTGATTGAATTTTATTTTATTTTCTCTTTCTTAAATCACTCCGCAGTTTCGCCAGGGTTGCGTAAGGATATGACAGAAATCACCGCATAAACTATGGGAAACCCCATTGAGGAACTGGTTATGATGCGCACAAGGCCGTAGCCAGAAAATATGGGGGGCGGGTTTATGGGATAGGAGACAAACACAGAATTATTTTAATAAGATAAATAAAATAGCGCATTTGTTTAAATATACATATTTATTATAAACCCTTAAAGGAAAATATAATCACATTATTATAAAAATAAATTGAGCCTTCTAGCTTTCTTCGCGGCGAACAAATTAATTAACTCCTCGGTGTCGATGTTTCTGTGGCGGATTGGCATTAAATCCAAACCACAGAGTATATACTCTGCCTCTACTCTAACTCTTGTCATGTTCAGTCTATTTGAAATGCTATAGGCATCATAAAATCGATTGGAAATTTTATCAAGTCCTCGGCAAAACGAATGAAGTGCCTAAAAGAGAATATCGAAAAAATCTTATCTAGGAAACTCTGCAGGCCAAGAAAGACAGCACAGTTTGGCTTTTATGTCAGTCCACCGCGGAATTGATATCGACACCGTGGAGTTAATAAGTCTCTGGACAAAATTTTAATATCCCTTCAAATATTAACTAAAAATCGTAAACTATAGTAAAATTGTCATTAATGCCTCTTTAACGCACTTATTTCACGTTTTTTCTTACGAATTTACAAAAGAAATGACCGTAACAGTTCCACAAACACACCCACTTCAAAACGTAATTCCATTGGGCAGCCGGAAAGTGACGTCATGACGTCAGTGCTCAGAGTGCTTTCAGTTTAACCTAAAACAATGATAAATTACGAAATAATTACAATTCACGGACTAAGGCAACAAGGTATGAAATACTCGCGCAGTTCTATATGCGTGTAGTACATATTATCATTTATCCGTAAACATTTGCATTCACCTGAAGGAGACGAACATGGGAGATATTTTAACACAGTGTCAGGAAGTGGTATTGGCTGTTTTAACCAAATATGATTCAACTTCAGAAATCTACTATTCAATCCGGTGCACGCAGTTTCCCACTTTCGAAACTATTGATGAAAAAAACACTTTTTGAATGAAGGCCGCAAGCAAAATTTTTAATTTCTCATCTCCTCCCAAAAATAGTTTTTAGAGTAAAAACTCCAGTACTAACAATTTCTTCTGCTTGATGGTCCCCCTTCTATTTGACAATATCACACTATGTAAATCTCAGCGAGTCACTTATGCTGTATCCATAACTGGGGAACTAAACTGTGAACGTCCTTCGGCACACTTCAGCAAGGAATACTGAAGTGAGACTGATACTGAGCACTCGGCTAGAAATGAGCGTGTCAATCGCATAGACGGCATATTTTGGGAAAACTTAATTTGTAGAATGAAAAGTTTTGCACGAGCTCATAGTAAAAGAACAAATCTGGTTGCATAGGGGTAGCCGCCGAGGACAAAGGGCTTGGAGAGCGCGCGAACCATTAGGTTTTTTACCATCCGTACGCGGTTCCCGCGGAAAGACTCCCGCGGTATAATCGTCAGAAGAGGGTACAAACCCTAAATAACAGCAAATAAAGTAGATGAGTACAATGCACTCACAATTAAGGGAAAATCCAGTCTCTCAAACGGACTACGACGCATGTCATCCTAAGTTCCCTAGTGCATACGCCGTGTATTGCGGGTCATGGAGCGCGACAACCGCCCGACATCATTTTGCTTTACCACGAAAAAATCGGAGGGGAGCAAGTTGGAGCAAGATTTTTCTTTTCCGACTGATAATATAGACTTCAGTTTAACTCCTGGTGTAAATATCTTAGGAGCGGCAAGCGGCGGTAACTACTTTTATCCTAGCATTAGGTGAAAAATTAACGAAAAACAGTGATATTTTTAACAAATCATAAAGTTAATAAATAACAATTGACTACAACAAATGTTCGCTCGTAATTAACCAAAAGAGTGGTACTATCAATAAATATCCTCAAAAATTCCGAATTATTCACTGTTTTCGATTGCATGGGTAACAAACGTTGAACTTTTACGCATAAATCGTGCACTCACGATTTCATAGATTTTTATTGATTTTTGGCGAGCTATAAAAATTAAACAAAAAATTTTGACAGAAAATCAACTTCAGTTTTACATGACCTGGACCTTCTAAAATGATAATACAGTATTCCCGGTTCGAAATGAAAAAGTCGATATTTTGATTTTTGGCCAGCTTTTTTCGATTTCAGCCCACTGTGCGTCAGCTAACGAAGATATCTACTATCATGTACAACCCAAAGTAGAAATACCAACTAGAGAAGAAGTCAAAGCAGCAGTTAAAGCCCTAAAAAACCATAGAGCTCCTGGTAAGGATGAAATATCTGCAGAGCTATTGAAGACGGGAGGAGATATAGTCATAGATAAGCTATGTGAATTAATGAAAATAATATGGGAAAGAGAAGAAATGCCAAAAGACTGGAGGGAAGCAATAGTTGTCCCCATACACAAGAAAGGAGAGAAAGTAGAGTGCAGTAATTTTAGAGGAATCTCACTCCTTAGCATTCCTTATAAAGTCCTATCTAAGATAATATTAAATCGTATTGAAGAATATACATGTGAAATAATTCTAGATCACCAGGCAGGGTTTGTAAAAGGCAGGTCCACAACAAATCAAATATTTATTCTCAAAGAAATTATATCGAAGTACTGGGAGTTTAATAAAGATTTTTTTGCAATATTTATCGATTTCCAAAAAGCATATGACAGTATTAATAGAGAGAGACTGTGGGAAAAGTTGGACAAGTTCGGAATTCCAAAAAAGCTAATAAACCTCGCTAAAACAAGTATGACAGACTCCACATGCTCAGTACGAATAAATGCACGGGTGTCGGAACCTTTCAGAATAAAGGCAGGAGTAAGACAGGGTGATGGACTATCCCCAATCCTATTCAACTTAGCAATAGAAGAAGCTCTTCAAAAAGTAGCAAAAATGGACGAAGGCGTAACAATTGGCTCCAGAATAAATATTCTTGCTTTTGCAGACGATGTGGTAATTTTAGCAGAAAATTTAGACGACATTCGCCGGCTTACAAAACTTTTCATGGAAGAAACAGCTAATCTAGGACTAAAAGTAAATGATGGAAAAACTAAATATAAACACTTTACAAGAAATGAAATGAACAGAAATCAAAATCCTCTCTACATAGACAACCACAAATTTGAAAAAGTGGACTCCTTTAAGTATTTAGGCGTTTTTATTACAAGAGAAAACAAAGAAGCAATAGAAATACAAAACAGGCTAAATCTGGCTAACAGATGCTTCTACGCCTGCAACAAACTCATGTCCTCAAAATTACTATCGCACACTACTAAAATCAGAATATATAAAACAATCATAAGACCCGTACTGTTATATGGAAGTGAAACTTGGAAACTGGATAAAAAGGAAGAAAGAAAATTAATTGTTTTTGAAAATAAGATCCTTAGGAAAATATATGGACCAATCTCTGAAGGAGGAGAGTGGAGGAGAAAACACAATAGAGAATTAAGAGAGCTATACAAGGATCCAGATGTAGTGTGCGAGTTTAAATGTAGAAGAATTAGATGGGCTGGGCACATTTTGAGAAGAGAGGACACTAATCATTTAAAACAAGTTATAATGAGGAATCCTGAAGGAAGAAGGCCAAGAGGAAGACCAAGGCGAAGGTGGTGGGACCAAGTGAAGGTAGACCTGGAGCGATTAGGAGCGACCGAGGAGGACGCAGGAAATAGAGATAGATGGAAGAGGATTGTTGGTGCGGCCAAATATCTACTTAGATATGTATGGCCCTGGGAGTAAGAGTAAGTAAGAGTAAGTAAGTGCGTCAGCTCATGCAATCGTGTGGGAAATATCAGTGGCGTTGCGCATTGTCACCAAATTTCTCGGTTTATTTAACGACTGTAAGTGAGGTTTTATTTCTTATATATATTTCGGAGGTTTTATCTTAAAAAACAAACGCCACGGAACCTGGTTTCAAAGGCTGTCTCCGGAAACTTGCCGAAAATTACAACGGCAGCAATGTTTACTTACATAAGCAACAGCAATTGCTAATTACATGCTGAATGCCGGGGAGTGAAGATGTATAGGTATGGAAATATAATATTACTGGCTCTTGAAAAATACATATTAAATGTGTTTATGAAATTTAACAATGAAATTCCATTTATTAGGGTCGGACGAGAAGATTACGCTGACAATGCCATTCGCACAGTCTATAGTCTAGTCTCTTAATAAACATATGTTTAGACTGTGCCATTGGTTGTGTGCAAATTATGCTCTATCAAAACGAATGCATCGTTCGAGCTCGTGAGTGCCCCGAGCACAAATAAGACCTATTATGTGGAGGGACGAGTTTTTGAGGAGGACGGTGAGGTGGAAGTTAACAGCCTTTCTTGTAATGATTGCATAGCTAGTTCTGAGAGCAGTTCAAGTATTATGTAAGCAGGGCCGGGTAAAATTGAAATTCACAATACCTGTGACTTGGGTGTTTGAAGTCTAGAACCCTACCCTAAACAAATCCCAATACCAAATGTGCCTCGAGAAGAAGTTTTCGGCCACAGCCACAATGTCCACAGATTCCCGATAAAATTTCTGCTGTGTAGAGAAAGTAGTTCGAACTCAGGTTGGTGTGGATAAGGGACGGTCAAGCTCAACCCAGATTAAGCTAAAATCGCGTGATTTTCACACACTCCGGGAAGGTAAATTATTTCTTTTCACTTTTGTGGGGGCGTCCATCTATCCAAAGAATCATCAACCCAGGAATCTTCGGTTAATTACCAAGCGCTCTACCCACTTCTCGGGTTGGGCTACCAAGCTCCCTCGTACTTCAAAATAGATACCCTCATTTCTCTAATTTTAAAATGATACTCAGTTTTTTTCAATAAAAATTTCTTTTATTTTAAGCTGCAACATTCTCAGCCTTCAAAATAATATTACTATTATAATAAATTAGATATCATATAATGGCTGGGATAAGTTACCTGATTGGATAGAATGCTTCTTTTGTCATATTCACTTCGTCACTGGGGAATGACGACAAAAATTCAATAGCTTGCGCCGCCAGTAAATGCCTTACAAGCAAGTCAAGGCATTTTCTTGCGTAACAACGTCCTGATAACAGTTTTAGGTCATTATATACACAGAGAACATCGGTTATTGAGCAACGAAGTTCATAGTTAACAATAATCATCATTGGATCCAAAAATATGTCAGTTAATTATCACTTTACGTAATGCTTGAGATCAGTGAATAGCAATGTGCCAAAATGAAGAATAAATGACATTAATGTTTTTTTTATATAAAGGCTTACATTTTTTCCGTGCATCCACAAAAAATAGTTTTACTCGGCTGCCAGTCGATTAGCTGCGTAAGAAAAGCACATATGAGGTAAATAATCCTCTCGAAGTCTCACACAAATTAATTTGTACAATAGTACATTTTTCACAGCCAAATTTCTTTTTCCAACATCTGATGTAAGTAATATGGAGAGGTTACCCTATCATCATTCATCACTTTCGATTTCTCTAGAGTTTATTTTCATACTCATCTAAAGTAGTTTTGGATTCCTACTTTTGAGCAGTTGTTAGCAGTTCTCCTGTTTATCAATATACCACGTTGCGAGTAGCATTCACTATCCCACACAACAAAATCAGCAGCCTATGGATCCATGATGGCTATCGCGACAGCCGTGACAACGGCGAAATAAAAGCACCCGTCCTTGCCTGCTCATCACGGATATCGAAGGCTCCGTGCAGGCATTTCTTCCACGTAAACAAAAACAACACTGCGAACCGTGGGTCTTCGACGCCAAATACCGCTAGTGGGCACAGAACGTGAGCGATTTATCAACCAATTAAGTCGGCCCTTTATGATTGCTCAGATGTTGAGGCAGCGGAGTTTCTTCGACGGCAGCCTGGCCGTGAACTGGTGCGGCGATGCGCCGGCCGCTTCCTCCCTTCCCGCGGCCGCCTCCTCGACCAGCGCCATTTGACCACGAGCGGTCAACCTCTCGCGAACCAGCCGCTCGAGTACGAAGAGGTGATCGTCCCTGGCCGTCGGGAACTCCGTCCTCATGAACCTCGCCAGGTTGAGGAGGTAGTCCGCGTTGCTCCCGCTGGGACCGTGGCACTCGGAGATCTGGTCCGCTATCGTCTGCAATGGTGCCTTACCCATCCAGTAGCGATTGTCCTCCTGGGCGACGTACATGAGCACGGTGAATGGCTTGGACTTTCGTTGGCGGTCAGGATGGTGGGAGCCGGGCGACGAGTACCCGGAGTCTGGGGATGGGCAGAAGTACTTAGTAGCAATGGAGAATGGGGAAGCGTTAGCGAAGCTGGGTCGGTGTTTCATGTCCGGGCAGAAGCACCCGGAGGTCTTCCTTGAGGATTCCTCAAGCCTCAGGCTGGCCAGGAGGTTCTGCGCGAATAGGTCCTCCTTTGTGGGCGCGTCTCGGTGGTTTCCGCCCGAAGTCGTGGTGGTAGCGCTGCCTGTCGTGGACGGTGTTGACTTGGTGCCGTTGGGCTGGTGTGGATAGAAGAGGACGTTCTTAGTGGCGTATCCTCCCAGTTTGCACTCCCTCTGACTCAGGTAGGGTAGGGCCGCGTCACCGGTGACCAGGAATGCCCTCCCCCACACCACTTCCTAATATAGGGAAGAGAAATAAAAAAGAACACGGTGAGAGGTGTATCAAGGCCGTAGACATAATTATTTTTTTCTCGGCATATATGAAAGGGAAATGTATTTTTGAGGGATTGATTTGGAGGCACACAAGACTGAATATTCCAAAAATTTCTGGAGCGAGGAGGGGGTTGAACCTCTTGACCTCCCCTGCTGGTTACGGCCTTCCAATGCTACTCAAGTTGGATAATATTAGTTTCGTTTAATTCTGCTGCCTGTCGATAAGCTGCGTAAGAATAACCATATGTAACTATCCACATCCATTATCATATGAATACATTGCCTCAGATAGATGCAATGTTTTAATCCCATGTTTTGGAGGATGAGTGAGAGCTGAATCCCGCAGGAAGAAAATGACTACCCTGTTAGATATATATCCAATATCCTGAGATATCATACTCTGTTTATAGGCCTTAAATATCATACATTTGATAGAGAAGTACGTGGATTTCTACCATTTAATAAATAGCAAAAATAGTAAGTGATACAAAAAAGGAAGCAGTGCTGATGTGGATGGAGCGCTGGGCAATAGAGTGGAAGGTGCCGAGTTGAAATTTATCCTCTCTCGCCTCTATCCCGTCTACCATCCATGCCAACGGTGGGATTGAACATTGCAATAGTGACCTCAAAAGATAACGTAATTCAGTACAATCCCTGGGTTCTAATTTGAATTGAAAGTTAATCTTTCCGTAAAGATAGGTAGTCATGATTATACTGTACATCATTTCAGCTCACCCACACACAGTACCTGGGCAAGAAGCTGAGGGCGGACTCAACCGAGAGCAGGCACCTGGGCCGTATCTATTTTTCTCAGCAGAGGGCTTCAAAATTTATTTTCCTGTTTATACCGATAGCGGTAAATATTGTGAATTCAGGTTAGTCTTGGATTTCAGAAGGGTAGGAAACATGTCGTTTCAAGCACCCCTACAGTATTACTACCCCACTGCGCCCTTTCAAGTGCGACCCCAAATGCATGCACGCCTTTCGTTTTGTCGAAATATTAAGGATAAATTCATGACCCGTCAGAAGTTTTTATTTCGGAGACCTTCAAGGCGTCAAAGACAGCCTTTCACTATCGCGAATGGGCATCGGTTTTTTTTATTATTTTGATTAATATGTAATTATGCAATTTTCTTAGTAATGATAGCTCACTGAAAACCACAGCAAAATTGTCTGGTCAGGCATTCCAATAGAAGTTCATAAACGCTCACTTCCGCTTTTCGTTACAACCTTGAGCCCACGTTTGAGAAAGTGAGATATACGAATAGTAAAATATTTTTGCGACCACTGTCAAGCACTATATTGGGTTATATGAATAAGTTAAGGGTTTTACTATTCTTTATTATTAAAGTGACTGAATTATTCCTATTCCCTGAGGTGTAAAAGTATGCTAAAGATTAATTTAACTCACCCCGCGCACTTAAACAAATATTTATGCATACATTAGTGTGGCAAATTAGCCTTCGGAAGTGGACTTTCATGAATAGGTGGGTCAGTGGGTGCTGACATAGTATTGAGTAAACCATGGTTGGGGATAAAGTAGAGTGGATGTACTAACAATAAGTGTATTTTTATCTCGCATACCGCACGTATTTTGTTTTGATTACCCACGCAGCAGAGACAAGTGGGAATCAATGAGGTTCAACTCCATTTACTCATCCCCCATTAGTTCACGAGATCGAAAATATGCGATTTCAAAGTTGTAAGTATTTACCAAAAGTTTTTCAGGGTTACGAAGCCCAAAGGTAGGTGACATAGCGAATTAATGTAAAATGGAAATAATCTGCCTCTCATGGACTCTCACCGTAAAATTAAAGAAAGTAAAATCAGACTAAAACGCATCAAATGACCGATTGCGGGTATTTTGAGTCATCAAGAGGTTATAAAGGTTGTGATTACTCTATTTACTCGTTATTTTTTGTAAAAGTAATATCAAATTTTGCGTCCTTCTATAATGAATGACGTATTCCATCAATGAAGGAAATTATCCTCTTCAGCTATTACTAGCGAACAAGGGGACTAATGCAATATATTTGTGTTCACGAACGTGACATGTTGACGGCGTTAGACAACTGGGTAAGGAAGCGCCACTGGGAAGAGTGCGGATTGATATCATCACTCAGTAAAATATGTAAACATGGTTTGTTCATTGAATATTGAAGGGCAGATATTGCTGCTGAGAAGGTCGCGGTGGATGGATGTTGACATCGGTGAGCGAAAATGAATTCGATTTGCGAGGCAAACTAGTCACTTTTGGAATGCGGGAATACCAGTGTTATATCGAGTGTGATAGAATCGAGCTGTGCGAATAGACGACGACTGTTCGGAGTTCTTAAATTTTAAATAATTGTATCCGTCATGTGAAAAGCATGACAACCGAAAGAAAATATGGAAAGTATTTCCGCGAAAGATTTCGAAGGATAATAGAATACGAGAAAACTTCTTTTTGCGACGACCATCGTTAGCATGGACTTTTGGCAGCTTTACTTTGTCTTAGTAGGTTTTTAAATATTTACGGCTATCATGATGCAATGACTGTGGGGAGCTGAGGATCTAAAATGGAGAAGGTGAATAGCATGAAATATATATGTATATGTTGATTGACCTGTTTCTTGTCTCCCTACGCTTTTAATTGATCGGGAAAATAATTTATGTAAGCTGTATTCATGATCAGTTTGGCTAAAGTGAAATACGATAATGTAAATGACTTTGCAATTAGTGTATGCAACCTTAGTATTTTTTTGTGGAATTTTCAAAGTAATTATTACACCTAGCAGCATTGAAAAAGTTTTAAAGTGCAGAGCCGAGTAAATTTTATATGTGCGCCATTTCAGTTCAATATACATTTTTAAGTACGAAGATTATTCGCGATTCATTTTTGAAAGTAATTTAAAATGAATTAATGAATGCTGAAATTCTCCAAATCTACCATAGGATCAGTGGTAAGCGATATTTACTACTTATGAGGCCAGAAACGGGGCAATTAATTTACAAGTATTTATGTGCTTAGAACAATGTTATCATTGTTGCTATGCGTTAATCCCTCCTTTAAAAACGCTAAGTACTGTTTCTGAAGGCCCCTTCGTGGAACCCATTAAATGAAGGGACTGGAGGTAAGTCCCTTCATTTCGGCGTCCCTCGCCAAATTTTTCCAAATTTGTCGTTCCTCCATCTATTGCTGGCAATTTTGCAATAAGTAAGTGATTATTTTCTACAATGCGGAGCACCAAGTTCTTGAACTTTTGTTTGGTAGATACACAGAGTGTATTCTTTCTAAGTAATGAAACCTCAATGAAGTTCACTGAAAACTTAATGATAAAAACATTGTTTTCGTAAAAAAAATATTTTTGAACATCTTAGGGTAAATACTGAGCATCTTCATCTAAAACTTTCCCACATGCCGCCACCATGAGCGTTTGAGAAGTATGGGCATGCCGAAGTTCAGCGATATATTTGACAATCGAAGAAGTAAAAGTCAGATACAAGAAATCCATGGAATTGTACATGTATGTACAGTATTTTTACATAAATATCCTTGAACCCACTCTTACGAGAAAGCGTTTCGTCGGAAGTAAACACTGCCGAAGATATTACGGGGACACCATTAAGCGTGAGCCATGAGCTATGTCGCAAAAGGCTATCAAGAGTGGTCTTAATCATTTTATTGTTGACGAGCCACTAAGCATCAAACTGATAAATTTGAAGTGACGGGAGACGTCTAGGAGCTATGGGAGGAAGATGTTAGCCGAAATCACAGCCGAAAAGGCTGTCGAACTTCTGGAAATAACCGGATTGGTGATAACACAAGCGACCTGAAAGGGTCAAGTGCTTTCGAATTTGTTTACATGTCTTCGTGAAGCGACCAATAACTGCGATATGTTTAACGAATCCGGATCACACAGCTGTCGCATATATTACTTAACTCTGTGAGTAATCATTGGGATAAGGACTTTTTTCAGTCAAATGTGAAATAAATGGCGAGATATGACCTTTCATTTGGTGGGCGTCTACATGGGAAGCCTTGCTCTAACGCAGGGAAATCTTTTTGTTTTAATCGCCGATCCCAAGTCCAAGAATTTTATGGAGTAAGATATGACATGTAGCAAACAAACTCATCACTCAGCTTCAGATATTGAAATGTCCCAACAAAAAGAATCATGACAATCGGAACGGTGAATAGGGATTTCACGCCTTGCCCTTGGAAAAAAATCGTATGCTCACTTCATAGATTTGTTTTTCGAAGAGAGACCAATGTTTGGATTTAGGTCAAATGAAGTGGGAAGCAGGGAATTTAGACTTTCTATTGCAGCAATATTAATTTAAAGGTTGAACTGGGTTGGAGATTTATTCATCCTTGTTGTTGTCTGTGCGAGGGTATTGCTCCCTGTTAAAGTAGTTCACTTGGAAAACAAGACGAAGGTATTGGGTACAGGAAGTAGGAGAACGGCAATGGACAACACTTTAACTAAATTATTCTTGGCTGCGTTGCCGTAAAAATTTCGTCACAATTTCGTAGATTAAATATAAGACAGGAGATAATTAACAGCTTCTTCGCTTACGTTGATTTAGTGATCGCACATCTGGAAAGATCGCCTTCATTCTTCCCTTATGATCTTGAGATCTTCCAAAAATATAACAAGTAGAATTTTGGCCCTCGATGAACATAGTTTCGGTAATTAACGTATTCGGTAATTCGGTAACTAAAGGGTAATTTTAATAGGACTTATTTTAGTAATTTAACTATATTATTTTTCTATACTTTAACTTATTTCTGAAGAGTTACTGTCATAGACTACATAGCAAAGTAAAAGTACTTTTCTGCGCGGCATGCACTGACATGATAAATCATGAACGTACTTTTGCGAAAATTAAATTGATTTCCCGACGCCTTTCCGCTAGGCGAAATCATATTTGTTTTGGGTTGGGAATTAAAACAACTAAGGATTAGTTATTTACGGTGGTAATCCTGCCATTACAACCGAATTTTTCGATATTTAGTTTCTGTCCTGTACAGCCCCTCCCAATCTTCTATTGCAATTTAATTTTCCCTTGAAGTTGTTCACTTATTAGGGTAATTGTTGGAAACCATACGAAGAACTTGTGGGGAAAACAAGTTTTTCTCAGTTTTACATGGTAACGTGTGCCTTGAAGTATCGTGGATGGTATTTTTTTTCGTGGAAAGGCTTCCCCACGTGACATTCATGCTTGCTGCGAAAGAAGGAAACTTATTGTAAGTATTTTAAGAAAGACACACCATGGGGTGGCATTGTAGAATTTCTGAATGTTTACAAAATAAAATTGAGTATTTATTCTTATGTAACCTTGAGATACGCTCGGATTGCAGACTTCTCCAAAGATATCGTCCTGATAAACTATCACTGGGAAGAAAGTAATCATTTGCGGAGGCAATCTGGCTTTAGTGAATAATGACTGCTTACATCGACGATCATGAGAAAGAATACGGAATGTGCATGCAAGATATTTACTTGTCTCTAATTTACGCTCTCAAAAATAGTTTGATAGGCAGTCTTTCGCATATTTTTACGTTTTACTGTTTACATTTTAATCCGCATTCTCAGTATTCCAATGAATGAGGGCCGTTTCCCTGTGGATGAACGGCGTTAACCATTTGGGAGTATTCGGGTGTGGTATCCTCAATCACTCGAAAGAAAAAATATGGGCATACATGGGGAAACACATTTTTTATACAAAAGACCGTATACATGGCGGTCGCCATTAATATACTATTCATTGTTTTCCGAACTTTTGCGTCTTATTTGTAGTGGACGTACGATTTAGTTTCTATGAATCGAGGAAAGATTTATCGATCCTTTCCCGTAAAAAGGCGTATAATTCATAATGTATATTAGTTTCCTAAAAAAATCTGACTCGAGAAAAATATGGTCGATAAAAATGTCGTTTTCCTTATTTTTCCTATTTCTCTGTATATACTTCTACACGGCTTAGTAATGAAAACAATCGTTGAGGGACAAGTTAATGGTAAGAACGGAGAAGGAAGACCCAGAACAAAATAAATGGAACAGGTAAAGAAGGATGTTAAAGAAAAAGAATACGTAAGTGTGTGTGATTAGCTGATGGGAGAATTAAGAGGAAAGCTGCGTCAAACCAATCTTGGGATTGTGGGTAAACTCTTCTCGGGATTCCCACCAGATTAAATTATCCATATTAGCCAACGTCTCAAGCTCCGACCCAGAGCTCATCCTCAGGGCTGATGATTGTTGATTTATTTATGATGATGAGCCCCAAGTCGGAGCTTAAAACGTTGGCTAATATGGATAATTTAACCCGGTGGGAATCCCGAGAAGAGTTTACCCACAATATCCTCTGGGAAAGTATCAAATCATATTTCTCAATCTTGGGATTACTGACCAGTGATGATGATGACGGCTTTAGATTTTAACTTTGATCAATATATTGAGGGAATAATAGACACATAAATTGCAATTAGGAAGAAGACCAGACGGGCGATACATGAGTCTCAATTTCCTGATCACTTCTCTCATCGTCGAATTTCAAAATTATTTTCGCGGTGGTCAACTCGGCCGGCACGAAATAACTTGTGGCGCTATCGATTGCCAGGAAGAATACGAAACTTTGGGCAAGCAGCCAGGATTCGACCCACTCCTAAGGCATGTTGCTCTACCTTCACGAAGGAAGGCTCGGTTTTGCAACGATCGTGACATTAGTTCCACGGATTCAGCGAAGTCAGGCGGGTAAAGGCGAGGCTAAACTTGAATTTTGTTTTCATTTGCTCACCTTTTCATCCTCCACTACGGTCGCTACTCTCCCAGGCTGGAATGGAACCGCACATGGAAAGAAAAGAAAAAAATAATTTATGCAAACGACTCTTGCTTTCCATAATATACATGGAAAAAATGTGTCATTTAAAGAGATCCCTGGCATAAAACTGCGAATGGGATGGAAAAAAGTATCGCTTAGCCTATATTTGCAATAGTCATCGTTAAAATCTCTAAATATACCTAACATAACCGTCAGAAAAATTTCACCAAATTATATCATGCTGACGTCGTATAAACTTCCTACTGTCAGAGAATGACAGGATCTCACTCGTACCATACGATGACTTCGTCTCAAAACCTATAGCTCATCTCATCAGAATAATCGAGATCTATTGGGCAATGTGTACATCATTATAACCAGTGGCGTATCCAGGGGGGAGTCCGGACCCCCCCGAAATAAAAAAACCCAGTGATTTTCCTTCATAAAAAAACAAAATATTGAAAAATCATGAATTTACAAAATATTCCTCCAAAAAATGAAGTTTTTTCAATTATGGAAAGTGTTAAAATTAGTTTAAAACCCTCTACTTACATTTAGTACCCTGTTTTTCAAAAATCCCCCCCTCCCCTAGTTTTGGACCCCGACCCCCAAACGAAATTCCTGGCTACGCCACTGGTTACAACAATGCTAAAACGTAGGCTACGGGTAAACAAAAAGAAATCAACAGGGAATGCTGCATACGAATTAGCATAACAAAAAAAACCATAAACCCAATATTTAAAAAAATATTTCAATACCTGCGAAAGATAGTCTCTAAACTAGTGCGTATGCAAGTCATGTTCAATAGTTTTAGCTTACATTCAATCAAAGTCGTTAAGTACAAAGCACTAATAATGTCAGACAAGAAACTTAATTTTCACGTCACCGCGTTTATTTGATCGATTGGACAGGAACAAGATCACCTTAGAATAAGCGAATTGTATGCCAAGGCCATAGCGAATAGTGAAGTTCGCTCGCCCTGGCAGCCTCATTAGTAGGCCGTTCGTCGCAATGGCTTCCTTCCTATTTCAAGATTTTCCTCTGCCATATGCGGGACATTGTTACAGTTATCACGTGGCAGGTGCCTGCACGAAAGGCTTCACGGGAGTAAAGAGGGAAAATCATTAGTAAGTGCTGTTGCGAAAATCGCATGCGGAACGGAATGTGGTCTCAAGAAGCAGAGGCCGTTTTATATTTTAGGGGGATGGAATTTGCCTACAACTGTTTGGCGACAACTTCTGTGCGGTATTTAAAAAACCGGTAAAAGTAAAAGATTTTTTCGACCTTAAATTCAATAGACTCCACCTTGCAGTGTCATTATATTTCATATAAGGTCACCAAATTCAAATTTAGTCAAGGTTAATAGGGTAGAAAGTTCTAACGTTTTATTGACAATATCACGGGAGAAATCTATTTTTATCAAGAGAAATACGCAAAACGCCAAAACAAAAGAGAAGACTTTAAAGTTTTGCGTTTTGAACGATTGGAAAAAAACAATTTAGTTCATGAAGATATGAAAAACGATGACTTAATGTTTATACGTCTGGTCATTGCACTTTGTAATGACTATGGAATGACGATCGAAGTCATTGATCAAGCTCAATGAAAAATTCGTGGTTCAATCTATTGATTGATTAGTAGCGTAGATGTTGTTTAGATAGTCGAGTTTGAAAAATGTGAATAAGTGAGATAGTGAATGGAAATATGCAATGATTGCGTTTTCGCTGAAGCTACTTTTTTTTAACCAAAATAAAAATTCTCAAACATTTCTTTGGAATA
The DNA here is from genome assembly GCF_921293095.1 of Ischnura elegans. NCBI lineage: Eukaryota > Metazoa > Arthropoda > Insecta > Odonata > Coenagrionidae > Ischnura > Ischnura elegans. The sequence continues at coordinate 95,866,517 of NC_060249.1, forward strand.
AAAGGGGAGCTAAAGACAATTCTTTGGGCAACTTATGATGGATTTTTTGCCAAAAAATGTGAAAAGCATTACAGTTACCGCAGGATACTCTTAGGGATATAGTTCTTTTTTTTTTGAAAGAATATTTACTGGCCTTTGTACATAGTTACTTGAAGTGTTGCAAAAGTTTGCCTAGCAGATACTTAGGGCGCAGATCGATCCAAAGAGAAAACCATAGTGAGCTGGGTAAGGGGATTCAAATCACCTCCACCGAAATACTGGGACATTCAGCCTCCAGAGTACCCCCAATAAAAATTCCAACAACATATCCTCTTTTCAAAAACTCCCCGAAATTTTTTTCTGGCTGACATCCTGGCTAAGTGATTCGAATATTACGATAAAGATTGAGTAGACAGTGAAATTGAATTCGCTGGTTAAGAAATCCATAGGCATGAAAGAATTTAACTATATGGTTATGTACGACACACAGGCAGTTAAGCCCGGGGGTTGGAATATTTTAATGTGCAATGCGGCAGTAAAGTTGAATGGTTGAAATCAGGGGCGGATCCAGGATTTTTTTCTGGGAGGGGCACAAGCAAGGCCGTATCCAGGATTTTGTTCTGGGTGGGGCACAAGGATACCTCGTAATACAAAACGAACGCAATGATAATGGGACCGTATTAAAAATCTTGCATATTTTTTAGGGTCTGGGGGGGGGCACGTGCCCCCGTGCCCCCCCCCTGGATCCGCCTATGGTTGAAATTAGTTTAGGTTGCCAGGGGGTGAGTGTTGAACTTCATGATTTCATCGTCAAGGTCTAAACACCGTCAAAACAGTGACTTTGAAACAAAACTAAACTTAGACATCTGAACAGTAGGTAAGTTTGATCAATGGTGTTCAAAATCAACCATATTTATTACGTCATTTTGTAACGTGGGCAAGGTTAATATCGACTTCCACTCACTATTAAAATTCAGCGGACTTATTCGTGTACTGTTTATTACTCTTGGCAAAGGAAGGACACGAATAAGTTGCAGGGGACACAAGTTAATAAGTACGAGAAACAGAAGAAGCACGTAAATAAAAAAGTATTAGCTGAAAGGAGGGCGGAGTGGAGAGCTACGTCAAACCAATGTACGGATTGTTGAGTTATGGTGATGACTCATGATTTAATTTTTGAGGCCTGTATGTTTCCGGATAAATCTTGGAGGTAGATATGGTGGATATTAATAATATCATTTAAAGTATTTTTGCCTGTTTATTGTGACTCCTGTTTGGGGTGCAGAGACTGAATGCCTCGGGTTTCAACGCAGGAAAACAGTCGGGGTGGTTGCACTTCGTGGATATGGGGTTCGAAAACGAGCCAGTGGTTTCCTGGGTAAGCAAGCATTCAGCAAGCTCTTTGATTCTCGCGTGTTTTAAAACGCTACCTAGCATTCTCATAGCGGATGTAAAGGCGCTTGAAAAAATCAGTGGATCCGAAATTTCCACTTATTTAGTGGCATTTATCGTTAACTATAGAATTAACCTTGGAATTTTTTAAAAGTGCACGAAAAATATGTGATTTCGTACGCAATGACCCGCTCGTGTGCAAAAGTACACTTACGAAGAACTCAGGATTTTTGTTAGTTTTTATGTATTTAGCCCTCTGTATTAATTTACCCACGATTAACACATAAGTATATTTGAAAATCATGAGCTGGATGGTGTAAGGCAACTCGGATGGGAACTTCCGCCCATGCACTGGGCAGTAATTTGCGCTGAGTCTGATCAGCAAAGCGTTTTTTTTGCTGCAAGCTGCTCTCGCAAGCTTGACATCAAATTGGGAGAGGGAAGGGCAATATATCTAGGAATTCTTCTTACCCTGTTGGCAGTTCCCCTGTGAGTCGCATTTCCTTGCCAGAATCTCCTTTTGAACCCTGTGACGTAGCCGAGGACGGACTCCTTGTACTCGAACCCGGGAAACCAGCAAAGGGATCCGTATCCGAAGACCCATACCGCCTCCTCCTCCTCTTCCTCCTCCAGATAGGGGTCGTAATGGGCGCCGTGGAAGTCCGCTTCCGCCCTATCGCTGTCCCCTCGCGACGTCGTCATCTCGAGTCGGATTGGGACTGCGCTTCCTCTGCAGAGCTGCTGTAGATGGAAATTCGGCGACCGCTTGCGGACTGCTGCTGTCTCAGCTCGCTCTCCGGCGGCCAACCCAAGCAGTGTCGCGGATCCGGAGGTCCGTGCGGAACTGAAGTCCTTCCGCACTCTTCGCCGTCAACCGTGGTGGCTTTTCTTTAAAAGGCGGTCACCGGTAGCGGTGTTGTGGCGAGCGGAGGGTGGGGACACGTGATTGATGTCGGGAACTGAAAGTCCGCAAGGACGGTACGATCTTCATTGACACGCTCCGTAAGGACTTCCTTCTCATGCCGCCCTTTCTCCTCTCTCTCTCTCTCTCTCCGCACAGTTCCTCCTCCCTCCTTAACAACTCTCCGGATCACTCGAGGTCCTCCTCTGCACTGCCGTTTGTTTGTTTGTTTCCAACACTGCGGTAGGGGAGTTGAGCCGCCCCCCGATTTCGCGGAGGGTGGGAGTCGGGGAAGAGGGAATCGCTCTGTGGACGGAGCGCGTCTCGCGGGTTCCGTGGTAACCACTTCGTTTCATGCGACGGGGGCGGAGCGCAATTGTTTGCGTGTCGTTACGTCTCTCCCCTCGGTCCAGGAGCCCTCGAGCAGTAGTTGATCCTGTTATCGTGGACCTTTCAGGGTTAGAATAGTCAAGCTAATAGCTTGGAGTCTTCTTTGTAGACAGCAGCGGCGTGTGTACAGCCTGTTGAACTTGGGGATGGGTGCTAGAAATTTTCCAAGGTAGTGGAATCTTTTAACTTTTTCTGGGGCCGTGGATGTCTCAAGGTTGCGTGACAGCTATGGAAACCTGTCAAATGAAAAAAGAGTTGATAAGAGGAAAACATCACAATAGTCTGAGAAGAGATACCTACAGAAGAATTAATTTGAAATAATTTACGCGATTGTGCTGAATATATTTTTTACCGGAGCTGGTGGCTAAGGATTACGTGTCGATAACATCATAGAGTAAGTATATTCTTACTCTATGATAACATGCAGTCACTTTTTTGAATCTCGTGACAGTGAAAAGAATTTATAAATTTATGTTTAATAGTCTCTAAATGTATTTGTATCTAATATGTTGTGAATAAGTTTTTTGTAGGAGTAAATACCAGGCGAGAAGAATCTGAAAGTCGTATGCTTACATACTCCATAATCATTTAAAGGAACTTTAATGTGAAGCGTGCATAAATATAAGTGTATCGAAATATTAGCCGTTCTTCTGAAGGATAATTAGATACCAAATCATAATTTGTTCTCGAAATCGCTCTGTACAATATTGCTCAATCACTTTTAGATCTACCAATTCTCTGCAATTGAGCGTGGATAAATTAACAATTGAGTGATCATAAATGAGTCGAGGATAGAAAGATTATAAAATCCAAAGTTAGTTTCAAACTACGGAGGCTACTTCACCACATATACCAAATGATATTGTATCTCATTATAGATATACGATTCGATATACCTCTTAAGGAACTCTATTACGATACATTACAAGCCAATGAAACGATTTTATATATGCGCTAGTTTTGATCTGAGACTTATTTTCAACTTAATTTTTGCGAAAACAGCATTCTTGAATTCATACTAGTTATAGCTTCGCTCTTTTTTATATTTATCGTCGGAATGAGTGAGTCCTTCAGCGATTTTTAATGATTGCAATGTCAGTGTGATGAATTTGAGCGTTGTCACAATCCCACGCGTGTACGTGCAAGTGGATGTGTGCTTATTAATTAGTTTGATGTAATAAATCCTTACTTTATTAGTACTGGAAACTACGAAGACGACCTTGAATGGAACTATTTTTACTATTGAAGGCTGTAGCGTCTTACAATGCGCATATATTCTAGTGTGTAGAGCCTTATTCGCTTTTATCCACTCCTAAAATTTATTCTAGAGCTAGAACCTTATCCATAACTTACGCTCGAGTTATTTTCTCGGTCATATTTTATAACTGAGTAACATTCCTCCAACACTCTCTTGACGTATGGAGTCGTCAGAGTTTGCATGCATATCCTAGACTATATTTCACAATTCATTTATAATGTTTTCATTCCGACTTTTCTGCGCTTATAAAGCAAGAAACTTGAAGTAAAAGTCTCGCTACGCAAAAATAGCTAAAGATTCCCATTAAGCACAGTTTTAATGACAGTGAGTGGCTCATCAACATTCAATAGTTTAAAAATAATAGATTGTTTTTATTCCGGGATGTTCTCCTGTCGCAAAAACACGTTGAATACGTTTCTTGGACTATTAATATGTTATTTCTGACGAGGGTATTATTTTTGCCTACAGCTCGACAATGAAAATAACAAAGTAAAAGCTCAGTCTGAGTAAATAGCATCGTCTATATTGTCCTTGGATGCGTTTCCTTTCAATGTGCCTTTCAACCAAGGCAAATATATGGATATTAGTTTTCTTAGAATGTAATCAAAAGTATACTTATGAGAATTGTTAAAGGAGAATATTTAGCGCATTTTGCAGACAAGTTTCCGACGACGTTTGGGAATGTGGAATTTCGTCACTGCATTCAGGTTAATTGAATCATGTATGCGGGTTGCGCTGATATTTTCGATAGCCGCGAACTCTTTAGAACGTTCGGTAAGTCATAACAATGGGTACTTTATCTTTGTTAAAGTGAAATAGTCAACTTTTTCCTGCTATAAAATTGTAATTAAACGGAGTCAGTCCCTTGTTTAGGTGGAATTTCATTAAAAATTTATTATAGAAATCGTACTTCCATATTTTTCAGATATTTATTCAGTATTATACGCTGATTTTGTTGTGTCGGGGTCAGTGCAGGCCTCATCTTCATATTACGTCTGAATTCGAATCTCATCTAGAGAAGCAGCCAACATTGGTCACGAAGTGTACTAGTCAGCATACACGTCACAGTAATACTCGAAAGACATGGAAATACAATTTAACAGCGTTGCGGAGGTCTCTATTGGAAATTTTAGTCGTAAATCAACTAATAATTCAACGTCAACATGGCGTAAACAATCCACACTTACTTGACCAGTCATTAAATTAATTGAAGAACATAGGTTTTATTATAAATGAACTGAGCTAAAGAAGATGAATTCTAAACGTGCAGAACTTTTCTTGTTTCGGTTTCGCAGATGAAATATTTAAAACTTGGATTTCTTGTAATGTTATTGGAGCTATCTCCGAGTTTGTTCACATGGTAAAGTTATTAAAATGCGAAATGCTTGTAAGAACTTAAGCGCCGTAAATCTATGTTTCGAACTGGCAGTAAACTAGATCATAATTTCTTGCGCGTGCAGATGTGGATGAACTACAACTACGTGACCTCTACGTGAATGAAACTTTGTACATGAGACATTTATCAGCATTATCAGAAAGGTTTGCAGTATTCCTTTGTATTTTTGGGGTCAGTAGGACTAACTACTTTATCATTACATAATCAGGAGTTATGCCCATTTTCCTTCACGTTATTTTCGTAAAAAACTTATCTTAGATTGTTGGTTTTCACTGAGCTTAAAATGTGAGCTGTCTCAGACGCCTGGATACTCCGAACAGCATTTTGTTTTATTTAAATTTTTTTCCGTGAGTACCTACTGCCGTGTACGTTGATTGACACGAGAGATGCACACAACTACTGTATCTTCTATGATAAAGCAATCCATTGAGGTAGAGTTGTTCACATTATTTTGGGGTTAAATCAATAGTTTTAATGCAAATTTAAAATACAAAAACGAGATATCACTGCTTTTCTGGTTCAGGAAAATTCCTCTCAGGTTTTACTCCGGATTATAACGTGTATTTTGCCAACGTTTCGGTAAATTACTTTTCGGTCAACCTCTGGGCTATGGTAGAATTCTGTCGCTCGATCAGTTCGGATACATTGTTTTTCTTCATCTTGGCCTCTTGATCGGCTGTGACTCGGCCAATAAATGCTGCCCGTATACCATTTAAGATGTGAGTTGGTACTTAGGAGAAAGAAAATAATAGGGTTCGATGATGTTATTATTATAATTAATTGAAAATCAGGTAATGATTATAGGCCGAAAAACAGCCGATTAGTAGCGATCCTGATGATTGAGAAACATTAATATCCGAACTTACTGAACGTTGCCATCCTACCTCAGCCTTTAGGGTGTTAGAAAACTAGCGGAACAACGAGGGGCGACATGGAGTATCTGACCCGATGTAATCCACGAGAGGAACTTCCAGGTATTCGACAGGTAAACCCTATATCTGTCATCAGCTTAAATGGTATTTTCCGGACGAGAACGAAGAGCACGAGAATCGGGGGCAGAAAATCGGACAAAAGGAAAACCGTTGAAACGCAGTAGCGTTGACTTTCAAAAATAGAAAGCTAGCCGCCATCCCTTCGGCATAAAAATACACGTTTACTGGCCTGAGACGTGATCACATGGGATTCTTGGGATGAAAACAAAGGAGGCTCGGCGGAGAAAAAATATCCAAACACAAGGGTTCTTCACCTTCTGAGAGAGACGTAATATTGTTGTTCAATATCTGGATTTTTCATTCGTAATCTGAAAAAAAGTTTCCTCGTATTTCGAAAAAATATTCTCAGCTCTTGCATCCAAGAGTCTTGTGAATCTTCTCATTTGAACGCGTCAGAACGCCCTCACTCGGGGTTTGAACTCGGAGCCCATAGGTCTGCAGTTCTGTTCCCATTGGTCATCTTGCCCTCATTTTATCGTTAGAGTTTGTCCATGTGTTTATTGTATTAGATTTTATTAGTACCTCAGTAAACAAAGTTTTCATACCGGAGTTAGCATGCGCTGACAAAGGGTGAGGAAATGAGTTTTGGAATAGCTAAGATACCCTCTTTATTACGCGTTCCGCACAATTGCCATCGCATTGCTCCACGATTTTAATGAGCAGATTCCGATATCAAACTACATCAGTCTACATCGAATAAAATAGATTTGATTGATTTTAATACCATAAATGAAGCTAAAATTGATAAATTTTGATTGATAAGTAGGTATGTATCTGAATTTGGGTAGATAATTGAATAATGGCTTCAGCTTGTTAATAACGTGAATTAAGCTAAAATTGATAACTCTCAATACATAAGTATCTGAAGTTGGGTACATAATTGAAAACTGGCTTTAGTTCGCCAGAGATTTCCTAGTTTTTAATACTTATGCTAACAACTAAGAGAAAAATCGTAAATTTTAGCCGATAGAAGATAAGTCCTCAAATTCTCAAAAATAAGTCTTCAAATCAAAATGTGTATTCTGGGATGAAAACTAGAAAAGAGACATAGAAAAACTGCTGATTCATGAACGGTATTACATATTATTGGTAATATTCAGATCGTTATACTTTCAATATTTTAAAATGGTTTTAGACATGCAATAGGAAGGAAACTGAAAATCTCAGCGAGTTTTTTTTACTAAAAAGCGACGAATACTGGGTATACTCATGGAATGAACATGAATCGAATATCAATGGATGTTCAATGCAAAGAGGAAGTCATTTATTGATATCAGATGACCTTTTCGCTCAAATATTTCTCTCGATGTTTATCTATGCTCAATATACGTCTAAGAATCACTGAGACGAAGAATAAGAATTTGCATGCATAAAAAGTTAAACAAAGGATATTTATCTCAAGTAAACGTGGTCAAACCCATTTTTCATCTTCGGCTTAAATCGAAGGACGGTCTAAAGCCATGATCTTTTAGATAAAGATAATAACGCAAGAGCAGTAGATTTACTTTGCAGCGGGATTCCGTGACCTTGATTGAATCTTAGCGTTTGCTAGGGCTAATTTTTTGGGCCTATTTCAGGCTAGGCATTAATATTTTCGAGAAAAATCTCATGTCTTACAAATCTCTTGTTAATCTGTAATGATCTGAAAGGGCATTGCAGGTCATCGCCCGCCATTAGAATTTGTGACATTGTGCGAAGGAAATGGCGTTTTATTGAATTTCATCGACTAATCGAATGTTTCAGGCATTATCCATTTTGGAACAATAATTTAATTACTATGGCTCTACTAAAATCAAAAGAATTTCCTGATGTTAGTATTAAAGTGAAACGGAAAATTATGAACCTGTTTTCTGTTTTATCCTTGCCTACTCCAATTATGTATATTTTCTTCTTACAATTAGATACTAGTTACATTGGGTAAAGCGTAAATATAAAATACGTTGAATTCGGCATGTGCTGCATTTATTGAAATGAGCCTTGATTATAGTTTTATATGGGTACTCACGGCGTCGGTAAGAATAACAATTAACTATAACCCATCGACCAATAGGGGTAAGTAAGAATAAGTGACTTAGCGCGATATCCTATAGACATTCTAACGTGCCAGTGAAGGCTCATGAATGAGTTAGGCTTACTTTCACAATCAGCCCAAAGTCTATGGATGATGGACGTGTTATTTTTGCGATTCAGCAATTTTAGTTTTTCCGCATAGCTAATTGAATAATTTGTATTACTACGAAAATTTAAGAGATATCGATCTATGTCTTTCCTCAGCCAGAAAATTCTTCTGACATTTATGTTTTCTGGAATCGCATAACGCAATATTTGCTGTGCCTTCATTACGTATCATCAGGCCATTATTACACAAAACGCTAAAGGAATACGATTACTTAGAGGTTGAGCTTATAGTTCAACATTAATGGAAAGACAGTAAGTGTTGCAGTCACTTTTTCATTTTCGTACTATATTTTGTACACCATATAGAAATTTGACTGTGGCGTTGCTCCATCCCGATTCATAGTGGATCTTTTTGTCTATGAACTGCTCCGTCACTCACGAGTAGCGTGGAAATATCCATTTGTTAACTATTCTGTAAACTTACTGAAATCAATAATCCATTTCGTATAAACTAACACCTACCGCCATACACCCATTGAGGTTGCTTACGGGGTCGTATGTAGGTGTAGATGGGTCTTCATAACGTTTACCAGTTTTGTATGCCCACGGCATTGAGATTCAAAGCCACAGGTTTAGCTAGAAAATGTCTTAAGCATCCAGAAAAAATTCTTCTTTGCTCTTGAATAACTTGTTTTTAGCCGACCACGTCATAGGCGTCAGATGATTTCACAAGTACTTTCTGCAGTGGAAAAAATAATTTATAAAAACAGAAATATAATAATTTATAGTCCAAAGGCGATGATTGCGATACTGGAATAAATAAATCTGCTGCATAGCATTATTTAATCAGTTTGCCACTACGCTACCATAGCTAAAAATGCACATATCGGTATGTTTCGATTACGGGCGAGAAGTACGTCTTCCTCGAACTTTTAGTCAATATATTTTTATCATTCCAAGACTAACTAACATCGCGGTTGATTGATAAAATGTCAGAATTGCGTTAAACTATCCTCGCCGTTTATAGCACCTGACATGCCCATACATCTTACACTGCTTATTGGAGGACCTTTTGATAGGCACACATTATTTTACGTATGTATGTTTTGGGCATTTGAATCGATATTCTGTGTCAATCAAATCATTGATTTCACGTAACAGTTGCAAAATAACGTAGTAACGAAAATTGATATAATTTCCCTTTCTGGGCAGGTAATGGAGCATTAGCGCGATAGTGATAGCAGGCATCATGAATGAACCTCTACAAGATACCCTTGGCATAACCAACATCAGGTACTTAAGCAGGTGGTGACTTCTTGCCAAGAGGCAATGCGCTACACATTACGTTTATTTCTTGGGTACCTCATTGCCCAAACATACATATGCAAAACAAAAATTGTATTGTATACCCCCTGTCAAACACTCTAAGAGGTGGCTCGCAGGGTATTATGTAGATGTAGATCTACAGTGTTGGGCAGGGGATGATTAATCACCAGCATGCAACATGCAAGAGGATTCCCCCTGCACACCGCACGGTCATAAAATGACACGTATACTTACAAAATATACTTCCACATTCATGTAAGGGCAAAACTTGCTTACTTATGAAGAAAATCTGCCTAGGAAGCTAGAGCATGCAAAACATAGCTGGAAATACTAGAAACGTGCGTTAAGGAATACCTACAAATAAGTTCGCAGGCTACACTACAAGTCAATTAACCAATAAGTAAATCCTAACGCTGTTGTTATAATCTCTTATCGATCGTGGAATAAACGACATTCTGAATCTATGTGAATTTATCGTAACTTGCTGACCTTCGCTGCACGCGTCCTAATTTAGCGAGTAACCCGGTGACCTAGTGTGTAACGTGGTGAATAACGGCGTCAATTCACCCCCTGCCAAACACCATCTGCCTTGTAGTATGTTTAACAATGTAGACGTAACCACGTAACCACCAACAGGCGCGATCGTTTTCTCCCGATCGTTTGGCAGCGGCGGAGGGGAAGATGGGGAGAGGGGAGGGAGGAGGAGGATTGCTTGAGCACACCAGCCAGCGAGCGATGTTGCGTCAGCCATAACACGCCCCACAACCTGCCGTTCCCGAATCTCAAGCACCGCGGCCAAGAAAAGCGTTGGCCATGAGGGGGGCGTAACCCATCGGCTAGGCTCCAACACGTTCCAAGGATGAACGTCTATTTTTTGTCAGCTTTGCGATGGGAGAGAGCAATCATCGTAGGAATGCCACGAAGGCAATCTATTCGCTACGAAGTGATTTCGAGTTTCCTTGGTGTGGGAAGCCCAGGGCGATTGGCATTCGCAATAAACCTTTAGTTAATTATTCATGGCAATCTGTATTCATCAATTTGATGGATTATAATAAGATTTTTAGGAGCGTGAGGTTTGATCGCCGACAGGTGAAAAATGTTAACTTTTTTGTGGTGGAGAGAGCTTGAAGTAGTTCCCCATTTCAGTAGAGCCACCTCGCCTATTCTAAGATAGATTTTCGATACGGCCCACCAAAGTTTCCTGACGAATCGCTTCGAATCTGATCGTTATGTCAGACCTCAAAAACTAACGACTCTTTAAAATAAACTTCTTGTTTTAAGTTAAGTATTCTAAAGATCATATTCATATGGTATTTGAATGGAATCGGCACACTAAGTTTTGCTTTTAACTATACAGGTCCCTAATGTCAAGACAAGAAGTACCTGAGATTTTTTAAGACTGTCAACACCCATGTGGCCAGAAGAGGCTTTAAATGACTAATTATGATAATTTAATTACAAATTATTATAATGATGATGATAATTAAATACATTTGTAAGTAACGATGGTTGGTTTTAAAGTAGACTCAAAGCCAGAAATCACCCCAAAATATCTTCCATCTATTAAAACTCTAGAACACTGACAATTGTATTTTGCAAAGGATTCATAATGCCCTCCCCATCCATTTCCATCCGCTAGTAAGGTCATATCTGATGTAGACAATAAATCCACGAAACCAAACTGATGATCCGAGCATGCAAAAAAGGCAAACCAGGCCCTTGTATTTTAGTTGAAGTGATTCGAAGCTGACGCTGCTCTCGTAGCACAATTGTTACCACCACAACCGATCGATTTAATTACAGGAGGAACAAGAGGAAGAAAAAAAAACTGAATGGTGAAAGTTACCACTCACCTCTGAAGCCCCAATGTGTGCTTCTTCTTTCACCGCGATGTTGTCGCCTCCAGCAGCTATAATCCCGTGTGGTTTTTATCCGTCGCTACTCGAGTGAACAATGAAGGCGGTTTGGCCGAGTCTTCCTGGATGGCTCTCTTATGCGGGGCACTTGCGATCTGGGTAAACGATCTTGTGAGAGCGGGAAAAAATAAAACGATGGGTATTCCTTCCACCCGCTTGAGCCCCAGGCCGGATCGAACGCGAACCTAGTGGCCCTTCCCGCGGTCCGAGGAAGACTGGATCCCGTTGGGGACGATGCTTGAGTCTACGTCGCTACGCGACGGAGGGCACGCAGCGAGGCTTTGGTGAGGGGAGGGTAAGAGGGGAAAGGTTTTTTTGGGTTGCGTTGCCTGTTTGGGATGGGGGCTTTCACCAAATAGCTACCCATTGTGGTGCTTAATGCATTTCCCCATTTCAACCTTTGCATGAATGGCAAAGGTAATGTTCAGTCCTTATTTCGCTGGCATAACTCCAGCAAATGCATCTCTATTTTAGGGTACATAATACCTCCCTTCGTAATTTCCAAAATTTTTGCCACGTACCCAAGATTTTCATTGGTAATTGTCATTAAAAGTGACTCAAAAAATGGCAAGATTATCTCCGTAATGTTGGGGAAGATAATCGAATGATAACTTTTCCTTCCTCTGGAATAATTGTATATATGTCGGTAAAAATGACTCACAGAATAGCAGTGTTAGCTACGGAATCGTTAAGGATAAGGTTAGTGAACCGATACATGTCGTTATGGTTTCTTAGCGAGTTCCGAGTAAGGTATATCTACATTTACATAATACCCAGCGAGCCACATCTAGGGTGTTTGGCAGGGGTGACCAATCACCAACATGCAGCATGCAAGAGGACCGCCACATAATCACCGCACGGTAATAGAAATATTACGCTTACTAGCAAAATATACATGCAAATTCTTTAAAAAAATCTTGCTATTGGTTAGTAATTCTTAGATTAAATACATGCAAGGTTAGAACTATGGAAAAAACAAGCAATGGGTCATCCTAGCGAGTGACGCCGTTAATCCTATCAATTGAGACAACGTTGCTATCCTTAATAATACCAGGGAAGAATGACAATTTAAATCTCTCCGTTTTGCAGTCTATTTCTTTTATTTTCTTCTCATGATCACGTCTACTATAGTACGATGGTAAACGAAGGATATGATTCACGTCGTCTGAGAAAATATCTTCTTCGAATTTCCTAAGTTAGTTAAGCCTGTCCTTCGATCTACGCTCCTGTAAAGATTCCCATCCTCACTCGTGTAACATACTGGAAACGCTACACTTTTGTCGTAACAAATCATCACAAATTTGGCCGCCCTGCGCTGTACTCGATTGATTTCAGCTGTTAGTCCTACTTCATAAGGGTCCCATGCGCTAGCAGCATATTCTAAGTGAAGCCTCACTATAGTTGGGCATCTCTTATTGGCCATGGAAAAAAAGACCTTCTGAATCTGTTTGTTCTACATTCTATCTCTCTTATTTTATTCATATGATCTGATCTTCCGTAGCATGTAGATGTATGTGAAAGGTCGTTACGATAGTCTTGTTAGTGTAACTGACCTCTTAGAGAAACTCGGATGGGAATCGCTGTCGAACCGAAGATTGAAAAATAGACTAAATCTTTAAGATAAATTCAAGAGCAGTGTCTTTTCTAACGAAGTTAACCATATCTTACGGACGCCAACATACCACGGAAGATCAGATCATATAAATAAAATAAGAGAGATAGATAGATAGTAGAACAGACAGATTCAGAAAGTATTTTTTCCACGATCAATAAGAGATTATAACGGCAGCGATAGAACTCATAAATAGATTGCATGACTTGTAGTGTAGCCAACTAACCTATGTAAAAGTTAATGCATGTTTATTAATTTTATTATTATTTCTAACAGCATATGGTAGTATAATTTGTTAGTATACGTGACGTTTTTTGGATCGTGTGGTTTGCATGTGTGAGTCAGATTGCATGCTGGTGATTGATCACCCCTTGCCAAACACCCTAGAGGTGGCTCGCAGGGAATTATGTAGATAGTATGCTGGCGTACAGGGGTGAGCATAAGGATTGAGAACGTGTCGTGAAGTTGAGGATTCAGCAGTTGCACGTCAGCCAGCCGACCACGCTCCCTCAGCTTTCTATACCTTTGTCCTTCCACAATACTCTACTGCAAGGTGGGTTTTCCTCATTTTTCGCGCGTGGCTGCTTTCGTGGAAAATTTATACCTGGACGAAACGTCACCGCGCATGCTCAGTGTCATTCGCAGGCGATCACTAGCGAGGCTGACCGTCGCTAATCGATATTTTCGGCTCGAGTTGATAGAGTCATCGTGTGTTAACCATCTGCCGTACTTTAAGTTTGCTGGTAATTTTTTTTAAAAACATTACTGTGAACAGTGTTGGTAAAAGTACTGAGAAAAAAGTAACTGGGTTCAATTGCAGTTCCAAACGATTTCACAATGCCATTTACCCTTTTTGTACCCTTCAAAGTAGGCCGCAACATAAGGGTGGCTGATCCTAAACAAGCAAATTATGGTAGATTCGAAGTTTCGAGTAGGCCTGGGTAAATCAGTAAAGTAAACGTATATTACGAGTAAATAACGATTCCTCTTACACCGCAAGGAGTAAATTAAAATTAGAAATTATATTTCGTAAAAAGTAATAGTTACGAGTGATCCGATTACTTTTACGCGATTATTTACCAAAACTGATTGTAAAACAGTCTGCGTCAAAGAAAAGAGGACAACAATTTTGGACGATTGCTTAGTCCGCTGCAAGTGGATTCCTTAACGTGGAAAATTTTATTATAGAGAAGAATTTACTGGATAAACTCCCGAAGTTGGTCCATTCTCAATACGAAGGGTCGTTGACCCTACAGTTAAGCATCTTGTCTAACGGACCTAATGATGCACTTGAACTAATTTCCAAAGGGATCGGTAGAAAAGGCATTCTTTGGTAAGATCTTCATCTCTCATGGGATTCGAACCTGTGCTATTCTGGTAGGATGTCCTTTTGGACTGAAGCTAAGGAAAAGAAATCCATCTTGATTATGGCAAACGAAGCCATAACTATAAATGATGTTCAGATTAGATGAGCGGAAATGAATTTACATAGGTTATTTCGAGGAGAAATGTCAAAAAAGTTTACTAGATTACATTGTTGAAGGTTAGACGTGAGCACAATGAATTTAAAATTATTAAACTTTTTCGGTGTGACTAAAGGCCTGGTTACACGTACGGGTTAATGTCTACATGTATAAACGCGAGAATGAACGCCAAAATGCACCGTGTAACCACCCCACTTGTGCGAATGCATGCACAGAAAATAGAACCTGTTCTAATTTGATTCGTGCATTCGTACATGTTCCGTTCCGGTCCACCAAAATTATACACGCAAATGTACAATAACTTGTAGGTGTACGTGTTAATGTACCGTGTAACCAGCACCCTTATTCCAGAACTCGGGTGGACGCGATCTACTTAAAGCGCGAAGGGTTTACAGCTAACGGCAGTCACTTTGTCATCGTATTCTGGTGACCGGGCGGTTAAGTGAAAGTCCGTGAATCCATCTCTCTAATGGCCTAGCCATAGACGTCACTGATGTTGGTGGCGTAGATCGTTGCGACCAATAGGAATCTAAGAAGAAAATAAGTGAAGAGTGAAATACGCAAGATCCAGAAAAAATAAGCGCTAAAAAGGCGCTAATGTAACTGTTCTTATAGTTATCATACTTTTATTTTGAAAAATATTACTTGTGCGTTCTAACTTTATCTTAAATTAAAATATCGATTTAAATCTTCTGAAATGTGAGACGTGCATGTGTTCATCTTTAATATATGTTATTGTTATGACTAATTATAACTAGAACATGAAATATATTTACCTAAGGAGAAATAACTTATACAATGTGATGGAAGGTATAATTTTCAATTACTTTTACAGATACGGAAGAAATAGGTGACAAATTATTTAGTTTATCTGGCATGTATTGGCGACTTCTTTGTTTACGTATGGCTCCGATAGTTATTTTGATTTTGACGTCTTGCTTGTCTTAGATTTTTCACTGGATATGGGTAGCGAAAGGATGAAACAGAAGAAAAGGGGATGGGTAAATGGAAGGATTAGATGGAAAGGCGCCGAACGTATGAAGCGCGAGAATTGTCCAAGATTGAGATCCAAATGATCGTTAAAAAGAAATAAGAAAGCATTTGATATTCAAAGAAATAAGTTTCAAATACTATTTACGCTGTATTTACTCGAGTTCCTGTTTTTGAACCGAGACCGACAGCAAAAACGAGTCAAAATTCTAGGCTCTGCTTTGACATGCAGCGAACGCTTTGGGCATCGCAGTAATAAATATTGAATTTACCTTGCCAAAAGCCTCATATTTCTAGTGTATTCCTGTTGCGTGCGCCGATTCATAGGGGAAGGATGGAGAGAAATCACGACACACTCGCTTTCAGGTGTAAGACTCAACTGCCTTTATTATATCCTGTTTATTATGTCACAAGGCTTATGGGCACGAGAAATTTAGAAAATGTGCTTTTATTATGGAACACTACTACCCTACCAAATTTGAACGATATCGGCGAAAGACACTTCGTGAATGTTCCTTGTTAGGGGCTCCTTGCGACGAGAGGTCGGCCACCCGTTACATTCCTTATTTTTCCTCGTGGTTTAATCATAATCAGTATTTGTTCTCGTAATCAGCCACTTTCCGTATAATTTGATCATATAATAGACAGAATAATAGGTATATTTATAGGATTGTTTACAAAATGAAATAAGTGATTCATCCAAAATTTGGTGGTCATCCGTGAAAAACTGGCGACTCGATAAAACCGTACGGTAACCCTTATTTAAAAGTGTACTTACGTTGAGAATATCTCATTGACAATATAGATAATGTATTTAACTCCATTCTGTGGATCATCGACCACTTATTCCTCTTATTTTGTTCTTTGGAACACAAGCAATTCTCCAGCGAGTAAACAGAGGTACTAGACGAAGGGGCACTTTATATGGTTTTGTAGGATACACGGTATACACGATTTATGAGGTTTTCACTCGTTTTTCTATTGAATATCATGCTGTAATACACTTACTGCATTCAGCAAATGATGTAGGTGTGTAACGAAAGTCACAATCTGCAATCAACTTATATCAATGTAATCTTTCCAAATCTCCCAAAACAATCTCCTTTATTTATTTCAACAATGCCTTGGCAACCCAATATATTCACAATCCGAAGTTTGACGTTAAAACAGCAATTATACTCGCCAAATTTGCGTTTGAGCCCCTACATTGACAGTTTTTCTATCCACTTCCTCAGTCTGTCATCAGTGGATACCGTGCCGTGATATAACGCGCCCACGCTCCGTCACGTGTTTTCAAGCAGTCGATGAAGATTATTTTTTATAGACTCAAAACTCAGCTAAAGACATAATTCATCCGCGAAAATTTCTGCGAGCACATTTGAGGTAGGAATCTTCTTATTCTAGTACTTTTAAAAAGCGTTCATGTTCCCCATTGGTTTATAGGCCTTAAGAGATAACATGCAAGTCACAGTATATATACAGAGTAAATTTTAAAGTTCCGCGTACCTGTAATCAGTTTTTTGGTGATAATTAGCTCCAATAACGCTTACGATCTTGCACTTGAAGCGAGGAAGATATGCGCTATATGATAATTAGCCCCTTAAAGTTAAAACTTTACAGTGCTAATTTTTCCTGATGTTTAAGCAATGGGTTTGTTGAACGTTAACTCCATTCTCAGATAAAATCATTAACCAAAACTTTATTATTTCAAGAAAAATGATTTTAGTCTCGGAAACCGCCCATTCAATGAGATATAGAAACTGTCCCTTCGCAGCGTTGAAAGACCTTCTGGAAAATTCCACCATCTCGGGGAACCTTCGCCTCTTTTTAGTGCGTGGGCTTATTAGGAAGTGGGGGCTCGGTCCCTGTCTGCAGTGGACGTGGCTGCAGTCTTTAATAAGAGAATCCTTAGTCCTTGATCAGCTTGATGCCGACTGCACTGGACAAAAAGTACGGTGAAGGTATTAATAAATACAGTTCGGCTCATCCGGTAATTATTTTCCTTTATGGAAAACTTCAATCGTTGCCGCTAATCGCCTTGGCGATTCAAAATTATAACAGCTCTATCATCTCCTTGGAAATATTTTCCTGAAGGCCTGGTTACACGATACATTAACACGAACGGGTTAGTCTACATGTATGAACGCGAGAATGAACGCCAAAATGTACCGTGTAACCACCCAAATTGTGCGAATGCATGCACAGAAAATAGAACCTGTTCTAATTTTATTCATACATTCGTACATGTTCCGTTCCGGTCCACCAAAATCATTCACGCAAACGTAAATTAACTTGTACGTGTTAATGTACCATGTAACCAGGACTTGAGAGGGGTGGTTACAACCACCTCTTGCCCTCCATATTTCACATAGGTATAATTAGAGGCATTGATTGATAACTTTACACAATACTTTTGCATGTATGGCACTTCCCAATTTATTGGCCAATCCAGTGGTCTAACTAGGAATGCTTTGGGGGGAGGAGGAGGAATGGGATGACCTGGGGCTGGAAGATTTTTGAAAAATGACATGCCTGAATAAACATTTTACATCATTTTGACTCTATAATTTAAATTTAAGTAGATGCAGTTATTATGTTTCAAAACTAGGCAATTTTTTAAATAACCTTTTTATTACTTTGAGGCTTGTGGGGCGGGGGATCTACCCCCTAATCACCCCCATTACGCCACTGGGCCAATCTATTGGATATTGGACTGAGGTCCAACCGACTCACACCAATTTCTAGTCCAATATCCTTTTCACATATTGGACACAATTTCTTGCCCAATTTGGAATTTTGAACAGGTTCTATTTTCTCGCGGCCAATATACAATCAGAAGTCAGTTATGTTGACTTCTAGTGGCCAAAGCAAGAAGCTCTATGTAAAACATCAGTTTTGGTGGTAAAAAATTGTTTTCTTTTTTAAAAAATTCGCTTGAAGTTTCTAAAATGTGGACGAAAGAATTTGTTTCACTATTGATTGAAGCGTACAAATCACACCAATGCTTTTACAACGTAAAATCATCGGAATACAATGGCGTTCTCTAGCGGGACATTAGAACACTATTTCGGCCAATATTGGTGTAAATATTGATACGTGTCGTACGTTACGTCATAGGCGGATCCAGGGGAGGGGCACGGGGGCACGTGCCCCCCCCTGACCCTTTAAATATGCTAGATTTTTAATACGGTCCCATTATCATTTCGTTCGTTTTGTATAACAAGATATCCTTGTGCCCCCCCCCTGAACAAAATCCTGGATACGGCCATGCTTGTGCCCCTCCCAGAAAGAAATCCTGGATCCGCCCCTGCGTTACGTAACGCTGAGGTTACGCCCAATATTTTAAACAATATTGCTCGCCGGTTTATTGGTCAATAAATTGGAAAGTGACATACGGGCTTTAAGGAAATAAGTGCAGATACCTACTTTAATTTTAATTTAATATTAGGGTGTCTAAAAATTAATTAAGATCGCAAAAAAGCCTTATCTGTATTTGTGGTAATAAATAATGATGTAAATGGATAATATCAGTCGGATTTTTGTGTTTACAAAATGGCTTTGCGCTTCCACCATAAGTTGCAAAACCCAGCCTGAGGGTCATAGAAACACTTCAATCGCCCTGTTACGCTTCAGATCCATCCGAAAGACAGTGTCAACTGTTATTAAATCCTTGCTCACGCATGCAGTTTATATCCGTCAATCAGGGCCGGATTTACCCAAAGTTACGCTATAGACACCTCTCCATTGAGCGCCCCTCCTCACTTGAGCGCCCCCCCTCCCCGATTTTATGATAAGGGATAGACACTCCAGTTCACAGGTTCGGAAAAAAGGAATACACAGATATATGGCTGACAGCATAAATTAATGCTTGAATTTTTACGCAAGGAAAACATAGACAATTCAATTAAAGAAAAAAAGTAAAACTGCATGGAACAGTTTAAATTTTATGCAACTAAAACACTTTATGAATACCCTTTCCAAAAATAATGTCTAGCCTTAATTCATACGACAAAAAAGAAGAGTAACTTCAAAAATAGAAACATTGCGTACTGCTGTAACTGAATGAACTGCCGCCCTTGAAGGCGCCCCTTGGACTGCGACGCCCCTAGGCATTTGCCTATTTTGCCTTACGGTAAATCCGGCCCTGTCCGTCAATGAGATGTATGGCGAGAGCATTTACACTATCGTAATTTCATTGAAATATTCGTTCCCATACGACGTAATTTGCCCGCACCAGCAGATAATGCATCTGAACGTCGGACCGTAAATGACAGTCGTTAAAGTTATAGTGCAGGGAAATAACGGCAGAGGAACGTCTTAAATGAAGTACTGGTTGCAAATATTGAGATTCGTGAAATATAAGAATGCATCTACGTAGAGATAGAGATATTGATTTATATTAGAGTGCCATTTAAAAGCTTTCATTAACATCTAATGCGTCGATGACCTCTAATTATGTTGAAGAACTGAATACTGTTGATTTTTTTGCTACTGAAAGTGCTTGGGTTCTCAATTACCTCTCATATTAGCTTAAGTTAGCGATTTATCTTTCATCAATGTTTTAAATTGTGGAATGTGAGTTATAGACCTCTCTCTTTTTTATTCAATAGTGGGAGAAACAATGGATCCCACGGTTTTCTGTAAAGACTAAACCATCTATCACTAGGTACCAACGCATCTTTGGGAAACATTGGCCATGTGTACGTTAATCGAAGATTGATGTAGAGGAATATTAAGTTGTAAAATCCAAGCTGATACCGGCGAGTATTGCTGAGCTTGTTTTTGGTTCAACAAGTAATGACCGAAGTTACGCGTTTTACAGAAAATAGAGAGTATAATTAAGAATGAAAATTGAGCTGCTACTAAAATAATTATTTTAATTTTTGCCCAGCCTATTTTTAGTTTATAAAGTAATTTTATGACCGAAGTCGCAACTTTTACAAAATATGGGATTGAGGGTGTAACTGATGAATGAAAATGCGCCTGCTGCGATCATAATTCATTATTATCGTGTAAAAACTCCTCATCTACATCTACATCTACATAATACCCTGCGAGCCACCTCTAGGGTGTTTGGCAGGGGGTGATCAATCACCAGCATGCAGCATGCATTTGAACTCCCACATGCACACCACACCGCCCAAAAAACGTCCCGTAGAATAACAAACTACTACTATATGCTGTTAGAAATAGAATATAGAATAGAAATTCAGAAACATGCTTTAAGTTTTACATAGGTTAGTAGGCTACACTACAAGTCATGCAATCTATTTACGAGGTCTATTGCTGCTCTTACGTCTATTTACGAGGTCCTGTTTCATTTGATTCCCGCGTTGATTTGAACTTTTTATTTTCGAATTATTTCCTCCGTTTTTAGGGGAATCAAGGACGACCTTAAAGATTCCACAGACATGAGGACACAGTGGTTTCAATCGAAGCCGGAATGGCGAACGCCAATCTCCGAACCGGGAGTGCCATATCAAGTCGTTTTTTCACTCAAGGCTATTGGTGTTACCTGGACAGAAAACTCAAACGTAAGCTTTTCTTAGTAGTAAGTGTTGAAACCTGCATCGTGGATGAGAATGAAGAGAGGAAATATTTAGGTCAAAGAAAGTCGTTCAATTCTGAAATCGCCATGTATTTCTCCCACTCGAACCATTGCGATTATCAAAATTCGCAAGATGTTGTTCACCGTAAAACGGGTTATGTACAGTCACTTTCAAAAGATTTGGCAGTTTTTGGACTAAGTTTGTCGCGCCACTTCTACTCCTCCAGGAAATTTATTTTCCCTCGCTATTTTTGTTATCGTTGGTTGCGCACTGCAATTATTTCGTTTGCGCGTGAAGATACATGCACTCAGAGGAAGAAATTAATCGCAATTCTATTCTGAATTTATTATTCTTTTTCGATTTATGTTAGATTTAATTATTATTCTGTGTGCATTTACTGCTGACTCGTACCGGTTTTCACTGTTGATTTGTATTTTACGTATTATAAGACTTCCATCGGAAGTAATTGAGATGGCCTGGTGGAGTAAACGTGCCACTGCAAAAGTAATGGTTGTTAAATCAAGTCTCCGTAGCGGAAAACTTTGTTCGTAAATTCTGTTTCAGTTCATTATCTCGTTTTGTATTTCTTGAAGGTTTCAAATCATTTTAAATTCGCAAACGAAATATTTGCGATGAGTAGCCAAGGACAAAAAAGTAGTAAGGAAACTAAATTACTTCGAGGAGCAGAAGAGGCGCCACAAACTTTGTCCTAAAACTTTCGAAAGTGGCTGTATGCCGTTGAATAGAAAGAAAAAGAAAAAAATCAGAAAAATCTGAATATTTCATCCTGGTATTCCCGCAGTGACTGCTAAATGCAGCAAATTATGAAATTGAAACGTAACTTAACCCTTAACCAGTGACGTGAAATATTTTTTACACTACCAGTGGCGTGTGGTCTGGGAGATCGCAATAAATCAAATATTCATAAAATGCTGCGACTGCATTTTCATTAATTAAGTTTATGTTTCTTTATCTTCCAAACTATTCCAAATTTTATATTTTATGGGTTACCAATGCCAATCAATTTTTCGGTAAAAAAAGTAATTTAAAACAGGATCCAAAAACTGATATCAAACACACTTGAATCATTGTAATCGTTTTTAAGCGTCAATATATCGCCATTATTCAAAATAACGCCTTAAATGTCAAAGAAAGAAGGCTAACTAAAAGGAAACAATGGGATTTATCTCGTTTATTCCTTTTCTAGATGCATTCTGCAGGCGTGACGTGAGGTCTCTCAGGCCGCTAATCGAATTAATTTGTAAATTTACAGAATGAATAATAAAAACGTTTAATTTTAATGGTGTCATATCCTTATTTTACAAAAATTTGAAAATATTCATAATTTTAAAAACACAGTGGTCTCTCAGACCGCACATCACCGGTGAAGGTTTAAGAAGAGTTTTTCGCTTTGGAAGCGCGGTCGGACTTCAATTCACAATAATACATACTCCCTTTCATTCTGCCTAAAAATCCTATTCTTTTCCGTTCTCTCCCTCGTTTACCTAACATTCTACCCTCTAACAGTTTTCAACACCCTTCCCCGCTAAGTACTCGCTCCATCCATACCTACTCTCTGTTCCATATCTCGTCTACAAGCTGCCTCTCCTTATCTCCATGTTCAGCATGTCGTCGGTCCTCCCCCTCTCCGTTCACTTCACCTTCTCCATTCTTCTCCACACCCACATCTCGAACGGCTCCATTCTTCTCTCGTCCTCCTTCCTAAGTGTCCACGTTTCCGCTCCGTAAAAAATTGTTCTTAAAAATGAATTTTTGTATTGATGCATATTTTCTCCCATCATGAAAATGGCTATTGATGATTATGTGGGAATGGATGGAGTTTACTTAAACGCTCCAGCGGGTGACGGTGATAGAGGGGTTTTGGGTTTTTCTGAAGTGAACGAAGTCCGATAAAACTAATTTTTAAACAAAAATTAAAATATTACTTGCATAAAAAATAGGAAAAACGAAGAGTGGCATACGGATGTTCGCCGCGTGATATATGGGATTTTGCCCAGACGTTTCGTGATCGAATGCTGTCACTTCCTCAAGGGAGACCATTCCCTTGAAGAAGTTACTAGCGGTCGGTCACGAAACGTCGTGGCAAAATCCGACATATCACGCGGCATACACCCGTATGCCACTCTTAAATCGTGATGAGCCCCGAAAGCTGTAATGAAGAAATAGGAAAATCGTAAGCCGATGTCCCACGGTCAAATTTGCGTCAAAATATTTGCATCAAAATTTGATGCAACTGACGCGCACCCTGTCCCACGGTCAAAATTTCATCCAACTGGCTTTTGGTCCTATCGTTGGTACAAACACCGATTTGTACAAATGGATAGGACAGGTTCTAAATTTTCATCCAATTGGATGAAACAAACCAATCACAGGGCCTTTGACAAAAAAGCATCGCCAAGCGCTGACACACAGGCCACATAGGTTTAACTTATTTATCGTCTGCATGAGCATTTTAATTAATAAATATATATATTATGGACACAAAAATAAACTTTTTTGTATTCCACACATTATGCATCAAAAAGCTAACCGATTTCCACCTTTTCAGGTCATTATCATTACCGTAAACCTCTAGATAAAGACCTGAAAAGATCGAAACCGGTTGAGTTTTTTCACTAGTACTGTATGGATTACTAAAAGGTTTAGTTTTGAATTTATAATGTCACCATACCGCGAAGTGAATTCACAAAACATTATTTCAAATATATATATGTACGTTCGTGATCGTCTATTTCATCGCCTGTTGTGGTCCTAAAAGTAAAAATGGGCAGAAATTGGTCTCGATAGGCGTTGGAAACTTTCAACTAGGGAATCCGTAATAATGAGTTGATCTTTAATAAGAAGGATGCGATATTAGAATCGAAATACAAGGAGGGATGTTTTGGAAAGAATAAAAGATTTACTTAAGGTATCGAGGCCGAATTCTACAGGTTAGCTTTGTGGAGGGCATACAATGCGAGCGAGCGAGCAGCTGGAGAAATGACTAATATGGACTGTCGACTAACCTGTGTAACTCTACAGCTGCCCGTTTCTATCTCTATGATTATAGGATAAGGACCTTATGTTAGCAACTGCTAGATTAGGAGAGAAAAAATGTGATTTAAATGCACGTTTACAGCACTATTCACTATCTTCTCAACCACAATGTCCATCATTTATTAATAACATTTTCGTCGCGGGAATAAACTGCCTCACGTTTGTATCCAGCCGTTTTATTCTGCCCTCAGCCTTGCTGATAAGGGACATGAAAATATCATCACTTATCGTCAATTAATATTGATAACATCGGGAACATCGGCGACCAACTCCTTCTCCAACATGTTAAGCATGCTTATTCCAACGCTTTCATACCCCTTTCCAGCCAAGGCCAAGTTCAGCATTCCTTCTGTTTTCTATTTTTCGCCTCTTTAATGTTCAAGAGGCCTGTTCAGACAATTTCGCCTGCTAAAAAAGACAGAATCCTTCGCCTCCACAAGTTTCCAAATCTGTTTACATAAATATCGTTTTTCGTTTGTTTTTGATCAAAATGAGATGCATCGTGGGACACCCACGTCCAGTTGCATCTAAATATTTTGATGCAAATTTGACCGTGGGACATCGGCTGTAGATTACAGTGTAATCTTATATTGTAATTGTGACCAAATATCCTTTCCCTACAGAGAATTGAAAATATTGCCGAACTTTATATTGTTTTTATTTTCGGGTGTGAGTGAACGACCCATTTTCTCGCTCGCGTGCTGCGGGAGAAAGCGGCGCATCGCTGCGGCCTGAGAGGCTCCTTTCTTCGCGTCGTCGTCGGAACAGCTGCTAGCGTAAAAGGCGTGGTGGTTGGGAGTGCGGGGAGGGAAGGGGAAGCGTGTCGTGGGAGACTGGGTCCGCTCGATAGGGTTGTCGTCCTCATGATGCAATCTCCGCTCCGTGTGGCGTTATGAATGAAAAGTTCGTTGCCGCCGCCGCCGCGTCTGCCTCTTCCGCGTGGCAAAATAGCCCTCGAGCACGCGCGACCTTTTGTTCTCTCGGTGAACTGCTCTTATTAATCGATGGAGAAGGAGGGTTAATTGATTTCTCTCTTTCATACACTTGAGCGTCCAGGTGTGCGCGAAATTCATAGCGCGAAACTACATTAGCCTTATGATGTGGATCGAATGTACCTATATTTGCGGAAAATACGTTTACTCATGAGCCTAAGTCACCTCTTAAGATTTTAACACGTTCGTCACCTCTTACATGATACATTAACACGAACGAGTTAATATCCGATTGCATGATTTTGGTGGACCGTAATGGAACACAGTTAAGAGAATGAGGCGCGGGGAAGAATTTATGTATGGAAGAACAAGAAGGATTCTACGGAAGGTTTCAATCGAGGTGCTTTTCAAGATGAGGGGTGGATAGCGAATGACGTAGGGTGGCAGTAAAATTAACGCCGGCGTCTTGAAATGCTACTTGGGCCATGGAAACCGACTTGGTACCCATATTCAGGGCTGAGTTCAGGTCTACTAAGTCAAAATATGTTTATTTCCATTTTTGCACGAATATTTTCATAGTAGTTGAATTGTTGTTGTTTATGAATGGTTGAGTGATGCGTTGTTTATGAATATACATATATATTTGTTAGTATGCGTAATATTTCAATGACCGTGCGGTGTACTTGTGGCGGTCCACTTGCATGCTGCATGTAGGTGATTGATAACCCCTGCCGAACTCCCTAGAGGTGGCTAGCAGGGTATTATGTTGATGTAGATGAACGAATGCATGAACGAATACATGAACCAAATTAGTACAGTTTTTTTTTCTGTTAATTCGTTCGCACACTTGGGGTCGTTACACGGTCATTTTGGTATTCATACGTTTAGACATTAACTCTTACGTGTTTTGCATCTTGTAGCCGGGCCTTTTAGAGTGCCAGGGGGTGGATTTTCGCCTACAATCAGTTACTCAGTTTTATTTAAGTTCTCTCACGGATAAGGTAATTGGAGAATATTGCAGATTACCCAGCCTGACACCCATCCAACTTGGGCTTCCATGTCAAATTCATAAGAAGGCTTGCTATTCTCCTTCATTCTATCTGTAACTCTTATCCTTTTCCAAGTAGGATACTTTCTTCCTTGTGTTCAAGATATTTTGAGAGAGCCTAATTAATATGGTAGAAACGATCACAAGAATAAGATTAGGGAAATAGACTGCAGAACCGATAGATTAAAAATATCGCTTTTACACGAACAATAAAGGACCATAATACCTGCGATAGTTAAGCTTTAGGATAGTTTGACTAGGACTAGGCATAATAGGCTCTTCATATACAGTTAATAACTTACTGTGATTGCAAATAATAGCTATCTGCATATATTTCTTGGCAATGGTAGGAAAGAAGTTCTGATAAAGACGCAGTGCATGAGTGGTTGCGCGGATTACCGAAAGAATTTTTTTCTAAAGGAATTTATTGCATCGCTCGGTTAGCGCTTGAGGACTTGCATTGAGCGTGGGGGAGATTATGCTGAAAAGTGATGCAGCTTTGTACCACTTCTGCACAATAAATAATGTTTAAAAAATATTTAAGGGTTTCATTTGACTCACCCTCGTATGTAATCAGTTACTATGCAAACTTTTTTCAATCATTAACTAATAGTTTTATTTATATGGTAGCATGTTCGTGTCCTTAGCATTCCCCTAGTTTCTGATCTGACCGCGTGTCGTTGTCCTGTCCTGCAAGCGAGCGCGCGTCTGATTAAAGCTAGGATTATTGCTGAAAGTCTGGAGTGGATTCACCCCGCGCCGCAGACCAGTGGCGGATACAGATGGGGGCATAGGGGGGGCGGGGGGGGGGGGCGCCCCCCGTGTGGGGCCGTCCGTATTGCCAAATATTGCAGAATCACAATTGTAACTTTTTTACATCATAAGATGGCATTGTATTGTATTTTTACATGATCACTTTAAATAAAACCTTAAACTTTGCATGTGACTTGATTTTTTTTATTACGATAAAAGTAAAGGTAACTCAAGGTATCTTTTGCGCCCCCCCCCCTGAGTTTTTCTGTATCTGATACTGCCGCTGTCCCTGCTGGTGGTGATGGCTTTCGCGATACCTCATAGATATAGAAGAAGCCTCTCTTCACCCTACGGCAGAAGCCTCCCTTCACCCTATATGTCCAGCACTTCGCGGTTCCCCCTCTCCGTACTTTTTCTTTGTTCACTCTTTTACGAATCCATATCTCAAAAACCTCCAGTCTTTTCTCGTCCTCCTTCTATGTTCCACTTACTTAGACCCTTTTTCGGAGCAGATTATTCATTGAAAAATGTATTTGGAGGGATCCATTGCCCGACAGTGGTAAATATTGCAAGGACAACATGAAAAATATTTACTGCAGAATGGAACGTAAAGCGCTACTACATTCCTGATCAAACTCTTTAATAGGCTTTTCTGTAAACTTTTCATCGCGATCCTCTTAACAGCTTTATTCCTGTTCATGAACGCCTACTTTGCCGACGAAATTCTCTTCCTAATGACCTTACTGCCGTACCCGTTTTCCTCTCGTGTACTGCCAAAACATTAGAACTACATTTGCACGTAGGCACTTGAAAGTGTGTTGAATTATTAAATTCTGAGCAAAAATGCCCTGGTAAATGCGACTGGCTCAGAGTCCAGTGTGGTCACTTATCATTCTATGCATCGTAATGTATTATGGGGCCATAAATGTTTCGGGATTCTATAAGTTTATTTATTTACCTTCCCACTATTGCTCATATATAATCTTGAACATTAGGCTTACCAATATTTCAGAAATCTAGCCGGAGGAAAACCTTAACGGCATCGCACGTAATTATACGCGTAATGAGAAAATAGTAGCGAAAGTCATTCACCGTTACTTGGACTTAAAAATTTTCGCCGTGTGCACAAACCAGTTAAATTATCTACCCAAAATACTGCATGAGTAGGCAGTCACGCGCCGGGGGGTTACAATTATTTACACAAAGGGTTAAATATCCATGAATAATCTTTTGGCTCAGTGGGGAATCGAACTCGGATCTCCCGATTGTCGGTACTCAACTGTTAATGTTTGGTTTTATCTCCGGCAGTGGCTTAGTAAGCACGACCTCCGTCTCCTGACCCACAACTTGGACTCGCAGCGCTAACAGTGTTACCTGGGTTTACCGACAAAGGAGTTAGCGGCTAACACCTTTGTCGGTAAACCCATGTCATCCTATTTAGGCCGCTCAGGGCCGTATGCTGTTTGATTGAAATTGATTTCAGTGAGGATTTCGTTCGTACTATCGTCTTTATGTCGGAAGAGATAACGTGGAAGATTTGAATGAGCACGAATCATTGCATAAGTGATAGCGAATCCAAAGTCTTGAATGAAAAATGACTATTCTCTATTAAGATTATCGAGCGAGTAGATGTTGGATTTTTCTTCGTCGAGCGATTTTTCACCACAGTCCTTCAATCAGTTTAGTCTCCTTTGGCTTTCATGTGCTCTTGGATCGAAATGAGGATGCAGGAATGGTGCTCCGCGTGCGATGTGCCTGAAGCCTGAGTGTGCAACGTGTACTTAACTCATTGTTAGGGATGCGTGAAAATCGCAAATGCGATAAATGCGATATAGATGCGATTTGCGCAAATAAATGCGACATAGATGCGATGACTGGACTTTTAAGATATTTTTACGCAAATTTGTCTTTTCGACGGCAAAATTCGTACATTTTGTGCCGAGCGCAGTTTAAATGCTCCGCCGACACTCACCGCTTAAAGCATGTGAGCAACTGGCCAGCTGCTAGTTGGCTGGGACTCTACGTGGCCGCGAACTACAAGTGGGCGCGGGCAAGCTACACCTCCGCCACTACATGTCTTATTCCTTAATTTATTATTGTTCTACAAGTATAGTTAAGTATTTAAAATATTCTGTATTTTGTCATATATGTTTACTGCACTTTTAAGGCAACACTGAATAGTAATTTTTAAGTATATTTTTATGCGATGCCTCACAAATCACCTTGGAAAATTTTGCGCCATAAGGTGCGGTAGAATTCATTACGTTGGGCACAATTTTAATTTTTTAAACAATTTTTGAAATTTACATTACGATTCCCGTTCAATAAAAAGCTTTTTTCTTATTAATTAGTGAAAATGACACAGGGTTCTTTAATGTTGATTTAAGTCTTCACCGTGTGTATATCAGCAGAGTAGTTGATTTTTTGTTGGCTAGGATTCGCTTACTTGTTAGTGTTAGAATCCCAGCGATTCACAGATGACGTAGAGAAGACGTGGACCAATTGGATTTTATGGAATGGTGGAAAAAAAAACTCCAGCTCTAGAAATGTTCTTCTTCAATGAAAATCATCCTTGTGAGGCCGATACCAGTTAGCCATACAGTACGAAAATATTATAGCGAGGCAAATGCTATTTATACCCTTTTGGATTTCAAGTCACTAGAAGCGATAAAATATGCAGTTAAACCTACCCAAACTACCACATTGATTTAGCGACCACTTCTGTAAGAGACTGCTTATCTCTTGAACCGAAAAGTAACGCTTCATTCTATCACTGGAAATGGCATCTATACCAAAATTTACTTCCAAAATGATTTATTACAGCTGTTACTTAGGTTTATCCGAGGCCGTAGCCGAAATATTCTGAAGTGCTGTACTCTCGTTTTCTAATCACAGCTTCAGTACTATTTACTTAGAGAAATTGGCTGCTTTTCCCTCGTTAGACCACATTTAGAATACGCTGCCAGAGTTTGGGACCCTCATGAAAAAGGCTTAATAGTAGAGTTAGAACGCGTGCAAAGAAGAGCTGCCAGGTATGTAAAAGGTCGTTACGATAGTCTTGTTAGTGTAACTGACCTCTTAGATAAACTCGGATGGGAATCGCTGTCGAACCGAAGATTGAAAAATAGACTAAACCTTTTAGATAAATTCAAGAGCAGTGTCTTTTCTAACGAAGTTAACCATATCTTACGGACGCCAACATACCACGGAAGATCAGATCATATAAATAAAATAAGAGAGATAGATAGTAGAACAGACAGATTCAGAATGTATTTTTTTTCCACGATCAATAAGAGATTATAAAGGCAGCGATAGAACTCATAAGTAGATTACATGACTTGTAGTGTATCCAACTAACCTATGTAAAACTTAATGCATGTTTCTTAATTTTATTATTATTTCTAACAGCATATGGTAGTATAATTTGTTAGTAAACGTGACGTTTTTTGGACCGTGTGGTGTGCATGTGTGAGTCTGATTGCATGCTGGTGATTGATCATCCCTTGCCAAACACCCTAGAGGTGGCTCGCAGGGTATAATGTAGATGTAGATAGTATGCTGGCGTACAGGGGTGAGCATAAGGATTGAGAACGCGTCGTGAAGTTGAGGATTCAGCAGTTGAGAAATTATCAGCTATATGAGAAGAAATCGATAATGAGGATTAAATAGTTATCCCCTCAGTGCTTGCGTAGCTGAGAAATTCCCTGGAGATCCATAAGCTTGCATGATTTCCTTCGAACCCCATTCTCCTGCGCCATCCGGATGGATCACGTCTTCCAGGAAAGTAATTCGGAGGCTCCTGTGCAGTGACGTCATGGCAAAATTATCAGTGTCGGAACGCACTGTTCTAAACTTTTTTTACAAGTGAAATACCACTCTGTGTTTGTATCAATTATTTCAGCAAATACATAAGAAACAAATTGAAAAATCTTTTTATTTTGGTTAAAAATAACATTAGAAATTTTGAGGCACCAAAATTGATGAAAGTTTTATTTGACTATTATGTCTTTTCTTAACACATTGTGGTCCGTTCGCGTGGAAGTACGTGTTTCCTCATCCATCGGTCCGGTCACGTATTTTTACGTGTTTTTGTATTATGATTTGTCACTCCCCTCTACGGAATTATTTTGGAACCTTCGACCAAGTTATTGTTCTTGCAAAAAATAAATCAAAACATATACATTTAAAGTATATGTTCATTATAAAAACTTGTATATGTTCATGCAACAAACATGCATTGGTTCTCGAGTTGAGTGACTTTAATTGTATACTTGTAGTTTCTGCGTCAAAATTTAAAAATGGCCGGCCTCAAGGGCTAGACAAATGAAAAGGGCATCGGACCAAGAAGTGTTAAACAGTGCCGGAACGGCGTTCCGTCACCATGACACCCCTGCTCCTGTGCTCATGGGCGTAGGCTCCTGTGCTCATCTTTGCCGCGAAGTTACGCCGGGCGTTTGTTAGTTTTGGAAGCCACTTTTTGACGAACGAACGAATGTTTTCCGCCATCGAAGTTTTCCGGAAGGAACTGCATGGTCACGTCAGAGTCGAAATGCACGGCTTGGATCTTTTGATGAACGTCGCCGAATTCTGTAGCACAGATTTCGGTGATGGACCTGCAACGCTCTTGAGAAATTCTCCTTCATCTCCTCCTCCAGGGCCCACAATTTTCTGTGGTGCACTGCGACCCCGTCGTAGGTCTCGGATTGGAGTTTTCTCGTCAGTTGGAATTCCTGTAAATTAATTCGGTAGATATGTCCTCACTGTAATCTATAAATCTCTGATCTATAAACATCGTTGAATCCTGTTAACCTCTCCTGCAATTCGCCCGTTCCATCCTCGAAGCTCAGGATTGTCGACAACAGCGATTAGTGGGCTATCGGAACATTTGGATCACGTGCGGGCCATGCCAGCCGTTCGCGGAATCTAGGAATTCTATTAGAATAGACAAAATTTTTTTAGTTAATAAATTTGTATTGTTATCTCTTTGAGAAATTTTGACTGAGGTAAATGTATTATTATCATCGTTGGAAAAAATCTTTGAAACAATCCAATTTATTTGTGTAAATCTATTACTTCATCAAAATGGTGCTCATTCTAAAAAAACATTAAACGATAGAAAACTCAATCGAGCCACCACTGCGTATTTGGCGGTATTGGCTGACGCGACGTTTCGGAAAACGACTTGTCTTACATTCTCAAGTCGTGTTTCAGTTTGAATGTCCAATTTCACACTCAATACGACTGAATCAAACTGGTGTAGAACCCGAGAAGAATTCTTGAATATTATTCACGAGGAAAAATTTAAATCGGTTAAGTATTTCCACTCGTTATCTTAGAATAAAAGGTGGAATCTTATTTTTTCCAACTGAGATAAAACAATACGTGGCTTTTATGTGTGCGAAGAATTTTCTTGCTAACAATAAGTCCTAACAAGGTAAATGAATAGGAGCACACGGGCGAGCTTTGGTGCTGCCATCTATGTTTGAAACCATCGCCGGGCGACATTAAGGACGACATCGCTTGGCATTAACAGGGTTCAGAAGTTGCACTGGGCTGGTTGATATTCACCCATTACCCTACCCATATTAACCAGGATATTTTTCAAATCCTTCTTTGTTTCTGCTATAACAGCTATGTCATCGGCAAATCTTAGCATGCTAATTTTTTCTCCATGGATATTCATACCCAATGCCTTTTCTTTGATTCCATTAATGGCTTTCTCAATGTAAACGTTGAAAATTACGGGTGATAATGTACAGCCTTGTCGCACTCCTTTCCTAATTCTTGCTTCTTCATAGCTGGGCACTGATTTTATCACCGCTACTTGGTTTTTGTATAAACTGTGAATGATTCTTCTGTCATTGTAAAGAGCCCCAATTTCCTTCAGGATTCTAAGCATTGTGCTCCAATCCACGTTGTCAAATGTCTTCTCTAAGTCCACGAACGCAACGAACGTTGGCTTGTTCTTTTCCATTCTCTTCTCTATGAGCAGTCTAAGAGCCAATGTTGCTTCCCTTGTGCCTTTGTTTTCTCTGTATCCAAATTGGTCCTCATCCAAGAACTCTTTTGCTCTTCTTTCCATTCTTCTATGGATGATCCTTGTCAGTATCTTCGACGCATGTGTAGTTAGGCTTATGGTCCTAAAATCTTCGCACTTCTCCGCTCTTTTCTTCTTAGGAGTAGGGATTAGAATGTTCCTCTCGAAGTCCTTTGATACTTCACCTGTAGAATACATTTCACTAATGATTTTGTATAGCTGGTTCAACGTCTTCTCTCCTGCATTTTTAATTAGCTCTGCGGGAATATCATCAATCCCAGACGCTTTATTTATCCTAAGGTCTCTTACAGCCGCATCAAATTCTGATCTTAAAATTGGGGCTCCCATGTCATCGGCATACACTTCCCTCTCGTTTTCGATAGCATTTGTTCTTAGGCTGCTTCCTTTGTACAAATCTTCCAGATATTCCTTCCATCTCTTCCCTTTGTCTTCGTTTTCAATCATTTGTTCTCCGTTTTTGTCCCTAAGGGTATTACATGTTACGCCCCTTTCCTTAAAGTGGTTCCTAACTATCCTATAGGCGGCCTCTACTTTTCCATGTTTAAGATTACTTTGTACGTCTTCACATATATTTTTCATCCACGTTTCTCTAGCCTTCCGCGCTTTACGACATATTTCGTTCCTTATTCTCTTGTAACAATTCTGTCCGTCCTCTGTTTTGGCAGCCTTGTATTTTCTTCTTTCTTCAATGAGATCTAATACTTCCTGCGTGATCCATGGTTTTTTATAACGACTCTTCTTTTACCAAGAACTTCCTCAGCTGCTGCCTGCAGACCACTTCTAATGGTTTTCCAACTATCTTCCACTGTGTTGGTGGTGGTTCTCGGGTATTGCTGTGTAGAAAACATTTTCACTCAACGTTTCACTCCTCCTACTGGGAGCGTTATCAAAAGAATGGAAGGAATTTATCAAACCGACAGGTATTTGAATTCAACATCGCATCACCACCCACAACAAAAGTCCTGCGTCATTAAAACGCTAACCCACCGAGCCAAAACCGTGTGTGATACAGAGCATATCGGTGGTGAAATGCAACACCTTATGACGGCACGGAAAGGTAATGGTAGTAGTGTTTCTTTCATAAAAAGAGCGATGAGAGAAAGACACCCGCCTCAAGATGACGACCACAAAGGGAAGAAACCATTAACATACGCGAAACTTCCATACATCTCTGGGGTCACCGGTAGAATCGCTAAGATCCTTCAAAAAGGCAACATTAAGACCCGCTTCTGCACGGTGAAGAAAATTCAATAGATCCTACCTTCACCGAAGGATAGCCATCCTCCTCTTCAATCTATGGGAGTGTATGAGGTTCCCTGCTGCTGCGGCAGAAGCTACGTGGGACAGAGCAAGCGTTCTATATACCAAAGGCTTAAAGAGCAGGAAAGAGCGTTAAAACTTCATCAGTGGGACGCTTCAGCTGTCGCTGAACATTATGCCTCCAGCCCTGGGCATAAAATAATGTTTAACGCTACACGGGTATTGGCGAAGACGGAAGAACATCATCCGCGTCTTATACGTGAATCCATCGAGATAACGAAAAGGCCTAATAACTTTAATAGGGAGAAATGGATATAACCTCAGCCGTACATGAAGAGGGTTACTAGCCCAATATAATGACCAACGGCTATCGCCTAAAATTCAAATCCGGGACAACAATGGGTAACGAAAAACATTTATAAGCTCGGGACGAGAATAAATTCCTTCCATTCTCCCTACTCGGCACCATCTTCAGAGTGCCCAAAAGGGTGGAATGAAGAAGCACAAAAAGAATCAACCTGTCCTTCCATTCTCTTGATAACGCTCCCAGTAGGAGGAGTGAAACGTTGAGTGAAAATGTTTACTACACAGCAATACCCGAGAACCAACACCAACATATATAAAAGAAGCTGTGAAAATCTTCAGACGAAAATATCTTCCACTGGTTTATTGGCCGTATCCTCCCCTATTCTCTTTTCTACAGCTTCTTTAAAAGCCAGTTGTTGCTGAACCTCCTTCAATTTTTCAACCTGCCATATGCTTTTCACGGTTTTCTTCAATTATTTAAATTTAAGGTGGCATTTCATCATAACTAAGTTTTGGTCACTATCGGTATCTGCCCCTGGATAACTTTTGCAGTCCTTCACCTGGTTCCTGAATCTTTGTTTCACTAGAATGTAGTCGATTTGGAATCTTCTAAGGTCTCCTGGAATCTTCCACGTGTTTCTTCTTCTCAGGGGATTTTTGAATAAAGTGTTGGCAACCACTAGCCTGTGCTCAGTTTTCTCCTCTTTCATTTCGGTTACCTAACCCATATTTCCCCGTTATTATTCCGTCTTGACCTTCGCCGACGACGGCGTTCCAGTCACCTGGAATAATAAGATTTTCTTCCCCTCTTACCTGCTTGATAACTTCCGCTATATCTTGGTAGTCATCTTCTGCTTCTTCATCTTCATAATCTGACGTAGGCATGTAAACCTGTACCACTACAGTAGCTACGGGTTTAGTATTTATCTTCACCATAACTATCCTCTCATTAAACTGCAGGTAGATTTTAACACGCATAGCGGCACTCTTTCTAAGCATTATGCCTACTCCAGCATTACCATTTAGCGATCCTATGTGTATCATTATGTAGCTTCCACTCCAAAAGTCTCCTTCTTGTGGCCACTTCATTTCGCTGATGCCTAATACCTCGAGGTTCATTCTTCGCATCTCCACCTCCAAGTTCTCTAGCCTACCGCAAGTACGAAGTGATCTAACGTTCCATGTTCCTATCCTTAACATTCTATCACCTTTGACCTTCGGTGATTACATATTTTCATGATTACATATTTGAAAATTTTAAGAAGTAAAAACCCAAATACAGTATTCTTCATATTGGTATCCGTGGAAAAGTATCATATTTGGTGATTATATTGTTTACCTTGGCTTATACTGCGTGATGTTACTAAACGTGTGTGATGCTGAGGATAAAAATAGGTATTCAAAAGGTGTGTATGGAAAAATAATCTACTTCAACTGTTGGAAATTTATGACGGTTGTTTTTTTTTACGTCCTTGAGAAAATACAAAGGCCTTTGGATTGATCTATCTTTTTCTTAACAGACTGTTCTCCTTCCTCACATATTGGATGCTCCGTTGTTTACGTCTTAGGGAATTGTGCGTTTCGAAACATAAATGTTTTATTTTAAATTTAAACGGCTTATATTCTGCGTTAGAACTCGATATTAGGTACTTGTGTGTCTTTTAGGCACGGAAAAAGTTTTTGCGGGTTTGAATACGATTTTTAAGGGGCTATACTTTTCACTAAACCCCGGAATGTGCAGGGCTGGGTGAAATACAGGCCGTGGACTATTTAAAATACAAAATACCGCCCCAAATGTATTTGAAACACAAAATACCTTTGGCTTTGGTATTTGAAAACATACTAAAAATAGTATTGTAAATATCTTTGAAAATGCAAAACAAATTTGCACGGAAACTAAGACATCCTAAAAAATATAACCAGCCCTGGTACGTTATGTATAGTTGCAAACACGAAGAAAACAGTTCTAATGAAAGCCAACTAATCTCTGAAGCATAATGTTTCAGAAGTGTTATCAGAGCTACTTCAAAAGTATTTTACAGCTGATTTTTTAATTTTAGATTGGGAAGATACCAAAAATCTGTATTTGAAATACAAAATACAAGATACATTCAGGTCGTATATTTGAGATACCAAATGAAAATTGCTAATGTATTTCAAATGCGTACTGTAAAATAATTTTATTTGAAATACTGCCCCGCCCTTGGAATATGCCAAGGTGCGTGTAATAGGAGTTGGTCTCAGCTGAAACTGCCGTGCGGGCGTGACGTCACGGAGTTCCTAACGTAGACGTATGCCAGGGAATAACAAGCAGGAACCGGGTCTTGATATCGCCTTTCCGTATCAAATTCTTATGAATTACATAAAAAATATCGTTATTAGCCATCAGATTACATTGTATACTCTTCCCAAATGACCCATGTGGCATTAGTTTTAACATGCTGCATTTCGAAAAAAAATAATTGCGGGCAATTTTTGCGAAATTTGTTCAACTTTGAGGCCAAGTAATTGGTTTAAAAAAGTAACCTATGAAAAACGGTTTGCGTCAAAAAATGCACTAATGTATTGAAAACAACTGCGCAAAGTTTCAAATTCCGTATTCAAAAAAATCGTTTTTGAGGTTTTGTCCAGCTTTTTTCGATTTTTGCCCACTGTGAGACGGTTCATATCTGAACTAAGGGCCTTAAGTAATTCCCAGACATGCACCGTTGGATATCATTTTGATATTGGCGGTATTTAAGTTCATATCTCCAATGGTTTGGTGTGGTAACTTTTTCATGAGAATTGACAGTGATTTTCGACAAAGACTTTAAAAAAAATTTATTGGTGATAAAATTGATTTTTAAAATTTCCATAATCAATAAAAACATTTCATTTACATTCATGTCAAACTTTTTACATATCTTTTATTTAAACAGACTTGTCGAAAAAGGAATAATAAATGCATTTAGTAAGAGGAGAATAACATCACCCCACTAATTCATACAAAAATTGGTGATATCACCATTTTGTTAACAACCAATATGTATTTAAAATGGCTTAAAATATTTCCTATTACCAGTTATTAGGGTTAGCCTTGCATGATATAGCTTCAGGTTTGATGCATTCAATGTTCGCATGGCTAAATGAGCCCAATAATGTCTCTGTGTGGTCCTGTTGGCTCAGTTATGAGGTGTTGTAGGTGTTGTTTTTGTGGTCGTCGCATTTGTAGAAGGAGTCGTTGGTGGATGGATTAAAGTGATCTCCGGGTATATGATTTTGTTCTTCGTATCTTCGATGCATTTGCATTGAAATACTTCGCTTTTACCAACTGGACGGTTTTCACTCGCTGCCACGCACAAGTCAATGGGTTGCATTTTGCATCCATCGTCGGTAATCTTCCCGGAGCAGTTTTGATTTATTATGTCAAAACTGGAGTCACCTAGACATGTGTAGTGGTACATCTCATCGCCCACGCAGCCGTGATACTGTGTGCAAGAATATGGATCCGGATATACTTGCTCATATTCTAAGCCCGTATCTGCGCACTCAAATTTCTTGTACCTGAAAAGCAGAGGAAATGATTAATTATTTGATGTATTCGCTGGCGAGATCCTTGAGCTAGTGAGGTCAACGAGTAACCGCCTTTTATTGTTGTTGTATATGAAATATTTCAAGGAATGATTAGTACTAAGCATAGGGAAGCTGTATTAAATAATAGCTTCAGGAGGCTTACATGATGAGCGATTCTTGTTTTTCTTCTAATTGCTTTGAAATTTATTTTGACAGAGTACCAAACTTGACTGCAGTTTTGCATATTGAACTTTAATTTTCATTGATTTTCATAATACTAAATTTCCAATGGACGTTATATTCATTACTTCTTCGGAGTAATTCCCTTCAAATCCAGAGACAGTCCCTTCAAATTCCAAAGTATTATAGATCCTTCCACTTATAGATTTCGCTCGATTTTAGAATAAACTTATAAAGTTTATATATTTTATGAATGAAATCTTCATTTTATGGAAATAATAGCAATGAGAATTGTCCCCTAAAACTTAGATTTCTTCTGAATTTTGTCAATGAACTTCCGAATTTCCCTCAAATTATGGAAATTCTACTCAATGGAATCATCGAGGACCTGTAGGTAAAATTGCGTGTGTAAATATAACACCTTGTGTAGCCATCTCTCTGAGTTAGAAATCATTCCAACATGTTTTCATAGCTTGTTCTATCTAAGAGCTCATACCTACCCAAGAGACTAGAGAAGACAGTAGATTTGACCCGCAAACTTATCCCAAAAACGGTAGCCAAGCTCTGTATCACAATTAAATCCTAAGAATCTATTTTATAAACCTTGTGTGAGACATTTATTAGAATACACCAAACCATCAACGCATGGTGATTATTCTGGTGTTGCAATGATGTCAGAGTTGAAACCATTTGCTGCCAGGGGCGGATCCAGGATTTCTTTCTGGGGGGGGGGGGGGGGGGGGGCACAAGGATATCTCGCATTACAAAACGAACGCAATGATAATGGGACCGAATGAAAAATCTTGCATATTTTTGAGGGTCTGGGGGGGGGGGTCACGTGCCCCCGTTCCCCCTGGATCCGCCTATGCTTGCTGCAATAGATATATAACTAAAAGAACAGTTTATTAGTGTAAAAATTTCTGTCATCATACATTTGCCACCTGTAAAATGTATTTTTACCCGCATTTTTACCCTCTGATTTCTGGCTTTTTCCATCTACTGGAAATCCTACTGGGTCGGCACGCCTCTTGAAAAATTCAGAGGAAAAATGTAACTCATAGGGTTCAACACTTAAATATTAATCCTCTCGGTGCAAACATTTTTGCTGTTACATGCGTTCACACTGTGCTTGTGGTCTTCGCACGTCGGGACACATAATGATCAATGTTGTGGAGCGGGGTATAAGCTGATCCCGAGCGCGGTATTCGGAAATCGTTTTTTCGATTGCTTGTTGTTATATATCTGTATATGCCAACATTATGCCTGCTTTGTTCCTTTACCTGAAAATCCTGCCATGTGACCATGAATTCCCAGCTTCCCCACTCCTATCGTTACTATTCTCCCCGAGCAACACCGGGTGGCCTGCTAATCTATCTTCTATTAATATAAAAGAGGATGTCCGTTTGGGTTTTCATACGGCTGCACGGATTGCGGCCTAATTTAGTACGTAGTTTGCAATGTTCATACTCTCGAACCCCATAGTGCTACTTTTGGCCCGACGCGACGCGCCTTTCGTCATTTTCTCATTACTGTTTGCTACGTCACGTCATACAACTTCTGCGGTTGGACATATTTTTTTATTATTTTTTTTAATTTATCACATTCCCCGTAAACAGCACATGACGGCCTTTTACAACGAGGATATCTAATATTAACAAAGTACAACACAAACATCCATGCCCTGGATAGGGATCACCTACCCAGGCGGGATTCGAACCCACGACCTACGGTTTGGCAGGCGAGGACTTTACCCCACCGCCACCGAGGCCGGCGGATCTTGAAGGATAGGCACAGGCACACCTATTGACACGCTCAAGGAGAAAAAAAAAAAAAATCCAAAATGATCATGAATTCCAAGTTTCAAGCTTCCCACTTCTCTGGGTACTACGCTTTTCGAACAACGTCGGGTGGCCTGCCAGTGCCTACAAAATGAAATTCATCAGGAGACGAGCAGTCGCAACCGATGACATTTTGATGGGGCGCTGAGGTAATGACATTTCACTCGCTGATGATCCAAAAATCTAATTGACAACAGCGGGTTCAATGATTTGTTTTAGAGTATCAAGAAGTGGAATTCTTTTGCTGATGGCCTTTGCTGTACCATTCTTAAATTCATTAGTCTTTTCTTCGCATCAAGGATGGCCAACAGGAAAATCCTTGCCACGTTTCGAAAAATGAATAAGCGTGCTACGTTATTCAAGAAAATGTTGTTTGAAAACTATTAAAAATTAATAATGGCTTACTTGATGTAATTTTTAACTGAAAACAAGCTTCCCCCTCTCTCTCTTCTTGTCCAAATTCAATGCCATTTGCTCTCCCAAAGTCTACCCTCATCATCTTGCTTGCTGCAGGATCCTCTCGAAGCACAGATTTAGCCTGACGTCAGATACTCAAAAAATTTGATCGCATGATCAACGGGGTTGCATAGAGGAGGCCCAATTCCATCCCATAGAGGGCTGATTTCTGTTGCCACTTCGATAGCATTTCAATCGGTTTTCAAAAATGTCCGTGGCGCGGTGATGAGAGCAATGCGATCCACTTCCTTCCAATATTTTTGCAGTAAATTGTTTGTAATCGCAGTAAATAGCATTGAAAAATTATTAATTTCATAAATCACATAATCCTGTATATAAATCTCGACTAACAGCCCTAATTACACCTTATTTCCACGTGAAACTCGGATCATTTTGTCCGTCAGCGACACGAGTGGAGACTTTTGTAAACACATTTCAATGCGCGGCGTGTGACAACACAGACGTCGACTTGAGGATCCTCTTTTGTAATAATCGTGCGCACGATGATGAATTTGTGAGTTGAAAGATTGGAATGGTATTTGAAGGAGGCGACCGACAGCTGAGATCATTTGTGCCGCGGAGGAAAGGTATGGAAGGAATAGGGTGATTTCCTTTTATTTTTTTATTGCCTAAATCGAAACATTATTACTCCTGGAGTACGCATTTCACACTTTTAGATTTTTAAATGACGATATGTATTTTTTGTGATTAAATGATAAGTAAAAAATTTCAAGCGCGTGAAAACGCGACGGCAAAGTATGAATGCCGGGAAAAGCCAGTGTTACGTCATTCTGGTTCCCGCTGCCTCAAGTGAGGTGACCTTGGGGCGAGAGCATGCGCGCCGCTAGGCGCAGGCTGCTGATGCAGGCTGCTAGCAGGTAGCAGAGTACCCTGCTATCAGGTAGCGCTTGGCTTAATTATGGATTATTAATACCTTATCAAACGAAGGAATCTTTCCGACCATAGGCAGTTTTAATAGGTGATTATTAAGACATGTGTCCCTGACCTCTGTGCCTCATACATGCATTGGTAATCTCAGACGATGTAAAACTCCTATCTACTCGTATAGAAACTAGGTCCCTGTGACGTCACGTGGAGTGGCATCGCATTGGCGCCAAGCTGGCCTTTTTCAAATGCGGTTAAAATTGACCATTGCCATTCGCCTAGACTGGGATTTCTAAAACCAAATAATTTGTATATTATGAATACACTAATGGTGGGTAACGAATCACAATCAATGCCTTTCGTTTTCTTTGATGAAGAAACTACCCTATTGTGGAGAGAAATCCGGCGTCGGCATTAGCCTGCTCTTAGCGAAAGGCGCAAAGAGGACCACGGCTTAACGTCCTATCCGACGGATTAAGTTTGCTCTTGAAATGTCCTCCACATATCATTCAAGTAGGGATCGGGCAGTCTCTGAAAATTCTGTGCCACCCCCGATATTTGAACCCGAGCCCACGAGATTGTAAGCCAACTCTCTAGCCACTACACCAACCTGGGGCCGTATTCTGTAACTCCAAACCGATCGGTGCGGCACCGATTCGTCGGGTGCGACGTCACACCGACTCCCGGTAAGAAGTCGTGCGATTCTGTACGAACCCGGTCGGTGCGGCACCGACGAGAGGATGGGAGATCGTCGGTAGCCGTACCGACAGCAAAAAGGTGTCGATAAGGCCACCGACTAGTGGGTTTCATGAACTCCCCGGTGCGCATTGTACGTTTTATTTTGTTTTTACCTCATCACCGAGTAAATAATGAGGTTTTCTGCAATGTTATCTTTTTCTGCCCCTTCGAATACGCCTCTATAATTCACTGTGTCATCATCTATATTAATTACCTTGACAGAAATATAAGATAATGGTTAATAAAAATGAGGTTTGCTAACATATAATGACTTTCTCTCATTTATGTTACCACTTTAACTCGCTTGTAATAGGCTTTATTTCTCTCTATCATCATTTATTTGCTCCTTTGACATAAAAAAAGATATTTTTGATTAAATATGAGTTTTGCCGCAATGTTATTCACTTTATATCACTCTGAATAGGCGACTGTTATTTCACTCAATCATCAATTTGGCGTTTCTCTCGGCATAGAAATAAGATCTTTTTATTTAAGTATGAAATTTGCCACAACGGTATCAGTTTCTTTCATTTGTAACGGGCAACTATATTTTATTTCATCGTCAGCCATTGATTCCCTTGACGATAAAAGAAGATATTTGTTAATAAGTATGACGTTTATCGCAATATTATCATTTTCTCTCACTTGGAATGCGCAACTTATACATATGTATTTCACCCAATCACAATTTATTTACTTCCTCGTCATTACACTTCTTTTAATTACACCCAGCTCCATATTTTTATTACAATTTCCTAACTTGTTCCTCTAATATGACATTTGCATTTGAATCCTACGTTCACGTTCCATGGTATGCTATTTTCGTCTGCTACGGTGCCAATGGCATAACCTTCCGTTGATAACATTTATACGGAACTTACTTAATGACAGCTATATTACCAAATCATGAATAAATAGCATTATACGGAACCAATATCTAAAAAAAAGAAACTACGATCTCAAGGATAGTTTCAATAATTCATTGCAGCAACAGCAATCTCCATCACATACAAACTTTATTGTGATGTTGTAATAGTGTTTCCTTCGATTCTGTAGGTACAGCATTACTACCACACATTATATAAGCATTGTTAACAACTTATCCAATATCGTTTATCTTAATCTAGCAATAAGTCGTAATTTCCGAAAATACAAAGATTGAGAATGACGACAACAAACTGTGCCAATGAGTCTTCTCTTGTTTTTACCCTTCTTTCATTGGTGGAGACACGTGAAACTTCGGATATATTCGGATTTTCCCTGTTTGGGAAGGAGAGGGAACCGTACCGACTGGTTTGAAACCGACGACCTTACAGAATCGCTGAAAGTGTCGTCGTCGGTGCGGAATCCGTTGTCGGTACGGTTTGATGTCCAGTCGGTGGGCTTGAAAGGGAAACCGACCGGTGCGGCACCGACGAAATACAGAATACGGCCCCTGATCCCCTTGTGAGTTGAAATTAGTTGAGTGAATTAGAAAATAAAACATAGCCGAAAAGAGTGGTCTACCGCGAGTTTAAATGCAGAGTCGGCGGAAAACTCTGTAATGACGATAACACCAGGTTCTACCTACGGCGCCATATGGTGTGCTGTTGTATTAAGCTATGATTGTGCATTCCTCCACTGTTTACGAAGTTTAAAATCCCTTTACGTTAGAGTAATCTTTAAGTTCGAACTCTGTTCTCTTTATGAGAACAGTTCCAAATAGTAGTTTTGAAAAACTATCCTTTGGACCCTTGTTGCAATGGTGTGATATTATATCGAAGGATATAGTAGTCATTTCTTTTGTCACTCAGAATTTAATCAGCACATAATAACTAGAATATAACAAAACGAAAGATGTGTATCCTTTCTTTCCTTCCCTTGCCTACTTGAAGAGCCGTCGTGAAGATGTTCGAACTTTGTGGAGGTCGCAATTCAATCAACTCACTGGGAAATAATTTTTTAACTGCAATTATTAAAATTGGTCGTATAATTACTGGATTCTCGCATAAATCATTTGTCAGTGTCAATTTAATTCGTTCTCGGCCTTATCAA
Source organism: Ischnura elegans (assembly GCF_921293095.1). Classification (NCBI taxonomy): domain Eukaryota; kingdom Metazoa; phylum Arthropoda; class Insecta; order Odonata; family Coenagrionidae; genus Ischnura; species Ischnura elegans. The sequence continues at coordinate 95,910,917 of NC_060249.1, forward strand.
TGAATCGTACCAATTTAGAACTTTGCTTACGCTTCTAAGCAGAACCAGAACTTTTTTATTTATGCCGCTGAGTTTCAAGCCTTTTTTCTTTTTACTTAAGGACGCACGTATTTTCATGGCATTAATGGCAATATGTGATATTTATGATGCATTAAAGTCACTTGTCACTGCGAGTACTATCCACCCTACACAAAGGTAAAGGCACATCTGCCGCTACCGAAGAACCTGTGCAAGCCAGCATACTACTTATTGGCCTTAGGTTTAAGTGTCTAAGTGCCAACTTACTATGGTCGGACTCGAGATACATGAATGACACTTGGGTCGGCTCGAATGGCTATAAAAAGCATGACCTTAAAAGCATAAGGATTGGATTATCTCCATTCTGCGTAACATAATTTTGCTTTTTAATCTCGATGAATACCGTGTCTGATAGCAAACCTGCTTAAAATAACTTTCGTAATTAATATTAATTTGGGATCGCGTAGATCCTCACCCATTTCCTTTATAGAAGATCATCCCGTGCTGAGCACAAGGTACTCACCTGCATCTGGGTTCCGCATCAGTGGAACAGCCTAGTTTTGATTCATCGCAGGGAGCGTATTCCGGGCAAAGAAGCACTTTATCGACGGCGAAACCGTCGCCATTGCTGTTTTTCCTGCAGCTAACCAAGGTTTTACAGTCCAGGCACATGATCCCTTCCCTCGTGCACGCTCGGTCTGGAGCGCTATCGTCTTGCGTGAAAGTAGCGCCATTCTTCTGCAGCTCTATGGATATACCCAGGCATCCTCCACAAAGAGCGATGATCTGGAACATCACGAAACAGAAACAGAACATATTAGACCAAAGATACCTGTAGATAGAGGTAAATATAATCTCAAAGGAATCTCCTACGCATGTGACTCCAGTCACAATCACTGGCATGGTACGATCACTTAGGTATGCCATCTCGGTGAAGTCAAAAATATGTCTATCCACAGCGTAGTCTGAATTACATTCGGTCGAACGACGCGGCGCTGCTTCAAAACTACCCTAAAAGAATACGCGAATACTAGTTCTCCCGACATAAACATTTGCTGCATGTAATGAGGCACTTGGAATTTTTTGAATTGAATCTTTCGACGAATTGCCTTAATTTAAGGCTATTCTTAGTTTACATTCGTAAGTTTCTGATGCTAACGGAGCACTGTAAGAACAATTTAGCCATATGTCCGACCAAGGCGAGCTATAATAGTTGGTTAGTTTCAAGAGGAGAGTTAAAATATATTATTCACTTGTGATAAGAGCTTAAATAGGATATAAGATTATATTAAACTATTCATAAATTCGCACCATTTATTCCTTTCTGGCTAAGAAGGTGCACCACATAAACTGCATGCATTTTGCAACAAAGGAACTGTTGAAGTTTAATTGGTTAACCTGTTAATGCTATTACTAGGAAAATTGTATGATGATCAATGGTAACGGATAAAAATGAAAAGCTACACTGCCCCAATCAATACCCAATTTTGAATCTAGAACTATTGTCGACTTCGTAAGCTCATGTCAATTAAATAAACAGCGTGCAACCATTCAGACGAAGATTGTCCACACGTTGTGCAATGAGCTCGATCTGATACACGGCGGATTAATGCTGGTAAAAATTGCGGGAAATGTAGAAAAAGAACCTGAGAGGACAGGCTACAGATGAGGTTATGAAGATAATTACGAGCAAAAATTGAATAAACTAACGCTGCGTTAGCACTGAGTAACATGATATATAAACTAGTTACATATAACATGTTATACGAAAAAGTTAAAAATCCTTGCTACATGTAACATTGTGTTATAAAACAAAAATTCGTGTTGTACAACAAGTATTTGGTTTACCGCTTTAACATGCTACACAGATTTGTAACTTTTTTCGAAAACATGTTATATGTAACTTGTATATATAACATGTTACTCATGTCAGTGTAAACGCAGCTTAAGATACCTTGCTAATACCGCAAACTAATAGTGAGGCACAACGGATCCAATTAACTCTTTTCAGAACTTGTGCAAAAAATCCACAGAGAAAAAATCATTCGCCTTGACCGGGATCATCGGGACCGGGATCCCGGTCAAGGCGAATGATTTTTTCTCTGTGAATTTTTCGCACAATTTGTGCATTGCGGGTGACTCCCGTAAAGTTATCACCGTGGCTAGTCCCGGTATTCTTAAATTCTTTTCAGAGCATCAATAATGGTTAAGGAAACTGGAAAATCCTCATTAGGCTTCGAAAAATGAATGAGTGAACTACGTTGTTCGAAAACATGTAGATTGAAAACTTGTGAAAAATGATAATGGCTTACTGTTAGCAGGTTCACGAACTTGAAATGCATCTTGAGAGTGGAAGTAAGGACCTGGAGATCGATAAATTGCGAATAACCAGTTTCTCTCCAGCAATCCGCTTTTTATAGGCTATCGTAAAATGAGTGTCCTTCGCGTGATAATGATTGACGCAGGAACGGAAGATTTTCCACCTCATCAAACATCCAGAAAATCGAGATAATACCCGAAAAAAAGAGTAAATCTGCAGTAGCCAATTATGTGATGAGATGTATCTTTTCGATTGCCTTGATAATGACGCATTTCGTGTAATACTTGGAAAATCACGAATTAGAGACGATGTGCAATGCGAGAGATGAAAAACGCCGTATCTGTGTATCATATCTTGACGCAAAAAAGTTTGGCTAACTGTACGGTCGCGGTCAGCCACTCATGTATCACAATGTACTAATGTTTCGGATCGAAACGAAAATAAGAGGCCTAGGCTTAGTTTCAGTCCCGCACGAAATTAAAATCACCAAGGAGTTTAGTTTCGACCAGGGACGAAACTTTACTCCCAGAAACGAAACTAAATTAATCGAAACTCCAATGCTTATAGTCAAGTTTCGATCCCAGAAGTTGAGTGGAGGGGGATAAGAGGGTATAGTTATGACCCATTTTACGACAGAATATGGGGAGGTTGAAACATCTTAAAATCGAATGACCAGTTTACGTTCACCGTTCTCCTATTTGTGGCCGAACCTCTACTTCATTCAACCATAATTTGTACTCGGTGTTCGGGTCGAAAGTAAACTGTTTGAAGGTTAAGCACGTAGTCCCTGCGGTGCGAAGCATTATCTAAGTTTCGTTTCGTCCCAGAGTTTTAGTTTAGTTTCGACCCGAAGTAGTTTTGACTCCGATTTCGTTTCGACCCTGAGTTTAGCTCCCCGGGTTTAAATCCATTTCGTTTCGTTTCTACGTTTCGCTCCTGATAACGAAATTATTGAAATTTTACTGGTTTTCACTTTCGTTTCGTTTCACATGTCATCTCTGATTGCAACTGATGTAGGCTGGAAATGGAAAACAGCTGAAAACCGATTGCGTGATTCCGGAGCGGATGAAATTTGACTGAGAATAATATGCTGTGGCATGTACTTTTTATTGCACTTAATATTAGCCTAGGTCAGTCCACGTCAACTCAAATAAAGATATGTGGCATCCATTAACCATTAACATAACGGAAGCTTAAGAGTTCAATCTTAGAATAACTTCACTGAGTTACCCTAGCGATCAAATATTTAATAGTTACCTATAAGGATTCAATTCCAATCTTGCATTATGTATATGTCTCGTAAGGAATTTTACACATACCTGCTATGACGGCACCAGTTGTTACATCTTTCCAAGGAAGAGAGCTTTTCTGATACAAATTCTGGCAAATATCTATTGAAAAGGATTGTCTAATGGATTAAAAATTGATTATGTAAATGCTTGTGATTCGGCAGAAAATCAAGAATGAAAAATTGCGACAATTTTGATTTAAAAATCAGTTCGTAGGGCCCGTATTCCGTTATGACCACATTGTTGTCGAATTACGTTATTTTTTTGATGGAGATGCTTTCAGTTCCATGAATATCTATTTTTTTCATGACATTATTTCGATGACTTAACAATTGCGTCAGTTGCATGGGAATAAACGGTTATCTTCCCTGATAGAATACGTCCTCTGGTGACTAAACTCCTTTTTAAGGAACATTGCATGATCCGAAGACTGATAAGTTGAGTCCTGGTCCCCCTTTGCGTCTTTTTGTTGGTGGAACTATTTTTAGAACATTTTTGATCAAGAGAGAAAGAAAGCCATTAGCCTTTTTATGATTGATTCGTTAACTTCAGCTTGAATTTATCATATTTTTGATGCAATTATTTTTTTCTTGGATAGTAAAATTTTACTTATACCACTACATTTTTGCATTAAGTATCCGGTAATTGGTGAGAAATCATCATCTTCAGGCCTAAAATATTATGTATCTATCTTATTATTGTTACGTAGTTACCTAACGGAGGAAGAGATGAATTTTGATGGATGGGTAAAAATACTCGTTTATCATAGTGCCGTCCTGGTTTTCAATAATTTTTAAAATTACCAACTTCGCTCCAGAGTCTAATTCGCGATGGTCGTCGAAAAATATTGAAATATTCATTTAAAAAGCTCGAATGGCAGTTACAAATAAAATGTTTAGAAAAGTTATTTTTATCACCTTTGTTATTTCTGTAAACACTTAAATGTTCCTTCTTCCTGACATCGAAGCTTCTTCCTGCCTGCTTCAACTTAAGGCTTGTTTACATGGTACATAAACACGTACGGGTTAATGTCTAAATGTATGAACGCGAGAATGAACGCCAAAATGAACCGTGTAACCACCCAACTTGTGCAAATGCATGCACAGAAAATAGAACCTGTTCTAATTTGGTTCATGCATTCGTACACGTTCCGTTCCGGTCCACAAAAATCATTCATGCACACGTGTATTAACTCGTATGGGTTAATGTATCGTGTAAACAGGCCTTTAGACACCGTTGCAATCGCATATGTCTATTTGATCTATTGGATACTTACGTTTTACAAGCAGTCTTCTCAGAGTGGCATTAGGTTTCAAGCATAGAGATTTCAAAGCCATGTTGAATTTGTCTCTAGGTAAATAATGAGCCATTTTCTGAGAAACTGCATCGAGGTACGTCATGTGCACCACTGCTTCTTTTTATCCTCGTCCGCCGAAAGCATTTGGTCGATAGCCAATGTTCTCTGTTTTTTTAAATGGTACCAATTTGTTTATTAATTTTTGGGAAAACCGTTGGCTGAGGCAATTTGTTTGATAGCGATGTTTTCTTTCCTAATGTCTTCTTTTGATGGTGGTATGGTAAAAATGAAAAACCTAATTCGATAATAATAATTCAGTAATAATAATCATGAATCTTATAATGGAATACCATAAAGTTAAGAATGAATTAATGAATTTTGCAATTATTTTTCCATTTTTCTCAAGAAAAAGGGACATTTCAGAATTATCTGGCGGAAAAGTATGAAGAGAACGCATCTTTCTTGCTTGATCAGTCATACTCTTTTTTATTTTTTCCGCACGAATTTCTTGTTTAACAATTATGGCATCATCCTGAAGTCTTAAGTGTTTATGAAGCAACCTCTCCCGCTTAATGGATATGAAATATTTGTCTTAGAGAGAAATACTGAGGTAAAATGTTCACCTTAAAATTTCAAATACTGGCCAAGATAAGCTTCAAGATCTCAGCGGAGAATTGATCCACGTCATCAAAATCTTATTCCAAGTGGTAGTAATAAGTTCACTTAACTTTTAACGACAGTTGAAAAATTAAGTGAGAAGTGATTTTCAGGTATTTACCAATCCGTTTGAAATGTCTCCAAATGTTGAAAATTGTTTGAAATGTTGCAAATGTTTCTTGACCATCAAATTGAACCATTTAAAGTTCAGCATGTTGTTTACAGTCTCACAAAATTGGTTGTCTGAGTACGAGAGTGCCCACGTTAAGGGATCGTACATTACTCCATTGAAAACTCGCTCTTCTCGTAGTAAGGTGATGGAATAAATACACATTCCAAATCAATAAGAAGAATTATTTTCCCCTTGTTGTCACAATCTATGTTAACCTTCTTGGCCAATACAGGAATCCCCTAGCATTTACGCAACTACAATATGGATATAAGCGGGTGAAACCAAATTGAGTCCGTGCCAATTATTTAGACCTTTCACCTTCATATTCCTTTAAAAATCCAATGAAATTGATCTAGTTTCGCTCTTGAAATCAAATTAATTATGCGCCATGCGAGAACGCAGTCTGTGTGTAGGTTTGGCATAGTGAGGCGATGAACAATGAGCGGCGTTTTCGTCTGCATAACGCGTGATAAAACAATGCATACATAACGTAAATTTTCACACAATCCGCGAATCAATCAGAGCTTGTGAGCGAAATTTAGGCTCAGGTCGATAAAAACATCAATTAATAAAATTCAAATCGTATTCCTAACTCACGCAAATTTTCCTCTGAAAATATAGAAATTCATGCAGGGCAAATAAAATGGAGTAACGTTTTTCAGAAATTTTTATTAAATTTAGAGAACAGTAATGCCTGCTCAGAGAAACTGAGAATGAAGTGGGCTAGAGTAATAATATACTTACTCTATGGAAGTACGTATGGCTCGGGGTAAACTAAGGAGGAAATAAAATTCTCTAACTCATTCTTAACTGTGTGGTATTCCATTATAAGGTTTCTTGGTTAGTTATCTTATTGACATATGTGGAGTGTATTCGTTGAAATGCAGCGATTGCAATGGCGTCTACGTGAGGCAGACAGAAAGAAGCATCGATGCCAGGAGGCAAGAAAATTTGAATGCTTACAGAAATAAAAAAGATGATAAAAGTAATTTTGCTAAACACTTATATAACTGCCATAGGAGTGATTTTAAAATAAATATTTTAAAATCATGCAACGACCGCCGCGAATTAGATTCTGAAGAGCAGTTGGAAATTTTAAAAATTATTGAAAACCAGGACTACACTCTCATAAACGAATATCTTGACCCATCCTTTTCCCCTATTCTGGCTTCCGTGTCAAAATTCATCTCTTCCTCCGTAAGGTAACTAGGATACGATAACAAGATAAATACATTGCGTATGCTGCGCATATATAAAGTGGGAAAGTAATTGATTGATTGGGTGATTGACACAAATTAGTAGCCCAAACTGTGATAGGTGTGGGTATATGGAATATTGGACGTAAAAGTAAAAAAAAATTCATCGGGAGGAAAAATCTGAAAAGTTGAAAAAGTCGATTAGTTTTCGAGATATATCGACTTGAATTAACATGGGAGCCTTATGGGACTACGACTTTTTCGCTTTTATTTTGTACTTTTAAACGCCCGAGGAACATGATATTCAATAGACATGGACTAGATTTTTTGGTCGATTTTTTGGTGTGGTTGCCATAGCGACGAATTGATATTTAGTATTTTTTATTACTGTTTGAATGCTCTCAATGCTTTTCTTATGGGAAAACTTTAGGAATTTTTTTGACCAACTTGCAAATCTCGTAGGAAAATTTCCTTTGCCAAAAAGTTAGATAATTCTTTGGTTAATTTTTTGGCTATCTTGGAATTTTCGTACGTCGAAACAATTCCGAGGAATAAACGATTTCGATTTAACATTGTCGTGATGGGCGAATTTTCAAACTCGGATTTCAGCCTTGAGACATAAGCCATATGAAAATTTGGACTCTTCTGGAAAAACCGTTAGAGGGTACTTCGTACCCTCACGTTTGAGCTCACTTTCTCCGTATCCCTCTTCGTTAATTAATAATTAAATTCCGAAAAATGTCCTGCACGCGAAAAATCATTGTCGCCATTTTTTTGTGGATCATGCAATCTTGAATATCTTAGCAACCGTTTAAGCTAGAGAAATGAAATTTTCAGAGTAATACTTTTATCACAATGGTCAACTTTTGCAATGATGACCATTTCGCTCGATCGATACATGTGCGAGTTATATGGATACCAATCTCCTTGGTTACGCTTAAATCGCTAATAACTTTCTTCTAAATCAAGGCATGAATGTGAAAGTCATATATAATACTACTGTTAATGTCTTTTCTTCGACAAAAGTTAAATCAAGCGAATCGAGCGATTACAGTCGAAGTTATGATCGATAAAAGGTTGCATTCGATTGAGCCATTTTTCAGACCTATTTACATAGTTACGGGGATAAAAATTATAAATATATGTAAGGGAAGAAATGAATTATGCGTACACATTAATTATTTAGATTAGTATTGTTTCCTAACGAAGATATATCAATATGAATTTATATCTTTTTGTATTAGGTCCCCGTAAGAAATACACGCATCGCCCTATATACGTCACCAATATAAGAACATAGGCGAAATTTTGAAAGCGGGGATAGTAGAGAAGAGAGGGATAAGGGTATGGCCATCGAATGGAGGGGTTAAAAATAGGATGCGAATTTTTCAATACAGGTGGCAGTATAGTCGAATGTACGATTCGATTTTTATAGCAAATACGCATATTGGCATTAAATGATAAGTGTATACGTTGGACCAATGAAATTTAGTGAATTGGTACATCATGGTATTCCTCACAATGCGCAATGGAAACATGTTTTGTATATAGTCTCACGCTCGATATATATCGAATCTACTTTTTCTTAAAATATATCGAATTGCTATAGCATATAGGATTTTACATCTAAGGACATAGTAGACCAGGAAATATATAGTAGATACCCATAGGCCAGAAATTAAACCAATAGCATTGCGGATTTTACAGTACAGATGTCAGTATGATCGAAAAATCGATTCGATTATTATAGCAAATATGTTAATTGGCATAACTTCAATAGTATTTCCGTTTGACCAATGAAATTTTGTGAATGGGTACATCTTTGTATTCCTCACAATGCCCAATGAAAATATGTTTTGCATGTAGTCTCACATTCGATATATATCGAATCTGCTTTTTCACAATTTATATCGAATAGCTATAACATATAGGATTTTACACCCACGGGCATTGTTGACCAGGAATTATATAGTAGATGACCATAGACTGGATATAAAAAAAATGTCATTGCGAATTTTACATTACAGATGTCAGTATAATCGAAATATCGAATAGATTATTTTAGCAAATACGCAAATTGGCATAACTGGATTAGTAAATACGTTGGACCAATGAAAATTGGTGAATGGGTACATCTTGGTATTCCTCACATTGCCAAATGGAAATATAGTTTATGTTTAGTCTCACGTTCGATATATATCGAATCTACTTTTTCTTAAAATATATCGAATTGCTATAACATATAGGATTTTACTCCCACGGGCATTGTTGACCACAAATTATATAGAAGATGACCATAGACTGGATATTAAAAAAATGTCATTGCGGATTTTACATTACAGATGTCAGTATAATCGAAAGATCGAATCGATTATTTTAGCAAATACGCAAATTGGCATAACTGGATTAGTAAATACGTTGGACCAATGAAAATTGGTGAATGGGTACATCTTGGTATTCCTCACATTGCCCCATGGAAATATGTTTTGCATGTATTCTCACATTCGATACATATCGAATCTGCTTTTTCGCAAATTATAACGAATAGCTATAACATTTAGGATTTTACACCCACGGGCATTGTTGACCAGCAATTATATAGAAGATGACCATATCGTGGAAATGAAATCGATATTTTTCGGACTTTACAGTACAGATGTCAGTATAATCGAAAGATCGATTCGATAGTTATAGCAAATGCTGAAATTAGCATATTTTGATTAGTATATACGTTGCACAAATGAAATTTTGTGAATGGGTACATCTTGGGATTCCTCATAATGCCCAATTGAAATATTGTTTATGTTTAGTCTCACGTTCGATATATATCGAATCTACTTTTTCCTAAAATATATCGAATTGCTATAACATATAGGATTTTACATCCAAGGACATAGTTGACCAGGAAATATAGAGAAGATTTCTATTAACTGGATTTAAAATCCACGGCTTTGCGGATATTACAGTGCTGATTGCAGTTTTATCGAAAGATCGATTCCATAATTGTAGCAAATACGCGAATTGGCATAACATGATTAGTATTTACGTTGGACCAATGACACTTGGTAAATGGGTAAATCTTGGTATTCCTCACAATGCCCAATTGAAATATTTTTTGTTTATAGTCTCACGTTCGATATAAACCGAATTTACTTTTTATTAAAATATATCGAATTGCTATTACATGTAGGATTTTACATCCAAGGACATAGTTGACCAGGAATTATGTAGTAGATACCCATACACTGGAAGTTAAACCAATAGCATCGCGGATTTAACAGTACAGATGTCAGTATAATTGAAAAATCGATTTGATTATTTTAGCAAATATTTAAATTGGCATAACTTGATTATTGTATCCGTTTGACCAATGAAATTTGGTGAATGGGTACATCTTGGTCTTCCTCACAATGCCCAATGGAAATATGCTTTGCGTGTAGTCTCACGATCTATATATATTGAATATGCTTTTTCTTAAAATATATCGAATCGTTATTACATACAGGATTTTCTATCCACGTACATAGTTGACCAGGAAATTTAGGGTTGATGATCGAAGACTGGAACAGGATTGCGAATTTTCAAAACAGTATACTTGATAATTCGATACGATAATGATAGCAAATATGCCAAAGCTATTTTTTTCAAATTGGAATATCTTGAGAATAACTATTTTTTAGTACCAAAGAAATTTGGGGAATCGTTACAATTTAGTATTTTACACACTGCATTATGGACATATGTTTTGCGAGTGGTACATCTTTATATATTTATCTAAGGAATCTGCGTTTCATTTTCAAGTTTCGCTTATCACAACGCTTTTGGACTTTAAGAGTTGAAAAATAACCACAAAATCATCACTGTCTTGAAATTTTAAAAACCTTATTCCAATTATGTCTCAGTGCTAAACTTAGCCTATTCAAATAATGAACTATCCGTCAAATGAAATCATATTGAAAATAACAAATAATTTTAAAAGTAAACAATTAAGTTCCTTACCCTTTCAAAAACCGGCAGGGAAATTTTTGAATATTTGAAACACTTATGGACACAATACTCGACAACACGTGACACAACAATGTTCCCACCCTCCTAATTACCCGCTTGAAGAATTCAAGCACCCAATCGACTCGTTAACGTCCCTATAATAGCTGCGATTTGATTCACTGATTGGGTGATTGATACAAATTAGTAGCTCAAACTGTGATATGTGTGGGTATATGGAATATTGTACGTAAAAATAAAAAAAAATTCATCGGGAGGAAAAATCTGAAATCTTTAAAAAGTCGATAACTTTTCGAGATATATCGACTTGAATTAACATGGGAGCCTTATGGGACTAAAACTTTTTCACTTTTTTAATGTATTTATAAATATGTGAGGAACATGACATTCCCTTGACATAAACTAGATTTTTTGGTTGATTTTTTGGTGTGATTGTCAATGCGATGAATTAATATTTAGTATTTTTTATGATTTTTTGAAAGTGCCCCATGCTTTTCTTATGGCACTACGTTAGGATTTTTTTTGACCAACTTGCAATCATCACAGGACAAATTCCTTGAAACGCAAGATACTAGATTTTTTGGTTGATTTTTTGGCTATCTCGAAATTTTCATATGTCGAAACAATTCCGAGGAATAAACGATTTCGACTTTCCATTGTAGAGGTGGTCGAATTTTCAATCTTGGATTTTGGCGTTGAGACATGTGCCATATGAAAATTTGGAATCTTTAAGAAAAACCGTTAGAGGGTTCTCCGAACCCTCACGTTTGAGCTTACTTTCGCCGTAACCCTCTTGGTTAATTCATAATTAAATTCCGAAAAATGTCCTGCAAGCGAAAAATCATTGTCGCCATTTTTTTGTGGAGCATGCAATCTTGAATATCTTAGCAACCATTTAAGCTAGAGGAATGAAATTTTCAGAGTAATAAAATTATTAAAATGGTCAACTTTTGCAATGATGACCATTCCGCTCGATCGATTCATGTGCGAGTTATATCGATACGAATCTCCTTGGATACGCTTTAATAGCTAATAACTTTTTTATTAATCAAGTTTTGAACATGAATGTCTTACAAAATACGACTGAGAATGTCATTCATCCGACAAAAGTAAAATCAGGCGAATCGATTGATTAGACTCGAAGTTATGATCGATACAAGGTTGTATTCGATTGAGCTATTTTTTGGGCTTATTTACATAGTTACGGAGATAAAAATTTTAACAATATGTAAGTAAAAAATGAATTATGCGCACACATAAATTATTTAGATGAATTATGTTTCCTAATGAAGATACATCGATTTGAATTTATATCTTTTTGTATTAGGCCCCCGTAAGAAATACACGCATCCCGTCCAATTACGTCACCAATATAAGAACATAGGCTAAATTTTGAAAGCGGGGATATTAGAGAAGGCAGGGATAAGGGAGTGACCATAGAAGGGATATCAATAGGATTGCGGATTTTACAGTACAGATGTCAGCAGTGTCTAAAGTACGATTCGAATAGTATAGCAAATACGCAAATTGGCATAACTTGATAAGTATATACGTTGGACCAATGAAACTTGGTAAACAGGTACATCTTGGTATTCCTCACGATACTCTATGGTAGTGTGTTTGGTATTCAGTCTCACGTTCGATATATATCGAATCTACTTTTTCTTAAAATGTATCGAATTGCTATAACATGTAGGATTTTACATCCAAGGACATAGTTTACTAGGGATTAAATAGTAGATACCCATTGACTGGATTTTAAACCAATAGCCTTGCGGATTTTACAGTACAGATGTCAGTATGATCGAAAAATCGATTCGATTATTATAGCAAATACGTAAATGGGCATAACTTCAATAGATTTACCGTTGGATCAATGAAATTTGGTGATTGGGTACATATTGGTATTCCTCACGATGCCCAATGAAAATTTATTTTGTAAGTAGTCTCACATTCGATACATATCGAATCTACTTTTTCTTAAAATGTATCGAATTGCTATAACATGTAGGATTTTACATCCAAGGACATAGTTGACTAAGGATTAAATAGTAGATACCAATAGACTGGATTTTAAACCTATAGGATTGCGGACTTTACAGTACAGATATAAGTATGAAGGAAAAATCGATTCGATTATTATAGCAAATACGTAAATGGGCATAACTTCAATAGATTTACCGTTGGATCAATGAAATTTGGTGATTGGGTACATATTGGTATTCCTCACGATGCCCAATGAAAATTTAATTTGTAAGTAGTCTCACATTCGATACATATCGAATCTACTTTTTCTTAAAATGTATCGAATTGCTATAACATGTAGGATTTTACATCCAAGGACATAGTTGACTAAGGATTAAATAGTAGATACCAATAGACTGGATTTTAAACCTATAGGATTACGGACTTTACAGTACAGATGTAAGTATGAAGGAAAAATCGATTCGATTATTATAGCAAATACGTAAATGGGCATAACTTCAATAGATTTACCGTTGGATCAATGAAATTTGGTGATTGGGTACATATTGGTATTCCTCACGATGCCCAATGAAAATTTGTTCTGTACGTAGTCTCACATTCGATATATATCGAATCTACTTTTTCTTAGAGTATATCGAATTGCTATTACATGTAGGATTTTACATCCACAGGCATAGTTGACCAGGTATTAAATAGTAGATACCCATAGACTGAAAATTAAACCAATGGGATTGCGGACATTACCTTACAGATGTCAGTATGATCGAAAAATCGATTCGATTATTATAGCATATACACAAATTGGGGTAACTTGAAAAGTATACCCGTTGGACCAATGAAATTTGGCGAATGTGCACATCTTGGTAATCCTCACACTGCCCAACAGAAATATGCTTTGTATGTTGTCTAACGTGCGATATATATCGAATATGCTTTTTCTTCAAATATATCGAGCCGCTATAACATATAGGATTTTACATCCAAGGGCATAGTTGGCCAGGTATTGTATAGTAGATACACAGACTGAAAATTAAACCAATAGCATTGCGGATTTTACAGTACAGATGGCAGTGTAATCGCAAGATCGATTCGATTATTCTATCAAATACGCAAATTTGCAAAACTTGATTAGTTTATACGTTGCATCAATGAAATTTGGCAAATGGGTACATCTTGGTATTCCTCACAATGCCCAAATGAAACATATTTTGTGTATAGTCTCACGTTCGGTATTAATCGAATCTACTTTTTCTTAAAATATATCGTATTGCTATAACATATAGGATTTTACATCCAAGGACATAGTTGACCAATATAATTATGTGGAAGATAGCCATAGACTGTAAGTTAAATCAATAGCATAGCGGATTCAACGATACAAATGCCAGTATAATCGAAGAATGGATTCGATTATTATAACAAATACATAACATTGGCACAAGTTGAATAGTGTATCCGTTGGACCAATTAAATTTGGTGCTTGGTACATCTTGGTATTCCTCACAATTCCCAAAGGTAATATGTTTTGCATGTAGTCTCACGATTGATGCATATCGAATATGCTTTTCCTTAAAATATATCGAATCGTTATAACATAGGATTTTGCATGCACGTACATAGTCGACCAGGAATTTTAGTGTTGATGATCAAAGATTGGAAGGTAAATCAATCGGATTGCGTATTTTCAATGCACGTGTCAGTATACTTGATAATTCGATACGATTATGATAGCAAATATGCCAAATCTTTTTTGCAAATTGGAATATCTTGAGAATAACTATTATTTAAGACCAAAGAAATTAGAGGAATCGTTACAATTCAGTATTTTACAAACTGCATTATGGACATTCGTTTTGCAAGTAGAATATCTTTATATATTTATCTAAAGAATCTGCGTTGTATTTTCAAGAGTGGCTTATCACAATGCTTATGGACTTTAACAGTTGAAAAATAACCACATAATCAACACTCTCTTGAAATTTTTAAAACCTTATTCCGATTATGTGTCAATGGTTAACTTAATGGATCAAAGAATCATTTATCCGTCAAATAAAATTATATTGAAAATAACAAATATTTCTAACAGTGAACAATTTAGTTCCTTACCCTTTCAAAAAACGGCGGGGAAATTTTTGAATATTAAACCCTTTATGGGCACATGACTCGAAAATATGTGACACAACTATGTTTCCTACCCCCCTAATTACCCGCTTGATGAATTCAAGCGCCCAATCGACTCGTTGGATATATTAAAGCTGCATTCGGATTGATGACTTATTGATTGATACAAATTCACAGCCTTAACTACCGGGCCGATCGCGATGAAATTTTCGGTGGTAAAATTAAAAAAAAATTCATCGGGAGGAAAAATCTCAAAATTCCGAAAAGTGCGATATTTTTCGATATATATCGAGTTGAATTAACATGGCAGCCTTATGGGACTAAAACTATTTCCTTAATAACGCCGTAACTAGGCGTCTTAGGGTAATCGTCTCCTACTGACGTAAACTAGATTTTTTGGTCGATTTTTTGATTCCTTTGTGTTTCGACGATCTCTTTCGATCACTGTCGAAATAATTTTTGAAAATCGACCATGCTTTTCTTATGGGCAAACTTTGGAATTTTTTTTCACCCACTTGCAAAGGTAGTTGGACGTTCGCCGCCTAATACATTGTTTCTAATTTTTAGCCTGATTTTTCGGCTATCTCGGAATTTTTGTATGTCGAATAGATTCCGAGTTATTAGCATTATCGAAATAACATTGTCGAGATAGGACGATCGATAAATATCGATTTGAGAGCTGGCGCTTCAAAATTAGGCTATTCAGCTCAAAAAAGCATGCCTACAAACGTACCTTCGGTACGTCCAGGTTTTCATTTTTATTTAGATTTCGTAATATTTAACGAGTTATTTCATTCCGAATTTTTCCCAAATTATTTTCTTGAGCCCGCGGCAATCGCCGCCATTCCTCTCCGCCAAGCGGGCGGTGGTCGGTCTCCGGAAGAAATACACGCATTTCCCTATCCCATTCATGTATTTAGGCGGGTGAAATTTGCGGAGGGCTGACAGAACTATACCCAGTAAAGCCTCACGGCATAACTTTTTAAAGTATTGATTTTTTCATTATGACACCAGTATCGCATAGGCGACACTCATTTGTTATGTATACGGATTTTGCATTGACATGGGCCCATGCTTTAGAAGGTGACTTTGCTGCTATGGTGAAACGGAAATGCGCATAACTTCCAAAGTATTTCACCTAAGCCTATGAAATTTGGCGAAACGGTACATCATTGTATTGTGCATTTGACCATATAAAATGTAGTCCAGTACTGGTCATTACTTTCGATATATATCGAAACTACTTTTTCTTGGATTTTATCGAATGCTAATAACTTATTGGAATACTCAACTCCGGGGATAGTTGTGCCGGCATAACATGTGAACCGACCAACCAATGGAAAAAAAAACAAATGACATGCGTATTTCCGAGAACCTATGTCAGTATAATCGAATTATTCGATTCGATCATTTTAACTAAAATGAATATTGAGATAACTTGACAAGTTTTTGTGGTAGATGAATGAAATTTGGTAAATTGGTACATATTAGTATTCCTCATAATGGAATGTGGAAATATGTTTTGCATGTAGTCCCATATTCGATATATATCGAATCTGCGTTTTCTTAAAATATATCGAATTGCTATAACACATACGATTCGGCATCCACGGGCATATGTGCGATGGTAATAGATAGTGGATGACCATAGAATTATTTTCGAATCAATAGCCATGAGCATTTTGCCGTACAGATTTCAGTGTTATCGAACGTTCGATTCGATTATAATAAGAAATAGGAATATTGACATTACTTGGGAAGTATTTGAGGTAGATGAATGAAATTTGGTAAATGGGTAGATATTGGAATTTGGCATCATGCACAGGGGATATACGTTTTGCATTTAGTCTCGCATTCGATATATATCGAATCATCGTTTTCTTAAAATATATCGAATTGCTATAACACATACGATTTGGCATCCACGGGCATATGCGCGATGGTAATAGATAATGGATGACCATAGATTGAATTTCGAATCAAAAGCTTTGAGCATTTTGCCGCACATATGTCAGTGTAATCGAACGTTCGATTCGATTATAATAAGAAATAGGAATATTGACATAACTTGAGAAGTGTTTGAGGTAGATGAATGAAATTTGGTAAATGGGTACATATTGGTATTTGGCATAATGAACAGGGGATATACGTTTTGTATGTCGTCTCACAATCGATATATATCGAACCTGCGTTTTCTTCAAATGTATCGAATTGCTATACTACGTAAAAAATTAAGCATCCACGGGCATAGTTGTGATTGAAATAGATAGTGGATCACCATAGAATGAAATTCGAAGTAATGTTTATGAGAATTTTACCATAAAGATTTCATTATAATCGAAGTTCGATTCGATTATTATATGAAATACGAATATTGATATTACTTGAGAATTATTTGAGGTAGATGAATGAAATTTGGTGAATGGGTACATATTGGTATTCCACATAACGCACAGGGGAAATACGTTTTGTATGTCGTCTCACATTCGATATATATGGAATCCGCTTTTCATTAAAATATATCGAATTGCTATATCACATAGAATTTAGCATCCACGGGCACAGTTGTGATGGTAATAGATATTTGATGACAATAGAACCAATTTTTAATCAAAAGCAATGAGTATTTCACTGTACCGATGTCAGTAGAATCGTAAGTTCGATTCGATTATTACGGCAAATACCTTAATTGATATACCTTGATAAGTATTTCAGGTAGATCAAAGAAATTTGGTAAATGGGTACATATTGGTATTTCTCATTATGCCAAGGGGAAATACGTTTTGTATGTAGCCTCACTTTCGATATATATCGAGTATTCGTTTCCTTAAAATGTATCGATTTGCTATAACACGTAGGTTTTGGCATCCACGGGCATAGTTGAGAAAGTGAGAGATAGTGGATGACCATAGAATGAATATTAATCAATATCTCTGAGCATTTTACTTTTAGTATGTAAGTATATTCGAAATATCGATTCGATTATTATAACAAATACGAATATTGACATAACTTGAAAAGTATTTGAGGTAGATGAATGAAATTTGGTAAATGAGTAAATATTGGTATTCTTCAAAATGCACATAGGACATATGTTTTGTATTTAGTCTCTCATTCGATATATATCGAAAATGCGATTACTTAAGGTGTATCACATTGCTTTACAACATAATATTTTGTATCCACGGGCATATTCGCGAATGTTTATAGATAATGGATGAAAACAACGAATTTGTATGGATATTTTGATGAAAGTATGAATAGATTTGTGTATTTTTCAATACAGATGTCACTTTATTCATAAGTTCGATTCGATTATTGTAGCAAATATGCAAATTGACATATTTTCATAACTATTTCAGTTAGAGGTATGAAATTTCGTGTGTGAGTACATATTAGTATTCCACTTGCTGTCAAATAGAAATTAATGAAGACTATGGGCTCAGTTCCAATTAATATCAAATATGAGTTTTCATAAAATTAATCGACTGGCTTTACCTTTGACATGGTGAATTTCTCCAACTTTTCAACAACTAATGGACCCAAGACACAACTACTTATGACACAACGATGCACACTATACCCTTCACTAACACGCTTGAAGAATTCAAGCATTATATACTCGTTACATATATAAAAGCTGCAAATCGATTGATGACTTATTGATTGATACAAATTCACAGCCCAAACTACCGGGTCGATCGAGATGAAATTTTCGGTGGTAAAATTAAAAACAAATTCATCGGGAGGAAAAATCTCAAAATTCCGAAAAGTGCGATACTTTTCGATATATATCGAGTTGAATTAACATGGCAGCCTTATGGGACTAAAACTCTTTCCTTAATTACGACTTAACTTGGCGTCTCAGGGTAATCGTCTCCCATTGACGTAAACTAGATTTTTTGGTCGATTTTTTGGTGCCTTCGTTTTTCGTCGAACTCTTTCGATCACTGTCGAAATAATTTTTGAAAATCGACAATGCTTTTCTTATGGACCAACTTTGGAATTTTTTTTGACCCACTTGCAAAAGTAGTAGGACCGTCGCCGCCTAATACAATTTATCTAATTTTTTACCTGATTTTTTGCCTATCTCTGAATTTTCGTATGTCGAATAGATTCCGAGTTATTAGCATTATCGAAATAACATTGTCGAGATAGGACGATCGATAAATATCGATTTGAGAGCTGGCGCTTCAAAATTAGGCTATTCAGCTCAAAAAAGCATGCCTTCAGGTTTTCATTTTTATTTAGATTTCGTAATATTTAACGAGTTATTTCATTCCGAATTTTTCCCAAATTATTTTCTTGAGCCCGCGGCAATCGCCGCCATTCCTCTCCGCCAAGCGGGCGGTGGTCGGTCTCCGGAAGAAATACACGCATTTCCCTATCCCATTCATGTATTTAGGCGGGTGAAATTTGCGGAGGGCTGACAGAACTATACCCAGTAAAGCCTCACGGCATAACTTTTTAAAGTATTGATATTTTCATTATGAAACCAGTATCGCATAGGCGACACTCATTTGTTATGTATACGGATTTTGCATTGACATGGGCCCATGCTTTAGAAGGTGACTTTGCTGCTATGGTGAAACGGAAATGCGCATAACTTCCAAAGTATTTCACCTAAGCCTATGAAATTTGGCGAAACGGTACATCATTGTATTGTGCATTTGACCATATAAAATGTAGTCCATTACTGGTCATTACTTTCGATATATATCGAAACAACGTTTTCTTGGATTTTATCGAATGCTAATAACTTATTGGAATACTCAACTCCGGGAATAGTTGTGCCGGCATAACATGTGAACCGACCAACCAATGGAAAAAAAAACAAATGACATGCGTATTTCCGAGAACCTATATCAGTATAATCGAATTATTCGATTCGATCATTTTAACTAAAATGAATATTGAGATAACTTGACAAGTTTTTGTGGTAGATGAATGAAATTTGGTAAATTGGTACATATTGGTATTCCTCATAATGGAATGTGGAAATATGTTTTGCATGTAGTCCCATATTCGATATATATCGAATCTGCGTTTTCTTAAAATATATCGAATTGCTATAACACATACGATTCGGCATCCACGGGCATATGTGCGATGGTAATAGATAGTGGATGACCATAGAATGATTTTCGAATCAATAGCCATGAGCATTTTGCCGTACAGATTTCAGTGTTATCGAACGTTCGATTCGATTATAATAAGAAATAGGAATATTGACATTACTTGGGAAGTATTTGAGGTAGATGAATGAAATTTGGTAAATGGGTAGATATTGGAATTTGGCATCATGCACAGGGGATATACGTTTTGCATTTTGTCTCGCATTCGATATATATCGAATCTGCGTTTTCTTAAAATATATCGAATTGCTATAACACATACGATTTGGCATCCACGGGCATATGCGCGATGGTAATAGATAATGGATGACCATAGATTGAATTTCGAATCAATAGCTTTGAGTATTTTGCCGCACATATGTCTGTGTAATCGAACGTTCGATTCGATTATAATAAGAAATAGGAATATTGACATAACTTGAGAAGTGTTTGAGGTAGATGAATGAAATTTGGTAAATGGGTACATATTGGTATTTGGCATAATGAACAGGGGATATACGTTTTGTATGTCGTCTCACAATCGATATATGTCGAACCTGCGTTTTCTTCAAATGTATCGAATTGCTATACTACGTAAAAAATTAAGCATCCACGGGCATAGTTGTGATTGAAATAGATAGTGGATCACCATAGAATGAAATTCGAAGTAATATTTATGAGAATTTTACCATACAGATGTCATTACAATCGAAGTTCGATTCGATTATTATATGAAATACGAATATTGACATAACTTGAGAATTATTTGAGATACATGAATGAAATTTGGTGAATGGATACATATTGGTAGTCCTCATAACGCACAGGGGAAATACGTTTCGTATGTTGTCTCACATTCGATATATATCGAATCCGCTTTTCATTAAAATATATCGAATTGTTATATCACATAGTATTTAGCATCCACGGGCATAGTTGTGATGGTAATAGATATTTGATGACCATAGAACGCACCTTTAATCAATAGCAATGAGTATTTCACTGTACCGATGTCAGTATAATCGTAAGTTCGATTCGATTATTACGGCAAATGCGTTAATTGATATAACTTGATAAGTATTTCAGGTAGATCAAAGAAATTTGGTAAATGGGTACATATTGATATTCTTCTTAATCCAATATTGAAAAATGTTTTGTATGTAGTCTAACATTCGATATATATCGAATCTGCGTTTCCTTAAAATGTATCGATTTGCTATACCACGTAGGTTTTAGCATCCACGGGCATAGTTGAGAAGGTGAGAGATAGTGAATTACCATAGAATGAATATTAATCAATATCTATGAGCATATTACATTATATATATATAAGTTTATTCGAAATATCGATTCGATTACTATAACAAATACGAATATTGACATAACTTGAAAAGTATTTGAAGTAAATGAATGAAATTTGGTAAATGAGTAAATATTGGTATTCCTCATAATGCAATTAGGAATTTGGTTTGTATTTAGTCTCTCATTCGATATGTATCGAATCTGCGATTACTTAAAATGTATCAAATTGCTTTACATCATAATATTTAGTATCCAAGGGCATATTTGAGAAGGATTATAGATAATGGATGAATGTAATGAATCCGTATGGATATAATGATGAAAGTTTGAATAGATTTGCGTATTTTTCAATACAGATGTCACATTAATCATAAGTTCGATTCGATTATTGTAGCAAATATGCAAATTGACATATCTTCATAACTTTTTCAGTTAGAGGTATGAAATTTCGTGTGTTAGTACATATTAGTATTCCACTTGCTGTCAAATAGAAATTAATGAAGACAATGGGCTAAGTTTCAATTAATATCAAATATGAGTTTTCATAAAATTAATCAAATGGCTTTACCTTTGACATTGCGAATTTTTCGAACTTTTCAACATCTTATGGACCCAAGACAAAACTACTTATGACACCACCATATCTCCTTACCCACCACGACACGCTTGAAGAATTCAAGCGCCAATATACTCGTTGCATATAATAAAGCTGCAAATTCATTGATGACTTATTCATTGACACAAATTCACAGCCCAAACTGCCGAATCGATCGAGATGAAATTTTCGGTGGTAAAATTAAAAAAAAATTCATCGGAAGGAAAAATCTCAAAATTCCGAAAAGTGCGATACTTTTCGATATATATCGAGTTGAATTAACATGGCAGCCTTATGGGACTAAAACTATTTCCTTAATTACGCCATAACTAGGCGTGTTAGGGTAATCGTCTCCCACTGACGTAAACTAGATTTTTTGGTCGATTTTTTGTTACCTTGGTTTTTCATCGATCTCTCTCGATCACTGTCGAAATAATTTTTAAAAATCGACAATGCTTTTCTTATGGGCCAACTTTGGAATTTTTTTTGACCCACTTGCAAAAGTAGTTGAACGTTCGCCGCCTGATACGTTGTTTCTAATTTTTAGCCTGATTTTTTAGCTATCTCGGAAAATTGGTATGTCGAATAGATTCCGAGTTATTAGCATTATCGAAATAACATTGTCGAGATAGGACGATCGATAAATATCGATTTGAGAGCTGGCGCTTCAAAATTAGGCTATTAAGCTCAAAAAAGCATGCCTGTTTTCATTTTTAATTAGGTTTCGTAATATTTAATGAATTATTTCGTTCCGAAATTTTCCCAAATTATTTTCTTGAGCCCGCGGCAATCGCCGCCATTCCTCGCCGCCAAACGGGCGGTGGTCGGTCTCCGGAGGAATTACACGCATTTCCCTATCCCATTAATGTATTTAGGCGGGTGAAATTTGCGGAGGGCTAACATAGGTCTATACCCAGTAAAGCCTCACGGCATAACTTTTTAAAGTATTGATTTTTTCATTACGTATTCGGTATCGCATGTACAACAGTCATTTGTTATATATACGGATTTCCCATTGACATTGGCCATAGGCTTAGAAGGTGAATTTACTGCAAAGGTGTAATGGAAAAGAGCATAACTTCCAAAGTATTTCACCTAGGCCTATGAAATTTGGCAGATAGGTACATCATTGTATTGTTATTATGACCATATAAAATTTAGTCCAATAATCGCCATCACTTTCGATATATATCGAACCTACGTTTTCTTTAATTCTATCGAATGTTAATAACTTATTGGAATACTCATCTTCGGGGGAAAGTTGTGCCGGCATTACATTTAAAAACGACCAACCAATTGAAAAAAAACCAGATGACATGGATATTACAGAGAACCGGTGTCAGTATAATCGATTTTCGATTCGATTATTATAACTAAAATGAATATTGAGATAACTTTATAAGTATTTGCGGTAGATGAATGAAATTTGGTAAATTGGTACATATTGGTATTGCTCATAAGTTAATGGGGAAATTTGTTTTGTATGTAGTCCCTTATTCGATATATATCGAATCTGCGTTTTCTTAAAATATATCGAATTGCTATAACACATACGATTTGGCATCCACGGGCATTTGCGCGATGGTATTAGATAATGGATGACCATAGAATGAATTTCGAATCAATAGCTTTGAGCATTTTGCCACACATATGTCAGTATAATCGAACGTTCGATTCGATTATAACAAGAAATAGTAATATTGACATAACTTGAGAAGTGTTTGAGGTAGATGAATGAAATTTGGTAAATGGGTACATATTGGTATTTGGCATAATGAACAGGGGATATACGTTTTGTATGTCGTCTCACATTCGATATATATCGAACCTGCGTTTTCTGCAAATGTATCGAATTGCTATACTACGTAAAAATTAAGCATCCACGGGCATAGTTGTGATTGAAATAGATAGTGGATCACCATAGAATGAAATTCGAAGAAATAAATATGAGAATTTTACCATACAGATGTCATTATAATCGAAGTTCGATTCGATTATTATATGAAATACGAATATTGACATAACTTGAGAATTTTTTGAGATACATAAATGAAATTTGGTGAATGGGTACATATTGGTATTCCTCATAACGCACAGGGGAAAAACGTTTTGTATGTCGTCTCAAATTCGATATATATCGAATCCGCTTTTCATTAAAATATATCGAATTGCTATATCACATAGTATTTAGCATCCACGGGTATAGTTGTGATGGTAATAGATATTTGATGACCATAGAGCGCAATTTTAATCAATAGCAATGAGTATTTCACTGTACCGATGTCAGTATAATCGTAAGTTCGATTCGATTATTACGGCAAATACGTTAATTGATATTACTTGATAAGTATTTCAGGTAGATCAAAGAAATTTGGTAAATGGGTACATATTGGTATTTTTAATTATGCCAAGGGGAAATACGTTTTGTATGTAGCCTCACATTCGATATATATCGAATCTTCGTTTCCTTATAATGTATCGATTTGCTATACCACGTAGGTTTTGGCATCCACGGGCATAGTTGAGAAGGTGAGAGATAGTGGATGACCATAGAATGAATATTAATCAATATCTCTGAGCATTTTACTTTATGTATGTAAGTATATTCGAAATATCGATTCGATTATTATAAAAAATACGAATATTGACATAACTTGAAAAGTATTTGAGGTAGATGAATGAAATTTGGTAAATGAGTAAATATTGGTATTCTTCAAAATGCACATAGGACATATGTTTTATATTTAGTCTCTCATTCGATATATATCGAAAATGCGATTACTTAAGGTGCATCACATTGCTTTACAACATAATATTTTGTATCCACGGGCATATTCGAGAATGTTTATAGATAATGGATGAATAGAATGAATTTGTATGGATATTTTGATGAAAGTATGAATAGATTTGTGTATTTTTCAATACAGATGTCACTTCATTCATAAGTTCGATTAAATTATTGTAGCAAATATGCAAATTGACATATCTTAATAACTATTTCAGTTAGAGGTATGAAATTTCGTGTGTGAGTACATCTTAGAATTCCACTTGCTGTCAAATAGAAATTAATGAAGACTATGGGCTAAGTTCCAATTAATATCAAATATGAGTTTTCATAAAATTAATCGACTGGCTTTACCTTTGACATGGTGAATTTCTCATACTTTTCAACAACTTATGGACCCAGGACCAGGCCACCATTCACACCACCATATCTCCTTACCCACCACGACACGCTTGAAGAATTCAAGCATTATATACTCGTTACATATATAAAAGCTGCAATGTCATTGATCACTTATTCATTGACACAAATTCACAGCCTTAACTACCGGGCCGATCGAGGTGAAATTTTCGGTGGTAAAACTAAAAAAATATTCATCGGGAGGAAAAATCTCAAAATACCAAAAAGTGCGATACTTTTCGATATATATCGAGTTGAATTAACATGGCAGCCTTATGGGACTAAAACTATTTCCTTAATTACGCCATAACTAGGCGTCTTGGGGTATTCGTCTCCCACTGACGTAAACTAGATTTTTTGGTCGATTTTTTGACACCTTAACTTTTTGCGTATCTTACTCGATCAGTGTCGAAATAATTTTTGAAAATCGACAATGCTTTTCTTATGGACCAACTTTGGAATTTTTTTTGACCCACTTGCAAAAGTAGTAGGACCGTCGCCGGCTAATACAATTTATCTAATTTTTTACCTGATTTTTTTGCTATCTCGGAATTTTCGTATGTCGAATAGATTCCGAGTTATTAGCATTATCGAAATAACATTGTCGAGATAGGACGAAATATAAATATCGATTTGAGAGCTGGCGCTTCAAAATTAGGCTATTCAGCTCAAAAAACCATGCCTACAAACGTACCTTCGGTACGTCCAGGTTTTCATTTTTATTTAGATTTCGTAATATTTAACGAGTTATTTCATTCCGAATTTTTCCCTAATTATTTTCTTGAGCCCGCGGCAATCGCCGCCATTCCTCTCCGCCAAACGGGCGGTGGTCGGTGCCCGTAAGATTTACACGCATTTCCCTATCTCATACGTGCATATATACGGATGAAATTTGGAGAGGGCTAACATGGTTATGATCCCAGTAAAGCCTCACCGCCTAACTTTTTTGAGTATTGATTTTTTCATTACGTATTCGGTATCGCATATGCAACAGTCATTTGTTATATATACGGATTTCCCATTGACATTGGCCATAGGCGTAGAAGGTGAATTTACTGCAATGGTGTAACGGAAAAGAGCATAACTTCCAAAGTATTTCACCTAGGCCAATGAAATTTGGCGAATAGGTACATCATTGTATAATTATTATGACCATATAAAATTTAGTCCAATAATGTCCATCACTTTCGATATATATCGAACCTACGTTTTCTTTTATTCTATCGAATGTTAATAACTATTTGAAATACATATCTTGAGAGTTACTTATGCCGGCATAACATGTGAAACGACCAACCAATGGAAAAAAAAACAAATGACATGCGTATTTCAGAGAACCTATGTCAGTATAATCGAATTTTCGATTCGATTATTATAACTAAAATGAATATTGAGATAACTTGATAAGTATTTGAGGTAGATGAATGAAATTTGGTAAATTGGTACATATTGGTATTCCTCATAATGCAATGGAGAAATATGTTTTGCATGTAGTCCCATATTCGATATATATCGAATCTGCGTTTTCTTAAAATATATCGAATTGCTATAAAACATACGATTCGGAATCCACGGGCATATGTGCGTTGGTAATAGATAGTGGATGGCCATAGAATGAATTTCGAATCAATAGCTATGAGTATTTTGCCGTACAGATGTCAGTGTAATCGAACGTTCGATTCGATTATAATAAGAAATAGGAATGTTGACATAACTTTAGAAGTATTTCAAGTAGATGAATGAAATTTGGTTAATGGGTACATATTGGTATTTGGCATAATGCACAGGGGATATACGTTTTGTATGTCGTCTCACATTCGATATATATCGAATCTGCGTTTTCTTCAAATGTATCGAATATCTATACTACGTAAAAATTAAGCATCCACGGTCATTGTTGTGATGTTAATAGATAGTGGATGACTATAGAATGAAATTCGAACCAATAGCTATGAGATTGCTACCATACAGTGGTTAGTATAATCGAAGTTCGATTCGATTATTATATGAAATACGAATATTGACATAACTTGAGAATTATTTGAGGTAGATGAATGATATTTGGTAAATGGGTACATATTGGTATTTGGCCTAATGCACAGGGGATAAACGTTTTGTATGTCATTTCACATTCGATATATATCGAATCTGCGTTTCCTTCAAATGTATCGAATTGCTATACTACGTAAAATTAAGCATCCACGGGCATATTTGTGATGGTAATAGACAGTGGATGACCATAGAATAAAATTCGATACAAAAGCTATGAGATTTTTACCATGCAGATGTCAGTATAATCGAAAGTTCGATTCGATTATTTTCTGAAATACGAATATTGACATTACTTGAGAAGTATTTGAAGTAGATGAATGAAATTTTATAAATGGGTACATATTGGTATTCCACATAACGCGAAGGGGAAATACCTTTTGTATGTCGTCTCAAATTCGATATATATCGAATCAGCATTTCCTTAAAATGTATCGAATAGCTATATAACATAAAATTTTGCATCCACGGGCATAGTTGTGATGGTAATAGATATTATATGACCATAGAAGAAACTTTAATCAAGTGCGATGAGTATTTGACTGTGAAGATGTCAGTATAATCGTAAGTTCGATTCGATTATTACAGCAAATACGTATTTTGATATAACTTGAGAATTTTTTGAGGTAGATGAATGAAATTTGGTAAATGGGTACATATTGGTATTCCACAAAACGCACTGGGGAAATACGTTTCGTATGTCTACTGACTTTCGATTTATATCGAATTCACTTTTCCTTTAAATATATCGAAAACCTATATCACATAGAATTTAGCATCCACGGGCAAAGTTGTGATGGTAATAGATATTTGATGACCATAGAACGAAACTCTTATCAATAGCAATGAGTATTTCACGGTACAGATGTCAGTATAATCGTAAGTTCGATTCGATTATTACGGCAAATACGTATATTAATATAACTTGATGAGTATTTCAGGTAGATCAAAGAAATTTGGTAAATGGGTACATATTGGTATTCCTCTTAATGCACATATGAAAACTGTTTTGTATGTAATCTCTCAATCGACATATATCGAATCAGCGTTTCCTTAAAATGTATCGAATTGCTATACCACGTAGTATTTAGCAGCAACGAGCATAGTTTAGAAGGTTATAGATAGAGGATGGATAGTATGAATAGAAATGAGTAACATACTGAAAATATGAAATCATTTGCCTATTTTTTTATAGAGATGTAACTTGACTCATAAGTTCGATTGCATTATTGTAGCAAATAATCAAATTGGAATATCTTCATAACTATTTCGGTTAGAACAATGACATTTGTAGTGTGGGTACGTGTTGGTATGCCACTTACTTCCCAATAGAAAACAATGAAGATAATGGGATAACTGTCGATATAAATCGATTATGCGTTTTCATAATTTATGTCGAATTACTTCAACTTGACATGGAGGAATTTTCGAACTTTTTACCAACTTATGGACCCCGGACTAGGCTTCTTGTGACACTAATTTATCTCCACACCCTTCACTAACACGCTTGAAGAATTCAAGCATTATATACTCGTTACATATATAAAAGCTGCAATGTCATTGATCACTTATTCATTGATACAAATTCGCAGCCCAAACTGCCGGGCCGATCGAGATGAAATTTCCGGTAGTAAAACTAAAAAAAAATTCATCGGGAGAAAAAATCTGAAAATTCCAAAAAGTGCGATACTTTTCGATATATATCGAGTTGAATTAACATGGCAGCCTTATGGGACTAAAACTTTTTCCTTAATTACGACTTAACAAGGCGTCTTAGGGTAATCGCCTCCAACTGACGTCAACTAGATTTTTTGGTCGATTTTTCGATACCTTAGATTTTCGTCGATCTCTTTCGATCATTGTCGAAATAATTTTTAAAAATCGACAATGCTTTTCTTATGGACCAACTTTGGAATTTTTTTTGACCAACTTGCAAAAGTAGTTGGACGTTCGCCGCCTAATACATTGTTTCTAATTTTTAGCCTGATTTTTTGGCTATCTCGGAATTTTCGTTTGTCGAATAGATTCCGAGTTATTAGCATTATCGAAATAACATTGTCGAGATAGGACGATCGATAAATATCGATTTGAGAGCTGGCGCTTCAAAATTAGGCTATTCAGCTCAAAAAAGCATGCCTACAAACGTACCTCCGGTACGTCCAGGTTTTCATTTTTATTTAGATTTCGTAATATTTAACGAGTTATTTCATTCCGAATTTTTCCCAAATTATTTTCTTGAGCCCGCGGCAATCGCCGCCATTCCTCTCCGCCAAACGGGCGGTGGTCGGTGCCCGTAAGATATACACGCATTTCCCTATCTCATACGTGCATGTATACGGATGAAATTTGGAGAGGGCTAACATGGTTATGATCCCAGTAAAGCCTCACCGCCTAACTTTTTTGAGTATTGATTTTTTCATTACGTATTCGGTATCGCATATGCAACAGTCATTTGTTATATATAGGGATTTCCCATTGACAATGGCCATAGGCTTAGAAGGTGAATTTACTGCAATGGTGTAACGGAAAAGAGCATAACTTCCAAAGTATTTCACCTAGGCCAATGAAATTTGGCAAATAGGTACATCATTGTATTATTATTATGACCATATAA
Source organism: Ischnura elegans (assembly GCF_921293095.1). Classification (NCBI taxonomy): domain Eukaryota; kingdom Metazoa; phylum Arthropoda; class Insecta; order Odonata; family Coenagrionidae; genus Ischnura; species Ischnura elegans. The sequence continues at coordinate 95,940,836 of NC_060249.1, forward strand.
AATTTAGTCCAATAATGTCCATCACTTTCGATATATATCGAACCTACGTTTTCTTTAATTCTATCGAATGTTAATAACTATTTGAAATACATATCTTGAGAGTTACTATTGCCGGCATAACATGTGAACCGACCAACCAATGGAAGAAAAAAGAAATGACATGCGTATTTCCGAGAACCTATGTCAGTATAATCGAATTATTCGATTCGATTATTTTAACTAAAATGAATATTGAGATAACTTCACAAGTTTTTGTGGTAGATGAATGAAATTAGGTAAATTGGTACATATTGGTATTCCTCATAATGGAATGTGGAAATATGTTTTGCATGTAGTCCCATATTCGATTTATATCGAATCTGCGTTTTCTTAAAATATATCGAATTGTTATTACACATAGGATTCGGCATCCACGGGCATATGTGCGATGGTAACAGATAGTGGATGACCATATAATGAGTTTCTAATCAATATCTATGAGCATTTTGCCGTACAGATGTCAGTGTAATCGAAAGTTCGATTCGATTATAATAAGAAATAGGAATATGGACATAACTTGAGTAGTATTTCACGTAGATAAATGAAATTTGGTAAATGGGTAGATATTGGAATTTGGCATCATGCACAGGGGATATACGTTTTGCATTTTGTCTCGCATTCGATATATATCGAATCTGCGTTTTCTTAAAATATATCGAATTGCTATAACACATACGATTTGGCATCCACGGGCATATGCGCGATGGTAATAGATAATGGATAACCATAGATTGAATTTCGAATCAATAGCTTTGAGCATTTTGCCGCACATATGTCAGTGTAATCGAACGTTCGATTCGATTATAATAAGAAATAGGAATATTGACATAACTTGAGAAGTGTTTGAGGTAGATGAATGAAATTTGGTAAATGGGTACATATTGGTATTTGGCATAATGAACAGGGGATATACGTTTTGTATGTCGTCTCACAATCGATATATATCGAACCTGCGTTTTCTTCAAATGTATCGAATTGCTATACTACGTAAAAATTAAGCATCCACGGGCATAGTTGTGATTGAAATAGATAGTGGATCACCATAGAATGAAATTCAAAGAAATAAATATGAGAATATTATCATACAGATGTCATTATAATCGAAGTTCGATTCGATTATTATATGAAATACGAAGATTGACATAACTTGAGAATTATTTGAGATACATGAATGAAATTTGGTGAATGGGTACATATTGGTATTCCTCATAACGCACAGGGGAAATACTTTTTGTATGTCGTCTCACATTCGATATATATCGAATCAGCTTTTCATTAAAATATATCGAATTGCTATATCACATAGTATTTAGTATCCACGGGCATAGTTGTGATGGTAATAGATATTTGATGACCATAGAACGCAACTTTAATCAATAGCAATGAGTATTTCACTGTACCGATGTCAGTATAATCGTAAGTTCGATTCGATTAATATCGCAAATACGAATATTGATATAACTTGATAAGTATTTCAGGTAGATCAAAGAAATTTGGTAAATGGGTACATATTGGTATTTCTCATTATGTCAAGGGGAAATACGTTTTGTATGTAGCCTCATATTCGATATATATCGAATCTTCGTTTCCTTAAAATGTATCGATTTGCTATACCACGTAGGTTTTGGCATCCACGGGCATAGTTGAGAAGGTGAGAGATAGTGGGTGACCATAGAATGAATATTAATCAATATGTCTGAGCATTTTACTTTATGTATGTAAGTATATTCGAAATATCGATTCGATTATTATAACAAATACGAATATTGACATAACTTGAAAAGTATTTGAGGTAGATGAATGAAATTTGGTAAATGAGTAAATATTGGTATTCTTCAAAATGCACATAGGACATATGTTTTGTATTTAGTCTCTCATTCGATATATATCGAAAATGCGATTACTTAAGGTGTATCACATTGCTTTACAACATAATATTTTGTATCCATGGGCATATTCGTGAAGGTTTATAGATAATGGATGAATAGAATGAATTTGTATGGATATTTTGATGAAAGTATGAATAGATTTGTGTATTTTTCAATACAGATGTCACTTTATTCATAAGTTCGATTCAATTATTGTAGCAAATATGCAAATTGACATATCTTAATAACTATTTCAGTTAGCGGTATGAAAATTCGTGTGAGAGTACATATTAGTATTCCACTTGCTGTCAAATAGAAATAAATGAAGACTATGGACTAAGTTCCCATTAATATCAAATATGAGTTTTCATAAAATTAATCGACTGGCTTTACCTTTGACATGGTGAATTTCTCATACTTTTCAACAACTTATGGACCCAGGACCAGGCCACCATTCACACCACCATATCTCCTTACCCACCACGACACGCTTGATATATTCAAGCGCATATCGACTCGTTACATATATAAAAGCTGCAAATCGATTGATCACTTATTCATTGATACAAATTCACAGCCTTAACTACCGGGCCGATCGAGGTGAAATTTTCGGTGGTAAAACTAAAAAAATATTCATCGGGAGGAAAAATCTCAAAATTCCAAAAAGTGCGATACTTTTCGATATATATCGAGTTGAATTAACATGGCAGCCTTATGGGACTAAAACTATTTCCTTAATAACGACTTAACTAGGCGTCTTACGGTAATCGCCTCCCACTGACGTAAACTAGATTTTTTGGTCGATTTTTCGATACCTTAGAATTTCGTCGATCTCTTTCGATCATTGTAAAAATAATTTTTAAAAATCGACAATGCTTTTCTTATGGACCAACTTTGGAATTTTTTTTGACCAACTTGCAAAAGTAGTTGGACGTTCGCCGCCTAATACAATTTATCTAATTTTTAACTTGATTTTTTGGTTATCTCGGAATTTTCGTATGTCGAATAGATTCCGAGTTATTAGCATTATCGAAATAACATTGTCGAGATAGGACATTCGATAAATATCGATTTGAGAGCTGGCGCTTCAAAATTAGGCTATTCAGCTCAAAAAAGCATGCCTACAAACGTACCTCCGGTACGTCCAGGTTTTCATTTTTATTTAGATTTCGTAATATTTAACGAGTTATTTCATTCCGAATTTTTCCCAAATTATTTTCTTGAGCCCGCGGCAATCGCCGCCATTCCTCTCCGCCAAGCGGGCGGTGGTCGGTCTCCGGAAGAAATACACGCATTTCCCTATCCCATTCATGCATTTAGGCGGGTGAAATTTGCGGAGGGCTGACAGAACTATACCCAGTAAAGCCTCACGGCATAACTTTTTAAAGTATTGATTTTTTCATTATGAAACCAGTATCGCATAGGCGACACTCATTTGTTATGTATACGGATTTTGCATTGACATGGGCCCATGCTTTAAAAGGTGACTTTGCTGCTATGGTGAAACGGAAATGCGCATAACATCCAAAGTATTTCACCTAAGCCTATGAAATTTGGCGAAACGGTACATCATTGTATTGTGCATTTGGATATATAAAATGTAGTCCAGTACTGGTCATTACTTTCGATATATATCGAAACTACGTTTTCTTGGATTTTATCGAATGCTAATAACTTATTGGAATACTCAACTCAGGGGATAGTTGTGCCGGCATAACATGTGAACCGACCAACCAATGGAAAAAAAACAAATGACATGTGTATTTCCGAGAACCTATGTCAGTATAATCGAATTATTCGATTCGATCATTTTAACTAAAATGAATATTGAGATAACTTGACAAGTTTTTGTGGTAGATGAATGAAATTTGGTAAATTGGTACATATTGGTATTCCTCATAATGAAATGTGAAAATATGTTTTGCATGTAGTCCCATATTCGATATATATCGAATCTGCGTTTTCTTAAAATATATCGAATTGCTATAACACATACGATTCGGCATCCACGGGCATATGTGCGATGAAAAGAGATATTGGATGACCAAAGAATGAATTTCAAATGAAAAGCTATGAGCATTTTGCCGTACAGATGTCAGTGTAATCGAATGTTCGATTCGATTATAATAAGAAATAGGAATATGGACATAACTTGAGTAGTATTTCACGTAGATGAATGAAATTTGGTAAATGGGTACATATTGGTATTTGGCATAATGCACAGGGGATATACGTTTTATATGTCGTCTCACATTCGATATATATCGAATCTGCGTTTTCTTGAAATATATCGAATTGATATACTGCGTAAAAATTGAGCATCCAAGGGCAAAGTTGTGATGGTAATAGATTGCGGATGACCATAGAATGAAATTCGAAACAATAGCTATGAGCATTTTGCCGTACAGATGTCAGTGCAATCGAACTTTCGATTCGATTATAATAAGAAATAGGAATATTGACATAACTTGAGAAGTGTTTGAGGTTGATGAATGAAATTTGGTGAATGGGTACATATTGGTATTTGGCATAATGAACAGGGATTATACGTTTTGTATGTCGTCTCACATTCGATATATATCGAACCTGCGTTTTCTTCAAATGTATCGAATTGCTATACTACGTAAAAATTAAGCATCCACGGGCATAGTTGTGATTGAAATAGATAGTGGATCACCATAGAATGAAATTCGAAGAAATAAATATGAGAATTTTACCATACAGATGTCATTATAATCGAAGTTCGATTCGATTATTATATGAAATACGAATATTGACATAACTTGAGAATTATTTGAGATACATGAAAGAAATTTGGTGAATGGGTACATATTGGTATTCCTCATAACGCACAGGGGAAATACGTTTTGTATGTCGTCTCACATTCGATATATATCGAATCCACTTTTCATTAAAATGTATCGAATTGCTATATCACATAATATTTAGTATCCACGGGCAAGGTTGAGAAGGTCATATACAGTTGATGAAAAGAATGAATGGAAAGGTATAATATGATGAATGTGTGAATAGATTTGCTTTTTTCTCAATACAGATGTCACTTTATTCATTAGTTCGAATCGATTATGGTAGCAAATATTAAAATTGACATATTTCCTTAACTATTTCAGTTAGAGGTATGAAATTTCAAGTGTGAATACATATTAGTATTTCACTTACTGTTGAATAGAAATTAATGAAGATAATTGGCTTACTTTAAATTTATATCAAATATGCGTTTTCATATAATATATCGTATAACTTTAACTTGGTGTGATGGAATTTTCTAAGTTTTTACTAACTTATGGACCCCGGACTAGGATACTTCTGACACTACTCTACCTCCATGCCCTTCACTAACACGCTTGATATATTCAAGCATTATATACTCGTTACATATATAAAAGCTGCAATGTCATTGATCACTTATTCATTGATACAAATTCGCAGCCCAAACTGCCGGGCCGATCGAGATGAAATTTCCGGTAGTAAAACTAAAAAAAAATTCATCGGGAGAAAAAATCTGAAAATTCCAAAAAGTGCGATACTTTTCGATATATATCGAGTTGAATTAACATGGCAGCCTTATGGGACTAAAACTTTTTCCTTAATTACGACTTAACAAGGCGTCTTAGGGTAATCGCCTCCAACTGACGTCAACTAGATTTTTTGGTCGATTTTTCGATACCTTAGATTTTCGTCGATCTCTTTCGAGCATTGTCGAAATAATTTTTAAAAATCGACAATGCTTTTCTTATGGACCAACTTTGGAATTTTTTTTGACCAACTTGCAAAAGTAGTTGGACGTTCGCCGCCTAATACATTGTTTCTAATTTTTAGCCTGATTTTTTGGCTATCTCGGAATTTTCGTTTGTCGAATAGATTCCGAGTTATTAGCATTATCGAAATAACATTGTCGAGATAGGACGATCGATAAATATCGATTTGAGAGCTGGCGCTTCAAAATTAGGCTATTCAGCTCAAAAAAGCATGCCTACAAACGTACCTCCGGTACGTCCAGGTTTTCATTTTTATTTAGATTTCGTAATATTTAACGAGTTATTTCATTCCGAATTTTTCCCAAATTATTTTCTTGAGCCCGCGGCAATCGCCGCCATTCCTCTCCGCCAAACGGGCGGTGGTCGGTGCCCGTAAGATATACACGCATTTCCCTATCTCATACGTGCATGTATACGGATGAAATTTGGAGAGGGCTAACATGGTTATGATCCCAGTAAAGCCTCACCGCCTAACTTTTTTGAGTATTGATTTTTTCATTACGTATTCGGTATCGCATATGCAACAGTCATTTGTTATATATAGGGATTTCCCATTGACAATGGCCATAGGCTTAGAAGGTGAATTTACTGCAATGGTGTAACGGAAAAGAGCATAACTTCCAAAGTATTTCACCTAGGCCAATGAAATTTGGCAAATAGGTACATCATTGTATTATTATTATGACCATATAAAATTTAGTCCAATAATGTCCATCACTTTCGATATATATCGAACCTACGTTTTCTTTAATTCTATCGAATGTTAATAACTATTTGAAATACATATCTTGAGAGTTACTATTGCCGGCATAACATGTGAACCGACCAACCAATGGAAGAAAAAAGAAATGACATGCGTATTTCCGAGAACCTATGTCAGTATAATCGAATTATTCGATTCGATTATTTTAACTAAAATGAATATTGAGATAACTTCACAAGTTTTTGTGGTAGATGAATGAAATTAGGTAAATTGGTACATATTGGTATTCCTCATAATGGAATGTGGAAATATGTTTTGCATGTAGTCCCATATTCGATTTATATCGAATCTGCGTTTTCTTAAAATATATCGAATTGTTATTACACATAGGATTCGGCATCCACGGGCATATGTGCGATGGTAACAGATAGTGGATGACCATATAATGAGTTTCTAATCAATATCTATGAGCATTTTGCCGTACAGATGTCAGTGTAATCGAAAGTTCGATTCGATTATAATAAGAAATAGGAATATGGACATAACTTGAGTAGTATTTCACGTAGATAAATGAAATTTGGTAAATGGGTAGATATTGGAATTTGGCATCATGCACAGGGGATATACGTTTTGCATTTTGTCTCGCATTCGATATATATCGAATCTGCGTTTTCTTAAAATATATCGAATTGCTATAACACATACGATTTGGCATCCACGGGCATATGCGCGATGGTAATAGATAATGGATAACCATAGATTGAATTTCGAATCAATAGCTTTGAGCATTTTGCCGCACATATGTCAGTGTAATCGAACGTTCGATTCGATTATAATAAGAAATAGGAATATTGACATAACTTGAGAAGTGTTTGAGGTAGATGAATGAAATTTGGTAAATGGGTACATATTGGTATTTGGCATAATGAACAGGGGATATACGTTTTGTATGTCGTCTCACAATCGATATATATCGAACCTGCGTTTTCTTCAAATGTATCGAATTGCTATACTACGTAAAAATTAAGCATCCACGGGCATAGTTGTGATTGAAATAGATAGTGGATCACCATAGAATGAAATTCAAAGAAATAAATATGAGAATATTATCATACAGATGTCATTATAATCGAAGTTCGATTCGATTATTATATGAAATACGAAGATTGACATAACTTGAGAATTATTTGAGATACATGAATGAAATTTGGTGAATGGGTACATATTGGTATTCCTCATAACGCACAGGGGAAATACTTTTTGTATGTCGTCTCACATTCGATATATATCGAATCAGCTTTTCATTAAAATATATCGAATTGCTATATCACATAGTATTTAGTATCCACGGGCATAGTTGTGATGGTAATAGATATTTGATGACCATAGAACGCAACTTTAATCAATAGCAATGAGTATTTCACTGTACCGATGTCAGTATAATCGTAAGTTCGATTCGATTAATATCGCAAATACGAATATTGATATAACTTGATAAGTATTTCAGGTAGATCAAAGAAATTTGGTAAATGGGTACATATTGGTATTTCTCATTATGTCAAGGGGAAATACGTTTTGTATGTAGCCTCATATTCGATATATATCGAATCTTCGTTTCCTTAAAATGTATCGATTTGCTATACCACGTAGGTTTTGGCATCCACGGGCATAGTTGAGAAGGTGAGAGATAGTGGGTGACCATAGAATGAATATTAATCAATATGTCTGAGCATTTTACTTTATGTATGTAAGTATATTCGAAATATCGATTCGATTATTATAACAAATACGAATATTGACATAACTTGAAAAGTATTTGAGGTAGATGAATGAAATTTGGTAAATGAGTAAATATTGGTATTCTTCAAAATGCACATAGGACATATGTTTTGTATTTAGTCTCTCATTCGATATATATCGAAAATGCGATTACTTAAGGTGTATCACATTGCTTTACAACATAATATTTTGTATCCATGGGCATATTCGTGAAGGTTTATAGATAATGGATGAATAGAATGAATTTGTATGGATATTTTGATGAAAGTATGAATAGATTTGTGTATTTTTCAATACAGATGTCACTTTATTCATAAGTTCGATTCAATTATTGTAGCAAATATGCAAATTGACATATCTTAATAACTATTTCAGTTAGCGGTATGAAAATTCGTGTGAGAGTACATATTAGTATTCCACTTGCTGTCAAATAGAAATAAATGAAGACTATGGACTAAGTTCCCATTAATATCAAATATGAGTTTTCATAAAATTAATCGACTGGCTTTACCTTTGACATGGTGAATTTCTCATACTTTTCAACAACTTATGGACCCAGGACCAGGCCACCATTCACACCACCATATCTCCTTACCCACCACGACACGCTTGATATATTCAAGCGCATATCGACTCGTTACATATATAAAAGCTGCAATGTCATTGATCACTTATTCATTGATACAAATTCGCAGCCCAAACTGCCGGGCCGATCGAGATGAAATTTCCGGTAGTAAAACTAAAAAAAAATTCATCGGGAGAAAAAATCTGAAAATTCCAAAAAGTGCGATACTTTTCGATATATATCGAGTTGAATTAACATGGCAGCCTTATGGGACTAAAACTTTTTCCTTAATTACGACTTAACAAGGCGTCTTAGGGTAATCGCCTCCAACTGACGTCAACTAGATTTTTTGGTCGATTTTTCGATACCTTAGATTTTCGTCGATCTCTTTCGATCATTGTCGAAATAATTTTTAAAAATCGACAATGCTTTTCTTATGGACCAACTTTGGAATTTTTTTTGACCAACTTGCAAAAGTAGTTGGACGTTCGCCGCCTAATACATTGTTTCTAATTTTTAGCCTGATTTTTTGGCTATCTCGGAATTTTCGTTTGTCGAATAGATTCCGAGTTATTAGCATTATCGAAATAACATTGTCGAGATAGGACGATCGATAAATATCGATTTGAGAGCTGGCGCTTCAAAATTAGGCTATTCAGCTCAAAAAAGCATGCCTACAAACGTACCTCCGGTACGTCCAGGTTTTCATTTTTATTTAGATTTCGTAATATTTAACGAGTTATTTCATTCCGAATTTTTCCCAAATTATTTTCTTGAGCCCGCGGCAATCGCCGCCATTCCTCTCCGCCAAACGGGCGGTGGTCGGTGCCCGTAAGATATACACGCATTTCCCTATCTCATACGTGCATGTATACGGATGAAATTTGGAGAGGGCTAACATGGTTATGATCCCAGTAAAGCCTCACCGCCTAACTTTTTTGAGTATTGATTTTTTCATTACGTATTCGGTATCGCATATGCAACAGTCATTTGTTATATATAGGGATTTCCCATTGACAATGGCCATAGGCTTAGAAGGTGAATTTACTGCAATGGTGTAACGGAAAAGAGCATAACTTCCAAAGTATTTCACCTAGGCCAATGAAATTTGGCAAATAGGTACATCATTGTATTATTATTATGACCATATAAAATTTAGTCCAATAATGTCCATCACTTTCGATATATATCGAACCTACGTTTTCTTTAATTCTATCGAATGTTAATAACTATTTGAAATACATATCTTGAGAGTTACTATTGCCGGCATAACATGTGAACCGACCAACCAATGGAAGAAAAAAGAAATGACATGCGTATTTCCGAGAACCTATGTCAGTATAATCGAATTATTCGATTCGATTATTTTAACTAAAATGAATATTGAGATAACTTCACAAGTTTTTGTGGTAGATGAATGAAATTAGGTAAATTGGTACATATTGGTATTCCTCATAATGGAATGTGGAAATATGTTTTGCATGTAGTCCCATATTCGATTTATATCGAATCTGCGTTTTCTTAAAATATATCGAATTGTTATTACACATAGGATTCGGCATCCACGGGCATATGTGCGATGGTAACAGATAGTGGATGACCATATAATGAGTTTCTAATCAATATCTATGAGCATTTTGCCGTACAGATGTCAGTGTAATCGAAAGTTCGATTCGATTATAATAAGAAATAGGAATATGGACATAACTTGAGTAGTATTTCACGTAGATAAATGAAATTTGGTAAATGGGTAGATATTGGAATTTGGCATCATGCACAGGGGATATACGTTTTGCATTTTGTCTCGCATTCGATATATATCGAATCTGCGTTTTCTTAAAATATATCGAATTGCTATAACACATACGATTTGGCATCCACGGGCATATGCGCGATGGTAATAGATAATGGATAACCATAGATTGAATTTCGAATCAATAGCTTTGAGCATTTTGCCGCACATATGTCAGTGTAATCGAACGTTCGATTCGATTATAATAAGAAATAGGAATATTGACATAACTTGAGAAGTGTTTGAGGTAGATGAATGAAATTTGGTAAATGGGTACATATTGGTATTTGGCATAATGAACAGGGGATATACGTTTTGTATGTCGTCTCACAATCGATATATATCGAACCTGCGTTTTCTTCAAATGTATCGAATTGCTATACTACGTAAAAATTAAGCATCCACGGGCATAGTTGTGATTGAAATAGATAGTGGATCACCATAGAATGAAATTCAAAGAAATAAATATGAGAATATTATCATACAGATGTCATTATAATCGAAGTTCGATTCGATTATTATATGAAATACGAAGATTGACATAACTTGAGAATTATTTGAGATACATGAATGAAATTTGGTGAATGGGTACATATTGGTATTCCTCATAACGCACAGGGGAAATACTTTTTGTATGTCGTCTCACATTCGATATATATCGAATCAGCTTTTCATTAAAATATATCGAATTGCTATATCACATAGTATTTAGTATCCACGGGCATAGTTGTGATGGTAATAGATATTTGATGACCATAGAACGCAACTTTAATCAATAGCAATGAGTATTTCACTGTACCGATGTCAGTATAATCGTAAGTTCGATTCGATTAATATCGCAAATACGAATATTGATATAACTTGATAAGTATTTCAGGTAGATCAAAGAAATTTGGTAAATGGGTACATATTGGTATTTCTCATTATGTCAAGGGGAAATACGTTTTGTATGTAGCCTCATATTCGATATATATCGAATCTTCGTTTCCTTAAAATGTATCGATTTGCTATACCACGTAGGTTTTGGCATCCACGGGCATAGTTGAGAAGGTGAGAGATAGTGGGTGACCATAGAATGAATATTAATCAATATGTCTGAGCATTTTACTTTATGTATGTAAGTATATTCGAAATATCGATTCGATTATTATAACAAATACGAATATTGACATAACTTGAAAAGTATTTGAGGTAGATGAATGAAATTTGGTAAATGAGTAAATATTGGTATTCTTCAAAATGCACATAGGACATATGTTTTGTATTTAGTCTCTCATTCGATATATATCGAAAATGCGATTACTTAAGGTGTATCACATTGCTTTACAACATAATATTTTGTATCCATGGGCATATTCGTGAAGGTTTATAGATAATGGATGAATAGAATGAATTTGTATGGATATTTTGATGAAAGTATGAATAGATTTGTGTATTTTTCAATACAGATGTCACTTTATTCATAAGTTCGATTCAATTATTGTAGCAAATATGCAAATTGACATATCTTAATAACTATTTCAGTTAGCGGTATGAAAATTCGTGTGAGAGTACATATTAGTATTCCACTTGCTGTCAAATAGAAATAAATGAAGACTATGGACTAAGTTCCCATTAATATCAAATATGAGTTTTCATAAAATTAATCGACTGGCTTTACCTTTGACATGGTGAATTTCTCATACTTTTCAACAACTTATGGACCCAGGACCAGGCCACCATTCACACCACCATATCTCCTTACCCACCACGACACGCTTGATATATTCAAGCGCATATCGACTCGTTCGCATATAATAAAGCTGCAAAACGATTGATGACTTATTCATTGATACAAATTCACAGCCCAAACTACCGGGTCGATCGTGTTGAAATTTTCGGTGGTGAAATTAAAAAAAAATTCATCGGGAGGAAAAATCTCAAAATCCCGAAAGGTGCGATACATTTCGATATATATCGAGTTGAATTAACATGGCAGCCTTATGGGACTAAAACTCTTTCCTTAATTACGACATAACTAGGCGCCTCAGGGTAATCGTCTCCAATTGACGTAAACTAGATTTTATGGTCGATTTTTTGGTACCTTAGATTTTCGTCGATCTCTTTCGATCACTGTCGAAATAATTTTTAAAAATCGACAATGCTTTTCTTATGGACCAACTTTGGAATTTTTTTTCACCCACTTGCAAAAATAGTACGTCGTTCGCCTCCTAATACGTTGATTCTTATTTTTTACCTGATTTTTTGGCTTTATCTGAACTAACGTATGTCGAATAGATTCCGAGTTATTAGCATTATCGAAATAACATTGTCGAGATAGGACGATCGATAAATATCGATTTGAGAGCTGGCGCTTCAAAATTAGGCTATTCAGCTCAAAAAAGCATGCCTACAAACGTACCTCCGGTACGTCCAGGTTTTCATTTTTAATTAGGTTTCGTAATATTTAATGAATTATTTCGTTCCGAAATTTTCCCAAATTATTTTCTTGAGCCCGCGGCAATCGCCGCCATTCCTCGCCGCCAAACGGGCGGTGGTCGGTCTCCGGAAGAATTACACGCATTTCCCTATCCCATTAATGTATTTAGGCGGGTGAAATTTGCGGAGGGCTAACATAGGTCTATACCCAGTAAAGCCTCACGGCATAACTTTTTTAAGTATTGATTTTTTCATTACGTATTCGGCATCGCATGTACAACAGTCATTTGTTATATATACGGATTTCCCATTGTCATTGGCCATAGGCTTAGAAGGTGAATTTACTGCAATGGTGTAATGGAAAAGAGCATAACTTCCAAAGTATTTCACCTAGGCCTATGAAATTTGGCAGATAGGTACATCATTGTATTGTTATTATGACCATATAAAATTTAGTCCAATAATCGCCATCACTTTCGATATATATCGAACCTACGTTTTCTTTAATTCTATCGAATGTTAATAACTTATTGGAATACTCATCTCCGGGGGAAAGTTGTGCCGGCATTACATGTAAAAACGACCAACCAATTGAAAAAAAAAAAAGATGACATGGATGTTACAGAGAACCGGTGTCAGTATAATCGATTTTCGATTCGATTATTATAACTAAAATGAATATTGAGATAACTTTTTAAGTATTTGCGATATATGAATGAAATTTGGTAAATTGGTACATATTGGTATTGCTCATAATTCAATGGGGAAATTTGTTTTGTATGTAGTCCCATATTCGATATATATCGAATCTGCGTTTTCTTAAAATATATCGAATTCCTATAACACATAGGATTCGACATCCACGGGCATATGTGCGATGGTAATAGATAGTGGATGACCATAGAATGATTTTCGAATCAATAGCTATGAGCATTTTGCCGTACAGATTTCAGTGTTATCGAACGTTCGATTCGATTATAATAAGAAATAGTAATATTGACATAACTTGGGAAGTATTTGAGGTAGATGAATGAAATTTGGTAAATGGGAAGATATTGGAATTTGGCATCATGCACAGGGGATATACGTTTTGCATTTTGTCTCGCATTCGATATATATCGAATCTGCGTTTTCTTAAAATATATCGAATTGCTATAACACATACGATTTGGCATCCACGGGCATATGCGCGATGGTAATAGATAATGGATGACCATAGATTGAATTTCGAATCAATAGCTTTGAGCATTTTACCGCACATATGTCAGTGTAATCGAACGTTCGATTCGATTATAATAAGAAATAGGAATATGGACATAACTTGAGTAGTATTTCACGTAGATGAATGAAATTTGGTAAATGGGTACATATTGGTATTTGGCATAATGCACAGGGGATATACGTTTTGTATATCGTCTCACATTCGATATATATCGAATCTGCGTTTTCTTGAAATATATCGAATTGATATACTACGTAAAAATTAAGCATCCAAGGGCATAGTTGCGATGGTAATAGATTGCGGATGACCATAGAATGAAATTCCAAACAATAGCTATGAGCATTTTGCCGTACAGATGTCAGTGCAATCGAACGTTCGATTCGATTATAATAAGAAATAGGTATATTGACATAACTTGTGAATTATTTGAGATACATGAAAGAAATTTGGTGAATGGGTACATATTGGTATTCCTCATAACGCACAGGGGAAATACGTTTTGTATGTCGTCTCACATTCGATATATATCGAATCCACTTTTCATTAAAATGTATCGAATTGCTATATCACATAATATTTAGTATCCACGGGCAAGGTTGAGAAGGTCATATACAGTTGATGAAAAGAATGAATGGAAAGGTATAATATGATGAATGTATGAATAGATTTGCTTTTTTCTCAATACAGATGTCACTTTATTCATTAGTTCGATACGATTATTGTAGCAAATATTATAATTGACATATTTCATTAACTATTTCAGTTAGAGGTATGAAATTTCAGGTGTGAATACATATTAGTATTTCACTTACTGTTGAATAGAAATTAATGAAGATAATTGGCTTACTTTAAATTTATATCAAATATGCGTTTTCATATAATATATCGTATAACTTTAACTTGGTGTGATGGAATTTTCTAAGTTTTTACTAACTTATGGACCCCGGACTAGGATACTTCTGACACTACTCTACCTCCATACCCTTCACTAACACGCTTGAAGAATTCAAGCATTATATACTCGTTCGCATATAATAAAGCTGCAAAACGATTGATGACTTATTCATTGATACAAATTCACAGCCCAAACTACCGGGTCGATCGTGTTGAAATTTTCGGTGGTGAAATTAAAAAAAAATTCATCGGGAGGAAAAATCTCAAAATCCCGAAAGGTGCGATACATTTCGATATATATCGAGTTGAATTAACATGGCAGCCTTATGGGACTAAAACTCTTTCCTTAATTACGACATAACTAGGCGCCTCAGGGTAATCGTCTCCAATTGACGTAAACTAGATTTTATGGTCGATTTTTTGGTACCTTAGATTTTCGTCGATCTCTTTCGATCACTGTCGAAATAATTTTTAAAAATCGACAATGCTTTTCTTATGGACCAACTTTGGAATTTTTTTTCACCCACTTGCAAAAATAGTACGTCGTTCGCCTCCTAATACGTTGATTCTTATTTTTTACCTGATTTTTTGGCTTTATCTGAACTAACGTATGTCGAATAGATTCCGAGTTATTAGCATTATCGAAATAACATTGTCGAGATAGGACGATCGATAAATATCGATTTGAGAGCTGGCGCTTCAAAATTAGGCTATTCAGCTCAAAAAAGCATGCCTACAAACGTACCTCCGGTACGTCCAGGTTTTCATTTTTAATTAGGTTTCGTAATATTTAATGAATTATTTCGTTCCGAAATTTTCCCAAATTATTTTCTTGAGCCCGCGGCAATCGCCGCCATTCCTCGCCGCCAAACGGGCGGTGGTCGGTCTCCGGAAGAATTACACGCATTTCCC
The DNA here is from genome assembly GCF_921293095.1 of Ischnura elegans. NCBI lineage: Eukaryota > Metazoa > Arthropoda > Insecta > Odonata > Coenagrionidae > Ischnura > Ischnura elegans. The sequence goes on from NC_060249.1 coordinate 95,956,807, forward strand.
TATCCCATTAATGTATTTAGGCGGGTGAAATTTGCGGAGGGCTAACATAGGTCTATACCCAGTAAAGCCTCACGGCATAACTTTTTTAAGTATTGATTTTTTCATTACGTATTCGGCATCGCATGTACAACAGTCATTTGTTATATATACGGATTTCCCATTGTCATTGGCCATAGGCTTAGAAGGTGAATTTACTGCAATGGTGTAATGGAAAAGAGCATAACTTCCAAAGTATTTCACCTAGGCCTATGAAATTTGGCAGATAGGTACATCATTGTATTGTTATTATGACCATATAAAATTTAGTCCAATAATCGCCATCACTTTCGATATATATCGAACCTACGTTTTCTTTAATTCTATCGAATGTTAATAACTTATTGGAATACTCATCTCCGGGGGAAAGTTGTGCCGGCATTACATGTAAAAACGACCAACCAATTGAAAAAAAAAAAAAGATGACATGGATGTTACAGAGAACCGGTGTCAGTATAATCGATTTTCGATTCGATTATTATAACTAAAATGAATATTGAGATAACTTTTTAAGTATTTGCGATATATGAATGAAATTTGGTAAATTGGTACATATTGGTATTGCTCATAATTCAATGGGGAAATTTGTTTTGTATGTAGTCCCATATTCGATATATATCGAATCTGCGTTTTCTTAAAATATATCGAATTCCTATAACACATAGGATTCGACATCCACGGGCATATGTGCGATGGTAATAGATAGTGGATGACCATAGAATGATTTTCGAATCAATAGCTATGAGCATTTTGCCGTACAGATTTCAGTGTTATCGAACGTTCGATTCGATTATAATAAGAAATAGTAATATTGACATAACTTGGGAAGTATTTGAGGTAGATGAATGAAATTTGGTAAATGGGAAGATATTGGAATTTGGCATCATGCACAGGGGATATACGTTTTGCATTTTGTCTCGCATTCGATATATATCGAATCTGCGTTTTCTTAAAATATATCGAATTGCTATAACACATACGATTTGGCATCCACGGGCATATGCGCGATGGTAATAGATAATGGATGACCATAGATTGAATTTCGAATCAATAGCTTTGAGCATTTTACCGCACATATGTCAGTGTAATCGAACGTTCGATTCGATTATAATAAGAAATAGGAATATGGACATAACTTGAGTAGTATTTCACGTAGATGAATGAAATTTGGTAAATGGGTACATATTGGTATTTGGCATAATGCACAGGGGATATACGTTTTGTATATCGTCTCACATTCGATATATATCGAATCTGCGTTTTCTTGAAATATATCGAATTGATATACTACGTAAAAATTAAGCATCCAAGGGCATAGTTGCGATGGTAATAGATTGCGGATGACCATAGAATGAAATTCCAAACAATAGCTATGAGCATTTTGCCGTACAGATGTCAGTGCAATCGAACGTTCGATTCGATTATAATAAGAAATAGGTATATTGACATAACTTGTGAATTATTTGAGATACATGAAAGAAATTTGGTGAATGGGTACATATTGGTATTCCTCATAACGCACAGGGGAAATACGTTTTGTATGTCGTCTCACATTCGATATATATCGAATCCACTTTTCATTAAAATGTATCGAATTGCTATATCACATAATATTTAGTATCCACGGGCAAGGTTGAGAAGGTCATATACAGTTGATGAAAAGAATGAATGGAAAGGTATAATATGATGAATGTATGAATAGATTTGCTTTTTTCTCAATACAGATGTCACTTTATTCATTAGTTCGATACGATTATTGTAGCAAATATTATAATTGACATATTTCATTAACTATTTCAGTTAGAGGTATGAAATTTCAGGTGTGAATACATATTAGTATTTCACTTACTGTTGAATAGAAATTAATGAAGATAATTGGCTTACTTTAAATTTATATCAAATATGCGTTTTCATATAATATATCGTATAACTTTAACTTGGTGTGATGGAATTTTCTAAGTTTTTACTAACTTATGGACCCCGGACTAGGATACTTCTGACACTACTCTACCTCCATACCCTTCACTAACACGCTTGAAGAATTCAAGCATTATATACTCGTTCGCATATAATAAAGCTGCAAAACGATTGATGACTTATTCATTGATACAAATTCACAGCCCAAACTACCGGGTCGATCGAGTTGAAATTTTCGGTGGTGAAATTAAAAAAAAATTCATCGGGAGGAAAAATCTCAAAATTCCGAAAAGTGCGATACTTTTCGATATATATCGAGTTGAATTAACATGGCAGCCTTATGGGACTAAAACTTTTTCCTTAATATCGTCATAATTAAGCGTCTCAGGGCAATCGCCTCCCCTTGACGTAAACAAGATTTTTTTGTCAATTTTTTGATATCTTAGTTGTTCGTCGATCTCTTTCGATCACTGTCGAAATAATTTTTGAAAATCGACAATGCTTTTCTTATGGACCAACATTGGAATTTTTTTTGACCCACTTGCAAAAGTAGTAGGACCGTCGCCGCCTAATACAATTTATTTAATTTTTTACCTGATTTTTTGGCCATCTCGGAATTTTCGTATGTCGAATAGATTCCGAGTTATTAGCATTATCGAAATAACATTGTCGAGATAGGACGATCGATAAATATCGATTTGAGAGCTGGCGCTTCAAAATTAAGCTATTCAGCTCAAAAAAGCATGCCTACAAACGTACCTCCGGTACGTCCAGGTTTTCATTTTTATTTAGATTTCGTAATATTTAACGAGTTATTTCATTCCGAACTTTTCCCAAATTATTTTCTTGAGCACGCGGCAATCGCCGCCATTCCTCTCCGCCAAGCGGGCGGTGGTCGGTCTCCGGAAGAAATACACGCATTTCCCTATCCCATTCATGTATTTAGGCGGGTGAAATTTGCGGAGGGCTGACAGAACTATACCCAGTAAAGCCTCATGGCATAACTTTTTAAAGTATTGATTTTTTCATTATGAAACCAGTATCGCATTGGCGACACTCATTTGTTATGTATACGGATTTTGCATTGACATGGGCCCATGCTTTAGAAGGTGACTTTGCTGCTATGGTGAAACGGAAATGCGCATAACTTCCAAAGTATTTCACCTAAGCCTATGAAATTTGGCGAAACGGTACATCATTGTTTTGTGCATTTGACCATATAAAATGTAGTCAAGTACTGGTCATTACTTTCGATATATATCGAAACTACGTTTTCTTGGATTTTATCGAATGCTTATAACTTATTGGAATACTCAACTCCGGGGATAGTTGTGCCGGCATAACATGTGAACCGAACAACCAATGGAAAAAAAACAAATGACATGCGTATTTCCGAGAAACTATGTCAGTATAATCGAATTATTCGATTCGATCATTTTAACTAAAATGAATATTGAGATAACTTGACAAGTTTTTGTGGTAGATGAATGAAATTTGGTAAATTGGTACATATTGGTATTCCTCATAATGGAATGTGGAATTATGTTTTGCATGTAGTCCCATATTCGATATATATCGAATCTGCGTTTTCTTAAAATATATGGAATTGCTATAACACATACGATTCGGCATCCACGGGCATATGTGCGATGGTAATAGATAGTGGATGACCATAGAATGATTTTCGAATCAATAGCTATGAGCATTTTCCCGTACAGATGTCAGTGTTATCGAATGTTCGATTCGATTATAATAAGAAATAGGAATATTGACATAACTTGGGAAGTATTTGAGGTACATGAATGAAATTTGGTAAATGGGTAGATATTGGAATTTGGCATCATGCACAGGGGATATACGTTTTGCGTTTTGTCTCGCATTCGATATATATCGAATCTGCGTGTTCTTAAAATATATCGAATTGCTATAACACATACGATTTGGCATCAACGAGCATATGCGCGATGGTAATAGATAATGGATGACCATAGATTGAATTTCGAATCAATAGCTTTGAGCATTTTGCCGCACATATGTCAGTGTAATCGAACGCTCGATTCGATTATAATAAGAAATAGGAATATTGACATAACTTGAGAAGTGTTTGAGGTAGATGAATGAAATTTGGTAAATGGGTACACATTGGTATTTGGCATAATGAACAGGGGATATACGTTTTGTATGTCGTCTCACAATCGATATATATCGAACCTGCGTTTTCTTCAAATGTATCGAATTGCTATACTACGTAAAAATTAAGCATCCACGGGCATAGTTGTGATTGAAATAGATAGTGGATCACCATAGAATGAAATTCGAAGAAAAAAATATGAGAATTTTACCATACAGATGACATTATAATCGAAGTTCGATTCGATTATTATATGAAATACGAATATTGACATAACTTGAGAATTATTTGAGATACATGAATGAAATTTGGTGAATGGGTACATATTGGTATTCCTCATATCGCACAGGGGAAATACGTTTTGTATGTCGTCTAACATTCGATATATATCGAATCCGCTTTTCAATAAAATATATCGAATTGCTATATCACATAGTATTTAGCATCCACGGGCATAGTTGTGATGGTAACAGATATTTGATGACCATAGAACGCAACTTTAATCAATAGCAATGAGTATTTCACTGTACCGATGTCAGTATAATCGTAAGTTCGATTCGATTAATATCGCAAATACGAATATTGATAAAACTTGATAAGTATTTCAGGTAGATCAAAGAAATTTGGTAAATGGGTACATATTGGTATTTCTCATTATGCCAAGGGGAAATACGTTTTGTATGTAGCCTCACATTCGATATATATCGAATCTTCGTTTCCTTAAAATGTATCGATTTGCTATACCACGTAAGTTTTGGCATCCACGGTTAAGTTGAGAAGGTGAGAGATAGTGGATGACCATAGAATGAATATTAATCAATATCTCTGAGCATTTTACTTTATGTATGTAAGTATATTCGAAATATCGATTCGATTATTATAACAAATTCGAATATTGACATAACTTGAAAAGTATTTGAGGTAGATGAATGAAATTTAGTAAATGAGTAAATATTGGTATTCTTCAAAATGCACATAGGACATATGTTTTGTATTTAGTCTCTCATTCGATATATATCGAAAATGCGATTACTTAAGGTGTATCACATTGCTTTACAACATAATATTTTGTATCCACGGGCATATTCGAGAAGGTTTATACATAATGAATGAATAGAATGAATTTGTATGGATATTTTGATGAAAGTATGAATAGATTTGTGTTTTTTGCAATACAGATGTCAATTTATTCATAAGTTCGATTCGATTATTGTAGCAAATATGCAAATTGACATATCTTCATAACTATTTCAGTTAGAGGTATGAAATTTCGTGTGTGAGTACATATTAGCATTCCACTTGCTGTCAAATAGAAATTAATGAAGACTATGGGCTAAGTTCCAATTAATATCAAATATGAGTTTTCATAAATTAATCGACTGGCTTTACCTTTGACATGGTGAATTTCTCAACCTTTTCCACAACTTATGGACCCAAGACACAACTACTTATGACACAACGATACACACTATACCCTTCACTAACACGCTTGAAGAATTCAAGCATTATATACTCGTTGCATATAATAAAGCTGCAAATTGGTTGATCACTTATTGATTGATACAAATTCACAGCCCAAACTGCCGGGTCGAGCGAGATGAAATTTTTGGTTGTAAAACTAAAAAAGAATTCATCGGGAGAATAAATCTGAAAATTCAAAAAAGTTCGATACTTTTCGATATATATCGAGTTGAATTAACATGGCAGCCTTATGGGACTAAAACTCTTTCCTTAATTACGACTTAACTTGGCGTCTCAGGGTAATCGTCTCCCATTGACGTAAACTAGATTTTTTGGTCGATTTTTTGGTGCCTTCGTTTTTCGTCGAACTCTTTCGATCACTGTCGAAATAATTTTTGAAAATCGACAATGCTTTTCTTATGGACCAACTTTGGAATTTTTTTTGACCCACTTGCAAAAGTAGTAGGACCGTCGCCGCCTAATACAATTTATCTAATTTTTTACCTGATTTTTTGCCTATCTCTGAATTTTCGTATGTCGAATAGATTCCGAGTTATTAGCATTATCGAAATAACATTGTCGAGATAGGACGATCGATAAATATCGATTTGAGAGCTGGCGCTTCAAAATTAGGCTATTCAGCTCAAAAAAGCATGCCTACAAACGTACCTTCGGTACGTCCAGGTTTTCATTTTTATTTAGATTTCGTAATATTTAACGAGTTATTTCATTCCGAATTTTTCCCAAATTATTATCTTGAGCCCGCGGCAATCGCCGCCATTCCTCTCCGCCAAACGGGCGGTGGTCGGTGCCCGTAAGATATACACGCATTTCCCTATCTCATACGTGCATGTATACGGATGAAATTTGGAGAGGGCTAACATGGTTATGATCCCAGTAAAGCCTCACCGCCTAACTTTTTTGAGTATTGATTTTTTCATTACGTATTCGGTATCGCATATGCAACAGTCATTTGTTATATATACGGTTCTCCCTTTGACATTGGCCATAGGCTTAGAAGGTGAATTTACTGCAATGGTGTAATGGAAAAGAGCATAACTTCCAAAGTATTTCACCTAGGCCTATGAAATTTGGCAGATAGGTACATCATTGTATTGTTATTATGACCATATAAAATTTAGTCCAATATTGGCCATCACTTTCGATATATATCGAACCTACGTTTTCTTTAATTCTATCGAATGTTAATAACTTATTGGAATACTCATCTACGAAGGAAATTAGTGCCGGCATTACATGTAAACACGACCAACCAATTGAAAAAAAACAGATGACATGAATATTTCAGAGTATCGGTGTCAGTAATATCGAATTTTCGATTCGATTATTATAACTAAAATGAATACTGAGATAACTTTTTAAGTATTTGCGATAGATGAATGAAATTTGGTAAATTGGTACATTTTGGTATTGCTCATAATTCAATGGGGAAATTTGTTTTGTATGTAGTCCCATATTCGATATATATCGAATCTGCGTATTCTTTAAATATATCGAATTCCTATAACACATACGATTCGGCATCCACGGGCATATGTGCGATTGTAATAGATAGTGGATGACCATAGAATGATTTTCGAATCAATAACTATGAGCTTTTTGCCGTACAGATTTCAGTGATATCGAACGTTCGATTCGATTATAATAAGAAATAGGAATATTGACATAACTGGGGAAGTATTTGAGGTAGATGAATGAAATTTGGTAAATGGGTAGATATTGGAATTTGGCATCATGCACAGGGGATATACGTTTTGCATTTTGTCTCGCATTCGATATATATCGAATCTGCGTTTTCTTAAAATATATCGAATTGCTATAACACATACGATTTGGCATCCACGGGCATATGCGCGATGGTAATAGATAATGGATGACCATAGATTGAATTTCGAATCAATCGCTTTGAGAATTTTGCCGCACATATGTCAGTGTAATCGAACGTTCGATTCGATTATAATAAGAAATAGGAATATTGACATAACTTGAGAAGTGTTTGAGGTAGATAAATGAAATTTGGTAAATGGTTACATATTGGTATTTGGCATAAAGTACAGGGGATATACGTTTTGTATGTCGTCTCCCAATCGATATATATCGAACCTGCGTTTTCTTCAAATGTATCGAATTGCTATACTACGTAAAACTTAAGCATCCACGGGCATAGTTGTGATTGAAATAGATAGTGGATCACCATAGAATGAAATTCGAAGAAATAAATATGAGAATTTTACCATACAGATGTCATTATAATCGAGGTTCGATTCGATTATAATAAGAAATAGGAATATTGACATAACTTGGGAAGTATTTGAGGTAGATGAATGAAATTTGGTAAATGGGTAGATTTTGGTATTTGGCATCATGCACAGGGGATATTCGTTTTGTATTTTGTCTCACATTCGATATATATCGAATCTGCGTTTTCTTAAAATATATCGAATTGCTATAACACATACGATTTGGCATCCAAGGGCATATGCGCGATGGTAATAGATAATGGATGACCATAGATTGAATTTCCAATCAATAGCTTTGAGCATTTTTCCGCACATATGTCACTCTAATCGAACGTTCGATTCGATTATTATATGATATACGAATATTGACATAACTTGAGAATTATTTGGGGTAGATGAATGAAATTTGGTAAATGGGTGCATATTGGTATTACACATAATGCAATGGGGAGATATGTTTTTCATGTAGTCTCACATTCGATATATATCGAATCTGCGTTTTCTTAAAATATATCGAATTGCTTTAATGTACAGGATTAAATATCCACGGGGAAAGTTGAAAGCGAGTAATATAGTGAATGCCAGTATAATGGAATATGGATCAATAAAATTGCGTATTTAACCATACAGGTGTCAGTTTAATCGAAAGTTCGATTACATTATTATACCAAATATTTAAATTGTCATAACTTGATAAGTATTTCCACTGGAGCTATGAAATTATGCGAATGGGGAAATATTGATATACCTTATAGTATCCTATGCAAATATGTTTTGCATGTAGTATCATATTCGATATATATCGATTCTGCGTTTTCTTAAAAAATATCGAATTGCTATAACACATACGATTCGGCATCCACGGGCATATTTGCGATGGTATCAGATAGTGGATGACCATAGAATGAGTTTTGAATCAATAGCTATGAGCATTTTGCCGTACAGATGCCAGTGTAATCGAACGTTCGATTCGATTATAATAAGAAATATGAATATTGACATAACTTGAGAAGTATTTCAGGTAGACGAATGAAATTTGGTAAATGGGTACAGATTGGTATTCGGCATAATGCACAGGGGATATACGTTTTGTATGTCGTCTCACATTCGATATATGTCGAATCTGCGTTTCCTTGAAATGTATCGAATTGCAATAGCACGTAGAATTTAGCAGCCACGAGCATAGTTTAGAAGGTTACAGATAGTGGATGGATAGAATGAATTGAAATGAGTAACATACTGAAAATATGAAATCATTAGCCTATTTTTATATGAAGATGTAACTTTACTCATAAGTTCGATTGCATTATTGTAGCAAATAATCAAATTTACATATCTTCAAAACTATTTCATTTAGAACAATGATATTTGTAGTGTGGGTACGTGTTGGTATGCCACACTCTTCCCAATAGAAAACAATGAAGATAATGGGCTAACTGTCGATATGTATCGATTATGCGTTTTCATAATTTATGTTGAATTACTTCAACTTGACATGGTGGAATTTTCAAACTTTTTACCAACTTATTGACCCAAGACTAGGCTACACGTGACACTATAATTTCTCAACACCCTTTACACACCTGCTTGATATATTCAAGCATTATATACTCGTTCGCATATAATAAAGCTGCAAAACGATTGATGACTTATTCATTGATACAAATTCACAGCCCAAACTACCGGGTCGATCGAGTTGAAATTTTCGGTGGTGAAATTAAAAAAAAATTCATCGGGAGGAAAAATCTCAAAATTCCGAAAAGTGCGATACTTTTCGATATATATCGAGTTGAATTAACATGGCAGCCTTATGGGACTAAAACTTTTTCCTTAATATCGTCATAATTAAGCGTCTCAGGGCAATCGCCTCCCCTTGACGTAAACAAGATTTTTTTGTCAATTTTTTGATATCTTAGTTGTTCGTCGATCTCTTTCGATCACTGTCGAAATAATTTTTGAAAATCGACAATGCTTTTCTTATGGACCAACATTGGAATTTTTTTTGACCCACTTGCAAAAGTAGTAGGACCGTCGCCGCCTAATACAATTTATTTAATTTTTTACCTGATTTTTTGGCCATCTCGGAATTTTCGTATGTCGAATAGATTCCGAGTTATTAGCATTATCGAAATAACATTGTCGAGATAGGACGATCGATAAATATCGATTTGAGAGCTGGCGCTTCAAAATTAAGCTATTCAGCTCAAAAAAGCATGCCTACAAACGTACCTCCGGTACGTCCAGGTTTTCATTTTTATTTAGATTTCGTAATATTTAACGAGTTATTTCATTCCGAACTTTTCCCAAATTATTTTCTTGAGCACGCGGCAATCGCCGCCATTCCTCTCCGCCAAGCGGGCGGTGGTCGGTCTCCGGAAGAAATACACGCATTTCCCTATCCCATTCATGTATTTAGGCGGGTGAAATTTGCGGAGGGCTGACAGAACTATACCCAGTAAAGCCTCATGGCATAACTTTTTAAAGTATTGATTTTTTCATTATGAAACCAGTATCGCATTGGCGACACTCATTTGTTATGTATACGGATTTTGCATTGACATGGGCCCATGCTTTAGAAGGTGACTTTGCTGCTATGGTGAAACGGAAATGCGCATAACTTCCAAAGTATTTCACCTAAGCCTATGAAATTTGGCGAAACGGTACATCATTGTTTTGTGCATTTGACCATATAAAATGTAGTCAAGTACTGGTCATTACTTTCGATATATATCGAAACTACGTTTTCTTGGATTTTATCGAATGCTTATAACTTATTGGAATACTCAACTCCGGGGATAGTTGTGCCGGCATAACATGTGAACCGAACAACCAATGGAAAAAAAACAAATGACATGCGTATTTCCGAGAAACTATGTCAGTATAATCGAATTATTCGATTCGATCATTTTAACTAAAATGAATATTGAGATAACTTGACAAGTTTTTGTGGTAGATGAATGAAATTTGGTAAATTGGTACATATTGGTATTCCTCATAATGGAATGTGGAATTATGTTTTGCATGTAGTCCCATATTCGATATATATCGAATCTGCGTTTTCTTAAAATATATGGAATTGCTATAACACATACGATTCGGCATCCACGGGCATATGTGCGATGGTAATAGATAGTGGATGACCATAGAATGATTTTCGAATCAATAGCTATGAGCATTTTCCCGTACAGATGTCAGTGTTATCGAATGTTCGATTCGATTATAATAAGAAATAGGAATATTGACATAACTTGGGAAGTATTTGAGGTACATGAATGAAATTTGGTAAATGGGTAGATATTGGAATTTGGCATCATGCACAGGGGATATACGTTTTGCGTTTTGTCTCGCATTCGATATATATCGAATCTGCGTGTTCTTAAAATATATCGAATTGCTATAACACATACGATTTGGCATCAACGAGCATATGCGCGATGGTAATAGATAATGGATGACCATAGATTGAATTTCGAATCAATAGCTTTGAGCATTTTGCCGCACATATGTCTGTGTAATCGAACGCTCGATTCGATTATAATAAGAAATAGGAATATTGACATAACTTGAGAAGTGTTTGAGGTAGATGAATGAAATTTGGTAAATGGGTACACATTGGTATTTGGCATAATGAACAGGGGATATACGTTTTGTATGTCGTCTCACAATCGATATATATCGAACCTGCGTTTTCTTCAAATGTATCGAATTGCTATACTACGTAAAAATTAAGCATCCACGGGCATAGTTGTGATTGAAATAGATAGTGGATCACCATAGAATGAAATTCGAAGAAAAAAATATGAGAATTTTACCATACAGATGACATTATAATCGAAGTTCGATTCGATTATTATATGAAATACGAATATTGACATAACTTGAGAATTATTTGAGATACATGAATGAAATTTGGTGAATGGGTACATATTGGTATTCCTCATATCGCACAGGGGAAATACGTTTTGTATGTCGTCTAACATTCGATATATATCGAATCCGCTTTTCAATAAAATATATCGAATTGCTATATCACATAGTATTTAGCATCCACGGGCATAGTTGTGATGGTAACAGATATTTGATGACCATAGAACGCAACTTTAATCAATAGCAATGAGTATTTCACTGTACCGATGTCAGTATAATCGTAAGTTCGATTCGATTAATATCGCAAATACGAATATTGATAAAACTTGATAAGTATTTCAGGTAGATCAAAGAAATTTGGTAAATGGGTACATATTGGTATTTCTCATTATGCCAAGGGGAAATACGTTTTGTATGTAGCCTCACATTCGATATATATCGAATCTTCGTTTCCTTAAAATGTATCGATTTGCTATACCACGTAAGTTTTGGCATCCACGGTTAAGTTGAGAAGGTGAGAGATAGTGGATGACCATAGAATGAATATTAATCAATATCTCTGAGCATTTTACTTTATGTATGTAAGTATATTCGAAATATCGATTCGATTATTATAACAAATTCGAATATTGACATAACTTGAAAAGTATTTGAGGTAGATGAATGAAATTTAGTAAATGAGTAAATATTGGTATTCTTCAAAATGCACATAGGACATATGTTTTGTATTTAGTCTCTCATTCGATATATATCGAAAATGCGATTACTTAAGGTGTATCACATTGCTTTACAACATAATATTTTGTATCCACGGGCATATTCGAGAAGGTTTATACATAATGAATGAATAGAATGAATTTGTATGGATATTTTGATGAAAGTATGAATAGATTTGTGTTTTTTGCAATACAGATGTCAATTTATTCATAAGTTCGATTCGATTATTGTAGCAAATATGCAAATTGACATATCTTCATAACTATTTCAGTTAGAGGTATGAAATTTCGTGTGTGAGTACATATTAGCATTCCACTTGCTGTCAAATAGAAATTAATGAAGACTATGGGCTAAGTTCCAATTAATATCAAATATGAGTTTTCATAAATTAATCGACTGGCTTTACCTTTGACATGGTGAATTTCTCAACCTTTTCCACAACTTATGGACCCAAGACACAACTACTTATGACACAACGATACACACTATACCCTTCACTAACACGCTTGAAGAATTCAAGCATTATATACTCGTTGCATATAATAAAGCTGCAAATTGGTTGATCACTTATTGATTGATACAAATTCACAGCCCAAACTGCCGGGTCGAGCGAGATGAAATTTTTGGTTGTAAAACTAAAAAAGAATTCATCGGGAGAATAAATCTGAAAATTCAAAAAAGTTCGATACTTTTCGATATATATCGAGTTGAATTAACATGGCAGCCTTATGGGACTAAAACTCTTTCCTTAATTACGACTTAACTTGGCGTCTCAGGGTAATCGTCTCCCATTGACGTAAACTAGATTTTTTGGTCGATTTTTTGGTGCCTTCGTTTTTCGTCGAACTCTTTCGATCACTGTCGAAATAATTTTTGAAAATCGACAATGCTTTTCTTATGGACCAACTTTGGAATTTTTTTTGACCCACTTGCAAAAGTAGTAGGACCGTCGCCGCCTAATACAATTTATCTAATTTTTTACCTGATTTTTTGCCTATCTCTGAATTTTCGTATGTCGAATAGATTCCGAGTTATTAGCATTATCGAAATAACATTGTCGAGATAGGACGATCGATAAATATCGATTTGAGAGCTGGCGCTTCAAAATTAGGCTATTCAGCTCAAAAAAGCATGCCTACAAACGTACCTTCGGTACGTCCAGGTTGTCATTTTTATTTAGATTTCGTAATATTTAACGAGTTATTTCATTCCGAATTTTTCCCAAATTATTATCTTGAGCCCGCGGCAATCGCCGCCATTCCTCTCCGCCAAACGGGCGGTGGTCGGTGCCCGTAAGATATACACGCATTTCCCTATCTCATACGTGCATGTATACGGATGAAATTTGGAGAGGGCTAACATGGTTATGATCCCAGTAAAGCCTCACCGCCTAACTTTTTTGAGTATTGATTTTTTCATTACGTATTCGGTATCGCATATGCAACAGTCATTTGTTATATATACGGTTCTCCCTTTGACATTGGCCATAGGCTTAGAAGGTGAATTTACTGCAATGGTGTAATGGAAAAGAGCATAACTTCCAAAGTATTTCACCTAGGCCTATGAAATTTGGCAGATAGGTACATCATTGTATTGTTATTATGACCATATAAAATTTAGTCCAATATTGGCCATCACTTTCGATATATATCGAACCTACGTTTTCTTTAATTCTATCGAATGTTAATAACTTATTGGAATACTCATCTACGAAGGAAATTAGTGCCGGCATTACATGTAAACACGACCAACCAATTGAAAAAAAACAGATGACATGAATATTTCAGAGTATCGGTGTCAGTAATATCGAATTTTCGATTCGATTATTATAACTAAAATGAATACTGAGATAACTTTTTAAGTATTTGCGATAGATGAATGAAATTTGGTAAATTGGTACATTTTGGTATTGCTCATAATTCAATGGGGAAATTTGTTTTGTATGTAGTCCCATATTCGATATATATCGAATCTGCGTATTCTTTAAATATATCGAATTCCTATAACACATACGATTCGGCATCCACGGGCATATGTGCGATTGTAATAGATAGTGGATGACCATAGAATGATTTTCGAATCAATAACTATGAGCTTTTTGCCGTACAGATTTCAGTGATATCGAACGTTCGATTCGATTATAATAAGAAATAGGAATATTGACATAACTGGGGAAGTATTTGAGGTAGATGAATGAAATTTGGTAAATGGGTAGATATTGGAATTTGGCATCATGCACAGGGGATATACGTTTTGCATTTTGTCTCGCATTCGATATATATCGAATCTGCGTTTTCTTAAAATATATCGAATTGCTATAACACATACGATTTGGCATCCACGGGCATATGCGCGATGGTAATAGATAATGGATGACCATAGATTGAATTTCGAATCAATCGCTTTGAGAATTTTGCCGCACATATGTCAGTGTAATCGAACGTTCGATTCGATTATAATAAGAAATAGGAATATTGACATAACTTGAGAAGTGTTTGAGGTAGATAAATGAAATTTGGTAAATGGTTACATATTGGTATTTGGCATAAAGTACAGGGGATATACGTTTTGTATGTCGTCTCCCAATCGATATATATCGAACCTGCGTTTTCTTCAAATGTATCGAATTGCTATACTACGTAAAACTTAAGCATCCACGGGCATAGTTGTGATTGAAATAGATAGTGGATCACCATAGAATGAAATTCGAAGAAATAAATATGAGAATTTTACCATACAGATGTCATTATAATCGAGGTTCGATTCGATTATAATAAGAAATAGGAATATTGACATAACTTGGGAAGTATTTGAGGTAGATGAATGAAATTTGGTAAATGGGTAGATTTTGGTATTTGGCATCATGCACAGGGGATATTCGTTTTGTATTTTGTCTCACATTCGATATATATCGAATCTGCGTTTTCTTAAAATATATCGAATTGCTATAACACATACGATTTGGCATCCAAGGGCATATGCGCGATGGTAATAGATAATGGATGACCATAGATTGAATTTCCAATCAATAGCTTTGAGCATTTTTCCGCACATATGTCACTCTAATCGAACGTTCGATTCGATTATTATATGATATACGAATATTGACATAACTTGAGAATTATTTGGGGTAGATGAATGAAATTTGGTAAATGGGTGCATATTGGTATTACACATAATGCAATGGGGAGATATGTTTTTCATGTAGTCTCACATTCGATATATATCGAATCTGCGTTTTCTTAAAATATATCGAATTGCTTTAATGTACAGGATTAAATATCCACGGGGAAAGTTGAAAGCGAGTAATATAGTGAATGCCAGTATAATGGAATATGGATCAATAAAATTGCGTATTTAACCATACAGGTGTCAGTTTAATCGAAAGTTCGATTACATTATTATACCAAATATTTAAATTGTCATAACTTGATAAGTATTTCCACTGGAGCTATGAAATTATGCGAATGGGGAAATATTGATATACCTTATAGTATCCTATGCAAATATGTTTTGCATGTAGTATCATATTCGATATATATCGATTCTGCGTTTTCTTAAAAAATATCGAATTGCTATAACACATACGATTCGGCATCCACGGGCATATTTGCGATGGTATCAGATAGTGGATGACCATAGAATGAGTTTTGAATCAATAGCTATGAGCATTTTGCCGTACAGATGCCAGTGTAATCGAACGTTCGATTCGATTATAATAAGAAATATGAATATTGACATAACTTGAGAAGTATTTCAGGTAGACGAATGAAATTTGGTAAATGGGTACAGATTGGTATTCGGCATAATGCACAGGGGATATACGTTTTGTATGTCGTCTCACATTCGATATATGTCGAATCTGCGTTTCCTTGAAATGTATCGAATTGCAATAGCACGTAGAATTTAGCAGCCACGAGCATAGTTTAGAAGGTTACAGATAGTGGATGGATAGAATGAATTGAAATGAGTAACATACTGAAAATATGAAATCATTAGCCTATTTTTATATGAAGATGTAACTTTACTCATAAGTTCGATTGCATTATTGTAGCAAATAATCAAATTTACATATCTTCAAAACTATTTCATTTAGAACAATGATATTTGTAGTGTGGGTACGTGTTGGTATGCCACACTCTTCCCAATAGAAAACAATGAAGATAATGGGCTAACTGTCGATATGTATCGATTATGCGTTTTCATAATTTATGTTGAATTACTTCAACTTGACATGGTGGAATTTTCAAACTTTTTACCAACTTATTGACCCAAGACTAGGCTACACGTGACACTATAATTTCTCAACACCCTTTACACACCTGCTTGATATATTCAAGCATTATATACTCGTTCGCATATAATAAAGCTGCAAAACGATTGATGACTTATTCATTGATACAAATTCACAGCCCAAACTACCGGGTCGATCGAGTTGAAATTTTCGGTGGTGAAATTAAAAAAAAATTCATCGGGAGGAAAAATCTCAAAATTCCGAAAAGTGCGATACTTTTCGATATATATCGAGTTGAATTAACATGGCAGCCTTATGGGACTAAAACTTATTCCTTAATTACGACATAACTAGGCGTCTCAGGGTAATCGTCTCGTTCGCATATAATAAAGCTGCAAAATTCGCATATAATAAAGCTGCAAAACGATTGATGACTTATTCATTGATACAAATTCACAGCCCAAACTACCGGGTCGATCGTGTTGAAATTTTCGGTGGTGAAATTAAAAAAAAATTCATCGGGAGGAAAAATCTCAAAATCCCGAAAGGTGCGATACATTTCGATATATATCGAGTTGAATTAACATGGCAGCCTTATGGGACTAAAACTCTTTCCTTAATTACGACATAACTAGGCGCCTCAGGGTAATCGTCTCCAATTGACGTAAACTAGATTTTATGGTCGATTTTTTGGTACCTTAGATTTTCGTCGATCTCTTTCGATCACTGTCGAAATAATTTTTAAAAATCGACAATGCTTTTCTTATGGACCAACTTTGGAATTTTTTTTCACCCACTTGCAAAAATAGTACGTCGTTCGCCTCCTAATACGTTGATTCTTATTTTTTACCTGATTTTTTGGCTTTATCTGAACTAACGTATGTCGAATAGATTCCGAGTTATTAGCATTATCGAAATAACATTGTCGAGATAGGACGATCGATAAATATCGATTTGAGAGCTGGCGCTTCAAAATTAGGCTATTCAGCTCAAAAAAGCATGCCTACAAACGTACCTCCGGTACGTCCAGGTTTTCATTTTTAATTAGGTTTCGTAATATTTAATGAATTATTTCGTTCCGAAATTTTCCCAAATTATTTTCTTGAGCCCGCGGCAATCGCCGCCATTCCTCGCCGCCAAACGGGCGGTGGTCGGTCTCCGGAAGAATTACACGCATTTCCCTATCCCATTAATGTATTTAGGCGGGTGAAATTTGCGGAGGGCTAACATAGGTCTATACCCAGTAAAGCCTCACGGCATAACTTTTTTAAGTATTGATTTTTTCATTACGTATTCGGCATCGCATGTACAACAGTCATTTGTTATATATACGGATTTCCCATTGTCATTGGCCATAGGCTTAGAAGGTGAATTTACTGCAATGGTGTAATGGAAAAGAGCATAACTTCCAAAGTATTTCACCTAGGCCTATGAAATTTGGCAGATAGGTACATCATTGTATTGTTATTATGACCATATAAAATTTAGTCCAATAATCGCCATCACTTTCGATATATATCGAACCTACGTTTTCTTTAATTCTATCGAATGTTAATAACTTATTGGAATACTCATCTCCGGGGGAAAGTTGTGCCGGCATTACATGTAAAAACGACCAACCAATTGAAAAAAAAAAAAGATGACATGGATGTTACAGAGAACCGGTGTCAGTATAATCGATTTTCGATTCGATTATTATAACTAAAATGAATATTGAGATAACTTTTTAAGTATTTGCGATATATGAATGAAATTTGGTAAATTGGTACATATTGGTATTGCTCATAATTCAATGGGGAAATTTGTTTTGTATGTAGTCCCATATTCGATATATATCGAATCTGCGTTTTCTTAAAATATATCGAATTCCTATAACACATAGGATTCGACATCCACGGGCATATGTGCGATGGTAATAGATAGTGGATGACCATAGAATGATTTTCGAATCAATAGCTATGAGCATTTTGCCGTACAGATTTCAGTGTTATCGAACGTTCGATTCGATTATAATAAGAAATAGTAATATTGACATAACTTGGGAAGTATTTGAGGTAGATGAATGAAATTTGGTAAATGGGAAGATATTGGAATTTGGCATCATGCACAGGGGATATACGTTTTGCATTTTGTCTCGCATTCGATATATATCGAATCTGCGTTTTCTTAAAATATATCGAATTGCTATAACACATACGATTTGGCATCCACGGGCATATGCGCGATGGTAATAGATAATGGATGACCATAGATTGAATTTCGAATCAATAGCTTTGAGCATTTTACCGCACATATGTCAGTGTAATCGAACGTTCGATTCGATTATAATAAGAAATAGGAATATGGACATAACTTGAGTAGTATTTCACGTAGATGAATGAAATTTGGTAAATGGGTACATATTGGTATTTGGCATAATGCACAGGGGATATACGTTTTGTATATCGTCTCACATTCGATATATATCGAATCTGCGTTTTCTTGAAATATATCGAATTGATATACTACGTAAAAATTAAGCATCCAAGGGCATAGTTGCGATGGTAATAGATTGCGGATGACCATAGAATGAAATTCCAAACAATAGCTATGAGCATTTTGCCGTACAGATGTCAGTGCAATCGAACGTTCGATTCGATTATAATAAGAAATAGGTATATTGACATAACTTGTGAATTATTTGAGATACATGAAAGAAATTTGGTGAATGGGTACATATTGGTATTCCTCATAACGCACAGGGGAAATACGTTTTGTATGTCGTCTCACATTCGATATATATCGAATCCACTTTTCATTAAAATGTATCGAATTGCTATATCACATAATATTTAGTATCCACGGGCAAGGTTGAGAAGGTCATATACAGTTGATGAAAAGAATGAATGGAAAGGTATAATATGATGAATGTATGAATAGATTTGCTTTTTTCTCAATACAGATGTCACTTTATTCATTAGTTCGATACGATTATTGTAGCAAATATTATAATTGACATATTTCATTAACTATTTCAGTTAGAGGTATGAAATTTCAGGTGTGAATACATATTAGTATTTCACTTACTGTTGAATAGAAATTAATGAAGATAATTGGCTTACTTTAAATTTATATCAAATATGCGTTTTCATATAATATATCGTATAACTTTAACTTGGTGTGATGGAATTTTCTAAGTTTTTACTAACTTATGGACCCCGGACTAGGATACTTCTGACACTACTCTACCTCCATACCCTTCACTAACACGCTTGAAGAATTCAAGCATTATATACTCGTTCGCATATAATAAAGCTGCAAAACGATTGATGACTTATTCATTGATACAAATTCACAGCCCAAACTACCGGGTCGATCGAGTTGAAATTTTCGGTGGTGAAATTAAAAAAAAATTCATCGGGAGGAAAAATCTCAAAATTCCGAAAAGTGCGATACTTTTCGATATATATCGAGTTGAATTAACATGGCAGCCTTATGGGACTAAAACTTTTTCCTTAATATCGTCATAACTAAGCGTCTCAGGGCAATCGCCTCCCCTTGACGTAAACAAGATTTTTTTGTCAATTTTTTCATATCTTAGTTGTTCGTCGATCTCTTTCGATCACTGTCGAAATAATTTTTGAAAATCGACAATGCTTTTCTTATGGACCAACTTTGGAATTTTTTTTCACCCACTTGCAAAAATAGTACGTCGTTCGCCTCCTAATACGTTGATTCTTATTTTTTACCTGATTTTTTGGCTTTATCTGAACTAACGTATGTCGAATAGATTCCGAGTTATTAGCATTATCGAAATAACATTGTCGAGATAGGACGATCGATAAATATCGATTTGAGAGCTGGCGCTTCAAAATTAGGCTATTCAGCTCAAAAAAGCATGCCTACAAACGTACCTCCGGTACGTCCAGGTTTTCATTTTTAATTAGGTTTCGTAATATTTAATGAATTATTTCGTTCCGAAATTTTCCCAAATTATTTTCTTGAGCCCGCGGCAATCGCCGCCATTCCTCGCCGCCAAACGGGCGGTGGTCGGTCTCCGGAAGAATTACACGCATTTCCCTATCCCATTAATGTATTTAGGCGGGTGAAATTTGCGGAGGGCTAACATAGGTCTATACCCAGTAAAGCCTCACGGCATAACTTTTTTAAGTATTGATTTTTTCATTACGTATTCGGCATCGCATGTACAACAGTCATTTGTTATATATACGGATTTCCCATTGTCATTGGCCATAGGCTTAGAAGGTGAATTTACTGCAATGGTGTAATGGAAAAGAGCATAACTTCCAAAGTATTTCACCTAGGCCTATGAAATTTGGCAGATAGGTACATCATTGTATTGTTATTATGACCATATAAAATTTAGTCCAATAATCGCCATCACTTTCGATATATATCGAACCTACGTTTTCTTTAATTCTATCGAATGTTAATAACTTATTGGAATACTCATCTCCGGGGGAAAGTTGTGCCGGCATTACATGTAAAAACGACCAACCAATTGAAAAAAAAAAAAGATGACATGGATGTTACAGAGAACCGGTGTCAGTATAATCGATTTTCGATTCGATTATTATAACTAAAATGAATATTGAGATAACTTTTTAAGTATTTGCGATATATGAATGAAATTTGGTAAATTGGTACATATTGGTATTGCTCATAATTCAATGGGGAAATTTGTTTTGTATGTAGTCCCATATTCGATATATATCGAATCTGCGTTTTCTTAAAATATATCGAATTCCTATAACACATAGGATTCGACATCCACGGGCATATGTGCGATGGTAATAGATAGTGGATGACCATAGAATGATTTTCGAATCAATAGCTATGAGCATTTTGCCGTACAGATTTCAGTGTTATCGAACGTTCGATTCGATTATAATAAGAAATAGTAATATTGACATAACTTGGGAAGTATTTGAGGTAGATGAATGAAATTTGGTAAATGGGAAGATATTGGAATTTGGCATCATGCACAGGGGATATACGTTTTGCATTTTGTCTCGCATTCGATATATATCGAATCTGCGTTTTCTTAAAATATATCGAATTGCTATAACACATACGATTTGGCATCCACGGGCATATGCGCGATGGTAATAGATAATGGATGACCATAGATTGAATTTCGAATCAATAGCTTTGAGCATTTTACCGCACATATGTCAGTGTAATCGAACGTTCGATTCGATTATAATAAGAAATAGGAATATGGACATAACTTGAGTAGTATTTCACGTAGATGAATGAAATTTGGTAAATGGGTACATATTGGTATTTGGCATAATGCACAGGGGATATACGTTTTGTATATCGTCTCACATTCGATATATATCGAATCTGCGTTTTCTTGAAATATATCGAATTGATATACTACGTAAAAATTAAGCATCCAAGGGCATAGTTGCGATGGTAATAGATTGCGGATGACCATAGAATGAAATTCCAAACAATAGCTATGAGCATTTTGCCGTACAGATGTCAGTGCAATCGAACGTTCGATTCGATTATAATAAGAAATAGGTATATTGACATAACTTGTGAATTATTTGAGATACATGAAAGAAATTTGGTGAATGGGTACATATTGGTATTCCTCATAACGCACAGGGGAAATACGTTTTGTATGTCGTCTCACATTCGATATATATCGAATCCACTTTTCATTAAAATGTATCGAATTGCTATATCACATAATATTTAGTATCCACGGGCAAGGTTGAGAAGGTCATATACAGTTGATGAAAAGAATGAATGGAAAGGTATAATATGATGAATGTATGAATAGATTTGCTTTTTTCTCAATACAGATGTCACTTTATTCATTAGTTCGATACGATTATTGTAGCAAATATTATAATTGACATATTTCATTAACTATTTCAGTTAGAGGTATGAAATTTCAGGTGTGAATACATATTAGTATTTCACTTACTGTTGAATAGAAATTAATGAAGATAATTGGCTTACTTTAAATTTATATCAAATATGCGTTTTCATATAATATATCGTATAACTTTAACTTGGTGTGATGGAATTTTCTAAGTTTTTACTAACTTATGGACCCCGGACTAGGATACTTCTGACACTACTCTACCTCCATACCCTTCACTAACACGCTTGAAGAATTCAAGCATTATATACTCGTTCGCATATAATAAAGCTGCAAAACGATTGATGACTTATTCATTGATACAAATTCACAGCCCAAACTACCGGGTCGATCGTGTTGAAATTTTCGGTGGTGAAATTAAAAAAAAATTCATCGGGAGGAAAAATCTCAAAATCCCGAAAGGTGCGATACATTTCGATATATATCGAGTTGAATTAACATGGCAGCCTTATGGGACTAAAACTCTTTCCTTAATTACGACATAACTAGGCGCCTCAGGGTAATCGTCTCCAATTGACGTAAACTAGATTTTATGGTCGATTTTTTGGTACCTTAGATTTTCGTCGATCTCTTTCGATCACTGTCGAAATAATTTTTAAAAATCGACAATGCTTTTCTTATGGACCAACTTTGGAATTTTTTTTCACCCACTTGCAAAAATAGTACGTCGTTCGCCTCCTAATACGTTGATTCTTATTTTTTACCTGATTTTTTGGCTTTATCTGAACTAACGTATGTCGAATAGATTCCGAGTTATTAGCATTATCGAAATAACATTGTCGAGATAGGACGATCGATAAATATCGATTTGAGAGCTGGCGCTTCAAAATTAGGCTATTCAGCTCAAAAAAGCATGCCTACAAACGTACCTCCGGTACGTCCAGGTTTTCATTTTTAATTAGGTTTCGTAATATTTAATGAATTATTTCGTTCCGAAATTTTCCCAAATTATTTTCTTGAGCCCGCGGCAATCGCCGCCATTCCTCGCCGCCAAACGGGCGGTGGTCGGTCTCCGGAAGAATTACACGCATTTCCCTATCCCATTAATGTATTTAGGCGGGTGAAATTTGCGGAGGGCTAACATAGGTCTATACCCAGTAAAGCCTCACGGCATAACTTTTTTAAGTATTGATTTTTTCATTACGTATTCGGCATCGCATGTACAACAGTCATTTGTTATATATACGGATTTCCCATTGTCATTGGCCATAGGCTTAGAAGGTGAATTTACTGCAATGGTGTAATGGAAAAGAGCATAACTTCCAAAGTATTTCACCTAGGCCTATGAAATTTGGCAGATAGGTACATCATTGTATTGTTATTATGACCATATAAAATTTAGTCCAATAATCGCCATCACTTTCGATATATATCGAACCTACGTTTTCTTTAATTCTATCGAATGTTAATAACTTATTGGAATACTCATCTCCGGGGGAAAGTTGTGCCGGCATTACATGTAAAAACGACCAACCAATTGAAAAAAAAAAAAGATGACATGGATGTTACAGAGAACCGGTGTCAGTATAATCGATTTTCGATTCGATTATTATAACTAAAATGAATATTGAGATAACTTTTTAAGTATTTGCGATATATGAATGAAATTTGGTAAATTGGTACATATTGGTATTGCTCATAATTCAATGGGGAAATTTGTTTTGTATGTAGTCCCATATTCGATATATATCGAATCTGCGTTTTCTTAAAATATATCGAATTCCTATAACACATAGGATTCGACATCCACGGGCATATGTGCGATGGTAATAGATAGTGGATGACCATAGAATGATTTTCGAATCAATAGCTATGAGCATTTTGCCGTACAGATTTCAGTGTTATCGAACGTTCGATTCGATTATAATAAGAAATAGTAATATTGACATAACTTGGGAAGTATTTGAGGTAGATGAATGAAATTTGGTAAATGGGAAGATATTGGAATTTGGCATCATGCACAGGGGATATACGTTTTGCATTTTGTCTCGCATTCGATATATATCGAATCTGCGTTTTCTTAAAATATATCGAATTGCTATAACACATACGATTTGGCATCCACGGGCATATGCGCGATGGTAATAGATAATGGATGACCATAGATTGAATTTCGAATCAATAGCTTTGAGCATTTTACCGCACATATGTCAGTGTAATCGAACGTTCGATTCGATTATAATAAGAAATAGGAATATGGACATAACTTGAGTAGTATTTCACGTAGATGAATGAAATTTGGTAAATGGGTACATATTGGTATTTGGCATAATGCACAGGGGATATACGTTTTGTATATCGTCTCACATTCGATATATATCGAATCTGCGTTTTCTTGAAATATATCGAATTGATATACTACGTAAAAATTAAGCATCCAAGGGCATAGTTGCGATGGTAATAGATTGCGGATGACCATAGAATGAAATTCCAAACAATAGCTATGAGCATTTTGCCGTACAGATGTCAGTGCAATCGAACGTTCGATTCGATTATAATAAGAAATAGGTATATTGACATAACTTGTGAATTATTTGAGATACATGAAAGAAATTTGGTGAATGGGTACATATTGGTATTCCTCATAACGCACAGGGGAAATACGTTTTGTATGTCGTCTCACATTCGATATATATCGAATCCACTTTTCATTAAAATGTATCGAATTGCTATATCACATAATATTTAGTATCCACGGGCAAGGTTGAGAAGGTCATATACAGTTGATGAAAAGAATGAATGGAAAGGTATAATATGATGAATGTATGAATAGATTTGCTTTTTTCTCAATACAGATGTCACTTTATTCATTAGTTCGATACGATTATTGTAGCAAATATTATAATTGACATATTTCATTAACTATTTCAGTTAGAGGTATGAAATTTCAGGTGTGAATACATATTAGTATTTCACTTACTGTTGAATAGAAATTAATGAAGATAATTGGCTTACTTTAAATTTATATCAAATATGCGTTTTCATATAATATATCGTATAACTTTAACTTGGTGTGATGGAATTTTCTAAGTTTTTACTAACTTATGGACCCCGGACTAGGATACTTCTGACACTACTCTACCTCCATACCCTTCACTAACACGCTTGAAGAATTCAAGCATTATATACTCGTTACATATATAAAAGCTGCAATGTCATTGATCACTTATTCATTGATACAAATTCGCAGCCCAAACTGCCGGGCCGATCGAGATGAAATTTCCGGTAGTAAAACTAAAAAAAAATTCATCGGGAGAAAAAATCTGAAAATTCCAAAAAGTGCGATACTTTTCGATATATATCGAGTTGAATTAACATGGCAGCCTTATGGGACTAAAACTTTTTCCTTAATTACGACTTAACAAGGCGTCTTAGGGTAATCGCCTCCAACTGACGTCAACTAGATTTTTTGGTCGATTTTTCGATACCTTAGATTTTCGTCGATCTCTTTCGATCATTGTCGAAATAATTTTTAAAAATCGACAATGCTTTTCTTATGGACCAACTTTGGAATTTTTTTTGACCAACTTGCAAAAGTAGTTGGACGTTCGCCGCCTAATACATTGTTTCTAATTTTTAGCCTGATTTTTTGGCTATCTCGGAATTTTCGTTTGTCGAATAGATTCCGAGTTATTAGCATTATCGAAATAACATTGTCGAGATAGGACGATCGATAAATATCGATTTGAGAGCTGGCGCTTCAAAATTAGGCTATTCAGCTCAAAAAAGCATGCCTACAAACGTACCTCCGGTACGTCCAGGTTTTCATTTTTATTTAGATTTCGTAATATTTAACGAGTTATTTCATTCCGAATTTTTCCCAAATTATTTTCTTGAGCCCGCGGCAATCGCCGCCATTCCTCTCCGCCAAACGGGCGGTGGTCGGTGCCCGTAAGATATACACGCATTTCCCTATCTCATACGTGCATGTATACGGATGAAATTTGGAGAGGGCTAACATGGTTATGATCCCAGTAAAGCCTCACCGCCTAACTTTTTTGAGTATTGATTTTTTCATTACGTATTCGGTATCGCATATGCAACAGTCATTTGTTATATATAGGGATTTCCCATTGACAATGGCCATAGGCTTAGAAGGTGAATTTACTGCAATGGTGTAACGGAAAAGAGCATAACTTCCAAAGTATTTCACCTAGGCCAATGAAATTTGGCAAATAGGTACATCATTGTATTATTATTATGACCATATAAAATTTAGTCCAATAATGTCCATCACTTTCGATATATATCGAACCTACGTTTTCTTTAATTCTATCGAATGTTAATAACTATTTGAAATACATATCTTGAGAGTTACTATTGCCGGCATAACATGTGAACCGACCAACCAATGGAAGAAAAAAGAAATGACATGCGTATTTCCGAGAACCTATGTCAGTATAATCGAATTATTCGATTCGATTATTTTAACTAAAATGAATATTGAGATAACTTCACAAGTTTTTGTGGTAGATGAATGAAATTAGGTAAATTGGTACATATTGGTATTCCTCATAATGGAATGTGGAAATATGTTTTGCATGTAGTCCCATATTCGATTTATATCGAATCTGCGTTTTCTTAAAATATATCGAATTGTTATTACACATAGGATTCGGCATCCACGGGCATATGTGCGATGGTAACAGATAGTGGATGACCATATAATGAGTTTCTAATCAATATCTATGAGCATTTTGCCGTACAGATGTCAGTGTAATCGAAAGTTCGATTCGATTATAATAAGAAATAGGAATATGGACATAACTTGAGTAGTATTTCACGTAGATAAATGAAATTTGGTAAATGGGTAGATATTGGAATTTGGCATCATGCACAGGGGATATACGTTTTGCATTTTGTCTCGCATTCGATATATATCGAATCTGCGTTTTCTTAAAATATATCGAATTGCTATAACACATACGATTTGGCATCCACGGGCATATGCGCGATGGTAATAGATAATGGATAACCATAGATTGAATTTCGAATCAATAGCTTTGAGCATTTTGCCGCACATATGTCAGTGTAATCGAACGTTCGATTCGATTATAATAAGAAATAGGAATATTGACATAACTTGAGAAGTGTTTGAGGTAGATGAATGAAATTTGGTAAATGGGTACATATTGGTATTTGGCATAATGAACAGGGGATATACGTTTTGTATGTCGTCTCACAATCGATATATATCGAACCTGCGTTTTCTTCAAATGTATCGAATTGCTATACTACGTAAAAATTAAGCATCCACGGGCATAGTTGTGATTGAAATAGATAGTGGATCACCATAGAATGAAATTCAAAGAAATAAATATGAGAATATTATCATACAGATGTCATTATAATCGAAGTTCGATTCGATTATTATATGAAATACGAAGATTGACATAACTTGAGAATTATTTGAGATACATGAATGAAATTTGGTGAATGGGTACATATTGGTATTCCTCATAACGCACAGGGGAAATACTTTTTGTATGTCGTCTCACATTCGATATATATCGAATCAGCTTTTCATTAAAATATATCGAATTGCTATATCACATAGTATTTAGTATCCACGGGCATAGTTGTGATGGTAATAGATATTTGATGACCATAGAACGCAACTTTAATCAATAGCAATGAGTATTTCACTGTACCGATGTCAGTATAATCGTAAGTTCGATTCGATTAATATCGCAAATACGAATATTGATATAACTTGATAAGTATTTCAGGTAGATCAAAGAAATTTGGTAAATGGGTACATATTGGTATTTCTCATTATGTCAAGGGGAAATACGTTTTGTATGTAGCCTCATATTCGATATATATCGAATCTTCGTTTCCTTAAAATGTATCGATTTGCTATACCACGTAGGTTTTGGCATCCACGGGCATAGTTGAGAAGGTGAGAGATAGTGGGTGACCATAGAATGAATATTAATCAATATGTCTGAGCATTTTACTTTATGTATGTAAGTATATTCGAAATATCGATTCGATTATTATAACAAATACGAATATTGACATAACTTGAAAAGTATTTGAGGTAGATGAATGAAATTTGGTAAATGAGTAAATATTGGTATTCTTCAAAATGCACATAGGACATATGTTTTGTATTTAGTCTCTCATTCGATATATATCGAAAATGCGATTACTTAAGGTGTATCACATTGCTTTACAACATAATATTTTGTATCCATGGGCATATTCGTGAAGGTTTATAGATAATGGATGAATAGAATGAATTTGTATGGATATTTTGATGAAAGTATGAATAGATTTGTGTATTTTTCAATACAGATGTCACTTTATTCATAAGTTCGATTCAATTATTGTAGCAAATATGCAAATTGACATATCTTAATAACTATTTCAGTTAGCGGTATGAAAATTCGTGTGAGAGTACATATTAGTATTCCACTTGCTGTCAAATAGAAATAAATGAAGACTATGGACTAAGTTCCCATTAATATCAAATATGAGTTTTCATAAAATTAATCGACTGGCTTTACCTTTGACATGGTGAATTTCTCATACTTTTCAACAACTTATGGACCCAGGACCAGGCCACCATTCACACCACCATATCTCCTTACCCACCACGACACGCTTGATATATTCAAGCGCATATCGACTCGTTACATATATTAAAGCTGCAATGTCATTGATCACTTATTCATTGATACAAATTCGCAGCCCAAACTGCCGGGCCGATCGAGTTGAAATTTTCGGTGGTAAAACTAAAAAAAAATTCATCGAGAGGAAAAATCTCAAAATTCCAAAAAGTGCGATACTTTTCGATATATATCGAGTTGAATTAACATGGCAGCCTTATGGGACTAAAACTATTTCCTTAATAACGACTTAACTAGACGTCTTAGGGTAATCGCCTCCAACTGACGTAAACTAGATTTTTTGGTCGATTTTTCG
Source organism: Ischnura elegans (assembly GCF_921293095.1). Classification (NCBI taxonomy): domain Eukaryota; kingdom Metazoa; phylum Arthropoda; class Insecta; order Odonata; family Coenagrionidae; genus Ischnura; species Ischnura elegans. The sequence continues at coordinate 95,986,263 of NC_060249.1, forward strand.
ATACCTTAGATTTTCGTCGATCTCTTTCGATCATTGTCGAAATAATTTTTAAAAATCAACAATGCTTTTCTTATGGACCAACTTTGGAATTTTTTTTGACCAACTTGCAAAAGTAGTTGGACGTTCGCCGCCTAATACATTGTTTCTAATTTTTGGCCTGATTTTTTGGCTATCTCGGAATTTTCGTTTGTCGAATAGATTCCGAGTTATTAGCATTATCGAAATAACATTGTCGAGATAGGACGATCGATAAATATCGATTTGAGAGCTGGCGCTTCAAAATTAGGCTATTCAGCTCAAAAAAGCATGCCTACAAACGTACCTTCGGTACGTCCAGGTTTTCATTTTTATTTAGATTTCGTAATATTTAACGAGTTATTTCATTCCGAATTTTTCCCAAATTATTTTCTTGAGCCCGCGGCAATCGCCGCCATTCCTCTCCGCCAAACGGGCGGTGGTCGGTGCCCGTAAGTAATACACGCATTTCCCTATCTTATACGTGCATGTATACGGATGAAATTTGGAGAGGGCTAACATGGTTATGATCCCAGTAAAGCCTCACCGCCTAACTTTTTTGAGTATTGATTTTTTCATTTCGTATTCGGTATCGCATATGCAACAGTCATTTGTTATATATAGGGATTTCCCATTGACATTGGCCATAGGCTTAGAAGGTGAATTTACTGCAATGGTGTAACGGAAAAGAGCATAACTTCCAAAGTATTTTACCTAGGCCAATGAAATTTGGCGAATAGGTACATCATTGTATTATTATTATGACCATATAAAATTTAGTCCATTTATGTCCATCACTTTCGATATATATCGAACCTACGTTTTCTTTAATTATATCGAATGTTAATAACTATTTGAAATACATATCTTGAGAGTTACTTATGCCGGCATAACATTTGAAACGACCAACCAATGAAAAAAAAACAAATGACATGCGTATTTCCGAGAACCTATGTCAGTATAATCGAATTTTCGATTCGATTATTATAACTAAAATGAATATTGAGATAACTTGATAAGTATTTGCGATAGATGAATGAAATTTGGTAAATTGGTACATATTGGTATTGCTCATAATTCAATGGGGAAATTTGTTTTGTATGTAGTCCCATATTCGATATATATCGAATCTGCGTTTTCTTAAAATATATCGAATTCCTATAACACATACGATTCGGCATCCACGGGCATATGTGCGATGGTAATAGATAGTGGATGACCATAGAATGATTTTCGAATCAATAGCTATGAGCATTTTGCCGTACATATGTCAGTGTAATTGAACGTTCGATTCGATAATAATAAGAAATAGGAATATTGACATAACCTGAGAAGTATTTGAGGTAGAAGAATGAAATTTGGTAACTGATTACATATTGGTATTTGGCATAATGTACAGGGGATACACGTTTTGTATGTCGTCTCACATTCGATATATATCGAATCTGCGTTTTCTTAAAATATATCGAATTGCTATAACACATACGATTCGGCATCCACGGGCATAGTTGTGATGGTAATAGATAGTGGATGACCATAAAATGAAATTCGAATCCATATCTATGAAATTTTTACCATACAGATGTCAGTATAATCGAAGTTCAATTCGATTATTATATGAAATACGAATATTTACATAACTTGAGAAGTATTTCAGGTAGATGAATGAAATTTGGTAACTGAGTACATATTGGTATTTGGCATAATGCACAGGGGATATACGTTTTGTATGTCGTCTCACATTCGATATATATCGAATCTGCGTTTTCTTCAAATGTATCGAATTGCTATACTATGTAAAAATTGAGCATCCACGGGCAAAGTTGTGATGGTAAGAGATATTGGATAACCATAACATGAAATTGGAATCAATATCTATGAGATTTTTATCATACAGATGTCAGTATAATCGAAGTTCAATTCGATTATTATATGAAATTCGAATATTAATATAACTTGAGAATTATTAGGGGTAGATGAATGAAATTTGGTGAATGGGTTTATATTGGTATTCCACATAAAGCACAGGGGAATTAAGTTTTGTATGTCGTCTCACATTCGATATATATCGAATCCGCTTTCCATTAAAATATATCGAATTGCTATATCACATAGAATTTAGCATCCATGGGCATAGTTGTGATGGTAATAGATATTTGATGACCATAAAACGAAACTCTAATCGATATCGATGAGTATTTCACTGTACAGATGTCAGTATAGTCGTAAGTTCGATTCGATTATTACGGTAATACGTACATTGATATAACTTGATATGTAATTCAGGTAGATCAAAGAAATTTGGTAAATGGGTACCTATTGGTGTTTCTCTTAATGCAAAGGGGAAAAACGTTCTGTATATAGTCTCACATTCGATATATATCGAATCTGCGTTTTCTTTAAATGTATCGAATTGCTATACTACGTAGGTTTTAGCATACACGGGCATAGTTGAGTAGGTTAAAGATAGTGTATGACTATAGAATGAATGTCTAATCAATACCTTTGAGTATTTTACCGTACAGATGTCAGTTTATTCGAAATATCGATTCGAATATTATCGCAAATACGAATATTGACATAACTTCATAAGTATTTGAGGTAGTGGAATGAAATTTGGTAAATGAGTACTAATTGGTATTCCTCATTATGCACATGGGAAATATTTTTTTTTGTAGTCTCTCATTCGATATATATTGAATCCGCGTTTCCTTAAAATGAATCAAATTGCTATAGCACATAATATTTAGTATCCAGGGGCATAGTTGAGGTTTATAGATAGTGGATGAATAGAATGAATCGGAATGGATTATATGATGAATGTATGACTAGATTAACGTATTTTGCAAACAGATGTCACTTTATTCATAAGTTCGACTCGGTTATTGTAGCAAATATTCAAGTTGACATATCATCATGACTATTTAAATTAGATCAATGAAATTTGGAATATGATTTTTTATTAATATTCCTCTTACTGCCAAGTAGAAAAATAAGGAAGATAATTGGCTAACTTTTGATTAGCATCGAATATCCATTTTCATAAAATATATCAAATTGCTTTAACTTAACGTGATAGATTTTTCCAAGTTTTCAACAACTTATGGACCCAAGACCAAACTACTTATGACACAACGATACACACTATACCCTTCACTAACACGCTTGAAGAATTCAAGCGATAAAATACTCGTTCGCATATAATAAAGCTGCAAAACGATTGATGACTTATTCATTGATACAAATTCACAGCCCAAACTACCGGGTCGATCGTGTTGAAATTTTCGGTGGTGAAATTAAAAAAAAATTCATCGGGAGGAAAAATCTCAAAATCCCGAAAGGTGCGATACATTTCGATATATATCGAGTTGAATTAACATGGCAGCCTTATGGGACTAAAACTCTTTCCTTAATTACGACATAACTAGGCGCCTCAGGGTAATCGTCTCCAATTGACGTAAACTAGATTTTATGGTCGATTTTTTGGTACCTTAGATTTTCGTCGATCTCTTTCGATCACTGTCGAAATAATTTTTAAAAATCGACAATGCTTTTCTTATGGACCAACTTTGGAATTTTTTTTCACCCACTTGCAAAAATAGTACGTCGTTCGCCTCCTAATACGTTGATTCTTATTTTTTACCTGATTTTTTGGCTTTATCTGAACTAACGTATGTCGAATAGATTCCGAGTTATTAGCATTATCGAAATAACATTGTCGAGATAGGACGATCGATAAATATCGATTTGAGAGCTGGCGCTTCAAAATTAGGCTATTCAGCTCAAAAAAGCATGCCTACAAACGTACCTCCGGTACGTCCAGGTTTTCATTTTTAATTAGGTTTCGTAATATTTAATGAATTATTTCGTTCCGAAATTTTCCCAAATTATTTTCTTGAGCCCGCGGCAATCGCCGCCATTCCTCGCCGCCAAACGGGCGGTGGTCGGTCTCCGGAAGAATTACACGCATTTCCCTATCCCATTAATGTATTTAGGCGGGTGAAATTTGCGGAGGGCTAACATAGGTCTATACCCAGTAAAGCCTCACGGCATAACTTTTTTAAGTATTGATTTTTTCATTACGTATTCGGCATCGCATGTACAACAGTCATTTGTTATATATACGGATTTCCCATTGTCATTGGCCATAGGCTTAGAAGGTGAATTTACTGCAATGGTGTAATGGAAAAGAGCATAACTTCCAAAGTATTTCACCTAGGCCTATGAAATTTGGCAGATAGGTACATCATTGTATTGTTATTATGACCATATAAAATTTAGTCCAATAATCGCCATCACTTTCGATATATATCGAACCTACGTTTTCTTTAATTCTATCGAATGTTAATAACTTATTGGAATACTCATCTCCGGGGGAAAGTTGTGCCGGCATTACATGTAAAAACGACCAACCAATTGAAAAAAAAAAAAGATGACATGGATGTTACAGAGAACCGGTGTCAGTATAATCGATTTTCGATTCGATTATTATAACTAAAATGAATATTGAGATAACTTTTTAAGTATTTGCGATATATGAATGAAATTTGGTAAATTGGTACATATTGGTATTGCTCATAATTCAATGGGGAAATTTGTTTTGTATGTAGTCCCATATTCGATATATATCGAATCTGCGTTTTCTTAAAATATATCGAATTCCTATAACACATAGGATTCGACATCCACGGGCATATGTGCGATGGTAATAGATAGTGGATGACCATAGAATGATTTTCGAATCAATAGCTATGAGCATTTTGCCGTACAGATTTCAGTGTTATCGAACGTTCGATTCGATTATAATAAGAAATAGTAATATTGACATAACTTGGGAAGTATTTGAGGTAGATGAATGAAATTTGGTAAATGGGAAGATATTGGAATTTGGCATCATGCACAGGGGATATACGTTTTGCATTTTGTCTCGCATTCGATATATATCGAATCTGCGTTTTCTTAAAATATATCGAATTGCTATAACACATACGATTTGGCATCCACGGGCATATGCGCGATGGTAATAGATAATGGATGACCATAGATTGAATTTCGAATCAATAGCTTTGAGCATTTTACCGCACATATGTCAGTGTAATCGAACGTTCGATTCGATTATAATAAGAAATAGGAATATGGACATAACTTGAGTAGTATTTCACGTAGATGAATGAAATTTGGTAAATGGGTACATATTGGTATTTGGCATAATGCACAGGGGATATACGTTTTGTATATCGTCTCACATTCGATATATATCGAATCTGCGTTTTCTTGAAATATATCGAATTGATATACTACGTAAAAATTAAGCATCCAAGGGCATAGTTGCGATGGTAATAGATTGCGGATGACCATAGAATGAAATTCCAAACAATAGCTATGAGCATTTTGCCGTACAGATGTCAGTGCAATCGAACGTTCGATTCGATTATAATAAGAAATAGGTATATTGACATAACTTGTGAATTATTTGAGATACATGAAAGAAATTTGGTGAATGGGTACATATTGGTATTCCTCATAACGCACAGGGGAAATACGTTTTGTATGTCGTCTCACATTCGATATATATCGAATCCACTTTTCATTAAAATGTATCGAATTGCTATATCACATAATATTTAGTATCCACGGGCAAGGTTGAGAAGGTCATATACAGTTGATGAAAAGAATGAATGGAAAGGTATAATATGATGAATGTATGAATAGATTTGCTTTTTTCTCAATACAGATGTCACTTTATTCATTAGTTCGATACGATTATTGTAGCAAATATTATAATTGACATATTTCATTAACTATTTCAGTTAGAGGTATGAAATTTCAGGTGTGAATACATATTAGTATTTCACTTACTGTTGAATAGAAATTAATGAAGATAATTGGCTTACTTTAAATTTATATCAAATATGCGTTTTCATATAATATATCGTATAACTTTAACTTGGTGTGATGGAATTTTCTAAGTTTTTACTAACTTATGGACCCCGGACTAGGATACTTCTGACACTACTCTACCTCCATACCCTTCACTAACACGCTTGAAGAATTCAAGCATTATATACTCGTTACATATATAAAAGCTGCAATGTCATTGATCACTTATTCATTGACACAAATTCACAGCCTTAACTACCGGGCCGATCGAGGTGAAATTTTCGGTGGTAAAACTAAAAAAATATTCATCGGGAGGAAAAATCTCAAAATTCCAAAAAGTGCGATACTTTTCGATATATATCGAGTTGAATTAACATGGCAGCCTTATGGGACTAAAACTATTTCCTTAATTACGCCATAACTAGGCGTCTTGGGGTATTCGTCTCCCACTGACGTAAACTAGATTTTTTGGTCGATTTTTTGACACCTTAACTTTTTGCGTATCTTACTCGATCAGTGTCGAAATAATTTTTGAAAATCGACAATGCTTTTCTTATGGACCAACTTTGGAATTTTTTTTGACCCACTTGCAAAAGTAGTAGGACCGTCGCCGGCTAATACAATTTATCTAATTTTTTACCTGATTTTTTTGCTATCTCGGAATTTTCGTATGTCGAATAGATTCCGAGTTATTAGCATTATCGAAATAACATTGTCGAGATAGGACGAAATATAAATATCGATTTGAGAGCTGGCGCTTCAAAATTAGGCTATTCAGCTCAAAAAACCATGCCTACAAACGTACCTTCGGTACGTCTAGGTTTTCATTTTTATTTAGATTTCGTAATATTTAACGAGTTATTTCATTCCGAATTTTTCCCTAATTATTTTCTTGAGCCCGCGGCAATCGCCGCCATTCCTCTCCGCCAAACGGGCGGTGGTCGGTGCCCGTAAGATTTACACGCATTTCCCTATCTCATACGTGCATATATACGGATGAAATTTGGAGAGGGCTAACATGGTTATGATCCCAGTAAAGCCTCACCGCCTAACTTTTTTGAGTATTGATTTTTTCATTACGTATTCGGTATCGCATATGCAACAGTCATTTGTTATATATACGGATTTCCCATTGACATTGGCCATAGGCGTAGAAGGTGAATTTACTGCAATGGTGTAACGGAAAAGAGCATAACTTCCAAAGTATTTCACCTAGGCCAATGAAATTTGGCGAATAGGTACATCATTGTATAATTATTATGACCATATAAAATTTAGTCCAATAATGTCCATCACTTTCGATATATATCGAACCTACGTTTTCTTTTATTCTATCGAATGTTAATAACTATTTGAAATACATATCTTGAGAGTTACTTATGCCGGCATAACATGTGAAACGACCAACCAATGGAAAAAAAACAAATGACATGCGTATTTCAGAGAACCTATGTCAGTATAATCGAATTTTCGATTCGATTATTATAACTAAAATGAATATTGAGATAACTTGATAAGTATTTGAGGTAGATGAATGAAATTTGGTAAATTGGTACATATTGGTATTCCTCATAATGCAATGGAGAAATATGTTTTGCATGTAGTCCCATATTCGATATATATCGAATCTGCGTTTTCTTAAAATATATCGAATTGCTATAAAACATACGATTCGGAATCCACGGGCATATGTGCGTTGGTAATAGATAGTGGATGGCCATAGAATGAATTTCGAATCAATAGCTATGAGTATTTTGCCGTACAGATGTCAGTGTAATCGAACGTTCGATTCGATTATAATAAGAAATAGGAATGTTGACATAACTTTAGAAGTATTTCAAGTAGATGAATGAAATTTGGTAAATGGGTACATATTGGTATTTGGCATAATGCACAGGGGATATACGTTTTGTATGTCGTCTCACATTCGATATATATCGAATCTGCGTTTTCTTCAAATGTATCGAATATCTATACTACGTAAAAATTAAGCATCCACGGTCATTGTTGTGATGTTAATAGATAGTGGATGACTATAGAATGAAATTCGAACCAATAGCTATGAGATTGCTACCATACAGTGGTTAGTATAATCGAAGTTCGATTCGATTATTATATGAAATACGAATATTGACATAACTTGAGAATTATTTGAGGTAGATGAATGATATTTGGTAAATGGGTACATATTGGTATTTGGCCTAATGCACAGGGGATAAACGTTTTGTATGTCATTTCACATTCGATATATATCGAATCTGCGTTTCCTTCAAATGTATCGAATTGCTATACTACGTAAAATTAAGCATCCACGGGCATATTTGTGATGGTAATAGACAGTGGATGACCATAGAATAAAATTCGATACAAAAGCTATGAGATTTTTACCATGCAGATGTCAGTATAATCGAAAGTTCGATTCGATTATTTTCTGAAATACGAATATTGACATTACTTGAGAAGTATTTGAAGTAGATGAATGAAATTTTATAAATGGGTACATATTGGTATTCCACATAACGCGAAGGGGAAATACCTTTTGTATGTCGTCTCAAATTCGATATATATCGAATCAGCATTTCCTTAAAATGTATCGAATAGCTATATAACATAAAATTTTGCATCCACGGGCATAGTTGTGATGGTAATAGATATTATATGACCATAGAAGAAACTTTAATCAAGTGCGATGAGTATTTGACTGTGAAGATGTCAGTATAATCGTAAGTTCGATTCGATTATTACAGCAAATACGTATTTTGATATAACTTGAGAATTTTTTGAGGTAGATGAATGAAATTTGGTAAATGGGTACATATTGGTATTCCACAAAACGCACTGGGGAAATACGTTTCGTATGTCTACTGACTTTCGATTTATATCGAATTCACTTTTCCTTTAAATATATCGAAAACCTATATCACATAGAATTTAGCATCCACGGGCAAAGTTGTGATGGTAATAGATATTTGATGACCATAGAACGAAACTCTTATCAATAGCAATGAGTATTTCACGGTACAGATGTCAGTATAATCGTAAGTTCGATTCGATTATTACGGCAAATACGTATATTAATATAACTTGATGAGTATTTCAGGTAGATCAAAGAAATTTGGTAAATGGGTACATATTGGTATTCCTCTTAATGCACATATGAAAACTGTTTTGTATGTAATCTCTCAATCGACATATATCGAATCAGCGTTTCCTTAAAATGTATCGAATTGCTATACCACGTAGTATTTAGCAGCAACGAGCATAGTTTAGAAGGTTATAGATAGAGGATGGATAGTATGAATAGAAATGAGTAACATACTGAAAATATGAAATCATTTGCCTATTTTTTTATAGAGATGTAACTTGACTCATAAGTTCGATTGCATTATTGTAGCAAATAATCAAATTGGAATATCTTCATAACTATTTCGGTTAGAACAATGACATTTGTAGTGTGGGTACGTGTTGGTATGCCACTTACTTCCCAATAGAAAACAATGAAGATAATGGGATAACTGTCGATATAAATCGATTATGCGTTTTCATAATTTATGTCGAATTACTTCAACTTGACATGGAGGAATTTTCGAACTTTTTACCAACTTATGGACCCCGGACTAGGCTTCTTGTGACACTAATTTATCTCCACACCCTTCACTAACACGCTTGAAGAATTCAAGCATTATATACTCGTTAGATATATAAAAGCTGCAAAGTGATTGATGACTGACTGATTGATACAAATTCACAGCCCAAACTGCCGAATCGATCGAGATGAAATTTTCGGTGATAAAACTAAAAAAATATTCATCGGGAGAATAAATCTGAAAATTCAAAAAAGTGCGATACTTTTCGATATATATCGAGTTGAATTAACATGGCAGCCTTATGGGACTAAAACTCTTTCCTTAATATCGTCGCGAAAAAAAGTCCCAGAGACGTGTTCTCCCATTGACGTAAACTAGATTTTTTGGTCAATTTTTTAATACCTTGATTTTTCATCGATCTCTCTCGATCACGGTCGAAATAATTTTTAAATATCGACAATGCTTTTCTTATGGACCAACTTTGGAATTTTTTTTGACCCACTTGCCAAAGTAGTTGGACTTTCGCCGCCTAAAACGTTTTTTGTAATTTTTTACTTGATTTTTTGGCTATCTCGGAAAATTCGTATGTCGATTACATTCCGAGTTATTAGCATTATCGAAATAACATTGTCGAGATAGGACGATCGATAAATATCGATTTGAGAGCTGGCGCTTCAAAATTAGGCTATTCAGCTCAAAAAAGCATGCCTACAAACGTACCTCCGGTACGTCCAGGTTTTCATTTTTATTTAGATTTCGTAATATTTAACGAGTTATTTCATTCCGAATTTTTCCCAAATTATTTTCTTGAGCCCGCGGCAATCGCCGCCATTCCTCTCCGCCAAACGGGCGGTGGTCGGTGCCCGTAAGATATACACGCATTTCCCTATCTCAGACGTGCATGTATACGGATGAAATTTGGAGAGGGCTTACATGGTTATGATCCCAGTAAAGCCTCACCGCCTAACTTTTTTGAGTATTGATTTTTTCATTACGTATTCGGTATCGCATATGCAACAGTCATTTGTTATATATAGGGATTTCCCATTGACATTGGCCATAGGCTTAGAAGGTGAATTTACTGCAATGGTGTAACGGAAAAGAGCATAACTTCCAAAGTATTTCACCTAGGCCAATGAAATTTGGCGAATAGGTACATCATTGTATTATTATTATGACCATATAACATTTAGTCCAATACTGTCCATCACTTTCGATATATATCGAACCTACGTTTTCTTTAATTCTATCGAATATTAATAACTATTTGAAATACATATCTTGAGAGTTACTTATGCCGGCATTACATGTGAAACGACCAACCAATGGAAAAAAAAAACAAAAGACATGCGTATTTCCGAGAACCTATGTCAGTACAATCGAATTTTCGATTCGATTATTATAACTAAAATGAATATTGAGATACCCTGATAAGTATTTTAGGTAGGTCAATGAAATTTGGTAAACTGGTACATATTGGTATTCTTCTTAATGCATTGGGGAAATATGTTTTGCATGTAGTCCCATATTCGATATATATCGAATCTGCGTTTTCTTAAAATATATCGAATTGCTAAAAAACGTACGATTCCACATGCACGTGCATATGTGCGACGGTAATAGATAGTGGATGACCATAGAATGAATTTTGAATCAATAGCTATGAGCATTTTGCCGTACAGATGTCAGAGTAATCGAACGTTCGATTCGATTATAATAAGAAATAGGAATGTTGACATAACTTTAAAAGTATTTCAGGTAGATGGATGAAATTTGGTAAATGGGTACAGATTGGAATTCGGCATAATGCACAGGGGATATACGTTTTGTATGTCGACTCACATTCGATATATATCGAATCTGCGTTTTCTTCAAATGTATCGAATTGATATAGTACGTAACAATTAAGCATCTGAGGGCATAATTGTGATGGTAAAAGATAGTGGATGACCATAGAATTAAATTCGAATCAATAGCTATGATTTTTTTTACCACACAGATGTCAGTATAATCGAAGTTCAATTCGATTATTATGTGAAATACGAATATTGGCATAACTTGAGAAGTATTTCAGGTAGATGAATGAAATTTTGTAAATGGGTACAGATTGGTATTTGGCATAATGCACAGGGGATATACGTTTTGTATGTTGGATCACATTCGATATATATCGAATCTGCGTTTTCTTCAAATGTATCGAATTGCTATACTACGTAAAAATTAAGCATCCACGGGCATAGTTGTGATGGAAATAGATAGTGGATGACAATAGAATGAAATTTGAATCAATACCTATGAGCATTTTTCCGTACAGATGTCAGAGTAATCGAACGTTCGATTCGATTATAATATGAAATAGGAATTTTGACATAACTTTAGAAGTATTTCAGGTAGATGCATGAAATTTGGTACATGGGTACAGATTGGTATTTGGCATACTGCACAGGAGATATACGTTTTGTATGTTGGCTCACATTCGATATATATCGAATCTTCGTTTTCTTCAAATGTATCGAATTGCTATACTACGTAAAAATTAAGCATCCACGGGCATAGTTGTGATTGAAATAGATAGTGGATCACCATAGAATGAAATTCGAAGAAATAAATATTAGAATTTTACCATGCAGATGTCATTATAATCGAAGTTCGATTCGATTATTATATGAAATACGAATATTGACATTACTTGAGAATAATTTGAGGTAGATGAATGTAATTTGGTGAATGGGTACATATTGGTATTCCACTAACGCACAGGGGAAATACGTTTTGTATGTCGTCTCACATTCGATATATATCGAATCCGCTTTTCATTAAAATATATCGAATTGCTATATCACATAGAATTTAGCATCCACGGGCATAGTTGTGATGGTAATAGATATTTGATGACCATAGAACGAATTTTAAATCAAAAGCAATGAGTATTTCACTGTACCGATGTCAGTATAATCGTAAGTTCGATTCGATTATTACGGCAAATACCTTAATTGATATAACTTGATAAGTATTTCAGGTAGATCAAAGCAATTTGGTAAATGGGTAATTATTGCTATTCTTCTTAATCCAAAGGTAAAAATTTTTTTGTATGTAGTCTTACAATCGATATATATCGAATCTGCGTTTCCTTTAAATGTATTGATTTGCTATACCACGTAGAGTTTAGCATCCACGGGCATAGTTGAGAGGTAAGAGATAGTGAATGACCGTAGAATGAATATATACAATATCTATGAGGATTTTACTTTATATATGTAAGTTTATTTGAAATTTCGATTCGATTATTATAACAAATACGAATATTGACATAACTTGAAAAGTATTTAAGGTCGATGAATGAAATTTGGTAAATGAGAAAATATTGGTATTCCTCATAATGCACATAGGAAACATGTTTTGTATTTAGTCTCTCATTCGATATATATCGAATCTGCGATTACTTAAAATGTATCAAATTGCTTTAAAACATAATATTTAGTGTCCACGGGCATATTTGAGAAGGTTTACAGATAATGGATGAAAAGAATGAATCCGTATGGATTTAATGATGATAGTATGAATAGATTTGTGTATTTTTCAAAACTGATGTCACATCAACTATATGTTCGATTCGATTATTGTAGAAAATATGCAATTTGACATATCTTCATAACTATTTCAGTTATAGGTATGAAATTTCTTGTGTGAGTACATTTTAGTATTCCACTTGCTGTCAAATAGAATTTAATGAAGGCAATGGGCTAAGTTCAACTAATATCAAATATGAGTTTTCATAAAATTAATCGAATGGCTTTACCTTTTATATGGTGAATTTTTCGAACTTTTTACCAACTTATGGACCCAGGACCAGGCCACCATTCACACCACCATATCTCCTTACCCACCACGACACGCTTGATATATTCAAGCGCATATCGACTCGTTACATATATTAAAGCTGCAATGTCATTGATGAACACTGACTCATTGATACAAATTCACAGCCCAAACTGCCGGGTCGATCGAGTTGAAATTTTTGGTGGGAAAACTAAAAAAATATTCATCGGGAGAATAAATCTCAAAATTACGAAAAATGCGATACTTTTCGATATATATCGAGTTGAATTAACATGGCAGCCTTATGGGACTAAAACTGTTTCCTTAATAACGACTTAACTAGGCGTCTTAGGGTAATCGCCTCCCACTGACGTAAACTAGATTTTTTGGTAGATTTTTCAATACCTTAGATTTTCGTCGATCTCTTTCGATCATTGTCGAAATAATTTTTAAAAATCGACAATGCTTTTCTTATGGACCAACTTTGGAATTTTTTTTGACCAACTTGCAAAAGTAGTTGGACGTTCGCCGCCTAATACATTGTTTCTAATTTTTAACCTGATTTTTTGGCTATCTCGGAATTTTCGTTTGTCGAATAGATTCCGAGTTATTAGCATTATCGAAATAACATTGTCGAGATAGGACGATCGATAAATATCGATTTGAGAGCTGGCGCTTCAAAATTAGGCTATTCAGCTCAAAAAAGCATGCCTACAAACGTACCTCCGGTACGTCCAGGTTTTCATTTTTATTTAGATTTCGTAATATTTAATGAGTTATTTCATTCCGAAATTTTCCCAAATTATTTTCTTGAGCCCGCGGCAATCGCCGCCATTCCTCTCCGCCAAACGGGCGGTGGTCGGTCTCCGGAAGAAATACACGCATTTCCCTATCCCATTTATGTATTTAGGCGGGTGAAATTTGCGGAGGGCTGACAGGACTATACCCAGTAAAGCCTCACGGCATAACTTTTTAAAGTATTGATTTTTTCATTACGAAACCAGTATCGCATAGGCGACACTCATTTGTTATGTATACGGATTTTGCATTGACATGGGCCCATGCTTTAGAAGGTGACTTTGCTGCTATGGTGAAACGGAAATGCGCGTAACTTCCAAAGTATTTCACCTAAGCCTATGAAATTTGGCGAAACGGTACATCATTGTATTGTGCATTTGACCACATAAAATGTAGTCCAGTGCTGGTCATTACTTTCGATATATATCGAAACTACGTTTTCTTGGATTTTATCGAAAGCTAATAACTTATTGGAATACTCATCTCCGGGGATAGTTGTGCCGGCATAACATGTGAACCGACCAACCAATGGAAAAAAAAACAAATGACATGCGTATTTCCGAGAACCTATGTCAGTATAATCGAATTTTCGATTCGATTATTATAACTAATATGAATATTGAGATAACTTGACAAATTTTTGTGGTAGATGAAAGAAATTTGGTAAATTGGTACATATTGGTATTCCTCATAATGTAATGGGGAAATATGTTTTGCATGTAGTCCCATATTCGATATATATCGAATCTGCCTTTTCTTAAAATATATCGAATTGCTATAACACATACGATTCGGCATCCACGGGCATATGTGCGATGGTAATAGTTAGTTGATGACTATAGAATGATTTATGAATCAATAGCTATAAGCATTTTGCCGTACAGATTTCAGTGTTATCGAACGTTCGATTCGATTATAATAAGAAGTAGGAATATTGACATAACTTGGGAAGTATTTGAGGTAGATGAATGAAATTTGGTAAATGGGTAGATATTGGTATTTGGCATCATGCACAGGGGATATACGTTTTGTATTTTGTCTCACATTCGATATATATCGAATCTGCGTTTTCTTAAAATATATCGAATTGCTAAAACACATACGATTTGGCATCCACGGGCATATGCGCAATGGTAATAGATAATGCATGACCATAGATTGAATTTCGAATCAATAGCTTTGAGCATTTTGCCGCACATATGTCAGTGTAATCGAACGTTCGATTCGATTATAATAAGAAATAGGAATATTGACATAACTTAAGAAGTGTTTGAGGTAGATGAATGAAATTTGGTCAATGGGTACATATTGGTATTTGGCATTATGAAGAGGGGATATACGTTTTGTATGTCGTCTCACATTCGATATATATCGAACCTGCGTTTTCTTCAAATGTATCGAATTGCTATACTACGTAAAAATTAAGCATCCACGGGCATAGTTGTGATTGAAATAGATAGTGGATCACCATAGAATGAAATTCAAAGAAATAAATATGAGAATTTTACCATACAGATGTCATTATAATCGAAGTTCGGTTCGATTATTATATGAAATACGAATATTGACATAACTTGAGAATTATTTGAGATACATGAATGAAATTTGGTGAATAAGTACATATTGGTATTCCTCATAACGAACAGTGGAAATACGTTTTGTATGTCGTCTCACATTCGATATATATCGAATCCGCTTTTCATTAAAATATATCGAATTGCTATATCACATAGTATTTAGCATCCACGGTTAAAGTTGTGATAGTAATAGATAATTGATGACCATAGAACGCAACTTTAATCAATAGCAATGAGTATTTCACTGTACCGATGTCAGTATTATCGTAAGATCGATTCGATTATTACGGCAAATACGTTAATTGATATAACTTGATAAGTATTTCAGGTAGACCAAAGAAATTTGGTAAATGGATACATATTGGTATTCTTCTTAATCCAGTTGTGAAAAATGTTTTGTATGTAGTCTAACATTCGATTTATCGTATCTGCGTTTCCTTAAAATGTATCGATTTGCCATACCACGTAGGTTTTAGCATCCACGGGCATAGTTAAGAAGGTGAGAGATAGTGAATGACCATAGAATGAATATTAATCAATATCTATGAGCATTTTACATTATATATGTAAGTTTATTCGAAATATCGATTCGATTACTATAACAAATACGAATATTGACATAACTTGAAAAGTATTTGAAGTAGATGAATGAAATTTGGTAAATGAGTAAATATTGGTATTCCTCATAATGCAATTAGGAAATATGTTTTGTATTTAGTCTCTCATTCGATATTTATCGAATCTGCGATTACTTAAAATGTATCAAATTGCTTTAAAACATAATATTTGTGTCCACGGGCATATTTGAGAAGGTTTACAGATAATGGACGAAAATAATGAATCCGTATGGATTTAATGATGATAGTATGAATAGATTTGTGTATTTTTCAAAACTGATGTCACATCAACTATATGTTCGATTCGATTATTGTAGAAAATATGCAAATTGACATATCTTCATAACTATTTCAGTTATAGGTATGAAATTTCGTGTGTGAGTACATTTTAGTATTCCACTTGCTGTCAAATAGAATTTAATGAAGGCAATGGGCTAAGTTCAACTAATATCAAATATGAGTTTTCATAAAATTAATCGAATGGCTTTACCTTTTATATGGTGAATTTTTCGAACTTTTTACCAACTTATGGACCCAGGACCAGGCCACCATTCACACCACCATATCTCCTTACCCACCACGACACGCTTGATATATTCAAGCGCATATCGACTCGTTACATATATTAAAGCTGCAATGTCATTGATCACTTATTCATTGATACAAATTCGCAGCCCAAACTACCGGGTCGATCGAGATGAAATTTTCGGTGGTAAAATTAAAAAAAAATTCATCGGGAGGAAAAATCTCAAAATTCCGAAAAAAGCGATACTTTTCGATATATATCGAGTTGAATTAACATGGCAGCCTTATGGGACTAAAACTTTTTCCTTAATATCGTCATAACTAAGCGTCTCAGGGCAATCGCCTCCCCCTGACGTAAACTAGATTTTTTGGTCGATTTTTCGATACCTTGGTTTTCATCGATCTCTCTCGATCACGGTCGAAATAATTTTTGAAAATCGACAATGCTTTTCTTATGGACCAACTTTGGAATTTTTTTTGACCCACTTGCCAAAGTAGTTGGACTTTCGCCGCCTAATACGTTTTTTCTAATTTTTTACCTGATTTTTTGGCCATCTCGGAATTTTCGTATGTAGAATAGATTCCGAGTTATTAGCATTATCGAAATAACATTGTCGAGATAGGACGATCGATAAATATCGATTTGAGAGCTGGCGCTTCAAAATTAGGCTATTCAGCTCAAAAAAGCATGCCTACAAACGTACCTCCGGTACGTCCAGGTTTTCATTTTTATTTAGATTTCGTAATATTTAACGAGTTATTTCATTCCGAAATTTTCCCAAATTATTTTCTTGAGCCCCCGGCAATCGCCGCCATTCCTCCCCGCCAAGCGGGCGGTGGTCGGTCTCCGGAAGAAATACACGCATTTCCCTATCCCATTCATGTATTTAGGCGGGTGAAATTTGCGGAGGGCTGACAGGACTATACCCAGTAAAGCCTCACGGCATAACTTTTTTAAGTATTGATTTTTTCATTACGTAAATGGTATCGCATATGCAACAGTCATTTGTTATGTATACGGATTTCCCATTGACATTGGCCATAGGCTTAGAAGGTGAATTTACTGCAATGGTGTAACGGAAAAGAGCATAACTTCCAAAGTATTTCACCTAGGCCAATGAAATTTGGCGAATAGGTACATCATTGTATTGGTGTTATGACCATATAAAATTTAGTCCAATAATGTCCATCACTTTCGATATATATCGACCCTACGTTTTCTTTAATTCTATCGAATTTTAATAACTATTTGAAATACATATCTTGAGAGTTACTTATGCCGGCATAATATTTGAAACGACCAACCAATGGAAAAAAAACAAATGACATGCGTATTTCCGAGAACCTATGTCAGTATAATCGAATTTTCGATTCGATTATTATAACTAAAATGAATATTGAGATAACTTGATAAGTATTTGAGGTAGATGAATGAAATTTGGTAAATTGGTACATATTGGCATTCCTCAAAATGCAATGGGGAAATATGCTTTGCATGTAGTCCTATATTCGATATATATCGAATCTGCGTTTTCTGAAAATATATCGAATTGCTATAACACATACGATTCGGCATCCACGGGCATATGTGCGATGGTAAGAGATAGTGGCTGACCAAAGAATGAATTTCGAATCAATAGCTATGAGCATTTTGCCGTAAAGATGTCAGTGTTATCGAACGTTCGATTCGATTATAATAAGAAATAGGAATATGGACATAACTTGAGAAGTATTTCACGTAGATGAATGAAGTTTGGTAAATGGGTACATATTGGTATTTGGCATAATGCACAGGGGATATACGTTTTGTATGTCATTTCACATTCGATATATATCGAATCTGCGTTTTCTTAAAATATATCGAATTGCTATAACACATACTATTTGGCATCCACAGGCATATGTGCTATGGTGATAGATAGTGGTTGACAAAAGAATAAAATTCGAATCAATAGCAATGAGCATTTTGCCGTACATATGTCATTATAATCGAACGTTCGATTCGATTATTATAAGAAACAGGAATATTGATATAACTTGAGAAGTATTTCAGGTAGATGAATGAATTTTGGTAAATGGGTACATATTGGTATTTGGCATAATGCACAGGGGATATACGTTTTGTATGTCATTTCACATTCGATATATATCGAATATGCGTTTCCTTCAAATGTATCGAATTACTATACTACGTTATTTTTAAGCATCCACGGGCATAGTTGTAATAGTAATAGATAGTGGATGACCATAGAATGAAATTCGAATCAATAGTTATGAGATTTTTACCATACAGTTGTCAGTATAATCGAAGTTCAATTCGATTATTATATGAAATACGAGTATTGACATAACTTGAGAAGTATTTGAGGTAGATGAATGAAATTTGGTAAATGGGTACATATTGGTATTCCTCATAATGCAATGGGGAAATATGTTTTGCATGTAGTCCCATATTCGATATATATCGAATCTGCGTTTTCTGAAAATATATCGAATTGCTATAACACATACGATTCGGCATCCACGGGCATATGTGCGATGGTAATAGATAGTGGATGACCAAAGAATGAATTTCGAATCAATAGCTATGAGCATTTTGCCGTAAAGATGTCAGTGTTATCGAACGTTCGATTCGATTATAATAAGAAATGGGAATATTGACATTACTTGAGAATTATTTAAGGTAGATGAATGAAATTTGGAAAATAGGTACATTATAATAATTGGCATAATGCACAGGGGATACACGTTTTTATGTCGTCTCACATTCGATATATATCGAATCCCCTTTCCCTTAAAATATACCGTATTGCTTTATCACCTAGATATTACCACCCACGGGCATATTGGTAATGGAAATAGATATTTGATGACCATATAACGAAACTCTAATCAATAGCGATGAGTATTTAACTGTACAGATGTCAGTATAATCGTAAGTTCGATTCGATTAATACAGTAAATACGAATATTGATATAACTTGATAAGTATTTCAGGTAGATAAAAGAAATTTGGTAAATGGGTACATATTTGTATTTCTCATAAGGCAAAGGGGACTTACGTTTTGTATGTAGTTTCACATTCGATATACATCGAATCTGCGTTTCCTTAGACTGTATCAAATTTCTATACCACATAATATTTAGTATCCACGGGCATAGTTGAGAAGGTTTATGGATAGTGGATGAATAGAATTATTCGCTATGGATATTTTCATGAAAGTATGACTGGATTTGCGTATTTTTCAATACAGATGTCACTTTATTCATAAGTTCGTTTCGGTTATTTAGCATATAATCAAATTGACATATCTTCATAACCATTTAAGGTAGACCAATGAAATTTGGAATGTGAGTACTTATTATTACTCCACTTACTGCTAAATGGAAAAATAATGAAGCTTATGGGATAACTTTCCATTACCATCGAGTATCCGTTTTGATAAAATATATCAAAGATCTTTAACTTGACGTGGTGGATCTTTCGAACTTTTCAACAACTTATGGACCCAAGACACAACTACTTATGACACAACGATACACACTATACCCTTCACTAACACGCTTGAAGAATTCAAGCATTATATACTCGTTACATATATAAAAGCTGCAATTTGACTGAACACTGACTCATTGATACAAATTCACAGCCCAAACTGCCGGGTCGATCGAGTTGAAATTTTTGGTGGGAAAACTAAAAAAATATTCATCGGGAGAATAAATCTCAAAATTACGAAAAATGCGATACTTTTCGATATATATCGAGTTGAATTAACATGGCAGCCTTATGGGACTAAAACTGTTTCCTTAATAACGACTTAACTAGGCGTCTTAGGGTAATCGCCTCCCACTGACGTAAACTAGATTTTTTGGTAGATTTTTCAATACCTTAGATTTTCGTCGATCTCTTTCGATCATTGTCGAAATAATTTTTAAAAATCGACAATGCTTTTCTTATGGACCAACTTTGGAATTTTTTTTGACCAACTTGCAAAAGTAGTTGGACGTTCGCCGCCTAATACATTGTTTCTAATTTTTAACCTGATTTTTTGGCTATCTCGGAATTTTCGTTTGTCGAATAGATTCCGAGTTATTAGCATTATCGAAATAACATTGTCGAGATAGGACGATCGATAAATATCGATTTGAGAGCTGGCGCTTCAAAATTAGGCTATTCAGCTCAAAAAAGCATGCCTACAAACGTACCTCCGGTACGTCCAGGTTTTCATTTTTATTTAGATTTCGTAATATTTAATGAGTTATTTCATTCCGAAATTTTCCCAAATTATTTTCTTGAGCCCGCGGCAATCGCCGCCATTCCTCTCCGCCAAACGGGCGGTGGTCGGTCTCCGGAAGAAATACACGCATTTCCCTATCCCATTTATGTATTTAGGCGGGTGAAATTTGCGGAGGGCTGACAGGACTATACCCAGTAAAGCCTCACGGCATAACTTTTTAAAGTATTGATTTTTTCATTACGAAACCAGTATCGCATAGGCGACACTCATTTGTTATGTATACGGATTTTGCATTGACATGGGCCCATGCTTTAGAAGGTGACTTTGCTGCTATGGTGAAACGGAAATGCGCGTAACTTCCAAAGTATTTCACCTAAGCCTATGAAATTTGGCGAAACGGTACATCATTGTATTGTGCATTTGACCACATAAAATGTAGTCCAGTGCTGGTCATTACTTTCGATATATATCGAAACTACGTTTTCTTGGATTTTATCGAAAGCTAATAACTTATTGGAATACTCATCTCCGGGGATAGTTGTGCCGGCATAACATGTGAACCGACCAACCAATGGAAAAAAAAACAAATGACATGCGTATTTCCGAGAACCTATGTCAGTATAATCGAATTTTCGATTCGATTATTATAACTAATATGAATATTGAGATAACTTGACAAATTTTTGTGGTAGATGAAAGAAATTTGGTAAATTGGTACATATTGGTATTCCTCATAATGTAATGGGGAAATATGTTTTGCATGTAGTCCAATATTCGATATATATCGAATCTGCCTTTTCTTAAAATATATCGAATTGCTATAACACATACGATTCGGCATCCACGGGCATATGTGCGATGGTAATAGTTAGTTGATGACTATAGAATGATTTATGAATCAATAGCTATAAGCATTTTGCCGTACAGATTTCAGTGTTATCGAACGTTCGATTCGATTATAATAAGAAGTAGGAATATTGACATAACTTGGGAAGTATTTGAGGTAGATGAATGAAATTTGGTAAATGGGTAGATATTGGTATTTGGCATCATGCACAGGGGATATACGTTTTGTATTTTGTCTCACATTCGATATATATCGAATCTGCGTTTTCTTAAAATATATCGAATTGCTAAAACACATACGATTTGGCATCCACGGGCATATGCGCAATGGTAATAGATAATGCATGACCATAGATTGAATTTCGAATCAATAGCTTTGAGCATTTTGCCGCACATATGTCAGTGTAATCGAACGTTCGATTCGATTATAATAAGAAATAGGAATATTGACATAACTTAAGAAGTGTTTGAGGTAGATGAATGAAATTTGGTCAATGGGTACATATTGGTATTTGGCATTATGAAGAGGGGATATACGTTTTGTATGTCGTCTCACATTCGATATATATCGAACCTGCGTTTTCTTCAAATGTATCGAATTGCTATACTACGTAAAAATTAAGCATCCACGGGCATAGTTGTGATTGAAATAGATAGTGGATCACCATAGAATGAAATTCAAAGAAATAAATATGAGAATTTTACCATACAGATGTCATTATAATCGAAGTTCGGTTCGATTATTATATGAAATACGAATATTGACATAACTTGAGAATTATTTGAGATACATGAATGAAATTTGGTGAATAAGTACATATTGGTATTCCTCATAACGAACAGTGGAAATACGTTTTGTATGTCGTCTCACATTCGATATATATCGAATCCGCTTTTCATTAAAATATATCGAATTGCTATATCACATAGTATTTAGCATCCACGGTTAAAGTTGTGATAGTAATAGATAATTGATGACCATAGAACGCAACTTTAATCAATAGCAATGAGTATTTCACTGTACCGATGTCAGTATTATCGTAAGATCGATTCGATTATTACGGCAAATACGTTAATTGATATAACTTGATAAGTATTTCAGGTAGACCAAAGAAATTTGGTAAATGGATACATATTGGTATTCTTCTTAATCCAGTTGTGAAAAATGTTTTGTATGTAGTCTAACATTCGATTTATCGTATCTGCGTTTCCTTAAAATGTATCGATTTGCCATACCACGTAGGTTTTAGCATCCACGGGCATAGTTAAGAAGGTGAGAGATAGTGAATGACCATAGAATGAATATTAATCAATATCTATGAGCATTTTACATTATATATGTAAGTTTATTCGAAATATCGATTCGATTACTATAACAAATACGAATATTGACATAACTTGAAAAGTATTTGAAGTAGATGAATGAAATTTGGTAAATGAGTAAATATTGGTATTCCTCATAATGCAATTAGGAAATATGTTTTGTATTTAGTCTCTCATTCGATATTTATCGAATCTGCGATTACTTAAAATGTATCAAATTGCTTTAAAACATAATATTTGTGTCCACGGGCATATTTGAGAAGGTTTACAGATAATGGACGAAAATAATGAATCCGTATGGATTTAATGATGATAGTATGAATAGATTTGTGTATTTTTCAAAACTGATGTCACATCAACTATATGTTCGATTCGATTATTGTAGAAAATATGCAAATTGACATATCTTCATAACTATTTCAGTTATAGGTATGAAATTTCGTGTGTGAGTACATTTTAGTATTCCACTTGCTGTCAAATAGAATTTAATGAAGGCAATGGGCTAAGTTCAACTAATATCAAATATGAGTTTTCATAAAATTAATCGAATGGCTTTACCTTTTATATGGTGAATTTTTCGAACTTTTTACCAACTTATGGACCCAGGACCAGGCCACCATTCACACCACCATATCTCCTTACCCACCACGACACGCTTGATATATTCAAGCGCATATCGACTCGTTACATATATAAAAGCTGCAATGTCATTGATCACTTATTGATTGATACAAATTCACAGCCTTAACTACCGGGTCGATCGAGATGAAATTTTCGGTGGTAAAATTAAAAAAAAATTCATCGGGAGGAAAAATCTCAAAATTCCGAAAAGTGCGATACTTTTCGATATATATCGAGTTGAATTAACATGGCAGCCTTATGGGACTAAAACTCTTTCCTTAATTACGACTAAACTTGAAGTCTCAGGGTAATCTTCTCCCATTGACGTAAACTAGATTTTTTGCTCGATTTTTTGGTACCTTCGTTTTTCGTCGAACTCTTTCGATCACTGTCGAAATAATTTTTGAAAATCGACAATGCTTTTCTTATGGACCAACTTTGGAATTTTTTTTGACCGACTTGCAAAAGTAGTAGGACCGTCGCCGCCTAATACAAATTATCTTTTTTTTTACCTGATTTTTTGGCTATCTCGGAATTTTCGTATGTCGAATAGATTCCGAGTTATAAGCACTATCGAAATAACATTGTCGAGATAGGACGATCGATAAATATCGATTTGAGAGCTGGCGCTTCAAAATTAGGCTATTCAGCTCAAAAAAGCATGCCTACAAACGTACCTTCGGTACGTCCAGGTTTTCATTTTTATTTAGATTTCGTAATATTTAACGAGTTATTTCATTCCGAATTTTTCCCAAATTATTTTCTTGAGCCCGCGGCAATCGCCGCCATTCCTCGCCGCGAAACGGGCGGTGGTCGGTGCCCGTAAGATATACACGCATTTCCCTATCTCATACGTGCATGTATACGGATGAAATTTGGAGAGGGCTAACATGGTTATGATCCCAGTAAAGCCTCACCGCCTAACTTTTTTGAGTATTGATTTTTTCATTACGTATTCGGTATCGCATATGCAACAGTCATTTGTTATATATACGGATTTCCCTTTGACATTGGCCATAGGTTTAGAAGGTGAATTTACTGCAATGGTGTAATGGAAAAGAGCATAACTTCCAAAGTATTTCACCTAGGCCTAAGAAATTTGGCAGATAGGTACATCATTGTATTGTTATTATGACCATATAAAATTAAGTCCAATAATGGCCATCACTTTCGATATATATCGAACCTACGTTTTCTTTAATTCTATCGAATGTTAATAACTTATTGGAATACTCATCTACGAAGGAAATTAGTGCCGGCATTACATGTAAAAACGACCAACCAATTGAAAAAAAACAGATGACATGGATATTTCAGAGTACCGATGTCAGTAATATCGAATTTTCGATTCGATTATTATAACTAAAATGAATAATGAGATAACTTTTTAAGTATTTGCGATAGATGAATGAAATTTGGTAAATTGGTACATATTGGTATTGCTCATAATTCAATGGGGAAATTTGTTTTGTATGTAGTCCCATATTCGATATATATCGAATCTGCGTTTTCTTAAAATATATCGAATTCCTATAACACATACGATTCGGCAACCACGGGCATATGTGCGATGGTAATAGATAGTGGATGACCATAGAATGATTTTCGAATCAATAGCTATGAGCATTTTGCCGTACAGATTTCAGTGTTATCGAACGTTCGATTCGATTATAATAAGAAATAGGAATATGGACATAACTTGAGAAGTATTTCACGTAGATGAATGAAATTTGGTAAATGGGTAGATATTGGAATTTGGCTACATGCACAGGGGATATACGTTTTGCATTTTGTCTCGCATTCGATATATATCGAATCTGCGTTTTCTTAAAATATATCGAATTGCTATAACACATACGATTTGGCATCCACGGGCATATGCGTGATGGTAATAGATAATGGATGACCATAGATTGAATTTCGAATCAATAGCTTTGAGCATTTTGCCGCATATATGTCAGTGTAATCGAACGTTCGATTCGATTATAATAAGAAATAGGAATATTGACATAACTTGAGAAGTGTTTGAGGTAGATGAATGAAATTTGGTAAATGGGTACATATTGGTATTTAGCATAATTCATAGAGTATAAACATTTTGTATGTCGTCTCACAGTCGATATATATCGAATCTGCGTTTTCTTCAAATGTATCGAATTGCTATACTACGTAAAAATTAAGCATCCACGGGCATAGTTGTGATGGAAGTAGATGGTGGATGACCATAGAATGAAATTCGATTTAATGGCTTTGATATTTTTACCATACAGATGTCATTATAATCGAAGTTCGATTCGATTATTATATGAATTACGAATATTGACATAACTTGAGAATTATTTGAGATACATGAATGAAATTTGGTGAATGGGTACATATTGGTATTCCTCATAACGCAGAGGGGATATACGTTTTGTGTGTTCTCTCACATTCGATTTATATCGAATCTGCGTTTTCTTCAAATGTATCGAATTGCTATACCATGAAAAATTAAGCATCCATGGGCATAGTTGTTATGGTATTAGATAGTGAATGACCATAGAATGAATTTCGAATCCATAGCTACGAGAATTTTGCCGTATAGATGTCAGTATAATCGAAAGTTCGATTCGATTATTATATGAAATACGAATATTGATATAACATTAGTAGTATTTGAAGTAGATGAATGAAATTTGGTAAATGGATACATATTGGTAGTTTACATAACGCACAGGGGAAAAACGTTTTGTATGTCTTCTCACTTTCGATATATATCGATTCCGCTTTTCATTAAAATATATCGAATTGCTATATCACATTAAATTTAGCATCCACGGGCATAGTTGTGATGATAATAGATATTTTATGACCATAGAACGACACTTTAATCAATAGCAATGAGTATTTCACTGTACCGATATCAGTATAATCGTAAGTTCGATTCGATTATTATAAGAAATACGAATATTGAAATAACTTGAGAATGTTTTGATCTAGATGAATGAAATTTGGTGAATGGGTACATATTGGTATTCCGCATAAGGCAGAGGGGAAAAACGTTTTGTATGTAGTCTCACATTCAATATATATCGAATCCCCTTTTCGTTAAAATATATCGAATTGCTTTATCACATAGATATTACCATCCACGTGCATATTGGTGATGGTAATAGATATTTGATGACCATAGAACGAAACTCTAACCAATAGCGATGAGTATTTCACTGTACAGATGTCAGTATAATCGTACGTTCGATTCGATTATTACGGAATATACGTATATTGATATGAAGTGATAAGAATTCAGGTAGATCAAAGAAATTTGGTAAATGCGTACATATTGGTATTACTCATATGACAAAGTGGAAATACGTTTTTTATGTAGTCACACATTCGATATATATCGAATCTAAGTTTCCTTAAAATGTATCGAATTGCTATACCACGTAGGATTTAGGCTCCACGGGCATAGCTGAGAAGGTGATAGATAGTGGATGACCATACAACGAAATTTAAATAAATAGCTATGATCATTTTACTTTACACATGTAAGTATATTCGAAATATCGATTCGATTATAATAATAATAAATACGAATATTGACATAACTTGAAAAGTATTTGAAGTAGATGAATGAAATTTGGTAAATGATTAAATATTGGTATTCCTCATAATGCAATTAGGAAATATGTTGTTGAAATAGTTGAGAAGGTAAAAGATAGTGGATGGATAGAATGAATAAAAATGGATTGCAAAATGTAAATATGAAATGATATGTGTATTTTAATATACAAATGTCACTTTACCCATAAGTTGATTTCCATTATTGTAGCAAATATTCAAATTGACATATCTTCATAACTACTTCAGTTGGAGCAATGAAATTTGGAGTGTCTGTACATAATAGTATTCCACTTACTTCTCAATCACAAATTATGAAAACAATACGCTGACTTTTGATTTACATCGAATATTAGTCTTCATAAAATATTTCCAACTGCTTTAATTGACGAGGTGGAATTAACAAACTTTTTACCAACTTATGGACCCAGGACCAGGCCACCATTCATACCACCATATCTTCTTACCCACCACGACACGCTTGAAGAATTCAAGCATTATATACTCGTTCGCATATAATAAAGCTGCAAAACGATTGATGACTTATTCATTGATACAAATTCACAGCCCAAACTACCGGGTCGATCGTGTTGAAATTTTCGGTGGTGAAATTAAAAAAAAATTCATCGGGAGGAAAAATCTCAAAATCCCGAAAGGTGCGATACATTTCGATATATATCGAGTTGAATTAACATGGCAGCCTTATGGGACTAAAACTCTTTCCTTAATTACGACATAACTAGGCGCCTCAGGGTAATCGTCTCCAATTGACGTAAACTAGATTTTATGGTCGATTTTTTGGTACCTTAGATTTTCGTCGATCTCTTTCGATCACTGTCGAAATAATTTTTAAAAATCGACAATGCTTTTCTTATGGACCAACTTTGGAATTTTTTTTCACCCACTTGCAAAAATAGTACGTCGTTCGCCTCCTAATACGTTGATTCTTATTTTTTACCTGATTTTTTGGCTTTATCTGAACTAACGTATGTCGAATAGATTCCGAGTTATTAGCATTATCGAAATAACATTGTCGAGATAGGACGATCGATAAATATCGATTTGAGAGCTGGCGCTTCAAAATTAGGCTATTCAGCTCAAAAAAGCATGCCTACAAACGTACCTCCGGTACGTCCAGGTTTTCATTTTTAATTAGGTTTCGTAATATTTAATGAATTATTTCGTTCCGAAATTTTCCCAAATTATTTTCTTGAGCCCGCGGCAATCGCCGCCATTCCTCGCCGCCAAACGGGCGGTGGTCGGTCTCCGGAAGAATTACACGCATTTCCCTATCCCATTAATGTATTTAGGCGGGTGAAATTTGCGGAGGGCTAACATAGGTCTATACCCAGTAAAGCCTCACGGCATAACTTTTTTAAGTATTGATTTTTTCATTACGTATTCGGCATCGCATGTACAACAGTCATTTGTTATATATACGGATTTCCCATTGTCATTGGCCATAGGCTTAGAAGGTGAATTTACTGCAATGGTGTAATGGAAAAGAGCATAACTTCCAAAGTATTTCACCTAGGCCTATGAAATTTGGCAGATAGGTACATCATTGTATTGTTATTATGACCATATAAAATTTAGTCCAATAATCGCCATCACTTTCGATATATATCGAACCTACGTTTTCTTTAATTCTATCGAATGTTAATAACTTATTGGAATACTCATCTCCGGGGGAAAGTTGTGCCGGCATTACATGTAAAAACGACCAACCAATTGAAAAAAAAAAAAGATGACATGGATGTTACAGAGAACCGGTGTCAGTATAATCGATTTTCGATTCGATTATTATAACTAAAATGAATATTGAGATAACTTTTTAAGTATTTGCGATATATGAATGAAATTTGGTAAATTGGTACATATTGGTATTGCTCATAATTCAATGGGGAAATTTGTTTTGTATGTAGTCCCATATTCGATATATATCGAATCTGCGTTTTCTTAAAATATATCGAATTCCTATAACACATAGGATTCGACATCCACGGGCATATGTGCGATGGTAATAGATAGTGGATGACCATAGAATGATTTTCGAATCAATAGCTATGAGCATTTTGCCGTACAGATTTCAGTGTTATCGAACGTTCGATTCGATTATAATAAGAAATAGTAATATTGACATAACTTGGGAAGTATTTGAGGTAGATGAATGAAATTTGGTAAATGGGAAGATATTGGAATTTGGCATCATGCACAGGGGATATACGTTTTGCATTTTGTCTCGCATTCGATATATATCGAATCTGCGTTTTCTTAAAATATATCGAATTGCTATAACACATACGATTTGGCATCCACGGGCATATGCGCGATGGTAATAGATAATGGATGACCATAGATTGAATTTCGAATCAATAGCTTTGAGCATTTTACCGCACATATGTCAGTGTAATCGAACGTTCGATTCGATTATAATAAGAAATAGGAATATGGACATAACTTGAGTAGTATTTCACGTAGATGAATGAAATTTGGTAAATGGGTACATATTGGTATTTGGCATAATGCACAGGGGATATACGTTTTGTATATCGTCTCACATTCGATATATATCGAATCTGCGTTTTCTTGAAATATATCGAATTGATATACTACGTAAAAATTAAGCATCCAAGGGCATAGTTGCGATGGTAATAGATTGCGGATGACCATAGAATGAAATTCCAAACAATAGCTATGAGCATTTTGCCGTACAGATGTCAGTGCAATCGAACGTTCGATTCGATTATAATAAGAAATAGGTATATTGACATAACTTGTGAATTATTTGAGATACATGAAAGAAATTTGGTGAATGGGTACATATTGGTATTCCTCATAACGCACAGGGGAAATACGTTTTGTATGTCGTCTCACATTCGATATATATCGAATCCACTTTTCATTAAAATGTATCGAATTGCTATATCACATAATATTTAGTATCCACGGGCAAGGTTGAGAAGGTCATATACAGTTGATGAAAAGAATGAATGGAAAGGTATAATATGATGAATGTATGAATAGATTTGCTTTTTTCTCAATACAGATGTCACTTTATTCATTAGTTCGATACGATTATTGTAGCAAATATTATAATTGACATATTTCATTAACTATTTCAGTTAGAGGTATGAAATTTCAGGTGTGAATACATATTAGTATTTCACTTACTGTTGAATAGAAATTAATGAAGATAATTGGCTTACTTTAAATTTATATCAAATATGCGTTTTCATATAATATATCGTATAACTTTAACTTGGTGTGATGGAATTTTCTAAGTTTTTACTAACTTATGGACCCCGGACTAGGATACTTCTGACACTACTCTACCTCCATACCCTTCACTAACACGCTTGAAGAATTCAAGCATTATATACTCGTTCGCATATAATAAAGCTGCAAAACGATTGATGACTTATTCATTGATACAAATTCACAGCCCAAACTACCGGGTCGATCGTGTTGAAATTTTCGGTGGTGAAATTAAAAAAAAATTCATCGGGAGGAAAAATCTCAAAATCCCGAAAGGTGCGATACATTTCGATATATATCGAGTTGAATTAACATGGCAGCCTTATGGGACTAAAACTCTTTCCTTAATTACGACATAACTAGGCGCCTCAGGGTAATCGTCTCCAATTGACGTAAACTAGATTTTATGGTCGATTTTTTGGTACCTTAGATTTTCGTCGATCTCTTTCGATCACTGTCGAAATAATTTTTAAAAATCGACAATGCTTTTCTTATGGACCAACTTTGGAATTTTTTTTCACCCACTTGCAAAAATAGTACGTCGTTCGCCTCCTAATACGTTGATTCTTATTTTTTACCTGATTTTTTGGCTTTATCTGAACTAACGTATGTCGAATAGATTCCGAGTTATTAGCATTATCGAAATAACATTGTCGAGATAGGACGATCGATAAATATCGATTTGAGAGCTGGCGCTTCAAAATTAGGCTATTCAGCTCAAAAAAGCATGCCTACAAACGTACCTCCGGTACGTCCAGGTTTTCATTTTTAATTAGGTTTCGTAATATTTAATGAATTATTTCGTTCCGAAATTTTCCCAAATTATTTTCTTGAGCCCGCGGCAATCGCCGCCATTCCTCGCCGCCAAACGGGCGGTGGTCGGTCTCCGGAAGAATTACACGCATTTCCCTATCCCATTAATGTATTTAGGCGGGTGAAATTTGCGGAGGGCTAACATAGGTCTATACCCAGTAAAGCCTCACGGCATAACTTTTTTAAGTATTGATTTTTTCATTACGTATTCGGCATCGCATGTACAACAGTCATTTGTTATATATACGGATTTCCCATTGTCATTGGCCATAGGCTTAGAAGGTGAATTTACTGCAATGGTGTAATGGAAAAGAGCATAACTTCCAAAGTATTTCACCTAGGCCTATGAAATTTGGCAGATAGGTACATCATTGTATTGTTATTATGACCATATAAAATTTAGTCCAATAATCGCCATCACTTTCGATATATATCGAACCTACGTTTTCTTTAATTCTATCGAATGTTAATAACTTATTGGAATACTCATCTCCGGGGGAAAGTTGTGCCGGCATTACATGTAAAAACGACCAACCAATTGAAAAAAAAAAAAGATGACATGGATGTTACAGAGAACCGGTGTCAGTATAATCGATTTTCGATTCGATTATTATAACTAAAATGAATATTGAGATAACTTTTTAAGTATTTGCGATATATGAATGAAATTTGGTAAATTGGTACATATTGGTATTGCTCATAATTCAATGGGGAAATTTGTTTTGTATGTAGTCCCATATTCGATATATATCGAATCTGCGTTTTCTTAAAATATATCGAATTCCTATAACACATAGGATTCGACATCCACGGGCATATGTGCGATGGTAATAGATAGTGGATGACCATAGAATGATTTTCGAATCAATAGCTATGAGCATTTTGCCGTACAGATTTCAGTGTTATCGAACGTTCGATTCGATTATAATAAGAAATAGTAATATTGACATAACTTGGGAAGTATTTGAGGTAGATGAATGAAATTTGGTAAATGGGAAGATATTGGAATTTGGCATCATGCACAGGGGATATACGTTTTGCATTTTGTCTCGCATTCGATATATATCGAATCTGCGTTTTCTTAAAATATATCGAATTGCTATAACACATACGATTTGGCATCCACGGGCATATGCGCGATGGTAATAGATAATGGATGACCATAGATTGAATTTCGAATCAATAGCTTTGAGCATTTTACCGCACATATGTCAGTGTAATCGAACGTTCGATTCGATTATAATAAGAAATAGGAATATGGACATAACTTGAGTAGTATTTCACGTAGATGAATGAAATTTGGTAAATGGGTACATATTGGTATTTGGCATAATGCACAGGGGATATACGTTTTGTATATCGTCTCACATTCGATATATATCGAATCTGCGTTTTCTTGAAATATATCGAATTGATATACTACGTAAAAATTAAGCATCCAAGGGCATAGTTGCGATGGTAATAGATTGCGGATGACCATAGAATGAAATTCCAAACAATAGCTATGAGCATTTTGCCGTACAGATGTCAGTGCAATCGAACGTTCGATTCGATTATAATAAGAAATAGGTATATTGACATAACTTGTGAATTATTTGAGATACATGAAAGAAATTTGGTGAATGGGTACATATTGGTATTCCTCATAACGCACAGGGGAAATACGTTTTGTATGTCGTCTCACATTCGATATATATCGAATCCACTTTTCATTAAAATGTATCGAATTGCTATATCACATAATATTTAGTATCCACGGGCAAGGTTGAGAAGGTCATATACAGTTGATGAAAAGAATGAATGGAAAGGTATAATATGATGAATGTATGAATAGATTTGCTTTTTTCTCAATACAGATGTCACTTTATTCATTAGTTCGATACGATTATTGTAGCAAATATTATAATTGACATATTTCATTAACTATTTCAGTTAGAGGTATGAAATTTCAGGTGTGAATACATATTAGTATTTCACTTACTGTTGAATAGAAATTAATGAAGATAATTGGCTTACTTTAAATTTATATCAAATATGCGTTTTCATATAATATATCGTATAACTTTAACTTGGTGTGATGGAATTTTCTAAGTTTTTACTAACTTATGGACCCCGGACTAGGATACTTCTGACACTACTCTACCTCCATACCCTTCACTAACACGCTTGAAGAATTCAAGCATTATATACTCGTTGGATATATAAAAGCTGCAAAGTGATTGATGACTGACTGATTGATACAAATTCACAGCCCAAACTGCCGAATCGATCGAGATGAAATTTTCGGTGGTAAAACTAAAAAAAATTTCATCGGGAGAATAAATCTGAAAATTCAAAAAAGTGCGATACTTTTCGATATATATCGAGTTGAATTAACATGGCAGCCTTATGGGACTAAAACTCTTTCCTTAATTACGACTAAACTTGGCGTCTCAGGGTAATCGTCTCCCATTGACGTAAACTAGATTTTTAGGTCGATTTTTTTGTACCATCATTTTTCGTCGAACTCTTTCGATCACTGTCGAAATAATTTTTGAAAATCGACAATGCTTCTCTTATGGACCAACTTTGGAATTTTTTTTGACCCACTTGCAAAAGTAGTAGGACCATCGCCGCCTAATACAATTTATTTTATTTTTTACCTGATTTTTTGGCTATCTCGGAAAATCCGTTAGTCGAATAGATTCCGAGTTATTAGCATTATCGAAATAACATTGTCGAGATAGGACGATCGATCAATATCGATTTGAGAGCTGGCGCTTCAAAATTAGGCTATTCAACTCAAAAAAGCATGCCTATAAACGTACCTTCGGTACGTCCAGGTTTTCATTTTTATTTAGATTTCGTAATATTTAACGAGTTATTTCATTCCGAATTTTTCCCAAATTATTTTCTTGAGCCCGCGGCAATCGCCGCCATTCCTCTCCGCCAAACGGGCGGTGGTCGGTGCCCGTAAGATATACACGCATTTCCCTATCTCATACGTGCATGTATACGTATGAAATTTGGAGAGGGCTAACATGGTTATGATCCCAGTAAAGCCTCACCGCCTAACTTTTTTGAGTATTGATTTTTTCATTACGTATTCGGTATCGCATATGCAACAGTCATTTGTTAAATATAGGGATTTCCCATTGACATTGGCCATAGGCTTAGAAGGTGAATTTACTGCAATGGTGTAACGGAAAAGAGCATAACTTCCAAAGCATTTCACCTAGGCCAATGAAAATTGGCGAATAGATACATCATCGTATTATTATTATGACCATATAAAATTTAGTCCATAAATGTCAATCACTTTCGATATATATCGAACCTACGTTTTCTTTAATTCTATCGAATGTTAATAACTATTTGAAATACATATCTTGAGAGTTACTTATGCCGGCATAACATGAGAAACGACCAACCAATGGAAAAAAAACAAATGACATGCGTATTTCCTAGAACCTATGTCAGTATAATCGAATTTTCGATTCGATTATTATAACCAAAATGAATATTGAGATAACTTGATAAGTATTTGCGGTAGATGAATGAAAATTGGTAAATTGGTACATATTGGTATTGCTCATAATTCAATGGGTAAATTTGTTTTGTATGTAGTCCCATATTCGATATATATCGAATCTGCGTTTTCTTAAAATATATCGAATTGCTATAACACATATGATTCGGCATCCACGGGCATATGTGCAATGGTAATAGTTAGTGGATGACCATAGAATGATTTTCGAATCAAAAGTTATGAGCATTTTTCCGTACAGATTTCAGTGTTATCGAACGTTCGATTCGATTATAATAAGAAGTAGGAATATTGACATAACTTGTGAAGTATTTGAGGTAGATGAATGAAATTTGGTAAATGGGTAGATATTGGTATTTGGCATCATGCACAGGGGATATACGTTTTATATTTTGTCACACATTCGATATATATCGAATCTGCGTTTTCTTAAAATATATCGAATTCCTTAACACATACGATTTGGCATCCACGGGCATATGCGCGATGGTAATAGATAATGGATGACCATAGATTGAATTTCGAATCAATAGCTTTGAGCATTTTGCCGCACATATGTCAGTGTAATCGAACGTTCGATTCGATTATAATAAGAAATAGGAATATTGACAACTTGAGAAATGTTTGAGGTAGATGAATGAAATTTGGTAAATGGGTACATATTGGTATTTGGCATAATGAACAGGGGATATACGTTTTGTATGTCGTCTCACATTCGATATATATCGAACCTGCGTTTTCTTCAAATGTATCGAATTGCTATACTACGTAAAAATTAAGCATCCACGGGCATAATTGTGATTGAAATAGATAGTGGATCACCATAGAATGAAATTCAAAGAAATAAATATGAGAATTTTACCATACAGATGTCATTATAATCGAAGTTCGATTCGATTATTATATGAAATACGAATATTGACATAACTTGAGAATTATTTGAGATACACGAATGAAATTTGGTTAATGGGTACATGTTGGTATTCCTCATAACGCACAGTGGAAATACGTTTTGTATGTCGTCTCACATTCGATATATATCGAATCCGCTTTTCATTAAAATATATCGAATTGCTATATCACATAGTATTTAGCTACCACGGTTATAGCTTTTATGGTAATAGATATTTGATGACCATAGAACGCAACTTTAATCAATCGCAATGAGTATTTCACTGTACCGATGTCAGTATTACCGTAAGATCGATTCGATTATTACGGCAAATACGTAAATTGATATAACTTTATAAGTATTTCAGGTAGATCAAAAAAAAATTTGGTAAATGGATACATATTGGTATTCTTCTTAATCCAGTAGTGAAAAATGTTTTGTATGTAGTCTAACATTCGATATATATCGAATCTTCGTTTCCTTAAAATGTATCGATTTGCTATACCACGTAGGTTTTAGCATCCACGGGCATAGTTGAGAAGGTGAGAGATAGTAGATGACCATAGAATGAATATTAATCAATATCTATGAGCATTTTACTTTATGTATGTAAGTAGATTCGAAATATCGATTCGATTATTATAACAAATACGAATATTGACATAACTTGACAAGTATTTGAGGTAGATGAATGAAATTTGGTAAATGAGTAAATATTGGTATTCTTCAAAATGCACATAGGACATATGTTTTGTATTTAGTCTCTCATTCGATATATATCGAAAATGCGATTACTTAAGGTGTATCACATTGCTTTACAACATAATATTTTGTATCCACGGGTATATTCGAGAAGGTTTATAGATTATGGATGAATAGAATGAATTTGTATGGATATTTTGATGAAAGTATGAATAGATTTGTGTATTTTTTAATACAGATGTCACTTTATTCATAAGTTCGATTCGATTATTGTAGCAAATATGCAAATTGACATATCTTAATAACTATTTCAGTTAGAGGTATGAAATTTCGTATGTGAGTACGTATTAGTATTCCACTTGCTGTCAAATAGAACTTAATGAAGATTATGGGCTAAGTTCCAATTAATATCAAATATAAGTTTTCATAAAATTAATCGACTGGCTTTACCTTTGACATGGTGAATTTCACCAACTTTTCAACAACATTTGCACCCAAGACACAACTACTTATGACACAACGATACACACTATACCCACCACGACACGCTTGAAGAATTCAAGCATTATATACTCGTTCGCATATAATAAAGCTGCAAAACGATTGATGACTTATTCATTGATACAAATTCACAGCCCAAACTACCGGGTCGATCGTGTTGAAATTTTCGGTGGTGAAATTAAAAAAAAATTCATCGGGAGGAAAAATCTCAAAATCCCGAAAGGTGCGATACATTTCGATATATATCGAGTTGAATTAACATGGCAGCCTTATGGGACTAAAACTCTTTCCTTAATTACGACATAACTAGGCGCCTCAGGGTAATCGTCTCCAATTGACGTAAACTAGATTTTATGGTCGATTTTTTGGTACCTTAGATTTTCGTCGATCTCTTTCGATCACTGTCGAAATAATTTTTAAAAATCGACAATGCTTTTCTTATGGACCAACTTTGGAATTTTTTTTCACCCACTTGCAAAAATAGTACGTCGTTCGCCTCCTAATACGTTGATTCTTATTTTTTACCTGATTTTTTGGCTTTATCTGAACTAACGTATGTCGAATAGATTCCGAGTTATTAGCATTATCGAAATAACATTGTCGAGATAGGACGATCGATAAATATCGATTTGAGAGCTGGCGCTTCAAAATTAGGCTATTCAGCTCAAAAAAGCATGCCTACAAACGTACCTCCGGTACGTCCAGGTTTTCATTTTTAATTAGGTTTCGTAATATTTAATGAATTATTTCGTTCCGAAATTTTCCCAAATTATTTTCTTGAGCCCGCGGCAATCGCCGCCATTCCTCGCCGCCAAACGGGCGGTGGTCGGTCTCCGGAAGAATTACACGCATTTCCCTATCCCATTAATGTATTTAGGCGGGTGAAATTTGCGGAGGGCTAACATAGGTCTATACCCAGTAAAGCCTCACGGCATAACTTTTTTAAGTATTGATTTTTTCATTACGTATTCGGCATCGCATGTACAACAGTCATTTGTTATATATACGGATTTCCCATTGTCATTGGCCATAGGCTTAGAAGGTGAATTTACTGCAATGGTGTAATGGAAAAGAGCATAACTTCCAAAGTATTTCACCTAGGCCTATGAAATTTGGCAGATAGGTACATCATTGTATTGTTATTATGACCATATAAAATTTAGTCCAATAATCGCCATCACTTTCGATATATATCGAACCTACGTTTTCTTTAATTCTATCGAATGTTAATAACTTATTGGAATACTCATCTCCGGGGGAAAGTTGTGCCGGCATTACATGTAAAAACGACCAACCAATTGAAAAAAAAAAAAGATGACATGGATGTTACAGAGAACCGGTGTCAGTATAATCGATTTTCGATTCGATTATTATAACTAAAATGAATATTGAGATAACTTTTTAAGTATTTGCGATATATGAATGAAATTTGGTAAATTGGTACATATTGGTATTGCTCATAATTCAATGGGGAAATTTGTTTTGTATGTAGTCCCATATTCGATATATATCGAATCTGCGTTTTCTTAAAATATATCGAATTCCTATAACACATAGGATTCGACATCCACGGGCATATGTGCGATGGTAATAGATAGTGGATGACCATAGAATGATTTTCGAATCAATAGCTATGAGCATTTTGCCGTACAGATTTCAGTGTTATCGAACGTTCGATTCGATTATAATAAGAAATAGTAATATTGACATAACTTGGGAAGTATTTGAGGTAGATGAATGAAATTTGGTAAATGGGAAGATATTGGAATTTGGCATCATGCACAGGGGATATACGTTTTGCATTTTGTCTCGCATTCGATATATATCGAATCTGCGTTTTCTTAAAATATATCGAATTGCTATAACACATACGATTTGGCATCCACGGGCATATGCGCGATGGTAATAGATAATGGATGACCATAGATTGAATTTCGAATCAATAGCTTTGAGCATTTTACCGCACATATGTCAGTGTAATCGAACGTTCGATTCGATTATAATAAGAAATAGGAATATGGACATAACTTGAGTAGTATTTCACGTAGATGAATGAAATTTGGTAAATGGGTACATATTGGTATTTGGCATAATGCACAGGGGATATACGTTTTGTATATCGTCTCACATTCGATATATATCGAATCTGCGTTTTCTTGAAATATATCGAATTGATATACTACGTAAAAATTAAGCATCCAAGGGCATAGTTGCGATGGTAATAGATTGCGGATGACCATAGAATGAAATTCCAAACAATAGCTATGAGCATTTTGCCGTACAGATGTCAGTGCAATCGAACGTTCGATTCGATTATAATAAGAAATAGGTATATTGACATAACTTGTGAATTATTTGAGATACATGAAAGAAATTTGGTGAATGGGTACATATTGGTATTCCTCATAACGCACAGGGGAAATACGTTTTGTATGTCGTCTCACATTCGATATATATCGAATCCACTTTTCATTAAAATGTATCGAATTGCTATATCACATAATATTTAGTATCCACGGGCAAGGTTGAGAAGGTCATATACAGTTGATGAAAAGAATGAATGGAAAGGTATAATATGATGAATGTATGAATAGATTTGCTTTTTTCTCAATACAGATGTCACTTTATTCATTAGTTCGATACGATTATTGTAGCAAATATTATAATTGACATATTTCATTAACTATTTCAGTTAGAGGTATGAAATTTCAGGTGTGAATACATATTAGTATTTCACTTACTGTTGAATAGAAATTAATGAAGATAATTGGCTTACTTTAAATTTATATCAAATATGCGTTTTCATATAATATATCGTATAACTTTAACTTGGTGTGATGGAATTTTCTAAGTTTTTACTAACTTATGGACCCCGGACTAGGATACTTCTGACACTACTCTACCTCCATACCCTTCACTAACACGCTTGAAGAATTCAAGCATTATATACTCGTTACATATATAAAAGCTGCAATGTCATTGATCACTTATTCATTGACACAAATTCACAGCCTTAACTACCGGGCCGATCGAGGTGAAATTTTCGGTGGTAAAACTAAAAAAATATTCATCGGGAGGAAAAATCTCAAAATTCCAAAAAGTGCGATACTTTTCGATATATATCGAGTTGAATTAACATGGCAGCCTTATGGGACTAAAACTATTTCCTTAATTACGCCATAACTAGGCGTCTTGGGGTATTCGTCTCCCACTGACGTAAACTAGATTTTTTGGTCGATTTTTTGACACCTTAACTTTTTGCGTATCTTACTCGATCAGTGTCGAAATAATTTTTGAAAATCGACAATGCTTTTCTTATGGACCAACTTTGGAATTTTTTTTGACCCACTTGCAAAAGTAGTAGGACCGTCGCCGGCTAATACAATTTATCTAATTTTTTACCTGATTTTTTTGCTATCTCGGAATTTTCGTATGTCGAATAGATTCCGAGTTATTAGCATTATCGAAATAACATTGTCGAGATAGGACGAAATATAAATATCGATTTGAGAGCTGGCGCTTCAAAATTAGGCTATTCAGCTCAAAAAACCATGCCTACAAACGTACCTTCGGTACGTCCAGGTTTTCATTTTTATTTAGATTTCGTAATATTTAACGAGTTATTTCATTCCGAATTTTTCCCTAATTATTTTCTTGAGCCCGCGGCAATCGCCGCCATTCCTCTCCGCCAAACGGGCGGTGGTCGGTGCCCGTAAGATTTACACGCATTTCCCTATCTCATACGTGCATATATACGGATGAAATTTGGAGAGGGCTAACATGGTTATGATCCCAGTAAAGCCTCACCGCCTAACTTTTTTGAGTATTGATTTTTTCATTACGTATTCGGTATCGCATATGCAACAGTCATTTGTTATATATACGGATTTCCCATTGACATTGGCCATAGGCGTAGAAGGTGAATTTACTGCAATGGTGTAACGGAAAAGAGCATAACTTCCAAAGTATTTCACCTAGGCCAATGAAATTTGGCGAATAGGTACATCATTGTATAATTATTATGACCATATAAAATTTAGTCCAATAATGTCCATCACTTTCGATATATATCGAACCTACGTTTTCTTTTATTCTATCGAATGTTAATAACTATTTGAAATACATATCTTGAGAGTTACTTATGCCGGCATAACATGTGAAACGACCAACCAATGGAAAAAAAACAAATGACATGCGTATTTCAGAGAACCTATGTCAGTATAATCGAATTTTCGATTCGATTATTATAACTAAAATGAATATTGAGATAACTTGATAAGTATTTGAGGTAGATGAATGAAATTTGGTAAATTGGTACATATTGGTATTCCTCATAATGCAATGGAGAAATATGTTTTGCATGTAGTCCCATATTCGATATATATCGAATCTGCGTTTTCTTAAAATATATCGAATTGCTATAAAACATACGATTCGGAATCCACGGGCATATGTGCGTTGGTAATAGATAGTGGATGGCCATAGAATGAATTTCGAATCAATAGCTATGAGTATTTTGCCGTACAGATGTCAGTGTAATCGAACGTTCGATTCGATTATAATAAGAAATAGGAATGTTGACATAACTTTAGAAGTATTTCAAGTAGATGAATGAAATTTGGTAAATGGGTACATATTGGTATTTGGCATAATGCACAGGGGATATACGTTTTGTATGTCGTCTCACATTCGATATATATCGAATCTGCGTTTTCTTCAAATGTATCGAATATCTATACTACGTAAAAATTAAGCATCCACGGTCATTGTTGTGATGTTAATAGATAGTGGATGACTATAGAATGAAATTCGAACCAATAGCTATGAGATTGCTACCATACAGTGGTTAGTATAATCGAAGTTCGATTCGATTATTATATGAAATACGAATATTGACATAACTTGAGAATTATTTGAGGTAGATGAATGATATTTGGTAAATGGGTACATATTGGTATTTGGCCTAATGCACAGGGGATAAACGTTTTGTATGTCATTTCACATTCGATATATATCGAATCTGCGTTTCCTTCAAATGTATCGAATTGCTATACTACGTAAAATTAAGCATCCACGGGCATATTTGTGATGGTAATAGACAGTGGATGACCATAGAATAAAATTCGATACAAAAGCTATGAGATTTTTACCATGCAGATGTCAGTATAATCGAAAGTTCGATTCGATTATTTTCTGAAATACGAATATTGACATTACTTGAGAAGTATTTGAAGTAGATGAATGAAATTTTATAAATGGGTACATATTGGTATTCCACATAACGCGAAGGGGAAATACCTTTTGTATGTCGTCTCAAATTCGATATATATCGAATCAGCATTTCCTTAAAATGTATCGAATAGCTATATAACATAAAATTTTGCATCCACGGGCATAGTTGTGATGGTAATAGATATTATATGACCATAGAAGAAACTTTAATCAAGTGCGATGAGTATTTGACTGTGAAGATGTCAGTATAATCGTAAGTTCGATTCGATTATTACAGCAAATACGTATTTTGATATAACTTGAGAATTTTTTGAGGTAGATGAATGAAATTTGGTAAATGGGTACATATTGGTATTCCACAAAACGCACTGGGGAAATACGTTTCGTATGTCTACTGACTTTCGATTTATATCGAATTCACTTTTCCTTTAAATATATCGAAAACCTATATCACATAGAATTTAGCATCCACGGGCAAAGTTGTGATGGTAATAGATATTTGATGACCATAGAACGAAACTCTTATCAATAGCAATGAGTATTTCACGGTACAGATGTCAGTATAATCGTAAGTTCGATTCGATTATTACGGCAAATACGTATATTAATATAACTTGATGAGTATTTCAGGTAGATCAAAGAAATTTGGTAAATGGGTACATATTGGTATTCCTCTTAATGCACATATGAAAACTGTTTTGTATGTAATCTCTCAATCGACATATATCGAATCAGCGTTTCCTTAAAATGTATCGAATTGCTATACCACGTAGTATTTAGCAGCAACGAGCATAGTTTAGAAGGTTATAGATAGAGGATGGATAGTATGAATAGAAATGAGTAACATACTGAAAATATGAAATCATTTGCCTATTTTTTTATAGAGATGTAACTTGACTCATAAGTTCGATTGCATTATTGTAGCAAATAATCAAATTGGAATATCTTCATAACTATTTCGGTTAGAACAATGACATTTGTAGTGTGGGTACGTGTTGGTATGCCACTTACTTCCCAATAGAAAACAATGAAGATAATGGGATAACTGTCGATATAAATCGATTATGCGTTTTCATAATTTATGTCGAATTACTTCAACTTGACATGGAGGAATTTTCGAACTTTTTACCAACTTATGGACCCCGGACTAGGCTTCTTGTGACACTAATTTATCTCCACACCCTTCACTAACACGCTTGAAGAATTCAAGCATTATATACTCGTTAGATATATAAAAGCTGCAAAGTGAGTTTACTTTCGCCGTATCCCTCTTGGTTAATTAATAATTAAATTCCGAAAAATGTCCTGCAAGCGAAAAATCATTGTCGCCATTTTTTTGTGGAGCATGCAATCTTGAATATCTTAGCAACCGTTTAAGCTAGAGGAATGAAATTTTCAGATAAATAATATTATTAAAATGGTCAACTTTTGCAATGATGACCATTCCGCTCGATTGATTCATGTGCGAGTTATATCGATACGAATCTCCTTGGATACGCTTTAATCGCTAATAACTTTTTTATTAAACAAGTTATGAACATCAGTGTCATATAAAATACGACTGTAAATGTCATTCATCCGACAAAAGTTAAATCAGGCGAATCGATTGATTAGACTCGAAG
Organism: Ischnura elegans; assembly: GCF_921293095.1. NCBI lineage: Eukaryota > Metazoa > Arthropoda > Insecta > Odonata > Coenagrionidae > Ischnura > Ischnura elegans. The sequence goes on from NC_060249.1 coordinate 96,030,258, forward strand.
TTATGATCGATACAAGGTTGTATTCGATTGAGCCATTTTTTGGGCTTATTTACATAGTTACGGAACATTTTTTTTAACAATATGTAACGAAAAAAATGAATAATGCGCACACATAAATTATTTAGATGAATTATGTTTCCTAATGAAGATACATCGATTTGAATTTATATCTTTTTGTATTAGGCCCCCGTAAGAAATACACGCATCCCGTCTGTGTACGTCACCAATATAAGAACATAGGCTAAATTTTTAAAGCGGGGATATTAGAGAAGGCAGGGATAAGGGAGTGACCATAGAAGGGATATCAATAGGATTGCGGATTTTACAGTACAGATGTCAGCAGTGTCAAAAGTACGATTCGATTAGTATAGCAAATACGCAAATTGGCATAACTTGATAAGTGTGTACGTTGGACCAATGAAACTTGGTAAACAGGTACATCTTGGTATTCCTCACGATACTCTATGGTAGTATGTTTTGTATTCAGTCTCACGTTCGATATATATCGAATCTACTTTTTCTTAAAATATATCGAATTGCTATAACATGTAGGATTTAACAGTCAAGGACATAGTTTACTAGGGATTAAATAGTAGATACCCATAGACTGGATTTAAAACCAATAGCATTGCGGATTTTACAGTACAGATGTCAGTATGATCGATTCGATTATTACAGCAAATACGTAAATGGGCATAACTTCCATAGATTTACCGTTGGATCAATGAAAATTGGTGATTGGGTACTTATTGGTATTCCTCACGATGCCCAATGAAAATTTGTTTTGTACGTAGTCTCACATTCGATATATATCGAATCTACTTTTTCTTAAAATGTATCGAATTGCTATAACATATAGGATTTTACATCCAAGGACATAGTTTACTAGGGATTAAATAGTAGATACCCATTGACTGGATTTTAAACCAATAGCCTTGCGGATTTTACAGTACAGATGTCAGTATGATCGAAATATCGATTCGATTATTATAGCAAATACGTAAATGGGCATAACTTCAATAGATTTACCGTTGGATCAATGAAATTTGGTGATTGGGTACATATTGGTATTCCTCACGATGCCCAATGAAAATTTGTTTTTTACGTAGTCTCACATTCGATATATATCGAATCTTTTTTTTCTTAAAATGTATCGAATTGCTATAACATATAGGATTTTACATCCAAGGACATAGTTTACTAGGGATTAAATAGTAGATACCCATTGACTGGATTTTAAACCAATAGCCTTGCGTATTTTACAGTACAGATGTCAGTATGATCGAAAAATCGATTCGATTATTATAGCAAATACGTAAATGGGCATAACTTCAATAGATTTACCGTTGGATCAATGAAATTTGGTGATTGGGTACATATTGGTATTCCTCACGATGCCCAATGAAAATTTGTTTTTTACGTAGTCTCACATTCGATATATATCGAATCTTTTTTTTCTTAAAATGTATCGAATTGCTATAACATATAGGATTTTACATCCAAGGACATAGTTTACTAGGGATTAAATAGTAGATACCCATTGACTGGATTTTAAACCAATAGCCTTGCGTATTTTACAGTACAGATGTCAGTATGATCGAAAAATCGATTCGATTATTATAGCAAATACGTAAATGGGCATAACTTCAATAGATTTACCGTTGGATCAATGAAATTTGGTGATTGGGTACATATTGGTATTCCTCACGATGCCCAATGAAAATTTGTTTTTTACGTAGTCTCACATTCGATATATATCGAATCTTTTTTTTCTTAAAATGTATCGAATTGCTATAACATATAGGATTTTACATCCAAGGACATAGTTTACTAGGGATTAAATAGTAGATACCCATTTACTGGATTTTAAACCAATAGCGTTGCGGATTTTACAGTACAGATGTCAGTATGATCGAAAAATCGATTCAATTATTATAGCAAATACACAAATTGGTATAACTTGAAAAGTATACCCGTTGGACCAATGAAATTTGGCAAATGTGCACATCTTGGTATTCTTCACAATGCCCAACATAAATTTGTTTTGTATGTTGTCTAACGTGCGATATATATCGAATATTCTTTTTCCTCAAATATATCGAACTGCTATAACAAATAGGATATTACATCCAAGGGCATAGTTGACCAGGTTTTATATAGTAGATACCCATAGACAGAAAGTTAAACCAATAGCATTTCGAGTTTTACAATACAGATGTCAGTAGGATCGAAAAATCGATTCGATTATTATAGCAAAAACGTAAATTGGCATAACTTCAATACTATATCCGCTGGACCAATGAAATTTCGTGAAGGGGTAAATCCTGGTATTTCTCACAATGCCCAATGGAAATATGTTTTGTCTGTAGTCTAACGTTCGATATATATCGAATCTACTTTTTCTTAAAAGATATCGAATTGCTATAACCTATAGGATTTTACATGTAGGGACATAGTTGACCAGGAATTTTAAAGAAGTTACCCATACACTGGAAGTTAAACCAATAGTATTGCGGATTTTAAAGTACAGATGTCAGTATAATCGAAAGATCGATACGATAATTATAGCAAATACGCAAATTGGCATAACTTGATTGCTTTATAAGTTGGACCAAAGAAATTTTGGGAATGGGTATATCATGATATTTCTCACAATGCCCAATAGAAATATGTTTTGTATATGGTCTCACATGCGATATATATCGAATCTTCATTATCCAAATTATATCGATTTGCGTTAAAATTTAGGAATTTACATCCACAGGCATTGTTGACCAGGAATTATAGAGTAGATGACTATTAACTGGAATTATAATATACAGCGTTGCGGATTTTACAGTATAGATGGCATTTTAATCGAAAGATCGAATCGAATATTGTAGCAAATATGCAAATTGGCATAATTTAAATAGTATATGCGTTGGACCAATGAAATTTGGTGAATGGGTACACATTGGTATTCCTCACAATGCCCAATGGGAAGATTTTTTGTATGTAGTCTCTCATTCGATATATATCGAATATACTTTTTCTTAAAATACATGGAATTGTTATAACACATCGGAATTTACATCAATGGGCAAAGTTGACCAGGAATAATATGGTGAATGGCCATTGACCGGAATTAAAATCAAACGCATTGCGAATTTTACATTACAGATGCAGTATAATCGAATGATCGAATCGATTATTATAGAAAATACGGAAAATGGCGTAACTTGATTCGTATATTCTTTGGACCAATGAAATTTGGTGAATGTGTACATCCTGATATTCTTCACAAAGCCCAATCGAATATGTTTTCCATTTACTGTCTCATTAGATGTATATCGATTCAGCGTTTTCTTAAAATATATATTGAATTGCTATAACATGCAGGATTTTACATCCGCGGGCGTATTTGACCATGAAATATAGGGTAGATGACCTAATGGGAAGATAAATCAATAGGATTGCGAATTTATATTTTCACATGTGAGTAAACTTGACAATTCGTTATGATTATGGTAGCAAATATGCTAATTTGCGTATCTTTTTTACTACTGATGTTAGACAAAAGAAATTTTATGAATATGTTTATTAAAGCATTGTCATGCTGCACCAATGAAATATATTCGTATGTTATGCTCCCATTCGACACCTATCGAATATACCTTTTGTAAAATATATCGAACTGCTATTACTTACCAAATATAACATCAACGGAGACAGTTGAACATTCTTCGGTTCTTTCTCCAATTTAAGTTTCATAACCGTATTTATATATTTATTGTAATCAATGCGTTTTGTTGTTATAAACCTTCCTTAAATCTAGAAAAATGACAGCATTGAGAGACATACATCGTCAGAGAAATCCGAACATTACTTCATTATTCGAGACATATTTATTCGAATAATCATTTCATTAGTCACTGTTCATTTATTTTCTAATAATGATGTATTTAATTTCATTAAGTCTGCTGTATTCAAACGCTAAAAATCAAAAATAAAGGTGATATAATCCTAGGTTAAGGGCTAAAATAAGAAAAATCGGCTACATTTCATAAGTTCATCTATCGTACACTATATATTTTTCTACATTGCGCAATTCATTCATATCAAAATGGTTTCCCGAAGCATTTCTCACCGTGGTTACTAAGAAGGTCTTAAGTATTGTTGACAATGAATGAGCGTATTGTCCGCATATTTCACTCATTCAAACGATGTTTGGGGAGTTTTTTCGCTTTTTGAACCACTTATGGGCACATGACTCGGAAACACGTGACACAACTATATTTCCACCCACCTAATTACCCGCTTGATGAATTCAAGCGCCCAATATACTCGTTGGATATATTAAAGCTGCATTCGGATTGATGACTTATTGATTGATACAAATTCACAGCCCAAACTACCGGGTCGATCGAGTTGAAATTTTCGGTGGTAAAACTAAAAAAATATTCATCGGGAGGAAAAATCTCAAAATTCCGAAAAGTGCGATACTTTTCGATATATATCGAGTTGAATTAACATGGCAGCCTTATGGGACTAAAACTATTTCCTTAATAACGACTTAACTAGGCGTCTTAGGGTAATCGCCTCCCACTGACGTAAACTAGACTTTTTGGTCGATTTTTCGATACCGTAGATTTTCGTCGATCTCTTTCGATCATTGTCGAAATAATTTTTAAAAATCGACAATGCTTTTCTTATGGACCAACTTTGGAATTTTTTTTGACCAACTTGCAAAAGTAGTTGGACGTTCGCCGCCTAATACATTGTTTCTAATTTTTAGCCTGATTTTTTGGCTATCTCGGAATTTTCGTTTGTCGAATAGATTCCGAGTTATTAGCATTATCGAAATAACATTGTCGAGATAGGACGATCGATAAATATCGATTTGAGAGCTGTTGCTTCAAAATTAGGCTATTCAGCTCAAAAAAGCATGCCTACAAACGTACCTTCGGTACGTCCAGGTTTTCATTTTTATTTAGATTTCGTAATATTTAACGAGTTATTTCATTCCGAAATTTTCCCAAATTATTTTCTTGAGCCTGCGGCAATCGCCGCCATTCCTCCCCGCCAAGCGGGCGGTGGTCGGTCTCCGGAAGAAATACACGCATTTCCCTATCCCATTCATGTATTTAGGCGGGTAAAATTTGCGGAGGGCTGACAGGACTATACCCAGTAAAGCCTCACGGCATAACTTTTTAAAGTATTGATTTTTTCATTACGAAACCAGTATCGCATAGGCGACACTCATTTGTTATGTATACGGATTTTGCATTGACATGGGCCCATGCTTTAGAAGGTGACTTTGCTGCTATGGTGAAACGGAAATGCGCATAACTTCCAAAGTATTTCACCTAAGCCTATGAAATTTGGCGAAACGGTACATCATTGTATTGTGCATTTGACCATATAAAATGTAGTCCAGTACTGGTCATTACTTTCGATATATATCGAAACTACATTTTCTTGGATTTTATCGAAAGCTAATAACTTATTGGAATACTCATCTCCGGGGATAGTTGTGCCGGCATAACATGTGAACCGACCAACCAATGGAAAAAAAACAAATGACATGCGTATTTACGAGAACCTATGTCAGTATAATCGAATTATTCGATTCGATTATTTTAACTAATATGAATATTGAGATAACTTGACAAGTTTTTGTGGTAGATGAATGAAATTTGGTAAATTGGTACATATTGGTATTCCTCATAATGGAATGTGGAAATATGTTTTGCATGTAGTCCCATATTCGATATATATCGAATCTGCGTTTTCTAAAAATATATCGAATTGCTATAACACATACGATTCGGCATCCACGGGCATATGTGCGATAATAAGAGATATTAGATGACCAAAGAATGAATTTAAAATCAAAAGCTATGAGCATTTTGCCGAACAGATGTCAGTGTAATCGAATGTTCGATTCGATTATAATAAGAAATAGGAATATGGACATAACTTGAGTCGTATTTCACGTAGATGAATGAAATTTGGTAAATGGGTAGATATTGGTATTTAGCATAATGCACATGGAATATACGTTTTGTATGTCGTCTCACATTCGATATATATCGAATCTGCGTTTTCTTAAAATATATCGAATTGCTATACTACGTATAATTAAGAATCCAAGGGCATAGTTTTGATGCTAATAGATTGTGGATGACCATAGAATTAAATTCGAAACAAATGCTATGAGCATTTTGCCGTACAGATGTCAGTGCAATCGAACGTTCGATTCGATTATAATAAGAAATAGGAATATTGACATAACTTGAGAAGTATTTCAGGTGGATGAATGAAAATTGGTATCTGGGTACATATTTGTATTTAGCATAATTCATAGGGTATAAACATTTTGTGTGTCGTCTCACAGTCGATATATATCGAATCTGCGTTTTCTTCAAATGTATCGAATTGCTATACTGCGTAGAAATTAAGCATCCACGGGCATAGTTGTGATGGTAGTAGATAGTGGATGACCATAGATTGATTTCCGAATTATTGCCATGAGATATTTACCATACAGATGTCAGTATAATTGAAGTTCAATTCGATTATTATATGGAATACGAATATTGACATAACTTGAGAAATATTTGAGGAAGTTGAATGAAATTTGGTAAATGGGTACATATTGGTAATTCACATAACCCACAGGGGAAATACGCTTTGTATGTCGTCTCACATTCGATATATATCGAATCCACTATTCATTAAAATGTATCGAATTGCTATATCACATAATATTTAGTATCCACGGGCAAAGTTGAGAAGGTCATATACAGTTGATGAAAAGAATGAATGCAAATGTACAATGTGATGAAAGTATGAATAAATTTGCTTTTTTCTCAATACAGATGTCACTTTATTCATTAGTTCGAATCGATTATGGTAGCAAATATTAAAATTGACATATTTCCTTAACTTTTTCAGTTAGAGGTATGAAATTTCAGGTGTGAATACATATTAGTATTTCACTTATTGTTGAATAGAAATTAATGAAAATAATTTGCTTACTTTAAATTTATATCAAATATGCGTTTTCATAAAATATATCGTATAACTTTAACTTGGTGTGATGGAATTTTCTAAGTTTTTACTAACTTATGGACCCCGGACTAGGCTACTTCTGACACTACTCTACCTCCATACCCTTCACTAACACGCTTGAAGAATTCAAGCATTATATACTCGTTAACGTCCCTATAATAGCTGCAAACTAATTCACTGATTGGGTGATTGATACAAATTAGCAGCCCAAACTGTGATAGGTGTGGCTACATGGAATATTGGACGTAAAAGTAAAAAAATATTCATCGGGAGAAAAAATCTGAAATCTTTAAAAAGTCGATTACTTTTCGAGATATATCGACTTGAATTAACATGGGAGCCTTATGGGACTAAAACTTTTTCGCTTTTTTAATGTATTTTTAAATATGTGAGGAACATGAGATTCCCTGGACGAAAACTAGATTTTTTGGTTGATTTTTCAGTGTGGATGTCATTTCGATAAAATGATATTTAGTATTTTTTATGATTTTTTGAAAGTGCCCCATGCTTTCCTTATGGCACTACGTAAAGAATTTTTTTGACCAACTTGCAATCATCGCAGGACAAATTCCTTGAAACGCAAGATACTAGATTTTTTGGTTGATTTTTAGGCTATCTCGGAATTTTCATATGTCGAAACAATTCCGAGGAATAAACGATTTCGACTTTCCATTGTAGAGGTGGTCGAATTTTCAATCTTGGATTTCGGCGTTGAGACATGTGCCATATGAAAATTTGGAATCTTTAAGAAAAACCGTTAGAGGGTTCTCCGAACCCTCACGTTTGAGCTTACTTTCGCCGTACCCCTCTTGGTTAATTCATAATTAAATTCCGAAAAATGTCCTGCAAGCGAAAAATCATTGTCGCCATTTTTTTGTGGAGCATGCAATCTTGAATATCTTAGCAACCGTTTAAGCTAGAGGAATGAAATTTTCAGATAAATAATATTATTAAAATGGTCAACTTTTGCAATGATGACCATTCCGCTCGATCGATTCATGTGCGAGTTATATCGATACGAATCTCCTTGGATACGCTTTAATCGCTAATAACTTTTTTATTAATCAAGTTTTGAACATGAATGTCTTACAAAATACGACTGAAAATGTCATTCATCCGACAAAAGTTAAATCAGGCGAATCGATTGATTAGACTCGAAGTTATGATCGATACAAGGTTGTATTCGATTGAGCCATTTTTTGGGCTTATTAACATAGTTACGGAGATAAAAATTTTAACAATATGTAAGGAAAAAAATGAATTATGCGCAAACATAAATTATTTAGATGAATTATGTTTCCTAATGAAGATACATCGATTTGAATTTATATCTTTTTGTATTAGGCCCCCGTAAGAAATACACGCATCCCGTCCAATTACGTCACCAATATAAGAACATAGGCTAAATTTTGAAAGCGGGGATATTAGAGAAGACAGGGATAAGGGAGTGACCATAGAAGGGATAACAATAGGATTGCGGATTTTACAGTACAGATGTCAGCAGTGTCTAAAGTACGATTCGATTAGTATAGCAAATACGTAAATTGGCATAACTTGATAAGTGTGTAGGTTGGACCAATGAAACTTGGTAAACAGGTACATCTTGATATTCCTCATGATAGTCTATGGTAGTATGTTTTGTATTCAGTCTCACGTTCGATATATATCGAATCTACTTTTTCTTAAAATATATCGAATTGCTATAACATGTAGGATTTTACATCCAAGGACATAGTTTACTAGGGATTAAATAGTAGATACCCATTGACTGGATTTTAAACCAATAGCATTGCGGATTTTACAGTACAGATGTCAGTATGATCGAAAAATCGATTCGATTATTATAGCAAATACGTAAATGGGCATAACTTCCATAGATTTACCGTTGGATCAATGAAAATTGGTGATTGGGTACATATTGGTATTCCTCACGATGCCCAATGAAAATTTGTTTTGTACGTAGTCTCACATTCGATATATATCGAATCTACTTTTTCTTAAAATGTATCGAATTGCTATAACATGTAGGATTTTACATCCAAGGACATAGTTTAATAGGGATTAAATAGTAGATACCTATAGACTGGATTTAAAACCAATAGCATTGCGGATTTTACAGTACAGATGTCAGTATGATCGAAAAATCGATTCGATTATTATAGCAAATACGTAAATGGGCATAACTTCCATAGATTTACCGTTGGATCAATGAAAATTGGTGATTGGGTACATATTGGTATTCCTCACGATGCCCAATGAAAATTTGTTTTGTACGTAGTCTCACATTCGATATATATCGAATCTACTTTTTCTTAAAATGTATCGAATTGCTATAACATGTAGGATTTTACATCCAAGGACATAGTTTACTAGGGATTAAATAGTAGATACCCATTGACTGGATTTTAAACCAATAGCCTTGCGGATTTTACAGTACAGATGTCAGTATGATCGAAAAATCGATTCGATTATTATAGCAAATACGTAAATGGGCATAACTTCAATAGATTTACCGTTGGATCAATGAAATTTGGTGATTGGGTACATATTGGTATTCCTCACGATGCCCAATGAAAATTTGTTTTTTACGTAGTCTCACATTCGATATATATCGAATCTACTTTTTCTTAAAATGTATCGAATTGCTATAACATATAGGATTTTACATCCAAGGACATAGTTTACTAGGGATTAAATAGTAGATACCCATTGACTGGATTTTAAACCAATAGCCTTGCGGATTTTACAGTACAGATGTCAGTATGATCGAAAAATCGATTCGATTATTATAGCAAATACGTAAATGGGCATAACTTCAATAGATTTACCGTTGGATCAATGAAATTTGGTGATTGGGTACATATTGGTATTCCTCACGATGCCCAATGAAAATTTGTTTTTTACGTAGTCTCACATTCGATATATATCGAATCTACTTTTTCTTAAAATGTATCGAATTGCTATAACATATAGGATTTTACATCCAAGGACATAGTTTACTAGGGATTAAATAGTAGATACCCATTGACTGGAAATTAAACCAATAGCCTTGCGGATTTTACAGTACAGATGTCAGTATGATCGAAAAATCGATTCAATTATTATAGCAAATACACAAATTGGTATAACTTGAAAAGTATACCCGTTGGACCAATGAAATTTGGCAAATGTGCACATCTTGGTATTCTTCACAATGCCCAACATAAATATGTTTTGTATGTTGTCTAACGTGCGATATATATCGAATATGCTTTTTCCTTAAATATATCGAACTGCTATAACAAATAGGATATTACATCCAAGGGCATAGTTGACCAGGTTTTATATAGTAGATACCCATAGACAGAAAGTTAAACCAATAGCATTTCGAGTTTTACAATACAGATGTCAGTAGGATCGAAAAATCGATTCGATTATTATAGCAAATACGTAAATTGGCATAACTTCAATACTATATCCGCTGGACCAATGAAATTTCGTGAATGGGTAAATCCTGGTATTTCTCACAATGCCCAATGGAAATATGTTTTGTATGTAGTCTAACGTTCGATATATATTGAATCTACTTTTTCTTAAAAGATATCGAATTGCTATAACCTATAGGATTTTACATGTAGGGACATAGTTGACCAGGAATTTTAAAAAAGTTACCCATACACTGGAAGTTAAACCAATAGTATTGCGGATTTTAAAGTACAGATGTCAGTATAATCGAAAGATCGATACGATAATTATAGCAAATACGCAAATTGGCATAACTTGATTGCTTTATAAGTTGGACCAAAGAAATTTTGGGAATGGGTATATCATGATATTTCTCACAATGCCCAATAGAAATATGTTTTGTATATGGTCTCACATGCGATATATATCGAATCTTCATTATCCAAATTATATCGATTTGCGTTAAAATTTAGGAATTTACATCCACAGGCATTGTTGACCAGGAATTATAGAGTAGATGACTATTAACTGGAATTATAATATACAGCGTTGCGGATTTTACAGTGCAGATGGCATTTTAATCGAAAGATCGAATCGATTATTGTAGCAAATATGCAAATTGGCATAATTTAAATAGTATATGCGTTGGACCAATGAAATTTGGTGAATGGGTACACATTGGTATTCCTCACAATGCCCAATGGGAAGATTTTTTGTATGTAGTCTCTCATTCGATATATATCGAATATACTTTTTCTTAAAATATATGGAATTGTTATAACACATCGGAATTTACATCAATGGGTATAGTTGACCAGGAATAATATGGTGAATGGCCATTGACCGGAATTAAAATCAAACGCATTGCGAATTTAACATTACAGATGCAGTATAATCGAATGATCGAATCGATTATTATAGAAAATACGGAAAATGGCATAACTTGATTCGTATATTCTTTGGACCAATGAAATTTGGTGAATGTGTACATCCTGATATTCTTCACAAAGCCCAATCGAATATGTTTTCCATTTACTGTCTCATTAGATGTATATCGATTCAGCGTTTTCTTAAAATATATATTGAATTGCTATAACATGCAGGATTTTACATCCGCGGGTGTATTTGACCATGAAATATAGGGTAGATGACCTAATGGGAAGATAAATCAATAGAATTGCGAATTTATATTTTCACATGTGAGTAAACTTGACAATTCGTTATGATTATGGTAGCAAATATGCTAATTTGCGTATCTTTTTTACTACTGATGTTAGACAAAAGAAATTTTATGAATATGTTTATTTAAGCATTGTTCATGCTGCACCAATGAAATATATTCGTTTGTTATGCTCCCATTCGACACCTATCGAATATACCTTTTGTAAAATATATCGAACTGCTATTACTTACCAAATATAACATCAACGGAGACAGTTGAACATTCTTCGGTTCTTTCTCCAATTTAAGTTTCATAACCGTATTTATATATTTATTGTAATCAATGCGTTTTGTTGTTATAAAGCTTCCTTAGATCTAGAAAAATGACAGCATTGAGAGACATACATCGTCAGAGAAATCCGAACATTACTTCATTATTCGAGACATATTTATTCGAATAATCATTTCATTAGTCACTGTTCATTTATTTTCTAATAATGATGTATTTAATTTCATTAAGTCTGCTGTATTCAAACGCTAAAAATCAAAAATAAAGGTGATATAATCCTAGGTTAAGGGCTAAAATAAGAAAAATCGGCAACATTTCATAAGTTCATCTATCGTACACTATATATTTTTCTACATTGCGCAATTCATTCATATCAAAATGGTTTCCCGAAGCATTGATCACCGTGGTTACTAAGAAGGTCTTAAGTATTGTTGACAGTGAATGAGCGTATTGTCCGCATATTTCACTCATTCAAACGATATTTGGGGTGTTTCTTTCGCTTTTTGAACCACTTATGGGCATATGACTCGGAAACATGTGACACAACTATGTTCCCACCCCCCTAATTACCCGCTTGATGAATTCAAGCGCCCAATCGACTCGTTTACATATATAAAAGCTGCAAAACGATTGATCACTTATTGATTGACACAAATTCACAGCCCAAACTACCGGGTCGATCGAGTTGAAATTTTCGGTGGGAAAACTAAAAAAAAATTCATCGGGAGAATAAATCTGAAAATTCCAAAAAGTGCGATACTTTTCGATATATATCGATTTGAATTAACATGGCAGCCTTATGGGACTTAAACTATTTCCTTAATTATGCCATAACTAGGCGTCTTGGGGTATTCGTCTCCCACTGACGTAAACTAGATTTTTTGGTCGATTTTTTGATACCTTAACTTTTTGCGTATCTTACTCGATTACTGTCGAAATAATTTTTAAAAATCGACAATGCTTTTCTTATGGACCAACTTTGGAATTTATTTTGACCCACTTGCAAAAGTAGTAGGACCGTCGCCGCCTAATACAATTTGTCTAATTTTTTACCTGATTTTTTGGCTATCTCTGAATTTTCGTATGTCGAATAGATTCCGAGTTATTAGCATTATCGAAATAACATTGTCGAGATAGGACGATCGATAAATATCGATTTGAGAGCTGGCGCTTCAAAATTAGGCTATTCAGCTCAAAAAAGCATGCCTACAAACGTACCTCCGGTACGTCCAGGTTTTCATTTTTATTTAGATTTCATAATATTTAACGAGTTATTTCATTCCGAATTTTTCCCAAATTATTTTCTTGAGCCCCCGGCAATCGCCGCCATTCCTCGCCGCCAAACGGGCGGTGGTCGGTCTCCGAAAGAATTACACGCATTTCCCTATCCCATTAATGTATTTAGGCGGGTGAATTTTTGCGGAGGGCTAACATAGGGCTATACCAAGTAAAGCCTCACGGCATAACTTTTTAAAGTATTGATTTTTTCATTACGTATTCGGTATCGCATATGCAACAGTCATTTGTTATATATACGGATTTCCCTTTGACATTGGCCATAGGCTTAGAAGGTGAATTTACTGCAATGGTGTAATGGAAAAGAGCATAACTTCCTAAGTATTTCACCTAGGCCTATGAAATTTGGCAGATAGGTACATCATTGTATTGTTATTATGACCATATAAAATTTAGTCCAATAATGGCCATCACTTTCGATATATATCGAACCTACGTTTTCTTTAATTCTATCGAATGTTAATAACTTATTGGAATACTCATCTACGAAGGAAATTAGTGCCGGCATTACATGTGAAAACGACCAACCAATTGAAAAAAAACAGATGACATGGATATTTCAGAGTACCGGTGTCAGTAATATCGAATTTTCGATTCGATTATTATAACTAAAATGAATATTGAGATAACTTTTTAAGTATTTGCGATAGATGAATGAAATTTGGTAAATTGGTACATATTGGTATTGCTCATAATTCAATGGGGAAATTTGTTTTGTATGTAGTCCCATATTCGATATATATCGAATCTGCGTTTTCTTAAAATATATCGAATTCCTATAACACATACGATTCGGCATCCACGGGCATATGCGCGATGGTAATAGATAGTGGATGACCATAGAATGATTTTCGAATCAATAGCTATGAGCATTTTGCCGTACAGATTTCAGTGTTATCGAACGTTCGATTCGATTATAATAAGAAATAGGAATATTGACATAACTTGGGAAGTATTTGAGGTAGATGAATGAAATTTGGTAAATGGGTAGATATTGGAATTTGGCATCATGCACAGGGGATATACGTTTTGCATTTTGTCTCGCATTCGATATATATCGAATCTGCGTTTTCTTAAAATATATCGAATTGCTATAACACATACGATTTGGCATCCACGGGCATATGCGCGATGGTAATAGATAATGGATGACCATAGATTGAATTTCGAATCAATAGCTTTGAGCATTTTGCCGCACATATGTCAGTGTAATCGAACGTTCGATTCGATTACAATAAGAAATAGGAATATTGACATAACTTGAGAAGTGTTTGAGGTAGATGAATGAAATTTGGTAAATGGGTACATATTGGTATTTGGCATAATGAACAGGGGATATACGTTTTGTATGTCGTCTCACAATCGATATATATCAAACCTGCGTTTTCTTCAAATGTATCGAATTGCTATACTACGTAAAAATTAAGCATCCACGGGCATAGTTGTGATTGAAATAGATAGTGGATCACCATAGAATGAAATTCGAAGAAATAAATATGAGAATTTTACCATACAGATGTCAATATAATCGAAGTTCGATTCGATTATTATATGAAATACGAATATTGACATATCTTGAGAATTATTTGAGATACATGAATGAAATTTGGTGAATGGGTACATATTGGTATTCCTCATAACGCACAGGGGAAATACGTTTTGTATGTCGTCTCACATTCGATATATATCGAATCCGCTTTTCATTAAAATATATCGAATTGCTATATCACATAGTATTTAGCATCCACGGGCATAGTTGTGATGGAAATAGATATTTGATGACCATAGAACGCAACTTTAATCAATAGCAATGAGTATTTCACTTACCGATGTCAGTATAATCGTAAGTGTTATTCGATTAATATCGCAAATACGAATATTGATATAACTTGATAAGTATTTCAGGTAGATCAACGAAATTTGGTAAATGGGTACTTAATGGTATTTCTCATTATGTCAAGGGGAAATACGTTTTGTATGTAGCCTCACATTCGATATATATCGAATCTTCGTTTCCTTAAAATGTATCGTTTTGCTATACCACGTAGGTTTTGGCATTTACGGGCATAGTTGAGAAGGTGAGAGATAGTGGATGACCATAGAATGAAAATAATCAATATCTCTGAGCATTTTACTTTATGTATGTAAGTATATTCGAAATATCGATTCGATTATTATAACAAATACGAATATTGACATAACTTGAAAAGTATTTGAGGTAGATGAATGAAATTTGGTAAATGAGTAAATATTGGTATTCTTCAAAATGCACATAGGACATAAGTTTTGTATTTAGTCTCTCATTCGATATATATCGAAAATGCGATTACTTAAGGTGTATCACATTGCTTTACAACATAATATTTTGTATCCACGGGCATATTCGAGAAGGTTTATAGATAATGGATGAATAGAATGAATTTGTATGGATATTTTGACGAAAGTATGAATAGATTTGTGTATTTTTCAATACAGATGTCACTTTATTCATAAGTTCGATTCGATTATTATATCAAATATTCAAATTGACATATCTTCATAACTATTTCACTTGGAGGTATGAAATTTCGTGTTTGAGTAGATATTAGTATTCCACTTGATGTCAAATAGAAATTAATGAAGACAATGGGCCAAGGTCCAATTAATATCAAATATGAATTTTCATAAAAGTAATTGAATGGCTTTACGTTTGACGTGGTGAATTTTTCGAACTTTTCAACAACTTATGGACCCAAGACCAAACTACTTATGACTCTACTCTAACTATATACCCTTCACTAACACGCTTGAAGAATTCAAGCACCCAATCGACTCGTTAAATATATAATAGCTGCAATTTGACTGATCACTGACTGATTGATACAAATTCACAGCCCAAACTGCCGGGCCGATCGAGATGAAATTTTCGGTAATAAAAATAAAAAAAAATTCATCGGGAGGAAAAATCTCAAAATTCGAAAAAGTGCGATACTTTACGATATATATCGAGTTGAATTAACATGGCAGCCTTATGGGACTAAAACTATTTCGTTAATATCGTCGCGAATAAAAGTTCAAGAGACATCTCCTCCCTATGACGTAAACTACAATTTTTGGTCGATTTTTTGATACCTTAGTTTATCGTCGATCTCTATCGATCACTGTCGAAATAATTTTTAAAAATCGACAATGCTTTTCTTATGGACCAACTTTGGAATTTTTTTTGACCCACTTGCAAAAGTAGTATGACCGTCTTCGCCTAATACAATTTATCTAATTTTTTACCTGATTTTTTGGCTATCTCGGAATTTTCGTATGTCGAATAGATTCCGAGTTATTAGCATTATCGAAATAACATTGTCGAGATAGGACGATCGATAAATATCGATTTGAGAGCTGGCGCTTCAAAATTAGGCTATTCAGCTCAAAAAAGCATGCCTACAAACGTACCTCCGGTACGTCCAGGTTTTCATTTTTAATTAGGTTTCGTAATATTTAATGAATTATTTCGTTCCGAAATTTTCCCAAATTATTTTCTTGAGCCCGCGGCAATCGCCGCCATTCCTCGCCGCCAAACGGGCGGTGGTCGGTCTCCGGAAGAATTACACGCATTTCCCTATCCCATTAATGTATTTAGGCGGGTGAAATTTGCGGAGGGCTAACATAGGTCTATACCCAGTAAAGCCTCACGGCATAACTTTTTAAAGTATTGATTTTTTCATTACGTATTCGGTATCGCATGTACAACAGTCATTTGTTATATATACGGATTTCCCATTGACATTGGCCATAGGCTTAGAAGGTGAATTTACTGCAATGGTGTAATGGAAAAGAGCATAACTTCCAAAGTATTTCACCTAGGCCTATGAAATTTGGCAGATAGGTACATCATTGTATTGTTATTATGAGCATATAAAATTTAGTCCAATAATCGCCATCACTTTCGATATATATCGAACCTACGTTTTCTTTAATTCTATCGAATGTTAATAACTTATTGGAATACTCATCTCCGGGGGAAAGTTGTGCCGGCATTACATGTAAAAACGACCAACCAATTGAAAGAAAAACAGATGACATGGATATTACAGAGAACCGGTGTCAGTATAATCGATTTTCGATTCGATTATTATAACTAAAATGAATATTGAGATAACTTTATAAGTATTTGCGGTAGATGAATGAAATTTGGTAAATTGGTACATATTGGTATTGCTCATAATTTAATGGGGAAATTTGTTTTGTATGTAGTCCCTTATTCGATATATATCGAATCTGCGTTTTCTTAAAATATATCGAATTGCTATAACACATACGATTCGGCATCCACGGGCATATTTGCGATGGTAATAGATAGTGGATGACCATAGAATGATTTTCGAATCAATAGCTTTGAGCATTTTGCCGCACATATGTCAGTGTAATCGAACGTTCGATTCGATTATAACAAGAAATAGGAATATTGACATAAGTTGGGATGTATTTGAGGTAGATGAATGAAATTTGGTAAATGGGTAGATATTGGTATTTGGCATCATGCAAAGGGGATATACGTTTTGTATTTTGCCTCACATTCGATATATATCGAATCTGCGTTTTCTTAAAATATATCGAATTGCTATAACACATACGATTTGGCATCCACGGGCATATGCGCGATGGTAATAGATAATGGATGACCATAGAATGAATTTCGAATCAATAGCTTTGAGCATTTTGCCACACATATGTCAGTATAATCGAACGTTCGATTCGATTATAATAAGAAATAGTAATATTGACATAACTTGAGAAGTGTTTGAGGTAGATGAATGAAATTTGGTAAATGGGTACATATTGGTATTTGGCATAATGAACAGGGGATATACGTTTTGTATGTCGTATCACATTCGATATATATCGAACCTGCGTTTTCTGCAAATGTATCGAATTGCTATACTACGTAAAAATTAAGCATCCACGGGCATAGTTGTGATTTAAATAGATAGTGGATCACCATAGAATGAAATTCGAAGAAATAAATATGAGAATTTTACCATACAGATGTCATTATAATCGAAGTTCGATTCGATTATTATATGAAATACGAATATTGACATAACTTGAGAATTTTTTGAGATACATGAATGAAATTTGGTGAATGGGTACATATTGGTATTCCTCATAACGCACAGGGGAAAAACGTTTTGTATGTCGTCTCAAATTCGATATATATCGAATCCGCTTTTCATTAAAATATATCGAATTGCTATATCACATAGTATTTAGCATCCACGGGCATAGTTGTGATGGTAATAGATATTTGATGACCATAGAACGCAACTTTAATCAATAGCAATGAGTATTCACTGTACCGATGTCAGTATAATCGTAAGTTCGATTCGATTATTACTGCAAATACGTTAATTGATATTACTTGATAAGTATTTCAGGTAGATCAAAGAAATTTGGTAAATGGGTACATATTGGTATTTCTTATTATGCGAAGGGGAAATACGTTTTGTATGTAGCCTCACATTCGATATATATCGAATCTTCGTTTCCTTAAAATGTATCGATTTGCTATACCACGTAGGTTTTGGCATCCACGGGCATAGTTGAGAAGGTGAGAGATAGTGGATGACCATAGAATGAATATTAATCAATATCTCTAAGCATTTTACTTTTAGTATGCAAGTATATTCGAAATATCTATTCGATTATTATAAAAAATACGAATATTGACATAACTTGAAAAGTATTTGAGGTAGATGAATGAAATTTGGTAAATGAGTAAATATTGGTATTCTTCAAAATGCACATAGGACATATGTTTTGTATTTAGTCTCTCATTCGATATATATCGAAAATGCGATTACTTAAGGTGTATCACATTGCTTTACAACATAATATTTTGTATCCACGGGAATATTCGAGAATACTTATAGATAATGGATGAAAAGAATGAATTTGTATGGATATTTTGATGAAAGTATGAATAGATTTGTGTATTTTTCAATACAGATGTCACTTTATTCATAAGTTCGATTCGATTATTGTAGCAAATATGCAAATTGACTTATCTTAATAACTATTTCAGTTAGAGGTATGAAATTTCGTGTGTGAGTACATATTAGTATTCCACTTGCTGTCAAATAGAAATTAATGAAGACTATGGGCTAAGTTCCCATTAATATCAAATATGAGTTTTCATAAAATTAATCGACTGGCTTTACCTTTGACATGGTGCATTTCTCATACTTTTCAACAACTTATGGACCCAGGACCAGGCCACCATTCACACCACCATATCTCCTTACCCACCACGACACGCTTGAAGAATTCAAGCGCCAATATACTCGTTGGATATATAATAGCTGCAAATCGATTAACCATTGACTGATTCATACAAATTCACAGCCCAAACTACCGGGCCGATCGAGATGAAATTTTCGGTGGTAAAACTAAAAAAAAATTCATCGGGAGGAAAAATCTCAAAATTCGAAAAACTGCGATACTTTTCGATATATATCGACTTGAATTAACATGGCAGCCTTATGGGACTAAAACTCTTTCCTTAATATCGTCGCAAATAAAAGTGCCAGAGACATCTTCTCCCATAGACGTAAACTAGATTTTTTGGTCGATTTTTTGATACCTTGGTTTTTCATCGATCTCTCTCGATCACGGTCGAAATAATTTTTAAAAATCGACAATGCTTTTCTTATGGACCAACTTTGGAATTTATTTTGACCCACTTGCAAAAGTAGTAGGACGTTCGCCGCCTAATACGTTTTGTCTAATTTTTTACGTGATTTTTTGGCTATCTCGGAAAATTCGTATGTCGAATAGATTCCGAGTTATTAGCATTATCGAAATAACATTGTCGAGATAGGACGATCGATGAATATCGATTTGAGAGCTGGCACTTCAAAATTAGGCTATTCAGCTCAAAAAAGCATGCCTACAAACGTACCTCGGTACGTCCAGGTTTTCATTTTTATTTAGATTTCGTAATATTTAACGAGTTATTTCATTCCGAATTTTTCCCAAATTATTTTCTTGAGCCCGCGGCAATCGCCGCCATTCCTCTCCGCCAAACGGGCGGTGGTCGGTGCCCGTAAGTAATACACGCATTTCCCTATCTCATACGTGCATGTATACGGATGAAATTTGGAGAGGGCTAACATGGTTATGATCCCAGTAAAGCCTCACCGCCTAACTTTTTTGAGTATTGATTTTTTCATTACGTATTCGGTATCGCATATGCAACAGTCATTTGTTATATATAGGGATTTCCCATTGACATTGGCCATAGGCTTAGAAGGTGAATTTACTGCAATGGTGTAACGGAAAAGAGCATAACTTCCAAAGTACTTCACCTAGGCCAATGAAATTTGTCGAATAGGTACATCATTGTATTATTATTATGACCATATAAAATTTAGTCCAATAATGTCCATCACTTTCGATATATATCGAACCTACGTTTTCTTTAATTTTATCGAATGTTAATAACTATTTGAAATACATATCTCGAGAGTTACTTATGCCGGCATAACATTTGAACCGACCAACCAATGGAAAAAAAAACAAATGACATGCGTATTTCCGAGAACCTTTGTCAGTATAATCGAATTTTCGATTCGATTATTATAACTAAAATGAATATTGAGATAACTTTATAAGTATTTGCGGTAGATGAATGAAATTTGGTAAATTGGTACATATTGGTATTGCTCATAATTCAATGGGGAAATTTGTTTTGTATGTAGTCCCATATTCGATATATATCGAATCTGCGTTTTCTTAAAATATATCGATTTGCTATAACTCATACGATTCGGCATCCACGGGCATATGTGCGATGGTTATAGATAGTGGATGACCATAGAATGAATTTTGAATCAATAGCTATCAGCATTTTGCCGTACAGATTTCAGTGTTATCGAACGTTCGATTCGATTATAATAAGAAATAGGAATATTGACATAACTTGGGAAGTATTTGAGGTAGATGAATGAAATTTGGTAAATGGGTAGATATTGATATTTGGCATCATGGACAGGGGATATACGTTTTGTATTTTGTCTCACATTCGATATATATCGAATCTGCGTTTTCTTAAAATATATCGAATTGCTATAATACATATGATTTGGCATCCACGGGCATATGCGCGATGGAAATAGATAATGGATGACCATAGATTGAATTTCGAATCAATAGCTTTGAGAATTTTGCCGCACATACGTCAGTGTAATCGAACGTTCGATTCGATTATAATAAGAAATAGGAATATTGACATAACTTGAGAAGTGTTTGAGGTAGATGAATGAAATTTGGTAAATGGGTACATATTGGTATTTGGCATAATGAACAGGGGATATACGTTTTGTATGTCGTCTCACATTCGATATATATCGAACCTGCGTTTTCTTCAAATGTATCGAATTGCTATACTACGTAAAAATTAAGCATCCACGGGCATAGTTGTGAATAAAATAGATAGTGAATCACCATAGAATGAAACTCGAAGAAATAAATATGAGAATTTTTCCATACAGATGTCATTATAATCGAAGTTCGATTCGATTATTATATGAAATACGAATACTGACATAACTTGACAGTTATTTGAGATACATGAATGAAATATGGTGAATGGGTACATATTGGTATTCCTCATAACGCACAGGGGAAATACGTTTTGTATGTCGTCTCACATTCGATATATATCGAATCTGCTTTTCATTAAAATATATTGAATTGCTATATCACATAGTTTTTAGCACCCACGGGCATAGTTGTGATGGTAATAGATATTTAATGACCATAGAACGCAACTTTAATCAATATTAATGAGTATTTCACTGTACAGATGTCAGTATAATCGTAAGTTCAATTCGATTATTACGGCAAATACGTTAATTGATATACCTTGATAAGTATATCAGGTAGATCAAAGAAATTTGGTAAATGGGTACATATTGGTATTCTTCTTATCCAATAGTGAAAAATATTTTGTATGTACTCTAACATTCGATGTATATCGAATCTGCGTTTCCTTAAAATGTATCGATTTGCTATACCACGTAGGTTTTAGCATCCACGGGCATAGTTGAGAAGGTGAGAGATAGTGAATGACCATAGAATGAATATTAATCAATATCTATGAGCTTTTTACATTATATATGTAAGTTTATTCGAAATATCAATTCGATTACTATAACAAATACGAATATTGACATAACTTGAGAAGTATTTGAAGTAGATGAATGAAATTTGGTAAATGAGTAAATATTAGATTTCCTCATAATGCAATTAGGATAGATGTTTTGTATTTAGTCTCTCATTCGATATATATATCGAATCTGCGGTTACTTAAAATGTATCAAATTTCTTTACATCATAATATTTAGTATCCAAGGGAAAATTTGAGAAGGATTATAGATAATGGATGAATTTAATGAATTCGTATGGATATAATGATGAAAGTTTGAATAGATTTGCGTATTTTTCAATACAGATGTCACATTAATCATAAGTTAGATTCGATTATTGTAGCAAATATGCAAATTGACATATCTTCATAACTATTTGAGTTTGAGGTATGAAATTTCGTGTGTGAGTTTATATTAGTATTCCACTTGCTGTCCAATAGAAATTAATGAAGACAGTGGCCTAAGTTCTTATTAATATCAAATATGAGTTTTCATAAAATTAATCAAATGGGTTTAACTTTGACATGCTGAATTTTTCGAACTTTTCAACAACTTATGGACCATTTACCAAACTACTTATGACACCACCATATCTCCTTACCCACCACGACACGCTTGAAGAATTCAAGCATTATATACTCGTTAACGTCCCTATAATAGCTGCAAACTAATTCACTGATTGTGTGATTGATACAAATTAGTAGCCCAAACTGTGATAGGTGTGGGTATATGGAATATTGGACGTAAAAGTAAAAACAAATTCATCGGGAGGAAAAATCTGAAATCTTAAAAAAGTCGATAACTTTTCGAGATATATCGACTTGAATTAACATGGGAGCCTTATGGGACTAAAACTTTTTCACTTTTTTTATGTATTTCTAAATATGTGAGGAACATGACATTCCCTTGACATAAACTAGATTTTTTGGTTGATTTTTTGGTGTGGTTGTCATTGCGATAAATTGATATTTAGTATTTTTTATGATTTTTTGAAAGTGCCCCATGCTTTTCTTATGGCACTACGTTAGGATTTTTTTTGACCAACTTGCAATCATCACAGGACAAATTCCTTGAAACGCAAGATACTAGATTTTTTGGTTAATTTTTTGGCTATCTCGAAATTTTCATATGTCGAAAAAATTCCGAGGAATAAACGATTTCGACTTTCCATTGTATTTTCAATCTTGGATTTCGGCGTTGAGACATGTGCCATATGAAAATTTGGAATCTTTAAGAAAAACCGTTAGAGGGTTCTCCGAACCCTCACGTTTGAGCTTACTTTCGCCGTAACCCTCTTGGGTTATTCATAATTAAATTCCGAAAAATGTCCTGCAAGCGAAAAATCATTGTCGCCATTTTTTTGTGGAGCATGCAATCTTGAATATCTTAGCAACCGTTTAAGCTAGAGGAATGAAATTTTCAGAGTAATAATATTATTAAAATGGTCAACTTTTGCAATGATGACCATTCCGCTCGATCGATTCATGTGCGAGTTATATCGATACGAATCTCCTTGGATACGCTTTAATCACTAATAACTTTTTTATTAATCAAGTTTTGAACATGAATGTCATACAAAATACGACTGAAAATGTCATTCATCCGACAAAAGTTAAATCAGGCGAATCGATTGATTAGACTCGAAGTTATGATCGATACAAGGTTGTATTCGATTGAGCCATTTTTTGGGCTTATTTACATAGTTACGGAAATAAAAATTTTAACAATATGTAAGGAAAAAAATGAATTATGCGCACACATAAATAATTTAGATGAATTATGTTTCCTACTGAAGATACATCGATTTGAATTTATATCTTTTTGTATTAGGCCCCCGTAAGAAATACACGCATCCCGTCTGTCTACGTCACCAATATAAGAACATAGGCTAAATTTTGAAAGCGGGGATATTAGAGAAGGCAGGGATAAGGGAGTGACCATAGAAGGGATATCAATAGGATTGCGGATTTTACAGTACAGATGTCAGCAGTGTCTAAAGTACGATTCGATTAGTATAGCAAATACGCAAATTGGCATAACTTGATAAGTGTGTACGTTGGACCAATGAAACTTGGTAAACAGGTACATCTTGGTATTCCTCACGATACTGTATGGTATTATGTTTTGTATTCAGTCTCACATTCGATATATATCGAATCTACTTTTTCTTAAAATATATCGAATTGCTATAACATGTAGGATTTAACATTCAAGGACATAGTTTACTAGGGATTAAATAGTAGATACCCATTGACTGGATTTAAAACCAATAGCATTGCGGATTTTACAGTACAGATGTCAGTATGATCGAAAAATCGATTCGATTATTATAGCAAATACGTAAATGGGCATAACTTCCATAGATTTACCGTTGGATCAATGAAATTTTGTGATTGGGTACATATTGGTATTCCTCACGATGCCCAATGAAAATTTGTTTTGAACTTAGTCTCACATTCGATATATATCGAATCTACTTTTTCTTCAAATGTATCGAATTGCTATAACATGTAGAATTTTACATCCAAGGACATAGTTTACTAGGGATTATATAGTAGATACCCATTGACTGGATTTTAAACCAATAGCCATGCGGATTTTACAGTACAGATGTCAGTATGATCGAAAAATCGATTCGATTATTATAGCAAATACGTAAATGGGCATAACTTCAATAGATTTACCGTTGGATCAATGAAATTTGGTGATTGGGTACATATTGGTATTCCTCACGATGCCCAATGAAAATTTGTTTTGTACGTAGTCTCACATTCGATATATATCGAATCTACTTTTTCTTAAAATGTATCGATTTGCTATAACATGTAGGATTTTACATCCAAGGACATAGTTTACTACGGATTAAATAGTAGATACCCATTGACTGGATTTTAAACCGATAGCATTGCGGATTTTACAGTACAGATATCAGTATGATCGAAAAATCGATTCGATTATTATTGCAAATACGTAAATGGGCATAACTTCAATAGATTTACCGTTGGATCAATGAAATTTGGTGATTGGGTACATATTGGTATTCCTCACGATGCCCAATGAAAATTTGTTTTGTACGTAGTCTCACATTCGATATATATCGAATCTACTTTTTCTTAAAATGTATCGATTTGCTATAACATGTAGGATTTTACATCCAAGGACATAGTTTACTACGGATTAAATAGTAGATACCCATTGACTGGATTTTAAACCGATAGCATTGCGGATTTTACAGTACAGATATCAGTATGATCGAAAAATCGATTCGATTATTATAGCAAATACGTAAATCGGCATAACTTCAATAGATTTACCGTTGGATCAATGAAATTTGGTGATTGGGTACATATTGGTATTCCTCACGATGCCCAATGAAAATTTGTTTTGTACGTAGTCTCACATTCGATATATATCGAATCTACTTTTTCTTAAAATGTATCGAATGACTATAACATGTAGGATTTTACATCCAAGGACATAGTTTACTAGGGTTTAAATAGTAGATACCCATTGACTGGATTTTAAACCAATAGCCTTGCGGATTTTACAGTACAGATGTCAGTATGATCGAAAAATCGATTCGATTATTATTGCAAATACGTAAATGGGCATAACTTCAATAGATTTACCGTTGGATCAATGAAATTTGGTGATTGGGTACATATTGGTATTCCTCACGATGCCCAATGAAAATTTGTTTTGTACGTAGTCTCACATTCGATATATATCGAATCTACTTTTTCTTAAAGTATATCAAATTGCTATATCATGTAGGATTTTACATCCACAGGCATAGTTGACCAGGTATTAAATAGTAGATAGCCATAGACCGAAAATTAAACCAATGGGATTGCGGACTTTACCGTACAGATGTCAGTATGATCGAAAAATCGATTCGATTATTATAGCATATACACAAATTGGTATAACTTGAAAAGTATACCCGTTGGACCAATGAAATTTGGCGAATGTGCACATCTTGGTAATCCTCACACTGCCCAACAGAAATATGCTTTGTATGTTGTCTAACGTGCGATATATATCGAATATGCTTTTTCTTCAAATATATCGAACCGCTATAACATATAGGATTTTACATCCAAGGGCATAGTTGGCCAGGTATTGTATAGTAGACACACAGACTGAAAATTAAACCAATAGCATTGCGGATTTTACAGTACAGATGGCAGTGTAATCGCAAGATCGATTCGATTATTCTATCAAATACGCAAATTTGCAAAACTTGATTAGTTTATACGTTGGACCAATGAAATTTGGCAAATGGGTACATCTTGGTATTCCTCACAATGCCCAAATGAAACATATTTTGTGTGTAGTCTCACGTTCGGTATTAATCGAATCTACTTTTTCTTAAAATATATCGTATAGCTATAACATATAGGATTTTACATCCAAGGACATAGTTGACCAATATAATTATGTGGAAGATAGCCATAGACTGTAAGTTAAATCAATTGCTTTGCGGATTCAACTATACAAATGCCAGTATAATCGAAGAATGGATTCGATTATTATAACAAATACATAACATTGGCACAAGTTGAATAGTGTATCCGTTGGACCAATTAAATTTGGTGCTTGGTACATCTTGGTATTCCTCACAATTCCCAAAGGTAATATGTTTTGCATGTAGTCTCACGATTGATGCATATCGAATATGCTTTTTCTTAAAATATATCGAATCGTTATAACATAGGATTTCTAACAGTGAAAAATTTAGTTCCTTACCCTTTCAAAATACGGCGGGGAAATTTTTGAATATTAAACCACTTATGGGCACATGACTCGAAAATATGTTGCACAACTATGTTTCCACCCCCCCTAATTACCCGCTTGATGAATTCAAGCGCCCAATCGACTCGTTGACGCCCCCCTATATAGCTGGAAAGTAATTCATTGATTGGGTGATTGACACAAATTAGTAGCCCAAACTGGGATATTTGTGGGTATATGGAATATTGGACGTAAAAGTAAAAAAATATTCATCGGGAGGAAAAATCTGAAAACTCGAAAAAGTCGATTAGTTTTCGAGATATATCGACTTGAATTAACATGGGAGCCTTATGGGACTACGACTTTTTCGCTTTTATTTTGTACTTTTAAACGCCCGAGGAACATGATATTCAATAGACATGGACTAGATTTTTTGGTCGATTTTTTGGTGTGGTTGCCATAGCGACGAATTGATATTTAGTATTTTTTATTACTGTTTGAATGCTCTCAATGCTTTTCTTATGGGAAAACTTTAGGAATTTTTTTGACCAACTTGCAAATCTCGTAGGAAAATTTCCTTTGCCAAAAAGTTAGATAATTCTTTGGTTAATTTTTTGGCTATCTTGGAATTTTCGTACGTCGAAACAATTCCGAGGAATAAACGATTTCGATTTAACATTGTCGTGATGGGCGAATTTTCAAACTCGGATTTCAGCCTTGAGACATGTGCCATATGAAAATTTGGACTCTTTAGGAAAAACCGTTAGAGGGTTCTCCGAACCCTCACGTTTGAGCTTACTTTCGCCGTAACCCTCTTGGTTAATTCATAATTAAATTCCGAAAAATGTCCTGCACGCGAAAAATCATTGTCGCCATTTTTTTGTGGAGCATGCAATCTTGAATATCTTAGCAACCGTTTAAGCTAGAGAAATGAAATTTTCAGAGTAATACTTTTATCACAATGGTCAACTTTTGCAATGATGACTATTTCGCTCGATTGATTCATGTGCGAGTTATATCGATACCAATCTCCTTGGTTACGCTTTAAACGCTAATAACTTTTTTTTTAATCAAGTCATAAATATGAAAGTCATATGTAATACTACTGTTAATGTCTTTTCTCCGACAAAAGTTAAATCAAGCGGATCGAATGATTAGATCCGAAGTTATGATCGATAAAAGGTTGTATTCGATTGAGCCATTTTTTGGGCTTATTTACATAGTTACGGGGATAAAAATTATGGCATTATGTAAAGGAAGAAATGAGTTATGCGTACACATTAATTGTTTAGATGAGTATTGTTTCCTAACGAAGATATATCAATATGAATTTATATCTTTTTGTATTAGGTCCCCATAAGAAATACACGCATCGCCCTATATACGTCACCAATATAAGAATATAGGCGAAATTTTGAAAGCGGGGATAGTAGAGAAGAGAGGGATAAGGGAATGGCCATAGAATGGAGGGGTTATCAATAGGATGCGAATTTTTCAATACAGGTGGCAGTATAGTCGAATGTACGATTCGATTTTTATAGCAAATACGCAAATTGGCATAAAATGATAAGTGTATACGTTGGACCAATGAAATTTAGTGAATTGGTACATCATGGTATTCCTCACAATGTGCAATGGAAACATGTTTTGTATATAGTCTCACGCTCGATATATATCGAATCTACTTTTTCTTAAAATATATCGAATTGCTATAGCATATAGGATTTTACATCTAAGGACATAGTAGCCCAGGAAATATATAGTAGATACCCATAGACCAGAAATTAAACCAAAAACATTGCGAATTTTTAAGTACAGATGTCAGTATGATCGAAAAGTCGATTCGATTATTATAGCAAATACGTTAATTGGCATAACTTCAATAGTATTTCCGTTTGACCAATGAAATTTTGTGAATGGGTACATCTTTGTATTCCTCACAATGCCCAATGAAAATATGTTTTGCATGTAGTCTCACATTCGATATATATCGAATCTGCTTTTTCACAATTTATATCGAATAGCTATAACATATAGGATTTTACACCCACGGGCATTGTTGACCAGGAATTATATAGTAGATGACCATAGACTGGATATTAAAAAAATGTCATTGCGAATTTTACATTACAGATGTCAGTATAATCGAAAGATCGAATAGATTATTTTAGCAAATACGCAAATTGGCATAACTGGATTAGTAAATACGTTGGACCAATGAAAATTGGTGAATGGGTACATCTTGGTATTCCTCACATTGCCAAATGGAAATATTGTTTATGTTTAGTCTCACGTTCGATATATATCGAATCTACTTTTTCTTAAAATATATCGAATTGCTATAACATATAGGATTTTACTCCCACGGGCATTGTTGACCAGCAATTATATAGAAGATGACCATAGACTGGATATTAAAAAATTGTCATTGCGGATTTTACATTACAGATGTCAGTATAATCGAAAGATCGAATCGATTATTTTAGCAAATACGCAAATTGGCATAACTGGATTAGTAAATACGTTGGACCAATGAAAATTAATGAATGGGTACATCTTGGTATTCCTCACATTGCCCCATGGAAATATGTTTTGCATGTAGTCTCACATTCGATACATATCGAATCTGCTTTTTCATAAATTATACCGAATAGCTATAACATTTAGGATTTTACACCCACGGGCATTGTTGACCTGCAATTATATAGAAGATGACCATATCGTGGAAATAAAATCGATATTTTTGCGGATTTTACAGTACAGATGTCAGTATAATCGAAAGATCGATTCGATAGTTATAGCAAATGCTGAAATTAGCATATTTTGATTAGTATATACGTTGCACCAATGACATTTTGTGAATGGGTACATCTTGGGATTCCTCACAATGCCCAATTGAAATATTGTTTATGTTTAGTCTCACGTTCGATATATATCGAATCTACTTTTTCTTAAAATATATCGAATTCTATAACATATAGGATTTTACATCCAAGGACATAGTTGACCGGGAAATATAGAGAAGATTTCTATTAACTGGAATTAAAATCCACGGCTTTGCGGATATTACAGTGCAGATTGCAGTTTTATCGAAAGATCGATTTCATAATTGTAGCAAATACGCGAATTGGCATAACATGATTAGTATTTACGTTGGACCAATGACACTTGGTAAATGGGTACATCTTGGAATTCCTCACAATGCCCAATTGAAATATTTTTTGTTTATAGTCTCACGTTCGATATAAATCGAATTTACTTTTTCTTAAAATATATCGAATTGCTATTACATGTAGGATTTTACATCCGAGGACATAGTTGACCAGGAATTATGTAGTAGATACCCATACACTGGAAGTTAAACCAATAGCATCGCGGATTTAACAGTACAGATGTCAGTATAATTGAAAAATCGATATGATTATTTTAGCAAATATTTAAATTGGCATAACTTGATTATTGTATCCGTTTGACCAATGAAATTTGGTAAATGGGTACATCTTGGTCTTCCTCACAATGCCCAATGGAAATATGCTTTGCGTGTAGTCTCACGATCTATATATATTGAATATGCTTTTTTCTTAAAATATATCGAATCGTTATTACATACAGGATTTTCTATCCACGTACAAAGTTGACCAGGAAATTTAGGATTGATGATCGAGGACTGGAACAGGATTGCGAATTTTCAAAACAGTATACTTGATAATTCGATACGATAATGATAGCAAATATGCCAAAGCTATTTTTTTCAAATTGGAATATCTTGAGAATAACTATTTTTTAGTACCAAAGAAATTTGGGGAATCGTTACAATTTAGTATTTTACACACTGCATTATGGACATATGTTTTGCGAGTGGTACATCTTTATATATTTATCTAACGTATCTGCGTTTCATTTTCAAGTTTCGCTTATCACAACGCTTTTGGACTTTAAGAGTTGAAAAATAACCACAAAATCATTACTGTCTTGAAATTTTAAAAACCTTATTCCAATTATGTCTCAATGCTAAACTTAGCCTATTCAAATAATGAACTATCCGTCAAATGAAATCATATTGAAAATAACAAATAATTTTAAAAGTAAACAATTAAGTTCCTTACCCTTTCAAAAACCGGCAGGGAAATTTTTGAATATTTTAAACACTTATGGACACAATACTCGACAACACGTGACACAACAATGTTCCCACCCTCCTAATTACCCGCTTGAAGAATTCAAGCACCCAATCGACTCGTTAACGTCCCTATTAATTACATATTTAAAGCTGGAAAGTAATTCATTGATTGGGTGATTGACACAAATTAGTAGCCCAAACTGTGATAGGTGTGGGTATATGGAATATTGGACGTAAAAGTAAAAAAAAATTCATCGGGAGGAAAAATCTGAAAAGTTGAAAAAGTCGATTAGTTTTCGAGATATATCGACTTGAATTAACATGGGAGCCTTATGGGACTACGACTTTTTCGCATTTATTTTGTACTTTTAAACGCCCGAGGAACATGATATTCAATGGACATGGACTAGATTTTTTGATCGATTTTTTGGTGTGGTTGCCATAGCGACGAATTGATATTTAGTATTTTTTATTACTGTTTGAATGCTCTCCATGCTTTTCATATGGGAAAACTTTGGGAATTTTTTTGACCAACTTCCAATAATCGTACGACAAATTCCTTTGCCAAAAAGTTAGATAATTCTTTGGTTAATTTTTTGGCTATCTTAAAATTTTCGTACGTCGATACAATTCCGAGGAATAAACGATTTCGATTTAACATTGTCGTGATGGGCGAATTTTCAAACTCGGATTTCAGCCTTGAGACATGTGCCATATGAAAATTTGGACTCTTTAGGAAAAACCGTTAGAGGGTTCTCCGAACCCTCACGTTTGAGCTCACTTTCTCCGTATCCCTCTTGGGTTATTCATAATTAAATTCCGAAAAATGTCCTGCACGCGAAAAATCATTGTCGCCATTTTTTTGTGGAGCATGCAATCTTGAATATCTTAGCAACCGTTTAAGCTAGAGAAATGAAATTTTCAGAGTAATACTTTTATCACAATGGTCAACTTTTGCAATGATGACCATTTCGCTCGATCGATTCATGTGCGAGTTATATCGATACCAATCTCCTTGGTTACGCTTTAAACGCTAATAACTTTTTTTTAAATCAAGTTATAAATATTAAAGTCATATGTAATACTACTGTTAATGTCTTTTCTCCGACAAAAGTTAAATCAAGCGGATCGAGCAATTACAGTCGAAGTTATGATCGATAAAAGGTTGCATTCGATTGAGCCATTTTTCAGACCTATTTACATAGTTACGGGGATAAAAATTATAAAAATATGTAAGGGAAGAAATGAATTATGCGTACACATTAAGTTTTTGGATGAGTATTGTTTCCTAACGAAGATATATCAATTTGAATTAATATCTTTTTGTATTAGGTCCCCGTAAGAAATACACGCATCGCCCTATATACGTCACCAATATAAGAACATAGGCGAAATTTTGAAAGCGGGGATAGTAGAGAAGAGAGGGATAAGGGTATGGCCATCGAATGGAGGGGTTATCAATAGGATGCGAATTTTTCAATACAGGTGGCAGTATAGTCGAATGTACGATTCGATTTTTATAGCAAATACGGAAATTGGCATAAAATGATAAGTGTATACGTTGGACCAATGAAATTTAGTGAATTGGTACATCATGGTATTCCTCACAATGCGCAATGGAAACATGTTTTGTATATAGTCACACGCTCGATATATATCGAATCTACTTTTTCTTAAAATATATCGAATTGCTATAGCATATAGGATTTTACATCTAAGGACATAGTAGACAAGGAAATACATAGTAGATACCCATATCCCAGAAATTAAACCAAAAACATTGCGAATTTCAAAGTACAGATGTCAGTATGATCGAAAAGTCGATTCGATTATTATAGCAAATACGTTAATTGGCATAACTTCAATTGTGTTTCCGTTGGACCAATGAAATTTGGTGAATGGGTACATCTTTGTATTCCTCACAATTCCTAATGGAAATTTGTTTTGTATGTGGTCTCACGCTCGATATATATCGAATATAATTTTTATTAAAATATATCGAATTGCTATAACACATAGGATTTTACATCCAAGGACATATTTGACATGGAATTATATAGTAGATACCCATAGACTGTATGTTAAACCAAAAGCAATGCGGATTTTAAAGTACAGATGTCAGTATGATCGAAGAATCGATTCGATTATTCTAGCAAATACGTTAATTGGCATAACTTCAATAGTGTTTCCGTTTGACCAATTAAATATGGTGAATGGGTACATCTTTTTATTCCTCATAATGTCCAATGAAAATATGTTTTGCATGTAGTCTCACATTCGATATATATCGAATCTGCTTTTTCACAATTTATATCGAATAGCTATAACATATAGGATTTTACACCCATGGGCATTCTTGACCAGGAATTATATAGTAGATGACCATAGACTGGATATTTAAAAAATGTAATTGCGGATTTTACATTACAGATGTCAGTATAATCGAAATATCGAATCTATTATTGTAGCAAATACGCAAATTGGCATAACTGGATTAGTATATACGTTGGACCAATGAAAATTGGTGAATGGGTACATCTTGGTATTCCTCACATTGCCCAATGGAAATATGTTTTGCATGTAGTCTCATATTCGATACATATCGAATCTGCTTTTTCACAAATTATATCGAATAGCTATGACATTTAGAATTTAACACCCATGGGCATTCTTGACCAGGAATTATATAGTAGATGACCATAGACTTGATATAAAAAAATGTCATTGCGGATTTTACATTACAGCTGTCAGTATAATCGAAAGATCGAATCGATTATTGTAGCAAATACGCAAATTGGCATAACTGGATTAGTATATACGTTGGACCAATGAAAATTGGTGAATGGGTACATCTTGGTATTCCTCACATTGCACAATGGAAATATGTTTTGCATGTAGTCTCACATTCGATACATATCGAATCTGCTTTGGAAATGCCCAAATGCCCAATGGAAATATGCTTTGCGTGTAGTCTCACGATCTATATATATTGAATATGCTTTTTCTTAAAATATATCGAATCGTTATTACATACAGGATTTTCTATCCACGTACATAGTTGACCAGGAATTTTAGGGTTGATGATCGAAGACTGGAAGAGGATTGCGTATTTTCAATTCACGTGTCAGTGTACTTGATAATTCGATACGATAATGATAGAAAATATACCAAAACTATTTTTTTCAAATTGGAATATCTTGAGATTAACTATTTTTTAGTACCAAAGAAATCTGGGGAATCGTTACAATTTAGTATTTTACACACTGCATTATGGACATATGTTTTGCGAGTGGTACATCTTTATATATTTATCAAAGGAATCTGCGTTTCATTTTCAAGTTTCGCTTATCACAACGCTTATGAACTTTAAGAGTTGAAAAATATCCACAAAATCATCACTGTCTTGAAATTTTAAAAACCTTATTACAATTATGTCTCAGTGCTAAACTTACCCTATTCAAATAATGAACTATCCGTCAAATAAAATCATAATGAAAATAACAAATAATTTTAAAAGTAAACAATTAAGTTCCTTGCCCTTTCAAAAACCGGCAGGGAAATTTTTGAATATTTTAAACACTTATGGACACAATACTCGACAACACGTGACACGACAATGTTCCCACCCTCCTAATTACCCGCTTGAAGAATTCAAGCACCCAATCGACTCGTTATAATTTACGCTTGGAGATGATGATTACTCCTAAAAAAACCGGGTCGTTTTATGTAAAAATGTGGCGGCATTAGTAAAAGTTAACTAACAAACAAGATTTCAGGACGGAAAAGTAATTGTAAAGAATGAATGGAAAGGAAAATGAATAAAATAATATCGGGCTTTAAGGAAGGAGGATGCTTTGAGCAGATTATGATTGATGAAGGCACTTCCAGAGGATTACACCTGTCTTGGGACATTATTTTTAAAAAGAAAGAAGAAAGCTTAGTGTATCAAGTGATTTATATCGATTCCAATTAAATTAATCTCTTCTTGACTGTATCAGTGATGTAGTGATTCACTGCCATTCAATTGATCCCAATTCACAAATCAAATTTATGCTGGCAGAGTGAAGTTTATGTGATAAAATGAAAAAATGGCTGCATATTTAGATTTCACTAACCACACACATAGTGCTCTAAATGATAGCAATCGCTATTTATGCGTTGTGAACGTACATTTTGGATGATGATGATGTTACAATATCTATTTCTACGTGTAGTTATGCAATTGAAGAGGGAATCGATAAAAAAAGATATTTCCTACAGCAACTATTATTAATTGTACTTGTTATTTCTACTTACTGGGTCCCTAGGGTGAATTCGTTTACATGGATTCTCCGTATGGCCCATTTAATCATAGCTTTCTGAAATTTTGAATGATGGAATTTTTACCGCCGATTAAATTGCATATATTTCGATATAATCGGTAGTGACTGTGAAAATAGCTGTAGATTTGGATGGATTGGCTCTCAAATGCATAGAAAGATTGTGATACAGCGAGAATCAAATCAGTATCCGATAATATCTCTGGGATAACCGTTCTCTTGAAATCCACTGTCCACATTTGCGTCATTAAAGGCGACTGATCCATGTGTTTCATGAAGGAATTCCCTTTAGTAGGTACTTGAAGGACAAGATGTTATGATGCAAAAGCTTAAAAATTTCCGTCAGGCCCTAATTAATTTAGATATTTGAAGGGAATCTGTCGCTCAAGTCATTTTTCTTTGTTGAGACTAGCATATTATTGATTATTGGTTACATCTACGAGAAAAACCCATGATTTCAAAATAATTTCATTTTTAACTTGCTGGAAAAATGTTTTCTTTTAATCGCTAATTTTTATTGAATGCAAGTTTACTGAAGCGTTCAGGCTGCGTTATTTTGTGCCCTGGAAAAGTTAAAAATTTTCTGGATTCGATAGGATGAATTCATTTAGCATAATTGCGACTTTTTTCATTGACCGTATGAGGTGCTATGATTCATGCGTTTGGTTGTGGTTTATCTCCAGAAAAACTATCAGTATAGCTGAAGGCAATGTTATGAAGTATTCAATGGTTGGCAGAAATTGCCTGAGCTTTCCGGCTTCTTATATGGGTATCTTAGATAATATTGTTGCAATTAAAACGTGATCGGGATCTAAATATATTTATTGTTAGTGGATAAAAGGTTGTTTGTATTTCAGTATGGAAAATTTCCACTACACTACGTTTCACTTGAACATTCGTATTTAATATCTAACAAAAATAATTCTATTGCATTAAAAATTATAGTTTTATGGAAAATTATCCTCAGGAAACTTGAAGCATTTTCACGGTTACCCTGCCTAGAATATAATCGATATGTTTTTGGGATCTTCTTGATTCCACCGTAGAATTCGATTCGTGGCTTCACGATGTTTAGGGAAAAGGTACGGGTTAATGTCTAAATGTATGAACGCCAGAATGAACGCCAGAATGAACGCCAAAATGAACCGTGTAACCACCCAACTTGTGCGAATGCATGCACAGAAAATAGAACCTGTTCTAAAGGCCTGTTTACACGGTACATTAACACGTACGGGTTAATGTCTAAATGTATGAACGCGAGAATGAACGCCAAAATGCACCGTGTAACCACCCAACTTGTGCAAATGCATGCACAGAAAATAGAACCTGTTCTACTTTGGTTCATGCATTCGTACATGTTCCGTTCCGGTCCACAAAAATCATTCACGCAAACGTACATTAACTCGTATTTGTTAATGTATCGTGTAAACAGGCCTTAATTTGGTTCATGCATTCGTACACGTTCCGTTCCGGTCCACAAAAATCACTCACGCACACGTTGCCTTGCCTTTCCTTGCCTTTGCTTTTTGCCTTTATCTTTCTTCCTGGACGATTGTATTTGTCCGTATGACCATAGTATTCGATTGGGCGTACCCTGAGCGCAGTAGCGGATCCAGGATATGGGTAATGGGGAGGCTTCCAGGCTACTACTTCTGACTGCTACTTTTTTCAGTAGGTGGAGGACCTGGGTGGTTACCTCCCAGCAGTAATGGGTGTACGAACTAAATTACCATTGTATCTAGTGTAAATTGAATTAGTTATAGCTCCCCATAGCCCCTCTCTGGAACCGCCTATGCCTTAGCGTAATGTCAGGTTTTACAGAATCTTAGCCTGAACCAGCACTGATTGCTGTACAGACATGCCTTGAGAGGAGAAAAACCCTCTCATGCGGAACTTTAACCGGCGACTCCATGAAATAGCTCCGTCCCCATAGCGATGTACGGGTGCTGGTGGTGATATCATGATGTTTAGGAGGACCATGAGTGTGTGAGCAAAAAAGTAAAAACATTTCTCCCTTATTAATGTGAAATTTAACATTTTTTATTTGGAAAACTCATACTTAATCATCACTTTTTGGACGGCTGTCTTGTGTCTCAATGATGCCGCAATCTCCATCATTTCTCTGTAAATCATTCACAATCTTCCACCTTGCACTTTGCTCCCTATGTTTATTTAACTTTATTTGGCTTCACAATGTCGTACAGAAAATGCGAATTAAACTATGAATGAGGATAAATTTCGTCTATGGGCAGAATACAATTTTTATCATAATCCTCAAGTGAAGACTTTTACTTACACATGGAACGTTGCTATTTTTGAATTTCCTGTAGCCCGACAACGTACTCAACAATTGAAATTTGTATTAAACACCTTAGAGTACGAATAATCGACTCATTCCTTCGTGATTTTCAGGTGGTTCATCTTGTTTCCATAGTATCCATTCATTTGGTGCATCACCGAGAGATCTGACTGATAACTGTAATGAAATCCTTATCTTCTCATTACTCATTAACTTCTCATTAAACTTAAGATTTTTTATCGTCATTTGATCTCACCTTGGTACGATTGCTCGGCTGATATTGACTCATGTGTCGCATCTCAATATTCACTCCCATTGTCTTCTGGATTTTGAGTCACCCCTTCATTGTGATGTTCATGTTTTTCTCAGCGTTACATATAAATTTATGAGTGTATATCAAATAAAACTAGAAAATAAATAAAGAAACGTATCAACGCATATTTGACAGTCGTTTATGCATTCAAATCTGGTCTCTCATTTTACGTTTTCATCGGGTAAAATACGCCGATTGACTTTAGGAAATCTGAGTTACCTAGATTTATAAGTAAACTTGGGCTCGCAGTGAAAATTTATAGCATTGTATGTGAGTAGCATCGCCCACATGCGATTTAACCTATTTTTTATGCTATATCCGAAGTCCATTACGTATCCTAACTACCCAGATTTACAGCACTAAACTATGAATACAGCCTCGACAGCAGTAACTGATGATTGCATAAGATACATCAGTCGTTGATGATGTTTACATTCGTATTCGTCTTAGAATTTCTCAAATTTATTTTCGCATTGTTTTCTGAGATTTTTTTCCTGATGACCCTTCTTGAGGGACGATAATGAGTTATTAGTAAAGCAAATGAATATGAGTATTCTGAGTATAAAATATTATTCGGAGTATCAACAGGTAGTAGGTATTTTCATCTTGTAGTGTTACTGAATTCATGTGCTGATATGAAACCTTTTAAAATAACCAGTTTAGTGGCCAAAAGTTAGGTGACAAACCTTGCTAAATGCAACTCCATCTAAAAGAGCGGGAAGTATAAGTAGGCATGGGTAATCAAATTTTCACGATTGTCTGCTTCAACCATGGTATTCTTGGCCTTCAAATTTTTGTTCTTAAAATTTTCAAGAGATTTTTAAACCAAGTAGCAGAAATTATACTTGTAAACTATTAATTGAGAGGCATGAAACTTTTTTCCGGTATCACTTGCTAAGCATGCTGTTTGATTTATGACTGCTTTTAAATTATATATCCATGACGCCAATACACCCTTAAAATGTAAGGGATTTTAGCTCGTGGGTGGAGGATGAATGAGTGGGCGGTATCAAGGAATTAAGCGTTTAACGGATCTTTCCATGGCAGCAAGTCGTCTATTTATATCAGATACGGCTCTGTCTTTTGCTTGAGACTCTTCCATCATAATTGAAAGTTTTGAGGATATGTGGTTTAACATCCTTTCTTGCTGAAGCCTTTCGTCCATTTCATCGAAACCATCAGTTTCATTGTGAGAATCTATCCTCCCGAGTCTACGGACGCTCCCCCATGACACCACTCGCCTAGAGTTCCTTGCGCCAAAATCCTCTTTCCCTGAATTAGATTTCTGACCTTTTTTACCATAGCACGTCCTACTTGCTACGAGATTGTAAGCGGCATCCAGAAGGTGCCGAGGAACCCTTTTCTCTCTCGGATCGTTTGGTCTCAGGTGAATAGACATATTGTAGGGTGCGGAGGGTACCAGAAGGGCACTTTTGAGGCATGGCTTTAGGATGGCAGACGGTATAATTTTGGATAGAGATCGCGAGAACAGGATACTCTCCAAATGACCAATGTTTTCCACTTCTCGCACCAATCTGTTCAGTTTCGCCGTTTTGCGCAGTCCCTGAATGTCACTCACTGCCAGCCCGACAAGGAGATTGGTCAAAATTACGGTCATTAAGAGGACAAAGGCTAGAAACATAACATGCGAGGTACCCTGAAATAATATCTTCTTATCTTCGTCGAAAAATATACTTTCATACTCCAGCTCTCCGGACATCATTATGACCGATGTTAGCAGCGCAAGGTAAGGCTTTTCAAAAGCAGGGAAATTCGGCAGCA
This sequence comes from Ischnura elegans, assembly GCF_921293095.1. NCBI lineage: Eukaryota > Metazoa > Arthropoda > Insecta > Odonata > Coenagrionidae > Ischnura > Ischnura elegans. Next base: position 96,070,250 of record NC_060249.1, read on the forward strand.
ACACTGCCAGACCAAGGCCAAAGCCTATTAGCAAGCAGGAATAAGCAAGCAACAATTTCGAGAAGTTCACTGATACAGTCGTGAACATCTGCACATACACCCCAAAAGTCGGATAGCGACCAATCTGTATCATTAAATCTGCCCATATAAAGACAGTGGCCAATGCTGCAACATGATGCTGGAAGGTATAAAGGTCGCAGATCGGCCCAACGTTACTACGAAAGACATGACTCAAGAACACGCTCACAATGATGACCCACTGCAACCAGTTCTCCCAGTTGTGAAAGTATTTTACCCATCCGTGGGCTATCTGGAAACATTCTTTCACCATCGAGGCAATGTTCATCATCATCACCATGTAGCCTACGATGACCATGCGAGGATCAATCGTTTTGCTGAACGGATCACCGTCCATCTCCGAGATGCACTTTCTTGTCCCGTTGCTAGTCTCGTTGTAGCCGTAAACCCCTGGGTCTCGGGAGAACACGCCGATGATGTAGGTGGTGTAAAACGTGATGAAGATTAAGTGATAGCAGAGGCCGATGAGGAAAAACTTTCTTATCCTGCGCCACTTGAGAAAGAGGAACGTCTCGCAGAGTGGATGCTCGAGGGCTGACCTCATTCCGACCTCGATCAGCCCCAGTAGTAGGGAGCTTTCGTTCCCTCCGATGCATCGGCTGTCTTCGAACGAGGCAGTTGGCGGAATGAGGGGTAGCAGAGGACGGAAGTCCAGGCGGAGCTCGCAATCTGCATCTCCAAGGTCCCTCTCGTAAAGGATGACGGACGAATTCAGCCTCTCTAGGAATAATGGGACCGTGTCAGGGGTCCTCCTGACCATGAACGTCAGCGCGGAAACGCCCCCTTTCGTCCTGGCCATGACGTCGGCGCCTGCCTTAACCAGGAGGCTCACGCATCCGGAGAACTCATTCAGGGTCGCTAGGTGCAGGGGAGTATAGCCGAAGACGTCTGGGCAGTTGACGTTGCATCCCTTGGAGAGCAGCAGATTGATGCACTCCGTGCACCTGGACTCCTTGACGATTGCGCAATGAAGCGGAGTCCGAAGGTCCACGTCCACGGCGTCGCGGTCCGAGCCGCGGCTTAGGAGCAGTTCCACCACCTCGGACGACTGGGACAGGGCTGCGAGGTGAAGCGGCGTCTGCTGGCGCGAGTTGGTAGTGTTCGGATCCGCCTCGAAGTCTAAGAGGATCCTGGTGCATTCGGCGCTGCCGTCTTTAGCCGCGAGGTGTATGGCCGTGTTCCCCCAGCGCCCTGCTCTGCACCTCATGTCTGCTCCGCTCTCCAGCAGAATCTGAAGGCATTTGGAATACCTGCGGACGGAAATAAATTATTAACAGTAAAATAAGGTCTTCGACTGAGAAATATGGAACAGAAAAGAAAGATGTGAAGCATGAGGACCATACAGGCGTGAATGAGGTAGTTGATAGGCGAAGCGAGTGTTGAGCTGACTCAAACCAATCCCTGAATTGTTGACTTGTGATGATGATGGAAGTGAAGACATTGCGAGGAGTTTAATCCGGTCCTTTTGGCACTTTAGTTTAGCTACAGCTAACATTAGCCGCCATATAATATAAAACAGCACTTATTGGTAGCGAAAGTTGCTTATTCCATTTAAACTAAATGAACGCCAAGCATCGGATTGGAATGGCAGACGTCTCTGCGTTGATGGAGTCGAATAGTTGTATATGTCTACGTATGTGATCAAAGATACTTACCCAAATGAAGCCGCAACGTGCAGCGGTGCCGCGGCGCCTTCCCTTGGCGGGCAGGTATTGGCGCCCGCTTCTAAAAGAGCCGAAACGCACTCTGGCGAGTCAACTTGAACGGCGTAGTAGATGGGAGTGGGAGCCTCGTTCAGACTCGAGTTGACGTCCGCTCCGGAGTCCACGAGGATCTTCACGCACTTCTGGCAACCGGAGCTGGCGGCGCAGTGGACCGGGGTGGCTTTGCCCTCGTGGTCCCAGACGTCTGCGCGAGCTCCCTTAGCGACAAGGACGGCCGCACTCTCGTTGTCTCCTAAGTAGCAGACGAGGTGAAGAGGTGTCCTGTGCAGAACAGAAATATAGGCACACGTTAATCAAGTTCTAGGAGCGGGAAAACACTGAAGAACTCATCACTGTTTCTTCCAATTTGTCATGTATGATGTAACCAAATTTTATCTCGGCCTCAATAGTTATTTGTGAGCTTGCCGTGTAACTGTTATACTTATAAGAAATTGGAAAGCTTCGACTTGTGGTCATTGAAAAATAGATAAAAGCACCACAGAATGAAATCGTAGAAAATTTCCTCCTTTGATACTTCAACAAGTTTTATATACTATCTCTTCAGTTTTCTAATTTTCGTCGATAAATAAGAAACTGATGACTCATTGTAATTTTCAATACAAAAACTGATTCAATTTAATTTGAGATACCCATTGAATTGAATTTCTGGCGTTTTTCATAAAGAAATACTTCCTTATTTTATCTTCATCATGGCTACGCCCGCGGATCTCGCGGTTGTAATTTTGAAGATTTTCATGGCAAGATTCAAGTGAGTGGGATACCCCGACTGGCAGGGAAGGTAATTCAGCGTCTGTCCCGCGAGGACTAGATACACATCTGAGTCAAATAACATAGCGTTTGAATTGTCGACTCCTTGACATTACTTGATGGGTTTACAGAACATACTATGAAAATTGTAATATTTATCGACAAATGAAGCATTTTCAACTCCTTTAATCTTGTGACAACCAGAAGCAAAACGACGAAGAAGTTGTATTAAAAATTTAGTTGACTTGTTCCTCAGCTGTCATGATGCTTTTTGCCGAGCTAATTTTTTATGAGCACGTTGTTTTTCATCCCCACATACCTTTTTTCCGTGAGTCACAGCTTGAGTTACCAAATCACGCATGAAAATCATTTGAAAAAAAATGAATACGGCACTGATTTCTAAAAAAACTTCTTGTCTACTCCAAATCGACCAAACCGTTAGGTAATTTTTTTCATAAATTTTACCTGGTATAGCACTAATTTGATATAAGAACGCCGCCATTGACTCTCCGTCCATGTAATCTCACTGTAGTGGAACTGATGGTTTCAGGCTTAACTTTGTGAAACCTTTCCATTATGGAAAATCAAAGACTAAACGTTGTATGGTTCACTAATATATTAAAAAACACGATCCGGGTTTCATGACATAGTTTCATCTTTACCTGAAGATGTGATGGTTACATGTTCACCTGAAGACGTAACTATGTTATGGTATTAAGATATTTACCTTATGATGTAATGGTTATATATTAACCTGAAGATGAAACCATATCATGGTGCTAAGATTTTACAATCTTATGAAACCCGGGTATAAAAATATATCAGTGTACGTTACAAATTTTATTAATTCATTTTCCTTACTATAAGTGTTACTGACCGTTAAATCATCACAATTTTTCTGTAATTCAAACGTTAAGGGCAAATTTTTCATTCTATTCCACTAAAATTACCATTGAGGGTCTACTAACCTGCCACAACCGTCAGTTACATCAGGACTGAGGCCATCCTCTAGAAGTCTCCGTAGTAGATCGGGTTGCCCATGCCATGCAACCAACAGTAGAACAGAATCTCCGTGCCCTTTGGAGACTGCTTCATCGATTGCTTTTTCCAGAGTCTCTTGCCTCGTAACCTGATCATCAACCTTACTTTCGTCCCCCGACGACGTCGCCATGGCCTCAAACGATGTCCACAAAGTCTCAGCGCCGGGCAACGTCCGCAAGCTTGTTGTGACATTTTGCGGTGACCATATGTAGCGGGTTTTCTGCGGGAAACATGAGTTCCTTCTCTCGTAAAGGGATGACCTGGAAGTAGGCGACGACGGCTGCAGGTATTGAACACTGTCTGAAGTCGTGCTGTCCAAAAACTCTTCCCGTTCATTTTCGCTGGAAATGCTCGCGGCTCGGAGATTTTCGCCACTTTCACACTAAAAAATAAAAAATCAGGAGCACATGATTAGAATTGATCATTCACAAAGTAGTTCGACCTAATGGCTGGTTATAATTGGCGAGGGTAGAGATCAGCCCAAACTAAGCCAAAAGGGTGAAGATTTTACACATTCGATGTAGGAGAGCCAGTTTCTTTTCCCTGGCCACCTTGTCTTACGACGATTTTTGTTTGGATTGCCCAATGGTTATCCCCGAAATGAAAATTAACCGAATTCGATTTTATTATTTGATGCATAAAAGTTGTCCTTTTTATATATAAGTCCGTATAATTTAGCAAATAATTAATTTTTATCTTTTCATTTTTCTACTTTCAAACTGAAACATATTAAATATGAGTATATTTTGCGATAAGAATTTATAACCGAATAATGCAACCCGAAAGTTTATTTCATTGGTGAAGGTAGGGCTCACTCCAGTTTAAGCTTAATACGTAGGAATTTCAACGTTCAAGGTAAGGGGACTTCTTCTTTTTCCTGAACCACCTCGCCTTTCGCTGATTTTTGTTTTGGGTCCCCTGAGGGTTCATCCGATATAAAAATTATGGTTATTCGAAATTATTTTATTTGTTATAAAAAAGTTTCGATGTATTACACCGCTGAAATTTTGGTGCTTAGGTTTTCTCTGCGTGATCGATCACGTGTTAAAAATTTCGGTTCTAGACTCGACGCGAGTGACAACGAAAAATACCAAGCTGGATGCATTAAAAATAATTTTAATGTACCCTTTTCGCCACTCTCACTCTAAAACATTAATTCGAAGCCTTAGCCGGGATAAGGATTTATTTATTTCAAAATTAAGTTATTTGGTGTAGAAAATTAAGTGCTATGCCTGTTAAAAATGAATTTATTTTTGTCCGAATTACTAAATCCTATTGAAATCTTACATAACTCATCCATTGCACATCTTGTGCTCTTGAGTTTTTCAAGCGTCGTTCATATTTTGATCCAAGTCGGTCGAAGCTTTGTGGTTGTAATATAGCTGTGGCGACCGAAAAATATATATTTATATATTAGACGTAGCGATTTCTTTATTTATTAATTTTGCTATAGTAATTTCCATACTACTGTCAGCAAATGCATCCGACTTATTGTGGCATCTGTGATTTTCCTTGTAGGTAAAAGTAATTGACGTAGAAAAGTGTTCGAAAAAGTTATTCAAATTAATGACACGACTCCTAATAGTAGCTCATATTTCATAAAATATTCTTATGTAATTTTTCTGCCTTTGTTTTGCATTTAAAAACAGAACTATTTAACTTAGGTTAAATTGATTAATGATTCATCATCAAATTACAAATTTCAAATCGATTATAGGCCAGGTAGCTATTCCGCAGATTTTTCTTATCGTTTATGTGCTTTAGATAAAACTCTCCATTGCATACAAAAAAATTGGTTGGGGTAATATAGATATCACTCGAGAAATAAAAACATTTTCAGTAAAGGCGTTACGCTGGCCTCTTGCCGCTGCAGCGTCCGGCTATTCGCATTGGACGCCTTATCTCCATAAATTAGAAAGAGAAAAATATATGAAATGACTTAATGCTAAATGTCTTGAATTGAGAAAGATAATTAAAGTGTAATTTTACATGAGTTAAAAAAACACTAAACGATATTGCAAATTCAAAATTTCAAATCGATTTTGGATGACGAGACTTCCCCCTACGAGTTTTTCTCATTTTATCCTGAGATCTCATTATCATTACATACCATTCATCATCGAGAAATATCTTTACCTGCTTTGAGCCTCATAGCCGCCGATCACCCTCAAGCATAAATTTATCAGCCCCTGGTAAAAAACAACCGAGCATTCAACACAATGGAAACTTGGTTTCCTTTATTAAGCGATTTTCTTTCTGGACATTTTACACTCATTAATCACTACCTCTTGCATTTTAACCATCTACGTTAAACTGTAAGCACTTCATTACTGTAATGCTTCAAGAAAGTTTGAATAAAAAACTTCGTAAATTTCACATGTGACTTTACTAACGACCAGTTTCATCGCTGTGCGAAATCTGAATTTGAACCTGATGATGCCACACAGCGACCAAACTGGTCGTTAGTAAAGTCACATGGGAAATTAACGAAGTTTTTTAATTAAAATGAAGAAATTTCACCAAGTCACGCCTCAAACCATCAAGAAAGTTTGCATACGTGAGGGGGACCAAACATGCATCTCCGGAATTTTGTGCAAGAGTTGTTTGTGTTTTGACACGAGATTTGAATTTTTCAAGTCAACATTTCTTTGTGTTCCGTAAGGAGCGTACCTCCTAATCCGTTACTCTGACCCTTTTTGTGCGATATTGCCTGGAAATGCCATTCATCACCAACTCGAAAATCCTCATTGGTGATGCAACATATTCAGTACGCTGCAATGATCTTTATACTGACCCTTACCCTTATAGCTCAGTGGCATAAGCACGGGGGGCGCAAAGGTGGGGGTTTTCCGGGTTATAACCTCCCTTTGAGCCGTTAAAAGAGGCGCCAAATGCGTGAGATAGCCTCAATAAATAAAGAATACTTTGTTTTAATAAATACTAGTACAAAATTACTGTTTTTGAGTCCTAAAAATCATGTTTTCGACATCAAAAATCCTCAAAATCCACGACCCAAATTTACCCTACACCCGAGTGTTTTCCATACACCGCGGAAGGGCCCCGATACCTCCGGTAAATCCCAACCCCCATTTCAAAATCCTGGCTGCGCTACTGCCATAGCTCGGTCGGAAAAAGGAATTATTGTATTTACTCTGCGTAATTCTCTTCGATCGAGGAAAAGTTATTAGTTTCCCTTGAAAGGGATGGAACGCACTTACATAATGCTCCATACATTATCATCATCATTAGTCAACAATCCTAAGATTGGTTTGACGCAGCTCTCCATTCCTCTCTCCTATCCGCTAGCCTCTTCACAGCGACGCAATTCTTCTCTTTTTCATCCTTTATTACCTACCCTATGTAACTCATTCGGGACTGTCTCTTGACCCTCTTACTTTCCACCTGTCCTGCTACATTTGTTTTCATCAGACCATCATGGCTCATGATGTGGCCAAATCAGTTGTCCCGTCTTCTGCTTATTGTTTTTAGAAGACTTCTCTTTTCTTTCACTCTTCATAGTATTCCCTCGTTACTCACGCGGTCGGTACATTTTACCTTCATCATGCTTCATGCCGTCCAGTTTCGTTTCACACTATATAGTGGTATATCGGTTGATACACGCATACGAATGCCCGCAAATGAATGGAGCGCTTTGTCTGTACCGCGATGAAGAAAGGAAAAATTCTCAGAAATCGTATCTAGCATAAAATGAAATGCAGTTTGCATGCAAGTGATGTAGTCATGCATTCTTTCATGGGTGATATTATTAGCAAAAAACTTAAAGAAACAATATACGTGCTACACCTGAGTTATATCAACGTAAATTGGTATCCGTCGTCCAATGCTTAATGGGAATGCATCCGAAATGTTTTCCTGAAGCACTCTGCATTGAATGTTTTAATTAATGTTTTTATTCCCCCCAAATCCACCTATGACTGCAGAGAGGCGCAAAATGCACTCATGAGGCCTAAAGTCGCTAATTTATGTAAATTTAAGCGTATGAGGGCTGGGGTCGCGTGCACCCCCCAGAAGATTAAAAATTAGACAAGATGTTCAATGCGGTTATCATTACGTTCATTTTTTTGTGTATTACGGAGTCTCAATAAGTTAATATCACATGAATAACTTTTTATTAATACAAAGAGAATATTTCGTACAGTTAGAGTAATACGTTGCTTTTAATCTAAAATATTTCTGAGAATACCATTTGCCTGTCAGACACTTATGCCTCCCACAGAAAAATCCTGGATCCGTCCTTGTCTACTTCCACATTTCCTGACAGCTTCATCCCTATTTTCGTCCTTTTGTCGCAGCACTATTTCGGTGCACCCACCAATGACGCATATGTCTGACCGACGGCGACAGAGTGAGCAATTACGATAAGTTTTGAATGTTTCTTATCCGTTATCAGTTTTTATTTGCACTAATCCCGCTCTCCAAGGTTTAGCAACTTGATTTTTTGTGTGGATTATGCTGACGCAAATGGTGTGGGTGCCAAGTACTCCAGCCGACGCGTACTCAGGAGGCCTTAAAGTCGCTAATTTATGGTAACAAATCTTTCGATTTCGATCGTAGAAAATATGTGAAGTGATTAGGGATGAAACGGCAGCCGCTACGCCGATATTTGCAGGCATTCTCGTGTGCACGCCCTGTGCTACGACCCAATGTCAATCATTAGCTTGACATATGCATCAAATCCCTTATAGCTATCCATAAACCCTGTTCTCTTCATTTCTCTTTATCATCTGCTCATAGTACGTCTGTCAAATTAGATTATCTCGGTTATGACCGATGGAAAGCATTGGTTCATGAGCCCCTTCGGTTGAGGTGGAGTTGGATGGATAGCTTCAAAGAGATGTTCGCTTTTAAGATAATGTATTGTTGCTCATGCTTTATAAAATGTAATTTACTGGAAATTACTAGTTAACTGAAATTTTATAGGTGATGAATCCATTGGCTACGTAGCTCATGTTTTATACCTACGGAAATACGAAGCGCTGTTTCTTTAAATACATTTCGTTTGCTTTTTTGTACTGGTTGCACAATAATGCTAAGTGGGTAGAAAAATATGGGTTTTGTGCATTCCAAATGGTAAGATGTTGACAAAAACGTTGGCATTGAATATGCAATATTAAACCGTGAGATCATGATACCCATTCTATCGAAAGTGAGTGCATTAATACTTACGACGATTAAAAGAAGATGGAAATCCGTATGCAAGGGATATTCACGCTAACACTATGAATATGAATTTTAATAAATGAGCGGCTATAGTAGATAAAGAGAAAGAATTACGTACCACAATCGTAAAAGGGAATAAGAATCCCATTCGAAAGACCGGTGTCTGCGGTAGATGTCAATCGGAATTTAAAGGCGTTCATGTAAAGGTAGCAGAAGTATGTAAAATTGATTCCCTCTGGGATTAAATGAATTTATCAACAAAATATTGGCGAGATATCCGTGTATTCTCAATAGATCAATGAAAAATCATCGATTTTTACCCAATCATCTGATGTAAACAAAATCTGTCATATTTGTTTTGTAAGGGGTCCCTCCGGCACTGCAGTCCACTTTATACAATCTAAGGTCTTACCGATTGGCTGACTCTTAACTACCAAATGATCTAACTGCGTGGTATTACTATGACAACCTAACGTATCAAAGCGATTATAATACATCTACATCTAAATATGGCCGCTAGTGCGGAGCCCTTTCGTCTACATATACATCTATTTAGAGTATAGGCAGTGCTTTAGTTGGGCCGGTGCGGATACCCCCTAAAAACCAAACTCGTCATAAGCGTACCCGTTAACTACCTTATTAAATCTGTAAAAAATAGCCCTTCTGTAAATTGTCCAAGGGATTTCTGAAAGAAAAATCGGAAATGATTATTTACTCTTTTAGAGTTATCTCGTGGCACAACTCGGAACTAATGTAAGAGTTGGAGTTTGGCATTTCAATCGCGGCCGGATGCATAATACATGTTCAGCTGATGGCAATTTTTGGCGAGTCCCGCCTAAACTTTTTTCCCAACTACAGCACTGGGTATAGGACCCTTCGCAGGGTATACTCGGGACTACCTGCGGCATGGCCCCAGAAAAAGCATCATAACCTAATGTTTAAATTGAGAAATACAATTTGTAGCAATTATTGGCACGATATGGCAAGTTTTACCGGATATTTCAATTCGCACAGAGTAACAAAGCTTCCCGCTCAACACTTTTTGTGTAAAATTTGTAGGAGGAAGGGCACTTACATCGAGTTGCGTGCTACTGTCCTCCCCGAATGACCTAAAATTTTGTGCACAATATTAAGGCCGTTTTACTCGGTACACGGAATTGCGCAGTCTGACGTACGTGTGGAGGCGCAATCAAAATTGCGTCGTGTAAAGCGGTGAATTGCTAGAACACATGCGAGAATGCGTGGATGCGAGACGGCAAAATAGCCCCTGTTCTAATTTCTATCATGCATTCGCGCAATTTCACGCCATTTTAGAAATTAATGCAGCTCTAACCTGCGCAATTCCGTGTACCGTGTAAAACGGCCTTTACGCAAAAAATGCTCGTAACTATCTAAAAACTTGTACTCAGAATATAATTTGAAATCTTCCACAGTCTTTATATTACTTCTGCTGGAAAAAATAAGGAGATATATTTTAATGGATTTTCTCTCCCGTTCAAAGGGGTAGTTCGTGGCCATTAAACGTTTTTTAAAGGTTTTGAAGCCAATATTCCTTATGTGAATTCCTTACTTTAAAATGTTGTCAATCTGACTGAAAAAAAATTGAACGAAAATTTTCTGTTCGGTCCTGATTTCGGAGCTATGTGGTTGAGTTGTGATAGAATGTTTTAATTGGTAAATACAATTTGACGTAATAATATTGATACGAGCTGGCAAGTTTTTCGTATGTTTCAATTCGCACAGAGGAATCAGGCTCCCCGCTCAATCCTACTTACAAATACAAACCCCTTGTTAGTAAAATTTATAGACGGAACGGCGGCTGACTGGCACTTACGTCGAGTGGAGAGCTGCCCTCATCCCCGAATGATCTTAAATTTTGAGCACAATATTATACAAAACATGCTCGTAACTACACAAAAACATGTACTTACTAAGTACATACTTTGTAGACTTCCACAGTATTTCTATTACTTCAACTGGGACAAATAAGGAGGCACATTTTAATCGTTGTTCTCTCCCGTGCTAAGGGGAATTCCCTGGTCATTAAAGGTTTTTCTTTGGGGGCTTTGAAGCCGATATTCCTTACATAAGAATTCCTTATTCTTAAAACTTTTATGACTCCGGCTGAAACCATTGGATGACAATTTTCTGTTTTGTCCTTATTTCGAAACTACACGGGAAATTTTGCTAGAATTTTTAATGGATAAATACAATTTTCAGCGATAATATTGGTACGAGCCTTGGAAATATGCATGAATAGCCATGAGAAAAAAATCTCTAAAGAAATTTCCTAACATCTTATACTACCAGCCTCGGTAAACTAGCCGTGGGAGATCAGGAATCTGGATAGCGTAGCGGTCTGCGCAGTGGCCCGGAAAGGCAAAGGTCCGTGGTTCGATTCCCGGTCCAGGAGGATTTTTTCTCATGGCAATTCATGTATACATTTCATCGCCGTTCACGCGGCAGGCATTAAAATATAACGCATACCGACAAGTTTTATCGGATATTTCGATTCGCTCAGAGGAATCAAGCTTCCAGCTCAACAGTTTTTGTAAACTTTGTAGGTGGAACGGCGGGTGTTTGGCACTCACGTCGAGTTGCGAGCTTCCCTCCTCCCCGAATGACCTCCAGTCCCTTGGCCTTCCTCCGTGGGACCTGCTGCGGTAGGAAAACGTCTTCCTCCGCTCCGCGGCTCCCGAGAGCATGGCGTCCCACCGCTAGGCCTGGCTCGACTGCTCCCAGCAAATCCTCGGCTTGAGAGGATCCGAGGAAAGGAAAGATCAAGGCACGCCCCCGGCCGTCATCAGCCCTCCTGGTCAGCATCAAGTAAGGAAAACACACTTCCGATCAATGGCTTCCCTCTTCCGCCCCAGCAATATGCTCCTATCCTGCTAGGTCGAACCGCCAGAAATTGCTCGCGATTTTGGCTATTTTTGGTGGGGAGACATGAAAAAGAAACTGCACTTACTTAAGAACGTTCTCAAGCTTCGCATCGAGTGATTTTATTTTTTTTAACAATGCCGAAGGTTCGAAAACCGACTTGTTTATCGTTTTCTCACCGTGGTGTCAGGTGTCGTTCATTCAGATTCAAATGCACCTATCCTGGATAGTCGAACTGGCCGAAATTGCTGGCGGTTTTGATGGGAAGACTTGAAAAAGAAACGGTTTCTTATTCAAGTCTCCCCATCATATTAAAAACGTTTCTCGGGCTTTGTGTCGGGTGATGTTCTTACAACGTCGACGTTTCCAAAATTGACTTGTATGTCTACTTCAGGGTGTTTTCTCGCCGCAGTGTTGGGATTTACTCAGATTAAAAATAGCCGTTTTTAATTCCCAAGAATGTGTGCCGGGAGTATTATGATTGGCTGCATGTCTAGCTGGCTGTTAGATTAGTTTTTAGTGTCTTCTTATATATCTAATGCATACCAGTGTCCATATATTTTACTTAATTTTGTGTGTTACGTAGTCCAGATTTGGTTAGTTTGAATCAGTTTCAATCTTTATTCAGTGTTGAGAACACTCCCAGAATATGAAAAAGTAGTTTTTCGAATCGTCGGTGTTATTATAAGACATCACTCAGCGCGACGCACGAATTTGCGTTCAGTTCACCCAGAATATCTAAAATAATGTACTTTTCAACTGTATTTTTACGAATGGTTTTATTTCATTTCGATTTGAAACCGAATGAAGTGGTGCGAAAAATCGATAAATATTTCGAATCGAATATAATCTAAAATATAATTTTAGTCTTTCGAATTGAATCAAAAGACTTATTCATTGCGTTGTTATAAAGTCGCTCCGAGAGTAGATTTATCCAACCGAAGAGCACATCATTAATGAACGCCAGTGTCGGATCCAGAGTAGGGACAAGGGGGGGGCTAAGTGGGAATTAATATACCAGCAGTAGTGGGGGTCCGAAAAAAAATTACAATTTTATCTAGTGTTAATTGGATACCCAAGGGGGAGGGGGGGTTTGCCCCCATAGATCCGCCACTGATGGACGCCATACTTAAATGTCAGATTGAATGTTATTGGACGAGGAAATATGCGTATAAATGAAATAAATAGAATCTTTCAGACTCGGGACATTACAGTTCAATGGAAATTCAAATCAAAATCCAGATAATCGAACAGTTGAATATTGAATTGAAACTAATGGAAAATCTGATTCTAGTTTATTTGATTCGAAAGGGAAGCATCCGCACAGCATTGGAAATTTTTTTGTAAACTATCCAGAAAATGTATGTGGTTTCTTAGTGCATCTTATTTTTAGGAAAAAACTAATGAATAAAAATTGAAAGAATCTACCTATTTAGGATTTGAATTCTTTAAGCAAAAGATACATGCGATTACCACTCCAACTGAGGTTGGTTCGCGAAGAGGTAACTTTGACATTATCAAAGGTTTGCCCGTTGTAGGAGGCAGTATGTGTGTAAAAAAGGCTGGTATTATTAATTTACTCGGTTTTTTCCCGAAGAATCATTGCAATTGGGAGATAGTATTTTGACTTTTGAGATAAATTCCGCTCCGTTAAAATTTATCTCGACTGGTCTGCTCTGTGAGGTCACAAAGATTCAAGTTTATTTTGGAAATATAGTTGGGGCGCAATAATTCAATGATTCTCGTATAAACATCTGAAGACTAACAGAACGACATTGCAGGCTTTTCTTGATAATGTAGTCTTTATCAGTAACTCTAAAGTGAATTACCTATTAATTTATATTGGAATACCAATTGATGGACAGATTCAAAATAACGAATAGTAGTGTAGAACGATGGATTCTTATCGTTTAATTTACTACTGTAGGTATTAACCGTAGGTAATTGAATTGCCTTCTTATAAAAGTAGTTACCTGCTTCATGGTGATGGTCCCGCTTATTGTGGACGATACCTGATGACTGTCAACATTTTTGGTATCCAGTGGTGTAGAATGTTCGATTTACCCTAGCCTTGCACCTTAAATAATTGAAAAGACATTGTAATTTCAATCAAGTTGATACAAGATGAATTGAAATTTGAACTGCAACTGCAAAACTTACGAATAGCGCTCATTCGGTCAAATAAAAATTTCACTTTGATCGATAGACAACCGTTTCAGACGTTGGCGAACATAGTGGCCTTCCTTTCACTTGTATAGAGTGCTTGAAATTTCAAAGAGATCACTTTTGGATGAGTGCATAACACAGTTTTTCGTACGGAGATGCAATGCTTGTAGCATTCGCGGTGTATCGAGTGAGAATGCTTAGCGTGAGCGGATATGCTACTTTCAGCAGGACGTGGAAAGCCACATGGAGGGGAGTGGTTTGTATGGGGGAGCAGGGACGACCGCAAAAACAGGTAGAAATTCTGGAAGCTCTCTCAGTATGGCTCTGATGCTTGCCGAAACCCATCTAGTCCATTGGGAATGCCTTCCTTTGTGAATAAAGGCCATCTACATTATCCTCCTCAGTCCAGGGACACGTCTACATATTTCTGGTTAATTAGATGCTAAAAATAACATAAGCGATTTCTGTGAATCACGCTTCTTATGATGTTGTCATCTACATCTACATAATACCCTGCGAGCCACCTCTAGGGTGTTTGGCAGGGGGTGATCAATCACCAGCATGCAGCATGCATTTGGACTCCCACATGCAAACCACACCGTCCAAAAAACGTCCCGTATACTAACAAACTATACTACTATATGCTGTTAGAAATAATAATTGAATTAAGAAACATGCATTAATTTTTACATAGGTTAGTAGGCTACACTACAAGGCATGCAATCTATTTGATAGGACGGAATAAACTAGTTGCAATAATTACATTTCACTTACAAGGGGAATACACGACCTTCGGGTCGCCGATCGAGCTCAAATTTTCCGAATCGGTAGTTTATGGGTATAAATGTAATATGCCGAAGCGAGACGACGCACCTCTCCTAAAATTCCGAGAAAAAAGCAATTAAAAATCGTAGAAAATGAAGCTACGCTATATAACCAGTTTTGAACGCCAAGGTTTATCAAGTGGGCGACAGCCCAGTGGATGTTAAAATATGCATGGTTTGCTTCAAAGCTCGCTGGCACGAGACAATTTTTCGTAAATGTGAATGACGTATGTTTTCCTTAAAAAATTATGGGCAGTCGTTGCGGTTGTGGAAAAACCTCCTTTTCTGCTTGTTCGTGGTGCCGCAAATCACTTTGCTTTGCATGTCTTTATGATGAGTTCCATCCTGAAAATTGCAAATAAAGGATTAACTGGAGTGGTGAGGCAGTGTACTGGCCTTCCACATCCAAATCTCGGTAAAGAATTAAGGGGCATTCCTAAATTCAATCCCTGCGTGTAATGTGGATTACACTAGTTGTGCAGTACACCGTCCTGCGGATGGGACGTTAAGCCGTGGTCCCCTTGGCGCCTTTCGTTAAGAGCAGGCTAATGCCGACGCCGGGTTTTTATACACCCTTCATCCTAAGTCCCTAATCCCAAGCTGTTCCATTCGATTTAAATATTAAAAATAAACTCTTTTAAAAATATATTCCATAGTAGTAACGAAGATAAGAAAACGAACTTTAAAAATTTAGACAGTAAAAATCTTAAAAATTAACACATAAAAACATCCGTGAGCTAGCATCGAACTCGCTACCTTCACATTAACAGTCGGATGCCGTATCCTCTGGACTTAAAAAAACATTGGCGTTCAAAACTGCTTATATAGCGTAGCTTCATTTTCTACGATTTTAATTGCTTTTTTCTCGGAATTTTAGGAGAGGTGCGTCGTCTCGCTTCGGCATATTACATTTGTACCCATAAACTACCGATTCGCAAAATTTGAGCTCGATCGGCGACGCGAAGGTCGTGTATTCCCCTTGTTAGCCAAGCGGTGAAAAAATTCAAACGTCGATGTAAGTATTGTATGCACAGTACGCTAGGACCGAGGATGTTCGGGTGGCCCGAAAAATTACTTTAAATGGGTGGGTTTTAAGACCTCACGTTCTCCTCTCGAGCTGGTCGCACCTTCTCAGCTACTCCTCGGCTTGGCATGGTTCGATGATGGCTTGATGGTTCTTTTTATTCTCAAATTGAAAAGATACATTAATGTATCTGTTTACATGTGTGAATTCATACATGTAAACAGTCCGCCGAATGCGGAAAGATCCAGCCGGTAAACTTGGCGGATAGTTCCCTGATTGCTCTTTGTCGTAGATAATACTGAAAACAAATGTAATATACTAGCACATCATTACGAGAAATCACATAAATAGAAACACATATCAAAAATATCATTTTATTATATAAAGAAGAGGGCACAAAATGGGTTTAGAAACACAATATATACAGGGTGGAAAAATTGTGTCACGAAATTTTAATCCCGGGTAGAAATCATAAGAAAATGGCCGAATGCGAAACATTTTATTCGATGTAACTTATCTCTCAATCCCATTTGCCGAATTCTTTCAACGAATTGCAATTTCAGGTCTGAATCTACAATCCCATTATTTTTGATTTTTCAAAACCGGAGAGTTAAGGAGTTATTTGTGAATTTCTACTTTAAGGCGGCCACTTTTAAATAAATCCCTCAATCTTTTTAGGAATTGTAAGTTTGACGATTATCGAATGTGGTTAACTTTTCTTTATGAGGCTCCCATCTGAGTACGCGAGTTCATGCATCTCGTGAGCACGCTATGTACATTTTGTGAGGTGTACGCCTATGCAGAACGACCAAATTTTTTTCATGTTTTCATAAGGGATGTTATTAAGCAGCTTGTGCAGCCGTTGTTTAATTTAAATTCTATATTTTTGCTACTTGATTAGCCTTTGTTTATATTTGTTAGCAGATTAGCCTTCGTTAATATTTGTTATTTTTCTTGGACATTATGTGAGTGCCATGTTTCCAGTGTAATTTTCCGGTTTCCAGTAAAATCTGGTTCAATATCTTAAAATTCCATCACTAACCACATCTATTGCCGATAAAAATAAATTATGTACATATTTTTACAGTTAGTTACTCAATACTCATTTATATTATTTAATGCTTACTTTATTTGAATAATTTTTGCATTTGGCAGGAAAATGTATAAATTGTTTAACATTTGAAAACCGTCATATCAGTTCTCCTTTTGAAAACTGCGGCGTTATTAAATGGAATTTTTTTAAACTTGAACTTTCAAGCCCTAAAAGAGTGTTTCAATTCCATATCTTGACTTTTATATGTCTGTCATTTATATAACACGCATATGAAATATTTATGGCAGATTCGTAAGGATGCTAGGATTCGCCAAGCATGTCACAGGAAAGTTATCGGATATTACATAGAAAGAGAGATAATACGTGACTCTTGTCAGGCCGCATCTCAAATCGCGGCAATCATATCAGCCCCAGCGGAGGAAGATTTAGCCCATTAACTAAATTATGAAGGCCGTTTTACACGGGGCACGTCATTGCGCAGGTTAGCACTGAAAGCATTTGTTGAAGCTGCGAGAACGCGAGCTCAGAATTAGAGCCGGGGCTATTTCACCTCCTCGCAAACATGCATTCTCACATGCATCTTAGCAATTCACCGTTTCACACGACACAATTTTGACTGCGTCTTCGTATACACCAAGGGTGCCGACTTACAAAAAATAGCGGGGGGGCCAAACCGGGGACCTTGCCCCGGTAAATTTTACAAGTAGTGAATTTTAAGTTTTTAAGCATTTTAGAAGAGTCATATGATCAACATTAGAACCCTGATCTCTCGAATCTCGATATCTGGACACTCCGGGGGAAATCGGCAAGCCTTACACATTTTTTCCTCACATCTGTAACGAATTTTTGGGGGGGCTCGGGCCCCCTCAGGCCCCATGGAGTCGGCGCCACTGGTACACACGTCAGATCGTGCAATGACGTGTCCCGTGTAAAACGGGCTCAATACAGAGCACAATTTTACGATTCATAAAAGATTATTACGAGAGGAGAATACAGAGGTTTTACATGAATTGACCAGGTAACCACTTTAAACTCGCAGTCTACGTACTACAATTCGATTGCTTGAGCAATTAAGAGCAGATATCTTTCAATGTGATTCGGAGGACATCATTTTTTAACCTAATCATATTTTTCAGGCCCCAAGGAAACAATAAAATAAGAGAGATATTTTGCCGAACGGCTAGGTATAGGAATTTCGTTTTACCTCCGAAAAATTAAGGATCTTAATAAGTACTCGGCGGACCTAAGAGGTCGAACCTAGGACCGGAATTAAGGCGTGGTAGAGGGGACACGTGCCCCAGGCAGCAGATTTTAGGGGGCGAAATTTTATTTATAAAAGTTATTTAAATTTTCTAATTAAATTATATAATAATTACTTTTAACTTAACAGATAATTAAACAATAGTATCAATAAGACGTCTTAAAATCAAACGTACTGTGTGTAATTTCAACTGGGTACCGAATCTAAAAAAATTGCTTACGGATGTATTTTATTTTAGTGGTGGGGAAGGGGGAGGGAGGAAGCGATGGGGGATCAGAGGAGTGAGGGCGGCAAACTGATCTTTACCCTCCCTGACCATACTCCTACTTCCGGCCCTGGTCAAATCACTCCATGGTGCAATTTGTCTTGTAAACGTCCAAACTACACCCGCCACGCGCCTTTTGCGTTGGCTTGCCGGGTAGCATTTAGATCAAGATGTAGCCCCTCATAATTACCACATTCATTTAATCATCGACAATGAATGGATATCATATTCCGTGCACCTTGGAGTGTGGACGTACCCAGCGGGGGGGGGGGGGAGGTGGGGGCAACTGCCTCCCCCCCTTTGAAGCAATAATAAATGTTGTTCAAAGCAAAAGCTATGAAAAAATTTTCCTTTTGAAGAAAAAAGATATTAGCAGAAGACATGGAACTAAAATAAAAATCATTATTTTTTTCAAGCAAATAATTATAAAAACTAATAAATTGCTGTCATAATTTCCTTAAAATTTTGGTTTCATTAACCTTTTCTGTGCAAAAAAGTTACAACTTGAACGACCACAGCTAGTATCTTGGTTTTGATTCTTGGTACGCCTATCCGATGGAGGTTGATTCTCCGCAGTGTTTGTCAAAGAATGGACTGAGTGTGAAAGAGCGGTTATTGATATTTATCATGTGGTCTATTAGGCCATCGAGGTCTTTTGGGTCCCTCCGTCATATTGTACTAAGCAAGGATTGTTGGGAGATGTATCTCGCCATGCGAAATACGAATTGGGGAATAGCGATTTCCCAAGAAATGATATCAGATCATGGTCGAGAGCCATTTACACGATGCTGTCAATAAATAATTTCAGGAGAACTTCGTTTTCGATGACGCTTGCTGATGACCCTGACACTCACACGTGTAGGTGCGTTTGGGGGTCTAACTTTTATAATTAAGATGGGAGAGCAAAGCTGTGAAGAGATTACCTACAGTTTTCATACAAGGAAGTGGATTAACAGAAGAAATGTAAAGTCTTCTGTCATCATATAAATCTTCTGGAGTTGGTAATTTCAACGACGTATATTTGACCGTGAATTCCGCTTAAAAATATTTTATGCAGTCATTCTTGTTGTTGCATTAATTAATATGATTGGTGTGACATCATTGCGTTGCAAAGAAGTTACTGTTTCATTTAAATTTTCCTGAATCACTCTAATATCTTTCTTGAACTCCTGACTTGAAGGGAAAATATTGGCTGAAATTTTTTGTGTTAATCTAAGGAAACTTAATTTTCACTTTATCCAATGAGTCGCATTAGAAGGCATCTCAATAAAAAGATGGAATGAAAAAGAGACAGAAAACGCTAAGATTCGAGATAATATTCGCTCATTGAGGAAATGTTTGTGATAGCAATCACGTTGTAGGTATAAATGCAATCGATGGAATCGCTCTGGAATGATGATCACTAGTAAGCCGCCGAGCGAGCGAGTTGAAGTAGTTGAATAAGAGGTAATTGGAACCCAAGTTATCTATTCAAACGAATCTTTCCTTGGTTCAATCTTTCCAATCAATAATGGTAATAATGACTTAAAGTTTAAGCCACATTTGTGATTTCGATTATATTCCCTGCGCAGAAAATTTAGGAGAGTGTATGTCCTTGGTATCCTGAGCGACATAACCTGTTTTCAGGCAGTCCACGGACCGGCAGAGATCAAGCAAGGGCGAAAAGGCTTCACATGTGTTGCATATTGTTCGATTAGTGCTCTTAAAGATAAAATCTGTGCATTCGCCTGGACAACTTCAACGATATCTCTCACGAATATCTCTGATATGAAATATTAATGGGAACATCAGAGATTGCAGGTGATCTTTAATTCTGTATGATGCGTTTTCCCATTGACAAATCTCTTCGACCACTCTAAAGTTCTTTAAAAAAAATAGACGTGCGTCAGAAGTGTCAGAACAGTTCATTCAACGACGCATTTATTTTTGGTAGTGGAAACAGAAGCAGATAATGGTCGGGTTCATTATAAAAACAATGTTACATGCTGAAGCGTAAATTACTCAAAACTAGCAGTGCGAACTTGCCTGTTAATCGAAAATTAAATTTGAAGGGGAAACATTGAGAGTGAAATGTATGCGGTGCATAGTGACATTTCATTTCCTGTTCATATTTTCCTCGAAGCATTCATTTAAATCGGCACCTGTGATAACTATTATGCACCTCCATGATAGTTGTTTCGCATTGTGCCCAGTGGCGTAGCCATGGGGGGAGGGTCCGGGGGGTACGGACCGCCCCCCCGAAATACGCAATAAAAATATAAAAACGAAATTATTTTTCTCCATGAAAGAAAACAAAATATTGAAGGATCACGAATTTACAACATATTTCTTCAACACATGAATTTTTTTCGATTATGGAAAGTGTTAAAATTAGTTTAAAACCCATAATTTAGTACCCTGTTTTTCAAAAGTTTTCCCCCACGGTTATGGACTCTCCCAGAACTAAAGTCCTGGCTACGCCGCTGATTTTGTCTTACCATCAGTCTTTAGTATTCAGAGTTTTCTTGAAATTCCCCCTCATTTGTGATTATCACGGAGTTGTCTCTATTTTATAAGTTGTCGATGGAACAGTGGCACTGGTGTCAGGTATGCCAAAAAGGTTGTCCCTCCGTGATCCCTCCCTCCCATTGCCTCCCTCCTATCTCGAATAGAAGCCACTCGAGAGGCTACGCTTAGGCGTAAGTAGTGGAAGCAGCTGCCGTTAGATGCCTCTAAAAGCAAAGAGCGACGGAATGGATCGGACGACACCAGAGGGGGAAATATGATTACATTGGTCGCGATCTTCAACGTGGAAATCTTTTTTCTTGCCTTCTGCTTCGAAAAATTTGGGAACAAATCTAAGGATAAATATCCTCTATGAAATTCATATTAAAATGTCTCAGGCAGAATGAGCGTAGGTATCGTATAATTTTGTAATTTTTATGACTCCAAGCACTTAGTTCTCATGACAAAGTGTTCAAAATCAAATTTTAACCATAATTTCCATCCCAAATATTAAATATTCATCTTGTTGGATGGTACAACGTTCTTTTTTTTAACTCAACGTTTCACTCCTGTTAGTAATTTAAGGTATGAACATTTTTCGCTGCCCGTTGCATGACTCACCGCCATTCCGTTGCAGGGATGATTTTAAGTCCAGGATTCAAACAGGTCCAAAAATTGAGTACCAAAGCGTAAAGGATTTTATCATTTGTTGGCGAACGTATGATGCGGAGAATGCTCAAAATAAGATGAGCGAGAAGTTGATATGCCAATGAATGCAATTGCACCACTCTTGAAAAAGCCATCTTAAATTAACTTAGGAAGCTGCAAAAATTTAAAATGTATAAAAATTTTCTGTTGTTTTGTGTTAGATACGATATGGTCTTCGGATATTATAACTGTATGATTTTCAATGTGTCACGGTGTCCAAGCAAAGAATCACTAAAGTGCCATTTGCTGAGATCGGCTGTAAAAGGAAAGAAGGCATTAGTTTGAGTATTCATTTGTCTAGACCGCGTTGTGTTAAGAAGCTACACTGTGTACTCTGTACACTCAACATGACTGGAAATACGTCGTACCATAGAGTAAGTATATACTTACTCTATGGTCGTACTAACGGGGGTGGGAATGTAGGGGTAAAGTAATTGCATCAATCGGGGTTAAGCCTCTAAGGGCAGAAATGGGCCGAGATAATATATTAGATTATTAATATGAGATATTTCTGAATTTGTTGTTACAAGTTGGACAGCTTAGGTAAATAAACCAGGGCTTAAGGGTGTTCTATACCTCCGCGAAAAACGGCTCTGCAGACTTCAGGTTGCTCGCCATTTGCTCGCTTATTATACACTCTGGAGAGAACTTGTTTTGGATATGGTTTAAGCTAAGATTATTGTTATTGGCAAGTGAAAAAAAATTATTTGAAAAGCATTTATTAATTAGTTATTTGCGCTGAAAAACACAATAAAACGCCTGTTTTCTCGATGTAATTCTACCACGTAGAAAATGCGATTTGAATTTTTTTTTCGGGAAATGAGAACATTCATCCTTCTTCTTGGAAATAAGATACGTTTCATCAATGTAATATTTGTAATAACGACACTATAGCTCAATTTCCCGAGCGTGTTTTCTCAACGTCAAGCGCTTACGATCTTTTCTTCCATGGCGCTGCTGTATGATCCCCCACTCTCGGTGAAAGAGCTTCTCACCCCACAGCAGTCTCTCTCACTACCTCCCCTCCATCGTGTCTTGTGTCCCCTACATCTGTTTTTTTTCCTCTATGCTTTCCTCGACCTAAGAAGCCCGTCTGACCCGTGGTCGGGCCCCAGCAGGCCAACAGTTTTTTTCGTTATTATCCGAAGCCCTGTGTTCTTGTGTTGCGAGCGGCATGTTTGAAACGGGGCTAGCGCGAGTTTTCAAGTTTTCTGTTCTTATGCATGGAAAGTGAAAGGAAATCAAAGAGGAAGCATATCTTTTGTGGGAAGGTGGAAAAGAAGTACTAGGAATAATGGTGAATGTATAAATCCTTTTTAAGTGTGCTACATTATTAACAGTTAGTATATCTTTAGACACGTATTTTCATCCACGTAAAATCTGTAAAAACGTGATGCAGCTAAGAAATAGACTATCAAATTATTTTAACCATTTTAGTCATTACAAACCTGCAATAATAGATGTTCTTTACACTACAGAAGGAGAAACTGCTTTAAAGTAAGTACCTACCTCTCGATAATTTATTGGCTGTGACTATAATATATTAATTTTTTGTAACCAAGCATTGAAAATAAGATGAATACAGAGAATATACTGCACATTATCAATTAGATTCTAGGTTGCACCATTGCCTTTTAAGTTCTTGCTGACGCTAGCCAAGAATAAATATTTCACCGAGTAGGTAATATAACGTGCATATCTTCATTTCGTGTCTAAATATTTTCAAAAGTAACCGTTATGTCATCAAAACACGATATGAAAAGTATCACGTTGGTTTATTTGTCTCGTATTTCCGACATATATGTTTCTCGATAACTTGCAATCGAGGGAGAAAACTTCGAAAAGTTATTTTCTTATAAAAATATTCTTATTTATTAAAATTACTATTATTAATCATTACATGAGTCACCCAAAAGAAAGAATTTGAACTTGAACCACCGTATCACTAAGCAGGGGTTGATGTTTGGTCGATGTAATACAGCGACGACGTCTAGATGACCGAATTTAATCTTTAACTATCTATCTAACTATTTGCGTAAATATGCTTGTTGTATGCAAAAATTAGATACGCGAGATCCAATGAACCTGCAAACCAGTTTTACAAGTATAAGACAAGAATTTTACTTGTGTAGCAGGAGTGACGAGAAAACAAACATTACACACGGATAAAACTCGAATGTGGGATATTTATTTCGCTCGAGTGAAGTTATGCAAACTAACTTCGCGTTATATCTCTCACCAACAACCTGTTTCACGTGCTGCTTACACTCTTCTGAGCGATTGATTCTCTCAATGAATTGTTCTCACTACAGGTCGTAATGAACCGAAACTCTGATGATGAATGCAACTTTTCTCAGAAGTGGGCGGCAACTTCCGCGATTTTTCAATGCTAATTTTTGTGAGAATGACTGAACGAGGTAGTTAGTTATTTTTACCCATCCATCGACCGAGTTATTAACTAAAATTAAGATTTCGTGCCAGAGTAAACGACCACATTGCGATATAAATATGCAACACTTCATGTAAAATACTAGTGCGCAGGATCAGGTAGACTCATTATATTTAACTGTTGAAATTATTAGGCATAATAAGACGTCTAGAAGTTTATGACAACTAAATGTAATTTCATTAAAAGTTCTTCAGTTTAGAATGATACTAACATCACCGCAGAGCGGTTGTAGTCATTGGGAAGAAACTAAAATTTCTCAGGAGTATTACCCGATCAATTTTTCTCTACCCCTCGAGTACACTGTATGACCCTTCCGGGATGGAACCCTGGATTGAAGTTAGGTCTTGTACTTAACATGTCTCCCATTTTTTTAATTTCGAAGGGAATTTTAGGTCTTATACTACACTATTTTTTAATATGAATGAGAATACATGTATACCAAGACTGTTATTTGCCACGAAAAAAACATTTCGCTTATGTTAGCCGCGATTCAAACGCAGATTGCCGGTCCGTTACATTACCAAGTAATTTTTTCTAGGCGAATCTTAGACACAAGTGAAAAGAGTCATTGAAGAGTCAGTGAATTTCATATTCAAGGAAAAAGTTTGCTTCGTGGTATAAGTGGTAGCATATTTAACCGGCCATCGGGGATATCCGGGTTCGAATCCCAGGTTAGTCAAATGATTTTTTCGTGTCGATTATCATACTTATTTAACCATGCACTAGTGTATTTAACTATGCACTCGTGCGCGTGACTGCGTACAAATTTGCTTGTTCAATGTAGTACTTTGTATGAGTGAGAGCAAAAAACTTTTGCATGTGACGCTAGAATATCCTCTTTTACGAATAACTCTAACCACTACACGGTAGATAATTTTTAGTTGCCGTTCCATGCTTAACAACTTTATTTGGTAGAATGATTAATGATTTTCAAAACGCTCTACATAAAAACATATACTTAATTCAACTTACAAATAAAATCCGAAGATTCAAACGTGATGGAGCGGAATTTTTCCATATTGAAAGAAACACTTGCAATTTTCCACGATTATAAGAAAAGTTAATGTGACCTAGATTTCAATGTTATAACAACATCTTCAACGTACAAATTGTGTGTAATTCATTCAATGTATCTTCTTGAGACTAAGCTATGTCTGATTACGAACTAATGGATTCGACTTTGCCAACATTTGGCCCGCTTTAATTTCGTAGGGGATAAATTATTTCTAATGCCTTTACTAATTTACTTTGAAAAACTGCGAGAAATATTCCTCCTTCCGTTAATTATGTAAAAGATAAGGATCATACGATCGATATTCATGGAAAAAGGTTCCGCGCTAAATAAAAGGATAATTATGGTAAAGCTTGAGACTAAGCCGGTAGATACCGTAGTGGTAAATGTTAACATACCTACGACGGACTACTAGGATGAAGAAGTTAAAGACGTCTATGAAGATATCACAGCAGTAATCAAACAGGTAAGAGGTGAAGAAAACCTTATAATTTTAGGTGATTGTAAGGAGAAGGCTTTGGGTGTCAATATTAACGGAGAGAAAATAGTATGCTACGATTCGCTGACGACATAGCAGTCATAGCCGAGACAGAGAAGAATTTTAAGAAGACTTTGACAAATATATAAAGGAATATGGCCAGATATCAGTTGAAAATCAACAAAAGGAAGACTAAGATATTAGTATGGAGCAAAAGAGAGGAGGCTAGGACAAACATTAAGCTAAGAGATCAAAAGTTAGAAGAGGTGAAAGCGTTTTCTTACCAGGGAAGCCGAATTACCAACGATGGAAGAAGCAAGAAAGAAATAGTAGAATAGCGCTGGCGAAGAGGGCTTACTACAAAAAGATGAATCTTCTTACATCTGAGAATACAAGCATAGAAGTAAGGAAACAATTCATCATATGCTACATATGGAGTATGATTCTCTAAGGAAGTGAGGCTTAGACGTTGATAGCAGCAGAGAAGTCAAAGAGTGGAAGCATTCGAAATGTGTTGCTACCGAAGAATGATGAATATAAAATTGATCGAACGTGTAAATAATGAATGAGTGCAAAAAAAGTGGGATAAAAAATAAGACTTCTAAAAACCTTAAGCAGAAGACGGGACAACTTACTTGTCCACATTATGAGACCTGATAGCCTGATGAAAACATTCATAGAAGGACAAGTGAAAGGGAAGAATGGCAAGGGACGCTCCCGAATGAGTTACATTGGACAGGTTATAAAGGATGCAAAAGGGAAGACATATGTCGCTATAAAGAGGCTAGCGGGTAGGAGAGACGAATGGAGACCTGCGTCAAATCAATCTTAGGATTGTTGACTAATAATTATGATCTCAAACCTATAATCCCTCGGTACCTAGAAGAGCAGAAATATTAAGAAGCACACTAGTCCAACAACTTTTACTATTGCCCAAATGTAGCAGTCAACACAACACATTGGCATTAATATCTACTATTGGAATAAGAGAGAGATTCTTCTGTAGGACAATATTGGATGTAATTTTTTTTATTTTAAACTACATTTTGATAGCATTAAAATTAAAATTCTCTCTCATTTCACAGGCCCGTATTGTCGGCTTTCGAACTCAGAAGGTCTTGTTTATTGAAGTGAGGAACAGATACTGCTGTATTTGTGCGAGAAGTAGCGATACAAAATCGGAGGTGAAAGAGCAATGCTACAAAAATTGGAGCAAATCCTCGACAGCAATGGAAGCTGACATATTAGTCGAAGGGTTCGAAACAGGTATAAAGATGCGCGAATTAAAATATCATTGGATAATTGTTACGATAATATAAGGCACGGAATAATTCAGTGTTATTGTTCCGGAAGATACTATAATACTATCATTTCATTCGTAGGTGATGGCGACAGCAGCGTTACGAAGAAATTGATTGAAGTACCACCCTACGGTATCAACTGCCCAGTACTGGGCAGTTGATACCGTAGTAGAGTGCATAAATCATTTATTGTGCAACTACTGCAACAGGTGGAGGGAAATCGCAAAGAAATTAAACATAATACGGGAAGGGTATCAGTCGCTTTGCGTCGGAAAAGGGAGACAATATCCCATGGAAAGGGACACATTTTCGTTCTTCGGCCGATACTGTAACACTGGACGGAAAAAATAATTTTTTCTCGAGCCCTGGTACCATTCCTGCTGATTCTTATATAAAATGACCACCTGAATCCGAATATGACATCCGTTTTCCTCCATCACCCACCATTTTTTGGGGGAAGGTCCCCCTATAATTTTCATCAATTTTGCAATAATTTGGAGGAATGAAAAGGATTATTTTAGAATTTATATTTCTTATTTGGCTTTTGAGAGTATAAAAGTTCTAAAACATGATAATTAATGGTAAGGATGTACATTTAGGGGGATTAGTTTCCGTTAATGACTAAAAAAAACACTTTAAAAATCATCTTTTTTAATCCAATGAAAATATAAAATCTCAGTTTTATATTCTGCATGGAACTAGAAAGTATTACATTTCTTTTTTTTTAGCTGCGAAATCAAGAGAATTGCCGTCCAATCCTTAGCGGGAGAGGCACTGCGAGGGCCAGAGTAGTAAAGTGAATCTTCCGAGCTATTGCTACATATTTTAATTATTGTTGCTATGCTATACAGCAAAATATTTTTATTAATACTGCTGTTTCTTGCTGTAATGTATTATTATATTTCGGGGAGGATGATGTGAAATAGAAGCTGGAAATGTTTTAAAATACGTGAAAATTTACGAAAAATAGCAAAATTGGTCATTTGAATGCGTTATTACACAATTTACGGAGACTAATTTCCCTCAAATCTACATCTTTACCATTAATATTATTTTTTCAGAATTTTGCACCCCTCAAAACCCCTAGGAAAAATTTAAATGCTAAAATAATCCTTTTAATTTCTCCAAATGACCGAAAAGTGGTAAAAATTGGAGGGGGGGAGTTCCCCCAAAAATGGTGGGTGATGGAGAAAAACAGAGTTCATATTCGGATTTAGGAGGTCATTTTACATGTGAATTCGAAAGAATTATAATTTGAGCAAAGCTGATCATTTGAATCCACACCCCCTTCATAGTTTTGTAAAATGATATAATGTCAGGAAGCATTTTGTTACCACTTGAGGCAGTAATACTTGCGTCATGGATAATGGCAGAAGTAAGTACTATACGGATTTTATT
The DNA here is from genome assembly GCF_921293095.1 of Ischnura elegans. Classification (NCBI taxonomy): domain Eukaryota; kingdom Metazoa; phylum Arthropoda; class Insecta; order Odonata; family Coenagrionidae; genus Ischnura; species Ischnura elegans. The sequence continues at coordinate 96,098,325 of NC_060249.1, forward strand.
GAAACGTAGGTATTACAATGCGGAAATATCGGGAGTAAAGCCAAAAAGGGAAGGATGTAAGACAAGGGCATACCCAGGGTCATAACTAGGGGGGGCAAGCCATAGTCTAGAAGGGGGCGCAAGCCAAGTTGTGACATTTTAGCATGGAAAAGGTGAATGAAACAAATATTTTAAGAAAATTATAACAGCACATTATTAGATTATGATATCATTTCCTAGAAAAAATATTTTTATTTTACTTACATATCTTATACCTACTAATGCATATCATTTTTCGTGGGTTTAAAGAAAATTTGTTGAATACTTTCGTTTCAAATCAGTACTGATTTTGATGAAAGACTTTTGCGATTTTTGCCTCTGGAGGGGGGGCAGCTGCCCCCCCTGCCCCTCGCCTATGATGTAAGGTTCTATTTTTTCTTGGGGGAAATTCAGGAGGAACGTCAGCTTTGTTCTTACTCATCGTCCTTACTGTAGCCAATCTTTTTTTGATAAAGTTCTACTGTTAAAGGCATGCTGGTACACCAATTGTTACTGGTAATATTTCTTCCTCTGCATTCAATGTGCTCTGCTAAGCGTTTGGCAATTTCATGAGGTGAATTGGATTCTTTGAAAGGGCATCTGGCTACGTGCCCATATAAATTTCAATTTTTAGGTAAATTTTCCTAGCATCCACCACAGCAATGACTTCAATACCATATATCTTTTGCTTTTGGATAGATACTGCGTTACAGGACATCGGCCTCGAAATGGTATAAGTTGGTCAAGGATCGTGATGTACTCTGATGGTGTATTTGTAAATTCAATTTTTTTTGGATATTTTATTAATGAACTCAGTAACTGCGGCTTACTAGTCAATTTTCTTACTTTGTAGTCTAGTGCTAAGGTTATAAAATCTAATGCACCGTAGAAAAAAAATCCGATAGCCCAGTGTACGGGAAAAAATTTGATAGACTTCTTTGCTCCAAATCTCCCTAATATCAACACGGGAAATTTTATACGCACCTGAGAGAAAAAGGGGACTAATAAGAGCTAGTTAATCATCTTCACTCAACTGCCTAGTATCACGATCTCTTGCATAATTTCCAGAAACAGAATTAAAGTAGAGATTTGTGATTTTCACAATTATAACTAATAATTCTGCGCAAAAAGAGGCGAAATGCTGATGATTCATCACACACACTTTTTGCACATGGGTGTATTCCAGGAAGATGAGTCATCGGCGATTTCATCAAGCCAAATGCGAGCGAATGAATTTTAATCGTCTTCACGATGGATCGGAAGCGAGAATAAATTGTAACACTTTCGGTCGCATCGGGTCAAAACTTCGGTTGCAGCAAAACTAGGGAACACTTTGAATATTAAACGTTACTTAGAGTTAGAATTACAAGAAATTAGAGACCAGAAAAACTCCAGTTCGAACGGCATCATTTTATTAAAAAAACATCGAAGAAAAAGTCAATATGACCCGATGCGATCTATTCAGGGTTATTGGCCTTATTAAAGATGTATGTGATGTCTGATGCAATATGCAATTTATGATGTTCCTACCATATAAATCAATAAATATGAAAGATGATAGAAAATCAATTTTCGTTCATTCATTATTTGTCATTTGTCTCATTAGTGTTCTCCCTGCAGCGCTATGATTACTGAATAATCATGTTTCGGAAAGTAACTGTATTGAATACACGTTTTCAAATGGACGTGGGTGATTACTATTTCATTCATACTGAGGAATAACGTAAAAATGTAAAGTTGTACTTAAAAAAAAGTTTCACGAAGTACGCGCATTTCGGTTAGCGTAATTGACTTTTACGATTTTTTGAATAGCACTTAACAATTTTGTGATATGAACGTTGACCAGCTCTCCCCTTCCAGGAGAGTCGAATAAGGAGAGAGCAATGCAAGTAATCGCCTTTCTTCATAGAAGCCGGCCGCACTTCCCAGCCTCGTCGAGAGCGTGCGTATTTGGATTCTTCCAAGAAACGGCAACCGAGTGGCTGAAGTGGGACTAATGCCGCCAGAGAGCAAAAATCAACCTCCGAATCCTGACTATTCTCAATATCGCCCCTCCGCAGTGAAACTTGATACAGCGTCGGGTGTTTTTTTCGGTCGGAGCGAAGCTCGACCCCTCCTCCTTTCCTTTTTTTTCCTTCAATCAGCGACTCCTCCCATTCCACCCAAGGAGGCTTCCCATTCCACTGGCCGTAGCGGCCGACTTCGCAACTAAAATCCGGCGACGGTTGAATTTGGATTTTTGAATTAGGATAGAACACCCTTAATGATTGAATTCTTGCATTTCTCATGCACATAATGGGAGTGCTGACGATCCTTCGTCGTGTGAGAAAATTTACCTTAAGGCGTTAAGCTTGGTGGCCATAACAAATTAGATGTTGAGTATTGGCGTAACTGAGATGGGAATATCCCAGTTTTATTGTTCGGTAAAACCTTGTGAGAGAACAACGCGAGCTACTTGTATGAGAGCATACACGTAGTATTAAATTTTTTTTTCTTCGGTTTCACGAACGACTTATTCAATTTGTTTCCAAAGGCCTGTTTACACGATACATTAACTCGTACAAGTTCATGTCTGTTTGCATGAATGAATTTGGTGGACCGGAACGGAACATGTACGAATGCATGAACCAAATTAGAATAGGTTCTATTTTCTGTGCATGCATTCGCACAAGTTGGGTGGTTACAAGGTGCATTTTGACGTTAATTCTCGCTTTCATACATTTAGACATTAACCCGTACGAGTTAATGCACCGTGCAAACAGGCCTTAAGAAGCAAATGCGATCTTTTAATTGGTGAGATGCAAAAAGTGAGGTTAGAGTAAGGAGCAAGTTTCCTTTCATGCTCCCTGTATAATCAGTCATGAAATTTGCAATTTGCCTAAAAAACTAAGAAATTTACGCAATACTTGGGGAAAATAGAAATGTATGAAGCAATTCGATTTTTGTTCCGCCGAAAACGAGGTGGTCTGTAAAAATTTTATATTTGAAAATACACATTGATTCAGTACAACTTCGTCGTAAATACTATTTTCTAATTTGATGGTTAGGATACAATGAATTTGGGTAATATTGAGTCCTTGAAATATTAAGCAAGTGTTAAATTACAAAGAGAATTTAACTTATGAAGATTAATACGTATAGGGTAGACATTTAATGTTTTATTTTTAAAAATGACAAGCATAAATAACGATTTGTACTTTTTACCCAGAAAAATTGAGGTGAGGTCTTACATTTATTTTCATTTAAGTACTGCAAATTATATTACATGTAAAAATAGTAACGGAATGTAATCTATAATTGCCGAGCAAAATGTTTAATCATAATATTTTTAGATTAAATATTGAGGTAACAAAAGTTAAATATTTTCCGTGCAACTTGGTGTTGACAATTTTTCCGAGAATAACTTTCTGTTAAAATACAAGTGTGGTTGAGGCCACGTTTTTCTGCGGCTGGAGCGTATGAAGTTTGATCCCCTAGATGAATACTCGAGTTTTTACAGAATTTTTCCAATTTGTAGTACTCTTGCTTAGTTGCAATATTTCTCTTTATTTGCTACGATCCAAAACGTTCGGAGCAGAGCTCATCTTCAGCACTTTCTTCTCTGGAATTTTTCTTTCGTCGCTTTCGTCATAATTAGGATTTATGAACTGGGCCAGTTTTGCGATTGAACCTTCCATTCGTTCAAGTTTTCTTCGTATCTCGTACGTTGAGGCCTCTCGAGCTTCTGACTCAGCCGCCAGGAGCGAAAGCTGGGAGGTCAGGAACTCCATCATTTGCGTCCTCTCCACCATTTCTTCCAACCCATCGTCAGATTCCCCGTCGACGCTGTGAATTCCGGAGCTCCTCAAGCTGTACTGCATCGCCCAGTTTTTGTAGGCGTTCCTACGGGAACCTGGCCCCGTCTCGTTGCCAGCTTTGGTCTTCCGTCCAGATCTGGAGGCGACTAGGTTGTAAGAGCCCTCTTGAAGGTGGCGGGGAAGCCTTTTCTCCCTGGGATCGTTTGGCCGTATGTGGATGAACCTATTGTAAGGGGTCCACGAAACGAGGAGGGCCCTGCTCAGGTACGGTTTCAAGATAGCCTTGGGAAATATTTTGAGGAAAATGCGAGAGAAGAGGACGCTCTCGATGTGTGCAACCAGTTCGGCCTGTCGCACCAGTCTGTTGAGCCTCGCCGTTTTCTGCAATCCTTGGATGTCGCTTACGGCTAGACCTACCAACAGATTCGTCAAAATAACGGTGACAAGAATCACGAACGCTAAGAACATCACGTGAGTCGTCCCACTGTACAGAATGTTCGAATCTTCGGAGAAGAAAATGTCCTCATACTCCAGTTCACCGGCCATCATGATGAAAGATTTTAAGAGCGCGAGGTGCGGTGACATGAACGAAGAAACATTGGGGAGGAGTACGCCAAGGCCTAATCCAAACCCCACTAGCAAGCAACAGTAGGCGAAAAGAAATTTGGCAAAGTTGATGGAGACAGTGGTGAACATTTGTACGTACACCCCAAATGTGGGGAAACGTCCTATTATAATCATAAGGTCGGCCCAAGTAAACACTATTCCAATTGCTGCTGCATGGTGCTGCAACATGTTTATCTCACTATAGCGATGATTACCCAGACCATGAAAACAGAAAACACTGATGATAATGAGACACTTGAACCAATTTTCCCACCGTTTCACGTACTTCTCCCAATCATGAGCCACGCCAAACATCTCTTTAGCTATGAATCCAAAGTTCAAAAATATAAGTATGTATCCCGACACGATATATCCTAACGCTATTTCGTCACCACCAACTGGAACTGAAGATGTCTTCAAGTCACCTGAACTATTGGATGCCAGTCCCGTTAAGTTATTCACCATTTTCGCGGTGGAGTTCGGCTGGTGAAGGGAAATAGGTCGCGACATCACACCCACCACGTAAGCCGTGTAGAACGCGACGAAGAGGATTTGGAAAGCGAGGCTGATCAGGAAGTACTTCCTGATTCTCCGCCACTTGAGGTAGAGGAATGATTCGCACAAGGGGTGCTTGAGTAGGTGCCTCATGCCCACTTCGATGAAGCCGAGCAGCAGGGCGCTCTCCACCCTCCGCTCGTAGTAGCAGTCGTCTATCATGGTCGGGGGCGGGTTCGGAGGCAGGAGGGTTCGGAAATCCAGCCGCAGCTCGCAATCGGCGTCCCCTAGATCGTGATCATGAAGGGACACGGAGGTATCCAGCCGCTCGAAGAAACAGGGCAAGGTCTCAGGAGTCCGCCGGACCACGAACGTTAGGGCGGAGACCCCTCCGTTCGTCCGGGCCATCACGTCCGCCCCCGCGTTGATCAACAGGCCGACGCACGTGGAGAACTCGTGCAGGGCGGCCAGGTGAAGCGGAGTGTAGCCAAAGGCATCCGCGCAGTTGACGTTCGCGCCGTGGTGCAGCAGGATCCGGACGCACTCTGTGGACCTCGATTCCTTCACTATCGAGCAGTGCAGTGGCGATCTTTTGTCCACGTCGAGGGCGTTGACATCGGCCCCGCGGGACAGGAGCAGCTCGACCGTGTCCGTGGACTGGGACAGGGCCGCGAGGTGTAGCGGCGTCTGTCGCCTGTGGTTGGTGGCCTTCACGTCGGCCGATGCGTCCACGAGGATCCTGGCGCACTCCACGTTGCCATCTTGGGCTGCCAGGTGCAGTGCGGTGACCTTGGAGTTGTCGTAGCGCGCTCGGACGTCCGCGCCGTGGTCCAGGAGCGTCCGGATGCACTCTGTGAACCCGAAGGCCGTCGCGACGTGCAGCGGGGTCTCCATGAAGACCTGGGGCGTGTTGGGCTTGGCACCGGCCTTGAGCAGTTCCCTGACGCAATCGATCGAGTTGAGCTGCACGGCGTAGTGGAGGGCGGTGTAGCCCTTGGTGATGCCGGCGTCCACGTCGGCGCCGGCTTCGATCAGAAGTTTGAGGCAGGGCAGGCTGCCTGCACAGGCGGCGCAGTGCAGCGGGGTCGCCTTCATCAGGTGGTCCCATGCGTTCGGCTGCGCGCCGTTGCGCAGCAGAAGGGCGACGCTTTCCTCGTCTCCTGCGCAGCAGGCGAAGTGGAGGGCGGTTCTGCGGGGAAATTAAAGGGTGTGATTCATCATTGTATAAGTTTTATGGGAAGTATATTTGGGCAGAATAATTTGATTCAGTAAACAAACATTTTTTAATTTTTTAATTGCCGGCTATAAAAACGCAAATGGGTTACTATTTTAGAAGGGATTTACTAGGACTCTTTGGGAAAAGTTGTTAAACACAGAAATTGAGAAATTGCAGAAATTGGTGACTTTTACGGCTTTCTGAGGGATATTTTATGTATCCTTGCACATGTCTACTTATAAGTAATATTGAACCCATTATGTAAAATAGATGAAACTTAAAAATTTCTCTGAGCTCTGGGGGGGCATCCCAAAATCCCCCCTCACTGCGCCACTGCTTTCGGTTCGTAATCAATCTAATTGAGTTTTTTTATTTCACTTGGCCTAAATTTTTCTTATTCGAACGATCATATTCATTGCAAGAAAAGCCTTGAAAAAGGTATAAAAGTATACCGAAACGTTGGCCAAAAAAGTTTACATCGCAAAGACGAACACTTCGAGACGCTAATCAACATTTTTAAGCCCTCAACTTTAGTCTCATAATTCACGGGGACACGCACCATAATCATGGATGCCTGTAGTAACCAGGGATGGCAAGTTAAACGATACGAAAGTGAAAACCAGTAAAATTTTAATAGTTTCGTTACCAGGAGCGAAACGTAGAAACGAAACGAAATGGATTTAAACCCGAGGAGCTAAACTCAGGGTCGAAACGAAATCGGAGTCAAAACTACTTCGGGTCGATACTACTGAACTAAAACTCTGGGACGAAACGAAACGTAGATAATGTTTCGCACCGCAGGGACCACGTGCTTCACCTACGAACAGTTTAGTTTCGATCCACACTTCGAGTACGAACTATGGTTGAATGGAGTAGATGTTCTGTCCACCGCCATTAGATTATTGGGGAACTCATATGTGTACCACTAACAGGAGAACGCAAACGGGTCATTCGATTTTTTAGCTCGATGTTTTAACCTCTCCACGCGTATTTCAAACGTAATGGGTCGAAACTACTCCCTCTTATCCCCCTCCAGTCAACTACTGGGATCGAAACTAAACTATGAACATTGGAGTTTGGATTAATTTAGTTTTTTTCCAGGAGTCAAGTTTCGTCCCGGGTAGAAACTAAACTTCTTGGTGATTTTAATTTCGTGCGGGAGTTAAACTAAACCTAGGCCTCTTATTTTCGTTTCTCTTCGGATCGAAACGAAACATGTTCGTTCCGTTTCACTTTCCAAACCTGGTAGTAACCGTTTCCATGGCATTTTATTACGCTTATGTTAGCATCAAGGTAATCCAACTACCGTAGGGAATATAGCAAGTAGAAAAGGAATTCGTGTAAGGGGTACACCCTCATTTTTGACCGCGATTATAGGGAAAAAAGCGTACCTCTTATACGAGTTCTTTACTTATTAAATATTAGGGATGAGTCCATTCCAAATATCTCAAATCAATTCCCGATTCTCGGTTCCGATTCCATTGCTTCTTATTGATACTAACAAGCGGGATATTGATTTGTCAGTGGCATTTTTGTCATCAAAATTTCAGCATTGAATGGAATAAAGAAGCAAAGACAATTAAGTGTCCCAAAAAGTATATTTATTAAAGATAGCGAATTAGTATTATAGTAATCTATCATCAGCTTTAATGAAATAAAAAACATTTTCAAACATAAAGTGTTAACTTAATAATGTACAGTGTGCAATGGCTCAGGTGAGCGGCGGCCTTCCCTTCATGCCCCAAGCTTATAGTCTCTTTTTTAAATTATTTATCTGACTTGAATCGATGGAATCGGAATGGACTCTAGGCGATCGACACTCGATTCCGATTCCGTGCCCGAGAATCGGTGGAGTCAAGAATCGAGTTTTGTAATCGAATCTTCACTAGCTAATATTTTACCTTCCATCGCAGTCAACGCCGCCCGAATGTATCCTGTCCTTCTCCAATAGTCTCTCTATGAGCCGCGGCAAGGCGCACCACGCGGAAACGAGCAGAGCTGTCGATCCGTGACCTCTGAGGACGGCCTCGTCAAGCCCCTTGTTCACCTTGTCCTCTTCCAGTTTCCTCTTCGTCTCCTCCCAATTCTGCTCCAGCTCGATTCCAGCCTCTAGGAGGTCCCAGAGGCCCTCGCCGCCCGGTAGGGCCTTCAATGATGAGGCAATGTCCGCGGGCGACCATATGTTCCTGCATGACCCTACCACGCGGGAGAATCTCCTGGTCATGTTGAACTCGTGAGCGTTGTAGCACCTGTGGTAGTTGATGTGATTAAGTGTGTTTTTCCTTTCCATATGTCACTCCGGGATGGCCTCGAAGACCTGTGCGATTGGGTTGTCAAGATGAAGCGGCCGACCTGCAAGAGATTGAAATTACATGTAGAATTAGCATGCGACAAAGATGTGGATTAAATTACTGGCATCATTTGATACCTACTATTCGGAGGTTTGTTTCATTAAAATAAATGTTTGGGGAATATTCTGTAAAAATATACACCTGTTTAAATCAATTTTCTAGTCCATTCGAGCTCTAATAGCGTAAACCTTATTGTGACGTTTATACGTGGAAATCTAGTTGGCATTATTATTGGTATAATTAGAACACTCATATCAGTATTCTTGTTAAAATTCATAATACGAAGTAAAAACATAGTTTCTTTATTCATATCATATTCATTCTTAATATAAATTCAATTCTCAGTATTTGTATAACAGAACAAGTGAAACAAAAGCAGATATAGTAATTGCACGTATAGTCAAAAGCTTGCGGTCGATTCATGCGAATTTCGTCCAAATGGTTTTGATTCTCTGAAATTAGTTTGCAATTAGTCACAATTTACTTCGTAGATGCATGTCATCTTTCAGTGCCACCTTCGATATGTTCTAAAACTCAATATTTTTGTTGCTTACTGATCCACAACCAGACATTATTTCCTAATGTGTGAGAACGGTGAAGACCAAATTCGAAAATATAAATGCCTCGCCATACGAACTTGAGGTCGAAATTAGAAGATTTAAAATGATGATTCTTCTGCTATTAGTGTGCGAATACCCTATCTGAAGTATTTGAATCGACTGAATCAATGTAATAAAAGGAGAGAAAAATAAAAGAAGACGGAATTTTAATAAATTGAGAACACCAAAAGTAGCTATGCAAAATGAAGCGTTTCAACGTAACAGTAAGATTGAAAGTTCGCTTGAAAAGAGAATGGAGTTTGGCAATTGAACGCGAAGATTATGTATTGCTTTTAATGTCCCAGGGAACAAGCTGAAGTTTTCCTAACGGTTCTCGATGAGGTCGCTTTCTTTCGGGTTAGATTGGATAATAAGAATGCAGAAGAGACAGCGACATAATATTTATACATTTTAAATCATCTGAAAACAATAAAATCATCTTCTGGCTTCTTTAAAGGGGAAATAACCCTACGAAATATATGGGGGCTGTTGTGTCCACTCGAATTACATTAAGTGACCTGCCAACTCCTCCTCCCCCTATTGGTCAGGTGCCCATCTCGTGTTTGAATTTGACCTTGGTTCTTGGTTACATTCCTCGTCGGACGTGCGCGGAATTTCCTCGAAGACACGCCCACTTTTTTCCATTTTCGTGATTTCACTGTTGACCTTTCTCTCACCTTTCTCCACGCTACTAATTCTTCCTTTCTTTTGTCGACTGCCTATCGTGATATTATCAGTCCCTAGTTCTTTACTCTGATACGCGTCGAATTACGTCCATTAATGGAGATCGGTGAATTGAAATTTATCAGAGAAACTTACCGAGACAAATGCTTATATTAGTTTCAGAATATGCTTAATTCGATTTTGGCGACCACATGTAGATTAAGGTGATTTTAATCACGCACATTTTTGTTATGATTATCTTAAACGTTGAATCATAAATAGCTCCATATTGAGCGTTGTTAATATCGAAGTGGGAAATCATATCTATGGCATCTCTTTTTTGTGCATTAATGTGTGCGATTATTTCGCGTCGCAGTAGAATTGAAACATGAAATTCTGAATGTCCGAGGAAGTAAAATAAATGTGGACATAAACTAGGATCTACTCATCTTTGTGCGAGAATCCTACTGCCTCTTTAATGGCCCCATATTCAACTTATCGTCTGCTTTCTCGCTTACTTATGGTGAGTTTTGAGTTATCAATGTTGCTATACGTAAAATTAGCTGAACAAAAAGTTGATACAATGCGTAATCAAAATCATACGAAATAGATGGTTTCAAAAGAATTTTAAAAAATCTAAATTATTATGGTAAATACTGTAATTTCCATGGAAGGATTCATATGACTCAACACAAAGTGACTTTTTAACGCAATGAATTACGTTTTCAATCATGTCACGATTATCGTGTGGTAACATTACCTTCCAGTGACAGCATGAGAATGCCATCGTCCACGACTGTTAGAAAGTGAAATATGGCTTTGAATTGACTATGAAAGATGTTTCCCCTTACAATTGTCTTTGGATTGAGGAAAAACCATTGAAATCACCGAAACACAGAAAATTGTTGGTAGGAAGATTATTCTAAGGCCTGATTTTACGTGAAAAAGGTGCACTGGAAGAGATTGCGTTGACATGATTATTCCGGGTTGTAATTATTTTCATCCCCTGTTAAAACCATCGTTTGCGATCAGAAGTTTGATTTTCTCATTTTCCGAGAGAATGATCTCTATATCCTCAGCCGGCTGAGAACCCTTTAGGTCAGGGGTGTCAAACACGTGACCCGCTCTCTTACTCTGTATTTTGTATCAGTTATAGTTTACACATATTTATGACATATTTCAAGAGCATATATTTCATAAAAATGTATTTCTGAAAGCCCTTGTGAAGCAGTCAGATATTTCAGTATTTATATTAATATTATTATTATTATTATATTGTACAAGTTGGCTATTTGCCAGGTGGTAACAGTTTATACGAAATAAAAAGAAAAGAAAAATATTGCAAATGAGAAACCAAAATGAAACTAGAAAGTATTAAAATTCAGTGATATTAATTTTCCAATATTAATCCTCTACTCCTCTTTTTGAAAATCCTTACGTTGTTAGGGTAGGGCTTAAACAGTTATGCAGGGAGTCTATTCCAGACAATCTGCGGCCCGCGGCACCATGACTTATACAATCGCAATCGACACTTTAAGATTTAAGCTCCTTTTCCTTTAAGATTTACAGCTCTTGCAGTTGTAAGATCAAAACTTACTGGCACTTCATCCATATTACCCTCATGCATTTCTTCTACTCCGAAAATGTTCTCTTTCACAAATTGTCCACATTTTATCATCTTGGCCTCCTAATCTATATAATTCTCCTGTTATTCGTCCTGAAATACATATGCGGCCCTCAAGCTGTATGAGTCGGCTAATGTGGCCCGCCAAGGTGAATGAGTCTGACACCCCTGCTTTAGGTAGCTTGTGAGTTACTATGCTAACCCACGTGGACAATTATTCAAGCTAACTTATAGTTTCTAATGATAAATTTTAAAATAACGTAAACGTTGAAAAATAACTTAAATTTCTAATTGAATGTGACCCTTTTGATCAAATCATTTAATCAAAAATTATATAAAATTAAATGTAAATTGAATTAATTTCATAACGTTATCGGCGACAGTAAATAAGGTGGTTTCTGGTTCGCATGGTAAGTCTAAAAGTCTTCCTAATTCCAACTATGTCAGCCTGAAAATGATCTCATGTGATGAAGATTCAATTGATTAAACTGAGATCTGAATCGAACTGCTTTTAACTGAAATCAATGAGCTGCTTTACATACCATAAAAACATTATAGTCGCAAGTAATAAATGTCTGATTGAGAGCATGATAAAAAAATATGTTCTCTAAATTGTCATCTCAAGGAAAATTATAATTCCATACCGTACGAAACAATGAAATCTCTGTGCGCATCGAAGCAGATATTTTTAGACGACTATGCTATGAAAAACGTCTGAAAGAGTATGTACTCGAAACTGGTGTGTATTTCGCCTTAAGTTTAGTCTTCTCTCATCCACCACCTGTCGCGTTCATCTCTAGTATTTCGGGCGAAGTCCTAGCATTCTGTTGTAATGTACAATAATGTTTGTCACTCTTTATTAATTACAAACAAAGACATATTAAAAATGCAAGGAGCTTTAAGTAACCTCGAAGGCGGGCCTGTGTTTAGGTTATATAATAATCTTTCATACATTGGTTTATAAATAGTGGAAAAAAAGGGCATGTACCAACATTTACAAAAATAATATCTTTGACGCACACGTTCACTCTTTCCCAGATAGGTCAGAATCGCGTCTTTCGAGTACTAAATGGATAAATCACAAGTTCAATATTGCTGATAGCGTAGGAGACAGTAATTTCGGGGAGTTCCCTTGAGGTCATCTGGCTTTCCCCATACGCTTTGCCCCTCTAAACCAGTTTCATTGCCTCTCGCACCTTCCTCAAGAGCCACATTAAATAATTCGTTTCAGAAACCTGTTCCGGGAATTCCCTCTCCTCCTGATCTGCGCTGTCTGCCTAAAACCGCTTTCAACTGCTTTCGCTCTTTGTAAACAAAACTGTTGGCCGATTTCATACCCAATAGGATTGATTGCTGGCGCTGATTGCGACATTATTTGCGTCAGTGTACGCCCATACTCATTGTCAGTATTTACCTCGCCTTGGAGCAAGGATTTCATGGCGAGTGCTACCGATTGAGGCCTAAAAATGGCTTGACATCGGCATAGTATGGTCACAGAATTAATATAATTTTTCTCTCCATTCCCTGGCTCCAGAAACTGAATAATTTTTATCTGCGCATTATCCAGCTATACATTTGGCGTAATTTTATCAATATGAAGACCAATATGGGTAGAAAGGAAGAGCATAATGATTATGAGCCTTTATTAAACCAATTTCGGCATTTTAATTTGAATAAATGTACGATTCGAAAATGAGGAATCGGTTGAGAAAAAAGTGAACGGCTTAGCGGAATAAGGGTGTTTTTTGGAGGGTGGAAATCATTGTTAAACTTCGGTCCAGAGTCGGTTGAAATCACTGTGAAGATCCAAGTATATTCGAGAGACTAGACATTTCTACACGATTTTATTCTGCCAGGTGATAGCATAATTCTCTTAAACCTCGCTCAATTAGACATTATTAGAATGGAAGTGTTTTAATTACCATTATAATTAGCTCTATAAATGATAAACGCCGCCAGCCTTTATGAATGCATGAAGAAGATTTACTGGTTGGAACGAAATATAGGGATCTAGGTCATCATGAAGGCCAAGTTGGATTATTTCTTCTCAGTAATTTCATGCTGGCCTAACGATAGACCTGATAAGGCCGAATATTCTATCAAATGACTATAATGGTAATAGTATATATAATCTGATTTTAGAATTAAAATTACTAATTATGGATTTAAAACATTTTTTATAACGAGTTTAATGTGCTTACGTTACTTTGCCTGATTGGACCCTTTTCTTAGGATAAAAAATTGCTATTGCATAGAAGACCGTTCCTTGCAGCATCACATCCCTATAATCTCTTTTACATACTGTTAACTAAGGCTTGTTTTAAAAAAAAAGAATTTTATATATTTTATTGTCCTAAAACATTATTTCTCCACTTCTCCTGTGGAAAACGTGAAATTAACCTTGATTGGCTCATTTAAGTAAGCTTAATTGGACTAGAGTTCGCATGTCACTCATTGGAGACAATGAAAATATTCAAAGTCTAGATTCCACACCAAAATTCACATCGTTAGCATCTTTTTTTCCAGCAATCTTTTCCCGGAAAAGGTAATTCTCGTTTTGTGGCAATTACCGCGACGGGAGAAGGCATTTCGCTCCGTTCCCTATCCGTCTCAGGCCGTTAAACAGCCACAGTGGATAGAAGCGACAGCCAGAAACACAATATATATTCCTTCAGGATAACTATTTCCATTAGAGAAGACTTTTTCGGTAGAAAAAGGGGATTAAAATTCTTAATTGTCGAAAAAATGGGTGGATGCAAATGAAATGTGCCTGAAAAACTGCCGTAATATAATTTTTTTCCCGGCGAACAATTGCAGTGAAGTTTTCTCGGGTTTCGACCCGGGTCAGGTCCGCCCATCGTCATCAGTGATTCAGGAATCCAATCCTGAATCCATTGGATTCCTGAATACCTGATGACGATGGGCGAGTTGTCGGTCGAAACGTTGGAAGGAGAAATGGTGGACCTGACCCGGTGCCAAACCCGAGAAAACTTCACTGCCGTATAAGTCGTTTTGTGATCAAATCCGTTTAAAATTTGGCATAAAATTGGGTTACATTTTTTGATTTGGCAAGAATTTCAATAAATCAGTTAACTATTCAACGTTATATTTTAAGCATTACCATTTTTATGCAGCTTCTCATTATCTCTACACCTATACTTCACTCAAGACGATCTCATTAGAGACTGCGAGTGAGATTTGTTTAAAGCATTGGCTTGTTAAAAATATAGCTTTTCGCCGCTAAAAAATCACGCAAAGTTTTTTAAAGAAAATTTCTGGACGATTTCAACCATAGATGCGAGTGAATAATATAAACGACCCAACGCGAAGTACTCCCATAGGAATACTTGTCACGTTTCCAGAAGATGGGAAAGAAAGTCAACGTTGAAGCCAAACCAAGACCACAATTGGCAACTCTCCTTGGCGATGAAACTATCTTTCATTTGCATCCAGTTAGATTTCTAAAGCCTAAGTTTCCAAGATTTAATGGTCTTTTTTATTCTGAGAAAAAAGTGGATTTATTTCCCCACCAAGGATTGAAAGAATGTAAATGGTCGTAGTAGACACAACTACGTGGATATCCATACTTTCTCTTGAATTGAAGAACTTTTTGTGGACTGCGTTGCCATGAAAGTACGAAAATTGACCTTCTATTCCTTTTCAAGGATGAATCTATTCGTCCTTTTCATTCGCGCGAGAAAAATTTAACGAATCATTTATGATATCACCGGTTTCCCAATACTCACTTAAATAATTATAATGCCACTGCGATTGAAGAATTTTATGATTTCCAATATGACCTTTAATTTTCGAAGGTTAGGATGATCGAAATTGATAATCTCTCTGGAAAAGAAGGAAAATTAGGAATCAGCGTTAGCTATAGTGGTTCAATCGAAGAGTGAACAAGGCTATTTGTGCCTTCTTGGAATATATGTATTTGGAAGAAAATTTTTGGAATGTCTAAGGGCAGCCATTGTTGGAAAACTGAAGGAGAAATGCGAGTAGTGAACATTCCACTATATCCTCATTCCGCGGGGTTGTCCTCGTTTTTTTAATGGCTGTCGGCGAGGAATATAAAGTTTCATGGAATGCTACTGGTTGGAAGTTGGGAGCCTTCCATCAGAGGTTCATTTAGAATTCTTTTAGTTCTGCGATTGATTTATAATTGGTAAAACTGCAAGGCAATGGCCGACTTACGACTGCGTGTCAGAACCAGATGATTCTGGTTCGACACTCACCATGAGATGATTATACTTTTTCCTTTCATGGATGTTGTATCCTACTATCGCTTCTATTGGAATTAATATATAATCTACACTCTTCTATCTGTGTATCTTTTATTCATCTACTAGTTTTGGATAGAATATAAAATATTCTATTCTAAATGCTGTAGAGTTTGGTTGATCAGAAGTTATCAAATGCTGTTAAAGCATCAATATTCATGCTATGGAGAGGTGAGCTTTCCAAAGTCTGCGTTCCTAGGGAGGCTGTATTGACTGCCCCACTTCGTAAAATGTTTGGGTGATAGAAAACTCAATAAAAAGGGATATACAATTGTTATCGAATACATGAATGCTAATGATTAAACTAGTCGACTTGGAAAAGAACTTTGAGAAAAAATAAGGCAACGAAGTAAAAATGGAAAAGAATAGATCTTTTTGTTGCCGTAGCACCATTCCATAAAATCAGCGTTCTCTAGCGGTAGCGATCTACAGGAATGTCTAGTCAGTTGAAATTGAGTGGAATTCACGTCTGTTTTCTTAGCGGTGAAACTTTCTTTCCCATGGGATTACGTAACGAGTGAGGGGGTAATGAAGGGTTCTCAATCCAGTCTTAATCGCGTGCGGTATCCAGGGAGTCAAAAAATCCGCTGTTGTTGAGACATAAGCGTGTTCTCACTGATGGCTGAACTTGAGGCATTCGCATCAGTAGTTCTTTATGGGCATCACAAAATACTTTGAGACCGATGCAACTCGTTTACATAAAAGTGCGTACAGTTAGATAGTGCTAAAGAGACTGGAAGGCTGTCTAAAGAGACTTCAAGTGGTCTATTAACGGCTACGATGACTACTTCGACACCCAATTAGAGATGAGTTCACTTTTTCCATTAATGGATTCCGTGTCTTACTATCGCCGGAGTTGGACAGATTGAAATGAAATCTTCCTTTTCTAAAAGTTGTGGAGTGTAATTAATCAGTATTTATCAAATGGTATTATAACGTGAAATATATGGTGTAATTGACAAGTTTTGAATTGTCTGTTAAATTTAGCATCGTATGGAATGATTACTATTAAATTTAATGAAGACTCTGCATCATTTATGCTCTTTAATTTATCTTACGTCTATCATTCTGTGTATCACCTGAAAGGCTCATAGAAAACTCACCGCATTTCTTGTTATTTAGCGTCCCATCGTTTAAGTCCGCCCGTCGCTTTTTTTAAATTTTACTAAAAAATACTGCTTTGTTAATATCTTCCCATATAAGATCGCAGCATGCATTCATTCAGTAGATCCATTAGGTATCGATTCGCAGGTAAGGATACTGGAGGATAAGATTATCAACTATAAGAGTGACGGAAGAAAGAAGATAAAGAAGAATGAGAATCGAGAGGGTCAATTAGACGAATAAATATTTAATGGAGTACTGATGGCCATTTAGTATACCATTAAAATGCATTGACGACGTTAATTAGGAGAAGAAAAATAACCCACAAGGACCTGTACTAATGATAATAACTTGTTATTTCGGTTGATGGAATCAGACCCCTTGTGGTGGAGCATTTCTTATCGAGAAAGGAAATCCGCGTTGGTCACTTTGTACTTTCGTGTAGAAGCCGTTGCAGGAAACATGAGCATGCTATGGCTGTGACTTAGATGCCAGTTTTTTTTAGAAAGCCTAAACTTGGTCTTCCCTCACCCGTTTGGGCAAATATATTATTATTATTTAACCTTGTGAAAAGCCGCGCGATTTGTCGATGAAACTATCTGTAGTACAATAGTATTTACGTTGGCGTATTTAGGGGGGTGGGAGCACGGGTATACGTGCCCCCCAAGACGCTTAAAAAATAGTCAATGTTTTTAATACGGTTATCATTACGTTCTGTTTGTTTTGTGCATTACGGAGCCTCGATCGCCAAAGTCAAGGGGACAAATTTGAGTTATTTGGTCATTCGCATGTCAGCGCTCAAAGAAAAGCATCGCCCAAGTGGGTAAGGGGCTCGAAAACGTTGTTATTATATACGTGACTATTTAAAATGTTCATATTAAAAACTTTCATGCTAAAATAAAGAGAATATATCGCACAGTAATTGTTGTACGCTGTTTTTAATCTCAAAATTAGATGCCCGTTTGCCTGCCAGACCCCTGTGCCCCCCCCCAAGAGAAAACTCTGCATTCCTTGTTGAGAATTTGTGATTATTTTTATGCCTACTCAGCGAACCAATGAATGAGGATTTTCCTCCGCTTTCCCTACAATTCTCACCTCAAACTACCGGCTTCTCTCTCCGCACACGGCTCTCGTGTTGCTACCACCAGACGCTTCACTGCGTGGGCCGCTTATCTCACCATTCATTATTATTTTTTCCCACGACACAACCACTGGTGTTCCTCGATACGCAAACACTACTCATACACACACTAGCGAGGAATCCTCTTCAATAAAATTCACTCTTGAACGAAACCAGACACTCCTCCTTGTGACACACTTTAGAGGGAATCGAGCGGCACCGTTTCTCTCCTTCCTAACTCGAGACGGGGACTTCCCGACAGAAGTGCGCCATCGTTTTTTACGTTGCGTGTGTACGACCACAACAAACCTTGGTCAGCCCTCGGCGAACTTCCTACACGGCCGCTGCGACATCGGCGTAGTTCGCCCGCCCAACTCTGCGGAGGTTCTCACGAGGCACTGTCTCCTTCACAGTCTCGCGACGGGACTCTTCCCGAAAGGAGTACGTTGGAGTGGATTTTACGCGGACACTGAAATTTTCGGTCAGCCTTTGAATCTCCAGAACGGCCGCTGAGACATCGGCGCTGAAGTCGTCTCGATGATGGACGGAAAAAATCGCCCGACACTTCAAATGGACTTGAGTTTCACTTGAGTTTCCCGAGAGAAATGGAGGGGAGAATCTTTTAAGCGGGTAATCCAAGCGTCGATCTGCCCTCGGTGAATCTCCACTGCGACATGCGTGCAGAGATCGTCTCGATTACTGTCGGAAACAATCGCTCGACACTTCTAATGTACTGGAGTTTCACAGTTTCCTTCCTTCAGAGAGTCGCGATGGACTCCTTTCAAAAGAGATGTGTTGGAGCAGCTTTTAGGCGTATAATCCAAACCTTGGTCAATCCTTCGGCACAGTCGCTGCGGCTTTGTCGCCCGGGACGTCTCGATTGTCGGCGACAATCGCCCGCACTCGACCGCTTCCTCCGAGGGAAACTGTATAACTCTCCTCGGTTCGAGACGGCATTCCTCCTTCCTCCAGGTCTGTCTTCCGACGTGGTGAGCAAGGTGGAGGGCGAGCGAGTTCCTTCCCTTCACCGCACTCTCTTCCCTCCTCCTCGTCGATCCGAGATCAACGTGAGAAGCTGCGCGACTGTTTCGGGGCGTAACCTTGGGGTCTTCTTCTCCCCTTTGCCTCACGCGCGGGACCGCCCGAGCCTTGAAACCTCGGCCTCACCTTCCACTGCTTCCGCAAAGGACTGCGGGTCGCCGTGGGCGTCGGTAATACCGGGAAGAGGATGGACACTTTTCCGCGTCGGCTGCCGCGCTGTCATCTCCCTTGTGCATAAACGGTGTTGGAAAAAGACGGATTATTGGCACACCATGGCTCATAAGCAAACGAAATATTCGGAAAGATTTATCATCAACCCCCATATTAATATACTTCAAAATGAACTGCGAAAATTCCAAAAATCATTTGCTTCCACTTGTAATCCACTATTAAATCTCTGGGACTACCTTCCTATAAAACCAAAACATAGATACTCTAAATTTGCCCTCAACCCTACCCGCATTTCCAACCCTAATTATCTCATATGCCATGACTCAGTACAGTATTTATAAAAAGTGATTTATTATTTGCCTGTGAAACAAAATTATAAACGCAACACCTAGGAGACAACCACTTTGGCTGGGAACTAAGGCACCGCAGAACAAGAGAAATACGAGCGAGCGAAGTTCTAATAAGAGGGGCGGTCTGGGGTTATTAGAGACCCTCGGCTGGGGTTCATGATGAGGCTCTCCTGCCCGGGGGATTTTTCCACCAAAATCCAGTGGAGACACTGCAATTGTTACGAGCGTAAGTCTCTTCTGCACATTGTAACATCAATATTCGCCGTAGTCCCGTTGTTGCAGCGGGCGACTCTTGAAATAGTTAGTCCGGATCAAGTTTCTCGGGAAGCCTTTTTTTCTCATGCAGCTGTATACCCACTCTGACAAAACTAAAAAGTTAAAATAATATTTCTACAAAAAATGACGTTTTATTAAAAAGAAGAAAATAACAGCCTACTTAGACTACTAAAACTTTCAAAATTGTTTGATGAGAAAGTTACAATAACCTTTAGAAGAACATTTGAGATATCATAAAACAAAAACGTGGTGCGCGTGTAAGATTATAAAATTGATACCTGCTGGTCAGTAGGTAGGTAACATCCTTGGCTCTTAGGGAAAGCAAATAAATTTTACATGCGCGCCACATCTTTCGTTTATGATATCTAAAATGTTCTTCTAAAACTTATTGTCACTTTCTCATCAAAAATATTTGAAAATTTTATTAAAGTAAGTGGCCATAGGTCGTTATTTTCTTCTTTTTAATGAAACATAACTTTATACAAAAATTCTGTTTTTATTTTGTAATACTATTACGTCATTTTACGGCTGCCTGATCAAAACAGAAGACACGTTAAGGTTTTCGTATGAAGATTTTCGCAGCTTATTTTATCTATGCTTGAGGAGGTTCTCGGATATTGCTGTGCAGAAAACATTTTCACTCAACGTTTCACTCCTCCTACTGGGAGCGTTATCGAGAGAATGGAAATTGAAAGAGAATTCCATTCTCTTGATAACGCTCCCAGTAGGAAGAGTGAAACGTTGAGTGAAAATGTTGCGTACGCAGCAATACCCGAGAACCTCCTCAAGCACACGTTAAGGTGCCGAAAGAATATTTGACTAAAGCCGCTGAAGTTATAAATTATTTTATTATGAATTATGCAGAATACCCAAGTCTACTAGTGCGATGAACTAGCTTTCGTATACGTATTTCTGTCTTCTTTTAGCATTAATCTCCTGGACAAGGAGACGTAACCTTTGAGGGAGTAAGCTTTCTCTTTGAACGTGTCTAAATTTATTCTTCTCCTTCCTATGCTAGTCACGTTCTTTACGAAAGCTTACTTGTTTCGACTAGGAAGGGAAAAAATTTGGAGAGAAAATAATAGATTTGCACCTCAACGGTTGACAATTCCATTTCCTGTATGGAGCGTCTCTGTATGTCATAGAAAGCGAGAATATTATGACATAAAGGGGAATGGAATTATTTTCTTTGTCGTGCGTACATTTTTTCCCTCTCCATTTTTTACTCGAGTACTTTATGGTTATTTTAAGGCCAGGTATGTCTGGAAGATAAATGAAGAAAATACCACTCATTGAATTGTAACTATATTATGTTCTTTTCGAAAATTTTCGGGAAGAGTCTGAAAGCTTTTCAAGGTGATGGAAACACCACTAGATGTCAGGGCGCTCGTCAGACTTTGGTTTACAATTAGGCGCCAAATGAGCAGTTTTTGAGTCTATGAGTGACAAATTTCATTATTTTCAAGAGGGCGTCTGTGTATGAGTGAGTGCGGCGAAGTCATTCATGAATGAAGCTCGGCCTCAAAGCGTTAAATGATTTTTTCACTTGAATTTGGGGTGGGAGAAGTTCCCCTATTGTACATGCCACTATCCAGTAAATTCAATACTTTGCAAGATTCGCTGAGATAATTTTGTGTGGAGAAGTGTAACACCTTAATTGTTGAATGGGTAGGTATAAATCTTGAAAATTCTAAAATTCCAACTATATACATACTGCCTCATCAAATCACTCTTCTTTTTCAGAAATTTCTATTGTTTTATTATATTTGTTATTAAAAAAATTCAAAATATAAAAAATGAGAATAAAAAACAAAAAAATGATACCAAGAATATTGCTTATTGCAACAGATAAAAAAATAAAAATTACTAGGAAGGAAAAAATAGGGCTAATAATTGATATGTTGCAAAATTTACTTTTTATATGCATAAATGTATTTTAGCCAATGTTACCATTTAAGTTTCTGCTGAAAAAAGCAACGCACTGCCCATACAACACAAACAGATGCCGAAATAATTAATTTTTTGTTTACCAGCTGGTTGTGGTAAACATGATTTTCCGATACAGCGGTATACAGCGCGAGAAATAATTAGAGTCGCGAATATGTCAATCCTACCCTCGGGTATAAATAATGCTTTCCCTTGCCTCCGCCCATAGGTGAACCACTTGATTATTTCATGGACGAAACTCCTACCAATGTGTTTCACTAGGATACTGATGGCATCCGTTATCGGCTGGTTTCTGTAGTCAGCTCCAGTAGTTCAGAGAAAAATAATTGCTGTAGGCTTATTTGCTGCCCCACTTAATTGCTCCTCAGCTTCAAGTTCCTGTTTGTCGTATTTAAGGAATTATGAACAGAGAGTGAAAGCTAGAGAAAGAGAAATAGGAATGGAATATTGAGAAGGTAATTACCTGCAATTCATGAATGATTTAATCGATCATCCTTTTCGAAAGTCTTTGGCTCCTTTTATTGAAATAAAATGGATCATATGAAAATTTAACTGTAATGTTTCAACCGTTCGAATAAGTTTAGTTACTGCATGGATTTATTTGTGTGTGAATTCCTTTAAGTTGTTTCAACGACCGGGGCCGTTCCGCACTAGTAGGCAAGTGTATCATCACCGAAAAAGCCGTGGGGTCAAGACTGCGGATTCGAATCTTGCCCAAATACATTCGGTATTACTCATTCATTCATAAATTCGGCAGCTTGTAATCAAATGAGACATCTTCACTTAAGAACAACCTTAAATTAAGATTAGAGAAATAAAAGCGAAAATGTTTGCGGCTAAGGAACATTTTTGAAGCAAAGGGGAATCGATGACTTACTTTATTTTGTCAACTTAATGAACTTTGTAACTCAACCCAGGGAAAACTACTACGTCTACAACATTCATCTTCCACAATAAGTTGCAAACATTAATTTAGATAATTAACATGGCTCTTGTGTAGTTTTAGAACGTATATTTTGCTGTAAAATAACGAAAATGTTTAAACACTCTCTAGTCTTACAGTTTACCCCGAAAGAAAAAATAAAATTGATAGAAACACTTCTTCAGAACGCTTTTATTGGATAAAAACGGTTAAATTTCAATGCAATCACTTTGATTGCCCAGCTGATCTTGTGCTATTTCGTTTGTAACTCGGGTGCCATGTGTAAGAGGGAAATCAGCCAACGTATCAGAACTTCCAAAGTCCATATATTGAAGAATATTTTTATTTTTTTGTATTCGTGTTTTTATTCAAAAGAGCTAATTAATTATCTCCAGATTTGGGAATTGATCTAGTAAATGTGATCGGATTACTTTTAACAATTACTTATGCAGTAATTTGTACTTGTAACAATTACTTTATCCGAAATGTAATGTACTCCTTATAGTGAAAGAGGAATCGTCACTTTCGTTGTAATCGTTACTTGCTCATGATCGACTATAATTTTAATGATTTCACTTTTTTATCTAGGCCTACAGATAACTTCGAATCCCTGAGTGCTATAATTTGCTTGCGTAAAGTTCAGCCATTCTATTGCTGCAGTTAATTTACGATGGATACAAAATATGACAACCCGTGTGCTGTTACAGCAGTTATACCTAATTGTATGTATCGCGAGTGAAATTGAAAATTTAGAAACTTCTACTAATCAATTATACCACATGTTTACTGCAACATTAGAAGGTAGCCAAGTGGTCCATAAATTTGACTATCTTAAAAGAAGTAATTGTATTTGTAACAGTAATTTTAGCGATTTAATTTTTAAAATCAGTTACTTGGACTAGTAATTGATTACCTTTATACGAAGTTACTGTAATTGAGCCCAGTTGCTTCATCTCAGTACTTTTACTAACACTGATTATCCCTAAGGAGAGAAAATGCCAGCTCTAGACCCTTTCTAACCCAGAGCTGCTTCTGGGAGAAATTAAATGCCAAGGCTTCTCACATTTAAAAAGTGAAAATTTTTTACTCAATCAAAATAAGAGATACGTGAAAATAGCACATTAATTTTAATTTTATAGCACTTTAAATAACAGTTTATAGCGTTTTGTAGCATCTATTTTTTTCTTTATTTTCATAATGAATCACTAGTAGTAGACGACAAAGTCTGATGAAACACTGTTATTTGAAAAAATACGTAAAGTAATAAAGGGTATAACAATAATAAATTAAGGAATAAGATATAAAGTAAATATATAGAAATTATATTAGTAGCCTGAATATCATATACACTAGTTGAACATCTATAGTGAACAAGTTTCAACGCTTTCTTCCTTTAACTAGTTGCGTCTCTCAATCACAAGTAGATTGCGCTGGCTGAAATTCCTCTCTGCATCCACGATGTTAACTGGTGTCCAGATTGTGTGGAGTGCATCATTACCAAACTCAGTTTTTTCTAGGCAGATGGCAAGAAATATTTGATTAACATCGCAGGAGCTACCCGGTATCTATCTCAACCACTCTAGTAGCTGCCGATGAAAATACGTGTAACCATGTATGAAGCAGCAAGGCCCAACGTCCAGTGGCGTGGCGAGGGACGGGCTCGGCACTAAATTTACGAATTTTTCCATCGAAAAGGCAAGTTTGCGGTTTAAATATTATAAAAGTCCTTTCATTGCGCCTATGTCGCATTCATTCACCCGTATCGCATCAATATCGCATTTATCGCACATGCGATTTTCACGTGTCACTAATCATAATTATTGTGCCTGATGCATGTTTTTCCATCAAAATTTAAAGCGAAAAAGAACACGTAATTTAAATCTTTCCTGAATAGAGCTGAAAATGTATACATTTTTGATGTTACTTCGAAGCAACACTGGGTTATAATGGGTTAATTCATGTCCCTTAGACGCTGGAATTCTCAAAAAGTTAAATTACCTCTAAAAAGGAGGTGATTATTCGCATCGGCACGGTGAGAGATATTTGAGTCCTGGTTTGTCCATGGCAATTTTTTTATACCCATCCAGAGTGATTCCTCCGAGAGGAACCTCAACGGGCCGAATCCATCCCTCCACCCCATCGCCCAGATTTATAAAAGCGTAAACCACGCGATCCATCCCGTGCGTTTGTTTTCTTTAAGGTTTCCGCTCTTCTCTCGGTCGACAAGGATTATTTTAAGCCTTCGATGGGATAGGCTAGGGTGATGTCATGCTCGGAAAGCATTTTTCCCTGAGAGGGATATATATTATTTTGGCTTAGAAAGAGATTTTAAATCATTATGTGCTATGGTTGCAAAGCTAGACGACGAGTTGGAATATAGGAGAAACATACGTCTGTTGAAAGTTATTTGTATGCCAAAACGAAGCGAACAGATGTTGCAGGACGGTTATGTGAACATAATGATTTTTAGAAGGTTGTCTAACGCAGAGTTATCTGAGAAAATGAAGATGAGATGATTTTATATTTTCTCGGGGAATTAACGAAGTGTGTTATTCTCTCCTGTTTCCGTCCAGGCCAGGTGATACATCTTCATTTATAAATGCACGACGCGTAGATTTTTTGGGCAACATTGTCTTAATGCATTATACTGCCTCCACAAGATTATGTACGTGTTTTGTGTTTTCACTTGCAATTCACTTCCTTTTCCTCTACTGGGTTTAGTTAGGTCATTTGGGTGAGAATACATATTTTTTGGTCCAGAAGTAGTATGGGAAGCCTCCTGTTAACATTACATAGTAAGGAAATCAAAAATTAAAATTCCAAAAACTAGCTTAAATTTTCAATCAGGTTAGTAAGTACATAAGGGCGCTATATACTTAAGAATAATTATTACCCTGTGTTTCAAGGAAGAGCAAACCTCAGCATCAGACCAGTAGGTACCCATAATGTTTTGATCCCTGGTAAAAGATGAATTAAATTTTTCTGAGGAGGAATTTTTGTAACAGGGTTTTAAGCTTTCTGGAAGAAAAGGAATTCTTTTTTTATGTCTTAGAAAATAAACCTAGTCCAAACTGGGATTATGTGTGGAAAAAATGTGTTGGTTGCGTCAAGCGTTTATCTTTAAGCGATTCTTGCCTAGCTCTGTCTTGAGTGTGGTACGCCACTTCCAATAATAGAACAAAGACGGGGAAGTCTGTGGATAGTATCTCTGAGATTACTCCGCAGAAATCATGCCTTTAGCCGTTTTTCGTACCTAGAGAAAATGAAACTCCTTCTTAATAGCGACCTATCCGTCAATTTCTGCGTAATAAATCAATTGATGTTCACAAAAGTACTTTCCTTTAATTTAACTATGCTATTTGGTTCATTTTGATTGTCTCTATCTCTAGAACTCTGAAGTAGAATCAGGACAACTTAGGGCCTAATCCCATGAATAATAAAAAATACACCCGCACATAATCTATTAGATTTTGTGAACTCTAATGAAATATTTAACTCTGCCACAGAATTGAAGTGGAAATTGATGTATCGTTGGTAAAATTGTGTAATCCGTAGTAGATTGTGTTCGAAAAGACTCAGTCACATCTCTTATTATTTCTGGAACGGATTTAAGTAAGCATCAACAAATACTAGGAGCAATGAGGTGGAATCTAAAGCCCGCTAGAAATGCCTGGAAAATACCGTAACCAATTCATATATCCTTCTGACGTGTATAAGGGATTAAGAATCGGGCAGGATTTCTTTTGATACCTATTCCAATTTTAACGCTTCATTCATGGAGCGTATCCCGCTCTGAAATTTGAATTTTCTACGCATTTAGCGACGCTGAAGACGAAATTTAGGTTTC
The DNA here is from genome assembly GCF_921293095.1 of Ischnura elegans. NCBI lineage: Eukaryota > Metazoa > Arthropoda > Insecta > Odonata > Coenagrionidae > Ischnura > Ischnura elegans. The sequence continues at coordinate 96,124,755 of NC_060249.1, forward strand.
TTTTGGAGAGAAAGGCAAATGAGGTGATTGTAACACGTAAAACAAAGGAAAATCTGAGGCGTGAAATGTGAATGATGTTTTTTGGCCGGTGTTGGCGTCGTACAAGCATTAATAACATCCTGAAACATTCATCTTGCTTCTTCCTTATTTGTGTGGAATCAATTTGGGAAGAGTATATTTCTGTTGCTGAGTTGCGTTACTAATGACTCACGTCTCAAAATTTCCGCGCGAGCGAGCAAAATCCTTCTGTACTTGGTGGTATCCATGTTTTGAGGCGTTTGAGAGCTGTTTGAACCCCTGCCAAAACATTTTTTTATTAGAAAAAACTTTTCTGATGAGACTTCGGCGAAGAGACATTCCTCTTTCCGGTTTGTGGCAGCTCATAGCTTTCCGAGTAGACTTATTTTGGCTTCCCTTGATGAAGGGTGGAGATTCTCAAAACTCGATTGACAAACGAAATGGGAACATGCTCTCGGGTCTGTCGTTGTATGGTATTTGTCTTGTCATTATGAATGGCAGATAAAGTAGTTGACCTCACATTTCCCTGAATATTTATCATAATATGTGAGAAAAAATATTTTTTAAATAATTATTTCCTTAATTTAGATGAGAAATTTCGAAGAAGTTTGCCTTAAAAGAGTGGGAATCAATAGTAATTTCACTCACTCCTTTTCGTTAGATTTTATGGAAAGGGTTTCGATCAAAAATTCAATGAATATTAAAAACATTGAGGTCGCATCGAGAGCAAAAATTGAACAATAAAAATAAATTGCTGATTTAGGGTGGTATTTAAGAATTGTGTAGTGAAATGGTAGGCGATCAATTTCCAGATCTTTGAAATCAACAAATACTGATAAAAATTAACATATATGTGGAGCCAAGCGCTGAAGAGCGTTTATTTCTACGCTCTATTTTTACATCGTGCCCTCTTTGAATGTGCTTATTTGATAATGAGATGTGGACTGTTACGAAAGACATACGAAGGCCTTAGACATGCGGCATTAGAAAAGTATGTTGAGAGTCAAAGATGAAGATAATATATACATGTTATATGTCAGGCAATCAGATAGGGAGAATATTCCAAATTTTGAGTACATTTTCAGGAGTGAATCTTAAAATAAGGGCCTAAAAGTAGGAATAGTTCGACTCATTGTCAGTGGCGCAGCGAGGGGAGGGTTTTTGAGGATAAAACCCCCCCAGAGGGCAGAGAAATTTTTAAGTCTAATCCATTTTACTTAAATAGATTGATATTACTGATAGAATAGTGTAAGGATTGATAAAATATCTCTCAGAAAGCCTTAAAAATCACAATTCTTAACCATTTATCTTAAAATCCCTCAATTTATTAATCTCGTACCTGTCACTTATCCTAGTGGGTATTCCATACCCCAATACACCCGGTATTAGTTGCATATACATCTCCCCCCGCCCTCCCCCACAGTTTAAATTCCTAGCAGCGCCCCTGGTTCGAGAAATATAATAATAGGTCGACTAAGTGAACACGTAGGAATTAAATAGTTAAGCTGTAGGTGCTGGAAGGAGTAACGATCCAATTTTTGATTCAATGACCGTTGATTTTTATCGATCTAAAATCAGAGATGATAACTTTTCCTCAGATTTTTCTTTTTGGAAATCTACCTTAATCGGTAGAATACTTTAATAATAATAAATGATGAAAAAAATGAGTTGCATATGCTGAGTCGGCGGAGCTTCTCTCGCTTTTCATGTTGAGTCGCCTCTCTCTTCCAGCCTCTCCTTTTATTCTCCCCGACCTTTCGCCGTTCTATTATAAGGCATTTCAATATATGATGTTTTCCCACTGGATAATCCCTTCCTCGTTCAGTTCCTTTATCGTACAATTCACTCGCTCAAACTTTCAGCCACCTTACTCACTCAAACTTACCCTTGCAATATACCAATACGCTAATCCCACCCCTCTCCCTTCTACCCCATTATTTTCCTCACTTTTTATGCCAATGAATTTGGGAGAGTTCGTCTTGAGTTATGCATTAAATTCGTGCCGGAGAATTACCTGATAAATCGAAAACGGTCACAAGAAAACATGTAGAATAACAAATTTTTCGCTGTCATTTATAAAAAAAATTATCCCCTCCTTCCCTTCTATAATCTTAAAAATAATAAGCATAAAACTCGGGACCTCTGGGATGGTGAAGAAACCTCCATGTGGAGATATAATATTGCGCACTGTTTACTATTTTAGCGATGGCGTATGAAAAATAGTTGGTTAAATTATTATTTAGGTTTCAATCTTTTTCTGTCCGCACAATACATTTGTTGATCTACGATTCCTGTCGAAACTCTGCCCACTTAGTTTGATGCCTGCTATCTCGAGAATGGCTGATTACATTTTTTTATGAAAGTTGTTAGGTATGGGGAATTATGTCCTGTAAATTTATACGCTTAGCGATTATAATAGCCTTCTTAATTTTATTTTTGGGTAATTACTTTCCATTGGGTAATTATTATCTTTATTTGGCTCGTTATTGATGTCCTGCCTTTGACGCTTTGCAGCTGTGACGTATAAAGAGATTTTAAAATATTGCGTACATATTGTGTATTACGGGGAATTGCCTTACGAAATATATGCTATTTTCTTTTCTTCCATTTCAGTGTTATTTCTGCGTAATATTATGAGAAATTTACTTTTTTTACCCATGGCTCAGGGTTGTCTGTTCTATCTAGGATGAAATTACTTCGCGGAAAAATATTTACAGTTTGATCTATGGATTTTAATCGGTCTTTACTGTCTCGTATGAATAGGAAAGTGTCCTACTGTCCCAATGCAGCCTTCTGCTTATGTTCAGCTCTTTAAATTTTAAGGAATATTGTAAGATCCATCCATATCCATCTATGATTTTCTCCAATTAGTTGTTGGTAGTCAATAAGTGATGGGCCCAACTTGGTAACGACGGACAGAAAAAGAGAGAAATCCTGTGTATCCCCTACTATTAAATCCAAACATTTTCTACGGGAAGCCTTACCATCTTTGGTTGGAGTGATCAGTCAAGCTTTTGTAGGCGACTTAGGTACTATTTCTCAGAACTGTGTAGTGTAGTGTGTAGTGTAAGGATTAATTAATATCCCTCAAAAAGCCGTAAAACTCACTATTTTGAACCATTTATTTAAAATAAATTCTAGGGGAGAGCCCCCGCACCTCCCGCTTACCCTGGCGGGTATTACATACCCTCAAGACCCTCAGTATTAGTAGAGCCTGCGCCTCCTAGCCTTAAATCCTAGCTGCGCCCCTGAAGGTCAGTATCTCTATTCATTGAGTTGCTCAGCTCTTTATCAGTTCTCTGGTCATCGCGTCAAATTATCCCAAGGGAGCGATATATTTTAAGCGTATTTCCTTATCCCTGTTTCGCGACTCTGGACACATCGCGGTCCTGGTGTTCGTGTATGCGTCCATTATCATCGCCTCAAATTGGGTAACTCCGCTGAGGAAGTGGCTGGAGTAGTGATGGGAAGGGGGTTATCTAGAACCGAAATCTTTGAAATTCCGTCCGCGAGGGGAAAGAGTTCGAGACCGCGTTGGAAATAGAACACGCACCGAAGCAATCGCTTGCAAGATGCTATATTAGCCCTTCTTCTCCTCCACCTCAAACAACCAGCCTTGTCAAAACACCATCCTCCCGCCCACTTTCCCCACCCCTCCCATCGCAGCCGCTCCAGGCTTCTCCTAAATCTAAACTCCCCGCGCTTCTCCTGGAAGGAAACAAATGCCTCGACCACCAGTGCGCTAGTTCGCGGCTCCTGAGGCGGTCGGAAGGAGCCCAGAACTTCGGTGACTCAGATATACCTACGTGTCACTTTTTTCTTTCATATCCCGGCTCTCTTATCATATAGAGTTATTTTTTTCGCTTGCGGTCGGGAACTGGGTGTCTTTTCTTCTTCTACATTTTGACTTTGGTGGAAGTAGGAGAAAGATGTGTCTTCTAATTTCTGACGCTCCTGCTGTTCGCCAGGAGGTTTAGTGCGTGAAGCGGGAGTACCTCAAGGGTCTGGCCTTGAACCTCCTGAATGCTGACTGGGAGAGAGTGGAGGAACTTCGGTGACTCTTAAAAACGTGCGACTTTTTTCCTTTCATATCCCGGCGACCTTATCATGTAGAGGTATTTTTTTCACTTGCGGTCGGAAACTGTGTTATTTTCTTCTTCCTTCGACATTTCGATCGTAGTGGAAGTAGGAAAAAGATGTGCATTCGAATTTCTGACGCTCCTAATGTTCGCCAGGAGGTTTAGTGCGTGACGATAGAGTCCCTCAAGGGTCTGACTTCGAACCCTCTGAATGCTGACAAGAGGGGAGTCGGAGACGAAAAGTGCCTGCGGTCAAGAGTGGCGGTTGAGCCGGTCGCCGCCGCTGGGGTTGTGAATGGTGTTTCTGTCGGCGATCTTTCGGACGCCTCTCGGAGGACCTCGAACATCTTCGAGAGGAGAAGAGATAGTTCTCCGTCGAGCAGTATGCCTATCTTGCGGGAGACGCGGCGTGGGAAGTGGATGAGGAGGCCGAGGAACGGCCAGAGAGACCAACCGCACGCGATCTCATCCGCCCCGGACAAGAGGTTGGAAGAGGTTCCGTTGAAGAAGGTTGGTGGTGGTCAGTGTGTTGCGTCGCTTTCAGTGATGGATTGCGCTGCAGAATGTGGTGGAATATGTTCGTGCATAATTCGTGGGCATAGTCAGGATCTGTACCAGACTTTTGTCAGTAGAAAAAGTCTTGCTCCCAAACAATAGACTAGTATTAGAATTAGACTTAGAATAGTATTCACAAAATAATTTTTATGGGAAGCTGATGCTCCTTCAAGTCATTATTGGCACAACTCTGCCAGTGCATAATTGCCCATGGCATCAAGGCTGCCCACACGGTAGTATGAAGCAAGTTGCGTCTTAGAAATATGTTCCGGGTGAGAGGAAATTTAGAAGAAAGTTTTTTTTTCAATTCTTGGGCAGAACGAGTTGTTCCCTTTGGTGGGAGAATGCACCAACAGCAGGAATGGGCACTGGGCACCCCTGAACAACTACATTCTATCTCGCGCCGCGAACTAAAAATTTGTTGCTCATTCATGTTGTTCCCGAGTATAATTTAATTCTTGATGCGGGCGTAGAGCAATAACGGAACATTTATCAATAAGATCATAATTCTTAGACTCATAACCTTGAATATCTCTAAATATTTCGTGCACAAGAAGCTGGTGGATGTTGCGGTTTAGGAGGGTAGTGGTAGCTAATCGTCAGGTTAGTCAAGATGAACGACTTTCCACGCGGTACAAGTATATATATTAAGTCAAATGAGACATGAATGAATTGTATGAAGAGAGTTATCCCAGTCAAAGTAAATATTAAATGCACACTTGCGTGATTCCTTAAATCAGGGATCTCCAAACAACGCCATTTCTGGAAATTTGCACATTTTAGTGTTGATAGCACAATTACCTGGGACAGGTAACAGAGGGTGTAAAAGAGAAGAAAAACGTCACTATGAAAAGGCTCGCGGAAAAGTTATTTAGTTTATTATGTTTATTTTTTAATATTTTCTAGTTTATTATTGTATCTAACTTAAAAATTTACCGGATGAAAGGGTCCAGTCTCGCGTGCAAAACATGGCCTTGGAGGCCCTCTCATCTGGTAAATTTTTCTGCAGGAGAGCATTTTGGAAATTTAGTTGTGTCGTGCCTGTGTTGTATCAATGTGTAATTAAATCGTAACTAGTAAAACAATATGGGATAAATATTAAAAAACGAAATCTATGTTTTGATTCTTTTTTATGAGGACCTCGAGTGTGTAGTCGGCCCCCAAGCTGCTGTTTGATAGTTTATGCATTATATGGAGCTGGAAAGTTTTGAAACCCCGGGTCCAAGTGGCAAAATAGAAAATAGGTCCTGCTATAATTCATCTACTCTTTTTTTCCCTCAACTTAATAGCTTCTTATCTCTTTTACTGTATTCAAGGGTTTCTTGGATGAGTAACTATTAATTGTACCACTTCTTGTTTTAATTGGGAATAATTTACGCCTGATGGTGATAATCATTCATAAAAATCCGGGTTGCTTTATATAAATAAAAGAGGTGGTATATGTAATAGTTATTCATCCAAGAAACCCTTAAATGGAATACCACCTAATTAAAAATGAGTTATTGAATTTTGTGGTATTCTTTTTTAAATTTAACAACTTTTTTCTGTCAATTTTTTCCTCAGCGTGTGTGTTCAGTGCTTAATTTTGAACGCTTAATACATTTGTGAACATGCTTATTTATTTTTTTTCTGGTGGCTGGTGGCGAAAAGCGCACGTGGTCGCCAAGAAAATTCGAGGACGGCGGAACGTATGTCAGTAATCTTCCTTAAATTCGATTTGATTTAAACGAGCCAAGAAAATAACGTTTTTTGGTTTTTAAGTAACTAAATACTTGACAATTTAAGTATTTTTTCCAAAGATAAAAGAATTACAAGGAAGTATGCATTTTTCCCTTTCCACCTACACTATTTTTTCCCTCGAGTTCAACTCTATTCATCATCATTACGCTACCTTGGTTTGACAAGGTTCTAACTGACCTTCAGCTGGTTTTGAGAAAAACCTTGTCAAAGTTTTAAACTGCTCTATTTCTATTATTAATAGGAATTTATTTTTGATTTTTGGCACATACACTAGTGATCCACTAGATACACTATAATATATAGTAATTATTATAGTAATTAATTATTATAGTAATTATAGTAATTATTACTTTAAGAAAATATGTTATTTATTTTATTTTTTTACGTGTTTTTATGAGTAATAAAATAAGTAAAATGCAGTTAGAACCTTGTCACACCAAATATTAGTTTTTTTCTCCTTGCAGTTGGAACTTTGTCACTGTTCTAAATCTGTTATTATTTTACATAGAGGAATAAAAACCGGTGAACACATAGAGAAACATAAACTTAGTTATCTTGAGTGAAAACACCAAATTTTGCAAAAATGTCGGTTAGAACCTTGTCAAACCAAGGTAGCGAATTTAGTCAACAATCCTTAGAATTGTTCTAGGCAGCTCTCCATTCCTCTCTCCTGTCCGCTAGCCTTTCTTAGCGACGTATTTCTTCTCTTTTACATCCTCTATAACCTGCCCTATGTAATTGTGCCACCAATATTATGCTTAGCAATTTGGTGAAGATATCATGTTTTAAGTAGCGAAAAAACATGGAATTTCTGACAAAGTCGCGTTTTTTAATTGGCTCGGAACCCTCTCTATTACGGACATTCCCAAGATTTTTTAGGCGGACCCATTCCCTTACCGCTCGATTCGTAGATCATGGGGTCCCATGTATTAATGCAAGGTGATTATAGTATTTTGTAATTATTAGGTCGAGCGCATTTATAATTTACATGTCATCATCATCATCATCATCATTGGTCAACAATCCTAGGATTTGTTTGACGCAGCTCTCCACTCAGTTCTCCTATCAGCTAATCTTTTCACACCTACGTATTTCTTCTCTTTCGCATCCTTCTTTACTTGTTCCATACATTTTGTCCGAGGTCTTCCTTTTCCGTTCTTGCCTTCCACTTGTCCTTCGACGATTGTCTGCATCAGGCCATCATGTCTCAGGATGTGGCCTACAAGGTTGTTCCGTCTTCTTATTAAGGTTTTCGTGAGGCTTCTCTTCTCTCCTACTCTTCTTAGGACTTCCTCGTTACTAACTCGGTCGATCCATTTGATTTTAATCATTCTTCTGTAGCACCACATTTCGAAGGCCTCTATCCTTGCTTTCTCCGCTGCGGTCATTGTCCATGCCTCACTTCCGTATAGGATTTAATTTACATGTACGGCATGATAAGTCTCTGAATTGTGAATTAAATGAATCAAGTCGTTATCCAACGCAGTACAGCGTCAGGTAAATAAGTCTCCGAAGTAATTTATTGCTCATAACCGAGTGCATTGAGAATTTTTTTCTCTTCTCCCTCAACGTAATTACATTCCGTGCCACCCACATTGTCTAAACTCATATCATCTAATCAGACATCGTACTTCGTTGTGGTACCATTGAACGTTATAAATAATGCAAATTTATCTGTGGGTGGTGGTAACGACCTACAAAGCCATCAAGGTTACAGTTCTTAATATTTTTGCGTAAGTACGAGCACCGGAGGATGTCCGGTAATCAGCTGCATTATGCTGTGTGAAAACATTTCCGGTCTCGTTCGAAGATAAAATAACTATTTCTGCGCACCGGCTGGTGGATTGTGCTTTTTCTGACTTTCACTACAGTGCCTTGACACTCGTATTCCAAACAAATGGAAAAAAATGTTCGGCTCTGGTAGATCTTCGAGTTCGCGTCATTGTTTTCGGCTGCTATTCTTTGTTTTTACGGAACACACATTTTTCGCGATATTTTCACAGCTTAGTCTCGTATCAAAGCTTCTAAGTTTTTTAATGGTAACGAATATAAGATGTGTGAGCTTCGTGAGAAATTGTGCGATTTATCGTAATTATTTTGGATTCTATATATTACCTTATTGTAGAACATCATTGCTAGATTCTATCTGCTTTATCATATTTAGTATTTAGTTTCAATGTAAACTACCGGTAATGTGAGAATATTAAATACTGATTTGCTACCTATCTCCCGCTTTAGGTAAATCATAACCTCGAAAACAAGTTTTAATACTCTAAACTCATCTTTAGGCTCAATTTTCCTGTATATAGGTAGCTCAGAAAGAAGACCATAGCAAAAAAAAATCATTTGAAACGCAGTCTATAGTCGTAAAGTTGACGAAGTTATTTTTATTTATGTTGCTAGATAAAATGGTGCATGCTGGGTCATTAAATTCGCCGCGTTTTAATGGATTCATAAATGTTGAAACTTGGAGGAAAGTGCCGAGGACGAGTGTAAGATATTGGAGTGAAAGGATTATTAAGCTCTTTTTAAATCTGGAGACTTTATGATTTCAAGTATCAATTCAAAGAGTGAGTACTAGTTGTGACTGCGAGTTGCTAGAGATTTTATCAGCTATCAAGCCGTCCTCTCATAATGTCATCAATCGCCACGTTCCAAGTGTTTATAATGTGTGGCCACTATCACTTCTTTAATGAATTCACACCAAAAGTCTATCTCTATTTTGCTTCAGTGGAGGAACTGCGTTGGACTCGGCCAAAAATATTCTTTTATTTTAAGCGCCGGACGACTCTCGCCATTCTGATAGTCATCGTGGCAGCTATAATCCCACGCGCCGCGAGCCATATCTCAGAGATCATGGATATATTCACATGTGCTGTGGGAACTCGGGCTTCTAGCGGTTTTTACGTTCCTATGCGCAAAAGAATCACTTTGTTGGGGACAACATGGTCACATTATTTTTATGAGAGGTGCCCTCAAAGAGACGTTTGACGACGCACATTGCGCAAATGAAATCGGAAAGGGAGAACTCGTACTGTTGCCACAGTACATTTTGTGGGGGAGGCTGGAAAAATAAAAATTAAAAGAATACATTAAAAAGAATTATTAGAAAATTATGTATTGATATTTATGAAATAATAAGAATATATGAACTTATTATATTTAGTATAAATCAGATGAGGATGTTGATTACAAGTAAGCAAATCGTGGATTTTAGCAGGTATGTCTTTAATGTATCATCGCCATCACCAATAAACGCCACATACCAACCACAACCTGAAGTACCGGAAGTGCATACATGCAATGTGGAAAACTCACATGCACCACACTCTAACTGCTGGCTAACCCAGTAGATTGGCTACAACAGAAGCAATAAATTTATTAAAATATCGCTAAATATGTTACGGTAGTGGCAACCGCTACAAAGAGTAATCACATGATACAGTAATAAAAATGGTATTAAACAATACCTACTCATAGAAAATTTTGGGAGGTGATGGGACGAGTAGTTTGTTTTTTTGGGAGGTTCAGTTATCAGATGTGAGGCTTAGAGGTGGTGAGATGGCCAACCCTGTATTCTGCAGTTAGTCTTCTGTCATTTCTTCTGATGCTGTCCTATGTGCCCTGACTCTGGTGAAATACAAGGGAATCCAAGAAGGAAAACTACTAGTTTAATGACAATATGCAGAAGGAAAGGGTGGTTTTTGGAAGGAATTTTCAATAACAGCTAGACCTGAGGTATTGCCCTGAGAAAAATTTAAAATTTCAGTGTAAATAGAGACAAATGTTTACGATTGCCGTAGCCAGAATACTTTTGGAGGTTTACGAAGAGATAGGATCGAAATTCGGAGTATTCAAAGTTTTGCACCGGTCACGGATGACTAGGAAGGTGACAGATGTTAGGAGGTGTTTTTCAATGGTGACGTAGAGAGAGTAGGTAATACTGGAGTGTTTTCAGGGTACTCATTCGTAGCTAATACGCAATAGTATATTATAAAATGCGCGATTGTATTTTATTAAACTATATCTTGTATACTACTTGCATAGTTCTATAGAACTAAAATATCAGCTGAATGTTTCAAGGGAAAAAGTAAATTCTTCTGCAACTCTGTATCCTATTCGGTAACTTTTGATTGGACTTCAATCATTGCAATTATTTTTGAATTTTACCACCTACAGTTTTCCTGCTTCTCCTATTAATTATTCATTGGTTAAAGGGTACACCTTAGTTTAATATCCATCAGTTTGTTTGCATCCTGGCAGAAAAATATAATTTATAGTGCATTTATAAGAACGACCCTAAGGACGGAAGTACCCTAAATACATGAGGTTATTACCTCGAAAAGTTTTTTAGCTTGGTTAGTAGTAATTTTTGTTGTCTAAGGGTGCGATTCATAGACGGCACTTTAGGCTAAAGTATACTTTAGCCGGGCTAAAGTCTGCTTTTTCCGTTTCATAAACGCCACTTTAGAGGAAAAATGGCCGAATCGTCACTTTACCGTAAAGTGCCCAACCGGAGCTCACTTTAGGGCTAAAGTGTCCTTTACGGATGAATAAATATGGCTGCACCGGCTGTTATTGAAGTTGAAATATGAAGATATTTGGGTTACGGAAATGAATATGAACTAATTTTTTGGTGAGAACACAGCAGCAAACTGGCGCGTTTCAAGAAATAACCAGACAAGTAATATATGTCTTTTCCCTGAATATATATCGAGTCGGTATTGATGGAGATGACCCAATTCTTATATTTTGAAATTTAACTCTATCGGTCGTGTGATAATTACAACACAGTAAGTGGTTGAACAGGTTGCCATAATTTATGTTGATTTTATATACAAGTTAATTGTTGAATTCTTAGGTTATTTATACGTTCATATTCTAGAATTTTCCTTAAAGATACTTGAATATGATAGCAAAATTCTGTTTACATTGGCGTCAATAGCCTTCGTACGCTAAGACTTGATTTTCATGTCGTTTGGCCAGCCAAATGCTAGCTTCTATACCTTGCATTGTATTTTAAGTGTTTTCATTCAATATTGCTTAATGTACTCTTGCCGTATGCCTCCATATCGCGTTTAACATGTTTCTGTGATTTTGAAACTATAGTCGAGTTTCTGATTCGTTTTTCGTCTATGCATTTGAATGTTTATAATGATGATATAAGATCTCGTCATGAAAGGCAGCAATAAAAAGTAAAACACACTTTCCTTCATAATCATATTATCTGCAGCAAAGCGATGTTTTCTCGAGGATGTAAGATTGTTATGAAATTTTATTTACACAGCATCACAGACTTCATTGAAATTTTTTACTACGAAATTCGTGAATGGATACTCGGGTTAGGTATTCACATGTCGAGGCATCATTTGAAGTAGATAAAGAGATATTTATTGATATAAATCCATTTTCACATTCAAAATGTTTCATTGCGTGGCCATTCATTCATTGGTTTTGATGATGTAGGTATTATTGAAAGTACATTTCTCTAAATATATAACCCCTTAGGTTAACATTCCAAGAATTAAAATACTGGTAAGCTCAAAAGAATTCAACAAACGCCCATACATCATTCATAATATACGTCCAACTGAGACAACCACTGATCGGTAAATCTTCAAATTAATTGGTACAGTTTCAAGTTAACGCGAGAGAATTTCACTATTTCACCCACCTTCAATGAACCTACACCATCAAACTTCGACTAACATATAGTCCAAACAACCGTTTGCAGTTAATCATGGAAAATGATCATAAAATGTCGTGAAAATATCATCATTTGAATATTTACTTCTCTAGAAACATCGAAGGGCATTACCAATGCACGAAGCTAATTAAAAGCGAGCTTTTATTCAGCCAAATCAGTCATTAACGTACAATAAAGCTAGTGGAGAAAAGCTTTCAATGACGCAGTATTCATTTACATTTGCTCATAATATGAGAAAACGAGAAAATGCAGCTTAATAAAACCTTAGCAAAATACAACATGAAAACCCAGTCGCCAGAAACATGTAAACAAGTACGCATTTAATATCGTGTGTCATCTTTTTCTTCACTTTTTCGCAGCGTTCATTGCCAACACTCAAAATTTCAATGCATGATCGAGACTTTAGGAGCTAAAGTGCCACTTTATAAAGTGAGATCCTTGAAACGACTCTGCAACGAACTTTAGCTAAAGTCTCACTTTACCGTAAAGTGAGACTTTGTAAAGTGAGCAATTTCAGTGTCGTCTATGAATCGCACCCTAAGTCTCCTCCACTATGAGATTAATAATCAAATATGTTTATACCCCACGTCTATTGCACTCCTTTATTTTGTACTGGCTACCACAATTTAGTTTCGTTCATTAACGTATTTTCCCCCAAAATATCCTATCGTACTAGTATTAGCTAATCGAGCTAAATTATTGGGTAGGGGTGCGCGCTGACAGGACCCAGCTCACTGATATTAACGCTCGTCGCCTGAGGCCTCTATTCTCCCATACTAATTCTTTCTTCAGCTCGGCTCACGGCCAACCCCTTTAATCCCATCCTGTTCTCTTCTTCTCCCTAACCGATCACCAAACATCCTCTTCTCAACTAAAGCCTCTGTATTACATCAACCTTCAATACGCCACACCCACGCCAATTTACCGTACACCTTCTATATTTATATGCCTGGGTCATTCTCTCATAATCGTACAAAATTATGTCCATGGACTACCATAAAAGTAAAACAAAAAAATTAAAACTAAACTAAACAGGCTTATTATTTTATGTACCCTATTACTACTTGTAGCGACAAATTAGTAAACAAAAATTGTATTACCCAAATTCAATGTCCACAGACTATAATTCGTCATGTCCGAGGATAGTCCCACATGGATTTTCGATGGTGTCTATTGTATTAAAACCGTTCACTTAATAATTTATTATAGAATATATCATTAAACTAGTTAGAGAAATTTAAAAAATTCCAAAATAGCCTTTTTGGGTTGTTATTATTTCATAATATTTATTATAGAATAAAAAAACATTTGTCCTACCCAAAAAAAAGTAATGTCCGTTGACACTCAGGGAAAAGGGGGAATTATTCATAAAAGATGGTGGCAGCCCTGAAGAACCGGCGTGTAGAGAAGGAGATACTCATCTGTATTGGGTTGTTTTAAGTTATACTTGATTTAGTGAATGTTTTAATGCTGGAAGAAAAAGTTTAGTTTAGTTTTTTGAAAGAGCCAAGATCATCAGTCATTTCCGGGCACAAGTAAAAAGAAGTAACTTTGCACCTTTTATTAAATACAATTGTGATTTATTTCACGGCTATAAGATGCAAGTTCAATATAGTAAGGGCAGTACCCTAACCTAATGTCAGTCCCAGCCATAATTTAGAGGATATCGTCATGTCCGTGGACATCATGTCCGTAAACTCTGCAGTCCACGGACATGCTAGATGGAAACGGACATATGATGATACACCATGACTAGTTACATAATATCCAATGACAATTAAAACAAACTTATTCTCTTAAGTAAAAACATAATATTCCTCTTCTGTCGCGTCCGTGGAAAAATGAATCATGTTTGTGGACAACAAAAAAGTAAAAAAAAGAGTCTAAATATCACTAACGATCTCTGCCCTTTACGTCATTAGATTGTATGATTGAAAAACTGTAATTAAACAATTTTGGTTCTTATATAAACATTTTTTTAAATTTTCCTGTGGAAAATGTACGTTTTTGGGAAAATGACCCACCTCCCTATAGTACAGTGATGTTTCTGATGTGGTCCCATTCAGTGGCGCAGTGAGGGGGGTTTTTGGGGATAAAACCTCCCCCGGAGCTCAGAGAAAATTTAAAGTTTCATCCATTTTACACAATTGGAATAATATTACTAGTATAACAGCGCAAGCATAACTAAATATCCCTAAGAAAGCCGTAAAATTCACTATTTTAACCATTTATCTTATAAATCCGTAATTTATTAATATCCCACCTCCCGCTCACCCTTGCGGGTATCCCATACCATCCGAACACCCCTGTATTAGTTGTGCCTAAAACCGCCTCCAACCTTGATTCCTAGCTGCGCCCCAGGTCCCGTTACACACAATTTTTTATTACTTTCTAACTTGTGGGAACGGGCGACATCTCGTAATTCCACTGGGGTGCATAAGTGCCTATTTGGTTACGATGTTCTGTTACGTTCCTCCAAAAGGTTTTGCTGAGTTAATTCGCTTCTGATAACTTGGAAGCTTACTTAGTCACTCTCCTTAGGGATTGATGCAATGCGTGTGACGCATCGTGACTTGATTTGTCCATTGTCTACCAACTTAGTTACTGTTGGTTGTGCACTGAGCAACACCAAAAATTTTCCTTGACATTGGGATAGAAAACATTATCAATGTTATTAAGTAAGATAATTTCTGATGAAGTGAATTGAATTGGGCTTCCTATTTATCCCTGGCGGGCCTTTTCTACTTTCGATTAAATTACATAAAAAGATTCTCTTTACGTACCGTTTAGCAATTAAAATTGCTGTCATTCCCACCCGGTAATAAGATTCATGGAAATGTCAAACATTCGTGAAAACATTATCAATGTTATTAAGTAAGATAATTTCTGACGAAGTGAATTGAATTGGGCTTCCTATTTATCCCTGGCGGGCCTTTTCTATTGTCGATGAAATAACATAAAAAGATTCTCTTTACGTACCGTTTAGCAATTAAAATTGCTGTCATTCCCATCCGGTAATAAGATTCATGGAAATGTATAGTTTGATTTAGTTGATGCGTTGAACATAGTATTTTAGGTCCATTTTACCTATTAAATCTCCAAAGAATCAATTTGTGTCAGAAAGGGACTTGTGTCGAGACTTGCAAATAATGGTGATTCAATTCTTTTAAATGTTAGTGATTGCCACAAAAATTAACGCCTCTGTAAGATTCGTGTATATTTACAAAAAAAAACATTTCTCGCATCCTTATGGATGCCGGGACAGCTTATGAAATCGGCGCACAAATTCTGCGTCTTCACCATAATATTTTCTGGATATCCTAATGCTTGTGAGCAATAAAATTCATATTATTAATCAGTTTAAATAAAAAATTACGGATTATTTTCTAAGTGTTCCATGATATTTGCCGTGAATTCAACATTCAATTCTGTGCTGGCTAGGTGCAGCATATTTAGGATTTGCGTTAACTACGTTGTTACTAGACTATCCAAAGACTAATTTACGGAAATGTAGTGATAAAAATTCAATAAAAGTGAAAATTTCACGAAAAAATCAATCAACAAACGATACAAAATGTAAGATCTTGCGCTCATGTTGATTAGAGATAGAAGTAGATGTAAATACATGTTTTAGTCGACTACAATTACCGCTAAAAGTAGAATTTTTTTGGCCTACAGTATGATATTTTTCATCCAACATCACGTTTATACGCAGTAATTCTACCTCTATTAATTAATTAATTAATTTGAACTCTCAATTTTTTAATAATAGACATTTAAAACAGTATCTATGAATTGCTTTAATTTGTAAGCTTTTTTCCTATATGTCAGTAAATTTCACTTTTATTTCAGCCTAAGATTTCGAGATTTGAAATACCAAACCCAAAATTAATTTTCCGACAGTAATGTTTTTGATCATTTTCGCGCTGCACTTTCTACATGTAATTATGTCATGATCATTGTTATACAATTTTATTTACACATTTGAAGAAGTAACATTTGATAATTTCCTTCAACTTTGTGTGACATTGGATTCCTCCATTTTGAAGCTACCGAATACCGTCTGTCATGATTCTTCCCATTACCAAATTTAACTATTTCCGAATTTAATTGAATTCTCCAAAGAAATATTTTAAAGAATGATAGTGGGCAGTGGCGGATCCAGGATGGGGACGATGGGGGGCTAAGTAGGGGGTAATTTCCCAGCAGTATTTCGGATCCGAACAAAATTACCATTCTAATTAGTGTGAATTGGATATTCAAGCGGTAAAAGAATATCTTATTTTTGTAGTTTTTAGAATGAACTGAAATTTTGACTGAATTTATTTACTACTTTAAATAATCGTCATCACAAATTATATTTATTTTTACAATTGTTTTTTCTTGTTATGTTAATGGTAAGTTTATTTGAACTACTAAAAGTCACAATTTAACGATTCCAAAAATTAACTTTTGGCTAACGCCTTTCAACATCAATTTTGACTTTTTTAAGTCGTTAACCCCAAGTATTGATCACAACCAAACCTGTGGGAAAACCCGAGAAGAGCCCCCTTGTTTCTGTCTGCTTTCCTGCCCGCCTCGTTCTCTAATGTTCGTCTTTCTTTCTTCATCCGCACATGAAGCCATTCTGGAGACGAACTCGGGCCGGGAGCATCTCGAGCGACGATGACTTCGAAGAAGACGTCGACCTTCGAGGGGGCAGCGACGGCATACAGCTGCGTGAGGTCCACGACGCTGGCGATGCCTACCGGGCGTCCGGGGCGTCGGATGGCCGCAGGCCCTCCCGGTTGATTGAGTCGTGCAAGTTCATATGGCCGGCGCACACGGTAGCTGCCTCGCTGCGTGCCCTGCCGGGGGGCGAGGGCCTGTGGTCTGCCCTGGAGGCGGGAGAGGTGCTCTTGTACGACGTGGCGCCCAACGGCGGAGACCCACCCTCAGGGGACGAGGCCCTCGTGGAGGCGGTGGACGCAGCCGTCGCCGCCGGCCACGGCGAGTCGGCGCTGCTCATCTCGGCGTGGTGCGGTCGGCCGGAGCTCATTCGGAGGCTCTTGGAACAGCACGGGGTCAGCGCCATGGCCGTGGACGGGGATGGCAGGTGAGTTGACTTATTCCAAGTTCGTTGCGAGCTTGGTAGATAGATAGATATAAAAATATTTATTGCCCAGGAAAAAAATCCTTATGGACTATAATAATAAAGTACGGTTTGTAGGCACATTAATGGTAAAATAGTAGATAAACTTTTCATTTTTTGAAATGTCTTTGTGTAATGTTTTCCCATTTTATAACATAACAAATGCATAAAACTAAAGTAAATAAAACCGAAAATGGAAAAAAACACCAAGCCTTATTTGTTAAAAACACAAAAACTCATGTATTCTTAACTTAGCAAATAACAAAATACTACACAATGCATCAGATATACATTTTTAGGTAAATATTTTCTCCCTCTATTTATAGTATAACTGCTACAGCCATATACTATTAATTTAGGAGTATAAATATGTGCAATATTCTCATCCTTTTTTATGCCTTGTGTGGATTTTCTTAGGGCACATTATAAATTACGGGGTCATAATTTAATGCTTTTTAATAGCAAAATTGAAGAATATTGACTGGATAATTTGGCAATGAGCCCCTTTGCATTCTATACATGGTGGCTGAGGAAATAGAAAACCCTCTTTCTTTTCAAATTTCATCTTATGGGTATAGTTTACTTCAGCAGTATAGTGAATCTCAGTCTTCATTCCAGAAAATGACATTTGAACACATATTCACTCCTAAAATATCTTTATGCTATCAATTACCTTGTTTATAATTCTTTTCCAACTGCTTCCCCAGGACCCCAATGCATCTTGCTTGCTGTGCTGGAGATGAGGAGTGCGTGAAGATTTTACTTCATCATGGAGGGGAGATGGAGGCATGGGATTATGCCAAAAAAGCCACACCTCTCCATTGTGCAGCCTGCTCTGGGTCCTCCAGCTGTATCAACATCTTCATAAGGTCTGGAGTGAATGTAAATCTTGGGATTAAACAAGGGAAGACACCACTCTATTACGCTGTCCAAGTGAACTCAAGGGACTGTGTCAAGCTTCTCCTCGGGGCTGGGGCAAACCCAAATACACCACAGGTATTTTCTGAAACTCCTTTACACGTTGCAGCTGCATTTGGGTTCTCAGAGTGCATAAAATTGCTTCTGGAAGGTGGAGCTGATGTCAGAGTTCATTTTGGTCCCACAAAGGCAACGGCATTGCATCTTTCTGCTCAGGATGGTAATGCTGATTGTGCTAGGCTGCTTCTCGATGCTGGGGCTGACACCGAATCTACCAATCATCGTCTGCAGACCCCTTTGCACCTTGCAGCTCTAGCCCAGTCAACAGAGACTCTGGAACTACTAATTCAGAGAGGAGCAGATCTGAATGCAGTTGATGTTGACAAGAGAACTCCCTTGCATTGTGCTATAGTGAAAGAATCTCGATCTTGTGAGTGCGTGAGGTTGTTGCTGAAAAGAGGTGCCAATGTTAACTGTGCAGATGCTTTTGGTTACACACCACTGCATCTAGCTGCCCTGCATGAGTTCTCTAGTTGTGTGGGACTGCTTATCAATTCTGGAGCTGACGTAATGGCTCGAACCAAAGGTGGAGTGTCAGCCCTAACATTTGTGGTGAGGCGGACTCCTGATACACTGCCATGTTTCATAGAGAGACTGGACTCGTCGGTGACTTTGCATGACCATGACATTGGAGATGCTGATTGTGAAATAAAACTCGATTTTCGTGCACTCTTACCATCAGTGTCTCCAGTGGATATTCCCAAAGGCCATGGGTATGAGCGCCAAGTGGAAAGTGGAATGCTTCTGGGATTTGTGGAGGTTGGGATGCGTCATCTTCTCAAACACCCCTTGTGTGAAATATTCCTCTTCCTCAAGTGGCGTCGTATACGCAAATTTATCCTCATTAGCCTCACTTTTCATCTAATATTTGTTGCCCTTTATACTACTTATATCATTGGTGTTTTCTCTGGACCAAAGTCAGCAGCATTAAACATAACTAACTCTACCAGAAGTGATGGCAGTTTGTGTGAAAGCCAGCCTGCTTCAGATGTGGAGTTTCTCTTTGTACTTGTTGGTTATGTTCTTATTGGTTTTAACACTTTCTTCTTACTTAAAGAGATGTTTCAGGTTGCTCATGGATTTGTCCAGTATGCCAAACATTGGGAAAATTGGCTACAGTTACTCATTATTTTGTGTGTTTATGCTAGTCATGGCTTGGGCCACAAGAATGTATGTGACATTACTCCTCTTCAGCATCATGTAGCAGCTTTAGGTATTGCCTTCACATGGACAGATCTAATGGTTTTAATTGGTCGTTTTCCTACTTTTGGAGTTTATGTTCAGATGTTTACCACAGTTTCCATTAATTTTTCCAAGTTTCTACTTGCTTACTGTTGCCTCCTCATTGGATTTGGGCTTGGGCTTGGAGTTTTATTCCCTTTGTATCCAGCTTTTCATATGCCGTATCTTTCACTTCTCAAGTCAGTCATTATGATGTCTGGAGAGCTTGAGTATGAGGACATCTTTTTCAGTAAAGAAAACAAGCTTCTCTTTCAGGGCACTTCACATGTCATGTTTCTGGCTTTTGTTATTCTTGTCACTGTTATTTTGACAAATTTACTTGTTGGCCTTGCTGTTAGTGACATCCAAGGTCTACAAAAAACAGCAAGGTTGAACCGACTTGTGCGTTTGGCTGAACTCATTGCTCATTGGGAGAGTATCATGTTTTCACGCCTATTACTCAGCATTATTCCCCTCAAGGTCCTTAAACCTTGCCTCCGTGGAGCTTTGCTAGTATCTTCATCCCCTTACAATAGGACTATTCATCTCCGACCAAATGATCCAAGGGAAAATCGTGTTCCACGCCATCTCCTTGAGGCAGTCTATGATTTGATTGCTTCCCGATCTGGTAAAAAGAAACACCGTAGCAGTAGAGATCCTGGGCCAGGTTCTAGGAGAAATGCTTTTAAAACATGGGCTGGACAGTACAGCTTGGTGAATCCTAGGAGGACAGTGGCTTTTGCTGAAGAGGATGGAAATGAAGATGTTGACTTTTCAAAGCAGCAGGGACAAGTGTTGGAATATATTTCTGCCCAAATTAATTCTCTTGTGGCTGATGTTGAGGCAAGAGAGGCTGTAGTGGAAGATATACGGCTCAAGCTGTGCTCTTTGGAAAGGTCAATTTCACTGCTCTCTGCCTTCAAGGATAAAAATGAAGTGGATGAAGACTCGAACAGGTAGCGTTTTTTAAATGAAAATATCTATTCAATGGGAAAGATGTTACCAATGACCTTTTAAAATTAGCATATGTAGAGCTGCTGTAGGTGTAATACATTATTAAATATTGGATGCGTTATAATTATCGTTTATCTTGAAATTTTATGTGAGAGTTCATGTTTCATTCATAATTGTGATTTGTCATATCCTTGGAAACTTTGAGTG
This sequence comes from Ischnura elegans, assembly GCF_921293095.1. Classification (NCBI taxonomy): domain Eukaryota; kingdom Metazoa; phylum Arthropoda; class Insecta; order Odonata; family Coenagrionidae; genus Ischnura; species Ischnura elegans. Next base: position 96,145,345 of record NC_060249.1, read on the forward strand.
ACCCTCAGAAGGCCATATAGGCATTCGTCTCTGTTCTATTCTATCTGCTCCTTTCATCCATGGATATATTTTGATAGTGGATAGTATATTTTTTTCTTAGCTTTGTACTGTTACATCTAAATTTCATGCTGTTTAACCTTTAGACTGTGGGAATGTTTTTAAATCTTTAATTTGTACGGTGGCTGTGGGAATAACATTTTTAAACACTTGACCATTGCTCAACTACCTGTGACAGTTTCCCAAATTTTTTATTGCTCCCCAGGTAGAGCCCAAGTACACTTTCCCTCACTGTTAGGGATCACTAATGCAGCTTAACTCTCCCCGGCCATCCTTCACGGCTGGGGGTGCCTCCCGGCATTTCCTATCGTACTGCTCATTGCATATTGTTTCCTTCCCGCTTCACCATGCTAATATGCCTGCAAAAAGTGCCCAAATGTGGACCCATCCTTTGATAAGAAAGAAAGGAGGGTTGCCCTGGATTATAAGGGTTCACTTCTTGCGAGACACTTGGCAAGACTAGAGGGAAAAATATTTCTTGGTTCTCTCCTGCACAGGCTGTTAGCTAAAATCATTTACTCCCACAGCCAAAGGGTAAATCATTCCTACTATAACGGATTAATGTCATATTATTTAACTTATGAACTAATATCTTTACTAAAACTGGGGATGCTTTTTATTGGAGGCAATGAAAAATATCAATCTGGTTGTAGTTGCTTTTTCAAGTACATAATCATTACAGGAGATATTGATGATAATCCAAACAGTATGATTGATGGGATGGAATATCTATATAGTGGTTTGGTAATGGCTTTTATGCTATTGATCATCAGTTAACTACTAGGTACATGGTTATTATAACCATGTATGTACATTGTATAACAGCTACTATACCAGTTTAGAAGGTAACCAAAGTGTTATGTAGGAGATTGCTACATAATATTTTCTAATTTTAAATATTTTGGAAATAAGAGCTTGAATATCCTTTAATTTTTGTGGCATTTTAATTTCAAAGTATTGAGATTGCATATGTAACATTATGAGCCACATAACTCATTGAAGCATTCGTTGTTTTCTTCTACTCACCATTTCAGACAAGACTGACTTGACACACAAAGACAAAGGCAGTCAGAGCTAAAAAAAAAGAGTTCAAATGAAGAGCAATATTCGGCTATCTACAAACTAGCCTTAAATATATTCTGATTTTACATGGAGTAACAAACATTGGTTATTGATGAAATTAAAATCAGGACTTTTACTTGTCACTGTGATCTTGACTCTGGATTTTATACCTTACACAATATGCAATTTAGCCAGCATTTTCAGGAGTGCCCATTCTCCCCCATATGTGTTTCTGTGCATATGTTTTAATTGATTTTTGAATATCCTCCTCAAGTTTTTAACAATGGCACCACACATCATACATCCCCTTGAGTGGATGGTACTCATCAGCATCAGTGTACTGTGAACTACTTTGTAAATCCTCACCATAAGCCACTGTCAGACCAACCAGCAGGAAAACCATTAGCATAATTAAACCAATGTAAAATTTAAAAAATAAAACGAATCACACTGATCAAGGTCTGCAGCCGTGGATGGTCCTCACACAAGGAGGCAATTTGGGCTGGGCTGATTTAATAAGATGACAGAGAAAGGGGCTGCTAAACCATCAGCGAAGTGGACCGAATTACTGTAGGAGACTGTGAATTCTGGGTCAAAGTAGAAGGAGATGTTCACAAAGCTGATCACCTCAAGAGGGGAGTAGACCGTGAAGGATGATAGTGCCTAAAAAGATCACTTTGCCCATACAAAGCAGGGGAGAGAGTGGTCTTCTTCTTTAAGTGCTCGTAAAGATAGGATAGGTATTCATACAGCACGCATAGTGCCATGCTGGTAAACGAGTGTTAAGAGAGACTAATACCAGCCACGTCCAATCCAGAACTCTAGGAATTTGTAGGAGTACTTCCACAATTTGTAGGAGTACCTACTTGGCTACTGAGGTGGTGTGCACAGCAGCATTTGGGAACCAGTCTTCTGGGTGTTGTGTTCTCAGCTGAAAACAACAAGGAAGGATTAAGATCGCTGGGACAAGGGTGGCGGCTCATCTATTTCTGCAGCACCATGCGTGGCTGGTAAGTCCTCTTAGTGATAATCGCATGTGTTTGAGGGATGATAAGCAGAGACAAGTAGCCTGTAGATGATCATCAATTATTTTGAAACATTTTAAAGCTGAAAAAGCTTAAAACTTTAATTGAAAAGCCACCTCATACATCAGTAAAAAGATGCTGATCGGAATCCTTCTAATCTTCCATAAGTTATACGTGGTGAGGTCAGCAATTGTAAACTGCAACTGAGAAAATCCGTAGGATTCCACTTCGTTAACAAATCATCATATTGAATTTCGCAGACCGCAGGCAAAGAAAAAAATGTCTCTTTCGAGAAGTTTTGACAAAATAACAAGTTTTCTTTGCTTTTCGATAGGGAATATAAATATCATCAAAGGTGTAGAACTCCTTGGCAAAATGCTACAAAAGTAGAGAATGACCTAATTATTCACAATATACTCGAGTAAAACACTCAATATTTATAAAAAATCTATTTCAAGGCAACGGTTCGATGAAACTTCTTTGATTCTAAATTTTTATTACACAATATAACTAAAGAGAAAGGTTTTTAATTGTTTTTAGGTACCTATGTATTTGGTTTTAAAGTTCAGGGAAATGTATGTGGATAGGGAATTTTACCACCATTATAATGCAGGTGTATTCCTTTCTGTGACGATCTTCAGGTACAGTATATTTGGTATAAATATTCTAAAGCGGCCAAGTCGCTGCCTTAATGTAATGCCAAACTATAAGTGGCGTGCTTAGAAGGAAACATTTTGCGGTCATGATACAGCATGAAGGGAAAATAATTAATGGCCAATACATTACTGTTTGTAATAATATAATGTATTCTCCACGAAATAATAAATTTTAATGAAATTATCCTCATTGACGATATTGGACCGCGTCTTAAGATCATTCAAACGAGCGCTTCAAGAATATTGTACGTGGCAACTCAGGAAACACCAACATAAAAATATTTTATTATGTGTCTCGGAACATTGTTTGTCCCACCATGTGGAATTTTAGGTCAAAATAAGGTATAATAACTTCTTTAAATAAAAATTAAATTGATCAAAAACCTTTTTATGCAAACTTAAAGTATGAAATAGAAAAGGTTATGTTGTTGTATATTCTTCATATGTTGTTGACTATGTAAACTTCGATATGTTTGACCGTAGCCTACGTTCGTAGGCTACGGTTTGACGAGTTCGACGAAACGGTAAGTGGGGGGGGGGGGGGGGGGGGGGGGAGACGGATCCATGGGATAACTTAATATTTATTGTTATGGCTAGTGCTAGTAATGGTGTAGGAAAGAAATGTACCGTGTTGGAATAAGTTTGTTGCCTTGGTGCTCTCAGATGCTACAAGGTTTTAGGGATGCTTGTTTGTAATTATAGAAGTAGATCTTCCTGACGTAGAAGGCAATGCAAGCATAACTTTCGTGAAGGTGTGGTCATTACGTGGGAAAGTCACTTTTAAATGCGAGAATGGCATCAGTTGAAGACGATGAGGCCTATTGGAATGAAACGAAGAGCAAGGGATTTAATTTCGATGACGAAGACGAGGTTAGTTATTGCGTTACTAATTCAACTCTCTGTGCTCTTGTTTACCTATTACTTATAGAGATAAATTTTTACTGATAAAATGAGAGATAATCTTCGAAAACCTATCGTGGTACGGACAAGGTTTTAGTGTATTTTCTCATTCTGTAAATTTACGTACTCTTTAGAAAGCGGGGAGCCAATTATTTGGTGTGTCACAAGCTGGTACATCTCGTTTGTCGCGTCAGTTACGGTCTGCAATGCCTAATGATGCTTCCGGAACATCCCTCCTCCTTTCTGAAAGTAAGCTGCTACGCCTTTACATAAATATCCTATTAATCATGAAACAGAGAAATAGCGATTCAACTTTTCTATTTTTTTTCCTGGCCCTATTTTTTATACTTGCCTACTCTCAGGTACCTTGTTGAGTGAGTCAACTCTGAGTAGCTCGTCAAATAGTGTCTTATTCTCAGCCAACACTTCCCTTGCGCCTGCGAAACCTGGGGATGGGTTGCTGTCATCGTCTGGTGTGTCTGACAATACTATTCAAAGAAGTAAGTATCCCTGAGTTACATTATTTTGAAACCTTGTTCAGCGCGGTCAACTTAATTCTTACTTTATCAACTTATCACACCTTTAACCTATTTATTTCCATGGTCCTTACATTTAACAACTCCCTCTAAATGCCTCTCACTCTGATTTCTATTTTTCTCTTGCTGATATCCTCTCTCAAAACAAGCTACTCATTGTTCATTGTCTTATTTCAGTCATAAATTCTGACAGAATTACTGAATTAAAGCCAAGAGGAAAACTCCTGCCTGATGAAGAACTTCAAATACTACGCAGGAAAGAACAGGTATGCTAATACACTAAAGTCTATCACGATCCTAACTTTTCATTATCTCTTCCTGTTACTATGGGTTTGGCTGTTTTTTGTTGTACCAAAGATAGGGAATAAATTTGTGCAGATGGTAGCTTCAGCAGGTACATTATTTTCATTTTGAACTAAGTATGTATAAAAAATAAGAATGATGGAAATCAGTGTATGTGTGAGGAAATTTTTTAAATTGTGGTTAGCTGGCAAGCACGTATACTTGAATATAGCAATGAATATTCGTATGTATTTCATATGGCCATCCTACCTTGGGATAAGTCATGTGGTCTTAACTAAAGTTCATCATTATTTTATGAAGTATTTAGCTCAATATATGTATGTTTGAGGGGATTCTATTTCCTTTTTAAATCAATTACAAAGTTTGGTGTTGTTTGTGGAAAAGCATCAAAAACCATACCCTTTGATTTTAACCTTTTCATCATAAGTGACATGGAAAATGGTTGACTTAAAACAGTTTGATCATTTTATATATGTGGGTTGCACACAGCAGTCCTTATGTTTAACCTCTTTAAAATCAAATTTTGTACGTATCAAACAGTCTTTTGAGTAGACATTGAATTTCATGACTGATATACTGTGTTGGTTGAATGTGAAGTGTTTAATGCAGTGGTATTCTGTTGGTATTTTCACATCCAGTCATTAAATTTTTGAATTTCATTGTGATTTTTTGTTAGAGGAAATGATTGCTTTTTCTTTAATATCCATATTTTTGTGTCCATGAGCGGTAGGATGCAGTTTGCCTGCACCCACAAGTACGCAATGGAGGACACACGAGTGCTTGAAACTACTCAAAGTCACCTCCTCGTATCCTCTCCACACTTGGGCGGATGTAGGGGACCTGTATGTCAAGGCATGGCTTTGCGAAAGCAGAGCAGAGGCTTTGGTTTCTGTTAACGTGTATTGCATGACCCAGGATGGTGCAAAACAGGATGCGTAGTGTAAAGAGATGGACATTGCATTCTGCTCCACAATTGTGTAACGTTACGTCGTAAAATCTGGTTGATTTTTCACGTAAGTCCAGACAAGGGAAATACTCCAACCGTCGGTCACATGCTGGATCAGCGAAAGACTCCACAAACAAGAAAAACAGCTCACAAGAAAAAGGTAGCCAAAAATAATTTACGAGTTATTACCGTACGATATCTATTCAAAGTAGAGTATTCAAAAAATCAGAAGTATTACAGAAAACAATGATAGTAAATTCATGATCCCAAAGGAAACATTACCAGCAGAAAATTGCTCTAAATATGCCATGGCTCACAAGACATGTGACTCCCAGCAGGTCACGACCAGAAAGAGCTTGCCTATGCAAGGCGAGACAGCATTTGAGGGGAGGGCTTCTTCCAGGGAGTGGAGGGGTAGCCAGGCGAATTCAACAACCGCCCACTGATGCGTCACTGCCCCTGCAGAAACGGCCGCTCCGCAAAACACCATTCCCTGGTTTTGAGACAACAGCCAGCACCCAGAATTTTCCCCTCAACTTCTGGGTTGGAGACATCAGAGGAATCAGCGGGATAGTTCATTGGAACACATGGAGGGGAAGGAGATACTGGGGTGAGGTGTTGGAGGGAGAGAGAATTGTGATAGGACAATGGTAAAACTTCTCACTCCAAGTGCAATACTAAGGCCTTAGCACCGATTTCCCCTTGCTTGCCAAGGAGAAGTATTTCTCCGCAGTAGTCCTATATAAGTCTTGCATTGCAGGTAGGCTGGTTCGGGGCTGGTTCGGAGGCTGTTTCGGAGGCTGTTTCAGAGGCTGATTCCAGAGGCAGGATTTCCAGAGACAGGATTTTGCGAGACAGGGCACTTTGCTACAGGGCCCCTTTGCGCGAAAAATCCTTTGCGCGAAAAAACCTTAGCGCGAAAAGTTCTTGGCGGGAGAAGTTCTGCGGTTAAGTTCGGAGGAAATTCGAGGAATTTCTGGGGGGGGGGGGGGGGTACCAGAAATTTTTGGGGGGGGGCAACACTTAAAAAATGCCACATCCTCTATGGGAAAATGACCACAAAAATTGCTTGAACTTGTGGACCAAGACACGTCCACCAAGAACTGATTAATGCCTAGAAAACTTATCGAGGCATCACAGGTCCACTGGTTTTCACTGGATGAACCCCCACTGTTTAACCCCCATGAGTTTCACAAAAACCATTATTCAGTGGTTAGAATTGAACTGAATATAAAAAGTTTATTGATTGAGACAATAGTTTTCAAGAAATATCACTCAAAAAAATAGTTTTGACAAGAACATACATTTTTATCACTCTGTAAATAATAACCTCAGGAGTGATGTTTGGAATTCAACAGAATTCTTAAGTGAGTAACATGACATAATTACAAGAGTGAGACAAGAAATATTGCTGAATTGATATAGTGTAGATTATTTAGTATTACATAGCAAGAAAATAAAATTAATAATCAATATGTCATAATGTGATGCTTGTTTCGGTGTACAGTGAATCAAAATTACAAATAATTATCATCAGCGACTAGAAGGAACTGGGAAGATTTTTATTGGTATAACACCAGGATATCTTTACCAAACTCAAATGTTCCTTCTCTCATCAGAGATATTTTGTGGTTTTTAAAACCAAGTAAAGCAATACAATAACCAACCACTTAGTAAATGGGCAAGATTGGGTTGGTGAAGCAGTTGGGTTCATGAGAACCCTGGGTTGTCCCATTAGTTGGGTTCAACCACCTTATCAAAAAACAACGATTCACAAAAAATGGGTTTTAACTTCTACCCAAACAAAATATATACCCCATATTATATAATCATTAAGTACAAGTTTATTCAAAAATACGGTTATTCACTAAATAATTATTAGTTATCAAAATACCAGCAAAAATATTCAGCATAATATGTGTCTCACTTAATTAATATACATTGGCATTATTAATTCTCCCTTTAAACCCTCCATGTTTGTAAATATTATCAGTCCATAATTAATCATCAAATAAAGAATCCTCCAAAATTCAACAAGATTTACATAAATGACAATAGATTGCACTAATTTCCTCGATTTTCCAATAATTATTAACAATTTACAAGGCATATGGTATTCATGTCAGCTATTGATCAAGTACTGACTAAATTTAATCAAGATGTGTATATATTAGAGATGTGCGAATAGTATCCGCGAATACTCGAATACCTCGAATACTAGAAAGTATTCGATATTCGAGATTTCGAATAGTTATGCGAAAAGTACCGCCTCGAATACCTCGAATACTTTGAATTTCGCGTCATACACTGTCGCACGCACGTCGTTGGTAGTGACTCGAAAAAATTTAGAGAACTGTAGTCATTTAGTGCTCGCTGCGCCGTTTTACGCAAGCTGACGAATTGCATCAATTCCGTGGATTTTAGCGGTGAAAAGTGTTCGACGAGGGGGACCGAAAATAGTCGGGTGAAAAAATCCGAAAATCCCCGATTCCCCCCACCAGGAGAAACTCAGTGCCGTGGGATAGCAACCTTAGGGCATTTCCCACGATCCTCTATCCCCCTCCATTCAGCACTCGCCTCAACCAGTCTGACGCTTTCCTCTTCTCCGAAATCAAACAAAAGGTCCCAGCTCGCGCAGGGATCGCATTACGAAGACCCCTGCTTCGAAAAAAATATCGAGTTACGAGAACAATAAAAACGTGTTTCACGCCCTCCCCCCTTTTCTCACCCACTGACCTTTTTCTGGCTACCTGCTTCGAAGTTCCCCATTTCTGGAGGTCAACTGCTGTGGGAGTACCGTGAGATACTTACATTAGCGCATTTCCCTAGGTCCGGTATCCCTCTCCATTCAGCACTAGCCCCCCCTCTGAGGCTTTCCTCTTCTTCAAAATAAAAAAAAGGTCACAGCTCCCGCAGGGATCATATTACGAAGACCTTAGGTTCGAAAAAATACGCGAGAACAATAGAAACGTGTTTCGGGCCCTCCCTTTCCTCCCCCACTGACCTTTTTTTTTCCTACCAGCTTCGAAGTTCCCCATTTCTGTGGAGGTCAACTGCTGCATGAGTCATCTATTAGCACAAAGGGTGTCTAAGAATGACTTTCGTCAATTGATGTTACACCTTTATTGAATTGAAATATTAGTAATGTGCGCGTAATTTCAAAAAGAACAAGACCAAACACGACGTATTTCTGAGTTTATTTAAGCATTTTACGCAAAGAAATAAATGTCAAAACACGACGGAGACTTAGCATTCTGGCGAAACTCGATATGAGCAGCAGAGCTTCTCGGAAGTTGATGCGGTATTTTTTTCCGAAAACATATATCAAGTTACAATTTATGAGTGGTGCTATAAATCTTTATTGTTAAAGTCACAGACAAAAGGATATTTTCTCAGAATATTTGGTTTCTCCCTGATAGCAATTCCAATTCCTCTTCTTATCTCGTGAGAACTCCCAAAGATGGACTGAAAATAATTGAAGAAAATCCGGTGGAAAAGAGCTTGTATTTTGCAAAATGCCTCAGATTGTCAGCTAGCACTTGGCAGCAGGAGTGGGGGTAAAGCGATGTTAGTTGAATTAATTATATGCCCAATTGTTTCCATAAAATTAAATTATTCATTAATCAGCTAAATTCCTGTTCGAATCATTTTAAGGAAATCAAAATTACTCCCCTAAATCTTGTGTTGCCTGCTGCATAGGCAACCAAGTCAAACATTCCAGCATTCATCATTTAGTATTCGAGGTATTCGAAATTCGAGGTATTCGAATATTCGAGCTATGATTTAATATTCGAATTCGATATTCGAATTCGAGAAATCTGCTATTCGACCCATCTCTAGTATATATATCTCTCAGTATTAATTAAACAAGTCAAAAGAATCATAGGCGATGCTAACAAAATGAGAACTGCAAATTGCATCAACAAAAGAAATCACTCTAAATTTCACTCTTCAATTAACAATAGAAATGAGAGCTACATGCTGGTTGCGACAAGATGAAAGTTCATACTTGTCGGGCGATGAAGGTCGCAACTCAACGCCAAAGCCACACTAAAACACAGTAGGCAGTCTTAAAATCAGCTGATCAATTCAATCACTCAGCCATCGATAGAATATCGAACACTGCAAAATCACGACACTTATCACTGTCAAGAATTGTGAGAATGTCCATAAAGTCTTGGTGGAGGAAAGGTGACACAAAACACAATTGAATCTTAATAACTGGGGCCACCTCCACAGCTTATCTGGAAACGAGCCATCTCGGGGATTTATCCCCAAGTTATTCTCCCGTCCTCTCCCTCCAAGCACCCATAATCCTCCACCTTACCCCATCTCACAACCACGGTAGACCGACACTAAATAACATGAGTGATTTAAAAGTGAGAATAAGCATGTACAATACAATATTTCAGAACAATTTCAATTACAAGCATAGAAATAGACTTATTATTCATTATTCAAAACAATATTATTAGGAATCAAGAGAAATTCAACACCGAAATCAAGCATCACATAGTATTTGACAAAGCAAGCAATAGCATTCATTGAGAAAAATAAAAAAAAAAAATAAAAAAAAATCAATGATATTTCTCTCCTTTTAATTACTGGAATTAGCAATGCCACCATGATATGCCTTTAAATGAGAAACATGACAAATTTTCTCTTTCCCAGGAGAAACTTCCAGAATAACTGTTACAGGAGAGAGATACTTTTTAAGGACGAAAGGTCCGTTCCACAGAGGTTCCAGTTTTGCCATTTTCTGTTCACCTTTAGAACTGACAGGATGGTTTTTGCAGAGAACAAGATCTCCCACACAGAAAGTGATTTGGGAGTGAGATTTATTATAGGATTCTTTATACCTATTTCTGGCCTTTTTTAAATTAGCAATAACATGATTCAGACATGCTTGTCTGTCATTATCGCTGAGATCATTCTCGAATAAAGATTTTGGAATGTCCCACTGATTAATTAAGGGATGCTTTAGTTCTCTGCCGAAAATTATTTTGGCAGGAGAATAACCACTGCTCTCATGAGAGGCAGTGTTCAAGGCAAAATTTAAGTCAGCAAGCATAGAGTCCCACATATGGTGAGCATTATTGCACAAAATAGCAAGTGCAGATTTTAGATTTCTATGCAATCTCTCTACCTGATTAGAACAGGGATAGTATGGAGAAACAAAAATTTGCTTAACCCCCAGTTGCAAACACATCTCCTTAACGGCATGAGATTTAAAGACTTGTGCATTATCAGACACCAAATATTTAGGAAAACCGAATTTCGGGAATACTCTTTGAGTGAGTATTGAAACAACCGAACCAGCAGTAGCCTTACGAACTGGCTCAAGAAAACAGAATTTAGAAAAACCATCAATAAGAGAAAGTATATATTGGTGTCCACCTTTAGTCAAAGGTAAAGGTCCCACAAAATCAATATAAAGTCTTTCCCAAACTTCAGAAGGATTGTGCGACGATAGCATGCCAGGAGGTGGAGCATTTCTGGGTTTACAAGTTTGACACAGATGGCATTTTCTGACCATGTCATAAACCTCTCTTTTCATATCCTTCCACCAAAAGTGTCTGCTAATCTTATCATAAGTTTTAACCATGCCCAAGTGAGCAGACATACTAGAGCAGTGAAAATATTGAAAAATCATAGGCCTCAAGACCGTAGGCAAAACAGCTCTTCCTCGCTTAATTTTAGAATTCCCATAACATAATAGCTGTCCCTTCAGAAAATAGTTTTTGTCGTTCAAGGAATTATTATTAATCTGATTGAAAATATCCTTTAGAACGAGATCAGTTTCTTGGTGTTTTCGAATGTCGACAAATGACAAAGGCAATTTATGTAACACACAAGAATAAGGAACAGCTGACTCCTTATGAGTGTTAGATTCCACATCTGATTGACTATTAGTAGATGAGGATGGCTGAATGCGAGAAAGACAATCTGCGACAGAATTAGATGATCCTCGAACATGATGCACAGTGAATTTATAAGAGGATAATTTAAGAACCATCCTCCCTAATTTGCCCAACTGCTTAGGATGAGAGAAAAGCCATGTCAAGGCACCATTATCAGTGTACAAGTGAAATGGTTTTACTTGTAAGTAAACACTGAATTTTTGAATTCCAAAATGAATTGCGTGACACTCCAATTCATAAGAAGAAAATTTACGTTCATGTTCCAAGAGTGCCTTACTAGCGAAAGCCACAGGGACAAAATCACCATTTACTTTGTGATTCAGAACGGCACCAACCGCCAAATTACTGGCATCGACAAATAAATGAAATTCCTCGTCAAATCGAGGGAAAGATAATACTGGTGGATTGGTGAGAGCTTTCTTCAACTGGCAGAAAGCCTCATTTTCAACGGCTGTCCATTGTAAAGGAACATTTTTACGTTTCAAACGATTCAGTGGCATAGAAATTTCAGAATACCTTGGAATAAACTTGCAGTAAAACCCACAAAGTCCAATGAATCTGGCCACTTCCTTCACATTTCTGGGAACTGGGAATTGTTCAATTGGTCTCACTCTCTCAGGATCAACTTGCAAGGTTCCATTTGTGATGAGATGGCCCAGAAAAGTGAGTGATTCCACACCAAGCTTAACCTTGTCCTCGCACACCGTCAAACCGGCACAGCGTAGTTTGTTGAGGACAGCATTAACATGAGATACATGGTCTTCAGCAGACTTGGAATAGATACACAAGTCATCAATATATGGGTAGACACATGAATATTTCAAATCGCCCAATACTTCATTAATGAGACGAGTGAATATTTGAGGAGAATTAACAAAACCAAATGGCAATCTATTATACTGGTACACTCCGAACGGCGTCACAAAAGCAGTTAATTTCTTAGAATTCTCAGATAATGGTATTTGATGAAAGGCAGAATTGAGATCAAGAACAGTGAAATATTTAGCATCAGCAAGATATTGGAATGCATGTTCAACAGAAGGTGTTGGATAACCGTCTGATTTAACAACTTTGTTCAACTTACGGTAATCAATCACTAATCTTTCAGATCCATCCTTTTTAGGCACAAGAAAAGCTGGCGAACACCAGTTTGAATTGGAAACCTCAATCACTTTCTTATCAAGTAAAGATTGGATGTGCTTCTTCATTAAATTAGCCTTTGGAGGTGACAACGAATAAGGATGGGATCGAATCGGAGTTGAATCTAGCAGTTCAATTTCGTATGTCATAACAGATGTGACCCCCAATTCTTGAGAAATCACATCAGGAAATTTTGACAATAAGCCCTTCAACTTATCACACAACGTGATTTCAGTGGACGACAGAACATGTGATTCGGACGAGTTACTAACTGGCGCCGATTTAAACGCTTCGCAATTGTCCGTAACAGAAAAAAGAGAATTCGGGGCAATTTCAAAACTGACGTTCGCCGGACGAATAATCATCTTTGAATTACAAATGAAATCCACACCCAGTAACACGGGAAACGGGATTTTAGCTAGATAAAACACGTGGTTCCAAGAAAACTTGCCTATTTGAACCTTGAGTGAGACAGAGGAATTAATATGAAAAGGCTGCCCCGACACCGTGATTAAATCGACGTCAACATTTTGACGAATAATTTTTCTCCGGCAACATTTCAGAGAAGCAAAGAAATCTTCATCACACAGTGAAACTGAACACCCAGTGTCAATTAGAGCCTGGCATGGCATAGAATGAAGATTAATAGATAATATTGGCAATCGAGTCGAACACTTGTCACGGACACTCATCAAACTCACGGCAGGCTGAGTAAATCGTCGTCTTTTGCGACACTCGTTCACTTTGTGGCCAGGTTTGTGACAGTAAGAACAATTAATAGGAAAAGAAACTTCCCTAGGCGCACTGGAAGAGGCAACAGAAGACGGATTCCTAGAGATACGATGGAAAGTGTTGGAATATTCAGCACAGTCCATTAAATGTTTAGAAGCCTGCGTGATAACAGAGTCCAATTCTACAAATGTGTTAGGCTGATTTGAGAACATAATTGCAGATTTTGTTAAAGGATTTAACCCTTGAATAATGAGTCGCACAATAGAAGACTCGGAATACTGCAAACCCAGCACCTGAGTGGCATTACGCACAGAACACACGAAATCGTGGGGCGTTTCGCGAGGGAACTGAAATCTCTTAACTTTCGTAGTGATCAAGCGATCAAACTCTCTGTCACTAACAATTCTAGCCCAAACTTTTTCTGTGATTTGAGACCATGCGAGATTCAAGTTTAACATAGACAACCAAAAATGACGAGAGCTGGCAGGTAGTTTAGATACTACAAGGTACAATAACGTTGACAGAGGAACCAAAGACAAAGAAACGATTTCATTAACTTTTAACATGAAATTAAACCAATTCTCACTGTTTGACACTTCAAATGGCGGAAAATCACTGAGTAATTGTTTGACAATTACTAACCCTTCAGAAACTGGCAATGTCTGAGAAGCAGACATTTCGTGAGAGACGTGAACATCACTACCTTCCTCGTGCGTTGGGCGAGGTGGAACCACTTCTAAAGAAGATTCCCGTTCATTATTAGAAACTTCACTTCCTACGGACACATTAGCCGTACCCCTAGCCTTACGATCCTCGCCCGTGGTTAAATAAGTTTTTTCGTACGGGTTGTCAGTATTACCTCCAGGCATTTTGAAAAGTGAAGTGACGACAACGAGAAAAAGAGAGAGAAAGAGCGAGATATAAAACTATCTATCATTACTGGAAGAATCCAATAGGAAAAGAGGGGTGCGAGAATAACTAGCTGCTATCCAAACTATCAAGAACATTACGAGCATTACGAACATTAATGTCAAATGGCATATGACCACGAGGAAAAGTCGGCAACACTAGTCACGTAATCCCACACAAACCAAAAAGCACTTAATGGAAAATAAAATAACTCACTTTTAAGAGGAGAAACAACCAGAAACTGCAAAAAGTGGAGAAATAGTGGAGAATTGTCACCATTGTCCAGTACTCGGAGACCTCGACGAAAGGATAGGAAATCGAACCACGCTCTGCTACCAATATGTAACGTTACGTCGTAAAATCTGGTTGATTTTTCACGTAAGTCCAGACAAGGGAAATACTCCAACCGTCGGTCACATGCTGGATCAGCGAAAGACTCCACAAACAAGAAAAACAGCTCACAAGAAAAAGGTAGCCAAAAATAATTTACGAGTTATTACCGTACGATATCTATTCAAAGTAGAGTATTCAAAAAATCAGAAGTATTACAGAAAACAATGATAGTAAATTCATGATCCCAAAGGAAACATTACCAGCAGAAAATTGCTCTAAATATGCCATGGCTCACAAGACATGTGACTCCCAGCAGGTCACGACCAGAAAGAGCTTGCCTATGCAAGGCGAGACAGCATTTGAGGGGAGGGCTTCTTCCAGGGAGTGGAGGGGTAGCCAGGCGAATTCAACAACCGCCCACTGATGCGTCACTGCCCCTGCAGAAACGGCCGCTCCGCAAAACACCATTCCCTGGTTTTGAGACAACAGCCAGCACCCAGAATTTTCCCCTCAACTTCTGGGTTGGAGACATCAGAGGAATCAGCGGGATAGTTCATTGGAACACATGGAGGGGAAGGAGATACTGGGGTGAGGTGTTGGAGGGAGAGAGAATTGTGATAGGACAATGGTAAAACTTCTCACTCCAAGTGCAATACTAAGGCCTTAGCACCGATTTCCCCTTGCTTGCCAAGGAGAAGTATTTCTCCGCAGTAGTCCTATATAAGTCTTGCATTGCAGGTAGGCTGGTTCGGGGCTGGTTCGGAGGCTGTTTCGGAGGCTGTTTCAGAGGCTGATTCCAGAGGCAGGATTTCCAGAGACAGGATTTTCCAGAGACAGGATTTTGCGAGACAGGGCACTTTGCTACAGGGCCCCTTTGCGCGAAAAATCCTTTGCGCGAAAAAACCTTTCTTGGCGGGAGAAGTTCTGCGGATAAGTTCGGAGGAAATTCGAGGAATTTCTGGGGGGGGGGGGGTACCAGAAATTTTTGGGGGGGGGCAACACTTAAAAAATGCCACAATTGTTAGGCTTTGGCCTAACATTGGAACACACCCGGAAGAGTACTAGCCTCCCCAGTGAACCAGAGAGAGAGAGAGCGAGAGACTAACTGAGACAGTAATAAATGCGTTATGTGTTCGGAAGTCTTGAGTCTTATTTCTCCCGAGCTCCTCTGTTTGTAGCCCAGATGGTTTGCGATCCCAATTTTCAGGGTCCTAGTCACCGTAGGGATGTGAAAATATGTTTGAATGTAACAGCAGTGGATTTGAACTGAAAATAATTAGGTGCACGTAGTTGATCTCTCTGTAATTCAAGCAATTAATGATGTGATTATCCTTATTATTCAGATGAGATGGCAGCCTCCACCAGTTGAAGAGACTCTTCGGCAAATCCTCTTAGGCCTTCCGTTTTCCCTAGAATGCTATCATTCTCTTGATGACAAGAAAAGAATTTTAGATGCTGCTTTGGAGCAGGGTAATGGAGATGCCATTCTATGTGTAAGTATACTTTTTGTGTTATCTTTTGATGGATTTAAAAAGTTTTCCTCTATATGTGACACATGAAGCACCATCTTTTTCTCATACCAAAAAGGGATGGCAGTGTCAGTTTTTGATGTCAAATTGATGATTGTACGAAATCATATGGGCTGACTATTACAGATTTATCGTAAAGTTATGAACATGAAAGAATTATCCTTATGATGAATTGTGATGGCTTTATTTAAGCTCAGAACCTAACCCATGGAATGCTTTGATCCTTTGAACATAGCTGCTTAAAAAAAATCATTTTTGACATGCATTATACTGAGGTGCAAAGTTGCGCTCGCTTTCATTCCTTTTTTTACGTTTTCTTTTGTCTTAATTTTTTTGGTGACTCATGTGCGTAAATTTGGGTAGTCGAGTACATCACCGATTAGTTCAGCTGATGCTGCTTTAACTACCTCATAAATAGTCTATACAAGTTTTATCACTCATCATTCCCCTTCTGTAGCCATAGACAGATTCAGGCACATGCTCCCCGTAGACCCTGGAAAATACACATGATTTTTAATACGGTTATTATTGCGTTTGTTTAGTTTTGTGTATTACGCGGCATCATTCATTTAATTTCATATTAATGAATTGATTTGATATTAAAATAAAGAGAATATTTCATGTAGAAATTTTTGTATGCTGTTTTTAGTCTAAAAAAATGATAAGATCATTTGCCTATCAGACCCTTGTGCCCCCCCCACTCCCCCCTACAGAAAAAATCCTGGAACTGCCCTTGTCTGTAGCATTAGGCTTTTAGATACATTTGAACCAATTAACATTCTTGACCTGACGTTCAGTTATTGCATTAAAAAATATCATCCGTAAGCACTTCTAACCCATTTTGCTTGCTAAGTAGAATGACTTCATTTTTTCCCTCGACTTATTACAACTCTTGTACATATATGAGGAATGAATCAACAGATTTGGTAAAAAATATGAAATACATATGTGTAAACATGGCATGAACCTTGATGGCAGCAGAAAGTCAAGAGTGGAAGCATTCAAAATGTGGTGGAACCAAAGAATGATGAAGATAAAATGGATTGACCGTTTAAGTATGTAGGAAGTGCTAAGAAGAATGGAAGAAAAGAGAAGCCACCTAAAAACTGTTTGAAGAAGAAAGGACAACTTATTTGGCCACATTGTGAGGCATGATGGCCTGATGAAGAAAATCGTTGAAGGACAAGTGGAGGGGAAAAAGGGCAAGGGACGGCCCCGAATGAGTTACATGTGACAGGGTATGGAGGAGGTAAAAGAGAAGAAATACGTCGCTATGAAAAGGTTGGCGGATAGGAGAGAGAAATGGACCAATCTTGGGATTGTTGACTAATGATGATGATGATATCCTTTTGGTTTGTCCAGTACAACTTCATACAGTACACTCCCGATTATCCGGGGTAATGATGGGGAGAGATGGCACGAATAATCGGAAAACACGGATAATCCAAACTTTCAGTTAAATGTCTTTTAATGTTCATAATTTACTTAAAACAAACAATATATTATTATTTATGCAGTTATTGTGTTGCTTTAGAGTGCTTCCAGGACTCCTTGAGAGCTTTCTTCGCCAGTTCGCGATCTTTTTTTAGCGACGATAGCGTGGATGTACTCGTATTATTAATGCTTTGTGTATGGCCTGGTTTCGAAAACCACGCATCCGTGGCTGTGTGATTATGGATACAGGAAAAAGGTTTGCACGAATGCTTCGAAACCACTGCTTCACGTCGCAAACTACACTGTCAGGCACTACGCCACGTACTCGCGTCTCGCACAAGTTGCCCGGGTTGAAACTGCTGCGGGACTTATATCCGTGATCAAGCAGCGCGGTCGCGCACTGCGAGGCTTGGAAAACAAGAACACGGTGCTCCCGTGAATGCAACTAGAGCGCGATCGCTTCCGTTTTACGAAGGGGATTCTAACGGAAATGATAAGCCCCGTATGTCCTAGCATTGATGCAGTAATTCTCGTGATTTTGCGTAGGATTTTTAAAAACAAAGATCGCGGAAAAAATTGAGCGAGAGTGAAAATCATGCACGGATAATCCGCAACCCGGATAAACCGCAGCCGGATAATCGGGAGTCTACTGTACTTTGATATGGCATGAAACAAAAAATATATCAAAATGCTATAATTTTTTTTAATTGATGGATAAATTAGTTACTGTGAAGATTTGAAGAAATTCAAATGTGACCTTTTCTAGATACTATGTAATTACTTAAAATAATTGCTATTCATTATTGTATAAATAAGTCCTTTTTGTTTATTACTGCTTCGTATTTCTTGAAAATTATGTCAGAGTGCATACATATGTACATTAATTGTTAATATGTACATTAATTTATATGTATTTTCTTTAAAATAAAGCAAGAATCACTGGTTTATGTGCTTTGGTTTCATAGTTATTAGCTTTAATGTGATTTTTCATTTCTTGCTCCATGGCTTGATGCAGCTATGTTCAAAGGACCATAAATTTTTATGGTTTAGTTTCTAAGCTTATGAAGCCATCACAATTCATTATAAGGATAATTCTTTTGCATACATAACTTTCAGATGAATCAGCAAAGGTCACCTGACACACCTCTGCCTGCTTTGAGGTGAAAAGAAGTGGTCATTTTGATCTGCTAGAGGTTTTCGTCTTTTCCTTGGTTAGTTGTCATGATTTCACACTAAAATTTAATTTTCAATTGAGAATAATTCAACTGTAGTCAACATATGTAGAGTTAAATCGCAATTGGGCCCTATTAAACTAAGTGGGCTTAAACTTAAAAAAACTCGTGGTGCACCAAATGATGAAAAATCCTAGTCGATAGTATCATGTCTTGAAGTTTGCAGGAATGATGAGAGACTGAGGTATGGACCACAAGGTACATTTTAATGTTCTTGTTCAAAGTACATTGTAAGCACAACTGGTTCACAGTAAAGCTGTGTCGTTCATGATGTCGTCGGGTGTGAACCGAATGAATTGAATCTACGATTTCCATTCAAATCGTTCAAAATGAATCACTGAATCCAAATCGTTGAAAATGAACTATCAAATCCAAATCGTCTGAAATGAACCACCAATTCCAAATCGTTCGAAATAAACCGTTGAATCTAAATTGTTCAAAATGAATAATGGAATATTCGAATCCTCCAAATCCAAATCGTTCAATAAGAAATGAAAGTAAATAGATTCATATAAAAATAAATAGAAAATTACCACAGTAATTGTTACCCCCATCCAGAAAAAAATCTTAGATCCGCTCCTGATAACGCTAACATAATGGATACACATTCTCCATGGATTCAAGATTCACACAGATTCGAGATTCAGATGGATTCGATATTCACATTCGAGATTCCCATGGTTCATCATGAACGATTAAAAAAACTGATTCATTGCCACGAATCAAAACCCATCAACTGAATCCACCAAATGAACCGAAATTCTCACCTCTAGTTCACAGCCAGTCTACCATGGTAGGCAGTTAAGGCAAGACTGTCAATCGAGGTCATGGTAGTCGTGATAACCAACAACAACACGAATAAAACATATATTGAGAATTGAGAATGTTTGTTTTATGCATGATAGTTTTTTTCAACCAAGATAGGCCTGACTCAGTGCATGTGTATGTATTTTTGCGATAACCAAGTCATTTTTATATTTTTTGATACTTTCTATGTTCAACCAATTTATGGGGTTTGAGGAAGAATTTTTTTTTCAAGGTGGTGCAGTTTCTTTCGAAAACGTTGAAGAAGTCTCACTTCACCCACCTTATGTCGCAGAGACCAGTTGCTGCAAACCATTATGCAGCTCACTTGTCCACTAGATGCCAGTGGTCCGAGTTCAGCAATCTATTGGAGTGAGTTGTGCCAGTTAACCCTAGAAGGGCACACTGGGGTCCAGTGGACCCCAAGAGTTTTTTTCTTTGCTGTAACTTTTGTAATGCACAAAATATTGAAAGCTCATACCAATGTAAATTTCCTTTTATATCTTAGTAAAAGTTTCATGTGTGTGGTGATTTTTTCAACGCGCTTATTGCTTTATAATTTAATGTTGAAAATGGTCTGGGGTCCATTGGACCCCAGTGTGCACTTCATGAAATTTTTTTGAAATTGCGAAAAAAAATTAACACATTTGTTCATTGCCTTTTTTGCTGCAAATACATTTGTTGTAATCGTATTTATACGTTTATAGTAATTAAAATGTCATTTATCATTTTTTATCACTTTGGGATACTTCAGGACATCAACTTTTTTTGTGAAATATCTTGGTTTCCTCTTTTGCAAATAGTTTAGGAACATCGGAGTGAAAGACGTACGAACAAACTTGAATGGAATTGATTGTAGAGCAATAGTGTTTAACATATATTACTCATAATAGTAAACTATTCATCAAACATTGACGTTTGAAATCATTTGGAGATCGAAAGAGAGAGCGAAATTTGGTTTCGGATCTGCCTGGATCAAAAGGAGCAGCACGCGACGTCAAAACTCCCCGGCAAGCTTGGGAATTACTGTTGGATAGCGATTTACGAAATAAAATAATGACGCACACAAATGAGGAAATACAACGGCAGCGTCAAAATGTCACAATTCTTCAATCGTACCACGGTGATGTAGATGTTGAGGAGAGTGAGGCTTTTTTTGGACTTCCATATTTTTCTGGGGTGCAGAAGACGTGCCACACAAATTTGTATGAACTGTGGTCAACTGAGTTTGGATCTACGTTGTATCAATGCACCATGCCTCTTCACCGATTCCTGTTTTTGCTATCAACCTTGCGTTTTGATGATAAAAATACGAGAATGCAGCGCAGAACGATCGATAAATTTGCGCCACTTCGTGAAATTTGGGAAGGGTTTGTAGATAATTGCAAGAAATGTTACACTCCTAATGAGTATTGTACTGTAGATGAACAACTTCTCGGTTTTTGAGGCCGTTGCCCCTTTCGGATATATACGAAAGGAAAGCCAGATAAGTATGGCATAAAAATTGTAATTATGAATGATGCAAAAACGTTTTACATGGTAAATGCCTATCCTTACATAGGAAAAGTAGTTACCAATCCAGATGAAACTGTTCCGACATATTATCTACGGACATTGTCAACACCAATTCATGGCACGAATAGAAATATTACGTGCGACAATTGGTTCACTTCTGTTGAGCTTGTAAAGAAGATGCTAAAAGATTATTCAATAACGATGGTGGGCACCATTCGTAAAAACATGCGTCAAATTCCAGTGGATTTTACAAGAAGCTGTTGTTCAATCTTCACGATTTGCCTTTGACCCTCACATGACCCTGGTGTCTTTCACACCGAAAAGAAATAAAATAGTGCTTTTGTTGTCATCTTTTCATTTGGATGGAGCTATAAATGAAGACAAAGGAAAGCCCGAGATTATTTTGCATGTATAATGCCACTAAAGGAGGAACAGACACATTTGATCAACTGTGTCATGAATGTACAACAGCCAGAAAAACCCTTCCATGGCCAATGCGGATTTTCTATGGCATGCTAGACCAAGCTGGTGTAAACGCAAAGGTTCTTTACTCTCATATTGATAGTAATGAAAAAATAAATCGGAGAACATTTTTGAAAAACTTGGCTTTGTCACTCATGAAACCTCATTTGCATCAACGGATTTTGAAAAAAAAACCTGCGTTCTTCAATCAGGAATACTATTGCGGAAATTTTAAAAATTGAAATATCAGCAATTGATAAACCTGAAATCCTTCACAACAAAATACGATGCAGCTCATGCCCAAGGAATAGAGACAGAAAAACAAGAATTATATGCTCATCGTGCCGCGCTCCGATGTGTGACGAGCACCGAAGTTATCTGTGTACTACCTGTACAGGAGTGAGAAATTAACAACAAAGCATTTTTTCTAAAAATTTATATTTCACCTGTAAAATAAATAATAGTAATGTACATTTTCGAGCAATAGGAAGTCCTAATGAAATTTGTGAAAAAAAAATTTTTTTTAATACACTGGAAAATTTTGTTGTTTTCAATTGTTAAAATTAATACGTTTTATGGAAAGAAAAAATATGAAACATTTTTTTACATGAACTACACAATGTAATACTTAAGCTGTTAAAACTATTTGTCTGTACATCTAAAACATTCGTAAGAGTAAATAAAAGTAGGATTGGTGACTTTCTTAAAGAATTTTTATGTCTTTAGAATGAAAAATATTGTTTTACTTTCATTTTAATATGTTTAAATAACTTATATTTACATATTTGTGTAAGAAACACTTCTATTATTGATATTTACTATATTAATTGTAAAAAAATATCAGGGGGTTGAAATAAAAAAAAATTAAAGTTATGGGGTCCGCTGGACCCCAGTGTGCACTTTATGATTGAAAAAATAAGTGTGCACTTCTAGGGTTAAATGATTTAACCCTCTTTGTGAGGCAAGCCTATATGTCTGCTCTCACACGTCCTGGTATAAGTGTGTTGTTGACAGTAATGGACTCTAGTTTAAGTTATGAAATCAAATTCTGCAAGGATAGAAGAATTTTTAATGCATATTCATCATTTGAGAATTGTATGGGATTCTTGCCTAAACATCTTCTTAAAATAAGGCAAAAAAATATTACTTACATGTGTATTATTATCCCTGTGGAATTCATTATCTCCTGATCTAGGTATGTTGTCAAATAACGATGCTAAAACAGAATGGGGCAAAATTTTATCTTGCAGCGTTTGAGAAATCGTATTAAATTTCAATTGGGTAATCAGAGACATCAAACGTCACAGATTTAATCAAGTGAAGGCCTGAATGACTTTTTTTCTTATTTATTAGCTTGGTTATAATATTTGAGGTTAAGATTAGATATTTATGGTTAGTATTTAAAATTGATAGTTTGACACGTGACTTGGAGAAATTGCTTCATGTTGAATCAAAATACTTACTATTTAAATTTGAAGAAAAAGGTTTTTCAAGCCTCCAATAATAACAATCTTCTGAGTGATCAACGTTGTCTCTTGTTGTCATTTGATTTATTTTTAAAAGACCATGGAAATAGTGGTGGCATTATGATGTAGTTTAAATGAATTGAAGTTTAAAAACAGCAATTGGATACTGGTGCTTGGTCGGTATGGATGCATCTAATAAAGTCTACATATATTTTACTCTTTCTTTTCAGGAGTCTTGGAAGAAGTAGAGATGTTGCTGTAAGTTACCTTATTTTTTTTTACATATATGTGAGTGCTAATGAATTATTTTGCTTAAAAGCATTTGGGTTTGGATAAAGTTGGTTGTTAAATACATGTTTGGAATGTTATGCAATCACTTTTTTCTTTGCCATGTTCATAGATTTGAGTACTACAGTAGATATAAAACCATTCCTTGCACCGGCAGTTTCTGATAATATGCCATGTTATTAGAGGGACGAAGGTGATGCATTTACCCTGTGTCAAGGATGGCAGTAGAAACTAAACGAAAGTCGAAACCAGTAAAATTTCAATAGTTTCATTCCCGGAAGCGAAATGTGGAAACAAAACGAAATGGATTTAAACTCGGGGTCGAAATGAAATTGGAGTCAAAACTACTTCGGGTCGAAACTAAAGTAAAACACTGGGAGGAAACAAAACGCAGTTAATGTTTTGCACTGGAGAGACCATGTGCTTCACCTTTGAACGGTTTAGTTTCGACCCACTCACCGAGTAGGAAGTACGGTTGAATGAAGTAGAGGTTTGGCATACCGCCATTAGATGCTCTGGGCACTCATATTTTTACCAGTAACAGGAGAACGGTGAATGCAAACTGGTCATTGTATTTTTAAACTCAATTTTTAACCTCTCTACACGTATGTTAAATGTAATGGGTCGAAACTATTCCCTTTTCTCCCATTCTACTCAACTTTTTGGATCGAAACATAACTATGAGTAGCAGAGTTTTAGTTAATTTAGTTTCATTCCTGGGAGTAAAGTTTTATTCCAGGTCAAAACTTAACTCCTTGGTGATTTTAATTTCATGCAGGAATGAAATTTAACCTAGGCCTCATATTTTCGTTTCTCTCCGGGTCGAAAGGAAACATTTTTTCACTTGCCGTCCCTGCCCTGTGTACCAGGGGGTGGAATGTGCAATTGCTGCATCTTCTTCCCTGGATCCCTCTCTTTAAGTGCATGCGTTTTTCTTTAAGTTGCCTCTGCTATTAGAGCTAAGGTGGCCAGTTGTGTATAAAGCAATGAAAACTGCTCATAATATCTGTAATTTCATTGTATGTGTGAAATAAACCTAAACAAATGTCAGGTAACCTTAAAAATTAATTTTGTTTTTCAAATTTGATTGATTAAAAAATTAATTAGATTTGAAAATCATAGGATGAAAATATGTTGTGAATTAGGTATGTACCTCATTGTTATTGGGTATATAAACGTAAGCTGAAGTATGGATTTGTATGCATAGATGGAATTATTTTACATTTGCTCTTCATCAATCATTTGTATTACTCATCGATAGTTTAAGTGCAGGAATAGGCTATTAGCAGGAACAGATATTTTGATTCTGAAAAAGATTAGTAAGTATATTTATGACTTGCCATCAGATAGCCTAATTTTGATTTAATCAAAGTGTCAACAAAATGGAATTCTAACTAGGGATCAACCTTTATTCCTTTTTTGAGTAATTATGGAAGGTTGAAAGCTTTTTCTCTTGTCAAAATCTCATGGATATTGTGTGCCATGAATCTCAGGATATTTAATAGTAGGACTACTTGAAGGAAAATGGAGTACTTTGTATGTATTGTGTTATGAGTGGGCAGAACCTAATGCATTTTAGCAATACCTATTTTGATATTAATGTTTGGTTAATTGATTAATTTTTTAATGGTCAATGGTTAATTTTTTACATGATAATTTTACTATGTCAATGCCTTTTTATAGATAAAGCAGTTGGGATTAGTTATTGGTAGCATCGATAGTCCATCAAGATTGCAAACCCTGGTGAATTGCTCTGTCTCACATTTTTCAAGTGGCTCAGCAGAGATGGATCGACCATTTGTGTTGCACACCATTAAGCTTCTTGGTAAGTGATTCTACAGAAATGTCTTAGAATTAGTTATTTAAGAAATTATGCTTTGCATTTCATTTTATGTTTGCCTTGGAAAAGAAAATTTTATATTAATTATGTATTTGAAAGGATCATGGAAAAATTCTAATTTTGTTACATAAAATATAAATATTTTTCAGATTTATTTGGTTTCGGTGTGATTTAATATTCCTGGGTTGATCATTGAAATGAAACTTATTGTGGCAACTGAAGTCCTGCATCAGTATTCAATGTATGTGTTTACAGTTATGATTTTAGTTGGCCAGACTGGTGGATGAGATGTCTTCAACCTTTAAAGTTGCCTTCATTGGTGTACATTTTATGCAAAACAGCTGCTTTTCATTTGCATTTTCATGTTCTTACCCTGTCCCCACAAATACTTCCTTAAAAGGAATTATTATGGTGGCAACATCCAGCCATACCTTGCATAATAATTTATAGAAAATTTTGAAGAAGTTCAGAATTTAATTTTTCAATATTTTCGGTCATAAATTTGGCCCATCCCATGTAAATCTTTTGTTTGTTATACAGGCTTGCACTTACTCTAGTCCACATATCTGCATGGTAGTTGAAAGTTCTAAATGTAAAATCCTAAAAACCTTACTTTTTACAGTGAGTTTTTTATGGTAATGTTTTAATGTGGTGCCTAGCAGTGGAATAAATATTATGATGAGGGGATAGACCCCCCCAAAGCCTCAGAGAAATAAAAAAAATATTTAAAAGTAATGTCTATTTTTGACATGTAATAACTGCATCTGCGTAGAATTAAAGATAATTATTAATATAAAACTTTAAATGCCAAAATGATTAAAATATTTGTAAATGTAAATATGAAATGTATTTCCTGGCATGTCATTTTTCCAAAATTTCTGGATCCCCAGTCCCTCTCATCCCTCCCAAAGCATATTCCTGGTAAAGTCACTTGAACTTAGTAACTGGAAAAATTTAATAAAGCCTCTTAAAGTTATTTTGGCTGTAAAGGCTAAAGCTTTTGGCTCAACTTTTTCCATAATATCATTTCAAAATGTGGATAGAATATTTTTAACCTAAACTTTGTGCCAAGATATTTTAATCTCACCATTTTACTTCTCAGAATGGCAGTTTGCTGCTACAGAGAAGTTTAAGTCCCTGAGCTCTGGTCAAGAAGCTGCTGAGAGCATTATTGGGAAGCCCGCATTGGATTCTTTAGCTCATGCATGCCGATACCATTGGGAAAATCCTAAAGCTAAGAATCCCATTCCAGATCCGCTTGCACCCTCTGCTCTCTGTCAAAGGTTTGTCGTCAATCTTCATTTGTGGCTTTGTACATCTCTTGTTAAAAAGTTAATGTTTTTTTTTCTTTTACTGGGAATTGTAGCATTGCATAAATCAGGTAATGCTTAGTGTGTTAGCATATATCACTCAGGGTATGAATTACAGAAGCACAGGTCACTTTAAGAAGGTCATTATAATGCTATAATTTTTTATCATTACAGTAGTTGTATAATCATAAATTGATTGAATGAGGACTTGTTAGGAGGTATGCAATGTTTGGATCATTCAAATTTGTATTTATGGTTTATTTTCTTTTAGACTGACTATCTGCTTTTATTATCTCTACTTTTACTACTGGTAATGTAAAGACCACTTTAATTTTTTAAAGAAAAGATCATGGTCATCATATGTAACTCTGTTGAATCCTTTTAGATGATTAGATTAATCATCATCATCATCATCACTGGTCAACAATCCTAGGATTGGTTTGACGCAGCTCTCCACTCAGTTCTCCTATCAGCTAATCTTTTCACACCTACGTATTTCTTCTCTTTCACATCCTTCTTCACTTGTTCCATATATTTTGTTCGAGGTCTTCCTTTTCCGTTCTTTCCTTCCACTTGTCCTTCGACGATTATCTTCATCAGGCCATCATGTCTCAAGATGTGGCCTATAAGGTTGTTCCGTCTTCTTGTTAAGGTTTTATTCTCTTCTCTCCCACTCTTCTTAGGAAGATTAATATCCTTCTATATTCTGTAAAGTAGTATTTTTTATAGTATGTTGTGCATACAGAGAACCCAACTATGTATCATTTGATGTCACTGTCAGAATGAGCAAATTTAGCAGTTTATGGCTTTAAAAAATTTCAATTTATTTACTATGCAGCTCTTCGATTGGTGGGTTAAATTAGAAGAATTTTTTTATGTTGTGAAGTTTAATCTAAAAATTCAATTATTTTGTTTTCAGCCTAGGTATCAACCAGCGTGCTTACCAATGGACTGCCCTGAGAACAAAAGCTCAAGAACAAGCTTGGGATGCTGTTGATGGGTTGTTTATATCAAGGGTAAGGGTCAATTAAAGCTTACATAAACTCTTATAATAATCAAAATCACTTTTCCTGATTAAAATATAACCTCTGAGGAAAGTAGTGCTTTGGTGATTGGTCAGTAATTATGAACAGTGCTTTTAAAATTATGCATACCTTATCAATAATCCTAAGTCTTTGCTTGGTTAAAATTGATCTACATAGCTGTTACTTACCCATTGTTTAAACGAAGGATTTAGTAATCTTTAGGAATTATTTACTTTATTCATAAAATTACTCTAAAACTTTTTTTCATAAAAGTTGTTCCAAGTATAAAAGCCTTCTACTGTGCATAAAATTATTAGGAAACTCTGCAGAAGTCACCGAGGCAAAAGAGAGATAATAACGGCTATGTTCCCTCTTCATTTTCAGAAAATATTTCCCTTCTTAGAAACTTTATCCCTGAAGTCTCCTTGCTAGCTCACTGCTTAGGTAATAAAATAAACCTTGCATCAAAAATTAGAATTTTAGTTGAAAACAAAAATTCAACTTAAGCAATAAGTTAAGTAAGTTGGCAATTTTCAGTGTTACACAAAGGAAGCCACAAAGGAAGATACAGAAAAACCTCACAAAGAAAAGTTAAATTTTAATACATATAATGATGATTGCAGTGTTCACTTCTCCAATCATTATTTTTACAATGCTTCCTGTCTTTGTTATCCTTTGGCACTGTGGCAAATATCATATCAGGTGGATTATTTCATGCATTGCTAAGCATTGGTATGAAATACCACTTGTTTTGAGCTACATAGGCCTTGGTTTGCATCACAGATGCATTTACTGCAATTCAAATCCAAGGAATAGCGAATGATACATAGCACCAGCTTCTTGCATTAGTTCCCATAATATTACATCCCTACCATTTTCACTCCCATTCAAAACTTATTTTTTGTGATTCATTTTTACCATGTATATTAGCCTGCTAAAGAAAACTATATATGTACATATTTATATGTGCATTTATGTGTATTTTTATGAATTAGTGAATGGAAAGAATTTTTCAGTATGACTGAAAAGTCGTTCATAAGCCTATTATTATTAATCGTTGACAAAAATAATGATATAAATGCATATTTTATGTGATTGATGTAGGTCTAGTTCGTATATGTATGTATGTAGTTTCAATATGCGATTCAGAAAGTAAAGTGATCACTAAGGGAAAACTCATCCAAAAAAATCCTACGAGGAGTCATTTCCTGGCCTTGTCACTGCATGTATGCATATATTTCTAAGTAGGATATGTTTAATATTCAGCATGGAATAAATATTTTTTTGACATATGGAATGACATTAATCTTTTTATTACTCCTTATGAAGGGCTGGTTTCAAGGAATACGCTTAATTGGTGGGTCCAACAGCATTCCAATGGCTGACGTGGCGGCAGAATTACATGCACAAGGAGCCCCTGAGGAAGTAGTTGTGAAATACATCAATCTCGTTGATAATGTGGAGGAGAAAATCTCATTGGCCAACAGATTGCAGTGTCACCGTGCTGCAATTGATGTTAGTATCTCTTCATATGGATAACATAGGCTCCACAAGATTTTGTTGCCTTTCAGTTTGATTTTTGAAACAATTTGTCATGCTTTATATTCCCTCTAATCTCTGCCATTATTTTTTCACAGATAATGAAATCACAGGGTGATAGACTGGGTATAATTAAGCTGAAAGAAAGGCTTCCCTCTCGCTCGGAGGAGCAAGTATATGCTGAAAATGCTCTAAAATCTTCTGTGAGTAAATTTTGACTATCAAATAGATGCAGATTTCAATGCTTTGAGCTGTGTTTTGGTTTTTATTCTGAATGTGTGTGGGTAGAATATTATGATAGATGTAATTATTCTCTTATTATGTATTTAATTTCTGTTAAAAAGACATCTGATGTGTATTTTTTTTTTGACCTGATAGCATATTGGACTTACGAATCATGAGCCATAGAATTTATGCCCACAGCATAAACTATTTTTGTTTTTATTTATGAATTTCAAATGTTAGTGGAAGGAGTATCTAAATCAAAATTGTGATAGCCTAGTATTATTGCCTTGCTGGCTTCAATTGCAAATATTTGATTATTAGTACTTTTTTAGTGTCATCAACATTAGTAGTTCTGAGTTGAATATTCAGGAATGACAATTTTTTTTAGAATTACTTCATGAGCTTCTGAAAAATGTACATTTATGTTGCCATTCCCATTTTAATAGGAGTAAGTGGGGAATGATATCCCAACATTTACATTTTTATTAATTGTCCAAAGTAATAGGGTAGTTTCCTTCATCAAAGAAAAGGAAAGGCATTAATGCGATTCGTTACCCACCATTAGTGTTTTCATAATGTAAAAATTATTTGGTTTTAGAAATCCCAGTTTAGGCGAATGACAATGGTCAATTTTAACCACATTTGAAGAAGGCCAAATTGGCACCCAAGCAATGCCACTCCACGTGACGTCACTGGGACCTAGGGACTGGGACGAGTAGATAGGAGTTTTACTTTGTCTGAGATTACCAATGCATGCATGAGGCACAGAGCTCAGGGAAACATCTCTTAATAATCACCTATTAAAACTGCCTTAGGTCGGAAAGTTTCCTGTGTTTGATAAGGTATTAATAATTCTTATTTAAGCCAAGCGCTATCTGCTAGCAGGGTACTCCGCTACCTGCTAGCAGCCTGAATTGCAGCGGCGCACACATACTCGCCCCAAGGTCACCTCACGCGGCGACTACAGGAACCAGAATGACGTCACACAGGCTTTTCCCAGCATTCATACTTAGCCATCGCGTTTTTGTGTGCTTGAAAATTTTCACTTTTCATTTAATTGCAAAAAATAGATATCGTCATTTAAAAATCTAAAAGCATGAAATATGACTCCGGGAGTAATAATCTTTTGATTTAGGCAATAAAAAAATAATGGGAAACCACCCTATTGCAATTATTTCAGGGCAGATTCTTAATGCCTGACTTGACATTTTTCTGTAGTAATAATTCAATTACATTTGTTTTCCTTGTACATCCAATAATAATAATAATAATCTTTATTTGCCGGAAAGACAATTATATGCAATACATAAATTGTATAAGGCACGTCAAAAACACAGGTTGGGTACAAATAAAAGATATAAGGCACAAACAGCAAAGTGAGGTGAGCATATATAATATTACTGTGACAGGTACTCTGATATAGAGTAAAAGCAGCCTGAAAGTAAAAAGTCTTTCAGCTTGTTTTTAAATACCCCTTGACTCATGGGATCTTTTAGCTCCATAGGGAGCTTATTGTACAAAAGTAGACTCATAAATTGTTCACCACAGGCAGCACTTTTAGTCCGTACATAGGGGACATGCAAATCTTTGTGCTGCCTCGTATAATGAGTGTGAATGCTGGCGTTTGGGACAAAGTCTTGGAAGTTAGTCTTTACTTTGAGAAGTATGGTGAATATATAAAGACAGGGCACAGGTAATATTCGTAGATCTTTAAACAATGGCCGACAGGGTGTCCGATAGGGTTTGTTGGACAATAAGCGTACCACTCTTTTTTGAATTTTGAATATGGTAACGGCATGTGGAGATGAACTCCAATGCAGAATGCTGTACAGAACATGAGAGTGGAATTCACCATAATACAAGAGTAGCAGAACATCTAGTGACACAGTGGAGCGTATATACCTGATTAGATAACACACAGAACTGAGCTTACGTGCCAATTCGCTGATATGCATTGCCCAGGAAAGATTAGAATCAATAGTCACACCCAAAAACTTTGTACTCTCAACTTGTGGTATACATGCACCGTTAAGGTCCACAGTGATCTGCCTATTATTTTTTCCAATATTTGCGAAGTAGATAAGTTGAGATTTACAAACATTAGGCTTCAAACAATTTTTAACACACCATTTATACAACTGCTGGGATACAGAGTTAGCAGAGGTACATAAGCTATTCACTTGAGATGAGGTAACAACAAAATTGGCATCATCAGCATATAACACTGGGGTGATATCAGAGGATCGAGAGACAAAGTTAGTGAGATCATTCACATATACTAAAAACAAGATAGGGCCAAGAACAGATCCTTGGGGGACACCTTGGGAAATAACTTTTGGTGGGGAAATAAATTTCACACCATTGGACACTACAGCAACAGTCTGTGATCTGTTGGCGAGGTATGATTCCAACCAGAGAAATGGAATACCTCTAATACCAAAATAGGATATCTTATTCATAAGAATTTTATGGTTGACACTATCAAAGCCCTCCAATCATTTGTTTATGCATATATCATAACTATTTGAAAAACAATCCATTTTCATTTTTCAGAGTGTCCGGTGGAAGAATTGATCTCCTGTTTGCCTGAAGTTAAGCTTTATTTTTGCTAAAAGATTGTTAAAGAAAAGGTGAGAATGAAGAAGGCTGTACAGAATATTGAAAATATATCATCGTAACCATTTACATTTCCATGATTATTAACTATTTTGCCTGCTGAATATATGTTCTATTGCACGGGAATTTGTTTTGCTGAACGAATGATATTAGTCATGAAAATTTTGATGACTTCAATTATTCCTCTCCATCGAGAGGAAATCCAACGCCTGCACTGCTTTTGAATGTGGGATTTTGTTATTCGAATTTTATTTATTAGCTCTGTGAAATATTCAGCTTCATTGAAATTAACTGAGGACCACTTTTGTGTGTTTACATCTAGTTTCATATAAGTGTTATTTTGTTATTCAAATTTTATTTATTAGTTCTGTGAAATTTTCAGCTTCATTGAAATTAACTGAGGACCACTTTTGTGTGTTTACATCTAGTTTCATTTAAGTGTTATTTTTTTACTGTCCAGTGATTGTCTTGCTACTCAGAGGCAACATACTTTTATTTTCAGCAATGCATCACGCTTGTGTCAAGTGTGAAGTTTTAATGACTTCCTAATATATAACGGAGGATTATGAAAAGTTTATTACTTTTCTATTTGTATATCTGATCAAGTGTTGTATGTGCTTACTATTTATCTGTTTTAAATATATGAATTTTGTTATAGCTGTTGAATTTTCTTGCCGGGAGGTTTGGTCTCATAAATATGAGTTGAACCTCTTACAGGATTTTGGTTTGGATTTATATTTGGCCTATTTCTTTCGTGATAAGAGGTATTGTAACTTTGTTGGTTAATGGGCCAGAGGGGCCAGGAACTGTTGTTGAAATCTAGGTATAACCTGCCAGACATCCTCACGTGATAATTTCCAGTGAAGCTCTGCAATAATTATCAGAAGTTGCTGCAGTTGGACCAGAGAAAGGTGATGGTTTATATATCCTGAGTGGTTGATACTTACTCAAATGCCATTGGGCCACTCTCACTTGTCAACCATAAAGTTGAAACAGATCAACGCTTTTACTGCCTGCAGGTTAATACATCAGCCCTCATTGCATGCAAGAAAATTGCCATGGGCTGATATATTGGTCAAAATTTTTAAAATAATAATATTAGTAAAGATAGTATTTCATTTGCTGTTTCTTCTGTTTTAAAACTTAAAATAAACATATGTAATTTTTTCATGGGTTAACCCCTATATAGTGCTTGTGGGCCAATTGATGAAGAGTGCCTCAGGTCTATCTATCGGCTAGGTATTTTTACACTCGAGCCTTTTATTTTTTGTGCTCTGTGTAGCTTTTGAAACAGTTTTCATAGAAATCATTTTCATACAACAGAAACGCTTTTCATAATCCAAAAAACTTCATTTGTTAAAGAAATATTTTGTAAATTCATAATATTTCAATATTTTTTCCTTTTATGAAGGAAAATAATTGTATTTTTATATTTCGGGGGGGTCTGGACCCCTCAAACTACCCCCCTAGCTACGCCACTGTTTTTTATGCTTGGAATGCTTAGCTTACATTCTTCAAATTTCAAACATTATGGAACATACTAAAATCATCTATACATCAATCCTTTAAAATTTAAAAGACAATATTCTTCCATATTTTTACTGTGACCCCATCTCAATTTTACTGTTCTTGTACACATTTATATGCATACTTTGCTTTACACCTACTCAGGATACTCATTCTTCATCTTCCCCACTCATTCAATAGAATTGTTCGTATGCTTGTATACCATATCTCATACATTTAATTACTTAAGGTCTGACAGTCAAAAGTATGAGTTGTTACTTGTATAGAAACAATTTATTGATGCAAAAGACCTTTAAGACCAACAAAAAGGAAAATGAAATTAATTAAAATGGTGCAAAATATTTTGGAAGTAAGGAAAGTCTATGAATGATATCGGGTGGTAAATGACAATGCAGTCTATTTGGATTAAATCACCTACGTGTGGTGTCCTAAACTACTTGTGCCTATTGAGAAGTAATAACAAAGGCAATTCCTCAAAGGAAATAGTGATTATAATGGGAGGGAAATGACACAGTGCAATGTTTGATCCTTAACTTTTCATAAATTCTGCAATAATGCTTGGTGACTATGGGCAGCATGAAGAGATAACTTTTTAAATTTTTTTTACTGGACCAAAGGCATGTGAGAAAAAGTTAAGTATTGATTTATATCGTACAATACTTATGTTCAACGATAATAACTATTTCTTAATTTTATCATTCGACTCTA
The DNA here is from genome assembly GCF_921293095.1 of Ischnura elegans. Lineage (NCBI taxonomy): Eukaryota > Metazoa > Arthropoda > Insecta > Odonata > Coenagrionidae > Ischnura > Ischnura elegans. The sequence goes on from NC_060249.1 coordinate 96,179,385, forward strand.
CTTAAGCTCCAAAAATAATTCAAAATCGAATGTTATTACTTAACTTGCGTCTCTGTCTGAATGATATGTACACACCAAGGTCGGTAAAAGCCTTTTACCGACCTTGGTACACACCTTAATACAAAGTCTCCCTCTATTGTTGTTGTTGAGCAGATCCCAGGGAAGTCAGTCTGCCTGATGCCAATGCTTGGTGCCACTATGCAAATGTATTTCATTTTATTTGTATAGAATTGCTCTTAGAAGTGATAACTATATGTATCAGTCAATTGGAATGTTGTCGTAAAAGATTTTTCAATTAAGAGTGCTAAATACGAGTAGCCATCAATCTCCCTATGGAAAGGGTAGGATTTTGATATCACGTATCTCCCAAAAATTTGTTTGAGAAGCGGGTGGAGGTTGACTACGGCGTATGTGTGTACTACATCGCTGTGTGGTTTTGTTCTTGACTTATTGGTAGAGGCAAAGATTATCGGTGAATAAAAACTATGAATTTCGTCATAAAAATCTGTCAATTTGGTTTAAAATGTCGTCATCAAATTTCAATTTCGTCACAAAAAATAGTTTCGTCATAAAAATTCACTCGTCATAAATATTCCTTTTTTTATCCCCAGAACAATATTTTTAACAATAAAAATGCTTATTACCATATTAAATATATTTTTAATGGTAAAAACCTTGATAAAGAAGGGTCAAAGCAAATGCTAAAGGAATAAGTTAAGCATTTGTTAGATACACATACAATAAACACTCTTTGCTATGTATGTACATATTTCAACCTCATAATGGTAGAGAAATGTGGGAGTTGTACAGACGGGGAATATTTTTGATTGGTCTAAATTTCACTGTCTCATTGGCCTGCATGATGTAAAAAATGTATAGTTTTCACATAACACATTGATAACAAAAGTCTTTAAGGTCTTACACAAAAATATAATATCAACACTCGCAAATATGTATTTATCTACTAATAGGTTGCTTCTATCTATAAAAGTTTTTTTTGGAATATGCCATATGAAATTATTCACACGATGGAATTTAAAATTGGCTGAATCCTTCTTTTACTGGAATTGAGATCCATTGGTCAAACTTGACTTTAATTCTGCATTTTTTTAAAGTTCAGTGGTTCTTTTATTTATATTTCCATACATGGAAAAATATTTTTCTGCACCTACATTTGCCACAGGTATCCACAGGGTTTTCACACTATTTTCTACAAAATGGGGAAAATCATTTTAAAGGGCAAGAATTAGTGGAAGTACTGAAAATTCTTTTCCTTCTTCCTGAACTGATCTAACAGAATCCTTAGAAGCAGAATAGCCAAAAATTTCTTGAGTTTCTGCTAATGATAATATGAGGACATTAGCTACAATTGTGCCTAAGTCCTTCACATCAGTTGTCAATATACAACTTGTGTTGAATAATCTTCCCATGGCTGTAATAATGTTCCTCTCTGGGTCACTGTATACAAGGAATGACAACTTCATATTGGTCTTTACACCTAATTGCTTCAGGACCTCACACATGGAAAGCTGCACAGATATTTTGAGACTATTAAGAGAAGATTCGTTTTCTTTTCCAAACTGTGCATTGCTGACTAGGGTAAAGGAATTCAATAAATTAAGGTTGAGTCGGTTCTTAAATTTTTTCGGTTCTCGATAGATACCAGTCTGGTTCTCCCTCACCGGTTCTCAATACTCAGTTCCAAGGATGAACTCTAATTATCTGAATTAATGGCAAATTTAAATGAACAACCACAAGAAGTGAATGAAAATAATTTCACGAAAGATGTTAATCAGCAGGAAAGCTCTGTAAAAAAAATGACTCCATAATTTTATTTGCCAAGTAAATAAGTTAAATAACACGTTATTAAGAATGCATGATCGACCAATATGTCTCATTACATCAGGCAGCCAAGGGTTCTTTCACCAGGTTTTTTGTTTTAACTTGTAAGTCAGATCAAAATACATTCTGTGATGTAGCTAGCTTAAATTGTTGCTTTAATTGACAACTTATTTGCATGCTTCACTGTCACAGTTCTTATAACCTCAACAATAAACTGCTCAACACGTCGGTACAGCGACACTGGATAAACTGAGCGGCCATGAATTAACTTAAAATTGTAACGCGGTGTTGCATTCTGCAGGATAACCATCCTTTTCTACGCCTTGCATAGGTTTATTAAATTACGAATCGGCTCTCGAAACACATTTTGCTCGTATGTCGAAGAATTACTGTATATATACATGAATCAATTTTAAGACCACTCTCAGACGAAACGATTTTCCGCGGGCGCCGTCCACGGAACGGCACACGGCGTTGCAGAGTCGTCTCGTCAGAAAGCCGCCTGAATTTCATGTGAATGGCGGCCGACGAAAATCGTTTCGACTGAAAGCGGCCTCAATGTAGCTTAGTCTATATTGCATTCAACGGACCGCACCCCCCGTAGACGGCGCATCGCCGGGCCGGATTGAAATGGGCGCAGTGCCGTCAACGGCGCGATTCGACTCGTTTGAAGACATCCATAGAGACCTATAGTCAATTGAGAGAACGTCACCGTGCTGTGGACGGTAGCAGATGAAGAGTCAGCTCGTTTGAAAGCGGCCTACGTGGCCGCGGCCATGGAAGAAGGAGGAGTTATATCCTCCTCCTCCTTCTATGCCCGCGGCTACAGAATGTTACAATGTTGGCGAGAGTGACAAACTGACGAACCCTTAAACGCGCGAGTTAGCAAGCAACTCTCAAAAGAAAAAAACATGGGCGCCATGCAATCGGAAAGTGCGGAAAGTAATATATGCGTTTTTTTCACTTATTGGCCATGAATACGCTGCAGACTCTTGCTGCAGACCATTTCGGCTTTGGGCGCCAAATTCAAATCCTTGTCACAGTTCAGAGCCGGTTGCAAAGCACCGTCTACATGCGATCGGTTATTAATAGCGGTTTTTAAATAGACCTTAAGTGACGGGGTGTTTTTTATCGGTAATGGTAGAAAATATCGCGCCAAATTCGCGGAAAAAGTGCGTAAACGCGAAATTTCGCAGAGCCAAGTGAATTTCGCGCAGCCTTGGAAATTTCGCGTTATAATTCACGTTTCGCGAAAATTCGGTGCCCCTACTTATTGGTGGTGTAGATCTAAGAAAATTTTTGCGCGATTTTATTTGTGAAAGGTGCGCTTTTTATCTTACACACTTGTATGCATAAGTCAACGTGCTTCAGTATGGCCCCCACTCTTGTCTGAGGTCTGGGTTTATCCCCCAAACCCACCCCCCTCCCCCCTCCGCTGCGTCACTGGGTGGATTCCGGATAAGGGGAAAGAGAGTGGGAAGAGGTGAAGTGAAATAGTGAAATGTTTTCTTCGCGCGTGCACACATGTGGGGGCTGATTTGGAGGCTTTCCTCCCAAATGAAATGGGCTCTATATTTTCTGCTTTCGATGGCGTCTCCGCAAAACCCGTGTTGGAATCTTTTGACCTTGGCGAAAGCTCATGTGTTTTCAAAGTTGATTGTGTGATCGTAGGCTTTTGGGGGGAATCTATCCCGCTCATCCCCCCATAGTTACGCCACTGCTCGTTCTAATACTCTGCTCGATCTCAGTTTCCGCACGTGATTCGTCCTGCATGTTACTCATGGAATTTCGTGAACCTCCACCTTCAATTACCAGGTATGTCACAGAGTTCTGCCTTGATCCCTTCTCATTTTATGAATTTGACTAAGAAGTACCTAAGGGATGGAAATGTTCTTGATTTTATGTTTTGCCCTACCTTGTCATTCGTACATTTTATGTGGGAAAGACAGATCTTTTTCGAAAAGGTGGTTGTCATGTAAGTCGTATCTTATTTGCATCTCCCTGCTATCATATAAACCAGTAGCGCAGCAAGGGGGGGGGGGTTTAGGGGAGAAACCCCCCCCCCCCAGAGCTCAGAGAAATTTTAAATTTAATCCATTTTATTTTATTGGATTGATATTACTAATAGAATAGCGTAAGGATTAATAAAATATCCCTCAGAAAGCCGTAAAACTCACCATTTTGAACCATTTCTCTTAAAATTCAGCAATTTACTAATCTCGCAACTACCGCTTATCCTGGTGGGTATTCCATACCCCCCCCCCCCCCACACACCCCGGTATTAGTTGCAACTAAACCTCCCCCAGCCTTAATTCGTGGCTGCGCCCCTGATATAAACTACCTGTATTCAAATATTGACATACCCGGAGTAAAATTGAATTTTTCCGATAAAAAACTATGCTAATCAACAAATAACAAAGAATTTCATGTTTAAATTGTCTTTGTATTGAACTCGGTCTCAAATCCTGATGAATTGATGGCAAATCAGCGCAATTAAAGGTTGCTCAACAATTGAGGATAATTTTAATTGAATTGAATTTTATTGGAAATTACCTTGGTCCGGAGAGTATGAAATACCTCCGGAAGAAAGGGTGTTCTCCCGTGTAAAAGTTTTTGTGGGGAGTGCCACGATTGAGTGATACGCTTTGCTGTTAATACATCTCACATTTGGAAATTGTAGCCATGCATTTTCATATAAACTCACATTAACCCTGACGAGGATACATAAAGTATTAAACTAATAAAAACTAAAAAAATTTGATAACATTTGGGGGGGACCCCTGTGCCCCCCTAAATCCCCCCCTGAACGAGGCTACGGGTAAGGAGTATCGGGCAACTATTCAATTACATATAATAGCAAATGTGCATATATGGCACGCTTTTCTCCGATTCACTTATTGCTTCACTTATGCTGAATATTGAAAAGAAAAGAGCTTTAACTAATGCCACTAAGTTTATTAAAACTGGAAACGGGTTTCAATGTGTATTCAAATCATAATTCTGAAGATTTGTATCCCGGATCGTGTTTTAATAAACCTAATTGCATTAGTGGAAGTTTTAATCATACTCCGCTGGGAATTAATGCCAGCAGTCGTTCTCCATCCACAAACATGAAGAGAAACAACCGAAAAAATAGATTGCTAAAATTGAGAGAGATTTTTGATTGCCGTCGGTGAGTGCCCTGGACACTTGAGGGACTATATATATTAGGAGTGGTTTAACCCGTAGGTCGATTTGGATAGGTGAGGGTAGAGCTCAGATTAAATCACAGACGTGTATAAATATCACATATTCACTGGGGAGGGGCCTTTTTGTTTCCATGGACACTTCGAAGACTATATTTGGTGAGTTGTTCAACCCATAGGTTGGTTTGAATAGGTGAGGGTAGAGAGAGGCCCACCCCAGACTTACTGTCTGCGTCAAAATAATGAGCAGCTGTATTTTGCAAATCTATATCTGGGCTATAGATTTGTGCTGTGTCATACTGTAGGAGGGTGAGAGTGCGAACAAACGACGATCGGAGCTGTTCGGAAGATATCGCCTAAGTTCCCTCGACGTCGTCTTCTCCCCTCCCTCCCGCTGCCCACCCTACCCTCCTTAAAGCCCCCTGTGCGAAAATGTTCCCCTTACCTTAAGAACCTTGCCCTTACCTCTGCTTCGCCCATCCCACCCCCATTTCCGTCTTGGTCATTTGGGCCGCTGTTATACCAGTATCTTCGATAATAGCGCTGACCAGCACTGTATTTTAGAAATCTTTCAGTGCGGGACAAGATGAAAGTGGGGTCAGGCGTACTAATTTTTATTTTGAACACTATTTCACAATCTAATTATTATTAATTTCAAACGAAATATAATGAGGTCCTGTTATCCCATTGGGAAGAAAATTCAGCTTTTAACCCCTTGCGCTGAAATGACGACTCTATCTCGTCATGAACTTCTGATGCCAAATTGCACAATGACGAGTGTAGCTCGTCATCAGACTTTAGCAATTTAGGACTATTTAGGGAAACAAATAGATATTTTGAAAAATTAATAATGTTAAAAACATCCATATTATACATTAAGAACAATATTTCATGAAATATTATGCATTGGAAGGAATAAAATGATTTTATGCAGGGCCGGCCCTAGCAGGTGCGGGGCTAGGGGTGAACCTTCAGTGCGGGGCCCTTCACTTAAAATATTAAACTCTATACCCCATCTACAAACTCGAGCATTTTGAATCCCTACCACTCTCTGGCTTCCCCTCCCAAATTAAGACTTCGTAATTACGCCGTTATGATACCATCACGCAGTTGAGTTCAAAATAGTATAATACAAATAAAATTTATAATTATATTTATTCATAAAATTATAACGTTAAATAAAAAGCGCGCTTTTTCAATAGGTACGTATTTTTATAAGTTAGATTATGAAAGTTAATTAGTTGTAAGCGTAAAGCAATCACTGAAAATGAAAAAAGATAGTTTTAATTTCACATGCAGGTCAAAATGGTAATAAATTAATAAAAATATACTTACCATTGCATTGCTCTCACTCATGTCAAGTTCTCTCACTCGTTGTTATCACTCACACGACACAGTACTGTACTGACAAACGCAATTGCACTATAAAAATTACTGCATTATTATTCCTTTTTCATAATTTTATTTTTTGTCTAGCACGGACTTAACAATACAGTAATAGTTGAAATTGCTTTTTCAAAACTATCGTATATTTTAATTATTTTTTCACGAACGCGGGGCCCGGGGCGGTCGCCCCGGTCGCCCCGCCCTAAGCCCGGCCCTGATTTTATGTGAGTAGCGATGACGGTGTTCTCGAGGTCCTTACGTGAAGAGGATTCGTTGGTGAACAATTTGAAATAATAACCACTTTTTATTTCACTGCTCCAGGTTGATTACAAACTACGAAATATTATTTCATTAGCTACAATTCAAATTAAAAAGGACCACAGAAAAAAATAAATGGAGGATAGGAGCACAATATTCAGAAAATAAATTGAAGTGGACGGGGTTAATCTAAGGGTGCCGGGTTCAAATCTTGGGTGAATCCTTCCTTCCTTCCTAAGAAAAAGCCTTCGGGAATCGCAATCAAAAATCCTCGAAATGCGAGTTGGCCGAGAGAAAGGTACTGCTACATTGTACTGCTACTTACGGCCAGTGGTTTAGTCTGGAATGGGCTCTACCCAAACCAACCTACGGGTTGAACCACTCCCCATATATGGTCCTCGAAGCGCCCACGGAAAGAACTAGCGCCCTCTAACCTGAATATGTGATATTCACGCGATTCATCTTTCGCATCTTTCGCGATTAAACGAAAAGTGAAAATTTTCAAGCGCTAGAAAACGTGACGGCTAAGTAGGAATGATGGGAATAGTCCGTGGGACGTATTTCTGGTTCCCGCTGCCGCTCTGTGAGGTGACCTTGAGGCGAGCCTTGAGCGCTGATTCGACGCAGGCTGCTAGCAGGTAGCAGAGTACTCTGCTTTTTTTTTAAATTTCAATAAGTGATTATTAAGACAATTTTAATAAGTGATTATTAAGAGATATTTCCTGATCTCTGTGCCTCATGCATGCATTGGTAATCTCAGACGATGCAAAATTCCTATCCTCTAGTGTGGAAACTATGTCCCTATGACGTCACGTGGAGTGGCATCGCATGGGCACCAATCTGGCCTTTTTCAAATGAGGTTAAAATTGACCATTCCCATTCGTCTAAACTAGGATTTCTAAAACCAAATAATTTGTATATTATGAATACACTAATGGTGGGTAACGAATAGCAATCAATGCATTTCGTTTTCTTTGATGAAGGAAACTACCCTATTGTTGGTTTTGATTTCAAATATGAGAAGACGGTTTGCCTGCCAGACTCTTGTGCCCCCCACCCCCGAAAAAATCCTGGATACGCCCTTGGGTGCGGGGATGTTTAATAAGGGATTGGAGGATATTAAATAAAATAGGATGGGCTTTTACGTGGTCAGGGGCGGTCTGTGGTGATTTTGGGACCTCGGCTGGGGCTCATGTAGGGGCCCCCCTTACCGTGGGATTCGGGGAAATTGCAAGCCCGGAAATGGATTGTGACGCTATTCTGGCTCATATAAATTAGATAGAAGTGAATAAAAAATAGCAATTTCGTCTGAAAAAATAGTGTGGAAAGAGAGAATATTGCCGCTCATAAAATTTTATAATAAAAATCTAAAAATACCTCTAAAATAAGCTTTTCGAATTACCATTAAAAAAAAGATGAAGTTCTCTCCATTCTCCCGACACATTATCCGATTAATTTTTAAGATCTTTTTACACTGAGTCAGTTGTAAATAAAGCAACTAATGAAAACGTAGAATTTATTGTTGCAAAAAACTTTGGCTCAAGTAATCAGTATTTTTCTATTACCCCTATCGTATACTCTCCACAATACACGCGAGAGTTGTGGGGACCCCATAAGGTCGGGGCCCTCGGCGATCGCCGACCAGCCCTCCTAGCCAGACTAACCCTGTAAGTGGTGTAGGGTGTTGCTTATTTTTTAGTTTTTCTCGGATTTTTTCTTTCAACCTCTTAGGCTATGGGGTGCAGAATGGATATCCTGAAAATTTCAGCCCAATTGTTTAACATTTAGAGGTCGCTCAAAGAGCGTGAATGCAATAACATTAGATTTTCCGAATTTTTTGAAGCAACATCATTTTCAGGGGTAACGCACAATTTTGCACCCTTTCACCCTTGCACCAGTTCGCCGTCAGGGGTGTGACGGGCGGCTGTAGCTCGCGTAAAAGTATTGTATTCCTGGAAAACTGTTGAGCGGACGTTAAAATGGAGCGAATTTTGGCCATAAAGACCTGCAAAATTGTGCGTTACCCCTGAAAATGATGTTGCTTCAGAAAATTCGGAAAATCTAATGTTATTGCATTTATGCTATTTGAGCGACCTCTAAATGTTAAACAATTGGGCTGAAATTTTTAGGATATCAATTATGCACCCCATAGCATATTTTAAGAGGTATAAATAAAAAATCCGAGAAAAAAATAAGCAACACCCTAATGTGGTGTCTTCAGGTTAAGCCTGAAACTCATTACAATTTTTTCCGTCCCTTCCGAGCCATAGCTAAAGCGATCCCTCCAATGATGGCGGAAAAAATGACAGTTTCGAGCGATCATTTTCAGCGATGGCTCCAGGGATGGGAATCCTATCCCTTTTTCGATCACTCGGCACGTCCCTTTTTTCCGTCGCTGAAACCATAGCTTATTCCGTCTTTCAGCCAATTAGAACACACGGTCGCTAACGGCGATTGCAACGTCACGATATGCTTTCAATTGTATAACCGTTATAATTACGGGAAAGTGCCGGAATAAGCGACGGAAAAAGGGACGGTATGAATCAGGGGCGCAGCTAATTATGGCTAAGAGGGATTTTAGGCGCAACTAATACTGGGAGTTTGGGAAGGTATGGAATAGGGGGCCCTCTCCCAGAAAAAATTAAGATAAATGGTTCAAAATAGTGAATTTTACGACCTTATAAGGGATATTTTATTAATTTTTACAGTATTCTGTAAATAATATTAATCAAATTGAGTAAAATGGATTAAAATAAAAAAATTCTCCGATCTCTGAGGGGGGGGGGGGCACAAGGATGCCTCGTAATACAAAACAAACGCAATGATAATGGGATCATATTAAAAATCTTGCACATTTTTAAAGGGTCCGGGGGGGGGGGGGGGGGGGGGGCACGTGCCCCCGTGCCTCCCCCCTTGGATCCGCCTATGTAGAGAACCATGGTAAAACCAATATTAACGTAGACTTTCTAATTATTTCATATTTTTTCTATTATCCCCCAGAAACCCCTTAGCTGCGCCGCTGGTATGAATGACCGTGTGATACATAAAATGATGGGTCTAGCGATCACTCCATTGATCACTGAAAATCAATCGCTGGAGCTATAACTCTGAGGGAGGGAAAAAATGATGATGTGAATGAGCCTTTACTAATAGTCTACAATCCTGAAATTTTGACTCGACAGAAATGTTGTGAATTTGAAGAAGATTATTGGAAGAAGGCTTGGAGTGCCATTCGCGTTTTTATCGAATTTAAAATTATATTTAACGTGTCCAACCACGCCCCCACGCCGGAACATCACTCATGTTTTTCCTTTTCATGAGTCGCACGCAAAGGCCGTCTCCCGCTAAAGGCGAATGATTTCATTCGCAGGATCATTCACCGTGTATAGCGGCCTTAATATCGATAAGGATCATTTCAGTTTAGTTGATTTCAATGAAGGCACGATGAGGCTTATGGATAGTTAAAGGGAGGGGATAATTAATTAATAAGTAATAATAATAATAAATAATAATTAAGGGAATAAGTAATTAATCAGATTGTAGGGTTCGGTGGGTCGTAATTGCTGACGATTCTTGCTCTCAAAGGATGTCTATTAGTGGAATGATAATGGCCAGGGGAGATTTCCTTGAAAACTGGTAAATTTGCTTTCATTTACGTAAATATTGGAGTGATATGGAGTTCTTCACGAATAGTATGGTAGCCAGGAATTTCGTTTTGGGGGGGGGGCTCCGAAACCAGGGTGGACATTTTTTAAAAAACGGGGTACTAAGCATAGGGTTTTAAACTGATTGTAACACTTTCATAATCGACGAAAGTTCATTTCTCAAAGAAATATTTCACCATTTCATGATTTTTCAATATTCTGTTTCCTTTTATGAAGGAAATAAAGTGTTTTTATATTTCGGGTACGGACACCGCGGAACTCCCCCCCCTCGCTAAGGTTTACGCATATCTTTATTCCGTATTAACCATGGCATTGCAACCATCAACTTTCTAATGAGTGACTTTTCATTATAGATTGTCTTTTCCGCTAGTGTGAATTCGTAGCCGTTAGTCGTACGGGCGGAGCCTACGTTAATATTGGTTTTACCATGGTTCTGTACATACGTGCCCCCCAGCCAGACCCATTAAAAATATGCAAGATTTTTAATACGGTTCATTGCGTTCGTTTTATATTACGAGGTATCCTTGTGCCCCCCCCCCCCCCCCCCCCCAGAAAGAAATCCTGAATCCGCCCTGGTTCTGTAGAGCGATATCTCCGATTTTACTCGTGAGTCGGTCGTTGTAATCTCCCACGTGGGGGCGCAATCTGACGCCTGAAGGTGGCATGACGCGAGGGACTGTTCCTGCTGCTCGCTGCACTGCGTAGCAGGGAACGGGGAGGAGGTGGGGAAAGGCGGGGTGGGGAAGCCACCCCCTGAACGGAGACCCGGGAGACCCCCTCTCAACCCTCCCCTATCGCCGGTGAACCCGTGAACCTCAGTATAAATTGAGCTGCTTCACGTTGTCTCAGTCATTTTGCTGGCGTTCTTCAATGCGAGTCTTACTGCTACGGTCTTCAGTCGGTAGCTCTTACTAACTGCACTTTACTTGTCGACTTTGGTTCACTTTCTTTCACAGCCGTGATTTCGCTCATTTATAGAAAAAATTATATTCAGTCGTAGTACATGCGACGATGCCGCTTTCTGCAACGTTCATGTAGCTGGCTTGCATTGATCATTTAACGTTGTTTATCAAGAATAATCTAATTTGAGTGCCAGATTTAAACTCTTAAATCTGTCGCCTTGCTCTCTTAAACGTGCCTTCTTTACGGTGTGGCCGAAAAGGTGTCGTAGTTGGGTAAGTAATTCAAACTTATGTTAATAATTAATGAGTTGCATGCCATTTTATTTAATTTTTTAGGTTCGAAGTAATTTTTTAAACTGTGACAATTTTAGTTTTATTTTTTAGTTTCTGTGCTAAAGTTATCTTTTTTATATTTTCAGACCCCAGTTGAAGTAAGATTTCATTACCAGCGCTATGGAATTGCTGGGCGCCACTTGATTGCGTAAAGTAGCACGTTGGATCTTTCCGTTGAATGGGAGAAGTTCCTGGAAAAAGTATTCCATTGACATCGTAGCTACTCAACGATTTCAAGTGGCTGATCGCGGTTACCGCGAGATTTGACTGCACCTGCGTTAGATAGCCTTCATCGCAGCGCTGCCCGCTGCGAAATTGCCTCTGCGGAAAAAAATTCTCTGCACAACTTCGGAAATTAAGGATTTCGGTGAGTTTTTCCCCTAATTTTTAATGATGCCCGTTCATAACGTAATCGGCAGAGCAATGGGGTAGCCAGAAATTTCGTTCGCCGGGAGTTTCCAAAATAAGGGGGGGAAATTTTTGAAAAACCAGAGTACCAAGTACAGAGTTCTAAACTAATTATTACACTTCTCATAATCAAATATTTAATTTGTTAAAGAAATATTAAGAGAATTCATGATCGTTCAATATTTTCTTATATGATGCAAAGTAATTGTTTCATATATGGAGGTGGTGTCCGGACCTTCCCCTGGCTATGCTACTGCGGCAAAGGTTTCATAGCTTTAATCCTAAATTACGCGATCATATTTTCCGTATCTCAGAGTAATAACTTCGGCGGTAGGTTCTAAGCAATTTAAAATAAAGTTATCACTCGACCTAAGATTTCCCTAATCGGTGTCATTCCCACCGTCCCTTTTACCATCGCGTAATCATTCACGTACCGTAGATACAACCGTGATTCAATGAAAGCAAAGCGTGTGAGGTTAATATCGCTGTTAGCGGCCGTGCATTCTGGTTGGCCGAAAGACTGTGGTAGCTATGGTTTCAATGACGGAAAAAGGGACGTTGAGTGATTGGAAAAGGGATAGGATTTTCATTCCATCATGGAAAATGATTGCGTGGAACGTTAATATTTCCTTTATCATTGGATCTGTCGCTAGTAAGGTGCGGAAAAAAAATGAACACGTGATTCAAGCTTTTCAATTCCATTGAAAACTTTTTGTAACCTAATCTAATAGACATTTTAATTTTTTATATTTCTTTCCGTTCTTTATCGTTGTTCACTACTTTCTTTTTCTCATTTACAGGTCGTACAACCGGCATGCATCCCTGTTAATCTCGATTAGAATGCTTGATGAAAGGATGAGGCTCTGGGGTCTATTTTCACCAAGCAACAGCTTCAAACCTATGTCGTCCAGATGAAGCAGATTGTCGGACGGGAGAGTCATGTGAAATATCTTCGCAAGTGGGCTCTTTATTCAAAATGTTGGGTCGTGATCCATCGTGACGTTTTGAAGGAATACACGTACGTAAAGTCTGATTCCTCGGAGAGAATTACTTGGTGGTGAGTAAAGTTAAATAATTTTTTCTTTCGTTCAATCCTGTTTTCATCTATCACTGTTCAAAGAAAAAATGTGGTGCGCATGCGAAATTATAATATTATTACTTACATTTCAATAGATATCATAATAAAGTTATCATTTTTGGATGCTAAGGTTTATTTAGTGAACTTATGAAATCGCGAGTAATCGTACTACAGAAAGTCATTTTTATATGGTAATATTATTCCTTTTCAGGCTTTGAACGACTTCACTTTGGGATTCTATTCCCTGCAATCACTATGCGTTAAGTGAACATCCTTCTGCAACCTCCATAGCGATGGCATCAGCTGTTTGATTCCATTCCCCCTGCGAGAGAACACAATCCAAACTAAAGCTGAAATTCATTACTGCCGCAGAGAGATATTTAGCTTGAACTGCTGACATCTAGCCGCGCCCAGCACCTGTAATTTCCGTAGCGGTGGAATCAGCTGTTAGTTTCAAATCTCCAGTGGAGGAATACCAACCTAACCATCGCTCAAATTAACCACGGAGGACAAGTTGAAGATTTTACCTGGACGTCCTGCCGCGGTCTCCTGTACCTTCCGTAACGATTACATCAGCTGTTTGGTTCAATTCTCCATCGAGGGAATATTTTCTGACTTGAAGCTTCAAAATTTACTCCTGCCAGCATGTGGAAGATTTCGTCTCAACTTCGGGCATCATGCTGAGAACCTCGGAACATATTGCGGTGAGTAAAGACTTATATTCATATTTAAGTGACTTTAGTGATCTCATTCGTATGTGATAGCGTGATCAATTGCTGTGGTCAGTGTAGGTATATCGTCAGGCTTTATTCTGATGTAAGATTAGATTGAAGTTCAGAAACAAACTGTAAACATTTGTTGCTAGAAATTTAGTGCGCTTCTGTTTTTGGATGGATCATAGACGATATAGTTTATTTACAGATATGGTGAAAGTGTTCGGAAAAAAAGTTTCATAATCTCTATAGTAACGATTACTTAGCAAATTCACTTGGAAGTAAATTTAGGGATAAATTATGTTACCTTAAGGATTATTAGTACTGAAAGTCACTTAATACATGGTAATATTATTCCTATTCAGGTCTTGAACACGCCAATTCAGGGATTCGAATCCCTGAAATCACTGAGTTTAGTGAACATCCTTCTGCAACCTCCATAGCGATGGCATCAGCTGTTTGATTCCATTCCCCAGCGAGAGAATGCAATCCAAACTAAATCTTAAAGTCATTACTGCCGCCAAGTGGAAGATTTCGCTTGAATGCGGACACACAGTCGCGCCCAGCTGCTGCAACTTCCGTAGCGGTGGAATCAGCTGTTTGCTTCCTCTCCAGCGAAGGAATACCAACCGAACCATCGCTCAAATTAACCACGGAGGACAAGTTGAAGATTTTACCTGGACGTCCTGCCGCGGTCTCCTGTGCCTTCCGTAACGATAACATCAGCTGTTTGGTTCAATTCTCCATCGAGGAATTATTTTCGGAATTGCAGCTTCAAGATTTACTCCTGCCAGCATGTGGAAGATTTTGTGTCAACTTCAGGCATCATGCAGTGGCCTCGGAACATATTTCGGTGAGTAAAGACTTTCTTCATATTTATGTGACTTTAGTGAACTCATTCGTGCATGTCAATGTGTGGTCAATTGCTATGGTCAGTGCAGGTCAATGTGTGGTCAATTGCTATGGTCAGTGCAGGTCACTCGCAGTGGTGGGGACTCCATGGGGCCTGAGGGGGGCCCGAGCCCCCTCAAAAATTCGTTATGGGGTGAGGAAAAAATGTCAGGCTTGTCGATTTTCCCCGGAAAGTCAAGTTATCAAGAGTTAAGTTTTCAGGGTTAAAATGTTGATCATCTTACTCCTCTAAAATGCTTAAAAAAAAAGCTTTAAAACTCACATTCCCATTTGATTATAAAATTTCGCAGAAAAGCCCCCGTTTGGGCCCCCCAATATTTTATTTAAAACTCGGCAACCCTGGTCACTCATCAAGCTTTATTTTGATGTAAGATTAGATTGAAGTTATGAAACGATCGGTAAACATTTGTTGCTAGAAATTTCGTGTGCTTAAGTTTTTGATAAATCATTCAGGGGTGCAGCTAAGAATTAAGGCTGGGGGGGGGGGTTAGGTAAAACTAATTCTTAGGTGTGTGGGGGTATTTCATACCCGCCAGGGTAAGCAGGACTTGCGGGGGCCCTCCTCAAGCAAAATTTTGAGAATAATGGTGAAAAATGGCGAGTTGTACGGCTTTCTGAGGGATATTTGATTAATCCTAACACTATAAGTAATCCCAATACCATTGCGTAAAATGGATTAAACTTAAATATTTCTGAGCTCTGGTGGGGGGGGGGTTTATCCCACAACCCCGCCTCGCCTCGCTGCGCCACCTACATCATGGACGATCTAATTAATGGGGAACTTGCATGGATTGCAGATTGCTCTAAAAACTATTTTGAATAAGTAAAATGGATACATTAGCTCGTGAAAATACCTACATAAGTTTCTCCATCATCAAAAGAAATAAAAAAGACTTTAAAATCCAGAAAAAAATTCTGAGACGATCACTGCACGAAGACACCTCAGCATTGCAGAGGCCAGGCATGACATCATAGGTGCCTGAACAACTGTAGGGAGTTGGGAAATACTCTTGAGCGCATGCTGTAAAATTTGTTTTGAGGGAGTATTTAGCCGCTCATCGTCACTTCATTTTGTTCTGTTATTCTTGGGTAAATTTTTCTATTGCTATTGTGCCAAGATTATTACTTGGGTTGTTAATAATGCGACATCAATATGATGAAGGATAAGCGTTTCACTTTGTATGTTTTAGCTATCAGAAAAATGGATGATAACGTTGCCGCTCATTCGAGTAGTACACTTGAAATTATTTTAAATCTAGATAATACCCCGTAAGCTGCCTAAAAGGCGTGTGGCAGGGGGTGTTAGGACACCAGCCTTTTTTTAGGACACTAAAAATTGATGCCACGACACTCATGGTATTTAATAGTTGAAAAAAGTGAAATTGGTAAAATCCCAGGGGAGTTCAGCTTTAATAGCTATGTCAATGGCTGATTTCTTGAGTTGGTCACTTAAGGTACTACAATTGATGATGTAGTTTAGGTGGCACCAGCTTCTTTTAAGTACACCTCCACTTAAGTTACTTAGAACCCGTACTTAAGTTGCATAGGCAAATGTTTTCACACGGTTGATGCTCTTCAAATGTTGTAAATGCTACATTATAATACCCATCCCACCACCCCTGGCTCATCCCGTTGGTTACGTTAAGTTGTACTGTATTCAATGACGTGGTTTTTGAGCATTCTATTTCGTTAGCTAACTTTCTAGTGTTGGGGTTATTAAATCGACAAATTTATTTAGTGGAGTCTCTCATCTAATTGTTGGTTTTATTTCTGTGAAAACTAATTGCCATGCCTGTTGCTCATGGTATCACCCGTTTTATAAAACTTAGAAACATTTTAAGGAATTTTAAGACTGAGACGACGGTAGAGGATCCGTTGAAACATTAAAGCTTCCATGGAGTCATAATCGAAAATAACGTAAACAAATGCACTTAGTAAAATCCCACACACTGCCATTGAAACCATTGCATAGGATGCCGAGGGGGATATGGCATGGCAATTTCATTAGACGTGGGAGGAATGGCAAGTTAAAATTTAACATCAATGGTTTTAATAAAGGAGTGGAATTGACTAAGTGTTTTCGATTATGAGTACGTTATGAATATGTCATTCCATGAAGTCAACCTTAGTAATTCTAAATTCCTCTGGCTCCATCACCTCTCACCAAATAGCGTTTGCTCAGGGACTGAAATCAGTCTTTTATTTTGACCTTCTAAGTCCAAAATGGCTAATTTGCAGAGCTTGGAAGTTTACTTCAAGTATCCATGGCTTTGGATCACAGAATCACTTAATTCCTCTCGTAGATCTTCATCTGTCAACATAACTATTTCCAGATGTAGACAATCATGGTGCTGAAGTTGACTTAAAGCTCAAGCTTAGCTACTGCACCACAATAAAGATTAGACTTAAGTGAAGTCACTTTAGTCTGTAGGTTAGAAAAGGCAATGGGAACTAAATTTTTATTTGATATTTGGTTGCCTCGGTGGCAGTAGGGTAAAGTCCTCACCTGCCAAACAAGAGCTCCTTGGTTTGAGTCCCACCAGTGTAGGTTTCCTCTATTCAGGGAATGGTAGTTCATGCACACATGATTGTTAAATATGTTGAATAACCCAATATAAAATGGCCAATATGAGCTGTATTCAGTGGTTTGAGAATAGAGTAAAAAATAAAAATAAATTAATGTGGATTGCCTTTATGTAACGAGTAGCCTTGGTTGATAGCAATATGAAATGATTTAAAAAGAAGTCTTCTTTGCTAAAAAGCTTTGTTATTAAATATTATCTCTCAATTATGGGTAATGATCTTATTTTTTAACTGGAGCTATATAATTTATAAAAAAAATAATAATGCATGCGTCCACAAACTTGGTGATCATGGCATTAAGTTCCGCAATGGTTCTATCTTCATTATCCCTTCATGGTGCAGGTGTCCCAAACGCTTGTGCCATGTTGTTGCTGCAATTTTACATGCTTTCATACCTTCATGTTCTTCAGCTTCTTTTCTTATTTGTGAAATAGAAGCACTCCCTTCAGTAGTGAGGTAATACAGGAAACCAACGCGATACCCCTGGAACAGAGTAGCTTCTTCGTCGCTAACAGTAGTCTTTCCGTCTCTCCTCACAATGGTCAAGCCCTTCTCTTCTAATTTCCCTTCCGAAATCAAATTGTCTTGGAGGCAAGGAATATATAACACATCAGTTAACTTTATTTTCCATCCACCACATTCATTCGACATCTGGATGGTCACTGATCCTTGACCTTCTATTTTTAGCGATGTACCATCACCCACAGTTACTTCTCCAGAGAGGGGTTTGAAATCAACAAACAAATCTTTCCTAGGGCTCATGTGATCCGATGCTGCTGAATCCAGTATCCATATGCCGTTGTTTGCATGGTTTGGATTTCTTTGCATGCAGAGTACTTTATAGCCTCTTGATACTACTGATGCTGATGACTTCTTCTCTTCTTCATCTTGCTTCTGTATGGCAGGACAAAATCTTGCAGTATGCCCCTCCTTTCCACATGTGAAACAAATGTATCTCCTCCCAATAGGTTTCTTTGGAGCATTTTGTGATTTATTTTCACTGCTTACTTTAGGTCTGTTTGGCTTCTTCTTTACCTTGAGAACCTTGTGTTCTTCTGTCTTCGCGTAATCCTCATTTTTCATTCTCTTCTCTTCTAGCAGGAGTTGGGACTTAACATATTTGGATGTTATGTCTCCTTCATTTGTTCTGTAAATACTTCGTATAAACCGAGCATATTTTTCTCGAGGCAGACCCATGAGGTAGAACGCAGCCAGTGCTCTATCCGGGAGATTAATGCCACACTTAGTAATTTTACGGTTGTAATTCTGGATCTTGCTCATGTACTCCATCCTGGAAAGGTCTTCCGTTTTTTCGGTATTTACCATTTCCTTTAGGAACATTATCTCCTGGAACACGTCGTAAGTGGTGCACATGTCTCTTAATGCCTCCCACATATCCTTCGCTAGGTCCAGTCCCACGATATCATCCAAAAATGAATCATCTACGTATTGTATGATAATGGCTCTGGCCTGTTGATTTTGTCGCTGACGGCGCCTAACCTCTTGTGGTGGGAGTTGGCTTTCGTCTTCCATTTCTATCTCGTTTCCATCACTGCCGAATGCTATGTATGGATGGAAACCTTTTACCGCTTCCCAACAATCTTTCTTCATTAAAAAAGCTTCAATTCTTACAGCCCATACATCGTAATTATCGCTGTCGAGTATTGGGATACAAGTCTTCTTTTCTTCCGCCATTTTTGATGATTCCGAACTTACAAAGAACAATTATGGGGTTCACTTCTTCTAACCTCAAACGTATTCGCCGTTCACACCATCAAAAGAAAACTTCGCTTCGCATCAACACTTAGTGTTTAAGTCTCATAATCTGTCAAAAACGAAAAAAGTCTCCTTTAGGTCTTCGTTACAAAAAACTATTTTATTCGTCTTCTATATCCCAAGGCCGCACAACAATCACTTTTTTATATTGGCAACGTAAATAAAAAACAAAACAAACATTCATCATCACCTTGAACGTAAAAATGCAAAACCCTACAAAATATTAGTTTTCACATTACAACAGTAAGAAAGTGCTACACCGAGAAATATGGGAATAAAATAACTGAAAAACTGTATTTGATTTATTTCAAGTCGCGGTGAATTCATGAAATATTTTCATTTTAGAAGCGGAAGTAGCAATGCGGTCGAGTAATTCAGTCTCCATGGACGGGAGTGAAGATAGTTGAAATGTTTCCACCAGCAAGTGATTCAGGGTGCGCTGGTGGCCTCTTTTATTAACTGAACATAGTATGTAGGCACTTGCAAGAAAATAAAGTCATAAGTAAAAGAAAGTAAGTGCTATTGCACAATTTTGTCCATGATTCTAGAGAAAACGATGTGTTCCGTCTTCATTTACTGTCACTTAATTTGATTACGATAGTTGGATGCCTTTTTCTTATTTACTGCCAGGTATGCTCTCATATGGAACAAAATTGCCCTAACTAATGGTTAACGTAATTATTTAAGGTGTATAAAAAATAAGCGTGAAAAATTTATTGCTGAAAATGTCATTCCATTTACATAATCGCGGCTGCATTCTCGCGGTCTCTAGTTGTCTCGGTACGATTTGCTGAGATAGTTAGGCGGTCTTGGGGGTGTCTCGTTGGCATGATACATGGAGGTTTTACGAGATAAAGAGGGTCACTATATAGAGGTTTGCCTATAAATTTACATCTAAATCTGATGGGATCAGAGGGTTGGTACGAAGTATGGAGGTTTACGATGTAAAGAGGTTCACTACATTGAGGTTTTACTGTAACACGAAACCACACTATTCCTGTTCAGATGATGGTGTAGGCCTAAGGTCTTACTGACCATGGTTAGGACCGCAGTTGGGTGAACAATTAAGTGAATGATTTTCTTAAATAAATATGGAATCCCCTAGTTGTATAATGGACCAAAACAGAAGAATTGTCGTTTCGTTTACGCAGATATTTACTTTACAAAAAAATTGCCATGTACCAAAATATAGCCTTAATTCTTTGCAGCACAGGAATTATTACTGTTGAATAAAAACTTTTGGGCTATGTCACCGCGTCAATTACTGGGATGGCCCAACATAACCGACCGATTCTGGTCGCTTTTCAATGGAGTCTGATGTGTACCCACAGAAGTAATGAAGAATCAGGAATTATAACCTTGGTAGGGTTGGTAATGTTATTAATGTATATCGCTTCCATGGACAGTGTCTAGTTTTCCGTTGGGTAATGGAATTACTATCTGCTATAAAAGTAGCTCTACATTCGGTATGAATCATGAGAAAATGAAGTCAACGATAAAAATTGTATAAATGATTACAGGAATGGCACAGTTATTCAATTTAGAATGAACATTATTCAAAGACTGTCTCATTGTTCAAAGAAATTACAAAGTGTTCATTGCTGTATATGTGTGGATGATAGTTCTATATTGTAAAAGAATGGTGTATTAAAAGAATATTGATTCTTATGTGCATTGATTAATGAGTTGATTCCTACTCTCAGCATATGTTTCCAGAGGACGAAAAAGTGATTGGTAATTCTGAAATGACCATTGACTCTATGACTGAGGCTATAGGTGAGTAAACTCTAGGTCTTGCAAATATATGTGCGTGGAGAGGGTGTTGTAACTCTTTTGAAGCATGAAGAACCTAAGTTAGTCATCCATGTGTAACTTTTGTTTTATTTAGTTTACATGTCACTTAAATATGAGAGAATGTTTATCTTTACATTTGTGTGGTCTGGATTTCTAATAATATGAAATGTAATGTATTTAATGTAATGAATATCACAATTTCCTTTAACATTTATGTTTAGTAGAAGTCCTTTTAATGTAAAATATTTTGTTCTGCTGAAGTCTATCGATATTTAACTTGTGCGACCATTGACTAGTAAAATTTCATATTTTAGTGACATATTGCATTAATGGCAGTGAAAGATTCGTATAAGATCTGCACTCTAGTCCAGTCAATGAAATTTAACAAATGAGTTCTTTATGACTGGTGTTATAGACAAAAATTTCTAATTATTAATGATCCATTACGAGTGCTTAGCATGAGAAACCAGTGCGCGTACAACTAAGGGTGGTATTTGTATAAAACATGTGGGTTGAATTCAGGGAAATGATTGAATGAAAGTGTTTCCGACTTCTTTTGGCAGAAATGCGATACATCCATGTTGAAATACATAACACCGGTTGTACTTTCCACCCATTTATGCACTACTCCACCGCCTATTGTTTGCCTAGTTTTGACACTCAAATGTCATTCTTAATTCTTTCTGGCCTGTGTCTATGGAAGGAAAACGTTTTCTGTGCTATGGGTAGCATGATAATATTTGAAACCTCTCCGCATGGAGTTCTTTTTTTTGGGGTTGAGTTACCCTGGTATCCTTTTCCTTCTTATTTGGGACCCAGCTGGTCCTTTACTCCAACCACTGGGGTGGACCGTAGAACCCTTTCTTAGCACGAATCCACATTCAACTCATTGCATTGCTAGTGCATTTTTTTTTTACAAAATATCGCAATTGATTTTCAAAAATTTATTCTTCCAAAAGACATATTAACATTATATAGGCATTTTTGAATTTAAAATGGATGTCTAGCATTAATTACAGCCAAATTAGTGAACACAAGGTACTGAGAGTGTAAGTCCAGAAGTGGTATTAGCATGTTGAATTTATAAAATTAGCTTGAAGTTTGTAATGCACAGTCTTATTCAATTATTTTTGTAGGCATGGCAACTGCTTGGTTAGGTGTAACAGTGAATCATGTCAGAAAATACTTTGTAACAGAAAGTAAGTAGATATATTATGGATTTCAGAAATAAAAACCAGAAGACAAATCAATACTGCTAAGTTGCAGCACAACTCAATTTTAATAAATAGTGTGTTACAGTTTGCTGCTATTGATAAAAAAAATGATAATCCCTAATATTTCAATATACTTATGTGGATCTCATCAGGTTGATCAGGAAATGATTTAGATGGATATGATATCCAACCTGGAAAAATGTAATTGCTACCATTATGACTTATTAACTCTTATCCTCAAGCGGACAAAAGGAGGAAATTATTTAATTTTTAAGAAATTTTATTTTTTTAATCAAATTTACCTCTGATTGTTAACTACGCTTGATTCATGGTTGATGCATTAATTTTTCGACAAAAATGTGGTGTGAATTTTTAAATAAATATGCATGAATTGTGGCCTCTTCCATGGCACACGTGATTTCCATTGCTAAGTACTTTATGAAAAATGTTTATTTATTGGTGTAAAAATGTTTAAAGTAAACTTATATTTAAAATCTGGAGTATTTTAACATTAAAGGAATTATATTCCTTAAATATTTTTATAATTGTTGTGCTCTCACGTTGAAGGATTAGGACAGCATTATTTTCTCCTCAAGTATTCTCAAAAGGAAAATCTATGCCATTTTAAATATTAACTTAAGGAACATTACGATGTGTATAATCCATAACCACTGAACACATGTTTTTGTCTCTTAAATGCATTTTTTTTTAAAAGGGCATGATTTCATTTTTCTTCAGCAATTTCAAGCTTGATATGAGATTATTCTTGATGCCTGACTTTTCTTTTTGGACAAAATTGTAGTTTATTGAAAATACCAAAAAAGACTGATTTCTGATCTACTTGCAAAGGAACGAAAGGAAAACATTATTTTCTCCTTAAGTATTCCTAAATGAAAAATTATTTGTCATTTAAAATATCAGCTTCAAGAACATTACAATTTACATAATACAAAATTACTGAGCACACATTTGTCTTTTGAATGAACAAATTTTTATAGGGGATGATTTCATTTTTCATCAACAATTTCAATATAGTGATTATTATGGATGCCTGCCTTCCCTTTTCAGACATAATTGAACCAATATTGAAATTGCCAAAAGAGAATGAAACCTTATTTGTGTTTAGCAACCAGCAAAAATATTAATTAAAGGGAATAGGTTTCAATCTATCAAATGGTTTTTAAAAATTAGATCTGTGAGTCCTCGATTGTAATATGATTTTCTTTTCTAGGGCTGTCAACTCCTGACCGAGTGCTGGTAGAAACAACACCAACTTCACACCTGCTGGCAGAAAGAAATGTATGGATTGACCTTAAAAATGATTGTATTGGTTCATCAGCTTCAGTTTTAAGCCGGGTTCTCCGCCCGTAACATCTAAATCCTGCCAAACAAAGGCGGCAAAGGGAGTAGAAAAGAGAAGAAACCCGCGTCTGGCGGGGAAAGTAGTGGAGGCTATCCAGGCAATCCATGAAACCGAAGGGGCCACCACGTAGGGCATCACCAACTACCTACAAAATAACTGCAAGACTGGACCAGAAATCACCGAAAATGACGTCGCCCTTGCCCTGATGAAAGCAGGAGGAGGCGCCGTTAAGAAAAACAGAGGATGGCCACGATTGGATCGTAATCGACAGTGAACCTGCATTGATGGACTACCCTACCACGCTCCGAAAAAAAATCCAGATGACAAGAAACAGAATGACGGCAAGGACTTTTTTTTTTTTTCTTATTTTTTTTTTAATACAAAACATAGATAAATTTAATTCATCAGCAAGAGAACAAAAGATATATGTAAATGCATTTCAAGCACAGCCAGAAAAAATAAAGGCTCTCCACATGGTGGTCGACTGCACCACCGTTATTTGAAAAAGTGCAGAGCTGCTGCGCTTTATGGTCACTCCTCCTCGCAGCGCCCGATCATCATCATCAGAGCGTGAAGAAGATTGACCGACGCCATCTCTTCAGCTGCACTCTTGTCAGGACCTTCACCAAATTTCACCAACTCCGGAGTGGTACCCAGACTAGCAGCGCACAATGCATTCCCAAGATTAGATTTCATGAACATGTAATCAAGAGGAAGGTCATTCCCTTCTGCAAACTTCTCCAAAGTCTCCTTGGGTGTGTGGCTCAACGCAAAACCTCTCAAAATTGACAGCTGAGGACCGTAGAGTTCTTGCAGCATCAGGTGAGACGTGCTGAGCGTTTGGCTCACATTCTTGCCAGCTGAACTCCCACCATCTTTATCCTTGATGGAGCAGTAGCCATCAATGGCAGCCTGATAATTTTTCTCCTCAAATTTCACCTTCTCAGCTTGCTTCACCGTTCTCGTCTCACTGATCAAAGGTGAGGCCATGGCCAGATGTTCCCTTATCTTGTCAATCATCAGCTTGGCAGAAATTTGTTTGGCTTGCTTTTTTGTGCGAGCCTTCCCCTGCTCCCTTAGCGTAAGCACCTGGCAGAGAATGACAAATGTTTTCGAATGCGCAGGACCAGACTCAGCCACCAGTTGGTACTCTGGTTCTTTGAGGTTCTGTTGTGCACACAGCTCTGCCAGCGCACCAACAGAATTCTCTGTCACCTGCTCAGCATACGGGGAGACAGCCACAGACGCAGCGTCATACTTATCAAGTGCCACTTTTGTGGTAACGCCACTTGTAACCAGAAGCTGCGCACGAACTAATTTATCGGATTATTTATTAATTTATTTATTTATTTTAAGGTTACAGATCATTAATATTTGTTGTATTGATGTATTTGATCATTATTTTAATATTTGTTGTATATAAGTGAGTGAAAATATGTTTACATTTGTCTGATGTAAAGACAGGGTAGGATTTTACATATCTTGAATTGTAAATAATTATGCCTAAAATACTGCGATCAAATAAAATTCGATGTGTTGGTCACAGTTCTGTTTACTTTAGAAAAATATCTTCATTTCACTGTTCAGTAGCATTGATTTTCTTGCCTTCAGTGGCTAAAAAAATCTTTCATATCTATAATCAATCAACTTGTTGTTTTGTAGAAGTACCATAAAATAATTCGAAAATAAGAAATGGACTAGGGAAGGTTACCCTGTTACTCATTGCCATGCATATTCGGAGGTAATTGTATTTTTTGTACGAGTCATGACATATCCTAATAGTGAGCATTGAACATGCATTGTCTTATGTAAGTACAGCCATATTACTTGTTTTATAAGTAAATCAAAATTGTTAATGGTGGGTCATTGCATAGTGAAAAACAATACAGAGAATTTTATACAGAAATTCTGGTACAATTCAGCTTAGAGATGGGGAAGCGACCACGTTTGAGTTTACCTATTATTTTCTATTATAATTCCTATTGCACTTTTGAGGCCATCATATAGTACATGCTCTTAGCCATGATACTAATATACTATGTATATTAGTGCCATGATATATTAGTATCATGCTCTTAGCGAACTTTTGTTATATCTTAATTAATTTGATCGCATTGTGGAAAGAGACTTGTAAAAAACTGTGGTGTACACATTTAATAATTGAAATGAAAAGTATTATTAATATATTATAAATTATTATTTTTTATCCTTTATTGTTACAATAATTATGTGGTTTGGTAATACAGGCAGGTTTTTGTTTCAAAAATAAATGAGAAATAAAAAACAATATTATTATGGCAATCCCTGGCAGATTTATCATTCTAATGGCTGTATAAACATAGTGAGTCTGACTTGCAAGGAAACTACAATTTTTGGAGTACCATATGAAATGTTAAAGCAATGGCAATAATGAACCTGCTGGCCCAAATCTTGCCCGTTGTGAAATTTGCCCATTTAATTAGAGGTTGACGAATAAGCAATTATTCATTCATTCATATTTTTCCTTGATAGGAAAAAGTTATGTATTCATACCTTGAGATTAAGTCATAACACCTACCAATTTTGAACATTTATCATTTGGCTGCAATTTTCATAAAATTAGGTTTCAAGTTATATGCAATTAGAATACTTTTATTTATAATTAATGCTTCAAAGTGGCCATGGAATTTAACATTCTTGCTGGAAAAAATCGAAATTGTGCAGTTTAATCCTCATGGATACTGATAATTATCTTATCTAGGAGAGACCCTTGTGTTTTTCCACCTCTGTATAGAATGTGATTGGATTCTAGGAAAGTAGAGAATGGAACAACCAACTCGTTAGGTGAAGTGGAGATCGGAGAGTAATCGGCTAAAGATAAGTAAATATTACCCTCAAAAACCATAGTAAATGTGACATATATTACTGTAAATGGCCCAAAGAAGGAGAGGAAAATTTGATCCCTCATTTCATCAGTTGCGGCATATGGGAGGGTATCACTTATGCTAGTAGTCTTTTATCTCATCACTCCATACTTCTTTTTTATAACATAATGTCACAACAATATTGCAAAGTTCTACAACTCTTACGCGGCAAAGTAAATAGGAAGGGAGAGAGTAAATTTATGCTACAGGGGTTCTATGAAACTAGGTATGCCATTGCATCAGTAGCATTCAAAATGAAAGACGATGTACATAACATTTTTGTAAAGAACTAATGAAGTAGAGCCCAGGATAATTTACAAAAAAATCGTTTCCCCCAAAAGGAATTAGGATTATATGAGGAAAAGGCATCTGGAATTCTCTGCAACGTCCAAAAATAAACGTCTGGGAATAGAGGGATGGCAAGATTATTTTCGCTTGTAATATTATCAACGCTCATTACTTTAGTAGTTGCCTCATTGATAAAACATAAAATGGCAGCGCTGTCGAAGTACCTCCATACAAGTACCGATAATTCTAGTATCGATAAGGTAGTACCGCTTTTAAATACTGCCAAGTACTACCGGACTCTCGGTACTACCTATCGGTATTTTTTCTTCAACCTCTGAGAGAGACCCTTTTGTTTTCCACCTTGCTGTCGAATGTGATTTGATTCTAGGAAAGTAGAAAATGGAACAACCGACTAGTTACGTGAAGTGGAGATATCGGAGAGTAACTGGCTAAAGAAAAGGAAATATAACCCTCGAAAACCATAGTAAATGTGATATATATTATTGCAAAGGGCCCAAAGAAGGAGAGAAAAACTTGATCCCTCATTTCCTAAGTTGCGGTTTATGGGAGGATATCGTTTATGCTAACAGTCTCTTATCTACCCAAGGAGGAAGAAAAGTCAAAATGACATCACTTTGACCTCAAAATGACCCACGAAAAGTCACTATTCAGTCATAACCGTGAAGGTGACTTTTTGCGGGTCATTCTGATGTCAAAGTGACGTCATTTTGACTTTGAATTCATTTGTAGATGTTTTCATTAAAAGTGAGAGCATATAAAAAAATTATCAAATATTGTCTACGATACTGGCTCTCCCTGCATTCCAACCTGAAGGTTGGTTCGGAAAGGTGAGGGTAGAGCTCACCCCTGACACTTAATCACACAACCGCGCATGCGAATATCACACCATAAGGAGGGGGGCCAGTTCCTTTCCATGGGCAAGTTCTACAGATAATTATTAATTTTGGGGAGCCCAAAGCTTCATCCCAGGTTTGAACTCCTGGGACCCATCTCCCAATAGCCAATGGCCAGATCCAATAGGCCACTAACGCAGTGGCATAGCCAGGTTTTAGGTCTAAATTTAAAAGCCTTAAAATTCTCCCCTCCTTCCTTTCCCCTATTGATACCCCAAGACGTGATTGCGCCACTTGCCCAGGGCGATATGTATCGTGAAATATCGCGATAATTAATTATATCGGGAATACGAATTCGAGTTTCGTACATTATCGAAAAATCATTGTCCGATAAAAAGGGCCCAATAAAAGTATTGGGACTGATAGAATATCGGAACCGATAAAATATCACGATATATCGTCCAATAAAAATATCGGGTGCAATAAATTAACTGAGCCATTAAAAATATCGAAATCGTTAAAAATAGCCTTCCGATAAAATACTACGGAACTACTATTATAAGGTAGAAATATCCTTTCGATAAAATATAAAGATATATCATCCGATAAAAAATATCGGGCCTGATAAAAATCGCCATTTGATAAAATACTACGCTTGATAATCCGATAAAAAATCGCCACTGCTAAAATATCGCGAAATATCATCCAATAAAAATTGCTGCTCGAATAAAATATCACGATTTATTGTCTTATAAAAGCCGCAGCCGCGATAAAACATCGTGATTTATCACCCGATCGCGTCGTCGCGCGCGATAAATTATCATGTTTTGGCATCGGGAAATTAGTTTGGGAAAATGTTTATGGCTGGAATATGTATAGGGTGGGCCTTCGTTTATGCTAGACCATAAATCGGTGCGTTAAAAACTTACTAATGTATGGTATATCGCGATATTAAATAGGAGGTATTTTTTCATCGAATTATATAACGTGATATATTTTATCTGAAGGCAAATTTTTATCGGGCTGGAGATTTTTTTATGAAATGATACATCGTGGTATTTTATCGGTAGGCGATTTTTATGGGCGATATTTGTATCGTCCGATACAAATATTGGTTTAGGATATCGTCATGTTTTAATGGATATCGGATGATATTTATGATGATTTTTTTGTTCTCGATATTTTTATCGATTTTCGTCCGAGATTTAATGACGATATATGATAATTGTTCCTTAAAAATGGTCTATTATTCGCTTTTACCGCAAGAAAGTCCCCGGGAACGAACCTATTTCGCCAAAATATTTCGAAGGAAATCCGTGACGCGCCATTTCTAAACTAGAATGCGCCGCGGTTTTTTGAAATAACTCATCGTCGCTGATTGCTGCATTTGCGTAAGAAATAATTAAGCTTCTCCTCGTTTTCAATAATATTTTCGGTGAGAGCCCGTGCGTACGTCACTACGGGAATAATAGCCAATAATAAATATCCGTCTTCATTTCAAATCAACAATGGAGCGTTCGTTATCTGCCATTTCTTGATTTATTTATGTTTGTTTTAATGGATATCGGATGATATTTATGATGATTTTTTTGTTCTCGATATTTTTATCGATTTTCGTCCGAGATTTAATGACGATATATGATAATTGTTCCTTAAAAATGGTCTATTATTCGCTTTTACCGCAAGAAAGTCCCCGGGAACGAACCTATTTCGCCAAAATATTTCGAAGGAAATCCGTGACGCGCCATTTCTAAACTAGAATGCGCCGCGGTTTTTTGAAATAACTCATCGTCGCTGATTGCTGCATTTGCGTAAGAAATAATTAAGCTTCTCCTCGTTTTCAATAATATTTTCGGTGAGAGCCCGTGCGTACGTCACTACGGGAATAATAGCCAATAATAAATATCCGTCTTCATTTCAAATCAACAATGGAGCGTTCGTTATCTGCCATTTCTTGATTTATTTATGTTTGTTTTTACAAACGAGACAAGAGATTGCAATCATACAGGAGAGGAAAAGGAAATGAAAATTTGCTTTATATTAATCCAGAAGATGGGATGTTTGAAGCAGCTAATATGCCAAAAGTTCTCTGGATGACGAGAAGGATTTAAACAACTTTGAAGAGCTCCTGAAAACCTCATATATCTCTCTTCAAATCATTTGTGAGTAAATTGACTGTTATCTGCGCTACATCATCCATCAAATTAACCCTTCTATTTTCCCTTCTTGAGCCATATGAAAAAGTTAAAATTTATTTTGGTTTCCTTTCTCACAGGTTTAACATCTTAGACAAATTGCAGTTGATCATACTGATGGAGTTTTCAGCCCATGCGACCAGATATATGTGTTCAAATGAATTTGCTCGCTGCATCAATTGGGATGGAGAGCTTGGAAAAATTATGTTCAACAACCCCTACATCAATACCTTAAGGCTATATGCAGTTAGTATCAATTTTTCTATTTAATGTATCATCGAAATTAGATACTTTCAGCTTCTTGATGTTATTTTTTCCTTTGTTTGCAGTCCCACGATGGAAAAATTTCTCTGAGGATAAAGTAATGAAAACGAAGGCAAAGATTTAGCGGTGGTTCAAGACAATTGCTTAAGCAACTAGAGGCAACTGAAGGGAAAGGAAATGCAACAGAATCAACTGAAATGGCCAATGTAGATGATTTTTCTCGATTTGTATTTGAAGAGGGAGAAAAGGAACATTAAAAGGAAAATTAAAAACAAATCCTGAGGAATTTCTTGTTGTAAAATCTATCTGTTTTTTGTTGCAATAAACCCTAATAAAGGTTGAGTTTCATATCTGAAGTGTTTAATTATCCCTAAATGACAATCTAAATACAGAAATTATAGTATGAATTGTCATTAGAAAAACAAATAGATTTGGTCACAAATAGTCAAAGTGAGGTCAAAATGAGGTCAAAATGATAGGTAGTCATTTTAGGTCATATTGACATCATCATGAGTCACGAAGGATGTCATTTCAAGGGACCATTTTGAGGTCACCGTGACTACCAAGCCATGACTTGAAAATGACATCAAGATGATGTCATAATGACTTTTCATTCCTCCTTGGGTAGTCAGTCCCTTGTTTTTTTATTACATATAATGTCACTAACAATCTTGCGGAGTTTTACAACTCTTACGTGGCAAAGTACATAAGAGGGAAGAGAGTAAATTTATGTCTAAGGGGTCCTACGAAACTAGGTGCGCCATTATATCAGTAACTTCCAATATGAAAGGCAATGTGCATTTTTCACAAAGAACTAATGGGCAAGAGCCGAGGAGAATTTACAAAAAAATTGTTTCCTCAGAAAGAGATAAGGGATATATGAAGAAAAGGCATATGTACTTATATGCAACATCCAAAAATAAACGTCATCGAAAAGAGGGATCAGACAATCATTATGGATTCATTTGTGATGTTCAAAGTGACACAGAATTGGCCAGCCATGATTCAATGAGTGATTTCCTTTCATCAGTAAAAATTAAAACAAAGGTTGCGTGAAAATTGGAGAGGGAAACTAGAGATCAAATGCTCAATGGGACTTGGCAGTCTGAAAGGCAGAAGAGGAAGCCTCTTTCTTTGGTCGTATATGTAATCTAAGGAAATCAAACATCAAAATTGTGAGACGATTGTTTGTTTCCTTCCTTCAGAGGAAACCAGGCAACCGATTGAGGAAATGCCAATGAAAAATTTGCCATCAGGGAATATGAAAGATGAAGCAAAAATTAAGTTTTCCCCACAGGTCTCTCTGTTGATTAAAATGTACTATTTTGTTTGCTATTCCTCATGGGATAATATCTGATAATGAAGGCTCGGTGGAAATCAAGTGCCCCTATTATTATATATGTGAGCGTGATGCGCCCGCTCCCAGCGGGCTTCCCCCGCTCTTTTCAATGCAGGTCCACAGAGGGATAGGCATGTTTCTAATTTAAAATGTAGTAAAAAAAAGGCAGGGTTATATGTTCAAATTCAATTCGAATGTTCATGTACAAATTTAATTGGAATATTCATGTACAAATTTAGGTCAGAGGACCTCTCAAAACACAACATTGGAAGTAATTACACTATCCTCTGTTAAATGCACATGATGACTCATACTTACGTATCAGAGGGAGACTTGAATGTGGAATCAGCCGCATTTTGATAAAAGTTATTTAAAGAAAGCGAGATATTGTTGCAAATGAACAAATGTATCAGTTTGTGCGCCGTTAACATCAGGAATATTTACCGTTTTTTTTAAATACTTAAAAACTAATTTTAGGAAACATTAGCAATATTTAGGAAGTAAGATATGCCGTCGCATGTTCTCTGATAAATTCTGTGCATTTTGGTACCTAATTTGTAGAGTTTGGTTGCGTATAAGTTGAGAAAAATGTATCTATACAGTAGAAATAATATAGAAGATATTCCTAGGGAAGGAGTTTAAAGTATAAGTTACCTTCATGAAAGTTAAAGAAGGAAATAAGCTACGCAGAAGAAGCAGAGATATCTACGAAGTGTAGAAACAGATAGAAATATTAAATAAAAAATACATATTGTGATTTTATGTTGTGGTATCCTCTAGGTTTTTCAATTAATAGAAAGCCGAGGGAAAATCACTTTTTGTGCAATATAAATGGTGGAAAAGTTAAAGGAATTTTACGTGAACTTCATATTTCCCAAAATATGCCAGAATGCATCAGATTAAAATAAATAAATGTACCGGAGTGGATGTTTTTTAATTTGCACCTACACTTTCCTCTCAAATATTTATCCTTGTATATCGCAGAGTGGCCCACAGCAGCCTCCTGCTCCTGCCACTGATTTTTCCCCGATAATCACAAATATGGCATAGCTGTGTACTGATGGTGTAAAAATGTGTCCTACACTCTGTAGGAAACATTTTTTTCATCTCCAATTTTATAAATTAATTAAAATTGTAACAAAATTAAATATGACTTTCTCTCCATGAGCGCTTACAATATGCTATACATTGAAATAATTATTAGCAAACAGTGGTGTGAACCACATTGTTTTGCAAGTCACATGCGGGTCAAATGTTTCTAGACATGGCCATAGAAATAGGTCTCCAACAGGTTAATGAGATCGCAATATACAAAATTGCTAATACCTCCTCTAAATGCCTCTACCAATTATGAACCGAGTCGAAATTTTTCTCCTAGAAAAGATAAAATGCTGAGGCACGACTTACATTTTCTCTGGGTATCTTCAAATGAGTGAGATAAAAAAATTAGGATACCGTAACTCTTCCGCTGACTGAGATTTTAGTGCTGATGACTTCACTTCAAACTTAAGACAAATCATTGCTAAACGTCGGTGGCAAATTGAGATGTAAAAGAAACTTGTAGTACTGGAGGATAACGATCGTAAGCTAAAAGGCTGTTCTGTTGATTCTGGCAATGCTGTAGTAGCGGAGAAGGTAGCCCTATCCGTTCTATGGTATGAAATCACTGCAAAAGTCTGCACACAATCCACATGTGAGATCGAGAATCTGTTCTGCTGCCAACACACACAGAAAGCTACTAACTATTTCAATAACATAGGCAAATCCATAGACAATATACTAGCATACAACATAAAAATATAGTGGGAAATAGGCAAATGCAATTATCAAAAACTGGAAGTTGCCACCATTCTTATATTCATCACGTACAACTTAAAATAACAGAGCTCGTTATGATGGAAACAACTATTTATTCACTGATTTAAACCCTTAAATTAGCCCACACAAGTGACACAGGTGACTTTTCTCACTACTATTCGTTGAAATAATAGAATAATAATACAATAACAAACTTCACGCACAGTTTTGATCTTGATAGCTCTATCGTGAAATGTCATATTTATGGTGAACAACGGAGGATAACACGCCACTGAGGATTTTTACACTACTGTTAGACATTTATTGATAGCGTAACAGCACTTTTTACAATTCAATCACGATGGAACACTGAAAACTCTTGGCCGATATTTTTCAACCTTGTCAAACTTTGTGCATTACAACCACTGGTACTGTGCTTATTAGCAGTAGCTTAACAGGAGATGTCACGTTGAAAATAACACTATTTTGGCACAAAGATGTTCCTAGATGCCTCCAATCAGCAAGCAAAAGCTGCATTGACTGGAATTCACCTCATAATAAAAGCACAGGCAGTCCTAAACGACGAATTCTCCGGTACCAGTAATGAAATGGATGAATTTATTGTATATTATAGCATAGCAGAAATTAATAAACATCAAAATTGTTCTAATTAAATACTTATGATGAATAATATGCCATCGATAACATCAACTTACAATTAACGTATCCCCCTTCCAACGGCTGTGGCTCAGACTGCTACAACGATGCTACTTTGGTATTATAAAATATTTGGTTTCACTGCTCCACTTTTATATTTTATGTCCTTACTCAGATATTAACATTATAAAAAACACACAATATGAGGGCTTCCGAGCCTATTGTCGGATATTTATCTTTAAATAGAAAACAATCAACACGTCTCACAAACAAAGTTCTCACAATGGCAGGCAACTATTACAAACAATCACAACAATTGATTTGTGTGATGTTTAGGCACCTATGATGTCATCGAGGCTTCGTCGGAGGTGGCTTGGGGTGGGAGGAAGTTTATGGCAGGCTATGAAATTTGTTATATTTATTGCTGAATATCTCACGAAGGAGAACTGATTTACAAGCTATTTTCTTTGATGACTTCAGAAAATAATTTTCTGTCAGTCTGTGAAATAAAAAAAATTCATGTAAGTTCCTCATTCAGATATTCTCCAGGTGTCTGGATAAAAAAATAGTTTCATATTCTCAATGATAATGATTACTCAGCAGACACTTGGGAGTCGATTTAGGGATAAATTAGGGTTACCTTACTTGGGGATTATTAATACAGAAAGTCACTTAATAACATGGTATGATTATTCCTTTTCAGGCCGTGAACGATCCTACTACGGGGTTCCAGATCCATTAATCACTATTTGTGTCGGGAACATGGTTCCGTAACTTCAGTTAAGGTGGCATTCGCTGTTTTATAACTTCTACTGCGTTGGAATACCGTCCAAATCTATTACTGCTGCCAAGTGGAAGATTTCGCTTGAACTGCGGACATACAGCCGCCTGCAACTTCTGTAGTGGTGGAATCAGCTGTTTGCTTCAATTCTCCAGCAAAGAAATGCCATCCGGACCAACGCTCAAATTTACCACAGAGGAGAAGTTGAAAATTTCGCTTGGACGTCCTGCCGTGGCCTCCTGTGCCTTCCATAATGATGGCGTCAGCTGTTTGGTTCAATTCTCCATCGAGAGAATATTTTCTGAACTGCAGCTTAAAAATTTACTGCTTCCAGCATGTGGAAGATTTCATCTCAACTTCGGGCATCGCGCGGAGGCCTCAACATATTTCGGTGAGTAACGACTTTCTTTGTATTTAAGTGACTTCAGTGATCTCATTCGTGCATGTCAATGTGTGGTCAATTGCTTTGGTCAGTGCAGGTCGATAGTCAGGCTTTATACAGATGTTAGGTTGAAGTTCAGAAACAATCGATGAACATTTCTGTTGCTAGAAATTTCGTGACCTTCAGTTATGGATAAATCATGGACAACCTAATTTACAGATATTTTCCAGGTATTCCGATTAACGAATTACTTCGTATTCCCAATGATCACGAAAACATAGCAGACCCACTTAATTCAATACGAGGATACATTGGGTTTACCTCTTTTTTAAAGTTAGTTAAATGTTTTCTCTTACTCCCTTACTTGCATTTACAATGACTGCTGCTAGAAAATTAAAGTGTGCGAGGACAGGATGCTGTCCCTGGGTCGTCATGTTGCTGAGGTTGGCATTGTAAAGCAATTGTAACTGTGAAGCAATTGTAGCATTGCTATAAAACTTTTTCTCATTTGCTAATGTTTCCCTTTACTAAATTTATCGTTCCTATTGAAATAAAGAAAAGTTGACCAACAACATTGACTGCAATATTTCATGAGCATGGAGAGGGTGCTAGTGTTTGTACTGGACCTGTTTGCAGCAGCACAGTGAGGGGGTGGGGGGTTTAGGGGGATAAACCCCCCAGAGCTCAGAGAAAGTTTCTTTAACTTAATTGGATTGATGTTACTAACAGGATAGTGTAAGGATTAATTAAATATCCCTCGGAAAGCAGTAAAACTCACCATTTTGAACCGTTCCTCTTAAAATTCCATAATTTATTAATCTTGCACCTACTGCTTATCCTGGGGGGTATTCCATACCCCCACACACCTCGGAATTATTTATATGTAAACCTTCCCCAGCCTTAATTCTTAGCTGCGCTCCTTGGCACTCAGTGTGACCCACTGTTGATTTTGACAGGGCAAGGGATGGGAGAAAGATTAAATGAAGCAAGTTATAAATTTCATACGAGTACACTACATAAATTCACATATAAAATTAGCATGAAACTTAAACATAAATATGGGCAAGTACTGGTAGGTCAATAATGAGAATTTCTTAAGTATGGTAATGGCAGACAGTAGATTACTCATATTTTTACGGCCATTAGAGCAAGATCCCAGGACCTGTTGAATGTGTAGCCTGGTGAAATCCATTGTGATACAGACAGCAAAGCATATCAAAAGGCATATTTTTCGTGGTGTTAAAGTGAATTGCTAAATGTTTTATCTTGTGTGTTTTGTCATCAGTCAAAATAATAGGGAAGCTGATGATATTGTCAGACATGAGCTGATTTATTGTTAAGTTGTCTTCATTCTATTCTGTATAAATCTGTGTGCAGCTGGTAAGGAAAATGTTTTCATTCGGTGCTATTTTGTTCGTGAATCGCATGGATGAAGTGGACAGCTGAAGCCCTTTTGTGCATCTGTTTTACTTTCTCCTTAATTTATCACCCTGATGGTGTTGGCTACTACA
This sequence comes from Ischnura elegans, assembly GCF_921293095.1. NCBI lineage: Eukaryota > Metazoa > Arthropoda > Insecta > Odonata > Coenagrionidae > Ischnura > Ischnura elegans. The sequence goes on from NC_060249.1 coordinate 96,215,768, forward strand.
GCCTCTGGATATAATTAATAACCATCGGACGTCTGGTAGGTCAATAATGAGAATTTCTCAAGTACCACTTGTCCTTCAAAGATTGTCTTCATCAGGCCATCATGTCTCAAGATGTGGCCTATAAGGTTGTTCAATCTTAAGGTTTTCATGATGCTTCTCCTCTCTCCTACTCTTCTGAGGACTTCTTCATTACTAACTCGGTCGATCCATTTGATCTTCAACATTCTTCTGTAGCCCCACATTTCGAAGGCCTCTATCCTTGCTTTCTCCGCTTCAGTCATTGTCCATGCCTCACTTGCATATGTGAGCATACTCCAAATGTAGGTTCTTATAAATTGTTTCTTTACTTCCATATATAGGTTTCCCGCTGTAAGCAGGTCTCTCTTTTGGTGGAATGCTCTCTTCGCCTGGGATATTCTGCTGATAATTTCTTTCTTACTTCTCCCGTCACTAGTTATCTTGCTTCCCAAATAACAGAATTCATCCACTTCTATCAGTTTTTGCCTCCCTATTTTAATGTTGGTCTTGACTTCTTCTCTTCTGCTGCATACTAAGATCTAGGTTTTCTTCGTGCTTATTTTCAGTTGATATCTACTCATTACCCATGTTAACCAGAATATTTTTCAAATCCTTCTGTTTCTGCTATAACGGCTATGTCATCGGCAAATCTTAGCATGCTAATTTTTTCTCCATGGATATTCACTCCCAATTACTTTTCTTTGATTTCATTAACGGCTTTTTCAATGTAAACGTTGAAAATTATGGGTGACAATGTACAGCCTTGTCACACTCCTTTCTTAATTCTTGCTTCTTCACAGCTGGGCCCTGATTTTATCACGGCTACTTGGTTTTTGTATAAACTATGGATGATTCTTCTGTCATTATAAAGAACCCCAATTTCCTTTAGGATTCCAGGCATTGTGCTCCAATCCACGTTGTCAAATGCTTTCTCTAAGTCCACAAATGCAACGAACGTTGGCTTGTTCTTTTCCATTCTCTTCTCTATGAGCAGTCTTAGGGCCAATATTGCTTCCCTTGTGCCTTTGTTTTTTCTGAATCCAAATTGGTCCTCATCCAAGTTCTTCTCTGCTTTTCATTCTATTCTTCTATAGATGATCCTTGTCAGTATCTTTGATGCATGTGTAGTAAGGCTTATGGTCCTAAAATCTTCGCACTTCTCCGCTAGTTTCTTCTTAGGAATAGGGATTATAATGTTCCTCTCGAAATCCTTTGGTATCTAACCTGTCTTATACATTTCACTAATGATTTTGTATAGCTGGTTCAACGTCATGTTGATTCAACCTCAAGTAATTAGTCTTTGCGCACTTTCCCTTCATCCGCCATTTTCTCTCGCTTAACACTGGCGGCATGAATTCTTCTCAACGCTTTTCTCTCGACTAACAATTTTCACTCCTGGTCAGTTTGAGGTTGATAAGAATGCTGGGGCCATAACCTGTTGGCTGATTGGAAGTTTAACTTGATGTGGGCAATGAATGCACAATGTGCAGGAACGAATAACTTTTATAAGCGACACATGCACTGCACTAAGTGCGACTGCGAGACTAATACACTTGAAAAAATGAGCAGTGCCTTCTCACACCTGCCAACCTTGCTGGCTGATAGCCAACACAAGAATGAAACAGCAACATTTTCATGGTGTTGTATTTCTTCCCTTGCATCCTGAATAGTTTTTCCTGTGTGACTATTTTGCCGTTCTCTCAATGTGTCTCCTTCTGAGATTTTATTCATCAGGCCATCATAATGTGGTAATCATAGTGGTCTGTTCTTTTCCTTAGGGTTTTTTGAAGACTTCTTCTCTCGCACTCATCTTATTACTTCCTCATTACTTCTTTGGTTGATCCATTTGATCTTGATTCTTGGAGAGCACCAAATTTTTACAGCTTTCACATTTCACTTCTCAGCAGCTCTTATCGTGCTTAACCCTTTGAGTGCTAACTGATTTTCTAGGCACTATGCCTAAAGTGCCAAGGCATTTTTGCTGATTGTGCAGTAGGTTAGGGAAAAAAAACTAAGTCTCAAAAACAAGTAAATATTTATGTTCAAAAAATTTAAGAAATCTTTATTATATGTGGTTTCACCTTTTTATTATATTATTTGACAAATTTTTGGTAATAAGAGGTAATTTTTATAATTTGAAGAATATAGTTAATGTTAAAATAGAAGGAATATTGACAATTGTATGATTGGGTAATTATCAGCATCTAAGAGTGACATTGCATGAGGAGTGTGATAGTGCTCCCCGACACTACGGGTTAATGCTGTGTTGGAATATCTTGTATTCTTAGACCCTTATTCTTTAACACATCTCTATTTGCAGAGTCATATTCAGTTGTTTAGATGAAGACACTCCCATGTTATATTTTTCTGTATCACTTTCTTCTTCGATAACATTTGGGCTAAGTTTTCTTCAGTTGTAAAAGTCCTTCTGGTACTCATTCCATTTCTTCCCTTTCTTTGTTTTCAATCAAAAAAATTCCATAATTCTACTTTACACTGCTAGCTCTTGTGCACAATTCCTTGAAATGGTTTCAGACAGTTCTAATGACTGATTCTACTTTCCTTTTTTGGAGGATAAATTGCCGATCTTTTCCTTGGCATTTATTCATACTTGCTTGTTTTCCTTATTCTCTTGCGGCAAGCCTGTCCTTGGTAATTTTTTGCATCCTTCTACTTTCTAATGTATTCGATGAAGAACTGAGGTTTAGAATGCATGCGAATGTATCACTTCAACGATCCTTGGCTTTTTCATAATAAATTTTCTTCTCCTTCAAACCTATATGGCAGCCTTCTGAAACCCACTTTTGATATTATTCTATCTCATTTCCTCGATTTCTTAGTTTTAATATTATCATATCCTGCCATCTATTACTTTCTGAAAGTTAATATTTTTAGCTCTTTGTTTCTCAAATATGAGTTCTTCAGATTTCATTTATTTCTTGAATATCAGACTGCATTTATTCATCATTAGATAGTGATAACTAATGATATATGCCTCCCAGGGTAGCATTATGTCTTTCATCTGGTCCCTATACCTCTGCTTCCCTAAAATAGTTATTGTGGATTCTTTTGCTTCCTAGCATTTTCATGTGCATCTTATTTGCATGCGATTCTTAAACTGTTGGCAACCAAAGCTGTGGGATGGGTGCCTTTCTCCTCTTTGTTGGATTTCCTTTGTTCTTTTCAGAATTATTTTCCTGTTACTTTTCCATCCTGGCCTTAGCCGATGAAGAAATTCCTGTAAGGAGGATTTCTTACCTCCTTACCTGTTTGATTGCTTCAGTGATGTCTTCATTTATTAAACTTCTCTATCCTTATCTGATGTAGATACATAAATCTGTACCACTATGGAATTTATCGGTTAAGTCTCTAACTTCACCATATCTATACTTTCATTATACTGAAGGAATCTTTTCACATGCATTCCAGTGCTTTAACCCTTTCGCTGCTACAAGCGGGAATACCCGCAAAAAACATTATGGTTATTGCCTGCGACATGCGGGGATATTCCACGACTTTCAAAAAACTTTTCCTTTCAACACGACACGCGGGTAAATATCTACGTTTTCGAAAAACCCTCCCTTCGGTCGTAGGTGCTGTCATCTGCTCGAAATTCTAGCGGAACTACGTCCATTCGTGCGGTGACATTCAGCGACGTCAAATGAATGATTCAATTCATTTTTTTCTGGATAATAGGCAAAATAATGGAACCGATGAAAAATCTATTGAAGCAGCAAAAGGGTTAAGCACTTGGGCATTATTCTTCAGAGATCCTGCGTGGGTCCTTGAGCATCCACTCCTCAAGTCTCACTCCTTAGGCCAATTAAATTTGCTGATTCCTTCCCTTCCTCAGCCAATGACAGCATTCCTGTCACCTAAATAGATTATTTCTTTCCTCCTGAACTGTTTGATTACTTCAGTGATATCTTAGTGTCTTAAACTTATTTCTCAGTTAGTTGTACTGGAGGAATCTTTTCAATTATTCCAGTGCTTTTAGCAGTATCCCAACTCAAGCTCGATATTATTCTAGCTCATCATATCCCACCTTCATATTATTCTAGCTCATTACATCCCACCTTGATATTATTCTAGCTCATGTCCCACCTTGATATTATTCTAGCTCATCATCGTGATTCCTGTCCAACATAATCCTATCTTGAAGTCTACCTACTTCTGAAAGACATTGATTATTTTTAGCTCCTTATATTTCTCAAATATCAGTTCTTCACAAATTTCATTGATTTCTTCAATTTCAGATGGCATTTATTCATCACTAGATTGTGGTTACTGTTGATCTCTGCTCATCGCCCCTGGGGTAGCATTTTTACTCAATCTGGTTTAACCTCTGCATCACTAAAATACTCAAGATGGAATCTTAATCTGCTCCCTGGCATTTTTATGTGCATCTTCTTTGCATGCAATTCTTTTACTTAGTGTTGGCTACCACAGCTTCAAATTTAAAGGATTCCAGGTGCCTTTCTTCTCTTCGTTGGATTTCCTGAACCACATTTTCCTATTATTTTTAACAAATTTGCTTTAGCCGATGACATCATTAAAATCACGTAATCAATTAATTCTTTCCTCCTTTCTTATGAAATCACTGAAGTGATATCTTCAAGTCTTAGACTTCTTACTCCTGTTGCAGGCATGACACGCGTATCACTATGGAATTGTTAGGTCAACTTTACCATAGCTATCCTTTCATTGTACTGAAGGAATCTTTTCAAATTCCTTTTCTCAATGATTTCCAATGATGCATGGTTAACTGGATCACCTAATTGTTTTAAATTGAAAAAAGTCAAATTCACTGATTTGAAGAATCCTGATTCACTTTATGGTATGCAGTGGAATTAGTATCATGCTTATAGTTTCCTTCTTTTTCCTAAAAGGAACGTGTTGGCCATGCAGGAATACTGTCTAACTGATGATAGTTCCATCATCCAATAACTCCATTATGAGAAGTGCAGTCTGGTGAACAATGTAATGGTACGTAATGTTTTTATTTTCTTAAGAGATGTATAGTTATTACAACTGTAGTTCCTAAATGTTTGCCTGATCACAAAGCAAGCAGAAAAGTCATGTATTAACCCTAAACATTATTATTCACTGCTGTGAACCTGAACATATTATAAAAAATGGCTACTTCACTTAATAGATCAAAATTTCAAAATGGAGCTAATTATAATTAAGCACTTACTTAAAATAAATAATTTTAAACAAAGTGATCATAAGCCTGCAAAAAGACAATTATGTTATAAAATGACATTAATAGAAAAGATAACTTAGTGATAAAGTATTTTTCAAGCTTAGAAATGTCATACTATCTATTTCAGGTACGTATACCCCCTCAAAACAATTCAACATATACATAGAAGTTTACATCAGAAATTATTGATAGATCATCGTTCGATGAATTCTTAGGTGCTCTTCCTATGAAAAAGCAGTCGCCTGTGGGAGGTGAAATGAGGCTGCCTGGGTCACTAGATTTTAGGGTCGTAAATATAATGTATCGCTAGCAATATAGTGGCTCCTCCTGCAAAAAGGCCGTCGCCTGTGGGAGGTGAAATGAGACTGCCTGGGTCACTAATTAATACAGTCGTAAATATAATGTATCGCTAGCACAATAGTGGCTCCTCCTGCGAAAAGGCCGTCGCCTGTGGCAGGTGAAACGTGGCTGCCTGGGTCACTAGATTTTAGGGTCGTAAATATAATGTATCGCTAGCACAATAGTGGCTTCTCCTGCAAAAAGGCCGTCGCCTGTGGGAGGTGAAATGTGACAGCCTGGGTCACTAATTAATAGGCTCGTAAAAATAATGTATCGCTAGCACAATAGTGGCTCCTCCTGCGAAAAGGCCGTCGCCTGTGGGAGGTGAAATGTGACTGCCTGGGTCACTAGATTTTAGGGTCGTAAATATAAGGTATCGCTAGCAATATAGTGGCTCCTTCTGCGAAAAGGCCGTCGCCTGTGGGAGGTGAAATGTGGCTGCCTGGGTCACTAGATTTTATGGTCGTAAATATAATGTATCGCTAGCACAATAGTGGCTCCTCCTGCGAAAAGGCCGTCGCCTGTAGGAGGTGAAACGTGGCTGCTTGGGTCACTAGATTTTAGGTTCGTGTATATAATGTATCGCTAGCACAATAGTGGCTCCTCCTGCGAAAAGGCCGTCGCCTGTAGGTGAAACGTGGCTGCCTGGGTCACTAGATTTTAGGTTCGTATATATAATGTATCGCTAGCACAATAGTGGCTCCTCCTGCGAGAAGGCCGTCGCCTGTAGGTGAAACGTGGCTGCCTGGGTCACTAGATTTTAGGTTCGTATATATAATGTATCGCTAGCACAATAGTGGCTCCTCCTGCAAAAAGGCCGTCGCCTGTGGGAGGTGAAACGTGGCTGCCTGGGTCACTAGATTTTAGGGTCGTAAATATAATGTATCGCTAGCACAATAGTGGCTCCTCCTGCGAAAAGGCCGTCGCCTGTGGGAGGTGAAATGTGGCTGCCTGGGTCACTAGTTTTTAGGGTCGTAAATATAAAGTATCGCTAGAAATTTAGTGGCTCCTCCTGCAAAAAGGCAGTCGCCTGTGGGAGGTGAAATGTGGCTGCCTGGGTCGCTAGATTTTAGGGTCGTAAATATAATGTATCGCTAGCACAATAGTGGCTTCTCCTGCGAAAAGGCTGCTATCACGATAGTTGCTCCTCCTGCGGAAAGGCCGTCGCCTGTGGGAGGTGAAATTTGGCTGCCTGGGTCACTAGAATTTAAGTTCGTAAATATAATATATCGCTAGCACAATAGTGGCTCCTCCTGCGAAAAGGCTGCTATCACGATAGTTGCTCTTCCTGCGGAAAGGCCGTCGCCTGTGGGAGGTGAAATGTGGCTGCCTGGGTCACTAGTTAATTTTAGGAAGGAGTTTTCCTTACATATTCACTTAAACTTACACTGCCCTTGTCGCGGCTCCAGCGACATTTTCGGTTGCGAGGGAGACCTGGGATCGGGTAATCATGGCGCTGAGGAAAATAAAGGCCGGGATAGGAATGTTAAAACACCCGGGGGGGGTGTGTTTATTGCGTTCAGAAAGTTACAGGGGGTGCCGGTAAGGTCGGGCGAGGTCCGCGGCTGCTGCTTCCGCGTGGCTGGGTCCGGCTCTGTCCGGAACTGCCTCTCTGGGGATCTGCGTGGATCCGCAACAGCTCTGGCGGAGTTCCGGCGTTGGCGGCGGGTCCAGGCGCTACGGCGGGGTCATGGGCCTCGTCCTCCGTCTGCTTCCGCGGGTGATGACCTCAGGCGGGCGGCGGTGTCCGGGGAGAGGACCCTCTGGGACAGCGTGCGCGCTCCTCGCGGAGGGTGCGAGTGCGGCGCCGGTCCACCCGCAGTTTACGGGGCATCCGGCAGAGTGCGGCGCCGGTCCACCCGCAGTTTACGGGGCATCCGGCCGATTGAGGGCCTGTGGTAGGAACTATGAGGATATGCTCGCTCTTAGTCCTAGCTTCGGCCTCCTCAACCCCGACTGCCTTCCATGGTCCGGGCAGCGTCTTTTATATCCAACCCTGGCCTCCCTCCGTCCAATGAGGGTGCTCCGCTTGGTCACGAGGTGACGCGTTCGCTGTGCAGGTGTGCGGTCGGGGTGTGAGGGCAGGTGCGCAATTAAAAGCGGGAGTGGGGAAATCACGTGGTGTGAGGGGAAGGCAGCGGGCTGGAGTGGGGAAGGTGAGGAGATGAGGGGAGCGTTCCGGTGGAGTGGGGAGGGTCACGTGGTGACGCGTTCTTCACCGGGGGCGCGTGTTTCAAGTGGGTTTTGCCCATGTTCCAATGCAGCACAACAATCCACCCCTCCCCTGATGGCGCAAAACCCGCGAGAAGAAACACTGTGGGGGCATTGTGGCCGTATGTTGTCGGTCCATAGAATATCCTTGGTTGGCACTGTGCACTTGGCATCGCTGCCGGGGAAAGGTTTCTTCCTGGGTGGATGTGGTGGGCTCTGTGGGGATCGTGGGGATGCTGCTAGGAGGTCTTCGGTATGGACCTTTGGCGTCGCCCATGGGGAATGCTCCCGTCCATGTTGAACGAGGCCTGTAGTCACTAATGGGCTGACTTTTCCTTCTGCAGTGCGTGGGTAAGGATCCATGAGGTCTTCAGCGACATCCTCCAATGACTTCTGTGGGTTGTGGACGTGGAGTGAGCTTGTAGTCCCTCGCTGTCCTCCTTTCTTGCAGGCCCGATTCAAGCAGCTCTGTACGTGTTTGCGGACGTCGGAGAGTGCTGCTCGCCAATGATACTTTTGAGTTAGGGCAGTGTAGGTCGCCTTGATTCCAGAGTGTCCTTCAAATGGCGTATCGTGGTAGCGTTGGAGAACTTCCTTTCGCAAAGCTAGCGGGACCCATAGCCTCCAAGGTCCTTTTTGGCCCGGCCGGGACCACAGATGATCGATGTCGTCCTTGTATTTCTTAAGGAATCGTTTCTGTGTTTTTGTCCTTGAGGGTGTCTGCTGGGCATTCAGTAGTTTCTCCCTGATGTCTGCGATCTCTGGATCATCTTGTTGCGCTTGCTGGACTCTTTCGTATAAATCCGCGTGCTGTGTCACGACACGGATAGATGGTGGGACCATCCTGTCCATATCCGGAGTCAGAGCGTCTTTTGATTGTTGCGTCCAGGCTGCAGTGACTCGGCCCGTAGTGCCGAAGGAGATTATACCTTGTGAGTAGTCTATGACGGCGTCGGCGCCTCGAAGCCAGGGGTGTCCCAGGATGAGATCCTCCTCCATGTCCCGTATAATGTGCAACGTTACTGGTAGATGCAATTTTTGGACGGTGACTATGGTCTGCAGGTCCCCCGTTGTTAGGAACGTATCTCCCTTTACCGTTCGTAGTGTTGTGGGTTCTCCTTGGACTAGTTTCTGGAAGGCCACTGGCAGGCAACGTTCAGCTATTAGGTTCACTCCGGCTCCTGAATCGATGAGGGCGTGGAGTACTTCGCCGCCAAGTTCCACCTGGATTCGGGGGGTGTTTATAGCTGCTCCATCCGGTTGTGTGGCCCCTATTGACGGGTGGGTGGGCCGGAAGAGATTTTCTGAATTTCCGCCTGGTTTGCTGGGACAGTCTCGGTGCAGGTGGCATCCTGGACAGTGCGTGCATTTTGGTGGTCTAGAAGGTTGTATGTAGGTGACATCTTCGGCCTGGTCGGCTTCAATGGCGCTGGCTAGCCGTATGAGCTCTTCAGTGCTCTGCGGTGGGCAGGCTCGGAACATCTGCTTGATCCTTGGGAGGAGTTGTTCCGTCAAGGTGGGTAAGAAAGTTTCCTTATCTCCATCTGGGAACAGCCTCCGAAACAACTGGATCTTTCGAAGGATAAACATCTCTGCGCTTTCCTTCGGTGTCTGCATGCTTCCAAATAATTTCGCCTGTATCTGGGCCCTCCGTGCTGCTGTGTCAAATCTTCCCTTCAGCCTTTGCTTGAATTCGTGCCATGTGAAAGCGAATTCCCGGTACGGTGTCCACCACCTTTTTGCTTCCTCTTGGAGTTGTTGCTCCGCTCTGCTGACCCACCATGGTGTAGGTATCTGGTCCTCGTGGAACATTGTCTCCATGCCTCGCAGGAACGTCTCCGGATCTTCTGCTTCTCCTCCGAAGAACTCCGGGTACGGGGGATGGTAGGCTGGCTGCGGCACAGCCCGAGGTGTGCTGTTCTGCGGTTGGCGTTGACTGCATCTTCCGCATATAAACTGCAACCCTTCAATGTCCCTGGCTTCGTCCCTCCAGCCAAGGCAGAGGTGATGAAACCATCGTTGGCAGCTGGCACAGGAAATCAGGTGCTCCCCTACTCTGGTGCATGATGAAGCCTCGCATTGATCCCTTGTGCGGGTGCGAGATGGGTTGGGCGCCACCGAGTTTTGTTGAAGCTCTCTCGGAAGAGCTATGGTAGGTGTAGCGGGCGCTCCATCGATGGGTTGTACATCCATGGTGGAGGCGTTGATTTGCCAGGCGTTGTCAGTCGGAGAATCCTGTGGGTCCCGGCTGCTATCCACGCTGCCGGTCGATGTCCCCGTAAGTTGGGCGCCAATTGTCGCGGCTCCAGCGACATTTTCGGTTGCGAGGGAGACCTGGGATCGGGTAATCATGGCGCTGAGGAAAATAAAGGCCGGGATAGGAATGTTAAAACACCCGGGGGGGGTGTGTTTATTGCGTTCAGAAAGTTACAGGGGGTGCCGGTAAGGTCGGGCGAGGTCCGCGGCTGCTGCTTCCGCGTGGCTGGGTCCGGCTCTGTCCGGAACTGCCTCTCTGGGGATCTGCGTGGATCCGCAACAGCTCTGGCGGAGTTCCGGCGTTGGCGGCGGGTCCAGGCGCTACGGCGGGGTCATGGGCCTCGTCCTCCGTCTGCTTCCGCGGGTGATGACCTCAGGCGGGCGGCGGTGTCCGGGGAGAGGACCCTCTGGGACAGCGTGCGCGCTCCTCGCGGAGGGTGCGAGTGCGGCGCCGGTCCACCCGCAGTTTACGGGGCATCCGGCAGAGTGCGGCGCCGGTCCACCCGCAGTTTACGGGGCATCCGGCCGATTGAGGGCCTGTGGTAGGAACTATGAGGATATGCTCGCTCTTAGTCCTAGCTTCGGCCTCCTCAACCCCGACTGCCTTCCATGGTCCGGGCAGCGTCTTTTATATCCAACCCTGGCCTCCCTCCGTCCAATGAGGGTGCTCCGCTTGGTCACGAGGTGACGCGTTCGCTGTGCAGGTGTGCGGTCGGGGTGTGAGGGCAGGTGCGCAATTAAAAGCGGGAGTGGGGAAATCACGTGGTGTGAGGGGAAGGCAGCGGGCTGGAGTGGGGAAGGTGAGGAGATGAGGGGAGCGTTCCGGTGGAGTGGGGAGGGTCACGTGGTGACGCGTTCTTCACCGGGGGCGCGTGTTTCAAGTGGGTTTTGCCCATGTTCCAATGCAGCACAACACCCTTCCCTACGTTCCTGTGACGTCTTCTGTGCTTTTCCTGATGCTGCAACAGCTTGCATGTCATCACTGAAGAATTGTGAAGTTTTGTCCGCATGGTCTATTTTGTAATGCCCCTGTGTATGTGTGTATGGTCGTGTTTTGGGGCTACTTGTGTAAAGTGATATATCGTGTGCTTCGTGGGATCGTCGATGGAAAGCAGAAGCTCCTCCGCCGTGGGACATTGCAGTGTTGTGGTAGGGAGTCTTCTCCTCTCCCTGCATGATCTAGGTGCTGGCACACTGGCAAATCTCGTAGGCCAGTGTTGCAGTCATCTTAGGGTCCTTAAGTTGGAATCAAGGGGGAAAGTAGGAATTTTTAAGGTGGCAAATGGTGTTCTGGTGTGGTTGTGCACTGAATCTCATGTGTTAGGCATTCATTTTAAGGTTAGGTCAAATTTGGGAGTTGGTGCATGCTTCTCCATTACGCCACTGTCAATCTGTCCCATTCCACTTGCTTTTGGCTTTAGTGGGCGATAGAGAAATTGTACTTAAAGGAACATCTGTTTTATGGAGGGAGAATGATATGTTGCAATACTTTGGCACCTTCCCAAGGTTACCCAAAATCTATCCTTAATAACATAAACTTTAACTTTGATGTCCCCATGTTCAATAGTGTGGTAGGTTGAATGAGCTTGGATCTTGTGTAGAGATCCTGATTATGATTACCAATATATCATCAAGGAATTCCTTTTCTTCGGTGTCCAGTGGGAATTGAAAGAGTCCTTACACACTTAAAAATGGGCTTTAGGTAGGGCTTTGGGACTCCTCTTTTCGTGCTGGCTCTGAAGTTTAGGTTCCTAATATAAATTCCCTTAGGGCAAATAGGCATTTAGTGTACCCACTGCGGTCATTAACTCTCTGAATAAAACTGTTTCATTTGATGTGTTGCTTCTACAATTTGACTTATTATAAACTTTAATTTAGCTCTTAAAGGACTATAAGTTAGTTGTAAAATTTTTTGGTGATTTACATAATGACATTTCATTGCCTGCTGCTAATAATATTACTTTTCAGGCCCTCGTTTCCCTTAATTTTTTTAATCTCTCACAAAATTCTGTTTAAATTTTTTGATTATGAATAAATTTTGTAGAAATGAATTGCTTCTCTTAAATTTGCTCTTCTTCCAAGAGAAACATAAGATTTTTCTTTCTTTTTGGTCATTATTGGAATTTTCTTTGCAGTTTTAATAAATATAAGTAAATTTTTCTTGTAAAGAAATGATGTAAATATAGTTATAACAATTTTATCATTATTTTCACATAAAATTGTTACTAAAATTAAATGTCATTTTGTTCTTTAAAATGAGGCAATTCTTAATAAATCCCCATTTGCTTGATTTGTGTTGCACAATTTGAGTAAAGATTACTAATACAGTTTCTTTTCTCTTGCTTTCATCCTTTGGAGTGATATTGGCCCATAACCTTGCATGGTTTTGTGGTCCCATCGTGGGAAAGTTGCGTCATCACTCTGTATCCGAGGTTGTCATCACTGGAAATATTGTGCCTTACTTCAGTTGATTTTAAAATATGGACTTTCTCATATATTTCTTAAGTAGTTTTTTTGTGCCTATAACTGTTCTATTTCCATGTCAATAAGTCTTTATAAGAATAACCAGATTCATTTTAAAAGAATTATACTAATTCCGACTAAGACTCCTGGTCAATGTTCACACAGCACTGTGATATTTAGTTTCAGGAAGTGCATTTCTGCCAGACTGCTTGGTGTGTACCTTAGGTTGTGATTTATTAATCTTTGGATGGTCATACATTTATAACTTTGAAAACTGCAATGATGTAATTGATTTATATGTCCTATCTTGTCTCAAAATTATTCAGTCCATATGAAGGAAATATTGTGTAAATTTTGATGTAGTCAGTTATTGTTTTGTGCCCTCTTTAAGGGTTATAATGCCCTCAGCATTCCTAGAAATCACTCCAATGTTGTAGATGCCTGCTATTTAATATCATTTTTCTGTTTGCTTTTTCTTAGGCACGGGTAAATGAGCCATATACATTTCAAGCTAACAATTGTATTTTGTTTGGACTCTTCTTAGGGTATAGATCTTATTGAAATACATTCGTGTTACTTGTTTATTTTTTGTTATTTTTTTACAATTGTTTGCAATTATTGCTCTGGATGCTCCAACTTAAAAATAAATGTTCATAGTTATGTGAAAATAAATGCTATTTCTCCCTCTTGAAAATTGTATTTCTTGTGCAAAATAAATTATTCTCTGAATAGTATTATTTAGTTTTCATTTTAGATGTAAGTAAATGTACCTGGCTGAACATTGAAGGGGTTAACTCTGGTTCCTGCAATAAGTAAGGTCATATATTCATGAATGCATGCATGCTGTGCCCCTCCCCCTAAAAGTGAGGTAAACACAAAAAGTAAAGTACTATTTACGTCTGGAATACGTCAGTGACACGTTTAAAAGTGGCAATGGGTTACTTTGTGGTAACTGTAAGAATTTTTAATTTCACCAAGATGTATAATTGTTTATATCCACTTATTTACTTGTTTCTGTCTTCCATTTTGCAACAGGAATAAGATTAACATGTGCCACTGCTTCGGTTTTGTGGTTAAACAATTGAAGTAGAGCTGCAATTATTTGTGGTCGAACTTTTACAATGACAGATAGCTGCTCTGACTTACCTGCAGTATATGTCCACATTCTCCCCTATGGTCATATGCTGGAAAAGTGCCTAATCTGAGCATCACTAAAGAAGTGGTCAATATTGACCTGGCAAACTCTAAATGGGCATTCATCATGCAAATTGTCCCTAACCGAATACACAGCCTTTAAAATTGTAAATTTATTACTTCTCTGATAATCAACTTGGTCAGGTCTTATGTTTACAACATTTTAATGGAAATCTCTGCCATTGTGCATGGGGTGTTAACGGCAGATCAGATTGTCATCAATGGTTATGTTACAGATGTATTTCAGCAGTTCTAGTAAACAATGGTCATCGTAACCAACCAGTTTAGATTTCAATACTCAAGGAGCAAATTTTGTGTTGGTATGAGGTTGTTTGTGGAAGCAGAAACTTGCATATACATTGAATTAAGAACTTTGAGAAGACAGTATTTTTTGCGAATTGCTAAATGGTCTAATCCCAATCTAAAAGTGTATTTTTCAGTCTAAGTAGCAATCATTTATAATTTTGCTTATATTTTTGTGAATCACTATCTTCCTCATTTTCTCCTTTATTTTATACTTCTACTTTATTTCACATATTCCATCAAAAATAAACTTAACCTACATTTGATTACTGAAAAATTAGAAAAATTACAAAAGAAGGAAAGACTAATGGAAGAGAATCTTGACAAGGGAGAATGCATGTTGAGAGTTGATGAATAATATAATTGTAAATATCTGTTAACAATGTGTTGTCCTGACCCAGGACTTTAATAATTGACCAGTTGAGAGATGAAATGCTTTTCTGTGGGGAGTTAATAAGCAGAAAGATATGGATTTTAATTAATTTGGGAAGGTTCAGCAGAAGACGGTTCTAAAGTGAGATGAAATCGAAAATATATGGCCAAAAATCACTAGTCTAGAGTAATGATAAATTAATGAGAATCTTTGAGATTAGTGTATTTTAAAGATGAAATAAAACTCATTTAGCATAATGCCGTCCACAATATTGTTTAGGAGGCCAATAACAATTGAAAATTGGGAAAAGTATCGCGGGAAGCATAGTTCCCAGGAACAAGTTTAAATTTACGGAAAGATACGGAAACATCTGGGTTTAGGGAGAATTTCTTGTCGTTAACAACATTAAAGCTGTCAAATTGATGCGTATAAGGTGAGTGATGATTAAAAATTATTAACAGGTCTTTAAACTTGAAATTTTGGTCATTGAAGCGTAATGATAGAAAAAATACCATTGACAAATATTTTAAATGCTTGCCACTATGATTCCTACTTGAATCAGAAAATGAAGACGACTCCTAGTTCAAGTTCCTAGCTCCTCCTAGGTGAAAAATCTTTCACCAGAAGATTTTTCACCTCGTCTGGTTATCTTTTTAATTTAAGAGGAACCTCCACAGAACAAGAAATAGAAGGATCTGATGTAAGCAGAAGTCTATTTGAAAAGGTCATGGAGTGTAGCATAGAGTAAGTATATTGTTTCTTATACTTACTGTATTGTTGTGGCAATCTAGACACTTTTCTTGGTATGTTTTCCTCGATATCTTATTTCCTAGTGGGAGGCTTCCAATGCCTCTTTGGAAAGCTGTCCAATAGGAAGAATGACATGTTTCACTATTCCTGCTCCATGCAGTAAAACTTTGAGAACAGTTAGTGGCATGTGGTACCATGGAAAAAGGTTAACATTTATTTTAGCTGTTTTTAGGCAATAATTTGAGAAAATCGAAACATTAACTTGAAGTCCTATGGATACAGCTCTCAAAATTCCTGAGAAGCGGGTAATTAATTAGGTCTTCCAGAATTCCTTGAAAAGGATTTTACACCCTATTAGGATTGCCAATAATAATTATTTTACCAACTTGAAGACATTTGAGAGATTTTTTTTAACACGCAGAAAGCTTAATTGGCTGTTTAAACTAAATTTTATTCAACATAAATCTACTAATCACTCTGGATCACTCATTTCACTGAAAATGTTGGTTAAAAAACATTTTTGAATCAAGGCCGCAAGCAAAGTTTTTAATTTCTCGTCT
This sequence comes from Ischnura elegans, assembly GCF_921293095.1. Taxonomy (NCBI): domain Eukaryota; kingdom Metazoa; phylum Arthropoda; class Insecta; order Odonata; family Coenagrionidae; genus Ischnura; species Ischnura elegans. The sequence continues at coordinate 96,231,441 of NC_060249.1, forward strand.
CTTTCAAAAATACGTTTCTTGTGTAAAAAGTCTATTACGAATGATTTCATCTGCTTCATTCTACCCCTATATTTGGCAAGAACATATTATGTAAACCTTGGTGAGTCAGATTCGTTGTATCTATAACTTGGCAATAGGGTAGTTTCCTTCATCAAAGAAAACGAAAGGCATTGATTGCGATTCGTTACCCACCATTAGTGTATTCATAATATACAAATTATTTCGTTTTAGAAATACCGGTTTAGACGAAAGGCAATGGTCCATTTTTATCCTTATTTGAAAAGGGCCAGATTGGCGCCCATGCGATGCCACTCTACGTGACGTCACAGGGACCTAGTTTCTATACGAGAAGATAGGAGTTAAACATCGTCTGAGGTTACCATTGCATGCATGAGGCGCAGAGCTCAGGGAAACATGTCTTAATAATCACTTATTAAAACTGGCTAAGGTACTTATTAAAACTGGCGTACTCCAGGAGTAATACTCTTTCGATGTAGGCAATTAAAAATTATAGGAAACCACCCTGCTACACTGTGAATTTCCTTCAGCACAAACAGGCGCGCCGACTTACAAAAAGTATTGGGGGGGCCCTAACCGGGGATCTTGCCCTGGGAAATTTTATAAGTTGTGAGTTTTAAGTTTTTTAAGCATTTTAGAAGAGTCATATGATCAACATTAGAACACTGATAACTCGAATCTCGATATCTGAACACTCCGGGGAAAATCCGGGGACACATTATTTCCTCACACCCATAACGAATTTTTGAGGGGGCTCGGGCCCCTTCAGGCCCCATGGAGTCGGCGCCACTGTATAATATAACTTAATTAATTTCTTGAATTATTGGGGGGGCTCCGCCCCCCCAAACGAATTATTGAGGGGGCTCGAGCCCCCTCAGGCCCCATGGAGTCGGCGCCTATGAGCACAAACTTCGGCGAGGAACACTGAAGGGAGACTGGTGATGAGAATTCGGCTGGGAATGAGCGAGCCAATCGCTAAGACGGCATATTTTGGGAAAAACATATTTGTGAAATGGAAAAATTTTCACATGTTCAAACTAAAAGAACAAATCTGGGTGCATAAAGGGGTAGCCTCTGAGGACAAAGGGCTTTGGGTGGGGGGGGGGGGGGACTTGCGCAACACCAAAGCTCCCTTACAAAGCAAATAGGGTAGTTTCCTTCATCGAAGAAAACGAAAGGCATTGATTGCGATTCGTTACCCACCATTAGTGTATTCATAATATACAAATTATTTGGTTTTAGAAATCCCAGTGCAGACGAATGGCAATGGTCAATTTTAACCGCATTTGAAAAAAGCTAGATTGGCGCCCATGCGATGCCACTCCACGTGACGTCACGGGGACCTAGTTTCTATTCGAGTAAATAGGAGTTTTACATCGTCTGAGATGACCAATGCACGCATGAGACACAGAGCTCAGGGAAACATCTGGTAATAATCGCCCATTAAAACTGCCTAAGGTCGGAAAGTTTCCTTCGTTTGATAGGGTAATAATAATCCTTATTTAAGCCAAGCGCTACCCGCTAGCAGGGTACTCTGATACCTACTAGCAGCCTGAATCGAAGCGGCGCATATAACCTCGCCCCAAGGTCACCTCACACGGCGACAGCGGGAACCAGAATGACGTTACGCGGGCTTTTCCCAGCATTCACACTTAGCCGTAGCGTATTCGCTCGCTTAAAAATTTTCACTTTTCATTTAATCGCTAAAAATAGATATCGTCATTTAAAAATCTAAAAGCGTGAAATACGTACTCCAGGAGTTATAATCTTTCGATTAAGGCAATAAAAATATAAAAGGAAACCACCCTATTTTGGACTACGTGCTTGCGTCTAACTATAGTATCTGCTGCGCCTATCATTGGTCTCCTACGGCGTCAGTAACCCGGCAACAATCGGTTAACGTTGTGACTACGTTGGTTTCCGCGGTGTTCAGGTTCCAATTTCTCCATGTTTCCGGTGCAACGGCGTGGGTTTGTTGGTGATGACAACAGTTTCGCTGGCCCTACTGCCAGCGTCTTCAGGTCGAAGATGATGCCGGTCCACGACTGTCACTAATTGTCCGCGCCGATGGCGCGTTAATTCTGCTGTATCGGTGAGAACAAACTCACCACAACCAGCCAGTTGACAAAATAAATTAATAAATTGGCGCATTTGTATCGTTATGAGTGTAAATGTTTGTACTGTGAAAACGGAAAGAATAAAAACAATGCAAAGTTTTGATTTATGGAATTATTCTCATTTTTTTAAGCTTTCTTTTGCAACAAGACAGCAGAAGAATTTACATTTTTATTTCAATTGAATTATTGTTTTTCTCTTTTTTTCCATTTGTTTTCAATTGAGTATTAATTTAATTCTATAAAATATTGCATTCCTGTGCAGGGACCATAAATTAAATTAAACCTGCGATTGGAAGGAGGTAAGACATAGAAAAGGCACATAGACGTGATAATTTTAAGGCAGTGTGAATTGTAATTTTTGGATAGATGTCTGTAAAGTTTTAATTTAGCCTTGTAGCCTGGACAAATTATTGGGAATGGATGATTAGCAGTTGAGTAAGTAAAAATATTTTTTCTCGGCTATTGTATTTAACGATGACAAGTGTGAATTTATTCCTAAGAACCATGAAAGGAGATCTTGGTTATCGGAAGTTGAAGGAGTAGAGGAATTATTTTGGGTAGGCAGGGAAGGAAAGGATTCTGGGTTAATGGCTTGGGCAAATGATTTTGTAAGGGGGGAGGGTTGGTAGGATTTTGAAAAACTGCTGCACGTCTTGCGGTCATTGCTGCTTTAGCCTCCTTATGCTTAATGCAGCCTCGGTAATTTGCAGGATGGGCTTCTTTACACAAAGCACATTTAGCCGGTAGTTCTTTCGGTTTGACACACTCGTTACTGAGATGGTCCTCACCGCAGCGAACGCATCTCGGAAGAAGAGAGCAGTGGTTTTTGGTATGTCCAATACCTTGACAGCGGTGGCATTGGACCGGGACCGCAGGTTTTACAAAATTTGTTATTGTTACTTTTAGACCGAGAACTGATTTGATGTTGAAAAATGCAGGAATGTCTATTTCAGAATTAGTAGTAATATGACAGACTTTTGTGGGATATTGTGGAACAGAATTAATACCGGAATCGCGTTGACTGGCTGAAAGCCTAGTGGAAAAGATGCGTTTGACGGAAAGAACCGGAAAACCTTGGGACTGAAGGTCCGCTAGAATTGCTGAATCTGTCATTGAGGTAACGGTCCCGCGAAGCGCAAAGTCGCGTCGGCGGTTTTCCGGGAGTTGATACGTGGTATATGGAATTTTTGATTAAGCTAGCTCGGATTTAGTCTTAATGAAATCATCGACAGATTGACGTTTTAAAATTGCTGATGAAACACTAGTTGCATGAGGCACTGGCGGAGAGGAACAGGCTTTAACAAGTCGCTGATGAATTAAAGGCCACTTTGTGGTGTCGGCCAGGCGTATTGGCGGGATTTTTGGCTTTTTTACCTGGACGTTAGATGACGGAACTGAATTTTCATTAGAATTAGTAACAGTAGGAGAATGAGTTGTGTCTGAAGGACCAAGAGAAATATTCTGATTAGTAGAAAGAATTGAGTACTGATTATTTAGTGGAATTAACACGGGAGCAAGGGGTTTAGGTTTATTTGCCTTACGGCGGGGTGACACCACAGTAAATTTGTCCAGGCTATCACAATCAGCATGCGCACTCAAACACTGGCTGGATGTGGGGGTTGCACTCATCGAAATGGATGGCTGGACAGCGGAAGGGCAGGAGGCGGCAGCAGGCGGCTGCTCGCAGTCCGCAGGGTTGGACCCTGGGATGGAACAGGCATCGGAGGAAGGCAGCTGCTGGCTGGCTGGATAACTGGTCTTTTAGGGTCCGTTGGAGGCGCTGGGCTGGGCAGGTTGGCGGCTACTGAAGGCGGCTAAGCCTGGGATGAGAGTCCAGTGGCCCGGGATGGCGTAAGGAGCTCCTCAGATGCCTCAGGTGACAGCTTGTCAAGGTCCCTAACACTGAACCAACCCCAGACACATCTAACATGCAATACAACCACCATAAACATCACGTACTAATAGCCTGCGATTCCCGCTTCCAGAGAGGCGACGAACTTACAGCGTTCGTTCTTGAATACAGCCTTATAAGCCCCGACGCAGAAAAACCTGCACCTGAACAAAAATGGACCAATGTTCCTGCCAAACGACTTGCAGTTCGCCCACCAAGCCCTCCACAACCCGCGACGCCAGTGGTTCGCAACAGGTTTACTGCAATCTACCCAACGGAGACAGAACACATTACAACGGCAGAAATGCAAACTGACGAGATCGAAGATAACGAACAGGAACCCAAAACCCGCATCCCGTCCATCTTCCTCACGGAAACATCTAACTGGCCACAAAAACAACGCCAAATCAAAGCCGTGTGCGTTTTTCCCCCAATCTGCACGCTCGTCAAGAAGGACATTCGAATAAAATGTCAAAACATTGCTGACTTCCGGGCTGTCACACGTCTATTAAAAGAGAAGTCATGGGCCCACTACATCTATCAACTGAAGACAGACAAGCAGATACACTATGTCATACGTGGAATCCCCTATGACACGTCAATTGCGGAAATAGCTGAAGCTCTGGAAGACGTTGGCTTTAGCACCGAAAACATCACACGACTACGAACCATAAGGCTGAACGAAGAGGAAAAATCCATTCGACAGCAAGCCAAGGAATCCGATCCACCAATCGAACTTCCAACGGTCACACCCAAACCACTCCCCATCAACCAAGTAAAACTGCAGAACCCTGGTTTAGGTGAAGAGTTCCTCAAGTTAAACAGCCTATTTGATCTTGGTGTTAAAATTGAGGAATACAGACCATCGCCTGGACCACCGCAGTGTACCTCCTGCCAAAAATTTGGGCACACCTTCAGAACATGTGGGCTTAAACCTAGATGTCACATATGCGCCGGTGACCACCACTATTCAAAATACCCCAAGCCAAAAGATACGCCAGCAAAGTGCGTCAACTGTTCCAGCAACCATCCGGCTAACTATAGAGGATGTCTCGCCTATAAAGAATTACAACAATCAATGAACGAAAAAAGGCAGCGCCTTCTTAATCCAACACTAGCCCCACCAGTAGTTCCCAACCACTCTCAATTCCCCCAACTACGTAACCCATGGAACCGTAACCAAACTCACGCAGCTACTCCTAAAGTCCAACCAACTGCCAACCCACTCCAACCTCCTATAAATTTGTTAAATCAACAAATTCCGTCAACTTTCAACTCTCACCAGCCTCTTGTAATTCCGCCCAAACAACAAATTCCTTCCAATTCCGCCAGCAACGTACAAATCCCCCCACAACCTTCCTCAGCCCCCTTCGGCTGGAAATCCGCCATCAAAACCTGGTTCCTGGGTCTAATTAAAAAAGTTCTAGCCCCCCCAGAGGGTAAGTCCAAACTGGACATACTCCTTGAGGAGCTTATATCAGGCGCTCTCATCCTCAATGGCCTCTAAAGCCAGACATCAAATAACCGTCCTGCAATGGAACGCCGATTCCATCAGCAATAAAAAGATCGAACTACAACGACTAGTTGACGCACATCACCCCGAAATAGTGCTAATACAGGAAACCTGGCTAAAACCCAACAAGACAATTTACATACCTAACTACCGCTGCATTCGCCGCGACCGAGAGACACTGGGCGGCGGAGTCCTTATGGTAATCAAAAAATCTATTAAATTTGAATAGCTGAAAGATCCCTCCTCACCTAACATTGAACTATTGGGAGCTGCAATACATACTTCACTGGGCCCCCTCGAAGTGTGGTCGGCATATAGCAAGCCAAACTGTAAGTGGGAAGCCGCTGACACCCAGACAATTCTCCAAATAGCCCAAAAGCCCTGCATCATCGGCGGGGACCTGAACAGTAAGCACACGGACTGGGGCTGCCGTTCCACCAACCTTCATGGAAAACACATCAAGAAAATAGCATCCTCCCACGCAGTTCAAGTTTCTGCTCCTGATTCTCCAACCCATTTCCCACCATTCCCAATGCTTCCAGACATTCTAGACCTAGTCCTCTCCGCCAACCTCCCTACCAACATCACCCCGAGCACCATCGACAACGCAGCATCAGATCATTGCCCACTGAAGTTCACCATACCACTAACTCATCAGTCTCAGCCTCCGCCAAATCCACGGATCAACTGGACCAAGTTTACTGAGCTTACGGCCAGCATCTCACTCCCGGATCCTCGCAACATGAAAACCGCAGCACAACTGGATCAGTTGGTGGAAGACTTTTCCTGCTTTCTCCAGAACTCCCTCAAATTAGCCTCCATACCGCCAAAATTGGATACTCTAGCAGGGTAGATACTCCTTACGGGACCAATACAAGACATCATCCGGAGACGAAACGCTGCCAGAAGACTTTGGAAACGCACATACCTTCCAGCAGATCATAACCTGTACAGAGCGCTCAAAAACCGCGCCACTTTCTTGCTCCGTGAATATAATTCCAAAAAATGGGATTCCATGATAGAGTCCTTGTCCCACAAGGACCACTCCGTATGGCAACTAACACGGAATCTGAGAGGGAAGCGCTCGCAATCAAAACCACTCACTCACCAAGGAATCACCGCTGTGTCAGATGCCTCCAAAGCGAACCTTTTCGCAGAACATCTAGCCACAACTTTCCAAAAACATCTACCATCCAATTTGGAAAACGAAGCTACTGCAACGATCACATCCCTGCAAAAAATTCCAACACCACCATTCCTTGTTATAACCCCAGCTGAAATCCAAGGAATAGTCTCCAAACTAAAACTGCGCTCTGCAGCGGGACCAGATTCAATCTCAAACCGGGCCATCAAGAATCTTCATAGCAATACAAGAACATATCTACGCCACCTAATGAATGCCTTCTTCCTACTCTCACACTTCCCCATGCCTTGGCGCAGTGCAAAAATCATCCTTCTTCCAAAACCCCGCAAACCTCATCATGACCTCAACAACTACCGCCCTATAAGTCTTCTCAACTGTCTCGGAAAAATTCTGGAACGTTGTATTCTGAACCGGCTTTCCGCGGAGATCGGTGAAGGAAACCTGCTTCGTCCAGAGCAAGCAGGCTTCAGAGCCCAACATGCTACAATCCACCAAATTACGAGAATTGTAGAGTTCATCACTTTCGGCTTCAACATAAATAAGCAATCCCACGGGGTGTTCTTGGACCTACACAAAGCTTTCGATAGAGTCTGGCATGCCGGCCTAATTCTCAAAATCTCCAACCTTCCCATTTCAACGTACATAGAAAAAATATTAATTTCCTTCCTTTCAAACCGATCCTTATGCGTTTCCGTCAACTCTGCTTCCTCACCTTCCAAACCGATCACCTCCGGAGTACCCCAAGTTATCTCTCCAATACTATTTAATCTATTCATCAACGACCTGCCCTGTAACCCCAAAACCGAAATCTTCTTCTATGCTGATGATACGGCAATCATATCCCGCTCCTTCAACCCTAACATAGCTAGGTACCAGAAATGTCCAAGAACACCTCAACTCCGTCAAAACGTGGATGGATACTTGGAAACTTTCCATAAATGCCAGTAAGTGCAATGCCATCACATTTACCAGGAGATCTAAATACAAGAACACCACCCCATCCCATCATGGCCAGGAGATCATTCCGGATGCCAAGGAAGTGAAATTTCTTGGAGTCATGCTCGACTCCTAATTGTCCTGGAACGCCCACATCAAATATGCTACCAAGAAGACACAAGCTGCAATATCGGCACTCAACCCGCTGCTTAACAGAAGAAGCAAGTTACACATCAGAACCAAAAGAACGCTGTACCTCTCAATGATAAGGCCTCTAATAACGTACGGTTACCCTGCCTGGGCATATACAGATTACACCAATCTAAAGAAACTATGCTCCACACAAAACAAACTAATACGACGTATGATCAATGCTCCATGGTTCGTAAGAAATGAAATAATCCAACAGGACCTAAAACTCCCTCCACTAGAACAACACCTCACAAACATTAAAGACAAATTTGAAAAATTACTCACAAACATCAACAATACACTACCTCACGACATCTGGAATTATGAAACCAACCCACACTTCAAATATCGCAGACCAAAACACCCGATTCGCCTGGCCCCACTAACACACAATGAAGGACACAGAACCTAAGCGAAGAAGAACACTTTTACACCCAGACACTAAACACATAGCTAAACAAACCAAAGCAATAATACGTCCTATCTAAAATCCCGCTAAGAAGACACATTCAAGACCAACATGCGTTTAGCAGCCACGGCTGAATATCGCAGCATATGCGCACCAGCGCAGTTCAAACGTCCTGCGTCCTGGACCGGCATCATCTTCGACCTGAAGACGCTGGCAGCAGTGCCAGCGAAACTATTGTCATCACCAACAAACTTACGCGGTTGCACCGGAAACATGGAGAAATTGGATTAGGGTGAGGTTTGAAAGGAACATGGTGAAAGTAAGCGAAAAAGTAACTAAACCGTCTGTAAGTCAACACATGTCATTGTCAGAATGGAAAGAGGGAATTAACTTAACTTAAAATTGTAACGCGGTGTTGCATTCTGCAGGATAACCATCCTTTTCTACGCCTTGCATAGGTTTATTAAATTACGAATCGGCTCTCGAAACACATTTTGCTCGTATGTCGAAGAATTACTGTATATATACATGAATCAATTTTAAGACCACTCTCAGACGAAACGATTTTCCGCGGGCGCCGTCCACGGAACGGCACACGGGATTGCAGAGTCGTCTCGTCAGAAAGCCGCCTGAATTTCATGCGAATGGCGGCCGACGAAAATCGTTTCGACTGAAAGCGGCCTCAATGTAGCTTAGTCTATATTGCATTCAACGGCCCGCACCCCCCGTAGACGGCGCATCGCCGGGCCGGATTGAAATGGGCGCAGTGCCGTCAACGGCGCGATTCGACTCGTTTGAAGACATCCATAGAGACCTATAGTCAATTGAGAGAACGTCACCGTGCTGTGGACGGTAGCAGATGAAGAGTCAGCTCGTTTGAAAGCGGCCTACGTGGCCGCGGCCATGGAAGAAGGAGGAGTTATATCCTCCTCCTCCTTCTATGCCCGCGGCTACAGAATGTTACAATGTTGGCGAGAGTGACAAACTGACGAACCCTTAAACGCGCGAGTTAGCAAGCAACTCTCAAAAGAAAAAAACATGGGCGCCATGCAATCGGAAAGTGCGGAAAGTAATATATGCGTTTTTTTCACTTATTGGCCATGAATACGCTGCAGACTCTTGCTGCAGACCATTTCGGCTTTGGGCGCCAAATTCAAATCCTTGTCACAGTTCAGAGCCGGTTGCAAAGCACCGTCTACATGCGATCGGTTATTAATAGCGGTTTTTAAATAGACCTTAAGTGACGGGGTGTTTTTTATCGGTAATGGTAGAAAATATCGCGCCAAATTCGCGGAAAAAGTGCGTAAACGCGAAATTTCGCAGAGCCAAGTGAATTTCGCGCAGCCTTGGAAATTTCGCGTTATAATTCACGTTTCGCGAAAATTCGGTGCCCCTACTTATTGGTGGTGTAGATCTAAGAAAATTTTTGCGCGATTTTATTTGTGAAAGGTGCGCTTTTTATCTTACACACTTGTATGCATAAGTCAACGTGCTTCAGTATGGCCCCCACTCTTGTCTGAGGTCTGGGTTTATCCCCCAAACCCACCCCCCTCCCCCCTCCGCTGCGTCACTGGGTGGATTCCGGATAAGGGGAAAGAGAGTGGGAAGAGGTGAAGTGAAATAGTGAAATGTTTTCTTCGCGCGTGCACACATGTGGGGGCTGATTTGGAGGCTTTCCTCCCAAATGAAATGGGCTCTATATTTTCTGCTTTCGATGGCGTCTCCGCAAAACCCGTGTTGGAATCTTTTGACCTTGGCGAAAGCTCATGTGTTTTCAAAGTTGATTGTGTGATCGTAGGCTTTTGGGGGGAATCTATCCCGCTCATCCCCCCATAGTTACGCCACTGCTCGTTCTAATACTCTGCTCGATCTCAGTTTCCGCACGTGATTCGTCCTGCATGTTACTCATGGAATTTCGTGAACCTCCACCTTCAATTACCAGGTATGTCACAGAGTTCTGCCTTGATCCCTTCTCATTTTATGAATTTGACTAAGAAGTACCTAAGGGATGGAAATGTTCTTGATTTTATGTTTTGCCCTACCTTGTCATTCGTACATTTTATGTGGGAAAGACAGATCTTTTTCGAAAAGGTGGTTGTCATGTAAGTCGTATCTTATTTGCATCTCCCTGCTATCATATAAACCAGTAGCGCAGCAAGGGGGGGGGGGTTTAGGGGAGAAACCCCCCCCCCCCAGAGCTCAGAGAAATTTTAAATTTAATCCATTTTATTTTATTGGATTGATATTACTAATAGAATAGCGTAAGGATTAATAAAATATCCCTCAGAAAGCCGTAAAACTCACCATTTTGAACCATTTCTCTTAAAATTCAGCAATTTACTAATCTCGCAACTACCGCTTATCCTGGTGGGTATTCCATACCCCCCCCCCCCCACACACCCCGGTATTAGTTGCAACTAAACCTCCCCCAGCCTTAATTCGTGGCTGCGCCCCTGATATAAACTACCTGTATTCAAATATTGACATACCCGGAGTAAAATTGAATTTTTCCGATAAAAAACTATGCTAATCAACAAATAACAAAGAATTTCATGTTTAAATTGTCTTTGTATTGAACTCGGTCTCAAATCCTGATGAATTGATGGCAAATCAGCGCAATTAAAGGTTGCTCAACAATTGAGGATAATTTTAATTGAATTGAATTTTATTGGAAATTACCTTGGTCCGGAGAGTATGAAATACCTCCGGAAGAAAGGGTGTTCTCCCGTGTAAAAGTTTTTGTGGGGAGTGCCACGATTGAGTGATACGCTTTGCTGTTAATACATCTCACATTTGGAAATTGTAGCCATGCATTTTCATATAAACTCACATTAACCCTGACGAGGATACATAAAGTATTAAACTAATAAAAACTAAAAAAATTTGATAACATTTGGGGGGGGACCCCTGTGCCCCCCTAAATCCCCCCCTGAACGAGGCTACGGGTAAGGAGTATCGGGCAACTATTCAATTACATATAATAGCAAATGTGCATATATGGCACGCTTTTCTCCGATTCACTTATTGCTTCACTTATGCTGAATATTGAAAAGAAAAGAGCTTTAACTAATGCCACTAAGTTTATTAAAACTGGAAACGGGTTTCAATGTGTATTCAAATCATAATTCTGAAGATTTGTATCCCGGATCGTGTTTTAATAAACCTAATTGCATTAGTGGAAGTTTTAATCATACTCCGCTGGGAATTAATGCCAGCAGTCGTTCTCCATCCACAAACATGAAGAGAAACAACCGAAAAAATAGATTGCTAAAATTGAGAGAGATTTTTGATTGCCGTCGGTGAGTGCCCTGGACACTTGAGGGACTATATATATTAGGAGTGGTTTAACCCGTAGGTCGATTTGGATAGGTGAGGGTAGAGCTCAGATTAAATCACAGACGTGTATAAATATCACATATTCACTGGGGAGGGGCCTTTTTGTTTCCATGGACACTTCGAAGACTATATTTGGTGAGTTGTTCAACCCATAGGTTGGTTTGAATAGGTGAGGGTAGAGAGAGGCCCACCCCAGACTTACTGTCTGCGTCAAAATAATGAGCAGCTGTATTTTGCAAATCTATATCTGGGCTATAGATTTGTGCTGTGTCATACTGTAGGAGGGTGAGAGTGCGAACAAACGACGATCGGAGCTGTTCGGAAGATATCGCCTAAGTTCCCTCGACGTCGTCTTCTCCCCTCCCTCCCGCTGCCCACCCTACCCTCCTTAAAGCCCCCTGTGCGAAAATGTTCCCCTTACCTTAAGAACCTTGCCCTTACCTCTGCTTCGCCCATCCCACCCCCATTTCCGTCTTGGTCATTTGGGCCGCTGTTATACCAGTATCTTCGATAATAGCGCTGACCAGCACTGTATTTTAGAAATCTTTCAGTGCGGGACAAGATGAAAGTGGGGTCAGGCGTACTAATTTTTATTTTGAACACTATTTCACAATCTAATTATTATTAATTTCAAACGAAATATAATGAGGTCCTGTTATCCCATTGGGAAGAAAATTCAGCTTTTAACCCCTTGCGCTGAAATGACGACTCTATCTCGTCATGAACTTCTGATGCCAAATTGCACAATGACGAGTGTAGCTCGTCATCAGACTTTAGCAATTTAGGACTATTTAGGGAAACAAATAGATATTTTGAAAAATTAATAATGTTAAAAACATCCATATTATACATTAAGAACAATATTTCATGAAATATTATGCATTGGAAGGAATAAAATGATTTTATGCAGGGCCGGCCCTAGCAGGTGCGGGGCTAGGGGTGAACCTTCAGTGCGGGGCCCTTCACTTAAAATATTAAACTCTATACCCCATCTACAAACTCGAGCATTTTGAATCCCTACCACTCTCTGGCTTCCCCTCCCAAATTAAGACTTCGTAATTACGCCGTTATGATACCATCACGCAGTTGAGTTCAAAATAGTATAATACAAATAAAATTTATAATTATATTTATTCATAAAATTATAACGTTAAATAAAAAGCGCGCTTTTTCAATAGGTACGTATTTTTATAAGTTAGATTATGAAAGTTAATTAGTTGTAAGCGTAAAGCAATCACTGAAAATGAAAAAAGATAGTTTTAATTTCACATGCAGGTCAAAATGGTAATAAATTAATAAAAATATACTTACCATTGCATTGCTCTCACTCATGTCAAGTTCTCTCACTCGTTGTTATCACTCACACGACACAGTACTGTACTGACAAACGCAATTGCACTATAAAAATTACTGCATTATTATTCCTTTTTCATAATTTTATTTTTTGTCTAGCACGGACTTAACAATACAGTAATAGTTGAAATTGCTTTTTCAAAACTATCGTATATTTTAATTATTTTTTCACGAACGCGGGGCCCGGGGCGGTCGCCCCGGTCGCCCCGCCCTAAGCCCGGCCCTGATTTTATGTGAGTAGCGATGACGGTGTTCTCGAGGTCCTTACGTGAAGAGGATTCGTTGGTGAACAATTTGAAATAATAACCACTTTTTATTTCACTGCTCCAGGTTGATTACAAACTACGAAATATTATTTCATTAGCTACAATTCAAATTAAAAAGGACCACAGAAAAAAATAAATGGAGGATAGGAGCACAATATTCAGAAAATAAATTGAAGTGGACGGGGTTAATCTAAGGGTGCCGGGTTCAAATCTTGGGTGAATCCTTCCTTCCTTCCTAAGAAAAAGCCTTCGGGAATCGCAATCAAAAATCCTCGAAATGCGAGTTGGCCGAGAGAAAGGTACTGCTACATTGTACTGCTACTTACGGCCAGTGGTTTAGTCTGGAATGGGCTCTACCCAAACCAACCTACGGGTTGAACCACTCCCCATATATGGTCCTCGAAGCGCCCACGGAAAGAACTAGCGCCCTCTAACCTGAATATGTGATATTCACGCGATTCATCTTTCGCATCTTTCGCGATTAAACGAAAAGTGAAAATTTTCAAGCGCTAGAAAACGTGACGGCTACGTAGGAATGATGGGAATAGTCCGTGGGACGTATTTCTGGTTCCCGCTGCCGCTCTGTGAGGTGACCTTGAGGCGAGCCTTGAGCGCTGATTCGACGCAGGCTGCTAGCAGGTAGCAGAGTACTCTGCTTTTTTTTTAAATTTCAATAAGTGATTATTAAGACAATTTTAATAAGTGATTATTAAGAGATATTTCCTGATCTCTGTGCCTCATGCATGCATTGGTAATCTCAGACGATGCAAAATTCCTATCCTCTCGTGTGGAAACTATGTCCCTATGACGTCACGTGGAGTGGCATCGCATGGGCACCAATCTGGCCTTTTTCAAATGAGGTTAAAATTGACCATTCCCATTCGTCTAAACTAGGATTTCTAAAACCAAATAATTTGTATATTATGAATACACTAATGGTGGGTAACGAATAGCAATCAATGCATTTCGTTTTCTTTGATGAAGGAAACTACCCTATTGTTGGTTTTGATTTCAAATATGAGAAGACGGTTTGCCTGCCAGACTCTTGTGCCCCCCACCCCCGAAAAAATCCTGGATACGCCCTTGGGTGCGGGGATGTTTAATAAGGGATTGGAGGATATTAAATAAAATAGGATGGGCTTTTACGTGGTCAGGGGCGGTCTGTGGTGATTTTGGGACCTCGGCTGGGGCTCATGTAGGGGCCCCCCTTACCGTGGGATTCGGGGAAATTGCAAGCCCGGAAATGGATTGTGACGCTATTCTGGCTCATATAAATTAGATAGAAGTGAATAAAAAATAGCAATTTCGTCTGAAAAAATAGTGTGGAAAGAGAGAATATTGCCGCTCATAAAATTTTATAATAAAAATCTAAAAATACCTCTAAAATAAGCTTTTCGAATTACCATTAAAAAAAAGATGAAGTTCTCTCCATTCTCCCGACACATTATCCGATTAATTTTTAAGATCTTTTTACACTGAGTCAGTTGTAAATAAAGCAACTAATGAAAACGTAGAATTTATTGTTGCAAAAAACTTTGGCTCAAGTAATCAGTATTTTTCTATTACCCCTATCGTATACTCTCCACAATACACGCGAGAGTTGTGGGGACCCCATAAGGTCGGGGCCCTCGGCGATCGCCGACCAGCCCTCCTAGCCAGACTAACCCTGTAAGTGGTGTAGGGTGTTGCTTATTTTTTAGTTTTTCTCGGATTTTTTCTTTCAACCTCTTAGGCTATGGGGTGCAGAATGGATATCCTGAAAATTTCAGCCCAATTGTTTAACATTTAGAGGTCGCTCAAAGAGCGTGAATGCAATAACATTAGATTTTCCGAATTTTTTGAAGCAACATCATTTTCAGGGGTAACGCACAATTTTGCACCCTTTCACCCTTGCACCAGTTCGCCGTCAGGGGTGTGACGGGCGGCTGTAGCTCGCGTAAAAGTATTGTATTCCTGGAAAACTGTTGAGCGGACGTTAAAATGGAGCGAATTTTGGCCATAAAGACCTGCAAAATTGTGCGTTACCCCTGAAAATGATGTTGCTTCAGAAAATTCGGAAAATCTAATGTTATTGCATTTATGCTATTTGAGCGACCTCTAAATGTTAAACAATTGGGCTGAAATTTTTAGGATATCAATTATGCACCCCATAGCATATTTTAAGAGGTATAAATAAAAAATCCGAGAAAAAAATAAGCAACACCCTAATGTGGTGTCTTCAGGTTAAGCCTGAAACTCATTACAATTTTTTCCGTCCCTTCCGAGCCATAGCTAAAGCGATCCCTCCAATGATGGCGGAAAAAATGACAGTTTCGAGCGATCATTTTCAGCGATGGCTCCAGGGATGGGAATCCTATCCCTTTTTCGATCACTCGGCACGTCCCTTTTTTCCGTCGCTGAAACCATAGCTTATTCCGTCTTTCAGCCAATTAGAACACACGGTCGCTAACGGCGATTGCAACGTCACGATATGCTTTCAATTGTATAACCGTTATAATTACGGGAAAGTGCCGGAATAAGCGACGGAAAAAGGGACGGTATGAATCAGGGGCGCAGCTAATTATGGCTAAGAGGGATTTTAGGCGCAACTAATACTGGGAGTTTGGGAAGGTATGGAATAGGGGGCCCTCTCCCAGAAAAAATTAAGATAAATGGTTCAAAATAGTGAATTTTACGACCTTATAAGGGATATTTTATTAATTTTTACAGTATTCTGTAAATAATATTAATCAAATTGAGTAAAATGGATTAAAATAAAAAAATTCTCCGATCTCTGAGGGGGGGGGGGGGCACAAGGATGCCTCGTAATACAAAACAAACGCAATGATAATGGGATCATATTAAAAATCTTGCACATTTTTAAAGGGTCCGGGGGGGGGGGGGGGGGCACGTGCCCCCGTGCCTCCCCCCTTGGATCCGCCTATGTAGAGAACCATGGTAAAACCAATATTAACGTAGACTTTCTAATTATTTCATATTTTTTCTATTATCCCCCAGAAACCCCTTAGCTGCGCCGCTGGTATGAATGACCGTGTGATACATAAAATGATGGGTCTAGCGATCACTCCATTGATCACTGAAAATCAATCGCTGGAGCTATAACTCTGAGGGAGGGAAAAAATGATGATGTGAATGAGCCTTTACTAATAGTCTACAATCCTGAAATTTTGACTCGACAGAAATGTTGTGAATTTGAAGAAGATTATTGGAAGAAGGCTTGGAGTGCCATTCGCGTTTTTATCGAATTTAAAATTATATTTAACGTGTCCAACCACGCCCCCACGCCGGAACATCACTCATGTTTTTCCTTTTCATGAGTCGCACGCAAAGGCCGTCTCCCGCTAAAGGCGAATGATTTCATTCGCAGGATCATTCACCGTGTATAGCGGCCTTAATATCGATAAGGATCATTTCAGTTTAGTTGATTTCAATGAAGGCACGATGAGGCTTATGGATAGTTAACCCCTTCCCTGATTCGGACGAGATATCTCGTCCTAAGAAGACGCGCAAAAACTGACGCGGCCGAGTTAACTCGTCCTATGTCAAGTTGGCTTCTTCTTTCGTGATCTGGACGAGATATCTCGTCCCCTTATTAGAAGTACGTAGTTTTGCCGTGAGAGTGCATACGTGTCTTCACAATGCATGATATCCGGCAAACTTCTACGTTTTTTCGAGGTCCAAAAGAGGGTAAAAATCTATTATTTCTCGTAATGTTTATGTTTCTAAACCTATTGTGTATCGAGATGTGATAAATGAACAAAGAAACAATGCGTTTTATAAATAACTGCGATGACTTTTCGCAGAGTTTTTATCAATCGTTGGAACAGCCGAAGTGAGTCGGCAGACAAGTGCCGTCTTGCTATTCTGAAGGTCGCGCGTTCGAATCTTGCTATCGGAAAGGATGTTGTATTATCTTTATTCCGTGAATAAATTAATTTGAAACATTTTATAAACACTACTAAGCAAAACTATCATTACTTACTCTTCAGTGTAGTCGACGGGACCTCGTAAATAAATTACGTCCAAGCTGCTATTCCAAAGGTCGCGTGTTCGAAAGCCATTTCTGTCAACTACGTAACAGTAGTCGGGAACTTTCTGACAATGTTCTTTTTCAGCAATATGGTGTCAAAATCTTCGCACCGAAAATCAACTTGCTCAGTGATGTTTTATTGTCTTTTTTCTTTATAATGACAAACTATATCTTTGTTTTTTAGTTTTCCGTTTGTTATTTAGCTACAAATACAACTGATTATTATTTCATTTCTGTAAGTTCGTCAATATTTGTGACCGTGCATAGATTTGACATAGAACCTTCGGCTATTCAGCTATTTCTCCCTTCCAGGGAAGACATATTTTCTATCTCCCAACCCCCTTGTTTATCCATCCCTTCTCTTCATCCATTGTTCTCTCCCCTCCGCCTTTCCTTTTACGCACTGTCTACGCACTGTCGCGGCCGCCCTTTCATCCTTTTCATCCTCCTCCCCTCCGATCTCCCTTTCATGCAACCACTGCCCCCTCATCGGTTTTTCCTTACTGCCCTCCACTTTCCCTTTTTACAGCCGCACATGACAAAAAACACTCTTTCTCACCATTTTTCCCTTCCCAATGCCTCTGACCCTCATGTTTTGGTTTCTTTGCCTCTGTCCTTTTACCACTATCTGTTTTGGGTTACTTACACTCCCATTCCATAAAATTCTAGTGTCATTTCTACGGAGTCTTTTGGAGTGTTCACAGCTAACATTTATTTCCTCTGCGAATTACTGTACAAAGAGCTAGATTCGGCATAAAAACTTTTGTTCTCTGCGAGTCCAGCACTGGATACGTCTGGTCAACAATCATTTATACAGGGAAAGGCACTACTCTTGACAAAGACTTTGAAAGTAAGCCAATGTCCTCCCAAGTGGTATTGTCACTGATGAAACCACTATTTGAAAAAGGGTATTGCGTCACGACAGACAATTTTTATACCTCTCCACAACTAGCCGAGGAACTAGTTTCTCATTCTTGAGATACTTATGGAACTGTGTGCAGAACAGGAAAGGGGATGCCAGAGGGGCTGAAGAAGAAAAAAATGAAGAAAGGAGATGTGGCAGCTTTCCGTAAAGGAAAAATTTTGGTTCTTCCCTGGAAGGACAAAAAGGAAGTAACGCTACTCTCTACAGTTCACAATAGGGAAATGAGAGAGGTGCAGAAAAGGGGGCAGTGGTTATGAAACCAAAGGTAGTCATCAATTACAATGAGACAATGCGGGGTGTTGACAGGGTAGATCAGCATTTGGCTGACTATCCAATCCCAAGAAAAAGAGGGAAAAAATATTGTAAAAAATTATTTTTCATATGATGGAAATTTGCTTATGGAATTCATATGTTTTATGTCGAAAAACAGGTGGTGATAAAACACATTTGCAATACAGGCTGGACCTAATAGATAAAATGATTGAACTGTACTTCCCAAGTGTTCCCTCCCCTAAGGCAGGTAGGCCACCTGCAAAAGCACATCCCCTCCGAATTACCGAGAGGCATTTCCCAGACATAATCCCACCCACGGAAAATAAGTCAAACCCAACTCGGAAGTGTGCCGTGTGCTCCCGAAAGCGAGATGCGCGTGGAAAAATGGTGAGGAGGGAGAGTCGCAATTTTTGCCCTGACTGTAATGTGGGTGTTTCAAAGTGTACCACACAAAAATAGACTTTTAGTTTATATAATATTTTACCGTTTCAAATTTGGAGTTTATATTAATATTTTTCTAACTCCATCGTCTGTTTTTATAGTGAGTAATTTTTGTGACTATATTTATTGTGAAATATTTTACTTGATTTTTATGCAAGAATACATGAAATTTTTTAAAAAGTGATATAATAAGAGTAAATTTTAAAATAAATGACTTCGTAAAACACTTAAATGAATGTTTTTTATTTAATATCTACCTGTAAATAATTAAAAAACGTAATAAAATAATATGACATTTTTTGTGATATTTGTTGAGAAATATCCGTCAGTGAAGGGGTTAAAGGGAGGGGATAATTAATTAATAAGTAATAATAATAATAAATAATAATTAAGGGAATAAGTAATTAATCAGATTGTAGGGTTCGGTGGGTCGTAATTGCTGACGATTCTTGCTCTCAAAGGATGTCTATTAGTGGAATGATAATGGCCAGGGGAGATTTCCTTGAAAACTGGTAAATTTGCTTTCATTTACGTAAATATTGGAGTGATATGGAGTTCTTCACGAATAGTATGGTAGCCAGGAATTTCGTTTTGGGGGGGGGGCTCCGAAACCAGGGTGGACATTTTTTAAAAAACGGGGTACTAAGCATAGGGTTTTAAACTGATTGTAACACTTTCATAATCGACGAAAGTTCATTTCTCAAAGAAATATTTCACCATTTCATGATTTTTCAATATTCTGTTTCCTTTTATGAAGGAAATAAAGTGTTTTTATATTTCGGGTACGGACACCGCGGAACTCCCCCCCCTCGCTAAGGTTTACGCATATCTTTATTCCGTATTAACCATGGCATTGCAACCATCAACTTTCTAATGAGTGACTTTTCATTATAGATTGTCTTTTCCGCTAGTGTGAATTCGTAGCCGTTAGTCGTACGGGCGGAGCCTACGTTAATATTGGTTTTACCATGGTTCTGTACATACGCGGATCTAAGGGGGGGGGGGGGACACGTGCCCCCCAGCCAGACCCATTAAAAATATGCAAGATTTTTAATACGGTTCATTGCGTTCGTTTTATATTACGAGGTATCCTTGTGCCCCCCCCCCCCCCCCCCCAGAAAGAAATCCTGAATCCGCCCTGGTTCTGTAGAGCGATATCTCCGATTTTACTCGTGAGTCGGTCGTTGTAATCTCCCACGTGGGGGCGCAATCTGACGCCTGAAGGTGGCATGACGCGAGGGACTGTTCCTGCTGCTCGCTGCACTGCGTAGCAGGGAACGGGGAGGAGGTGGGGAAAGGCGGGGTGGGGAAGCCACCCCCTGAACGGAGACCCGGGAGACCCCCTCTCAACCCTCCCCTATCGCCGGTGAACCCGTGAACCTCAGTATAAATTGAGCTGCTTCACGTGGTCTCAGTCATTTTGCTGGCGTTCTTCAATGCGAGTCTTACTGCTACGGTCTTCAGTCGGTAGCTCTTACTAACTGCACTTTACTTGTCGACTTTGGTTCACTTTCTTTCACAGCCGTGATTTCGCTCATTTATAGAAAAAATTATATTCAGTCGTAGTACATGCGACGATGCCGCTTTCTGCAACGTTCATGTAGCTGGCTTGCATTGATCATTTAACGTTGTTTATCAAGAATAATCTAATTTGAGTGCCAGATTTAAACTCTTAAATCTGTCGCCTTGCTCTCTTAAACGTGCCTTCTTTACGGTGTGGCCGAAAAGGTGTCGTAGTTGGGTAAGTAATTCAAACTTATGTTAATAATTAATGAGTTGCATGCCATTTTATTTAATTTTTTAGGTTCGAAGTAATTTTTTAAACTGTGACAATTTTAGTTTTATTTTTTAGTTTCTGTGCTAAAGTTATCTTTTTTATATTTTCAGACCCCAGTTGAAGTAAGATTTCATTACCAGCGCTATGGAATTGCTGGGCGCCACTTGATTGCGTAAAGTAGCACGTTGGATCTTTCCGTTGAATGGGAGAAGTTCCTGGAAAAAGTATTCCATTGACATCGTAGCTACTCAACGATTTCAAGTGGCTGATCGCGGTTACCGCGAGATTTGACTGCACCTGCGTTAGATAGCCTTCATCGCAGCGCTGCCCGCTGCGAAATTGCCTCTGCGGAAAAAAATTCTCTGCACAACTTCGGAAATTAAGGATTTCGGTGAGTTTTTCCCCTAATTTTTAATGATGCCCGTTCATAACGTAATCGGCAGAGCAATGGGGTAGCCAGAAATTTCGTTCGCCGGGAGTTTCCAAAATAAGGGGGGGAAATTTTTGAAAAACCAGAGTACCAAGTACAGAGTTCTAAACTAATTATTACACTTCTCATAATCAAATATTTAATTTGTTAAAGAAATATTAAGAGAATTCATGATCGTTCAATATTTTCTTATATGATGCAAAGTAATTGTTTCATATATGGAGGTGGTGTCCGGACCTTCCCCTGGCTATGCTACTGCGGCAAAGGTTTCATAGCTTTAATCCTAAATTACGCGATCATATTTTCCGTATCTCAGAGTAATAACTTCGGCGGTAGGTTCTAAGCAATTTAAAATAAAGTTATCACTCGACCTAAGATTTCCCTAATCGGTGTCATTCCCACCGTCCCTTTTACCATCGCGTAATCATTCACGTACCGTAGATACAACCGTGATTCAATGAAAGCAAAGCGTGTGAGGTTAATATCGCTGTTAGCGGCCGTGCATTCTGGTTGGCCGAAAGACTGTGGTAGCTATGGTTTCAATGACGGAAAAAGGGACGTTGAGTGATTGGAAAAGGGATAGGATTTTCATTCCATCATGGAAAATGATTGCGTGGAACGTTAATATTTCCTTTATCATTGGATCTGTCGCTAGTAAGGTGCGGAAAAAAAATGAACACGTGATTCAAGCTTTTCAATTCCATTGAAAACTTTTTGTAACCTAATCTAATAGACATTTTAATTTTTTATATTTCTTTCCGTTCTTTATCGTTGTTCACTACTTTCTTTTTCTCATTTACAGGTCGTACAACCGGCATGCATCCCTGTTAATCTCGATTAGAATGCTTGATGAAAGGATGAGGCTCTGGGGTCTATTTTCACCAAGCAACAGCTTCAAACCTATGTCGTCCAGATGAAGCAGATTGTCGGACGGGAGAGTCATGTGAAATATCTTCGCAAGTGGGCTCTTTATTCAAAATGTTGGGTCGTGATCCATCGTGACGTTTTGAAGGAATACACGTACGTAAAGTCTGATTCCTCGGAGAGAATTACTTGGTGGTGAGTAAAGTTAAATAATTTTTTCTTTCGTTCAATCCTGTTTTCATCTATCACTGTTCAAAGAAAAAATGTGGTGCGCATGCGAAATTATAATATTATTACTTACATTTCAATAGATATCATAATAAAGTTATCATTTTTGGATGCTAAGGTTTATTTAGTGAACTTATGAAATCGCGAGTAATCGTACTACAGAAAGTCATTTTTATATGGTAATATTATTCCTTTTCAGGCTTTGAACGACTTCACTTTGGGATTCTATTCCCTGCAATCACTATGCGTTAAGTGAACATCCTTCTGCAACCTCCATAGCGATGGCATCAGCTGTTTGATTCCATTCCCCCTGCGAGAGAACACAATCCAAACTAAAGCTGAAATTCATTACTGCCGCAGAGAGATATTTAGCTTGAACTGCTGACATCTAGCCGCGCCCAGCACCTGTAATTTCCGTAGCGGTGGAATCAGCTGTTAGTTTCAAATCTCCAGTGGAGGAATACCAACCTAACCATCGCTCAAATTAACCACGGAGGACAAGTTGAAGATTTTACCTGGACGTCCTGCCGCGGTCTCCTGTACCTTCCGTAACGATTACATCAGCTGTTTGGTTCAATTCTCCATCGAGGGAATATTTTCTGACTTGAAGCTTCAAAATTTACTCCTGCCAGCATGTGGAAGATTTCGTCTCAACTTCGGGCATCATGCTGAGAACCTCGGAACATATTGCGGTGAGTAAAGACTTATATTCATATTTAAGTGACTTTAGTGATCTCATTCGTATGTGATAGCGTGATCAATTGCTGTGGTCAGTGTAGGTATATCGTCAGGCTTTATTCTGATGTAAGATTAGATTGAAGTTCAGAAACAAACTGTAAACATTTGTTGCTAGAAATTTAGTGCGCTTCTGTTTTTGGATGGATCATAGACGATATAGTTTATTTACAGATATGGTGAAAGTGTTCGGAAAAAAAGTTTCATAATCTCTATAGTAACGATTACTTAGCAAATTCACTTGGAAGTAAATTTAGGGATAAATTATGTTACCTTAAGGATTATTAGTACTGAAAGTCACTTAATACATGGTAATATTATTCCTATTCAGGTCTTGAACACGCCAATTCAGGGATTCGAATCCCTGAAATCACTGAGTTTAGTGAACATCCTTCTGCAACCTCCATAGCGATGGCATCAGCTGTTTGATTCCATTCCCCAGCGAGAGAATGCAATCCAAACTAAATCTTAAAGTCATTACTGCCGCCAAGTGGAAGATTTCGCTTGAATGCGGACACACAGTCGCGCCCAGCTGCTGCAACTTCCGTAGCGGTGGAATCAGCTGTTTGCTTCCTCTCCAGCGAAGGAATACCAACCGAACCATCGCTCAAATTAACCACGGAGGACAAGTTGAAGATTTTACCTGGACGTCCTGCCGCGGTCTCCTGTGCCTTCCGTAACGATAACATCAGCTGTTTGGTTCAATTCTCCATCGAGGAATTATTTTCGGAATTGCAGCTTCAAGATTTACTCCTGCCAGCATGTGGAAGATTTTGTGTCAACTTCAGGCATCATGCAGTGGCCTCGGAACATATTTCGGTGAGTAAAGACTTTCTTCATATTTATGTGACTTTAGTGAACTCATTCGTGCATGTCAATGTGTGGTCAATTGCTATGGTCAGTGCAGGTCAATGTGTGGTCAATTGCTATGGTCAGTGCAGGTCACTCGCAGTGGTGGGGACTCCATGGGGCCTGAGGGGGGCCCGAGCCCCCTCAAAAATTCGTTATGGGGTGAGGAAAAAATGTCAGGCTTGTCGATTTTCCCCGGAAAGTCAAGTTATCAAGAGTTAAGTTTTCAGGGTTAAAATGTTGATCATCTTACTCCTCTAAAATGCTTAAAAAAAAAGCTTTAAAACTCACATTCCCATTTGATTATAAAATTTCGCAGAAAAGCCCCCGTTTGGGCCCCCCAATATTTTATTTAAAACTCGGCAACCCTGGTCACTCATCAAGCTTTATTTTGATGTAAGATTAGATTGAAGTTATGAAACGATCGGTAAACATTTGTTGCTAGAAATTTCGTGTGCTTAAGTTTTTGATAAATCATTCAGGGGTGCAGCTAAGAATTAAGGCTGGGGGGGGGGGTTAGGTAAAACTAATTCTTAGGTGTGTGGGGGTATTTCATACCCGCCAGGGTAAGCAGGACTTGCGGGGGCCCTCCTCAAGCAAAATTTTGAGAATAATGGTGAAAAATGGCGAGTTGTACGGCTTTCTGAGGGATATTTGATTAATCCTAACACTATAAGTAATCCCAATACCATTGCGTAAAATGGATTAAACTTAAATATTTCTGAGCTCTGGTGGGGGGGGGGGTTTATCCCACAACCCCGCCTCGCCTCGCTGCGCCACCTACATCATGGACGATCTAATTAATGGGGAACTTGCATGGATTGCAGATTGCTCTAAAAACTATTTTGAATAAGTAAAATGGATACATTAGCTCGTGAAAATACCTACATAAGTTTCTCCATCATCAAAAGAAATAAAAAAGACTTTAAAATCCAGAAAAAAATTCTGAGACGATCACTGCACGAAGACACCTCAGCATTGCAGAGGCCAGGCATGACATCATAGGTGCCTGAACAACTGTAGGGAGTTGGGAAATACTCTTGAGCGCATGCTGTAAAATTTGTTTTGAGGGAGTATTTAGCCGCTCATCGTCACTTCATTTTGTTCTGTTATTCTTGGGTAAATTTTTCTATTGCTATTGTGCCAAGATTATTACTTGGGTTGTTAATAATGCGACATCAATATGATGAAGGATAAGCGTTTCACTTTGTATGTTTTAGCTATCAGAAAAATGGATGATAACGTTGCCGCTCATTCGAGTAGTACACTTGAAATTATTTTAAATCTAGATAATACCCCGTAAGCTGCCTAAAAGGCGTGTGGCAGGGGGTGTTAGGACACCAGCCTTTTTTTAGGACACTAAAAATTGATGCCACGACACTCATGGTATTTAATAGTTGAAAAAAGTGAAATTGGTAAAATCCCAGGGGAGTTCAGCTTTAATAGCTATGTCAATGGCTGATTTCTTGAGTTGGTCACTTAAGGTACTACAATTGATGATGTAGTTTAGGTGGCACCAGCTTCTTTTAAGTACACCTCCACTTAAGTTACTTAGAACCCGTACTTAAGTTGCATAGGCAAATGTTTTCACACGGTTGATGCTCTTCAAATGTTGTAAATGCTACATTATAATACCCATCCCACCACCCCTGGCTCATCCCGTTGGTTACGTTAAGTTGTACTGTATTCAATGACGTGGTTTTTGAGCATTCTATTTCGTTAGCTAACTTTCTAGTGTTGGGGTTATTAAATCGACAAATTTATTTAGTGGAGTCTCTCATCTAATTGTTGGTTTTATTTCTGTGAAAACTAATTGCCATGCCTGTTGCTCATGGTATCACCCGTTTTATAAAACTTAGAAACATTTTAAGGAATTTTAAGACTGAGACGACGGTAGAGGATCCGTTGAAACATTAAAGCTTCCATGGAGTCATAATCGAAAATAACGTAAACAAATGCACTTAGTAAAATCCCACACACTGCCATTGAAACCATTGCATAGGATGCCGAGGGGGATATGGCATGGCAATTTCATTAGACGTGGGAGGAATGGCAAGTTAAAATTTAACATCAATGGTTTTAATAAAGGAGTGGAATTGACTAAGTGTTTTCGATTATGAGTACGTTATGAATATGTCATTCCATGAAGTCAACCTTAGTAATTCTAAATTCCTCTGGCTCCATCACCTCTCACCAAATAGCGTTTGCTCAGGGACTGAAATCAGTCTTTTATTTTGACCTTCTAAGTCCAAAATGGCTAATTTGCAGAGCTTGGAAGTTTACTTCAAGTATCCATGGCTTTGGATCACAGAATCACTTAATTCCTCTCGTAGATCTTCATCTGTCAACATAACTATTTCCAGATGTAGACAATCATGGTGCTGAAGTTGACTTAAAGCTCAAGCTTAGCTACTGCACCACAATAAAGATTAGACTTAAGTGAAGTCACTTTAGTCTGTAGGTTAGAAAAGGCAATGGGAACTAAATTTTTATTTGATATTTGGTTGCCTCGGTGGCAGTAGGGTAAAGTCCTCACCTGCCAAACAAGAGCTCCTTGGTTTGAGTCCCACCAGTGTAGGTTTCCTCTATTCAGGGAATGGTAGTTCATGCACACATGATTGTTAAATATGTTGAATAACCCAATATAAAATGGCCAATATGAGCTGTATTCAGTGGTTTGAGAATAGAGTAAAAAATAAAAATAAATTAATGTGGATTGCCTTTATGTAACGAGTAGCCTTGGTTGATAGCAATATGAAATGATTTAAAAAGAAGTCTTCTTTGCTAAAAAGCTTTGTTATTAAATATTATCTCTCAATTATGGGTAATGATCTTATTTTTTAACTGGAGCTATATAATTTATAAAAAAAATAATAATGCATGCGTCCACAAACTTGGTGATCATGGCATTAAGTTCCGCAATGGTTCTATCTTCATTATCCCTTCATGGTGCAGGTGTCCCAAACGCTTGTGCCATGTTGTTGCTGCAATTTTACATGCTTTCATACCTTCATGTTCTTCAGCTTCTTTTCTTATTTGTGAAATAGAAGCACTCCCTTCAGTAGTGAGGTAATACAGGAAACCAACGCGATACCCCTGGAACAGAGTAGCTTCTTCGTCGCTAACAGTAGTCTTTCCGTCTCTCCTCACAATGGTCAAGCCCTTCTCTTCTAATTTCCCTTCCGAAATCAAATTGTCTTGGAGGCAAGGAATATATAACACATCAGTTAACTTTATTTTCCATCCACCACATTCATTCGACATCTGGATGGTCACTGATCCTTGACCTTCTATTTTTAGCGATGTACCATCACCCACAGTTACTTCTCCAGAGAGGGGTTTGAAATCAACAAACAAATCTTTCCTAGGGCTCATGTGATCCGATGCTGCTGAATCCAGTATCCATATGCCGTTGTTTGCATGGTTTGGATTTCTTTGCATGCAGAGTACTTTATAGCCTCTTGATACTACTGATGCTGATGACTTCTTCTCTTCTTCATCTTGCTTCTGTATGGCAGGACAAAATCTTGCAGTATGCCCCTCCTTTCCACATGTGAAACAAATGTATCTCCTCCCAATAGGTTTCTTTGGAGCATTTTGTGATTTATTTTCACTGCTTACTTTAGGTCTGTTTGGCTTCTTCTTTACCTTGAGAACCTTGTGTTCTTCTGTCTTCGCGTAATCCTCATTTTTCATTCTCTTCTCTTCTAGCAGGAGTTGGGACTTAACATATTTGGATGTTATGTCTCCTTCATTTGTTCTGTAAATACTTCGTATAAACCGAGCATATTTTTCTCGAGGCAGACCCATGAGGTAGAACGCAGCCAGTGCTCTATCCGGGAGATTAATGCCACACTTAGTAATTTTACGGTTGTAATTCTGGATCTTGCTCATGTACTCCATCCTGGAAAGGTCTTCCGTTTTTTCGGTATTTACCATTTCCTTTAGGAACATTATCTCCTGGAACACGTCGTAAGTGGTGCACATGTCTCTTAATGCCTCCCACATATCCTTCGCTAGGTCCAGTCCCACGATATCATCCAAAAATGAATCATCTACGTATTGTATGATAATGGCTCTGGCCTGTTGATTTTGTCGCTGACGGCGCCTAACCTCTTGTGGTGGGAGTTGGCTTTCGTCTTCCATTTCTATCTCGTTTCCATCACTGCCGAATGCTATGTATGGATGGAAACCTTTTACCGCTTCCCAACAATCTTTCTTCATTAAAAAAGCTTCAATTCTTACAGCCCATACATCGTAATTATCGCTGTCGAGTATTGGGATACAAGTCTTCTTTTCTTCCGCCATTTTTGATGATTCCGAACTTACAAAGAACAATTATGGGGTTCACTTCTTCTAACCTCAAACGTATTCGCCGTTCACACCATCAAAAGAAAACTTCGCTTCGCATCAACACTTAGTGTTTAAGTCTCATAATCTGTCAAAAACGAAAAAAGTCTCCTTTAGGTCTTCGTTACAAAAAACTATTTTATTCGTCTTCTATATCCCAAGGCCGCACAACAATCACTTTTTTATATTGGCAACGTAAATAAAAAACAAAACAAACATTCATCATCACCTTGAACGTAAAAATGCAAAACCCTACAAAATATTAGTTTTCACATTACAACAGTAAGAAAGTGCTACACCGAGAAATATGGGAATAAAATAACTGAAAAACTGTATTTGATTTATTTCAAGTCGCGGTGAATTCATGAAATATTTTCATTTTAGAAGCGGAAGTAGCAATGCGGTCGAGTAATTCAGTCTCCATGGACGGGAGTGAAGATAGTTGAAATGTTTCCACCAGCAAGTGATTCAGGGTGCGCTGGTGGCCTCTTTTATTAACTGAACATAGTATGTAGGCACTTGCAAGAAAATAAAGTCATAAGTAAAAGAAAGTAAGTGCTATTGCACAATTTTGTCCATGATTCTAGAGAAAACGATGTGTTCCGTCTTCATTTACTGTCACTTAATTTGATTACGATAGTTGGATGCCTTTTTCTTATTTACTGCCAGGTATGCTCTCATATGGAACAAAATTGCCCTAACTAATGGTTAACGTAATTATTTAAGGTGTATAAAAAATAAGCGTGAAAAATTTATTGCTGAAAATGTCATTCCATTTACATAATCGCGGCTGCATTCTCGCGGTCTCTAGTTGTCTCGGTACGATTTGCTGAGATAGTTAGGCGGTCTTGGGGGTGTCTCGTTGGCATGATACATGGAGGTTTTACGAGATAAAGAGGGTCACTATATAGAGGTTTGCCTATAAATTTACATCTAAATCTGATGGGATCAGAGGGTTGGTACGAAGTATGGAGGTTTACGATGTAAAGAGGTTCACTACATTGAGGTTTTACTGTAACACGAAACCACACTATTCCTGTTCAGATGATGGTGTAGGCCTAAGGTCTTACTGACCATGGTTAGGACCGCAGTTGGGTGAACAATTAAGTGAATGATTTTCTTAAATAAATATGGAATCCCCTAGTTGTATAATGGACCAAAACAGAAGAATTGTCGTTTCGTTTACGCAGATATTTACTTTACAAAAAAATTGCCATGTACCAAAATATAGCCTTAATTCTTTGCAGCACAGGAATTATTACTGTTGAATAAAAACTTTTGGGCTATGTCACCGCGTCAATTACTGGGATGGCCCAACATAACCGACCGATTCTGGTCGCTTTTCAATGGAGTCTGATGTGTACCCACAGAAGTAATGAAGAATCAGGAATTATAACCTTGGTAGGGTTGGTAATGTTATTAATGTATATCGCTTCCATGGACAGTGTCTAGTTTTCCGTTGGGTAATGGAATTACTATCTGCTATAAAAGTAGCTCTACATTCGGTATGAATCATGAGAAAATGAAGTCAACGATAAAAATTGTATAAATGATTACAGGAATGGCACAGTTATTCAATTTAGAATGAACATTATTCAAAGACTGTCTCATTGTTCAAAGAAATTACAAAGTGTTCATTGCTGTATATGTGTGGATGATAGTTCTATATTGTAAAAGAATGGTGTATTAAAAGAATATTGATTCTTATGTGCATTGATTAATGAGTTGATTCCTACTCTCAGCATATGTTTCCAGAGGACGAAAAAGTGATTGGTAATTCTGAAATGACCATTGACTCTATGACTGAGGCTATAGGTGAGTAAACTCTAGGTCTTGCAAATATATGTGCGTGGAGAGGGTGTTGTAACTCTTTTGAAGCATGAAGAACCTAAGTTAGTCATCCATGTGTAACTTTTGTTTTATTTAGTTTACATGTCACTTAAATATGAGAGAATGTTTATCTTTACATTTGTGTGGTCTGGATTTCTAATAATATGAAATGTAATGTATTTAATGTAATGAATATCACAATTTCCTTTAACATTTATGTTTAGTAGAAGTCCTTTTAATGTAAAATATTTTGTTCTGCTGAAGTCTATCGATATTTAACTTGTGCGACCATTGACTAGTAAAATTTCATATTTTAGTGACATATTGCATTAATGGCAGTGAAAGATTCGTATAAGATCTGCACTCTAGTCCAGTCAATGAAATTTAACAAATGAGTTCTTTATGACTGGTGTTATAGACAAAAATTTCTAATTATTAATGATCCATTACGAGTGCTTAGCATGAGAAACCAGTGCGCGTACAACTAAGGGTGGTATTTGTATAAAACATGTGGGTTGAATTCAGGGAAATGATTGAATGAAAGTGTTTCCGACTTCTTTTGGCAGAAATGCGATACATCCATGTTGAAATACATAACACCGGTTGTACTTTCCACCCATTTATGCACTACTCCACCGCCTATTGTTTGCCTAGTTTTGACACTCAAATGTCATTCTTAATTCTTTCTGGCCTGTGTCTATGGAAGGAAAACGTTTTCTGTGCTATGGGTAGCATGATAATATTTGAAACCTCTCCGCATGGAGTTCTTTTTTTTGGGGTTGAGTTACCCTGGTATCCTTTTCCTTCTTATTTGGGACCCAGCTGGTCCTTTACTCCAACCACTGGGGTGGACCGTAGAACCCTTTCTTAGCACGAATCCACATTCAACTCATTGCATTGCTAGTGCATTTTTTTTTTACAAAATATCGCAATTGATTTTCAAAAATTTATTCTTCCAAAAGACATATTAACATTATATAGGCATTTTTGAATTTAAAATGGATGTCTAGCATTAATTACAGCCAAATTAGTGAACACAAGGTACTGAGAGTGTAAGTCCAGAAGTGGTATTAGCATGTTGAATTTATAAAATTAGCTTGAAGTTTGTAATGCACAGTCTTATTCAATTATTTTTGTAGGCATGGCAACTGCTTGGTTAGGTGTAACAGTGAATCATGTCAGAAAATACTTTGTAACAGAAAGTAAGTAGATATATTATGGATTTCAGAAATAAAAACCAGAAGACAAATCAATACTGCTAAGTTGCAGCACAACTCAATTTTAATAAATAGTGTGTTACAGTTTGCTGCTATTGATAAAAAAAATGATAATCCCTAATATTTCAATATACTTATGTGGATCTCATCAGGTTGATCAGGAAATGATTTAGATGGATATGATATCCAACCTGGAAAAATGTAATTGCTACCATTATGACTTATTAACTCTTATCCTCAAGCGGACAAAAGGAGGAAATTATTTAATTTTTAAGAAATTTTATTTTTTTAATCAAATTTACCTCTGATTGTTAACTACGCTTGATTCATGGTTGATGCATTAATTTTTCGACAAAAATGTGGTGTGAATTTTTAAATAAATATGCATGAATTGTGGCCTCTTCCATGGCACACGTGATTTCCATTGCTAAGTACTTTATGAAAAATGTTTATTTATTGGTGTAAAAATGTTTAAAGTAAACTTATATTTAAAATCTGGAGTATTTTAACATTAAAGGAATTATATTCCTTAAATATTTTTATAATTGTTGTGCTCTCACGTTGAAGGATTAGGACAGCATTATTTTCTCCTCAAGTATTCTCAAAAGGAAAATCTATGCCATTTTAAATATTAACTTAAGGAACATTACGATGTGTATAATCCATAACCACTGAACACATGTTTTTGTCTCTTAAATGCATTTTTTTTTAAAAGGGCATGATTTCATTTTTCTTCAGCAATTTCAAGCTTGATATGAGATTATTCTTGATGCCTGACTTTTCTTTTTGGACAAAATTGTAGTTTATTGAAAATACCAAAAAAGACTGATTTCTGATCTACTTGCAAAGGAACGAAAGGAAAACATTATTTTCTCCTTAAGTATTCCTAAATGAAAAATTATTTGTCATTTAAAATATCAGCTTCAAGAACATTACAATTTACATAATACAAAATTACTGAGCACACATTTGTCTTTTGAATGAACAAATTTTTATAGGGGATGATTTCATTTTTCATCAACAATTTCAATATAGTGATTATTATGGATGCCTGCCTTCCCTTTTCAGACATAATTGAACCAATATTGAAATTGCCAAAAGAGAATGAAACCTTATTTGTGTTTAGCAACCAGCAAAAATATTAATTAAAGGGAATAGGTTTCAATCTATCAAATGGTTTTTAAAAATTAGATCTGTGAGTCCTCGATTGTAATATGATTTTCTTTTCTAGGGCTGTCAACTCCTGACCGAGTGCTGGTAGAAACAACACCAACTTCACACCTGCTGGCAGAAAGAAATGTATGGATTGACCTTAAAAATGATTGTATTGGTTCATCAGCTTCAGTTTTAAGCCGGGTTCTCCGCCCGTAACATCTAAATCCTGCCAAACAAAGGCGGCAAAGGGAGTAGAAAAGAGAAGAAACCCGCGTCTGGCGGGGAAAGTAGTGGAGGCTATCCAGGCAATCCATGAAACCGAAGGGGCCACCACGTAGGGCATCACCAACTACCTACAAAATAACTGCAAGACTGGACCAGAAATCACCGAAAATGACGTCGCCCTTGCCCTGATGAAAGCAGGAGGAGGCGCCGTTAAGAAAAACAGAGGATGGCCACGATTGGATCGTAATCGACAGTGAACCTGCATTGATGGACTACCCTACCACGCTCCGAAAAAAAATCCAGATGACAAGAAACAGAATGACGGCAAGGACTTTTTTTTTTTTTCTTATTTTTTTTTTAATACAAAACATAGATAAATTTAATTCATCAGCAAGAGAACAAAAGATATATGTAAATGCATTTCAAGCACAGCCAGAAAAAATAAAGGCTCTCCACATGGTGGTCGACTGCACCACCGTTATTTGAAAAAGTGCAGAGCTGCTGCGCTTTATGGTCACTCCTCCTCGCAGCGCCCGATCATCATCATCAGAGCGTGAAGAAGATTGACCGACGCCATCTCTTCAGCTGCACTCTTGTCAGGACCTTCACCAAATTTCACCAACTCCGGAGTGGTACCCAGACTAGCAGCGCACAATGCATTCCCAAGATTAGATTTCATGAACATGTAATCAAGAGGAAGGTCATTCCCTTCTGCAAACTTCTCCAAAGTCTCCTTGGGTGTGTGGCTCAACGCAAAACCTCTCAAAATTGACAGCTGAGGACCGTAGAGTTCTTGCAGCATCAGGTGAGACGTGCTGAGCGTTTGGCTCACATTCTTGCCAGCTGAACTCCCACCATCTTTATCCTTGATGGAGCAGTAGCCATCAATGGCAGCCTGATAATTTTTCTCCTCAAATTTCACCTTCTCAGCTTGCTTCACCGTTCTCGTCTCACTGATCAAAGGTGAGGCCATGGCCAGATGTTCCCTTATCTTGTCAATCATCAGCTTGGCAGAAATTTGTTTGGCTTGCTTTTTTGTGCGAGCCTTCCCCTGCTCCCTTAGCGTAAGCACCTGGCAGAGAATGACAAATGTTTTCGAATGCGCAGGACCAGACTCAGCCACCAGTTGGTACTCTGGTTCTTTGAGGTTCTGTTGTGCACACAGCTCTGCCAGCGCACCAACAGAATTCTCTGTCACCTGCTCAGCATACGGGGAGACAGCCACAGACGCAGCGTCATACTTATCAAGTGCCACTTTTGTGGTAACGCCACTTGTAACCAGAAGCTGCGCACGAACTAATTTATCGGATTATTTATTAATTTATTTATTTATTTTAAGGTTACAGATCATTAATATTTGTTGTATTGATGTATTTGATCATTATTTTAATATTTGTTGTATATAAGTGAGTGAAAATATGTTTACATTTGTCTGATGTAAAGACAGGGTAGGATTTTACATATCTTGAATTGTAAATAATTATGCCTAAAATACTGCGATCAAATAAAATTCGATGTGTTGGTCACAGTTCTGTTTACTTTAGAAAAATATCTTCATTTCACTGTTCAGTAGCATTGATTTTCTTGCCTTCAGTGGCTAAAAAAATCTTTCATATCTATAATCAATCAACTTGTTGTTTTGTAGAAGTACCATAAAATAATTCGAAAATAAGAAATGGACTAGGGAAGGTTACCCTGTTACTCATTGCCATGCATATTCGGAGGTAATTGTATTTTTTGTACGAGTCATGACATATCCTAATAGTGAGCATTGAACATGCATTGTCTTATGTAAGTACAGCCATATTACTTGTTTTATAAGTAAATCAAAATTGTTAATGGTGGGTCATTGCATAGTGAAAAACAATACAGAGAATTTTATACAGAAATTCTGGTACAATTCAGCTTAGAGATGGGGAAGCGACCACGTTTGAGTTTACCTATTATTTTCTATTATAATTCCTATTGCACTTTTGAGGCCATCATATAGTACATGCTCTTAGCCATGATACTAATATACTATGTATATTAGTGCCATGATATATTAGTATCATGCTCTTAGCGAACTTTTGTTATATCTTAATTAATTTGATCGCATTGTGGAAAGAGACTTGTAAAAAACTGTGGTGTACACATTTAATAATTGAAATGAAAAGTATTATTAATATATTATAAATTATTATTTTTTATCCTTTATTGTTACAATAATTATGTGGTTTGGTAATACAGGCAGGTTTTTGTTTCAAAAATAAATGAGAAATAAAAAACAATATTATTATGGCAATCCCTGGCAGATTTATCATTCTAATGGCTGTATAAACATAGTGAGTCTGACTTGCAAGGAAACTACAATTTTTGGAGTACCATATGAAATGTTAAAGCAATGGCAATAATGAACCTGCTGGCCCAAATCTTGCCCGTTGTGAAATTTGCCCATTTAATTAGAGGTTGACGAATAAGCAATTATTCATTCATTCATATTTTTCCTTGATAGGAAAAAGTTATGTATTCATACCTTGAGATTAAGTCATAACACCTACCAATTTTGAACATTTATCATTTGGCTGCAATTTTCATAAAATTAGGTTTCAAGTTATATGCAATTAGAATACTTTTATTTATAATTAATGCTTCAAAGTGGCCATGGAATTTAACATTCTTGCTGGAAAAAATCGAAATTGTGCAGTTTAATCCTCATGGATACTGATAATTATCTTATCTAGGAGAGACCCTTGTGTTTTTCCACCTCTGTATAGAATGTGATTGGATTCTAGGAAAGTAGAGAATGGAACAACCAACTCGTTAGGTGAAGTGGAGATCGGAGAGTAATCGGCTAAAGATAAGTAAATATTACCCTCAAAAACCATAGTAAATGTGACATATATTACTGTAAATGGCCCAAAGAAGGAGAGGAAAATTTGATCCCTCATTTCATCAGTTGCGGCATATGGGAGGGTATCACTTATGCTAGTAGTCTTTTATCTCATCACTCCATACTTCTTTTTTATAACATAATGTCACAACAATATTGCAAAGTTCTACAACTCTTACGCGGCAAAGTAAATAGGAAGGGAGAGAGTAAATTTATGCTACAGGGGTTCTATGAAACTAGGTATGCCATTGCATCAGTAGCATTCAAAATGAAAGACGATGTACATAACATTTTTGTAAAGAACTAATGAAGTAGAGCCCAGGATAATTTACAAAAAAAATCGTTTCCCCCAAAAGGAATTAGGATTATATGAGGAAAAGGCATCTGGAATTCTCTGCAACGTCCAAAAATAAACGTCTGGGAATAGAGGGATGGCAAGATTATTTTCGCTTGTAATATTATCAACGCTCATTACTTTAGTAGTTGCCTCATTGATAAAACATAAAATGGCAGCGCTGTCGAAGTACCTCCATACAAGTACCGATAATTCTAGTATCGATAAGGTAGTACCGCTTTTAAATACTGCCAAGTACTACCGGACTCTCGGTACTACCTATCGGTATTTTTTCTTCAACCTCTGAGAGAGACCCTTTTGTTTTCCACCTTGCTGTCGAATGTGATTTGATTCTAGGAAAGTAGAAAATGGAACAACCGACTAGTTACGTGAAGTGGAGATATCGGAGAGTAACTGGCTAAAGAAAAGGAAATATAACCCTCGAAAACCATAGTAAATGTGATATATATTATTGCAAAGGGCCCAAAGAAGGAGAGAAAAACTTGATCCCTCATTTCCTAAGTTGCGGTTTATGGGAGGATATCGTTTATGCTAACAGTCTCTTATCTACCCAAGGAGGAAGAAAAGTCAAAATGACATCACTTTGACCTCAAAATGACCCACGAAAAGTCACTATTCAGTCATAACCGTGAAGGTGACTTTTTGCGGGTCATTCTGATGTCAAAGTGACGTCATTTTGACTTTGAATTCATTTGTAGATGTTTTCATTAAAAGTGAGAGCATATAAAAAAATTATCAAATATTGTCTACGATACTGGCTCTCCCTGCATTCCAACCTGAAGGTTGGTTCGGAAAGGTGAGGGTAGAGCTCACCCCTGACACTTAATCACACAACCGCGCATGCGAATATCACACCATAAGGAGGGGGGCCAGTTCCTTTCCATGGGCAAGTTCTACAGATAATTATTAATTTTGGGGAGCCCAAAGCTTCATCCCAGGTTTGAACTCCTGGGACCCATCTCCCAATAGCCAATGGCCAGATCCAATAGGCCACTAACGCAGTGGCATAGCCAGGTTTTAGGTCTAAATTTAAAAGCCTTAAAATTCTCCCCTCCTTCCTTTCCCCTATTGATACCCCAAGACGTGATTGCGCCACTTGCCCAGGGCGATATGTATCGTGAAATATCGCGATAATTAATTATATCGGGAATACGAATTCGAGTTTCGTACATTATCGAAAAATCATTGTCCGATAAAAAGGGCCCAATAAAAGTATTGGGACTGATAGAATATCGGAACCGATAAAATATCACGATATATCGTCCAATAAAAATATCGGGTGCAATAAATTAACTGAGCCATTAAAAATATCGAAATCGTTAAAAATAGCCTTCCGATAAAATACTACGGAACTACTATTATAAGGTAGAAATATCCTTTCGATAAAATATAAAGATATATCATCCGATAAAAAATATCGGGCCTGATAAAAATCGCCATTTGATAAAATACTACGCTTGATAATCCGATAAAAAATCGCCACTGCTAAAATATCGCGAAATATCATCCAATAAAAATTGCTGCTCGAATAAAATATCACGATTTATTGTCTTATAAAAGCCGCAGCCGCGATAAAACATCGTGATTTATCACCCGATCGCGTCGTCGCGCGCGATAAATTATCATGTTTTGGCATCGGGAAATTAGTTTGGGAAAATGTTTATGGCTGGAATATGTATAGGGTGGGCCTTCGTTTATGCTAGACCATAAATCGGTGCGTTAAAAACTTACTAATGTATGGTATATCGCGATATTAAATAGGAGGTATTTTTTCATCGAATTATATAACGTGATATATTTTATCTGAAGGCAAATTTTTATCGGGCTGGAGATTTTTTTATGAAATGATACATCGTGGTATTTTATCGGTAGGCGATTTTTATGGGCGATATTTGTATCGTCCGATACAAATATTGGTTTAGGATATCGTCATGTTTTAATGGATATCGGATGATATTTATGATGATTTTTTTGTTCTCGATATTTTTATCGATTTTCGTCCGAGATTTAATGACGATATATGATAATTGTTCCTTAAAAATGGTCTATTATTCGCTTTTACCGCAAGAAAGTCCCCGGGAACGAACCTATTTCGCCAAAATATTTCGAAGGAAATCCGTGACGCGCCATTTCTAAACTAGAATGCGCCGCGGTTTTTTGAAATAACTCATCGTCGCTGATTGCTGCATTTGCGTAAGAAATAATTAAGCTTCTCCTCGTTTTCAATAATATTTTCGGTGAGAGCCCGTGCGTACGTCACTACGGGAATAATAGCCAATAATAAATATCCGTCTTCATTTCAAATCAACAATGGAGCGTTCGTTATCTGCCATTTCTTGATTTATTTATGTTTGTTTTAATGGATATCGGATGATATTTATGATGATTTTTTTGTTCTCGATATTTTTATCGATTTTCGTCCGAGATTTAATGACGATATATGATAATTGTTCCTTAAAAATGGTCTATTATTCGCTTTTACCGCAAGAAAGTCCCCGGGAACGAACCTATTTCGCCAAAATATTTCGAAGGAAATCCGTGACGCGCCATTTCTAAACTAGAATGCGCCGCGGTTTTTTGAAATAACTCATCGTCGCTGATTGCTGCATTTGCGTAAGAAATAATTAAGCTTCTCCTCGTTTTCAATAATATTTTCGGTGAGAGCCCGTGCGTACGTCACTACGGGAATAATAGCCAATAATAAATATCCGTCTTCATTTCAAATCAACAATGGAGCGTTCGTTATCTGCCATTTCTTGATTTATTTATGTTTGTTTTTACAAACGAGACAAGAGATTGCAATCATACAGGAGAGGAAAAGGAAATGAAAATTTGCTTTATATTAATCCAGAAGATGGGATGTTTGAAGCAGCTAATATGCCAAAAGTTCTCTGGATGACGAGAAGGATTTAAACAACTTTGAAGAGCTCCTGAAAACCTCATATATCTCTCTTCAAATCATTTGTGAGTAAATTGACTGTTATCTGCGCTACATCATCCATCAAATTAACCCTTCTATTTTCCCTTCTTGAGCCATATGAAAAAGTTAAAATTTATTTTGGTTTCCTTTCTCACAGGTTTAACATCTTAGACAAATTGCAGTTGATCATACTGATGGAGTTTTCAGCCCATGCGACCAGATATATGTGTTCAAATGAATTTGCTCGCTGCATCAATTGGGATGGAGAGCTTGGAAA
Organism: Ischnura elegans; assembly: GCF_921293095.1. Classification (NCBI taxonomy): domain Eukaryota; kingdom Metazoa; phylum Arthropoda; class Insecta; order Odonata; family Coenagrionidae; genus Ischnura; species Ischnura elegans. Next base: position 96,270,369 of record NC_060249.1, read on the forward strand.
AATTATGTTCAACAACCCCTACATCAATACCTTAAGGCTATATGCAGTTAGTATCAATTTTTCTATTTAATGTATCATCGAAATTAGATACTTTCAGCTTCTTGATGTTATTTTTTCCTTTGTTTGCAGTCCCACGATGGAAAAATTTCTCTGAGGATAAAGTAATGAAAACGAAGGCAAAGATTTAGCGGTGGTTCAAGACAATTGCTTAAGCAACTAGAGGCAACTGAAGGGAAAGGAAATGCAACAGAATCAACTGAAATGGCCAATGTAGATGATTTTTCTCGATTTGTATTTGAAGAGGGAGAAAAGGAACATTAAAAGGAAAATTAAAAACAAATCCTGAGGAATTTCTTGTTGTAAAATCTATCTGTTTTTTGTTGCAATAAACCCTAATAAAGGTTGAGTTTCATATCTGAAGTGTTTAATTATCCCTAAATGACAATCTAAATACAGAAATTATAGTATGAATTGTCATTAGAAAAACAAATAGATTTGGTCACAAATAGTCAAAGTGAGGTCAAAATGAGGTCAAAATGATAGGTAGTCATTTTAGGTCATATTGACATCATCATGAGTCACGAAGGATGTCATTTCAAGGGACCATTTTGAGGTCACCGTGACTACCAAGCCATGACTTGAAAATGACATCAAGATGATGTCATAATGACTTTTCATTCCTCCTTGGGTAGTCAGTCCCTTGTTTTTTTATTACATATAATGTCACTAACAATCTTGCGGAGTTTTACAACTCTTACGTGGCAAAGTACATAAGAGGGAAGAGAGTAAATTTATGTCTAAGGGGTCCTACGAAACTAGGTGCGCCATTATATCAGTAACTTCCAATATGAAAGGCAATGTGCATTTTTCACAAAGAACTAATGGGCAAGAGCCGAGGAGAATTTACAAAAAAATTGTTTCCTCAGAAAGAGATAAGGGATATATGAAGAAAAGGCATATGTACTTATATGCAACATCCAAAAATAAACGTCATCGAAAAGAGGGATCAGACAATCATTATGGATTCATTTGTGATGTTCAAAGTGACACAGAATTGGCCAGCCATGATTCAATGAGTGATTTCCTTTCATCAGTAAAAATTAAAACAAAGGTTGCGTGAAAATTGGAGAGGGAAACTAGAGATCAAATGCTCAATGGGACTTGGCAGTCTGAAAGGCAGAAGAGGAAGCCTCTTTCTTTGGTCGTATATGTAATCTAAGGAAATCAAACATCAAAATTGTGAGACGATTGTTTGTTTCCTTCCTTCAGAGGAAACCAGGCAACCGATTGAGGAAATGCCAATGAAAAATTTGCCATCAGGGAATATGAAAGATGAAGCAAAAATTAAGTTTTCCCCACAGGTCTCTCTGTTGATTAAAATGTACTATTTTGTTTGCTATTCCTCATGGGATAATATCTGATAATGAAGGCTCGGTGGAAATCAAGTGCCCCTATTATTATATATGTGAGCGTGATGCGCCCGCTCCCAGCGGGCTTCCCCCGCTCTTTTCAATGCAGGTCCACAGAGGGATAGGCATGTTTCTAATTTAAAATGTAGTAAAAAAAAGGCAGGGTTATATGTTCAAATTCAATTCGAATGTTCATGTACAAATTTAATTGGAATATTCATGTACAAATTTAGGTCAGAGGACCTCTCAAAACACAACATTGGAAGTAATTACACTATCCTCTGTTAAATGCACATGATGACTCATACTTACGTATCAGAGGGAGACTTGAATGTGGAATCAGCCGCATTTTGATAAAAGTTATTTAAAGAAAGCGAGATATTGTTGCAAATGAACAAATGTATCAGTTTGTGCGCCGTTAACATCAGGAATATTTACCGTTTTTTTTAAGTATTTAAAAACTAATTTTAGGAAACATTAGCAATATTTAGGAAGTAAGATATGCCGTCGCATGTTCTCTGATAAATTCTGTGCATTTTGGTACCTAATTTGTAGAGTTTGGTTGCGTATAAGTTGAGAAAAATGTATCTATACAGTAGAAATAATATAGAAGATATTCCTAGGGAAGGAGTTTAAAGTATAAGTTACCTTCATGAAAGTTAAAGAAGGAAATAAGCTACGCAGAAGAAGCAGAGATATCTACGAAGTGTAGAAACAGATAGAAATATTAAATAAAAAATACATATTGTGATTTTATGTTGTGGTATCCTCTAGGTTTTTCAATTAATAGAAAGCCGAGGGAAAATCACTTTTTGTGCAATATAAATGGTGGAAAAGTTAAAGGAATTTTACGTGAACTTCATATTTCCCAAAATATGCCAGAATGCATCAGATTAAAATAAATAAATGTACCGGAGTGGATGTTTTTTAATTTGCACCTACACTTTCCTCTCAAATATTTATCCTTGTATATCGCAGAGTGGCCCACAGCAGCCTCCTGCTCCTGCCACTGATTTTTCCCCGATAATCACAAATATGGCATAGCTGTGTACTGATGGTGTAAAAATGTGTCCTACACTCTGTAGGAAACATTTTTTTCATCTCCAATTTTATAAATTAATTAAAATTGTAACAAAATTAAATATGACTTTCTCTCCATGAGCGCTTACAATATGCTATACATTGAAATAATTATTAGCAAACAGTGGTGTGAACCACATTGTTTTGCAAGTCACATGCGGGTCAAATGTTTCTAGACATGGCCATAGAAATAGGTCTCCAACAGGTTAATGAGATCGCAATATACAAAATTGCTAATACCTCCTCTAAATGCCTCTACCAATTATGAACCGAGTCGAAATTTTTCTCCTAGAAAAGATAAAATGCTGAGGCACGACTTACATTTTCTCTGGGTATCTTCAAATGAGTGAGATAAAAAAATTAGGATACCGTAACTCTTCCGCTGACTGAGATTTTAGTGCTGATGACTTCACTTCAAACTTAAGACAAATCATTGCTAAACGTCGGTGGCAAATTGAGATGTAAAAGAAACTTGTAGTACTGGAGGATAACGATCGTAAGCTAAAAGGCTGTTCTGTTGATTCTGGCAATGCTGTAGTAGCGGAGAAGGTAGCCCTATCCGTTCTATGGTATGAAATCACTGCAAAAGTCTGCACACAATCCACATGTGAGATCGAGAATCTGTTCTGCTGCCAACACACACAGAAAGCTACTAACTATTTCAATAACATAGGCAAATCCATAGACAATATACTAGCATACAACATAAAAATATAGTGGGAAATAGGCAAATGCAATTATCAAAAACTGGAAGTTGCCACCATTCTTATATTCATCACGTACAACTTAAAATAACAGAGCTCGTTATGATGGAAACAACTATTTATTCACTGATTTAAACCCTTAAATTAGCCCACACAAGTGACACAGGTGACTTTTCTCACTACTATTCGTTGAAATAATAGAATAATAATACAATAACAAACTTCACGCACAGTTTTGATCTTGATAGCTCTATCGTGAAATGTCATATTTATGGTGAACAACGGAGGATAACACGCCACTGAGGATTTTTACACTACTGTTAGACATTTATTGATAGCGTAACAGCACTTTTTACAATTCAATCACGATGGAACACTGAAAACTCTTGGCCGATATTTTTCAACCTAGTCAAACTTTGTGCATTACAACCACTGGTACTGTGCTTATTAGCAGTAGCTTAACAGGAGATGTCACGTTGAAAATAACACTATTTTGGCACAAAGATGTTCCTAGATGCCTCCAATCAGCAAGCAAAAGCTGCATTGACTGGAATTCACCTCATAATAAAAGCACAGGCAGTCCTAAACGACGAATTCTCCGGTACCAGTAATGAAATGGATGAATTTATTGTATATTATAGCATAGCAGAAATTAATAAACATCAAAATTGTTCTAATTAAATACTTATGATGAATAATATGCCATCGATAACATCAACTTACAATTAACGTATCCCCCTTCCAACGGCTGTGGCTCAGACTGCTACAACGATGCTACTTTGGTATTATAAAATATTTGGTTTCACTGCTCCACTTTTATATTTTATGTCCTTACTCAGATATTAACATTATAAAAAACACACAATATGAGGGCTTCCGAGCCTATTGTCGGATATTTATCTTTAAATAGAAAACAATCAACACGTCTCACAAACAAAGTTCTCACAATGGCAGGCAACTATTACAAACAATCACAACAATTGATTTGTGTGATGTTTAGGCACCTATGATGTCATCGAGGCTTCGTCGGAGGTGGCTTGGGGTGGGAGGAAGTTTATGGCAGGCTATGAAATTTGTTATATTTATTGCTGAATATCTCACGAAGGAGAACTGATTTACAAGCTATTTTCTTTGATGACTTCAGAAAATAATTTTCTGTCAGTCTGTGAAATAAAAAAAATTCATGTAAGTTCCTCATTCAGATATTCTCCAGGTGTCTGGATAAAAAAATAGTTTCATATTCTCAATGATAATGATTACTCAGCAGACACTTGGGAGTCGATTTAGGGATAAATTAGGGTTACCTTACTTGGGGATTATTAATACAGAAAGTCACTTAATAACATGGTATGATTATTCCTTTTCAGGCCGTGAACGATCCTACTACGGGGTTCCAGATCCATTAATCACTATTTGTGTCGGGAACATGGTTCCGTAACTTCAGTTAAGGTGGCATTCGCTGTTTTATAACTTCTACTGCGTTGGAATACCGTCCAAATCTATTACTGCTGCCAAGTGGAAGATTTCGCTTGAACTGCGGACATACAGCCGCCTGCAACTTCTGTAGTGGTGGAATCAGCTGTTTGCTTCAATTCTCCAGCAAAGAAATGCCATCCGGACCAACGCTCAAATTTACCACAGAGGAGAAGTTGAAAATTTCGCTTGGACGTCCTGCCGTGGCCTCCTGTGCCTTCCATAATGATGGCGTCAGCTGTTTGGTTCAATTCTCCATCGAGAGAATATTTTCTGAACTGCAGCTTAAAAATTTACTGCTTCCAGCATGTGGAAGATTTCATCTCAACTTCGGGCATCGCGCGGAGGCCTCAACATATTTCGGTGAGTAACGACTTTCTTTGTATTTAAGTGACTTCAGTGATCTCATTCGTGCATGTCAATGTGTGGTCAATTGCTTTGGTCAGTGCAGGTCGATAGTCAGGCTTTATACAGATGTTAGGTTGAAGTTCAGAAACAATCGATGAACATTTCTGTTGCTAGAAATTTCGTGACCTTCAGTTATGGATAAATCATGGACAACCTAATTTACAGATATTTTCCAGGTATTCCGATTAACGAATTACTTCGTATTCCCAATGATCACGAAAACATAGCAGACCCACTTAATTCAATACGAGGATACATTGGGTTTACCTCTTTTTTAAAGTTAGTTAAATGTTTTCTCTTACTCCCTTACTTGCATTTACAATGACTGCTGCTAGAAAATTAAAGTGTGCGAGGACAGGATGCTGTCCCTGGGTCGTCATGTTGCTGAGGTTGGCATTGTAAAGCAATTGTAACTGTGAAGCAATTGTAGCATTGCTATAAAACTTTTTCTCATTTGCTAATGTTTCCCTTTACTAAATTTATCGTTCCTATTGAAATAAAGAAAAGTTGACCAACAACATTGACTGCAATATTTCATGAGCATGGAGAGGGTGCTAGTGTTTGTACTGGACCTGTTTGCAGCAGCACAGTGAGGGGGTGGGGGGTTTAGGGGGATAAACCCCCCAGAGCTCAGAGAAAGTTTCTTTAACTTAATTGGATTGATGTTACTAACAGGATAGTGTAAGGATTAATTAAATATCCCTCGGAAAGCAGTAAAACTCACCATTTTGAACCGTTCCTCTTAAAATTCCATAATTTATTAATCTTGCACCTACTGCTTATCCTGGGGGGTATTCCATACCCCCACACACCTCGGAATTATTTATATGTAAACCTTCCCCAGCCTTAATTCTTAGCTGCGCTCCTTGGCACTCAGTGTGACCCACTGTTGATTTTGACAGGGCAAGGGATGGGAGAAAGATTAAATGAAGCAAGTTATAAATTTCATACGAGTACACTACATAAATTCACATATAAAATTAGCATGAAACTTAAACATAAATATGGGCAAGTACTGGTAGGTCAATAATGAGAATTTCTTAAGTATGGTAATGGCAGACAGTAGATTACTCATATTTTTACGGCCATTAGAGCAAGATCCCAGGACCTGTTGAATGTGTAGCCTGGTGAAATCCATTGTGATACAGACAGCAAAGCATATCAAAAGGCATATTTTTCGTGGTGTTAAAGTGAATTGCTAAATGTTTTATCTTGTGTGTTTTGTCATCAGTCAAAATAATAGGGAAGCTGATGATATTGTCAGACATGAGCTGATTTATTGTTAAGTTGTCTTCATTCTATTCTGTATAAATCTGTGTGCAGCTGGTAAGGAAAATGTTTTCATTCGGTGCTATTTTGTTCGTGAATCGCATGGATGAAGTGGACAGCTGAAGCCCTTTTGTGCATCTGTTTTACTTTCTCCTTAATTTATCACCCTGATGGTGTTGGCTACTACAGCCTCTGGATATAATTAATAACCATCGGACGTCTGGTAGGTCAATAATGAGAATTTCTCAAGTACCACTTGTCCTTCAAAGATTGTCTTCATCAGGCCATCATGTCTCAAGATGTGGCCTATAAGGTTGTTCAATCTTAAGGTTTTCATGATGCTTCTCCTCTCTCCTACTCTTCTGAGGACTTCTTCATTACTAACTCGGTCGATCCATTTGATCTTCAACATTCTTCTGTAGCCCCACATTTCGAAGGCCTCTATCCTTGCTTTCTCCGCTTCAGTCATTGTCCATGCCTCACTTGCATATGTGAGCATACTCCAAATGTAGGTTCTTATAAATTGTTTCTTTACTTCCATATATAGGTTTCCCGCTGTAAGCAGGTCTCTCTTTTGGTGGAATGCTCTCTTCGCCTGGGATATTCTGCTGATAATTTCTTTCTTACTTCTCCCGTCACTAGTTATCTTGCTTCCCAAATAACAGAATTCATCCACTTCTATCAGTTTTTGCCTCCCTATTTTAATGTTGGTCTTGACTTCTTCTCTTCTGCTGCATACTAAGATCTAGGTTTTCTTCGTGCTTATTTTCAGTTGATATCTACTCATTACCCATGTTAACCAGAATATTTTTCAAATCCTTCTGTTTCTGCTATAACGGCTATGTCATCGGCAAATCTTAGCATGCTAATTTTTTCTCCATGGATATTCACTCCCAATTACTTTTCTTTGATTTCATTAACGGCTTTTTCAATGTAAACGTTGAAAATTATGGGTGACAATGTACAGCCTTGTCACACTCCTTTCTTAATTCTTGCTTCTTCACAGCTGGGCCCTGATTTTATCACGGCTACTTGGTTTTTGTATAAACTATGGATGATTCTTCTGTCATTATAAAGAACCCCAATTTCCTTTAGGATTCCAGGCATTGTGCTCCAATCCACGTTGTCAAATGCTTTCTCTAAGTCCACAAATGCAACGAACGTTGGCTTGTTCTTTTCCATTCTCTTCTCTATGAGCAGTCTTAGGGCCAATATTGCTTCCCTTGTGCCTTTGTTTTTTCTGAATCCAAATTGGTCCTCATCCAAGTTCTTCTCTGCTTTTCATTCTATTCTTCTATAGATGATCCTTGTCAGTATCTTTGATGCATGTGTAGTAAGGCTTATGGTCCTAAAATCTTCGCACTTCTCCGCTAGTTTCTTCTTAGGAATAGGGATTATAATGTTCCTCTCGAAATCCTTTGGTATCTAACCTGTCTTATACATTTCACTAATGATTTTGTATAGCTGGTTCAACGTCATGTTGATTCAACCTCAAGTAATTAGTCTTTGCGCACTTTCCCTTCATCCGCCATTTTCTCTCGCTTAACACTGGCGGCATGAATTCTTCTCAACGCTTTTCTCTCGACTAACAATTTTCACTCCTGGTCAGTTTGAGGTTGATAAGAATGCTGGGGCCATAACCTGTTGGCTGATTGGAAGTTTAACTTGATGTGGGCAATGAATGCACAATGTGCAGGAACGAATAACTTTTATAAGCGACACATGCACTGCACTAAGTGCGACTGCGAGACTAATACACTTGAAAAAATGAGCAGTGCCTTCTCACACCTGCCAACCTTGCTGGCTGATAGCCAACACAAGAATGAAACAGCAACATTTTCATGGTGTTGTATTTCTTCCCTTGCATCCTGAATAGTTTTTCCTGTGTGACTATTTTGCCGTTCTCTCAATGTGTCTCCTTCTGAGATTTTATTCATCAGGCCATCATAATGTGGTAATCATAGTGGTCTGTTCTTTTCCTTAGGGTTTTTTGAAGACTTCTTCTCTCGCACTCATCTTATTACTTCCTCATTACTTCTTTGGTTGATCCATTTGATCTTGATTCTTGGAGAGCACCAAATTTTTACAGCTTTCACATTTCACTTCTCAGCAGCTCTTATCGTGCTTAACCCGTTGAGTGCTAACTGATTTTCTAGGCACTATGCCTAAAGTGCCAAGGCATTTTTGCTGATTGTGCAGTAGGTTAGGGAAAAAAAACTAAGTCTCAAAAACAAGTAAATATTTATGTTCAAAAAATTTAAGAAATCTTTATTATATGTGGTTTCACCTTTTTATTATATTATTTGACAAATTTTTGGTAATAAGAGGTAATTTTTATAATTTGAAGAATATAGTTAATGTTAAAATAGAAGGAATATTGACAATTGTATGATTGGGTAATTATCAGCATCTAAGAGTGACATTGCATGAGGAGTGTGATAGTGCTCCCCGACACTACGGGTTAATGCTGTGTTGGAATATCTTGTATTCTTAGACCCTTATTCTTTAACACATCTCTATTTGCAGAGTCATATTCAGTTGTTTAGATGAAGACACTCCCATGTTATATTTTTCTGTATCACTTTCTTCTTCGATAACATTTGGGCTAAGTTTTCTTCAGTTGTAAAAGTCCTTCTGGTACTCATTCCATTTCTTCCCTTTCTTTGTTTTCAATCAAAAAAATTCCATAATTCTACTTTACACTGCTAGCTCTTGTGCACAATTCCTTGAAATGGTTTCAGACAGTTCTAATGACTGATTCTACTTTCCTTTTTTGGAGGATAAATTGCCGATCTTTTCCTTGGCATTTATTCATACTTGCTTGTTTTCCTTATTCTCTTGCGGCAAGCCTGTCCTTGGTAATTTTTTGCATCCTTCTACTTTCTAATGTATTCGATGAAGAACTGAGGTTTAGAATGCATGCGAATGTATCACTTCAACGATCCTTGGCTTTTTCATAATAAATTTTCTTCTCCTTCAAACCTATATGGCAGCCTTCTGAAACCCACTTTTGATATTATTCTATCTCATTTCCTCGATTTCTTAGTTTTAATATTATCATATCCTGCCATCTATTACTTTCTGAAAGTTAATATTTTTAGCTCTTTGTTTCTCAAATATGAGTTCTTCAGATTTCATTTATTTCTTGAATATCAGACTGCATTTATTCATCATTAGATAGTGATAACTAATGATATATGCCTCCCAGGGTAGCATTATGTCTTTCATCTGGTCCCTATACCTCTGCTTCCCTAAAATAGTTATTGTGGATTCTTTTGCTTCCTAGCATTTTCATGTGCATCTTATTTGCATGCGATTCTTAAACTGTTGGCAACCAAAGCTGTGGGATGGGTGCCTTTCTCCTCTTTGTTGGATTTCCTTTGTTCTTTTCAGAATTATTTTCCTGTTACTTTTCCATCCTGGCCTTAGCCGATGAAGAAATTCCTGTAAGGAGGATTTCTTACCTCCTTACCTGTTTGATTGCTTCAGTGATGTCTTCATTTATTAAACTTCTCTATCCTTATCTGATGTAGATACATAAATCTGTACCACTATGGAATTTATCGGTTAAGTCTCTAACTTCACCATATCTATACTTTCATTATACTGAAGGAATCTTTTCACATGCATTCCAGTGCTTTAACCCTTTCGCTGCTACAAGCGGGAATACCCGCAAAAAACATTATGGTTATTGCCTGCGACATGCGGGGATATTCCACGACTTTCAAAAAACTTTTCCTTTCAACACGACACGCGGGTAAATATCTACGTTTTCGAAAAACCCTCCCTTCGGTCGTAGGTGCTGTCATCTGCTCGAAATTCTAGCGGAACTACGTCCATTCGTGCGGTGACATTCAGCGACGTCAAATGAATGATTCAATTCATTTTTTTCTGGATAATAGGCAAAATAATGGAACCGATGAAAAATCTATTGAAGCAGCAAAAGGGTTAAGCACTTGGGCATTATTCTTCAGAGATCCTGCGTGGGTCCTTGAGCATCCACTCCTCAAGTCTCACTCCTTAGGCCAATTAAATTTGCTGATTCCTTCCCTTCCTCAGCCAATGACAGCATTCCTGTCACCTAAATAGATTATTTCTTTCCTCCTGAACTGTTTGATTACTTCAGTGATATCTTAGTGTCTTAAACTTATTTCTCAGTTAGTTGTACTGGAGGAATCTTTTCAATTATTCCAGTGCTTTTAGCAGTATCCCAACTCAAGCTCGATATTATTCTAGCTCATCATATCCCACCTTCATATTATTCTAGCTCATTACATCCCACCTTGATATTATTCTAGCTCATGTCCCACCTTGATATTATTCTAGCTCATCATCGTGATTCCTGTCCAACATAATCCTATCTTGAAGTCTACCTACTTCTGAAAGACATTGATTATTTTTAGCTCCTTATATTTCTCAAATATCAGTTCTTCACAAATTTCATTGATTTCTTCAATTTCAGATGGCATTTATTCATCACTAGATTGTGGTTACTGTTGATCTCTGCTCATCGCCCCTGGGGTAGCATTTTTACTCAATCTGGTTTAACCTCTGCATCACTAAAATACTCAAGATGGAATCTTAATCTGCTCCCTGGCATTTTTATGTGCATCTTCTTTGCATGCAATTCTTTTACTTAGTGTTGGCTACCACAGCTTCAAATTTAAAGGATTCCAGGTGCCTTTCTTCTCTTCGTTGGATTTCCTGAACCACATTTTCCTATTATTTTTAACAAATTTGCTTTAGCCGATGACATCATTAAAATCACGTAATCAATTAATTCTTTCCTCCTTTCTTATGAAATCACTGAAGTGATATCTTCAAGTCTTAGACTTCTTACTCCTGTTGCAGGCATGACACGCGTATCACTATGGAATTGTTAGGTCAACTTTACCATAGCTATCCTTTCATTGTACTGAAGGAATCTTTTCAAATTCCTTTTCTCAATGATTTCCAATGATGCATGGTTAACTGGATCACCTAATTGTTTTAAATTGAAAAAAGTCAAATTCACTGATTTGAAGAATCCTGATTCACTTTATGGTATGCAGTGGAATTAGTATCATGCTTATAGTTTCCTTCTTTTTCCTAAAAGGAACGTGTTGGCCATGCAGGAATACTGTCTAACTGATGATAGTTCCATCATCCAATAACTCCATTATGAGAAGTGCAGTCTGGTGAACAATGTAATGGTACGTAATGTTTTTATTTTCTTAAGAGATGTATAGTTATTACAACTGTAGTTCCTAAATGTTTGCCTGATCACAAAGCAAGCAGAAAAGTCATGTATTAACCCTAAACATTATTATTCACTGCTGTGAACCTGAACATATTATAAAAAATGGCTACTTCACTTAATAGATCAAAATTTCAAAATGGAGCTAATTATAATTAAGCACTTACTTAAAATAAATAATTTTAAACAAAGTGATCATAAGCCTGCAAAAAGACAATTATGTTATAAAATGACATTAATAGAAAAGATAACTTAGTGATAAAGTATTTTTCAAGCTTAGAAATGTCATACTATCTATTTCAGGTACGTATACCCCCTCAAAACAATTCAACATATACATAGAAGTTTACATCAGAAATTATTGATAGATCATCGTTCGATGAATTCTTAGGTGCTCTTCCTATGAAAAAGCAGTCGCCTGTGGGAGGTGAAATGAGGCTGCCTGGGTCACTAGATTTTAGGGTCGTAAATATAATGTATCGCTAGCAATATAGTGGCTCCTCCTGCAAAAAGGCCGTCGCCTGTGGGAGGTGAAATGAGACTGCCTGGGTCACTAATTAATACAGTCGTAAATATAATGTATCGCTAGCACAATAGTGGCTCCTCCTGCGAAAAGGCCGTCGCCTGTGGCAGGTGAAACGTGGCTGCCTGGGTCACTAGATTTTAGGGTCGTAAATATAATGTATCGCTAGCACAATAGTGGCTTCTCCTGCAAAAAGGCCGTCGCCTGTGGGAGGTGAAATGTGACAGCCTGGGTCACTAATTAATAGGCTCGTAAAAATAATGTATCGCTAGCACAATAGTGGCTCCTCCTGCGAAAAGGCCGTCGCCTGTGGGAGGTGAAATGTGACTGCCTGGGTCACTAGATTTTAGGGTCGTAAATATAAGGTATCGCTAGCAATATAGTGGCTCCTTCTGCGAAAAGGCCGTCGCCTGTGGGAGGTGAAATGTGGCTGCCTGGGTCACTAGATTTTATGGTCGTAAATATAATGTATCGCTAGCACAATAGTGGCTCCTCCTGCGAAAAGGCCGTCGCCTGTAGGAGGTGAAACGTGGCTGCTTGGGTCACTAGATTTTAGGTTCGTGTATATAATGTATCGCTAGCACAATAGTGGCTCCTCCTGCGAAAAGGCCGTCGCCTGTAGGTGAAACGTGGCTGCCTGGGTCACTAGATTTTAGGTTCGTATATATAATGTATCGCTAGCACAATAGTGGCTCCTCCTGCGAGAAGGCCGTCGCCTGTAGGTGAAACGTGGCTGCCTGGGTCACTAGATTTTAGGTTCGTATATATAATGTATCGCTAGCACAATAGTGGCTCCTCCTGCAAAAAGGCCGTCGCCTGTGGGAGGTGAAACGTGGCTGCCTGGGTCACTAGATTTTAGGGTCGTAAATATAATGTATCGCTAGCACAATAGTGGCTCCTCCTGCGAAAAGGCCGTCGCCTGTGGGAGGTGAAATGTGGCTGCCTGGGTCACTAGTTTTTAGGGTCGTAAATATAAAGTATCGCTAGAAATTTAGTGGCTCCTCCTGCAAAAAGGCAGTCGCCTGTGGGAGGTGAAATGTGGCTGCCTGGGTCGCTAGATTTTAGGGTCGTAAATATAATGTATCGCTAGCACAATAGTGGCTTCTCCTGCGAAAAGGCCGTCGCCTGTGGGAGGTGAAATGTGACTGCCCGGGTCACTAATTAATAGGGTCGTAAATATAATGTATCGCTAGCAATATAGTGGCTCCTTCTACGAAAAGGCCGTCGCCTGTGGGAGGTGAAATGTGGCTGCCTGGGTCACTAGATTTTAGGGTCGTAAATATAATGTATATTAGCACAATAGTGGCTCCTCCTGCGAAAAGGCCGTCGCCTGTAGGAGGTGAAATGTGGCTGCCTGGGTCACTAGGTTTTAGGGTCGTAAATATAATGTATCGCTAGCACAATAGTGGCTTCTCCTGCGAAAAGGCTGCTATCACGATAGTTGCTCCTCCTGCGGAAAGGCCGTCGCCTGTGGGAGGTGAAATTTGGCTGCCTGGGTCACTAGAATTTAAGTTCGTAAATATAATATATCGCTAGCACAATAGTGGCTCCTCCTGCGAAAAGGCTGCTATCACGATAGTTGCTCTTCCTGCGGAAAGGCCGTCGCCTGTGGGAGGTGAAATGTGGCTGCCTGGGTCACTAGTTAATTTTAGGAAGGAGTTTTCCTTACATATTCACTTAAACTTACACTGCCCTTGTCGCGGCTCCAGCGACATTTTCGGTTGCGAGGGAGACCTGGGATCGGGTAATCATGGCGCTGAGGAAAATAAAGGCCGGGATAGGAATGTTAAAACACCCGGGGGGGGGTGTGTTTATTGCGTTCAGAAAGTTACAGGGGGTGCCGGTAAGGTCGGGCGAGGTCCGCGGCTGCTGCTTCCGCGTGGCTGGGTCCGGCTCTGTCCGGAACTGCCTCTCTGGGGATCTGCGTGGATCCGCAACAGCTCTGGCGGAGTTCCGGCGTTGGCGGCGGGTCCAGGCGCTACGGCGGGGTCATGGGCCTCGTCCTCCGTCTGCTTCCGCGGGTGATGACCTCAGGCGGGCGGCGGTGTCCGGGGAGAGGACCCTCTGGGACAGCGTGCGCGCTCCTCGCGGAGGGTGCGAGTGCGGCGCCGGTCCACCCGCAGTTTACGGGGCATCCGGCAGAGTGCGGCGCCGGTCCACCCGCAGTTTACGGGGCATCCGGCCGATTGAGGGCCTGTGGTAGGAACTATGAGGATATGCTCGCTCTTAGTCCTAGCTTCGGCCTCCTCAACCCCGACTGCCTTCCATGGTCCGGGCAGCGTCTTTTATATCCAACCCTGGCCTCCCTCCGTCCAATGAGGGTGCTCCGCTTGGTCACGAGGTGACGCGTTCGCTGTGCAGGTGTGCGGTCGGGGTGTGAGGGCAGGTGCGCAATTAAAAGCGGGAGTGGGGAAATCACGTGGTGTGAGGGGAAGGCAGCGGGCTGGAGTGGGGAAGGTGAGGAGATGAGGGGAGCGTTCCGGTGGAGTGGGGAGGGTCACGTGGTGACGCGTTCTTCACCGGGGGCGCGTGTTTCAAGTGGGTTTTGCCCATGTTCCAATGCAGCACAACAATCCACCCCTCCCCTGATGGCGCAAAACCCGCGAGAAGAAACACTGTGGGGGCATTGTGGCCGTATGTTGTCGGTCCATAGAATATCCTTGGTTGGCACTGTGCACTTGGCATCGCTGCCGGGGAAAGGTTTCTTCCTGGGTGGATGTGGTGGGCTCTGTGGGGATCGTGGGGATGCTGCTAGGAGGTCTTCGGTATGGACCTTTGGCGTCGCCCATGGGGAATGCTCCCGTCCATGTTGAACGAGGCCTGTAGTCACTAATGGGCTGACTTTTCCTTCTGCAGTGCGTGGGTAAGGATCCATGAGGTCTTCAGCGACATCCTCCAATGACTTCTGTGGGTTGTGGACGTGGAGTGAGCTTGTAGTCCCTCGCTGTCCTCCTTTCTTGCAGGCCCGATTCAAGCAGCTCTGTACGTGTTTGCGGACGTCGGAGAGTGCTGCTCGCCAATGATACTTTTGAGTTAGGGCAGTGTAGGTCGCCTTGATTCCAGAGTGTCCTTCAAATGGCGTATCGTGGTAGCGTTGGAGAACTTCCTTTCGCAAAGCTAGCGGGACCCATAGCCTCCAAGGTCCTTTTTGGCCCGGCCGGGACCACAGATGATCGATGTCGTCCTTGTATTTCTTAAGGAATCGTTTCTGTGTTTTTGTCCTTGAGGGTGTCTGCTGGGCATTCAGTAGTTTCTCCCTGATGTCTGCGATCTCTGGATCATCTTGTTGCGCATGCTGGACTCTTTCGTATAAATCCGCGTGCTGTGTCACGACACGGATAGATGGTGGGACCATCCTGTCCATATCCGGAGTCAGAGCGTCTTTTGATTGTTGCGTCCAGGCTGCAGTGACTCGGCCCGTAGTGCCGAAGGAGATTATACCTTGTGAGTAGTCTATGACGGCGTCGGCGCCTCGAAGCCAGGGGTGTCCCAGGATGAGATCCTCCTCCATGTCCCGTATAATGTGCAACGTTACTGGTAGATGCAATTTTTGGACGGTGACTATGGTCTGCAGGTCCCCCGTTGTTAGGAACGTATCTCCCTTTACCGTTCGTAGTGTTGTGGGTTCTCCTTGGACTAGTTTCTGGAAGGCCACTGGCAGGCAACGTTCAGCTATTAGGTTCACTCCGGCTCCTGAATCGATGAGGGCGTGGAGTACTTCGCCGCCAAGTTCCACCTGGATTCGGGGGGTGTTTATAGCTGCTCCATCCGGTTGTGTGGCCCCTATTGACGGGTGGGTGGGCCGGAAGAGATTTTCTGAATTTCCGCCTGGTTTGCTGGGACAGTCTCGGTGCAGGTGGCATCCTGGACAGTGCGTGCATTTTGGTGGTCTAGAAGGTTGTATGTAGGTGACATCTTCGGCCTGGTCGGCTTCAATGGCGCTGGCTAGCCGTATGAGCTCTTCAGTGCTCTGCGGTGGGCAGGCTCGGAACATCTGCTTGATCCTTGGGAGGAGTTGTTCCGTCAAGGTGGGTAAGAAAGTTTCCTTATCTCCATCTGGGAACAGCCTCCGAAACAACTGGATCTTTCGAAGGATAAACATCTCTGCGCTTTCCTTCGGTGTCTGCATGCTTCCAAATAATTTCGCCTGTATCTGGGCCCTCCGTGCTGCTGTGTCAAATCTTCCCTTCAGCCTTTGCTTGAATTCGTGCCATGTGAAAGCGAATTCCCGGTACGGTGTCCACCACCTTTTTGCTTCCTCTTGGAGTTGTTGCTCCGCTCTGCTGACCCACCATGGTGTAGGTATCTGGTCCTCGTGGAACATTGTCTCCATGCCTCGCAGGAACGTCTCCGGATCTTCTGCTTCTCCTCCGAAGAACTCCGGGTACGGGGGATGGTAGGCTGGCTGCGGCACAGCCCGAGGTGTGCTGTTCTGCGGTTGGCGTTGACTGCATCTTCCGCATATAAACTGCAACCCTTCAATGTCCCTGGCTTCGTCCCTCCAGCCAAGGCAGAGGTGATGAAACCATCGTTGGCAGCTGGCACAGGAAATCAGGTGCTCCCCTACTCTGGTGCATGATGAAGCCTCGCATTGATCCCTTGTGCGGGTGCGAGATGGGTTGGGCGCCACCGAGTTTTGTTGAAGCTCTCTCGGAAGAGCTATGGTAGGTGTAGCGGGCGCTCCATCGATGGGTTGTACATCCATGGTGGAGGCGTTGATTTGCCAGGCGTTGTCAGTCGGAGAATCCTGTGGGTCCCGGCTGCTATCCACGCTGCCGGTCGATGTCCCCGTAAGTTGGGCGCCAATTGTCGCGGCTCCAGCGACATTTTCGGTTGCGAGGGAGACCTGGGATCGGGTAATCATGGCGCTGAGGAAAATAAAGGCCGGGATAGGAATGTTAAAACACCCGGGGGTGTGTGTTTATTGCGTTCAGAAAGTTACAGGGGGTGCCGGTAAGGTCGGGCGAGGTCCGCGGCTGCTGCTTCCGCGTGGCTGGGTCCGGCTCTGTCCGGAACTGCCTCTCTGGGGATCTGCGTGGATCCGCAACAGCTCTGGCGGAGTTCCGGCGTTGGCGGCGGGTCCAGGCGCTACGGCGGGGTCATGGGCCTCGTCCTCCGTCTGCTTCCGCGGGTGATGACCTCAGGCGGGCGGCGGTGTCCGGGGAGAGGACCCTCTGGGACAGCGTGCGCGCTCCTCGCGGAGGGTGCGAGTGCGGCGCCGGTCCACCCGCAGTTTACGGGGCATCCGGCAGAGTGCGGCGCCGGTCCACCCGCAGTTTACGGGGCATCCGGCCGATTGAGGGCCTGTGGTAGGAACTATGAGGATATGCTCGCTCTTAGTCCTAGCTTCGGCCTCCTCAACCCCGACTGCCTTCCATGGTCAGGGCAGCGTCTTTTATATCCAACCCTGGCCTCCCTCCGTCCAATGAGGGTGCTCCGCTTGGTCACGAGGTGACGCGTTCGCTGTGCAGGTGTGCGGTCGGGGTGTGAGGGCAGGTGCGCAATTAAAAGCGGGAGTGGGGAAATCACGTGGTGTGAGGGGAAGGCAGCGGGCTGGAGTGGGGAAGGTGAGGAGATGAGGGGAGCGTTCCGGTGGAGTGGGGAGGGTCACGTGGTGACGCGTTCTTCACCGGGGGCGCGTGTTTCAAGTGGGTTTTGCCCATGTTCCAATGCAGCACAACACCCTTCCCTACGTTCCTGTGACGTCTTCTGTGCTTTTCCTGATGCTGCAACAGCTTGCATGTCATCACTGAAGAATTGTGAAGTTTTGTCCGCATGGTCTATTTTGTAATGCCCCTGTGTATGTGTGTATGGTCGTGTTTTGGGGCTACTTGTGTAAAGTGATATATCGTGTGCTTCGTGGGATCGTCGATGGAAAGCAGAAGCTCCTCCGCCGTGGGACATTGCAGTGTTGTGGTAGGGAGTCTTCTCCTCTCCCTGCATGATCTAGGTGCTGGCACACTGGCAAATCTCGTAGGCCAGTGTTGCAGTCATCTTAGGGTCCTTAAGTTGGAATCAAGGGGGAAAGTAGGAATTTTTAAGGTGGCAAATGGTGTTCTGGTGTGGTTGTGCACTGAATCTCATGTGTTAGGCATTCATTTTAAGGTTAGGTCAAATTTGGGAGTTGGTGCATGCTTCTCCATTACGCCACTGTCAATCTGTCCCATTCCACTTGCTTTTGGCTTTAGTGGGCGATAGAGAAATTGTACTTAAAGGAACATCTGTTTTATGGAGGGAGAATGATATGTTGCAATACTTTGGCACCTTCCCAAGGTTACCCAAAATCTATCCTTAATAACATAAACTTTAACTTTGATGTCCCCATGTTCAATAGTGTGGTAGGTTGAATGAGCTTGGATCTTGTGTAGAGATCCTGATTATGATTACCAATATATCATCAAGGAATTCCTTTTCTTCGGTGTCCAGTGGGAATTGAAAGAGTCCTTACACACTTAAAAATGGGCTTTAGGTAGGGCTTTGGGACTCCTCTTTTCGTGCTGGCTCTGAAGTTTAGGTTCCTAATATAAATTCCCTTAGGGCAAATAGGCATTTAGTGTACCCACTGCGGTCATTAACTCTCTGAATAAAACTGTTTCATTTGATGTGTTGCTTCTACAATTTGACTTATTATAAACTTTAATTTAGCTCTTAAAGGACTATAAGTTAGTTGTAAAATTTTTTGGTGATTTACATAATGACATTTCATTGCCTGCTGCTAATAATATTACTTTTCAGGCCCTCGTTTCCCTTAATTTTTTTAATCTCTCACAAAATTCTGTTTAAATTTTTTGATTATGAATAAATTTTGTAGAAATGAATTGCTTCTCTTAAATTTGCTCTTCTTCCAAGAGAAACATAAGATTTTTCTTTCTTTTTGGTCATTATTGGAATTTTCTTTGCAGTTTTAATAAATATAAGTAAATTTTTCTTGTAAAGAAATGATGTAAATATAGTTATAACAATTTTATCATTATTTTCACATAAAATTGTTACTAAAATTAAATGTCATTTTGTTCTTTAAAATGAGGCAATTCTTAATAAATCCCCATTTGCTTGATTTGTGTTGCACAATTTGAGTAAAGATTACTAATACAGTTTCTTTTCTCTTGCTTTCATCCTTTGGAGTGATATTGGCCCATAACCTTGCATGGTTTTGTGGTCCCATCGTGGGAAAGTTGCGTCATCACTCTGTATCCGAGGTTGTCATCACTGGAAATATTGTGCCTTACTTCAGTTGATTTTAAAATATGGACTTTCTCATATATTTCTTAAGTAGTTTTTTTGTGCCTATAACTGTTCTATTTCCATGTCAATAAGTCTTTATAAGAATAACCAGATTCATTTTAAAAGAATTATACTAATTCCGACTAAGACTCCTGGTCAATGTTCACACAGCACTGTGATATTTAGTTTCAGGAAGTGCATTTCTGCCAGACTGCTTGGTGTGTACCTTAGGTTGTGATTTATTAATCTTTGGATGGTCATACATTTATAACTTTGAAAACTGCAATGATGTAATTGATTTATATGTCCTATCTTGTCTCAAAATTATTCAGTCCATATGAAGGAAATATTGTGTAAATTTTGATGTAGTCAGTTATTGTTTTGTGCCCTCTTTAAGGGTTATAATGCCCTCAGCATTCCTAGAAATCACTCCAATGTTGTAGATGCCTGCTATTTAATATCATTTTTCTGTTTGCTTTTTCTTAGGCACGGGTAAATGAGCCATATACATTTCAAGCTAACAATTGTATTTTGTTTGGACTCTTCTTAGGGTATAGATCTTATTGAAATACATTCGTGTTACTTGTTTATTTTTTGTTATTTTTTTACAATTGTTTGCAATTATTGCTCTGGATGCTCCAACTTAAAAATAAATGTTCATAGTTATGTGAAAATAAATGCTATTTCTCCCTCTTGAAAATTGTATTTCTTGTGCAAAATAAATTATTCTCTGAATAGTATTATTTAGTTTTCATTTTAGATGTAAGTAAATGTACCTGGCTGAACATTGAAGGGGTTAACTCTGGTTCCTGCAATAAGTAAGGTCATATATTCATGAATGCATGCATGCTGTGCCCCTCCCCCTAAAAGTGAGGTAAACACAAAAAGTAAAGTACTATTTACGTCTGGAATACGTCAGTGACACGTTTAAAAGTGGCAATGGGTTACTTTGTGGTAACTGTAAGAATTTTTAATTTCACCAAGATGTATAATTGTTTATATCCACTTATTTACTTGTTTCTGTCTTCCATTTTGCAACAGGAATAAGATTAACATGTGCCACTGCTTCGGTTTTGTGGTTAAACAATTGAAGTAGAGCTGCAATTATTTGTGGTCGAACTTTTACAATGACAGATAGCTGCTCTGACTTACCTGCAGTATATGTCCACATTCTCCCCTATGGTCATATGCTGGAAAAGTGCCTAATCTGAGCATCACTAAAGAAGTGGTCAATATTGACCTGGCAAACTCTAAATGGGCATTCATCATGCAAATTGTCCCTAACCGAATACACAGCCTTTAAAATTGTAAATTTATTACTTCTCTGATAATCAACTTGGTCAGGTCTTATGTTTACAACATTTTAATGGAAATCTCTGCCATTGTGCATGGGGTGTTAACGGCAGATCAGATTGTCATCAATGGTTATGTTACAGATGTATTTCAGCAGTTCTAGTAAACAATGGTCATCGTAACCAACCAGTTTAGATTTCAATACTCAAGGAGCAAATTTTGTGTTGGTATGAGGTTGTTTGTGGAAGCAGAAACTTGCATATACATTGAATTAAGAACTTTGAGAAGACAGTATTTTTTGCGAATTGCTAAATGGTCTAATCCCAATCTAAAAGTGTATTTTTCAGTCTAAGTAGCAATCATTTATAATTTTGCTTATATTTTTGTGAATCACTATCTTCCTCATTTTCTCCTTTATTTTATACTTCTACTTTATTTCACATATTCCATCAAAAATAAACTTAACCTACATTTGATTACTGAAAAATTAGAAAAATTACAAAAGAAGGAAAGACTAATGGAAGAGAATCTTGACAAGGGAGAATGCATGTTGAGAGTTGATGAATAATATAATTGTAAATATCTGTTAACAATGTGTTGTCCTGACCCAGGACTTTAATAATTGACCAGTTGAGAGATGAAATGCTTTTCTGTGGGGAGTTAATAAGCAGAAAGATATGGATTTTAATTAATTTGGGAAGGTTCAGCAGAAGACGGTTCTAAAGTGAGATGAAATCGAAAATATATGGCCAAAAATCACTAGTCTAGAGTAATGATAAATTAATGAGAATCTTTGAGATTAGTGTATTTTAAAGATGAAATGAAACTCATTTAGCATAATGCCGTCCACAATATTGTTTAGGAGGCCAATAACAATTGAAAATTGGGAAAAGTATCGCGGGAAGCATAGTTCCCAGGAACAAGTTTAAATTTACGGAAAGATACGGAAACATCTGGGTTTAGGGAGAATTTCTTGTCGTTAACAACATTAAAGCTGTCAAATTGATGCGTATAAGGTGAGTGATGATTAAAAATTATTAACAGGTCTTTAAACTTGAAATTTTGGTCATTGAAGCGTAATGATAGAAAAAATACCATTGACAAATATTTTAAATGCTTGCCACTATGATTCCTACTTGAATCAGAAAATGAAGACGACTCCTAGTTCAAGTTCCTAGCTCCTCCTAGGTGAAAAATCTTTCACCAGAAGATTTTTCACCTCGTCTGGTTATCTTTTTAATTTAAGAGGAACCTCCACAGAACAAGAAATAGAAGGATCTGATGTAAGCAGAAGTCTATTTGAAAAGGTCATGGAGTGTAGCATAGAGTAAGTATATTGTTTCTTATACTTACTGTATTGTTGTGGCAATCTAGACACTTTTCTTGGTATGTTTTCCTCGATATCTTATTTCCTAGTGGGAGGCTTCCAATGCCTCTTTGGAAAGCTGTCCAATAGGAAGAATGACATGTTTCACTATTCCTGCTCCATGCAGTAAAACTTTGAGAACAGTTAGTGGCATGTGGTACCATGGAAAAAGGTTAACATTTATTTTAGCTGTTTTTAGGCAATAATTTGAGAAAATCGAAACATTAACTTGAAGTCCTATGGATACAGCTCTCAAAATTCCTGAGAAGCGGGTAATTAATTAGGTCTTCCAGAATTCCTTGAAAAGGATTTTACACCCTATTAGGATTGCCAATAATAATTATTTTACCAACTTGAAGACATTTGAGAGATTTTTTTTAACACGCAGAAAGCTTAATTGGCTGTTTAAACTAAATTTTATTCAACATAAATCTACTAATCACTCTGGATCACTCATTTCACTGAAAATGTTGGTTAAAAAACATTTTTGAATCAAGGCCGCAAGCAAAGTTTTTAATTTCTCGTCTCTTTCAAAAATACGTTTCTTGTGTAAAAAGTCTATTACGAATGATTTCATCTGCTTCATTCTACCCCTATATTTGGCAAGAACATATTATGTAAACCTTGGTGAGTCAGATTCGTTGTATCTATAACTTGGCAATAGGGTAGTTTCCTTCATCAAAGAAAACGAAAGGCATTGATTGCGATTCGTTACCCACCATTAGTGTATTCATAATATACAAATTATTTCGTTTTAGAAATACCGGTTTAGACGAAAGGCAATGGTCCATTTTTATCCTTATTTGAAAAGGGCCAGATTGGCGCCCATGCGATGCCACTCTACGTGACGTCACAGGGACCTAGTTTCTATACGAGAAGATAGGAGTTAAACATCGTCTGAGGTTACCATTGCATGCATGAGGCGCAGAGCTCAGGGAAACATGTCTTAATAATCACTTATTAAAACTGGCTAAGGTACTTATTAAAACTGGCGTACTCCAGGAGTAATACTCTTTCGATGTAGGCAATTAAAAATTATAGGAAACCACCCTGCTACACTGTGAATTTCCTTCAGCACAAACAGGCGCGCCGACTTACAAAAAGTATTGGGGGGGCCCTAACCGGGGATCTTGCCCTGGGAAATTTTATAAGTTGTGAGTTTTAAGTTTTTTAAGCATTTTAGAAGAGTCATATGATCAACATTAGAACACTGATAACTCGAATCTCGATATCTGAACACTCCGGGGAAAATCCGGGGACACATTATTTCCTCACACCCATAACGAATTTTTGAGGGGGCTCGGGCCCCTTCAGGCCCCATGGAGTCGGCGCCACTGTATAATATAACTTAATTAATTTCTTGAATTATTGGGGGGGCTCCGCCCCCCCAAACGAATTATTGAGGGGGCTCGAGCCCCCTCAGGCCCCATGGAGTCGGCGCCTATGAGCACAAACTTCGGCGAGGAACACTGAAGGGAGACTGGTGATGAGAATTCGGCTGGGAATGAGCGAGCCAATCGCTAAGACGGCATATTTTGGGAAAAACATATTTGTGAAATGGAAAAATTTTCACATGTTCAAACTAAAAGAACAAATCTGGGTGCATAAAGGGGTAGCCTCTGAGGACAAAGGGCTTTGGGTGGGGGGGGGGGGACTTGCGCAACACCAAAGCTCCCTTACAAAGCAAATAGGGTAGTTTCCTTCATCGAAGAAAACGAAAGGCATTGATTGCGATTCGTTACCCACCATTAGTGTATTCATAATATACAAATTATTTGGTTTTAGAAATCCCAGTGCAGACGAATGGCAATGGTCAATTTTAACCGCATTTGAAAAAAGCTAGATTGGCGCCCATGCGATGCCACTCCACGTGACGTCACGGGGACCTAGTTTCTATTCGAGTAAATAGGAGTTTTACATCGTCTGAGATGACCAATGCACGCATGAGACACAGAGCTCAGGGAAACATCTGGTAATAATCGCCCATTAAAACTGCCTAAGGTCGGAAAGTTTCCTTCGTTTGATAGGGTAATAATAATCCTTATTTAAGCCAAGCGCTACCCGCTAGCAGGGTACTCTGATACCTACTAGCAGCCTGAATCGAAGCGGCGCATATAACCTCGCCCCAAGGTCACCTCACACGGCGACAGCGGGAACCAGAATGACGTTACGCGGGCTTTTCCCAGCATTCACACTTAGCCGTAGCGTATTCGCTCGCTTAAAAATTTTCACTTTTCATTTAATCGCTAAAAATAGATATCGTCATTTAAAAATCTAAAAGCGTGAAATACGTACTCCAGGAGTTATAATCTTTCGATTAAGGCAATAAAAATATAAAAGGAAACCACCCTATTTTGGACTACGTGCTTGCGTCTAACTATAGTATCTGCTGCGCCTATCATTGGTCTCCTACGGCGTCAGTAACCCGGCAACAATCGGTTAACGTTGTGACTACGTTGGTTTCCGCGGTGTTCAGGTTCCAATTTCTCCATGTTTCCGGTGCAACGGCGTGGGTTTGTTGGTGATGACAACAGTTTCGCTGGCCCTACTGCCAGCGTCTTCAGGTCGAAGATGATGCCGGTCCACGACTGTCACTAATTGTCCGCGCCGATGGCGCGTTAATTCTGCTGTATCGGTGAGAACAAACTCACCACAACCAGCCAGTTGACAAAATAAATTAATAAATTGGCGCATTTGTATCGTTATGAGTGTAAATGTTTGTACTGTGAAAACGGAAAGAATAAAAACAATGCAAAGTTTTGATTTATGGAATTATTCTCATTTTTTTAAGCTTTCTTTTGCAACAAGACAGCAGAAGAATTTACATTTTTATTTCAATTGAATTATTGTTTTTCTCTTTTTTTCCATTTGTTTTCAATTGAGTATTAATTTAATTCTATAAAATATTGCATTCCTGTGCAGGGACCATAAATTAAATTAAACCTGCGATTGGAAGGAGGTAAGACATAGAAAAGGCACATAGACGTGATAATTTTAAGGCAGTGTGAATTGTAATTTTTGGATAGATGTCTGTAAAGTTTTAATTTAGCCTTGTAGCCTGGACAAATTATTGGGAATGGATGATTAGCAGTTGAGTAAGTAAAAATATTTTTTCTCGGCTATTGTATTTAACGATGACAAGTGTGAATTTATTCCTAAGAACCATGAAAGGAGATCTTGGTTATCGGAAGTTGAAGGAGTAGAGGAATTATTTTGGGTAGGCAGGGAAGGAAAGGATTCTGGGTTAATGGCTTGGGCAAATGATTTTGTAAGGGGGGAGGGTTGGTAGGATTTTGAAAAACTGCTGCACGTCTTGCGGTCATTGCTGCTTTAGCCTCCTTATGCTTAATGCAGCCTCGGTAATTTGCAGGATGGGCTTCTTTACACAAAGCACATTTAGCCGGTAGTTCTTTCGGTTTGACACACTCGTTACTGAGATGGTCCTCACCGCAGCGAACGCATCTCGGAAGAAGAGAGCAGTGGTTTTTGGTATGTCCAATACCTTGACAGCGGTGGCATTGGACCGGGACCGCAGGTTTTACAAAATTTGTTATTGTTACTTTTAGACCGAGAACTGATTTGATGTTGAAAAATGCAGGAATGTCTATTTCAGAATTAGTAGTAATATGACAGACTTTTGTGGGATATTGTGGAACAGAATTAATACCGGAATCGCGTTGACTGGCTGAAAGCCTAGTGGAAAAGATGCGTTTGACGGAAAGAACCGGAAAACCTTGGGACTGAAGGTCCGCTAGAATTGCTGAATCTGTCATTGAGGTAACGGTCCCGCGAAGCGCAAAGTCGCGTCGGCGGTTTTCCGGGAGTTGATACGTGGTATATGGAATTTTTGATTAAGCTAGCTCGGATTTAGTCTTAATGAAATCATCGACAGATTGACGTTTTAAAATTGCTGATGAAACACTAGTTGCATGAGGCACTGGCGGAGAGGAACAGGCTTTAACAAGTCGCTGATGAATTAAAGGCCACTTTGTGGTGTCGGCCAGGCGTATTGGCGGGATTTTTGGCTTTTTTACCTGGACGTTAGATGACGGAACTGAATTTTCATTAGAATTAGTAACAGTAGGAGAATGAGTTGTGTCTGAAGGACCAAGAGAAATATTCTGATTGGTAGAAAGAATTGAGTACTGATTATTTAGTGGAATTAACACGGGCGCAAGGGGTTTAGGTTTATTTGCCTTACGGCGGGGTGACACCACAGTAAATTTGTCCAGGCTATCACAATCGCCATGCGCACTCAAACACTGGATGGATGTGGGGGTTGCACTCATCGAAATGGATGGCTGGACAGCGGAAGGGCAGGAGGCGGCAGCAGGCGGCTGCTCGCAGTCCGCAGGGTTGGACCCTGGGATGGAACAGGCATCGGAGGAAGGCAGCTGCTGGCTGGCTGGATAACTGGTCTTTTAGGGTCCGTTGGAGGCGCTGGGCTGGGCAGGTTGGCGGCTACTGAAGGCGGCTAAGCCTGGGATGAGAGTCCAGTGGCCCGGGATGGCGTAAGGAGCTCCTCAGATGCCTCAGGTGACAGCTTGTCAAGGTCCCTAACACTGAACCAACCCCAGGCACATCTAACATGCAATACAACCACCATAAACATCACGTACTAATAGCCTGCGATTCCCGCTTCCAGGCGCTAATGAAAGAGAGAGGCGACGAACTTACAGCGTTCGTTCTTGAATACAGCCTTATAAGCCCTGACGCAGAAAAACCTGCACCTGAACAAAAATGGACCAATGTTCCTGCCAAACGACTTGCAGTTCGCCCACCAAGCCCTCCACAACCCGCGACGCCAGTGGTTCGCAACAGGTTTACTGCAATCTACCCAACGGAGACAGAACACATTACAACGGCAGAAATGCAAACTGACGAGATCGAAGATAACGAACAGGAACCCAAAACCCGCATCCCGTCCATCTTCCTCACGGAAACATCTAACTGGCCACAAAAACAACGCCAAATCAAAGCCGTGTGCGATTTTCCCCCAATCTGCACGCTCGTCAAGAAGGACATTCGAATAAAATGTCAAAACATTGCTGACTTCCGGGCTGTCACACGTCTATTAAAAGAGAAGTCATGGGCCCACTACATCTATCAACTGAAGACAGACAAGCAGATACACTATGTCATACGTGGAATCCCCTATGACACGTCAATTGCGGAAATAGCTGAAGCTCTGGAAGACGTTGGCTTTAGCACCGAAAACATCACACGACTACGAACCATAAGGCTGAACGAAGAGGAAAAATCCATTCGACAGCAAGCCAAGGAATCCGATCCACCAATCGAACTTCCAACGGTCACACCCAAACCACTCCCCATCAACCAAGTAAAACAGCAGAACCCTGGTTTAGGTGAAGAGTTCCTCAAGTTAAACAGCCTATTTGATCTTGGTGTTAAAATTGAGGAATACAGACCATCGCCTGGACCACCGCAGTGTACCTCCTGCCAAAAATTTGGGCACACCTTCAGAACATGTGGGCTTAAACCTAGATGTCACATATGCGCCGGTGACCACCACTATTCAAAATACCCCAAGCCAAAAGATACGCCAGCAAAGTGCGTCAACTGTTCCGGCAACCATCCGGCTAACTATAGAGGATGTCTCGCCTATAAAGAATTACAACAATCAATGAACGAAAAAAGGCAGCGCCTTCTTAATCCAACACTAGCCCCACCAGTAGTTCCCAACCACTCTCAATTCCCCCAACTACGTAACCCATGGAACCGTAACCAAACTCACGCAGCTTCTCCTAAAGCCCAACCAACTGCCAACCCACACCAACCTCCTATAAATTTGTTAAATCAACAAATTCCGTCAACTTTCAACTCTCACCAACCTCTTGTAATTCCGCCCAAACAACAAATTCCTTCCAATTCCGCCAGCAACGTACAAATCCCCCCACAACCTTCCTCAGCCCCCTTCGGCTGGAAATCCGCCATCAAAACCTGGTTCCTGGGTCTAATTAAAAAAGTTCTAGCCCCCCCAGAGGGTAAGTCCAAACTGGACATACTCCTTGAGGAGCTTATATCAGGCGCTCTCATCCTCAATGGCCTCTAAAGCCAGACATCAAATAACCGTCCTGCAATGGAACGCCGATTCCATCAGCAATAAAAAGATCGAACTACAACGACTAGTTGACGCACATCACCCCGAAATAGTGCTAATACAGGAAACCTGGCTAAAACCCAACAAGACAATTTACATACCTAACTACCGCTGCATTCGCCGCGACCGAGAGACACTGGGCGGCGGAGTCCTTATGGTAATCAAAAAATCTATTAAATTTGAATAGCTGAAAGATCCCTCCTCACCTAACATTGAACTATTGGGAGCTGCAATACATACTTCACTGGGCCCCCTCGAAGTGTGGTCGGCATATAGCAAGCCAAACTGTAAGTGGGAAGCCGCTGACACCCAGACAATTCTCCAAATAGCCCAAAAGCCCTGCATCATCGGCGGGGACCTGAACAGTAAGCACACGGACTGGGGCTGCCGTTCCACCAACCTTCATGGAAAACACATCAAGAAAATAGCATCCTCCCACGCAGTTCAAGTTTCTGCTCCTGATTCTCCAACCCATTTCCCACCATTCCCAATGCTTCCAGACATTCTAGACCTAGTCCTCTCCGCCAACCTCCCTACCAACATCACCCCGAGCACCATCGACAACGCAGCATCAGATCATTGCCCACTGAAGTTCACCATACCACTAACTCATCAGTCTCAGCCTCCGCCAAATCCACGGATCAACTGGACCAAGTTTACTGAGCTTACGGCCAGCATCTCACTCCCGGATCCTCGCAACATGAAAACCGCAGCACAACTGGATCAGTTGGTGGAAGACTTTTCCTGCTTTCTCCAGAACTCCCTCAAATTAGCCTCCATACCGCCAAAATTGGATACTCTAGCAGGGTAGATACTCCTTACGGGACCAATACAAGACATCATCCGGAGACGAAACGCTGCCAGAAGACTTTGGAAACGCACATACCTTCCAGCAGATCATAACCTGTACAGAGCGCTCAAAAACCGCGCCACTTTCTTGCTCCGTGAATATAATTCCAAAAAATGGGATTCCATGATAGAGTCCTTGTCCCACAAGGACCACTCCGTATGGCAACTAACACGGAATCTGAGAGGGAAGCGCTCGCAATCAAAACCACTCACTCACCAAGGAATCACCGCTGTGTCAGATGCCTCCAAAGCGAACCTTTTCGCAGAACATCTAGCCACAACTTTCCAAAAACATCTACCATCCAATTTGGAAAACGAAGCTACTGCAACGATCACATCCCTGCAAAAAATTCCAACACCACCATTCCTTGTTATAACCCCAGCTGAAATCCAAGGAATAGTCTCCAAACTAAAACTGCGCTCTGCAGCGGGACCAGATTCAATCTCAAACCGGGCCATCAAGAATCTTCATAGCAATACAAGAACATATCTACGCCACCTAATGAATGCCTTCTTCCTACTCTCACACTTCCCCATGCCTTGGCGCAGTGCAAAAATCATCCTTCTTCCAAAACCCCGCAAACCTCATCATGACCTCAACAACTACCGCCCTATAAGTCTTCTCAACTGTCTCGGAAAAATTCTGGAACGTTGTATTCTGAACCGGCTTTCCGCGGAGATCGGTGAAGGAAACCTGCTTCGTCCAGAGCAAGCAGGCTTCAGAGCCCAACATGCTACAATCCACCAAATTACGAGAATTGTAGAGTTCATCACTTTCGGCTTCAACATAAATAAGCAATCCCACGGGGTGTTCTTGGACCTACACAAAGCTTTCGATAGAGTCTGGCATGCCGGCCTAATTCTCAAAATCTCCAACCTTCCCATTTCAACGTACATAGAAAAAATATTAATTTCCTTCCTTTCAAACCGATCCTTATGCGTTTCCGTCAACTCTGCTTCCTCACCTTCCAAACCGATCACCTCCGGAGTACCCCAAGTTATCTCTCCAATACTATTTAATCTATTCATCAACGACCTGCCCTGTAACCCCAAAACCGAAATCTTCTTCTATGCTGATGATACGGCAATCATATCCCGCTCCTTCAACCCTAACATAGCTACCAGAAATGTCCAAGAACACCTCAACTCCGTCAAAACGTGGATGGATACTTGGAAACTTTCCATAAATGCCAGTAAGTGCAATGCCATCACATTTACCAGGAGATCTAAATACAAGAACACCACCCCATCCCATCATGGCCAGGAGATCATTCCGGATGCCAAGGAAGTGAAATTTCTTGGAGTCATGCTCGACTCCTAATTGTCCTGGAACGCCCACATCAAATATGCTACCAAGAAGACACAAGCTGCAATATCGGCACTCAAACCGCTGCTTAACAGAAGAAGCAAGTTACACATCAGAACCAAAAGAACGCTGTACCTCTCAATGATAAGGCCTCTAATAACGTACGGTTACCCTGCCTGGGCATATACAGATTACACCAATCTAAAGAAACTATGCTCCACACAAAACAAACTAATACGACGTATGATCAATGCTCCATGGTTCGTAAGAAATGAAATAATCCAACAGGACCTAAAACTCCCTCCACTAGAACAACACCTCACAAACATTAAAGACAAATTTGAAAAATTACTCACAAACATCAACAATACACTACCTCACGACATCTGGAATTATGAAACCAACCCACACTTCAAATATCGCAGACCAAAACACCCGATTCGCCTGGCCCCACTAACACACAATGAAGGACACAGAACCTAAGCGAAGAAGAACACTTTTACACCCAGACACTAAACACATAGCTAAACAAACCAAAGCAATAATACGTCCTATCTAAAATCCCGCTAAGAAGACACATTCAAGACCAACATGCGTTTAGCAGCCACGGCTGAATATCGCAGCATATGCGCACCAGCGCAGTTCAAACGTCCTGCGTCCTGGACCGGCATCATCTTCGACCTGAAGACGCTGGCAGCAGTGCCAGCGAAACTATTGTCATCACCAACAAACTTACGCGGTTGCACCGGAAACATGGAGAAATTGGATTAGGGTGAGGTTTGAAAGGAACATGGTGAAAGTAAGCGAAAAAGTAACTAAACCGTCTGTATGTCAACACATGTCATTGTCAGAATGGAAAGAGGGAATTAATGTGAGGACATGACTGCCATTTTAATCTACTTCCAATCTTTTCTCTCCACGCATGAAATCTCACCTTTCATTCGGCAGGTTATGAAACGTAATCCTACTCAGAGACCCTTAGTTTTTAGGTCCGGTGACTGTTGAAATCTACGGAGTAGCCAAAATAAATCCGAAGCTAAGAGTTAGAAATTATGCTCTTCTCTCAATTTTATCCCCAATATCTTTTTTTCATCTGTCTATCTGTCTCCCAGTGGAAGAAAACAGTTAGTGTATTCGTTTCCTGATGTTTTCAGAATAATTCTCACTTTGTGGATCTGTGACTTTTGGGCGAGACTTAGTTTTTAAACATTTTTCATGTACAATATATTGAGGTATAATATTGTAGCCGTTCCAAATTGAACGGGCTACAAAATTCACCTGAATGAGGGGCAAGATAAGCATTATGTGTGAATCAGCCAAGGACTTTGGTTATGATCGTTATGACCACGTGTGAGAGTGCTTTCCCAACCATTTCCTCTATTTCCCTCCCCCCTTAAATCTCCCACAGTTTAGACGTGTCTCCCCATCCCCCGCGGTGACACTGAAGGCCGATATACACGGTGAATGATCATGCTGAATGATCATTCGAATGGAGTCATTTGCACTGGTTTCATTCACGGGATCATGCAAGCAAAAATAGAGCATATTCTAATTTTCAATGAATGATCATGCGCATGACGGTTCATTCACGAATTTTTCCGTTGCACACGGCGAATGAATGATTTCATTCTCATGATCGTCGAAGAAACCCGGTGATGTACTACCCACCCGACTCCTTCACAACCGTCCTCCAGTGAAGGTTTCGCCGGGATCAAATAGGGCTTATCCCAATTGCATTCCACAATCCCCCTCCCCCAATCGCCCACGTGCTCCGAGGTAGGCGCTGTCACGATCCCCGAGAATTGGCTTGATAGACAGCCGTCCGTCGACATGTCGCACAGGAGAGAGGAGGAAATAGTTGCGACCCAGTGGAAGTCCCGAATTTCGCATCCCCACGGTCGGCAAGCTAGCGGCAGAAGTGGAGGACGCGATGCACGGAGGAGACTACATAATGCTGTGTCAACCCACCTTCCTGGCCATCATCTCAAGCTGCCGTCATCGACATCACTGACATCGCCACCATTCTTCAAGTAACGTAAAGCACTGTCCAAGTTCTTCCGGCGAAATTCCCAAGCCCCAATCCCGGAAGAAATTCCCCGAGGGGTTGCCAGTTAAGTCTCACCATCACCGAAATCGCCCCATCAGTACAGAGTGCAATGGCGCAAAGTTGCCGGTCGTCTCCGCCAAAGACCTCCTTCTCTGGGAAGATACATATCACGAGAAACAAGCTCTCTGTTCAATAATCACCTTTTGCACTTCTGGCGCTTACTAACAACAAGCGGAGGGAACACTTGATGGGCGTACGTAGAAATTGGTTAAAATGTATTCACAACGAAACTGTTTGAGTTGCCGTTTCATTCAATGTATCATTTATAATTATAATTTAAACGGCAAAAAACCAAAGTCTTAATATCTCGGCATTGATTTAGAGACAACATTTAGATGCACGTCCATCTTGAAATTATTTCATATTTTAAGAGTTTACCAGTACAACGAATGAAATTTTATAATATTTATGCTATTTTTATAAATTAAAAGGAGCTGTAAGCTTAAAAAATTTTAACTTCGCACAAATGATTGTTATAACTAATGAAGAGTATAAGCTTCATTTAAACTAATTTAATAATTATTGTCTGTATTTTCAAATTTATTTAACCAATCACTCTGACATGAGAACAAAACTTGAAAATTGCATTAGTATTTTCAATGCATTGAAAGGAATACACAATAAGTTCTGAATTATTATCAGTAACTTCAGTTGTTTCTATACAAAACCTTTCCATAGGGAAGTGCACTAATTTTTTTTAATTGCTGAATTTGAAAGTTTAGCCTAAAAAAGAAACATTAGTATAGTCACTTTTATTTTCTGCTTCTGGGGTATGCACTTTAAAACGTTTTGAAAGTCGGAAAATTTCATGTTGCGCTGAAACACAGTGCCTCCATCTTGATTGAGATGTGACGTCACAAGGCAGTAGTCACCAGTGGAGTATCGCTGTATTCCGTCGCCTTCTTTAGCGCGGCGAGAGTTTCCGGGAATCGGTGGAGTTTGCTTCCTAAAAATGTCGTCTAGTACCGAAAACATGAATTCAAAATAGAATTATAAATGATTTTTTGTTCCAAATTTCATCTCGACGTCGAAACAAAAGCCTGGAGAAGATATTCATTCCCGTGCCTTAAGCACAAGCTATACGGAATAAATGGTTCAAGGCTGCTCCTGACTCTTACCTATTGATGATATTCTGTTTTGAAGATCATTTGAAGGTATTGTAAGATCAAATTGATATTTATATTATAATAATTTACTTAATAGGTACCTCAGTCACATCAGAAAGTGTGTTGAGTCAAAATATAGCATCTTCCGCGTAGACCTACGTAATTTATTAACTGAAAGTAGTTTGGTTAAAGAATTATGGCGCCACTGTTATTTTACACGACCGGGCAAAATGCGTACTTTGCCCATGATATGTGCATATATGATAACAAACGATTTTTGTTAAAGTTAATCTTTATTTGTTGAAATTAGTACATTTATAGGTGATACAGATATAAAGGTACACGGCAGGTCGCGCGGCGTAATTTGTACTCCACTGGTGACGGGTTCATCTTGCTGATCCAAAAAATTAGCTACAATACCTCGAACTTTGAAAACTCGCAATATAGGCAGTCAAAGTACATTGTAAGAATACATGAGACCATTATAGCCCAGAATGTACGTACAATGTCGAAATCCTTTGTTTTCAAAGATTGACGTATTTTATACGCCAGCGCGCCCGGTCCAGGGTTATCAACTTTTATTTCATCCTATTTGTTAGTTGAAATTATATTTCAGAATGGTTCTTTTAGCACTGCTACTGAGGTAAACTGGTAGGTACTGAGTACAAGGTACTGAGGTATGCACTGAGTAAGTAAACTCCCTTTGGAGTGATGTGAATTACAAGTGTTCGAGATATATGGCATTTCATATTCGCTTTGTGTTCTTATTAATTATGCCTGTACGCATATTGTTGCTTGCCGCGAGCCTTTAATGGTATGTGCTCTTGCAAGAGTGGTTTTCATTTTTAATGTGGAAGTTGGTCAGTATAAGCAAAGAAAAAATTAACATTTTAGCGCATACCAACCCTTGTAGTCATCGTATCTCTGCGTTTGTAATGACACTGCTAAAATACCTAAACGCCATAATGATGATAAAAAAATTGTCTCATGTCAATGATTGCTGCAATTATAATTAATGATAAACTTGATGCCGTATGATCACAATGAAGACAACAAAAAATAATGCCATGACCCAGTCCACGGTCCTTCGGGTGAGATCTATCCTTTGAATCGTGCACTCTACCACTACCCCAACCGACCCAATGATAACATTTTGGATTTATATATATAACTTGTAAAAAGTAACGCATGAAAATTAATTAATTACAGCCTAACTAACGCCCTAATTGAGAAAGATGCAGCAAGGTACGCGGTCTCCCCTTGTAAGCCCTAACGCCTCGCATTTCTATGGAACGTTGAACCTGTCCTCCTTATTCAGTAACCATAAATACATCAAAGTTTGGTATACCATTTATAAATCGTTGGAATTTTCCTTCTCCCAACCAAGATTATCTTTTCTTGAACCCATCCTGGACAGCGAACCATTGCAACACCCAGCCAGCTCGGGTATAAGGCTAACATCCCATGATTCTAGTTGCGAAGGACGAACGTTCCGGCCGGCGTGAATACATACGCAACAAATAAGTCTTGCAGTAAACCTCTGAAATAGGTTTATTAGCTTGACTCGGTTCTTACAAAAAAAGTTTTGGCATGATAAACGGCATTGTGTCAAAATATACCCAGCGAAAAATAAATGCCATCATGCATTTATTAAAGATTCAATGTGCTATTCGTACCACTCTTTCCAAACTTGAAGTTGACACGTAAATGAATATTAATATATTACGCAATGATGAAGTCATTTACTCAAAAGAGAAGCAGCCACATATATATCCTGAAGATATTTTATGACAGCAAAAAACGGGTACCCTCAAATTCTGTAATGTTTCTATGCAATAATAGTGGTAGAACTAAAAGGTGTAGAAGCTGCCTTCTGCTACTGCCTTGTGACGTCACGGCCAATATTCAACATGGACACCCGTTTTCGCGGCCTTTGAATTTTTCCATATTTCAGACGGTCATCTCGAATGAAGTATTCACTATTAGGATTTAAACTGTGGTTTTACGACATTATGTTATTCTGAACTCTAATTTAAAAAATGTGTTTGGTGCATTTGAAACACTAGTGCACTTCCCTATTATGGAAAATAAAAGAATCACATTTTACTCGCGAATAAAACTTCCAGTGTTATTCTTTCCTGTCGTAGTTCTGATATTTATCTTCTGAATCTACTAATGCGGGCTAATGACACCGCTTAGTAGCATGCTATGTGGCCACTAGAGCTTTCCCTAAGGAGATACTAGAGAGAAGGAGAGATTGAGAAAGAGCAAGGGGATGTAACGTAATTAGTCGAATGCCCAGAGTGAAAGTAATGACATATCTTCCTCACGTGGTTGTCACCTAGGGATACAGTTTCCATTCATTGGCTCCACCCTCGGTGATCCTGGACCAGGAGCTCTTTTGTACCCACACTCTTTGTATCTATGTTCATGCTCTCTTAACTCGTCATTGCGCTCATATTTTTCACCTATGCTTCTGAATATCCACTCAGGGAAAATAAGATTTCATTGAAAGGCCACATATCCCTTTTGGTTCGGAATAATACCCACGGACCAGGGGATAGACGTGTTGTTCTCTGGTGAATACGATTGTTTCGAGGAGTTTTAATTGGGGTGCGACTGAAATGAATGCTCGATGCAAGTCTAGACGGGCGTGGACGCAAGGGAATTCTTCTATAAAGCATCTCATTTTCATCCGTTGAGTGTACCTGAAAAATGGATATATATCAGGTGTGTGGGATCATGAAATAATTGTTGATAAAGTTGTTGTCTTTTGTAAGTATAGCGCGTGTTAGTGTTGGAGAATCGGATAAAAATGTTATGCTCACAATTTTCACCAGTCATGAACTAGCATCCCAGACAAGGAATAAAATATCACCCCCGACTTCGAAGTAAGTTTCTTTTTTTTCTGTGGGCGTTAAAATGTGTGTTAGCTCATGCCGTCCATGGTGCTTTACTCACAGAGCCCTTGAACTCACTTTCATAGAGCTCATCAGAAATTCTTATTCCTAATTTATAGGTTAAGTAACTCTAATAGCTTTATTTCTGTGAGGAAAGGAAAAAGGAAACAGAAGGGAAGCTGTAAGAGTTACTTCTTTGGTAGGATGGAACGCGCGGATCAGTTTGTCTTATATTCGATGATCATAAACAAATCATAATCATTTTGAATTTGATTTGTTATGCGAATGGATTCAGTGTAAGAGAAAAAACTCGTACAATATCTAACTCCTAAAATCTTGTTGGTATTCGTGACAAGTAGAGCAATCCTGAAAATTATAAGAAAGCGAAATATTGATGTTGTTATCTGGAATCGGGAAATTCAAACGCATTTAAATGAAAATGAAACCTATAATTAACTCTTCTCAAGTTCCTAGAATTCTAGTTTTCCATTTAGACCAATTTAAACAAACTGATAACAGTTTTATCCGGTCATGAAGGTATGTGTTTTATTGCGCAATACATTTCATCATATAATAAGAATTAGGCATGATGTGGTTTTTTCCAATGGTGGAATGATAATGTAAAAACTAATATGTGGTATTATACTTTTACCGCATGAGATTATTGCTCGATGTATCTTTTTTTATGGCTGCTAATCTGCACTCAAATTCACACGAAATATCCAAATGCTGGTTAATTCTATATAGTTTTTATATAGGTTTTATTATAGATATTCCGGAAAGAGCAAATTAAATGCTCGGCTATTATGTACCATTCATTCTTTTCTTAGAATATTTGCCTCTGATTTAAAAGTATTGAATTACATTTGTAAAGGAAAGTTCTTGGAATTTCCATAAACGAAATTTAAAAAACGTAATAAAATTCAGTGACCGTCAGTATGAAATCTTTACCATTTTCCATTAATGTAAGTCCTTATATTTTGATTGCGTTTATTTTTATTAACATGCAAATCTGAAAAATCATCACGCAATTAAAGCTTTTGATAGGTAACTTATTCTGTTAAATTACTGTGGTAGGCTCCTTGCTCGCGCACCGATTTTTGACGGCCTGTAAAATATCAGCCGTTCACATTCCAGTAATGAACAATGGGAGGGCTTGCACACTGACCTACCACGCACCGGCACCGGTAAAATGCCAGTTAGCTGCCGGCCATTTGCCACCGGCGCCGCCGCAACAACCAAGCAACTTATCGTTTGACTGATAAAAATCCGGCGTGTGTGCAAGCAGCGCTTCACCGGTAAAATATCGGCCGTCCAAAATCGGGGTGTGTGCAAGGGGCCGTAGACTTGGGAGATAATTTTGAGTCAGTGAAGAAAAAAAAACAGGGCTAAAACAATTACGTGACCTCAAATGTAATTCAGACACGGGGAAAATAATGTCATATTTTTACTCCACCAGCTGTGATAATATTAGAAACAATTTAAATCAGTGAAGTTATTTTCTATGCGTTTGTTTCGAGAACCATTGAACAAATGTTCATATTTGTTAATCCTCTTGTACCTTTATTCATTCCCGAAAAAAAACGAAGTCAAGCATAGTCTTTTCTTGGAAAATAATAGCCGTTAACTTTACTTATCGGTCGTAACAACTTCCAATATTCTCCCGCACCATTTGTTAGAAGATCCGAAGATTCATGATCATTTTTAGTCTAAACTGGCTGGTGTTATCAAAATAGGTCTAGGCTGATACAACCGTAGTTACTCCATAAAATTTCGTCCTCTAATTGTGCATATGTGTCTAATGTTATATGAGAGGTTTTTCCATATAATAATCACTCGATTTTTTTATATCAAAGAAAAATTTCTTAAGGCTTTGGGTAACAAAAATTTTCCCTTGTTACGCATTCACTCCTATGTATTATTGTTGTATGAAAATTTATTACAACGATAGAAATAAATAAGTTGAAAAACTTCCAGTTTACCCCTGAACTTTATGCTCAGAAATTCTAAAATTATCTAAAATGCTCTACGGTTACATTCTCACGAACTGGAGGAAAATAATTTATAATGTCAATTCTTGTTTAAGTCTTCAGTTAAGAAAATCAAGGTTAAGTTTTGTTGTGTATTTAGATCTACATGATATCACCTTCTTGGAGGATGAGACTTGCTGGGGTAAGTCTCCTCCAAAAGCGCGTGGCGGAAGGTGTTAGGATACCATCCATTAACCTATTAGAGTAAGCAAAATAAAATTAGGTAACGTTTTGTGATAGTCGCTGTGCCATGCATTCGGATTGCGGCCTAAAAAGTGTAAAGTTGCTCCTCATTTTCCATTTTTCATCCAAGAACTTTGCCTTAACACGCTTTATGAGTCCCACCTTCTTTAGAGTTCTGTCACAAATATTTATTTTATGCTTTCTTCACGATAGGTTTGAAGTGGTCGCAAATCCCAGATATTTGACTACATCTGAGGCTTTCATATTTATTCTATTCATAATATGTATATACATCAAATAGTTGGACGTCCAGAGCAAGGAGTGTGCTGCCGTGAATTTTATGAATTTTAGTCCGAATCCTTACTGTTGGCTCCACGCACGAACGTTGTGTAGGTCTTAACGATATTCCAATTGAAGTTAGTTTAAGTCAGAGTTCTCAGCCATTCCGCGATAGAAAAAGTCGATAGAAATAGTCTTTAGAAAATTTTAATCATATTTAGTAATTTAACTGATGAATTCAGGCTTAACTTTGTGAAACCTTCCCATTATGGAAAATAAAAAAATAAATTTGTTTGGTTCACTGATATATTTGAAATAGCACGGATTTCATAACATGGTTACGTCGTCAGGTTGTATCGAATACCTGACGATATAACACGAAACTCGTGCTTTTTCAAATATAACTTACAAAGTTTATTTTTCCATTTTCCATATTTAATAAATATACAGTTATTATTATCGTCGAATTTTGAAGAACTGTAATGGTTAGCGCTAAAAGAATTGAGAATTATCTCATAAGGTCAAACTCCGCAAAAAATGGATCCTTTCATTGATGGAATCCACCCCGACGGCTACCTGTGTCCTGGCTTTAACGGCCGTGACACCGAATTATACCAATGGCCGGCGCGGTCTGGGTGAAGTTACAGACGGACGGCAAACTTTCGAGAGATAACTTTCGGACGGATGGGGTACATTAAAACGGGCTTTTGTGTCCACTCGTCG
This sequence comes from Ischnura elegans, assembly GCF_921293095.1. Taxonomy (NCBI): domain Eukaryota; kingdom Metazoa; phylum Arthropoda; class Insecta; order Odonata; family Coenagrionidae; genus Ischnura; species Ischnura elegans. Next base: position 96,309,958 of record NC_060249.1, read on the forward strand.
GAGGAGTTCTACAAGGTCGTCTATTTATTGCAAATGGGGCGGAGACAATGCAGGAATCCACTGAGAGCAGTGGCGTAGCGAGGGAGGTTTTGGGGGATAAACCCCCCCCCCCATATCTCAGAGAAATTTTTTAGTTAAATCCAATTTACTTAATTGGATTAATGTAAATTAGACATGTGTAAGGATTAATAAAATATCCCTCAGAAAGCCGTAAAAATCACCATTTTGAACCATTTATCTTAAAACTTTTCTAGGGGAGTGCGCCCGCACCTCCCTCTTAACCTGGCGGGTATTCCATACCCCCCAGACCCTCCAGGATTAGTTGCGCTTAAAACCCCACCTACCCTTAATTCCTAGCTGCGTCCCTGTCTGAGAGAAGGTAGAGTAGAGAATAGAGAGAAATGGCATGTGAAGAAGTAGGAATACAATGGAAGGGCGGGCGAGAATCTAACATGCTTATGGTCATCCTATTTCGGAGCCAGATTTTCATGGGAATCACAAGCCATTGAACTTATACTTGCATTCATTGATTGAACAGTTTATGAGAGGCCTACTTTTACAATTGGATTTGAAGACGGAAGCTGTAATCTCTATAAGATTTTCTTGTAATACATAAAAGTATTCATTTAAGTTTCAATAGCCGAAAGAAAATGTTTTAACTCGTTTAATTTTCGTTTTGAATATGTTATTGGACTTATCTTAACCCAAATTTAAATTATGATCACTACATTCCTACAATATTCAGGATAGTCTAATTTGCTAATGACTAACGACAGAATTTTGAGTAGATTTGGTCGGTAATACAAAATATTATGAGCTAACATAAAAACCCCTCAACCTTTCTTTTGATGTGGGTGTGATATAAAATCCCTATTGTTTTAGACAACGTAAAAAAATACTGTTAGACTTATACCGTGTTTGCAGTCACTTTGAAATATTTAAGGTATATTTTAGTTTTGATACGAAATGAATTGCAGGCGATTGAGAAGTGAAGAAAGCTACGGTAATAATTATGTTGATGTGTTTTCAAGTGGCCCAGTATTATGAGGAAGCGAGTAATCGCAAGAAGTTCCTCACAAAGGCTGCGATATATGAAGACGGAAGTGGAAACAAAGACGTTCACGCTTACGGCATATTCAAGAGCGCTATTTTTTGCGAGACTTTCTTCTAGTGACGCGCTCCTTTGCTCGTGACACGCGCGTATTCTCCCCGCGTGTGGTCGGGTAGAGAGAGAGAGAGGCACGTTCAACGCAGAGGCGGGACGCCCTTGCCAGACGTCGCGACGCCTGCTCTACTCCTTTTCATTATTGCACCGCTGAGTTTGAAGCGTCGCCGTCTGCTTTGTTGCTTCTCGTGCCGTCCCTCTTGAGACGTTTAGACGAGGGAGGATGGAAGTGCACTGTCGTCTTCACAATTGAGCGACAATCCGCCGCGGATGGGGTTGTTTGTGAGTGCGGTATTAATGGTGTCTGACAAACGACGCGTCCGATCAAGGGAAGACCCGACGGGTACTCATCCGATGTTAGTCTTCGCGTCAAAAAGCCAATTATCATTCCTCTTTGTTAGTTTAGAGAGTGTAACGCCATCTTTTTTATCCCTATGGTTTGGAAATGAATATGTTGACGATACAAACCAAGCCTAAGTGAGCGTTTATATATTATTCACTCCAGTGTCAAAGATTAAAAAGTTAGATAAACCATAGCATAAAAATGTTTAAATGTCAATGCTCATCTACGGAAAAATCTGTAGAATATTTTTGAATAGTCAATTCGTTCATTTCTCTAGAAACGTTAAAACGCCATTTATCATTCCTCTTCCTTTGTTTTGAGTGTGTAGCGTCATCTTTTTTGTCTCTTTGCATTGGAAATGAATAGGTATCTTCCCGGTGCAAGCCAAGTTTAAATGAGAATTTATTTATCATTCACAACAATGTCAAAAATAAAATACGTAGTAATAGCTAGATGTATCGTTATATAAAAATGTTTAAATGTAAATAAAGAAACTTTTGTTAATAATAATAGGATTTGTACTGTTAGTACAAATCCTATTATTATTACAAATCCTATATTTGTACTGTTAGTACAAATCCTATTATAATTGGAAATACTTAAGCTGATGTGAAATTTGCTTTCGTGCGAGGAAAATGATCATAATAAATTTGTGGTAACGATCAAAATAAATATTTATATATGTACCACTGGCAGAACAAATTAAATTCCAAAGGGTTTAAAGAGGTGTGGGTTGTGGGATGGGTTAATTTATATTCATACCCACATAACCATTGGTGACTGAATTGAAACATATTTTTCCATAAATGCATTTCATTCCCCCGTTGTATACCTATATTAAATTTTCCTTTTTTAGTAGTTCACATATTCATTGTTCTTATCACTTCCCTTTTACTTTTTCATTTGAAAATACTTTAGTCTAGGAGTTTCTTGTTGAGTTCCTTCAATTACTCATCGAGAGTGAAAAATTTGCTTCCAACATGAAAAAAATGATCCTTTCATTTCTTTTTAATTCAATAACTTTCCTCGTAATTTTCATGCAACGTCCTTCAATTTTACCTTTGATCACATGGTACGAATGTCATTGTACTCTCGCTGAAATTGTGAGTGCAAAATGGTTATGAAAACGTGATACAGGTGAAATTATATTTTATTTGAGTAACCAATTTAGATTGAATAATTTCAGTGCTGTACACAAAGAACAATTGTCTCAACATTTCTTCAACGTACTCCATTCCGAGCCCAGGGGGCCGCTTATCTGTCGCCTTGTTATCCCATGTTTAACGTGCCGACTTGCCTTACGATCCCATCCGGTTCCGGTGTGGCCTATTCCATATACTTCCATGGTCAGAATAGGGCCTTGAATCTCTTCTGGCCCCGTCCATCCTCATTCACTCCACAGTTTACTGGCTCAGGTACCACTCGCGAAAGATGTCCTCCTCGTAGAAGTCACCGCTAGCCAGCAAGCTTCGTTCAAAGGATTCGTAACCGCCGTCAAATAGTGGCTGAAGGTGGGACTCCGAACCCTTTCCGCTGCCATCCTGGAAGACGGGTATAGGCTCTTCATCGTCTCCTCCATCGTTTTCTACGTCCGTCAGGTAGCCTCCCTCCGAGAGTCCGCTGGACGTGTCCAACCAAATCTCCTCCTCTCCCTCCAAAACTCCCTCCATCACTGTCTCTGCCAGAATTGTCTAATCCTCTGTCTCTTCCTCCTCCTGGCATCAGTAGCAGTTAACGCAGCCCGTATCTCACTGTTAGTAATGATGTAATAACAACACGTCCAGTGCTAAGCAGTTAGAAAGGCCAAATGAAGAAACCTATGCAGTGGTCCCCACGGTGTGTCCATTTTCTCCATTTCCAGTGTCTAGAATGCCATAAATGTATGGATTAAAATGAGATCAACGTATGAGATAACGAGCCCCACAGGATTATCTTAATTTACATAGGTACCATACAAAATGCAGGAGAAATATTAGCTAATAAACGTTGCTAAAACATAATTTAAAATGTTGCAATACCTCTTATATCAATGGAAAAGGTACTTGGTAACCTATCTGTCTGGAAATTGTAAAACTTTCAAAGTTTTATCGACAATTTTGGGGAATCCTTCCATTTCACCTTGGACTTCGACTCATTTTGAGTATAAAAAATGGGAAATAGTATTCCTCAATGTGATATTTTAGTGAGTTAATAATTAGATTTAAAAAGAAATAACTCTAATCAATTCACTCACTTGATTAGTGTTCAAGGAGGGAAGCTGCTGATCATAGCGCATGAAAAATCTATGAATGAGTCCATCGACGAATGATATATATATATATATATATATTCTATTATTCAACCAGTTTACTGAATGTTTAACGAAAAATATTACGCATAGCTATTTATCGCTCACATTAATATTAAATGATATTATGGACTGACAGAAATGGTATCTTTTGTGGGTAATTACGCGCGATTTGAAAGAAGAAAGAGAGAAAATATAAATTATCAAATATGTTAATATAGCAAAAATGTATGACAAAATTAATTAAAAATATATCAAATGCACTTACGAATTACTATTTCCATGTCAACGCACGTAAGATGAAGCTAATTCCGCCTTCTGAAACATTCACTTCCAAAAATAGTCTATGAACGTATAACCTTTGGAAAGTAGAATGAGGAAATAAAGTTATACATACCGTACATATATTATTTTATCGTTATTAACCAAATAAACTAAATAATTAGCTAATTTATCTACGAACTACTAAATTTATACTTACTAATTAAGTGATAAAGCCCTATCACTTTTTGAAGCTTTCAGAATAGTCCGAATAGTCCATACATCGGATGCATCCAGTTTACAAAACGAAAACAAATTTACATAGCAACGCGAGATAAGTTGTATCGCAACTCGTTCCCCATGTTAAATGAATGGGAAACCTTTTCCACCCTTTTTCGCCCTTCTTTTGGTTCTTTTCAATCGATTCGGGATCGGGTTTCCCCTTCCTGTACGAGAAGGCTCACCCCCAAACTCGGAGCTAGCCAAGGGCAACTGCAGGCAGGGGTGGGCTTTATCGTCCATTATGATGGCGATATGCGAAATCCTCATAGTGAATGGAAATTGCAACTTTTCTTTATATGTTTGTATACATATTCAGGCTGTCACATCAATATATTTACGATTATATAATCTGGTCTGTGATACCCATGCTAGGAGGTTAAGGGGGCCATCATCACTAGCAAACAGAACTGTAATTGTTTCAATTATGTCAGTCATAATGAATCCTGCTAATCTTTCCACTTAAGCTTCCAAGTTGAATCACTTGACCATTTTTTCATCCTAAATAAGGAGTAGCACCAACAATATCTCGAGTGAATGTTAATAAATGACTGTTGGAGGTAAGCTTTTCAGGAAACACCTCCATCGATAGCGATGTCTACTGCTCTTCCATCTTTGGATATAAGCCTATTCCCGTGAAAACTTAATTTAACTAATTAGAATCTAAAATTCTCAGAGGGCAATTTAAAAACCCGGTTCGGCTGTCAATGGAACGATTCTAGTAAATATTAAGAGAAAGCGAACATTATGGGAGAAGGGGAGGCGAAAATGAGTGCTTTATCCAGAGAATGATCTAATGAGCCATAATTTCGAAGATTTATGAAAAGATTTTGCTAGAGATATCCCTCAGAATGATAGAAAAATAACTGCGTGGAGGACCTTTGCCTTTCATAAGGCGCAATTTCAAAGAGTTTAATGTGCCAGTCTGGAAGGTAGTCCGCCCAACTAACACGAATGAGTTGATGGTATCGTGTTGCACAGGAATTTTCAAGCGATGGCCGAGTGACAGAGGTATTTCCGATAAATAACTTCATAGAAAAAGGAAAAGGTAAAACGGAATAATGTCAATTTAATCAATTAGATTCATCTGTGTGTAGTTTTGAAGCCACATGCTGACAAATCTGTAAAATTAGCTACACCTCTTCGTTACTGCAGCCAAAATTTCCCGTCCTTCCTTTTCACAATGGCTTTGGGATAAAAATGAAAATTAATTAATCAAGAATGGTGAAGTTCCTTGTGACAGTAGTAGTGTTTTTAATTGCGAATTTTAGTAGTATTCTACACCATTTCATCCTAATTTAGCGCTCATAAGTAGAACGGGTAATTTGACAAATGATGATCAGATAAACGTTTTACTCACATTTTCGTTGAGAATAGTGAAGAAAATATATTATCTTACAATAAATACCACATTAATTGGTTTCTCAAAGGTTTAATTTAATTAAAGTTCATTTAGCTTCTCCTTCGGCTAAATTTTTCATAAGCTGTATTAGCAATGTACTCTTAATACACCGCACTATATCTCCGTTATTCCCTCACCTCTTTTAAGAAATATTAATTAAAATTATTAATATGCTGCTGGTTACCTTAATCCCACTAGGAATTCTCAGATACGTCGGTGGAGTTATAAATATTCCCCAAGGTTATATTTCTCCCGACGTGACGATGCCCCGGAAAATGTTTACAATATTCCGTAACGTAGTATTCTGTGAACATTCTAACAAGAATGTCAACAAAATGCAACAATAGCGCTGCTCCTGCTCAGATAACCGAGATATCGCCACGTATGGGAAACTTTTATTTTCTTAATTTATTATGAATTGTATTTCACTGATAAATAATTCCCGTATAAATTGAATGATCGCTTTATTGCATAGCAAAATACCTATCAGGTTTTTTTGTTTCTCTCTCCTGAAATGCTGGGGTAAAAGTTTTACGCGAACAAAAATGCTGACAACGATGTACTCTTTCTACTTTGAAATTTCATCTTTCTACCTTGAAATTTTATGTTAACAGCGTAATTTTTGAGCAAGTCATCGAAAAATGAACTATCTAGGGAGAGTGATACGTCCTCTTAAATATTTGATATCGATTTTCGACTCATCCCTGGAAATGACGGCGACAATCCATGCGAACAACAATTTATAGGAGGCCCTTAGCCTTCAATCACAAAATATGGTCGGCCTTCACACGGGGACCTACGAGAAATAGAAGATCCAATGCAAGCAACTGTATTCAACTAATAATTCCGAAAGGCTCCACTGGCGTAGACCGATAAGAGGGTGGGCGCTACCGTATTTTGCGACCTCTTGCCGGCCGCCACTCCTCACGCCGTGGCCTTGACAACCCTACAAACACAAAAAGGATCAAATCTGTATTTTAGGGAGATTTCATAATACATCAAATCTATATTTCCAAATCCTTTTTAAATACGGATTAAATCTGTTTCCGAAGTTTCTGCGCCACTAGCGGCGCTAGCGTCGGTGACGTAATTTTGCGTGTCGTGTCGTTTGTGAGTGTCGTCATGTTTGTTGATTTCAATGCCTTTGTTTTTATTGATCTGCTTTCTCCCTGAACTAGTACTTTAAAAAATTATTTTATATTGACTGCAAAGCCTTTCACTTTATCCACCTGCCACTTTTCTATGTAGTATATTGTGTTTATCTTTCCTCCCTTTCTGGCTGCGGCAGGCCAGTGCAAGGGACAGGAGGAGGAAAATGATGCTCAACATCAATTAGATTCATAGTAATTTGGAATTCATGTATAATGATAATAAAAAATAACTGTGATTTTTTAATAAAGCATCAATTACTCTATCTCATGTTTTTTAATCCATATTATTAGCCTTTTTCCTCAAGTCAGTGTATTATTGCGAAGTGGTTACTTAATGTATTTTTCCACCTAAAAATCTATGACATTGATAAGGGCACATTAAAAGCTAGTTGAATTAATAAATTATTAATATCATTGTAATTTTAAATGCTTGGAATTTGTTTGTGATATAAATAGATATTTGTACCTTTTTAATAGAATATCAATTATTTTGAGTCATGTTTTCTCATTCCAAATAAACAATCTTTTTCCTTCAAGTCAGTTTATTATTGCATTGTGGTTAGTTAATTTTTAAAGATTTTGCTTATTGGGTGCTTGATAATATAATTCTTGTTAGAGTTAAGGGGTGAATAGGTAGAGATCTTATTGTGGTGGTCAGAGGGTTTTCCCATCAGGGAAGCTTTCTTAATATATTTCATTAATTGTAACGCAAAGGTTCCTTGATAAAAGTTCAAATGAAAAGCAGTACTATAATGTATCCCTGGAAAATCTAGATACTGAAATCTGTATTTAATCCCTGAAAAATCTGTAGCGTGGGGCGAGATATTTCATGTATTAAATCTAGATATAATATGAGAAAAAGAGGACATAGCAACACCTTTGCAACAGATTAAATCTAGATATTATTGAGATTTCGTGGATTTCAAAATACGAGTTTTATTCAGATTTAATCCTTTCTGTGTTTGTAGGGAAGCGTCTTGAAATCGCGGGTACTTTCCCCGTTATACTACTACCATGGTTTCTCTCCATGGGCGGCATGCCATCTAACGTGATTTTCCCGCGATGCACGCTGATGATGCACCCAGTTGGACGTATATTATCTCTTCCACTCCCTTTTGTAATGCCTTCAGTTCATATCCAAGTATTTTCTGGGGCGAAGTGTATGAGCTTCACACATCAATCCGTCAGTTGTGTTTCTATTTACTTGCATAGGATATCGACCGGAGGAGGCCTCTAATTATCCGCTGGTCCTCGACTATCTGGGAGAGTGGGAAACGCTGTGGTGATGTAAAATCAAGGTAAGCTTTTCTGCAATAGGGAACTTGCATATATTTCAGATATAATCAATAGCCCCAAAATTATATAAAAATATATGTTTGCATACCTCGGTGAAAGTTTTTTTATTATTTTATGACGTGGTTTGCGATATTTAATGCATCAAAGTTCACGAAAATTTTCAAATTCAAGTGAGAAGCGAAAACGCCCGATGATTGGCTGGTAGAAAAGTGACGTCATAGTTCAGTACGAGGCACGGCGGCACGGCCATAGTATAGGTTGCATAATTGAATACATGCGACGGCGTGGTTATGATTCATTTATTGAAGTGCAGACGTATCGGAGTTGTTCATTGTGACTTCAGGGCTATTATTTGATCTATTTCTCCTCCATTGAAAGCAATAGATTGCGTAAAGATGAAGGAATATGGTTATTCTGAGGCTGATCCTAGCAAGCTTCCTGTTACTGATTCCATCATGATAACAGGGTATTTTAGTGAAACTGTAGACTTCGTCGGCTCGGAAAGTCGATGCCGAGAAATGGAAAGGTAGCTGATGTGCATCTGTAATGTTTTATAGTTCATAATAAAGTGAGACTTGCGTATAATATTGGCGAAAGCGTATACTCATGTGAAATGTGAATTCTTTTGGCAGTCCGGTAGAGTCTTATGGTGAACTTAGGCGGATCCAGGGGGGGGGGCACGGGGGCACGTGCCCCCCCCCAGACCCTTAAAAATATGATAGATTTTTAATACGGTCCCATTATAATTTCGTTCGTTTTGTATAACAAGGTATCCTTGTGCCCCCCCCTGAACAAAATCCTGGATACGGCCTTGCTTGTGCCCCTCCCAGAAAGAAATCCTGGATCCGCCCCTGAACTTATTTCCACCTCGAAGCTGTCGATGATACTTTCAACTTAAAAATACCTTGCCTGGAGGGCGACAGGAAGCTCTGAGGAAGCCAGACTATCAATGTTTCAATTAAGTAGCGATAATATAGACGAACTTCCAACACAATCTACCATCTTGTGACTAAAAACCCCGAAGCCACTTCCTATTCTGCAGAAAGAATCGGTCAATCGCACTTCGATCAATATAATAAACACAACGTCTTCAGGTGTTAATAAGTTACTTTTGAAATGAAATACTTCCTAAATTAGCATTAAAATGTGCATGTTTTCCAAACAGAGTCTTTAATACATTTTGGGAGCTTTTCTCACGATATATCTGAAACCTACTCTGAAGGCGAGCTCATCGTCATTGCGATCGGTTGTCACTTAAAAATTCCGTATCGGAAATCCTAGAGGGATGACTTTCGACGATGACCGTGATCACCTGCACTCTCACTATCACTGGAACCCGTGGTGAAAATATCATCCCAATCCAATTTCTATTTGGTTTTAACTGGGGAAAGAGCAACATAAAACTGCGCATTCTTTGGGCAACTTTGGGTTTGACTTTCCCTCAAACACACCATTTCCCCTGTGGTGCACATCAGTCCTATCTTTATACGATGGCCTGACAACCTTTAAATGGATCCTTGGTTTATCGTGACAACCAACTAAATGGAAATTGCTGATCCACACATGTCCATTCTTATCTCCATAGTTTCCAAATCAAAGGCAGCGGAACATTCCTCTTGTGACTCAACTTTTTTTTTGAAAAGCAAGCAACGGCGTAGAATAAAATCAAAGAATGCTGCGATTCATTTTTTGTGACCACCTCTGGATTCCATTCTTTTTCCATCTACAACTTCCTTTATCTTTCGGGGTAAACCATGGGACAAGATAATGTTAAAATATTTTCATTAATTTATAACAAAATATAAGTTCGAAAAATACCCAAAAGCCATTTTATTAATCCGCACTGATGAGTGTAAATAAATGTGGAAGATGAATGCTGTAAACGTAGTAGTTTTCCTTAGGTTGAGTTGCAAAGTTCATGAAGTTGACAAAACGGCTAATTTTTCGGTGCGCGGAGTCATTTATTGCACTGACCGTGTCTACATTTTTCAATTTTTTTGTAATAAAATAAATCAGAATTTAGGATAAAATTTCCTTTAAAATGACGTATAGTTCATTATTATAGCATGTAGTGAAGCCAGGATATAAATTTGCAAAGTACAGCGGCACATCATTTTGACGCCGACAGTAGAAGAAAACGCTGTCTTCTTGGCTGGCACTCGAATGCATGAGGATCAACGTTGCTCTATATTTTCATATTTCCTCCCTTGATTTTAAACATCATGGAATTTTCTATGTCCTTCCGTAACTGAAATTTGACAAGTGCCTTAATAATTTGAGTCCATCGTAACGATCGTAACCATCGAGAAACACCTATCTCGATTTTTGTTCGGAAGTTGAGTTTTTATTCTACGGCGGCCGAATTATCGAATAATCTATGTTTCAAGTTATTCAGTCAATGAAATATGGAAATATTATTAATATTAAAGTTATCTTCGCTCAAATAGCACACGGGTTTATCATTCCGTTTATCATACTCTTATTTTTCCGAAACGCTCATCCCGACAGACGGCATGCATCGAGGCTTTTCTTCTAATTTCCTCCGTGGGAATGCAGACGAAATTATTTTCTGGGGTGTTATTGCACAGAGGAACAATGCACCACTTGTATGTTTTCCTTATTTCACCCATGTTCTCCTTTAAACGCAACGTGGCTCTTCCAAACCTGCAGTTACTGGGCTTGGATCTTGGACTCGTACTGAACTATGACGTCACAGCCAAAGATTAGTGGGGGCGGTATTTTTTAGCCCGCGAAACTCGGGCGACTTTTGGGAGTCATTTTCTAGGGTATAAACTGAATTTTAAGCGGAAAAAAGTATATTGCTGTACTAAGTGTTTACTGTAGTATATCAGCATACTGTTTATAAAAAGTATGCAATTTCCCTATAGTGAAATAACTTACAGTTATTAGTGGGTGAGGTTTCATTGCTTCCGCAAATATTTGAGGCAGAGGTCTGTTTTCCGAGCTCATTAGAATTTTGTTCAGTTTCATGTGTTCATATTACCTTTTTTTATTACCATAAATAAGCTGCAATCTATGGGCGTTTTCGAATTTATTTTAACATTTTCCTTTCTTCTTTTGTGCACTAAATTATTTACCCATTTGAAACTCGACCTGCAAATTTGTTAGTTCACTCTTGTTTTACGGTGGGTTACCTGGAGTTTTATGTTGTGCCTCAGCCTTTTCATTATTTGTTTTCTATTCCATGCTCTAGAGGTCGTCTAACTTTCCCGTGACGGCAGCAAATTTTCTACAAATTTTATCATGTCCATTCTGTAATTACATAGTTTCAAACCTATTTTCCTCCAGCATAAAACTCAGTATTAATATTTAGGTCTCAGTATTGTTTATTAACGTCAGGTAATATTGCACAATCTTTTTCTTAATCTTATCTGGATTTCAGCTTGACAATGTTTATCACTCTTGGAAAATTTTTTTGCTTTTATATAGATCGTATATACATCTTTAATCTCGAGAGTGGATTCGAGTTTTCCCGGAACCTCAAACTTTTTCTCTTAAACGCTATTGAAAGATTTACTTTAAATTCTTGGATAAAATGAACGTTTATCTTTTCTGAACTTATTTCAAACGATCAATCTAATGGAAAATATAATCTTCTCTTACCTCTGCTGGTTTTGAATCGAACTTGGACATCTTTTGAGCGTTGCCATAGCTCTTATTTTAATTCAGCATACGGTAATGTTTGTCATTATTTTTGCTGCGTGTGAAGCTAAATGATGTCGATAGGAGAAACTCATTGAGTAGCTGACCACCGTACCCGTGAAATGCTGCATTTTCTGCTGTCTGCCTATCACACATCGTATTAATAATCGGTAGACGTTGCCTCTCGGGCTCTGGGTAGCTCAAGGCAACCGGAACTGTTCAAGACATGGTTGGAGAGGGACAGAGGAGCGTCAAAACTCCCGACGATGCTGTGGTTTCGAGTAGGAGTTAATGGGAACTCTTCCCTCGCATTACACTCCGGAGTCCACTTTGTCGGGTAGGGCAGATGCCTAGTGGTCGGTGGACTGATTACCACAAGCAGCTGGACGCACAAATAGGATGAAAACCTTGGAATTTCTCAGAGGGCTGGACATGTTGTTTGGTCTCCTCCGCCCTCCGTTTTAAGCCAAATCTTGCCATTCCTGCCGGTTGTGTTTTAAACGGGGATGTAATTGAGTTTGCCAGGGTGTGAGACTGGACGGTGACGTTGAATAATGGGCTGGCTGGAACGGACTGTGGGCAATGATTTGTTATTCGTGAGAAGACTTCTCCTATGTCTCCTGTCGAAAATACACTGTTATTTTTGGTCTACATAAATACGTATAATGTGGTACCACTACCGCCTCATAATGGGGGTTCGTTGTGTAATCAAATAATGCCACATATATAAGAACGTTTCAAATTTATTTTTTAAATTTTGAATTAGTTTTCCACGTCTCTTGTTGTGATTTTAATAATTACAGTATTACTCATTAAGCTCAATGCCATGGTTTCATTAAATAAAATTATATAGGGGCTAAATGTTTTCATTTTACTTGAAGCGCTAAACTCGTATTTTTTCACCAAAAATTTAATCGAAGCTTATTATCAGATGTGTTAGTTGCGCTCACGATCCATTAAAAGATTCATCACCTATGATAATTGTTCGCGAACATTATAAAATATAATCTAAGGGAGGCGAAGGAAGTAAGAATTGTCTAGAGAGCACAGAATCTTAATTCAAGAAGCTACTTTCAAAATGATGAATTGTTCGCAAACTTAAAAAAAAGTTGATAAACTCCAACAAATAAGGTAGGCCTTAGCTTCATTATTCTGAAATAAGAATCTCAAATCCCGCACGAGTCGCGTAGATCATAAATTATAATCAACGGTTAGAATTGTTGAGAACATTTGATATCAATCATTGTGAATCTTTGCTCCTATCAATACGCTTGGAAAATCCGTAATCTCGCGTCTTTCTTGATAATTATTGTGATTTAGATAATTTTTTCCATCATTTACGTTAATCGTTGCAGTTAATATCATGATAAGGTTACGCGGAATTTGCAATTTTCAAGTATTTTATTTTAAGTTAATACTTTTTCAAGCTCATTAGGCTGTTTTAACGCCATTTTTACGTAACCTACATAATTTAACTTCAATTACAGCATTAATTTGTTTTATAATTCGAAAAATATCCCGATGAAAACCCTTAAATTATTAATATATTTCTTATGGTAAAATTAACATCGTTGGTTTTCTCCAAATGACGTATGTATTATTGCAGCCATCTTTATTTTTCCTTTGCTTTTACATAAAACGCTCAAGGAAAATCAAAATACTGGCTTTTTTTTTACAAAAAAGAGCCTGTATTTTGATTTTCAGAAGTAATTTTCAGGTATTATAGAATGTAAAACCTATCAACCTTTGGGCAGCAGTCTATTAAGTTCAGTGAGAAGAGTATATTCTGACCTTGCCATGAAAATGACGTTTGGTTCGTTTCTCGCAGCTACTTCCGCAAAGGGACGACGCCCGTGAGGAAATATGTGCGTGCCCCGGACCCAGCTTCTCCTCCCTTGCCTCTTTTGTCCGATTGGTCGTTTTTCTCCTGTCCTCGTCCCGTGCGGTATCTCCAGCTCTTTTGCGAGAGGCGCTATCTTTCGGCGTCAAGCCAAGCGTGAGATTCACTGCTGCTCGTGACGAACATTAGCAAATTAAGCAGGCGTCAATGTAGGGGGAGATGGGGAACTTTTGTGACGGCCACTTTGCTTTTGGCCGACGCTGCGTAGGTGCTCAGAAAAAAATCTCTCTGGACGGTTTCGTCGCATCGTTGAAATCTCGCTTTGAAGTCGCCACCAGGTACCGCCTAGCGCCTCTCAGGAGAGCAGGATGCGTCGAGCGCATTCTCGCCAGCTTAATTTCACGCCATTTTGGAGTGAAAAGAACATTATTACATTTTCCGGGACATGTTTTGTTGTTGCAATGGATTTTATGTGAGTTCTACTCACAAGTCCCTCAAAGGACCTTAATGCGTTCTTCATAACTACGCATGACTTAATTTTTACTTAACCTATGTACCGGGTGATGTAACCAAATGATAATAAGTCCTTGTAGCATTTGTTTTGTTTGAAACTTCCGATAGTATAGAAAAATGCTAATTCATGTTTCACCCTGTTGGGATATTCATATTTGAAAGGACATCGTAGCCTTTACCGTCAGGCGTGATAAGAATTTGCAAAAGACTTCTTTTTCTACAATCGTTCCAAATTTTCAAAAATTTGGTAGTAGTAGTACCTCTTAGTACGTGTACTAGCTTACCCTTTTCCGTGCTACAATTAATTTCAACGTGTATCTTTTTTCTAACTTTTGCTTAACATTTCTTCATTTCTGTCTTTGACCATCCATTCCATTATTTGCGTTTCTCTCCGCAGCTGCTTTTCACTGCTAAGTATAAGATCAACAGACTGACATCTGTATCTTGATTTATTGGATGTGTTATGGAAAATTTTATCTATACCCCTAATTCATATAATTCTCCCGGCCTTGGTTTGATATTGAATAAAATCTGAGGCGTGCAGATTATGCCCATGCTCCGCGAAAATTTATTGTTCAAATGTGCGACTCCACGACCCTAGACGTTGAAGCTCTCTCGGATTCCTTTACTTTTACTTAATAATTATTTATGATTATTTTAAACGAATTATCGTTAGTGCATGCATTTAAGGCAGACATATTCAAATGGGAAAAGAGATATTCAGGTTTCGGGTGTGAGTATAATAGTCACTTAATAGTTTTCTTGATTTTCCCCTAATTTTATTAATTATTGCATATTATAATGTTAAAATAATTTGGAATTTTACTTTTCTGTTCTCAGAAGAGGTGGTTGATCGATTTTATTTGTGTATTTTCTAGTTCCTTGCACTTGAAATAATTTTCTTTGTTGCAAGAAAATTTATTTCTCTTCAAAGGCACTTAAGAGAGAGAAAAATGTAACTCCTGTCGTAATTTTCCACGCACGTTCAAAAAGAAAATCAAATAATATATAAACGAAAATATAAAAAGAGATTATAAATGTTCTTAAATGAGCTTCATATTTGCAATTGGTCAAAGCTAACTCACTTGTAAAAAATTCAGGGCCACCAGAAAACTAAGTACAATTTGGCGTATCCATTGGCTTGTCGGACTATAAGGATTTATATTGCTCCAATTACAGAAAGGTTTATTCTGTCGTTGTATCTTATAATCCCTTTTTTCTGTATCTCGATTGACTCCCCGTGACTGCTTGTTAGCCTCGATTGCTCCTTTTAACTCATGCTCCACCGTTTCCTTCCCAAGAAACCCTAGCTCCTCGAAGCACTTACCCTGATGAGCAGAGAACCATCTCGAGATGAATGCCCTGGGGCGTGTTGACGAAGCTAATAATAATTATGGTATCAATTCCGCGCGCTCCTTCCCTCCTCGGCAAGTGCACCCGAGGCAAGGTCAAGCGGGCGATTGGGTCGATGTCCGAGGCAAAGATTTCAGGCGACTCAGCGCAGAGGAGGAATGTTTCTGCAAATACATATATCTCGATATCGGCTCTAGAGAGCATGCAAGGGTCCGAGCATGAGAGGGGTCGTGAAAAGGTTTTGATTTACATTCAGGAAGTGACACGATCCCGCAGTCTGTAAAGATTAATCTATAAAAATTAGCTTTCTGAATTGATATTAGAATTAATAATGGTATTGAGGAAAAATAAGTTGATGAAAATAGAGTACGGATGATAAATAGGTAAAATTGATTTTACATCAAAGCTTAATGATGATATGTCATGGGCTGCGACTCTTGTTTAAAAAATTCTCCTAGAACGAAGAAAAGATTACTCCTCAAATTCTCATCGTCTTGAAAACGCAGTAAGGTAAATGATGACCTCATATGTGCAAAATCAAGAGATAATACTGAAGATATCTCCGTAAAATTAATTCATGAGAATAAAGTAAATCAAACTGTAGAATCTGGTCCTTGCTGGCTCGTATCTTGGCTGGTCCACAATGCTCGAAAAAATATAAGCGCGATACCTCTTGCTGCAGCCTTTATGCTAGAAAATAGTGTTGTATGCGAACGGTAGATTCCTTAGTCTTCCACACCTCAGCAGTTATTTTTTCCCTGAAGTTATCCTTTGGGTTCTCTGAGCTGTCATGCCACAAACTCTTGATCTGAAACGTAAAAAATATGAAAATATGGCTTCGAAGGACTTAGCAATACGCGATACGCATTGGGTGAGAGTGTTTTAAAATCCTTGTGATATGAGCTTCCTGATAACAGAGGATAAAACTCTTTTATCGAAGAAGGTTAATACTATGTATTTATGCAAGCTCGGAACATGTTTAGTTAAGTATTTCAGGCAATAACCTTTTTAACTATGATCCCTGATATGTATTTTCTTCGCCATTGTCGGTGGCGCGACGACACGGTTCAACAAACGTAGTATTCATATTCATAACATTAGAACACTATTTGTTAAATTAAAATTGTTTTGTAGGGAGAAATGAGACTTAAAAGAAGGAAAAACGCATCAATTATTTGAATGAAATAATTCAACGTTGTACAATTTAGACGGTGTAAAGATCATTTTAACATAATTCAGAATGCTAATGGTTTGACTTCTCCTGCTCGGGTGGAGTCGAAAATTTAATGTTTTTATTCTTTCATAAGGGGAGGTAATTGCTTTTGCTTAGAGGGAGTTTGTGAGTTGGAGCTGATTGTTGGATCGTTAGGTAAGTTTGATGTGGAGTGTTGCGCTTTACTTTGCAGAAAAATGCCCGCTGAGGAAGGAGTAGGAAAAGAAACTAGAAGGGTTGAACTAGAAACTATAAAGGAGGCAGAGGTTCTGGATGGAGCGACTACGAAGCAGGGGTGTTGAAATATATGCTAGAGAAAAGAATTTTAGATCAGCGAGGAAAAAAGATGAAGGGGATAGTATTTATTGAAAGAAAAAAGGGAATAGATCTTATCAGGATGAAGATAAGGAAGTTGAATTTGGGGAGTTTGGACAAGCGGTTAGAATGCTCAAACTAGCCCCAACTGGTAGAATTCTTCAATTACACTGGAGGAAAGCTATTTAATTGTCTTTGGCCTTTAGACTAGAAAATAACCTCGGTTTTTATCTATCACGTCAACTTTTTTAGGTACAGGATACCCTCTTTTCGTCTATCATTGTCATACAAAATTTTCGTATAAAGGGATTTAAAAGGAAATCTTACCTTTTATACCATCCCTACAGAATATTTTTTTAATATATACAAAGGTTATACCCAAAATATATAGCTGCTTTGATAAAAGGTACTGTATGTCAATGTGTGAAAACTGACAACAAAATCAAGCAACCCGCATATCACCTGAGTACTCCCTCTATAGTATTTTCTGCGCAACTATACCTCTATGCACCTGTCACTGGTCTTATACGGTAGCAATCACCCGGCGTCAGTCGGAGAATTTCAATGCTAGCCAATTGGAGAGCAATAATGCCTCCTGTGATCCGCACTCAATCTAGCTGAGTAGTCACAATCATATAAGGTGTAGAGATAAAACTTGACGTGGTAGAAGAAAACTTACTACAGGTTTGAAATCAGCACGCTTAATTTACCCTAAAGAAGCTCGAAAATAGTAGTCAGTGGCGTAGCCAGGGCTTTCGTTCGAAGCGGGGGTGGGGGGGGGGTCCAAAACCAGAGGGGACAATTTTTGAAAAACAGGGTACTGGGTTTTAAGCTATTTTTCCCCTTTTCATAATCGAAAAAACTTCATTTGTTAAAGAAACATTTTGTAAATTCATGGTACTTCAATATTTTGTTTTCTTTTATGAAGGAAAATAATTGTGTTTTTATACTTCGTGGGGCGGGGTCCGGACTCCCTGGACCCCTCCCCCAGGCTACGTCACTGTTAACGGAAAATATGTAAAAAAGATTGTTCCCCAGCGTTATAACCGTATTCGTGATAATGGCCGCGAAATCGGTAGTTACGACTCGATTTGTCCAGAAGGAATGGGGATGTGGCACTACACATGCTATCCCTCGCCCATCCATGGGTATTCTCGTCACGTGCATCTGCTTCAGCCGCAGATTACCCGCCCGGGTCTCGAAGCACGGACTTCGCGGCCCAGCACACGCATCACTCTCAATGTGTCCCTAATGATCTCCTTTCGCACCCCTCAATGAGATCCCTTCATGGTCGCCCTGCTGGGAACAACCCCATCAATGGTCGGGGTGCCTCTCGTCGGATGGTGAGTGGCAGATGTTGATTTATCCCTGCGCTGTCAAGGGGAAGCAGTCATCAAAACGCTAGACAATGCAATTCCTGCAGTGCTTCAGGCATACTGATGTGCACTATTGTCAAATATGGTGGAGTTATGATAATGATGATATAGTTATAACTGCACTAATTGTAAGAACCTGGGGCCTTATGTCCTCTTGGTTCTAAGTGGCGATGCAAAATAATGGCAATGCATAATTAAATTGGCAATTTTATAAATGAGACCTTGAGGAGGCCCTTATAAATATGCAAAACAGTGATGAGGGGAGTAAAAATTTACTCAAACTTATATTACATTACATGTTACTTAAGCATAATTCATCATGGCGCATGATACGTGTCAAAATACCAAATCCAGAATAGCACACATGAGTTTATGAAATACGCTGCAATGATGGACTGAAATAGATAACGAATATCATCCATTTGAGTGTAATAAGTTAAGAAGATGTGGCGGTCGGAACAAATCGGTAGGTGGTGCATAATTAATATGTTGAGGAAGGGATATCCATAATTTGAATGTAAATACTTACACAGAGTGCCGCTGAATCAGCGATTACAATTTCGAATCGACCTGAATCTCGTGACAACTAACAATTTCGATTTTTACAAAGAGCAAAAGAATATAATTTGGAACTTGATCACCTATTGGGACATAAGAACAGTGAATCAGCCCTTCGTTGTATGCCCTTATCAAGGAGTTCCTCTTCTTCTGAAGCATTTTCAATTCGTGTACCATTTCTTCGTACTCTTGGAGATCGGAAGCCATAGCTGATGTACTTCTCCGCTGTCTTCCTCGCAGCTGAATATCTCCAGCTACCATTCCTCCCAGATATACAGTTCTGCGTTGGCACTGGTTTCATTCCTCCATTGATCAACGACAATGGTGTGGGAATGATGTCTTCTTTCTCCACCTTCCCATGCATTGCCGTAATCCATGCGATTCGTCTGTGAAAAAAAGAAAACATACTGTTATGGATAATGTTTAGCTGATCTCTACTACTAAGAGAATTAAATTTTGAATGTTGTCGTTCACACAGAAAGTAGCAACTCATTGAAAGAATTTTTTATAGAAACTTTAAATAAGCTTCGACCAAAAACATCCTTCCCATGTATTTTTTTCTCCTTTAAGTTCAATGTAAGAAAACACGAAATTTTTCACCTAGCTTCCACGAGTTGGTGACTTCATTGTATTTTCTTGTCCATTTATTCGTTTTTAGGAGAATCATATATTAAGGGGAGTTATCGTTATTAGTGGCGGATCCAGGATAGGGACAAGGTGGCTAGATGCGCTCCTGGAGGTCACTTCCCAGCACTAGGGGGGTCGGAGAGGCAACGAAAATGCTGAGGATTTCGAAGTTTGTAACAACACATTAACGTTGTCCAATTACTAATTTATCCAAGAATTAACTTTTTTAAACAAACATTTATGTGATTTTTTAGTAATTTGCGTTTTTGTGGCTATTCTCCTGTATATATTCGACAATATTACAATATTACATTTAATTAAGTCCATATTTTATACTCCCTCTCTGGATCTGCCACTGATAGCTAGCGAGAATGCAAATTTACCGAGACAAATGCAAAAGATCAAGGAGTCTGAGGATAGCTGAGAAGCGGCGACAAGCTTGGATTGTGCTGTTAACCTCATCAACTTTTGTGCGAGAGCGTGATGACCATAAAATTTTCGTCGCGAAGAACTCGAGAAGTGGGTGACGCAATAAAAACAGGAAAAATTGAGATCCCTTCATATTTAAAAAGTTATCACAATAAATGTAAAAATAATGGTAAACGAGCTATTTGTGAAAATGTCAAATTTTCGTTAATTTTGTAACTTTTATCGTCTTGAAAAGATATACCGTGAGAATCAGTAACGATAAAGCATATTACCATTTATTAGGATTCACATATGATTAGCAATGTCCTTTTACTCACCGGAAGTGGAGAGAATGTTAAGACTAATAATTTATTGTGCGATTAAGTCGTTTAAGTGAGCGTGTGAAATTGTTTGCATTATTTCACCATCAAGGATTTTAGCAGTTCATCTCTTTTTTTCAATTTTTGGCTCGGCTATGAATTATTCTCATACATTCCCACCTGTATCTTACTTCATCTACGGTATTGATTGAAATATTTGCATTACTCTTCCTTCGTGATTACTCACTTAAATGCTAATTCCAGTCGAAAGAAATAACATGCAAACAACGCTATCGTACTAAACACCCTATCAGGTACACCGCGGAATCTGGGTTTTCGCCTTTTCAAAGCTGGTCTCACGCAAGGAAATCGATGCCCGCTCTTGTACATATTTTGTATGTTCCTAAGAGAAAGGAAACCCTCTACCTTCGGCAAAAGTATTGTAATTCAATTTGAATTATGTACTTACATTTTCGGATGAATGTCTTCGGTAGATAGCGGATCTCAGATAGACTGGTGCTGGTGGATCAGTTGCAAACCCGTCTACCTTCCCGTTCTTCCCATTCTTCTGTGGGCTCATGTTGGCGTGGATGCCCAAAGTCATATTCAGCTTGGAAGCGAGCATTCATTGCGTCCATTCCATGGGTACAGAATACCATATGGTCAGCTGGCTTATAAGGATGGTGGAAGGCACTAGGTTGTTGTGATGGAAGGTAGTTTTCGTTTTTAACATCACCTTTGGTATGATGGTATGGGTTCTCGCGGTCCATTCTATTGTCCCATTCCTGTCTATCGTCTTCAGCCAACATATAAGGATAGTTGTTGGCGTCAACACGTTCTGATGGGATATAAATTGGATTTGAAAATTCTCCTTCATCAGGGCAGTGAGCATCGTTGCATCCAATTAGTTTGTTACGGTTCACTATTTTCTCCTCTTGCGAATGCTGAGATGGTATGTTGCTTGTGTTCATATCGTCAACTTCGGTATCAAGATGAGGGCTATCGCAGTCCATTGTACTATCCAATTCCTGTGTCTCGTCTACAGCCAACGTATCATGATGATTGTAGGCATCAGCACATTCTATTGGTATATACATGGGATTTGATAAATCTCCTTCACCACGGCCGAAAGTATCATTGCATCCCATTTCTATGTTATGGCACATTTTTTTCTTCTTAGGCGGTATATCAGAATTCTCCAAATAATAAACTTGCTCTGGAGAGAAGGGGCGTGCATTAATAAAGTTATCGTTCTCACGAAAGGGAGGACTCTCGCCACCAATTGCATTTTTCTTTTAATTCCTTTACTCTCGGATGGAAGAACTCGATAGTTGCCGGAATAAATGCGTTCATTTGCGACGTCGACGTCGATAGGGTATACGACATTTCCTTCGCCATGGAAGTGTATATACATGCATCCCATTCTGACATTTTCTCCAGCTATTCTCTTCCCATCTTACCTTTTAAAGCCATCAGCTTGTTTTGATTCAATATGGCGTGCCTTTATTGCGAAACGTTTGGCGTTGAGGTTCCCATTTTTGTAACTCTTTTCCTCATCCAAGCTTTCTGCCTTCCGTTTAGCTGGCACGCAAGAACGATATGAAGCGCCAGGATTTTTTGGTGGGGAAAGCTGAGAATTTACCACCACAAATTCAACACTGACACGAGTATTAGTGTAATCTGTTTCCTTGCGTCTGCCTTTTGCCTTTATCAAATTATCTTTTGCTTTGAGGTTAGTACTTTTGCGACCAATTCCCTCGTTTATGCCTTCTGTATTCTGTTCAGTTAGTAGGACAGACTGATTGAATGTGCCATGGTTCACAGGTTTGAAATGGATTGAATTTATCACCTCACCTTCGGCATCTGGACGAACGTCGGTGTTACCCCTTCCATGGTCGTGTCTTTCTCTTTTCCTTTCAATCGGCATGGAAGGACGGTTTGTGTCACCAGGCGAGATGTCACTAGCGATGACAGGAGTTTATGTCGCTGGATGCTCTTGAACACGCCCTCTTTTGGCCGAATTTGCACCATCACCTTCCTCTCCGTTGAGTTCTGAGCACAAAGCGTCTTCTTCAATGACCTCCGCGCAGTACATTCTTGGACGCGGAGGCATTGGTTCCCCTCGCTTTGGGTGATTCGCGTTCTTGTGTATACCCGTGAGAGTTCCGGATTCCATGGCATTGAGGAGAACGAACAGGTGGATGTTTCGCCTCTCCTTTTCTTCCAGGCTTTTGGTAGTCACTCCGACCAGGTAAATCAACCATTTTTCTGCCTGATTGAGAAGCTCGTTGGGCATTCCATTCAAGTTCGGTTGAATGTGCTCAATGTGGGCAATATACTCGTAATCCAGCCTCTCCTCCAGGCTGTTGCCCAGCACACTTCCAGAGATGCTCGATGCAACTCTGTTTAAAATCCGTTCCATGATGTTCGTGGCGGAAAATATAGATGGCGAGATCTGCTCTTTGGTATCAACTCCAAATCCACTGAATGGAATCGATTATGAGATTCAGTAGCAGGATATAAATGCAATATCTTATTTTCAGGAGTTATTTTCGAACTCTGCTGGTCGAAGTTGGAACTCCGCCGGCTGTAGCACACTGCAAATCCTTGCGAGATGACTATTTTCTTCCTCTGCTACTCAAGTGATTGATGTATTATTCACTGTAGCTGTTTTATACTGTAACCAGTGCGTTTAAACTTCGTTTATAACACCACAATATGCTATCGCATCCGCCCTCTATCACTTGGAATATGCCCTCTGAGTATCGGTAGTATGGCCTTTCGCCCTATGCTAAATTCCATTGTTTTGAGTTGAACTCAGTTCAATTTAGGATAGGATGGATGGAAAAAATATGCGTTTTAAAGATTATCATGTTCTCTTAGTGGTAAAAACCATTCGCATCCTCCATCCTTTTACGCCGGATACTGATTTTGAAGCATGTTGCGTAATGTTCAATGTTGTTTTTATTTTGATGATGGGGGAATGAATGAGCTAAAATGATTTTCTATCACTACGAGTCGGCGAAAAATCGCTCTTGATGACAATACTAATAATAAAAACAATAAATCACTCACCGTGTATTAATGTTAAATAATAGTAGCGGGCGTAACTTGGTGGAAATCCATAATCGCAGGAATAGAAGCAGTTGTTGGTCCTTCTATTATCGAGTTATATATTAAATTTCACTTCTTGCCGGAAGATGGTTTAGTAAATATTGCATTTAGTGGCGTAGAGAGGTGGATTCAGGTGGGCCGGATCCACCTCCCCCGAAATATTGAGACATAAAAAAATAAATTTACCATGGAGCAGGGGAAAGTCGCAAGTGATAAATTATTATACCATTATAAATAAATATTGCCCTTTTGTTTCATCATTAAAACTAGATAAATCAAATAATAAAGGATATAATATTGAAAAATCATGAACTTACAGAATATTTCTTTGACAAATTAAAATTTTCGATCATGAAAAATGTTAAAATTAGTTAAACCCCTTCACTCGGTACCCTGTTCTTGAAAATTTATCCTCCGGACCACCTTGTTTTTGGATTTCCCCCCCCGAAACAAAATTCCTGGCTGCGACAGTGATTCCATATATTCAAATATTTTCATGTGAGAGTTAGTGGGAAATGCTTCACTAGAATGATATTGTTTTCTTCTTTGGTATTTCTCAAATGTCAATTTATGAAATATTCTTTTCTCGAATTGTGTCTCATAGTGCTTCAGAAACCATTACCCTTTTGGTTCAAAAGCCCCGTGATTCTTTTAAAGGTTCTTGATGAATGAGAGCGAAAATACATTCATATGGCGGGAGATGTTAGCGGTTATGAAATAATGGAAATAATGCGGGGGCGAAATTCTTTCTCTCCGTACCAAAAGTATAGAGAATTCAGTTTGAACGCTTATAAAAACCATACCCTTTAATATTTTCATATGATTTTGGTATCATTACTTTTCTTGTTTTTTTTTCTCGCGTTCATTTTTAATTTTACTTCGAATAGTAGAATGTGCGCAAAGAAATTCATGGCTAAACCCTAGAATGAAGGAGCCACAATTTGGAACAATGTGGGTTCCTATTTCAAAAGGTCACCATAAAGGTAGTTGCCTAAAAGATAGAAGTCCTAAGGAATGCAGAACGAAAAAAAAAACATGGGAGAAAAGCGCGAATGTGTGAATTATGAAGAGTTTTAAGTAATTTAGATTATATGCTACAAAATCAATCGAATTATAGTACCCGAGTCTTCATCATTCACACATTAGGACACAGACAGGAGTAGAAGTAGCTACATCGCAGCTGCGATAATAATCACAACTCTTCATCATTCACACATTCGTACGTTTGTACCGAGTGAATTAATAGTTAAGTGTATTAAGTAAGTGTGTTTAGTGTGTGTGAACTTGATTTTATATTTTATAGACTGACTTTTGGTTGAATATTTTCCACGCTTATGCCATAGCTGGGCGAATTACACTGAATGTGCCCATTACATTGTATTAATTGCTTTTTTTCCTGCACTACCGCTCCTTTGTTAATTTGAGGTTAAAAGTTTTGTAATGCGGATAGCTCGGAGGCTACTTTTAGTTAAATAATTTCGGTCGTTTAAAAAATTCAGTATTAATTTTTTCTTGAGTCATCAGCATGTTGATGTTCAGGATGTCTCCTTTTAAAAATTGAAAAAATAGTATTATGATATCAATTTCCAACCCACCGTCAACTTCACCGCAACTACTGCGCAAAGTATAGACCTACTCGGCCACGGAGCGACGTATTAGTAAGTGATAAATGGTGAGTCCAAGTATGAATCTTAAGATCGGAAAAACCTCGCCACGGATCCCGAAAGAAAACACTCCGACGGCCCAACGTGAGCGTGGACGTGAGTTGGCCCAGTACATTTCATCCGCTAATCTTAATTCTGATTGGGCTCATGCTCCTGGAGTTTGACTCCAGCTTCGGTGGCTAGGCCGCGTCCACCTCCGCCCCATCCTCGACGGCTCTTGGTGGCATACGAGTGAGGGATGCAGGTCGCTTTATGTGCGAACCTCACAAGTTTTCACCTATCCGGTTCCATCAGTTAAGTGGGACTCCTGGGTGTCTACATACTTTTGAAACCGATAGTACATTTATCATGTCCTTGGGATGAGTAAATGTTTGTGATTCGTGATGGGTTATCGTGATTAAGGAAAGAAAAAGATTAGGTGAAAGGTCATAGGTACATAGGATAGTTGAAATTTTACGTAACCGCACCTTTGCTCTCATGTCCGCCAAAGATATAGATTAAATTGAGCTTTCGGAAATCTTTAAATTCAACCCTCTTTCTTGAGACCCAATTTGACTCTTTGGTATGGGTGAGAACGTGCCTTGGACTGAATAATCAAGTTCTCCTTTCCGTCGCTGGTGACTCGTGAAAAGATGGATGACGTAAGGAAGGAGAAGTAGGGTGTGAATTAGCGGGTCAGTGAGATAGGCAAATGATATCCACGTTGAGGGAGGTCATGGTGGGACTGGGGAGTCGTGAAAGGAACGGACCTGATCCGACTACATTTTGAGGTGGCTCGAAATCTCCTTTGCTCTTAGGAAATCTTTGGAGCAAGTGTTCCCTTCAGCAATGTCTGAGGAACTAAAAGCATGCTAAGTGTGTCAAAGGGTAAGTCGGCATTATCTTCAGCCTACAGAGGAGTAAATTATCTAGATTTCTTTTTGTAGCATTTCCGTCATATATCTCTCACGAGACTACAATAACTATATTACCGAGGGCAAGATGAACCATGATTCGTAGAAGTTCTCCTTTATTCGTTTATCGTGAATATGACATTTGTTATGAAAATACATATCACTCGAATGACTACATACAGCAGTATGGAGGAAACCATTGACTTATGTATGCCTCACATAATTAATAATTATTTTTCGTGCTATTCGGCCGTTATTGCCGAAAAAAACTTTTATCGATATAATGAAATGCACTGAACCAAAATTTTTGGCAGAGAAAAATGTTAACATTTTTTCCCCAAGATCCAGTAATGTTCTCAAATCATTTTTAATGTTTATTATATCCGCATTGTATTCCTGATATGTATGGATTACGTATGTTTTCGCACGACAGCCAAGAGATCTAAACGGAGTGAGCAGCGAATAGCGTGAATTTATTTTGCTATTTAGGATAAAATATTTAACTAGAATCCAAATCTAAAAGTTCTTCAACTTAGCATTATTTTACAGTTCTTGAGATTTATCTTTAGTCTTTCCAAATATAAGGTGAGCATTGAAAATTACTTTCGAACTCCCAAAAACCTTTGAAATTGGAAATTTTTACGCCAAAGCCCAACCCAAGTAATGGAACTGAAGAGAGAACAATGCTCATAGCGTAATAAGCATCTTTCCGCACCTCGGAGTAAATGGTCCGTGCGCTTTTGAAGTGAGAGTGAGTAACGAGGGGAACTCAAGAGTGGGATTGAGAGAGAATAGTACAGTCTCCCCTCGTGCAAGTCCTTTCATCTGCATCGGAAACGAGATTATTAAGGAAAAGTAGCTATATATATAGGACCCTTTAGGGTATAGAAACGAGATAAAAAGATTTTTGAATGGAACGTGGGAGAGAGAGGAGGGAATTGAAGCGTAGAGCTTTAAGAAGGTAACCACTTCCAGGGGGATAAGGTGCAAGAGGAAAATGCCTGTAGCGGAAAAGAGGGGAGGGAAATATTGGAGGTAGGGGGGGGACGTGAAGACTCTGTGAAGGAGTGGAATGGGTCGTAGGCGTCTTGATAGGGGAGGCGAAAATAGGACGAAAGCGATGGTGGGGGGTTGCACGCCTTTTTCCTGCCTACCTTCGAGTGAGAGACGCCCGAACGTCGCGGAAGTAATCTACCGATGCCTTTCTTTTTCTTCCGCGTGGAACAGGAGAGAAATATTTTTTTGCACCTCGACCACCCCCATCGGGAACAGGTACTTACCGGAAGCTTCTCCCTTTCTGAAAGAATTCTTAAGGGCCTTCCCATACTCACAGGATCGTAACCTCCTTACTAGAGTACAACAAGAGAAGTTGGTAATAATGATCCCCACTATTGTCTCCGATTTTCTCGACGTCAAGGTATTGTTGGGCTGCCACGGAATAAAGTGGAACGTGATGGGGCACATTACGAAGTCATAAAGCAAAATTACTTCCTCAAATTAAAAGTAATTAATGGTTCACACTTTGTAAGGAAAAAGGCAATCTGATTCCATTGTCGGAGCAAGTAGAAAGATCCTTTTACAATATCAAAGGATGTCTTGCAGTTACAGGATCCGATTCATCTTTATGCCATTCTCTTGAATCTACACGAGCACAAAATGTGTGCGCATAGATTCTTTGACATGCAACCCTAAATATTTCTTCCGATACCTCAAAAATGTATGGCTGTAGATTATCCCTTTGAGATGCTTTCCGAGGACTTGTTCCTGTAGTTTTTACCATGTTTCCCATATATACAGATGTATGGTAACATTCGAGGAACTAATATAATTCGGATCAAAAAGGAAATTATTATATTATAAATGAAAATATTTTATCCGTAGTAAGATCATGGGTGAGAATGTAAACTGATTTACATAACTTTGTAACCAGGTTTAAGGCGATTAGAGGATGAATTTTGTGAGTTTACATTTTTAAAAGTACTCTGAGATGGTCAAGTAATTATTAATAAATATAAAAGATATGAAAACACATGATTGAGCGAGATGAGGAATATCTCTAGGTTATAAATATGACTTGAGGTTGAGGTGTAATCGAAATGGAAACATCTCATAGAGAATCAATTGAAAAAGTAAAAATTAAAAATAAAAGTCTAAATATTCATTTTTGATGTCAATCACACGTTTTTGGGTACTTAAAATATCTCAGTGAATTTATGCGAGATAAATCAAATTATTTGATCCGTAGTAAGAACATGGTTGAGAAGTTTGACTGATTTACATAGCTTTCTAACCAGGTTTAAGGTGATTTGAGGAAGAATTTTGACAGTTAATTTTTTATTTGCTCTCTAAGATGGTAAAGTAATTATTAATAAATAAGTAAAAAGGATTAAATTAAAAATCTTCATAAACTAGGGCAATGTTAAAGATATCTTGAGATAGATCGGTGAATATAACCCAAAAAATTATTAGGTGTAAAGAGGATTATTGATTCCAGTAAAAAACAGGGTTATTATTAGAATGCTTCTTTGTAATGAATAATAATTTCTAGTTTGTAAAAATTATAGAAACAATAAAATGAATAATTTGTTGATGGATATTCTTTTTATGTAATCAGTTATTTTTTAACAAGTAAGCTGTGCTTTAATTATTTTGACTAAGCGGAAAAAATGGGTATAGTGAAAAACATAATATAAGAAATTATTAATTATAGTTAGTAGTTAAGATGGGTTACTGTGCATTCACACAGTAGAGTTAACTCTACTGTGTGAATGGAAATTAACCGGATGTGTCTATTGAAAATATAAAATTAAATTTTAGAAAAGGCAAAAATAGACGCTGAAACATCATCACACAACTGTAAACATCCCCTCTCGTGTTTAGGTTATATCCGTAATGTAAAAAAATGGAGGAGTGCTTTGCAAATTTTGTGGCTGGGCGATGATTCCAATTGTCTACAGTCGAGTTGATTTATTTCGCTCGTGAAGGGATTTTCGTGGTTGCATCCACAAGGGATTGATGGAATTAATATTTCAGCTGGAATCATAAATCACCGATACTTTTTTGTGTCTTTATTTTCCATCCAATTCATTGAATAGAGCTACATTTTCACAACTGTACCGTGAAGGATGTTATTACCGTCATATCGCATCAATAATTCCGCTGAAATAGTATTTTTTGAGTCTGTAACATGCTAATACAGTAATAGTACATGTTGTTGTTTAGAGAGGATGAAAATTGTGATTCAAACCCAATAACTGCAGTGACTCTTTTATTGTGAATTAATTTGCTGTCGTTTACTTAACGCATGTAACTAGAGACGTTTAATATTAATTTAACTTGTGATTAGGTAAACATTTCTGGAAGTATACCTCTGTTGTCCATAACAATAAGAGTTGATTAAATTATTCATATTTTAATGCAAACAACTACATTATCCATGACATTCGCACAAATGTTTGAGATGTAGCTACGAAAATTACACCTGACATTATGTAAACGGCACCGGAAATCCGAAGTCGTTATTACATCTATATACATCACGAATGCGTACCATAAGAATATTTTGTCTCATGCTCGGTATAGCTGGAGATGGAGTTTTAAAGCCAGGAGATCAATCAACCTTGAGTCTCGGAGTTCTTTTTCGAGTTGGAAATCCACTCGTCCTCCTTGGCGTCATAGGTCCATTGTGCTTTCCTGTCTGTCTCTCAAGAGGCTTGGGAAGAAGAAAATGGGATTCGAGGGGGGTTCTTTTTCTGAGGAATAGGATTTTTGTTGTTGGCGAGGGTTGTAGAAAAGATCAACTCGCTGGGAGCCATGGTTTTCATGATACCGTGGCGTTGGCGCATAGGAAGAGAGTCATTTAAGAGTTCCTCAATTTCAGCGCTGTTGGAGATAAATGCCATTCTTTCTTAAAATTTTGTGAATAATGGAGTCACTCTTCGTAATGTAAAACATGGTAAATGGTGCATTATCTGCGAAGATATACCCAGTAATTCTTACCAAAGAGCAAGGCAGAACTACACTGGCCTATCAAGGTAATTAATTATTTCGGAATTTTTCATTTCTTACACGCACTCATGTGTCTTTAAACATGCCATGTTCACGCTAAGGAACACTATTATATGCCTACGTCAACAGCAACGGGTAGTATCGGGGAGTTAACGAAAAGGAGATGGAAGGAGGGAAATTATATATTTTAAGCTGTTTGGATAACTGTGGGCTAACCACACTGCCAGAAAAAATACCTGGTTTAAAAACACGCTGCATTCTGTTGTAATATTTTACAGTTCTTGAGGAGAATGATTATTTGATCCTCACAGTTATAGTATCTTTTCCTAATTTGGGATCATTATACGGTCTACAATACTATGATGATTTTTTTATTTCTTTGTCACTCTTGTATAATTATCCCCTTTGCAACTTATTTGCGAGATTATTTAACAATAATTAAATGACAAGCAGAGAACGGTGTCCACTCAATTTGCTACAATTGTTATTACTAAAAGTGCAGAAGAAATTAGGTGAGAATATTTGTTACTTTGTATCTCACGAGTAAATTATTAAATGGTTCCCAATCATTCAATATAAGTTGAATCTTTTTAGAGAATGCAATGAAAACTAACATTGCTATACTTCCTGTGTTAGTCTTTAACGATTGCGTGTAAGTATTTACTGTATCTCCTTTTGAACGTTGATCAAATGTTGTATAGCTAATTGCCGTAAATATATTTTTTTATAATTACCATTATATATTCAATTATTGCACCTCTGTTCCTTTTTCATACGTTTCCTTTACATGTAAATCGCTGCATTATATAGGCGGTGAAGGGCAGCGCAGGGAATTGGAATGGGTTTTATGGTGGTTTCTGGGATTTCTTATAACGATCTCTTGAGTTTTATTCGTAAGCGTCTCATTGAATTTTTTTTTCGGAGACCATCGTCGATGTCTAGACATTCCGGATGTTAAGGGGTTTGTTACAAATCTATCACTGTGAGATATCACTCCTTTTGCGAGATTTTGGATGCGGAGAATGTCTCGCATTCCAAGAATATAATCAGGCGTGCATATTGCTGCTTTTCCCCAAGCTGTGCGGTAAGTGTTTGCGTATACACACATATTATCACTCGTAATCCATCGTCATCAATTGCAGCGTAGACTCCTGGAGTAGGAATCAGAATTGAAAAAATCCCAAAGCAATTACGTTCATGAATTACGCATTCGCCTTTATCATCTGCAGCATTGTTGCATTTTCCGTTCCCTACTTTTAATACTGATATCACTCATCATCGTTAACTCTGTTTTAGTCCGATCACGCAGAAAACTTGCTATGCCTCAATTATTAATATTATTATTACCTCATTGAAATCATCCATTCTCTTTAAATTTAAATTGATTGGGGAATTAAGTGTTTTTTCCTGGTATTCGTAATACTAGTAATAAGTGGGCAGCATATATTCATAGAAATTAAAATCCATCATCTGTGTGAGATAATAATTACCTGCATATAATACCTTTGGGACGCAACAAAGCTGGCGCGAGGGAACTGAGTTGCCTCACAACCCTGATCGGATGAGCCAAACCTGTTACTTGGTTTTTTATTTGAGATCAGAATTTTATGCAATTAAGTCGCCTTTTGAGCGCTTTTGGGTTATATAGCTCCTTTTGCTCCCAATACCTTTCTGTATATAAATATCAGATTTCCCATTTCTCTGCTCCTTGTATCCATCATCAGGGTGTTTTCATCCCTTCGGTATTGATGGATAAGACATCGAGACTTTCCATTCAACAAGCTACTGCTCGGTAACTTTGTATTTCATTGATTAGTTACTTATTTTATTCATGACTGCTCCCAATATCCACGGATGGAATATTATCAACAGACTTTATCGCGAGAAAAATAGATCGTGAAGCGTAAAAGAACTTTTTGATTTTTTAGTGTGATAGGAATGATTTGTTTTGAGCTTGAATAGCTTCCATGCTCTATTGGTGAAAAATGTGAAATTCCTTTTTATAACATTCTGGTAGTGTTTGAAATTCTCTGTAATGCATTCAACGAAGAGACGAGTAATTTGCCTTTTTTAAAAATGTTTTATCAGTAAAATATGTTTTATTCACGAGATAAAATGCGTCCATCGATGCTTTTATCTCTCTCATTCACACTTTATCGATACTTTTTCCTCCCTCGTTAATTTCCCACTTACCCTCAACAACCCCGTCACCGTGGGTATGCTTGGAAAATAACTAAGAGAACTTATGGAATTGGTTTTGTTTTCGCACGGCTAATGATCCCTTTTAATATGATTCCTCTAAAAAAATCAACGGAAAGGGACGAAGAGGTAATATTTTTCCATCGGGAAAACATGTATATTAGGAAGAAGAACGATGTGACGCATTGAGATCAATGAAATAGCGTGACATGAGTGTGGGAATGGAGGGAGTTTGGCGCTGTAAGCCGTTAAAATCAACGTGGCGAGTTCGACGAGGATAAGGCCAGCGAGGAGATGGACCGACGACCGTTGTGGGGTTTAATGGGACAGCGCGTGTGTAGAGGTGAGAGGCCGGATGCGCTCGGTGATGCTCTTGAATCATTAGCGTCGAGTTTGGATAAAATGGAAGCGCAGCAGGCGTCGGCGGGGTTTCCTACTTGGCAAATCTACTCGAAGTTTTGACGCTCCCACGACTCCACCCTTAATGGCGGAAAGTGAGTGTAAATGCCCTGCTGGGAAAATAACAAACAGACCGCCGAATCATCCATTCTAAAATTAATAAAACTATCAAGATAATACTGTACAAAACCATTGCTGGGAAAGACTCACAAAGGAGTGAGAAATTACAAAAGAATCAGAAATTACAACTATTGTTAAATTCTGTGATTAGATTATATATGATGTATATATATGATATAGATGATATATATATATATATATGATATAAATATCCGGGAGAGTGTCACTCCTTACTACACAAAGTTGCAGTGGTTGAAACCCCAACAGAAAACTAAATTCCTGCTATTTGTGTTTGTATATAAAATCTTTTCATCCTTAACACCTTATTATCTTTATAAAATGATTATATGTCACCAGAGTGAAACTTGTAGAATACAGCTAGAACTACGGTGTACCAATGGTCAACCTTAAACTCTGCCATAAGAATATGGAATGAAATACCGGACGACATTGTTAACTGTATCA
This sequence comes from Ischnura elegans, assembly GCF_921293095.1. Lineage (NCBI taxonomy): Eukaryota > Metazoa > Arthropoda > Insecta > Odonata > Coenagrionidae > Ischnura > Ischnura elegans. The sequence continues at coordinate 96,343,190 of NC_060249.1, forward strand.
CTGTGAATAAACTCAAAATGAAAATGTTTGCTTATTTACTTGAAAAATATAATTGTAATTAAAATACTGTAATGCTATACATATATCATTAATACTGTACAATTGTATTTTCACTTTTGCTTTTGTAGTTCACTGCTGAGACTTATTTGTAAATTGTGATACATTCCATAGGACAAGGTCCCAGAACAATAAATTTATTATTATTATTAAAAAAGGAAGCCATCGAGATAAGGTTGGAAAAATAATATCAACCAATGCAACAGCTATAAATTGAAGGAGGAGGAGGAGGCCGATTTTTAGGTTGATCTATGAGCACTAATATTGAAAAAGAGTATCCTCAATACGGCCTCTAAATGTGCTGTCACCAACCACGCATTTAAATGAGCTTACAAAAGTCGCCACTCGTGCCACTGACGGACAAATTGATCCGAGTTTCACGGGTAAATAAGGTATAATTAGGGATGTTAACAGAAATATATGTACATGATGGTGTGATCTATCAAATTTATAACTTTCCAAAGATATTCCTCGCAGTTACGAAAATGATAATGTAAAATATTGGAAAAAAAGTGGATCGCATTGAACACACCACTGCACCGCGGAAATTTTTGGAAGCCGTTTAAAATGCGGTCGAAGTGGCAAAAGAAATCAGCCTTCGATGGGATGCAATTGGGCCTCTATGCAGTCCCCTTGTGTATTAGGAAAGGGAAAAAAAGGCGGGGAAATTGGACCAATAAGCAGCCGCCTGACATTCACCATCAGCCATTATATTCTGGCCACGTAGGTATCTAGTTCAAATATTGCAATATACTTACTTTATTAAAAAAATATAAAATAAAGAAAACTGCTACTTGCGATAAAAATTATAATATTAAAAACAATTTAAAAATAAAAAAAAATCCTGAGAAAAAGAAGAAAAGTTAAAAAAATTCAGTTTTCAAAAAGATCAATGTTTTTATTTCCTTTTCCTAAAGTTAAATTCAATTATCAGTTTTAAATTTCTGCTCACACAAAAACAACACTACTTCCACATAACATAAAATGCGCACAATAATAAAAGTATTGTTAACTGCCTGGTTAGGGTGAACTTGGTTTACTGGGACAGCAGTAACGCGCCTGTAGCGCTTCATCCCTGAGGACGAAAACCGACTCGATTTTCGAAACGTCGAGATCAATGGAGACTTTCACCCGGTGGACAACCCGAGTTCAACTGCAAGATAAAGGAATCTGAAAAAGAGGAAATTTTGGTGGTACTAAGAGTTTTTATCCACAATTAAAATTACTTCAATTTATTCGACAATATATTAAGTCTCAAAGACATGTTTTGGGCATTAAATTTGTGGTTTAACGACAGATTTAGAAAGAAATAGTGGCTAAATGAATTTTATTCAGTATTAAAATTTAAACTAATGCCTCAGGAACATTGCAGTGTTCTTGTATTTAATTAATGAAATACATTGATAAGAATTAGATAATCTTAAGATGAGTAGGGGAGAAGAGAAGCCAAATGCAAATCTTGATAAGAATACGGAACAACCTTAGGGACCACATCTTGAGACATGATGGCCTGATGAAGACAATCGTCGAGGGATAAATATATGGCAAAAACGGAAAAGAATACCTTGAATGAAATATCTGGAACAGGTAAAGAAGGATGTGAAAGAGAAGACATACGTAGGTGTGAAAAGGTTAGCTGATACAAGAAATGAGTTAAGAATTGCGTCAAATTATTATTAAGGCCGTTTTACATGGGACACGGAATTGCGCAAGTTAAAACTGCATTAATTTCTAAAATGGCGTGGAATTGCGCGAATGCATGAACGAAATTAGAACGTCTCATCTCACGTACACGTATTCTCGCATGCGTTCTAGCAATTCACTGCTTTACACGACGCAATTTTGACTGCTCCTTCGCACACACGTCAGATCGTGCAAGTGCGTGCCCCGTGTAAAACGGCCTTCAGGATTGTTGACCAATGGTGATGATGATGATGATGAAAAATTAGATGAGAGTTTTGGCACGACATTTTCGCTAAAAATATAAATTTAAGCGTGAGAAATAATGGGGGTTATGATTTAGGTTTTGCCGCACTATTAAAAAAAACATCGCTTGAGACGAGTGTCCCTTGCCTTTAGTCTCCTCCGTACGTTGCACCACTGTCTCCTCATCAAGGCCGCAACGGTTGAGGCGCCAGCAGAGTGGGGAGGTTGTTCCGGGTAAACCCTCGTTCAGGCACGATCGCAAGTTATTTCGAGCTCTCATTTTACTCCGACCGTCATTTTATTTCTCGCCTTAATTCGGGGTCCATTAGATAAAAAAATATTCCCAACCGAGCTGGAACAATCCTCCGAAAAAAATTCTACGGAAATGTGCGTTGTTATATGAGACAATAGTTGTCGCTCCTTAAATGACCATTGATGATAAGGCAGAGAATAAATGATGTTACGTGATTTTTTATAGCTTAATGATCTTTATAGAGAAATTTCGCAGGTTTTGGGAAAAGATCATAGATAACATTTCATTCTTTGTGATAAAAAATTATTGACAGTAGGTAATTTAACAAAATATCAAGTGAGAGGTACTCCACGGTTTATGATGGTTATTATAGAGAGGCATTTACGTGATTGCGGCGAAGAGTATCTCTACTTTTTTCGTACTTCCCCTTACTTAGCAATTTTGTTTCCCATTCGTTAACGGCAATTAAGATTTGGTTGTGTTCACAATAATTTTATATTTCATATATTTTTGTGATTGATTTTATGAGATTAAGTACCGATGACAGTTGCCGTAGTTTACCTCGTTTAGGAGTTTTCTTCCCTACAAAGGTCCATTCTGACCTCTTGGAAAACATGTAAAACGTATACATTAATCTATAATCATATGTGGTTCTGTATATCCTATATTTATATTCATCAACTACAATTCGGCGTTCGAATAATCACGGAAATACGAAAAATACCAAAATAAACAGCAGCTTTCAATTAAAACTCCCTGTTTTGTTGAGTACGGCAATTCACTTCCAGCTTTTTGTGGCTATGATATAACTGATACTTTTATACTCACTTCAGGGATGCTAAGGTCCTGTGGAATGTTTTATTATTGGTAATAATTCGTTTATTATTGGCAGTTTTCACTGCTGGCGATGTTATTTGTTTTTTAAATTTTCCACCTGGGCGTAATAATCACGGATGGGTGATAGACATACACAATAGATACAGGAGGATTCATGGTAGGGATGGCAGGTGAAACGAAACGAAAATGTTTCAAGGAGTTTAGTCTCGACCCGGGACATAACTACTCCTAGGAACGAAACTAAATTAAACGAAACTCCTCTGCTCATAGTAAAGTTTTGATCCCAGAAGTTGAGTGGAGTGGGATAAGAGGGAATAGTTTCGGCCCATTACGTTTGACATACTTGTAGAGAGGTTAAAACATTCAGCTTAAAAATTGAATGGCCAGTTTGCGTTCATCGTTCCCCTGTTAGTGGTAAAAATATGAGTGCTCCATGGATCTAAAGGCGGTAGACCGAACCTCTACTTCATTCAACCATACTTCGTACTCGGAGTGTGGATCGAAATTAAACTGCTCGAAGGTGAAGGACGTGGTCGCTTCGGTGCGAAAAATTATCTGCCTTTCGTTTCGACCGAAGTAGTTTTGACTCCGATTTCGATTCGACCCCGAGTTAAGCTCGCCGGATTTAAATCCATTTCGTTTCGTTTCTACATTTCGCTACTGGGAACGAAACTATTAAAATTTTACTGGTTTTGACTTTCGCTTAGTTTCGATTGCCATTTCTGATTCGCAGACGCAAGTGTTGCGTCCTTTTCCTTATTCTATCTGACGTTTCCGGCGTCGGAAGAATTGGACAGCTGAAATGCCGACCTGCCTCAACCTCTCACCCGGATCCCGTCGCTTGAATTTCTGTCAGTCCTCTGTTATCTAATGATCCACATCTCCCACCATGTGCCTGGCCCTTTCCTCTATGAATTCTTTATCTTCGTACCATCCCTGCTTTCCTTCCATATTCCGTCCCCGAGGAAGAGACTGCAGTCATATTTCATCTCATCAAGCTATCGCCTTCGAAATCATTATTTGCAGCCCAAGATACTGATAGAATTTATCAAATTATTTTATTATAAACAAGGCCGCATCCAGAATCAAGAGGTCGAGATGTTCAGCCGAAAATGTTCGATAATTAAAATATGCAGTGAAAACCTTCCTGTAGTCAACCCCCATGAATTATACCTACCCTCCAAAAGAATCCCCCCTCCCAAAAAAATCCTGGATACTAAAATGTCATAAAACTATTCGGTATGACAAAATTTCCAACCTACCAACTCAAATGACAGTCGTTGATTTTAGCACTTTATAGTAGGTAATTAATTTTTGTTACTTAAGAAAGAGTTTCTTATGACACGGTCATAATGATTAAGGTGAACGTTACAATGATAAATGAACGTATTTCCAAGTATTATTAGAAGAATTACCTTACCTGTGGTTAAAAGTATACTTGCGAACTGATAGGTTATTAGGTATATATATACCTAAATTTATTACACTATAGATTTAGGCTAATCTTATTGTGGAAGTGTATGAGTATTTGCTAAGCAAGCTGGGAAGGCATTGTATGGTCATATCACTTGAGTTCTGTAGTTCCTCAAAATATTACATTGCTATGGATTTTCATGCTACTAGTGGTACCATGTATTTCTTAAACATGAAATGTCACTAAGGTTATTACCCTGATAAAAATATTGTATCGCTCATCCATTATCTGTCTTTTTGACCTAAGAATTCTATTCCTACGAATGGAATCGCAACACCATTTCCGCATGAAATGTGATAAAAGAATCTCATAAATCTTGTTGCGAATTGCTAGCTTTCGTTCCTTCTTCTCCGCAAATATTTGAAAGGGCATGTCAGAATCAGAAATGGTTTTTTCGTTGATGGATGAGGATTTTTGAGCTCCCAATTTTTAACCTCTTTCGATATTTTTCATCTTATAAGGCGGTTGGAATTTTATTTTGATTCTTGCTATCACCGAAGAAAATCTCTTTTGCAATTAGATAGCAGGTAAAAACGCCTGATGCATAAATTTGAGCCAAATTATACTTTGCGGATTTGCATATTAACTACCTTTTTTAGAGGATGATTTGAGGTATGTATAGATGAGTCGTCATGTCGTTCTTTTTTATTCAAATGTAGAGCTATATTTATTATGCAGACGCAGATGTTTCAATTTAGAATCCGCGTTAAATAGGTCACATAAAATGTGGAAATATTGATCATGGCAATTATCAATTGCTTACATCATCAAAGCTGAGAAATCTTGGTCCGGATATTGTTGTTATTATTAAGCTAGATTTTATCTTGCGAATTTTGTTATTGAATGAAAGAAGATTTTTTATCCTGTAAATGTTTCTGTGTTCATTTCCCATCTTTAAATTCTCACAAATAATACCGGAAAATTCTAATGACAGTTCCTCGCAAAAAAGACGTTTCAGTAGTAAATTTTTTGGTGGTGAAAAAAGCTTCTATTTCGTGCAGCATTATATTACCAAATGGAAAAAGCCAAATCTCTTCACTGCAATGAGAAAAACTGCCTCCAGTAGAAAGGAAAATTTATGAGTGTGAAACTTTTCTGTTCCTATCACCGGACGAATAACGTTTCAATACATAAATATGAACAAACAGATCATTCGTGATTTAAAAAATGGACTTTTCATTCTCAGTATACGATATGAGCTTTTATTTTATTTTTGGCACGTTGGTACAGAAACTTAGGTTAAAAAGAATGGGTTTGAAAGGATATGAAAGCGTAAATAGTTGACCTGCGAGGAAAAAGTGTACTAACTGTATTTTCATATTATTGCTTCCAATGGGATTGTGGAAGATAATGTAATGGATGATGCTAAAACTTCATTGGAAGCTCAGCTTTCCTCTTACTCATCCTTAACTACTGTACATAATAATCATCGTTATCCCTTCAATGGCGAAATATTTATGAAACGAAATATCGCTTTATTTATCATAAAAGTTTAAAGCTAATCAATGCAGTACATCATAAAAATACAATTTTTCTCAATAATTCCAAACTATTTCCGTTTTTCGCCATTATTTTTCCAGTACCTTCCATACAGTATCACGCGTTAGCCCTAACTATAACGTAAATGACATTTTATACTCATCTTAAATAATTATTTCGGTTCTATAATTCACTCAGAAAGTTGCATTATTATATAGCTTACGGAAAAATGAGTATTTTGTCTTAACTAGGATTTAAAATTATTTCCCACGGCAGGCATATGCAGCCAAATTCAAGGAAATGACTTAATGTGACATTATAATTACGCTTCAAAGTAAAAAAAGTGCCATCGCATCTGTAACTCTACTCCTTCAATTATTACTAAGGTGGGGTTGTCGATAACTGGCTAAGTTTTCTCACTTTAAATTCTTACGAACACTCAAGTATTTGGAACATATGGTGAATATGTATTTCTTGAGATTTTTTCATTCAAGCAAAATTCATCTCGTATAAATACGATGTTATATTAATATTTTTCCCTGCTGGAATCTATGAATAGAATCATTTCGAAATTTTCAGGCTTATATCGGAGATAGGAGACACATCAATTTGTTTGTCCAACACATTATTCATTTTCCGCCAGCGCGACGTACCTTCTCCATTCTCTGCGTAGTTTATTTTGGTCTCTTAAAGAAAAAGTGGTAGGATTCCTCAGTTATTTCTATGAAAATACCAGTAAAGGCTCACCAGTTCTATGGTGTAGGCGTCTCTGAGTGAGGGTGTAAAGAGTCGACATCTTTTCGTATATTATTTTTTCAATTCCAAAGTACACGCAAACGAAAAGTCGATAGCACCAGACGCTGGAAAGATTGCTCTGAGGCTGAATATCAGTCTTCATTTTTTAAATCCTTTATTCCCACAAAACAGTAAAAATTTGCTCATTTAGAGGGAGAAAAGATTGGTTTGGCCCTCAGCTTGTTGCCTTTTTCATGAACGTCATGGTAGATGTTACACGGGATAACTACATTTTGACTGTTGTAATAAATTCATCATTACAGATTAGTAAGTGGATTAGATTGTGGTTAGAGTGGGTTAGATTGTGGTAGGTAAATAATATGCATTTTTAATGACGTCCGATTATTGATATGAAATCGTACAGCAGAAATCACCCAAAATCCTTAGTCTTCCTTGTTCAAGAAAAAACTCGAAACCATGAAGTGGTATTCGTTTTTGGCATACATGACACAGAATTGACACCTCCACATCATTTTGCAATATATAATTTATTACAGCTAGGTAAGCCACGTTAAATTCATTTTCCCTATTAAATCCTCCTGATATGTAACGTTGTCCAACATTTAAGTGAGTCACGATATATAGTCTAAAATAAATGAAAAAGTGCTGAAATGGATTGATTGCATAAAGTTCAAAATTTCCTTTAATCTATACATATGAAATTCGTACTTAGATATGGATAGATAGCTAATTTATTGGTTTATTTTAAAACCATATCCAGTTTATAGTGTGGTCAGGAGTAGCTTTAGGTACCCTTGAATAAGAATTTGAGTTATGTCTATCTGGAGTATATTGTATACCTGGAGTTATGTCTACCTGGTTTGGAGCTACCAGAAATGTTATTTATTATGCATTTATTACAAAAATATTGCAAGGTGCTTTAGATACAATATATAATACAATCAATATTGATTTCTTAACTTTTATCATTCCATGCATCTTATTAATTAGTTTAAAATTATTCATTAGGAAAGCTGTCGTAGAATTTTTTCGCCACTTCCACCAAAGGCGAGGTGTTTGAAATACATGCATATCACTGAAAAAGAAATTTACGGTTTTCAAGAGACAATACAAATTAATTTGAATTCATTTGGTCATCTAAGTTTGGGGTCGCAATACCATATTCAAGAAAACATGATCGAGCTGTTTTTTTTCCTTGATTATTAAATTTGAAATAACCACCGCACACGATTTTTCCGTTTATCCTTTCCTCAATACACGAGATGAAATTCATCCATCTCTGAAATTTTAAGGGCTGAACAAAACTATCGATAAAGGATGATGCTAATGCTAAAATGGTCCAATTCCATGGATAGCATTAGGAATTCCGAATAAAATATCGGATAAATTAGCATTCTACCCTTGACCTGAAGATGACAAAAAATCATCGGGAAATAACACAACTGCCGCGATTTATACACCTTATACTTGTATAACAGAGATAAAAAACATTCAACTTGTAATGTCTATCGTGGGCGGCAAGAAAATCAGCCATCAGTTAAAGAACCCAGTTGATATAGTTCATCCAGTGAGCATAGTATCTTCTTCAATCAACAAAAACATGTATGACGACCAAATTAAATCTCTCATCAACTCAATTTTTAAACGAAGAAATCTTTTGTTTAAGAAGAAGAAATCTTTTGAGTACTGCGCTTCGTTCGTCGGATGGGACGTCAAACCGTGGTGGCCTTGTCGCCTTTAGTTAACTTACTAAAATACAAAGGAAAACTGCATGGTTCATCAAAAACAGCTACGGCCGAGCAGAAAACGTTCTACAGATTTTTAACGAATTATGCGAAAGATCCACAGAGAAAAAATCATTCGCCTTGACCGGGATTGACCGGGCGAATGATTTTTTCTCTGTGGGTCTTTCGCACGATTGTGAATTGCGGGTGACTCCCGTAAAAGTTATCACCGCGGCTAGTCCCGGTATACTTTGAACTTTTAACGAATTAGACTGGGAGCCATAAGTGACCCGTAGGCTAAGTTTTAGGATTAGATTGCTTGAGAAATTTAGTTACCATTCAGAGTGACACGGAGAACATCGTAAAACTCTGCAGATACATTTTCGGTTTTCTAGAGGCGACACAAACTATTTTGAACCCATTTGCTCCAATGAGCATGGGGCCGCTATCCCATATTTAAGGAAACATGATCGAGCTTTTTTTTTGTCTTCATTATTTTATTTGAAATAACCTTCGAACACGATTTTTCCTGGTCCGACAGAAACGATAAATTAGTCCTCCGTCAGTCGTGTCACATTTGTCGTGCGGCGTCACACAGACACCATTTTGGAATAGTTGAGCGAAATGCATGGAAGTAGAAATTACTTTTTTAACCACAATAAATTATGCATTGAATACTTATTTTCATGAATGAATAGCAAATTTATGCATAATAATGATAGAGATATTTGTAGTTATCAAAGACTGAATAGTACCATAGAGTAAGTACATATTCTTGTGTGTGGATATTATGCAACTACATCAATTCTTACTCTACCATAGTACTTACTCTATGATAGTACTTATTTTGACGTTTCTAAAAGTTTTACTTCCATCAAAATTAGACCAACATGTTTAATTTGGAAAGTAAGTGCAAACATATTTTTCCCAGTTTCACAGTACGGATTTTGCTAATAACCTAAAAAATAATTTTTACTAATGATTATGAGGGCATATTTGATTTTGAAGATATTTTATATTGATAGCGCGTTCAGTTAAAGTTGAACCAAAATATCTGCTATCAGATTTAAAAGCGATTTTTCGATGCATCCACAAAATTGTTATTGTATGTTTACAGTTAATACTATGCATCTAAATCAATGTAACAAGCCACCATAAACGTATGTAGCAGAGGGGTAAAACGGTGTATTACACGCTTAAGATCACTCAAATTATGTGAGAACCATAGTAAATTCTTCGCAGTAATAGTTTTATTCGGGTTTTAAATTGATTACAATAGAAAAAAATTGTAGCAACAAGACGCATATCTGCATGTCAATGATTCTTTACACGTATCTCAAAAATAGAAACTTTCCAGGAGAGCAAAAAAAGATTAATATTTTATAATTGTGCGCTAAAATTAATGACAAAAAATTCACAAAACGGAAAAAGAAGCACACATTTTCCAAAGAGAGTTGGTTTTTGCTTGAATTTTATTTTTTAATGTTATTACACTTTGTTTAAGATACCTGTGTCAGACGGGCCAAATTTTGAGATACGTGTTGTTTGAACTTAGCCATCTATATCCAAAATTGAATTCTTTAAATAGTTGTTAGTTTAAATTATAAACGTATTTAAAAACTTTGCGATGAATATCACGAAGCTATTACCATTTAACTTATTGTAACTCAAGTTGTGTCTATCAGACTCCAAAAACAGCAAAACATCAAAATTTATTCCGTAAATGTGACAAAACATATGATCGTATTGGTGACTATTTTAAAATCGTAAAATAATATGATACAAGGAGTATGAGTTTCCTAACTATGAATACACGATGTGGGCAAAGGAAAGAAAATAGGTTGGCGTCTGGTAGACTCCACGCGACCAACGAAGGGTTGAAAGAGATATTTCACCGAAAGGACAGGCTTAGGAACTCGTTTTTTACCTGAACAGTAATGGACTTAAATAAATTCTGGCCGGAACTTGGTTAGAGCATTTCCTGCTCTGTCGCTAACGGCTGGTGTCGCAACAACCCCTGCCACACGCCTATTGAGACAGCTTTCGGGGAAATTGTATCCTTACTTACTAACTTCATTGTTCCCCTACTCCGAAAGTATTCCACATCCCTCATCACACGGGTGACCCGCACGAGTGAGTCTATATGATGACCTGACTCAGACGCTTCGACCCCCTTTATTTATGACGCAATAAATTTTAGACCACCGCCGCCGCCGCCACCCTCTTATCGGCTGGAACTCGTGCTGCGTCGGCGAGTCCAGGTCGTCGCGTCGTTCATGGTATATACCTTCGAGAGGCTATCAACGCCTCTTTGAATCGTGGTAGGATACGTCTACGACTAATATCTTTCGTGGCAGTTGAAGTTCAATAGATAAAAAGAAAAATTTGCAATAAATCCCTTGCCAGCTACGTAGCGGCAAAGTGGCCACTGAATCAAAAATATTGTTACGGTCTTAATGCGTGATTATTAGTGGGGCCGAGTAACTGGCATTGAAGGAAAGACGATAGATACTACCAGAAAAATAGTCCAGGTGAAAAGAGCTTTTTTACAATGAGCAGAATCTATGTTCATCAAGGAATATAAGCAATAGAGCACGGATGAAATTTGTACAGACGATGACAGCATAGGAGGTCAATCAAGAGTGGAATCATTTGAAAAGCGATGCTAAGTTAAACTAACGGCAGTAAAACGGATAGAAGGAGAGAGTAATAATGAAGACCTAAATTCGTCGAGATTAGAAACGGCAAATAACACGCATCGTTTAATGCAATGGCACGTGGGTGAGACTCATTTATATTATTTCCATTGAGCGATATCTCAGTGGATGAGTGCAGGGGCTCAGCTAGGAATTAAGTAGGGGGGGTTTTTACGCGCAACAAGACCTGAGGTCTGTATTATACCCGCCAGGATAAGCGGGAGTTGCGGGGGCCATCCCCCAAAATTTTTTAAAGATAGATGGTTGGTGAATGGTGAGTTTTATGGCTTTCTGAGGGGTATTTTATTAATCCTTACACTCTTCTAAAAGTAAATTAATAAAATTAAGTAAAATGGATTAAACTTAAAAGTTTCTCTCGGGGGGGTTTTATCCCCCAACCCCCCCCCCCTCGCTGCGCCACTGGATGAGTGCCCAAGTCACTCATTTCTCCCATCGCGTTTTCGTTAAACATTGTAGTCCTTAGCGATTTATAATAACTTCGAAAACTTTTGAGCCTTCAAATTTTTGGTTTGTTTATAAATATACATGTAGATAATTCTAGAAGCTTTGCTTTTTTACGGAAAGAACGAGTTATTTCAACTTTATTTTCGACAGCCTATCCAGTTGTATGCCATTCTTGTTTTCCTTCTACCGTTAAAGAGGTGCGGTTACAAAGTACTCGCCTATTGTTAGCAATTTCATGCATTTAGAATTTATATATTCAACTTTTTAAATAATTTATGTAATTATTAAAAAGAACAATAGCAGAAATTATGCGCGTTTGGAATAGAGATTAAGTATTTTTATTTGATTATGAACCAAGTGCACTAGGAAGTACATTCATTAAAGAACTTTATCAATTAAGTTGAGGTATTTAATACCGAATGGGGGATTTTTTCCCATGTTTTCAAATATTTATTCATAAATATATATAATGAATCAGTCCATATAAATGGCAGTTAAATATGAAATAAAATCCACGAAACAGATTTTATTAAATCCGTCTTAAGTAGTGATATACAGGTTCCATAAAAAAGGGAGAAGCATGGCAGAAAAACACCCTAAGCCTCTCCCTTGCCACCATCACTATATATCAGGAATGGTACAATATTTATACTTAAGTTTTCTCTGGTAACATTCAGTGGAGTTCCTTTCATTTTCGCAACAAGGATTAGCTCGTGGTACAAGCTTTACTGACATTATCTTTAGAAAATGGGTTTTTTAAATAAACTGCCAATGAGTTTACTGGTATGAATAGCAAAAAACGGCTAAAAACTGAATAAAATAAAAATAATTTTACTCCCCTCATTTTATTCTATCAATTTTGCCTCATCTATTTGGCAATATCTTTTTATTTAGTGAAACTACTATTATAAAGGATGTGCATTTAAAATAATGATATTTATTTTATTATGATACGCTAACTCTTTGAAGTACATTCATTGAAGAACTTCAAAACATCTAGATGGGAAGATAAAACAAGGAAATATTCCCCGATAGACTTATTATTATCCATTTTCTACGGTGAAAGGATTGATGAAAATCAGGAGGAGGCACGGTCGGTGGTCTTTGAGATATACTTTTTACGGATATGTTTCCAAGCTTAAAGGAACGAAAAAAATCATGGAAGACCATCCACCCTGGCATCCATTCATGCGTGTTTCCTTTTATCCAACGCATTCAATGCGCGAAGCATCCGACTTTTCAGACTCCTCAATCGATCATTGCTCCCACTTTCATCGAGTGATTTACCCTATCTGTGTCGTTTTATCATGATTCATTTTTTTATTCCTGCCGATGTTATGTGCATCTGGAACAGTTCTCAGAGAGATACTTGGCTCTTTTATGAGCTTTTAGAGCCGTAGTGAACTCGTTTATTAATTTGCGAGGAAAAATCTAGAGGAAGACATAAAAAGATGTGAAAATAAATCTGATAATATTATCGCAAACTTTACATGAAATACTAATTCAACCCCTTCGAGAAAATGTTTTTTTTATTCGACTTCCTTTTTATCATGACTTATCACCATGCTACTGAATGATATTAAAATTCAGTGCATCCAGATCGGGAAATATGGATTCATATTTCTTGAAATTGCTGCGTTTTTTTAATCAATAATTCTATTATTTTTTATAGAAAATGTTTTTTAATCGACTTCCTTTTTATCATGACTTACTCACCGTGCTGCTGAACGACATTAAATTTCAGTGCTCCGAGATCGGGAAATATGGATATTTCTTGAAATTGCTGCGTTTTTAAACCTCGGTACCCCTGCCCATCATAATTGCTCTAACGTTTTCTCTTGTGACTTTTTCACCTTCCTCGTTTTCCCCTCTCAGCTTGTTTTGACAATAAATTGAATTTGCGCATTTGATATTGTAAAGTACCAGCTAAAATGTAATCACTAGTGTTAAGTTAAATGAAAAATTTGAGCTTTCGATAAAGTTCAAATTGGTTGGACTTACTTGGATCAGTTGCATACGTTGCCCATTTGTGACATACTCAAGTTTTTACGCTCCATGGCCGGCATTTTCGGATTTATTAAAACACCTACTCTTTCAGTTTGTCACTCTCCAAAAGTGCAATCTTTATTGTTTTTCATTGAATGGGTAGTTGGTCGTGGGATTCATTATCGTAATGTTAATTGCATTAAAGTGTATAACTAATGCTACATTTTTTTGTGAACCCACCACATACTGATTTTCCCTTCATTTATTTCTGCTAGGAGGCCGGATCACTCCAGCTTGACCAATAATATTTTTCGTTACATACGCATAACTTACGTGACGTTTATAGCTGACGCCATCAATTTAAAATAAAATAGAGGAGATGATGAGCAAGCGCTGAAAATTTTCAAAAGACACTGGTAATGGGCACAAAAAAGTTTACCAAAGTTAGCAATTTAGTCTTTTAAAAATTATTGGAATCAAATACCAAGTATAGAGGAGATAAGAATAAAAAAATTGCAATTTTAAATTAATATTTTAATGCACGACCTTTGATGCTTCGCTATAAAGAAATCCTGATTGTGCAATAAAAACATAGATATGGAATTGAGGCGCTTTAATTTTTGTTTCCATGATGGATAAATTTCGCTTAGTTGTGTCGAAAACTGTGACACTCATTGGATATAGTTATTAGTTGGAGGACTCTCGTCTCATAAATTATATATTCTCTCTCTCGTCTCATAAAATATAAAGGTCGGTAGATTCTAACTAAGCACCAATTGGTTCTATCAGATGAGCTCTATTTTTTCGATGTAGTGCGAGCAGTCAAATAAGTTATCAGAGTATTAAAATATCCACTCTTCAGAGTATTATAATATCCACTCTTCCGGGTTGGAAATGCGGATATTCTTGTGATTTTAAGTCCTTTGTGAAGTGGCATTAAAACGAAAGGAGATGAGGGTACAGAAACTTTATCATCAATCAACAGAACTCTCTTAAAGTAGCGGTTCGATTAATAATGGGACAAGACTTCAGACGGACATGATATGAAAATCAGTAACGAAGGGGAAAGGAAGAGTTTAGGGGCTCTTTAAATGGATATTTGAGGAAAGTCAAGGCCTCAAAGTTGGACATATGAGCATTGTGAATCGATACAGGGATGGGATATTGAAAACCCGGCAAACAAACTCAGCAATGAAGGGTGAAAGAGAATATGGCTGGAGAAAGAGGGAGAAATCAGAGGGGGATGACTAATAGGAGAATAAAGTTCGTATTCTCCGGGAGGGATCGGGAAGACCTTAAGCCTCAATCCGCACCTTCGTTTTCTGTTATGTTCTTCTTCTTTGCATTTTAGGCATGCGTAATAATTGATCACGCGGGGCTAGTCGATTTAACCTGAAAGGAATGGGTTAATATTATGGCTTTGTCATTTGAAGTGGACTTGAAAAGAAAAATTGGACATTATCATAAGTAGCCTGGCCTCTAGGATGGTGAAAAGACTGGAATTTGTGAACGTTTCGTGACTAGTAAAGGATCCACCACCCGCAGACCAGTTATGGTAAAATTTTCCTTAAGTTACTGCCCATTCATCAAATAAGATGTTGGTATCAACCGTCACCAATGTTCATCCCTGGATAATATTCTGCGTCTATGGCCAAGATTGAAAAAGCACAAAGCTTATGACATTCCCTCAACCCCAATCTTTTCGTCATAGTGAGTTGGCTTATCGGTATAATCCCATTAATGGCGTAGTTGGGAACTATTTCATTGTCAGATGACTTATTATTAGAGATGCGTGAAAATCGCAAATGCGATAAATGCGATATAGATGTGATGTGCGCAAATAAATGCGACATAGATGCGGTGACTGGACTTTTATGATATTTTTACGCAAATTTGCCTTTTCGACTGCAAAATTCGTACATATTGTGACGAGCGCAGTTTAAAGCTCCGCCGACACTCACCGCGTAAAGCATTTGAGCGACTGGCTAGCTGCTAGCTGGCTGGGACTCTACGAGGCCTCGAACTATAGGTGGGCGCGGGCAAGCTACACCTCCACCACTATACGTCTTATTCCTTAATTTATTATTGTTCTACTTCATTATTATTTAAAATATTCTGTATATTGTCATATAACTGTGTTTCACTACATTTTATCGTCATCTACCACACTATGAAAATAAAAAATAGACGCTACAAAATGCGATAAACTGTTATTGAAAGTGCGATAAAATAAAAATGAAAGTGCGATTTTCACGTATCTCTACTTATTATCAGTGACCTGTTTTGATATTAATTTACAGGCGCTTTGGGTTGGTGTAAACTGAGTGGGATGGAAGCTTACATCCTTGTAATTAGAATGCTTTGTAGTGATGGGTCGTTCGCGATCGATTCGTTCAAAACGATTGAATCACGTGTGAATCAAACGACTAGTGATTCTTTTCTCGCAAGCATGTGGATCATCAATCAGTCCCACTTCCGGAAATAAGTGCTGGACATCTGAGGGAATTTGATGGTTTTGACTGGTTTGAAATTATGAAAACGCTCAGGAATTGCTCGAGGAATGGAATAGGGTGGTTTCCTATTATTTTTTTATTGCCTAAATCGAAAGATTATTTCTCATGGAGTACGTATTTCACGCTTTTAGATTTTTATATGACGATATCTATTTTTCGCGATTAAATGAAAAGTAAAAATTTTCAAGCGCGCGAAAACGCGACGGGTAAGTATGAATGCCGGGAAAACTGCCGTGTGACGTCGTTCTGGTTCCCGCTCCCGCAAATGAGGTGACCTTGGGGCGAGGCTCTGAGCGCTGATACGAAGCAGGATGCTAGCAGGTAGCAGAGTACCATGCTAGCTGGTATCGCTTGGCTTAAATAAGGATTATTAATACCTTATCAAACGAGGAAAACTTTCTGTCCTTAACCAGCTTTAATAGGTGAATATTAAGACATGTTTCCCTGAGATCTGTGCCTCATGCATGCATTGATAACTTCAGACGATGTAAAACTCCTAACCTCTCGTGTAGAAACTAGGTCCCTGTGACGTCACGTGGAGTGGCATCGCATGGGCGCCAATCTGGCCTTTTACAAATGAGGATAAAATTGACCCTTGCCATTCGTCTAAATCGGTATTTCTAAAACCAAATAATTTGTATATTATGAATACACTAATGGTGGCTAATGAATCGCAATCAATGCCTTTCGTTTTCTTTGATGAAGGAAACTACCTTATTCCAGAATAGTGATATCGTGTGTCAGTCCCTGTTTTAGAAGTTACGGTTATACGATTTTCAATATGTGTAACGTCGATTGTGCTGATCATGAGGAATAGAACCTCTATTGTGGTGACCACCGAATCCTTCGAATCTCGAAATAAGCACTTCCAACGAGAAATGTTTTTGATAAATGAGAGGCCTTAGTCATATAGATAAATAAGATTTAATTAAAATACTCAAAATTGTAACTGTCAGCAGCGTGAATGTGCATCACAGGTGAGGCAACAAAATCTATGCATTAAATAATTATCAATACTTTAATTTAAAATAACCTATAAATTTTAAGAGTGCATCCATTACATCTCGTAACATATAATTAAATCCACTGCGTAGAATGTAGAAACAATTTTTAAAATAAAAATCTAACGTTTTGAATCAACCAATTAATACGTATATATACTAGGCCCATGACGATCGTGAACGAGAATCATGAAGGGGAACGGTGATTCGCACATGAGAAGATGCAAGCATAGAAGAATCATGATTCTTCTATGCTTGCATCATCATGGTGACTTGAATCAAAATGAATAAATCAGGAAAATGAACGACTCGCCCCATGTTTGATGCTTAGTAATTTCATTTTATTTAATTATGAAAACGTGAAACGTAAAGTGCTTAAAGAAACAAATAAATAAAAAATAGAAAGAAAAGCTCTTAAAATTTTTACCAAATGTTCACAATTGAGTGGTAAGAATCAATGTTACTTTTTTAGTGGATACTACAACCTTCATCAGTTTTTATGTCTTTTACTTGGGTGGTATGGATATTTAAAGCTAGCGTTTCCTATTTAACGTGAAATAAAACGAAAGATTACCCTTTAGATCTTTAGTGATGTAAACTGCATGGTTATTCTATGGTTATGCCACCTATTATCATGTTTAAAAACTGTGCTGTTTGGCTGATGATGAAAATTACCAGCAGTGTCAATAATGCGATTATAAACTGTGAAGTAACCAAAGAACTGCACTAATCATGTGATGCACTCTGTCACACGTACGGGTGCAAAGTCATCTGCACCAAGGATAAAATTTGCTATGAAAAAATAATTTGTCCTAGCCGGAATCCGAACCTGTATCGGTCAGATAAGCTATCAGAAACGCCACTAAGCCACTGATAGGAAGCATATAAGACTGGGAATCAGGCAATGTCTTTACCTCCTTCTTCAAGGGGGGAACAACGCACTTCGATAAAAATCTAGTTGGTAGCATTCCAATTAATAGAAGGTTAATGACAAATTTCATAGTTGGAAAAGAATATAGTTATCATTATCGTGCCAGCACTACCTATCCTTTTGCGACGATTGTTTTTCGGAAAATTGTTTTTTTCTGGTCTGAAAATCATCTACTGTGCAGAAGCATGTGACTTGGGTGCTTGCTCCGTGCGGAGGGTGTAAAATTGGGGTTCATAATACAGAAGAGGGTGATTGTGTCACAGTGGTCACAGAATAGGGTGATCGTGTCACTAATTTATTTGTTGGTTTCAGCTCACTATTATTATAATTTATTAATCAATCCGTCACTCGGTTCCAATCTGTTAATCATCGGTATTGGCCGATTACGACACAAGTCCTTGCAACTAGCAAATGTGTAACTTGGTTGTAAATGTTTCGACAAATTAATACTACGTTGAATAGACGAAATATGATTATAAAACTGGTTGATGTAGCTAAAAAATATATTGCACATTTTTTTCAACCCTCAAATTCTCACTGGGTTGGAGTACACTCTGGTACAGAAACTCAATGCAGGTCACTCGATGCTACACAAAAATAGCGTAGCTCTTGAAGTTTGAGTGTTGCTTAGGGTTACTGGGCGTGAAGTCGTTCTGTTAGTTGCATCGTTATAATGTAAGATCATTAAACGCAGTCCTCCTATTTCTTTAACCTGTGTCATTCAGCTACCGCATACCGCTCATTTTTGTTAATTTTTTTCGGTTAAACTTCTTGAAATCCTTTGCTGTTTTGAACTTAACTATAAATTTCTACCCAGAATTGAATGTATGGTACTTTTTTTCACCCTGTTTTTCTCATAATTGTCAAATAAAATCGCCTCCTTGTGGCAAACATTAAATTTCTACACATTTTCCTTAAGAATACATTGTCCTGTATTTATTTTTTTAATTATTTTGGAGTATACCTTTGAAATAAGCTGGATACCGTCTCACGTAAAGCCGAAGGTAAAGTTTTGCGCGAAAAATAAATTTCAAGCGTGACTAAGTTGAATACACACATCAAATAACACTTACGTAATAGTTATTGATTCGGAACAACAGGAATTTTGTAGAGAATAACCTGGAAAGAATAGGGTAGTTTCCTTCATCAAAGAAAACAAAAGGCATTGATGGCGATTCGTTACCCACTATTAGTGTATTCATAATACACAAATTATATGGTTTTTGAAATACCGGTTTAGACGAATGGCAAGGGGCTATCCTCATTTGAAAAAGGCCAGATTGGCGCCCATGCGATTCCACTCCACGTGACGTCACAGGGACCTAGTTTCTACACGAGAGGATAGGAGTTATGCATCGTCAGAGGCTACCAATGCATGCATGAGGCACAGAGCTCAGGGAAACATGTCTTAATAATCACCTGTTAAAACTGGCTAAGGTCGGAAAGTTTTCTTCGCTTGATAAGGCATTAATAAACCTTTTTTAAGCCATGCGCTACCAGCCAGGATGGTACTCAGCTACCCGTTAGCATCCTGCGTCCTATCAGCGCTCAGAGCCTCGATCAAGGTCACCTACCAGGCGGGAGGGGGAACCAGAAATGCGTCGCACGGACTTTTTCCCATCATTCCTACTTACGCGTCGCGTTTTCGCGCGCTTGAAATTTTTCACTTTTCATTTGATCGCGAAAAATAGATATCGTCATTTAAAAATCTAAAAGCGTGAAATACGTACTCCAGGAGTAATAATCTTTCGATTTAGAAAATAAAAAATAATAGGAAACCACCCTATTATGGAAATTGATGTGAGGAAGGATAAATTAGATACATTACTTTGGAACAATTTGGGAACCTCAATCGTTTACTCATGAATCGAAAATCTACCAAATAATTTGAAAATATTGTCAAAAATGTTATTATTGCACTGTGTATATTTCGAAAAAATAAAAATCACTCGGATAGGTTACGTATTCTTAGACTATATCGCTCATTTACTGAGATCGTGACACTTAACAATTAAGAATTGTTTTCTTCCCAGATATAAAGCGATAAGAAATTTATTGATTCGTCAAAGCCTAGCCTCCGCTACCTTGTCTGACGAGAGAGATTCTTTTCTTTGTTTGTTGCTCGAGAGCTGACTATTCGAATCACCTTGGTATTATTTTTGCAGGGCTGCGGTGGTATTACTGCCACGTTGACTAATTTATTTTGGGTCTCCATTCTCACTGCCGGTATGTGATCTAAAGTATAAAAACGTCACCATGCATAGTTGCACGAATTGCGATAAAATAATTACGTTAGAATTACGACCAAGTCTGCTACAAATCAGAGAGCTCTGGCTAAATTCCAAATCAAGGCGATTTTTAGAATGCAATGACTATTTGCAATTGCTATCTATAATACTATTGCTATTGCTAATAATACTATTGCTATTGCGATTGCAATGACTATCATGCCACAATATTAAAGTAATAGATAAATAACAAGTTACACTTTTTACATAAGGAGTTTAAAATAATGTGGTGACCTAAATTTACATTCATTCATTAAACATCCTTTACCGCAGGAAAATACTTGAAAGTGGATAAAATATTTATTTCACTTTCCAAATCTCTATATGCTTTATATCACCGACAACCACTATGAGATCAATATTTTTGTATGGAGAGCGACGTATTTTATTGGATATATTCGGAACATGATATTTTTTATCGTAAAACCATCTTACGCCAAACTTTACAGAGCCAGATGGGTATCGTAGTTTTTTTTTAATCGCTTGACTGAGGAGGTAATGAATTAGGTGCCGATGGGATTGCCGGCTGAACCGTTGAGTTGGTGCCTGACATCGCGACAAGCGTCGGCAACGCGCGAGGAATGTCAGCAGGCGTTTACGATTGGTCTCAGCGGATTGACTCATCCCAACAGCATGTCATATGGATTGAATAAGAGAGCGACTTAATGCCGTTGCCGGAAACTGTTTTCGGACTCGTCTCATGGTTGAATTTCCAATTTTCTTTCGATGAACGAATTCCCATGTAGCTCTTCAGCCAACTTTTAACAGTGCGATAGTTCCCATGCTCTAATAATTTCCTAGGTCCCTGTGCATAAATTAATATTTTAGATGGATATTTTCTGAGTTTTCTATTTGTTTTTCATTCTTCCACAGATAAGATCCTTGGGATGCATGAAACAGCTTCCTGCTCGGTTATTCTAATAATTGTGTACCAAATCTGAGGTAGAAGATTTTTAATGCATGTTGCTCCTTGCTGTACGCCTCATCCAGCGCTCAACCATCGGTTTATAGTGAGTTTATTTATATATTCCATTATTATACTTGGTGGCGTGCCCTGTTGAAAATTCTATATGTTGTTGATTTATATAATTTAATTCTTAGTGTTGCTGTTCTGGTATGGTCATTTATTTAGAAAATCGTTATGAATATATTAACATGCGTTGCTCTAGTGCCCTATTTATGGAGAATGATTTTTTATATACTTTCTATCAATTCTTCCACTGCAATTTGCAGAACCAGTAGTATATTTGAAGAATCCATTTGTTGCATCTGTTATCTGCGATCTGATAGTTGTTGCACGGTATCGTTTATTTATACAAAGTTGACCATTTGGTTGGTTTTTTTTTACTAGCTCAGGGCTTAATACTATGCTAACTTTTTTACTATTTCGAAGACCTTTGGCTTAATTTGCATCACTCTCTATTTGGCAAGCTTCTACTATTACTGGTTGGATCATCAGAAATAGCGAGCAACATGTTCATCGGTAAATTTATACACTTTGGTTGAACACCTGTCTGGCCACGATTAGTCTTATTTTTAGGTCCTCTTTCACCGTCATCTGGCGTGTGATCCGTATTAGTCACAACTTCGTTCGAGAGTATTTTATAGGCATGTGGAGGAATCTTATCCGAGTATC
Organism: Ischnura elegans; assembly: GCF_921293095.1. NCBI lineage: Eukaryota > Metazoa > Arthropoda > Insecta > Odonata > Coenagrionidae > Ischnura > Ischnura elegans. The sequence continues at coordinate 96,365,212 of NC_060249.1, forward strand.
AACAAAATTCTCTTTTGCAGCTGATATTTCCTCCAAATGGTGATCATCACAAACGGTCAACGTCTATGAGAATGGTTTGTCGTAACTACTCATTTCCCTTTCAGCTAATATTTTTATTTAACTTGCGTCCTCTGTTGAAAATCTTTCGTGACTTTTTTCCCTATCAGCTAATATCTTTATTTAACGTGCATCCTTTCATTTCATAACTTGTACTGTATGTCGAATTTTAAGCCTCATTTTGTGATTTTCAAGCATTAAAAAAAGATTTCATTCAATTATCATTCTTAATAAACCATCAATCATCATGCGGTTCATTATGTGGCTAATGTAGTTGAATTGCCTCTTGATTTAGTGATCAGCTGACTTCAATGTTCTTCTACTATTCCTTAGACTTATTCCCACTCCCTCGGTCGATCAATTTGATCTTCTTCATTATTTTGTGGTGCAGACATTTCAACAGCTTCCAAGTGATATTATGGCAGGAAATTTAATTCTGAATCGGATCTGTTGTATCGCGGGTGCACCTCTAGTTAGTGGAATCGAACGATGAGAGATCGATTGCCCACGGGAATAGGGATAGTAAAAGTAATTGTGCAATCGTTTATAATCCTATTTACCACTATCCCACCAAAATAAATTCTTATTTTTTCCAGAAATATTTTCAGATTTTTAATTTGGCCACATCCTTAGAGGTCATGGAACTCCATTTTTGGGCGGCTAATAAAATAAATCCTTTTCATCAAAAACCACTCGTGAGAGTAATCCGATTTTTCCTGGGTTTGGTAATTATTTCGCCAGAGGAAAAGAAGCTGCCGATGCGGAAACTAATTCTAGTTGCTTTGTGGCGTGGCGGAGAATAATTATCGAGCCGAGCGAAGAGAGATATCTCTCCCGTGTTTGTTTTCGGAAAGCGCGGCTGTTATTCCGTTCGCTGTTTGTGTTGTGGGCATGTTTGTCTCGTAGGGATCTGTTCATCTCTCCCCTCACTCCCCTCGGCGCCTTTTATCTTCCGTCGATGGCATAACGATAGCTCTGTTTTCATCTCATCTCCTTTCTCTCCTCCTCTCCTCTTTTGTGTTCTGCTGTTTCCTCCGCCATTCGCTATCAAGAGCCGTCCCCTTTGCCACCTGCTACTTTCTTCGATTGAATGGGAATGCCAGGTGAGATATGCGGACGTCATCTCCGACGCGATTACGCATGTAACAAAGGAATGTTTGAAGGCGCTTCTTTCCCGCTGTTAGCTCGCTTTCTGGCCGCTTTTTGATTCATCCTCGTTTTCCGGATTTTTTTCTCTCATGTTGAAAAATCTTAGGCATGCAATATGTTTCACAATATAATTTTTTAAACCTTTTTTTATAAGTTTCCACTTCGGGTAACTCTACGAAAGAAACGAACAACAATTAATTTTATGGAGTTCCACTTCAGGCAATAGGAGCCAGCTAGCCTAGTGGGTGAAATGGATGGCTCCTGACCGTAGAGTCTCGGATTCAAATCTCAGAGGTAGCCTTTGGGCACCTCCAAACAAAAATTCTCGGAATGCGTGGTGGCGCAAGGTAGGGAAGTGGGCCGTCAACCCCGAATGTGAAAAAAATTCTTACGCCAGTAATATTGTCAGGAATGAGCTCCAACCTCACCTAATCCATCTGGCTGAATCACTAAGTGATATTGGGATATTTGATTGAGCTCATCAAATTACAAGCCAGAATTTTTCTCATGGGATGTTTTATTCTCTCCCGGACCCAAACCAGAATGTTGAATATAAAGCAGGAATTGTACTTAAAAAATCCCATTTTTTCTGTTTTTGCGAGAGATTTTTTTGCTTTAAAATCTCCTCAGTAGATCATGCTTAATCATGTTCTTCAGAATTACTCATTGTTCATGTTTTATTTCTTTCGGCGAATTTAATATTCATGAGAAAAATGAACGGTAGTCACACTATCCTGTTGGGTTTTTGGTACTTTGATTGATTAATTAATTATTGGCATCGGTTTTGCCCAGACCTACTGCCAGATTTTTCAGGCGTTATAGAAAATTGACGGCTAATGAATGAAAATGGCGTTAATTTTAAATTAATATCGAAGAAAACTTTAACGAATATCTTGGAGTTTATCAATATTCTTTCGTTTTTATAATGAATTGTGTTTATTGTTCAATGGCCTCCTACTTTAACCACTGAGAGTGACAACTTTCTTCCTGCAATTTTAATAGCACAATAAAAAATGAGCATAGAATATATGTAACGAAAATATACACAAAATTTCGATGTTCATTACTTCGGAAATATTTTATAAATGAAATAGGGAATACGAATTTTTTTAGTTCGTATAAAATGTTCGTAAAAATACCTTGAAAATGACACAAAGTGTTGAAACCATGGTCGGTCGTTGAGTGTTAAATTAAATAGTGTGGAAATTACCATTTGTGTTTTCATCATGGTTTTTTTAGTTCATTATTTTGGAAAAAAGTTAAAAAATGTAATAGAAAATACGATTTTTTAGTTAATGAGACACTTAGTTTTTTGACTTAGTACCCAATTTTTACATTGAATCTGTCATAGTTTCATTTTAGTTTTTATAAATCTTTTTACTTTTTGCTGCTTTAGTTGCTTTAAAGCACATGAAAGCATGACTGTCTGTTCTCCATCGCCTTGTGTAACCTCGGGCGAGAGCGTCCCCACCCAGAGGTGACGATAGAGTTCAGTAGTGAAAGTAAGATTGATTGGCAAGAGTAATTATATCCCCGGCACACTTAGACCCCGCCCAGTAACCGTAACGAGAATTTCATTCATCAGTTTTAAGGATTAAAGGGAGATTTGGTTCCATGTAGATAATTGACGGACCGGAGTAGATCCCTTAGGAACCAGGATTTTCCAGCCTTGACTCTAACTTATCCCTCAAAAATTATTTCTTTCCGAAGAATTTGCATCTCCAGTTAGCCTACTTCGTTTTGGAAATTTGAGTGAATAATACGTGGTTATTGTTTTTTTAAAGCGTCACCACCCATTAAAAATAAAAAAATTATATATATTTTAATTATATTAATATCATATTAATGAAAATAATATTAATGTGGTCACTCTCGTAAATATTTTGACCCTTGTTTGAATGAAATGCTAATTTTAAACCCACTTACTTACTTTTGAATCCCCTTTCATAAAAATGTTCATAGTGGCAAAAAATCGTATTATAAGAGAATTGAATTTTTAATAACTATAATTGTTAACATTTTGCAAACAAATTAAGACGCGAGAATCACTAAGTAAATCTCTCGAAGTTGGTGGAGTTAACTATGAATGTTAAAATCAAGTTCTTTCGGGATGTGTCTCTAAAGATTTCGCCTGGAAAATATAATACGAACCTAACATTTTACTTTATTTTACATATTCGTACATTCGTTCACTTATTTTTAATTGCCGTCTCCTCGAGTCAGCCGTGATTGCAATGGATATTACTGTTGCTCTTCTATCTTAACTCGAGGATTATTTATTTATTCCTCACACTTCAATGGTTTCCTAAACGTCGTGCACTATAAATATCTTTGTCTTGAGAACTTAAACAGTCACTGCGATAACTTCTCCCGAAATCTTCTTTCGTTCATCCTCGTACCCTTCTATCTCAGGGCAATTCGTTTCCCCTTTTCCCTCTCGTAATCAGGCCTTGAGGTGATGGATGGTCGTACCTGAACAACCATTTTTCATCCTGAGACTGTGGAGGATCCCTAGGCTAATGAAACCGACTAGTCTCACGGTACTTTGCAATCTTTGGAGATGCTTTAATTAGGAGCGAGATTGTTTGAAAGATTAAAAGTGTGTTTCGCTGGTGAAATAAGATTTTTTTTCTGAGAGAAAGGTCAGGGCTTCTTTCTATTAGATTGGCCGATGCTATGATTTACCCTTTCATGACGAGGACGCCATATTTTGCAGTGAAAATATCAGGCAGCATTCAAAGTATCGTTGTAAAATAGGGACCTAATAAATTCTGTACGTCCCTATTCTGTGGTTTCGGTTTACCCAAATTTCCAAATCATTGAAAATAAGAGCGAAATGAAATTAGAGCAACCGTTAAGAAATCTATTCTTTTCGTACAGGAATTTTTTTTCTGGCGTCATTTTATGGAAGAATTATACGTACATGGAGAAACAACTCTGGCGCTACAGGTACCTATTTCATAATCTCCGGCTCGGATTTTTCATTAAATGAGTTTGGAGTGTTATGAGTATTTTTTTCATCACGAATCCTACGGATGTATCAGAAATAACATTAGTTCAGAAAATTTCAAATCGATGGATAAATTTTATGTGGGTTTCAACGAAACAGATTGTTTCGGAAAATGATTGGGCCTGAAGTCATTTTTGAAGAAATAAGTACACCTTAGGGTGCCTCGTTTTCCCACATTTTTCCAGGAATGATTCGTAATACCCGTAAAATTAGCAAACGCGGATGGGTATTACAAATGTGATTTTTCTCCCTAATCGGTTAATATCCTCTGTTCGCATTTTTTCCTCAAAACTTCGAAATTTATTTTACAAACAATTTTAAAATAAAAAATAATTAAAATTTGGTTTGAGCGAGGACCCTTTTATGCAATTACAATAACTTAGGACTTAAATTTATATTTATAACATATAAGTTAGTTATTTTGCTATTAATTACCGAGAAAATGACCTTCTATGGTGACCGTGAGAGCTATTTTGTGTGGGTTGCTTCCTTAATAGCATGCATAGCGTGGCGCGCCACCTCATTTTACGCTATGCATGCCGTTAACGACGCGAAAAAGAGATTTTTTTTTCAGTCGAAAACCTAAAAATCATGTCTAAACCGCCCAAAAGAAAGGAAGCATCATTCCAAGGGCAGTGTCTCCGGAAAGGTGTTGGGCCAAGGCTACACATTTCTTTGACCGCGGAAGAGACACTAAAGTCGCGAATCCGAGGACGGAGAAGGGATGTGGAACGTATACCCACGAAAGTATTGATGTGGACAGGTCTTTAAAATCCGGACGGTGCGGTGGAAAAATGAGGAATGAGGTTGGCTGGGATGCGGAGGGTATCCCTGTTATGGTGCGGTGCAGGAGGGCACGCATGTAGATGGAGGCATCATCGAAAAGGGGCGAGAGCACTCGGAGAAGATGAAATGGAATCGGCCAATAGGGAACCAAGAGGTGAGGGAAGGAGAGAGAAAGGTGGAAGATGTGCAGTGCAATGACGGGCAGGAAAGTTATGTGGACGAATGTATTCGAACATAGATGATATCGAATGTATACAAATCCATTTTGAAGAAATATTGCTTAATATTATTCGTATGCAACTATGGCATTACACACAAATTCATATTGTCCATTTTCAACTTTGTAAAGTGTTCACGAAATTTTAGTACTATTTGTAAAATGATCTTTTTCTTCAGGTCGTCAATCCGTAGAATGAATTGCAACAGTCCTATTTTGCCCTCATCCACCCCGAATTTACGCCAGCTTCTATTTCAAGTTCGGTAGCTCTTATCTCTTGCTAACTGCTGGATGTATATTCCACTGAGGGTCTGCCTCTCGCGTTTTACTCTGAACTATTCCTCTTGTTTCTGAACTTTTCTCATTATCGCTGAACTATTACCGCTTCATAACAGTCCTTCGTGTCTTAAGCCTTTTTTATGCGTCGAAGTTAACTACAATAGCAGTCAACTGTTTAACATTGATCATTACGGATGGAAATCAACTGCGAATCATTGCGAAGAGTGCAGGTTGGTTGAGAACGTGGCCGATATTAATTGAATCAAGCAGAAAAATTGAAGCAGCTCAGCTCAGAACGTTTAAGGAATCGATGGTTATGGATATATTGCCAGCGGCATAAGTATATTTAAATACATAGACAAATAATATATTTTTATCTATCATTTTTTAATGTTGTTTTTATGAGAAAGCAATGATAAGATATTTTTTTAAAATTTTCTCGCAAAGAGAAGAAGAAAATAACAGTGGCGTATTACTATTGAGCTCATGGTGTAGTAGTTTACTTCGATTTGTAAAGCAGAAATGATGTGAATGCCTTCATTGACAAACATACCACGTCAGCAATCAGAATTTTGCACTTACTCAATAATACTTACGATTGTAGCTCCATATTATTACTAATTGTTTCTTCATTTATTATATTTTTATCCCATCTAATGCGATTGAAGGTGGTCTGCTTAGATTCATTTTCTAGTGAGACACATGAGCTATATTTGAAAAATGTGCATGAGAACGACTAGATTTCTTGGTGGAGACTAAAGAAAATCCGGTCAAAATTTTCATTGATTGGCGGAGATTTTCGGAAAGAGAGACCGTGAATTGTGGAGCTCATCGAAGTATCTACGGTCATGTAAGATATGGAGGTTTTTTCTCTGACCGTAGCATTGTCATCACTTTGCTCCATTATACACTGCGGGGGAGTTTACGGTGAGGAGGTGGTATGAGGTGTGTTTCAGGGAACGAATGCCCAGAAACAAAAGGCAGATATTTCGGTCGCTGTCGCATTTCACCTTTTGTAAACAGTTCTTTTCTTTGTGTGCGTCCACATCCATCGCAACTTTTCTCCGTGCCTATGGCTCTCCTCCATTTCTCTCCTCATACTTTTTCCTCAAGCCGTCTTCCTAAAAGGTTTCAAGCATTCATTCGTCTTGAGACATCGACATAGCTCTCCATTGTAGAAGGAATCATGTATCGTGTCTTATTTATCAATTTCCGATATTTATTTCGTATAAAACCTTGTCCTTCTTCTCCGAAAGACGAAAGATTTTTTTATCTGATTCACTCTCTCGTCAATTCCTGTGTGACTCCCCTGGTGTGCTCATATCATCCAAGCTTTGTCTTCTCACGATTCTTCACATTTTTATTCCTCAAGCATTCCTCATGCATGACGCATAAAATATCTCCGGGGGTGTATATCGGATGGACATTTTCACGAACAATGCCAAATTCCTTCCGGGTTAATCTTGGTTGGAAATGGAAATGCATTTGTAACAATATATTTTTTTCTTGGCAGTAACTTTTTACTACTCCTTTTTGAGATATAAGTTCTGTCGTAAGTCGTACCAATGCATTTTTATATTTTAATTTTTAAAATTGCGATTAAAAAATCAGTTTAAGCTGATATCGCATTTTGATGCCCTAATACGAATTTGTATAAGCAGGTATAACGGAATTAGGCTAACCTGCATTGGGTTTGATTTACTCTTGTTCCAAATTCACTATTCGAGCACAGTCATTAAAAAACTGATGGTGCACATCTTGTGCCTATACAAGAATATCAGCAGTCAAATTTTACTGTGCAAAACTACTCGTTTTCATATGCTACTGTAATTTTGACTCTACCTTAATAACTTTGTTTAGGACACTGTGTACGTGAATCTAAAAAATGCAATTATCATTCGAACTTCAGATGTGTCTTGCGAGTGCTATGATTACCACACTCAACTAGTATGGGGTATTTCTCAAATGTTACGAAATATAAATGAAAGTGTTGCTATCATAGAAATATGCTTTGTATACGTCGCGACGTGAACTATTGAGTTAGAACGTGAGGCAACTGAAAATTCAACTTGTCAGTCTAGATTTTTGGAATTTTCCATTGATTTAAAATATTCAGAGTAAAAATATCGAAAAAAGCGAAGTGCGTCAATGAGGTGATACTGAATACCTACTTGCTATCACCATCATTGTCTAGGCCAGCAGATATCTTGGAAGCATAACGATCTTTTCAAGTGAATGAATTTTGTTATTCCGAACACTGGAAATATTTGCAGTACATTTAATTGATAGCATTTTCCTGCAATTTACCGTTTAAAAGTATTCGTTAAACTTATTAGGGCATTCTTACCTGTGAAACCAAACGAAATTTGAATACAGTTGCGATTGATTTTTTTCATACATATTATCAACTACAATGCGAATTATATGCTTCATTATTCTTAGATTACAACCTTTAGTTTCGCATTTTCATGCTAGAAAAATATGAGAGTAAAAGTAATAACTTCGCCACCATACCTGAGTTATTTGTCGTCTGGATTAATTAATTTGCATGGCGTTTCGACGGGGGGATATATTTGTTTTGTGAACATTTATACATTTATAGTTGCGAGATAATACACATAGGGTATTTCAGACACGGTAATATGTTCTTTGCTAGGTCCAAATGCATATTTTCTCGAATTCAATCTTGCAAGTTATTATTGCTGTGTAAGCTATCCGAACTAAACTTTTCGAACTTCACATTTCGTTTCTCTGTCACTACATGTTTCCCGTTAGCAAGAATGAAATTGAAAAAGGTCATCTTGTTTTTAAGAGAAAGAATTTATTGGCTACCCTCAGTATCCCACAAAAATCCATTTCCTTACTGTCCTAGGACTGCTGCTCGGTAAGTGCGGTAAGCATCAGTGCATTACGCCCGATCGTAAACTTCACTCACCTGATGAAACATATCTGTAGCGTGAGGGAAGCCAAAACATTATTTCTCTCGGCGAGGCCTGCGATATCCTAACATTATGACACTCTCTCTGTGTCTCGGGGGGGTCATAACTTTCCTCTTAGCACTCGAATTATTTGCCTTTCCTCTCTCTTCGGCCGAGTGAAAATATCCCGGGCGCCTGCTAATGGCGTATACTCTCTCTACCTGTCCGGCGGTGTATGCTGTCGCCATACCGAATCCGATCCAGGTGCCCATGTCATGCATAGTAATATAATTGACCTTTTGCTACAAGGGCTCGAGTTTGATTCTTAAGTAAAAATACTGATGGAAACCAAGAGTTAATGATCAAGTTTCGTTTAATACCGGTGATGAATATCAGATATGTGCCAGATATTACTAACTAGTAGGCTGATAACTGTAGTAACTGATATATTTACACCACTGACTGTTGCCTATTAACTAGCTAGAAGTTAATATTTCACCAGTGCTTTTTCTCAAGGGAAATTCCAGATGTAGCTCTGATTTTTCATAGTAGGAAAGCTCTCTCCTATCCAGTGCATCCCAAGTGTAGCACTATGCCTATTATGCGGGTAGTTAATAAGGGGTGTCCAAGGCACTAACCTCACAGTTGGCTATAGCCATCACCGGGTAGTACACCATATTCGCACGAATATTTTGTCAGCGACCGTAATATATGGATATTTTTCGAGGATCTCAACGTGTGATAGGCTTATTACCTGCCGCCGTTTGGGAAAACAACTTATTCTCGCTTAGTTAGGCTTCTTTCTTAATGTCGATTTACAACTGAAATGTATTGATAATTCGAAAATAAAAATTGAAAAACCTGCAAAAGATGCCGCGGGTGTCGACGTAGAAAACGCAGTAGGATCGATAGAAGTGAGGAAATTTTATGGTATAAGAAAACCGATGTTGGCCATTGCAAACTATGAGCGTTAGTGTCTTGGAGACCGCTTGCTAACTACCCATGCAACGGAAAGACTGCTACGCTTGGAGTGCAGTGGATAGAAGAACTAGAAAACATAGAAGACTATGAAAAATCTGAGCAACATCAGGAATTTTCATTAAGAAAAAGGATTGGTGAAAAATTCAAATCCATCTGGTTAATGGCCCACAGTCAGCGGCATGAATTTATCAGTGCCTACTAGTTAGTAATATCTGGCATGTACTTGACATGTATCACCAATATTAAGCAGAACTTGACCATTTACTTATCCATTAGAATTTTACTTTGAAAATCGAACTCCAACCCCTATGGCAAAAGGTCTATTGTATACCGGCCTGATGATCCTCAGAACGAAAAAAGTTTTAATAGCAATTATGCTGAACCCACCAATAGTAAAGAAGGATAAATAAATATAATAACTCCACCTTCGGAAGATCAAAAGAACGGCACGATTAGAAATCACAGAAACAATCTTCTCGTGCCTAATGGAACACAAACTGCCACGCGTGGAGTGTTCGATCGGCTTGAATTCAACCTGTCTTGCGGCTCTTCACTTGATGCCTTTCAGTGTATGCACTGCGAAGGTCCTTCTTTGTTGCCTACTGTTTCCAACCAATCAGTTTTGTGTCATCATCATTAGTCAACAATCATAAGATTGGTTTGACGCAGCTCTCCATTTCTCTCTCCTATCCGCTAATCTCTTCATAGCTACATATTTATTCTCTTTTACATCCTTTATAACCTGTCCTATATAACTCATTCGGGGCCGTCCCTTGCCCTTTTTCCCTTCCACTTGTCCTTCAACGATTGTTTTCATCAGATCATCGTGCCTCAAAATGTGGCCAACTAAGTTGTCCCTTCTTCGGCTTAATGTTTTTAGGAGGCTTCTCTTTTCTCCCACTCTCCTTAGCACTTCCTGGTTACTCACACGGTCAATCCATTTTATCTTCATCATTCTTCGGTAGCACTACATTTCGAATGCTTCCACTCTTGACTTCTCTGCTGCTGTCAACGTCCAAGCCTCGCTTCCATAGAGAAACATACAACAACAGTTTTGTGTGCGACGGTAAATCGACGATAGGGAATCCCCCCGTTCTCAAAGCATCCTCGACCGCGACTTTCATGAGTTCATCCTTGATCACGATCGTGGGCCATGAGGTACTCAGAGACGAACCGGGTATTTGTTTGCTGGCTCATGCGTTTACGCATCACTTGTTGGCTGATTTTCATATTTTCTTTTAATCGCTAACTGATTCGGTTACAAATCGATCGAAACTGTTCTATTTACCTCCATTGAAATCCGGTAGTGCTTCACGAGGCCCATTAACCTATGATAGGCATTCGTTTGCTTACAAATAAAATTAAGGTTTAATTATGGTTTAAATTTTCGGTTTGAAAAGGAGTTAGTATAGGAAGTTAATAAAATTTATGATTGGTAATTTGACTTGTATTATTTTCAAAGAGGAAAGCAAATGATATTTTACATACCTAATTGGAAGTTATTTTCATATTAATAAATACCAGTGTAAAACGCAAATAGTGATTTTTGAAAAATATGGAAGCCCTATTGGCATATATATTTTAAAAGAATGATAGCAATATGACTACACCTCCTATTCCTTTAAAAATTACTATTTATCTGAAGCTACAGAATAATTTACTAAAGATTGTTTCAGAAATGAAGATTTATCTGTACTTGAGGGACCGAAGGAGTTTATCATAAATGTGAAATCTATTTCCTTGAATCTTTATCCGTAAAAATAACTCATTTTTCTTCAAGTCCCTTACACACTATGAGGAAATCTCGTTCATAAATTTTTAGGTGTTAAAATCGTCGCTCTACCAGGTGCTAAATTGCTGAATTTTTGAAAACGATGACCATTAACACTCATTTCAGACACATTCAGCACTCTCGCTGAGTTGTATGCTCCCGAATGCGTGAGAACGATGATGGGAACGCTGTTAAAATGTTTTTGGAGAGGCTGGATTTAAGTATTTTTTGGCTTCTTTTTGGGCTTTCTCGGAAGGGGAGAAATCGGAAAAGAGAAGAATATCCGAGGCAAAAAAGATGGAGAGATTGAGATGAGAAGCGGAGGAAACTTTAATGAACCGTGAGAAAGGAAGAAAGGAAGAAATGATATTTGACGAGGATGGAACGCATTACGATCGAAAGCGAGGGAAACGATAGTATATAGACCTGAGAGGAGTAAAGGCGAAGTGATCTTGTATTACGCACGACAGAGAGAAGGAGAGGCTAAATGAAAGTGTACATGAGTGAAGAACTGAGGTTTGAAGAGTTAAAAAAAACATATGTATGTACCACATGGTCCTTATAGCGCGGTGTAGCAGTCTAAAAGAGTGAAGGGAACCTTTTGTCTCATGCAGACATGAGGACCTTCCCCCCCCCCCAACGACGAAAACGGTTGTTCACTCCACGGTCGCAATTACGTATCGACGTGTCCCGAACGCCGAAACGCCAGTTTTTGTTCTCTCTTTTGTGGAGTCGGGACACAGGCAGAGATGAGGATCGACCACGCCGACGATGGGCGAGATACATCAAGCTCACCGTCTAGAAATGGTCAATGAGAAATTATTTGCCTAAAATAGCAATCTTTTCCACTGGACTGGGTTACCTTTAATTCGGAGATCTTGATTTCTGATCAGAGAAACTATCTACGTACTATTACCACTGCTTGAAACAAGTAACTTTGTCCGCAATCGCGCGAACGGGTGTAAATTTATATACACCTAAGGTGAAGTTCGCCATGAAAAAATCTGGCTCAGCTGTAAAACCGAGGAAAGAGGGAAACTTGGAATTCATGGTCACATAGCAGGATTTTTGTTTTCTCTTTGATCTTGTGCAGAGGTTTGCCTACCCAGCAGGATGTCCTACCGTAGATGTTGTATGACGTGACGTAACAAACGGTAATCAGAAAACGACCCAATCGAAAGTAGCATTACGGGGTTTGCTAGCATGTGTTGTGTAGTCACATTCAAAAATTTTAGGATAAAGTTAGTGGCGCCACTTCAGCTTCTCTAGGTATTTTAGTTACTCACCTTGGTTACTCACCGAAAATATGCGCGTGGAGATTTATGCACTCAGAGGGATATGTTACTTATAAATTGATCATTCTGTTTCAATTTATGTCCGATTTAATGATTATTTCCTGTGAATTTACTGCGTACTTACCCCGGTTTTCACTGTTGGTTTCTCTTGTACGTGTCGTAAAACTTCTGGCCTGCTGGGTTAAACGTGTGCCTGGGACGGTGATTGTTAAGGGTTCGAGTCCCCGAAGCAGCGGAAACTTTGCTGAATTTTTTTCTCAGGTATTTTTACTATTTTTCATTTCTTTATAGATTTCAAATCATTTTGAATTCGCTGCAACAGCATCATTTACTGTTTTTTTAACTGTAATGAGGCACAGAAAAGTTAAGAATAGGACAAGTGTCGTCTTATCGTTGCTAAGCCGAGAGTATACAATTATTACTTCAATCTCTCACTAAAAGCGGTTTATTATCAGTGCCTTAATTTTCTAAATTATTTGAACGATTTGTGGCAATAATTTTCGAATTGAAATGTACATATCCCATTCGCAACGCAGTTTAAGTAGTGAGGTGCTGATATCCATCAATGCCTCTGAGAATTTTGGTAGGAGGATTGAATAACCGCTGCCTTTGGCAGATTTAAATTTGTTTTGATGGCGGCCGAAAGTGAGGAATGGAAGGAAAGCGTGTGGCGTGTCACCGGCATTCATTTGCATGAATTTCTAATCGGACGCTTGTTGGAATGGGCTTGATTTAATCCAAAGGATTCGAGAGGCTCCTAATTCATTGGCTGTTAATTATCTCCCTCCGGTTTTTAAACCCTCATCCCATTTCTGAGATTACGGGAGTTAATCCCATTCGAAAAGTGTTTTTTTTGTGTCTCCACGTTCCCACGAAATTCCATTCATCGGCTCATATTTAAATACGGAGAGGAGCGCGGATTTCTGCCTTGATCCTCTACTTTCGTTCGCCCTTGTTTTTTTTGTCTCTTCACCTTCCTCTCATTCCGTGTTTTTTACACTCGGGCTACATAGTTGAAACGAAGGCATTGAAAGACAAATTTGGATCATAGGTAGTATGAATACTCTTTAAAATTTGTGTTAGACAAATTAATTTTCGCTTCGGTAATGTATCTTCAAAAATATCGCTCTGTTTTTCAGTCCTCGGTTAACATCGTATTCACAGCCGTGTTGCGTTATATAATTTGGATAATTTTAAAAGTATGCGCAAAATATACTTTTTCTTAAGTTTTGGTACCTAAATTTTAAATCTAAATTAAGTAAATGAAAGGCATTACAACTGATTTTATAATTTTTACTTTATTTCTTTAGATGGCAGATCGGATGGTTAGATGGAATATGGGACTTTCTAGTCCCAATCTCGCCCAGTTAAATACTAATTATAATTAATAGCGTTGGTAATTTGATTTATCCTTAGATTAACCATAACTAACCTTTTATTAACTATCCTGTGATAACCCATGGTTAACTAACAGTAGGTGGATTATCCATAGGTTAACTAACCTGTGGTTAACTAATCAAAGGTTAACCAACCATAGGTTAGCGCATTAGGCAACCATAGGTAGTTAACCAGGGTTAGTTAACCACAGATAGTTTGGTAGTTAAATGCAGGTTGTGATATTTTGTTAGCCGCTTTTAGTTTAAGTTAAAAACCTATTGTTATTTTACCTATGATTTTGAGCTAAACTAGCTAACTACAAAATGCTCTTGCGGCTATAAAACCAGCTGCTGAGAACTTTGAAGCCGCTTAAGAATTATATATATTTAAGAATTCGTTTACTAACGTAATGTCATCTACAAGTAGATAAAGAGACTGAAGTGCAATCTGTCAATGAACAGAATTGACTGTGAGATTTGCAACCTACTTGAGGGTCGTGGTATCAAAGGCGAGAGAGGATTAGGAATTCCAATTTCGGCTCATCCGTACTCCGCTTATTTTACATGCCTCGATAGATAAGAACGTCCATTTTCCGCTAAATGCCCAAAGCTGCCTTGAATGTAACTGTCCGTAAACCGCGCAATACCCCTTACCCAATATTCCTGACCGCCAGCGTCCAAACTTCGCATAATGTTGCTATGGTAACGGCAATAGGTTGTCTCTCGCGTATTAAGTACAGTCTCACATCTCTACATCTTAAGTCATGTAGATAGTATAATCAAGGCATGTACTAGAAATTAATAGAATTATTTTCACAAAACGATCAACTGATCATTTGCGGAATAAAGACGTATGGATTAGTGAACCTTTTTTCGACCCTTTTTCACGGGCATAAAATGTATGGAATGCGAATGTTACCTCCGATCTTGACGCCCGCCGTGATGGGGGTCAGTCAGGAATTAATATCTAACTATACAACGTACGAGATATTACTGATATATAACTATCTAACTTACTAGAAAGGTTGTATGAAAGTGACCCGCGCAAATATTTTGACATTCCGACGTGAAATGTGTTGTAAATGTAGGTAAGTTGAGTACTTCATTCTCCACTTGGAAACTCTCGTGGATGGAAATGAAGAATTATCTCCATGAGCTCTACTAATCGCATTGAATTAGTTTATTTTTATCATAACATACCGCGCAAATTGAGGTACTACAGTATTTTTGCACTATCTTGGTTGAAGAATGTAAAATACGAAGAGATGTGGCGTACGTCATGAACCTATTAATTTTACCTGACGAAGTTTGTCCTTTATTTCCGAAAGAGGAAAGCAAAGAAGTCAGCTTAAAATATTGTATCTCAAAAAGTGTAGCGATGGGCACACATTAATAACCTAGTCGAGAGAAAGATGTAACTCTTTCCTCAGGTTCCCCTCTTTTATGCGTGAACTCATGTTTATTTTCGAAACAAGAATGAAGGAGTTATCTCGGGGTGAAATACTCGCAAGGTCTGTCTCGTAATGCGAGAGATGGATATCATAAACCAAGGGATGAGGAATCTGATCGAGTTATGGTGTGCGCCAGAGTTCTACGGTAGGCAAGGAAGCATGTGGAGATGTCGTTATTTTCTCCTTCCCCCTGCAAAAGCGTATTGTCTGGGAGCGAAATTGTTTATGTCTAACAATCAGTGACGACCTTCCTTTCTCCGCTTCATGCTTTGTTGTTTTCATTTTTTTTCCTCGTTACTTCTCTCCTCTTTTCTGCTCTGAGTTCATTTCTTGGTATCAGATATGAGATATACCCTATGTTTATGGCTGGCATTCTTTAGTGAGATGGCTAAATCAAGTTGAGGTAAAATAAGAAATGTTTCTATGCTCAATGCTTTTGATGTCGCCAGCGAAGGAGTAAGAGAAAAAATATGTAACTCGGTGTTTTTGATATTATATTGTCAAAATAACTTGTAGATTGCTATCTTACGTGCGAGCTCATTCACACATAGAGGACGCACAAATACCCAATCGGAACAATTAAAGAGATACAAACAAGAGAAAAATCCACGTATATGCGTAGTTTCAATTCACGCACCATGATTCGTTTTAAACACCGAGCCACTAAGTACTGCTTGTATGTATAATTTAAATAAGTCAAGTGCTAAAACCTATTTATTACGAATTTTTTAACCTTTCCTGATAATGATTGCGTAAAACAAAAAATGAGATATTGAGAAAAAAGGGAATAATATGTTAAAAAATTCGGCTGCTCTTTTCCCGCGACTCTGCGTACCTACGGTGAGAATGATTATTAATTTTTTTGGACTATTTGAAAAAATTATGCATAGAAAACATCTCTCTGAGTGTGTGAAGAAAAGTATCCTATAGGTATGCCACTATATTCGTATGTAGTTGTGTTTTGTGGACATGTATTCAGAATTCTTTATGCTATTAACCCATTGTTTTACGGTTTGAGTATTATCTTCCTTATCTGTAAATGAGACAGGTTTGTAAAGGAAGCTTTTTTTTGCTGAGTATTTGAAATACATTATTGTGTCATGGGGAAACGCTTTTGAATAATCATTGGGTGAGCGAGGATAAGTGAAAATTTACCTTGCGTTATAATTATTTCGTCAAAGTGGAGGAGGTTGAAGAAAAGACTTGATCGGTCGGTCTTAAAATCGACCTTGCCCATTCTTGTCTCAGATTGGGTGTTGAGGAAGTCGAGCTAATGACTCACCCTTGCAAGGCAGAGAAAGTTTGCGTTTTTAATAATGCTTGGCTAAATTTAATTCCATATATTTCATTTTGAAGATCATAAGGAGTAATGGGGATGGACACGGTAAAAAAGTCTGGGTGAAAAGAATTGATTCATTTCGACGAAAAATTGGGTAGGAAAAAGGAAGTGGAGCTTACCAAAACTTGAGGTAATGGGCGGAAGTTTACTAACTTCACTTCCAATTGCGTTCATTTTATCTTAAAATTCTTTTCTTTTGCTGGTGATCAAAGTTCTTCAAAGTTGAGAGATTTAAGAACGTCTAGACATTTATTGAACCCTGCCATACAGGTAAGCATTTGCGCAAACATTTTTCTTCGGTTTACATTCAGTTTAAGCCTTTCTTTGGGCAGTCATTATTCACAAGGTATGTATATTAATTTTTTTTCGAAAATGTCCATTATTCTATTTTGTAAAGTATAAGTATGGCTTATTTATTTTAGCCTTGGTTAAATGTAATCATAGGTCCTATTTTTATTTCCATTTATTGTGCGAAAGTTTTTTGGTGTGGTCAAAAAAGTAAAAATGAAAAATGTTTGAAGAAAAAAATCTATTTTTATTTGAAGGCCTTAATTAAAAAATCCATAGAACTATCTTGTGGTGATTAAAACAAATATAATATTTTGTAATAATTATTAAATTTCAATTTCTGGGTCAATGTTATAAGAATACTTGAGCAATTTGAAATGGAATACAGTAATGTGAACAGGATACTACTGTAGTCACTCATTAAATAATTTAACTACACCATACGCACAGTGGCATATCTAATTCCTCCATGATAATCTATATCAAAGAATTGAGTGTTGTTCGATGTAACCTCTTCTACGATGAGCCTACGATGTGACGCTTGATTAATCGAATTTGTACTTATAAAAAAACTTACCAAACAAGCAAATGATGGAAAACTCTCATCGACACAAATGAGTGACTTTGAGCAAAGAAAAATATTGGAGTAATTTCTATGGCTATTTCACCTAAAAAAGAAAACTTTGGATTGCGTCGAATATAAAAATGTGCATTAACTTCATATTTTTAGGGTTATCAACACACACTACAGTTAGAAAATTTTGTCTACTTGAACGGCAGATTTAATCTAAAGAGTGACACAGTGAACGCTCAATTGGAAGTCTTAACGTGAACAAATATTGGCAGATCTCAGGTTTTCCCGGCGTATCAGTTGCAGAAAAGTTTCTCGGGTTTTCCACCGGTTGATGTCGTCCATGTCTCCCGACGTTTCGATCCGCGACTTGCTGATCATCCTCAGGGGATCTTCCGAATGCCGTTCTTCAAAAATTCTCCGGTATATATATACGCTCCATCCGATTTCAGGTGTAACCTGATTGGTTCACGCATGTTCAGGTTTTCCCGCCATTTTTGTTGTATATAATGTCCTTCATTATTGGTCTCCAAGCATTGCTGATTTGGAAACCAGTGTCCCTGCAACAACTTCAACAAGAACGGCATTCGGAAGATCCCCTGAGGATGATCAGCAAGTCGCGGATCGAAACGTCGGGAGACATGGACGACATCAACCAGTGGAAAACCCGAGAAACTTTTCTGCAAATATTGGCAGAAATGTAGAATTTAACCCGTAATTACGACAATTATAAAACATTTTCGTTGGTTTACAAAAACTCAGTGGGATCCTGAGGAACTTCATTTGTTTCTTGAATGGGAACTGTCCCAAATCTCAATGGACAAATTAAAGAAGGCTTCTACTTTCCCCAGTGGCGCCGACTCCATGGGGCCTGAGGGGGCCCGAGCCCCCTCAAAAATTCGTTAAGGGTGTGAGAAAAAAATGTTTCAGGCTTGTCGATTTTCCCCGAAGTGTCCAGATATCGAAACTAGAGTTATCAGGGTTCTAATGTTGATCATATGACTCTACTAAATTGCTTAAAAAAACTTAAAACTCGCTACTTATAAAATTTCCCGGGGCAAGATCCCCGGTTTGGGCCCCCCAATATTTTTTGTAAGTCGGCATCCCTGACTTTCCCTATACGATGGAATTTAAAAAAATTCACCTGTGCAAAGTTTTCAAGTATAGAACCTGGCACAGAATGTCATTTGACTGTAAATATTCTGAGGACAACATAAAACGCCTAGTAAAAGATTTTTTTTAAACAATAAAATATCTCCAGAGAACTTTCCGCCAATTCAATGGCTGGAATAAACGCCATGGTGAAAAGTTAAGATTAAGTTAAGTAGTATTATCGTTATATGCTGTTACGATAGTTCATTTATGGATACAAGTAATGAATATGAATTAGATTTATGCATGCGAGACTAATTTCTCGAAAATAACGTCGCTGTTACCTTATGAGTAGAGGGTCTCCCGTTACTTGCTTATGAAAAGTCCGAGGCCTATATATAAAAAAATACACGCATTATAATTGTGATCACATTTCTTAAACTATATAATCCCCAAAATTTGAGCATAAATTGATATCAAAGAGGAAGTTGTTTCGGAAAAAAATTCGTATGTTCTCTATTCTCCTAGCAGCCTTTAAGAAAACAAAATCTCAAAAGTGGCTTCAGATATAATGAGTGGAATAGATAGATAGGCAAAAGATGGGAATTTATGATTAATGTGTGGCCATTGGGTAGTAATGCTTCGTGAGTATTTTAGTTTATTTTTAACTTATAAATAAATTAATATCCATACTTTTTATTCACCGGTTCAAACAGTTTGGTACAAAGAGTTATAATTATCAACGCCTATAATTGTTTCAGCTTAAGAAATATTTCACCTTAATATGCATAAAAAGATAAAGTAGCAGTATTTTTTCTAACTAAGACGATGCTCTAAGAAACTTGTGTGAGAAGAGCTTAAATTCTGCATAATATTAAATCGACTATTTTTTTTAGAAGAAAGCTCTAGACGTGGAAGGCCTCTCTGCAGGTGCTTTGACGTATCGGAGTATTGCCGGCCGTACTAATATATTCAGAACACGGTTCCATCCAATTCACGTGGAGTATTCTGTGAGCATCAATAGGAAGAAGAGGAGCACGTCTCACACAGAGAGAAGCTGCGAATAAAATCTTCGAAACGATGAAAAAAAGACGAAAGATGGCGCGCGCAGCTCTCATCACACGCATCTGCCTATACTAGAAACTACTTCTCCCCCCTATTCCCCTCCTCTCCATCAGCTTCGGTGGAATCCGTTCCCGTCATTCTGCCCACTTAGTCCATTTCCCGTTCCCCCCCTACACAAAATCTCTTCCTCTCGCGGCCCATTTCTGTCTCACCCGAGCGAATCTCCTCGCTCCTCGAGTTCTGAATGGGGAGGAAGGATTCCGGAATCCTTTGAAAGAGCAGTTTCTGGGAAAGAGATTTTCGTCGTCGAATGTTCGCAGGCGCCAGATTGAAATTTCATAGAGAAACCGGATTGAATTCATTCGATAACCATCGACAGCAGCTCGAGTGAACTGGGTTAGATGTTTTACGTATTATTTTTTTTAAAGGACGCCTGGTGCGTTAATTGATTTTAAAATGTTACATTTGGCGAGCAAAGTAATATTATCGAAATCGGATCGCATCATGATTATCTGGATTTCCTACAAAAATGTTAGCTAAAATATGAGTTGCACTGCACGTGAATATGTTAAGTTTTGATACATAGACATGCGAGCTTATATGTCATATGTGCAATTTCTTAAACACTCCACTTGTACTCCATTTTTTAAATGAATACAAAGTCTTGATTGATAAGTAATACTGAAGCCGCTTGAGTGTAAATCCCTTTATCGTTTCCACTTTTTTCCAGTTCCAGTGAACTCTTACCGTGCTTGATCCTAAAGGTAGTATTGAGTAAAAGTGGGTTAAGCTCACTCCGAACTGAGCCATAAGCGTATAAATTTCACACTTAAAATTCCCTTCAGGGCTACCTCGCAGTGCGAGGATTTTTATTGAGGGAATTTAATATAATTTACCAGGATATGGAACTAGGAGTCAGTAGGCCAACGCTACACCTACTAGGCCACAACCTTTCCACGTTTAATGATATGTCCGCCTCTAAAATATATCTCCGCCATACTTCTTATTATTCCTCTGCAGAAACCCTCTATGGCTATGTCTGTTGCAATATTAGATTTTATTAAATTAATGTTTTTGTAGTGATCTTTTGTAATTGTTTTGCGGTTTCTTTTTGGTTTTGAAGCGGTTTTTATGATGCCGAGGGTATTAGTTGAATTTGGTGAGTGAAACACGCATTCTGAAGCTACAAAGCTTGAGATGTGTTTATTATAATTAGTTTCGATTACTCAGAATTCAGATTTTACCCTCTGCATAAAATGTACAGTAAATGAATGCATTTCAAATTATGCCTACAATAGGAATGAATAGGCTGAAGCTACTCTGTTGATGTCTCCGGCAAACAAACAACAAAGAAAATATAATGAGGCGGTCAGTGAGCTTCTTTTCCGAGAAACTCATCGCTTTCTTCATCATCCACTTGTGGAGAAACCGTCTTTAGGTTTTGTCTTCACGGGGAAAGAAGAGGACTTATTTCCTGGGGACTTGAGAGAGTTGAGATGGAAGCAGCCTCATCTTCCTTTCAAAAAGGTTTGGCGAGGGAGGGACGAAGAGGAGGCCCAGGGGTTCTCTAATAAGGGCTAGCCCCGGATAGCGGTGGCTTGAGGAGGGAGAAGAGGGTAAATGACTGCGCGAAAGGGTTTAACAGGAGACCACTCATACTCGCCTGCGGCTTCCGGGACAATTCCTTTTTATCTCACGACTAGTCGTGAAAAGTTGTCTTCGCCACAAAAACGGGAGACCGCACTGTTGCACTTTACGAGCGTTTCCTTTCTCCTCACAATAATCCCCTCTTTCTCTTCACACCGTTTCAGTTACCTCCTTCACTCCAAACTTTCGCTCTCGGTTTTTTTTACACCACGAGTATTTCCGCAAAAAAAGCTAATCCCTCATTCCTCGAGCAGCTTTATTCTTTCTCTTTCGAGAACGCTTCAACAAGCGGATCATCCCTTTTTCTCCGTATAAACTCTTCCCCGGTGCTTAGAAAGGTGAGCGTATCACGGGCTTTGTGATCACAACACGGGAAAAAACTAGTCTCTCCTCTTTGCTTCAATTGTGTCGGAGTATAAAAATGGTGTCTAACAAGCAATGTTTTTCGGGAAAACCGCGGCGGGATATAATACAAACTACACCTTTTCTTCAATGCTGCATATTTAAATGCTCTTTTTTTTAAATAAGAGCAAAAACGCTGAGTTCAGTTAAATCACAGTACATCATTATTTTATGGAGACATTTTTTCCACCATTTACTTAACGCACGGCATGCATCAATATATTATGGAACATTCTCATGTGTTGCATGCACAATAAATTGCGTCGAAGGTTGAATATTTTGTGTGGAATAAGGTTTAAATATATTTTTTAAACAGTGTTAAGAATGTCCTACGTTACATGCCGAAAACAGTTAAATTTCTCTGCACATAACTTTAACACCGATTAAATAGAATTTTTATTTGTGGCTTTTAGACATATTTTGTAATATTTTCGACAGCAATGGATACACACATAATTGAACTGAATTGCCAATCGCGAAAATTCTGTCTCTCTAGTCATGTGAATACTTACATCTTTCATATCAAACCTTGCACCGAGGGGACAGTGCTGACATAATGCGGCGGCCCAGGAAGTAAAAATTACGAAAAATTGTAAATAATGGAACAGTGAAGCCGACCTGTTAAAAAATAAATAAAGCCTAGCAGGAAGCTAGGGAAAGACATGGGGGACAAGTGTAACGAGGGTACACCAACCCCGAAAAAACTCTGTGGCAACACAGAGAAAGTGACACGGTGATGATGATATCAAACCTTTACCTTCAATGACGTGAATGGTTGGTAGGGGACAGGAATGCAGTGTCGATAAACATGGGAAGCGAAAGTTTAAACCGTTAATAACATTGACCGCTAAACTAAAAAAAGTACAATGTGATGCTCCATTTCAATCAATAAATTCGATAATTTTGGTAACGTATTTTCATTTACAATGTGAATCACTACGTCATTGAACTCATTTTAACGAGACTACACAAGAGCTATCGCGGTATTGTTCATTTGAGATAACCACACATTCACGGACATTGAGTAAAACCCTTTTGTAAAAACCCAATTCCGGTCTCTTTCAGCTTTAAAATTTCCGAAGTGTTTCTAAATGGGTGTATGTCTCATATTATTGAATTGATATACTATAGAACTCAGTAAATGAAGAAAACATACAATTAATTATTGAATAGAATTTAAGTATCGCGCTCCAGCGGTACATACCTCAGTATTTTTTTGTTGCCATAGCATACATTTAATTAGCTAGTTATGCCAGTCTGGTATAAATTATAATTTTGGCTCCAACATACCGTTATAACCCCAGAAATGGAATCTTCTCCATAAATAGTGAAAAGATATGTGCGGTGGACAGGAGCGGTCTTATTTCCAAAACTTTGATTAGGTATACAACAATGATATATTTAAGACCCATTACTCTTTGTATAACTCTCTTTCCCCCTCTTATTGTTACATAATTTCCACGAAAGTAATTTGTCCGTAGTCTATTCATATTTAAAATTTTTTTTTCTATATCTGTTATGGTATCTAGTGGCAGAATTTACTTTGGTTCAATCACGAAAAGTTTTCTCTCAATCCAAACACCCTCTGCTTCTCACTTCTAATCCACGTCCACTTTTTCTTGCTGCAAGTGCAGAAATTATTGTTAATTCTAGATTGGCTATGAAGGTGTGATGCATGGGTAATTTGTTGAAGGAATGAGCATGAAAAACCAAATCAGTGCATTATTATCCTTACCAGGTATTAAATGTTCAAGATCCTTGCTTTTGATCATACTAAGCTTATCCTACAACACATCAGAAAATTTCGATTAATCTATTTTAGCGGACAAAGTTCTTGTAAATAAAAGGCTATCTATGTGTAATTTCAAATAATACAACTCCCAACGGTCATGGTTTGCTTATCAGCATGTAATTTCCTTTTTTTTTTTAATTTTAGAGCTTCAATTATCACTTCCAACAAGCCTTGTAAATGCTGTCATTCGCGGCGCACAGTGGGCCAAAATCCAAAAAAGCTGGCCAAAAGTCGAAAAATGAAGTTAGCGCAATTCAACAAAAAACAGTTGATATTCATTATTAAGCATGTACTCTATAATATAGGATACCATACAGAGCATGGAATACGTTAATATAATTTTTACAGCTGTTTAAAGTAGAGCATGTCGGAGTGATTTTAGCGACCAAATTTTTTCCGTTGAAAATAGCTAAATTTGTAGTTGCATTACAGTGTCGTTGTTACGAATATTGGTTTCAATGTATTTTTATCCATAAAATTGGTCTTCATAAAATGAATATGGACAGTGTTTGTTTGATTTTACTTGTTAATTCATATTTTTATAATTTTTCAAAAACTGTGTTGATTTTTCATTGAATTTCATTTTTAACGGCAATTATCGTTTGTTTATACATCAGAATACACGGAGTTATTTGCACTGTGAGATAGACAAAAGCATATAGAATAATGTCCAGAATGCAGTTTTTGCGATAACTTGCGATCCTAATTTTAACAACCTTATTTCTGTGAATCCACCCCGGCCGCACGGTCCACTGTGGCGGCCACGAAACGGCGGCGGGACTAAGCGAAGAAAGGATATGATATCCGTGCATAAAGACTACGGAATACTAAAAGTTCAATGACATTTGTCACTTGAATAC
Organism: Ischnura elegans; assembly: GCF_921293095.1. Classification (NCBI taxonomy): domain Eukaryota; kingdom Metazoa; phylum Arthropoda; class Insecta; order Odonata; family Coenagrionidae; genus Ischnura; species Ischnura elegans. Next base: position 96,389,558 of record NC_060249.1, read on the forward strand.
ATATTTTATGAATAATTGTCATATTATTTTTGCACATTATACTGTAAATGGCTAAATTCAACGAACATCTTGTCGCAAATAATAATTTCTTGCTATATTGGTGACTGGCAATTCTACGATTAGGTCATTGGAAGGTTCCTCGGCAGAGTTATGGCTAAAATATATTTGAAAGGATTTTCTCAGAATTTCGGATTTCCCTAAAGCATCATGGGCAGGCTGCGGTCGAGGGGTTTAGGAAGGTCATGCACGTGCAGCGACAGGCGCCCACGCCGAATGGTTGAGGATTTGCGACCCTCCGTACTTACTGGCCCGACAATGCTGGTTTTACAACCTTACCAGTAATGACTCTTTTCTACTTCCCCTAATTCATCGGTAGCTATCCTATGTTATGCTTTTTACACTTTTTTGTCTCTTTTTGCCGACCCTTACCGCCACTTGTTCCGACAAATGGAATTCTTAGTTAGGGTTTTTCGGTTGTTTTTGCGTACCACATCCATCAGTTGTCCTAGAGAGAGTGTCGAGTGAACATCAACTATAACACTGGATTGATCTGTTCAACGTCAGAAGCGCTTTAAAAGAGGATATAGTTACCTACTTGTTCCTGGGAACCAAAGCCTCCTTGCACCCGCCTCCGTTTCGTTGTGACTTCAATGTTGAAAATGGTGTTAGAGTTGTTCGTCGCATCCATCGACAAAGATTTTACTTTCCATTGTAGCGAGAAGCAGTTCGAAGTTAAGCAAAATTTTTAAAATGATTCCTAGTTGTAGTCCGCAATTTTTTTTGCTACCCATGTAAGAATGATGATAGTTCGGTTTTCGATGGAACTGATTACCTGATATTTTTTAATGTCTTTTTGATTCAAGTTTTTGACAGTGAAATTATTAGCTAGTATTTCTTCAATATTAAAATTATAAATTATTATGGTCTCTGCCACTGGTTTATATTTATGTTGCATTGCACTCAACTACTTATTATTTGCGGTGACTTTATGGTATGTACCCTTATCTGACGGTTTTACCCTTGGGTCTTCGCGCGGAGGCCGCGTGCGGACGGTAATAAACCTAACGGTTCGCGCGCTTTCCTAGCCCTTTTCACTCGGCGGCTGCCCACTTGTGTCCCCAGATTTGTTCTTTTACTTTGAACACGTGCAAATTTTTCCAATCTAGAAGTTTAATTTTCCCGAAATAAGCCGTCTAAGCGATTGGCTCGCTCATTTCTAGCCGAGTCAGTTTCCTTTCAGTATTCCTTGTCAAATTGCCGAAGGACGTCCACAGAGTAGTTGCTCAGCTATGGATACAACGACAGTGACTAGTCAAGATTTACATAGTGTCGTCTTGGCAAATAGAGAGGGAACTATTCACAAAGTTTTAATACATGGAGCGGGAATCGTGAAATATGACATTCTTCCTATTGGGCAGCTTTCCGAAGAGGCATTGGAAGCCCGACACAAGGATTAGAACATTAGAAGATTAGAAAAAATCGGGTAAAACATACCAGAAAAGTTGACTTTTTGACTCAAAATTTACCTTATGCTAAACTATTTGATAGCTTTAACGTTGTTAGCAGTAGAAAAAATTCTATTTTTCCCTTAATATTTCCTGAGCAGAAGATAGGGGTGCCCCTGTAGAGTTTGCTTCCCGCATCACATTCGCCTATTTTAATTGTTATCGCCCTTCTAAACAATATTTTGGCCTACATAATCCTAAATAAGTTAAATTGCACATTTACAATACACAATTTGTAAAAATTTTCGTTAATTTACTAATAACTTAGACTCTAGCGACTTTTGGCCAGCTTTTTTCTATTCTAGCCCACTGTGCGGCGCTTCCAAGGAAACAAAGACAATAGAAAATGTGAAAGTAGGGGGAAAGGTTAGAATTGAGCCATTAAATTTCTAGTGCTAGATGAATCGTGGTTTCAACTCTAGTTTTCTCCTAATGTTTCTGTTCGTGGATAGGGGCCAAATTAAAAATGGAAGAAGTATAAGAACAATGGACCTGGACTATTATAAAGGGGGTTACGGAAAGACAAGTGTTTTTGCTGGGAGTGAAATGGATGAGTAATTTGTAGAAGGAATAAGTATGAAAAACTAAGTAAGTACATTCTTATCCTTACCAACTCTTTTGTGTTCACGATCCCTGCTTTTTATCTCACTAAGATTATTGTTTTATTAGTTTTTATTTATTCATTTCTATGTCATTAAGCTTATTATTTAATCACAAAACTGGTGCGTCGAGCGTAAATGCAGTATGAGTAGTTTTGGTGACGATTCGAGATTAAAAAAAAATTCATCAACATGACTGAAGTGGCTATTTATTGATCGAAGGCGATCAAATAAAAATATCAAAGCACGATTTTATAAACTTACATGCTCGTATATGCGTGACATTGGGGGAAAATAAAATACGGAGGATATTTTTGCGGATTTCATGGATCATTGGCAATTCCCGTCATCGACTGTCGAGTGGATTTATTCTGCCCAAATGAATCAGAGACGAAATTTTTGTTACAGTCGAGCAATTCCATGTTTCGATACGAGCAAAAAATCAGTAATATTAGAGCACGCAATATCGAATTTACGGTCGTGATCCTGTGGGTATTTTTCATGGTGAAGTTTGCAGTCGCGTAAATTCATGAATTATTCCTGCATATTTCCATTATGTACCGATAAAACAAGTCGATATTATTGACGGTATAAGCGACCACAGAGTAATCTTTGCAACGTTAAAAGTTGATGTGGTGTCAGCCGTAAAACCAAAACGCAATATTTACCTATTCGATAAATGTAACTTAACTAAATTTGGCGAGATGCTTAATGACTCCTACAAAAAATTCGTTGTTACATCAAAGGACCAAAGCACAGATGTAATATGGACACGTTTCTTAGAAATTCTGCGCCAAGGAATCAACGAACATATTCCGCAAAAACTGAAATGTGATAATAAGGAACCTCGCTGGTACAACAACGATGTCAGAAAAGAACTTAGGAAACAGAGAAAACTATACAACTTGTACAGAAAGTCCATCACGTCTCGTAATAAATCGAAGGAACTTGAAGCTAAAGAAAGTTACGCTGCTCAACGCTCAATAACCAAGAAATCAATGCGAACTGCAATGCGAAAGTTTAAGAAAAAAGTACTTGGTGAATTACTCGAAGAAAATCCGAAATCCTTTTGGTCGTACGCGAAAGAGCTTCAGGGAAAACATTCAACCGTAGATTCGTTATTTGATAAAGATGGTAAACTTGTCACCGAAAATATTGACAAAGCTAACACTTTAAATGCCCACTTCGAAAGTGTATACACTACTGGCGATACTCAATTCAATTTAGACATCCCATATACTGAGGATTTGATGGAAGAAATATCTATAAAACGTGATGGGATAACTAAACAACTACAATCGATTAAGAATAGTAAATCTCCGGGTCCGGAGGGAATACCCGCGCGTGTCCTCAAAGAGTTAGCTCCACAGATCGCGCCTTACTTAGAGATCATATTCAAGAAGTCACTCTCCGAAGGGAAGTTACCGCCCGACTGGAAAATTGCAAGTGTTACACCCATTTTCAAAAAGGGAAACAGAAATGACCCAGGCAACTACCGTCCAATTTCCCTAACATCAATTATAGGCAAGATACTTGAACATATCGTTGTTAGTAATATCATGACTTTCTTGGACAGACGTAACTTCCTCCATGACTGTCAGCACGGATTCCGAAAAAATAGATCCTGCGAAACACAGCTCGCGCTCTTTCTTCACGACGTTATAAAATCTGGTGAATCGAAAAGACAAGTTGACGCACTATTTCTAGATTTTAAGAAAGCTTTCGACACTGTACCTCACAACAAACTTTTATACAAATTACAGTCATGCGGATTAAACGAAACAGTTGTAAACTGGATACGCGACTTCCTCAGAGATCGTAAACAAAAAGTAGTTCTTGACGGAATTAGCTCTGATGTTGTAAAAGTTACATCAGGTGTTCCACAAGGTAGCGTAATCGGCCCCCTGTTGTTCATTATATACATTAACGATCTGTGCTCCCGCATTAGCAGTAAAATACGTTTATTTGCTGACGACGCTGTCATCTATCGCGATATTAGTGATCACTCTGACTATGGAAATCTATCATCGGACTTAAACAACGTTCATTTGTGGAGTCAAGAGTGGGGACTTGAACTTAATCTGAGCAAATGCATGGCGGTACATTTTTTGCGGAATTCGTCCAACACTAACAATGTTTATGCAGTGGATGGCATTAACATAAAGGCAACAGACGAAGTGAAGTACCTGGGAGTTACGATAACCTCGAACCTCACGTGAGGAACTCATATAAAGAATATTTGCGGTATAGCCCTGAAGAAATTAGGATTCGTCAAGCGTATTGTGGGAAGATTTTCGGATGAGAAAGTAAAAGAAAGGTGCTATTTCGCTCTCGTCCGACCGCACCTTGAATATGCAGCGAGTGTATGGGATCCAGTGCAGAAAGACTTAATCCGCGAGCTGAATAAGATACAAAGGAAGGCTGCGCGTTTCGTCAAAAACCGCTACGGGCGTACAGACAGTGTTACCCAGATGTTAAGCGAATTAGGCTGGGAGCCGTTGGAGACTCGGAGGCTGCGCGCTAGGCTTAGATTGCTTGAACAATTAGGAATGGATATATTTAAGAGCGACACAGAGAACATAATCTTAGAGCCACACTATATTTCCAGGTCCGACAGAAGCGATAAATTAAGAGAGATTTTTAGCCGAACGGATAGATATAAGAATTCGTTTTTCCCCCGAACAATAAAGGACTTTAATAAACGCTTGTCCCAACCTCGTTAGAGCACTTATTTTTTTTTTTTTAAATAGCTGTAAACGGCTGGTGTCCTAACACCCCCTGCCACACGCCTTTTAGGCGGCTTGCGGGGTATTATGTAGATGTAGATGTAGATGTAGATATTTTAACATAAACTGAAGCATGATGAAAGTAATTTTTTGACCATAAATTACTTTTGTAAATTGGTGACTTGCAAAGTGCATGTTTAGCTGACTAAAAACTTAGTGTTCATTTTGCATATAATAACTACCGTAATAATTGCAGTCGTATCGAAGGATGTCGCATTTTATTCAGCGATTCTAAATAAAGTTACCATGGTTTCGATTCAATTTTGATTCCCTCATCGGAATTTTAGGCCTTCCTTAAAATTGCCCTCTTGTGGGGATAAAGTTCAATGGCATCTGCGGAGTATCCACTCTGAAACCCCAGTATATTATCATCCTAATTGATTCTCCCTCAGTTGACCTAAGAAAAAATCGTACACGTATTGAGTGCATAAAATCTGTATTTTATTGTCGTCTTACTTTTATCACCTCTTTGCAATCTTCGATCGGCGTAGGTTTTTAATGTTGCCTTCCAAGCAAAGAAGTGCCAAGTTAAAATTTTATCGTAAAATGTTAACCAGAAGTATACTCATACTGATAACATTTAAAGATTGCTACAAGGCAGCGTTAATATTGAATGTTAAACCCAAGTAGGAACTTTCTGATATTTTATGAGTGATAACTTATTTATAATTTTCGAAGAAATAGCAAATAAACTAATCATCAGTAAGAACTAGGAATGATTGCGCGTGTATAAAATATCCGTACAGATTAACATAAATTTATTAAACAAGTTTAAAATAGGAGGTATCATGTAATTCTGCTGTACTACTGATAAAAAATACTGTGTACGGTACAATAAAAGTTAATGTTCCGATACGACCTAACTGGTTGGGTCCAAAAGATTAAAAATGTGGGAGGTGAGTGGTAGAGCCGGATTGAATTGTATCTTGAGCCGGAGGGAGGGAATAGCCTTATCTCACGTGTTCATCCAAAACTGCCTTCCTCTCCAGAGACCAATGTATCATTCTCCTCGCGATAAAGATGAATAATGACGTATAATCCATTAGGTTCCTGAGAAAAACTCGATTAGGTACACGAAGAATTTACTATAAATGTTAACCATTGAGGCTGAGGTAAGAATTAAGGGTGATTGATTGGCATATTCTATTAAAAGTAACTGATATCGATTCTGGTATTAGCCTCAGGAGTGAAAGTAACGGGATAAGTCAAAGCTCAAAAAAGGGCTAGGTCCTTCCTAAAAATCTCATAAAGGATGTTCAACTGAACAAATGGTGGACTGAACTGATGGACAAATCCATCGCCTCCGCTAAAGCTGTTGACACCATTAGACACTAATGTGTTTGCAGAAAATTATATTTGACTCACGAATCTCAACATAATTCCCGCTCAGCGTCATTGCTACATGGAATTAAGCAATTGGGTTTACATTCTTCTCCATCTTAAGCGCAGCACATTTCTTCTCAAAAGGAAGGTTGTCTTACAGAAATTACACACAAAGCGACGGAGGTCTGCACACGCCAATGCTTGTTTACACACTGACCGTCCCGAACGTTTCCCAGGTAAAGATGGCGGCTGGGGATCTCTGGTACCAACATCGCAAAACGAAAACCACTACACCGACTTCGCCTAAATTACGCAATTATATTTGGTTTCCCGGCTTTTACATATGTCTTACATATTTTTTGTTTATGAATAAATATATTCATTCGGGAATTACCCCTTAGATTCTGAATATTTAGTCAAAGTGTTTCGTTAACAGTTTAGTGTGCAAAGGTTCAAAAGAGCGTTGAAACTAGTCAAGTTGACTACTGTAAATACCTGTAAAAAAATCATTTTTGACGTTTGCATCGGACCGAGGTGGAAAATTGCATTCAAATTTAATTCCTTATTATGTTTTATTTTGTTTAATTTTTTTGAGTGAATCTTTTGCGTAAATAATTGGTAGCCCGAGTGCATCACTTGACTTCTGCCGATGCCGTACTAATTACTTTAAAATTATTTTAGTCTTTTTCCATGGATTTTAAATCATTCTAACTGTCTTTTAGCATCTTCCTTTCCTACTTGTTATTTTTTCTCACCACTGTGACTGAATAAATAAAAAAAAATCCATAATTTCGGTGAAACTTGTACACAATCATGTAAAACAAAAGATTTTTCTCAGGGGTTGGATAAGAAGCATAATTCCTCTCTATTTTACTCCTCCGTTTCGCTCCTGTGCCCCAAATACCTCTGAACGAGGCAGTTGAACTCGCTGGATGGAAAGATAGATTACCAGAGCTCGCTTCTTTTAATTTCCTCTCCGACCGGCACGTCATCATCTCCATCTTCCAATACGACGTACTCGAGCTCTTATTCTCTCGTGCAGAAGACATAAAACACTCGGAAACGAAAAATGTCCCTGACACATATTCATTTTCAGGGATTTTTGAGTTTGAGCAGGAAATGAAAGTGATAATGAAATGATACAAGAAACTCACAGGGCTAGGGAGAAGTGCGAGACGCTAAGGAATATAACGTTTCTGTTTACTGTGGCTCTTTTACAGATACATTTTCCATCAAAGTATCCATTGTGTTCACTTTTTAAATCATTTCGCAGTTGTTTCTATCAATTTTATCAGTAGAAAGAGGGGAGAAGATGGGAAAGCGAATGAATTTTAAGACTTACTCGATAGTTAATATAATAAGGTATTCAGTGCGTATAATTAAAGTAAAGAAATTTAGAAAGAACCCACTTCCCGTATTTTTTCAAAATAAGTATGTATAGTTAATTAATATGATAATGTATTAAGTGCGTATAGTTAAAGTAATGGAATTTAGAAGGAATCCAATTCTCGGGGTGGTTACAAAATAAGGTTTCACTGTTTAAAAAATAGAAAATAGGTTCTTCTAATTAAAAGAGACTGCTCAAGTGACTTTTCAAGGGAAGTTTCTCCTGAGAAAACGCATGGGAAACGTTACGTGGAAACAACACTAACACCGAGACAACTCAAGTTTTCACAGCCATAGCTACAAATGTCTGTGAAAGATTTTCCGAGTCCCGGTAGTTCGTTCTATTTGCTTTCAATATCAAACTGCGTATTTGCTTCCCAACAGCGGCATCCATCGGGCTGGGCGGTTTGCTAGAATGCTGTAACATATCGAAGGCGAGAGTTCAAATCTTATTGAAATGAAGAATTAATTTATTTATGAATCCCAATCTCCTGCTTAGGTTTTGCATGGTGGATCTTGTTATTTATTACGCACTCATAGCTAATGGATAGTATGGATTAAGCGTAACACAGTCGGCATCTTTGCACCTATTTTAAGAAGAATAATGAAGCCGACACTGATTTTCCTTATACCATTATTTCCTCCCATGAACTTAAGAATTAAAAATGCTATTTTTATAGCATTTTGCCACAGTTTATTTAAAAATAAATATTAGACCACTGTTAACTTGGATAAAATTCAGGGCTCTAGTGTAACACTAGCTGCCTAAACTTTTAAGGTAAACTTTTTAGTACCTATAGTACTACAAATACTTTTACTTTTATATTTTTAAGCAATACAAGTCTCGACTCTCAAGGTGTTGTCACCATTCATAGCTCTTATGGTGCGTATATTTTTATTTGCATAATCTGAGGGTAATTGACTACTAATTACAAATTTTACTTTACCTTTATTTACATCGCATGGCATAGTTGATTTCCCTTTGTCTGTCTACTTGTGTTGCGGTACCTGCGGTGCGTAAGTTTTCATATGGTTTAAGGGCACCCCTACTCGTAATTCTCACATTTATTGCCATTTTATGGGGCTGGGCAACTAAAAATAAGGCTGTTTTTGTGATCGCAGATGGATTTCAATACCGCCCTTTACCTTTCGGTTCTTTTTTAAACTAGCATTCACCTTCTGATGCTGGTTTTATTTTAACCACGCACCTGTCCTTGAGGTACTTAACGCAAAGAGTCCGAAGGCATGTGGCACCCGCCTAAGGCGGTCGCTCCTTTATATCGCATGCGGAACGGTCCCGTCGCAGGAAGAGTAGGGCGAGGGAAATTGGGTTCACGTGATGCGGTTTCCCTGCGAAGGTAGCAAATTTTTCGCTTTTACGCATTCGGGAACCCAGGCCGAATTACGTCCCAACCTGGCATGTGTCCTAAAGCTACTTCCTGGTCATGGGAGAGATTTCCCAATATCTGTCGCACTGGCTGGGCCTGGCACGAACGATCTTGACGTTGACGGACAGCTCACTTTAGATCGCCGGGAAGTATTGGCAAAGGTAGCCCCTCTACCGATTTCTGCGTCCGGCGTGAGAGAAAATTTTGGAGTTACGGGTCGTCATTTATGAAGTAGCATCCATGCGGTTGGATGGATGGCTAGAATTCTGGGTTACACGCCGAAGTTCGGGGTTCAAATAATCGCAGGGGAGAATTTATTATTTTATGAATTCCTGATAATGAATGAAATATGAAATGAATGATACCTGCTTGGGTTATGTGTGGAGGGCACTTATCATTCTCTGACCAGCTCTCGTAGAGTGAGGTTGTGTTTGCCGTGCGCTCCTGAAACCGGTTCTTCACTGACCGACAGCGATCAATTTGGGCTTTCACGCCGTTGCTTCCGTTTTTCTTAGTGTAGTGATTTTAGTGTGTACTTCTACTAATCATATTTTGCGAAGTAGTAAGAGTAGTAAAAGTGTAATAGTGAAGTAGTGTTGTGAAGCCGCCTGGTCCTGTAGCTGCTGCTGTGCCTGCCACGCGACGGGGAAACGGATAAGTAGTCGCTGACCAACTTACTTGCTTCTAATTTCTCTTCTCTCTTCCTTATTTCAAGTTGCCTTAATTGTTGTAAAGATTGCCTAGTTATAATACTATTAGAACTTATTGATAGATTTAAGGTATTAGTGTTAATTCCTAAAAGTTACTTGATCCTTCATTTGTGTGCGAGCTCTATCATTCACCCTTGTTCTTCATCATTATTACCTGTCTTAACTAACTCGTTTAGAAAACTAACTTCCTCTTACGCAATATTTGTATCATTATTATCGATTTCTGTAATTTCATAGCGTTTTTATTAAGCCGATAAAGCCGCTAGAGTAGTATGGCTGGCCGATCTTCCGTCACCAAGATCAAGAGTAAGGCGAAAAGCGACCTTCTTGAGGCACGCGTCACCGAACTCGAGAAATTGGTGGCAGAAATACACGCCCGGGTAACGGGTTTTGTGGAAATCCCACGGTCCGGGGATCGTAGCGTCCCCTCTAAGGGTCCTCGCAATTCCAAGGTGGAGTCTCGAGCAAGCTCGGGGGCGGTAGCCTGCGCGGAGACCTTGGAGAGGACGGTGCAGTCTTCGGGTCGGGGGATTACTCATAACCTGAGGCCCGAGTGGGTGGTTGTACCCCAAGGGCGGGGGGCGGTGGCACGGCCAAATCGGGGAGTGGGGGAAGCGAAGGCTAACCCCATCCCCGTTCACAACAGCTTCGAGGTCTTGTCGGAGGACAATTCCGGGGAGCTAATTGGCGAGGTCGTGAAGGAACCCCCTGTCGCGAGGGATGCAGCTTCGAGAGGCAGCCGGGGAGGGAGGGCGGGGATTGTTCTGTTAGGGAGTTCCAACATCTGGCGGATTTTCCCCCAGTTGGAGAAGAGGGCAAGGAGAGACGGAGCGGACCAACGGGTCTCTTCCTGGTGTATCCCAGGAGGTCTTGTATCCCACACTACGGCGGCGGTAAAAGCAGCGGTGAAGGACACGGGCTGTTCTAGACTGCGGGTGGTGGCCCATGTCGGCACTAATGATGCCTCCGTACGCAGAGCTGATGAGATCTTAAATCCTTCAGGGATCTAAGCTCGGAAGTGGAACGCGTTCGGAGGGGCACTGGTGTTGATATGCGACTGTCCATCTGTAGCATTGTTCCACGGACGGACTGCGGCCCTCGAGTTTGGGACAGGATTTCCTGGATCAACAAGAGGCTGTGGGAACTCTGTGTGAGCATTGGGGCAGAGTTCGTGGATCTTCGGCCGGTGCTTAGATCGTGCCGGGCTCCCCTCAATTCGTCTGGGGTGCATTATTCCAAAGAGGCGTCGGAACGGGTGGCTCGTAGGATTTTTGAGCACTGTAGGTATTTTTTAGACTAGAGGGTAGGTCATCTAGCGGGGTTATCAAAGATTTAATTGAACGTAGCCTCCGAGGAAATCCGCAATGCGAAATAAACAAGAAAGTAAGCTTAGAAGCGTTAACGCCGGACAATAGCGTCATTATTCCCAAAACGCGTGCTCCAGGGAAAGAAAAAATATCAAATATTATTAGTACTGCCAATAAAATTCTCCCGCTGAGTATACAAAAGCCTAGAAAAGAACCAACCGAAACTCTAACTACAAAATATGACATTAACCTTGTTGTAGTTAATTGCCGTAGCGTAAAAAACAAGCGCGCCGAAATCGAGCATATTTTTCAGGACGCAGACGTGGTCATGGGGACAGAGAGCTGGCTTACGGAAGATATAAGCGACAGCGAAGTTTTTCCTCCAGAATATAAAATTTACAGATGCGATCGACGCAATAGAACAGGTGGCGGAGTTTTTATTGCCGTTAAATCCCATTTACAAAGCGCCGCTCACGAAATAATTGACAACGAAATTGAAAGCGTATGGTGTACAATTAAACAACGAAACAAAAGGAGTATTCATGTTTGCTCTTTTTATAGACCGCCGAACTCCGAAGTCGATATTATGTACCTTCTAGAAAATCAAATATCCGCATTTACTAAGAGAGACAGTAAAGGTGTAATAGTAATCGGGGGAGATTTTAATCTTCCATCCATAAACTGGGATACTTACACTGTAAAACCGAATTCAAGGAATAAAGAAATCAGCGAGGTATTACTCAACATACTTGCAAATCACTCTCTCGCCCAAGTAGTTGACAAACCTACGAGAGGAAACAAGCTATTAGACCTTTTAGCAGTAAGCGATCCTAAGTTGATAAAACAAGTCGATATTATTGACGGTATAAGCGACCACAGAGTAATATTTGCAACGTTAAAAGTTGATGTGGTGTCAGCCGTAAAACCAAAACGCAATATTTACCTATTCGATAAATGTAACTTCACTAAATTTGGCGAGATGCTTAATGACTCCTACAAAAAATTCGTTGTTACATCAAAGGACCAAAGCACAGATGAAATATGGACACGTTTCTTAGAAATTCTGCGCCAAGGAATCAACGAACATATTCCGCAAAAACTGAAATGTGATAATAAGGAACCTCGCTGGTACAACAACGATGTCAGAAGAGAACTTAGGAAACAGAGAAAACTATACAACTTGTACAGAAAGTCCATCACGTCTCGTAATAAATCGAAGGAACTTGAAGCTAAAGAAAGTTACGCTGCTCAACGCTCAATAACCAAGAAATCAATGCGAACTGCAATGCGAAAATTTAAGAAAAAAGTACTTGGTGAATTACTCGAAGAAAATCCGAAATCCTTTTGGTCGTACGCGAAAGAGCTTCAGGGAAAACATTCAACCGTAGATTCGTTATTTGATAAAGATGGTAAACTTGTCACCGAAAATATAGACAAAGCTAACACTTTAAATGCCCACTTCGAAAGTGTATACACTACTGACGATACTCAATTCAATTTAGACATCCCATATACTGAGGATTTGATGGAAGAAATATCTATAAAACGTGATGGGATAACTAAACAACTACAATCGATTAAGAATAGTAAATCTCCGGGTCCGGAGGGAATACCCGCGCGTGTCCTCAAAGAGTTAGCTCCACAGATCGCGCCTTACTTAGAGATCATATTCAAGAAGTCACTCTCCGAAGGGAAGTTACCGCCCGACTGGAAAATTGCAAGTGTTACACCCATTTTCAAAAAGGGAAACAGAAATGACCCAGGCAACTACCGTCCAATTTCCCTAACATCAATTATAGGCAAGATACTTGAACATATCGTTGTTAGTAATATCATGACTTTCTTGGACAGACGTAACTTCCTCCATGACTGTCAGCACGGATTCCGAAAAAATAGATCCTGCGAAACACAGCTCGCGCTCTTTCTTCACGACGTTATAAAATCTGGTGAATCGAAAAGACAAGTTGACGCACTATTTCTAGATTTTAAGAAAGCTTTCGACACTGTACCTCACAACAAACTTTTATACAAATTACAGTCATGCGGATTAAACGAAACAGTTGTAAACTGGATACGCGACTTCCTCAGAGATCGTAAACAAAAAGTAGTTCTTGACGGAATTAGCTCTGATGTTGTAAAAGTTACATCAGGTGTTCCACAAGGAAGCGTAATCGGCCCCCTGTTGTTCATTATATACATTAACGATCTCTGCTCCCGCATTAGCAGTAAAATACGTTTATTTGCTGACGACGCTGTCATCTACCGCGAAATTAGTGATCACTCTGACTATGAAAATCTATCATCGGACTTAAACAACGTTCATTTGTGGAGTCAAGAGTGGGGACTCGAACTTAATCTGAGCAAATGCATGGCGGTACATTTTTTGCGGAATTCGTCCAACACTAACAATGTTTATGCAGTGGATGGCATTAACATAAAGGCAACAGACGAAGTGAAGTACCTGGGAGTTACGATAACCTCGAACCTCACGTGGGGAACTCATATAAAGAATATTTGCGGCATAGCCCTGAAGAAATTAGGATTCGTCAAGCGTATTGTGGGAAGATTTTCGGATGAGAAAGTAAAAGAAAGGTGCTATTTCGCTCTCGTCCGACCGCACCTTGAATATGCAGCGAGTGTATGGGATCCAGTGCAGAAAGACTTAATCCGCGAGCTGAATAAGATACAAAGGAAGGCTGCGCGTTTCGTCAAAAACCGCTACGGGCGTACAGACAGTGTTACCCAGATGTTAAGCGAATTAGGCTGGGAGCCGTTGGAGACTCGGAGGCTGCGCGCTAGGCTTAGATTGCTTGAGCAATTGAGAATGGATATATTTAAGAGCGACACAGAGAACATAATCTTAGAGCCACACTATATTTCCAGGTCCGACAGAAGCGATAAATTAAGAGAGATTTTTAGCCGAACGGATAGATATAAGAATTCGTTTTTCCCCCGAACAATAAAGGACTTTAATAAACGCTTGTCCCAACCTCGTTAGAGCACTTCTTCTTTTTTTTTTTTTTAATAGCTGTAAACGGCTGGTGTCCTAACACCCCCTGCCACACGCCTTTTAGGCGGCTTGCGGGGTATTATGTAGATGTAGATGTAGATGTAGATTAGCTATTAGGCCCTTACATAACCGTTCCGGATTGCAAATTATATAGTGAGGATCTTTGCTCTTTATTTTAAGCACACCAACGCCGTAATTGGGTTTCCCTCCACAAAGTTTTACTTACATGACCATAGTCCACGATCGTCTTCTCTCAAAAAATCAGGGTTTGGGAGTCCTCCTTGGAGGAAAGTCAGGAGGGATTCCTCCCAACTCCTTACCTCCGAAACTCTTGGGAGGAGAACTCTGTTCAGAGGAAATACAAAAACTCTGAGAGTTTTTTTCTCCTCCAACATATGTGAAGAGGAGAATGAAAAGGCTTTCCTCCGAAAAGAGTTTCCTCCCAAATGAGCTAGAGCAATACAAAAAAAGTATTTACGGCTCATGAGGCAAAGCTCTGGACAGAGTGGAGACATGCGGTCAGCACTTAAGCCGAAGCACTTCGAAGGGTCGCTAATCCGCGACCAGCTCACCCACGCAGGTCTCCTCGACCCTACGAGCAGGCAGACTACCTCCCGAAAAGTGACCTCTCCGACTGCAAGTTGAAAATCAATTACTCAATCCGATCATCAAAGAATGATTGTTTTCATCGCACTCCCGAAAATCATGCAATCAAGTACGTCTTTGAACCGTGTTTCTGCGATGAAAAATAAAGATTTTGTTAACTTTGCTGAAATGGCCATTTTTCCGGTTGTCCGCAGCCACGTTTCTAGAAAAGTTAACCAAATCGTTATTTTTCATCGTAGAAACACGGTTCAAAGACGTACTTGATTGCTTGATTGGCAGGAGTGCGATGAAAACAATTACTTTTGATGATCACATTGAGTAATTGAATTAGAAATCGCAGTCAGAGTGGTCATTTTTCGGGAGGTAGGCCCCCCGCTGGTAGGGTCGAGGAGACGGTCCTGCGTGGATGAGCTCGTCGAGGATAGGGCCGCGGATTAGCGACCCTTCGGAGTGTGCACCACACCCATCCTGGAAGTACCTGCTCCATGGGGCCACGAAACGCATTTTAACATTTTCGCAGCATGTGAGGAGAAGATTTTCGGAGATTGAACAGCAGCGAAAGAGTTAACTGTAGAAGTGATAGAAATGGCAAAACTTTGAATTTAAAATGACTAGTAACTTTAACTATATTTGAAACATTTTTGGAGAGCACTTATAAATTATTCCGCGCAGTTTTTGGGCCATATGGGACAGTTTTTGGAGACATTTTTGGCATAGACACGCAGGGCTGTGAACAACTGCGAAATTCTCCGATGACTAACAATAAATGCTCCTTCGCGGGAATTTGTTTTTGGCTCTACGAAGGGTTTGAGATTTTCTTTTTCGCCCCGTACGGAGTTTTTTTTCGGCTTGGGACTGACCAGGTAGTCGCTTCCTCCCCATAATGACCTTTCCTAGTGGGGATAATCCTCGACCCTTTTCCCCGAGAGCAGCCCATCCCGGCGTACTTTTGCGGTCAGTTAATTGTTACCAGTGCAATTTTAATTTTTTTTAATTGTTACTGTTGCATTAAATGTCAGTTCATCAATGTATTCCTTTCATTTTGCAATGCCTGTAGAACTTTTAAACGATGTTCTACGGTTATTTTTAGGGTTTTCAGCAAAACGGCATTATATCATAGACCAACAAATACTTTAAAGGGAATTAAATATTTCAATGTTCCTAGCCTACTTCTAGGTATTTACGATTTATGATATTAACATAATTTAGATCCATGATGCCAAAATCCACACTCCTCATTTTCACATCCTCGTCTTCACTGTCTGTTTGCGTAAGTATTTCCAGGATCGATTGATCCGTTACTAGCCGGGACATTTTCCCAGTGCAAGTTAAGTCCAGGAAATTTGCCTAACGCTCCTCTCGGCCAAGCAACTCCGAACAGGTCGAGAACGTAAGCAAAACTAACGAAAGCGAAACGAAAGGCACTTCAAGAAAAAAATCCTGGCTGTATAATTCCAAGAAAAAATGTAATTCCACCGAAACATCATTTGAAAAAAAATCCTTGCAGGAGGAGGAAGGGGAATGCATACAGAACATTTACGGTTAAATTTGAATACACGCCAAGAAAATTTTGAAAATAAAATGAGCTTTTCCGAGAAGAGTGAGGTTATCATCTTCCTCGTACATATTTCCGTAGGAGAATACTTACACCAATATACTCTTGGGTCTTCCAGTTGGAGGATGATAAGTTTTTCCTAGAAAACATTAACGCGCTAATGTGTCCCGAAATAAGCCCGTGAGGGGCACAAAGCAGACCACCTGGATCCTGACCAGAGAAGCAAGATATGAGTGTAATTACCTGGGTGGTGCAGTTCTCTTTCATTCATGGTATGGACTGCATCGCACAGCAGGGCTCCACAAAAACCATCCCTGGTATAGGTAGCGGAATGCGTACAGAGGCTAAATTTGAATACACGCCAAGAAAATTTTGAAAAGAAAATGAGCTATTCCGAGAAGAGTGAGATTATCACCTTCCACGTACATATTTCAGTAGGAGAATACTTACACCAATATACTCTTGGGTCTTCCAGTTGGAGGATAATAAGTTTTTCCAAGAAAACATCAATGCGCTAATGTGTCCCGAACTAACTCTGTGAGGTGCAACCTGACCAGAGATCCAAGATATGAGAGTAACTACCTGGGTAGAGCAGTTGTCTTTCCTCCAATGGTATGGAATGCTTCTCACAACATGTGTCTACGTAAAACATTCCTTATCATACATTATCGTACATTAAATTTACGAATTTTTAGGATATGCATTAATCAGTATTTATAGCGAAATTCGTTTATAATACCTTTGAATTCAAAGGTTGGTAAGAGGTTATTAAAAATAGTCGCTGTAATTTTGGCTCACGACAAAGAACTGAGAGAATCATATTTTATTACATTACGAGGGCTTTTTTTCATAGAAGTTAAATCGAATATTCTATCGAATTTCACCGCAAATGTACATCTGGAATGGAGCTAACAAATTAACGTATATTTTTAGATGTAAATCATTACAATATCGCTCCTACAAACTTGCTAGTGAGTTATAGAAATAATAATTAAACATCTAACCTTAGCGTCTCCAAAAATTGTTCTAGGTGATGATCAACTCCGTTAATATGAACGCTAGAATTCCGTTTAAAATTTGGAACCAATCAGCAGAACATACAGAATTTAATTCCTCGCATTGATTTTCAATAAATTCAACATGAAAGTTTTTAGTTATTTTAACTTATAAACAAATAAGTGACCATGAGCCCCTTCCTTGAGTGGGACACTGAGAGCCGGAATGGGCCGCGGTAATCCCCACACGGACAATAGGAAAGGGTCGGACCTCTCGCGCCGAGGGACCCTAATGGCGGTTGGGACCCACTTTTCATTTCCTCCCAGAGTCCTCACAGCATAGCTCTAACAAGAGGAGAACATTTGGTTACCTGAAATAATCCTCAAAATAGCTCTTCCTCCATGACTAAATGTCCTCTTCCTCGATCGGGAGGGAGTATTCTGGCTTCAGAAACTCGTGAGAGTTTTTGGACTTTCTCCCTTCTCCTATTCTCCCCTCTCGGAGGAGGATCTCAGATTTCCTCTCGGAGTTCCTCCTTGAGGAGGTGAATGTATTGAGAGGAAACAAAAAACTCCCAAACCCTGCAAAAAATTAATTATCAACAACATGCCACAATTGACTATTGTAGGCCGCCGTTTCAAGGTGTTTACCAGTGTACTCTACCACATTTCATTCCGCTACCATTGATTTCCACTTCTTATGGATTTCACTTTCAGCGGTTCAACAAGGTACAGCGGAAAACCTTACATTTTGTCTTAAATTTTTTTGCCTCCCATTTTTTATTAATTCAACGAGGCATTTCACATAACTTGCGTTTAATTTAAATTAAATAAGTCGCTTACATCGTATTTCTTACGTCTAGATGAAATTTCTTCAAGCTTTTCTTTGTTAAATGCCCTACTCCTACTTCTGGAACGAATGCCTTCGCAAGCCCTTTTATTTTATTTCTTACCAAGTCTTTGAGGTCCTTCATTATTTTTGTTTTACATATAAATTTAAAATTTTCCCACATTTTAAGGAAAATAAAAAGTGCCGATAAATAAATTACTTTTTCTTTTAAGATACTAAGGAGAAAAACTAAATTCATCATAGAAACAAATGAGCATTGTCTTTCACCAGAAAATGACACTGAATCTATAAGTAATGGAACTTTTATTTAAATCGCGTCATCCAGTTTGGTACAAGCTAATAACTCTCATTTACATATTCATTAAAGGCGTTGGTTATTACAGTATCCGAGAGCATTGGTTCTGAATGAACGTGCTCGCGTTCCGGCTGAAATGCATGTCAAATTATTTTCGTCACCAATTTCTATTGCCTAAGTACCCTAATTGCTATTATTTTCAACTTCGTTTTGATATTTGAATGGTATTGTACTTTCTGTTTTAATCGTAAGGTGCTTCTTTTATCTAATGTTAGTTCATTTTATTGATTGAGTTTTATTTTGTTTGAAGTAAGAACGATCAATGCTCAATATATTATTGACAGCACGTTAAATTATTTTTATACTACTAACGGAACAGAAGAAGGTAAAAGTATACTCACTGGTGCCGATTTTCGTATTTATAGGTTATCAAATCAGGTGTGTAAGTGCATGCCAATTGCATTTACGTATATTATGCCATTTTAAATGCAGCTTGTGTTTTATTTTGCGTAGTTTTATTTTGCCTTAGCACTTGGGCCGCAGTGAATTTATCACGCAGGTAGAAATCTACCTAAGGCATGGTGATGCATGCGATTATCGTATTTTCCCTCATTTGCCCTGAGGATTAATATTTTTCTCTCATCCCTTACCTGAAGATGAGGTGCAGTTTCCCGTTCTATTTTTTAACCTCACGAAATATATCTGCGCATATAAAATTAATGATTGTATAATGACCACTTTGAGATGGAGTGAGATTAAGGTCATGAAATGGAGATGATGGAGATGGAGTGACATTAAAGTCATAAAAATACAATGGCCTTTTTTTCTTCTCATGGTGACCAGTATCTATCCCCAAGAGTGAGTCGTAGTGAAATGTTTCAATCAGCGTTAATTCTTTCGTCTGATCCATTGAGTATAGAAAAGCAAGCCTAATAGATATGGCTTCTTTGAAACCCAATTATCCGTTGGGTCGTCCTCCCAGATGGACAAACACCGAGTTCCTTTGACCACCTCGATCCCTGTTACTCGTCTGCTTCAAAATTTCCAAGAAGAAGACTCATTTATAACAAGGGATAAGGATGTTTTGCGATGGAGGTAATTGATTGATGCTATGAGATTATAGAAGGGAGTACGTGGACACATAATATGGTAAGTGATACGGGATTGATGGAAAGGAGTTGGCAAAGTTACTGGGATAAAGCTTGTTTGTTGATATCTCGAGCTCTATAACCGAATCTGCATTTAATGCACTACTTTTTCCTCTTACGTGCACGCCACTCAAATAATCTGGAGCTTCAATTTTTATTATTGTTAGTTAACTTGATTCTTCGCACGTACTAACAGACCACTTTATATCGTCAGAATATGTATAGAATGCAGGGAAGTTATAAGCTTTCGAGCGCTTGGTGATTATATATTTTTTTAATGGACGATAATTAGGTTTCTCACTCGCTTCATTCCCGTTTTTAGGCATGAATGTTCCTTTGTTGATCATGTTTTATTTGAGTTTCTCAGGAGGGATTTTTATGATTTTTATTGGGTCTTTTCATACACATTTTTTATGAACTGTATAAGCCACATCTCCAGCATGAGTACATTTCTTGACCATCTACAGTAATTAAATAAAAGATTTTCCTTGCAGATATGATGATACGTCTTTATATATAATTTATTAAAAAGTAAATGACTACCAAATAATACATTTGCTAATCCAGCGTTAAGATTGTTAAGTGGCAGTCTTGGCCATGGCAGCGTGTCAGAATTTGTAAAAATAGGTTGAAAAACATTATGGAAAGTTTTAGATTCTTTCATATGGCATTGAATTCAAGAAATGATCGCATTATGGCTGAAGTATTCGAAGAATTTCAATTACATCGAAGAAATTCTGTGCCTTCCAGCAAGGCTTTCCTCCATTTTAAAGGCGAAATTTTATAGCCTATACGTAATTTTGATCAACGAATTAAAGTAGTAGCTGGATCGATAAGAGTCAATAACCCCAGCTCTTGGTTTCATCATAAGATTTTATGAGGATGTATACTATCTAAAATACCTAATCATTGAAGTTTTATAGTTGATATTGCGCGAGCAATCCCGTATCCATATAGGGAAATGATTGAAATATGAAAATGCCCTCTAATTTGAATTGTATTCCTTATAATGCTTTGATTCTTCAAATTTCTTATAGAACTTATCTCTTATTCAGCCTGATAATGCCATCGCTAAAGTAAGAGATTTTCCAAAGTAAATTCGTCTTTAATTCGCGTGAACATTGCCATTATGAATGTCGGGAAATGAGAGTGGGAATCTCATATACCTAAATCACTGACATATATACTCGAACTCATAAAAAAAGTTCGAAAAGCAAATTACAGTCGATATGGGTTTTTTTTAGAGTATTGCATTAAAATGGGATGATTTTTATCATGTGAAAATTTACTGCGAAGAAATTTCCATTAGTCACTGCTTTGTTTAGTAGGAAAACTCTTCATTTCTGGTTTCGTTCCAGTATCAACGAAACTTAATTAGAAGGTAATGAATCACTTTTCAAGTAAGCAAAACATAAGGGAGCTAATGTCCCTGAATCCGATCGAACTCTGATGCTAGGGTACTCTCTTAGGGTCTACAATAAATCATACGCAATTTCAACCAAAGTCATACATGGCTTCCGCTCTGCTGATGTGGAAAATAAGTGTGCATGATGTACATTGATTCGGTGAAGCTACATTTCCATCACTTTTACTCTTTAGGTTTTAATGAATCAAGTTTCCTGCGAACGTCGAATATCAAAATCTCAACCCTCTCTCTCACCTTTCTAGCTCTACTTCTCTTCTTGTCCCTACTTTTTGATTTTATGCTAGGACTGATTTTATCTTGAATTCTTTGATTTTTTCGCTAATTAACGGTAAAATGCATTACTTTACCTTTATCTAGAAGGAGAAAAGTTCATTCATTTTTTTAATTCGGAATATTACCTTTCATGTACCGCTCATTACGAAGTATCATAGTATTTGCACACATTTGGGAAACGACGTCAAAATAATTGTACCAGCTATGAATGATACCTTTCAAATCTTAATTTCTTTGGGAGATATCGTTTATTAATTTTTAAAGTTACGGAAATTTCAACTGCAATAAAAAAATGTTAAGTCAGTTTGCACAAGTAATATGGAGGTGAACTTTGGAATTTGTTTATTGATATTGCAAGATATATTAGTGGTTCTCAGGTCTCTTTGAAATTCTCAAAGAATTGTTAATTTAGATTAATCTAATTTATCCTTTATGGAAAGAAATTCATCCACGCATTATTTTTTTTCGCTGTTTCCAGGTATGAATATTCAAACTCGGGAGATCTTTTCGTAAGCGTGCCTATCAATTCCGCTTCATGAAGTAAATGCTTAATTACCGCTGTAAGGGATTTGAAGGCGATTCCTTCTCTATTATCGCACCTACGCTGCCGAGAATATCATTTCAATCTCAGTGCCGTGTTTTATATCATCTCTTGATTTTTTGATACCTTAGTCACTCCATCAATGAAAATTTCTGCTTAAAATTTCAATTATTTCATCATTTTAATCACCATGGGTGGTTGGTATGCAAGTTGCCACTATTTCTTATTTTGACCGAGAAGAAATCATTGATCGTGGACATAAATATTTTGACTTTTTTTTCTCTCGATACGAACTACACATAAACTGCACGCACGAGAATGAAAGTAAACTTATGCCTAACTATGACCATGCCGGCGAGAGCAGCATGTGAAAGTTGACATGACGATTCGAAAAACCAATGACTGGGCGTTTGGGTATCAATATTAGCCATTCGAAAGCAATGCAGATTAAAAGGTAAAATAAAAATTGACTTGGCTAAAATGATATGGATATTTTCTTGGAGATCTTTTGAAACCCTATGCCACACATGGGTCATACTCCTGGAAATGCCCCGGGTACGCAAAAGCTGTATTTGTGAATTTTATCCCCACGTTTTGCCTTTCACCAAATTTCTAATACCACTCCTCATTTAATAAAATAAATATACTAGTTAACATCATTTGCAGCCTGACGCACCAAATCTTTCTGATTTCACAGGAAAAGGCTTGCGTTCTTGGCTGGAGGTGATATCATTGTTTTGAAAACTTGAGGAAACTTTCGTGGTCTCTTGCATCAACAATTAATAAATTGTTTTCTTTTTTTGCTCTCCGTCAGTCCAGTTAACACGGTCATCGGACAAAGGTGTGCCGCATATTTCTCTTAAAGCCTCTTAAAGTGTCTGGAGGCAGCTAATGGCCCGAGGCCATGGGATTATGAGTCCTTGCGTTGACTGTGAGGGAGTAGGTACATTCGGAATTTTCATGGGGTCCAGCGCGACCTCTTCACCCGCGCCACGGGACTGCTCCCTACTCTCCGATCTCTGCGATTTTCATCGTCCTCCGGCCGATAGTGCTTACGTGTGACGCGGACACAAGAGAAACTTCGTGTGCGGTACAGAGGACCCCTAAATTTCAAGGTTCCACTCTCACTCATTAATGGAAGAGAAATGAGGGGCATGATGAATTATTGAAGTGGCCCATGTCAACGACATTTGAGGAGGTTTTCCGAATTTTTTGGATTTTCTCTCCATCACGAAGAGAAACTAATAATTATTAAATAAATTGTTTTTTACATACTTAATATTAGATGCCTGGCGGAAGGAATTATTGCATTTATTTTTAACCATAATTAATATATACTGTTATAATATATATTTATAATAATAAAATATTAACAACAAAGGAATAAATGCATGCAAAAATATTTGTAAACCCCTTGTATGAGAATCTATAAAAATAAAATGGAATGATAACTATCATACCAAATAGTCAATTGAGACCTATCCTATAATTGGTAGCTTTCAGGTGGTGAGCTCAAACCAATTTAAGCAAACACCTTAAATGTAAATATATGATCTATTAACTTTTTGGAAGTTTTGCCTTTTGTAAATATCTACATCTACGAAGTTATTAAAGCCTTTTAGATGCTTCAAATTGAATATGGCCGATGGAAGATATTGGATTACGGGATATGAGCTGTTAAGAGAGAAAATGAAGTCGAGGGAATAGACTTTTAAAATTCAAATCTTCCAATCGTTATTTTTCATATTAGGGAAAGGGTTTTACCACGTGTATGGAGGACTAACCGTGAGCTAAGATCATTTGGACCATGAAGGGAGGGATTAGGCAAGACTGGTGGATGGAATCCTGGGATCGCCAACTGTCTGCTTTGAACGGAAGGTGCCAAAGGTACTATGGCTTATATAAAATTCTTTCTGATGAAAAAATTTCGTAAAATACTTAGGACGGGATTGCACCGTGGAGATACCCACCGTGTTATTTGAATGTATTGTCAATGTTGGAGGAAAATCATTTGCTTACAGCTTTTGTCGTTTTTTCGGGATAAAGGAAAAAATTCCAAAATAGTGTTTCTATCTTAATGAGGATACGAGTAATATCAGAAACTGGTGTAGAGGGATAAGTTTATCGGAAAAATTTTATCCTCTTCGAGGCAATTTTACCGAGGAAATTTTACATTCCAAGGAATAAGCTTTTGAATTTTGACCTCAAATGAATTTGAATGATAAGCTCTCGCTAACTCTTGATTTAACTGAATAGAACGAAAATTAAAACAGTTTGTAAGTAATTTGGCCATGTTATTGAGAGATCGCGAGAGTAGGAAAAATGAAGCCTTACCGGGAATGTACAAATGAATAGGCTTCGACGGCAAACGTGACCCGATGGAATTGGTGGAACAGTAATTGTATTTACGTGGCTGAAGGGGTCATTTTGAGAATGAAGGTTGTTTTGCGAGGACGGACAGAGGAACATGACGTTCCAGATTAACCTGAATTCATCACGCTGCACTTCTCTCATGTTTTTGCTCGGTGTTTGCGAAGGGAAAAAGGGATGCCTGGTCTTTCTAACGTTAGACCGACTTATTTCATTTGGATAGCTCAAAGTGGGTTAACCTATCTCCAATCAACTAATTGAAATTTGGCTTCATTCCATCGGACATGAACAGTCTAGTAAATCTGATGAAAAGGGAACACGTGGCAGCAAATGCCTTTTATTTCGTCTGAAGTCCGTTTAACCCAGTTAGGGTTTCGAATTGAACATGCTCCAATATTTTAAGTCGATAAAATGAAAATTTGTGTACAAAATGCATTTAATTAGAGTGACAACTCGCGGTAGGGTAAATCACAGCTTTCACGTGGCATGTTAAGAGTCACTTTTCAATTAAAATGTTTTTATAAATAACAAATTATAGGCGTCTGCTGAAGCTGCACAGCTTTTTAGCAGATGAGCCAGTGAAGTCAACACTCAAAATTTGATTCACAGTTCCAATGGATCAGCGTACTGCGGATCATAAACCCATGTAATGCAAGTATGTGGTATTTCCTCGAATTGCTAAGGGAAAACATCTATTATATACACATTGAAGTTTTATAATTTTATACTTCAATGTTGCACGGCTCAAGACAACACTAGAGAGCTTTTTATGAGAACAAGATAAAATTAGATATCACGTAGCATAAATATAGCAATAGTGAAGTTAGTGAAAGCGATAGAAAAAGATTCATTCGTGATTATGATGGAGGTGATTTCAGAAAAGAAGGTTGGCTTGGCAACAAGGTTTACTTCTTATAACTAATGATCTAAGGCTAAACTGTGTGAAACCTTTCCGATATAAATAAGGAGAGAATAAAATTTGTGTCTATATTTGAAAAAGTACGACCCGGTTTTCAGAACGTACCACCTGACGATTTAACTATGCTAGGAAACCTGGGTCGTGCTTTGTCAAATATAATAGTGAACCTAACAAAGTTTATTCTTTCATTTTCCATAAGTTTTTTTAGTGACTTAGAAAGAGCGTTCATCAGCAGTGAATGCGAAAAAGGACGTTTTCTTTGAATTAAACGGTGAACATCCCTTATCTTTGGTCAATTAATAGCTGATGAACTCTTGTGGCCTTGCCATCACAATGTTAGAACGACTCGCTGCGTATATGTATCATTACTTGTGCAAATTTTGAGACAATTAGTTATGTAGCTATTAAATTAAGGCGCTTTCTGAGGCATGTCACAAAAGGAGTGCCGTGCCGGTGACTAGAAGTTTGTGCTTCCATTGTAATGCTTACGAACCTATGGAGCTTAATGATCTCCTGTGGAGGATCAAACTCTCACATCAAAGTCAGACGAAGCCGATTGTGCAGCAATTTGCTACCGTTGGAATAGCTATGGTAAATGTTTGTATGTACTACACCCTATATAAACCGCGAACGGTTCCGCCTCCAATATCCGGGGTCCTCTTTGTTTCGCTTTAGGACTCGTGGTAGAGTCTCGAGGGACGAAAATGCGTATCCCTTATGCCTATCCCTTTCATGTTTCAAAGCGTTCGAACTCCCTAATGCTCCATATGCACCTGGGAACGGCAAATCAACCAAATAGCCTTCAGACGATACCTATATGTAAACATTTGTGTTCTTACGGCAGGAAACGTTTAAACATAATTAAATTTTTCCAAAGAGCGGTATGCTAACAAATTTAGTTCTGTAGTTGCATTATAGCAACTTTTGCACTTATAACATTGTCCGTCATAAACCATATTTGCGCTAATGGCTTTCTCTATGGAATTTTCTGGTAAGGTGGCTACTATACTCTCCTCAGTCCCTTTCAACCTACCTTCTCTCTGAGAGCCTTTTTCATCCCATGGTGAGTGATACGAACGATTTCAAAACGTGATAGAATTCCTCTATCTAAACAATCAGAGGCATTTTGCGAAAAAAAAAATTTAGAAAGATTCGGGCGCATAAAAATATTTCAAAATAAATTGTCACTTGAATTACATTAGTTTCTTATTTTTCTCTGCCCAATTATCACACTGCCATAATTTTTGGATAATTTTAATGCCAAGCCAACTATCAGACTTTAAATATAATTGATTTGATAAAAGTTTTACTTCTCATTGTTGCTAAATCCTAATGTTTAAAAATTGCAAATTAACTTTTTTCGAAAACTCCAGTTTTTTAAATAATCTAGCTGTTACTATCTTACCATTCTCAAAATAACATCTAGTAACAGCTGAATTAAAATTAAAAGTAATGTGTAGACTCAAAAACTTTTCTTTTGCTCGGTGCTTCGGCCCCCCTAAGAAACATACAGAAGATTTAAAATATAAGTATGAGAAATACTAGTTGCTAGTAACGTGAGCTAAAGCTTCACTTATAAACTATTACAGCCGCCAGTGTTTGTTATTATGTTATTAACAAAATAACTTTGACATAAATCATACGAGAGCTAAATTGAAGATTTTGTTTGAAAATCAGCGAATCTGACTTTATTTTCATGCTACCTAATGAAATGTTGGTTAAAAGACACATTAATTAACGACAGTTTGGTCTAAGATGGCACCAGGCATTTGGACTCTCAAGCAATTTCCAGAGGCGGAATTTCCACGATTTTAATGGAGCAAATTTTTTCATATTCGATCAATACGGCTTTTAGAAGGGGGTTGCAGAGTATGGGCGCTCACCCCAAAATTTACACACACATTCCTTTTAAAGTATGAACTTCAAATTATTCCAACTCAAGGTGGTATAATTTGAAGTTTGATAATTTGAGGTGAGGTGGGCCGCGGGGGACGGAATGTTTGGGATACTTCTCCTTTAAAACATTGCTATTCACGTTATACTTGGAGGTGTATTTCTTCGAGCGTTATTTCTAGCATACTTGGATATTAAGAATGCAGTTTAGATTGTTTTGATTGATTTTTACTTAGGAGTAGAGCTCATGGCTTATTACCATGCGGATCGAATAGGCTGGGTTAAATACGGAAAATACCAAATCCATGACGCCATCTATAATTATTTTGGCCTATTTATGGATAATATTGTCGCTTGCGGTATTAATGGCACATAAAATTGAGAGCCAAGTATGGCGTAGTTCAAATTATATCATTGAATTTTATTTTTAAGTTCTATGCTTACTGTATTGTCCTTAGATTCCAATGCATTTCAATTTATTTTCGGAAGGGAATTCCCATTCAACGTGTCTCCCCAAACTTCATTCAACATTCTGCCGTATCCCTTAAACGGAAAATTGTCGGGAGCATTGAAGGATAAAAGGAATTTTTTATCGAGCTGAGGCTGAGGGTTTACCCTCATGTCAGTTGCAGCATGAAATTCAGGGTTGGGAAAGACTGACTGGTGCAATATTATCTCCCCCATCTGACGTCCATCCTCTTAGGATTTAATAACCTCACCCCTCTTGTTGTTGGCATCATGCTGATACATCTTCTGTGATTCACCCATCCGTATCCATGTCTAGAAGCGCATACTTCGTCCTCGCTATAGCTGTCATCCCCCATTTCTGATTAAGTGATCCATTCCTTTGTCCATATCAGGGGGGATGTCTCCCACATAAGACTTAATCATATCTCAACTCGAAATCAAGCAAAAATCAAAAGTTAAATAAATTCATTTAACTTGCAT
Organism: Ischnura elegans; assembly: GCF_921293095.1. NCBI lineage: Eukaryota > Metazoa > Arthropoda > Insecta > Odonata > Coenagrionidae > Ischnura > Ischnura elegans. The sequence continues at coordinate 96,417,391 of NC_060249.1, forward strand.
TAACATGCATTGTAACATATACTAAAACCTACCATACTGAAAATTTCCAAACCCATGACGCCATATATAATTATTTTGGTGTCTTTATAGATAATACTGTTGCATGCGGTATTAATGACGCAAAAAATGTAGCCTTAAAGTATTGATTATTTCAAATTCAATGATTTTATTTTAAACTTAGTAATGCGCTTTCTGCAAAACGGAAGATGTAATGGAAATAGTATATACTAGACCATTTCCATCTTTTATTTTATATCCTTATCCTTACATCTCCCCTTACAACGGTGATAAAAAAAATGAAAATTTAAGATGTGTTCGCATTGTATCGTCAATCAAAATGTCTTCCCTTTACTTGAGTAGTTGATCTGGTGGTAAGAAATTGCATCGAACGTTTTTTGCTTAACTCTGTCCATCTCAAATCAAGCAACATACAATCGGAGTGAATAGACTTTCATGAAAATATTAAAAAAGTAAAAATCCAGAATAGTCAGTTCGGATTTAGCAAGGCATTATATTCGTCCCATAATTGCCATTCAAACACTGACCGGCCTTAGCACCAAAGGCGTGAATCCGATAAAATTTAACCTATCACAATATGATTAATAGACAAGCTAAAGGTATATTAAAGGTATATAATCCAATCAAATTAAGAGTTTAAAATCAAATAATTAATCTGAAATGATCGATAGCACTGCAATTCTGCATTACTAGTGCTAATTTTGCGTCTTTGGTTAGTCCTGATTTTAAATATCACGCTGTACAGTAAATTATTAGATTATACGTCGTGTCCAATGAACCCTAGGAGAGGCATCGGTTCAGTGAAACAAGAGAACTTGAGGAATATATGGCGTGTGACGTTATTTGATCCCAACGCTTAGCCGCGACTTTCAAGTAGAGCAAGTGGATCGACCAAATACCGGCAGCATAATAAGTAAGGATAATGATGTACAAACATCTAATGGAAATGAATCCTTGCGTCATGTTATACGCAATACAGCATGGCACCTAAAAGACATGTTGAATACAACATGGCGTGGCCCGCGGCACTGCCGCACGTGATCATGAAAAGCCGGAATTCGGATCGTCGCGTCGGATTTGCGGAATCGGGTAAGCGCTGGCGTTCTATTTCGCAATTCATACGTCTGCATACCAAAATGAACTGAATAATGGATCTCTAGTGTGTAGGATGACATTGAATCGATTCTGAATCTGTACAATTTATTTAATTTCGGCTGAAAATTTGTATGGGAGGCGATTTAACAATTGCAATCCCGCAAGATTTATGGCCAAAAAAGCACGGTGGCTATTTTGCGGCCGGGTCAAAAAGTATGCATTGAAATTTTCGCTGGCTCCCTCCATACATCTAAAAAGCCATTGGGTGCAATTCAGAGCTTATTTTGAGCTTGCATTCCGAATTTCGTTCAATGAATGCAATGTGGAGATGAGGAAAAGTTTTTTTATTGACGTGGTAGGTCCGCCTGGAAAATTTCCCTTTTAAAGGATAAAGGGCCATGGGGACGTTTGACCTTTTGATAAACGATTGAAGTCGAATTCTAAAGAGCAAGTGCTTATCTCACATTTATAGAAGCCCTTTAAAGCACTCCAAACGGAATATTAACTGCCTTGTTGCTGAATAATTCTCCTACTTGCGTGAGCCCAGAATCCACCAAAGGATTGAAGCTTCAATAGGATATTTGGGAAGGAGATGGTAGCAATTTTGAGAAGAATACGGTCGTTTATTAAAAAAAAAGGAAAATATCAGTTTCTCTTTCTTTTCATGGCCATCATATAATGTAATTGCTTTTTTAATGGGTCTCGCAGCTATTGTGAATTTCCTTAATTCATACGAAATGTTCCGAAAATTTTGGAGCGTATTTCAATTGAATACTTTAAATCGTACAACAAAATTTTCCAGAGGTCTTGGAAAAATTGGTCATTTGTAGGAAAAAGATTCCGCATTCAGGTAGTTTTTTATCCTTGTATGCTTTTATAAAGGTATAAATTCACTGAATGACTGGCTCATCTCTCATCTCATCTCGCTTCAATTTCGGAATTGGGGATTCGGTTTTAGACATTTGGATTCACTCTTAAAAAATTGTAGTTATATCTTTGGGGTGCCTACAAGGTCCATCCGTCAAATCTCACATATTTATCGATTTTTTAAATTTTTTACAAAATTATCCTCGAGTAAAATTTTTATTGACGCAGTTTCTTAGCTATTCTGAGAATTAGCTGTTTCTCCATTACTATTGGACCCAGAGCTGCGAATTTTTCCCTTGTTGTTATTTATTGAAATGTAATGATTAAGATAAATATTTTGATTTAGAAGTAACTGATATAGACGATCCTTTTATTCGATAATTGTATGTTCTAAATAATCTGTTCCTGCTATATATGGTATGAAATATAAAGTTAAAAATTACCTTGGTTATAACGTGACATAGCGGAATAATTTAGGTAGATATGAGCTAAAACTGTATTTGATTTTCAACGACTTGAGGAAGTTTAAGTAATTGCATGAAGTTTCTTAATATTACTGTTATCTAGAATGAATGTAGATTGGTAAGGTGGTTCTCCTGTATGAAATTGTGGATTATAGTATTTAAAGGCGAAGGAATTTCTTTACCTGCGACGACTATTAGTGTTTCTTATTTCAGTCGATGATCATGATGATGGAATTTGTGTTGATGTCACTTACTTTTCATGTTTCCATTGATCAGATATTTATTTTCTTTAATACATAATTTTTTAGGGGAGATATGACCAGTATTATTGTTTATAAGGCAGATAACTTGTATATTTGTTTATTTGGCATAAGAAATGTTTGACAACTTTTAAATGTTAAGCAATAAACAGCCAACCCTCATAGTAATAGTACTCTCATGTATCTATCTTATTACTCATGCTACAGAATAACGGTCATGAAATATATTATAAATGGATCGCTGATAATTAGAAAGAAAAATTTAACACAAATGGCTTCCATTAAATCTGTTTTTCGTTTCTCCCCTTCTTATCAAAGAGGAAAATCATTTTCTACAATAAATGTCTTCTATTTGCGATTTAAGGGGATTTTCAGCTTTCTTTGTGCTGAGAAAAATTTCAACCATGGATACTTTACTAGACCTCATGTTCATTATCTGTTCTAAGAGCGCTAGCAAAGTCCTTAACATCTCTCATCTACTTCTACATCACATATTTTGCATGAGCTAAGGAGTTTTCGCGGTTAATACACCCTTTTAATAAATTATGACTGCAAATAAAACAATATTTTCTTAACTACCCAAGTTTCCATTACGTTGCTCGGAGACAGAGTGCAATCTCAAGGGCTCTCATTTCCACCCTCGTTTTCCTTGTCCTTACTAATTTATCAAAGACCAGAAGGCAGCCAGCGTTCAATTAGAGTCCTTTATCTCTCCTTACCCTTACAAGCATTTCTTGCTCTTATGGACATGACATGTCCACAAGAGCAAGAAAAACAATGAGTTTCTGGTAAGATGCTCGTGAAAACGGATTTTTTTCATGGGCAAACTAGTGGAAATTCTTCGAGATCAGCGCTGAAAGCACGTGCATATTATTATAATTATCATACGGCTCAGTGGTCCTGTTATGTGGAATTTTCGCATGTTAGAAATAAAAAAATCCCGATTTATACGTATTTAATCTTTGATAGTCATGCACCATTGGATGTAAGCTGTAGATGATGAAGAAATTAAAACTTAGTTAGAAAAATACAGTTTTTCTGTTTTAGCTTTATTACTTTTTTCTCATAAGCTATTAGTTTTTAACTATGAAATCTCAGGTCTAGCGTTATATAATATGAATATGTTAGGACTAACGCTTGGGCAACTAGCATTAATTTTATGAATCATTTTGCATCAGGAATTATTGTTATTATTTAAGGTATTCTACTGATTGAGATAGGTTTCCATGGAGAATTTCACGAACCACCCCCTTTTACCTCCTATATTGAAGTCTCTTCTTCAATTCAAAATGAGATTTATTCGCGTACATTCCATCTATAAATCCTATTCTCTTTTTATCTCTAATATCCTTCCAAAAAGCATGTGTTTTGATTTACCTCTTCGCTTTGCACTGAATGCATCTAAACCCTCTGCCTCCTCAACAGCTCTTCCAGAAGTTTTCTAATCTCCCTTGCATGTCTAGCACTTTGTTGTTCCTTTTTCTCCCCGTCCATTTTATTCCCTCCCTTCTCCATATCTGGAATGCATACGAAAAAAGAATCGTTTATTAATAATGGGATAGCTAGAATCGCTACCCTTTTATTTTGTCCATCTAAGTTCTTGAATGGATATGATGACAGTATGGTGGTATACAGAATGAATGTCTTCTTTGGTAAAATGACGGGGATATCAGGTCAAATACCTCGTCACATAATTGCAGTTACAACAGCGGGCAAAGATGGTCATTATTTTCTACTGCAGTCTCCTGCATCTGGCTAAGGAGGCTGTTGAGAGCCATGTCCCATCATCTTGTAGTAATCTATTTCATTGACAGATGATCTTTTTCAATAAAAGTTGTAACCAAGAGCAAGACGTTAAATTGTGTGCCATATATCACCCGCATGTGGCACAGCTTGTACCCCTCTCTCAACTCTCTTACGAACGTCAGACATGAAGGATCAGGCGTGACCTTAGCATATGTGCTGGGAGAATATTCCTTTCTCTATTAAGACCCTTTTTTATGACTTCTCAGATAACTTTTATCTGAACTCCTTCACCACTGTACCATAATGAGATCTCCGCATATTCCTACCTGCCAAGGGTCTAAGAAATCAGCCTTAACCCATCAATGATACTCTTCCCGCACATGCCTTCAAATACTCTTATCCTATCAGAGAAACTTCTGTGAGTGTCTTATTAAAATATTTTAGGAATTCAATGGACCCCTGCGGCGCTAAAATCCTTGATAATATGAATACACTCGGCTTGCATACATCAAAATATTGCTGATCCCTGAGTTATACCAAAAGGGAACTGGTTCTTTTCATTCATAAAAGTAAAAACATAAGCGGTGATAAATGCATAAAGTAAACAGTTTTTATTTAATTTCATGAGATTTTCTTGCAACTATTTCTCTTAAATTTTCTCCAAATCACCTAGTACATATGCTACTACCAAAGAAACTCCTCGTCGGTTGCAATGAAATTATAAAAATTTGCATTTATCATTTCTTAGTTGATGAGAGTGCAATTTATATTCAAATCAAGTAAGAGTTCCACTTTGCCTTACTATATTGATGTGCATACTTCTCATGTGGGACGGATCCAAGGGGATCATAGCAGTTATCTTATTACCGTCCTCCTCTCAATCCCCATTCGTCACTTGCGCACCATTTAGCATTCTCCCCAATGCTGCTAACGGACCCTAAGGGGAACAATTTAATTGGAGTCGACCGTACCGAGGGCTGGCTCGCATCAGGGGGAGTTCGGAATGGATATATTCACTCGACACCATGCATACTGACGGCTGATTCCTTTTAATTCACATCGGCGCAGATCAATAGGCTGGTGTAATAAATTTTATCAAGGTATTCATTGCTGTTTATTGCAGTAAACGGAATGTGATACACTACTACAGTGTTTTCAAACCCAAGATAGGTTATATTAATTTACATTCGACACACATGACTCGGCTACTTTTGATGATTAACAGAACGAGCGAATTAGAGCATGGCTTAGTATAATACTTATGGGCGTATTCGTTTGTTTTCCGTTCAATTAATTATATCCAATTTCGATGCATGGTGCAAAATATGTAAGAAGAATGTAAGATTCATGCAGTCCCAAGAACCTTTTTTGGTGCCTATTTCAGTTAAAATTGGCGTGAAAGTTTCACTTTCTCTGATAAAAATGTGTAGAAGTAAATTTTTTCCAATGGGTAGGCATTGTTGCAATCCACGGATCGGTGTATTGTAGACCTCCATTTATTCCTATTGCTAGTTATTATACTTCTATGGGGTATATCTTTTCCGTATTCTTCTTGTCTATCCTAATTTATCTTGATCTTCCTTTGGGATTATTTTCCATAATTTTCGTCCATCATGTTTTTTAACTTAATTGCAGTCTTACGTCCTATAAAAATTCAGCTTGTTCTTATTTGAATTATGGAGCTCCAGAGTGTCCATTATTTCCATATCATTCCTCGTGTTTCCTTTAATCGTTCATTTGATTTTCAGTTTCCTCCTTGCTTTGGAGACCTCGGTATTTTCAATGGCCCATAATTACGATCCGTGGAATGCTACTTACCTCGCTGAATTTTCACTTCCCAAAACTCAGAATTAAGACTAACTGGATTTGTATTTCAACCTATAGGATAAAATAGTGCGTAACTCGTTCCACACTATGACAAGGGTGCTTCAAAACTTTACCAATTACTGATATGGGCCCCAGCTCTGGGGTAGCCAGGAATTTTGTTTCGGAGGGGGATCGAAAACCAGGGGAGAAAATTTTTGAAAAAGAGGGCGCTAAGCAGAGGGTTTTGAACTAATTTTCAACACTTTTCATAATTGGAAAAAGCCTCATTTGTCAAAGTAATCTTTTGAAAATTCATGATTTTTCAATATGTATTGTTTCCTTTTATGAAAAAAGTAATATAGCGTTTTTATGTTTCGGGGGGAGGTGGAGGTGCGTATCCCCCGGACCTCACCCCTCGCAACGCCGCTGGGCACCAGCTTTTATCTCCGAGCTATCTTGTACTGCGAGCATTTTATTTGGGATACTTGAATTGTTCATCTACGTTAGTACTGAGAACCTCTATCTTAGTAGCCAAACGATTTTAGGAGACGAATCGATACCTCCACTGCACAAACGCTCAACAATTGCCCAACGAATCAAAGCCGCTCATTTAGTAGCCCTAGTTGTACTAGATGAGTCGATTTGATTCGGAGGGCGATTGCCGAGCGTTTGTGTTGTGGAGGTATCGAAATAATCACTATTGGAAAAAATTATTTTAATTTTAAATCTCTGTAACGCTCAGTCGTTAAAGATAATGGTCAAGGCCATTCCATCCATAATTTGTGTTTGCAGAGTATTCATGTTTACCTTCAGTATTTTTTGTAGTACTAAACGGGTGAAAGCAATGGAAAGGGGGATGTATCAAACTTTCTCCCCCTTAAGCATCATAGTACATTTGCGAGGATTTCTGGGGAAGGGTATATTGGCGAGTATGTGACGTACTGAGAGGGTTATATGGGACTGGTGGAGAAAGGAAACTGGGGAAGGGTGTTGCTGGAAATGTGCGGGTGACTCACCAAGTCATCCTTGCATGGAATGAAGGACAGAAGGGATCGTGTGCGCGGGAGACCCTATAGCTTAGCGGAATAGATTAAATCGGCGACTTGTGTCTGTATCTCCGATGAATACAAGTTTCAACTCACAGAACAGGAAATCGTGATAGTGTATTATTTTCCTCTTTACTTGAGCTAATTGAGGAGGATAAAGATATAAAGTTTACGTTCTTGGATTAGTTTTCTAATGGAATCGAGGTGGTATCATGTTGGGGGTAAAAATATACAGGATTAAATGAGACAAATTAAACCAATTGAAAAAAAAAGAATGAAGGAAAAAGGGTGTTGACTTCCTGATTTTAACCAATTATCATGACTTAGTTGGAGAGGTCAGTTGTTTTTTTCGCATTTGTTACGTGTAAAAAACTACCGATGAACTGCTTCGCTGTTTGTTTTAATTCTTGATATTCTGAATTTTTATTGCGATGGCTTCAAATGCTGAAGATGCCACGTTCTTAAACTGAGGGAGAATAGAAAAACATTTTCATATCATCTTTGCAGTATCATTTCAAAACTGGATGAATGCACTCCCCCAGCAATAATGTCTTAACAATGATGAATCCTCAAACAGTGGACACACACTCTTAGTAAATCTTGCACGGGGAAACAAAGCAGTCTTTATCTTCGCTGATCCAAGCAATCAGATCCAACTTTGTGTGGAACACATCATTCTTGTTTGACCGCTTGTTGTCGTTAGCTATCCTTCGAAATCTCGATTAATGGTCGAAGTTCCGCCAAAACGGCTCCGAAGAGTGACTTTGCGCTTTCTCAGCTAAGCGCTCAATTTGGAGAGCATGGGTTGGTCGCAGAGGGGGATTTTTGTCGCATCTTTGTAACAGGGGAAAGGCGCATCCCCATTTATTCAGCCGCTCGTACACCAATCAACCCTTTCCCCTATATCCCTCTATATTCCCTAAATCCTTCTCTTTTAGCCGAATACCCTGCATCCCCTTATTCCACTCAATTGTGAGTACTTATTTCCTAACATGTGAGTCATGACTCTGAACCTCTTTATTTAATTGCGTCCTAACAATTGGACACCAGTAAAGCAGCAGATGGCTACTTTTTAAGGATGCCATGAAGTCTTACGGCTTGAGTCAGGTATTTTTTGCCACAGATTTTGGTTTCATTCAAATGAAAATTACGTGCTTTACTACCTTCTCCACAAAGACACAAACCGTACACCACCTAAATCGTCATTTCCTAGGAGAAGAACGCATCAACGATCCCAAGGAACGGGTAGAATATTGCGATGGACAGATCGCCCATGCCCAGCCAACGAGTCATCATCATAGAAATAGCTTGGCACTCTTTTCAGATCTTTATTTCTGAAGCGTGTTTCAACGGACTAAATTCTTTATTTTTATTTAAAATAAACATAACATCTCCTATGCATCCCTCCGTTACAATCAATTGCGAATACTTATTTCCTAAAATATGAGTCATGACGCTGAAACTCTTTATAGTTATTTATTCATTTCCAACGGATAACACCATTTTACAATACTTATCGAACGAAAAAAGCAAAAAAAAAACTAAAACAGTAAACAAAAACTATAACTATAACAAGTAATTACTTCAAAAAATAAGTATATTATAATCAAATCACTCCATGCATCACAAATGAATGCATGATGATTGAGATTAGATAGATAACGTGAGATAAATTTTCATTTATAGGTTAATATTTTCCTGATTCTCAATGATTAGACATAATAGATGAATGTGGACCAATTTCTTCGAACATCCCATTTTTTCTTCTGAATGAAGCTGGAGATTCATTGGACAAATAAAAGTGCGTAGCAGCAGTACTACCTGTTCTCAGAAGACGTGAGAATATACGAATATATTTAAATGAATGTAAATCAGAATATGGAACATGTCATTTTTATAACTTTGCGTTCAAATGATAGAATACCAGCAAAGCAGCAGATAACGCATTAGAGTGATGCCATGAAGTCTCACGGCTCAAATGAGGTATTCTCGTTACAGATTTTAGTTCCTTTCAAATAAAAAATTCGTAATTCGCCACCTTTTCTAAATAGATTCAACTTTGAAAGCTGCAAAATCGTCATTTCCAAGCAGAAGAATGTGTTGGCAATCCCAAAGGACGCGGAGAATATTGCAATGGACAGACGTACGCTTATGCCCTGCCAATGAGTCATCATCATAGAACTAGTTTGTCACTCTTGTCAGGCAGTTTTTTTCTATCGCGTGTTTCAACAGACTTGTATCATAATTCTATCACTTGTTGTGTGAACCTTGTCATTGATCATCAATATATTTGTACACCTTCAAATATCGGTTCTTGTATCGTAAACCTTCTCCTTTGGATAATGGATAAATAGGCACGTAATGAGGGTAGAATAAAAATAGAGGTCATCGACGTGCACAGCGATAGAAAGAATCACAATCGCGCAACTGTGTTTCGTTTTGTATATTCAGTTGTAAGGGGAAAAATGGTGGCTTAAAAAGTATTTTTTTCGAATGAAGTCATCGATGATTACTGTGTAAAGCCGCTAAACAGAAGTATTTCATAGTTCTCTATAACCATAAAGTTACGCAGAGAAACTGTGGTAGTCAAGTTCAGTCATGCGTCATGTTGTGTGCTGTTAAATAGTGAAAGGGGAAACTATGAGAAAAAAACTGGATTGATGACTTCATCTGGTGAAGAGGAGAAATGGTGAGGGATAGGGACACGGAGACATGTGTGGATGAATTGATTTCGGAGTGTGGCAGGGAGTGAGGGAAACAAGGGTCGAAGGGTTAAGGGGAGTGACAAGGAGATGCGAAGAGGATGATGGATTATGGTAATAGATGAGAATACTTAGGGCGTGTGGTGCTTGTTTTCAATGGTTTGGGTAAATTGGGTGTACCCAGTGTCCCCTTTGATGTTAAAATCAGGTATTATGCCATTTATATTTTTAAATTTTTATTCCCGTGCATCATTATTTTACTATATTGAATATTTATGTTACTTGTTTCGAGGAAAATTTGATAACATTTAAATAGTTAATTTTCATATACGCTTTCAATTTCATCGCTTTTGATAGCTAATAAATATATAGTTTTAATGACAATTCGGAATATAAATGATTTATGGCAGGTTTTATCTCTATATTGATTCCTCTGTTGTTCTTTTTGCAAATTCTTGGAATTTTTTACGTAAACACAATTTAAACAAAATAAATAAGAATTGACGCTAAATATAAAATTGCAACATCATTATTTTCCACAAGGATTTCACTCCTCGGTATGCCGTAACTTCGTATTTTATACTTGGCGGACATAATTTAGGCTAAGTTGACAAAAATTTATTGGTTGATTGTTTATATTGTACGAAGAATAAATGACAAGAATAGATGGAGTTTAGATGAGTACTATTGACGATCATTTTAGACAGGTTGAGGCCGCTGATGGAGATGGTTCGAATTTGAGATCAGGTTTTGAGAGCACAGAGCTGGAAGGATATTGGTTTTGTAAGAGGAAGGGTTGATTCTGGTGTACTTGGCTGCCATAAGCCTCTGTCTCAATAACGTTATGAAGGCATAGCTCCTTGACATTTGGGCTAGAAGAGGGTGGTCTGATTTCGTTTATACCATTCGTATATTCGATTTTAGGGATCGAGTCCAGGAAAAGATTTATTTACTTCTTTTAAAATTATAGCTTAATGTTTACTACTAATTCTTTATCTATTAAAATTGGGGAAAAACCGTTTGGAACCCATAAACTAAAATCCTCACGGCACACCGCACCGTGGCGCAGGAAAAGTGTTTCATGCCCAACCCTGGGTAATGTCTGACATCCAGACCAACCTCATAGTTTCAGATTGTTCACTATCGATACCTATTCTACCTTGGGAGTTGAATGCATAGAGTGACGGTTGGCTGCAATTTGCATTCCCACATCTAGCGCCAGGAAGCTTTTCCAATCCATACCCTAGGTATCTGTATGGGATGTCATTGTTTTTACGTCCTCCATGATCGGAGCAGTGTTTGCGGAATCATCTGTAGTACAATAGTCGCAAATGACGTCGAGACTCAGGCGGTCGATTTTCGAAATGGTTCCATTGTTTATTCCGTCATCTTCTCCATGCACAGTTATGCTTTCTATTTTTTCTTATTTTTTTAACATTCAGGTAAGCATCTCCTTTCCTGGATATAGACAGTTACTTATACCACTTATAAATAAATAAGTGGTATAAGTAACTGTCTATATCCAGGAAATAATGGAATGCTACAAAGTTAACCAAGAGTTAGTGAAGCATCTCCTTGCTTTTCAGTTCCTCAAATCCACATAGAGACAGAATAGTTTATGCATCCAAGTCGGCCGTCATTCAACTAGTGTGCTACCTTCCTCAATGCTAAAAGGGAACTTGCATGGGTCGTCTATTGCTGTAAAATCTATTCTGAAGCGGTAAAACGGATATATTAGCTCACAAAAATATCTTAAGTTTCTCCATTCATCATCAAATGAAATTTAAAAAATTGACTTTAAAAAACGATTTTCACATAATATGCGTATATTTCAATACTTGCGTTGATATGATCTTCACAGATGAATTGGAGTTTTCTTTGAAAAATCTCCCAGATTTCTGAAATTGGCTCGGAACATAGGCTTCTCCTTCTTGCGTTTTTAGGCAAACTAATTAATAGTTTATCAGGCAACTTGGTTGAGGTATTTCTACAGCCAGGTATTAAACAATACTAAAACCTCGAACTCATCTATCTGGCTAATTACAATGCTAGGGATTTGGATGGATGTATGGAGAGGAAACTACAAGTTTTGAGTTTGAACAAACAAGGTCACTACGGGAAGAATCCAGAAGAACACCAATATTTCCTCCCAAAAATCGCTAAAGTCACGAAAATGTGATTGATTTGTATTTAATCCTCAGGAGCGGAGCAAGTATTCGATCAGAAGTGAGGGTTTTTTCTTAAGATTCCTAAACCCCAACATAACCTTTGATATTTCAACTTAAGTTCATCAAAATGAGAGTGCAACTGCATAAACATACCGCGATAAAATTAATAATGTGAAACGCATGTGAAAACATGCGCTCTCATGCTAATTGAGCCCTCAAATTTTGAGCCTTATCGGTTAAATGCGCTAATTTTTCTTCGTTCGTTTATATGCCGTCCAGAAGGTAGCCCACACGATGGTCTCGGAAGATTTGAGGGTAGCGAGGATTAAGGCGAAAGTGGGAGATGTAGAAAGAGCCTCTTTTTGTAAGCCCATGGTTATGACAAGCACTGCTGGGTTTCTTGTCAATGTGAATCTCTTACCCCTTATTAATTATTATTTGTCTATTTTTAATGAAAATTTGTAGACACAGAGGCTTCAGATTAAATCAATCACCTTTGAGTAACTCTACTGGAGGTGGGTATCAGAACCCATCTGCCAGAAGGAACTGTTTACTGAAATAAAGCGGTTCGAAAATGAAAAGTTCTCTTAAACTCCCTGACCTTGTTCACTTCACTCGTGCGATATATTCTGCCCAGTAGGTGTGCTTACCATGAATTGGCAATTGTGTTTTGAACTAAAACACAATTGCCAATTTACTCCAGCAAGTGCGTTGTGGTTTACAGATGGCAGTTACGATGTAGACCACAGAGGTCGCGTCATAGACCCCTGAGCACTTCCCCTTCGTTCTTTCCCACATCCATCCGACTTGCTACCAATCAGACGTACGGCAAACGCCCAGACGAAAATGAACAGTTAAACTACTGAACGTTTGTATGGGCGTTCTTTTTTTCATAGAAAGGACAGGTTATTGATGAAGATTCAAATTTAACTAGAAGCTGTATTTATTTATTTCCGCACCTCCGAAAACAGCACTATTTGGCCTTTACATCGGGGTTTATGATAACATTTTAACAATCAAACGTGCACAAACATCTATGCTCTGGATAAGGGTAACTTACCCAGGCGGGACTCGAACCCGCGACCTTTGGTTTGGCATGCGAGGAGTTTACCCCGACCGAGATCGGCGTTTATTTTATTTGATTCGGAGTCTATTTATTTTCCTTGCATTTTTCTTCTTTCGAGATTATGTTGGCGGGATGATCGGCTTACAATATAAAATTTAAACTTATATTTTTGCGTATCGAATGGTAATTAATGCATGGAAATATTAAATATATTTTAAATAATGACTCTGAAATAATGAAAACAATAAATCTATTACAGCATGGATACTAAAGTTCGTAAAGCAACGACCAAAACATATTCTTGCAGATTCAAGTGCTTCATTCAATTGATTTTACGATATCTTATCACCGATGCTTGAGCGTGGACATCAAAAGATGTATATGGTTGGCCTTGAAAGCGCTACAAAAAGTGATTCTGAAATTTTGGTCCAGATGGAATCATTTGCGTACTTAACCTAATCTGGTCAAAAATGGAAGAAATACTATCAAAATCGATACCTCTTCGTATGATTATTTCACAACTAGGTGACATAAGTCCTATAATTCTATAATCAGTGGTCGTTATTTTTGTTATAAATACTTGCTCAGGTCATATGCGTAGACAGGCACGCTTCACCTCGTGATAGGTACACTTCACCCCGGAGACAGTCGCTCCCAGCATCAATCCGATACTACTGACGTCGCAGTGTATAACGAGATCGTTTTCTTATAGTGAGACCCAAAACCGTAATTCCGCCGAAAGAATTCGGTCGATGGAAAGGATATATAAATTACAGAGAAAGAATTGGCTTCCCTATCCATTCCGTGACTGTGCGGGGTAACTCAGTTGCCCCAAATTATGTTAATGCTGTATAGTTATGTTTTAATTTTTTATTTTGTTACTTTGATATTTTTTATTTGAGATCAACCACTTTGTCGTTATTTAGGTGCCGAATAATTTTTTTGCATTTTAAATTGTTATTGAAAATTTTGATTGGTGGACTGAGTTACCCCACAGAGCTGTTGGCGGGAGAAAAAAACTTACTTGTTATATGAGTGCAGGGATAAAAGTTGAGTTCAATAAATTTTATTATACTTTAACTTCAATAACGCCAATATTCCACATGATGGCACCTTTTGTACTTGATTTTATAGCATGTTAGTCAAAGTGCAGTTACCATAGCAAAATATTAATTATAGTAATTATTCCTGCCTATTTGAAGATTCAAACAAGCCTTAGGATTAATTCTATGAGAATAATGCCTTGAAAATTACTAATTCTTGCAGTTTTATTGGGCGTTTTTAGGTCACTGGGGTAAATTAATTCTTATATTATGAATGAAGCCGGTAAAGTCGCTTAGGGATATATTCAACGAACTGCATATTATTTTGCTCGCAGCCGAGGAGTTGAATGTCAGGGGATTCAATTAATCCCCTCTTTTTTCCTTTCATTTAGTTTCCATGCCACCTCTACATCAAATTAAATTTTTCCTTTCGCCTTCTTGCCTCCAGCTCTGTCGTAGTATATACGTTTCCTATCTCGTTCGTTTACACCAAGAGTTTAAAGTGTAAAATCATCACTCATTCTAAACTCATGTTAACCTATAATTAACTCAATCTACATCAACCAACATTATTCCACATACGCAGATGTTCCCTATTTTATTGTAAACTCAGACGTAAAGATTACGTAGAAGTGTTGCGTACCTGTTCTGTATGAATATCGTACGCGTAGTGTTCTCATGCTTTCTTTCATGAGTGCTGCATTTCAGGCAATGTTGATCATTTTGTTCCCTAAAGCATCCGATAAATACACAGGTTTTAGAAGTTTATGATATAAATCTGGCATCTAGGTGGCCAAAATGAGTATAAAAGCATGGGGATGCTATTTGGAATATGGAATTTTGAGCTGAAAACTAGTGAGTGTGGTGATTAAAATGAATCAACAAATTTAATTTGCTGCGTATTCAATGCATATTTCGTATTTCATGTAAATTTCAACCTTTCATGATAAAAAATTATGTCGGTACTGGCTCTTGATAAGACTGACTGATGATCATATTTATATTAATAATTTTTAAAACGTTGAGTATACCCATAGTAGACTTAATGGTAAAATTTTAAAGGCAAAATACAGTAAGCTGGCCATTCGTCACCACACCATATCACATAATATATTACCTATGTCTGACGAAGATTTTCGCAAATATGGGTCAAAACGAATCATAAAAATTGAACAATAAATGTAAATAGTCAAAAGTAGCCTAGGTGATCCATTGTATACTGCATTCTAAAATTTCTTCTTTTTCAAGTGAAGATCTTAAATATTGATGAGGCCCCTTGCACACACACCGATTTTGGACGTCCGAATTCCAGTAGTGAACGATGGGAAGCCATGGAAGCTTGCACGCTGACCAGCCACGCACCGGCACCGATACAATGCCGCTCAGCAACTGTGAATCACCGACGCCGCCGACACAAAAACTAAGCAATAGAGAACTACTACGACGAGAAAAACTAAGATCGTTTGACCGGTAAAAATACGGTGTGTGTGCAAGCAGCGCTCCACCGGTAAAATATCGGCCGCTCCAAATCAGTGTGTGAGCGAGGGGGCTAAATGTACTGAAACCTTCAATTTTCCCCGTATTTGCGCTAATTTCTTCTTTCATGTCTGCTTTAACATTCGATATGCCCAGGAGTTTCTGAAATATTTCATGAATATTCATTAAAAAAATACGTACTCAGCGGTAACACAGGTGAAAATATAGCGGTATAACGTAAAGCGGTAACAAATATATGTGCAATAAATATAAAATGAATGCAAACTCCTTTCCTCTACATACTTTTCAGCAAAGATAGCAAATTCATCATTTCCGTGACCTCCTTTTTTCCGTTCTCACCTGAGATGTAAGCATTAACCTGGAATCCAGGTCATGCATCTTTGAAACACTTTCGAAATGTAAAGCGACAATCTCAATTGTAAATCCAATCCGACTACGCTTAGTATTTGTCCCACGATGTTTTGTGTACACATTCTTCCCGTTATAAACGCCACTGTTTCTTTAATGGAATAAAAATTTTCTCGTCGACGCCGACCTCAATCCATCCTCTTTCTCATAAGCGTGAGACCCTATTTTGTGGAAGCAAACGCGAAGATTTCCCAGGATGCTCTTCATCTCCATTCCCATCTGCTACGTACTTGAATAGTTTACATCCACCACTATCTTCAGAACTCTCTCTACCATTTTCATTTTCGAATACCCGTGCCTTCCCAGGACTATCTTTTCCCGAGGGCGCAGAGATAAGATACTTTTGTTGATAACGAATTCATTTTCAAAGGATTATTGCATTTATTCAATCTCATCGTGCTGAAATTTCATTCTATATATACAGAGTGTCTCAGGAAAAGGCTGAATTAAATATAGGATGTGGTAGGAGACAATTTTAATTACTTTTTGTCCTTAAAATGGGGTCGTAACTTCTTAGCTAATGAGCAATTTATGAGCAAGCTATGCAAAAGTTTAATAGATGCCATTTAAACGTTACCACGAAAACGGTTTTTCTTGGGAATCCAGCCTGTTCGACCTTGTATTTAACACTCTGGATTTTTTAGGCGATATAATAATAGTTGGACAAAAATGTGCGATAATAATTTTCTGAAAACATTAATCCCAAAATGGCTGAGATTGCGCGATCTTATGGTTGATACTAGCTCTAAGCTCTCATTAAATTAAGCTCTAAGATTAATTGTTTCAGACAATTATTACTGCATATTTTCGTCCAACCTTAATCATTTAATAGCCTTAAAAATCTCGAATAAAATGTCGATAAGGCTGCATACTCAAGAAAAATCGTTTCCATGGTAGCTGCAGAGTGCATTAAAAATGTTAAATATGCTGCTATTAGTCAGTGACTAAGGAGTTGCGACCCCATGTTTATGGACAAACATTGTATTCAAATGGGGAAGTGTGGTAGCCTGGTATGGAGAGGGTTTGACTTGTGAGGGTAGAAACCTCTGGACACGCCTGAAGTAAATTCTCGAAGTGTGAGGTCTCATACAATGAAGCTGGCCCCTAAAAATAACCCGAATGTGTGAGTTTTACACAGTTGCACCTAGTTCTGAGTATGCTTTACCTTCAACTTGAGTGAAAGAAGCGAACAATGAAAATGCACTTTCTAACGCATTTTCTCGCTCGCAACATACATTAAATGCTGAATCTTCATTTCAGCGGACTGTGTTATAATCTGAGTTGTGAGGGAAGATAAAAAAATAATAGGTGGAAACGAGATTTCAACAGCAAAAGGAAAAATTTTAAATTGTATCTGTGAACTCGTTTGCTGTTTTTTCATCGCAAAATCAAATTTCGTTGAAAAGAGAAATAAATATTGAAAAGTATCGTAATTGAATCGTCCATCTTGAATTTTTGATATTTTACCGGCTACTCGTGTTGAAGGTGGAGGACTTCATAAACATAAGGGGCGGATTCTGCATCAAATTTTTCGTGGTCGTCATGACCTAGGTTCATGGAGCATGTAATAGACAAAAAATTGCTTAAAATTGTCTCCAAATGGGGAAGTGTGGTAGTCTAAATCGTAAATAAATCCGGATACGAATGGTTCCGAGAGACATCGGTGTTTTTACAGTAGAGGGTGCTACGCTATACGATAAATAAAACTTAAAATTCTTTCACGTTTGGGATTTGTAGTCATTAATTTGCATATACACTCCATTGACACATTTGCAGAAGGACACAAAAAGTATTTATTACAATTATTATAATTAATAACAATTAAATTTTTTGTAAAATTTGGGGGGGTTGGTTTTGATCCTTGTGACCCCTACTTAATCCGTCCCTCCTCATAATTCTCATCCCTTCCATTTAGAGTGGCGTAATATGTTACTGACATTATTTGCTCAGCCATTCAACTTTTATGGGAATTTCTTAGTATTCTTGTTTTATTTCCATCCAAGAATTCGGGCTCAGAACATCACTGTTGATGTTGCCAGATTGTTGAGTGACTTGAAGAGGTTGAAAATGGTTGATTTTAACTAAGGATTAGTTAAATGTGGAATTTTATTAGTTTGAAATTAATTTTATTCTGAATCTACCGAATCCACTGGTTGCAATAAAAATTCCGGAAAATGTACGATTCCAAAAAAAATCCCAGCCCATTCCAGGAAAATGCCACCTATTTTGTTAAGTACAACAGTCTCTTAGTGGTAGTTATTTTTTTAAGAGGGGAAAATTCAGGCGACATATTATTCCGGTCTTCTCATGAGACATGAATTAGCGACTTTAGCTATAGTTCAAACTAAAATTTACCCAAATGAAGAACATGAGTTCGTTCAACTTAAGCCGGAGTTTCAATTTTGCAGTTTTGATACTTTCCAGAGCTTGAAGAGTTTTGTCTGATTTTAAACCGTCTTAATCTCAGAAATTTGGACGCATTTGAATATGTGTCATGCATATATATTACCATTTCTCTGAAAAAGGGTAATAAAGTGGCTGGGCAAGTTTAATATTACTCATCAAATATTTGATGGGTATTCTAATGAAATTGAAATGATAACTGAGTGAGTGCAACACTCAGCATTCATCGCTGAAAAACAGAATATAATGAACATTAGGTAGTGATCTTTAGAAGTAGGCCTCCCCTCGGAATAATGAATATATTACTTAGACCGAGTCACATTTCTTTTGCGCTCTTTGAGATTTGCCGTCTCCGATATTACACGGGAATGACGACTGATTACATATTCATTTCTTCCTTTGACTACCAGAGTGTCTAATCTCGGGTGAAAGGAAGTCGGAGTTTTGATGAACTCTCAGTTACAGTGAGCGTTAATTTTCTTTCTCGTGATCGCGACACAATGGGAGGATGCTCTCGACTAGACAATTGTTTTGTGTAGGGTTTTGGATTTCTATTTGCCCTCGCCTTGGGGGAAGTTCAGGAATATATCAACAGCTGATGCCTGAGACGGAGTACTAGATTTAAATTCTGAAACTCATGGGAGAGGAATGACTCGTTAAGAAGTTGACAGCCTAAGGCGTAACTCGAACGAAATCTTCCTCAAAGGAAACGAGAGGTACAATGGGAACTATATTAGTTGAGCGCTTGTTCGTAATACTTTGAGAGATGAATCAACTGGTGCAGATAGTGGTGTGTATTTAAAATATATAGGAAAATATATTATTGTAATATTGAAGATAATGGAAGGCACAAAAAAACACTCATACAACTAAATTTTCGGTAGCACTGCCACTTTCCTCGAAGTCAGGAACAGAATTTGATCCTAACTACTCGTTCTTGAGTTCCTCTCTTTTTATTACTCCGAAGAAGGTGGTAGTGTCACCGAAAATTTTGTTATGTGAGTGTTTTTTTATCGTGTCTTTCACTGCCTTCTATACTGTGTTTCCCAGACTGGGCTATATTTTTGGCAAATACCGTAACCTCATCGATGAATATCAAGAATTATCTGTAGTATTATTTAAAATGTATGTGAACATCTTATAAAAATAATAATAATGATCACATATAAATAATTTTCCACGGGAAAAAAATCTATGGAAGTAAACATGTTCAATTATCAATATGGATTCCTTCCACCACGAAACTGCATCATGCTATATTTTAACGTCTCATATTGCTTTAAAACTGGTGATGGTCAAAACAAGAATGCGTAAGAATATCACTCATCCCAAGAATGAGAAATCAGAAACCATAACGAGCGGTTTCTTTCCAGTCTGATAATGCTGCTCTCTTCCAAATTAAGTGAAATTAATAGTTTTTAATCTGACTCATTTATTTAAATCATTGTAAAATATATAAGTGTGGTGTTCGCTCATGTGATGAAGACGGAAATATAGTTTTATGTAAAAATAAATATTTTCGTTGGTTTTAGCCATGCATGGATAATGTATATCAACATATGTACTGGGAACATTTGCATTTTCTCAAGAGACAGTTTATGTCAGGTAGCAATCATAACTTATTTATTCAGAGGCGTAAGTCTTATGAAAATGAATTTAAACAAAGTAATCGACCGAAGGTTCATGAAATATATTTATTTCTTCTTGAGGTATAAAAAAGGTGAACCAACAATGCAACAATAGATATAATTAAATGAATCATTATCATTCTCTTGCTCTTAGAAAATATCAGGTCATTAAATCGTTCAAAGTCTGTTGTCAAAACGGAATGGAGAAGAGGATGCAAGAGTGGGAAGAAGATGAAATATTCCCTCCCTTGTAGTGTTGGAGTTTCAGCGATTGACTTGAAATCTAGGCTGCAATATAGGAATGGAAAGGCTTATGTGTTTGCGTTCCTCTGCTTTGTTCATTACGCTATTGACACACTGTGTTAATCATGACCTCCTATGGAGTCAAAGAATGGCTTACTGTAGCGATAAGTCTTTGAGAAAAGTTTCCATTCCTTTTGGTAGCTCCTTTTATTTACTCGTTGCTTGACCCTCTTACAATTAGTGTTACCGAAATTTAATAATACTAGCAAAATATGCCAACGTAAATTATCACTTTGTGAAAAAACATTATATGAATGTACTTTTTTAGATACCATTGTAATGTTTTTTATTTTATTAAAAAGAATTATTTGTTGATTGTAATACTCTAATCCATAGGAGGAGGGATAAATATAATATATTAATGTATCATGATTTTAAATCCAGTCTATGCTCGGGCCGATGAATAGGCTCGTAGTGCTGAGAGGCTTACAATGATAACGCAGGTTTGGGATACGACTTTTCTTCGACTAGAATTAAGTCCTTTAATCTATTATAATGATTCAATAATATATTCGCTGTGAATGTGATCTGTGTGATTGAGTGCTAATTTGGAGGAAAAATAGAGACTTCGCCTATTTACTGTTGTGGTGATTCCTCTAACGAATCATGTAAGCAGTTTTCAAGCAAAAACCATTCATTGCATTGGACCGAGACACTTCATTTATCATTAGTACTTCATTAATCATTTTTTGTGGATACTTAGAATAAATGAATTGCAAGTGAGAGATTAAAAAATCGTTGAGAAAGGAAGAAAAATTGATATTTTCGCAGCGAGGTCGTACTAAATGATCATGTCTTTAGACCGACCGTGAACTTCAATGGATTTCAATTCTTGAAGGAAATAGCGATTTGTGAATGCACGAAATTACTTATTACTGATCGTGAAAAGTTCTTAAAACTTATAAATATTTTATGCTGCCTCTGAAACTTCAATTTATTCTCAAATTTGGAAAATTATTTGTAGTAAATATTGCACGTAGTTTCTGTTGGAATACATTTTTGCATTGCAGTATTTTGCATCATGGACTGAAATCCTTTTTAATGTCTGTATTATATTTTGTTTTTTTTTTGGAAGGAATGTCCGTGAAAATCTTTCTTGACATATTTTGTGGACCAGTCTGTGATTCAAATGGTAGACGCTTTGTAGAGAAAAGGAGCAATTTGGAGTGGAAGGTTGTCCTTTCTTTAACGAAAATTTGTTTTTAAAACATTTTACTCAGACGTTACGGATGACACGTATTAATTTTTTTGAGATAGTAGTGATGTTTCTTCTGTCACAACAAACTGAATGGCGCTTGAGTATTATTTCAGCCAATTTTCGATCTGTTTCAAGAATGAGTGGAATTATTAAAAAAATGCTTATCTTCTTCATAAGAGATTATCTTTCATTTAGGAAGGGGAAAACCGTTACCCGTCATTCATAAGACGAATGGAATTAAAGGAGAAGAAAATATAGCTATGATAATGTATGCTTATGTGAAACGCAAATCAAGAAAGAGAACTAACGTATGGAAGATTTTGCGGACTCGTAAAAGGACAAATACTAGACCGGTAGTCTTCAATTTAAAGAAAATATCTTAAAGTTATTATTCTACTGAATAACTGAATCATTTTTATAGATAAAGTTTAATTAATTAAACCAGGAATTAAATTTGTATGCATGATACAAATGTCGCTATAAAAACAAGATATGAAATTTGATGCTCATTATAATCAATAACAGCTTTTATCCGTTGGGTATGAATGGACCTTATCTGAAATATCCTGCTCTGTGTCTTTGATTCCTCAAGCATGGAGAAAATTTCACTATGAACTCACTTTCCGATTTCTGTTGGTTAACTGTCATCAGATTTTTTCTTATTCTTTCTTTCTCAGTCTCAAAAGCCTTTGCAGCATTGAATATTTAAATTTCAACTCACAAAAAAATCATTATCATACCAAAAATTATGATACAACTGCATGTTGTGACTGACATTAATTAACTAAGGCAGGAATAAAATTTGTATGCATGATACAGATGTCGCTATAAAAAAATATGTAATTTGATGCTAATTATGATTCAATAACGGCTTCTATACGTTGGATATGTATGGACCTAATCTGACATCTCCTTCTCTGTGTCCTGCATTCCTCATGCTTGGAAAAAATCTCTCCATGAACTCACTTCCCTATTACTGTTGGCTAACTGCCATTAGATGAAAACTTAAACGTCAACTAATATACAATTATAATCCTACCACAAATTATGATACAGCTGCATATTGTGACTGGATATTTCGTTAAAACAAGACGTTTTCGTATAGAGTGGTGAATTCAATTGTCAATCAATCAGATATGGAATGAAAAAAAGGTCTCATTTTATGAATTTTTTAGATTATTAAACAAGAACCGTATGAGCTCTTTAAGACTTCCGGTTCGTAATTTGGGCGGTATTTCTCTATCTTTTTACGGCTCAAACATAAAAGTGACACTAGCTGGATACATTTTTAACGAGATACATTTTTAACTTGACTGCTGCTATGTTTGTCCCATGGGAAATACGGAAATCTACACCGTTCCTTTTATTCGCACTGCCGCTGTTGTAGCGGCGCGCTGCATTTTGGATGGGGCGAGTGGCAACATGATCTGTCATTTTTTTAGAATGCCTAGATGCGAGACACGACAGCGGGTATCCGGGTGCGGCATCCATACCCTTTCGGGCTTCTCTACGTGCTAAACGTCACAGTCCGCAAAAGACAATGCGGGCGATATGGAATTGTAAAAGCTCGAAATAGGACGCGGTCTGGCATGATGTGGGAGATAACCTAGTCGACGCTAGCAGTGCTCCATGCGCCGGGGCAGGTCGAGTTTTAGCATGGGCTCCAATTCCTCCACTCATCATGCTGCGCCCGGGCGAGGATAGGTTATTGACCACCAGCACTCGTATCCTACCCGGGTGGAAGTGTTTTCCGTCAAGCCATAAGTTATTCCCTTCAAAATGTGACGGGAAATTCCTTTATTTCTATGCACCCTAAAACAGCCTCTGTGGGCCTTTTACATCCGAGCACATTTAATAATGACGGTGGCGGCGGGGTTGATTTCTCGCCTTCCAAATCGAAGGTCGCGGGTTCCAGTCCCACCTAGGACAGTGGCGCAGCGAGGGGGGGTTTTGGGAGATAAAACCCCCCCGATAGCTCACAGAAGTGTTTAAGTTAAATCTATTTCACTTAATTGGATTAATATTGTTTATAGAATAGTGTGAGGATTAATAAAATATCCCTCAGAAGGCCGTAAAAAATCACCATTTTGAACCATTCATCTTAATTTTTTTCCGACGTAAGGCCTCCGCACCTTCCGCTTACCCTGGCGGTTATGCAATACCTCCAAGTCCCCCAGTATTAGTTGCGCCTTAACCCCCCTAGCCTTAATTCCTGCCTGCGCCCCTGGCCTAGGATGGTTGCCGCTTGGGTGTTTGCGATCATTTATTGCTATTTGTTGTATATTCCCTCTCGTAAAAGCCCACATTTGTGCTCTTTTCGGGGGAAATGGATAATTAATAAAAAAGTAAATAAAAAAAATAAAGAAGATCTTGGATGTGGGTAAACTCTTCTCGGGATTCCCATCAGGTTAAATATTTCCATAATGGCCAATGTTTCATGATCCAACTTGGGGCTCATCCTCAGGGTTGAAAATTGTTTTATTTTCTTGAGATTGTTAAGTCTCATTGTAACATGGAAATTTAGTTAATTAAAATATAAAATGAAATAAATTATGACGATCTTATCCAGGACTTCCTTTACGAGTAAAACTAATTATTTCCTGAATTAACGGCTATGTCAGTTACACTTACATAAAACAGTATTAACTCCCGGGGTGTTTTTGAAATCCTTCAAAATTTTCAGCTAATGGGTTTATTAACTTATTACCATATCATACGAATGATAATTTCTCATATAATTGTCTCATTCACTCAAACCCGAAATCGCAATTTAATAAGATAATTTGGTTAATGTATAAGAATGATAAGTTATAACGAAAAAATTTTTTTTCATTGAGTCATTTTCTCATAACAGTATCTAGTTATCACTATTGCACATCTGCTTCCTTCCCAGCTTTAAAATTTTAATACTAGGTTCGTACAAGACTATTGGATTACGATTTCCGATCTCTTTTACAACTTTCACTGAATTTTTTGCAAACAGCTCTTCTCAAACGGCGTTTCACTCAATTCTTTTCCTCGAAGTCACGTCTACTTACATCTATGGTTAACTTCATCATCGACTCTTATTCTGTTCCCCACTGAAGGCTTTTTTTTATTTAGCGAATTTTCTCGTTTATTCTTGAATTTATCTAACTCACCCTAAGCAATCATATTTTTTCCAGCTTAATTTTCCTCCAAATTATTTTCGATTAGACATCAAAAATTAATCAAAAAGATATCAATAAGCTGCTGCTAAAAATCGTACCTCGTCCAATTGTTACTTACAATGATTGCTGCTTGGATCGTGAAACGATAAGAATATCGCGTTTATTGTAGAATGAATTAACGTACGAAGAGAAGAAAACATATAGAAAACTGGTTGATTTTCTCATAGACATGCGTATCTAATCATATTTGAATACAATGTTGGGAATGAAGTTTTATCTTGACTCCTTTCCTCCCATTGTACATTGAGGTTATATGCATAGTTGATTCATTTATTATCATGAGCTCATAGATTTAATATATTAAAGCCATTTTGCATCCTTATATGACTTGTATCAAAAGTTTTATGCGCGCTCATTAATACGACATCATCAGCATACATTACAATTTTACAATGTTTAATTAAAAAGTATAAATCTTCATGAACTTAAAAATAGCAGAGGTCCCAGAATTGAGCCTAACAACAAAACTGAAATTATGGGCATTATCAAACGAAAAAAGCCTTCAATAGCTAACGTGAATTCCTAAGGGGCATGTATTTCAAAGTTTTCTAGAATGAGTATCCCGAAAAGACTATACCGTCCTAAATTACACAGAATAAAAAAAAATACAGTGAGGAACTACGAACTTTAACTTGTACGAAAAACAACACGTAGTTATATTTTGATAACAATAAATTAAAATAATGATTTAAATATGGTCAGGAAGATGTTGACTCGCGCAGACAGAATTTAAATATCCATGTTAAGTACTATTGAAAATTATTTCTCTCTTTAAGTTAATTCAATATTCCTTAGAATACGGACAATATGCCAAGCCAAACACGAACTTTATCAACGAATTTTCCGATATTTCAATGAATATTATGGATATTAATTTCAGAAAAATTTTCACGGCGACGAATACTATGGCATGAAAATTACGCTGTATATATTCAATGGAATAAACTTGCCTAAAATTATTACTTCGATACTGCCAGCAAATATGTATGTGTTTGCAACAAAACTCACCAAAAAAAGTTTGCGATCCGTTTTCAAGCTAATTAAGAACCCATTTTTGAAAAGTGAGACTTAACTATAGTTCGAGTAAGCTTTCAGTACAAAAGGGCATACGCTATCATGCGCAGCACACGCGATAACACATTAAATTAAATCATCTGCTCGTACCAAAGAACAATGGGATTTGAACCCAGTTTCTCTGTGACTGACGAAGTGAACATTCGTGGCATGCTATCTGCCATGACTCAGACAATGTATACAAGACCAGATAAACGGAAAAAAAGAAAACACCCAGTTTTCGAAGTTGGATGACTCTGTATGCATGGCCACCTTTTTAAATACGCTCGTTTGACATTCAAATATAAAACCCTTGCAAACACTTGTACTGGAATTCATTCATCCAACATTTAATTGATCATATTATGTATTAAACTGTCAAGAACAAAAACTGCGAATTTTCACAAACCACTAAATCGCAAAATTGAAGAGCTTAAAATTTTCCACGCATTATACTAACAAGTTAATTAGGCACCAGAATCACGATTTTCGAACAACATTAGGCATTCGTACTAAGTTATCGCAAAACAAGCAATCACATGGTCAATTAGCCATTTCTCTCAATTAGAGAATTAAAGCTATAGCCGGAATTTAAGTTCTTTCTTGACTCAGTATAAGGTAAAAGGTAAATTAATGAGGTTTTACCGATTGTTTCCGACCTCATTTGAGTAAGAGCTTGCCATATAAAAATACTAGTAAGATCAACACAAGCCATTCTGAAACCAATGAAAAAAGGATTGAAAATTGTAAAGTCAGTCAAATATTTGTACTCATGCAAGCCTTTTTAAGGTCATAACTATTTCCAACTCCTTTAGAACATTCGTGTGCTACTCATACATATAAATCGCTAAACGCGATAGCTGTCTAAAATTTGATTGAGTGATGAAATGAAAGCAGAAAAGTTTTACGAATTATGATTTTCATTTATCCACTCGTTGGCATACATAACTAATCGGTCTCCGAATACTTTTCCCAGTAAATAAAATAATATATAACGAGATTCATGATTTCAAATTTCCTCAGGCATTCCATCATTCCCACACTCATCTCTGAGTAGGTTTCTCATGGATGCCCTAGGTCAGAGCTAGCCCCAGATCAAGCCACAGGCGAGTGACTTTCATTTGAGCAGGGTTCTTATTCAGCCCTAACAGCCACTTTCTTTGTCTGGGCCAACTCACTCTTCAAGGATTTATTATTTTATATTTTCCCCAAGGTATCATCCTGGATCCATTTTGCAGCCAGACCTTACGACCAGAAACAAAGTGGCTACAAGGCAACGACGCTCCTTAAAATCTGTTTGTATTGTTAATAGAAAAAATAAGCTGGTATTGATCGTATTGCACCGAGCTGTAGAAGACGCAGGGCTAATTTATTCCAAAGTATTTAGCCAATTCATGATCATTATTCTCATCCTATTAGAAATTATTCATTATTTCGTCTGACCTAGGAGGTAGAGGGGTTTTCGCCAAACAAATTGAAACTCGTGGGTTAGAGTTAGTTATGTAAGTGTTCCTGGGCATACGAATTTTTAACTATCCAAGGTCTTATGATTTGATGCTGAATCTGATTGTTGTTGTGGTTTGAGTTCCGGCATCGCACTACGTTGGCCCACAGTCAAATCCTGGCCGTGGCGGAGGATTTTCATAGATTGTATGGTCCTCGCGATCGTCCAACGCTGTCAATCGTTAGGTTACCCTTCTGAAAATGTCTTAAGTGCGCTGCTTTTGGGTAAGTTTAGATAAATAGAAATTAATAATGAACATCTGAAAATATCAAAAGGATTCATATTTGGCCTTTATTTAAATGAAACACTCGAATGGATTAGTTAGTTGCTAGGCAACTTAAATGTCGTTATCATTACTTAATGCCATCCTGCATTAGGCATCGCTTAACGTCATTTCGTGGCTATGAGCAGAGGGGAGAGGAAGAAATCGGGCGGAGAGGGGCCACGTCCCGGGTAAGGGGTGGCTTAAGCCAGGGGTGTGCCGCTAGAGTGGGAATCCCAATCACAACCCCTCTGTTGGCCGCAGAGAAATATATCTCCCATCTCCACCTCATGCTGGGAGTCATTTCAATTCTTGCCCTGCTGATAATCACTGAACTTGTTGGATAATTCAATTTATCTGAATAATAATTTAATATTTCGAGTCGTTCAACAGAACTTTCGATACCCTCTATTTTTGTTTTTCTTTACAGTCGTCTAATGTCAGTGACCAATAGCTGAAGATTTATAGTCAACCGAGATTGGCAAAAAAGACAATCTATGATCGACGAAAAGTATTTCCAATCGACTGAAACAATCGTACAATCAGTAACGCCTGACGACAATCACCATTTCGATGCTAGGTGCCCTTAATCTACATCTCAGTGATTAAACTCTTAGCTCAGTTAGTATTGGTGAGGGTACGGCCCACTCAAGACTGAGTATTAGGAGAGTGAGCCTTACTAATTCATGGACCTGTTACTTTGCGTAGACCAACTCGCACTTCGAGGATTTCTGTTCGGGTGCGTCCGTAGACTTCACTGAGTAACTCGGTATCCTTCGATCAGTCGACATACCTACCACTATCACCAGGCCAGCGTACCCTCTTATATACATCTGCCCATACATTTAAACAATCGAAATACGATAGCAAAAACCGGCAATCAAGCAAGGTTAGGCTGGCTAAACATTGTACAGGGAAGGGGGCATTGGCCGACTGGGGTGAGGAATAGGTCTCACTTCAGCTGATGCGCAGTAGGGGTCTTGGGCTCTGCCGTGGAAAGAGTTTAATGGACGAGAATGTAGAGGATTCACGATCGCTGTACGAGTTGAGTCAATGGAAAAGGGGATGGTAATCTCCCAATGACTCACGGCCATTCCAGCTCATGCGAGTGTGAGGCAAGGGGATCATCTTAGGCTAGGAATTTGGTGCTGATGCCCTACTCTTAATGCTGCGTTATTGCTCGTTAAATTCATTTCTATTGTTATGTCATGGATTCTGGGCACCGCAGGACCACTTTGGCAGGGCCGCCTTCCACCCACTTAATTCCCCTCGATGAAATGAATTCTTTTCCTCAATCGCGTCCGTGAAGATGGGTGGAAGGCATAGTTTTCTGCTGTTATGTGCAATAAATGGATTCAATAGGACTTCTGATATAATCATGGGTAACTCTAGAAATTTTGCTTATCCCTCAATACATTCTAATAACCAATATCTTCATTCATCCTTGTCGAGAAAACATACAATATCGGGGTAGTGACCTTCTGTAATGGGAGAACTTGTTAGAGCCAAGTAATACCATTGATCGCTATCTTAAATCTTCGTCATCATTACTGGTCAACAGTCTTAAGATGGGTTAGACGCAGCTCTCCACTCAATTGTCACATCAGCATATCTTTTCACACCTACGTATTTCTTCTATTTCACTTCCTTCCGTACTTTTCATCCTTTTCCGTACTTTGTACCTACTTGTCCCTCGACGTCTTTATGAGGCCATTATGTCTCAAGATATGGCATATAAGGTTGTTCCATCTTCTTACCAAGGTTATCATGAGTCTCTCTCCTGCTCTTCTTAGGACTTCCTCAATACGCAACTACTCGGTCGATCCATTTGATCCTCATAAATCTTCTGTAGCAACACATTTCGGAGGCCTCTACCCTTGATTTATCAGCCGGCTGTCATTGTCCATGCTTCACTTCCATATAGGAGCATACTCCAAATGTAAGTTCTGAAAAACGGTTTCCTTACTTTTATGTTTAAATATCCCTTCAATGTGAGCTCTTTAACTGTAAGTGCGCTGTACACCATATGATTTTCCATTTTGTCAAAGTACGGATTTGAATTCAACTAAAATATATTTTCCTATTATAGTTTTTATTTAGGATAAATGTGAGTTCCCGTAGTTAGTGAAATGGAATTCTGCCCATTAAGTCGAAGCCAAGCTGCGTTGTGTACGCTAATTATTTTCAAATATTAATTGACGGTAATGGTCAGCATGTGCATGAGAGACTAGGCGATAAGTTGAATAACAGCTGAAGACATTCAAAACAGATATAAAAGTATAATTACATTGATTTTTCATGAGCTCATTTCATAAGAGTGGAAAACCAGTTTTCTCTGTCGTAATCAATGAATTTATTCCAGTCTTCAATGATGACGCGCTTTTCCCCTAATACTTTAAAACGTAACGCTACGTCACCATTTTGATTCATCTCAGAACCTTTGGAGAAACTGACAGTTCTCTTCAAATTCCTGAGGTGTACGAATTATATAAAAGGGCTCACTATTTTTCTCCTTAGCCACCGCCATCTATATCGCTTGAATTTTTTCTACTGTCTTTCAAAATTGCTATCTCACGTTTTCATGCTTATTTACTGTCATTTTCATGCTATCCTTTGGTCCGCCCGTAAACTTCTAACCCCTTCCACTCGCGCAGGTAAGGATCCCGTCATATACATCTACATAATACCCCGCGAGCCGCCTAAAAGGCGTGTGGCAGGGGGTGTTTGGACACCAGCCGCTTACAACTTAAAAAAAAATGAAGTGCTCTAACGAGGTTTGGACTGGCGTTTATTAAAGTTCTTTATGGTTCGGGGGAAAAACGAATTCCCATATCTACCCGTTCGGCAAAACATCTCTCTTAATTTATCGCTTCTATCGGACCTAGACATATAGTGTGGCTCTAATATTATGTTCTCTGTGTCGCTCTTAAAGATATCCACTCTCAATTGTTCAAGCAATCTAAGCCTAGCGCGCAGCCTCCGAGTCTCCAACGGCTCCCAGCCTAATTCGCTTAACATATGGGTAACACTGTCTGTACGCCCGTAGCAGTTTTTGACGAAACGCGCAGCCTTCCTTTGAATTTTATTCAGTTCGCGGATTAAGTCTTTCTGCACCGGATCCCATACGCTCGCTGCATATTCAAGGTGCGGTCGGACGAGAGCGAAATAGCAACTTTCTTTTACTTTCTCATCCGAAAATCTTCCCACAATACGCTTGACGAATCCTAATTTCTTCAGGGCTATGCCGCAAGTATTCTTTATATGTGTTCCCCACGTGAGGTTCGAGGTTATCGTAACTCCCAGGTACTTCACTTCGTCTGTTGCCTTTATGTTAATACCATCCACTGCATAAACATGGTTAGAGTTGGACGAATTCCGCAAGAAATGTACCGCCATGCATTTGCTCAGATTAAGTTCGAGTCCCCACTCTTGGCTCCACAAATGAACGTTGTTTAAGTCAGTTGATAGAATTTCATAGTCAGAGTGATCACTAATTTCGCGTTAGATGACAGCGTCGTCAGCAAATAAACGTATTTTACTACTAATGCGGGAGCATAGATCATTAATGTATATAATGAACAACAGGGGGCTGATTACGCTTCCTTGTGGAACACCTGATGTAACGTTTACAACATCAGAGCTAATTCCGTCAAGAACTACTTTTTGTTTACGATCCCTGAGAAAGTTGCGTATCCAGTTTACTACTGTTTCGTTTGATTCGCATGACTGTAATTTGTATAAAAGTTTGTTGTGAGGTACAGTGTCGAAAACTTTCTTAAAATCTAGAAATAGTGCGTCCACTTGTCTTTTCGATTCACCAGATTTTATAACGTCGCGTCGTGAAGAAAGAGCGCGAGCTGTGTTACGCATGATCTACCTTTTCGGAATCCGTGCTGACAGTTATGGAGGAAGTTACGTCTGTCCAAGAAAGTCATGATATTGCTAACGATGATATGCTCAAGTATCTTGACTATAATCGATGTTAATGAAATCGGACGGTAGTTGCCTGGGTCATGTCTGTTTCCCTTTTTGAATATGGGTGTAACGCTTGCAATTTTCCATTCCAGTGGTAACTTCATGTGCTCCCCTCACTCCCTGCGTCACTCCCACAACCCTTAGTGCAGTGCACTGACACCGCAAGGGTGGCAATGTATCCTACCGTATCTCAAATTAATCCATGCAAAATTTTATAAATTACTGATGTAAATTTTTGGATAAGGTTCCTCACTGTATATCCTAAAATAAAAAAATTAAGTTACATGCGGATGATGTGTCGCGATAAAGGCCCCTCGAGAGGTAATAACGGTTTTCAGTTATCGGAAACCTTATGGTGATGCTGTGGTAAAAAAAACGGTTTTTTCTTATAATTTATCAGGATTTGAAAGAAATGGAAAAGATATTTAGTAAAAAATGGTGGGAAATCTATTTGGCAGTTATGCACGATTTTGTCCCTGTTAATGGTCATTCAAAGAGCTAGAAATCTGTATTTGTACTAGAACCCTTCTACGTTCATTGAACTCCTCCTACAGTTTATGGAATCGGTTCCGTTTTCTCTTTACATTCACATAAATGTTATTCTTTTAGTTCCTTTCTTTTCAAATCCATCAAGGTAGGGGTATCCTCTCGAATTCTATTATAATTATGCGATAATATATACTGCGAGACAAAATCGTATTTATTTTCAGTTGCTTGTCTAATATAATTTATTTTTTAATTCCCTGGGATGACGTATATTTTAATTATAAGAGTCTGGGAAAATATTTATACTATAATCCTAAGATTGATTGTTTATTTGAGCAAATAATTTACTTTTCAATGCTACAGTATTCACACGTGACAATGGGAAAAGGATAGTAAATGACAACTGACAAGCTGTTTGTAACAAGACGTTGTTAAAACGGCACTCATTAGAAGCAAACTTTTTGTGACAAATCTAAATATGTATGAAAGTATAAGTTCATCATAAAATAAGAAAGATGTTCGCGAAAAACTGCCTGAAACTGGCAAGGCGGCTCTCTGGTACCAGCATCGCAAAACGAAAACCGCTACTCCGATTTCGCCTAAATTGCACAACTATATATTGTTTCCAGGCTTTTACATTCGTCTTACATACCATTTGTCTATAAATAAATACAAATAGGATTTACCACTTATTTTGTGAATATTTAGTCAAGGCACGTCGTTAATAGTTCAGTATGTAAAGGCTCGAAGCAGTGTTGAAACTAGTCAAGTTGACTACTCTAAATACATTAAAAAAAATAATTTTGGACATTTGCATTGTGCTGAGGTGCAAAATTGAACTCGCCATTCATTCCTAATATCGATTTCTTTTGTTTTATTTTTTTCTGACGACTCTTTTTCGTAAATGATTGGTTGCCCGAGTACATCATTTGGCTTCAGCAGATGCCGCTCTAACTACCTTACTTTATGAAAATTCAGCTTCGTTCTTCTTCCGAAAGTAGGCAGTCCTGGTCGATCCTTCACCCTCCTCTGTCTTCTCATCCATCCCAGCGAACCCTTCCGCATTCTTCTTCCCCCACGAGCTTTCAATCCTTCGTCATTCCTGAGATCTCATTCTTCCGTCACCAATGCCCCGGCCGCTTCACCCTCTCCCCTTCCGGAATGGAGGACGTGGAGAGGTTCTCGGGGATAGGGTTGCGAGAAGGCTACAGGAGAAGTCTAGGGTTGAAGGTGGTAAGAGTAAGGAGGACGGACGAAGAGCCACGGAGATTTGGAAAGCTCTCTCGCAGAGGAGAGCTTTGTGCGGTAGTTGAGCCGTTGTGGGGCTCTTACTGGAGGCCCATTATCACAGTGACTTGTCAAGAGGTCGGATGAGGAGTGGAGAAACAAATAAGGCGACTGATCTCACTTGGATGTTTGATTAATCTTACCCCGCATACAGTTTAATCAAGCTGCCAACTTTTATTTTGTGTACTCAATGAGCTTTCCTTTTCATTTTTTATTTTTCTTCGAGGCAAAATCGTGGAAAATGTTTTATCCTTGCCATCATTTATTTTTTTCTAAGTCTTGTGTGACTTTCGCAGTTGTTGTCTCTCTAACCTCGCAAGTACACGTGAAGCTAACTTCAGTGAAAACTGCCCCAGTTAAATGAAAAAAATTGGGTTTATTCCCTCAATTTACTTAGTGCTCCAAGTTTCTTAAGGATAGGCCTGGGAGATTAATTAGATGATCCTCTGGAATTTTTTCATCGTTATATTTTCGGACTGAAAATTTCTTCCCTTTGAAGCATGTACCTAATAATTGGATGGAGTAGTTTTCTGTAAACTACCGTAGCTAAATGGAATTGGTTACAGCTATTTACAGAATTTAAATTTTAATCGCTTCACGATGAGCTCGATGAAACTTATTTAGTAACTCATTACGTCTTACCTTTAAAATTACTTACCTTCCCTTATCAATAGCTTTTGATGCAAAAGTTATTTTGATGCTTCCTTTTCTGATGGGTTATATCATTGATTTATTCTGCCCATGCTGCCTTGCACGCCTTGCAATTTATCAGGGAATTGCACGTGATACGGCCTTACCAATATATGTTTCACCAATTGAATCAAATAAATTTAAATCCGATAGAGTCTCAAATTAAAACAAAAATAGTGGTAAAATGGCCAAATGAATCAGGTACAAAGTAGATCATTGCGTATTAAACGTAATCCTTTTTTCTTTATTTTTAACATGACAATAGCACATCTTTCATCGAATTCATATGGTGAGTAATATAATCGAAAAATTCCACTCTCCGTCAGCTGAACTCTTTTTTTTTCATTTACAATTTCTTTTTTCATGCTCATATTTTCCTCTCAGAGTGTCCTCAATGTACTGATTGGGGTCACGAGGGGTTAAGTCAATGAAAGTATTTTTATTAAACCATTCTCACAATATTCTTCCCACGGTTTTGATACTTTCCTGCCATTGGTATGCATACACTCTGAATTATCCTTGATAAAACAATCAGACCTGAGGAATGAATGAAAAAATATAGATTATGCGTTCTTGAAATGGATAAATTACCGATCAATCGGCAGTGTGAAGCAACTGTAGAACGAAATAATTAATTGCATATCATATTTTCTGCTTATTAAAGTACAATAATTTCTCCGTGATATTGCTAAAAAGTACCATTGGAATCGTCAAATGACTCTTAATGGAATTTAGAGTATTTTAATTGCAGTAATTAACAACATCAATAAAATTGTACCCAGCAATTAACCACCTTGGCACGCAATTATACGCAATAACGTTCAATTTTGATTGTGTAATGAATCCAGTGAGTCCCCAGTGCTAATTTTTAATTTACACATATTTTTATAAACAAACTTAAATTAAAAATTGAATTAAAAATATGCAATTCTGCATGTACCATATGGATTTGTAATTAAGCTTTTGCGCAGTCTTACATATGAGTTGTACAAATGATCATAAATGTAATTAATTCCTTTAATGCAATTATTTGCGTATGATCATACCTTTCATCAATCACCATATCAAACGGAAAGCAATCATGCCGTAGAATTAATTCGGGCATGCGCGACCAAATTTTCTGTCTTCTCCGTCATCGTAATGTCCTTCACTTGTCACTCAACGTTCAATTACTATTCATCCTTATTAAATAAGACTTTTGCTTTCTATATATTGAGTATAATGCAATGCAGCTGTTCAATCACGGCACCTTTTTCTATTCAAAGAAACAATTTGTATGAGACATGGAAGGGAAATATAAATGTGATAACACTATATTGCGACGTTGATTATTATCAGGAAGATAAATGACCCCTCAACACGAAAGTAATCATCTCCAACTCCTCTCTGCCAAACCTACAGAAAAGATCATCGATAGAATAACACTGCCGATTATTAAAGTTTACTTCTGGTTGGGAATGATTTACCACCAACCAAAATAACAGGCTCACATCATTGCTGTTTTAAGAATGTTTATACGGGACGATTATCAAGTCATGATAATTGAGAAAAGAGCGTTGACATAGAATAAAGCAAGGAAAGTGCGCAATCAATGTGGAGAAATGCAAACAAGGAAAGTAAATAAAACCGGCGAGAATAGGAGGATTTTATCATTTAACCGCAAATATACAGTACTGTGATGGCGTTCTGCTGCAAGTTTATAGTGGAGAATCTGTAAATTGTGCTATCAAGAAGACTTCACGGTTGCCTTGAGAGGGACGGAAGTTTTTGGTAGGCACTTAGGAAATTCGTAAGACGGGTGATAGTGTTTCTCCGTGTCGCAATGAGACGAGATGTGATGGATTGCAGACGAATGGGTGTTTACTACTCGTCTTAAAGGTAGGTAATAAGAGGAGACCGAGAGAGCTTGGGAATCAGGTGAAACGTAAGTAAATGCGCTTGAGCTTTTGGAGCGTTGGTTGAGATAGGGAGCTGAGGGGCCAATCTTCGATGATGCATTATGCATGCGTGCACTCAATGCACTTTTGAGACAGAGCCTAGCGAGCTCCTCACCTTACTGCTTCTTTTGATGACGGATTGAATTTTTACGTTGAATTTAAGGGTCATAGCGATAAGGTTTGGGTTCGATGAAGGAGTTGTATTTTCAGAAGAGGAGGACTAAACGGGAGTTCGGTTAAAATATCAGTCCCATAAAAATTTAGCCTATCATACATATTTTAATTCTAAATGGCAGTTTTATTTTTAATTTTTAAATAGCGTAAATTCCTTTATGGATTGACTAGAAATCAAAGCGCTACCCATTATATTCTTTGTTATTTTTCTCGCTTTCCAACCCAGCTGATGTAGTGTGCTCGATAAATTGCAAACATGCTGTAAAGTTCTTAATGCTGACATGCATTTGTTTGTCAGTGGAGGACTAAATTCCAGTCGATCCAGTTTGCTAAGAAGATGTAGAAATAGGTGAATGCGGGTGAAATTGCGTTCTTTCTTCGTTGCATGGGGCAATGCATCTTGAAAATTTCTTAAAAAAAAAGGAGAATCATTTCCCAGTTATGTACTTAAATGGATGTTCAAAGAATGCACCCAACCCATGCCGGCCTCAGCTGCAGCGCATTACTCGCTAATCAACCCTTTCTAACCCACATCTGCTTCTGGGAGATATTCAATTTCAAGACTTCTCATTTTAAAAATATGAAAATATTCTTCTCATCATGATTAATATGGCAGCTACAAATGTCACCATCAAACTTTACAGTACCAAAGCAAAGTTTGTTTAAACCTTTCCTGAATATAGCTGAAAATTTATACATTTTTGATGTTACTTAGAAGTTACTTTGTATAATGTTGCTTCTAAGTAAGGGGTATAATGGGTTAACCCTTATTGTACCAACGTACAGATCCAATCAGCCCGGGGGGTGTGTGTGAAGAGTGCCAAGGGCCGATCTTTCGGCCGGGTTTCACTCACACCTTTTATTTATTGCACTTCATGTAGCTTTTGTAACTATTTTTAGTATCTGCCATGCTTTAAAATGCTGCAAGCTTTGGGAGAAAATAAAAAAATAGTTATAGAAAATATTAGGCTTTCCATAAATTTTCAAGTGCAAACCTACAACTTTGCCAATAAAAGCCCTGGCATTTTTCAGCATACTTTTCTCATAAGTATAAACGGAGAAGACTTCTACTTATTTGTTTAACGACTGTTACTAGCATAAGCAGCCATTGGCCGTGAATTTATTTGCTTCGATCTTCTCTTCAGCTATTTAACCTAACTGCTCCTTTTCATTTATCGCTCCCTCTGTTTGCCGAATGCCAGCATATATAACGATGATATATACCTAGAGATATTTGCCTCTCTACCTGGGGAGAGCAAACAGCTGCGACGTCATGATGTGAACTTGAAGTGAACGAAGTAAGTGGTAATACGCCTGCCCCACGGGGTAGTTCGTCGCAAAGGAGTCTCAGAAATTCCAATCCCTCTCTTTTTGGGTTGCAGACGCGGGGTATGCGAGACGCCAAATTTCTCTTCTATCCGTTCCGTCTCCCTCGCAGGTGCATTCCAGTGACATTTCGTGAGTGAGGCGGGTATGGAAGTGAACTTTTTACAGTCTTCTTTTTTGGGAAAGGTCAGGGAGGGAGACATTTGTTCGAAATATTCTCCTGCACTGTTCTCTCTGCTTTCCGGATCACCGATATATTTTTATTCTCCTCATATTTCATTTCCATCCATCTCAATGGAATCGTCGCCGATTCGCCACCTCTCCATTTTTTCGTGAGACAGGTGGTACTTTTATCGGAAGTCATTGCCCTGGTGTGCAGCGGGTGCGCGGGTATTACGCTAAGGTTACACTAAAGCCATTCGGCACTATCTAACTATTATCTAAAACTGTAACGAAAAAAAGTTTAAAATTGATTGTTAGACTTGTAAAAGCCTCAATGGACGTGAAGTATTAATTAATGCACTCATTCAGTTGTTAGTAGAATGAATATTCTGAGTTGAAATGGACGATTTTCTGGGGAATTTGTAGATTCGATAAAAAAACATAAGTTTTTGCATCTGAAATGGTTTGACGAATAAAAAGGAAGGCAAAATAAAATCTCTTGAAAACATTTATATGCTTATGAAAGATTTCATTGAAAAATTCTGATTCATTTACCTTTTATCTTAACACAAGTTATGACGTGAGTCTTAACAGGTCAGCTTATTTGGATTTTGATATTATTTTTCTATATACAATATCAAACTAAGATTCTAATGCATTCTTTAAATAGCCATATTTAGTATAGATATGCTATAATTTTTCGGATTTTAGTAAATTATGATGAACTTCTTTGCGTACATTATCACCAATATCGCTATGTTGAAATATTTCATCATCATCGGTTGATCTTTCTAAATTGGGCGTCATATGGAGTTGGTGTTTTTGTAAATATCTATATGTTGTCGACTATTCGTAAATTAGTGTGTGGGTGAAAGATGTATGCATCGATCCTTTCTCCTCGCGAACTAAGAATTCTCTGAAGCGCCACAGTGCTATGGCGTCAAAATTATGTGTTTATACACAATTTTGACGCCATTTTTTTTTATGTGGCTCAGAAAGTCTCTAAAATTCATTGCGGAGTTTATATCTTCGTGGAGGTGTGAATTGAGGACAACAAATAAAACACGCACCCGGCTATGAACTGCGGTGGACTCGCTCATTGTGTCATCAAAACCCACACTCGCGTAGTAATTAATACTGCGAAAAAGAAAATGTGACCTTTTTTTTCATTCATTACCCAAATTGCATCCCCATTGATGTTACATCCTGTGACACTTAATTTTCGAGACGCCAGCACCTTTGCTTTGGCGGTGCGGGGGAGACATGAAGGTTGGTGGGCACTAATTGGTCCAGGAGCAACAAGCGTGTCTCTCTTCCTCATTCCACCTGCTTCGTCCACGAGTTCATTTATAGATTGAAGGCACTTCAGTAATTTTCTCGCAGCAGAAGACGCACAAATTGGGGTGCGCTCTTCAACAATCAACTCTCTTCCCCGGCTATATCAACCTTATCATCTCTCATTGTCATTGGTCTTAAGTATTCGTCTAAATTGCGTATTTGGATCCTTTTTCGAAGCTAGTTTTCCGCTATTAGTTCCTTCTAATGGCATCTTTGCATCCTAAAAGCTGTACATCGACTTAAACTACTTGATTTCTCCAGTATAGGTGGTTTTCTATTTTCTGTAATGCCTTGAAGGGAATAAATACATTCAATATTCTTAGCCAGCGTGAAATCTATCACCTGGCGTCTGTAACATTAGGTCAACATTTAGAAAAGAAGAAATGAAAACAGGATGGCTGAGAGCAATACGTATGAAAAATGGAGTTCAGAAAATCAAAATAAGCTCAAAGTGGTGAAAAAAAAGTTTTATGCTTAAGAAGAGTGTAAAAAATCTTATTTTTATTTTTTGTGCGCAATAAAAAATCTAAATCTTCCACTAAGAGACAAAGCATTTGAGAAAAAACGAAAATATATGGTTTTATCAGGAGCATTAATTGATAAATACTTTGCAAAAAATCGTAACCCATGCATCAAAATAAGAAAAGAGAATATCCACCCATCATTCCCGGACGTATTTAGAAAACCCTGCGGGGGAGTTCGCCGTTGACGGTTCGCTATATTACATAAAAGTGTAGTTGAGACTCAGCATGTCTGGTTACCCGTAGTGGAAAGTTGGAGATATTTTCAGGGCAAGCGTAAGGGAATATGTGAAGGGTTTTGAGGGTATCCTTTTCAATTCAATACTTGTTTTTTTAAGGGTTTACGGTGGACGAAGTGTTGGAGAATGCGTGGTGTTTTTGCGATCCCACCTTCATACACTTCCCCACCTGAATTCATCTGGCGCCGCGCGTATAACTGGTAGCGTAATACGCCAGTGCGTGGGGCTCGCAGATCGTTACCCTGCCGACGGCTTTGTGATTTTCCCCCTTTTTCGTACCCTGCCCAACACTGCGTGTTTCGTCCCAACCCTGCACCGAGACATAGCCACGTTATTTCTTGACTTTTTTATTTTTGGGCCTTTTGTGCCATGCCCGTTAATTCAAATAGCGAAAGCGGGGGTGGTTGTTAACTGCAAGGTTGGAGGCGCTAAGGGAAGTTAGAGAGAGAGAGAGAGAAATAGAAAGAGAGAGAAAATGGAGGGGGAGGTAAATAGGAAAAAACTTTGCGTGCAAAAAACTACATATTCATGTTTCGTGATTTGGTGTTAGTTGTCGAGACTTTAAGACTCTATATCTTAGAAAGAGCGCCCATTGGTGAACAGTCGTTGACTCTTATCTGGACATGATGGGCTTAAGATGCGTCAGGCCTCATCTTTGCGAAGCATTTGATGTAATAGATTGATTAATTTCCAGCATTCAAATTCATGGGGATAAAATTACTACACAATGCTATCAAGTTGCGAAGCTCATATCCCAAAAAATCCCTGCGTTGGTTTGGCAATATTCTAACATTCTAACTGACCTATTGGTTGATGAAAATATCATGTGGTAAAACGTCTGTTTGAAATTTAATAAAAAAAAAGTCTTCCCAGAGTGACAGAGAAAATAAATAAATATGAATCAAAAACACATCATAGATACTATTATCATCAATATGAAACGAAAAAGGATAAAAATAATTATTTTTTAAATATCGCGATAGTAGTAAGATTTATATTTTACTTTTAAAATCAATGCAGCGAGATTCTGTTAATAATTTGCTGTCCAAGATCAATTTATGGCTTCACATGACATGTTATAATACCTTCCTAAGCTATTTAGGAATTGAGTACATTAGAAACATCATTATTATTTATTTATTACATCCAAATCAGAGAATAATGGAAAGAATTTAATTTCATGTTGAATAATCTCTTGGAATAGTGAATGTGAGAGATGAATCACTCCACGATCGAAATCTGTAATTTGCAGACTTAAAAGAAAACTAAATTTATCCCCTGCATGGTTTTTCTTTCCGTATAATATTCGATAGAATATTTAAAGTGAACGTAGTTCCTTCAAAACTTTCATAAAATAAAGCGAGGCTATTGCTAAAACATTAACATTGGGAAGTCAATGTGAAGAAAACGGTCGTCAAGATGTGATATGGTGAGGAGTAGAATGTTTTAGGTGACATTAACATGGTAGCGGAAAAACGAGCCAATTCTTGACGTGGTAGATAAGGTGAGTAAATTGGGGAGCGC
This sequence comes from Ischnura elegans, assembly GCF_921293095.1. Lineage (NCBI taxonomy): Eukaryota > Metazoa > Arthropoda > Insecta > Odonata > Coenagrionidae > Ischnura > Ischnura elegans. Next base: position 96,458,796 of record NC_060249.1, read on the forward strand.
TCACTGGGGCGCGGCGGGCATAGCGTGTTTATAGTCACGGAATCAAGGGGAATAAACAGTAGATTGCCATTTGCCACCACTTTTCGCGGATCTTCATCGATTTTCAAAAATACCCGTAGCTCGGTGATGAAGACAGAGGGATTCCATTATTCTCAACATTTAATGCATAATATTTTCAATCGCGAGGAATTACATTGAAGGTTTATGAAATTATTTGATCATATCATCACGAATATAAGTATTGTTTAACAGCGCCGATTGGAACTCTACTATCCGTGAAATTCGGATCGCTTTGCCGATCAGCGACGGGAGTGGTGACTATTGCAAATTGATCTAAAGATACGATGGGTGACAACACATGTAGTGGCCGACTGTAGTTTTTTCTCTTCTAGTATTTGTAGGTAGAATTTTACGCAAGGAAGGTACTCAATGCGGTAATTTTGATAATGTCAAGCCAGATACGAAGAAGTGGGGAAGGTGAATAGATAGAAAAGGCATTAACATCTTCACAAAAAAATTGTTTTGAAAAATATTTGCCATTAAGACCCTAAATCAGTTGGGCGGGTTTACCACTAATTAAATTACAACGTTAGTTTCATCTACAGCTTTTGTTAGGGTATTCCCAAACAAGGAGATCAATGTGGTAGAGCATCGTGGGATGCGATATTTAAGAAGCTGTTAGAAAGAGTATACTTTGACGAATAATAGTGATGAAAATGGGCGTTTCAGCAAATATTTTCCATTCTAATTTTCTGCAATGATATTAAACGCAGTCACAAGCTTAAGAGCAAAAAGATGTTTTCCACACGAAAAAACCTAGTAATGTACAATGGATTGCTAAGTAGGGGTTTATTTATTGACTTAGAGTTTAGCTGGGATATCGCATGATATGAAATCCATCGGTTTAAGGCAGTTTAAGTATTGCATCTATCCTGGATTTCATTAGGCTCAAAGCTGCCCAGCAAGCAATTTCTAATTACGCAAATGGATACCTATAATGGAGAACTTGCGTGTATAATGGAGTATCAAATAAAGTGATGAATTCTACCGAAAATGTACATTTGCATAATGAATTCCTTTAAAGTTTATAATTGCATGGAACAAACTGTGATGCGTTTGATGAGTCCATTTTGTTGATTAATAACTTGCCTTTGAACTGTTATCACCATACGATGCTTTACATGGAACAATTTCATGTTTGAAAGGTGTGGTAGTGAACGCTGATTTTGGAATTTTTGTGAGAGTAATTTTTTAAGATGCGACTGTTGATATTTAAAGGAGATAAAATATATTTTCTCACATCGCAGATGTAGATAACATCAATTTTGTTTTATTTTGTACCACATTTTACCTTAATACTGTCAGATTGAATGAATTTGAACCACCAGAGATACGGATAAAGACATTTTCCAAGGCAAAGAAACATTCTCTTGGGTCTTGGAATTAAGAATACCGCACTTTTTTGGTGTTTATATCCCACTTATGAAGTGGTAAAGACGCGTCAAATCTCGTCTTCATGAAGTAATTGTTGTAATAGTGCGAGTAATTCAAAACTCTGCATTCATTTTGATGAGAAAAGATAAACAAGTTTTAGGCGGAAACTCCCTCGGGAAATAATTAGATTCATTTTTAAGATAGTATTTATTTTTGAAATTGGTTTATTTCTTGTGAAGTTGTATTCATTATTTTGTGTAGAGATGCATGAATACAATCAACAAATGTGTTTTTTTAAATTTGGAGTTACTGTTACATTGGATTATAGAGAGTAATTCAATTGAAGTAGGAAGGAAAATATATCACCTCTCCAGAGAATACTCGATGTGATTCAACAAATTTTGTCCTCTCCAACTTCTTACATTTTCTGTGGACAAAAATATGCTCTTTGTGTCAAAACCTAATATTCTACTTGGTGAAATCTCTTGGGTACCAATGCATAGTTTTTCTCTCTCACATGCACCTCACACTATTTCATCTGAGGAGTATCTCAATTTAAAAACCAGAAGGGCAAAATGTGTAATAAAAATACACAAATAAGTCGATAAATGCGACGCTTCACTGTTTTATCGCCACTAATGAATTTTAGTTTAATCTTGTGTAGTTTAATGGTATATTCTAAAATTTTATCGTGGAAAAATCTACGTAGGTTAGTCAAACAGTCTAGAACGCTTTTTCGTAAAAATAAATATAGGACAAACTAATTGCGAAATGCAATAAAAATGGCTTATTATATCAAAACTGTTATATTAACCCAGTTTCAAAATCTGACATATTGTTGATTAGTGTTTCCATAAACATGCGCTTCGCTGTATGCTATGGGTCGGTTATCCAGGATCTTCAAGCGCGCATAAACACTAGGAGGGCATACGGAATAATCATGGCGATACTTCTTCATCTTCTATTTTTCATATAAGCAAGGAATTATCGATGTACTTCGACCAAAATACGAAAATCGTGCTTCAAAATCTGTCGAGTAGTTTTGGGTTACATATGCATGCCTTGGCTAAATTCCATGTGAATCCACTTTTTAGTTAAGGATTGTAATAATCGATATAATGAATAGCTGAACAATGGGCCAATTTTCTAATCACAGAATAAATTAGTGTGGTAGACTTTTGTTCGCCGAAAAAGTAAAACTTTTAAATGATAAATTCAAATGATTGCAGCATGAAATTTGATTTCCTGGTTTCGTGTTCCGCATCTAACTATAGACGACTTTATATACTATAGTTCTACTATAGTATATAAAGCTTTGGCGATGGTGATGACAAGGGGCTCAACCCCCCCAAAATTTTTGGGGAATGCTTTCTTGAGTGTACACTCTCTGTGTGAAAAACATTGAAATGTGTCATCTCTCTCTATGAGCACTGCTCCCTCCTGAAATTTTATATCAAGCCTCGACCTTGTTAGTATACGCAGAGATGGTGACGCGCGCGCCAGACAGACATAGATAATGACCTATACTTCGTTACATTCTGTGATACGTACCAAATATACATCTGTATGATATATATACGAGAAGTACACCAATTCAAATTATTTTGGGAGCATTTCTGAGTGAATAAGGTAGATTGTGTTCGTTGACAAGACCTTCTTTCCAGGTGTCATGTGCGTTGCTTCTCTTCATCACTTGATATCGCGGAGGTGTTTATTGCGTCTCATGCCACCGTGACTTCACTTACTTCATAGGTATACCTGCACGGTAAAGTGCTGAAATGCGCACTCCACAGAATATTCGAGCGACAATCCACAGGAAGGAGTTTTTTTGCCGTTTTGATTGGACGCACGATGTCAAAGAGAAAAAATGAACGGAATTTCCATTGCAGAACCTTACATCCTAAAAAAAATTAATAGTCATATTATGAACGGAAATCAGACAAAATGATGTTGTAATAAGTGGAATTGCATTTAAGAGAAATGAAGACAACTCAATATTTAATCCACGAATGTTTTGTTTTTGACTCACCAGGTTTGAATTCGTACGGTAATGCTTGAGGTTAAAAGAAATGCTTGCTGTTTTATTATTTTTGGATCATGATCGTGGTAGGCTAGTGGGTTGAGCGAAAAGCGATGCTGACGGGAGAGTCCCGAGTTCACATCCCGGGTGAGGTATTCGTGCATTCTAAAACAAAAATACTTGAAGCTTGGATATGAATCGGGGAAAGTAACTGCCCCTCCTACTTTGAATATGTGCAATTCATGTTCCTATGGCTCAGTTCAGGGTGAAATCTAAACTACCGTATCCAAACAAACATCGGATTAAATCACCGAGTGAATGTTTTTATCCACCTTTTTGCATTTTGAAAATAATTTTAGTGGTATCCTTAATGATTACTGAGTAATTTAATCTTGAGTCGGTGTTATAAAAACGTCGTTAATTTAACTACGGTTTTTTATACCTCAAAATTCAATAAGTACTACCATCTTTTGAGCTGGTATCTATGCCGATGTTAAAATGTGGTCCTCCACAATTTGGAGGCATATGGAAACAATTAACTTTGTTTATACTTCATGAAACATTTTTATCATGAAGGTACAACTAAAACACCTGCCTAGTGTTGAAGTATAGCTGAAAACTCGAAGTCAGCGCTGTAAACAAAAGTAAGTACTCAGTATTCGTAGTCACTCGTTCCGATGGAGAAGTTTGGTAATATTAGTAACTTACTTATTCCATCGCCAACGGGTTGCTAATATTCACCTGAAATATGCATAAACAGCTCAAAGGTGTAGAATGATTTTTACTCACGACTCTGTTTCTGCGGAGCACTTTCAGGTAAATCATACCTGTCAACTTCCTATTTTATTTATCTAATCAAAACCACTTTATTTATCCTCACAAAAAGTGGGATTAAATAATAACTGATTAAAAAAAGTTGTTTTTCTTAATTTGTTCACAGTTTCCAAAGGAAATTTCTGGAATATTGGCAAGGGCTACGAGTGAAATTGTTTTGGCCCGTCAAACTTGGACGAAATGGGGTTAGGTGAGTTTAAATATTGGTTAATTTATTATTACGAATATAACACTTCTGATACGAATATTTAATTTGTTCACGGTGTTGAGTCACTGAAGTAAGTGCAATAATTATTTAATGATTGTAATTTTTACCCTTTACTCTAGAAATAATGTAATGTGCGTGTATCGCGGGGCACCCAATTTTTCGTAAACTTATTAAAGGAGAACCTGTCATTTAGTGAACGAATCGCTCGCAAAAGTGTGAACAACAAAAAACCACGCAAGGTCCGAGACCGAGGAGTAGCTGAAAAGCGGTTACCCGGTCGCCATGAGCTCGTATAGTCAACAAATCGTCTGCGAAACATTAGCGGGGTAAAATACACTGAAGCCGTCGATTTCCCTTCGCAAATGGCTCGAGAAGTAGGCGAAGGATCGGTTGAAAGGAGAATATTTATTTTTAAAATTCTATAAATACACTTTTTTTCATTCTCTTGACCTCGCTATTTAATATTTCATTAGCGTCTTTGACTTTAGGTCTTAGAAATTTTGAAATTCAAATTGAGCCAACGTTTTCGGTATATTCATACACCTTAATCAGGGCGTGGAATGGAAAAGACTGAATAGTTTTGATACATAAACAGCATACAAGTTTAATACAATATTTTTACGGTAATAAAATAAAACAGAAATAAATCATTAATAAATTAGTAATAAAAATGCTGAGAGTCCAAGAACCGGCTCTGTCAATAGGTAAAATAAATAAAAAAATGTAGAAGAAGCCCATTCTATGAAAGTGGCCATTCTTCCTAATTCTATTTCCTTACATCCCGTATCTCCATTTTCAATGCCTTACATGGGAAAATTAAGCTGAAAAATCATTCTGTTTTTTGAGTAAAAATTGAACGGATGAAAAAGAAATCAACTTCTTGCCCTCTGGTCTAGCTTGTGTCAATTGATTCGAATCCATTGCCGCCACCTCGTTAGGCGTTGGCGGGGAGTTGACTTCCTGAAGGAAGTCGAATAACGTTGAACTCTTCATAGAACGTGAAACTTTTCCCGCCATCCATTCTCAAAAGTTTCGCAGTTATCCGAAACAGAAGCAACGACGAAAACAAACTATTAATGGTCGTCTTGCGAGGGAAATCTTTTGTGTCACATCGGTGACCGCGATTTTCCCGCGTGAAAATTTATGACTTTCCGTAAAGATCAGGAAGTGACTCAAAACTTCGCTATGCCCTACCGGTCAACTTCTACATTCTTCTTTTCTTGTGCAAGTTACCAGGAAATTTTGGTGGTGTAACCCACTTCTCATTCGACGCCTTTGCTTGTTCTTTACATAAGTTCTATATTAACCAGTCTCGTCTTAGTTTGTCCGCTCCATTGAGTACCCGTTGATAATGAAATGGTATGAACGGTCTATTGTGCTCATAATTGTAATTGTAGGCATCATTGCTAAACGTATTCTACCGGTTTTTTGATTTGCTTTTATTGAATATTCTCATCATCAATATCATCATTATTAGTCAACAATCTTAAGATTGGTCTGACGCAGCTCTCTATTCCTCTCTCCCCTCCACTAGCCTTTTCATGGTGATTTTTCTTATCTTTACCATCCTTTATGACCTGTCCCATGTAACTCATTCGGGGCCGTCCTTTGCCCTTCTTCCCTTCCATCTGTCCTACGATTGTTATCATCTGGCCATCATGCCTCAAATTGGGGCCAACTTACTTGTTCCGTTTTCTCCTTCAGGTTTTTAGAAAATTTTTCTCCAACTCTTCATAGCGATTAGTCCTTATTTAGCTAAGTATTATAATACGAATTAATCCGGCCTGCCCCCATTTCCCACATTTGTCGTTGAACCCTTAATTTGCATTAAGTCATATTTGCTTTCATTCTATCCATGAATCTACCTCTCTTTCCCGATTACCGCAAGTTTTTACTTCAAAGCCACTTATTAGTATTATCAGAGCCGAGTACTCTCTCCAACAAAACCCTCTATCTTTTTTGCATCTCCTCTGGTATTTTTTCTTTTCGTCTACGACAAATGTAGGACCTCCTATCTCCCTTTCCTCTATGTTCATTTCTCCTTCTCCATTATATTTCTAGTCATTAAAGGTGCCACATTTTCAGATCTCATATTTTCGAGGTGCATAATGATATAATTAAATTATATCGAGTGGCAACAGTGTTCGGTTAACAAGAAAGTATGGAATAAATTTTTTTTCCACCCTCTAATATTGCGAAAATTCTTGGAATTTACGTTGCTTTTTTATGTTTATCTATGCTATGTTTAGAGTGAATAATTAAAGAAATACGATTTTATTTTATACTTTTTTGTCAATCCTTAGATGTGGTGTACACCGAAATGAGTTCATGAGACGAAACACTTGTCTGTTTTAACAAACAGCGAAGAGAAGTAGGTCAAGGAACACATCAGTGACGCGGGGTAAACATATGAACCATTAAAAAAAAAGAATTTAGCAAACTTTGAATGTTTCAGATAATAAGCTTAAATTTCTGAGTAGAAAATCAAAGCTTGCGAGAGGAAGCCCTTTCATCGATTCACCGTTTCATTGTAGGAGGGAACGCGATGAAAACTTCTGTCTTATTACATATTTAAGCTCAATCTTCAGTGATATCTCCTATGGTTCACCCACTCATATTTACTTCCCTTCCTTATTGCTAAAGAGATCTCTGCAAATTTTTCGTCAGATGGATCGAACTGCCTTTCCTGGCTATTCGTGCGGAAATTCGGTAATTGATTTGATTTTTTATGCTTCTTCGATTGGCTTCACCTTCCAGTGGAGTTCAATCGTTTCCATATTTTCCCGGTTTGTAATAGACAAACATATCCTGCGATCTGAAGGAAAGGAGTTGTTTACTAGGCTGCCTGGGTGAATTTTGGCGTGTAATTCTTTTAGTGAGCTACGGGAAAACAGAAAGAAATGTTTACTTTCAAGTCGCGGTTCACCGATTCGTGATGCTTTCTTCTTGGCTCGCTTTTTCGTAAATTTGAGGGAATATAGATGTTACCCTTTGATCAGTGACTGAGATACTATTTATCAATGCGGGAATAGTTATTTTCCTGTATTTTAGAATGAATGGGTACTCAGTTTAGCTCTTGCTCCGAATAGATGTATGAATACATGTCGCTTATTCGTCTCATTTATTTTAAATTATAACATTAGGAACGCATTTTTTAAATACCTATATTAATTTTCAGCAAATTGATAAGAAAAAAAGTCTCATAAATTTGCACCAGCCGCTGCTCTGAGATAACATATGATGATAACTCCCAATTAGGTTAATCTGCGGGGTACACTGATTTGTTTCACTGTTATTTTTCCATTTATTTTATACATATTTTTATACTTTGCTTAGGCGAAATAATTATTATTACATTATAATTTCAGTTGTCTACTTTATTATCATTAGTGCAAAGAAATGTATGAAATGACTGATTTTATCATAGCGTTTTATATTAATTACCAAATCAAATTGAAAAGCTGATTTCATTTTTTTCAGATACTTAGGTGATCATTTCTAAATGAATATGATGTCCTAGTAAAGTCAGCGCAATAGGCGATGGAAAATTAATGCAAAACTTCCGAGGCATTAGTAATTTAACTGCCCGATTTATAATACTCGATTAGAATCATACAACTTACATTTAGGCACTTTAAGATGCTGTAGGTCCATTCTGTATGAAGACAAAGTTTTTCTTTATATACTTCTCTAACGCTTATGGAGCTGTACTACCTCGTTTAGAGATGTGTGTATACTTTTGGAAAGGCGAAGGTTAACCGTAATGATATAACTGATTCTTAATCTCGTCATTTGAAATCTTAGAGGGAATACAACAGAGACATAGATGTAAAAATTAAGATGCTTTCAGTGACCTAGGTACCCTAATAATTCAAGTAGTTGCTACTTTTGGGTATTTATATTTCGCCCGGGCTGATCAGTTTAAAATCAATGAGGTATCTATTTTTTGTCCATCGACCTAGCGATAAAATTTCATCAATTAATAGCAGAAATGGTGAATTTTATTTCACTCGTTGTCACCTATTAAAGTAATCACAAATAACGTCGAAATTTCGCGAGTGGATGCACACATTGCTCATAAAACATTCGCAGAGATATTTCATTTAAAAACATCAACAAAACCTCTCTTTTTCAAACATTTGACTGCAAAATGCATAACTTTATTACTCTGCTGAGGAGGAGGAACGGATGTATATTCAATCTAATCGTAGCACAAAATGGACCAGCGGCTAGTAATACCAGCCATGAATGACCTATGACCTGACTGTTTTTGGAATTGGAAATTTTATTCGCATTTTCATAACCTACCGCCTATATTTCTCATGAGTTCTTTGAAAGGATTCCTCGTTCCTTCTGGATAACAACAAAAAAATATTTGAAAGATTTTTTCTGAACTCCTCGGAGTTACGGAGTTTTTCTATAGGGTCCTATCTCTCCCTAAAATTATTTACGTCGGAGAAGCCAGAAAAGAGCGAACTTTTTAAGAATAGATTCAGTAGATTCCTAGAAGATACCTTTTTGAAATGCATGCGTTCCATCCGGAATTTATTCATTTTCCAAAAACGTGCAGAATTCCTCATCCTATAGATGTATTTCCAAGTCACTTACGTTTCACGTGTTCTCATAGAAAACAAACATCACTTCAGTCCGAGAGGAAAATCTGTGATCCGTCTCAACTTAGGTATGTACTTTTTCCATCCCTTGCTGAGCGGGCGGCAGAGCAAATAAATCCTTACGTGATCCGTCTGTGCCAATCCAACTCGCGAGCCCCCTTCATTTTCCCTTCCTTCACACTCCCAGCACGCCCGCTATCAAACTCTCTCCCCTATGCTCCACCCCATTGATAGAATTCTGTCTGCGTTGACATGCCAAATAAACCCTTCGCCATGGCAACGTATCCTTTTCAATCTCCCTCTTTCGCTTTTCACCCTCTGCGGGGCCGCGTTCTTTATCGTTCCCCAGTTTTTCATTATTCCATCCTTTACCCTTTACCCTTCCGAGGTATTGTACAGCCTGACCGACCAATTGAAGCGATGATGAGGGAGGAAAAACATAATACGTTCAGAATTTCCTCCTCAAGGAGATAATCCTTCGCACTCTTTAATCCATGAATCTCTGGTTTCAGAAGGCTTATCGCTTATCCAGTGGTCGGACGATATCAAACTCTCGCTTATATTTGCCTAAGTGTTCAAAGGATGTGTGAAAATGATGCTGAAAGATTATTGGAGTGGAAATAAGTCTCAGTCCCCGCATTCTCATTCATTAACTTGATTGGATTTATGCCGAAGCCGTTGATCCACTGTAATTCCTTCCTCACATGACAAAGCCAAAACATTCGAAACCAATTATCGCTCCTCTTACGAAGATGCATTACGCCATAGAAGTAACATCAATCGATTCGAGATTAGATTTTGGTCTCTTTGTTTCCATTGGAGTCGTAACAATATATTGGGCCTTTATAGGCCGTGTTTTTGGAATGGAATTGGTTTGATTTTCCTCTACATTTTGCACTCAATGAAGGCAGTTGTAGGATGTATTATTTGTTGATTTATCTCCCCAAAAATTCTTTTCGTCGGAATTGAAGTTTCTGCCTCACTTTATTTTAAATTTCCCGACCTAGTATGGATAAAATTTTCAGGATAAAATATTTTATTAAATAAAAAAAAAAAATTTTAAAGTTTCCTTTTCTGTATTTCGGAGTAGGTTTGTTGCAATTGTTGCGCTTTTTTGGAGGTGTTGGCTGTATTTGTTTAATTTTTCTCCGAGAGTTCATTCATAGGAATTATTACCGAGGAGAAAAAAAACCTGACAAATTCCTGGTGTTAACTTACTCACGCATTTTTTTGAGGTTTCATCTCAGAGGCACTAAAATATGGAATGCTGTCGTTTTATATTTTCTGTGCTTCTCTACTGAGGAGTAGTTTCCTTGAGCCTTGATGAAATTTAGTAATTGTATTCCGCAAAATATGAATACCCCTTGTTAGTTTGTATCGCTAGAGTATCGTGACTCTTAAGCTCAGTAAACTCTCAGTTGAATATATTGCACTTAATTTTTCTACCACATCTCAGCGATAAGTACCTATTGAAAATTAAAGTAATTCAAAGCTAAGTACTGTTGTAAACGATTTTCCGAAAATAAAAAAAATTAAATTCCTAATTACTCAACATCTGCATTGTCGGCCTGGGTGGCGGCGGGGTAAAGTCCTCGCCTGAGAAACAAGAGGTCTCAGGTTCGAGTCCCGTCTGGGTAAGTTACCTCTATCCGAGGCATGATTGTTTGTGTACGTTAAAATGGTTAACAAGTTAATAACCCCGATGTAAAAGGCCGTCTAAAGCTGTTTTCGGTGGTATGGAAATAAAGAAATAAATTTGGAAGACATATGTCGGAATCCCAGAATACGACATATAATCCGTTATGTATGAGGTAAATTTTAGCAATAACTATGCTCATAGTGTGACGGTCCATTCCACCTCGCCGCTATCTGTGGTGGCCGCGGAGAAGGCGGGGGAACCAACAACACTTGTGGAGGGTCCTCGGCAACAGGGTGGGACGTTTCGTCCCCACGGCGACCTACAACCCGCCCCTATATTGACAAACCCCGAAGAATTCCTCCTTTTTGGTAGGTCGTTTTCTCATTTATCGAAGGATTTGAGATCGGGAATTGGGTTAGGAACGATTCAAGGGGGAGGTAATCAGGAACAACGCAGCCCCAGCTCCCCAGCTGACGCCCCAAATAACCACACATACTCGAGTTTAGTTCAATTTCACATATATTTATTGCACTGGTTAAATTTACAATTCCAAAAAAAAAATAACCCTTGGCACAAAAAATACAAGAATAATCCTGGTGAGGGATGTGATGGGTGATCAATATTACGGATGATGTACGTGAAACATAAATGAATTAAATTTTAGCAACACACAATGATTTAACAATGAATTTACAATAATCGTGGATCAATTACCCTTCTAAGGTAAGTGAATATTAGGCAGATGTGAGTCAAATACAGTTCATTAGAGCACTGAATTGATTATGAATTGCTGAAGGCGATGGAGTCCTTTGAATTACTTAGCGATTGTGGTGAGAAAAGGGAAGTTGTCTTATTGTCCAGTTATACAGTGGGAAGTAATCACTGGGGATACTTGGAGGGCGATTATACGGCGTTTTCTGGGGGGGGGTTTTATATGGCGGGGCGACACAAGTTTGTGTGGCCGATACACACCCACTGCCTCGTCGCTCGTAACTTCTCGCTCCTCCTCTGCAGGCTTAAGTTGGGCAGGATTGGTGCTCTCCAATTTGCACCTCAATATGCCCTTTGCCTGGCCCAGCTTTCCCAGCGATGCTCAGCGATGGCTGTCCAAGTCTCACTCGTTAGACAAATTGCTAACACTTTTCGTAAAGTAACTGACAACTTATCAGACAACTTTCACCAAATCAATCACCGGACTCCGCAGTACCTCACCACCAGCTAACGCGGAACCCAGGAAGGAAGAAACTTCTCACTCCCTTCCACCCGCCTTATATTCACCACTTGCGGGGTGGAGAGGGTCACATGACATAGCACAAAAAGACTTATATAAAACAACTCGGCCGGGTCAAGTGGCCGTTACATCATTATATAACCACTTGGTCATTCGACCCAAGATCACCAGAATACCCATTCACACACACACGCATGCCTGGGGGCTGGAACGCTAAGGGTGGTGGGAAAGGGGAAAAGAAAGGAGAAAGACCAAGCTTTTGAAGATAACGCGAGCCCAGGGCGGCCGCCGCCCAACCCCCGGAACAAGACCGTGACGGGAGTGACCGTCACAATAGAGAAGTGATATTCTGCATTGATGTTAACATTTTTAACACTCTCACTTTGAATAAACATCTATATATTGTTTACATTAGAATATTACTCAAATATTAGTCTTTACGCTTCTTTTGTTTCAAGTCCGATAGTTTAATAAGTGTTTTAAACAAGATTCGATTTGATTAAAAATGAAATTCTCACATTTAAACATCACGCTACCATCAAAGCAATTTACAGCGATGACTTTAAAGATTTTCACACAGGCAAGTCTTACCATTGTTGCATTGGTTTCGAAAATCGACTCAATATTTTCCTCCTAGATTTTAGAATTATTTTACCCAGAAATACCCAATCAGGAGAGCTAATATCACAGAATAACCCCTGGTGAACATGTTAAAACAGGTTTTACTATTACTCCGCGGCTCGAGTCCGCATTCACTCCAACTCATCAGGTTTTGTTAAAAAAAACTTAAATACAGCAATGATTAGATGAGATAGAGAAAAATTACGGAATTTATAGAACTTATTGCACGAGTTAATGAATGATAATAATTGAAAACCTAGATTTTTTCCGGTGATGTTAGCAAAATTCTTTAATATGAAGTACTTTGAACTCAGATGAATTTTTATTACATTATACCCTTCAAAGCCTACTCTGAGATTCCCATCTTCCATTTTTTCCATGGAACTTATGTGTATTATCACGCAGCCAATGTCGTTACATGCCCAAACGACATTGAGGTTATGACCCTAACAACTTCTCTTTAAAAAATAGCCTTGAATTGCTGCACTGGTCTGTTGTAAGGTGACACTATTCCTAAGGATTCTACATAACTTGAATCATACCAAATAAATATATTTATTTTTCAATGAAACTGTGGTTAGTATTTAGTATTTTTCGTGAGTCTCTTGGAAAGGAATTAAGATAGATAACAGCTGATCTTCTATTTCTTCATTTCTCGTATTCGTGACAGCAGATGTATTTTTGTCATTATCATAATGCACTTCTTGTGTCAAGCAGTATGATCTAGAATGATCTTGGCTTCATATGCGTCGCTCAAATTAATATCCCGTGTATGATGGAGCTCGGCTAGCGTTATTATGGAAAATTGCATCAAACAGCATCAGTTATCGGAGAGAGATTTTTGGAAAATGTAATATAGAAGGGGATGAGTTTTTTATTCTACTACTCAAGTATCTTACGGTTAGCTTTGTGTCTGATTCCGCATGAAAGCCGAGAAAGCACTGTTTCCTTCTCAGACTCTTCACCCTAGTATATGCTCATTCTTCTCACAAAGCTCCTTCAGTCCATATTCCTTTCATCTCGCAAATCCTGCTTTTCCCCTTAGTCTATCTTCCTTTCCCTCCTCGTAGATATTAGAATCACAAAAGAATAACACTACAGTTAACGTGCGGTATAAGGAAGATTCATGATTTATGGAGATAGGTACTCGACCTCTCCAAACGTAAGAACTTAGACAGATCTAGAATCAGCCCGGAAATCCACCTGGTATCTATTCCTCCTTTTAGGAGGAGGTGATTTGAAGTATGACTCCGAACCACTCACCTCCTACATTTTCAATACCGCATTGATAGGTATAAAAATGGTTTTTTTCGTGCGTGAAGTAGTTCGCAATATTTTGGTATCACATGATAGCAGGTATCAAAAATCTAATATCTTCATCAGACATTGCCTTCTTCTTGCGTAATTCTCTCTGTGCTGTTGAAAATGTTTAAGATAGATGATATTCTCCGTCTCAATTGATACTGATCACGTTCTATTCTAAGTCAGCATTATTATAAATTTCCTGTTTTAATTTAATAATAATTATTATTTTATTTTATTTCCATTCGTATTTTTACAACTCTTACATTCCGTGGCCTTTACATGCATTGGATATTCTTGTAAATCAAATTTGGTATTTCAAATTCCTCCTACCTTTCACTTTTCATTGTTTGCTTACGTATTTTTCTTGATTTCGCAGAACTGAATTATGATTAATCTTAAGAATTCTCCTTAATTTTTTTCACTGCCAAATTTGGAGCAAAGACATGAATGATACATTAATATCAACGAGCAAGTTTTTTGCAAAATAAAATTACCTTTGACTCGGGTATCAATTTTGATGCATTATCGTCAGGTGTAGTTGATGTTTCACCATTAAAATCAGATTATGATTAGACTAAATTACTTTAATTTTTTGAAAATTGTAGGTACGCCATCACCGTCTCATTTTCCGACTTCTACAAGAATCCTCAAATGTACAAATTTACATTTTTTTATTATCCTTAACCGTCCGTATTTCACAACTCTCCCTCTCCCCCTCCCCACTAGCGTCACTTGCTTAACTCACTCAGAGACAAAAACGTCGAATGCCACATTTAAATCAGTGCATATCAGTGGCTCACCTTTAACTTATTCTTTATATCGTTAGAAAAAATGCTGATACATGTAGATGCTGCTCACGCGTGCGAAAATGAAATGAGGAAGTGAGAAGCCAAGGGATACAAGTGACTTTTATCTAAGCAGAGTTGGGTACAGAAATTCAGAGAAAAAATAGTTTGAAACTTTATTGGCCAAGGGATTCAAGCGAGTCTCTGTTTTGTGCTAACATCTGACAAGTGGAAATTCAAATCTACTAGTACTATTGACTTAATTTCCCTCTACATTTTGCACTCAATGCAGGCTGTTTTAGAATGTATTAGTTGTTGATTTATCTCCCCCAAAAATTTCTTTTCGTCAGAATTTAAGTTTCTGCCTCACTTAAAAAATCTAGTTGAACTCGTTGGTTTTCTTTTCCTAATTTCTCTACCTTAACTTTGCTTATAAAAGAAAATCACTTGTACCCCTTGGCTTCTCACCCCCCTCGAATAAGGTCTCCTTCGTATAGGAAAATAAGATCCCCTCTTCTTGTGAAAGAAACATCTAGACCCACCTCTTATTCTGCAAGATCTGGATCAGATGGTACCCTCCCTTTTCCCTTACGTAACCCTCTTCACATATCCTCTTCCTTCCCCTGTTTCCCCCCAACTTACGAACCTCTCTGTGATGGATGGTCCATCCAAAACACCCATTTTTCATCCCATCAACTAAGGTCCACAGGATGACGGAGGGAACTGGTCCTCCACACAGCCGACGGTCCTTTGGATGTTTAAATTAGAATCAAGGATGAATAGCGATGCAGGTGTGCATAGCTCCACACGAGACGAGGGTGAAGAATCAGGACCGGTCAAAGCCTTCTAATTTTCCTGGGATATCTTAGCTGTCGCTGAGGCATCACCCAGCACCTTCACTTCTTTGGGGGAACGAAGTTGATTGGATTAAGGTATTGAACGTTCGAAAGTTGATCGTGCGTGTGGAGGCGGCCAGCTATGACCCCTTGGTTGGTTTCCCTTCGAAAACGGTTTAGGTCAACGAGACGTAGAGAATAGGGTATACAATGTGACGTCTTATATGGCTTCGTCATAGAGTAAGCCGTATGACGCGTAATGAGGATTGGGCATACTGATGGCTTCCTTGGCGGAAAAAATATACATTCATCACGCTGCTATTCATGCATACCTTGCTGTTTATTTCATTGTATCACATTCGGAATATTTAGAGAAATCAGCATTATGTGTCAATGGGTTCTAATATCGCAGGATCAAGGTGATCGCAGGGATAGGTAGCTTATTATGGCCCTTGAATTTCATTTTGAAGTTGGGTAATTCAACATTCAAGTAAGCAAATTTGTATCAGTTGTTAGTAGTTAAAAAAAATAAACTCAAAATCATAAATAAAAGAAACTCATGAAAACATCTTAAAATGTTACCGCACATCAGCATCCATTCTGTCCACGATTACTTACGTAATACATTCGACTACGTGGCTCCTACTAGCATGATTTTTCTCTGCCGTAAGCAATTTGATTTATGAAAATGGAAGTGGATATCGATATCCGTTTGCGTAGAATAAATTGTAGGCGATGTCTCAAAGCGGGACAAGTGAAGGAGTATTTTCAAAAGAAAGGAAAACGATATGTGCCCTTTGCTGAAGATGGTTGCTAAGTTGAGAGTCAAAACGTCATGGGGGCATGGTGCTATCACATAGTGAAATGAGAGAGAAAGGTTCGTTTCAGTTAACTTGAATTAATTTCGACAACAAATTGACGAAGAATGCAGCATGATAGCCCTTAATAATACATTATTTCGTTATTTAAGACTTAACAGCGAGAGAAAAATGATATTTGGCTTTATCGTATGCAGCCAAGATCGAAAAACTCCAAAGCCACGTGACAACCATGATGTCATAAAATGCCCCTCTGATTCCATCATTGTCGTTGTTTTAATTGTATTGATGAATAATATCATTAGTAAAATCTTTGACGGAACGAATTCTGAAGTCCAACTTGAACAATCTTCAAAGTACGAGGTGGCCCAAGGAAAGGAAGAGTCTGTCTACTCTAAATACCCCCAAGGCTAAGACTCTAGGCTGAACAATAAATACCATTGATCTCCATATCCCACAACATCACACGCCTCATATGTTCATAGTAACCGCCTCACGAATATGGAACTCTCTTCCAGCCCAAATAAGAAGCATTACAAACATCAATAAATTTAAACATAGCACATGGGCTTCTGAAGAATGCCTCATTAACGTCTTGTTGAATTCCTCTTGTTTGTATTCATGTATAGCCTAATTTTTGTTATTTTTATTGATACACATGTGAATAAATGGTTAACTGACTTTAGAATTGTGTTAAATCACAGTATCATCTTAATTTATTTTTGGAAAAAATAAAAAAGAAATATATTGTTTGTTTGACACTATTGTCATATTAAATAATCACCTTAGATTTTTGTATTTAGTCTATTATACCACATTGTGATAATTTTTCTTTTGTTGAAAATATTGTTTTGCCATATCGTTTTCATGCTGTTGGCGGTCTGAGCAGGGTGCATTTTTCTGAACTTCTATTTATTTTTTTATATTTTCTTCTATGAATGTACCAATGCTGAAAATGCTGAAAAGTTGTACATTACTTTCTCATGGGCCTCAGTGCTCACAAAAGTGTACGAAATTATTGTTATTATTAATTAGCTCACCAATCAAATCCAACCTTCCGATTCAAACATTCAGTGAAACTTAAAAGAATTACCGGGAATTACCAAAACGATTGGAATGCAATTTACATTTTCCAGGAAATTAGGAGTGAACTTGGCGCGTCCACTAGATGAATAATGCTAACCAGGGGACCCAGTAAATATTAGCCTGAATATAACATCTCCAATGGAAGTAATAGCCATAAAAACAAGCACTATCGTCGGAGACAGCCAATCAGAGACCCATCAGGGTTCAGGTGATCACCAGGAAAATATTTAAACGGAGATGAAGTACCTCCAAACTGAGTGGTAAACTAAGTTTTTAATCAATTGCCGATTGAATGTAGCTTGGACAAAATGTTTTCAATTTTCCACGAAAACGACATTGCCTTCGCTTACAGGCTGCACCTCCTTTGAGGGGGAAGATGTGAATAATTGAATCGAACGTAGACTCGTGGGGAGATTTAAGTGTTTCGAACGTGGGGAAGGGGAAAGAGATCGTGGCAAGATGTCGTGAGAGAGGTGGGGGAGTTAAAGGCGACGCAGTCCCTTACTTGCAGCGTCGGAAGGTGAAGAGGTGGAGTTTAGTTGGCGCCGAGGACTTTAAGGAGATTTAAGTGGCGTGGCGGGGGAGAAGGTTTGACGGGCGAACGCAAGAGGTGCACACCACTCCTGCGAAGCGTTGGGAGTTCGGCCGTGGGGTGACTGTTGTCGAGTCGCGATACGGTGGCAGTATTTGACGTGGGATGGCGTGCCTCAGCGTACTCGATCCCAGGGTTGAGGGGGATACAGTGTATTTCATGAGGAATCGGCAATGCTTCAGGTGATATTGGAGACAATTTTTTAAAGCATTTTTTGTCTCATAAAAATAGGGTTGCAACTCCTTAGTTACCGAGCTATGGCTACGCAAACATTTCTACATCTACATAATACCCTGCGAGCCACCTCTAGGGTGTTTGGCAGGGGTAAATATTTTGGTTGCACTTTACAGTTACCACGAAAACGGTTATTCTTGGGTATACAGTTTTTTCGATATTTTATTCAATACTCTGAATTTTTAAAGACATTGAATAATTAAGGTTGGACAAAAAGGTTAGATTATAATCGTCTGAAATAGGTAATATCCAAATGGGTGAGGTTGCGCACTCGTTTGTTGAGACTTGCTCAAAGCTCTTGCTTTTTTTTACAAGACAATTGTTATAGCACATTTTCGTCCGATATTAATCATTTTATGTCCTCAAAAATCCAGAGTATTAAATAAAATGTCGAAAAGGCTGGATGCCTAAGGAAAACCGTGCTTAGCGCAGTAGGCAAATACATATATAACAAAATCGTTTTGACCACCACTTTTTAAATAATAAGCCAATGTTGTTTTAACATCTAAGTGTCATCATCGGATACAATATGAAACATTTGTAGCCGCGGAAAAACAAGCCTCGGTGGACCAATGATAACTCGAGGTCTGTTAGTGACTCGTAAACTGGCAACCAATACTGTCATTGATTAATGGCGTAAGTCATGAAAATCTATCTTCTGGATCCAATTTGATCTCTGATAATTTTCGCCTGAATATGATTAGGATTACTAGATAACTAAATAGAGCACGTTGCATAAATTTACCGACAGTTTACGAATAAGGCGATTATTTTTGGAAATATGGGTACACGAAAACAATGAAAAATGTACTCCTGAAGGACGCTCCTAAAAGCCCACGAAGGTAAAGAATATGAGTCTCGTGTTAGAATTAATTGAGCAGAATGTAAGACTTGCCATATATCCCAAGAAAATTATAAATCTCTTACTTGTGACTTTTTCCGGGACGCTGAGTAGCGGCTCCGCCATAAAAAAGCCATGCTTGGCTCGGGGTGAAAGATCTTTTCCGGGTTGGAGGGCAAGAGGAAGGAATGTCGCTTAAGTAGTGCAGCCGCTGAGGAAGTGGGCGCTGAGCTATTGCAGGCGTCTGGCGGAGGATGAATGAGTGGGTCATCAGGGAAAATAATGACCCCCTAATGGGACGGAGGAATTCCGGTCGCGCCTCCCTCTCCTCGCTGGGGTACATTCAGGGATACTGTGTCGGTTTGGTCCTCTTGAGTGCCGGATTCCCGCCAAGAGGCCTTGAAATCGAGTCCTCATATCGATGGCAAAGTTCTAACGACACAAATCTCAAAAATAGCAACTTTTCAGGAGAGCAAAAAAAACAATTTATTTTTTTAATTGTATATAATTTTAATTGAAATTAAAAACAAAAAATAAATTAAACTCGAAAAGAAGCATAAATTTGCAAACAAAGAGTCGTTTTTTGCTTTAATTTTATCTTTTATTAGCAGTATTAACTCAGACCGGCCAAATTTGGAGATACGTGTTGTTATAACTTAGCCATCGATATGCTTTTAATCTGAAGCTACGCATCTAAAACACTACTCATCTAAAATTTCTTTTTACTGCAAAAGATTCAGGTAGAATAACATCATGAAACGGCCAAAATTTCAGGCATTTGCTACAGCCGGTGTGACAACGATGAATTATATATTCTTCTACTGTGGGTCAAGGAGACTGATTGCCAAGCCACTGGAATTATCACCATGGTAATATTGGAATCGGTCGATTCACCGTCTTTATGACGGCGTGGAGAACTCTTGAAGACATCATCAGCTAAAAAAGCAGCAAAAACACGATAGTTATCCTTCACTGGGGTGGCAGTCGGAAACACATTCCTGAGTATATAAATATTTACCCGCCAGCTCAATATACAAATTAAATAGCAACGAAGATTTTTAGACAAATTGGAACCTCGGGCAACGCGAGACTTTCTATTCATAGTCTCTATTTTTGCGGTATGTAGCCTTGTATGAGAAACTTAATAAGATATTAACAGTGGCGTGGTAGGGTAAGTTTTTGGTCGATTTCATTAGGAGATAATCTAAAGAGGCGTGAACTAGGAAGCAAGTTTGGCTCTTCCATCATAAGTCATGACTACTCAAGCCGATAGGGGAAGACAGGGGTGCTAGGAAAAATAATGACAAGGCAATTAGCCGATAACGTGATGAATGAGTCCATATTCAACTTGAGATATTTCCAAGCGAAGATATTTCCCAAGCGAAGATATTTCCCTAGCTCGTCGCCTTAACTTTCCCGTCGTTTTCCTACCATGCCACCCTCTGTTAATTTTCCGAAAGAGAAAAAAAAACGAAGAAATCCACAGCCATTGGTAGTAAAGAAGCAATAGACTTTAGTATGGATTGAATTAGTTTTGAAACTTGAATCGAGTTGGTGTGGTGGCTAGAGTGTTGGCTTCCCACCACGCGGGCTCGTGTTCAAATCCCGGCAGTGGCAGTGAATTTTCAGAAATTGCCCTATCCCTGCTTGAGTGTTGTGTGGAGGACATTTCTGGTGCAACACTCCGTCCGTCGGATGTGACGTTAAGCCGTGATCCCCTTGGCGCCTTTCGTTAAGAGCAGGCTAATGCCGTCGCCGGGTTTCTCTCCATCCTTCCCTCCTTACCCTTCCCTCATGGCGTAAGTGACCTCAGCTGTCGGTTGCCTCCACCAATTGCCATACCCATACTTCAATCTCTCTTGCAAGATTGCCGAAACTGCAAGGCCACTATCTTGATAATGCATTAAAAATTTAGACCTGGTTCCCATTCAGTGTCACTAGAAACAAGCGCCAACCGAACTTTAACAGAGCTGGTTCATGATACTGCGCGGGATATTTAATAAAGTTCCATTTATAACTTGTTCCATTGCCTTAAGCTAATGCGTGCAACACAGTTCCAACCTATTTCAAGACAAGTCCGCGATGGCGCGTATCATAACAAGTAGGTACTTTTCGCATATATCGTTAAAAATATTTTTGTTATAATTGACGATATCCATCAGGGTTAAAAAACAAAATAAAGGTTCAGGGAATGTGAATATTTAAATGTTTATACTTTTTACAGAGTTTTTATTCAATTTTAGAGTAATTTACATTTTTTAAACGCTATTTTTCTTCAATTACAACTTTCACGGTGACGATCCTACGCTTGGAGAGGTATTATCGGACATTCATCATGGTTCATAAGCATAACGAATATTACGCCAATTTTCTATATAAACGACATATATGTGCTTAGAAAATAACCACCACAGGAGCCTTTAAACATTTCCCAATTTCATATGCATTATCCAGAAAGATAAAATCGGAGAGGTTATTTTAGGTGTCACCGGTAGCCGATGGCATACATGGGTGTCAGAACCGAAATTGCAGGGAAATTAACTTGGTAGTTTCCACACTAACCACATAGCAATGAGTTCCAACCCGCTTGATTTTTAGATGATTTCAATCTGCATGGAAGTCTTTTAAAAATACCAGTATTTGTGTTCACGTATCCATGGCATATTGAACATTCGGCGATAAGTTGTGGAGTGGTTTGCGACCCTTTATTTAAAGTAATTTTTCCGTTGGTGTTATTTTCCTCCCTGCAAGGATCAAATTTGAAAATTTCACTGAATTTTTATTGAAATAGCATTCTATCCGGAGTGGCGGATGATTCAATTTAAACAGATGCTAAAAATTGGATTTAAAAATGTTCTACGTTGATTCTTGCGCCTTTACGCTACAGTGAATATTCCATGAGAGACACAATATTGTTGGAAATATTCTTTAGTCGAAGAAGCACCATGTTTTCCCCGAAGGTTTCCCCGAAACACGAGTTTTCCTCTGGCGGCTACTGTCATAAATTCTGTACTCGTGCCGTCTGGAATCGCCCACTCCTCCATAATTAGAGTAGGCGAATCCCTTCAAATGCCGGCAGGCAAAATTTGAGAGCAATTTAATGAAGAATCGGGGCAGAAATTTTCCTCTCCCAGAGCTAAAAGCAATATACATAGCAGATCAATGAACGGGTTGTCTTGTCTGTCCGTATCTCCCTTCTTTCTAGTATTTTTTTTCGCTTCTTGTTGGGTGTGGGATTTCCAGTTAAGAGGATCTCGACGTCGCCCCAGAGCCTGGAGTCGCCGCGTGGAGGGGCATGTGTTAACAGACCCCTTCAACGAAAAGGGTGCGTGGAAACCTCGGATACATGGACGATCCTCGAAATGGTGATCCTTGGATCCTTGTATTATGATACTTGAAAAAATAAATTGATATCATTATCCTTGATTCATTTAGCGTTAATATATTGATACCAATTATAACTTAACCAACTGGGAGATTTTAATTTCAGAAGAAAAGCAAGAGCCTGACAACTATGTAAAATATTTCGGCCAATCCAAATTACTCAGTTTTCATGCCATTAGTCTGTCGAAATAAATGGCAGCCTTCTGTGTTCATTCTGTTTTTCGTCAGATTTTCTTACTTACCGTTTTATAAGACTTTTCCTACGCATTTACGATGTTTTCAACTCTCATCCATGCATGAATTATAAACGATACATTTATTCATGTTCTTTTTTCTTTCGAACCGAGTTTGCATCATAGGCCAAAAATGTTCCACATTCGAAACCTGCGATAATTTTTAATTCTACTGTGTGAAAAATTAAAGTGGACCGGCATCTTTGACTTGAGGACACTAGCAGTAGTGTCAGTGAAACTGTTATCTTTTGATATGCAGCAATCGACGCGGTAGAAACGTAAAATTGGAGAATTTGGGATCCTGATAGTGATAGTTCATTCGTGATTGTTGAATATTTCACGTCGTAATTAGCCATATTTTTGCTGTTTTCCGGGAAAAAGGATTATAATAAACATTTTAATTCAAGAGAATTTGGTTAAAATACCAAGGATCCTCTCAAGTCCTATAAATCGGTTAGCCTGTAAAGTGAAATATGCCAAAAAGTTATGCTATTGGGAGAAGAGGAAGAAGTGAGGGTTAAACTTTCGGCGATATTAGGTAGTTATACCAAAAAACCCAGTACTCTTGTTTAGGATTGTGGGATAAAAAAAGATTATCTGCTTGTCTATCTTCTCGCATTCATCGAATAGATTGCCTAAGCATGATTGGTGTCCTCTAGCAAACTAATGGAGGGTTTCTCCGATTTACCTTCATATTTATGCCATTTGTCTCCAAGATAGACTTGTAGGTAGCGCTTTCAGCTTTAACTGCAATGCTCTATGGTTGTGGAAATATATAGTTCGGTATAATTTTTGCGTAGTTGACTCACTGACATGTGCGTGACTACACGGCCTAGTAAAATCAGAGCAGTTGGACGATGTAAATCTGCACCACCCAAATCCTGCAAAATTATTTGCGTAGGTTTATGGTTACAGTTCACGGTTATCTGTCACAATCTTCACTATTCCATTGGAACCTGTGAGAAGGACTCAGCGCTAGTTATTTACCTATTTTAATGAAAGATATTACTAATCTGTCTCATGTATTCACAACATGAAGTTATTTCTGCATGCCAAGCGGGCCAAATATTCTCTGCATGAAAAACGTATGGTCATTAAAATGTAATTTATAAGTGCCTTTCATTATTGTTTATTGCCTTGAATTTGGGTATAAAGTATCTGTCACAGTCAACAATAATTAATATTACAGGGCGATAGGATTTGGATAATATTTTATAAATTATATTTTCTTTGATTTTAAACTTTAAGAAGCAAATTTTCTGTATTCATGTGAGGCATCAAGTGATTTATTCGTTGTTTACTAATCTAAATGCATACCCAGTCAACAGATAGCGCATTATTTGCGTGCAATTCTTAAGGTTGAATAATGAAGACGACTCCTAAGATATATAGCCTGGCGACTTGTTACCTCTAGAGGTTATTGCTTGCTGTGACCTCATTTTTGCTGCAATAAACATCCTTTATGTTTTTTAGTCATTTCACCAACTGCGTATTTTTGCGAGGAAGATGATTTAGAAAGTTCTCTCAGTTTCAGGTAGGCGGGAATTCCTTTCTTTGTTCTGGTGCATACAAATATGCTGGAAATTTGTAATTCATAAAGCCTCGCCTCATTTACGGTCTCATTTTAGTCTTTAATTACATCTCACCCTACTCGTTTCTTTAGCTCTTTAATTATTCACCGAATTGCTTCATAGCTAAAGAATAAACTGCTTTTTGCAGCTTCACTTTGCCATGGAAATTAAAATTGGTTTACAATTATATTCTTGTTAAAGGTCATAAAACATTTCTATCTCTAGGAACATAAGCAGTTAGAACTGAGTAAGCGTTTGATATCTAATTTTAATCCGCGTTTGAATGGGAAAAATAGCGAAGAATTTTAAAACCAAATTTTACTACGTACGTTGGTAAGGTGGGGACCTATGTTAAAAATCGTTGCTAGCAAATGAACCAGAGCCATTGGGAGGATTACGGCGCTATTATTATTATATGTTAAATAGCAAGGAAAACTAGAGGGCATTAATAATAGCTAGCATTGTATGCATATGATAACGTTATCACATAAATACAATTCTAATTCATGCAATTCATACTAAGGTTTTTGATAACAGTTACATTACTTGATATGTGACGCAGGGGAAATATTACCAGAGGTTAAAGTATACTGCAGAAAAATGTAGCATGACAGCGATCGTTACCAAAAAGACACACCGATGTATTTTTAATCGGCAGTTAACCCGCTTTCTTCGGTGGAATTACTGTCCTGCTGAGTGATGAAACATTTTAAGTATTGACATTTTAATCATTAGCCTCTCCAAATCTTTTATTTTTTTTCAATTCTTCTTAGATTTGAAAAACGTCGTCATTTACTTTAATATTGAAGTAAATTTGCAGCTTTCGGCAAACGGAATCACCTTCAGGCCATTGGGTCCCTAACAGATGGTGAAATTTACATCGTAAGCCCCTTTAAACTGCCGGAAAGCATTCTCATTGAAAGGGTAGGTTTCCTGCGGCTCAGACACAGTGGCTTTCCGTAATTAGCATAGTTATTTCAGTAATAATGAGCCTCTGAGTACTCAGAATTCCAACATTTCTCTCACATCCACCATCGTATGCAAATTAATTGGCCAATTCGATTTAATAATCCACTAAGATAGAGGGTGTTCCATAAATGACTCAGTTTGACATTTAGGGGTGAGAGAACTTCTAAAGATTGTGTACCAGAGTGGTACTTCTTTGATCAAAACGTTTCAATGATAATGGTTTCACTGATATTTTGATTGTATTCGAGGTTAAACATAGGGGCGCTTCCTTCGTTTTTCCTTCCCCTACAATCTCCTCCCCAGGTGACTGAGTAAATCTGTTATAGAACTGGGTCCCGGCCGTGGTGTGTTGTAACCTCGAAAGGGCCCGTCCTGGGTCCTCATCCGCTGTAGATAAGGTTGTATGCTCAACTATTCTTTGAATTTTCGCAATTTAATTTGCAATTGAAAAAAATGGTAATTGTGCTGTAAATTGACCAGCGTAAGGCCAAACTGATCTTCCTCATCAATATCTTAGTAGTAATGACAATCTCGTTGAAAGGTTGAAGAAAGGTTACATATAATATAAATCTGTCACGGGGGAAGATACGGTTTATGAAATTCCGTATTTGATCCTTCAGTTTACGCTACATTTATTCGGGGTTCTTTCTTTTATTTTTTGAGCATTCTGATGGGTGCTTTTGATACTTACAGAGTAGAGAAGGTGGCGGCATCTTTTTCTTCTCTCATTCATACTTCTCCGCCTTTGCTCCTTCTTTCCCATCTGCATTTTGCCCTAACTCTAGTGAGGCGCTGTGGCCGTGTTTTATTCATTCGCGGGGCTGGCTCGCATCCACACGGGTGGCTTCCTTCATTTGTTTGCTGTTTCGCGGCACATGTTCCTCTTTCTCTCGCTGTGTTTTTTCACAGCCTACGTGAAGGCGAGAGGAAGAGATATTCCTTGGATTACAAGTGTGAAATATGAATGAGAGGGCGCCATAAATGAGAAATAAAATAAAATTCTTTTTAAAGGCGATGTAACTATGCTGGCTTGAATCAAAATACTTTCCTAAACTTCATGAAGTTCGGGCGGTTTAACTTTAACAAAAGATTTTTAATGAACAACCATTATGTATTTTGTTTTGTGCTATAATTATCTTTATTTTTACCTCGACGCTTCTCAATGCTGAGATTATGTTGATGCTGATTCGCGCAGTTGACAAAAAGGTTACCTAAATGTGAAAGGGGATGATTCACCAGCACTTATTTTGAGGAAGTCATCACTATGATATTGTCAAAAATTGCTTTCAGAAATTTATCCTGCAAGATGAATACCATACGCAATCATTACATACTTAATGCTTTTCATATTTTTTATCTGATAATTCGCAAGGCTGTTTTAATTGTTTGCAAATAAGAACTTATAGATTTAAAAATGTGACTTTAGAATATTCACATAATTACATTATATTACCAGCGCTGTTCACTTCAAATCAGAGATGAAAAGAATTCAATTCTCATGATTGTTTTTGCATGCATAGTGTACGAGATAACTATAATACATGGTACAGAGTTCAAACAGTTTTTTGCCTCACATAATTTATTCGGCTTTTTAATTCATATGCAATAACTTTAGAGCCAAATGAAACGATTTACTATGTATTTAGAACTTTTGCGGGTCTCTTTTTCCGGGAGCTGATATGTGCCTTTAAAAAGTTTTCAATTCAAACATCTTGAGTCTCGTCCGCATGGAGGATGCTCGACTTAAGATAAAGCAACCATGAGTTTGAGCTTAAAAAGTTGCAATCTGAAAGGCGGAAGATAATTAACCTTTTTCAGGGGAAGCGTTCAGTCCAAAACTGTATTATACCTGCCTACCTCTCCTTTAAATGCATCTTAATCTAAGGAACCTTTAGTGAGGGTTATGCAAATAAGAATATTATTTCGGTGGAAGCACTATCGTGTGCAGTTGGTAACTTTTCTTAATTTTTCTGCATATAAGGATAACTTCTTTGGTCGTCTCTTTTTGTAATTTGGTTTAAAGCGCAGATATTGCTACTTCGTTAGTAACTGTCCTAAATGTAAAATAGGAAGATCTGAAAAAAAATTCGTTTGCTATTGCTAAACTGTCTCTTTTGTCTGGCCTATTATTGTCAAATTTGTATGGGCACGGGTGTTTCTTATGGCCACGACATTAATAAAACCTAAATAATTCTAACAAGGTGTATATAAAATATATACGTTCTTCGGCATTTTGAATTTAAATCCTCCGTGTGCTTGAAAAAATCTTTTTAACCTCGACCTGGAAATTGTATCACAGGAGGAGTAAACTCTAAAACGAAGTTTGGTATTTTTTTACAAATTTTGTTATGACTTTATATGAATAAATTCAACAGAAGGAGAAAGACTGGGAAGGGAAAAGTAATACTAAATGGACGAGGACCATGGCTGGGATAACAAGAAAAGGTATCCGTAAATTTTGGCATTAGTAAGGAGAAAGTATATATTAACGCTGGCAGCATTTATTAATAGATGGCATGTTCTCCCATACTACATAGCAAAGAAATTTATCACTTCAAAGAGATATTTGTCGTAATTCAAGAGAATTAATTTGCATTACTAATTGGCATCACCAGCTTTAATTCATTGAGATTCATATTGAGAGAATTCAATTGCTAAATTACTCTTAGCCTCTCATACTGAGCTAAATTCAAAATGCCTCCGGCATTATTCGTATCCATGTTCATTATGAGTGGTGAATTCTATTCTTCATTTAATACAGTTGAAACTTCTTTGTAAAAACTAGTTTGAGAGGCAAATAAGCGAGGAATAAAGGCCCTAGGAAGCCGAAAATGTTTAAGGATTTGATGATTCATGGAAAAGGGATTCCGAGATTATTATTGACGGGCGGATTGGATGGAACTTGTTTATGTCCTTTTCCTTGGAGACATAAGCGTGAGAAAGACCTCTTCAGACTGTGTACGATAAGATTTGAACGCGTCTCGGGCATTAAGCGTCTGAGTTTATCAAAGACCAGTATGCTAGTTCATTCCAACTAGAATCCTTTGATAAGGGCCTATTCCGCAAATGGCGGCTACCCGAGTTGGCGGAAAAATTAAGCTTCCTCTCGATTTCTTTGCCTGACTCCGTTGAGGTGTAAGTGTGAGCGGTTGAACGATTCTGAATTTGGGGAAAAACATTCACTCATGGTGCTCTCTAAGTTGAAAATAATGCGCTCACACTCACCGTTGCCTCCAATCGTTTTTTTTCCACCTTTAAACTCAAGGGGTTTCCAACCAGTTTGGTGCTCATGAAAAATCAGTCAACGTGTGCGTCTTAGCAGAAAATGCTTTCTTTCGTGACTTTTTTTTGCACTCAAAAGACTTGCGTGGAGGAAAGAGCTCTAAATTTTGCCTTTGGATGCTCATTGAAATCGCAAGTACTCTGAGCGAAAGGAGTCACGCGAGTACTTTAGTGTTGAGTTTATGAGCTGTTCGCCTCCACGGCGTATCTCAGGAGCCACTTCAAGGGTGTTTGGAGCGCTAAGCTACGCTACGTTGTTTTAGAAAGTCCTAAAAAAGATCCAGTATTTATGTTATGTTGCCGAAATTAGATCTAACCAAGTTTGCTGCATAATGTAATAATAATTGCCTTTATTTGCATACAAATACTTGGTCCTTCTAAGCCATATGACTTGTGAGAAGATTCCAGTTATTCAATACAACATGTGGCACATTGAGAGCATAGCATTTATATTACGAGTTTCAACTTCAACTTTAGGGGCTTTTAAACAGAACTATGATAATTTAATATATTTTGTACATTTCAGATAAAAATAAAGAAATTACAAGTTTACAATATCACTTATTAACCAATCTTTCACTTTTCTTTTAATGTCGGCCAAAGATTTGAGATTACATAAAGCCTTTGGCATACAATTAAATGTATGAGGTACAACATGCTTCAGCAACCTTTTACCATACATGTTTTTATAAAGATAAGTTTTCAACAAAGGACTGTTGCGTTTGTCCATGAAATAGATGGCCCGAAATAAAAAATATAATGCGGGCATTTAAAGATATTTATACCAAAAATCAAGAAGGATCACCATAAAAGTTTACTGTTCAATAAAAGTTTACTTACTCCGTTAGTTTTTCTTGAAAAAACTGTAAATTATCGGTTGAGGTGGTTTACGTGGATGATTTTTCTAATTTTCCAGACCTGTTCTTTTGTTAAAACCTTGAGCAATTCCCTCAATCACTGATTCTGAATCGTTCAATGTGAGAGCATCAATATTGATTCAGACTGTGCCTCTTTCATTTATTGTGATGCAGCCGGAATTCAATATGGTACACCGTAGCCCACATGTCAGTCCTTTCTCAAACTAGTTTCTTATTTCCCTGACATTCTTCCTCTTCACGTCCTTCTTTGTCTACCTTAAGTACGTAGGTACCTACTTATCGCTTAGCCATCCTCAGTGGACTTTTCCTGCAACTTGTAACCTTAATATATTGCTCATGTTCACACTATGTCTAATAATACCGATTTCTTTTCTGGCATAAAGATCTTCTAAAAAAGTTCCCTTTCTTCGCCTTTACTTTGTCACAACCAGTAATACGAGGTCTCGAATGCTTCTATTATTTTCTGATCAGCAATTATAGTGTTTTCGGTAGCGTTCTTGACTTCCAATCCGAAGGTCGAAGGTTAAAAACGTTGAGATATTTGGAAAAAAAATATTTTCTGGAACATTGGAAGCCCACGACTAGCTTCTTCATTTACCCGACTCTGTTGGTATGAGTAGTTTCATCAGAAGCTATTAGTGGCGAAACTACGAATGATTATTTTGATATCACCTGCCACATCTTCGGTGAAGAGGATCAATCGGGGTACTACGGTGCGGAAGGCAAAAGAAAACCGCCAAATTACCATCCCTAGAAAATATTTTTTTTCATTCAAAGTCTGTATCCCTTCCGGCATTGAATTTCTTTCCTTATTCCCGCAAAGGCCTCTACATTATATCCATTAAATCTGTTCTCTTCCTCCTTTTACCACCATTACCCTACATTTTCCCCTTTAAATGGTATTCAGTATCCCCTTTCCGCTCCTCTGCCTTCTGCTTATCTTCTCTAGAAGCTTATTCTTCCCCTGTCCCACTAAAACCACAATGTCCAGCACTTCCTGGATTCTATTCCTCTCTGTCCATTTCACATCAATTTTGTTCAAATCCACATCTCTCTAAATAGAAAGTATAATAGTAGTAGATACAATTGTATGGACGAAGATATATCCACGCCTTTATGACAGGCCCAATGTAATTATATATCTAATAAAGTTTGAATGGGATATTTTCAAAGAATTATATCTTACAATATAGTAATTACAACCAATGAGCAACTATCCCATTTCCAGACGGGCTGCAATTTCTTCTCGTCCTTTTCCCTTCCTCAAGTTTTCTTCCCGTGGAGCACTCAGAATCTACGGTAGCCTTTACTTTATACTCTTACATAACATTTTAATGATTTATACTCTATTTCCTATTCATCCATTTCTGAGATATAGAAATAAGACAGTGCTAAGAAGAGTCAGAGAAAAGAGTAGTCTTCTAAAAACCTTGAGGAGATGACGGGACAACTCAGTTGGCCTGATGAAAAAAATCATAGAGCGATAGCTGGAAGGGAAGAAGGGCAAGGGACGACCCCGAATGTGTTACATAGGGCAGGTTATGAAAGATGTTAAAGAGAAGAAGTATGTCACTATGAAAAGGGTAGCGGATTGCGGAGTGATATGGAGAGCTTCGTCAAACCAATTTTAGGATTGCTGACTTATGATGATAAGCAAGAAGACTCTCATAATAATCATCATCATCCCAAAAAATCATAACCACGGTAAAGATTGAAGATTACATTTTGAATATGGGAGAGAGAGAAAATATTTTCCATACGTGAGGAGGGCTAAATTTTTGATGCCTTTACGTATATTTTGTCTTGAATAAAGATGGAGCTTAAAATTAATCACCGTTGAATAAAATTATGGAATGAATTCTATGTCGGGGATTATTACAATGCTTTAATTCTGGCGTCTGCCTCACCTTCTTTCCCCTCCCGAATTTCCGCATCAAGTGCAATCCTTTTGAAAAAGGCAGAATGGGCGTGCGAGCTCGTGGGGAAGACGCAAAGACAATTGAGCTCCTGGAACATCCGCGCGAAGAGGCGCTCGGCAGCAGTCATTTGTTTTACCTCCAGCATTTCCCACGCGTAACAATGGGCGCTGCGTCCGTCATGACTTGGCCGCCTGCCGCGCCGTTCCCTCCCTTTTGATGACTTACTCCACCTCCATGCCATCCTGGTACCCCTCGTGAGCGTTTTATCTTCTTAACTCTTGCCTTGTTCCTCAGGCAGAATATTTTCTTTAAGCCCAACGTAAAAATTTAGTCCCACAATCCTTGAATGGGATGTTCTCTGCATGCTGGCGGGCCCTGTTTTAATAAATTCCTTAACAAATTGAAGTTCCATTTTTAATGCTATCAATTGCTGCTTTGAATTCTCTCCTACTTTTTTTAATGTACGGCATTGTTCTTTTTTTCCTTTGTTTCTTAGGAGGCTTTACATGTCCTTGCTTTTAATATTTTTTTCTATATTTCTGTCTTCCTTTGTGTGCGGTATCGTGCTTCGTAGATGTACAATACAAAAAAGTATTATGTCCTTTCATCCCCACATCATAGCATGGATTGAAATCTACAGCATCCGGTGTAAGGAGATTTTTGTCTTCAGAGAATTCCCATTGCTTGCTTTAATTGGAGAAATACAGATCTTCCGACTTATTTCCGAGAGTAGAAAAGAGCTCGTGAGAGGGCTTTCATTTTATCTTTTACGAGTTGATGTAAAGAAGCCCTGGATTCTACAGCAAACATCATTAGTTCATAAAATGCCGCAATTTTTTATGAGGATTATGTAGAACATATTAATTAGTGTCATATTAACATATTAATTTTTAGTGTCATGAAAAAGAACTGAAGGGTCACTAATTTAGGTCGCAGAATTCATGCGCCAAGTATTTGCTACTCCGAGAATAAATTTTCAGTGGAGAAGCTATAGTTAGTTGTTGTCTTTGGAAGAGAAAGATAGAAACTGCCTGACTATATAAAGCCGGATCAGCAAAATTACAAAGCTATATTTGATGTGGTTCTATGATTGCCTTGTTTGAAACTGGAATGCGTTGGTGACGATGGGAGCATAGATAGCAATGACCCGGCATGAACGTGATAAAAATCTGCTGTCCATGTATTTCCAGTTCAGAGTATGCAGAAGTTTGTTTACTCCCTCTTAGATGTATTTTTCATGTGCATATTTCATTGAAGCTATTTCCGCGCTAGGAAGATGGCAATATTTTTGGAAATTTATATTGCATGTGTATCATCAAGCAAATTAGTTTTTAGTTTTAACGGAAAATAATAGACACTGGGAAAGTTCATGAATCAAAAATTTCCATCGAATTTAAGTGAATTGTCACTTGCAAAAATGTAAGAACCACTGTGATATTTAAGCGAAAGAGGTTTATTAAGTCCTCACGATTTGAACTCGACACTCTCTGATTGCTGGGCAAATGTTAAAATTCTTTTTGCAAAGCTTATCAGTATTAAACAGATAATTCATTTAGTCTATTGAGATAAATTGCAAAAGATTTATGTTTCAGTTTAAACGACGCACAATGAGAAACACAGGTCCTCTTCTCAGCACCGTCGCATGTGTATTTAACTGCGAACCTCGCTTTTTACTAAAATCGATGCATCATTGCTGGAAATAAAACACATTGAATATTGCGTAATGAATAGCAATATATCACAAGATGCACTTTATAATTCTTAAAAGAAACTAAGGAATATGAACTAGGAGTAAAATAAAATATCTACGTAGAGTCCGTAAAATTATACAACCCCTTCCGGGAAGTGAACTCTCTCCTGCCTCGATTTTATGTTCGAGTTTAATCCTCGTCTCGTCTGCATTGGGGATTCCCTATCGCATCCGACAGACAGCTTTTCTCAGGATGAAATGGTGCAAGCTTGGTCGGAGGTTGACAGGATAATGGGTCGGATAAGAGGGGTCCCACAGTTCTTCTCCTTGTTTGAATATGCTTGCTTGGACAAGGCTTCGTTCCCTGAATTTTTCCTTTCCTCACTCCACTCAGCTCCTGACCGGATGCAGTTGGTCGGTCCATTGCATAGTTTCTGTCCTTCTGAAAGGGTTCACTCATGGACCTCCAATAAAGACGCTGCTCAAATATCAGTTCGTTTTTAGGTGGACCCTGAGAGGGGGTTTGTTGGGACCAATGGATAGGGTCTAAATATTGACTCCTCACATTCGGGGGCATTGTCAATATTAGGGATGCTTGAGTCAGGGTCTTCGAAAACAATATTTCTCAAGAAAAAAAATTCGGAGACCGTTTACATTGGGGGAAGTAGTCGATAAGACCAATACCAAGGAAAAGGGCGCTGAGGGAGGTATTTAACCAAATAACGCTATGAATATTAACCATATACTCGATTAAAGAGTCAGTAAAGTATATTTGAGCGTGCATGAATTAATTCCCATTAATATAATTTAAAGCCACATAAATCAAGCAAAGTGGATTCAAACAAATATTTATTGTCAATAAATAAATATTAATAATAAAATAATAATAATTCCCAATAAAATTTAAATACACCAATTTCTCTAAAAGCTAGGTGTTCACGGCTTAAGAGTATGCATTTATTGTCTCGTTATTTACATCATAAATAAAGATGCATGACAGCCATTTCGGAAAATATTATCTTAGCTTACTAAATGATCTAGGAGGAAAAACATTGACTCCTAAACCCTTGAAAGTGCACGTTGGATTTATTAGCTGCTGCGTACTAAAATTCCTCAATTTCTAGTCATTGATAAAATGACATCATCGTCTTCAGCCACTATTCAGCTGTAGGTACTTACGTGCACCAGGTTTTGGGGATCGGCGGACCACGATCTGCCTGCGGCCACGGAAAAGGCTAGCCACTACTTTGTACGATATATATATGGAGTTTGAAGTGCTTGAAAATATTGTGCATTGCTTCAACCTTGTGAATTAGGGAAACATTATCTATAAACATTTCCCGATAAATTGTTGGTATTTGCATCATCCGTAGACGTATGAATTGAGAAATGTGGCCAACCATTTAATGGCCAATCCCTCTTATAAAAAAACACCATATATAAAAACCTATGCTGCCGATTCAACCAAGAAGAGCCCTTGCATGATGTGTTAATATGTATTAGCTCTCGGAAACTGTGAATTTCGTCACTGGAAGATACTGTTGGAAAGTGATAAATTAATATTTGCTCCTGGTATTGAGAAATACGATCATCTTCTTTATATTTTGGAAAGCTTTTGCGAGAATTGGGAGAATGAAACGTCTCGAGTCCACAAATATTGTGGATAAATATTTTCCCATGTCTCAAAATATTATTATGTGAAAAATAAATATAGCATTAAACTTCAGGCTCTCATTAATAACTCAGTGAATAATTTTAATTAATGTTTTTCATTATATTATTTGTAGCCTGTTTACTTCTTCACCTTAGTTCGATACACAATATTTAGTGTGTAAAATGATGAATCGCATAGATTACAGTGGATGAATATATTAAAGTGCAATGTTTGGTTTTCCGATGCATCTCTAAATGCAGGCAAATGCTCCAAAACTTATATAAAAAAACGTGTTTAGCAGCCAAAACATTATTTCGATCCAGGGGCCGTATTCTGTAACTCCAAACCGATCGGTGCGGCACCGATTCGTCGGGTGCGACGTCACACCGACTCCCGGTAAGAAGTCGTGCGATTCTGTACGAACCCGGTCGGTGCGGCACCGACGAGAGGACGGGAGATCGTCGGTAGCCGTACCGACAGCAAAGAGGTGTCGGTACGGCCACCGACTAGTGGGTTTCATGAATTCCCCGGTGCGCATTGTACGTTTTATTTTGTTTTTACCTCATCACCGAGTAAATAATGAGGTTTTCTCCAATGTTATCTTTTTCTGCCCCTTCGAATACGCCTCTATAATTCACTGAGTCATCATCTATATTAATTACCTTGACAGAAATATAAGATAATGGTTAATAAAAATGAGGTTTGCTAACATATAATGACTTTCTCTCATTTATGCTACCGCACTTTCACTCGCTTGTAATAGGCTTTATTTCTCTCTATCATCATTTATTTGCTCCTTTGACATAAAAAAGATATTTTTGATTAAATATGAGTTTTGCCGCAATGTTATCACTTTATATCACTCTGAATAGGCGACTGTTATTTCACTCAATCATCAATTTGGCGTTTCTCTCGGCATAGAAATAAGATCTTTTTATTTAAGTATGAAGTTTGCCACAACGGTATCAGTTTCTTTCATTTGTAACGGGCAACTATATTTCATTTCATCGTCAGCCATTGATTCCCTTGACGATATAAGAAGATATTTGTTAATAAGTATGAGGTTTACCGCAATATTATCATTTTCTCTCACTTGGAATGCGCAACTTATATACATATGTATTTCACCCAATCACAATTTATTTACTTCCTCGTCATTACACTTCTTTTAATTGCACCCAGCTCCATATTTTTATAACAATTTCCTAACTTGTTCCTCTAATATTACATTTGCATTTGAATCCTACGTTCACGTTCCATGTTATGCTATTTTCGTCTGCTACGGTGCCAATGGCATAACCTTCCGTTGATAACATTTATACGGAACTTACTTAATGACAACTATATTACCAAATCATGAATAAATAGCATTATACGGAACCAATATTTAAACAAAGAAACTACGATCTCAAGGATAGTTTCAATAATTCATTCCAGCAACAACAATCTCCATCACATACAAACTTTATTGTGATGTTGTAATATTGTTTCCTTCGATTCTGTAGGTACAGCATTACTACCACACATTATATAAGCATTGTTAACAACTTATCCAATATCGTTTATCTTAATCTAGCAATAAGTTGTAATTTCCGCAAATAAAAAGATTGAGAATGACGACAACAAACTGTGCCAATGAGTCTTCACTTGTTTTTACCCTTCTTTCATTGGTGGAGACACGTGAAACTTCGGATATATTCGGATTTTCCCTGTTTGGGAAGGAAGGGGAACCGTACCGACTGGTTGTAAACCGACGACCTTACAGAATCGCTGAAAGTGTCGTCGTCGGTGCGGAATCCGTTGTCGGTACGGTTTGATGTCCAGTCCGTGGGCTTGAAAGGGAAACCGACCGGTGCGGCACCGACGAAATACAGAATACGGCCCCAGTTGAGGAATGGACAAAATATAAATTCGATAACTAGTGCAGTTTTATAATTCTATTCACAAAATGGTATCACTGTCCATGCATGTTCCGATATTCCACATCTTTCTATGTTGTTCACTCTGTCGAATGTAATAACT
The DNA here is from genome assembly GCF_921293095.1 of Ischnura elegans. Lineage (NCBI taxonomy): Eukaryota > Metazoa > Arthropoda > Insecta > Odonata > Coenagrionidae > Ischnura > Ischnura elegans. The sequence goes on from NC_060249.1 coordinate 96,495,495, forward strand.
TTTATTAATTTATACAACTACGACATAATAATTTAGTTTTTTTGAAATATCTACCGACCTCATGACACGCAATTAAAGAGCCAATTTCATTTTGCAATCCTCCGTGCAAAAGCTCATATATAATTTTAAATTCTCTGCATGTGATAGTAAATTGTATAGTATCAATTCTTCTCTGAAAATTAAATTTTATAACCCTCATTTATCAAATGGCAATTATGAATATTGCAGGATTAAATTTTAATTTGTGCCACTTTCAAATGGAAAATAAATGAAAACGTGAAGTGATACGTGAAAAACGTGAATCGAACATCATCTAGTTTTCGTTACATTTATCGGTTTGGCTTTGTATATAAAGCTGCGCCCATAAATCAAAGCGGTAGTAAAATGAATTTTCAATCGGCTCTAAAAGTTTGTGAATGGCAATTGATTTCATTCTACCCTCTATTATTCACGAGAGGAAATTTTTCTTGTGTAAAAGGAGTTTTTTTTTGATAAATTACTTTCACTTACTAAATTTTGAACCTTTGATATAAATAAAAACTTGTGGACATGAATTTCGGAGTTTTCAAAGCAAACGAATTTTTAATGCAGCCTTGCTCGCGGGAGAAAAGTTATTTCCCAATGAGAGTTATTTGCCGTGAAAAATGATTTGGCTTTGCCAGGTTGAGTACACGGATATCCAGTTTTTTCTGTAACTGGTAGCAAACCTAAACGGCAATCATGAGATTCTGGTTACAATCAAAAACAAATATTGGCCATATGATTTTTTCAAGGAGAATTTACCGTGAGTGCAATCGTTTCGTAGTATTTCTACAAAATCCTAAATGCTAAATAATCCAATGTTATGGAAAACCAATGTGCTTCACGAGATTCATTATTTCATCAGAAGCGTAGCGTTGCTTATAAGTTATGTAAAACTTCTATGCCATTTTATTCGATTTTTATGAAAATAATTGGTGAGATTTAGTGTTTGATGACAAGAAATACTTCACTCCATATTGCTGAAACATAAGTTTTTTAGTGGGTGAATTCATTGCGTATACTTTTACTCTATTCAATTAACTCGGCATTAAAGTTCACTCCTTAAGGCTTTAGAGATCACCATCTTCCTTCGCAGCCGCTGCAAAGAGGCTTAAAATTGGAAACTTCAATTAATAAAGTCTTTAGGGGAAACTTCCTGTGAGGCGGTATCAAATAAGAAGGCGACTTTCAACTCATGCAATATCTTACATCCATCCAGTTTGCTTGTTTGGCACAGAAGTTTGATGAACTCCGTGGAAATAATTACCAATTGCTACCGTAATTCTATTTTATTCCAATGGAGAATTCTTGCATTCAGAAATAAAATATCAGACAAAAAGATAAATATGACTGATAACTTTAGGCTTTACTTTGTGAAACCTCTAAATATTGGAAATAAAGAAATAAAACTTTGTAATGCTCACTATTATTTTAATATGGGCACGACCCGGATTTCATCTTCCGGAAGGTTACATCTTCAGGCGACTCACGAGAAAAATTTACTATATGTTTGAGAGACGGGAGGTCCATAGAGACCAAGGTGAAGGAGCATCGACGCCACCTCCGACTCGGTCAATTTAAATAATCGGCCAATGCGGAACACTGTACCCAGGAAAACCACAACATCCACTGGGAAGAAACTACCCAACTCGGTAGGACTAGAGGTAATAGGGACCGCATAACTGAGGAAGCCGTGAAGAACCGTCTTCACCCAAGGAACATCAATAGAGATCGAGGACTGCAACTAAGAAGCGCTTGAAACCCGGAAATAAATACGACGAGAAAGGAGGAGAAGTACCGAACCAATCAGAGACCACCTAGGTGAAGGAGGAGGTTGTAAATATCGGAACACAGCGACGTCGTCATCATCAGCCCTGAAGATATTGGGAAAGTCTCTCAATGAAACGTCTGCCTACCCCATGCAGAGCCTGACCCGGTTGGAAACCCTTAGAAATTTTCATCCATGAGGATTTTAGTTTTGAAAATTTGGAATTTTATCACCGCAATATCACTGTGAAAATGGAGGGAACAAATATAATTTCAATGCTTTGGGAAATCGTTTGGCTCGATCGCAGTAGTGTCGTAGGAGAAGTTAGTAGTAATGGAAAGGAAAGGTTTGGTTACCATCGAGTCAACATTTGCATTTGTGCTCACTTGACTGCGTGGCAGAATGGGATGAGATAGTTAATCTGAGCAGATGGCTTCTAATTCATTTACCATAAATTATTCCCCGGCGTTTAGTCTCCCTCTTCATCCGACGGATTACGGAGGATAATCCTAGCCCCCCAAGCGTTATCCAGGCGCCGCAATTACTCTGCTATCTGTGGAATGGCCTATATTAAACTGAAAAAAAAGGAGAATGAAATTCTGCATTCCTTGCAACCCTCACAAATTTTCTCTCATTCTATCGTATTCTTTTCTGTTCATAACTTTATAACTATACGGAGGGATGGGCTACAAGCGAGTAGCAGAGGAAAGTATTTTAGATCGATCGATCAGTATGATTTTAAGGCCTATAAATTACATTTTGCTTCAAGTTTTCATGAGTTTTATAATCACTGTTGTCTCTTACTCTACAATTTAAAATTCTATTTTTTAATTTTTCCGTGGAGACGGTTTTTAGTTAGACTGGAGAAAAGAAAACGGTTTATTTGTACTATGAAACCACACAGAGAAGAACCATGGACTGTTAAAAAATCTAAACAGGAAACAAACGAGGTATTTGAATTGAAAATCAATGGAATCAGCAAATAAACTAAGAGTTACTACTGAATCTGGGAGTAAGAAAAGGGGAAGCTTTTCCATAATCAGACGAAACAAAATGAACTTTAACTCTCAGCAATGGTATGGTAATTGAAGGATAGCCGAGGTCTTTTCCGCCATGAGGGAAAGGTAGGTGAGTAAGGAGAGAAACCCGGCTTCGGAATTAGCCTGCTCTCAACGAAAATTATTCTTATTAAAACCTTTATTAGCCTGCTCATAAACAAAAGGCGCCCAGGGGAACAAGGCTTATTGTCCCATCCGACGGACGGAATTTTGCGCCTGAAATGTCCTCCAAACAACATCCAATTAGGGATCGAGTAGTCTCTAAAAATTCTCTGCCACCGCCGGAATATGTACTCAAGCCCATGGGCTGGGAAGCCCACACTCTAGCCACCACACAAGCCCAGTCCCCGTTTAGATCGCAATCCATTAAACTTGACTGAATATTTTTTTCAGAAAAATTTATTTCTGCTGCTACTTTCCTTGGGCACAGTATTGGAAGTATCGTGCGAAAAGCGAAACTTGTAATCGATCAAAATATTCTTTGCAAAACTGGTATTTCGATGTACAAATATTTTATTTCGCTTAAAAATTATATCTTTTTGTATCTTACTTAAATGTATGCCACTTACTTACTTTTGTACTCACTGTGATGCTTAGTTAGTCCTTCCCGAGGCTATGGAATGGGACTCCATTTTTAAAATGTTTATTATTATTTAAACCAGGGTTGGAAAGTGAAACGAAACGAAAATATTTCCTTTCGATCCGAAGGGAAACGAAAATAGGAGGCCTAGGTTTACTCACTCCCGCAGGAAATTAAAATCACCAAGGAGTTTAGTTTCGACCCGGGATGAAACTTTAGTCCCGGAAACGAAGCTAAATTTATCGAAAATCCAATGCTCATCGTTAAGTTTCGATCCCAGAAGTTGAGTGGAGGGAGATAAGAGGGAATAGTTTCGACCCTTTACGTTTGACATACAGGTGGAGAGGTTAAAACATTGAGTTAAAAATCGAATGGCCAGTTTGCGTTCACCGTTCTCCTCTTAGTGGCACATGTTCCCCATGTATCTAATACCGGTAGGCCGAACCTCTACTTCATTCAACCATACTTCGTACTCGGTGTGTGGGTCGAAACTAAACTATTCCAAGGTGAAGTACGCGGTCCCTGCGGTGCGAAATATTACCTACGTTTCGTTTCGTCCCAAATTTTTAGTTTTGTTTCGACCCGAAGTAGTTTTGACTCCGATTTCGTTTCGACCCTGAGTTTATCTCCCCGGGGTTAAATCAATTTCGTTTCTACATTTCGCTCCTAGGAACGAAGCTATCGAAATTTTACTGGTTTTGACTTTTGTTTCACTTGCCATCCCTGATTTAGACCATCTTACGTATTTTTTCATTGCCGATGAGCTATTGGAATTCCCAGGGTTGAATAAGCTGAATAATACCAAAAAAGCGGATTATGGGCGACGAAGCACTTAAGTTCAAGGTTTAGTTTCGGTCAAATCCTTTGGGCCTGATGGTATAAATGGCTTGTATGGTGTCGAGAGAGTTTAGTTCCAATGGGGTGGGCGTTCGGAATTCAGAGAAAATGTGGGGATTCATCATCTCCTTGGCAGCTCCCATAGACGAGGTGATCTAACACGATATTGCTGCCAAGAAAGAACATGCTGTTGCTAAGTATCACCACGGCGTATGGATCAATGGTGGTGTGTGATATTTCCTATTATTTAATGATAAGCAGGCGATGAAGGATGTAAAACTGACTAATTATGTTGGTATTTGAAGATTAGCCGATTGAAAATTTGAGTGAAGGGCTGCGTCAAACCAATCTTATGATTGATGGCTCTTTATGGTGATAATAACTTGTTTGTAAGCATGGAGATATTTTATCGAAAATTACATAGCTCTTTGTACTCGGAATTGGTATAGATGGGTTTAGAGAATTTGAAATCCAAAAGGAAAAATCACCACAGCATTGGCAATAGAGAGTGGGCCGAATTCTTCTCTAACCTTCCATAATTTTCTGGAAATTTAAGAACTAAACATGTAACCTCTAATCCATCAGATAAATTCCTCCGTATCCAAGAGGGGAGTAGTTCTGAATGTTTAACTTTGCCTGAAATTCGTCATACATGCTATATTCGACGTTTTTGGTGTGATTGATTTCTACATAATTATCGCTGCAAAGAATTTCCACTGTTGAATTTAGACATGTTTGAGCTTAGTTGATTTTCATGCGAAAAAAATAAAAGATGCATATGTATTGAAGTTAATTTTAGTATTCCTGGCTGAGGATAATTTATCTCAAAAGACCTCATTTTACTGTGCGATTGGGAAGTAAACAAAAGAGCAATGTTCTCTTAAGGGCGAGAAGTCTTTTGAGTACAATAGAGTCCATCCGAAGCGAAGACAATGGTTCTTTGTTCCTCTAGTTAATCTACCAAATTATCTGCTTCAGGAATTCTATTCAGCGTATTGCTTTTGTACGCAATTCCTTGTATTTTTTATTTACGGAAAAGCCTACTCTTCAGGAAATATATGAAAATGAGTATCATATTGTATAGGGTCAATGGAAACTTACTTTTTAAATCGGAAGCCTTTTTATGCAATCCTTATACTACTGGGGTCGTTATCCTTCAAAAGGAGATTAATTATTACAGTAATATTAAAAATTAAAATAGAAAAAAAGGAAGGGGCTCTGAATATTCTCGAGGACTTTTAAAGAGTGGGCCAATGACTGCATAACCTCATCTTACAGACTTTATTTTCAATAGTTAGTCGTTAAACGCGTATATTCATATATATATTATTTAAGAATTTTATTTATGAATTATTTTTCATCCGAACACCTACTTAGTTCGTAGTTTGATGCTAAAGTCAAGTTTCATAATTGTGAACAAGTCAAAAATTTCTTCGCTTGCTGCTCATATTGCTTCATTACTAGGCAAGTTTCAGCTTACATTCCGATTGCGGGATTTTTTCAGAAGATAACCAATATAGATGGCTTGCAATTAACCCTTTTGAGGTCACGGCTTTTCGAAGCATGAAAATCAGCACGTTGCTCTATCTCAGCTTTGTATTTGAAGGAGTGAGCTTTACCCGACGTCCAAATCCATGCATTAGTTCATGCAATTTATTAAAGGGAACGAGAATGGGCGTTGGCTAAAGTTTACAGTTTTTTTCAAAGATTTCTCGTCTTATATCAAGGTAGTGGCCAGTTCCTTCAAAGAGAATATGTATCCCGGGGTTGGATTTCCTTTACATTGTGGGCACCGGACTTAGCGAAGTGCTCACTCGGGGAATATTGCGATTATTTCACTCGAAAGATCATTCGAGGGTACGACAAAGCTATCCTACCTGTTAAGGGGCGCTGACCCTCCATCCGTCTCACCAATATCTCCTGAACACGCTTTGCCTTGAAGCGACCTTTCAGTTGCTTGAATATTGGCTTTGAGTTGCGTCTTTGAGACACTCTTCCCGTTGATGGGTAGGATGAATCGCAGTCTTTTGATCTCTTGATGTTTTGTTTGATAACGAGATACTTCTCGGGTTGAGGTTCTCCACTTTACCACCAATATTTCAGACACCGACTCGACGCCCGTCGTTTGTATTTAGAATGTTACTCTTCATCCAATATTTTCATATACAGCCTCTTGTAATTACACCTTTGGTACGATGAAACTTCCTTTGAAAATGAGGAGCCTGGATAAAATAGAATTATGCGCAGCGGCCAATTGGAAAGGCATTGGTCCATTCTTCTCGAGGGCAATGTTTCCCTTGCCATTTTCCTGAAGCATGCAAATTTTGAACACAATACGGCAGATTCGTCTTGAATAGGACGGGTGTGGTAGAATGACGGGTTTTGGATTTCCTCTTTTGGTCTAACTGCTCCAGTTCTGATTTCGGCGGTGTTGGTAATTTTTCAGAGAAAGTCGATTACTTGCTCTGGGGTTGCGTAGAGAGCTCTTCATGTGCATTAATCTCTTCTTCGAACGAGGCCTTGAACTTTTCGAAACCTCCACTGCACAAACGCTCAATAATCAGCCGCCGAATCAAATCCGCTCAGTGAGCTCAGCAATACGCATGCCGTCAACTGGCAGTAGTCGGAGAACAAACGCTTCGGTGGGCGATTTTTGAGCGTTTGTGCCGTATCGTTTTGTCCCCTGGGTACCGCAAACAGTCTCTACAATCTTTCAACAATTGGATCGAATGGTCTTAGCTGCCGTTCACGTTCTCCATATTCTAATGCAGACATTATCTCTATGAAGTAAAGTTTTCGCTTGTATATATTTGGATAGTCATTCTATTTAAGGTTTTGCTTGCTAGTTCACCAATTTCATTCCATAGTCGAATATGATTTAGTAGAAAAATTAAGAGACCCTTATTTTTCCGTTTCTCGAGAAAATCGTTTCATCGATCACGACAAAAGGAAAAAAAAATCGACGCCCAGCGAAGGTCAGAATGAGAAAGATTATTTCGTCCTAACCTTCTCTTCCCTCCATCTTTCTAATCCATTTTATACATCACGATTTAGGGACTGATTGAACGAACCTTTTTCGTTTCATGGGAGCGGGCTCCATGAACGCCGCATGCAAAATCTTTATTCAGAGCAATATTTTTTTTACGCATATTCTACTTAATTACCGGAGAGCACGGAGGTGTACTTAGTTGAGCGAATAGATAATGACCGGAGGATTTGGGTTTCAAATAATAGATAGTGGCTTTGTGTTAAAACAATCACAGCCGTACTAGAAAGCCCTGGGAAAGGAACTTGGTCCTTCCCCAAACTGTTTGTGTGGAGTTAATACGACCATGGCTTAGTGGAGTTAGTTTCAGCCAACCATTGGGCAGAAGAGTTAAGTGAGCAAGACTAATGACATCGCTTCATTGCATATTTGTTACGTGGAATGTTTATGGCTGCAAAATAGTAAATTTAATTGTCGTGGTTCTCATGTCATCACATATGGTGGCGGAGTGCCTGCACCATGAAAAATTGAAGAAGTAATCCCAAATTTATTTGGGCCAGTAACTATCTCCCTCGATTTCCGGAAGGCGTAATTTTATACGAATTAAAGAAATTATTGTGGGCTTGATAAAAATATTTACTTCTTGAATAACCGGAATTTTGATGTTTCGGTTGTGATAAAACTATTTTACACTCCGATAAACATTCCATGGAATTCACATGAATTACGCCCACTCAAAAAAAAAGAAGGAAAGGAAAATACGAGAATATACCGTTGGACTTTATTCGTTGACTGCCGAGAGGATGTAGGATGGATTTGGAACGAATTATTTTGCGGTTTCGATAAGAGGATAAATTATTCGGAGCAATTCAAAAGTATCGATGTACTCCAAATTTTTCATTGTTCAGTTCATAACAAAGAAATAAGGAGTTTTTTTTAAAAAACGGTTTTATAGAAACATGGCTTCTATTTTTCCAAATCGTTCAAATTTTTAATGCAAAAAATCGGCTTATATTCTGACATTCTTAATGAAATGTATTAGCTAGATTTACTGACGTTAGCTTATAGATTTGCTAGTGATTTTGCACGAAAATACCTAGTTGAGGGATTTTAATCCCCAAAACTCGAAGCTGTAAAATGTATGACAGGTATGCATTATTTGCTTAATTTAAGGTGGAATGATTATATTAAGTATGAGTATCCCTGTTACCCGTATCATTTTAGCTCAAAATTTCACAAATTAAGCTGAAATCAAATCAATGTATTTATTCAAGTGTTAATTCAAAAGCTTGGAAAATATTTTTTCTAAATATTATGAATTAAATTATTATGGCATTATAATGGTTAAGGTAGGTATTTATGGAGCGTTTTGCGAGTTGACCCGGCCTGTCTTTCCTCTTACCTTTGACTAACAGTAAGGACGACTCACTTTGATTCTATCAATGAAAACTATTCTCTTTCTTCCCCTCATTGGCTCTCGTAAAATTCTTCCCTCTAATACTGATTCTAAAATCCATTTTCAGTGATCACTTCATTCAAGACTTCTGTCTCCGTTTCCTATCTAGACGTTTCCTCTCCTTGCACACCATGTCAAGAGCAATATCGTTCATCTTCCTCTCCGCCAACTTCACCTTCTCCATTTTTCTCTACACCCACATCTCGATAGCGTACAGTCTTTTTTCAACCTCCTTCCTAAAAGCTCTCGCCTTTCTTTCTTCTTTACCATTACTTAACCTCTTCCGTCTCATATTTTTTCTCTACGTTGATGAAAATTATTCTTTTTGATGTTTAACCTTAATTATGGTGCCACAAACAATTTTCCAAAAATATTGGCTATTTGTTATAAAGTAAATATTATGGTCTAAGTCCGTATTTATTGACAAATATGCACATTGCGAGGTTAAAATTCTTTAAAAGACATGAGTCTCTGACAGAAAGGGTGACAGTGCTTACTATGAAAGTGTGCTGAAAAATGCTCGAAAAAGTATGTAGGATGAAATTCAATATCAATCAAAGCGAGAGTGAAAGTCATCTAGTGCAAGTATTAGGTTTTTTTTTAATTTTTATGCGTTGCATTACTAAGAGATAAAGCAGGTCTTCAAATGAGTAAAGGGTATATTTATCCTGATAGACTTTGTACAGACTTTACTTACTAACTCTTGAATGAATAATCGTTAGTTAATTATAGAATATCCATTGCTGCTAGAGATCACGACATGCTTCTTTTTCTTTCTACCACTCATATTTAATTCCTTAAACCGTGGTTTAAGTTTTTTTCCTCTCATTAAACTATTACAAAAATTTCTTTCTTTTTTCTGTATTTTTTTAAAATATCCAATGTAGTTCAATTCCCAAAGTTGTTCTATGATCTTTTATAGACTAAACAGCAAATTAATTGATTTTTGAAATCTAAAAGAAATTTCGACTTCATGCGACGTCCAATTTTTCAATAATTATTGCTGATGATCTATTTATAATCCCTCTCCCATGCTTAATTATTGCCTAGTTTATCGCAAAATCAGTAAATGAAAGGAACAATATTATACGCATCACTTCTTTCAAGCATGAGTCAAGCTAGTTTATTCACTTCATGTCCTTCTTCTACGATAATGTAACTCAGCAGTTTTTTTACTGCCATTTAGTGGATTTAAAGTGACTCTATGAAGGAAAACTATTAAACTTTTTCTAAGGAATAACATAAATAATCATTTCAGCATTTTTTCGATTTATTATGTACGCCATTTCCTCCGGGCGTAGTTCTAACTAAAATTAATCCTAAATTAGCAGGTTGTTATTATTCCAATAAGAGTTGGTTACTACATTTAGTTCTGATGCTACTAAAGGCATCGTGATTCAGAAAATGAAATTAGAGAGGAAATTACAAGGCAATTTAACGATGTAGGATATTTCTACGGACACTACAAAGATGATGGATTCATTATTATTTCCATGCAAAACATGAAGGAAGAAAAAAAAGTAAAAAAATAAATAATACCCTTCAAGTGGAAAGGCGAGATTGTGCTGGCAATTATTTTTGAACGTAAGAGTAAAAATTCACATTTTTACACAATTGAAGGAATATTTTACATCTAACGGAAAGATTACAACTGTCAATCAGCGAGAGCATACCTTGTAATTATGGTGGAAAAAGATTTCTGTAATGAAACAGGAAAACTGCACGATTTTGTTCATTTTATAGGGAATTTATTCTTTTCCGTGATACACTTAGTGAGGGAAATTGGTCGTCCCGGAAGTGAATGGCAAGTAAAAGAAAACGCAAGACCCATCGTGCATCTCGAATGCACGGAAGGTTATAAGCACAATGTAGGGACAGGCATATCCTCTCCTTGGTCGCAAATTAAAAACTAAGAAATAATATCACGGCTGGCAGGTGAGGTTGGTTCATTATAAATCTCTTTATTGCCGAAATAATATTTTTGCCTGAGTGTTGAGGGACTGGCTCGTTGTGGTGCACCAAAGGCTTATTCTTTTTAATAGACACCCTCGGGTTCATTCAGGTCTGTAGCTTTCAGCTCTGGAACTACAGAGATGCGAGACTACCAAATGAATGCTCATGGTTTCTGCCTTTAATTCTTTAAAATTAATTTATTTATGCTGGTTCAAACTAGTCAAATATGTTAAATGAACAATTCATACCATTTTCCAGGGTTATAGTGTACCCATGGAAAAGTTTAATATCACCATAATTAACTTTATCATGGTAATGCAAAACTTTAAATTATACACACAATCTTTAAATGTATAACTAGTAAAATGCACCCGTTGGATTTCGACGGGAAGTGAAGAATAAAATGTGGTTTGGTAACGATTATTCTACCAATGGTTTACCGTTTGTTGTTGGTATGGTTAAAAGCAGTTTCACTGAGTTATATGTTTTGAAGGTATGTTTACACCAGGTTGCTAAAGACGATTTTTATTGCTGAAATAGAAGAAAAATACATTTGCATCTAAAACAAAGTTATCAGAAAAAAGAAGTTTAGAGAACATAACATAGAAATAGCATATTTAACCTGATAAAAGCTTAGTTAAAGATTAACGCTGTGCATCGGAATTTTCACCCGCTTCTCCAAATGCGCGAAGAATTATTGCGATATTATCTACAAAATAGCTGTTAAAATTATTCCTTCTTTCCCATCTTACTTTTCATTTCAGTAGTATCTTCCTTCCGTTGAGCCGGATATAGAACATCTAATAATTGGTGTGCAGAATAGTCAATAGTTTTAATTATCATATATCCTAACGTCTACAAAATGTATTCAACTATACCAGCATTAATTAATTAATGATGCATGTTTTTCTTATTATTAATGGCAATAAAAAATCGAAAATTATGGCTGCCAGCCGCGGGAAAAATGCTTCTTTAGGATGCCTCGAAATCGTTACTCATATCTATAACCGTGTTGTAATTTATTTTCGAAACTCCCTCTCGCCTATCGAAAATTCTCATTTTTTACTTGTACCTGCTCGTATTTTCTGTAAGAATCTTTCAAATTCATCATCTCGTCTAGACCTATGAAATTTCATACATGAAAGGGGATCAAGAATATCTTTTTTCCTTGAAATATGGCAAGAGAGTCTAATATATCTTGAGGAGATTGCTCGGATTTCCTTCCCTTGCCTACTCAAGATTTAAATCGATGTGTCAGATAAGAAAAATGCTATTTATTTTTTACAAATGGTTGATGATTTCCGATATTGCTGTCATAATAGACGTACTCATTCCGTTTTGTGGAAAATATTTGCATTTAATGCGCAGACATAAAGGTGATTTAACGTTATAATGAATTTCATATAAGTTTTCAAAACCAAGTGCATACGCATACACCCTTTTTAAGCTTTTAAGATTCCCCGAAGGTATCTATGTCTTCCTTGAAGTGTTCTCTTCGCATTTTGACTAAGGTTAAATGAGATGACATCAGCTCGTAGCCACAGACGATAAGTGCGTTCTAACGTAATAAAGTTTCCTAGGAAATATGCACGAGATAAAACAGTAAAATGCGAAAAGTAGTTAGTTTTTAGATTTCAGGTCTCAAATTTTTAAAGTTATTTAGCGTGGTGATCCTTGATTTCGAAAAGTTCTAAAAATACCATATTCGCTGCTTAGAATCATTGTTTTAATCGGTTATTGATATCATAAGGTGTTAAGAACCCATTAGTCTTCAATGGTACGCTTTTTATGTTTTGCATTGACATGCTTGTCATTAATACGTCAAAGTATTTACTGCGATTGGTATGTTTTGCCCCTAAAATAATATTGAGTTATAGGGGAAGGTTGCCTGCAAACAAAAAAACGAGCACTGCAGCTTTTTAAGAGTTCTCACATAAAATTCATAGGCCTTCGTGCAGCATACAACGGTGGTGTATAATCCTCTTTCTGCCCTGGAAATCGCCCCAACTGGTCGTTAACCTTTGCTGCTGAAACTTTGGATTATCTTTTTTGAACAGTTTAAAAGCCTGTTTCATCCATGCCAAATATAAGAAAACTAATAAGGTTTTTGCCATTGACAATCGTTTCAAGGACGTCAAAATAATGGCTGACACTCTCCTTGTTGAATTCTTAAACTCTATGAAAGGATATATTCTCGGGCTGACGAAAACATAGTTTTGGGTTGCGTGTAAGAAATCCATAATACTACTTTTTACCGGCAAGTCTTGTCTCTTTTTGGAAAAGGGTTGGTTAAATTAGTGTTGTCCTCAATAATTTGAAAGGCTTGCTTCCTAACATCTATTGGCGTTAGTCCAAATAATGAAGCTTCAAATTGCATAATGACCTGAACTAATTCGTGCTCTGCTTCTGTTGGTAAAGCCGTCTCGCTTCCATTAACTGCATCATGAGCACCGCAATCCTAGCTCCTACCAATTTCTCGGCAATGCCGCTGAAATGTCTTTTTTGGAATTTTGTATTTCCTAGAACATTCATTTTATCTAATTTTTACTTTCCTGTAATTATTCAAGACAGAACTAATGTTCTCACCTTTTCTGCTAAATTACCGCCCTTCACTTCTCTTGACACGGGATAAAAGAACGAAAAGCCAAAACGTTCGCTGGTGATCAGAGCCACTCGCAGTCGCCCCACTCGCAATGGTACAGTGGGACGTAGTGCGATCTGGCAGCGACCACCATTTCATATTAAATCATTTCCACTGCCTTAACACGTGATCATACCACGCTGGTAACGGCGCTAAAAGAAACACAATGGACTTCAGAAATGCGATATGCAGCTAAAGCTATTTTTATACAACTTACCTATTATGTCGAAGGAAGCTGTCTACAAGAAGAACAATCTTACTCTTTGGCTTTTAGACTTTATTTCACTTTGGGTCTCACAGACATGAGTAACGAATGACTGCGACCTCTCTCAACTCGTCAACCGCCCGAACAGCACTCTGCCCGGACGTAACACTCAGCAGCGCGCAGGCTGCCCACATGACTCACAGCGCGCAGGCTGCCAACATAACACTACTCACAGCACGCAGGCTGCCAACATAACACTACTCTCCCCTCTTAGTTGATAAATAATAAAACAATAGCAAAATGACAATCGACATGATAACTGTCGACCTGACAAAAGATACAATAAAACAAATGACAAGATTGGTTTATATTTTAACAGACTGACTAGATAAGAAATGAATTAACACCGAATACTTAACAAAAGACATTACTACAATAATAATGGGCATATCCCAGATTCAAGCTAATACAAATTTAAGCAAAGTTCGAGTCGGAATACCTATTCGGTTTCCTTATGACTCGTCCAGACCTCCGCAATTCGTTTTGTGTCTCCTTATAATCATTCACCTCACATTGCTCACTCTCACCACCACTAAACTAGTGGTGGTGAGAGTGAGCAATGTGAGGTGAATGATTGCGAACTGCAAATTGCAAATTGCAAATTGCAAATTGCGAACTTTGGCCGCCAGAGAATTGCGTAGCTGGGCATTATCATAAAATTCTCTGAGCTGATTTACATGTACTTTAACCACAACATCATTGGACAATTTTACTATATAAACAAAATTGCTAACCTTCTCTATAACCTTTCCCAATTCGAATTTGACACCAAATTCTTGCTTTTTATTAGGGTTAACCCATACTACTTGGCCTACCTCAAATATTTTGAATGATTTCCTGTGTTCTGTGACCTTTTCATCAATTAAACCACTCTTAAATGTAACTTTTTTTTTGAGACCCGACAAAGGAACATTTGGCTCATATGTTAACAACATCGACATCGGTGATTTTCCCGTCACCGAGGACGGTGTAGACCTATAAGCAAATAGACAGTCAAGTAACAGTTCTTCAGTGATAACATTTTCGTTTCTGTGTCTCTTTTGTAAATGAAATTTTGATAACAAATTTTTGAAGGTCTGGACACTACGCTCAGCCAGCCCATTTGATTGCGGAGAATATGGAGGAGTGAAAATCAGTTTAATCCCCTTATTGTAGCAAAAATTCTTCATGCAATGAGAACTGAATGGTGATCCATTATCACATACAATAGTCTTTGGAAAGGAAAATCTTGAAAAAACTTCAGCCAACTTGGACAATACCGCATTGAAATCACACCTATACCTCAAAATAAAGCATTCGATCCATTTCGAATATGCATCACACACTATCAAATATTTATTTCCACAAAAATCAAATAGATCCACATGAACCCTTTCCCAAGGAAAATGAGCCAATGGCCACGATTGACGGTACTTGTTATTTGCTCTATTCCTTGTTGACTGACAAATGTCACAGGTTGCTATTTTGTTATAAATATCATTATCTAATCCAGGCCACCACACATATGAACGTGCCAATAATTTGGATCGTACAACACCCGCATGATTAAAATGCATTATCTCTAATACTTTCTGTCTTAAACTCTTAGGCACAATAATTCGGTCACCAAAAAATAAACAATTGTTACTTACAGATAAGGCGCACTTATTTCGTTCATAAACCTTCAATTCATCTGCACAAGAATTTGGAAAACCTTTTAAAACATACTCCAAGACTCTGCTCATCAACTTATCATTGCGAGTGTGCTCACTCACTTCATCTAAATCTAACATGGGAGTGGACAAGTATGTAAACAACACTTCCTTATCATTTATGCTATCTGAAGATGGTAAACGCGACAATACATCTGCATGAGGAATCAAAGTTCCTTTTTTATGTACCAGAGAGTAGTTATAAGCCGATAAAGTGGTAGCCCATCTTATTAATCGAGAAGAAGCCATAACTGGAATTTTTTTTTGTTCCCCAAAAATTGTTTTCAGTGGCAAGTGATCACTGAAAATTGTAAATTTCCTCCCCCACAAATACTTATGAAACTTTTTTACACCAAAAATTATCGCCAATGCTTCCTTATCTAACTGAGAATAGTTCCTCTGGGACTGATTTAAGGTAGCTGACTCAAAAGCAATAGGCCGCTCCTCACCATTTTCAATTTGACTTAGGATGGCACCAACCCCAAAGGAGCTGGAATCCACCGACAAAATTAACTCTTTGCTTGGATCATACAGAACAAGCATAGAAGCTTCAGATAAAGCTGTTTTACATTTGGAAAAGGCAATCATACACTCCGAAGACCATACCCATGGTTCATCTTTCCTCATAAGTTTATGGAATGGTTCCAAAATGTCAGGACACATGTGAACAAAATTTCTGTAGTAATTGAACATAGAAACAAAGGCTTTTAACTGTGTCAAATTCTCAGGTGGTGGCATTGACAAAATTTTCTCAATCTTGGTGGCAGAAGGAACTTTACCCTTACTTGACAGCTCAAAACCCAAAAACAATAGAGAGTTG
This sequence comes from Ischnura elegans, assembly GCF_921293095.1. Taxonomy (NCBI): domain Eukaryota; kingdom Metazoa; phylum Arthropoda; class Insecta; order Odonata; family Coenagrionidae; genus Ischnura; species Ischnura elegans. The sequence continues at coordinate 96,511,571 of NC_060249.1, forward strand.
ACAAAAAATTCAGATTTCTGTACGTTCAGTTTGACATTATATTCCTCTAATCTTATCATGACCTTATTCAAAACTTCCTTACAAGTAGCCAGATCTTTACCACCAATTAAAATATCATCTAAGTATGGTGCCACATGATCAATTCCTACTAAAATGGAGTCAATAACAGACTGAAAAATTGCACATGCAGGAGACAGACCAAAACACAAACGATTAAATCTGTACAAACCTCGTATTGTGTTAACAACTAGAAAATCCTTACTAGCTTCATGCACTTCTAATTGCAAGTAAGCCTCAGTTAAGTCTAGCCTACAAAACACCGTACAGCCAGTAAACTGATTAAAAATATCCTCAGGTATAGGCATAGGGTGTTGATCCACCTTCAAAAACTTATTCAAAGTTGCCTTGAAATCGGCACACAATCTTATCTTTCCATTACCTTTAGGAACAAGAACCAAAGGGCTTGCCCAATCAGACGTTTTCACCTTAGTAATTATGCCTTTAGACTCTAATCTATCTAACTCAAGGCCTACTTCATTTCTCAATGCATAAGGAACCGTATATGCCTTATGAAAAACAGGAGGAACATTTTCTTTCAAATTTAGATTAACCTTAATATTTTCAATTGGTTTATCATTACTCTGTTTAGAAAATACTTTAGGAAATTTCACTGACAAGGACTGAACGTACTCTTCTATGCTAGACCGAACGGACATACAAGTTTCCTGTCTACTTATTAGACCAACCTCACCCTCATTATACAAATGAGGTAATAACGTAATACCCCAATTTGGTGCTAATACTGACAGCCAATCGCGACCCAGTATAGCAGGACATGATACATTTCTTATAATTACAGCGGAAAATATTGTACTCAACTTGCCGTAACAAATACTAACCTCACACTTTCCAATCACATCTAATAAGTGATTCCCAACACCTTTTATAGTACCATAGTAGGGCAAAATTTTCGACAATAACTGCAATTCCTTTGCAACATCATAACTCAAAATCGAAATAGAGCTCCCAGTATCAACAAGGAACCGCACAGATTTACCGTTAATAACAATATTCACAAATAATGAATCAGACTGAGACTTTAACACATTCACAGATACATTGACTCCAGTAACAACAAAATTCACTTGTTGCTTGCCACAGAATTCAGCTGTATGACCTTGACATTCACAATTGTAACACAACCACTTATTAGCTGGACACTTATCTGGAGTATGTCTGGAATAGCAATACCGGCACCTCTTCTTCTGACCTCCTTCCGAGCGTAGACTAGGTGATGGCGAACGCCCCCGGAATGGAGACCCTCGCCTCGGCGATGACCCCCTCCTCGACTGGTATGACGTCGACCTCACGGGAGAACGAAAACTCTTCCTCGCGGCAACACGTTCAAATGAAGGCGAACCCTCAGACTTGGAGGAAACCATAAAAGAGTCAGAACTCGAACCGGCCATCACCAATGTTGACTGCTCTACCGCTTCCATCTCGAAAATAATACTGCAAGCCTCGTCGAATGACATTGTGTCCTTCTCTGATAATAGACGACTCACCATAGACGTGTTCCGTAGACCCGACACCAGCCTGTCACGCAATGCTTGATCCAGGAACGAGCCATAGTTGCACTTCGTTGATAAACGCTTGATCTCAGAAACGTAGTCTTGTAAGGATTCCCCTGATTGTTGCTTACGAGAATTGAACTTGTAACGCTCAGGTATAACCTTACTTATCTTTTTATACCTAGTACTCAAAGCCTGCACACACTGATCATATGTAGCCTTAGCGAAATCTACTGGAGCTAATAAAATTTTTAACTCCGCATAAACGCCCGGATTCAGATTCACACAGAAATGACCTTTCTTGAGTCTGTCTTCGGTGCCATTTATGAGAAAGAATAACTCAAGTCTTTCCACGAAGGAATCAAAGTCCTCGATTCCGGGTTCAAATATAGGAGGTTTCGACATGACTAAAAAACCTCAATTACAATCCCGCTCTCTTAACATGGATATTACTGTTGAAAGATAGCACACGTTCGCCAGTTTTCCTCGTCGCCAGATATTATGTCGAAGGAAGCTGTCTACAAGAAGAACAATCTTACTCTTTGGCTTTTAGACTTTATTTCACTTTGGGTCTCACAGACATGAGTAACGAATGACTGCGACCTCTCTCAACTCGTCAACCGCCCGAACAGCACTCTGCCCGGACGTAACACTCAGCAGCGCGCAGGCTGCCCACATGACTCACAGCGCGCAGGCTGCCAACATAACACTACTCACAGCACGCAGGCTGCCAACATAACATTACCTATTTTCAATGTTTATGTGAAAAGAAGAAAAAAATAGCAGAGAAATCCTTTACTTAATATCCACGCACCAGACTTGTCACTGCAGCAGTGGCTACAGCTGAAGTGTGGTGTACTTGGGGATGCAGGAAGTTCCAATTCCAAAAATTGGATTACATATAAGTCTAAAACTATGGTTTCTAGGATGGTGTTGGGATTTAGGAAGTGGTGTGATTTAGGCAACTCTCCCCCATATTCTTTATATATACTCAAAAACAGCTTTTTTTGCAACTGTTTATTGATTGATAACTTATCTTAAAGGATTATTTTAGCTGAACGCGAAGCTTGTACCTGCGGCTGTTGACAGGTACAAGCTTTTTGTCAGGTTTTATTCACATGACTACCATCGAGAATGCGACGTAGGAAGTTAAACATAATTACATCACAACCTTGAGGATTTCAAAAAGGTCTTCAGAATCTGACTTAATGAAAAATCCATAAAAATTCATCCCCGCAATTCACTAGAAATGCCTATATTGCATTAACGTTTTAGAATCCCAAACGAAAAAAAATATTCCACCGCTTAGATCCATATTAATGTTCTGTAAAAAAAGCATTTTGGAAGTTCTAAGAATGAGCTGGTGATGGGATGATCTGAGACTGGGATGTCAACAACTCACACATTCACAAAAATTGCCGTGAGGAAAATTTTCCTGTACCGGGAATCGAACCGTGGATCTTTGACTGTCCGGTCCACTACCCAACCTACCTATCTAACGTTCTCCTGCTCACTTAGGGGGGAAAATATTTTCCCCTAAGCGTGCCGGTCAAATACTTTTATCGAGTAATGTCTCTCATCGATCTTGCCTCCCATCCATGGTATGTATTCCTCTCCTTCAAACCGGCCAATGCAATCTAACCGTAACCAGAAACGTCTTTCAGACAACAATGAGGCCCTCTCTATTCAGCGGAGCGAACAGACAATTGAGTGCTCCAGACAGGTAAACAGCTCCGTCGTCTGTGCTCACGGAAGAGTATGGGTACTCTGCGTATCGATTGAGATGAAGGAATAAAAATCCTTGGCACCTACTAGTCGGCCAACCCTCAATTGCACATCCTTCTTTCCAGTTCCTTTGCATTCAATATGCGCGAATCACTGAGGCGTACTTCCTAAGGATTTTCACTTTGAGGGAATGCATTATTACAAAGATTATAAATTTGAGATCTTTTAATTTCCAGAACTTCACGAATGTGAGATTAGGAAGAAAAACATGAAAGATACGTTAAAAATGCAAATAATAAAAGTATTTCTCATTATTACTATATGCATTATCTTCGAACATTGCTCACATGAAGTGATATATAAATTTATAGATGGTATTTCCCATCCTTCTTTCCCTTTTTTATTGCGTTGAGTATGCGTGAACCACTGGTGCATGATTCCCAACGATTATCACTGTGAAGGAATTCACTATCCCCAAGATTATAAAATTGAAATCTTTTAGGTTCCGGAACTTCAAAAATATGGGGTTAGAAAGCAAAATATGAACGGCGTGTTAAACATTAATTTCATAGAAGTATTCATCATAACTAAATTGATAGATTTCCCACAAACGGTGCACCGCGGTGTTCACATGAAAAGTTATATAACTTAATAGATGATAGTTAGCATAATAATCAGGCAGTGCAAATGCAACTATCAAAACATGCGGTTTGAGTCTAAATCGAGAAATGTTTCGAACTATCTATGAAACTATAAGATTTCATTGTTTGAGCTAACCCAGACTTAAAATTGATAAATAAATTGGGCCATCATTTTCACCGCTATCTCTTAACACAAATTGAAAAAGTGAATCCCAATTTCTTATTTATTTGTGAAAAAGCAATGACAAATGATGTAATGAAATATATTTTATGTATGAGCTACAACAGATCAAAAATATTCTTGTCTTTCAAAACCGTTCATTCTTCACCCCATCTATTATTTTAAACTTTTTTCTTCATATTCACTTTTTTTCCTCCACTGTTCCCTCGTTTGCTGTGCTTGAAATCACATTCCTTCTCAATGCATGTTCAATCCAGTTTCCTTTCCTCTTCCAAATAATATTGAGAAGTGATATAACCACCCTAAGTCTTCATAGAACTTCCTTATTTTTCACACCACCCTCTCATTTCAATTTTTTCAGTCGTCTTCACACCTGTATCTCAAAAACAGTCATTCTTTCTACCCTCTTTCAATATCCGCGTTTCACACCCATGCAAAATTACACCCTGAATATAAAATTTGACGTATAACTTTAATTTTTACCACTGTTTGAATTTCAAGATTGATACTTATATCTCTAACATCATCATCATCACTGGTCAACAATATTAGTATTGGTTTGACACAGCTCTCCACGCAGTTCTCCTATCAGCTAATCTTTACACACCTACGTATTTCTTCTCTTTCACATCCTTCTTTACTTGTTCCATACAACTCTAAGAGACGATTTTCTGTTTTTCCACCCACCTCTCAGATTCCTGTGCAGACGATTTTACCGGGGACTCTGGCTCCGAGATCTCCCACTCCCGAGGTAACCATCTCCACCCCATTCGTATTCAGCTCGGAGCTTCAGTTGAGTTGCACCCAATCACAATCCCAAGGAGATTGGATGTAGATGTGTGCATGAGGAATATACCCAAGAGTTATGAGAGGGACACAGGAAGCGAAGCATAGAGGAGCTGTTGGCGATTCAAGGATGGGGAAATGTTCGCGAGGAATTGGCTGTGGCTCCTATCTACTGAGGGTCTACAAAGGACCTCCTTCACCACTTTGACACACAGGGAAGTCTTCCGTCTTTGTGTCTGCGGCTTGATTTGCCTCGCCCCCCTACTCTTCTTATGCCACCCCTTGGATTGCACCCCTTGGGGCTATTTGAGGCCTTACGACACGAACCACAGTAACCAGTGTCGTCCGCAAGGTGGCCGACAGCCACCCTGGACTTGGGAAAATTTTTATTCCATGTACTCTGATTGTATACCACAAAACATAAACAAATTTCACCATAATGTGATTTAAATTGTTGCAATGAATAATTTGTGGCCTATTTATTTAGTTCACAGTAGGCCACCTGAAACAGGCACGCAGCTAGGAATCAAGGCTAGGGGGGGTTTAGGAGTATAGACTAGGCTAGGGGGGGTTTGGAATTCTGGGGGGTATGGAATACGGGAGGTGCGGTTGCCCTCCCCTAGAAAATTTTTAAGATACATGATTCAAAATGGTGAGTTTTATTGCTTTATGAGGGATATTTTATTAATCCCTACACTACTCTATGAGTAATATTTTTCCAGTTAAGTAAAATGGATTTAATTTTAAAATTTCTTTGAGTTCTGGGAGGGAGGGGGGGTTTATCCCCCAAACCCCCCCCTCGCTGAGCCAATGACCTGAACTACGGTGATGAACTACTATATGGTGTCGAGTTTGAGTGACCCACATTACCAAATCTGGTTACCTACTATGGTAGAAATTGTCATAAGAGCATAGGTTTCGGCAATCCTGCTCGAGAGATGTACTTTAAAGAAGCGCATTAAAAGCGCAGAGCAAAAGAGTTCTTAATCAGTCAAATATTCTTGCTTATTGGATTTCTATAGATGTAATTTTAAAACCAAATTGTTAAATACTGAGACGCCAATGAAAGTACTTGATACAATTTTAAAAGTTTAAGTCACCCGTGTGTGTGCGTATCTGTCATTGGAGCATAAAAATAAGTAAGCATGTTCTTTGTGGAATCACAAAAAATATAATGGACGGGTTCCCGTAGACCCTGTTCACAATGTTGACATAATTTAAAAGCAATGGTAAATACCATTTAATTTCATATAACTTTAACAAAAGAGTGAGCATTCATGCATGTAGAGTGTACTTACATTGCTAAATTCAGGCTTTCTGATGTAATATTTCCTTGATAAGTATTGACATTATTTTTTTAAGTTCAGTTTTTCAGTTCGATAGAAAATCTGCTTTATTCATTCCTGCTACCGGCATTAAATTGGAAGGTAATTATTTTATTGTCATAAAATTAATCGTTACCATTACCCAATCTCTTGCCCAGCCATGGTTTATTGCTACGATACCGACGCATAATATCATTAAGAAACGATCTATTTCCGCATAGGGGGGCAATATTCCTTCCTTTCAGTCACAAATCGCTTTCTTTCATCTCGAGATCACCTCTTATCTAATCTTCGAGAAATCAAGTCTGCTTTTTCTTTGAAAAGAAAAGATGACGGGAATGAAGGTGCGTCCCATTCTTCTGCTTCAGTCAGGCTGAGAACGGTGAAATATTTAATCCCTGAACCTTGCATTAGATTGGGGCAGGCGGTCTCCAATGAATATTTCATGCATCCGAGAAAGGCTGACTCCAGCGAGGCGGATTATTTCACAGTCCTTCTAATTTAAGTCGTCCTTATTTGCTCATCTCTTTCTTTTACTCTTCATTTCGACGTTGTTTAGATTTTTATGCCTCTTTAATTGGCAGTTCTCCCTCTTTTCCACCTTACCGCATCATCTAAGGCTTTATAACTTTATCTCCCTTTCCCAAGCAACTGATTCATTCTTTACATTGTTCTCAGGCTATAATATTAATATTACATATTGCTGCAAGTAGGCTATTGCCTGGTGACGGCATTAGGTTTAAAAACATGAATACCAAGTCTACGTATCTAATAAAAATGTAAGAAACAAAAGAGACCTATAATAAAAACATTAATTCTAATATAATGTAATTAACAATTGAACATTGACCCAATTAACCAAATTTAAATCACTCCCTTATAAACCAATATGTCATTAACCAAGAAATGTCATCCCTATTGTCAGAACACTGAGTTAAATTTCACTTTTACCGCTTTTGTCTTAAGTTAAAACACCCCAAGTTCAATTATGTTATATATGCATAACTTTCTACTAAAAGATCCGTAGTTGTTGAGATCTTGAGTAGCCCACATTGCAGCACTGCCATCTTCATCAGTTGTTTACCAAATCTGGTTACCAACTATGATAGAAATTTTCATAAGGCATCGGTTCCTGAAATACTTTTAGAGAATTATCGAAAGGTTGGCGAGCGATTCGCTGGTCTTTCTAGGGGAGTATGATCAATGCCGCCTAGAATTCTTCACGTGTAGGTATGTACATTATCACACGCCTTATTGAACGACGATATTTGTCGGTTTCGATGGTGGCGGGGGTTATTACATGTCCTGCTCTTCCCGGGGTTGTGTTTGCAATTAGGGCTGCAGTGTGGAGTATGATTTCTCGCTCTCTTTCGATCTAACGGTTCTTCATTCAATCCTTTCTTGAGACATACAAAAATTTAAAAAAGGTATAAAAATATTAAAAATTCAATAAACCAAAATACATTTAAATATATATTCTAAGATTAATATTGAGAAACGGATGCACTTCGAATCCCATTTTAGGTACCGTCGTAGTTTGAGACTTGGATGAATGCTTCCATTTGTCCATGTAGCATTGGGCCTCTGACGATCATTTTTTGAAGGATAAGTGAATTAGAGAGGCGGAGGAGACGAGCGGTAGGATAGGGGGGGGATGGAAGAGGGTGGACTGGGTGGCGTCGTCTGGGGTGGATGGAAGCTGACTGTGTGGTAAGGAGGGTCTTGTGAAGGCGTAGGTTCTCGTTCCAAATTATTTATCGTCACTGATGGTGGGAAGTGGAAACTTCTCTTTAATTCTCTTTGGCGCGGACGACTGATGTGAGCCACCGTGGCTGGGTGGCGATGAAATAGCCATGTCAAATGGGTAAATAAACTCTGACTCATACGATTCCTCCACGGATTAGCCGTTTTGGATCCCTTTTCCTCCAGGTTTTTCTTTTTCTCTACTAATTCCCAAATTCCGGACCTTAGATTGACTGTTGTTGATGTCATACCCTACTGATTTTACTCTTTTACTATTAATTCCCAAGTTCCCAATCTTAATGGCTTATTTTTAGCTGGAACTATAGCCATCACTTATCAGGGGAAGTAGTAGTAATTTCAACACTTTGGACATAATTCATCAACAGAACAATTTGGGTGATGTAGTGCATTCATTTTTGCTTATGGAATTCAAATGGTTTTTTCAAAATGCTCCAGAGTTGAATATCTCCTAAACGCTAAATGAATAGGTTACACTCCCAGTGATATAATAGTTATTTTATCTAGTGCCCGTCCTATTTGACTAATTAATGAATGCGTTCTATTGATATTCCAAGTTCTTGAAGCGAAAAGTTCTTAAGTAGGCGGTAATTAACAATTAGATTGAAATGATGGAGTAAGCAATACAGGCGTTGATGAAGATATAAGGAAATAGAAATTCTTAAGATAGAGAGATGACATCTAATTTAATGAGAATGACAAAGAGACAGCAATAAATACATAAACATGATGATATAATGTATTATCTTTAAAGTATATCAATAAAACGTAAGGGATACGAGTTTGTAAAATCGATCCCTTATTACTAGCGATGAAGTAAGGCTACATTACAAAATATAATTTTCTTTGACCCTGGTTTTCGGGCTCATGATGATGCTCTCAGGTGAGAGAAAAAATGTATTTTGCGTGATATTTCTCTCTGATTTTTTTCTTTTTATTTTATAACTATCCAAGGAATATCAAGAATGAATTGAGGTGGTGAGAAGCCAAGGGTTACAAGTGATTTTTTTCTGAACAGAGTAAGGCACAGAAATTAGGTTAAGAAAACAAACGAAATGAACTAGATACTTAGTAGTGTATTTGATTTTCCTCTTGATGTCTACGCAGAACAGAGACTCACTCGTATCCCTTGGTCACCAAGTTTTTTTATATTTCTTTAATCAATTTCTGTACCTAACTCTGTTTAGAAAGAAAATCACTTCTACCACGTGACTTCTCACCCCCTATTATATGGAATGATGAAATTGATAGCTTGGTTGATCTCTCCAGCTTTAAGATACTTCACCTCCTCTGCATTATATAATCAGCAACTCTCATTCAAGAATGATTTAAGGAATTATAACCTTAGGTAGTAAATGAATTAGGATCAGATTAAAAGTAGTTGGATGGATATAAAACGGATATTTATGAATAAATAAAGATAGTTAAATAGTCATAAACAAGATAAATCATTCTATCTTGGAGTTACTTCACCATATCTACATTGCATCATCAGTCAGTCTCATTCATGAGATTGGCACAATATGACATGCTCTGGTAATTATCAATATTTGTGCAACCTCTCACGGGAACCCCTAGGTGTCGTTTAGATTTCCTGATTGAAGAATGAAATGATCATAGGACTCTATTTGTGATCCTTATGATTTCAGCGGTGAGTTTTTAGGCACTGCAGGGTACTCTGAAGGGGCGAAGACTAAAGCGGCCAGGGTTTTACGTCAGAGACCGATGGATTCAATCTTTAACGAGCGAACTGCACAGTGTGGGGACGCAGAAAAGGGATAGAAGAACACTTGAATGACTCACGCTCCCCAAAGATGCGTGTGTAGGGTCGGATGAGCATCTTGGCGGGGAGAAAAATATCCAGATTGATGACATGGCGGTTGAGCTTCGACTTCTCTGCTTCTCTACTTGCCCCTCGATTCTTCCGCAGAAGCCGACTGTTGAGGGTTGGTGGGGACTTATACTTCCATTCTTCCCTTCCCCTCACAAGAGGACTATATCACGTGTTGAAGTGGAAATCATCGCCTCTGCCGACGATTGTAATGGGGGAATGGTGTTCTGTGGTCGCGCGGGCCATAGATAATGTGAATCAATTGAATTAACTTTTGGTGACCGAGCTATTCCATCACCAAGCAGTAGAAGCGATCATTCTTTTTGATCCGACCAATTTATCTGTCTGCATGAATCTTGATATAAATTGTTATCGTTAATAACCTAGCTACCACAGGGCACATTTTAACGGACGAGGTCCAATAAAACTGAGCATAGGGCAATGATTTTCTCCATATATATAGATATATATATACATGGAGATCAAAGCATCTCCATATATATCTATATATGGAGATCTTTTGTATAGCACAGCGTGTGACTTCTCAGCTACTTTTCTTTATTTTGTCAATCGTTTTGCCTGATTAATGGGTAAGCACCTGTGAATCATCATTTCACTGAAAGTAAGAAGATTTAATTTAGTGATACGGGAGGCTAGGAAGACAAATCCCTCCATTGGGTCTCAATTTGCGTTGGTATCGAATCAAACACAAATTTAAAAATTTTCATACTTTGCACTGTATGTATTTTTTTATTTCCAACCTCTTTCTGCGTGGTAAATAGAAAAGTTGCGTGTACTGAAATACCAATTGGATTTATACTTTATCCACGCGCTGACGATCCTCTAGATTAAATGGACATGCTTCATAAAAAGGCTTTAAGTTTGGTCCTCCGAGGAGTCCAAAGGTCCGGACCCAATATCTGCGGGTGTATTTCATACAATCCGTTATTCTCTTGCCCTTCCAAAGATGTTAGATCTGTCTTACAATTAGTAAGATTCTGATACTGCGTCTCAAAAATGGGTTTCTGGTAATACTTTTTGGTAATTTTTGAACTGTTATTTTGATTTTCCTTGGACTTTTAAACGAGTTTATCACATGAACGCAGCTAAAACTGTGGGCACTCTTCAGATAGACTAGTAAATAAATTATTGCTTTCATATGGAGGAAGATTAGAGTATTTCCTTTGAGTTACACCTTCGCGTTAGCCTACACAGCTTTTGATTTTCTTAACTATTCCAGCTGGCCATCATTAGATAATCGTGGAGAATTCTAAGATAGCCCTCGAACGCTCCATCTTACATGATATATATTATAGATTTGGAGGCCACCCGGATTAGCTCGCGAAGGATAGTACCCGATAGAGCGGGAAAGTTAGAGTTTTGAATTCATGGTCACTTGGCAGGACTTTTGTGTAAAGGAACAAAGCAGGTATGATATGTTTCCCGCGGTCGGATGCGCATTGATTTCTATTTATAACCTCCGCAGAATATTAAATAACGGGCATAGAAAGTAAGGGGTACGATAAGTTTAAATAATTTCATCAACTTGCTTTGGCACTCATGAATAAAGAAATATTTTACTTGGGCGAGCCAGTTATAATTTGGGCAAATCTTAGCATTTTTTCGGCAAAAACTTTTTTTCAAAAACTCGGCATTTTTCACAATCATGAACGACTTTTCCCCTATTCCCCTCAGAAAAGCCTTCTAATTGTTTTTGCATCCGTTAAAATGTAGTAAAATAGCGGGGAGATATTTCTCTAATTCGTTATTTTATATTTTTTTACGATTTTTTTCCGTTCTTGTATCATGACTTAAGAACGCGACAAATAATTGACAGTGGGATTTATTTGTCCTATATTTATAAGCTATATAATTATAATATAATATAAATAATTTATGCTGTTAATCACAATTTGTATGGTAAATATGGTTTTTCATCATAAATTTGTCACACGAAGGAAATTTTAACCTAAAGTAGACCCTTCATCTCCATATAGCAGACACATTTCATAAACCTATCATGCAGAAGGAATCAAGTGTGAGCTAATGTGTAGACATGACGGGCTGCAGCAATGTGCTGGAAGGAATATTGATTACATCGCCTCTTAGGCTATATATCTAAGAGGTAAGGAGCGGATAAGGCAATCACAGTGAAGTAATGACTTGCCATTGAGACGTGAGAAGCTGAATTTGAGAATATATTGCTCAATCTTATACCTCTCGCAATCTTAGCTTAAGGTCGTTAATGGGAGGTTCACACGTCGTGGGAGGTCTTAGCATCAACTATTTTTGTCTGCTTTGCTTAATTTGATGGAAATGGCGTCATTAGCCAAAGATAAGGCTATGCAATATACAATGTCTTGACGTAGAAAATTATTAAAGTGCCCGTTTGGCTGTATAATGCATCGATATCATCCTAGTAAATAAATAACAGTCTTCGAGGGGGTTTCACGTAATTTATGATTTTCTGCAGGAGTTTAACTTTTATTCGATGCACCAGAGGATAATTTTGGGCTACTGAGTATAATGGAGGTAAATCTGTCGCCCCTACTGCTTTATAATACGTATGTATCACTTAAGTACATACTATCTGACTCCTACTTAAAGAATGATATACTTTACGAGAAAATGAAATTAGCATTCTGTTTTTCAATAAGCGAACGCTGAGCACTACAACTCTGGCCAATAGGGTGCATATAAAGGTGTATGTACATAATGTATAGGGTGCATAAAAAAGAACAATTTATCGAGAATCAAACTGTAGTAGCAATAAAATATTTCGTCTCTCCATGGTGATTAACAGAAAAACAATAAAAGCAATTTTAATGGTATCCAACTCTGAGCGATTAAAATTATGGATAATCATCACTATTAAAATCTATGGGTTTGCAAGCTAAATTCCACGTCCGTTAAAGCATATATTTTAAGAATGTGAATAAATCATCGAATTTTAATTAATCTATTTCTGAATTAGTATAAGCAAACCATTATCTGTGAAGGAAATTGTTTTGATGAAGTGTATTAAAAATTTTCTAAATACCATTATGGGTAAAAACCCATAGGTATAAAAAGTTCGATCTCATTATTTCCCCTTAAAAGAACTTAGGGTCCTCAATTCACTGTGGGATACATTTACAACGCCAAGAGTTGCCCGGTTTCATTATTTGTGGTTAGTTAAAAACGTAACATGCTACAGCCTTAACCTGTGGGTGGGTAGAACATGAAGGAAGGAGAGGCTATAAGAATGCTTCCCATGGAAACCTACCATCATCGGTAGAATAATTTAATAATAATATTAATAAAATACCGCCAATGCGTTGATCGCCTTTTAATCCCATTTAACCGGAGAAAAGTCGTGGTAACTCTACCATTAGACTCTATCCATAGACATATACATGTATCCTAAATAAGCGGCTGCTCCTAACTACCGGTTCCCCTACTAACCAAAATCTACTATAGTATAAGAAGCAGAATAACCTAATCATTCCTTCTATTCCTTCCGGTTGATTGCTCCAGTGTTCCTTTGAAAATTTAGGTAGCATAAGAGATCTTAAAGAGATATTTACATGCTATTTTCCGACTTCGAAGGATTGAGAGCTGTGAACCCTGGAGTTTAAGGGAAAATGAAAAAGAAGACCGTAAAAATGATCACGCGACCAAAATAAATATTGACAGAATACTTACATTTTCAAGAAGCAAATGCATCGCTGGGGCGCTCCCTAAGATGGACAGAAAAAGTGATCGCGCAATTCAGGTTATAAAGGAATCAGGAATTTCAATTTGGTCATCCTCGCATTTTCTTTCATTGCACTATTTGCCATTGGGAAGGGCCAATTGCTTCAGGGCAGGAGGCTCTGAATGCATGTTAGATTGTAGTAGATGAGGACATGGAGAGAAGGTGATATTCCAAGGAGATCACAGGAGAATGCTGGATAGAGTAAGACCTGGTCAAGAAGGGAAATGATTGGTTGAACTTGCGTCTTAGAGGGGTCGAAAGAGAGATAAATGTTTCGGTGAGGACGTTACGCACCAGTTGATATTACAGTGTTCGAATTTCATTCCCACTGCCTTTCATTGAGTTTAGCAGGAATGTTGCCCTATCGCTCCCTCCTGTATCGAATTTACTGGAGTGGTAGCTGGCCCACCGCCGCGTGTGATGGGCACCGCTTCAGCGTGAAATTGTCCCAAACTACCTCTCGGAAGCAATTGTGTGAACCTCCCTGTGGATTCTAATAACATTCCCACGTGGCGGAAAATTCAACGTCTCACTGCTCTGCGTTCCCTTGGCGTCTGAGAGCGAGGAAAACAGAGGCTCTGACCCATTTTACGTGAGTAAATTTCGTTTACACGTGCGTAATGTATTTTTGCAAAATGAGCAGGGTGACCTGGTAGCTATAGAAAAAGAAGGCAATAACTCGCAGCCAACCGCACCAGATGAGGGTTAATTAATTGATTGTAAACTTGCGATCAATAAAGCATATTTTCATGGTCATTACTCTCTTAAATCCAACCATTCAATACGCAACGGTGATATATGATTTGGCAATCTTTTGTGTGGTACTGAGAAAATTCGATAACGGTATCTATTAACCCTTTTTAACTCTATTTTTTTCCGTTTCTGATAGTAATGTGAGCTATATAGAGAATAAGCACAGTAATCTTATGCATAATGAGCCATCTAATTCTTAGTAACTTTAACACATCTTTGGCAAAGTTTAAAAGATAGGATTAATAATCTTCCCTGTTTTTTTAAACACAAAGTCTAACATTCAATTTAAAAAATCAACTTCGTGAATACCCACAGTTACTTATTTGGGAATTCTTGTGAATATTGTGCAAATAATGACTCTTTCATGCATGGCACTATCATTTTTGGCAAAGAAATATTAAGGCACTTAGCAATGTTGATCAGAAAAAAAAACATTTTCATGATATTTTGCGCCATATTAGTTTTAATATGGTAAGTATTATTATTCCTATTAAAAGATATTATTTCACCAGTAACTGAATAACTAGAATGAAAGATGCTTTTTTACGTATATTATGATTCCTGCATTGCAACATGCTTTCATTACGTACCTATACAATAATATGTGCATTTTTGTACACAAGTGGTTCTAATTGTATATTACATCATCAATTGACTCCAATTTCCATCAGTGAATAATGAAAATTTCTGATTTTACCCAATGGAAAGTAACGTGAAAAAAATATTTATAGCGATTGTCGGCCGAATGTAAACGCTGAAGTACCTTTTGAAAATATTGTAAAAATGACACTGACCTCATGGAACGAACTCAGCCCGTAATTGATTTCTTAAAGTCTTGAAAAATGTCTGTATTTTCCTCTTTCAAATAGAGCATTAAAAGGCATTGGGCACCAGAAGATGAGGAATAATAAATTGGAGCAATTAACGACCGCTCCTTCCTTCGTAATGTGAGAACGTCTAATTTTTACCCTCACTCGAGCTAGAGGAAAATCGTTGAAGAAAGAAACACCGCCGATGGTGGCGCCCTCGGGACTTATTAAATCGGTATGCCTGAGAAAGCGAGCGATAAATAGGGAGAGAATATCTGGTTGTGGTGGATGCAAAAGAGGAGGGCTTTGATTTGCCTTGTTTGAAGTCAAAATTCGCACGGATGCTCATTTGAACGCGATTTGGAATGAGATGAGTGGGCTAATCCGAGCAGACAGCTCCCAAATTCATGTACCGTAAATTATCTCCCGCTCAGCGTTTAAAGCCATTGCCCCCATTCGGGGTATTACCGCGGGAGATAATGTGTTAGCTGCGAGAGTTCTTGGGAGTGCCTTTAATTCCGTGAATTATTCCAGAATTTTCTTTCTCTTTACAAATCCAAACGTTTCTGTCGTAAGCCCCTTTTTATATGTCTTCAAAAGAAACCTTTTAAGGAGACAGGATTTTTCGCGTATGATGTCGAGGATCTCAAATAAAAATTAATGTTCTTTAATACCTTGAAAGTAACAGATTTCCATTTGATCAATCATTTTAAATTTCATTCATTCGGAAGAAATTGTGAAACTCGGAACTTGATTCATGCAAAATATTGATTTAACTGCTTACTCCGGTATGATATATTGATCTTGTATCAACGTTCTGCCTTTTCCAGTTCAGCAGATAACTTTTCGGATTGAGTTATTGATTAAGCTGCGATTTCTATCCCTATGATGTCGGGTTTATCAAAGAATATCCAGTTCATATGTGTGCAATTTAATCGCTCCGTCTTATTTTGACTATGAAATAGTAATGATTTTTGACATCGTAGCAAAGAGTTTAATGGTGCTCAATTTGAATTTTGAAAACTTGAATCAAGGAATCTATACTGCAGCCATTGAGCATCATAAAAATGTTTGCTAAGGTATCAAAAATCATTAATATATCTCAGTCAAAATATGCTTGGGTGAACAAATGAAGGTCGATGACACGAAACAGACAACAAAGCGGGATGTGCGTGAAGTTTTAGGTTTTTATCTCATTTCGCAAGGTACTTTTAACTTTCTGAATCGATTTTTAAATGAAAAAAGTTTTGAAATTATGCTGTCTCCGGAGAGGCATAAACTTGTAGTGAATAATGGTAATGGGTGGAAAGCCGTCTTCCTTATTTACCGTATCTTCTTCATTAATCTGATGACCATGGGACAGTTAGTAATGAGTAATGGTGTAAAAACAGCGAGGAGTAGCCCGTTACGTTTTTCGTTTCAATGCACATGCCGCCTTACATTTCGCAACTCCGTCATTCTCCCACTCACCAACCGTCTCCCTCGAAAACCTCGTCTGAATTTTTGGCTCTTGCGTTTTATCCTCGTTCTACGGTTTTCTCATTCTCTCGCTTATCTGATTCCTTTTAATGCTGATTCCCTCTTTTCAATTGCTCAAGAATCGTCCTCCTTCTTACTAGAGGGCTCCCAAATCCTCTTATTCACGTGAAAAAGGAGAGTTTTCTGTTCAGAGATTGTCATCCACACAGGGAGGGGAAACAGGCCGAAGATGGGGGAAGAAGGGTTTTAAGTAGTTGAAATGAGGAGATGCAGTCAAGGGAACCTCGGAAGGTTCTGTTGATGTGATGAATAAATACGAAGTGCCATCCGCAAAGCGATCGAGGTACCTGAACACAGATATATTGAAGTGGAGTGAGTATTGACATGCTCTTTGGATTCCTCGTTGTTTGGCGAAGAGGCTTCAAAATCATACATTTTCAATCAAGGGTTCACCATCAATTATGAAATTCCTAATGCAAATCTGATTGTTCAAGAGTAAGAACGGTGAAGCAATTAATTTCGCCCTGCGTATCAGTTTTACAATGATTAAGTTAAAACGGCTAAATATTGCAAACTTCCTACAGACCAATAGAAATATATTATAATGGAGTCAGCACTCTCCCTAATTTGGAAAGAATAGTAGAATCCTAGAGGTTGTTTAGTATTAAGTGTGGAATTATGTGATCATTTGTTCGAATAATATCTCCGTGCATTTCATGATTTTGTGAAGGTGAAATGAGCTCATGTGTTTAACTTCATCCCACAAAATTTTCCATAGTAACACATTTTTGTTCCAGAACTTTTTAGTCCCGACAAAGCTATAACCTGGTCTACAATTCGAAAAAATCATAAAACTACCTCAAAAAGTTAGCTGCTGCATGTTTTTCATGAGCGCGAAGCACTACATCAACGGTCGCCAAATGAATTCGCTTCTTTCTTCATTAACGACAACAGACTGTCATCTGTCGAAGAGCGGGATCATAGCTGGAAAAAATGAAGAACACGCGCAGCAACATCGATACACTCGGCTATCAAGGCGACAACGCTTTGAAGACGCGAGGGGTAATGATTACATCAAACGGGAAGTAATTATTTTGTGAGAGGGGCGTGTGAATGGATCAGCATGAGACGATGAATTGATTGCGTGTGCCTCTGACAGGGAGCGTAAGGGTAATAAGAGTGGAACATTTTGAACCTTGGTGAAGTGAGACGGTTTGGAGGGTGGGTAGGTTTGAAGTGCACGTTGATACGAGGCAATGCAAAGGAATTTATGTGGGTTGGGAACACATTTAGGATGAATTGCAAGAGGAAGGGGAGCGATAAAGAGCTGAAAAGATTACCCAGGCGAAGAAATGTTGAGACTTAGATGGGATAATTGTGTTCATCATCACATCCAACGAGTTTATTTATCGCTTTCACATGTGAATTATCAATCCTTAATGAATTACGGGGTGTGGAAACATGCTCCATGATAAGCAAATCATTCACGAAAATATTCGGAATAAGATTTTTTAACTTGCACAAAGAAATCGATTATACGTCGGATAAGGTACTTACCTTCATAAAGACATGATTCGGTCAAAAAATCTTGGCGATTACAGGACGCGGGAACCGTACCAAAAATATAATTTAATAAATAATAATTAGAAAAGCTTTCATAAAAATTTCCAAAATTATGTAAAGGTCAGCTAATGGCTCCAATTTACTCCTGTTTCCTCATTTCATGGGATTTGTTTTTGTTTATTTGATGTTTTTCTCTAACTTACGTGATACCTTATTTCTACTTTACTTATACATCATCGTACTTTAATAACCATAAATTATTTACGTGTGTTTCTCCCGGTTAAGTATTTGGGGATAAAACCCTATCGTGGTTAAATACCCGATATGACTTCGTGACGCATTCCATTTGACACCTTTTGGGACCCTTTGAGGAATCAAGCTGTCGGACACTGACTTTTTAATTCATATATTTAGATAGGTACTTTTGAGAACATGGGGAAACTGGAAAATGTTATCAATACCGCGTTACAAAAATCCAAATCCTCTGCACAGTGTAATACGAATAAAATGATGGTCCAAAATATGTTTTCGTGAATTGCATATTCGCGGCAAAACTCCCATATCCTCTCCCACACAGCTATGAGGAAGTAGAGGGTGGATGAGCGGGGAGAGAAGATTGTATCGCGAAGGGGTAAGGGGTTTTGTTCCTGACTGGGAAGCGAAAGGAGGGGAAGAGGACTTTTTTTAAGGGCGGGGGGAGGAGCGTAGGGCGAGGGGTGAATTCTAAGACTCTCCGAGGGGAAGGGGTCCAAATGAACGAGGAGGGACGTGGCTTGATTGTTTCATTTTTAAACTCGAGAGAGATTTTCTTTTTTCGATGCGTGGCAACTGGGGCGGGTGTTGGGCTTGGTGACGGGGAGGCGCCGCTCAGGAAGGCAAGCAGATGGGGGTGCAGAAGAACAATGGAGGGGTTGGAAGGGAAGGGTGTGTAGGGAATAGGGGGGTGGGGTGTATCCTACGGAAGCGGGCCATAATTATCAAGGGTGGGAGGAGAGGGAAGGGTAACGGTGGAGGACCTCTTTTTTTAATCCACGTGAGGGAAGGACTTGGGAATATTTTGAGTGGGAAGAAAGATATCGTGATAAGTAGCGTTCCCTCTCGTCACATTGGCATCTGAATGGATGGAGGTAATTTTGAAAGTGGGTGAATTTTGATTCGTTGATGTCTCCATGACTTGTGCGAAAATGGGATTCATGGGAAAAATTTCATGTTTGAAACCCATTAGAATACTAGCAGGACCCTTACATAATTTTAGCATGCGACGGATACCATATTTATATTGGAACATATCGTGTACTTTATTCGTTTTTACTCTGTTATGTGGACAAAATGAGACGGCGTTTATGTATGCGACAAGTGTAGGGGATGGAAAAACAACTGTGCATTGGTTATGATTTCTCTGAAATTAGCAGTTATCATTTGATGGAAAAATATCGTCTACTCCACCGCTTTTCGGCTTTAGACGTCATGTCTTGGGTGATTATACCGACGAGATAACTTAATTGCCCCACCTGATAAATTCAGGCATCGTCAATTTCAATGTAGGCTTTAATATTTCTTCTATATTTTTACGTAAGTACTCCCATTGCTTTCGTTATTTCCATGTATCAAATTTCAATTAACCTCGTTCAGGGGTGCTTTGTAGGGCCTGGAGTATTCTTATCGTTTCTTTTTCAAGGTTTCTGATTGTTAAGTTTACGTTTTTTCCATGAGTTAATTGCATACTAAAGGATTGGAACAATCTTCTTTTTCTTATGGAAAAATCTCAGTTATGCCATTTAATGGAAGAAATGGAAAAATAACGGTGGTGTAAACATAAATATCGGTGTGAAGCGGAGAAGCGGTAATGGGTGAACTCCAGCAATGTCACGGAATGAGGTTGGATAGTGGGGACACCGTCGTGTGAGGGTAAAGCAAGAAGGAGAAAGAAAGAATGTAAAAGGGAATGGCAAAAGAGGAAAGGGTCCCAGGGGGCACTTTTGCCTCATGATGGGGGAGAGGGAGGCTCGCTGTTGCATTATGCAGGACGGGTCTCTTCTCTGCCTTGACTGCAATCGGGTTAGCATTGCGCCCAGCTAGAAAAGAGGCCGAATAAAGGGGAAATCGGAAGTGAAAAAATGGACAAAATCGAGGGAGGAACGCTAAAACTCTCTTTCAGTTCGAAGGATAAAAATATAAGGTCTTCATTCTAATTTGCAAAAAATACCTCTTTGTACTTTAAATATCAAAATTTTACTTCCATTGGGGAAATAAATATTCAATTAAGATTCGCTGCAATTAGCCGTACGAGCTACGTACCAGATTACCTACCAGAAGCATTGCATTTGTACTAAATCTCTTTTGGAAATAATGCTGGGCCAAAATAGATTCACATTCGATATTCAATTTTTTTTCAAATGACATTGGGAGATTATGATTAAAATTCGCAATAAACCCATACACCTATCGTCCAATTTCCCTCCTCTAATCCTTATCAAAACTTTTTGAGTCCCTTATTCACTCCCGACTTCAATATCACCTTACCCTTTAACATTGCATTAGGCCAGAACAGACCGTTTTCCGCCGTCATATTTCAACTACCCACCAAATTTTTCGTCTTGCTGAAGCTATTACTAAAGGATTCAATCACCAATGGATTGTCCAAGCTGTCTTCCTAGATCTTGAAGCGGCTTTTGACAGGGTTTGGATCCTGGGCCTCATCTTGAAACTTTCTTCCCTTCCCATTTCTGTTTTCCTGCAAAAATTGATCTAATCTTTCAACTCAGATCGCACATTTTTGGTACAGTGCAACTTCTCCTTCTCTGAAACTTCTCGCATTGCCTACGGTGTCCCTCAAGGCGCCATCATTTCCCCCACCTTTTTCAACCTGTTCGTAAACGACCTTCCTACCATACCCGGCGCAGAGACTTTCCTATACGCGGATGACACTACTTTCATTGCCCAGGGTTCAAACCCTAGAATGACTGCGGAACTTTTGCAACGGCAAGTCGACGGATACGAAGATTGCGCTGAAAGTTGGAGGCTCACCGCCAATCCAAAGAAATGTGTCCACATAACATTCTCTCGACGTCCCAAGGCAGGCGTAGGCGAACCTATCGACTATTGTAACCAGGAAATTCCTCGTGCGGAGAAAACTACCTTCCTCAGTGTAACCCTTAATAAATTCTTTGGTCAAAATTTGAAAGTAAAATTCTTACATAGATCTCTCATCCAATCAATATCGTAGAATAATGAAAAATCAGAGAGAATACTCGTTTTATCTAACAATTAGCTTGTATTGTGTATAATTTTTATTTAAACTGACTATTCAATTCTATTCATGGCCCTTTTTGGCTCATAAGATACTTTGCAATAGCACTAAAATTCAGAAAAATCAATTTATAGACGGACAAAAATCACGAAAAGTGGCTTAATAAGAGCAAATGCAAAGAAAAAGAAAACAAACAAAGATAAGACGAAAACAGATGCATTATACCTATACAAATCATGCTTACCCTTGCATCCCGATTGCGGATACCTGGGAATCTAGCCACACAAAATGTTCAAAACATTATTATTAATATTGTTTTTTACTATGGGCTAAATAGGCTATTATTTTACGATGCCCAAAATATTTTGTCAAACAAACCACATTCTTCTGCAATGCCCTGCTCCTCACTTCATCAGACAAAAACTTCCTATAGGCAGGCAAATATTTTGCCTCGAGTTCCATCCCACATCGGTACATCGTGGGCACTCAGATTACCATGACAACCTTATGCGAGGCGCCCAGTATGTGTTCACCTGTATTGCATGGCGCTGCTCTGCCGAAGTCATTCTCAATTGCTCGTCTCCCTAGGGAAGTTTACGAGGTGAGTCGGGGAAGGGGGACGGGCATTTCATATCCCCTTGATACTACCTGCCCATCCTCTCCCCCTGCTATCCCTTCGGGGCAAAGCGAAAAGAAAGGGGGAAGGTTGATTTTTCGCTCTCTTTGTGAAGGTAGGAAGGTTATGAGGGGAGGAAGCCTTTGTGACGGCGAGTCGAGTCGTGCCCGTGGGCTTATTCCCGAAATGGCGTCCTTGCATGTTTCCTCCGCCCCTCGATTCGCCGATACACATTTCGTGTTTCTTTTTTTTTTTTCTTCTTTCCCTCCTGGCCCATTGGATCCCAATGTCAGTGCACATTAAATGTCTCGAGTGACGGAATGCTTTATGTTGTCTTTGAAGGGAGTCATTGCCCTCCCTTAAAAGGCACCAAAGCGTTGTTTTCATTTCATCACTATCCAACCTCTTCGTAATAGGGCATTGCCCTCGCGCGTACAGTAATCGTCTTGCAACCTATTTGATAATTTAACCTAACCAATTTATCGATTTTACTAATTGAGGGACCATTCTTTGTCCAATATGGTGACTCTTGGTTCATTATAGCTTCATCGACACATTGAAGGACTTCTAATTTTTCTTTTCCACGAACAAATTTTGAACGAGAAATGGATAGACAGAGTGGTTTATTGAGAATTATCACGAAGAGTGGAAGAAAAGAGGAGTTATCTGAGATGAGACATCATTTCCTTTCTGTTTGAGAGGATGATTTTTATTATCACAGCATTCATACTGACATCACATGCGTTGTCTCTTCGGATTATCGCCTTTTTTTGTTCGAATAGTACAGCTGCCTATTGGTATTTTCTTGAATTGTGCTCAGTTGTTAAAGTGATAAATGTAGCTCAGTGAAATTGTTTTTTTCGTCTTACAGAAGTCGGTAACAAAGAAAGATCTTATGTATTCCGTTTCTTACGATTTGATCCACAATAAATTAGCTGATAATTAAGATTTAAAAAAAGAATTGAAACACTTTCGAACGGTCGTATTTTGCCTTTTTTTGGTGGCGCATTGCTGTTATGTCGAATTACAACAAAATTAAATCTGAGAAAATATCGAGCTAAATATTTTAGATACTCATGAAAAGTTCAACATAATATCATAACCTTTAAACAAGTACTGCAATACCAATTAAATGACCGACTATGGGCGTACCCAGCGAGGAGCAAGAGGGGGTAGCTGCCCCCCCTAGAAGCAAAAATCGCATATAGCCATAAGGAAAATAATATTTTTTCAAGCAAATAATTTTAAAAACAAAAAAAGAGCTGTTACAGTTTCCTTAAAATGTTGGTTTCATTCACCTTTTTCATGCTTAAATCTTATCTATAACTTGAACAACCATGGCTTGCCTCGTCTAGTTTTGATCCTGGGTACTCCCTTGAGACCGGCCTCTTAAAAGGGGACGGATCAAATTCATCGACCATTTCATCGGGCATGACATGAAGCCCGTATCGAAGAAGTAGTGGCAGAAAAAATGGAAATTAAGGCCTCAAATGAAGTTTTTATAACAGGCGATGAAAAAAGAGGAAGAGAGAAAATAAATGAGTGTGAAAGATTTTGTCACTAGGAGATTTAAGTGTCGAGCTGTTTCAAAACAAAATAAGAATTTGTGATTGTTGGTAAACTGATCTGTGGTAAGCTATTTAGCATAGACATAAGATTTAATTTGACGTCCTGGTTTGGGGAAAGTTAGCTCATCCTCAGGTTGAATTTTCATTGAATGTTGCTTTTTTGATCTGAATATTAATCGAAGCCACTTAATGGGCTATCAAAATTGGTTTCAACTTATATACCTCTTAAATCGAAACTTGAAGCTTTTAGGTGGTGGATGGGCTCCATATTAATAATGAAAAACACTTTGTTACTTCCACAAAATTCACAGAGTTTCTATTTTATTACCGGTTTCGGCTATTACACCATTTTCAAATACCGGTAATAAAATAATAACCGGTAATAAAATAGAAATTCTGTGAATTTTGTGGAAGTAACAAAGTGTTTTTCATTATTAATTATATACCTCTGTGAAACCCTCTTTATATGATATATGAGATACCTTCAGTAACAGCCGAGTTTGCAGCCGCAGTTTGTCTTCATCATATCTGGTTTAAGTGATCATAAATATTAGTATCTGTTATGTATCAGAGTTATTGTGATTATTTCAAGAATATTTTTGGAATGGTTTGGGGAAAAATAAAAAAAAACGTAAAACGTCTATAACTGCTAATGAAATCCGAGTGAACGTTTAAGATGCTTTGCATGAAATCGAAGTGAAACGGTCGAATTGAGCATGAAGTATGTGTTCTCTGAAATTAAATCTACATAAGTCATTGCCCTGGGAGGAAGAAATGCCAAGATTGTGAATGTGAGCATATGAGAGGTGCGCCTTATTTGACCGCTCCTGCCTTTCTCATGAAAATGCCATTCCTTAATTTCTTGCAGGCCAAAATATTCCCCTGTATTTATGGAAATTTCGTTGCGAACATAGCAATAAAAATATAATTGCTATTTAGGAAAGGTTTATCAATTACTGAATAAATATAGATAATCAGCCTGAGGAAACCTCTTGCAGCGGAATCGATCTGTCGGTAAAAGTTTTAATTGTGATGCAGTTTTAACGCAAAAGAACATCGCTGGCCATCATTGACAATGAAAATTGAGTACTAGCGTTGAATTTTTCATCCCTTGACATTATTACATGTACAAGAATTGCCATGAGGAAAATCTTTTTTGACATTTAACGTAGGTACCAGAATTGCCATGAGAAAAAATTTTTTCATGGCAATTCTTGTATATTTCACCGCCGTTCACGCGGCAGGATTAGAAATATTACACATACACATTTAATATATAATCTGCATTATATAAAGCCGGGCTTCATATAATGTAGACAATTCAATGAATATATGTATTTCCACTTATTACCCTGGCATGATTCGACTTAAGCGTTATTTATATCCAGTTAAGCCTTTATGACCTCTCTTTCAGTATCATTTTCCTTTAAGAGCCAAGAATATTTAGTACAATGAGATGATTCCATTTTATTTTTATCGTAACTATTTTAGCGAAATCATGTGCACTATACTCCATTTGTACTATACATTGTTTCTTTGAATAAATAACGATGATAATCTTAAAATGATGAATTTTCAATGCAACTTAAAAAAAATTATAGCGTAGCCCATTGTTTCAAAGTTGATAAAGTAATTGCAGTTAAAAGACTTTGAATTTTCCCATAAATTAACATTCTTCATTTTTCAGTGAAATCTTAATAACACAGCGATTTCCATGCAGAACAAACCGTGACCACTGGGATAATCTAGACTACAGCGGGATTGACGTTATAGTTAAAGGAGGGCATGCCTAGGAGATGGCCAGTTTGAAGGATTTGGACAAGCGGCTAGGAATTCGATTTTTGTATCCTAAGGGTTGCAAAAGACGGGGGACAGAGTTGCAAGAATGTGACAGTTTTCCACTGCTTTCCTTTCAAATCTGTCTCTGGGCCCTTCAGTGCACCGTGTATGCACCGCTCTTCAAGGAAAAAAATGAAATACGACTAGCGTGGGACACGTAGATCGTTACTCTCGCCACAGAATTGCGTGTTTTATTCTTCTCCACTTCTTCTTCCCTCGACACACATGCACCCTCGCTTCATAATTCGTTCCAGCCCTTAACCGAGACAGCCTCACATTCCTGCGTTTTTATTCGGGTCCTTTTCTTCATCGCCGGCGTATTCATCGGACGAGAGCAAGGATAGTAAGAGAGAAACTGAGAGGGTTGCTAGAATGGGGTTCCCGTTAGCCCTGAATTTTTACTCCAGAACTCTTCCGTATATTTTTAAAATAAAGTTTTGTTTCGCGAGCTGATTTAAAAAAAAATCGTTCTTGTGACTGCATAATAGAAACAATTGCACGCACACGTTTAATGTTGGTTTTTTAATGCAGCGAACATCGTAAGGTTTAGCAGATTTATTCAAGTGAAACTGAATTCCATAATTGTGTGAAAATAATCTAGATTGAGATTTTCTGTTTGGCAGAAACATTTTTTTGAGACTCCTTACAAATATTTTATTTTAAGTTTGGCTCTCTCAAACTCGTGGGTTGGTGTAGATAGGTGAAGGTAGAGCCCACCCCAGACTTAGTCACAGGCGTGTAAATACTGTACGGCATATTCGCGGAAGGGGGGGCAGCTATATTCCCTCTTTCGCCTCACGGTTCGAGGGTTATCTTTTGGTGTGTCCGAATGCCACGCCCGTGATTTGAACCCGAGATTCTTCGATCAGCTGCCAAGCTTTCTACCCACTAGGTTGCCTCATTTCCCTAGTTTTAGTTTAATAGTAAATTTTTAGTAGATATGTCCATGTAGAAATTATCTCGAAATTTAACCATTTCAAGCCTTAAGAATGTGTCAAATGTTTAGGCATGACAATATATTTATGAGTGCAGTATTTCATGGTTATAAAATACAAATATATGACCAAGAGCCTGTCGATAGATACAGGGGTGCAGCCAGGAATTAAGGGTGGGGAGGGTTTAGGTGCAACTAATACCGAGGTGTGTTGGGGGGTATGGAATACTCACCAGAATAAGCGGTAGGTGCGAGATTAATAAATTGCGGAATTTTAAGATAAACGGTTCAAAATGGTGAGTTTTACGGCTTTCTGAGGGAGATTTTATTAATCCTTACACTATTCTATTAGTAATATCAATCAAATTAAATAAAATGGATTAAACTTAAAACTTTCTCTGAGCTCTGGGGGGGGGGGGGGAGGTTTAACCCCCAAACCCCCCCCTCGCTGCGCCATTGGATTGATACACATAGGTCTAGGAAGTGAGCCTCTGGTCCTACGTGTAGGTCCTAAGCGTCAGCGACTCACTCGGTAATAATTCAGTCGTAATGAAGCTCAAAACACAGGAGATAATCACGCAAATCCCCATTGAAGCTCATCAACTGAGTACTTCACCCGTTTCATTTAGAATTTTAAAATGTTTTTTTTGTGACGGCCACTTAAGACTCGCCCGATATAAGTTTTCAAATCAAACATTGCTTTTGGTCTTACGAAACCATCATGGTAGTCATCAAGTTTTGACTTTAAGGTAGTGTTGTGGTAGCACGTACAGCTGTGCATGTCCTTTAATTATGCTTGCTTCCTTCATTCATTCATATGGTTGCAATCCTTAAGGTTGATGCATCGCAAGCCCTCATTTTCTCCCATTTCCAAACTACTATCGGCATAAAAAGGTAGAGCGCTGAAATTTAAGCATTTGTATAAAGTCCTGCCGAGGCTCCATAGGGTGTCATATATAATTTTACTCATTGTTTATTCGAATACAACAATGAATCATTAAACATTGTTTAAATGTAAACGTTTAGCTTCAACGGTCTAAAGAGTTAAGAAGAATACGCGAAAAACTATGACATAAACGCTGCATAACGGTCGTCTTCTTCAACTCGTCACGATCAAAATATTTTATTGTTGAACTTCAGCGTAGTTTTAATGGAGAGAAAGACATCTCTACCTTACAAATTGCTTTTTGTAATGAAATTTGACCAATTTCTTGATTTTTTAATTGGCTGAAAGTTAGATTTCAATTTCCGAGGTGTAGAATGACAGAGTGCATGAATATCGAAATTACGTATGCCATATATTCAAGAATGTTTCTAAACTTTTCATGGAAGGAAATGTTTATATTGTTCCTCTTCCTTAAAATAAACCAAAAAAGACGAAAATCGCCCCGCGGCAATACGCTCTACCTAAACGACAACCCTATGGAACTTCGGCGGGATTTTATACAATTTTTTTTATGTATTGCTTAAAGTTCAGCATTTTACCTTTTTTGCGCTAATAGTACGAGTTCGTAGTTCGTTTA
This sequence comes from Ischnura elegans, assembly GCF_921293095.1. Lineage (NCBI taxonomy): Eukaryota > Metazoa > Arthropoda > Insecta > Odonata > Coenagrionidae > Ischnura > Ischnura elegans. Next base: position 96,539,462 of record NC_060249.1, read on the forward strand.
TTTCCCTACTGTTTATCTTCTTTGTACCCTTGTTCACCTGTTTCATGTACTTATCTTTATTTTCCCCGGGGGCATTTCATTCAATTTCTCCCACCAGTAAATTTCTCACGTAATTAATAACGTATTGCGCGGTCTTTTCTCGCGAATATACTTCCTAATATTTTACTTATTGAGGAAATTAATCGCCCTGGATTTACAGGAATGAAATTACAGATATCTTTTCCGATTTTCGAAGGGGAATATCAATTGAATGAGCTTGCCGAATAACATATTGTAAACATATTACTCGACATATTGAAACATTTAAAACTTAGCGATAATGATTAATAGTCGCATGTTTAGGACTGTAATTTCATTGACTCTAAAATATTTGGGGGACTAAAGGAAAAAAATATTTTAGTGACATTTTAACAATCGGTGGTTTCAGACGAATTAAAACAACCTCTATAGTTTTTGATGATTTTCTCAAAGTATTCTCATATTTATGAAAAATACTAATTACTTTTTGATCCTTCAGCATCAATATGTGGGACTTAAGTGATGGGAAGATGAATGTTCTCATGAATTTTATTCTCTTTATTCCCCGATATTCTTTTACTGGAATACTCAAAGTTCTCACATTTCCGCCTTTACCTGCTTTTATTATCGTTAAATCTCAAGAAATATAAACTCTTTGTAGATTATGCGCAGTTAACTAAAGATCCTTTTGAGTGCTTTGAGCGGATACTTTCGAACCGTCCTTCACAGGTTGTGTTATATCCTTTCATTTCTTTCGCTGCGGATCTCGTCCTTTCTCAGACATCTTCTCCATTTCGAGGACGACAACGTCTCACTCGCCATCCCGTTCCCCCTATACACGACATGCACTCCTTCCATTACGCCAGAGCCCTTTCATCTGCCGTCCTTTCTCATCGTCAACTTTTTACTCCGTGCCGTCTCCTTCTCTTTTCCTTCGCAAGCTTAATTTCGCGTGCTTTGAATCTTGTTTAATGCTCGAGTATTCTCTGCTCATTCATACATCTAGCAATGTTTTGTTACATCGAATGTTTCATTGAAGCGCTGCTACAGATTGAAACTTAAAGATCTTTTAGGGGCCGTATCTCGCACACAATGAAATTAGTAGTTTGGTTTATAAACAACTGACGTATTATAAAATGTTACTCATCGTAGTGAATACAATTTATGTCTCTATTTAGAGTTCGAGGAGTATGGTTGCGAAGAAGTTTTGCTTGAGTACGAGCGAATACAATTTATGTCTTTATTTAGAGTTCGAGGGGTATCGTTGCGAAGAAGTTTTGTGCGCGAGTATAGCATCTAATCGATTGCAATATTCATCAAAAAAATAAATTTGATGCCACCGTGAAAATTGTAACTTGTAAATGTGTGCGATGAATGAGAGATCAAACGAATCATGATTTCAAATTTCCTAGTTATGAATAAAATATATTCTTAGCATTCAAATAACGCGACACAATAATTTGGCGAGCTTTACAGGTTCGACCCATATGAGTTCATATAATTTATATAAAATTATGGAGAATGAATCAAGCAAGTACTTTAAAAAAATAATATATTCCTACTTAATACTCTCAGAGGTCTTTTGATGATTTTTTCATTTGATTGAACCTTTTCAGCGAGGCTGATGCATAATGATGCATAATATTATACGAACGAGGTCGGGTGCTTCTTTTATTGACTTCTATCTAGGGCAGTCTATCACTCCATCCTGATCTATATGGCACCGTCTGCTTGCCCTTCTCCCCTCATTGAGAGATTTCTCATCATATCTTATCCCCAGCGGGCGGGATACGGGGCCCATGGCATTTCTTCGATGTCTGCTGCTCCAACCGAAAGCGGATATTAACTACGCTCGATCAAATTTAATCTCAACTCCTTTGATACGAGAGCGAGACGGCTAGAATAGGATATAGATATCTACGGATGAACTCAGAAAATATTTCTTTCATATTTTTTTCTGACGGATACGTTATGACAAATGTATGGTCCGGTGTTAACCAAAGAGTAAAAACAGTTTCGATAGTAAAGTAACAGTGACCGAAAACAGAGTTATTCTGAAAATATCATGTCCCTGGGATCAGTAGACCACAAGACCACTTATTCTTAATGTGTACTAAAATATGAAAAATATGGCTGCATACACATTTCAATGAAACGTTAATACCAGTATTGAATTTTAGGTTTTAGTATCTTTCAAAAGTTTTCTTTAAGGTTTTGGTGATTCATTTGTCACATGTAAGGTTTGCACAGATTTCTTGCTGTCACCAAAAAACAGCCAGCGGCAAAGTGACCCGAAAAATGAGGAATAATAATTCCAGAATTAGAATTGTTTGTCTATTGAGGTAAAGTTGGTAAAAGATATCCAATCAAATGAAATTTATTCAGCATGGTGTAGTGTCATTTATAGTCTCACTTGGTGATTCAAAATGTATGTTGGCTCTGATAGGTGAAAATATAGAGCTCATCACGTGCTAAACCACAGTTATGTGAATTTTTTTCAGAGCTACAAGGCCAGTTTATTTCTCTGGGTATATTCTATGATTTTTTCCTGGGTCGTTCCAAGGTGACCTCGGTTTGAAGTCATAAAGAAACTAATTTTCATTTTTGGGAAAATTTGAAATTCGAAGTGAGCTCTATATGTTACATCGAAGAACGACACGCATTAAATTAACGCTTTCATTTACACCACCTAAAATGGCGAGTACCAATCATCGGAAATACTCCCATACTTTTCGCATTACATCGTACGTTTCGTAACCACCTTCTACCACAACGTAAAATAGTCTTTCTCTCTCTCAGAGATTACCTTTTTACGGACTTACTACCAGGATCAACACCGTTTCGTCAGATTTCCCTTCCCTGGATCTCCACATGCCCTTCGGAACATTTTCAAAATCCAGATTCAAACTCCTTGTCCTCATGGATCTCGATGTTTTTTTTTTACTTTTATATTTTTTCTATTTTATTATATTTCTTAATTTTGTTTAATACCACCGATTTTCGGTGTTTTAAGTAATCTACTGGGCAAATTTGGCTGTTTTTTGATAATTAAATTAAATTAAAAAAGAAAAGCAATAATAGGTTACGAGAGAACCCTTTCACTGCGAGATGTACGTTTGGGCATCTAGAATTTAGAATATAATATAAATATCGGGATATATAAAGGTAAAAACCACTTTCCTGAGGGTTGACAGCTTATCAGGAATAGAGATAAAGCAGGATCTTCCCTTTAGATTATTCACCGATACTGGATGACCCATTTTTCTTAATATATTTCCTCCCGCCACGACACTCTTTCCATCGAGGACGTAACTTAGTTCAGCGCTGTCATGGGAATGATGGGTTTTCTTTAAGGCTCCTCCGAAATGTCGGCCGCTCACGCCATCTATTCCGAAGGTCTCCCATCACCCATAACCTTCCCCAACGTCTTTTGCAGTCATCCCCTCCTTCCCACGCCTGTTTTCTGTGCCTTACCTTCCTTCATCCACGCAAAAAAATATTTTTCATACAACGACACGGTGACGACAAGTGCTAGGCTTCAAGAACTTATTTATCCACTACGCGAAAGCCTTCGGTAACTTGCCCCAACCCTAACCATGTACCATAATCATCCATAATCCATCAACCATATAGTAATGCAGCGATTTAATTAATTTTCTGACCACTACTTACAGTTTATTATCTTTATTTCTTTCTTATTCCTCTTAATACGAGTATTTGGCGGACAAAAATAATGAACTTCTGTGTTATATATTTTCCCGTCCAAATCAACAACTCATTATTGTTTTTCCTTGGCAACTTTGATACTCAAAGTTATTGAGAGTGTTCCATATCATTTAGATCATAATACGTATACATACGTCAACCAGTTGGTTATTGAAATGAATCAAACCGAAAAGTTGTGAATTAGTTTTTTTAAATTCTATTTAAGAAAGAAATGAAAACGAGCGATAAGAATATTTTCTCCCAATAAACTACGATATATTAAAGAATAATAATGAATATGTCGCCCAGTTTTCTCCAAAGAGTAGCTACATCACTCATCAATGTACTCATCAATAGGCGTGTGGCGAAAGGCGTTACCACAACAAATTTTGACCTGTACTAGAAAACAAATACAGAATTAGGTGCGCATTGAGGGATATTCGAGTGCATGAGTCTGACTCAGCATTTGTATAGGTTCTTCGTGTTTCAGGGGAAAACGAATTCTCGTATCTTTCCGTTCAGAGGAATATCTCACTTATTTGAACGTTTCTGTGCGACCTGGCAATATTGGCCAATTGCGAGATGATGTTGTCCATGTCCCTCTGGAAGACATTGGTTCTTAAGTTCTCAGTTAAGGTAACAATTTGTCAGAACTTACATTTGAGCACGTTTCTCAACAGAAGTGAATGAAGCTTTGACAATGACAACAGAGGATAATACATGGGTTGAAGTCTTCGAAATGTGGTGCTACAGAAGAATGAATAGGATCGACCGAGGATCAAATGGATCGACCGAGTTAGTTTTCCGAAGGTGCTAGGAAGTTTAAAAGAGAAGGTAAACCTCATCAAAGCCTTGATTAGAATACGGAACCACCATATAGGCCATATCTTGAGACATGTAGGCCTGATAAAGGCAAGTCGAGGGACAAGTGGATGGCAAGAATGGAAAAGGAAAACTCGAACAAAATATGAGGAATATGTAAAGAAGGATGTGTAGAGAAGAAATACGTAGGTGTGAAAAAATTATCAGATGAGAGAATTGAGAGGAGAGAGCTGCGTCAAACCAATATTAGAATTGTTGACCAGTGATGATGAAGTTCTATGTTCTAAGAACGAATTAACTTTTTAGCGATGGACTACACTTCTAGTCCCTGTGAATGTTTTTGTGGTCTTTTAGCGTTATCGGGAATTGTGTATTTTTGAAAATTTCCATCATGAATATTACAATAGAGGATCCTGAAATCGGTTTCTAAATGTGTCGTCACCCACCGCGCATTTAAATGGGTTTACAAAATTCGCCACTCGTTTTGCTGACAGACAAGTTGATCCGAGTTTCACGGGAAAATATGGTATGCTTTGGGGTGCTAACAGAAATTTATATACATAATGATATGATCTATAAGATTTAATAAAGCTCAATGCTTTTTGTCGCAATAGAAAACATTACAATCAAAAATATAGGAAAGAAGTGGATCGCATTGCGCTCTTTACCCGCGCCGCTGAGAAAAAAAACCGATTAAAATTCGATTGAAGTGGCGACAGTAATCAACCTCCTGTGGAATGGAATTGATCCTTCTCTATGCAGTTCGCTTGACTTGCGTTCTCGAATGACGACGCAGGGTTCCCTCCAGTGATGCCAATAAAACTAATCGAAAGTTAAATCCAGTAAAATTTTAACAGTTTCGTTCCCAGTAGCGAAATGTAGAAACGAAAAGAAATGAATTTAAACCCGGGGAGCTAAACTCAGGGTAGACGAAATCAAGAGTCAAAACTATTCTGGGTCGAAGCTAAGCTAAAACTCTGGGACGACACGAAACGCAGATAATGTTTCGCACCGGAGGGACCACGTGCTTCACCTTCCAGCGGTTTAGTTTCGACCCACACACCAAGTGCGAAGTATGGTGAATGAAGTAGAGGTTCGGCCTACCGCCATTAGATGCATATGGCAATCATATCTTTGCCACTAACAGGAGAACGGTGAACGCAAACTGGCCATTCTATTTTTAAGCTCAATCTCTTTACACGTATGTCAAACGCATTGGGTCGAAACTATTTCCTCTCATCCCCCTCCACTCAACCTCTGGGATCGAAACTTAACTATGAGCAGCGGAGTATCGATTAATTTCGTTTCGTTCCCGGGAGTAAAGTTTCGTCCCGGGTCGAAACTAAACTCCTTGGTGGTTATAATTTCGTGCGGGAACGAAACTAAAACTAAACCTTCTACATATTTTCGTTTCCCTCCGGATCGAAAGGAAACGTTTTCGTTTCGTTTCACTTGCCATCCCTGGTTTCCTCCCACATTAACTTTCCAACCAAAAAAATTACTAAAAAGATGGCTGCCTTAGGTCGCCTCCTCCAAAGAGCGATACCGCGGAACGGCAGGAGGTTGGACGTTTTGGCTGGCGAAGAAGGTTTAGGAGTTCGGGGTTGATCCGGTCTTTTAATGGGGGAAGGGAAGAGTTGTGGAGTGAGGGGGAGATAGTGGGGAGGGAAGGAAACGGACTAGGAGACCTCGACGAGTTAGGCCTTCTCCAAATTCGTAGCATTCAGTACTGCTGCGTTTGGCGTTGAGGGTGGAAGGAACTCGCTGGCCTATCAAATCACGTGAAGAGACCCATCGGCGGACGAGAGTGAAGTTTTGCGAAGTTGTTAAAGTGTGGCATTTCCTTTCGGGTTTATTCCACGGCGCAGTTCCATCTGAATAATTTGGCGTTATTTTATAGTGTTACATAGTCGGCCCGTGCCCAAGTTGGAACCCGGAAGCACACCACTGTTAGTCAGTAAGAATTTATACTCTGCAAGACACTATTTGAACGAATTCAGCGAATCCGAAGCATATTTACTCGTCAGTGACATCTATCCATTTAATGGATTTAATAAGTTCACCCGAAAAATTCTCTTTGCCGTGAAGTTTTAGTGTATTACGGTCAGCGCTGTCTTATTATTCATTCGCTCGAATAAGTGATTATGTATGTGCCTATTTTTGGTGCATTGCGTGACATCCAAAAGTGCCGGCAATGTAAACAGTGCAAAGGCTCTTCAATACAAATCTGAAATCTTGATCTTTTCGTGAGTGACGTGGAATATGTTGGAAAATTCTTATTCTTCACAGTAAATGTTTTCCCATTCAAGCCACTTTGGAAATCAGTGTTTTATCTTCGTCCTTATTGTGTGTGCAGTTCAAGTGATGTGATTTCTTCCTCCTTATCCATCGTAGATAAAAGAAGCAACAAGCTCCTTCGCCGACAATACGATATATCTATTAGGCGAGAAAATGAAAGGGAGGCCGAGGGTTTCGTCGGAGCTGTTGGGGAATCTTACGAAGAAAATAGCCTCCTTTCCTCCCAATCTAGTCGGTGTCAACCCGTTTAACCTTTCCAATTCAGCAGCCTCCCTCAGTTTTTAACGATGCAGAGCTGTGGAACTTCCTGAGGATACGGAACTTCGGATAACTATGCAGCGCGTGATCGAAGTTGTGCGGCATCCACGGTGCTAAGTTTTCACTGGAAAACAGGGATACATACATAAAGGGCTCAATTGCGGCTAAAATAGGCATAGATTGAATCTCTGTGGTCTCAATAAGTGTATTTAGAATCTCTTATTATTCGTTACAGTTCGGGGAGTTGACGATATTTTTTTTAACGACCCAGGCTGTGAAGGATATTTTTTCCTTATTTCATTGCAAAAACTTGGTGTAGCTCTACGCGAATTGCATTTAATACTCACAGATGTAGAAAATTTGTAGCATGTAATACGGACTGCAGACCAAAGGACAGTTACAATATTGAGTAATCGTAAACATGCTGAATAGTTATATTGAATAATATTAGAAAAAAGCGTGGTTTACGGATTAATTTAATGATTTCGTGAATCCTAATATATTTAATCATAACCATTTACTTGTTTGGAAAACATACTTGTGACTGAGAGCTCAACTGTAGGGTACCTAATCCCTTCTAATGTATAGATTCTCTCACTAGGTTTATTAGAAATCGGAATATGTCTCCTCGATATCGAGATAACTAATTTTGCACGTAGGCCCTACTTAATATGCCGTTTATTCATTGATGTGAAAGAAATGTTGAGGCACCGCATGGAAGTAAATAACGAGAGAGGCTGTTGAATGCACCTTAGGAAAAATTAATGATCAGGAACGAATTAATAACTTACACATATGCGCCAAAAAGGCATATTTCATCAGATTCATGAATTCCATGGCTAACTGAAACGCTCTATCATAATTTCTTTGCGATCCCGTTGCGAGCAGTAAATTAGACTGTGTGTACGAATTGCAACAAGCCTAGGGTAATTTAAAAATGTTACGATCTCAGAGTAAATATTAGCGACAGCGCTCAACGTGACTGCACAGCAAATAAAATTTGAGGCCAACATCAAAACCACTACTACGATATTATTATGGGAAATGGAAAGAGTTATCAATTGAAATAATATTAGAAAGGTATAATCAAAAACCTATTACTTCTCCTTGATCGTGAATATTAAATTTGATTGGAATACATTTCCAATTTAAGTTATCAACACGTTGGCGAACGCTATTTTCGTGGTTCACCAATTTCGTGGACCCTGCTCGTATTCTAGGATTTTGTCATTTCAACCGTATTCCAAGAAGCAGTCAATTTATCTAGTCTATATTTGCTCTTTCTAAGCGATCACCGTGTAAGTACCACACTCTCGCCTTATCCGTCCTTTCTTTTCTTATTTGTTGGTCGGATTTTAATTCGTATTTGGTCAGACAGTGATAACAGACTTCCACGCCGTGGATTACATGCACACAAACATTCAATCCTCTCGTGAACTTGATTAAAATATCGCCTTTGGATCCTTGGATTGTGTATCAACGCGGAAACTTCGGTTAGTGCTTCCTATTGTATTAGCCAGGAAGGATCAAGTTTGAGAAGGATTAATCCCGGCTAAGTGGGGGAGTGGAGTGTTTGTGTTGGTTGTGGATTACGTATATTCGCTATGTCGTCTCTTAGTGGATAATGCCGTTTGCTTTGGTATGGAAGGGAGGAATATTCGTGGAAAAGGTAAGTAAATCTTATTTTGAACTCTTGACTGCCCAAGGTTTATTTCAACCGCAGATACGAGATATTACGAGAGGAAATGAAAAATTACTTCTTCACTGGAGGCTAATAATTTTCTTTCATTTGGTACCTCCTTCTCTCACCTTGGGGGAACTTTCATTTAGCATGTACGATTTATTTTTACTTCATATGCATTACTTTACTTTACATATTCATAATACATAAAATCTTTCTACTCTAACCTAATCACCCCTGAGGGCTTAAGTTTAATACTTTGTGTTATATTAATGAATTAAATTCAAAATGTGGTTTAGCATGTATCCATGTAATAAACGATGGTACCATTTTTTAATTGTATTTTATTGCAAAATTTCAATCAGTAATTAATTCAAGAAAGGTTTGATATAAGTGGGCAAATTAGTATCAATGCTTCCACTTCGATTTCTATTTCTTGCCAGCTAATGTTAAATGTCTAGTCTAAATACTTACATGCACAAGTTGGATGAATGAGGTCTCCAATGAATTGACGGCCGCAGAGCCAATGTTTAAACGACATTCCAAGATTGCATGCAGCTGATAAATAATCCTAAACCATAGTGGCTTAGAAATCAGTCGTCAGAACTGGTATGTTGAACCGAACTCCTCGTAATTATAGAAAAATGGCAGATTAATTGTAGGTCCATTGGCAAGTATAACTAAAATCAAAGCACTGAAGGAACAAGTGACTTTGTACGCAGTCACGCGCACGGGAGATCCGGGTTCGAATCCCGGCTAAGTCAAATATTTTTTCATGGCGAACTTCATCCTTTGGTGTATATAACTAAAATATTTGACATTCACAATCTTGAAATCTTAAGCATCAAGTAAGCTCAATTATCTTCTCTGAATTTCTTTCCTCGTAAAGAGCCAATGGGTTGGAGGAATATATAAAATTGTTTTCCAAAGTTGAAAGAAATAACTTTTGAAAGTTCGAAACAAAATTGTTATGGTAATAATGTTAATAGCTCAAATACTTCATATCCAGGAGAAATTTTCAACCGCATCGAACAGATAAATCACATGTGCTTGTGCTTGAAAAAAAATCAGTTTGATTTTATTCCAAGTATCTACTCTGGATTTCTTTCCTCGAAATGAGTCTATGGGTCGGAGGTGTATTCAACATTGCTAGTTATTGCTCTCCTGAGAGATAAAATGGTATATGAGGAAATCACTTTCTTGTAATACATGGAATAACATGCACATTCAGGAAGTAGACGCAAATTGTCATCCTAGTAACCATTCACCATCAATAGATGGCATGGAGAGTCTATTTGCCGTCAAGAAGGGTGATAAAAACATGTGCGATGCCTGATTCACGAACTCAGCTGTTCTGTGAAAAACATATTACAAGCTTTGCCTGGTGGCCCTAGTTCTATTAATTTTGGAGCATTATGTCGTAATAGAGCTTCCATTTATTTTGCGATTCCTGTTAATTACGCCATGTATGTACGTATGTTTGAATTCTATCGCGAACAAACGGCCGCCTACAACCAAGTGGAGTAGCATTGAAGTCTAAGATCTTCTTTAGTCTAAGATTTCATAGGAGAGGGTGAGAAGCCAAGGGGCAAAAGTGATATTTTTCTCAAAAAAGTTAGGTTAAAGTTGATTTTTAGAAGAAATACACAAAAACTGGGTTGTCGTGGGATACTAGAGAGTCTCTTTTCTGTGCTGGCATCGAGTGGAAAATAAAATGCACTATATCAAATATCTAATTTATCACGTTTGTTTTCTATGCCTAATTTCTGTACCTGTGTATAGGAAAAATCACTTGTACCCCTTGGTTTCTTACTCACTCATATTTATTCTTTCATATCCCTTTTTTTCCTTAAATTTCACTTCTCTCCATGCCCACCTTGTTTAGCACTTCGTCGTTCCTCTTCCTTTCAATCCACCTCCTCTTCTCCATTCCCTTCCATAGGAGGATCAAATGAAAGTTGAAAAAATAATCTTGAGGTTGCCCATCGGAGACTGGCAACTCGTTGTTAGTGGCATCATTTATTCTTGTAGCCAGTGAACTTCATTTTTCGTGATTTATTTACCTTAAGGGAATAAGGGCATGACCTCTGTTACCAAACCATGAATGATTTAAACAAATGCGCATTGTAAAGCAGCAATCTTGCAGCTTAATGCTCTCCATGACATTTAGTATTACTCCCGAGAGATTCTGTGGATGCTCGCATTCTTCCAAGCCTATTTCTACTTCCCTATGCGAAAGTACGTTTGCCTCACTTGCGGTATTCCCAGATCCATTTTGCTGGTAAATAATGCGCGTGGCCATTTTGTTCAGGTGAATTTCCCAAGGTGCACTTCGGTCCGTTCTCTTATTCTCTTTTTCAACGAAACCCCTCCGCTTCCGACACCTAGCGCTCTTCCCTCACCCGTGGATTCTTCCCTGCCATCAGAACTCCCATCTCGAAAACCTCTTCGCTGAGTACCTCCGTTCCTTGAGTCGTAGAGAAGGCTAACACGTACAGGCGGATTCCTTTACACTTGTAAAACAGGCTAGACTTTTCATACTGTCCCGTTCTCATTGCGTTCGTTTTGTTTTGTGTAATCAGTAATGCAGTTTAATGTGGTGGATACTTGAAAAGCTTTTATTTCGCGCGTAAATTAAGGAATTAATAGTTATATTTCTTGTGTAATAAAAAAGAAGGTAGCAAACCGAGATAATATGAGGCGACAGTCAGAAATCTATTAAGACGACAATTAGCATTTCATGCAAAGGTCCTTATTGATTTAATTGATATAATCGCGAGTTAATAATAAAAGAATATAAGCTGTCTAAGGGAAACTCGTTATTATACATGTAAATAATTACTATTTTCATGTTAATATCTTTTATATTAGATTAAAAAATATATTTCATGCAGTAGTTGTTGTAAGTTGCTCTTAATCCCAAATATTAGAAGACTGTTTGCCTGGCAGACACTTGTGCCTCCCCAGAAAAAAACCATGGATCCGACCTTGCTATCGCGTACGGAGGATATCAATGAGTCCAAGGGAATGATAGTGGGAATTGGAAACTTAGATGCAAGGCAAGGGATTCAAAACTTTAGTCTCTCACTCAACGCATTTCCGTCCACCGTTACTACTCCTTACCGTTCTGCAAATGTGAAGGTCTTGATGAAAAACAACGCACTATTTTGTTTTCAAATTGTTACAAATAAGCTGCTTAATGTGTTTCTGACCAAATTCGTATATTAGTTTATTTTTTAAGCTAGTAGAAATAATCCCAGCTTAAAGAGACGGGTAAAAATATGAATTTTAAATATGAATGACGCACATTATCTGTAAATACGATATGATTGTATTAGAAGTGAAAATAAAAGGACACCGAAAAGTTAGTTTTAACTTTCCTTCATCCAAAAAAAATACTTTCTCTGAATATTTAATCGTTTTTTATGCTGTTAGAAAGTGGATCCCAAAAGATTTCGACAGATTAACGCCTAGTGTAGCCTTGTGGCCACCGGTAATTATGAGAAATGTTTTGATAAAAGCATTATCAAAATATTTTTAAAGAATAACATTAGACGACCAACGGAGCGAAACTCTAAAATATCTTCAATTCGTAATCAGACGTTTTTATGGACTGAAATTGATTGAAAATAAGGCCGCAAACAGGCACTTGGCTCCTATATCTAAATAAAAAATATTTGCAAAAATTGAGAAGCAATGGAGTGAAAAAGCTCTGGGTAGAACGAGGAATATGACGGAGTAAATATTTGAGCAGAGTTGCATAGCCCTGGTAATCCGCTCAATTATTTCTGTTGCCTGTAGTAATGGGAGGGAGTTTCATTCCCCAGTACTAATCAGCCGGATGGATGCCTCGGAGTGTAATTGTTGAGTTTGCAAGCTCTATTTTGGCCGTATCTCTCAATCAAAAACGACCTGTTGAAATTTTGGCGGAATGCCACCACTGGTATTAAACATTCATACACACGGACATCACTAATTGCATGAGTCTTTTAAAAGAATGTGAAAAAGGGAATCGTGTCTCTAGTTACCAGGTGATCGGGCGTATCAGTTGAATTTCTGGGTCCTGGACCCGGTGTGTTGAATCCTTTTAAGGGTCCGCCGTTAGACCCTCATTCAATGCATCTCTAGTCATGAAAAATATGAGGTGCATTGAGTAAATTATTACTGCATGAATTAGGTGCTGGGAATGATATCATTATCGGAACATAAACCAGTTGGTTAGTAACACTCAAGATTTAATATTAATAATGAAAGTTCAGCGAAAAAGATTGATTGATCAAATATCGATTTAAACTATAGAAACGATTCACTGCATTTGGATGTAAAATTTGTAGATTGCTGTTTTCAATGCTAATTTGTAAGATGCATCTACATACATCTATTGTCTCACTACTCGAGTACAAGTGAAACAGATGGAAAGTATTTGTTATATTTATTTTAACAGGTGATACCAAAATATTATACCTACTTTATAACTTAAGTAAAGAGCATTATGGTAATGGTATCTGAGATCGTATTCTAAAATCATGAATAACTATATATGGAACAATTTAGTACATTTTCAACATTCAATATCGAAAATCGAACGGAATGAAAACATTGCTTCGATATCTCACAGCTTAATTGGAGCTTGTTACATTTTAATGCTTTTTCCCGAGAGAAGTTGCTCAATAAAGAAAGAATTTGGAGTAGGTGCATAAAGAGAATACGTTAGCCAAATCTCAGACTAGAATGCTTTTTAATACTGAAATAAACGTGTAGTATTGTTTTGTAGTATTTCGAGGATACCCAACTGAAAATAATTGGCTTGGATAATAACAAAAGCTATACTAGTTCCTTGCTTGCTAAAAGAAGAACACTTGAATACCGTAATCTAATCATATTTAGGTCTTAGAAACATGTTTCCATAACCATCTTTTGAAATGGCCATGTTAGTTCTGGCAGTGGCCTATTATGATACCTTACTTGTCGGTCTGTAATATCCATTAATTTTATTTTAGAGCAGACATATAGGATTTAATTACTAATATCGGGAAAAATATTTCTGGCCGACATTCAAAACGAACTAAACAGTTTTTTTCTCCTCGACTATCAAAGATGTATGCATTCATTTCGGCACTGACAGGCTTAAGCAGGTAGTACTTGAATTAATTGTTTTTTAAATCCTAAAGCGCATTTTAGGCGGTATAATTAGTCTTCACTTCATTGAACCCTGAATTAATGTTTAGTATAAATTGTTGCACCTATAAATTGATGTTCAATTTATGTTGACGGTAATTCGCCCTGATGAGGCCTCTGGAATAAGAGAGGCTGCGGTGGCCATTTTAGAGTCTTGACGCGGGCCATTAATATTGACGAACATGGACCGCGAATGTTTTACTAATTTTATTTTTTGATGATAAATAAACGACGTCATTAATGCAGGGTATTTATTATTTGCCACCTTTATTCCGTATCAAAATATATCGTACTTCGTGCTGTGTTTCTTTAATAAATTTTAATTTTAGTCTTGACGCGGTTTATCCCAAAAGCCATTAATGTGGACAAACATGGACCCCGAATATTTTGGTAATTTGATTTTTTATAATAAATCAGTGACGTCATTAATGCAGCGCATTATTTGCTTCCCTTATTCCTCATAAAAATATGTTTCTTCGTGGCGTCTTTGTCGAGAAATTTTTTACGTAATCTGTGGGAACGCCATTCATGACGCAACGGGAAGCATGAAGGGGCGTAGAGCAAATACGACGCGTACTTTTTGAGCAACATATTCTGAGAATGGATTCCAGTCGGCGATGCATTTCCCTCGTCACCTAACCCCATCTCCTCTTTATCTGGGAAGCGGCGGCGTTGTTCTCCGTCAAAGAGTGTGTGCGCCCAGCGTCGGATTCGGCGTTGTTGGCGCCGGGCTTATCTCCTCGCGCTTTCGAAGGATATTGCGGTTATCGCGCGCGAGTATATCAATTGAAGGGAGGACCTCGCCTTCTTACGCCAGCGCGTCTCACCAAAGCGGCGCCTATAGTTTCAAGGCTCTATTGTACCTGCCTACCCATGTTCATGTGAGTTGGGGAGACCGAGACATGTTTGTGTTTGGGGTGCGCTGATCATTGCCCAATATTCGTGATACAGCCCGTTTAATAAGCCGACTTAGAGCCGCTTTTATAATCGTTGGTCTGCGTTAACCAGGGGCGCAGCTAGGAATCAAGGCTGAGGGGGGGGGTTTAGGTGTAACTAATACCGGAGTGAGTGGGGGTATGGAATACCCACCAGGATAAGCGACAGGTGCGAGATTAATACATTGTTTGGGAATTTTAAGGTAAATGGTTGAAAATGGTGAGTTGTACGGCTTTCTGAGGGATATTTTATTAATCCTTACCCTATGAGCTCTGTGGGGGGTTTTATCCCCCAAAACCCCCCCTCGCTGCGCCACTGGCGTTAACCATAAGATGATATAGCCTTTAGCTTTTCCTGGCGGTGGCTGGAAGTTCTGGAAAATATGGTCTTATAGCAAGGCTAACCAGAACTTTCAACCACCTCTAGGTTATGTTTAATTCATACGTAATTCTTAGCACTCGTTTTTTGGAAGTTAATATTCATGGTATATGATCTTAGGTTTTCCCGGCGTAGCAGTTGCAGAAAAGTTTCTCGGGTTTTCGACCGGTTGATGTCGTCCATGTCTCCCAACGTTTCGATCCAGGATCGGAGATCGACAGGGAATCTTCATTCGGAAGATCCCCTGAGGATGATCAGCAAGTCGCGGATCGAAACGTCGGGAGACATGGACGACATCAACCGGTGGAAAATCCGAGAAACTTTTCTGCAATATTCATGGTAGTTTTATGTAAGGCTAAATATGCGGAGTAAGGAAAGCGAATAAGACTGTTCTTGTATGGGCAGAAGTGCATAGCGGATCACAGGGCGAGGGAATGATCACAGCTGAGGTTGTGGTAGCAGTTCGGAGAAATAGGTTGATGGGAGGGTAACCGGCGATGGGTATCGGAGTGCGAGGGTTTGAATTGGCTGCGCAGGATAACGCGTTGCCGGCCAGGCCGGCTGGCGTCGTTGGTCGGAAGAATGTAGGGCAACACGATGGAGGTTTGGAGGAACGCCAGGAGATGAAGCAAAACAAAATGCTGTGATGGAGAAAATTGGATCAGCATAGTTTCCATCTACGTCTGCGATATAGTTCCTGTCGATTACGTCATATTTCGGGATATGACAATGAATATACTGGAGAGTGAACGATTTTGCTTTGTGAGGGTGACCCATACATTAATTTAAGATACTGATTATTACCACCTAGTTTATATGAATAAAGATGATAGTTGGTGGCTGCGTTCAGCATTTAAAATTCAAGTTTGAAAAATTCACTGGGATATGGATTTTTAATTTAATAAAAAATATCGATCCTTGAAATTATAAAATAAATTTGAGTAATAACCATTTTTTATATACTGTGAGATTTAAGGAGAGGGGACTAGGAACTGGCATAGGATATTTTAACTGAATTTAAAACCATTTTTAGCTAGATATAAGTCTTTAATGATGTAATAATAGGAATAACTAGTATATTACAATAGGAACAAACATCTTTGGTTATTAAGGTGGATATTTGATACTGACACTGCGTTGAAATTCCAAATTTAGCGGAGCCTAAAAATATGCTTAATAATAGTAGTATCAGCACTTATCAAAATTAAAGAGCTGACCTCTTTTAATTAGATTTATTTGCTTAGTCACTGTCGAGATCGTATGTTTAGAATATTTATGCATTCATTCTTTTAAAATACCCGCCAAACTCAGCCCGAGTTCCCCCGAGACCATCCAATTTGAACGCCTGAATCCGACTCCTTTAGTTGACTACAGTAGTGAGTGCGAGTGACCCCAGCGTGAAAGAAGTTCTCTTCTAATTGGAGTGACGCATTGGACGGACGACGACGGACGGAGTTGAGTGCCTCCCGAAAATGTGTCCCAGAATGGAGGAGCCTTGCAAATTCGCTCTCCTTCGACTCGAGGGAGACCGAAAAGACCGAGTCAAGGCTCTCAGTAGTGGCGACCTGGCCTCCCAAAAGAGGCCTTCAGCCGAAAAAAAAAAACTAGGGATGAGTCGATTCCAAATGTTGATTCTCGATTCCACCGATTCTCTGGCACGGAATCGGAATCGAGAATCGACCGCCTAAAGTTGGCTCTGATTCTAACGAATCCAGGGTGATAAATATTTTGAACATATACTATAAGCTTGGGGCATAAAGGCCGCCACACACCTGAAACATGATGCACTGAACCAGTGGCGTAACTATGGGGGGATGAGGTGATGTATCACCCCCAAAGCCTCAGAGAAATCAAAAAAAATTATTTAAAGTCTTGTCTGGATTTGATAGTTACTAAATGCGTCTGATAAAAGTTAAATTTTGAGTGCCAAAATTATGTAAAATGCATTTTCAGGCATTTTGTTTTTCAAAATTTTCCTTAAATCCCCGTTTCCGGAGGGGCAGCCCCCACTAACACCCCTCTTCCCCCCCAAAGCCCCCACATCCCCCCAAAGCATACTTCTAGTTACGCCATTGCACTGAACATTACTAAGTTAAAATTTGTGTATGAAAAAGTTTAAGTGTTTATTATTTTATTAAAGTTGAGAATATATTACTGTAATACTAATTCTTTATCTTTAATTAATATACTTTTTGGCCACTTAATAGCCTTTGTTATTTTATTCCATTCAATTCTTAAATTTTAATGACAACAATGCTACTGACAAATCAATATCCTGCCTGTTAGTATTTAATAAGTAATGATAATAAATGAAATGGGAATCGAGAATCAGGAATCGATTTGAAATAATCGCGATTGTAATCGGAATCGAAAAAAATCGAATAATCGAATCAACTCATCCAAAAAAAAAACGCGTGCAACTCCGGACGTTCCCGTCTTTCAATAGTCCTCTCGGCCTCTGAATCCCTAAGAAAATCTCCGCATCGCTTACGAGTCCGTCTGCTCGTATGTCTGAAGACAGCTCAAGAATCTCACAAGAAAGCGTTATCGTCGTACCTATTTGGATCGTTAACTGTAGAAAGGCATCATATCCAAGTTGGACGATTTTTCTTTTTTAATTTATGTTGCTGCTAGATGCAAGACCATATGTTTCCTACTAAAAAGAAACATGTTATAGTAGCATATGCTCGGTGCTATTAGCATTACATGTTTCTTTTTAGTAAGAAACATTTAGTCTTGCACCTTGCAACAACTTAAATAAAAACAGAAAAATCGCCCAACTTGGATATGATGCCTTTCTACAGTACAGCGATTTAAAAAGATACGGCTAAACAGTCTATTTCTTTCAAGTCTATAGATTATAAATAAAACTTTTAAAAACAAATAAACACTATCGGTTTAGGATTTTAAAAAATCAACATCTTATTGTATGAGCTATTTTACACTAGCCTTTTCTTATGCAAAAAAATCTAAACTCTTCGGGAAAGAAAATCGAAAACTTCTATTCTCCAGGAGCAGGATGCTTTCCCCTATTAAGATTCGAACCCTCAACCTTGATTTGGTATTTTAAGAAGTTAACCTGCTATTACCAGGCCAGAAATTAATACAATTGAAAAAAAATTTGTCGATGGATCTACTTTAGATATTTGGAGCTTATTAACCGATATATTCTGATGTATTATTAGGTCCTCTCCATGCACAAAAGTGGACATAAGTATTGTCGAAACGATTCATGTAATTTATTTTTGTAAAACTTTCCCATACATCAATAGACAACTTTCAAATTGTTTTCTCAGCCGTTTTTCAAAATTTAGTTGATACACTGTAGATATTATTTACAATTCACATGTTCAGAGGTGAAGTTGGCTCCTATCTAATATCAATATACCAGGTCATGGAAATAGATAACTTCAAGTAAAGTAATTGATGCAGAGTAAGATAGCTAAATGTAATAGCTAAATGTATTTTATGATTGTGAATGTAATCATAATTTTTAGTTACGTTTTGTTTGAGAATATGTATAACACCGCAATATTGCAAATAGATTTATCAGACTGGCATTTATACCGGGCGAAGCCCTAGAAGATTCGAAGAAACTGACAGTAAAAAATAGTCTCTCCGTCATAAAATACATGCAATCAGCATTGACGCAAACTAAAGATAAGACATCACTTTACTCCTCTCTATTTTCTGGAGAAAATAATTTCATATTTTTCATATTACCAATCATAGAATCTGTTTTCTTCAATTATTGGTTCAATATTTCATTTCTTAAATCATTATGGGGACTCTTCTGTTCCATTGTTGATGAGACTTCCCTGACTATTTAAGCATTCGTGTTTAGCTTCTTTAATATTTTAATGCAATTTAAGTTCAAAGTATTCATTTCTATCAATACTTTATTCTACAGGTGTTGATGCAGTTTGCGAAAAGGGCCCCACTACGGCGTGTGGCAATTCTTTATTCGCTGAGTTTTCATCAGTACACGGAGTGGCGTAGATTTGCTTGAAATACTGCCAAATGTTTAGCATTTGGATAATTGTGTCATAGGTTCATATATTATTTTAATCATGCGTAAATACGCACTTAGATAGGCTCATAATTAATTTAATCTTCTATCTATTAGTCTAACTTAAAAAATTACGCGTTGTATTCTTATTTCCAAATATGTTTTCTATGATGGAGATATTTTGCGAACTGCAATACTTCTAGTTGGATATTTAATGGTTTTCATTCAACGTTGTCGTTAGTGTTTTCATAATGCGGAATATTTATTACCTTATGTGTGCCTAGCATCATTCCTTTCTAGTTCCCACGTAATTCGTAACACTCCCCTGGCACCGAGAAAATGTATGAGTAGCATCATCTATTATCCCTGTAAAAAGTTGAAATACTTCGCTGTGTAGAAAAAGCGTTACATTTTGATTTGATGATGAACCCATTTTCATTGAGCTATTTTTTGGAGTGGTATTGATGCGTAGAATGCACAGATAATGGAGAATGAGAAGATGCATGCTAGAGTGTGAAAGCATTTTTTAAAGGATCAGCGTGGGATAAACAGGGCAGATTGCACTATATTTATATCGCACAGACGCCCACATCAGTGCGCAAAAAGCTTTTGAGCCACGCTTTCAGCCCAGATGCAGCTATAATCGGAAGTTATTTTTGTCGTTACTAGATAGCAGAAAAATCGATTATCCTGGAGAAGAGCTTTGGGATTCTCCACTTTTTTATTTGTGCCATAGTTTCTTTTAGTGCTACGGTGAATAGGCGTGGGGATAACAGCCTGAGTTGAGTGTGCCTTGCGTCTACCTGGCTTCATCGTTTCTTATATTGCTGATATTTTTTACTGAAGAGATGAGCCGATTAAAGCATTCCTTGCTGTTGTTATGGAGATTTACCTTCGTATCAGACGTGCACTGTTATGTTTTTTACCATAAAACCCCTCGTTACTACTTTAAAAAGTGGTAATCGTTAATACATCTGAGATATTAGTACTATTTCCGTTCAATCGTTGTCGATTATGGAAAAACAAGGAAGTGAAGCCGTTTTATAGTTCTCTTTTATGGTCACAGGAATGCATAAGTGATGCAAACATGTTTGATATACTCGTATTTTGATATTAGGTGTCCCATGATTAAGTGAAGAATGATGTAAGGGACACCATCATATCAAATATTCATCTATAATACCCTACTTCAGTTTTTTAGCGGATATTCATGAACAAAGGATAATTGAAGTGTTGGTTGTTGCTATTGTGACTGGTGCCTTATAATCGGGCATAATGATCCTCTGTAATGAAAATTCACGATGTTTCTAATGCCTCATACCAGGAATACTAACGACATTTGACTTTGTCGATCAATATTATTGGAAGTGTAATAAAGCCAATGAATTTTTCGCCATTTATCTAGAAAATACGTAAGTACCAACAAGGAGCGAGACAAAATATCGGTACGTGCTTGATATGAAGTTATCCCAAAATTACTCGACTACGTCGAGGACTCAATTTCAACCAACCAAGTGGATGTGATAAGCTTATTGATTTCTCTCAATCGTTAATGCGCTGTATCATCGAAATTAATGACTCCAATACCGAGGAGCGAGTGTGGGACGTACAGGGATAGAATGCGACTTTTTTTTATTTGCTCTTTTTCAGCACCCGCCTAATGATCGCATTTTCCCCCGTTTTGCTCCTACAATTGGACCGGAGAAATGAGGGAGGATAGGGGCGTATTGGTAGTGGGGGTAGCATAAAAATGTACATTCCTGTTTCAAATACGCATCCGGCTCCGGGGGGGGGGGGATTTAGCAGCGAGAGACTGACTGATGCAGTCCGCGAGCGTTGGAGCTCGAATCGTTAAATATTTCGCACAAAGAGCCCTCCCTCGTGACCATGAGCTATAAGCGTGGGGGAGGGAGAAATGGGAGGATTGCGTTAGTACTGTGGATTCATAATTAGCGGGGTAAACGTTGTGCCATTTTAAGGGGTGGTAGAGGCCTGCAGAGCGAAAGCTTTGAGTGACATCCCCGCCCCCCACTTTGTCTCGTCTCATGTTCTTATATGAAATATACCCATTGAATGATGGACTCTTTTCCAATTTTTTTATCTCTATTATAATAGTTTGAAAGTTGATGAGTTTCGTATTTTTAGCTTTCGTTCCGTTGCCTACTCCTCGAGATATTCGCACCGGAAACTTGACGACTTTAACCCTTTCTTAGATAAGTTGATGACGTCATAGACTCTTGCCGAGCTGCACCGCTTTTCCGCCGATCCTCGGCGCCTTTTACGTGATTTGTTGTTGGTCACTCTTTTTTCGGGGATCCCTTCCCTCAATGAGTGGTTCTCCTTTAAAGAGTGAATAAATTTAGTATCTAATGATTTAGTATTCCATTATAAGTTTTCCTGGATATCACACAATTACTTATACCACTAAAAAAAGAAGTGGTATTTTTTTTTTTAATTCTCAAACCACCGGATACAGCTATTTGGCAATTTTACACCGGGGTGTTCAACAAATGTAACAAGTAAACGCACACAAACGACCATGCCCTGGACCGGGAAAACCTACCCAGGCGGGACTCGAACCCGCGACCTCTTGTTTGGCAGGCGAGAACGTTACCCCGCCGCCATATCCAGGAAAACTTAAAACCAGAATAGAAGAACGCAAGCGTGCCATTCGACTGAGACAACCATTGAAACCAGCGGTGGCAGAGCATGCAGTCTCAGGACATGCAATTAACTTCCAAATAGCCAAAGCCAAAGGTGAAAATCTTCAAAACTCGGCCAATCCGCCGAAATTGGAAATATTAAGGAAATGCAACTTCAAAAGTGACTGTGGCTTAAAAATCAGCGGCACGTCGTATCCTGCTCTGAAATTATGAAAAATCAAAATGAAAACTCCTTCACCCCCTCCATTCTCAACCTCATTCTCACCATGAATCTTGAATAAAGTATGATAAGTGAAACGAAACGAAAATGTTTCGCTTCGATCCGGAGGACAACGAAAATAAGAGGCCTAGGTTTAGTTTCGCACCCGCACGAAATTAAAATCACTAAGGACTTTAGTTTCGACCCTGGACGAAACTTTACTCCCGGGAACGAAACTAAATTAATCGAAACTCCAATGCTCATAGTTAAGTTTCGATCCCAGAGGTTGAGTGGAGGGGGATAAGAGGGAATGGTTTCGACCCTATACGTTTGACATTCGTGTAGAGAGGTTAAAACATTGAGCTTAAAATCGAACGGCCAGTTTCCGTTCACAGTTCTCCTGTTAGTGGTAGTTCCCCATGTATCTAATGGCGGTAGACCGAACCTCTACTTCGTACTCGCTGTGTGGATCAAAACTTAACTGCTCTAAAGTGAAGCTCGTGGTCCCTCCGGTGTGAAACAAAATGTGTTTCGTTTCAACCCTGAGGTTTAGTTTAGTTTCGACCCGAAGTTGTTTTGACTCGTATTTCGTTTCGACCCTGGGTTTAGCTCACCGGGTTTAAATGGATTTCGTTTCAGTTTAACATTTTACTCCCGGGAACGAGATTATTGAAATTTTACTGGTTTTGACTTTCGTTTAGTATCTATAGCCATCCCTAATTCGAGGTTGATGCTTCAGAGGATTTGTGCATACTCCTTCCCTTATAAGCTATGCGAAAACTTACGTTATAGCAATATTCAATCAGTGCCAGCCATTTACGTGAGGTTTCTCTTCGTACAAGCGTGGGTATTTAATATCCCCTACCTTTTTCTCTCTTCCCACAGTACAAAACTGATCCTTGGCTTGGACTCGTACCGACGTGTGTCGGAATCCTTATTTCGACACCATATCCCATTCGTTAGAACTAAGGGTTTTCTCATGTAACCACAGTTGTAATTTCTCACCCTACAGATCTATGGGAAAGGAAAAATGTTTTGGCTTTTTTTGGATTTTTTGTCAATAAATTGAGTTAATGAATGCTTTAAGCATCCCCTTCAAACGAAGGCTATCCTTTTGGATGATGCAATAGATAAATATTTCTCGGGAAATCCTCTGGGTCTCTCGCCAGTTTTCAGAATGTCCCCTCATATCCCTCACAATTGCAACAGAGTTTTGGGTGCCGTGGTTTCAAAAAAGAAACGGAAAAACTCACCCAGAAGGCTACACGAGAAATCTTCATTGCAATTGTGTAATTGTGGAAACCTACGTTACAGGATAACCTGATAACCTACCTCTTCCTATTTGCCGGCCTCGGTGGCGCCGGGGTAAAGTCCCCGACTGCTAACCTAGAGGTCGCGGGTTCGAATCCCGTCTGGGTGGTTTGACCACCATCCAGGGCATGGATGTATGTGATTGTCAAACAAGTTAATTGTAAGAGAGGGCTATCTAGTCTTAAATTCGCTTGTGAAATAAAGATGACATTATTATTATTATTCCTTGATCCCAACTCACGGGAAAATCCTTAGTGAACCAACCAGCGCCGTCCTCTAGCGGTTGGTTTTTTTCCCAATTCTCAATGTAACCTCCATTTGGGGTTTCCAACCCAACCCTTCCCTCCCTAACACCCACTCCTTCCACCCACTCCCCTATCCCTTCAAGGAGTATATATGCTTGCATAAAAGTCAAAACTTTTGTACTTGAAAATGACCTCTATGGATCTAAACATGTCGTACCAAGAAAATAAATCAGTGGAAGTCAACGAAGTCGTCTTTTCATTTGTGAATACTCTAAATAATAAAACTCGTGGTTTACCGCACCATAGGAAAAAAATATATGCCTTCAAATATTAATATTTTACGTGAATTCATTAAAAAATGGAAAATAAAAATATGAAACTGTAAGTGTCCAGGCGTAAACGAAGGCATAATTTTCAAAAACCATTTTAAAAATTTCCCCCTTCGGATACGCTATTAGCGGTGAAACGGTGGGGTTGAATCGGGTGGAGAGGGGCCAGCGAAAGCATTGTGTTGCACTCTCCCACCCTTTTATATGGCTCATACCTCGCGCTTCGCTCATGAATGGCAGCCTGGGGAGATGAACTGCGGGCTAAACGCACGCTAATTACTCTCAAATCTCGTTTCATCTCGCACATCGTTTCATGCCTCCCCCTTAATGCCCGCACCATTGTTTTTCAAAGCGATGGAGAGCGTCCCAAACATACCAGGTCGTTCCGAAAACAGGGATCATAGCAATTTAGTAAATAAAAAACTGTCTGTCCATCTATTTTCCATTCAAGATATCCACCTACTGTCTATAAAAAAGCGAGATGCCGAGTTTGAGGAGATCTATTATCTAAACGAAGCAATCAATTTAAATTCAACAAAAAGCTAACTTCGATACCAATGGATCAATTGAAAAGTAATTGGTACTGCTGCATGCTGTACGATGAATTGAAGACTCGTACTAATAACATTTACGCTAAATATCGCTAATAACGTCAATATCGCTTATTATTTATGTGGATGTTTTTATACGCGTACCGACAGCTCCGTCGTGGGAGAGGGAGGAGAAAAGAAGCGCATGGTTGCCAACGAATCGTCAGAAGCAACGGTGGATGATTCATAAACAACTACGGTACTGTGCGTCACGATGCACGATATGGCAACTGCGCACGTCTTTGAGAGATTTTCTCTTCTCTGTTGTTTTTTTTTGGCCTGCCTCACTTGGCAGAGAAAATGCGAATACAAGAGCTCACAGCAAAAATAAATATCAAGCAATGTTGAATATACTGTTGACATTTAACGTGTATGATCTACGTACATGCATTACTTACATCCTACGGTACACAACAATACCAATCAATTTTCAATTGATCCATTGGTTTCACAGTCATCAGAGATTTGCGTTTCGTGATATATAAAATTTGTTTTCTGCAAACTGTTAATATTAGATCTGGATTTCTTACATCAAAATTCCAAGTTATTGGAACAAAAACTACGGGAATATCAAGCGCTAAAAGTTGGGCAACATTTGATTTTAAGCGCAAAAAAACGGATACTTTTTTCAGAGAAAAAATTAAGTGCAGGAAATAATATTGTGCCAAAATTTTTTAAAGTAAGTGATCCAACGCAGAAATAAATTTTCTTTCGTATCCTTTTTGTTGCATTGGAATTGATTGCCTTTTTTAGACGAATGAGCTCCTCAAACTCGGGTGTCTTGCTTTGTTTTTACAGACAGTAGACTTCTACTGTGCGCTCGCCAGTCATTGGCTCTCCTAGCCTTTCGGGGAATGGGATGATGTTTGTATGCATTCATGGGCGTACCCAGCGGACTGGGATTGGAGGGGGCAGACGCCCCACTAGAAGAAAAAGTGAATTTAGTTCAAAACAAAAATTTTGAACAACATTTCTTTTAACCCAAGAAAGGTGATATTAGTATAGAAATGAAAATATTTTTCCGAGTAAGTAATTTTAAAAACTAATTAAACGCTACTATAATTTTCTTGAAATTTTAGTTTCCATAACCCATTTTGCGTATCAACTTCAACGACTCCGGTTTGCCCCTCTCTAGTTAAGATCCTCAGTATACCCTTCTATGTATCCATGATAAAATATGTATAAGAATAGATAATTTATACTCTTTAATATATATTAATGTGTAGAAATTACCATTGGTTGCCTATTTTTTATATTATGGATCTATCGCATTTCCAACACGTCAAGCATGAAAAGATTTCATACGTTTGTATGTGGTAAAATTCTAGAGATTCTATTATCAAACATCTCCATCAGCCTTGAACGTTTTACATTTGGAAGTATTAAGAGGGATTTTGCATCATTTCGCTCCTAGAAACTCTAGAAGCCAAGTGCAGGAGATGCTAACAGCTGTAAGTTATAACCTAGGTGACCTTTCACCATATTACTTACAAGTTAATCAAAGTAGTTTCCTAAAAAAAATTGCACTGAGTCAAGTGAGCGGAATAGTCGCTCAAGGGTGTCCCAAAAACTTATGATCAAATATTTTTTGCAAATCTTTTGCATAAGGTTAAAACTACTCGAGTTCTATCACTTCATCGCTAGGTTAACACTATTTTGGATGAACCACGGAAAACCGGGAAACAACACCAAGGGAGGCCGCATTATTTTAGCTATGAACATTTTTGTGAAAAACAGACCACTCTACCGTTTTATTCAATATTTGAAGTCATAAATTCATTGACTGTATGGTGCATACGAATAGCCTATTAAATGTGTGCGTAGTTAACCCACTAGAAAATCACAATGGAAAATGATATTATTTTATCATTTATTAATCTATTTGCAAAAGTTAAAACTTTTTTCAAATATTGCCCAAATTTCTCAAATAGGAACCCTTTTGCAAAAAAATAATTACTACAACTCCTATTCCTCCCCTATCATTCTAGTGAAACGAGCATAACGTCTATTGAGTAAACGGTTGCATCAAAATTGCAGACAGAGAAGTGGCACCTCTGATACAGTATTATGCATAGTATATCAGTTTAACTTGAGTGTGCATTCCCTTCGTTCTGTCTTCATATAGAGATATTTTCCATCTCGAATGGTAACTTCCCCTCCTCGCCATCCAAGCAGGGTCTTCTATTGCTATTTTATAATTTATCGATTTCCTGGTTCCTTCTCGGATTCAGAGCCGGTTTAGTACGTGAGAGAACGTGGGTAATACACAAAGGAATCGCCGGGAAATAGGATGCCTGCAGGAAACTTCGTCCACTAATATCTGGACGATCTCAGACGCGAAAATGTCTGAAAATTTGAATTCTAGGTGTTGCTACCGCATCACGAACTGTTAAAAATCTTGAAAAGTTTCAGGCACGAATGGAAAACAAACAGTTATTTGTTGATATCCTAATGCAAGATAATTTACCTTTTACCTTCTGATATACTAGCCAGCCAATCTGAGACATATGCACCTCTTTTTTCCAAATTTATTGCTATCCTCGTTTCTCCTCGGTTTCGAAGACGGTCAAGAACGTGAACCGTGCTCGAAGCTCGGGTCTAGCGGATCTACCCTCCATCAAGCTTGCAGGACGGCGTCTCGGTGAGGAATTTCGATGAATAGCAGGGGCAAGGGACAGGGAATGGCCGTTTTTTGCCTTTGTTCGGAGGGACAGACTAAATTATGCCCGACTAGTGGAAATCCCGAAGGACATTCCCGAAGTTACGAGGGATTTGTCCTTAGAACCTACCTATACCTTATCCTACTTCTACGGTATAATTTGACCACAATCAGACGTAGAACTTGAATTCTGTAGGTTAACTCAAAATGAATTGAAATGAGCTCATAAATAGTTTTATTTAAATGGTTTTAAATGGAATTATGCATAGTATATCAGTTTAACTTGAGTGTGCATTCCCTTCGTTCTGTCTTCATGTAGAGATATTTTCCATCTCGAATGGTAACTTCCCCCTCCTCGCCATCCAAGCAGGGACTTCAATTGCTATTTTATAACTATTACACTATTTATGAGTTATTGGTTTGGTTAAATGCCTTACAGAAAGGCTAATTATGCGAAGCTCAATTTACTCTGCTACTGTCAATCAAATATTATATCCTGAGCAAAATTCTATTAATTTGTTTTTTCCTATATGATTGATTAAGTATAGCATTATTAAACTTGGTTTGTTACAGAATGATCTCAGGGCATTTCAAGATAAATGTCGGATATTTATTTCAGAAGGTATTTTCTGACGGTGCTTTTTTATGTAGCTTAACTCCATCATAAAATTTTATTTAGGCATCAGTTTGAAGCATGCTTTTTAATTTCTCTTACAGTGCGAACGCAACAATGCTTGAAGATACATCACATTAGTCGGCATTTTTTTGTGGCGTTCAACCTTGATATATGTACAAATGCCATCTGTGCTTCGAATACTTTAGTTTCAATAAAATTGATCGTATCATGATGACTAAAAAAAAACAATTTTGGCGCTAGATAGTGCCTTCCATAGAAAATCACGAGAAATATCTAGCAAAGAAAATATACTCCCTAAAATTTTGTACCACCCCAAAATTAGTGAGATATACATGTATTTCGGCCCGAAAAATGAGCATCTTTGTAATACCTTTTTTAGGTAAATGTTAAATTAGTTTCAGTCTACGATATATCTTATCCTTACGGATCCTCAGATTTTATTCTTGTATTCTAAATGATTTCACAGAAAAAAGTGTTTACCAGCATAAACAAACTAATGCGACAGGAATTACTCATTTATAAGGGTTAAGAAATTTGAAATTCGAACGCCGCGCCGTTCGTATGTAAGGCGGCCACGGTTAGAGCAGCGGAAAAAAACGTAGGTATTTCTTTTGTTTTTGGGAACCAGATTCCACATTCAAATATTTTCAAACGAGCCCATTGAACACGCGGAAGACAATGCTGTTCACCCCTTCTCTGAGTCACGGCTCCTCCTCCTTCTAGCTTGCGACTTTCTTCCCAACTTCCTTTGCGAGGTCTCCCTCATTTTTCTTCCCCTTGACCGTCTCCCCATTTCCCATTTCCGCCAATTTAGATTCACCCGTACGACATTCTTTCCCAATCGCATTCCCGAATGGGGACGGCCCTTCTTCCTTGAATGGGAAATTTCTTTCCTATTATCCATGTGTCGGGATGACATCAGACGGAAGACGATATCCGTAGACTGGTATCAATCGAACACTCAATCCATAATTTCACAATACCGCCATTTCATTACGGAGGCTTCCGCGGTGAGTTGATTGGTGATTGTTTTTCGGGTTCATTCCATTATTTGCCCGCAAAATATGAGTCAACGTGAAATGAACCCGAAAAACAATCACCACTGCCATTTTAATTTTTATATATAGTTTAAGCCCATGGGTTGAAGCAATTCTGAAGGGAATCTATAACAATTTCTATGTATTTCTATCGGCTTCATATCGAATTGCATATCAAAGGAGTGTGACATCGAAAAGGTAGAGAATTTCCCAAAATATTTTTCGGAATTTTATGCCTGACCGTGTTTAAATTTTCTCAGGGATCCCTTCCCCTACTCGTGTGCCATGTGGAGGGAATTTCATATGGAACACTCCGCCCGTGAAATGGGACTTAAGTACAGATTAGTCACTTGGTTCAAATTCAATTTATATTTATAATCCATGGCTAACGATGCTAAAATATTGATGAAGTTCATTGATTGAAATACTCACTATGAAAATCAGATGAAATTTTTATGTCTCTTATTAAATGATCAAGTAATGAATCAGTGTTTAAAATGGTTGTGGAAGTAATTTAATTTGGAAAATATTAATGGGTAACACGGAGAGAATTACTTGATAGTCACCACCTGTGGGAAAACTAATTAATCAATCATTGGTGCAAATTTTGAGAATATTTTCGTGGAACGGAAGTGCTGTAGCCTCTATACTCATTTAATCAATCAATCGCCATCAACATTGCATTTGCGGCTGATGACTGCTATCATAATTCCTGTTGCAGCATTTCGATGACCTGACGAGGCTATTGTACTTCCGTTAAATTATAATTGGTAGGAGCTGATAAGCAGTGAGAGAAATTTGGGAATCTCTGCAAATGCACAAGGGACTCTGTATCACCTTACAGCTCTCTGCTGACGACAATCCATAGCCTATGAAGTTTTATGAGTTTTGGTCATGATAAGAAAAGGTCCTTAAAGTTTTTTTCCCATTTTTTTGTTTTGAAATTGCAATCTACGAAAAAGTTCTTTATGAATGAGCCAAAGATAGCAGAAACAGAGAAGGATTTGAAAAATATTCTGGTTAATATGGGTAGGGTAATGAGTAGATATCAACTGAAAATAAGCACGAAGAAAACCAAGATCTTAGTATGCAGCAGAAGAGAAGAAGTCAAGACCAACATTAAAATAGGGAGGCAAAAACTGATAGAAGTGGATGAATTCTGTTATTTGGGAAGCAAGATAACTAGTGACGGGAGAAGCAAGAAAGAAATTATCAGCAGAATAGCCCAGGCGAAGAGAGCATTCCACCAAAAGAGAGACCTGCTTACAGCGGGAAACTTAAATATGGAAGTAAAGAAACAATTCATAAGAACCTACATCTGGAGTATGCTCCTATACGGAAGTGAGGCATGGACAATGACCGCAGCGGAGAAAGCAAGGATAGATGCCTTTGAAATGTGGTGCTACAGAAGAATGATGAAAATCAAATGGATCGAACGAGTTAGTAACGAGGAAGTCCTAAGAAGGGTAGGAGAGAAGAGAAGCCTCATGAAAACCTTAATAAGAAGACGGAACAACCTTATAGGCCACATCTTGAGACATGATGGCCTGATGAAGACAATCGTCGAAGGACAGGTGGAAGGCAAGAATGGAAAAGGAAGACCTCGAACAAAATATATGGAACAAGTAAAGAGAGATGTGAAAGAGAAGAAATACGTAGGAGTGAAAAGATTAGCTGATAGGAGAACTGAGTGGAGAGCTGCGTCAAACCAATCCTAGGATTGATGACCAGTGATGATGATGATGATGTGTATGCTATTTAAATTTTCAACTCATGTTTACTTCATTGCTATATTATATCGTTGCCAATATATAGCATTTTGCAAGCATTCATTTGATATCAAATTAGAGAATTAGAGAATATTATACCATGTTCTTACATGTTCCATATTATGGAGGCCTGTTACATTTTAACATTTCGATAAGAATCCCATGTCTTTTTCCTTCGGATTAGTTTCATATTTCTTAAAATCATTTAACTTATTTATCACATCCCCCGTAAACAGCACATAACGGCCTTTTACAACGAGGGTTTCCAATATTAGCAAAGTACAACACAAACATCCATGCTCTGGATAGGGATCACCTAGGCGGGATTCGAACCCACGACCTACGGTTTGGCAGTCGAGGACTTTACCCCACCGCCACCGAGGCCGGCAATCACTTATCAATTACTAAATAGCCCTACCAACTTTCCTAGTCCACTTACCTCTTGGTGCTAAAGGGAATGGTATACAGCCGCTGCATATTCATGGTTTGAATGAACTTTCGTCCTAGTTTTCGTTCTTGGGGATACTTAAGGTCAGGTTTCACTAAATAATGATGACTTTTGAAAACTTTTAGGTCATTTTTTCCTCAATTTTATAATTCCTCCCATTTAATTGGAATCAAAAAGTACAAGCACAAGATTGAAAGCGAAATAAATGTCGAAAATATCCGTTTGGTCAAGAAAATATACGGTTGTAAAATTTTAACATATGAGGAAAGGATATTTATGGGTATGTGCGTCCATTTCATTTTTACTTTAAATCTCTATCCTTTCAAATCATACTTAATTCTGCTAACTTTCTTGATCCAAAATAATTAAACGATTCCCTTGCAATTTATTCTACGTTTTTGCGTGACGGTAATATATTTCTTTAGCATGAAGTCAACAAAAATGGATGCAAATGAGTATTTGCAGGAAACCCGGAAATATATGTGCATCGTACTGACTTAAGATTAACATTGATACATCGAAGTTTTATTTGCAGGTATATGTCACCCTTCGTAGTCATTTTATTTTCATTTAAAAAATCGCGACAGATTGCACGCCTGCTGAAATGATCGGAATTAAATCATGATTTTTTTGGGGATAATCCCATAATCATTGGACATGCAACTTCAAGCGGTGACACTGAAATTTTCGTGTTTAAACGCCTTGATTGATTTATGAGGCTGTCGATCCATATTTTTCTTCAGTTTTGTCTCGAAGCATTTATTGTGGCGGTCTACGATTACTTTGATGATTACGTGTTCCGAATGCATCCCAATCTAGAGTGACTAATTGCTATTCTACGCATAATTGGATGTCAAGTAAAGATGCTGATATTGTCCTCTTTTCTCACCTACGATAGAATGAGTAAAGGTATAGCCATTTTAGAGTATTGCCATTTATCTTAGCTTAGATTAATATCCATAATTGGAAACTTACAAATTAAATACTTCACTATATATTCTTTTTATCTCTTTCTACAGTTTTTTTCCGGCTACTCGAATCAAACACTAAGGTTCCTGGAAAATTCAAAACTACTATCCAAGGTGATACAAAAAACTTGATTTTTAAATGAGAAATTGGCATTTTAACGCGCCCATTAAATTTGACGAATTTTTCTATTAACGCTACCATAAGGTTCCGCTTTCAGCTTATTCAAAATGTTCCTTATGGCTCTCTTGTTGCACTATACCGTTACTTTCACCCTTACTTGTGCTCTTACTCAAATATTTTAACCTCATTTCCGATCCTAGCCTCCTGGCTACCTTCCATCCTCCTCCCTTCGACGTAGGCGTTTTTTTTACCTATTATTCTTATCCCACCCAAAGACCACGCTGTGTTTAGAGGGTAGGAGATTTGTGTCGCATAGGGTCTAATACAGTGACTTACACGGTTGGTACGCATTAGCCTGATCTGTGCTCTGATGGATATTGAATTTGCCATCTCCTGCTGGTCTCGGTGCAGGGGGGTTAAAGTCCTCGCCTGTCATACAAGAGGTCGCGGGTTCGAGTCCCGCCTGGGTAAGTTTCCCTTATCCAGGGTATGGTTGTTCGTGTACGTTTCATTGTTGAATTTGTTGAACACCCTGATTTAAAATGGCCAATAAGAGCTGTATTCGGAGGTTTGGGACGAAAGCAACGAGCGTTGGACGATTTGAGGAAAGTTTGAACCCTAATAATCTATTCATGTGCTCTAAAACTTATATTTAATAGCCAATGAATTTGATAATGGACAAGGTGCTGCTGAAGGGATGAGCAGCTGTTGTTGTGTGTATGGAGGGGGATTAGAGTGTTATGCATAGGATTTACTTTCAAGCTGAGTGTTGCACGAACTTCTACGGTAAAATAAAGATATTGAAGCAGCGTAAATTATACACAACTTTTTATTGGGTAAAATCCGACCGATGTCAACACTTATGTAAATCACCCATTAATTTAACAATAAATTTTAGGTTCTTTAAAGTTATATTGCAAGCTATTGAAGGCTTCTTGTTGACTCGCTGAGAAACGGTGGACTAAAGGCTCATCATTATACGTTCTCCTAATACACGCATATTGAGCTTCGGGGAAGGGCGTGCCCAGGATCAAGGATGGACTGAGCAAGCCATAGCCATTCAAGTCGTAACATGTTAGCACAGAAAAATTTAATGAAACCAACATTTTAAAAAAATTATGACAACGGATTTATCAGTTTTATAATTATTTGCTTGAAAAAATAATGATTTTTTAAAGTTCACTGTCTTATACTACTATAATTTTTCTGGAAAAGAAAATTTGTTCAAAACTTGCGTTTTTAACTAAATTTATTTCATCTTTTAAGGGGTAGGGGGCATTTGTACCCTCCTGCCCCCCCCCTGGAAACGTTCGAAGCTACGGGAGCTGACTTATGATGATTTCACGCGAAATTAACTTCCCAAAGATTTTGAGTAAACATAGTTCATACCATGAAAACTGGTTTCGAATACTTGTGCATTTCCAAGTGTAAAAAGTAGTGTCACTAATGCAATTCACGTCAAGTTGCACAGGAAGTCAATGGGATAGGGGTGGGAAAGGATGAAAAATACTCACTCAGTGAATTCTATAGTTCTAAACATAGAGGATCATCCCCTCAGAAGGTGTTGGAAATGTATTTAGTACCTCTCCCTGGGGTGTCAAAGGCCTCTATCGAAGCTATCAATGTCCCCTAACAAAAATCACCTAAAATGATTAAGGAGATAAATATCCCCGACGAGAATAATCTCTGTGATGCCTTTGAAATCAAAGAGCTGTTTCTATTTGCAAAGTTTTATGCCTGATGATTGGATTATTTGTCACCAGCATCGTCTGTGATCCAGTATTCAGACGAGAGTAGCTTTACTCCTCTAAAATTTGTATCAATTCACGTTTTTTTTGCCACGGTTCTTTCTGTTTTACCTTTATTCATCACCATATCCGCATTCATAGCGGGCTTTTCCCTTGACATGAAGTATACAAGGGATGACAGGTGTAGACTCGATCTACGGTTGGAACACAAATACGATTGGAAACGGATTATTGTACGCGCTTTCCATATGTTCCTTTGGTCAACCTTTCGTTACAGGCTATTTGCATGATGCTACTGCAAAAGGTAACTCGCTTAGGTGTTCCAAAACGCACCTTCTCTGCTCATCCTAAATTGTTACGTCACCGAGTCCACAAGGAGGGGATAGTAGACTCAGGTAATATTGTTATTTACTATTAACTTTTTGCCATGTAAATCTTACAGAACTAATTCACAATGTACCTGTCTATTGTACTGAATGGCTCTAATTTTACCCACTATGCAGGGAACAAAACTGCCGAATCGAATGTGCTGGATGCTCTGTTGAATCTTGTTTTATTTAGGTTTCAGTTTTTATACGAGTGTAACGTCGACAAATAGACACAGCGACCTATATTATATTGTATCGGGATCATTTCATTCAATTCTCTGATTTCGTTGAGTTTTCTGTCTATCTAAAGGGATTCAGCAACTGATAGCCCGTTTTTCTCCGCAAAAACATTTACCTATCGATTCGTTTTTTGGATGAGGTTTAGATGGGATTTTAAGTACCTATTCCTTTTCCTGTGACGATGTGAAGTCAAGTGTTTAGTACTTTTCCCTTTTTTTATGCCTATTGGGAATAGATAAATGGCAAAATGGAACAAAGAAAAGCGTGCACCGTCAAAATTATTTTCTCATGGCCTATTTTTATCTCTACCTGCTCGATGCACCTTCTTTTGTTTCCCGTTGGTGAATTATTGCCTCCTCATCGCTGCGAGAGAGTAGCGGTTCATTACTCTCGCAAGCACGGGGGAAGTGGGATAGTAATTCTTCGTTTGTGTGTGCGTGCACCCTTGTATTCCGTGAATGGCTTTCATCGCTTCACTCCAGTTTCATTCTGCTCCGTTTATGTCTGTGTAATAATTGTTACTCCTCCCCGCGAACTGTGAATTGCTTCCCGCCATGCATTGAAATGTTGCTTGCGCTACACATCGAGTTGAGGTTTGCTTCGCGGCTTTCCGAATCGGTCGACTTCTCCGTGTTTTTCCCCTCAATGAATTCCATGCGTGGCCCTTAAACGAAAACATTAAAACGAAACAAGAAGGCAGTGAACAATATTCTCATCACTCATCGCAGCGTTTAGTATCTGGTGGTCGATTGCTATATTTCAGTTAGATTTCGCATAGGGTATTGATATTGAATAATTCCAAGGTTGATCAATAAATATCCCGCCGATATTAATGCCGGAGCGTGGTATCAATGTGGATGGAACTCTTGGATTCGTGCCAAAGGGTCCTGGGTTCAAATCCCCCAAACAATCTTCAAAGTGCGAGGTGGCAACAGGGAAAGGAACTGGTATCTCAACCCTTAATACGTGAAAATTCATATCTTTACCTATGACATAGTAGGAGGTAAGATCTAGACTCACCTAAGTGAGTAACCTTCGAGTCATGCATGTCACTGGCTAAGTGAATCTGTAATTCAGAATCATGTCTAAAAGATTATAAATTTTTTCCAAGTGAAAATAATCGTGAATGATCATACTATTTCTCGGCCTTAATGATAGGTCTCACGACGCATCCCAAGAAGAGTGATATAAGTTCGCAAATGCTAGCTGTATAGGAGTCCGAGGAGGTGTAATTCCCACATGACCGGCATTTTTTTATCCTAAGGTGCTACCTTAATTTTGGAAGTAAAATAGGGCCACATATAAATGGCAATTGAATCTGTGGGCGATGGGAGGCGATCCTGACTCACTATTATGCGTCATGTGTGCTTCTGATACACACCCTCCGAATACTCGAACACTGTATCGGTCTTGATTCGCTGGTATTATATCTTGCTATTTTTCATTGCATAGGATAGTAAATTGGATTCGCCTCATCAAAGGACTTGACATTTTGCGCGTTTCATGCAGCCATTGACGTTTGGCACCAGAGTAGCACAAGTCTTAGCAAAAAACTGTGGATGGCTGATTATAATCTTGCTGCGATGTCTTTATTCATTTGTAATGAAACCTTTCCACACGCTTCACTATAATATTTCTGAGAACTGCTCTAAGTTTCTGAACATTTTCTCTCAGAAAGAAATAATTTCCTCGTTGTATATTCCTAATGTCTTCGGGATGTAATTGATTATGCTTCGGGATTCTCTTCTGTTATACGATAGGTACACGGAAAAAATATAAAAAAGCCACTCTAAAATTCAAACAATGGTTTTCGCTAGTGTTACATTCAATAACAGTGCATTAAAGTTAGAAAGCCGTTGTTCGTCATTTATTCATCCATTCTCGCTTTTATCATTTTAAACTTTTTTTTTCGATGAAAGCGTTACTCTTTCGATTTTTCTAACAGTTCACTGGCCAATATGCTTTTCTACATTTCAACTTTCGGAGACCCCGGTGTATTGCAAAATTCTATCTGAAGTCGAATCTTTCAATCACATTTCTGCATCTACAAATTAAATACAGTCATTTACTGTGCAAACTTTGACTAAATCAGTAAGAATATAAGTTCTAGTCTAGGTAGGGGCAAATAATTTGCCTTTCTTTGAGTATTCTTTTAGGGGTTGTCAAATAAATGCGTTTCACGAGGGCGGTTATGTCCTCCACACTACACGCTCAAGTATTTCTGACCGTAAGTTGTTAGTTTAAGGCTACCAGCAATCTCATCAACAACACTACCTCAATTAATTCCCCCGCCAAGTCTGTCTTATGGAGAGACAGCCAGAGAACTCGCCGCATGGCTTTAGCATTGACTTGTCTTCACTTAAATGCCAATAAAAGAGAATTTTTTTTAATGCACTGTGGTTAGAGTGTGAAAAAATGCGAAACATTGCGTCTATTCCCATTTAAAACAAAAGAAGAGACATGCTAACATCTGGAAGTGTTCTGATCCATGACAACGCCCGTCATCTTAGCGCTAATGCAGCCCAATTGCTCCTTGAGCAATTTCAATGGAACATTTTTGATCACCCACCTTGCGATTCCGACCTAGTGCCGTTCAGCTTCCATCTTTACGCTGAAATAAAGAGGTGGCTAGGAGGGAGGCGTTTTCTAACGGGCGATGAGCTTCAGAACGACGGCAAAATTCAATGGAAGCCATTGGTGGTAACATTCTATGACGAAAGTATATTAAAGCTTGTGCACAGTCATGACCAATTCCTCAATTGCCGTGGCGATTGCGTCGAAAGGGCACCACAAAAGTGCCAAATATTTAGAAATGAAATAATTTTTAATCAATCACTTTGTCTTCTGTTCACGACCCATCGGATGTTGAAAAAAACATCCCTCGTACTTAATGCCAATTATTAATGATGTCCTCACCCGCTGTCGTAGTGATATGCAACCGGCATATTTCATGAATGTGATGAGTCAGCATTTACTCTTTATGGAAAAGTGAAAATGGTTCCAAATATCTTCTAACAGCATTCCTTGTAATTTGTATTGATGTTTTATTTAAAATCATTTGTATTATATATTATAGGTTATATGTTCTTAAAATGAGTATTATTTGGAACCGGGCGTGGGTTTTGAAATGGACGAAGCGGAAAGGAGACGCAGAGGTACCAAGAGGGATTACACTTATATTTTATCTCTTCGACGCAGAATACATTACTATTGACCCATACTTCATTAAACAGCGTTGGCGAGGAATAAGTACTTAATTTATCATATCGTTCAATAGTTCACCTCCGTAATTTCCTCTCCAGAGGAATCATGAAAGATGCATAAAATATAACGTCACGAGGTAACATAATGAAGTTACACTTTTGTATGTTCCACAGGAGTTTTAATAACCGACCCAGGTTTCGACAGTACACTATGTCATTATCAAGGTAAATGTACACAAACCTGGGTCGGTTATTAAAACTCCTGTGGAACATGCAAAAGTGTATCTTCATTATGTTTCCTGTCACCGAGTTCCACCAAGTATCGCCTTCCAGCCTTAAGTTGATAACGTCGCGAGGTTAACAAAAGAACTTGGTCTAAATTCGTAAAGACCATACCAGTTGTTTTTCAATTTGAAGAAACATCGATTTGTCCTCAAGGCAACAGGGAAGGGGTGAGATTATGGACGCGATTCTTTGTATAAGGGGAGATAAAATCCAAATTGGAGGCTGTAATTCAGCATAGTTTAGTATTCACTTATTCTTCATTGAATAATCAAAAATAATTTTATTTTGTACTTATTCATTGCATACATCCTATCCTCAGATTTCCCTATTGTATTGCAATTCGATGGAGTTGCATTGTCTTTCAGAGATAATGGCTTAGGTAGGGAGAGCATGGAAGTGATTTTTTTGCATGAGGAAAGATTAGATTCAAATCGCAGGATAAAATGCAGGATAGTTAAGCATTCTCCATTGAATATTCGATACTAAGGTGCTTGTGTGCTTAATCCTTGCCTATCCTGGAATTTTCATTATGAATAATCATGAAAGATACATAAAGATTATCGTGACGAGATAAAAAAAAAAAACTTGGTCGAAATTCCTACAATGACCAAACCAGTTGTTTTTTTTTAATTCAAGGGGATGTTATATTGTCTTCAAGGGAGATTGGAAACGGGGAGGTAGATAATGGATGCGATTATTTGTGTGAGGCGAGATAAGATCGAAAACGGTTAAAATGCAGAATAGTACTTATCAAGAAATCAAGCATTTACTCATTCTTGATTGAATAAACCACAATAGGGTTCTTATGTACTCATTTTTTTTGCACTTATTTTGTATGCTTTTATTTGTACTCATTTTTGCGTAAAATTTATCTTTCCCATTCTCAAATTTCTGTGTCAAATAACTATAAAATTAATACCAATGAAAATTACGTGACGAGATCAACAAAAAAAAACTTTGTCGAAATTCATGCTATGACCAAACCAGTTGTTTTTCAATTTGACTCGGATACGGGGACGTATTGCATTGTCTTCAAGGGAGAATGGAGGGAGAGGGTGGGGGAATATGGACTCGGTTGTTTGTAGCAGGAGATCCAAATCGAAGGTATATCCGCCGAGGATCGCGACGAGAATCAGACGAGAGGGAGGTCGCGCGTTCCGTTTTTCCTTTGTCGCTCGCTCTTCATAGACCCGCGCCGGACTCGCGGCCACTGCTTGTCCGCTACCAAACGATCCATACATTCGTGTACATGACGTGCATGTGTGGGTTTGTGTGTGGTTATAAGGGGTGTTGCGATGGAAGACTATTGTGTTCGGGTAGGGTGGAAGGATTTTGGGAGTGAGAGAGAGAGATAATATCGGCGAGCATGAGATACGAGAGAGATACTGGAATGGAGGAGACAGACGCCACGCCCCCCACCTCCTTCCCTCTTTTGGGATTCTGCAGCCGATAGACGTGTCCACGCGCCCCTGTCTTTCTTCCCTTTGAAATCGAATGTTTGGCGGTCTCCAGGACTTTGTTCGCGACTTTCCGGTCGAATGTTTCCCGTAGGAATCTGACTTTGTGAATTTTGAGTGGTAACGTGAACGGAATCCTTAAATTGCGTAGAAATCCAGCCAATCTATGTCTCCTCCAAACAAAAATCAGTAATGGTATTCATAAAATTAGAAGGAATTGCTAAATGAAAATAGTCTATGATGTGCTAGTACACTATTTTGTTCCACTTTTTCCGTAAGGAAATATTTAACCAGCCCAGGATTTAACTTCACATCTCCCTTTTTTTGATCATTGTATTTAGTACTGGAACCAAGATGCGTGAAATAATTTTCTCGTGCTTCAATAGTGATTGATTTTATTTCAATTCAAATGCTCAAGAGGAAGCAATCTCGCTTGAATATCATTGAGTTTAAACCCTTTATTTGCCTTATGATTGTGAACTACGAAAATAAGTAATTCTTTTCTTGCTATCATACCATGCCAAATAATGTTATCCATTCCAGAAGAATGGAGTGATCAACTCCGGAAGGCCTCTTTTATGCCGTATATGTCATTCTGTGCACTATTATGTTTACGGCGAAGAGTAACAAGCATAAGAGGAATAGACAGGGGGATCGGGTTGGTGTGGTTGCTAGAGTGTTGGCTTTTCACCCGGCGGGCCAGGGTTGAAATCCCGGCAGTGGCAGAGAATTCTCAGAGTCTGGCCGATCCCTGCTTGAAAGATGTGTGGAGGACATTTCAAGCGCAACACTCCGTCCGTCGTATGGGACGTGAAGCCATGGTCCCCTCGGCGCCTTTCGTTAAGAGCAGGCTAATGCCGACGCCGGGTTTCTCTCCACCTTTCCTTCCATACCCTTCCCTCATGGTGCAAATGACCTCAGATGTCGGTCGCCTCCTCCAAATACCATACCATACCGGGAATAAACAGCGGTAAAAAGTTGACTCAAGAAATGTAAAAGTATTCATAATACTTAAATTAAAATCTTAAGGTATGGTCAAGAGTGAATAAACGAAGGATATCATTCCATGCGAGGAATTACTTGAAACTGATCCCAAATAACGATATTTGCCTTTGACGAATCTCGACCTTTGACAGTATTATTTTTAATTCCTATTTATAATTATTTCTTTTGATTTCTAAATAAAGCTATCGCCTTTTAGTGAGTGTGAGCTATGATATTATTTTTATCATGTTAAATATATTTTATTTATGGAGGTGTTAATTAGCAACGGAAATAGAATGTTGTACATACTCGGGAAAAAACAATAATTTTATTTCAAACTTCACTTTCATATTTTTTAGGAATATTCGAAGGAAAACACTATCAGTTAACTCATATTGAGAGATGAATGGTAGTACACAGGAGGCCGTACCAGTATTATATAAGGAACTATACCATTTTTAACTTAAAAAGAAGTAATGTGGTGATTCCACACGAACTTGGCGAAACGTGGCACGGTTTTTCCTAGTATGTGAGCATCGTTAGACGAAATTAAGATAAGGAAAGATAGCATTGATAGAAAAACTATGATCACTGATTGTAAGTTAGGAATTGGTGCACATATATGGCGCATTTATACTATATAACAAAACACTGTGATATAGCAATGCTATAAGTACAAGTTTTTGCAATGGAATGTAGTTTTTCGGAATCGAAATGTTACATAATAATGTTATAAAATAATTTTTAAGGAATGCACTTTGGGAAACCAAAAAAAGTTACATGCGACTAGATCGAAACGAATCTCCTGTTGAGCTATGAAATTATTGAAACCACAGCAGAGGAGATAAACCTAGAGCTACTAACTTTGAATAGAAGCCATATGAATCGGTCGGGTCAAAGAAGACGTCAATAAATTCTAGGAATCGCTTGCGACCAGACCCCCAAGGCCGCGGCCTTTTTCCAGACACTCTGCCAGTTCTTACAATTTTTGTTGCACCCTATGACGCAAAGCCCTAGTCGTCGTTTTCATCCGCTGTTGATAAATAATTCACGAAACAGTGAAATTATACGTTTTGGCCAAAATGAAAAGAGCTCTGATAGGTCTTCGTTTCTCTACGTATCACGTGGTCTATATAAAAAACACGTTATTGTAAAATCGATTTTTTTACCTCCAAGTGCCCCCAAATTTTAGTTTCCGAGTCAGTTGGCAACACTGTAATATACAGAAAATATATCGTTACGACATTATTTCTTAGGGAGTCAGATGATTTTAGAGGGGGTCTATTATTTGACTTTTTGACGTATCTCGTCTCGTTAAACC
The DNA here is from genome assembly GCF_921293095.1 of Ischnura elegans. Lineage (NCBI taxonomy): Eukaryota > Metazoa > Arthropoda > Insecta > Odonata > Coenagrionidae > Ischnura > Ischnura elegans. Next base: position 96,581,327 of record NC_060249.1, read on the forward strand.
CAAACATTTATATGAATCAGTCAGTCAGTGGTTGGAAGTGGTTTTTATAGTATAGTAATTACTAGAGAATGGGTAGAAAAAATGGAATCCAGAAAAAATTGAGCCCAAGATCAGACAAATGGGCTTTTGGCTAAGGATAATTATGGTTTATGATTATTGATACGCTGGTGGAGGAAGATTAAACCCGGTACTGTCTGAAAAGCGGCTTGACACCAATGTGTCCTGTTAGTGGACCAGTCGGGCGAGATGGGCTCCAATACCGTTTCCAAGGAACTGTTTGAGCCGGACACATTAGTCGATAAAGTGACAGGTGAGGCTACTTTCAAATCGGCTTGAGAACCGGAATTTCCGCTTCGGAAGCATTGGATGTTCCCACTCGACAGTCGCTTCCAATTTCTCGGCTCTTTTCCACAAATTGATGGCGATTTCTTTCCGCTTGTACCAGCCTACTATTCCTGTTTATCTTGTCATGATGGTGTTTTTTTATGGATACTGGTCACATCCCATGCTACGGGAGGAGATGTTTTTGAATTATTTGATAACGGCAGTAAAACCTCCGCCCAGAAAATCTCATTCCATAAGAGATGCAATCATAACTCAATTCGTATGGGATAAAAATTATTATTTTAAAGTTGGTTATTTTGGTTATTTTAATAGTTAATTAATGCTTAAATTCTATTCAATCACCATTACCTTCACGCTCTCATGCACATGTCTGATGAGCTCAATCAATAATTACAATGTAGAACATAAACTCCTCCAATTGCTGGTGTAACTTGCACTTCTGGTTGTTAAATTATCGAGTCCACTCCTGTGTCTTTTAATACAGTGCAGCATTATTGCTTTTATTACGGTAGTGTTGCTTAAAAATCAATTTTGCTGCAGCTCATATTTATCTTTGAAAATAAGCTATCATGCGAACTCATAAAGAGGCTTAAAATATCCATGCTAAATTGATTTGATGCGTCTATCATTCTGCTAGAGTTGTCGGACAATGGAAAACAAAGTAAGACATACCCTGACTAACAATAGGTTCATTGATCGGTAATTAATCCATTGCGAGTGATTGATTAGTGGAATTAAATCATACGTGGAACACAGAGGTTTAAGGTAGAACCAAGTATAAAGCGTTTCTCAGTCTGAATATTGTCACAAGCGTTTCCATTGCCGTAAGTTATTATTACTAATTAGACCATTGTATTTAGCTTGTAATTTTCTTCTGAATTAAAGTATTTTTCACGATAAATATCGAAAACTGCTGAGCTGAGGCACGATAGAATTAAAATTATTGCAGGTATTGAATTCGCGAACCACTTTCTAAAGCACTCAATATTTCTTTTCTTTTGAATAAAATAGAAAGCTTATTTGTTGAATGATAGGAGAGGAAAGAAAAACATTCTTTAATCCATATCGACATAAACATTTGCTTATTTTGAGTGGCTTGAGATTTGAAAAACTAACTCGGTAAAATGAAAATGTCGCAAAATTTTATTTTTAGTTTAAACCTGCGGATTTGACCTCATTTCATGATATAAACGCAATTCTGTGTAATTGTGAATTCTTCTTTACTTTTTCAGCAATGTTTGCAGTGATGAACTTCAGAGAGTTTTCTTTGCCAGTGAATCTACGGGTCGAATCTCCTCTTATTCAAAGGAAGAGGGAATCTTTAATAAAATCTCTTTGTAGACAATAGAAAACAATTCTTGGAAAAAACGAGAGTTTACCCACTTTGTAAGATTTTTTCTCTTTCCTTTCAAGTAGGTAACTTATTTGTTCTCTAACATGTTTTTGTTGACAATTCTTTTCACCGTTTTCTCCATTTTAGGTGGCAGCCGTTTTACCTTTTTCCTCTTCGAAGCAAAGGTCTATTTTCCTATAGTTTACTACGTCTCAATGATTTCATTCCCAATCGTTTATTCATGCATTCTTTGTCATTATCCTTGCATCGAGGGAGGTAGAGCTACCAACTTCCAACCGCCTCCTTACAGTTCCACCTTCCTCTCTTATTATCTTCACAACTCTATCATTCTACCTCTTCCGTTTATTATACCAACTTAAAGGTTGTTATTTTTTCCTTTTTATGTTACCCTCAAAGAAATCGGAATAAAAGGAATTTTTTTCCGATTTGTTCGAGACAGTTAGTACAGTGGAGCTCCGCTAATCCGAACAGCTTCAAGACAAAATACTTTTCATAGAAAATGAGCATTTTTTATTTAGAGTACAATTCTCTTCTTTAATATTTAGGCCTTTACTCCAGTAAAATAATTCCTTTATGTACAAAGTTTAAAGTGTAGTACACAATATAAACTTTTAACTACGTATAAAACTCAATACCGCATATAGAGTGAATCACAGTAATGAATAATGACTACCGAACTTGCCAGGAGAGCCAGGGTTAGCAGAATAGTGCGTGAATTCGAGTCCAGCTACGCGGTCCAATGCACTTCAATCAAAAGCTTGTGATACGTTCTTCCATTTCAAACCGGTATTTTTACTATTATTTCGGCTAATCCGAACAATCAGGACAGGATTCGGTGGCAATGAGCATCCTTGCTTTGGACGACCAAAGATACTCATTTGATAACTAATTTTTCTCTGAACTGACTCAAAATTTTCTTCCGCTGTTGTTCGTGTTACTGCATCTCTTTTTCTCATCTGCATGCGCTTTTCTCATTCCCTCTTATGGTAAATTTATCATTTCGCAAGTGAGAATTATGTTCTTTGTAATGGTCTGGGTTCTAATAGAGTGCCTATTTTAGTGCAGGTGTGTTTCAAATAGACACCGCAGCAGACATATTTTGACGCCAGATATTATGAATTTTCGATAAAAATTTTTACGTAATTGCGCAATTTTATGCAAAGAATTATAGCCACATAAATTAATCTGCTCTCTAAAAATTACCGACAAATATTGATCATTTTCATATTCATCTTATAATCATCCAGAAGAATAGAACGAAAGGCAGAAGAGTTCTTGGATGAGGACCAATTTGGATTCAGAAAAAACAAAGGCACAAGGGAAGCAATATTGGCCCTTAGACTGCTCATAGAGAAGAGAATGGAAAAGAACAAGCCAACGTTCGTTGCGTTTGTGGACTTAGAGAAAGCATTTGACAACGTGGATTGGAGCACAATGCTTGGAATCCTTAAGGAAATTGGGGTTCTTTATAATGACAGAAGAATCATCCACAGTTTATACAAAAATCAAGTAGCGGTGATAAAATCAGGGCCCAGCTGTGAAGAAGCAAGAATTAGGAAAGGAGTGCGACAAGGCTGTTCATTGTCACCCGTAATTTTCAACGTTTACATTGAGAAAGCCATTAATGAAATCAAAGAAAATGCATTGGGAGTGAATATCCATGGAAAAAAATTAGCACGCTAAGATTTGCCGATGACATAGCCGGTATAGCAGAAACAGAGACGGATTTGAAAAATATTCTGTTTAATATGGGTAGGGTAATGGGTATATATCAACTGAAAATAAGCACGAAGAAAATCAAGATATCAGTATGCAGCAGAAGAGAAGAAGTCAAGACTAACATTAAAATAGGGAAGCAAAAACTGATAGAGGTGGATGAATTCTGTTATTTGGGAAGTAAGATAACCAGTGACGGGAGAAGTAAGAAGGAAATTATCAGCAGAATAGCTCAGGCGAAGAGAGCATTCCTCCAAAAGAGAGACCTGCTTACAGCGGGAAACTTAAATATAGAAGTAAAGAAACAATTTATAAGAACCTACATTTGGAGTATGCTCCTATACGGAAGTGAGGCATGGACAATGACCGCAGCGGAGAAAGCAAGGATAGAGGCCTTCGAAATGTGGTACTACAGAAGAATGATGAAAATCATATGGATCGACCGAGTTAGTAACGAGGAAGTCCTAAGAAGAGTAGGAGAGAAGAGAAGCCTCATGAAAACCTTAATAAGAAGACGGAACAACCTTATAGGCCACATCTTGATACATGATGGCCTGATGAAGACAATCGTCGAAGGACAAATGGAAGGCAAGAACGGAAAAGGAAGATCTAGAACTAAACATATGGAACAAGTAAAGAAGGATGTGAAAGAGAAGAAATACGTAGGTGTGAAAAGATTAGCTGATAGGAGAACTGAGTGGAGAGCTGCGTCAAACCAATCCTAGGATTGTTGACCAGTGATGATGAATCAAGGGTTTTTACAGGATTTTAAATTGTATACACAAAGCAAAAGAAATTTTTGTTGAAGTTCATGAGTTTATTAGACAAGTATGGCATCTATAAAAAACGTCAAAATTGCTACGGGCGTACAGACAGCATTACCCATACGTTAAGCGAATTAGGCTGGGAACCGCTGGAGACTCGAAGGCTGCGCGCAAGGCTTAGATTGCTTGAACACGCTTTAGGAACCATACGGAGAACATAATATTAGAGTCCCACTATATTCCCAGGTCCGATAGAAGCGATAAATTAAGAGAAATATTTTGCCGCACGGATAGACATGAGGGCTCGTTTTTCCTTCGAACCATAAAGGTCTTGAATAAATGATATTCGTAATTTTTTAAGGATTTTCTATTTATATAATAATCAGCTGGTGTCCTAAAACCCTCTGCCTCAAGTCTTTTTCTGCGGCTTGCGGAGTAGTATGTAGATGTTTCAGTAGATAACGCTATGTTATTTTGGGTGTTTTAAAATTTCCTTTGAAAGCAATTATCTCATCGGGTAAATGCGTGCTATATACGTGAAAAGATTAGCTGATAGGAGAATTGAGTGAAGAGCTGCGTCAAACCAATCCTAGGATTGTTGACCAGTGATGAATCATCCAGAAAATTCACTTGCTTTGAATAGGAAGTAACAGCAACAATACGAGGAACTAGGCAGGCTCAGGAATCTGGAACAAATATCCCCGGAAAGTGGGAAAATTTTCATAATATTTCAAAGTCTTACTTTAATTCCAATTAGATTGGATCCGCAAGATAATACAACAACAGACACTCACGAAAAAAGAGGTAAATTCGTGAATACAAATTTCAAGATAAAAGTTTTGCGCAGGTAGCAACTGCCTGTACGACAGGTTGTAATTTAAAGGACATTTCTCGGAAGATACGTACCTATCCTCCTGCTAGTTTGTTTTATGCTCACCTTCTCAGTCTATGTTACACCAGTTCACTAAGCGATCTGTTAGATTATCGCTTGTTTTCCCCCCTTGAAGAGGTAGAGAGAACACCCACGTAAAAACGAAATGAAAGGGAGGGCTGCTGCATGGACTAACAAAGTCGGGTCTTTGACCTCTTCAGCGATTACGTCGTTCCACCTTGAAGTCTCTGAGATTAGGTACCTGGCCTCCGCTTCGTGTTTGTCTCCTTGCAATGTGCGTGAAAGGAGGGTCGGTAGTCGTCCTGAATTTAAGCGTTAATTTAAATAGTACGTAAGTGTATGATATGGGTGCAGAAATCGTCAATCCCAATGAAAGATAGCATCGATACCTCCACTGCGAAAACGCTCAACCTATTCTCCAGCCTATTTTCCTATTCTCCAAGCTTGGAGGTGAGCGTTTATGCTCCGCATACTGCCAGCTGAGCGGATTTGTATTCTTAGGCTACTAGGTGAGCGGATTTTATTCGGTGGGCTATCGTTGAGCGTTTTGACAGTGGAAGTATCGATGTGTTCCATGATACTTTCTTTATTTCTTTTCTAACATTGGGTGTTATTTTTCATTTTAATTGAAAAATTTAAGGTTTTTACTGTGAAAAGCAGGATTTGATCGATGTAAAAATGAACATATAAACTTAAATAATTATTATTTCGTAATAAATGTCTGCGATGAATAGATAGGTTCCATAGCATTCCATAGCATATGGTTAGGTTCATTTGTTAGGTCAAGTATTAACTCAGTTTTAGTCATTTTTTAGTTTTTGCTAATACGTCATTGCTAATACTACTTTACTGAAGAATAAATACGAATTTATTATGAATGTGCATGCATAACTTAAGTTTATGAATGTTATAGCGAAATATTAAGCCTTTTTAATTACGTATATGCGCTCCTCTTACCTGTATTTATGAGCATAATTCTCCAAAACTTCGCAGGGTATAAGAATCATAACTTAAGTTGATGGATATCGGTAATCCCATTTATTCAGATTCCTCAAGATCAGAGTCCAAAGACGTAAAATCAAGTATATCGCGTAACAGGCGAGTTAGGTGAACACCACGCTATTTAACATTTACTAAAAAGGAGCCGCTTCTCTTGAAGATAAATCGCATTGCTCTAAATGCCTCTCATGTAATGCATTGAGAAACGCTGTTCCCAATCTTGTATTTTGGTTGCAATTATTTTTTAAATGCACACAGCGATTATTTCGATTTTTGCATTAATATCTGTCGTTGGCCAGCGATTCTATGGTTTTTCGGTGGCATTTCATTTATTTGACTGATGATAACGGGATTGGCGTGAAAGAATAAAACGGAAGGCTATTTTAACTTTTCCTCCGTCTCCTCCCATTGAGTTCCGTACGAGTCGTTGGAGGGTTCGAAGGAGCAGAGGTGAAGGAGAAGGAACAGAAAGACACCCTTAAGTTGTACGGGTCCCTCCTTGACCTTTAACGACGTAAGCCGGCTTAGAAAAACCTGAGATAGCCTCGTTCAGGAAATATCAAGGCGAGAATATGGAAGGATGAAATGTATCCCTGGGCGATAGGGAACTGCTTCACTCACATGTACATCATTTGACATCGGTATACTTATTATTATCTTCTCCGCATTTAAATCGCAACCTGCAGAAAGGCATCATGCCCATGTTGGACGAATTTTCTTTTTTTTCTTTAAGCTGTTGCTAGGTGCAAAACTCAACATTTCCTACTAAAAGGAAACATGTCACTCTAATAACACCGTACTGACATGTGCCCTTTTAGTAGGAAACGTTGAGTTTTGCATCTAGCAACAGATCAAAGAAAAAAAGAAAATTCGTCCAACTTGGACATGATGCCTTTCTGCAGTTAGCGATTCAAATGTGGAGAAGATAATAATAAGTATACCGATGTCAAATGATGTATTGGTGAGTGAACCAGTTCCCTTGTTGCCTTGCACTTAGCAACAACTAAAATAAAAAAGAAAAAATTTCCATCTTGGACATGTTGCCTCTCTGCAGTTAGCGATTCATTTGTGCTTTAACCGAGTCCAGCAATTTTATTTTACTACTACGTCATTCCTATGACAATATCAACACCCGGCATCTACATCGTCATACTACCCCGTCATCGTCATACTACGGGGCCCGTAAGCCACCTCAATAGGCTTGTGGCGTGGGGTTCTAGGACACCAGGCGTTAGCAAATGAAAAAAGATACGCTCCAACGAGGAGGTGTAAGATAATGTGGACGACTACTTACAAAATCAACGGCACCATTAATATTAAGACAACATCATCTGCATCCACACCTTACAGTTGGCAACACATTTATATACGCTATTAATGTACACCAGAAACAGAATACGCCCCTATAGAGAGCCCTGAGGCTCATCATATTTAACATTACGTAAGTTACTAATACAGTGTTAACATTTGACATGGATACTCATATGAGATAAATAGCTTTTAAACCATTTCAAAATACAACCTCGTTTACCAATAACCTGCAATATTGATATCAATATAGGTATACAGACAGAATAATATGCTTTTTATAATCAACATACTTTAAATTTAACTTATTTATCTTACCAAGTTTTTATTAACCATATCAGACAAAAATTCAGAATAATAATAATCAGAAATGATTCAAACCTCTATTTTAATTCATTGCTCTTCACAGCTTTCCCTTATGCCTTACATTCTCAAACGATTGCCCTTAACGAGAATATTTTACCTCCTTCCGTTCCTATAACGTATGGATTTCATTGCGTATGCATATTCAAATACTGCACCTTTTCATTACTCGCAAATATATTGCATGGGCACATTCACTTATGATATATAATGCAGAGTGAACCTCATTTGTACCAATTATTGGTAGGTAAGTTTTGATGATAACTTCATAATCTAAAAAGTTGAGTAATGTTGTTTCAGGAATATTGTTATCGATTACGTTTGGTCATTGAATGCGTGCTTAAGGTGAGCAATAGTTAGAGAATAGTAATAGATTCATGCGGGGGAATCGCGATCCGCGTATCTATCACAACTTCCTCCTTCGTCCTGAGTGGCTGCTGTGTTTTCCACGGTCTGCCTTTCACTAAATGGCGTAAACTCGAGCATTGCTGGTCTAATAGGATTTTGATTCCGGTTGCGAGTTTTCTGGGAACACTTTCCTCGTCCAGTAGCCTAAATGCCAATTGCGGTGACCTTCTAGCTGTCTCCGGGTACAGACATAAATTTCATTCCTTCATATTTAACAGTCAACTTATTATTTCTTCAGTTGAAAAGTATAATAAAAATGGAAAATAATACAGTGTTTGAAATTTAAGTTAAATCATTATACGACGTTTAGTCTTATACAAGAGAGTGTGTTAATCATTCTAAAAATCATGGATGGTTTAATTCTAAGAGTTTCTTCCATTCAAGAGAATTGATGTTTCCTGGACGACAAGAAATTTTACTCTCTAAACTGAGAATGCATAGGTACTTTCCTTCCATGACGCATTGGAATGCAATTTTGTTTTACGTTTGTTACCCGAGAAATGTGTTTCGGCAAGTTTAGCTAATTTTACTACTCAACTTATCTTCTACCTAATTTCGTGAAGCAACAGTTTGCCATGATGAAAAATAATCGATGAACGTAGTTAATAGACTTGTTTTTAACCATAAAAATCTTTGTACTGAGTTTATAAAGCTGTCATCCAATTATAATTTTGATTGAACTTTGGCTAAATATTCATTACAACTACCAGGAGCTTTACTGAAATACTTCATTCAACTGCACGACTAGTTTAACTAGTAACGGGAAATTTAGGGATAATTTGAAGGTAACTTATCGAATAATTACAATGTTTATTTAGTCACGAAGTTGGCATATCTTAAGATGGCCCATAGAATTGAAACAAGTTTCATAGTTCAATAAAATAATGTGGAAAAGTAAATATATTACGGTAACGAAGAGTAATCAATTTAAATTTTATGTGGTAGAGTTTATTCTAAATAAATCTGTAATTTATTTCGGCTACAGTCCTTTATTACGCTGGAGTCATATTCACCATTACGTTGCTCGTGAAGAATGTTTTCCTCGTGCTGTGTTCCGTTCCGAATCATGCATGCTCGCAGACCATGCACACATAGTTCGGCGACCCCAGGCCCCCCATATCCTTCCATCAGCGGTCGAGAATCAGTTTAAGGGCAAGCTAGTCAGCCTCCCTCTAGAGTGGGATGCTCTGGCGAATCCCGAATGGCTTGATCAGATTAGCGAGGTCAGCGGAGCGAAGCCGCTGTCACTTCCATTTCCCCAGCACGCATCCAATACAACCGCAACCTCTGTTCTTCGCGTTTCTTTCTTCTGCCCAGCGGAAAAAAATCTGTGATTGGACGCATTCCTCTTTCAGAGGTTTCCCATCTTTCCTGACATCGCTCTCAAACGCCCTCCAAAATCACTTACTGAGTCTTCTCACGGGGCCTCTCATGTTTGCCAGACCTATTATCGTGCAATAGGTTGATTTCTGAGATATACGATCTAGAATTCATTTAATTTTCCCGCACTTCCAATCATTGAAGGAGCTACGAGAAAAATATTTCACTGAATAAATAGCAAAATAATGTATGAAGAAAACAAAATGACAAATAACTGGTCAATGCCAGTACTTGATGCCATAAGTTCTCATTCACCATAGTAATGACAGTTATTGCTCCATTTCCGAATACCTACAGCCTTTGCCCATGTTAACGTACCTTTCATTCATTGACATATTATAGACCTCTCCAGTAACCTATCTTAAAAATGAAATACTATTAATCTTCTCGCTGCACAACAAAAAAATGGCGGCCTTCTATTTCTTGTAATTGCTACATTGATATTTTTCTCCAGCTCTGTTCTTTTATAACAGAACGGCTGTTCGAGATAAGTGAGTATGAAGGGCTGCAAAGCATGTACAAAGAAGCGCCTTTTCCACTTCTGCCACAGGCGGGTTATAATGCAGAATGAAATTCGAATTAAATAGGTTTCCTTCTCGTAATAAGGTGCGGATCGGGTCGTCTACCACATCGCCTTACGGTGGCTTAAATCGTTCCTGAACTCCCCAGTGACGTGTGATTTTTATGGCTATATTAGCTCGTCACTTATTATATGGCATTGATACAGCCCGGTCAAAAATTGGTGGCCCATTAAGGACTGAACTCCAGTCAGTGGAGGGGAAACTGCCTGTGGTGAGTGAACTTCGGAGGGGAGGCTGAGCGCTTCCAAATTGCTTCGAGCAGAGAATCGAATGGAGTCAAGTCCCAAGTAGAAAAAGCAATTTTCACCTACACCCTCGTGTTGCGGTCCTTCTTCAGAATAGACTCGGCCATTCCCAAAAACGAAGACCGCGTAGGGGCAGTGACGTAGCCAGGGAATTTCGTTCGGGGGGGCGGCGTCCAAAACTAGGGAAAATTTTTGAAAAAACCAGGGTACTAAGTAGAGGGTTTTAAACTAATTTTAACACTTTCCTAATCGAAAAAACTTCATTTGTTGAAGAAATATTTTGTTAATTCATGTTTATGAATATTTTATTTTATGAAGGAAAATGATTTCGTTTTATATTTCGGGGGGGGGGGGGTCCGGACCTCCCGGACCCCTGCGTAGGGGCCACAGAGTTTTAAACAGACTGCACCATAGTGTAGTTGGTAATCCTCTTCGTCTCTTTTATTCTCCCGGATTTCCCAACATGTCTATCCTCTTTCCCCTTCAAGCATCTCCAGAATACTTTTTACAGACAGGATCGCTGGCGTAAGAGTTCATTCCATTGTGAAAATGGAGCGATAAACGTGTCATCAAGACACTTTAACAAAGATATGCGGAGCTATAGAGGGTTAATCATTGTATTTCCTTGTTTTAGTTGCATCATGGTTATGTTGTGTAATTTTTTTATTTTTTGTAAGAAAACCCTTGCCCAACCCTTGCCTTCAAACTAAAATGTATATAGATTTATAGACACAATGGCGTAATTGTAAGGTAGTCCCTATTTACAATATGTATACTTAATGTCACACGGTGTTGGTGGCGATAAAATATTTTTTGAACCAATCCGGCATATATCGAAGGTACCAAGCAGAGTTTGCGTTTTCCTTGAAAAAAAAAAGATTAATTTTTCTTTTAATCTCCCAAATGTAAATCCCGAAATGTATTATATGCAGGGCTCCTACCTTTTCTCCAGCTTTAGTTTTTTTACCCTGTATGTAAAGTTTTTCCAAATGGACTAAAAATGAGTGCGACATATTTGACGCTTGTTCACACTTTTAAATGAGTCTATCAATCCCGATAAGCTGTCAACGTCATTGGTAATCGATAATCAGCATATATTTTTCATATTAAGTTGGCATGTTATACCCCTGATTAAGGTTGGAAGATGATAGTTCACATTGATGTTCTTCATTTTAGGAACCGATTATAAATATATTTATAACCTTATTAAGCTGTCACAAGTATTTCACCTTTTCATAATGCATGATGTTTTTTTTGAAAACATAATTTTGAAGGCAAAAACTTTCACTTTTGTTATCGCCTCCGCGTTCGATAGGCACTGCGAGTTGAGTGACGGATTATGCTGGTGAATGAAGATGAACTATAATTCGCTGGATCTAAACCCAATTGGAAAATCGTGGGGGCTAATTACGTAGAATGACAACCCAATGGGGCTACAACATTTTAAGTAATCGAAACCCATGTTTATGAGCTATGGAATTCATTTAAACTACGATCAATAATAAGACAAAGCATTGTGGAATCAATGCCATGTCATGTTCAGGCAGTTCGTGAGGCTCGTGATGATGCAAAAAATATATTAAAAAGAGCTAAAAAAAAATGCACGCAAATTACTCATTTCTCTTAAATGCAATCCCATCACGAATGTATTATCCCAATGTTTCTTGAATGTATCCCTGCTATTAAAACCGTTTTTATATAGTCATTCTAAAAAACGACTACTCTTCTATAGGTGGTTCTATCCGACGAAGAGAATGCTGTTCATGAGGGACTTCTACCTAAGTCCCCTTCTTTTGATAATTTCATAAGCCACCGAAATTCCAAGCCCTTGTGATCACTCTATCAACCCCTACTCAATTTCTTCATCTGGCTTCCCATCATTGCTCCTTATCAGTCCAAATCGTCTTGGTGCATTGTTTGGGATTCCACGATGGGCTTCTAGAAATGGGAGAAGAGTATGAGCTGAGGACTACTATCGCGTACAAAGGAAGGAATTGCTTCAGACCTATGGTTATCATGCTCGGTCATTTATTTCTTTGGGTCATACTTGGCATTAATTAGTCGAATTCAACCAATCTCAACAGTTTCAGGCTCCAGGATTGACTAAAATAAGAAATCAAAGAGATGCTGCAATCGATGAACGTTGCCAATGAATACCAATCGATCGATATCGTTTCAACAATCGATTATCCTATACCCATCGTTTAACATCTGTTTCTGTCGATTAATATTAACGTTTACTTAGATAGTTTCTAAGCCACCTCGTTAGTCTGACACCAACCTCTAAACAATGCGACTAGTCTCATTGGAGTCTATTTGTAAATTAAATCCACGCAATATGTAATAAAGGAAAAATTGAATAATGCTAATCATAGTTACGAATCATTGTACCATTATTGTCAAAGACGATTGAATATAGAAATGAATGCATTTAAATAACTTTCACAAACCGCAAGTAAAATGAAAACTCAATGACTGATTTCTCCGAAATGCTGGCTTTAAACGCGCTCAGCGTTATCGTGTTGTGTTGAAATGTATCATCGCCTTTCATAGTGAAGCGGATCTGAATAATTTCCACAAAACTAAGCCTAATAATCTTATGGCCAGCACCAGTCAACCTGAGTAATTGCACTGGCCTTGCGTTGCAGCGTACTACTTATTCAGAAAATCCATAGGGCCCTCCCAACTCCCATTCCGTCATCATTATCATCATTACTGGTAAAAAATTCAAAGATTGTCTCCACGCCACTCTCCACTCAATTCTCCTATCAGCTAATCTTATCACACCTACGTATTAGTTGTCTTTCACATCCTTCTTTCCCTGTTCCATACATTTTGCTCAAGGCCTTCCTTTTCCGTTCTTGCCATCCACTTGTCCCTCGACGATTGCCTGCATCAGGATTTCTTGTCTCAAGATATGGCCTATAAGCTTGTTTCGTCTTCTTATCAAGGTTTTCATTAGCCTTTTATTCTGTCCTACTCTTTTTAGAACTTCCTCATTACTAACTCGATCGATTCATTTGATCTTCATCATTCTTCTGTAACACCACATTTCGAAGGACTTTACCCTTGATTTCTCCGCAGCTATCTTTGTCCGCGCCTCACTTCCGTACGGAAGAATGCTTTAAATGTAGGTTCTTATAATTTTTTTTTACTTCCATGTTTAAGTTTCCCACAGGAAGCAGTCTCTCTTTTGGTGCAATGCTGCTCTCTTTGCCTAGGCTATTCTGCTGATAATTTCTTTCTTGCTTCTCCCATTGCTAATTAACATGATTCCTAAATAACAGAATTCACTCACCTCGATCAGTTTTTGTTTCCCTATTTTAATGTTAGTCTTGACGTCTTCTCTTCCGCAACATACTAACATCTTGGTTTTATGTGTGCTTATTCTCAGCTGTTATTTACTCACTATCCAACCCATATAAAACAGAATATTTTTCAAATCCTTCTCTGTCTCTGCTATGATAGCTTTCTCATCGGCAAAGTTCATGCTAACTTTTTCTCTCCCGAGGCCTTTTCTTTGATTCCATCAATGACTTTCTCGATGTACGTAGACGTTGAAAATTATGGGTTACAAAGCAAAGCCTTGTCTCATTCCTTTCCTAATTAGTGCTTCTTCACTGTAAGAAGGAGATCTTATCATTGCCCCCTGGTTTTTTAAAATTTGCTTTAGCTTTTTGTTTTTGAGACGGATTCGAAGAATTTCCACAAAGCTAGGCCTAATACTCTTATGCACAGTCCCAGTCAACATGAGCAATCGCACTTGCCTTGCATTGCGGCGTACTACTTATTCCGAAAATCCATACGTTCCCTCCCACGGTGTCTTGACAAAATAAACGAGGTGTGTCGCTCCAAAGGGAAGGAAATATTTCGCGGGAAAGGAGAAGGCGAGGAAATCATGCACCCCCACATCCTTATTCCAGATGTGTGCCCGTTAAGTGCCGTCGCGGCACAATGCTTAAGGGTTGTGAGTTGGTAAGGATATGGGGGGCGAGTAGGGGTTGGGCTGGGCTTTGGCAGGGGTACGGGTTGACTCGTGGAGTGAGCAGGGGGATGGAGAGTGAGGAGGGGGGGGGGGGTAGAATATTTGAATGAGTCACACCCCATTTTTATTGTGCTCATATGAGAGACGACGGGAATCTTGTGCGAGGGAGATGCAGATTGATGGCCTGGTCTTAAAGGTTCGACAAATGCTCCTTGCCAGCTGTTCCTTCCGACTCGCACGTCGCAGAACGACTAGATGGGGTCGGTCGGTCGACTATCCTTCTTTATTGCCTCGGCTGAAAAGACTCCGCCCGCCGCATGCTGAAATGGATAGCGACGATTCCTCGCGTCAAGGCATGAATGGATGGTGTCACTGAGGGAGAGCAAAACATCAAATCAATCGGATTAGCGTTCCGAGAAGAGAGATGAGATAAAAGGATAAAAATGCGATCCGGCCGTCTGATTGGACAGTTACGCGAAGTAATTGCGATTGATATCGCTTCTTCTCCAGTCGGAAGGTGATGGGAGTTTCTTGATCAACATAGATAATGGTTTCAGAGAACAATTTACCAGATCAACTCCTACTATATTTATATCCCGTTAATTACAACCTAAATTTGAGTAATTTGACTTTTAATCTACCATAACAATCAATAGCATATTCCGTCAGTCACGGCAAAAACCACTTGCAATGGTGCAATAGATTTAAGAACACTTACCATAGCTTTTTCTTACATTAAACACAACCATATTCCTTGTTTTTGGTTTACATCAAGTTGATCTTGAGCTACTCTCAATTACTGACTAACCTGTTATCTAAGTTGAGTTTTTGTATTACCTTAAGCCGTTTCCTTTTTGAATTTTCAAGTCCATACCCAGATTCGCCCAACTTACTTATTGTGAACTCGGCTGTTTTTATTGTGGTAAATGAAGAGCAAACTTAGTGCATGTCCACAGTAATTTTATTTGGTACGACGCGTTTCAGCGACCTTACTTCGCTATCATCAGGTACAAAATGCCTTACTGCACCAAATATAACACCAATAATCGTACCAAATAAAATTACTGTGGACATGCACTAAGTTTGCTCTTCATTTACCATTGTATCATTATGTTCCACAACATCTCGCCGAACACCGTTGAATACATCTGTTTTTATTGTATTTTGATACAATGTTATTTTTGTAGTACTTCAAAACAGTAGTAGATCGGTCGTAAAGTGCACATACCCATGGTTAATATCGTGATTGTATCTCCCTCATATGCCTTATGTTCGATGACCTTTTTCAAAATGTAAGATTAAAGAAAGCTTCCTTCTTACTTTTGGAGTAATGATGGAGGAAAATATCGTCACTAAATATTCGAAAGATGCAACTATTTTATGAAGAAATAAAAATGTAATTACGAAATTATTTAGAAAGATTGTCCAAAATATAATTAAATGAAATTAAATTAAATTTTAACGAATTTTAAATGCAACCCTCAAATTCAGAAGATAGATGGCGGCATGCATTTTTATAACCCGTATCACTGATTACGATGTGTTGTAATTTGGAAATATACACCACATTATTTTTAATACAATTTTATACCGTAGCTTAGCTCGAAAAAATCCCGTAACATTGACGGTACCCATTAAAGAAAGAAAAAATAGAAATATAGCTTAAAATTACATCGAGTTATTACGAGTATATTTTAAGAACAAATGGTAATTAATTTCTGAGGTGTTCTCCCTGGTCATTTAACGTTAATAATAAAACGGTCACCATACAGAGTATGACATGCATCGTAAAGTACTCTACTTGTAGATATTGGAATCGTCGGCGATTTATGACAATCATGTGTAAATTATATTCAATCAATGGTGCAATTTAGGGAATATAGACAAGTATCAACTGAATATAGGTTTTAAGATGGTTTTAATTCGAAAAAAACTTTTCTTACACACGCGTTATGGATAAAAGAATAATATTTAGATACTTTTGGCATGGATTATATCATAGAAGTTGATATTTTGCGACTATTTCTAATTTTTAATTAGCTTCGTGAGATTTTTACTCATTGCCGGTCAGTGTTTTTCGATATAAACTGATTATGCCAAGTATCGTTTTATCATCTTATGGTTGTTCAGGTCAGTTATTCCCAATGCATTTTTTCTCATACACATATTACATTATTCCAGCTATTCTGACGATGGCAACCTTCTAGGACCCATAGGCATTTCAAGAATACCTATGGGGAAATAATTTTTGTGAATATTGCTTAGACTCAGACTATCAACTATTTATGATGAAATATCGATTTTATCACGTTTTTGGATAGAGGTTTTCGTTCAATATCACGTTAATTTAATTATTACTGCACCAACGGGACTTCCTGGCGGCCTTTGTGATGGGATTTGATGTGCTAAGGATTTTAATGACTTGAAACTCGCTGAAGAAAGTGGCTTCAGC
The DNA here is from genome assembly GCF_921293095.1 of Ischnura elegans. Taxonomy (NCBI): domain Eukaryota; kingdom Metazoa; phylum Arthropoda; class Insecta; order Odonata; family Coenagrionidae; genus Ischnura; species Ischnura elegans. The sequence continues at coordinate 96,598,119 of NC_060249.1, forward strand.
ATCGATTGTCAGTTGAGTTCAGCGTCTATTACTATCCTGGATTAAGTCGTCTTGAAAGCGGTGTGGCCTAATGGAAATGTCTTGTACGGCGTCGGGGTGAGAGGTTTGTTCCGGTGGCGTGAAGAATTTCCAGATTGAGCGAGGAGTTTAATCCCCTTATGCTGCTATCTCTGCCTGGAAATCTAGTTTCTAAGGAGTCGGGAAACCCCTCAAATCCTTAGGATGCACTCGCCAAGGAGATTTAGTACTCGTCCTTAAATTTTACCTTGCGGTTTCTTTCCGTTTTCTTGTAACAATCATGTCTACCATTGCAAATATATAAAATATCACAGACCTTAGGCTTTGGGATACATTTTTCATAAGAATCAATGGAGAATGTAGCATAGAATCATAAAAGCAATACTTCAACGCTAAGATTTTTGGAGATCGGGTAGGTGTGGTGGCTACACATACCTTAGGCTCGGGTTCAAATTCTGGCGAAGGCAAATATTATTCAGAAGTTAATATAAAAAGTCCGACCCCTGCTTGAGTGTCGTGAGGAGGGTAGTTCAAGTGATATTCCATCAGTCCGTCGGATGTCGAGCCGAGGTCTCCTTGGCACCCTTCATTAAGAACAGGCTAATGACGGCGCCGGGTTCCTCTCCACCATTTCTTCCCTACCTTGACCTCAGCTTTCGGTCGGCTTCTTCGAAAAATTCACCGGAGATTGATTGGATAGGTGAAGGCAGAGTTCACTTACGGCTAAGTCACAGGCATTGGGGTAGGGAGGCCAGTTCCTTTTCCTGGGCTAATTCGCCTTCATTTCAATGGGATTATACAACCATTTATATGAAATATGGATTTTAATAGAGTTTGAAAAATAAATAGACCTGTATATTACGTTTTTATATCCGTCGCTTGCTTCTTGAGTTATTTGCGAAGAAAAAAACTCACTTAAATCCTTTCGCAGACAAATTGATGACGTCACGATATCATGCCGAGCGCTCCATCGCTTCTCAGCTACTCCTCAGCTTTGTGAGAGTGGACCTCGCGTAGTTCGCAGTTGTTATCACTCTTGTGAGCTACTCCTTTCCTCATTAATAGTTCACCGTGAGCAATTAAATGCATTATAGCTCGCATGACATCACCAACTAATGAAAAGTGGGCAACAATTTTCGTGTTTTCCTATTTAAAAAAATTACGAGAGTATGGCCAAATGGTGAATTTGCTTTCGTTTATATTTTTGTCATTCCAAACTATTGATGGAATTGTATTAATGGATTATGGTTTTAGGTCTTACCGAACAACCTCATCTCGAGCATTTTACCTCGATGAAAATACTGTGGTTAAATTTTCTGGTCTTGTATATTTGTAAATACTGAGAAGGGCTTGCTCTCTAGGATATTAAAAAATACGTCACAAAATTCTAACTCAGGATAGTGGATTCAAGAAGGTAGCAAAATTACCAATCATGTTTAGGTTGAGAACGCACCATTTTCGAGCTACAGACTTTGCGCCAATCGTTCCGATAGGCCGCGAGTTTGCTCGGTTACTGGATGCTCTGGACAACTCATGACTTCGAAAGCTTTACCTACCGGAGATCGCGATGTATTCCAGGCAGCTCGCTTACCAGGGTTAATTTCGTTGCGCAAAAATAAAATTTCGCGGCGCAAAAATTAAATTTCGTGGCGCAATTTTTCTCCACCCCTTATACATACCCTGAAGATTTCAGAACAGTAGCGTTAGATTTAAATAAGTGAGGAATTTTCAAAACAGCCCAGGTTATGGTAAGACTAGAAGCATTGGATTGCTGCGAGGAGGGAGGTGACCTCCTGAATCTGGGACCCACGCTCGACTCCCGGTGAAGCCTAAGATTTTATGAGAAAGATCGCCACCGATTGTGACAGTAAACCTTGCTCCCCTTGGCGCCTATCACACGATGAAAATATAGGCGATGAATTGGTGATTTATCGTTCTTCGGAATTTTCATTATATTTTAAGCTGCATAACTAACGTAATTAGTAGTATGCCCTAATTAGTCCCCTGGCCAATTTATCTCCCGACAGAAAACGAGGAAGGAATGACTTTTGATTGCAGAATTATTTTAGTTCAACTGTAAAATGTCTTCGGCTCTCAATTCCAGGTGAAAAGAAAAATATTTCCTGGTACGGTGAAGGCGATTTTCTCATTTCCTCTGATACTAAGCGTCAATAGGCATCAGTAGTGGTGGACTGGTTCAGCAGTGTTCCGCTACCCAATTAAGAATGAGCCTTCTTCTTCCTCAGAATAAGGCACTAATGATTGCCTCTGAAAATTCTGCCTCAACAAACTGTCGTTATGGCTTTAAGGCGTGGGAGGCAACATTACGCACAAAGAAATACGCGGCGATGATTTCATCGGGGGAAAATGGGTCATTTTTTTCCCTGGGCCATGCGTACGGGCTCTTCACCCGAATGGATGAATAGGGTCCGTGGTGTGAATGGCAGGGGGTGTAAGGAATTAAGGGGGTTGAATTTCTGAAGCCATAACGAGAGAGAAGGGAAGCTAAAGGGAAGCGGCCGTTGACGGGGAAATTTTAGGGTGGCGAATATTTTCAATGAATTGAGCGGGGGGCGTGGTTACTCGCTAAATGAAATTACACAGTTTACATAGCCTCTTTTCTTGGTTTCCCACCATCGAATTTCCTTTGATTAGAGATCATTGTGAATTGTTCATTCTGGTGAAAGCAATAAACGCCAAAATCCTTCCATTGAAATGAATAATGTGTCGGTGTAATGAAATATTAGCAGAATATTTTCTTCCATCACAAAAACCTGGTATCTGGTTATAAAACGGTTCTCGACTGACAAAATAAAATTTTTCACGACACGATATGACGTGTGAAACGGAATATGATTTTTCAAGCATAGTTATTCATCATCTCTGACCTAAGAAGATTGACTGTGCCGATGGTGGAGTTGTAGGGAAGATAAGCAAAATAAATATGATTTAACCACCTCTCTATTGTTCATTATATATATTTTAATGTCATTATAGATCGTAAAAACATGTGAATACCAGTGAGTCATTATTTGTAAGACTATTTAATTGATGAATTTTTGTAAATGTTTCATTTACTCTGTGAATAAGTACAAAAGTTGGTTTGGATAGGCCTTAGAGACGTGAAAGTTACACTTTTGTGTACAGGGAATATGATTTTCCCTGAAATGTCCTTCAATTAGAGGTATTTCTTTGTGCTGGGATCTTTGAAGGCCTCACCCGGCATATGAACCCGGGACCCTGCTATCAGTATCCAAACGCTCTACACACTAGGCCGCCACACTCTCCTCAAATCAGGAATCATTGAAATCAGACATGAATTATGATTATAAATTATTCATAGGAATTGACTAATTCGAGTTGAAGCAAGTCAGCTATTTTTTCCAACTGGCATCCGAAAATACTTCTCATTCAGACTGAAGATAACAGCGTTTCTGTGGAGAGGTGCAGCTTCTTTCGTGCTAATTATATTTGATTTACTTTCATAAGATCTACATTTATCCCTATTGTTGTATTTGATTTGCTCGCTCAGGATTTTTCACCCACATTGTTGTCTTACCTTGGTTTCGGAGGTTTTCTTGAAGAAAAGGAGCTGGAAGGCCCACCTTTTCGAGCAGAGTTGAACGAGGATAGAGTGGTTGTGGATGGGGAAGCGATGGAGGGAAGAACGTATTTTTGGCGAATGAAAGGTACTTTTGACGCCGAGGAGAGGGAGTACGCACCGAGTGAATGAATGAACGAGAAGGAAGGGAATCTGATGATTATTTCATCCCACTCATTTTTATTCAACTCCACGGCTTCCTCCCTTTTCTCCTGTCATTTTCGGGGCGAGGTGTGTTGTATTGAGCAGGGGAGTCTCTACAGGAATGGTGAGTGGAGGACAATTGCGCGTGGAAGGGAAGGGCGATGGTGACGCTCGTCAGCAAATAACCCGTTGAGTTCTCGCTTATTATACAAAAATACTTTTAAGGTGCCCCTGTATTCTTATGGGTGTAGTGCATTAAATTTTTCTGAAAGCAATAAATGAAATTGTTTTCCCGAATTGTAAATATAACATCAAGAGCAAACAAAAATTTTAAATTTGAGAAATAATCATCACACTTCGCAATGGTCCACTGAATTGGAAAATTGGATCCATGCAAAGTTTTACGTTTGATTACAATGCAGGGTTAATTGTACGTAATTTAGACTGATATTATTGCTTAAATTTTTAAATTGGGGTTTGGAGAGCTAAACTTCAAAGGGAAGGAACTAGTTTAAGGCTAAAGAAATGAGGAGATGGATAAATTGAGTGAGATGACTGATCCGGTAAATTCATTAGAGGTAAGAGTGAAATAATCATGCAACGAGAAATTATTAAATAAGAGCTGCAAAATTCAAGGAAAGAAAGTGCTGTAAGGAGGAGAAGAAGAAGAATTAAAAAAAGATAAATGAAAATACGGAATGCTATGAATTCAATTATAGAAGGGAAGAAGCTATGAATTGTCTTCGCGCCTGATTTATCCTATTTCATCACTGTTATATAGTTTTTGGCGTCGTTTTGGCTGATTTACAGAACTGTTAACTAAATAATGAAGTTACCGGTTTCTCATTTGAGTGAAGTCTTCAAACAAAAATGTACTTAGTCCAAGAAGGCTCAAGGCAACGAAACTGGCCCTCTACTCTAAATCTGTGGCATTGTAAACACCTGTGGCCGAGTATCCCATAATCTTAGACGTCACCTGTGCAATACCATCCTGAGGATAACGGCATGGAATGGGTGGATATCTATTCCATTGCCAAAATGGTTGATATTCTTCATGGTAAATGTTTTTACCGGGATGTTAATTTCATTAGCCGGTCATCAGTAATCAAGCGAAACTTGAAGCTTGTACGTGGTGGAAGGGATCCATATTAGCAATGAAAAAGAATCCGTTACTTCCACATTTTAATTGAAAATTACTAAATAAATTCATGTGCATGATAATGGCGTGCCATCCGAAACCGATAGCACTCTTTAAATAAATTGTGGAAGTAACGAAGTTTGTTTCATTGTTAACCAGTCTTTAGTATTCTGATAAACCCTTTAAACATATTACCGCGTGTCACCATAGTATTCTAGCAGTGTTACGGACTCTAATAGTACAACGAAGTCGGCATTCGTATTAAGGATAGCACATAAGTATGTATCTCAATTTTCGAATCCGTCGATATTTTATTACATTTATTACAAGTTGGCCTGCCTAATATGCTTCTTTCCTCGCCTGAGTTTGCTTCGATATACAGGTATTGATTATTTATGACTAGTGGCAGAAAAAATGAAATTGTTACGAAAAGTGTCTGCAATGAATCGAGAGTTTATACGCGTATTTTGGTGTATCTTTAGTGACATTTCGTGGAGTGACATGGATTCGGCTTTTCATTCTTGAGAAAAGTTCTCGAATTACTTCTTTCCAAGTCACCATTAAATTATTCCACTCATCCAGAGATTTTGACTCCCACGAGTCTTGCCACGGCACGTCGCCTGGTCTTGTGCGTGTTGATTTCTTCCACGAGATATGCCTTTCAATAATTTTTTCACCACTTTCTGTCACCAAACCGTGCTTAAAATCCTCGCTATGAGGTCGTTACAGGCGCTACATTCCATTAAAAATTCGTTAAGATTTGATACTGCGAGAAATTCTCTCCCACAACAACGTACAATTGAATGAAATTCTCGACTGTTGCTCGAGAAACAATTCTTCTGTCTTATTTCAGAGAAGAATATTCCTTCCAAAGCAGACGATTCGAAGCAGATTCATGAAAGCTCTTGTCAAACTAGGGGATTAAATCTCCAGGGTGCAAATGAATCCAATGTGAAGAGAGAAAGGATGAACATCGCCTCCTGAGAGGTTTTTCGCAGCCCTCGAGTCTTCTGTTTTTCACGCTTGACTGAATTGATGGATGCAGTTTATTTCCATGCTGCAATGGCTGTTTTTTTTCGTTTAAGGACACTTTGCAATCGAGTGAAAAGTCTCCCTTGCACTTTCTTGTTCTTTTAATCATTTTTTAAATAATTGCATGGAGCCATTACATTAAAATTCGGATGAATTCGTGTCTTAATAACTAAAGATTGTATTCGTGAAGGCGTTTGTATTTTTACTCTGAGAAAATTCGTTCACTGCCTTAGGTAACAAAATCATTAAAGTCGCGTGTACGAATTGGTGATAAATCTTGGTTTACGAGACAGAAGATTACACGTAAATCGAGGAAGTTATGGATAAGGTGAGTGTTTTAGTTAAAGAACAATATTGAATTTGAATTCCGTTCATCAATACAAGATATATATTACGAGTGAAAACTTAATGTTGTTTTACTTCCGGCTCACTCTGAGCTATATTAGCTGCTTAGAATATGAAGAAGATTCACTTATCATCGAAGCCCATCGTTTAGCGTTATTATTATCCATGCCTTTGCTATATAATAACTACTATTGTCATCACCGCATGAAATAATCTCTTTGAGTAGAGAGAATGCATGAGTCTCTGAAATACATTGCATAAATCATGGAAATCTACAGCTAAAATGTTTGAGAGGAAAATAATGGAATTTTGTTCTTAATCCCTTTAGCATTTATTTTCGGATCCATGATGGACAGCAAGAGCCTGTAATAAAGCTCGGTAAATGTAATTTTTTGTGTGCGAATGTATAAGAAACTGAGGTTATGAAATAGAAGTGTTGAAATATTGTTTTCCAAACTGAGACTTACGTCCGCCGGTCCGAGACCGGACTTTTCTGTAATAAAGCATTGGGAATATAACTATCCTCTGCTCAGGAGGCCATGCCAGTCTGGCTGGACAGACTTTTTTATCGCGATGAATTACTGATTTTAAACTTAAGCCGTCACGAAATAAGGTGATAACGGGAGTAATTTCGTGGAATATATTAGTCATTTTGAACCAGTAAGAAAAACTCAATACACGATAAGTTATTTCACGAACATTGTTACGTCGAACAGTTGACATCACCATTGCTCACCTGTGGATGTCGACTGTTCGCCAGACCATGGATGTAAGTGTGCTAAGTTTTTCATGCTGATTCAGCATGCATTAAACTATTAGCTTGAAATAATCAGAGCCCATGGAATACCTATACACTAATCAAAATCCACCTGCGTACAAAATTTGAAAATTTTACCTCAGTATTTTCTCATGGGTAATTTTTTTATATTTGAAATACTTGAAATGCTAAAAAAGTTCTACTCCATACTTAAAAAAATTTTATAGATGAAGTAAGTATCAAATCAGAAATTCCTCACAAAAAAGAGAAAATGCAACCGGTTGAAAGGTAGCGGTGCGTCTTCTTATCTTAGGTAACTATATCATGAAATTCACGTGTACTAGATGGTGATGATTCTTTTCTCCTGGAAAACTCAGTATCTTTCTATAGGATGATTTATTTCACGGCAATGGCTTCGTTGAACAGTCGACACCAACTTTGCTCACCTGATGATTTCGACTGTTTACGATGTCCTAGAGCCCTTGTCGTAGTCCCCTTGACTTCATCTTTGCTCCAGCCCCAACCATGAGCCCCCTCTTCTGCTTTCCTTTCCTCTCCGCCACTTCCTCTGCAGACAGGATCCTCAGAGGTATTTCCTAGGATTGACGGGGATGACTAATGACGACAGTCGGCCTACCCTTACCTACCCTCCTGTCGGTGCCCCTCAAAATCCTCTTTTCCAGCCTTCCATCCCTCACCGACTTCACAACCTCAACCCCCTCTTCCTTGCTGACATCATAATGCTCCCTTTAATGTCTCCAATTTTTCCGCCCATGTCTCCCTCGTTGTTAGGGTATCTCATCGCGCGCCCTCTCCTGTCGTGAACTCCTCGGCAATTAGCGCAGGCAACCTGTTTCTTCGAGACACATGTGGTGAAAGGCAACGCAGGCAGTTCGCCCACAGTCTTTTTTTTCACCCTGTGTCATTAGTTTTCTGGTGTCACGTCCTGCATGGCCCTACGCTGAATGTGTGAAATTTCCATGCCGATAGCTGAGTGCCAGTTAGCCTTATACTTACGCTATCCAATACATTGAACATACCCTTACAAAATTATGAAATCTCAACAATGTGACCATGTAAATTTCCTCACCCACTCAGGAAAAATGGTTTTGCAATCGTTTTGGAGGTAGTAAAGGTGTTAGCAAAATGTGCCATGTAAGTCTTGTGGTTGAGTTTTCGAAATAATTCAAATTTCTTAACAGAGTTTAGGCTTCGTTGCATCAGTGGGTTTGACTGAGTTAAATATGTACAATGCGGATGGATTTAATTGTTTTACAGGTGAATACCATGCATTAAAAATGTACTTCATACATGATGCTTTCAGACATTTGCGAGAATAAGGATGTATTTACGTAAGTAGTTGAACAAAAGGGGCTATATAATAATTGAAATATATTAAGTCAAGAGTAAAAAAAGTTAAACGTTATTTATGAATAAATTAAACACGGCTCTTAAGCCGTATATAAATTCCTACTAAACGATTGGAAATAACTTTGCATGGAGGTAAATTTAGTATTAAATACAAAAGTAATATTTTAATACAACCAATCTTTGGCAGCAGGTATATTTTCTCTCAGAAAAAAATCGTAAAAACTCCCATTTTTTTCAAAGGTATCTCACTTGTGTACAGACTACGTTGCTGTATTTGTAGAATAATGCGATACTTACAGCTGTATAAACGATACCAAACTGCAGCTAGAATTTGCTTAGGACTGCACTCATTATGGACTAAACAACTACTCTCTCAAGGGATAATAAACGCACGGGTATATGATGCGGACAAACCAATACGCTGCACTGTATTCTTGGGTGTTTACTATTCCTGTTTGAATTAGCAGATGCAGAGTGATCCTTGATTGTGTAGTTGATGCCTTAGGATAATCTATCGCGTAATGCTCGGCGATGCTGTTGAGTATTGTTCCCCCGGTAAACTATCTGCTATATATATTGACTGACGAAGCCCATTTCTTTCTGCTGGTGATTGTTTTACTTGAAAAATCTACATATTACCCTGAAAGCGGCCTCCAATGGCGTGTGGCTGGGGTGCTAGGACACCAGTCGAAAGACCTATAGAGAAAGAACACCAGCTAATGGTGGGAGAGAAAATAACTTCTCCAGTAAAATAGTGATTCTTTCAGATAGTCTGTCTCGGGTAGAGCGCTTGTAGATGTAACTGAGTTAGCGATAATGACAGTTAATGTTTGCATTCTGTATTCTGAAACTTATTTTAATCCAGAAATCTAAAATGAGTTTTTTTCATATTATGTGATTCAGTGTAAATATCATCTTGTAAAAAAATATATTTGTATCCATGGGCGTATCTTATTTAAAGGGTTTAGAATACAAGGGGTGCAAGTGATATTTTTTAAACAAAGTTAGGTACAGAAATTGATAGAAGAAATATACTAAAGCTTGGTGAGTAAGGATACTAGTGAGTCTCAGTTCTGTGCTGACACCTAGTGGACAATCAAATGCACTACAAGCTATATAGTCGTTTGTTTACTTTAGTTCTGTAACTAACTCTGTTTATAGAAAGAAATCACTTGTACCCCTTGGTTACTCACCCCCTCCATTGTGATTTAAGTGCAAACTGTTATTATTGACCGAACAATAATTAAACTACCTGATTCACTTCCTGCTGAAACATACAGCAATGATAATATGATAATTATTCTCTACCACACAAATTCTATTCGGGTAATAGTTCCGTTAATAAACAAAGCCGACGTGGTGTGTCTTGATGCAGGACAAAGAAGTTTGAAACAAAAGGTGAAATATAATACACTTGAGGTGATGAGATAGGGGAAGTAGCGAGAGGAGGTTTGAGAAATGAGGAGAGAAAGACGCGTGGACGAGGAAATATGAAACGATTACAAAGAGCGAGGACTCATTAGGTCAGCGGAATTCATAAAGAAAAAGTACCCAATAGGGACCCAAATTGGGGGAAAAAATGTTGATACAATGTTCTAGTGCAAATAATTCTCTTAACGAATTCATAAATATGTACCTAATTTTGGTATAAGCTTTTACCCACCTATATGTTTTAAAAATGAATTCCTCTGGACAATGACAGCAGCGGATAAAGTAATGATAGAGGTCTTCGAAATGTGGTGTTATAGAAGAATGATGAGGATCAAGTGGATCGACCGAGTTTGTAATGAGAAAGACCTAAGAAGAGTAGAAGAGTAGAGAAGTCTCATGAAAACCTTAATAAGAAGATGGAACAACCAAATAGGCCATATATTAAGACATGATGGCCTGATATAGACAATCGCCGAGGGAAAAGTGGGTGGCAAGAACGGAAAAGGAAGACATCGAACAAAATATGTGAAACATGTAAAGAAGGAAGTGGAAGAGAACAAATACGTTGGTGTGAAAATATTGGTTGATAAGAGAAGAGAGTGTGGAGAGCTGCGTCAAAGCAATCTTGAGATTTTTGACCAGTGACGATTTTGATGGAGGTGCTTATTATGTGTTCTGTTCCGCATTCTCTCCTTTATTTTCAGATATCGATGAATATTCATTTCATTTATCTCAATTCAGTTTTGCCTCTGATGGAGATAAGGCCTTTTTTATCCTTGCCAATTAGTGAAAGTTCTTTGAACTGAACGCATTATACCTAGGGGCTTTCAGGTTTTTGCTTTGAAGTATTGTTTAGTTAAATGGTGTTGCAAAGTATTTGTTTCGTTCAGCCATAACCAGTCGAAATTCTCTCAATACTCGTTCCCCTTTAGTGTAAACATTGAAAAGAGATCAATGGTAACTTTTCAATATTCGGTGTTGAACTCGGCAATCAATCATCAGCAACGTCCGCGTTGCGTGTCCAAATGATTGATTTTTACAGGAAGCACGTCCATTTCCTGTTTAGAGTGTTTACTTTTACTCAGTATCTTCACGTCAATGTTCAGGAATCGATGAATTTTCACTTAAGGTTATCATAATTCAATTCCTCCACTGAGGGTGGTGATTTCTTTCCCATGCTTGTCAAATTTTGGTGGAGACTAGATCAGACGGATTTCAAATGCTGCAACTAATACATATTTTCCTCTTGCACTGGAATGCCCATATTTTTCGGAAAATCAGCCCAAATATCTTTTATTCCCATTTTTATTTTATTTTTTTTAAATGGGTGCTATTTATTTCAAACCAGTCAAAAGTAAGCAAAGTACATTGCGAGATGCTAAGAAAAATCTTTTATTGACTCTAGATTATAGCGATTCCTTTTCCCAAATCTGATTTATTATATTTGTAATCTACTCTTGTATGACATTACACCAATTTGATGAAGGGATATTTGCTGTCCTATTTTCTCGTTAATCCCATTATTAATGGTCTATATGTCGTGACGATAAAGTAAACATACATTTTCATCTTTTCCGGTATTTATTTTTCAAAAATATAATCGTTAAAACGCAGTTACAAGTTATGGCATTTAAAAGAAAAGATATTTCTTTTTCTAATGATCATATCAATAAATTCATGCCTGCACAAAACTGTTTGACACCAATTCATACTATTTATGGTTGGCGGTTAACAAATTTGAAGTTAAAGTAATGCTATAAACTTCCTCAAATCCTAATGTAATTTCGTGATAGCCGCATGGAATTGTATTCTTTCCCTGAGGGATTAACGTTCCTATTGAAAATAATTATAAATCTTGTGATTGTTTTTTTTTCTAATCAATTTAAATAAGTAAGCAGGGCTGCAGGTTGACCTATCTAAAAAACGCAATTTAGCGTAAAAAGCATTCCTTAAACTTTTTGCCGTGCGACTCAATGCTTATACCTGGCCTGCGCTGTACTATGGAGGAACTAAAAATGCCGACAAATTTTATGCAACAACTTTTGATGTGAGAATAATGTCGTGTCCTTTCTGTTGATATGCTATTATTAGGCAAAATTTTGGAGAGGGAAATTAAAGCACATCTCATTGTCTTCCTCTTTCACCTTAAAACCAGAGATGGCAAGAAAATGTTTCGTTTTGACCCGAAGGGAAACGAAAATACGAGGCCTAGGTTTAGTTTCCTTTCTGCACGAAATTAAAATTACTAAGGAGTTTAGTTTCGACCCGGGACGAAACTTTACTCCCAGGCACGAAACTAAATTAATCAAAACTCCGCTGCTCGTAGTTAAGTTTCCATCCCAGAAGTTGAGTGAAGGTGGATAAGAGGGAAAAGTTTCGACCCATTAAGTTTGACATACGTGTAGAGAGGTTAAAACATTGAGCTTAAAAATCGAATGGTTTGATCACCGTTCTTAAAATATGAGTGCCCCAAACATCTAATAGCAGTAGGCAGAACCCCTACTTCATTCAACCGTACTTCATACTCGGTGTGTGGGTCGAAACTAAACCTCTCGAAGGTAAAGAACGTGGTCCCTGCGGTGCGAAACATAATCTGTGTTTCGTTTCGTCCCAGAGTTTTAGATTAGTTTCGACCCGAAGTAGTTTTGACTCCGATTTCGTTTCGGCCCTGAGTTTATCTCCCCGGGTTTAAATCCATTTCGATTCTTTTATACACTTCGGTCCTGGGAACGAAACTATTGAAATTTTACTGGTTTTGACTTTCGTTTAGTTTCTATTGCCCTCCCTGCTTTTAACTCGGATATAATAATAATAATAATTGTTTATTACTCCAAAAAATAAAAATACAGAATAGAATTAATTACATAAAACGGAGTAACTTTAGGTAGCCATTAAGGACAACCTGTTTTTTTACCATCATTTGCATAGGGTCATGCTGACATATAAACATTTGAATTGAAGCAAGCACAATATTTGAATTGAAACAAGTACATATATTACATGGTATTACATCATAGAAAAAAATCCTCCACACTTTGCATTCTAAACAGCCAAGAATGAATGTTTTTCATAATTACGTTATTATTTTTTGCTTTCAGACATAATACGGGTAATAAGTTTTACACTTTTGGCCCTATAAACAAGAAACAACGTTTATACAGCGTAAGGTTAGTCCTAGGTAAAGTAGTACGTGATCTTCGTATGGATCGCCTTGTGACTTGCTTGTCCCGCCTGCGATCCATACTAATCACCTGAATGGTGGTGCATTTGATAATCCTTTTGCTACACAAAAAAGAAACAATCTCACGGCCTGGCGTACCTTGATGAAGTTTTCAACAACTAGGATACCCGCTAGTGTAGAATATCTGAACTAGCGAAAACGAGGGCTATTTGTGTCTCCATTGTGTCCGTGTTTCGACCATGCCAATCGCTACCTTCAGTTGGCCAAAGGACTGGCGTGTATGATTCTGATGGTTGAAGAAAAGCCCTTTTCACGAAACCGAGGTAAAAGTTGCCCTCCCGATTCGTTTTATCACAAAAACTTGATGTTTCATCCAACATCTTTCAAAGATTAGGAGGAGAGAGTTATATAGCAACTCTTCAGGTGAGTTTCTGAGTTGATTGGATCGAAAAGGTTTTTTCATTCGGATGAAAAAGAAAGGGAGAAAAGCAATTCACCCAGAACTGGAGTTGATGAACGGATATGAGCCAATTTTACTTAGTTCGAGCTCTTTTATGCTCAAAGTTTGTTCTCTTTCAGGCGGGAGAACTACCTGGAAGTTGAAACAATCAAGAATTTTCTAAATGGTTCTTTTGCTTTACCCCGCGGCCAATTCTCTTGGTTCAGTGTACTGTCTTTAGTACCGTGAAAATAATGAAAATCTTTTCCAAGAATGTGTTTTTCTCACTTTTTCTATACCTTTTCTGTACGGAGACATGCATGAAAAGTTGCGTTAGTTTTTTTTTCTTTTCACAATTTAGCTTTCATAGAAATGAGGTGGGTTTAGATGAGGAGAGAACATGAATACTGCACGTCCTTGCCTCCATTGTATCCTAAAAAAGTTATGATAATACCATTTTATTGATTCCTCAAGCGTGGTTACTTTGAACATATTACTTCACGCATCTCTTAGCTCTCTATTAAAATCTTGAATAAAATATTGGTAAAGTTAAATTAGTCAACAGTGAATTCCTGATAATGTTCAAAGTTCGGGCTTTGCTCTTCGGCTGTGGCGCAATGCGCACGACTTGGACTGCTAGTCGCATAATATGTTGAGCAGTCCAGAACATCTTGTCCGGTAGAATTAAAAAATGTCCACGTAGAGGACTGTTGCCACGTTAACTTAGCTGGGTAAAACACTCTACCTGTAATCGGGCTCTCCAGGCTCGAATCTCGGTCAAAGGAATTGGTTCTATTTTTGATGAATGATTTTTTTCTCTGTGGAATTTTTGTGCATTTGTGATTTGCGGGTGACTCACGTTATCACCGTGGCTAGTCCCAGTGTATTTGAACTTGAGCAATATTAATTCAAGTTAAGAGACTGTTCATTTTTTCTTCGTTATGTTACTTACTAGAAAATGTTTCTGCTTGAATACTTGGTTGGTTTATTTTCGTGAGTGTTCGTAGAATTTTCAGCAAAAAATACCATATCCTCTTCAGCTGGCATTATTTGCTAGAAATTATTGTCTAAAGACTAATTAATTCAATTTATTTTACAGTCGTAGACATCCATGGCCGCTGATACACTATTAAATTACACTATAATGAATAGGAAATAAAAAGTGAAGCAGTAGCTAGAAAATAAAAGGAAAGAAAAGAAACAATGTTAAAAAATAAAAAGCGCAAAATACTAATCATAAGATAAAAAACTTACCTATTAATATTCATTTATAGGTACATAATTAACAATATTTACACATTCTTGTCAAGAAAACTAGAGTAGTATAGTATAGTATAGCACATATTGTACTAGTTAGAGTAACTATTACATCAATGCTCTTAGTTTTGATGCTCCTGTGAAAGGCTATCTAAAATCCATCGTAACGAACAAAAAATGTTTTCCTTTTACAAGCATTAAAGTAGATGATTGATTTAAGTTGATGTCGTAAAACACATTGATACGTTGGAAGCGGGAGTAGAGAAGAGTAGGTCTGTCCCACTGCTCCGGATGAAATGTTCTAATCAATAAAGCCTTTTCTCTGGAAACCTTTATCCACGGTCTCCCCTGACCTCCGCCAAAGCGGCCGCTATCAGTCACTCCGTCTCTCTGCTTTACATTCCAGGTCATAGCCTTTCGCAAAACTGGTTCCCCTTTACTCATCCTGCCTTTTTCCTCCAAATGATCGATTCAGACATGTTTAGAACTCGAAAATGTGTTGATGTTTTACTGATAACCTCAAAATGGCAATTATAATGTGATAAATTAAATCCTGCGGGAGGTACAATAACATATGGCAGCAGTATCGTGAGCTTCTCGCCACAGTCCTCGAGAAAAAGAAAAAACAAACTTGGAAGCTGCAAAGTAGCCGGAAGGCGATTTGAATATTCAGTCAGATCAGTGTGTGCTTTACGCTAGGTGTCAGACCCTAGGGGCCAGAGTGTGTTTGGAAGTGAAAATATAAATCATTACTTACTGAAAACGTTAGACCAAATCGCCGAGCCGAGTAGGACCGAGATAAGCTGCTGATGCTGATGACTTCCCTCGGTATTAATTTTTCTAAGTTTTGTAACCGTTGCAACTATTTGAGGTATCGATCATATAGGTATTTTATTTTTATACTCCTAATCTCGAAAATGTGTGAGTTCACTCGTTAATCAAAAAGATTCATTAAATTTAAAAGTCATTCGGGTGTCGCGTTTTTTTGTTTAAAATCGTGGACAAATTGAACTTTTTTTGCTCCAAAAGGGGAGAAATTCAAGGTTTGATGCGATTAAACAAATTTTGAGTAAGAAAATGTTCCGCACCACGTCAGAGCTCCTCGTGGCTCTCACCACGTCACTTCTTGCTGGCGGTTTCCTTGAGGTCTTCCCTTGACGAGGGAAGTTTCTACTCCACGAGCGTTAATCACTTAACGAGTTGTCAAGACTGCCTTAGTTGCTTCACCATAGTGGGGGTTAAAATGCGCTTGCAGATTCGCCAGAAAGTGGGGTTAGTACGCATGTAGGGGGCAGACGTTGTGGTGGATCGGCAAAGGCGAAAAATACAGGATTGCAGCTATTTTTTTATCGTTCAAACAATTAGATGTAGATGCATAATGCTTGTGGTCTGGAATGTAGTACAACAGATTTTATTTCTGCCAGGGTATGATATAGTGGAATGAATCTGGATTGTTCTCGATTATTCAATTATAAAGCTAGCGATTTGTACCTCATCCAACTTTTGTTTGGAGCTACACGTAGATGCTTGCATTGCAGATGCCAATTCTCGCGTTGAGTATAAGACGCTGATTAGCGGAGTATTTACTTTAGAGAATATCGGACAATAGTGCTCTCATTTAAGATTTGCAGTTTGCCAGAAGTATGCACAACATTAATAATAATGGAAATGGCAATATTATCACTAAATTCATCCATTTGGTTCATTAAAAGTAGATCAATAACGCATGTGATATATTAAATACCTTTCAAGTTTGTTTTTTTATTGTTATCTCACTGCATGATTTCGAATAATTTTTTAATATGTTGACAGAATAATATATTTATAATAAACGGAGGGAATTCATCCGCAATTTCTCTGCGACGACAGTTTACGAATTGCCAGTTCTTTCTACTGAAGTACCTAGAAAAGACCCGATATGCGCAGGTTAAATAATTAGGTCATTAAGCATTTTATTTCCTGACGTCTTTGGTGATCTAAAGCGAACATTATCACCACAGTTGAAAGACCTGCGAAACGCTGAGAGGTCTGCACTGTGTGTTCGGTAGGAGTGACACAATGTGAAGCGCCCATTAGCCACAGTCGGTCCCACCCTCGGCGTAGCCTTGAGAGTTTCATGATGCGAAGAAGAATATTACCATGCTTAGAATGAACGAAGGGATAAAGACCGTTCAATTACTCACAGGGGAACGTTGGCTACGCTGACATTAACTAAGCTAGTCGGGGTCTACGAATTATCCCTCGCGAGGTCTGCTATGTTAAACTATGCTATTTTCGATTAATCCGCAGTCGGCTGGTCACCAAGTCAACTTCAGCTGGCTTCGACCATTTCCACCCTCATTTTTTCTGGTCACATCAAATGCCATAGAGTGACGCATGCCATACCGGTTGCATCCTGGAGGATTCATTACTTTGCCCTTGTGGTCCTAGAAGATTCGGGAATTTAATTAAAGTGCTGAGAAAAACTCGATGGAGAAAATAATTTCTTTAACTTATTCTGAAAAGCAGGGTTGTCCTCAGAGGGAGTTAGCTTATGGCACAGGTTGCGAAGTTGAGAAATATATTTATGGAAAAGAATTAATTTTGGGAGTGTTTTTAAAATGCAAAAGGAAACGAATGGGGAGCTGTGTTAAGCCATTCTTCGGATTGCATTCTGATCAGAAAATGCGAACCCCGCGCGCAAAGGGTCCCCATGAGTGTCATCAAGATTTATGCGTGTTAGTAGAAACTAATGCGAAACAATTCTGATTATCCATTAACATGACCTGATTATTATAACTGCCGATGTCATAATATTTAGTGAAAAATCTTCCGAATATGAAAACTAATGGTCATCCTAGCTGACCCATATTAGTCTGACCTATGAAGCACTATAACTTTGATCTTTCCTTGAATTTAGGAACGGCTGCATCTTATAGCAATCAACGCTAACCTAACATTATAAAATTGGCTTAAGTAAGTGGAATAACATTTATTTTAGCATATGATTTATATTTGTGACAGAATGACGAAAACGGTGTAAGGTTTCCCGCTGAAATATATGGAAAAACGATACAGGGAAATAAAATTCTCTTTGTAGGTTCCATACTGATTATCATCGAAAAAAGAGAAAAACATATTCTATGTGAAAGATAATTTCGAAAAATATGGACAAATTCAGTGCATACGTATTGTGGCATCCCACCCCCGACTCGCCCGGATACCACAATAGAACCGGGGGGAGACGTCGCACAAAAAATAAAAAAAATACAAATCCGCGAAGATCCCTCCCGCATGGGACCTACGGGACAAAACTATGCCACTCACTTCTCGTAATTCAAATAAATAAAGAAAATATTCCCCTTCTGTGAAGATGATTGCGGGTGGGGGGTTCCCGATTCAAACTTATGGGTGACGTTCGGGCGCTGATGCACTCGTCCAACACGCATTTACGGGAAGGAAATCAGACGGGGTGAAAGGAAGGACGAAGGATATTTTCAATGGGGTGACCCGTGGATGAATCAGAACAAAAAACACTCTCTCAAAAACACTTTCAATTAAACAAAATATAATTCACACAAATAAGGTTGCATATGACAAAAAAACAACAGGAACCCTCTTATACTCTAATGAAATATGAATTGGTGAAAGCCACTTATGAAACATCGATGATAAATAAAAATAAAAAAAACAATATAACTTGGTTTCTAGATGAAAATCAATATAGAAAATGATGATAACAAAATAAAGTTCGGTGGTGAACTCGTAAATATGATTTAAATTCAATGATTTCTTGACTGGGGAGGTAAATGATAGTCCATCCCGTCGAATGTAAATTTGGGGTGCGAACGTTAATTGTACTTGGTGACTGATTTCACTTTCACTAATGTAACGGGTGCATTCCGTGACTATTTCTTTTAACTTGGCTTGGCAGGAGACACGAGGGGGCTTTGGGGGGGGGGGGGGGATAGCTGCAATCTTACTTTATCGTAGTCCGAGTCTGGACCAGGTTGGATCCAACACTCTCTCGTTCCATTTACTGCACTCCTTTCTCCCTTGTTGGAGGAAGCTGCATCCGGAACGGAGATAATGCGTCCTCTTCAGCTGGTCCTTTGCTCCTTCGGACGGGGGGGGATTCCTCTTCCAGACCAATCTTTCTGAAAATACTTGGGCCCCTTGTCTCCTCCTGCCGTGCGTCGCACTGATTTTTGGCATAGGCTCCGCCCGACAGTCACTTAGGAATTCTTCTCGGTTCTCCTACGCGCACCACCTTTTATCATACCTCAACTAGGGGTGGGGGTACTGCACAATGAAGGGAGGGAGGAGTAATACGCCACTCACTCAGGGAAAACCCGAGCTCCCCTCCTCCCACACACACACACTCACACACAACCATACAAAAAATCGGCGAAAACACATTCATCCCCTCTTACTCATCCACGCCTTCCTCCACGGGCCATGGTCTGGGGGTGGGGTTTTGGGAAAGGTCGTGAAACGAGCGGGTAAACTGGTAGGGAAGAAAATGCGCCGAGTAGAAATGAACTGTAATGGGGCTTGAACCATTACAGTATTGAATTGCAACTCTTTCAACGCTAGGCACATTATGAAAACGGGACGAGAGTTTTCTGTTAGATGTAAAGAGCATGCAAAATATTTGGATACTGGTCATCAATCGTTTATGTTCGCTAAGCATCCACCTACTCACTAGTAATTTCGATACCAAAATTTTAAGGGTAGAAAACAGAAACGAATATCAGATTTTACATCTTAGGATTGTTGACTAATGATGATGACAGTACAAAGCGAAATAATGGAAGCTCGAAAGGGTTGAAATCTGAAAATATGAAAAGCAATGGGCCACTCGGAGTGGATAAGTGATATTCAGTGGATATTCAGTATGGGCGATAACCTACGTTAGCTAAGCCTATCGAGTGCACCAAATCGCAAGCGATTTTAGCTAAGCTATTGTTTCTCTTCTCGTTTATAGAAAATTCAGATACCTTGCCGCCGTCTAGGGAGAGTGTTTCAGCCGAATTTTTTTTTCAACACAACACGTGGAGTGAAGTCAGGACGGTATGTCAAATTGGTCACCATGTTCTTACGTAATTTCTTGTCCTGAGAATACTCTTTCGGACCGATACCGTCGTCGATTGTATCGTACTTTACTTAGAAAGAATTTTCTTCCTTTATATACTTTCGCATTGAGATGTTCTAATATCTCAGTTTGTCTGAATAAGTATTACCCAATTAATGTACGATCTGGAAGATTTGGACGATACGTTCCCGCGTTTCACTTGCAATGTAGTCGAGTTTTGTCATTAAAAGCCTTTTTGAGTCCCTTTCCACCCCTTGCATCCAAATGTAATTAATTGATGCCATGAAATCACTCAGGTGGAGCACATGGTTTTATTAATTGAGTATGTTCAATGAGTGGCAGCTGTTAAAGAAATTGATCTAACGCATTCAGCTGACTCGGAACCAATTCGATACATTTAGTGACATAAGATTGTATGCTCACCTGACGAACAACTAGTAGGTGAAGAATTCTCCTCGGTTTGCCACTCATCTGCCTCGATGAAGATATAAAAATCGAGCATCGAAACGTCTGACATGCAAAACTTGACCCGGTGGAGAACTAGAGCAGAGTTCCTACAACTCAAACAGTGACATTTAAAAATTAGATAAAGACGTCAATCAGACGTCACCCTCGGTGTATCGCTATAGTAATATTAAAATGGAATTTTGATATATCATGTGATTATGCACATACGAACTGAGGCCTCGTTCAATGGAAATTAAGAGAGATGTTTTGCCGAACGGATAGACCCTGTCGATTTCTGTAACAATAAAGTCTGTTCATTGTCTGTCAGTTGGCTGTTCGTTCCCTGTTCCCTGACCAAGAGAGAACAGGCAGGCGACTGTTCGTAGAATGTAAATTGGAACGCCTTGTCTGTTCCTTGTCAGTGAGAAAAGGGTTACTTGTCTGTTCCCTCCCTGTTAAGAAAGCGGCATTTTCTGTTCCTTACCTGTTGGACCTCAGACAATGAACAGGCAGGGGACAGTGCTCTGTCAGTTCATTGCCTGTTTTCTTAGGTTGTTTGTTCCCAGTTCCTTGACCAAGAGAGAACAGGCAGGCGACTGTTCGTAGAATGTAAATTGGAACGCCTTGTCTGTTCCTTGTCTGTGACAATGTGGGAAGATGGTTATTTGTCTGTTCTCTCCCTATGCGCATACTTTGTTACTTAACTGTTCGCTGTTGCTAAGTTGGACATAATAGACAAGAGATGATTTATGTTAAAATAGAATTAAAAGTTGAAATTCGTTTGAATGATTGTAAGAAAAACTTTTATTGTGCTTTTCCACATATTCCATTTGTTATAAATAGGTATCTTGAATAGTTGCAGAAAAGCAAGCTTTTTCATCATTAACAGAACAACCACTACATCAACAAATATTTCACATGCCTTCATCAAAGAAATATGTACTTCCTTAAATTAATACAACTCGGATTCTGCACTATGTCAATATAATACGTGTGATTTTAAAAGAGAAACACGCCTTTAAAGAATATTTATGAACACGATGATTTCACTTCTCACAAACAAACCTACAAGAAAGACAGTCCTCTGACAATTTTTGTTGGTTCTTATTGGCGACGTAACGCACATACGCATAATACAAATACAATACAAATCTCAGTACTTGCTCAAAAACTTAAGAGACACAATAAATTATTAAATAAACACACTCAAGAACAAATATCACTTCGACTTTCACTATCACTGAATGGATGCACGAATTACTTAATTCGTCACTGCGGGCATTTAGCACAGGTTAAATAATAATCAAATAAATAACTGTTTTCTCCGCATCCAACAACTTCACCACAACACAGTCGACCATGTGCTCGTAAACTGTCCGGATAACGGTATCGGTTATTGGCGTCATTGTTTGCGTTTGCTATCTTCTATAGGTAGGTAGCAGCACACCGCTATCTTTCCGTCCTTGTTGAGAACCTGTTCACTAGCTGTTCACTGTTTTCTGTTCGTACCCTGTACCGTGAAACGGACTATGAACCGGCCCTTGCCTGTTGACTGTCCGTTCACTGTTGTCTGTTCGTTCCCAGTCCGCTGAAACCAAAGAGTACATACTCTTTGGCTGAAACATACGGCCCCAGCCTGTAATTGGCGAAGTAAAGTATTTCACGTGCGTAAGCCGAGCAGATAGCTAATATAATTTGCGTGCTCACTTCAATAACCGTCATCCGTGGTTGATGGTAATCGTGATAATGAATTCAACCGTATATAATTACTGTTTAAGTAGATGATATTTTCTTTGGATTCAATCAAACTTCCTTGTACTCAATTAAATTTGGATTAATCCAAATTGTTGTCCAAATTCCGAAACTTAAAACAATTGTTCGTACGTTGTTCATAATCTGTTCTCAAAATCTCCAAAAGGTTCCAAACTGACAGCGAACAGGCATCATTTTTACGTAAATCGATAGGGTGTTTAGTGTTTGTTCACTGTTGTCTGTTCATTCCCTGTTCGGTGAAACATACTACCAACCGGCCCCTGCCTGTTAAAAGCTTGTTCACTATTGTTCCCGAAATGCTTGTTGCCTGCCTGTTAAGGAACAAGCTGCAAACAGAGTACAAACTGTTGGTAGGCTGTTCGTAAGTTGTTCCTACTTGTGAGTGACCCGAGATTGTTCGTTGGCTGTTTATACTCTGTTCACTAATCTCCAACAGGCTATCAACAGACTTCAAACGGACAGCGAACAGGCATTGTTGTTTCAGAAATCGACAGGGGATATGGGAATTCGTTTTTCCCCCGAACCATAAAGGACTTTAATAAACGCTAGTCCCAACCTCGTTAGAGCACTTCATTTTTTTTTCTGTAAACGGCTGGTGTCCTAACACCCCCTGCCACACGCCTTTTAGGCAACTTGCGGGGTAATATGTAGATGTAGATGTATTAGGCTCAACTATGTGGAAGTTAATACTCGAAAATGAAAAGGAGACTTCGTTGATTTCCACTGATTTATTTCTTCCTTACGACATGTTTCGAACCGTAGAGGTCATTATCAAGTGGCATCTATGGTTCTAAACATGTCGTACGGACGAAATAAATCAGTGGAAATCAACTAAGGGCCGGTTTTATAATGTCTGGTTAAACTGGAGTTTAAGCTAAGCGTCGGTTAAGTCCCAAAATTCTGTTTTATAATCGATGGTTAAGTCAAATCTGAGCGTTAAAGTGGTAGTCAAGCTAAACCATGGATTTCCCTTGGGTAAAAGGTTAACGTGAAGTTTAAATTGTTGAAAATGGCGGATGTTTTGAAATGCTGAAGTATCCTACGATAATATACGGAAGAAATAATCGACCAAGCGCAGCATCCTCCGTTTTTATCCGTATCTACGATATCAGCTATCAATTTCCAATATTTTTAGCACCATACTAGCAATTTAATAAGTGAAATATTTCCATAAGACCGGTGATATATCCGGAACGGACCACTGTTTTCATGCTATTCGACGTATTCTACGGTATACGCTACGAAATCCTTACAAACATCTCAAGTATGATAATAATCACCATCCAATAAATAATATTGTCTATTCTATGGACTGCAGTCGGAGATCGTGTGCCAAACCCCTGAAAATGTTGAAGTTATGCAATATTTGTGCCGGTGTAGGAGTTTGTTATGATTTGTGCCAGCCAAGTGAGTTGATGAAAAATATTAGAATTACATATCGGAGAGAAAGAAGGAGGTGTAACAGGAGTGTAGGTATAGAAATCTGTTATTACCTGGTTTTGCTGACTTCATCAACGAATTTAAAATGTGTCGGTGTTTACAAAGACAGTTTGAATTAGAAGAACAGCCAAGTTTCGTACTTGGCAATCGAAAGAGAGAAAAAGATCGTACTTACTGATTGCATTCTGATTTACTAGCATTTGATGTCACTATAGAATTTATAATTAATTGTGAGGATATATATGTTATGAGGTGAAAGTATTTTCGTATTTCCTTTTCCAAAAGATATGTTTGTCAAAGTACTACAAAAAAAATTGTAGGTAAGTCTATATCTGGTGTACGGCTTGGTATTTCTTGGAGATAAATATGTAGGAATAAGTGAGGCAAGTGAAAGATTGCGTGAAAAAGAAAGGATTTTGCACGTTTCGTACGTAATGTATACAAGATACTTTTTGAGATTTCTTTGGAAGCTGAGAAAGGCAAATTGATGCAACCAATACAGCTCGTGTGGGTAAAAAAGTAAGAATGACTGATTTGCTCACAAGATGGTATGACATATTAATGAATTTGTTAGGCAAATGAGCCTTTAGAGTGTGGAAGTTTACTAATTATTGTACTTTTTGTGACTAAGTAATGACCTCTCATTATTTTGATAGAAAAAGATTTGGAAAGGCACCGTAAGCAAGAGAAGTCTTCTCGTCTCTGAGGGTTCTAATGTGTAGCCTTCAACGGAAAAAATTGCGACTTTATTGCCTAAGTGCTGTTCGTAGCCAAACACAGGTTATGTACTATTAAAACCTCCTAGCAAATTATCTACCATCAAAAGTAGCTTCAGAGCTATAGAATCAGTGGTGCATCTACCATCAAAAGTTGTTTCAGAGCCATAGAATCAGTGGTGCCCATCTAGAACCTCATGTTAAAATATAAGAGTGCCAATTTGGTTACCAATACTTATCTTATTTCAGGTTTGAATATTTTAATATAGTGAAAGTTAACAATTCGATACTTTATCCTGAAAAAGTTTGGTTTTATTCCACACATTTGAGCCTTAATTCAAGGAGAGAATTTGGACCCTTGCACCTGGAGACTCATGGAACATCAAAGCCAGATTAATCAAAGAAATATTATTTTAAGGTTCTTAAGCATTGCCTGCTTAGGGAATATATTTATTGAGGTTCTCAAGCATTGTCTGCTAAGGAAATGTTTGAAACAGAGTCAGTTGTATTTCTTACAATATTCAGCCATCTGGGCTACTCTTGCTTGCTATTGGGGAAAGCTGTTGTCTGTGTACATATGTATTTGCTCATGAGGTTGAATTTACAGGAAATGACTGCATTCACCACCATTCCATTCGTTATTTTCCATGCTTATCAGTGACCACTGAAATTTTTTCATCGATAAGCTCTTTCAAAGTATCTTGTATGATGTTGGGCTAGATAAGGTGGAAGTTCTTCATATTAGTAAAATTAGACATTGCAGTATTTCCACTGAGTTTTATTATAATAAAATCAGTGGAAATATTGCAATGTCTAATTTTACTAATAACTCTTTCAGTGGGATCTTAAAATAACTCTTAAGTGGGATCCTTGGTATGGTTTCTTCATAAAATATTAAACCTTACTACTTCTTGTCGACGTTTAACTAACTAATATGTTTAATAAGTCTTCAAAGGATAAGTGAGGATATATTCCTATAACAGCCAATTTACATCACATATCTGGTACACTCATTAGTTTCTTGGGAGTTCAATCCCATACGTAGCTTTTATTAATTTTTTCATGCTCCATCCATTGAACTGTCACTAATGAGTACATACGTTCAAAAAATCAATTAGGTATAATATCATCAACACTTATAATCATGCATGACTAGATATCTCATTCCAATACTTACTGTTAGAAGTGATCTACTCATTAAGGTTGACGTAGTTCTTTGTAACATACATGGTTATTCCATTTATTCCAGAACCATTGTCTCCCTGCCCTTGCTTGTTACTCAAAATCCTTACCTTAATCACAGTTGTCAGCATTTCAAGCTTGATATACACTTCATCTACATCATTTATATCTAATTCATCTCCTGCAAAAATTCCCTCACCTCACCTATCAGGTCTAGCAATTCCTACTTCCTTTTCCTCTGTCAATATTATCTATACATTCCTGTGTACCTCTATTCTTATCCTCCTTCTGGGTCAAAAATACCAGTTCCATGGCAAACCTTACTCCATGTATCTTAACCAGACTTCTATTTGCACTTTGGTACTATGATTTTCCCTTTAATTCTCCTCTTTTTATTTATTCCAAGGATTATCTCTGTCTCATCTATCTCGCTCCAATCTGCATAACTAGAGATATATTTTAACATGCATAGTTGCAACGTATGTAATGAGAAACAGTCTATGAGAATGTTCATGTCACAAAGGCAAATTTCTTAATAGATTTATGAAATTGGAGTGGATGTAAGGGAAATTGTTTCTATAATCACTTCATAAATAGAACATGGTATGATAAAATTCTGTGGGGGAGTCGTATTATTGCATTTATGATAATGGAAGCACATACGTTAATTATAAGTGAGTGATGTCAGTGTGGTGATTTAGAGATTACTTGGTACAGCATTCAAAAGGATATCCCCCAGAAGTAGGTAGTAAAAAAATAACTTAATAACTTACTGTGGCGCCATGTAACAACATAATTCCATTGAAAACCCATATCCCAAAAAGACAGTTGCAATGAAGAAGTCATCATGATGGAATCCTTATGCTTTGCATTTGATACAAATAAATTCTTTAAATGCTATATAAATAACTGTATCTTTGTACCGTGACGGATCCATGGGGGGTTGGGGGGCTATGGAGGGTATCCAATTTACTCCCCTTGGGTATCCAATTTACACTAGATAGAATGGTGGTTTATTGCCCACCCCCACTTCAGCTGGAATTTTAACCTCACCTAGCCCACCCCCTTATCCCTATCGTGGATCCACTTCTGTCTTTGTATAATTTAGTACTCTGCTAAATATTTAAAACATGTTCAATGAAAGCTTCTTATTTTGTGGTCTGAGAATAAAAGAAAATGTCTATCACAATATATAGTATAGTATTCATAAACACCACTGAGAGTTGAAATTTAATGCTTTCATTCTGATTAGATATGTTTTTCAACAGATTTTTTACAAATTGAACCCAGCAACTTTAATATCTTTGCACCCCATCTCATTTCCTTAAATCTTAATGACAATACAAGCCTTTGCTGTTGATTAGATATGAAGTTAGTTACGTTAGCACTTAAAACTTATTCTCACACAAGGTTTGCAAAAATAGTTTTTACATAAAGAATAGATCCCCCATCATAAGCTATGAGCCAAAAAGAGTTGCAATATTTTGTTACAGATGCATACTGTCATAACAACATGCAGCCTACTTGTAAAGTATGTAAGGTTTGCTGCAAACTGTACATTTATTTAATAATTGGATGGAATGAGCCCTTGAAGTAACTTTGGTAGGGCTATGCATAAGTTATTCAAACTTTATTCATTCTTCTCTAATTTTAATTTTAGACTGTGAAGTTATGTTCATAATCAGTGATTTCTGAACACCCATTCAATTTTATGATGGCAATGAATACATTCTCAATGGCATTACCATAAAGACTCACAGTCATCCCTATTACAGTATCAACTACACTATTGAGAGCCAGTATCAAAATATGTTTCACTTTATACTTCAATGGTAAGGGCTACTTGGTGTCATGCAATAGGTTTTGATCTCTCTAATGAAGAAATTTAAACTTAGTTCTGTCCCTTATTGAAAATTTATTTGCCAGAGATTATGGATTATATGAAACATATTGCTTCTCAACAGTATATATATAGTCATAAATAAGATGAGATAATTTAAAGTTATGAAATATCTGCTGCTAGCTGACAATTATATGGCTCAATTCTTTTCGTGTCTGTTACACGAGTGCCACATGGCTCTTATTGTGAACATTTTAATAAAACTGAAAATGCTTCTATAAAAACACAAAAATCATCAAAGGAATCACCATGAATTAATTGAATTAATCATAACAATGACATCATTGTGACAGGAGCCTCGTTATCGTTTTAATGAACACTGATGAATTTTTCTATTAGACGGTGGTTGGTTATAAATTCTGTTATTTAAATTATGGCCATGGTGAGTACTTTGAAAACGGGAAAGGCTTTGATTATTCACAACTAACAAGTTGTTCCTAATTCCGTAGGGAACGCAGAGATTATGATAAATTAGCGTAGGGGCCATACTAACGCTTAGAAGATATATCTTACTGCAAAAGTATGATTAAAATTTATCGTCATTATGATTACATTGTAGCCTCAAAATGTTCGTAAAATCGCTCAGGTGGCCTACTCAATAGAAAACCATTTCGATTGGTTTAACAACACAAATGAGAATCTTCGTTCTCGTTTAATAAGCACAAACAAGGTTAATTTACCACTATTTCTTGCAAAGGGACTCCACCTTGATTCAATCCATTCACAAATAGTCATTCATTATCTCCGTGTAATTTATGGTTTACACGTATAGCAGCACTCATTCAAATTAACGCTTGTACTTGCCAAATATTCATAATTCGAGGCGAGTATTTCTATTTTAATGACACACTGATGATTGACCATAAGATCGTCAACGATTAAAACCGAAAATATTGGCGTCATCTTCGTTTTCAAAGCTAACCATCACTTCAAAACAAACGTAAACAAACCTTTTACCATACTTAAACTCGATTTTTTCAATTTTGACTTTCGTCTGTTTCACTTTTCGCGATCAATTGTTGGTATGAGAATTACAGTAGCTGCGCTTTCCTCTCGTTAAAGTTCCCATCAGCCAACCGCCGCGGCGGTAGGATTTGCTTTATAAAACACAACCTCTCGTTAAACTCCACGTTACCGTAATCGCCACGTTAGTTAACGTGAGGTTTAACCAGACATTATAAAACCGGCCCTAAGTCTTCTTTTCATTTCTGAACTAAGGCATCAATAACTGAAGTGAATATAAATTAGGCAATTCTTTGAGAGCCTGAGTTTTTTCTGGCAATTGGAAATTTTCTAGAAGTGGTAATTAAATCTACATTTTTTATTCTTTCACAGGTGGCTAAAGGCTTCCTGACTGTCTTTGATCCAAATTAAACCCTCCAGTGCTGGTCTCTAGATCTTTGTAAGTACCAAATACTTATTATCCCGTAGTAATTGAGAGAAAATACTATTTTCGGTTTAGTGCCTAAAAAGTTTTGGTGGCATAAAGTGTTTTTCTGTGGAGATTTATTTTCAGCATCTAAAGCGTAGGGTTATTTTTTTACTATGCATATTGAATCGAAGTTGCAAATGCCTTGTATGACGTCTTTTTTTTTACATATGTTATTTATCTGTTAGCTGGAAATAATCCTATTTCTATGCTAAATAGTGGCCATAGTTCCTCTGCAATTATTAGCTATATTCATTGTTATGTTCATTTATCGGTATCATAAGGTTTAAAATTTCAAGAGCGAGTTGATTCTATGATCATGAGATCCATGATGAGAATGGACAAATATAATCTAGAATCCTTGTCGAATGTGTACGTTGAGACTGCCGTAGGGGCCTATTCCTGCAGGAATCGCCATCAATCACTAGTGGATCTAGGGTTGCGTGTGGTTCGACATAGAGGGATTATAAATATGGACTAAATCTATTCTGATTAGTAACCATGGGATTCGGGGACTCATTTTGGGGAATTAATAGCCGCGCACGATTTAACTTCTCTCCGGCAAGCTATGAAAAAAAGCTAATAAGCTAATCTCCTGCTTAACTTTGGAACCACACGAGTGAGAATGAGACGTATATTTGAATATTCCATCGTGAGAGTCTTCGTATTTATCATGGTTTCGACTTTCGATGTCATCATCCTAACTTTTGTTTCCTAATACTGGAAGCAGAATAAAAATAAGAATAATAATCGACACAATCGACATCGTATGAGAAAGGTTTCAAAGGAGTGCGTGCCTAAACTATGAGAAATGGTAATTAAGAATGCGAGTTTATTAAAATAGGCACCATCTCATTTTTCACTTCTTATATTTATATACATAACTTTTTTGTACATAATGCCAAATTTCCTTCGCAGTAAAAATTCGCAGTGTTAGCATCATTATCATCACCATTACGAAGTGATCGTGATACCTTCCTGGCTAAACTGTATCTACCACTTTCGGTTTTTTTCGTTCAATATTTTCTTTTTTAACTCCACTTCTCTCTCGATTTCTCTATTAAAATCAAACTTAACCTTTATCGTCCGTGCAGTCCCAAAAGGGACCACATAATGTTTTCGTTATGGCCTTGCGGTCAACTGGAGAGCTGCTTACATTTTAAACCTAGGTCATGTCGGTCTCGGTGGCGGTGGGGTAAAGTCCTCGCCTGTCAATCCGAGGGTCGCGGGTTCGAATCCCGCCTGGGTAGGTGATCCCTAACCAGGGCATGATGTTTGTGTTGTAACTTGTTGATGCTGAAAAACCTGTTGCAAAGGCCGCAAAGTGCTGTTTACCGGGAAATGGGAAATAAATAAATAAATTTAAATGCCCGACCTGATACATCTCGATACATGAAGTGATACATTTCGGATTTAAAGCCGTCCTTTAAAGGCTAACGTACATGCTGAACAATTTACGGTGGTTATACGAAGAAGCAAAATCTTTAGACTAACTCCATACGAACTTCATGGGTAGTACGTCAGTAAATAAAAATTTCAACACAATAGGGTAGTTTCCTTCATCAAAGAAAACGAAATGCATTGATTGCGATTCCTTACTCACAATTAGTGTATTAATACTATACAAATTATTTGGTTTTAGAAATCCCAATTTCGACGAATGGCAATGGTCAATTTTAATACCATTTGAAAAAGGCCAGATTGGCGCCCATGCGATTCCACTCCACGTGACGTCAGAGGAAACTAGATTCTATACAAGTAGATAGGAGTTTTACATTGTCTGAGATTACCAATGCATGCATGAGGCACAGAGCTCAGGGTAACATCTCTTAATAATCCTATTAAAATTAACCTATTATAATTGCCCATAGTCGGAAAGTAACCTTCGTTTGATAGGATAATAATAATCCATATTTAAGCCAAGCGCTACCTGCTAGCAGCCTAAGTCGTATCAGCGCTCAAAGCGTTACCCATGGTCAAATCACACGGCGAGAGCTGGAACCAGAAATACGTTACACGGACTTTTCCCAGCATTCCTACTTAGCCGTTGCGTTTTCGCGCGCTTGAAAATTTTCACTTTTCGTTTAATCGCGAAAAATAGATATCGTCATTAAAAAATCTAAGGGCGTGAAATGCGTACTCCAGGAGTAATAATCTTTCGATTTAGGCAATAAAAATATAATAGGAAACCATCCTATTTAATTTTCCATTTTCCTATCAATCTTTCTCCCAGTAAACTATCCTCCTCTCCTGCATTGCGAAAATGAATTCTGATACCGATCGACTGCCCAAACAACCCACTGAAGGATGATGACGGGATGAGTGTAGTGGGGGCTCGGAGGTTTTAATACGTGCACAACGATGCAAGGGTTGTGGGTGGTTCCATGGTTACTGGGGGGGGGGGGGGGGGGGGCAGGAGAGATGGATCAAGGAAGGGACGAGATGACTGCATTTTGTGGGTGCGTTGGACTGAGCAAAAGTGGGATGGGGGATGTGATATGAGGAAGAGCGGTACGGCCAGGCCACGAGTCCCAGCTCTGCTTCTCATCCTCGTTTGCTGGCAGCAGTAGTGCAATGCTGGGCGTGCTGGGAGGTTGGTTCATCTGCCGCTATCGGTCGGTGGCGTGTTCTGTGTGGCGGGAGTCCACGCCGTCGTGGAGTCCCTGCGTTATATCTTTGAGCCTCATGACTAAGACTTATTCCTTCGAGAGAATTACCACAGGCATATTTATCCGAATTTGTCTGCATCTCACGCGGGAATGATTGGGCACCGATCAATTCCCTCACCTCCAGGTCTCGGTGCTATCTATCTCTCTGCATTATTTACCTACGCTATTACCTATTATTAACCTACACTACTCTGTCTGTCAATTTCCTGGACTATCAATATGCAGTTTATTTTTAATTCAGTTTCAGAGTAGCAGGGTTCGTTTCAAGGAACATTCTGTGAGGACCCATGACTTAGTAATTTTTTCACATAAAAGTGCAAGGAAACTACGTAAAATTAATTCTATTCGAAATTATCTCCCCGAAGGTGATTATTTTATACATTTTTAGAGTTTTTTTTAATAAAAAACATATGCTGATGATTCTTGTTACCACTTTTTTGGTTTTAGCTATAGTTGTATCCAATACAACATATTTCATCGCCCTTGGGAGTAATTAGTTACGTTTGTAAAGTTCCGCCCGGTTTATAAGTCATCCGGTGCTCAACAGGTTTGCTGTTTTATGAAAAATGGTCATGGGCTTTCATGTAGGTAACTTCATATTCACCCGATACTTGGAGGCTAACCTGATCCTTCGTTCACTTCCGATGATGCCAAAATGTATTCATTAAATTATGAGATCGTTAAATGCACGTCTGGTTGTGAGATGAATATTGAATAATTCTCTCGCAGAATTGCTTTACCATTTTTAGAGTTTAAAACTAGTCACTCTATCATTAGGCGTTTTATTAATTTGAACTCGTGAAGTACCACCATTATTTATATACGTACATACCTACTTGTATTTTCACTTTCACTCGTACATGATGGAGCGTTAAGTATGGTTAGTACTCTGCGTATCTTGGCCCACGGGAAAATTTACTACACGTTGGTCTTGCGATAGGCATTCGAGAAGGGGAGATCATGAAGGCATCGTACGAAAATGAAAACATTCGTCATCGCGCACTCAGACGGTAGTGTTGCTGTGAGATATCGAAGTTTAGGGACGGGGATGGCGTAGCCCTTATGCGTGGCAGGGACGCCCACCGGCATTAATGGGGAGATAGATGTTTAAAGGCGCCGCGGCGCCTGCTGTCTGCGCCGTCAGAGGACATCTTTTCCGGCGGCGACTCTTTCTTCCTCCGGCTCTCATATCGCGGAACGCCCCTCCACGCTTGCTCACCTTCGCGCGCCTCGAGACGAACCGTAAACAAAAGAAACTCAGCGCATACACGAGGCTGTATCCTGTGAAGTCCACTGTGTTATGTCTCGTCTGTCATAGTTTTTTCTCCTTGTTACTCCGCCCATCTCACCCATTGAAGAGGATATCCTATTCGCCCGACTCCGATGTGAAAAACAGATTCTTTACCCAAGGAGGGTCTGCGTTCGTGATCAAGGATTCGCCTTTCATCTGCTCGAATCACATCCAAGAGTGTTCAAGGTTCGAATTCTGGAGCTATCCCACGAAATGCTGGTTTTAGTGTTACAGTGTGTGTTGATATAATGTCGTCTCTTCGTTGGAATAACAGTTCAAGGAAATGTTGAACTTTGAATGGGATCGGGTGTCTGGATTCCTATTTTCATCTTTTAATCCACTGTTTTCTTTAAGTGAGGTAAGGTCCATCATCCTCTTCACCATTTATACCCTAGTATATGAGCCCTCTTTAGGTCATATCATTGTTCTCTGTTGTATTTTCAGCCATACATCATTAAATAATAGCTGTTGCTACAAATCGGAGTTGTCGAATTGTAGCTGCAGGTCGAAGTTATTCTAATGCTTTTATTTAACTACACTGGAAATGCTTTGATGACTCTTGTTTTATAATTATATGGATGAGTTGTGAGATTGGTTATAGCTGTAACTGAGTGCAACTTTAGTTTTAAATAAGTTAGTAAATGTATTTCCGGTATTTTGTCAATGTTAATCCTGCGTCGATTCATAAAGATAAATGTCCTATTATTTGAAATTTGTGTAGCGATTTTATGGCTGAAACCTGGCAAAAGTCAAAACTGATTCAACGGGCTAATAATTCCATTGGTGCCAATTAGTCATCTTGTTTCAGAAATACCTGTTTATGATATTATTTTCCTCTTGTAAAAGTAATAAAATTATCTTAATTATAGCCGCCAAAATTTACCTTCGAGTATACTATTAATATAGGCGTGTATGCTTACTAATTTAATATTAATTGTACACAGATTTTTCAGCACAAAGCTATTTTTAGCCTATCCATTCTCTTTAGTCACTCATTTTTTCTTCTGTGAAACTTTTAATCTCGATTGCCTATCAATTATTGCCCTATGATTAGTTGAATAGAGGCTGGCGAAAATATCCAGGTGACGATACTTTATTCCCTCGTCATTTTTCATGTACATGCTTCTTATCAGTCATGTGCGGTCATGCGTTAATGCAATATACTGTTTATAATCGCATATATTTCGGTTAACCTCACGTCCTTAAATTCCCTAGAGTTTCATAATGGATGCCTTAATTGATCTGCGCTCACCAAACGGAATTAAGTAATTAAATATTGAATACCATCGTGGATTAAAATTTTGGAAATCAGTGGAAATCCAAAAGTTGTGCTATTCGCAAATTTTACTATTTACGAATACTCGTTTCAACGCCTTTGATAAGAACTCATAGTGTTTTATTGTAACGCAGACCACTAATTTCAAATGGGTTTTTGTATTAAAATTATAATTTTTAATACAAAATTCAAATTCAAAAATTCAAATTATAAAAATTAATTTGATATTAGTGATAGTTTCTGTTAGATAATCAATATGCAAGGTCATAGATATCTTTGGAAGACTGAAGAAGAAACGACTGAAAGTATTAAGTATAGATCTTCCTATAGATAGCGTTTAAGTCGTTTCTTGTAATGTAACAATTTCTCAGCTAATTATGTATGATTTATTTGTAGGGTATTATCTTTCTCAACTCTTAGAATTATTTTGTCGCTAATCCATAATTTGCGAAAGGTCATGTGGAATACAATGCCACCGGTAAACATTGTGACTTTTTTTTTGGCTTTAGTCTTTTTGCTAAGGCCAATTTTATTGGTCATGAGATTTTACGTTTTCGCGAATGCTTGTGATGAAGGCGTGAATGGGCGACATTTATTTTCTTTTTAATCTCCGAAAGAAATTTTTGGAAATTGCTATCTTTCACTTTATAAAATGAAGTTTAAAGAATTTTTGTGATATTTTTTCATATCTCCGCTACGGATATCGTTATAAAATTTTGATGATTTCAGGTGAGCATTTGGAACTGTTCGCAGCGTTTTCATTCCCGTTTATTGAGGTAGTGGAGCTCTGCCGATCACTATCCGATTCCCGCGGCCAAATTCATTAAGAGAACTCATCACTTCTCCTCCGCAAGTTGCGTTGTTTGTTTTTATTTTCGAACGTGTCCGTTCTATCGTCTGGATAATTTCATGGTGCACAAAGTAGACTTGTAAATTCAGTCCTTTATCTCAAATATAAAAATATTACATCCGAAAAAATGCGGAAGAGAATTTGTCAAAATTGAAATGCAGGAGAATGTTGACAAGGGTCCATACTATAAGCTGCCTAGTTGCAAGCAAATTCTTCGCTGCATGGTTTTTGGAGCCAAGGGCCTTACTGTCGGAAGCCGTTTCTAATATGTGGCTAGCTCGATACTGTATTTTCTTTTTCCCTATCGTCATTTAAAAGCTATCACATATATTACTCGCAGTTTAATCTTTCATCTTCAAATCATCTAAATTCCTTCCCATTGAAAAGGCAACACTCGTAGACAGCTTCGAAACCACTTCCGTGCTAAATTTAAAAACTCATCATCATTTGCGGTCTGAAATGCACGGGATGATGGAGGGGTATGCCCCAGGCGAAGGGGGAAGAATCACTGTTTTCAAGTTCAAAGGAACGGAGATTATCACAATCCTTGCCAATGGCATAACTAATACTTGGCTTTAGGATACGGGGGGGGGGACGATCAGACTGAATGCCACACACCACAGGGTGATAATAATCGAAATTTTGTTTTAAAACAAAAATTAAAATTGACTAAAACATGGTTACATTTAATATTGCCAGAGTAAGTTACAGATATTTCCGTTCTTTCGCTAACTGAAGGTAAACTATCATAATGGATAGGTGAGACGAGGCAGGTTCTAGGGGGTTCTATCTCCTCACCCCACCATAGTTACGCCACTGTTCCTCAATCTCGAGTTTCAAAGCGGTAGGTCAAGACTCAAGGTTAAGTCGCATGCTTTTATGTTTCTCAGGAAGACTCGAACCGCAAAGGATGTAGAAACAACATTTATGTACCTCTAAAGGTACTTTCACGTTGCAGGGTCATGAGGCATTCCACGTATGTAATAGTTGAAGATTTAAAATGCACAGTCCATTTCCTATTTACTCGTATATGTAGAATTTCTTTCGGACTTAGTACTTTTCTTCTATGCTTCACCCACTTATTTTTATTTTGACTAATTTTAACGAGAATTAGATTAAATCATTAATAAATTTTTAAAGTATTCACATTGTTAATAGAACGAAAGGGAAATGTTAGTTACGAATATATTTTTAAATTTGTTTTGGACAAACTGGAGGTATCTATTCATTTTCCAGTTTTAAGAGTTTTTAGAGCTCCTTATTCTCTGTGGTTGTCTGATCGATTTTACGGCTCTTAAGTTTCGGCATTATAGTTCCAAATACATACAAAATTGTGAGAGTTCTAAACGATTTTTTGTCGACTTTATGAATTCCCTAACTATTAATTAGCTCAACTTCTCATTAGAATAATTGAAATCACTGGTATTGAAATCTACAAATATTTATACCAGTGATACAGAATCTCCATTTTTATAATGGCTTTCCTTTGAATGCTCAATGTCACGGTTAAAATGTCGTCCTTTCGACGCTCTCAAGTTTTTTTTTAACACGGCAGGACATGGCATTGGATAATCTAAAGCTGTATTAAGTGCTAAAAACATAAGCATTAAGTCACAGTTAGAAGTTAATTTTGGGATAAACGACTCTGTAAGAGATGGATGGTGGGGAAAGGCTGTAGTCGTCGATGGCCTAAGTATTCGACAAAAAACGATCAAATGACGTTAAAATTCACTCTGAGATCATCCGGCGTCTAAACGGGTCTGGCGCCGTCTATGGAAGATTGGTAGACTAATGTTCGTTTAATGGTAAGGACGTCTCGTGAATTGATCTCTTATGCGATATGACAGTTATATTCTTCGTAAGTACACAGAGATAAGCCAAGCGCTCTCATGCGGAAATTTCTCGTTGGATGCACTCTCTCTGAAGCCTTTGAAGCGCCGCTTTCCTGATGGAGATAAGTAAAGAGCGGAAAGAGATCTCTACCACCTTCGCTTACAGTCAAATTTCCACTATGCTCCGACGGTATTCGCTTCCTCTAAGGTTTGGACTCTGAACCGGTGCTGAATCGCCGCAACAGACACTCGCGCGGGCTAGGGACTAAATGTCGCCATTGCTTTGCATAAAAAATAACTTTTTAAAATAGTCCACGCTGAAAAGAGTAAACGTTGTGATTGATGTACTTCACCTAAATCAGTACTGTAAATATTTGAGCAACCAGGTTTGCATTTTTGGAAAACGAATTTCGGAGTTTTTGTAATCGGATTTCGGATTCATTGAGCAGCGTATCATTATCGAGTCTACATTGTGATGTATGAGAACGGATATGCATAATTTATTTTATGCAGTGAGATTAAGGTAACGCTGGAGGAGCAGGCATTGCCTGTAATTAGCTGCATTCATCGACGGGAGTTTTTCAAAGGACTGTATTATCAGACACTGTCTACTGCTCAACTGAATGACCTCTGTTCAAAGTGGTATTAATTTACATTTTGCATTAATCTTCATTTATTTCAGTCGTGTTTATAATGGCATGTCTAAAGAGCTGGTTAAAAATTAAAAAAGAAGCTAAATTCATATTTAATATACATGTAGTTAATTTGAGAAGGTATGTTTTGTATCACAGTACAGAATCAGACTAGGTTGGCTTGTTTTTTTGACCGAAGGAAGTATCGACTTGAAACTCTTCTCTTTAAGATTTTCAGGGGTAGGATTCCTAATTACTATTGGGGAATGCTTAAAAATAGGTCAGAAACCACTCAGATAAAATCTCGCAGTAAGGACTTATCATTGCTTTATACAACCTCACGTAAAACTGCCTGCCGAAAATATTTTCTTATAACGTCTTCTAAATTCTGGAATTCTCTCCCTGAAGGCTTACTATGGATTCTTGCGTTCAAAAATGAATAATACTGTGTTTTATTCAATGCAGAGCAACCTTTTAACCTTTGTACTGCTCTATAAATTTTTGCTTTGTGTCAACAGCTATGCAGTGTCAACAGCTTCTATGATTATTTTCATGCATAATTTGAACTTTCTGGTCGGTCAATTTCTTCTTACTTGTAACTTGTGTTTTTCTCATTTGCTGATGTATAATAAATATATATTCTATTCAGAGATAACTTCATTCATTTATTCACGAAGACCTGTAATACTTACATTAAAGCATCAGTGATTAATTTAGAGAAATTTCCAAAAAATTTAGAGAAATTGGCAATGATTATCTAAATGGTGATTTTGTACGTTAAAAGTAGTCAAATACCTTACCTGGAACAGAGGGATAGCATTAGCATTTATAAAAGGAGATATTACAATATATCCACTGATTTTATTTTACCTCGGCGCATTTCGTTGTTAAAAACAACATTATCCATCGTGCCTCATATCATATAAGAGGGATAGCAGTTGGAATACCCATTTAATATTTTTTATACACTGAATTTCATCCAAAGAGAATTAAGGGATGCTCATCCCTTTAAAAAATATTTCTGCCAATGGAACAGTTCTGTCCAGTTCATAATCAGCTTCCCTACGTCTACCAACCTGGGGACGATATCACCGATGGGCAGTTTTGGACACCACTTTAGAGTATTTTTCGGCAGCGACAGAAATTAAAAGGACCGTGTCCTCGCTATATCCCCTTCTCCTGAGCATATGTAAAGTGGGGTTCTCGTTGTCATGGAGAGGGATGTATGGGACAAGGGTTGGGGATTATCCTTCCGCGGTGATAATACCGCTTCTCTCCCTCTTTGCTCATAAGTTGAACCGGAAATGATGAAGTGTTATATTTCCGACGAGTGCGGGGGTGTATAAGAATGGGAGAGAGGGTGCCTACGTACAGGAGAGTGTGCACAAGAAGGATTTATGACGTTTCCGTCTGGGAATTTTGCGAGGGGGCCGACGCTGAAGTCGAGACATCACGGGGTGAAGG
This sequence comes from Ischnura elegans, assembly GCF_921293095.1. Lineage (NCBI taxonomy): Eukaryota > Metazoa > Arthropoda > Insecta > Odonata > Coenagrionidae > Ischnura > Ischnura elegans. Next base: position 96,636,808 of record NC_060249.1, read on the forward strand.
ATTTGGATCCAAACCCCTCGCCGAATCCGTTGACGAATGCGTTTTTCGACGCGGGATTTCTTCAGAATGAATGCTGTACGTTACGATCTTCGAATAAACTAACCAGACAGCCACTGAATCCATACCTTACCCACTGCACTGGATTCCAATGTGGACGCTTGAGCTTTGATATATCCTCCATCTAAGTTATTGAAGTAGGAAATGATCTGTGTCCAACACCAAGTATGGATGTGCCTGGGCTATCTTGGCCAGAGGCGAACTCCGAAAAATATTTTTGGGTTGGGGCCGGCGGTTGACCCAGCACTTGTTTTAATTTAGGACGAATGCTGTTGGTCAAGTCCCTGATTAAGCAGCCTTTAATCTAGATGCGACCCACCCATACTCGAGGGCATGATATGTCACGTTTTACAACAATAATTTCCGAGAGGTGATGATATTGATTTATACTAAAGCGTTTGGGTGTATTTCAAATGACTTTAGTTGCCCGCAAAGCCAACTGAATATTTTTATCATGAAATTCATTACTCAATTTCATAGCAATCAATTAGATTTGACGAAACTCCAATATTTGAAATTCATTACTCAATTTCATAGCAATCAATTTATTGTTTCAGTTGGTAGGACTCATCATAGTCAATGAAAGCACTATCCAGTTACTTTGGATCTCAACTTGCCTAAATTGCTGTTGATTCAGTTATCCTGGAGTAGTTACAACGAAATAATATGAAGTTTTTTGTTTCGGTTTTCAAAACATGTGAAAAATTTACTTGAAGAAGGATATTTTGAAAAACTATTGTCGATTTTGACTTATCGGGTTGTTATGGAATTGTGTTATATCACAACCTGAGTTCCGCAATTTATTTTGCTCATTCACCTCTCACACGTATTTGATCTCATTTCATTTCCTATCTTCCCTCCCTATCAACTCGATGTCATCTCGTTATTACATTCTCCCTTCATCTCTTGGGCGACTTTCGTCAATGAAGTTATACTCTCTTCCTATCCCCATCATTTCTTCTACGTCTGTTCGCTCAATTGGTGAGGGTTGGAAACATAATAATGATTGATATGTACGATAAAGGGATATAGGTGATGGTATATTTACAATTATTGCTCTCCTTATAGGGATGTCAGCGCTCTCGGCTACCTGAGTGCACATACCAACGGTCCTTCGCCAATTCACCATTCAATATACTTCCTCGTTACTAATACATGTCCTCATGAAAGTGACATTTGAAGGTTATTACAAGGTTAATTGAAATGAAATGTCTGATGTCCACCTTGAATTGCAAAAGAACGGGATTGTGGGGATTCTTGATTCGCCATTGATATGGAAGTAAATGGAGGAAAATATTTCTTCCTTAATTATTCTTTTATCGAATTTTTGGTGGCTTATTTCTTTAACCATCACATCGTGGCGAAGTCCCGGATGATGGAGAAATCCACGACCCGAGAATTATTTCTGCAGATCTGGTGGGTAAACTTATTCTATATCTATCAAGGGAAGTAAGGGAATCGGAGCGAGCCTTTTCTGTTCGTAGATGATGCGTAGGAGATAAGATGTTACGTCTTCTATCGCTGGGAATATAATTTATTGCTTCGACATGGGAACATGTGTCACAGTTATGCCATAAACGGCTCATAATCTCGTCGCGCTGACAGAATTGTTTTCTCAGATAGGCCTGTGCTTTACAAAAGGCTATACACTTGTTGAGAGAAATTTTCCACGTCCTGTATATTTATATCGTGCACGTTAAATTTTTGTGGGATAAACTTCAGAACCTGAATTTTTCTCAGTGGTATTCTTTTTTGCTCAATTTTAGCCTAAGATGTCTAGCTTTCATTCATGTCTCACAATATCGATGTCTTCTCTCTAATAATGTAGTATGAATACATGATGTTTAAATTCAGAAGGCATGCGATTATCTATACCTATCATTTAATTAAAGAACCCAACACCTTGTATATAATTTTTTCCATTTTGGGGTTTTTATTTACTGTAAAACTTTCACATTGACATTTAATTGGCAGGACGCATTTTCATCCACTTAGTTTGTTACCTCTCTGACTAACGAGCTTTTTTTTTCAATTTGTTTGTGACGAAATGCTTCAATTAGTTTGTGAAGACCTCCATCTGTTTATTCTGAGTATAGGGACCGGTATATTATTTGTGTATCACGTCTGTCCTTAGTTGATTGGTGGTTGTTCCGTTCTCCCTTCTCCTATGCTTTAATAGCTTATAGCGGTAGGACTCAACCGCTGGAGGCGACCGCACTTCTAATGGGACCATAATTTTTAACCAGCTGTTTTCCTCTTATCGGCATAGGTACTCAGAAGGCGTATTGGCGATTGGCATTTCGGACCATCAGGTAAAGATATTGTTCTCTTCCGCATCCACGGTTGTCCGCGGATTCGAATGACTCTTCAAGTCGTCTTCGGTGCCTTTTGTAACAGAAAAAAAGTTTCTTTGGTTCACGGTTTTTTAATGTTAACCCATCCAGATTTCGACAAACTACTTACGTTTTTTAGATATATATTTATACATTAAGTGTGTCAGTCTGTCTGCATTTCGCGCATTCACACTTTAGGCAGTGGCGGATCTATGGGGGGCTAATAATGTAGTATGACTATATGAAGTTCAAATTCAGAAGGCATGCGATTATCTATGACTATCATTTACTCTAACAACCTAAAATCTGGTATAATTTTCTCTGTTACGGGGTTTCTGTTCTCTGTAAAACTTTCACATCGAAATGAATAGTTTCCAATTGCCTCCATCCCCCCCCTTATATATCCAATTTGACACTAGATAAAAAGGTAATTTTTTTCCGACCCCCACTCTGCTGGAAATTTTAACCCCACTTAGCCACCCCCTTGCCTGGATCCTACTATCCTGGATCCGCCACTGACTTTAGGGTACATCCCAGTCGTACCAAGTGCTATAGAAATGGATTTGGTGAGTTCGATGCAGAATCTTGCACGCACATTTTAGACTTGGTCCCAGCGCCGTAGCTTGACATTGCGTAAAGTTGCGGAGAAATACCGTGCAAGAACGGACCGAAATCAGCCTGCCCACGAAACGGGGGACAAACAGTGGCAAGCCTTAATTAATTCCTGTCTCCCCACAGCAGTGGTTCTCTTTTGCTAAACTCTAGTAACCAACATCAGTTGTAACAATATGACAGGAAGCAGCGCCATAACGATAGACGACAAGGCAACGACTGATAGCGCAGCTGAGTCAACCTGGCTGTGGAAAAGGCAGGTTGGCACTGGCACAGGTCGAGAAATCATAGTATCTAATGGGCCGACGATGACGGATAATGAAAGGCGCAGGGTCTATCTGCTGATCAGGACTTCGGCCTGAAATATCTAGATCCTATGTTGTGTATAGCACCTGAAAACGGAGGGAGAGGTTGCTCAAAACGTGTATGTTTTCGGCTGTAAATTTTATGTTTTATTATGATATTTTTCTTCAAAGTGGGAATATTGAAAGACATTTCATTCATTTAACTTGAAATACTTCAAAATGCCTATCGATCAATCAATTTTTTAAAGAAAGATATTCACTTCTTACTTTTCAGGGTACCTGGGGAAATTGGAAATATGAGCAAAAATTGCTCATTCTGAAATATTTGGCTCCTAAAGAGTCATCTTAAGGTAAGGTTACTACTTTGTACCGAATTTATTGATAAATAGTTTCCTATAGCAATCTGAAATCCGTAATTTAAAATATTGATAAAGTAGCAAGCCATATGTTTTTTTGTGGATCAACAGGTACCGCCTATTTCCTTAGCTTTCATTCAAAAATCTCCTTGGCAACTAATTAATCCCTTCTAAATTATTAGATTTTTTTGGCTTATGCCATAAATTGCCTCTCAGTGATCAAGAACAATTAGCTTACCTCCCATTTCGTTTTGTGGGACGGCAGTCCCGTAAATACTACATTACGGATACACGTGGTAGACTGTGCCATGGGAAGGTAACTTCTTTGAAATGAAAACGTATATCTTTTTACTGCCGGTAGAGTGAAATGAGTCGGCGGTGCTTGTAGATGTCGGCTGTAAATGCAGCCAACGTCGTTTACGACTGCGCGCTACTCCTCCTTCGACGCCTTAATGGGCGCGGAAGATGTCTCCTCAAGCCCTGAGCTTCTCCTGCGGTGTAGGTACCTACTGCGTGTGAGATAAAATTAAAAAGGATCCCTTCAACCGGTACCCCACTTTGGTTTTCTGTCATTGGAAACAATAGCTCCATAAAAGACGCAGTTGGAAGCGAATACCTGAAGAGCCGGCTCTCAAAAAGATCCACTCATGGAATGCCGTCGTAACAAATCTCTACCGGTAGTTAAACGTCTTTCTTCTTGGCCTGTCTTCCGCGTAAAACATCAAAAAGCCGATAGGAGGGGTTCCATCGTATTTTGGTGATAATAATTTTTCAATGAGTCTGTCTGTGCCTCATGTCTTCATAATCATATGTATGTCAGCTGTTTCCTTTTATTGATTAAAATAAAGGTAGGTAATTCAAAGACGAAGTTTTGGAAGTCAAGCAAATACTCATATTTGGAAGTCAAGCATATACCCATAACATGCAATAACGCTTAGGCTGAATGATTTATTTTATTTCCAGCGTCATTTTCAAAATGCTGTGATCGTGTAGTATTGAAAATGACACTTGTCTTTTTATTTTTTAATAATAAACTTTTTAATGGTATTTTTGTTTCGAAAAATCACTTTGAATTTACAAAAAGTTTGCAACCTAAAAAAATATAGTTTATAGGGTGTTTGTCGATATTTATCCATTACATCAACGGCTTTAATTATTTTCACGGGTCATCATCCTGCCAGAAATGTTAATCGACTCTCGAGGCAGCATGACTGCGCTTAAGTTTTCATGGTTCCGTGATCGGCTATTCTGGTTTGGTAGATAGAGCCAGTATAAGTCTAGCGTGATGTAACTCCTTTATTTTCTAGAAAAAAATATAGTTTATAGGGTGTTTGTCAATATTTATCCATTACATCAACGGCTTTAATTATTTTCACGGGTCATCATCCTGCCAGAAATGTTAATCGACTCTTGAGGCAGCATGACTGCGTTTAAGTTTTCATGGTTCCGTGATCGGCTATTCAGGTTTGGTAGATAGAGCCAGTATAAGTCTAGCGTGATGCAACTCCTTTATTTTCTAGAAAGTATTTCTCGTTTATTTTGAAGGTTTTTATGGCCACTAGTTACTGCAAGCTATATCATAAGAATAAATTTTTATTTCCGTGAGTTAAAGACATCTTTTTTAGAAATGAAAGATTACTAGCCAATATTTTAACCATGGTTAAGGACAATGAATAGACTTTTGAGCTGTTTGAAACTAAATTGACTATAAAAAATTGGTAGGCAAATATAGTGAAATCTATATAAATATTATTAAATATAAATGTGAATATACTGCCATTTTGTCCCTAAAAATGTATGTTTGGTTAGTAGCAATCTCATGCTGGGAAGGAGGTATTGGGTTAGAACACATAATTTCCAGCGTTAGATTTTCCCATCTGATCCATGCATCCTCAATCACAAATAATACTCACTTCAGCCTACCTGGAAGCGTCCCATTAATATCTATTAAAATGCCGTAATAAAAATTATGTTTTCTTTAGCCTTCCTTAGTACATGACCTGTAAGGATGTAATTCACTTCCATGTGAATTCTTTTGCCCACTAATTTTGAGTGACTTCTTCTTATGACCTCGGTCATCCAATATAAGTCCATAATTTTCCTCATAAATTTCATAAACTCAAAAAAATAAAGTTTAGGTGACAAAAACATTCTATCACAGTTAGCCATTCAAAGGTATATAAAAAAGGCAAAACGTTTCACCCACTCAACCAGTTTGTTGTGTCATCACATTTGAGACGGAGGGAGAAATAAATGTTACACGCAGCGCACAAGGTGAAGGAAAGTAAAGCATGAGTTACCTTTTTCCCATATACCTTGAATATAAAAGGGGAATCTTAATTTGATTCACCTTCGAAATCTAAGATGCAGTACACAAATGAGTTGTGAACAAATGCGACTACCTACCTCAATTTCCAAGACTTGAAAAAAATCGACGAGAAAAACATTCGGCGTACTAATTTATTAAATTTCATGGTTTGCAATATCGTGTTAATAATGTGCTTTTCTTCTTGTCAGTGGTAGATATTTTTGTTTTAGGTTTATAGGCCTCAGAAACTGTATGAAATATCCAAATTTCTGTACTCAGTGGATGCCTGTGTTTTTCTTTCGCGAGCATTTCTGAAGCGCGGGCGAATCTACCAAGATTCAGCAGTTTTAGACGTGCCCATGGCAATCCTTCCCACTTCTCAGCCGATCCAATATATGTGCTTCCTCGATTTCCTGCTGACAGCAGAGAGGTTCTCTCTTCTCTCACAACGGGCCAATTTGGATTGCGCTGGGAAGGGCTCAGCAAAGTAAATACTCCCGTCTTGTATTTGTTGAAGTGGGGGCATATCGATTGCCTTGGGGAAATGGAAATCTCAACTCGCACCAAGGGCGGAGGTTTGAGTGAGCTCTGGAAGGCTAGAATTTTGGATAAGATTTCGTGGTGATGAGGCGGGTTCGATTGCTACATAGCTCGAATTGTTATGGGGGGATAACTGATCCCAAGAACATTTCCGCTATCAGTGAACTAGGCATAACATAGGAGATACGCCGCGGCGCGACGTCGAAAACACGAGATTTTGAAACCTATTGAAAAACTAAATTTAGAATTCTTGCTTGAAGTGAGAAATAATAAAGCGTCTTTGATTTTTGTCACGTTCTCGAAGAATTCTTTCGTATTATCATTGCCCGTCTGCCTTTCGCATGAATTGAGCTATCCATGATGAATTTATTGAAAATTTCATTTTGAAATATCCCAAATGAAGTTAGGCACGAGGCACGGCGCTGTAGTCTATTCAAACTGATTTACAAAAGTATGCATTCAATATTACACTTTTTTAAATCATATCTTTGTTATTTAAATCTATAAATTTTGTATAAGAAAGTATTTACCCCCAGGATATCATTGTAGAACTTTTCCTTAAATTTTTTCTACCATTGCATTCTTCTCGTAATTCCTACATAGGTATGCATCTTATGAGAGGACCCATCCACTGGTTGCTTGTCAGTCATATGTATGATGCTCCCCAGTTCCTTTTCGTCTCCAAAACTCGGGTACTCTCCTAAGATGGTCATTCCATTGGGCCTTGTGCACTCGCCTCCAGCACACCAAGTCTCGAAGAATTCAAGCCTTTCCCAACCAGCTTTTCCAATTGTACGCTCGGATCTACAGGGCCAGGAAATCCTCGAAGTCGGCTGATGGATTCCATTGAAATATTTTCTACTTACTTTTACCTCTGCGGGAATGGTTTTTAAATTTATTTCTCTTGGCTATAAATTCATTAATAAATGAATTTAAATTAATTGAAAAATGAAATATTGCTAGGATTACACCCACCTTTCGTAGAGCTATAATTTTAAGATTAAAAAAATTCTATTGTTGCTTTGCATATGTGGCATATATTTAGTGAATTAGATTCGACGAAACTCCAATATTGCTGTACGAACGTTGACTGAAATCATACAAATTGCCGTGGGGATGAATTTACCTGGATCGAAAATTTTACTGCGAACTACGTGAATCACTATTACGTCCTATATCTTAATTTTATGATTTTAATATTAGTGGGATTCTCGCCGTTAACACGTGTGTTGCTGTTATATTTTTGGGCATCCTTGCCTTAAGTTGAGGAAACTATTTACTATGAACTCCTTACTCAAATTTAATGAAGGAATAACTTCCTGTGCTTGGGTATGCCTGCATGATGCTTCTGAATTATCGTGCACGAGAGGACGCTGTGCATTCTTTGTTAGCTTAAGCATAATCTAGAGTTCGTGTAGGGAGAGAAAGAAAACCTAATATTTTTTGGCAAAGGATCTTGTGAGTAGTGTAATTTTCATTATCCTTGCATTAAGGTATTCTAGAGTTTAAAAGTATTTTTGCTATTTGTTAGTTCAAATTATTACTGATAGTTAGTAAATAACTGCAGAAAATTCGGCTGATCATGAATTAAGAATCATGTAATAAGTTTATAATCGATTGCTTGTTAATTAAAGCTGCCCTTCACGTTTGGATAATGTTAGGTTCGCTCTTGTTTGACCTAATTATTTTAAGCAAACAAAAACAAACCTCATGAATACGTCATGATTAAAAATTGCGGCCAGAAAAAATTAATGTCGAGTAATTAAGTGTTATCATTGCACGTGCGCTTTTTTATCGTCGTTTTTTACGACTTTAATTAATATTCGTGACCTCTATGTGAAATTACTCTTTCGCGATTCGTTCGCAATTGATGTGTATACTATTTTGGCAATGTATGTAGTTTTTAGGTAAAATATTTAATGTGGCTATAATACCAATTTTGAGACCTTTGCAAATTATCGGTCCTCCGTTTTATTATGTCATCCTCAGATTAAGTGAGGTACGTAGTTTATAAGGTATACAAATATTGATACTGCTTGATTTTCCCCTACGGTGAAATTATTTCATTCATACCATTAAAACGTTTTTTCAAGCCTAGCCAAAAACGACACCTATTGTCTCAGTCAACTGTACGTTGTATTGGGATTATTTCCCTCAAAAGGGTCATTTAGACATTTATAAATGGGTAATATAATATTTAAAAAAAGCACTAAATTCATCGCTAATTTGACCTCTAAAAGGCAAATTGGGAAGTGATGGTATACTCAGCCATACATTTTGGGTGGCTCGCGGGTTGCCGAAAATCGAAATTTTTGGATCATTCTTACGCATCACAAAACCACAAAACTTTTAAGCAATAAAATTTGTAAATATAATGCTGATGGTTATAATATTTACCGGATATGGCCAAAATGGGCAAAATTACAGTGATTTCTTCTCCATAGACATTTTTCTCCAAATTCAGCCTGAATTTTAAACTTTAGTGCTCGGGCGGCATGCCGGGGCAGTGGTCAATATTATGCGATATTTAAAAAAATAACATCCGAGTGACTGATAAAATTCTTGCATTATCTTTCCAGCATAGGAAGAAATTGACTCCGAAAAAAAGTAATCTTTTCGGCCTACGTCATTGTACAATACCAAGCACACTCCTGTTATCCCCTCCCTCTTTTTATGACAACACCCCTCCACCTCTAAAAAATTATTCAACTACGCTAGAAACATGTGTTATTTTAACTTGCAAATGACAGAGATATCGTAAACTGAGTCGGTTTATAAAACTCTTTGTACCATGTAAATGCTTATCTGTGACTGTGGGGAATTCAATGTTGGCTTCGGTTTTTGGTTACAGCGCGCTTGGCAAGGGCACTTGTGAATATTTTATCTTTGGCGTCATACGGTTTATGCCTCAGTTGTAATTAATATTTACTCTATTGACAGCAGTAGTTTATGATAGGTTTCATTTGAGTGTCAGGCCAAATTGGGAGATAGGGTGGTATTAGAAATTCTTTTATTGTGAGTAGGATTAAGGATCACTCTTGGTCGACCAGTAGGTCACTTAGATATTAAGATTGAGACTCAAGAATAAAATTTGTGTGGACGGTTGCTATGGTTTTTTATTTTTACTTGGATATAACTAAATTCCAATGCGTTGAGTTTAAGACGCCTGCATACGATACCTAGTGTCGCTCAGCTGTGTTCCTCGAACACCAGCCACCGCTCTTCTTGTACCATGCAAGGGGAATGCATAGTATAATTCCATCCCATAGAAGGCTGATTTCAGTAGCTACTTCGGTCGCATATTAATCGGCTTTCAAAAATGTGCATAGGTCAAATCATCAATTATAAGTATACATTTCGGCTAAAACCCTTAATTACAACTTATTTCCCCGTGAAACTCGGATCAATTTGTCCGTCAGCGACGCGAGTGGCGACTTCTGTGAACCCATTTAAATGCGCAGTGGTTGACAACACATTTAGAGTCTGACTTGAGGATTCTCTGTTGTAATATTCGTGCTATTATGTATCATCTTCCCATGTCTCATTTTTTTTCGTCCTTTTCTGCTCATTTGGTACCTTCTTCTCCGGCAATTGTCAGCCTTTCTGCCTCTTTGTCCCTCTCACCTACTTCTATACCATGTGGAAATTGAGCAGCTCAGCTTTCCTTACAACTACTCTTCATCGTATTCGTCTCATCCTAACGCGCTACATTCAGTCGGCAGTATAAAGTCAACTTACTGCCTTTTCATTTATCAGGATTCGTATAATCATAGGCGGCACCCCCCCCCCAGGCGCTCAAAAGGTAGGCGAAATTTGTAGTACAAATATTAATAAATTATATAATTTAACTAGCTGACCCGGCGAACTTCGTATCGCCTAACAATCAATGAACTTAAAGTTTACTTACACCATTTATAAATCAAGAGCGGCTGTATCGTTTTTAATCATGTTTAATTTATTATAATGAAATAAGGATACAAATTCAATAAAACTACGTAAATGAGTACCAAAATTGCTTGTCAGAAGGACATGTTCTTTATTGAATCTATATAGGGTGGATCGGAGCACGTCTACGCGGATATTTTTCAGCAAATTTTATTACGTTTTAGCTTAAGAAATGTTGGGCATTGTGGTTTAATAAAGCAGTTCATGAAATAAAAATTATACGCATTCAGTTGTTGGCTATTTGCGTTATTAGGTGTAAAAAAATGTTTTAAGGTCCAAGTCTGTTGCCTACACTTGGCCCATTCAGGGGGCAGGTTGACACGACCCCAGACCGACGCTTGACTGATGCTCAAAATCGTGCAAGAAAAGCCCCTATGAGGCAGCATTCGCATTAAATGACTTAAGGCGCGCCAGTTTTAGTATCTCTGTTTGAAAAAAATGCACTGCGTAAACGTACTGCATGCGTAAACGCACCACGGTGAGCTCTACACATTCGGGTTTAATTTCTTGCGTCAAGCACCTTCTGAGAAACAACAGTTTTGTTTTGTTATCAGGCGCAAGATGAAGCGGATGAAGCTAAATAAATATAGCGAAGCAAAGCAGTGACGCAGCGAGGGGAGGTTTTGGGGGATAAACCCCCCCCCCCCCAAGAGCTTAGAGAATTTTTATATGAAAGATTTTGTTATTAATATTAGGAAGACGGATGACTAACAAACAAAACATATTTAACTATTCACACAGACGCAAAACCCACTATTTTGAACCATTTATCTTAAAAAAATGTCTGGGGGAAGTGCCCCCACACTTCCCGCTTACCTTAGCGAGTTTTCTATACCCTACAGACCCGTAGTATTAGCTGCACCCAAAACCCCCTATCCTAGCTACGCACTTGAAGCGAAGGAAGAAATACAGAGGATGGTTTATCGACTCGTGAACATAGCACGTTAAATTGACCATGAGAAAATCATGGGTTTTCATTAGCACATGAGCACAAACAACACAAAAACTGAAAGACTGACCATGCGATTTTTTAATCGTTATCACGAATGCAACACGAATTGGAAATTGAATACGTTTAATCTCAAAAGGGCATATGAGTTGAGATAATGGAATCTACGGAATAAGGACTTCCTCACCTTTGAATTTTCCTTTGAGTGAAGTTGCGTGAATCACATTCATTACCAATTATTTAAACACCAAACACGTTCCGTTGGATAGTTATGGTTAGTTTAGGCTTCGAAAGATCATAAACACAGAAACTACATTTTTCTGTAAATCGTGCCTTGGTAAGCTAGGTATGTCCAAGGACTTAAAATGTTCAGATAGGTAGTTGGTGATTTCGTCTTCATTTGTTACACATTTAAAAGATTCGAATTCATGCAGAGTACGAACTATTTGAATTTACCTCGTTTTAGTCATCCGCATCTTCGTTCTTGCTCGCTAAATCAACCATCTTTGATTCTTTTGGTGATCAATCATATTCTGGAACTCTTTGTTGATGAGCTCACTGAAACTAATTTGCAATCATTCCAAGGAAATGAGTTAAAACTACTCGATTCCTCGACAGGAACACGGACATTACCGTTTGTCAACAATTGCTTGGAGATTTGTTTACAAACACGGTAGTGAAGTGTCAACTCGAGCTTGGCCACGGCTGGGCTTACAATTAGCTCGAATTAAATTTTTTAAATGTAATTTCAATTTAATTAATATTTTGAATATATTTAGTAATTATAATGTTATATTGTTACTAAATTCAGTCATTAAAGTGGTAAAAACAAAACAAATTATTTAATTTGTAGTTTTGACCGACTTATCAATTGTTGTGTTACTATAACTCCTAAAAGCATGTCCATAGGAAAGAGATGAATTTTTTTGTGAAATTATCCTTTTTTTAATAGCCTATATGTTAACCCCGCCTGAGACGAATCCAAAGAACCAAATCTCATTGAAATCGGTGCGGCCGTTCTCGAGTTATAAGTGTTCTAACTAACACGATTTTCGACTTTCTTTTATATATATAGATAGATATGGAAGTTATAAATATATACATATAAATAACTTTTGTGTTAAATTTTAGATAATATTTCCTAGAGTACCTAATTGTTGTATGTTGGGCTTAATCCTTAATTGTGAAATAATATAGATTTCTGGTTTGTAATTTCTATGAGGAAAAGTTTTTCAGGAGGAAAATAATACCCACTTAAATATTTCACTCCATTGCATGCGGATATTGTTGTCTTTAATAAATAGCTAAAAATCACCAGCCATTTTTGGTTCAATTTTCCGCATTTAGGAAATATGGGAGGATTGACTCCTTATTCTCAAAATTGGACAATGAGAGAAACTAAATTAATAGATACATTTGATGACTAATGTAGAGTGAGACCCTTTGAGCCATGAGATATTTTATATAGCGCACCGCTTCTTCAAGTGTAAACGCTTAAATCATCTTAACCAGTGGCGTAACTAGGAATATGCTTTGGGGGGATGGAATGGTGACTCCTCCACCAGGAAAAATCTGGTAAAATTTTTGAAAAATGACATGCCTGGAAATAAATTTTACATCATTTTGGCACATTTTGGCAAAATTAGACATTAGTTTTAAATATTTTTTTATATTTCGCTGAGCCTTTTAGGGGGGAACTATCCCCTCATCCCCCCCCATAGTCACACCACTGATCCTAACATTCCGCAAAATTACGCCAGAAGTACCTGCGATTGATTTAATTCTGCCATTATGGATTATTTTGTTTATAACTGAAATAATATAGATTTTCTGGTTTGTAGAATCATAGTCCTGATCCTCCAGTCTCAGGTCATGAGGTCGGATTTGTCCTCCTCAGTGCCAATGGTTTTTCTTCTATCCGTCTGCATATTAATCTCTCATATCGCATTATTTTAACGCCTTTTTCTTTTCTGGCAGCTAATAGGCACATTTTCTATTAAAATTTCCACGGGGAAGTAATTTTTACAGTAGACGGTAAGTTTTTCCGTCCTCATGGAAGGAAAAGCGCCGAAGGATTTTTGAAAGAGACAGATATCCTTGCATACAAGTCCGTAGCGAAGTTCGAAGCATTTAAACCTCCCCTCTCATAGAAATTTCCAGGAGGTACAGACTTAAGGTTACTCTCTTTAGCCACCCCCCATGATATTTACACCATTCACTTAAGATCCACCCGAAATTCTAATAACTACAGCCTTGCATGAATAAAAATATCCTTAAAAATTTTGACTTTGTTTTTTGTGTCGTAATTTCTCTAAATCTTTTGTTTTCCTTTTTTATAAAATATTTGTTTTGATGTAGTTGAGGATAGAAAAGAATAATGGAGTCTGTGGGGTGATTAAATAGGAAACCAATAGCCAAATAGTTAATCGAAAGGTCAATAGAACGACAGAAACTCGAGATTCTGCTGTATTGATTATGATAATTCAAGTGATCATTTCACTTGTGATTAAATTTGCGTACTCATTTCCCCTGAAGTGGTGGACTGCGGTCACGCTATCGAAACAAACTCCTCCTGTCGAGTCTTTCTGCCTCCCACCCATAGTTATGCTCCTACCAATGAAATATCTCTCGGACTGACTCCACTAACATGGTATACAGCACAAAATTCCAGCGTCTCAGATTCTATTCCCGTTGAATTGCTTCAGCTTTCGGAAATGGGGATTGACCAGTAATTCTCCCTTATTCCACATTAAGAGGACATATCGCTTCCTCTCTACAGATACTATAGTCTTATTTTCGCGACGAATTACTGCTTGAAAAATTACGCATGATCTTGTAATTTTCAAGGTTCATTAAGTACACATTTTCCAACATTTTCTGATTATCAGATATAAAATTTTATACTGATTAAACACTGAAGTGAAATTTTCAAATTAAGGCAAAGGCAAATGTTGAAAAAGGAAAAGAAAAATCCCACGAAAAGCGATTGGACAAGCAGGAATTACGGTATTTTAAATTCAGCACCCTCATACTGACGAGCGACCAGGCGTTTTTCGCACACCACCGACAAGTGATCGGCAAAAAACGATTCCGCCGCTCGTCCGGCAGACCTTGGACTTCATGGTAAAATATGAACTACAAACCTCTCGCGTGTTCCTTTTTTATGCCTTTGTCGACGCTAATTCCACGACTTCGCGTGATTTTTTTAGTTCTGATTCTACTTCCTCAACAAATATGTTGATACTCTTTTTTTCAGTGTTCATGCACCAAAAATGTTTCCTCATATCCTCTCTTAACAAGTGAATTTCTCAGAAGTCAAGTAAGAGTGCTCTAAAATTATTTTCGTGTCATTTCATGCTTCACTGGACTCAAGAAATTCTTGGAAATAAAGTTCGTTTATATAGCTTTAAAACGTGTAAAATCACCGTGGTATTCTCATTATTTTGATATTTTTACACCAGGCGGAAAATGGAAAGGTATTGGAAATTTCGCGGTATTGTTTTGGCTTTATAACATCAAAGCACGGATCAAACGTCAACGCTGTATGGCAGGCATTTTTTGCTGTCAACTTTTGCTGGCGGAAAGGTATTATACCAGGAAAACGAAAGCGTACGCTCCTAGAATTATCCTTGTTCAAGTTACATCCAATTTTAATCTCGACATAGAATATTAGAGTGCTTCGTTGTTAGTCTCTGTTTAATGGATCCTTCCCTTCAATACTAAAAATGAGCTGATGCGCTTCCCTTTTTAGATCCTTTGCACTATTTTGAATACGCAATAGCGAGGAAATAGATGCTACTCCGTCCCAATATGCTATCAAATCCCAGCTGGCCTTTGGAGAATTGCGAAGAATTATTATTCAGAACTGGTAAAATTTATTTCGATTTAGGGTTGATGTATTTGTCGGTATACGTTTTCTTCAACGGTATTGCTTATTCTTACAGATTATACAGATTCTATGGAAACAACCAACACATTGCGCACCAGTTTTCAATAGCAGGGTTTATACCAGTCAGGGAGAGATAAGGGGCGTATAAAATCATTTCAGGCTTGGCTTGTTGGAAATGCGATACATCCATGGTAAATATAAACTACAAATGATAATTTCAACAACTTTATGTAAAAATCCACTACCAACCACGATTTCAACATTCCATGTTATTTTTAAACAATGAAAATGACATAGAATGTAGAAACCATGGTCAATAGTGAAGCTTTATATTCAACTGTGGAATTTACCACTTGTAGTTTATATATTACTATGGATAAATGTAGGGGAAATATAAATCGGGACTGGGTGTCAGTGAAATGTCAGGGAATACAGGCGATGGTGATGGAATAACTCCCGAGGATCTCTATACATATAAAAATTGTGGTTGAACAGAAGGAGTGCTGTTGCACTCGAGTGGCGAGGCGGGTGTTTTGTCGCTTTCCTGGCTGGGCGGCACGGGGCAGTGCCTAGTTGGCACTAATTGACTTTATTTCTACTACTTGCCTCTATTTCAATGCATTAAATATGGCTGCTTTTCCATTGAAACTAAGTCAGGTAAATTGAAATTTAAAAAAATAATGAAATGAAATTTTAAACTAAGCGTGTTGAAATCAGAGATAAGACAGGAAATTTGAAAATTTAAAGTTATTATAAACCCTGAATGATGAAAAATGATGAATAATTTGGCCGATTGAGTGCAATAGGTTTTACACACTTATATGCAGTGCATTATATAGAACATAATGAAAGCAGTTGTCAATTTCCACGCTTCTTTCTTCAGGTTTCGGCACATAATGCTATTTTCAAGGCATATATTGGCATTTAGTGAAAAAATCCTGGGTCGGTAGAAATAAAGAGATTTCGAAATAGGCAAGTACTTTCAATATGTTAAATATCAAAGATTTCTACCGAATTACGTCGGAAACCTTATCACTCCTACAGTAAGTCATATATAATATAATTTATTAATACACAGTTCAAATAATTTCTGTGGTCAATATCAGTGTAAATACAGCGTCCAAACTACACTATCATATGGTTTGATTTTATCATTTTGCTTTTTATTATTTTAACGTTTTATCGATTTTTTAGTTTTGTATTGGTCGTTTTTGCATTGTTGCCATGCAAGTAATTTTTTAAAATAAGTAAACATTCATTCGGGATAGAACGACAGTAGAGTTCCAATCACATTGAGTTTGGTGTTCTTATTTGGTTCTCATAATATTTTGATTAAGTTTTAAGAACACTTAGAATACCTTCCTAAATTTCCTTATGTGTACATGGGAGGAAAGTGATATGAAGAACGTTTGAGCCAACCTATCTCCCATGTAGTCGAACTTATGCTCCTCAAGTTGCATCTCCCTTTCTTCTGCTCGTCCCTATCTTACCATCAGATCCTATCTCCATCCCCATGACTCCTCAGCCTGCTCGCTTCGCTTTTAAGAAAATAAATCTGTGAAGTATCAACTGCGAGAGGGTAGCAGAAACGGAAGTCGCCTTCTCTCCATTGGGTGTTAACAATTTTGTTTTTTATTTTTCTCCCCATTGCCTTCCTTTCTGAAAACTTCCCCCTAACAACGCCCGCATGCCCTGGCACAACCGAACTCCCTCCCTCACATTCCCGCCGGTTAAAAACCTTTGAAGGCATATACAGTCCGAAATAGACACGGATGGAGAGAGAGAGAGAACTGTTTTTTCTCTCTTGCTTGAAGGATTTGTTTACGGAGACAAAAAATAAAATAAACCCAGCGCGCAGATTTCGTTAAATCTATTTTTTCTTCGTGATTTTGAAGTCCATCTGAGTCTATTTTTCTCATTTTATTTATGCCTTGCTCACATCAAGTTTTGCTATCCGATAGTGAATGAGTGTAACCGACAGTATGGGAGTACGATCAAGAGCTGGATTTTCACTAGGTCGGTCCTAAAGTCGATTATTTTAGCGAAGTTACGAGAGTTAGTAATCAATTAATCCAGTAGAATTCCGTCCAATCCAATGGAATTTCGTCTTGAATTTAGATAGATAACTTGAATTCCGTCTGTATTAACCTATAACCATCCACCGCAGCAATAAGGCTACACGCCGCTGTTTAGTTACTAATTAAAATAATAATATGTTATTTTTCGATCAACTGACTCCTGTAACGTAGACTTTTTTTTCCCTATATAAGGGTTTTAAGCGCACCTTATTTTGATAAGCCGCTTTTCTCATACCCACTTCAACATAAGAGTACGTTATGCTCCATATCGTACTTTTATGTGGATCGGGTTCCTGTGGTGGTTAGAGTGTTGGCTTCCCACCCGGCGGGCTCGAGATCAAATCTCGGCAGTGGTAGAGAATTTTCAGAGACTGCCCGATCCCTGCTTGAGTGTTGTGTGGAGGACATTTCAAGCGCAACACTCCGCCCGTCGGATGGGACGTTAAGCCTCCGGTCGCCTTGGAGCCTTTCGTTAAGAGCAGGCTAATGCCGACGCCGGGTTTCTCTCCACCCTTACCTTCCATACCCTTCCCTCATGGCGCAAATGACCTCAGCTGTCGGTCGCCTCCTCCAAGTACCATACCATGCCTCCTACTTTTATTGCGGAGTACTACTTGCTATACCTACCTACTTGGATATATGGGGTAATATACAATCAATAATTGTCTGCATCTCTAATTTAAGCACTTACATCAGCATTTTCTAAGATGTTAACCTTTCATGCTTAAGATACACGCCAACGTCAACTCCGTGAAAATTTCAGTGTTACAGCGTTGGCTTTAAATAAATAATGTGCCATGAATAAAGACGAAATACGACAGGTTTCTCGTTTACAATTCGTTCTCTCTGTGTATGTTATCAGTTAAGGAATAGTTTTACGCTCACAGTTTTTTTATTCTTGCTGCAGATATCTCATTCCTTTTCAAGCATTCCCTCCAGGAAAAGACATATGATGATTAATACAAGGGTTCCTAATGAATTATAGCCCATCTCACAAAGAAATTCAGTTTCTACCCTCTAGCACGCATCTAGAACTCAAACATGACCTCATCCTCTGTATTCCGACTTCTTAAGCAACCGACCAACCACCTAGTGTCATCTCGCTCGAAATAAATGTTCCCCTCTGCGTTTTCATGGTTGCGTCATGGGAGCAGCAGTGCCACTCAATTGGCTTCTTTCCTCGTCTCGCGTAAACGGCGCCATGGCTTGTTCTCTTCTCCTTGCGTAGACTTTCTGTATCCGTCTCCGACCGTCTTGTTGCTCAATCAGCTTCGCTCGAACCCTTAAAAAAAATTCTCTTTTTTTCCTTCTCCTGATCTTCGCATCTTCGGCTGTCAAACTCATATCTTGGGTAATATGCATTACTATGAATTCGTATGGTACTACTCACCATTTCTCTACTTCCAAGATATAGACCTGGTTTCTTCCGTTCATTCCAATCGAACTGCAGCTATTGGAAAGTAGAGGCGTGTGGATGCATATACCTGTACCACTGCGCATATTGAAATTCTTTTGCTATCGTTGATTCAGCGGTCGTTTTCTCTGAGCATTGAAATAAAAATCAGCTCCCGGAATAGGACATTCTCTACTAACACTCCGTAGTTGGGGATATTATCCTAATTGTTTCAGGGAGAGCCAGAGAAGTAAGAAATCTCAGCTAGCTATTGCGTCCGTTTTGGTGCATAATGTAATTGAGGGAGGATTCACTGGAGCAGTGACCACTGGGTCACAATTCCGATCAAGTTCAAGTTCAAGTTTAATGGCGGAGATTTTCTGAGGAACCCAGTCAGAAACTGAGTTTATTTTTGGCTGATCTCTATTCATGTAGAAAGTACGTGGATGGTATCGAAAAGGAGAGAGAACATTTAAAGTTCAAATGAAACAACTTCGACCTATAAAAAAATTACGCTTCTGATTGATAATATATTTATTTATTATGTCACATTTATAGAATATTCCATATTTATGGTATAGATTTTCTGATCTGATTTCAATCGTTTGCTATAAACTAAGGTATCGCACATCTATTAGAGCAAGCAAAAGTCCAGGGTGGTCCAGGGTAAGCTAGGAAAGGGAGCGTGCGCAGCGCCCCTGGTGGGAATCGCGAGATGCTTCGACTTATTCTCTTTTCTGTCTGAAGAATTTTGTGTACATATATATTTTTCTCCCTCCTGCCGACGTTTTTAGTTAGCGAGTTAAGCGCCTCAGGGTATCATTTTATGCTTAGTTATCAACGCTGCTGAAATTTGTGATGATTATTTTAAATTATGATGCCTATTTTAATGTCTAGAAAAATCGCTATTAATTTTTTTTCTCTGTTGGCATTTTTCTCGGTATTCTTCCGAATCGAAATGTTTGGAAGATGTAAGCGAGATTGCGTGCGTCATTAAATTCATTTTAAAAAGTATATTGGGATACAATTTGTACCTGCATTACCCAAAACTACGGAATGGATAGTCCACTTTGGCGAATATTGGCTCGGGGCTAAAATACCTTAGCAAAAAACCATATAAACTATTCACTTTTTACCAACACAAATGGGTCATTATTCACCTTGAGAAAGTATTCCGTCTTAGAAATTACTTATTTAAGCTGACCGAAATAGCCTTAGTCACAAAAGATTTCATTCCATTTGGCAAAAATCGCAATTTATAAAGACATTTTACAAGAATATTCCCTCGCTACTCGCTCGTGATGGAGCGGACGCCTACGATTTGAAGTGCATCTTCCATTATACCGATCACTCCCGTCTCTCAATTCCGGAGGAAACATTTCAGCCCTCTTGCTACCTCAATTAACTGTATTTAACTAGACACTACCGCCTGCTTGAGGATGGAATCACTTTTAATTGGATGGGGCAGAGGAAGGAAAAAAGAGAAAATTCAGACGAGCGCCTTTTAAAGTAAAAACCGCGAGGGAACAATTGTGTCTCGGCGGATCGTGAGGTCAACGAATTGCTCTCTGGACGAGGAAATGGATCGGCGCTGCGTGTTGCTCCCCTAATTAGGCGACTCAGAGAGGATCGAGCGGAGGATCCCTATTCTGCCACTCCATCGAAGGCTCTTTCTTTTTTTCGCATTGCTCACCCTTCACCGCATTTACCCAACCCAGGGGCTAACGCCTACTCCATTGACTCATAAAAGAGTAGTAATTGCTCCTCCATGTTGCGTTTTATGTCAGTCTAATATCCAGAAAACAGCTCTCCGAGAGCAACCCCTTTTCCAATGCTTTGCAGGGGCTTAGATAAGTTTGGGGGTGAGGGTGCTTGAACCCTATCCTGTTATATTGATATGAAGTACCTGTGAGCAAATCTATCAAAATGGGGGTTGGCCACGATTTTAATTTTAAAGTTTAGTTTGTTATACTGGTGATCTAAAGCTTGGTGCTGGTAGTAGTAGGGGTACAGGGAACTTGAAGGGAAATATTTATGTCGGGGCTCGAGGGAGTTAGAAAGTTAACCTACCCTCCAGCAAAAGTTTACGTGATAACATTGAGAGCTGGTATCATTCGGAGCATCAAACTCCCTCCAATCTCCTCTTTTGAGTGAGCTAATGAGATTCTCCCTAGTCTGGCGGCAGCCTGCTCCTATACCTTATAGTTGCATTAACCTATAAGTTGACGAAAAATAACTTACGGTAATCGGTGCTGTAACTCAATGGGAGTTCAAAATAATTAACACGATATATATTTAAAAAGATATATGTCCCTATACGACGTATTTCTAACGTTACTTAATTAATTATACCAATAATGGTAATTATTGTTCAATAAAAACACTCCAAAAGTTCACTTACCATCGTCAGATTGGCACCGTACCATATTTTTCGGATTCAATGAGTCATGACACATGGCTTTATTCCTTTCAAACTTTTGCAGTATCGTCCATTAAAAAGATGTTGGTAGAACCCTCTGTGACGGAGATACAATACGACTAGAAATCTGTCGCGTTCAAAGAATCCGCTTGTGCAGTACAGCCAGCGACGGAATATGGAATTATTTATCCATTTATTTTTATCGCTTGGTGTTCGTGAGTAAGATGACTGAAAATGTATGATGGGACGAAACTTTTAATGAGAGGTGGAAATATCGATCTTCTGTTGGAATTAATTCTTCATTTTCAGTTGCTACCGGGTCGGTTATTGTGGCGAAGACAACATCTGCCAGCGTCTTCATCTTCGACCCTAAAGAAACTTGCAGTAGTGCCGGCGACACTGTTGTCATCACCACGACAACCGACGCGGTAACGACCAAAAGTGAAGAATTTCTTCGCGAATCGCGGAAATGTCCGTTTATAACTTAGGTTGGATTAGTCGTAAAAATTTCGAAGAAACGAAAAAAAAGTAAGGGAATGGGAAAGAAAGTGCTCATGGTAGAGTAAAGCATTTTCTCCCGGCGCCCTCTTCAACATTATATCAACATCAATTTCTTACTTTACCGCATAACACGCGAACGGCTGTGAATCACGTACCCACCAAAGAGAGTGCAATTGTGCGATGGTGGGGGAGTTGTTTTGCATGCCGTCGAGGGAGTCTGCCGTGCGAATAGTCTCCACGCTGTAGTACGTGCTCATTGAGGCGTCTGTCTGTGCACTCGCAAGTGGCGTGGGCCCGCTGCGTAGGTATGAGAGGTGCAGCGGTAGGTGGGAATAGCCGCACGTGACACGCCCCGAGGTGTGCGTAAATGTTACTCCTCTGCGACTCATGCACCTTCCGTCGTCTGGGCGACCTCAGATCGATTTGCCAGAGCAAACCTAACAGTAGTACTCGCTCCGCGTTGCATTGTTTTCAATTAAAAAAATCTTTCGTCTCATCATAGACGTTTTAGTAGCTTAATATTCCTCACATCTACCGCTTCTTCTATGGAAGCAGCTGCGGCAGAGGTAGGTTTAGATCGTTGTTTCTTTAGAGGAAGGGTTCGTTTGACTAGTTTCCTAAGCCCCTTAGGCTTAAGAGGACGAATATCTACCTCCCATTTGACTCGTTATTTTGTCAACGAATTGTGAAACTCCATACTATACAACATCACTCAATTTTACTTCATAAAAATTTACTTCAACATTTTATTAGTTGCAGTTTTTTTATATGAGAGAAGTAGACAAATGTTCAAAATTATCTGCTGGTAATCTATCTATAACTATCTGTAAGGGCAATCAAACCCCAAAAGGTGTTTGTCCTCGTCCATAGCGGCCCGCCATCCGTCTCGGTTTCTTTCTGGACTTGATATCCCCGCCGTAGTTTTGTGCGCCTCTATAGTCGTCCGCATTATGGAAGATTTTCTGCCGCCATCCTCAGTGTGGAGTCCAACTCCCTCCTGTTCACGTGGCCAGCCCGTCTTAATCTTCTCCTTTTAATTTGGGCAATCATGTCGGGGGCTTAGTAGAGGACGTAAATCTCTTTTGGGCCTTATCTTCGAGGACACACAGGGCCAATAATAGAGCGCAGAATTTTGTTTTAAAAAGGTATAAGCTTCTTTTCTTATATTTTTTTACTACTCAGATGTCAGATCCATAAAATGCAGTATTGTGCCTTACTCTTGTGTTTTTTTTGGAAGGATTTTAATGTGCTGTAAATAGTGTGAAAATTTGAATATGCTTTGGCTTTAAATGAGGCATATGCTACCGAAAAAGACAAAATTTAACTAGCCGAGGGAGAGGGATGCGCCCTCTTATGCTATACAGAAGGTCACCAAACACTGGCTATTCTTTAAACCTTGAACCTCATTCTAAGGTCTACGAGAGTGGAGGAGAGATGGTCACATGGCATATTTCAACTCTAGACTTGTAGAGTGACCTGAATCCATGAAACTGATTGGCGCGTGGTCAGTTTGCTATATCCATAGGCAAAAAGTTTAAGAGGATGTATAATACCCTCTTGACCTTTCGTTTCATAATTATTCCTGGGAAATCACGTTCAGATCTTGGAAACAAAAACGTTCATCTAATATTGAAATCTTAAGCAAAAATGTATAGAGTACGACTTTTTCAACGGTTACCTGTAAATCAGATGTACAATTTTTAAATCCGTGAGAAGTAAAAATTTCGAATTTTTTGTAGAGAGAAATGTTGAAAAGAGTGTACTTAATATTCTAGGAAACATTCAAGATGATGTCCTGCGTTTTAAATGAGTGACATGTCTCGTTAGAAGGGCGGTCGAGTGGGAGAGAGGGGTCCACTTAAGGTTGATTCTTGGGAGGCGAGGGTTTCACTAGTTTCTATGGCGCCTAAGGATTAAGAGGATGCATCAATTTCGCTTGACATATCCCTTTCTGGTGACGCCTTAGCCATTTAAAGCTACGCTATCATACTGGAATTGTTGGGAACATTAAACAAACCCTTGTCTAAATTTACGTGCATCTAAAATTTCCAAAGTTGTGCCTCGTTATTTACCCTGCAGTAAATTTTCATATTTGAGATGTTGAAAATATTTTAATATCTACACTGGAAATTTCCGTAGGATCCCGTAAGTTTTATACGAGTATTAAGTCGTAAAAATGGAAGAAATACGACCATTAGAGACCCAGTGATGCGTTCTCATATGAATTCCTCAATGTCAGAAAAGAGAGACCATCCCGTAAACCCTGCATCTAAATAGGCGAAGAAATCCAAGGAAAATCGAAGTAGAATCGAGTCACGGGCTGAAATTGGCAGATTTCAACAGCAGTCCTCTCAGACAGCCCGACGTCATGAAAATAATCGTGGAATAGGCGCCGGATCGGAATGTAATTCAATTCTGTCGTCATTTTTCCGGCTTGTTAGTTGTTTAAAACTCGGTGATACAGCGATGAAACTGTCAGTAGTAATGCCACATAGGAAAAGGTGCATTAAACACAGCGGATGTTCTAAACTACCCATTTTTGGAATGCTTATTCGAAATACGGCCACACCGCGTTACTCTGCTACCGTCTATCGGTCATTCCATCGCGAAGAATGATTTTATCTTCATTGTAAGTTTTAGCTTTTTTAGTTATTTGAATTAAGGTAAGATATATTCTGAAATTACTTCCATACCGATGTAGGTGGGTAGGCTTAAGTAGGTGAGACGTGAGAAATGACGAAATATTATTGCTTTTACATCAGGTGATACTATCGATGGGAAATTATTCGGGTATGGAAACATTTTGCGTGTATTTTACTATGTGGTCTTCAAAGTGAATATAGACTTCAACTGGTTTGATCGTTGAAACGTTAGTGCCGTACACTGGTGGCAGAGATATTTCAGAGGTAGCCCGATCCCTGCTTGAGTGCTTAGAAGAGGGCGCTTCAGGTGCAGCACTTCGTCCGTCGGATGGGACGCTAAGCCGTGATCCTCTCGGCGCTTTTGGTTTGGAGCATGTTAAATCCGACGCCGGGTTTCTCTCCACCCTTCCCCATATCCATCCCGATAGATCTCCATTCAAGACGGAAATGATCTTAGCTGTCGGTCGCTTCCTTCAAATACCATAACACCATACCAAGGGAATGCGTTCGTGCCCCTCATCGCCTTCACTCACTCACAAACTCGGTATCACTTATATCACCAGTATTCGCCGAGAAAAAAAAAACACGGCACGATAAGGACTCGTGAGAATGGAACGATAATATCAGAGTATGAAGCGAGCGAGCTGGAGCGCAAGGTAAGAACGATTCGGGGACTATCAGACTGCATGAGGAATAATAAAAAAAAGACGGAAGAAAAACGGTTAGGGACGTCTTGGGATGCTAGGGGTTGGGTGACGCGAAAGAGTAAGGGAGTGGAAAAGGCCCAATCAAAGGATCATGAATTTGAAACGACCCCGAAACGTAAAAATGAGGGAAAGATTTCGGAAGGAGCTAGAGGAGGAGTGGTGAATGAGAGAACCCCGTCTCAGTCAGAGCTTTGCCTGCACCTCACCCGCCATGCATGAATTATTCATGGACTGCTCCTCCATGCGCCCCCCAACGCAGTGCACGCGAGACTTGGTGTGGGGGATATTATGGGCAGGAAATAAATATTTCATCGCTTTCCGGAAGGGGAAAAAAAGGTAGCTCAGCCTTGCATCATCCACGCTTACTTTTCAGAGAGAAAATATGAGTTGACTTTTGCAAGGAATTATTGGATTATTCCATCCATATCCAATTACGTTTGCGAAGTACCTATTGATGAAATTTGAGAAGTAGAGAAAATGAGCTTCACGGCTCCTACGGATCAGCCCTGCATAAGGTGACTAGAGAATTGATTGTTACCATATAGGAGTGGAGACGTTGGATGATAAATTTAATGGTGTTCAAAGAGTGCTTTTATAAACTTCCCATCGTTTTCATGGGAAATTGTGAGACATATTTCTTCAAATACGAAGATAACGAGATACTTATTTATTTAAGTTATATTTCCCTCTCAAAATATTGTGTACTTCTAGTATACCGTAAGTTATTTATAGTCTTCGTATATACAATTGAGGCTTCATTCGCATGTTCATTAAATTTCGTTTCTTGATTGAAGGTCAAGTTTATTTTCTAAAAATTTCCGGGATAAACAGAAATCGTCATTATTCGAAGTGTTGTTTTACGTGCGCCGTTCACGATAACCAAGATCCTCATGAATTTTCGTTGGAGTAAGTATTTCTCGTACATTCAAAGCTTAAAATATTGCTTAAAATGGTCCACTGAGGAAATTTCATTCTCATTGCCTGAACTCGTGGTTAGAAGGACTCACTGGATTTAAATGGGCACTCATTTAACTCACATGCGGTTTCCGTATCTGATTGAATTGATATGAATCCATCGTAATTGTGCCTCGCACATAATATCTAGAATAAAATTATTCTCTTTATTCAGCCCCATAAAATCGAAACTGTTCTTTCCTACATGATATTTCATCAATGTGTTAGAAATGCTTGTAAGTACTGGTGAAAAAAAATCTGAAACATTCTCCGGAGGGGCCTCAGAGGTGAGATTTGTATTCTAAAGTTAAAGAGAGTGTTAGTTGGTCGAGAGTCAAGTCCATAACTCAATCCTGTTGATTCATGTCGTTCCACGATAGATCAGTAGTTTTTTTACGTATCAAGGCGTAACATTGCAAATACGTTTCTCCAATACCGACATTTTGGCAAATAGACTCGTGAGTCATCAATTTTTGACGAAGTTTTGGCCTTAAAACTTATAGTTTTACATAAATAATCTGCCATTATTTTTTGATATTGAAAAATATAAGCATCCATTCCAAATCCAAATATCCTCCATTTGAGTATAGCTGACACTCATCATTTTTCGCTCTTTCATGAGGAGTAACAAGCAAGAGCCTTGTCGATCTATTTTTCGTACTGGAACCAGCAAAACCAAGTCGCACACTCTTCCCTTATTCCCTTCATCACTCCTCCTTATGAGAAAACGTTGTCTATCTTCAGAAATATCGAATATTTCTCTTCCATCAATCTTAAATAAAATAGCCATAGGAAAGAAATGGTGGTCCACATTATGGGAAGGATCTGCCGCCCAACAATGCCTAGTTGTTATTTGTTTTCTTTCCCTGGGCGGTGATTCTCGTTCTCCTTTCGCTCGGGTCCTCGCTTCGCTACGGCAACTCGAAGCGTAGCGAAATTTTTCTCCGCGATTATTCTCGTTCTTTTCGCTCCTCCTATCGCTACAGTTCGGGTAACTTCGTTCTCTTAGCGAAATACTGTGATATAGGTAATAAAGAATACCCGTAAGTGGATAATTCTCATACCAACAATTGAACGCGAAAAGTGAAACAAACGAAAGTCGGAATTGGAAAATCGAGTGTGGAGTATGATGAAAGGTTTGTTTACGTTTGTTTTAAAGTGATGGTTAGCCTTAAAAACGAAGATGAAGCCAATATTTTCGGTTTTAATCGTTGACGATTAATATGGACAATCATCTGTGTGTCGTTAAATAAAAGTACTCGCGTCGATTTGTGAATATTTAGTAAGTAAAATTGTTAATTTTATGAGTGCTGCGATACGAGTGAACCATAAATTACACGGAGATAATGAATGACTATTTGTGGATCGAATGAAATTGGAGTTCCTTTGCAAGAAAAAGTGGTAAATTAACCCTGTTTGTGCTTATTACACGGGAACGAAGATTCTCATCTGTATTGTGGAACCAATTGAAATGGCTTTCTATTGAGTAGACCACCAGAGCGATTTTAGGAACATTTTGTGGCTACAATGTAATCATAATGACGATAAATTTTAATCGTACTTTTGCAGTAAGATATATCTTCTTAGCGTAAGTTTGGCCCCTACGCTATCATATCATCATCTCTGCGTTCCTTACGGAATTAAGAATACCTTGCAAGTTGTGAATAATCAAAGCCTTTCCTGTTTTCAAAGTACTCACCATGGCCATAATTTCAATAACAGAATTTATAACCAACCACCGTCTAATAGACAAATTAATCTGTGTTCATTATAAATGATAACGAGCAGAATGACTTCTGTCACACTGAAGATGTCATTGTTATGAACAATTAATTCATAAATAATTCATTGTAATTCCTTTGATTATTTTGTGTTTTTATAGAAACATTTTCAGTTTTATTAAAATGTTCACAATAAGGAGGTATCTTTAGGCATATGCCACTCATGTAAGACACGAAGAGAATTGAGCCATATAATAGTCAGCTAGCAGCAGATATTTCATAACTTTAAATTATCTCATCTTATTTATGACTATATATATACTGTTGAGAAGCAATACATTTCATGAAATCCATAATATCTGGCAAATAAAATTTAATTAAGGGACAGAACTAAGTTTAAATTTCTTCATTAGAGAGACAAAAACCTGTTGAAACTGTTGCACATACTGTGAAACGTTAGAAAATATCAATGATTCTGATAAATATTCTGAAATATTGTTACTGGGTGATTTTAACTTACCGCAGATTGTGTCCTGGGATTTTTTGGAATCTAATGATTTAATGACTAGAACATTAATAACTCCACCTGATAGAACTCTACCATATGTGTTGCGGATATCATTCACCTGCATAAGCTGTAGATAGTAGTAGAAGGTATTTGATAAACAACTTGATTTAATTTTTACCAACACATGTTCAGTGACAACTTCCCAGGAATGCTGCTCTCTTCTTAGTTGTGACGTCTATCATCCTGCACTTAATATTTCCTGCACTCTTAAGAGTCACATGAAGTATACGGACTTTGTAGTGTCTAATATAACTTCAAGAAATGTGATTTTGTCTCATTGAACAATTATTTACTGAAAGTTAATTGGTGCAATAAACTTGAAAAGCTCTCTACTAATGAGGCCTTTGATCATTTTTACTCAATAATATATCAAGGTCTACAACAGTTTACTCCAATTATAACTATTAAGTCCAGCAACTATCCCCATTGGTTTAGCTATGAACTAAGAAAAATGATTAGTGTAAAAAAGTCACTTTATAAACAAACTGGTTTACATCGTGATTATGTTAGATTTTCAGAAATTAGGTCTGAATGTGCCAAATTGATAAAAATCTGTCACAATAGTTATATGTCTCAATTGGAGGCATCAATTACTGGTAATATTAAGCACTTTTGGAGTCATGTAAATGCAATAAGACGTACGGGTAGATTACCAAATTTAATGTGTTTTCAAGATCAAATTGTTGACTCGAGTGAAGGGATAGCCAATTTATTTGCTAAATATTTTTCACAGTGTATAGGAAACATGATAATGCTCCTATTCCAGGCTACTCATTACATTCTTCTTTTACTATAGCATCGTTAATGATTTCAGTTAACGAAATTGAACATTAACTTGGTAATCTTGATCTAAACAAAGGCTCTGGTTCTGATGAGCTTCCTCCCCTATTTTTGAAGATGTGTCTAACCCCATTACTGTATCCACTAATCATACTTTTTAATAAATCCCTCAGTAGTGGCATCTTCCCTGACTCCCTAAAATCCACTTACATAATACCTGTGCATAAAGAGGGTAAAAGAAATATTATCTCTAATTATCGCCCTATTTGCCAAACTATCAGCATTGGCCAAAGTTTATGAATCACTGGTTGTAGATAAACTTAGTTCTACTATTAACAGCATAATCATTCCAGGAGAACATGGTTTCATTAAAGGTCGCTCTACTTTGACTAATCTTCTTACTTTTCAAAACCATTTGCTGAAAGCTATGGAAAATGGTACTCAAACAGATGTCATCTATACCGATTTTCTAAAGCATTTGACTCGGTCAATCAAAAAGTTCTCCTGGTGAAACTGAAGTCACTTGGCTTTACAGGCACAATAATTACCTGACTCGAAAGCTATTTATCTAATAGATCACTTGTGGTTAATATTAATTCCTCAAAATAAAAAATTTTTTATGGTACTTCTGGAGTTACACAAGGCTCTCATTTGGTTTGTTGCTTTTCAATGTGTTTATAAATGATATCACGGATGTCCTTGACCCTGTTTCTTCTCTACTCTATGCAGATGACCTAAAGATTTTCCAAACCATTCATTCTGAAATGGACTCTGTGTATTTACAAAACAGTCTACAAAGGCTTGAAAAATGGTGTAGTCTCAACTATCTGAATTTGAATATTAAAAAGTGCTATACTGTTTCCTTCCATAGAAAAAAAAGCCATTTCAATTTCAATACAAATTAAATGGAATTGCTCTTTCACAACAATCCCATATAAAAGACTTACGGGTAATATTTGATTTCAAGCTTAACTTTCTGCAGCACCTGAATTATATTCAAGCAAAATCGTTTAGAGCTCTATGCCTTATTTCAAGATTTGTTAAAAACTTTAATAGTATTGAAATTTACAAAGTGCTGTATACTTCTTTAGTCAGATCAAACTGTGAGTACAGCTCTGTTGTATGGTCTCCTTTCTATGTCTCTCACATAAATACCTTAGAGTCCATCCAAAGGAAGTTTGTTTGAATGGTTTCGATAAAGTTTCGACTATTTGATAAGGACTATAGCTATTCTGCCATATTGCCTTTGTTTAATGTTCCATCCATGTTTAAGCGGAGACAGTGCTCTAATATTATTTTCCTTTATAAGCTGTTAAATAACCTAGTTGATTCCCCCGTCCTATTAAGAGAAATATTCATGAAAGTCCCTTCTTACTCCACTAGATGTGACACTCTTTTTGACATTAGCCATCAATCACACAACTACACCTACTTTTCCCCATTGCAGCAAATAATACGTGACGGCAATTTAGGTCTCAAGATGGACCTATTTTTTGATTCTTTACCTTCTATATTGAGGTACCTGAAAGGAATACCAGATAAGATGTTACCTATTACATAATGAACTATTACAATATGTATATTTTTGTCACTGTTATGATATTTTATGAAGAATTTTATGCTTTGTAATTGGGCCTTGGCCCCTTAATTAATAAAATGTGAAATATGACACCAAGTAGCCCTTACCATTGAAATATAAGGTGAAATATATTTTGATACTGGCAGTCAATAGTGTAGTTGATAGGAAACAATGAAGATACACTTTTGTATGTTCCACAAGAGTTTTAATACCGACCCAGGTTTCGACAGTACACTATGTCATTATCAAGGTGAATATACACAAGACTTGCGAGCTTATATATACCTTAGGGAAGGGTGGGGGTTAAGACAGGGAGGAGGTGGTGATGGTGGGAGGGGGAAGAGCTAACGAGGAAATAGGTTCCTCAAGGTCAGTGGGTTTACTTGCTGAGTCCAGGAGAACGTGTAGTTGATATTGTATTAGGGAGGACAGTGAGTCTTAATGGTAATGCCATTGAGAATGTATTCATTGCCATCATAAAATTGAATTGATGTTCAGAAATCACTGATTATGAACATAACTTCACAGTCTAAAATTAAAATTAGAGAAGAATGAATAAAGTTTGAATAACTTATGCATAAGCCTACCACAGTTACTTCAAGGGCTCATGGCCGAGTAAACTTGCCATCCAATTATTAAATAAATGTACAATTTGCAGCAAACCTTTCATACTTTACAAGTAGGCTGCATGTTGTTGTAACAATATGCATCTGTAACAAAATATTGTTGCTCTCTTTGGCTCATAGCTTGGGATGGGGGGTATATTCTTTATGTAAAGACCATTTTTGCAAACCTTGTGTTAGAATAAGTTTTAAGTGCTATCGTAACTAGACTTCATATCTAATCAACTATCAAAATATACTTCAATTTATAAAAAAATATGTTGAAAAACGTATCTAATCAGAATGAAAGCATTAAATTTTAACTCTCAGTGGTGTTTATGGATACCATACTATACATGTGATACATATTTCCTTTTATTCTCAGCCCACAACATATGAAGCTTTCATTGACCATGTTTGAAATATTTACCTGAGTACTAAATTATACAAAGACAGTAGTGGATCCAGGATAGGGACAGGTGAGGTTAAAATTCCAGCTGTAGTGGGGGTCGGAAAAAAATCACCATTCTATCTAGTGTAAATTGGATACCCAAGGGGAGTAAATTGGATAGCCCCCTCAGCTCCCCCCCCCCAATAGATCCGCCTCTGTACAAAGATAGATATTTATATAGCATTTAAAGAATATTTTTGTATCAAATGTAAAGCATAAGGATTCCATGATAATGACTCCTTCACTGCACCTGTCTTTTTGGGATATGGGTTTTCAAAGGAATTATGTTGTTACCTGTAATTTTTTTACTACCTACTTCTGGGGTCATTCTTTCAAATGCTGTACCAAGTAATCTCTGAATGCACCACATTGACATCACTCACTTATAATTAATGTATGTGCTTCCATTATCATAAATGTGATAATATGAATTCCTCACAGAATTTTATCGCACCATGAAGTTTATCGCACATTTATGAAGTGATTAAGGAAGCAATTGCCCTCACATCCACTCCACTTTCATAGATCTATTAAGGCAATTTGCCTTTGTGACATGATCATAGACTGATTCTCATTACATTCGTTACAGCTATCATGTTAAAATATATCTCCTGCAATGCAGATCGGGGCGAGACAGATAGGGAATAAATAAAAAGAGGACAATTACAGGGAAAATCACAGCACCTAAGTGCAAATAAAAGTCTGGTTAAGAGATATGGAGTAAGGTTTAGTATGCAACTGGTATTTTTGACCCAGAAGAAGGATAAGAATAGAGGTACTATACAGGAATGTATAGATAAAATTGACAGGGGAAAAGAAAGTAGGAAGTGCGATAAGTGAGGCGAGGGAATTATTGCAGGAGATGAATTAGATATAAATGATGTAGATGAAGTGTACATCAAGCTTGAAATGCTGACAACAGTGATTAAGGTAAGGATTTTGAGTAACAAGCAAGGACAGGGAGATAATGGTCCTGGAATTAATGGGAGAACTATTTATGTTACAAAGAACTATGTCAACCTCAATGAGAAGATCATTTCTAACAGTATGTAATGGAATGAGATATCTAGTCATACATTGTTATAAGTGTTGAAGATATTTTACCTAATGTATTTTTGAACTAGTGTACTCATTAGTGATAGTCCAATGGATGGAGAATGAAAAAATTAATAAAAGCTATGTATGGGATTGAAATCCCAAGAAACTAACATGTGTACCAGATATGTGATGTAAAATGTCTGTTATAGGAATATGTCTTCGCTTATCCTTTTGAAACTTATTAGTTAGTTAAATGTCGACAAGTAGTAGTAGGTAAAGGTTAATATTTTAGGAAGAAACCACATTAAGAATTACATTCAAGACTTTGAAAGAGTTATTAGTAAAATTAGACATTGCAATATTTCCACTGAGTTTTATTATGATAAAACTCAGTAGAAATATTACAAAGTCTAATTTTACTAATATGAAGAACTTCCACCATATCTTGCCCAACATCATACAACATACTTTGGAAATCTTATCGATGAAAAATTATCAGTGGTCACTTATGAGCATGGAAAATAATGGGTGTTGAATGCAGTCATTCCCTGTAAATTCAACCTCATTAGCAAATACATAGGTACACAGACAACAGCTTTCCCCAATAGCCAGAGTAGCCCAGCTGGCTCAATATCATAAGAAATACACCTGATTCTGATTGTTTCAAACATTCTGTTAGCAGACAATGCTTTAGAACCTTAATATAATAGTTCCTTGATTAATCTGACTTTAATGATCTAGAAGTCTTCAGGTGTAAGGGTCCAAATTCTCTCCTTGAATTAAGGCTCAAATGTGTGGAATAAAATCAAACTTTTTCAAGATAAAGTATTGATTTGTTTACTATCACTATATCAAAATATTCAAACCTGAAATAAGATATCTAAGTATTAGTGACCAAACTGGCACTCTTATGTATTAACCTGAGGTATCTAGATAGGCACCACTGATTCTATGACTCTGAAGCTACTTTTGATGGTAGATAATTTGCTATGTTTTAATAGTACATAACCTGTGTTTGGCTACCAACAGCATTTATTTTATAAAGTCGCTATATTTTCCGTTGAAGGCAATACATTGGAACATCCAGAGAAGGGAAGACTTCTCTTGCTTAATGTGCCTTTCCAAGTCTTTTTCCATCAAAAGGATGAGAGATCATTACCTTAGTCGCAAAAGGTACAATAATTAGTAAACTTCAGCACTCTAAATACTCATTTGCCAAACGAGTTCATTTATAATTAATATGTCAATTGACATATGAATGGTTTACCATCTTATGAGGAAATCAGTCATTCTTACTTTTTTTACCCACACGAGCTGTATTGGCTGCATCAATTTACATTTTTCAACTTCCAAGGAAAACTCAAACAACATCTTCTATATACTACGTACGAAATGTGCTAAATCCTTTCTTTTTCACGTTATCTTTCACTTGCCACACTCATTCCCATATATTTATCATCAAGAAATACCAAGCCGTACGCCACATATTGTTATTGGAGTTACCTGCAATTTGTATTGAAGTACTTTGACAAACATATCCTTTGGAAAAGGCAATAGAAAAACATTTTAACAGCTTACCCCCTTTCACTTCATAACATATATCCTCACAATTAATTATGAATTCTATAGTGATATCGCATGCTAGTAAATCAGAATGCATTCAAACTGTCTTCGTAATCACCGTCACATTTTGAATTCGTTAATGAAGTCAGCAAAACCAGGTAATAATAGATTTCTAAACCCACACTCCTGTTTCACCTCCTTCCTTTCCTCCGATATGTAATTCTAGAATTTTTCACCAACTCACTTCGGCTGGCACAAAGCATAACAAACGCCTCCTTCGGCACAAATATTGCATACCTTCAACATTTTCAGGGGTTGATCACACTATCTCCGACTGCAGTCCACAAAATAGACAATTTTTTAATGGATGGTGATTATTATCAAACTTGAGAGGCTTGTAAGGATCTAGTAGCGTATAACCCACTTTAGATCCCATCTATTGAATTACGTAGAACGATATGACGGGTTAAACTTCACACAGATTGTACGCCAAGCATTTGAATAACAATTAAACTATTTGGGATCAAAAATACAACATAATAATGGTGTATAGCTGTAATTAAATCACGAGTCGTTCTCTCATCAATTCTTTCGCCGAGTCGCTAGAGCGACTTCACTGTCGTCGTTAGCAAAATTCGCTCTTGGCGAATGTTGACATTCGATAATTGCTCGCCAGACAGAACGAGAATAACTTTTTCGTCGCCAGAGGAACTAAGCGAAGCTTATCTGGCGAAATACCTAACGAATGAAAACGAGAATATGAATTTAGTCACCGTTCGCCAATTTTTCCGATAAATCGCGGTTGCTATAGCCAGAAAGAACCAGAATAGACCCCCTGGTTTTAATAGCCTTTACCGATATATATGTTTTCTTTGTACAATATGTATTCCACGTGCCAATAGCCGGAGGGCATTGAACTTCATCCCGTTATTTTTCCATTCATGTAAGGTGATCGCAAACTAATAGAAAACTGTTCCCGCATAAGCCTTTTCCTGAATTATTTTTTCCGAAACGTTCCCAACGCAGACATGTCTTTCGATTCGGCAAGAATTTTTCTTCTCTTAATGGGAACGTTTTTCCCCTCTGGAAATAACACATAAAAAATGTTGGATTGATTGGTTCAAGAGGCGAAGAGAGGATCTATAACCGTGTCTGTGAATTCATAGCGGGTCTGTTTGCGTCACCAGGTGTGCATACGGGAAAAAGAGTGCGTTTCAAGGGAGAACTAGCTATGTAATCCCGTCGGCAGCTTTTATCATTCTCCTGGATTTTATCCTCCGTGAGAAAAACCGTATCTCAGTCTATCACGTTCGCTTTTATCCATCTTTCATTCCGTCTTTCTCATTTTCCCTCGTGTCGATTCTTTTCATTCCCTTATATGCTCCTCCAGGCTCTTTCTTTCGATCGAACGCCATTTACGCGATCGATGCTCTTGTTCCTTCTCCAGCGTGGCTTCAAGACGAACAAAAGGAGAGATTGAAAGCTCTTGTTTTCCACACTTACCTGCTTTCTCTTCCACTCCATTCAGGTAGACGTATACATTTGTGCGAATTTAATTTGCCGCGGTTTTTCTCGTTTTTAGATCATTCCGTGACACGTATTCGAATGCTTCGATTTGTAAGAGAAAGATTTCTTTCGGATAAATTCCATACTGGCTTTGAGATGTATTTTCTATTGGATTTCCTTTTTTCTTCTTCTTCTTCAATACATGAGCTCGGAAGTGTTGCTTTCCCGCCATTCATGGGCGGAGGTATCTGTTTATGGGAATTGATGGAAAGCTTAAAAGAACTTGAGAGAGCCCGGAAAATCGTTTTTCTCGCATGGTTTTCATATTTTCAATTCTTTGAAATCGGTGGATGACTCCCAGTACTACATTTTTTGCTCCTCTTATACAGCAACTCAGTTAAGGCGTGATTTCAGCTATCGTTACTTCTCTGCCGGCAGTGCAGTTTACATCCAAACAGATTACAGAGATTTCCTCGTTGCTTTTTTATCATTTTAGCTTTTTTCTACGCAGCTATTGAATTTATCTTCGTTTATGACGACAATATCAAAATTCTATGATTCGTTCGAATCTGATGTCTACTACTATATTTACTTCAGAATTTTTGTAAGGGTATAAAGTGAAGTAGATGATGGATTGACCTCCGATCGTTTGCGTGAACAGATTTTCCCCTTTATTTAAGGGCCATTCGAAAGAAAACCTTAAAAGTACAATGTTATTTTCATGTAACAAGTAAGAATAACTTTAGCATATTTAGCACTACCTCATCTTCCTGGCATTCAATACAAGTTTTCCAACGCTTTCGAAATGCATTCGTGCCAAGTTGAATGAAATATTTTGGTCGTGTCTTTAGCCACTGTTGCTCTGAGGTTTTCACCTCTTTGTTTCTTGGGAAATGCTTGTCTCCTTTTGCTCTCTTGCGGGCACTGAAAATATGAGAGTCACTTGGATTGAGATGGAAAGAATAAATTGTATGAGTAAGATATTCAAATTTGATATCCTGAATGGTCGAACAGGCTGTGTATGCTCAGATGTCGTCATGCAATAGTCCAAATAGTTTACTCTTGATTGTAGAGCAAAGATGATTTTCAAGCAGATCTGAATAAGAATGACTGGTTATTTCCCTCTCTTGTCCATGAAATGCTCTGAAATGACTCCTTTTTCATTCCATCAAAGA
Organism: Ischnura elegans; assembly: GCF_921293095.1. Classification (NCBI taxonomy): domain Eukaryota; kingdom Metazoa; phylum Arthropoda; class Insecta; order Odonata; family Coenagrionidae; genus Ischnura; species Ischnura elegans. The sequence continues at coordinate 96,673,779 of NC_060249.1, forward strand.
GTAAGCATGACTTTCCCGGCTGGCTGTTGACTGAGGAATTTTTAGGTATCGGTGAAGAGCTGTAGCGCCATTCATTTTTTCAGCGAGATTTTCGTTTCTGGTTGGTCGCTTTTGAACTTGCTATACCACTCTCAAGCTTGCTGTATCGGCACGCATGGATCACTGTTATGCATTGTCATTCTACGGTGAATTTACATTGGTTTCACGCCTTCATTACTCAAAAAATGTATAACATGGTGCTGCTCTACCTTTGTGCATGGGGATAGTGGAGTAGCCATCTTGCAATGGATACTGCTACCCTCTCCAGTAGTGCAGCCTCATGTTGTCACAATTAGATCACTATTTAAATATCAGGGACCACTGATGCCAATTACAGAATAAATTGCACAACGTTTCATTATTCTATGGCGTTTTTAAGGATTTCATTTGAATTCCCCTCGAGTACCGAACGAGTTTACGAGTTCCTAAGTGAACTTATATAATTGCTTTTATTTTCACCTAAGCAGCCCTCTCATGACATGTTTTTCACCTACTTGTTTGAGGTTGCGCCTTATTGGCGCGTGACGCTAGTGGTCCCGTGGAAGTTACTTATGATTCCTCATGAAAAAAATTGATAACGGAACCTATGTTTTGCCACAGCCAAGGGGACTACATTATCGAAGGCCCAAGGACATGGCGGGTAAGCGCATGCCTCTTGCTATGCTATGCCTCTTGCCGTTTCGCGTGCATTTTAATCGGCAGCGCCACTAGGCAGCTGTATCTCGTTCAGTGTGACTTTTGCCATGAACCGTAGTGGAAGTGGTCTTTTTTAGCTGACAGTCATCTCGAATGCGTTAAATTTGTGGATAATATAATTCCTTGGCTCAGTTACATACTGCTGCCGGGCTCGGGCCCCTTGAAGTCTATGAGACAGGGTATAGATGACTAGTAGCGCCGCGATTGGAGATTTTGAAATCTGATTTTACTTCTACAAATCTAGTGGTGGACTTGATAGTCCTCTCATGTAGTATTCGAGGCCACAGCAACACATTTACTGTTTTCATGATGAAAAAGGTTGACCACGCGCATGCCCTCCGATGACTCTTGACATAAGGGTGGGATTTTGGGGGAAGGGGTAGGGAGGGAGACGAATAAAATAAATACTAACCTTCGATAGGACATTTTCTTTTGTCACCCTCTTTTCAGTGGACAGGGTGCACGCCCCTCAAACGGAATGCTTTCGCTGTTACGAGCGTTTGTCTGCCCCCCCCTGGAGGCGCGGCTGTCTCCTGCGACTCGGGGGAGATCCACCCTTCCCTCAAGCCTCCCTGCGGCGTGTGTCGGTCGCATCAACAGTCATTCCCGCTCCTTCCAATCCATATCCAAAACACTCACTCTCTCTTTCTTTTTCTCCATCTACTCCTCCCCAGTCACGGTGCATTAGCATCACAATGGGATGAGCTAGTAGGAGGCCAGTGCAGCGTGTGTATGTAGCCAAGATTGATGGACGGGAGTACTTCACCGTCTCATCGCGGACATTTTAAAGCTCTATCGGCTCTAGGAGTTCGTCTCAAGAGCAACTATTTTAGTGAGAGATGTGGTCAGGAGGATGATTGATAAGCTTCAGTTGCAATATGTGGCTCGGACGATTGGATATACTCCAGAGTTTTGTCTCTACCCTGAAATTACTCTACTATAAGTAAAATTTTATTTATGAACGTTTATTTCTAAACGTACCCAGTTCAGTTAATTTGCTTCTCTATAATGCTGTCGTGAAACTAAAAATTCATACCATCACTGTATAATATAACCATTCTTTCCTTTAACCTCCTCAGTACCGAGACAGTTCTCGTTATTTTTGTCATAAATTCATGTTTTCTGGTCAATTAGATGTTAACAAACAACATTAGCGATTTATGTGCTTCTGTGTAATGCTCTCATCTGTGAGGAATCACTGAAAAAGTTGCAATTACGACATTTCACTTAGCTAAGTAGTAAAAAATTCAAACGCCAATGCATTGTATAAAATACGCCAGGACCGAGGAGGTTATGGTCAAATAAATCCATGCTTCAAGTAAAAGCGTGGTTTAGTCACGTGCCCTGGATGGGGATGAAAATTCCCCAGTGAATCAACCTTCTCGTGGAATGTTGTCCGCCAAATGTTCTAGCTGAATGCCATGGAGTCTATAAAATAAAATTAATTGTATATTTTCTGTCCTTTTGCGTAGCAACTATTTATCAGAGACAAAACGATTTTTTAAAGGCGTGAAGGCGTGATTTGATGCGGAGGTCACTTCCATCTGTCTAGTTATTCCATCTTTGTGCAAAAGTTACGAACTTTATTTTGAGCATGTTGTGGTTGAATGGCCCCATTGTCGAAATCTTAGAACTGTTTTGATTAGGATCTATTTATAAGCAATTGTTCTGTCTAGATTTCATTAAGTACATTTCATTTATTTAATAATTTAAGGCAACCTTGGTTTTGCTTAAATTATTCTAATATTTCTCTTTCTTTGGCCATATTTAAATCTCCTTTATTAACCTTTGGTAATTCTACTAATGTTATTTCACTCACCACGTTGGAATTATATCGAAACATGTCCCTTCTCCTCATCAATAGAATTGTTGCCAGCATCTGCAAAAATATATTTCTTTTTAGCATTTTACTTGCCAAAAAACTCAGTGAAAGCAATGAACAGATAAGTAAAAGCGGTTTATTCCTTATTTCCGCGTGTCATTATTTCATATTTGCTTCAGTAATTGGCCTTCAGACAACTTCATTGAGTTTTAACTCGTGTTAAAATTAATCATATGTAATATGGCTAGTATATTTCATTCGGTGCTATAAACTTTCAAGCTCTTAAATGCTATAAAGGAAACCCCCTAGAATGTAGTGTATGTTGTAGGTGCAATTTCTTCCATGCAAGGGCTTAAATAATTTGCTATAAAATATTTTGCTTGTTGTTATAATCAACGAAAAATTGAATTACTATGCTGTCACTAAAGTTCCTCCACGTTGGTTTGAAATGCGTTCATTGATGATGCCTCTGGAGGATAGGCCTCTTGAGAGTATTCATTCAAAGAAAAATACATCTGTCCATGGTCTTCTGGAAGAAAATGAGGTCAGCTCTGGGAAATAGCTTGAGACCATTTTTTTTTCCAATTACGCCGTGGTGGTCTGCTTCTTCGGGACTTCAAAGCGGCCATCTATTCTAAATAGCCCCTGGTCCCCAGTCACATTTTTTATGCCACCCTGCCATGCTTTCTATCCTGTCTTCCTTCTTTCCTCCCCGTTCACGCGTCCGCTCCCAATGTGACATTTCCTCGAACGGGACGTAAGCCAAAACTCTTCGGCCTCCTCCTTCTTCGTCCTGCCGGTCCATTAGTTTAGAGTCATTCTATGGGCAATTCGGTGGATTTGCAGTCCATAATGTTAATTTTATTTATTTATTTCAAAAGCCCACATACAGCAATTATTGCCAATTTACAGTGGCGCAATAACAAGAACAAGAATCGATGGAAGAAGGTTTAAATAATGGTCTTCAGCTCCTTCTTCTTCCTCTGCGATTGTATTTGTCGTTGTCTTGTCATTGTTATCCGTTTTCATGTTGCTTTGTGTTAATTAGTAGGTGGTTAATATGGTGGATATGAGGAAATTGATATCACAATTTCATTGAGGATGGATGAATTCTATTGTAGATTAAGTTTATAAAACGAATGAGGATATCAGGTGAAAGTTGCGCTCTCAAGCTTGTCCCAAAAGGAAGGAATTATAAATTTCTTCGACCATTTACAGTTCATCTGCTACTTATACTTGCTGAATGCTGTTTTTTAAAAGACTTATTTGGCCTTGGCTGTGGATATTGACAAGCCGATAGTTATATCTATTGGGAAACTTAAATTCATATGAAAGTGTAATATTTATTATTATGATTGTTTTTCGATGTACCTTTTTGTATCTATTACCACGTTTGTTGTTATTAAATGTGTTATTCAGATAATTGCACATTTTCCTTTCCATGATTTCAATTGGGTTATTCTAAGCCATGAGCTATTGTTGCATTTACCGCTTTCCTGATAATACGGTCGAATATTTTAACCGCATTCGAGTTAGGTGCTTGCTAGTATGAGCTGCCGCATCGTCCGTATTTCCATGACAAGAGTTCTCGACTAATCTAGCCCTTCAGTAGGTGGACGACGTATTTTTCTTGCTAATTTTCGTAAATGAACCAATTTGCGTGTTGGAAAAACGGCTTCTCTTCGCAGATTGCATACGTAGAGAAGGAACGTCATATGACCAATATGCATTTAAATTTCCATTCTATCTGCTAAAGTATGCATGAATAATTCATGCGACAGTTACGACTTTTTCGTCCTCTACCACTGCTGCGTTGACTGCTGAAGATGACATTTGCGACCTAAGGCCCTAAGCTTTAGCCAATTGTTACATGCATTTTTTTTAAAGGCCTGGAAACACCGAGGATGCTTTCGCCGACCCCGGCTATAGGGAGTTAAAAATTAACTTGAAACCTCGTTGAGACCTTAATGGGTCGTCCACCGGTCCGAAGAGGTCCAGCGAGGGAAAGAACTTCTCCTGGAGCTCGAGAAGGAGAGGAATGTCGCTGTAAAGACGTTAGCGGTCGAAGAAGTGGGCGTTGAGGGATGGTTGGGAATCTGAGGGAGGAACAGGCGTGGGTCGGGAGACAAAGTGCGCTAACATAAGGAATTCCAGTCCGAACCCACTCGTGTTTTGGGTCCTCGGAAAGGAGAGACCCAGAAAGGCAGTCCCGGCCAACTTCTCCGTTTTCTCGAACCACCCAGGGTGGGAGATGATGGAGCAATGGACACGAAACGGTAATTAGCGGATAACGTGACAAATGAGTCAGCTTTTGGATTGATTAGGGTAACGTAAATTCGACTTCGGTGGGACAAGAACCTCAAACCCGTCTATCGTTTCCAGTTTACCGCCACGTGGACGAATATAACAGGCGGTCGCCTTATTCGTCCTTTGGCATGACCTGATTCGTGACCAACCGTCTTGGATCAATGGAAAAGGGGTCGTTATGTTATGCAGTGAGGATTTACTTCAAGGGGACCAGAAAAGGGTAAAGATTAAAACCTATGATTCATATCACCTTTTCAAGAAATATATTTTTTCTATCTACATAAAAGAGGATGTCTGTTTGGCTGCCCTCTATGTATTCCCATGCATCTGCACGAATTGCAACCAAAGATAGTTCGTAGGAGCGATTCATGCTCCCAAAAGGTGGTGGCTACTTCTGGTTATGTCCGATGCGTCCTTTGCGTCGTCTTCTCATTACCGCATGTTACGTCACGTAATACAACGTAACTCAAAGGATTCTACCGGTGGCGTAGCCAGGAATTTTGTTCGGTGTAAGTCCAAAACCAGGGGGGAAAATGTTTGAAAAACAGGGTACTAAGTGGAGGGTTTTAAACTAATTTGAACACTTTTCATAATCGAAAAACTTCATTTTTCAAGGAAATATTTTGTAAATTCATGACTTTTCAATATTTGGCTTTCTTTGGTGATGCAAAGTGTGATTTTATATTTCGGGGAAGGGGGTACGCACACACGGGCACACTTAACGATCTATGCTGTGGAGCGGGGCACAAGCTGATCCTGTGCGTGGTATACGGAAGTCGTTTTCTCCCTTTTTTACTGATTCCTATGTATACCATTATCATACCTACTTGGCTCCTTTACCTAAAAGTCCGGCCACGTGACCATGAATTCCAAGTTTCCCACTTCTCTGGGTACTATCCTTCCCGAGCAACGCCGGGTGGTCTGCTAGTTTTCAAATAAATTGGTTCAAACACAGCAAGATTACCAATTTAAAGTGCACTTTTAGCAAATTAAAATAAAAAATAAGGTAAATACAATTGCAAATAAAAATGTAACAAGAACAAAAAAACGTTTATAGTGGCAACAGCCTCGACATTTAGCAAGTTATGTAAACAGTATGCGTTAAATGAGATGATGCCAGGTCAGTTAACTTTTTAATTTATTACGAAAACGGATCTATGTCAGTCGGGAGAAACTTTATCAGGACGGAAAGTCTGTAGAATTGAGAGTTAATAATGTGCACATAAAGTAATATATCATATTTTTAGGATAATTGGTCAATGTGTATGCCTTAAAATTTCAGAATGTTCTAATTCTCAAAAATATTTTAAAGTTGTCACGGGCTTCTCTAGTTTCACCAATTAAAATCGGAGAACGTTGGTAGCAATTTCCTTCTAATTCCTTTAAAGGACCCCTTTGCTTCGACAACATCAAAATATCTCATTCAATAGTTCAATCACTTCGTTCTATATCGTGATTATAGCCAGGATAAAGTTAATACAATCTCATGCCGCAGTTATTGAATGTAACAAAGAGTGAATGAACATTGTGATATTCATTCACCTGTGTGTGCCTTTTCGTACAAGATTCCATTCAATAATAGTAATTGTATGTTTTACTGTCTTCCTTCTATGAGCACCGACATGTGACCCGCTTCGTAGAATATTCAGATGATTTGTAAACGCATTATAAAGCTGTTATTGGGCAGAGTTGGTGATAATTTTATCAACTTATTTCTGGGAGTGGGTTACTTCCCTACTGATATTAGGTTTACTGGCAGTATCCCTTCATCCTGGATACCTCTCGGTCGGTACGTCGCTCCCAGGTCTCCAACGGTCTCAACTTGCCGGGTAGAAATTCCCTGGGATTTCCGGAATGAGCAACAAGTGAATTGTTCTCTCTCTTACTATCTCTCTTTCAAGGGAGCGTAGGCATCGATATAGTGCTCGTGTGAGTGTGGCTCTCCAAGCCTGGTGGACGGATTTACGTGGTTCTCTCTGTGGAGTCGAAGTTAAAATCAATATTTTCTGATAATTGTTTGCTGGTAATTTATATGAAGAACCACTTTGCTTTGACATTATCGAAATATTTCACTCAATAGTTCAATCAGTGTGCTTTATATGGAGGTTTTAGCCGGGATAAAGTTAATGCTAACTTATTATTCCATTATAAATTTTACCAAAGAGTACTTATCGTGATCTTCAGTTACTTGTTATTTTGGTTATTATCTGGTAATTGTTTGCTTCGATGTTCTGACCGCAGGCCGTCTCATTTGGGAAGTAGCAAAGATTCTAGAATATCTGAGGAACACCAGAATATCAATGAATATTTTTAGTAATTAAGTTGTGTGTTAGGGGTGTTTTGATTCACTGTCATTGAATTGATTTTGAATGTGCTGTCACCCAACACGCGTTTAATGGGATTTACATAAGTCGCCATTCGCGACGAGGACGCTGGATTAATCCGAAATTTACTGGGAAATAAGCCATAATTAGGACTACTAACAGAAAATAATAATAGCAATGTTAAAATCTATTCTGCATGTAACTTTTAAATGCTATCTCACGCAAGTGAAAACACTATCTGGAATAGATTATCGCCCTATACTTGTGGCTGCGCTTCAGGCATTTTTGAAAAGCGATAATAAGAACGCGCATATAGGCAGCATAAATCAAACCTCTGTGAGATGGAGTATGAACTCTCCATGTGTTTATTTTGACATTGTCATTTATTTTACCGTCATTGAGATGCGAAAAACAAATTCCTATACTTACGCGTTTGGCAAAGTATCTATCTCTCTTTTCATGTTATTCCCCTCTGGCCTGGGCTGATATATTTATATAATGATATTTGTAAATTGCATTATCTATATGCATTGTATGTGTGCTATTTATATATTTTAATTTCGCAATCCAGCAGTTAAGATCAAGGTAAATTAATGTATGCGGCAAACACCAATTTAAAATTTCTTTGTAAAGGATCAATCCTAAAGCGAGGTGAAAGTATCAAAAGGTGTCCACTTCCAAATCTTTGTTTATACATATTTCAAGTAAGTATTATTTTTATTACGAGGAGTTAAAATTATTGTTATTATAGAGTGGTTCTTATTGGCATATAATTATTGTGTCAATGCTTTTCATGAAAAAAGGGTTTTGGAAAGAAGAGAGACGGAAAAATTGTTGTTTAATGACACGTTGTTGCACTGAACGAGATAGGTGAACAGGTTGGAAGGCGAATTTTGTGGAGAATACAGTGAAAAAAATTTTCGGGAACACAAATCAGAAGGAATTGGAAAAAGGATGAGATGAATTTAAAAACGATTTTAAGTTTAGCAGGTAAAGGAATAGTGACGGCAGGTTAAATAAGGAAGACAATGAGGCTACTGGGAAACAGAGAATAAAGCGTAGGAAAAAAATAAACTTAGACTGCTTTGGAGCATATTGTCTGACTTTTAGCGGAGAACTGACAATGAATTCAGTCCAGTAATATTCTTCCTTGGTGTAGTATGTGGGATATTTATTTAAAAGTGACTAACCATTTGAAAAAATAGTTGCGTCATGTCATTAGTTATCATTTTTATACCATGTGGTGGCTTCGGAAGGGAAAGTTACGAAGCTCTCGGTGATTGCAAAGAACAGGTGGCGTAAATAACTTTTAAAACTTTCGCTTGTTAATGTACATGAAAAATCAATTTATCGCCCCCAATAATTGAAAAATCAGGCAGCGAATAAAAAAAGCGGAAAAATATGGGTCCCTCCATTATCAGACCTTTGATTCGGCAATAAAATATATTTTGTGCTCCCGGTTGAGGCTTCAACAAATGCTGCTCTTAGACCTCCATGCATTTTAACTTTCGAAAAGCATTTCGCTCAAAATTGAGAAGACTTTTGTCACTGTGACTAACTGTGTCATTTTGTTAGCCATGATCGCGAGCTAGGACAGGGGTAATTCTCAGCGTGAATGTCGATACGCCTTTATTGCGTCATCGATTTTATGTTTTGGCTTTATTTGGTGTCCTAGATCCAAGTCCTGATGATTAAATTGTGTAGCTAATCATCAAGGGGCTTAGTACATGTTGCAATCGCCGTTTCGATTAATATTGACCGTAGAAATTATGGCCTAAGTCTCAAGTGTAACCTTTAGGAAGTTCCTGTGAAATTAAAACAATTTGTCTTCCGGTCTCACGTAATGTGGCTGTGTTGAGATATAACTAGTTTTAACCTCTAGAGTATCATTACGTTACAGCTATTGTATTATTACTACTATTTTTGGACTCTGAAATGCGTTCAAAAGTTCAATTTTGGAAAATGAAAATTAAATGAAAATTGGATTTCAAACCAATATGAGCGGTCGGCAGATATTTATTTGTTTTTGTGGAGTAGTGTTAATTAAATTGGTTCGATTTTTGTTTGAGAATTCCAATCATTTTTATCACTCAGAATTTTATGCCTTTCATGTACGAACTTAATTATTCCCGTGCCGTTTTTCGTGGTTGTGCTTACTTCTCTTCTTCCTTCATTCATTTTATGAGGCTGCCATTCCCTCGTTGTCATTTTTCTGTCTTTGTGATTTTGGATTTTGTCAAATTATTAAATCAGTATACATAATTGTTGAGAATGCTAAATGAAGTTCGACAGATTAAATGAAGTTGTTAGAAATAAATATTTAATTAGCTTCCTCCGATGAGTTAGTATAGGGTATTTTTCTCCACTTCAATGTCTTCATGTTTATTTTAGAGAAATAGCATAGGTATTTTTTAATTTTATGGAATATTTCCCACTTTTTATATTTATTAATTATTGGTATCACATATATATGCATTAAATAAAATTGTAAAATAACGTAAACACTTTCTTTTTTAGCACAAATTAAGATCAAATATCTTCTGGTTTTTCTCTCCTTTTCCTCGTTTTCTAAATATCTCCTTCTTTCTAGTCTGATTCGAACATAATGTTGTTGTAATCTTCTTTCTATTCCAGTTAAATGAAAATCTGATTCAATTTTGACGCAAAAGGCACATATTCACTCACTGTTTCACCGTGACAAATAATTAAATAATACTTGGGGAGGGATTTGGAATCAGACTAAGCCATTTTTTCGAGCTAAACTCTATTATTTAGTACTAATTCCGCGACAGACTTGCTGCCGCCATCGAGGTCTTGTGACTCATGACGGCTTAGTTCACTCCCGAAGAGTGAAAAAAGCCAATAACGGCGTGAGCCTTCTACGGACCCTTTCATCTGCTTCCATGCTGAAACCGCAAAGCATTTTATACTGCTACAAATCGACCAAATAGGTGCGGCATGCTTCGCCAACTCTCTTTTACAGCGTCGCTAATGGTTTTTCGTCCTTTGTTGCTGTCAAACGCTAATGGAAATTTCGCCATCTCGTCTCCTGCTCTCAAACTGCACTCCACTCGTACTTTGTCCGTCATTTTCTCCTCATCCGTCAATTTTTTTCACTAATTTCGTTCACAGGTGAATACAGTCCTCTATGATAACGAGTCATTGACCCTATTCAAGTGAAACTGCAGCGGCGAGGGCTGTGCAAAGCCGAGTCGAATCGGGTTTGTAACGTTGAGGCACTTGTACGCGAGAGCGTGATCCGGCTGTCTGAATTTTTTTTCTCCATTTAATCGAAAAGTGATGGTCCTTTATCTCTATCCCCTTTATAAGTGAGCTTCACTCGTTCCATAGAATTTTTCAATGTATTGTTGCCTGGAAAAAATATTCGAGTGAAAACAATTACTCTTATGTCTTGAGAGTACGTAGTGAGTCATGTCGAGTGCATGCAGACATACGAAGGTGCTGCATTCACAACCGGATTAAGCGTCTGGGCACCCATAACATAATCAGAGGTATGGCCATAGCGTTACAATAGAGATATTAAGGAGAAATTTGAGTTATCATTAACTATGAATCAACCCTAAAAAATCGAGAAAAACTTATAGCTTAACATAAATTTAGCCCTGCCCGACAAAAAAAACAATGTACCTACTGATACATAGAAAAAATATTTCTTACAAATTAATGCGTTAAGAAAAATGTCAAGTGTTGAATAAGTGTCTTCAATATAGAGGGGGAGAAAATTTTGTGTCTAATGTGATCTTGCGCCTCTTTCAAAGCTCTGAAGAGTGTAAAGTTTGTCAGGAGGAGATTGAGTACTTTATTGAAAAATGTGGACGTAGTATGTTCTTCCTATTCGCTTGGATCTTGCTAACGATATCAGGTATCGGCTACTACGAGTGCATGTGAAAATAAGTACCTATTTCAGAGAGTGTTGCATGCATTTTTTTAAATTATAGGCATTCCTCCTGTTTGCCTTAACTTTTTTTCTCAGATATTACGGACTGAAAACTTACGCACATGGTAATGTAACTTGTTCATTAATTCGTTGAACAAATTTGAACAAATTAATAGTTTGTATTCTTTTAATTCTAATATATTTGCTTAGAACACTCGAAACCCAATTAATGCTGGTAGTATCACTTTGAGAATTGAGAATGAAACGATAGGATACTAATGCTTTCAGAAATTACTGTTGTCTACTCTCGTCATTTTCTTAATTTTGGTGCAATTGTACGAATCTGGGTAATATTTTGTCATCGCTGTGTAGTGCTAGGGATAAATGCCGCCTAGGGATTTCAAAATTAAATTATGAATTCAATCCCGATTATGGAGCAGTGTAGCGAAACGTGTTCACTGCAATAAATTATCAATTTTTAGTGTAATTTCGGAAAGTATAATTACCTTTAGGTGATTATTTTACTTTATCTTTACAGGTAATCGGTCTCTATCGAGCGGCTATGTGGGGTCTGCAGTTTTGGGGGCCAAAAGGCATAGGAGGCGATCGGAATGCAAGGTATGTCATTCGATGCGCTAGTTGTTGATTCATCATACCCTCTCCCACAGCCGATTCGTTTGTCGCATGAAATGCTTTGGATCGAGTCGCATCAAATTCTACGCGCTCTAATAAATTCTTCTTAATGTACATGTGGTTGGAGTTTATTGATATCGGTTCAATATTTCAATCGTGTTTACCTCGGTGTCTGCCGTTGGTTGGACTCCATATTTGACCTCACCTCCGCATTCGTAATTTTCAGTTCAGATGGGTGTCCTGTGTTTGCTCGAATGGTTTTATAATTGAGAGGACAGGACGAGCTTGTACACGTCCTGAAATAAAATCTATTCTATATCAGAGTAGTAACTTCACCTTCTGGGTAACTGTTAGGCTTTTATTGTAGTGGATCGGAAGAATATCAGAAGATTGTAATATTTTCAAACCATTTTCCTTGTTAAAGTTTTTAATCTAATTTCAATGCCATTGTTTTATCTAATTAATTTAATTGCCTCTAATTACTTATGTGTTAAAATTCATCCAGGAGAAATTTTTATTATTCAATACTACACACAGTATATCCTTTGTTTTTTAAAGGAGATCCCAGCAACGGAAAAAAGCCTTTTAAGCCTAAAGCTCCAGCCTAGTTTTGCATTTATGATAGTTTAAAAGGTTTAAGGAGCAATAAATATACTATACAAAAATATATAATATTATATATTTGTCAGTTTGACCCTCCAAATCTATGCCATGTCTGCTTTTGAGTGATTTTCTGTGCTCAACCGTTTTCGAAGTAAAACCCTCGGGAAATAGGCTCAATTTATTTGTGATGAGATAATTTGATTGGTGATACTTTTTAATAATATCGATATATTAATTTGAATGAATGCATGCACAAAAATGAATACATAATTAAATACTGAAAATTATTCAATAGATATGAATGTGAATAAGTGGGAAACTAAGTAAAATAGAGTCTCTCTATGGACCAGAAAGTTTTAAGATGTTTTAATACAGCGCAAAAATAATTGGTTAGAAAATTGAATATTACTGTAATAGCTATCGATTTGAAAAGAGGGCGAAGTCATAAATTGCATTACACACACTCGCGTTAACTCTATCGCTGATTGATTATTTTACTGTAAAAAAGCCTTTTTTTAGACTCAAATCAAATCAGCTGATACTAACCTCTCCGTTAAAGTTGTTTTATTTTTGCGCTTATTTATGGTGAAACATTTTTCTTTAAAAGTAAAAAAAGGATTAAATTTAGCGTTTAAATTATTAATTATATTTTGAATTCAATAACTTTATTGATCGAAAAATATTGTTGGTTGAATGATAGAGACAAGTTACATAAATTGTATAAAAAATCTAGCTCTCGTATTTTTCTGCTGTAGCATGCATCTAATTGAATATTGAAGTCAGAATTCCTGAGAATAAAAATATCCGGTCGAAATGCCGATATCGATTATTTCTTTCCCTTCTGTAACCTCAGATTCACAGCTGTTAATTTTGTACAATATATTTATTATGTAAATATTTATTTGCTGACCTCGTTTTCGAAAACCTTAAAAAAATTTTGCCTTAAAAAGCTATGTACATGTTTTATAAACGTTTTTAAATTCAATTATCATAGAAATTTTAACCTTATTTAGCTCTTATCTCTACGTTGTATAAATTTGAGTGGAAAAAATAATGTGACATTTATTCTTAATTTTTTGGAATCACATTTAATTGACCCCTTGAGATAAGCCTCTATGCATGCCCTCAGATGCAATGAAGGGCTAAAATTTTAGGAAATATTCCGAAACCTACCGCACGTGCTCCCCGAATTCGGAAAATTCTGACTCTCCCTCAAGCAAAAACAGCTCATTTCCCTTTCTCGGCATTCTTTTTGTCGTGGTCCAGGCACGTCTGTGTTTACTGCCTGATCCCTTTGTCCCGTTTGGAGCGCAGCATTTCATTTAGCGAGCGAAAAGTGAAAAATGAACAGACCTACTCCTCGCCTCCTCGGTCGGAGCATCTCACCACCGACCGTGCAGGTTTGTCTGTAATTCCGCCCACCGCGAATGGACCCGAATATTTTGGGATGCTGCACACACGATGCCCTTTTTCCTCCCCACTCACCGCCTCTCTGTCCATCAAGGATTCCTGTGAATGAGCAACTCTTTCCTTTCACTTCTCTGAGCTCTCAAAAAACTCTATCGCCTTCCCTTGCCCCTCTGCTGTCATAATCCAAATCCCTCCCCTTTTACGTTCCATCACCTCCCCAGCTAAATATTCCCCTCTGCATCCTATGAGTCCCTCGAAAGTGCGCGCTGCACTCGCAAACAACCCCTTCTACCCTCTCTAAAAACATGTTCATTTGTGCGGTACCTTGCCAGCCATCTCTAGTGTATTTGGTCTGGAGTAAGCTCTCACTGCCTAGCGCTTGCCGTCGTTACTTTTTGCTCGTGACCAACTTTTCGCTATGTAAGGTCAGTGCTAAAGGGATTCTATCTAATTTTTACTATTTACAGCTTAAAATTTAGTTTTATTGGCATAATTACACAAACTTAGTTTATTCCAAGAGAGGTTGTATCAACATTAATATATCAACAATCTCTTGCGTATTTTGTGTGGAGTAAGCTTTCCGTAGCGTATCCTGTACTATTGACTAATTATTGGAAGTTATAAGTGCACACCTTGCAGAGCCAGCGTTAGGGGGCGTATGGGGCTGATAGAGTTGTCCAATCCTCATGGTAAGCACTCCTCTAGATATTCAAAACCATAATTATTCTATTGAACCACGAACTAAATGTTGTGCCACGTAAGATTTACCGTAAAATGATTGTATACGGATCAAGTCCTTAATCCTCACAATCCTTATCACTTCATTAGGTGGACGGAAAATATACCTAGGTTCTTTTCCCTATCCCATCTCCTTTATTATGCCTTAAGGATAAGGATTGAAACATATGGATGGGGATTTTTGAATAGGGATTGGTACTTAATTGGGGATTTTTAGTCTCTTACAAATTATGACAAGCCATCATGAGGTTTTTTGAGGGAGTTATACCTTATTTACTGTACTAATCGTAAAAGTACCCTTACCAAAAAATAAAAACTGTGCAAGATACTTCTCCTCGTTCACATGCCAAACTAACTTCTTGCCTGGGATATTCCTTCCATTCTCTCGTCCAGTCGGACTGGTATATGAGTTTCCCAAAAGGGTTTGTTTGGCAAAGAGGGTGTGGGCATAAAATATCGTATACGGAGTAATCTCGGGTTCGTTCGGAGCTTCCGAGTCCCTAGGGTAACCACGCCTTTTTGTTTTCTCCGATGTCATCGCCGACTTCAAAGGCATTTCGTTATGATCTAATGGAAGTAGGTCATAGGCAGCTTTTTTCCCTCAAAGTCAGGGTATCAGCTTTGGTTGGCTTACACGGAGCATTTGAGAATCAATGCGGCTTGTCTTTCCCATTCACTGGAAGATCCATTATTTTGAATTATATAAATATAATGCATGTATTCTTCCTTACCATTCAGCGCTAACGTATTTTCTTCCCTCAAACAAGGTTGTTGATTTTAGGAGGACGGGAGTATCCCACATTCTTGTAGGACAGGCATGAGTCACTCTGACCCTTATTTCTGTCATCAATACTTCCCACTTAAAAAAAGTTATATTTTAGTAATTCATTTAAGTGCTTTACACCATTAATGAATGATATTAACTTCCTCAAACTGTTTTATTTTTGGTTGAACCTAAGAAGACTGATACTTATTCATTGCGATTTAGGCAACCTGCAAATCATTACAAGCTCCTCATTAGAATAATGCCATAAAGGCTTCGAATGAATATTGATAAAAATGTATTCTTATGTGTCATAATTTCTGTAAAAAATTTCTAGGGCTTAATGGAGAGCAGCGGAGAATCTGTGGGGGCTATAGCCCCCCTTGGGTATCCAATTTACACTAGATAAAATAGGGTGGTTTCTTATTATTTTTTTGCCTAAATCGAAAGATTATTACTCCTAGAATACGTACTTCGCGCTTTTAGATTTTTAAATGACGATATCTATTTTTCGCGATCAAATGAAAAGTGAAAATTTTCAAGCGCACGAAAACGCGTCGGCTAAGTATGAATGCTGGGAAAAGCCCATGTGACATCATTCTGGTTCCGGCGGTCGCTGTGTGAGGCCACCATAGGCAGGTAGCAGAGTACCCTGCTAGCAGATAGCGCTTGGCTTTAATAAGGTCTATTTCCCTGAGCTCTGTGCCTTCTGACTCCTGACTAATCGTATAGAATCTAGGCCCCTGTGACATCACGTGGAGTGGCATTGCAAGGGTGCTAATCTGGCCTTTTTCAAATGAGGCTAAAATTGACCATAAAATTCGTTTAAATTGGGATTTCTAAAACCAAATAATTTGTATATTATGAATACACTAATGGTGACTAACGAATCGCAATCAATGCCTTTCGTTTTCTTTGATGAAGGATACTACCCTATTGTAATTTTTTTTGGACCCCCGCTTCTACTGGTAGGTTAACTACCACTTAGCCCCCCCTTGGCCCTTTTCCTGGATCCGCTGCTGCTGGAGAGGAAGGTATGCGGAAAACAATGCCGGAATGCAATAGCCTACGTATCATAGCCGTCCCTCTGGGAATAACAATCATCATAAAACTTCCTAAAAACAATTGTGGAATCTTCTTTCTGTTTCTGTATTCTAAGAGTGAAATACTTAATTTTTTTGAACTTTCGTTGGAATAGTGTCATAGTGAGAGATTAAATTCGATTTTGGTCGTGACACGTGGGTATATATGGCCCATTCCGTTCTGCTAATGTTTGTAGTGTTATCGCTTAGTACTCGCACCCTGTTGTCACATATGTATCTTCTCCTGAAGATTCCGCTTCTCTCCTGATGGCAGCAACTGAAAAAATATAGTAATAGAAAAACGTAATAAATGATGAAAAATACCATAAGTACCGGTTGCCTCATTCAAAACCCGTAATAAAAAACATGTTACTAATGTAAGATTTCGGATTTTTTGGAATTTGAAGATAGCTATTCTTTTTTAAATCTTCGGTAACACAATGTTTTGAACCAGATAACTTAAAAATGGTTACGAAACTTGAAGGGAGAAGCAAATATTCTTGCGGTACAAATGGACTCAACGTCTGAATATCTTGATTAATTTGAGTGATTGCAAGTTTTATAGGTTATATTACTTGGAAGCTAAACCTCTCTACTTTCAATTAATCTGGTGACGAGCATTCTCAAGTTTAGAATTGCATGTCTCCTGGCTTTTGTTGTGGACGTGATCTGGGAGCTGACCGAGTAGGTGTTTGTAAAAGTTTTTTAACTCTAGTTTTGGAGGCACCTATCACGTGGGGGACTCAAAGCTCCTTAATCTCGGATAATAGGACACTTCAAGTAGAATCCCCTGCTTCTTGCATATAATTCACGTCCACCAAACATTTTCCCTAGAATATCCTCCGTGTTAAATTAAATGCTCTGTCCCTACCCCTTGTGATGTGGCATTATTGTTGGAGAAGTCCAACAAATTTTTTACACCTTTTGATTCAGACATATAGGAAAGAGAATGAAAAAGAAATACAAAAATTAGAATACACACAGTCATAATGCAGCCAGTTCTCTTACATGGTGCGAAGGTATGGACCCTAACAAAACAGACCCACAAGAAGTTAATATCATTTTAAAATGAAATATATTGGATATTCAGCGCTTAACGTTTTAATCTATTATAATATTAAAAATTCTTAAAGAGAGTAAAGGCAATAGTCATGCCAGAGACACGCGGCATTACTCGTATTACCTTTTTCTGAACTATTTCTAAATGCTTCATATTTGTGTATATATATATGTGTGTATAGTCAGCACCGCAACACAGACATGCATCTGAATGTTGCCTTCATTGATCATCCAGCGCTTAACTTTTTAATAAATGTCTTGATTCTGCTTAAGTACTCCGGTTACCAGGGTAATACCTGAGTGGTAACCACTCTTCATGCAGAATTACGCATCTTCCTGAGTAGCGAGAGCTTTCCGTGTAGTTTTTACGTCTCTCCCCTCTCCCTCAAGTGTTTTTCCCCGAGCACTTTCATAATGTTTAAGTCAAATAACTCTTTCCGCGTTCCTCCACCCACTCCTGCACGCGCCGTCTCTCTCTCTCTCTCCTGCACTTCGTACTCGCTTTACGCCACGGTTTGACGCGCTGCTGTCTTGTTTTATTTATTCCACCGGTAGACGAGGAGTGGGGAAGGGGGAGGGACGGATTATCATGGAGGTGCGGGACTCGCATCGCATCCCCACGGATGGCTACGCTCATTTGTTTACTCTTTCAAGGGAGACGTTTCTCTTTTATTTCCCGCAGACCTTATGGCAGCGGGGGAGGTGCGTTTTATTTTTGGATTACCGGGATGAAAAATTAAATAGTGGACTGTGTAAAGACGGACGTAAAGATTTTTCCTTAAAGATGATATCACTACGCTTTGTAAGACCTCCATATAGTGCCCGATTTACGTGTGTGGGAAGTGGATAAAAATGATTGTCATGTTCAAGTCTCATGGCTTTAGCGTTGAATGGTGCTTCTGGTGGAAGACTTAAATAATTTTAATTGTATTTATTAGATACGTAAGCTAATTGGTTTAGGCATCATCCAGAGATTTTGCTTCCGCTATCATGTTGTTTATATATTCGTCTCCATGGTATTCTAAAATTCTGACAAGTATTTTTGGGTGGGTTTTAGTTGTCCCCAATATGTTCGTCGGAGTGTGGCATACATATATGCCGATTCAGAAGCTCTGTCAATGAATGCATACACACCTAGAATTCTCATTTAATAGTTCTAATCAAGTATACCATCTATACTTGTGAAATACCCTAAAACCATGGGCATTTTTCCCCCATGAGTAATGCATAAAAATCCGGAATAGTACCAAGAAACAAATACCTTTCCGTTGAAAATCCTTCTTTTCAGATTATGCGTGGAACCCTAACCCGTCTCTGCGTTCGATCCGCGAAGAGAGATTCATCCTTATTAATTGATCGCAATGGTAATATTTACTTATTCCGATACAAATATACTCCTTTTTTAGCATTCCTAAATATCATTTTTCTATTTTCGCGTGAGAATTATCCAAAAAATCATATTATTTCCCACCGTTTGAAGCATAAAAGTTATCTACCTGGAAAAGATAGATACCTGGAAACTTTCACGCAGTTCAATTTGGTTGCACAATCTTTTTTTCTATCACATAACTTGATTGATAACAAATTTAACTGCCAAATTGCTTGCATTGATGCAATGAATTCATTGAACCAATACAAAGGTACTGAAAAGAAAAACTATAAATGTGTCGGAGTGATTGCGCCAGTCTCATAGAGCGGCACAAGCATCCTCCTCCCCGAAAAAAATCGACGATAAAATTGGAGGGCGGTGCATTCAGAGTCAATTTAAATGCTCAAAATTTCATTTCTCCGTGAAAATTCCTTTATGCGTGCATTTTTTCTTTTTATATTGCCGACCTAACGTTTACTCCATGTAGAGGGAAAGAAATATTTACACAAGCTATGCAGCTATCTGAGCTTTGAGTGACATTCGAACTAGCTGATTGCCTTATCAGTTTTTTTAAAAGGTTTCCCTAGATTTTATGAAAGCACTCTGCTTTCCATTTTTTCCTTCGTATTTTTCCTTGATCAATTTTGTCCTCGGTATTCCCCCTGTGTTTCTCATTTATTGCCTTTCAAAAACCGTGGACCCCCTTGGACCGTGGACCCCATGTTTTCCCCTTTCCATTTAACGCGGCCGTCGGCAGAAGAGGATTAGAGGATCAGCAGTCTCCCGTCTCACCTTTATGAGGAAAACTTCTAGGAAATGAGGAAGTGAATGGGGTTATTATGTAAATGGAACTTTGGCCTTTTGAAATTTTTATCGATGACACATCCATATATTTCTGATAGCATTTTTGATGCTCAAAATTCCTTCCTATGAACGTGCTAGGGAAATTTTCAAGTATTATTTGGTTTAATGATGTAACTGTTGATTTTCATTTGGCTTAAATACATCGTACGTTAAAAAAGTGACAAATCCGTCCTGTTTATCGTGTGGAATTAATAAATTTATGTTCTTTCAAATATCCTACATATGTTGCCTCACAGAGTCTGTTCGTCGTTTCTCAAAGTATTTATTTAAATTGATACTGTGATCTCATATTTACCTATACCTTTGAAATAATTCACAATCTCTAGCCTTCATTTCACCCCTTCCAATGGAGATAATTTTCTCCATATCCTCCTTTTATTGGGTGAAGGTAAACTGTATGTATGCAAAAAAATATTATTTTAATTACTTGCTCTTTAGTTTCTCACAATTTTCTATTTATTAAATCTTCATATTTGATATTATCAAATCTTCATCGTATTGATCATTGAAAACCTAGAAATTTTTCTCTTTCCGACATCTTATCCATATTGTCTGAGTTCAATTTTCGCTAGTAGCGAGTCAGAAATGTAAGTTTGAGTTGTTGGCCACATCCTCAAGTTGGAGGCATGGTACTGGTTTATTGATGACATTGATTATGAAAGAGAAAAAATACCGTATAGAGTAATAAAGATAACTAAATTAAGAATACTCAGAATGAAGAATAAGCGGAATGCTTTGAAATTACCTTTACCTTTTTATATATTTTTGGCCACGTTTGGACTGATAGCGGTGCATGGGTTCCGAACTCAGTTTTGGGTTTGCAATCAAGGATGAGCATATTTACCAATGAAGCGAGCCTTATTGGTTCTATATTTTTTATGACTGTGTAACCTTTGATACCCAACCATCTTAAACCTCTCAAATTACTCGATTCAACCGATGTATTTCTTTCGGTTTTCGAGTTGAAGACTTTGGAGCTGTTGGAAATAAATCTAATAACATCGGGTTTACGAGGAGTAGCATGATCTTTGTGTACTCAGATCTTGTGCACGAAGGGGTAAATGCGAGGATTATGATCCCAAGGGGGCCCAATATTGTGTACAAACTCATTTCGTCTCTGCCTTCCTTCAGATTTGGGCGCGTTGAGCGGCTTTTGATGGCTTCACAAGGGGAGTGTGAGAAACCAAATAAGGCCCTCCGCTGATTCCTTGAGCCGCGTCCTCTACTCTCTCACTCGCTGATGGTGTTCTTTCTCTTTATACCCACTTTTCAAGGGCGGTCCTTTTTTTGCGGGAGAGTTCAGTAACGTGGGAGTGAAGCGCATGGGATAATCGTTTGATCGTAAAAGTTTTCCGGAGCCTTGAAGTGTGCGGGGGCGTGTATGTTGCAGCCAGGGATCTCTTGGCTTTGGCGGTAAATATGAGCCGCTCTTCCTGCGGCATCTTACCATGATATCCGTCTCCCCCTTGCCCCTCTTCGCCGATCCCCCGTGCGAAGTTATTCGTGTGTCGGCTCTGCCAAAGAGTAGTCGAATTTCTTGTTTACCGATAAAATTCTCCGGATTACACCGATAGAAAACTGCCTACTTACTACCTAACGGCAAAGATCGGCAACATGAGGTTTTGATATTATCTAAACATCAGGTATTTGTACACAAACTAAGTGCTCAAGTGTCGAAGCAAATATCTTTGCAAAGGGAGGGAAAAATCTGCCTAGATCCTACCTTTTACTGGTTACATCAAGTTGAATGCAATAAGAAAATGAGACATTAAGAGGGCGCTCAATCGGTCTTTTTTCATGTCATTTTACACATTTAAAACTTAAGCAATAATCTTGTAATTTTTATAATGCAAAGAGAGACCCTTGTGAACAATTTTTCTGTTTCTCAAAATTGAAAATTACGTATCGATAATTTCTCAAGTTTAAAATGACTACATTTGAGATGCAGGGAAATGTTGAAAAAAGTCTATTATTAATATCCTCAATATTCAGCATGACACATTTAAAAAATAAAATTGCCGCCGAAAAAGTCAAAACTCGATCAGTCGAGAGGAAGTGCACCTACAGAGGCGTTTGTATTATACCCTGACGTCGTTGAATGCCATTGGTTCTCGTCTTGGATGCGGCTATGCGTTTCCTTGGCCTTTTGTCCTGGGTCCCACTGTCAACTAGAGGTAGTGCCATGTCATCTAGCTGCTGTACTAGTCTAAGAATAAAGAAGAAGTTACGCGTCATCTTCTATGAGCCTTAGCGTACATTGCCTGGTCACTTGGCTGCAACACCTAGGAATGCATTGGTCGGATGTGTGATAGGAATATTTTATAGAAATGAGAGTTTCCGATACCTAGAAGAAGAGTTTAGTTTTGATTTGGAATACTGGCCGCAGGTTCACTCTGAGAGATCCACTCGATAGATCTAAATGACGGAGAGGTATCAAAACAGGTAGTTTCATTTTTTTCACGAGAAAATTTTGTGTTTTGAGAGATCGGGGATCAATGCAAGGGCGAGGTGTCGTAAGTAAGTGGCGTCTCCGTGGTCGGGTTGTGGAGGTGCAGGTTACCCAAAGGGAAGAGATAAATTGCTAGGGTATAAGGATCCGTAAGTAAGATTCAAATTTCAAATAATGGGAAAGGGTTGGGAGAAAAATGTCTGGGATTGTTTTGTCACTGATTTAACCTTTTTCGTCGTGGTTTGTCCCTTCTTCTGTCGCCACTGTAATCTTTTAGAGTGTACCTTGGTTATTTCGCTTCAGTGGCTTATGTTATTTTTTCATTTTAATGCGAAAGTTGAATGTATCAGCTTTGTGCTATCTCCGCTGGAGTAGATGAATTCTTCTTTGAAAAGAAAGATCCTTCTAAGGTACATGGAATAAGAAATAGAAAAAAACTTATAGAAGGGTAATGAAAAGTGATGTTAAACTTTAAAGAGTGATCCTCTAAGTAGAAATAAGTTGAATGGGTATTATGGTAATATTTCCTGGTCATATAATTTCCAACGATGGGACTTAATTATATTTTTCGATTCTGTGAAAATACTTCAGGAAAAAAAATGGAAATGGAAAATATTGTCCTGTTCCCTTCTAACTCAGGAATAGGGCAAAGATTTCCTTCCGTTCTCACCTTATTTACGTGATTATTTATTCTGACATGGTTAACTTTTATGGTAGTCCAGATAATGCTGTCTTGCAGTTAAACATGTTGATTCATTAAAAATAAAGATTTATGTGGAAATGTGCAAAGTATCATTACTTCATATCTTTTATCATAACTATTTACCGGTGAAGTTAGGTTTACTTGTAGTATTTGGCTTATCAACCCGGCTTGCTATCATTCCCTCATCATATGGCCTTCCTCAGCTCGACAAAAGGCCATTAATCTTTAATTCATCCTAGTATATTTTTCACTTTCCTTCCTCGCTTGCTCAACATTATTCCCTCTAGTACTGTTCGTGGGAAGCCTCCTTACACACTCAGCCTACAGTGCCCACTCCATCCTCACCCTTTGCGTCCTCCCTATCTCTCACAGCACCTCTTTCACGTCATAGGTACACATTATCTAGAACTTACTCCTACTTTTCTTTCTTCGTTCATCTCATTTTCTCCGTTCCCTTCCGTACTCCGTAGGTTGTTTAGACTTGCCACCAAGGTTCCATTGCTCCATTTTAAGCATTGTTTTCAAGAAAGTGGTCTAATAATTTCCTTTTTATGTTATTTCCCTCAAGATTGAGCTGTGATATTTTTTCGGCCGAATGATTGAAGAAGTGTTTACTTATTTCAATCAATTTTATATAATCTTCTATTTTCCTCAAAATCATGTTTATTGCTGGAAATTCGTGTTTTGCAGTAAAATCAACCAGAGCCATCAAAAACTAGCGGAATACACTATATCCTATTTATTTAATATGTTGAATACAATATAATATTTGCAAAAAATTTCTTCTGGAACTTCTGACCTTGAAACTTTTTCATGAATAAAATAATTCACTACTATTATTGGCAATATTATGACAATAAAAGATAACATAATATCAATAAAATTAATTTTTATAAATAGCATCTAACAATATATTTGACTATCACTTTTATGCTTTTTATCTTATTACCCTTTTATGATTATTTCTATGGAATGGTGATTAGTGCTGGGCGTTTACAAGAATAAATCTTCCTCTTCCGATCAGTATTTTCTTGCATATATTTTAAGGTAGAGAAATAGACTTTGATAGGACAGCGTTTGGCGGATTGTTCCAGGGTAAACCCGCGAACAAAGTTGGCTTTGCATCTCTTGAATTGTAGTCTATCGGTAGTCGCATTCTAGGCACTCATTATGCTCCGAGTCCGCCCCTGTATTGCTGCAATTGCCAAGTATGGAAATGCGCTCGTGGGCAGCTGACAGCTTTTTCCACAGGCTTCGCTTTTCCTCCACGGATGAAGGGCTAAGGTGCCGGGGGAGTTTATTACCGAGGGTAGGTAGTGGCATCGCGTGTGAGAGAACGCGACACTGTAGGGCTGTCTCTCGGCCTCGCGTTGCCACTCTTGGGGAAGGTGTACTGCGAGGGGAAGGGTTAAGGGGAACTCGAAAAGGGTTGCTTGCTGCTGCCTTTTCATTTTTAAGGATTACGGAATGCGAGGGGAATGGAGTAGTAAGCGGTAGTTTCCCCTCTCCTTCCCTCTGCACCCTCCGCCACGGCACCGTTCATGCACCGCGTTTCACGCATTGGTATTTCACGTGCGTGAGACACGCAGATCGTTACTCTCGCCACAGTTTCGCATTTATTTATTCCTTCTTTTTTTATTCTCCTTCACCCTTCCTCTCAACTTCTCTCACTCTCCGAACCTCGCCACGTATTCTGTTTCAACCCTTAGGTAACCGAGCCAGCGTCATATTATATTTTTTCCCTGCATTTCTTCCTTTTTTTCATTTTTTTTCTAGTCTTTTATTCGCACCGCTGTATTCATTTGGCGAAAGTGGTAGTGGTTGGGAAACTTACGGCGGTTGAAACGTGCACGCGAGGGGTCGTCACAAGAGTAAGGGTCGACAGCGAGGGAGAGAGAGAGCGCGCGTATAGAGATGCATTACGGGGGTTGATGTGGAGTTGAGGAGGGATGCTGGGGAGAAAGTCGCGGTTTTCTTGTGCCAGGGTCAATGTCACGAAGACTTTCATTTCTTCGTCTATGTCTGCTACTTTTTTCAGGGTCACCCTCATTTTATCTACGCATAAAATGTGAGCACGTGGCCATGGAGGGGATTATAGGGGTTTAAAAACCCCAACATTTCCTTGGAACTCCTCAAGATATTGCTTACAACTTAACATTATACCGAGTGTTCTTTGCGCCTATTAACAAAATATTTCATCTTCAAACTATAAATATCATGGTTATTTAATCATATTCTTTCAACTATAAATTAATATTTTTGCAACTGTCGCAAAATGACTCCCTTCACTAAGGGAACGCTAAATCACTGATGGACTTGTCATATATCGTGAAGGACAACTTTCTTAAAAACTTGCGCATCATCTTGGCATTTTCAGGGTACATAGATTCTACACAAGTTAACACTTTCTTGTTAGACAAATTTAAAACTTTTTCATCGATATTTTTTCAATATGATATTTTTATGCATGAGATGAAGTGTGCAAGATATTAACTTAAGTCTACTCTATGCTAGTACTATGAAAATTTCAAGATTATAATTAAATCGGTAGAAGAAAACGAGATGGTTCTTTTTCCACAGGATTTACTTTGACTTTACGCCTATCAACCGCTACATCATCATCAGATACAGTTGAAACCGAAGTAACACTTGCGGGTAAAAGTGCTACTTACCTTGTTTTCTTCAACCAATACGTAATCTTTCCAATATATCTCACCTGCCTTAAGGCCGGTATACACGGTGAATGATCATCCGAATGATTATGCTGAATGGTTACGTGATCATTCACAGGATCATGCGAGCAAAATAGAGCATGTTCTAAATTTCACTAAATGATCATGCGCATGAAGATTCTTTCGCGAATTGTTCCATCATACACGATGAATGATCATGCGCATGATCATGCTGAATGATCATGCAAATGAAATCATTCGCCGTGTATAGCGGCCTTTAGTCAATATTGTAATTAAATTTGGTTTGGTTTCAACCAGTTTTGAAAAAAATCGGTTGAAATGTGATGTCTCCTATTAATAAGCCCGGGGAAAGGGAAGCAACGTCAAGTTTGAGGTTTTTTTTGGTGGTATGGGGTAGTTCTCGAATTTTTGAGGATACCTGGAACAGGAGGATGATAGCGCGTTTGGCTTCGAAGGCGGTGCTTGTAAAACTTCCTCCTGCTCACAACACAGTTGGTGGGTGGCAAAACACGTGTTTCTGTCTTGTCACGGGTCATCCACACCCCATTCCCGGAAGAGAAGGAGGGGGGAAGGCGGCAAAAGAGAGTAGAAAAAGCCGTCAGTTTGAGTGGGTGGGGTGAAGTTCGGCGGTGGCCCTGCCGATTCACGACGGGGGTCCGGACTCCCTCGCCAGGAGGGGGGTGCTGCTAACATATGGGCGGGGAATGAGTACTGCGGCATAGGGCATCCTCCGAAAGAAGGGTGCCCTATATGTTGGGTGTTTTTATTAATTTTTTGAGTAGCAAACAAAAATGTTCATAAGACATTCTCGAGAGAATAGCACTAAAAATTAAAAGAAACTTTTACACAGTCCCTGGTAACATAAAATCATTTCACAAACGTTGTTACTACTTTACCTTATGAACATTCAGAAAAAGCACGCACGCACGCACGCAACGTATTTCACATCTTTTTATCAGTAGTTCCCAGCCAATGGCTGTCTACTACTTGTTTCAATTTCATTGTTGTCGGCCAGGTGTGAGTCATGCATATCCGATAGTGGGTTCAGAAGTAGGAATAAGTTAATAATAGCCAAAAAGATCGAAATTGATATACGACCCTCTTCGTCGTAAATGGGTTAAAACTTTCGCGGTCCATGATGTCCACAGGTATTCTCTTTTAGACGTACTCGATTTACAGTTTGGTTTACTGGCCAACAGTTCCATCATCACTGTTGGAGACCATCTCAGGGCAATCGGAGACCTCCTCAGGATAGTGGAGACGAAGCTGTTGGCCAGCAATTCAAACCTTCCAAGCTTTGACGCGGGTATCCCCAAAAAAGAATACCACTGGACCCTCTGAATATCAATGATTTGAAAAGCTCAATGGTGTAAAGCAGATATTTAGCGAGATATATAACTCAGAGGCAGAGAACAGGATACAACACAAATAAACAAAGATAAACTCACATCACTTTCATGGCGTAGACGTTTACGAGGACTATTGATGAGTATTTCTTCTTTTCGTCCCATCCAAAACAGCCTTTGTGTTGAAGCAGGAATGGGGAGCGCGTGAGCGTCTTTAGGTTGATTACTCGCTTACATCAAAGGTAAGGATTCGAAAACATGGTCTTTTGTCGTAAATTTTATAAAAATATTTGGAAAAATCTCAAATTAAGGCAAAAAAAATCGAAGTGCCTCGCAATGCCTCATTTTTGTGTGATTCTTTTAGTCATCATCCTCCGAAAAACATCGGTGGTGACCCTAATGGGGGAAATGGCGCTAATGGATTTCTCAAGAATTCCCAGTGCATCTGCCGGCCCACGGCTGGGAAAATGACGGATGACGCCGTCGGGTACCCTTGTAAGGTGTGCCCGGGTAATCCGATACCTCATCGGAGGGCGTCCGAAGTCACCGAGGCAATTTGTTTCTGCGGCCGGTTACAGTGGAAGTCATACAAGCTCTCGCGGCCACCCAATCCACCCACTTACCCCTATCCTGTTCCTTCTCCATCCTTTTTACGCAGAGAAATATTTTTTTTCGACAAAAAAAGCAGCGGAGGCCCCTTTTTTGTCCTTTCACGTATAGAACCATATTTCACTTCCACCTCTACGTTTATATCTCGATGCCTGAGAAATAGAGTTGATCAAAAAATCATTTTTTACGCATTGCTCTGTGGTAAGTGCTTAAAGTATTTGTGGTTGGTTGTCTCTATGACCCAACTGGATCACATTATGGCAGAAGTCTGCAATTTCATTGGATCAATTGAATTTTCCAGTAAAGGGTTAAAAAATTTATATTTTTTCCATAAGGTTTCTGATTGGATGATGTTTCAGTCCGTCTTCAGCTCTCGTGGTGTGCGGATCGGTTGTTCTGCTCTCGCTCGTTCAAAATGCCCTCCTGTGCAATCTGTATTCAAGTCGTTAAGCGTGGTCAAACTACCTTAACATGTGCCAAATGCAACGAAGTGTCACATTCACAGTGTTTGTCACTCTCGACAGAGGAAGCAAAGGTGGTCGCCGAGCGACAAAAGTCTTGGAATTGTGAAAAGTGTTTGTCCTCAGCTCGATCAATACGCGGCGACGACACTCCAATAAAACCCTGTGCCAGTGTGTCCCCAAGTGATTGCAGTGGATCCTTGCAGGAGTTGCTCGCAATGGTGAAAGAGATTCGTGAAGACCAGGTCTCGATTAAGGCTTCCATAAGTAATCTGGAAGATAAAGTTGGTAACTATAGCCAAGCTATCGGTGCAATAAGCTCCTCCTTATCCAAAATCACCGAAACTTTATCTCTTTTGACAAGCGACACCGAATACCTGAAGAAGAAACTCGCAGATGTAGAATTCCGCCTCAGTCGTGTGGAACAGGAACGACTGCGTAATATAATAGAGATTCGTGGAATCCCTTTCTCAGACACTGAGATCACCGAGGAACTTGTCTGCAAAGTGGGGGCAGCTCTAGGAGTTACGATCGAGACCAGCCAAATTGATTATTCCTACCGCATTCGACCTAAATCCCAAACGCACTCGTCCCAGGCCCAGAACACGCCGACAATTGTCGTTCGTTTCGTAAGCTCCCGTGTTGCCGCAGGGCTCATTCAAGCCAAGAAGAGGAAACCTAGCCTTATACTAGGGGACTTAAACACAGGCTTGAGCCCGAATCACCTCCGCATTTACGTCAATGAGTCATTATCCCCTCAAAATAGACGGCTATACGCAGCTGCTCGCGACTTGAAGAAAGAAGGAAAAATCCGTTATCTGTGGGTACGAAATGGACGTGTGTTTGCCCGTGTCAACGACGGTAGCGAGCGGCTTTCCATCGTCGTGGACGAAGATCTGAACAAACTCTATTAACATCAGGCCCCCCTGTTACTCCCTAGAGTCGACAGGTCTCGGAAAGAAATCACTGTTTGCCATGTGAACTGCCAATCTCTTATGTGCCACATTGATGAGTTCAGACTGCACTTCGAATCAAATCATACAGACGTAATCTGCTTGACTGAAACTTGGCTAAAACCCAGTATTATTGACGATATGGTCAAAGTTCATGATTATCACCTTCATCGTCATGACAGAATCGATAAAGTCGGTGGCGGGGTTGGAGCCTTCGTCCATAACCGTCTCAAATCATCAGTCCTTGCAACTTCGGCACCTTTGTACGAGCCGAGACCTGAATTTATAGTAATGGAATTAACGGGGGTTAACCTTTCAAAACTGCTATTGTTAGTCGTATATCGACCTCCAAAGGTCGGCCACATCTCTGATATCGAAAATGTATTTATTAAATTTAGTCCTACCTTTAATAACATTGTAATTGTTGGAGACTTTAATGCTGACATGTTGCGTGATAACTATTACAGCGCATTTCTACGTGACTTTATATACTCAAACGATCTGTATTTGCTTCCCTTGGACGCCACCCACCATACCGAAAACAGTCACACACTACTCGATCTCTGTATTGTTGATTCGCAAGATAAGATTTCCTCCTTCAGTCAGTCCCCTGTTCCTTTTCTCTCGGCCCATGACAAGATAACCGTGACATACAAATTTACTGGACCTAAAATGATTCCATCCACTCTTGTATTCCGTTCAAATAAAAATTTCGATACCGATAACTTTCAGAGAGAATTGTCTGAAACAGATTGGAGAAAAGTGCTAGAATCCACCAACGTTGACTTGAAAGTGGAACGCTTCAATCTAACATTTTTAACTTGTCTTGATCGGCACGCTCCAAAACGAACGATCCAACTTAAAAGACCGTTAGTTCCGTGGATTACACCTGAGTTGAAGGCACAAATGAAAGTGAGAGATAGACTGAGAATCAACTCCATTCGAACCAAAAATAATGCCATATATCAACTATTCATAAGGCAACGCAATCTCGTTAAGCGATTGGTGATCAAGTCAAAACAACAGCATTATACTAGTATTCTCTCCAACCTCACGAATTCAAACGACCTTTGGCGCGAGCTTAGGAATCTCGGTCTAGTAAGGCAGAGTAATAAAAGTTCAGTTCTCGGGCTATCATTAGATACCATGAATGAGTACTTTGCATCATGTGGCTCCCCCCTGCCAAACGGGAATGATGCCCATACTCCTAACATCCAATCTATTGAAACTTTTGTTCCGTTCAATGACTCAAACTTTTACTTTAACTATATAACCCCTCATGTCTTGCATAATGTCCTACGAAACACTAAATCAAATTCTGTTGGAATTGATGATATTTCGGTGAAATACCTTAAAGCCTCACCTTCATCCGTGATTCCAGCCTTACTTGATATCTTCAACTCGTCTCTTATGTCTAGCACATTTCCTGCAGTTTGGAAATCATCTTTGATTCGACCGATCTGTAAAGTTAAGACTCCCACTTCTCCAGGAGATTATCGACCCATATCTATCCTCTGCGCCGCCTCAAAATGTCTAGAAAAGATAGTCTATTCACAGGTAGTAGATCATCTAACCGCTAATCAGTTATTAGACCCATTCCAGTCTGGTTTTCGAAAGAACTACTCCACACAGACAGCCTTGATTAAAGTTACTGAAGATATAAGGTTTGCTATTGATAAAAAGATGGTGACAATATTGGTCTTGTTTGACTTTAGTAAGGCTTTTGATAGCGTGAACCATGCTCTTCTCCTACAAAAAATGAAAAATCTCAAATTTTCAAGTTCATCCCTTAACTGGTTCCATTCCTACCTAAATGGACGTCGTCAATCTGTCAAAGATTCCAAAGGAGACTTATCTAACTGGGTAACAACATCTAGGGGTGTTCCACAAGGTTCCGTTCTAGGGCCACTTTTGTTCTCGTTGTATATCAAAGATCTTCCAAATTGTATTGATCACTGCAAATACATGATCTATGCAGATGATTTGCAGATCTATTGCCATTGCTTTCCAAACAAACTCGGTGATACCATCAATAAGGTTAACGAGGACGTATCTGCTATTACATCTTGGTCTAAGCTAAATTTCCTCGTGTTAAACTCTATAAAAACTAAATCCATTATCATTGGCAATAGCAAGATAGTATCGCATTTAAATATCGCAGAACTGCCAATGATAATGGTTGAAGAAGTAAGCATACCGTTCTGTAACAGTGTGAAAAATTTGGGGCTGACATTAACCAACAATCTTTCATGGAAAGAACACACGATGAGGATATCCAACAAAATAAATACAATTCTACATCAATTAAAAATCCATAGAAATTTACTGCCACTTCAGCTAAAAAAGAAACTAGTCACTGCACTCATTCTCCCTCACTTAGACTACTGTAGTCTTGTGTATAATGATTTAACAGAGGAATTGAATATCAAACAACAACGTCTGTTGAACACCTGTGTGAGATTCATTTTTAACTTACGGCGAGACGAACATATCACACCATATTTTAAAAAACTGTCCTGGTTCGACCTTAAAACAAGGAGAAAATATAGCATGGCTTGTTTTATATTTAATCTATTTGAACATGATAACCCTCTGTATTTAAAGGACCTTTTTCTCCCCAGTTGCAAAAACACTACTGTTGTTACAAGACAAGACCCCTGTTTTCTGTATGCTCCACAGTTCCGCACAGCTACAGTGCAGAAGTCATTTACTGTTGTTGCCGCAAAGCTGTGGAACGGCTTGCCGAAATATGTTAAAGACAGTGCCTCACTGGAAATGTTTAAGAAAAGGGTTGTCACCCACCTACTATCTTGCTATCCATAAACAGTGATCATATAATTTAATAACCATTCATCTCCTCATTTATGTGACCTATACTTATTGTTGTGTTAGAAGTAGTAATCTAGTTTTTGTTCATTTGTAACCTAAATTTCCTTTTTTTTAAAGAGTGTTTCATTTAATTTTTGGTATGTTTAATGTTCATTTCTCCGCTTGAAAAAAAAAAATTCTTTTCCAGTTTTACAATGTCAATTTATGTTTACTATACTATGCTGTATACTATGTATATCTTTACTATGTTGACCGTACTGCTCACCATATTCATGATTTGTATGTTCCAAAGGAGTTATAACTCCTAGAGCAATAAATATGTTTATTATTATTATTATTGGAGTTCCGAGATTAATTTAAAGCTAAATGAATTTATTTATGTTCAATCGGAGTGATTTCGTTATTTTGAATCAGAAAATATGTTTTATAGCCTCTCTGTTTATAGCTCGACAAAAGGTGTCACAAATTTTAGAAATGTTGCGGATTTTGGGTATTAATTGGCCAGGTAAAGAAAGTCAACGCCACTCAGTGGCGCCGACTCAATGGGACCTTAGGGGGCCCGGGTCCTCTCAAAAATTCGTTATGGGTGTGAGGGAAAAAATGTGTCAGGCTTTCCGATTTTCCCCGAAGTGTCCAAATATCGAGATTCGAGTTAAATCGAAACTTGAAGCTTTTACGCGGTGGAAGGGCTCCATATTAATAATGAGATAATTGCGTCAATTTGGGCTCTTAATCTTTCATAAACCTTGTTTCAAGAAAAAATTCAATTTCAAACCTTCCACCAGTGACAAAATTCGGAGCAGTTCGCTTCATTTTCGCCGAGGAGGTGTTATCCGGAATCGTCCCTTAATTATTTTCCGTCATCCTCCTTTCCGCTTGCATGGGCGTGAATGAACAACAACAACAACAGGAACGACACAGCCGGCACCTTGTCGTCATCATACGAACAAGCGTGTTTTCTTTTTCACTGGCGTCTCTTCCTTCCTTTCTCATAAACCTCTCATCCCTCCCCACCTTCCTTCCTCAATCTCCCAGGCGCCACTATCGCACCCTGCACGTCCTGCTCGCATGCACTTCCCTTTCATCTGACATTCCTCCTTCCTTTTCAACTTCCTTCACATCGTCTCCTCTTCATTTACTCCGCCGTCCTCATGCCAAATATCTGCCACCCTTGTGCACGACGATTCCCAACGGACTTTCATCTTCTCTTGCTCGTGCACTTCCTCTGGTTCTCGTCTCGTGGTGCGTCTCTCTTACTCTTTCGGGTGGATTGAATTACGCACTGAGCGCAGTGTTTGAAAAGCTTTCCTCGCCACTTGTACTTGTTTTTCGTCAAAAACATCGTTTTAATGCAGTTTTCAGATCTTTTGTTGCGTCGCATTTTCCATAGATTCAAACCAATAATGAAAAACACTTTGTTAGTTCCACCAAATTCACAGAGTTACTATTTTATTACCGGTTTCGGCTCTTACACCATTTTCAAATAAAACAAATAAAATAAATACAATAATTTTCAAATACACTGTATTTGAAAATGGTGTAATAGCCGAAACCGGTAATAAAATAGAAACTCTGTGAATTTTGTGGAAGTATCAAAGTGTTGTTCATTATTAATATGGAGCCCTTCCGCCACGTAAAAGCTTCAAGTTTCGATTTAATTCCATAGATTCAAGTTCATGAGGATTTAAGGTAAAAAAGCTAGTTGTCATGTTTAATAACTGAGGCATAGAATTTAAATGATTTTATTTGCATGTAAGTGTCTAGAAGGAACAGAATAAAATCGATTCCGATAGGTTCAAATCCCAATTGATATATTTATTGGCCTGCGGGATGTAAGTTGTCGGCTACAATTGGTAAATTTTCAATTCCTTCAAATTATCTCTTTTCTTCGCTGTTTGTTGTTATGAATGCATTTATCAAATTTCGTAGCTAATTACACTTCTTATAGTATCAAGACGAGTTTCAAGGTTTATCAGGATATAAGGTTTTATAAGTATAAGGCTTTTGCATCCCTGAGTTTAAAGTGATTTGTATTTCTAGCTTAAATATACTTTCGCCGAAGTTAATATTTAGAGCATAATCTGTAATACAGGAAATATTTTATAAATGTAGGCGGGGAGATAAATGATCTCATGGGATGCAATTTAAAAAATTGATTTTGCGGAGCGTGACCATGTAAATTGAGTTTATTTCACGCCTAGTTCCTAAGTCTTAGTGTGGAGCTTATACGGCGTGAAACAGGTTTCAGCTCATAAGCCTTTTAATGGACAAAATCAGTTTTCCATGGACATCAGTGGTCATCAGTGCACGAGAGCTCATTGCTCTTCAATTCCGCCTTGAGAAACGAGCGATTTGATGGCCGCAAAAGTCATCTTAGGTCAAATCATTTGAATGTTAGCTTGAAGAACGGTACAGGACATTGGCTGCGGTTGGAGGCAGAAGTGTTTGTAGACTCATGCATTTTAAATCCATTTTACTGTCGATAATGCAGAGGAATCCATAATCGCAAAAATTATCTCAGTTTAGGACCCTCTGAATGCGAGCCGGAACGAGAGTGGAGGACGAAGGAAGACCGAAGTGTTTCAGTGACTCATCCGTTGACGGACGAATGGCGGACATGTATACGAAAACATGACGCTCCAGAGGTACCCTCATGTAAGTACTGCACTGATATGTGCTGCATCATTTCCATTGCTGATGCGAATGAAGCTACCATGGTCGTCGCGATATACTTCTTACCTAGGATCGTCAGAAAAGAATCAATAAATTAGTATGGAAAGGAATAATGAAATTCTGTAATGATTTGTGCACGTTTGGGGGTAGAATATTAGTTACATACATATAAAGGGGTGCGTAAGGTTAGGAACTGCTGATTTGGAGGATAGTATTATCGCGAAAATCATCTCAGTTTAGAATCCTCTGAATGCAAGTTGGAACGAAAGTCAAGGACCGAGGAAGACCAAATTTTTTCAGGAAGACCGTGCGTTGACGGACGAATAGGGAAGACAAACACGAAAACATGTCTCTCCTCAAGTACCTTCACTTAAGTATTTCCTGGATTTTAGCCGCATCCATTCCATTGCTTATGCGGAAGAAGATATCATGGTGGTTAAGTTCTTCTTATTTAGGATCATTAGAAAATGAATCAACACATTGACGAATTGAGGGGATGATATCATACCCAAAAGAATGTGGTGCAATGATTTAACAATGCATGTTCAATTCATTTTACTGACGATACTGTAGAAGATGTCATAAATGTAGTAAATCTAGTAAATATACAATCTGCACTGTCATGATAATCTGTGGGTGAGTTCCAATGCAACGCAAACTTGTGCATATTTTTTCCTGTGATGGCAACGTTTTCGATGCCAATATTTTTACGCTCATGTACCACATGCATCGAGGTCACAAAAATCATCTCGGCTTCGGATCCTCTGAATGCGAGTTGGAACCAAAGGCGAGGACGGAGGAAGACCAAAGTGATTCAGAGAGACTCCTTCGTTGACGGGCGAATGAGGGAGATGTAGTATACGAAGCGAGAGAATAAAGGAGAGGGAGAGACAAGGGCGAAGCTCTCTAATGAGAGGAAGAGGGTGGAAGACAGAGGAAAGGAGGGAGGGAGACGATTTGAATGGAGTTAGGGTGCAGGAAGGAAACCGAGGGTACACTACACTGTGCGGGAGGAGGAGGAATGGGTCTATGGGACGAAGGGGTAATGAGAGGAAGAGAGGAGGAAGATGCAAAGGGAATGGATGAAGAGGGGAGAAGAGAGACAAACATAAGGACGGAATAATGAGTGAAAACGAAGAGATGTGGAATTATCCATATTGGGTGCGTGAGAATTGGTCGTAGCGAAAGGCGGGAGAGAACCAACCATGTGTAGGCATCATTATAGACGCGCATGCGGGAGAAAAACAATCTTCACGGCCATGATAATCTGTATGTGTGTTTCCAAAGCAACGGAAACTAGCGTATATTTTTCCGTGATGCCAAAGTTTTCGATGCCAATATTTTTACATTCATGTATCACATGAATCGTGTACCGAAAGCTGGGTGAATGAATGAAAATGAATTTCGTCTTCATATATATTATGATGCTGTCGAGAAGGGGTCGGTAACCTTTTCATGTCTGCATTTTCGAATAGATAAGCCTGCATTGATTGCAAATATTAGTATCTTCCTGAAATATTTTGATTATAGATTGCCTTTGAATGCTAAGAGAAAATGGCATATGAAATTTTTCACCGACGTTTACGCGACGGGATTGAAATCAATTACATTTTCAGCCTATTGCGGCGATAGCGATGGAATGGGGTTCACCTGTCGGTATCTTAAAAGCTCGTGTTCCCTTTCGTTGCCGAACTTGATGGACCGCAAGGGCTTAGCAGCCAGGACCAATGAGCATCGGTAAAATTGCGATGGAAACTGTGACGTTACGTCGTAAATCTAGTTGATTTTTCACGTAGGCCCAGACAAGGGAAATACTCCAACCGTCGGTCACAAGCTGGATCAGGGAAAGACTCCACAAACAAGAAAAACAGCTCACCAGAAAAAGGTAGCCAAAAATAATTTACGAGTTATTACCGTTCGATATCTATTCAAAGTAGAGTATTCAAAATCAGAAGTATTACAGAAAACAATGATAGTAATTCATGATCCAAAAGGAAACATTACCAGCTAAATACCAGCAGAATAATTGCTCTAAATTTGCCATGTCTCACTAGACATGCGTCTACGACCAGGCCACGAGCAGAAGAGGGCTTGCCTATTGCAAGACGAGACAGGATTTGAGGGGAGGGGTTTTTCCAGGGAAAGGAGGGGTGGTCAGGGCGAAGTCTTGACTGGTGCGTCACTGCCCCTGTAGACCGGCCGCTCCGCAAAACATCATCCCCTGGGTTTGAGTCAACAGCATACCACCCAGAATTTTACCCTCAACTTCTGGGTTTGAGAAATCAGTCGAATCAGAGGGATATTCATTGGAACACATGGAGGGGAAGGAGATAGTGGGGTGAGGTGTTGGAGGGAGAGAGAGTTGTGATAGGACAATGGTAAAACTTCTCACTCCAAAGTGCAATACTATGGACTTAGCACCGATTTCCCCTTGCTTGCCAAGGAGTAAGTATTCCTCCGCAGTAGTCCTATATAAGTCTTGGATTGCAGGTAGGCTGGTTTCGGGGCTGTTTCGGGGCTGTTTCGGGGCTGTTTCGGGGCTGTTTCCAGAGGCTGAGTTTCCAGAGGCAGGGTTTCCAGAGGCAGGGTTTTCCAGAGACAGGATTTTGCGAGACAGGGCCTTTTGCTACAGGCCTTTTGCGCCAAAAGCCTTTGCGCGAAAAACCTTAGCGCGAAAAGTCCTTAGCGGGAGAAGTTCTGCGGATACGTTCGGAGGAAGTTTGAGGAAGTTCGAGGAATTTCTGGGGGAGGGGTACCAGAAATTTTGGGGGGGGACACACTAAAAAATGCCACAAAACTTAAAAAACCCGGATAACATATTGATCTGCGCAGTGGTCTGGATAGTCAAAGATCTTTGGTTTGGGTTCTGGTTCAGGGAAGTTTGTATTTATGGTAATCGATACAAATTTAGAACTTTGTGTTTATTAAAAATGACGTTTTTATTAACAATGGGAGCATGATTAGGAATTAGAAAATTTATCTGTGAAGGAACAGAATAGTGGCAGTAATCAAGAAGGTGGTTAGAATTTGATTTTTTTGTCCAAGAATCATTTTCTGGCATCTCATATTATTTTACACTTAAATTTTTAATCATCAGTATAACGTATTTAGTAAGTCTGTTGTTATTTTAACCCATTTTATGTCGATACTCTTTAAGAGAAATTCAATACATCAAACACCCGGTAAAACCTCATCGTCATTGGTATGCAAAATAAGATGTGCGAAAATTCTCTCCTAGCTTTTCTTTCAATCATAAGTGTGGTAAATACGTCAAACGCTCATCGGCATAACTCTTAGAAAATGCAAAGCAATGAAACGCTCCATTAATACCACACGTAATTCTACTTTTCTCCACCATAATGGAAGTACTTCGTTCACCTTTTGAATATAATCAATCTCATGTAAACACATCTTATGATAATAAAAATCTTCTTTTTTTTCTCTTCTTGGCCTAACATTTCCGGTTTTATCCGTTCTTTTCCTATTATTCCTGTAATTTTTGAAACCAAGTGAGTGATCTATGATTAGATCGCAGTGCCTACTTCAATACGAATATCATTTGCTATTTATGCTCTTACTTTTCTATTTCCTAGTGTTCCTTGGTTAAGTTTTAGGAGACGATGAAATAAAAATAAGATGCGCAGCAACTCAATAGCCTTGATTCTTTCATATTTGTGACAGAATCCTTTTCGCATAAAAATTATCTTGTATGCCTCTCCAATTTCTACTGAGGTGGATACTCATATCATCCAAAAGTTAGAAAATAATCCGCCGGTCTGTGGCGTTTCACAGAACGTGTTTTTCCACATCTCAATGGATATTAATTAGTTTTTTGAGGATTCAAAACATGTTATCTGGCCACGGAAAAATAAAATAGTGGGCAAAAGTTATTAATTTGAGACTCATAAGAAAAATGTAAAAGTTCTGTTGCGCCATGCATTTGACTAAAATTTCATCTCTTTTGAATAGTTACGTCACGTCCTCGCGCACATGAATACGCGAAATACTCATTGATTGAACCACTTTATTTTAGTAAATTAATTCTGAAGTATACAGTAAAAGAAAACGTAAAATTTCATTCCTATTTGTATTCATTCCGTTACTACTGCCTTAATTATAGCATAATGAAGTCGTCAAAATACATATCTACTCTGTCTTTTAAATAATCAAAAATCAGTATCGTAAATGTAATGGAATGAAGTGACATATGCTGAGTGAAATGGATATCTGTGTTATTAGTTCTTTTGGGAATCCATGATGAGGAATTTTTCTATCGTTGTCTCATCTATAAGTCAAGAAGTATCTAGGAATTACGTTACGCACATGCTAATGCCATTTTTAGTCCCTTTCTCTCGTCGTCATATGAGGATTACGCCTTAAATTTCATGAAAAACTTCTTTAACCGCTGTAGAAGAATCACCCTGGATTTGCTGTGCATTTCTCTGAACAAATATGTGCACCAGAAGACCAAGAACATGACGATTGCCGATTTATTTAATGATTCGATTAGATAGATGTATGATTAAAAGAAGAACACAATGGTAATTTCCACACTTTTAATGTCACAACTCAGCAACCTTTCTAAGTTTTCTAACTTTTTGGTTGCCGAGTTGTGACATTAAAAATGTGGAAATTACCATTGTGTTCTTCTTTTTATCATGGATATAAAGAACTTCCACAAAATCGAGCAGGATACGATTTTATAGATAGATGTATTCCTGATGACATTAAAGATTCCAAACAGGAAAACACAGGCCCTCGTGGCGCTTAAAGAATTCACTTGTTTATCACAGAAACGCTTTTCCCAGGATTTTCATATACTGTTCACCATTGCCCGACTGTGAAACGTTTGTTTTGAATCAGTTTATCGACCTATTATTTTCAAGTTAAGGTAAACCAAATTTCTCCTGCTGCTAATTTAAACCATCATTCACTCTTCTAATCCTATGGAGTGAAATCACATTCTAGATGTTTAAGAAAATAGAGAAAATTTGAACAAAGTTTTCCTTCTAATTGTATTCATCCGATTAGCCAACATTTTGAGTTCACTCGCGTAATGCCTTTTCGTAGATCCTTCACGGGGTGATGACGTGTAATATGGCTCACTCGAGAGTGAGTCGCGTTTCCTGGCATGCGGGTGCACTGTTTAAGAACTTTCTTGTACTTACTGGATGTGAATTATTGCCGTAATTACGACGAGAAGTCTTGGCCAAGCTCTTAAGTCTGTCTATGGTATGCTTCGTTCCTTCTTTGCAACTCTCACATCAGTTTTTTTTGCGGAAGTGGTGCGAGGTATCTCAGTATTGAGTTGAAATTGGAAGCGCAAGGGTAAGAGAGAAGGGTTTATTCGAGGAGCACAATGAGGTGAGGTATGTGGTTTCGGCGAAAGAAAGGGAGAGGGAGTTGGGCTGGGTCACCCCCCCCCCCCCCCCTTCGGACCCCTGACCCCAGATGTTTAGCCCCCTCGTGAGTGCCACATTCACTCGGAAGTTCTCAACGGATGGAAACCTTGTGGGATTTTTTTTATTCGTGGTTCGCGTGGTTTGGTTACGCCGTCTTTTGTTTTCGGTAACTCTCTTCTCGCTTGCAGCGTGGTGTGGGGAAAGTGAATCAGTCTCTCTCGTTCTCTGTGATTGTGAGATGAAGTAAGACTGTGGTGGCTCCGGAAGCTTTTAGTTTTGTGGTAGTTGAAAGGTTTGCGCGAATGCGTGAAATTTGGGGGTGCTCGAAGGTTATGCTCAACAGCTGTGAGAAAAGGAGTTCTATATTCAGCACCTGGGATTTTTTAAATATACCATATGAAAAATAATTTTATCCTTTTAAAAAAAATTTAAGTTTACTTCGGTATCATATACGTAGTATTTTTTTTCGTTGTCACTCTTCAAAGAGTTAGTGTGATGGCCAATAACTCATCAGCACTTAATCTCGCGGCTACACGTACAAGTACACGATAAATGTAACCTATTGCAAAGACACTTTCTTTAAACATTTTCTGGTCCGCTGAGTAAATCTGATGCATATAATGCCTGTGCGTAAAGATGATATTGATTTTGTACTGTGGCACATGCAGATTTCATTCAAACGACGAAGATAATGTAATTTCATCAAATGTGCTATATTCTCACCCAAAGACGTTACCGGCAACCATCCAAGTCAATCTAAAAAGCCAAATTTCGAGGCAGTGCTGCATGATTGTTAAAAAAGTATTTCGTGATCTGACGGACTACTTAATCAAGAAATAATCGAAAAATCGTGCTCCTAATTACATTTGAAAAGATTCAAAATGACACATTTTCGTCCATTGCTTACGTTCATTGAGTTAAATAATACGTAACTTCCCCTATTGTTGCTTGGCTACTGACTGCCCGTTTAATGTACAGTAATGTACAGGCGTACTTTTATTTTAATTTGCATCGTCAACTTTGATGCTATATTTGACGCATTGTCTGTGGTGCTGACAAAAGTCACCCCTTAGAAATGAAAGTGTGCGTTTTTGAGAAGGATTCAGATTTGAGTACATTTCTACCAGCTATAAGTAGCAAGTATTCTCAGCACGCGCCTCCGTTCAAACAGCAGATTACCCACCGCGGCATCGAAGCACGAACCCCAAAACACAAGCATCCCATTCTGCGCAGGGCAGCGCAATGCCGTTTGATAATACCGTTTCGCACACTTCAATGAGAACCCCTCACTACACCTGGTCGATCGGCGTGAGGCGCCATCAATTGAAGTTCAGTTCACTTCTGCTTACAGACGGCTACATTGTCGCTCTCTCCATCAGGTAATGAGTCCATTTGGTTTGTGGTGCAACTCGTTCCACGTAATGGTTAGAATTGAAGTTGCAATCGAATGAGAAGAGGAAGGATGGAGTATAGAATTTCTGATAGGCTTTAAAGAGAATATGATGTCGTATTGGTTGTATGTAATTTTACTCAATTGCATGAAAAAAAATAAAAAATCACGGTTTCACCGCATGTTTTGCAAATTCGCTTTCAAGCATATTTCCTTATCTTTCTTGTATCCAGATTCTCACGTCCCATTGATCCCTTAAAAATGCATAAATAAGTAATCAAATATGTCTTTGTGCAACTTAAATGAATTCGGCGATCATTGTTATGTCGATAAAAGGAGTCATTGCCAAGGTATCCTGTATGTCCATATGGGCATATTTTTCCCTGTGTAAGAGATATGTTGAACAGAATGGGTGATACTAATCTTACCTAATTTTACGTCGTCTTGCGTTCATAATGCCGATTGAAAAGTAATCTTAATTACAATGCATTAAATTTAACGGTATATATCTTTAAGAAACTTCAATGAAAAAGGTTATTTTTGATAGATTCCTTACTTTCATTAAAATTTCATTCACGGAAACGCAATGGATGGTTTATCCATCAGTACATACTTATATTTTTCTCGTTAAACACACATAACGGGAGGTGATGGCTTGTATCGATGGGTGAGAAGATGGATGAGATACGTAAAGTATATAGTTACGAATCTAAAGAAACCCTCAGTGCATCAGGTGATCATTGATGGACGCCATGTTTTTATGCCATCTGAATCACTGAGAAGGTAATGCAAAAAAACTATAGAATTCCATAAATGTGAATATTTTCATAGGTAACGCTTACATAAATCTACATAATTTCCCGCAAACCGCCTAGCGTTTGGGACTAGCGTTTATTAAAGTCCTTTATAGTTCGGGTGAAAAACGAATTCCCATATCTTCCGTTCGGCAAAATATCTCTCTTAATTTATCACTTCTATCGGACCTGGAAATATAGTGTGGCTCTAATATTATGTTCTCCGTGTCGCCCTTGAAGATATCCATTTTCAATTGTTCAAGCAATCTAAGCCTAGCGCACATAACGGAAAGAGAAGGAAAAAAATATTTATGTTGGATGAACAGTTTTCAACATTAGGCAGCAAGAGAAGAAGTATTAAGGAGCTTAGATAATTAGGGTTATTCTTTCCTTTCCTTCCTCAAATGTTTCCCCAACTCAAGAGCGATCTTAAACGGTCATCTAGCGTCGTCAAATACCTCGCTACAACCTCGTTACTCAAAAATCCTTTTCTTGAGGAAATCGAGGGTGAGGTAGTGATTCAATTCTGACGGTTAATTACACATGTTTCAGAGTTTTCATATTGATAACAAGTACTTACTTTCGAATCTATTGTCAAACCAAACGATGATATTCTCTAAGATAAACCGGATTTGAGACACGACTATGACCCATCACGATGACAGAATTAGATCAACCCCACTTAAAATAATACGGTTTATCAAAGTTTCTCTGCCAATCTTTCTATCTTTCCATGGTTCTCGCTTCTTCTACACATTAATTTTCTGGGCCTTTTTATTCCTTTAAAAATAGCTTAAATCGATTGGAAAACTTACAATTAGGGAAACTCACTAGGGATGCGTAGTTATATGAAGTATGGTGAACACACAGTCGTCGAAAATGCTTACGCCTTTAAATTATCAGAGCAGAGGATAAATGTATGGAAGGGATTTGGGAAAGAAACAAAGGGAATATTCAGCAGGGGTCTTGCAATATCTCCATCCTCAACATCCGTTGCTTGCAACTTTTGACCCTTATGGTCCCAAAATAGTCACCTACTCACTGAGATTATGATTGTCCTGGAGATAGGGCCTTCTCTTGTTTCATTTATATAAAAGTGGAATCTTGCAAAATTTGTATTGTCTATGACAATCCTGGCTGTTCTAGGTAACATAGTGGAATTAAGGATATCAGTAGCAGACTTAGATGCATCTAAGTTATCGGGGAAGTTTTAGAAATTGTTTTAGAGGTCTTTCCTGAGAGCTTTAGTACTTTTTACATACAATTCAAAATATTCTATTTATTTGAAAAATAGTTTTCACTCTCAGAGGTTAACATATGAGAATGTACTGAGAATGCAATAGAACATATATTATTAACATTATCAGCAGAAATGAGTAAAAATGTCACAAATACTTCCTTTTTTTAAAAATATGTATTCATTTTCTACAATGAATTTTTTTACCCTCTTTGTGTGGTGTAATCAATTATTGTGTCCAACTTTGTTTTCGTTACTGTGGGAAAAATTCGATGACTTCCCTGAAAACATCGAGTTCTCAGGACCGCTAAAAGGGATGAGGTGAGGCTTCTCTTTGGGGAAATAGAATACGTGAGAGGGCGCAGTTTACGACACCGTATTGAAGAAGAGAGCCATCTGTCGTCCCTCCTGACGTGGGCCACCGGCTTATGGCCTTTGTCCATTCCAGTCGGCCGCGTGGGCCTCTCGATGAGTACCTATCCACTAAAAGCCGTTGGCCCTCCTAATCCCACTCTAGGGCGCTTATCAATCCATCCAATCAACCAGCCAAATAGTCCAAATAGTACCGACGCACCGCCCAGCTAAGTATCTGACACCCACTGCCACACACCCTGCTCCGTTCTCCGTCTGAATTCTGGATAATTGCCCGCAGGGAGAAGGTTCTCAAGCACTAGACGGACATCTATACTCTGACGCACTCGATCGGATTTTGGTACGAGTGGGTGTAATTCTGAGCTAGAACTCCTGTGCTAAAATGTCTGTAGGAACCATCAATCTTTATTCTCATTGGGTTTAGTCGTTAGGCGCTGTAGATATAAATATGAGGCAAGTTATAGTAATAATTACAATAATGTTGTCTTTATTTCAATCGCATTTAGGACTAGACAGTCGTTTATTACAATTTACTTGTTTGACAATCACTTATTTCCATGCCCTGGCCGGTGGTAAATCCATCCAGTTGGGATTCCTACCCGGTACCGCCAGGTTGGCAGTAGGGGACGTCACCCCGGCGCCACCGAGCCCAGCAGTGCATTTGCGCCACTATCAAGCGACAAATGTATGGATTATTTCGTA
Organism: Ischnura elegans; assembly: GCF_921293095.1. Classification (NCBI taxonomy): domain Eukaryota; kingdom Metazoa; phylum Arthropoda; class Insecta; order Odonata; family Coenagrionidae; genus Ischnura; species Ischnura elegans. The sequence continues at coordinate 96,717,999 of NC_060249.1, forward strand.
GCGAATTCTTCTAGCTGATAATCAGCTTTTCATTATTTAATTTAAGTACTGAGGATCGCTTACACCAGAACACTTGTAATGCAGGAGTTGAAAGTGATGCAAAATCGATGTATGGAATCGATGCATAATGAGGCTTCACTTACTTCCACGAGTAATGTTCCATCCAGTGTCCTTTGCTGAAACAGTACACTGAGTAGGGCTCATTCCTCTCTTTTCGGCAATTCTTAATCTCATGGTGAACCTTCAAATGAAAACATGTCGAGAGGATGGAAGCCTACCAACTCAAGGCATACGGGTATGCAGGCACCATCCATTCATTTTCGTAAAAAGCCCTCATCACTCACAACGGAGATAGACTTATATTGTCCATTAGTGCAATTCTAACCGATAACTATTTCCCGTATGTGCTCTAATTGAGTTGGCTCCGCAAGCATAATTGTTCCCTTTGCTATCGTTCCAAGAGGTCGAGACGAAATCAAACACTGTGCCTTTTGTTGTAAATGATTATTTCTGGTTGGATTTTCAAAATTAAAGCCGACCTCAAAATAAGATATTGCTTGTTGAGATTTTTAACGTGCAAAGAGTAAGAGACTTGATAAAAAATTCTAGGCTCATAATTCCTGTCCTTAAAAGATTTTCTTTCGTCTTCAACGGAAACAGAGAAAGAATGTTTTATTTGAGATACATGTTGTATTCTCATAATATCCGCCCTCAAATAAATTAACATACCCACTCAGCCACCATTATCAAGTCATATTTTTGATCGAAACTTCGTGTCTTGTATAATGGTCAATTAATATCAGCCGTTATCCATTTACAACGGATTCACATCTGGCATACTCAGTCCCACTACAACCTTCAATTTGCTGGAGACACATTCACGTGCATTAGTCTACTTATTTTTTTATTTTCCCCCTACTAAAATGTATAGTTATCTCATCGAATGTATTATTTTGTTCAAATGATTTTCACACTTATGTTTTGGGAGCATAATGTTTGTTTCGATGAATTACTTTCTTTTATCGAGTGTAATGCTTTGTTCTACAAAATAAAATAATGTGTACCTACTACTAATGGTAGATCTTTCAAATCACGGCGTCTTCGGCAAAGCCCGACGAAAATAAGTTTATCGTTGCAAAATCCCCCATTTTAAGAATTATTTTTGTATACCACACAACTCACTGATCAATGGGTTTTGCAATACATTAAGAAAGAACTAAATACAGCGTGTGATGTAACTGAATAACACCTATCTCCTCTCTTCTTAAGTCTTAACTTTCTCCCGTTGATAGGAGTTAACCATCCTACTAGTAAGAAATTTTCATACACCCTCAATTTGTTATTATTACGTGCATCTGTGTGATTAAAATGTTATGGCAGTATTTCATGGCTTCGATTGAAGGAGATATATTTATGTTCTTAATTAATTAATTGCAAAGTAAGCACGAATAGCCAAGCAACTTTCTTTCCGTGCATAATCCGCGTATCGTACTCATCGTCTTAGTTTTCATAACTGCGGTTTCCTACCGTCACCACTCAGTGTACCGAAAGGAAAATTATGCGACGGTGCAAATATTTTTAATTTTGAAAATAATCTATGAACTGGAAACTCAGCTTTTTGTAAATTGTTTTAGCTGGCTATCATAATTGTATGAGTTGTCGCAAATTTGTACGTGTTTGGACGTCAGTGTACGGGTCGCAAATTATTTCTTTGTAACTCAAGTACATATCCATTATTATCCATTAGATTATGTTGAGCCATCCATATATTTACGTGTCCATGTTATCCTGCGTGCCACCTCTACGGTATTTGTCAGCGTTCTGTTCAATAATAGTATTTCCTCAAATTATGCACTGAGCTGCGTGCAGATCAGGGTGTGACTTGTTTTAAAAATATTCTCGATTTCAACTTCTTAAAATTCGCTACGGGGAGTGGAATCAATCTGTTACAAATTCCATGTCAACTTCTTAACATTTAGAAGTCGCTCAAGATCCCATAATGCAAATTCTATCATTTTTTCAAGTAAAGAAATCAACATCGTTTATTGAGATAAATTTAGAAATTGCAGAGCAAATGGGCTATTCTTCTCTCCATTTGTACTCCGAGAATCCGTTTTCAATGCACATATATACAAAGAATGCGGTCGCGCACCACGCTAGGTGATCTCGAGCCAACCCTCTTTTAAATAAATTTCCCATTACAACATATGGCAAAAATTAAGTACTTCTGATTACTTAAGCACTTTTCTTTATATCTTCGTCCACGTGCCAGCATCGTTTTCACTTTTGGGATCCTTTTCACTCTGCCTCTTCTGTTCAGGCCAACGAGATCCGCGGGAGACGCTCAGTGTCAGATCGCATAGTGAGCCCTCCAATCTCTGAGCTGAAGATCATTTCAAGACTTGTGTCGGCGAACCATCTGTGAGTGAAGCCTTATCCATCCTCATATCGATTTCCCATTGCCATTATACGATGTCCGTTACTTAATTGATATTTTCGCAGGGGAGGGGTAGCATATAGATGGCCCTCTATATTTCCGAAGTCGTCCTCTCATTATCTTCGATCGGTCTATCCACTTAATCGGCGGCTCGTCTTTCCTAGCTCTCCCTTTCATGTATCTTTCGTTTCTTTTCTGGTTTTACTTGCGAGGGAATATAGCGGTGGATGGTTACATTGGGAAAATTTAATTAAATACATTTTCTTCGCATCAGCACAGGTGTTATCCTACGCGCTATCTTATTTGCAAAAGCCTGTTTGTAAAAGTTAGTTACTGTTTATAAGGGTTTTCTACATATGACTTCTGTTTTCTCTCCATCATTTTTCTTTGTTTAGGATTGCATGCTTTTGTTTGTTATTCGATTCTCCTATTCCATAACCCAAATCATTGCTTCCTTCGATCGCTTTTATGGATATCAAGAAGTGACGAGACACGTTGATGTTGTTTGTGAGTGACATGTTTCACTCTGTTGTATGTATTCTTTGCGAAATAAATCTTTTTTTTCAAGAGGTATATTTTGTTATCCTTCGCTCCTAATGATAGGTAGATGTAAGCAGAAATGAAACGATTTGTAATTCTTTCGCTTCCATACTCCCACAACTACCCGCGCTGACAACATTCCTTAACCTTTATACCTGCGGTGAAAAAATGGGTACTGAGCCAGATATCTCACAGAATACTTGATTTTTCGCGCTGTGAAATCGCTAGCAGCAGACAGAAATAGATATTTTCCATCGAAAATCCTTTTCATCATCCGTTACATTAATTATTCAATCAAATTTAGATTTACATTTGATATGAACAACCCTTTATCGTCTTTAATTGGCGTAGCATAACAATATACAGGTTAAAGACTTCAATCGTTGCAGGAGAACGTTTACGAGACATAAAGTGACTTCAAAAATATAGCACAGGAGGGAGTCTGATGTACCTGCTGGTGAATATTTTTTCACAAGTTTTGAATGTTTCCCTTCCCATTTTACATCCTGAGCTTTATTCTGGCATAAAGTCATCACTTTTCTCAAAGAAATTTTCTAAGATCGGCATGTAGTTTCATAAATACTCCTCATACATCTTACAACTATCCTGTGATCCATGTGTAATATCCTCTTCTGATTTCAGCGATTTAATTCAGTTTAAGTATGAATTACTGAAACCGATCAGTCCTACGAAATGTTGTCCTGTCAGAGGAAAGCATATCACCCATCAGATTAAAGAATGTGATAAAAACTGTAATGCCATTGAAAAAAAGATTTTTTTGGGAATTTAGTCGTGTTTTTAAAAATTAGCTTTCCCGGGTGTATTGTCGCTGTGCAGTTTTTCGATTTGAGACAGTAGAAATATTTGGCAAATTGGTTCCTTCAAGCACAAAAGCGCTTTCTTACAGTGAACAGAGCAGGGTAGGATATCTGGCCCTCGACTCCGAATGTAATTCCGTGAAACGGATAAATCAATAATGCCATGTTCCTCTCCGCCGGAACCTCTCCCCCAATCAGCCTCCGCTGATATGAATTCATTCGTTCCATCATCTCGCTGTTTGCTTCCTTCCATGTCCTCTAATCTCAACCTCTCGAAATCCATTTCTTTTGTCAAATACTCACCTCCCTCCCTGATTCTACGGATAATAAGAATGGATATATCTTACCTGGACTCCCGTGTCTGTTGCTTATCCTTCCTTTTCTTATCGGTGTTTCCGTAGAAAGAGTTGCGTATGAAAGTGCAGGAATCTATTATGTCTTAGAGGCTAGGTCCAAAACTTACACAGTGAGGTCAAAACCAGGTGGCACGAGTTCTTTCGGTGGATCACGAGAATATTAATAGCATAGATAAACATACATGTTAATCCATTATTGCCTAAGCGTATCTTTAGATTTTCCAAGCTTTAAAAATTTATTAATTCTCTTAAGTTAGCTTTTTATGCAATTTCTTTGTAAGATATGACAGAAGAAAGTCTTTAGATGGTATACATGTAATTTAGAGTAGTTTATCCTACATTTTAGATTGGTTAGGCATTTTGACCAGGTAGATCATGAGGTATTCAGAAATCGCCACGCTATGGTCATGTGTTACTTTAATTTTCATATTTAGGATTGAATTATTTCAATCCAGTTTTCCCTGTTTTATTTAAAATAAATGGAGTAGTGTAAGATTTCACTTTTTCCCGGCGTATGATGGCGGTGAAATCTTCTCGGGTTTCCATCCGGGTGAGCTCCATCTCCATCGCTGCCGAAGTTTCGATAGAATCCTTTTCTATCGGCCCTGATGACGATAGAAAAGGATTCTATCGAAACGTCGGCAGCGATGGAGATGGAGCTCACCCGGATGGAAACCCGAGAAGAATTCACCAAATGGAATAGTACTGTATTTGAAAAGAAATAAATTTTGCATGCATCCTCATGCCAAAACTTATCTGTAAATTTCCGTCTATCTAATAATACGTCTCAGCATTTGTGTCAATAACACTTTAATTTTTTTTAGTTATTGCTAACTCCATTAATTGATTTAAGAGAGGCATAATTATTATATAATAATGATTGTGAGATAACTCAATGACAAATATAGTCTTTTGCCATTTCATGAAGAATGAATGTTGAACACTTATGTAAATGCTGCAAAAACAGGCTTTCTCTCAGAGTTGCTACATACCTTCATTGTAAGCATGAAATGAATCAGTGTTGACATCTAGAGGCATAGGGTCTCAGATGCTCGCAATATCAAGCTGTCTCACTTGGTATCCCTCGTATTTTGTTTCGCCGCAAGGCAGATTGAATCCGAACTTTTAATACTTAATTCTTCGTTAAACTTTCAGGAGGCAATAAAATCCAGATAACAAGACGGAATTCAGAGTAGAAAATAAATAGCTTTGCTCGGCATTGATAAGAAACAACTACGAGGCCGCGCTTCCCAAATTTTTGTACTTTGTATTTGTGCATGAATCATGCAAGGGTGGAAATGCTATAAGAAGAGAAGGGTGACCTAAAATTTTCTTAGCTGTCTCTTTCATCAGTGATTTTTGAGTTACTTCTGTCGCATGTGACTTGCTAAATAAACCCAGAAAACAACATGTGGGCTAACATTTACCACTGAGAATGGAATATGTGCCAAAGTGACGGACTGGTAATTAAATATCGCCGAAACAGCTGTACGATGTAAGCTGTCTAGAAAGAGAGGTCAAAAAAAGTTCCCAGGAAAATTCTAGAAAATGTTAGTATAATTTATTGCATACTGTCCTCATTTTATCGAACTTGCAATCATACGAATTTCGCTTTTTTTGCAACATTTTTCACGTTTTTATGAAATTTAGCTTTTATAGCAAATTTGAAATAAAGAAATAAAACTTGTAAGGCTCAATATTATTTTGATATGGGCACGACCAGGGTTTCGTAACGTGGTTACATCTTCAGCTAGACCTCAACGTTACGAAACCCGGGTCGTGCCCATATTAAAATAATAGTGAACCTTACAATGTTTTATTTCTTTATTTCCAATATGGGGATGTTTCACAGAGTAAAGCCTGAAGTTATCAGTTATATTTATAGTGAATTGTTGCAGTCTCTTTGATAAAATACACTTTCCATTTTATTAGGTTTCATCGATTGTCGGTCAATGAGATACTGTCTTACTGGAGGACGATAACGGGTAGCAAAGTGAAATCATAACTATTAATCCATCTGAGGGCGTCCTGCATATGGACACAGATGAGAATTATGAAGTATTGGCTTCAGAAATTAGTGGTATTGCTGAACGCTTATGTTTTTAAGTTGCCTTTAATATTCTACTAATTTCGTCTTTGAGTCACGGGGTGTCGTATTTTAAGGCAGTATATTTTTGAAGTTTGAATGAAGCACTTAATTTAAATTACACGGTAGTAGCGAAACATCTTTGAATGCCTAGCGGGCAGAAACGTTTTATTTGGGGTCGAAATGGGTCAATCTGTGGTATGAACACCATCACGGTGAAAATTAAGTCGGGCAAAGCGACCGATTGCATGTACCATTGTTCAATGGAGTGGACGACTCAGCGGATGCAAATAGCCTCGGGTCCAATTCCCCTTTATTGTACGGTCCGAGGTAGCTTTCAACATTGCAATATCCTGCATCGTGTAAAACAGCTTTCAGAGATGAGCCTCTCTCAATGGCCATAGAAATTCAGTATAAATGGACTTGGAACTCATCAATCGGAAGCAAACTTTTGTGCAATCAAACCATGGGAAAGGAAAAGTAACGTTTTTAAAAATAGGAATTATTTTCTATAGCTTGCCAACCGCCATATTGCGGCGCGATGCCCCCAAATAACTTTGCAAGAATTCTTCTTCTTTTGTTTCAAAATGTTGTCAGTTTTCCTGTGCCTTCTTCCTATTAAAGTATTGAATTTAATAATAGTTTTATTTCTGTACGATGAACCTAATTATATGACGACCTGACGAAACACGAGTCCTGGCAAATTAAGCAACCTGCTGAACTTATCTATGCTGCTGTTGCTGGATATGAGGTTATAACAAATATTATGCAGAGAAGGTAATTTTGGTCGATGAATCTACTTAAAGGCCCTTCAACAATACTCTGTTAATATCGATAATAGTCCATAAAAATTCTGAAAATTATAATGCAGTATTTTTATTATTGTTTATTATGCTCCCCAAATATAATCGAAAATGAAGTAATGCTTCGAATGCAGTACTTGGAACGTCGTTTTTAGGAGTCCATTTATAAAACGAACTGAGACTCACCTCGGATATGAGTTTTGAATCTATTTGTATATTAAAGCAAAACATCCGTTTAACTGGTATCTCTACGATTTTCTAGTTTAAATCTACATCAGTGGCGTTATCATGGGGGGAGAGGGGATAGATGCTCCCCAAAGCCTTAGAGAAATAAAAAAATAAATTTAAAGCTATTTTCTTGTTTCGACTAAAATATTCAGTTATAAAAATAATAATAGTAGTTATAAAAAATGAATCTGCCTAAAGCTAATTTTTAATGACCAAAGGATGGGAAATGTATCTCTAGGAATGTAATTTTCCCAAAACTTTCCCCATGCCATCCCATCCCATGCCCCTAAAGCACATTCCTAGTTACGCCACTGATCTACAAGCTACCCCGCAAGCCGCTTCAATTGGAGGACGTTTACGTGCTTATCGTAGATCCCCTGGCTGAAATTCGGGTATTTAGTTACCCCAACAAAATTATTCACTCTAGATATATTTCCGAGTAGATATGCAATAGAATTAGTTAGCGTATGTACATGATCGAGGTAGAGACGTGACTGCGAATGCCTATCGCTGAATGCCATCGTCATGATGTTTTCCTTTCACCGAATCTCAGGCTTCAATATTTTTTTTCGAAATCGAACGTTCATGATCGAAGAACCTCTTCATCGCCTCTCTCTGAGTGAAACATGGCAGTTTTCATCTTGCTTTCTTTTCTGAGAGTACTGTGGAATGGGAAGTTCTGCACACGGTGCGGGCGAAGAAGCCAGTTTCGCTCCTTGGGGCTCGCGAGGGATGCACACAGATGGATAAATAGCCGAGTAGCAAAGATTGAGCGTGAGTCAGACGTTCTCTTCCTCTTCAATTGAGGTGTCGGAAACGTTTTTATCGCCCTATAAGTGAAAAAGTTCTCCTTTCCGACCACAAAAAAGACCGTTTTCGCACTCCACTAGTTAAACTCTTAGTGGCCACACAAAAAATCGACTTCCTCGAAGTTGCACTCGACACTCGCATTGGGTTTTTTTTTTGTCTGAGCTTTCTCCATCCGTCCGGGAAAACTTAATCTCCCTCATTCTTCAGGACGCTCTCTCCTTACTTCCCAAAAACATCCTCAAGAAAACTCCTCCAATTTGCTAATACCTTAGCTTATCCCCCTCTTAACTTACTTTACTCCATTTGAAGTGAGTAATGCTTTCTGAAAGCGGCTAATTACCAAAGGAAAAAGGATAAAAAACATCATATGACATTCAATTGTTACATTGATTTTTAAAACGTGTTCTAGAATTTCCTTTTTATAATTTGAGCCATGTAAGCTGATTTTACTTACCAAACGCTGGTTGGGAGAATTTTGTTCTCATATTTTTACTCTGCGTTCAAATAATGTGCTTCATTGTTGTATGAAACCGTAATTATTCGCTCTATTTAGATTGTATTTTTGTAATAAGCCTGTTATACCGACAAGATAATTAAGGGTGTTGAAAATATATTTGGGTCTGAGAAATGTATAAATACATCGAGATCGTAGAAATCAGTGAAAATGTGTATGCAATAATTTTATTTTTTATAACTCTTTCCTTTCACGTAGCTCTCAAAAGTCGGGAACGAATCAGTAGGAGGTATGCGATAGCATGATACTTCAACAATTTAATTCCCCAATGCGAATGGCCAAGTTTTTAATTTTGTCGATTCATGCACTTTTTTTTTACAATGTTTTTCACCGTGATCTGTCGGCGACTGACCATCCATCATTCACCGACCACCTAGAGTTCGCGTCCTTATGAACTATGTAAAAATGAAGACTTCACATACTCGACTCACATACTGTACCTTGCTGTCACCAGGGATGGCAATAGAAACTAAATGAAAGTTAAAATTTAAATAGTTTCGTTCCAGGGAGCGATATGCAGAAACGAAACGAAATGGATTTAAACCCGGGGAGCTTAACTCGGGGTTGAAACTAAATCGGAATCAAAAATTCTACGGGTCGAAACTAAACTAAAACTTTGGGACGAAACGAAACGCAGATAATGTTTCGCAGCGGAGGGACCACGTGCTTTACCTTAGAACGGTTTAGTTCCGACCAACGCACCGAGTACGAAGTATGGTTGAATGAAGTAGAGGTTCGGCGCACCGCCATTAGATGCATAGGGCACTCATATTCTTACCACTAACAGGAGAATGGTGAACGCAAACCGGCCATTCGATTTTTAAGCTCAATGTTATAACCTCTCTACACGTATAGCGGAGTTTCGATTAATTTAGTTTCATTAAAATAAAGTTTCGTCCCGGGTCTAAACTTATCTCCTTGGTGATTTTAATTTCGTGCAGGAACGAAACTTAACCTATGCTTCGCATTTTCGTTTCCCTCCAGGTCGAAACGAAATATTTTCGTTTCGTTGCATTTGCCATCCCTGGTTGCCTCAGAATAAGTCATCAAGGTGTTGATAAGTAAATTAAGATGGAAAATAGAATGATTGATGGTTTTTTTGGGTTTTCAGAAATGTTGATTGTTGTTTGTTTTGCCATTTGTTTTTTTGCCAAATTAATTTGGCTGGAGTTGACATAACATTTTTCATAGCTTATGAGATATTTGGCAGCAAGGAAAAAATGTTGGTTGTCCTTATAAACCTAATCTCTCTCTTATTTTCGCTTTTCGTTAAAACCTCACTGGAATTTCATCTGAATTACCATATTGCTTTGCTTTGTCGTTGTTTTATAATGGTGTCCTCCCGAAGGATTGTTCAAGTACCGGTCACATTTAGTAGATTTCATGGAAGCCGAATGTAAAATTGATATCATTGCCTTATTTTATTATTCATTATGACTTTGGCAGAGGTATTTTTTCCTATTATGCAGAGGTAATTTTTTCCACCTGTATTTAAATATTAAGCGCTTTTGCGGACTTGTTTCAAAGCGATTCGCTGAAAATTTCCGAGTAAGCCCTTGAAAATAAACAAACATTGCTCTCCCACGAATTGAGTATTTACCGATCGAAAGGACTCGACGTTCGCGCAATGCCTCCGTGGACGTCACCGATGAAGAGGAAACATTTTACGACACCAGATCAAAGGCCCGCAATTCAGAGAGTGGTGTTTGCTTTGGGCCCAGCCATCCGGCGGAAGTGACACAAGCGCTCATGTAACAGACCCAATCAATCACCCCCCAACATAACCTTGAGGCCGCACTTAAAGTGGCCTCTCTCCGATGCAGCAAATGGGCTGGACGAGTGACGAACGTTTCCTAAGTTCGCAGTTTGTCAAAGATTCCCTTGGGTGTCTTGCCATCCAAATCGTCCACTGGTTCTCTCCGTTTCCGCTCATCCGGATGCATTTTCGCCCTCATTTGTTTCCATTGAGGAGCGAGGTAGCCTAGTGAGTTGACCTGTAGTTGAATTTGGGATGTCTACCGGGTGAAGATTTCCATGACTAGCTAGAAATATATCTTAAAATATTCCAAAACTATTTTTCTAAGTATTTTAATCAAATGCTAATTCCAAAAATACTCCATAGAGACCAGTGGCGGATCCAGGATAGAAACACGGGGAGGGCTAAGTGGGGGTACGCTCTCATCAGCAGTGGGGGTCCGAACAAAATTACCATTCTATCTAGTGTAAAATGGACACCCAAGGGGGGGTAATAACCCCTTAGCTATTGTTACAAAACACCTTTTATGGTGCTCCCGGAAAATATAGTATATATTTCATTATCATCGTTAGGTGATTGTCGAATTAGACTAGACAAAAAAGTGTTAGAACGTTGATTTCCGCGGCGATGGTTTGATCATTTCTTCAGGGTTTTCTTCCGCGTCAGCTTGTTTGTAGACAACAGTTTCGCTGGCTATCCTGCCAGCGTCTTCAGGTCGAAGGTGTCTGACGTGGAAGAAAACCCTGAAGAAATGTATACAATAAGGTTCGAGTCAGGAAGGTCTTATTCTGTGCTCCTGCAAAAGAGAAGAATTGTGATACCTGAATCGACACGATCAGTACATATGACATGGTCTTTCACGGTGCGAGCATATTTCAGAATAATCTTAAGATATTCCTCTAGCTAATCATAGAAATGACATCAATGGTTCGCTATCAAGGGCCAAAATATCGGTCAGGCGGAACAATTCATTATACATAATTGGCTAATAATTACCTGATTAAGGAGATAAAAAATAAACAAATGTCGTATCTCAAGAAAATACCAACATAAAAACACATGGTCTATCTTATAGGGACAATAAGTTGTTTCGAAGGTAATTTAGAGGAAAAACATAACCAAATTTAATTTACTTATCTATAATTAGCAAATTTTAAGAGGAGCCTTTGGTATATGTCTTCATAAGCAATCAAATTATTGCTCATAAGAGGTGTTGTGTGAATATCAATGTAGTGTATCCCATTAGCTGATTATGCCCTTAATTATTATGTAATACAATATTTTCAAGATTTTTTTACTATGATCTCCCTTTACGTTCCGTAACTATGTTTACTTATTTTCTTCCCTTTGAATGTTCACTTATTATCACTTGGAAATCATAATCACTCGAATGCAGCAGTTATGTCCGAACACCATCCGGAGTCATGCAAAAATCTTAAATTTCTCATCTCAAATACTTAACTTAAAATTTGCAATATAACATGAATCCACGAGATACTCGCGATAATCACGAAGACTTAGTTACAAGGCATCATTTCATGATAATTTTACAAAATGGTACCGATTCATACCGCATTGACGATCGCTCCGTGTTGGCACTCTCTTATAATTTTCGTTTCATGGTTAGATAAGAGTAGGGTAGGGAGTCTGGGGCCGTATTCTGTAACTCCAAACCGATCGGTGCGGCACCGATTCGTCGGGTGCGACGTCACACCGACTCCCGGTAAGAAGTCGTGCGATTCTGTACGAACCCAATCGGTGCGGCACCGACGTGAGGGCGAGAGATCGTCGGTACCCGTACCAACAGCAAAAAGGTGTCGGTACGGCCACCGACTAGTGGGTTTCATCAACTCCCCGGTGCGCATTGTACGTTTTATTTTGTTTTTATCTCATCACCGAGTAAATAATGAGGTTTGCTGCAATGTTATCTTTTTCTGCCCCTTCGAATAGGCCACTATAATTCACTGTGTCAACATCTATATCGATTACCTTGACATAAATATAAGATATTGGTTAATAAACATGAGGTTTGCCACTATATAATGACTTTCTCTCGTTTATGTTACCACTTTCACTCGCTTGTAATAGGATTTCTTTCATTCTATCATCATTTATTTGCTCATTTGACATAAAAAAGATATTTTTGATTAAATATGAGTTTTGCCGCAATGTTATCACTTTGTATCACTCTGAATAGGCAACTATCGTTTCACTCAATCATCATTTGGCGTTTCCCTCGGCATAGAAATAAGATCTTTTTATTTAAGTATGAAGTTTGCCACAACGGTATCAGTTTCTTTCATTTGTAACAGGCAACTATATTTCATTTTATCGTCAGCCATTGATTCCCTTGACGATAAAAGAAGATATTTGTTAATAAGTATGAGGTTTACCGCAATATTATCATTTTCTCTCACTTGGAATGCGCAACTTAAACATATGTATTTCACCCAATCACAATTTCTTTACTTCCTCGTCATTACACTTCTTTTAATTACACCCAGTTCCATATTTTTATAACAATTTCCTAACTTGTTCCTCTAATATGACATTTACATTTGCTTTTGAATCCTACGTTCACGTTCCATGGTATGTTATTTTCGTCTGCTACGGTGCCAATGGCATAACCTTCCGTTGATAACATTTAGACGGAACTTACTTAATAAAAACTATATTACCAAATCATGAATACATAGCAATAAACGGAACCAATATTTAAAAAAAGAAACTACGATCTCAAGGATAGTTTCAATAATTCATTCCAGCAACAACAATCTCCATCACTTACAAACTTTATTGTGATGTTGTAATATTGTTTATTTCGATTCTGTAGGTACAGCATTACTACCACACATTATATCAGCATTGTTAACAACTTATCCAATATCGTTTATCTTAATCTAGCAATAAGTCGTAATTTCCGCAAATAAAAAGATTGAGAATGACGACAACAAACTGTGCCAATGAGTCTTCACTTGTTTTTACCCTTCTTTCATTGGTGGAGACACGTTAGATGACTTCTAACTTCGGATATATTCGGATTTTCCCTGTTTGAGAAGGAGGGGGAACCGTACCGACTGGTTTGATACCGACGACCATACTGAATCGCTGAATTAGCCGTCGTCGGTATGGAAACCGTCGTCGGTACGGAATGATGTGCTGTCGGTGGGCTGGTAAGGGAAACCGACCGGTGCGGTACCGACGAAATACAGAATACGGCCCCTGGATGGAGCGAGAACTAACCGGGGAGAGAATGTTTATTTTCCGGCATCTTCATATCGATTCCGAGATCATTGAGTTTTAAATTATTGGATGAGAAAAAATAAGGTCTATTTATTCAGCTGTACATAACTTGACGTAAATAGTATGGAAACACTTTCCATATTTTAATGGTTTCACAGGAGAAATTCCGAAGCAGTTGAATCTGGTTTCGGAAGTATTGGCATCCCTCCTTTGGCCTGATCGATTTTCTCTTAATTTATTCCAGGAATAACATTGTATCGTGAATGTGAATGAGGTTTGTTTTACTACACATTTGGTTCTAGCCCTTATATTTATGGATCAAGTTCACGGCAAATAATGTTTACCAAAGCTGAATAAATATTTTTGCTAAATATTTTTGTGTGTTTTCAATGGCTGTATGGAAAATTGTGTCCAAGCCACCTCACGAGCTACGTTTTATTATTTGCAGGGAATCGTCTTAAGGCACGCCAGGTACCCACTGTGGGTTGTTTTGAACATTTAACGGTTCGTTGCAGATTGATAGTAAAATAGTTGAAGTTACGAAAGGAAATATTTTTTCAACCAATATTTTTGTATGAGGTATTTTAATACATTCGATTTTACTGTTTTATATTTCGTCAGTCATCATCGCCCATTTATTCATTGCATGGAGTAAAAAAAGTAGTTTTACCTTTTGAAAACTTAATAAAATATTGAAATTCTTCGGTCACTGACACATAATAGGGTTGGAGCCAGCTCAAGGGGTGACGGAGGTTATATCTGCGATGGATTAGCTACCATTGATGTAAAAGCTTTTCAATCGCCTGTGACGGAGACGGTTGATGCAAGAAAAAAGTGGATTTGGAATGAAAATGCTCCAGGGAGGAAGGTATTGAGGTAGAGTCGTCGAAAGATAGATGACAGAAAAAGATTGAGGAAGGTCTTGGATTATGTCGAAGCATCAAAAGGACGGATGTGGGCGGTCGATCATCTGCGACGTCTTTAAGAAAATCTCCGATTCCCTCCCAGTCCCCGCTGGCAGAAATGATTCCAACGGCAGCGTCTAGAACGCGCTAAAAAGTTGAGATAAGCCAGTGCATTTTTGATGACATCCAATGAAGAAACATTACTGGATTGTACCAAGGACGATATTTTATAGTTTGATCTCACATTCCATCATTTCTTTCTCCATCTTTAAGGCTTGCTCAAAATATACGGAGCGCACAAAGTGTAATAATTATTTTATTTCTTCGATCATAAAATACCACGTAATTTTATCGAATTCTCTGAAAGAAAAGTTCAACTTTAAGGAGCATAATTTGTTCTACCTAAATTTTTTTTTGTTTTGTTACAAAAATCTCTAAAAAATTCCTCTCTCTTTCGTCAAATATTACTCGATAATTGTGATGTTTTTTTTTTTGGGTAAATAATGAGGCATATTCATTGAGTGATTAATAATTCCTACGGCGTTTTCATCACCTTTTATTTCCTTGAAAAATTTGTATTGTTTTTCTCGTTTTTTCTGAGTTCTAGATCATTTTTCACGCAAACCAATCGGTTGGTATTGCTGGAAAATGCTGGCCGAGAAAAGACCTCACAAGGTATTAGTATAGCAATTACTTTTGCGGTGAAAGAAGCCTCCTCGACAGGCACATGTTTGTGGTGCTGAAATATCTAGTTTTAGGCGAGCATTAGTGAAAGTTGTTGGTTTTTGTGGACCTTTACAAGGTGAACCTCCTTCTCCCAATGATTACACACGAAAATACTCCAGCACATAGACGGATTTTGGGGGGGACGGGCGCACGTGCTCCCCCCAGACGCTTTAAAAAAAACAAGATTATTAATTCGGTTATCATTACGCCCGTTTTATTTTGTGTATTACGGAGCCTCAATCATTTAATTTAATATTATTAACTTTCATATCAAAATAAAGAGAAGATTTTCTGCAGTAATTGTTGTATTTTGTTTTTAATCTCAAATATGAGACGACCTGAAAGACCCTTGTGGCACCCCCAGAAAAAAATCCTGGATCCGCCCCTGCTCTAGCATTGTCGGAACGTATGACAATCTCCAGTTCACACATTGCATGTTGTCCCACGTACGTCCGGATAACTAACCACGAAAACCCCTCCGTATACTATCATTCCTCTCTAACGAGCCACGCTCCGCAACTCGTAAGGAGAAGCGTATTCGAAAATTTCAATTGATTCGCCCGCGAGTGAATGAGAAAAACGAAACGCGACCGTTAATTGCCGCGTAAGTACCCCTTGCGCCGCTACAATTGAACCGGGGAGGGGGAGGCTGTAAACGGGGGAGGGGTCCAGTTGTTGGACGACGAGAAAGGCGACGAACTTAGGTTTTCCACCCTTGCCCCAACCTATCCCGCGATCATCAAGGCCGAGGGAGGAAAGGGGGTAAAGATGCGTGCGATACGGGGAGGCAGGGGAGTGTACGTATGCGTGCAAGTTGCTGAGCGCGTAGGGTGAGGGATTGACGTATCCCAACGATGCGAATGGTGTGGGTCGGCTGAAGAGGGAAGTGGAGAATTTTTTTTTAAATTTTTTTTTGAGTTGATACGGGGGTGGGGTTTTCGCTGCTGGTGAGGTTGAATGGGGTAGTGGCACGTTGGAGTGCCCACTCTCCACCCTCCGGACTTGTGTTGTGTACTGCTGCGTCGAGAGGACTGCACAGCGAGAAGAAAAGGAGAAGGTTTTTAAGGGAAGGAAGGAGAGGGGAGAATTTTTGAGTTAGGGGAGGTTTTGCGCGATGTAAAGAGGTGGTGGGGGAAGGGGGAGAGTATATCTTTTCAATTGGGGGGTGGGTGGTGGGGTGAGGTGAGTGGTGAGATGATAATGAGGGAGGAGGGGAAGGGATGGATGCGTGGAAGCTTAAGGGGGATCTCCACCTCGGCGAAAAACGTTGCAGCAGACCATCACGATTCCTCACATCGTTGCTTAACCTTGTTGTGGTGGACTTCACTGCCTAATATTTGACCACATGCCAGCGCTTTGTAAATCCGATTGCTATTTCTGTTTCTAGTACTAGTTTGAATTGATGTTTTATGGATTTTTTTCATGTAATTAGTTTTATTCTTCATAATTTCATTTGGCTGGCTTCGGTGGAGGCGGGTTTGAATCTTCGCCTTTTAATCTTAAGGTCGCGGGTTCGAGTCCCGCCTGGGTAGATAACTTCTATCCAGGGTATAGATGTCAGTTATCGTCTATCGTAGTTATGATCTAACCAACCGATGTAAAGGCCAATCATTGCTGTTTTCGGGGTTAAGAAAATAAATAAATAAATAACTTAGTGTGCTAAGGATGCGCTCACTAGCAGCCTTTACTTCAATTTCTCCTTCAATTACTCTGGGCAGGTATAAACTGGTCCCTTACGGTTATGTCGAGTTATTACTATTCCCAATGCTGTGTCTCATTATTCTCAAATGCTTTTCTCGTGCCAACGGCAAGCTCATCAATGCTGAAATGGTTGTTCATTGTGCACCCAAGCAGCTGCAAAAAATCCGGGCTGAAAAGCCCAATCAATGAGGGAGCGAGCAAGCGAACTTCACTGTAGCAATTCATTCTGAGGGAAGGATGAATTTGTGCAGTTATCTTTCGAGGTATCCTTCATTTTATCAATGAATTCAATGAAATAATAGCCATTAAACTAGCATTTTCCGCATATGTTCAGCAGTTTCGACCCCAAGAATGAGCATATCACCTAATAGGAGCAAGAATTCCAGTATTATCACCTTAGCAGTTAATGGCAGCAAATTTTGATCTTTTAACTTCGAATGTAAATGACACGCATTACTTTACTCGTGAATAAAAAGCAACATTATTTAAAATGCTTACGGATGTATCCGAGATTTTGCACTTAATTGTGCGCAGAATTTTCCGCAGAACTTAAAAAATGCGTAAGTAAACTCAACGTTAACACTTCTATATTCAGCATGATCATGCGCATGATCATTCACCGTGTATAACGGAACAATTCGCGAATGAACCTTCATGCGCATGATCATTCAGTGAAAATTAGAACATGTTCTATTTTGCTCGAATGATCCTGTGAATGATCGCGCGATCATTCAGCATTATCATACACTGTGTATAGCCACGTTTACAAAGATATCTTTGAAAACCGATTCAAAAGCAAGAAGTAGCGACGAAAACGAACCTTGTACGGAATGGACTGAGCCCTCTTCTAGGTAGTCCCCTTGCATTAGCCTCAAATTAATTTTACATGCATTTATACCTGGGATGGCTTACTTAAGTATGAGTACCTACCGATCGTTTTTCGAGAGATAGGTACGCTCTCCGCCGTTGTAGTGTGGCTGAGCAAGAGAGTAGGGGAAGCGTTAAAGAGGGGTGTGAGTTAGCAGGGTTTCCACTGTCCCGGGAGGGGTAAGCGCGGGGTTGGGGTAGGGAAGGAGAGACTGTGTGTAGTGAGGAGGGGAGGTTTAGGTGGTAGGGGATGATAGCGAGGAGGGGTGGGATGGAGGCAGACAGACTCACAGACCACGAGAGAGGCCCGCTCTTCATCCGCAGCCGGCAGTTGTGTTGTGCCGGGCGTGAGGGGAGGTGCTGTTACGCTCGCCTGCCGGCCGAAGGCGTACGTCAAACAGCGAACCGTCCGTCAATGGGCGCGGACACTCGCCGCTCGACGTAATGCGCTCCTAATTTTGGATTCTCCTGCTCATACATCTCGATTTATCGCATGGTTCTGTGTGTTCGATTGGTGTTAACACTCGTGGATTTCTTCCTGTGAATGTCATAGACATAACCGATCGAAAACAATTCATCCTCACGGCTGTCAATCCCTGTGCAATATTTATGGAACTTAAACACTTCAATCCTGAATGAATTGGAGATATCACGTCGACTTCACGTGTCTCTGGATGCACCTCGCTTTATTTAGTGTCCCCAGTGTTTGGTGGATGTGTACCTACATTTGTGAACTTCTGCTAAATCTTTTGGAGAGACTCGAGAGAAAACATTCCCATGCCCCCTGGCTATCTAATATTTGTGCAATATCATTGTATTTATACATTTCTAACCTGGACGAATACGTGAAATTGCGTCCGTTTGTGTCGAGACTGGATACATTTGGACTGGAGCTTTTGGAAGGATATGCCGCCTCTTGTGTTTGTTGCTACGATTCCAAGTTGACAGTTTTTTCATCGCATGAAGGACGTGGTGCGTGACTTTTTTCTGTGAAAGAGGAATAAGTTATTGGTGTCTCAACCTCCTGTGGATACATAAAAAAGTTTTACGTACAGCGAAAGTTGATTTCGAATGACCCTGTTACTCTTCGAGAAAATATTCATCATTAGAAGCCAAATGTGAATAATTTATCCCATCAACTTTCGTTTGTTCTCCCATCCAGCGAAACACATGTGACTAAAGATGACATAAACAGTGTGACATAGAGGTGGTAGTAGTCAAAGTAACGGTTGTTCTTTGTCTAGAAATAAGTTCTTTTATTTCGACTTCATCAGTATCCGTATCTTCAGATCTGCACTCCTGTTCTTCCTCCTACTTAGGGATGTTTGTAGCGTTGAGTGCGTCGTGCCGAGCGTAGAAAAACTTTCGAACGGAACATTTCAGATTTTCCCGCCGCCTTCGCGGCCCAGTTTTGAAGGAACCCGATGAGAGATACAAGGGAAAGAAAATTCCGGTGACTGTAATAACTTATCTGCCATACTCCTCGTAATTATATGTGCATTTATGAGCGTAGTGTAGTTTTCATCAGCTAAATAGTCAAATAATTGTAATTTCAACAGTTTTTCGTCTCGAAGATGAAGTTGTTATAGCCGACGATTGTTGCACTGGGTAGTAATAATTCACAATTGGTGTATATCGTTAGAATTTGTTGGGAATTTTTCTGTGTAAAAAATGTGATTCGAGACCAGAATACGAATGAATTACATGTGTCGAAGATTAAGGCAGATGAAAAAATCGTAGAAATACTATAGAAAAGGGGTATTGTTTCACCACAACGGATTGCTATTTAAGTTACATGGCTTTTAACATTGGCCCTGTGGAATTGTTTAATATTTTATTTGTGGTTGCAGGACTGAAATTAAATTATTGATAGTCATTACCCTCAGATGAGATAAAATTGTGTGTCCAAATTTTATTGAATACGATATTTGTAATCAGCGAATTTGTAGTTTATCGGTGTATGGGATGATGGATAATAGTCTAGAATGCTCATAGTACACGGCGAACGAATACGCATATATATTAGCCCATGACAAGAGGTGTTGTAGCTAAACAGATCGTTGAATGAGCATATTCTTGAATTTGCAGTTATTCCGTAGGATAAAGCTGTTGTTTTGTACCTTGTAGGAAGGCGGACCGAAACTCTCGTAAACAGGACAATCGTTAATATTCATTTTGCCGGAGGTCTGTTTTCTCATCTCAGATATAGCCAGCTCATTCCCATTGATACAACTTCGCTCGACGCTCCATCAACGAAACGAACTGTTTACTCCGAAAACTTTTAGCACGCCGCAGACGAAACCGATTGCCGGCCGGCGCGTCGGGAATCGCCGGGAACGCCCCCTCAAGCCTCCCGTCCTCCGTCCTCGCTTTGTGAACCATTATGACCGTTATATGGAGCTTGTTTTTCTCCTCATCTCAGCCATTACTGGCTGATTGAATCATTTCCCAAAACTGATCTGGAAACCAGCCAGGAGGAGAAGCTCGGTTTTGCTATCAAAACTTCGTCTCTTCTTTTCAGGAGTGAAAGTTGAATTCGAGGTTATCGCGTGTGTTGATTCGGCGGCGACAGCCCGAAGGCCGAACGTTTCTGGATGAGAGGGAACGTGATTCACGGTGATACAGTAAGGAGGAAAGTTGGGAATAAGGTGAGTCATCTTTTTTTTACCCATTCGAATTTTATAAACCTTTTACGTTGCTACTAGTTCACCATGATCGAATATTTTTCCCATTGTCTTGAGATTGGATTTGGGGTTACTGTCGTAACTTGAATGATAATAAATATTGTATTGTCGCGCGAGTTTCACACGGCACATTTTTTTTGTGCGTGAAACATTTGATTTTGTTTCAAGTTTTTCTCTGTCTAACCTGTACCTATTTGATGTGTAGATTTTACTATTTAAGTGTTAAATAGGGTTTTATTTTTACCTTCTAAGAAATCCAATCAACAAGTGCAACAGTAAAAGTTCTGGTTGATAAAATAGCGTATACACTAGAAATTCCGTAAAAACAAATATTGATCTTAAAATGATCTCAAATCCGGATTTTAACAATTATGTTTCATTTTGGACCAGAGAGAAAATTACATAATCCCAAAAATTGTCACGAAAAATGGTAAATGTCTAAAAAAATCTTGTGTGAATACTACGGTTCGAGATATCACTTCATGCAATCGGGAGTCGCTATTCAAAGGAAGGGATGGAAGAATGATAACGAACACGTCGCGTATTCGTACGTCAGAACATCATAGTTCATTCCTAACCCTTTTCTGCGGTAAGATGCTACTTTTTTACGTAGCTTTGGAACTTGAAATTGTTTGCTACACCAAAGAAAAATCTTTCCGTCTTTAAATTTCTCATAACCTTCAGTTTTTGTATTTCTGTGAGAGTGAATTAGAACAACTTGTAGCAATTGTTTGCGAAATTCCTTTTCCCACTATTTATCTAAATATCATTTTTATTATTAATGGAATGACTAAATGCTTAAATTTAATCGAACCGTAAATGTATCAGACATTTTATGTCGTTGATGGTTTCTATGCAGGTAAATTTCATTTTGACAAGCATTTCTTTGTCTAGCGACTTTAAAGGCGAATGAACGCTGACAGTAGAAATTTTATTTCCCATTGTAAGCGCCGTGGAATTTATGTTTGCTATGAATGCTGCCTTGCTCATCTCCGTAGAGCTTTTTCCATCGCATCCACAAGTCGAACCTTAATGCCTATCAATTATTGATTACTATAATAGATTGATATTTCCATAGACAGTACCTATTTTTATTTTTTTATTTATTGTCTGTTTTTATTTCTTTTTTTATATTTCCAATAATCGTTTCTAATACTTAAAATCATTCGTCATTGAGGGTTAGATTAAAAGTATGAGTTGGTCACTCTTGAGGTATATATCATCTTTGGTGATAATATATGCCGACATGGTACTACAGTAATGACCGCAATGTAAAATATTTCTGTTCCTTATTTGTTGAACAATCATCGTCAAGTTACAATCCATAAGTTTTATAGTCAAAGATTTTACAGGTAAAGAATAATTACCCAGAAACTCACCCAAAAAATCTCAGTGAACTGGGTACTTGAATAAGATTCCTTGAGCGAAGACGCGTCGACTAGAGGAATTTGTGTTTAGGTAAAAGAGCTTGCGTTGCACGCTATTTTTGGATGAAACCACTTCCATTCTAAGTTCCATAGAGACCCTTAAAAAATATAATATGCGCTGTCTTAGAAATATTTTAAACTATGAAAGCACTTTTGAAGTATGGAAGAACTACCTTCTCCAAAGCTTTGTTGATATCGAAACGCGGGCCATAGTGTTCTTAATATTTGTGGTACATATGTGAAACATATGGGCATTTTCTGCTGAGAATCTTTTAGCCAGTACGCATTAATTTCTCTCCATAGACAGACTTTTTCGGATATTTTCAACAGGGTTTTAAGTCTTACATGAGCAATTTCCTAAAATTTTTTATTTTTTTTATTTTAATGAGGTGGTAATTTAATAGGATGCGAATGCTTTCCAGTTTTTGAATTGCTGCTTACTATTCGAGGCATTGGCATCTATCTCCATACCCCTTTTCACGGTTAGGGGCATCTTTGCTCCTCACATTCGCATGACATAACACTACACATGGCAATTGAAGAGATTTTTATGGTGACGTCACGAAATTCTCATTCGGGCAGCAACATTTGCAAGTTGTTATTTCTTTCCAAATACTTTTCATCCGTTGAATGCGTGTATTTATGCGCAATTTAGCATTAGTGCAATTTCAGCGGAATAACATAATTTCAGCTATTTTTTTGCAAAATGGCTGTACCTTAATAATAGGAAACGTAAATTGATGAATATGTGGTGAATTTTAGTTACCAATGTGTAATTCGTAACATTTCGTTTTAAACCTATTATTTCGCTCTCAAGCATGCAATGCGTATCTATCCGAATAAACTTTACAATGCTGGACTCAGAAATATGCATGGATCCAGGAGCGGCCAGTAGGGAATCATTATGGGATATTTTGTTGAGTCTTTCGCTTGCCAAGTAGCACAGTGGGCTGAAATCGAAAAAAGCTGGCCAAAAATCAAAACATCGACTTTTTAATTTCGTATCGGGAATAGTATATTATCATTTCAAAATTTCCAGGGCATGTAGAACAAGTTAATTTTTTACAACATAATTCGTTTTACTTTTACAGCTCGACAAAAATCAATATAAATCTATGAAATATAAAGTGCGCGATATTTGCGAAAAAAATTGAATGTTTTTCCCCAAGCAAAGAGATACAATTAATAATTCGGAATTGTTGAGGATATTTGTTTATAATGCTATTTTTTTAAAATAGGAGTGAAATTTTGTTGGAGTCAATTGCTTTTTATTAAATTTATGATTTGCTTAATATACCACAGTTTTTCGTTATTTTTTTACCTATTGCTAGGATGAAAGTAGTTACCGCCGCTCGCCGCTCCTGAGATATTTATTTACACCAGGAGTTAGACTGAAGTCTATATTATTTGACGGAAAAAAATCTTGCAGAAACATGCTCGGCTCCTATTTTTTTGTGGTACCTAAAGCAAAAAGATGTCGGGAGGTTGTCGCGTAGTAATTAGGCGCCGCAAAAAGTAGGTGGACGGACTATCAAGGGTGGCAGCTCTCGCTATTCTTACTTTCTTGCTGAAGGAAAACGAAGGCCCTGCCCTTGTACACGGAGAGAGAGATTCCCTAGATCCACATATCGCACCTCTCCACTGCCCTGTCATTTTTCTCGGCGTGGAAGCCCAACAATGGGCGTCGAGGGTACAGAAGACCCCGCGAACCTCGCGGTGGTCCATTGTGGTCGCGTGTGTTGTGCTCTCGGGGTCTCGAGACGGGAAGTGGTCGGAGAGGTAGGTAGGCTCTGTCGTTGGAAGGAAGGGAAGGCCATTAAGATTTCTTCCACGAGATGTTTCCGGTAAATATCTATTCCCGATATGCGACCGAGGGTCGGAGGGACAAAGAGAGAGAGAGAGAGAGAGTTCTCTCTTTTTATTCCTTTCGAAGGAGAAGGGAAAAAATACGATTTATCCGCGTCATAGATCGTGTCGCTACCGCAAGGGGGAGGAGAAAAAGGTGAACTTCTTTCCTCCTTTACGCTTCTGCCTCAAGTCACATAGCTCCTTCACGCCATCTAGCGTCTCAGACGCATCTACCTACCTTATCACCCTCGTCCCAACAATAAGAATCGGTTGCCTACTCCTATTGTAGTCGCCGCCTGCTTTCTCTCTTGTGTGTCTATCCACTGGAAACACTTTCTGTCGTTTTACATCTCAAGCTTCTTCTCTCGCGTTAACTCCTCGCTATGAGGAAGTTTTACCATCCGGTTGAGATGCATGAGCAGGTGAGATATTATCGTCGTTATCATCCACCACGCACGCTCCTTTGTTCATATCCACTTCGCTATACGTAAAAGATTTCACTCTTAGTAAAAAAAATATCATTATTCATAGCATTTTACACAATTCAAGTCAAATCGCTCTGAAGTAGGCAGTACTTATGACTTTCCACTTCTGGGAGTTCCTTCTTGATTATGAAATAAAACAGCGACATTCACTGCAATATTTTTTTAATTTCAAAGATGACTGAATCCATACCTTCATAGTACGGGAATGGTGTAGCCATAGGGGTTTAGAGTATTTCACTTAAAAGTTTTATTAAGCCAATTTTCATTTGATACTATGTATGTTTATCATTTACAAGTTTATATTTAGATATTATTGATATCAAATAAATATGTTGACAGCATGAAAAGTTAATCTTTATGTAGGCTGACTATTTGATCACGGATAAGATTTCTCTTGGAAAACGATGGAGTTGTACGCGGATCCCACAAGATCAATTCGGATGGATACATTTATCGCTTTATCTGAGAGTCCTGTGGTATAGAAGCACTAGGTTCTCAAACACAGAACCAACCCTGAGGGAATTTAACACCTTTGGAAGTTTACATTCTAGACTACAGTTCAATAAAGATCTTCAGAACTCATTGTTTAGTTCTGTACTTTTTTCAAATTTCTATGACTTTCCTACTATGTATTGCTATTGCGGCAGAACCAAATAAGTATTTACATGTCTTTTAAGATTATTCGGGATTCCTAAGGGAAAGAAATATAAAAAAATTATCTTTCACATCGAATTTTCACGTTATCTTTTGAAAATTTTTAAGGAATCCTATGAACAAAACAATGATACAAAGTAAAAATGAATGGAAGGAAGACGAATTACTCCTGAACCGGTAATCTGAACTATTAGTTTGCTAAATTATAGTAAAAGCAGTGAAAGAGTAATCTAACGAAAAAGTTATAACATGCTGGGCACCTGAAATGAATGGGTGTTATGAATCAACCTCTATCTGAAGCATAACTTTTGGGTTATATACGTTTAAATGTGGCCTCTTTTATCGTCGTTAGTTGCTGAGAGAAGGAAAAGTATCTTTCAACTACCTTTTCGTTCATTCCTCGTATGCGTTTCTGCTATGGCTTAGGTAAGAGAGAGGAAAGCATAGTTAACTGAAGTATTAGTTCTGAGCAATCAAAATGTCTCGCGTGATATGAGGTCCACCCTTCGTGATGATTCTTCTTTCTAAACTCTGGATGTAATCAGCCATTGTTTCCACCACTCCAGGGTCTCTGTTGGTTACACATTCATTTCTCGTCGAAGCTCTTTAAATTGTCTAACCCTAGCCCGTGAGGAGCTCAAAGTTTAATGACGTATCTGAGAGGAACAGGGGTTGGTAATTTGCCTTCTCCCGCTCGCAACTAGAAGGTAGGATCATCTGGAATACCTAGGCTATTGTTCTCCTTTACGAGTTTTGACTTCACCCTTTAACATCGCCGTCGAGAAGGCAAAGAAGAATTAAACAGCCGATTCTGTTGAGAGGGCTTTGCAGTCATATAAGTTTCTCAGAGATACAAGAGTTCTGTAAAAGTGGCTTTATTGCAATAAAGCGGTAAAATAATCATAATTTCGAAATTATTTTAGCGTTCCCCTTATTGAGATGGTGAAAATTTTCTGAAAAATCCATGCTAATCAGTCACTTATAATTTTAATATCTTTTTCTATATTTACAATTTCCTGCTTTCCTAAATCAATCCACTTTTGCGACAGCGATGGACTTAAATAATAAATGTACTGTGTGATCTTCTACCTAAAACATGGGCTGGGTGATAGAACGGTGTGCATTACGAAGATCTACATCATGGTGCGGGGTCTGCTGAAAACGAGTCACATTTTTTTACACAAAGCCTCCAGGATCACCCGTGATATTATTTTGTAGATTTTTATTATTAGATTTTGACTTCGAATGATTTTCACTCAACCTTTTCATCATTTACCACACGATTAAGTGTGCTTACTGGCTTCTTACCGAAATCCATATTTCGTTTTTAAATTACTGTGCTAATAACATGTTCCTTAAAAACGAAAATTTATCGATCGATAATATAAAATATCCAAGTTTTCGTTACAAGACGAGTTGAATATTGCTGGCGAGCGTGAGCGTAACGATATTGTAAATGATGAAAGTTGTATCCATTGTAACGATGCAATTTAGCTTTTAGCCTTATATTAATTGATTTTTTTTCTATTTTATAATACATTTCATTGTTTATAGAGAAATATTGTTTAAATTGTGTGATTCTTTATTGTGTACTATTTTGTTTCATCGTGAGAAATACGCATAGGTCTAGCGAATGAGCAATTAGGATGTCAATGTGTACTATAAGGGTTCATTGCTCATTCGTAAATAATCGATTTTGTAGTTTTAGTTGCGGTTGTATACATTTTAATTATTCCTATTACTTTGAATGTATGCTTCGCTGTATTTTATTTATCTGAAAGACATTAGCGACGGTGTTTTTTTTCATTTATATTGTCCTATCAGATATTATATTTTAGATATCAGATTTTTATTTCAAATCACGTGTTGCGGATTACTGTCGTATCTCCTTCATTATCCTGCTCTTTCATTTTTCGGCCTTAATATTATCGGTGTGGTAGTTACTGCATGATTTTATTGTTCGAAATGTAGGAGATTTTTGTCAGATACATGCTATAACTCAATGTAACGTGTACGACGCCCGTTTCTAGGATATATAGTGGCAACGTCATCGTGCAGAACTACACCCAAATATTATATTTCGGAAAGTTTGTGCCCGCTTTCATGAACGAATTCAAAACAAATTCCCGGAACAATTTTGTAAAAACTGCCCCCTTTTAATCGATGTGGCATTCACGTCACGGCCACGAATATTTTGATAAAGTCATCTCTTGATTTTGCTCGGACAACGTGACAGTTGGATATCAGCAAGACCCTGTCCCTTGTCGAGAACCTTATCTTTCTGCACAAAGGGAGCAAACTTGGAATTAATGAATATTTATAATCCCGAAAGTTACTATCGTTTTCGAATTTTCTACTCAAGGGAACCGTTATCGAGACTTTTATTTTATTCATCCTTCGTACTCAATGCTTTTAAAAGCCGTATCCGCCGTAGTAAAGGGGAGGATAATGTTCCTTGAATTTGGGCTAAGTGCGTAGGTATCGATCTCGGTTCTTCAAAGGGAAAGATCGATTTTCGACACTGTGATTCCCTCGCTTCTGGGGGTGAGAAGGCTTTCTGCAATACGGAGCCTTAACGCCGACCACTCTCCTCTTCCATTCAAAAGGCTTTGGCTTTCGCATTAATTCACGTATTTCTCTCTCTCTCTCTGAATTCCTCCCTCAATCACGATTCCGTTTTATTTTTCGCTTTCCTTCCTTTTTTTCCGTATCCCTTTCTTTTCTTACATGCGCGCGAGCGGACAGGATACCCGGCGTCGTCGCCCTGGCGCGTGCAATGAGCGGGGGAGTGCTTGTCCACCCTACCTACCACTGACCACTCCGAATTGATTTCTCTCGAGTTCATAGCGAACCTTGGCCGGTGAGAATCTTGATTATTACTTTTTACCCCGACCCCTCCGCGACGGAGCGCTTAGAGTGAGCTCAGGCTCCGATAACGCATCTAATCCTTGAAAACCCGTATTCGTCGTCCATGCTTAGGTTGGCGTTTTTCGCCAGGAAGTACGGAGGCATGGTTCACAGAACGAATGATTTTTCGTGTTCCCTGCTACTTCGAAGATAGGAATGTACTGCTAGTGGGGACTCTGCTTCTGATTGTGAGTAACAACAGGGTGGTTTCCTTTACTTTTTTACTGCCTTAATCGAAACATTATGCCTCCTGGAGTGCGTATTTCACGGTGTAAGATTTTTTAATGACGATATATATTTTTCGCGATTAAATAAAAAGTGACAATTTTCAAGCGCGCGAAAGCTCGACGGATAAGTATCAATGTTGGGAAAAGCTCGTGTGACGTCATTCTGGTTCCGGCTCCCACTGTGAGAGGCCACCTAGGTGCGAGGCTATGAGAGCCGTTACGATGCAGGCTGCTAGGAGGTAAGTACTAGACTACATTGCTAGCAGGTAGCGCTTGGCTTAAATAAGGATGATTAATACCCTATCAAACGAGGGAAACTTTCCGACCATAGGCAATTTTAATAGGTGATTAACAAGACATGTTTCCCTGAGCTCTGTGCCTCATGCATGCATTGTTATTTTCAAACGTGTAAAATTCCTGACTACTCGTATAGCATCTGGGCCCCTATGACGTCACGTGGAGTGGCATCGCATGGCTGCCAATCTGGCCTTTTTCAAATGAGGTTAAAATTGACCATTGCCATTCGTCTAAACTGGGATTTCTAAAATGAAATAATTTGTTTATTATTAATACACTAATGGTGGGTAACGAATCGCAATCAATGCCTTTCGTTTTCTTTGATGAAGGAAACTACCATATTGTGTTTCCGATTTTCCAAGAGCTTCCGTGCTTGTAGAAATATCTTATCAGGCCATTAATGATGTAATCACCTTCTATGCCAACAATTTAACTCTATTGTTTCCATTTGGTGTTTTGCAGGAAGAGTTGTAGTTACCTAATCACCGGTATTTTATTTAGAGTAATTACAGTCAGCAACCCCAAAAAAAGCAAATAAAAGGTGACCAGAGTTTAAATAATTTTTTATCTTTAGTTTACATTGAGGTTTGGTCAATAAAAAGTATTTAGCTCTTACCAACGTTCCTGTAGCTATACTTCAGTTATGGATATTATACAACCGAAGCATTTAAGCAGCATTGATAAATAAAATTAATGGGCAGTTTGCAATGATATTAACAATCAGCATATCTTAACAATATAGCACAAACTTTTCTCGTTTTCATGCGAAATAGTCTTAACAATGACAACGTAACGAGTAACTTCATTGGGAAACTCTGAGAGAGAATGCCATCATTTAGTTATTCTCAAACTGCATTGCTTTTGCATGGCATCAAGTAAATAGATGTACTCATTTGATGAAGTTAGTTGAAAGTAAAAGGAAATAAAAAAATAGCCAATACAACCAATTGTGTAAAATCAATAACAGTGTTGAATTATAATGAGGTTCTACCATTTTTGAGGCTATCGCCGCAAAAATGGTAGAACGCTGAACTTCAAGCATTTGTATTAAATTCTGCCGAAGCCCCACAGAATCGTGCCATACATCGTTTTATTTATTGTTTTTTTGACTACAACAGTGAATTATCAAAATTTGTCGAAACGTAAACGTTTAGCTTCTATGGTCGAAAGAGTGAAGAAGAACACACGGAAAACGATGAGACGAAAATCGCCATGATGGTCGAGTGCATGTGCAAGAGAAACGACATAAAAATTTCCGTGCGTGAAAAGTTTGGAAATATCTTTTTCGCACAGCATACGTAACTTCGTTATTCATATAATTTTCTACGCTTTGGATACAACTATGGCCGATGGTAAATAAAACTTTCAATAAAGTTCTTTCACAGTGTGACATTATTTATAGTAACTTTTCCACTCCATTAGCAGCAAAATTTTGTTTTGATAGAAAATTGTAGCATCAATCTCACAGTTTGATTTGAATGAATCTCCAATTTAATTTAGGATTTTCAAGTGAAACCTCTGATTATGCCGCTTGTCTTGAAAATTGCGTGTAGTAACAAGGGTTTTCTTTCCTTAAGTAGGTATTTGCTTCGTGTCTTAAGAATCTTCTTCGGAATGATATGGAGTACTGGCACGGATGACTCATGAAATCGTTGAAATCCTTACGCCGTTCGTGCTATGGTTAGTTAATTTTACCCGGAAGTAAGCAGCCATGACTCCGAGGAGTAAGGAGGGGGTTGTGGAGGGTGGCGACTGTGCTTTCGTCCCTTCCGGTCAGCTGGCGCCATGCGGACGGGAGAGCGCCCCTTTAACCAAAATCCACAACTATCAACCCCTCGCTCACTTCCCCATGCACGATATCCCCCAAATGATGCTCCTTCTCTCCTTATCATGTGGAGCCACTTGCTAGTGACCTGTTGTTGAGTGCTATGCGGACCCTCCACTTGATTTAGGATGTGCAATTTATAACTTTAGCTCGTATGTTGTCAATAAAACATTTAGCCATCATATTCGAAGAAATCCGGAGATATTAAAAAGCAGCATTTAGGTGCACGGAGGACTTTAATAATTCAACGAATACATTTTAAATTACCTACTTTTCCCACTTATTAGAGGCAACCAAAGTGATATTTTATACTGTTATTATTGTAATTATTATATGAGCAAGCAGCTACCGTGATATTAGCATGCAATCCTAGTGTATATAATATTATGATATTAGTATATTACCACCGTTGTGATAATTCTTTACCATTTTTTTTACTAATAATTCAAAAATTAATACTTTGACGAATTCTTGATTTATTTTTATTCGTAATTTTATTGTGTATGCATGTGTCAAAATAACGTTAATATTCTGATATCAATCGAAAATTTTCCTTTAGTTACGAAAGTATCGCCTTTAGATGCTTTGCAAGCCCGATACCCATAAAATATAGCTTTTAAAGCTTATTCACGACGAAAGATTCATCAGGTGGTAGAAAATAGGCAGGTAATGGGTATGGCCGATTTTATGCATGACTGCGAGTTAAAGTTGATCACTTGTGGCGCAAACGATTATTTCCACATCTTCCTTCCTTCTGTTCTCTGTCAATGTTCATGGCGCCAATGCACCGTGATAAACATATCCCTAAAAAAGAAAAAGAGAAGCCCAGTGTAGTTCATCCCAGACGGATACCGTGAAAAGAAAATTATTAGTCTCCCATGCATATGCATAAAGTGCAGAGCAGCCTAAAAATGTGCATACATTCCTCTCTTTTGCGGAAGACTTGCGTCTCGATGCCGATCAAAACCTTTTGATCCTCAACAATCAGGGGTGGATGGCTCCAAACCGTTTAGGCATTGGCGCCCGACGTTCTTTGAGGTGAATTCGTGGATCCGAATGATGGACGCTATTCCCTGTCTGCCTCTTTGTACTCTTGCCCCCTTGATCCTCCTCATCCACGCATCCAATTCCCTCGACCTTTGTGTAGAAGCCATTGGGAAGCAAATATCTCACGGAGAGGGAAGGAGATTGATGGCAAAGTTTAGGGGTGATTGGAAGGTGGAGATGATAATGAGACAAGGGTTGGGGAATAGAAGTGGAGGGGAAGGGTACCGAAGGAAGAGAATCTCTCTTGGTCCTAAAGCAGCGATATTTAGGTAAATGGCTGCCAATATTTGGCTTAAAATCCTTATATGATTTAAAAATTTTCCGGTGAATTGATTACGAAAGAATTTCTTTGGCTTCGCTTCTAGTGTAATTTTGCAGTATCACCTATGCATTAGCTAATTGAAAAACAAGTTCTTTTTCGAAAAGTTGATGCTACTACAAATCATCTATTATAAAAAACATTACGGTTCATGTACCTGTTTAAATCTATCTATACATAATATCAACTACTATCTAACACATTTACCTAAAAATACATACCTATTTTAATGCTAAAAAAGGATCTTTCCAAATTGTTCAAAATTGTCATTTCCTTGTCGACAAAAGCAACTTGTTTCAATTTTCAAGCGAGGTTGTAATACATATCCATTCTGAAATATTTACATGTACTTTTTAATAAATCCTATAATATCTATTCGTACTTGTAAAATATTATACCAAATGACATCACTAATGAGTAAATTGTCATTCATATCCTATTAAATCGTTGAAAAATTCTTTTTTTTAACCCTTTCTAAACCAGAGCTGCTTCTGGGAGAAATCGAATTTTATGATTTTTCATTTTGAAAACTTCAAAATTTTGCACTAAACCATAATTATTGTGGCAGCTAAATATTTCGTCATTACAATTTACACCACAATGTAATCCTTGGTTTAGATATTTCCTAAATAGAGCAGGAAATTTATAAATTTTTGATGTTGCTTAGGAGCAACATTGGGTTATAATGGGTTAATAAGAGGCATTTATTGTATACCTCGGGAAAACGTGTTTCTCTCTAATTGTTCGTGAAAGAGGCAGTGAAGATAACTTCTTTTCAGCGAAGATGACATTATTTATATTAATTTTCATAATATTATTAAAATATTATTTTAATAACCACCTTTTCGTTTGTAAAGGGAGTAACCTATATCCTTATTGGAAGAATATGCTCGGCTGGCAATTGGCACGTGGTTGTTAAGACGAGTGTGGTGGATCTGTCGTAGTTGAAGGATCACGCTGCCAAAGAGGACATTTTGGATCCAACGATCTGAAGTGGCGACGAATAGCTGAGAGAGTATTGTGTGTGACCTTTGGAACGAGCTTGGAATTCGGAGGAAATGAGGGTAGAGAGATGAAGGAGATTGGAAGGTGAAGGAGGGTTGGTAGGTGAAGAAAGTGGAAGTAGTGGTGAAAAGCGAATAGAAAATGCGGGAAGGGATATTAAAGTCAGAGGTGTTTGGAGGGTACTAGGGCTTTGGAGACAAGGGCAGAAGTGAGAGTGGAATTAATTTGAAGACTGCTGGGAAGAGTGTTTGGTAAGGTGTCGATATTTGAGGGGTCCAATGGTTGTGAGGGATGAAGGGATTACGATCGCTAAGGTGCGATGAGAACTGGTGGAAGACTTAGTGGGAAGAGAACGGGTTGAAAGAGGAACATTTGAACGTTGTAAAAGGTTGAAAGTAGCTACTTAACATCATGTGCTATTATATTAGTTGTGAAGTATTTTGACAAATTCTATTTAATGATTTGGTCCATGTAGATATCGTATAAGATTTGATTAGTCATAATAAAGAAGTTAATGAAAAACTCCTGCTTATTATTTCTATTGATATTTTTGATACAGTTCGTTCTTACGTCAAAATTAGGTATAAACCCTTAAAAGTTCTCATCCATGCAGTCAGTAGGAGATATGCTATAGGAAAAACTAGTGGGATAAAGAGGACGGTTCTTAGAAGCCATGACGCTTAGTGGGCAGAAATCGAAAAAAAAGCTTGACAAAACTAATATCTTCGTTTTCATTTAACGTATATCCACGATTTTTTCATCAATAATGATTTTTATCTCCTAAATACGAATCTAATGACAATTTTACTGTAGACCACCCAGGTCTACGGTAAAATTGACATGTGACATAAAATTGACCCACCAATGTGCGTCATGGCTTCTCTGAAACAATATAGCGGAAACAGTAAAATAGTTACCCTTCTTTGAAAATCAAAAGCACTGCATGTAAGATACATCATATTTTCCTACACGTAGGTACTATGAATGAATTATAAACATAGATCCATAACCCAGATTGACTTTTCCGTGATTCTTCGATACTCAGTATTGATACAAAATACCATATAGTAAGGATAGGAGTCTTATCAGTGTATTACACCGGAATTAATTTTTTAATCTTTTCATTAGGAATTAAAACATATTTCTGTATCTGAAATGAATGACTAATTACATTGAAATAATACATGCATGATAAAGTTTAAGGTCACGATCATCTGAATCAATCTCATCGCTGTTTCCGTCCGACTCTGTGTTCTCATCAATTAGGAAATTCCTAGCTTCTTTGGTTACTTTAACATTTCCCGATTTCACGGTCTGTTGATGATATTATGGGGGCAGAATATAGAAAAAATCTTCGAAAGATATCCACGTCATGACGTGGCTGAGAGACGAGAAGGAGTAGAATAGGTTGTAAAGACTCACCGGGTACAAGTAAAAGGTCCTATCATTGTGTTTTGTGGGATATTGCTTGGATTCTCACTGTCTCATCTTGGTTAGTGAGTCGGTTATTCCAATCAGGAATTGTAATTTTATTTATGAGGCGGATGAAGTGGAAAATAACATTACGGGCCAATTATTATCAAAGTACTAAGGTTTGCAGGGAGTATTTAAGAAGTATTCTTGCAGTATCCCCTCTCTTCAGGGACTTCTCTCATCTTTTTATACAAAGGCCAACTCCATTTTATTCTATATAAAAATTTTATTCTCTTATTTTCTCTCACTTCTTTACCCAATATTCTTCCCTCTAACAACGTTTTCAAAATCCCCTCCCCACTTAGCACTTGCTCAAACTATACTTTGTGTGAAGCTGTCTCCTTATCCACCATATCAAGCACTTCGTCGTTCCTCCTCCATTCCGTCCACTTTTCTTTCACATTATTCTCCACACCCACATCTTAAGAATCTACAGTCGTCTCTCGCCCTCCTTTTTAGGTGTCCATGTTTCCGCACCGTAAAGCGCTGCGCTCCAGATCAGACTCTTTACTAACCTTTTCTATAAAACCTTACGTAACGATCCTCTCATAATCTCGATATAGATTAAAAAAAAAAATAATTTCACTTCAGCCGCATGCAAAATTTACCACCTTCTCCTAGAGCTTTTTTTTCTAGTCAATTGATATCCAGTTTAGTACTCAATATAGTAATCTGGAAGTAGGGTGAGAGGATAGCTCCTGTGCGCCTTCAGTGATTGGATAGTAGCGTGGAATGACGCCAAGAACTCATATCTCCTCTTTCCGTGATAGAATAGAGCAAATGTTTTGGTGCCAAAAATTCTAAAAGTAGCCAAAGGGTAGATAGAAAATTGGTGAGAGTCTGGCCGGCAATCGGCTAGCCTTAATGAACCAATTATATTCGTAAATTAAAGAAAAAGAAAATGGCTTTCGAGCCCGAGCTTCTGTCTTCCTTGTCATTAAACTGCCTCTTCTATCAACATAGTTTTAGTATGTTGCAGACATCAAATTTAGTATGTTGCAAACATGAAAGGATAAACTATGCATGTTACAGGATGCTGATAGCATATGACCATAATACAACCAACATGTAATAAGCTCACAGCTGCACGCTAATACGACGGTCCGTCTGTTAGTTTTTAGACACCGATGAAAAATGTTATTTCATGAATTAACTTTGTATTTGATGTAATCATTCCTCTATTCATAAGAATATCCTTGGTTAGATTCAGGTATGTTATGGGTCCTCCTGGGACAATTACAAATAACTCCCAACATGTTTCACTCCAATACCACAATTCGGTATAAAGACGACGATAAAAGTGAAAAAATCACTAATTCCCGTCTCGGAATAAATATATATTAAGGAGCGCTCACGGTGTCGGTGATATTAAAAATGGCTGATGCTTTCAGTAAGACCCTTAATTCAGTATTATTATGGGAAATGGGAAAATAATCTATTGAAATATTTATAAACAAACTTCATGAAAAACTCAAATGCTTCTCCGACTTCGTGATCGTTAAATTAAATGAAATAAATTCAATTTAATAAAATGTACGATGACAAACTATAGTAGGCCATTGATACCCATCAGGTCATTATTGATGTTGTTATTTCAATCTTCGCGGTATATGCAGAAAATAAAAATCTTTCCGGTTAATTAACACCCGGAAGTTCCGGCACGAAATTTTGTGTAGCTGAGTGGGTTTGAGTTTGGGCGGCATGGGGTGACTGTGGGGGTCCAGAAATGCTATTTTATTGAGGCATTAGCCTTTCGCTCGGTGAAATTCCCTGCTACAAGTGGGCCGAGCGGCCGGAATCAGAACAGAAGTGATATTCTGCTTCCAGGGGTTTGCAGCCGCAGACCACCAGAGAGGGGGGAGCACGCCGAAAGGGTTGGAAAGCCAGAACGTCTCCGAAGGAGAAAAAAAAAAGAAACGAACCATTTGTACTTGCGGTTCAGGATTTATTGCCCTTCACTCTCTCTAGTCTTCCGACAAGCCTCCTTTGCACTGGCGTCAAAGGAGGCTGGAGTCTGCATCCCTACACCCTTCCTTGCTCCTTTGTCGCTTGCTTCCTCTATCGGATATACCCGTCCGTCATGCAGATATGCTTCCCGGGAATTCATAAGCCGCGAAGGGACCATGCGCGCGGGCGAGTTAAAAGGAGCCTAAAAATAGTAGCACGTATTACGTGCGCCTCCCATATCATGTCGAACGGGCCACCGGCGCGGTGGCGAAGAGAATTTAGGGTTCGCTTTGAATCACCTCTTCTTTTTTTTCGAGCGCCCAAGTATGCGTTTACCATCCCCTTTGAGTGAATCCTGTGAACACCTCTCTCATTGATGAAAGGATTTATTACCTTTTGTTGCCTCTTGGGGTGACTGTCAATTTTTTTTACGAAACCGACTTATTTGTTTTTACAGCGCGCAATATATATATTGAATTTGATCAAAACACTGTTTTATATTTAGAAGTGGCAAAAATTTTTTGCCTTACTGTTTCCGTAGAAATAATTGTATTTACTGAAATCTTAAAATCCCCGTTTTAAGCATAATTATTTGTGCCTGTGAAGTAATCGCGTTGACGCTTGACGATTTTTATCGGGGATAAAATGATTAAGTTAGTTTTCCTTTTTGAATTATAACTACAGAAAGTCACCTTATATGTAAATGTATTATATTAATTGAGTAATACTTACCTTCGTTCTTGATGGGAGCCTCAAGAAGGAAGTTATGAAACCAATTCATTTATTTCTACACCGTGAAGTGCGTATATTGAGGGCATAAAAAAACGGATTTATATTTAGTGGTGGAAAACTTTTTCTTGTCTTATCCTTTCTATGGAAATAAAAATCTTAACTAAAATCTTGAAACCCATATTTTACGCATATAGTTATTATTTTATTGATTTGAAATGTAATGATTTTCGCCGGGGATGAAAGTGTCAAGCACATTTTCCTGTTAGAATTCATCTACCTACATTCTAAACAATAGACGTGTGGTGGGGGGTGTAGGGACACCAACGTTTTACAAATAAAATGAAAGTGCTCTGACGAAGTTTTTTCCCAGCTTTATTTAAATTCTTTTATTGTTCGGGGGAAAAAGGAAGTCCCTTTCCAATCAGTTCAACTAAATATCTGTATTAATTCATCGGTTCTGTCAGGCCTGGAAATATGGCACGACTCTAATATGATGTTCTATGTATCGCTCTGAAATATATCTGTTCTCAATTGCTCGTACAATCTAATCATGACGCGCAGCCGAGTATCAAAGGGCTATTAGTCGGGCGTCTCGAGCGGAGTTTTAGAAAGTCGCCTTACTTGTAAATGTCTTTTTTGATTGAATAATACTTGCTAAACAGTGATTAAATTGGATTACTCTCTCGTAAAATCTCCAATACGCTATATGTGTATGTAACTTTTTGCTGGAAGTTCACTTCAAAATAGTGTTATTCATACGTCACTTTTAATTATTCCTTTCAATGTCTCATTCCTGTTTGGCTATGTTTAAGTACAATCAATCCATGCTGTAAGTTCAACTGCCATTAGGTGATTACCCAGGTGAGGACCTGTTAGAGATATATATAAGGATAAGGTGAGAAATGGGAAACCTTATGAAGTAAGTTTTGATTAGTTCCCACTCTCGTCTCCAAATGGTGGTGAGTAAGCTACACCAAGTTCCCTGATAGCAGTTCAGCTCAATGTATACATGAAAAAGCATAGAACTACTTCGTACCCTGTCGTGACTTAATACTTTGAGCGTCAGCAGACTCCTCCATATCGAGACCCTACAACTTGTTATCGAATCCGTCACAACTTCTCGATGTAACGTTTGCGTCATGCATTTCCATCAGTTATATGGCCTACAAATTAACTTGTTCTACTGATGAACGAAACAGCTTTTTCCCATATTTATCGAGAATAGGAATGTTATCGTTTTCAAAACTCAAGTCTCCATTCTCTATATACCTTACTCGATTTTTTCGGTTACCTTAACTCTCTAGTTATCGATATGTCAAAAAAAAATCACCTTTGTGGAAGTTTAAATATTTGTGCTCCTTTTGATGGGAAATTAATGAGTAGTTGCAACAGAGTAATTATTTTTATCAAAATAGATAAATACAAAAAAATCCTCTACCTACGAGGAAACGGTGAGATTGTTTTAGAAATACGTCCATTTTTCCAATTTTCCTATGATTTTGCGCGGGCTCGTTTGCGTCAGTCGTGTATTTTAAGGGGATACTTCGTCAATGGGTGGGATTTCATGGAGTGGAATTTTCGAAGATGGGCAATCAATTTTGCTTCAGTCTCAAGGATCTGTTTTCATTCAGAGACCCCACTTATTCCTTTCCCGAACGCCAGACAACCCTCGACGCTCTTCTTGATCGGTCTCGAGTCAAGGGGTTGCTACCTACGAATTTTGGAATGGCTGGTTTGGGCTCAACCAAAGCATCAAAGCTCATTGCGGTTGAATCTGCATAACAAGGGGATGAAGCGTGTCCTATTCATATAGTGCTGACTGCACTGTATTATTATTTTCAATTAATATTTTTCAAGGCCTTCTCATCCATAGCGTACTCAAAAACCAGACATGGCCTATAATTTATCCCGTCATTTAAGCATGCATTAAAGAGTATTTAGAATAATTTTATAAATGAATTTCATTTGTGTCCAAAATAGTATTTGCACGGCTAAATCGGTAGTCCTTTAAAAAAATACTATCATGCGTGTTGATGAGAACTCGCCTTTTTACTATATGCCAGAGGATTGCATCTCATACCTCATTTCGAGTGACAATTTTGGCTTGTAGACAAATCGTTCAAAGAAAAGTGATGCCGATGTTTTTATTTCGCCAATGTTACGAAGCTTTCGCATCCTTAAAATCCATAAGAGCTCA
This sequence comes from Ischnura elegans, assembly GCF_921293095.1. NCBI lineage: Eukaryota > Metazoa > Arthropoda > Insecta > Odonata > Coenagrionidae > Ischnura > Ischnura elegans. The sequence goes on from NC_060249.1 coordinate 96,756,863, forward strand.
AAACATCGTTTTTCGTGTTCTTTTTTTTAATTCAATGCGGCGTGCGAGAACTGCATGCATCTGGATTCGTGAGAATGTCAGAAATTTATGACTGTGTGTAGGTGCATGTGTCTCCCTCACATTTCTTCACGCTTCGACATTTTTCTTTGCATTGAAAAGGACTCAAGTGCAAGATCGCGACAGAATGCTGGCTCAAATGTGTATGCATTTTCTGTGTGCAGATTGGTGAGTTGCATTTTATTGCCGTATTCAATGACTTCGAAACTATTTAAGGCAAGAAACTGAGTTTAAAATCGCTAGCTATTATCGAGAGATAATCATTAAGCCACTATCTCGGCACATAATAGTACTAATGCACGCCATAATGTTGCATTTATCGCCAATGTTTCGCGCAATCTAATATTTTTTGTTACCGTTGTGAAAAATCTTTATTTTATACAATTGTCCTTTTGAATCATATGCTCTAAATCTCCATCCATCCATCTCCATTCTACATCTATCTACATGCTGTAAATTGCATCCATTTACGTTCTACGGCCATTATGCTATTTAAATGCTTGACGTAAAAACTCGGTGATAACTACGGTCGTTACTGGAGTAGCAACAAATTTTTCTTTTTAAAAGTTTTAGATGTACGATTTTTCACTCTTTTCTCACGTAAAGACATTGGTAAGCAGTTATCTCACTCCCTCATCTTGGACCAGAGAGCTGCTAAAAATGCCAATTTTTCTTTACGCAAAATATCACTGTCGAACAAAAAACCTCTTTTTAACAAGTCAATTCCTCTGATTCTGCTCGTGGTGCGTAAAAGTTGTTTTAGCATTATAGATTCAAATAAAATAAATGGTTTTCCGAAGTGTCTTTGATTTACATATGGAATGTATTGTTTTTGCCTTTAATGCGGTGTGATGGCTTCACTATCCAACGGTGTTTTCAAAAAAAATTTTCATTAAGTTTGACCGCTGAGACACGTAAAAATATGCAGAATATCTTACAAAATCAGTGCCTGATTTTTTAATATTTCGAACTCAGTACTTATGAAGGGAACTTATCGATTCGAATGAAATTTTGGATATAAAATAATGTGAACTAATGCGAGTCATAAGTTAGAGGAATCTGGTAAGGGTTTCAGTGTTTCCTTATCCCTGAATATCCCTGAATGAATATGTAAAACTGGATTGGCTTTCAAGAATTCTATTTTCTTATCAAAATCATTGGGACTTTAACCTTTGCCAGCTAAAAAAAACTTTCAAACAGACTTGTCCTATACTTAGAGCAAGAAGACGGCTTTTCAGATGAAAAATAAAAAAATCGTGACTAACGAGAGATTTAATGGAGGAATGATTGTCCGATGGATAGAAGTGGGATCTCTAGGCTTAACAAATACCTGGGAGCACCAAGGATGGGCTAAAATCTTTCATGCCATACATTATGCTTTAGGGAGCATACATAACTTGTAGGTTGTTTTTTTTCGATTTATGTGTTAATAGTATAACAGGATGATTTTTTTCCATTCAAAATATATTTTAATTTTTCCCTCTTGTATTGACCTCTTTTTTAAATAATTTTCCGATGGATAGAAGTGGGCTCTCTAGGCTTAACAAATATCTGGGAGCAGCAAGGATGGGCTCAAATAAGTATCTTGGAGTTTTGATTCGATTGTAGCATCTGCTACATAGGACAAACATCACAGTATTTATAAAACAGGATTTCCCAACATAAATCATCAATAAAAAATATATTACTACGTGCCCTTGCGACCCATAACAAAATCAATAGCCATACCTTCGATTTTGACAACACCGAAATTTTGGATTATGAAATTAATTTGAAAAAAAGATTATTCAAAGAAATGGTTCATATAACTAAAACCAATAACCGCTGTAATAAAAGATCATTGGCAGGCATTGAGAACCTTAGTAAAATTTATTTTTATTTAATTAATCCAAACTGATGTTAACTAACAGGTTGTAAGTTAGGTATTAACTTAACTACTATCAATTGCCTACCCTGTGCAAAAATAAGGCATGTCAAAATTCGTGTGTCTTCTTATTTTTATTGTATTATTGTAAAAAAAATATTTGTAGTTTTATTTATGTATCAATATTGTACACTCGTTTTTAATTTAAAGCACTGGAGATCGTTTATAAATAAACCGAAACGTCGGCATAAAAGTTTTGCAACATTTTGACCTAGACTCCTTGATACTTATGACCATTATTCAAAATATACGAATGAATGGTCTCATAATTTATTCTAGGATCTTCTAGTGATAGGGACATAACGATATGGGTTAGTTATTCAAGCCAATGACAATAAGTTGAATTTAGAATTGATTGGACTATTTGTAGGTAACATGGAGGGATGTGTTATTTAAAACCAATATGCAGAAATCAATGGTCAAAAATCATTTTTAGTTTATGTAGATTAAATGTAAGCTAGTTAAGAGCATACAATTCTTTATCGTAGGTAAAATAGGTATTACCTCTTTGTGGATCGAGGGTACAATATATTTTACTTTTTGAAGCATAAGTAATTCTGATGTTTCTTCTGACGGTGCTGACGTATTTATTGACCGATTTTGCCTTATTTCTCCACCATTCTAAAGTTCTTGCTAATAGATTTTAAGCTCTACCCATATCGCCATTTATTTATCCGTCATTCACTCAATCGATGCTAAACTTTTAGTTCCATTAAAATTATGATATCGCTATTTTTTAAAATTCCAATCCCGGGTAAAAGTTTTAAATCGGAATTCAATAGTTCAAGTTTGTCGTGGCTTAATTAGTCCCAGCAGTGTTCCGCCATTAACTTTTGTGCCCAATTCAGATATGGATTTGGTATCGGAGAAATTTATTCATCGAATTTCTAGATGCTGCCTACTGAGAGTGCCTCAGACTGATCGTAACTTCTGCCGTTTTTTTCTGCATCAATATTTACTCTTCGTGTAGTGAGGACCTCTAGTGAGGCCTTCGTAGCCGCTTCCGTCGAAGCGTATTCAACAAGTGGCCTTTGAGAACGAAATTGGAGCATCAACCGTTATTTTGCGCCATAATTCTAGCATGTTAATTAATTTAGCAGCTTCAGAGAGCATTTCTCTATGATAGAATAATTGAATACATTAATATATGTAAATTTATCCATAGATGAAACGGAATTATTCCATAAATACCGAATTAAACTATCTAACATGCCTCCAAAATAGCCTGTTGTCGCTAAACATTGTGAATATTACCTATTAAAGTAATGATATCCATGCAAATAATGTTGGGAATCCGTTTTTATCCCGAACCATGAAGGACGTTAAATGATATGCGTAATTTTGTTTTAGAATTTGCTTTTTATACGTAAACGGCTGGCGTCCTTACACACCATGCCACACGCCTTTTTCGGCGGCTTTCGGGGTAGTATGTAGATGTAGATTAAGATAATTTTAATTTGCGTGGGATTTTATGCCTTAACTTTATCCTGCCGAGAGTACATCTATTCACTGCGTTTAGGTTAAATTCTTAATCACGTACACCTAAGACTAAGTACGAAATGAGAATCCTAGAATTTTTCTATCACGGAGAGGACTTTAAAATATCAATGGACTAAAAAAGCTAATGATTTACTCTTGTGCCAGGAAAAGGAGATCCACTTCGTTAATGGTTTGCGATTATTTCCAACGTTTAACCTACAGTTATTTTATAAATTTTCCGTTTGCTTTTGATTATTGTAATAGATGAAGCGAAATTAAGGTAGTGCCTAAAGTATTGAATATAAAATCCATAAGACCTAATTAATGGAGAACTGTAACGAAGGACTAAGAAGACATTTAAGCGAATTAAAGAAGACAAAGTGGTGATTTTATAGTGTTAAACAAATTGTTTGTTACATCAAGAAGATTAAGGATCGAATGTAAAAGCTCGTGGAGAGAAATTGGTGATCAATTTCATGAGAAATATTGATCAGAAACGTTCCATTCTAAATGCATAACAGCGAAATCCTCCAGTACTGATTCGTAATCTACTCCACTGCCTGTCCCTTCAACCTGGAAATTCTTGAACGCCTTGTTAATTTCTTTATTTCAGTTGTCGGACACCGTCTGACTCCGTAATTCTTCTCGCTCTGAAGTAATGTCTGCTCTATCATTGGTCCCACTATCCTCTCGTAGGAATATTTATGATCTTTTCTTCATTTACAATGCCTTAAATGGCAAGTTCCGATCCTCAGAAATAATCCCTTTCTTTTCACTCCACATCCCACCCGCTTCTCGTAATAGTCACCTACTACACCAACCTAAATTCCGTCTTTTTCTCTCCCAGAGGTCACGTTTTTACAGACTTCCTACATCTTTGAATACCATTTCGACTACTCACCTTTCCTTGGATCTTTCAGTGCCGATCAGATCATTGAAGAGGCAGCTTCGAAAAGCCATCTTGTGAATATTTTTTATAAATATCCTTTTTGTAGTTCATATTTGTTAAAGCTGCATATTTAAAGTATTATATTCAATGTTAAGGACGATTTGGCTATTTTTGGATGATTAAATAAAGAAATATAAAATAAATAAATAAAAAACCGTCACTGGAAAAGTGACGTAGATATCCATCGCGTCAATAAGCCCGCCTGTAATTGATCGCTTCAGCTAATATTTTATTCACAAATTACGTATCGATTCCCGGTCCCCGCTCTCTACTTTGAGAAATAGGCTCGCAAAAGAAACACATGTGGACCCGAAACAGTGAGTGGTGTGCCATCTCCTATTCTCCTCGGCTACTCTCGAGGTCGGAGCGAGGTGAAAATTGGACAGGTGAAAGACAGCCAGTCCAAGGGTCCCCTTCTTCCCTATACATATATCTCTCTCTCCGTTGTCCCAGACTACATCTTCCTCCAGGCTCTCCCTCTGCCTTGTCACTCTTGAATCTTTGCCCTCGGGTCAAACCCTCGTCTTCTCAGCGTACACCTGTGGTTGGATTTCTCATAGCTTATTGTCCGTTTTCGCGAATCTCTCTACCTCTAGTGCCCGGCCCATTTACGGATTGATTAAAGTATTCTTAACACTTTGAGTTCCCGCCGCTAATTTTAAAGCCCTACTGAAAATTCCAGCCATTTTTACTAAATTCGCAAATTGTTTTTTAAAACATTAGCATCAAAAATATATTTATATCGATGTGTATTTCAATAAAAATGAACTTTGCTCTTCTTTATGAATGAGTAGAGTAACATTTATTGCTAACTTTTAAACATATTTTTTAATAATGAAAACCTGCTGTTTTTGAAAAATGAAAAAGTTGCAACAAATGATGTACCGCCATAAAATGTATAATATTTTTTATCATGCTCAATTTGAGCTATTTAAACCATGGAAATCATACGAAAGTATTGCTCCAAGAAAATCATTCAAAATCCTGGATGACAAAAAGGGTCACTGCACCCTCAACGAACGGTTCTTTCCTCCAAAGAATTTTCACGCAAAGTAGGGTGAATTAAGGGTTCCGGTAGCTACAGAGGACTTTTCGCCCTCGAGACATTAAAAGAACTCTTTTTCCATCGATCAGCTGATTTTTGAAATAACAGAACCACTAAGCAGTAAACTGGAAAAGTACCAAGGGCGAAATATTACAGCTTCACGCAAACAAAATCAATAAAATAAATAGACGTAATATTACGGCCATGGCAATCCTCAGAAGAATTAGCAGGACGTAATATTACGCTTAAGGCACATAAGTGTTAATATTAATTAATAATAATAATATATGTTGAAAAATTATTTTTAATTTTAACCCTAAGGGACAAACAGCTAAAGATATTTTACTTAAATACCCAAAAAATACGTGGGGTTATGAGCTTTCTACTCCTATTTTCCAAATGCAGAGAAGCAATGTTATTTTCCAAATATTTTGCATCTATTTTGTGGGATAAGGTAAACGTAATTTATGAGTCGGGTTACATATGGCGATTTTCTTTTTAATATATCCCCTGTGGTTATGACTAAAATATTTTACATTATTTACCACGTACATTCTGTTGCTGAACCCCATTGATAGCCCCTTATTTAATGAAGTCTGTTGAATTTGGAAGTATTTTTAATTAAATATGGGATCTCCGTTATGCCAGAAACAGAAAAATATTGCTAGTGCATGCATGTAAACCACTTCCGTGAGCCTAATTTGAGAATGATCTAGTTGATTTGAACTTTGCAAATAAATGAATGGGAAAAATTCGAATATTATGGATATTTGGTATCTATAAATTCATAAATACGCGTCATTACTGTTCTACTTAATTAAATATCCTGCGTGCAGGAAATGGACGAAGATAATAGATTTTTTATTTGCAGTTAGAGTACAATATGGAAAGAAAAGAACTCTTGATTTTATGAAGAAGTGATACGGCACAAATGAGTTTTCAAAGAACCAGAGTACACAATCTCACTATTTCAGAAACTGCAATGATTCATAGCTTGCTATAATCCATTTTTTCTCAAAACTTTCACTTTTAAAAAAATAGCGCATTATAATATTTTTTCGCTTTTTAAGGAAAGCATAGTGACTAAATATATTTACTCGACGATCTTCCTCATCCTCAACCCACTTTCTTTTTTTCAATTATTTTATGGAGTTGAATGATATGGACACAAAAAAAGAGTGCAATCTTTTTATGAAAAACAACAAATGTATAACAAAAACCTCTGTGCTCGATTATTAAGTATTATAATCCCTTCAGGTTTTCCAAACGAAAAAACTGCAATGCTGTGTTTTACTGCTGTAACTGTTATTTTTAATCGAATTGAAAGTAAAGTAATTTTGCAACGTTAGTTGTTAAAATTATATAAAAAGCCATTTTTATTGATCTATCTCAGCCTATAACTCATGATCTCAGCCTGTAACTAATGAGAATTGTATTATCCGCCCGTTAGTTTCATAAAATATTGTCACTAGAATGTTTCATTTTCTCCCATTTTAAGCGCTGCATGCATGCTGAAGGTAGCTCAGTACTTATTACGTGAAGTTTTTGGGAGTCACGGTCCTGCCTGCCTTTTTGTGGTTAAGTGTGTGAATAACCACCGAATTTTTTTTTTCATTCATCCAATTTCCAATTATAAAGGTCTAGCAAAGGGCATAAGCATAAGACCAGGTCACAACCCTTTTAATTTTATTGTGCATCATGTGAGTTCTTAAAAAAATCCCAACACCTTCTTTATGAAAATACCCTCTGTATATGATGAAATTGTTGTGTGAAATCATTTTTATACGTACTCTCCTATTTCTAATTAATCCGGGAAATGAGTTTTTTAGTAATGGAAAATTTCAGGTCCCACTTATTTTTTATCTCATATTCGGTAATTACCAGACTTTCTTACTTTTTTTATTTTCTCTCGTTCTTTTTTTCATTTAGATTATATTAGCTCATCAGATTGGATTGCGTTGACTGGTGCTCATACAATTTTTGGAAAAAAACAAGAAATACCAGACCCTGGGTTTTCATTAAGCTACTTTGCTATCCTTTATTTGTTCTCATCATGTCTGCTGTCTTTATTTTTTCTCATCTTGTGACCGTATTATAATTCTGCATAGCTGCTTCGACATTTTTCACTTTTTTTAAGGAAATTAAATTAAATCCATCCCACCGAAATGCTTTTTATAGTCCCGTCATAATGCTTATTTAAGATCATTCTCATTTTTACGGCTTTCTTAGGCAGTCAGAAAAATTGCGGATATAAATTTGTCGATAAAATTTCGCCGTGTGAGGATGGCTCTGAATATCTCTTTCAGAAATTGAGGCGAAGAACATATTTATTCGCGATTAGTATTGAGTAGATGCACTTACTTATATTCCGTGTCCTGAAATAGATAATTTCCGGCAATTTGGATTCAAATTACTTTAAGGACGATATTTTGGAAGTAATATCACCCCTAAATATTAACTACAAAGGTCGTTCAATAAGTCTTTAGAAAAAGGTATAAAAACAAATTATATTGGATCGATTTTTTATATTTTTCATTATTGCCTTCTTTCAGCCATTTCAATTTGTTAAACATTTTTCCAAGCTTTTTAAGCTGTCCAATAAGTAGAAATTCTTGATCTCCTCAAAATTTGCATTGGTTTGGGCGATGAATTCCTCCTTAGACTTAAACCTTTTTCCGCCAAGCCATTTCTTCAAGTTACGAAGTTAGAAAAAAGTCATTGCAGGCCAGGTCTGGTGAATACGGTGAACTTTGTAAAAATTGATACCTTAATTCTGTAATTTTGGCTATTGACTCTGAACAGGTGTGCAACAGTTCATTGTCTTATAGAAGGAAGAAATTTTTCTGCTTCAATTGAGGGCGCTTTTCTTGATTTCTACCATCCAACCGATTTCATGATTTCTACCGGTCCAATAAGGATGCATAATACTCTCCTGTTATCTTTTTTCCCCATTTACAATTATTCGATCTTGATAATTCCGCACAGATTCCAAAATATCGTTGCCATGACTTGATCTTCCCCTGCTTTGGAGCCCGTTTATCTTAGAAATTCTATTGTTATGCTTGTTATTTGGTCTCAGCAGTGTAGTGATGATTGCATATTTCATCAAAAGTTATGAATTGATGCGGAAAATCATCAGGATTGCAAAGAAAAAGCTCTAAAACAGCCTTTGAGTTGACCAAACGATTGCGTTTATTCTCCAATGTGAGAAAACGCGGCAGCAATCTTGCCGATATTTTTTTTCACACCCAAGTGTTCGTGCAAAATTAATTATGCATTGCCATTGCCTATGGTATTACCTATATTACGTACTTTGATTCGTCTAGCACTTTAAACCATATCATGGATTTTGTCAATCATTATGGGGAGTAGACACTTCAACAGAGCGTCCGGAGCAACACTCATTTTTTGGATTTACGGCAATGTTTTAACTCATTTACCCAATTGTACATAGTTTCAAACACAAGAGCAGATCTTCCGTAATCTTCGTTCAAGTTATTTTTGATATCTTTCGGCGTTAACCCTTTCAAAAACAAGTTTTTTTCACCACATAAAACTCAATTTTATCAATTTTTATAAGCAAATGAAAGTTATTCACTGCAATCGGTGACAACAATGAAACTATGGGATGGATACAACTGGCTAGTCACGGGTGCTACTTTCTAGTCAACATTAATGTTTTGATTCTAAGATTACAATTTCTTGGAGATTCTAAATACTTATTGAAAGACCCTCGCATTTTCTAGTCGTCATGCTCATTCTCTAATTCTTATTTTAAGCTTTATTTTCAACGTACATACATGCCTATATGAAAAGTATTTTTCTGATTAAATGACGAAAAGGTGCGTCAAGTATCGGTTGATATTCAAGTATTCCAATAATGAGGAATCAATCCATATGGTATTAACTGTGGAAATCCTTTCCTCCGATTTCTCTCTTTTGGAGACACCTCTTTGTTTGACCCACATTTGTGTGCGATGTAAGTGATGTCTATTATGCGCCTTCCTCACTGATTTTTCTTTGGCTGATTCATCGGTCACGGTTTTTAATATTTAAGCTTCATTTTTATACCTTCTACGGTTAGCCTAGTGGGAAAACTGCTTGGCAACCGTCCATAGGGTTCTAGTCTCGCATGATGCCTTTGGATACTTCCAATGAATAGGAAATTATTAGGAAAGGAGAATCTCCTTAACCCTTAACTTGTTTTATTCACACGCCTGTGGATTAGTCTGTGGTGATACTCTCAAATATCCAAATCAACAATTGGATCACATCACTGAGAGAGTGAGTCACCTTTTACGAATGATTTTTACCTTACAGACATTTCTGTGATTCACGGCGATAAAATACTTTCATCATTGTACAATGTGGGTGGAAGAACCCGAGGAAATCGTTTAGAATAGGTTCCTTAATGAGATGGAGTCGTAGGAGTGAGGAGCATTGAGGTGACCCATGACGGCGTAAAGATCCTCACGTGAATATCTTCATTGAAAATTTTCGACGCTGTTCCATCTCACCCATCCTGTCGACAAACCCTTTTCCTCGTGTCCATGACTTCAACCCTCGTATCTCACGAATGGCTGTAAAGAATTCCTCCACTGTCCCAACCGTGGGGGAATATCTCACATTCCTCAAACACGTCTCGTAACTGGGAAGGATATTCTCTACGGATCGGACGGACAAGATGCCTCTTCTATTTCCTTGACCCCCACTCACCCACAAAACCTCGCTCGTCACACCCTTAAGGAAAGACCGGGGAGCGGGTTGGTAGGGGCGGGAGGGGCGGGAGGGAACGTTATGCATCATTCCAGTCAGGTCCGCGGAAATCCTAAACACGAAAGAGTGGAGTGAGCCGTCTATTTTTTTGGACCCATGTGGTGAAAGATGGATAAAAGAGACTATAGGACCTCTTATGACGTGGCGTGTATAGTAACTGTTGTGGTGTGGGATGAAGACAGGTCGCCGGAAACCTCACGGTAGGGTCACCCGCTCGGGAAAAGGCATATTTTCCTCGTCTATCTTTTCCTAGAGCAAGCAGCAGTCGGAATGGTTTCTTGTACGCGATCTCTTTTGATATTTTTTCTATATTTGACGCCTCCAGGAGTGCCTTATTCGAGGGAACAATCTTTATCTTCTTAACGAAATAGCATTAATCCTGTTCATATTTAGTAGAGGTTGCTAGGAGTGGGCCTTCACACCCACAGCCTTCATGATTCCGGTCCTTGGCTGGTATTCGTGCTAGGTAACTTGATTTTCAGATTGTAATATTGAGGGATGAAAGCGGAGAAAGCAAGGATAGAGGCCTTCGAAATGTGGTGCTACAGAAGAATGTTGAAGATCAAATGGGTCGACCGAGTTAGTAACGAGGAAGTCCTAAGCTGTTTTAACACTTTTTTGGAATCTATCTGTGGGATCACGGGGGAGAATCACAAATCAAAAATTATCTTCCTGCTCTAATTTATTCAGTGACAGTGAGATAAGGAAGTTACTTCAAATGAATCCTCTACCTCCAAGATTTTATGGCCTTCCTAAGATTCATAAAGATGGAACGCCTGTTCGCCCAGTAGTGTCGTGCATAGGCTCACCGTCCTATAAGCTGGCCTCCAAACTTAACATCATTTTTAGGCAATTGTCTGGTTTTTCTCCAAAATATAGCATTAAGAACTCCATCATTTTGTCACAGAAACTTCAAAGCCTCACGTTACCTCCAAACGCCAAACTAGTTTCATTTGATGTAAAAAATTTATTTACTTCTGTACCTGTACAGAAAACCTTGTTACTTACGAGAGACTTGCTGAAAGACTGCAACATCGACAACAGTGTGTCTAGTGAACTTCACCGTCTCATGGAACTATGTGCGAACCAAAATTATTTTCTGTATAATAAGAATTTTTATCAACAAACAGACGGCCTTGCTATGGGTTCCCCTCTTTCACCTGTGTTAGCTGAAATATTTATGGACAATTTAGAATGCCAGTTATTTGATTCCAGACATCCACTTTTATCCAACATCTTCTACTGGTACCGTTATGTTGATGACATCATCTGCTGCTGGACCGGAAGTGCTAGAGAATTAGATACATTTCTGAATCTTTTAAATACCTAACATCCCAACATTACGTTCACAGTGGAAATAGAATCCGATAAACAAATAAACTTTCTTGATCTCTCCATATCCATAGTTGGTGACAAACATGAATTTGGTGTGTATAGAAAACCCTGCTATAGTGATACAATCATTCCAAGTGACTCATGCCACCCAACCTCCCAGAAATTATCCTCATTTCATTCCATGTTGCATAGATTGGTGAATTTACCGTTAAGTGCTGTGAATTTCAATAGTGAACTTTCTAATATCAAGTCAATTGCAGTTTCAAACGGCTATAGTGTAAATATCATTACCAAAATGCTTCAAAGAAAGTTAAAAACGCGAGCTATTTCACAGCTTTGCTCCCTTCCCCTCATCACTGAGAAATCCAAAAAATGGTGCCGGCTATTGTTTGTAGGGGATCTTTCAAATAGGCTTGCTCGCAAATTCCCCAAAAATAAATTCAATATCTCTTTTTATAACCCCCACACTCTTGGTAAAGTTTTGTGCCGCAACAAAGACAAAATAGATTCAATCAATCAATCTGGCATTTACAAGGTTAATTGTGAGTCATGCAACATGTGTTACATCGGCCAAACAGGCAGAAGTTTCATTACCAGAATGAAAGAACATAGAAGGTGCTGGAAAAATGGAGATGAAACGTCACTTCTCGCTAAACACCTTCTTCAGACCTTACATTATTGTAATTTTAAACCTGAAATTCTACATTTAGAAAGTAAGGGTACAAGACTGGATGTTTTTGAGCAATTCGACATTATACAAAGTGATTTGAATACGCTTATGAATGAGCAAGTGTTTTTCACCCACTCCCCTCTCCTAAAGATACCCTTCACCAAAACAAATGGTGAAATTCTTTCCTCACCCACGCCTTAAGTGACCCCAACATCCACGGGGTGTTTCCCGTCCGCCCATCCTCTCTAAGCATTTGACCATTTTCTATTGCTGGCAATTTCCTCCCTTGTACCCCCGCTAACTTTCACTCCTTCTCAGCTAACCCAAAGGGACTCCTCACCCCGCCTTTTTTTTTCCTGCGTCGCTACTTACTCCTCTCACTTTCAAAAGACACGCGGCCTCTTTTTACCCTAAGCCCCCCTTTTTTTTACTCTTCTCAACACCCCCTCCTCCTGTTTTGCTATGGTCTTCCGCACGTGTCGTCATTTTACAGTTATGACCAGAACCCTCCCTCCAACGTGGGTTCTCCACATCCCGTAGTTGTATCTTTCCCCATTGTCTATACTCTGTACACCCGTTCCCACCCCCCCCCCCCATCCTCAAAGATGTCAAATCCTCTCCTTCTCCAATACTCTCCTCTCTCAAGGGTATAAAAGGGATCTTCACATGTGTTCAAGCGTCTTGTACAAGATGATGGCTCAGTGAGCCGAAACGCGTTGTACGCATTAAAAATTCTTGTGGAAAAGTGCTACGACCTTTCATTTACTTAAATATGTCTAACTTCCACCAATTGAAGCCTGAATATGTTGAACTAATTCTAGGATTGTTGACCAGTGATGATGATGATGATGAATTGATAGATGTGGTTGATATTTATTTGGGATTGGAATCTATTTCTTTATTATTTTCGCCGATATTTATCGATTATTAGTGGCCGTGGAATGCCCATGGTAGTATATTTCGATGGTCTTCCGTTTTCGTACGTTGTTGCATAAGTCTTTGAATGTCGGTGCTCGTTAGTATTTATGGACGTGGATTTTCAATGTTCCTGTTTATTTAACGGTTATCGGGTAACTATCAATTAAATAAAGCCCTTGAACTTCGACGACAGTTGATATACTGCTTTTTTTAATTGACGTTCGCCGATCGTACGGCTGTTGATTGTCTAGGCTCATCGATTATTGACGATCTTCGATAGACAGTTGTTCGCGCGTCTCGCAGTGGCCAATATTCCATGATTATTCCTACGAGCCGTATGGCCATGGGCTGGAATAATTTTCTGAATTTTTGAATTGATAGGATAATCAATGATATAAGCAGTAAAAGTAGTTAGCTGCCAATGGCCTTCGAAGATAAATCGTTCATTCCGTAAGTATTGAAATTCATCATCTCATCTTTTCTGGTCCGCCCTATTTTCTATTGGCTGACGATGTTATGAAACTGGGTCGTGCCTTTTCCAATATATTTGTGAACCTAACAAGTTTATTCTTCTATATACCGTTTATTATGCCTTAGAATGTAATTGAACCATAATGAAGAACGAGAAAGTAGCTTAAGAGGCGGCATGAATTTTATCAGGGTTTTGAAGTTTGTCCACATGCATGAAGGAGTGGTTTGGGTGATACGACTGCAAATAAAATGGTTTATCTCCCTTGCCGCTGGCGGAAATTCAGCCCTCATTTCTCTTGGGTTTGATTGCCAAATCGTTGGGATTGGGGAAATTGGCCTAAGTTTATGTGTCCTCCCGAAAGAGGGTCTGCTTTACGTGCACAAGGTGGATGGAGCACTCATGCTCCCACGAGTCCTAGCCATTTAAAGAGGACGTTAGAATTCATGCATGGAAGGAATATTTCTTAAAAATCAGACAAAAGTTATACAATTCTTCTAGACATACATTTATGTTTAGATGAATAAATGACCCTTTATTTTTTTCAAAACAAAAATGTGCATTTGTTAATAACGGTAAACGATTAGTACTTTCTATTGTCATTCCTAAAGATTTATTTGATCGATTTTTTCTTCCTTAGTATAAATTATTATTAATTCTCAATTTTCGTTTTCATAATTTTTCTTTGGCTCCTCATATTCGTTATTAACTCGTTTCTTTCTCTAATCTTTAACTCATTTCAGTTACCTCTTTACTTTTAATAATTTCGGTAAGACACAGATGCAAATGCATTTACAATATATTGCGCCACGGGTAATGTACAATATCGCATAAAATTTTAGAAACCTCAGAGAACAAATCGTTTCATATTGCAAAAATGGCAAGCATCCAATTCGTACAAAAATATTTATTTTTTTGAAATAATATTGTAAAATCGGCAATTGAAGGGAAAATGAAGTTTTGTTGACACTGCTATTTATGCAAATGTATAACCAATTCCAAACAATTTTCTTTGCACTAGCTGTGTCAGTGACTGTGCACCATTTTTTTTTAAATCTTCATATTACTTTTGGATTTTTTCAGTTTTTATGCTGTGAAAAATTTTTGTAGTAATTGCCTGGATTTACTCCTATTACTTTCGTCGTTATTTATTGATTACTTTATTTTTTGATCCAATTACTTTATTAAAAGGCAAATAACTACCTCTATATGATACTTATAAAATTGGAATCCAATGTTGTATTAACTTGATGTTTTATAACATTGTTTTCGATATCCATCAATCATTTTTACGAATAGAACTTAATTGTAAAAGTATTCAAATACAATAAAAACAGATTAACTAGAAACTTAGAACAAGTCCATATTTAAGCTGCTTTACAAATGGTTTGCTGTACTAATAGCATGGAGTGTGGAATTATTGACTGAATAAGCTTTGGCAAACCTAATTACTGGCTTTATAATGCTTGGATTTCCTCCTCCAATTATCTGTGTTTTATCGTCCTGTAAAATAAAAACTAATTAATTAAATAATTCATGGTCACCCATTGCCAAATGATTCACTGGAAAACATTTGAAAAAATATGAATAACTTTTGCATGAAAAGTTGTACGATTATTATTGTTCCTGTTTCAATGCTGCTTTTTAACTTTTTTTGATGCGTAGTTTTCCGCGGCGTTGTCTAGATGATGTCTCCATGCTTCTGGGTTTCACCACGAATTATTATTTATTTATTGTATTTTAACTTTTTTCTATATTTTCGGTAGTATATTTGATTGCATGTTTATGATTTGATGTGTATACTGTTGCATATAGGCCTTAATATTGTTAAGTATTATACTCCACATTAAAAATAAGATTTAAGCTATTTTAATATGATTTATTGTTTTTTTTTTGGACACATTTAAATGCGGAAGCCTGCTATCTTTCTTTTTGAGACCTGTCTTACTCTGGGAATTTCATTAAATAAGGATTTTCTCCTTCCCTCTTGAATTTCAAAAATTTTCATCGTAAAGGGGATCAGAAGCCATTTCATTTTCCTCTTTTGCTGCAAGAGCAAGAATCTAATGAATCTCATGATGAGTGTTCGCGTTTCCTCTATTTTCCCTCCACAAAATAAATTCGCGGAGATTTGAAAAAAAATACTGCGAATATGGTGCATGAGACTCAGTAATAGATGACGTCATTCAAGGCCCTGATTATCAACCAAGGCTGGAATTAATAGGATGGCTGTAAGTTTTTTCTGAATGCCGATGTCACCGAGAAATGTCGCTTTTGTCATCCCTAGTTCTCTGTCTGAATCCAAATGAATGAGGTTCGAGAGATGAGTTTTTTTACATTATTCTTCTATTTAGACGTGCTATTTTTACAATTTAATTAATTGAAGGTTATCTTTTCCGGCTGCCTATATTACTTATCCTGATACTTGTTTTCTGTGTTCGATTGCCCTGCAAAAGTGGTACTCGTAAGCCTTGTATTTTTTTTGCAGTTGACTTCTTTATCTTAATATTGACCGTAAATAAATAGTACATTTCCAATATGTGGCCAATTAAGTATTTTATGATTTTGTAGTACCGCAATTGAAATTTATGATCAATCATTGCGAAGTAATGCATTGGAAAAACATTGGACAAAGTACAAATAATTTTTGCATGAAAAAGTTTTACAATTTTTCCTGCTTGAATACAACTTTTTACCTTTGTCCTGAATTTTTGTCTTCGGTATGAATTGTTTATTTCGTCCATTATTGTTATTCTGTAGCTGTCCCGGGGTCAAAATACTCATCCGTAACTGACATGTAGGGAAACTGTAACTTCAGTGTATTTACTGGGCTTTTTAACTCGTTTTCTCGCAATAATTACAGTGGAAGAACCAAACCTCGAGACCTGAAGGATAGGAAATGAAACGGCTCTCATTAAATTGGAATGTTTTCGAAACATTTTAAAGGCTCTAATAGAAATATTCCTTTCCTTCCTGCCAACCGATGTATTTTCTTACGAATGCGTAATAGCGCGTCATTTCCGAATGTTTATTGAGGTGAAAAATTTTAATGGCGCTCATACCCAACTTTCCAAGTTTTTACGGCATAAGTGAAGTATTCAATCTCGTATTTACGCATTCATATTCTCATATGCGAGATGAATTCCTTCTTTTAATCCCTCTTTAAAAAAATTAATCTCAAGACCAAATGAAACATCTTGGCAGGCGTCTCATTTTTCAAGTCTCGCTCAGACGCTTGACTTCGCATCGTTATTTTTCCTTCAAAACGCAAGTTCTTCTCCCGTTGTAGATGATGCGTTTGCAAGTTAAAAGGCGTGGTATTTTCATTTATTTCCGGAAGCAGAATGTGCTTTTCTGAAATTTCTGGTGCTTTTTTTTACGGCGGTATTCCTAACATTGGTCTAGGCTCGAAGGAGGAAAGGTTGTTAATGTCTTGTTGTTAATCTCGAATATGAATTCTTTTCTTCAGCCCTTCTGTGCCATGGATTCGCTTCCTGAGGAATGATTAATGTCAAATATGGCTTTAAAGGCTGTTAGGAGCTTCATCCATGAGTTTTAGATTTTTTTTTTCTTTTTTTTTCGAGTTTCCAAAAAGAATTGCAATTTTTAACGGCTGGGAGCAAACCGACGAAAAATTCACGTCTATAAAATTCTTACTATCAATGAGTTCGTGCTAATTTGAAATATTTGCATAGTTTTTCACAGCTTTCGAGCAACAACGATTGATGTTTGCTAATTTTTAACTATCTTTGCCTTTACCTGCCTTATCTATGCCTTTACCGGTCAATAGTAACTTTTTCCTCACTAATCACTTGTAATATTTTTAATAAATAAGTGTAATGTTTCCTGAGGAGCATGAGATAAAATTGATCGTCCACCTAATTTTCAAAAACCTTATATTTGAAACCTTATACCAACTTTGATTTTCCAAGGCGCCACATACTCTCTAGCTTTGGATTTTCAAAAGATAGCTTCAAGCAGTTTTACAATCGATGCTTGAAATATTTATTGCTTCACACAGAACAATCTTGCTAGCAGGCGTTGAGTTTTTGGTATATTTTCTCAAATTCCGTAGCTGTTATCGCTTTTTTTTGTTTCGTAGACTGATGTTAATTATTATCCTCTTAATGGATTACTCTTGACTAGAGGAAAATTAGTAGTTCCCTTAGCACTGATCACGTGACATCACCAAAGTATAAAATAAACTCCAAAATATAACAATAAACGTCAAAATATTTACTTGACCTCTTTCAATTCGCGCCCACAGCCAGATCAATGATAGCCCGGAGTGAACCGTCTAACCTATACATACCGTCACATTAAACTATAATTTACCATAAATCGTTCGCCGTCAGATCTACCATTACATGGAATTAAGTTTCTAGCTACGTACATACTTGTTCTAATGTGGAATCTATTTAGAATGTATGTTATAAATATTTGCTACATCAATATTCAAAATATTTTTATAAAGTATCATAAAGTATGTATATACTTTCATAGTATTTACGTTATGATATACTATACTTTCTTTCACATCATAGTATAGTTTCATAAAGTATATACCTTATGTCACGGTTATTTCAAGTGTGTGAAATTATGTCTGTTCTTCATTTTATATATTATACTACGTCATTCATTGTCGTTTTTACCTAGTGTAAACTCAAATGGTCATGTTTCTAAGTGCATTTGTTCTTCTTATGACAATGTACCCAGAACATTGGCTAAATTTCATTTCGTTTCATCACGTTTTTTATGGGAAGGTTGTGGCTCCATCCAATGGCCACAGTTGAAAATCAAGTTTCTCATTTTATTTCAGCGTGATGTTACCGTTAGGCTGGAAGAAAAATGAAGCACTACAGAGCCACCGATTATATTCTTGCTCATTTTCGATGCCTTTCCAAGTTGTTGTGCCTGCGCTATCCCTTAGAGCGTGTCACTTGTTTTTCGTCACTCATTCCTCAAATCTGGAGAACCTCGCTTCTCAATCACTCGCCACTTTTTTTTTAAAGAAACATTTTGGTGAACGTAGGATAGCGGAAGTATTTCGAAATGATTGCGGAATATTTATTTACTGGATGCCTTTTAGTTCTTTCATTTTTCCGTGGCGAGCCTCGTATCTCAATTCAGAATTGTGCTTCTTTTTTACGCTCCCATCGTTGCTCAACCTCTATTTCTTTCATCAGGTTTACATTTGTATCTTTTGTGTGCCTTGGGTTTTCTTCGGAGTGGAGCGATGACGCTTCCTCGCGAATACGGGAACTCTCGTGAGTCCTCCAGCGAGGACGTTAGGGTGCTGGAGCGTTTCCGGTCCAAGCGCATTGGATACCTACGCTTGTATTGCATTCATCGCGGTCTTGCGCTACATGTGGTCACTGAGTCGAAATATTTGTAAGATATATTTCTTAAGTACATTGGAGATAGATATGTCACCATTTATTTCTTTTATATTCTGCAATTTCTTTTAACCCAAAGACTAAGGAGCGTATAGAATTGGGGTTATAGTTCATGTGTACGGCTAGGCAAACGCAACGGAAAACAATTGAATTTAAATGCATGATACATGAGTACGTTTTTGAAGAAAAACGTTTTGCCAAATTATTTAAAAATATAAGGTTATGAAGGTGTAATTTAGTCCGTGTTATAATCTTATCGTGGAACTAACAAAAGAATAAGATCTTTTTAATGGGAATAAATATAACCCAACTCATGGGTCGATGTGCTTAATATTAATTTAACTATTTATGTCCTAATTCACCTACCCTTATACGTGGTTGATAATAATTTTACCACTCTGTGAATTTCTCCAATCCATCATTTCCAGTGGCTTATGGATTAACTAGGGCTTATGCATAAACTTCCTGAGGAGAATGTAGGCAACTGATAAAATTTGTGGTTAACTTATTGAAAAATAGCGACTAACAGTTCCTTCAGAAAATTCCCTGTACCGCATATTATGGTTTCGTAGGCCATGAATCTTATACCACGACAGTTCAATAGTATGGAAAAATTGCTCATCATTCAATTTTGTCGATGAAGATTCGAATTTTTGTTGACCAAATTTATGGTTCTCTTGGTGTATCGTGGTCGAGTCCCACAAGGTTTACCCTGCGTCATTGCATCCGTTGCCTTTAGATTAGTTGACTTCTTATCTGCACTCGCTGAAGTCACCATCAAAAGTCATTGCCGGTTAGGTTCATGTGGAAGGCATGCGGCAAGTTCTAACTTATCGATTTTCAATAAAAGATTTTCTTTCTTCAGTCTGCGTTGCCTATTTTTGTGGTTCATAGGTTTCGTGATAGTCCCAAGTAAATAACTGTGGCTGGATATTTTTATTTAGCATTCGATATTTATAATTAAGAGTTTTGATCTGAGCGTTTTTGTCATAAAAATATTTCATAATATGACAATATCCTTTGTATAGAGTACGCTATTACTTATCGTGTTCAAATCAATTTAATTTAAATTTTGTCGTACTTGGTAGGGTTCTTAAATAATTGCTGGTAAGATATATTTATTGTGTAGAAAGAGTCAAATACATTGTATTACCTATATTCCATGATGGCTTTTTTATGTGAAATAAGATCGAGAAGAAATTCCATTGTGTTAAAAAATTAACTCTACGTACCTAACTAATCCGTTAAAAGAATGAAACCTCGACCTGTTTTAACTTTACTGGACATCATTCTGAGAAGAGATGTTTATTGTCGAATATGCCTGTGGGCGAAAAATGAATGTTTGAAGCAGTAAAGGGTATTACGTTAACTGTCTCTCTTCCAAAATAATGTTTAAATTGTCTTTCCAGAATTATTATTCATTTTCATTGGTTTATAAAATATTGTATGTATTCAAACTTTATAAAAAAATAAGCCATACCATTCTTGTACTTAGCGAGTTCATATGGTACTATTCTCTTTTGATGCCTTTTTTAATTTGCTCTAAAGTAATTGGTGTTAGAATTGATGGCGTTCTAATGCCGGTTAAATGAATTTTGGTTCATCAGAAAGTTTATGCGGCCGCAACTTTATTCCTTTAATAGTACCCCAAATATATGCATAAAAGTACTTTTCATTATAACTGCGAATCCTTCTTGGTTCATTTCTCTTCGAGACAATAGGGTAGTTTCCTTCATCAAAGAAAACGAAATGCATTGATTGCGATTCCTTACCCACCATTAATGTATTCATAATATACAAATTATTTGGTTTTAGAAATCCCAGTTTAGACGAATGCTAACGGTCAATTTTATCCTCATTTGAAAAAGGCCAGATTGGCGCCCATGCGAGTCCACTCCACGTGACGTCACAAGGACCTAGTTTCTATACGAGTAGATAGGAGTTTTACATTGTCTGAGATTGCCAATGTATGCATGAGGTTCAGAGCTCAGGGAAACATCCCTTAATAATCACACATTAAAAATACCTAAGCTCGGAAAGTTTCCTTCGTTTGATAGGGTAATAATACTCCTTATTTAAACCAAGCGCTATCTGCTAGCAGGGTACTCTGCTACCTGATAGCAGCCTGCGTCGTATCAGAGCTCAAGCCTCGCCTGAAGGTCACCTCACTCGGCGCAGGGGGAACCAGAACGACGTCACACGGACTTTTCCCATCATTCCTACTTAGCCGTCGCGTTTTCGCGCGCTTCAAATTTTTCACTTTTCGTTTAATCGCGAAAAATAGATATCGTCATTCGAAAATCTAAGAGCGTGAAATGCGCACTCTAGGAGTAATAATCATTCAATTTAGGCCATAAAAAAATAATAGGAAATCACCTTATTTGTTTATTTCAGTGGTAGATGCTCTTATTCCAATCGGCGTTAGTTTATCGGAGACCAATCGAAGTCTCTTATGCAGCTCCTTCCTTGCAACTTCCAAGTTTCCGGTCTCTTCCTCCCACTCCATAGTCTTCTTCGGCCACCTCAGCTGATTGTTGGGCAGTGTGGAGATGGCCTGCGGCAATCGGACTCATCTGAGCTGCTATTTATGGTCCAATAAATTCCGGGTCGCCTCCAACCTCTTATCGGCCGCCTTCCATGCTGTGTCGGCGAAGTGTTCCGGGCCATCGTCGGCTCCTTCGGGAATCCATTGTCCAGCCTGTGGTTATTAGAGTTTTTGCTTCTTCAAGGACTCTCTACTCAAGAGAGAGGGGGTATCTTTGTGGTTTACACGTATGACGACACAATCTCCACCAAGGAGGCAGTCTAGGTAGCACGTTACTGAGAATCACGAGGCTCTCTCAGGAAAAAGTTGAGATAAAAACCCTATTCCTAGAATATTTCCTGTGGAGAGGCAGGGACTCTCCAGTGGAACTATAAAAACGTTTTTTGAAAAAAGGAACGACGGAAAGGTAAACGAAACGTCATGATAGAGATAAACGGTCATGGTTTATTACGATAGAAGAGTATTAGAACGTCCTAGGGAAACAGTTTTTTGATGATCAATGAAACTTTTTTTTCCCTCTTTGTCTTTATAACTTTGTAAGTAAAAATGATGTAGTTGAGTTAGTAATATTTACGTAGCCTGCGTAGAGGCTTCATGGGGGAGTATTTATTTTTCAATTTTTTGCTTGGAAAAATGATTACCGTACCATAGATGACGGTAAAAATGTATCCTCCATAACTTTTCATCGTAGTCTCGTTGGAGGCCTCAAAGAACTGACATGAAAAAGAATGCGTGACTTGGTTGTCGGCAGAGGATAGGAGATAAGGAACACTTTATTTGCTCTCGAAGGGGTTAGGGTATAAAAATCCTTATTCCTGTGGGCGTCCCTTGTGATGACGAGATTAGTACGCTATTTTTCTTTAAGTTAACCCATCACGTAAAAATGACAGCAACTAATAATGAGGGTAAAATTGGAAGAAGTAATTATATAAAAAGACAACGATGCAATCATCACTGACTTTCTTGCTAACACAACACAGAAAGAAATGGTTTCTTTGTCGGGTGTGTAGAACTTGGAATTTTAATATCAGCGATTCACTTAATGATTCCTTCTCTTCAAGCATTTTAAAGGCACCATTTAACCTCTTCTTCCGTGAAGCCATTGTTTACAGTAATGAAATACCTACCAACTTAGTTCGGGCAAGGTCAGTTAAAAATACTTCAATATGGTAACCTTGACCCTTGCCTCATTTATGTTGCGGTAAGGATAAGAAAAACACAGTAGGGGGCGTGCACAGCGGCTTTAAGTAACTCGAAGCAGAAAGGAGTTACACAGTCGTAAAAGTCAATCGGCACTTTAACCTCAGGCTCGTTCTACTGACAGCGGCTTCCTCCTCTCAGAAGTTAAAAAGAAATACATTCATTTCGGAAACATTGTTGTCCCTTATTCTCCCTTTATGGTGACTATAAACTGTTACGGAGAACGTGGAGAAGAAATAATTACTCCTGTCACCCTTAGTAATTTATGACCAAAGCCAGACAAAGGATTCAAAAGCTGGAAGAGTAGTTCAAAGACCCCCTTCGCCGCTAGTGAGAACGTGACAAGTGTTTCATTGAGAAAGCTGTTGAAGGAGAGACAGATTGACTTCTTTAACTACACAGATTTCCTCATTCATTCTTTGCTTATGGATCTCAAATAATGTGAAGTTTATTATAATATCGATGACTTCATCATAAGGCGAACACAATCTTTATTTATTTTCCCTCCAGATTTCTCCAGCTCATGTATATTCTTTGAAATGGAGTCATTCTTTTGATCGTATCAAATTTAACGTTAAAAATATTGGTTTTTAAATAAAAATTATCCGTAATTTATCGGGTCAGTGACCTGATGTCTGTTAAATCACAATTCCTTACGTTAGATCTTTTCTTAACATCTCGAGTGCAATCAACTGAGCTTGCAAATTTCCTAAAGGAGTTGTACAAAATTTTTGCTTAACCTATAATCAGTCTAAATTCATTTTCTTTTATTTCGCGGTTGTGTTATTTCACGCATGAACTCTTTCTAACCAGCCTCTTGTCTGCTGGAGTAGTCCGTTCCATATAGAGCATTTTGTTGACTCCTTTATGTCCAATACAGTAAGTAGCCTCGCAGACATGTTCCCTTCGTTCGAGTCCATAATCCATACTCAACTCAGTCGTACGTTACTAAGTTCTCGTTCCGGAATGTGACATTGACTTACTGCTTCGTTAATGGTATTCACCCTTCCTGGATAGACTGTTTCTCTGATCTTCCGCTTTTATGGAATTCACCTATTCTAACCCTTGCCTCGCTATTTTGTCTTATTTCGAAACCGTTTATTGGTCACCGTTCGAAGCAGCCGCTGGTTTCAGAGATTGAATTTTCCGTTATTCATGAGATTAAGATTGCGAGCCTACTCTTAACTGAACTACTTAGGTTCATTTCACGTTTCTAAATGTTCGAAGGCAAAGTGAAATACGAATTAAATAATAATTATTTATTAGCTGAAATTTATAGCTGCTGGTAAGCTTGTGTCTATGATAATTCATAGGATTAAAAACATGCATTTGTGTCATAAATTTCACGTGCGTCACTTTTCAATAATGCTGCCTTTCTGTAAAACCTAGAATATAATATTATTCCCCGAAAACATACGATACCTGATAAGGGGCTGACCATTTATGAGTGAAGTCATAAATGGTCGGGGGAATCATAGGCAAGCTGAAGGCGATCATAAAAAACGGCCGTTATCTAACGTGGCAATAATCTATTGGGGGTGACAGGGTTGCTCTTGTGGTGCATTGCACTCTTATCTCTGTTTCCCTTCACGCCCGTCATGCCTTTTTGTTGCTTTTATATTACTTAAGTATCAACTCTTGTATCGCAAATCGCCCATTTAGCTCCAAATGAAACTCAGAAATGTGTTTAAAATTTGGGAGATCTTGGCCAGAAAGATAACGGATTTCATTTGCAGTTACATCGCTGGGCAATGCAATTAATTCTAATTCTTTGCATTACATCACTGATTACAGGCTAAAATTTGAAGCTGAACATTTAGATATATCTAGATTTTTAACTAGGGATGTATTGACGGATAAAGACTAAGCTAGAAGACCATGAGAAATCTATGGAATTAAAATTTAAAAAGCTGATTATCTTAGAGTTATCTGTAATAGTTTTAACCTTGGTTAAGATCTTTCTTCATTGCATATTGTCTCGATATGATTTTCATATTTGGACAACTCTTTATCATCAAGTGAAGGGGCTCCTCCATTTTTTTTCCTTTTTTAAGTTACTCCTTCATTCTCGGCCTGGTAGTGAAACAATAATTAAACGAGGAATTTCAGCCCCTTCTTGATGAAAAAAAGTGTTTTCCCTGTACCTTACAGCCGCTAACCGCTACTCTACTCCAACCATTATTCGCGCTGACATCGTCTTTTATTTCATCGTACGTACCTTGAGCAGCGCGAATAAAAATGTCCCGCCGTGAAGCCAAACTTGGGAATGCTCTCCAGACAACAATTTCTCGCGTAAAACGGGGAACAGTTTTTAAGTATATCGTGAGTTCCTGGGAGTGCGGAATAAAATGAGAAAAAGGAAGGAAGAATTCTTATTTTTTCGCCTCTTACTGGAAAAGCCACTCGAGGGGACACTTAATTTTCGCTTTAATATCAGAATCTTGGGGAATCTGCGGAGATTTTTCATGTCTGAGAAGAAAAATCCGCTGCCATATAGAGTCGTTGTTTTTATCGCTTTTTATGCATTGTCGAAGAATTGCTGCTTATTTATAATCAATCCTCTCGTTATTATAGCCTTGTAAAATTACAAGTTTTACTGCAACAAGAGGGTAAGAAGGAATATCTATCCTAATGTGGCCCCATTTCTGATCTTTTCACGTAATTTCTGATGTTTTCACGGTATTGATTTTAGTGCGTAGATTATAGTAGTTTGAAAATTATTTTATAATAATTCAAGTAGTAGATTTAAATGAAATTTGAGTCAAACCCTCATCTCAACTCGATTAATTACTGTCTTCCTCAGGCTTTTCTCCAGTAGACTCTCTGAGTGTGTAGTTTTGGCATCAGATTAATGGTTAGGGCCAATAGTGAACCACTTTGAAAACTTGTGTATTCGTAATGCATGCAGATTGAGAAATAACTCACAGGGAGTCCGGACACTGAAGTCCGTCGAGAGCGGACCGAGTCTATTCCCGACCTCGCGCCGTTAGCCGCAGTCTGGCGGCACCTGCATCAATCTGAAGGGTTTACCCTAGAAGACTTGTCTCAGTGATTTCCGCAGTGTCGATACGCCGCTGTTTTAATTAAGTCAACGTCACTGTGCCATCCGGAACTGAACTTTTTTCACTCATTCATACACTGTTTTGGGGAGGACAAGACCAGCCACGGTTACCAACGGGAACTCGTCTCGGTTTCATTTCCCTATGATGATTATCGGTTTACGAGTTCCCCGCATTTCTTTTGAGGAGTAAACGCCTACGTATTTACCTGACTTTGAGCGTGTAAATCCTTCGAGAGATATCTGCAGCTGGATCCCGAACTTCGGAAGGGAACGTGGCATAGTCTTGTGCGCGGCTTGGTGCACAAAAATGTCCTTTCGACCTGAGCCAAAGGCGTGTGGTATTACACATTAGGGCGGATCGGAAAAATCGATTTTTTTCAAATCCATCTGGCCCAATGAAAAAAAGTTGTGGGACCGATCAAAAATAAGGCCTGAAAAATTTGAGACCTCTAGGTGAACCCCTGACCCTCGCTCAAATGCAATTTAGGGGGGGAAGGTCGAAATTCGAGAAATATAGTTTTTTATGGTCATTTCCTATAGATTTTGCCGAGTTACTGCCCTTTAGGGCAAAATTTTCATGCATTTTGACGTATCTGCCACCGTTTAGCCACAAAATGCCTAATTTGAGTCCGCGTCCGCGAAGAAAATATTCCAACGCCCACGCAGCGTCGCGGATACAACAGCCACAGGCCGATCCCCTCCCCTCCACGCTCGCTTCTACCCCTCCCACGCCTCCAATACAGCAAAATTCATCCCGCGTATGCTGCTAGGAGGTCGTTTATCTTTGATAATATAAATCGGAAGATGGTAGAAGGTAATAAAGGAAGCTTAGTGGGACGACTTGTCCCTTATTAGGCGCCTCCTCGGGGTTAACCAAATCGATGTTACCAACTTTTAGAGAAGTGATGAAATAGTTTTAGATCCGAGAACGCAGGAAAGGAGCCTACGGTCCATGAAAAGGCCTCTCGAGTGGCTATAAAGGTGTGCGAACTATGGTGACGCTTCCCTTCCATTATGTGTGTGACTAAATGGATTTAGCGGTACAACAGAAAGTACTAAAATTTACGGAAAATGCGAATAGTCCAAAAGTATGGTTTTTGCTGAAGTAAAAACTCAAGCACTTTTGAAAGAACATTTGAAATTATACGATATTTTTGCGTCTAAGTGCAAGAAGGAGCATAAGGTTCCCCCAATGAAGTAGTATGCTGAGAGACCAGCGGACGAAACTAAAGATGATGGCTGCTGGATTGAGTCCTTAGGAAACTCGACAACTGAGGAAAAAAAAGAGAATCGTCGTAAAGCGTTGAGTCGACATCTTCAATTCTTGTATGGGAAAATAGTATCAAAAATTTTCTTCACCAGTTCATCCGAAGAAAATTAAACTGAAGTGAAATCATCCGATTTTTATCTCTACGTTCCTCATCAAATAAAAATTCAGGACTAAACTCAAACTGGAACTTCTGCGTGGAAAATGCGTCTGCCAAATGTGATAGATGTATATTCCAGAAGTGATGTCTGATGTATAGAAGTATACTCCAGAAGTGATGTCTGATGAAAAAAGGCAAGAGCACTTATCAATCCCAGTTTAGAGGGGAATGTGTTATGATAGTTGAAAAAACAGGGTCCCACTTTTGGGTTTGCGTCCCCCGTCGGAGGATTAGCAAAAGTTATAAAATCTGCGATTCTCGATTCCTTTCCGAGTGAAAATTAGATACACAAAAATAAAAAGGATTTGAATGCGATGGTGAATACCGCTAAATGTGTTAGAGGTATATTCTAGAACCAAGAAACAGCAATGATCGTCCCCGCAAATTTAGCGGACGCAAAAATCATAACTTCGTAAGAAACATCCAAGGTAGTGTGCAAGAATTACTTACGTAGACAGAAAAAGATGCTAATTATTGTGAATACGAAAAGTAAGATATCAAAGGGTGTCATCAAAGGGCTACATTTTTATGGAGTGAAAGACTATACTTTTGTCGGATGAAAAAAGACAAGAGCACTTATCAATCCAAGTTTAGAGGGGAATGTGTGATGTTAGTTGAAGAAACAGGGTCCCACTTTTGGGTTTGCCTCCCCCGTCGGAGGATTAGCAAAAGTTATAAAATCTGCGATTCTCGATTCCTTTCCGAGTGAAAATTAGATACTCAAAAATAAAAAGGATTTGAATGCAATGGTGAATACCGCCCAAAAAGGAGGCATCATCCCTATGCTACAAGCATAATTCCAACATCCCTTGCTATGTGAGTAAACTCTTCTCGGGATTCCCACCGGGTTAATTTTTCCATAATGGCAAACGTTTCAAGCTCCGACTCGGGGCTCATCATCAGGGATAAATTTCGTTTAATCCCGAGAAGAGTTTACCCACATCATTCGCGGGGAAAGCATCAAATCATATTTCATCCCTTATAGAGGTCTATTTGCTAATTGCACTAAGTTGACTTAGATTTGCGACATAAACATTGGAAGGGCAATCTAAGGACCGAATTTGCGTTGTTGACATATTGGAGAGAGACCACAGTACCTCCGGCTACATCTGACCTTAGTGCTGTGGATTTTCAAAAATCTATTGATGAACGTTCAAATTTGAAGTTAAATATTTCTTTTTATTATACATACGGACGAGAGATTCGTGAAAATTTTCACCAAAACTTTGTTGACAACAGCGAAAGACGAGGAATGACACTGATATAAGAAATACAGATTGGAAAGCAGATAATTGAAAAATTCTTTCGTGATTGTTCCTCCACAGACGATACTGAAAAATTAAATATTTAGAATAACGAAGTAAGAGGCACTTGGTGTGAATTTTAGTGCATTTGGCGCGTAGGAGAGGCTTGCGGGGAGGGGACGCGAGCGGCTTTCGCCCAAAATCCATTTAATCATATCTGTCGGACAATGCCGATATTGGAGCGCATATTCGAAGTTAGCACACCTTTACAGCCACTCGAGAGGCCTTTTCATGGACCGTAGGCTCCTTTCCTGCGTTCTCGGATCTAAAACTATTTCATCACTTCTCTAAAAGTTGGTAACATCGATTTGGTTAACCCCGAGGAGGCGCCTAATAAGGGACAAGTCGTCCCACTAAGCTTCCTTTATTACCTTCTACCATCTTCCGATTTATATTATCAAAGATAAACGACCTCCTAGCAACATACGCGGGATGAATTTTGCTGTATTGGAGGCGTGGGAGGGGTAGAAGCGAGCGGGGAGGGGAGGGGATCGGCCTGCGGCTGTTGTATCCGCGACGCTGCGTGGGCGTTGGAATATTTTCTTCGCGGACGCGGACTCAAATTAGGCATTTTGTGGCTAAACGGTGGCAGATACGTCAAAATGCATGAAAATTTTGCCCTAAAGGGCAGTAACTCGGCAAAATCTATAGGAAATGACCATAAAAAACTATATTTCTCGAATTTCGACCTTCCCCCCCTAAATTGCATTTGAGCGAGGGTCAGGGGTTCACCTAGAGGTCTCAAATTTTTCAGGCCTTATTTTTGATCGGTCCCACAACTTTTTTTCATTGGGCCAGATGGATTTGAAAAAAATCGATTTTTCCGATCCGCCCTATTACACATACAGGGAAGGGGTTCTAGTGGTGTTGATCCCTTTACACCCGGTGTTGATCCCGGTACACCACGCACTTCCATCGGCTTCAGCAAATGCCAGTGACGTCATGGCAAAATCAGCAGTACCGGAACGCACATTCCTTAATTTTTTTACAAGTGAAATATTAATATGTGTTTTTTTTTAAAGTTATTATTTACAATTTATTACATTTTTTTCGTTTTGGTTACGTATGTATATATTAGAAATTTTGCGGCAACAAAATTGATAAAAATGTTATTTGACTATTAGGTGTTTTTTTAATCAGTGCGCTGTGTTTCGGCGCGTTTCGGCACCATGACACCACTGGCAAATATCTACTTACCCTTGATGAAAAGTATCATACAGTCAATTTTACTAAAGAGTATTAGTTTATTCCAGTAATGCAGTGAGACTTAGATTGATGTAGAACCATTGAGAGAATACGCGACTCGTTGCTCAAGAGTTCTAGACAGGGCGGAGAAAATTTATGTCACGAAATTTTTTACCCTGTATGGCTGATGCCAAAAAAAAAGGAGAATGGAATGTGATCAGATGTGAAGTCTGAATTTCAGTCTATTCCATTCT
Source organism: Ischnura elegans (assembly GCF_921293095.1). Taxonomy (NCBI): domain Eukaryota; kingdom Metazoa; phylum Arthropoda; class Insecta; order Odonata; family Coenagrionidae; genus Ischnura; species Ischnura elegans. Next base: position 96,786,857 of record NC_060249.1, read on the forward strand.
CCTCTTACATGTTCATTTATTCCGTAATAATTACTACAGAAATTTTGGGTACCTTTAAACATTTTACCCCCTAGTAAATGAAGTTACAATTTTATACAAAAGTATTATGTTAGAGAGAAACAAAAATAATTAACTTTTAACTTACAAAATGAAATGATTAAGCTTTTAGTATTACAATAGAGTACTAAATTAAATTATTGAACATTTTCATTCTTAAGATTGGAAGTGTTTTCTTATCTTCTATGTCTTCCTTCTTGCTTATCTTCTTTCTTGCTTAACATGATTAATCTGCATCTTCTATCTTCTCCTCTTTCTTACTTAACAATTTTTAACGTCTTCTTCTTTCTTCTTCTCCTTATCTTCTTTCTTCATCCTACCATCTATCTTCATCCTCTTCGTCTCCATCCTCTTCATTAACGTCTCCTTGAATAATTCTGCAGTTAAAAGCAGTGATAATTTTCCCATTATTGGGTATTAGTTTTCCAATTTTCATCATTTCTGGTGGCCATTCTTCGAGGATTTTCCGTAGTTCAGCTCTTTCAGCCTGGTTTCATGGCTGACGCCAGTAGGAACAAATATTTCTAATGATATTAAGATCGAAACCGCATCATTTTTGAACTACAGAAACATTGAGGCTAGCGCTCCGATTGGCCGCGAGTTCTCTCTGTTGCCGGATGCTTTGGGCAAATCAAGACTTCGAATCAAGGGGGTTGTAAATGTCTGGCGGCGCTGCTTCCTAGTTTTTAGCGTGGTCTAGTCGTGGTCCCCATCTTGGTTTGACAATTTTTGGAATTATATTTTTGACTGATTTTTTGAGGTTATTAAGTTTTGTTCTGAAAATGAACTTCATTATTTTAAAAATGCTGCCATTATCATTACTATTTCGCCGGTGATTGACATTGGATTTTTCCCATCATTCGCGATACTTCTATTAATGTATAAACTTTGTGTTTGTTAGCCCCTCTTCTGGCGGTGATATCCTTGAAAATATACTTTATTACTCTAATTGTTAGATTCCCGTTGGCTACAATAAAATTAAATACCGGAATTAGTGCAGGTAAATGACTAGTTTACTCTCGCAAAATTTTATTTTCAGCTTAGCTGGTTGTAGAACGTAACCGTGGTGATTAATAATAATTTTTCCCTGGGAAAAGATGCTTGAGTCATAGCTTCGCGTAGCCCACCAATGAATTAAGATAAACATGTTTACATTGTGCGTTTCACAGTTAATTTTAATCTATTAACGAGTTCTGACCAAAAATTTCACCATATAGTAAGCATTGACCCTTATGGGATTGTCAATGTTTTGGTCAAAGTGGGCGTGGCTTGTCCTATCCAAGAACCCCCATTCCGGCCACCCTTCGCTCCACGCTCAAAACCAGTGGTGCCCCCTCCAGTTATTTACAACCTCCATGCTTCGAATACTTTACCTGTATTTGTATTTACTCTGTCCAGAGCATCTGACAACGTAGTAAACTCGCAGCCAATCGAAGCGCTTGGCTCAAAGTTTCTGTAGTTTAAAATTGGTGCGTTTTTGATCTAAAACATCATTAATAATTTTGTTTGCTATTCGCATTAGCTATCCAGGGTTCGAATTTCGTTTTATAATTTTTCTCCATCTTGTATGGCCTCGGCCATCGGTCATAGAATCGTTCATTCGGCCATAAAAAGCATCGCCTCGTACCAATGGCACGCCTCTCCTAATTCTTACCCGCTAGATGTCTCATTCAGCGTCCGCCGAGCGGCGACGCCGAGCGAATTCACACAAGTGTTCCCGACCGCCCAACTCGAAGCTGCCCTCTCTTCCCCTACTTTCGCTCCGTTTGTCGGCTCCGCCTTTGAGATTAGAGTCGCCTCCGACCAATCAACATAACCATTAATGTTGCCGCCTCCCCGCCCTTTAGAAAATGTTTTCCTGGCTCTTCTTTCATATACAACTGCTCCTGGGTATCTGCTCATTTCTTTAGAAGGATCTATGGAATAACTTCCTTCCCGGAACTCATTAAAATAAAACTGCGAATGATTTGTTCTTCCCATACGGTAGAATTGGATTTTGAAATGACTAGTGAAAATCTACATACTAACTCCAAACTGGGACGGTACTAACCCCTATAGTGTATTAGTAGTTACGCCATTCGTATAGGTAGTATATTCGTATGAAAACTATAATACTCGTATTCGTATGAAAACTATAATATTCGTATTCGTATGAAAACTATAATATTCGTATTCTTGTAACGAGTTCTGGTGGCGGGGATTCGTAACTTTACCACTAGTATGACCTGTGTCTTACCATTGATTTATTATTTTTATTATCGTAATCAGTTACAATTTGGCAACTGGTCAGGTGGTAACATGTACATCCAAAAAAGAAACCACAAAATAACCATAATGTCACGTATAAACTAGGCAGTGTACAAATTTTAAAAATTCAATTAAAATTTCGAAAAAATAAGTCACTTTTTTCAGTTTTCTCTTAAATATTTTTACATTACCAGGAAAGGGCTCAATTAACTCTGCAGGCAATCTGTTCCAATTTACAATTGTTTTATTTAGGTAGGAAATTTTTTGAACTTTAGTCCTCTGCGCCCGGCATTTAATTTTGAGCTGATGATCGTTCCTACCAATGAAATTAGGTTTTCCAACTTTGTTGCTAAGTTCTCTCAATGCTTTATCCCCTTTGTATATTTTATACATACTGCATTTTACGCCTTATAACTGATTTCTTCTCAGGATTTTTTCAGAGGAATTGCTATTTTTCCCCGATTCTGGGCCCTGTGTTAAGCAATTTTTAATTTACGCTCGTAATTTTATTGCTCATTTTTACCTCTGTCAATTTCAATTACAATCATTGCGAGATTTTTCTTATAGAAGAAAATGTTCCCATGCGAATGGAATGTTCGTTTTCAAATCATTTTCCTATTGCTAGTTGAGAGCATTTTTATTCCTCACATCGCAAGTGTCCCGCAAAAAGTTCGAAGCAAACTAGTGAAGCAAATCCTTATTTACTTATGAAATTTTCTTTTTTATTTAATAAAATTTTCCTTATTGAAGTAATAAATGGATTCATACGCCGATTTAATGTGTGTAATGCAATGTAATAAAACGGAATTTTTACTGTGAGATGAGGGAATAGTTTGCATGGAATTAGAAATTGTCTCAATCTTGCCATTACCACTAGGGCCTCCACGTATGTGACGAGCAAATTTCTTAACTTGATGCTCGATAATTGATTATTCGTATTATATTACCAATATCAATGAATAAGCTGTTCTTAGGTTTTACTCCTGTTTGTCCACCGAGAAAGCGTGAAGTATTTCATTACTCCCTCAACCGGTTGTGGCTTAATGGAAGTCCATTCTTCTTCGCGTTACCATCCTTGATGGCCCGCTGTGGCAATATAGGAACCTGGATACATAGTGGTATGGTATGGTATTTGGAGGAGGCGACCGACAGCTGAGGTCATTTGCGTCATGAGGGAAGGGTGTGGAAGGAAGGGTGGAGAGAAACCCGGCGTCGGCGTCAGCCTGCTCTTAACGAAAGGCGCCAAGGGGACCACGGCTTAACGTCCCATCCGACGGACGGAGTGATGCGCTTGAAATGTCCTCCACACAACATTCAAGCAGGGATCGGGCAGTCTCTGAAAATTCTCTGCCACTGCCGGGATTTGAACCCGAGCCCGCCGGGTGGGAAGCCAACACTCTAGCCACCACACCAACCCGATCCCCATAGTGGTCTGCGCAGTAGTACGGAAAGCCAAAGGTACGTGGTTCGATTCACGGTTCAGGGGAATTTTTTCTCGTGGAAGTTTATGCATCTTCAATTACAAATTTGAAACTTTAGATATAGAATCTTTAAAATTTGCCGGCCGATCAAATTCAACAATGCCTGATTAAAGTAAAGTATTCCATAACGAAGCATCTCAATCACTTAGAATTGCCGACGCATGTGCTCTTTCAGTCAAGAATCCACAGTATTTTTTTGTTTGGCTTCAAAATATAACCTGCGTGAAAGTAAAGAAGAAGATGAGCGTGTTCTAAGAAAGCGTTCTTTGAAGTGTAAGAGTAATTGAAATCCATATTGATGTGCATTTTACACTCTTCTAGATTCAACAATGCATGTACTTCTTCAGCTAGGGAGCCATAGCATTTCTTTGGTCGGCTTCAAACTATAACCTCTTTGGATGTAAAGGAAAAACGGTGGGCTTTGAGGAAGCGTTCTCTTAAGGATAAGAGGAATGGAGTTGGCGCCTCTCATCCTCAACTCTGCTCTCCACCTCACACCCTTGGCTTCCCCTTCCCTCACAGGCTGCTTACTTCCCTGCTTAGAAAATAAATCTGGTGTGTATCTCCAGCAAGAGGGCAGCCGAAGCGGAAGTTGGTTTCTCTCGGTGTTAGCATTATTTCCATTTTTTTCACTCTCTCTCCAGTTCGCTTTCTTTCCTTTAAACTTCCCCACTATGCCTCAAACCCTGAATTTTGCGCTCCCCTCCCCTTCCTCCTGTTGAGAAAGACTCAGACTCTTTGATGGCACGCACTACATCCCCTTCGTAGTGTACACCAACGGCGTGGGCTGTTTTTTCTCTCAAGACTGTTTTTTTCTCTCCTCGAGGGCAAAATCTTACGCGTGGACGTCTTGTAAACAGTTTTGTCTCATAGTTTGTTCACCTCGGCAATGTTTCAGCGTGGTTATTTGAAGATCTCCGACCGAATACATCGTTTTGAGGCAAAGGGAGCTTGGTGAGTCACGATGGGAATGATTCCTTTTACCTACTGGGATAATCATGGAGGAATAGGATATATCTGTGCGATCATCACCCCTTATTGAAAGCTCTCTTAATTAAAATTCATAATGATAGAAAGTTTACGTTTTGAAATAGAAAGTTTAAAGTAAGAAGATTAGTTTACTATGTGTTTCGTTATTAATCAACTACCAACTTGGAATATTTTGAGAGAGAAATTTCACTGGATATTTCCAAGCAGTCTATTTTCTTGACTGCTTGGAAATATCCAGGAAATATTCTCGATTGCTGACTGTGATGCATGTATCTTCTCTCTTTGCTCGGTATTTCGTGGTGGAAAAATTCCGAGTGAATCATCTTTCTGTTTATTTCGGTAAGATTCTGTGGGTCTTCTATAACTTACATCCCTCTTACTTGATGTAGATATTTGCTCAAGATTGTTTCTGGTTTCAATACCTACTTATCGTAAATTCATCTCCCGGTGGGATGGACTCAATCTATGTGTGAATATATTTTTCTATATATATTTTTTTATATCACGAGATGTGGGTCAATATATTTTTCTTAATCTGTTGTTTTTTTTGTTTTTCGAAGGTGGTTATTTCCTCTTGATTTCTGTATTGATACTTTCATTTAAATTTTGCACATTTATAAATAATATCAATCTTGAATGAACCAATACGCTACGGAAATAATTGTGTGCGAAAGAATTTGTGGTAAAGTAATTTGGCCAAATATCGTGTACAAATTATTTGCGTTCCTGGCAAATGGTGGTCGTATTTCATTCGACGCATTCTTTATGCTGTTTGACTTTTATTGACACTATTTTAGTAATTAGGTCTTAGTTGTGATTCAAAAATTCATGAGATTCCATATAAAATATGTTTTTCGGTGCTGGATCATTAATATGGTACCTGTGAATCTTTCACTGTGTATTTTTCTGTGTAAAACAGCGTTTTCTCTGTGGTCACGTTATGTTTATGCTTGTTTTACCATATGCCACTTCACTCAAACCCATTAATTGGCCTTGTCTTTAAGCTGTCATGTAATATGCTTATTTTTATATTGTTTATGTATTGCTTATTTTTTAATTATGATACGTATTCATGAATTTGCATCATGTAAAACATTGCAATGGACTCCCCGGCCTCGCTCATTTTCTCGCATTAAAATTTGGCTCATATTTTTCTTAATCGACGTTATTTTTTCTCTCCATATATTTTACACCTCCTTGTGGGCTGCTTCGGTTGAATAAAGGTCAATTACCTTATGGATATTTTGAGTTTATAAATATTTAATTCGTTCCGAGCGCTGCGTGACATACTCCTGCTCCACGCTGTTTCCCGGACAAGATCCTGAAGAAATCCACCGACCCAACCCATGTTAATTTTTCCCCCTCATCTTTCCGCTAAGCGCTTGCAATTTCACCGGAACGAAAGAGAGAAGGAAATTGAGAGGAAACCACGACCACGCTAGGGAGTTGCCGGCAATGCAGGCGGAAGGAACGAAAAAAATAAAAGAGAAAAGAAGCGAGAAAGGTCTCGCGGATCATTTTGCTCGGCGCTTTTTCGTCGCTCCTTCGCGACTCATTTGTTTTTCGTCATTCATATGTTTTTTTTTCTCTTCGTCCGTTTCCCGCGCCGGGATCACACACGTGACTGACTGCTTACCAGGTGCGTCTCTGTTCGCTCACGGGTGGCGTGAGCCGTTCTGTGTATGGCTCTGAAAAAAATAAACATGGAAGGCATTCATTCTGAGCGTAGGTAATACCTTCGTCGTGTGTGTGTGTGAGTCTGTGTTCGTATCGACGGAGGCGTCTGGGTCATGAGTCTGCAGGGGGTGGAGAGGAACATAGCATGGCCTTCAGTCTGCGCACCTAGTTGGAGCGTAATGGGCGTAGAGCAGTTGCCTGTGGCCCTCTGTTCACCGAGTCTCTTTTATTCTCCCATCTCCATCCCCTCCCTCTCTTTTCATGATCTCCAATTTCCGACGTGCACTTTCGACACAGCACTGACTAGAAACGGGCGTTTCAAATCGATTGACAGTGTTGGAACTAACTCCTAGGTCTATTTTTTTCATCCTCTCAAATCTTACGCGACATACCAGCTTATAAAACCTCGCAACCAGTTTTATAACAAGGCTGTAGCCTTTTTTATTTTATATTTTCATGTTTTGAGATTTTTAACTTCAAAGTACATTCAAATGAACTTTCCTCCGCACTTGAGAAGTATTCCAGATTTATATCATTACTAGAGCGTTTTACACCTACCCATATATTATGATTCCAATCAGTAATTTTCTTCATCCTTAACCAAATCTATCACTATCCACTCTTGACGCCATCAATTTACGACTAGCACATTCAGTTTATCAGCCCGAAGGTTGATTTTTGGAGAAGTTAGGGTAAAGCTCAGCCCAGATTAAGCCACAGGCGTGTGAATATCACGCATTCAGTGTAGGGGGGGTTCGTATCCCTAGGTTACTTCACACTTCCAGGATTTAATTTCGGGAGTGCAAAGGCATCACACGAGATTTGAACGTGGGACCCTTGGGTCAGCATCCAAATGCTCTACCAACTAGGCTACTAATGTCCTATTCTATGCTATTCATGATTTGCATACTCAATTCGTCACACCTAAGGTTGGTTTGGCTAAGGCGTGTGAAATTCACACATTCAGGGTACGAAGCCAGTTCCTTTCCGTGGGACACCTCGTACAGAACAGTATTTTTGTGTGAGCTATTCCCAGGGGTTCAGGCAGGGTGGCTAGGATAGGGACAGCCATTTGGAGAAAGAATTCGATAACTCCGTATTTGTAATTGAGCATAGAGGAGATGAATTATGCGGGAGGGGCTAGTGAGAAGAATAAATGGAAAAGTGTGCCAAAAAAAGGCAGAAAGGTCAGCGTAGAAATTCAATTTTTATGTTGGCCATTCTGCTTCAAAATTGAATTTTGAGCCATATTAGAAACATCGAATTGCCGTCCCCCGAATAGTAAATTTTTCGTATTTCACTCATCGCTATCCCTCCGAGGAACGTGCAATAACGGTCAGAATTTTCTCTGGGAATGAGAAGATTATTATATCCGCGAGGACTTCACCCAAGTTTTTCTAGAGGCTTTAACCCAGACTCAATTTTGTAACATTTCAGGCCATTGCACATGTCCCTGCTCTCGGGGCTACCACATCTCAGAGTGATAGAGTTAATGCGTCATTGATGGCATCAGTAAATTGCGATATTGTTGGCTAAAATGATGCAACTTGATTAAGAAGCTAATTTGCTTTACCTTTCTTGATTTCGTGAAGGGTAAGGACAATAGGACATCATTATTATGAGTGCTCAGGTTTCGCCCTAAGTGGATTCATAGTGCTGACGATGCATCTTACTATACTATATGCTTGACCTTTACTTAAGTATAAAGCCGAGTAAGAGCTATAAGCATAGTAAGCTTGGCTGAAATACCATCGCTGTGATCATCACATAGTGTCCCCAAAAAAATTCTTTAAAAAAATGAACCTCACCTGCAAGGAAGTCAATTTATCGAGTGTCAATTCCTCAACTCAAACAATTCCTTGAAATAAAGACATTAAAATAAGAACACATTATTTTCCTTACTTTTCGTTAATTCTTCTCGACCGTTTTCAAGCCATTACAATGGCATAAAGAGTGGCAGTGGATATTATGGCGAAAACAATGCCTAGGAAATGACGTTATGAGCCCTGTAGAAATCGGTCGACGTGATTAATGTGCTTTTTAATCTTTTCATCCCAAAGAAATTCCACAAAGTGAATTCGTAGACAACTAATCTAATTCCATTGATTTAATATTCCTCTGATTTTGCTATTATAAGTATAAACCCACGTCTTATTTACTACGGGAAGTAGGCAAGTTTAGATAATTATTAAGGATTTCTCTATCTTTAACGCTTCAGTTGAAATGGAAAATGCTGAAACATTTATTTCCACCAACACCCTTTGCTCGTATGTTGCGTCGGGGTTGTCAGGGGTCCATGAATAATTCACGCGGTGCGAGTGAGAGAAAGAGGTGATGGTTGGTTTCTGGCATGCGCTGGAATTGGAGAGTGGATTTGGTCTCGCCTTCATGCGACGCACCCCCGAATCATCCCTCCAATCTTCCCTCCGTCTTTCGCTTCGGCAGCTCTCGGAATGCATGTGCTCTAATTGGGCCTTTTTCAACCCCTTCCCTAGTCCATATTTTTTTTTTGGCTCTTTAAGAGAATTATACTAAGATATGCCCCTAGCCACCATGTTTAATTTCCTTTTGTTTTAAGACCCATTCACTGCACCTTACCTTGCCGTAACTTGAATTATCCTGTACCAGATCCGTCAATGAAACATTCAATCAATTTAATCACTAGCCGTGCATTACTCGTGAAATCGATTTCAGTGTGGCTAGGTTTGTTTTTAATGTCTATCTTTGCGTAAATATCTTTCCTGCTAGTGGTTTATTTCAAAAGAACTTTGAGATTTTTTATTCTTTTACTTTTCTACGCCACCCCGATAACAGCTCATTGAAAATTATTGTTGTACTAAGTTCGGTTCCGTGTGAAATTGGACATTCAGACAGGTAACACGCCTGAAGAATGGAAGACAAGTCGTTTTCGGAAACGTGGGCCAATATGATTGAATTAACTTATTGTAGAGACCGAGAAGAATTTCTGAATATTATTCACCAGGACAAGTTAATTAAAAAAATAAATTTTTTCCATTCAACCTTGATTTGACTGCCAATAAAGTGTCTATTACCCACAACTACGCTAATCGGATGGAGGCTGATCAAGATGCCTCCAGATGGCCTATTGTTCGTAAACGGGAAATCGTAATAATTGGTTCGTCTTCGCAAATCAAAAAAATTGCTCTTTCTTCTTCCGACTAATCGCTCTCTATCTTTCACTATCTCTTATTTATTAATTCACTGTTCTGCTCGTCATTGGCGCAGCGGGGGGGGGGGGAGGTTTGTTTGGGGGATAAACCCCCTCAGAACTCAGGAAAGCTTTTAAGTTTAATCACTTTTACTATGTAGACCTAAATTGTATGGTATGAAAGTTAGCAGGCAGACTAGGTTTTAACTTAGGAGGTTACTTTACTTCATTTGATTAATATACTTGTAGAAGAGTGTAAGGATTAATAAATTATCAGAAAGCCATAAAACTCAACATTTTGAGCCATTTGTCTTAAATATATTCTGGGGGAAGACCCCCCCCCCCACCTCACGCTTATCCTGGCTGGTATACTACATACCCCAGGTCTAGTTGCGCCTAAAACCCCAGCTAGCCTTAATCCCTAGTTGCGCCCCTGCTGCTTTTACCCCTCGGTCCAGTTTAGAAATAGTCATCTCCGAAATCTCCATAATCGTCATGGGTCGAAATTATTCCGTCGCCTTGCCTCTTTTTCTCGTTTGCTGTGTATTCTATTTCGCATCTCATTCGTTCATTGTGTTCATTGATTCATCCGGACTTGAGCCCTCAATGCTAAGGTGCTCGGCTTAAATATTTCTATTATTTTTTTCACCACCGTGATGTCGTGATCCTCTGCTATAAGATTGGTGGAGAGATACCTTGCCACGCGGATGAAAGATGATTGGACGTGGGGATTGAATGGATGGTGGCATCAATGATTCATCGACCGCAGATTGATTTCTGGGTTGAATTCATCTCAACTGAATATGTCTTCTTGTCGGGAAATTTGTTGGAATAAACTGTAAGCCTTTTCAGGCCATAGGTGGGGCCAAGGTTAGGCTATGATCGCATCAGTCACTCCGCATCGCCCTAGGCTTTGGTATTTATTGCTTTGTGAAAAGTCTATTTTAAAGCACAATATGCTTCTTTGCATAAATGGAAAATTTGAGCATTTTACTTATAATGATTACCTTGATGGTAACTTTCTCAAAAATGGTGCTAGAGTTTGTAGTAACTTAATTTTACGTATTTAGGCTTGAATTTCAGTTCATATTCAAGCCAGAACTAAGCAAATTGAAAGGAACATCGAAGGTCCTGAAACTACGAACTTTACCGCTATAGATTTCATGAGTTATGCCTGATATGAGTCGTATTTGGTTGAATATAAATTTTTCTGAGCTGTGGAATTTGCTGAGCCACTGAGAATGGGTTTATCTTTACCGTGAGGAGTTCGGGCTCTGTTTATTTGAAAATTTCCATCTGCCACTTGGTCGCTTTATTTTGAAGTATCAGTACATCACTAAATTTTTGGATCCAGGAGTGAACTTAAAATGCTGTAGCCGGGCTTTACGTGTAATTGTACCTTCGAGATTGGATGTATTTCATTTTGACTGGGCTACAGCTTAAACGGTGGAATACTGAACCATGAATTTTCGCCCTTCAATCTCCTCCCTCTCAACCATTTTAGAATATTCCTACATGCCATGGATGAAACTTGGAAGGGCTGCATGCACCGTGCCAAATTCGCTTATTGGCTTTCGATTTCAACGTTGGACTTCGTCCAGTTCGTTAGGTAAATTCGAACGCCCTTTTCCTCCCGCGTCCCTTAATTTTTTCTGCTTCTCCCCCTCCCTTTGCGGAGGTGAAAATCCACCCTTCCGAATATTCATGACGTATATTCGGATTAGTTGTTCAAGCGGAAGGGTTTTTGATGGGAGAGATGCTGGTGAAAAGGCCCAGGTATCTAAGGTGATAGACAAATTGAGATGTTTAATTGTTAATGACATTGACTACAAGTATGTCAAAGCTAGATAACATCATAGTGCAGCTGTTATCAAGCTAAAATATCTTTATCTGTTCCCAACGTTAATCCTAAATGTAATTCTGGATCCAGTACTAAGCATGCCAGTGGATGTCGTCAAAATAAATTTTTTATTGTTAGTCCCCGCAGTTACATCGTGTTGTAGTGGTAAAATATCTTAAATTCTCTATATATTTTTTCTAAGATTCACCATCCCGCTATTTTATGCATACATTGGTGATAAATGAACTAGCTCGATTGAATACAGCCCTGATGTCTTTAGGGTAATGAAGATATCCTTCCTGTGGTGACTATGCTATACTTCCAAATGAACCGCAGACGCAGTTTACTCTGAAGGCTGTGCAATTCGCATTAAACTAACTACCTAATTATGGGAATGAGCTTGTCTAACTATCTGGGTAACTTCTAATAATTTCTTCCGTTATTTGTAACATTAAGATAGCGAGATAAACCCTGTGTAAGCTTTTGTAGGAAAAAATTCCTACCTCTTTCCTAGATATTATCATTTGATTGATACATTATTCTGATCTCCTTCTATTAGATAAGGATTGTAGATTTCGTCATTTCCTCTAGTCACTGCTGTTGCCATTTACGAATGACCGTGATAAATTCGAAAATATAAACAAAGAATGAACATACTCTGGAGTTAAAAGTGACTGGTAAATATAACTGAGCTCTGGCTAGTTGCAGTAAATTTTGTCAGTGAGATTTTTTCCACCTGGGTGTTTACTTATTATTTCAGACGAGTTTCCTGAAATTTGAAATAATCATAATTTATCATATGATTTCTTTTCTTGGTTGTTTGATAAGTATATACCTGTGTACACTTTATCGCGTACAATTAGTTAACCCTCGTCACTTTTATCTCGCATCCACTTTTCATCTTTTATCGCTCATTTTATATATTGATTGCGTACTTCATGTTTTAAAGAAAGATTTTGTGCTTAAATAGACTTCGTGAAGAGTTCTCGGGATTGTCTCCGGGTCAAGAACGGTATAGCTGCCGACGTTTCGATGTCCGACTGTCCGACTCGATGGTCCTGAGGACGTTGGCGGAGTCGGACATCGAAACGTCGGCAGTTATGCAGTTCCTGACCCGGTGGCGATCCCGAAAACTCTTCATGAAGTACTTAAAATTTTGCTCTCCAAATTAACCATCGACTAAAGATTTCCGATTAAATCAAAACTTTTTGGAGGAACATTTCGAGAATTGCTGAACATTGTTCAAAATTATTTCTATAAAATATTACGAGTTAGGTGGTGCAGAAAGCGTTGCGCAGATGCTAAGCAAATTAGGCTGCGAGCCGCAAGAGAATCGGAGGCTGCGCACTACAATTAGATTTGTTGAGCAATTGACAATTGACAATTGGGAGCGACTTGGAGAACATCATATTAGAGCCCCACTATATTTCTAGGTCCAACAGAAGCGATAATTTAAAGGAAATATTTTACCGAACGGATAGATTTGGGAATTCGTTTTTCCGCCGAACCATAAGGGACTTTAATAAATGCTAACCGTAATCTTGCTTGAGCATTTGCTTTTTATATGTAAACGGCTGGTGTCCTGACATCGCCTGCCACAATGCTTTTTAGGCGGCGCTTTTAGTATGTAGATGTAGATGTGACGCATACAGTCCGTAAACCATAGAAAAAGGTTGGAGGGAGGGTTAGTCGAGAGACCACCTGGTACTGCCTCGCGGGAAGCAGAAGTGAAAGCATAAATAAATCGTGACGCGATCGGCGTGAGTCGCTTCCGCACCCTCTGCTCCGTCATGTACCCTGGTATAGCTTCCGACGGACCCTCTCCCCTTTGAAAATTCCGTCCATGCCAAGTTGACACGCCAAATAAATCACGTGGAGCCCGTGTGTACTCTTCATCCTCCCTTTCTTGGGTGTTATGTACCTACTATTCGCGACGATCCTGTAAACTCTTTTCATTATTTCCTCCCGGATACATCTGCCGACTCCTGTTCCTCGTGAGCTGAGGTTCGGCTCTCAGTCACGACGCGCCGGTCAAATAACTGGCTGACGGAGAATCATTCCATCGTCGCGTCTAGTGTCATATTGTACCATTAATACTTGAAATTAAAAAAAAATCAATTTTTTTCGTTTTATAAAAACCAATTACATATCATTTCCCATAAACGTTGTACCATTAAGTGCTACCAATCTGCTTTATGGGATTATTTGTTATACTTCATGTATCTACAAGAAGAAAATTAACCTATCATTATGTTATTGTTATTATTTAGTTTTAGTACATTTTAATGCATCTAATTTATACATTGATCAATAGAATATACGGAAGTTTATTAATATAAGTAGTTTTAGGTTATCTAATGTATTACTCGGCTACTGATGAGTACATATATTAAGTTATTACTACTGTTTTTTCTGAATTACGACATAAATTACCTGTGTTTAATAGTTAATGATTCTCTGCACGTTATTTTCTTATTATCTTATTAAAATTTCAACGAGGTAATTATGATATGGTTTTAGTTCAAAAATGGATATAAGTTATTCATTGTGGATGTGTAATGAAAAGAAATAACATATTTCTGGAATAAATACAAATTTTGTGACATCGAGATTACAATGATCGTGGGTTACCGAACTCTTGTTACTTGGGGTGGAATGATATTAAGGGGGAGGATGATATGAACTGGAAATAATCCTCTCTTGGCGATTATGCTAAAGAGATTTGTTAATTTCAAAGCTTTTCGTTTGGAGTTATCATTTTACGTTTCCTTGAGAAATGAAGGAAAAAATGTATCGTTGGAAGCTAATTATAGCCTTTTCGAGAGATTTGGAATGTACGGTCGATTCGAAAAGCGTTCAGAAAATCTCTTTTCGCGTTTGGATCCGAGGTGGGGTTGTTATCCGCGCTCCTGTTTTGTTGCGCGGGCACGTTTTCTGTTTGCCAACTGTTTGTCTCTCCCGCAAATTCCTTTTGTGCTCAGTCGATGGGATAACGATAGCTTAGCTCCCTTCCCTTTCAATTTCTTTCATCTTTTATTCTTTTCTCCCATATATCTCTCCCTCTTCCCAATCCCTGCGATTCATACGTTTTCTCTGCCACCTAACCATATATCCTTTGATGGGAAGTGAATGCCGCTCGAGATTTTGCAGACGTCACATCCGACGCGGTTGCGTGAGAAACAAATGAATGATTGCAAGCGCTTATTTTCACGCTCACCTGCCCTTCTTGACTCTCCAGTATGAGTTATCCTTCAATAAAATTTTAATTTGCGCAAAGGTTGTTCGTTTTATATATTCTTGCCACGGAGTGGATGGGTATATATGTATTTTTCTTGGTTTATTTTCTCTGTTTTAACATGGCCGCGCATCTGGTGAATTGATTTAGATTTAGTTTAATTCATTTTTTTAAGGAATGAGGTCCAGCTATTCTTTTTCTTTGCGAAATGTTTCCTCAGGCTCTTTATTTTAATATTTCCTAGCACGAGTAACTTCTTCTCAGGGATTGTTGGGAAGGATTAATAAAAATGGAGGAAAACTGCACTCAATTCTTTCAAGCGTGTGCGAGATTTGTTTTTTTTTCACTTACAACCCCAGGATGCATCGCGCTCCAGGAATACATTCATTTTTTTCTCGTTTTTCCACTCTTGCGGAGGATTACTTTTCGCTGCGGTGGGTTTCGTTATTTTTTTATCGAGGAACGATGGGAGATGAGAAAAAAAATAGGCAAGGGTGTAGGTACAGCTTGCGTTTTGTACGCCCAGAGGTTTTCCCGCACACATTTTTCGCATCATTCTTTATTTCGGTTCGAGTGGGTTTTATGCTAATGGCACCACTTTCCGGCTACGAATTATCCCTTCGTGCTGTTGCATTTTCCTTCACGGCCCGCGTAGCTGATATTTGCCTCACTGCTTTCGGAAGGGCTAAATTATTTGTGTACTTAGCATTTTTCCCCGTGATATCCTCACGAGTTGGGTATTGGCCTGGGAAGAGAATTCAGTCGGAGCATGACGGAGGTGGCGTGTCTATCGGCGCTTGCTTGTGCTCGCTGTATAAAACTCAATCAGCCGAAGAGATTTTTTATTCACTCGCCTGCCAACTCATATCGTTTGAGTTTTCACTCTTCCTTTTTTGTGTGGAAAGTTCTCCCATCGTGTGCAGTGATCGATCGCTATCGAAGAAACGCAAGAAAGTACTCAATGCGTAAATGAAACGAAGAATGTTTGAGAAATTCTGTGAGGACTAATTAGGTTCAAGTGAAACAATTTTATCTCTGGCGTTAAATGTACGTAGTCATTTTGAATGTTCAGTTATAAATGTAATTTTATTTTAGAAGGAAACTCTTCTCATGGTGAAATAAATGTACTCTTTTCCTCATCTTGCATACAATGCGAATCGTAATGTCGCGCAGTGGTTTAATTTTTTGCCACTTATAAAAATGACTTTATAGATTTACTTATTCTCGAAACCCTTTTTTACGTATTTATTTCTGGAAACATCATTTTTATTTTTATTGGCTGAATTACTTTCGCACACTCATTGCCATTCTGATATAGGAATTCGATTTTTAAATGAGGGTGAAAGAAATTAACGTCGTTTTTGCGAGATAGAATTAATAATATAATTTGCATATATATTGCTATAATCAGTGATAGAATCAGTTGCGAGATAACAAATTTTATGCTTACTATAATATTTGTTTAAGAATAAGTAAAACAATGAGAATTGTAATTTTCTTTGAAGTTTTTATTTTCGTGACTGTCAGGGTTAAAGTTTTACATTTACATCCTGGTTTTCCGGTAGACAAAGAAATTGATTCCATTCAATGTACTTGCACATTAGTTATTCATAATACACTCAATATTATTTTACTCACTAAAGATCCGAAAAATAAGACCATTTCAGGTAAAATTATCATATTTCAATTGTCTTTCGTCGAAGTCAAACCTATGTACAGTGGCGCCGACTCTAAGGGGCCTGAGGGGGGCCGAGCCCCCTCAAAAATTCGTTATGGGTGTCAGGAAAAATGTGTCAGGCTTATCGATTTTCCCCGGAGTGTCCAGATATCGAGATTCGAGTTATCAGAGTTCTAATGTTGATCATATGACTCTTCTAAAATGGTTAAAAAAATTATAACTCACTACTTACAAAATTTCCCGGGGCAAGCTCTCCGGTTTGGGCCCCCCAATATTTTTGGTAAGTCGCCATCCCTGCCTATGTACTTCATTAATGTAAATCGCTCATAATACCGTTATATTTTCAACAGTAGCTACACAAGAAATTTTAAATTCTGATTTCAGAGTTAGATAACAGCGACTAAGAAAATTTTTATTTGAATTCTAACAGCAAGAAATACCAATTGCAAGTGTCATTGCTTGAACACACTCCATTGGATGGAGAATCAATTGCTAAGATTTATTTTGGTTGGGTGCGCGAGCACCAGTTGGGGAGGTGCTGACGTTTTGGAGTAGGGGATTTTCAACAGTAATTAATGCGTAGCGGGACAGCTTCATTTGTAAGCACGCTTGAAGGTAAGAGTCCAGGTCACTAAAAATTCTTTTACTCCCAATGATTTTGCCAGCATGTGTCCACCCTTTTTTGTGCAGAAGGCATTTAGGGACACGCATGCATTATTTTGTTCACGTGCGGCTTACATGAATCTCAGCTGATATCCTGCACGTATTCATATTTATCTGAAACGCCTTATATTATCTATTGATCACCTCCTGTATACAAATTCAGCTACGGGAGGTTAGTGTGACATTACTCTGCCATTATATTTGTACGCACTTACCTCTCAATGTCGTGCAACAAAAAGTACCGATTTTACTCCTCTTTCTTGCCATTACAGAATGGGGTCATTTATTGTAAGTCGGCTAATACTTTCGTTACTTTGAAACGAAATTGAATTATTTAAGTTGCTACTAGATTGCGGTGGCTAGTCAGATAAGTAAAGGACCAAGTACGATGGAAATTTTAAGTCTAACCGATCGAGTGAGACTAATGTTACATATTTTGTAGCTAACTCATGAGGTATAGCCGCCTGGCTGGTAGCATTACGTTGGAGATGGAGTGCAATGAAGTTAATTCCTAACTTCAATACCCGCTCAAATCAATCACAGTTATTGGGAAATTTATAATGTACAATTACTTATCAAATTGAAATGATAAGTTGTCATCGTCTATCATACATTTTTGCCATATCTTCTATTTAGTGGCTATATTAATATCTATATATTTTACAGTTGAATTGAATATAGGCCTTATTCACTGCAATGGTCAGGAATCCGCTCAGTGGATATTTTCTTAGCGTAAGTGACTTTGTTTATCGTGTGGGTAGAGCCAGTATTTACATCAAAACACGGAGGGAGCAAAAAATATGGGCGAAAATTTTCGCTGCGAAGCATCGCGATTTTCAATGTCGTAAGTCAACCTTGACCATGATGCACTTAAAATTTTCATCATATTTTTAGGTAAGGACAAATTTATGCAGTCATTACGACACATCTTCATTTTGGCATTGAAAATGGGGAAGAGATGACTTTAAACTATAGTTTTTCTCCAATTTTACAGCAAATATTCATGCAGTTCCAGCCTAAAATGAATGTACCTCCTAATAGCTGCAAACATATGGTCCGCAGTCGCTGATGGTAAAAAATAAACAGTACCTACTTAATTTGAGATGTAAAAGTAACATAATATCAAGTGTTTAGGGATATTTAGGATATATTTTCTCAGTATATAATTAAAAAAATATACATTTAGACAGACAATATGGTTTACTTCCTCTGGCAAAGCTAAAATAAATGGGTCTTTGCATAGACGGATTCAGGAGGGGGGCACGTGCCCCTCCCAGACGCTTAGAAAATAAGCAAAATTAGGGATCGTATTGATGTGGTGATTAGCGTGTTGGCTTCCCACCCCGTGGGCTCGGGTTCAAATCCCGATGGCGGCATAAGATTTTCAGAGACTGCTCGATCCCTGCTTGATTGTAGTGTGGAGGATGTTTCAAGCGCAACGCTACGTCCATCGGATAGGACGTTAAGCCATGGTACCCTTGGCGGCTTTCGTTAAGAGCAGGCTAATGCCGACGCCGGGTTTCTCTCCATCCTTCCTTACCTACCCTTCCCTCACGGCGCAAATGACCTAAGCTGCCGATCGCCTCCTCCAAATACCTTGCCAACAAACAAAATATTTAGAACGGTTATTTATTTATTTCCCATTTCCCCGTAAACAGCACTTTGCGGCCTTTATAACGGGTTTTAGAACATCAACAACTTACAACACAAACGTCCATGCCCTGGTTAGGGATCACCTACCCAGGCGGGATTCGAACCCGCAACCTACGGACTGGCAGGCGAGGACTTAACCCCACCGCCACCGAGGCCGGCAATCATTACATTCGCTTCGTTTTGTGTATTATGGCGCCTCAATCACTATATCTTGTTTTTAATTTCAAGTATGGAAAGATCATTTGCCTATCAGACCCTTTTGCGCCCCCCCCAGAAAAATCCTGAATCCGCCCTAGGGTCTTCGAAGGCAAAAAATAAACGCACATCAATGTTAAATGGTAGACGATGAAAATGTGTCAAATCATCTCAGGGTGCTTACAGGCTTATTCTTTTGAACACTAACTTTTTAAAGTAGAACCCTTTCCGACGACCAAATTCAACTCATTATCCTAAAACCTTTTGAGTACCACTAAAGCAGGAGGGTGAGGTGACCAATCAACCGTTCTATGTGCAATCCCAAATCCAGAAGACGCCATCACGCACTGAATACATATACACAGACAGAGCTGACTGTAGGTTGGGGGGATGGAGTGTCTGAGATACATCAACGCGAGGCCATGTAAAAAAAAAATAATCTGCAACCCTCCTCAGTGAAAATCCTTACACTCAACCTCCATAAGACTACTTGTAGGACCCTTCTTTCCCCGAAGACTCCTGATTTCACCTCAAGCGTCGTCGGACGTGAGGGGGAGTTTCCAAGTCCTCTGACCAGGATTACGTGGCGCTAGGAAAGAAAAATTGAGGCTTTGGAAGACCATCCATCATTGAAGGGGAAGACAAAGAAAGGAGTGAAAAAAGACACGAGCAAAGAGTCAGAGGAGTTGTTAAGAGACTTGAAAATCTACAGGACCAGAGTGGTCGTCTTCGGCGAGGAAATGACCTAAGGAGCCTAAGGCGCTACTCACGTTCCGACCCGACCATCCGACACGACCGAACTCCCAGACCATCCCCGTCGGGGTCAGCTCTACAGACGGCCAAACCAATCCACCCGACCCGATCAACTTACCTAATTTTCCTCAGTACACAACGTGGTCGCGTGGAGTGAAGTTGGTTTCGGCTGGTGTTGGCTCTGCGTTTTTAGCCAATTATGTCCTCATTGATGACATCAAAAAAAGGAGAAGATTATGGACGAGGAAGTGGCTGCTTGAAGTTTTACCCTTATGAATCAACTTCGAGAATTGGGTGGAAATGATTTCCGAAATTATTTGTGGATGGACGAAGAGTTTTTCATGGAGTTGCTTGGCGAAATCAAATCTCAAATCGATAGAAAAAATAACCGATAGCGTTACAGACGTTGCGACGCCACAAAAATCGGGGTAGGGCGGTCGGCGGTATTTGCGTGAGCAAGACAACCTGCTGGTGGCCAATCTCGACTTCATGGGTGAGGACTATCAATTTTAATTTTCGAGTCTTGGTATCGAAATTCAATATCATTTTTGAGGGCTGACCATTTTTGTTAGATGTTTCCTGACCTTGAATATTGGTGGATGGACGATGAAGAAATCCAACAAATATCTTCAATAATTCTCAGGATTAATGTCATTACAGAATCACATAAGTGCAATAGTGGAAAAAAATATGGATACAGACTGTTATGACTTAATATCGTTTCCCTTTTCGAGGACTATGATGGAGCTTAATACTTGATTTATCTTAAAAAGAGTTTGAGAAGCATAAAATAGTATTTAGGCGATTTCGGCGAGTATAAATGCTTTTTCGGTCCATCTCGATTATTAAAATCGTAAGGCATGACATGACCGCTTGTCTCTAAGGTCAAAAGAAATCAGGCAAACCGTCCACACTGATAGAAACGGTAATAATTAAACTCTTGAAAATCATTCTTAAACCGAAATTTAATTAGCCACAGTTATTATCGATACAAGAGGTCGATAAGCATATTAAGAGCTTAAAAATCAAAGAAAGAACGATGAGACATCAAAATGTTCCATGAATGTTATTGGAAGAAGACAAGAGCACCAATCCATTCGTTTGGTAACACCAAGGCTCAGCTGGTGACGAGGACTACAAAATCTCCCAGAGCGACAAGCACTCCATTTATGGATTAAAAGGAGAGCCCCTATATGCATTTCTAACGGCCGAAGGATCCTAAAAGGGGCGTCTTCTGCTCCGGCTTTTCATCCTCACGCCCCCCACTCCCAGTCCATCATGCACGCCTGTTTTATCTCCCCCGAAATCACTGTCCAACCCTCAGACTCCACCAAACAACACTGTGCTCTCCAGCCCATATGACACCCCTCAAGCCCCGCGTCATAACCCTACAAAAGCGCGCCTATAGGCCCCGTTGTTTGCGGACCCTTGGCGGACCGGACCGTGGTCAATGAAAGAGTGACAATGGAAAAGCGGGACGCGACAACGCCGCCCGTCTCATATCCTCCAAAACACATGGCCGATGCGCGGAGATAACCTTCGATTTGCAACGCATCTCTATCCCTTTCCTTCGCCCTGTCTTCCCCTAGTCTCATTCGCTCTGCATCACATTAAATCCGAAGGGTAAAAAATAGTCTCCAGTCCTAAGGAAAAGCTAATATAAGGCTGTATTCGTATTTACTTTCCATATTATTCCAAGATTCATCTTTTTCACTTCAAGAATCTCATATAAAATAATTTCTGCATTAAACTCAATTTTAACAGTTCAATGTAAACGTCAAGATGCAGAGAAAGACGAAGGGGGCAAACAAATCACTTGCAGAATCACATTAGTTATAAACTTGATATGATTCTTGAGAATAAAAAATATAAATAAAAAAGTGATATAAAATAATCTCACGAAAAAATCAAAAAAATTGATGCATACAAAGTCTGTATCAGAGTAAAAGAAGACAACTGCTGTGTGGTCGTTAAAAAAGGATTCAGGAGAGTAAAAGACACGATAGTCTTTCCAAACAGAATTTTATTTTCATAGAGCCACAATAAGCCAAACATACTCCCATCGATTGTTAAAAAATAAACTGAACAAACGTAACTACGAAGATATTAGACCCAAAAAAATTCTTATTTGTTAATGAAATTCAAGTAGCACGCGGATGGTGATGAACACAACTTGTGGGCGACTTCAGTTTTACACTGAAAAATAGAAGATAACTTTTCGACACATATTTTCTACTACCTAATTTTTTTCATTCGCCATCTCATTCATACCCACAATTGAACCATCCAGCGAACAAGATCCATTCACTCCACTTTACCACGAATGCGCGTTGTGCTTGACCCCCCCAGGGAGCTATTACGGACCCCCCACTTCACTTAGCGCTCATGTCCGAGCCCGCGGTGTCGAGTTTGCCGCCAAGCGTTCGTTTCCCGCCCGCAGATAGAGGAGTTAAGGGGAAAAGAGGGGCTAATACATCAACTCCACCCACCGCCAGAGGCACTGCAAGCCTCTATTATCCTCGTCCAGAACAATCCTATTCCGCGCTTAGGGCAAATCTTTTTTTTCCCTCTCCAACCTTATTGTTGGTGATGGGGTGGGAACGAACTCTGTAGGCTGCTGCAACCCCAACTCAACAGGCGACGGTCCCCGTGTTTGTGGTTCATGGAATGATTCACTTTTTTTTTAAAAGACTGATTCTTCTCCGCGCATCACCAAGTCATTCTATTGCAAGGGAAAAAACAGAGAGGCTCTCGCGCTTGCAAAAATAGTCAATAGACTCAGCGGCACGCTATTCATACAACAGGCTAGGTGACCATTTTTGAATAATTTACGGCAAGCATCGACCGTAGCCAACCGTTAATAATTTAGGGCCGCACTAACCTGACAGTAAGCTCAACGTTCGAAAGTTAATGGCAGAGACTGGCACCCTACCTTTATAAAAATAATTATTACAGCACTACATACTTATACATCGAGGCGTTTAAAGAGATACACTAACATAATTTTGGCTGATTTAATATTGAAAAAAGTCATTTTTCGACGCACCCTAGTGCGCATATATGTAGATTCTGCTAGGACATAAGAGCCCACCATGACCAACAAGTTCGAAGCTGACAGCCTAGAGGAGGTGATTGTGTACGTAAATTTGCGTCGCTGGATAAGAAAATTTTGGCATAACTCATGGAGCGGCGCCGAAATTCAGCTGCATTCATGTAAAAACAGGATTCAAAAATGGTCTCAAACCGTCGAAAATCGGAATCGCTGAAAAAATTAACTTCTAATGGACTAGTTGGTGGTTTGAGGCGTCACTTTGTGGAATTTACTCATGATGAATGAAAATGAACTATGTTTTTCCTCGCCTGAGGATGACGCTGTGCGTCGAAACCGCGGTCGTGGTTAAATAAATATTTATATGGAAAAACAAAGTTCATTTTCATTCATTCTAATGGACTATGTATTTCTGTAAGTGGGCTTGGTGATTTTCTATATTAATGCGTAATAAGATGTTTTTTATGGTAGGTTAAAGCGATGCAAGGCCGGATAGGTATTACTTTATCCGCAGACGTAGATGCACAGATTAAGCTTGTGACAACTAGGGGTGCTTAAGTAAACGAAATACTCTTGTGAGATCAAAATGAAAAATTCATGAAACGAGATAGCTCCGGCGCGACGCTACGATTGCATAACGTGGGGCTACGGTCGCATTTGTGTTTTGAGTTGCAACTAGAAAATATCTCAGGCAGTCATCTTCCAATTTCGTACGATAATACGGGACGACTAAAAGCAAAATTTAGCTTTTAATGATGCTGAAAGAATGAGAGACTTTTATTAGGAAAATAAATGAAAATATATATGAAGTTCTATAATGCTTCCAAACAGGAGAGACAGTTATCAGCTACCTGATGAAATACCGAGGAAATTTCATGTTGGGATGTTATTCTACAGGAAAGTGGTAAATGGGCGATGGTCGATAAAATATAATAATATTAGTTTCTACGTGATCGCGAAAAAAATAATTGGTAAAATATTCTACTCCAAATGACATCCGAAGAATCATGATACCCCATTTATGTAAGAGTTTGGGGAAGATTTCCATTTTTTTAGAGAAAGATGAACCCAATGTGAGGCTCCTTGATATTTTTATATATTTTTATGTAAATCGAGTGACGCTTTTTTAATTCGTTTGCGGTTGGCCTCAAATCTGACAATATTTACCAAAATCGAGGAAATGGGCATTTTTGAAACATGTTGCTCAAAATATTGCAACATATTTCGCATATGTTGGAGATAAAACTTAGTAAATTGATTTTAATCAATTAACAAAATATTGCTATGTATTACTTCAGAGTTAGTGCTTTTCCGGAAAGAACACAGAATACTGCATCACATAGCGTCCGATATTTTGACTCCAATTGAGGGTCGTCTTTTTGGCCACCATGTGGTTTAATAGTCTATGTTTGTCCAAGAAAAGCATAACTCTCCATATCACTGGAAAACGCAGCAAATATATTTTAGAGCTTATCAAAATTTCAACTGGTTACTGCATTCAAAAGTCATAAATACAACGCAAATTAGTTAGATTAACTACTATCCATTAATCTGTTTCATTAATGGGAGAGAATAAGTTGATGTTCTTGAATTTTTAACTTCATAATACAGCTTGAACTAGGAAATAATTCCCCTTTGGAAGAATCGGTAAAGTAGGGAAAAAAATCAAGGTAATTTAAAATGAGAGAGGAGTACTCGGAAATGGTGGGATTCTTGGCAATCAAGGAAGCCTTATCGATGAGTCCTTGAAGGGATAGGAGTATATAATTTCAAGATGGCAGAAAATGCTTTGAGCTCTGCGTTTAAAGTCACCCATTTGAGTCGAGCCGCTTCACCTTTAAAGGAAGTCCTTTAAAGGTTTCAACCGTGCTTGTAATCACACAGGCCTTAAAGTAGAAGTGCGCATCTGTGAATGGAATCGGTATCGACTAGCATATTGCCCGACTCGTCATTAATATGAACGGCATAAATTTTCTCTCAGTGTAATCATAAAAAAGTCAATACTTTTTGTGTCGCTATATTTCTGCATTAAATCACATCTCTAAAACAATCTGTGGACCATATATATTGTAAACAAAAGGTTTATTAAACGTTTTTTATAATATGTTTTTTCTCCTCGGTTAATTTTTTGGAGGATATGAGGGATTGGATGAAAAATTAAACGTTTTCAATTCTAGTAATTAGAATATTAGTATTGAAACTTGGAAAAATGTATCCAGGTCCTTTGTTACGTTCGTTTTCATACCAGTAGAATGTTTGGTACTGCATTAGATTAATGGAAATTTCATCAATTGCAAAATGATTGCGTATTGTTTCCGATAAAATACACAAAAACGACAGGAGCTCACCTTATTTGCATATTTTCAATTGCTTTTGCAATGACTTCGGAAGTTAGGTGGCGTTTTGCATGAACGGAAACTTCAGCCGTGCAGAGTAAACTAGAAGTATAGTATTCGATTACTTTCAAGTTTGTTCAGGCGTCCTGCTTGATGCTATCTGTTCATTATTCTGATAGCTGGCCAAAGTGTATTACATATCGCTGCCTTACTGTAAAATATAGCAATATATCAGAATAAGAGGTCTCATGAATTTGCTCTTCATACAAAAGTTATCGGTTCTTGAGTCGGTATTCAAAGACACCTATCTTAAACCCCGAAACATCCCTAGCTAGTTTAAAGATCAGAAAAACCCTTCTTAAGAGCTTTAACGTAAGGACGACAGTAGAATGGTCGAACGCTCTAGATGTCTGCACAGATCCGCAAACAGAGGTCTTCTTATGATGTATCGTGCAACTGGGATGAATTTCACCATGATAGGTGGGACTTTGGAGGAGGTGACCCGCGGTTAAGGTCTTTTATGACGCAGGGAAGGAACAGCGGAGTGAAACCTGGCGCAGCACTAGTCTGCTATTAACGAAAGGCACCAAGAGCACTTGGGATTTGCGTCTAATCCTACGGACGAAGTACTTACTACACTATTTAAAGTTCCCAAAGCATTTCAGTAGTTGTTGGGCCAAAAAGGTTGAAAAAATCATCGCCACCGTCGGGATACGAACTATAGACAACACTATAAAAACACCACTCAAGCCACAAGACGAAGCCTCTAGACCGGGATTTTTCAACCTTTTTTAATGGATGGCCCAAAAATCGATTTCTCATCCCCTGGGGGGCCACAATGTTCCACGTCACTTTACCACCATATCAATCGAATTATAAAAAAATATATAATTTAAAAGTACAATAATCTTTATTGGTTGAAAAGTTCAATCAACCAATGCGATTTTTGACGAGTGTGTCGATATATGTTTTGTATTTTGTGGCGCAATACTATATTTTCTTTGGCCTCAAGGATGCGCAAGAAATTAGCTGGCGGGCTGCGGGTTGAAGACCCTTACTCTAGACGAAGGCAAGATTAGCCATCAAACCAACCGGGTCCTCCATCTCACTTCGTTGTAGACTGGAAGAAAAATCAGCACGGACACAACCACGCAAGATGCTTCCCTTAATGGAAAGCGCTATTCGATAGCAGAGGGCAATTGGGTTCTAATTTTACTCTGGTGAAGGCACGGAAGTCCAAGAGGTTAGGTTTGGGTGGACGAATAAGGAGGGCAAAGATGCAACGTGGGTCGAGGACATAGTATGCGGGATCAAACGGAAATTCCTTCTCTCTCCTCGGTCTGCGTCGGGATGGATCTTCGTGAGGCAATCCGTGTTCCCTTCTTCCTCAGCCGGTCCTACAAGTGGGCGTATTGGGGATAATGGAGGAGTTGGGAGAGAGGGCGCGACAATTAGCCGATCAAGTGACAAATGGGTCCACTTTCGAATTGAACCGGCGGGCCAGTCGTGGAAGCGTTGGATTCACTCGCCGGCGTGTCGCTTCCATTCTCGCTTCACGATACAAGGCGAGGACTGTCATCCGCTCGTATATCAGCCAGTCAGATTCGACACCGCAGTTGGGTTTGTGGCCTGAGTTTTCGGGATCAGTGCAAGTGGTAGCGGCACGACTGGGCTGTAAATTTATCCGTTGCGAAAGCTTTATATAATGAACCAACATTGCGGTCAATACAAATTAATACGGAATACGGCCGTATCCTCAGAAAAGCACTAGATTCCACTTTAATATCAATTAAAAGCACTTACCAAAAAGTGTTTTCGGGATGAGAAGTTCAGGGATTTTGCTTCCTTGGGTGCCAAGTGCTTTCTAATTCGGATACTAATGCATGAAATATTTACTTTACGCTAATATACACGATAGTAATCTAAGATCGAAAGCTGATAGGAATATTAACTGGAGCAATTCCATCTGAATTGTCGACGAAAGTCAAGCGTTTCTATTCCTTCAAAATATCCATCCAACATCGCTACTACGACCTCTTACATCAAATTCGGTTACGTACATGAAATGGAAATTATTATTTCACTTTGAAAATTTCGGTCATATTCTCCCAAGTTGAATGATTGTTTTTACTAATTATGCAATGTAATCTGAGTTTCGAAAAAAATCTAGTATGTAAGCATGGTCTGGTATTTTATTCCCTCTATTTAAATGCGCAGAATTTGGCATTAGAATGCCTGAAATAGTGAATATTAGCATTACTATATTAAGCATATTATTTTTTCTTATCGAAATCATGCAGGTCGTTGAGCATCTCTATCCTAACTCCAAAAATTAGTTTGCAAGAAAGTGTTCCGCCATCAGAACTGTGTAGCATAACTTTAGTTTCTAAATGCGTAGCTGGAATATTTTCTTTCGCCCTGTGAAGCTGCTCACTTTCCGGAAATAGAAGAGAATTATATGCGATGTGAGGGTATTGGAATGGTGATGCTAAGGGGGTAAGTCGGCGTAAATTTTCTCCGTCGGGGAAGGAGTAAGACGTTCCTAAATAAGCTTCTGCGGGCGTTGTTTTGTCTGTGCATCGCTTTTCTCGGGCTTAAATTTTCCGCTGCATGCTCATTTAGATGGATGGAGTCTCCCAGTTGGAAGGATATCGTAGGTGGAGTGTTGTTTACTACTACGGGGCGAGATATTGCCAGACCACTTACTCTGCAGGGGTGAATGAATGCTGTGCTATTGGAAATTGGGGTTATATTCTAATGGAGCCTTGCAGTTTCCAACATGTTTACCAGATGAAATGACGTTTCACTGGTTTTTTTGCGGATATAATTATTTTTTTTATTAATAAATTGAAGATAAGTATAAAAATTTATGCTATGAATGTTTTCGGATGATTTTATTTTCCTTCCATTTTTACACATACACGTTTTAAAATTCTATAAAGGCGTGGTTACACCGCACATAAACATGTATGAGGTAGTGTCTGTTAGCATGAATTATTTTTGGACCGGAACGAAACAGGCACGAATACATGAGCCAAATTCTATTTTCTGTGGATGCGTTCGTACTACTTGGGTGCTTAAACCGTGCATTTTTGTATTCATGCACGCGATCAAACATTTAGAAATCAACTCATACTTGCTATTGTATCGTTTAAACAGGCCTTAAGACTGTGTACATCCTTAGAAAGTATTAGATTATAGGGATCTGCTGCTCTGCTGGCGTGAATTGTAATCTATAAGAGAAGAAGAGCAAAAAAATCTCATAACACCCCGAAGTAAAACAAATGTATTTTAATAGGTCTATTGGAATGTACCATGGCGTAAAATTGAAAGTTTTCCTACGAAGAATTTCTTGGAGTATCTAAGAGAGCGATTGCAAAAGAGAAATATTTTAACGGGAAACTTAAGGTGCATAAGAAAAGAAATACTTAAGGTGGTGAAGACATAAATGGATCTAAGAGTAAAATATGAACCAGCCCTAAAAACAACAGAGACTTGAGAAATTTTGCTAACGGAACTTGTATGTGTTACCTGCCAGTCGTATGTATATTAAGTGCAGCAAGCATGGGCAACGTATATGAGTAATAATTTAAATGTACTTCGTTGTCATTCATCAATCCCCACCAAAATAAGTGGAAAAACTTCCTCAGGTAATTTCATCAAGAAAATGTCCTTAAATATCTAATCATCAAGTATCCTTTTCTTGATTATTGACTGCTATTTGTTTGTGTCGGCTCCATTTTTATGAAATGAACTGAACAGTAATTTAAATTTTATCATTTGAACACTTCTGAAGATCAGATCTCTGAAATTGAGTACTTTGGAAGAGCGATTTAAAATACTATCTCGACGGCTCACTGCGAGCATTTTTAATTAATCTTGGTTTTCGAAGTACGTACGTGTAGACCAAATATTTGTAAGTTGAAGTATTTGTGGAATATGCTCTTTTTGGCTGAGTAATTATTGAACACCTTCAGCGTCCCAAAATTTAAGCTCCACCACATCGGACAAGAAGGTAGGCCATTAGCCTTATTGTGGGGAAGGCTTTAAGAATGCATGTTCCTCGAGTTTAAGAACATGCTCGCAATGCTTTCTCGTTAGTTTTCTGGGAAAGTAATAAAAAAATTGCGATTTCGTGATATCCAAAATTGCATGTTCATGAGTTGACGTACTTCATATTGGAAAAATATTATAACTGCTTTTGGGAGTAAGTAATTAAAATAAAAACGAAAACATTTAATCTGTCTAGCAGACGTTGTCGTGAGTTGAATGCCTTCTCCAAAATCGTTCATTGTAGACTTTTTATTCTACGAATTAATCATCGCCGTAATCTCTGTCATCTTCGTGTGCTCTGAATTGAAGGTGACTACCCCGCGAGGGCTTTTTATTCAAACATCCCTCACCCCATCTCCCTCCCTCATTCCCCCTCCCCTCGGCCGTTCACCCCTTCCTCCCTCCACCCCTCCCGGATCTTCCCTCTTCTCATGCACACGCCCCTTCCCCCCCACCTTTCTGCCAAAGAATGGTCCTTTTTACACCCTCTTGATTCTTCCTCTCGACGAGCCATGCATAGAATGTAGCCGTGATTGGAAGACTGCATTTACTTTCTTTTGCTCAATCCACGTTTTTAAAAGCATTAGGTATATATTCATGGTTCCTAGCATGAACGATTGTGATGTATGGACGATCATCGTGTGTTAGGAAAGCGCCTCAGGTGTGATACAAAAACTCCAAAATTTACATCATGGGTGGTGGCCTGTTGACGATGCAGCAGTGGACGAAGCATGGGTGGCACTGCTGCTGTATGCACGTGCTAAGCTGACGCATCAATTGACTGGTCTGTTTTCGCTAAGTGCTCCTTGAACAAATCTTGCGCTATCGACTTGAGCATTTTCAGTTATTTTTACCGTGTAAAATATGAATATGTAAAATATGAAGTTTTTTCACATTCAGAAGCAGGTAAATGTTGACAATCCGTAATGACAACATCGTCAATTAGTGCTTGTTATTTGTAATCATTACGCCAACGGTATGACTCAAACGTATTCGTGTTTTTTTTTATAATCTGAGAGTTTCGGAGTTGTAAGACTCGAAAGTAACGAGCGATGCTCTGTGTAGTACCATTTATTCAACGCAAGTTATTGCGTTGCTAGGCTGATGAGATAAATAACTGTTTAATAGGATTGTGAAATTGTTTCGTGTATGTATTTCACCCTCTTCAATCTTTGCTTTCCATTTTGTCCTTGTTATAGGTCGGAATAGCCGATTGAAGTCAATGCACATGGGGGAATATTGGGATACTAATGGCGATATTTGGGTAATTTGGTAAAGCGACACAGTTATAAAAACATAGGAGGAGGAATGTGGGAAGGAATTGTTGGAATAAAATTGAAACCTGGCTTTAGGCACTTTTACAGAATTACTCACCATCAACAAAGTAAAAAAAGACCGTAACTTTAATGCAAACTTCGTGAAAGAAAGTTGCTTCCACTGAATTTTACCCTTACAGTTAGTTAGATTCCGTACATATATATCAATAACGCTCTGCATAGATTATCAAGTATTGAAAATTGGATATCTTGGTGTTATAGCTGATGATAGAAAAGAAGTATTCTTTACTAATTACTAACATTTTTTGTTATTAAGCATATCATAGGCATATAGGTATCATATCATATGTATAGGATTTGATATCATCAGGATATTTTTAATTGTAAATTAGGTGATGGTGTCTCGTTACTTCTAATGGGACAATCTTCAATATTTCAGAGAAACTTTGGACCTAGATGGGGCTATGTTGATTACCAGTTTCGTTCCTCTAGCGAATATTGCCTTGGGAAGGCGATGTTTGTGTTTCACGACGCGAAAAAAATCCTATACCCTAAGTAGACCACCTAAAGTTCATGATCTCCAAATCCCATGCATTTGCAGTCTGAATGATAAGGGACATAGTGCAAGGGAAATTAGGGTATCATAGGCCTCGTAGAAGAGGATTAGACATCGCCCTTCGCTCTAAGTCTCCAAGGCTTGTCGGAATACCCAAGTCACTGCGTACGACCGACTATCAAAAGGAAGTTCTTCTCCTGTTGGAGGATAGAGTCTCTTTACCCGATTGCTGATACAAAACGTGATCCACCTCGTGTACGGAGGGCAAAGGCCTAAAGGTATTAGTGATATCCCCTCTTATGCAACTTCCTCGTATGGATACTCGCTCAAGGACACCGCGGAGTAAAGAAAGAGTATCATAAAAATATTGCGAGGAAATAATAAAGATTAGATAGGGAATAAATACTTAGCTGATGCTTCTAACAGAATTTTCGTATGCATTTGTATCAACGACGTTTATGCATGTCATTTAATATGAATGCAATACCACTAAGCCCAATATTCGGGTTCTATGTTATGCTTGCTCCTTTTTACTGACTTTCATTAGTTTATTACTCTAATTGAGTCGTTAATTCGTGGTCTACCTGGCTAACAGCAGGTTTTCTAGCAGTTCAGATATGCTAGAAAATCTCTCGATTTTTTCTGTGTATTTTTGTGGCTTTTTATTCTTTTAGTCCTCTCGGATTCGATCGGACAAATTTGGCAGGGATTTGGGAAAGGAAAGTCCAGAGATGTTGGAAAAGTAAAGTTTATTACTTATTACATTGCACTTTGCATAGCGACCGCCCAACCGAGTCCAGCTCTGCTCCTCCTTCACCTTGCTTTTAACCCCAGTCAGCCGTTTGTCGTAATTCGGCAAACGGCGTTGCATTCACATTCCTCCGGGAAAGGTGGATGGCACAAAGGGTGGGGAGGAGGCGTCTCTGCGAGGGAGGGGAGTCGTTGCTGCAATTCGGCAATCGGTCTTTGTTGCACATTCCATCAGTGTGAGGAAAGGAAAAAGGTAGATGGGACAAGAAGGGGGGAGGTGACGAGGCATGAATGCTGACATAGGTACTTACAATTCTGTATTTTGAGGCATTTAGGAGATAAATTACTCTTTCAATGGTATTATGGCCTCGGGATTTTTAGGAAATTGTAAATGGAGACACCGGTACACAAAAAAGTTTTTATTCTAATTGCAAAAAAGAGGCAATTGAATTTCACTTGAAATGCTGAATCCAAAAAATGACAATGATAAATCTGTACCACGTTCAGGTACCATCTGCGGGTACACCTTTTAGTGTATTGGCAAGGATACAATTGGCTTATTGAATCGTAATGTTGGCAAATAGTTAGATATGTTTTCAATTAAACACATATAATTCACACTAAAAATAGCAACATAATTACGAAATCAAGATTCTTTTGCGTATTTATTTTCTTATGTGTCGTGTTGAATAGTCTAATATTCTAATTCCATCCCCTATCCCCATCGTTGGTGGATAGCAGTGGCCGTGTTTTATTAATCCATTTTTTGGTATTACAAGTGCTAGTGCAAATAACGTTGGGGTCTTATGAGTGTTCAAGTTTTCATCTGCAAAGCGATATTAAAAGAAATACATTTTCGGATAAAATATGACACTATAGCAACTTCCTGCTTTAAAATAAGTAAAGGATGCCAAATACATGGGAAATATAATGGTGTCTCGTATATTGTAAAGGGCGCGTCGACGAGTGTAATCTAACGAAGCCAGTAAATGCTTGACCAACTTATTTCAGGAACTGGGACAGCTGCCCATTTCTTTGGGGATAGGAAACGAGGAAATTATTCCTTTGAATAAGGGAGTTATTTTATAATTAAAGTGCCCTAAATTTTAAAATCCCCTCGCAAACTGAAAATCTTTTCTTCTCCTCTCTCTCTATAATCCAGCTCTTTAATCTCCAGCGTTTTCCTCTCGTCAACCGAATCCTCCAGCAACTGACCCGCGCACAACCGCCACTCCAGAGATTTCTGACCCTTCCCGTGCCAACCGCACTATCGCCTTCTCAAGCCCAGCTCCTTTGGTTTCAAGTCCTACTTGCCCCCTGCATTTCCTTCAGATATTCCAGTGCTTTACGTAATTCCCAGTCCTTTTGTGTTATATAAAATTTTTTGTAGTAGCAGTATCACCTCCACCGCTTCGCACGGCTACCATCTATGATAAATTATTTTATTCCTTGATTCGACTACCTGTTTCTCTTCATTAGGCTTTATGTCCATTATAAATATGAGTTTTTCGAGTATTTTAGGAACTGTATAGCGGTTTCCATGGTTCACCCGATCATTTGCCTTCCTCAATGTTATTTTTTAAAGCATTGTCTGTATTATTTTTTTCCGTCTGATGAAATAATTATCGCTGATGAAGTCTTCTCGGGAAATCATCCGGGTCAGGATGGACATTGCTGCCAACGTTTCGACGGTCTTCTCAGTCATCGTCATCAGGGCGAATCATTACATCATTATGCATTAGGGCGAATCATTCGCCCTGGAAGTACCAAATCCTTCATCAAAATAAATGTCCGCTGACATATATAAAAATTTTGCAGTGGCACAAAATTTGCATTGTTGGATTCCCTACGTCCTACGTTTATTTTATAGCACAGAGCGTATTTATTTGCTTTGAATATAATATAACAAATCCGTTTTAGCAGGCCTAAGTATTGAAACAATGGTACGACGCTACTCGACTGGACTAGACGACGATTGGACTGATTTTTAGTGTTTTATTCAGATTTCACAATAATATTTTCAGGTAATAACAGGTTTTTATTTCAACAATGAATTTTTAGTTTTCTAAAACCAACACAGTAGCTACGTACTTTATATTAAGTCGCCATGAATCCTTGACATCTCCCTGGGGCTAGCAAAGTGGGGTAGTCGTCTTCTCAGGAAGTGCCTTAAGTACGGAAGTCGATTTTCATTTTTTCTTCACCTGAATTCCGGACAAAATGACGCGGGCGGATAGGACCCTAAGGACCACACTTGCAACAAGAGCGAAGAGGGAAGAATTGGATTCTTCCCCAAAGTAGTTGGACTCCCGCTTCTCTTATAAAGCGATGCCTCAGTTTTTGGATTCTTGCGGCAGACCTCGAGTAGGATCTTCGAAAAACTGAAGAGAGTCTGAAAGTAAAAACGTCTTCCACAACGTCTGGAGTGGGGAGCATTATTCCCGCGACCTCATCGTGGTCCGCGGAAGATCTCCTGTTGGGGAAATATTTTTTCCATCCACATCGTCTGACTCAAAGATCCCCAGACGGCAATTTTCGGGACATTGTATTTTCAAGGAAGGATTACAATGTAGATTTCGACGGTGGTAGTGAAGCTTTTACAGATGGAAAGAAGAGTGGGCATTATCCGTTGCAGAATAAAAAAAAATACTGGTGGATTTTGGGGTAAAAAGAATTCCTCGCCTTTCCAAAAAGTTCTCTTTGTCCGTAGGTTTAGTTATTTGGAGTATGTTGGATCGTTGGAAAGGTGCTGGTGGTGGATTACTTTTTTCGCTACCTTCAGAATTAGAAACGGGTCGATCAAAACGGAGATTTTTTGTGGGTAGAATGTTGCGACGTATTGCAATACACAGTTACAAGCGGGAATATCATACCGTTTTGTATGTGGTCAGAACTGTTTAAGGTTAATTTCTGTATGTATTTACTAAACAGTTTTTAGTCCATGTAAGTAATATTTATTTTGTCGAAGGATGCGACGTATACCTCGTAATGTAAAACTTCTTCGAAAAGGGTTTCCATTTCACGTGCATTATAGTGTAGAAAGCTGAAACTATTTGGTATTTCTCCGCTTGAATAATGGCTGTCAATTACATTGAAAATGATACGGTACTTGAAAAACTTTCTGCACTCCAATGAAGGAGTGTTGAAAGATCATATCATATGATAGATTCTACATGCGTTTGATGTTCAACCAGTCAGATTGATGCATTAAAATCTGGTAAGCTTAATTTCAAATGTATAAACTCATGGAATTTTTTGTCAAATTTTATTTTATCTCGGCGTCAAGATTCCTCGAACTCTTTTGTTGCACATCCGTGGAGGGGTATCTAATCTGCACGATTTGAATCACGTCTAAATCAGTAAGTAGAGCTGCAAGTAGTTGTGTTAAGTAGGGCTGCATTTGTTTCATCGCAGGTTTATTTGAGTACTTGAGTGCTTTATTGTCAATTTTGGAGCATTAATGACAATTTCGAGAAAATCCAAAATTCTGAAAAACCTTCATAAATATTATCAATTCTTACATGACCCATCTCATCCCTACTTTATTTTTCCGCGCTATAAGTTTCAATACATTACTAAGTAGTAACCTGGGTATTTTGTGCTAAATTTAGAGAGTGGGCGGAAGGCACAATGAGAATGAGCTTTCAATTGCAATGTTACTCAATGTATTTATATAGACTCTAATCCACTGTTAAGCTTTAAAAAAATTTTTAATAGAGAAATTAAAAATGTATCACTGTCATGTCTGTAACGATTCTTCATCTTCCTCTTCCATCTTATAGATCCCTCCACTTCATGAGAAGAACATGATACTTCTCTACTAGACACTGAAGCGAACCTACTACTCTTTCATACATCATTGGGTTTTCACGAAAGGGATGGGACTAGCTCGTGGATAGAATACCGGGGATACATAAAACACGGAGGTGGTGATGGTCCAAGCCGTCTGTATGAAATCGGCCGGCGACTACTGTCACGTAATAAACTGAAGAGTTGCAATGTATGTACGAGTGGTGGATCTGACTGGTGTCTCACCGGTTCAATTCACCAAGCTATCAGCGCTGAGGCTAGTGTGTCAGGATCCCAAATTGGATAAAGAATCCTGTGAAGCTCAAGTCCAGTTATGCTAACAAGCGTATGTGACAAGGAGAGTGATATAATCCTTGTCGTTAGCGCAACCCTTGGGACCCAACATACAGGTGTTGCTTCGCGATGTCCAGACGCTTGGTTTTCTGCGCCAAATTGGCCACCCTGACTCCGTCTCCATAATCTTCTGTAGTATTTTCATTGGGAGTTGAACTTAGGAGTGATACTGGTTGCCAAGAGTGACGGTTTTCCGCATTCTTGAATTGTAAATAACAACTTTGGATGTTATGTACTCCATCGTTCACTAATTAGGAAGTAAATTCACCCGTGGTGTGTCACGTTTGAGTGTTCTCTGCATTTTGAACTTTTAAGCATTCATGTAAAAACATCTATTTTGCCACATTTGCCCTTAATTTGAGTTTTTTCAAGGCACTATCCGCGATGTTGATTCGTTTCATATTATTGATCAGTTTATGCGTGTACAAGGTTTCAGTTTCGTAGCCTTCTCGCTAATGTGAGGTACATTCTGATATTTTTTGATACATAGTCCATTCAGCATGTAAGTGTTGCATTCAGGCAGAGACCAATTTCAATGTATTTCATACCATCGAAATAGCCATGAACATTAAGTGGGTATAATTATATCAGTAATTAGAAAAATGTTTTCGTGAAATTTCAAAATAATAACAGTAATAAATATTTTGAATTAGTGTTTAAGTTTAAAAAGCCATTAGTGTCATTAAACTGAAGCCCCAAAATCCCCTGAGAGACAAATTCGTACTGCCAGGTATTTTTTTAGTGGTCGTTGTGAAAATAATTGTGGTGACATTCTTTTCAAACCCACTACAGCATTTCATACCGCTATCGTCGGAGGAAATGCAAAAATTTAATGGAAGTTGAACTCATCAAATGCGTTCGCGGATGTTAATGACAGCGATAAGCAGAAGATCGTTAACACCTTGCGAAAGCTGTCGCGACGAATATTTCGCCGTCTGAGTCGTCTCATGCGTCTCTTGATAAGAAAAAAAGTAAGCGAATCCTTCTTGTGCGAGACACCTCCAAGTACTCGTCAAACAAAAGAAATTACTCTTGAATCGAGGGGATGGAAGGTTTTCGGCAGGTCTGGGTCGAGTTTTTGTTTTTGAGAATGCATTTTTGAAGTGGACGGCGTTGGAGTGCGTCATAAAGAGGCGAAGAATGGAAGAAGAGAAACCGTGAGAAAGCGTTAAAAACGAAGGAAATTACCACAAAGAGCTTGGAAGGCGCTGGAATCCGGCGTTGAAATTTTTTTCTCCCGACAATGGGGGAAAGGGAAGGACGATAAAGTGCAAGGCAAGAGACAAAATGGATGAGGCAGGGGTCTGGTAAATGGTTTGGCGTGAAAGATTGGAGAAAATTGAGCCGTAAAAATACATAAAATACCTGCATGAGGCAAGCCCCCAGTGGAGGAATTCTGTGGTCGAGCGGCCTATAACAGGAGAGGGATTTTTATTTTTATTCTTGCCCTCACGAGGACCGAGGCGAAAAGAGTCCTCGCTCGTCGGCGATAATTGCGTATCGACAGTTTGCCGTTGTCTAAGCGACGCGGCTTGGCAGGGAACAGTTGAATGAGGGCGGTTGCTGTGGAGCTACCTAAAATAAGGGGCCTCGTAGGTGGATGACCTTTAGATAGAGTATTTACGTCGGCGATAATAGCTCCCATAGTTATCCAACCGAATGGCATCTATATCTGTTATCGTTTTGACGCATTTCTTTCTGTATTAAAATATAAATTGGTAGCGGTAGTGTGAACGGGAGTAAGAATAATGTGAGGAGTCCACTTGTGTACAGTGAAGCGTAATAGCCTCAGCAAAGAAGTCGGGACCAGGAAAATCGTTTTTATTTGAATTTGAATTTTTAAGGAAATGAAGATGATTTTATTTTTTAGATTTTCACATGTATGTTTTGGTTAACTGGCAGTAAATTTATATGAAATAAGAATCAAATTCTCATGTTTAACGATATCAAATAATCGGTACTCTTTTTCTGAAGATATATGCGTTTAGAAGAAAGGTATATACGTCTAATTCTAACATATAAAATTCTCGTGTCATGGTTTTTTGTAGACGAACTCCTCCGAAACGACTAGACTGATACCTATGAAATTTGGTGTGCATGTTCAGTAAGACTGACAATGTATTTTAAGCTATTTTTCATTTTTCTCCAGGGCCAATGAGGCCCTGAAATTGGCCTTGAGTCATTTCTATAAGAAATACATGTAAAGTTTTTTTTGATGCCTTCAGACCTTTTCTCATGCATGTTAAAATTATTGATAATGGTCACATTTAGTTAAGACACATGTCATTCGAAAGAAAAAGAAATGAAAATTTTTATTCTTGCAATCGGTTTTCTTTCCACGTGATACACGGTGAAATTTGAGAAACAATACATAAAAATGCTGAATTAATTTGAGCGTTTTTGGCTAATAATTTCTGTAGCAAAATAACGTTTGCCGAGTCAGCTAGTATCCACTATATAATTTGCCTATTAAGATTCATTCCAATCATTAGGGAAGCGACCCTCCCATTGAAACTCAAATGACTACTTGCACTACGATATAAATAATACAATACCAATTTTACCAGAGGACAATATCTCAGCTTCCTTCACATTGTTATTCTGCACCGTAGGTATAGGGTGGAAGTGCTGGGAGGGCGGATGTGGAGAAATGTGGTGGTTTTGGAGAGTTCAGGGCGCCAGCTTGTAATATCCTGATCCGCTTACCGTTACGTACTATTCTGCTTTCATCCCGGCTTTGTTTTCTGAACGGTTGTGCACATCTCTGCGCGCTTGCGCCCCGCACTTCTCTTTTTTTCCTCCCCATCAAAGTGTGACCCTTCTCTGGCATGAGTAGAATTTGGGTTTTACAGCCCCATCCGTTTACTACCGTGTATTGAACTTCGAATTTAATTCAGTTGTCTCTAGGGTAAGCATAGTACCTTTCTATAGGACGGATTTGGTTCCCAGAAGCTGAATTGCACGTGAGCGTAACTCGTTCATGGTGCATTGGACGACGGTAAAATGAAGGATGGCACACTTGAAGAGGATTCCTTTAATTACTGTGCACAACGGATAGGGTGATAAAAGTATTTAGTAAAAAATCGGTTCTATTTTTCTGGCCAACTGAATTGGTTTCTTTGCGTAGCAGTTAATTTTGTAAAATGAATTTTGCGAAAGCATATTAATTTTCTCTGGGAATTGTAATTTGGGATCTGTACTAACAAATGCAGCCCTTTGAATGTAATATTTATGTAATCAAGAAGTTAATGCTATCTTAAAAATACTCCTCATCGAATTGAAAATGATTAAAGCCACGGAACACTGTGATATTATGGTTACCTTGGTTGTAATTAATACTTTCTCTGGGGAAGAAGCCTACGTTAGTACCTTTGACATTGAGTCAATTTTTTCTGTTAATAAACGATTTATTTTTCAACTAAAAGTACCATGGTTGTATAAATGCTATGTTTGGTTTGAAATTTGGGAAAATGAATATCCAAGGGACCTCCTAGAGTGGGATATTTTTATGATCAGATATTTTTATAGCCTTCACTGTTGAGCCATTTCAAATTGAAACCATTTTTGGTTCACATCAGTATAGTGCAACATCTTCATATGCGTGTTCCAAGTATTGTGGAAGTTCGGAGTAGCCATTCATCTAGATATGGGTATTCATTGGGGGGCGATCATTCCCTCGTGGTACCGATAGCATCACAGCTATCTTTCATCTTGTTCCCATTTCCGGGGTCGAATGATGCACCAATTCTTTTCTCCCCTTTCAAAATTGAAAAATTTTGTCATGCACTGACCCGCTCTGGCGTATTCCATTCCTTAAAAAATAAAATTCATTGCGCACTTGAAACTCGTTATCTCACAGGACATGTATCTCCAAGTACGACCCTCCTTTATTCCCTTATGGAGCATGTGGTTAGTGCACCCTTT
The DNA here is from genome assembly GCF_921293095.1 of Ischnura elegans. NCBI lineage: Eukaryota > Metazoa > Arthropoda > Insecta > Odonata > Coenagrionidae > Ischnura > Ischnura elegans. Next base: position 96,826,583 of record NC_060249.1, read on the forward strand.
TTATTATGGACCCGAAAGCCTCGGGAAATGTATGAAGTCCAGGGGGCCTAATACCCCCTCAAAACAAGGAAGATTTTCGGCGTTTAATCTGTCTAACGCCTACCGCTTAGAACTACTTTAGTCTTTCCTATCCATCTATCAGTGCAATCTTACTTTGTCTAACACATAATTACTTTTACAAGTATTTCATGCGTAAAACAGCATGGGATTTCCTTTTATGAAGTGACAACACCTACCTTATATTAGTGAATTGGAAGCAAAGGGATACAAGTGATTTCTTTTTTCTATACACAGTTAGGTACAGAAATTCGGTATAGAAAACCAACGAGATGAATTAGATATTTGATATTGTGCATTTGATATTCCAGTCGATGTCAGCACAGAATTGAGGCACTCGTATCCCTTGGCAACCAATTTTTATGTATTTCTTCTAACAATTACCTTTACCTAACTCTGTTGAGAAAAAAATCACTTTTACCCCTTGGCTTCTCACCCCCTCATATGATCTTTCCCACCCTGCCCCCAAAGATATAATCTAAAAACGCGGCTGGTTTCGCCCGTGCTCTGCATTGGGGCAGTCCATCGGGACTTACCCGTATTTGAAACCCTTTTCTTTCGCCACTACCCTTGTACTGTCCTTGCGTCCATGCTCCCTCTTAGCTCATCCCATTCTGCAACCCCATCGGCACCACCCTTATCCACGACTCCTTTCCATTTCATTCCCGAAATTTGCAGTTCCTTTCTCCGCAGCCCACAGTGCACAAGCTTACCGCCCTCTGCGTAGGAGGGCACTCACAAATGCTCTTCGTCTTGCCCCGTCGAAGTGCACTCAACACTAGACTGGTCGTGTGCCTTCCTCTTATTATGCTTGAGCTCTTCTCCCCTGCGAGCCAATCCACAGATCACTGCCATTTCTCGCCCCTTTCCATTTGGGCCTCGGTTACTAAAGCGCTGGTTTCGTAAATATGTTAAGGGGTGGATAAATGCGCGACATCCTTGCTTCTATTTCATCCCCCCTTACTCCCAAGAGGTCCGCCGACTGCTGTGTTCCCGGGGTTAACTACACGTGATATTAGTATTTGGCAGAGATTTGCTAATGGAAGTTGAATGTAAAGAACGTTTGGCTTGAAATAGTGAAGCGGTAGTAGAACAGAGATGTGAGCCGGGATTGCCAATTGCCTCTAGCCGGAATGGACTATGGCATTGTCTAATTATTTGATATAACTGGATTTGAATAAACGTCGTCGTGAAGGATATCTTCAATGAATTTGAATTTACTAATATAATCAACAAATACATAAAAATATATGAATTTATTATTTATATTAGTAAAAAATCATTATGTAGTAAAAAAACTCGGTATTTAGCGTCAGTATGTTCTAAAAGCTTTTGCCGTCGGCCAGGTAACCTTGTTAGACAAGTAATATCTCAACATCGTGATTTTGCCTAGCTACTTGGGCTCCACTCTCTCAGCTTCGAAGTCGATTTCCTAACTGCTTGCGGAATATTCCCGTTCTATGGATAAAGATTCGCAAATTTTATTGATAAAACTTTTATTAGTTGTATTATTGAATAGTATGCTGCGATCGATTGCTGGACTGGTATAAAATAACCTGCTTATCTAGTATTACTATGAATAATGAATTGCTTGGAGCATATATCTCTTCGCATGATTCCACAATTGTATTCCTATGCTGCATTATATAATTTCCCTTTCCCAAATTCGAAATTTCTGGTGGAATTCACTTTTAATCGCAATATTACCAATTCTATGCCTTTAGATTCAATTAATCTCAGTCTTCGTTTACTAAACTCCTGTTTTTATTTCTATTTCTGTCTTTTTAGACATCTTTTCATGCCTGGATGAAATGATGGCTCGTTCCACTCTGTCGCGTATGATTTCTTTCCCTTGGCTTTTACACTCAATTCCTTTCAGGGACGAATCAAGGGGACTGCTGACTTTACCCCGGAACGTTCATCCTCTCTCTTCTTCTTGCAAGGGTCAGTGGGAGAGAAAGAATCCCTGGACCCCAGAGTACTTCCGACCCCAATCCCCACTCCGCCGTAGCATTCTCGTATTGGGGGTTTCGTAGGCTTAATCAGATTAGCTTTGGGGGTCGAAGCGGAACCGTTGCGTACCCCTTATACACATTCACCCTCTTCGCAAACCACCCCACCCAAGCACTCATTTGATTCCACCCTCTCATTCTCTCCTATATTTCGTTTTTCTCCGTAATGTATCACATTCGAAGGGAACATGACTGAAATAAAAGGTTCAAATCCTGCATCGAATCCTATAAAATTCCTTTTTCCGTACTGATTTTGCATGTTACAGCAATTGATTTATGTTTTAATGTGATAAATAATCAGTTACACGTATTTTTCTTACTAGTTATTCCCTTCACTCATACTTCTTTTGTTTTAAAATATTGGAGCATTACCTTTTTAATTGCGTCAGAATCTTTTATGCCATAGTCGAATTTGTAATACTTTATGTAGTGATATGTTTCGAACACATAGTATTTAGCGTAACTTAATGTGATACGAAGCACTCGTTAAATCGATATATCTATAAATTTTATCTATTATGATGTGGCGAGTGGTAACGTCTTCTGAAGACATCAAAATTGGACCATCTGAAGTGTTAAGAGTCTAGTGAGAAAATAGTCGATGTGTCATATCTACTTGTGCTTTACCCTCAAATAGTCTTGAAATGCATTTTGCACGCAAGTTCTTACGTACCTGTGTTTTTTTCTCTCAATTTCTATCATCTCGATGAGGTTTCCTTGAATTTTTGTGGTCTTCTTTGATCAGCCCGTATCCATCGTGGAGTCTCCGCACGAATCTTCGGTTGTTTGTGGAACACATATCCAATCGGCTGATTTCTAAGCTTCCGTAGCCGAAATTTATTAGTGTTCCAAGTTTACTGTTAGATGTGGATTGAAACCTATTGAGCACAGAGAAACTAATTTATAATAACATTTACTAGTCCATAATTGCTGTAAGTATGGTGTTATTATGAACCAAAGAATGTGTGAAAAATACTCTTTGCATTCCCTTTTGCCTATAGTGACCGCTGTATGAGAGTACAATTACTTGGAGTTTCTTTTTTTAACTATGACTTACTGATAATTATAGCCACTTATTATTAATTTCTTTCTAACTATTATTTCACTAGCTCATTTTCCCTATTCGGAATCTGATATCTGGTGAGTAGAACTCGAGGCTTCTGACCCAAAAAGTCCGTCTTGTAAATGTCTTATCTTTTTGGACACCTGCACCATAATATTCTTCTTGATACAGTTTTATAATTGTATGTTTATCTGAATGGGCCAAGGGATGGACCATTTCCCTTTGCTACTCTTAGTTCGTGAAAATGATACTTAACTGCTCATTTGGTGGTATATTCATCATTTGTTGTCTTTTGTCCCTTGTTTGTCGTATTTTCCTTCGGTTCTGATCACCTTGTGCTTTTTTGAACTGTTTATTGATACTAATTAATGATCTTTAAAATTACGGAGTGTCTCTACTGTTCTTGACTGACATCTCAATTATTGACCATAATATTATTGTATATTTATTTCCCGGCCGAACTGTGAGAATTCCTACGCGCATTATGTTTCTTTCAGGCTTAATATCGCTAAAGATTAAATAAAGATAACCTTTCCAAAGATGGTGGATTCTTGCTGTTGGTGAAAGTTAAATAGAAATGCGCAACGGTGTTAAAATTTTGTTTCATCGACTATCGATTTTGTTTACCTGTGAAACCTAATTTACTGCTGCTACAGCGCCTACAGCCTTTCAATTTTATTTTCAGAAGTATTATCAGCTTTGAAACTTTATTTTTAAACGAGGAAAATTTGTAATCAATGGTTGAACGATATAAAGAATCATTCACCTTTATAGTTTTGTGCGTAACACGGTAATATGTAATAACTCAAAATTTTCTTAATCGCCTCAGAATTGCCATTGCATTAACTCTGTGCCAGTTCAATATTGTTGGTTTCTGAATGATTGATCGATTGCAGCATAAGAATGAGATGCCCGCCGCACATGGATGCGGTTTTCTGAGATGAGTTATGTCGCGTAAGCTCGTAATCAATCAGATCAATAGGGTAGTTTCCTTCATCAAAGAAAACGAAAGGCATTGATTGCAATTCGTTACCCACCATTAGTGTATTCATAATATAAAAATTATTTCGTTTTAGAAATGCCGGTTTAGACGAATGGCAATGGTCCATTTTTATCTTCATTTGAAAAGGGCCAGATTGGCGCCCAAGCGATGTCACTCCACGTGACGTCACAGGGGCCTAGTTTCTACACGAGTAGATAGGAGTTATACATCGTCTGAGGTTACCAATGCATGCATGAGGCGCAGAGCTCAGGGAAACATGTCTTAATAATCACTTATTAAAACTGGCTAAGGTCGGAAAGTTTTTCTCGTTTGATAAGGTATTAATAATCCTTATTTAAGCCAAGCGCTACCAGCCAGCAGGGTACTCAGCTACCCGCCAGCAGCCTGCGTCGTATCAGCGCTAAGCCTGGCCTCAAGGTCACCTCACAGGGCGGCAGCGGGAACCAGAAATACGTCGTACGGAGAGATTTCCCGGCATTCATACTTACGCGTCGCGTTTTCGCGCGCTTTAAAATTTTCGCTTTTCATTTATTCGCGAAAGATAGATATCGTCATTTAAAAATCTAAAAGCGTGAAATACGTACTCCAGGAGTTATAATCTTTCGATTTAGAAAATAAAAAAGTAATAGGAAACCACCCTATTCTCTCTCATCACACTTGAACTACACGATAGGCGTGCCGAAGAAAACTTCAAGATGGCTGCAGTATGTTAGGCCCTCCACTGACTGGCATGCAAATTGATTTCATCCATCATATCAGTCCCCCCCTTCGCTAATTTTGCGACGTGCACAATGTTTTCACTCCACCTGTCTCTAATGCTTCTTTATTGAATCATGTATGTTTTCCACTTCGGCGACTGGTGTGCTTCGTTTATCAGCTCCCTTGAGGCGACTACGCCTGTCATCGTTAGTTTGAGTTCCAACGAATAAGAAGTGACTTCTCCACTTTTCTTCGATTTCCCACCGTTTTCACGCAATATTAGGAAATAGTAGCTTCTTGTATTCAACTCTTTTACATGTTGTATGGAGCTAATTTTAAGGCGCGTATTCCAATGTCTATTGAATTTTGCTTTAATGAAATGCTTCCTGCAATATAATCGTAGGCATTACTTTAGAGAGGTATACTATTATATTCGATTTCTTTCTGTGCATGTTATCTGTACCATGTTTGATATTAATAGTTTGTATTAATATATAGATAATAATAGACCTAGTTTACGAGAAAATGTTCTTCCATTCATGAGGATACTGGAATCATTTTTCGATGGGCTGCTCCTCACTCATCCGTGCGCAATGTAAATAATTTTGGTTTTCTTGAGAAATTTCAACTTCTTAGAAACTCTCAGCACTTCTGTTTAGTTTTAAATTTCATATATTTCTTGTATTCTCAATAAAGCCTCTACAATTTAGGTTTTAGTGGAAGGGTGTTGACTGTAAATATAACAAAATACTTATTTTAGCTTGGAGGAATGACTTCTACGATAGCAAATTATGGAGAGATTAATTTCCCTTACTGTGTGTGCAATCATTTATTTGTGGAACACGGGTGAAAGGTTTACTAGGACTAGCGTTGCATTACGTAGACTAACGTTGCATTCCCGATCGTATTTAGGTACAAAAATATATTTTTTTTCCGTATAGCAATCGATTTTTATTTGGAGAGCTCAATTTAAGCGGTTCGTATTTTTAAGGTAACCGATTATGGTCGTGGAAGCTTATGGTAGAAATGTGGTACCTACACCCATTGTATAAAACTTGATAGTTGGGCAAGCTATCAGGCCTCGGTAGTTGACAGGTATTCTTGAAAAAATTAAAAATTGTGAATGTACTCTGATCCGTTTCTGTGTTTTGCCTTTATGTATTCTCTCTTTGATGAATGAAACAATCAATATTGGAGTGGAGTTGAATTCAGTGTGGAGTTGGTAGCAAAGCAGAACCCTTGACCTTTCGATATGTGATACACGCTGTAGTACTTCCTCATTTTTACTGAGAAATTGTGAGATTTTTGGCAATAGTTAGATTGGTAAACAGGAGTGTTTTATTGGTTAATCCGTGATATTAAACTACAATGCTCATTGAGCAATCTCGTATGACTGTTGTTTCGAAAAAACGACATTTTTAAGTTTTTTTTAAAATTAAGAATCTATTAATTTTTCTGCTTATTGCGTCTCTTGATTTGTGTGTGACACAGGAAAGAGCGTTCCTCTAATGCGGTGGAAATTTTAACCTACTTACTGGATTTATTCTGATGTGGCCTTAAAGGCATTTTATGATGAGTTAATGAATTGCATTTATTATTTATATTTTAACCAAGGAATTATTAATTTGATGCTTGTGAAAAACTGTACTTACTTGAAGGTTGCAATAATCCTTGAATGAATACCTAATTTGAATATATGGTGATTGCTTTCTTTTTTTTATTACAGGTAAGACGACAGTGCCTGAAGACAGGCAGCTGCCTTGAAATCATGTAAGCACTAAGTGTGATGAAATATTTTTTAATGATTTATATGATTTAGATTGTGATATTTAACATGTAAATTAATATGCGATTAACATATCATGTAGAAAGATTTTATTATGTAAATAAGGTTTTGCATTTGATGCAAATGAAGCTTAATGTGAGCTTATAGCTGCGAGCAATATTAATGCAGGTTTTATAATTTTCCTGTTATTTCAAGTGTATTAATACACGTAATCCGTTAAAATCCTCGAATTTCTTCACAGACTCAAGATAGGTATGAAATTAGATTTTCATTATGTCATGTGCATGGTTCACTAAGCCATGGTTTTTGATAATCTTTGCGAAGCAGCTTCAATATGTTTGCCTAAGTCTCTATCGCACTCGAGAGAACATTCGTGAGAAAAAGAAATAAAAGGACGAGTACTGTAAACTTGGTATCTCATTCCTCTCCTCTTAGACTTCTGAGGGACTGCGGTCAGCACTCTTCTTCAATGGCTTCTGAAATTGATGGGAGTATAAATAAGGTATTTGGATGCGCGGGATGTCAGCCCTCGTACGTAACGTTGACCCTAATAAATGAGTGAATTCATAATTTTATCCCGTCATCTGTGATGCTAGGCAACTGAAAGATCGGCAAGTATATGATTTATACTGATATTGTCCTTCTGTCATTAAGATACATTTAGTCGATTTAATACTTATTAAACCTACTATCTATACATAAAAGATATAATTAGCGGATCGGGTTGATGTGGTGGCTAGAGTGTTGACTACTGTGGGGTTGGGTTCAAATCACAGCGGTGGCAGGGAATTTTCAGAGACTGCCCGACCTCTGCTTGAATGTTGTGTGGAGGATACTTCAAGCGCAGCACTTCATCCGTCGGATGGGACGTTAAGCCGTGGTCCCCTTGGTGCCTTCCGTTAAGAGCAGTCTAATGCCGACGCCGGGTTTTTCTCAACTCTTCCTTCCCTACCCTTCCCTCATGGCGCAAATGACCTTATCTGTCGGTCGCCTCCTCCAAGTACCATACCGGTATAACAATGTTACTTTTTATGTAAGCCAACTTTACTCACATCATAGGTTTTTCCTCACATAGCTCACATCGTATTTTTCGATTGTACATTCCGATATAAATATGTCAGAAATGATGGAAAATTTTGAAAAACCAAACGATAGAATAGGCCTGTTTGGGAATCTAAGATCGCTGGGGGAGTTCTGCCGCCCAAACTCCTCCGGAAAATGCCTGTCTTTCCTGATCACTGCCTGTTCTTACTATTTTCGTCTGCTATTTGTTCAATAAGGGATTTTTTCGGTGATATCTAACCTTAGCTTGATTAAATATGCACAGAAATTTGGTGTTTTCACAATTTTTCTAGGGTTTCACGAATTTAGAGTTGGTCGATTCAATGACTTTTTCGTATCTCATCTCGTTCACCCCAAACATTTGTACGAGTCAGTCAGGCAGTTGTCGGAAGAGGCTTTTTTTTAGTATATACATAATTAACAATGTAAAATATTTCTTCCGTCGCTATATTGGTATAATTATTTCGATTTCGTATTTCATTTCCATGCGTGGGAAATTCTGAATTTTTCATATTTCATCACGAAATTCGTATGACGCTATAGCGATGGGGAGTTTTGAACGACCAAAGAAAAAATATCGTTTGGAATCCAAAAATCATTCCGGTAATTGGAAGAATTACCGAACGCGGAGGCTTGCAGATGCACGAGTGCTCCCCTTCACTGATCTTGGCACGTATGCTCGCTATACCTAACCATTTCTCTCACCAGTGACCCCCCCTCCCCTGCTTCCAATCATGCCGGAGCAGTCGGTTGTCAAGGATTGTGCCGGGATCAATCAGCCTCGCGAATGTTTCCCCTTCTCGTCGACAGAGGACTCGCTTTTTTATCTCTCCCCCTCTATCTCTCAATCACGGATGCGTATTCGCTTTTCATTTTCGTTTTTCGATCGTTTTTTTTTCTCTACATCCCACACACGCGGGCTTCGCGCTTCTTCCGTTTTTATATTCACGCATCGCGAGGTGATTGCCTTCGCCGCTGTGGTATATTTGGTTTCCTTTATGAATGCCTGTGCTCACGTGTACGGGGTTTGCGACGATCTCGGCGATGGGATGTGGCCTTTGGAAATCCATACCCAGTGGTTTCAGAGTCGCATTTGGCAGTCGCGGGTGGGAAACGGAAAATTAAGGGATCAAAATGAGACAGGAAAATGTGAGAAAATCTTTTAACGAGTGACTTTGTTGGCAGCGTTGATAATATTTTCGCACCGTTAATTGAAGTCGGAAGGAGTTAATACGTTCTTCTTTGGAGTATTACGAGAATGAGGAGACAAGCTCTCTTTCTGAAGATTAAAGGCTGTTACTCTCAGTAAAAAATATTTTTTCTACATAATCTGTGTATATATTTAAAGTATGTATCATCTTCATGGAATTTTTTTATTTAAATTAGATAAGAATTGCAATTTACTCAGTTCTTTTTTGTGTAACTTTCAATATTCTTTATGGATAATTTAATTTTATGTCGTACTGGACAAATGTGTCTCGGAGTTTTGATTTCAGAAACGTTTATTTATTAGCCAAGAGCTATCAGAGGTTAATGTCGTCGAGTCATTTTAAAATCCTTCTGTGTACGTATGGAAATTAAGCATCAATTTTTCGGAGAGGCAATTCGAGGACAGAGTAAGGCCATGAGGATGTTAATAGTTTGCCGTTTTTTCGTCTAAGAGCATTTATAGGCTAACCATCACACTCAAGTTATTGATTGGTGTATCCATATATTATCTAACTTGGGAAAAACTGAATAGATGTACAGTTTCAGGAATCATGTGCATCATCTACCAAGCGGTCAAAACTGTTCGCTCACATTTTACTGCGTCCTAATATTCGGTCATTTATAAGCCCTATTACTCGATACCATAAAATAATTTCTTCGTCGTTTGGAAAAAAATGCAGTGCTACATTGTTTCCCTTCTTTCCAGCCTCCATTGTTTCCTTCCTCCCCTTTATTTGAAAAAAAACGTTGCCTAAAAAATTCATTGCCTTACTTAGAAATTAATTTTTTTCCGTTTTCACGCCCCTAAAAATGAATAAAAGTCTTGGGAATTCTCTCAGTTTACGTAATTTTTTCTTCACATTTGCGATAAATTTATATTTAAATCGTAGCTAATTGTGCCTAAAAGTAAGGGAGAAGGTAATGGTGGCAAACATTTGCTAATTAATGAGTTGATTCAAGGTCTTGGCTAAGGTTTTCTTATTGGTTTTTTGAATCTCTTGAGTACACATTAGTAATAGTAATATTGCGTATCAGCTCTGCTGTATAATCTTTGCATTTTATCTAATCGTTTTCGTAAATGTTCATTTGATTTATTTAATTTTTTTACGTCAGTTATGTTCAATGTGAGCCTTACTAATGTTCAAATTCGTACGTCGAATCGCTGGAAAAATCAGAGTGATGTTAAGGGAAATGAGAACCCACTGAAATAAGTCAGTTTGAATTTTTACGTTCCCCTTAACTGTGGAAGATTTTTGCCTGTTTCAATGCTTTTCACTTCTCAGATTTACCTCAAAAACCTATTGTCTCAGATTCAGAGGTAGTATTTTTCATTTTTCTCGATGTATTAGAAAATTCTCAGAAGTCGGTTACAAAACCAGAGCGATAGATTTTATGTAGAGTTCATAATTTTTTCCAAGATTTTCACGGTCCTGGATTCCATTATTTGGACGTAGTGTTTGCAAGGAATGGGAGTGAAGCGAAGTGATGAAAAAAATAATAAATCACGATTCTTGCTGTTAATGATTATTATAATGCACTTTCACGTGCTTTCCTTGCGTCTTTCGTCCTTCCATTCGCTTTCACGTCCGCACACAATGGAGATGGTTTGGGGCACGGAAATAAGACGTAAAGACAATTGAGCGTCTGGAACTTGAACGTGAAGAGGCGCTCGGCAGCAGTCATTTGTTTTTCCCCAGCGATTCCCACGTGAAACAATAGGCTTAGCATCCCTCCTGCCTTTGCAACCTGCTTTATCCCCCCGTTTTGATTCCTTACCACCACCCACCCCTTTCCTCCCTCCCCCTCAAGATCTTCATCTTACAACCTCTCTACCCTCTTCTTAACCATAAAATCCTATCTTCGGGAATCGAGGAAATTATTCCTTGGGCGTAATACCCAATTTCTATTATCTACATCCAATGGTCATTGGCATATTTTTCTAGAATATGTTTCAAATCCATAACGGCTTTGTATAATTTTGGATCCCTTGCAAAATAGTCGAATATCCTCAAAACTAGTGTGCTTGAAAGATAAAGGTATCGAATTTTAATATGCACATGTAATTATGTTTTATTTCGGCCATTCAACTCATATTTATGGTTTTTCCATATATTTATTGAAATGTCATCTATAATAGATTTAGCATAAGGATTAATTTTTGGAGCCGGGTTAGAGTATTTAATTTTTATGGCAAAGTTAAGTAGCTTTTTTTGCTTATTTTGACCTGACAGCGACGTCGTCAGCGTCGTGAGTGTACTGGCTGATACGGTTAAGTTTCTGATCGCTCCGCCGTTAAAGGACTGACATATGAAACTCATTATTAAGGAGCCTTATTTTCTCTTCCTGATACAACCTACTGCCAAGAAACCTATTTCGCATTGACGTCTAGTTTATGCTCGATATTATCATCTATTAAAAAAATGTTTTCTAAATTTTACTGAGGGTTTGCTTAAGTGAAGAATTTTCTTCTTAAATCAATTCCGTTAACCGTCTTCCACCTTCCAAGTCTTTCGTACCGTCTTTCTATCGCTTGCACCGTCACAATTTTCCTCATTTAGAGAAGATTTTCTTTTATCGCTCTCGAGTCATAACTTTTGTTTCTCAGCTCCGTCCTGACATCTATTGCTTCTCTCCGTGATATGTTCGGTTTTTGGTCTGCATCTCATGTAAAAAATAAAACTCATTCCCCATTTATAATGAGACCCACCGCCTCACCCTCTCGTAAATCCAAGTGAATCGAATGTATAATGCAAGAAAAGTGAAGTGTTTATTCGTAAGAATTAAGGTTGGGGGGGTGGGGGAAAGTGAAATATATGGTGTAAAGATGGAAAAAATACCATCGCAAGAAATGCATGCCATGACATCATTTTCTCATCGTCTGTTGGGTTTATCTCCCCATCCCTATCAACGTATTTTTTAAATGCTTCCATTCATTATAATAAAAGTATTTCACTAATTGGATGCTTTCGAAAGTGGAGGATTCTGTGGACAGTTGTGGGATTAATTAATATCATGCTTGTAATTCGTGCCATGTCCTGCGATTACATCACTGCCTGAGGTACTTACAAGGTACCTATTTTTAATTTTTCTTGCGGAGAAAAACTTAATGCCCCGTGTTTTGTCCTACAGTTAGCGCGGGTCATGTAAGTCATTCTTGGCTCGTGCGCGAATTTAATTGCTTTCCGCGAAGGATTAAATTACGGAGGTTTCCTCGGAGAAATGAAGGCTCCACGGCAAGGACTTACATTGTCCCCAATTTGCGTTGTTTGGTCAACAAACTGTAATATTATGTATGGCACACGAAGCGGATTCGAATCACTAGCAGTGCGAAAAACCTCTGTGTGATATAACCTTAATTTTACTGCAAAATATTATCGCGGTCGTTCACTGAGAAGAAGTGAAAGTCTGAGCCGGAAACTAAGAACCGCATGTGTTAAAAAATATTAAATTTTCTTAATGTTCTGTAAATTATATTAATGGGTTGGATCGTTATCATTGTTATCATTGGGATGGATCGTTAACAAAAAAAAGGTTAACTATCAGAAGGAACAAGTTTCTGGGGATGTCCAATAGGGTGAGTTGGAATACTTCCAACTAGGTACGTTAAGAGTTTATCCAGGGTAAGTCAGATTTACCTATAGCACAACGAAATGCATCAGCCACGAATTATGTTAGTTTCAATTCCTTTCCTTATTAATTAAGAACATTTTATTTATCTTGGCAAAATAACAATCGATTCACGCAGGAGAGGTTCAACACCCGCGCTACGCCAATACAAAGGCTTGTCTGAGGTAAAATATCTAGTGGAACTATAACTAATCCATAGTTTTTAGCTTTATAAGCCATTACTTAAACTTATTATCTTGTTAGAATTATTTTTGCATGGCAGCTACCCATAAAAATAAAATGTCACGTAAAATATATGGTCATCTCAAATTTGTAAATAAATCCCCACTTTTTTTCCCGTAAAAGTAGACGTGCGATTGATGGATGAAGTTTTCTTGTACCTGTCAATAAATTGTTTAATCAAATATGTGCTTTTAATCTCCTCTTAAAATTAATAACCTATCTAAATAGGCTTATATATTCGATTTAATCGATTAACCATAGGAAGTATCATATTGGGGAATTTTTATGGCTACTCCTTTTCAGGGTTCAATTTGTATAGTGAAAGTGAATTTTATTATAACCTCGATTTGGCGATGAAAATTTTCCGTGAAAAAGTTTCTTTGCTTTGCTAGAGAAATATTTGCCTTAAAACGATTTCTAGGGAGGCAATTTCGATGCTAACATCTTGAGGAGAATTTTTAGCTTTTAAACTCAGTGTACATTTTGAATTATTGTGACATTAAGGGAAATATATTGAAGTCTTTAGTAATATTTTCTTTATCATCAGAATTGGAACCTATAAAAATAAGGAAGAATTTATTGTCGAGTACTTCCTATGCTCAATTAAGCTAATGCTACGTTTCTTCTTGCAAACACATGTAAGTGATATGGGCAGAACCTCATTCAGGATTTTGGAGTACATAGTTATGTAGCTTTAGAAATTATCATTTGCACGCATAAGTTAGTGGTTTTCTTGCTCTAGGTATACTCAAAGAACTTGAATTGCGTAGTGGCCGATATGATGCTCCAAATATCATTCACTGGTCCAGGGCTATTTTCTCATGTTAATAAATGTAAATAGCTAATGATAGCAAAAATATTTTTGCATACCCTTTTGATTGTACCGCATTGATTTTAGATCATATATAGGGGTAAAATAATGTAATTCATTGAAAAGTGCTTTTCCTGCATCGAAATTACAGGTTCAGCGCGTTTAGGTTTGTTCAGCCATCCGTTATTGAAGAATATTTGCGTCTACCAACTGCTACCATTGTAGGTTGCGAACGCAGTAGTGGTGGGTTCCCCATTATCCAAAGGCATTTCTCTGCTTTGGGAACTTTTAGCCAAAAACCCTTTTGGTAAATGGAATGCCATTTGAGGAATATTTTCTATGGTTTTATTGCGTTAATTCTAGCGTATTTAATGTTCGTATTCATCGATTACAGCTGCAATGTTTGGTTATCATCAAAAATGTTGACATTTATGTTAAATTGCTTGAAATTCTTCCATCAAATTTAAAATTTTATTTTGTTGAACAATTTACGCACCCTTAGTTTAAATTGAATGCCAATGATAATATTTTCCGTTCATTGTGGTGCAAATTTTGATTACATATTCGTTTATTTAATGGTCTTTGCCCAGTAAAATTGCGTTGGCGTATCTGTCCGTTTGTTGTTTAATTTTTATTTATTTTATATTCAATGGGGAATGCGGTTTAAATTTTTCAATTAGTCATAACTCATTTAATAATCACTTTTTCTGTCAAATTTTCAGGGACAATTCTCTTGACTATGCGTTGTTATTTTCAAATGTACTTTTATTTTATTGTATCTGGTTAACTGTTGATTATCATAAGCTGTTTGCGCATATAGTTATGTACCAGTTGTGATGGCCTCTTCAGTTGGGCGTTCCTGGAGGCTGTTAATTTGATACCTGTACTAATTAATAGCTTTGGCTCAAGAGCAGACGTTGGTGTTGGTTTTTTAGAGGAAAATATTTTTACGTAAATGCTACCAATGTTAACACTTCACCTACAGCACGGTCCATCGGATGTCGTGCGGGACGTGTGCTCATAGTATTATTTTTGAATTGGGTAAATATCGAGCTAATTCCATTTTTTCGTTTTTCACCATCATTGCTTGACCATGCTTGCTTCTTCAGGGGAAATTATGTATGAGCCCTATACCTTAAATACTAATACTTTCATTAATTTACTCAATGCCCATTATTTTAAAATGTGCATTGATGGAATATGTCTTCTCGTCTATTTAACGTATACCTTGGACAGGAATGTTGATGTGAAACTCGTCCTCCAAATTCCAGGACCGAAATTTGTATATCCAGATGCTATTAAATTGAGGTTTAACTATTAACACGTTTGATTTTCTTGATGAACTAATATGTATGGCAGTACCATGTCAACAATTTTAACTTGATAAGGCAAAATTTATCTTTTTTTATCACTGAATAGGTCAGAAACTTCTCACTATCGAAGTTAAAATGTGTTGCTCATGATTGGATCACTAGTAGGTAAAACTCCTCTGTATTTCATCAAATTCTTCCAGGTTTTCTCCCGTGTTCAATTTCTCTGAGCAATAGTCACACTCAAAATATAAGCGGAAGCTTACATATGAAGTCTCAGCATGAGACTATATAATAATAGAGACTGTAGAAAAAATGTGTATTTCATTGGTGTATGTTAAACGTATAAATCGTGGCAATAGTATACTCATTTCAGTTTTTATTACTTAAAGGCAAACTGTTGTAATAGTTTATAGCCTCGTTGAATAATGGCTTATAGACGAATTTGTCCCATCATCTTGTCAGCTCGGGCGTGACGAGTTCCCTTCCCGTCCCCTCTTCTCACTGTCCCTTTCTATCCCGCCCACCACCAGTCATTCCCCTTGAAACTTCCAGCGACTGTCCGAATGAGTTACGGTGCATAATTTCGATGTCCTCCCAGCTCCCTTATCTCACGCAATTGCGACCCTTTAAACCGATATCTCTTGCCACTTCCTCCTCGACACCATATCGCATCTCATTCCTCGCTTCTATCGCCCTCGTGTATTTCTCCTGCAGAGATTTTTCTTACTACCCTCCTCCGCTCTCTTACTCTCTTCACTTGCCTCCTGTCATCCCCCTTACGGAAGTCCGTCATGCTATCGCAAAACCTCTGCGATTTGCGATAGGTCAATGCTGATGAGTCATTTGGCACGGTTGCAATCGAGGGTCGGAGCTTGTCCTAGAGATGAGTATTGATTGTGGAGAGTTTTTGGCGCATTGACCTTCCTTGTTTATGTTAGATTGGTGACCTTCCCGTCATAACATTGGCATGGTACATACGTAAAGTTGTATAATTTGAAACTATTTGCTACCCAATACACTGCTATATACAGGGACTATGTCTATGTACTACTTTGGTGGGAGTTCACTCACGGGAAAATTGGAGAGATGCCTATCGCGCTAAAAGGAATTCGTCTTGAAGATAGGTATTTAATCTCGGCACATTCTCTCTCTTCTTTTACTCTCATTGTGTTTATCCCAGATATTGGACCACTCAAAATGCCCGTTTTAAATGGATATTGATAGTGATAATGATTTTCAAAATCTATGGTGGTCAATGCGCTATCGAAACGTAGAAAGAGCAATCTTGGTGAAGGACTTGACTCACCTCAACTTATTCGGCTATCGATAAACTTTCTATTTTATAATGATCTTCGTTGTCCCGTTCAAGATCAAAGCTGCAAGGAGATAGTCTCTCGTTAAAATATTAAAATAAATTCGTCATTTACGTTATTCTCGTTTTACATTGCTACTCATGTCCTTGAAGGCCTCCGTTATGCCATAAAACGTTTGAGAACTTATTAATGAAATGTTGTAACCTTGTAATTAAGGAGGAGGAAGATGAAGGAATTAAGGTGACATCTGAAAACTAAGATTGCCACTTTTGTGACGTTGACTCATCATTTTTATGCCCTCTTAAAAGCTGAAATTGGCGAAGGCTTTTATCTAAATTACTGTTCTTTTGCAATTTGCTATCAATAATCAAACGACGTGCAACAACTTAGAAGTTTTTTACATGAGAAACAAGGTAATAACGTGATATTCCGTCTGTCAAGAACTTAACATATATAGAAAGGCGATTATCAGCCGAATGATGAATCAGTATATTATTACGCTATAGGCTAACTAGGCTACTCTACTCATCTTTTAGTTTTTTAAGAAGGAGAATGTGATTTATTCATCTGCACTTCAAACAAAACTTTGTGGATCTGTGGTTGCTATGACGGCTTCTATTGAATGATCGCTCAAATTTTATTTTCACGTGAATCACCTTTTTCCGGTTGCGCGAATTTGATTAATTTAGAAGCTTTTTCTTATTAATTGGGGTGACAAACTGTGGCCCATGTTGAGTTTAAATTTATTATTTAAAGAAGCAAAATATTTGTGAACCTCTGGATGCCACGTTATTTTTCATGCCAAACTTTTTTTTTCGCGCGACTTATGTGTTTTCAGGATGGAGGTTGGGATACGTCCAAGTTGTTAAGCCCCCTTGCCAGGGTTAGACATTACCTTGCACAACTTCGGTTTTTAAGTCTTATTCAGTATTTGACGTTTTTCCCAACACTCCTTTTGGCCGATCAAACGATATTTAGATATGTAGATTAGGCATAGAATTAAGCGGTCATTCCTCAGTGGAGTCGCCAGGGGGAGGTTCGGACCCCTCCCCTCCCCCGGAATATAAAAACACAATTACTCTGCTTCATAAAAGGAAACAAAATAATGAAAAATCATGAATTTACAAAAGGTTTCTTCGACAAATGAAGTTATTTTTTATTATTAAGTGTTAAAATTAGTTAAAAACACTTTACTGAGTACCCTGTTATTAAAAAATCCCCCCCCCTGATTTTACACAACGTCCAGAACGAAATTCCTGGCTGTCATTCGTTAATGGTCAATGTAATATTTTAGTGTGATAACTGATCTTTTTCGTTGTTCAGCGCGCTGGTTCATATCTACATGCACATACTACCCCGCAAGCCGCCTGTAAGGCCAGTGACAGGGTAATATCTGATATCGTATGTATTAAAATTCTTAGCTAAAGTGGTAAAAATGGTATTTTTCTCACTCAAGTTGAAATATGTTCATGAGAATAAAATAAAATGGAAAACTTCCACGCAATTTTATTTGCTAAAGTACCGACCCGGTTTCGAAGCGTAGTAGCACCTTGATAATGACACTACGTGTCGAAACCGGGTCGGTACTACAGTAAATAAAATTGTGTGGAAGGTTACCATTTTATTTTATTCTCATGGATATAAAACATTTCCACCAGATATCGCCGGACACTGTGAATTATAAAATATTTGTTACTCGCCTCATGATCTTCCATTAAATGGTGACTCAGATATTCTTTTCTCGCCATCTTTTTTTCCCGGATCTGGTGAGAGTGTTGGTTGGACCTAAGCGTTTATGCCCCCTTCCTTTTCTTTCCATTGCAGCACTGTCCCCGCTCGCCATTTCCGAGCTCCCTTCATATTCTTCCCCCTACGCCTCCACTTTCAATGAATCCATTTCGGGATGCAGGGGAGAGAGAGGGAGACGGATAAGTCGTCCTTATCCGATGGGATTCTGACCGGATGCGCGAATATCTGGAGCGTGAATCGTCATCCCCAGCATTCCCCTCTCACGCCGCACGTATCCCCTGGGCACCCTCCGCAACTGCCGCGCCGTCTGCTCGCCGACCGAGCGTAATCGGCTCTGCGCGCAGATTAACAGACGTTACAGCGCGCGATGTCACGTGCTCGGCGGTCGTAATGACGTAAAAAATCCATGAAATCTCATCCTGTCTCCTCGCCCGCAATTTCCTCCGTCCTGGCATGGAGACGACTTTATTAACTGCTAGGCAGCGAATAATTCAGGATTTCTAGGATGGATTTACGTAGTTGTCTATATTCTAACAACTTGAACGTTTTTTCAATGAGGTTCAGGTATAATGGTGTTTATAAACCCATGAAAGTGCTATTTTACTTTTTTACCCGAGTCACTAGAATAGATATCCAGGATTGGTTTTATATTCTATTGCAAGCAATAATGTTGATAAATCGTGAAAAGATCCACAGAGAACAAATCATCCGCCTTGACCGGGATTGAGGCGGATGATTTTTTCTCTGTGGATCTTTCGCACAATTGTGCATTGCGGGTGACTCCCGTATAAGTTCTGGCTAGTCCCGGTATACTTTAAACTAATGTTGATGAAGTTAAAACTTTGAATATATATATAAAAAACAGAAATTCAATTTCTTGGTACTAAAGGAGAAGTTAGAGCTCACTCCAGATTAAACCATAGGGTAATGATACCACATAACCTGGGTAGGGGGCTAATTCCCATCCCTGGCCCACCTCATACTTCGAGAAATTTTGTTCCGGGGTGTTCAAAGGCGCCCACTACACTGCCAACTTTCCCCGCACCTAATTTCTGGATCGTTGCATGCAGCAATAATCGGAATCCAAATGAGTTATGATTGAAGTGGTTTTTTTCTAGTGTCATTTGAATGATGTGATAATTACAAAAAGTCACAGAAAGTACTCTTATACTCGCGCTTAAATAAATTTACAGTCCATCAGGTATGCGCTGAAAAATATTTTTCTTGAGTAAAAAGCGTAGAATCCCTTAGAAGGTTGGGGGAGACGATATAAATTTGATGACATCAGAACTATTGCAGTAGCATGGATATCAAGGATCGAATGATTGGTGACCAAATATAAAGAAATATGAGAAAAAGGACGTCTGAGGCAAGACAAGCGAAAATAAATAGATATAATATCTGATTCCCAGCAGAACGCGAAAGAGATTTTAGGTAGCCCTTCTTATCATTTGGAGAAACGTATTTTCATAACAATCGACAATTTCGTCAATAGTTACAAGATATAATTTAAGGATTCCTTGAGTTGAATACCAATTCTTTGAATTATTTGCATTTAGAATCATTGTTAAAAACAAATTTCACTGTAAAATTTCTTATGTGTGAAAATTTAAATAAGCATGTATGTATCCTAATAGGATAGCGGAAATACACACAACGTACGTATTTAAGACGAAGCTAATACCAAGAACTTGTAAATAAATGGAAACATGTTTACTGGAAATCGATTCAAAATCTTCTTTCCTCGATGATGATACGTTTGCGTCATTTCTCATTACTAATGTCTCAGTAAATGAGCAAGGAAGAAAATACACTAGAAATTGGGATAAGTTGAAATTTATGGTATTTCAACTGTCAACTCGGGTTCGAATCCCTACCAAAACGCCTTAGGCTTGCATGAAGGGGTCCCCGTGTAGACATATCGACGCGCACCGCATACCCTGCGACTAGTAGTCCAGGACGTCATCTAGATGGATTTACCCCATTCGCCATCGGAATCTATGATATGGCTCCTCTATGCCAAGCCTAATCCATCCGTTTACCTCCTAGCGGAAACTCCCCCTGCCATATACCCCAACCCTTCTGCATCCGAGGGGCGAGAGGGTTGAACGTACATGCTACGCAAGGGGTGGGCTGTTTGTTCCCTCCGTTTCTTTCCGTTACCCTCCGCTACGCCTGAACCGATCTAGTGGCACAAAATCCCGGCCACCATAGCTCCTATGACCTAACCCCTTCTCTTCCGCTGTGCCTACGCATTGCGTGGGGTTGTGTCGCCCCTTCTTAGATTTTCGAATTCCTATTGGTCTCCTCCCACTCCCTCCAAGTTGCTCCTCCGCCCCCTCGGCACACTATCCTAGCTTTCCTATCACTCCTCGATCAGTGTCTTTATTATTATTTTTGATCCCCGCTATGCTAGGGCCAAAAGTGTTTGCTCCAACTCACTGTCTTATCTGGCTCTATTCGGTGACTCGTACGCGGGTCATTACAGGGTGTATAAATAACTTGGGATTTTAATAACATACCAGATGTTTGCAAATGCCTCCGAAAGTGGAAGTGATATTTGGCTATGTACTCACCCTCATGTATTCACAAAATATGTTTATCTATGTTTCAAAAATTGTTTACAAAATTTGTTTTAAAAGTGTTTAAAATCATAGTTTCTCATTTTTTCATCATATTATCCAGCCACTCAACAGTTTTGGCTCTAGTTATAGGCATGTATGCGATTGTTACCCAGCTATTCCTCATATAAGTGCGCCCTAAGTTGTGAAATGAAACTATGCCAAATAATAGCACAGCGGTGTAATGCTCTTTAACCTTGCGCTGATCGGTGGGGCAAACTTTGGACCCGCTAATTAATTTGGGCATGTATATCTGCATTAGTAGTACTTTTGATGAAATCCTTCATGCATTACCGTTGTTGAACCATCAATATTGTTCCTCCAAATTTGAGTCCTCATTTGAAGAGTTGTATGAAATATCAGCGACAGTGAACCTTTCATTGGACGTTTTAGGAATTGCTCGAGGAAACTTAAATTACTGCCCCACTTAGAATAGGTTGGCATGCAAAAAATACTACATTATCTCAATTAACGAGTTTTTTAATTCACTATTAAGCCTGTAAATATATGATTAAGTTGGCCTGTATCTATTCGAATACAGGTTCAATAGAATCCTATATTTACAAAATATGTTTTTCTGTTTCAAAAATTATTTACAAAATTTGTTTTAAATATGTTTAAAATCATAGTTTCTCATTATTTCATCATATTATCCAGTGTATTAAATTTTATTCACTATGGATGTTTCTCGGAATCACGTAGCTGTTAGTGGTTATGTTTGCGTGCAAGACTTTGAGTAGTGTACGATTTGTCCTGTATCGCCGTTAAGTGCACAACATATTGTGTGTCTATTTTTGCATAATATTATACTCTTTTCTACGTGTTGTAATACCCTCATAATATTTTTAATGTACGATAACTGAATAGCGGTTTACGATTGAATGCTACACTGGGGTTTGGTTTTCAGACTTTTTGACCCGTACGTATGATGTTGATGTCCTGGCTGCAAAACTCATCACAATATGTAATTTGGTCACGAGCAATGAATTTTCTTACTTAGTGTATGCTGTTCCTTGCGTTATGCTTCTCTCCCATACTCAAAAGTCAATGATTTTAACGCTTATTGGTTCCAAAAACTGTCTAACTTGCAGCTAGCGATTTTTCCGAGGGGCTCATCTAGCATTTGTAGCAGTGTTGCTGAAGGAAGATTTCGCTTCCCAATCTACGCTTTCGACGAAGTTTTTTGTCCGCGTATCAATTTGGAAAATCATCCCTTAAGAGTCGTTACTTGCTCTCCCCACTTCCGCACCCTCTGCTCCCCACCACAGAAGGTATGGGGGCGTGGGTGCGGCTCGGCGCCTCCGCGTGCCGCTGGCGACGCAAGCGGCAAGGGTGATGGCGCGATGGCTGGGATTCCGGGGGCACACACAGAGCGAGTCAGCGCCCGGCAAACATTCCTTAATTGCTCGTCAAATAGGGTCGAAAGGGGGAAGGGAGGTTGGGGATTCCATGGGTGGGAAAGAGGGGGTTGTGTGCTCTCCGACAGGGATGCAGTCTGCGCAGGGGTGGGATGGTTAGGGGTGCTTTCAGCGGGGTAGTGGCGACCCCTGATTCTCGTCCCTTCGACCAGCGGATTCCGGTGGTAGCCTTGTCCGCATTCTTTTGCTCCAGACCCCTATCTTCTTGGTAAGCGTTGTGCAGAAAAGGTGAAAATAAAATAGTGATAGTTTTTCACCATGGTTATCAGGGAATATTTCTTGGTCTTCGCTGCGCGGCCTGCCGCTGTTTGTCCCATCAAATCAGAGCGGTGTTACTTTAGTCATGGATAATATAAGCGAAATTTTTGTGATGATGTCTTGAAGTATGTAACGATTCACTAAATATATTGAAAATACTATATTTTTCAAAGTACGAGGGCATATTGAAAAGTAAGGTCTCCTATTTTTTAATAGATGGAAAATCAATTTATTCTCAGCTTTGCTTAGATCAGTGGAAAGTCTGAGCATTTAGCTATTTTTTGGCATAGTTGCCTTGGTGATCAATTATTTGCATCCTTGTAACCAGGTTTTTACTACCGGCGTCGTACCACTTTCCCGCCGCGTCGGTAAGCCAACTGACGACTGTCTTGCACTCCCTTCCCAAGGAGATTTTTGAAAGCGAGTAAAAGGTGGTAGTCACTAAAGTCAACTTTAGTCGATGATATCACAACGTAATTCATTGAGTAGGACGATCGTTTGAGGTGACTCATATGGACACGCTTTTTCTTGTATTTTTCTTGTATTCTCGGTGAGCTGCTGAGGAACCCGCCTGTTGGACATTTTGTTATAATCGAGGACCTTCGACACATTATTCTGCACAGATAAGTAGTCACACTCTTCTGTAAGACCTTCCCTTATCTCATGAAGGGTTATTCTCCGGTTATCGCGCACCATCTCGTCAATTCAGGCCCCGTTGATTCAGGCAAACGCGGCGAACCCGTTCGCTGCTCATCATGGACGTTTTCCCGTCCATAAGAAAATTTCCAGCACCATATCTCTAACGTTTTGATGACCATACACTTCTCACTTCCACTAACTGGTGACGAATTTCTATCGGATAAAATATTTTTGTTACAAAAATCGAATGAGTGAGAGTAGTTCGCACCTGACGGGCTAGCGGAAGCTCCATCCTAAACCAATGCCACGCAGCAACTGGGCGGCCTAAGATCACGTGGGTGGTTCTAAACTTTGGCGTAGGAACCAAGGAATGCAGTGCTGTAGTTTAATGTTACCTAGAAACTTGTGTTCGGAATTGGTGTCGTTGAAGACCTTACTTTTCAATACACCCTCGCACTATAGGAGTCTATTGAAATAAATCATTTTTCATGGATATAGGGTAATCATATGCATGCGAGTTATTCCTAAACTCAGTTTGAAGTTTTTTTTGAGGAATGTAAACTACTTTTGCCACAAAACTTTTGTCGGTTGCAAATCTTATCATTCTATTTTTTACCTGACTTCAGCTTGCAGATACTTTGCACGTGATCTGATGAATCTGATACTTCGTGATCTCATCTCTCACGTGCATGCAAGCAAGCAAACTCGTAGTATAGTGGTACTTACATTAGGAAAATTTTATTTTTCTAAAATTTCCCTTATCATATCTATATTTTAATGTTTTCATAAAAAATGTCTTGCTATAGTTATTCAATTATCATATGATGTATTTGCGTGATGATAAAATTTTATATTAATAATAGTTATTTTATTTAATACTTAAATATCTAGATGGAAAAATTTCTTTCGCGTGATTTAGCTGTCTGGAAATTGTGGCTGTAAAGTAGAAATATTGCTATGGATAAAGATAGATAAAACTCAATCACCCCTATGATTGATACATACGCTAGCAATCCCATCTTGACTAGCTATATCGGGATAAGATAGCTTTCGTCAACAAAAATTTTGTGGCACGCTGCGCCTTGTTTCTCGTTCCTTTTTTTAAAGAAAACCCTGTCCTTTTGTTACAAGAAAAATTACTGAAACACACTTTATTTGCGAATAATCTAACTTTAAGTACCGACAATCAATAATTTTTCCGCGCATGATAATTCGATATTCCGTATGCATTTTTACTGGATACAGAACCATTTTATGGAAGGGTCAATTTGGTTGCGTACACAAGCATTATCTGGTCCTTAAGAGGCGTATGAAATTCTTTCGTCACAATCGAATTTTTTATGCATTTTTTCAATGGTGAAGATAGAAGATTTGGTCAGTCTTTGCCAATTTTTTTTTATTTCCTATGCTAGCTGAATTTAATTTGCCAAGGTATCTTTGTTTCAATAAATATTTGGTATGAGATGAAATGGCCTCTTTTTATTCGTCCTTGATGAATATTAATGCGGGATTAATAAGGGTGACCCAAAATTTACCGAATAATTCTTTGTTGATATTTTTCTTGTATTGCATTCAATATCGAGGGTTGTACAAAACTAATAATTTGCATTTGCATTTACAAAACGCTTGCAGTGGAATTCGAACATTTTTCTGAAAAAGTCCTGTTTTGAGGTCATAAACCACTTTAACTCATTATAAATGCCTGGAATCCGTGCAAAATGAGGCCTTTCAGTGGAATCCCATTATGTTGGCATAACTGCCGTACATACAATCAATTTATTGTAACTGTAATATGCGTCGAGGAATTCATGGATATGGTCTTATTAACAGCAGAATAGAGAATATGTCTTTTTATTCCCATTAATCGCATTTCAGATGCGAAAGTGGTGAGCATTTTTGAGCTTCTTGTTCCATTAACTAGGTACACTCAATGGCCCTCGGAAATTTAATTCGTTGTTAATGTGTTTCCGTTGTATTAAAAAGAGTTGATATTTTGTTCAGATGACGGTTTATAATGGCATTTTTACGTCTCTTCGTAATTAAAGTATCAATTCCATTTGCTTTATTACCCGCCAATTGCATTTGGCGGCTATTTACTCCTCCCTCTTGTTTAGTTTTCACGACTAATGGCTCATGCCAAACGGGGTCAAGCGTAATGCGATTCCATCATTTCCAAAAAAAAAGAAGGATATTCGATGCATCTGGTTGCAGATGCGGTTCTCTCAAGTATTCTCTTATCTTTTTTTTAATGAATCCACCAACGCTGGAATTATTACTAGTAAAATATTGAATGTCTTTTAATTCATAATTTAACTAATTTAACTATCATTTTCTACAGTTACCTATTATAAGTCGGTTTTGTTAGATTATCAAATGCACCAACCGTTAGGCTTTATGATTTTGACATAAGGCTGTAGGTGATGTGTAGAACGGTGTAGGCTACAATTCCCGGTCCAGGAGAATTTTTTTCCGCGGCAATTAATGTGAATTTTACCGAGTTTACGCTGCAGGATTGAGATATTCCACAGACTTGGCATGGCTTTTATTATTATGCGTTGCAGCAATTTAAAGTTTCCATATTTGATAAGTTATACTTGTGGAGTCTCAGGAACAGCCGCGACTAATTACGCTAAGGGGCAATTTTCTGTGATAGCTTGCATTAGAGAGGCTTTTTGATGAGTCCACGAAAGATCTTGTCGAGTTAATTTCTTTGTAGATGCAAGTTGGTTCTGCGATTAAACTTAACAATCCATCCATTACCAAATTATCGCCTCCGGGATCGGAAAGATATCTCGTCTCCTTTATTATAGATTAGACTCAAACTGCGAGAATGGAGAATTCGGTCACATTGTTGGAGCTCTGAGGAAAGAAGCAAGTCATTTGATTGTCTTTTCCCTTTTCCCTTCAAAATGGCACATTCATAGAAAATTTTTGGTTTTGTTCAACAGTATCTTGGAGTTAAAATGGGGGCATTAGCTTGATTGGTTGGGTTGCAGATATAGGGGTTATTTGCTTAGTAACTTAGGGAAATTACCTTAATTTTCAAATTATGTGAAAGGGCTCTCAGTATAATTACATTGTTCAACAACGCAAGGCCATCTACGTTTTCTACAGCATTTTCCATGAAGGAAGCGTTCCGTTCCTAGCTCCCGGGTAGCTATAGAAGGGTTTCCCACCGATGATAATATTTATATACATACTACAATGCATATTACAATACGGATAAAGAGAGTAAAGTTTTGGCTGGAATCGTTTGCATATTTTTTCGTATAATTCTATTTATTCTCAAAGATAATGTGGATTGTAACTGCTGACTTATTTGGGTATGCATAAGGTACGGGGTATGACTGTTATTTCTTTTCAGTAGCATTCTATTCCTTATGCTAACCAATGAATTATTTTTTCATGACATGGTTAATTAAATTGTCGTTTTATCAAGTTTTACGGAATACATCTCTATGATATTCTATGGACTTCGTCATTACTCACTCCGGCGACTAATTTATTCGTCTAGTTAGGTAGATAGTCTAGGTAGAACCTTATTCCAAATACATCTACTCTTTTGCTGCAGTTTATTCGTAACTATAATATCACATTCCTTAACGCTTTTTGTGTAATTACATACTATTTAATTGAAAATCTTCCCTATGTCTATTTCTTTGTTGAAATTATTACTTAAATCAAATTTTGATTTTTGGGATCGATTTCATCTCTGATGTAACCGATCATTTATACACAACAGGAAATCAATTGTACTTAAATTTTAACGAGATCCAAATTAAGGTATCGTTTTTTCGTTCAAATGTTTTTCTTCCGGAAATTTATGGATTAATTTAAATGATATTACGCATTTTGGACAATTTAATGAAATCGGTGAAACACTATGACGACATACATAAAATATAGTGAATCCCTTAGGATGACGCATCACTATCACTCGCTTATATTTAGTCTTTTTTGTGGCATATTATCGACACCTTAAATCTTAGACAATCAACTGGAAACTTCATCAGGGCATGCGTAGTAAATTATTTTTACCGATTATCTGTATCTCAAGGGTACATATATTTTATGCATATCTTCTGAAAAAATACTTTTTTGAAATTTCAAGAAAATTTTGACGCTGGTAGAAGGTGATAGTGTTTCTTGCACGTAAGTAAATACGGGAGTGGCTCGTAATTGCGCGTTGTTTTCAGGCAATGTTCTTGGGCAATAAGTGTATTGCTGCTTCGCAATAAACATTTATATGCTATTTTTTCCATTTAGAAGTAGGTACTTAAAACTTAGGAAGTTGGACTTCGGTAGACATTTGATGACAGTTGATCTAGTGAATTAGCAGTAAACTCACTAAAATTTTTAGGATAGACGAATTATCTATTACCTTGTAGCCCAGTGATGTCATCTAATATCTAGCGAAGTCCATTTACTGTTAAATTTGATCGAGTGAATGTGTGTTGGGTAAAATAAAGGAAGAAACAGTTTGTGCGGGAGTGATTGGTATTCTTAAGGTGTGAATCGAAAGTTAATTTACCTAGTATAAACGCCGTCGCTTAATGCGAGCCGAGGTGTAACCGGGAACGGATGTTTGGAGCCGACTTAATGGCTCGTAACTAGGAATTTCAGGCGCCGGAGTGAGCGGGGAATGTTACGGCAGACGGGCGGGCGGCAGGGGAGGTGGGCGGGAAAATGAATATTCAAGAGACTCCTTGCGGGAGATTGCGATCTCGGCGGAAGTAGTGAGCTTGCGAACCGTTGTGCATGCCCGCCTCGCGGCCGCGAAAAAGCAATCAAGCCGGCGATGCTGTTGCTCTTTGTTTCCGGGGCTCCTTGATAGGCGCGGTATGTATTTCCTAGCGCTCACTAGTGCCTCAAATGAACTCCGCAACGGCTAGCGAAATTCCTTTAAGCTTCCGGAGCCTGTCTCATAAATACCAAAGTCTTAATCCCGACTCAACGAGGTTATTTTGGAGATCTGCTTAATTTTCTCCCAGGAATTCCAATGGGAAATATTAAATCGCCCCACCCGGGACTCGAGTGAGGAATATCGAATTTCACGAGGAGTGCTATAAAAATAGAAGTAGTTTCAGTGTAGAACACTTTTTAGGTGTGTAGAAAACTTTTTAGATCTTATTTACTTTATGGAGAGCCCAGGGAAAACTAAAGTCCCTCTGTTCTCTCTCTTGAAGTATTATTCGATGAATTTTGTCCTCTGCAACCACGTCATTATATTATATAATATATTAGTATCATGTTACTAGCCCCATTCGTAAATTAAGTATCCAATATAAGTAAGATGTTTACGTTAAAATTAGGAGATATTTTAGTATTCATACCTCCAAGTACTTCTGCTCTCTCCTTTAAGCATAACCTGCCTCTCTGTGGCATTAAGCATCTGATCGCTTCCACATGTTTTTAAAAGATTATACTATAAACGTGCATCTTGTGCCATTTATATGCGTATATATGTGGATTAAGACCACAATTTAGCCCCTGGTAATGAAGTATCGCAGTGATGGTTGGATGAGACCTATGAAGGGGAAGTTTTTGTTCTGTAACACTGCCATTATTTTTAGGTGAAAGAGATAAGATTTCAGAGGCATAATATTATTTTTCTCTTCCCGCAATATTGATTTGGGAGAGTGTTCGGGGAAATAAATTATTACTGAATTATTCTTTGTGTTTTTGCCCGAAACTGCACATTATTTCCCGCGATGGGTCTTATATGAGATATTCTTCGGGAACTGGCCCCCCTTCCCTGAATGTAGGAAAATTCAAATAGCTGTGTTGTGGTTTGTGGTGAGCTCTACCCTAAGCTACCCAAACTTCAGGATGAGTCCCTGATCGAGTGAGTGTTCTTGAAATACCATTGTTTTTAATTTTGCTTAATTTTTATTCTGTGAACTAATAACCACATCGGTGATATCTTTGTCGCCATCTGTTTTCGTGAGTAATGCCGGATCAATGCAATCAAATTTTTTCTTAGTGAAGACACCATACACTTTTACTTGCTATCAGTCTTATGTTTTCTCAATTTTATTACTGATTTGAACCAGCTACCATTTTTTCCGAGGACAAATGTGATACATTTTTAGCATTTTTCAGAGATATGGTTAACTATTTTTACGTTAAGATTATTTCATTTCATTAGTATATTTGATCACTGGTGCGCAGTCTTGCAGTAAGAAAATGGTATTGAGATAGTTCTGACAAATTTCACGCCCGATTTTGTGATATTCTTTAAAAAATTAGTTCCTACTGATTCCTATTCTAGCAGCCAATTACCTTAGAATTGTGATTACTTCGTAGACATCTGTAATGATGGGAATACGTAGTCTCGGTTGATGGCACTTGATGAGGGTATACTTCATGATTCTATCGCTTCCCCGGCGTACTCGTTACGCTATTCCATCCCATCGCCACTCCTACCGCATCCTTAATAATCACCCCATGTCGCTCAACACCTTCTCTCTCTCCTTCACAATTAGCAACCCTAAGGGCGCTCTCTCTCTCTCTCTCCATTCTCTCCTACAACCCTTGCTTCTTCCTCTCTGTTTCCAACCCCTAGTAGCGCCACCACATAGGCGCAAAATAGTCCTTCGGGAGCCGTTGTTGGAGGACCTCTCTCTCTTGCCTCCGCCGCGGGATTGCCCTCTGTCGGCGATAGTGCGAAGTGCCAGGCTGTCGCGGCCTCTCGCCTTCGGGCAACAAGTGCTCCGAGCACGGGTGTCGTAGATGGGGAGGGATGGTTGTCGACATCACTTCGCGCTCTAGACTCAGCGAGTCGACCATTCCTCCCATTTCGTCCCCGCTTCTATGCCCTTCCCTCATTACTAGCCCACTAGTTGCCTAGACTCTGCTTGGGGTGAAAGACGTGAACTCAGCTCTCGGTTGTTTGATCTGTGAGGGGAAAGTAAGTAGGTAAGAACAGACTTAAAAAAAGCATCGGTATTATGCTGATGGCTATTGACCCCATTGGGACCCAGTTCGTAATTAGCATAAATGTGCAGAGTGATCCTGTTCAATATACCATTACGGCGATGGTTTTTAAAGTTCTTAAATATTAAAAAAATCATTTGTGGTACTGCTTGTGGACAGCTCTAGTTCAGTTCTTTGTTTCTCTTATCTTTATTATTAAAAATTGATATCATTGTTAGGATTTCACTCAAAAACAAAAAAAAATCAATTGTTTTAATTGCTCATAACCCCTTAGCCTGAGCCCTTTTATTATAATCCAGGATATAATTGGGTTGTTTCCTATTATTTTTATTCCCAAAAATGAAAGATTATTCCTCCTGTAGTAAGCTTTTCACGCTTTTAGATTTTTAAATGGCGATATTTATTTTTCGCGATTAAATGAAAAGTGAAAAATTTCCAGCGCGCGAAAACGCGACGGCTAAGTATGAATGCTGGGAAAAGCCCGTGTGACATAATTGTAGTTCTCTCTGCGCCGTGTGAGGTGACCTTGGGGCGAGGATATGTGCTCCGCTTAAATGCAGGTTGCTAGGAGGTAGCAGAGTACCCTTCTAGCACGTAGCGCTTGGCTTAAATAAGGATTATTAATACCTTATCAAACGAAGGAAACTTTCCGTCCATAGGCAGTTTTAATAGATTATTACTAAGAGATGTCTCCTGACACATCTGTGTGACACAACACGAATCGCATCAAATTGCCAGGTCATGTCTTTCGAATATTATTCGTCTATGCTCTTAAGAAATAAATTCCACGCCTTACTGTGGATAAATAAAACAACAAAATATATCCAATGTTTTTCGTACACAGTCGATGATGGAGGTATACCTGGCTGACAGCTGTGCTGCGAGTCGTTGAAAACTCTCTGAAGTGGCCAATGAGCAGGCCGCCACTCGCGATCGCGGTGGCTGCACCGCCATTCGACAGATCGATCGACTCTACTCACCCAAATGTTCCCTTTCTCTCCTCATCCCAAGGATCGCGAGATACGAAACTCATTCCCCATGACGCCACTCTCTTCATTCGTTAGAAACAAATTGTTGGCCACAATGTTTACCAGGGGGTGTCCAAATTTGGCTTTTGGGGGGAGGGGCGACACCTGCCCCTCCCCCCAAAAGCCAAATGGCATTTATTTCAAAACGAAATTTTTTGACCAAATTTTCTTGAAATCCTAGAAAAGTGATAGAAGTATTAAACGTGTAATTTAAATAAAAATATTTTTTCGAGCAAATAATTTAAAAAACCAATTAAGTGCGAGTATAATTTTCTTGAAATTTAGTTTTCATAACCTTTTCTGTGTTACAACATGAACGACCACGGCTTGCCCCACTCTAGTTTTGATTCTGGTTACGCCCTTGTGCGGTAGCAATTTGCGTGAGTGCGTTTGACTTTCATTATTGGAATCGGCACGCGCTATAACGATTGCCAAGCTAGGAAATTTTTAACAGTTAAGTTTATTCCACCGTAATACTAATTAGAAGTTTTGATTCGAATTTGCAGACTATCGTTCATCATTGTAATTACATTCATCGGGTCCACTGTTTCCCATTCCAATAAAAAACCTGAATACCAAGAATTGACAGTGTTTGATTTTTCTCTGTCATCGGTGGATTATGCCACCCCGAGTTTATTTTACAACTTCTATCGTTGTCCGGTTTTCTTTTTCTCCTTTTGTATGTGAAGAAATTGTTGCCGTTGTATTTCGAAATAATGTTTTCTATACAATTTCTTTTGGCTATTTTGTTATCCCAATATAGCGTTCGGATTAATAATTTATAGTTACCCATAGATTTCTAGAATTTATTTCGTTTTCAGCTGTAAATCCTTTTCCGAACTTTCTTTTGAAGAAAAACTTGGAATCCATAATTTATTTGTTGATTTCTAATTGATACAGATAAGTTTAACCCTTCTACCATTATATTTTTCCTCCACCTCCCAGATTTTTTCCACGACTTCCCTTCTATATACCCAACCACGTTCCTTCCCCTTAAAAATATTTGGAAGCCATTACCATCCCATCAGCTATATTGCCATATTTTTCGTCTCTTTTTTGACTCGTCGGACTTCCAGTTGAAATAAGCGCACACTGCAGAATGGTCGCTAATTCCCTGAAAAACATCAACGCTTCGATCCTTTTGTATATTGAAAACTTAATTCAAGATTAATATTTAGATTAATTTGGATAAAGGAAGTGTTATCAATAACTGATGGTGTTTAAATTATTTATTTCATAACCTTACAATTTATAGTCAACGAATTTAACCTTATCGTAACTCTTATCATTGAATGAATCTTATTATTGATTTTTTTCTAAATTTAAATTAGCATATCTAATTAATTTATTAATTCAACAGAAGTGCGTGAGGTTATCCTCTCCCTGTACCCATTTTAAAAGGAATGTAGAGGGAAGCTTTTTTCTTACCAAAATTATAAATTAAAGATGGCATCATGTGAGAATGCATGGTCAGCTGCTGCGAGCGAAAGCATTTTGCAACCTCGGACTCTGGCGGCGTCTGTGGGGGGGATATCGTCCTGTAGAGGAGGGGAATGCCGGGTTCCAGTGAATCCACACTCTAGGGACCTATTGACTGAGCCCTTGGGCCGCGTCAATGGCCAGACTGGAAGGCGTAAACGGCTCGGCGTCGCGCCGGGCCCGAGTTGGCATTCCATTCAAGCTGTGCAAAGAATGCTGCTGGACCATTCTTGACGGCGCAGGAGCGGATCCTGCTTGCCGATTTCTATGAGCGCAGGTACTCGACAATGGCGAAGGTTTCAGTCGAGAAGGCGTATTCATTTCTTCTTTCAGGTTTCTGAATCGTCCGCGTTTAGTGTCCGGGTATTGTGCACGTGAAAATAAGAAAAATATCGTTCTTTTCAACATATGCAACACATACTGTGCTTCATTTTCCAATCTTTTTTATAATAAAAAACATATTCAGCCTTTCTCCTAGAGTGCTAAATCGGCAATCAGATAATTTCCGTCCCTTCAAATGGAGGCATCTGAATTTACAATCTTCCTTATTTAAAAATTTCAAAATTGTTATTTGAATGAAAAAATATTAGTATTTGTCATTGAGGAAAATTCCCTTATTATCATTTTTGGTGAAGGCGAGTTGAGGGAATCTATAAATGGTGGTTAGAAGTACTTTTTAGCTTTGAATGACTTTTAAATGGTCTCTTTTTACTGGATATTCTAAAGAGGTAAAACATCGCCATGAATAATGTACGTGTACGTGTGCATTGAATAATGGTGTATAAGGAGTATGTCAGCAATCATTATCTAACCGGTTTATATTGATGTAATTCTCCTTGATGATTACATCAAAGATATACAACTGATTATCATTTGACGAGTTGTAATAATGAAAAAAAATAGAAATTTGTGCTGAATAAACGTTGAAATTTGAAGCACCTGAAGAATATATTTAAGCAGTGATGGTACACCAATCGCTGGTATGAAAAAGTCTGCCAAATTTGTTTACATTTGAGCCCAAATTTCAGTTTTTCTTGGACTTTGACCCCTAAAACGCTCTAATTTTCATAGTGCTTGATACCATGCAATATGTGACTGCTGGTGTTTTTCTTATTCAAAGGGCTAAAACATAATGTAATGGGTATAATATGACTAGGAATAGCTAATATCATATTTTAGTAGTCTGTGGCTAAAGGACTGCTTGCGTTCTTTCTGAGGAGGTAGATATAAATATGAAAAACTCACATGCATCAGAAAGTATTTCTATGCCAGAAATTTAGCGTGCGGAACCACTGTCTCGATCGACGAATCAGAACGACCTGTTGCAAAAGAAAAGGGAAAAAAGTTTTAGAAAATCCTACACATCCGAGATATGGGGTGGAGGCAGAATGAATATTTGTCGGCATTTTGGTGAATTCTTCCTTTACTTCGGAAGTTGCAGGAAGGGCCGTAGAGACTGAAATAAATACCTGCGTATTTATTTTCCGCGTAGCTACTGAATTCTCTCCCTCCTGCAAGTCTTGAAAGTTCATCTCGCCATGGTGGATCGCAACGACGAGAGCAGGAGACATATGGGTGGCGCAAGTGGATTCTATTTTCCTTATTTTTAGCTTTTTTTTCAATGGCAAGCACCTCAGGGTACGGGGTTGAATGGCGCCGGGTCGAGTCAGGGTCGTAGGGGTGCGCTGGGGTGCACGCCGTGGGTCGCCTGTGCGGCGACTGAGAGGGGGGGAAATGAAGGGGAAGGGGCATGACAGGGTGTTGATGGTTGCTTTGGGTAGGTAAGGGTAGCATGTGGACGCCCAGCGCACCCCATTCTGTGTCGGTCTGGCCAGAGTCAACCCTGCCTGTTTCACATGGACGCGGACGGTCCGCGTTCCGCGTTACGCGCGCGGGGCGCGGAGGGCGGTCACCGTTTTTCACACAGGCGCGGAGAAATTCGTCCGCGTCCAGCACAATGTCAGCTGTGTGTAGCTTGCCAAGGTAGAAGAACGTCATACTGCCAAGTGCAATTCAAGCAATTACCTTACACCAGGTTAGAAAAAAAGTAAGAAAAGCGCCCCTCTAAGGAGTATTTGGGTGCAGTCTATTGTGGCACGAAGAATATTAAAAGCCGCTTTAGTGACCATATTTACTGAACTACGCGCTGATGAATATAATTTTTTAAATTATTTTCTCAGTGCCAATTTCACTATCCATGGCGAATAGACGCGCTCGCACTGTTATCTCCAAGCTTGCTCTAATTCTGCTGACATATCCGGTTGGTCCTCATAAGCCGTCCGCGTTAATATGTAAGCACAAACCTGTCTCTGTGTCCCGTACGCGCGTGGATGATTCGCGGGGCAGAGGGGCCACGCGGATGGCTTCTCCGCGTGCGGACGGTCCGCACTCACGTTTAAGCTTCCATGAACGTCAATGGAACCTTATCCGCGCGCGTAGCGCGGACGGTTCGCGTCCATGTGAAACAGGTGAAAGGGAGATAGTTTAAATGCAGAGCGGAGGATAGAGTTGGAGTGAAGGCTGAGGGACAAAGATAGGAAAGAACTTGGAACCGCGAAGGGTATATTGATATTCTATAACTGAGAGAGGGAGCATTTAGGTGGCTCTACGGTGATGTACCCATCAGCTGTATTCCCTTAGTACCTACGTGAAGAGTTCTCCGAATCGCCACCGGGTAGAAACTGCCGACGTTTCCACGTTCGGCTCGGCCGTTGAAACGTCGGCAGTAATGCAAATCCTAACCCGGTGGCGGTCCCGAGATTATTCACGCAGTTTATTCACCAAATATTTCTTCATTTCCAAATTGATTACGGCCTGATAAACAATAATGCCCTTTTTTGATTCGTTGTCTAATTTTTAGAGTTATCGGTGGTTCTTACAATAGTGAATATCACAGTGATGATGTTTCACGAAAATAATAGGCGCGGAAAAGGGGTATTTTGTTATTATCGACAATTCAACCAATATATCAAAAAGGACCTCATCCGAATATATTTAAACTTTACTTGATTTTATATGGCATAGACTTAGTCATTTAGCAACAGAAAAAAATAGCCATTTAATATTCAGTTCGCATAGAGTTAAAGCCGCATTTTATTGTAAGTGGGAGGAAATTACCATATTATTTAGCTTAATGTATGATGAAAATACTTGTAAATGATGAAAATATGTGTGATGAATAAAATTCTGTTATTCATTCACATTACTTCATGGTCTACTTTTACATGCTTAAGTTTAGAAAGTCACTGCAGAATTATGAACTAGAGGAATTATCAATGTACATTTTAGGATTCTTAGTTTAATACACGTCTATTACATTGACAATATAATTACATATATAATCATTGTCAATCATAATTTCTCACGAAGCATTACCTAATCACTTTTTAAATATAATGCCAATTAATTTAAGAAGTGAAACCTATCCATGCAACAATTTTGGTTTTTGACATTGCTTGATTATTAAGTTTTTACCGACTCAAATATGTATTCTAAAACATTTTACACAAAAAACATCTATTTAGCAATTGCATTGCGTTTGTAGCTCAAAATTTCTACATGTAATAATGTGTGTTCCCTGAGAGGTAAAATTTAATCTCCTCGGTTATTTTAGCAACCGATTTTATGGAATAGAATTTCTGAAAACGCTAGAAAATTTGCTAACTTATCCTCCAAAAGTGGACGCTAACATGTAAAAAGCGGCGTACTCATTTGCTCGCTTTCCATTAATCATAATTTCACCATGCGGCGTGTGTCTTTATAAGCCTCTCGCATATTACCTTCTCCAGCAGCCATAATTGAAAGGTTGTTTGAGAGGAATTACGTCTCGCTATGAAGATTTTCTCCCCATAAAATTAGTCCGCTATTAAAAAAAACATCACTTACGAGAAGCGGGAAGTTTTCCTACCGGTCTGCATTTAGTTCATCAAGGCCCGTGAGCGTATTCACGGGGAAAATTCTTTTTGCCTTTACTCACGTGCTGTTGTTAGCTGAACAGAAGTTACGCTTATGCGTTCTACTTGGGCATGTGAAAACGTTCGCCCATTAGGCCTCATCTTGTTATTTCAGCAAAGCGTTTAATGAATCGACCAATCGAACAATGTTCAATCCGCCTCCGAGGGAATATTTCACGCTATTTCATTCGACGCTTTCCACCGCTGTCGATTTACTCCATTCTTCACCTAAGAGGATTAATTGTTTAATCTTCCCCATTTTCTTCGTCTCTCGCCCTTCGTAGGTTTTATTTTGTTCATTGGGCTTTGCCCACGGATATGCCTACTTCACAGACACTGAGCTGGAAAAAGTTCAGCTCACGAGAGCTACACAGAATCTAGGTTAAGCCTCATTTGGTTTGGTGAGCACTGTGAACGGGAGATGGCTGGGGGTATTTAAAAATGCGATAATGTGGGTTATTTTTTCTCTTTTTCATATTGAGCGTTCGTAATCTGCTCAGTCCTCGCGCTATGGTGAAAATGGATTGTTTGCAAAGTACATAAGCTGTTTGTTAAAACGGTTACGACCTCCACTTCCTCGTCTAGACTTTTGTTTACAATCGACCACCCTTTCCTCTAGTACCTTTGAACATTCATGTACCGATGTGTGTATGAGTGTCTCAGGTGACGTGAAAATTTCTCAGTTCTTTCATTTATTCCTCGCCATATGCGTTTGTTATCCTGCAAAAGTTGCTCCACCAAAATTTAACTTCTTTCCTCAGTGCATGCAGGACAACGATCGTATTTTATTCGTCGAGGTTAGACGGTAATGGTATATAAAAGGGTAGCCAATGGGTACAAGTGATTGTTTTTATCTCAACAGAGTTAGGTTAAGTTAATTGTTAAAAGAATTACACAAAAACTTGGTTGCCATGGGATA
Source organism: Ischnura elegans (assembly GCF_921293095.1). NCBI lineage: Eukaryota > Metazoa > Arthropoda > Insecta > Odonata > Coenagrionidae > Ischnura > Ischnura elegans. The sequence continues at coordinate 96,863,760 of NC_060249.1, forward strand.
AGCGAAAGGCATATAAATGAAAAGTTTTATTTATATAATATTTATAGTAAAGTGTTTACAATTGTATCTTACCGAGTTAATGCATTTTTTTTACGGCTGACATAGTTTTTCATCGGTGGAAATGTTTCAACTTTTTTATTTCAGTTCACAAGTCTGAAGTTTTTAAGGTCCCTCACAACGCGAATCAATTAAGGATTTGACATAAGCAACAATTCATTAGTGTTATTAAAATCCACAATTAAGATACTTACGCTTCATTCTAATTAGGTAAATTGGACGCACTTAGGGTGTCATCATAGTTTTATTGCTGCATTGCATCATCATTAGTAGTGATGTTTGGAGAGTGGGAGGATATTGATTCTGATTTAATTTACCTGATTGTAAGCGTTTCAATGGTTCTGTTACTGCTATTGCATTGTGTAATGGGATTCTATAATCTCTTTAATGGACCCTAATCTGTCTTTAGATTAATTGTTTTGAAGTAACCATTTGTAAGCTTTGAAAGTACATTTTTTGCTATCGCTACTGTTGCGATTCCTTTTCCGTTAATGAAGTTAAACATTGCCAAGCTATCGTTTATAAGTTAACAAATTGCACGTTCATCTATGAAAAGGAATGCTCACATTTTAGGACTTGAGAACATTCAAATACATGAGTTAAGTCTATCGCCAAGAACGATTGAATCAATTAGAGATAAAGGCTTTTAATAAATTGCAAGTTCATTTGCTAGGAGCTCAGAATTTCAGACAGTTAAGTGGTTTGCTGATTTCTGCGGAATCCATCATTGAGATTAAATTTCCGCTAATTTGCAGAATTAACAAATTATCGATTTTAAGAAACAGTTCGATTAAATGATTGGATCCTTGTTTTCGATATATATATGATACTATTACAGGCCGTAACGTCAGACATCACCTACTCGAATGCGAGATAATTGGTGATGATGGATATTAATATTTTGTACCAAAAATGTTGCTTTAAGCAGTGAACATTCTGAGAAGTATATGATAAATTTAAGATGGAATCACGAAAATTTTAATGCAAAGAATCTGTTATGCATGCGAATAAATAGGTTATGAAACTCCTAACCTAAAGTTTTTTTTGCATCTGATCGTTTGCGGTACTTACTTAGAGGTGACAAAATAGGAATCGGTCTATTTGGAGTGGGAGAGTAGGTAACTCATTTCGCTCTTTCTGTATTTTATGGAGTGTTTGATAAGCCACTTTTATCGATTTCTTTTGTATCCGGAACCATTTATTTACATCTGTGGGGAAAATTTAACCTTATTTTATAGCAATTAGTAGGTAAGGTGAATGAGATTTAGCTTAGAAAATCATTCTACATTCTTTCATTTAATCAGTTTTTTTATTTATATTTATTTTATTCCCAAACCACCGAATATAGCTCATATCGGCCATTTTATGTTGGGGTATTTCGCAAATTTAACAATTGGACGTACACAAATGACTATGCTCTACATAGGGGAAATCTACCTAGGCGGGACTCGAACCCACGACCACTTGTTTGGCAGGCGAGGACTTTACCCCGCCGCCACCGAGGCCGGCAAAAAGTACAGTTTATGAATTTCCACAAATCTCTTGAAGTGTAAGGGGGACAGTTACTTCTTTCAGTCTTGTTTCTTAGAATTCTCACTCCTTCATTGTTTTGCTGAAATCATTTTCGTTTGTTCTATTCTTTTATGTCTTCTAATAGATTTTCGGATACGGTGTAGGTGACCTATGGAATAAGAATCTGAAGCAGTGCTGAAATTCGGGAGCTCCCGGACTTAGTTTTCTGGATGTTTTCCAAGACCTATTTTCTTTCCTATTTGCGATGGGGATATTATCGTGCCAACTGTCGTACATGGCTTCACGGCATCAGGAGCGTTTCCCATGTTCCATTGCCTACCCAAATCCATTCCGTTGCTTCTAGTCCAGTTGGCGCCCTCGCTAGTTTTCTGAAGAATATTTCTTGTTCCTTATAAAAAATGAATGAAAAAAATGCTTAACCATTGTGTCCCAATAGCCGGAAGTGGGTGTATGTTTTGAAGACGTTTAAACGTAGGTACTTTGACTCTATATCGATCATTGTGACATCTTTACTATAATCATTGCGAAGATTAAATTTCCTGAACTTAAAAAGTACGGTCCAGTTAAAAACATCCTTCCTCTTGAATACAAAAACCTCTGTGTGAACCGTTGTTTGTGACAATCAAGAATAATATTACATTCACAGGCCCATTTTCTCATATCTTAAATATCTGTAAGTCCTTAGTGGTTTTCCTTACTGACAGATTACCGTTGTAATAAAAAAATCCATTAATCTGATTCGGCAACGCTCATTCCATGTATTTTATTCTTCTTTATTCTATAGTACCCTATAACACCTATTATACTTTTTTATCACATATCTTGTGCCTGTGGATTCATTAGTCCATTTAAAACTGTGACATGTGCCATTCATTGACCGCTATCATCCATAATTACAACTATCATCAACCGTTATTAGGTGAAGTTTTGAACATAGCATCTTTCTTGTATGCGTCGTTTACAATTAATAATGCGGAAAATTTACCTATGCCGCAAATTCAATACAGTTACAAGCGGTAGAGTAGTACGAATTGTATAACCTCCGTTGCATTTTTACGTTAATCGTTTTGTTCTCATTTGTCGTGATTGGACGAGGAAATTAAAATTCACCTCCTAAATTCCACACTGACAATTTATTACCGACCATCAACACCCTTCAAAAATTTTATCATTAATCTTGATAAATGTCGAATCCATAGTCGGTAATAAGTTGTCAGTGTGAAAAGTACAAAGTGAACTTTTTCCATATGCGCTGAATTTATTCATTTTCAACTTTCCCGTAAACAGCACATAGTGGCCTTTACGACGGAGGATTAACAAAGCACTACACAAATATCCATGCCCTGTATAGGGATCACCTTACCAGGTGGGATTCGAACCCGCGACCTACGGTTTGGCAGGCGAGGACTTTACCCTACCGATGCCTATCGTTATTCACGGTAGTTTGTTGCGTTTTTTTTCGGTTCGTTCATTATCCACATTTTCCTCATTATAGACGGTATTCATCTACGCTTTTGGTGATGCGTTACGGAGTCATAATCTATACACCATCAATGGTGATTAGCGAATGGGTCATCAAAATCACCAATTTCGTGTTAATATAGTCTGGTCCTTAGGTTCTTCACGTGCCATTTGGATAATTAGCTTCAGCGACGCACAATAAGAGAGGGATGAATGAAGGTCATGACGGAGAGGCTGTAAAGGGAGAGATCGTGGGTAATCCTCGCAACCACTCGTCAATCCTGCGCACTTCACATGATGGAGCTCCATATCCTTTTCCAAGCAAACCCTTTGATGCTGCCGCCTTGTTGGCACCGCACAGCCCTGGAGAAAAATTTGGCGAGGGTTTAGCGAAGGCTGACATCATGACCCTCGTACTCATCTAAACCCTTCGCACCCCTGTACTCGTCATCCATCCACCCTGCTTGTCGCGCGCTCAGCTCACTATAAAAGCCCCCATAGACCGACCGAACTTTATCCGCGGGGCGACAGATGTCTTCCCCTTTCAGCGGCGGCGGTGTAAGGCCGACTGATAAAAAATAGAATGGCTGGATCTGCTATCGCCTAGGTGCACCCGCTCTGCGGACAAGCTTTATTCGGCTCCAGCGGACGATACGGGGTGAGGTTGCCCATGCAGACCTGGTCAATGAGCTATCGAAAGCATCGTGCCATAGCGTATAACTTGCGATATTCATCACGACGGCTGGTAAAATAGTTTTATGATTCGATGACCTGTGGTCAAGTGGATTTCTTTAAGTTGCGTTCTCACAGGGCGATAATCGTGGAGAAAATATTACCTCACGATGTTGCCCAGCGATGTTGAAAGTGTCTGGATACAATAAAAAATTGATGTGTTCCGCGGCAGGAAATATCCGTTGGTGTTGTCGTGTATCCCACTCAAAATGGGTAAAATCACGTCACGCGGATACATGGACGTGGATTATGGCGGGAACTCCTTACTGTATATTCTTTCATGGCGTTTGAAACGAGTGCATGTAGGAATAGGAATATATGTTGTTATGTTACTCTTCATATCAATATGGGGCGCAGTGCTGACATTAAATTTGTTAGTACTTATTTGAAAGCTATAGTAAAGCATATTAGTTGAGATTAACGAATCAATCATTCTACTTTTTATTTTATTTCTGCTTGGAGAGGGAATGTTTTTATTTTTTATTTTTAGGAAAGTTGTTTATCCCTTCTCTTGGTCCGTTAATTTACGGGTTGTACTACCGTAAATAATAAAAAATAGCAGTCAATTGACAAAAGTTAGACGGGTGGCTGACTGTCGAAAGTCTAGAAAAAGTACTTTATTCACATCATCGGCATCTGCAACTGTAAATTGATTTCATTCATCTCAACTCGATGGCCTGGGTAGGCAACGTAGTAATACCTAAACGTAAAAATGAATTGGAATTTCTGAGGAAAAATATATTCAGTAATCAAAATTTTAAATTTAAACTTAAGACTATGCGGATAAAAATATGCTTTTCTTTAAGTATTCAATGAAAATTTCATTGAGTTTTTAACAAATTTAGGTGAATGAAATATCATTTTCCACTTAGTATGACTACATGCATGCATTTTAATTCAACAATAGACGGGAGAACAGTTCCACCACATCGGCGTAAGTATCCTAACGTACAGTTAACAAACAATTGTCATTCGTCAGGCTAAATAATGTAGTCTCGTGGTTGCGGATTGTGTACCCTTGCTAATTGTAAGTGATAAAAAATTCGCACGAAACAAGTATGAGACGGAGGTGATATTAGACGAGTGCACCTTGGAATCACCGTCCAGCATACGTACGTGGCTTCGGAAGGGGTCAAATTGGATCGACAGCTCACGGTCGAGACGTGACGGGGCATGTGTATTCGAATCTTCCTTACGGGCCGTTAAGTTCTGTAGTGGGCCGCGTGAATCGGAGCGGTAAGCCAGCTGTGGAGGTCAAGGAGAGCGGTGAATGGGTGAGATGGGATGGAAATGGGACAGCAGGAGTGTCCTGCAAAAAAAAAAGATCCAGAATGCAATGGGGGAGAGTAAGAACGGCAGAAAGCAGTCTTTGTGCAGAGTACCAGGAGTCAGCTCGCATCCGCCCGTGTTTTTAAGAAGCTCTAGTAGCTGGATACCTGCCAGGATATGACAACCCTCATACAAAAGGGTCTTTTCTTCTTACCACTCGGCATTTTGAATTGAGTCGTCTTGTCGTGTGCCATGCTCTCGATTGTTCGGTAGCAGATATTCGGGCCAGCGTCAACAATGCCTCATTGTGAGTTGGTACCTACTCCAGAAACTAACAGGTGTTCGGTGATATACGAAACAAAACGGTTTTATATGTTGGTATAGCGGGTGGTGTGTCATTTTTATGAAATATTTGCTGGTCGCGATAAAGCGAAAAAATATAGTCCTTCGAATTCGTAACATTATTCGTAACGTTAAAACTAACGAAAATGAATTTTACGCTACTTTGGATGCGTGGTGATAAAATTAATTTCAAATCGAAGAAGAGGAAAGATAAGGAGCAGCATTTCATTTAAATTTTAACCATACTTATTGCTAGAATAATTAAGTCCCTAGTAGACGTTTTTTTAGTAATTTATTCTTTTTCACCCAGCATATTATATTTTGCCCGTCCGATTAAGAAAATGCAATTAGTCGAGTTTGCTTTGCTTCCTTCTCGGGTGGGTTTATATTCAGTGATCTGTGAATTTCTGTGACGAGATAAAACGATGAACGTCATCATCTGATTTTTGCGTTACTATAGTTACAGGGTACAAAAAATGAAATCATTTAGCGCTAGAATTTTTTTTCGGTCTTTTGGAGTCACTTTCATTTCCTATGAAGATTGATAAGGGTTTGTTATGGAATCTCTCTTGTCGATTATAGGACATGCTTGCGCAACTTTTTGAGATTTGTTAATATTTTTACAGAATCATTTGGTGCAAGAAATAGCAAAGAGGTGGTATTCTCAGGGTACATAAGACAAGTTGAAATCATTCAGCATTGTAAATCTTATTCGATCTTTTGCAGTCACTTTCAATTCCTAAGAATATGAGTAAGGGTTAATTATGACATCTACTCTATCAATCTTCAAATTATTTGGCACTCTTTATAGTTAATATTTTGACTGAATTATTTTTGTGCAAGTTCTGCTGAAATAGCAAAGAGGCGGTATTCTAAGGGTACAAAAGACAAGTTGAAATCGATCAGCACTCGGAATATTTTTCGGTCTCTCGTAATCACACGCTTTTTCTACGAAGATGAATAAGTGTTTGCTATGGCTTGTTTTCTGTCGAGCCTCGAATTATTTGCACAACTCTTTACGGTCACTATTTTTACCGAATTATTTGGTGCAGGTTCGGTAGAAATAGAAAAGCGGCGGTATTCTCGGTAGCGTCCCCCCTTTCTAAAACTACTCGAATTCAATTGCGTGTATTTACAAATCGCATAACACCCTCTACATCCACACTTGAAAGTGGTCCGACAACCCTCTATCCCCTCCACAACGTGCCGAAAAACATGCATACGCGAACCAAAACATGCGACCATGCAACCAACCGCGTGCTTTAAACGCGACCCTCTTGTATGTATGTACCTCTCCCGCCAGAGGGGGGTGCGTATACCCCTCCCAATGCGTCCCCCTGTTCTGCATAAACACACCCAGCCTCCCCGCTGTTCGCCCATCCACCTAATTTCATCCACGCGCTCGCAATGGCTCGTAATGCAGTCTGCCTGCCACCCCGTCGTCTGAATCGGCGAGTCAAGGGAGGTGAAGGGGCAAAGAGCAGTCTTCGGTGAGGATCCGGAACATCACTTGAGCCGCCCCCTGAATATATGTATAAAAGGCCTTTAGGACTCAGAGCCCATTTTTTCGGCCTTCTCTGCACCCCTGCTGCAGTCTTCAGTACTTGCTCACCTACCAATTCCAAGAGTGCCTCTCACCGGTGACTGTGATGGCGAGTGGTGATAGCATTTTCGGCAGCCCACGTCCCGGATCACGCTGTTTTTTTCTAGATTTCTAAAATTTAAGGTTCTTCCCCAAAAATATGGAACCCGGGTGGAAATTAGGTAACTACATTTAGGAAGCAGCACACCTGTATCTTACCTTTCTTCATGCTACCCCTCAATAATGTTCTACTCCTTGTTTAAATATGTAGCATGCTACTGTCAGGAATACGTCATCCCTCATGTCTCTCTGTACATGATCCACCCTCACTCATCTCTTTCGTGTTTGTCTTATCCAATAATATCTCTTCTCTTTTAGTAACAACCAGGTTATAAAATAAGTTATGCATGATTTTTCTAGCAGCAGAGAAATAAAAGTAAGCAATTAAAAAAAAATGTAGGATTTTTCATGCTATGACTATGTTAATTTTAGTTAGGTAACCATGTGTGTATTATTTTTTGAAGACGGAAGTATTTCTCGATGTAGGCACATATAGGAGCCGGTACCGCAAAACTTTTATCCTATCTCAATGCAATTATCGATAATTAAGAACTAGGATTTCCAAGTCTGTTAGCTGGGCAGAGTAGCATTGAAAATCACCCTTAAGAATTTAAAATAAAAGCGTGGGTCAGCTTGCATAGCATGAAATATAATATGTTGCAAATAATTGTTTTTTTGTGCCGATTGAATTATTTTTTAATATCCAGCCATGTGAAACGTGGCAAAATGTATGGGTTATACCAACCGTAAGGATACGATAACTGGAATTAAAATTTACAAAGGTATGAAATTATGTTTTAAGTTTTGGAAATATTATTCAATATACAATCGCAGAGTTGATGCCAAAACTGGTTCCATTCCTAGAGTTAAGCTGCATCCAGTGTTATTTTTCGTACGAGTGGATTTTCACGTGCAAGCGTTCGCTTATAGAAACTGGCGCTATGAGAATAGTTTCTTTGGATGTGTATTTAAAAATCATGGATCAAATATTTCTGTGTCGGCAACTAGATGATTTTCGATGTATTTTCGGGCGAAACCAATCTTAAGAATCGGTTATTTGGCTCCAAAATTCTGATGCCGATTGGAAGGTACTAGGAAGTGCGCTTTCGATATAGTAGCCAAAAAGATCCAGCCGCTTTCCTTTGCGTACTCCCGGCAGATAATCTGTGGTTAATTTTTGTGAGGATCCAATTGTAATAATCGAATGATTGAAACTGAATTTATATTATTTTAAAGCGATGAGATATGATAGGAAATATACCCTCAGCTTGGGCACCAAAATTGCTTTCAATTTCTTCACAACGGGACGCGGTTCCTCGTGGGAGATTCCACGGGCGCGTATATGCATGCACTAGCATATCGAAACTGACGCGACGAGGTGAAGAAAAATGGTGCGGGGAGTTTTATTAGGGCGTCTGTGTGGAATGGCTAGGGGAAGGGGTTGCCGGAGGTGCCCCTGGGGGATGACGTTGTGTGGAGGGGGGTGGAACAGGAGGGGCGACCCAGCGGGGACAATCATTGTGTGTCCTTCGCCTTGTGTGGATGAAAGGAGCCTTTTGAATCATTCTTCTCCTTGGGGTGTGACGGGCCCGGGGGTCGATGGGTGGTTTTCGCGAGGAACCAATGGGCCGTGGTAAGAGCCCCCAGCCGGTAACAGGGATCCCCCCATATTGGCGGGAAGGGGCGACCCAGGTCTCCGTGTTAGTACCGCTGTACCCAGGATGCTGAATCTCCGTATTTGCTGCCAGAGATCTAGCGGAAGAGATTACTTGTGGAAAATTTTGTAGCAATCTATATTATTGGAATCTTTAGAAGGTTTAGACTCGAGAATGACGGTTAGAGTCACCTTTGTATTGCATACAAGTACGCGATAAAAAATTCGATTGATTTGAATTCGTGATAACTTGGATACGAAATTCTGTAATACAATAACATGCAACTGTAGTTTTTATTATTTTCTTGATACTCTATCAATAAAACTTACTAAAATAACGCTGGTTATTGTTTATACGCTTTTATATTCATTATAGCATTTCGAAAAACGTTTTTATACCAGCGTATAAATTAATCGTTAGCTTGTGAGTTCTCATAGCAATTGCTGTCTCTTCTTGTATGGTTTCTTCGTCTTGATTATTCGAAACATACGAGCCTTTTGAAAATTCTGCTTTTTGATCCTTGAAGGTGATCGATGTATTTTCGGTGACCAAGATGAAATGAATCACAATATTTCGGTTGTCTCAATCTTGTTCTTTTAATGGAAGACATACCGGAAATCCATTTGCATAAATTTTTATGTCGCGGATTTTTTTTTTCTAATTATAGTCCCCTAATCATTTTGACCGCGAGCTGAAGGAGCAATAACCTGATGTCGTTGCTTGAGTTGATGTTTTATCTAATTTTTCCTGGTGAAATTTCCAATGGGACATTCATCACTATCTCTTGATTCTCGGAAACGGAATGGGAGAATTAGAGGTCTAATCGTTCAAAAGCTTGCCTTTTCAATGGATAAAAAAGAGGTAATGGTTATGAATTGGCAATTATTTTAACATCTTGAATCGATGTTAGGATTAATGATGGAATATATTGAGATCGTCTGCCCATTAGGTCCTGTACAACTCGCTCATAATAAAAAGATGGCTGTCCTTTCCTGGAGGCGTCAGATTGATTGATATTCGTATTCGATTGATAATATTCCGACGGGATGAGACGATTTATTTTTTTTACGCAAATTGACTAGCCATTTAAAGCTTAGTTTGAAAGGCCACAGGACTGAAAGCGTCAGTAAAAGGAGGCAGTTTAATAGGCCTATTTCCAACTTTTAATGTTCTCCACGAGACGCACCGTAAACAGTCTGTTATTTGAATTCGTTCCGGAGCAACCATTTCCTTTCGGTCAATTTGAAGAGTCATGGGCAAGCGTGGTCATAACATAAAAGTTTTTAATTTCAGCATTGAATGCCAGGAGACTTCTGTCGGGGAATTTCATGCTAATCAATTAGAAAGCGGACCAGTGGCGGAGAGAAGCGGAATTTTTATTGCCGCCGATGTTTTAGGAGTGACTCAATTTCTATGAAAACATTTTAACAACTCACGGGACGTCAAAAGCTTGAATAGCTGTCGTCATACGGACACTTTTAGCCGCAGTGTCATTCGGCAATATTTACACTCTCATGAGTCAAGATGTAGCGCATTGATGGCAAAATTGTGACTAGCACAAAATTGAGTGGTTGAGAGTGAACAGTTTTTTGTAAAAAATAATCGCGTTAGCTGGAAATTAGCACTCGCATGATTATTTTATGCGCGTATATAGAACGAAATGAATTATTTTCTCGCAACGCGCATATTATTCTTCCTTCTAATCATTGATAACCTTGGCCTATAAAGAAGTTCCATCGAAATAAACTAATAAATTCAATCTTCCTTACCAGCAATATGACTCTACTGTGCCATTATTTTGATGTCACGAAGTTTATCCGATTCATTTGCATGCATGTGCTAAATGCATTATTATCTTAAGGCTTTCATCTCTTTTACATCGTATTGAGTAGATAGAGGCTTTCATGATACTCTCTTGTATCTATTATTGTCTTATGCTAATTATTTGTCTATGACATAAACATTTATTGTTTTTCGTTAAATCTTGAATTTTGTTTCACTACACAGTGAATGTCAGTGTCAATGCGAGTGTCAGTGAGTTGGAATCGTTATCGAGAATCAGGTTTGAAAAGGTTTTTCTTTTAGTGCGAAATGAATTTCTCTCAATATGGATTTGACCTTGGGGTGGGTTAATCAAGTGTTTGTCTCATCACCAAGTCATTAGATTAATTCAATGACATCGATTGGAATTTTTTGTTTTAGTATCTATCCTAAGGCGACGACTATGTTGAGTGGAATGCGAGCAGAAAGGGGGGCAACTTCCAATTTGATGGACTCATAATATAGAAAAACAAATTTTTAAAATCTTGATCCGTGTAAAAAACTTAAATGGGAGTATTTAATGCTAATAAATTTAGGTGTTTAAAAAAAACAGTAATAACTTTTTCTTGAGTAATCTACATATATTATGCTGATGTTAAAAATGCCTCTTCTAAAAAAAATAAAAAAGCACGATAATTTCGGACTCGAACTCTCCCAGAACTTTACGGCATCTACAGCGCACAGAATAGACTTACCTACTTGGCAACGCAGCCACGTATCAGTGATACACACGTTGAGTCCAAATATGAATATAAGGAAAGAAAAACTTCGCCATGGAGCCCGAAAGAAAACACTCCGACGGCTCAACATGAGGGTGGATGTGTATTACCGCAGTGCATTCTATCCGCTAATATTAATTCCGATTGGGTTTTTACTCCTTGACTTTCAATCCAGCTCCGGTTGCTCAGTCGAGTCGGCGTCCGTCTTCGTAGGCTGCTGGGACCGTGATGGTAAAGATGCTTTTTGCTTCATGTGCCAAACTTCCAAGTTTTCACCGACCCGGGCCCATCAGTTAAGTGGGACTCGTAGGTGTCCACATACTTTTGGAAAAGATACACACGTGTCAACACGATACAGGCTTAAAGTCGGAAAGCAATATTTTCCATTTCTTTTTTAGATTTTAGTGTTGAAATTACCAATCTCTTTCATAATGATAGTGCTAATGTTTTTACTCCGCAAATATTAATTTTTAAACTGCATTGTATAGGGCATTGATAACACGGTCATTTGAGGGATTCATTCAATGTACGCGGCCATTAATAGTTAAAATCGATCTTTAAGTTTGGAATATTAGTAATTTTAATCGAAAAATACTTATCCATGAATTATATATTTTATCACATGTAAACTTTTCTATAACTTTGCATGATAACACTAAATCATAATGCAATGTGCCCTTGGTGTAGATGCTAAGTATCTTTTTACTCCCTATGATGCTTTGCAGGATCGTGTGAAACGTTATTTGGTAGTTAAAAAAATGTCGTGCACGTTCTCCTCATGATACACCATCTCGGAAAAATGCCTTCCTACAGATCTGGTGATCGTCAAGCAAAACGTTTTAGTTACACGAGCGTCGCGATTCTCCTGGAGCACCTCCCGTTCAGTTGCAGCTGAGGCATGCCTCACATGTAGCCCGTAGTTCACAGCCTTAAGCACGTGCTTATCTCCTCCTGCGTTCACGTAAACCTTGACACTTTGCGAGGGAAACTTCGCCCAGACCCGAACCCATGATTCCTTTGCCCCATTCTTTTCTCCTTAGCTAGGCGACGCGACGCCACTATTATCGTCTTCTGCACCAGACGTCGACACCTAAACTTTGCCAAGCGCGCGCGCACACACGACCCGCTATTAAGCCTGTCGTCTCGAGATAGCACCACATCCATCAGGGAGCTTCTTCTTCGGGAGTTAAGATGCTTGTCAACCCTCTCTTCCCCCGCGATATAGCAGTTATATATCCTGCTCCCCGCCCCCTTTACCAACGCTGCACTTCCAATTTAAAATTAAAGCGAGGACTGAAGCAAAGAAGATGCAAAAAGGAGGAGCCAAGTCGTCACGTTGAGGGTTGATTTATGCTGCCATTTAGGGTACATGTCAATCTGTTTTCAAAAGTGTCTACTGCGCGGCGATAAGTGGAGAGCGAAGCATATTAGGCTCAGTATTTGCTATTAAGCATATCCATTCGTGACGGAATGAATTTGGAAATTATGAATTCGACAGCCTATGTCATCAAAAATATAAATGTTGGTGAAAAGCCGTAAATTTAATTTCCATTCCCGTGCAACTCGATTGATTGGAAATGTAATAAAATAGCTTTGATTGTTTCTTTTTCCTGGTTGCTACATTTTATGAAAGTAACCTCCGAATTTCTCGCCAGTACCCCAGAAAGAAGGATAACACTATGAGGTTTTTAAAATGAAATTATTTTTAAATCAAATCAAAGAATTTTCCAATCAAACAATCTACGAGGTGCTAATCTACATTGATGATAAAATTCAGTTTCTGATTTTCCCGCAGAATACTTAAGGTAATATATAGCTATGCTGTGTTAATTTGTCGTCTCCAGCAACGTGGGCGGCAACTTATTTAAGCCGATGAAAATGTTAATAGTGCGACGGAGCATTTTGTGGGTGACGGAAGAATCAGAGGTTGGAGGCTTAACTTAAATAGTAGTGGAAACTCTTATTTTAATGAAGTAAAAGGTTTTGGTACCATTTCTGAATAATTTTATTCATAAAATTATTTAAAAATACTATGGAGAAATCAGCTACTGTTTTTTTTATTATAATGGACTGCCACAAAGTGGAAAAGGTACGAAACGGTTTTTAATTCAAAAGACCGGTGAATCCTCTAAACCTAGTGGGCATTAATTGTGGTCTACAGTAGGGATCTTGTGTGCGTGAGGGGGAGTGATTTCGCGACTTTGCACTCCAATCGGTCCCCGGGCGAAAGGACTCGGCTGTTGCGCGAAATGGGGGTTGACAAGCCGACACCAGCTCCGCGTCGGGTCCCGATGATGCTTTTGAATATCACCCTCATCCCCACGGTTGCGGGGCGTGGATGCGTTTTGACGGGCCACATAGTTGGGAAGGGGAGATGTTTGGAGAAATGATGACTTGGCGAGATGTTTTATGGTTTTCCACGGGGGCGGGGATGGTTGGCGTACCAGATGCGGCAGTGCACGGTTGAGAAACTCCAAGGGTGCTAGAAAGGGGGGGGGGGTCAATTCTCTCTTACCCCCAAGATATGTTAATTTATTTAGGGGTTGAAGGGCGGGGTGAAGATAGGGGGTGCTTGTTATTTTCCTCCTCAAGCTTTCGGCAATGAATGCAATTCGTCATTTTGTCGTAGTGACGAAATAGGTCTTATTGGATGAGTGATGAATGATATCAAATCTTCATTGGTCTCAGATAAATTATTTTGAAATTTTAATTTAATATTAGCCGTTCTTGTGATGCATTCTCGCATACTTGGTGGTAAAATAGATTTATGAAGCTTTCCCTATCTAATTTTATATTCGAATTATTCTTTGATTTTTAAGTCGTTTTGGGCATTTGAATATTTTTTCTCAGTCCAAAATATAAAATTAAAAATCTTTTTTATATATTCAAAAGTTTTATATTCTCAGTGACTTTGACATCTCGAAGAAGTATCACCAAGTGGGTTGGAGCCATTGAAATTTTACCCAAAGACAATTATTGCTTATCAAGGAATTTTCACGGCATAGAATACGCATTTGTTCAAATTTAATCATTATTTTCCTGCAGCATATAGTGTGTATAGTGATTATCCATTACCATTTTTCCTCGCTACTCTCCAATATTTTTTTCTTTAAATTCAATTAGTGTCTTCGACTTCAAAATCGGATAATACTCCCTTTTAGCTTCTTAGCATTTTGATTTTACTGTTTTGATGGGCTGTAGGACGAGGATATGGGTGGTAGCACCTGATGCTTCTATTTCCCTCATCTTGCTTTCCGATATGAATGACATTAGTTATATTGTTCGTGAGGCGAAACAGGAATCAAACAATCTTCTTGGTGCTATCGATGTGCTAATCTACTTTGATGCTAAAATTCAGTTTCTGATTTTCACGCGGAATACCTAACAATAAGTTAATATATAGCTATGCTGTGTTACTTTGTCGTCTACAAAGCACTCACTGTATTTAAAACGTAATGAATCTTTTTCTGGATTTGAAGGAGTATTGCATTCGTTAGCGTTTCCTTTTTTTCATTTTCTTGATGTAAAAATTAATAATCAAGTCATACTTTTTTTGTGTAGTTTGAATGAAAGGCTCCGATTATTTGGGCATTTTTGTGAAAAAAGCCTCTTAAAATCTCAAATTTGTTGACGGCCACTATCATCTAACCAGTAGTCTTTTTTGTAGTCTTGGGTTTTACTCGTTCAATCAACCTAGTATATACTTAGTGTCAATATGGGATAAAATTTTAATTTCATTGACACATTCCCTTCCCATTGATGACTCAGTCAAAAACACGTCGAGTTTCAGGGTTAATTATTTTTGAAATATTCATGAGGACTAAATGCAATCCTCATGAACGTAAGCATGCGTCCAAAGACCTGTTTTTGTTTTTGGCAGCTCATAACTACTTCTCTTTTAAGCTCTCTCTCCAGCCCGTTTCACTGAATATCATTTACTGAATGTGTGCACAAAAAATGTTCCCACACGTACCTCAGGTAAACTGTTGCATTAGATTGAGACCGTGAGATAAGCGGCAAAAGCTGAGGCTCACGCCGGCTTGCGCTCGTCATTTCGGAGTGAAGGAGCCCATATTCCCCGCACCACGGCGCCCCTGTCGACTCCACCACGGTGCCGCGAAACCAGAGTATACGAAGGAACGTCATCCTTCACGAGGCGGAAACAGTATTGATTCCCTTGTACGCACGTGGATTTAAAAAAATCTGGCAGAAAAACGCGAGCCTGAAATCCATACTCCGTAAAAATTCCGTACGTTCGCGAAAATGTCTCACGTGTTTACTCCAAGCGCACGGTCCAATTAACGTCAAAACCGAATTAAAAAAAGAGCAGTAGGAGAGTAAGAGAGCGAAGAGGAACGAAGAAAGACTCAGAAAACGCAACATTTCGGCGTGCACTCGCGTCAATTAAGGGAATCGGTTGAAAGGGGCCATCGCTTACAGTCGAAAGGGGCCTTTTTTTGGCGCGCAAGGTAGGTATGCAGGAGGGGAAAGCAGATCGAATTGATAAAATGAGTAGAGATTTCGCTTTCGTGAGGAATAATTTTTCAAAATATGGCGGGTTTGGGTAGTAGAAATTCTGGGGGGGGGGGGAGAGGGAGAGGTGAGGATTTTGCTGCAGCGAGCCAAAAATATACGTATCTCAGGGAGGGAAATGAGAGAGAAAGGTGAGCTCTTCTTATTATATATTTTTTTTCTTCCTGAGACGCGCGTATTTTGGCATTGAGATTCTGAGGCGAGGGCGTGGTGGAATAAAGGGGAACGGGGCTTTACTTACTCTCTCCCTCGAGCTATTCGCGTTATTTATTTTTGTCCTTTTCAAATTTTCCCTCACCGAGAGTTTCATACCGGTCCTTTCTACATCCTGTTTCATATTTTTGGTCACTCGTATTTGTATCCATTTTGGCAAAGCAGCGTTGACAATGGGAGCCTAGTGGCCTAGTGGTTAACCCATTATGTGTTGCTTCTAAATAACTTCTTCTAAATGTTTTTCAGCTCTATCCATGAAAGATCTTAAACTCGTGTTCATTTGTGCCGTACATTTTAATGGAAAAATATGTAGCTAACACAATAATCATGATTGAGTAGAAAATTTTCACCTTTCTAAAACAGAATTCTTGAAGTATAATTTATCCCAAATGCAGCCGCGATATCTAGGTCAGGAAGGCTTGAGGTCAATGACTACTGAGTGAAAGGTTTCGGTTCAAAACTTGTGTGGTGCCACCGGACACCCACTATAAAATTGCTTCGATGCGTGAAGTGACCTAAGGAATGGAGAATCATCCCCCTGCCCTGAATATGTGCGTGATACTCGCACAACCGAGCCCTTGTCCGGAGTGAGTTCTACCTTCACCTATTCAAATCAACCTTCGAGTAAAATCGATGCGTGAGAGAGGAGTAGGAATACTTACTGTGTTTTACCAGGGTTGGCAATTATCTAACCCGCGTGAGCTGGAGAATAATTGTACCTTTCCTGTTGAGCATACAGAAATACGAATACAGGATCTCAGTACAGTTCAGTGGTGAATTGGAACCGAACTGAGCACAGGATATTTTATGTTCTGGATTTTATGTGTTTTCATACTGCATTCGCGATTACGGATTATTAATTGAATTATAGGATTGTGTTGTTTTTATAAATAATAAGTATGGCATATAAAATAATGAAATCAAAGAAAAGGCATTGGGAGTGAATATCCATGGAGAAAAAATTAGCATGCTAAGATTTGCCGATGACACAGCCGTTATAGCAGAAACAGCGACGGATTTGAAAAATATTCTGGTTAATATGGGTAGGGTAATGGGTAGATATCAACTGAAAATAAGCACGAAGAAAACCAAGATCTTAGTATGCAGCAGAAGAGAAGAAGCCAAGACCAACATTAAAATAAAGAAGCAAAAGCTGACAGAGGTGGATGAATTCTGTTATTTGGGAAGCAATATAACTAGTGACGGGAGAAGTAAGATAGAAATTATCAGGAGAATAGCCCAGGCGAAGAGAGCATTCCACCAAAAGAGAAACCTGCTTACAGCGGGAAACTTAAATATGGAAGTAAAGAAACTATTTATTAGAACCTACATCTGGAGTATGCTCCTATACGGAAGTGAGGCATGGACAATGACCGCAGCGGAGAAAGCAACGATAGAGGCCTTCGAAATGTGGTGCTACAGAAGAATGATGAAAATCAAATGGATCGACCGAGTTAGTAACGAGGAAGTCCTAAGAAGAGTAGGAGAGAAGAGAAGCCTCATGAAAACCTTAATAAGAAGACGGAACAACCTTATAGGTCACATCTTGAGACATGATGGCCTGATGAAGACAATCGTCGAAGGACAAGTGGAAGGCAAGAATGGAAAAGGAAGACCTCGAACCAAATATATGGAACAAGTAAAGAGAGATGAGAAAGAGAAGAAATACGTAGGTGTGAAAAGATTAGCTGATAGGAGAATTGAGTGGAGAGCTGCGTCAAACCAATCCTAGGATTGTTGACCAGTGATGATGATAAAATAGATAATTTAAGTATGGCATAATTTTCGAGAAAAGGTAAAAGTACCTACATTTAAAAAAAAACTGAACTTCAATTTGCAATCGTACTGTATCTCCATGATCGTCTAACCTCAACTTTGACCCCATGATTAGGCGTTAGGATTAGATAATACTTTGTAATGTAAGTAATCATGCTCCAATATACTGAAGATTGTACTGGCAATGGTGGTAAATGCATGGTGATACCACTGAGATTCATAAAATTTATCTTAAATGGCCTAGTGTAAAAAACAAATCTCACAGAAATTTATTGTAGCTATTGGGGAAAAGTTGGAAACTAAATTTGTATACTTAATGCTGCAAGAGGGAAATGTATAATATTTTATAGGTTCATAAATGGAATAAATAAATAAAATAGTTACAGCAGGCGAAGGAGCTGTATCATCACCAGTATTAAACCTTAAAGATAAACGATACGTGAATGCAGATGTCCACGGAAGGGAGTTGTTCGTTCTCGAGTAAAACATGATCGACGAGGAGGAAATCCTGAGAAACGAGCTAGGCGCCGAGGAGTAATATATCTGAAATAAAAGAAAAACTTCATATTTCCTTACTTCCTCGACAAAATTTGTAATATAAAGTTTTAAAAGGCCCGCAGCGCATTTTTTCCGATACGATATTAAGTATATTCCATAAAGTAACGTCATATTAATTATCATATGATCGACTTAAAGACATTCTTCAGAAACTAAGTTGGTCTCTAGGAATGATAGAATGTTAGTCAAAGTTAAACTTTAAAAACTAACGTTTTTATTTATGTTTGTAATTGGTTTAACCCAAAAAAATGCGATAGGTCCGTAGTATTTTGTTTTTTCACGTTCTGTGAAGTGGTTTTTAAGATATGAAATCATTTGAACGTAGGGGAAATCATTATCGGTATTAAATCATAATCATCTGATCCCTTTTGGATCAAATAAAATGATTCCTATTATTTTTTATTGACTAACTGAAATACTATTACTCCTGGAGTAAATACTTCACGTTTTTAGATTTTTAAATGACGATAGCCATTTTTCGCGATTAAATGAAAAGTGAAAATTTTTAAATATGAATTCTTGGAAAGGCCCGTGTGACGTCTGGCTGCTGCTGTGTGCAGCTACCTAAGTACGAGGCTATGAACGCTGCTACTATGCAGGCTGCTTGCTGCCGAGCATGGCGGTAGCGTAGGGTACCCTGCTAGCAGGTAGCGCTTGGCTTAATTAAGCATTATTAATACCCTATCGAACGAAGGAAACTTTCCGACCATAGGCAATTTTAATAGGTGATTATAAAGAGATGGTTCCCTGAGCTCTGTGCCTCATGCATGCATTGGTAATCTCAGACGATGTAAAACTCCTATCCAGTCGTATAGCATCAAGGTTCCTGTGACATCACGTGGAGTGGCATCGCATGGGCGCCAATCTGGCCTTTTTCAAATGAGGTTAAAATTGACCATTGCCATACGTCTAAATTGGGATTTCTAAAACCAAATAATTATTATAATTTGTCTATTATGAATGCGCTAATGATGGGTAACGAATCGCAATATGCGTTTTGTTTTCTTAGATGAAGGAGACTACCCTATTATCGAGGCATTACATCCTATTCATTTCTGGCAATCGGTGCATCGCATCGTTTCAGGGTCCCACAGTGCAAAGGATCACCCCGCTCCCCTCACACCCAGTGGAAAAAGACAGGGTGAGGAGTAGGGGAAAAACTCTCCCTTCGTAAATCTCACGTTCCCCTCCGCTGAGAAAAGGGGGGACCCTCGTCGTGTATACAAGTTTTTTTTAATTCTAAAAAGCGTGCGCTCTTCAGGTTTGTTCTCTCTCTCTTCTCTTGGCGCATCTCGAGGCTTGGGGTGGAAGGAGTAACGGAGGTTGGTCGAGGGAGAGACATTTTCGGGGCGGCTGGGTAGGGTTGGAGTAAAAAACATCTGCTTCGGAGTATGCACGTTCATTTGCGTAATTGAATCGAAATGCCCATTTTACCACGGGCATTAGTTTAAAAAAATCTGCGGATAGCGGCTGCTGAATCTGAGAAGAAAGAGAGGTATTTTATCACGTTTCTGTATCCCAGAGTGGCTTCAATAGCAAATGACTCCAACTTACTTTCCTTTGAAAGCCCCTGTAATTCTCATGAAATGAAATTTATGCCTTAAGATTCTGTAGACTGATTCATAGGCACTGTATTATGTTATTGTTGAAAGTATGATATTATTTATTTTGCAAATTTTCATCTGAATATATTTATTCATGTATCTAGTGAATGGGTTAATGTTGTCCTTGATCATGGTATCCATGCCATTTGAGTAGGTTGTGAAATAATGTTCACTTCAAGGTGGTGTCTGCGTATGCCTGGGAAAATTATATTGAATTATTATTAATATGGAGGATAATTAAAGTGGGCATCATTTGAGCAATGTTTTGTTCTCATTATTCTTTGGTGCGGAATGTGTCATGGGTAGGTAAAAGCCATAAAATAGAGGATAACAGTATTAGGTCACCCACCATACCTGCGGTAAGTTAAATATTAGCTGCTTTGGCAAGTACTTTCTCAAAACCTTATAAGCTAGAAAAAAAATACTTTTTTCTGGGCAGTGTAACCGTCGACGCTAATAATTTTTCTTTTAATTTATAGGACTCAGTTTCTATGTCAAATGCTTGTAGACGTCACAAAGGTTCGCGTAATTTTTCATTTTTTTATTGCCTTCAATTTATTTTATTGGTTAATATCATTCTTGATTATAGACCTTTAAATATAATTGCACCTCGTGTCTTTCAGTATCCCTTCATAGAGTAGATATTGCAAGATATGACATGCTTCCGTTGCGACTGACTCACTTTCGAGTAAAGCGTAATGTGCAGAGAGTGCAGTTTTTCCGAATACCCAAAAATCTTATTTACTAAATACCACTCTCCACTTTTGTTTCGCAAATGTTCAATTGTTATTTTTTTCTTTATTTGGTTATCGGATTGATGCAAAATATTTTCTTCGCTTATCGCTCCGTATGATTGAATCTGTTTTATCCCTTTCAAACATTCTACTCTGATATCCTACCGTGTATCAGAAATTGATACAATGAGACAGTAATTACGGTACTTCCAAACCTCGCGCACCTGCATAATTTCTGGGTACTCCAGTATTTTTTTTAACTCGCGCATTAGTTCAGAAATTTGATGGCGCGCAGATGATATTAATTGCTTTAACCGTTTGGAACATTGAATTGGAGGTATTCGATTCATAGCTCTGCGAGTTCTCAACGCCGTGATTCGAATTTTTGCCTTGTTTGTTACCCCGGTATTCTGCGACGGCGGCGTGGCGGGATGAATCAATGCCGGGAGCTCAACCCCATTAGCGGTTGGAGAGGGATTATTGCAGCATATGCACGCTCGTCGGTGAGAGGAGATGATATTCAGCATTTTACCCCCGAAAATCTCTACCCCAATCTCTCTCTTTTATGTCTCATTCCCTTTCGTACAACCTACCTCTCATGGAAATATAGGCCCCCTCCCACTTTTCATCCCCGACCTTGTCACTTCTCCCCTTACATTCCTGTGTTTATAACATGGTGGCCTCTGTTTTTTTTGCTAGAAATAGTCCATGGTGTTACAAACATATGAAATCTTTTAAGCTTAACTTGGTGGAAATACGATTTATCCATGATAAAATATAAAATAAAAACTGTGATTTCCACTCTTTAAAGTGTAACTCCACTACCAACCATTGTTTTGGCATTCAATGTCATTTTCAAAATTGACCTTGAAATTAATAAAGAATTTCGTAACCATGGTAGGTAGTTGCTAGGCAACCAGGTAGGTAGCAAGTTTTGAATTAAAGCTTAGAAAATACCATTCGCAGTACATACATTTTATCATGGATGTTGCTACATTGAATGTATTATTACTGGACTTTTCTGCAAAATATAACCAATTCGAAAAGGATAACTGTGGTTATCCGTCAATATAACCACGTGAAAAGTGACCTGTGAAAAATAAGCACTTGGATATGTTAGATCGATCCTTATTCTTTGAACGATTGTGGAGTAAAATTTTGTTGCATTTCATAGTAGATTCTTATAATAAAACCGAGCAGATTTCTTCGTCCGCGGCACCTGACAGCCTTAGCTAGCTGAGCACGTGTATATTTGGACATGATGGTAAATGTGCAAGTCCTCTGAGTCAGCTGCCGAAACATCACTGTAGTCTAAGCGCACTTTGTACCACTCATAATTTTCTGGTATCTCGCTGTCTTATGCTATTTTTATGGTTCCACATTTAGTAAAATACCGCAAAATATGATGGGGTATTTTTGGTTTCGTTTTCTTTTTCCACGGCAACTGTATGCCTCGGCTTTCTTTCTCTTTCTTCCTGTCACTCAACGTATTTCCATATTTTGGTCGAGGTTGAATGGCCGTGCACTACCGAAAAGAAGGGGGAAAATCCACGTGATGAAGGAATGAGTAAAATGGGGAGATGATGCGTTGAGTGGGGGGAAGAGAACGAGATGGGAGGGGTGGCATTTGACTCTGACGGGCGCGCGGCGCGGCGCCGAGCGCTTGCTGCAAGCGCCTGGGAGTGCGTGGTTGCCTAGCAACACGCCACCTCGCCCAGCTGCCAGCGCTCGTGTCTTCCTTCATTCTGGCGCGCACCTTGCTTGGTACTCGCATCTCCAGAAGGGGCGGAAAGGGTTCGGTTTTCGGATGGGGGCTGTGATTTTATGCGTGGGGAAGACTCATTGTGGTACGGCGGAGACGCAAGGGTTCACGGGCAAGAGGAATAAAACGGAATTGCACATCATATTCTCATCCCTTCCCAGTGAAATTGTGATTGATATTCAGGGTTCCTATCTCCACCTAACTTTGTAACATCTTTTTTTAATGAAACCAGAAAGGAAAGACAATGGCAGGTTCCACAATTTAATGATTGCTTTCTTTAAGAAAGGAAAGTCCTTTCATCTTCTGTCAGAAGGTTCCATTTATCCTACATAGTGGCAAATTGCAAGCATAGCATTTATATTACATTTCAACTTTCACCTTCCTAAACAAATAAAAAAACAATAACGTGACACAAAAAGTTTTAGGACCTTTGAAACCAGAATATTATACCAGACTATGAAAAACCAGAATATGAGAATTTAATATAATTGGCGGATTAATTAAAGAAATTACAAGTTTGCAGTTTCATTAATTAACCATTCTTTCACTTTTCTTTTCATTTCGGCCGAAGAGTTTAGATTATATAGAGCCTTTGCCATACAATTAAAGGTAAGAGGTACAACATATCTCAGCAACCTTTTACCATACATGATATTGTGAAGATACGTTTTCAACAAAGAACTGTTACGATTACCCATAGAATGTGTATTATAACATTGAATTTTGGATGGTAACGAGATATAAAAATAGTGGAACTTGCCGATCAGCTAATTACAGAAGTTCGTTTTTTCCCCAATCATTAAACTGGTTTGGTTAATGCTTTCAATTGCTTGTTAGTGGTATTCGAACTGGCAAATCACTCACAATGTACACCTACATTATTTTGTGTAAGGTAAACCGGTTGGAACACTAGCACCTCATGGCACACGCTTACGTAGGAAAACTGCGAGGTGGCATGTGTGTGTTTTTCTCTTCCGTATTGAATTTTTTATCTTAATATAAAATTCCGCTTCATCAGGATTGAATCTTCGTATTTTTTTCTCTTCCAACTTTCTCTGATTTTGTTGTTTGCTCTCTAACTTACTGACGAGATGTACGTTCAGAGGTACTCAGAGAAAAAGCGCGTGTTCTATAACTCAATTTTATCTCTTCCCTGCTTAATTCCATTTCTGCGGCATTACTAATTTTACCCATATCGCTTTACATATCCCTTCTCTTCCATTTTTATGAAACTTTCTTTCGTTCACAACTTCATTTATTCCATTTAGGCATTATTTCCACATCGTGTGCTTATCTTGTGAAGCGAAGTTTCCACTTATTAATTTTTATATCATCATCATCATCACTGGTCAACAATCCTAGGATTGGTTTGACGCAGCTCTCCACGCAGTTCTCCTATCTTTTCACACCTACGTATTTCTTCTCTTTCACATCCTTCTTCACTTGTTCCATATATTTTGTTCGGGGTCTTCCTTTTCCATTCTTTCCTTCCACCTGTCCTTCGACGATTGTCTTCATCAGGCCATCATGTCTCAAGATGTGGCCTATAAGGTTTAAACATTTGGGCATTGGAGAGATTTGAACGCCGACCCTCCCGTTACCAGTCATGTATTCATCCACTGCGCTATTCAGACTTCTAATTTTTATAAGGCTGACCAATTGTGTATTTTAAACAAAAGACATGCATAATTCACTCGTATTTATTGTGTTTGTGAAATGAAAATTTGACGTATGATGCTATCGTTACTTTTCAAATACTTGTTAATGTTAGACTGTTTTTGGTAAAAATGCGTTTTTTATTTTAATTTATTGCTTTAATTTTCAGGAGGGAGTAATGGATTCGATTAAACCAGAGCGGCTAAAGACATTTCTGCCAAAAAATATAACTAACGTCATCTTTTGAGAAAATGTAACACCGTTTTTCATATGGAAATTTATTGAGGGGATTTTAGCACAATGAAACACAATTTCAATGTCTGATTATTGGATATTGTGATGTGATCACAAGAAAAATTTCAAGTCGATTCGACGATGAGAAAAAGGCTAAAAATCAATGACAAGATTCTATTGATGAAACAGACAGACTAAGCAAGTCAAGAAAAGCCGAGTTTTAACTTTGGGTACCTACATTTGGTGGTCTTGTAAAATGCTATGATTCTAATATGATTTAACTCAATCTTTATGGCGAGAGGATGTGGAATTATTGTACTATGTAGGCTCCTTTGGATTTTTTCGCAATAGTTTGCTTAATTGAGAAAAAATACGCAAGTCAAATTTAATGGAATCAATAGAGCATTTGATGTTAACGCTTAGAGTATTTAATCATTTTTTAAAACAGCACCAGCAACGGCATTCGTAAATATTGGGTGATAGGTTAAGTCTGGAATTTATTTGCAGAATAAAATTCAGGAAATAGAGGAAAATTTGTTGTACACTAACGGACACACTTTTCTATGGAACTCTTATAAGTCGGCGGTCCATGTGGGTTTTGTTTGCACGTAATTTCGCAGTGTCGTTTGTAACTACCGGTCAGATTTTGGAAGATCGTTTATAATATATAATTCATCCTCCTATGAAATACTTCTCAGTATTGTTCAAATAAAGAATCATGGTATCTGTAAGGCAATCTTCCAGGTATAAGTGAAATAATCCGCCGGTATCGTATCGGATTCCCTACGTGCAGAATAATTTGACTGTTCTCCCCTCCATGGTTTTGCATTGCATGATCCAACCCTCCGTACACTTCAACTTCTTAAGCCGTTTGTAGTTTTCCCCTCACTTCTCTCGGTATATGAGGGCTCATTTCATTTCCATCTTTGGGAAGCACCATCGCCGGCACTTACCCGGAAAAATCCATTTACGGCGTGCAGCTCCTTTCCAGTGAATAATTTTTAAGCTGGTACTTGCTCCAAATGACAAAATTCATCTCCGTATTCACTTCTTATCACGAAAATAATTCTAAATTTTGCTTGACCGTTCAAAGTGAAATATCCAAGGTGAATATAATCTGCTCCTTGCAGCTTGCATCTTCCTCTTGCATTTTTTTCCTGAATATGTTAATTTATTCTCAGCCAAGTGCACGGATTTTAATTTTTGTCATTCTTTTCGACCCAAAGATTTCATTCAGCATAGCGGTTTTAGCGAGGAGAATAAGTGTTTTCCTTGACTTCCCCTTGAAAACATTATTCAGAAAAATTTCAGAATTTTTTTTTGATATGTTCACAGAAGAGGGCGTACGCTTGGAGGAAGGAGGATCCATTTGGAATCGATATTCTTTACATTTCCTTAGACAGTTACTCCTTTGTCGTGATAGGACATTCTTGGTTTGCGAACTTTCCCATTTTCCTATCGGATGTTTAGTTTAAGATGCCTTATGCTTGCTCAATTGACGCCACGTACGTAAATGTTTTTTATCGAAATCAAGCATTCACTTGAAAGATAATGAATTGACCTTTCCGAGTATTTTTTCTGCATGCATAACATCAATCATGGTTGAGTCATGATTGTAAATACGTATCCTTTTAAATTATTAAATACTTACTTAACTTCATTTCAATATATTCTGTTTCCATTTGAAGCATTCAATTGCTCCGCGTACGAGTTTCCTTTCTTTACCATTTGTGAGACCAAAAAGATAGGACCTCGGGGAACTAAGCTCTTGTAATGTTATTTGATAAAAACCATCCCTGCAGTTTAGTCATTGTGGAGTATTTACTTAACACACCATTGATTGTTTTTCATTTATTTTAGGCTTATAGTACTGGGAAAATTTGCTCTTTCTCTTGAATTCTGTTCGTTTCATCTAAGGCACGTTGTTCATCCTTTTTAATGCTCACGTGCATTTTTTTATGATAGACTATTCCTTATAATTCCCTGGCTTAGAACCATTTAATTACTTTTTTACTGTATTTTTTTCTAGCACCGTTGATGAAGACGCCGTTATTGGCAAAGTATTTTTTCCTCCTCCATATCTCTCCCCTACTTGCATTTCTATTCTCTTCCCTCTGTTCACTTTGTCTCTCATTTGATTTCATCTTCATCATTTTCCTTTCTGCCCTTTTCTTTTCGTCTTCCATCTCTCATGGTGTTATCGTGGTGACACTGCTTCTCTTTCGACGATTTCCAACGCAATCAAATGATCAATTTCATCTCATTCCTCATTCTTTGCCCACCTCTCCTCACAATTCGTCCCCATGTATGTTTATTCAAGCTCTTCAGTTCCTTCAGTATTCAAGCTTTCCTATCTCGGAATTTTACCTCTATGGCTGCTATATTTGTCGCTTTTTCCTCTCTTATCATGTTTTTTTCCATGAGGTTCCTTATTCTACACGACAGAAGAAGAAACGGTGGATTCTCGTATAGCATTTCCACCTGTGAAGGAAAATTCGCCATTTTAAATCCAAATTGTGGCTTAGACGGCGGAAACTTTTTACACATACCTCCACTTTTGAGGACTAAACAGTGGAATTCCATTATAAGCTAGTTGGAAATACATTACCGGCTAGTTCACGGCAAGTTGAAGGATTAATAAAATAATAGTAAATGGATTAGCGTTTGATGATGAAATTTATTTTCTTTGCCGCCGATGGAGGTATACCTACTTACCCTTGTATTCGTTCCCTTTTCCATTGAACAACTAGTCTATTGCTATTCCCTTAAGAGTCCCTAAAAGAGTCCTTAATGTGCGAAATTAATTATCTCCCTCTCTGGGATTCTGGGATTTTCTTAATTTGTTTGGTGGCACACAAAATGCTTGGACGGAATTTGGTCTAGTTTCTGTAGTGCAACCTATCATATAGCCTTTGAACTATTGCCTATATCTTTTAATACATCATTTAATTTTTTGAGGCAGAATTTTAAATTCCTGGAAATTTGAATTTTACAAATCTTTCTCCTCATCTCTTTTAAGGAAATCCAATGGTCCTATCGGTTTAAAATCAGAAATTTAGTTTGCCAAATGACGAAACACATATTTTATTTAAGATTACGCGACCGGTGGGTGATTCCGTAGAGGAAATAAACGAATGCCATTACTCGCCCCATCATGATTCCTTAATTACCGCAATAGTGGCTTTTATTACGCAGATATTTTTCCCTTCAAGAATTCTGACTACCTTTTTTGTTCATGGCACTTTTTTCTTTTGGTCTACCTGCGGTTCATTTTCCTTTTTCAGTGTTAACTGTTGCCTGGAATCTTGCATCGGTCGATGAAGGGGCTAATTTCTTTCAAGCCGAAAATTCGGAGTTACGTGGACTCCAGGCCCGAGGCTTTTAGTGGTTCGGATGCTCATATGAAAGCGTGATGGGTCTGCTTTGAAAGCTTTCAGCCACGTAATTGCGTAATTAGCCGGCGAAATTGGCAGTTGATCCTGGATTTCTCATTTGAAAGCGGTTCTCTTGTTGTTTAGCAAATGACCCCGTCGCGGATGATGCTTTCCAAATCGTTCATCACGCATTTCGTCGCATTTTATACATATACTAGCTGACCCGGCGAACTTCGTACCGCCTAACAATCAATGAACTTACAGTTTACTTACACCATTTATAAATCAGGAGCGGCTGTATCGTTTTTAATCATGTTTTATGTCATAATTTATTATAATAAAATAAGGGTACAAATTCAATAAAACTACGTAAATGAGTACCAAAATTGCTTGCCAGAAAGACATTTTCTTTATTGAATCTACATAGGGTGAATCGGAGCACGTTTACGCGGATTTTTTCAACAAATTTTCTTACGTTTTAGCTTAAGAAATGTTGGGCATTGTGGTTTAATAAAGCAGTTCATGAAATAAAAATTATACGCATTCAGTTGTTGGCTATTTGCGTTATTAGCTGTAAAAAATGTTTTTAGGTCCAAGTCCGTTGCATACACTTGGCCCATTCAGGGGGCAGGTTGACACGACCCCAGACCGACGCTTGACTGATGCTCAAAATCGTGCAAGAAAAGCCCCTATGAAGCAGCATTCGCATTAAATGACTTAAGGCGCGCCAGTTTTAGTATCTCTGTTTGGAAAAAATGCACTGTGTAAACGTACTGCATGCGTAAACGCACCACGGTGACCCCTACACATTCGGGTTTAATGTCTTGCGTCAAGCACCTTCTGAGAAACAACAGTTTTTGTTTTGTTATCAGGCGCAAGATGAAGCGGATGAAGCTAAATAAATATAGCGAAGCAAAGCAGTGACGCAGCGAGGGGAGGTTTTGGGGGATGACCCCCCCCCCCAAGAGCTTAGAGAATTTTTTAATGAAAGATTTTGTTATTAATATTAGGGGGACGGATGACTAACAAACAAAACATATTTAACTATTCACACAGCCGCAAAACCCACTATTTTGAACCATTTATCTCAAAAAATGTCTGAGGGAAGTGCCCCCACACTTCCCGCTTACCTTAGCGAGTTTTCTATACCCTACAGACCCGTGGTATTAGCTGCGCCCAAAACCCCCTATCCTAGCTACGCACTTGAAGCGAAGGAAGAAATACAGAGGATGGTTTATCGACTCGTGAACATAGCACGCTAAATTGACCATGAGAAAATCATGGGTTTTCATTAGCACATGAGCACAAACAACACAAAAACTGAAAGAATGACCATGCGATTTTTTAATCGTTATCACGAATGCAACACGAATTGTAAATTGAATACTTTTAAGCTCAAAAGGGCATATGAGTTGAGATCATGGAATCTACGGAATGAGGACTTCCTAACCTTTGAATTTTCCTTTGAGTAAAGTTGCGTGAATCACATTCATCGCCAATTTTTTTAATGATCAAACACGTTCCGTTGGATAGTTATGGTTGGTTTAGGCTTCGAAAGATCATGAGCACAGAAACTACATTTTTCTGTAAATCGTGCCTTGGTAAGCCAGGTACGTCCAAGGACTTAAAATATTCAGATAGATAGTTGGTGATTTCGTCTTCGTTTGTTACACATTTAAAAGATTCGAATCCATGCAGAGTACGAACTATTTGAATTTACCTCGTTTTAGTCATCCACATCTTCGTTCTTGCTCGCTAAATCAACCATCTTTGATTCTTTTGGTGATCAATCATATTCTGGAACTCTTTGTTGATGAGCAAACTACTCGATTCCTCGACAGGAACACGGACATTACCGTTTGTCAACAATTGCTTGGAGATTTGTTTACAAACACGGTAGTGAAGTGTCAACTCGAGCTGGGCCACGGCTGGGCTTACAATCAGCTCGAATTAAATTTAAAAACTGTAATTTCAATTTAATTAATATTTTGAATATATTTAGTAATTAAAATGTTATATTGTTACTAAATTCAGTTATTAAAGTGGTAAAAACAAAACAAATTATTTAATTTGTAGTTTTGACCGACTTATCAATTGTTGTGTTACTATAACTCCTAAATGCATGTCCATAGGAAAGAGATGAATTTTTTGTGTGAAATTATCCTTTTTTAATGGCCTATATGTTAACCCCGCCTGTGACGAATCCAAAGAACCAAATCTCATTGAAATCGGTGCAGCCGTTCTCGAGTTATAAGTGTTCTAACTAACACGATTTTCGACTTTCTTTTATATATATAGATATAAATGGCAACGATGTGAGCTGTCCTCCTCTTTACAGTTGGTGGTTATCAGAGTCCTTAATTTCTGGATTGGGGCATATATCCCGTTGATGGATTCAATTAATATTGGAAAGAATCTGCAACACGTAAAGGTTTTTACTAAAAGCTGTGAGATATCATGGTTTTGACCTTGAAACTTAATTATCACTTTAAAGTAGCAAAATGTGCTTAACTTTGGCAGTAAAGTACTATTTTTGGCAGTAGATTACATTTTATCTCATATTTTAGGTATGGTAGCACTGATGAACCTTATATCTTCAGTTATTTCCTAAATATGTATTATAATTTATATTTGCATCTCTCTTTAATCCGTTTTCATGGTCTATGTGCGAAAATATAGTTTCCCTGTAGGGGTATTCAAACACCCCACCACACTAACGAAGGTAGGGAGAAACAAAATTGCTCTTTTTAGTATATTTATATCTTTTCATATCGTTTCACAAATCGATATTTAGAGCGTATATAGTTATGGCTTGAACTATGATGTATGCACCGAAGGTTTTATGTCTCAGCTCTGAAAATGAATATACTTCCGGTGATGCTCATCACGCTATCTCTTATTTCGCTATCTTCATAGGGTAGTTCCCTTCATCAAAGAAAATGAAAGGCATAGATTGCGATTCGTTACCCACCATTAGTACATTCCTAAAATACAAATTATTTGGTTTTAGAAATCCCAGTTTAGGTGAATGTTAATGGTAAATTTTAACCTCATTTGAAAAAGGCCAGATTGGCGCCCATGCGAGTGGTCTACGTGACGTCACAGGGAACTAGATGCTATACGAGTAGTCGGGAGTTTTACATCGTCTGAGATTACCAATGCATGAGGCACTGAGCTCAGGGAAACATCTCTTAATAATCACCTATTAAAATTGCTTATGGTCGGAAAGTTTCCTTCGTTTGATAGGGTATTAATAATAATCCTAATGTAAGCCAAGCACTACCTGCTTACAGGGTACTCTACGCTACCGCCGTGCTCGGCAGCAAGCAGCCTGCATCGTAGCGGCGTTCTTAGCCTGGCACCCAGGTAGTTTCACTCAGCAGCAGTCGGACGTCACACGGACTTTTCCCAGCATTCATACTTAGCCGTCGCGTTTTCGCGTGATTGAAAATTTTCACTTTTCGTTTACTCGCGAAAAATAGCTATCATCATTTAAAATTCTAAAAGCGTGAAATACGTACTCCAGGTGTGATAATCTTTCGATTTAGGCAAATAAAAAATAGGGAACTACCCTATTATTGGAATGAAGATTGCATTTTAACTCTTCAAAGAGTTACTTTGAATTGTCGACTGAATTTGTAGTTCTGACGCAATAGTTTGCTTAACGCAACACTTTAATACCGAAACAAAATTGGAGAGGGAAAAAATTATACACGACTTTTTTCACTGGGGGTGTCCTAACACTCCACCATACCAACGGTGTACCAAAAGCCCACAGGACCAATGCTGAGTTAAGCATGGGCAGAAATCGTTTTTCCAACATATTTCTCATTCATTTAAATATTTTTGAATCAATATTACATAAAGTTGGACATCTTTGATGCATTTGTAATTTTACCTAGGTCCTTATGATCATCGAACAGTTTTTTTACCCCTTGAGAGATCTTTGATGTGCATCTAACTGTATGTCATGGCAGCTCAGTTTCGTTCGCCGCTGTGGAGTCTTCGGCATTCCATGCTCTTTGCTTAATCAATCAAAAATCAACCATGCCTGAAAACCAATAAGGGTTTTTGTAAAGGAGTTGATCATTGAAATTTTTTCTCCGCATGAGTTCGGAAAAATAATTGGCTCCCGAAAAACATGAAATCACAAGAAGCGGCCGTCGAGAAGCCGATCGGAGATGATACTTTTTTATTATTCATCTGCCATTATTTTCAAAGGGTTAAAACGTAAAGCATTCGGTATTCGTCGTTGGGAATGCATGGCGCATGTAGCGAATTTTGTCAGACGTGGATGGTAAGTTCATTAACGTGTCGAGTCTTTGATTTCATCAATGGTATTTGAGAAGCCATTAATTACCTTGTTTTTAAAATGTTTATTCTTATTTTCTCTTATTATCTATATGAGGAACAATTTTGCTCTTCGGAAAAAGTTTTTGATGAGGATATTTCTTGAGAGTGAAAAAAATTCGTTGGTTTGGCGAATAATGGAATTGGGCCCGAACTCCTCCAGTCACCACACAATACGCGCTCAAGGAGAAAATCTCCCAAGATAGGTGGAACGGAAATAATGTTGCATTGACTTAATTCCTTATCATAACATCATATTTTTTCTAATTGGAAGTGTCAGTGAGATATGGCTATTTCATAGTAAGGAATAATAGGCAACACATCCGTCACTGGATATTGTTTTGATCCATTATAATCGTAGGGAAAATTTTTGAAGTGCTTGGTTCATTCGGAAAGGAAACTTGCAATATTTTTTGTGGTAACACCAGGAAAGTAGAAATATTTTAGGTACACGGAAATATTATTTATAAGCCATTTTTGGATTTTGAAATTTATTATTTTTCAAAATGCAATTCAGTTTCCGAAATTGATAACGTGAAGTTCTGATGCCCATATTCGGATATTTCTGCGCGGCGAATTACACGAGGGTTTCATTACCTTCCAACTTGAAAATCCTGGGATATTTCTCTAACAGTTTCATTAGTTACTAAGGTAAGGATGAAATGTTTCATGAAATTGAAAAAATATTGTTTTGGGACTTATAATGATCCAGGTTTTCTACAGTGGAATTTGAATTATCTTAATAGCATGGAAATTGTTTATTTCACAAAAGTCTGTGTTAATAAACTGTCAGGTTGTTTTCCTATTGTCAGTAAAAACAATGACCTGAGAGAAGGCATTAATTCCGTTCGATCATTAAATTTTTGCAACGAATCACTTGTTTAAAACTTAACCTAAAATCTTCGCAGCAGCAACCGCCACAGCAACCTACGCGGTGGTGAAGAATTTCACTGAACTTTTGTGCTTTTTCGAGTGTAAATTTCTCAAATCGAGATATAGGCAAAGCTTGGTATAAGACTTCTCCACGGTACCTATAGGTTTTCTAGATGACAGAATGGGTTTGATTCGAGTGATACATCGTGTAAAAAAAAACAAAATACTCTCGCTATATCGGAAGTGAAGCGACACCTCAGCATTACCGTAGGTTTTTGGCAAACCCTTTCCTGGCATCGCACGACTGTTGTAGGAGGTCATTACTGAAATTAAAGAAACCCTCAAGAAATGCACTCCAAATATGACGAGTTTATCGCCGAGGAAGACGAAGAAGCAACGCCGAATGCTCGAAATGCATCGTCGCTAGTGTATTCCTCCGCCTCACCGGTTAACCACGAGTGCAACGCGGTGAGCCCGCGAACGCCCCAGCCCGAAGAGTAGCTCGTGAATCTCTCCACGTATACATTTACGTTTTTTTTTTGGTTCGTCTCCGTATCCACCCCGTCGCTTTTCCCCTTTCCCGTTTTCATTCTCCTCCCTTAATGCGTGCTCGTCATCATCGATCTGTTTGGTTTTCTTCGCCCGGGTTGAAGCAGCATCGTCGACGTCGTCGTCGGCGAGGTTTTTTGATGAATGCACGTTAAGGGCAGCTACGTCTGCAGAGAGAGAGAGAGATGGGGTGGAGTATCACGCGGACACGCTCCACCAACTTTTCTAACGATCAGCTTTCGATTGCAAAGGCGACGGCTGGGAGGAAACGCGTGGGAGGGGCTCTGATTTTTTTTGTGGGTATCTTCCAATAGAAAAGCTCGTGTTTACATCGGTGGAACTTCGAAATTCGAACCGATTGCTTTATTTAAAATTAGGGTTGCGATTCTCATTGAGTGATATTTTGAGGTATTCCTCTCGTATTTCACCGGGATCTCTGTTTATTTTGCACATTCGATTGTAACCGTGAAGGCTTGGAAATGGTGGGAGGGTGAGACTTGGATTTCTGTGGAAGGAAAGGTAGCATCATAGGAAGACGAATGTTTAACGTGTTAAGCTATGGAGCCTTGAAAATAGAGCCAAATGTTTGTTATATGATGTCACAATACTAAGAGAAATGGGATGTGGATCCAAATTATTTTTATTTACTGTCAGAATACTAAGAGAGATGGGATGTGGAACCATATTATTTTATGTATTGTCACAATACAAAGAGAAATATTCACAAGCCCTTTCGGATCCTCCACTTGACTGATTTAGCAACCTCAATTCTTTGTGCTATTGTAATTTATACCAAGTTCTGCTGCATACAGATATAAGTCCGATATTCCATCTTATGCAGTTTAATTTCCATGCATAAAAAAGTTCTTGAAATTAATCCTCAGAGTGGAGATTCCGGTTTCCAGTCGCGAAAAACCGTGCCATTTTCGAAGTAATCTTGGTAAGAGTTCGCAATGTTAGGATGGATTTCTTATGATATTTAGGAAACTTAGAAATATGGATAAAATAAGTGGTTGTTTTTATTAATGTGCACCACTTAAAATTCAGTGTCTCAGATCTATGACAGTGAAGTTGGTTATCATTATATTAATAGCGAAATCCAAATTTCAAATTGTTTTTAATTTCAATATGAATTATTTTTTGGTATCATTAAGTTTAAAATGAGCGACATTGAAATATATATTCTGGGTCACTGTAACTACGCCTGAACGCGGTGGTTAAGCCAATGGAACACAATTGAATTTATTTTCTGCGCTAACTAACCTTTGAAATGTTGTTGTTAAACTCTAAACTTAGCCATTATTTAGAATTCACTCTAATTCCTCTTTTAAATATGCGGAACCTCCCCCAAATTCATTTAACTGCTTGGAATTTCATTTTTAAGTGACCTGGGTACTTTTTACCAAATCACCATTAATCTTGTATATCATCTCTAAATTACATTTACGATATTTAAAAACGCTACCTATTATCCAAATAAAACATCGAAAAAAAGAGTAATTTATCTTTTTTTTCCTCCCACATTCGCTTATGCTTGCCCAGGATATTGAGGGCATAAAAATTTTCTTGCACTTCGTAGACCACTAGAGTCAGCTATTAGAACTCTGACTCTGTTGGCCGGTCAACTTGCTCATTTTTGGATTAACATCATGTTTTTAGGGAGTAAAATACAGTATATTCGATTAACGTCGCGATTAGCATTAGAAAGGTCAGAGAAATCTTCGGCAATACATATAGAACGAAATCAACTTTTATTTTTGGAGGGCTTTCCTAGATTTCCAACCCCGTAACCTAAAGCAAAACCTGCCTTCGACTATCAGCAGCGTTCAAATAAACCAAGAAAGCGGACCACAGAGTGCGTAATGGCTAGCGCGGTCGGAGGGGGTTGTTGCGCGACGCAGCCGTACCCCAGCCGATTGTTCCGTTAACGAAATAAACGCCAATGGAGGAGAGTCAGAGCAAACAAGCACGAGGAGAGAGGTAAGAAGAGGAAGAGGATTTCGGTTTTCCTCGTGGCGGAGCAATTCCTCCCTTCACCCGAGGGAACTCACTCCCATAAAAGCCCTCCTAGACCTCGCTTTTAGACGAGGCTGGTCAATAATGAATCTCCTCTCCGAGTTCTCCATTCCTATAAACATCTCTTCCCTAGTTAATCCCACCACATCATCCCCCAGGCCTTTTGCCTCCTTAGTTTTCCTTATTTACTCAATATTTTCATCTTTTTATTACCTTCTTCTATCTTCGTGTAGTGAAATTCTGAATAGGTACTGGGCCGTATATTTTTGTAAAATACTTGTCGACATCCTGCATTTCACCTTTTTAAGGAATGAACGATCGATTTCAATTCTTTGGCCAAGAAATAGATGAATTCACTATTGTGAGCATAATAATTTAAGTTTATTTCAGGCTCAGTTCACCACCTGATCGCATGAAAATTATTATTATAATGATTATTCCTATGTCTAAGCAATGGAAGTATAAATTCACGGGGAAGAAGTAACAAACTATCAGCAGTTTTATGTAATAATTTCCTTCGAAATAAATGTTTACTCTAATTATTCCTTGAGATATATTTTATATGAATCTTTCATAATAGAAATCAATAGTAAAGGTACGACTCGAACCTGGTCTTGCAAATCGTGTATCATTCATTCGTAAACTGGTACTTCACAAAGCATTGTTAGGTATTTACGTTTTACTTCACGGTTTAAATGGAACCGATAACTTTGGGCACCTTAAAAATTCATTTCATGCGTATTTTCTGTTCATATTGAGAGAGAAATAGAGTATAATTAGTTCATGGAAGTACTCGCTTTATGCTCCAATAAGTACAATGTCTTTGTTTTGATAGAAATGACTTATAAATTTTGGTTTTTGATAGACAATTCTGAATGACTGCAAGAAGACGAAAGCACCATTATTTTTTGCTTGTTTAAAGGAAAAAAAGTCTAGGATAGCGTCTTTGAGAGCCTTTATACTCCCTTACAGTAATTTTACGCCTCCTTGCTTTTACTCTTTGTGTGCAAAGATCAGCCAATCGCGATTCGTGGCTCCCTAGCAACCGTAAATAGCAACGGCAACATAATGGCGTCGCTGATAAGGCTTTCATCTCTCCTACAAGTAATTTTGCGCGTCCATGCTTCTCACTCAACGTGCAGCGGTCAGAAAATCGAATTTTCTTTATTCCCAAGCAATCGGAGACAGTAACAGCAACTTTAATCATCACAGCTAAATTGAGAAATAATTGAAATTGCCTAACAGTCATTCACTTCTCTCTCTTACATTATATGGGGCGCAATTTGTCGAACTGAAATGGTAGATACAGAAACACAGTCCGAAAGAAATTTGTTGAACTTTTTGTCGCCTGATTCTCGCTATGTTTTTGAAACGAGCATTGTCTCAAAGATACAGTGTCCGGCGTGATGCGGTGGAAATCTTTGATATTCAGCTTATTGAAACAACTTGTCTGTTTCCACACAATTTTAATTTCACCGTCCATGGTTTCGGCAACTTGTGCCATTGTCAAGGCACAAGTTGCCGAAACCATTGTCGGTGAAAAAAAAATTGTGTGGAAACAGACAAGTTGTTTTAATAAGCTGAGCAATGTCTCATTGATAAAAAGTGAAAATTGGTGCTGATATTATGACGATATTCCGTTAAATCTCCCTCTGCGAAGTAGGTGTTAGTTTCCCTACAAAGTTATATTTTTAATGAACAACTTCAAGATATGATGGTTTGGTTTCTAGATGCATTATATTTTGCTGCCTTACCAACAGCCTTTATCCATGCCGTTAACCCACTGCCGAATTCGATTTACCTACATATCGCTAAACCCTTATGGCACAAAAGTAATTTAACCTACCATTTAAAAATA
The DNA here is from genome assembly GCF_921293095.1 of Ischnura elegans. Taxonomy (NCBI): domain Eukaryota; kingdom Metazoa; phylum Arthropoda; class Insecta; order Odonata; family Coenagrionidae; genus Ischnura; species Ischnura elegans. The sequence continues at coordinate 96,901,081 of NC_060249.1, forward strand.
TATATTCGAGATATATCCTTAGAATTATTTGAAGTGTTATCTTCAACGTCTTTTATGTTTTTCATCTGTAATTTCATGAATAAAGCAGCTTTAGTCATCTTAAGAGACAAACTTGCAACGATCATGTGAGGAAGTTCGGTTAAGTGAAATTAATTAAGCTTCAAGGGGATAAATCTTAATTAAGTCTTTAAGTGAATCACCTGTATTTTCCTCTCTTAAAGGATATAAATTCTGCTTTGAAATATTCTATTTTGCGTGTATGAAACGGTCAGTTCGTCAAATTTCACCACCTCTCATGTAAAATCATGGACAGTTTTGAAGTATACTTCTCGTTCTTTGGTTCTGAAATGATTGTATCGTTATTCTACTTTAAATTGATTTTGACTTACCTGTACTAATCGATTATTTGGGTAATTGAGAGGAATTTTGAAGCAACATTTTTGTAGATGACATGATAAATTTTATCACCTTTAAAAATGTACCTACCCATTAATTGAAAACTTAGAAAAAGTGAATTTTGCACTGGAAATACGAAAAATTCTCGAATTTCAGTCTTAAATAAATTCTATTATTAAAGAGTTTGAAAAAGTAAGAAACACATTTTTTCCACTTTTAACGCGTCGCCTACTTCTCGGCCTATTCTTGGGTAAATTTCACCGGCATTTCCCTTTCATAGATTATTTGATGATGTCACAAAATCATGTAGAGAGAGTCAACCTTCTCATACCTCCTCGGCCATTTGGATGGACCTCGCGCGATTCGTACCTGTTGAAACTCTTACGAGTGATTCCTTCCCCCAGTAAAAGGATCGGAGCGAGAGCTTGAACCAGAACCTTAATGACGTCAGCAACTCTTAAAAAATGGGCGCCAACTTTCGCCTTTTTTGGCAGTGAAGATTTTTCGGTACTCGCACCGGGCGAGGTCTTCCATATCCAATTCATTGGATTACTGAATCACTGAGGACAAAGGGCAATTTGCATATCGAAACGTCGGAAGAAGATACGGAGAACCTTTCCCAGTGTGGGACCCGAGAATTCTTCACTGCCATTGTTCGCCGGGAAAATGCCAGAAATTACACCTTTTTTATCTAAAACTCACGAGAAAAAAGCTGCATTGGGATGGTTTGTTTTTTGCTGTAGCATATACATATTTCCCATCCATCTACCGAATTATTTTAATAAATTGGGGTGGAATTGACCAGTCTCATCATCAAACGGCCTGCGTATTTTCTAACCTTGGCTTTCCGCTCCTGTTTTCTCAGGTCCATGGTCGCCGGACCGTGAATCCACGACATCCTTCGCTTGAGGTCAGGAGTGAGTGACTCAGCTGCACATCCCGTTCACACCTACGAGGACGAACCTCTCCTTCGCGATGGAGAGCTCTGGGGGAAGCAGGGCCTCAGGGTCCCGGTCGAGTGCGGCCCCCGTCCGCCGACGGGCCACACCGATACCCATTCTGCCGCCCAGGATCCCATCGCCGATGCCGCAACCCGGGACCTATGAAGCAAGGTAAGAACCTCCTTAGGGCTATTTGTTTTCCATCCCACTCAAATGGTATGTGGGGATCGCCGCGATGCGCTCTTTAAAACGCGCCCCCTCGATGTTTAAAACTAAAGAAAGGAACCACAAATATTGACTAAACCTTTCCAGTGTCCCTCCCGTTTTAAATGTGAATACCACCTATTACATTCAGTGCTCTGATCTTGGCATGTGACTGTGATCAAATTAGCTCCTTGAGCATATGTAAAAATATCACGTGCACGGAGTCTTAATCGCTAGTACGTTTACATGTCCGTTTCAGCGACTATCGCTGCTATTGCCTTTAGGTATATTTTTTAGTAACTAATTTAATTGGCTGAAGAGGTGTGTACATTTCCTTCTTATGAGGTCTTCTCTGATATTCATCCTGTTTAAGTGAATGATCCCTCCGTTTTCGTTATCTCGTTATCATCTCCAGGGAATTTCTCTGATTTAAGAGTATAATAACTGATTGAGAATTAAGGATGATTTCATTCAATATTTTTCTATTATCATAACTGTACATAACCATTGCTTTAGCAATTTAAATTTTACTCGAAGTATATATTCGTCACGTTCTGCCTCAAGCGGAATTCTAAGCTATAATCTATCTAGAGTATACAGCAGTATTTACAAGTGTTTTTACTGGTATATTATCATTGCAATAATTGAATAATTTTTATCAGTGCAGAGTAAATTTTTGTTAGAATATAATTTCGAGTTACAGGTGAGTTAAAACACCCATTGCAGTTGAGGACAAAATTCACTTGCTAGTGGATTATGGGTTATCAGTTGAATTCGAAGAAGTCTAGAAGTGTGCTCTAGATTTGTGTCAGGTTGGAGGAAAAAAATTTATACCTTCGGATCCTCTTCATTTTGTGATTGGTAAGATATGCCATTTTATTTCTACGGTGAATATCCATACCCGATATTCTTAGGTGAATTTTTCTTCATAGGCTTAGTCATGGCAAAGGAAGCTTGTTTTTTGTAAGAAGTCTCTCGACCATGTTACATCGAATCCAGGTCACGCAGGAGGATTATTTAATTAAGTCCGAAGACCAAATCCATTTATGGCCTTCCGAAGAGATTTTGCTGATCCAGTTGATATCCATACTGCTGAGAAATTAAACGATAGGTGCGTCGATTTCTGCCTGGGCAACATAAAAAGAGTGTAGCCATGATTCGATTAAGTGTGCATCGTCCGCAGAAATTCGGTGAAAGTATTTTGTCGGCACGAGTGACTGGAATGCTTTTTATTTTTCGTGTGCCATAGTATACGGGTGCACACTGTGCAAACTATCTTTAATAAGCTTTTTTGTTGAAATATTGACTGCTTCCTTATATTGGTAAAAAAACGAACACTACGAAAAGTCATACATTGATTTATAATATGGAAATTAGAGTATTGAACCCTCTGCAATGAAAAGGGTAATTAAATAATAAAAATTAATAAAAAAAGCATATTTTAAGTGAGGGGAGATAGAATTTTAGGTAAGGATAAAATTAAAAAAAAACTTGTAAAATGGAGGATTCTACATCTCATAATTTCCTTTCAATCTCCTTCAAGTGTGAAAAAAGACTGGCCGTCTAGGAGTAGATAACCCTTTGTAACAGCTAATAAATTATAGAAAACTGGTCAAGTTATATTTGAAATTTTGTGTAGCTATTGATAAGCCGTAGGGTACGTAAATGGAAGGAGCTAATAAAAATCATTCTCTTTTTCATAAGAGGCAGCTAGTAAAGTATATTCAACATCAAAATAATAAGGCATTATCTGTTCAAGAATAATAGCTTATAAAATAGTTTTCAAAATCGCATTTATCATATTCGTATGAATTACGATAAATTATAAGTTCTTTTCGTTAATAAGCTACTTTTATCATTCTAAGCGTATCACGCTTCAACTTAGACAATGCAATTCAGAAAAATTGAAATCTAGTTTTCCCTCTGGAATCTGGATGCAGATTGATTTCATGGCATCTTACAAGGTAAATAATTAAAAGCCTAACGTCACTTTTAGAGACCTCCCTAAAACTTCCATTAATTATTGTTCATGTACATGCGAAGGATGTTATTAATTCAGGAGCAAGTAATATTGTCACTATGTGCATTACCCTTACGTACACGAAGGTCGACATTGTGATAGACTCATATTGCAGGAAAATGCAAAATTACCTCGTACGGCCTGTCCTCCCGGCTGTTTCGTAGAGTTATTGGAAAATTTCTCACAAAATTCAGTCAAATACATGCAAATGGAACAGCAAAATATCACGTGAAGATCATCAATTTGCATGGCGAGTAAATCAGTTTGAAGTCTCAGCCCGGGCGACCTTTTTGACCTGTAATATGCATCGTACTCCTTTCAGTGGTATTTTTTTACCCTTGAGAATATACTTCCCCCGTCTTTGAATATTTTTTCCTTGTTATTTTCCCACCGGAGTTGCAAGTACATGAAAAAACGGGGCTTGCTTACAATATCTATTGATTTCCTGGCTAAAGAGCGAGTTCATCGAAAGTTATTTCCATGGAAAATATCCTTTTGCTCCACGGGGAGTATAAAAGCCGGGAAGATTCTCATTTTTGGGCGAAGAAAAGGAGACAGGAAGGTGGGAGGGAGGGTAAAGGACTTTCATTCCGAGTTTTCGCGTCTTCTTTTTTTTAGCAGTTGTTCGAATAAAAAAACGAATAGTGGAAGAAGTGCATCATTGAGGCGGCTTGAGGGATATTAAATTATACCCTCGAGCCTTCAGAGGATAATTAATCCAGCATTCCGGTTTATTATAATACCCCGGCATCAACTTCACTGGATTCTCTTGTTTTGGATCGGGCATTCTCTTTTTCCTCATCTCTGCTTTCGGTGGAACAGACGTTGCATGGTTTGGGTCCCGAATTTTTACCTCCTCAAAAAGAAAAACGTCTGCCTTCTTCTTGGCAGAGTGGTGGAGTTCGTTAAACCGAGCTCATTTAAAATCTCTCGTTATCTTTTCCCCCTAATATTTCGTGAGAATTTCTGGATAATTACTGTGCATATATCCTTTGTTTCATTTTCGGTGCGATGTACTCTTCCGATTGCACCAAATAATAACCATTATGCATGCCTCTTTATGTAATGAGTGCATTCTTGATGGACTAGTGGCTATCAAGCTTTGCATACCATTTTGTGAGCTTCTTTTGCTAATAAAGAATTCCGAGATCATTAACATCCTATTTAGAGAATTATAACCACCATTATGGTCACGCTTTATTCCTTACTTTAACGGTTGGGTGCGATCAAATCTAAGACTGGTGAATATGACTAGTATCCCAGCTAAACTTCACGATTAAAAAATAATGGTATCAAGAATTTCATTCCATGAATATTCTCGCAATATTTGACTTTTAATACGCTTGAGTGCATTAATTAGCTGTCTGCTGCATTATTTATATTGCTGACATATACTTACGCTAGAAGTAATGAAAAATCTTTTTTTGAAACCAAATGCGCCTCCATTATCCAAGCATTAATTTAACTTTTTACTATTTTCCAGTTACTTTATATACCTCGTGTACTGGCATTTCATTGGTGTTAACTTGATTGAGATTCATTGCCACTATAGCGGTACCGCCTCGTCATGTATGAAATGAACGCTGGTATAATTAACGGAACCCTGATGACATTATAGGATCCGACTCGACAAGTGGCACATTCATAGGCGATATGTTATTCCCCTTGTGTCACCCTTAGAGGGAACTTTGGTTCAGTTTTGCTGGCGGATAATTATACCTGTCTTCTGGAATTCTCCAACGGTCTACTACGATTTCATTTGCTTCATCCGTCGACCCAATTGGTCCATTCCCGCGTAAAATAATAATTCTCATTCCTAGGAATATCCTTTTGGTTGTAAAATATTAAGAATAATTTTTATCCCTCTTATTTTTTGGTACTACGCCATAAATTAATCATTCCTTAAGGAGATCCTATATACCTAATTATGGTAATTGATTTTTTTGGGAGATAATGGAAGGAAATATTTATTCATTGACAGTGGTTATTTCATAATCATATTTCACAACTTGGGGTTTTTGGTTCATTAAATATTTTTCTTATGTACTATTTAAATTTATTTCCAAGATTGATGTTCCCTTACTATTTCCTAACTATTGGGTATCCGAAAAAATAATACGACGCAATTTGATGCCGCTATGTTACCTGAAGCCCTTTTAACAACAGCATCTTAAATGAAAGAATTTATTCCGCTTTTGTGACCGCACAATCACATAATTTATTGCCAACACTACGTTATGTGATGCCAGGTCGCATTACCGCTGTTTTAGAGCTTGCTTTTTTGATTATGAATGGTTGGTCAATTTCTTTCTACGTGTCAATTGTTATCATTTATATGGGAGGCATATCTACGAGAACTGAAATTTAATCGGTTTCAGTTGATTTTGACAAATGCAGCAGCGTGCATATGGTTCTACAAACTATATGTGCATCCTACTCGTATGAAAGTAGGTAAGGAAGAGCCGTCAAGTAAATCAATAACTTTTCGGGGGAAGGTTTTGTGTTTCTGGCTTTCTTTCTTTAATGTAGTCTTTGCAAAGGCGAATTGTTGCGGGCGAAGCATTTCTTCTTGCTTTCGACAGACGTTGTTACTTTATCCAGAACGTCTACAAAATGAGAAAATAATTCGGAGAATAATCCTTTCTTACGTCTCCGTCTTTGAGTTGCATTGAAAAGGTCGGTCTCGATAGGTCGATATCTGAATAGGGGTTTAATTATCGGTAATGGCTTCTCGAGTTTTTTTCACTTTACACTCTGTCTTTCTGAACCATTCGGAGGCGGAAGCGGCCTTTTCAGCCCCTTTTTGAAGATACAAGGAGACTTTCTGCCTCGAGTTTGGACTTCCGTCAGCAATCTAGTTCCAATTACTCGGAACCTAGCCTATCCATTTTTGCAATTGGATATATTGGTAGATTTTCTTGCGTCGACGCAATTCCATGGAATTATTCACCGCTAACAATATTGTTCCTTACTCTTCCATCAATGCAAAAATTACCGAGTTGCTATCTTTGACTACTGAATGAGCTTAATTCTCTATTGTTTCTCGATAAAGTTAATTGCTCTTTAACAGCTCTAAGTAACTAAAGTTTTGTAATATAATATGTTGCGATTTGCTACTTCTCCAAACGCTCCGTTTTCTTTCATTTGATCGAAGAGAAGAGAAATATTCTTCAAGGATGAAAAAAATGAATGATTAAAATGGGAGAAGATATAAGCTGCGTCTTAAAATGATATTGAGAAGATTTTAGGGAATTAAAGTGATTCTATACGCTTGGCTTGAATTATTTTGTAGACGGAGGAGAATTAATTAGAGTGTTATTTATAATAGTGAAAGTAAGGAGATGTTTATGTATTCCACTCAGTTGAAGACTGAGGCAGAGTAATGACAAAAACTTGTGACTTGAAGAGTCCCTACCGTTGCTGGGGGAAAGTTATACAATTCTGATAGTGTATTTCCCTTATTGTAGCTTTTGGGGACATGGTGCCCTTATGAGCAGGGTCTAGTTGGTGCACAAGTCCAGCCTTTGGAAAAATATATAAATAATTTTGTTCCATGAAAAGGAATTTTGGCCCTACCCTGATAGCATTATTTGGTTACTTGCTGGTAGCTTAATCCGAGGTGAACTCTACCTCCTTTCATGAATATCACCATAGAGTAAGTATATTAGTGATACATTAGTATAGTAGTGATATTCACAGATTAAAAAATGACTCAAGTGGTATTAAAAATATTATATTTATCAATTTATTGTATTTTTTAATTTTTGTAATCCCTGCTTATAACCAATTATCACTCGAAGTGTATTCACCGTTTCTTTGGACTTTTGGCATGACCTTTCAGGAACCTGTGACATTGTTTTATTTTAACGGATACAATTCTTCATATAACACTCGTTATATAACCTTCAATAATTCCATAGTTGTACTGTATTTTAGTCTGGAATATACGAATTCTAAGTGAATTGAATGAATTAAGGATAGAAGACATAGAAAACGCAGGAGAAAGAATTCTTTAACTGTCCAACTGAGTCAACCCAAGGTATTAGTATTAGTTACTATTACTTTTAAAGCAATGATTTTCTTTGGTTTTTATCTAATAAATTGAACAGGTTGTGCATAGTTATTGAGATATCCATTCAACCTCTCCAATAAATTAATGAAACCTAAAAATCGGATGAATATAATTAATCATGTGAAAAGCCACACGCAAAAATAATTCACGTTATTTACTCGTTAGCATAAAAGGCTTTGAGGAAGAAAATACTGGATATGCAGTGAATAGTATGCGAAGAATTAAAAGAAAGTCCCCTATATTGATTGGCATTATATGCGATAAGTACATTATTTATTAAAATCGGTCGGTACTTAAATAGCCTTATTCCCTGTCTCGCTCTTTAATATCCAGTTGGAGGCGAAAGAGGTCCGTGAATCAACACTCAAAGTTGCTAATGAGATTCCATTGAAATTGAGCTCATTGACTTTTGAAAATATGATACCGGTAGGAAAGCTACGGCCGGCGAGTCATTAGCGGCTATGGAAGTGATTCTAGTCCCTACGCAATTTTAATGCCGGATAATAGAGTAATTTCAGAGGGTTTGGTTTGCGCCGTCGTCTGGACAAATTAATGAATGCTTATTCTCAAGAATGAGTAATAGAGTGAGACGACTACATGCTTGAATATTAAGTGCGAGTCTGAGGGATCTCGGTAAGGACTCGTAAGAAAGCAAAAAGTCATGCGGTATCGTGTGATCTTGCTGCGAACAGCCACTGAATCGTGCTGCATCGCAACGTAGGATTAAAAAAAGGTAGCATCACGGTGCTTGTATGTGAAGGGATGCATGCTTTGCTGGCATCACTGAAACAGCTGTATTTATTTCATATTTGAAAGAGGGACTCGGATAGGTTACAGCGTAGGGCGAGACATTGAAATTTGATTTTCCACTGACAAACCAGACGATTTGAGAGTTATTAAAGCCTCACTTACTCCAACTTTAATTGGCGTACTTTAACCCGGACAGATAAGTGAAAAAAGATAAAAAATTTTATTTCACTAATATTAAATATACATTTGACCGATATAAATAAGGAGTAAACTTTTTAAAGGGTGTTAACTAGTTCACTAGTAATAAAATTCACCAAAAATAAGGGTGTAACGAGGGAGTTTGGAGTGAAGCACCCCAAAAGAAAGCATTTAATAATAATTAATTTGAGCTTAAAATTCCCGGGATAAATTGTTGCAGTTCATTAGATTGTATTAACAACAAACATAGTTTATTAGTTTATTATTATAAATTACAAATAAATCAGTTTATTAATATGGAGTTACCAATTGAAATTTTATCAATAAATAAACCCAAATATGTAGTACAATCCAAATGCTCAATTTATGTACACATTGCACAAAAAGTGCTATTATTAAACATTGAACAACTGCAGCACATGCTATTTAGTTCATTTCATGTTTTATTTAAATTAACCATTGCATATTTAGTGTTAGTACTTACTTTTATCTTGTTTTTGCTTAACCAATAGGTATCTTAATTTATCGAGATCGCTTTGCATTTGTGACCGCAGATCAAAGGTATTTGAGGCTGAGTAGCACAAAGCGGCATGCATTGCCACTTGCTTTTTCAGGAATTCCGTATATACGAAGGACATTTGCGCGTGTGGTCTGCCTGTTAACTTTTAACCTTTTTTCTAGTAGCAACATACGTTCTTTTAAATTCATGTTCTCTTGCCTCAAAGACTATCAATTCTAATTACGCATAGTTTTAGCACTATTTTCTTGGATAAAGTTCTTGCTGTTCTAATTCTGTCTATTTTAGTGTAAAAATTCAAAGGATTTGCTTATATTTATTTATTTATTATGTTTAACGTTTGCCCAACATATACATAATTATAGAGCGAGCAATACAAGAATATAACTACAAAAAAATTGAAAATAAATTCGTCACAGCCACAAAATAGAAACACTCATGATAACAAATGCTGAAAAATATTAACTTAATACTATCACAGTCGCGAAACATATTCTTAACATCTTTTACAAAGTAGTATTTCTTTTGAGACAAGTCTATATCGTTGAAAGTTTTGTTATATAGTGCACAAATCCTTCGTATGGGCGTATTGGAACAATAATTTGTTTTAACCTTTGATATGTAAAATTTTCTTTTAAACCGGCGATTAGCAAGGTTTATTAATAGATTACATTGGAATCTATTTGATGCCTTTCCTTCTCATTCTATTCCAGCATGAAAATAATTCGTGTGATACTTTCCTTGCCAACTTGTGCTGATGAAATGGCCACCATACTTTCCGTCTCTGATCAGAATATGTTGGGCAACGTCAACATTGCTTTAATAAACTCAATAACCTCCTGGGTCATCTTAGCACAGTTGCCATCGCATTGGTCACAGCATTAACTGAACACAATTTGTAAATGTCGCTTTTGAGCATTTAGTTTGCACACAACACAATCTACCACTTTTATATCTACCTTATCCAAGTGTGAAGTAATTGTAGAGCAAGAATTGAAGACTAAAATAAAGCTGGGCATACTTTCGGGCACTATAAATTTGAACACTTCATTAAGAATTCTACCTTTCACCACCGGCACTACATATCCACATCGCCAGGAGACCACCGCATGACTTCAATTGGAAATTATGCTTCAAATAATGCTGAAAATGCTATCAGTTTTTTAAATTTATTTTTGTGCATGACTAGTGCAAATATTTCATAAGAAAGCGATAGAACTGGCCCGGTGGCTGAGTTTGTATTTTTTTAATGGCTAGGTACCTAGTATCAAGTGGTTAAAAGTGGGTTCTACTTCATTTCGATATAAGTTTAATATTTGAAAGTGGACTACATCAATCGCAATTTGGAGTTGAATGAAACTTCATTTAGGCCTTCTACGTACTTAGGCTGATATTCATTATGTAAAAACCAATTTCTTTTTCCCTTCTCTAGGTAAATCCTCCCTACTGGCGTTAGTGTTTATGATATTTCCTGCAACAATGAGAAGTGGTACACGGGAATTTTACGTTGGAGTTTCATCACTGTTTTTTTTTTTTTGAGAAGGTTTGCGGAGAAATAGAGTTGTAGGGTCGACCCTCTGGGGGTTGGCCGAGGACAAAGAATGCCGATGTCTGAGGGGGTTTGCTTTGAGCGGATAATGGGGTGGATGGGACTGAAAAGGGGCCATCGTGATGCTGAGATATTCCCATAAGGAAGGGAGAGAGCATTGCATTTCCCTTTCCCAAGAGTAATGATATTTTACATTTCCTGTAATTTTTCTATAGTGTATAATTTTTTTATTTGTAAAACTCATTTTATTGCTCACTGAAAGCGTCACTGGAGGAAATGTCTTTACCGCATCATCATTTGGTGAGCAGAGGGAAATTTTTTTGAATTGAACCATGGTGTGAGAATCGCTATGTGAAAAAATATTAATTAACAAGTAATTCTTATGATGACATGAGTTATATACAACAAGGATGAAGTTCGCCATGAAAACAATATTTGGCTTTGATGAGGCTGCATTAGCTATTTGGTGCTTGCCTTCAATTCTAGCTCTTTTTAATCAAGATATCAATGTAAAAAATTAAAAGGTTTGGTACTTTTTCACACAATTAATTTAAGACGACCGGTTTCGTCGCAGAGGCGACATCTTCAGGTACAGAAATCGTTATTTTTATAGTTGTTTTGCTTTTTATTAGGTTGCTATTACGCGTTGGAGGGTAGGGTTGCGTTGGGGTTGGAGCGTTACTCATCTTCAGGGGAATTTCCAAGAGGGGGGAATGGTTGACAAATATATTCTCATTTGCTAAAATCCCATCCTGAAGTGCTTTCTTATCTCCAACTCCTCCAAGCAGCCCATCCTTCTTCCCTTTTTCTCAAGGTGGAGAATTTCCGGAACAAAATCGCTCCTGTGGTCACTCTCCATAGGTGCTTCGCGAAATGCGATTTGTCTATCTCCCCTTTTCTTGAAAGTCTTCAGTGTTCCTCTGATCTTACAACTAAATAACTATAACAATAACGATTTCTGTACCTGAAGATGTTGTCTTTGCGACTAGACCGGTCGTCTTAAATAAATTGTGTGATAAAGTACCAAACCTTTTAATTGTTTACAATGGATTTTCACAAAGTTAAGCCTGAAACAATCGAGTTTAAGATATCAATGCCCAAAAATGTCATAAATTCTTTTAAATCCATCCGAAATTAACAACACGATTGATACCCGGTCTGAGATTTGATTAATACAATCCATCTCTGATTGGTCTGTATTTTAACGAGTCAAGATTGGCCAAGTAAGGTTATTGTGAACGAGGTTTAATTCTGCTCCTGACCCAAGAAATTGACAGGTTCAGAGGTGATGGGGCGTGTGAGTAGGTGTTTAGACCGAAGAGCTATAGGAGATTGGGGGTAAGATTAGGGAAGGGGAGGGGTGGGACCCGACAGGGGACCTTTCTGGTGTGGTGGAGTAAGGGCTGGGAAGGCTTCGTCTGTGTGCGACGATGACTCTCTTCCTTCTGAGTCCTCGGGAGACGAGCTGCTTCCAAGGGACGCCGGGATTGGGATGGGGGGGGGGGATAGGTTAGTGCCGATGGGTGGGGTTGTCTCTCCCAGGGGGGGTGGGTTGGAAAAGGAGTTTTTGGGGGGGGAGTAAGGGGGGTCTGCGCGACTGTTTGTTTTCACTTCCACCCTTCAACCTTCCCCTCCAAAGAATGCTCCAGACTTGACGGAGTTTTTGAGTTGTGCAGGAAGGAAGGAGGGCGGGAGTTCGGATGACTGACTATTGGGATATGGGAGGGGACAGTTTGTCGAGGCACCGTTCGATGCTCGGGATGGCCATGCCTCATTTTCTTTCGGGCACCGGCATCGTGGTCGTGGGCGTTAAACGTCACAAGGTGACGCCATCTTCCTTATTGCGTATAGCTGGATTATGGGGTGAACTAGCATTTAGCTTGGCAAAATCAACCTTAAACTTCTTTACTTTGAAATATTTTGATTCATTAAAGTAGGAATATCCTTGTGAAATTTTCTTGAAGGGAATGAATAGCCGGGAAAAATATAAAATCCCAAAATTTTTCCCAAATTATTCTGCGTATTATTTAAAGTGCTTTGTTTCAGATTAAGGAATCTTATGGGTTAATATTGAAGAATTCAGATCAATATATTATTGAAGATATGAGGAGACAAAGCATCTTCTTTTTGATTTATTGGGCGCAAAAAATGTTAGTTCTCAGTCCTTTTCTGGGAAGACGCTTGGAATTTTCTGTATCTTGTCGGTGTCCTGGCTACGTCCTAAACATCTCGTTTTCCAACAAGCGAATCCTTTTTTCATAAATTCTAACTAAAGCACGTAACAGAATCATTATTATTAATTTATTATTTTATATAGTGAAACTGTATAAATAGGAGTTATGGAATATACATTACAAACGGATACTTCATCTTTTTAGATGATTTTTATTTTTTACATGAATTTTGGTTTCTAACATTGAAATAAGTCGTCAACCCTTACATTTCCATAATGAACGGATTGTAAATGCTTCGGAAAATAGATCGAGAATACGCATAGAGGGTATAGGATGAATAAGTGAGATATTATATGCTTGAGGATTTTAACTAAGTCATATGGTTACTTTTGAATTGGTGTTTGTCCTAAAAACTCCTGCTGCACGCCTATTGAGGCGACCTGCGGGGTATTATGCTATTATACTGACGAGGGTGAGAAGGCGATTTCAGTAAATTATGATTGGAGGGAGGGTAATGGTTAACTAATAATTTATTAGTTTCACCTATAATGAAAACTTTAATATAGTATTTTTTTAGAAAAAAGAGTTTTCAGAGATATGCATAATGGAGTTGTATTTCATGTGGCATTTCATCAACCATCACTAAGCAATCCCGCTAAGCCTTTGAATGATGGAGGAAGGATCATGAATTTACTGCTGAGAGCCAGAGGTAAGCCCTTAACTAAAGAGATATTAAGAGATTGGTTGTATACCAGCATGAAGGATGTTATCGCTGTTGTGGAGATAATAGGGGAGAAATGTTGAGAAAGGCTGAGGGCGGAACGAATTAGCCGCTTATATAACAACCTGCCTCAACCAAGAAAATTTGCTGAAATAAAAAAAATACCTGTCATTAGAAGTACTGAAGTGCGGAATGGTAAGCAGCACTTTCTATATTTTTGTCTTGAGTAATATTACGTAGATGTAGATGTCATGCAAATGAAGGATTGCTTCCCAATGACGCCAGACGAGACTCCTTTTTACCACATAATTTAACACTATTAGTTGCCCTGGGAAAAATTCCTCTTGACTGGGGATCGAAATATTTACCTTTGGCTTTCCAGACAAATGTGCAGAATACTACGCTCTCCAGATTCATTGATTCGAATGGCTAAAAAGTATTCAACACTTTCAGTGCGGGTGTAAATTTTGAGTTCATATTCAATGGCTATTATTTCGTTAATTTCATCTTTAAAAGACTGATTACCGTGCAATTATTTAATATAACCATAGTCCTGCGAAAAAATATTTTATTAAAATAATTTATTGATTTCTTAAGCTGTCATTCGCCATAGCTAATATTATATTATATTATGTATATTTACTACTTCATTCATTCACACGAAGCCTTTAGTGCAAACGTACAGATAATTTCATAGGGTTGGAAAGAATGGAATAGTAACGCATGGTTGAGAAAGGATGTGGACAACGGTGCTGTGGTAGATGGAAAAAGCCTAATGAAAATGGAGTATTTTTGTATTCGCCAAGAACGACTGCTTCTTTATCAACACTAGGACTTTAATTGATGACGACGGGCCGAAAAGAGAACCCTAACCAGCGATGACAGGGTGGGAGAATCGAAAGAACCGTCATAGGCCCCGTGACAGTATAAGAAGTCATCCGCATGGAATGTGTTAAAAAATTTCCATGGGAAGTTTATGTAGTGGAATGAGTAGTGACCAAACGCCCGTTGTTCTATCTCCATTACATGGAGTAATATGTCCTATGGTAATTACATGCTGCACATGTAACCGCCGTTTGCGATTCAGGATTGAAATATTCTAGGTCCACCTTGACCAGTTGAGAACTTAACTGCCATACTTATCGTTCACAGGAGAGCCGTTCTCTACGAAAAAAGTTGAGAGAAATGACCGAGTCGGATGCATTGCTGGACGGAGAAAGAAATCCGATGCATCGTGACGCTTGCGATATCGACCACGCTTTCACCTTTTACCGATATCGTCACGGCAACGGCAACGGTTTGTTGTCCGCCTCCGGCAAGTCGAGGTGCGAGGGATTTCGGCGTGCGAGAGGAAGGCGGCAAAATTTTGGAAGCTGGAGGTGAGTGCGAGGGGGGGAGTGAGAAGACACTTTGGATTCCAAGGTGGAAAGTGGGGACGGTTTTAAGGTTCTGGAAGGCGTGGGAGACGGGGGATTTTGGGCTGGGAAGCAGCGTTGATGTTAGGGGACTGAGAGAAATTGTTGGTGAGTTTGGAGACATGTGTGGGGGGAAGGAAGAAGGGGGTTGAAAAGGGGAGGGGGAGGCTGAGGGGGTCTGTCGATGCGTGCAGTGAGCCCCAGGGGAATTTTTTTTCTCCAGTGGATGGGAGGAGTTGAGGGTTGTGATGTCGGGGGAAATTTTCAGGGGTCACGTGCTCTGTGCCTCATTCTTGCGCACGCAAGGGAGTGGGGTGGGTAGAAAAAAAAATAGAGGGACGAGAAAAAAAAATTCACAGCATCGTGAGACAGTGCTGACAACCCTTAAATACTAATAAAAATCTCCACCCTGTCCGTCTTGAAGGATGAAGCGTTGTCTTCGGATTTCAAACTAATCTTTACCGTGTTAAACACGCTGAATATCCTAATTTGGATCGACGAATTTTCTCATGAGGCTATATATTCAATGGGCCGGAGTAGTATGGATTTGCTTTACGTGGGCATATTCAAGTGGAGCCGAAAAGAAAACATGAATGAACGAATAATTAATTGTCCAGGAAAATAGATGCGTTTCGAGTCACAAACATTTTGGAGAATCGGCCTCCCAGGAGTATTCATATTTATGAACAATAAATGTTCGCAAACTATTAGCTATTTGCTGATTTGTTTTAGTATAAGTAAACTAATCATTGGATAAATTTACCCTTGTGGTTGACTATTAGTTTGGCTACTATTTATCTATATTCAATAGCAGTTGAGGGACTCGTCGCAGATTTGCTTTAAAAATTAATTTTTATGGTAGCAAAATTGAGTAATATATGATATTTACCCGCATGCAGTTTCATTGTTTGATTACAGCTGATATTTTAGCCCGACACCCTCTATGTACGGTCGCGGTATTGGAATTAATAGAGAAATAAACCAACTTTCTGCAGCCACCATGCCTTACTGATACACTGATTTTACCAGTTAAACATGTACCTGATATTACAATTTTAACTCTTCTCTTATTTTTTCTGTGTACTCAGTATAAGTTGTTTTATAGAAAGACATATGATTATCAGCATCCATTATTATGCTGGGGGGGTTAAAGTTATGATAAAAATAACAATAAAGACTTTGAGATGAGCATGAAGAATACAGAACCAAAGAATAAACACTGCTAGTAGTTTATCGGCGGTGGTAAAAATAGCCATGTGACGGTCGATCATGGTTGTTTCACTATATGGCGTCTGAAGTGATTAACGAAAAAAAATTATGTAGGCTCACAAAATTATACATCCCTATTGATGCTCAGAAATGCTAGTAAATAATATGCTCTCTACTTTTGATCTTGGAATAACTTATTTTTTGCACATAATATCTTAAAAATTAAATAGGTTTTGATTTTAATTGATTTAACAGTTAACTATTTTAATAGATTCGTTCCAATGGTGGTCTTATTCATGAGAGTAGCACACCTATGGTGATGGCTCCTCTTCATGTCTCTTGCGGAATAATTACGCGAAGTCTAGAGGAATTTGTATCATTTGTATTTTTCTCATAGTTTATGGTTTTAAACCTTTTAAGAACTGTGTCTTACATCTAAACACAATTGGAAGATGCCTCTTTCTTTTTTAGAAATCTACAGCAAAATTCTATTAATGCATTTTAAGAGTTGGCTGTAAAAAACAGTTTGTTAAATTTTGACCGTTTATGATGCTCGCTGTAGTATATTATTTTTAACTCCCATCGATGAGCTAGATGAATGCTGGACCGTATTGATCAACGGTCGTCATGCCCTTACGCTGCTAGACTGAAGGCTTGTGAAAAGTTTCAGACATGAACACGAGCTTCCAGGAGGTGGGGGGTACAAGTCAACGCGTCTCAGATCAATTACTCCCTCGCCTTTGCTTTCTCACCATTATCCCAGGCGATTTACTGGGGCGAAGTTCCTCTCTGCTTTCAAATTTTTATATAAATATTCAGGAAAAGTTTCTCCCGTTTTCATCCTTCGGCTGCGAAACATAAAAAAGAGTGAGTGACAAGAGGAGCAGTGGTGGTGAATATCTTCCGTGTTAGACAAAGATTCATCCCCTTATCGCTGAAGGGTTTTGTCTCGCAGGAATCTTCATCTGTTAAGACTTTGGGGGCGTGGGATATTTTTTCTTCCAAGTTCCGAGGAAATGTTTAAAGTTTTGACGAGGGAAATGATGGGATGAAGTTATTTCAAAATGAAAAAAAGGTGTGAATGGATTGAAAAAGTCGAAATGGGTATTGGATTTTTGAGCGGTTCAAGATTTTTTGCAAGATTTTTTCACTCGAGATGCTAGGACACACGCATTCTATAGTACATTTTTGTCTACAGTCAAAAAATGTGTAGACGAATGTAATACTACCGTCGTATTCTCTTTCTCTATGTGTTATCGGTTTTCGAATCTTACCTGTGAATGTTAATTACAGCGTATTTTTACGGCATTTATAGGCTTAACATATGTAGATACAAATTATGCGGTTAAATACTAGTCGTGTTCTCAAAACTTTCTTTTAGGGGTAAAGCAAAGTAAAATTTGCCTTGTTATTTAGTTTCATAATTTTAATACTCATAATTTGCTTTTCGCGGTAAAGTTCATTTTTTTCGTACTTCTGTAGTGATGAGCTTATCTCAAAATCTCACTTTCTTAATTTTCTTAAGGGTTTTAAGTTGAGGAATACGAAAGTGAGATGAAACTTGTAATGTTATTATTTCCTAAACAAACATGATTGGATATTTCTCAAAGCGCATTTGATGTTGATCATTTGAATTGAATAAATATGGCTTGTTAGACCTCTTCTTAAATCCATCGTTTCTAGTTCACGTAAAAATATCTGCGTACGTCCCCTATCGTGAGGCAAGTTGATACTGTTATTTGCTACGCAAATGCGCTAAAAATTCTACTCATTATTGATTAAAAAACTTAATCTTTAACATTCACTGAACAAAAATGCATTACGGCATCCTCGTGAAATAAATGTTGATATATTGACTATGAAAGATTTAGCCAAATAAATCGTCAAAGTGTGAGGTGGTTTAGGATAAGGTACTGGATCACTGGTCCTAAATGGTAAATAATTTTTTTTGTGGCTTAACCTATGGTGAGCACAAACTATCTCCTATTCGAACCGACTATCAAGCTGAATAGTTCGGTGATTATGCGGAACTTAAATACCTATCAGGTATCATACATTGGCTAGTCAAGTGGAGATAGCTTACTGGACGTTCGACCAGTACAACCGCAACTTGACCCTTTAAGAGGAAGTCCTGGGAAATATGATTTTTATGTTTTTGCTCCCTCAGAAGTTCCCAAGTAGGACGCGGCCACTGTTGGTGCCATATCCAGAGGAAGACGACTTCGAGTGCCGCGGACGTATCCTGTCTCTTTCTCTCTTTTTTTTTTTTTGCTATTTTGGGAAGATTCTCACACACCGTCGGATCATATATATGTCCTTCCGCTCGGCCGTTGCAATTCGTTAAGCCCGGATGCCTCGAGCGTGATGCTCCGTTTAGAGTGCCCCGGGGTCGGAGGTGAGTGCGAAGGATGAATGGGGGCGCGGATGCTTCAGAAAGGGAATGCGAGAGAGAGAGACAGACACAGAAAGAGAGAGTGAGAGGGGGCGTGCAGTGCGCGCACTTCGCGGCGAAGATCAAAAGAATCCGTTGTGTTCACGTCGTCTCGTTCGCGGCGTTTGCGCTCCGAGCGCGCCTTTTCCTCCGGCGCCTCTTCGTCAAGTCCACTCGAGCCGCGTGGCTCTTACCCGGCGCCTCCACCATTTTCTTCCTTCTTGGAGGAGGATGCACAGCATGTGGCGTATCTCCGACCCCCTTGAAAGTAAAATAAAAATAACTCAACCCCGTCTTACGCGAGAGGCATTAACGATACGATACCCTGGCAATCGTAATGAAACGTGCCTTAACTTCGATGTGCAATGCTAAATTGAAATAAACACTTGGAATATTCCACGATTTTCAATTTGCAACACTCTTAATTTTGCGATTTTGGATTTGCAATTCTTACAATCGTGGAAAATTGCAGGTGATTATTTAAATGTGTAAAATTTCCACTCCATCTTGCTTGTTTCTTCTGATTTTACACAATACTAATGCCTGAATCACGCGACCATGTTTTTTCCTTCAATCAGTGTGATAGCGGTAGATTTTCTAGGGCCAAAGAAGTATTCATTTCAACTCTCCATTTTCTAAATTACACGGCCATTTCCGTAGTCCCTTTTTCCATCGCTTCTTTGTCGCTTTCTGTGTTTACAACTGTAATTACATTAAAACCAAATGTGGCATTGCAACCAATGATAGCGTCAGTGCTTTCTCATTGGCTGGAAGACGTTGCCAGTGATGGTTTCAGCGACGGAAAAATGGATAAGCTGAGTGATGGGATCCTTAGAGTCAGCGTGGTTTATTCTTACCTGAAATGCTCAATTATTCGCCATCATTGGAGCGATTGCTTGGAAGGGACGGAACAAATGAACACGAGAGAAGAATGAATAAAGTGTAATTCAGGCATTAAAGGAATTAGTAAAATTGAACATTGAATTTTCCAAAGTTACAATTTTACTTATATTAAGAACTTCCGCCACATCGTACCTCACATCATGTTACTCGTTGCTGCATTTTCACGCGCAAGTTTATGTGTCCTTGTATGAAGGCGAGAATGATAGAGAAAAAGTAACGTATAAACGTCCAATTTTTACAAATGCATGTATAGAATATAGAACCTGTTGTAATTTGGTCGTAGGTTTTCTGTTCCGGTCCAAAAATGATCCGTCCTTAATGTGGATGTCACGTATCTTGAGTAGGCATCGCAAATGCAGCGGTTTGTACTCGAATGTATAAAATCGTTTCTGGCTTGACTTAGCGGAAGTTCAATTTAATGGCATAATATGTTGAATGCATGGTCGGTAGTTGAGTTTTGTATTAAATTGTGGACATTTCCATTTGTAGTTTTTATCATGGTTTGTACCCGATGCTTATGTGATTCGATTCTTGAAGTCAAACATCGCCAGGACACATTCAACCTCTCACCTCCCTTTTTCTCTCGCTCTTTCCGTGTTTCCTGCCAACCGAGCCAGCTCGAATTGAAAGTAGCAGGGATATATATTTTTTGTGTGCGTTCGCGAGAGCTCGTTGCAAGATCAAAGGGAGTGGTTCCATTCACGGCTCTGGATGGGGATGGTTTGTGTGCCACGGATTCATTTGCGCGAAGGAGGTGAATTCCCACCCCTTTTTACTCACCTGAGCACTTCATACCTTCCGGTGTTGGAATACAGCTCACCCCCTTCATCTTCCAATGCTCAAAAACTCTACCCCAGTACATCCTTATTATGACGTCCATATTCGAGGAAAAAAATGCTTTACACCATAATGGTTTTTCTCCGAGTAACTATGAGTGACATGTCGAAATATTTGATTACAGAGTATATCCCTGAGGGTTCACAGGGAAAGGCTGAGTGGGATTTCAGCTTGAGGTTTTTGGGGTGGCCTGAGTGTGTTATGTTGTCATGGAAACATAGGAGACTAGAAGTGACCACCGCATGTTATTTAGGTTCAAAATATTTTCTATAAATACATTAATCCAGAGAAGAACTAACACATTGATTGTGCTGCAAAAGAATCACTCTGTTGATAAATTAACATATTTGATTTTTTTAATTCGAAATTTTGCAATATTTCATTTTAGAATTAAATGATAAAATACACACTATTCAAGAAATTTTTATGCCTTACGAGCATAATATTTTATGCTGATTCAATAATAAAAATCAAATGTTAGTCAAACAACTCATTATAAACATTATATGTAACACTCTAGACATTTTATCCAAAATCAAATTAAATGCATCGCAGTATTATGACAGAGAAAAAAAGTCAATGACGCGGGTACCTTTTTGTTCGATGTTTACAATATTTTCAGCATTTACGTTTTTTTATGGAAAAAGAAAATACTTCAGTGAATTCTTGCTTTTGCAGCCATTAGTTTACTTCGTGGTCTCCAATTTGATTACGCAAGGTAACGCTAGATATAATGGGCCCGTAAGTGGAAGTTTTGGTGAATTTTTTGAGAATAATTGATAAATAAATATAATGCAGAATGTGGGGATGTCTAAATCCGTGTGTGAAAAAAAGCGGTTTTTCGGGAGGAAGAGAACGGAGTTCTTGAGACGGATTGAGAAAAATCGTATGCATTTTTTAAGAAAAAAAAACACAATCTAGGAATGAATAGCTCAGGTTTGGGCCGATTTCCGGTTTATTTCTAATTGATTGTTCTACTCTTTTGGTCAAAAAACTCTTATTAAATTAATTTGATCTTGTGCGCTCAACATTTCATCAAACGCGTATAATTATATCTGCAAGCACTATTAGACTTTGCTACTTGTCTTTCAAATATTATGGAAAATGCTGATAGCAATACCTGCCCGTCATGGATAATATATTTTAGGCATGGTGATGGAAAAGGTGCTTACAACTTTATCTTTTTCTTTCTCCTTGAAGTCGGTTCAGTGCTAGAAGTGTTCTGCCTCCTTACGTGGCAAATTCTGGGAACGACGTGCGATCCGTTAGGGATCCTATGTGAGTGCAAGTCTCTTCCCGAATTCTTTGAGGTACGTTGCAGCCTCTTATCGACTGTGATGCCTAATCTACCGAGTGCGAATAACCATCATTGAATTTGTCCGTGGTGAAGCGTGACTCTTCGTGGGCCACCAGCACTCAATGTTATACCTATTTCAGAAATCCGAGAACTCTTTTTAGCTTGGAACTCTTTTTAGCTGCCGATTGGCACTCAGATATGAACCGGAAATAGAGGTGCATGGGGTAACGCCCTTTATTGGTCTCTTACATTGTGACGTCCACTGCCATTGCTCGAAAAAAAAGTATTCAGTAGCCTCTGGCACTGGAAGATTTGAAGTTTTACAAAAATTATGAGTATACTTTAGTGAAAGGGGGTTGGTTCTCAGATTCCCATGGTGCTTAGCGTTATTTCGTTGGCCACGAGAGAACTCGTGTGATATTTGTGCTCGTGGTCTCGCCGCCCTTATTTGAGCGCGGGATATGAGTGGAGATTCAGTTATTCAGGTCTCGGTTTAAGGCACCTCTCACACATTTTTCCCGCCGTCCACCGCGACGGCATGTTGTATACTTTGATGCTATTTAAAAATGCGTCTCAAATACCCTGCGACACTTATAAAATGGTCTCTGAATGTCAAAAGACTGAGTTGTATCACTGTGACTTTCCTCTGCCAGTAAAATTCAGTAGGGTTTATATAAAGGCGTCTCCTTCTAAAAGCTGGTGTCCCTCCACTTGAGCTTATACCTCAGGCTTCTTCAGATTATAATTACTTAGTCATGCTAAGCTGTTATTAAGGCTTAGTAACAGGAGTGCATGTTCTGTAGGAATCATAAAAAATGTGAACTCGTCTGACCTCAAAAACAGAATTTTTCTCGGGAGTAGGTACACTCTCAGAATCTTTCTTTTAAGTTTAATATTACCTCTGATGCGTGTGTGAATGGATTTAATTTTTTTCACCGGTAATGAATTGCGTTTCCAACCTCATCTTTCCGGTCTATTGGTTTTCATAAGTTCCGGGATATGAATTTTTCATTTCATTTCCAGACTCTTATTTGCCTTATTGTTTACGCTTAGCTGCTCTATTTTATGCTGGTGGTATTATTTACTCATTCTTTTGTCATGAGAGAGTCACTCAGTTTTTCGTCAAAAGGTTTTGAGCGCTTTGTGAGGCATTATTTTAAACAAGGTGGAGCTTCAGTCGCGCGAAGCTTCGACGACGTGGGACCATTGATTTTTTTCAATATCATTATCACAAATCTCGTCTTTTTGAACTTAAGGCCCTTTGTGAAATTCCTCCGAGAAATATCTCCATAAAAATTTCTCTAATAATAGCTCGATTCCATATTTCCTTTTTTGACTTGGGTACGTTCGTAAATTTCTATATCTCCGAGAAATTATTATCTTCTCTTGGCTGACTTCAAAAGACTATTATAAAAATTATTATGTAATTGCTTTACCTGAAGCATTAATTTTATCGCGTTATTATTATTAGTTGACTCATTGTTTTGAAGTTTACTTTTTTGCGATGTGGGGAAATCAAATATCAATTACTTTCGATAATTTCATCAATAATCAAACAAAATTAAAATATATATAGCCAAAAACTGGTTATATTTACAAAGAACGATGGTCTATTTTCGTCTTCATAGATAAATATTTTCTGTGAAATTCTTGTGGAAATTTAATTTGGTATATCATGTACCGTGTATATTTTGAAGTTGATTATGCGAAGTTCTATTCAAAACGTCCGTTTTCAGTTTTTTAAAGCAGAAAAATCATCCATATGCTATTGTAAGTCTGCGTATATGACTGGAAATATATCCCAAAATTTTGGTGAGGTATTATGTTTTTAAAACCATTGGATGGAGATTGTTCCCGCGTTATTAATACCGGCCCCGGGGGCGAGTATGCTTTTCATTAATCCATGTTGTCGAAACAAGAGGACTTCCTTGTTTCCGCGTCTTCCTCTCCCCCATAAGACCCAACGTACCACGAATGTAAAATTAATTTCCGAAAGTATTTGCTCTCCCTGCCTTAATTTCGGGGATTCCTCCTTCAACCTTGGTTTCCCCCATTCACACCGCAGCCACGGAGTACGGCGGCTGCATCAAACGAGCCTTCCGTTCGCTAGAGGGTTGAATGTAAGGAGGAGGGGTGGGTAGGACGAGAAGTAATTGCGAGACACCATAGCCCTGGCAATCAAAAGATTTCATCTGGGGGAAGGGATAACTTTCTCCTGAATGAGTCGCCCGGGTTCCGCCGCTGAAGTCTCTGGTCTCTTGATCGGAATCGCTTTCGCATAAACGGTTGTGGTTTGTTTGGGAAAGATATTAGAGATTTTCTTTCGTATTAATTGGGGGAAAGCCTATTATTCAGCAAAAGACACTGAAATGTTTGCTCTTGATCTTCAAGAGGAGGTGACGCCATGGCTTTCAAAACGGCTCAAGCCCACTTGCTAGAAATGTTGGATGGACAGTGTTTGGGACTACGACAGGTATTAATTTGGTATTTCTCAATGAATAAATTGTACACAGTGAAGGAGTCATGGGAAAAAATATAATTTACGATTTTGATAGCTTAGAAGATTTTTCAGAAAATTTGGTTCGTTTCAAAACTTTGCCGAATTGACTTGAGATTTTATGAAACCCGCAGGTTCAATTTCTTTGATATTTTATTTTTGTGGACTCCTTTTGGGTTTTAGTTTCTTAGTCAGTGTACAAGCGATCTGCTGTTGGCGCAAAGGGAGATATCTTAGACAAATCCCTAAATTTAGTTGTTGTAAGGAGGTAAAGTAAAGCTGGAGATCTGTTGGACGTCACGCATAGCTGTGCATCTTGAGGTGACTTTATTTTAGAGCAGGATATTGCTGACGATTTCTGCTCAATTCGTGAGAAAAATATCTGTAGCCATTAGATAACAGTTATCGCTACTATCCTGCTTTGAGTCAACTTACAATATCTTAATAAAACACAATATCTTTCGTGTGACGCAACTTAACTCGGTTGTTCGATTCTGATTAATAACTGCATATCAATAGGTTGACTACTCGAGAATTCAATTGAGTGGCAAAACAATTATGTTTGTTTGCGAATGGGAATATGTCCATATTGGTTCATTCATTATGTTCTAGTACACTAAATGCTACTCAGTACTTTGCTAATCGCTCGAGGTACTCGCAAGCACGGAAATCGGTTGTGGAAATGGCTTATCAACTTTAATAAATGATCATCATATTACTTTCCTGATGAACATCACGGCACGAAAATAACATGATTCGTACTTTACGCTAGAAGCTCTCTTTTCTTTGAACTTGAAGAGTGAATTGAAAATTACAAATTGATTTTATTGTTCCGATCAGGTCATATTTTCGTTGGAGTTGAAGAAATAAAAACTTGGCTTTTAGGGCCATATTTCCTAAGAAGTTCGGATACTGTTGTAGTAATTAATCCCTTTGATTTTTTTTATTCTCCAAGGTTCCTAGATTCGTCAATTTCGGATTTGTGGATTTTTGATGAGACACGATGGAAATGGAAATCCAGTGTCAATTCATTTAGTTTCATGTTTACATACGAATAATCGTAGCGATAACAGCTGTTGATTCTTGTACGGAGTCTCAAGATTTGGGGAGGAGGATGCGGGTAAATGCCGAGAAGTGAGATGAGTAAAAGGTGAGTGATGTTCGAGAGAGGGAGAGAAGTCTTTAATGGTGTGCTGGGGGAGTAAGGGATGAGTTGGGCTTCTGGAACTTCTCGCCGCCGGAAGTCCCTTAACGCCCACGTCCCCCTCCCTTCGACCCTGTCCACCCCCTCCCACCCTCCGCCCCCTGCACTCTCCCACCCCCTACTCTTCCTCGATGGACCGGAGATATGGGAGGCCCACGTGCTCCTTTCTCAAGTCTTCTTTCCCTTCCTCCCTCTCTCTCTAGCCGCCTTCAACCCTCCCAGCTCAATATGCATTTTCAAAAATCTACTGCAATCCTTTGACTCGTTCCGAATTCGACAACCCAGACAAGTAATATGCTAACTATCGGCCGAATTCGGAAGGAGATGTCCGAGGATACTGAGCTATTTCAAAAGGAAACCACGTGGGCAAATTATTGGGATTGTTGGTTATTTTCTGATATTTCTAATTATACTTTTGGAAATCAACTATGATAACGTAATGATTAATATTTTTAAGCTTTTAAAATCATGTAAAAGATCTTTCAGTTGAAATTCATTGCTAAAATTTATCATTTACTGGCACAGTGGTTTGTTGGTCTTATGCACTCGTGGTAGCTGACGTGTTACACTGTTTCCTTTCTAGCTTGCGAAGAATAATTTTTTCATCATAGTCATGCATTTATGGTTATTAGGAACCCTTTGAGTAATCGCCGTGAGATAGTAGAGGATATTTCAGCTAAAATGGATGAATTCCTTAATCTTAACTGCTATTTGTAGTTGCCCCTAAGATTCTAATTACTCCTCAAAGCCAAGAAAACACTTCCTTGATATTTTGCTTAATTTTCTTTTATTTCCATGATAATATACTTTAATTTTCGAAGTAGCTCAAATATTCATCCTATTAAAATTCGAAGAATCAAGCGAGATGGAGTGGAATTGATTCATAATGAAACACTGACTTGCAATTTTCCACAAAAATAAAATTTAATTCGACTCGTTTCGATGTTACTACATCATTTTCAAGGTACAACTGAGAGAGGAGAAATGGGCTGTGCCACGTGTATTCAAATGCTTTCATTTCTATGTTCAAAGTTTGTTATCCCTGGAAAAAAACCCTTTAATTTCCAACCTTTTTACCTCCTCTGGTTTTTCCACTCTCCCCTCCCCCCCCACGCCTTGCACTTCTACCCATTCCAGCCACCTCCTTGAGCACTTTCCATCCCATTTCTCCTCTCTCAGTTGTACCTTGAAAATGATGTAGTAACATCGAAACTCGAGTCGAATTAAATTTTATTTTTGTGGAAAATTGCAAGTCAGTGTTTCATAATTCATCCTATTACACCAAATATGTCATCACAACAGTATCCTCGATGCGTCGACCATGTTGGCAAATTACGTCACTACCTTCAGCACCGCCAACGGTGATTTAAGTCTCGAATCGGTGTCGTACCGACTTTGCAGCCGCAACATTGGATGCGATCTGTGATCGAGCATCCCACTCCTCTATCGGCATGATATAAATGACGTGTATAGTTAGTCGTGGTGGCTAATGGACATCGAGGAGGACTATAGCTTATATCCGTGGAGTATCATGTAGCAGGAGATAAAAATGCTTCAGAAATACATAATATTTATGTCGGTTTTTAAACCTTGGAATCCATGTAGTACTAGTTCAACATATATATATATTAGCAAAAAAACTAGAGAATAAAGACTTCGTATTTGGTTAGAGGCAGTTGAATTGTACCATATATCATGGTGAGTCTTCAAATTCATCTCTTTATTAATGGGTAGCACTGTTGCGGTCATAGGAGGAAATATATGTGCAGATTACACAAAACATAACAATAATTGTTGATGGATAAGTGGTACGGTTTAAATTGGTTGAGATGAGCATTAATAAAAATGGAAAACTCGAAAATTATGTAGGTTGGAAGTTTAGAAAGTTTTAAAACATATTATTAAGGCATTAATGAAGGGAAACGAGATATAATATTTGAGGGTACCTATAATACTTTGTTGCAAAGTAGAAAAGTTTTTTGATTAATGAGAATTTTGAAAAACTATTAAACTTATTGAAAGTGTAAATTTATATGCTATCCTTGGTTTGGTTGGCATCGCTGCTTCAGAAGGCAAGAATCTGAAATAAAGAAACTCTCCCATGTATTTAACCAGAGGAAGCTATTTTCGTCAGCGATCCATGCTGCAGTTTCAAAGACCTATGGAAAAAAGCAGCCGAAGATATTTTGAACTAATCCGTAGGATACGGAGAGAGGCAGCATGGTCTCGTGACTTATAGGAAGCGATTATAATCAAGTCCCAGGAGAGAAAAATACTTTGGAATGTGGCGACTGCTATATGACTGTATCTTTCATCCTCATGTATGGTGGAGTTAAAACTGTTTGTTATCAATGGACGTGAAGGTGAGGAAGAGTGAACTCATTAAATTTGAGAAATTTGGGTAGTTTGTTCTTCATTTCCTGATTACGTAGTCGCTTCAAAGAATCCTAAAGGTAATATTTACTTAAGGGTGAGCTTTCTTCTTTCGTCAACTTCAGGAAAGATATTATAAATAGGTAAATTTTACTTTGTGGTACTTCTCTGAAGAAAAACGTCGTCCAAAATGTAGACCTAATGAGCCCTATCCATTCAGTATTTCTTTCCTTATTCATTGGGAGGCCGGAGAAATGTATGGACGGATTTGTTGCTTGAATAACGTATGCGTTCCTTATAATGATAAATGTATTTGAGTTTCGGCCTTTGATGTGTCCATCTAAAACTCTGCGGCTCATTTTCAGCAATTAATGTGCGCCATTAGATATGTGTTTTCCGACAAATCGTTGTCAAGTCACCTAATTAGCTTCTGATGAGCATCACCTCTCCTCGTCACCTCTTTCATGCATATAGGGTGTCTTCTTTCAGGGCTCGCCTTCACATCGGTCTTCTAGCCTTTATCCGCTGTCGCCGTCCCGCTCTAGTGATCCCTTGGCATTCCAAGTTCACGTCTCGGATCATTTCGACCTCACTTTCTTTGGTAAAATATAGTCATTAGAAGATAATAAGTGTGAATTTGAAGGAATCTGAATACAAAGCTTATACTTTTAAGGGAGTTATTTCATGCAATGTAATATTGAAACAACCGAATTTTATTATTTTTATTTGGCCACGAATTTCTGAAATCTTGCTAAACAGAATGGTCCATTTTAGGTTTTCAAGGTTGTTTGTCTTTCATAGATACAATGAATATACCTCATCAATGAAGCTTTGATTAATGAAAAAACACTTCTTAGTGGGATAGAAAATAAAATGTGTAATACCTTGGTTACGCCCTTAACGTACAAAACACCGCCACAGTGAATGATGAATTGCTTCAATGAATGCACACTGAAAGACATTATACATAAATATGAATGCATAAAATATGTTACCAACGACGTTATGATAACTTAATGCCGACAAATAAAAGAGAAATCATAAAATACCCAACAATGCCAATAATTTGGTAACGTGGTTTCCCTAGGTAATTGCTTGGTATTCCGGAGTTTATTTTCGAATTCGGCCAATAGTTGGCTTATCACTTGTCTGGATTCTCGAGTGGTGATGTCAAGGGGACTCAATAAAAGGAGGCCCAAGAACATGGCGGTTAAGCGTTAAATCTGTTGCCCTTTTTCCCGCATTTTGTTCGACAGCGCCACTAAGCAGCTGCATCTCGTTCAGTGTGACTTTCGCCTTCAACCGTCGTGGAAGCTCTTTTTTGAACATAAAATCGTCTCGTATACGTTAAAGGTGTGGTTTATATTAATTTTTTGGCTCGGTTACATATTACGGCCGTGTATTTCATCGTGAACAGTGAATATATATGACTGAAGTCGCGAGTGGCGATATTGAAAACTGATTTTAATAATAACTAATATGGTCTTGGAGTAAGAAGAATTCAATTGTACGTATGGGAAAAAAAGGGTAAAGAATTTGACAAAATTCTTGTCATGAACGCTTTTTGCAGTTTTTTTTTCAATATTACAGTTAAAAATATAAAAAGAATGAAATCGTAATTTTGAAATGTGCAATTCTTTTTGCATATTTTATTTTATCGTCGAAAAAAACATTGTAAAAATCTTTCATGCCTTCACGTATTAATTTATGTAAGTATTATTCATAGTACTGATGAAGATAAAAGAAATGCATCGAAACGTCGGCGAACATTTTTGCATTTCATTCCCTGACCTATAATCAAAGACTATTTAAATTACTTACTATTAAATTGAGATAATGAAAAAGAAATCGATTTACCTGATTTAAATGCGCGTTGAGCGACAACAAGCGTAGCGGCGGACTTGAAAATCCACCAATGTAATGTTCGTGGTTGATGCCTAAACGTTACCAGTCTACGCCTACACACCAATGCGTCCTCTCGCTCTCCCGAATTTTTTTTCCTTTCAACATTTCCCTCCCTTTTCCCGTCTCCTCCCACAAGTGCACACTCGCCGTCATAAACTCCCCGGGAGACGTTTACGTTCCGCTCTTTCCCGTCTTTCTTTACAGGAGCACGCCGCCGCGCACCCTTCCGCCTGTCTTTCAGGGGCCAGCCGGCCCTGCCGCCTTACCCCCATTCCATTCCCCTACCCCTGCCTCCTTTCATCTCACATGGAAGCAGGTCTCCTATTCCTTCGGCTCCAGCCGATGACTGCAAGAGGCTGGCCGCATCCAACAATCCGAATTGTTCTGCCCGAACGGGGACGTTCTTTTAAATCATATTCCGCGGTCACGTTACCCAGCCCTTAACGTTAGTACGAAATATTTATTGAATAAATATCGTATAAAGTATAATATCTATCAACGTGAGGTCACTGTAGTGATCAGTTTAATGGAAAGAAATTGGTGTCATATATATTTAACCTTTAACGAAATACCACTTTTAAAGTACACTGCGAGTAAGTTTCGGTAATGTAGCGCATAAAAATCGTGATCAAGGGGCAGTAATAGTGCAATATATTAATGATTCGTTATTAATGACGTTAATGCCTGCTTTTTAAAGTTTTAGCAGAATATGCCGAATTTTCGAATTTGAGAATAGGTAACAACACTGTCGAGATTTTACAATCCTTTCATCGAAGTAAATTAAATGTTTTAAATTCCTCGATTAAATAACTGAAATCGAATTTGATGTATTTTCGGCATCAGTGGTTCATAATAAATTGGTGTGCTATTTAACCCTTTATTGGTCTTGTCGGGTCATATTGACTCGATTGGATTTACTTACATGATTTTTTAATTAAAAACTAAACTAGCATCGTTCGAAATTGGAATTTTTTCTAGTATATCATTTCTTGTAATTCTACCGCTGAGTAAAGTTGGATTTTCAAAGTATTACTTTGTTTCGCTGCAACCGATATTTTGACCCCGACGCGACCGAAGCGTATCAGATTGTTTCCGCCTTTGACCTTTTAACTATTTTGTCGGTGACAACGAATATATGATTTTTATTTTCCAAATACTAAAACTCTTAAGCGTTATTTTCTGAACACACCTTGCAGGGGAGATTGGGGTAATGGCGGTCACTATGATTTCTCGTAAAGTGGATAACTGATTTGTGCTGCCAACTCACGAAAGTTGATGGATAAACTACTGGAGTCTTCGCAAGCTTGCCAATTGTAATTTGCCTGTTGTGTAAGAAAGACTGTTTTTACGTTTCACCTTACAAGAAAGACAATAATTTACACCGCTATCAGCTCTTACTGTTTATTTTTCAAGGGAATAGACTGATGCAATTACAATGTAAGCCATATGGTTCTATCACGAAGCGTTTTATTAAGGGTTTGAGCTATGATAATTATTTTTTAGCCATTGAATGAAAACTTGTGGTTGGGGTGATGGCAGTCGCTTTGACAACTGACCGGCATCACCCCATTACTACTCATATTTCTTTTATTTTATGCTTCAGATGCCTAGGAAATACATTAGGAAAACAGATAAAGCTAAAGGAATTGCAGAAGGCTTAAAGAAAGCAAAAGCAGCCATTACTGAGGGATTATCGATTAGAATGGCTGCGGATCAATGTAAAATACCATTCAGCACGTTGCAAAACAGAATGAATAGTGGGCGTGATTCTGATCCAAGCTTGGGCAGGAAGTTTGACTTCCCTACTACACACAAAGCAACTATAGCTTGCCACGTAAAAACTTTATCGAAGATTTTCTACGGGGTCACTGCGTTGAAATAAAGAAAAATTGTATTTGAATTAACAGAAAAAAACAATTAAGCCTTAGGTTTGATAAAGAAACAAAAATGGCTAAAAAAATGGCAGT
Source organism: Ischnura elegans (assembly GCF_921293095.1). Classification (NCBI taxonomy): domain Eukaryota; kingdom Metazoa; phylum Arthropoda; class Insecta; order Odonata; family Coenagrionidae; genus Ischnura; species Ischnura elegans. The sequence goes on from NC_060249.1 coordinate 96,932,661, forward strand.
GATCTTAAAATTTTCAGCCCTTTTCTACCATGGAAAGATGTTTTTTTAAATCCATTCTTTCAATTACTTTTTTGTGATTTCTTGTACGCGGAATTATTTAATAGAAAAAAACATAAATATTTCAGTTTGGAGTGTTTATGTCATCAAAATTCCTCGTATTTATTATTTCAAAACCATTTAGTAGAACATGACATTACCAACTGCCTTTACCTCAGGGTAGGAGTAAGAGCGTTCAAAGCTGATTTTGCAATATTTTTATAATATCAATAGGTAAGCTTAATTAGGGCTCAATTAAGATCTGAAATAGGTAAAATATACTATATGAAAGCGATTCCACATGATTGTGTTCTAAATTTTAAATAAAGTGAAGCTTTATACTTATTTTCCCTTAGGTGACCGCCATTACTCCACTTGCCCTTACTACCCATGAAAGTTTGAAAGTAAAAGCATAAGTATGACGCTATTACCACGTCAGAAAAACTCGGTTCGGACGGTAATGATACGTTCCCTACAGGGATAAAAGTGTGCGGAAGAGGAAAAAATAAATATTTTTGCCTAAGATATATCTCTAAATAAATGAAAAGAATATGTTTTAATGAATGTGTATAAATGGAAAGGTAGATTTATTGAGTTAAGCAATGCGAACTCGCATTCCAAATGTAGTTCCGATCATTCATGAGTCCAAAATTTTCCTTTCACGGACGTTGAGAACAACGAATGAAGCCTATGAGGCCTTTATAGCCTGATTACTTGATTCTTTCGATTCCCACGACGAAATCTCTCCGAAGCTCATGAACCCTGGAAGTCATCTTCGAAGAAAAAAAAGGGGAGGTATTCCCCCAATCCATCTTGGCGTGCCGTATTAAGGCACGGGAGTGTTTTAATCTGACGCCGCCGTCGTAAATCATCGGAATTAGTCCTACCGACGAAGTTTTTTTCTCCCTGTTCCATTCCGCGGACCTCCTTTGCCGTCCGGCATCCTGCGCCGAAGATTTATAGTATCACGCTCGTAAAGAACCCTTGAAAGGGTCACGCCTGCCACTAACGCATTAATAAGCATTAATTTCCTCCCTAATGGCGGCTCCCCTCCAAAACGATAAAAAAAATACCCTTACGGAACGGAAATATCTTTTCCGTATTTTCGTGATGATAACGTGTGAATGAAGGTTTGAAGAATCTTTATCGAGAAAGAAATGGGTGAAAAATTTTTTTTTGAGTGATTCGGCTTTTCGTATGATATTTTTTTTCAAATCTAGTATCCCCGGAAAAACCAACCGCGGCGCATCTTTACGAATTGATTTATTTCGTACGCCAAGAGAGAGGGCAGGGATTTGTCCCCGCGCGTGAATTATCGCTTTAAAAAAAAAGAAGTCTCTCGCTGCGATAGGACAGATGAAGACTAATTCACCCATCAGCCAGCCGCCCCCCAGGGCATGTCACGGAGAAATGACGGCGCAAGTGGCGTATCAATTCAGGCCTCGTTAATTTAATTCTTTCCTCTTGTTCCTTCCTTTGTTTTCTTGTCAATTTTCTAATTGGAGATATTTCTCGGTTAAAGTGAGCATTGAAATATCCTTTCTAAAGCGGGCCCGTGTATTAGTTTCTGTCATTTGAATGCGACAAATTATTGTCTGAGCGCGTGATGAATTTAACCTTGAGCGTATGATTTCACTTCTTCGGTAAAATGAAATCTTTCTTCTAAAATTGCCAGAAGAAAGAAATTAAAAATTCTCAACTTTTTTTTAAGCAAAATATGATTTTTATTCAGTATGTATGACGTGTATCTAAACAATGATATAATTCTTTAAAAATTATAAGGAGAAAGAAATGAATATTCCTCAGCGTTTTTAAGCAATGTATGGTTTTTGGTCATTATGTATGACGAGTTCCAAACTAATAGCTTTGTAGAGAAAATCATTGAATTACTAAATTTTTAATTTGAAACATATATAGCGCTTCAGAGAGAACTTCTCGTGTGTCACGAGTTTTCCTTCCAAATATATTGGTTCAACTACTATAGTAGTAGATCAGCCGCATGCAAAAATGTTATTATCATTTCGATGTAAGCCGCCAATAGAATGGGAATACTTTGATCTCCGAAGACTGAAGAAGAAGAAGAAGTTTGGATGAAAATTTCAGTTGCGTAGTTTAATGGGCACAGCCCTTCTATCAGGATGACATCCATATCAATCCATCTGCTGGAGACAGTTTCACCGCTGTTTCGGCAGGCATCTAAAGAAATGATTTCCTGGAGGAGCCTACTGAAAAACTGGGAAATATCGGAAAACGATGTTAACACGCGGATTACATTTCAGGACTGGACTTCAAAAAGAAGACCAAATGTCAAGATATATCTTGTAATACCAAAATATTGTTAACTCTTTGCACTTATTTTGTTGTATGAATGCATAAATCCGTATAATACTTTTTGGGACACTATTTATTTCGTTAAATTTTTATCTCAGTCAGTCCTTCATTAATGTTGGCTCCCTTCTCATCGTATATTTATTAAAATTTACTGGTTCAAATAAATATCCACGATTTCACACATTGCCAAACCGTGATAGTCAATATAGCTCATATATGTAAGTAGATTACGTTATTTTACGCGGCCATTCGTCTATATATTGCGAATTTCACTCAATAATGTGAATTTCCGTCTCATGGGCATCATTTACAACATTCTAATCTCGTAGAGAGGAAGGATAGGTGTCAGAATGTCAAATTTTTAATTTGTTTGAAAAATACATTCACTTTAGCTCTGTATAATGTCTACACCGTGTAAGGGTGGGATATTTCAACCATGACATTCCAATGCTATCATCCATCTCCACTCGTTTGAGTGTATTCCTTATCAACCTTTTGAGTTTCTGAAGCCATTCAAGATACAAAACCACTCCAATTAGAATTCCAAGGTATTGGTTGCCCAGCACGACTCTTGGCTTTTCATAGATGTTTTGATCAGCGTTTTCCGAGGTGAGGGTTCCCCGTACGCGAAGAGATTGGAATCGAAAGATAAGGCGACGGGATGCTGGCGATTTGTCGGGCCAAACTTAATCAATCAGGAGCAGGCCATGGGATAACTGTGGGAACTTTCGTGCCGGGAGGGCCAAGTTTTGAGGAGGTAATTTTCGATTCTCCTCGAAAGAGGAAAGTGGTTAACACCCTTTGGGGTCATCAACTAACCCTATGATCTCCCATTCTTTCGGAGGGCTTTTTAGAGCCAAAATGGGATAGGTGCATGAGAGATCTTACAGAAATTCTCAATTTCCTTGTGTGAATAGGCAGACATGGTTGTTTTTTTTCTATGGTTTATTCCTTTTTACTCTTATTATTCCTTCGGAAGATGTGTCGGATAAGAATAATAAGGAAACGTTTCCCACAAGGGGAACTTCCGATAGTAAAATGGGAGGTGTGGAGGATTAACTCGAAGGAGGAGTGAGAATGGGTCGGTTAAATTCGTGATTGCCTTGATAATAGGGTTCGCACGATTTCGTGGATGGAGGTAAGGCGCCGCGTGTAGTAATTTCCTCCATTACGTCTGCCGCATGCCCCATCATATTTCCCACACTCCTTAAGCGATGCTGCGCCCCGTAATCGTGGATAATTTGCTTACTGCCGATTGTAGCTCGTGTCATACCTTCTAATGGGAATCCTAAAGCTATCGGTTAAAATGAAAGAGAAAGATGAACGAGGCGAAGACCAAAATAATATACTCCACTTGGTGGTTTACCAATCGGGCATTCATGCCTTAAAAGGTTTAATTTCTCTGGTCCTTTGAGTATCTTTCGACGAAGGAGCTGCATTGTGCAGTCTATGAATTCGTGCTGCAATGATTTTAAGTAGAAGTAAACTTAATGCATTCAAGGAGTTGATTTCTTGCGAATCTTGTTCGTGTAATGAAAGTCAGGCGTGTTTTGTTACCCATCCCATACCTAAAAATAGGAATATTAAAGTTCAAATGTTGGTAATGAAAGGAAAATATGTTTTCACCGAAGGGGGGTAGCAGTCCTTCAGAAAATATTTAGATATCTAGGTATTTTGCTTGTTTTATTAAATCAGTTTCAATTCTAGGTTCAGCGGATCTTGATTTCGACACTCAATTTTAACTGATCTTAGTTTCGAAATTTTCTTTTCTTGATAAATACGGAACCTGTGAAAAATTCAGTTAGTGAAAATAAGGATTAAGATTTTTTATGGAAGATATTTCCTTGCCAAATAAAACATTAAATTCAGAACATTCAACTCAGAACATTCAATTCAGAAAATTCAATTATTCCTAGGTATCTAAATACAGAATATATATTTAAAATTTGCTTAGTCCGCCACTAGCCACCTTTTTGAACAGAAAAACATAAAGATTAAAAACTCTTTTTTGATATTATTATGAAATGTGGTGGTTACCTAAACGAACGAAATATTTTCGCTGCTTCTTCTATAAAATTTCATTATTTATTCGAGATGTGAGTGTGGGGAAGAATGGAGAAGGTGTAGTGGACGGAGAGGAGGAGGATCGACGGAGTGCTGGATGTGGTGGGTGAGTAGAGGAGATATTAGATGAGATACAGAGGAGAAGGAAGGTGTATGCAGCGAGTATAGCAGGGAGGGGGTGTATAAAACAGTGTTAGAGGGTAGACTGTTAGGTAAACGAGGAAGAGGAAGGAATAGAATAGGATTATTTGGATAGAATGAAAGGTAGTATTGTGAATTGAAGAAGGGAGGCTCCCAGAATTCCTCTTAAGTCCTCCATGGAAACCGACCTTAATCGGTAAAATACTTTAATTATAATAATAATAATTTAAATAATAAGAAAGAAGGAGCAAGGGACAAGAATTGGAAAAAGAAATAAAAAGAATATGGTATATGGAACAGGTTTACATAACTCCAATTGTCATCTCAGCTACCGGTATCATCCCAAAACATATACAAAACAGTTAAAAAATACTCAACCTTCATCCAAATGCGTACATCAAATTGCAAAAGGCTGTAATAATTTCAACCTGTCATATCACGAGAAAATTTCTCAACGCAATCCAACAGTAAAGAGTTACCTTGGTGAGAACGCGAACGTGTTCTTTGCACTAAAACAACTCAGGGAAAACTGAAGAAAATTTAAAGGAAATAATAATAATAATAACTGGCACTAGCCTTATAGCTAGAAAGCTATTCATTGAATCAGGGTAACATGTAAGTGTCTTCAAACATAGTGTTTTACTTGTTTTCTTTGGTTTATCCTGTTTTAATTTACTATTATAGCATGTGTTCCAGATTTAAGCATTCATAAGAGTGTTTAAGGCAATGTATGTTTGTTTTGCTCTGTTATTCACGTTATTTGCACTATTCATGAATTGTGGCTCTTTTTATTCTTATGTCCATAATATTTTTCGATGACTCGGTACATTTTGCGGCCGATTGCTCAAGTGAATTCCGATTTGTGGACCGATGATTTTTTTATCGGGTCAGCGATAACTGTTGGCGTCAATTTTGCAAAGCCATCATTTACACATTTTTCTCTGGTAGCGTGTGGTCTTTGTTTGGACATTCCAATTCATTGATGTACGTTTCATCGGATGATTTGAATTTACTGCTGTAATTTTTGAAGGAGCTTTTGTTTTATTGAAACGTGGGGGAAATATTATATTACATACTTTGCTGAACGCATCTTTAACGGAACTCTGTGAACTTTGGAAATTGTTTTTTCCTTTTCTTTACACAATATTTGATTTTTTAAAGTATCGCTGTTCTTATATTGTCTTGATTTTCTTAATTATATTGGCAGAAATTTGTGTCACATGCTGTTATTCCTAATGAAGTTTTAAAACAATTACCACCATTCCTTGTATACTCTTGGAAAATGAATGTGTTTCTTTTCCATAGTCAACCTAATTCTTTTTCGGAGACGTTCAATCAGCTTTTCAATCTGGAGGTAAGTTTGATATGAGTTTGGTAGAGTTCACCTCTGACCAGACTAAGCCACGGGTAGGTGGAAAAAGTTCAGTTAAAGTGGCCCGTTTCGTTATAGTCACCTAGCACTCAATGTAGCCCTAGGTGGTAACTGAGGTGTCAACCTAGTACCCATTGGTCAGATGTCAAGCTCACTAGTCGTAAGTCAAGGTTTCGTCCACTAAATTTTTAAAATTTGGATTGCGACAGATCTTAAAAAATGAAGAGACTACATTTAGTTTTTAAACAATCCGTAGCCCATATCTGAAGCTATTTGCGACAAAAAATCGACAGTTTTTACTATTTTACAGATACTTCAATGTTGTGACGAGCTCATACCGAGTTAGTCTCCTTTTATTAGCAATTATTCTGTATGAGCTTGGCGTAGTTCGTCGTTTTTTTACCTCTTGTGAGCGAGTCATACCCTCAGTAAAAGGTCCCTTCTAATGCAGTTGTTGCGAATTTTTCTTCAAATTTCTTTGCGTAATTTTTAGTTCCAGGACTTGCCGATAGGGTAATTCTCTCTACTGCGCATCTTGTTTGAACACCTGGCTAGTTACTTCTCTGAGCACTCATTCGCTCCCTCTCTTTCATTGTCCTCCGACTTGCCCGGCTCACATCCTGCTCTTCTACTCCTCAGCGTTCTCGTCCACTTTTTTTTTGGTGTTTCCTTATTTCAAGCAAACAAACGAAGATTTTTTCGTTACATTACTTTTTTATACTTTCCCTTCTCATTTATAACGGCAATAATTTCGAAGATTGATTTTACGCAGCTCTTCACTCAATTCTTCTATCAGCCTTTTCCCATCTACATAAGCCTTCTGAATCATATCCTTCACAATCTGCTCTATATCTTTCACTTCTACCCAAAAAATTCTTCCCATGAAGTGTGCTTTCGGATCCGACTGAACTATTCTACCACTCTCTCCACTTTCGTAGATGGGCCTGACAAAACTTATCCGCGCCCGCCCAATCTCGAATTTCTATGTTCCTAGCACAATCATGCAAGTACTGGTGTCAGCGGACACGAATAGGGATGGATTGCATTCGTTCGGATGCGATAATCGCGGAGGATTTGGGTGAGATGAAAGACTGCTAGCAGAGAGAGGGAAGGGAAGAGTCTCCACTCAGGTAACACCGCCGCTTTTCATCCGCGTCTCTCGGCCGCCTGCCCGAAAATAAATACCCGAACGGGCCCTCGTCATTCGGCGCTGCGCTCTAGTGTCGATCCATCTCGCCTCGTGCGATGGATTGAAGTTGACAGACAGTTGGCTGTGAGGGGTTGAACCGCTCCGCCCAGTGATTCGAAAAACCACCCTTTTTTTCTTTACCCTCTCCAAACCTCCCTCCGCCTTTGTCCCCGTCACCGTGTGTGGCAGAGTACTCCTAAGACTTGAATGTGATGGGCCAGTTCGATGGGTGGTCTGCTCTTGCCAGCGACTATTGAAGGCTATATTAGACGATGGATTCTGATTTCGATAATGGGTTGTGAAAGCGGACATTGAAGAAACGTTCGTCAGTTTATTCCGCTATCTGAAGATTTTCGTTTGTCAGTCACCTTGTTAGTCAAACGTTGTCGATGGGCGACCGTTGGCAACGATCGTTGCAGATTGTCTTTTTTTTTTAGAAGGATACGTTTCGTTATGCCACGTTATACTTTGCCGAATTTCGCTCGAAAGCAATAATTTTTGATAAGGCAAATCAGAGATCATAGGCTGATGATGTTGTTAATCCACGTAAGTCTGGGAAATCGTCTACCACTGAAAGCAGGGACCCTGTAATATACTGTCATTGATATAAAAGATCATTAATTGTCCATTTTTCCATCATATTACAACCTTAAGGTTTCTACAAGCCTAGTTTGTATATTATAGCCCGCCGTTTTTACCTTTATCAAGCTAGTGCCTAGAGTTCCCCGACGTTTTTCATCATTTTGTCTTTGTTTTATATCTTGGCCGTCCTCTGGGTAATTCTTCCTCATTCCTCATTTCCTCATTTTTCTCCATAGCACTATTTCTCATGTACTTAATGAACTCCTCGATTTTTACCTTATCCGTCTAAGTGACCTTCTACGCACGTCACGTGCCCACTGTCATTTACCTCGTTGATATTGTTCTTGCCGGTTGAAACTAAATTTCAGGTCGATTTTTCGCCTTCATAATTTCCGCGCTTTGGTTGCACTTGGAGATGTCTCCGTAAAAATCCTCCTTCCTGATGCTAGTGTGATAAAGCCTCTTTGTTTTATTCCTTCTTTTTTCAATGTTATGGCATAAGGGGCCTGGTAGGTAAACCAGTGGTCATAGATTTTCCAAACAATGCTATAAATGCTGTATTCCAGGTAGAGCGGATTCAAATTATTGCTGACTTACCATATTGAGAGATTTATCAAATCCGTGAATAGGTTTGTAAAACATTAAATGTTGAAATAATGTATAATAAAATCCACCATGTCATTTTTAAGATTGATAATAAGCGGCTGACAAGACCTCGAAGACTTTAACTCTCTTTTGGTGAGCTTCTCCGAAGAACAGTACCGTGGAATCAGAATCCATGAATATCGTTGATGGCTCAATTTATCGCATCATTAACTAGTTCACCATCCTACCCCATTTAGAAGCAGCCTCAAAAATGTTCGAGGGGTAGGAATTGGGAATGGAGCGAGCCGGGGGAAGGGAAAACTTTTCTTCTCGATCTTGCCGTGGTGGCTGAAGAGCGGTCGCGCGCCAGTTCTCTCTGTGATCCTCGCCTAAGCCTACTCTCTTTGTATACAGAGCCCCCTCATCCCGAGGGGGCGTTTCTATAACAGGCACGTGAACGGGGGAGAGAACTGCCGGGAGAATAACCACCGTCGATGCCTTTTAGAGTTCATCGTATGTGCTCCCGCACCCTCTTTCCAAAGCATCCCATCTCCCTCTTCTGTTCCCTAAATCTGTGGGCCCGCTTTCTTTCAAGGAGCGGATGTCAGCTTCTGGGTTTTCCAGCTCCCCGCGTGGCGAAGCGGCGCTCAGCTCTCGTAGTCTTTTTATACCCGTATATACCGGGGTGGGTGAATTATTTCCAAGGCAGGTCGAGGTGTCGCGACTTTTATTGCCTGTGGCGGAGCGAAGCGTGCCCGCACTGTCAGTGATGATGGCTTCACGGTGGGCTCTTTAAGTGTGCTCTGTGTGTGTGAGGAGAATTGGAGATTGGAACACTGGGCTACCTACCGGAGGGTCCTGCATTTGATTCCCGACCGGAGCCTTTTGGCAACTCTGGCAAAAAATTTCGTATTTCGGCCAGTATTTATACGAAAAATTTCCTGGGAGGGGGGAAGTGTATTGATTCTGTGATGGTTCTGAGCGCGAGAAACTCGATTGAAAACGTTGCTGCTTTATTTGATGTACTTCGTTATATCGAACGCTGCGTTTTATATCACCTAGTTTTGATAGCTAGTGCACGATGGTGAAATATACATAAGTTTCCGGGAGAAAAAAATCCCCTGGGCCTGAAATCGAACCACGGGCTTTCTGGGCCACTGCGCCGACCACTGCGCTATTCAGTTACATGAATTCCCATGGAATTCCCATTGTTTCTCATGGCAATTTATGTACACATTTAGTGCTTCGTCTTATTTCGATATCTTGGAACGGATCTACCGACCCTCGCTAGATGCACCACGTACCCCTGACGTGTACCACAATGATATTCAATTTTTTGTTTGGGGGGGATTCCACAACCAGGGGGATCCTTTTTGGAAACAGGGATTCATTTGAGGGATTTCAACTAATTTTAACACTATAGGTTCGAAGATTTTCGCGGCGTTGATTAGATGAATGAGAATGCAGAGATCATAATTTTAACACTTTTCATAGTCGAAAAAACTTAATTTTTCGAAGAAATCTTTTGTAAATTCATGATTTTTCAGTACTTTGTTTTCTTTTATAAGGCAAAGTAATTTTGCTTTTATATTTCGCACCGCTTAGACCTCCTTCCTCGCTACACCACTGGTGATATTGCTCTTGCTGGTGGAAACTAAATTTCCTATAGATTTTTCGTCAGTATAATTGCCCCACTTTGGTTGCACGTGGAAGTGACTTCGTAAAAATGCCTCCGTCTACACACGGATGTGATTAAGCCCAAGTTGGGGAGGATGTTTTGAGTTATGTATCTTTAATGCATCTGCTTCATGATTTTGAACTCTTCATTCACGTTTACCATTACTCTCTATTCGATCTAATTAAGTTTTTTTATGCATATCTTTGGCATCTCGTTCAATATGTTAGTTTAATCTTTAAAGTATTTTATCTTTCCTTCTTTTTTCACAGTCATGGCATAAGGATCCTGGTAGTTAAACAAGCTTTCATAGAATTTCCAACGGCTACGATAAATGATATATTCTAGGTAGAGCGGATTCTAATTTTTTTGACTTACCATATTGAGAGATTTATGAAATGTGCCAATAATATTGGAAAACATTAATTGTTGAAATAGTGGATCTTAAAATCCGCATTACCATTTAAATTATTTCATATTGATTTTAAGTGATTAGCAGTAAAATAGCTAAAGTTGGGTAGGATGTTTAGAATTATGTATCTTTGAACATCTGCCGTATGATGTTGAAGTCTTGATCAATGTTTACTAATACTCTTTATCCGATGTATGTATGCTCGTTTTATGCATATCTTTGGTATTGCGTTCATAAAGATAGTTTAACCTTCTCTTCATTGTACCGCTACAGGTTTTTTTTTCTAGCTATGTTCAAAATAAATGAGTATTCGTATTACTTTTCAGTATTCATTTTTCACAGTGTAAACGGCTTATCATGGTCGGTACGGACGACCTTTGAAAATATAAATAGCAACGTAATTTTATGGCGGCATAATTGATGCGGCTTTAATTTGTTATTTTTTATTAACTCATAAAAATCTCGAGTGATACTTGAATAATTTACTTGAAAAAATTTCCAATAAAATATCCGGCGAGCGTGATTCATACAGACACTCGAGTTTAACGGAGAGAAATTTTTTTCTCTGCGAAAGAAACAATTCCAGCATTAAATTAGTAATAACTAGAAAATGTAGGAGGCACTGGGGTTGCAGTGGCATTAAAAAAATAAGAATAGCTCCAGGAACGACCCATATATTCTACGCCCGCACGTCGTATCCCTTTTTTAATGCTCTGTTTAAAAAAAAATGGAACTGGGCAGGGAAAATACACTCAAGCTTGCGTAATCTCTCGGTTAACTGAGTACAAGAGAATGCACCTCGGGTGTCCCATAGTGCTTTTATCCTTGGGAAATGCGAACGGATTGGACAGTGGTTGTTTGGTCATGTAGCAGCGGCGATGGAAACCAGTAGGAATGGAGACATCACGAGAGTTCCCCTTTTTTATATTTTAAACTTGTGGGACCGAGGGTACGGCGGTAGGGAATGGAAAAGGGTTTAGTCGTGTCCGTGCAACCACACTTAATCATTGTACAAAGGACCCGGAGTACGATGTCGCCTCAACCCTATACCCCCAATGAACTCTCCCCTCTCTCTCCCCCCCCATGTATTTTCCGGAAACCTTTCCCAGACCCACCCCATACCAGCCAGTGATGCCTCGTTCAGACTGCTATCGTACCAGCGATCGTACGAACTATCTTGCATCCATACTACTACGACTACGAATATTAAAAAACAGGAACCTTAAGTCGGCCTCTAAATGTGTTATCACCCACCACGCATTTAAATGGGTTTGCAAAAGTAGCCACTCGCGTTGCTGATGGACAAATTGATCCGAGTTTCACGGGGAAATGATGTATAATTAGGGGTGTAAAACGAATTTATATTCATGATGATTTTAGTTATCAAATTCATAACTCTTCAATGCTGTTCCTCGCATTTGCAAAGTAATGCAAAATATTGGAGAAAAAAAGGATCGCATTGCACTCATCACAGCGCCGCGGACATTTTTGAAAGCCGATTGATATGCGACCGAAGTGGCTACAGAGGTCAGCCTTCTATGGTATGGAATTGGGTCACCTCTGTGCAGTACCCTGAAGTAAGGGGAAACTTACGCTGCCCTCCAGTGCTGAAATAGAAAGTAAACGAGAAACTGACGGTTAGCGAAGCTGTTTAGGTATGTAGGGTTAAGATATTACTTTGTTCAACGTATATTTAAGGCATACTTCTTCTTCCGCCCATATTCTTCCTTTCTCGGACAACTCCATAAAAAAATGGAGCGATGGTAACTTTTCGTCTTTCTCTTGTCGTTTTCTCTTCCGCTTTCACAGCGCCTAACCATCGTAAAGTCTATATTCGGAACTATGTGTAGGTACCATTAAAATAGCGTGATGGAGTGGAATTTTTCCACATTGAAAGAAAACCTTCCTAAAGCATAATAAATATTCATTCATTCGTTCATTCATTTTTCCGGACTTGCGTTCACGCCAGTAGTTCTCCGAACTATCGTTAGTACGATCGTTGGAACAGTCGTAGTCTGAGCGAAGTCTCCACCGTCCCCACACCCTGCGTTACAGCGCGTGCGTTGGGTTAATGCAGAAATAAAAGAAAGGAGCGACGCGACAGTTGAGTTGCGAGGGAGGTACCTATATTGCCGTTGCTTCGGGAGCCTTTTGCTCTCCACGACCTCCTCCCCTCCCCCACCAGTTGACAAGATCTAAAACCCCTCAACCCTCGTTACATTCCCTGTATTACTACCCCATCTACGAGGCACGTATGCACAATGAAACCACGGATACCTGTTTTAATTGTTGGTCTCTCGCGAGAGTAAATTGTAGGAGCGGGAAAGAACAAATGTACCGCCGCCGCGCCGATGGAGTTGTTTCCCCTGCTATCCAGCCACCGTCTGCCACCGTTTCTCTAATCACCCGCCGGGCTTTAATGAGTCACACGCGGGGAGGCGAGACTTGGTGATACTGCGACGGGAAGCAGCCGTTATACGTTCGTGCTCACCTGAGATCCCTCTCTGCAGTTACGTTTGGAGGGCCTTTTAGTTACCCTCCGTATCAATTGTCACTCTACCGAGCAATCCGTGTGGGGCACCTGCTTTTTTAAAAACATTTATCACGTGCATTAGAGTTTGATTTGTCAATGGAGTAATTCGAAGAGTTAAAAAAAATGATATCGCACCAGTTAGTGGCTTTTTAGCACAGAGAAGTGGCGTAACTATGAGGGGGATGAGGGGATAGATAGATCCCTCCAAAGCCCCAGAGTAATAAACAAAAAAAAACTGATGTGTAGTTTTGATATATAATAACTGCATCTGCTTAGAGTTAAATTTTAAGCGCCAAAATTATGTGAAATATATTTTCAGGCATGTAATTTTTCAAAAATTTTCCCCGACCACCCCTTGCCTGGGGGGGTCGTCCCTGAGGCCACCCCATCCCCCTAAAGCATAGTCCTAGTTACGCCACTGGCATGGAGTAACTTTGTTGCACTGTTATTTTTGTTAACCGTTGTATCGATTGTCACTCTGACGAGCAGTAAGTGTAGGTAAACGATTTATTTTATTTTTTCCCGCTTTATTTAGAGTTTCATTGTGTTATGGACCAATTCGAAATGCTATATGAAATGATATCTCACACTTTAGTGCCTTTTAGTCATCCGCTTTATCTTGTCACTCTACCGAGCAGTAAGGGTGGAAACCAGATTTTGTATTTATTTTTCCGCGTGCGTTCGAGTGTGATTTGCTTACGGCCCAATTCGTAATGTTGTTTTAAATGATATGTCATTCCTTAGTGGCATTTAGCGTGAAGTAAATCTATTACTTTGTGCTTTTAGTTATCCGTTGTATTAATTGTGACTCTACCCAGCAGTAGCGTAGCTAGGAATATGCTTTGGTGGGATGCGATGGTCTGGGGTGGCGACGGGGAGAGGTGGGATAGAAGGGGTCAACCGCAAATTTTTGAAAAATCACATGCCTGAAAATGTCGTTTTGGCACTAAAGATTTAAATATTAGCAGAAGTAGGTATTACATGCAAAAACTAGGCAACAAGTTTAAATATTTTTTTATTTCTATGAGGCTATAAATATATTTTAGACTCATTCAGTAGGTGATTTCATGGAATTATTTCATTTGTATCCGATATATGTTGACCATTTTTTGGTCTTAGAGATTCTCACTCGGAGCAAATCAACATCTCACACTCGTTTTAATTGCTTAAAACCAGAATCTCTCTTTTTTTGCGGTAATAAATTCTATCCGTGGAGTGGATTTTCAAATTTAATGCTTAGTGCAGAGACGTGATGATTTAAAGCAAAAAGCTTTCACCTTCAATGATTGCTTTGATTGTGTTATAAAATACTGTACAATGTTTCCTTTTATTTAGGCATCGATTTTTGTCGTCAGAGAAAACTTTAGCCGCATTATCTCTTTTATATACTTCCTGGCACGAATTACGTTTATTTGAAAATTTTCATTCCTTACTATTGTGAGCATATCTAATTTTGCCTTATTACTGTAACTTGTCTTCATGAAAGCTAGAAAGCCGAACATTTTCACCTTTATTAGCTACACCTCTCTGAGGGTTTATTAGCTACATGTGAGTGCAGCTTCTCCCAATTTGAACCAACGTTCACCGATGCAGATTTTTTTTTAATCTACAGGGCGCGCTGGTTTTTAAATAGCAATTATTTAGCTGTTTAAAATCGGTTAGAAATATGTTTGAGAATCCCACACAGATCAATGCGTTAGAGTTCGACCAAAATTAGACAATTTATTCATAACTCATTTATATTCAGTGTTAGCTCGGTGCAGTGTAGCATTTGAATTCAGAGTACAATGTAAATGAGATTAACTTATTTACTAGGTCGTAAAGGTAAGATAGTCTCGACATTTGAAGTGAATACTTCAGGGCTATACTTTTAAGTGGTCGTGCGCTAAGCGTCACTGCGATAGCCTTAATGGTGGCGGTGGAGGTCCCAGTCAATGTCGGTCGAGCGAAGGACATTATGGGATTGTGGGGTTGCGCTTAAAGGGAGACCCGATTAAGAGGAGCATGTGCAGTGATCTGTCTGATTAACTTACGCGGCTAATGACGCAAATTGGGGGAAGCGGGTTGGTTGTCGCTCGGGATATATCGAGAGGCTGCCGGCGGAGTGACTTATCTCGCATCGGGGCCTGAATCAGAAGACCTCCGAGAGCAGAAATAAATATGCGGCAATTAAGGGGACCTTCCCGAGTTAATGAATCTCTGTTCTCTTTTCCTTCCGAATATTTATCAGCGTAGACTAATAAATTCGAAATTTGCCAGATTCTTCTTAATTATCTCTTTCTCGTCCTTGATTTATATCGTCTCTGGGAAATAATAGAGAAATATTTTGGCGTCGAATTTTGCTCTCCTGCCTTATGAGAAATCATATTATTAGTATAGTAAGGGTTATATAGGTTTTTATGCATGATAATTGTAGGACTACGCAAAAAATAATGTGAAATCCCATTTCGTAATTTCATGGTTACTAATGGCCATAGTATTTCTTTTCGTAGGAACGGAAATCCTGAATATATTTTTGGTAACTTTCGCACATAATATGACAGTAAGATTTCACAAAGTTACTACGTGAGTTTTTACAATTGAAAAATTAAAGGTAGTAGGTATGAATTAGCTCGTTAGACCTTTTGTTTAAAAACAAAGCAAGCATTGTATGAGAACCATATGTGAACTATGTGTGCTTTATTTGTAAAAATATATATAGTGCTACAAGAAAATCTAATGCTCATTTCAAAAATATCATTCATTCTATGTTAATGTCGTAAACATAATTCTTAAGATATTTCTGTGAGCAAAACAGCGATTGATGCCTGTGAGCTATACCAAAAGCTTTCTGAAGTAGATGAGTTAACTACTATACACCATCCATTGATATTCGCGGTAGTTTCAGCTGGGTTAGCTATTAGTTGCATGTCTCCTTTATGTACCGAAGAAGTAGCATGGAAGCCTAATTTGTATCTGAGTGTTTTATAGATAGTACGCTGTAGTAAACGCATTAGCTTCATCAATACAAAATATTATTTTAAGGCATTGCCTCGTATTTAGTGACTCTGCAGCGATGGAAATCGGTGTGTGTAATAAATGAATTTGGGCTGGACGAAGAGTTCTCTCTTTATGAGATACTTTTATTCCTTTTGTCATTGTTTTATAATTCCAGAATATCGCTGCTATAGGGATAGAATATGATGTATATGCACAGGATTACTTAACGTTAATGCTAAGCTGGGAATATTGCATAGAAAGAGCGCCAGAATGCGTGTGAAAAGCTACCTATAGTTAAAAAAGACGATAGTAATGATGAGGATAGAAACCAAACCCATTGCTACTTCAGTGGCACAGGTAGCTTTGTATTAGGAGTGAATACAAGTCTCTTGAAGACCTTGGTAAGAAGACGAAATAACATAATCAGCCATATCTTGAGGCATGGTGGCCTGATGAAAACAATCGTTGAGGAAAACGTAGATGGCAAGAATGGGAATAAGAAGACCGCTAATTGATAAATTTACCAGTCGCGGGTATTTTGTTGATAATGTCAGCATACGAATAATTATTGCAGGACTCATCAGTTTTTATGTTTTAATGTTTTGAAAATCCAGTGATTTAAAATGATAATTTGTTTTAAAAGAAGAAAATATAACACTCGAAATCTGCTGTTGAAAATGAAATGATCAAGATTTTTTGCCACAGCTCAAAATGTATGACGAAATTATAAAACTTAATGATTAAATTACTTTCAAAACGCAATTGATTTTTTTTACTTTAACCATGGTCATTATTCATGAAAATATTTTAATAATTTTATATTTTAGTATTGTTGAAACAGTATATTCAATTAATTGAACGATATGCACGAATATGAGATTCGTTGACAAAACATCCTCCTAATTTGTCGTATGATTTGTCATTTTTCTTCAGTCAATAATTCTGTAATTTTGTTTCATCATAGGGAAAGCAATGTTTTCTCTTTATTCATTCATATCCTATGCATTGGTTTAGGGATTTGTGTGTGGTCATCAACCATCATTTATCTTAAGACTAGCTGACCTGGCGAACTTCGTACCGCCTAACAATCAATGAACGTACAGTTTAGTTACACCATTTATAAATCAAGAGTGGCTGTATCATTTATAATCATGTTGACTTTATTATAATAAAATAAGGATATAAATTCAATAATATTACGTAAATGAGTATCAAAATAGCTTAAGAAATTTTGGGCATTGTGAATTTGCAAAGCAGTTAATGAAATAAAAATTATACGCATTCAGTTGCTGGCTATTTGTGCTATTAACCGTAAAAAAATGTTTTTAGGCCCAAGTCTGTTGCGTAAACTTGGCCCGTTCACGGGGCAGGTTAACACAACGCCAGACCGACGCTTGACTGATGCTCAAAATCGTGTGAGAAGCCCCTATGAAGCAGCATTCGTATCAAATGACTCTAGGCGCGCCAATTATAGTATCTCTGTTTGGAAAAAATGCACTGCGTAAACGTGCTGCATGCGTAAACGCACCACGGTGTGCCCTACACATTCGGGTTTAATGTCTTGCGTCAAGCACCTTCTGATAAAAAAGTTTTTTTTCTTATCAGGTGCAAGATAAAGCGGATGAAGTTAAATAAATATAGCGAAGCGAAGCAATGACGCAGCGAGGGGGGTTTATGGGGGTTAAAACCCCCCCAAGAGCTCAGAGAAATTTTTTTGTAAAAATTTTTGTTGCTAATATTAGGGGAACGGATGAGTAACAAACAAAAAATATTTAACTATTCACACAGCCGCAAAACTCACTATTTTGAACCATTTACCTTAAAAAATGTCTGGGGGAGGGCCCCCACACCTCTCGCTTACCTTAGCGAGTTTTCTATACCCTATAGACCCGTAGTATTAGCTGCGCTTAAAACCCCCCTATCCTTAATTCCTAGCTGCGCCCTTGAAGCGAAGGAAGAAATACAGCGGATGGTTAACCGACTCGTAAACATACCACGTTTAATTGACCATGAGGAAATCATAGGTTTTCATTAGCACATGAGTACAAGCATCACAAAAACTGAAAGACCGACCAGGCGATTTGTTAATCGTTATCACGAATGCAACACGAATTGGAAATTGAATGCGTTTAAGCTCAAAAGGGCGTATAGGTTGGGAATCAATTTTTTTAAATCACCACACGCGTTCCGTTGGATTGTTTTGGTTGGTTTAGGTTTCGAAAAATCATGAACACAGAGCCTACCTTTAGCTGTAAATCGTGCCGTGTTAAGCCAGATACGTCCAAGGACTTTAAATATTCAGATAGATAGTTGGTGATTTCGTCTTCGTATGTCACACAGTTTAAAGATTTGAATTCATGCAGAGTACCAACTATTTGATCCAGACTTACCTAGTTTGAGTAATCCTCATCTTCGTTCTAGGCCGTCAAAATTGTTCGCTCAATCTACTATTTTTGATTTTTGTAGTGATCAATCATATTCTGGAACACTTTGTTCCGAGGAAGTGAAATGAAACTGCTCGATTCCTCGACAGGAACACGGACAATACCGTTTGTCAACAATTGCTTGGAGATTTGTTTACAAACGCGGTAGTGAAGAGTCAACTCGAGCTGGGCTTAAAATTAGCTAAAATTAAATTTTAAAAATACAATTTCAATATTTTGAATATATTTAGTAAATAAAATATCATATATTTTCGGAGTTCAGTTATTAAATTGGTAAAAACAAAACAAATAATTTAATTTGTAGTTTTGACCAACTTATCAATTGTTGTTGCGTTACTAACTCGTAAAAACATATTACTAAGAAAGAGGTGATTTTTTTTGTGAAATTACCCTTTTTTAATGTCCTAAATGTTATCCAGGGCTGAGACGAATCCAAAGAACCTAATATCATTAAAATCGGTGCAGCCGTTCTCGAGGTATGAGTGTTCTAACTAACACGATTTTCGACTTTCTTTTATATATATAGATAGATTGGAACGACGCAGCTCTTTAGCGATGTTTTTCATCAGACTGTCGTGTCCCATCATGATGTGGCCGATCAAACAGCCCCATATTCTATCTAAGGCTTTCAAAATTCTTCTAATCTCTCTCACTCTCCTTAAAACCAGTGCAACACTCGCAAGATCTATCTATTTGGTCTTCATCATTCGTCTAAAACACCACATGCACCAATGGCGTAGCCAGGGGGGGGCCCCCCAGGCTACCTGGACCCCCCCGAAATATGAAAACAATTATTTTCCTTCATAAAAGAAAACAAAATATTGAAAAATCATGAATTTACAAAATGTTTTTTTTAACAAATGAAGTTTTTTTCGATTATGAAAAATGTTTAAATTAGTTACTTTAAAGTTTTTACCCTCTTTTTAAAATATTTTCCTCCATGGTTCTGGACCGCCCCCCCTAACGAAATTCTTGGCTATGCCACTGACATGCACTGAATAATAGAGGCCTTAATCTTGTAGAATTCTATTTTAAGTTGGGAAAAATAACACCGCATTCTGAAATTTTCTTACCTAGGTTTCTCTGATGCTGCCATCTTACTTCTTCATGTCGGTACTTAACTTTGAGAAATTCTTTGAGTTCGCTCAGTTGGCATGTGAAATAGTAGAAAACGTGACATACCCCAGAATTTCTCTCATTAACTGACATTCCGGCTTCAATTAAAATATATTTGGATAAAAATAGGTTATAATCTATCTTCTTTATCTAATTTTATTCCGTCTTAATTCTGCAGATTCATTACTTATGCCTGTTAGTGATATGGTCAAATGTCAGCAAATGATGGGCTTGTATCTGCATATCTCACTATTACTTAACGTTAGGATCATACCTTCGGTCTCAGTTAATAGGCTCCTATCGTATTGGGTAGCTATTCAGCATTCTTTTGCTTTGGGTATCTAGTTATTGCAATTATATGAAAATTTTGCAACTTCTGATGATCACGCACGCACACCGGCATAAAGTCAAAGGTTTCGCCTTAGCGTTATGGACTCATATTATAATGGAATAATTACCTACGTTATTACTCTTCCTTGCTAGCAGTTTAATTATTCCCATAGTTACAAAATGTAACTTTTGAAAGGAGTCTTAAATTTTTATCGATCTTCTTATGTCATCAATGATTCAATCATCAATGATACCTCCATTTATTGCTTGACTGATGAAGAAATATCTGCGGTTGAATTAAAATTTTGTATTGGTCTATTTAATATCATGTCAAAGAAAAATTAGATCGTTATATCACACGTATTGGTAATTCATTCGGTACATTCTGATGTTTAAGGTCTGATTCGTCAATATAATATTTAAAAATAGAATTCAAGGTTTAGCGGGGTCATAATCGTCAGGGTGGGCGAAGTTAAAGGCCTAATTTTACTTTCACCATATGAACCACATTCTCTTGATAATTGCATTGCTGAGATTGAATTGTTATTCAGTAGAGACGCTACCGTTAAAAATATGAAACTGTGATTGAATTCTCTTTTAGTGTTTAAACCGTAAGGCTAGTTTCGATATGCGCCGGTCAATTACAGAATTATATTATCTGAACCGTCTTGTTAAAATGCGTTATGTATTTATGTAGCCTCATTACCTCCATAAAACATTTGTACTAATTAAAAAAATATTTTGTTGCCAAGATCAAGAACTTTGACCAGATAGTCTAAATTGTTAGTCTGGGATATGTAATTGTGTGTTCTGTCGCTCTTTGCTATGCCTCTAGAGAAATCTAATGGATTTCCTAATCTCGCAATTTAGCGACATTAACTAGAGAACTATTAGTTAGCTAATAAACGTCTCCAGGGATTGCACACTCCCCCACCAACATGTCGCCTTAGTGTTATCGGTGGACGCATATTTGCCCAAAAATATACTGATTATCATGTTTTATCTGCACCATATTAAATCTATGACCATGACAATTTTCTCATAAATATTTATGCTAAACATCTCTTAACCCGCATTACCTAGAAGTTGCAGCAATATTATTATTTTTAAAATTATTTTCCATTCCCGGATTTTTACCTGACTTTCCTTCCGTCTTACCTTCCACTCATAAGGTACTCATCGGGTTATTTCATAGTCTCTTTTTCTCACGTAATGGTAAGGTCATCCATCGCATGCTCTTCCGAATAATATAAGTGACCTCCCCGCAGCCTTATTCGAAATTGGCGCTAAAAGGATAAGGAAAACGTGATACGTGGCGTAACCTGCTGCTTCCTTTTTGAAGCGCCACCGCCTAGCAGGCGATACAGGCCTTCGCCGCTAGGTGGCAGGGACGTGCGCTTTCGGATTTTCACACGTTTACGGGGAGTCTCGCTTGCTTTCCCCTGGCGCTGATGCTGGACGAACTCAATCCTCCACCTGATCGTCACTTCCAACAGGCGCGAGCGTTTTCGCTTTCTCATATAGGTACAAGGGCGTACCCTGGATGAAAAGTAGGGGGGGGAGGGAAGCCATGGTTGTTCAAGTTGTAGGTAAGATTTAAGCATGGAAAAGGTTAATTTAATTAACATTTTAAGGAAACTGTAACAGCTCTTTATTAGTTCTTAAAATTATTAGCTTGAAAAAATATTATTTTCCTTAAAGGCATATGCGATTTCTGCTTCTAGGGGGGGCAGTTGCCCCCTCCTGCCCCTCGCTGGGTACGCCCATGTGTAGGTACAGTCATGTTCCCATGCCTTCGAATTAACACCGAAGTTAGAAAATCGCGTTCATTATAGACACTAAGTGGTTCATTGCCTAGTGTGAAGGCAATATATTTGGTAGTCAAATGAATTATGGAGCGAATTTTGTCTCCCCATGTTATAGTATTCATACCCCAATTTAGAGGCGATTTGGATAAACCAAAAGTAAGCTATGGTGTTAATCAGATGAGTAGCGGAAATAGAAGCGAAATAAGGTTATTGCGAAGGCTTCCGAATAGGGTGGTTTCCTATTATTTTTTTATTGCCTAAATCGAAAGATTATTACTCCTGGAGTACGTATTTCACGCTTTTAGATTTTTAAATGACGATATCTATTTTTCGCGATTAAATGAAAAGTGAAAATTTTCAAGCGCGCGAGAACGCGACGCGTAAGTAGGAATGATGGGAAAAAAGTCTGTGTGACGCATTTCTGGTTCCCCCTCCCGCCTTGTGAGGTGACCTTGGAGAGGCTCTGAGCGCTGATACGACGCAGGATGCTAGCGGGTAGCTGAGTACCATGCTATCTGGTAGCGCTTGGCTTAA
The DNA here is from genome assembly GCF_921293095.1 of Ischnura elegans. Taxonomy (NCBI): domain Eukaryota; kingdom Metazoa; phylum Arthropoda; class Insecta; order Odonata; family Coenagrionidae; genus Ischnura; species Ischnura elegans. The sequence continues at coordinate 96,954,792 of NC_060249.1, forward strand.
AAAAGGTTTAATAATACCTTATCAAACGAAGAAAACTTTCCGACCTTAGCCAGTTTTAATAGGTTATTATTAAGACATGTTCCCCTGAGCTCTGTGCCTCTTGCATGCATTGGTAACCTCAGACGATGTATAACTCCTATCCTCTCGTGTAGAAACTAGGTCCCTGTGACGTCACGTGGAGTGGCATCGCATGGGCGCCAATCTGGCCTTTTTCAAATGAGGATAAAATTTGGCCCTTGCCATTCGTCTAAACCGGTATTTCTAAAACCAAATAATTTGTGTATTATGAATACACTAATGGTGGGTAACGAATCGCAATCAATGCCTTTCGTTTTCTTTGATGAAGGAAACTACCCTATTATGAAGTGCCGATATACGATCATGATGTCCATGCTTTCACCGCATTATTCGATGTCAGATGGCGACCGTTTGTGGACCTGAGTGAAAAACGATCACAAGTGCCACTGCTTCGGCGTAAAACAACACTTTTATCAGACTACACGTCTTACCTGAATATCCTATCGGGATTAACGGTGAAACTGTCGTCATATGACATAAAACAACGCGGTTAAGCCCGAAAACCACAAGTTTATCATTTGTGAGAGCCTCAAAAGTATGTAACTTAAACGTTAATTTAGAGGTTTCAAAATCAAACTCTGAATTTGAATTTCTTTTACTTAAAAGCAATGAAAACATGTGATCAGTATAGAATCGGAGGAGAGGGACATGTCTCTATGAAATAACCTTTGCTGAAAATAATATTATTACAGGTTATTTATAGCAAATATCAAGGACATCTAGCCGTAGATGTTATTCTATTTAAGTTGGACGGCATTGCGTACTTTCAAAAACCCACAGTAGTATCTAAAGCATAATCATAAATAAAGTGTCAATGTGGACTGCTGAACGTACCACCGAGATGCATTTTATGAAAATACTTACCGATCGAAAATAATGTCATACACTGGTGAAAGAAGAAGCAGTATGGATAATTACTATTTTATCATCCAATTGATTTCGTAAAATTCCAACCATATCGACCGAAGTATCTTACTTTATAAGTAACCTGAGTTTTACATCACAGGTCCTTTAAATTAAAATATGAGACTGTGATCTGTATTATGAAATAACAAATCAACTTTGTGTGAATCTTCTCTGCGTGACTAAACTGCACTACCTATTGCTAGAAATGATAAGTAAAATATTTGTTATGAATGTTCGCCCTTCGACTGTACAGTTCGCTTGCCCTCTCTGTTGGGGGCGCAGCCAGGAATTAAGGCTAGGGGGGTTTTAGGCGCAACGAATACTGAGGGCCTTGGAGGTATTGCATACCCGTCAGGGTAAGCGGGAAGTGCGGAGGCCTTCTGCCGGAAAAAATTAAGATAAATGGTACAAAATGGTGATTTTTACGGCCTTATGAGAGATATTTTATTGATCCTCACACTATTCTATAAGCAATATCAATCCAACTAAGTAAAATAGATTTAACTTAAAAATTTCTGTGAGCTCTGGGGAGGGTTTTATCCCCCAAAACCCTCCCTCGCTGCGCCACTGCTCTCTGCTTTACCCTAACCATGGTATTTACCGTAAGGTATTCAGTATTCATCTGTAGTGCTAGAAGATACGAAGATTTATTATTTCTCAAGATTCCCGTAATAAATGCTTGGGCATCAAGTGGATGGCGCCGAGTTCAATCCATTGGACAGTTATTCGGGAACCTTATACATGAACTCGTTCGTTGAAAACCTTCGCCACCGAGGAAAGATGAATAATAACTTCAGGGAAAGTCGCAGCGCACAGCTTTGACTGGTTCGAATGGTCGTGAGGGCAATCTAGACGGGTCCGAGTGTTCAATTATAGTTACGGGATTGATGGGAAATGGAGATATTTGACCCTGAGGCGAGGAGGCTTCCTGACCCGATACCAGACGCTTGAATGATTTCCGTTGAATAATCGAGCAAGCTGGTGTAAATCCATGGACTGAACCTGACTAATTCCGTTGACAAATTATTCCAGAATCTTATCTGAATATGCAATGCAGCGGTAACAGAAAGGTAAAACAAAGATTAACGAATGGTATAAAGGGAGAATAGAAGGTTGATTAATAAAAAGTTATTTGGCGTGTATTTGTAGGAGGCGAACTACTGTTTAGATCATTTCGTCATTCTCTTTGGCTACCTCAATGGCAGGCTTTAATTTTTAGAATGTTTTACGCGTTTCTAACTGATGCTGTTGGCTCATATAAAAATTATCCTTGCCTGTTACTGATGGGTAAAGTTCAGGGAAGTCGGATAAAAATTGGTAGAAGGTAGTCATGAGTTGAATATGGAGAGAAATGAATAAGGTGCAATGCAATAATAGTGCACTGCAATAATATCATTAAGAAGACGAAGGAATGAATCAGAAAATGAGAAGGAAGAGATGGAAAAAGAGTGTGCTTTGAAGTTGGAGCAGCTATTTGACAAGCGGGAAATGAAGCTGATGATATTAGTTTTGCAGAAAATGTGAACGGCTACGGGATATATGAACGAGCAATTTTTAAAAATTGGAGGTAGTTAATCACCAATCAATATCGACAGTGGTTATCTGTGCTTATAAGCCTTGGCGCACTAGTCGCTGGAGACTGTATTTAATTTCATTTGAGTAGATTTATATATTTTTATGCCCAGTACCAACCCTTACAGACAACAGTGTTAAGTTCTTGACGATAAATTTTGTGCAGATGATCAGTGGCGGATCCAGGATAGTAACAGGGGGGGTAATCTCCCATTAGTAGTGGGGGTCCGAAAAAATTACCATTATATCTAATTTAAATTGGACTATATACGCCTTAGATTGGCTCCCCCATAGATCCACCACTGCCTATGACCGATTGTCCAACAAACCTAAATATTCTATGAAACATAAATTTCAATTATGGATAGATTTTCTGATTTATATAATCTCCAGAATATATTTCGCGTTTGAATTTTTATTATTTCACTCGTATCTTCACCTTAGAATCGGATATTATCACTGCCCTACACCTAAATTCATTCATTTTCTGGACATTGTGCATATGCAAGCGTCTTTTATGAAGAAATTTATGGCCTTTTGACTTTCAAATTTTAATAATATATTCAAAACATATGTATTTTATGCGGCGTTCGATAGTAAATTATTCAAATCAGCGTTTTTGTGACACTAACTACGTATCACGGAATTTAAACACATCCTTTTTTCACGTTTTCGTTTTATTTGGGTCAATATAGATCTGCGACCGCGAGGAATATTTATTTATATTTTAAAATTAATGTATCGAGCTGTAATCAGGGTTTTTATTTATGGTGAAAGTGTTTCACCGCACAATGTTCGTTCATGTGCGGTATCTAGATTTAACTAGTGTCGGCAGATTTCCCGTTGAGTGAGGGCGATCGTTATCGGTGCGCCAGCAGAAATTGAAAACCATTTGTCTTCTTTCCTATCGATCCGTATTTATGTCACTGTGCGACTTATTATTTTTAATTAATCGACTCTGAAGGCCTGGAGTGAGGGGAAAACAACTGTGGCTAACCAATAGCGCGTCTAGATTTCGCATTTACGTGACCACGGTTCAAATTAATTGATGGAATTCCTCAAAATAGAGGTTTCAGTGTTTTCCCTCCCATTAGAATAAATTCGTGATTTATTCTCCAAACTTTACAGTTGATTTTTTCAATCATTAAAAATATCAGAGAAAAATTAAATAAAAATTGGAACGAATAAAATGATTCATGATTTTTATTCATCGGAGTATTTTCCAAATTGTGTTTGTCATTAATATGAGTGTGACAATGGGATTTAAGGAGCCGATATACATTTTACCTTTTTAATAATAGCCTTTTCGGTGAAACCTGTATTTTAGATGTGAGATAGTTTTAAAATTTGTGTTGCATTTTAATCCAAAATTTTCGATATGTCCCGTTGGATCTAAATTCGCTTTACTCATGAACATACTTCTACATAAATTCAAGAAATATAACTAGGAATATCATGGAAGAATAAACCAAAAGTATTAGTATGTAAGGCAGGAAATAAAAATACGAATAGCTGTGATAGATGATTTGTGAAACCCATGCGAGTAATCTTTATTCTTAGACCTAACTGAGCGTAACCTCAGATGTTCACCTAACTGGCTATCTAAATATGATGAGTCCAGAGATGAAATTGTGAAGCCAATGAACCTTATGGTGTTCTTTGAATTATAAGTTCCCCTTTGATTGTGTCTCCAGCAGTCACCTCCACGTTCACTGAACATTAATTGCATACTATATGTATAGGTGCAATGGATTTGGAAAAATAATTTCTTATTTCATGTCGCTCAGTTTTTTCACATTCTGTTGCACATCTTGATCGCAGCAGCGTAAAATAATCGATTATTCATTTCTCTATGGATTGAATCCTAATAGATAACTCCCCTCATCCGGAAGAAATCGATAATCGCCGTACGCTTCAATTCACGTTCGTCACGGTTGTTTTCGATCCCGCATCGAAAGGAATTTATGAAAAAAATGAACGTGTTTCCGTCACTGATCGACATACTCCGGTGCTTAGAAGTTGATTTATTACGAACAGCGTCTCATCGCCATATTTCATCTTCGTAACATGCATTAACCACATCCGCGTGTTGAGTTCATCGTGATATAATCTGACTACACGAATACTGCGTAAGTTCACGCTAAGCCTTAAATGTGGAAAGCATTTAAATTACTCTTGTCCTCATAAATTTTAGTCGGTAAATGGTCACAGCTTTCTGCGTTAAATTTTTATTGTTTTTACTATTCCTGGGAATTTGGGTATTGTTAGTGACCACAAAAATCCTTCCCCATTTTTATGCTGTTAATATGGTGATCAATATTTATTTATTTTAAATGTTTTATGCGTCTCTGATCGTCTTACCAGGTCATTCTTTTTGCTATTAGAGTAGAGTAGTGCACTTACCTGGATAGCCCCGTCTTAAAAATTCTTAGAATCGACGTGTAATCGTGGAAGGGTGTGCTCGCGCAAGTAGACTGCCGATAGTCTTTCTTACCATCTCGACGGGATTCATACGTGCTGTTTTGAGTTTTCGTAATTGTTGTCAAGCTAAGCATAATTGAGTTTGGAAAAGAGCATGAGTACTCTTTGTAATGCTAGCCTTAGCTATTCTCCTTAGGAAAAATGTTTTTTTTTTGGACTAAATTTTCAGGTAACCTGAATATTTTCGAGATATATGGGCTGTTATTAATATTCTCTCCATGCTTGAGGGTGAATTAAGTATGAAATGGATGTAGCAACATTGGTTGCGTGAGTGTTGTTGGAGGCTTCTGCGGAGTGGTTTATTAGACGCAGCTAGTCTTCCGGGTTGGCCTCCGCGTGGATTCATCGTCAAGACGACAGTTTCACTGGTGTTCCAGCAGGCGTCTTTAGGTTTGAAGTGGACTTCAAACCCGAAGACGTCTTCTGCAACGCCGACGAACCTTTCGTCTGGAAGTTATATCGACGCAGAGGACAACCCGGAAGCCTAGCTGCTCCAACAGGTTGCGTGAGTTTGAACTCGTTTTTAAATTATTGTAATAAATAGCTTAATTATGGCAATGAGGTGGCGCTAAGTTCACGTTGGTTGTGTATTAAAGTAAGACTGTGTAACTTGTGAGTATGGCATAGGTCATCAAGATCTTCTTTTATAGTCACTTTTAAACTTTTAAGTTATGATATATACTGCAAGTTTTGTTGGAGCTTGAAAATGTTAAAATTACCATAGTAAAATTTTTTAATTCCTTTGACTGTGGATAAATTATAGCTGATTAAAGTTTGAAATGCGCATAATTATTTTTAAACCCTTTTGCTGCAAAAGTGTTCATTCACTCGAGAGAAACTGCTACAATAAGTACTACGTAAACACCACCAAAACTTCGTAATTTGACCTGCTTGTCGAGCATATTGCTTCGCGCGACAATGTAATAAAAATACTTTGCTACAGTTGTCTCTGTTTCTAACTAAAAACTGTGAAATTAATATTTTGACGAATAAAATTCCCATGCCCCAAGCAGTAATGCGAGCTAATCATCTTGAACGAAAAGTGGCAATTCGTTTCTGCAACTCTCGATTTTATTGTCGTAAGCTCCAAAATTCTCTAAAATTTTTGAGAGTACGACTTCAAATTATTTTTGTCAATTAATTGAAACTTTCTTTTCTTGACGATCTTGAGGTATGGGGGTTTTCTCTTTAGATGTTTTCAATTTGTTTCTTCTTCAAAATCATGTATAGATCCCAAGGTTTAGTACTTGGTCTACAGTATAATTCGCGTATATTTTTTTAATAATTCTCTCCGATTTAGCTTTTCGCCAGTTTTCCTTACCGTTTGTAAATGCCGTTGATATTTATTTTCAATGAATTTTGATATTTATTTATCTCAATTACCTCCGAAAAGAGCGCAATGAGGCCTTTGCATCGGGAGTTTTAACAATCAACATTTGACGATTACACACAATGTCCTGAAAGGGGCTACCTATCCAGGCGGGACTCGAATCCGCGACCTTCGGTATGGCAGGCGAGGACTTATCCCCGTCGCCACGGAGGCCGATATTGAAGTGGATATTTATTTAACATTGGTAGGTGTCCGGTATTGTTTTGAAACTCGCCAAGTATACAAGCGACACCTGACGACCTGACTCTTGTCCCGATCGTATTCGAATACTCGCTAGTTGATTAAGAGATAGGTGCGTGGTGTGGACCCCACTCCCTCACCTGCCAAAGAGATATCTCCTCTTTCCCGTACCTCTCAATACCTGGTATCATTTAATGGGAAGGTGCTCCAGTGATTGTCACCGCTTGCTCTCTCGGGTATGCGCTAGTGTACCACGCCCATCTGGAAACGCGTACGTGACAGGCTGGTTTGCTGCGAACCGTTAGCGGCCGTACAGCTTCCAGCGTACCATTCTTTCTCGTTCTCTGCATCTGTCCTCCTCAACATCTATCTCTCCAACACTGTCCTCATGTCTCTTTCCCGTTGTTAAGCCCTTGTCTCCTGATACACGCTCTGCTGCGCGACCTCCCTCTCAACTTCCCCCCCGCACGGTCTCTTCTCTTTGCGGTAGACATCTTGCTTACCAAGCCACTTCCACACATACCTTCTCCATCTCGAAACTATTGCATTTATAGCTACCTTCCACTGACAAGGCTCGTTGACTCTCTTACCCTCAATGTTGCTTCTGTGCCTTGTATGGAGAGCATCTGAATCTCGATTTTTAATTAGCATTTCTCATGTTGCATTTCAATTAATGCTCTCAAGTTGAAGTTCTCTACCTGAAATTCCTCTTACTCAGGAGAGGGAAACGATACATCGAACTTTTATTAGCTTAACTAATATTATATCTTTTCCTTAATTTTCCTTCTCTTTTAATTAATAAAGTGTATCTTTTGCACGAAACGAATTCAAGAAAACGAATTCTTGCTACAATTCCTAAACCTTGTTACTATCGTATAATTATACCCGAAGACACCCCGAAAGAAGCAGTATCCCCGTTACATTAAGGGTTCATTATGCGCCTAATAATATGTGTGTCGATGAATTCATCTTTTTGGCGATTGCTCCTTTTAACTTAGTCAGGTAGACATTATCTCGACAGATTTTACGAGTTTCCAATTTTACATCGTGAGATGGATACCATTTTATCTCGGTTTTATTCCAAATTATTTAGACCTGTAGCTTCCATTGCCCTAGACAATGTCCTGTCCTTTCTGGGGTCATAATTTTTTCTTGCTCCCTCCGTTACTCTATACCTATGCCGAAGTAGATGTATATCGCTCTCCCAATTGTTCAAGTGCTACTTCAACTACTTCATCTCTATTTTTATCTCCTTTTACTTTGGCACTTGCAGGGAGAAAGGCTCTTTCTCGGGGAAAAATACGTATCTCTTCGGATGTAAATTAGGTCGAGATGGTTGTGGAGTAGGAGGGAGTGGTGTTAAACAGGAAAGAGGGGCTGAAACGGCTCCTCCCCCGACTCATCCAGTTTGGGAGCGGCAATGAGGTGTCTGGATTCCTGTTCGCGCTTGTTGCCGACACCTCGGGCCGCGGCTACCACCACTTCTTCAACGCGCACGAGTAATACCTCTTTCTTCCCTCACCCAGTGATATCGCCATTCTGTGCGAAACCCCTCTCTGCCCATCCCTTCCTTCCTCTTCTCTCGCAATCTTTCTTTGAGAGCATGACTATTTCCTTCCGTTTCCCACTTTCTAACATCGATCGCAAACGGTTTTGCATGATTATTTTGCACGAGGGGTACGTGGATTCGCCTCTGTGCTTTTTAAATTCATGTTTATTATTTTATTATTTCCAGCTTACCTTTATACACCTCATTACTGCCTTCACAACTGGAGTTCCAACATTAACAATGCCAGCACAAACACCCACGCCCTGGATGGGGATCACCTACCCAGGCGGGACTCGAACCCGCGACATTCGTTTTCGAAGGCGAGGAATTTACCCACTGCCACCGAGGCCGGCTTTGAGGGAAATAGTGCGTTTTACCATCAACCATGAATTTGTAGCTTAGTCTTAGAGGTTTACAAAGTTTTTGTACAAGAAGCCCTTTAAGGAGTGTATAGTGTCTATGATGTCATTATGGGGATTACATTTTAAACTCAAAATGGAGTCGGAGGAGAATTCACGAAAAATTATCCGGCAGACGGTGGCAAAATCTCCCTCCGTAATAGTTATTTGGGGAGATTGAAGGGAATAAAAAGCTACATGTCTGTGCAATTTTTTTACGGGTGGAGAAGAATTGACTTAAAAGCAATCTCTGCATGCACCTCCCTTCTGCTGGTTTTATGCGTTAGCTTATATGTTGATGAACAGGTATGCAAATTTATTTGCTTTTTATCAGTATTCAACAGGCATGCGCAAATCAAATCACCCTGCATTAGTTGTACCTGTGCAACGAAAAATAAATTCTTTCCTGCACTGTATTTAAAACAAATAACGCATGATATAAGGTTACAAGCAAAGGATACGGTATGGTATTGGAGGAGGTGACAGACAACAGAGGTCATTAGCGTCATGAGGGAAGATTATGGAAGGAAAGGTGGAGAGAAACTCGGCGTCCGCCTTAGCCTCCTCTTAACGAAAGGCGCCAAGGGGACCACGGCTTAACGTCCCATCCGACGGACGGAGTGTTGCGCTTGAATTGTCCTCCACACAACATTCAAATAGGGATCGGGCAGTCTCTGAAAATTCTCTGCCGCCGCCGGGATGTGAACCCGAGCTCGCCGGGTGGGAAGCCAACACTCTAGCCACCACACCAACGCGATCCCAGATGAACGAATCTAGTGGGAATTTTTAAGTTTAGCCCCAAGTAAATAATGAAGATGAACTTCATTAAAATATAGATTTCTAGAGCTCGATACATAAAAAATTATTTTCTCAAGGAAAGAGTGCATGTCTCGCGAAGTATTTCTCAAATGTATCTACCTCGCGGATTTTTAGCTGTCATCGTGAATGGTATTGGAGGGCTAAAGTTGTCGTAAGCCATCGTTTTTGCAAAATGTACGTATAAGTACCACTGCATCAATAATATTTCCCTCATACAACATGGAATTAAAAGCATGACATGGATTACCATCGTCAAAATAAGCTCAAGTTCTGTGATATATATCCGAAATGAGTAACGATCATTTGTTAAGCTGAGGGAATGCGTGGTGCTTATGCGTGCCTGCCTATATTGTCAAAAAGTAATTTTTGGGCACTTTATATACTGTTATGTTTGCTATTGTGCTTTATTTTCCACATTCCTGTGTTCCCGAGTGGTAATAATCGAAATGAAATAATTTCGGTAGCTGTATCAGATTACATTGGGTTACCTAGGGTTAATGATTTTATAAATTGTATTGCTATTCATACTTTTTGTATTTTGTGCCACCTGTCTCTCTGATAAATAGCATTTAACTAGATATAATGTGTGCGATTTTATATTTTTGCTTATCTAAGTGTTCAGTTCAGTATAAATGCATGTTATGCGTGTGATGAAATAACTGGTATTAATTTTTCAAGTCTCTTTCGGCCTAGTTGACGCTTTGCCCTGAATTATATTCAAAATATTACATAATGATAAAAATATATTCTATGTGTGTTTCCTTATGTTATATCAAATTAAGTAATAACACTAGTGTCGATCAATAAAATATTTTCTTTTGTTTTCAGGTAAGACATGGAAATCTTTAGTCCTGCTTGATGCTGATTCCCGTTACGTAAGTGATTGTCAAGCATTCTTCCTCATGAATATAGCTCTCTCATGATGCCTACGGTGACATCTTTACACAAATTGATCACACAACTTTCGCAGCTCGTACATTGGTCACGGTTTCTACGCAGTTTATCACACTGTGAATGAAAAAGCGCTAAGAGCAAGTATTGCTTCTTTTTCTTGATATCTTGATTCTTCTATTGCGGAAATATCTTTTGTGCGTAGGTATGAAATGAGGTATCTTAAAATAATCGGCTTTGGTTCTTATAAGTATTTTTAAACAGTTTTATTTATTGTATATAAGCATTATTTTCAGTTCTATGAAATTAGTCAATTTAATTGAGCACCATTTATTCCGCCCGTTTCCTTGTGAAAACGCTCTCGATTCCTTGTTTGTTGTTCATTTTTCCTTCTCTGTATAATCCTTTTTCATTTTAAGCTCCTTGAATATTTCTCGCAATCCTTTCACACATCCTTAGCATATCTTATTCATAACGGTCAGCGTTTAGTTTTCATAACCATGTTTTACCTCTACTTTAAGATGGTTTTGTGCATCACGATTTGGCTCCTTCTGCTACTACTTGTAGTAACCGTTGGTTTGAGCAGATATGCTATCGCAAAATAGCTACGTTACGAAAACATTGTAGAAATCGTTCTCGTTTGATTGAGAGGGTTTCAGATAGGGAGGAATATTGGAGGGGTGGAGTTTTAGTAGTCAGCGCCTTGTGCGAAAATCAACTGAAGCGATATAATGAGTGGCTACGGTAATAAGACCTCGGATCGGACTCCGATTGCTAGGAAGAAATAAAAGATGGTTGTGTTGAGTACCCTCTTTTTCATAGGGCGTGTATCCGGTCCTGCGTATGAGCGCGCACGGCAACCGCCTCGAGGTGGAATGTAGAGGAAAGTGCAGCGTCTTTTGAGGAACAAAAAGATAAGTTAACGCGTAATGACAGTTAATGACCGGCAAGTGCTTCTGCTTCTTGTCCGCGATTCCGCCTGCAAACCCCGCTGCTATCCACTCCACACTTTACATCACTCTTTCCGTGCATTTCTTGAGCATCGTATTTCATTCTTGTGAGGCTGTTACGACTTGCGTTATGTGGTTTCTTGCCCTGTTCTGCCCATGGCTCTCAAACGGTTGTCCACGCAGATTACGCCTTTCTTTCTGAAACGTTAAAAGGGCTTAGTCGCTACGAAGAACATTCATTGTCCGTTTCAGACTTTATTTTTTAGAGCAATCGTGATGTCGTCACCCGCAATTATTTTCTCTAAAATTTATGAGATCTGTATAATTTCTATCAGTTTTTCCTTAGAAACTCAAGTCTTACAATTAATCCTCCGGTAGTATATTTAGTTGTATCTCCATTTGGTTTATTAATTAAGCTTCATTAATTTAACATCAGAACATTTCCCCGGAAACGAGGTTATCGCTAATCAAATAATACGTTTTTGGATAAGCAGAAGATTGACAAGGATGAAAAAATCTTTCTCATCGTTCATTCGGATTATTAGGCAATTCTCAAAACAGTATTAGTGGAATTGATTAATTGTTAGATGTATCGTAAATTCAAGAGAAATGTCGTCGATGTGTAAGAGGTTGATCGAATGATTATTCTCATAGGGTTTTTCCATAATTTAGTATTCTACGCAAACGTAATCTATGATTTCCTGATATGCTGAACTTGTTTCCAATAAAACTGTCTTCCGTGAGTCAGCGGAAATTGACCTTAGAATAGATTAAATGACATTATACGCTAGATGAGGTAGATATTAAGTCGAGAAAAAGTGACTGATTTCAGTCACGGTTACCATTTTGGAGTTATAATCAGTTGCAAGAGTAAAATACAGCCACCATAAGGCATTGGCCTAATCTGTGCGAAGATATAACGATATAAAAGGAGATGAAATGTTTCCCAAATTTATGCGCGCATACATCCCTTTTGACATTGTAGAAGTAAGGGTCTTAGAAGCCAATACTTTTGGAAAACGACTGTCGCAATTGAACGTGAATGCGCGGTAGAAAATACTACTGAACCCGGAAATAAATCACACTTTCCCTCTGCAGCGTGTGTACAACATGCAATAATTTTATTTTCAAAGTGTACCTGACGATGAAAACAAGGTACAAAACAGATCGTTACCGGTTACTCAGTAAGTTATTGTCTGTGATCGCAAGATACGATAGTCTCAGCCGCTGAGCGGCCGCAAGAGAAGAGGTCTCACAAGATACTGAGGCCCATTGCTCCACCCCCAATTCGTTCCGGCCGCGTATCTCACGGCGGCCTGGCTTTCAAAAAAGGGCCCAAAGCTTTCGGTTTGGACCTATGCCTCTACCGCTCCGGGCTTGTGTAGGACCCGGGCTAACAGCTGTTTCGTTTTATCCATTGGGTTGATGGTGGAGGGGGGTGGCTATAGTAACTCCATTGGGATATCTTTTTTTACCTCGAGAGGCTCGTGATATCTAAAATGACTTTGTTGTGTAGTTGCGCGGGTGCATAAAATTTTATAGCTTAATTATGGTACAGCTCGATCATACGATCTTGTAAAGCCACTGGGGAAAATGAGGTCTTTTTTGAGACCCTATGTATAATTAATTTCTAGATGAGATACGGAAGAGGCAGAAGATATGGATGGCGCTAGTACCTAGCGAGGAGGGGATGTTGAAAATAGTGTTAGAGGTAGAATGTTGGGCAAACGAGGGAAACGAAAAAAAGGAATAGGATTTTTAGATGGAATGATAGGGAATAGACCTGATTGTGCTTTGAAGAGGGAAGAATATGAAGGAAGGAGAGGCTGTTAGAATCCTTCCAAAGTGCTCTACCTACCTTAGAAACCTAACTTAATCGGTAGAATGCTTTAATAATAGTTCGATAGTAATGTAATTAATATTTAAATTCAATCGATGAATGGGAAAATAAAAGTCATAAAACACAGATTCTTCCAAATGAGCCAATCATTTTTGAAGTAATCAATGCTTAAATGTTGTCCCTAAAATATTCCATCGACGTGGTCCTAAATTAGAACGACCGACGCGTCGCTCGACGTCCTGACGTTCCGTTTGGTTTTCAGGTCCGAATTTATCCTCTATTACCCCGTATTATACCCTAAACATATCCAACGATGTCTTCCCTTTTCTGTATATTTTTCCAAATAGCGAGGAAATTATTTTCAGGACGCTCAACTGTCTTAGGGGTGTGGAGTATACTTTTTTAATTTAATTTAATGGGAAAAAATCCTTAACGTGATTCAGACTTATTTCTTAGAAATGATTTGGTCATAGAAAACAAAATTTCATTTTACCTCTGGGTGAATAATATGTTTTCAGATAGAAAAGAGAGTAGGATATTATTCCTAAATATCTTTCAACATGACGCATGAAAAGTGTGTTCTAATGATTATAAAATGTAACACACAGATATTTAGCTTTTAAAATTGCTGTTTATTAATTTGTTTCAAGGAGAAGATATTCGTGGTTCTGCATCAACAAATGCATTGTTTACGTACTAACAATGCCTATTGTTGATGCCATCATTGTGAAACACAAATTTTCTCCAGACTCACAGATGGAGCTCTATAAATGATCCTTTTGAAATAATATTGTGAGCTCTTTATTTGACTTATTTTGTTTTGGTAGGTATTCAACTCGTTCTCAAAGCAAATATGTAATAAAAATATGATGGGTATTAAAGTCGGCTATTCTTTGTAAATGCGTATTTATTTTTAATGATAGGTTGATACTTTGTTTGAAGTACGATTTTTCGTTAAGGGAAATATATTCTGGAAATAATAGGTATGTGACTGCACTGAAAAGGCTTTCGTGTTTGGGGTCGTTCGCTCAGTTCAATGACTTATGGGCTTTCTGATTGTTTCGAGCGCATTTGGAAAGCCATTATATTTGTAATGACTGAGCAGCTTTATCGTTATCTTTCTGTAGTAGTTTTCATAATTACAGCTTATCTGCACCCATTATGCATATATGGCAATGACATTAAGTGTTTGATTTAAAGATTTGTAGGTTAAAAATTGTTCGTAATACATATGTTTTACATGATATCGAAAAAATGACGAAATATTTTTTCAATGTAACATCGGAGGGAATGTATAAAAGAATGCTGAAAGGCTATTATAAATAAATTTTAGGATGAAGACAAATCCTTAGACCTATTGGTGACGGTGTGTGTTGTTGACCGAAAACTGACAGTAGGAAACTTAGTTGGAACCTCCTGTCATGTGCGTTTCCTCCTCCGGACATTCTCCTCTTGCGCTTATCTGATTTTGCATTTTTAGATTTACTGATAGAATCAGAGGTAGCCCGGGAGACGGTTCGTCTACAAAAATTTTATGTACATAGTTTATATATTTAAAACTAGCTGACCCGGCGAACTTCGTACCGCCTAACAATCAATGAACTTACAGTTTACTTACACCATTTATAAATCAGGAGCGGCTGTATCGTTTTTAATCATGTTTAATTTATTATAATAAAATAAGGGTACAAATTCAATAAAACTACATAAATGAGTACCAAAATTGCTTGTCAGAAAGACATTTTCTTTATTGAATCTACATAGGGTGAATCGGAGCACGTTTACGCGGATTTTTTCAACAAATTTTCTTACGTTTTAGCTTAAGAAATTTTGGGCATTGTGGTTTAATAAAGCAGTTCATGAAATAAAAATTATGCGCATTCAGTTGTTGGCTATTTGCGTTATTAGCTGTAAAAAAATGCTTTTAGGTCCAAGTCTGTTGCATACACTTGGCCCATTCAGGGGGCAGGTTGACACGACCCCAGACCGACGCTTGACTGATGCTCAAAATCGTGCAAGAAAAGCCCCTATGAAGCAGCATTCGCATTAAATGACTTAAGGCGCGCCAGTTTTAGTATCTCTGTTTGGAAAAAATGCACTGCGTAAACGTACTGCATGAGTAAACGCACCACGGTGAGCCCTACACATTCGGGTTTAATGTCTTGCGTCAAGCACCTGAGAAACAACAGTTTTTGTTTTGTAATCAGGCGCAAGATGAAGCGGATGAAGCTAAATAAATATAGCGAAGCAAAGCAGTGACGCAGCGAGGGGAGGTTTTGGGGGATAACCCCCCCCACCCCCCAAGAGCTTAGAGAATTTTTTTATGAAAGATTTTGTTATTAATATTAGGGGGACGGATGACTAACAAACAAAACATATTTAACTATTCACACAGCCGCAAAACCCACTATTTTGAACCATTTATCTCAAAAAATGTCTGAGGGAAGTGCCCCCACACTTCCCGCTTACCTTAGCGAGTTTTCTATACCCTACAGACCCGTGGTATTAGCTGCGCCCAAAACCCCCTATCCTAGCTACGCACTTGAAGCGAAGGATGAAATACAGAGGATGGTTTATCGACTCGTGAACATAGCACGCTAAATTGACCATGAGAAAATTATGGGTTTTCATTAGCACATGAGCACAAACAACACAAAAACTGAAAGAATGACCATGCGATTTTTTAATCGTTATCACGAATGCAACACGAATTGTAAATTGAATACGTTTTAGCTCAAAAGGGCATATGAGTTGAGATCATGGAATCTACGGAATGAGGACTTCCTAACCTTTGAATTTTCCTTTGAGTAAAGTTGCGTGAATCACATTCATCACCAATTTTTTTAATGATCAAACACGTTCCGTTGGATAGTTATGGTTGGTTTAGGCTTCGAAAGATCATGAGCACAGAAACTACATTTTTCTGTAAATCGTGCCTTGGTAAGCCAGGTACGTCCAAGGACTTAAAATATTCAGATAGATAGTTGGTGATTTCGTCTTCGTTTGTTACACATTTAAAAGATTCGAATCCATGCGGAGTACGAACTACTTGAATTTACCTCGTTTTAGTCATCCACATCTTCGTTCTTGCTCGCTAAATCAACCATCTTTGATTCTTTTGGTGATCAATCATATTCTGAAACTCTTTGTTGATGAGCAAACTACTCGATTCCTCGACAGGAACACGGACATTGCCGTTTGTCAACAATTGCTTGGAGATTTGTTTACAAACACGGTAGTGAAGTGTCAACCCGAGCTGGGTCGAATTAAATTTTTAAAATGTAATTTCAATTTAATTAATATTTTGAATATATTTAGTAATTAAAATGTTATATTGTTACTAAATTCAGTTATTAAAGTGGTAAAAACAAAACTAATTATTTAATTTGTAGTTTTGACCGACTTATCAATTGTTGTGTTACTATAACTCCTAAATGCATGTCCATAGGAAAGAGATGAATTTTTTGTGTGAAATTATCCTTTTTTTAATGGCCTATATGTTAACCCCGCCTGTGACGAATCCAAAGAACCAAATCTCATTGAAATCGGTGCAGCCGTTCTCGAGTTATAAGTGTTCTAACTAACACGATTTTCGACTTTCTTTTATATATATAGATTAGTCCGGAAGTGGTTGAGGTCAGGCTTCACGAAATTGCGTCACCGATGACCAAATTCCTCTTACTAGCTGCGATGTTTTGCAGCTAACTACACGAACTGTTGTATGCATTGGCGAGAAAAATTGATAGCATTGTGGTGGCAGGTTATATGAAAGCAAATCAATATAATTAATATAACTTATATTCAATATTATACTACAATTAATATAAATAATAATTAATATAATTCGCTTTTACGTCTATACTGAGTGAGTTACGCATATAATTTTTAAGGTGCACAGAAATTATTAAAAAATCTTCATATTAAAGCACGCAGCAAAATTTAATCATTGCCATTCATCCAAAGAACTTGTTTCGGTAGATCACCGTCGCTAGAGCCAAGAGTTTATAATTATTTCGGATATGTTTTTAAGCTTTTAATCCATTTGGGAAAAATAGGATAAAATTGCCCTGCAAAAACGTCATTAAAAATTTCAAACTGCTTTAATATAGCCTCCTGAGATTACTGATAAACCACTACAGCCATTGCCCACTCCGATGCATGAAAAGAAATCACATCAAAGATGACGCCATTATTCATATCGTTAAAGGAAACTCCTTGAAGATGACTGGCAATGGGTGGTAAGCATACCCATAAAGATTTATCTCATAAAATATCAGTTTCTACATCGCATGGATGTATATATTTGATTCTAATTAGGGGAATTGGAGTTGCGGACGTTAACACCGGTCCCCGAACGGACTCTTTTTATCACCGGCCACTGGAAATCGGTATCGGAGCAATTACATCAGTCTTCTGCGGAAAAACCACGGCAGCTTATTGCGTTCGGACACGGCAAGTTGGAGGTTAGGGAGTGAATTTTGGTTGGACTGTCGAGGAAGTGGGGACCATGCTTTGTGTATGACTTTAGAAAGCGTGCGTAGCTCACACCATTCAGCCTTAATGCGTTCGCGTGACGTTAGGGTGCGTTCCTCGCGGAAGGAAGGGGAGACGGAGAGTGACAGGCGTTCGGTCAAGAAGACGACAACAGGATAAGGAGGGCTGCTTTGTGTGTTTGATGTTCCACTCGTGGACGTCGTCGTGACTCTTACAAAGGGGATAATGGACCCCATTGTTGACCGCTCGTTTTTCTTTCCCTGATTCATTTTTGGTCAGTTATCTCGCGGAAGAGGTCTTCTCGCATCTTTCCGTGACTGAATGAGAGCACTTATATACCGCTCATCCTGTGATCAATGTTACTTATATCCAGGGCTGGGCAAAATTTCGAATAAAAGTATTTTAAATACGAAATTCAAATACATTTGTAATTTGTATTTGGTATTTTGAATGCACGACCTGAATGAATCTTCTATTTCGTATTTCAAATAGATATTTTTTCGGTATTTTCCCATTATAAAATTTAAAACAAATGTGAAATGCTTTTTAAGTAGCTCTTATAATATTTCTGTAAAATTATGTTTCAGAGATTACTTCGTTTTCTTCATGTTTGCAGCAATCCATGACGTGCCAAGGCAGGCTTTATTTTTCTAAGATGACTTAGTTTTCATTAAAAAAATGTATTTAGTATTTTTAAAGCTATTTAAAATACTATTTAGTAGTTTGTTTTCAAATACCCAATTATTTTGAATTTTACATACATTTGGAGCGGTATTTTGTTTTTAAAATGAACGTCGGCTTGTATTTTGCTCAGCCCTGCTTGTATCCTGCGTTTCATTGCTACTTACCGCCGCCCATGGCACATAGAGATGTGCGAAGTTTTTTTTTAGATTCTTACTAGAAATTGAAATGTGTGATGAAAGATGAGTCTCTTACAATGGAGGTTATTGAAAGCCTTATTCCAGTATTAAGGAATTTGAATGATCACTTTCAACATACTTTTAGAAAGCTTATTCTTCTCCTCTTCTTCGCTGCCGCATTTTCTTTTTATGACATGAGCAGGATTTTCTTCATTCTGCCGGATTAAAATTAAAATATTATATCTGATTACTTTTTGGATTCCATGTGAACAGAATTTCATGTTACAGGTATTTATGGCGTTAAAAGACATAATGGTTATTAGATGATAGTTTAAAGTATTCCTAGCTCTTTCAGTAATAGTGTTGTGGGTTGTTCATATCAGAATTTAGAATTGAGAATGAATATATCTGAAGATCGGTTTTTATAAGTAAGGACCCTAACAGAAATGAGGTATTTAAATCGGCTTTGGATCTTCAATTATGTGATATAACGTCCATTATCGAGTGAAATCTTCCTTAAGGACCACCATGCTAGAGCAATTACGTAAAAATCTAGAAGAGAACTGAAACTTTCCCTTCATCAGCCAGGATGACAGGAATTTCTGCTGTCAGAGCGATGAGGCCAAGCCTGTTGTGACCCTATTTCCCAGCATAGAAATCTGTCCGCGGGCGACATCTACCCCCTCGGATGCGACATTTGCGTGAATGCAAAACTGTGGGAACGGTTCATAGCAGAGATTTACCTCGGTGAAAGTTTAGTAATTTTAATATAGCCAAGAGGGACGAGAAAACGGCGATCAATTGCACCTTGGTGCTACTTGCTGCGTCACGGGAGCTTAGGAGATGAAATGTCTTATTACCGGTAACTTCACTTACTCTGACCTCGATTTTGCTGGTCAGTCAGTTTTAACTGATGTTTAACAACTATCCAGCCTCACTCTCATGAAATATATCAAGTGCAATGTACAATACACTTTCCTTTTCGATTTAATTTAATTTAATGTCTAAAGCGTCTTTCGGTGAATTTTGCTTTTAGAAATCTCTCTAGAATTCTATTAGTATCCTGCTCCGTTATAGCCCTTGTATGAATATTACGATGGATAACGTTGTGAACATTTTACAATAATTTCCAATAAAAAATGCATCAAGAATGACACCCTGGGACTAATATTTTAAGGGATCGCGTTTGATATCTTCGAATTCGCCATTGATCTCCAAAATGGCCTATTGTTTGTTGGACAATATTTATTATACACTTTCTTTATTTGTCATCTAATGCATTAGTATGCATGGAAATTTTTTAATTTCATTTGTGCCTTATATCGCTTACGAGTCCCTTTCTTCTTATATTTTGTTTAAGGAACCTTCTCAATAATAAAAAAAATCAAAGTTATTAATGACATGCATCGCAGGAATATATTTCTCACTCAAAATTGCTTTTTTGCGAATTTCCTTAAAGTACACTGCATCGAAAGAAGTTTTATCTGCAATGAGTATCAGAGATCATTCTAAAACCTACAATGACTTTTTCTCTCAAGGTATTGAACCTGTAATTCCATTAGAAGTCAATTAAATACATGGAAATATACATTTACTATCCGGTATTCCGATGGACATCTCTCAATTCAACTACTCATTGTAGGTATGTTAATGTTTGAAGATGAACTGTCAGAAATACCTCGTTTTTTTCAGACATCATAAGCTCGGTTTTTTGGTGATAAATAATTTGTTCGCCAATCGCCGGCAATCCATTACCTACATCTGAGGTTGTCTACTTGTGAGATTGCACGAAATTACGAAACCAAACCTGCCGGCGGGTATCGGTGTGATTGATGTGTGCCGAATACACACTCTTCATGTGAGGTTAACGAGGTTTCACCGTGGTAGTGCTCCTTTCATTGTTCATGGCAGGTGAGCATAACGCTTTTATGCTTGCGTATGCCTGTGCTATTCAACGAAAGGTCAAGCATCGCACAGCTTATTATCACATGCTCTCTAAGAATACGCTTTCATTTAATTTTTGGCCAGATAAGATCGTGGATGTTTGATAAAGGCCAATAAACAGCGATATTCGTGGGCACAGTGCTTATTTTTTTTTGAAAAGTTTTGCGTAATCAATCAGTATTAAAATTTGGTAAAAAATCTCATAAACACCGGAAATCACATACATCATCATCATCACTGGTCAACAATCCTAGGATTGGTTTGACGCAGCTCTCCACTCAGTTCTCCCATCAGCTAATCTTTTCACACCTACGTATTTCTTCTCTTTCACATCTCTCCGTACTTGTTCCATATATTTTGCTCGAGGTCTTCCTTTTCCGTTCTTGCCTTCCACTTGTCCCTCGACGATTGTCTTCATCAGGCCATCATGTCTCAAGATGTGGCCTATAAGCTTGTCCCGTCTTCTTGTTAAGGTTTTCATGAGGCTTCTCTTCTCTCCTACTCTTCTTAGGACTTATATTACTGCTTTTATGTACTATTACTAGTAAAAATTTGATTCTAAAAACAAAAACTGAGCTGTGGAATTGAAACGCGCGCGTACAGTTTTTGGATTTGTCTTACATGAGATATATAAATACATATACATCAATACAGTATGTACCCAATATATGTGTATCTGTGTGAAGTGAATATTTAATGATCTTTTTAAGGTTTTACCGCATCACAATATTTGAACGTGAAGGCGGAAGTTGAAGTAGAAATTTAAAAATTTGGCAACAAAATGAAGCGTTTTCAAGAATACAACGTAATACATGTACAAGTAAGACTGCCATGCACGAAATGTTCTAAATATGCGTTCCCAAAATGTTTACAAAATTGCATGTCACTTTTACCTATTTTTTTAGTAATGATGCATTTGATTTCTGTGCACCAATATGCTGGTGATTTTTGTAGAAATTTAATGCATATCGATTTTGAAACAAATCAATCATACCTTCAGGAACTTACAATTATATGCACGTATCCCACAATGGTGGTAATCC
This sequence comes from Ischnura elegans, assembly GCF_921293095.1. Classification (NCBI taxonomy): domain Eukaryota; kingdom Metazoa; phylum Arthropoda; class Insecta; order Odonata; family Coenagrionidae; genus Ischnura; species Ischnura elegans. The sequence continues at coordinate 96,976,187 of NC_060249.1, forward strand.
TCGTCATAATCTTATCAGGTTACCAATTATGCATAAGTGTTCTTGTCGTGTAAATCCGTCAGAGCCTGGATACGACCCAATACTTCACCAGAAACCACCAAGCTCAATGAACCCGTGAATGGTGGGCGGTGCTGGGAGTAATGATATCAGCAGCCAGAAAGTGTTGGTAGGGACCCCAAAGTGAGAGGGAGTAAAAGATTTCCCGTTTGCGATATGGCATCGCAACAATGGTCATTGTGCCTCTGAGGGGTCACCGCTTGAAGAAGCGCGAAATGTCTGGTGGCATAATCCGAATGGGTGGGATCCTCGTGATGTCGTGAGAATTAAAGGAGGGAAATGGGAGGCGTGTAGCGAGAAGGCTACACCTTCGACGACCCGGCCTCATTGAAAAGTCGTTGCCTCCCGACATCTCGTCTACCGTCCCGTTTCGCCAATTCAACTCCACCCATTCGCGCCCTTATACTAAAACCTGACCCCAAAACTTAAAGGGAAATGAATGACAAAACTGCGTTTGGTTCGTTCCGTTATGGGCTCCATCAAGGAAAGAAGTAAAAGTTTTTCTGCTTGGAAACGCCTTTAAAATACAAATTCAAACCACACCATTCCGACCTCAAAACAATTTCACTCTTAATGTTCCATGCATATGCTTTATGTAGCGTGTAATACGTACTTGCAAATATTCAAACGAATGATTGCATGAATATGGGCAGGAAAAATGTAGATTAGAGTTTTAACGTATAACTTTTGTCTAATACTTTATGATAGAGTGCTTTTATGCGGTTCATGACATTAGTACTTCAGCATATTTTCTATTTTAATTATGTTTTATTGATTTATTCTGGAATCAGAATCAAAATTCATTATTTAAATTGGCAGATGCTATATTTGGTTCGAACCGCCGGAAAAAGATCAACGCATTTTAGATACTTACGTATGTATTATCTTATGCTCTCCAGTTTATCTAATTACTCCCTAAAAGACCCCTAGTTTTTGTTCTTAATAAGAAATGATGGAATTTTCTCTTTTAATTGTATTCCGTTAGTACTAGATATTAAAAATGGAACTTGTTGACATGGAGCTGTCGTATTGTCATTAGCTTTAAGACCAGAAGCCGTAATTTCTAACCAAAATAATGGAGGTATCATCATTTTTGTTTTTAAAGGTGCACCCAAAAAATGGAACTGGAACCTGTCGATATAAAGTTGTCGAATTTTTCTTCCCTTTAAGACCAGAGACTACAAAATTTTGCCATAATAATTATAAATTTTCCATTCAGTAAGCAGCATTCTAAATGCTGCGCGGCGCGTTTAAAGGAAGCCACGATCGGTAAAATAAAGGGCACGATTATCGAGGAAGGAATTTCTCCCATCTCCCCTGTGATGAAGTATTATAAGTGTCTCGAACTCAAGTGTTTTTCCCATGGGTGCTCCTTTCCTTACCCCACGATGCCGCCACAGGTCGCCGCTTGCGGGATGAGCGTCCGACACCCCCGCTCTGAAAGGGACCGCTCTCTCGCAAAATGCCGCCAAACCGGTGGTCGGCTCTCTTAACACGCCACGCCCAACTTCTTACGTGCTCGCCGCCCCTCTAACTCCCATCCCACCACCCTCTTCTATATGCCTCTCTCTCTCTCCTTCTTTCTCCACCTGCGTTGCCGACTCTCTCCAACAACCCAACGTTCACTATTTTCACCCGCACCTTAAGGTGGCTCTGCCCTCTGGCGCCCCTCTCTCTTGATTTTTGTGCAATAGGGTAGTTTCCTTCATCAAAGAAAACGAAAGGCATTGATTGTGATTCGTTTCCCACCATTAGTGTACTCATAATAAACAAATTATTTCGTTTTAGAAATCCCAGTTTAGACGAATGTTAATGGTAAATTTGATCCTCATTTGAAAAAGGCCAGATTGGCGCCCATGCGATGCCACTCCACGTGACGCCACAGGGACCTAGTTGCTGTACGAGTAGATAGGAGTTTTACATCGTCTGAGATTACCAATGCATGCATAAGGCACACAGCTCAGGGATACATGTCTTAATAATCACCTATTAAAACTGGCTAAGGTCGGAAAGTTTTCTTCGTTTGATAAGGTATTATCAAATCAATATTGAAGCCAAGTGCTACCAGCTAGCAGGGTACTCTGCTACCTGCTAGCAGCCTGCATCGTAGCGGCACTCATAGCCTCGCACCAAGGTGGCCTCACACAGCGGCAGCCGGAACCAGATTGACGTCACACAGACTTTTTCCAGCATTCATACTTAGCCGTCGCGTTTTTGAGCGCTTGGAAATTTTCACTTTTCATTTAATCGCGAAAAATAGGTATCGTCATTTAATATCTAAAAGCGTGAAATACGTAGGTACTCCAGGAGTAATAATCTTTCGATTTAGGGAATAGTAAAATAGAAAACCACCCTATGTTTTTCCCACTTAGTTTTCAACTATGTGCTTTAATCGTCCGATAATTTTTCCAGGACGCAACCAATACATCTATCAGCTAAAAATCGGTGCAAATAAAACGAAGACATAAGCATGGAGAAAATGAAGTGAACTGCTGGGAAAACATAAAAATAAGAAAACGAAAACTTGATTTGAGTTTATTTTGTGCTGGAAGAATGATATCCTTGGGCTGTTGAATCGTTTTAGATTCTTCCCGATGCGGAACCATTCCAAATGCCCATTTCCTCATTATTGAGCAATATCTTGATTCGGAATCGTAAGTCATCAATCCGAAGATTGGTAATACCTCTCCGCTATGTTTTCTTATCCGATAAATTTATCATATTTACGCATTTGTTCTCTTTTATATTCTTAGCTAATTGTCCTGTGATCGTCAAACTCTGTATTTTCTCCCGTGCTCTTATCCTTCCACAATTGTTTTATTCAGGCCGTCTAGCCTCCCAATGTGGCGGAATCTTCTTCTTTATGTTTTTGTAGACTTGTCTTCTTTCCTTCTCATCTTAGCAATTCGTCATTTTTTACTCTGTTGATCCGATTAATCGTCGTCATTCTTCAGCAGCACCGTCTTCAGCACTCTTGACCTCTCTACTGCTGCCAACTTCCGTGCCTCGCTCCCACGAAGAAAAAAAGATCAATTTGCAGCATCTGACGATTTTTTCCTCACTTCCATTCTCAGCTATAATTGTAAGTAGCTTCTTCTTTATGTGAAATATCTCTTCGCCTGAGCTATACGACTTAAAATTTCCTTCTTGCTTCGTCCATCGTTGGTTAACTGGCTTCCTCGGTAGAAAAACTCATTCATTTCTCAAGCTTTCCTTTTATAATTCTAATGTTTTTCCTGTTGTTCTATCATTTTTGCATACTTATATCATAGTTTTCTTCGCATTGTTTTTTACCTGATAGATATCTTGGTTACGTGTTGAAAACAATATCGGACAACATCCCGTGTGCATGTGGGATAAAAAATGAATTATAAATTGGGGCTACTAGATTAGAGGATTTGATTCGTTGGGCTATTGTTGAGCGTTTGTGGAGTGGAGGATCGTAATCTCTCTGAAGATTAGAGAAACTTTAAGGAGTATATAATATTCAACTTTTCCTGGTGTCAAAACCGTGTCCACCGAATGCAGGACTTTTGTTTTAGCCTACTCAGCCTCCAAGATTTCCTTTTTCCTTTAAAAGTTGTAATGGCTACTTAGGGCGTGGTTCGGCATCTAATTCGCCGAATACGATCCACCATATTATTAAATGGGTCATTTTCATTAATTATTTTAAAGCCTTAGCTGGTAAATTTACTTGTAAAGAGAGAGATAATTGCTTATATTTAGTACCTACATTGATTATTTACCAGTGAGATAAAGAGATTTTTATGAAATTACCGGCTTAAAAAAAAATAAATCTACATTTCGGAGAATAACAAAGGCCACTCGTGCATAATTGATTTTTTATTTCGATTTTGTATGTGGTCATGGATGAGCCTGTTGTCTGATTAATTTTTACTCGTTTGTTGGATAAATTCTTATCCTTGTAACGGATTTTAGGCCTTAAATTCGGAGAATATCCTAAATTAGATGCATTAGTTAGTGAAAAGCTTTAATAATTGATAGAAGCTTTCACAGCATTTTCTTGGTAATCTGTACGTCGAAAACCACTGAAGTCAAGACAGCTTTGCCATTGTGCCCTCATCTAAATTTATTCCTGAATGTACTTGAATGGAGATGATTTATTCAAATTCAATTGGTATAGCATAACCCCTTTTTAAAACTTTCAAAGCTTTTGCTTTGGTTTGTGGAATGATTTCCGTAAACAAAGAATAATTTTAACCGGGAAGTGGACTTGAATTCAGAGTGAAAATAATACAAGATGATTTTTAATTTTCTAAAGGACATCCAATGTGATTATTTCTTTATACCATTCTTAAATTTTGAAAGCATTCAATTCTTTTTAAGAGCTATCTTAAATTAGACGGTGCCTGGAGCACAAATCTTCCACACATTAATGTGGACCAAGTTAGTCTCGCACATGAAAATTGTTACGTTGCATAGAGGAAAACCTCGTGAATATGGGCAATCTAATTGATTTTTTACGTAACAGTTGCTGTCTCGCTCTTTACATTTTTTATTTTATTCACAAGCGCCTCGGCCATAAATTATTTTCACCTCTTTTCATAGTGAAATATTTTCATTCAATGCACATAATGGCAGTCGGATGCGATGATTAATATGCGCTGCATTTTGTTGTCACGCCCGAAGTACCTCTAGGGAATGATGCTGTTCCATCCCTCCGCATTCTATGGCTCCATCGTCACATTCATCTCCCCTCTGCTTCCTCCATTCATTCTTCCTCCCCTATCTACATTCAACGTTCCTTCTCGAGTCGACCTCACCCCCACCAACCCGCCATCTAGTGGTGGGAGACTGGATCGCGAGGAATTCACGCTTCGCCCTTTTGATCCTCTTGCCAGTGTGTCCTTGTTCCTCTCCCCGCCTCGAAGGCCGCCACAAACCGAATGCGAAGCGAAGCAAGACAACTGTTCTCGGGGCGAAATCATTTTATCCTCGAGAAGCCTGGAGTAGCGAGCGTGAAACGGTAGAAAATAACGGACGGAGATTAGATATTTGAGAAAACTCATGCTACTACTGATCAAACTAGGTTTTTCGCATTTTATTTACAGCGAAAGATTTTATCAAGCGTATTATCTATTTATCTTATATCATTTAGAGTGGAAAAAACTTTTTTATTGTACCCAAATTTTCCTAAATGAAAAAGGAATGGGTTTTTTGTAAGACACTCTTCCAATTTGTCTATTTTCTTATTTTGAGTTTTTTTTCAATCCTACGTTTTAGCAAAAAAAACAGTAAATGCTATCTGATACTACATGATTACATGATACCTGGAGTTAGATGAATATTGTGCGCCGATATGAGAACAATCCACGATCTATGCGCGTAAATTGGCTAAAAGTCATCTTTTTTATTTTTCAAGTGCTGTGAAGAAACCTTTCTATTATGTATGTGTTATTTATGTAAAGTCTTTTTAATGAGAAAGAATTTTATTCGCGCCTTAATCACCACCATCACCTTCCTTTTTCTGCCATTAAAAATTATGCCTGCCTTTATGGGAACATTCGGAGTGTATTTTGGGTGCTATTTACGTCCTTTGCATTTGATCAATATTTATTGAGCCCATTTTAGGCCATCAAAGTAAATGTTTGCCTTGTATTAATTTTAAATATAAAAGATTTCTACAGTATTAAAATTATAATAAATTTTCGTCAATATTTCCGGCCGATCGATGTTCAACCTTGTACCTAAAGTCTAAAAGTTCTAGAAAATTTTTCATTGTGAGAGGTGGGATATAAGTATCGGAGATATTAGGACGCCTATAAGAGAGCATCAATCTCTTTTCGCATCTCATTTGAAATTTCACGTCCTTGATCCGTTTCTCTCCACATGAATCTTTTTTCTTATTTGTTCATCCCCTCGTGTCTTGCATGAACGCAGCTCCATAATCCCCTTTAATCCAAGCTCCGATCTAAATGTCTGAGTCGAAATATCGTCAAAAGATAGTCGCATGATGGAGACAGGCTGGAGCCGGAGCACATACACTCTCATGAATAGGTGAAGAAGCACAGATATATTTCCCACACCGGAACTCAAACATAGTTGCTCCTCTCGGCCCGCCCGTGAGAGAATGACGGCTGGAATGAGAGAATCTTCTGAGAGAAAAGGGTTTTTCGTGGGGCATTTCGTTTATAAGTTCCTTTGATGAGGATATCATCCGTCCGTAGATAAGCTGGAATTAGACCACCTATTTTACTTCCCATGTCAGTAGAAGATTGAATATGCTCTCTGAATGATAGCTAAGGTTAATTTTCTTGATCCAGAAAAATGTTTCTCTATTCAAATTACCCTTGAGTGACATGAATGCGTTTAAAAGTATGAGGAAGGAACCTATCGTCTTAAAATGCGCCCATAGTCAGTGTTAATTTTGAACTGTTTTAATCACTGTTTCCCAGTATTCAAGAGTATTATCTTCCTCTGTAATTTCATATGAGATTGAACTCTTTCAATTGCATTTAGCTCTACTTTGGGTTGAAGCTTTATGTGAGTTTAAACTCATATTGACAAACGATGGTTGTTATCTTTCAGCCTCCGATAGGTCATAAGTAAAGGAAAAAGATTTAAATGAAAATTATTTAGTTACAAAATTTAAGAGCACTCTTAGTTACTTTTCGACATAATCGCCTTGGAAATGGAGGAATTGGTCATGCCAGTTGACAAGCTTCACAATACCTTCTTGATAAAACTTTGCCACGAATCTCTTCCAATGAATTTTACCGTATTCCTGAAGCTAATATTCTGGTGAATGCGTTTCCCTTATAGCCGCATTCTCATTGAATCAGCAAATAGATTGAAGTCACGCGGCACCAGGTCGGGACTGCTCAGTGGGTGATCAAAAATGCTGAATTGGAATTTGTTGAGGACCGTTTGGGCTGCACCAGCGCTGAGAAGATGTGGTTTTCATGGATGAGAACACTTTCATGTCTCTTTTTTTGTCTTGAATGGCAATACTCAGTCGGCGTATTGTTTCACACTGATCAGCTGCATTTATCGATATCTCAGACTGCGTGAACTCCACAACCGACTCGCCTTTTTGAATCCATAACACGGTAGAATAACGTTTCGCTGATTGAAGAATCGCCGGAGTTGTTTGGTTTGCATGGTGATTTTTGGTTCATCTAAAGTTGTGATTGTTGCGTTGTTTCAAGTGTTAAATTGAATCCGTCAAATCTTTAGCCACAGTAGATTTTAAACGTGTTTCTCTTTTATTCCAGCCTTTATATCAACTCACCAACCTGTCTGTTTGTTTGTCTGTTTGTCTGGTACAAATCTTGTAACTGAAATTTGACTCACTTCCTGTGAAGCAAAAACGCTGAAATTTTGCACACTTCTTCATTTCCGATGACAATACATGAAAATATAACTTTTTCTCTCCAACCCCCCTTTAACCACCCCCCAGTCAACCTATAGCCCCCCAAAACATGTTTTTGATCTAAGAAGTTCCAAATGGTCGATTTTCGTGTTTTGCGACCACAGTAAAAGTTATCCACCATAAAATTTCCCATCTTTTGACACCCATAAAATCTCACCATATTCACCACAACTCAACATATTCACCACAAATCTTACAAATTTTCCTTTTTTCTGCCTTGTAACCTTTCCTTATTTTTTGTACACACTACACGAATCTTTACAATTTTCTCATTTATTCACATATACATTTAATTTGTGAAAACTGTACAACAGCTAATTATGATCTTCATATATTTATTAACAATTGTAAGGTTTTGTAAATGTTTGAATATTGTTTTACCGTTACATAAAACGTACGGGGTGGCATTTTTAACATAGGGGGGTGGCATTTTTAACATAGGGGTAGGCATTTAAAAGCATAGGGGTGGCATTTTGAAACATAGGGGGCTTACCATTCACTGAAAATTTAATAAATATAGTGCCTTTTTTAATACGTCACTTTTGGTTTTTCGGGGTCACTGAGTTTTTTTGCTTTGTGTCATATATAAACGTTGCTCATCCCCTGTAATCTAAATATAAAGGCTGGTTTTTAAAAAAAAATTTTTTATAAGAGCTTATTGGCATTAAGGTCAATAATGCCAATATATGTCACTTATGTTGCCACTCGGTGAGTTTAGTGACTGTCGCATCGCAGTTCACACTCGGCAGGAGAATCAGCTGAGAAGACCTTGTGAATGAGACTGCTGCTCACCTGAAACTGACTTCATATGTTTGCAAAATAATGAGGGCATGGTACTGAGGACGCGAAGTGACTGTAGCGCAGTACTCGCTTTTCGCTGTTATTGTGGCTTTTTCAGTGATCGGAGGTTGAAAGAAAAGAATTGATCTCTCACATTATTTCTTATCGGTATCCTTTCAATTTTACCAGCGCATAAATTTTTGTGTCATGTTGTAATTTTGTTGAAAAGAAGGCTCCCTGTTGACTTTTATGCTGATAGCAGTTGATTATTTAGCGGCTTAAATATATTTTGGCTTATCAGTAACTTTCTTTCGGAATACGTCAAAATATCCTCATTAATCAGAGAAACATAATGGACTTGGTCTTATTCAAATAAACCAAGGCATAAATTTTATTTATCTACCACCTTATAAATCAATAGTTTCCGTATATTTGGTACACATTTATTGGTGAAAATGATATATAATCTTAAATTTTTGTTTTCGGTAGGATTTTACTTATAGAAATCTTAAAATTAGGTTTTCTGGTGTATTTAATAGGTCGAACTAATTTTCTTCCGTTAAATACCTGATTACCGATGAATATTCACCCCCATTTTTGATTTTTTTCTGGATTAATGAACTATGATTGGATTCGTATTAACCCTGGAAAATAATTTTTCAGTGATACATGCGTCCAAATATTTAGACAAAAACATACTATATCATATAATTTAATCATTTCACGTTAAGTGTGAGGTAAGAGTACTGCTTAGTAGATAACAAATTGGTAATATTGAGTAGTATCATTAATGACGCCTTCATGAGTGTGAAGTTAAAAAATCATTGCTTCAGTAGAGTCCTCCAATGTCTTTGATCAGATCTAAAAACTTTATTTTTTTGTTTGTGGCTTAGAGTATTAAATCGTCGCTTTTGAATGACGTGCTATGCACTCGGGAGTTTTTTTTACCTTCGAAAAATCCACAAGTATCTCGCATCCAAGTCGAAGCGTTTTTTTTAAACCACCACCGGCGTCCACTTTCGAATGTAATGGAAGCGCCAAAAGAACTCCCACCCTTTCGCCGAGCGGGAAAATATTTATCCTCCCCCACAACTGGGTGTACTGCTACCTGCGTGCGTAAACACGTCCACTCCTCGGCGCCCATTCCGTGTCCCACTCCCGTCACTTAACTTGATTTATATCCGTCAACGGTCCTTCGTGAAAAGTTCCACTCACCGGGGGGTCTCAAAACTTCCCCTCACCATATCCCCTTTCTCATTGGTGTCCTCGCGACACGGAAGTGGTTCCAATCTCCTATCGCGATGAAAATTCCGGACAGCTTACACCGCCCCTTCCTCTTGCCCGTCTACTTTCTTCCGCAATGAGATTTTGATGTATTCGTGCTCGCACTCCGCCTGCCTGCAAAAAATATTTTGATCCGCGCTTGAAAATTGAGAGAGTTATAGATGTTTGTTTTCTTACGTGAGGATTAAAAAGAGGTGAAAAATTTAATGTAGGTATGCAATGTCAGTGAAAGTGAAGTATCCATTAATATTAGGAAAGTTTTATTTTTCGATATTGACTTTAAATTCGTTCGTATTTTAGCATAAGGGTATTTAGATTTTTCAATTACCTTCCCTTTTCGTCCATTATATTAAAATATTTTGCTGAAATAATGAACAAGGAACCGCAATGGTCAACATGTCACGAGTGCTGATATGTTGACCGCAGAGTCCTCTAGATTGCTCTCTCAACACTACTCTCTCATCATGTCGAGTCGTCGCATAGGCTTCCACTATGGGAATGACGACGTCCGCCATTGTTAGTCCTAGCAGCCCATTTACCCATAAGGAGATGTCGGCAGATTTCTTCGTTTGTTTGGTATGCAAAGAATGTTGGTAATTTTCGGATAGTTGATACTAATTCCCGAAACCTTCGGTAACATAAATACAAATTATCTAGACATGACAACAATGGAAACGGTGAAAATAAAGATAAAACCACGGCAAAGATTAAACGTATTACGACCTGATATAACCCTTCTTTTAATGGGTTGACAGTCAATTGCGCTTAATAATAACTGAAAATACTATTGTATATTAACAATCATGGACCATCAAAATAGCTTAACACAAGAGCAACTAGTGACTCTGTTTAATTACTCTAGAAGTATTTTGAAAACCATTTTTCAATGTAAAGTAGCAAGGCTGATGCTATAGAAGTAATGAAAAAATGGCATACCTGAAAAATTGCCAGAATATAAACAAAGGCAGTGTGAAAGAAAAGAACTTGTTATGTATAGTTCAATCTTACATTCAAACAAACACGTCAATTTGAGAAGCTACCTCATTTGATAGATGATAAGCATTAACAAAGACTGCGTGCCTATTTTTCAACAACAGTGCTGATTTCTCAAAAAATTATAGATGAATGATAATGCTAACAATTACTTCATTTAAAAATATACATATGTAGTCATATCTCAGCAAAATACCAAGCGCAGGTGACACGTATGGAAGATGAGAAATGACTTACACTACCTAAAGACACTATCATGAGGCATAATAGAAAAAGACAAACTACAAGAGATTTTAGGAGTCCATAACTCAGGGTAATAGGTGCTTATGACATGAATAAAAGCACAAATAAAGACATGCTCAGTATCTCCAGCTCCTAAGACTGCATGTAGCCATCAAAAACACTCAACCCCTCCCAGAAACGAAACCTTGGAATCATCCAGCCATCGACTATGCCAAACATGAATTACACACAGGGGATTTTTTCCAAGGAACGCTATCGAGATACCACACGTCAATGATTTTGGTTTCATGCAAAAAATTTGTATGAAACGATATACGATAAATAGAATATGAGATGTCTCCTCTTTGGTGTAATAGGCTTAGGATAATTCGCGACGTCGAAAATCGTCGGAACATCAGTAGGCTTTTAATTTATTCCAGCCTTCCTTCCGAGCGGATTCAAATTTTGATTCGTATAAGTGCACCTGCGGCAAGGAAAACGAAGATAACTCGCACGAAAATGTTTTCATAATGATTAAATGGCTAAATAATTACGTGCATGTACTGTATGTTGCCTTTCCCTTGGGCTACAACCTTGTCGCGGTGGAAAGGCTTGCGCGTTCCTAATACCCCTAGAGCTGCACTGACGGGATTAATTCTAAATTATTCCCGGTAGGGCCACCCATGCCAGATAGGTCGAAGGGTAGGAGCCAGACGAAAGGTAGTCCACGTGATGGTGTCACGTGAAAAACACTGTTGGAATGGAAGTGGGAAACCCTACCAACTATCTCTTCCCTGAAAACATGGAGTACAACCAAATGAGCCTCGGAATCTCATCGACCGGGACCCGTCCGCAAAGGGCGGGTGTCGGGCACGGCAGCGAGGTCGGCAAGGTCCTCGGGGTCGTCAACATGCGGAATCCTTGCAGAGACTTATCATCATCACCAGCAGTAGCAGAAATGAAGAGAGAAGAAGGCCAAGAAGATGGAGAAGAAGAAGTCGGCTATAAATGTAGGGACGTGGAATGTGAGGACAATCATGAGGGCATGGAAGTTAGAAAATATGAAAAGGGAAATGGATAAAGGGAGGATAGATAGCTTAGGATTATGCGAGGTGAGGTGGAGGGATGGGGGGACTATTGGAGTGATGGGTATAGGGTTATATATAGTGGTGGGGGGGTAAACCAGCGAGGGGTAGCTTTATTAGTATTAAACAGGAAGATGGCTAAGCGTATGGTAGGTATAGATCAGGTAAGCGATAGGATTCTGGTGATAGAAATTGAGGCGCGGCCCACCGACCTTGTGGTGGTCCAAGTTTACATGCCCACTAGCAATCATAGGGAGGAAGAAGTAGATGAGGTGTATGAAAAGCTCGAGGAAATAATTAGAGAAACCCCGGGTAAAAAAAAAATTGGTAGTGATGGGGGACTGGAACGCTTTAGTCGGAGAAGGGAGGGATGGAAGCGAAGTAGGAGAATTTGGATTGGGAATACGGTACGCTTGGGGAGAGAAAGCAGCAGAATTTTGCAGGAGAAACAAGTTATTCATCACAAACACGTGGTTCAATCATCATAAAGGGCGAAGGTACACATGGAAAAGTCCAAGGGATGTTGGGAGATATCAAATACACTACATTATGGTAAGACAGAGGTTTATGAATAGTGTGAAAAACTCGCGTAGCTTCCCAGCAGCAGATGCAGATTAAGACCACAACCTAGTACTTATAAAATGTAACGTAAGATTCAAAAGGCTTATATACTAAAGTTAGAAAGGCGAAGAAATGGAACGTAGAACACCTGAGGGGGAGGATATCAGGAACAAGTGTACATTAGTATACGGGAGACTGGAAGTACACAGACTGAAGAGAAAGGGTGGGATAATATTAAAACGGGAATAGTCAATGCGGCGGAGAAGTCAATTGGCTACGTTGACAGCAGAAGGATAAAGAAGCCTTGGATTACGGAGGGAATGGTAAAAGAAATGGAGGAAAGAAGAAGTGGAAGAACGTGGACACAGATCAGGGAAAAAGAATGTATAGGGAACTAAATAATCGATTACTACGTGAAACTAAGAGGGCAAGGGAGGATTGGTGGAAAAGACAGTTTGAGGAAATGGAAAAGTTCCAGAGGGATGGAGAAGTAGGCGCGTTGTACGCCAAAGTTAAGTCGCTATCGGACGGCAAAACAGGAGAAGCCATGTCTAAAAGTAAGGCTAAAGATGATAGGATGCTAACCGAGCGAGAAGATGTACAGAGTAGATGGAAAGAATACGTGGAGGATCTCTATGAAGGAAGGAACAGACCGGAGAGATTGACTTTAGAGGATGAAAGTGAAGTGGGGAAGGATAATTTTGGGCCGGGGATATTAGATTCGGAAATAGAGAAAGCACTTCGTGATATGAAGGCTAGTAAATCAGTGGGCGTGGACAATATCCCGTGTGAGCTTCTGGAGAATCTAGGGAAGGAAGGTAAGAAAAGGTTTTTCAAACTAGTACGCAGGATATATGAGGAGGGATGTTGGCCGTAGGATTTCGTGAAGACGGTTTTAATTCCGCTACCGAAAAAGAAGAAAGCTGTGGAATGCGGAGATTACAGGACTACCACCCTAATATCGCATGCGACGAAAGTGGTGCTGAGGATATTGAACATACGAATGGAGGCGAGGGCAAACGACTATTTGGGCGAAGATCTGTTTGGTTTTAGGAAAGGGAAGTCAACTCGTGATGCAATAGCGATAATGGTGGTGGAGAGGAACCTAGAATATAACCAGGACGTATATGCCTGTTCCGTAGATTTTGAATAAGCGTTAGATAGCTTGAACTGGTTAGAGTTAATGGAAATCCTCAAGAGAATAAGTGTATATTGGAGGGATAGACGACTAATTTGTAATCTGTATATGGCCCAGACTGCGAAAGTGTGGGTAGCGGACGGAGAACCTGGGTGGGTAAGCATTGGCCGAGGTGTGAGGCAAGGCTGTCCTCTATCGCCGCGTATGCCTACTTTTTATCGTATGCGCTGAGGAGATGGTAAGAGAAGCGAGGGATGAGTTAGAAGCTGGAGTAAAAGTGGGAGGAATGATGTTCAAATAAGAGAGCTAAGATAAGCCAGTCAGCGAGGAGGCTTCAGGCTCTAGTGAATGCGTTATACGAGCGTTGCGAGGAGTATGGGATGAGGATTAATCACAAGAAAACTAAGTTTATGCTGTTTTGTAAAGCATCACGAGCGAGGAATGTGAGACTTAAGATAAAGGTGGGTGGTGAATAATTTGAGCAGGTTGAGCAGTTCAACTATTTAGGCAGTACGTTAGAGGTAAACGGATACTGTAGTAAGGACATTAGGAAGAGAATTGCATTAGCAAAGGAGGCGTTCGTGAACAGGAAGGAAATTCTGAGAGGATTGTTATATAAGAGTTTAAAGAAAAGGTTAGTGAAGAGTTTGATCTGGAGTGTTGCGCTTTACGGTGCGGAAACGTGGACATTGAGGAAAGAAGACGAGAGATGATTCGAGGCATTCAAGGTGTGGGTATGGATAAGGTGAAATGGACGGAGAGGAAAAGGAACGACGAAGAGCTGGATATGGTTGGCAAGGAGAGGCAGCTTTTAGATGAGATACGGGGGAGACAGAATTTATGAATGGAGCGAATAATTAGCGGAGAGGGGATGTTGAAAATGGTGTTAGAGGGTAGAATGTTGGGGAAACGAGGTAGGGGAAGGAAAAGAATAGGGTTTTTAGAAAAATTGAAAGGAAGTAGGCCTTACAGTGAATTGAAGAAGGCAGCGCTGGAAGGATAGGGAGTCTCCCAAATCACTTCATTAGTACTCCATGGAAACCTACCTTAATCTTAATAATTATAAACTGTATGTTGACTATTATATTAATTAAGGAAGGTTTCGCTGTTTATAAATCGCATGTAATTACAAGGTGTAAAATCCAGCATGAATTCGAATACAATTATCTGCAAACATTCGTTACCAATAACGTAGTTCCAAAAGGGACATACTTAAATATTACATTATTTCAGTAAGTCTTTCATAAAAACTGGTATCATTGATTCCATTGCACGTAAAAGTTCCTCATGGTATTTCAAACGTGAAAGCACTTATTTGGTTACAAGTATAACTTTCAAGGACGCTTACAAGTATAACTTTCACGCGACGAAATAATAACAACTAACCACATTCCATCATGTGAATAGGTTGCGTATTCTGATGTTTATTGTTTGAATTAATCACTTGAATGTATCTCGGGTTACTTGTATTAGTTTTACGACACTATGAACGTTTTAAAACACACTATTGCCACAAATAACCTTATAAACATGAAAAACTCTCAACAATAGCAGGAATTATTATGCACTCTTTTCTTTTTACATTACGTACAACGTAAAACTGAGTATCAAAGGTATTAAACTTTGAAATAAATCACAGCCTTTCATCAACTTAAGCTGAAACTAAGTAAAAACTTGATCTTCATATGAATACTTATCCAATACATTGAATTAAATCAACTTCTAACTCACCTCACAAATTGTGGAAGACGGCTATGGTTGCCACTTATCCATCCCGCAAATTTGTAACCATTTCGCCCTTACCTCAGGATTACAAGGAAAAACAAAAACACGGAACCCATCCCTGCAACTAATGGAACAGCTTGGTGCAGAAGAACCACCCATCTCTCTTATTAATCAATTACAAAAATGGAAAAAACTGCACCTACTTGACGTTACGCCTATGCTACAACACAGCCCGCCATTGATGTTTTGGCCAACAATGGCGGATTGCGACGACTCAACTTCGTAGTTATTATATGGCAATATAGAGGACTCTGTGTTGACCGTTGCTGTGAGGGCCCTCTAGCGGTGGTATCATTCGTCAGAGATCCCTTGTGCCACTGAATTGGAATTATATATTGATATAAAACCATATATTTCTGGTTTTATCACAATCTTTGGAATTATGTTGTGATATTTAGATGCTTGGATTTGGCTAGTGATCCAATTCCTATTCAGCCGTACTTGAAGTTGGAGCTCATCAATTTCTGTATGCCAGTTTCTTTGGTAACGATAACGAGCCAACGTATGCAAACAAGTAATATTCCTCAATATGTTTATCTCATTGTGACAGTGAGAAACGTTTCGGAAATGTCTTATAGTTTACGAAAGTATTTGCAGTAATCTAGCTTCCGTCTTCAGCTTAATTGTTGTTATTTAGGTTAATGTATGAAGGTGTTATAATGCGAGTCCTTTCTGGTTAATAACTGATTATCAACAAGGTGGTCGGTAAAATCCATTCCGAAGGTCGCTCAGAGAAAATGGCTTGGTGGTGTAACTGGCTAATATGCCTGAACGACAATTGGGAGATCCGGGCTCGAATCCAAGCTAGGTCAAATATTTTTTCATGTCAAACTTCATCCTTTGGTTTATCCTAGCTAAGGTTGAGCATAACGATGCGATAGAAAGTAACGTTTCGAGGGTACTTCACTACGACATTGCGGTCCGGAATACTTCTTCAGCTGCTTTGGTACAGTTCAATCCACCTCTTCATAGATGTTATATATGCTCAGAAGCACGAAAAAAAGGAATGGAATTTCAAATGTGTATAGCGACCAGTTTGACCTTTCCAGTGCGAGTGAAGGAGAAATTGATACAAAGGCTTCTAGTGAGCGCGTGCAATGCACAGTAGGTACGGTATCGAGGGTACTACACTAAGGTTTAGCTGAACATATAAAGACATTTAGCATCCATATTTGCCACACGTGGGATTTTCATGTTAAAGCATATGAGCTCCGCAACACTAGTCTTGAGTGTTTGACTGGCGGTGACCGTGAACTTAGTCAAGGTTGTTTTCATGCTGTCACGGAAAAAACCAAGGGAGCCCTCTAGCAAGGTTGATCTGAATAGTTTCTGTGATCTATCCATAATAGCACACGTGTAGACTTCGTGTGGGAAGAAATGATACTTCTGCTGTACGATCTAAGCATGCTTGATAGGTAATCGTTATTGAGCTTTTGAGCGACGTGTACCACGTTGCAACGAAGAATTCTTTTTAGTGAGCTCTCGAGAAAGTTTTAGCTGACCTTCTCCGGTGATCTAACCACCATCCTGAGTGGGCATCTCGTGAATAGGTACGGTAATGCACGTCGAAAAAGAGGGATAAAGAGTTTCCGTCGAGATGCTTTGCATTTATTGAGTACCGCACCCAGCCCAAGTTCACTTTTCCGAGCCCTGCTCTTGAAGCACTTCGACCATTCCGTTTAGCGCAGTCGCCACCGATGGGTACCTCAAGGTGCTCTTCTCGGCTCGGTTGGGTTGTGCTACGATGATTGGGCTCGCGGTTCGGGCGTACGACGGTAGAAGGAGTTTGGCGGTCGAGTGTGGGGATGGGATGGAAGAGCAGTTAGGTCAGAGGAGTTTCTTTGGCTCCCGGAGCTGATACGGAATGGTAGGGCTCAATTAATTCCCAAGGCCCGCTAGTCAGCGCACGGCAATCAATGGAAATGGAAGGACAAATTTTTATTTTCATATTTTTTTTACACCTCAAAAGCTTTCATTTCTTTATATTTTCTATGCTACCCTTTTGAAAGTTTCTCCTTGTTGATTTTTTTCTTTTCTTTTTTTAATCTAACATCCAGCTGAGAGGAGTGACCGGGGCTAATGCGTCACGTGACAGCATGCGAGGAGAAACACGAATCGCTACTTAATGTTCATTTTTTTCCCTCGTACCCACTCCAAAATTTCACTCGGCACTTCTCGTATCCATCTCCTCTATACGGTGACGAGTAATGTCATCCCGCTCCCCTTAAGCTCTTCATTCTTGTTCATTGGCGCGTGGTTAAGTGGCATTAGATCACCGTGCGGAGGAATGCTGTTGGATGGAGCCAAGTCAAAAAAAAAAGAAGAGGAAAAAATATTAACTCTAACAGACGGGAGAGGTTCTGGAAGGGGAAATTTGGTGGTTTACCGTCTATTCACGTTTATTTTTCTCGCTTCGCGTCCTTCACGTTCTATGGGTCACGCGTGAATAGCCTCGCGTGATCACCTTCCCCTTGACTAAATGGTTACTGAGGGAACCGTTTGGAAATTTTCGTCGGTTTGAAAAAAATGTGGAACCACTCCGCCATATCCTGTCTCGTTTGTCAGCTTGCCTGTTTCACTACTGGATCGCTAGGTTTTCGTTTCGTGTTGATGAGTATCGCCATCAGACTTGATCGTGAAAATTAATGAATCATGCCAACTCGTGCGTTACAAGGAAGTTAAATTATCCACAAAAGAATATATTGTCAAAAAATATATGCCAAACCCTATCCTGGAAATGTATAAAATAGTTTCAGGCTTGACGTGGTGGAAATGCGATATATCCGCGATAATTCTTACTAATTGCTAATGGTGTTTGGAAATTATTTTCGTTCTTTTAAATTTTATCATGGAATTATCCTGGAAGATTCACTGATAAAAAGTTAGTGCAAAGAGGAAACAGTGTTCATTTATAAAAGCAACATGTTATTTAAAACGGCGTGCCGCTACGTAATTTAATTCTCAGTTATAATTTTGTCATAACAAATTAATAACAGATTTTCTTAACTTTATTCCGCAAATTAAAATAGTGCATTCACGCCTAATAATTTGTTAAATTCTACTCTCCGTTTTAAACGCGAATTTTGTTGGGATTAGTTTTAATTAAGAGTGAGTACCTATTTGATCAGATGTCAATTTTATTTTCCGTTATGCCTGGAAATTCTACTATTTGCTAGTATTATAACGCCTCACAGTTCATTAGTTCTCATATAAAATTATGAACTCCATCGTACAGAGGATAGGTGGAGGAAATGGTTCATATATCAACCTGTACCTCTCAGTAACTCGCATTACGGGTAAGGGGTCATGAAGGGGAAGATCATCCATCAAATGGCTCACGGAGCATCCCTCACACATTGGGACCGTGGCGAAGGTCACCAAACAGAACTTTTCGCACCTCGTAACGTGAGCCGGACCTCCCTTTCTGTGTGTCCGTCCCATTAATTATAATAACAAACTCTTCTGAGGGTAAAGTATACGGCTCGATTTCGGTTTACGAGGCTGTCCGGTTAGGGAAAGTGTGGTCGGGTGACCGAGATCACCGGACACCGGCAATTTTCGCCCCGTTTAATTCGCACCTATCACTCGAGTGTGGAAGGGAGAGAATGAATTCCGGAGACTGGGTTGGCCGACGCACGGCGGACGACTTCAGTGGTTTTAATTGTTCCCTTTCTAAGCTTTAGTGAGGGCTGTCTGGTAAGGTAGTTGCAGAGCCAGTTTTCGGTACTAAAATGGAAGGGAGACGCATAAAATCTGAGCTTGAAACTGTTTGTTGATGCTTTTTTGCGTATGTGAAAATATTACTTAGTTGTGACAATTTTTTTTATTTCCCAACATATCTTACAGCCTCACTAGATTACCGTGCGGAGTCAGTTAGTCACCATGTCCATTCGGTCTATTTGATTGTTTACTCTGGAGTTTTCAGAAAGTATATTTGGTATTGAATTGACGTATTGTATGTCCTCAACGCGTAAGAAGTAAGTCTCTTACTAAATAAAATTGCGTTAAATTGTATTAGTTTATGCAACATCACGGATCATTCAAAAGCATTTAAAACCTGTTGGTGAAAGTAAACAGAACATTTTGTTAAGTAAAAATTGATTAGTGGGCATAGCTCAATGTATTTACCAGTGGCGGACGCAGCCAAACTACACGAAAAGTTTAATCTGTCTTCAATGTTTTTATCCCATAAAGTTTTCGATAAATTTTATGAGTAGAAGTAGCATTGGCTTGCCATCTCTGCTTTCATATGCTCTAAAATATTCACTGCTCTTTATGCGTCATGTAGCTAAAGGCTAGAAATACATTTCCAAAATTATTTCATTCTAATCAGAATGGAAAAGGATGATTTTGGAACACATTATTCATTAATGAGGCCAATTATACTCTCAATATGACTCTATGCCCCGTAAACCGGAAGCTTCCATGAAGATCCCCGGGCCTTGTGGGAAAGTATTCAGAGCTTAAATAATCGCATATTTCATGGTGGATATGCATTGTTAGGGGACGTAGCGAAGCTTCAAGTCGGCCACACGAGGATACATTGTTAAGGGGCACTGCATAGAAGGCGAAGCCACGACGTACTTTCGGCTTCCCCCATTCTCCTTCGTGTGAAAGGATGTGGTTGAATGGTGGAGTGGGTCGTTTTCAATTGGGGTCACATTAATCGAACATAATGACTGGGTAAAGGAGGGTCTCTGCTCGGCTTCTTCATCCTTACCTCCGCCACCCATCTTTCCGACCAGGCACCTAAACTACCCCCTGAACAAGAGAGCGTTGCAGTCGGGGTTGGGGTTTCAGGGGCGTTCTGAAACTGACCCCTGACTCACTTGACTCCCTTAAGATGGAATGAACGCCTCTTCCCTATCTTCGAACACTCGGCCCCTCCTCGCTAATCCCAACACAGCTTTTCCTTCCCCGCCCCCAAAAATATGGCTTACACTTCATGGGATGACCGTTCGGCCCCTCCCTTCCATGCACCGATAGGCATGCTGGGATGAATGAGGTCTAACCATGGGAGGAGACTCGAAGCGCGTGTAATGGTAGGCTATCGGAAGAGGTTGTCCGCGATCTGCCCATTTAGACCCTTCTCCACCGCCATTATGGAAGCTATCCCCTAATACCAACTTCCTCAAAACCCCTACTCCTTGTACTTCTTTCATTGTTAACGATGCAGTAGCCATCTATGAAGCTAGGCTATCTGTAGACGGCTAAAGCCTCATTTTAGACATTGCCATGTTATATTACTTAGTTAATTTAGATAAAAAAATTGTGCTCCTTCTAAATTTCTCTCACGCCGTGAGGTATGGATAGCTCGTAGGATTTTAGATTTTCTAAATCATTACGCCTTATAAGCTTTCATTTTGCTCTTGCTCTTCCTAGTCAATATCCTTAAGAATTGCTATTTCATTTGTCGGCCTCCGTAGCGGTGGGGATAAGTCCTCGCCCACCATACCGAAGGTAGTGGGTTCGAGTCCCGCCTGGATAGGTTGCCCCTTCCAGGACATGGGTGTGTGTAATCGTCTGTTATTGATTAAGACTACCGATGTTATGGCCTCATTGTGCTGTTTTCGGGGGATTTTGGAATTTATAAATAAATAAAGGGTAGAACAGTAGTACAATTATTAAAATTTGCCATTTTGATAACGTGTAGCTCTATTTTTACGCATCCTGATTAAATCATAGAGAAAATTTCATTCTAGCGAGTCCACCTCTAAATTCTTAATAGAGAATGCTGAGCTTATCATCATCGTAAATAATTTTGAGAAATATTTTCAATCCAATTAAAATTTTCAAATTAGTCTATTTACATATCGTATCGTATTTGATATTTTCGTCAACTACAGATTCTTTGTCATATACTCATGTCGCACTTGGGAAAAAATGTCGTAAACCATCTATAAAATGCTTTTTTATGAAATCATTCAATGTCACAGTTTTTCATGAATAAATCACCAGAAAAAATTGTAACAAACAACCTTCAATCAATCAAAAGTCACAAACCTTTCCTTTTGACTGGATAACACCGCCAGTAATAAATATTTAAAGCCGCTCATATGTGCAGTCACCTTAAAATTCGCAGATAAGTATCATGCACATTGTGCTACCCTACGCTAGAAGTTGCCTCGATCGTTCGAAGCTCTGCAAACTGAGTGGGGTAATGGAAGAGGGGTGAGGAGTGTCGTTAAGGGCAGACGGGGGCCTTTATCTTTTGATGGACCGCCCACGCACGGGGAGTTAAAAGTGTCCCTTTTAAGAGAGGGGTCACTCGAAGTGCGGGACGCACCGAAAGGGGAAGTAGTCACCCGCGTTAATCAAGTTGCAGCGCTGCGCCAGCGTTCGCGTCGGGCCACCCCACCACCACGGCCAGTTACTTTCGTTGCCACCGTGGTGGAGTGCTTGGACGGCATGGGGGATGCATGCTCCATTTGACCCCGCAGGATGGCCCGGCAGATTACGCAGAGGGCGATGAATGGCGTTAATTTGTTAGATGCGCGACGTTTTAACGGGAATAGGGGACGCAATGTGGTGGCCCTGGATGATTGAGGAATGATCTCTCTTCCTTGCGTGCCGATATTCGCGTCGAAATTCGATTTGTATTTGTTTGGTTTATTTTTCCATATAAAGATGAAATGTAAACGTACTTTTTCTAGTATACTTATAGGAGTTGCCTATTTGAGGTCACTAGATTTTTTTATCAGCAATTGCGTGTAATTGAGTCAATGAAAAACTTTTCTTGCATCATCAATATGAAATACTTGTGAAAGTGACTGAAACCCAGGTCGTTTTGATGTGCTGTGAAATTTGATATCTAAATAGGTTATGTCTACAACAAGATACGTCAAAACAACAAGTTCATTATCAACAAGACCAGGATCTATTTACCGAGTGCACATTTACCCCCAAAAAATCCCCATTTTCCCTGCATGGATCGGCTTACAAATTATCTAGCTTCCCACAGAAACCGTATGGAAAAAATATATTCCCCGCTTTCCTATTGCGTAAACAAAATCTCATTGGAATTCCCTACGAAATTTTCCTTATAGATTGCACGAGATTAAAGGCAGGCGAATCTAATAGAAAATAAAATAGAAACCCGCTCAAAAAGTTTTCATCGGGATGTTCGTTTTTACATGTGGCCTTTTCCGTCCATGTAAGTTGTCCCTGTCTCTTTGGAGACGATAAGACTGAAAATGATGGCAGTAAAATAAGGGAACACGCGCCAAACTCTCACATGACACGTAACTAAAGTTCTCTTATATATTGTATGCTCTATTCTGCTATCACTTTCCACGATTGCGAGCATGAAAGTATTGGAAATTGTATTATTGTACCTTTGGAGAGTGCTTCGACCATGATCTCATGTCATTCTGGGTGAATTTCGACTCAGCGTCATTGTTCGGGGGAAGAAAAAATTATCATAGTGTAGCAACATCTTTCGATTAGTTGTGTTAGGAGTTCTGATCATTAGATTATATGTTATCAAATTATGCCAAAAGTAATCATTGATCAGCAGTCATTTCACGAAAAAGTTATAGTTCTATCTTTATGGAAATAATAGTGTATGTAATTAATGCATGGATTGTATAGAAATACCTACTTTTCGTCCAAGCCAATTTGAAGTTACTGCTATGACGGTCTGCGCCGTAATAAGTTAATTCAAGTAAAAATTCTAATTATTTTTTCTGGTAGTAATTAAGCTGGTAATTTATGCATGACTTTAATCCATACACCTATTAGGTTGGAAACTTAGTTCTGACCGATTTTAATTTTTTTAAAGTTTTTTTTTTCATGAATTTATCAATAATGTATTTTCCTTTCTTATTTATGTTCATCAAAGTCTAACTATATGCGCATCATTTTTTTACGCGGATGAAGTTATTATTTCTCAGTCAGCGCTCTACATGCGTCTTGAGAGCCGCATTCCGTTCTTACGAAGCAGATGTCGCTATTTCCACATTTGATTGATTGGTGCTTGGGAGGTATATTGTAGCTTAGTGTCAGTAAATGAATAAGATTTCAATGCGTTCAAAGCTTTGGCGTCATTATCAGCGTAAATTGGAATTTAATGCATTTACTAAAAATATCAAAATAAATTAATTTTATTGGAATGAAAGAATGTAAAATAAAATCAAGTCACAAAAATCCGATAGATTAGTAAAATTAATATAAGACACGGTCTTAGGCGTTACTTTGTGGAATTGCTTCATAATAGAATAAAACAAAATTACTTTGTTCTATTCCACACTTTATTTTAAATAGCACGACCCGGGTTTCAGCATCCAATGCTATCAACAATGTATTATTATGCTATAGTAAAATTAAGTATAGCAAAATTAAGAAATTTACTCTTCTAACGACTTGGCTAAAGATTTACATTGAGTATAATAAGTACAACTTGATTCAGTTTCATTCATTCGCATTATACCACTGCTTTCGAAAGCTCCTCTTCATCACCTATGCCATCCACTCAGGCAAAAATCTCAACCCTTGAGTTCTCAATTTAAACCCGCAGTTTGACGTTTCAAGTTTGGAATCGAAGTGACAGGTACTTAAACGATCGCCTCGGAATCTCGTTGCAGCGTGAAATCTCTTCACTATTCCAGCGTGAAATCTATTCACTTTTCCGCGTGGCCCCATTTTTTCCGTGCGGCCACGCGTGGATGGGTTGTCCCTTCCAGCATGGAGGGTCGCGATCAGCTTTCGCCTGTGCAGATGGGCGCTTGCGGTAGAGATCATATGCTCCGCTCTCTGAGCTCAAGTCCGGTTTTTATTCTCAAAATCATTCATCCCCTTCGGTTATTGTGGCGGGTGTGGGCATGAGGAACGTGAATGTTTTTGTCGTAATAGCCGCGCCAATCCCACTCAATCGGTTGTATTTTGTCATTTACCGAGTTATTACTTGTTTTAAACTAGGGTATTATTGAAATTTTCATGGTTAGTACGTTAAAACATTAACAAGGATCTATCTTGATGATGAAAATTTAGACCTTGTTTTTAATGTTGATAAATTTTTGGAAATGAAATGACCTTCGGATTGAATAATTGAGTGATGGAATGTATGCAGCTATGATTACACCAAGTAAAATAACACTTACTTCTGACAGGGTAATAACATGCTTCAGCATCAACTTTTCATAACCTTATCAGAAGTAAGAGTAAGCAAAAAAGTTCAGCTTAGAAATGATTAATATCCTAGGCCGAAATAGTATAGCGAATTCATAGTTTCTATGTAACAATTTTGCTAAAATTAATTATCATTGATGATTCGATTCATTTATCATTCGGTAAATGGATCATCGGAATCAATTTTTATTTGAAACTTTTCTGCTAATATATTGACTATATTCGGCTCATTTTCTGTATATTTTCTTGGAATACTAATTTTTAAAATTTATTTAAGGTCATGAAATATGAGGAAGATACTATCTCCTTTAATGCATTAAGTTAGCTCTTCTGAAACTTTGGTTCATCTTGATAGACAAGAATTCTTTCACGTGTCTTTGTTTGCTGTGAAAAAAATATAAGATATCATGTCATGATGCCACAGTTTGTTCATAGTCACAGGTCTTCATTAAGTCTGCTGAAACTTTCTAGAAATGTTAATGTTTCTGCAATTAATTGCTAATATTTATTCCACATTAATCCGATGGGATTAATTATTCCATATTTTCATTGCGGTTTATTGATAGAATATGACTGCATAATTAAAAATTTAATGCCTTTTTTGTACTTCTGGTTTGTTATTTTTCCTCTTGAACTTGTCATCACATTTTAACAATTAATACTATTAGATCTAATTTGACGATTGATAGGTTTAACCCCACTGATTAAAGTAATGTTCTCAATCATACTCGTCAATACCTGACCTCACGGTTACATGAAAAACAATTAGTGATAAGTGGTTATTTAGGTTGTTATAACGCAAAATTTCTTCTTTTCACTGGAAGGAACTATATTAATCAGTATTTAATTATCAATTCACTTTATTTATGTAGTAACGTCAGTTGCCTGTTTATTCTTTTTCTAATGTTTCAAACCAGGCTGTATGAATTGAATAAAATTTGTTTTCTAGCTTAGTTCTTATCATTTCATGGTGTAGCCTTTGTTTTCCTTCTCTAATATCTTGATGTGCCGAAGAAGGGAAAATACCCAAGTAACACCAGGCGCCAAACAAATTTGTCTTAGGTCATTACTAATATCTCCACCAGCCACTGTTTTCAACAACCAGATGAAGTATGCTCAAGCATTAGCAGCTCGTGGACCGAAACTGGTGGGGTAGGTTTATCTCACTTTTTCATTCTAAAAAAATGCATAAATCCAAGTTGGAGAAGCGTTAAGATAAAGACGAGGAAGCGTTAAAATAAAAATAAAACTAACGGACACACGCTTTTCGCAAAGAGAAGAAAAAAAAAAGTTTCATCGCTCAATTTATTATTTCGATTTATTATTCATTCTCTTTCTCTTATCATTTAAATTTTCAAGTATGCGCATACCTTCCGCTGCTCATCTGGTATTAATACACCTCATAGGCCAAAAATACACACTCGACCGGTTTCGGATGAGTCATCTCGACTGCCGGAGAAGGCTCGCGCGGCTTCCGCAGGTCACCCGATCTTCACCGCCACCGAAATCCACTGAATGAATAATCGGTTAGAACAAAAGACTGTCGACGAGGCGTCCCGAGGATGGACGTCTTCTGGGGGGGGAGGGACTCCTCGGGTTGTAGCGCTTTTTGTCAGTCTGTGGCGTAGACGAGTACGTTGGCCGTGGGTGTTGGGCTGAATTATCGTCCCGGCCCGAGAGGCGCCGCCGACTACGCCGGGAGCGGTGTGTGGGTACGTAGGTACTATACCTCCTTTTGAAATGTGGTCGTCAGACCGTGTGGACGTGTCCGGCCAAGAGAATTTCCGCACAAAGACTTTGGCGGCGGCGGCGTCAAGATCCCCTCGGCTCGGGTTTTGCGGACGATAAAAGGAGGCGTTTTGTTCTGGCGGATTTACGCTAATAAGCGGCTCGAAACCTCTTTTGTGTGCATCGTACGTGTAGTGAGGAGGTGCATTAATGAGGTCGGCACGTTTCATCCTGATCGGTAGAGAAAAAAATGTTGAGAGATTCTTGGGAGGTGTGGTGGGACTTATGGGGAAGTCCTGCCCAGAGGATCATCTCCAGGATGTAAAGAAGAAGCGTATACCAAGAGGTTCAGCCTTTTTATACATTTCAAAGAAACTATTATAATTGTGTGCCTACTGTAGTCATGAATATTAAATAAAATCTTTCCTAGAAGTTCCTTTATTCTAAAAAAAAGTTTCAAAAGGAGTAAGGTTTAAGAAGAAAGATACATCCCTGTGTAATTCGATAGAAATTTTTGATATTAGCATAATGAAAGGAATTATCCATTTTAAAATTTTTTTTATTCTGCTGAACCAAATTTCGGCACATGCCATTTTCAAGGCAAGATCGTTATTCCACTATTAGAAAAGATATTTGCTTACCTATTCCGTTTATTATTCCTATTCTTTTAAATAATATTTATCGTTTCATTTTCCTACTCGTAGTCCCTTTTTTGAGATATTTACGCACAGCCTATCTAATTCTATCCGGTTAAAATTATTATTAATTTCTATCCTTAATAGATGGTTAACTAGTTTAACATCCATCCCTCTGATAATCTAACATTTTAAAATGGAACGTGGGAACTATGAGTCTTCGAGTCTTCTTCTTATATAATGCAAAATTACAGTATATAATAAATGAAAATGAATAATCATATTGTATTTTTATTACAATTTGCCTGTGGTTATACTTCGTAAAACGGATAAAGTAGTAAGATTCTCTGGAAGAGAAATGCATTACCAAAGAAGGCGTTTATGAACAGGAAAGAGCTTATGTGAACATCGTCATGTAAGAGTTTAAAGAATTGGATATTCAAGAGTTTGATCTGTAGTGTAGCTATTTACGGTGCGGAAACGTGGACACTTAGGAAGGAAGACGAGTGAAGACTGGAGTCATTCAAGACTTGGGTGTGGCGAAGAATGGGTGAGATGAAGTGGACGGAGACGAGGAGGAACGATGAAGAGTTGGACATGGTGGGTGAGGAGAGGCAGCTTTTAGGCGAGATACGGAGGAGACAGAAGGTATGGACGGAAGGAGTGTTTAGCGGGGAGGGGATGTTGAAAACTATACTGCAGGGTAGAATGATAGGGAAACGAGGGAGAGGAATAGGATTTTTAGATAGAATGGAAGAAAGTAGGCTTTACAGTGAATTGAAGAGGAAAGTGCTTGAAGACAAGGGAGGCTCCAAGAACTCTTCTTAAGTACTCCATGGAAACCTACCTTAATTGGTTGAATACTATCATAACCATTCATGTGTTTTGTTTAACCATGATCATAACCATTGTTCTGTGAGTTTTACCATGGCCGTATTTCAATGTATATAGTAGGTATTGCGAATAATTCTTTACAGTGTATGTCAATTTAAGGTATTTCATTTCTGCATGGAATTCCTTGATATGGAAAGCAGTCACTTAATTTGGCCAATGTCGTGCCATTGCACAGTCAAGGGTTTTGGCGCCACTACAGCTCCGCCCGTTGGCGCTGACAAAGGGCGAGGTGACGCCGTGAGGCCTGAGCTAATGACCGCCGTCACTCCGATGCCGTAACCGAACGAAGGAGCGGCCAAAATTGACCGTGAAATGGTATTCCGCGTCACCTAAACCGCCATCCAGTCTCCTTCAAATCTCTCGATTGGATTGAGCAATAAATTTGTTTTTTTCGGAAGCGAAATAAAAATGTTTAATTCAAAGGTCATTTATGAGTTCAATTTTTTCTGCATCAATGTTATTTCTTCTTTATACCGTCTTTATATGTCCTCTTTAAGATTTGCCAGGTCAAGCTTCGGATTCCTATGCTTGAAAGTCGAGTTTTTTTTACTCATCCAACTCGGAGAATCATTAATTATTTAACATGTATATTATTAAGTTAGACATTAATGCGGGGCGGTTTAAGTCGGGAATAACGCCAGTAGGCGAGACAGGAAATCAATTACTGGGAAAGGAACAAATGGGAATAACTGGATTTGGGTATGGCATTAATAGCGAGCCTGACTGGAATGACAAATCGACGCCCCTTTTTAAGCCCTGCGGAGGATTGCCGCGTGGATTATTGACCAACCGATGGGGGGAGGGGGATAAAAAGAGGACAGCCGCCCTAATGTTCACATGGCTGGACCAAAAAAAAAAACATTATCATTCGAGTTATGGAGGAGCGCCGAATATAGATTGATCTCAACTTCAATGTAATTAACATATGAGCTGGTGGGGAAATTATGAGTCAATCATAATCGGTGAGACTTGCTGTACAATCTGCGTACCATTCTAAATGTTCGTCTGTATCTCGGATTCTGAGATTTGAAATCACATTTTTTTAAATTTTAAAATCGAAGTACATTGCTGTTCCTAGAATTTCAGGATGGCGTAGGTTGAATAAGTATTCATCATCCCGGAAGAAGAAAACCCTATGACACAAACTATGAAAAAATAAAATTCTACAAGCTTTTCATTCCTC
Source organism: Ischnura elegans (assembly GCF_921293095.1). Taxonomy (NCBI): domain Eukaryota; kingdom Metazoa; phylum Arthropoda; class Insecta; order Odonata; family Coenagrionidae; genus Ischnura; species Ischnura elegans. Next base: position 97,005,051 of record NC_060249.1, read on the forward strand.
TTCATTAAAGTTAAATAAGATAAAAAAGCTATAATGGAAATTTTTTGAGAATGAGCTGTGATAGAAATATCATAAAACCGAGTTATTCGTTGGCGATTATCCAGGATAAGTGTTAAAAGTCCTTCATATTGGAGTTGGGTATGATAACTACATTCTAGCATCAGAAAGTTTTTCAAAGGAGAATTGACGCTTCTAACGTGATAGATTTCTTTTTAGGAGTGATTATGCCCAATGAATACGCTACCCGTAAATAATAGAACGGGGTGTGTGATTGATTTGAAATATTTCCTTGCGAGTCAATATTAAGTTCTTTTTTCTCCTGACTTGTATTAATTGAAAATCAAACATTCTTGGAAAATTGTTGCACTGATTAGCTCAAGGTGTTGTAGTTTTGAAAGCGTGTGAAGTGTGGAGTATTTTTCATATAATATCCTTTAATTTGAGTCTAGTGATGGAAAAATTGAGGTCGAAATCGATTTTTGAGCGACTGAATTGCAGTCGAAAAGAAAAGCTCGACTTTTCAACAAAAATTGTATTTTAATCCTAACTTTCGATCAATCGAAAAAATCTACGGTTCTTAAATAGAAAATTGTTGTCATTCACTCGAAAAACACTGAAAATACTCAATTGAGTGGTAAAAAATTACTTTGAATATATGCTATTAAACATTAACAAATTCACGCACATTGAAGTTTTGGGATCAAAGCATGGAACCATTCGGCTTCGCTAAAATTTTTAGGAAATATTAACTGATTGAAATGCTTTCTTGATAATTGAGGGAATGACTTTCCAATTTTCATGGTTTTAGAGAAAATTATTTCGCATGGAACGGATGACGTTAGAATAGGCTGATAGTGACGCCGCTTAGATCAGGCGAAATGGTCAAGATCGAGTCGAAAAATCGAGTTCGAGATCAAAACTCGGAGTTGATGGCTCGATCTCGATTTCCTCGATCTTTAACTATCAAGATTGAATTTTCGATTTCATTCGAAATCGATTTTTCCATCACTATTTGCATGGTCAATCTCGAAATAGCATGCGAAAACCGATTTTAACGCAAATAAATAAAATAAAATCTGAGGCACCTATATATCCCAGTGACTACGTTATAGTTCCTGGGATTAACAGGTGTCGCAGATTTTATTTTTTTGCGTTAAAATCAATTTTTAGCATGCAATTTTTATTCATCAGTAAATTTGAAGAAAGGCGATTTTTTTCCTGGGTTTCATTCACCGTGAAAATCTTCAAATTATGGTTCTTCGTACAGAATTCCTTTTTTTCTGGATATTATTTCACACTAGAGTGGTTGATATTCGTGGCTAGCCGTCCAAAGGAAGTATGAATATGCGCATGAAGTTAGTGCGAGGTCCTAAGTTCACAGGAAGGCACCGTTCTCATTATGGAAACTGCTTCCCACTCCGATCTTAGGCAAATTTTTCAAGTCGCGTGACACCGTGGGAGCGTAATGTATTCGGGTGACGTTTAAAATGGATGTGTGACATCCGACCTCGGGGAAAAGTAAAAAAGAGAAGAGATTGTGGCCCACCCACGCGCGAATCATGGGCTTTGTGCGCATGGAAGCGTGAGGGGGCCACGGCTTGAAAAAGGACTAATCGCTCAGAGATCACCTCCGTTCCCCTCCTCACTTACGTTCCCAGAACGTCTTTCGAACTAGCGATCCTTCAAAAATCCTCGGATATTGTGTCTTCCAAATCTAGCCGGCAAAGGGAAACGCTGGGGTCCTACCGCATGTGCTTGAATCTAGGAATATGAATACCTATATTGCACTCGGGTACCTATATGTTAGCTCAATAAGCCTGACGAGCACTCAAATATCCAGCTGGAGCTATACAAATGGTGCTCAAGTCTAGGAATAGAAGTATTCATACTGTACTCGAGTACCTATAGATGTAGTCAAGTATCCTGATAATCACACAAAGATCCAGCTGGAGCTCTACAGATTGTGCTCGAATAAAGAAATACAAATCTTTATTTTGAATTGGAGTACCTATGGATGTAATGAAGTACTCTGACAGCCACTCGAAATTCTGTGTTTTCTTCTAGGTACGCCATGCATATTCCAAAATTCACGGACGAGTAAGCACCTCCTTCCAACCTGTGGCGGGTGATTGGATATCTACGGGAAAAAATACTTGAGTGCGCCCGTGAATACAGCGGAAATTTCTGAATCATAGAAGCATATAAAATTGCCACAAAAAACAAGCATAGTGAGGTTCGCTGCTGAAAAAATCTAATAGTTACGAGGAGGAAGTTAATTTTCCGTAAAATTGGCTGATTAATCCTAAAGCTAAGTAGTAGTGCGCAATCAAAACATTAGATTTATATATGTATAGCAGCTTTTCTTTTCTCTGATGTTTGTTGATAATCTTACTTCATTTTCATGATCTACCTACTTTAAGTTTCGATGTATATCTTATTTCGCATTTGTGGAAATGGATTAAAATAATGTGAAGACATGGGAAGTGTTTTATTTTCGTATTATATTCTTGGGCAAGGGCCCAAATTTCGTTCTTTTTATGTGTTTGAAGTATAGAACTGAAAATAATTTGAGTTATTATCTGTAAACAAATAATTTTAATGATTTTCAGTGAAAAGTTGCCGTTAATTAGAAGAAGCGATTAACTAAAACAAATTAACCAATTGCGCTTTTTAATTTAGTTTGAATTATATATTTTTTGATTCAATGAAACCATGGACTATGGAAGTATGGACTTAGGGATATACCGCCTATTACCAAACTGCAAGCCTGGGTTAGGAGTAAATTCATAAGGTTGTAGGTCAATAAGGTAAAGCCAAGGTAAGATAATGTTCAATTGTCTGTGCGGATATTCGAGTACCTTATGGATACCACCAATAACAATATTAGTACTTCAGTTCATTATGAGTACTCTTGTTTTTGTACTGAAAGTTGAGTACTCTAAACACCGCTCTCTTTTTCGCTATTCTATTCCCCCAGTCTCCGAACAAGTTTCATACTAGCGATATCTGGAAGACTCCCCCCAGCTCGAGCATGTGTCTTCTAAACCGAGACGGCTGAGGGAAGCGCGGAAGTCGTGCCGGGGTCGACCGCGGAAAATGACTCACGGAGCCAGGCGCCAACGTGCCTTTCACGTTTCGGACTCACTGACTCCACGAGACAATGGTTTCGGTTCCTTGGGTCATGTCCTCATGGGCGTGGCGCATCATGTCAGGAGCGGGAATCCATATTCATAGGCGCGGGGCGCTGTGGCCCAGGGCGCCTATGCTCAAGTATTATCCTCTAATTCGTCTCCTCGTATCGAGATGATCGATGACGGTCAACGCGTTTGCCTTTAGATTTTACGGACAACGTGGCACACTTAAAGAGTGAAGGTGCCGTGACTGGACTCTGGGCGTAGTGGCCAAGGAAAGAAGAGAAAAATTGCGTTTGCGAGAGGGACATTGAAATGAAAGAAACTAATGAATCGAAAGAAAAATATTGAGTTTGATGGATCGGAACGTTGAATGCGAGGAAAAATCGTTGTAACTAATATCGAGCATAATAGCAAGTAGCTTTTTTTAGGGGTAGTCCAAAGATAAAGGTTATTTTATGTAGAGACCCAGAAAAATGAATCATATGTTTGCTGGGAAAAATATGTGAATGCATGGTCAAAAAATGAGTATTGAAAGGCAATAAGAAGGCAATAATGTGATTTCGGAAGTGCAATTTAGATGACATTTTTAGATACTTTAGGTGATTGTGTCGTACAATTTTATTCTGCCTTTGTAATAAGATTTCACGGTTTGCCAGCTCTGGTAATAATATATTCGAGTTGAGGTGGTAATTTCGATGCATTATTTTGATTCTTCTTGTTTTCCTACTATTCTAGGTCGGTTCCAAGTTGACTCTTAGGAAAGGAAGTATTTTTAAATTCTATGATTTATTTTCAGTGATTATAACCTCTTAATTATGGTATGAGATTAGTTGTCATTATTTTAGTATGCTTTTTATAGAATGGCCTTCTGTATGGAAAATTCTTCATTCCAATATTTTACATAAATCAGCAATTCAGCAAAATATTGATTCGAATTATAACATTACATGGAAAAATATGAGGATCACATCATCTGAAGTATTGTTATGAAGATTTAAGATAGATGGCTTATATATTTATGACCTGAATTAGTGACTTACATTTACAAAAAGGGAGATTTATGCCTAATGAATTGAAGGTAGGCATAAATATAATGCCAATGAAAATATTTAATTGCCTTCATTGAGCGTAGTACAGTGAATAACGTGGAGACTTTTGACTGGCTCAACCAAAATACAACGCTTTGTAGAAGACATATTTACCTATTCTTGCCCTTCCATGCATTAAATGGCTACTCATATAATCTAACATTACTGTGAGCAATTTAGCAGTGGCGAATTCTCAATTCTTACCTCCTCAATGCACTAATACAAGCTAATTAAAGCTAGTCTATGAGAAGGGTTTTACTGAAAATGAGTTGCATGTATCCCTCCTGAAGGTACTTTTGCTCATTATTTTAGAAAGACTGGTTTTTGAAATTCTATCGCAAGAGGTGCATTGTCTCCAGCTGCCGACGTATTGTTCAAGTCTATTGGACCCCTACTCCCTCCGGACTTTTTTAAAAAATTCGACGAAGGGCCTCCGAGTAGGGAAAACCAATAATGAATTTTCTTTCTTTCTTCCTCCTTCCCATCAAAGTTTCTCGTCCCTCCGAAATATTTTTGTGATGGATAAATTTCTTCTTCGGCCCGCTATGGAAAGGTCTTGTGGTTTATTCAGGAAGTGAATAGATCCAGACAGTGCAGGCGTCCCAGTTTGCCCTCATTATGAGGGGGGGAGTAAGCGAAAGGCATACAAACGCCTGCCCTACTGGTGACCCAGTTTCATGTGACTGAAATTACGCGTTGCATCATATTATTATCGAATGGAGCCTTAAAATGAGGTGAGCGAAAAGGTAAGGCCATTTGAGCATATAGGTGCTATTCATTTTTGTCTTTGGAACTTTCTTCTTATTTTTAAAAGTATCATTTTGAACGGATGATTCATCTATTCAACAAAATTTTGTGGTGATTATGCGTTATTCACTATTTCATTATCATCCGCTAAGGAATGTTCAGCGGAGTGCTATCACTTGTTATTTATTATTTGATTTGAAAGATTTATTTTCAGCTAAAAATTTGTAGGGTCAGTAAAATATTGTGGCATATGAATTCAAACCCTTGTATGGAAACACCTGATATAATTATAATGATGTTGCTAAAAATCATGTTTGTTATAAAATCCTGGGTGTAAAAGATTCAAACACAGATGTGACTCGAGCAATTGCATTTGATAGTTTAGATTGATAGATGCATAGTTTTCTATGTGTTCCTTATAGTAATAATGTTACGTGATGCATCCATACAGATTTTTGTTCTATGCGTTAGTAATATTGTTTGAATTTTCAAAAACTTAGCGTTTGAATCGAATCTGATTGACACATGCTAATAATTGTTGCTTGTAAGGAGGTGATAACTTCATGTTGATGAAGACGTTTATACGAAATGTGTTCTCAGCATAAATATGCTCTTTCATGCTGGTGACGATGATTATATCCCAGAAGTAAAAATCTAAACTTGATAATGCACATATATTTAATGGTTTTCGAAGGCAATCTTACAGAAAAAAACAAGTTCTTAGTACATTATATTGAGTTGTTGATGAATTATTCTGAGCATAATGTTGTGGTGTCTTTGTGATGCAATACGTTGCAAAATAATTACCACATTAAAAATACTGCTCCAGTAGTTTAGAAAATAAAATTTATAACCATTCTTTCTTCTCTAGTTTTACAAATGTAGCGTGTGCGTTTCTCCTTTTTATGATTTGAAGTTAATTGAGGAACCATTTGGAGTTAACTCATAAATATGCAAATCTTAGTGAGAGAAATAGAAGAAAATGAATGTTATGCATAGCTCAAAAATTCCCGACTATATCAATTCAGGCCCTAGGCAAATTTAGGAACAGCACGACGGACCTCTACACTCAATTATTCTGCTAGCATTTTCTTTTTTTCATATTTTTAACATCCTTGTCCACTACATTTATTTTCTTTCTATCTAATCTTTAGCAGTTTTTTCTGCAATTATTCCGATTTAACTCTTTCGGGTCCTTCTAATCATTGATTCTCTTATCGTTTACTCAAATTTTGATTAGACGTTGTTCAATGTTCTCTGTGAAAATTTGATACTTAATGAAAGTACCTAATGAAAAACCTCACTTTACCGTAGGACAAAAAATTTCAACCCAACGATCACATGTATAGAACATTTAGATGGGTTTTCAGTCTTTAACTCAAGGTGCTCAGAAGACTTCACTCTTCCCCTATTCGTCTTGAGACTTCTGCTATAAATATACAATGGGCGTGAATTTTAGCAAATTCACTCGTGAATTCGAGAGTGGAATTCTTTATCCCGTTTATACTCTTGGCGATTTATAATTCATGCAACCACTCTGCTACTGGTTGATATTGCTGACACTGTTCATTTTCATGGTGTCGGATCATTCTCAGAATATCGTCTACCGTCGCGGGGCCAACGGTGAGTCTGGCGTTCAAATCTCCGAGCGTGCCGAGTTTGGCCCACGCGCCGGCAGCCCTCCTGAGAGTACGTGATCGCTCCGAAAAGGACGAGGTCCGGTTAAAACAGTCAATTGACTTTCCTTGTCCACCGCTCGGGTGTAGAGTGCGTCGACGTGATGGAATTGAGAGTGTGCGCCCGAAGTGAGGCCGGGACGATCCCCACGCGTGATTTAAAGCGAAGTCGACCAGCATTGATTAAGAACCAGTTTTTTCCGAAACCTTTTCAACCCATTATAACCCTTTTCAACCCATTATAACCCAATGTTGCCCCTAAGTAACATCAAAAATGTATACATTTTCAGATCCATTTATTTGAAAGATTTTTTTCTCTTTGTCCTTTTGTGCTGTAAAATTTAGTGTTGAAAAATGTAGCTGCCACAATAATTTTGATTGAGTTGAAAAATTTCACTTTTTTGAAAGTTTCAATGAAAAGTCTTGAAATTTAACTTTTTCCCAGAAAAAAGTTTTGGGTTGGAAAAGGTTAACACTTATCATCCTGACCTTAGTACGACACGGAACTTAAGTGCGACACGGAAAACATAATATTAGAGCCCCGCTATATTGCCAGGTCCGACAGAAGCGATAAATTCAGAGAGATATTTGGCCGAACGGATAGACACGGGAATTCCTTTTTCCCCGTAACCACGACGGACTTCAATAAATGCTAGTAGTAGTTTCCTTTGAGCAATTTCTTTTTATTTGTAAACGGCTGGTGTCCTAACTCCTCCTACCACACGCCTTTTAAGGGAGTTTACGGGGTATTATGTAGATGTAGATCTGTAGGTCTGTACTCCATTGCTGGCCATTTTCAATACTTTTGAGTTTATTCTTAACACGCAACCTTTTGATGCGAAGAATAGGTGTTGAGTATCATATTAAGAATGAATTTTCTTGGTTTTTTCTTCATTTGTTTATTTAGGGGTTAAAATTTGAGTTTTACCACTTTGTTAAAAAATGGCAAACTCTGATTTTAGAGCAGACGGATAGCCTAATATTACACCCGGAGCAAAAATCGAAGGATTTCATTTGGCGTAACGTTACACCCATAGCATGCAAATTGTTAACCCCTGCGATATAAGAGGAGCCTGAGGAGAAGGGATAGTACCGTGAAGTAATAAGGCAGGAGCAAATTTTGGCCTCTACACACGAGGCCGAGAATGTAGAAAAGAATCACCGAAATTGCGTGAATAAACTCCTCCCCTTATCTGTGCATTTACACCTACAGGCTACCTCGCAAGTCACCTCAATAGATACGTGTGGCGATGGTCGCCAGCCATTAACAAAAAAAAAGAAAAGGAACGGAAATGCACGTGCTGCGTTCCACGTAGCGTTTATTATTTTAATTTTTTGAGGGAAAAACGGATATCAATATCTATACGTTCTGCAAACTCTCTGTCTTATTTGTTCGTTTCTGTCTTCATGGTAGAGGACCGCGGATTGGCTGGTTAAGTCTGGAGTATTGTTTGATAAATGCAATTTATTTGTTAAATTCCTGATTTGACTTTATTCTCATTGAGTTTAGGCTAGGATTACGGTACCGAACTTTGAATTGAAAGTATTTTTATAATTTTTTTGATAACTTATTCTTTTTTCAAGTGTACTAATTTGTATCACTATCCAGTCATATGGCTTCAATGATGGCCTGAGATTACGAGTATTGCGCTGCCACGTTATTCTCTGCCCGTATTCTGAGAGTAGTTCAACACTCACCTCGTGTCTAGAAGCCAATTTTAGCTGATACAGTGTCGAAGTTGTATGTAAAAGTTTGGGCGAAATTCATTTTTATTGTAACGCATTTGGACTAGATTAGGAGAAAATAAATGGGGTCGACCCTCTAGATTTTCTAATACAATGAATTACAGGATAACTAATGGTTATAAGAGTATCGGACTAAGAATTCATTCATAGAATTTGTCGACAGTGTATCCATTTCTTTTACATAAATGTCTTCAGCAGCTAGTCAGACATGTAAATTATGTTTTATTAAAGGCAAATTAACTGCAAATTTGAGAATAAGACGTTCTATTTTGTATTACACGGGTTGTGCTGCGAAGCTTTTATTGAGAAATTTATGGGGAAGTATGATTTGCTGCTTAATGTGGACACCTATCCAAACAACTTATGTCAGGAAGTCTTCAACAAACCAGAGAGAAGTATTTCCTTATTTTTAATGAGAGTTATTCAGAATGCTCGGCATTTCCTCGTAAAAGTTGGGTATTTCTCTTATATTGTTTTTGATTTTTCTATTATGTTTTGGGTTGTTTTTGGGAAAGGTGAGTGTTTATTAACTTAATTATCAAATTTTCTCTAGTAGGATTGAACCACGGGCTATCAAAAATGGAGGAACCGATAAGTGGATCTGGGATAAGTTATATTAATTGTATTGTTTTACCTTATGCAACATGGAGGATGTATTTTTTTACTTTTACGCAACTTGGGGGATGTTATGACTAATTATTCTTTGGAAAGACACCAGCACTTGACCAACTCTCTCCCATAGATCCTTAACATTCATTGGAAGCGACTTCACCACTGTGGTTAATGGGATCTTCAGACCACCGATAGCCCTCGATTTCCCCGTCCTCAACGCTCTTAGAATGGTAAGAGATTGGAATGAATGTAATTTGCAAGACTGTCAGCTTAACTTCCGCTCCAGAGTTGAGAAGGCCCAGCCTCTTTAAAAGCATCGCTGGTTTTACTTTTCCTGTTTCTTATCTCTGGGGTTAATTTTTTAATGGACTCCTACTTGAAAAACATGGCACTTTAATCCTATCCTCTTCTATCAGGGCGTCAACCGTTAACGTGGAGTATATCTTGGCAAGTTTTCACTTACGTCTTGCTTTTCTTAATGTGAATCTTTCAAATCTCACTGTTTTAATTGATAGAAGCTATATGCGTAAATATATGATAAACTGCGGAAAAGCCGTGCATTTATTATTTACATGTAGAAGTAAATAAGAATACCTGTCTCAATCATATATGTGGTTAGTTGTTTATTTATAAATTCAATTAGTCGCTTCAAACTTAGCGGCATTTTAATTTTATCCGGCATTTTTAAGGTGTCAAGAATAGCCTATCACCTAAGGTTGGAGAAAGTTTTGAACTTTTTACACTCCGTTAGCGAAGGTTATCAAAGGATAAGGTTTTCAAACTCTAAAGCAAGCGTTGCCTTCTTATGACCTGCCATTCATGATGGTTGGCTTAACCTAGAGCTATCTTGAAAATGACTGTATCCATCTCGAAACCTTGGTCTGAATCACTAGAAATTTGTGAAATTTTATTAAAATAGAGGATTTTCTCAAATTTTGGAGTTAGTAAAAGAGTGCATATATTATTTTTGCTATATAATTATTCCATGTTTTCTCTCTCTTTGCAAATTTATAGATGGGGCTAGAATTACGGTTCTGTCACCGGTCTTTCTAAACCTATGACTGCTTTATGCTTCTCGAAGCTTCATGGTGTTAGGTAACTTTTGAGTGATATCTAGAAGAGTTTAGGTACAGTAGAAAGGAGATTTTGGTGTTCAATAATTAATTGCCTAGTAAAAATGCTGGGAAGTCAGTTTTACTTTTTCACATCCTTTTGTGGCATTTTTTAGTGTCCCCCCTCCCCAAAATTTCTGGTACCCCCCCCCCCCAGAAATTCCTCGAACTTCCTCCGAACTTATCCGCAGAACTTCTACCGCCAAGGACTTTTCGCGCTAAGGTTTTTCGCGCAAAGGATTTTCGCGCAAAAAGGCCCTGTAGCAAAATGCCCTGTCTCGCCAAATGCTGCCTCCGGAAAGCAGCATCCGAAAGCCAGCACCGGAAGCCAGCACCGAAGCCAGCACCGAAGCCAGCACCGAAGCCAGCACCGAAGCCAGCACCGAAGCCAGCACCGAAGCCAGCACCGAAGCCAGCACCGAAGCCAGCACCGAAGCCAGCACCGAAGCCAGCACCGAAGCCAGCACCGAAGCCAGCACCGAAGCCAGCACCGAAGCCAGCACCGAAGCCAGCACCGAAGCCAGCACCGAAGCCAGCACCGAAGCCAGCACCGAAGCCAGCACCGAAGCCAGCACCGAAGCCAGCACCGAAGCCAGCACCGAAGCCAGCACCGAAGCCAGCACCGAAGCCAGCACCGAAGCCAGCACCGAAGCCAGCCTACCTGCAATCCAAGACTTATATAGGACTACTGCGGAGGAATACTTACTCCTTGGCAAGCAAGGGGAAATCGGTGCTAAGGCCTTAGTATTGCACTTTGGAGTGAGAAGTTTTACCATTGTCCTATCACAACTCTCTCTCCCTCCAACACCTCACCCCAGTATCTCCTTCCCCTCCATGTGTTCCAATGAATTATCCCGCTGATTCGACTGATGTCTCAAACCCAGAAGTTGAGGGGAAAATTCTGGGTGGTATGCTGTTGACTCAAAACCAGGGAATGATGTATTGCGAAGCGGCCGTTCTTCAGGGACAGTGACGCACCAGTGGCGCAGTAGTTGAATTCGCCTGGCTACCCCTCCACTCCCTGGAAGAATCCCTCCCCTCAAATCCTGTCTTGTCCTGAACACGCAAGCCCTCTTCTGCTCGTGGCCTGGTCGGGGACACATGTCTAGTGAGAGATGGCAAATTTAGAGCAATTATTCTGCTGGTATTTAGCTGGTAATGTTTCCTTTGGCATCATGAATTACTATCATTGTTTTCTGTAATACTTCTGATTTTTGAATACTCTATTTTGAATAGATATCGAACGGTAATAACTCGTAAATTATTTTTGGCTACCTTTTTCTTGTGAGCTGTTTTTCTTGTTTGTGGAGTCTTTCCCTGATCCAGCTTGTGACCGACGGTTGGAGTATTTCCCTTGTCTTGGCCTACGTGAAAAATCAACAAGATTTACGACGTAACGTCACACTTTTTTGCTGTGCTTACGTGAAAAAAATTCCCTAATTCCGCTTAGCACTAACAAATTTTCTACACGAGAGTTTCGAAAAACCTCTTTACCGTTTACTCGAACCGAAAAATGAGAGGAAGAGTCAAACTTTTGTTGCACATCTTGTGATCAACCAAGCCCGGTGAAGCAGAATAGAAAGGAGGTTTTGGCGCCAAATATATTTCACGATTTTTCAGAGTTGTTTTGTCTATTTTTCAGAGTGGGGTCACACTGCGAAGTAAACAAAACTATGATCCCTATCTTGTTGTACGGTAACCAACTTCATACGTCTTCCGTGATTTCGACCACGGCGCGCGTATCTATCGGGAGAAAAGTTTGCGGGCGCCCCGCCGTCGGCGCTAGTGAGCCCGTCTTGTGCGGTTTTATGCAATATTTTTTGCCAAAGCATTCATGGCTTTATTCAGTCCCGACCTTTATTTCCTGTCACCATCGATCATTCCCATCCAAGTTGAATCCGAGAAGAAGTAGGTATTTCAATCCGTCCCTCGTATGTTTGTTGGGAAAAACTTGGCCGAGACGAAAAGGTGGATCAGCTGTTTATACACGTTGCCTAAGAGTAAGCATGTTTCGTTTCTCTCTCGGCGTGTGTCGTCTTGTTTTCTTTTTACGCGATCTGAAAGATTTAATGGCCTTAGTCGGAAAGTTTAGTGGCTGCATTTCCGAATGAAACTGTTTGCGAAGGGGTAAGTTATCCTTATCCAGGGCGTGGGCGTGTGTGAATGTCCTTCATTGTTAATCATTAATTCCTCATTGTAAAAGGCCGTAAATGTGCTGTTTGTGGGGTAATGGAAAATAAATAAAAATAAATAAATAAATTTCTCAGAGCGCGGGCGAAAGAAGAGGAATACTTTTAAATCCCCAGTAAGCATACACCTACTTCTCGTAATCATTGATGATTGCTTCCTCAATATGAAAAAAAGTGCTGACGTTTTAGATTATAGGTTTGTTCGTTACAGCTCCAATCTCACTTTTAAGCATATGAAATATGGTAGGTATTAATTACATAAGATTCTCACTTTCCGTAACCTATGATGCTCTAGATATGTGTTTGTTTTGTTAATTTATTTTACTGGCTGTACATCTCTCTTCAAAAATTACGTCGTTAATTACTTTCACTATCAAATTTCCACTGAGAATATTGAACCACGACCTATCACAAATTGAGTAACAGATAAGCGGATTTGTACTTAGAAGGACAGCAAAGAGTAATCCCGACCCCCCTCCCGAAGTTCGCCTTGAGAAAACGGTTTGGTGGTGTGACTGGCTGACACTCCTGACCGTCAATCGGGAGAACAGGGTTCGAATCCCGGCTAATTCCTAAATTTTTTCATGGCGAACTTCATCCGTTGGTGTCTTTAAATTGCAATCTTTATTAGAAATAACTTTAGCGAAAAAGACTGGCATGTTATCGTTATTCTTTTGTCTTTAAAATTGGAAAGTTTCGGAATCGTTCTTGTCTTGCGTGGCTTATTGGAGAATATGTGCCGAATTTTAATTACCTTTAAAAAAAAAAACAAACATAAATCACGTTTTATCATTACGGTTCAATACACTTCAGCATAAAATGCAGGTGAAACGGGCATGCTCATGTCTTACATTCAATGAAAACTTCTACTTAAGTATAATGTTTTTCAGCCCTCAGAAGTTGAAAAAATAAATAAACACGCATGTGGTAAAGAAGAAAAAAAAAGTGATGGAAGTAACTGGACCGGCGGACCGCAAACGAGGCGGGAGACTTAGAGTTGGGCGAACTTGAGGGTGGTGGTGATGGAGCCGAGGTGGAGAGATTAGATGCTAGATTAAGAAAGAATGTGGGCGGAGTAAAAAAGAAAAAAAAAAGACAAAGAGGTAGAGGGATCTGTCCGGGTGAGGAGGAACGGAGAGGGAGAAGTGAAAGTTTTTAGTGGACCAAAGAGATTGAGGTAGGGGAGAGAGAGGTTGAAGAGGGTCTGTGGGGTCGACGATCGTGGGGGAGGTTCATGAAAGAGGAGGGAGATTCAACCAAGAGTGAGGTCTTCTGCGAAGTGTGATGGAGGCCTATACGTTTTTTGTATTCAAATTTGAATGGCAGATTTCAATTTACAAGCAAATTCATAGTCCTAAAATTTAAAACTTTGAAGCACCTGTCGTCAACATATTTAGATACACCTTTTATTGAGGACGAATGTCTACATTAATGGATAAATAATTAAAATTCTGTCCATATAAAGATTAATCCGTAACAAAATCTACGTTTACTGTAAATCCTACTTTCGACCAATGACTCACTGATTCATAAACAAATTTTTGGAGTGAACGAGACATGAAAAAATTCAGAGATTCGACCCCCTCTAAAATCATCGAAATCGGAAAAAATTGTGCGCGCTATATCTATTACAGAGTTCCCAACTGCCACTATGCCTCTACTTTTTAGGAGAATTAGGGGGTCAAAAAAGCGATTATAATGAGGAATTTGAACATCGCGAAAAGCTTGCTAATGGCACCAAAGTGATTGTGGTAGCCATTTGTCCATCACCTTGTAACAGTTAGAAGCCTGGAAGCCAAGATCAGTTTTGTATTCCTAGGATTCAATTTATCTTTGACGCCCCCGGTAGTCCTCCCCCTGCATAGTGCTGGAGCCGTCTGGCCATGGCCGTCCACTGCCTTAAGAAGGTCTCCAGCACGGGCCTGGTTATACATAAAAAACGATCTTTAAGGGATAAATGGCATGCAAAAGTAATATACTTGCGTGAGTGACCAGAAAAGGCCGCAAAATCGGGTATTTATAATATTTATGGGTCCGAATATTACAGTTTTTACTCAAATAATTTAGTTATGAATGCCAAGTAAGCATTTTTAATGGGATTAAATTTAATCTTTAGGTTGGAGAAAGTGCCAGCTGAATGATTACTGTGATTTTTCAGACAAAAACACATTATTATCTAATTGTAAGAGTTATTAACACATTACTAAATTGTCGTTGATATTTCAATTCATTGGTCGGTTTAAAAAATGAGATATCTCTGCTTCGTGGAATTTATTGTTTCGATTACACGAGAGGTTGATTTCAGTGTGCTATTTTCCAATGAACTGTATTTTTTATGTAAATAACAGAGCTTGATGGAAAATATTTGTAATCATATCTTTCTTTAAAAGATGTTGAATTACTCTAAATTACCTGCATGACAAATGTAACAAAATACCAGTCGATATACATTGAGAAATATATGTATTCCAAAGAGTAGGAATAAACATAGTTGGTGAGTTGGGTACTTCGGGTACTTTGTTTGATTTGGATTGCGGGAAGAGTAGGTATTTGGAAGCTGAGTGGAAGCTAATCACCGGCTTATCTTCTTACTGAAGCTTAACAGGATGCCTTTGTCCGTGGAAACTCAACAATAGGTGTAAAATCACTGTTGATCTTACTTGGTGATGCCCTTTCTGACTTTTGTCTACTGTGGAAACTTAAAAAAAAACTCTCTTTTCTATTGAACCTTTCAGAGTTATGATCCGGATGATTCGGACATTTGAAATCCCTTTTTAACCCTTAATTATTTCTTTCGTGAATCATATTATTTTCAATTGCCTATGGTATAGATGGATTCGATTGATATGAATTACATTTTCATCCTTTCAGTGGCTTTTTTGTTACGAGATTAACTTCAAAGTGGAGGAATATAGTTTCCTGTCATTGTCAAAGTAGTAAAATAATCTTGGAAAAGTTTTATGCTTCGACCTCTAACTTTTTCGTAGAAGTTGCACTCCTATATCTTTCAAAAATTGTTGTGATAAGTATCCCATTATTTTAGTTCCATTTTGATATAATATCTATCATAGAGTCGTAGGAACATTGCGTATTGTCTAAACATCTTGGGGACGCTAAGTCTCCTTCCTAATCATGTGTAAATAAATAATTATAACACGCACGACCTACCTATCGTGGCCGGACATTGATTTCTTGAAAACCTTATGATAAATAATATTATCCATTTTGATTTTAAATTGTGCATAGAATAATAAGGGATTCAAATATTTTAGCGGACGTAAAGTGAAAACTGAAGTTTGCATTTTATTTTTGAGTCTTCCTTTGAACCAAAATCCTCGATAACGTGAAATGTATATCTACGCGTGATGGTCACTTTGGACGGTTTGGGAACGTTTTTATTGCAACCTAGATGCAAGGAAAATGAAAGAGATATTTTAGACTGCTTGCGCTGCACTATTGGATTTCTCCGTACTCATTAAGGCATTGTCTCACTTTACCGATAGTTCCGAAAGAGGAAGTTGGTGGACGCGTCGCTAAGTTTGAGGTATGTGCAATGCGATTTATCGGATGAGTGTGGAATGTCCCCCGATTTCCATTCCCGCTCGTCCTTTGGACGTTCAATGGGAAGCAAACGAGACGGCAGATATGAGAGGAGCAGGCCCAACTCGTGGGCGCTTTCACTGCTGATCAGCACGGGTGCGGCGACCGGTCGACGCGACCTTTTGTTCGATTGTTATTACCTCTCGATCCTGGAGCGCTCTATGCGTAATCAGATCGAACATTATCTCCCTCATCTTGATCGATTTTCTGGGTATCATTCACTTATCCATTCATCGCTAATTATGTGTAAACGAGCGTGATGCGCCCGCTCCCATCGGGCTTCCCCCGCTCTTTTCAATGCAGGTCCTTAGAGGGATAGGCGCCTTTCTAATTTTAAAATGTAGAAAAAAAGGCAGGGTCTTATGTACAAATTTAATTGGAATGTTCATGTGCAAATTGAGGTCAGTGGACCTCTTTAAGCACAACATTGGAAGTAATTACACTATCCTCTGTTAAACGCACATGATGACTCATACGAATCAACGGGAGACTTGAATGTGGAATCAGCCGCATTTTGATAAAAGTTATTTAAAGAATGCGAGATATTGTTGCAAATGAACAAATGTATCAGTTTGTGCGCCGTTAACGCCAGGAATTTTTACCGGTTTTTGTTTTTTGTTTTGTTTTTTTTTTGTTTTTTTTTAATTGCTTAAAAACCAATTTTAGGAAACAATAGCAATATTTAGGAAGTAAGATATGCGTTGCATGTTTTCGCCAAATTCTGTGCATTTTGGTACCTCATTTGTAGAGTTTGGTTGCGTATAAGTTGAGAAAAAGGTATCTATACAGTAGAAATAATATAGAAGATGTTCATAGTCCTTCGTCATCGAGCTCCATGAAATATTTTTTTCCAGCATGGAACCCACCACTCTTTAACGATTATCTCATATTTCATGCTGCGATGAATAGAGAATTTTTAAATAATATATTTGCAGGAGCTTCACACGTGCGCCAGGTGTTCAATATGATCAACTCATGTAAATACACCGACAAAATTTCCAATAATTTAGTCTAAAACCTTTCGCTTGTCTTGATAGATTGTCTGTGTAGAATTCATTCATCTATTCATCGCTAATTATATGCACATTTTCGTGGTCCTTCGACAATAACTTCCATGAAAGATCTTTCCCCAGCATGGAAACCACCACTTTTTTGACGGATGTATTGCATATTTCATTCTAGAAAGCCCAGTACATCTTTTGAGAGACATTTGGGCAGGAGCTCCATGTGTGAACCTTATGGTCAGCAATCTCGATTTCAAGTAGATCCACCTCCAACATTTCCAATACTAAAGACTAATGCCTCAGCTTTGAATCTATTACCCATTTTCCTTGATTTGTACATCATTTTAGTCCCAATTATTTCTTGAAATAGATTGTATCAACTAGAGAAATCCAACGCTACTAAACTGCTGTTTGTGATTCATAGATTGATTGGATATATTTTTCATGCCTTTTACATTTGATTCTCGATTAGATGTATGCCTAGGCTACATGAAATTTTTTGTCTATTAGGCCATCTCGTAATTGCTTTTTATGTAAAACTCCATGTTGAAGCATATTATGAATTTCACCCGCATCAATTTATAAAAATATGTGTGTTGATGAAGCGATTGTTTGGTGAATTTACTTGCAGCTAGATACATATATTCAGGTGTTTTCGACTATTCCACTCTTTTGTGTTTTAAATCCTCAATTTGACTCCATCGAGAACTCTGTTTCTCCTTCTGAATTCTCATCTAACTATGCCACAAGCTAATCAACCTTCTGTTTTTTTCAGGCGTACAACTGCTCCAATACTACGTATTTTCATTTTAAGGAAGGTTGAAAGGCTATGTAATATTTACATGTACGTTGAATCATTCACTAAGATGAATTATTATTTATGTTATCGTGATAATCGCTGTTGCACTGTCTTTAGTGGGAAGAGTCGCTCATTCTACCTAGAAATAATTTCTTGACAGATTAGACTTCCGCACGTACTCTAAAATGGCGTAAGGTGAGTGCATTCATTCCCGATAAGTAATTTGATACCAATCAATATATTTTTTCAAAATTAGGGGTTAAATTTCTTTGCCATACATTTTATTTGTCCTTAATTTTTATTTTTATTTTATATATTATTAAAAATAATTAGTTACTGAAACTCAATCACCTTAGTTATTCATTTCAAAATGTAAGGAAAGTATGGAATGAGGTGTATTTACCGAAGTTACATGACGTATTTAATGTTTTGGCAGTGTAGAAATGGATATAAAGTCTGTTCCATTTTATGTATCTCAAATTTGTCTAGGAAATTCGACATGAAGAAGATTGCACTGCAGTATTTCTTTTTACATAGTTATTTTGAGATGATTAGCATACTCACTCACTCTTGCCCTTTGTTGAAAGATTCCGAACTTTCAAAGCAGTGGGGTAGCCAGGAATTTTGTGCAGAAATTTTTTGAAAAACAGAGTACTAATTGTAAGTATGAGGGTTTTAAACTAATTTTGACAATTTTCATGATCAAATAAACCTGATTTGTCAAATAATCTTTTTAAATTCATGATTTTTCAATATTTTGTTTTCTTTTATGAAGCAAAGTAATTGTGTTTTCATATCTCGGGGGGTGGGGGGAAGGGGTTTGGTCCCCCTGGACTTCCCCCATGGCTACGCCACTGTTTCAAAGCCAATAATAACGTGTGATAATTCTGCAATGGTTCGTTTTTTGTCGTTCTTTATGGTAGTAATTTTTAGTTAGTTTATGTTTGCTGTTTGTTTATATTCTGTTAACCTTTGAGGATATCCTTTTTTTTACAAATGTATATCCTCAACGTAGCGCTCCAGTTCATGACCTTCATCTTATCATTGTATATATCAATACTAACAGTTTCGCCTCGTATGACACAGACACGATGTTTCGTAGCCTTTTCTCGTCTCCTATTCCGCTTTCGTGTATTGGTACTGCAGTAAGATTTGGTAGTAAATTTGTTGGTCTTTGGCCACACTATGCATTAACTCTTAGCATGCTGTGAGCGTAATGTGAAATCCTTCGATTTTTCTTAAGGGCGTAATATTACGGAATCCGTCTTTTGAAAAATTCTTAGTTTGCCATTTTTTCTACAAAATAGTACCAACCTCTAAATAAATAAAATAAAAAAGCAAAAGCATATGCATTCTTTAAAATGATACCAAGGGCCAATTCCTCCCATCAAAGGTTGGTTGTTAATAAAAAGCGCAAAGATATTGAAAATTGCTATCACTAGCGTACAGATCTACAGCACCTAATTCAATCAGCATGGTAAGTATTGAAGCAGTTTGTATATGTACGCACGACAGACTAGTTGAACGGAGATGAAAAGTCATTTTCCAAGTAAAAAAAACCTTTCGATTCAGCGTCTGGGGGAGGTGATTGTCCGAGTCCTCCACTGCGGTGCGAGCATGGCGATATAAAATATGGCCCATTTGACGCTGGGGTTGAGGGACGTCGGTGGGGCATTTGTCATGCCCCATTCAACACAGTAATGTTCTATTTTGGCGCCGCGCCTTGATATCTCGCTTCCGCCTCTTTCCGGGAACGTGGTCGAGGTCAAACTAATACGACCTCGGTGTGCCACTCCTGCGGTCGGTCGTGCGGCCACTCCCGCCGTGATCCGCACATTTAGAATGTGACGAGCATCGAGCGCACCCTTGCTTGCTCCTCCCTCTGCCTCGACAATTGATTCACCTGGATCTGTAAGCTTAACTAAGCCTCCGATAGGATAGCAGAAATTGAGATAAAGCTGCGAGCAGTGTATGCTGATGGGAAGGGTTGGACTTCAGCTGTGACGCGGGTTTAAGTGTTTTCTGCATGCGTGGTGGTAGAATGAAACAACATGTTTGCCATACTGTGTGCATATGACGGTGTGCGCGTGCATAGATAAATACCGTTTTAATTATGTACGAATCTCGTCAAAGATACTATTTCACAATTAAGTCGTACATATACCTCAGTCTTCTATTGCTTACAAATATTTTCCTTCCAAACATATCGTAATATTATTTTTTTTCTCTTTTAAGCTGCGTATAGTTAGGCGTAATACTTAACTTTATAAGTCACAAATTCTATTCAAGTCATAGTACTTAAAGTCATATAAAGATACATTTAGTTTTAACTCCAAAAATCATCTGTATTTATAAATCTCTAACGCTGTATAAATTTCTTTGCAACATTATTTTATATTTCCTTGAACCAATATTGCGAAAAAAAATATTCATATAGAGTAATCTTCCTCTGTCACACATCCACCGTGGATTGCAGATTGGGCAGAAACTAAATTTGAATCGAGCATTTGAATATTTAAATTACTTCTACTCTTAAAGATTTTGCTTCATTGGACTGCTTTTCACTTCAATAATATTTAGATGCATGCTGAAGTCATTAGTTTTTAATATTTTTATCGTAAATAATGAGGTAACTTTCCACGGATAAAACTGTTATAAAACAGCTATTTTTTGTGGAAATGCGTCAAAAATCATGTTATATTGATCATTGGCGGATTCAGGATAGGGACAAGGGAGGGGGGGCTAAGTGGGGATTATAATTCCAGCAGCTGTAGGGGTCGGAAAAATTACAGTTCTATCTAGTGTAAATTGGATAGCTAACGGGGGAAAGAGCCTTTATAGCCCCTCCTCGCCCCATAGATCCACCACCGATATTGAGTCTAGATATACTTGCAATGGAAAGCTTCACTTACGTCAGGACTACGTATAAGGCAATTTCATCCGTCGTGGTCGTTTATGATTCGCAGTCCTTACGGCCACGTTTATTTAAGCGCAAATGCGTCCGTGTCGTACACGCTTTACACATGGGCGTGTTAAGCTCGTGCGCGTGTGTGCCCCGGCAAGATGTTTTCGTTTCGTTGTAAGCGTGGGCGAACTAATGAGTAACACGTCGAAAAAGTGGACGGATACGGACCAGGTCCTAGGACGACTGACAATGCTTTTCTTGATGCATCGCGGGGTAGGGTAATATTTTGTTGTCTTGCCCGTGGGATTCATTTCGGTTCAAGGGAGCAACACCTCGCTCCCCCTCCGCCAACCCTATCCGACCTCCCCCCCCCTCTCACGTCGACTGACCACCGGCTCACGCCAGATGAAGAATCGATTGATCAAAGGTAGAGAGAGAGTACGTGATCGACATGACGTTGCAATGCTGCGCGTACACTCCGGACAAAAGGCACAACTCATCCGTGGAATTTCGGGTGCCGATCCCCTTCCCGTTGGCTTGACAGGTGTTGGGTTTTCATTCTCTGCATGACGATGCCTGAGGGTATAGACTCTTCCACGTGAGCGGCTTAAATTTCCTCCCGACGTCTTTTGGAGGTACGTCCGGGATCATTAAATTTTTTGCCAAGGTGTCAATGGAAAGTAAAGAATATAATCCATTAGCCAAATACAAATAAAGGTATAAATTACATTTTCACGCAGGATGTTTTCACAAATTAGAGATTAAGACGTCTAATATTTTAAAACAAAAATTTGCCAAATCGGGATATTGATTCCCCATTTTCTGTTATTTATTTTATTCAGCCTGACTGCGAAGCAATTTCCTATCTTTAGGTTTCAATATTGTTGTGCGATGGATTGGAATCTTTCAATAAATTCCCGTATTGTGTCCTCTTTACAACGGAATAGTGAAGCATTCGGGCATAACAGAATGAGCGTTAGGTTGCTGATCTGTGTCACGTCACGGATGAAGCCTTCGGACGCAACTATACAGAAATCCTCGAAGTGGCCCTGGGGTGTGAACTAAGCACCCTACCCTGGATTTGAAGTTATCCAGGTTGTCTGGGGTTAGGTATATCTTCACCAGTCCAAACTGACTGTAGTGTTAAATTACTGATTTTGAGTGTGTGACTCACCCTAATCAAAGCAGACGGTGTTATTTAATATAATAATAGTAAGAAAAACCAACATTTTCTATCGTCTTTGTCACAAATCGTTATATCAGAGCCAAAAATTAATTTAAACGTTCATATGTCATATTTCATCGTCTTATATTCCTTAAAACGGTCCCTTGAGACTTCGATTAACTACGAGAAAGGGACTCGTTGGATGAAAAATCTTTGCAACATGGTGATTGGTGTTGCTGAGTTTTATTTAAAAGCATTTTACTTCACAATACCATATGCTCGGAAGAGGATAGCCTAAATATGAAAATAAAATCCATGTAAAAGTAAAGTATATCCCTAAGAACAGTCGTAATCACATTCTCTCGTAATTAAAATGCATGCATCTATATTCGTGTAAAAAAGACTAGTATTATCTCATAATAAATCCTTTGGAAATGTATTACTTTAGTACGCACAAAGATAGTGAATGAATTTTCACCCTTATTTTTTTAAGCTATATATGAGAGCGCATTGGTAACCGCATTGGTAAGCGCACTGAAAAAATCTGTCATTGGTCAAGGTAATGTTTTTTGTCATGATAAGCAAGCAGTAAGATTTCTCACTGTGTGTTGGCCTGCAATAGTTGCACTCCATGGTGGCATATTCTTCGAATCCTCTTGCCTCACCCGCATTCTAATGATAAATGTTATTCCTATTTGAATCAATGACATCAGTGAATTTATTTCACGTACTTTTAGCATCCGGCCCCATGAACCTTTCCATCCAACTTCACGGTCACTTTTCATGCGCTCTGCGGCTGGCGTAAGATTTCTAGCGAAAGACATGGTGCACTGTTCATCTCTCCTGTCGTATGTAACACTTCATTGATTTGGAAACGGATTGTCACATTGGTGACCTTGACTATGAATCGACAACGGTTGTTCTTGTTTTCAAGTCACTAAGTTATGGAAGAAGGGAAATTGGGAGTCCTTCGAATTTAATAATTTTAATAATGGCAATGGCTATTATTTTATTTTTTTAATTGTGGCACAATTCATTTGAAGCGATTTTTGTCTACATTAATTGCCTAAACATATTATTTACTGTAATTATTAAGATGCCGCCAATTATTATATTATCAAGGCGACAGTATTTCATGTTGTACAATGTTGATTTTAATCTTTATTAACTGATGCACCGAATTTTTGAGGCATGTTTTGTAGAAAAGCAAAGTAATTTTATTCCAACCATCTTTATTAACTTATAGAAATCTACTTTTGCTGTAGAGTTTTTACTGTCACTGTATTATTTTATATGCTTTAGGTACTTTAGCATGGATTTTTTTCATATTTAGGCTCTCTTATTCCGGGCATAATGTATTTTAAAATAAAGTGCTTTCAAATAAAACTCAGCAACTACATCAATCGTCATTTTGTTAGCATTCTTCAAGGCAACGGGTCCTTTTTGTCAACTTTTCAACTTCCAAAATTCATATTGCGAGAGGTAGAAGTTCGTTTTATGCCAATATATTTCCATATTCTTATGTATGGAGACACTTAGCTCGTGGTCACAATTTTTTCTGTTTTGAACGCCAGCTTTTTTGATATTAACCTTTCGTCACCCTATTGTTTTTGCGGTTGTAAAATAAAAGGACACCTACAGTGGTTTGGGTCAAGGGAAAAATGCCATTTCTATATACTTTCAAGCCCACTTTCGACCACTGTCTGACTGATCCATAGAAATTTTAGGGGTAAAAGGAACGAGATAAGACTAAAAGTAATATGAAAATAATAAACAATAAAAATTTTCTGAAACCCAAGGAAAAATGCTAGAAACGCCACATTTTCTATCTATCACAGTGTTGCCTACTGCCTCTATGCCTCGACTTTTTTGGGGGTATTTGGAGGTCAGAAAATCGATGGTAATGAAGAATTATAAAAATGCTGAGAAGCTTTTAGTGGCATCAAAATCATTCAGCCATAGGTCCACATCTTGTCACAGTCAGAAATCCTGTAAGATTAGAAATGTTAGGTATTCCTTGGGTTCAATTTAAGTAGGTTAGACATCACGGGAATAGCAGCTCTTAAAGAAAAACTGGCAGACAAAAAATGAAAGAACTGGCAGAGTGACTTGAAAATTACAGTCCTTTTCCGTAGGGGTCTTTGGGGGCTGAGACACCCCAGCGAGCGACTGCGAGTAGATGTATGTGTTCGGATTGGTTTGAAATTTATTCTATCTCACCAATCGTTACACTACATATACTTACCACTGACCACAAGTCTAAGAATAAAAAAACAAGTACAATGAGTTTGTAATTAGATTATCTTATATCTGCTGTGACCTGAAAGAGTCCAAGCAGACTTTAGCTTACATTCGCTCGCATTCGTTTGAATGGAGGAAGGGAAGATTATGACTGCCTTCCTGTGAGTAATTACTTGCGAGCCATTACGATGAATAATTAAGTTTAGGATGATATATGAAAGTGTCTCCGTTTCCTTGCACTGGTAATTTAATGAATTGCCTTTTCAGGTAAAATTTATGCGTAATTTTATTCCATTCTACATTCTTTGTGAATCCAATTTTAGCCAAGTGCTAAATCATATATTTTAATGCCTTCTAAGGCTCTGGAACGAAATTAAATGGCATAGTCGTTAATTAATTCCACATTTTCGCATGACAGAAAGAATAACTCGTAAAAATAGCTGTCGGCATCATATTTTAAGCTTTTCGCTGTGAGAAATCTGGTTGATATAAAGAATATGTTCATTTCAATTAAAATATAGGAAAGAATACTTGCCCACATGACGAGAGAGGTTGAGGAATGGCACGCCTAAAGTTCCTTCAGAGCAGAAAGCAAGTTCCCGACGGCCATCCTATATCTTTCCCCGATCTCTGCGAAGCAGCGAGTTGATCCTTTGTTTGCTGTGGAAGTTTATTCTTCCCGCTCCACCTCGGGTGCGTCCGGCGATGTAAACTTGAATTGCAATTTTCGGCGGACAGTCGTATCTGCTGAACAAATCAGTTCGGTTAGTTGGGGGGGGGGGGGGGGGGGAGGGGAGCGAGCTCTCTCTGGACAGCAAGTCTGGGATGACACGGAGGGGGACAGGATCCTTATCTGGTGCGACTCATCTCTTTTGCAAATCTAGTCGGTCAGACTGCTGTGTCCCTTGGCTTATCAACGTGACGCCATCTTATCGTCCCCCCTGTATCGCCATCTTGTTCGCTTCTGGATGTCCCTCCCGTGACTCTTCCTACTCTATCTCTCTGCGAGCTCTTTTATCTTGTATTCCATTTCATCTTTCTCTGCCACCCCTTCCCCCACCCCACCCGTTTCCGTGTTGTTTTTCCCTCGAGCTCTTGCCCTGTTTCTACCCCACATTTCCGTGTTGTACTTATCAATCATTTGTTGTGTATATCAACCCTTTTTGAGCGATAAAGGAAATGTTTTTTTAGAAAGTTTACGTCGGCTGTTTTCACAATACATATTTGTCGTAATGAGATTTTGAGATGATGTTAAACATCCACGATTATTTAAATTGATGTCTATTTTTATTGTACAAGTGTTACAAAATGAAAGCCATAGTGATGTTTCAAAGCTTACGATGACACTTCGCTCCATAAATATTAATGTAATATTAAATAGCAATGGGATTCTTAACAAACCTCGTGTTATACATTTTTTCTTAATTTTATTCCTTCGTTCAATTTTTCTGCAGCATGTGATAGTGTGTGATATGACCTACGACATTAATAATGCATTCAAGGAATAAATGAATAATATATACTTCATGTATCTCTATATATTGATGTTCTGTTCAATGTAAATGAAGTAATCTCTGGCGGATATATGAATGATAACCTTTATCAATTTAATTTGATTATTTCAGGAATTTTCAGCACATATCTGCATTATTTCTCGCTATTCTATTGTGAAATTAAAATATAAATATTCATTAAAATATACGTGATACTAGCCAATATTTATTGTGTTTGGTTATTTATTGGTTCTGAGTGTATTTTTTAGATTGCGGTAACAATTAATCATCCAAATAATTTGGTTTCTTCTGTGTCATAGACACTCATTAGAGTATTTACCCATTTATTGAAATTGGGGATAAAATACTTTTCCATGCTTTAAAAAAACTACTTATCAAATTAAAATAGCCGCCTTTTTGACTGTCATAACGAAAGAACTTTGTAGTGACTGATAGAATTAATACTTACTAAAAATTTACACACACTACTACTATTGGAAAATATACGTTCACTCTAGTAGTGCCGGTGATTTAAATTGATGTAGTAAACTCATAATTTGCGATTAGGTCTTTCTTACTTGGAAACTATTTACTTCCTGACTACATATTCCGGATTTGTGTTGGTACGATGTGAGACTTCGTTTAAGTAAATTTATGGATGACAAGGTTAAATATTTCTCCCGCAATTTTAAAATGTATATACATAAGCAAACAGGGATACAAAGGTCAATTTTCCATCAATAAGTAATACATATCTTAGTGTAGGATACCAGTTACCTCAACTCTCCCACTTTTTACTCGACACTATTCATAATTAGATCGGGTCACTATTTATTAATTACCTATGTAATAACACGTTCAGCCATCGAATCCGTAATGGTTCTTCAATTAGGAAGTTTGGTATCACAAGTAACATTCACTGAACTCTGAATGAATTGTCCTAACGTATTGGAGTCCATTTTTTTCATACGACTCCATCATTTTATTGTCTTTTTTCTTGCTGGCGGAATCCCCGCCATTGCATGTATTCTCTTCATCGTTTCCAGCTCCTCACTCCTGGCGGAAGCACTTTTCTCGAACTCCGGAATGTTTTGTGACCGCGGAATCCCGCGATTCCGAACGTCGATTCCAGCGCGTAGCGGCATTCGTGGCCTGCAGACAAGTGCATCCTCTTTTTTTCCGAGAGCAATTGCAAGCATTTGGAATGGAAAAAGAAATTTTCTTGCCACCAAAAATGTGGTAGCATTTTTTTTCATGGAATTTCTCCCTTTTTGCAACCAAATATTTCATGAGACCAATTCTTTGGTAAACATGGTTTTTTTCTGCGTGCTAGAATTCGATTAATTTTGTTGAACGGGAAAAATTTCCTTCATTGGACTCACGTAGGTTTTATGGTTTTGTATGTAACGCAGGTGCGTGGATGTCACAGTCATGTGGATTTGTTTTCTTCTGCGGGTTCATTTTCTCTTTTTTCCGATTTTAAAGTTTTTTTCTTCCGCGCCTTGAAATCTTCATCAGAATCTTTCGGTGACAATCCTCCCGTCTTTATTGTGCATTTTAAGGAGGGAATGAAACTGTATCCTCTAAACGGATGAAGAATCTTTTAGAATGATTCCTGAAGTATTTCTCTCCAAAAGGAGAAAAGCATTGATGAAAACTTAGATTAATAGTCGCTATGAATTTATAACCACGTCCCAATGTGACGATATTGCCTTTATTTACAATTTCAATGTTGGCTATCCATGGCAACCTATCGAGGAGATTACTGGGGTGGTTGAGCATATCAAGTCACCATAACTGAATGTAACTTTACGTAATACATTTAAATGGGAATATAAGCGATTCCCGAACAAAACCTTCTATTGAATCTATCGAAAGGTATTTATATCGAACAACATTGTGATGTCGTTTTTTCGTTTTCTCAAGAGCGTTGCGCCTCAGGGGAATCAGAACCAGTAAATAGGACTCACATGACTGCTTCCTTGCATTGGCTGTCGATTCACATTGAAGGCTGTTATTTTAAGGAACACAATGGAGAAGAGTGAGCTGCTGCATAAGACTTGATCCTATTGAGAAGTCAGCCATCGAATGATTTAAGGGATGAAAGTAAAAGATAAGGCTAACGGTATCGGGTCAAAGACCTCACATCTGATTCCTTCGAGATCGCTATTATCCCGGGTCAAATCAGTTAGTGTGCACTTGTCTAAATAGCAATGCCTCGTTAAATAAAGTCTGGAGATATGAATCGCAAACTGGCTAGCTAGACTTCTCGTTAATTCAGAATTGCTCCTAACATTTGGGAGGTATGTTTGGATGATCTGCTATATCTGAACGTTAAGTGGCCAGGTATAGACAATAGCGTGATAATGACCGCCATTTATATGCGTAAATGTTGATAGGTGTTGGCAATTCACGGCCCGTAAGCATCATATGTCCCTGATAACCCTTCGCTTTCATTAAATACTTATACCTGTCAAATGCTTCAAATCCACGTGTCAGGTAATAGTAATTACTGTGCACATTTTTCTTTTTAGTGGTTATTTTCCATTGCACTCTACGGTTCCTCATATTAATGTTTTCATTTCCAGAAACAATGTTGATATTTTTGCCATCTTCACAAAAGACACGCGATGAATCCCTTTTGTATGATGACAAAATTCTCTGTCCATATGATGCAACCGTATAGTTTCTCTATTTTATTTTATTCTCAAACCACTGGATACAGCTTTTATTGGCCATTTTACATCGGGGTGATTAACAAATGTAACAAGTAAACGTACACAAACGGCCAAGCCCTGGACCGGGGAAACCTACCCAGGCGGGACTCGAACCCGCGACCTCTTGTTTGGCAGGCGAGAATGTTACCCCGCCGCCACCGAGGCCGGCAATCTATCACTTGGATAGAAAGTATTTTCACATGTACGCACAGGCTCTGTGTGCTACATGCGTTCGAAATATTCCACGGGAATAGCATTCATCAAGTCAGGTGGCATTTCCCCTCTGGCGTTTTCGCACCAAGTCTTTTTTTTTCCTAAAACCATATGATTTCGTCAGCCGTAATGGGACAGGCAATCTCGAAAAAAGTGTCAAAAGTAGCTGGCGTCTTCTTTTCTCATTTGGGCCATTCCTTTTAGACATCAGCCGCAGCGGCGGCGGCGGGGCCTTCCCTGTAAAATGTTGTGCGTGAAGGATGATGATGTTGAAGGGCAACTCCTGTTCTGCGCCGAGCAACCGGCGTTGAGTGGCAACGGACGGTTTTTGTTCTCTCCCTTCGTCCCGGACGAAATATAGCCGCCGGCACCCTGGGGGAAGATTTCTCACTCAGTTACACGGCTTCCCTGAATACATTTGCAATGCGGAAAAGGGAGATGGATGTTATTTTTTTATTATTTCACTTCTGATATCACACGTGTTGAATTCCGGGGTTGCTATTCCGAATGGCTTTTGATGCTAATTCCGTACATTTTTTATTCAAATCGAAGAAAATTCGTAAGACTAGTGACGATTTTTTCCCATCCGGTTTATGATGTGACAAAAAAATGACGGCTCGAGGTTAACATGTATTTTCATCGTTTGCCAGTTGGAGTCTAGTTTCCATGGATAATCCCTCCAGAATGTGAGACCAAGTTTGTTTTTTTACAAAAATGTGCGCATTCTCAGATTTCCAATTATAGCTTGCTAGAAAATCTTATATGTAAAAGCATTTGAAGTATTTTTTATGCCCATAGGTTAGTCAAAAGCAATTTAAATGAAAAAACAAGTGTGTTAGCTATTTAATAAATCACTGCAAATTTTGGGAAATCCTTCTAAATGGTGCCTCATTTTCCCGGTGACCCCTGATTTCCATCCGGTCGGAAAATATAAAAATATATATTTCCGTCAAATTGACGCGGAATATTTTTTAACTTCTCTTCTTTTATCATACGGGTTTAATGTCGGATTTGCTATTCCGAATGAGTCTGATGCCAAATCCGTACATTTTTAATTCAAATCGAAGAAAACTCGTAATAATTTTGACGATTTCCTCTCACCCGGTTCATAATGTGACCGGGAAAAAAAATACGGCTCGAGGTTGAAATGTATTTTCACCGTTTTTCTCGTTGGAGCAGGCTTGTTCACTGGTATTGAGTGGATATTGGTTGTCCGTAAGTTTTCTCACGGCTTATATAATCGCTCATGAGACCGGGAGGTATTTTATTTACGTCACGATTCTGTTATTTTCCTGGTCTCAGGTTCTGCAGAATCGAGGAGTAAAAAAAATCAAACCTCAATATAAGTCCTTAGCCAAACCCTCAGATTGGGAGACCAAATTTTTTTTGCTGATAAAAATAATGCTAAAAACTAATATTTACAAGTATTTGAAATATTTGTTATGCCCATAAGTTGTTCTAATGCAACCTAGGTGAAAAAACTAAGTGTGTAAGCTATCGAATCAATCGCCACAAATTTTGTAAACTCCTTAATGGAAAATTGGTGGCTCATTTTCCGGTGATCACTGCTTTTCAATCTGTCAAAATACATAAAAATTTATTTCCCGTCCAATTGACGCTACGTATTTCCATATATATTCACATTTTTAATTTTTAAAATTGACAGAGAATGGATTTATTTGGTGAATTTGTTCCCATCAAACGTTTTTTCGACAATAGTGCCATTTTATTGATTTAATTTTGATAGAATGGCGTAATCTCATCAAATATTGACGGAGAAGATTTTCACGTTTAGAAAACGTTAAAAATGTCCTTTCTTCGATATTCTTACGTACTGTAAGTACTTCATACCGTTGCATACCCTAACTCCTGCTTTGAACCACCAGTATCGCTCCAAAAATTGAATTCATGTAATACCCAACGGTGCTTTTAAACGTGCGATTCCAAATTATTTTTTCCACGCATTACTTCGAAGGCTCTAAATCAATTCAACTCCTCTCACCGGATGGCCGATGGCATCCGCTGATACGCTTCCCTACCCGTAATAAATTTTTTCACACGTTTCCCTCGCAAGCACCTCGCACACGTGGCGCCATCGCCGTTCAAATATTCCTGTTGGTGGGTATATGACCCTATCTCCACAAAGACGGCGGAGAAGGAGGGTTGGGGAATGAGATTTCGAGCTTCCGAGAGAAATACTCGGAGGAGAGAATCGCTCTCGGGGAAATGAAAAAGAATCAATTATTTTAAACGCCTCTGCTACCGAAGTTTCGTGTCCCAGAGTTTCGCTTTCAGAGAGCCACGCCCAGCTCTTCGTTTTGCGTATTGCCTCCGCTGTGGTAGTAAGTCAATCCACCCTGCGGCACGAGTTTGGATGGGGACAAGAGGCGTTAAGTGAGCGGGTTCGGCATTTTTCGGGGGAGAGCATTTATGCAAATCCACCTTTCGCACCTTGCCTTGGAACGAGATGAGGTGGGCCAAAAAAAAAATATTCCCCACCGTTTAGGTGCATTTTGAGATGATTCCTTCCCCTTTTTGCCCTAAAGGGAGTTGTCGTAGGCCGAGGAGTAAGAGCTAAAAGTCGAGTTGCCGTATTGGTGTTATGGCGTCGGGCGCATGAAATCTCACTCGAGGCCATGTTAAAACGATTTTTTTCTACCGCGTTTATTGGGGTCTGGCCCTGTTTATAGAACTTTCATTCCTTCAAGGGAAGGGAACAAGTTTCCATGTTTATTTCAGTATGATACCCTTCAGCATTCCAGAAAGAAAGTGTCGAAATTAAGAATGTTACGATTTTTTTACAGTTTTAGGTGAGATGATTAATTCCTAAAAAGTTAATGAAAATTAAGAAAAACATTGTTTTTCTAATAATAATAATACCCTTTTTTCCCGAAAAATATTATTTCAACCGGCCGACGTTATTAACGGACAACGCTACATGCATGATAGAGAGAGACGTGAAGATTCATGAAATTGTTACTGAAAAAAATTTACTCAATTATTCATACTGATTTACTACATACCTACTAATATCTGGTCCCTATTATATGAACTAAGGTATGGTGTAATGGAAAAAAATCTTTGGAAGAGTTTGATTACAAACCTCATGACGGCAGTGAAAATTCTGTCTGTTCTGTCGCTGTTGTTTTGATTTTACCATGAAATTATGAGGAAACAAGTATAATTACGGCGAAAATTGGTATAAAAAACTAGAACTTACTAGCAAAATTAGTCGGTGCCTGATCCATCTGTTTTATAGATAGAAGATAGCGATATAATCATAGAAAATTATATTTTCTTTCCGGAACCTAATGTCCTGTAGCCGTCACTAAATTTTATTCCTTTTTATAAATTTATAGTAACGCAATTAACGAAAAAATACCTTAAAACTAATGCGAATATAAGGCAATATATAAGCCTTGAGTGACCGGATCATGGTAGGAAGGGTAGGTTTCCCAGGGTAACTCGCGAAAAATAATCTGGTCCTCCGTTTCTACCATTTCTATATTGAGGTTGATAGGTATGCGCGCGGGATAAGATGAGACTCATAACCGTCCACGGCTGGCCGTGTCTACGTTACTTACGAAATCGTTATTACGGGAGGCATCATACTCGCTACCTATCT
This sequence comes from Ischnura elegans, assembly GCF_921293095.1. Classification (NCBI taxonomy): domain Eukaryota; kingdom Metazoa; phylum Arthropoda; class Insecta; order Odonata; family Coenagrionidae; genus Ischnura; species Ischnura elegans. Next base: position 97,037,117 of record NC_060249.1, read on the forward strand.
CTCCGCTGCTTCTAGTCAGTGCAATTATCCTGGCGCTCATTTAGTCTCCATGTTTAATAATCCGAGCTGAATCCTTGCTTCCATTCTTTGCCATCCATTTTGTCGCTTATATTCATGCTTTTGACCGAGTTTTTGTTCCAGCTGAAATCCTACTCATGACAAGTAGACTAAATGCTCGCCTACATTTTGGTTAGTGTTGTGACCACTCAGTCCGCGTAATCATTTTCTTGGAAGCTAGGTCCATGCTTTCAGTTTTAACCCAAATACCATCTACCATGCATACCTATTGACTGTTATGGGTAATGTACCTCGAACGAGTGTGCATAGTTAAAGTTCATTGCACTGCCGCATATCTTCTCCAGATAATGTCGTATTTTATGATGTTATCCAAAATTGTTTACCTTATCGCTATTCGCACAAATTTCGTTTAAAATGACTGGATCCATTGGATCTATTCTACTTGAATAATAAACTTGGTCATACACGCAGAATAACTATCGGGGCCATGAGGGACGTAATGTTATTTTCCGGCGAAAGATGTTAATGATGGAAATAAACTTAAATTCTAGATATTAATGGAGTTTTCTCGGGTTACCGTCTGTCGTGATTTTGGCTCATTCTGACGTCTCCTTAGGAACGTGTGCCATCTTCATGAGAGTATGGAACTCTGAAAAGCATAATTCAAGGTAAGTATAGCTATAGAAACTCAAGCAATAACAAAAATCCTTACCTTGATGGAAACTCTATAAAACTTTGTTAACAAGGCTTTTAGGCTTCATACATTCATGCCAAAAACTCTTGGCGACACGGTTTTTTAAAATAAGTTACATTGAACTTGCCGTAGTAGTAAAAATCAAAGAAGAAAATTTAAGTTCTTCCGCTAATTATTTATAACCAACTTTTGAGGTGAACTGCTAAGGAAATGGGTGTAAAAATGTGTGACGGTTCTTCCTGAATTCTAAAATAGGAGAAGAAAACGGAAGAAATGAAAATAATCAAATGTAAGAAAAATGAGGAATGCGAGTTTCGTAGTCCTCTTCTCTCGTTGGGAACACTTACAATAAATATTTTTGTGATATCTCTAAAAAAAAGGTAGTATTCCGTGTGATTTGAAGCTCTTCGGACGAAAAAATGAAGGGGAAGTCCTATTTGCACTCGTCGGGCCGCAACTGGTATTCGCGGCAAGGTTTTATTCGCATACTTAATGAGATGATAAGGGTAGTGACTAAAATTGTTAAAAACTGCTGCGGGCGATCAGAAAGTTCTACACATCTTGTAAAAGCTGAGAGCCGCAAGAGACTTGGAGGCTACGTTCTAGGGTAAGTTAACTTGAGGAATTAACCCTTTATAACCTAGAGCTGCTTCTGGGAGAAATTGAATTTCAAGACTTCTCATTTTAAAAAGTGAAAATTTTCTACTCAATCATAATTATTGCGGCAGCTACATATTTCGCTATTAAAATTAACAACGCAAAAGAAAACTCAGTTTAAGTCATTCCTGAATAGAGCTGAAAATGTTTTTGATGAATTTTTGATGTTACTTAGAAGCAACATTTGGTTGTAATGGGTTAAGAAAAGGTTCCTTTTTGAGTGGTACGGAGAAAATTATCTTAAAACCACATCATATTTCCAGGTCCGACATGAAAGATATAATAAGATAGTTATTTTGTAATAGACATGCAGAGTGCTGCAATCATAAGGTTGGTATACTTCAGCCTTCATTTCTCTCTATTCCAAGCTAGTTATTTTTCCTTCCTGAGCCTATTATTCCCCATATTTATTTTAATAATAATAATTCGTTTATTTTCGTGGGCACTAGATAAATAGAAGAAGAGATGTAAATAAATAGAATTACAGACAAATGCAACCAGTGCAGATCGCCAAGAGCATGAAAACAATTCAGCAAAACAATATTTTCAACAAAAAAAAAGAAAAAAAAATCGCTTTTAAATATAACTGACTGATTACAAGAATCTAAGGTGATAATTCGTTATGACAATAGTGTCAAACAAACAATATTTTTTTTTTCAAAAAGGAAACCAAAGCATTAGGATAATATTGTGATTTAGCACAGTTCTAAACTTAGTTAACCATTTATTCACATGTATAACAATAAAAATAATGATACTAATAATTAGGCTAAACATGAATATAAACAAGAGAAATTCAACTTGAAGTTAAGGAGGTATTTTTCAGAAACACGTATGTGCTATGTTTAAATTTATTGATGCTTGTAATGCTTCTTATTTGGGCTGGGAGAGAGTTCCATATTCTGTCTAAGGTATTTGGGCTTTGGTCTTCCTTTTGGGACTTTTCCATCAGTCTTTTCTTCCATTGTGTTTCCCTCTTAGCTGCTATGTCTGATTTTGAGGCTTATCCACCGTATTCTTCTTAGGCGTACAAGAAATGGATATACATATATCCGTATATATCCGTTTATATCCGTAGCAATTAAGGGCATTGATAAATACTAGGTGGAACTCAAACTGCAAATACTAAAAAACACAATCCTTTTTTCTAAGTGATCTAGATCAAGTTAGGGCTGATGTCCTTACGCTTCTCGCAACACTACTATTTGTCGTGGTTTAAGAGGTGGTGGGTAGATGTTAATGCGATAAGTCTATTCCATATTTTTCGGTTAGAATAGTTACTCCAAAGTTGACCCATGTTGGAAATATAATTGTCTAGCGGTGTAAAGTTAGCCGCGTTTCAGTTTGACGCTATCCTAGGTGATGGAAACGAAAAGGAAAAAAAATGATCGTAAAACGCGATGGAGGAAAGGCGGTCAAGAGGTAGAAACAATGAAATCCAAGCGATCGTTTTCACATGATTAGCGCTCAGATTACAGATAAATTTTCGGCCGCTGCCACCAAACCTGCACCTCTTTCCTATCTAACGCTAAAGTGATTAATAATGTATGGTTCTGTTTCTAGAAGTTTATATATTTTACTCTCAACTATGTTATTCATCAAATTATATTTTACTGGGTAAAACTGTGACATAAAACAGAATAACCGGTTAGGGTATGGTGGATCTCAATTTGCTGTCTCTTGAAGGACATTATTAAAAGATTATTATCTGATTTCCATATTTCAAAAATTTGATTTTCAAATGTGGTAGTCATCAAAAAGGTTGGAACGATTTAAACTAAACTTCGTGTCTAGAAAAAATGACGGGTGAAATAAAAAAGTAACAATAAAAATAATAAATTTAAAAACACAAATAAATATCAATGCATAATTACTTATATATAGTAAATATGTCAAACCATGCAACAAACTACCTATGTATCTCATTTTGTCGTTCATGTCCGACCTAGGAATATGTGTGTTTTTAAGATAATGTTCACATTGCCACTTAGAAAAGTACCTGCTCTTAATTGCTGAAGTTATCTTGACCTGCCACGTAGTCTCCAAGTGTCCATCAGCTGCCAGCTTTTTCTTTTATTTGTTTTCGTATTTATTAATTTTCCATGATAGAAGTAATATTTTGTGAACGTCTGAATCTTGTTTTAAACGAAAATGTGCAAGGGATGCGATGTGTAGGAATATCTATCCATCAGTAACCATTCCTTTTGCTCGCTGAATTTTTTTAGGAAAATGCATCACATTATTAGTTTACTAAGTGGATTTAATTATGCAAGTGTCACTTTCTGAGAATAGATGTTGAAGAATGTAGAAATGCATTTTCGTAGGGATGTACGAGTACTCGAAAATTCGAGTCGAGTCGAGTATTTGGTATTAGATTTGAATGTTTCGAGTAGCATTACAAATGTCCAGTCGAGTCGAGTAGTTCCGGTATCAGAGCTGTCGAGGGTAGTTAGTCCAGAAATCTGCCGACAGGAAGAGCTATCATGAAAAAATATTATAACGGTCCAAATGCTTTTTTACATAGCTGTTTCTAACAGTTCGGATACGTATACATTAATTAAATTGACTACATATTGCTAGAGGTTAATTCATTTCAATAGTGCTTATGGAACTGTTCAAAACATGTTAATTTTCATTAATCTCCTAATTCTGACACAATTACAACCGACATTCCTCATCATTTTTTCCTTTTTATATCAAGCTAAGCACTCAGAAGAGAAAATTCAAAAGGGGATTTGAAAATTTGAGAATAAGTTGTGGCATACATTACCATATTGCCAGATCCAGAAATGACCAAATTCGACTCGACTCGATACTCGAGAGTAGTTTTCAACTGGAATCGAGATCAATAAGCATTTCTCGCACATTGCACATCCAAACACATTAGGTGCCTCCTTAATTTTGATGATGAACAATCAGGGGGAGATAAAGGCGATTGAAGCTATCATAAAATATACTAAATGGAAGTGCAAAGTATCTCATGCAGCGAAATCCTATCCGCGCATTTGGAGACACAAAAGTGACTATATCTCAATTTTTAGATATTGACTCCCTGTGTTGCATTATAAAAATATTCCAGCAGATTTTGGCTAATGGTGGCTGGTTACATGCAGTTGGAAATCCGTTTTCTTGGACAAGCCAATTAATTTATTTGGATTTTGCTGTAACACTTGTGAATATATAACTTACGTTCCGTAAGTATTCCGATTGATAGTAATTCTATCGCAATCCATACCTTGCCGTAAACGGTATAGGAACGTGTTGTTCCCATAAATAGTGAAAGGTTGTAGACATCAAAAAGCGCTAGTTATATACGCTACCAATCGTTTAACATAACTATGTAAGGAAGCGATGTATATTTAAGAAAGTCCATCTTAATTTCTAGAATAAAAACATACATTCTCGCCATAACGCAAAACTTTGTATTTGAATTTTTCCATTGATTGCGATATGGAGTTATCCGGTGATGTTGTCTCATCATTCATGATTTTTTTAGTCATTACGGAAAATGCTGGCATCTCTCCCTCTGGAGCCTCAATGAGGCTTGAATAATATAACGCTAAAAGAGCAATGAATCACGACTTTAAGACTGCATATTGAAGGTTAGTGTGCCTCAGGCGGTGTCAGGCAGAAGAGAGATCCCCGCAGTCTAACTCACGCTGCCTTTCCTGGCTTAGTCCGATGAAATATTGTCTTCCGTCGCCGTTCTTTGAACCTCTCAGATGAGAAACAGCATCCAGCTTCGCTTATATACGCTGGCAAGTCCAATTAAGAGGGCAGGTTAGCGGGAACGTGGTATTTTCCCGGTCCTTTGGGCCAAATCTTGCGATTTTGAAGCAGATTTATGGTTAATCTCTGTTCAATCCACCTTGGTAGAGATATTTATACCTACGATGGAGCTTACTACCTCAGTTATAACGCTGCCGGCGAAAATAATTCAGGTGAGCTTGCTTTGTAAGTTGCTATGCCCGCGGAACTTTTTGAGAGTCATGAATCCGCTAAGCCTCGTGCAACGGTTATTTTTCCCTTAATTTGAATATTTAAGCCATTACTGTTGATTTTAAGAGATGGCCTTAGGCGATCACTTATGATTGTCTTTGGTTATACTCTATTCCATTTCAACCTTATTTTATCGATTCACTCAGCTCTTCTTAGAGAGAAAAGAGACAGCATATTACACCAGTGAAGAGAATATCCAACATACATCAAAATTTTTGTATTCCTGTCATTATCGCAATATGTATCAGCGTTTTTATGGTATTAAAAATAAGAATTATACTTGGCTCATTGGGTTAATGAGGAAATGGGATTCGTCCCCGAGCAGTTCACTCGGAAGAGAGTTCAACTTTTCCATAAAGTAATTTATTTTGCAGGAGACTATGCAGTTAAAATACCGAACAATTATATATAATATATTTTTCTCGCCTTGAGAATTTGGAAATGATGCCATTTTGTCTCAAGATGGCGGTTTGAGCGTCCCGCTGAGTTCTCAAATCTGTATCAAGACCTTATTTTTCGTAAGACTATGAGCACATATAGAGGGTACTACTATTTTTCTCACGCTCACTTAGAGACCTGACGTTTAGTGACTGTTAATAGTATCACTGAGGTCAGTCTTGTGATTTGCGGACAGCCAAAACCGTAAATAGGATCGGACCGTTATTTTTTCGTTAACTTCTCGACTTGTGACTATCGCCATTCCTTTCCTGTGTTACATTTCTCTCGTTTCTTTTTTTCGTGTCCGAGGGTGGAGAAATCAAGGGGATTGAACCGCTCTCCCCCGGGCTACGGTAGCGGGGAAGGAGGAGTAAGAGATAGGGGGAGGTGCGGGAGTAGAGAGCCGTCCAAAGGTAGCCGGAGCATTGGCTGACTTTTATTAAGTGGACTCCTTCCACGCCGCCAGAGCACGGGGCAATCTGGAAATTAAGTTGGAGGGGATTTCGTATTTTTTTATTCTTCTTGTTTCAAAAGTCACTCGTCTGCGTGAGCGGGTAGATGATAACGAGAAATCGCGTAGTCGCTGACGTAGTGGAGCTAGAAAGCGCGATTATTTATTTTTTTAATTCGTTTGAATGTTTCTCAGAGACTCCTACGGAATAACTAACTATTACATCTTCTGAAACGGAAGGTTGTTGCACGTTTCCACTAGTATTTAATGCGTACGATTCGTTTCGGCTCAGAGCCTTCATCTTGCACCAGATGGTGGCTCTATGAGTCGAAACGCGTCGCACGCATTAAATAAGAGTGGACAAGTGCAACTACCTTTCATTTCAATAAGTCGAACTTCAACTATAACACGTCTGAATTGGTTGAACTTATTGCATCCTTAATTAGTTTGAAATGCAAATTCAAGCAGTAAATCTATCACTTCAGTTATCAGTGTAGGTCCGTATATAGTGGGTGCATTGACTGGCGATGTTCTTCTATAAGATGTTTCTTCAGGGTTGTAAAAAATCCAAAGTTAATTTTCTGGATGTTGAATTTTCGTCCGAAGCTTAGCTATTGCTCTCTGCATCAGCTCAGGTCGCTGTATTTTTTTCTGTACTACTCGTTGCGTTTAGTTTAAAGTGGATCTATGTAGTGAATCGCTGCTGTAGTGGAGCCTGAAAACGCGATTTCTTTAACATTTGTTTGAATCATTCTCAGAAACCGTAGGGGAATAACTACATCTTGTACTACTTATGTAAAACGTGGCTGTTATTCTACTACTCCAGCCATCAATGTTTGTTCGTATGCAGTGGGTGGATTGCCTGGCGATGTTTTTCTGTGGGACATTTCTTCAGGACAATTAATTCCACAATTAATTTCCCAATTAATTTTCTCAATGATGAATTTTTATTCAAAGCGTAGGTATTACCTTGCACCTCAGTTAAGTTTGCTGTATTTACTTCTGTATTACTCGTAAATATTAGAGTAAAGTGACACTATTCTACAATCCATGAAGACTAAGTACGATAAAAGCACATAATTTTATTCAAGGTATGGTAATCTTTTAATAAAAAATTAATACATATTACGACTTTGTATTCATCTTCAAACCGATAATAGCTAGTTAAAGAGAATGGTGACACAGGTATATTCTTCCGGAAAAATATAAATACCATATAAATGCCTACGTTTAGAGATATTTGTGGTTTATTGTGCTCATCATAGAAGTGGTGTACATTCCTATAGAAAATAATTTGCTGACCCTTCAAATCACACGATTTAATCATAATAATCACACGACCATTCATCGATTTAATGCCTATAACTTGTGGATTCCCTTTTTCATACCCGAAAATATCCTCCTTTCGAACGGAGCTCGGTACAAGAATGGTCGAGGGTTACTTCAAATAGCTATTATGAAATGTGATTGGATACTTCTTATTCTATAAAATCTGATAAACACCGGTTTTGGAGGCATATTTTTCGGGTGCATCCCTCTAGAAGTGATTGCAAGTCTATAAGGGACCAATTTTGGGGAACAGGTGCTTCAAAAAGATCGACCAAATTGCACGATGATCGAGATAAGGTCTTTTGCTGTACAAAAAAAAGGAACATTATTTCTCCCTCACGACGAACCGTTCTTGTATGTGGTAAATAAAAGGCCAACTCCATTACGCAAGTTTCAAACTGCACACCTCAAAAAGCATTAAGCGAGGCGCGGGAGAGAATGGTGGAGACCATTTCATTATTATTTTCTTTTATCTTCTCTTTTTATTCGCATCAAGTCACGTATTTTTTGTGTTTATTTATTTATATGAGTGCGCTGCCTTCTCCAACGTATTGGCACCTTCGCCTTCAAGCGCCCCCTGTGGAAATTGTGAAACTTCTCACTCCAACCTTCTCCACGATTCGCTGCAATCTGTTTTTCCCAGTCGAAGCGCTCGCCATATAAGGAAGGCAGGTCTGTCCCCACTCCATCTCTTTCATATATGTGTTCTCACGCACTCACGCCCGAACAATCACGCACGGACACTCGGGACGTGCTCACGCACGTACGCTTTTTTCCTCTTCCTCTCCACCCGCCAATTCGAAATCCCCTCGCGGTTTCTTCTCGTTCTCGGCCGAATTCCACAGAATCAAACCTCTCATCCCATTGTCTTCGCACCGATCGATTGCGTATTTTTCGGAAACGAGGAAAATAGGTGTGGGCTAGCAATCTTTCTTTTTTCAAATCATTGGAATGGTGATGAGAGACCTTGGTTTTTGGCTTCGTAGGAATGTTAGCCAGATACTTACAATTAGCCAGCAATTGGCATTAATATTATTCCTGTGTTGAAAAATATGTAATCGCAACAATTTCATTATATTTATTATTCTTAATTTTATCATTCAATTTATTTATTATTTATTGTTATTTATGTCAGTTATTCTAGGATTGATTTAGTTCTCCTCTTCTTTAAGCTAGTACTTTCATAATAGGGTTAACAATCCTTCTCTTTTGTCCTTCATCATTTTTTCTCTCTATGACTGCTTTCTTTGTTCTTCCTGTCGAATTTTCATGTTACGATTGGGTTCATTCAACAGTAGCTTTTGTTTTTATGTCATCATCAAGATTTTTAGAAACCGTTTTTGATATTTTTATCGAACACAATGAATAAATATCAGATTGTACCCGTGAAAATACTAATTTTGGAAATCGCGATTGTGTAAAAACGTTGCTCTTGAAAAACGATGGTAATGGCTGCCAGTTATAAATGTTTTTGATACGAAGGAAGGAAGTTAGGTACTCTTAAAAATAAGATTACCTAGCGATCTCTCCAGCGTCATTGTAGATTACCATTTAAATTTACTTATCTTACCTTCCGAAAAAAGGTTAAATAAGTTTGACTGCTCTCTCTGCAATGTTTACGAATAATCAGGTCGGATATAGCAAAGCTTTAATTATTTTATCCCAGTGCGTACTGGAAAAGTTAAATGACTTGCTTTGAAAAAAAGTGATTTTGTTAATAGCTGCTGAAAGAATTTTGCTTGGAACAGTGCTTTGGAATTTAAAAGACATGACTTAGAATCAGTTTCATGTAAAGAATGTAACGAACCATGTGATTATGAATAAGGGTTTGGATTAGGACAAGGGTCATGAGGCCTTAAAAAATCCTGCCAGCCATCTACTAGAATCATGATCATGGTTTTGCTATCGGAACAATATCCTCCTGAATTCTTTTTCCATAATGATAAGGGCGGATATATTAGTAGAATAGAAATGGATTAATTTAAATTGATCATCGTTCTTAAAATCCATTAGCTAAAATTAAGGTTAAAACAGATCTAATGGTCTAAACTATGCTTTGAATTGCGTATTTCCCACGATGTGGGATATGTATTTGCGAGTATTCGAAATTGTAGGCACTTAAGAATTGGGGGCATGGGTCAATAGGTCGGTGGAAACCCCTTCAACCTCCCCACCAGCGTGATTACGATGGTGCTGCCATCACAATATCTTTCCTGCCTGGCTCCACCTTCCATACTGAAAAGGCTAGGTTGAATGGCGTCTCGGCTGCGATTTTGCTCGGGTCGCCGGCTGGAGAGCGAAGGGGCCAACTACCTAACCATACATATTTTTTTTCCATGACGCCCGGCTAACGAAATATCTCGTTCCTCTTCGAGGAGAGTTACTCAACGTTTCCTTCGCATCGCTCCCAATGGACCAATGAACCCGCTGCAGAGCATTATTACTGCATCATCGTAATTCATCGGAGGACGTTACCTCTAATCGCCGGCGACAAATTTGCCTTAGCGCACGTCTTTTTGTCAACTTCTCCGCGATTGGGTGAACTCGTGCGCCAGTAGTATACATCGCGTTCCAGTCAGCGAGGAATTTTATTAACAGTTGTCGCGACTCAAAATGGTTCCCAGATCGAAAATTACCGGTTATTCCGCGGTGACGGAGGGAAAGTTCGGTTATCAAGGTGGAAGCGTAAATTACACCCTTAGCCTTAATATGGTGGCAAGAGATTTATCTCAGAGGAAGAAATGGCGAGCTGCGACTCGTTTCATGATTATTATTTTTTTCTGAGTGGCGGCTAATTCAAGCGAGGAAACCTAGATTTATACGGAAGGTTTTGAGCCGTACTTAATTCCCGCCGAGACATTTGGATGGCAAAAGCAAATAGCCTTAATGTCTTTCAGTTTGGGGGCTTAGCATCGTGTTTTTTGGCCCGTTTTTATGTATCATTAAATTTTGAAATGACCAAAGGGAGACTTTTTTAAAGAACATAACTGTGATTTCAGCTGCAGCTCCTTGATTATCGCTCCAATTAATTTTTAGAAAAAATATTTTATAAATCATAATTTAATGGAACTTCTTCAAACCCACTGAGTGAATACACAGACTTGTCTCTTGGCACATTGTGTAGTAGCTTTAAACTCAATGTAAAGGCTTGTTCAACTTATAATTGATTATTAATCTTATTTTCGTACATATTCTGCCTATGTGAGGAAAAATCATATATATGAGGGTATTACAGTTTCTCCGGGGAAATGCCACATTTGATTTATTTTCACATACTCTTCTCTTAAAAACTCTTCTTACTGAGAGCGTTATCAAGAGACTGAGTAAATTTTCTATTAGCTGCAGACCAACGGAGAGCTCGTTGAATTTGACATCTGATGCTAGTTGCTTGGTCCAGAACCAGTAGACGTGTTGCAGCCTTTGCTCCTGAGATATGATGTCTTCTGTTGTTAAATGCAAAGCAAAAATTGCAAAATATAGTCCTGTTGAGATTGTCTCATCTGCCAAAATTTTCTATTTCAGATTGTCCACCGCATTTAACAAAACCTGCGGTTTAATCTGCCTAAAAACAAAGTTGTCAAATTTTCGCTTCAATTTGAGAGTAATGGCTCCAAGTATGCTTGGCGATAGGCCGTTCGTTATTCGGTTTACTTTATCCGTGTGATCGCGGTTGAGAATTTCTGAGAACTCCAAGTGATAATTATGCAGGAATATTGGAAATAAAGGAGTCAAACTTTCTCAGGTTCACTCCTTTGTCAGTTTTACTCCTTTATTTCCAATATGGAGAGGTTTCACAAAGTGAAGCCTGAAGTTATCAGAAAAGTATACAGATCATCGGAAACTGACAAAAGTGACTTGCGTGTAGTACAAGTATGATGCCGTAAGAGAGCTTGACTGGTTTACTTTAGTATATTCCAGGCTTTTGGAGTCTGCAGATGATGTGTGACTAGCAGGCTTTCAGACTAGAAGGAAGTATTACTTTACCTCGGCACGATTACAGGAAAGCAATTGATGAAGTTAAGTATTCCTTTTTCAAAGGTATTCCAGTGTACTTATTTTCATATAAGTTTTTTCTCCGTAGAGGATATTAATTTTTAGCATTAGAATTGAAAAAATAGCTACACATAAAAGAGTCTGCGTGAACTCTTTAACATACTTCTACTCACGTTGTCATCAGTGTCATATTAACACAAAAACGAAATGGTGTCATTCTCGTTGACCCTTTCCTTTTTGAGGATTGAAGGCTTTGCTTACTTTAAATATTCAATGTCAATAGCCAACCTGTGGTGACTGTTGGGATAAATCCCCAACCTGTTTTGCTGCTATTTTGCAGGTAATTTTTCCTCGCGGGCATCAAAATCTCCTAAAGGCTCTCACTAAATACAGGCTATGCAATTGTTGTTCGAATATTTTGATTGTTGTGGTTACAAGTATTCGCTGTATCTGTGACGTCCTTGTTACTCACTAATTAAGCGTTAAACTTGGAGCATAAAATAAGTGTATAGCCTGTAGCTGGTAATCTCAAAATTGTATGGGCTTTTGGGGCGTGATTGTAGCTATTAACGGGACTTCTTTTCAGCCCAATGAATGTTATAGTGTCTAGGCTGGCCGATTTTGTATGTATTATCCTAATATAGCTATACATAATCTATTAATGGGAATCCTTATTGTTTGCCATTTTAAGATTCTTTCTTTCACTTTCCCATAAAAAAAGTTTTGGCATACTTATAAATTGTGGATTGTCGAGGACATACGTTTTACGCACAAACCAGGGGGCATCTGTAGTTGAAGAGCCTTGAACCGAAGCAAGCGTGCCACTATGATTCGGTTTTTTAATATATATATATATGTTTTTGCCCTTTCAGCCTGTGCCCTAATATGTTTTCTGTGAGTGGTTTGGTAGTCGAGTGCAATAAACCGCGCGCTTGGCTCTCCCGCTCGTGCTGGTAGGTAGGGAGTGCTGTGCAGATCCGGCTTTTCCTCTCCTGCTTTCACCCGTAAGATAGTCCGACGCCTCATCTTTTTTTTCCTCACGAATGATTTTTTTTCTCTTCAAAGGGGTGCTATTATTTCGCGATCAGAGGTGTTTCGGTGGTTTATCGGAATATTTTCCGATTTGTTTCGATCCCATGTAGAAGGTAACGCCTTCCGAAAAATCGTGTCTGTGATTTTTGGAAGCGGTGTTCCGTGAAGCGATATCTTCAGGGGTAGGACCTCGCTTGGCCGCCTATCCAGAGAAACAATGTATCCCATTATTAAGAAAGCTGATTATGGGATAAGAACCGAGGTAGTAGAGTGAATAGAACACTTGGTAAGTGACCTAAGAGTCCCGGATTCACATTCGGAGTGGAATACCCCCGAACAAAAATTCTCTAAAGTCAAGGTGGCGCTGGTGAATCATGAATGTGTGAATTTTCTACGCGTGTGGCCTATTCCTGCTCAAATATAATAACGTACGTACGGGTTGAATTGATGAGCGAGTCCTATTAGGAGTTGGCAAAACGGAGAAAAATCCGGTGTGTGATAAGATTTAAGAACTTTCATTCGGTCCGGGTGCGACTAAAAAGTTTATAGCTTGAAATTACTATATCAAATATATTATTTTGACCTGTCAATTGAACCTTCTGTGTCATTATTAATGAATGTTTCCAAGGTACGGTGAATGATCGCGTTCATTAATGCAATTTGCAAATTACATGAATCTAAACTTCAGTTCTTGATGTTATTCAAACTTTTATTATTATTACTCACTCTGTTATTTATTAACAAGTATTTTTACCTCTTACCTTTTTAACCTCCAATGCCAGGAAACATCTCGAAATTTAGCTAAAGTCTAAAGCGAGAAAAGTAAATCATCATTCACGGTGTAGCAGGTGTACTTTCCTCTAGCAATCTTTGTGGTCTTGTTAGAACCAATGAAATTCATATAGCTCGTATAAATGAATGTGAGTGTAAAAATAATAATGCTATAATTATGATATAGCTATTCCTGTCTTAAATAAAATTTTCTACAACAAATTCTCTGCGACAATTTCTCTTTCCTTTGTTTGAGCTTGCTAAATAGTACGTAGGTGAAGAGAAATTGATAAGTCTGCAGCTAAATTTAGAGATAAATTTGATACGCCCTTCCTAGTCGTCCCTTATGTGTAGCACGGTGCTGTCATGCCTGGGCATTTACGCAGGGATCCCTGCTGTGGTCACCGGTCCTTCAGTCTTCTTCCGGAAAGGAAAAATTATTATAGTCTTGTCTCCATCTTCCCTTATGGATGGACTACATTATCTCGTACACTGTCATTTGCGTGGCACAGGACCTCATCAGGTGGACTCGGACGTCTCCCAGACATCAGTCCCACTCGAGGCGGAAAAGTGTATGTGTCTATATACATATGTACTAAATATAAGTTCTAGCAGGCCACTCGGCGTTTCTCGGGAAGGATAATACCTAGAGAAGTGGGAAACTTGGAACTTGGAATGCATGGTCACATAGAATAATTTTCATTTTGATAGGTAAAGGAACAAAGCAGGTATGATGATGGTATACCTATGAAATAACCAACAATGGAAATTTCCGTTTTCCGGACGATTTCCGTTCACCGCGCATGGGATCAGCTGGTACCCAGCTACACAACATTGATCATTGTGTGTCCGTACGAGCGTAGACCAAAAACGTAGTGCGAACGCTTACTCCAGCAAAAAGGTTGCACCAACAGGATTAATAGTTAAGTGTACAATGCTTTCAGTAATATTTCTATTCCAGCGTGTCGATATATGTGCCTACCCGGCAGGATGTCCAACCACAGACGGCGTAATAAACCGTAGAAAACGACGTAAAGAGCGCATTGGATACAACAAGAATAGCTTTACGGGCTTTGCAAGCATGAGATACACCAACGTACCAACTTTGGCTGGAATCCGTTTAAGCGTATGGATATACGTAGCGGACAAACAAACAGACATCCTCTTTTTGTAAATATATATAGTACCTCCGAGGTAACTGACACTATGTCCGTTTTCCTAATTTTTCAGGTGAGTAGTTATAAGATTTTAAAAAAAATTAACCATTAATTACTAGAAGATTAGGTTACTATACGAATAAGATTGTGATATAAAAATGTTGTAAGCTTGCTACATATCCTAGACCTTTACCTCCGACCAGCCGACTTCCAAATAATATATACAGATATATATATATTTGGAAGTCGGCTGGTCGGTCTCCAGAGCAGTTGGTAGGTAGGTTTTTGGTAGGAGTCTCTACGGAGGCGACCCCAGTCTCTAAAGCTACATGTCAGTCAAGTCCTTCTGTTTCCTCTTCTTCCTTTTTATTCGTTTCTTTCTCTCCTTAATATTCCCCGCTCTCCTGGTCTCCGTCACCCCTCTCCTTTGGCCCATTACCCGCTTCATTGAGCTCAGTCCAGCGTCGGCTCACCAAAGGGGGTGAAAATGCCGATCCCCCACCTCCGCTGATATCGCGTCTCGACCCCAATCTCCTCCTACCCCCTCACCCCCTTCTGTATCTCCAACCCGTCGACTTCCATTTCCATTAAATCCATTTGCACGGCCACAAAGTCTTCCACTTCTCTCTCACCGGCCGCTCCTTTCTTTTCGCCGAGGCACCGAATCACCAACTCACAGTCTTCCGATCTCTCTCTGCCGCCCTTAACCTTTCTCCTCAGACTTTTCCTCTATTTCCCCACTCCTTCTACTTCTGCAGACCACTCCAACATTTTCTCTCGTTCCTTTGAGGTGATCGGAGCGTTTTTTTATTTTGGAATCGTACTGATTTGTGTGAAACTAAGCACATTATTTTGGTGATATCCTGAGAGATAAAGTGCCCGTGGAAATTCAACTCACCGACTAGTTTAGACAGCGCCATATCCAAGATAGGGACAAGGGGGGAGCTAGGTGGGGCTTCTGGGGGGTATCTTACTAGGAGTAGTGGGGGTTCGAGCAAATTGACAATTTTATGTAGTGTTATTTTGATACAAAAGGGGGGAGGCTATGGCCCCCCTAGGCCCCCTGGATCCGCCACTTGTTTAGATTATATTAATAAATTTTTGCATGATGAGTTACCTTTGACAAACAATTAAAATTTTGTTTGCTATGGAAAGAAATGGTTTCATTTAATGGCCTCAATTTTTCTGTGTCCTACTGATTCACTCCATTGTCATAGGTTTGGATATCTTTTCTATATATTCTCTCTAAAACTCTACTTTTTATGCTGCGATTTTCATTGGTGTTAAAAGTAACATTCCCCGACACAGTCAAAATTGGGACTAGCTTCTACTGTTAATCTTAACGTAAAAAATGGCTTGCGAAAAAAAGATTACATCAAATATTAATCGGCCGATGAAAATTACTTTAGGTTGATGCTTGTTATGTCATTATACAATAATCGTTTACTAGCACATAAAATTCCAAACTCAAGTTCCTTTAGTTTTAAAATAGACAGTACAGCGCAACTTGGTCATTACGGCCTCGGCTGTAGCATCAGCGCAGATATAACGTCATTCGTTCCCAAGTCCCACCGCACTTAAATTATCAGCATCGATAAAACCTCTTAAATATTGTCAAATAGATTACAAAACCTCGTACATTACGTCAACAAAATCCGATTCCAAGCAACTAAGGACTGTTCAAAAGAAAATTATAGATTTCTTTCAGCAGTAAGACTTCATTGAAACGTGCTTGTAAGTCTAGAATTTTATTAACGTAAAGAATTGTGCCTTCACTCAAAAATAATACTGATTTCGTTGCATTAAACCAATTCATTTAATGACTTAAAAAATTAAAATTGCATAACAATATTACTCATAAATTTAGTTGTATTTACCCCAGTAATCTCATTAAAGTATGTATTTCATAAAATATGGTAACTTTTTACTCCTTCTGTTTTATAGATCAAATAGTTAAATAATCATTTTCTAGTGCCAATCTGATATAATTATATAATACAATATTTTTATTCCACTCATACGTAGATGCAATGCTAAGCAGTACATGTATAATTTGGAAAATAGGTCCCCAATTGGAATTAAGATTCCTCTTTGGGGTTATCGACTCTTATTAGGTACATATGGATTTTTTGTGGATGCGATGGGCGCTACATATATGAAAAAAAGAGTCTCCATGCTGGAAGTTGCAAAATAAATACAAGAGTTGCACAAAAAATTTGAATTTTCCTATAAATTTAATAATTAAGAGCACGGGACGAAGACACTGAGATTCCACTAATCTACCTCCTTCCATATTATTCAATGAAATCAGATACATCATTGATGGTAACCAATTAATTACACTTTAACGATAATTATATTCATTATTTGCATCAGTTATACATTTAGGCAACGCACAATATAGTTTGGGTCCCAGGAATTGGAAACATTTTTTGAACATTTCTATTCTATGTCTGGTACATTAAAAAAAATAACAGCGTCAATAATTGTATAGTCCCATGAATGACGTTATAACCATGTTATTCTGTATACCTTGTCGTGTGCGAACTGGCGTTATTCTTCTGTCCGCCTTTCGCGAGGCGCAACATTCCTCGCTACTTTCCCGGAAGACTGTCTATAGGAACGCTTTGCTGGTGGTCTCCCTTTATCATCAACCGTAATCTCTTGGAATCGTTCCTCATCCAATACTCGCCTTTTTTTATTTCATTCATGTGTTTTTATCATTCGTCTGCCCGGGCATGCGTGTGGTGGTCGCGGCTTTGATGGGTCGGCTGTTTATTTTATGGTCATCGTCGTGTGTGGAGGATTCACTGGGTGCCAACGGTTTAAGACTTTTAATGTCCCCTTTCACGGCATCATTTGCATACATTTCGGATGATCGACCGTTTTTTTTCCTCCCAGTCCGCTCCTAACCTTTCTGCGCCGTATCAGCTTCCCGCGTCTAAATTATTAAGTTGAGAGAGGTAAGACCGAAAGTCTTCCCTGGTTGTGGATTCGTGAGATTTTTATTGATCATTTTATAAACTTGAAATTTTATGTGTGCCAGTGTACATGTAGTATTATTTGTACACAATACGGGTCTGAGTCGCGGTTAAATTTCATATTTTCTCTCGCTCTTTTTAATTTTATAATAACCTCTTTTCACCTCGGACGAATGAATTAAAAATCGTAACTATATTTGGTAACGAGAGGGAAATTTTTAAATGTTCTTAAAATTTTGTAAGGATATATCTTTCAAGAACAAAAAGAGATATTAATGATTCAAAGGTGTTTTAAAAAAGTTGCGGCGAAAGAAATTTCTATTCGTGTAAAGAGGTACTATTTATGCCATGCCGAACATTGGAACCGTTTTTCATTAAATCCCGGTAAGAATGACGCCTATTCTAGTACTTAGTTGAAATTCACTCTTTGTTCGCATACTCGATCGTATGGCTATGCTAACCTCATTCCTTTAAACAACCAGTCTCGCATATGCATTATAGCTCTGCTTCAATTTATTTTTCTACACGGAGTAATTTAGACTTTTTATCACACGATCTTAACGCGGTAGTATTTTTTAGATACCCATTTCGTTAAGAGTAACTCAGTGGATATTATGAACCCCTACAGGCAAGTTGGCTAGGCGTAATAAGGTTCACATTCCTGCATGACTATCAAGGAATAAATAAATGCTTAAAATTGAGGCTAGCTTGGTGTAAGCTATAATAATTTGCTGAGTCGCGCCAACACTTTC
Source organism: Ischnura elegans (assembly GCF_921293095.1). Lineage (NCBI taxonomy): Eukaryota > Metazoa > Arthropoda > Insecta > Odonata > Coenagrionidae > Ischnura > Ischnura elegans. The sequence continues at coordinate 97,055,389 of NC_060249.1, forward strand.
TTACGTTTTCCAAATGGCGGCATTTATCCCTAGCTACTTATGTGACCATCCAGTCACTCTTGTCCCCGAATTTTACAATACAGGATTCTCTAGTCGGCCGCTGAATGTGTTTTGTACCCATCACGCATTAAAGTGCATTTTCGAAAGTGCAAAAGTGCATAGAGTTTCCAAAGTTTTGCACCTCCTTCAACAGTGGCCCAGGGAACTGACACCCCTACTCTTATTGTGTGAAGTTTTAAAACCTGTGACTTAATTCGAGGTGAGCTCTACCATCATAGATCCAAACAAATATTCTGGTCGGATCACTGAGCGAGTAAGTGATAAATTATGAAATACATTTCTTTTGAATGCAGTATTTTTCAATGATATTTCAATTTTCTCGCGAATATACTGTACCGCAAACCCTGACAATAAATGGACTGCTCTTCGCCCATCGCCATTCGGCGGACATTTTTGAAAACCAAACAAAATTCCCAGTAAGTGGTTGTATACCAAGCATGCATCAAACATGTATCAAGCTTCTACGGGGCGAACTGAGGCCTCTTTTGTGTTGCGCCCTTGCTTTTGTCCTTGTGACGCCAATTCATAAGAAATTGAATTATGTATTTCTCCGAACCATATTTTGCACAATATTATAAATTGCCTAAGCCGTATAAGTTGACTCTTAGTATTAAAGAATTACTTAGTTCGATTTTTCTCGCATTTTTGGTGGAGAGGAATAGGCACTGTCCTCGCATAGCAGAGAGGATAAAAATGTGTGGAAGAGAGGTAAGGGATATAAACGGAGGTGACAAATAGTTTATTGCGGGAAAGATAGCCAGAAACAATAACATTTCTTGAGCAGCATTCAAATTCCTCGGATTCGGATGAAAAATGTTTATGTTGGCATTTATAATAGTTAATATTATTTTCACCAGCGAAAAACGACTTGCAGAAATAAGGCTGGTCGTATACTAGAAGCGTAATTAGGCGACTTCGCGCGGCAAATCCCATAACCCAGAGTCTACCCGCGTCCACTGCAAGCGCTGGAGCTTCAGGCGTACTCTCGCTCGCTCTACACGTCCTGTTTAGGTTGGATCTGTCGCTCGTAAACGCTTCACCTGAGACCTCCTTTGTCAATAATTTATTTAATATGAAATCTATTTAATATTAAAAATATTACAAATAGTGCCTTGAGTTATCCGAAAGTAGTAAAAAAACTTTGGCGGTTCATTTTCCAAATCCATATGCAAATGGTTGTACTCGCCCATCGTCCTCCCCTTCTGATAAATTTGATTCACCCGACAAGATATTTTCTTACCGGCTAGTATCCAACTTCTTAGGAGGCAAGTACTGTGAAGCAGGTATAATTCCCCGAAACCCAAATAATTTCAGTCCTGAAGTCGTCAAGTGCGTAATGCTCGCGCCATAATTATAGCTTAAGACTATAGCTGTCATTTTCATGCATTATTATCTTTTTGAAATCGAGAGCCACTTTTTTTCGCTCTCTTCTGCTGAGTAACCTAACGAAAGATGTGTGTTTGCCTCAGCGTGTTCCTGCCAAAGCATTTTATCAACATTTAATCAATTTTATTCAATGGAACCTAATTAATTCTTATCGTCAATTATATTTCTCGTCAAAAATTGATGGCAGATGATACGCACTACGCTTGTCATTTTGACCGCGGTCCACGTCTTCCTCTCGAACGCCGAAAATCAAAAGCGCAAAGGATTTATGATGTACCCGCAAGGCAAGAGAGAGGAAATGACCCTAGACGAAATGATCATTTTGCGACCTCTCAGAGGTCACAGTCGTGACCCCTTCGCAACGGGAGATTTTGAGCAACAGTCTCACATTTCCCCGTCGAAACGCGGGTCATTTTCTTCCTGGCCAACGTTAAGCTTGTCCTTTTATAATCCATGTTTCGTTTTCTTTCTCCTTGTCGTTAGTAATGAGAAATGGGGAGGCCCATACGTAGTTTGAAAGCAGAACAAATAGCATTTCCTTTCATTCGTCACTAGTTTTCACTACTCTATATATGTGTTTTTTAAAATTTCATTTAATTTGATCATTTTATTTGCTACGTTGTATACACCATTCTGTGTTCATGAACAGTTTTTTGTAACCTATTTTGTGTAGAGTACTTTATTTGATAAATGGGATTAAACATGCTTCATTTATTCTGTACCTACTTGTTTTTGGTATAAATTTTAGCACAGAGTATTTCTTTGAGGCGCATAATTAATCTGCGAATTTTATTTTCCTTGCTATATTTTTTGCGCGGTAATCTAACCCACTCCAGGTTTTTATTTTTCATTATTCATATAATTGTGAAAAGCAGGTAAAATTAATATTATTATTGTTATTCTGAACGGCTTGCCAATGGTGATATCGCTCTGTCTAAATTAGAACATAGTGGGTGGCGCATAAGTCTCGATGCATTCCTTATTGAATGTGATGTTCTAATAAAGAAACTGGATTTTCACATCAAAAATTCCTATATGCGTGGAACTGTTTTAATTTTTCCAATCCTTCAAATGGCTATTATTGAGCGCAGATTACCTTGGAAAATTCATCGAACTGATTTTTATTAAATCTTCTATAACAAAAAAATTTTTAAAACGGTTTTCATTTATGATTTAAAGATTACAAAATTAGCATTAAAATAGCCATAGTAATGTTAGTAAGTGGCAACGGTATAGATATTTGTCAAGACACTTTTTTATCACCAAGTCGAGCTAACAATCACTTGAACAATCTCGTATTTGCTCCATGTGATGTATCATTCTTGTAGTGACTATGTTAGTGAGAACAAGTAAATCATTGGATTAATCTGTAGTAGCAAAATTAGGTAATTATTGCGAATAGCCTTCGGTGTAAATATTTTGGGGATCATGCTTCGTGTTCGGACGATTGCATACCTAGTGTACACAATAATTCTCTCTACCTCGTTTATGATATCATAATATAACGAATGCACGCCTATGCAGGGATTCAAGGGCCAAGGAAATGTGGGTAAACAAGAAAATATCATTTAAATTCAAAGCTACCAGTGAAATATCTGCGATCGATCATTGAACTTTCGGGGCAAACTTGTGTTGAGGCAAAGGAAAATGGGTTTCTCAGTGGTCAGCACACACCAGTGAAGTAAATTGATTTTTATTTCTTTTAATAACCTTGAAAATAAAATTTATCAGGGAATATTTTTCCATGGGAAATTGGAGGAAATGAATTCTTTCATACATTTACATTCTCGATGGACTAATGGAATCACATTCCTTATTAATGTGACACATTATGTATATATCAGTTTAAATGTTTCATTCTTGCATTTTAACCACTGATGCCAGCCAACATGTGGTTGAACTATGTCCTTTCACTCCAGCTGAGTGAACGAAAAATTCAAACCATCAATGGGTTCCTTGGCCCCCGTCTCTCACGAGACAAACTTATCGCCCTCAGTTGAACGAATTTTGCTATAACATGCATAATCACGCCTTTCTTCGTGCAAGTGTGGGTAACTCTCGAGTTAATGAGTCCAAATTGTGGGTGAGGCCGTGAAATTTGCCCGTGCGCTCCGGAAATTAATATCCAAATGCGCGTTGCCTGCGATCGGAAGGGAGGGAATTCCCGGAATGTATAAACGGCGCGAAAAGCTTGAAATAAGAGGAGTAGGTAATATGTGAAATTGTTTCCCTGTGGGAAAACGTTTTGAAGGAATTATTAACGTGGGAGAGTGAGGTAATTTGAGGATTCGTAAAAATTTGAATTTTGTGAGGGAAAATCCTCAAATGGTAAAAGACTACAAGAAAGAAGTTCGGTATGATTTTTTCATTTCACTTTTCTGCAGACATTTTTTGGTCTGTTTGTGTGACGCTTGCATCACATTTGTGTACCATATGATGGCACTTTGTACTATCTTATGGTTTGCTGTTATTTTTGTACCCTAGAGGTATTTTCATTTCTCTTATTTCATCAACTTCATGATAATGATCTTCCCAAGTAGTTGAAACACTTGGATTCTTAGATTACCTCAAATAAACTGTATTTGCGGCGTAAATAATTCCCAATGTTAGTAGTAGGTCAAATTTTAGCCACGGTTTTTGGCATTATTTTTTTTTTAAACATACTTTCTTCAAGGTAGAGCTATCCTACACTCGAAAGTCGACAATTTGCTATGGGAAACACATGCCTAATGGAGACGCATTTTCCGTTATCTTGATCAAGCAAGGTAGTTTTGAAGTAATGAAATGTGTTTCACTCAAATTTATTACTTTTAACCCTTTCAACGAAAAACAATATCTTATTATAAAATACTGATGAATTGATGAGGAATAGAAAAAATTTTTGAGTGATGAAAGGTTTAAATATATGGTTGTTTACAGTGATGTCAATACAAAATTAGCAGCGCCGGAACGCACTTTCCTTACCTTTTTTTAGAAGCTAAGTATTAATCTATGTTTTTTATTTTGTGATATTATTTACATTTTATTACGGTTTTTAAAATTTTGAATACCAATTTTGAGGAAAAAAATTGATAAAAGTGTCGAGTACTATGTCTTTTGTGGACCAGTGCCGGAACGGCGTTCCAGGCTGTCATGACACCACTGGTTGTTTATAATAAATAAAACCTCATCAATGAAACCGAAAGCATTCACCTAATATGTATTATGATTTCCAATACTTTTTTTATAGATTCCTTCACTGAAAAATAAAGTAAATGTATTCATTCATTGCGTTTTTTGCATTTTGAAATTTTCCTGCATCCATTTTTATTTTGGCCCTTACTTCTTTTCATTTTTGAGTAATTACGTTTGTGTATTTGTTTGCACTATCGAATTGAATCTTTCTGCTAGTGAAAAGATCTGATAAAAAATAATAACTTAGAACGTGAAACTTACTGGTAACAATGGCGCCAACAGCCATGTACGATTATGCCTTTTTTCACTTAAACTAAGGCATATTCGGTTTTAATAATTGCTTAGTAGGTGAGCAGTTTTTTTAATTGAGACTCAGTTTCTTTACTCATTATTTACCATCGAACATAATTACAAAAGGAAATCCTAGATTCCTAACAAAAGTTTCGTCTCATCTTTCGTTCTACTTTTTCCGTGAAATTCGAATAATTCCCAAATGAAAAATAGCATTGGTAAGAAAGTCAAGTCATCCATCCATTGGGCTTAATTAAACTAAGTGCCCTTTTGAGGGTGACGCCCTGATGTCCTTTCGGTTAGTATTAGTTTTATTTGCCTGAAAAAAAAGCGGATGTGTGTCCCTTGTGGATTCAGGGAAGAGTGGGAATGACCGAGTGAAGAGTTTCATGATGCATATAATTCCGTGCCGTGGCACTTAAACCATTGAAAGAATGAAAAGCTTTGTTCGAGAAAATACTCTATTAGTGGGCAATGCATGTGAGTGTTGGCGACAATTTTACTTTTTTCATATTACGATGACGTTGAAAGTTGCTTTCGTTTGTTGTTCCCTTGATTTAGGAAAGAGAAATATCTTAACGGGAATCCTAAATATGGTTCAAATGCGGTAGTTTGAGTTTAATTTTCTTCCCGGCTAATGATGGAGGACTTAATCTAGAGGCATATTAAATCGAATAAATAAAGTACATGCAAAATATAAAGGATCGAGCTAATATAAGCAAGGGATAAAATAAACTAGGAATCAAGTGGAAGGAGAAAAGAAGTGAGTAATTGCTAACTTAAGTTTATTTGGTACCATACATGCCATCATCGTACCATAACATATATGGTTATTATTTTATCATTATTTATTTTGATATTTTAACGCATGATCGTTATTCCATTTGAGTATTATAACTGATAATCTTGAGAATTTTGATGTTGAAAAATATGCTAATTCAGGGTGTATTAACTTAAAAAAAAACAAGAAAATCTAGAATACTCTGAGAATTTAGCTCTTCTGGATAAAATGGTAAATGTCCTGGTAAAATCGGTTCTTATCCACGCACCGTACGACAATAACTGGTCCAATACATTGAAGTCTCGCGACAATCGCAAAGCTAAGCAAAAAAAGGAGATAATTTTAATGATATTTTTGTTATACTTTGGTAGTTAGTGGATATGAGAGCTGAATAATCAATCTTAGGAATGTTGACTCGCGATGATGATGTTAAAATGCGTGCTGAAATTTTATGGAATATGTAGACGGTTTATCGAACCACGTATCATTCGGGTAATTTGAATGTGTAGCTAAGTTTCTATAATCTCAAGACGCTACGTTTCATCATCATCATCATCATTAGTCAACAATCCTAAGATTGGTTTGACGCAGTTCTCCATTCCTCTCTCCTATCCTCTAGCCTTTTTATAGCGACGTATTTCTTCTCTTTTACATCCTTTATAACCTGTATTATGTAACTCATTCGGAGCCGTCCATTGCTCTTCTGTCTTTCCACCTGTTCTATGGTTGCTTTCATCAGGCCATCATGCGTAATGTGGTCAACTACGTCGTCCCGTCTTCTGCTTAAGGTTTTAAGGAGGCTTCTCTTTTCTCCCACTCTTCTTAGCACTTTCTCGTTACTTGCACTGTCGATCCATTTTATCTTCATCATTCTTCAGTAGCACAACATTTCGAATGCCTCCACTCTTTGACTTCTCTGCTGCTGTCAACGTCCAATCATCGCTTCCGTAGAGAATCATACTCCCTAATGTAACATAACGCTGGCCTCGCCGTTTTCTTATACCCCCTCATGGTTTATGATAACAATAAGGGACCCACGATATTGTGAATTTTGAGAATAAACAATAGACCTAAATAGCGGCATCTGATGAATTGTTTATTTACTTCTACGCTTGTATTTTCAGCTGTCAGAAGATTCTTCTTTTTGCAGAAACCCTTTTCTCCTGCATTAAAATGATTTGACAGGTATATCTGTGGCCAGTAATTTAATATTCATGAGCAATAATTTAATCAACAGTGCTTATGTTTAGAACAGGGTAGCAACCTGTAAAACAAAGATAATCCCAAGTAAATCTGGAAATGCCAAAGAATCATTCAATCGCTGCTCAGTGGACACCACAATATTATTCCTCAGTCGTTAGGTGCGTATTAATTTCGCGGAGCAATAACCTCTGCCACTATCGATCATCGACACCGTTCGATAGTATCCTGCTCTCTTTAATTGAATCAACTCTGCATCCCGGCTCGACAGTAATCTCATTCATAACTTTACGATCGCGAACGTAACCATCATTACTTGAACGAGTCGACGTGACAAATAAAACGCTATGTTTCACTTTCGATTTGTTGGGTTGGGTGAAATCTCTATCAGCGCACAACGATTCATTGCATAATAACGATTCTTAAGCGCACGCATAGCCACAACAGATGTTAACCTCCAGTCTACTGTTTTCATAGTTCCTTCTGATCATCCGGTTAGCCTTTTTCTTGCCCCAATAAATTATCCCAAGGGACTCATTTCGCCTTCGACGTAGAGGTTATTACCTAGCAGGGAAAAGTTGTAACCCGATGCGTTGGAATTACTACCTACTGTCCGTATTTTACCTCGTTATCTCCACATGCATAAACAAAATATCAGATAAGCATGAGTATCGCTTATAATTACTTCAAAGTTATTCCTCTTCCCTGTGAATTTGGTTCCCTAATAACTTAGTTGTCTGCAAAAATGCCGTTCATCCTTATCAAACTATAAAGAGCCACAAAGTTAATGAGAGAGAATGATGTGGTTTATTCGCAGCCAATTTCTCAGGAATGAAAATAACTTCATTATTGGCGTAAAGGGCACCACAATATTGCGAAAGATATCTTAAAATTGGAGTGATGAAAAAGCATCTGCACAAAATAATGGAATTAAAATAGCTTTTGAGGTCAAAATCTGAATAAAACAATATTCACTTTCACTGATTAAATTAAAACGTGTGAATTCTTTAATCGTACAATTTATTAGAATTAATGAAATTTTAATATTTCCCTGTAATAGTTTTCCAAATGTTACCATGACAGTTCCTCATCCAATTTATCATTCACGCCGGAAAATACTTTTGTACACCTTATTGCTATGGTGGTGACAAATATTTGAAACTTATCCTTTGGAATGGAAAATTATTTTAATGACCAGGATAACGGGAGGTATATAGGTATGTAAAGCTGTTTTCAATAAATATGCCGTGTAGCAGCGATCCGAGATATTACTAATTATGTAATTCCAATTCCGGCGCCAAAATCTCGTCTTCTAGTAGAATTATAGGAATTTATTTCATAATATATTTACCTTTTCAGCACATCGTCATCTTAAGATGAACGGATAAGTAAGCTTTGACAATTGGAGGCAGGATAGAGTACGCGAGCTTTTTGTTAAAAAGCATCAACATTAAAGAACGGTTTGCTGGGAAAAGTCGATAATGTCGATGGGCAAGAGATGCAATAAAAAATGTTACTATTCTTTATATTTAACTCAATTTTGGCTTTCGAAAACTCATCTATTAACATTCTCGTACGAATAACACCTTTCACCGGGTATCATTCAAGCAGCCCTAGCGACGTATTGACCATTCTTAGGCGTAATAAGTCATTTTTTAAACCGTCAACGTTGCCCTGTATCGTTAAAAAAAATCTAGTTGCATGCGATATCAAAGTGGCGTCCAGATGTGGGGAGAGTAATGAGATGGCGTTGGAAAAAGGATTAATTAATGGGAGATCGCCCGGCTGCGCGGAAAGTGATGTTCGTGGATGTAAATGAACTGCCAAGGGGTGAAGCGGTAGCTTTGGTGTTTGGAAGGGGGTGCCACACCACGTAACGAAAGCAGGCGAGTAGGTGCGAACTCCTCTCTGGGGGCAGGTGAGCGGGTTATGGCGGGAAGGCGAGGCGGCATTGGCCGGCAGCATTCCTCCTTGATATGCCTCAGGCGTCACTCTCGTTGTCGGCGGAACTCTCGCCTTGCAACATTCCCATTTACTCCCTGTCCTTTCACCGTCATACTTAAGCTCATACGCTTCACTAGGCGCCATAAAAAAACTGTAATTGGTCGTGGTTGTCCGTAAAAGAGTAGGTTTATCAAATAATGCCCTCCGAGTCGTTACCATTACCGCTTCGTCGTCCCTGTTTAATTATGTGCACATGTTCGTATGATTCGTGGTTGCGGAGAGAGGTTATTGCTTTTGTACTACTAACTTGGATGTCAAAGCCAACTACAACTTTGCGTTATCTAAAAATTAGTTTCTTCTCTTATTTTTAGTTAAATTTTGAATTAAGATTTTCAAAAGGCCTGGATTTAATTATCTATTGGTTGCAGTAAGAATGAGGAAATTTAATGAAGTGTGTGGAATAGAATTATGTTCTTGGTATGATAGGGGTAGCGCCTAGATGAAATGTGAGGACAACCCTGCGTATTTTCATTTGACTGCATTAGGTAGGTCGTAGCTTGACTTTTGAATATTTTTTTTGTAAATAGCTCACGTTATTATGCTAATATTTTTAAAACTCTTTTTTACCATTCTTTTCCTATATTGTCCTCCACTTTTTCCGGTTTCATCTGAATTTTCGTCAATTTGGAGTTAATTCCGAAGTCCGCCGTAAAACCTTAGGAACCAAAATCTTAGAAACACCGTACCTTTGGCATTGATGTTTGTAAGATGTTTATGGCGCGCTATGACAGAGTAATCAAATAGCTTGGGTCTAGTGATATATTTTTCCTGATTTCTCATTGAACAGTTATGTTCCATACATTATCTGAGCCCGTCTTTCGAAATTCTGCTTCTACTATTGCCTGCCATTTAATGGAAATCATGACTTCGAATATTCCAGTGGATACCCGGGAAGGGCTGAGGTGAAATCATAGCTCAAATATCTTGATTACATGCAAATATTTGCATCAGAGCCCTATGGAACCCTGGAATTAGAGTGAGAGTTATTGCATTCTTCGTTTTTTTATCTCCGCATCAGAATGCATGGAACTTTACGGTCCTCAAACCTATTCCTTTGATTTATCGGTCCACGTAGATTTTTGTGATCCTAACGAAGCCGATTCAGGGAGGAAATCTTATTCCTGAAAAGACGAGGATTGTCGAATAATCGCTTATTTTTTCATATAACTCGATTTTCATTAATTTATTTCATTTGGGCAACAAATGCATTCGAGTCGTAATCAGTCGCATAAATTCGCATTTTATAAAATAATGAAATGGTTTTCCGCTTAAAATCTTAGGTTTGCATCTAACAAATGTTTCTTTTTTAAATTCGAATCTTTTAAACTAGTAAATTCAAAATGAGTAACTATTATTATCAATTGTTAATAACTGTTATAATTACTCAGTTATGTTTTTTTATATTCATGTCCAAGATATTATTTGTCGTAAAAAAGGTCTGATAATAAAAATGCTGACTACATTAACGATTTTAATTTCTCCTGGTGAATTATATTGATGAATTCTTTTCGGGTTTGCAGCAAGGTTAACTCAATCGTACAGGCCGGCATTTCGGAAGATGACTTGTGTCTGATTGTCAAGGCGTGCTACTCAATGGAAGTCTAATTTCACACTGAACCGGATCAACCGTTTAGCGAGCTCAACGATATGCCTCAGAAGTCGTCCAATTGGCTGAAGGTCATTTGAAATGCTTTATGTACTTTCCTTACGTTTTTTTATGCAGCTGATAAGAGGTCTCCTGTTATTTCTAAGATAGAAGCCGGTATCGTGATTGAAATAATCCTAAAATGCTCACGAGTGAGATAATTTTGGTGGATATTACAGTATTCCAGTTTTAAATTTTCCTTACTTTGAATGACGGTAGTTTGTAACCAGCCGAGACCTATTTGAGTTAGCCCTGTTTGTGTATTATGAATTTTAGTTTGAACGACATAAATGGACTATCAATTCCACTTAGCTCAAAAGGTTTATTCGAAGATCTTTCAATCTGTAACTCAACTCGAAAACTGGTCGAGTGAGTAAAAATAGAGCTACCCCGCAGCAACCCTTGTGCTTGTGACTTCCTCGTATTCAGCGTGGTTGGGTCAATTCCTTTCCACTTACTATTTTCAACAAAGCTTTGGTAATTATACGATGAAAAAAAAGGTTTAAAATTTAATATTTCAACTACCTTCACTGCAACACTGGCTTGTTTTTACCTTATTGTCCAACCTGAGTCGGAGATATTTTCTCATCGACTGGCACCAAAACAAAGGAATTCGAGAAATCAGTGTGGTTTCGTGGCTCATTAGACTTTTTCCGTGTCGATGTCCTGCGTTCCATTCCACCTCCCCATTTCTCAACAAGCTCTGCTCACTGCTTGCCTTAGCCGTCCGTCTTCCCTTCCTTTAGCCTCTCTTCTCTGTCCCAGTGATTCTTTTGCTTCCTCCTCCCTCATTAAATCTGGTCACAGAGGTTAGTGAAATTAATGGTGATTAGGGAAGGCCGCCGTTCGGACTTCTACATCGGACTCACAGGAGCGGAACTTTAGTCTCTTTTTTTTATTTTTCACAGGGGGCTTGCCCCGTCAAATCATTTCATTAGTCTCGGGGGCGTGTTGGACGAATTGCGAAAACTTGTATCAGATTTCGTCCACTGCTTCTCGTGGGACTAGCGGCCAGTTTTCCTATCCGCCGATTATTCTCTTCCTTTGTCGGCCAGTTGCGTATCTCCGACTCGCTTTTGGAAAAGAATGTGTGATTGACCCTCTGGCGTATAGATATTTCTGTGTCACTGCTTTATGTTGCGTGCACGGTGTTTTATTGTTCAAATAACACCTTTTATGGCCGAGGTATCTGGATTTTAGTGTTGATTTTTACTTAGATAAAAACATTTAATTTCATAATTGTGCTCTAAATTTTTCTCCGTTCTCATCGTGGATTCCACCACCATGTTTTAGTTTGAATAATTATTATTTATTAGACCTTTAATTTTCTAAATAAAATTAATATAATTTTGAAGGCTGCTTTTAGATTTAAAAAGTTTTATTTCGCCCTACAAACATATCACTAACAATAAAATATATAAATAATAAAAAATGAAACATAAGTATTTCGAAAAATTGTATGTTTTTCGAAACACAAGTTGATTAATGTATCTAGATGTCAAGCATGTCATCATTTGATACGGTCCGTACTTTGTTTTTTTCTTCAGTAATTATTCCATTGTCATCTCATGCAAGAACACAAGTTTAGCTCGTAAAATGTCCCGTCCTATGAATACATTTGTAATATTTTTGTTTCACAGCATTAAAATGTAAAAATTTTCCGTGAGTTCAAGCCAGCCAGCCGGCCCCGGTGGCGCCGGGGATGAGTCCTCAACTGATAACCTAGAGGTCGCGGGTTCGAATCCCGCCTGGGTGGCTTGGTCTCCATCAAGGGCATGGATGTTAGTGAATGTCAAGTTAATTGTAAGAGAGGACAATGTTGTTCTAAATTTGCTTGAATAATAAAGACGAAATTATCACTATTAGCACGTAGATTTCCCGGCTTCCAAGGCTCCTTATTACGAGCAATAAAGGCAGGGGGAAGACGCTAATATTTTCTGTAAATGATCAAATTGGCATGGGGTTTTTTCTTATGTAACCTTGATTTTTATAACGCATCTAACCTTGGTAAGTCAGCGTTTGCAATCTTTGTGGAGAGAAAGTCATACTATATTACCAATATTGACTTCATGTGGCTTGTTCCTCACTAAAATACTGAACTATTTTTTCACTAAATCGAGTATCTAAAATATTTCATAATGTTTTAGTCTCAGCTCAGATACCGGAATGTGCCAAAATTTCATTCTAAGTCATTGCTAGGAATAAAAAAAATACATTTCGCCTGGCTAATCAAGAGTTTCCTTTGGTTGATTCGCTGTTATCTATCTTTCTTCTATCCTTCATCTTATATTTTATTTAACTCCCGGGATGAATATCGAAGCAATGGAGTATTTAAATTTTGATTATTTTACATTACTATTTCTGTAGCTTATAGTAATTTATAACCAATGTGCCGTGTGCTCACTGGGGATTCAATCCCCTTTGATACTGGGCATTTTGCGACGGTAATTCGTGGCCGCGGCATCTAAACTGGCAGACCGAGACCCAATAGCTTTCGAGAGGAGATATTTTTTTCCGAGCAGCTAATCACAGTTGACCAGATGCTGCTTGCTGCGTCATCGTATTAAAAAAATCGGACATTCTGCTGCGTCATAAGCACTTTCCGTCAATGGTCACAATAGACATGTGGAGAGGGCACTGACTCTGCACGGACGACAGTATGTCATAGGGGACCACAGAATTTTCCTCCTCTTGTGTGTGTAGAAATTGGGCCATTCGAGTCCTCGTCCTTTTTCGGGTCCTGCTTAAGGATAATGGGATCATCGGGCTATGAATGGCCGGTGGCCAGAGTTCTCGGAAACGACACCGCAGTCGCATTCTCCTCGAATTGGGAGTAATTTGAGCCAACGACCGCCTCTATTGCTCTCATTGCCGCGTTGTGTAAAGTCGATTTTTTTGTGTAAGAGAGATTAATATCGGTGGCAACCATTGGCTAGTCTGAGGTCCGTCTCCATACTCCCAAAATGGAATGTCATTTCCTTATACGTTATAATCTTTCCTGGTGCTAATTTCACCTTATCTTCATTTACTGCCGCAGCGGTTTTAATTCCGAGTCTAATTATGTCTCGCGTTGATTATAATATATTTTGTGCCGAGAATGACTGTCTTTTTATGATTTTTATGAATGTGGGACTAGCTTTTCCCCCATTGTTAATCATTTTAGTGTAGAATTTTCGTTGAACACGTAGAGCGAATCTTCGGAAAATCAACTTCAACTTACTCTGGTCTTATTGGCTGCAAAAGAACCATTGTTGGAGACATTTTTAGTACTATTTCCTTTTCAATCATACTGGAAGAGAATAAAGTTTTAAGACTTGCCATTTATTTCAGTTTTTAAAGAAGAAAATTCTCAATTTTTTCGGCCCTAATAAAATGTAATATCACGTTAGTTCACCCACTTGTTCTTTGCATCCATCTGTTTTCACCTGCAGTGTGAATAGCACTATATTTACGTTTCCGAAATGTTAATTGATAGATAATTGCTGGTAGAAGCAAACAGTTAAATGATACTTTAACCGTTTGCTTCTACCAGCTTAAAGAATATCTTATTTAACTCATTGTTTTTAAATGTTTGAAGTACTTTGTAAAAATGAATACTATTGGAATAAGGTTCTCGAGTGTATCACTTGAAGTGAATGCATACTTCATTACCTTTCCGAGTATTTGGCCGTGCAGGTATTCCCATGTAAATTATTTACAAAATTTATGTGCACATATGCAATTTAAGAATACCGGGAGTAGCCACGGTGATAGGTATCTCTACGGAGTCACCCGCAACGCACGAATTGTACGAAAAATAGGTAGCTTACTCGGTCAGTACTAACGTAACGTTCGATTCTACCAATACTTAAAAGTAGAATCGGACGCCTCGGTAGCTTAATTGGCTAAAGCACTCGACCGGAAATCGGAGGGCTCCTGGTTCGAATCCAGGCCAAGGCGAATATTTTTTCCCCTCTGGGTTTATCGCACAATTTAAACGCATGCACTTTTTCGTGACTGATTTTTTTTCTTACCTAGACTTTTACTCTTCCCACGAAATTTTTCGGGAAGGGATCCATCATCAGATCTTTCCGAGAGTCCCTTGATATCCCGTGGGCCGTGGCATTGATACACGGAAAAAAAAGTTAAGTTAGAACTATCGAATTCTGATGAAATTTATCAAACTTTTGGGTTCATATGGCACATTGAAAAATTCAGTAATTATTACCAAACCAGTTTGATAAATTCTATCAAACTAATTTGGTAATTGTTACCGAAATGGCTACAGCAGTTCGATAAAAACTATCAAAATCGAAAGGGTAATAAAATCGACGTAGCGTGCACATGTGAAAGATTTTCAACCCAGAAAACACTATTATGATTGATAATTATAAAATTAGGAGTTTGGCGTAAGTTTCTGCAAAAAAAATACAAAAAAAAAGTGGAAAAACAACAAGCCTGCATGAAGCATTGAACGTGGGCCCTCCGCGTGGTAGTAACGGACTCTAACAACTAGTCTAAATTTTTTTTTTTATAAATCGGTTGTCATAATAATAGCTAACTTAAACGCTCTAATATAGTATTATTGTAAGTATTTAACCTTTGTTTTGAAATGTGAATAAGGTGTGACTACAGTTTCCCTTTGTATGCTTAAGAGGAATACTTGATGCACACAATTGCATTACGTAGTTACTCCATATGAATATCCAGTGCAGATGCGCAAGAAAACTTTATTTGCAGGCTTATTACATCGATATAGAGATGGCTTTAACGTGCTGGGTGATATCCTTAGCATGGATTGGGTCTAGTATCACGGCTTTTATCACATGTTATTAAACATGATCGCGAATGATTATACCTCAGGAATACCTCTAATTAAAGTTTTAATGTGTCGAAATACACTAACATCTCCTTACAGCTTTAATATCTATGATAATATGCGATTCAATCAATGTCTTTGATGCACCAGCTAACGGGTAGTATTGCAATTTAAAGCAGGAAAAAAACAGAAAAATGAACGTAAACAAAATTAAAACGTTATCGCCATCACAAATAATGAAAAAAAATCATTTCTACCAACTTATCTTTTATGTAAGGCCTGTTTAAGAATCTTTCAACTGCAAATGTGTATTGGTATAAACATAAGAGGAACGATAGACCGTTCGATAGATTACGAAACACTTGGTAAATTCTATCAAACCAAATTTGCATAGCAATGTAGAGTTTGATAATTTTTACCAAACAAGCAATCACCTTCGTAAAATTAATCATAACCTCGATAAAAGTTATCAAATTCAATATCGTATTGAATTAATTCGGTTATTTTTACGAAACTCTTCCGTACAATTGACCAAATTATGCAATACCAAAATGTTTGATGAAATATATCAAGAGCTCACGCTAGCGTTTGGTAAAATAAATCAAGTGCTTAATAATTTGCATCAAAGTTTAAGTATATTTAACAAAAATACTCCCTATCACACCAGTTCGATAGTTTTAATCAAATCTTTTTTTTCCGTGTACCAAAACACCAGCAGCGCGACCGACTTTCCTCATGCGTCATCCGCCTCTGACCAGCTGATCCACTCTCAATTGAGCCCCCACCCACCCCTCGGTCGGGGCATAGCAAACCTTTCCCATCCTCCTCGGCTCCCTCCCCCCCTGTAGCATACATACTTTGCCGCCCCTCCCGTTGCTCACTCACCAGGCCGCAGCCGAGCGCCGACCGGCCCTTCCCTTCAGCGGCGAACAAATCGGACCTTAGGAAGCGATTCGACCAGAAGAGGAAGACGGCCGGGACCAGGAAATACACGGAAAGTAGCCGGAGGGGGATGGGGGAGGGGAGCAAAGTAGGCGGGAGGAGAAACAAAGTGATGCTCGACTCAGTATCTTTGAATGCCGTCAACTTTTCATTAACCTCTGTTCTCAGCGATTGTCGATTTTTTTCTGTCGATACGTCGACGTTATGTCTGTAAATTGCCATAATTCATTGTTGACTCATGATGATATTACTGGTTTTTCAGTGGCGGTCGGTTTTCCAGTGTTATTTGGAATTATTAAGCGATACAATTCCAGCCGATGAAACTTATAGTCAACATAAAATCATTCAAAAATAATAGATTCGATTAATCTCGACATAAGACACTCATTGTTCATCAGACATTCATTGTTCATCAGACACGTCATCCCTACCAGCGACATCGAAACGCACATGGATTGACTTATGATGAAATGGGTCAACCTAGCATGTAATCAGGAACAGGGGCGCAGCTAGGAATTAAGATTTCGGCTGCAAAACACTGGGGTGTCTGAGGGTGTGGAATACCCACCAGGGTAAGCGGGAGGTGCGAGGGCAATCCCCTGGAAAATTTTCAGATAAATGGTTCAAAATGGTTAGTTTTACGGCCTTCTGAGGGATATTTTTAATTAATATTTACACTATTCTATAAGTAATATTAATCAAATATATTCAGTGAAATGGATTAAACTTAAAAATTTCTCTGAGCTCTCGGGGGGTTTTAACCCCCAAACCCCCCTCGCTGCGCCACTGATAAGGAAGTCCTATGAAAAGTATGAGAGAAGAGAGGCCTCATGAAATTGTTGACAAGAAGACTGAACAAATCTGATAGGCCATAACTTGAGACATGATGGACTTGTGAAGAGAATTGTCGAGAAGCAAGTAGATTCCAAGAACGGAAAAGGAAAACCTGGAATGAAATATGTATATGGAACAGGTAAAGAAGTATGTGAAAGAGAAGAAATAGGAGGTTGTGAATATATTGGATGTTTAGAGGATTGAGTGGAGAGCAGCGTCAAATCTATCTTCGGATTGTTGATCAGTGATGATGATCGGAAGTCACCAGGGTATCGCTTTACGATGATGATTTCGATTAATCGACACACCGATCACCCCCGATTCCCTTATACAGCCTCATTTTCTGCATCTCTACAAATAAAGAAAGAAGATCCTTCAGAAATCCTCACTCCTTGTCGCTCTCACCATCGCATTTTCCTCGGAAGTTATCGCGCAGCTAAGGAGACCCGTCCAGTTCTGCGCGATGCGGTCGAGAGGAGCAGCATCGGAGGTAGAAACAAAAAATAAAAACAAAGGAATTACTATCCTCTTGATTCTCTTTTTTTTCCTCTCTCCCGAAAAGCAGAGGAGAAATAAGAATGAAAAAAATGAAGGTATATAGCTCCGCCAATCTCCCCCCTCACTCCTCTTCTCCCGGGGGCTTCTCCTCTCTCCACCTCGACTCCCGCCCCCTGCCCCTCCACGAGAAATTGCCCCCACGAGAGAGAAGGGGCCGGCCGGTGTTCTCTCTATCTGGCGCGCGCCGCTTTCCTCATCCAGTGTTCTCGCGTGCAGCGTTCTTTGTGGGAGCCCGTCCGGCCGCCCCGGTCAGATTCGCCGCCCAGCTCCCGGAGGCCCCATAGCATCGACTGCTTAGGACTGCCATACACACATCTCTCCTTCATGTGAGAGCTTCCGTCAGTAGTTTACGCGCGAATCCACTTGGCGCAGGTGTCGCGGATCTCGCGATGGTGTCTCCATCTCTTACCCCCCCTCCGTGGTTACCCATTCTCCTTCCTCGTGTGCGATCTTCCAGGACTCCATTTGACTGACGGATTTCCTTAGCCGGTCGGCGGAAGAATGTGACACGCCCGCGTCGCCGCTGCCGGAATGATTTGATGCGTGTGGATACCGCAGGTGTTTTTACATGAATCCTCGTTGGGGAATGAATGTTATTTTTTAAAGTTTGCGAGTCTTAGTGTGAGGATCTCTCATATTGCTTTCATCGGAAGTGTCGTCGTGTTTATATTTCTTTAGTGCTCTTCATATGTGACTCGAAAAATTCTTGGAATTTTTAGGGCTGTATTTCCGTGTTACTGTGACTTGGTTGGTCTGTCCTAATCCTCCGGTGACCTAGTGCTTTGTAGCTGTTTATCTATCTTGTGCAACGTTTATCAAGCTTTCAGAATTACGAGGAATTGTTTCCAGTTCTAAGGAAGCTGTCATGTCATTCATTATTTTTGGTTTCATTTTTATGTAGATTTTAGGGTTGATTAGTGTTACTGTTAGGCAGTGACCTATTTATCGTTATCAGGTGTTACTCTGTATGGATTTTATCATTTCCGAAAGCTTAAATTTCCTTAGGTTGTGGTAATTTTAATATCATAATATATAATAGCGCTTGCATTCGATTATTTACAAGGATGATGTGTCTTTCCTACTCCATAACTAATCATATTCATTTTTGAGTGAATAATCCCAATCATCAGGAAACTGTGTATTATAAACAATTTATGGGCGATAAGTTGATGAAGCATTAGTGTTGGTTTGTGTTCTAGGTACTAATGTGTTTTTTCTTGGCCGATTACTTGAGAATTATATAGGATTTACATCACTAGTTCCTCGCTGAAAGTACGAGGAGTGGTCGCATGGACTTATGGATACTTCTCTCTGGATACATTTGCATCATAATGATAGGGAAATTATGCTGATGATGATCTAAAATTCTATCTAATTAGAGCCTTGAATTATCATGCACTCTTATGACTTCCACACGAGTTGGAAAAGTTGAAGAAAAACAAAATTGTCCGTTCCCGCCCTCACGGTTGAATTTCCTCATCCATTCCACCTGTGGAGTTCCTCGCCGCATTCCGGGGAATCTTCGACTGCGGACGCACGAAAGGCAATAAGCCCGCATTAGGTTCGGAGGCCGGGGGATACCTGTTGCGGATCCTCTGGGAGGAGAATAAAAGAGGTGAGTTCCTCATAGTGTTCGATCGGTTTTGGGGTGTCTAAAGTGCTCTCCCGTCCATAAACTTCCAGGCAGACTCCAACGTTGTAACCTACTTATGATGGGTAAAATATATGACGCACCTTGTGTTGTTATAGCAGTTGTAATTTTATTTATCTCAAGTGAAATTGCAATTTAAGCAATTAATATCACTCTCTGCAATATTAGACCGTTGCCCGGTGGTCTCTTGAGTGGGCAATCTAACAAGAATTAATTATTATTGTTACTGTAATATAATATTACTGATTAGGTACTTTTTAAAATCAGAAAATTAAACTCATAATTGATTACTTTTTTACGAAGTAACTGTAATATATCCCAGGGAGCGCAGTTACCTTTTCTTCAGTACTCTTACCACTAACTCTTACCTCATATACTTTTTGGCCATGACAATAAGACGTCTCAACCTATTCTGATTGCCCTTAAATTTTATTTTGTTTCCTAAAATGTTTCACATCCTAATATTAATTAATATTTAATTCTCAATCAATATCGACTCGGAAGGTGTTTAGCTATTTATCCTGAATGTTGTGCGGAATGGGTTGATTTTGATTAAATTAACAGTACACTGCTTAGGATACCAATCTACCAACACGTGCGTAAGTGAAACCGGTTTTATCGATCCCCAAATATCCTTTATATAATAAGGTAAAAAATAATTGATAAATTTTAGTTAAGTAATCAGTCGATGACAATGACCAACATTTTATGGTGGTGGTTGGACTCTAGTACCATGATCATTGATTCAGGATAATGGAGACAATTGAACCGCTAGCCTAAAACGTCGGTGAAGATGCAGCCAGATGATGTGACCCAGCTGCTAGTGATCGTTACGATGCTCCAAGGAATGAAGCAGAACTACTTGTCGTATACATCATACCACAATATTTGTCGTGCACGTTAAAGCCAATAATCCCTTTCGTTCATATTTTATTTGCGGCTGTAACAATTTTTTAAATATGGTAAGGCTCCAGGGACAGTTTTATTTCAGTCATAGCCACTCCAATGAAAGGAGCCCTTAACAATCCTTCTTATTTCCCAAAGATATCAATACCTCAGCTGAATGTTTACTACCAACCAAGGAATAAACCTCTACGAACAATTATGTAGGCCTTCCCATGGCTATTGCGCTTTTATCGCTACCATAATTCAACATTTAAACAATACATATGCATCTTAATGCGTGTCACTTGAGTTCGAGAGTGGCTGAGAAAAATTTATAGCATCCCGATTATGAGATTTTCTGGTTGAATAGCTTTTTCATATACCACTTCTTTCTTAAAAAAGCGACCCGGGTTTTGATGAATAATCATCATCATAATCATCAGTCATTAATTGATTATGTGTTAATCTTATTATTGCAACCTATTTCCCTAACGGAGGATGGGATGCATTTTGAAACGGACGCCAGAATAGGGAAAATGATGGGTAAAGACATTCGTTTATGATAGTGTTGTCCTGGTTTTCAATAATTTTTAAAATTTCAAAGTTCTCTCTAGAATCTAATTCGGGTCGGTCGTTGCATAATTTTAAAATGCTCATTTTAAAATTTATTCCATTGCAGTTACATATTCAGGGTTTAGCAAAGGTACTTTAAATTACTTACTTAAAAGGTACCAAAAGATACCTTAGAATGGAATACCACAATGTTAAAAATGGGTTAGTGAATTTTTTTCCCGATTATCGTTCACATTCTTTCTATGCTCATGGGAATCGTTATGGCTCGGTGGATTGTGATGGAAAGTGTTGACTTCCCACCCCGTGGCCTCGGGTTCAAATCCCGGCGGTGACAGAGAATTTTCAGAGACTGTCCGACCCAGTTTGAATGTCGTATGGAGGATATTTCAAGCGCAGCACTCCGACCTTCGGATAGGACGTTGAGCCGTGGTCCCCTTGGCACCTTTCGTTAAGAGTAGGCTAATGCCGACGCCGGGTTTCTCTCCACCTTTCCTTCCTTACCCTTCCCTCATGGCGCTAATGACCTCTATTGCCGGTCGCCTCCTCTAAATACCATACCATACCTCTAGGTTCATGCATTATGTCCGCGGTACCTCCATATCCATTGGCTTTCAGCCGATCATTCACCGCATACTATTCCCGTGCACTCGAATGGTGTCAGCCATTTCCGTGACGGGTCACGGGCCCAGCTTCGCGATCGTCCTTCCCAAGGTCTCTCGCGGGCATCCACCCTATCCGGGCCTCATTGATTCCCTCCCCATTTCATAGGCCATTGCGTCGTTTCGTTCCTTATCCTCTTAATCCTCCATGCTCCGCTGCCTTTACTCAAAAGACTTTTGCTAATGAATTATGAACGAGATAATATTTACACGTGATTGATTGCTCTTTTAATGGAACCATGGAAAAGACCTTTGCCATAGAAGATGTATGCAGTTTTATGCCCTAGTACTGATATTCATTTTACTGTCTGCTTCTACCCTTAAGGTCCTATCACTCTGAAACTCTAAAATGCTCTCTATTGGTCTGGTTACACGATACATTTACTGGCTGATTGCATAAACGATTTTGGTGGACCGGAGCGGATCATGTACGAGTGCATGAGCCTAATTAGAACAGGTTTTATGTTCTGTACATGCGTTTGCACAAGTTGGATGGTTATGCGGTGTATTTTGGCGTTCATTCCCGCGTTCATACATTCAGCCATTTACGTGTACGTGATAATGTATCCTGTGATCAGGTCTTAATGTACCTTGCTGAGGTCACTCATACGTAAGCATTATTTTCACACGACTGAGTCTTTGTCACCAATTTCCTATATTTCATATTAATTCCTTTTTCATAAAGCCTTAATTTCATAAAGCTTCCTATCTTATAGCTAAATTACGTAATTTTGATGCTCTAAAAATCACTAAAAATGAGTTAAAAGGCCATAATTTCGATGTTTAGGGAATAAATCCTTTTGAAAACCACGTTTAATGGAGGATAGCTATGATGATTTTCAATATATATTTGAACAATATTCGTGGGGAATGCATGTTTTCACTTCCTAGTGCACGTGTATTAGGGGATTTAATCCGTAGGTACTCTTTCTAAGTAACTATTAGTTCTCATCTTATGGCATTCTATGAGCAAATTGCCGATTCCTTAAGGAACCAAAGATATATATTTATATCTTTGGACAAAAGGTTCGATTCTTAAGGAAAAACAATTTCTTCTAGCATGCCATAGTTAAAAAAGCCACGTTCCATTGTCCTATGTCCCATCGGACAGAAGTCGTGGCCGAGTGGAAAGGTGTAGGAATTCGTTTTTCTCCGGAGGAATGAAGGCCTTCTATCACTAAATGATGGAATTCAAAAGTCTAACATTTCCAAAATGCGCCATATTTTGTTTTTTGCAAACGGCTGGTGGCCCACGCCTATTAATACAGATTGCAGAGTAGTGTATTGATGTCGCCTTGCTAATTTTCTACCTTGCTCAGACGTGCTATTGTGCTGAGCATAAGTTGGAATTTCTCTGTTTAATATAAAGCTTTGTGGTTGTTCATACCAGGTCTTTCGAGATGAGAAACCTTCCTCCTAGTCATTCCACCGAATTGATCCCCGATGTCATTGGTTTTACGACAATTTATTGATGATCATCGGCATACTTTGAAAGCAATATAAGTGTTTGCTTTCTCTTTTCTAAGTGTTTTAAGCAATAAAACCAAAAGGGTGTGCTTTTTCTCCTTCTTAAAATATTATAAATTCTTGCGTCGGTATCTGTCCATGGCATTGATCTGATAGGAGCAAAGAGGTCATTATGGTACGAGCTATTTCTGGAATTGCATTTGGTGCCGCATACAACGTTAGTCGTCTCCTGTTTTTAAATTCCTACCCATTAGAATAGAGTTCCCCTTTTATTACGGCTTTAATTTTTTTCGCCGAGAGATCTACTACCGGTGGCATAAAATGTACTAGTTAATAGGAAATACTTAGCATATACTACAAGCCAAATCATGTATCTAATGCAATAGGGCCCTCAATTTCATGAAAAATGCCAGCAATCGAATCAAATACTAGCTCAGTACTTATTGAAATATTTTGCTAGGGTATATCGTTGAGGCATTTTTTAGAAGAGCAAATAAAGTAAAATAGTTGTTCGTCGTTTCGCCCAAAGTTCTTTTTGAATGATGTAAGCTTAACCTCATTCTTTGAATATGAATCTGCATCGCTGTAAAACTTGAGCCGATATAATGTCTTCGCTAGAAAGGAGTGGAATTCATATTTTTTAATCATTTTATCCTAAAGGATAAAATCTGTTCAGTTTTAAACCATAATAATATATAACATTTGCTGATATTTATGTTAGAAACATGTAGTGGTATATATAAGTCCAGGTATTTTCCTTTAACCTATGCATATAGACCTTCTGCTCCTTTCATTAAATATTCAAATGAAATACGATTGTTGAAATTCCGAGGCACGCTTCGAAAGTATATGTTACATAGCATACCCTGAGGTAAGAATTAGAATTGTAATAAATCTGCTCTCGAAATGAGGCCTTATTCACGCTTTGAGCTAAAAACTTCTTAGAATTTACGGCTCTTTTATTCAAAAAGCGGCAACTTCATTGGTATTTGTGGCTTGAAGCTAAAGGATTGCGAAAGACTTTCGCGTACACGTATTTATGAGGTATTCCTAAAAAGAAGTTGCTTTTCTAACGTGGAGTGAATTTTCAAGGATGAATGAGGTCATTTAGAGGAAAGTAGTTCTCCATTTTTTTCCTCAATATTCTTTCAGCATAGTGGTAACTCACCCGTTTAGATTACTTAATACTTATCAGTGAAATATTCCTGTTTAATGTTGCTGAATATCGCAAATTGAGTTCTGGGGATAGAATTTCGCTCCCTTAGTCCCGGTAGAGAGTGGAGCTATTTTTGTAAAGAGTATATGCCAAATTATCAGACACGTGTGGAAAATTTATTGCTACATCTATATCAATATGTCTTATTTATTAGAATATTTTGTTTGATATTTATATCTCTACGGAAACAAAGCTCACTAATTTTCAACCGCATCCCTTGTGTATTCTTTTAATATGCAATTTTTGGCCATAAATATTTTATTTAGCAACACCAAGTGCCCTTGTGAGAAAAAACTACCATGGCACACTTTACTGTTGTTACAAGTGCGTGGCTTGGCTCTTCAAGTTCTATAGTAACACTTTTCATTGTTATGTTTTCGCTAAGGTGCATAAATTTTTCTCTTTTTTATATTAAAATCTATTTTCCTCAAAGCACCATTGAGGTATCCTTATATACTTAATTATTTTAGCAGACATACTGTAATAAACCATATGAAGAATTTCTCTGTGCTTTTTTAATAAAAACCATATTTCGCTCTATTTACCATTAATATTTTTTCCTGCTTGCCTTCATAGTCGTTTTAGACTGTTTATATTTATTAACCGATTTTTTGTGCCTTTGTACGTGTCATATAGAAATATTTTTTTTCTTATTACGTTTTCCTCCCATTTATCTGGGTGTGACAGACGCGCAGTATATTCCAGTGGGTTACGAGAGAATGCAGTTGAAGTCTCTAATTTTCTAGACGATTAATTTGATATTATGTTTAGACTTAACTTTTTCATTACGTTACTGAAATATTTATGTGCAGCTAAATTC
Source organism: Ischnura elegans (assembly GCF_921293095.1). Taxonomy (NCBI): domain Eukaryota; kingdom Metazoa; phylum Arthropoda; class Insecta; order Odonata; family Coenagrionidae; genus Ischnura; species Ischnura elegans. The sequence continues at coordinate 97,080,333 of NC_060249.1, forward strand.
CATGAACTCCTCTCTCGTTGAATATTCTTAATTCCATCCCTACGTGGCGATTTTCGCGGGTCCATCCTGTTTGAAAGGTATCCAAACGCATGGCTTTATTTTTGGCGAATCCCTTACATTCGTTTCCTTCTGTTATAATTGGATTCCCCATAATTCCACCATTCTTATTTATATCTCCGTATTGAATTACGAACACCTATTGTCTTCCTCCAAAGATATGCATTATCTATACCCGTGAGAGAGTCGGCTACACGTATCACGTTTGCACTAATTATAATTGGAAGTGGATTTTCATGAGTGGCGGGAACTTTCGAGCTTTCTCTGCGTTATCTTGGGGATTATATGCGAGAAGAAATTTAATTCTGTCATTTTCTACTTTATCGGAGGAATTCTTTGGAACTTTTTCCGTTTATTTTTGCAGGAGTCAGGCGAGACTTCGCAGTAATTACGCGCAAAAACAATCCCATGGGGATTTCTCGCCCGATCCTCCTATTGTTCTTGCACGTGCAAGGGTGGAGAGGTGGAAGGAATTATTTTTTTCGCCACTCGGTATCCTGACGTTATGAATGATCACCCGGGTGACATAATTCTCACGTCTTTCCAATTCTCTCCTTATCTGCTCGCACAACCTCACCCCCTCGCCTTTCTCAACTCCGCTTCTTAAGGAGCTGGACACCGTCTCATCCACTCCGTGACTTGTTGTCTTGGGGACGGGCCACGGGGTGAAGCCGTCCGAAAAATTTGCATAAATGGCTTCTTGGTTTCTCCTTTGCCGCATTCATTTCATTTTTATCTTTGTCATAATGGGATGAGGACGGAAACGTTCCAGGAATCTTCTTTTCTGGCGTACCGTTCCTCAGACTATAATCACGCCACATATATACCCACCCGTCACTGGGTTAATTCCGAGTGAATTCACGCCGAGAATTCATATGCTTCTCTTCCATTTCCTGCAAACCAGACCTTCCGGTTCTCCACTTCAATTTTAATTGTAAAAATATCATTGCATGTCATTATTTTTTTGCCTAAAAAATATATATTTTTGTGTGATTCCATTTACGTTCGCAAGTCTAAAGTTCTCATATCCAAAGAGATGCTTCATGCTTGAATATACTTGGCGTAAAATTATCATAAACCGGTTTGAGCTGGGTGAAGACAAATGATTCCAATTTCGCGTAATTGTCTCGTGGAGACTGTGTTGTAAATTTGAAGACAAATTTATATAAGTTTGCATTTTTAAGATAGTAGGTAAATATGATATAAATACTGTTTCAACACATAATGTTATGTGGGGTTAGCGAGAATATTTGGATGAACTTTAACGTAAGTGAAGGAGATTTTAGTTTACCGAGGGTGAAGGGAACTCATGAAGAGGAATTTTGAGTAGGTTTGAAAAGTATTATTAAGTGATAATACAATGAATAATAATATCAAGCTAATCCGACCCTTTACCTTAGACTGAAGAAGTTTGCAAGAGAAATGAATAGTGGGGGATTTGGAAGGGGCACGGGAAATTCGTTAAGATAGGTCTCACGGAGATACCCCCAGTGGCACCCACACGCTCCCGCAACAATGACGGTGGTTAAGCGCTAAACTGTCGTCACGAATCAACGGAGAGCATCCTTGTTTTCCCAAGGAATTAAACGCAATTAAAGCCTAGCCTCGAGGGTTTCTGATTCGCGGGACGGCCAGGCGGGGCAGCGATGATGTCGAGCTCCTCCCACAAGCGTCGCTGTTCACACCGCGGAGGAGAAAGACGAGGTTGGGTTGGAGTCACCGTGAGTCGGGACGGGCGACTCGAGTCGAAAAGGGGAAAGGGAAACGTTGAATGTCACGCAATTCTTTCCGGTTCCCAAAAATATTCATTTTTTTCCCTCTCTCTCTCTCTTTCAAAATTTTCTCGGCGTCATGCTTTGTGCGCGTGTGATGGTTATGTGAAAGCTGAAAGAGTGGATCAGGGGAGAAGAATGTGTTTCTCTTAACTGCCCCGGCGTACCTGTTCTCTCTCTCTCTCTCGGCATGCCTTAATGTCCCTTCGTGTCCCCACATCATGCGTCTTTATCTCTTTTCCAGGAACCTGAACAATAGCTCCTCCCAGCTCCTCCTTCGTTCCGGCGGTATTTTCCATTTATGGCGCATTTTCCCCTGCACTTACGCCGCAGTCGTCGTTATCAATGGAAAGGGAAGTTTTAGTTTCTTCCTCAGGGTCGTTTTGTGAAATTATTCTTATTTGTCCTTGCGTGAAAACTATCATTTGAGTTCATTGCTACTGTGGGAGCAATTGCTATCGTTGAGCCCCAACTACTTATAGGTGAACTAAGAAAACGTCCTTTGAGCGCTCTGGAAACAAACACTTATTATTCTGCATTTTTTTGGATGAATTTTTCTCCTCTTTTTAAATTTTTACTTCAATATTTGATGTATTTTCTGTAAATTTTCTAATATTTTATCGTTTCCCAGTTGGAGTGATGTCATCACAGTAGGTTTTTAAGAAATTTATGTGCGTGCAATATAAAGCAAATTTGATTTGAAAGCTTACCGGATACACGATTGCTTTCAAGCATATTTTAAGTGTTGAAATCTTTTCCATCAAATATTAACGGATTCATTCTAGTTTGTATCTTCAGGTCACATCTGTGTGCTGAAAAAAGTGGAAATACTTGCGAAACTCTCTTCGACAAATTTACCTACCAAATTTTTCCGCTTATGTATTTTCACACAGAGTAAGAAGTTTTTGGAAACGTAAATTTACATACAATAATTAGCAATGTGAACAAAAGTGCTTTTTTCGTATATTCATAAAAATTATTTCGCACATATGCGCCCATTTTCCTATAGACATTGAATGTATGAGTATTTTTACTCGTATTGATCATTCGATGTTCTTTTTATCCCTGCTAATCTTTCTAATCTGCTATGGGATTTTGTTATCTATCGTGGGTGTTGCACAATGGAGCAGAAAGAATATCCATTCATATCCACAAGAGCCTTTTTTTCAATTCTCTTAAAGGGCCTTTCAGTATTATTTTCCGACGCATTCGCGGGAACGAGGGACTGCAAGGCAAAAGAATCTCTCGAAGATTATTCGCGGGCGTCCTTCCGCCGTTGTGAGCGGCCAGCTGTCAAGACGTCCCAATCCTCCACCGCAGTCATCGCTCTTAAGGCGATGGCCTCCTGCGTGTGTGGCAAGGGACTCCACAGGGATGGGATGGGAAAACACACAGAAACAATACCGGCGAGGGATAAGTCTCATAGGTGCTGTCCATTGGACGGAATGGTGAAAGTTAGAGGAGGGAAGGAATAGTCAGCTTGTAGGAATTAAAGAGTGGTGGAGGTGAATTGATCAATTAAGGTATTATACGGGTTTGGGTAGGATTACGTGGAGACTTTTATGAATCACTCCGGATTTTCAGTTCACTATTAGACCGACTTCATTTTATTCTACAAATTAATGTAAAGCCCTACATATTACCTTTCCAAAAACATAAGTTTAATTTTTCTACCTAGAATAGAACAAGATCTAGAGTCATTTATCTTTAGAGAGACACGCTGAAATTTCGACAAATTTCCAACGTTTTCGGACCTATAAATTTTTTCAAAATCGTCATTTACCTCTGAAAATTGGTATTTTTCCATCTTTTACTAGGATCATTGAATACACCAAATTTGAAAGAAATCTGATTTGATCGGGATGAGTGATGTGTTGAATTCACTAGGAATGACCCATCTATTAATCCCATTGCCTTTCTTCCTGGCATAATCTCCTTTATCAAGGATTTTGTCATTCCCTTCCCGCCTCGTATCTACTCCATATCTCATGAAGAAAATTCCTCTCCCCTCCCGCTATGCCCTACAATTCAAAATAGGGAATCCCGATTCCCAGGCCCTTATCACGCCAATGATATCTCGGTCCTCCAGCGAGCGGCTCTAAAATCCTGTCTTGCTCCAGCATTTCGCAGAGTGGCTGTTTTAATCCCATTCTTCCTTCCTCCCTCCGGTGGCGTTGCGTCTCTCACCGCAAAATCTGTTATAATGTAGGCTATGGACGTGTGTAAGGTCGACGAAACGGCTAATTTAATCTTGACGGGACTCGAATATTCTGAAATACGAATTGGGGAAGCTTTTTATTGAGGTGAATAAATTTGTGCATAATTTGGTGGCGGGTCTTGTCTTCCTGCCCTTGTCTTCCATCCGCTGCTCTGAGAAATGATGGTAACCCCTATTCAGGTACACCGAAGGGGCACCTATATTCTACTCTACTGTTTTATTTATTGTATAGTATTTTGCAATTTATGAATAAGTGGATTAAATATTATTATGATATTATTATTATTATTATTACTCAGAACCACACCTGGTGGAAAACTCGAAAAACTTTCTTTGAAGCGATAAGTAGGTTTGCAAGTTTCTAACTGTCGCGTCGGTAGCAGAGAGCATTGTCGAGACGGAAGAGAGTGTTTGTCGTGAGGATTGGGTGTTCCTCTATGGAGAGGTCGCGAAGGGACGGATGGGTTGGCGGTGTGGCGGGAGAGGAGGCTGTCAGAGATGGGGGCACTGAGATGGCCGGTCGGTCTGCGGTTTTCCTTCGGTCCTCCCTCACCTCTGTCCCATTCATCATCTCACGCGGATCGTGAACCGGGTGCGCGGGGAGAAAATAAAAGAACATCGGCTCCCAATCCCTCTATCACTCATCGCCATCATTTCTCTCTCTCTATTGCGATTGGGTGAAACTTTCTAAATACGCGATACCAGTCGCAATCTCCGCGGCGTCCGGAAAGTTATCTCTCTTCCACGCGGCCACTGCAGTGCGTAGTGTATTTCATAATATTTTTCACCTCAAGAGGATCATCATTGACCTGCATTTGCAACGGGTACTTTCCTTTTTTGATGAGTTTCCTTACAATAGTTCTATTAGCGTGTCTTATTTATGCGATGGCCGGCGTATGGAGATGCCGGAAGAAAAGGCTATTGAACATTGCGTCAGAAATGAGCGTCCATGTAAGACGTGTAAAACGGTGTAAACTCATATGCACAAGTGTGAATGAATGAACGCAGTAATAAATACTCTATTTTGCCTTGATGTCCATTAATTTCTTCAACTCGTCAGGACATAATAATAATAACAATAATAATGTATTTTCTCCTACATTTTGATTTGACAGCTGATTAACAAGATAGCAAATAGAAGGAGCTTTAGGTGGTCTGTAAGGTCCTAGGACCAGAATTGAGCCACTATCAAATAACAAAAATGTATACCAATAAAAGAAAATAATTATGCAGCATGAGTGTCTTAAAGAATTAACATCAAAGTAAGTGTTCAATTTTTGTTAAGTATATGTTCATTGGAAAGATTACTCATATCTGGTGTCTTTAGTTAGGAAAATGAGGGCTATGGACTGAAAGTATAACTTGGAGATGATGAAGGAAGCTGAGCGGACTGTTATGCTCAGTCAATAATAAGAAAAGGACGTTTCGATACCCAAGCACGAAATTGTGGAATAGAAAAGTTCGCCTATGCCGTACATTGTAGTGAGCAAGAAAATTATTTTCTGTCAATGAAATTCCTCAAAAGGATTCCTTTATTGAACTACCACACAATCGTAGAACGTTCATTTAGTTAAAATTGTGAGACATTTATTATCTTCGTATATCGCTGCCCACAATTGACATCAACCAATCATGCCATCAGAAAATTTTCAAATGGGGCGTCATTTACTAAAGCCTACGTCCGCTGAAATTTTCCGTAAGAAATAAACTACGTCCCTACTACGTTCTCTTCCATTTCATCTGGCTACAGCTTCGTATTTATATTGCCGCATGGTATCGATGTACGGAGTCCTCTCCATTGAAGGTAACGTCATTCGGTGCAGTATGTTTTGGTATCAGCTGTTGGCATGACTTCTTAAATCCCATGCCTGTATCCATGGTCTTCGTCATTTCGTTGTCTAACTTTTGCTTCGAACAAGCGAAAGCTTTGTAAGGAAGGGGGGGGGGGAGCGTTCGGTCGTTTAATATGAAGTTCACCTGCACCATCTGGAAAGGTTTCTGGGTTGCCTTCCCCTACCTTCCTCTTACTGATTCGCATTCCAATAGATTACCGCTCGATTTCCTTAGCTCCCGCTGTTCCGCAACGTGGTGGAATGGAGGCTCCTCCACACGCGATGTTCACTTTTGGCCCCACATCTGAATAATCAATCACCGCTGTGGCAAGAAGACTTACAAATGGGGAGGATGGTGAATTAGGGAACTCATCTTATGAGGCGAGAGATGCGTGAATGCGAATTAAACTCGTTCCACTTTGGGGGATGGACAAAAAATCTCCCTTAAAACCGAGCAGAGTTTCCTCTTGCTAAGTTTGCGGTCCTCCAGCGGCAACTTTGCATCTAAACGGGAAAATTTGATCCTAACGTGTTTGTCACTGCTGAGGCCTTTTTTTATTGCTACCGAAATTTCACTAGCTATAGCTCAAGTGACTCTGCATCGTTGGAATTTATAAAATCCATACCAGTTTTGGTGTCCTCGATGACTACGAATAAGAGTTGGTTTCATAATTTTGACCATCCTGGATGAGGATTTTTTGTTGGCCTATGCTTCAAGCTTACTCAATGAATAATAGCTGAGGTATGGATTAATTTCTGTCTCTGTGACCATAAATGGCTATAAATGACTAATTGTTGTATGCTTGTTCTATACGACGCAATTAGGAGCCATTGCTATGTAAATAGAAGTTGAGGATATGTTATAAATTGTAACATCGAATCGATATTACCGATAAATTCTGGGAATAAGTTATATATTGGCGCATGAGTCTACGAAGGTGTATGAATGAAGTCCACTTCCTAAAGGCCTATTTCAGGTTCAAGTTAAACAATGCACTTGATTCATTGCTAACCATCATTAATGTGGTCATACGGTGGCAACTGACTGTTTAGTATAACTGAAACTGTCGGTGTAACGGTTTTGTTTTATTGTTTTTTGTTTGTTGTGTTTTGGTATAACTGTTGTTTCTGTAATTGATATACTTATTGAAATGTTTGTAAAATTCTCCCAGAACAAATTCATTGCATTTCTATTTAGAGATTCGCTGATTTATAAATTAATGAATTTTGTTGATTACAGTAAATTGGGTCAGCTTTTTACACTTAGATATATTCTTTTTCTTTTCTCAGGACAAAATCGGATCATGACAGACAGGGTCATCGAGATGTTGATCAACAGCACTGGTGAGTACCTTCGGCTATCTCTGCATGTGAGGAATAAATCTTAGATATTTCTTTAGGAGCCTCTGCGCGGGCAGTCTTCTGCCTCATTTGTAGCCTCACACACTGAGAATTTGAAATCCTCACCCCAGCCCTCTCAAAAATTATTCACGTTTCCGGCTGTCAAGATTAACTCACATTACAAAGAAATAGAAATGGGATTAGAATATAGGATGTGATGTTATCTTTTGGTGCTATTGTTCCGAGTTCTGGAAGAAAGGAAACAGATTTTGTGGAACAGTATTAGTTTTCCTTTGTGAGGCGGGATATCATGAGAACCCATTAAAAAACCACCTTCCTCTTTGAAAATTATTTCAATTTTCCATTTTCCGACCAAAATTAAAGGAAAATTTAATAGATCTAGGGCGTAGGTAGGCGAGGGATAAGAATTCAAAGACTCAAAGTCGGTCGCCATATAAAAGGCGGTGACATTTGTTAGCATCGCGGGGTAATTTATGGAGTTGACTCCAGATAAGGACGGGGAGGCGAGCATTCCTCCAAATTAATTGAATGCTTCATTCTTTCCTCTTCCTGCCGTGGAAATTCGGGTATCATGTTGCGCTATCGCGCACTTCTTAAGATGAATGCTCAACTCCTTTCCAGCCACCTGCCCAGAACACGAGAGGGTAATCACGCGGTTAAATGCCGCAATAAATCCCGTGTCCGATTCGGCGTTGCAACCTGCGGGCCCATTCCAATTTCCGACCTTCTTTTAAGTTTTACTTTTTCGGAAGGCAACCATGAGGAAGGACCAGATAATCTTTAATATTTTCCCTGGTTTATTTCCAAGTGAAATATATCATTGGCCAGAATTGAGGTGGTCAATGACCAGGTTAATTGGTTTAGATATATCGAGATCTATTAGGTATCTGGTACGTTTTTGAAATACAAACCATTACTTTTGGTAACCGTGGGGAATAAGTAGAAATTCGGCCGACGTTCCGACGCTCGAAGATCCGACGACAACTGAAATGTGTTATGGGTTAGAGGTGAAGAGGCTCTTCCCCAGCTGTAATAGGAAGACTGTATGATAGATAAAGGCTTAATACTTGATTTGATTTATTTATTTCTTTTACCTGGCCCAGATGAGGCCACAATCCGGCCCGCTCTTCCTCCAGGGCTCTCTTCACAAGGCTGTAGATACGGAAATGAAGGAATACAGTCATCAGCAAAAAAAATTAATATGATAATAGATAATTTATATCATTATGTAGCTAGGCCACATTGTATATCAGTCTTTACTTTCTATAAAACCAATAATTACTCTTGGAAACCCTGGAGGGAAAGTGTATGTACACTCAGCCTAAAGTTACAACTGCAACTGAAATATTTCGTGGGTAAGAGACGGAGTGGCTAATGACCAGCTGTTGTAGGATAGCGTTACGAAGAAACACGTGTATTGATATCTAATGCGTTTCATTAATTCGACAACTACAGTTGGAAACCCTGAGGTGCAAGTTCACCCTTTAGTTTCAGCGCCAACTGAAGTGTTTCGTGGGTATAAAGTAGGGTGACTGATGAACAGCTGATTAAGAATGGCGATATGAAGAAAACACGTGTATTGACGTCTCGTCCACCACCGATTTTTTTTCCGTTTCTTTAAAAAAAATTCCGGCGGCCTTCCTTTCCCTTTCTATCCCACACACACGAGTTTGATTCTAAATGGTATTCCTCCCCTTTTTTTTATCTCCCGAGAATGAATTCTCCGTGAGATTCGGCTCCCATTATCGTCGGAAAGCCATCGGGCTGTTTTTAAAGCGCTGAGGTGAGACCTTGGCTGACTCTGGGAGTCGTTGTAATTTGAAATTCGAGGCGTGTTTCCTCTCTGCTTGAGCTCGGGATCTTTTCGCAGATTTGTATTCAATTATCGCGAGTCGCACTTATTATCCTTTCGTTCGAGTGAGCAAACTCGGCGTGATGGTGCTAGAGGTGATTTGTGAGAGCCATCCTCGCGCAGGCTGGGAGGTATTATGTATATATTTGCATTCTTACATAGACTTATTGGTGATCAGGTTTGGATTATTCATGCTTTCCACCAAGGAATTTGTCCCTGATACCCATGTTCAATTGCTGTTTCTTTTCTGTTTTCATCGCAACCACAGCGTGACTTTTACGACTTATCTTTTGTTCTATCCTGTCTATTAACAAGCCAGACGTACGCAAGGAAAGTAGAAAAAAATCATTTTGCTAAAGTAGATGCGTACTTTGTTGTCTTCAATTTTCCTCTAAGTAGTATAAAAATAAGCTCTTATAAAAAATTTTTTTTTAAAAACCAGCCTTTATATTTAGATTACAGGGGATGAGCAACGTTTATATATGACACAAAGCAAAAAAACTCAGTGACCCCGAAAATCCAAAAAAAAAGTCACTATATTTATTAAATTTTCAGTGAATGGTAAGCCCCCTATGTTTCAAAATGCCACCCCTATGCTTTTAAATGCCTACCCTTATGTTAAAAATGCCACGAAACACGAAAATCGACCATTTGGAACTTCTTAGATCAAAAACATGTTTTGGGGGGGGGTTGACTGGGGGGTGGTTAAAGGGGGGTTGGAGAGAAAAAGTTATATTTTCATGTATTGTCATCGGAAATGAAGAAGTGTGCAAAATTTCAGCGTTTTTGCTTCACAGGAAGTGAGTCAAATTTGAGTTACAAGATTTGTACCAGACAAACAAACAGACAAACAGACAGGTTGGTGAGTTGATATAAAGACTGTAATAATAATTTAGCTCGCGTATCTGCCATGGTATGAGGAGTCAAATCGGTTCCTGACTGAAAAATGGTGCTTGTTAGTTTGCTGAGCCTTAATCGTGTTTTCATGGCTAGAATTTTTATGTGGTACAGTATGAGTCGTTGAGGTTCCTGGTTGAAAAATTGGGCTCCTAAGTTTGTTGTGCTTTTATCGTGTTTTCCAGGGCTAGAAATTTATCCAAGTCATAAAATGCAAATTCTTCCGATTCATGAGTTCAAATAGTAACCACTTTCTTTACGATGAAATACGTTCAATGTAAAGATTCATGTGACAATTATGAAAAGCTGCACGATATTTTGTTGCTGATAGGAATGCCCGAAACCGTTTATTGTAAATCGCTGAAAGTATGGTGATCGAAGTTGGGCATTCACTCTTATATAATAAATATCTTTTCAGAATTTTGATTTCTCTCACGTCCTATATTTTGATAGCGATCTTCTCAGCTTCATTGTTATCAAATTCAACTCTATTTAAGTCTAGTGCTGAGTTCCCTTAGATACATGTTGAGTCTAATTGTTTCTTTTTAGATTTATTTTCAGGAGGGTTTTTATATAGCCAAGTAAGTACTCCCTAATATAGAGCTAAATCGAGGGAACTTCGTTATTTGTCTGGTACCGATAATAATTTCATTCTATCAAAGAAGAAATCAGCGTGTGATGAAAGCGATTTTACAGATTTACACTGACAGAGAAACTGTGAGAGAAACTGCTCAAAGCTCACCCATACCATTCTCCGAACGCTGGCCTAATTATATTCTGATCTCTCGGGAGAAGGAAGGCCACTCGTCCGAAAACAAAGCGGTGGAAATGGTTGGATATGATTTACACTCGTATCGAAGAATCCAGGGATGATATTTAATCCTCTGATCAACTCATTGGGAGGAACAATTTCTCCAGAGGCTACCGTCTCGTCGTCGACGATCAGTGAACGAAAATACCGCAGGCGGAGGTGAGGCCTTTTTTTTACAATTTACGATCGCGCAGGGAAGAACGCAGGAAAAGCAGTGGAGGTGGTGGCACGTTGTATGGTGGCCGGCCACAGGGCCTCGGGGGGATATCAGATAAATCACGGCCGTTTAAAAACGGACTGTGGCCACCGTTGGGAGCGGTGCATGTGGATTTTATGCATGGAGAGATTAAAAAGTCTTCGGCCGAAATGATTTATTGGCCGCCGATTGATTTGTCGGGATGACGTCAACAGCCAATAAACTCCAAACCTCTCTCGGGCCTCTCTAACTAATCCCAATCTTCCATTAGGACATCATCATACATATGGAGGTATCGATGTTATTTTTAGCAATTCGTTTACGCTCTTTATGCCCAATTAGTGCGGAATCTCTTTCTTACGGAATACAATTTGGTGAAGTTGAATTATGATGGTAATTTAACTAGGTTTTTGGCTGTTTATGGATATCAAAGTTATTGACGGCAAAATATTGCTGCGACACTAGTACGAGTAAAGGAAGGGCAACTCTACGTTTGAATGTGATAAACGCACTTAGAAATTGGAGAAAATCTCTAGAATGACCTTTTTCAACCTTTTGAATTCTTCGAATGGGTCTATATTTTAAAATGAGATAATTAAAGCCATCTGAAAATATTTTCATGAGACGCATATACAAAAAGAATACTTGTTACTTGCAGGCAATATGTTAGATGACGAGAGTCTATTCTAGCTAATTTTCAGGAGATTTTTTAAAAAAACTAGTCCTTCCATGCACAAACAAATGAATGAAAGCTATGCTTTTGTTAATTACTTTGTACGTAACATACAATTTTGTTTACGTATCCATGTAATCCACGCAAAGATTCGAATTAAGTGCAGTAGAGAAGTATAAAACATAAAGTACTATCAGTATTAGCTGAGCACCAGTTTTTTAATATTTTGTCGTTAAGTGTGTTTATTTATTAATTCAGTGTGAATATATGTAAATGAAAAAATTGATTCGCTGATGACCTGCGTTCATTACCAGCTTTTAGCATTTCCTTAATTAAAGCTTTACTTTTTGGTATCTTTTCAACCACTTGTCCATCTCCGGCTCCATCGTCTTATTTTTGCAAATGGATGAAAGCAATTGGGAACATAATGATGTGGTGAGGCCTATTGTCCGTTGGAGGCTATCCTAAGGGATAGAGAATGGATATCCATAGTTAATTTTTTGTTTTCGAGAAGTGGTTGACTGCAATAATTTGGCGCTGAGAAATCAAAAGAGGATTTTAACCTTTTGGTTGCTGCCTTTACCTCGTGAATTTTATGCATTTAATTTCACGAGGAATTTTGTCGGCTTTTAACAGCCGATTATTTACAAGAAGCGTAATGAGAATCTGAGATTGCAGGGACAAATTTTTCCTAATTGTAATTTTTTTGTCATTGAAATATGCAGTATTATTGTATCGTATTTGTGATTTTACCTTAATAATAACGTACAATTTGTCACTAGGAACGATTGACTTCATGATGAGGTAGACCTCCACTAAGTTGTGCAGGGTGCGATATCTACGAAAGTAGAATTGGAGTTCTTTTGTGTTTGTTCATTCTGTTTGCGGAATCAATACAAGATGTCTATTAAATATGTAATTTTATATACGGGTGTTGTTTTAGTAGATATGCCACGCACGATAGCATCTAATGCAAGGTGACCTATTTTACGCACGACGGGCTCCGGTTGGGCTGAGTATATTCATTACACATTGTAGACTTGAATGCTTGAATTTTTGTGCTCGGCGAATCTGAGGTATTTCCTCGTCCACCCCTCCTGCACGAGTATACCTACTTTTTTGCGTTATTGCTATAGCTTTGTAAAGCTATCTGCCGGCCACATGTTGGATCTATAGTAGTATCCTATCATTCGTAATCGTCTACTATTACTGACGCTCTTCCTTATTTTTTTACGTTCACGTTAATTCTAGGCATAGAATATCATAAAACGTCCTCATTTTAGTTAGTTTTACCAAAAATTGTTACGTTATGTATGTATGTAGGATTATAAATATATGTATTAATAAATGTGCGATTTTGTATCTTTCATTTAATGTCTTCTCTTCTTCATATAATGTCTCCTTTTTGAATTAATGCCTAAGTGAGTAAGTTATGGATTTGTTTCGAGTAAATAGGAAGTCAAATAGCTAGTGGCGTCAAATATTTCGCAGAGTTTTATCTTTTTGGTGACTGCAGTTTTATTCATGTTTTTGCGTTCTGCTGAAGTTATGAAGGAGGAAATTAAGCGTGAGATCATCAAAACTTTCTGCTTACTTTCCGTATGAAATGTTTATGATGACAGAGATTGGAATATTTTTCGAATGCCCTTTGCGAGTGAACATTTTTTAGGTTTATTTTTCGGTATTAGGTCTCTGAATGCTTGTAAAGGGGGACTTATTCTAAAATATGATTCTTGTATCAAAGATGTTCCTCAATAAAAAAGCTAGTGTATGTGTAAGCTTTATCCCACTTCTCTATCGTGAAATGTGTCTCGCTGGGATCCAAAATTTAGGTATGTATATACCCAACTGCTTTCTTACCAGAATCCGTAGCGTTGGTTAATGCCGAAAAAATGAAGAGGCGCCTGTCCTTGGGGTCTTGTTTCCATGGTCACGAAGAAGCTCTTATGTATCCATTCGTCGTCCAGACGTGCTTTTCTCCTTCCAGACGACATTATGTTTTTAATAGCGACGTAAATTCCTCATAAAATTCGCTAGATATGATATTAAGGGGGATTTTCGCATTTATTCTTGCCACTCCTTCTTTCGCTTATTATAGTTAGTTATCATATCAGTTAAAACTCTTAAATTAATATTCAAATGCTGTATTTATCCTAGTAAAGTGATTATATTAAATAGATGATGAAGTATTTGTATGAAAGGCAACATACTATGCATTAAGTCACGGAGAATTGTATTCTCTTTGTAAGTTAGTTTTTGAGTAGTTTAGAAGTCTTATTTTTTCAGGGGTCGTAAGTAGTGGAAGTAATTTCAGTTATTGGACTCCAATAGTTTTTGCTGGGTGGAACATTGTTCTAATATCCCTGAATGTTTGTTTTACCATTATGATACGTTTCTTTGAGTGTCACTGCAAAATTGTTAAGCAGGCTGTACAAATTTAGTATGATGGTTAGGATGAGTAACGGTGATGGCCTCGAGTATTTGAAATTTATGAAGATGGCTGTAAATTAAGGTCATAATATGATGAAGCTGAGTCTAGTGAGCATGCATTTAGGTTAGCAATCGGATAGTTTATCTATTTTTTGCGTTCCTATCTCTTTCTTTCAACTTCCATTTGCATTACTGAGGTTATTTATGCATTTCGTTATATTGGCCTTTTTCCTTTTATTAAGTTTATCGTTATTGACTAGCCTATCTAAATGAACATTCAAAATCTTAGCCAAAGCTTTCCATATAATTTCCTTGTCAGATGGAGAGCTAGTTATAGGGTAGGTGAGATGCCTTCATGGAAGGCGGACTTTCAACATTATGAGATTTGCTTATTTTTTGACTGACCATTTTAATTCTCATATAATAACGATATAGTTTATAAGCAAAATCAGTTTTTGACTGTCAAAGAGCAGTTCAAGCATTTTTCGTTTGATATATTAGAGATTCCGAATTCGTGCGTATAAATTGAGGATTTCTTGTACAAAATGTGCTATTATTCAAGTATATTTGAGTGTTAAATATCATAGGCTGTCCTTATTTAAAATGAGTTTGCCTATCCTCTCATTGGTCGTGCCGCCTCTTCCTATTTATTTATGCATCTATACACAACTGATTTCAGGCGTAATTTTTTAGTCAATCCTTGGATTTGACTCGAATGCATTTCGTTGAAGCCATGAAGGAAGATTACTTACTTATATTTAACAGGACGGAATACTTTTATTTAGGTTTTTATTTAATAGGTTTCACAATTATTTCACAAATTTAATAGGTTTCACAATTATTTTTTGATGCGACTAGTTTCGATTCAAAGTGTCAGGATTGGTATTGAAACCTGTCGCATCAATAAATAATCATGGCTCCCTCCATTGAATTTCCTCTACGTACTATCTTGAAGGAAAAGTATCATATTGACACCATAGGGTGTTTTTGAACAACCTTTGTAATTTTATATCATATTTCCGATTACTTTTGTCGAGCCATAATTCGAACATGACTCTCTGATTCCCCAAATCTCCGGTGGATCCAAACGTGCGGGGATACTTTCGACGAAGTCAAGAGTTAGGGAAGCTTTCATTTCGATGTTATTTAAATAAACCCACTGAATTAAGAATCATGTGCGAAAAATCCACAGAGAAAAAATCATTCGCCTTGATAAGAATCATGTGTCAAGGGAAATTCAGGTTTTACGCCCCAATACGAGAATTGTTATTTCGCCGAAAAATCTCCAAATACTGATGGTTGTGAGTAGAAATCGGAGGGGAATATGTGACAATCATGTAAAAATTTAATTTAAAGGAGAAGATTTTTGGGCTGTGATGCCGTGCGCCACAATGGAAGGAAGGATAAAATAAATCGTGAGATCTTTCGTAAAACGTTTTTCGGGGAGTACCCTCTCCTGTTTCCAATGTGGTTTCTCGATTTACACGTCCTCCTTTGATGATTTCCCCCCTTTTCATTCATGCGCTTCTCGGATATTCTCTTTCTCCCCCATCTTCTTCGACACAGGAGTTCCCGCGGCAGCCGCGCTTGGCGCTGCTAGGTGGGGCTGGTCGGAAACCGATTCGGGCCCCATTTGATCGTCAAAGCAACACGGCGCGTCGATGCGGGCGCCCCTTCGTGTTTTTGGCGAACGCTCACTCGCTTTCGGCACGCGTGTTGCTTGTTGTGTATTTTTGCGTGAGCAGACTGCTACATGCCAAAAGGGGAAGGATATTTTTTTTATGTGTATGGAGATGAACGAAGTGATGAAGGAGGGAGGGATTGGGAAGAAAAAAATCAGAGTAGGGGAGAGATAAAGTATGGGTTTGGGGATTGTGAAAGGGACAGGGCGTTTGATTGTAGTTGTATTTGTGAAGTTAATGCTTATGCTTTTAGCCGCAACATAATCAGAGGATTTCTAGAAGCCTGGTTGCACGATGCATTAACACGTACGAGTTAATTTATTAATGAATTATAGCGGGAATGGACGCCAAAAATGCACTCAGATTGTGCGAATGCATGAATAGAAAATATAATCTGTTCTAATTTGCTTCATGCATTCGTACAGGTTGCGCTCCGGTCCACTGTTACGTGTTCGTGTTTATGTACCGTGTAACCTGTTCTTATAAGAAGATTGATTGGGGAAGGGAGAAAATTTTCATTTTCTTATCTGTTTAGTCTCACTTGCAGAGATAACCAATTTGTCCCGTTTCATGGACGCCGATTTTCTTATGAAAAATATTCTTCCCGCGCGCGCTCAGAATGTGCTAAGTGCCCAGGTATTTGCCTTCAATGGAATTCTGACTATCATATTCTGCAATTGAAAACAAAATTTATAGTTGTCAAAGACTCTACCAGCAATATAGGACTAATTTTGTTAATAAACTCATTGATAACATGTTTTTTTCATTCAATAACTGTTTTCAAAACTGAGTTTTATACTGTTAATTTCTATGGACAGCCAAAAAAATGCTTAAACCTAAAAATATAAAGTATAATGATTTGAAATTACTTCAAATTGTCAAATAAAAGAAGTATTATAGGTAAATCCAAAAATATATGGCGTATCAGTGATACGCCATATATTTTTGATATCAGTCATATATCAGTGATACGGTATCACACAATAAAAATGAGAATTATGATGGTTAGAGCGATTTTTCGGCAGAATGCAGACCGGTGGCCGGAACGGCTAGCGTGCCCATATGGGCACAACCCCTCCAGCAAGAACGAATCAACAGAATTTTAAAACTAAGTGTTTATCTGAATGCTTGGGCAGTAATTAAGCAGGTTATAACGGAAAAACAAAATAAAACTCCGAAAAAAAACTCCGCTGTTTAAGGGTTAATATAATGTCAATTTAAATCGCATGTTTTTCAAATTATCAATTGCAGTAACAAGCAAAATATATAGAGTAAACATAGCATTATTTATTAGAAATACGGGCTATTTAAATACCTGTAACCAACATGCATGCTAGCTCACAGATATTGATAGGAATGCTATTGATGCACAAAACTTAATTCTTGACAGGCTTTTAGAGTAGCTTGATCTAAAGTGTTACGTGTGATATAACATTTTGACCTGTAATTTTCATTTGAGGAGGCTGCGTACTATTTAGGGTACTGTTGGTGAAGACTTTACGCGGAGTAATAATCACACACTTGCTTTTTTGTTAAAATCTTGTTGAAAGTGAGTAAAATTGAGTGTATCATGAATAATGTTTCGTGAGTATGGGATGAGAAAAGCCGTTGGGAGCGATCGCGAAAAAATATCTCGGTAGGAGAGGGTATAATTTAGGGGGTTTTGTGCAAAGGATAGGGTTCTTGGTTGTGGTGGCGTTGGTGTATCACTCTTTTTAATCCTCTTGGGATATATTGGTGGAGTTAGGGGGTTCCATTCTTCGTTGTCAGCGATCAAATCTCTCTGAACTTCAA
Organism: Ischnura elegans; assembly: GCF_921293095.1. Classification (NCBI taxonomy): domain Eukaryota; kingdom Metazoa; phylum Arthropoda; class Insecta; order Odonata; family Coenagrionidae; genus Ischnura; species Ischnura elegans. The sequence continues at coordinate 97,097,909 of NC_060249.1, forward strand.
AGAAATCATTCGGAGTGATTGCATCCATTTGAATGGTGTCTTATGTGCTTGTTTGTGGTTATCAACAGGATTTCCAATTGCAATTTTCAAATTTCATTCTTTTATCACCATGAGAGATTGCCATATGTGATCGGTAATGAATAAATCCGAATCTCTACCTCGAGAATACCTGCGGGAGGATTCTTTCCAGAGAAAGAATCCACGCATCGCATCGGGAGTGACTTACGAAATTAAATACTATTGGCACCTCTCTCTGTTGGCTGGCGGAGTTCTTCGCAAGTCCTGAAAGACTATGTTGAATAATAAACAAGCCTACATTCACCGACCAAAAATGATATCATGAAATAACTTGATTAAGAAACAAGTCTATGATTTTAATTCCCCTCTACCGTTGGTTTTCGCGTAAATAATAATAGTATTCGAAATATTTTGCAGCTTATATTGGGAAAGAACGGTCATATTTACTAACAAAATCTGAATATCACGTCGTTTTTCATGCTTTTTCATGAATATGGTTTTGTGCATTAGTAGCACTTCAATTAAGTAGGAACCGTTCAATAAGATGCATGCTTACAGCTAGTGCATAGATGTTTCATTCAAATAGCTCATTTTTTTGTGAATGCAAAGTTTGAATACTGAATGTGAAATAGTCTGAGAAAACGCAAGAAATATTTAATAAATTTGAATTAAATCACAATAAAATGTATAGTGCTTCTGTAAATTTCGTATGTATTTTATGCCCGCTGGTGTATTGCGGCGAATTAGAAAAAAAGTTGCAGGGTAGTTCTTGATATGGTGGGATAATATTTTATTCAAAGGTTTTTGTACTTCATTAAAATGCGGTATTGATGATGCAGCGTATGAATGGACTCGTGAAAAATATGAATTGCATGGAAGCAAGTATATAATGTCCAGCGAGTTTTGCATGAATATTGTTTCTTTTGACTGATGCAATGCGGAGGACATAAAATGTGGTTGATGAACGCTTCCTAACAAATGGCATAGTGAAAATCCTACGTTTTTTACAAAACTTTCCGAGTTGGACGACTAAGTTTAATTGTTTGCAGCTCTCATGCAATGACAAAGAATTATGAATACATTGTAATTTCGTTTTCTGTCTGGATAACTCAGAATTACACGGTTAAAAGAATTTCACTTACTCCAAAAAAAGTCGCTTGACGTTGCTCATTTGTCTTTTATTGTCCTATGCAAGCCGGTAAGCGCTCTTTTCTCCAAATGAAGTATGAAGGTTTTTGATGCATTTTTGTTGGTTTGAGAACGTGAATCTTCAGATACGGGGTAAATTCTATGAGGCTTTGTAAATCTCATTTTCGTCATAAAATTTTTGTCTCAGACACGAATAACCATAAAGTTACGTCAATTTTTCTCGTGATTACGCCATTTTTCATAGAAAAGTATTCTCTGGAATGTTCAATGTTCATCCGTCAATTTATGCTTACACGAGTCCTATCTCCACCTTTCTTCTATTCATCTCGAAGATTTTTAATCAATCTAATTTATCCATAGCACAGGGTGCTCGGGTGCACAGGTTTCAATTCTGGATAATTTTACCGAACTATAAAATTGATTTCGGAAAAATTCATCAAAATATTCTCCAAAAGGGGAGGCATTGCCAAAAAATGTTTTTGAGCTGCGGTAGTGAAAAAGAACCCATTGTTCAGTGATAATTCATCTTCTCACCCCACTGAAGCGTTGAATTTCATCACTTAGCCAGTTTTATTTCAAATACAGTGAAACACACGTCCCACGGTTTGAAAATATTTTTTTATTGCTTCGTGGAAATTATATTTCGTTACATCATTTATGAGCATTTTTTAAAAGTGTGCGCTAGACAGGCACTCAGCAAATACTCCAATCGCTGCTTTCAAAGCACTCCAGTTTCGAACTGGATTGCTGCTGTACATGTTGTCTGTAATGAAGTGGTTTATCTAATTAATGGAAAGAATGACTTGTGTACGAGAGATAAGGCATTGAAACCGGTAGAGGGCAATGACAATGCGTCGAAAATTTCATAGTATTTTGTTTATATTCGGTTGAAATAAACTGCCGTAAAGTTGGATCGCCAGCAATTGAATTTATTGAAATCATGCTTTTGATATGTCATTTCGAATGATATTCATTCTTTTTAAACGAAATGAAGTGAATTTTTTCTAATGGAGAAACATAATATGCATCAAAGAATTCTTTTTTCAAGGTTCCCGTGTATCCTCCTACGAATGAAGGCATCGACAATGATAAGAAATCCATGATCTCGTATTTTGTTGCTCTCAAAGGTATGAGAGCTGGTTTCTGTGAGGCTTTTAATTGAAAGCCTCTCCTATGTAAATCACCAACTCATAAATGCTACTAAATTTTTAACAAGGCTTTATTTTGGTACAGGCAAACGAAATTTATAGCGGTAATCGAAATTAACAAATATAGGAACCAAGAAGACAGCTACGCTTTTGTGAAAGCATGGAAAGGCGTTTTGCGTATGCATTAGGAGAATTCAAATCCCCGAAGAAACGGTGCTATATTTACATCATCCCTCGGAAGTCTACACTCCGACAGAATAAGAGTTACCTCTCCTTTCATTCTGTAAAGCCAGTCGAATCTAGTAGGTGAAGTTCGTGCTAGGAGGATAGCACTCAAAGAACGGATTTTTAGATATTTATTCCACTTTCACTTTACCGGAGCTGTTTGCGTCGTGCGCCTGAGCATCAGCCCTTTGTTACCTTTGGGCTGCTATCCACGCTAAGAGAGCGCGACCTACCGTAGATCACGAGCAGAAATGCGAGCACGTCTCGAATAGGTTCGCATCCCGGGCCATGCACTTATAAATCACCCTCTCTCCGTCGCAAGAGCAATTCATCAAAAGCAAAGTGTCTTGTAGTTTTTGGGAGTGGGGAAGGAAAGTTTTTGCGGTAAGAGGTTCAATCCTCACCCGTTTTCGTTTGCGTCAGGGCACAGCTTGATATGGCTGGGTTCTTCTCGAGTCTTGACACTTCCTTAACCGGTAGGTTCCTCCCGAGCTACATCCATCGTCGCGACGCGTCGTGACACGTTACGCCCACGAAGAGTCGGGGTCGCAGTGTAGTGAAAGGTTTCCCGTGAAATTGAAAAGAAAATTCAGGGCTGCGATTAAAATTTTGCACTTGCCCTGCTTTTCTACCAGCGCATTCGTCTGGGTACTGAGATTCCAGCCTTAATCTGATTTAAAACAACTTTCCGTATTGTTTAATTCGGTATCTTTTACCCTCTTCCAATAGGTTTTATACAAAGGTGTTCTTAAATTGCTGATATGTGGAAAGACGAGACTGGGGTGTCTAACCTAAGTGTAGGAAAAACGCGATGTGACTGCATTCTATCTCGAGTTTCGGGCAAAACCATCGAAGTTATGTATGCAATTTTTGTTGTTATACTTCATATTCTCTCAAAATGTATCCACGGGTAGACAACGGCAATTTCATGGGAAGGGAATAACATTTACTTTTGTTATCATCCCTCAAGTTATCTCTGACTGCCATGAAAAAATCAATTTCTGGCATGATAAGATTCTAATTTACTAAAATAATTTCATGAATAGAGAATAATTATTTCGCAATTTTAGTACGGATATTGGTCGGTTTATTACAAATAAAATTTTTGTCAAAATTTTCTATTGATTCAAATTACTCGATAAGTGATATAAACTTTGAAAAAATGCACTGCGCACCGTTATCTTAATTGGTCGTAAATACGAATTCGAGTTCTAGCAGATATATTAATGGTCATTATTTTAAATGTGAGTCTGGATCGAGCCTCAGTTTGGTTTAGTGGTGATATAATCGGGAAAAAAGCTAAAATTCATTCCAGGTTAGCTTCATTCAACGAATATCCCGAGTTTTCTGTATGATGAGATCATCGAAGACCTCTGATTACCGTGAAAAATTGTGAAAAAATTACCTTTTAATTTTATGAGAGCACCCCATTGTCATTTAAAAGAGACTGTTATGAGGTCAACGTAAGCTTATAGCTTGACAGAACCAATGGTATGATTTAAACAATGGTGATAGTGTTGCAAATCTCCTAAATCCTCAAGTAGTTTCAGAGGTCTTTGGGAAAAAATTAATTTGAAAGAGAAATTTTTGCCATGAAACGTGGGCCAGATGTGGATGAAGTGCGACCTCGAAATGAATTCCTGTGGGTGTAGCATAGGGTGAGCATTTGATGTTTCGATATCGTGATATCTTCTGGGTGGGAGTCAAGTACATGCAACGGGAAGGTTTTTGTTCTGGGGTGACTGGAGCTGATGCCGCCTTGTCCTGCTTCAGCCCTCGGCCCCTGCCGCCTGCCACCCTCCTATCCATCAACCCTTTCGTTTGGTGGTGGGTTTTTGGTGCAGGGAGCTGACTCCGTGGTTTCTTTTGTCTCCACCCCATATAAAAAAAACACCCAAACAGTTCTCAATCCAACCCGTTCTCCCCACAAGTACATATCCTCGGTCCAGATACATCACCGCTCCCTCCCCTATATTCGCGTCCTGGCCATCGTCAATTTTTTTTTTGTTCTCATTATTCGTCTCTTCAAACTTTTTCATGCCCTTCTCCTCAATCATCTTCGTTCTCTCCCTTCCATTTTCTCGTCTCGCGTTTATTTCGTATGCGCTTACATCTCACGCCTGTCGTGTTCTTCGCTGTCGTGTTTTTTTTACCCCTTTGCTCTCCGTGATCATGTCTCCCTCTCTTAGCCAGCGCCCATTCGTGGTGCGACAGAAAATGAGGGAGGGGAGCGTGCAGTGTACAGTATTCTCAAACTACTCATTCTTCTCCATGCTCAGACTTGTCTGTTTGAAGAAAAGGGTAGGGAAGACAAGTTTTGTGGGGCAGTGAAATGGTTGGGGAAAATGAGAAAAAGAGGTTTTGGCTACGTATAGCGCGTTGGAAAAAATGTTATTATTCTTCTTCGAATTGAGCGTCGTCATTTTTCCTGACGAATGCGTTTAAAACAAAGCACGCAAAATATTTCTCAGAAAGTGGAGGTATTCATGGGCGATTCTGTTGCGCCGTGAAATTAAAAGACGTTTGGCCGGTCTGTTTCTCAAGTGGACTGGGTGCATAGCCATGCTACTGCGGAGAAAATTGTAGCGACAAGAGAAGCTCGTACTCCGGAGCGTTTTACCATGAACTCTTGGAGAATCATATCCCACTAACGTGAAAAGCCAGTTCATTTCAGATATTGTGTTTCATTACTTCTACTCTGGCTTTATTCGAACTATTGAGATGCCCCTTTCTTCTTAAATATCGTTCTTTTTTCAAGAATGCATGCACTTTCCCCACTGTCTGGGGTTTTATAAAAGTAAAAAACCGCTACTTTTTGGTCTTCTTGTAGCATGTGTATGTTAAAATATATCTCTTGTAGGTATATAATTTTTTATATTGTTTTAATGTGATTCTGAATTGAAAATAGCTTCTTTTAGATTCTTTCCATTGATTGTATAACTGGAAGCGTGTTTCTTGAAGGAATACATACAGATTTATTGGTTCTTAAAAATTGGTCGTAATCACTGTTACATGAGATATCATTTGGTCTTCAAAAGGCTTTTAATACCAATCTGTTTCATCCTTGCACAAATTCCGTTGTAGATGAACATTAAGCCTAAAGGAATGTCTTCATTTTTCATCAGCTCCTCATTTATCTTTCTATCAGGCTTAAAGAAAACCTTTGTCTCTTTCCGTTATGAAGACATCGTGACAGTTATTGGGCTGAGTATTAGATAATGCGGCTCCACCCCTTCCACAGCCATTTGACGCTCCGTTTACTTTTAAACTTGTTCGTTTTCCTTGGCACTTAGCCTTTCGGAAGATCCCAAGCGAGACTGTTGAATAGGAGGAAAACATTAAAAGAGGCGGAAGGAGGCATACATTAGGTCCCTTTTTTTTAAACTACGACCACGGCGAGAAAGTTGTTCGGACGGAAAGAAATGGCACCATTTCGGACTGACGGAATGATTGCTACCGTCTTTTTTTATGATACTTCCTATTCACTCATTCGTTCCGGCATGGAAATGTGTGTATGCAACAGTTCGAAGTGAACGCTGGGAAAATTTCGACTCACTCGGAGGAGTGAGTAAGAAAGGATTGGTTCGTTTCGTAGCGGAAGGGTAGCAGATGAGAGGGAAAGGGAGGGAGACGGAGGAGGTGTAATAGCCGTTCATTTAGTCGGCGTGTTGCAGGCGTCCCCCTTAAAGACAGTAATTAGGGGTTGGAGGAGGGGGTTGGGGGTGGGAGATGGTTATCTCAAGGGGACGGTACAGATGCAATCAGCGGCTTTCCTCTCTTGTCTTCTTCTTCCGAGTCACACGTTGACTATGGGCCCGTAGCAATGGGCGTCCTCGACCTCCCTTCTTCTCACCCCGTGCTGTTCTCCTCTTCGGTGAATTCACGCTGCTCTTGTTATCCTACGATTCTCAGTGTGAGGCATGATGTTCTCCATACCTAACATCATCTGTGATTTCGTGTTGATTTCGCGTTGTTCCTCAGTACATCGGTGCGAGAATCGTAGACAATGTAATTTTCATGAAATTTTAATCTTTGCTCTTTGAATTGTAGTTATTTTTAATTATGAAGTCTTTGAGAAAAAACTACTGAACGGTGTGTACGCGAACGAAATAATTACGATGGTTACGCGGCTTGCGCTTGGAAAAAAAATGTTCAGAGTTCACCCACGAATAAATTTAACGTAACTCCATTGTTTAACAAATTGAATTAATCCGCACCTCGGCATCCGCAAATCCGCACCTAGGCATTTTGCGGTGGGAGGAAGATTATTTAAGGAATATTTTCACTTAAATTAAGTTATTTTTAGCACTGATGATTCTGAATGCAGAGAAACGTACTCAATATACACATTCTAGCTCCCTTTGTATTTTGTGAACTTTTACGGAGTCCATTCCCATTTCAATGGAACAAATAATTATATAATGATGACTTCTAAAGGATGAGTATTTGACAATCGACCATTTTCTCTATCAGCTTTACTCGTAAGGAATAAATCTTGTCGGAATGGAGGATATCTGATGCTCAAGGATGGCTCGATTGGCTACTTGCCTCACTGTCTAACAATTTGGATGAAGGTTAGAAGTGCTATCACAGTAGAATGATGGTATCCGAACTTTATCGGCATGTGAAATTCATGTCGCTGTGAGGTACGTATCTTCTTTTAAAGATACAATCGGGACGTGGTCAAATAATGAAATATTATGAGGCATCGAGGTAGCTGCGTTTCGAAGACGTGTCGTACGTCATAATTGAAGTGCGAAAGACAACTTCGGTAAGGAAGACTTCTCCAAACGTACTCTTGGGAGAGTTGGCCATCACTCACTCACCCTTCATTCATCATTGGCATTCGGGGCTCATAAAAAATCGCCTTAGCGTTAGCACCCTTTGCATTATGCATAGCCTCTGAGAATGACGCACTTTACCTCGTCATCACGGCTTCTTTTAGCGATCTGCTCTCCCTGAGCTATTGAAGATGTTATCCGTTTCTCGCCGGTGCGACCTTTGTAGCAATCGCAGTTGCTAGAGTTGTAACAGAAACATCGGGCTTGTAAAGCATGCTTTCTTGTCACGCCGTGTCTCTGAGATGACGAAAAAATGAGCGCTCTTTTGATAGCGCGACGTGCACATGACGTATACCTTGAAAATTATTTTATCTTCTTGAAATAAAAAGTTTACTCCTGACTGAAATATGAGCAAAATTCTCTCTATAACACTCCACAAATTTATTTCCACTTCTCGTACTGCCGATAATTTTCCCATTAAAATTGAGTTTAAAGGTGAGAGTGGGCACTTTGATTACAGCTTTTATATGATATAATATTTTGAGGAGACGACCGACAGCTAAGGTCATTTGCGCTATGAGGGAAGGGTATGGAAGGAAGAATGGAGAGAGACTCGGCGTCGGTATTAGCCTGCTCTTAATGAAAGGGCGCCGAGAGGACAACGGCTGAACGTCCAATCCGACGGACGGAGTGATGCCCTTGGAATGTTCTTCACACAACATTCAAAAGCAAGGATTGGGCCGTCTGGAATTTCTCTGCCACAAACGGAGCCTACGGAGTGGGAAGCCAGCACTGCCTCACAAACCCAAACCCTACCTGCCACACAAACCCGAACCCTCCACCGCTTTGGGATTTATGTCAATGGGTCTCGGGTTCGAAACAGAATAAAGAATTTTGGAAGCTTTTTTGTAAGTATCCTTCAACTCTTTCAGTAAACAAGATAATGGGACCGGAAAAAAAGAATTAATCTGGGGTTTGGTAGGTAAGTGAGTGTTAATGTAGACTCTTCCTGCAATATTGTATCATTTTTCACCTCTCAAACTCCTCAGTCTTCACTCTTCCGGGAAATTCAGATGGGAGATGTCTACCAGATTAATTTTTATCGTTTCTGGTTGATTAAATGGTAACAAACAACATTGATATTTTCTGTGAATCATGCTTCTGTGTGATGCTGTTGCCTGACAGGAAAGACTGAAATAGTTGCAATAAAGACATTTCACTTAGCCAAGCAGTAAAAAATTCAATCGTCGACGAATTGCGTACAATACGCCATAACCGAGGATGTAAAATGACTTTTTTCTTTTTATTACATGGATTCAAGCCGACTCTCGGTACCGCATTTTCTTTTTAGTACTTTTTGCTCTTAATATTTCGCACAACTATGTGAACTTTTCTGTGTGAACCATTCGGGGATCCCTGTGCTTAAGGGGAGCATAGTCTCGAATTACGAGGATTGAATGTTTCCTACCGATCTGAAATCCCTACCTGTAGCCTTCGGAGTGTTTCTCGCGGCCAAATGCCCTGAAAAGAGGCGAATAGGGTTTTATACGACTGCGCTGTCTCGCGCAAAGCTCCCCGAAGCCACGACACCGGAAGTCTCGCCGATCCTCGGGCGATTTGGGCGTAATTGCTCCTATTTTATTTTATCGCATTGTTTCGTCCTCCCCTGGTAGTTTTCGAAAACCGTCGGCTGTTTTAAAAGGCGGAAAGAGATAGTGCGGTTCTTCCCATGCTTCCCTGTAGGCTTGGTCACGAAATGCCTCCAAAAAGGACTACAACATCGTGGCATTTTCCTCCCCCGAGAAAAAAAAGGACGCTCTATCTTCTGTTTAAATAAAGTAGAACGTAATCCGAGAGTATAATTACACTTGATTGGCACGCGGATAGGAATCGAAGCGAGGGTATTTTTTAATGTTTATTCTTTTTTCCGTTTTTTTTAATTCGTGGAACTATTTCGGGAGAATGCAAAAGGCCAGGTTTCACAGCAATTTTGTGCAACCCCAGTGTTCCTGTATAAATTGGATTAGTGTAAGAGATTATCTTTCTGCAGATAGCCTACCGAATAAAGAAGGAGAGCTCGAATTTCACCCAGGGTCAAAGCAATTTAAATATTCCTTTGTGGCTTATTTGATAATTGGTAAATTCCTCTTTTTATAAAATTGTTTGAGTAACTGTCCCGGAGATAAAAATCCCGTGGTTAAAAAATCATCTTCTGAGATATTTTTTGTCCGTTGTGTGTCACATTTGCTCTTTCACACCAGATATTCTCATAGCTCTAAAAGATTTTGGGAATTTGGTAATTGCTTTCGAGTTTCAGACTACAGATGATCACATTTGCGCTCGTTACTAAGAATATGCACTCTCGATGTTATCATGTTCATCTCAGCAGAGCATTCATTGGGATATCCATCGTGAAACCTAAAAGTCGCTCTGCATTTGTAGGTATGGGATGAACTTGCGATTGATACAGATAAGGTGTGTGTACTTAAGATCAGGTAACCTCAAAACATTAAAAGAAATCATCAATCTGCAATGAAAAGACGAACGGTTAATGAGTGGGATTTTAGCATACACGGAAAATGAGAGAGGAGTTGCTATTTAGATACCAAGTTCCATGCCTTTGGACGAAATCGGTTTCTTAGAAGGTATAACTTTACGAAAAATTACTTGTTGGCCATTTTCGCTTGCGCTGAATTCCTCCGTGGGAAAATTAACGCAAAAAGCCTACATTCATATCCTGAGGATTATCCTGATACAATTATTTTCCGTAAAAAACGCCATATTTTGGATAAGGTCAACCGATTCAGGCGTGATATAGTGGAAGTGGAGCGTATTGAAATAAAAGACGGTTGCTTTTTTCCGCAACTAATTATTTAATGCTTGCGACGCATTTCGGCTAAGAGATCCATGTGTCAGATGATGACTCTGTGAGCCGAAAGGCGACATACGCATTAAATATTTGTGAGAAAATGCAAATGCCTTTTATTTCAATAAATTATTTCAATCCACCATATTTTCCCTAATGTTACCTCAACCTAACTTAATGTTAACGCAGAAAGGTACTGTTCGCGTTCTGAGCATTTAAATGCTTCATATGCATCGATATGTCCCCACCCTCGGTCTATTACAAGACTGCCGGAACTAATGGACCGAAGATTGTGAGTTGGGAGCGGCTGCGGAGTGTAAACAAACGAACCCTGCTCGCCCACGCCGCGCCGAGGAACACCTTCCACTCCCCTCCCCTTTCCCACCTCCATGGAAGGGTTGAATGAAGAGTGAATACCAATCGCGGCGTTGGATCGCTTGAGAATAAATCCTAAAACCCCATTGGACGAAAGACTGGGGTCTTTCACGTAACATTTTTTCTTTACGATAGGATGACTTTTGGCGTCGACTCTCGTTGACAAGAATGGAATGCCCTCCAATATCTGCGTTGCACAAAGAAATTGTTTTTCCCGCTAACACGGTCTCTCGCTTCTTCAAAATGAAGGGTGGTTTTGATAGGCGAGGGTAGCTCAACACTGACTCTTTAGTTTGTGAATGGTGTTTATCGTCAATGGCCATACTTTATTCCTCATCCCTCACACTAGGGGTCTCTAAATACGCAGTAATTATTTCTAATCTTGATATATTTACGAATGCTGCGCGGGACATTTATTACCTCAAACTATATTTTTTCCGGAATTGAATGACGGTAGAGTTCGCCGCGGAATAAGCCTCAGGCGTGTCATTACCTCACGTTCTGTTTAGAGTATAACGGTGCCATCTCACATTTCGTGGACTTTTGTTTGGGTGTGTCCGAAGTCTTCTCCCGGATGTGAACCCGCAACCATGGGATCGTCAGACGAAAATTCTGCCACGAGAAATAATGTGAGTTAATACTATAATTTATTCTGTTTTGAACATTACCTCCTCTCCTAGTTATCGGTGGAACAACATTGACATTATTTTTTCGTGACCTTACTCATCTTGATCTTTTCAGGAAAAGGGGTTTGGAAATTTACTTTTCTCATTCCGTGCTCGCCATCAATGTCAATTTTTTTGTTCCCCTTTCCTCATTCAAGGGATCCCTAGTCAGGGACGGCGCTAGCAGGTGCGGGGCTAGGGGCGAACCTTCAGTGCGGGCCCCTTCACTTAAAATATTAAACTCTATACCCCATCTACAAACTCGAGCATTTTGAATCCCTGCCACTCTCTGGCTAAGTATGTGTTCCCCTCCCAAATTCAGACTTCGTAATTACGCCGTTATGATACCATCACGCAGTTGAGTTCAAAATAGTATAATACTAATAAAATTTATAATTATATTTATTCATAAAATTATAACGTAAAATAAACATAAAAAGCGCACTTTTTACTTTAAATTACTGCATTATTATTCCTTTTTCATAATATTATTTTTTGTCTAGCACGGACTTAACAATACAGTAATAGTTGAAAATGCGTTTTCAAACTATCGTATATTTTAATTTTTTCACGAACACGGGGCCACCCAAGGCGCGGGGCCCGGGGCAGTCGCCCCGGTCGCCCCGCCCTAAGGCCGGCTCTGTCCCTAGTGATGCACAATTATTTGTCATCTTGATATATTTATTTACCAGCCTTACGCGGGAAATTTCTCTTCCTCAAAATATATTTTTTTTGCATAATTGAATTGCAAATTTTGGTCCAAGTGAACGAAACCATTCTACACTGGGATTTGAGCTTCATTGTGGAAATCGGAAAATAGTGTACAGTGGCGGTGTTCGTTTATGGTTTTTGGTATTCAGCAACCGCTGGTTTTTTATCTTAGATCGCCAGAGGTGCATATTCTTCGTTTATTCGCTATCATTGAAATTGGCCGGTATTCTGAATCTATTGACTGCCGATAATCGCTTAGTCCTCCAAAATTACTTTTCTTCGATCTCTAATACCCCTAAAAAATAAATGAATATCAATAGTCGCCGGTCATAGATACCTTGACCATGGAGATTGGCAACAAAAGTCACCCAACGACGTGGAAAGCCTCAATTCTATCAAAAACGTTCGATGAAGTCCAAGAGAGTTGTACAATGTATATTATACATTGTACACTCAAAGTGTGATTGCTCGACCCAAAATTTTCTGAAACACAAGATCGTTCCTGCCGTCCTTTTCTTCATCGCTCATTCCGCCACTTTCCGTATTTAAAAATTTTCGTTCCATTAAAAGCCGAACGTAGCGTTGCAATCGCTGATAACGGCCATGCGCCCTGATTAGCTGAAAGATGTTGCCAGCGGTGGTTTTAATGAGTGAAAAATGAAAGTACTGACTGATGGGATTTCCATCCCCGGAAACATAGCGGAAAAATGATTGCTTGAAACGTCACTTTTCCTCAATCATTGGAGCGATCATTGGAGCTATCGCTGGAGCAATCACTCGGAGGGGACGAGAAAAGTGATCTTGGTGAATTCGTCTCGGGTTTTCCACCGGGTGAGTTGATTGTAGGCCGACGTTCCGGTGGCTGCCTCTTCCATCATGCCCTGAAGACGATAGCAGAGGCAGCCATCGTAACGTCGGCCTATCAATTAACTCACCCGGTGAAAAACCCGAGACGAATTTACCAGCATCATACGCCGGGAAAGAACAAAATCATTTGGAAAAAGTGATCTTTTGAATCAAGCTTCAGCGACGTCACCCCTATTTCCGTCCCTCGCCGTCTTTCTTTCCAGCCAGCTCCATCACCTCCCATTCTGCTTCTCTCTTGTTCACTCGTCTTCTTCCCCTCCATCGTTCCATTCATGCGAGACCGCTTCCTCCTCCACCCTCACTCTCCACGAAGTCGTAAAACAAACCCCACCTCACGGATTTATTTTCTCCCTCGTGCCAAAAGGGAGTCGAGGTTGTTGGCCTACGGAGCATGAGATGTGTACACTGTGAACCCCCACGGAGACCTCGGACTTCGGCTGCTCTAAAATTGCATTCTCTTTGAGGTTTATTTATTTATTTTTCACGTTTTCCCAATAACCCAATGGAAAGAATTTTTCAATACAAAGATTAACAACTCCAATGATTATTTCAAAAGAATTATTACATGACAAAAATATTTATTGTATAAAAACTCTCATTTTCAACCATTTCAATTATCTTCCAAAGAAAATATTAAATAACATACAAAAATGCATACTTTGCAGGTTATAATGACACATAATTATTCTTATTTATGATACTTATCTGGGATGTTGATGATACACTCTTCTAGGGCTCAATAATTCTTTGTTTAGGGTTAATCTTTCTGTAGCGTGTATTTTAAAACGTCTACAAACTGCAAATAATTAAAATGCACTTCTTAAGAAGACTCGGCTCTAGTAGTAATGCACCATCCTCTGGACCTGATGATGGTGCTAGGAGCGGGCTTTTCGTCTGAAAAATTGCACTTTATTTATTTGTAATAAGTAAACCTTTTCTAATGTATTGAATTAAATAGTGGAATCTCTTGAAGTCACATGTAAAATATTTTGTTCAGGGTTGGTCATTTAAAGAAGCTATTTTTTGAGAATAAATTTCGAAAATGATTCTGAAATGGTCAACGAATGAAAAACTGCTCCAGCTCCTGAATGTGGTCTAAAAAGTATGATAAATGTGCTCATAATAATTATCTTCTTAATTATTATTTTCAATTTAAAATTTGTATACAGGATACCTTGATACCTTGTTATCCTTGCTGAGCTTATCCCTGGTTGAGCATTATGATTCTGTGGGTATTATGATTAATGACTACCTATTGGATGATTACAAAGCTCTCTTATATTTAACCTTTCACCTATTACATGAAGAACGAGGATCCGAGATGTAGAAAATAACATCTAGAATATTTTAATGCAAAGAAAACAGTTTTTTTTCTCCTGTATTTGATTTTTGGTCCCTCTGACCCAGCCTATGCGGCCTCTTCTTAATGGGTTACGTGCTACTCCTGGCGAATCACAATTCCCATAGCCAGTATATTTTTAATTTTTAGGATAGGTATGCGAAGGTCCTCCATTTATTATTATCCCTTACCTTAACCTGTTTCGCGGCGCTGCACAGTGGTCGGAAATCGAAAAACGCCGGACAAAAGTCCGAAATGGCTTTTTTTGAGGTAGACAATTGAAATTTGGCACTAATACGGGGAAATAGTTGCTGATTTTGAAATAGCAAGTCATTTTTATTAAGTCTCAGCCGTTACGGAGTTACGGAGGCTTAAACATGACGAAATTTCGAAAAACACGCCATTTATCATTTTTCTTCGAAAATGTAAAAAGTTACGCAGATGGTAGAGCAGTGGATGGATTTTCATGAAATTTTTAACATGTTCATCTGTCATTATAGTTTCTTGCCTGTACTTTGCATAAGTTTCAGACATTTTTGTTGATATTTGTGTGCTGTAATGTACCAAAATGGCGGAAGCTTTTTTCAAGCAAAATTTCACATAAAGCAGTCATTATCTTTTTTATAAGAAATATGTATGTCGAGATATTTCGTAAAAATACTAAGAAAACATATTTAAACGTTTGTCTGCAAAAGGTTTGGGAAAAAGTTTGCGGCCCTGAGAGAAAATTCGAATTTTCGACCGCGCGTAGCGGTCCGGCTCCACGCGGCGGACCCCGGTAATATCGATTGCGTGTGATGGTTGAAGTTGTTTGCACCTAAATTCCTCAAATTTGCCTTTTTCAAGCAAAAAACACTTTTGTGGATTTACTAAGGTTCTATATCGAAGATATTTTGAAAGCAGTATTGGTCATTAGGTCATAAAATGGCGGACATTTTGCTAGGCAAAAGTTAACATAAAGTAGTCATTATCTCTGGTTTTAGAAAAATGTATATCATGATTTTTTGTCAGGGTATCAAGTAAACATAATTTTAAAGTGTTCTGCAAAAATCTGCGGAAAAAGTTTGCGACCCTGAGAAAAAATTCCAATTTTCGATCGCGTTTCGCGGCCCGGCTCGGCTCAGCGCGGTCTCGAAACTCCGACTCCCCGCACTGACGAATTTCTGAGGACCTTAATGTCCTGTATTCGCCTTACTCAAGACATCCATGCTGTCAATGATAACCAAATGTCATATATTTATTATCATGGAGGGATACTATATCCAGCGCATGTGTTTGTAGACTGTGATGCCTAACTGTGATGAATATGCTTTTCTTCGGTTACTCTACGGCATGTTTCCTCAAATCATAAGCGTATGTGACTTCATATAAGATGAATAGCGGGGCGTTTAGATGCTACGGTACGAAATATTACATAATAAACATGGTAAACCTCCCGGATAAGATTTGGTATTTTGCTGTGCGACTCCAAATTAGCTGGGTTCTACATGCCTGCCCTGTACTTTCATGGGGTTTCGAGGAAAGAATGGTGTCCCGCGGCGTATTTCCTGTCCCCGACCGAAGTGAGAAGGTTCGAAGTGCGGATTAGCCGGGGTTGTGAGGAAGAAGAATAAGGCTTTGTCAAACCTTCTTTCTCTTCTCACTCCCAAGGCGCCTTCAATGGTAAATTTGTGGTCAGACAAGGGTTTTCCCGAATTTCCCTTTCCACACCCTCATTGCCCTAACGTAGCTTAATGCTAAGTGGGAGGCCATTTCTCGTCCTTACTCCGTGAAAGTACTAAGCAATGAAAGAGAACCCAGCTCTTTTGAAGGAACTGATGTTATGTTATGAGTTTAACCTAATGGATATCTTATACTTTTAATTTTCCCGGTCATTCACACATGCTCAGACTCTGTTTAATGGATTTCTCGTTACCTAAAATGTTTCGTTTTCACACCCTTAATCCTTATCAAAACACCATCATATCTCCCTCTCTCATTTTCACCACCATTTTTTTTAATGCAACGGACTCAATTTTAGGAGATCCATAAGATGATGATGAAATCACATTGAAATTAACGCCACCTTGTCTTCCATTTACGACGTCTACAGAAATTCGGTATCTGATATCAAGTTATCCGTAATTCTCAGAACATGCTGTCATCAATGATTGGAAAAACAAAATTCTTACTTGCTAGTCCTCTGTCAGATCCTGATCACTTTCACTCTCTGACTCCATCTCTCCTTGGTCATCTATGTGTAGGAGTCCTCTCCTTCCCCTGGCAGCCTCCGATGCCTCTTCGGCTCCAAAGGCATACCAGAGGAAAACAGTGGATCTGAAGTTAATAGCAGTCTTTTGAAGAGGTCGTCGTTAGTGGCAACTCTGGAGTGCTTCCTAGTGAACCTTTCACGAAACTTTCTCCTATCTTTATTCCGAGCCTCCATCGCCTCTTCGGACAGCTGACCCAAGGGAAGAATTGATTCTTTCGAAATTTCGCCCCCATGAAAGAGTACCTTATGGACAGTGATTGGCATATAATACCAGGGGTAGAGATCCACATATAATTCTGCAGTCCTTATGCAGTACTGCGAAAACGCCTCGTTATTGAGTGGTAGACCGCTGGATATGGCCTTCAATATAATTGAAAAATGTTGAACTAGGTCATAGCTAACTCCTGGAATAAAAACATCGCAAAATCATTATTGAAAATTTAGCAATGAATTAGGCTATCGTGTGGTGTGATATAAGTGATACCAACCTATAAGTAATTATTTATTTGATATAAGCCATTACCTGTTAGTTCTGAAGACAGTTTTGGGGAATGAAAAAAACGCCTTGCAGTATTCCCATCATTTGTATTGCCTGACCCGGGTCTGGGCACATCAACAATTAAACCCATCCTTTCTCTAAAAGCTTTCTGTATCTTTGTCTTTCTCTTAGAAATTTGTTCTTTTAGATGACCACGAGCCTAAAGAGGAAAATCATCGAAATTTAGTGATAGTGATTTATTCTTTTACATCTTTGAGGTACTATGTTTTATCTAGAGTAATTTTAATGCATTCTAACCTGCCATTGTTTAAAATCCATACGATAGGCTATATGTAGGATGCATTCAAAAAATCTGATGTAACAATGCAGAGTTGACAAACCGAATGAGTACTTGTCTACATCAGTCGGTCGCCGTTTCATCGCATTGATGTCATTCATTTCGGAAGTTTTTGCTCCGCAGATGTAACATCTCATGCTTGCACAGTCAGTCAATACATTGCAAACCTAAGAGAATATTTTTTAAGGTTAATAATTTAAGCCATATATTATTTTACTTCATTTGAGATTGGAATTGGCCTTACTTTTCCGTTTATCATTGTTAATAGCAAATTGAATGCTACTGAATAACCCCTAAAATTCAATTTATCCAATCCATCAATCTGTTCTTTGATGTAATCTCTCTCTGCTTTCGCAACTTCTCTAGTCTCTTTTAGCCACTGAAGGCGAATAGGCCGGCAAAATCTAAAGTACTAAAAATTCCCGTAATGATTCCAATTAGAAAAATTACAGATAAAATAGACACGTAAATCTCATTGGGGCATTCGTATTGTCATTTAGTAACCTAAGAGGCACCAGGGAGCTCATAAATAAATACTCATCTGATGAGTCAGATAGTTCCCACAATTGCTTATATTGGGCATGGCCCGAACTGCCATCAAATCCATATTTGCACACTAGTGTGCAATCTACTTCATCATATGAGGTTTCAGCAGTTGAAATGTATGACAGAATTCGCGAAGCTGTGTGATTTAAGAGAGTTTGAAGACTCACTTCGCACATGTTTTCAGTTACTCTGATTCCTTCGGGGTATGCCATACTTTTCGCGTTTAGGACTCTATCGTAGCTTGGATAAAGCTTGTGTCCATAATTTTGAGCCGAGCGCCTCAGTGTATTGTACTGACTCTTCGTTAGCTCAGTTGCAATAACGAGAGGCACAGCTTCTTCAGGGGCCATTTCCCTCAGGGGATTATCCCTTTTTCTCCATTTAGACAAAACTCTTCTCGCCCTACTAGGAGTGGTTGTCGTTACCTCGGAAATTAGTTCGGCGGCCGCAATATCTCCTTCCTCCCTTAAACTCAGAGAGGTTGCCAATGCGAGCTCCGCAGCAGAGGAAGACATTTTAATATTTTGGACCTTACGTCTTTTTGATCTCTCCGAGGAAACACTAAAATCTATTTCAGGCCTTCCCAGTGAACCTAGGAAGTAATTATTTAAAAGTAAATAACCCAAGAATAAAAATATTATGTCGTTCAATGAAAAAGAAAGGTTTTCACCGGATGGCACTTACTTGTCTCAGCAGAAGTGCTAGTCAAGTACTGACGCACGGTGTCAGGAAAGTTCATCGACTCCATGAGCCATGCGTTATTTCGCTTTAAAAATGTTTTTTTATTCCGAGAACCTCTATTCCACCTTTGCAAATAGGGCAACAAAAAGCTTATTCTGACAAATTCACGAAGACTTCTAATAGCGTCATCAAATTGACCTAAATCTAATCTTCGCACAAGAAAATCCACCAAATATTCCATTTTTTCAGTTGGTGATTTGAGCTTTATGCGCGCCCATCAATGTATTATGGAGATCAAGCCGTGTGATAAAATTGGAAGACATATCCAGTCAGGACTGAAAAACTTGTCTAAGGTCTGAAAATTAATGTAATAGAATGAATCTACCCATTCCACAAATTGTTCAACAACGATAGGCAACATAACACCAGAAAGTAGGGGCGAAAAATCGGTATTGAAGAAAGTTTGTAAAAAATAGTTCAAGGGACGTAAGAAAAATGGGACGAAAAAGCACGAATGACTAACACCAGGCAAAAACACATGGAATCATATCTTACCTCGAATAAGGTGTGGATTGCTGACGAAAAAAACACCGATGTAAACCTTAGAAAAAACACTCGGTAAGGATTCCTATCACTCACACTCAATATCGCGAGTAAAAAAATATTTTTTCAGAACAGATTTCTCCCAATTCACTTCACCACATCACTTCACCACAAATGCCAAGATAGAACTACTGCTCAACATGGATTTTCTTTAAAGGATAGGGAAGGTCCACCCAGGGAAAACCCATCATAACTGTTAAAGGGTGCGCGGTGTCATAAAAATTCCCTCAGGGACCGAGTCGCATGGTGCTGTGAAGGCGGAGGGATTTGGCGGCTTGCAGTTTGAAAATGCAAAGAGAGTGGAAAGGGAAAACAGCCAACCCAACACCCTTCCAACAAAGAGTGTATGAGTAACAAAACACCCTCATGTGCACTCAGGAATTGAAGGAGTTCATAATTACTCGGAAAATTCCGTGGAGTAACCGAAGAAAAGCATATTCATCACAGTTAGGCATCACAGTCTACAAACACATGCGCTGGATATAGTATCCCTCCATGATAATAAATATATGACATTTGGTTATCATTGACAGCATGGATGTCTTGAGTAAGGCGAATACAGGACATTAAGGTCCTCAGAAATTCGTCAGTGCGGGGAGTCGGAGTTTCGAGACCGCGCTGAGCCGAGCCGGGCCGCGAAACGCGATCGAAAATTGGAATTTTTTCTCAGGGTCGCAAACTTTTTCCGCAGATTTTTGCAGAACACTTTAAAATTATGTTTACTTGATACCCTGACAAAAAATCATGATATACATTTTTCTAAAACCAGAGATAATGACTACTTTATGTTAACTTTTGCCTAGCAAAATGTCCGCCATTTTATGACCTAATGACCAATACTGCTTTCAAAATATCTTCGATATAGAACCTTAGTAAATCCACAAAAGTGTTTTTTGCTTGAAAAAGGCAAATTTGAGGAATTTAGGTGCAAACAACTTCAACCATCACACGCAATCGATATTACCGGGGTCCGCCGCGTGGAGTCGGACCGCTACGCGCGGTCGAAAATTCGAATTTTCTCTCAGGGCCGCAAACTTTTTCCCAAACCTTTTGCAGACAAACGTTTAAATATGTTTTCTTAGTATTTTTACGAAATATCTCGACATACATATTTCTTATAAAAAAGATAATGACTGCTTTAAGTGAAATTTTGCTTGAAAAAAGCTTCCGCCATTTTGGTACATTACAGCACACAAATATCAACAAAAATGTCTGAAACTTATGCAAAGTACAGGCAAGAAACTATAATGACAGATGAACATGTTAAAAATTTCATGAAAATCCATCCACTGCTCTACCATCTGCGTAACGTTTTACATTTTCGAAGAAAAATGATAAATGTCGTGTTTTTCGAAATTTCGTCATGTTTAAGCCTCCGTAACTCCGTAACGGCTGAGACTTAATAAAAATGACTTGCTATTTCAAAATCAGCAACTATTTCCCCGTATTAGTGCCAAATTTCAATTGTCTACCTCAAAAAAAGCCATTTCGGACTTTGGTCCGGCGTTTTTCGATTTCCGACCACTGTGCGCTGCTTCATACCCGTATTTTCTTCATTTGCTCCAAAAATCCTAACCTCATGAAACTTCTGCTTTTTCCCTCCATTTTACTTCTCAATTTTTTTTTCTCATAACAAGGCCTTTCCGCCGAGTTATTCTTATCTGATACCCCAGTATCCATATTCTCCTATTTATTCTGTTTACCTTCTCTTCTCTCCCATAATTCTTGTATTTTCTCATTATTCTTCTCTAGTACGTACCAGGGCTTATTTTTCTAACCATTCTTCTAAATTTCTCTATTCGATTCTTAGATTGCCACTGTTCAAACTTTTTCGCATGATTTCCAACTTTCCATCATTTCCAACCTTCTGATCATGGGCGGAGTTTAGATTTTTATGTTAGGGGGTGCCACTAATCCTACCGGGGTTTTAGGAGATGTTGAATATTCCCCAATGAAATGGCGGGGCCCCTAGCTCCCTTTCCTGGAAAATTTGTTTAAATTAGACTGTGAGAATAGCATGTTAAGGACTATTTAGGACTAAAATAGTTTGGCACCTTTACAGGTTTCGTGCTTTTTTCGGCCAAATTATCATTTAAGTTAGGGGGGCCAGGCTCCCCCTGCCCCTTTCCCCAAAACTCAGCCCGTGCATCTAATGCTGAAATAAATTCATCGGCCTCGGTGGCGGCGAGAATACGTCCTCGCCTACCATACCGAAGGTATTGGGTTCTAGTACCGCATGGATAGGTTTCCCCTTCCAGGACATGGATGTATGTGATCGTCTATTGTTGGTTGTTAAAACTCCTAATGTAAAGGCCTCACTGTTCTGTTTTTGGGGCAAATTGAGATAAATAAAATAAAAAAATAAGTAAAAAAGTAACGAAAACTAATTCATCGGCGCTGAGGGCATAGTAGCACACGAAATTCGGCGAGCTCGCGAAATTTTTCCCTAAATATATATATATAGTTCCTGAAGGCATATGCGGTCGAGGGGTGAACGATGACGCGTGTTCCCAGTCACGAACGCGGGCACCAAGTCAAAATATGCGTCGGGAACGTGTAATGCGAGATGGGTGCGTCGTCGAACTGCTGTGTTTTCACCCACCTCTCCCCGTTCTGCGCCCACCATCCCCCGAGGCCTTGCACTGCCGAAAACTCCTTCACGCCCTCTATAATACCCGAGTCTGCATATCTAGTTATTCGTTCCCACATCCTTCTCGGCGTGAGCTATAAATCCAGCCCCGAATGAAATATAATCAGCTTGGCCATGGCTTGACTTTTCGCATTGTTATCGCCCCACGCTATCCCTCCCAGGCTGGCGGAAGCGGTGGAGCTAAGGGTGTTGGTCCGCCTGTGAAGGTGCATGCCTGCATAAGCAAAAATTTCATCATCCCACGCACCATATAAAAGAGTGTTTCTGCAATTTTTACCGGTTTCGAAAAACTAAGGTTGTTTCTTATCATCTTCAACTTATCATATTGGTTGTGTTTAACGATTTTTTTTATAAGTCTACTTCAAAGATTTAATTTTTATGTTTAATGTTTCGAAACCTGTCGCGTGAACGGCGGTGAGATATACATGAATTGGCAAGAGAAAAAAATCCCCCTGGACTGGGAATCAAACCACGGACCGGTTTTCTGGGCCACTGCGCAGTTTGGCCGAAAAAAGCACGAAACTTGTAAAAGTGCCAAAATATTTTTGTCTTAAATAGTCCTTAACATGCTGTTTTTAATATTTAATTTAGTTGTAGTAGTAACAAACCTTCCAGGAAAGGGTCCCGGGGCCCCGTCGTTTCACTGGGGGATATTCAACTGCTCCTAAACCCCCGCGGGGGGGGGGTAGGATTAGTGACACCCCCTAACATAAATATCTAAACTCCACCCATGATCAGAAGGCTGGAAAGATTGAAAGGTTGGAAATCATGTGAAATAGTTTGAACAACGGCAATCTAGGAGTCGAGCAGAGAAGTTTAAAAGAATGGTTATAAAAAAGGAAGCCCTCGTACTGGAGAAGAATGATGAAAAAATACAATACAATACAGTGCTTCAAACCCGGGGCTAAATTGCATAGGTGAGGGTAGAGGTCAACCCGAAGAAATACAATAGCTTCTGAATTAAAAATATTCGGGGTAGCGGACCAATTCTTGGATTCCTGCTTAAGCTTTTGCTAAGGCTTTACTCTTAGGCTAAGTTTAAGGGACTCTTCACTCAGCTGCCAAGCTACCCACTCGTTTTGATATCATGCAATCAAATTGCAAAAAGTCGACGGAAAAAAGGATGAACGTACTACGCTATCCAAGTTCCTGTTTTCTGGTGACAGGGAGTTTTTTCTCAAGGCAATTCACGTGCAAAATTTTAATTTACTAAACTGAGCGCTTTATCTAAAAAAAATGATGAAACATCCCATTTGAATTACAGCTGTGAAGAAATGAGAAAGTAATGGGTTTAAAAATCTAATCAATGTCACCAGGAGAGAAAGGTGCGGCTGTGAGCTGTGAGCTCTTGACGCGCCAAGCTAAATTCTGAGGCATTGTATTCGCTTATTACTGTTTCTTTCCAGGAAAACAAATTATTCCTTTGCATCTCGGCTGGGACAATCAAATCATTACCTCTATCTTTACCCAACGCGTTGCAACGGTCGCATGGTAAAATTGGAAAATTACCATTTGTTGATTCTTAAATCCCCAATTGGTCCCCGCAAATTCTCCATGCACACTAACACGAGATTCACTATGCACTTTAATTTGACGTATAATACCGAAACCGAAGATGAGTTTATTCGTTCATCCTTTTTTCCGTCGACTTTAGTTAATTTGGTAGCATGATATCATAACGGGTGGGGAGCTTGGCAACTGAGTGAAGAGTCCCGGCTGAAACTTCCAAGTGAAGCCTTTACAAAAGCTTAAGCAAGAATCCAAGGATTGGTCGGCTACCCTGAATTTTTTTTTAATTCAGAAGCTTTTGTATTTCTTACGGTTGGCCTCTAACCTCACCTACGCAATTTAGCCCCCGGGTTGAAGCACTTGAGTGAGCATTTCTCATTTGCGAATATATTTTCTCCAAGAAAGCGTATGAAAAATGGAATTACGAAGCAAATTTTTCTGGTTGCTGTTGCAATGGAAGAGTGCAGGAGAAAACGGGGTCGCCCTCTTAAGCAAACACGTCCGCGGACCGTGGACTTTTTCCGGACGCGCCCATATCTGCTTTTGCTGGCACGTCCAGCTCAAGAATGCCTTATGCCTCCGTTGTCTTCGGCAGAGGAAAGAGTGAAGGTACGAGATCAACGAGATTGCTGAGAGGGGTAGTTGCGCGGAGATTACTAAGGATTTCAAGGAGTAATTGCAATTCGAGTTTGGCATATTTTTTCAATTGACATTCGACATGTTAAATTTATCGATCGGCACTTTGATACATGCGATATGAATAAGAACATCGAAATATTGATCGCGTTGATATCATCATGGGTTGGTAAATGAAAAAACTTAGTGTATGTCCACAGTTTCTATTTGCATACGATGCGCTTCAGCTTCGCCATCATTAAGAACAGATACCTGATCTGTACCTGATGAGTGCGAAGCTGATTCGCTGAAATGCGTCGTACTCTAATAAAAACTGTGGACATACACAAAGTTTTTTCATTTATCATTGCAATATGTTCCACAACATCTCGCCGAACACCGTTGAATTATCATTGGTTTTTAATTACTGTACTCGGCGCAATGGAATGATGATCGCAGTATACCACGAACAGGATCAGCCGATGTAAGAACGCGGAACATCCTTTTCAACTGTAGCAGTGGCATTTTGATTTTAACAGAGAGTGTGGGATATATTTACGTAAGCTTGGCGCTAACTGCGGTGCGTAAAATTTCGTAAAGAATCCCAGTGATTTATCGTTAAAACTGTAATCCAACCCAAATAATATATGTCAATCAAAAAATTCAAAGACTCATGAATTTTCATTCAAATGTAGCGCTAACCTCATAGGTCTATCCCAAGGCCGCCAGATGTGAAACATTATTTCCTCGATTGGCGATGGGCTAGCGTTAGTCAATTGTTTGTCTTCAATCTACTTCCTACCAATCATAAGATGTCTCCAAGTTCTTACCCCTGAAAGTCAATAATCATCGTTTATTAGTTTGTAAGTTATTTGGTTTGGAGTACCTGCATTGTCGTGCAAGCCCTATTTTTAATTTTGTATGTCCTTTCTGGAGTTTCCACGTTGTTTTTAATACTTTTATTTTAAATTTATAAATAAAGCTTAAGGTTATTCTTTTACAAATTCAGTAAGTAGTACATACAGTTGCATGTAGTACAACTCGTTACTTCTCATAGTAAACTTTATCTGCATAATAAACTTTCATTGTCTATACTTTAAAAATTATGAGTTGCTAATCCTTATGCGCACCGCATATAATTGTTGCACAAGATGCTGCATTCTACGCGTGGGTTGTCTGTCCCTAATGCAGATTATACCGACAAAATTCACTTATAATGGGACAGTTCTCCAACTCTTGCTCAAGGGGAAAGTTAAGTGTGCCTCACCTTCTAAATAAATTGACGCATCTCCCGCCGCCCGCGGTACGAAACTTGCACTCGCCCAAAGAATCGGTGGCGTGATTCCCCTCACAGCCGTTGTCTGGGCCACGGAGGTCAGGAGGGCACCGTGCGAGGACTTTAAGGGAGTGTCCCTCACTTCAGTGTGCGTGCGAGACCGGAGAGGGAAAGTTGGAGTGATGGGGGAGTTGTTGGCAGATTGCTGCCCTAAGTACGAACTGCATGTTAAGCGTTTTAAGTACGTACGTTAGCCTTGCAATGGAGAAGGTACATGCATGTCTCGCGAAGATCTATAGTTTCCTGTTTCATTGTTTGAGTGAATGGCAACCGTTGCATTAACAATAAAAAATATATATTAGCCACCGTTGTTCGGATTGTTTCCATCCAGGACCAAAATAGCTTTGTGCTTCGTGCTGTGCCGTGAAATTTTAGAGGTATGTTCATAAATGTTGCGATTCAAGGTTTTGGGTGATTATCATCTGTCGGCAAGCTACGTGCGCACCCTATTAAAACCTGTAAACGCCCGTTTCCATTGTGTTTTCGCGAGAAATTGGTTTCGGCTGAAAAGTTGAAAACAATGAATTTCCAATTTGGTAACATTTTGTGATTGCTTTGTGTTTGGCTTAATACCATATTTTCATTCCATATCATGGTGAAGATGTGCACACTATTAAGTATAACATCCAAGTCTTTTACTCATAACGCAGGTTAAAAAAATCACCGGTGACGTATGTTTGTCCTAAATATATGAGAATAAACTGAAATTGACCATTTAATTTTTCGTATATTATCATTTTAATGGCCTTAATACTCTATGTGCATTAAAAAATACAGAAGCGAATAAAAAATAATTTCAATTGAAACCACGTCTGCATCTCCATTTCTCTAGAAAAAAAGGTGTGATTAAAATTTTGTAAATTGTACCTCATCTCTTGATATGAAGTCCCTTCTTTCTAGTTCTATCAAATAACCAGTCAGAGTTTATTTGAAGCATGTGCATTTCTTATATGCATTAAATGTCTCTTGTTTCACTACATATCTCACTAACTTTCAGTGATAGTCTTGAGGAGAGAAGGCTTTGGTCTCCAATGGTTGTAGCTTAACGTTGCGATAGTAAAATCATGTACCAAGAATCCGACTTGCTCTTAAAAAAATTCAACGCCTGTGCCGTCCACGCAAAATCGCTATCAGACGTCTGGCCGAAGGGAGGAGATACGCTCACGGACCATCACCTGCGCTCTATCTCTCCCAGCCAGCACCACCTTAATTATATCGCTAGGCTCACCACGGAATTATATATTGTGATTCATCGTGCTTTTAACCGACATTATGAAAAAAGGAGGTAATATAAGGTTGAAAAAATAACGAATGATTGGGTTCTCCTTTAAATATTAGTTAAATGAGACATTGCAATATTTCCAAAGGATTCATTTGAACGACGAAGCGTTTCGTTGTTACAATAACATCAAGTGAAAGGTAAAATGTTCACTTTTGAGGTACGGGTGTAATATATAAAGAGTTTACACTATACACTCGGAAAATATCATGGTGACGGCGCAATTTTTGAACAAAAAATACGCCACGAAATAGATCAGTGAAGCGGGGCCAATAGAAACCATAATATATTAAGTTAAAAATATGGCGTATTACCCAGTGTTGGTCTATCGATGAAGTCGTAGCAGGTAAAATTTTAAGCAAGCGGGTAGTAACCATTTCGTATACTGGCATGTAACTGACTAGTATTTTTTTAAGTGGCTCAAAGTTTTAGGTTATTTGTGATACCAATCCGTTTGCATTATAAATTTTCTTTCCTCCTGGTTTAGCGAGAGTTTGAAATGGACGGAGAGTTGAAAGAAACGAGGAGGTACTAGAAATAAGAGGTTGAAGAGAAATAATCTCATGGAGAGGAGGGGAAAATATGGTTTGGATGGAGAGCTAACCTTGCGATAGGAGAGAATACTAAAAAAGATTGTTTGGGGGAAGAATTTTATACTAGCGGCTGACTCGTAAAAAAATGCTACATTTCAACCTACCTCAACTCATAAAATATCTTTAATAACTGGTTCCATGCTCATTGGACGCAGAATTTATCCATTGAATCGACCGTGGTGTAGTTTGTTTGGGACTTCGCGTGTGTCTGGACGGAAAAGGGCAATGAGGTTCGAGGGTGACCCGAGGTGAGTGGCCTCTCAGCCGACCGACGCGACGGTGCGTGCGTTGACCACCGAATAAAGTTGCACCCGGAGACCTCATATGCAGAGCATCGCGGGGTCATGAAGGGAATGCCTGAATGGGGAATTCTCTCGACCGAGACCACTTGCGGATGGAGCTTTCTTCGATTTATTTGCAGACTCCAGGGAATCAGGTTTCTGTGCTTGTATACCCAAATTCGGGAAATGGTTCATCAAAGGGTGGAGAAAAATTTTGTCACGAAATATTATAACCCTGGATAGCTGATGCCAACAAAAAGGAGGAATGGAATGTTATCAGATGTCAAGTCGGAATTCCAGTCTAATCCATTTCCTTAAACTGCTACCCTTCACTCGAGGGTGGGCAGAGTATAATTTCAAAACTAAATATTTCTTATTTAAATTAATTAATTTAGTTATAATCATATTTTCAAAAGCAACAATATAATAAGTTTTTCTTCCGCAAGATATGCCACATCGCGGCCAGCGGACTCCTCTTTTCTTCCTTTCTCTTCGGGTATCCAGTCAACCTGCCACTCAGAAAGCTGCAAGGAAAATTACAATATTATTTTTCTTTCCTCTTATCTCTTATTTCTTTCATCTTTCTTCGGAGTATCTTCTTCCTTCTTTTGAGCATCTACTCTCTTTTCACTTCAAGATTTTCTAAATAATTATTCAGGAGTTTGTGTTGAGAATAAGTGTAATATTTGTGGTGAGAATGTTAGTGCCTCTGTAATAGTGGACCCAAAATTTCTATCCATTTCTCACATGTGGTTCAAAATAGTGTATCTTATTGTTTCAAACTTAGTACAAGCTGATTCCAGTAGAAACTAAAATCATTCATGACATTTATGTTGAAAACGCACCATTTTTAAAGTATGGAAACTTTGATCCAAGCGCTCCGATTGGCCGCAAGTTTGCCTTGTTGCCGGATGCTCTGCACAACTCATGGCTTCAAAAGCTTCGGCTGTATTTGCCTAAGTCATGGACTTCTAAGTTTACTCCTTGCAACTTTGACGCCAAAGGATGAAATTTTACTTTTTCGGGAGAATCATAAGTGAAGTATACGTTGCACACTTTATCAGCTATAGTTGGTGCATGGATTACAAGGATTATTTATTTATTTATTGAGGGGTAATATTAAAACTACTTTTCGGTAAGATGTTTGAAGGAAATGATTGGTCTAAATTTTAAAAAAATATTCCAGTAAAAAATTCTTATTTACAAACTTGGTACCTCAGCGTCTGATGATTGTGGTATTATTGTTCCCCATTGTCATATCGAGATTGAAGAATTCAAATCCTTCCATTTTGAATATCCCAATAATTCCATTCATGTTGCTTAAGTCATGCAGAAAGATTTGGTGGTACTGATTTCATGTTCACGGAAATCGTTGCCATGTTCAAAATTTCAATTTTCGTTCAAATATTAGGTAGAATTATTACTATTTTTGTGAGTAGAAGATAAAAGAAGAATACCACCCCTAGAAGGTGCTGAGTAGAGCTAGGTTACTTAGAGCACAACTCCTTAGTATTGGATCTTCGAGGGCCTCGCGCTCAGTACTTTCTCGGATGGAAGTGGGCCACTACATTCGGGTGAGTGAGATGGATGATTCGCGTTCGGAGGACCACAAATGGCCAAGAGTGGAAGAACAATGGGTGGGAAGCCGTGACTTGTACCACTTAACTCACAGGAGGGAATATGATGGAGAGTCAGGAGCGTTATCGAGGAAGGCAAGTGCTCTCAACCGCTGATGTTCACCCGTTATGGAACTAGATGCAGTTCCAGTCTTCCCAAAAGTGAGGGTGAAGATTTTCCTGCTACTGGTGCATTTGATGTTGGTTGGATGTAAAATATAGATATTTTATTCAGTCAATCATTGGATTAATGAGATAATTTAATAATGAATACTTTGTGATTTTTTCCGTATGGTTAAATTTAATTCATAGAAATATCCTTTAAAGAGAAATTTCCTTCAGCTGTTCCGTTCATAAATTTTCAAGTAAAGATTTTTAAATTTCGTTAAATGTATATTACCTTTGAATCGTGGTATGTACATCAGTTGTTTTCCTTAATTATCACTCTATTATCACTAACCCTGTCCCATCTAGTGCATATGAACACTCCCAATGAAAAAATAACCCTGGGTGTCGTGGGAATGTGTGCAATGCGCATGGAACAGCTGTCTTGTCTACACGAAGCCGTCGCGACGTTTCAAAGAAAATATTCGGTTCATCGGAGATTGGAACTGTTATCCTTTCATCATCTACTGAAAATTGGATCCCACGTCATAGGTAGGCCATATGTGGTCTTTATCAATGTATTTTTAATATCTGCATCTCGGGAATAATATGTACGAATTTCCGTTATTTCCTCAAAATATATTGCCTCGTACGTTCAGCAACCCCCAACGTAAGTGCAATAACCGCGGTAGAAAAGGTCTCGTTTGATAGATCATTCGATTTATCTTGAAAACATTCATTTTTAATATCAACCGAATTTAAATACAGTGCCGCGGACCTTTAGGTTTCCAGAATGCACAACATTGCGCTATCCAGTTTCATTAACTATCATTGGAATTAAGGTAACCGGATATCGTAGTGATCCGCGCCGCGCCGTGGCCTGGAGAGCCAAAGATCCGTGGATTGATTTCCGGTCCACTGGAATTTTTTTCTGCGACAGTAATTGTGATGCTGTTCAACCTGTGACAGCATTCTGCGCGTTCTCCGAGGCCAGCGTTGGCGTACAGTCTAAATATTACTCCTGCACGTATGTAAATGAATTTTTTTATTTCCAATAATTATGCAATTTATATATTAAATTTAACGAGCTAATTGAGAGTGTATGAGTAAAATCTAACATTCTGTTCCACGTATGAAGAAGTATTGTACGTGATTAAGAAGATTTGGAAGTTGTTACTGAGCCTGTTTGAGAGGACAATCCAGCCAGTATTCTCGACACATGCCAATTATAGCCTGCTTATGCCAACGATCTACAGTAAGCTAATCCTATGGAGTATTACTTCTAGTATTCACCAATAACTATGCAACTAAGTGAAGGCTAATACTGCCACAACATTATGATCATAGCTAAAGGTATCATTGGGTCTTAATTATCTACCGTTTCATTCTCTTTTTCCATGAAAAATTCACCATATCTTTCATCCTTCGATAGGTATTTTATCCGAAAGTTGTCATTACCTACTTTCAATTTTTTAATGTCCCAGATTAATGCCTAATTTTTTCAAGATTTTTTGATTCCCATTATCCTCTGTCACCAAAAGTGTCGTTAAAAGAATTTATAGTACGTCTTTGCCGGATTAGAATTCATTCAATCACTCATTTGGACGTGGAACTCCGTTGCTCTTTCGCCTCTTAAAATTATTCGAAATTGATGACTCGCCTTCCATTCTCCTCAAACGCCAATTTGTCCTTGCCGTTGTCGCTTAATGAAAAGGAACCTCATGATGCTGTAATTTCCTAGTTCCTTTCTGCTAATGACAGGTTTTAGTTGGTGGACTGTCTAACTGAAAAATTACCCCCCCCCCCCCCGAAAGAGTACCTTGTCACTCTATTGAAAGAGTTTTTAATTTTTATCCTCTCACAGTTTTCATATTCTGAACCAAGTACCGCCGTATTTCTAGTAATTCAGATATGCCTTCACCAAACATTTTAGAAAAATAGCATCCGGTAAATTCACCATAATAAAGCTCCAGTTAGTCTAATTGTTCTATTTTGAAGACAAATATTTATTTTTTATTTAACCCCATTCCCCCCGGAAACAGCGCAATGAAGCCTTTACTGCGTAGATGGTTTCAACAAAAATTAGCAATAGGTGATCACACGTATCCATGTCCTTTATTGGGGAAATCTACCAAGGCGGGACTCGAACCGACGATCTTCGGTGTGGTAGGAGAGGATATATTCCTTCCGTGCCACAGGTCGATAAAAATGTGTTTATCTAAGGGCGTTGGCTTTGGTGGTCATCCTGCATTTATTTACGCCTCTTTATCATCTAAAAGTGTGGAAAATAACACAGTTGGTTCGATTAAATAATTGAGCCATAATCTGCGCCACGGGTGGGAAGTAATTATCCCAGTAACTTACATTCCTCAAAATCAACCATAATTACAATCGCAACCGCGTTGCGTTGCATTAGTTTTCAATCCGCCCATTAATTTACACAGATACGGAATTAATAACGCTCGTGCTTTGGGTCATGATGTTTTTCCACCCGAGGCTCTCCCTCCAGGAGATCGATTTATTCCAGAAATCGTGATGCGTGGAAAGAATTAAAAATCTCGGCCGCGCCTGCTAATAGGCCTGCGATGAGTGAAGGAAAGAAGGCGGAATTGGCTTGCCTCGGTTAGACTTGAGGGCGAACGAAATAAAACAGAAAATAAACGTCTCCCCTTTCTAACCCCGGTTTGCCTTCGAGCCTCTGGCACTAATTATCCATCTGGGGATCCCTATCTCCTATCTTTTATAGTAATAGCGCTGCTCGTTTGCGGCCCACCTCCGGTCTTCCCCACTACCGGCTTCCAGCCACTAACCCGCCTATGACTCCATTAGTTCAGGTCTCGTGTTGCGTTTTTCTGTGCAAAGGTTTAGTAGTCTACTGCTTACTTTTATTCCGAGCTTTCGTTAATTAAAAATTTAGTTTAGCTTTGCCATTCTCTCTGAAACGGTAACGTCTGCTTTTTGTTGCACCATGAAAATCTAAAATTAAAATTATTTTAAATGCCGTAGGTCACGCTACAGTAGAGC
Source organism: Ischnura elegans (assembly GCF_921293095.1). Classification (NCBI taxonomy): domain Eukaryota; kingdom Metazoa; phylum Arthropoda; class Insecta; order Odonata; family Coenagrionidae; genus Ischnura; species Ischnura elegans. The sequence goes on from NC_060249.1 coordinate 97,129,978, forward strand.
TTCCCCGAGTAAATATCAATTTTAACAATTTATTTGCTGTATATATATTAGGAATATTATACGAGAAGCCTGAGTAAAATTCACTTCTCCGCGGTACAATTAATAATTATAATAAATGAACTATGTAGATGTTTTAAATAGCATAAAAATATATTAATCATTACAATAGATGAACTATGCACGTGTTTTCAAAAGCATATAGATAAATGTGATGAACTTTAAGAATTAAATTAATGTCGGTGATTTTTAGATGCGTTTCGTTAAAATTTATCGAGATTTATGGAACTTTTGTGTATCTAGACCCTTAAGATCGATTATTATGGTTGTTTCTGCGCAAAGATAGATTTGAAAGTCGTGGGTAGAGGTAACCCCGAACTAAGGTTTTTGATTTTGAAAATTCTACGTCCACAATAGAGTTCCCATTCCCTATGATAAGCGACCTGTAATTGCTATGAAAATTCGTTCAGCAGAAAACCACCAGGGTTAATTTCTGTAAGGAATGGTTCAGGGCTTTTAAAGGAAGTGAACCGGAGACCCTCCGGTCCATAAACCCACTAGCAAGCCTCCACGACCCCGATATCAGATCGCAAAATTTGGAGTATTTCTCTGATTCTCCGGTGGTCCGATTAGTGTATCAAATCTCAGACTTCAGAGTTGTCCTCTAACTGTTTCTACTGACCATTATTTTAGGGAAACCTTAGAAATTGAGGAGTACGGAAATCAAATTCGTAGGCCCAGTCAGCTCTACCGGCAAATCAAAATAAAAAAGCGAAGCTTCCATTCCTATATTCCTCCCTCTGAGTCTCTCAGTTGGTAATCTCTTGATCCCGCATCCCTATGGTCATTAATTTTCCCCGCAATCAGCGAACGGAGCGGGAGGTCAAAAAGGAGCCAGCTTTGTCCAAAAGAGAGAAAAAATGGAAGTTGACGGTGATTAAGTCCCTCCATTTGTTTTGTTTTTTCCATAACTTTCGGCTGTTTTATTTACTAATTTATTTATTTTTTAGAATTTGGTAGCCACATACCCGTTTTTAATTCGCGTTCTCGCAGATATGATGAAGTCGAAAATATATTTTTGCAGAGTTCAGGTAGTTTTATATCCAGCTCTCTCTCTCTCTTCCCGTTTAAAAAAAAAGGCCCTGTTTCTCAAGTTTCTGCGGAGTAATTAAATATGATAGTGGTGCTGGTGAGGAAAATAGAGAATAAAAAATGGCTCGGTGTCGTATTCCCCATACTCCATTAATGGCCACCAATAAGGCTGCATTCGACGTGGAGAAATGAAAGGATAATAATTCGAGAGAGGCTAACGGTTCTCGCTCAGGAAGTAATAACTATGGACGATTTAATTTATGTAGGTCACTTTTTTTCGTCATCGGATTTTTACCTTGGGATAATTTGCTCGTAACTGTTGTTCCGCAAATTTATATCGTGATACGTATTTGTTCAACCACGAAGAAAAATTAATTTTTCCCGCAATAATAATCTATCTTTAATATAATGAGTCTGAAGCTGAAATAAAATACATACATTTAATGCCAATTGCCAGCCAGCTGTGCGTGTATGTGAGCTTGCCTTGATACAAATCGTACAAGGTAGGCTTTTAGACAACCCTAGCAAAGGCCCTTGAGTTATAATTCTCTGACGCCTGGAACTTTACAAATACCATAAAGTTTCAGAGAAAATAATTATATCTCAATTCAAGTAGTATCTCAGACGTGAAATTTGCACGTATGTGACCTCTATTCTCAGTGATAAAAAAATGTTCTTCGGGAATAAAGTATAGAAATCTAGTTTTAAAATTTGGAAAATATGTAACCATACGAATTTGTTAATGCATTTGGAAGAGGTCCTATTAAAATATTTCTAATTACGATGACTTGTTATTCTTATTACGGGTTTCATTTCAGCAGCTTTACATTATTTTCTTCTCTTATTGCACCTACTGAGTTGGTGCAATAAGAAAAGAAAGGTTTGTTTTGGGCTTATCTATATTTATCAGACGATTTCTCTGATTTCTCTTTATAAAATTATAAAAACCGGCTCCCATTAACCTCAATACTAATTACTATACAAATTTCAGGTATATTACGTACTTCCGTGTGTGGCTATGAATACTCTTCTCTAACTATCAGGCGGCTCATGAATGTGCAACATATGTACGCTAAGGGCGCCCGATGCAGCTTTTAACAATTCATAATCACAACGATTATCCCTGGAAGCCAGCGTAAGACATAATAAATAATAATGATAAAAACATTTATTATCGTGGACTTATTGGTATTTTACATTGAATGAACCACCAAAATTATAAATGTAAACAATTAACATATTAATAAAATATAACAAAATTTAAAAATCAAATATCCTTATTAATCTGAAGATAATATTTCATGAAGGGAATCAGAATATAACAATACAGTAGATACAACAATCAATTTCTCTTTTCATTTCAGCATGTTTAAATTTATTAAATTGAAAACTTTTTTTTAAAGCTTGAGATAGATTTACTATATTATTTGTTGGGATTCAAGCGAACATATAGTTGGCTTCCCTTGTTCCTCTGTGGTGCCTTCATTTTTTTCTGTTTCGCTGATATGAGCGTCTGAATAGCGACACCTCCCGAAGAGTGCGGCTTTATCACCCGTCGGAGGCGGCTGCCACACGCGACACGGTTAATAGTTTAGCGCGCCACTGCGCGAAGGAAACCACGTGACATCGCAATCTCTTAATGCGAATCGAGGCCACCCACGTAGCTGACGATGCCTCCCGACAATGGGCCCGCGAAAGACGGTGCGAATAAAAAATAAGGCACTCATGATCCTCACACTTGGGCAGAGATAGCTTATTCGTGGAGTGGTAAGAAGCGGATATGGCTTCGACGAGAGATATGATAGAGGTTGGAGGAGATAATAAAATGCGGAATGGTAGCGCTCTATCGTTCACGGCACCATGGTTACTATCTCGGGTGTTCCAAGTTCCCCATGCTTTATAGTGCCCGAAAATTTCGATTTGTTTATTTTTATTGCTAGCGTGTGCGCATTTCGGGAGTTTTCCTCGCGGAATTCTTTTTTTTTTGTTATTTTTAATGGCCCTAGGGAACATATTCCGTGTGAACTGGGAGGTAGTAAGTGCCTTTTACAGGGAAAGTTTTTCGACGTGAGTTGTGGGAAATTTGCTAAATTTATTCACAATCTTGAGTAACTTGGGTTCTTTGTGAATGTGGAAACGACTTAAAAATTTGCGAATTCAATGTTATTTAAGCCCAATTCATGACGTTTAATTATGAAACGGTTTTAAATTATTGTTGGTTATATGTAACGCCCATTTTGTTTTTAATTAAAATCTTTTCCGGAATCATCTCCTCTTTTATTTTCCTCTCAATTTCGTTCACTCTTTTTTCAGGTTTTACCGCCGTCTCCCTCGGTTCCCTTCCCATACCTCCCACGCTCCGGTTAAAATTGTATAAATTGAATGCAGAACAAGCGTTTTGTACCTTAAAGATGTCTGGGTAACGTTGAAACCTAGGTCGTAGTAAATTTTATAATCGTGAAAAATCGCTTCTATTCATTTCAACATTTAATTTTTTTAATATCTTAATGCGTTATAAATACATTTGATCGTGTTTTTAAAATTCCAAATTTTATCCTAATATTAGTTTTAAAATGTTGTTAATACTTCTTCTACTAATTTTTGAAATGATGAACTGATACTAGGAACTAATTCCTTTCATGTAATCCGTGTGAGAAGAGAAGGATATTGAAATGAATTTATGCTTTGTTAGCGGATTCATTGTGAGAGATATATTACGTGAGATTTATGGGAGTGGGTTTCAGTCCTTTTTAGCATTGAATGCTGAAGGAAGTTCCGCTTTAGCGTGTATCTTTAGGCTCTACTCACTCCATTCCGTCTCTGGACCGCCAATTAGGCGCCCTGCAAGTAACTATACGAAAGCAAACATACGAGAACAGCGATCCTGTCCTCAACGGTTGTTTTCCTTCGTCACTTCAGAGGGAGTGAATAGTTCCACAGTTGAGACTAGTGATGCTAAAAAAGCATAACGATGGCTAAGTTCTAACAACACGAATCTAAAAAAAGCAACTTTTCAGGAGAGCGAAGAAAGCTATTCATTTTTTAAATTTAATAAAATCTTAATTGAAATTGGAAATCAAAAATACATCAAACTAAAAAAGAAGCATACATTTGAAAAAAAAGAGTTGTTTTTTGAAAACGAAAATGAAAAGGAGACTTCGTTGATTTCCACTGATTTATTTCTTGCGTACGACAAGTTTCGAACCATAGGGGTCATTATCAAGTACAACAAATTTGAATGGTAAGCAAATATATGTACTTCTTTGCCTATTGTGTATTAACTTCCACATAGTTGAGCGTAATACCATTGAACGAGTTGTTTTTTGCTTGCATTTTATTGTTTATTAACGGTATTAGCAGCATTAACTGATACCGGCCAAATTTTGAGATACGTGTTGTTAGAACTTAGCCATCGATATAGTCATATGTGTACGATATTAGTATGGCTGTGGAAAGGTATAAATTGACCATGGGTAGGGATGCTATTTGTCGAATCACCTGCGAAATAACATTCTCAGGTATAAAATATTCGTATCTTAAGTATTTATTTTCAAACTCTTATGTGCTCTTTAATTTTCCTCCATCAGCTGATTTTACATTTTAATTTAATATGAATAAATCATTCTTTAATCTACCTGTGGGTCATATTTTACTTTTACTTTTGAAAATTTTTTTATTTTGCATTATTTTCTTGCTTTCTCTATGGAGCTTTAGATAGTGTCTTATGAAGATTATACGGTCCCAATATTAATGTGAAAAATATCTCGATATCTTTTTGGATGCAGATATTTTTTTATCTACAGCTTTCAAATTTTCATAAGTTTCATTCCTCAAGATTTAACTATAGACTTGATGTAGGTATTTATTTACATTTGCATCAGTTCAGCTTCTAATGCCTCGCTAGTTTTGGGACGTGCTAGTGGAATTGAAGTATATTAGGTTGGACGCAGTGATCGAATTGATTATTATAAATAGTTGCAAAGGATTTTTCATCGATATTGCGCTATCACATGGCCAGCTCCCGTTGGTATTCTAAGATGCACGGAGAGGGCATGAGATGTTGGAGCACTGTGAAGTAGGCATTCAATTATTCATTTTTCAAGAGTAGCTACTCATGTAGTTTGTTCGTAGTGCATAATGGAACCGGGTGAGAAACTGGCTCACCAACTCTGAATTGGTCCAATTCATTGATCTGTGGCTCACTTCGAAGCGAGCTTTAGCCTCACCAATCCAAAACAGCCATCACGTTGAAGCAGTGGTTAATTAAAATACCCACATTCAATAGGATATTGCATTGCTCACTAAGTTACAAAAATGAAAGCGTGATTATCATATAATGGAGCGAAAAATAGAAGATAAAGTCACCGGAGAAAGGACAATAGGTATCCACCCACTTGGAGCAGATTTAAAAGGACACAAGGATAAAGAAAATCGGGGAAAATTCATGGAAAGGGAGCAATGGAGGGCTGATGCTGAGGTACTTATCTTAGGGTTGCATTACATATATGATGCCATCTTGGTACGCGTATCTCTTCTCGAAAGAACTCCTCGCATTTCCATATTAGCTCCTAGAATCGGGGAATTTCCGAATGAGTTCACGCCAGTTTTACCCCACGTTGAGAACCTTGCAGCTGCCGCCTCGGTTCATCCGCCTTCCTCTGCCATTTTCTCATGGATGTTTGAGTTTGTGGATTATCTTCGCAAAACCCGCGCGCCTCATCCAACCACTCATTTCCCTCCATCTGGTCTCCTCCCTCTTGGTTGTTTTCGGCCCATCTTGCATTTTGTCCCGAAATGTGTGCCAGTGACGATGGCAGGAGAGCAAATGAGTGTTCCTCCGTAAAAGAAATTCACTCCGTATATATGTAGTTCACTTGTTAATTTTAAGCTCGTCTTCGCGTTATGGTTGTTGTTTCTCTATTTGGCAGTGTTTATTCAGTGGAGACGACGACGGAACGAGCGATATATACGCTGGCGTCACATGAGTTGAGTTTTCTGCTCTAACGGATCTACTCCTCTTTTCTTTTAATCGTGGCTTCGTCTCTAAATATTATTCCTATCTCCCGTGTACTCAGAGCGAGTGATTGTGAGATCATATTCCCCATCTGACGAGAGAAGGTACTGGGAATGATTCTCTGCGGAGCAGCGGATTGGTTGTGTTTCCACGATGTCAATATGCGACAAATGCTTGTGCTGTGCGTGTTCCAGAAATTTCAGTGTAATTGGGACGAAATAGTAGCATACCTCTTCTTTAGAGATTGTTCTGTTTGCTACGGATAAACAGTTTCAAGATCTGGAATATTATTTGACGCCGTTAATTTGTATAGCGAATAATTTGGGGAGAATATTTGAAAATTAATGGAAGCAGGCGAAATATAGTGGAATGACATCCTGTAAGTATAAAAGAATAGAGAGATTTTACTATTCTTTCATTTTTCTACAGGTTTAAAACCACAGGTGTAGTGTTAGTGAATATTTTACATACCTTGTAGTCTTTAAAATGAGATGGCTTCATTAAATATATTTGTGACATCAAAAACTTTTGGAATCAATGAATATGATCTTTTTAATGTACAATGAATATATTAGCCATTTTGACATGTAACATTGAATGACCTACTTTTTTGAAGACTTTTACGGAAAAGCCATTCCCTCTCACTCCCTATGAATGGTTTTACTTGTTCCTATAAATATGAATTCAAGGTTATCATGGTTTTATTAGGAATTCATGATTTTAACCTGGCGAAGAGAAATTCGATTGATTGGAAATTTTGGAAAAACGATTTTTCCGATAGGATGAGCATATTCTCGCGAGGAATATTTTATGCAAGCATAGTTTTTAACTCCTAATGTGAGATTTTTGGTAAATATTACATAATAGATAAAACGACTACACTCTTGATTTTTTGTATACTTAGTTTAGGGAAACTAAGTGCGTGCATCATGGTCGGTGCGCTGCGAGGCCGCGCACATTTGCGTGAAAGCAAACCTCTGCTACACCATCCTCTGGTCATCATGAATGAAATAAAAGTAAAAAAGGACGAAGACTAGGACTTTAAATAGCCCCTTATATCGTCGTCTTAACGGTCCTCCAAGGTCCGACTAATCAAACACTCACCACGCGAGCTCAGCCGGCCCGTGCAAACAACTCGTGCCGACTGGGTGGCGCGGCGTCGCCCGCCAGCCCGTGAGGAGGAGTCCGCCAAGGACGCCGTCGAGTGCCGATGAGTCTTCAAGAGAACGCAAATGGGCAGCATGCGGCTCTCGGACGAAGGGAAATATTTGAAAACATGGCGATGGGCACTCGGGCAAACTCAAACAATGGCAAATGTTTTTCCCATAAAGCAGTGTGTTATCTTTGAATGTCTCAATCGCTCATTCGAGCGAGCTCATCTTCCGGAAATTCACAGTTTTTCGTACTTATAGAGTTCAAGACGACATGTATATTTGCAGGAAATTTTAAAGGAAAACACTTGAGTAAGTCTACAAGTTAACGATGCGTATCTTTCATGCCAATTTATGTCTGCGGTAACCTATAACAAAAACTTTCGTAAATTATCGTGGGCCAGATTTTTAACCGCCAGATGGCATCGATTCGAAGATGAAAAAAGTAGTGGATCTGCGCATCAACATTTTTTGTTAGAAAGATAGTAACTAATTTAAACCGTTTATACGTTGGAAATTTAGCAAAGTGTTCGCATTTTTTCCTAAATGCGTGATGTATTGTCCGCTGGGCACAATATTTTGGAAATAGTTAATTTGGAAATAGTTAATTTCAATTTTACCTTTATCTTTGACAGAAAAATTTCTTGCTTAAAAAATTTCTGTTGTTTTATGCATAAAGCAGCAAATTTGTTGTGATCAATTTTAACGAAGATATAGAACAGTAATCAAATGCGAGGAAGTTGAAGCAAAATTCCGTGAGAATATGAATCATGCAGCATTCATAACAAATTCCATGTACGGTTAATATTGCAAGATTTAGCAGCTCATTTTTTCGGTGCCTCATTTAAGATGTAGTGAGCTACAACAGTGTGCCAATTTGCCAGCTTAATGCCTACATACATTTGAAAATGTCTCTGTGAACCGCATCGCGTCGCCGATTCTGCTGTAAGGTCTATGATACGCGAAATTATTCTCAATACTTAGAATGCGCATTAGGCCTTAATTAATCTTAGTTTCGCATTTATCAATTCTTGAAAGCCATATTTCAACCGTTAGGGAGCAATTCTCTCTATAGAGATCGTCGGCTTCCATGTCGCTGCACGCCGCACTCCCCAAAAAAATACGCCACCGATATCGAGAAATACTGTCAGTGGACCCTACCCTAAATACAATTTTTTCCTCATTGCAAAATATTCAGTGGATAAAACATTGCTGTTAAATCTAGTCAAAAAATATTGCTTAATTTTTTAAGTCGATAATGAATTAATTTCTTCGATAAAAATTACACTTAGATTTCAACCATGTATTCTGTCTACGAAATAAAGAACAGCGTTTTAGTGTATAAATATTTTTACATATATGTGCACGTAGCAATGAATATTTACCCATGGAATGCTTTGAAAATCTTATGCATTCCTAAAATTATGCATAGAATGAATTCCTGTGGACAAAATTATCTTCGATGTGGACCTAACTACCTGATAATCTCATATCATCATCGGATATTTATTATACCTACTTACGTTCTTCTCCAGACTGATCGATTGTTCCAGAGCTAAGTCTTTAGTCTCCATTCTTTTCCAACTCTCAATACACAATCACCGACGACGATGGCGAAGTTAAAAAAAAAATTTTCCTATGCAGCCGCGGAACCGTTAAAACCAGTATGCTGACGGACCGCGTTCGTAGATGGGAGGAAGGGAGCTGGACTACTGCGCGTGGAACAATGGGGTATGGGGGTTGCCTATAGGTGGCGAGTGTTAACAACAATGGCGGTGGGAGCGGTGGCGGAAGACGGAAGAAGATGGAGTGCGTTGGGGAGGCTGCTGCTTGTCGTGGTGCGGGTGCGGGGGAGTGAGGGGTGCAGGGAGGGCGGGAAAGCGAAGCGTATGAATGGGAGAGGACTGGCCGAGGTATGCACCTGGTGTGGTGGTCAGGGAGAGTGATAGCCGGGGAAAGATAGGCCGGAGAAAGGAGAGAAAGTGGGAGTCAACGCGGCGAGCTGGTTGGAAAGGCAGTACCCACACTGGGGGTGGGCTTGGCTCCACCAGCAACACGGATCAGTATGTGGAAATTATAGTTTTAAAATTTATTTTGACCATTCAACATTTAAATGAAAAAATTGACGAAGGAATCATGGAGTGCAAGCTAAAATTTGAATTGATGCTATTCCGGTCTAATATATCTGATTACCGGCCTAGGTCTATTTCAATTATTATTCATATTTATCTTGTTTCTATACATTTATGAGGAGACATAAAAAGATTGAGAATTTTCATAACGTAAGTAACCAAGTTGAGTTGAGAACTGAAACGAATGTGCGATGAACATGGATTCATAATTCTCGCTTATGTACACTTGTCTATCATTCCTGGGTGATAAATAATTAAATATTTTAAAACTGAAATTTGTACAATTGTATAAGTTCTATAATAATTAGTTGGAAGATGGAAGTTATTTACTGGATAATAAAGACATACATGAGCGTAATATTTGGACAGCAAAATTTTTCTAATGCCTATTCGTTAGAAAGGACTTATCTTATAATCCCAACGATTAATGTTTCGACACATTTTCCTCCGATTTCAGGGTAGGATGTGATTCGCAGGACAATTTGGTTTTACGGAGAGTGAAGTGTGGAAGTTAGTCACTACTAATAGTCACCACTGAGGGGATCGTGGTAGTCTAGTTGGCTGAGAGGTTTGTAACTGATCGATGGGTCCCAGGTAAAGACTTCGAACACTCCAACTCAAAAATCCTCGAAATGCGAGGTCGCCCATGGAAAGGAATTAAATATGCGTTCTATTAATTAAAGCCAATACCTCTACAGATATGTGAATAGCAGCTGTTTAAAGAATTCAATAATTGAAAATACGGAAAAGCAAAAATATGGAAAACATTAATACCAACTTGAGTGAAATTTCAAGGGTTTTAGAGCTACGTGGAACACCAGACCGGCATGGAACCGCAGGGCCTGCGTACGTAACTGCAATGTAAAATGTATTGAACATTCATGATATTTTTTTAAAGCGCAATAGGGTAATTGTTTGTGATAGCATAGTCTCAGACTAATTTTTATGTATCACTTATCAAAAAGAAAGCTCAAAATTATTTTTTTCTCCATAATTAAGTATAGAGGAAGATCAAACATGGATCTAATCTGGGATATGAATGAAACATATGAAAAATCGCAGGATTATAAAAAAAATTCTTTCATATAGCCTCTTACCGAAGCTGATAGTTTTTAATCCAAGTTCTTGATACCTTTTCTGATACGTTTCGCATCCTCTCCAAGGATGCCTATAAAATAATGACACCCTAACCATAATGTGTGAACATCTTTGCCTGTGATCTAGTCCGGGATAAGCTCTGCCCTCACCTATCCAAACCAACCTTCGGGTTGAATCACAGAGAATAGCTGCTACTGTAGTTCATCTTCAATAAGCATATCAGTAAAATTTATATTGCTATTTCCGCGGATAATTTTTTTCGTTCTAGCGGAATATGTTTTAAAACATTGGCCAAATAGTGTGTTTAGCTTTTAGATACTGCGCCCCTCTCAAGCCAGTCGTCGTTGTGTTTGTGGCTGCCGATCAACGGGTTGCGAGAATAGGTGGGAAGTTGGGAAGGGGGAGGGGGGAGGCTTCATTCCCGGTAGGGAGCCCCGTGTTCGGGTGGGAATTACACGGAGTCAAACGGTGGGTGGGTGCGGACAGGAGGAGGAGAAGGCGGGGATGCTGGGGTTAAGACCCGAGGTAACCGACAGGAAGTATCTGCGACTAGTCCCTCGGTCAGTAGCCGTGTTGAAAGAGGAGGCCATTCCTCTTTCGGAAAGAGTTAATAAGTGTGGAGAATGGAGCTAAGAGGCGAATCCGTTGGGGGATAGGGATGGATGGTGGGGGTAAAAATAAAACGACGGGAAAGAATCCAATCGCTGGCTTTCTACTGGCAAACACATCTCTCGCAACATCATCTCTTTTCGGGCGAGAGAAATCCGCTGTTGGGAAAGCCATAAATTATATATTAGCGCTTGGGCCTCATTATTTTCAGGCATCCTTTGTGAGTACGCGAAAAATATTGGGAAAGGTATCAAGATCTTGGATTACAAACCATCAGATTCGGTAAGTGGTTAGATAATATAATTTTTGTGGCTATACGTGTGATTTTTCATCTAGTTATCTCATTCATAACCCAGAATAGATCCATGTTTTATCTTTCTTTGTATTTTTTTCGAGAAGAGAAACGAATTAAGGACTTTATTTTTTTATCGGTGCTATATGAAATTGATTCTGAGGAGAGGAAATGTTTGAAATTTCAAGGAAAGTTGAAATAATCTATACATTGCCATTATTTTCATGACACTCGCATGTAATTTTACAAACAGTTTGCTCCGCTATTGAATTTCCTTTTTGCAACCGTCTCTTTCCGTCCCCGTGATTAATTAAACCGGCTTCTAAAATAAAGTATTGTGTGGATTAAGTTGTTGAAAACTTCAAAAACTTACTAATGGCAATTTGGCGGCAAAGAGAAGTGCGAGTTTTCTTCAAGAGCCTCAGAATGCTAGGATGTAGTCATATGGCTACGATTCGCAGAAATGGTGTAAATCAATATTGGCTATTAATTAAGTCCTAAATAAAACAAATCTATGTAGATCGACCACCCTGTAAGCGGAAGACGCTCCTCTATCTTTGCAATTTTTCATGAAGAAACACTGAATTAAGACCTTTCTTTATGGTCATTGCAATAAGGAACTGAGTCGGTTACCATGCTGTCATAACAGACTGTCGTTAATGAAATGAAAAAACTTAGTCGATTTCCACCAATTTATTTTAACGCATGACTAGTTTTGACGCAGCGGCATCAACATCAAATACTCATCAGTAACTATGATCCGTCAGATCAGTATCTGATGATGACGCTGCTGTGTCGAAACTAGTTATATCTTAAAATAAATTGGTGGAATAAAACAAATTATTTTCATTCCATTAGGTTAAAATGAAATTCAACAAACTTGAGACTAAGACGATCGAGGTAATCAATACTGTGCTGTTGCGCATTTAACAAAGTGTTATGAATGTTAGATGGTCTAGACATTGCAGTTACGTACGCTGGCGGATGTGGGTTAACTAGTCCCCATAAACAGTCGTATCACTTTTGGGCCGCCCGTAAGAGGCTTATGACATTATATCTTACAGTTCGTACAACACCTTTCGCTCTTACCACCTCCCCTTCTTTCTCCCTTTTTCTATCATCTCCCGTTCCCACCTCATTTCACTCACTCTACCCTCCAACCAAATTTAATACACCCACTTGTCGCCGTATTTGCCCTCTCCTTTTCGTTGTGAGCGCGCTGCATCCCATATTCATTAGGTTATCGTCTTCCTGACTTCTTTTTGCCCTCGACGGAGTTCCTTGGTCGCCGGTTTTTATTTTGCTCGAGTGCCCAATTACTTTCCCAGTGTGTACAAGGAGGCGTTATATATATTTCCCTCGATTATTTGCACTCCTCCCCAGCTATTCAAGGAGTGGTGCTTTCCTTAATCCGTCTTGGGATCTTTCAAACCCGAAAGTCGCCGATGGAAAGGCGATACTTACGGTACGTATTTGCTATGCTTGGGTTTCGTGTAAACTCTTTCCAGATTTTTTATCGTATTTTCCGGACTGTCATAACAGTGCATCGTGTTCTATGAAAGTTTATGGAATGAATTAACAGTCTTTAAGCGGTCTAGATTTAACTCGATATGATTTCAGCAGAATAGTGTAATTAATGAAATTATATGGATTAACTTGTTGGAGCTAGATCAATGGAAACAAACTTATCTTAATAATGGGCAATAATTAAACATTATTGCCTTTGTTAACTTATTCAATTTAAAAATGACAGCTTAATGTTGCCATGGCAATTTTGATTTATGAGCAGAATGTAGGAACGAAATTAATTGAAAAAGCTAATTTTTTCCTTCATTTATTTATGGAGGAGCATTCCAGAATGACAGTAGATTTTAAAAGTAATTCTTTCTTTTGAGATATCATCCTTTCTCTCAGAATTCATTTACATGCTCTATCTTATGCATATATGTTAATTTTTACTCTTTCGTTCTATTCATTAAAAAAATATTCCCCTTTATAATTTTAAACAGCGACCACTTTCCTTTTACGCTATACTGTCCTATAAATTAATTTATTCCGAAATCACTAAGCTTAAGTTTCACATATTTTTGTTAGGCTAGTTAAAGTGTCAGAATGTAATTCATCAAGTTCTTCATATTCATTCTGTCATTTTCACATTTCCTTTTGAATGCATAATTTATGGATTCATTAAAATGAGATAATCTCGCAGCGTGCTTGTATTGGACAACTTCAAAATGGCTCCAAAGATATTGTTTTTTTTTTAGATTGTTTCAGCTTCATTGCATTAGAAAACTGGATGTGATTATCCACGATAATGTATTATCCCCTACCTCTGATTTTCCTTGTATTCGACAACCTCCGCTCCCCTCATCGCCGACTCTCCCTCTAACCGCTAGGCGCAAGTACGTAACGGACGCGAGGAGATAAATAGACCTGCTTTTCTCTCTTCTTGCCATTGCCCGATCAGGATGGCTGAGGAACGGCTGGCCTCTGACCCGGTAAAAGTAAAAAGCGGGAGGGGTCTTGTACCACGAGAAGAGGTCAGAAGGGATGAAAGTTGGGGTATAGATGATTAAGCGTTGCAGAATTTTCGTGAGGCACTCGTTTTTGGGACAGCACAACGTTTAAAAGAGGCCTCGTTATGCCGTGAGGCTAATGAGCAAGAATTAGTGGTCACCATATGTTTCTTGATTAAATAAAACATACACGTGTTCTAACATTTTCGTGTTATCTAGGTTCTGAAAAGCAAGAGATAATGATTAGTTCGCTAACCATTCGATTTAAAGTAGGTCTAAATCTTTCGTTATAAATCCTTACCACTGAACGTGCTAAAACATAATTTATCAGTTTGACGTGTTGGAGATGTTATCAGTCTACCAGTCGCGGAGGATATTTTGTGATATTCCTCTTGGAACTAATTTTGCATTTAATTTGCTGCTTTATCGTTAGAATTTGGAGTTATGTTCACTTCTATCCCATTTTTTTCTTGATCGAGTGTTTTTAAGTATAAAATAACGTGGCATTTTTTGCATCAAACTGCGGTGACTTATCTTTGCTTTGATTCAAACTATTTTCATGTGACCTCCTAGATTCCTAAACTTCATTGGCTCTTTCTTCCCTGTCGATGGGACGTGCTCGCCAAAAGGAAGAGAGTTAAGGAATCAATTGCGGAAACCTCGCACGATATCACGTCTTTGCGTATGCATGTATTCTTTATTTGGGTCCGCCTCTTGCATAATGAGGCGATGGGTCAGAGCTTCCAAGCCTCGCGGGCATCGTCGTGACCCGTCGATGATCATGGTGGTATCTTTTTAAACGCCTTCGTATCCAGCGGTAGATGCACTCAAAACATTTTAAATTCTATGAAACTCGCGTGTGCATTGATATTTTTGCTTCGCCAATGTATTTTCTAATATTTAAAAAGATTCTATATATTTACACTTTCTCGGGTTTCTGCGCGGGTATGATATTCAAAGAGCGCCCAAAAAATTAAATAAATTGGCGCTCTTCGAATATCTTATCCGCGCGGAAACTCGAGAGAAGTTTAAATATTCTGTTCGCCGGGAAAGTGTAAAATCATGCATAACAAGCTTCGATGTACATACACTGTTCATTAAGCTTGTTGCGTGTTAGTCTGTCTACATTTTGCGCAGGCATTCTTTAAGGTCTATATCCATCGTACCAAGTGCTACAAGGATATGGTCTGGTGCGTTCGACGCAGAATCTTTGTATAAAATTTTAGACTTAGTATCAGAGCTGCAGCTCATGGCAATGCGCAAAGTTGCGGGCAAAAAACGTGCAAAAATGGTTCAAAAACTGCCCGCCCACAAAACGGGAGACAAATAGTGGCAAACCACAAGTAATTCCTGTCTCCCCACTGCAGTGGTGTTCCTCTTCAAAACTCTACCAAATGGTAGCCAGGCACTGGCATGACGCAGTTAACTCTTTAAAGACCTAAGTAACTTACCAACTGATTTTATATACTTTTTGCATGTCCTATTTTTTATACTTTTATATACTATTATATGTACTATATATTTTTTTATACTTTTGCATGTCCTATTTTTTATAATTTTATATACTATCATACTATACATACATATTTTTTATACTTTTTGCATGTCCCACTACTAATTATGAGATATTTAGAAAGACAATCCGGAAAAAAATTTAAAAAGCGTTTTCAAGCATGTTCCCTATTGGGAACACGCCACCATTTTTTTAAATTACTTGAAAAATAAATGTGCACTTGACCAATAAACTAAGCTAAAAAAGTTTAACAATGCAATATATATTGATCTTTTGAATAAATGAGCATATTTTACTGGAGAGCAAGTCTAGAGAAGAATATCGAATAAACCACATACTCACTACAAAGGTGATGAAATTAACCAATTTTGAAAATGTATAATTAACGACCAATGTATATTCAAGTAATCACAGGTACGAAATATTATTCTCATAATTTTCATAAATCTGTTCCTGAATGGGAACATTAGACTTTAAACAGTTAATTCGATTGGCCCCGAACCTCCTGTGATCATTTCTATCAATCGGCCAATAACTCTCAAGATTGGGCCATGATAATCAATAAGGTAACAACCGGTAGACAAGTAAGTCCAACCGGGTACAGAGTAAGTAATTAGGCATCGCCACTCTATGTTATGCGTCGAAAACTTATTTTATACGGTTCATGAAAATGTCGGTGCGTTAATTGTTTTCAAATTGATAGGATAATATGAAACTATTGCAGCAATAGCTGTTTTTGTGCGCCAAAACTAATTTGTTAGGTGACAGCGAGCCGTGAAGCAGTTGGGGACTAAGCCATTACGTGCCTGCTCATGCATGACTTACGACATTCCTCCTCGACCGATAATGTTTTCGTGACGTATTTCATTTGATATGTTAACCATCAGCTTAAAATTTTGGGGTGCGTAGAATATACTTTTTCAAGCAATACCTTGTGACTTAAATATAAAAAAACTACCTGAGTATTTTCTCATTTTTATACTTTAGACCCAGTAAAATGTTGACAGAGATGTACTCAACGCAACTTGAAAATTTTCAGGTTATAGGAAGGCTTTTTAAAAGTTTGACGCCAAAAATAGAGAAAAAAGTGCGTAATTACTAACTAAAACGCTGGGTAGAGCGCAAGTTTATGAGGGTTAGAAAGTTGGTAAAAATGGTTATTAATATCTATTCCTGCAAAAAAAATGCTATAAATGAATGCATTTAACGGCGAACGAGGAAATAATTTCCAATGGAGACGTCTTTAACCTCTCCTTGCGAGCAATTCAAATGTCTGTGGGTTTTCTCTAATCAATAAACGGTCAACAGGTCGCCATGCTATCGTCATTCAAGTACATCTGCTCGTCAATCGTAGAATCCACAGTTGATGCAATGAAACAACAAAGCCTATAGTCTGCCTGCCAATCTGCCGTTCGTGAGACAATTCGCCGCTACAATCGGTCGACCCTTAATTAAAACACGCAGAGTTTTCCAGCCGAGTGAACTTCCTGTGCCCCCAAGCGTTTGCACTGGAGACGTTTGAAAGGCGCGAGCAAAAGAAAGCGATCCCCGACAGCCCTGAGCTGCATCCTTTGAACCCTTATCCCTCTACATCCCCTTGTGCAAGCTTGTATGTCTTCATCGAACGGCCGCAATGACAAACTAGTTCATTGTTTTTTTCTCCCGTCCTGCTTGAAGGCAATACCTGGTGCTAAATCATCTTAGCAGTTCCTTTAATCGGACGCACATGACACTAAGGAGTTAGTGATGCTAGAGCAGTGAAAACTTTCGATATCAAATGGAACAATTGTAAATTATGTTCCATCATCCAAGATTTCGAAATAAATGAAAACAGAAAAATTTGAAATATTCGAATGAATGTAGTTGACATCGTGAAAGCTAAAGGACAGATTTGTAAAAAAACACTCCACCTCATTCCATTTATGTACGCCATCGTATAATTTAAAAATAAAAATTAAATTATATGTATTGTTGAAATTAAAGCAACCGTGATGAGGAGATGAGTAAAGTGTTTGCTTACTCATCGAGGAGTCTGAGGTTCGAAACCAGCCCTCAACAGCAGAAAATCGGGGTACGAAGTGACTTATATGAAAGCCCTCCCTTCCATTAGTGTTACATTCACGCCATTGGCGTGGTCTGGGATGAACTCTATCCTCATTCATGCAACCTGGTGACACTTAGTGAGGTGATGACGGAACAAAGTAATCCTCGCAAATTCCGATGCTGGCCAATGTTCCCTGACATCGGTTGTGACTCTGCCCGCTGATGTAATTATTTGTATTCACAGTGAAGTCGGCAAATAAATCATAAAATGAATTAGGGTAATCAAATACTCATTTTAGGGCCGATTGTTCCACTGAGTTTATTCATTTTCACATATAACAAGATGAGAAACCAAGGGGTACAAGAGATTTTTTTCTCAACAGAATTAGATAAAGGTAATTGTTAAAAGAAACACATAAAAACTTGGTTGCCAAAGGATACGAGTGAGTCTCAGTTCTGTGCTGACATCGACTGGAAAATCAAATACACGATATCAAATATCTAATTCATCTCGTTTGTTTTCTATACCTTATTTCTGTACCTAAAGGCCGCTATACACGGCGAATATTTTCATTCGCATGATCATTCAGCATGATCATGCGAATGCGATGACCATTCATCGTGTACAACGGAACAATTCGCGAATAAACCTTCATGCGCATGATCATTCAGTGCAAATTATAACATGTTCTATTTTGCTCCCATGATCCTGTGAATGATCACGTGATCATTCAGCATGTTCATTCGCATGATCATTCACCGTGTATAGCGGCCTTAACAGAGAACAGAAAAAAGAAATCACCTGTACCCCTTGGCTTCCAAACCACTCATATAACTTTGCCAAACATTTTTTTCAAATGCACTAGTATTCGCATTTCTTGTATTTCTGACTAATTCTCCCGCGGTGTATTTATGAAAACAACAGTAAATAAGGCACAATTAGAAAATCTTGTTTGGAATTTTTCATTCAAATAATATGTACTTTATTTTTTCCCCCGACAATCTTCTTCAGACGAGAGAGAGAAAAGAGAACGAAGAACCTTTTCAAAACTTTCAAGACAGGAAATTTGAGATCGAAACATTTCTAAAACATTAAGCCCACAAAGGCCATTTTACACAATGACTGATCTCGCACAAACTCTTCCTGATGCTCGCCTATACGTAGCGCGGGCGGGTGGCGCCATGACGAATCCTTTGAAGTATCCTTCATTCGCGCCCCTCTTTCGCGCGAAGAGACCACACCGTCGCACCCCCGACGCCCATCCTCCCCGTGTGTGGGTGCGAGAATGTAAGGCCTTCCACCTCTTCCACCGATTGCTTTCCATCTCCCCATCCCCCTGCCATTTTCCCATGCGTTCCCGCCCCGGAAAACACAACAAAGACTTCGCCACCGGTCATTAATGAGCATGGGGAAAGGATTGTGGGGAACTTTTCGCCCACTCCCTCCAGCATGACCCCTGCCTTTCCTTTCCGCCTTGTGAGAAGCCGGTATCCCGCTCACCAACCCCTTTTCTTAGGGGGTGGAATGTGCATCAAAGGGAGGTTCGATGGGGGACTCCACCCATGTGGGGGTAGCCTCCGTGGTTGTTGTTGTAAAGGGGTGAGGGTGTTTTCCCGATGGCAAGGGTCAGAATGGAAGGCCGAAGACTCCTTCCTCTTGCTTGGGCAGGTTTCCCCTCTTGTGCAGTGCCTTTGGGATGGGAATCTTGAGCGAGCATCAGCTCTATTCATTGAAATGGGTGGAAAACGTTTGAGAATGGGATTCGGGGACAGAATTACCGTTTAAGCGGGAAAGTTCGTTCAGTGTTGAAGAATTATGGTGCGTGTTCTTTGTTCAGGGAGAGTAGCGGATATAAAAAACACTAAAGGGGGAGAGACGCAGAAGGTATCTTGAGTTGCCTTTACTTTTATCGTAATAAAAAATAATCATGTCAAAATTTAATTAAAATGATTATACACACATAAAAGACAATGCCATCTTATGATATAAAAAAGTCACAATTGTGGTTCTGTAATGATTGGCAACACGGACGGACCCGCAAGGGAGGGGCGCGCGCCCCCATGCCCCCCATCTGTAGCCGTCACTGTTCGGCGATCTTATTTATTTGCGGTATTCGCCCGCGGGAATACATTCTTACTTCAATTTATGGTATTCAATTTATGTATGTAAATATCGTCTGGAATAACTCTTTTTTTATCGTTGCTCAGAGGTCTCCTTTGCTTGCCAGCGATCGTTTAATTTCAATAGCCTCTTTGTAGATCATAGGAAGTATTCGCAAACGCAACATCTTTTAGACCGTCGACACTCGAAATATGTAATTCTATCCAATGATACCATCAGAATTTAAGCTTGTTTACACGTCAAAGTTGACTGTTGAAGCAATCGACTACGTGTGGGTAGTGACTGCGAAGCCCTGCGAATAGAATAGTCCCTGATAGTGTTTCACAGTCCACATGTGCTAGTTGAGCGTTCGATTCAAGTCACTTCAACGTATAAACCAGACTTAAAGGTTACCATAGAATCATCTGTGACCGAAGCAATCGAAGAGGTTCTCGATTAATTCCACCACGGACCATTCGACCTGTCCTTACTTAAGCATACGACCATTTTTTGCATCCCTTTGGAGCAACAGCTCTAGGGAAAGCTACAGCGATGGCGAAAAAAACACCGTTTCTCGCTATCATTTCCAGCAATGATTCGAGGCTTTCATTCCTTATTTCCATAACTCATCATGTCCCTTTTCCTGCAGCTGAAACCAGAACTTGAACCGCCCTTCAGCCAATCAGAACACAAGTCCGCTCACCGTGATTGTAACGCCACGTTTGGCATATAATTAAATGACAGTTGTAAGTGCGAAAAGTGACAGAAAAAGTGATGGAAAAACGGAATGAAATGATTGATGGAACGGTATGAATGGATGGAAACGGACGGGAATGGAAGGTAGGAATGAATTCAGAAAATGATAGGTGGAGCGATTACTTTTTCGGCCGCAGAAAACCACGCCGCACATCGGCGTACCCAGCGATGGGCAGGAGGGGGCAGCTGCCGCCCCCCTAGAAGCAAAAATCGCAAATGTGTTAAAGGAAAATAATATTATTTCAAGCAAATAATTTTAAAAACTGATAAAGAGCTGTTAAAGTTTCCTTGAAATGTTGATTTCATTCACCTTTTCAATGCTAATATCTCACAACGTGAACAATCATGGCTTCCCCCCCTAGTTTTGATCCTGGGTACGCCCTTGACGCCGGGGACAATTTTGAAAACCGATAAAAATGCGACCGAAATGGCAACAGAAATCTGCCTTCTAGGGGATCTGACCTAGTACGCGAGACTAGAGAAGTGAGGAAAGAAAAAAAGAACAGGACGACAAGACTAGAGGACAGCGGAGGAAATGGTGGAGTGGAGGGTTAGGTAGGGAGGATGAGGTAATTGGGCTGATGGTGGGGACGGGGGAATAAAGGGAGGTAGGTGGCGGGAGGCGCCGTCCTCTGAGCGGTTGGGGAGGATAGTGGAGGCAATCCTCGACGGCTGAACGACTTTCCACCTCTCGCTTCATTTCGTCTTTCTCGGAAAGGTAGCTTTTTTTCCGAACCTTTTTTACTTTTCGTCATTCCTTCCCTCCTCATCTCCATTTTCCGCTCAAGTGGAAATGCGGAATGAGAGTGTGGGAAGGGAAGAACTTATGTATTTTGGCCGTAAGTGGTGTTCCCCCAAACAGTTAAAAGTTGCTTTCAATTCCGCCAAAGATTTTTATAAGGGATAATTTACAGGTCCCTAACTGGGCGATTAATTAAGGCGTTCCATGGGGTTGGGAGAGCATTTTGGAGCGATTCCTAACTCTTATTATTAATGGGTGTCTTTTCGGAGAGGTGAATCTCGCTCGACCAATTTGCTTTTAAAGATGAAAAGCCGCATCTGTCTGGATAAAGAATCCCTTTCCGGCTATGCCTTCAAGAGTCGTCGATAGGCTGGTTTAACTCTTTAGAATTTAAATCCATTCAATCCCTGTTTTTCCGCTTTTTTTACTTTTCTCGGGGCCACTTGGGGTTTATTTTTTCCCAATATGTTGGCGGAAGAATATTAGTAATTTGAAAATATCGTTGAATTTTATTGAATTCCTCTATCGTTTTGTTTCCTCTTTGGTGGAAAAGAATGTAAAATTTTGCCTCCGTATGGAATGGAAAAAAATATGGATGCTTACTCCTTGTGGTGTGATGAGTTATATTAATATGGAAAAACTCTACAAGGCAATTCTCATTCGGTTTGTGAGTTCGTTGCAAGAAATTATGTTTGCAGTCTTCGTCAGAAACGTTAAGAAACTCAGATACTCGGACTAATGAAAAGGTTATCCAAAAGGAAAATTGAGTTTAGTGCCGAAACATGTCAACCATGGGAATTTTTGCCGATGCTGAAGATCAAATAAGTATTTATGTAGCAGGAATGTCTTTGGTTTAATGGAAATTTTTGGCTGTATTAATATGCAGTTAGTACCGTGCTATTGAATTTTATTACTTTTTGTCGGATATTTCCAAATATTTTTCAATATCGAACTCAATTCAATGAAATGTTCAAGTCACTGACATCCGTCAGACGGTTTTCTGTGTTATCTTTTTCACAATGCATAATTTTTAGTTCAATATTAAGTTCCATACTCAGAAACCAACAGAGCCGTTCATTGCTACGCGTTTCAGAACAATTGAAGGTTTTATCATGCGGGAAAGCTGTGCGGGAAAACTACATTTTTCAATATGATTATTACCATTCCGAAAAAGCGTTTTCGTTATCCATGTCAGCACTTTAACAATAGTAGTAAGCGAATCATTGTGGACCTCGTTTACGCCAAGGGTAAATTTTTTCACGAAGAAATCATTTGGTTTTGGCCAGGATTCGAACCCGTATCTCTCTATTGCCGGTGAGGTATATCATCAGTCACATTACCGACATGCTCCAGTTTTTTCTTTTGCTTTATTCTTCCGAAGATTTATCGAAGAACCCGTTGCAACCTGTTCGCGTGGCTGTTACAAACTTACCGGTTTTATGCAGTCAAATATTGATTACGTATCGATGTTTAGGATTCAGGAAAAAAGTACTCGTTACCGATCAACGGAGTAAGCCGAGGCATATGCCTTATGGCGCGGTATTAGGGCTTTGAATTGTAATTGTCCCCTCTTCGTTTTATCCTTTCGCTCTTCTTTGCCCCCTTTATTTTTTTTAATCAATTGAATGCAATAAAGCCGCATGTATGTACATATCACCGCTTCTAGTTTCCGTCCACTCCTTCCGCCCTCCTCTTTCTCCTTTTTTATTACCTTCCATCTCTCCCCATCACAGCGCGGTTTTCTTCCATTTCTCAAGCCATCTATCTTGCTTCGTAACCTTCAGCCCTCGATTCCTCACCATGGTATCCATCGCCTCTCCTCTTACCGTTTTCCTGCAGTCTTTACATCTTCCTCCGTGGGCCATACTAACCCTGAGCTACTGGCGTGTGGTGAAGGTAGATCCCCAGGCTGGTAAATTTGTTGTTTACTTCCAGGGTGGTTTGGCAGCATCGCTAGCAGCAAGTCTACTCCCCCCCTCCCACCAAACTGTTTTTTTTTCCTGTCTATCTCACCCTTGTGAAGCGTAGAAATTGTGATAAGTGATCTGGGGACTCGGTAGTAGTGAAAGGTTAAAGTCCTCACTAAATCGTGGAAGGTTACTCGGGAATTCCACCAGGTCAGGTTCTACAACTCAATTTAGGCCGACGCGACGTTTCGATATATTCGAGCTGTCCATCGTCATCAGGGCGTGTCTAATCTTGGAAATCGTCCTCCTTGTATTCGGATGACGGCGGTATCAGCTGGGGCAGGAGTTACGTGATTGGTCGAGGAATTCCCGCCTTTTTTCCCGTTCCTCACGAATGCTCCTCAGCACCGGTTTCTATGAGGTGCTCAGTGTGTAACCAGTGTCACGGTTCATGGTGGTGTTCAGTCGAATTTCAATGGCCTCCATTGCAAGTCTTTCCCAAAATTTGTCTATCCGACTATTGTCTAGAATTTGTCTATCCATTGAAATTCGACTGAACACCATCATGGACCGTGACACTGGCTACATAGTTAGCCGAAAGGTGAAAGGATGGCACCGGCGCGCCGCGGTGGTCTATTTTGTACGATTTTTATAGCCAAATTTGATGCCTTTTTTACGCTAAAAGGTATGTCCGTTACAGATCGAGCCCTAGCAAGGATTTATCGCATTGGAAAATGTTGGCATCGCTTGCCTCTATGGATGGCTAGAATAATTAGTTGGACATAACACTCCGAATGTGATGACTGATGACTATGCTTGATGACATTTGTATGCCATAAGGGGTAATGATTATCTGGAATATTTCGATTACCGTTGTTTGTTCATCATCATACCTAAAGAGTTAGGTGCATTTGTGGATTTCGTAATAAACAAAGAAAAATTGGACTTAATGTTTAATGTGAAGATGACTATGAAAAGTTTGCGGTATTTCAGTAGCAAGGAATGGAAGGAGAGATAATAACCCGAGTGATTTCGGCAGGTATGTTCTTGCAAAATATATTTTCGGGGCTAGGTTCATCACTTATTATAATGGGTGGCAATTATATTTTTTATCTGATTGCTGTGTGGGCGGGACTATAGCCTACTGATTCGTGTCTGGAGCCTCGTGTGGAGAATATGCCATCCATCTTTTCTTCTCCTGCTTTGAGGGGTAATTTAATTATTGATTATTTTTATTTTGAGCGCGTGCTTACGCGTCTTGAGGTTTTATCCTGTTCTGCGTGTGAATGTTAAGCTACGAAAATCGATAACAATAACTCATAACTCATTCGACTCGCTGCTAATATTTTCGCACCTGTGATGTTGGATAACAAGAATTAAATGTTGGTAGTTGAGTGTGGGAGTGTTTTTTAATTAACGTTCTTTCATCGTTCAAAAAAAATTACCTCTTGAGTTGAAGCGGGTATCATTAATTTTACCTGTATCTCATTTTGCGAGTTTTCTGTTATGGTCATTTTATTGCTTACATAGAGAGATTTATCTTATTTATTTCACAAAATTTCAACCGTAAGTTTTGTCGTTAAAAAACTCTAAACTTTCCTTCCTCCATTCTGTGTAGGTACCGCTCCGAAATGTTGAATGTTTACTTCAGAAGATATTATCTTGCGTGAAAATCTCAGGTATATAAATCATTTCTAGGGTTTAAAAGAAGTATTTCAGAGGCTATCTGTCACTTTTCACGGAATATCACCACTTAACTTCAATTTTTTCTAATGGGATCTTAAAATCTATGTGTTTTCCATATTTTTATTTAATTTCTGTTTTTGAGGCTATGTATAGGTACAGAGCGCTAAATTGCATTGTCGGAATTTTGACTGTAAAGCATTGATGGGATGACCGTTCTTGTCACAGCTTTGATTTATTTGTTTCCTGCTTATTGAGCTTCCGGAGGCAAACCTCCTAACCCCTCCTACGTAATACGTCGATTAAAGTTATGAAATTAATGTTTTTTCTCAAATCAACCACCTTTCATGTTTATCTTTCCTTACTCTATCTCTTGGATTTCTAACGAAAACATTTTACTTGAAAGAGCTCTCGAATTTCTTGTACAGTTTTTATTGGCGAGAAAGTTGTGCATTCTTAATCGAAGAGTAACATTAATTATGATAACTGGATATCATTTATTTATTTTAATCTTGCCAAGAAAATCATTGTGCAATTGCTTAATTGAGTATATGAGTTAAACCTCATTTTGATCGGAGTTGCTGTCTCTGTTTGGCGAATGCTGTCAATTCAGTGCTATTAGCAATTACTTGTTAATGGCGCCAAGGTGCAATCAATCGCGTCACCCCTTTGTTTAGCGTTCAGTACTTTAATATGGCAGGCTTATGTTGCTTTAAAAGAAAATGGTCAATTTTACCGAGTCAGGCGAAAATCTAAAATAACCTCGGCTCCAGTCGTTCATCGTTCGCAGTTTTTTTTTATGGAAGAGAAATCAACGGAAGTTGGGACAAGCGGCTTATATATGAAGGGGTTCGAATGTATATCGCCATAACCGGCTGCATTTTGATTTGATAGTCGGGAGATATGAAGGAAACCGCGGGAAGGAGAAAATGCATAAATTCCCTCCGAACGACACTCGGGCTTCACGCGCTGCTCTTCGCGAGGCATGCCTCGGGTTGCCGTTGGGGACGCTCGCAAAACAAATGCCAGTTATTCCCGGGGCAGCCGTGATCTTTACGATCCCTTTACGGCCAACTCTTATATCCTCGCGAGATGTCTCCCGGCGTTGAGGGAAGAGTGAGAGTTGGCTGCAGGAGTAATGGCAGGAAGCTCGCGTCAAATTCTGAGCATTTTTACGTCCCTTCGCCAGATGCCAGCGTGCTTCGGATCAACCTTCTCAGAGGGGCCCGTCTTCGCTTGACTCACGAGTTGCGTATTATCCCTTTCCCCATTCCCTCCGTACCGAGTTATCCACCCGTCCCAGGGGGGAAATTTACTCCGGCGAGAGAAGCTAAGCTCCCGTGGGAATTTTTTTTGTAGGGTGGCTTCGAAATGCTGTATTCAGAAAACGCGGATTTGTGATAAGCCGTGCGAGTAGACTCGTGGGTTCGGCTGCATTGTTGCTTGATGACTCGGTACCCCAAAATATTTGGTACTTACAGTTTGATTCTCACTAGTTGTTTGAACTCCTATTTTACAGAATTTTAAGACGGACAGGAATGGTTATTTCTGAAGATGTCATCATTAACTCATCCCCTGCTTGTTTTTTTCTGTTTTAAAGTTTTTGAGGCCAGAAATACTTGTTAATACACTAAACTGTAAGATGTCATTCTTTATCCAGAATTACTAATCAGCGTTTTTAATGACCTTTTTGTGTGCAATAAAAATGATATTGTGCTGATTGTATGGTGTTTTAAAAATTAATTAGTCTTGTTGTTAGATTCGCTTCAAATTTTTCGCTATTTTTTTTCAACAATGTATTTGGATCTTACCTAAAGCCGGGTGCTAGTCATAAGATATCCTTGTCGTTGATCTTATAAAGTGGGGCAATACTTCGATAATTAAAAGTACGGTCTTCAGTACATAATTTTGCATAGAAGTATTTTCTAGTTTCTCATAACGGAGGGGGAGATATTTTCTTTGATGCTCTCGTCCCAAGTTTCTTAAGAAAATTACTTAGGCGTAAGACTGCTGCACCATATTCCATGGATCCGCGGCTGCAAGGTGCTTTTGCTGGCTCAGCACGTAGTGCTAGATTTTAATGACCGCCTCGAGTGGCTCTCATGGACGGCGGAGGTAATTACATGAGCTATTGAAAAGCTTTTGTGCACTTTATGGTCGACGGCAGGATCTATCCTCCTCCTCAGGGCCGCGCGCATATCGTTCTGATCAGCGCTCTCATCTCCAGTCCCTAGTCAGCTAGCCCGGGGACCCGGCATCGACACTTTTGAGGCTCCCTTGACGGACACTAGGAGGTGGAGGCCATCGCTCAAGACTCAAGCCCTTTTAATCATCATGCCGAGCACTTACTTATGCACATCCATTACACTTTCTCATTCACCGGCTAGCAAGGCGTTCTCACGTAGCCACTTAAAAGTCCCTCTCTCTCCGTTCCTCGCTAATGGCACGACCGATGTTGAACTCCCTCTTTGGATTCCATTACCTATTTCTCTCGATTGAAATCTTATCCCATACTCCTCCGGTTCTTCCTAACTCTCTCACACGCTCCATCTTATTCATTTGGAGACGATAACGCGGCTAGTGCACATTCTCCGACCTTTCTAGCTCTTTCTGTCTTCACCCGAGGCCACTCTTTAAATCCTTCACCTCTACGCCAGCGCCCTCTCTCCGTTACCAGCCAGCCCTCATAATTCAGTGTGCCAGGGAACGGACGGATTCAGCCTATTTACATAATATATCCGCGAACTGTTATCATCTCAAGTTCAGTTCTCACTTACCCTTCCCGTACTACCGTGCGTTAATCTCTCCGCCTTGACTCCGCGCCTAACACTGTTATCTCCCCGCGCTATCCCATGTGTTTAAACTTACCTGTCGCTTTGCGTTTGGAAAAATGCTCTAATGGATTGCCCTTTTCGTATTACTTCCCAACCCATTCATCCTATCTCCAGTCCTTCCTCCATGAGCGCTGCAGAATGTGACGGGACGCATTTGTTCAATTTTATATCTCAAATGGTTAAATATTGTGAATGTTCTCATATTATATCTCATAGCAATTTCTTCCTCGTAGCTGTCTTACGTTAAGCCCATTGTGTACAGTGTATATTCACAAATTTACGTGATAGACCCTTTTAATGACCAACTGAAAAAATCCAGCGGCGTCTGACACTGACAACAGCTGCACATAATCAAAATTATAAGGAATCGTCAAAATTGATAGTGTAAAAGGTTCTTCTCAGTCATTCCATGATGCAAAATTCAAAAGAGTTGGCGTTCACGGAATATTTTTGACACCAGCAAAACATTTTGCTAACCTCAAGATTAGAGTATTTTTTGTTAAACTATTTGTTTCACATTGTTTTTAGTTTTACCTCCTATTGAATGTAATGAGATACCTCTATGTTCAATTGACCCTTCGTTCACTCTAACATAATTTTCTGCAATCTTTAATGATTGGAAACAAAAGGTTCCAAATTTCAGTTTTTTCAGGCGCTCGAGAAAAAAATAAAAGATGTCATTCCTTGACTGGAATTTGTTGGAATTTAGTGAGAAGAATAAAGTCATAAATTTCAGTCGATCTCAAATCAATCTGCTTAATCTTTATTTGTTTCACCCTTTTACGTTTTGAGGGTAACTTTCCTTCGGTCTTTTTTATACACGCATTACGCGTTTTTAACTTATATTATCATGTTAAAATTTTCAGGGAACGGAGAGGAGACACCTTTTTATTTTTTCACATATCTCTAATTTCAAAATCTGTGTACAGAATTTCCTCATTAATATTAATGATTCGGACAAATTTGAAGACGATCTTTTCTAGGTACCCCGAAGTTTCAAGATGGTTGCTTTAGTTTTTATCCAAAAATAGGTAGCCTTTGGAGAGAAAAATGAGGCCCGTCGACTTGTAAAATACGCCTAGTATACAAGTTAGTCCTCAAATTTGAGTCGATTCGTTTTTTATAGAGGAATTGTGGTAATAATGCTCATTTTAACCCTCCTATTTGTAAGATTTAACACTTTCCCGGCGAACAACATGTAAAAACTTTTCTCGTGACTTTTTTTTGCTAACCCTCCTGTTCGTGTTTTTATTCGTTTCCGTTCTCAAAGTAACGCACAATTATTTTTGCTACATGACCCCCAAGTCTTTTCTTCCAGGTTCTAGGCTAGTTGACAACACACTGCGTCGCCGCGTGCCGCAAAGAGGGCAAGAGAAAAAAGTGCCCTATGGAGATTTCCTCCGCTCCGCAATCCTTTTCCACCCTCTCCCATTTTTTTCCTCACCGATGGACTCCACAAACCTTTATCTGTCTCAAGTCTCGTCTCACACCTCCGTCGGCGTCTGGAAGGGAGGCAAGGGGCGGAGAACACAACACCTACAATTCTTTCTCGGTCTTTTCTTTTCCGTGTCGGTATCCTTTCCGTCCTCCGTTATCCTGCTTGAAGCAACCTAGCGGGAAGAGGAGGAGGAGGCGTATAGATTACCGGACGGGTGGATCAGATTTTGCAGTCCGAGAGGGATAGGATGGGTGGACTCCAAGGAGAAAACTCTCCGATGGGATGAGGATGAAGGTTAAAGGAAGTTCTGAGGAGAAGAGGGAGGTGGTAGGATAGACTTCTGGTTGTGACTGCCGACTCCTCGGAGCTGAGGAAAGAGATTCGCTGCTAAGACCGCGAAGGTGTGGGAAAATGTGTGAATACAGCATATTTTCTCCACTTTCAATCATGGCGTGTTTAGCACTTTTCCGAAAGAGATCAGGCTGGAAGAATTATGGGACCACAGATCTATTTTTCGCGTGATATTAGTATTCCATGATGTTTCAACATGTTGGCATGTTATTAAGGTTATTAAGTCTCAGATATAAGTATATTTTTAATGCATAATTAATGGAGAAGTATTTTTTAAATTAAATTGAAATTCCAATTTTTTTTGTAACTAGTAAACAACGAGAATTGTATAATAAAGAGATATATTCGTGAAACTAGTATCTGGAGGTTTTCTCGATAATTATAAAACCGTGAGATGATCAGTTTTCTAGTAACATAACTTGGTTTGAGGGTTAAAATTTGCAACTGCCACGACGGTAACGATTGAGCATATAGAAAACCGCGGCTGGAGTGAGAGTTTCAGCCATTATTTACATATTAGGGTATAGTTGAAGTTTTCCCGGATAACCTATGTCTAAATACTCTCGCCCAGTTCACAACTTACTCCTCAAATTCGAGTTGATCCGTTTTCGTTCTCAACACGTCGTTCTGTACACCACATTTCCCACTACACTTTTCTTCCAAATATTTGTCAATTTTTTCCCGAATTTGTCAGTGAATTTTTTTAACGAAACGTTCAGGACATAGTACATTGCATGTTTTTCCGGTGTGAGCAATGGGGACCGCAGAGAGGAGGCTCAATTCCATCCCATAGAATACTGATTTCTGTTGCCATTTCGGTCGCATTTTAATCAGCTCTCTAAAATGCCCGCGGCGCGGTGACGAGTACAATACGATCCACTTCTTTCAAATTATTTTGCACAGCAACGTTTATAATTGCAACGAATAGCTTTGAATTTTTACGCATTTTATAGATCACATCATCATTCGCATGCATTTCCGTTTACACTGCTAAATATACCATATTTCCCCGTGAAACTCGGATCAATTTTTCCGTCAGCGACGCGAGTGGCGACTTTTGTAAACCCATATAAATAGGCAATGGTTTACAACGCATTTAGGGGCCCGCTTGAGAATCCTTTTTTGTAATATTCGTGGCTGTGAGTTTGATGTGGAGCATCCGAGGCTGATTCTCGGAGTGGGTGTCCAAGCGGTTAGCCACCTTTGGAGTCCGTGCATGGCGAGTGGACATGGTTCGATGGGAGGAAAACGCCAGGGCATCCGCCGCCGCGACTTGGAAGGGGAAGGCGATAGGATTCCTGCGACAAGTGTGGGAAGTCTGTTCTCGCCTCGGGTGCGTGGAGGAAAGGAGAGTCAGTAGTACATAGAATTCCCATCGTTGCGCGCGGCGAACAAGAGTGGTGGCGGAGCGGTAGTTCCATACGAGAGCGTTTGTGTCGGAAGTCTTTTGTTTTTTTTCTTCTCCCTTTGCCTCTCCCTCCGTTGGCCACTTGTCTTTTTGCAGCGAGTGCAAGGATCGATGATCGATATTTACGTGGCTCGCGAAGCAAAGCGTGTGAGTAGGTACACTCGCTGTGACTTCGAATGCACAGGTGTACCTTAGTGACTAATCGCACTAATAAACATTGTTTCCTCGCCATCAATAACGAGATAAAATGATAAACCAGAAAGGAGTAATGGATTACGCCTTCAGTTAATGGATATTCTGGCTGTCATGGAGGAAGAAACCGGCAAGGAATAAAACAGTTTTTTTCTGCGAAATGTAAGATGGTTAGGTAACCTCTTTCTCGATACGTTGAACCTAATTTAAAAAAAATAAAAATAGAGCATCTTAGTTCATATTTCCTCGAAGTTCCTAGTTTTTTGTTTGGAAATAATATGTTCTTATGTCAATACTATATGTTGTCATTATAATCCTAATAACAAAGGAAAAAAAATCTATTTTGTGATGATGAGAGTAGATGAATATTCGAGAAATAATTTACGGTCTACTTAGCTGTTCTTGTACCCATTTCAACTTTAATTCTACTGAAAAAAACTCCATTTGATCTAAATGTAAACCCTCTACCATGTGAAAAATAGATCTACTCCTTGCATGAATACATTTTTGTATTCTAAACTATGTTACCTTGTTAATTAAAAAATTTCGGGGTTATGGGAAGATGTGAATTCATAACTAAAGATAAACGTATAATTTTTAGAAAGATTTCAATAGAATTGATATACAAGATTTTTGGAGAATGCTTCATGTAATGAGTAGATGAGCGCATCGGATGCATTCCCATAGATTTGAGTATTTATAAATAATTACTACTAGGGTGGATATATTTACGATTTATTGGGAATAAATGGTATTTATGCTACTTTGATCCTTGAACAATATATTATATGCAGAGAATATAAATTAACGTGGTTCGATAGACCTAAAATGACTTAAAAATAGGCTTTCCTCGATATTCTTCGCCCGCTTTTTTTCTTCTACTATTTTAAAGTGAAAAACATCATTTGATAATGAAATTCGCCGCCTTTCGAAAATAAATTTGATTGTTAAGTGAGGTTGGTTTAAGGATGGCGAAACTTTAAGGGTAGTTTTATGATAGCGCAAGATATATTCATAGTGAATCGATTTCTTTTTTGTTTCCCTTGACTTTATTATCTTAATACCTAGTAGCGTCTCCGAGTAAAGGTCTAAAAATGATATGAAAAGGTTTGGTCAACGTTTCGTTGCATATTTTTTATCTCATTCAGGGCTACAAAAGAATATGATTACATTTAATTAATAGTTGAAGGCAAGGGAGATTATTACAATGTGCTTGTAAAATTATAAAATACAAATAAAACGAATTCAATTGTATTATTTTTAGTTTTTATTTTACCATCGTAAAAAATAGTAATAACCTTTCATGCCTTAAAGTAAAAACTTAATGTAATCATATTCATTTATAACCCTACAAAAGATGTAAATTATAGATCAAGACGTCGGGCAAACATTTTGCCTATAATTCGCAGACCTATAGGTATACTGCGAGACATAAATACAAATTATAGTGAACAGGGAGAAAATTCATGGGGGTTACTTAGCGGAAGAGAGAGAGGGCTGTTGAGGAGTATAACTGGGGAGACGAGTAGAGGGGCTAGCAAGAGTGACGGATGAGGGTGGGAACGAAATGAGATAAGGCGACACGCGGGGTGAGAATGGGAGATTCAAGGATAATGGAGCGGCCCTTTTCGGTGCCATGTTGTCACTGGAAGTATTCCACGCATCCTCCTTCCACGAGCCGACTGACTCGAGGTGAGGGAAAAGAATCTTGAAACATTATCAGGAGGCATTCTTCTCCGAGGCTTCCCAGAGTGGCTAAGGAATGTCTTTCGTTTGTGCCTTCAGGCAGTTGCGGTCCTGAGGTGGGCGTAGAGGAGAATTTAGTTTCTCTAAAAGGATTATTTTGGATAGAGAATTTGCGGATTATCAATTTTTTTTAGAGTTTCTGTTTCTGTCGTGTAGGTTTTTTTTAGGAGATCTATTTTTTTAATATATTTACGACGAAGTGCTGGAGATGGTGGGTGAGGAGAGACAGCTTCTGGACAAGATACATAGAAGACAGAATGTATGGATGGAGTGGGTACATAGTACATAGCGGGAAAGTGATGTTGAAAACGGTATTAGAAGGTAGAATGTTAGGTAAACGAGGGAGAGGAAGGAAAGAAATTAAAATTTTAGATAGAATGAAAGGGAGTAGGCCTCCCTGTGAAGGTAAGGAAAGAAGAGGTAAGCACATGAGGGGACGGGAGACTGCCAAAATGCTTATGAAGTACTCGATGGAAAACTACCTGAATCGGTAGAATACTTAAATTAAAAAACGCTACACCACTACAATATCCACTTAACTGATAAATGTACGTCTTTACACCATAGACTCCAATATTTACGATACATATAGAAACATATGTGCCCAGGACAGGGATCACCTACCTAGGCAGGACTCTAACCCGCGCCCTATGGTTAGCAAGGCGATGGTTTAACCTCATCGCTATCGGGGCTGGCAAATTATATCATATGTTTATTCATACAGAGGTAATGATTATCTAGAAGTTTATGCGCAGGTAAATGAAAATCAATGAATTTTCCTCAATGTCCGCACTATAAACTTAACTGTGAAAATTTATTTTCTTGCCTGATTATCTTTTTAATAACAATACTTCAAGAGTGTTGGTCACATTTTCCTGATTTTGTGCTAAAATGGTGGTGAATAAAAACATTTTGAATGGTGTACCATTTTGTGTAACATTTTTTCCCTGGCATGAAACTAATTTTTATTTAGTGCGATGATATAACTACTCCTTGTTTTAAGTATCACTGCAGTGATCATGTTTCTCTTGAGCTCTTGTTTCCATGGGGCTCAATTATTTCCTTGAGTTCATTAATAATTGAGTTCATAGGAGTACCCATAGGGACTCATTATATAATTTTGCGATTCAAAATCTATTTCCTTCATTAAAAATTATATTTTGTGCGCGGGCATTGTGACTCATCTTTTTGGATTTTTTATTCTTGCAATATCGAGTAGATATTGTACATTCTACTCTAGTCCAATTTGATCTACTTCGGCGCTGCAAATGGTCGGGATGTCCTTGTCCTTGCATTTCTGCATCCGTGGTCTCATACTCGCTTTGTGGTGTCGACGGTCGCCCTGGGGTCAGTTTTTTTTCTGTCTGATCTCGCTCTTCTTCTTGCCTTCGCCATGCACTTCCTTCCCTCAGCGAACGTGTTGCCTGTTGAGCCTGAAGCCAGAGCCATGTAAGGAGCAATCGGTCAATCTTCCCTGGTGGTTGCTCTTCCTTTGAAGAGACCGCCGCGCTGCCGCCGCCGTGCACCTCCCGACCGACGGGTCACTAATCCTCACTTGCACACCTAATCCTACCCTCTTCCGTTTTAAAGACAGGGTCGGAGTTTGCACTCGTTTGTTACTTCCTATCTATATTTACCGATTTTAATGTTTAGTTAATGTTTTTTTGGAGTAATTTAGTGTAAGTAGTGGTAGCTGACATGAGTTGGTAGATGTCCTTCGTGGTAGGAGAGTTTGGAGAAATTGTGTTTGCCTTAGGCCCACTTTGAGGGAATGCCTTGGTTAGGATCTGATTGAAACAAGTCAAATCTACGTGACGCAATGGTAGTGGACGAAATTTTGTGAAAAATTTTCGTATTGGGATGCGTCAGAGTCTTCAACTTTGTATTGTAAAATAGCATTGTTCGTTGTGAATTGTTGCTCTTACTCGGTGTATTAAACCTGTTGGTTTCTCCGGATAGCTGAGGGCAGATATCACCGTAGATTCTTTCACATATTTATGAATTTTACCTACACATTCAGTATAGAGAGGTCAGTTTTTATCGCTGGGAATTATCGCAACGCGAGGATTTGTTAGTTGAGGGTGTCCAATGGCTTCAACGAGATTTTAACCCAAGACCCTCTGGTGAGTAGCCAAGCGCCTACTGGGATATCATGTTCTCTTCTTTAACTTCAAGGATGAAATTTATTCTGAAAAATCCTTTGATTGTGCAGGGACCTGAACCGATATCTCGTAGTTTATGAACATGAGTGGTATAAGTAACACGATCTCGTCTTGGCGTACATTTAACTTGTTGTTTACAACAGGGAGGTTCATATCGTCGTAGGTTCTCTCGTAGTCTACCTAAATTTTCAAAAGGACATAATACGTATTTATTACATCTTGACTCATTTGCAACAACAGGCACACAAGGAATTAATAATCAAATATAGAACTAAAATTTAGTGTTTTGCCAAATTTATTCATTCAAGATCCAAATGCTGCTTCCAATTACTATATCAAATAGGTATTCAATACTTATATTAGTAGACCTTCCAAAGATTGACATAACGGCTGGTTTTTTATTTGGTGCTTTTGATTGTAATACGTTTTAGCCTGCTGAAAATTCTTTCAGGGTTTCAAAAGATAGATACATGAATGAACTTGTTGGAGCTACTAATTCACTGAAGTGAAATTTAGAGGTGTAGATATCTCCTGAACTCAACTTTAATAGGAGTTAGAATCTCTGAAACTGGCTTTTCGGTTGGCTAGGTAACCATCGTAGGATGTGTCTTAATCTGTCCTCTCCCTTAACTCATTTCCGCCCAGAAAACTCTCTGCTTGTGATAGTGAAAATATTTACATGCATGTACCGTGCTCCTTTGGTCATATTTTGTAATCCAGTGAAACATTTTATCGGTGCATCAACTTGTTTCTTCAGAATGACCCGTAGTCTTATAGCTACCCTATGGTGGTTGCGAGGCCAGAATCCAATGTTGTCTAATTTCTTCCAGTGACCTTGAAATAAATCATAAATATCCTGGGCAAGCATATTTTTAATGACGGAAGGTTAAAATGATTTATTTATCCCTGTTTAATTTTATAATATATGCATAAAATTCAATGGCAGAAGGCGTTCATATTGAATTTTTGATTAAAACCAGACTGTTTCCGTCAGTGGACTTATTTCGACCGGCTTCAAAAATAAACTAATCAGTGGATTCAGTTATTCCTAGCTTCGACAAAATATTTCTTTGACAGCAAAAAAGTAGTGCGGGTTATCTTCAAGGGCCTCCAATTTTCAGAATGGAAGGATGTAGCCATATGGTAACGGTGGGCGGAAATGGTTTGTCCTCCGGCAGAATAAGACACATTATTTTACCCGATGATGATAACCTAACCAATCGAAATCCAGTTCGTAGATATTAATTCCTATTTTAATAAGTTTTAAGAGATGCACTTCAAAATTTCAAAAAAATACCTTACCGCATTATAGTCATTAATTTGAATATATGTTAAACTGAATTCTAATAATAAGCCATCTCGTCATAATTTTGCTGTTTTTCTTTGGGGAGGAACCGGCAAATGTGATTAAGCATTTTTAAAATCAACCGAAATCGCCAGCTCATTTTCTGTTTCAACCATAATGCCGCAGGAATGCAAGTCACGTTTCAACTACCTCGAAGGGAAGCCGAAGTCGTTGCGGTAGGTGGCTCTAGCAGGGGGAATGGGAGTCTCGGAAAATGTGCGAGCTCATATTGCAAGGCTAGCGAATTCCTTGCAAATCATCCAGCCGCCTGAATCGTGTCGCGGCCGATGACTGATGCCGCCGTAATTAAAATAGATGTACGCACCTATGAAAGTTTAATGAGATAATGGACCTGAGAAAATGTAATTCAAAGCATCATAATTCAGTATTACGGTAAGACCGTTTTACCATGGTCGCTTCAGCAAAAGGGAACGATTTACTCCAAAAGTTTTAATAGGCTGTACTTCTTGTCCAACGTCGTGGAGTACGATCGTAAGTTTGCGAGTCTCATCATACTTCATTTAACTGGACCTGCTGATGCATTACCCTATCTGAAGTATTAACAGCGTACCTTATGGAGTGAAAACGAGTGTGCTGAAAGAAGACAGTATTTATGATTACGTACATTATACGTTATTCTTCGTCGGCTTTCAAGAGTAATGAGTTCCCACTCCTCGTTTGTTGAACTTTCTCCACTCCCATTGATGAATGCCAATTATTCTATAGACTTCTGAAACAAAGATTTCTTACTTTAATCGTGTGTGTCTCATTGAAATAGAGACTTTAATTTAACGCATGTTTATTCTGTTGATTTATTAGGCTGTTCGAAGACATTCATCAAAAGCATTCTCGAGCATTTTTGTCTTTTTAATATTTCGACTTCACCTTTTTTAATTCCAAATAATATTTTGATGCGTAAAGAATTAGCACCTAATTATGACATCAGATTTGGAAAATAGTCACTGACATGACTGCATTTCTCAGATTCAATGGAATTGAGGGTTGTAAATATTTCATGCAGTTGCATATTTGCACCTGACATCGATCATTACTTTATTCCCATGAGCATACTTTTATTTTTGAAAATAACCGCGGACAACGGTGACACTGGCTGAGGTTCCATGATTCGACTAGAGGTCAAGGGAAATCATTTTTCCACTTCAGCTATTTCCCACTTCACATAGGCATTTATAATGTGAAATACATACAGTTAAATAAACTGAAGTAACTGAGGAAATAATGCTTTTATGGGAGAAGGGTGTTAGATGAGCGAAAAGAGAGGAAGAAGAGAATAGATTAAATTGGCTGAACGAAAGTGAATGGTCCGTATTATGATTTGAATATGGACATGATAGTTCAGACTGGTTTTCAAAATGTGTCATTCAAACCTACTTTTAAAACGCATTTAAAGGAACCTGACCTGGCTTAATACCTTGGACGATAATATTAAACATGAGGAATTATTAAATATGTAAATAGTATGTTTACCGAACCCTGGACCAGAATAATTAATAAAGGATTCCAAACAATTAGCATTGGTTTCTAGCTGTCACTTACTCAGATCACATGTGCTTACAGCGATGAATTCTAAAATGCTGCTTTCTTCTCCGTTTCCATCCTGCCTTTCCTTTCCTATCGGCTCCTCACCACTATCATCATATCCTAACCTCGGCTCTGTGGGCCGACTCTCTTACCGGAACACCATCCCGGTCACGTCGGAGGCACATCCCCGCCGACCCCCTCCTCGCTGGCGGCGACTGCGGGTGACGCCTCCCGCCTCAGATAAGGATCGCCTTTAACCGTCGGCGCACTGCCACGGCTTTTCACCTCGCCATTACGTACGCCACCTTATCCCATGAACCTCCTCCCTCCTTGCCCCTCTCCATCCTTGCTTAAACCTCTCCTCACTTTTCCTGTCCTCCTATGTTGGCACTATTGTAAATAGGCACCTCCAACCTAATGTTAGAGGCCTTACTCCAACTTCGTGTAATGCTTCGCAGCTTGCTTTGCTCGGAGTCCATAATGATAGGTCCGATCGCGATTAATTGCCGGGTGGTGAATAATTGTTTCACAATATTTTAACCCTGGATAGCTGATGCCAGTAAGAACCAAAATACCAATGGATTTTAGGTAGAAAGCGCACCTTTTTTAATCCAGGTGCAAAAGCTTTGAGCCATGCGCTTCGATTGGCCGCGAGTTTGCCCTGTTGCCGGATGCTCTAGACAAATCATGACTGTGAATGCTTTGCCTGACGGATATTGCCATGTGTCCATGTGATCCGGCAACAGGGCAAACTTGCGGCCAATCGGAGTGCTTGGCTCAAAGTTTTTGTTGCGTTTTCGACCTAAACATCATTGGAAATTTGGGTTTCTACTGGCGTCAGTTATCCAGGGTTAGAATTTCGTGCCACAATTTTTCTCAACTCTTTAATCAGTAAGGTCAGTTATTGTAACATGTAGCCAATGTGCCCACGTTTGGGTGTCTTTAGGTGAACGTCTTTTGGCCCATTGCATGTGTTTACGCTATTTTGTCCATATCTCTTCTGTCAAGGAACTTGATTTTAAGAGAATCCGCGACGTATATATGTAATATGCGTCACTTTTACTGCAGGAAGTTCTCATATGTGATATTTTATTCATTATTTTCACCCTTCAAATCAAAATAAATAATGTCTTTATAATCCATCGCGTGTTTGAAAGATGTTTCTTGTGGTGCCGATCTAATTCTACTTTTATGCGTATTGGGATTATGCATTAACCAAAAATAGTTTTATATGCATGCTTAAAGGAAAACTCTACTTAGAGCTCTTTCCGTGCCATTGATGATTTTGTCCTTGACCTATCCGCGGCCTCGATTTAAAGCGAATTTTGAATCATTATAATCAGAACTATTGGTTCTAGCGGGAGCGAATTACAGAATTCAAGCAAGGGTGGATGTAAATATCATGATGGCCTTTGACAGATCGAGAATTATGTTCTTGTTCTAGTGTTTCCTAAAATAGCTAGCGTTAGGTTAATCAATAGAAGTGTTATAACTTTAGAAAATTAGTTGATTGTGTTATTTGGAAGGAGGATTCTTAAATGAAGTTCAAATTCGTAAACTAAAATTTTTAGGTGTTTCGGTGATTTTTACCAAATCTTTTAGCAAAATCGTTCTTTTGATATCTGAAACGATTCGGTGGGTCCTATAATTCAAACGAGTATACCGTGTTTTTTCAGGACTTAAGTGCTTGTAATTTGGCTGATTCAAAAATTCCTGCAAAAGAGTCTTCGTGCTTCTCCCCTGCGGTGTTTTTGACATAATTTGTCATGAGCAATTAAGCGAGAGAGGAAATATATTTTCAATTAAAATTACCATTCACAATCAGGTGTTTTTACTAATTAATGAACTGGTTTTAAGTATTTTTTGGCCGTCTAATTGAGTGATGATTGGCTAAGTCTACGTCCGGTAAATAATTGATGTATCACCTTCGATTAGAGTTGAAAAATGAGACATCAAATGAATTCATTGAATTGTATCGAAACGCCAAAATTTTATTTTTTATCTACTGGAAGAGAATAGAAAAAACTGGAACAATGTTATTTACGTACCCATTGTGACAGGTAAAATGAGTCAAGGGTATTTATGATTAAGATTTTTATGGTGTTGAAATGGCTTGCATGATAGATAATGAAAGCCTTCGGGTAGTTCGTAACCGAGAGAATGGGAAAAGGATTTTTGAACGAAGATGAAATTTTTAAAATTCTGTATCAGGTGAAAAACAAGGCATAGAATGCGTTTCATTTTAGAAAAGTCCGGTTTTTATCAACGCGTTGGAATATTTTTTTACATCGCGTAAATAATTTTTTTCTTCCCCATTACTCGCCATTTGAGATTCGAAAAAGCGATCGTTTAACGCCGTGTCCGATTTGCGATGGCCAATCCTCCGCGGATAGCTTCCCTCACCAAACGCCCTCGCAAACGCCTACACGAACCCAGCGAGGCGCAATGAGCTTCCTGGGGTTCAGATGAGGTAGGAAATAACGAGAATGAATGAGAGTTAATGTTTTCCCCTCACTTTGCCCATGGAATCGTGCCCATGAGCTTTAAATGGCCGACTTTAAGGCGATGGAAGCACTTACTATTGTGCATTTAAGCCATCTGTCCCCATCCTTATGTAGTGTATGGTACTTTTATGCGAAGAAAATTTATTATTTTTTAATTTCCCTATCTTTAATCCATTAGATCTTTGAAGCCTTCCTACTATTTTTTGCAAAATTGTCTTCCGCTGTCATGTAATTTTCTACACTTCTGTTTTGGCTACAATTCCTAACGTAATTGATTGCAAAATTTCTCATGGAAATCCAGTAAATTTTCTGCGACTAATAATTATAAAATTTATTTCCATATATTTCAAGAATCTTCATGATAAAACGAAAGAAGGGAAGATGAAAAATATGATAATAATGTTTAAGTAGCCACGTTTTTGGTTTACTTGTGTCTTATTTCAAGCATGGTTATTTTAAAGAGATTTTTTTATGTTTTACCAGAATCAAGTTTCAAATTTAGTTCCCATTGATATCGGTCATTGGTGGTATAAATGGACCATTTAGGCATTTAGTTTCAGCGGAAAAACCTCCCTGTCATAGAAAAGGGAAGTGAAATCACGGCCTATCGTTGGTGTTGAAATTATGTGGTTCGCTCTTAACTGGATAATTGTTACCTTCTCAAAAGGGCTCATAAATCGAATTTACGAATTAAAAGAGTGCCTAAATGCCCTTCGTTGGAAATATTCTTCCTATTTCCGGAAAAATGCGTGAAATTGCTGCCTACCACAATTTTTTATGTCCGCCAAGGCGTTTAGGAGCGAGTTTTGGAGACACGTTAGTGGTATAATTTATAGACTCGATCGTAATGCTCCTTTATAGTTAGCTCGGTGGTCGTGCTGTGATATCCTTCGTCATGAAATTTTATATGGGACCGAAACAAATAAGATTAATTCACAGTGTTCAATGCATCGCTGTATGCAACTGAAGGTTTTTTTAAAATGTCTTTCTACAAATATTGTAGTGGCGGTACTCACCTTTTGTCAGATCCGCATTGAGGTACGAAGCATATCATGAGGAGAATCATAGTACGATCATAATGTAAATGAATTTTTATGAATTGTGTTTTAAAGATTGCTACAGAGTTTGTATTCAAGGAGTATGCGTTTACTGTTATTACAATTCATAAACTAGAACTGTGACGGTGATAAATCCAAAGTCGCTTTTCCAATGCCGAACATGGAAGCTATAACAAGCCCATGGCTGTTAGAAAATGAATAATACTTGCCCTTGAAAAGAATGATCAATGTAACTGCCATTTATCGGAGTGCATAAGCATTAAAATTGTTATTTTGATTCTTAAAAATGTGGAAGTTGGTTTATTCCTCTACGCCTCTTTTGTAATAAGTTAGACATGTAGCTTTAGAAATTTTAACAGATATTCCAATTGAATAATTTTAAGGAAGATTTTCCGCTATTTCTCATAAATACATATTTTTGTAAAAGAAATTCACTTTCAATTCAAAAGTATAGAAGAACAAGCCTATTATAAAAAGTATCGCCAGCTTAACTACAATCTTTAAGATTAAATTTAAGGATTCTTTACTGGTATTAAAACGACAGAGCCACTTTTCTTTCACCAATTTTTAGACGTCAAATAGGCTCGAGGCAGAGATATAAGTTTGTTTGGGAAAATTATCAGGTCCACCCTGAAGAGTTTAATTAAAAATCGTGATAGCTAATTCTTTTCCTCTAGTATCCAAAAGCTCATGTTCTTTCGGTAGATCTTGGTTAAATTTAGACACTATGCTTACTTTATAGAATTTTCACTTTCCATTTTTTAAAACTTCTAGGCTCGTTACCTCAAGGGTCTTTTGCTATGGCTTAAGTGTCCCCTCGGGCGACGGAACCTTGTGCAAGCCTTTCCCTTGGCATCTTTTCGCGAGTGCTGTAGAGAGGGGGCAGAGGGTGGATGAGGTTGGGAGTTGCCCTGAGAGTGCTTCTAATTTCTCGATCTCCCGCTCAAGATTTTCGTAGCAGTAAAGGGAAAGGCTTTCGCCAAATTAGGAGCCGAAATGAAAAACGCTCCGGGGAACGTTTTGTGACCGTCTTCCTCCGAACTCATTCGCTTTCTCCATCCGAGAGTGGGACATTTCTTTGCGAAAATATCCTCAAGAGACAAATCATTGCTTTGTCTCGAAGAATGTTGTTCCTCAAAACTTGGCTAATGCTACTACCCTTATTCCGATCCAATTACAATGTCATTTGGAACGATTAAGAATGGGAAAGGAAAGTAAATGATAATGTTTTGCTGCGAATATATCCTAAAATGTGAACATTTTTAAACTTATTTAGTGTTTCGAAACATCCGGCTGCCAAATTATCAGCAGTATATTTCAACAATGAAAAATACGGGATCACCGTTACTTAGTTTATTCGGAAGTTAATATTGCGTTTACTTAGTCTGTATCAATGTATTCCTAGGAATTTTCATACTATGGAATTTCAAATGTGTATTTTAACAATTTTAATACGGTTGGGAGGAGTATTTTTTATTGTCTCGTAAGGCAGCAATCATTCTCTATTATCATTACGATTGTCATACCATTCAGAAGTTTTTACTTGATCTCCCAATCCATACTCTTTGCGTTCTTTCCTGTAGCGCCACATTAATTCATTGTCTCAATTTCCTTATTTCCTAAAAATTTTGGTGAATTTAAATACAGTAACAGAAAAATTTATTTATCCGATATCGTCATGAATCAGATGCAAGGATAGATTACAATTTCGTTGCAGAAATTCATTTCCATCGTTTAAAAATATTTACTTTCACCTCATGCCAATCCCCACTGGGGGGGGGGGGGGTGTGGGATTACGATCGGTTCTCGCCGGTTTAAAAAATTTTCAATTACGTATTCCGTCACTCATGAGGTATATATAACCTCGGATGACCCCGTTCCTCGCGCTGAGCTCAAATCCCTCTGCCTTCGTTCCCCAGTGAACCACCACCTTCGAGCCGTGAATTCGATAATGACCTATGACGACGCGATCTTCCGCGGAGTTCATCGAATGTTGTCATAATATCGCTTCGGTTTGCCCTGAGGGTGAACGCCGCGCCCAGATGAATATCTTCTCATATTCCACTTCATCATTCTTTCTCACCCGCACCTCTCATTCTGCATTGGCCAACCACGAATGCTGAAAATCCGCTGAAAGATACAGTTTCCGGCGTGATACGGTGGAAATATTTTATATTCAGCTT
This sequence comes from Ischnura elegans, assembly GCF_921293095.1. Taxonomy (NCBI): domain Eukaryota; kingdom Metazoa; phylum Arthropoda; class Insecta; order Odonata; family Coenagrionidae; genus Ischnura; species Ischnura elegans. The sequence goes on from NC_060249.1 coordinate 97,173,387, forward strand.
AGTAAAACCACTTGTCTGTTTCCACACACTTTTATTTAAACCGACCATGGTTTCGGCAACTCGTGGCATTATCACGGAAAAATATACAGTGTAATGTGATAATTATCTATGACTATTTTGCTGGTTTCTACTTCCAAAGTAGCAAAATCGCGGGGAAAATGAAATTTGTATCCTAGAATTTCTTCATATAATTCAAATTTCCAAGTGCTTGGCGACAATTGTATCCTAATTTCTCTGTTTTGTCACAACTTCATTAGAGTGATCTGAGTATATCTAAGACCACGTCGTAAATGTTACTGATTCTCAGAATACTTAGGTACAGTTTTCGCACGCAAAAAATTCTTGACTGCTGTACGGTTACATAATTACATCGCACTACTCAAAGAATCAGAAACAGGGATCCATCCACTGCGATTTGACTTGATTTTGATATAAATAGATTTTTTGTATCCTTCTTACATCATTAAAATACTGTTTTTTGGTGGCATATTGAGTAAGTTCAGCCCTGCGGCTTTTGCAGTATTGCAAATAGCTTACCTGCTTACAAAAATCACGCAACAATAGTGTCTTCTGCTACAGTTTTCAAGCGCCAAAAATCCTTTTCTGCGGTACGGTCACATTATTAAATCGCAATGCTCAACGAATCGGAAACTGGGGTCCATCCACTGCAATTTGGCTTTGATTTTTTTGTTCCAATCGGTGGAATACGGACCGTGGAAAAGTGAAGTTGTCCGGAATCCATCTGAGAGCACTGGGGCATTCGGTATTCCCCTCGCGCTCCTAACCGCCATCAAATCTGATGCCGCCCCCATCTCCCACTCATTTTCTTTCTCCGACCTCTGACCTTTCCGATACGCTTTGCAGTATTACACGCATGTTTTCATTGGCCGCGAGCCAAACTATTTTCTCCTTCACGCGTGAATTTATTATTCTCTGAATGATGCTCTTTAGTACCCGTCTCTCTCCCTGTATTCACATCCTTCTCTCTCTCTCTCTCGTTGTTTGCGATGTAAAAGGCCCATTTTCCATTCATTGTATGTCAATTGTATTTTTTTTCACGGTTATGATGCATTATTCAAGAGCTTCTTTTGCGAAAAACAAGAAAATGTCAACATTCGTTTTGCGTTTTATTAATAAATGTAGCAAAATTTATGAAGCCGGTGAATGAGTGATTTTTTAAATACTGGAGCCTAAAAATTATAACGTTTGAATGAATGAAGAATTACACAGTAAAATTGACCCAACTCAAAATCTGGGATTAACTTACGATTTACCAATTTTCTAACAGCTAAAAATACCGTTTGAGATCATTTTGTGGGTACTATTCAAAATAAAACACTTACAGCTTTAATAACGAACTGAGTAAAAATAGTGTTCCATGCCTCATTCCTGAAGTAAATTTGCCAATACGTTTAGTGATTCATTTTCTATTTCAGGGTGAATAATTATTTTCTACGTGTCATCATTTTATGCTGCTGTGCTTTCAGTTCCTAAACTCCTTCTCGCTAATAAAAGTCTTGCTGATCTGACATTACATGGTTGTTGAATTTTCGTGATGAGCAACTTAATCCACAATGACAAATTAGGTTTCGAAGTTCCCGTAAAGAGCTAAAGTAGTGTAGAATTAGCAACGAATATATATTTCCACTACTTCTTTATTGGCTATAATGGTTGCATGAAAGTTGATTACTGCGATCAATATTTAGTAATAGTTAATATTAAATATCAGAATTTTATTTTCAAGCAATATCATTACCATATCAACGAAGGAGTTCAATAAAAACACCGCGGCGCGCCATATAATCAAATTAATCGACCAACCCAGATCCATCGATTACCTGTTTACTAATCCTTTGCACTATAGTATTTGGTTGATACTTAACAGTTTTAGCTTGAAAATTGAGCAAAATTATATGATTTTCGCGGTCGAACATTTGTTCTTTTATGTGTCATCAACATTCATCGGTCGAAAATAAAGACAGAGAGGGTGTAAATAAAATGCTAGTTGAAATACAGTGATCACCGATAAACGCTTGCTTTATATGTCACTTAAATGAAGAAATTTACCAAAAGTTGCTATCTCATGGCTTAATTAAGGTATGCATAGTAAAATGTAAAAGCTGGAGTACATCTTTTACTTTTTCTGCCCTTCATTCTTCTTGATTAGAAGTCTTATCGGCTCTTCAACCGCGACAGTCTTTGTATTGCTTTCAACGCTTCCGAGTTTGTTTTGGACTCTTCCAGTATTATTGGAATCTGATTACTGCCGATTGATCAGTTTTTCCCCGACTTTTGGCTCGCCTTCAATTTTTTTCATGATTCAATAAATCATTAACTAATCAAAATATAAATATTATTTCACCTCCATGGTGTTGCCCTTATTTTATTTATTCTTGTATAGCCGAAAACAGCTCCTTTGGCATTTTACATCGGGGTTTTTAACTTAACAATGAAACTTACTCGAACATCCATGCCGTGAGTAGGGACAACCTACCCAGGCGGAACTCGAACCCGCAAACTCTTGTGTTGCAGGCAAGGACTTTACCCCTCCGCCACCGAGGCCGACGCACTTGTACATAATTAGTTTGTGAGCCGTCGAAAGTGCAGCACATTATAAAGACCCGATAATGACTTTCTTCTTGAAATTTGACAGGAAAAACCAAATGAAAAATTTACATGTAATACGTACCAGAAGGAGCTTGAAGACTTGTTGAGCAAAGCTTGCTACCGATGATTAGCAGTTTTCCGATTTGCCTCCTCGTGAACGAGATGAGATAAAAGAATACAGAGGAGAAGGACTCTCCTCCCCCGCCCCTTATTTCACTACAGCACCTGTGTACACCCACTCCCATCCCAACCTTTACCTCCCCTCCGTCTTTACACCCTCCTTCTTTCCCCCCCCCCGTTTCGTTCATCCCTCGAAGCGCGCTCTCATTCACATCGAGAGTTTCGACGTTCCTTTGTTTTGTGTTTTTATTTTCCCGCGCTCCGGAGCGAGACCGCCGAAAAACACTGTCTCCCTCTCTCTTTCTCTCTCCAACGCTAGAGTAAGCTCTAAACTGATCGCTATCGCTTTCACGATTGTTTCAACGGCTCCATCGATCAGGCCCTTCCCCCTCACGCCCCACCCTCCCCCCTACTACCATTTCCACTTCCCCCCTACCATTCTTTTCTTGTTACCATCGCGTTTGAGTAAGCGGTTGCTATGTTTACGCATGATTGTCTTTATTTTTGTTTTTTTGAAAAATTGGATGCTTAATTTACTTGATTAAAGACATTTATTCGCACTTTAAAAGTAGGAGAAAGGTTTTTCATCATAAATTATCATCGCAATGCTAAAAGAAATATTTCTTTCGCTAAATTGTGTTTTTGGTGTCTGGATTACCTATCTATATGGTCCAGTGTATACAGACAGCTTCTAAATTATGCGTTTTTTGTCAATTATTTTGTATGCATTTTAAGCCCACTGTTAAGGTATCCTCCTTTTTCTTTTTATTACCGTGAAAACATGAACTTTATGAATAAATAGGTGATTTATTATATCTTCATCCATTCGCAGTACGTCGCTTTAGCACATGTTGCTTTCAAACGTATTTTTATTTCAAAATTTATCTTTGACGGGTAAATTAGTGCTTCTTTCTGTCCTAATTTTTAATTACATTGAATTTTTTAAAAGTTATGTATAAACTTACGTAGGTAAGATACCGTGATAGTTTTGTAGGTAAAATACTACGATACTATTATATATCTCGAAAGCACCCTGGTGAATCTTTCAGTCACTCCCAGGGGTAAATCTTCGAAGTTGGAGGTGGTCTTGTTCTTAAAATGTGATTTTTGCATATTCATGTTTATACAATCTACGAGTGAATTCCGGACGCCTGTTTCAATCCAGGATGAACACGTTCCTCACCTATCCATACCAACCAGCTTGAATCAGTGAGTGACTGTTTTCCTGTAATGGTTGCGAGGGCGCGCCGATCGCCTTCACTCGAAGAATCGTATGGGACGTTGGTAATGCGTAAAAAGTGAATCTTTGCGGGCGGACGGCTGGCCTAGCGGCATTTCCATGGGAACACTGAGTACGACTTCATCTATGGCGGTCCTTACCCTCCTTAGCAGTACATTGCCTCTCATCTCCGCCCCATACCTTGCTCATGATCCACATCCAGTTCATCACCCGACAGTGCACTTCCTACTCCACCCTATCCCTCCTCCGAACAACCATGACCTATCCGTGACCATAAACTAGAACGTCCTTCTAACGCTAGTGATGGGAAATAATCTCTTAGGAGGATGTATCACTCCCGCAAACCCAGTCGTTTTTAGTAGCGCATTATTCGTTCATGACTCAAGCTATCATCTTTAACTATTAGGGCATGTGGTATTGACAATTTTCAACAGTTGCCTGTTTTTCAAATTTGAAAAATTCGCCGTATTTTCCTAGATATTGGATTTAAATTTCGGATATTCACTTATAAATGATATAGACTTATCGTATGTATTCCAAAAAAGTCAAGTTAAAAGTTCAGCGTTGAAGCAAGTTACATGTAGGGAACAAAGACAAAATACGACTGTTTTACCTGACCCACGAAAGTTTCTTTTGCTTTCTATTAAACACGATAAGTACTTGTCAAAATTCAGATGAATCACCACTACAAATATTTAATTATTAATGTATCTGACTCAATTTGTTGTGTTAAAATTATTTTCTACTTTAAATCTGTGACGGGCACGCTCGTTTTTCGATATTTCATTAGGTACTTCCCAAATTTCGGCGCCATTTCTTTGATAGTATAAGTTATACTTTTTATTATTTAATCATTCCCGGGAATTTTTCATGCATCTTTAAGTTTACGATATCCTGCAACGAAGTTTCTTTTATCCTTGCCTAGAGTGATTTTCAAAAGAATGACACTCATGCAGATCGGATTAATCGCAGTAAATCGTGCTTCCCCGTGTCTCTCTACACTTCTTTACGGGAGTTACGGACTCGGTTCTAAGTCTCGGGAAGGGAGAGGTAGGAAAGATGTCTCGTTCGTAGAGCTGATCCCAATCTCAAAAACCTCCGAGGCATCCCTCTACGCCCTTTAAATCTCGCTATCCGCGCTATTTTTAAACCTCTTCCACGCGAAGCGAAGGAGATGGCTTATTCCTCCTTCGGACCATCGTCCAACCCGTTCGTTTTTGTCCCTATACCTCTCGTCTCACCTTATCTCTTTGCAGCGTCTCCGGACGACTAAACCGTCTCCACTGCGCTCTTCGGCTTCATTTTCAGTCCGCGCCGTCTAGTGGAAGATTTCCGAAGCCCATTGTTGGAAAGTAGTGTCGTCCTTTGCTTTCTTCCCATCTCTGTTTGTATTCCTTCGATGCCTTTCGCAAATTTTTCTCCCGGACCGGAGAACTCTGGCCTATCCCTTTCGCCCTCTCCATATTCTTCTTATTCTTCCAAGATTTCCTTTTTCAATTCTCCATCAGTGAGGTGTGTTGTTTTTTGCTGTTGTTTTTCTCGTTTTATTTGACCCTCATCCTTCTCTCTCTCTCTATCTGCTTCGTTCAGGTCTATTGCTTTCATGAGTTCTTCTCTCTGACATTTCTTTCCCCTCTTATCCGTTCTTTCTCCTTATTTGAAGAATTCCTTTTTTTTCGTGTCTCCGTCCGCGAGGCGTCCTTTGTGGTCTTTTCCTTCTTTTATCCTCCTCCTCCTCTTCTCTTTCTGCTCCGGCCAGGTCCGTAGCTTACGTACCTTCCTCCTTCTCTTTCTTCGACTTAATCTTCCAGTGGAGTCTTCCCTTCCTTTTTATCGTTCCTTTTTCTATCCGACCTCTCCTCATATCTTATGATTCTCGTCCAGTGACCTCCCGCTGGTCATCCCATTCGATATCTCTGTTTGGTCGATCTCAGCGCAGTCGCTCTCTTTCAGTCTATGCTTCTTCCACATCGCGCGGGGCATCGGTTCTTCTTTCCGTTGGAAACCGCTATAATATGGTTAACGAGTTCTGTGAAGTGACTCATCGTTTCATTTTTGTAACCACTAAATTCAAGAATAATGTGCCCATATGATTTAAACCGGAAATGAAAAGAGGTTTTCTCGTGTGTGATATTGATCATTATTTTATAAAAATGCTTATCAAATGTTAAATTCATTTTCGAAACTCATGCATTATGAAAAACGAGCATAAATTTGGTTAAAGCTGAGAAGCAAAGAAGAAGAAGAATATAAATTTGGCAATCAACGGCGAGCAAGCCCAAGAACTTCGACCAATTTATAGGATGCATTTCTTTCGAATCGTTAGCCAATTCCAATGTCTCCAATGGATCTATAATTAATAGCTAGCTAATGCCTGCACCTCACCAGATTTTTCTTCGGCTATGCTACCCTTCGATTTCTTAAATACGCCAACGTCTTTTGCACTGGGTCACTCTAGCCTTAATTGTCCATTTTGGGCGTTTAGTCTCGTTATTTGTAAAAAAAATTGGAAGGATTTTATTTTACCCACTGATTTTGCTAGCTCATGAAGCTGGATGAAGTCTATGGTCAGTCTTCATCAAACCATCAATCGAGGAGATGGCATTTTTTTTCTAGGTTTGGGCAAACTATTTATCATTTTTGAAATTTTCGCAAGACCTAGAGTTTTATTTGGCCAAAAATAGGCAAAAATTGCATCTTCTTAGGTGCTCTCATTCCGTAGGGTTTTCACGCTTGGCAGAGGGGAACAACCTTCGTTATATCTCCACCCCGACGAGCACTCGGATAAATTAGACGGGGGTTCCCCTCCTCTTCCTCCATCCACGGCTCTATCCTGCCGTTCTATCCGTCGCGACTTTCCCTTATCTCCGCCGCCGCCTCGTATTTTGTCTTCGCGAACGCATCCCGCCCCACCCACGGGGCAGCCAACCCTTCCAATTCCACGAGGCCGTCTCATTTCGCTCCGCTCGATTGATGCCTTTGGCCTATCATCGCACGAATGCCTCCAATGAGGAGGGTACCTCTCTCTCTCTTACACTTATCTAATGCATCAGTGTGCAAACGTTGACCCACGTTTGCCTGAGTGCTGAGATTTTTAGGTGCCATGCAAGCGGAGGAAATGGGTGTTAGAGAATTGCTGGGGAGAAGAAAAAAGGAGAATGATCTATTTTAATGGAAAAACATTATTCGTCTAAGGTTTCTGCTAGAGCCTTAAGCTTGACACACCTCCCGAAATGTATGTTCTATCCTTCTTTTCTGTTCTCTGTTTTTCCATTGCAGAAATTATCTTCCAGTGCTACTTAAATGGTCTCATTTTCATTCAGTTGTTTTTTTTAGATTTTTGATCACCATTCCTCATTTCATCAGCAGATAAAACCTAGAATGATTGACTTTTATATAAAAAATTTTCATCTTAGCTTCTGAGTGTCACGGATTCACTGCAAGTAAAATCTGTCGGACGAAATATTTTTTGGATGAGAGAGAATTATTTTATGTTATGAAATGGGAATAAAATCTCTGATACGGACAAATATTTTGATTGTGTACGTTAGGATTATACAAACTACGCCTCGCGAACTGGCGAGGTTCTCTCATCCGCCCCTTGGAGACCTGAATATTAAATAAATATATCAGTGTGTCAAGATCTGTTGGCGTTTAAATCAACGCTGCTATTTTTCCGAGATAAAATTGAAGTTCACAGCGTTATATTTTCCCAAAAATAATTAAAAACATTATGCATTTTTTTACTACTGTTATTTAGAACTTGAAATTTTTGGCTACTCCTCAGTGCTTTGTGGTAGTTAATTCGGCCCTCGGGCTGAGATATTTAGAGACATCTGACATAGAGTAGTCATTCAATGCAGCAGGAATTAATGAGGCTAGCACGGCCAGCTATTGCATTGGAATCTTACTAACCTCTGTATCGCGATCATTATTACTTGCCATGCAGTGGTGAAATTACATAATACTGAGTTTTCTTGACTGTGCACGAAAAACATACTTAAACAAGTAATTTTCTCGTGACTATCAAGTTTTTGCTAATATTCTTTCTCATTATACTTGTATCAGAGATGGTTCCATCTTGCTATTAAAAACAATGGTAAAAAGAAAATGTTTTCGGTGCTTCCAATTTTTTGCTTTCTTAACTGTGAATAATAGCACATGCTGTTTTAAGAATCGAAATGGCACACATCTATTTGCACCTATGTCTTCTTTACCTTTTCCATGAATATTATTTTTGTTATTCGGAATTTGATTCATTTGAATCATCCATACAATCTGTATTGCTTTGCCAAAAAAATGATGCGATATTTATATTTTGTGTTTTGTTTTTAGAAATAGAATCATTTGCGCCAAACAAAACTAGAATTAATCGTTTTTCCTTAGTCATTCCGCCCCCTTCAACGTAAAAATACCACCACTTCTCGTTAAAGCAGTTAAAAAAGATATTCTCTCATCTGCTCATTCTTCGTGTCATCAGAGCTTGAGCACCAGGTCCGTCTTTTTCTTTGTCTTATTAGCATCTTCCTCCCCTTCTTCCTCACGTCCCGTGCGCGCATATATTTTGTTGATCTATGTTCCTCTCTCCACCCTTTGTCAACAAACGCGGTCTCTCCATCTTTTTTTTATTATTTGCCTCTTAAATTTCTTGTTACCATCCCTTGTTTGTCCCTTTTATTTTTCCTGCTCTTTCGCCCAATTCCTGTTTCGTCCTGTTCCGCATTCCGCCTCCTATTTCCTTATCTTCAAAATCTCTTCTCTCTTTGCGTTCCCTCTGTCCTTGCCTCGCACATATGTCGCTCTCTCTTTCTCTCTGTGTGCTTTTACCATCTTTCCCTCCGCCGTAGCCGCTGACTCCAGTTTTGACTAATCGTCTTCGCCGCTAGATTTCTCGCATACCAAAGCCTCCTCTCCCCTCAGCAACCTTTCTCTTATTCCTCCTTTCATATCCCACATCGTAAAAGGGACCAACTTTCGTAATATTTTTTTCGCAACACTTATTATTATTATTATTTTTTATTTGTTTTTTGTCGTATCCCGCTGACAGGTCTTCGAGTCTCGCGTTTTTAATTCTCCATAATTCTCTGTCTTACATTCTGTCTCTCCCTTCCCCTCCTTTCCTCACTCCCTCTCTCCATTTTTCCTTGATACAACTTCATGTTTTATGAGGCGCCGCGAGGAAAAGATATACCCTCTACTTGTCGCACTCCAAATTCTTCTAACTGCATATTTATTTTGCCATAAAAGAGGCTTCTAGAGTTGTTTTTGTATTTTCTTAGCATTTGGGATCTAGTTGGGAATATTTTAGATCTCTTAGATAGAACCTTGCGATAACTCTGCCATCTAATGTAAGATAAGTCTGCCGATAAGAATTTTTGGGAATGTTTTTGTGAAAAGAAGTCCATACCTAGGTGAAAAATTACTCAGTGCACTTACAAAAATTACTTATGCTCATCAGCATTAACATTCGTGAATTTGTTAATGAAGTAATTTACCACCTTTAGAAACCGTATTAAACTACTCAAACTCCAGTTTCGTTCATTTTTTGTTCAGTTTGTATGTTGTCGTTCAGCTGTTTCAATAAATAATGAAATAATAAGGTGAAAATATTAATGATAGGAGAAATTTGTTGGTATCTTCGTGACGGACCTCCCCACATATATGTTCTATCCTTTTTTCAGTTCTCTTCTTTCCCATTCCTGAGTTTCTTTCTGGTGCTACTTTACTGTGCTCATTTTCATTCAGTTGTAATTTTTTAGATCTGCGATCACAATTCCTCATTTTCATAACAGTAAAGGCCACTTCCAGCGAGTTAACTCTTTTAGTTAACACACAGCAAATAATTCTAAGAGGCAGCAAAAAATGGTAAATAATTCAAAGAATCATATGTGCATCAATCGCAGTCTTGATTTTTGCAGTACATGTGCGCTTTTAAACGCGTAACGAAAGCCTATTACGGTGTTATTTTATCCTATTGCTGACCTTTTTCTGCCGTAAAATTATGTTAGAGAGGATTTGCAAATAGATGAAAGCCGATGATGATTGATTGTAAGAGGCTAAAGTGAATCGTGGTACATTTAATAAAATTTTTCTTGGACTGTGCATAATAAATTGCTGTGAGTGTAAGATCTAACTGAAAGAATAGACTCATAATTGGATCAGACATTAGGGCATTCCTAAAATATAGAGTAGGTAAAACAAAGCCTCTTGACAGAGAGGAATTCGTATAGTCCCTCACTGTCATTCTATTCAAACAAAGGCATCACGATCTCACTATTCAATTTAAGCGACAGGTTTTATTTTCAATGTAGCACCTAATGTAGAAAGGCCAGACCAATGAATGAAAAATGGCCATAATGTCTGGCAGCCTGAATGCATGATAAATATTGGCAATTTTTGAAGCCTAGAATCTAGCCCGTTCTGTTTGAGAGGAAATATTAATATGTTGATTTTGGCTGCTTTTAGCTGATAAGCAAGCCGAAAGAAATGAATTACATGTAGTAGTATACTAAGGAAAAATTTCCAAGGGTACTTCCTTATCATACGGGGTTGAAATTTGGAAGAAACTAACTGTCAATGTTTAGCTATTATTTTTTTGTGAAATTCTCAAAAGCTATTTTAAATTCGTTTCGATTATCTTTTTTTTCCGGACCATTCAGAATTTTGGTAATTATCATGCTTTCCCTTTTTGGGTCTACCATGATAAACTATCTATCTATTAATTGGTGGTGTATGTCTTGACTTCGCCTCACAACGAGCGAAGCGCGTGTCGAAACTCTATTTCTTTATATTAGCTTATTGTTGGTTGTCTCAGGTGTACGTATGGTAGCAATTTTCAAATACAAAAGTTTCACTAGTATTTACCCATATATTATTAAATTTTATCCGCTTCATTCACTGTTTTTATGCTGAATAATTTTTTTCGTCATTGTTTCGAGTGTATGACAAAAAAGTCGGATAACTGTGCTCTTTGCTATGTATTTTTCTTGTGGTTCTCGCGTTTAAATGCTCTCTTTCGTAAGGCACCCGATGTTTGCACGACAGATTTGGCTGTAACTTTATTTTAATACCATTTCTTCGATGAATGGAACAGTGGAATTTCGTAAATTAAATCCAGGTAACACTGAGATTTATTTGTAACGATGCGTAGCGTGTCATTAAACGTTCAAAACTTTGTTCTTGTATTGCGTTCTTTGTCACGTATTGCGCAATTTCACGACCGATAGTGACTTGGAGGCAAATGCCGTGACGGATCATCCAAGTAGTCCGTGGTTATTTTTTCTGTGCCTAGTACACTATTTTAATAAAGTAAAGAGCTTTAATTCCACCTTTTTAAGTAACGCCTACAGTATACGCGCGCGGAATTAAATAGGCAATTATTACGTATGGCAAAGCTTAAAAATTTACCTGCGTGGAAGACTACGTTGAGAATTTTTATTCTTTTACGATATTCATATATTTAGTAACATTTCACATTATATTGGTTTCTGGCACTCCCTTACAATGCGGCATGATGAAAAGAGGGCATTTGTCATAACTCGAATAGAATTACTGTTTATTTTCTGTATTTTTCTTACAGAGGATTGTCCTTCACTTAAGTATTTCAGGCCTCTGTTCTTGAAATTCAAGACTTGCTTATCGTGTGATTGTGAGAACTGGTTGAATTCATACAAACGGAACTAAAGTTTCCAGAAAAGTTTTTATATCAACCCACGATGGAATAAAATCAAGAAGTAATATTAATAAAAAAATATTATGAAAGTCGAACTTGAGTCCTTTAATTGGCAACGGAGAATTTGGCGTTAGGAATAAAATAATTTTTTCATTGTATACTCGTATATCATCCGAAGGATTTCTCTTCCCATTTCTTCCTCCATTAAATTTTTTCGCTTATTTTCTTTTGCATCTTCCATTTGGAACTATCCTAATCGATTATGCGTAAAATCCACAGAGAAAAAATCATTCGCCTTGACCGGGATTCGAACCCGGATCCCTCGATTTCCGGCCGAGTGCTTTAGCCAGTAGCTACCGAGGCGTCATTCTTCCCTGTGGAAATGAATGAATGAATCAAGAATGACGCCTTGGTAGCCCAACTGGCTAAAGCACTCGGCCGGAAATCGAGGGATCCGGGTTCGAATCCCGGTCAAGGCGAATGATTTTTTTCTCTGTGGATTTTTCGCACAATTGTGCATTGCGGGTGACTCCCGTAAAAGTTATCACCGTGGCTAGTCCCGGTATACTTAAACTAATCGATTATCATAACGGTTGACTTATCGCCATAATTGCTGCCTCATCGGGTTTGCACGTTTTTTCCTATTCACGATTGTGTTTTTGAACGATCGAATTTAGAAAACAATACCGTTTCCCACGAATTCCATTCGCATGTAATCTTACCAGTAGAGAGCAATGCGGTTGCTCCAAGGGTGACAGAGCCGTTATTATCGCCGTCTGGTACAGTGAAGATGGTGCAGAAAGAGTATATTCCCACGGTTTGAAATGACGGACACAATGGAGATCGGGGCACAATTGGTTGCCCTCGGGTTATGAGCTCTTTTCGCTCTCTCGATGGTTAAGAATGCGCGAGCCACTTCGGTGTTTTTTTCTAGTGCCTCACGGCTTGTGTTTCATCTCCGTGCATGTAGCCTGGCTATCTATTTCCCGCCGCGGTCGTGATCGCTTAATAGAGGAGAGAATCCGTTAACTATTTTTTTTCAGTCTCCTTAGGCCATCCGAAAAATTAACACCAGAAGGACCAGAACCGTCATTTTAAGAGATATTTTCTTCTTGCTCAATCATATTGCCCAGAAATTTTTTTATGTCTTCTTGGTTTTTCTGACTTTAATTTTTTATGGTACGTATGCTTTAATATATAAATTAATTTGTTTCACATAGAAATGGAGTTAAACCACCTGTATACATAGCTTAAAAGATCAACGCCCGTTAACATGATGTAGTAAGCGTTTATATTTTTTGTGTAACGGTAGCGCGTGTTTTATTCAGGATATCACTACACATCTGGCCATTTTGATAATATAGTTAGCAATTTATTCATTTAACATTCCTTATTACATTTTGGATGTAAACAAGCAGCATATCTGCCTTACGAGGTGGAGTGTGGTAGGCCAGGTTAGGAAAAATATAGTAACGTCAACGCTGTTTATTTTGAATTTTTAAAATGTAAGGTATGTGTAAAATATTACTCATTGCCAGTTGTATCGATGAATAAAGGAAAAGGTTACATTTGAAGAAGTTATTTTTTATTTTTAGCATAAATGAATAAATATTTAAAATAACTTCTACCCGTCAAAATGGTCCTTCTAGGTAGCCGTACGACCCCGGTCCTTTTAGCGTTAATGTAAATTTGTTTGGTAGCTTTTGCCTCTTATTTTAAAATGCTCATGGGTAGCCGGTTAGTTTTCATTTTTTAATTATAGCTATAAGTTATATTATTCAAATTTAGCAAAATGGGAGAGTTCTTCTCATAAGTTACTATTTACCTCTTTATACCAAATACCTACTTACTTATTTATCGGCATCAAGAAAAAATAGTTCGCTTGTTTGAATTTCTCAATTAATTTGCTTGGGTACGTTAAATATAAATAAATCAATGTTATAGAAGTACTTTAATTATTATAGGTTATATTAAAATCACTATTTATTGAAGAGCAGATTTTTCATCAAAAGTGATGACTTTTTTGTTCCATCGTGGTAAGCATATGAGCTCTTTTAGGCCCTGACAGTATTGAGACATCAGATCCCCAGTGCATAAGCTTATCCATTCAATTATTTGGTACTCTTATGTTTTTTCATTGGATCTAGAAAACATTCTCATCTAGCTTTCCAATCACGAAAACCTTCCAAAAACGATTGAATTCATTCGCCTTTTCTATCTAACGTTACGGCGATAATAATCAGATTAAGTTGAAGTCTTATCACTTATTTACATTCCTATGTCTCACTCGAATCTTCTCCCTTTCATTTTCTTTACCACCAAATCCATCCTGTAGCACTTTCACTGTTTTAACTTCATCGCCGTGGGGATAGTTCGAAATTGGTTCTCAAGACGTAGAAACAATCTCAGACTCTTTCTTTTGGATATGATGAAAGGAAATTCCCAACTTTCGGTCCACAACCAAAGCTGATTGCTTGCGCAGAGATCAATCATCTTTGCTTCCCCAATCCGCTACTTTACAGGCATCTTCATTGATGCGATATAATATGCACTGCACGTACGTGGTCGTCAATCGGGACAAATTGAAGCTTCATGGGAAAAATGTGTACTCTCACTCCCTTTTTTCTCACCCAAGGAGAACCGGTGCCTTTTGAAATTCGATCAATTTGACGAGAAAGCAATCAAGCTCCTCGGTTCATTAATGCTTCCCTTGCTGAACACAGATGCTATCTTATAATTTTTTTATGGCCTCTGCATTCGTCGGTAAGTTAGTGTATCCCAAGACGATAACACAGAGGAGTTGATTCTTGGTAACTCTTGAGGCAAAAAGTTAGTCGTCGGACAGACTCTGCTGTAACGGACGTGCCAAGCATACCAACCTACTCTAAAGTTTCGACAGAGGTTGGAATAGGATGGAAAACATAGGCGTGCGTGTTTTGTGGTGAAAATAGTAATCAGACTAAGAAATACATTATTCATTAATATTGCTAAAATGAAGACCTGATTGCCAGCGTGATCTGCGCGTTCAGCTTTTTGCGTTGGTAACTATTTCCAACTAAAGCACATTTCCTAGTTACTAGCTCTTACAATCGTCAACGCTGGGAGATTAAAATTCATTATATGTTATGCTTTAGTGAAATCAGTGAAGTAGATGACAAGTTTCTAATTATACGAACGGTACATATGAATTTGACAATTTTAAATTTGAAAATTACTATTTTGACACATTTTCGATTATTTGCGTTATCGTTTTACAAGAGTGACGACGGCAAGTATCACTTACCAAATTAGATTGAAATAATAATATTATATATTATTCGTGACCAAATTTACGGTGAACATTTACCATGATGATGATGATGAAATACCAAGTCGAAATGCACTTATGAACATTTCTTGTTATATCTATCCGCACCAATTAAGGTTTTGATTTCCAGAATTACCGTTACTACTTGTATTTATCTTAGGTTCATATACAAGCACATCTTTAGAAATGTAATACCACCTCTTTTCTATAATGCTCATTACAGTAAATTTTGGAATTAAATAAAAACTTCAAGCGGACAGAGTGGAGAGTGGCGAGTGCTTTGGAGGGGGATGATTTTGGGAGGTTGAGACTGTTGAGAGTCTCGAAAACCGGTTTCGCGGTAAATTAGAATAACGTGCAAAAGGGAGGTGGAACCACCCTCAGAACTCGTAGCGCTCTTC
Organism: Ischnura elegans; assembly: GCF_921293095.1. Classification (NCBI taxonomy): domain Eukaryota; kingdom Metazoa; phylum Arthropoda; class Insecta; order Odonata; family Coenagrionidae; genus Ischnura; species Ischnura elegans. The sequence goes on from NC_060249.1 coordinate 97,188,734, forward strand.
TTTCGGGGGAGTCTTAAAGTAGCCGATGACCAAGGGTGGAGGGTGTCGGTGAAGACCGGGGCTGGAAGTTGGCCGGGGAAAGGCTCTCACCGTCACCAAGATCACCATTCTCCCCATTCCTCCCTCTGGAATCGGGAGGAAAGCGAAAATAGGGATGGAAAGTATGGTATGCTATGAAATTTGGTGGAGGCATTGTACAGCTTAAGTTATTCGCGCCAAAAGAGGGCAGGGGAATGGAGAGGGGAGAGAAACCTGGCGTCTGCGTAAGCCTGCTCTACTGATGATGAATCATTCATTCTCGATTGGGATTATTTTGTTATTTTTTGTGTTAAATAGTTACTGGTACATGGTCCTTACGTAGATATGTTGGATTTTCAGGGTATATAGAATTAATTATTGCCCAAATTTTCATGTAACTCGGGATATGTTTTATGAAAAAAAGTTCCAAGAGGAAAAAAGAGCTAAAATATCAGTTGCCTCGATTTTCTGCCGAATCTCTCCGAATACATCGCTCAAACAGAGAAACATAGCGAGTTTAGAAAACTTTAAATGCATTTATTCTTATCCTGGTTCGATACGTTGAAAAATATTGTCCCTTTTACTCATGCACACGAATTCACGCAATATTTTCATTGTGTAGACCAAAGGGCAGTTTCCTAAAAATATCTGGGGGATGCAATGATGAAATAAGCTCTCAAAATACCGCGTAAGATTCGCTTCTGAGAACAACGAAATAAACTCGCAACCATTCGAATTTGTACTTCGGACACGACACTCATATGCATACATGTTCTACCCTCATTTTTACGATCCCGTCGAACTCTTTTTCCGTGGAAATAAAGTGCACGAGTGGATTGCTTCAGTTATTGGCTCTGAAGTGAGGTTGGCAAGGGGAAGAGGGTGATCGGGAGATGGGATGACTCGTAACTGCTCTTCGGGACAAAACCGAAAGGGTTTTTCTTCGAGGGCGAGCAAGGAATGGGTCCGGCAAAGTGGTTCCCATACGTGTTCCAAATGGTTTCCTTCTTTTTTCCTGCTTTTTAGTATTGCCGCCTTTTCTTCCTCCGGGATCGGGCGACCTTTAGGACTCTCGGAGAATTTGCCGTCACCTTTGTGGCGGTGCAGAGGGAGTCCTAAAGAGAGTCAGTCCGCCCTCCCGTTCCCCTTTCCCGCTGGATGGGAAAATTTACGGAGGGCGAGGCATGCTAATTTAAAGTGGGATCGGCGCGGTCAGCAAGTCAGTGGAGTAGGAATTCTCGGTGTGAGTAAGGGGAGGGGGAGAGCTCTTTTTTTGGGAGGGTGGATCGGCAATTGATCGGCAAGCGAGGAAAAAAAAACTCTAGGGCGTGGAATGGCTTGGCTATTTTTAAGAACCAGCATTTCCTTGATCATCATCCAGCATTGATAAAAGTTTTAAGTGTGTGAGCCTCTTTTTGGTGATTTTCCTCTCGAATTTAGTATCAATTTCATTCCTATTACTTTGCACCTATATTGCGATCTCGGTAATCAGACTCATATGCAGCCATAGCATAGCCAGAATATAGAAAACGCCGAATGATTGAACACGTATAGGAAACAAGCACAATGCAAAAAAAACTTTTTAAGGCATCATTTTGCAGTTTAAGCATATATTAACGCTAACTCTTCCTACTGCTTAGGGTGTAAATCAATGCTGATAGGCACATTAACAATAACTATTATGGTCGATAAAGGCAGAATAAAACCTGGACACCAGTGTGACTCTGCAGAGAATATTTCTTTCAGTGTGTCACGTGACCAGTGGCATAGCTTGGGGGAGGGGAGTCCGGACCTCCCCCAAAATAAAAAACACAATTATTTTCCTTCATAAAAGAAAACAAAATATTGAAAATCATGAATTTGCAAAATATTTCTTTTACAACTGAAGTTTTTTTCCATTATAAATACTGTTAAAATTAGTTTAAAACCCTCTCCTTAGCAGGTACCTACCCTGTTTTTCAAAAAAATTTCCCCCCTGGTTTTGGACCCCCCCTGAACGTAATTCCTGGCTACGCCACTGCACGTAACAATGACGTCATGCAAATTATGAACTGACGAACACCAACATACATAATAATGAAAACAAACATTTGCGATTCATTAGAAAATATTTAATTTAAAACTGGTCTAATTATATTAACTTAATGGAGGTCGCCAGCCCTGCACGCCGGACGAACTTGCCGGATTATCGCAAGGCTGGACTGCGGAGATTGTACTGTTTTGTGTCAATTTTAGGCACTTAAGAAACATAAAAGCATCCACTTGCTATCGCTACTTGTTTATTTATTTCAATTACCCCGAAAAACCACACACTGAGGCTTTTAAATATTCTCAACAATAACTAACAATAGACAATCACACTCATCCATGCCCTGAATAGGGGTAACCTATCCAGGCGGCATTCGAACCCGCGACCTTTGGTAATTTAGGCGAGAATTTATCCCCGCCACCTCCGAGGCCGAGGCACTACTCTTCCATGGTGTGTGTTTATTAGTTTAAAATCAGGTATAGAAGATTCTATTCCCTGCTCTAAGATCATTTGCTTTCCTTGCTAATAATATTGTTGCAAATATGTTGTGCCTTAAATGTTCCCGTTTCTGAAAATTTGGAGAAAGATGTGAAAATCCTGATCTGTCGTAAAATCCCAAAGATTTTCACCCTACTCCTAATGTACAAGCTACCCGTCTCTTTTGTTTCTAGAGGTGTATTTGCATTGGAACTGAAAAGGAATACTTCGAGAGAAAAAACTTGTAAAGGAATATAGAAACTGAGAAATTAATTTTAAAACACTTGGGAACCTCGATGGCAGCGGTTCAATCCCTGAGTTTTTCATGCCCGTAATAATTTTGTGTATCAGTCGCAACTCTACTGGCTTCAATATTGACCTCAATGTTCATTATCCTTAGCATCGACAAGCGCAGTGCCTATATTTACCCCGGAATATAATCATAATTTTCCTCCATATAGCGCAGGCTATTAATTGACAACATTCGCTTAGGTCTTCGTCAAGGCTGTGACTCTAAGGGATGAAATCATGCTAATGAGAGATACGCGCAATGACGATTTGGGTTCACCCCGGAATCCGTTGGCAAGATTGGCCATCATGCGGCTTCTTAAGCCGGGGAATCAGGTGGGAACGGCTGCATATAACCGTAGTCTGTGATAACAGGACTAGAGTTGACAGGCATGTGGCCTGGGACGCCAAAGAGAGTAGTACACGTTGATTTCTCTTTTCCTGTTTTCGTGTTCCTTTGATGTGTTGAGACATACCTATGCCTACATGCCAAGGGACTCTATCATCGATCAAAGGCTCATCTATGTATGGTTTTGTGTCAAATACCTAACCAGTTCTCAGATCAAGTAAATATCTATTTTCCCATGACAATATTGATTCATGGTCATTTATCAAACAAGAGTAACGTATGATGGACCTCGTGAAAATCTTTTTTTAGGAAAACTAGACATTTTATGCTAAATTTGTCTGTGCTAAATGATTTTAATAGGAAGGATGAAATTACATTACCGCGCACTTCCTAATCATTAAAATTTAATAAAGACCTTACCGGGCATACTTAGCTTTTCGATTGCTATGAAGAGAGGGGAGACAAAAGAAGTGATCCAGGGTGATCTTACATTCCCTTGAAACCAATATTGTAATTCATGTGCTATTGATTTCAATATCGCCCATCAATAGCTCATGACGGTTTCTCTTTTATTTTGACAATTCTTTACAAATTCTCGTTAAGTTAATGTTGCTCGTATAAATTCAAAGTTGTGGGAGTTGATGATTTTTGTTGAAGCATTCAAAGAGCAAACGCAAAGGTCGTGTAGTTTCAGAGGCATGGGCGCTGATATTTGCATTTGTTTTCTACTTTTTAAATTTTACACTCTTTCCGGCCGTAAGCAATTGTGAAATGAAGTATAATGCTGTGATTTTGTTGTAGGAACTAAAAGGCATGCTTACATTACATTAATTTATAACATATCACTCTTTCTTGAAGATTAATTTATAACATTTTTCTCTTTCATGGGTGATTGATTTTCTATTAATTTCTATTTTAGAAGTGATACTTTGAAATCCTGTTGTGTGAAATGAAGTTTTCAGAGTAGTATGTAATGGTACATAGTTATTCATATCATTGCTTACGAATGCTTTTCTCATTTCTGATGCTTTTTGTATGCATTTTTTAAACCGAAATTTGCTTGCAATATTGTCAAATTAATAGGGAGATTATTTTTCTGAAATTTTCAGGTAAAAATTTGGTCTATGTGGCTTCCTAATTTATGGAAATTTTATGTGAAATTTGGCAATCATCATCTGCGAGCTATTGGCAAAATAGCCGAAGGTAAATCTTTAGCACCTGATTTTCAATTCTCCGAAAACAGCCCGCAATGGCATGTAGACCGAGGATCTCAGCAATTAACTGCTGTACAATCGCTAACATTCATACCCGGAATAAAGGCAATTTACCTAAGCGGGAGTCGAACCCGCGACCTTTGAATGAGCAAGTCTTTAGGAACTTCACCCCTCCTCCATCGAACCCGGAAATCGGTGAATTATTTTTTGGATTTCTGTGAATTTCAGTTTTCTAAGTCTATGGAAGTTTTGATGTAGTTTCACAATCAAAATTCTGTAACTGATTTGGAACTGTCTGGTATTCCATTTTCAAGTTTCTTTGTTGGATAGACGAACATCTTCACTCATCCTTTTCCCCTATTTTGGCGTCCGTATCAAAATCCTCCTCTTCTTTCGTTATGTAACTATGGTTACAATAATAAGGTAAATGGATAATAATTTACGCTTGGTGGTGATGATTATACATCGAAACCCGGGTCGCTATATTTAGAAAAAGAAGTGGTATGAATATAAGTTACCTAATCAAGAAACGTTAGTTTCACGATGTTTTTCAGGGCTCAGTTTTTAACATTTCATGAAGGAGAGCCATAGGGAGATGACTTTCCCATTTATGCCGCTCTATAGATCAGCCGAGTACCAGGTGTTCACTTCATCTCACTCTGTTATCGAAGGAGGGCAGGTCGCAGGCCTCGGTGACCTGATTCGACCTCTCAATGCCCCTGCCCTCTGACTGCCGAAGGTTGAAAAGACGCTCGCCAGGTCAGTTCCGCTTAAGGCCCCTTTCCATCCAGGAATCCCTCACCTCTAGCCACAACCTCCTCAAGGAATCCCCCTGCATCCGGCACGCAAATATCCAATCTCTCTTCATTGATCCGAGCGCGATAGCCTTAAACGAATATGTTCTTGACACATTAACGACGCAGAAACATAACGAGGGCGTTCCTAAAACAGGAAATTTAATTTTCTCCACTCGTCGATGGGACGTTTGCGGAGGCTCTCGTGGTTCCTCTCCGAATATCATGATAGCATACTCAATGGCTTACGTGTGCTGAATATAGCCGAAAAAGTCTCGTGGAGGTCGTGGGATGATTTTGCACGGCCAAAATTAAATGTCTAGGCTTTTCTCTTATACATGATTTAGCTATCTATCTCGTCGTGGGACAAAAACCGATTGTTTCCCGTTGGAGTTGCTACCGAGGTGTTGGTTTCCAGCTATAATCCAAGAAATCCTTCCTTTCGATGCATCTCCATCCGCAATGCGAAAATTTAGGCATTAGCTTTTTTATATATTGTTGGCGGCGTTGAGTGGAAGTTTACTCCGGTAGATTAGATGAAGCGATGCTGCATTTGGTGAAAATTGAAGGAATCACCGATAAATATGAAGATTGAAAAATTTCCGGATGAAAAATACGAGGATAAGACACATTAAGTGTCTTAAATATTATTCGCGTAAATAAAAAATTCCTAAAAACTCCGTGGGTGCATATTAAATGAAAATTATATATATTCATTTTTATCTTTATTTTAATTTTAAAATTTGATTTTACGCAAATTAATTACCTAGTCCAATCGTATCTCTGTTGGATTAGATTCATGAATTATTTCAGTCTAAAAGTTATTTGCCATGATATCGTCTTGTAGAAGCTGAGCTACATAAATAGATAAAAAACTTAGCGTCGAATTTAAGCGTTTTAGATACTAAGGTCTACTTGGAAATGTTCTACGCATAATATATGCAGCTGCTCATCTGGGAAGTCCCAGTTGGAGAATGTCATGGTTTCATCTGTTCCTCCTCAATATCTATTTCATCGGAAAATAAAATGTCCCATTGTTGTGCCAAGATGATGTCCCCGTTTTCCCGGAATGAGATAAATTTTCCGAGAGGGGAGTTCTCAAGTTAGCGGTGATGTTTTACCAAGAAGTCTGCCAGCAGAAGGACTCAAATTGGTCTTACTCACCCGCGATTAGCGTCTGTTTTATTGTGAAATGGTGACCCGAAATTGTTCTTCCTTCCTTTTAAATTTGACGATGGGCCATGTCGTAGCTGGAAGATGGTAAAAGGAAACGGAGAAAGGTGTTGGGAGGGGATAATGTGTTGAGGGATGCAAACATGCGGAGTATTCAGTGATAAAGACGTCATGTCGGGTCGTCGACGCCTTTTTGAACCGAACAAAAGTTGGCGTGTGTATTCTCTCAGTGACTGCGGTAAGTCTATGTAGCTTCATTCAGTCCTTCCAGAGCACGCATTTCAAAGAAAGGAATTCATGTGATAACTTAATCCCCCTCGAAGTGACATGCATTCTATAGCAATGAAAGATACTTGGTTACTTCCAACGCTTCTTCTTTAATTACTCTTTACGCCATCTTCGTTACTTACTATCTTTCATTGCGTACATGGAGCCCTTCTACCATGTACAAGCTTCAACTTTCAATTTGATGTCGACTATTAATTGCAGATCAATCAACCATTACGTTGAAAGACCATTAGAACCTTTGGGGTTTTCGGAAGAGCTAGACAGCTTATGTTTAATGTCTAGTGACGTTGTTAAAAGATTCTCTTCAGTTTGGTTCAAGTAACCGTACAGTGCAATCGATTCAATCGATGAATTTCCACCAATTGTCTTATCACACCTCTCAGCGATTGATGCTATATTATAAAACTTCCCGAGAGTTTAGAATTATTTTATCTAGCATTGGAGCTCATGTATTTATATATCATTTCCGAGACGTAAGTTTTTAGATTACGTCAGTAAAAATTCCCATGATTCCCGCAACCCTTTGTCTTAACTTTGTGTATGACTATATTGACGCTTTTGTTAATTTTTTACCCCATTCTCACAATGCGCTAATGGCCGTAATTTTGTTCATTCCTCATCCTATCCATTCATGTGCTCTAAACATTCATGTACTAACTTAATGCCAATGCACGCCTTATATATTTGCTATAAAAGTAACGAAAGGACGACAATGGACTACGTTTTTCTCACTTTTTCATGGCGTGCAGTAAACTTTATGTCAAGGGATCAAATTTAAAAGGCAACTACTTATCACACTTGTATGAAATGCAGTAAATGATAAGGATATCATTTTCACCGATTCAATCTGAATCCTAACATTTAGAGACAAGGTAAAATAATTTATTTCTCTAATTTGCCAATGCTTCAGTAGCGCCGTGATACGTCGTTGATGTTCGTGATTAGCCTTTGTGAGCATTCTTCTATGATTTCCACCTGAGATTCTCATTTGCGCCGATAGGGTTTCAAAAACCGCATTACTTCCGAAACACCTACGGTAATTTTGACCCTCGATCGCCTGAATACCCGAGATACACTATATTCCCCGTCTCGGTAACTAATATAGCTTGCATATATTGACCCAAATAAATCAGTGGTGAGGCTGTAGGGTAATCTGAGAGAGCGGGTATTCATAGATGGTTACAGGAAATATATTGCAATTATCAAATTTCGGAAGAGCAGGGCAAAACGATATTTTTCCTGAATATCCTCGGAGCCCTTTGCTTTGAATGTGTGGAGACTGGCTGCTTTACGACTCCTTACATATGACTTAAGAAGCAGTTTATCACCAGAACTGTATCACATGCTAGTAAACCAAGCTTTCGCATCTCATTAGCATGACGTTATTCAACAGTTTTCAGTACATTTTATGGTATTCCCAACATTAGGGAGGCGGAAGGTGGTAGGTAGTTTCATGCTCTTAAAAATTATCCCCCCTGTAATTTACGGGCGATTTAGAGAAGGATTATTGTTTACTTGACATTACTATGAACTTAGGTAAAACTCTGACCCATTGTACATGCAACGTCTCGATCAATGACTTGGTTATCGCTGCCAACGGCACTTAATCGGTGTTTTTTTATTATAACTGGAGGAAAAGTACGTTAGCTAAAGATAAAATTCTCCACAATATATTTTCATATAATTACGATATATTGTTGATTATATATCCAATATTTAGGACCATTGCATTTTTTCTAAATTATGAGAGACGCTTTGGCAGCACACGTCTAGTCCGTGTGAACACATGGGATTCGCTGCTCTGACTAAGAGTGAAGTGTGTGGTGCTGGGAACCTTTTCGAATACGAGAGAGAGAGAGGGAGAAGTGAACGGTCATCGAAGGAGATGAATAGTTTGAGCCCGCGAGGTAGGAGGGGAGGCGAGGAGGAATCGAGAGAAATGTTCGCCCAGGGGGCAGCTTTCGCCCGGGCGGTGCTAAGGGGGAAATGCCTTTGTCGGACCTGAGAAAGACGGCTTAGTGGAAGCACAATGTATGCTGTAGAGAAGGAGAGAGATTCTACATGGGAAGTGGAGGGAAATCCTGTTGGGGCATCGAAGGGAGCAAATGCTTTGAACTTCGGGCTTTTGAACTCCCCGCCTAGGCGTGGAATCCTATCTCCAGTGAAAAGCCACGGGGAAATGAATGAATGGAGTTGAATTGGTACCGTCAGAGCATCCTGTAGCGCATATGCTTCGATCCGGAAAAATAGCTCGATATTTTGAGTCATTCCTTGTTCACTGGGGCACAATTGGGGCACATATTTCATTGCAATAACCACTTCATTAAATAGAAATGTTTTTTCAGTACAAAGTTACAATTTCTTGTCGTACAGATGTATGGAAAATAGTATTCCATTAGAATTTAGACTCCAATTTGGGATTTCCGATTCATTTTAAGCTAGGAAGAATTTGGAAATAATGAAAATAATTTGAAACCTTTCATTATATTAATGCATTTTTTTATATAAGTTACGGTTTCGATATTTTATTTGATAATTAATATTTTATTTCATCTGTTTCCGTTGTAACTACATATTTTTCTCATCATCAACAATACAGAAATGGAAACCTTTTATACTTAAAGAGATGTTATTCAAGTAAGTATAAAAGAGTAGGAAAAGGTCTGAAGCTGATTTGATATAATTGCATACTTAACTGTTTTTCACTTAAAAATCGTTGATTTTAATTAGCAGAGGAAAAATCAATTCATGCAATATCACAAGTTACAAAGATAAAATTTTAAAATCAAACTAATCTTATCAAACTAATACTTGTACAACGTTAATATCAAACTTACGGTATTTAAATCATTCCATTAGCATTTTTCTTTGAATAAACTGGAAATGGAATTTGTATAATATGATTACATTTTTTTAAAGTTTGTCGTAAATTATTTCCCTACAATGTATTCACGGCGATTGGAGTCGGTATGAAGAAGTTGCTCATGAGACAGTGAAACGAGGAAATTTTCAGATTCCACCACCATTTCAAATGCTGCTTTCTCTGGTGTGTATTCCAACCTTTCTTGAATAGCAACGGGAAGAAGGGGCCAGAGATATTGAATGAATGAGGAATGAAATTGGTATTGATCTCGTATAGCCGTGATATTTTCCTCTCTTTCATTTTCCTTCTCACCCATGCAGTCGTTTCGGCGATGGGGGAGTCTATTTCAACAAGTGTCATGAATTAGTGGTATTATAGCTTAGGAACCACTTCCTTTCTTCCTTCGTTCGATGCGAGAAACGCTAGTTTGCCTCTAGGCAATCGTGACTACGAATGCTTTTGGCGAAACAATTGTTGCTGAGGTAATGGACGTAGGAAACCATCAATCAGAGAACTTTGTGTAGCGCTCTTGTCTTTGAGTTATCTTTATATATTCCCAACCTCTCGTTGTTCAGCCTGTTTCTCTGAAAAATTTGCTTACTTTGCCGAAGGCACCTAAAATTATACATGTTTCTAACGGTCCTATGAAATGTGAGTTTTTCTTTAACCGGTTATTTTCAGATTTTTATAATTAATCCACGTTCAAGTTAAAGCTGAAATTTCAAATCGTGTTTTTCCATAGAGCTTGAAAAGAGTTACCTAGCAAAGTGGTATCTTACAGCATTTTCCAACTTATGCTTACGTTAAAAATCATATCTGTCAGAAAAAAAATTCCTTCAAATCTTGGCCTTCTTTCTCTGCTGCATGGAATTGTTTTTTTTCTTACATTTCTAAACCAATTTTTTCACTTCCTGTATAGCAACATGTACAACCATTTCGTGATGGAAACACTAGTTATATTATATCCATATAAACGCTTCCGCAGTATGATACAATTGTAGATATAGATCTTCCGGGTTTTACTCCGTGTTGGTCAATATTTCTTCCAAATGACAGTTTCACCGGCGTTACATTCGGCTTTTTCATGTCACTGAAATAATGATGCAGCATTTCTTTTAGCCTTTTATATCCTAGACTTCGGACAAGTCACTCCTGATTGGCTGGTTCCAGTAGTCTTATCTCCTAATTGGCTAAATTAGATCTAAATGATGCTTTCCTGCGTATGCTGGTAGTGAACGCTGCTCGGTTGCTCCGGAAAAAATGTGCTGATGCTGGGTAAGGCCCGGAAGATCTGCATTTTCAATTTAGTTACCTAATCATTTATTTAACTTCCATTTGGCCCGCTAGTCATTATTTTTTCGATCCCCTTAAGACTCACTGACGTCGTAACTCCTCCCCGCACGTCTCACTTCAGTGGATTCAAAATTCATTCCTAAAAATCTCAGTGAAGTATTTATGAGGCAGGAAAATGTGCTTTCCATTACCTCCGCTTCGAGAACTATCGATTTCGATCGTGACCCGCAAACGTCAATATTTCTCTCACGCCCTTCCTCCAGTAAGGGCAAGCTCGCTGTTTTTTCGTCGAACATGTGAAAACGCTAAACGTGACCGATGTAAAAGAGATCGTCTAGCCCCCTGATTCGCTCCAGACTCGAATCTCATCGTTGTTATGTCCTCTCCACGGCACCCTTAACAGCAGCAGCCTGCCCTCTCTGGCGGCAGGCAGATCCTCCACTGATTGTCTCCCGTTGCGGGCGCCCTTTTCACAATATTTCGTGACTGGCGAGGCGACCCGACGGGAGTGTGGCAGCTGTGGAAATCTGGCGAGATCTGCCCGCGCACGATCTGGAACGGGAGCATTGTCTCACTCCTCTCGGATCTCATTGTCTCTCGGCGAAGACGCCAAAGTGCTGCTGCTTGCCCTTCTTGCGGGGCTGCCGAAGCCGCCGCTGCACGGTTGCGCGGTCGTGGAACGCACCATCATCGGTGGTTGTCTGGGGAGAGCGGTGGCTTGGGGGAAAGACTTCCACGCGCTGGTAGGAGGGTCATTGTGGAGAGGGTGGTCGGGGGGATTGGCTGCGAGATCCTTCGGGATGAAAGGGATAGGAGGACGAGAGTATCATGGATATTGCAGGCAAACGAAAAAATATGTGAAAGGCAGCGGCGTAGCGAGGGAGGAGGTCCAGGGGGTCCGGATCCCCCTCGAAATATAAAATCACTCTAACTTTGCACCACAAAAGAAAATAAAATATCGAAAAATCGTGATTTTACAAAAGATTTCTTTGAGTAAAGAAGTTTTTCGGATATGAAAGTATTAAAATTTATTTAAAACCTTCTACCTAGTACCTTGTTTTTCAAAAAAATTTCCCCCCTGGTTTTGGACCCCCTCTGAACAAAATTTCTGTATATGTCACTAGTGTATGGGGATTTGAAGATAGTAGGTCATTCCGTTTTTTAAGACGAATGATTTAATGGCATAAATCGATAGATGTTGTGCCGAAGGATAGGAGAAGAATGCGGACTATTTTGTAAAATATTCCAGAAAAGGTCATGGGGAGTAGGTCATGTCATAACTTATAAGTTATGGCAATGACGTGATGGATATAGTTAATTAAGACAAAATTTAGAGAAAGAGTCCAAGAAAGAGGTAAGTAAGGGCTGTAGGATACCAGTATTAATACTGCGATCATAAATGAATGAAATTAAGGAATAACGAACCAAAGCACAACTCTCAGGTTGGGTCAAATACAAAAGAGGCACTTATTACGCTAGGAATTTTAATTTAATTCAATTGAAGTATTTGACCACGAATGGTAAGCCCTCTTTTCCTAGATTTGAAAACAAATAATTCTATAATTTTATTTTGTTTGCTAAATAATGGAAAAATTTAGTCTGAAATATTTAATTTTGTGCATGTATAGTTATTAGATGAGGTGGTTATTAAAATGGTTAATACGCTGATTTTAATGAATGCTTTCTTTTTTGTTTCAGGTATGTACTCAGGTCTATGGATGCCATTAGACTTGCTGTGTTGGAAACGTGAGTTCTACGTAAAATCCTACTTACCGTTACTTGGTTCGTAAAACTGATATTTGATGCTTTTAGTTGGCCATTAACTATTTATGTCCTTTCTGATCCTACAATTTTCATTTACTCCTTGTGAGCAATAAAAATAAAACGTAATTTATTTCGGAATTCATATTTTAGCTTCTTAGAATTTTTCAATCTTATCCTAATCAAAAGATTTTTAAGATTCACCAAAATGTCAAATGAGTACCTATTAAGAATCTTTTTGATTACAGTAGAGTGTAATACCGTGAAGGTGATGAAACGCGAAGGAAAAATGTACATAAAATTATAAAAGAATACCAAAAATATTAAAAAATGACACGATGTACCTCTACGCAGTGCAGGCTGAAGCCTTTAGATGTAAGTACATTACTATAATGGCAAGGCAGGAGGAGCGGTATAAACGTTCATAGTTGCAAAATTGACTCGTAAAATAAAGTTCACCGGTGTGTTCATTGGGAAAACGTAACCGTGTGTAGGAGGAATGGTGAAGGGGAATTGCGGCAGCGGCAAGTCGCTCATCGAATAAAGATTTGAGACACGTCTGAAGCAACCGAGAGTTCTTTGCCGCGGGATGGCTTCGAGGTTTTTAATGCTGCCACTATTGCATGCAGGTGTGATACGGGTCCGGAGGAATGGAGAAATACGATAGGCTGGAAAATTGTTTCCACTGTATCGCTCCCTCTTACGACTTATGCGCTTATAGCTACCACGGAGTCTCGTCGACTATGCGTTCCCCGGCGGGAGGAAGGGTTCCCCGCGGTTATCATCCCTTACGCTCAACTCCCCTCCCCCCTTGAGATGAGTCTTCACCTTTCTTGATTACTTCGTCCGTCTCCCGTCCGCCCTGTGCGCATATCCAATCTATTTTTGGTCCAGCGACCTCGTCTGCGAGGAGGAGGAGAAGCGATAATACAAGTCGCGGTCGTTGCCTCGCAATCTCTATCCATCGCCGTGGCGTCCCATCGTTTCCCGCGCTTTCTTCCGGCATTAAATGCCTACTTGCCCCATTTGACTATCCATCCGTTTATAATGCCCGCGTGATGCAGTTCCATGTTCATGATCATACTGGAACACTCCCTTGTTCTACCCTTGGCGTTCGCCTTAAAATAATACTCACATGGTATCATTTCTGATGTCACCATCGTAAATAATATTATTTTGCCAAGCGGGGCATGGAAGTCGGACATACTCAATATTATCTTTTTTGGTTATTATGAGAGATTTTTAAATTGGGTAGCATTGAAAAAATCCACTTATTTGCTCTTAGTCGAGTGAACCCTAAACCGTGACCGATTAAAAAAAAATTAGGTCAGCATCAAAGCACCAATTAACTCATTTACCTACATAATAATCCATAATGTTGTCTTCATGTTAAGATGGTGGTACGCACGGTAAACATTTGTGTTTCAACTCCCCTGTTTTGTAGCTCCAGCCTACCAATTTTTTACTGATGTATTTTTCCATGTTGAATGTTTACATACTTTTCCAACAGTCTTTTCTATTGATTAAAAGGTATTGAACAATTCCCTGGATTTAGATGGGTTAGCATCGCTGTATAGAGCAAAAATCGAGATGGAAAATATTGTGCGATTTAGAACACTGTACAATATTTGTATATGGAAGGAATGCCAACGATCCCTGCCTGGCGACAAACTATTTTTTTTGCCAGTCCAATGCCTAAAAAATTCAAATACTAAAATATTTATTTTATGAGTGAGGTTTTGAAATGAACTGCAAGACGAGCGGTCCGTTTAAAACTTGGTGGCCTCAGCACGGACTTTGGCTTTGGGAATGGGCAAGTCTACTTTGAAGAAGAATTGTCACACGGGTGTGTGTAAGTTAATATTGTCTTGATTTAGTGCAATTTTGCTTGGGACTTGACTCCATTCGAAGTCTATGCTTGACTCAGTCCGAAGTGCTTCGCCTCCCCTCCAAAGTTCCCCCACCACAGGTACTTTCCTCTCCACTCGCGTGTCCAGGGGACTGCGGCCCTGAGATTACACGATAAGTGTCATTCATAGGCATTTTATTAATTTTACATTGCGGCCATGGGCGTACGCAGCATCAAAACTAGGCGAGGGGGGAAAGCCGTGGCCGTTCATAGAAAAGGTTGATGAAACTAAAATTTTAAGAAAATTATGACAGAGCTTAATTAGGTATTTTGATTGAAAAACATAATTATTTCTATTTTAGTTCCATTTATAATGATAATACCTTTTTTATTCAAAAAAACTTGTTCAAAACTTTTTTTTTAAGTAAAAATAATTTTCATGCCTGAGGAGGCAGCTGCCCCTTCTCGCCCCCTGCTAGGTAAACCTATGATTATGGTGACTATTTTCTATCCCTATTATATCGATTATCAAAATAGGAATAGCCTTGGATGAGCATTGCCTGTTTTTATACCAATGGGCACCATAAAATATTTATTGAATAAGAGTATGATTACTTTTACGAAGCGAAGTAGATAGATATTGATGTTCAATCGGATGACCCTAGCCCAAAGTCAACCCTGTCTACGATTGCCCTTCGTCGCCCGGCCTCATTACGCCCCGTCAAGTCCTTTCCATCTCGATTTGGTATCTAAGGAATATAGTTATTTCGTTAGCTTTGATATTTTAAATTCTATTTTCAGAGTGTATCCAATGTAGAGGTGCATAAGCATATAGGTCCTGAGAATAATTTTATTAATTTGTTTATTTTGGTTATCATTTATAACAAGATTCAACTTCAAAACTACGTTTGATACGTAGAGAGTCATTATTTGATGCTGATCCGTCACGGTCACGTAAATATTTCTTAGCATTTTATTATTTGTTTTATTTTGGTACATATTTGTTCTTCCTTTGGATTCCAGAGATATGGTTTTCATTGATGACATTTTTTGCTCAAAGTATACCTGACTCATTGCACTTGTATAGTTTTAGCCAGTAATAGTGACGCGTTACTATGATACCTTTGTATTTTTAGTTTTCTCTAACCAATGAATTTTTATTATTATTTTTCTTCCACTCTTTTATTTCAAGTTTTCCGACTCTGGCAAACTTTGTTTTAAATCTCATGGTTAATTATCATTTTGCGGATGCTATTTTCACAAATTATTGCATAGGATCTTATTAAAATAATATTCTACGTTGCAAAAAAGTGACTAAAATTTAAGACGCAATGAAAAAATACATATTTATTCTTAAGATGTCTTTCGAAGTGCGAAATATGTGACCACTGTTATCGAATGCTAGAATTTTATTGCTCTAATATAAGTGTACATAAATGTACAAGTCTTGCAGAGGAGTCAGTGGGGGGTCGTGTGAATATTTTCCGCAATAGATTGCAATCGAATATTGTTCGCAATTTCCAAGTGAATTTTTCAAGATGGGTTGACATGAGGAATATTGAGGGTCCCTCTTGACATTCATGTGTCAAATTCTTCTTGTTCCTACCTGTGACAGAAAGAATCGCACGTTTTTGTCATGCTGTAAACGTAGTTCCGGGAAAATATTACAAGGACAATATGAGGAGACGTTGCTAATGAACATTGAAGAACGTGTACTTGGTTGGCTGCGTGTCACGATTTGAACACGGATTTACATGTTTATGACATCACGCCTTGAGTGGTGTCCTGGAAATTTTTGTCTCTGGTATATAATATGATCATTGGGCCTGCCTTTAAGTACGAAACATACCACAGCATATAAAGGTGAAAGTCGTGTACGGTGAAAACCCTTTCAAAAGATGCTAAATGACCTTTTTGTGGGTGTTTTTTATCACATTTTATCAAGTAAGTGTCAAATTATTCGTTGTGACATAGTCACAGTTCCTTGAGATCCAACGCTTTTCATGTGGGCGGCGAAAATATTAGTGGAAGGATGTGAGGTTACCAGCGAAAAAAAATTTTACAAAGTTATTTTGAGAATTGCATTTTGTTTTGCGCGCAGTGGTCGACTTCATACCTTGTGCTTAGTTTGAACCTAAAACACGAAATATTTCAAGTTACGCAGCACTGGTTTACCTCGATTAGGGTTTATATCTCGTTCCGGAATTATTTTCATGTCAGTGGTAATCACTGGCACATATGGCCTTTCTTAACAAAAATGTGGTCCACATAATCGTTTAGAAATTTCTGATGCTATGTTGATTTTTTCCAATTTCACCGTGCTACGGCATGTGATTTTTTGTCCATAATCCTAAATGAAAGAATCGAAATATTTGTAAACTAGTATATAAAACTTATACTAACATAATACCTGGTGTGCAGTCAGAACAGCAATGTGGAAATCATTTTCTGTCGAAACAGGAATTCGTTGATTATCTCTGTTGTTGAGGCATATCTTAACGAGGTATGATGAGAAAATGGAATAATTGAGATTCGCTGATTGTAGACACTATTCACTCTCTTATTCAATCGTAATCTTGAAGTATTTTTTTGCCAAAATCTCGTTAATTTAGACGAATAATTTGAAAATGTTTTAAATTTTTAAAAATAAATTTGAAAGTATTATGCGTTTGTTTATAAGCGATTGCTTTTTTTTCTTACTTTCTGGCCGAAAATAGAAAAATATTGTTTCCTCATCCACCGTATATCCCTGTGTTTAGATATCTTCGACTTCTTGCCATTGCTAAAGCTTTTCAGAATCACGATAGTAGGAGGATTTTACATCGAACAAACTATATAGTGATCTTTCTCTTTTGTTGGCAAAATTGTTATATTGAATTGTCCCCATACTATTGGTGGCCCTCATTGGGTGTATTTGTTTCACTTGTATCATTTTTCTTGTATTTTATGTATGCATCGATTTTGATATCGCTGAAAGTGATGTGAAGTTTTTATCTCATGGGCCAGGTGCTCAAGAAAATAAATGAAAATATTTTTTAATAATCATTGATATTTGGCGGAAAAAAGTAACGCCTTGAGGTTCTGTGGAAGGAAATTTTGTGAGCACGGGATGTAAAACGGATGCAGAAAGATGAGTATTTGGAATGGAAAAATGAATAGCGACGAATTCAGGTCGGAAGTTCGAAGGGATCTGGATAGATAGCCCCCCGGAACAAACTCGTTGGTTAGCCCGTTACGGCAAGATGGTTACTCCGGGGTCTCGCGTGTTTGGGGTACGCTTTGGGATCACGAGTGTGAGGGAAGTGATTTGGTCGCACCCAGTCACCTCAAACAGGTGGTATCATCGTGATATTTGGAACCCGCAGTGTCCACGAACTGAGGTTCTTAACCCGAGGAGTCATGATTGCGTCGAAGTTTAGGGCTCAGTTGCGCGAAACACGGGGTGGAATTTATGACCGTGGACATGATGAGGTTTGCGAGTTTGCGGCTCCTTCTTGAGGGTGTAAGTGTAAATAGGCCCTCAGCATTCGCACTGTAATAGGATACTACTTGCAATTTGGATATTGTACCTACGTGTAATTGGCATGGAAAGTGCGCGAATGGTCTTTCTCCCTTTCAGCAGCTGAAATCTTTGAGTTACTCGCGAGATATTTCCTGAGTAGGTCTTGCTGGGTAGGCCTTGCTAATCACAAATAAAGAAAACAACTTTAATGGGGAAGATGGCTATTCACTCGCCCAAGCATGGGAACGTGTTTTAATATAAGAGGCAATCAACAGCAAAAAATCAGGAGATATGGCAATAGGGTAGTTTCCTTCATCAAAGAAATCGAAAGGCATTGATTGCGATTCGTTACCCACCATTAGTGTATTATATATATTGTAAACATAATGTAAAAATTACTTTTTTTGAGAAATACAAATTTAGGCGAACGTTAATGGTCAATTTTAACCTCATTTGAAAAAGGCCAGCTTGGCGCCCATGTGATGCCACTCCACGTGACGTCACAGGGACCTAGATGCTATGCGGGTAGTCGGGAGTTTTACATCGTCTGGGATTACCAATGCATGCATGAGGCAGAGAGCTCAGGGAAACATCTGTTAATAATCACCTATTAAAATTGCCTAAGGTCGGAAAGTTTCCATCGTTTGATAAGGTATTGATAATCATTATTTAAGCCAAGCGCTACCTGCTAGCAGGGTAATCTGCTACCTGCTAGCAGCCTGCGTCGTATCAGCGCTCAAAGCCTCGCCCCAAAGTCACTTCACTTTGCGGCAGCGGGAACCAGAAAGACGTCACACGGGCTTTTCCCATCATTCCTACTTAGCCGTCACGTTTTCGCGCGCTTGAAAATTTTCACTTTTAGTTTAATCGCGAGAAATAGATATCGTCATTTAAAAACCTAAAAGCGTGAAATACGTAGGTACTTCAGGAGAAATAATCTTTCGATTAGGCAATAAAAAAAATAGGAAACCACCCTATTGACACCAAAAGGTGGCAAGAGTAATTGCGCAGGAACACTTTCATTTCTGCTAAAGTGTTGATCTTCAAATTCTAACCTTTCCCATCCGTGAAAGATAAAAGATGATTACTAATCATTGGTATTATGAGAGTAATAACATGTTTGATTTTCTTTTATGTTACTCGACCTCGCTTTCTTTTGATTCTCTGGAAGGGTATTGATAAATGTTTATTTGATTACACAGCGTCTGAGTAAAATAGAATTGTTAAAGTTTCGAATCACATTTTTAAGCCTTTTTCAGCTACCGAGTCAACTGCATATTTTTATTACTTACCATGATGCTCTATCTGACGAGCATGATAAATTAATATAAATGAAAAGTTCGTGAAGAGGAATGGGATACAGACTTGTTCAGGTAGGTTTGTGATTTTGTTATGGGCTCTATGTATATCCTCGGCCTGGGCCAATAAATAACCAGAAAAAAGAACGATATATCGACTTATTTATTAATTTCCACCTTCCTCGAAAACAGCTCGCAGTGGTCTTTGCATTGAAAATCTCAATAATAAATAATTGTAAAAGCACGAACACTCATTCTCTGCATAGAGGTAAATTACCCAGGTGGGAATCAAACCCGCCACCATCGGAGTAAAAGGCGGGAACTTCACCCCGTCGCCTCCGAGGCCGGCAACTATGTATATATGTATATTCGGGATTAATCTGAATATCGCGAATTTTGCGGGTGCACGATACATCGCCTATGTCACGATCCCTTCGCACATTATCACTCAAATCATCAAATTAGACTCAATCCATGCCATGACGTAACCACATATTTTACTATCCAGAAACTAATTTGAAAGTGATAGTCTCAGTACACAGCTGCAAAGCTGGGAACTTGAGTTGTATAAAAGTAATAAAGTGATAATTCGGCCGAGCTTAGAATATATCGTGACATAATTATCTTATCGTTATCTGAGATATCCCTCAGGCATATTTACTTCCTATTGGTTGAGGTGCATTGGAAAAAGGGCGTGAATGATACGTTTCGAAGGTTTGATAGGAGACGGAATGTGCATTTGATGGAGCGGGGACGGGCGTTGAGTTCACCTCGAGTGAGGACGAGGCGTGGCCCGGCCAAGGGACCGATGTCCGATGCCGGGAAGGGTTGCGATGGCAAGCGGCTCGCGTCGGTGAGGGAATGATTTGAGGATGGAAAGAAGTTCACTGGGAAGAGTTTATGGTTCACCCCTCGGGGGGGCGGTTGGTTACTCGACGTACCCCGCACGCTCTGGATGGGTCAAGTGCGTTTCAGCTGTACATACGCATGTTATGTGGCTACGTCCATCCTTCCTGCTCCTTAGTCAGGCCTGCAATTTGTACTTTTTTCACGGAACGGTGCCCCATCCTTTGTACGTATGGAACGCGAAATGTTGTTGATGAGTGTCTGGCAGAAGGAAGCGAGGGCGGGGATTATTATTTTCTTCTTTTCTCTCTCTTTAGCCCTGGGAATCGTGATGGGCGCGTCCAATGTGCAAGATGCGCTCGAAGAAGGATGGTTGCCTGGCTTGATGCCGGCTCATTGTTGAACGTTATCGGTAGAGGGAGATGGAAAAAAAGAAATAATACCGCTTCGTGACTGTTTCGCAGATGGAATAATTGGTTCTCCAAAGACATCCATTTATCCGCTTGGAGAGCTTGTAATTTAAAGTTTATCTGATATGTCGTGTACCGTATTGCGGTTTTTTTTCTTTCTCTACGACGATGGTGACGTGCGCTAATTAAACTTTCGGACACGATATGATGCATGCCTAGGAGAATGCGGTTGCTAGTACTTTTTGCCCCATCAAATAGAGATGTTAATGACCCTAACATTCATACATCTTTCCACTTTACGAGGTGCGGTAATGGAGAGAGGAAGATCGTCAGATCTGCGCCTCGTTTCCTGGCTTTTATTGGCGATAACTTGCGGGAAAAGATGGGCATATTTGGAAGGGACTTTACGCGGGGGTGATACAGCTAATAGTTGATTTGTGAACTTTTTTCAGGGCTCTAAGAAACCTCGTTTATGTTTTGAGTCAGCTATTGCTCTTCTGTCAAGTAATGCGGAAGCTATACTTTTCGAATTCCTGGTCATTTCTGTTGACCTGCATAGTAATTCCCATTGATTGATGTGATACCCTATTTCAAAGTTCATTTCTGCTCAGAAAATGTGTTATCATTTGGAGATCCAAGTGAAGGAAGTTCGTCGTCCAAGAAATCTTAAAATTTAAGTTCTAATTATAGGTAAAAATAATGAAAACAGAAGCTATAGTAGGAATTTTGCAATCAGACCTGTCAGACTGTAATGGTAATTTTGGATTTCTCCATTTCAATTTTGTTCGCTTACGCAGAAGTGGAAAATCGCCCTTGCTCTTTTTTAATTTGAGGATTGCAGGATTTGAAAAATATGAGAAACTTATGGATGAGGAACACTCCTCATTTGATGATACTACCTCGCAACACAAACGTGCTGATGTCTTACTGAGCTGTCTTACTTTAAAACGATCGTCAAACCTTAGTCACGAGAAATTCTCACGCTGTCTCTGTCATTCCACTCCATCATCCTACTCGGCAATAATATTTAGCCGTTACGTTCTATTCTTCTACTGCTCTGAGCCCGACCTCGTCTTAGACTGTAAAATGGCGAGATCTTCCTCCACCGATAAGCGAGCGACTATGATCGTGGAAGGGGATGGTTTGGGGCACAGGAAGTCGCTAATATATGCACGCAAGGTGGTCGGGACTTTTTCCACGGAGTTCGGCGCAACACACGGAGAGGTACCTGCCCTAGTCCCTCTCATTTGCGAACATATTGTGCGGTTGTTAGCGGAGGAAAAAAAATGCCTCCATAGACTCGGTCGGAGAACTACGCGAGTTTATAACGTGAGTACGTACCGTGTTCATTGCTCCGCCTTTCCCTATCTAGTTGCCGTCCGAGTTGCTCGAAAGAAACTTGCTGACAGCCGTGAAGATAAAAAGATACGGATCTCAAACCTCGCGAGGGCTTCAAGCGAACGGGGCTTGGAAAAATGTATGCATATATATATCTATTAGCCGACTGTCAACTTGTTCGCTCTCCACCCTGCCGCCAATCCGACTAACCAACGTCCGTCTTCGGAAATATTTTTCCGCGGTGATCGCAGCGTGTTCTCACCGGGTGGCGCTCTGAAATCTGTCCGTCTCCGATGGCAGATCGGTGTGTACGTACCCCCAAGGACTCACGTGGGGTCTCGTGCCGGTTTGATTGAAATACGTGGCATTTGAATCGGGCGGTTGTGTGCAGGTGCATAGTCGCTGTTGGAAAGTGGTGTAAGGTAGGGAGTTGGAAACTGCATTGCACTGTCGCTGAACCGCATTGCTTGGTCGGTTCACTTAGCTGGCGAGCTCCGCGTTTGATAATGCTCTCCTGCGAAGCATATTTTATCAGCTCGCCGAGGGCTTTTTCCACTTTTCAAACAAATCTCTTTCTCCTTAACCGTCCTCTCATCACTATATGAGCATCATTGACTTGCATGATATTTTGTTCTGGAAATGCATAAAGGTGTAATATTTTCTCAAATTTATTAGGGATACACCCAAACTTTTCCCCACATTTATGGTTACTTCAATGAGAATAGTTCACGTATAAGTATACTTGATCGCAGCGCTGTAGCACTGACCACTAGCACTTTCTCTAACGTAAATTCCTTGAAAGTTATGTCAAAAATACGATTGCTTAGCTTGTCTGAGTAGATGGATGCTTTAGCAAAGATGCTAGCTGAGAATTATACTTCCATTCTTCCGTTTAACCAAAAGCGTAACTCTGACTGTATATTTAATTTGCGTTGCAAAATGTTCCAACTATTCGTTAGGAATAGTTGTTTTCGACTAAATGGTCGAGTAAGTGGTCATATTTCTATTCCGGAGAATAGTCACTCATCCTCAGTGAACTGGTAGTCCGGTTTAAATTAATTAGTTCCTCTTTTTCTCCATCTGGCTGTTCTCAACTGCTGAGTGATGGACATTTGTAATAAAAATTATTTTCATTATCAATATCCATGTCGTCGAATTTGTTTCCAATGGGTACTTTATTGTTTTCCTTTTAGTATTTCATTCATACCTTTGGGTTTCAATGAAAACTTTATCAATTATTTTTATTTTAATGCTCTAAATGGCTTAAACTAGCTTAAAGACGCAAATACACTAAATATTATGACAGTATGATCCATCTCAGTCGATTTTTATGAATTATTTATTTTGAATTCGTTGAATTGAAAAAACTCGGTAATTAATTTTGCTGAAAAACAGAGCCCAGTCGTTCTCGAGACTCAATTATTTTTCTCATTGAAAATCGCTCGAACCGCCGCAGAGATTTTTGCCATCGGCCTCCATTCAAATCGAATAAAACCAGTTTGAATCGCTCGAGCTTCATTAGCGTAAATTTTTCCCCTTGTGACAGGAACGTTTAGCAACTGTTAATTAAAATGGAGACGCGGATGGCTACAGTTTACGGCCGGTGGCACAGAGAAACGAGGACGCTCGGAGATTTGAAATCAACCTATCCTTCACTGTTGTGGGTATAAATATGCTAGCTAGAAGAAATGAGTGCCGTTTCGATGAAAAATTCATTCCGATCGTCTCTTTGGAACGAAAGAATATCCGTGTCTTCCGTTGGAGGATTTCATTCAGTAACGAGCTGGAATGTGATCATTCATTTGTCCGCGGCCTTTCGATTGATGACAGCGGCGAGTCGCGATGGAGAGCTCAGTGGAGGTGTGGCTTTTAGGAGAGCACATACCGCCGCCGTCCTCGCCCACGCTGGTCCGTGTAATTAGTGCTGTCTCTGCGAGCCTGGGAGTTACTCTTCTGCCGGGATAGACTGATTGCCCGCTGCCCGGAGAACAGCTCAAGTCACCGGCAAGGATTTAGCCATTTTATAGCCTCTGGGTATGGGAGTTTAACCTCAAGCCATTTGTTTTCTATAGTAGAGATACGAAATCAGTATAATTGTGAGCGTATGAGTATTAATACTCTTCCTTTGTGAGAGTAGCCCATTTCTACCCAGAAAACCTTCTGCTTGCGGTTGTAAAAACATTAAGGTACATTGTTCCTATGGTCGTGTTTAGTAATCCATTTAAATATTTTGAAGACGCATCAAATTGTTTCTTCAGAATGACCCGTAGCCATGTAGCTATACTGGCCTAGTTCAAAATCTAATGTTTTCACGCGGCAATTTCGATGAGTGACCTTGATAGAATGGATGAATCGTCAGAGAAAGCATATTTTGGAATGAAGGAAAGTAAAAATAATCTATACAATGCCATTTTATTTTTACTATTATGATACTTGCATGTAATTTATAGACAGTAGGCGTCCGTATTGAATATCCGTTGGCTGGTACAGTAGATGAGATCAGAAACTAATGATTTTACGCGGCAATTTCTATGAGAGGCCCTAACAGAATGGATGAGTATACAGGGGAAGCATATTTTGGGATGAAGGAAAATAAAAATAATCTTTACAATGCCATATCCATGTTTAATTTTATTATACTTGCATTTAATTTACAGAAAGTAGGCGTCCGTTTTGAATTTGGGTTTTCCACCCTTCTCTTATTGTCAATGGTCTTATTTTGACCAACTTCAAAAATAAACTAATAATTGCATTAAGTCATTGCAAGCTTCAACAGCATGTTTGTGATAATTTGACAGCAAAATGGAGTGCGAGTTTTCTTCAGTCTCTTTAGCTCAGAATGGTATGATATAGCCGTATAGGTGGGCGGAAATGGGCTAAGTGATGAAGGATTTGGTGCTTTCCCGGCGAATCTTCTGAATCACTGCCATCGTCTTCAGGGGGAATGAAATTCATTCTCATCTCGCCCTGAAGACGATGGTAGATAAGGCCTTTGAAACGTTGGCAGCAATGTCCATGCTGACCCGGCTGATTTCCCGAGAAAACTTCATCAAAATGGGTCAAGTGTTTCTAAATCATCCAGATGAGACGTGTGATACTTGTCTATATTAATTTCCAAATATTTTTTCCAGATTATCCGCTTATCCCCTTTCTTCTATTTCTTCTCCTCTCACTTTTTAAAAGCCAATTTTAATTAATTTTAATTAGCTTATTGATTGTCCAATGTTTTCTTTGCTTACTGAGTTGAATCTCTCTCGAATATAAATGGACCCGTACTAATTACATCCTTGTTTAAATTTAATTGATCTTAATGGATGCGCGTTAATTATTTAATGTGATTTTACAATTTATTTTATTCTATTTTTATTTGTGCCAAATTTATTTAATGAGCGTTTAATTATGCACAAAGTTTTAAATTTCCTCGTCATTATTGTAAGTTCAATATACCACTTCATTAGATGTTTTTTTATCAGTTATTTATACATATTCTTCTTAATGAGGCCATTAATAATGGTTAATGTAATGCTCTTCATTTTATATTCGTACTTGACCACGTGTCATTCATTTGGCGGGAAGAAGTAAAATATCAGATTTTTATTAAAGTCAAAGCAATCCTTTTAAATCACTGCACTTCACATCGTAAGTATATTTTTCTCTTCGTACCGCGCGTGAATTTTCCACTCCGTCATTTCCTTATTTTTTCATTGCCGTCGTAACTAGGGTGCTATTGGCATTTTAATGCTATTGGTATAATAATTTTTCATATTTTACTCATTTGGCAGAGGGAATTTACAAAATATCGAGATATCTTTCTCCTTTTCAACAATTCATAATTGAATGACGTATACAAGCCTCCTCCACCAATTCCATTTCAAATTCAGCTAAGTAAAATAATCCCTATTGATTGTTTGAAATAAAATACAGTTATTTCTTTTTGCTGCACTACAACATACTGTTTATTGAAATGATATATAAATATAAATATCATTATTAACTTTATCTTGATGAGTTCACGGAAATAGGGCTTTATAAAGATACGGTATTTCTATTTACAAGTTTCGTTTGAAAACCAATTACGCATTTACACTGATGTATACCTGGTTATAGCGAATTCAAATATTTCTTCCGTGATTGAAGCAATGGTTTTGGGGGTGGTGAAACAGAATTTTATATTTTCTACCATTGCTTTTGAAAATCGGTGTTAAATTCCCTCAAGTTGGTTAGTGCATCTTGGATTCTGAATCCGTTGTGCTTTAATTTTATACGACTATGCAAAGAAAGATGACTCAGTGGTTTCTACTTCAGAAACTCATTTCACTCATTCAATTATGTAACTATATTGATAAAATGGAAATGCTGCAACTCCCCATTTCTTCCTTTAGTTCCTTTCGTTCTATCTATTGTTCTTTTTCGTTGTCTTTTTCGGAATCCACTCCCAGTAGCTTAGTACTTATTTCTTGGCCTTTCCCGGGGGACTTCTCCTTTTTATTCTATTTTTCTCTCTATTAGATTTATCTTTGGAGTGTAGCATTTAACGGTGCGGAAACGTGGACACTTAGGAAAAAAGATCAGAGAAGCCTATAGACGTTTGAGTGTTGGTCTAAAGGAAAATGGAGAAGGTGGAAAGCATGAAGAGGAAGAGGAACGAAGTGCTGGAGATGGTGGGTAAGGGGAGGCAGCGTGTAGATAAGGTACGGAGGCGATAGAGGGTATGGATGGAGCGAGTACTCTGCGAGAGAAGGTGTTGAAAACAGTGTTAGAAGGTAAAATGTTGAGTCAACCACGGAGAGGTTGGAAGGGAGTTGAATTATCAGAAAAAAGGAAAGGGCCAAATTGTGAATTGAAGAAGGAAGGACATGAAATGAGGGGAGACTGATAGAATACATCTTAAATACTCCATGCAAACCTGCCTTAATCGGTCGAATACTTAATTATAAAATATTTATCATATATCCACTTTTTCGAATGGCATGGCCTAGCTACCGGGTCTTACCTTGGGAATGTGGTGCACTGATTTCACCCACCCGCAGATTTTTCAACGGCTCCTGAATGAGTCATAAGATTGGAATAAAATTAAAAAGCCAGGATTTAATGAAATGGAAGAGATTATTATGCATATGATTTTGTTTTTTCGCTTTGTATGATACAGGCAAAAATTTTATCGGGTTTTCCGCCGGGTGTGCCGCTTGTAAGCCGACCTATCTCGATAGGTGCCTCTGCCATCGTCCTCAGGGCTTCTAAGGACGAAAGCAGAGGCAGCCATCGTAACGTCGACCGAAAACCAAGTCACCCGGTGGTAAACCCGAGAAGATATCACTATAAAAATCCTGAGGAAGATGACAGAAGCAGCTATCAAAACGTCGGCATACAAGCAATTCACGACGTGAATAACCCAAAAATATTTCACCCATATAAGCTTAGAGGATGATGGGAGAGGCAGCCATCGAAACGTCGCCCTACAAGAAATTCACCTGGTGGAAACCCCGAGAAGATATCACCAGAAAGAGGTTAATTCAATCAGTGGCGTGCACAGCCGGGTTCAACACATTGACATGAACTTTGATGCGGATGGGCGGCTCCGTGGGCCCTACTCCACATCACGATCGTGGCTGGCTCGCTCACGCCTCGTCCCTTTGATCCTTCCGCATCTGCAATTCCCCCTCTCCCACCCCTTCTACACTGCAACACTCTAACCACCGTCTTCTTGGGAACGCCGCTTTCCACTTTGCCGATTTCATGCCTCCCTCCCCACCAAACGTATCTTCCAACTCTCCCCTTCTCCTTCCGCGATCTTCCTTGCCCTGTCCACCGGTGATTCGGTTGCCTGCGACTGGGGGGGAGCCATTACTATTCGCCGACTCCCACGGTGTGCCTTCGGCCGCGTTTAAGTGTTTCTTGAATTTCGACCGACTTCGCTTTACGGAGAATCTTTTCGACCATGGGGGGTCTGGAGATTTCTTTCATATATTAGTCGCTTTTTGCATTGATCGATCGAGGGTCATTGACAACATGTTTAAACAGTTTATTTTTACTTGGAAAAAAAGAACTCGTGTTAATTTTATTGTTTATTGTTAGTGATTGTTGTTGCAAATTACTGTAATTTTTAAAATGCCTTTTTTATGATTCTATTATTCGATAAAAATTATTTTTACAGAGAATAAATGATTTGAAACATTCTAATATTTTTCAACTTCGGAAATAAACAAAATCACTGTTATCAATGGCGTGGTTATCTTTCTTCATAAGAATTTAAGCGGCTATTTCATTTTGGGTGTCCAACAATACTAGCCAGGTGTAGGTAATCATACGCAGTCGTAAGAGGTGTGATGCTTACAATGAGAGGATTCAAAATTAGGCAGCATGATTACAATCCTATAATTTTTAAATCAGCAGTAGTTTTTTTTTTTTTCAAAATCAATTTTTTCATTTTAATTCGTTGAAAATTTCGGCGAATAATAATTGACAAAGATTTTCTAAAAAATTTTTTTTATTCCAAATAGTATGATTGAAAAATTGGTCCGACAATGTTCTTAGAATATTTTTGAATGTTTTCAGTTCAATGAAATATAAGTGTTTACGAACATGACGGCATTTTATCTTTAGGATGAACTAACTTACATATCAAATGTAAGGCATGTATGTATGGATTAAATTTTTCATTGGAGCCAAATTTTAGTGGAAATTTTGATGCTGAGCATTTAGTAAATTTATAAAGCTAAACATTGTGTCATAATATATTATTCACGAGTGATATCACAATGAAATATGCCTGAGGGCGTAAATTGCGTGGATAGATCATTTTCCTCTCAATTAGATTCCCTCTGGATATATTCTTGAAATAACCTATCATAACTTTTGATGCGTATTACAAAAATGCGTTTATGTACCTACCTAAGGCCATAATTATGTTTTTTGTCTAATTTATCAGATTAATGAACGATGGTAGTTTTTAAAAAGATATTTCATTTTTGCAATGAGGATGAAATAACAAAACATTCTGAAATTTTTAGGACACTAACTTTGAACTAGATGTAATGACTATTTTAAACTTACAGAAATGAGTTTGTTTATTTTTATCTGTTAATTTTAAATGAATAAAGACTATATCGCGTAAAATTCAATCTTAGAGTAAATACAATAGGAAAAGCACACTGTCTATTAAAATAATTAGAATTATTATTGCATGATAATTTAAAATTGTTGTTTTCGCTTTACAGCTCGAGCGAAAAATGATGATTGTATTATATATGGCTCACTATGTGTCACAAAATTGTGGTAACTATATTTTAGAACTTTTCTCGGAGTGACTACTTCGGAAGTAGATTTGATTCATCAGAGAGCATGAAAATTGAGTTTTTAAATACCCTAAAACCTTTCTAAAAAATGTTCTGAGAACAAAACATCTGGTGCCACAAACTGAAGATTTAAAAGCCAAGCGCACTCAATCACTCGGCACTTCCGAATCAATTTTCTGGGAATGTTTTAATCCACTTTAAATTAATTCTGAGGTTAAAAACTCAATCAAAGTTTAATTACGTTTTTTTAAGTACCGATAGATCTTGAATACTGCATTTTTCTATCCTTAAATGGAGTATATTTACTCTTATCGAAATTATCTCTATTGGATCACAAACAGATCCCATGTTTTAAGCCAAGGACGGAGTAGATTGTCTTTCATCCACTTAATTTTGGGGAATTAGTGGAGCTTGAGCTGTATGGAGGATTCTCTCTCCCGGGAAATAAATCAATGCGTCTCTCAGGGTTTGGCTTAGCCTCGTCCACTGTCTACGCTCTTGTGATCTTCCCTTTTGGTTTCACCTCAAGGGAGCCGGGCGAGCTATCACGCCTTATAAATTTTGCATCGCCACTCGCCGTTCGGTTGAGGTGTAGGCATAAAGGATGAAATAATGAGGGAGAGAGGGAGGGAGGCTAACCTTAAAATGAGGCTCTGTCTGATGCTCTGTAGTGAGGAGGGCCCATCTTCTCCAGGAGTGACAATGAAGTACGCTTATCTCACAGGCGGGAGGTAACTAGGGGCGATGTGGCCGATAATGCTCGCATTAGAAATTTATCGTGCAGGTTTCCGTCAACGTTTTGCTCGACGGACAGCACAGGCAGTGCAGCTTAAAGCACCCCCAATGAAGGACAGGCGACTGAAAATCTGAGTTTCCTTTCCTATCCTTAACCAAACGTGAGCCTGGTTTAAAGAATCGTTTTTTGAGGCTGCTTCTCACGGAAAAATTTGCCCCATACTCTCAATACAGTCTCAATATACCTACGCCCGGTCTCTCTGACACCGTTAAGCCACGGCAGTTCAATTTTTATTATAATGCAGGCAAAGAATAAAATGCCATGGCCCATGCTCTTTAGTATATTACTATTCGAATTTTCTCTTTTGCTATTAAAGTTTTCACTTACTGTAAAAATTTTACTTAGCTTAATTATTTGCCTCATAGAGATTTTTTTTTTGGCCCACAGACCGAGCGTCACCATTCGCGTCTTTAATTTATCCCATGTAATACTTAAAATGCAATTGAATGATTGCAGAAGTATAATAATAATTCGAAATATTTTTGGCTTTCCAGAAAATCATGAGAGTGTTATTTTATGATTCACTAAAGATAAAAGAATAGTCCATATACTGTACCATGAGGTCACAGGATTTTGGCGTTAAATAAATAAAAAACAACTACCTCACTTCATTGGAAAACATGAGGAGTAAATGCTTTTAAACCTCTAATTCAAAATTATTTGAGATCATTACATCTTTGACCAACTAAGGAAAGTTATTATTCATGGTAAAATACAACGCAGACTCCATATCGATCCAGAAAACAAAGGTCATCATTTACGCCGCAGTCGTGTACGTCACTATACTGTGGGGTTAAATTCTAAATATTCTAGGCATTGTTTTCTTTTTCGCTATATGTATGAGTCTTTACCACTGATTTTTATTCTAATCCCCTATATATAATAACGTGTGTCATACATGTGTTTTTGCCAAATGAGCATTCATTATGTTATAATCGTCAACATCTTCGTGAATTTTTCCATCTTATTAAAATAACTATTTATATACTTATGTTGGCATGAAAATAATTTTAGCTATAAAAGGTATATCCTTAGCTATAATCCGTCCCTCTTTAGGTGTTATTATGCAGACTCTGATTTATAGGCTGTAAAATCCGATCAATTTACCTCCACAATATTATTGCGGATCTCTTGGTAATTGTTTGAATAGGGTGGTTTCCTATTATTTTTGTATCGCCTAAATCGAAACATTATAACTCTTGGAGTACATATTTAACGTTTTTAGATTTTTAAATGACGAAATATATTTTTAGCGATTAAATGAAAAGTGAAAAATTTCAAGCGCGCGAAAACTCGACGGCTAAGTATGAATGCTAAGAAAACACCGTGAGACGTCATTCTGGTTCCCGCTGTCGGCGAGTGAGGTGACCTTGGGGCGAGACTCATAGCGCTGATACGATGCAGGCTGCTAGCAGGTAGCGCTTGGCTTAAATAAGGATTATTATTAACCTTTCAAACGAAGTAAACTTACAGAACTTAAGTATTTTTAATAGGTGATTATTAAGAGATGTTTCCCTGAGCTCTGTGTCTCTTGCATGCATTGGTAATCTCAGACAATTTAAAACTCCTATCTACTCGTATAAAAACTGTGACGTCACGTGGAGTGGCATCGCATGGGCGCCAATCTGGCCTTTTTCAAATGCGGTAACAATTGACCATTGCCATTCGTCTAAACTGGGATTTCCAAAACCAAATAATTTGTATATTATGAATACACTAATGGTGGGTAACAAATCGCAATCAATGCCTTTCGTTTTCTTTGATGAAGGAAACTACCCTATTAATCTGATCATTGAGTTCCATGCGTAAATAGAATTAGTAGGAATATCCCTGTGCTATAAAATTTTTGTAGGCTGTATGAACAAAGGTATTTTGCATGACGTGAACTCAACAGATGTTCTAGAGCGTGGTATTTATTTTGTTATTATATTTTTTAATGCACGGTTATAATAAGAAGTAATTTTTCAAATATTTTGTGTGCTTTATGTGTGTATATGTACTCACCATAATGAGGTTTGTTGCCGCGGAATATCTCTAATAATAACTCACAGCTTTCCGTGCCATAAGTAACCCAATTAATGGTGTTATGAGCAACTTTTTTACTCCAGGTTAAGTATTAATAATGTGATCCAATTTTTTGTAACACTAATTATATTTTAATGTACTGGTTTCCTTTGGCTAGTTTCTTTTGTTGGTCACTATCGACTAGAATGACTTTCCTTTTATTGAATGATTCATGAGATGCAGCCTACTGATATAAAAAAAATCAGTTATCGCTTTCGATACAGCAAGCCATTTCCCAGTCATATGAAGCAAATCATCTTGAAATCGGAGCTATAAGCGCGCAAAATTGAAAATAGCCGACTGATTTCCCTCAGAAGATGCAGCATGGCACGAATTTCCCAACCTCGTTGTAATTTCCGTGATCTGATGACCTCTTCGCAGCTGTTATGCGACTAACCCATTTTGGGGTTTCGAAATTCTCTCAGCCTATATTTTTATAATTGTAAAGGCGTTGAGGAAGTAATTTTTCAATGGAAATTGAGGAGAATTTCATTCAGTAATAGTTATTAACCTAATTTCACCACCTGCAGTAAAAAAAATTCCAATTTCTGTTTTACCCATTAGCGTTTATAGTTTTAATCTTCGTGCAGCATTTCTCCATTATCTGTGGAAATTGCTCCATTTGAACAGCTCGCTTAACATTAATGTTCTTGATAAATATTGCGTAAATTTTGAAGAGTGGACACTGACGTAGTTGTATCTTAAAAATGATATCGATTAGCCCTATGACAGTTCACTTTGTTCTTTTTTTAGGATACGATATTTGAAAACACCCGCACAAAAATTCCAGAGCGATAAAATCGTTTGCCTTAATCTAGACTAAGCTCTGTGTCCGATGAGTCCAGCCTTCGTGCTTCTACCGAGTACGATAATAATCAAAGATAAAATAGTGAAATGTAGAGAGTGCATTATTTTTGCCCCTGTCGTGTCAGTGACTCCGTCAATATTCACCCCTTTTATCCTTCAATATCTATCCGTAATTTCCGCATCGAATTTTTAATAGTTTGAAGATGACCATAAATTGGCTTTCATGATTGTGATTCAGTGGTTCATGTCGTAGTTTGAAATTTCTCGAAGAAAATATTACGAGGACGATGTACATTGAAGGTGCTAGAAGATTTTTTCGATCAGCGCAGTAGTGGACTTAAGGTTTCGACTCACAAGGAGAAATAATCATTGAGTGTTCCTGGCTTTGGAAATATGATAACCTATAATAAAGCAATTTTTGTGACCCCTTATGCAATAATATTGGCATAAATGTTCTAACATTTACTCGTATTACGATAAACGCAACCTGCAAATCTCCCGAATGGTGACCGCCATTACTCAATTGCATCCTATTTTGTTATGCTTCCACATTTTTTTTAGAGCTTTTGCTCTTCCTTCCATTTTCATACTGTAAACGGAAGAATTAACCTTTCATCTCAATTTATCACGTGTGCGACCTTTCCATAACGGCACCCTTTCTTCAGATCATAATGCAAGCAATTACCTGTGTTTCAAGAGAAACTTTGCCTCACTCGTAACCATAATGCGCCGTGTGCTTCCTTCATGACCCGCTTGTATGGGAATTATTAAGTCATACAGGGTAAATTTCCCGTCGAAGGGAGCATAGTTGGGAGAGAGCACTTAAGATCTGACTCGGTCTGCCTACGTGCCTGTTTAACGGGTGAAATAGGCGGTGGTGGTGGTTGGTAGTGGCGTTGATAAGGCTCCCCCTGGAGGCCGTCCGGGCAGAACTAAAAAGAGGGTGGCTGGTTGAAGGGAGATGGCGAGGCGGAAGCGATGGTCGGGCGTGCAGCTTCCAGGGGAAAGGCGAGACGGGGGGGCGTGGCGCATTTCCAGAGACGTAAAAGGGCTAAGGCTCGTAATGGCAGGTAGAGTGATGAGCGGTATTTAGGAGAGTCGATTGTTTCGCCGGTATATTTTCCTCTTCAGATATTTATTTATGAACCATTTCGTGTTACTTGGTCACGTGCTTTACCTTATAGAATGAATTACCGCATAACTTTATCAATTCACCACATTTTCAAATCAACTTAGTCAGTAGTAAATTAAGTCAGTATCGCAATTGTTTATGTAAAAAAATTGTTTCGTAAAAAAATTAACTGTTTATGTAAAAAGCTGTGTTTAATTTTTTGTGATAATTTATTTAGCACAATGTGTACCATTTTCCTCGAAAGTTCAACCATTTCAATCGGATGGGTATGGAGATGTATTTCACCTTTTCATCGTGTGATTAAAAATTATCAATACTTATAATGAATAGCCCAGGCGAAGGGAGCATTCTACCAATAGAAAGATCTACTTGCAACGGGAAATTTAATCATGGAAGTAAGGAAACTCTTGATCAGAACTTACATTTGGAGTGCGCTTCCATACGGAAGTGAGGCATGGACAATGAAATAATGGGTCGTGGCCTTCGAGATGTGGTGGCACAGAAGAATGCTAAGGAAGAAATGGATCGACCGAGTAAGTTAAGACGAAGTCCTAAGAAGAGTAGGAGAGAAGAGAAGCCTAATGAAAACCTTAACTAGAAGATGGAACAACCTTGTAGGCCATATCGTGAGACATGATGGCCCGATGAAGGCAATCGTCGAGGGACAAATCAAGTAAATGACAGGGACGGAATAGAAATACCTCAAATGAAATACATGGAACAAATAAAAAAGGATGTGAATAGCAGAAATATGTAAGTTTGAAATGATTTGCTGATGGAATAATTGAGTGAAAAGCTGCTTCAGAACGATCTTATGATTGTTGACCAATGGTAATGATGAATGAATTCAAGTGCATAAAAAAATCGACCAATTCATTCGAATTCTCGTAGATCCCTACGGTAAGTCCCGGGTCACCATCTGGAATATTTCTCCAAATAATAGATGTTAGTTGATACATACGAGTGATTTACTGATGGAAAGTTTTTAACTTTCTAAATTTAATGTAGTTAAAGCCATTTAAAAAACACCACAAATGGCCATTTTGTCAACCTATGACAAAAGAGTCGATTTTAAAATGTCTATTCTTTGGGCAATAACTGGAGGAGGTAACGTCAAAATAAATTTCATGATCTTAAAGAGATGTTTTGTTGTTTTCACTAACTAGTAAGAAAAATTTAAGTCAAATATGAAGCGTTATATAATTTTCATATCTGTTTCAAAATTAAGAAAAGGGGTTAATTCTACCATTTTGTTAGCACCCGCGAAAAGTGTTATTAGAACAAACATGAGCTTGGTATCTGACTCTTCCAAATAAAAGCCGTAGGATACATCGGTAGATTAGCTTCCTATTAGATTATGCTTTACTTCTACCAATTTCTTAGGTTATTTATAGAAAAAAGTTTTGCAATATTTTATCACGATCATCTAATTTCTTTGATTGGTGGCTTATTTTTGACTTCGAGTGTCCCATTTAGATTATATTTTTTTTGAGAGCCACGATAAATTTAATATTACGTTAAGTAATTTTCAATGAGGACACCGAATGCTATTTTATGCTTAAAAATGAGTGTGTATGAAAGAAAATCAGGGAAGTACGGCATTACTTGTAGACAGATATGAAGTATTACGATAGCTCTGAGCGGCTGGCGGGATACAGCTTTAACTTAAAAAAAAAGTTTCCTCATTTTCGGCGGGTGGTCCGGACCCCAAGGTTTCTCCCCTCCTAGGCTCACAAGACAATGGATGGCTTTCGATGTGGGCAGAAAATCAGGGAAGGATTTTGGTATGATAAAAATTTCACTCAAATCTTTTTTTTCCGTGCTGGAGGAGCTCGCTGGATGGAGATAGGGGCTGGGTGCATGGATGAGTAGTACGGCGGGAGGCGAAGAATTTCACGCCGTCTTGAGCGTGACTCCATATAATTGAGGCGTGAGGTGGGGAAGAAAGATGCTCTGGCAGGAGGATAAGGCTGCGAGGAGTATAGTCAGCCGATGTGAATCTTCGTCTCTTTCTTTTTTTTCATCCTATTTTACTCGAACAAGCCTTGTGGTTTTGCAAGAATGGGATGCTTGAGGTAGTTCACGGAGCTCCATTGATGCGGTCACAGGTTGGGCTGGGAAGTTTTGAGGAGGGATCGGGACTTCTCTCAGTATCCTTCCAACTGTCTTGAGCATATAAAATGGTGTGAACGATCGTATTTTTACCGTTAATCTTACTTACATGGGTTCGAGGTTTGCCTAGGTCTGACAAATATTCGACTTTTATCTGGCTGTAGATCTATCATGTAATTAAAGTACATTAATATTTCATCGATACATATTCCTCTTATGATATTTTGTTTCAACCATATTTTTTGGTACTTGCTATCTAGATTTTTTTTCTGGAATGAGGTACCACCAAAGTTATTTAGGTACCACCAAAATCATTTCCACTTAACTTTATCGATTCCCAACATTTAAAAAAACCTAGTGCGTAGTATTAAAAATAGGTAATAATTAATTGGGCCAGTTTGGTAATCGTATGTGTAAACGCTAAAAAATATAATATATGCTGCCTTAAATAATTTGTGATAACTTTTTTTCGCGATATGCGTTCCAATTTTTTCTCTATAGTTTAAAGTGATTCATCAAATCTTCAAAAAGCCTTTAGTACATGCTTTATTTACATCTACCTGCTAGCACGCAAGCTGCCTAAAAAGGCGTATGGCAGGGGGTGTTACCAGCTTTCTCCTAATAAAAGAAGGTGCTTAAGGTGGGAAGAGAGGGATTGTTGGAAAACAAGTTAGGGGATGTGAGGGAATAAGGCGAACGCAGGTGATCATACTATTAAGTTTAAGTTTAAGAGGAGCCGCGTATATTCCAAGTGTTTGTAGAAATCTTTTGAAACTTAATTTTATTACTGACCTGTAAAGGGGGTTTATGGTTCATTTTATGAAATTGATCCTTATCTTACAAAAGGAAAAATGTGAATTACGCCGATTTGATTATTTTGCAACCCAGGTTCCGATAATTCATACCATCTTTAACCGAATAGCTTAAGTTATCAAAACACTGGTCAAGGTCAAACATAAGAAGGACGACATATGGAAAATACTTAATTATTTTCCTCTGCCATTGTACTCATTCACCCTGATGATATCCAATAATAATTGGAATAAACATTAGTGATAGACACCTCTGATACTAATTGTGTTGCTCTGCATTAATGTCTCATGTGTAAGCTCGGATAGTAGATAGTCCTGAATGAAAGGATGAGTTTCGTCGGTGATGCATCTTCGTGACCCCCCTTCATTCCCCTAACCCCCCCCCCCCCTGAATTGGGAATAGTCCCTTCTGCAGTCTCCACGACTTCGAACAGCCTGCACGTTGTTCTCGTTTCAATCTTCGAATTACGCTGCCAACCCATCACTTCCTGGTTCACTCATGTTCACAATGACGGACGCGATCTTTGTTCAATCAGGGACCTTCTGTTTCATAAAGGGCTGACAATGAGTTCATTTTTCGTGTTGGATGGATGCCGTGAGTGGATATGCGGTGATTGAGACATTGTGGATGGTATGATTTTTATTTCATCGCACTAATGAGATGTTTCAATTCATAGTGGGTGCTGTATAAAAGTTATCATTTGGTTATTTATCGATACCTTAACCTTTTCCCTACTGTACACGTATATATACGTGTGGACGTTTCCTGACCCGGGAGACGACGGGCGTTAATAATGGCCATAGAACTTTGTTTAAAATTTGACAATGCTCAGATAAAAATGAGGAATTCAATTCAAAGTCTGTAATTTATGTGTAAGCAACAATTATCCATTTGCTAAATAAGCAATACATAAGTTGACGGCGAACCAATGCCGCAGGTATGGTCATTAACCGGGAAAGGAGGGAACACAACTAATCTCGGAGTCCGA
Organism: Ischnura elegans; assembly: GCF_921293095.1. Classification (NCBI taxonomy): domain Eukaryota; kingdom Metazoa; phylum Arthropoda; class Insecta; order Odonata; family Coenagrionidae; genus Ischnura; species Ischnura elegans. Next base: position 97,226,531 of record NC_060249.1, read on the forward strand.
GATAATGCGAAGTCCCTGCGTGGAGGGGTCGAAAAAGGTTCAGCGAGACCCTTCGTATCGAATTCCCTCCAAAAATGCTCCGTACCACGAGAAAGAAGAGTTTCTTGGGGCTCAGTACAGCAGTCATGCTAAGGCGAAAACTCCGCCGTCTAGAAAGGGAGTTATTTCCGTAAAATGCAAGCCACTCTCGACGAGTTTGATTCAGGATAATACGGTTGAAAATTTGGTGTGTGGTCACATCATGATATGTATCATCGGAACTTGGGCCATAAAATAATCAAATCAGTGAATGTCACGTTATTTTCCATTTCAATCAATACGAATCAATTTCTCAAAGTGAAATATAAATCCTCAAATCAGGTAATTCATAAGCTTAGGTTCTCAACAAATTTCTAAAAATACCCGTAAGAAACGCCGTCATCTTTGTTATACTTGCTAGCATGATATTATGCTCTGTGGTTAAGTTAAGTTTTTGGTATTTATAATAAGTATTCCTCTCTGTATTTATCTTAACGCTTAAATTATAAAATAAACATATACCTATCACTATTAAATATCATGTCATGCTTTTTTTGTTGTTTGGGGACCAGGGGTGATTTGTAACACTATTACAAATTATTTTCAATTTAATTAGCTCGTCCATTCAGTGGTTCAACCTGTAGATTGGTCTGTATAGGCGAGGGTTAAGCTTACCCCGAAATTAGCCAATTTGGCTCGTGAAACTCTCAAAACCAGATTAAATGGTGTAGCTCCTACTGTAGCCCACCTTCGAGGATTTTTTTATCGGATGTCCAAAGGCTTTAACGAAGACGTAGTATTAGCTTCTGTTTTCCTGACTCTTCCGTAAAATGTGGTGCATTAATCCAAGCAAAAAATAAATGTCATCCATTTTCCACGTAGGTAACACCCATCATAATGGTGGTCCTGATATGTCTCTCTCTCTCTCTCTCTCTCTATTTTCTCCTGCTTGGACCTGATATTTCTTCCCTTCTGCAGTCTCCACGACTTCAAACAGCCTGCACGTTGTTCTCGTTTCAATCTTCGAATTACGCTGCCAACCCATCACTTCCTGGTTCCCTCATGTTCACAATGACGGACGCGATCTTTGTTCAATCAGGGACCTTCCGTTTCATAAAGGACTGACAATGAGTTCATTTTTCGTGTTGGATGGACGCCGTGAATGGAGTCCATGGCTTCAACGAAGACGTAGTATTAGCTTCTGTTTTCCTGACTCTTCCGTAAAATATGGTGTATTAATCCAAGCAAAAAAAATGTCATCCATTTTCCACGTAGGTAACACCCATCATAATGGTGGTCCTGATATGTCTCTCTCTCTCTATTTTCTCCTGCTTGGACCTGATATTTCTTCCACACCCTGATGTGACGTTTTCGACTCATCTCGTCAACCGTGAAGCCCGGGTGTGCCCGTTTGTCTACCACGCCATCTCGTGAACCTTAATCCGCCATTCCCGCCCCCTCCCTTCCTCTCAATCCACACGACCATACCTTTCCACTGCTATGATCCGAGGAAAATTTTCTTCCGGATTCGAGGGCCATGTCTTGTTGAGCGTTCGCTCACCATGCTGTTGGCCTGGGTGTTTTATATTCTCCACGGTTATAGCGGCGAGGATGCATCTCCGTCGGTGACGTTCTCGGGAAGACATATGCCTTTTATGGTTCATCACTCCTGAGGGGGATGAACCAAAATAGGAGTAATGAGAAAAAAATTGAGCTCCCGAAGAATTGATGTATCTGAAGATTGCTAATTTTCGTTCAAAAGTAGGTCATCTCGAGTTATTTTTCTGTAGATCTTGGCATCGTTAGTGGTTATTTCCATCAGGAGACAGTTTTATTACCATTGGAGGTGGTTATATTGTGCTTATCATCTAGTTTTCCGATTCAAAATCTCAATGAAAAGTTATGAGACGCAATTAATTTCAATGACAATGGAAACTTGATATTATATTTTGATATTAGCAAATTACAGATATTGAAGTTATGTTTCAGAGCTAACAAAAAATAATGGCATAAATGATATATTAGTATGTTTACGCCACAAATGTGATTGCCACGATTAAGGAATCCGAATAAACGGAGTGTTAAAGGACAATATCCCATTATAAATTGGGTAATTTCTTGAACTCTATTTTCGCCGACCCGAATCTGTGAAATGTGATTATCACTACACTAAACGTTAAATTTGTGAGTATATTTTGACACAATTTAGGTAAATTTTCAAGTTGAGCATCATCGATTAAACGACAAATTCGATCGATGACCAGCAACCACGGAACATGAGACACTTATTGTTGTTAGAGAAAAGAGATGAGAGAAATGAACCGCTTTCCCTTATAGGTGTAGTTATTTTTTTATATTTTATAATTGGTAACTACGTCACTTCTACAGGTGCGATAGTGTGATTAAGGTATTCTCATAAACCTTATTTTATTTATAGAAAATTATATAAACATTTTAGGTTGAGGTTGGATAACGTGGATTTAGTTCAATGGATAAATTTCCTGATATGCTTGCATGTCCCCTAATACCTTTTGTTCGATAACGAGGAGTATCCTATTTCCGGGAAATATTTCACCTGAATGTCCCCCCCCCTGAACCGTCGATGGGCCGTGTTTTTCGTGTTCGCCGCCTCGGAAAACATTTTATTCCTTCCACTTAAACGCTTGCGGACACGGGAATCGTGGGCCATCGTCCGCGTGCTCGAGGGACGATGGTAAAAACTGGAAGATAAACACTCCCCCGCATCGTCTTTTCTGGTCCGCGCTCCGGCCGTTACAGTTGCCGGCAGGGGGCGCGAACATCCCAGCGTGTGCATCTTCCCCGCCGCGATCCACATTGTGTCCCGCGGTATCGCACCATCGCCTCGCGGTGTTCCAACCCGCCCCGTCTCCTTGGGGCGCCCTCTTCTATTTACCAATCTCACGATCGGGCACTCCCCGTTTCAATCGGGCATGAACCCGCGGCGTACGAGCGTGAACTCCCGACCCCTCCGCCTTCTCATCTGCCATCACCCAACAGTCTACTTCAAGCACAGATCGTGTCCTCTCCTCTTTCCCCAGCCTTTGTCCCGGATTCGCGAGAAGAAATTGTATCGGGGTTATTTTTATGCCTGAATTAATTGTTACCAAGGATAACGCAGTTTTTTTAATTCTTAGTAGAGACCTAATAATCAAATCAATTGTACCAACTAGTGCGGGACCATCTAGGGAAAAACTGGGCTCACTCTACCCTTCTTTATTGCGTAATTCACAAGATTGTGGCAAGGCCTGGACCGAGCTCTATCCTCACCCGTACTTTAGAGTTGTAATATTTTTCGAGTGAGTAAAAGACATAATAGAGTGGTTACTCTTTCACCTTTTCCGTAATCATAATCATATTAAAATAGAGGGTCGTTTCATTTTACTGTACTTATTAAAACTCCATCAGGGCGAACTAGGGAGAAACTGATCTCACTCTACCCGCTTACCGTGTAGCCATGCGATTATGGCATATCCTGGGTCGAGCTCTATCGTCATCTATTCTTTAGGGTTGAAACATTGTGTGAATGGGAATGACATGTAACGTAGTGGTTCCTCTTTATCTTTTTTTTTAAGGATTTTCCATGTTCTTTTGTAAATGGAGATGATGAAACATATGAAGGCTTTGGGATGATTCATTTGATGGTGAGTGTTTGGAGACGTCACTCGGGAATTCTTTTTTCACACATTCCCTGCATGATGGCTAGGGAGGAGCGATTTATGATTTTGATTAGCAGTGGGGCAAAAATTGAAAATCTTAGTCCGATACTTCTTGAAAAACCAAAACCCTTTCACGTTTCCTTGATAGGTATGATCGATGGTGGGCTAATTTAATCGATATTGTTCCTTGAATTGTTGCAGCGAGCTTATTTATTACAAGCAAAAACTTTATATTCTCTAAATTTTAAATTCATATTGAAGAAAAGGAGCAGACTCTAGCTCGAAACTGGCGGCATATTTTTAGTTTGCCAATATATTCCATTGTCGTGTTATAAGGGAACTTTTCTGAATCCTTGAGGTTTTAATCATGGCTTAGGCGAATGGATACAATGCAAAGAAGTCGAGCTCTGTTGTTCATAAACCTACGTCTGCAAGATATCCTCCGGATCAGTTATGGGCGTTTTGCAGGAAGCAAGTGGGTATTTCTTCCCAAGATCCAATAAGCTACACACCACAATGATACTTATGTGGTAGGGATTAAATCTCACCAAGCGCACAAATCGCACCATTCATTGTGCCACCAATGACAGTATTTAGGCCCAAGTCGACTTGATATGAAAATCATGCACTTATCGTCCCGCTATTACCAGTGGGTGGTTTATTCGCCAACATTGGGTAAAAAAATAATCAATTTACTGAATTTTCCAGCGAATGACGATTTTTTTATACGGAATTAATGTAGGTTTTGCTCCGTAAATCGAGTGATAATCTATGATACCTTCGTGTATCTCCGTCACACGCATAGAAATATCTTTCTCCTCATTTCCCTTTTGCCGTCCTTGACTCCATCCCTACGGTTCATTCAAGTCAACGGTCGTGTCCTACATCAATTGGAAATTCTTTCGGTCATAGGCGTTTTCAGTGGGGGGTGGTGATAGGTCACGGGAAGGAATGGTTTGTCCGTTCCAAACCTATCCGCCCACGTCCGACACGGAAAGAGCCTTGTTTGTACTTAATTAAACAGGAAGGAAAACAATGTTATACAAATACGCCCGACTGATGGAGATTAATGATCGGAATCGTCCGTCGATGACCATGTGGGGTGGGAGGGAGAAGGTAGGGGGTGGAGAGGGTTGGTGAAGGGGGCTGGATGGATTGAAGGAGAGGATTGCGGGAATGGGGAGGAGCAGAAAAATGAAATAGGTAGCAGAAAATTTTAGACACTTTCAGGGAAAATTTCAGGGGGAAATTAAGTCTAACGAGAACTGAAATGCGGAATTGTAGCATTTGCTCTTCCACGTTGTTATACTACGAGCTTTGAAAACACATAATAATAATGTTTATTTTCCATATTATTCTCAAACAAAATATTAGGAGCTTTGGGTAATCTAGAGGGTGGACCTGTATTTAGGTGACCATCATTACATAATTATCTTCCATGCCTTGGTTTATTTAGCGGAAAAAAGGGCATGTACCAACATTATCAAAAATAATATCTTTGACTAAATATGCTATTATAATTATCAAATTTGAATTTATAAAGTATTTCTTGAATTGTATGATAAGTCTTTACATTTTTTTCGAAAAAGATGAAGACTTACTGCTCTTTTGTACTCAAATGGTAATAAGTGGTAGACATTTGCCCCAATGTATATAAAACTTCTTTTTAACAATAAAAATTTGGGCCTCGGTAAGCGTGTCAACACCCTACGAAAATGCTACTTGCGCGACCTATTTGACACCGGTAACTTTGTTCCACACAAAAAAGTCCAAGTACTTTATACACATACAAGTATACATCCCCTGAGAGGGAACAGTTAAAAAATTTTGAAGAGCGGAATGAATAATTCATAGTAATTTTGCTTTAGCAACACCTGAATGAGCAAGCAGCCAACCAAATAATTAATGCATATAAAATATCAAATTTTAAATATGATGAGTGACTGTGCATGATATTGGCCTAGCTACTCCGAAAGGAAGAGCAAACTACTGAAACCTGGACGTTAAAACATATCATCCCTTAATTAATCAGCGTCCATGTAAATCTATATCCTGAACTCGTCTTATTCAATCTTTAGAAGCATAATTTCATGAAGGGAGTGGGTATTCAACCATCGTTGTATTCTTCAATTTCTATTTGGTTGAATGATTTACTTTTAGATAAAAATCCGGCATCTTGTTGATGGAATTTCCATGGTTGGCGATGGAGAATCTATGTTCAAGGAAACAAGCAGAGAGATGGACTCAAGCAGTGTGTCATTAATTGAAATAACTATTTTATTCGACCTGCTTTTACCCTGGAATAGGTGAAGATTGGACCCCATTAGCTCATAAATAAATGTCATTCTAATAGCAATCGCCAATTTGCGCAGGGAAGAAGTACATATCGTAAGAGATAGGCGTGAATTATATAATATTTATAATATAAATGCTTTTCACCTTTACTGAGAAAAAAACCACTTCATCAATTATTGCTTTAATCCTAAAATTGTTTTGAATGGGCAAGGATACAGCTCACCTTGGGTAAAGTTACGGTCAGGTGAACTTGACTCACTCAGGATGGAGGGACCAGTTCCTTTCCCTCAGTTGCCACTACTAAGTTGCTCTCTGAGGACTTTAGGGGTGTCGGAAGGCTCTACCTGGATTTGAAATCAGGAGCTTTTGATCGAAATCCCAGGGTTCTCCAGTGTAGAATCTACACCCCACCTACTTCGCTTCCTCTGAATTTAAACAGGGACAGTAGAAAGCGCTATTATAACCCCGTTTTTGGCAATGGGCAGACTTATTTAAACACCCTCGAAACCGGAAAACTGTGCTAACTTTATGTATGATTTAAAACTTTTCCGGCGAATAAGGTAAATAAAATAAAATTTCTCTAATATAAGCGCGGGTAAGAAAATCTAAGGCAGCTGACGTTTCAGGTTCCGTCTTGTTACCCATTTTTAAGGCTATTGAGGTAAAATTTTACTTTGCTAACCATGGCTATTAAATTTTACGATTGTGTTCAAGGATACAGGCATACTTAAACAGGAAAGCACTGCATGAAATATTTAATTAATTATATGAGATATGTATTTATACATTAAAAATTGTTATGTTTCATTTAGGAATATTTATTTTTGTTTTTCCCCATCGATCGACACCCAACTGCGACTCTCACAACGAAGGTATTTCAGGATCACCTCAGCGGTACCCGCTGCATATCAACTCACCCCTCATATTTCCTCCTCTAGATACATTAGAGGGAATCTCCGCCCCCCGCGGTCACAGATGATGAAACAGATGAAGTCTGCCGATAAAAGGCTCCTGTCCCGGCCGACTCATGACTGATTGCCACGATATTCCGGCACCCCCGTCTCAACACACTCACCCGCCGAGAATCAAACCTCCCTCACAAACAAACCTAGTCCTCATTCGATTTCTCATGCCCAACACTTGCCGCTACGCCCGACAAAAGACCAACTTCCTCGCACAAAACAAACCCTCATGGATGGATAACGTTAGAAAATTTTTTTTCCCCTGGCACCCTCTGCCCTCTCCCAAGTAATGAATCCTACCATATCCCATCACTCGTATCCTCAAGGTAAGAATGTTCGTTTAAATATTAAGGCCCTTTTAAACGATACATAAACACTGACGAGTTAATGTCTGTTTGCATGAACGATTTTTGTGGACCGGAACGGAACCTGTACGAATGCGTGAACTAAATAAAAATGTGTTTTATTTTCTATACATGCGTTCGCACAAGTTGGGTGGTTATGCGGTGCATTTTCGTGTCCATTCACGCATTCGTACATTAACCATTAGCCATTAACTCGTACGGGTTTATGTATCCTGTAAACAGACTTTAAGATTTGATCTCTTGTAAATGTTTCAGAGTGCAATATCCGCAGACGACTTCAATAATATTTTGAGAGTCCGTAAAAGTCAAAGTAGATGGAATGTGGGAAACAAATCAGCGAAAAAGATTCGAGGACGGAGGAGCTTAAAAATTCATCCAGTCTGAGAATGATAAGAAGCTTCTTGCTTTTGGAAGAAACTGCGTGGTTAAAATGCAAACGAGACGAAAATATTTAAATCTAACGCAAGACAAGTACTGTAGGTTATTATTACAAATATTGAAGTTCTGAGAGTTAGGTGGGGATAGGATGCGAAGTAAAACAAAGGTAATGCAGTATATTACGTATTTACGAGACAATGCGTAGTGTTGCACCAGTTTATCGAGGAATACAGAGTTTATCTCAAAATGATATGGTTATTATTTATTTACAACATTTTTTCACAATCGTCAGGGTTAATTTTATCATTATTATTTAAACTCAGGCAATTTTTCTTTTTTTTAATTTGAATTCTTAAAAGTATTTTGTTTGTATCTGGATTTTATGCGAAAATACTCAATATGTACCTAAAAAGTACTTATTGTAAAAGGCTATTCTTAACCTTAGTAGTTCTTAAGTAGTTCTAAACGTTAACTCGAATATATGCTACAAAAATGTTTGTTTGTAAATTATTCAGTACTTCAGTGTATTCTTTTCCTTTTTAAAATTGAATACATAAACATGTTTTGAGTCTACTATAATTTAAATGACAAAACGTTGTTCGTTGCTATGTTCCCTTTATTTGTTCCAACAAATAAAGGGAACATAGAATTACAAATATTTGAGTGCTGGACAAAAATGTGCAAAAAAAAACTATTCTTTCGTTGATGGAACTGTGGCTTAGCACATTCAGTTTTGTTTTATAACCTAACAAAATACTTGAGTCGGAGCTGTGGAGCGGCTTGGGTAAATTTTTCTGGCCCAGGGTCACGCGTGGAATGTCCGCGGTCGTGACGTACCGCTTTTCGTGCTTGATCGATTGAACTGTTCTACCTTCCTAATCGCTAACGCTCGTAGTGAGAAGGACCATCACGTGTCGTATGTAATGTGGGTTTTCTTTCATGGTTCAACATGTCCGTCGAGCCATCGTGGCCTTTCCCTCAACACAACCCACGTTTACTGGGCTTTATTTCAGGCCTCTAACCGTTATTGCCGCGTCAGACTAAAAACCGTTATTCGGCGTTGTATATTGCGAGCACGAAGCCATGTCTCGCGATTTTGTAACAATTGTGCTCATCAATCTAAAGAAAAGAGGCCAATAAAGATCCTATGAGTGATGGCGGGTAATCCTGCGTTCACCTTCGTCATATGTTTCTAGTGTTTTCTCAAGCTTAAATGTATGCATGTATTATATTTTTTTCTTGAAGCTAACCCAAAAAGTGTTGTTTTGAGGGGAATATTGCGAGTTGTATTTCATATTCTTCATGAGAACTTGACGGTGTCCTATTAATTCCCCTGACCCCATGACCTCCTGAATTTATGACAACGGTCCCCAAAGGAGGCATTGTAGCATCTTATAATTTTATGTTTAGATTTTTATCTCAAAATAACTGCAGATCTCTTTACATCAAATACCCGAGGATCGTGTGCTAAATCGTTGAGTACCCACCGCTATAATGATGGAATGGATCATCAATTTAGTATTATTAGATTAAAATTATTAATTCCTGACTTTCACTCTCACTTAAGGCAAAAGAAAACTCAATTTCCCATTTCAATCCCCGTACCAACTTTTCATTCTTTTCGGCTCGGGTTAGTGACGTCCAATAGAGATAAATTCAGGTCCATTTTGACGATAAAGGAAATATATTTGCATCTATTAAATAATGTATTTATTTTTGGGGTCCAAACTACATAAATATGTGATGTGAAACTGGGAAATAATGATAGTTTTAAGTCTAATTTTTCCCCAAATCCAACGATAAAATGAACAATGTGTTTCTTGCCAACGCATTGGGTCTCCTTAAGTAGTTCTGAAGAACATGGAATATGCATCCCTTTATATGCTCCACTCAGCTGGGATATGCTGAAGGGAACTTTTTTTTGGCACGCTGGAGAAAGGAGAAAGAAATCTATATCCCCCATGCCCATTCGCAAATCGTCATTACCAAATTTTTACGACCGCGTTTTCTTTTTTCTTTCGTCTTTTACGGCTCAAGTTACACGGATGACGAGGTCTCCAGTTGGCGCCCTGGCCGAACCACCCTGCGGAAGAGACCGTGGTTGGTGGTCACCACACACACGCTGCCCCTCAACAAATTCGTTTCGTTTTTATCGGCCCTCGCCCTTAAACGCCTCGTTGATCCTGTCGAGAAGTTGTGGTCGTGAGGGAAGTGTGTCTTCCGAAAATTCTATCCGAGCAGTTTTATGGCCGTGCGAAATGTGTGTGGGCACTTAATCCCTTAATGGGATGCCTGGTCCGTATTGAAGGGGGTCCTTATTTCTTCCTTGGGAGGGATCTCGATCCTCTTATTCGCTATTCCCTTCCCGCTCGTGTGGAGACCTTAGTTTGCTTGCCGTCAGCACCTCTCTCTTCTCCTTGCTTGTGCTATCGTTCTCGTCCACAGGATGCTGCGCTGCCCCATAACCCTCTTAGGGTCATCTATTTGGAGTGGCACTGGTGAGAAATTCCTAAGGTTTTTTCAGATAAAATGTAACGTCTTCGATAGAATTTTCTGTTATCTATTTTTTGGTACATCAACATGCTGTTTTTTAATTTTACTTTTATTTTAGTGCTTTGTGTAAATAATGTACTGTATAAATAATCCTTGTCTTTTATTAATGAGTTTAATTGCTGCATAATTAATGATTTGAACTATTAGCTTCCCTAATGCCGATAAATCGTGGCATGAAGAGTCCCATACGGCTAAACGGTTTTGTGAAACTGTCGTTCTCCATCCGCGTGAACCTATACGCTCGTATCACTGTCTAGTAAGGGTTAATAATCAAAATAAAATATTGATGATAATGAATAAGATCTATTAGTTTTCTTTGAAAATTTTCCAACTTTGCGTCTGTTTTTTCATCATTATTTCACATCCTTTTAAAATACGTCTTCATCTCATGAAAGTGCCCTCATTATTCTTTTTTCATGGCTATAATAACTTTTTCCTGTAACCTGTAGAAACTGTAAAACAACTGTAAACTAAAAAAAAACTATAAGCCGGTTTTACGTACGGTGAACGCTAACCAAAGGATGATACAGCTTTTATATGGGCTTAGTGTAGAATGATACAATTTTACCCTGAGGTAGTTGAAAGTTATTTTTACCTTCGGAATAAGATCAGACTTCAAGCTAACAAGATCTTTCATCATCCGCCAGGTAAAGCTGAAGGCTGTGTCATTTTATGGCTTTCGCAAACCAGACATCATAGAACAGGGTACATGTTTCTCTTGACCGAAGTTCCTCATCGCTTGTGGCTTATTAATTTTCTGCCTGTGCAGCAGTGCGTCACGCACAAATTATGGATGTTGCGTGGACGCAAGTATGAGTTCTTACGCGCTTAGCAACCGAGGTTGCCTAAGCAGGGAAGTATTTCTTAAGGGTGGGTCCTCGTACGTCTACTTTGCTATTTCCCTCCCCGTGCCGAAAGGGTCGTTCCCTTCAAGTGAGCCCATTCCTCCATCCCTTTCGCTGTCATATCGTTCGTCCAGTAGCGTCTTCGATCGGGAGCGACTATCCCTCCCTTTCCATGTCGCTTGTTTTATTGCTACCGAAGGCGGTGCAGGAGGCGAATTTAACTGCCCGATCCTTGCTCACGAAGATTTCTTGGGTCGTAAACTCCCGGCGTGGTTTTGAAGCGTCTCTTTCTCTTTTTCCGCACGCGTCATTTCGATTCTGTTGATGACAATTCCATGAACGAGGCCATGTTTTCGGCAATTTAATAGTTATCCATCTGCCATCAAAGTGACCCACGTCAAGACTTGAAGAAGTTGAAAATAATGTTTCTCATTTCACATTCTGTTATTGTTTAGAAACATTTCATAAGTTTTACCATTGCCGTAGTTTTTCATTGATCATTAACATTTATTTTTGTAGGCGTATGTTTTTGAATAATAGTAGTAGTGGTATTTTGAGGAGGCGATCGACAGCTTAGGTCATTTGCGCCATGAGGGAAGGGTATGGAAGGAAGTGTGGAGAGAAACCCGGCGTCGGCATTAGCCTGCTCTTAACGAAAGGCGCCAAGGGGACCACGGCTTTACGTCCCATCCGACGGACGGAGTGTTGCGCTTGAAATGTCCTCCACACAACATTCAAGCAGGGATCGGGCAGTCTTTGAAAATTCTCTGCCGCTGCCGGGATTTGAACCCGAGCCCGCTGGGTGGGAAGCCAACACTCTAGCCACCACACCAACCCGATCCCCTTTTTTGAATAATTATAATACCTATAACTTTAGAAAGAAGTAAGAACTTTTCTTAGTCACATGTAAAAATTAAATACTTTCTTAAAGTCAAGAAAATTCTAAGGAAAATTAAAAATCTCTTTCCCTTATTTCAGAGAATGACTTATTAAGCAGTATGATGGGCTTAAGAATCATGAAATGTATTGAATTATGTCTTATCGAAACATAATTATGAATTTACGGAAATGGCAGTTATTTAGATATTTTTGACATAAGTAATAATCATTTACCATAGTGAAACTGAACAAAGCCGAGAGAGCTATGTTACTTCACACAGAATATCAACCCTAAAGCTGGTGAGAGAGGATAGGGGTCACTTAAGACTAAGTGCAAGTCGAGAGAACATATAAATTTGTTTCAGGCTTGATTTTGTGTTTTTTATCATGGTGAGAGAATATCATAGGCCCAGAGGGCCAATATAAAGACATAAACCGCATTTACCGCAACTTTGTGTAGCATTTAACCTTGGATAAATACCCGTGGAAAGTAGCCCACCCTTATCACGTGGAACTAGTCCGAACCTGAACCATCACCTGGCATAACTTTGGCCAAATTTTTCATGATTTCTTGGAAACGAACAAGCTTATCTAACGTTAAAATCAATGAGCAATTTACATAAAGTGGTTAAATTATAAAAATTAACACGTTAATTTAATACTGCTTCTTAACCTTTGATTATTATTTTAAAAAAATTTGGCCCCAATTTAACTTTAATTGGGATAAATTTGTGCAATCTAATGAAAACATACAAATCTAGTTCCAAACCATGAGTTAGAGTAAAGATTCCCCACACAAAATATCTCTCAGTATATACTGTTTCCAAGTGCTCACTGATTTTTATCTGTAAATTTATTTTATTCGGGTACCACTATGAACCTTGATTCAGGAGTGAAGGCAATAATTCTGCTGAGGTAGACTAATGCTAAAATAAAGTCAATAACTCAATGCAAATGGAAAAATACACAACTATGCATATTTTTTCTTCTCTGGGACAATGTTACCTGGAAAGGGCCAAAGTTACCCTAGTTGACGGAATGAAGATATTTTTCAGTACTTAATGGAGTAAAATGTCCATAGAGGAAATGTCTTCACCCCTGTTCGCATATGAAAGTGCATAAATGGCGTGGGACTAGAGGGAAAATGTGATATTCTTCACTACCTCACATGTTACCGCTTTTTCCCCACTTTTGAGTAGTATTAAACCATGCCTTGGATAAACACCCGTGAAAAATATCCCTCTCCGTATAGGCTATGTATGTTTTAACACTTTCCCGGCAAATGGAGAGAATATTTTTTTTCGGGTTTCCACGCGAGTAAGAAAAAATAAGGCAGCCGACGCGACGTTTGAATTCGCTTTAAATTTTTAACCAGTATCCTTGAGAATGGGTGGCGAGACGGAACTCGAGACATCGGCTGCCTTAGATTTTCTTACTCGCGCGCAAGCCTGAGAAAAGTTTTAATCATTATCCCCTCTACAAACAGAACTAATCCGAACTGGAACGAAGATATTTTTCAGCATTCAAGCGGAGTAAAATCTCCATATAGAGCATACATTAACAGCTACGCGCATGCGCATTGAAAGCGGTCGTCACAGCGTGATATCAAACGATATTTAGCCCACTTGGCTCCCGTTGTATCCTCGGGAAAGTGGAAGCAACAAATCAACCGCGTAGTCCAGCGGGCGGCCAGTTCACTTTCGCGACCCCTTCAGGTTGACTGCCCCGGCAGGCCGTTCACTGGACCGCCCGTCGCAGCACTCGCGGGCAAGAACTCTTCGACCATCTCGGCGGTTCTCCGTGAGAACGACCGGAGGCAAGAACGCATTATACATATATATATTCGCCCGTTATGACGCCATAAATGGCCGCTCCATCCTCTGCCCCCGCGCGGTAGTTGCATTGGCTGCTCTACGGTCGCGCTCCGGGACGCGCTATTAGCATCTTAATGCGGCCGCGAACGTTTATCACCGCTCCTCGGTTAAGTTGGAAACTCCGCGATTCAGGATATGCATCTTTGGGATCGTCTCCTCGAGGGCGACAGAGCGTCCTTCGCGATGTTATGACGTCATGCTGCTCCGTCTAGTGCACTTCGAAGTAGGTGTGATTTTTGATGAGAAAATATTTAGTCTAATAGGAGGTGCAGAGGAGCTTCAATTATCCGTCATAATGAATGATAAAGCACTAAGAGATAGTTTGAAGAGACGAATAATGCTAAAGAAATCATATTTATTCAAATATGATTTCTTTTGCAATTTTATTTCGGTTTATAGTTTATAGGTTTTTTCTTAGAATCTCAAGAGCCTATCCCATTGAATTCACTGCATTTCTACCTTTAGGTGGGGATTAGTAGCTGAATGAGAATATAACTGATTCGTGAAGTGATAGACATGTAATCCAAAGAGCGGTTAAATATACGAATGGTAATCCTACTGTTTTTTTAAGAAGTTTTAATTGCGAATCATACTGATTACTATGCATAGAGATTTTCGAATATTATTCACTTTATTAGAGCTATGATAGGAGGAAAACAATATTTTATGCAACATATTACATAGTAATGGCCCATATGGAAAATAATCTATCGGCTACATCCAAATTCAACAGCGAAAGCAGAAGTATTCTATTCTGTTATTATAATTATCTCATCATTGATCTTTCACATTGCTTATTGGATTATCTGTTGATGTTTTAGAGTTTTTTTATGTTTTGCTCGTTTTGTGAATTCGTTTCATTACTTTAAATTTTATTGGTAGGAAACTATGCTATATATAATTAATTCCATCAATATATATATATTTTTAAATTTTCAGTATTTTTCTTTGAAATGGTAATCTTTTAGTGATTCTGCTTACCTTGCAAAATACTACGCTTTAGAATAAATGGCATTGATGATGCAATAAAATGAGTTGTATACACCAGGCAATGGATGAATATTGCTTAGTTTAACAATCGATCCCCCAGTTGGCATATAATACACTAGAACGACTGATATTGAAAGAGCTAAAATCAAATAGAAAGTTCTCTCATCCAACCAAATGGAATTAATGAACATTCAATCTCTTAAAGAGTCCTTCACAGAAGCGATAGCATGGCAACCTTTCTGCCTTGTTAGAATGCGGGTCAGATATTGCCAGTCACTGCGAGTATCATCTTTTTTCTACCTTGGCTCCCCGATTTCACGACTGCTGTGCCATTCTAAGGTATTCGCCAAGTCATGCGAGTATTATTTTCGGCCGCTCATATCCCTCAATGCGTTTTCTTTGGATCTCAGGGATGATGATGCCGAACGCTTCTACAATTATGCTAAGCCTTCATTGAATCAACTCCGAATGAAAGTATTATAAGTCAGCGTTGCGCTGACTTTCGGAATGAGTGTTGAAATCTTGAACTAGTAAGTCATCTAAATGGCTTACATACATGACATTCGTTAACCTGTGTATAACTTTCAGCTTGTTTCTCATCTTGATTATTTTTTTCGATGCATGACTTCTTTCAAAACATTTTTAGCTAAGGGAGGAAATATTTTTAATTGTTACATTTGGCAGCATTGCGTTTCTTTCAGTTTCATTTTTCGTAGTATTTCTGAATTATACATATTTATGTTTCATAGAAATCGGAAAAAATATTTAGTAGAATGAAAAGAATTCCCTAAGGCCCCATCAATTCCCTCTTTTATGGGCAAATTAAACGCTCATGTAAAGGAAGGGTTTGGTTGGAAACATAATAAAGATACACTGTTGTATGTTCCACAGAATATTTAATAACCAACCCAAGTTTCGACAATACACTGTCATTTTCAAGATTAGGGTTTTGTTATTTCATTTGACATTATCCGATTCCTTAACTTACACACCAAAAAGTTCGGCTTAAGAGAATCAATTCGATGAATGCTGCGGGCGGAGAAGGTTCATTTGTTGATAGGGAACAATTTTCATGCATTTAATTAATTAATTAGCTGTACTTGGTGGATACTAATTGAGAATAGTAGTAGACCTTATCAAAATACTATCTCAAATGCTATTGACATAATCAATGCATAGTTGTCATGAGATATAGTGGACATATAGTTTCCATGGCGTGCTGTATTGGATATTGTGTTATCTTCCCAATTCTTATGAATTCAATGCAAAATTCAACCTAAAAGAAAATGCGATATTAGTGTGATATTTCGTGGATATGGTACACATTTTTCGGAGGTTACACGAACTCAGTCAAGCTTTTATGTCATATGAAATGTAAAGGTTTCAAGAAAAGGTTTTTAACCTAATGATAGTTTAATTTCCATATAATATTCTCCTTCTACTTCAAATTGAAACAATAAGCATTACACTTGAGTGCGGGAATTACATTTAGCTGTATGGTTTCTTCTATTTAACTTTCCGTAGTATTTTAAAATGTATAAGAATATTGGTCTATGTATCATAAAATTTTTTCAAAGCTTTTCATTTATTTTTATTACATCAAATTGCACAAGATCCTAGTTCTTTCTCGTATTTCTGCGAAGACTTATATAATTCTATTCGAATGAGCACCTTTCCTGGAGTTAATAAACCTGTAGCTACACCAGAAAACGGTGTCGGCCGCGAGAATTACTGTGCCCGTGAACGAAGCCTTCTGTAATTTAATGTTTTAAGTCAACCGTGTAATTGGATATCCCTTTATACTCGAATCCCCTGAGTAAATTGAATACTCCATGGGGTTCTGCAGAAAGACAAGTACCTTATAGTAATTTTCCTCGTCCCTTTTACAACCACATCTCCTGAGTGAATAATTATTCCTCGTTCGTACATGCATATTCTTCCTTCGTGGCTGTTGATTCCTCGAATATCGGTAATGGCCGCGGCGCAGTGGGTAGTCTGGTAGCCGAAAAGACCGTACGCTCTCCGAAACTTAAAGATTGCGCATTCTGTTAAGGTCACTGACTACTTGTCTCGCCCACTCCCTCTGATGAGTGATATGGCGCGTGGCCGTTTTTTTATCATCAGCTATCTTTTCAAGGGTTCAGTGTCCCATCGGTTGGGAACTTCTGTGTATCAAATGTCATTAAGGTTGGTTTGCCATTCCAAAATTGGAATGATTCGCACAAATATTTTGCGAATAATTTATTAATTTAAGTGTACTGGGACTAGCCACAGATGTAACTTAACAGATTCTAGGCACAAATCGTGCGAAAATTCCAAAGAGAAATGTGCATTCGCCTTGACCAGCGAGATTTTTTCTTTGCTATTTTGAAAACGTATTGTCATTTGCCACTGCAGACGAAAAAAATCGAGACTGATACGTAAAATAATAGTGGAGTAAAGTTAGAGATTTAAATCCTATTTTTTTATTTATATTTTTTATAGGCACTGTATCCTATTTAAACGCATTTTTACTGAAGTGATTTAGCGTCAATCGCATCATGTCTCGTTATAACATAGAAAGTAGATTGGAAACGCTTATTATAATTATCTTGAAACAGCTACTACAGGAATGTTTTGGCAGCAATGGACATTTTTCGTACGGTTACAGATATATCACCTCAAGAACCTCGAAAAAATGTAGTTTTCCAAATGAAATTTACATAGTGCGTCTTACGGAATGCCGTTTTTATGACCGCCTGTGTATAGGTCACTAAGAGGAATTCATTTAGAAGTTTTCGTGAAAATGGCAAGAACTTAGTTTCCCATATCTACCCCCTTAAAGAAGACTATGCCCACCCGTCGTTCAGCCGCATACCTTTTCACTTGGCACTTTTACTTATTTTAGTGTGTTTAGGCCTCTATTTCGTTTTATAAATTTTATTACACGTATTTTAGTTATGTTGTGAATCCCGTAAAATTGATCATATGTCAATACTGCTCTCAGTATTAGGAGCATTCCGAATCTATTTGCGTTCCCAGGCTAATCTATGCACTAGTAGACCAATTCCTCCCTTTCGGAGGGGAATAATTACTTGAATTCCTCCGTGAGCCGACGATTGCTTCGAGAAACATGGGTATTCGGCTAAATATCACAGCCGCGCCGCCAAATACCGACTCCAGTTACTAGACGACTACGTGGACGCTCATGTCTTTGTACTTCCTCGCCTCCCCTCGCTGGAATATCCTTTTGTTTTATCTCCTATGTTTTGTATAGTCCTAACCTACTTGGCTGTCTCCAGTGAATTTCTTTAAATGTAATTTCTGGCATAAAAGTCATAATTAGACGTAGAATGGCAGATAGTTAATTAAGGGATATGGTTGGGTAGGAAAACGGAGTTGGGGTTCTGTGATGTTTAATTTGAATTTGATTTTTCAATTGATTGTTTTTGAAGAAGGAAGTTTTTGAACACATTAAGGTTTGCTTTAAGTTCGTGAAGAATCGGAGTAATTTGGAGGTATTTGCGGAGGTCCCGGTTCCGAATTAACCAGGGTGTCTTTGTAATCGACTACCATTTGAGCACTCGTATACACGTAATTAAGAACATTGGTAATTTCATAATGCTGATAATAGCAGAGAATTCAAGAGTGGAAGCACTCGAAATGTGGTGCTACCGAAGGGTGATGAAGATAAAATGGATTGACCGTGTAAGTAACGAGGAAGTGCTAAGAAGAGTGGGAGAAAATTGTAGCCTCCTAAAAACGTTAGCAGAAGACGAGACAACTTAGTTGGCCAAATTTTGAGGCACGATGGCCTGATGAAGACAATCGTTGAAAGACAAGTGGGAGGGAAACAGGGCAAGGGACTGCCTCAAATGAGCTACATAGGGCAGGTTATAAAGGCCGTTTTACACGGTACACGGAATTGCGCAATCTGACGTTCGTGCGAAGGCGCAATCAAAATTGCGTCGTGTAAAGCGGTGCATTGCTAGAACACATGCGAGACGGCAAAATAGCCCCTGTTCTAATTTCGTTCATGCATTCCCGCGATTCCGCGCCATTTTAGAAATTAATGCAGCTCTAACCTGCGCAATTCTGTGCCCCGTGTAAATCGGCCTTTAGGATTGTTGACTAATGATGATGGTGATACCATACTTTTTCCTTGGCGTAGGAGTCTTGCATTTTCGGCAGTACACATCACCAACCTCCCAAAAAAACGTCCTCCCGTCCACGGTGGAGGTCATCGCTGTTCCCTGCTGCACCCTCCCCGACCGGTCCCCTGCCCTCCCCCAGCCACTGCACCGTGACGAACGCTTCCTCCAGCCTCTCTCCCTCGCTCCCTACGACACCACCCGCCTCGTCCGTCTCCTTCCTCCTTCAACCAACTCATAAATCCCAGCGGGACCCCCTGCCCATCTCCCCCGACCAACACGAGGGATCCACACGCCGGGTCCTCCACTCCATCCCTCCTCGCATAAATCTCGGCGAAATTGATAAATCAATCTTCGGACTCGTGCCGTAGGTTAAGGGCCACACGTATTTTTTTTACTAGTTTCTTCGTGGAATACGGGAAGAGCGGTGAGGATATCAGGAAGAGGGAGGCGTTTGCGTTATTGCTTCGGCAAGGGAGGCGTTTATTATGAATAGGAGAGGGTTGATGAGAAGATCGCTGTTAGTGGGTGTTAAGAGGAGGGGCGGGTTTTGGGGGGTGTAACTGGGGACATGATCCCCCTCCAAATTTTATCAATTTTAAATAATTTTTTATTTGTCTAATATTTTTTTGTATCTTTGTAATGGAGTATTGGGAGTGTATACCCAAATGCATGGCCAGAGTCCCCACCGTAAGAGATGTTTGAGTTGTATTTATCGTAGAGTTTAGCCCAACCTGCTGTAAAAACACCCGTCTCTCCCGGGGATATTCCATATTCCCCGCACCTAGGTCATGACCCCCCCCTCCCAAAGTTAATGATGAATCCACCTCTGGTTAAGGAGAGCCTTCAACGGCCTTTTTATCGACTCATTACTCGTTTAAAGCTTTTGGCACTAGCTTGATATTTTCTGAGCGTTAACTAGTAAGCATTTTTCAACAATTGCCTATCACTGAAAATTGTTACCTAAACATTTTGACTGGTGTAAAATTTTTTTATTTGATAAATGAGAAATTTTTGACGATAGCGAGGTTCACTGAGGTGAAGGAAGTCGAGGAAATGTCAGGGGAATTAGATAATGGTCCAGAAAAATCTCCAGAGGTGCAGTAAAATAATGAAAATTAAGGTATAAATAAAAGCGCACAACGTTTCTGTGCTGGAATAGCAAGGTGGGCGTTAGCTGTCGTCCTAGCTGGGCAATAAGAGACAGCGCCGAATTGACGCTACTTGAGTTTATTTCTGATAATACTGCTGCTTTATTTTATGCATTAATTAAAGTCCTACGGCCGTTAAAAAATTGAAAGAAAATAAATTCCCAAAGGCTGAACTCATTACTTGGCGAAAAGGGGGGGGGGGGGCAGGAAAGAGATAGTAGTAGTACGTTGCGAAGTTAGTAAGGACGTCAATCGGATGGCATACAACAAATGTAAACTAAAAACACAAGAATACACGCATAAGTGGAAGCTCACTCATTCATCCAGCAGTTTTCTAAGAGAAAAAATTTCCACGTAAGTTTCAAGCACGCGCACACTCAAGTTTACGAATTTTTACCTTCCCCTTCACCCCTTCGGTGTCATTACTAAATTCCAATAGCACAATCATTCCCTTTCTTTTCCCCCCTTTTTTGCCCAGTAAAGAGCACGGCCTTGTGAAATTCATTTTATTTCAAATATTTCACTCAATTTCGCAATATACCTCGCTGCATTTTTCCATAAATTGCCCAATTAAGACTGATTTACCGTTGATGTAAGGCCAGGGAAATGAAATAAAATCTGAATGGAAATTAAGGAAAACTTGAGGAACGTGAAATATGAAAGGCTCGTATAAACCCTGAATGATCAACTCGATGTACCTCTATATTTTAAGATGGCTATGAAAGTTCTAAATGATTCATGAGTCGCAAGGAGAATGTGTAATAAGTTTACTGGGAGGGCGGATAGAATGAAGACTTTAAATAAAGAAAAATCTCATGTTCCATAAGCTGCTCAGTTATTCCCATTATGTCTATACTTCTTCGGTCCATTTCACTTCTTGCTCTGTCAATCCATACTGCGTGTTGTAATTATTATGTTGCATCTATTAACTTTGTCGGACCTAATTTCGGGAAATGTATAGTATTTTTATATTCTGGAGGGAACTTTACCCATTTTATGAATGCCATCAGCTGAAGCCACGTACTATAAATGGAAGAAATACATATAAGAGTAAATTTTGTCTCTTATTTGAGGAGCGTAGCTAATAATTCAAAGTCAGCTACTGCCAGGAATTAGTGTCGAAAAAATATTCTCAAGCCACCGATTTTGTATATATTCTTTTTAATTTAGCGATTCATCACGTGACTCAATTCTCTTCAATTCCTCACGTTACTTTGAACCTTCCTATATTCCCCTTAGTGCGCCGAGGTAATGCTTTATGCCTTTCCCGTTTTGTTTTTACATGCATTTTCTTCTGACCTCTTTTCTTTCATCCTATTTTTCTCCTCTAGGCATCTTTACACGTCCACAGAGAATAATATTTCAACTTTGACCGCTCATTCATTACAAGGGGCCATCTATCCTTTTTCACGCGCTCATTCTTTGAGTTAGATTTTCATTTTTTACACATTTTTTTTTCTCTTCCCACTGGTCTCTCTCCGCTATTGGATACATCCATTGAGACGTGTTATTTTGAGAGTCAGTCAATCCCGGGAGGACATGCCGATAATTTACCGTCGTCGTCTTCAACTCTCCTGTTGATTTCCCCTTTGGTTACTTTTCATCGCCTTTCAGTTGCCGGGAAATTAATTACGGATGCTTCGCAGCCGTGTTATGACGTTGTCGAAGTATTGATTGGTCCCAGTCAGGTTGTGAAAACCACGCGCTCGCAGCTAAGAGGAAGATATTTTACTAAGAGTCGTTCCGTTTAGGGTTGAGCTGACGAGAATATTTTCCTGTCGTGCTCGTGACGGATGTTTTTTTTCAGAAACAAGTGGTAATTAACAAACGCAACGCATTCTTTGGTCTTTGATGAACTTGGTAATTTTCTTCGATATTCTCTTGAGTCAAGGGAAGTAACGGTGAGAAGTGCATTTGGTTGAATTTTATTTTCTTTGAGGTTGAAGTTCGAGGTTTGACTGATGTATGCATGCTTAACTGAAGAAACGTTGTGACGTGACTGATACCTCCGTGACGATGCAAGAGTTCCTTTTAGCATTTACTTCGATAAACCTCTCGAGGTAATAACCTATGTATTTTAATGCAACTTGCGTACAAATATATATTATACGGTTATTTTATTTAAATGTCCATGGAGCATAAGGTTGGGCCTTCAATATTTGCATGTATCTCAAACGTTAAAATTTTACATCGACATATTCTCAGACGAAAAATTCCTGAATTAAGAGATACGAGCGTGATGCGTCCGCTCCCAGCGGGCTTCCCCCGCTCTTTTCAATGCAGGTCCACAGAGGGATAGGCGCGTTTATAATTTTAAAATGTAGTAAAAAAGGCAGGGTCTTATGTACAAATTTAATTGGAATGTTCATGTACAAATTCAGGTCAGAGGACCTCTTTAAACACAACATTGGAAGTAATTACACTATCCTCTTTTAATACTTGTATGTTTAAAGCGCGTTATATTGCAAAAAATATAATAATATGTATTTGAAACTAAATTGGTATCAATTAAATATCCTGAAATAAAGGTTTGCTCTGCACCATGGAGGAAGTGCGTGACGTCAAGATGGCGGATCACCTCATCCCCTAAGAGAAATATCAAGGGCCATTTTTTAAAACCAATTTTAGGAAACAATAGCAATATTTAGGAAGTAAAATATGCCATCGCATGTTCTCTGATAAATTCTGTGCATTTTGGTACCTCATTTGTAGAGTTTGGTTGTGTATAAGTTGAGAAAAAGGTATATATACAGTAGAAATATATAAGGAGATAGGCTTATATTGGCGAGGGTCCACATTACACATAATACAAATTTCAGGTTTGGTATGTTAAGTTACTTACGACTAATTAATCACTAAAATAGCAAAATATTACCGTTTTACCCATACTAATATAGAATTAAGGAATTAGAAAGGATTGTAGCGTCACATAAAATGCGATTCTTCAATCTAAGCCCACGTAAATGTCAAGTGAAGTAAATGTCAAGTGAACTCGCAAGCTAACAGTTCTAGTTAAAATGGAATGGACCTTAGATACATATTTTAGTTGTGAATTCAGCTATCGGGTGTTTACAGGAGCGGCAGGAAGTAGAATAATTATTCAAAGAAGAGACTTCAGAGAGGGAGAAATAAGAGAGGCCGCACCTGTGACAGAGTTTGAATTCCACGCCGTTAAACATTCATTTTCCGTCCCGCTCATGTCCCTTTTTATGATTTCCGGTACATGGATGTAATTATTAATGAATTTCAATACAACCTCGCACAAATAAGCTATTCGGAGAAGTAAAATAAGCAGGCGTAAGTGCTCCTTATACATTGCATTTTCCTCCGTATAAGAAAAAAATCCGTGTACTATTCTTTTCAAGGTGGAATCAGAGATGGTTCCATTTGGAGCTCACTCATTCAGGGTATTTCGAAGAAATCACACAATTTTCTGCGTTATTAAGTGCGATTCACTAAAGAAAAAGATGTATAACAGTGAACGCAAAGGTATCATTAAATTCCACTGTGATCATAAGCCCAATGTTGACAATAGTCGCCAGAAGGATTCGCGTCCTATCTGACATGGGTAAGTGCGGATTGATATATGCCTACAGCATTATCCTTTTCTCGAAGCACCCGAGTTGTGTCCTACCCTTCGAAATTTTTTAAATTTCCCAGTACTTGAACCAAGACCTTTCATTTTGGGAGCTAGTAACCGCGAGTACTCTAGTTATTCCCTTGGGTCATTTATTACTTAATTATTATTTCATTTAGATGGTATTTTGGCATGTGGTTTGGTTTTGTATTGGTGGTGGTTATGTTTCTAAAAAGCTCATATTCCTCAGGCGTGTCATTCATCAAGTGGTGGAGTGCATAGTCACAATGAGTCAGCAAGAAATGATAATGTATATTGATATTCATTAATTACCCATTATTTTATTTTCTCCTCTTATTATCAGTAAATTTTCGGTGAGTGTTAAGACTGAGTTAATGTTCATGGATTTTTTTATATATTTGCGCTCTCAATAAAAAGGAAATATTTTTAGACTCGTGCACATTTGGAATTTTTTTATGTTAAAGATATTTATCTGCTGCGTGTGCCTAGCGCATTCCTAGCGCATCATATTGCGAAACTCTTTCGGTGTTACTCTGTTTTGCAACCACCGTGATTTTCGTCAGACTTCCTATTAAAATTGGTATCTTCGATATCCATCTATTAGTTTTATATTCCCTTAGAGAAGAGGCGTTAATCATGTGTTTATACTGTATATAAACGGATAAACATATGGGTTTGGTACGTGTTTGGTTTGGTGGCATTGGTGGATTAGATTTATGAATTTTCCCGTCCTTCATTTCATTCAGATCGTCAGGGAGACCATAATCCTTTCAGATTGACACATTTTCTGGCAACACAATAAAGATAAAGCCAGAATTTTCAAAATAGAGTAATACTGTTTCCCTAAAAAAATGGACTTGAAATGGACATGAAAATATAGTCTCGGCGGGACTGGGGCAGATACATCTCTTATATCGTGCACCTTATTTTTTATAAATAGTATCATAGTTTAAATATATTTATCAAAGATTATTATCAAATCGCCATTCATAGACCGTGAACGTTGTTATTTATTAGTGCAAATATATCAACTGTGAAGATTTCCAACCAGTGGAGTAACTAGGAATTTCGTTTGGGGGGAAGGTCCAAAACAAGGGGGGGAAATGTTTGAAAAACAGGGCACGAAGTAGAGGATTTTAAACTAATTTTAACACATTTCATAATCTAAAAAACTTCATTTGTCTCAGAAATCTTTTGTAAATTCATATTATTCAATATGCTGTTTTCATTTATGAAAGAAAGGATATTAAGTTTTTATATTTCGGGGGGGGTGGGGGGGGGGTCCGGACCCCCTGTAATCCCCCCCCCCCGATACGCCACTGATTCCAACAGAAAATCTGGTTTTCAGGGGATTTGCATGTAGAATATATTGAAAGCATTATTCTGAATAAATGCAGATAAAAACAAATGGCATTATACAAATTTGTGTACCTCAAACAATGTAAAATGTTTGTATGTGTATATTTTCATTACCTTTAATATTTAATCGAAAAAAATATGCATATTTTAAAACAAAGACATATAAAAATTTTCCACCATAAGAAATTTGTTTTTCACCTATTCGCATCGGATATTTCAATTTTTAGTCGAGAGCACGTGACCCGAGGAGCCCATAAATTAAAATATTTTAAAATGCATGGAAAACACCAGGAGTTGCTCTTGGTGGGGAATTATTGCGTACGCACAGTATTTCCTTGATTTGTGACCCTTGGAAATGGGATATCTCCTTGTTTTCCATCCCGCTCGCAGAAATTGTGAGAGTAGTGTAAATAAAGAGGAAAGTGTTTGACCTCTGCGTTCTTTGCTTGTCGTAATTTTTCTGCTAGCCTCAATGGAATAGGTAGACTCCTGGAAAAAGAGGGAAACCTCTTGAGGCAGAAGTTAATTTATGCTTTTGTTCGGCGACTATTAAATTTCCAGCATATTTATAGCCTGAATATTCATGCATGCACGCTGTTCCTATGATGTTTATTCATGAGTTATCATCATTTATATGGTAAAATATGTTTCAATGCTTATGTTGACGGTCTTTTATTTACCAATTCCTTACTTTCCAATACGACGACGGTATTGCGATACAGGTCTCTGCTATAATTTCTATCAATAAAAGAATTTTGACTTAAAATATTTTTGAGCATTTTTATCCCGAGTGTCTTAAAACACAGTGTAACATGCTTGCATTTTCATTCATGACATGTTTACGAACGTATAATCACAATTTTTTCCTGCGTATTGATTATTTACTTTCATTTATGTTCTCATTTAGCACTTATATTAAATCTCTTCGCCAAAAATCCTCAGGTCCGCTGAAAATGAAAATAAATTATATCAATGAAAATTTTTCTCATTCATGAAGAACTTATCGAATATTTAAAGTAGCAGGTGTAATCCAGCAATGAAATATTTCACCCTCATTGTAAGTCATGAATGTTGCCTTTTAAGTCATTGAAGGATGGATCATTTTTAAATAGGATCTCTTGAATAATATACGCAGGAATAATTATTCACATAAAATTTTCAGCTTGGAATGCTTGAATAGAAAAAAAGCATAATACCACTATCAAATGACGTTTTTTCGCTCTGGTCGTGAAATAGCTACTAGTTAATTCAAACTTTGATGCATGTATTTTTAATAGTCCTTCACAAAATATCTGGCCGTAAACTATCGTTTTGACGAAGGGTCAAATGAAATACTAAATGTAATGTACGAATATTAAATTACGCATATTAAGATTTGTTTTAAGTTTTTGTAGGGTGAAAAGGGGAATTTATAACAAGAGTTGCAATTTTACTCTCGCCTTCAGTGCATTACTCTACCGGAAAAAGGTGATTAGCGTAAACTGCCAAACAATTAGGCTATCATTTTGAGAATTGACTCATTAGATATAAGCCACAGTTAAGTCATAGTTTCTTTCGTACATTACCTTTTATCAGTAAAGTTTATAAATATACTAATTACAATAACGTACGTCTTTGGATGCAAGTTGCAGCAATATCAAAGCGTTCATTGTTGGACTTAGCGAAAAATTATTTATATGTATCGATGTTAGCCGCATATTTTTTCTCAATTTTTCTTTTGATTTTT
Source organism: Ischnura elegans (assembly GCF_921293095.1). Lineage (NCBI taxonomy): Eukaryota > Metazoa > Arthropoda > Insecta > Odonata > Coenagrionidae > Ischnura > Ischnura elegans. The sequence goes on from NC_060249.1 coordinate 97,253,331, forward strand.
CAATGAGTAGTTCTTTTTTAAACTTTTATTTTTAAACCGTATATTTTTTGTAAAACTTCACATTTTATCGCATTATTTATTATTAAGAAAAAATTTTATGTTTCAATTTTTGTGCTGATTGCAGCAATTTAATGTAAAATACAAGATTTGTGACCGTATTTCCATCTATTTTCCACTTTCAGGATGACTTCGCCCTACGCATTGGCATCCGGTGTCGTCATGGACCCGACATTGGCTCCGAACTGCGTGCAGCCCAACGGCTCCCACCGAATGGGCAGCGCTCCACAGCCACGATACAACATCGACGACTCGGTCAAGACGTGGATCAACCCGCGGCTACTTTCCATGGTGAGTTACCCACTTGAATAACTGACCTTTAAATCTGGGGTTGCGTATTTCAATTACATCAACACGGTTTGTTTTTCATTGATATCTACAGGCATGTAGCAACTTTTGAAATTCTCGCGTGCTCTTTAAATGAGTAAGTTTGCCATAATTCGTTGTCTCCGGCGTGACTTGGAATCGACGTAACATAGCGACATGTAAAAAACTTAATAAATATAATAACGTACCACTTACTTTCGACGTGGCGCGCCATCATCTGGTGATCACATAAAATAATGACGTGCCACTTCGAAACCTAAGTTGTACAGTATTAAATCTACGTGGAATGGTAAAGTTTACTCGAACTTGTATCTTTTTTAACATTATTTTCTATGATTTCCGAGTGAAAATTGCTCTATTAGCACTATTTATTTTACTTGGCTTCGAATAGGCCGCAAAACTGAACGACTTGCCTGAATCAATCAAGGTTTTCCTGTGAAAAGATTTTTCAGCCTTGTGATTCAACTTCCATACCCCAGGTCCAATATCACTTAAACATTTCTCAAAGATTCACCTTCGCTTGTATCTATTTCTCTCTTGTCATGAGAGGCCAAAGAGCTGGGTAAATTTCAGTGCGTCCTCCATTCACTAATATTTTTAACGTCTGTACATCATGTGGGGATGAGGCCGGCGAATTTGAAAGAGTTTTTCTCAGGCAATCACCATAAATATCCAGCTAACCCATTGCTCAAACGTAATCCCTTAGAAAGACGTAGAAGGAAACTTGTCTAGTTCAATAGCAGAGCGATTACCGAAAGGACTACACTGACGAAGAGATATATATTGGTTTGGTTTCACCCTTTAGTGCTCCTGCGGGAACGGATTTCAAGAAGACTGCACCAAGAAATGCATCACCCAGCTGCTACCACCGCAGACTCCTTGCTCTTTTTCGGGCTTTTCCTGAAGGCGCGATGGAGGTCGCTGTAAATCAGCTGAGGCGCTCTCTCTCAAAAGGAGATTTTCCGGCGACCTCTTGCAGCGGCTTGTTCCTTAACGACCGCGGTTAAATTAGATTCTGCGCCGCGGATGTGATATGGGCCCCGCGGAGTAGCTTACCTCCCAACGGGTGGCTTTAGGCATCGCAATGCGCACCAACCAAATTGCATTGTGGGTTGGTTTTACAACCGTCTCGCTGAAAAACTTAACCTCCGAGCCAACTGGAGAGACGTTCAAGGGTGTTTATAGTCGTACAATCTTTGAGTTGCATCTCGAGAAAAAAAATCATCCGTTCATTATTTATTTTATCGCTACGCCTCTGATCAAATTCACACTTTAGCAAGTCGAAATATTTATATGGCTACCGTATTTATTTATGGCGGGTACCAAATCTATAAGAACCATAATTAATTTGGTTTAATATCGATCTCTAACTATCAATTGCCTTTACAACTCGATATGAATAAATTGGACATACACTTATGAAAACAGCAGTATTAGTGAAATGTGTCGTTTCATCTTAACCAATATATGTTAGATTCAGACTTAATAAATATGTTCTTGATTCAGGGAAAAAGAACATTTTTTAAACTATCCCGATGTAATCGTTTCCAAAATTTCTTCTTGAAATTCGAAAGGAAATGATTTGAAAATGAACTTGTCTGTAAATACCTTTGTACATTAATAGATTCGACAAATACTTGATCTTCTTCTTATACCTATTACATACTTTTTAAATTATAAATCCTTGTAATCCTAAATTGTGTATCAGTGTTCTAGAATGAAGAAAATATTATTTTTAACCTTTTAGCTACAATTATGTTCCAAATTTAACTTTGAATTTTTTCACCAGAGTAAATTCCTTAGGTATGTGACCAGATTTCCTTAGGAATTCTTCCCATTTGCTAAACCACCATTGTAGAAATTCATGATATAGGTTTTTAAGGTCACGCCGGGTGGAGGCGTAAGTTCACCGGAACTTTACTGTAGACTCTTCCTCCGTACGAGTTCCATACCACCTCAGTACCAATTCAAGAAGTTAAGTCTTCTTTCGAAGTGTCTCTTGCTTAAAGTTTTAGGCCACCTTTTGGGTTACTTTTTTTTTTGGACCAAAAAACCCTGTTCCCATTTTCTCCCCCGCTAGTCTAATACTTACCTACTTAACAAGTCTTGCTGCCTTCCGAGGATATAGGTACGTCGAATAGGTGCTTTCGACTGTAGTTATGTCACTAGACTTGTGCACGTGGCTCTGGAATACTTTATTTTGCACGCCTCGAAAGTGGATTACTGCTCTGGCGATTGACACAAAAAAGTTAACCTCGAGACAATGATTGGCATGTTTCATGTAATATGGCGTAGTGATGCTCCATAATAGAAAAAGGAAAGTGTGAGAAGTGGCTGAGCGTAAAAATGTTGAGGGAATTTTGATTGGAGTCAAAGCTTAACACAGATCGCGAGTATTTTAGTATTTTCTGCACAAAAGACGACTCTTGATACGATGAATCTTTCCTTATAAATGCATCGATCATGTCAGTTTATTAAATGCCCTCAGTGCTGAAATTCGGCATATAAGGACGGTGAACGGCGCATAGTTAGCTGCACCTATATCTCTCGTGGTATTCACCCTCATATTGTGAGTAATCTGTGTTTTGAGTTAATATTTTTGAGATTTATTCACTGAGTTTGAATGCTCTTCAAGTGTGTCACTTTATGCATCTTAAAAGTGTTGGAGTAAATATGTTGTCATTTCAATGCATTTAAATTTTGTGTCCTGACGGATGCATTACCACGTACTTTTTCATTTAGATGTAAAAAAACCTATTTTGATTTTACTTTAAAAAAATGAACTTTTTAAATTCTTATCGCATCTTGAAAAAAATCCCAGCGTCAAATCCAAAACTGGAAAAGATTGATGTAACCAATTGGTTTTGTTATTTCTTCGGCAACATTCGATAGCCAATACTGCGTAAAATTAGTTTCTGGCGAAAAATGTACGGAGAGGATATCGTTAAATATATCGCCGGTAAATACTCCATAATGACGAGACTGTTAATGTTGAATAACCCTTGCTGGTGTTCGCAGGCATAATACCCAACGCCGTGGTTCCCCACGGGTCTTGCACGTTAGAGAAAAGATGCATGCCTCAAGGGTTTCTCTCTTGACGTGTTACGATGCGGCGTCACGTCGTTGTGAGGCCCACTTCCTTAGTCGGAGAATGTAGGTACACACTGGCGTACATGCATAAATGTGAGGCTTTGAGTATGAGAGGTGCCAAAATGACGAATAACCGTCTCGGAGGGGAGTCGGAGCGGTCATCCGAGCCGAGACGATCATCTCGGAGATGGATAATCCCTTCGCGGCGGACGAGGTGACGATTGCCGGGCGCCTTCATCCTCCCCGCCCCGTCTTCTTCTTCCCTTTCATTCCCCTTGCAGCTTACCCGGTCTTACCTTGACTCGACATTGCTTTACGCTATAGTAAATATAAGGAAGGGCATCTCTTCTCCTCCCAAAATCAAATAAGAAAGAAATATCGTCCAGTAACGGATACAGAAAAAACTCAAGGGGTGGCCCAAAAGATATTTTGAGCTACCGATACTACCATAATGAAAAATAACCAAGTAACTTGCAAATTTTAAGATTATACGCATATACAAAACAATGCTATCTAATTCTAAATGCGATGGTGGGTGGCGTAACAATATGGAACTCCTTCATGATGTACAAAGGGTAAGAAAAGAAGACTTTGCTGTTCCACAAAATAAAACATATATTTTTGACAAAATAAAATATATATTTTTTAGATCATCATCAGCCCAGATGGTGATACGCCTTATCGAAACCGGTCGCAAATATATACTTTATTTTGTGGAACAGCAAAATCTTTTTTTCTTACCCTTTGCCTATCTAATGATATAAAACAGTTACAATTGTGGTCCTGCAATGTTCGGCAATGCGGTCAGCGCCGCAGGGTGGGGCGCGCCCCCTGCGCCCCCCATACGTATCCGCAGCCTATATCGTCAAGTAACATAACTAATCCGAATTATTTTTTATGATATTTGTGAGAGGGAATGACCGCGGAATAGAGTGAGGCTGGTCAAGAATCTGAGTTTTTCCCGCTGAATGACTTGAATGAATTCTTCTCGGGTTACCAACCGCGTTGAGGTCTACTTTTGTTGGCCGATGTTTTGTTCGAAGACTTTCCCAACATCTTTAGGGCTGATCGATAATGCCCTCCCTTACGTTTACCGACATCGCCATCATCAGCACTGAAGTTATTGGGAAAGTCTCCCTGAAAAACGTTGGCCATAACCCGAGAAGATATCATTCAAGTGATACTGGTCGTTTATCCCATTTATGTTGACCATATAATATCAAGGAGTGCTACCATATTAAATCACCTCACCTAACCTCATATCAGTCTTGCGCTCCAAAATATTATCCATATTCGGCCCAGGCTTTACGGATCCGTCCAGTCGTAGAGCGCTGCGATTCTAATCCAGTGATACTTCGTTCAGTTATGAGTTTTTATTTAAATTGTCCATAAAACTGGGATTGGCGTCCCTCGCTTGGTAGGCCTAAGAGTCTAAGGCCGCGTGTATCAGTCATTTATTCAATTACACTATTTACGCTTACTTACTCATATCCTATAAAATAATGGGTGAGTGAAAGTATTCGTTTCGTTCCCATATATCTCCCTCCAATGATCCATTGACTCGGATAAATGATCTCACATTGACCCACTAGGTCTTTTTTCTCTACGTTATGAATACTTGCTACGGTGATGAAATTATGAATGATGAATATATGTACTTATGTCCCATTCACTCTTCATGCTTGGGGCGCTTTTCAGACTTAATGGTGGTGTAAGATTTTACACTTTCTCGGCGAACAGAATATTTAAACTTTTCTCGGGATTCCACGCAGGTAAGAAAACATCTAAAAAAAGTATAATATTAAAAAATCGATAGTTATTAATCGAAAAATAAATCGTTAATCGACAATAGTAAAATTTAGAAAATCTTACCCTCGCGAAATCCAGAGAAAAGTTTAAATATTCATGGTGGTGGCTTTCAAAAAACTGCTCGATAGCATTCGAAACACATCCAGAAAGGCCAACGAATGTTCAAATATTTACTTTCAACTATAGGTTTCTAGACGCAAGAATAGGGGAAAAAGATGGATGAAAGAATATAACACATTAAAAAAAAACCAAATAAAATAGAATAAAAAAATTCACGCATAGAATATAAAAAACATATGTTCCCCCTATTTATTCTGGCGACCACTTCTAAATTCATTTCTTCACAGGTTAGGTAACTAGGTTACAATAATAAGTTAAATAGATAATATTTTTCGCCTGATAGAGATAATTATTCATCGAAACCTGGTCACTCTGTGTACAAAAAGAAGTTAGCCACACAGTTAAAAAATATGTTTTTCTGTCAGAAATAATGTCCAACATTTTGACAAGAATGGTTCCCTATTTTCTCAACTCACCCCAACACAGAACAACCGCTTATCAAAAATCTTTCTTTGTTGAAGAGGCACGATTATGGAACAGTGTTCCAAAGGATTCAAAGATTTTGTCTCTTTTCCTGTTTTCAAACAAAGATTTTTTCGATACCTAAAAGCCCTTGAAAGTGTATAACCTCTTTTGTTATTTCTTATGTTTTATATTTTCATTTTATTTTCATTGTAATATATCCGCCCATTATTAATTACTTATTTTTTGTATTATATACTACATGGTATAACCCCAATATGTTCGAAATGGGCAATTTCTTAGAGCATTAAACATTATTATTATTAATATTATAATTGTAAACTTTCTTTGGTATTGAAATTTGCTTTGAGGTATCACCTTCATAATCATAACATATAAATACTCTAACCCTAAATTATTGTAACAAATTGAGAAAATTGATATGAAATACGTTATATGGAATTGTTCAGTTTGTTTGTAGTTGCTTCATTGCAATATTATGCTCATATATTTTTAAAAGATTAAAAAAATCAATTTCTATGAATTCGATTACAATTTAATTACATTCAGTTCTGTTATTGCAGTTTTTGTGTTTGCATATACTTACAAATAATAAGTATTAAATGAGTATTATTATTATTATTATCATTACTATAAAGAAAATAATTAGTGAATTTGGAAAATGCAATGACTTTGGCCACTTTAGCATGCGCCATTTAGTGCCGCTGCTTCTTATCCATCTGTCTTTCGAGAGAAAGCGTTTTCTTAGGTCGTTCACAGCATTTTCATGTCTCCGCCTATACAACGCTATGCCCGCTCACACTCTCCGAAAATGAATGTTATATTGTTCGCTCTCTCAGTCATGTCCTTAATGTCCTTTGGCGTCGGCTTTGCATATCGCATCAAATAAACCTTTCCGCATTCTCGTGTCCGTTTGCCCGCTTTATTCTGTAACATGAGAACCCTCACGGGGCGGAGTTATGTCGTAATGGACCCCATGGGCGCATACCCTCAGACGACTCTCGCTCTTTTCGCATGCCTCGACGTGAAAGATGCACTCGCCTCTTTTCAAGCAATGTGCAATAGGTCTGAAAAGCAAAGGAGACTCCAGATTGACGTTCATAACCGTAAAATATGGTGTATTTGGATATTTAAAAACTATTTTCCATCTTAGGGGGACTCTTATTTAAGCTTTTCAACCCTTTCCGATAATATGGCATTTTTTCGGTTCGAAATCAATAATTTTATTTTCCTAATTCCTATCGAATGGTAAATGACCGGTATCATTATCATTATCCAAAAATCCTAAGATTGGTTTGACGCAGCTCTACATTCCTCTCTTCTATCCGCTAGCCTTTACATAGCGACGCGTCGCGACGTAGTTCTCCTATATGATTATGGTATGGTTTTGTTGTAATCTTGGACATAAATAAACGCTTAGTGTGGTATGTACAAACTGAATTTTCATTTTATTTTCGGCTCTAGTCAGACTACTTTTCATGTGTCTAGTGTGTTGTTTCAGCTTTAACAATTAACTCCAGCTGTTTTATCAGCCTCTCTTTGAATCGGTTGTCACTTTAGGTTTAAACCGGCCTCACAAGACACTGTATCCTGGAGTCACTAATAGATAGCTGTACCATAAAATTGGTGACTTTCGGCGATACCTAGTGGAATTTACTGAGAATTTTGAATGAATAACTGAAACTGTTTTTTCCATAGGATTTTTTTCATTGTATCACGACCATGGTTTCGTTATCTTCTGGTAGATGTAGTAGCACCACTTTCTGGTTTAAGTCATGATATTACAACATATACAAGAAAAAACCATGCTCAAATCCATGGACGTGATTCAAATAATAAAATCTGTGGAAAACAAAGTTTAAGATATCCATTCATAATAGCTCTACTATATCACATTAATTTCTCAACCCCTTTGGAATTTGTAATCAATCATTTTTTTGTTCAGTTGAAGTTGCATTTTCCCTGGGGTAGAAGGTACCTGTTTCCCTTCCCTGTTTCTGCTTGGCCTAGCTTCAGTTCATCCTCCTGAGAGAGAGATACTTTAGTGGACGAAAGCGCGCGCACACAACGGTGAACTTAATGGGAGTTATTGCCTTGGCCGCTTTACTTGGTACTTCGCTTGGGCAAGTTAAAAGAACGGGGTAATGGGATAGGTTCCAATTTCGAGGTTGTTATTTGCAAGTTATGCGTGCGGCGTGTAAGTCACCACTAAGCCCACCTTTTCGGTTGTTTGGTCTGTGCCCTTCTGTGCTCATGACTTCGCTTATTACTGTTTCATGCGCTCGTAGCTTGGAAACCTTGCCAAGGGAAACTTTGAATCCGGTATTTTCCGTGATCCTTTTGCTTTGGTAATGGGATTTTGATGCTTGCGGTTCGAGCTAGCTCCAGTTTTAGAAATATGCGCCCCCTAAGGGGAGTTCTGTGAAGTTTCCTCCTATCTCCGGAAATGTTTTCTTCATCCTTTGCTTTGGGTGGAATGGTCTAAAAAGTGGCGCGTTGTCGTAATATGGCTGTACTTTCATTTTTTAAGATAATGAGGAGAACTGAACGTCGAGCCTTGAACATGGAATTGTGCATGAAATAAAAATTAGAACAAATCATTTAAGAATTGTTGGAAATACAAGTGAATAAGGCTCCTTTTACTTTTGTATAATTAAGAACGAGCATTGATGCATTCGTACATAATTTGGGATAGATGTACATTGCCAATTTTCATTGAGAAACATCACCTTAATTTGATTTATGTCAACAATTATGCAGCCTTAAAACTAGAAGAATTTGCAATTTGACGTTAAAAGTTTTAGTTAAAATATTATTTGAAATTGATTGCCTCGCATGAAATTCTCTCAAGTTTATCTTACTTTTTGTATTTAAATTTTTGCTCAACTTTGAATGCCTATTGATATAGTTGAATCTTTACTTGATTTATTTTAATATCGATTTGCCGATCCTCTTTCAAAGGGTTTCTGTAATTTATCTACTAAGTCAAACGTCATCCCGTCGACGTAAATATTCACCCTACTATATCTTCCTGATTTTAAGTGATAGTTATTTAGATGTGAGATTTTAAAGTGGAAAATGTTATTCCATTTCTTGGAACACTGGAAACCTTAAGCTAATTTTTTTATGGCAGTTGACTCATGGGACCTCTGAGGTTTTCTTTTATCTTCCATATTCGTTTGCTCCCAATGATGATGAATTCATCTCTCTCTCTCTCTAAAGCCGCGACTATGCTTTATCTTGAATGTTTATTTGCTGTGGACGGTGAAACCATCTTGTCCTCCTTTCTCTCCTTTATTTTTCTGTTATGTTTGTGCATGTATGCATTCGTGTATTTAAATGTCCTTTTAACTGTGTCTGTATACATCATCTTCTCGGCGATTCCAAATGACTCCATCATTAGGATTTCATGCATCTCGTTCCATCTTGTCTTCATCTTTTCTGCTCGGCAGAATAGTCCGCGAGGTTTGAATAATGTACTCAACGCGGGCACGTCGCGGCGTTTGTTTTTTCCTCCTTTTTCCCTCTCGTTATTTCCGTAGTCACCAGGAGGCGATGACGATGAATAGGTGTGTTTTTCGCTGTGGTCTGCTTCCTTTCCCTATTTCAGAGCACCATACCCACTTTCAACCACCCCTCCCCCTCTTGTGTCCAGGAATATCGCCGATTCCCACTGCGCCTCGCGATTTTCAGATTATTTCTCGCGGTCCCCTTCCCCCAACCTCTGAGCGTTTTCTCCGTCCGTTTCCATAGCTTCGCCCGTCCAGCTCGCGAGTATGTTTGCTTCGTCCCATACCGCGAAGAGCAGAGTGGTGGACTATCGCGAAAGAGAATTGTAAACGATGTGCGAAACAAACAGAAGAGATGGGATAGTGCAGTCAGGCGCATTCGTCGTGTCCCGAGAACGAGAGATAATACTTTTCTCTCTCCATTGTGTTTGTGGCAGTTTGATTATTTTTTTAAGTCATGTCCCTTTGTGGGAGCTTTGTTTGTTTTAAAGGCGCTTGGAGTGAATGTTTAGAAAAAATCTAACTTACATCTTATTCCCCCTCATGGCATAAAATTTATTTCTGGTTGAAGAAAATATCGCGTAATCTCGAGTGAAAACTTTACACGTATTCACCCACAAAAGCGCATCGAGGTCGAAAATAAGATTTTAAAAATAATTTTGTTTACTATGACTCCAAACTAGTATCCCATGAAATTTGGCAATTCTATCATTAACTCTTTTAATTTCTCCTGGTGAACTAAATTGATGAATTCTGCTCGGGTTTTCAACCAGGTTAACTGAGTCGCATAGGCCGAAGTTTCGGAAGACGACTTGTCTCCCATTTTAAAGGCGTGTTACTCAATGAAAGCCGAATTTTACAATAATTGAATTAAATTCATCACCATCATAACTGATTCGATAAGAACTCATTTGAATTCCTGGATTTTCACTTTCGGGCCACTGTACAGGCCACTAAGCTCTAAAGAATCGTTAATTTTTCTATTATCTCAATTGAAATGAACTCCGAAGGCATTTACACGGTACAAAACATTGATATATGGCTAGATTTCTGATCCCGAAGACTCATTTAATTGGTAAATAATATATGTAATCTCTTGTTTGAACATTTTAAAGATGCTCTTCCGTATCTAATCACAAATTTTACCTGAAATCTTGAGTTATCCTTAACTCAAGTTCTCGTACATTATATACGTTATGACTTTGAACACTCCAAGTATCATAAAGAGACTCAATCTTTGGTAAAATCTATAGTTTTTGAAGCCTAAAATGTTTCGTCAATCACCTGAGTGTGCAAAATGATTCGATTAAATATATGATTTAGTTAGAGCGTAGCGCTCATTAGAATAATAGCTATTATGGAACATTATCTCTCTGACGTAAAGGAGTCGTAGACAGCTACGAGACTTAAGAAAGGGTAAAGAAAATCTTTTACCATCGGAAGTTATTAATGAGGCAAAAGTTCAAGCCTAAATGGCTCAAATGATTTACACAAACCACATTCGGGGTACAAAATACTGCAGGAATTAACTTCTCAAATTAATGGAGTCGAGAATTCACACAGGAACTACTGAAAAAAACGGCAGAAATTAAGGCTTTCCTTCCGACTACGAATAAAATCCGCGACCCACTCAAGAGGTTAACCGGATCCATTACCAGCATAAATATTCAATATCGCGCGCTCATAAAAACTAGGTGCCCAGAGGAGTCAAAAAACTTTTTTATCACTAGCGCGGGAGAGCCTTGCCGAAAAAATGAACCTTTGTCGCAAAAGGACGGAAAGGACGACCGTGGCTTCTCGCTAATTCTGCCGCCCTCCGAAATAAAAAGGGGATGAAAGAATTTTTGGTACAAATCTGGTCCTCCTTCCTCAATTTTTCATTCACCGTCCGGAGGAAGCCTCCGCAGGATTTTTACACGACCAGTAGAGTCCGCGGAGATTCACACAAAGAAGACCGGTGAGAGAATAGACACGGAATATAAACAGGTACGGTGATGGTTAAAATATTTTTTTTAATCCGGTCATTTCCGAGGCGAATATTAAAAAAATAAAAAAAAACAGGCAGTCCGGAGCCTTTTCTCTTTTTCATCGCACTCGGCTTCGAGGGTAATCCTTGTTTACTCCGGTATTATACTCCCCCTGCTTTGACCTGTTGTATGCTCTTATTCTTCTATCTTTACGCGCCTTCGTCACCATCATAAAGCTCTTTTAAGATCCAATAAAACGTCGCAGGAATAAAACTTTTTGTGGACGCTGTAGACTTCTGTAGACTGACTTTTGTTAAATAGTTGTTTCCTTGATTCCTTTTCCAGAGAATTCCTTTTATTTTTGGTCCCATTCCATCGATGGTTTTTCTAGCACCTTCAATTTTCCCCTACTCTCTCGCTTTGATGAAAAAAGTTTAAAGAATGCACAAGTGTTGCTCTTTCAACGGGAATAATGCATATAATATTGCATACGTAAATGCCGGTGTTATTAACTGTAAGACGTCACTACATTGAACAGTGGCGTAAATAGGAATATGCTTTGTGGTGGATGGGATGGCCTGGGGTGGCAACTCTCCCCCAGTTAACCCCAGGGGGTCCAGGAAAATTTTGAAAAATTTATGCCTGGAAATAAATTTTACATCATTTTGGCTCCAAATATTTAACTTTAAGCAAATGCAATTATTACATGTCAAAACTAGACAATAGTTTTAAATATTTTTTTATTTTCCTGAGGCTTTGGGGGGGGGGGATCTATTTCCTCATCCTCTATAGTTACGCCTCTGACATCGAACATCACATAAATCATAATGGGACAAAAGGAAAACATAATAGTAAGGTGACACTCGGCATCGGCGTGATCCTGCTCTGAAAGAGTAATTAATAAAATAACTACAGCTTAGTCATCCGTACTACGGTCGAATTTAAGATTTTTCTAATAGTTTTGTTTATAATAGAATTAGAGCTCGAATTTTCTCCAAAAAATATGCACTACCTCAAATATATGAACCCAAAGCCTGTGTGAAATTATGAATTTTTAATTACAACAACCCCAAATATACCAAAATAACCAAAATGAATCTCGATTGCAAATTATTTCATAAGCTTTCTATTTTATTTTGATGTGTGGCACCGTTTTTATGGTAGCGTAGCGTTACTAGCAGTACTCAGTGCCGGGACAAAAGATAAGAGAATAGTTTCCCTTCTAAGATTATAAGTCACGAAAAGAAGATCAAAGTCATTCTCTGGCGTATGCTTTCTGAGAAGTGGATTTTTCGCATTTCGATATCTGGTTCATGATCATCCCTTCCGTCTTGGGTGGTGGCTTCTCTGGGCACGAGTAATCGGCGTATGATCAATAAGACTGCCAGTCGCTACACCTCAAAGCTCACTAGACGAGGCAAACCGGGCGATTTAACACGTCCTTGCTACGTGACATACAGTTTAATCAAGCTCCCTGTGTCATCCCTACAGTAGAAGTCCGCGGACGTTCGACGGTCAGTGATGCCCTTATTCACTGGGAAAAGAGAGTACTGTCATTATGGTGATCTCTGAAGTCCATGGTTTTTATTATTGGTTAAACCTTTACCTTTACATGAACTTAATTCCCAGCAATGCAATAAGCTGATTTATTATTTTTTCTTATAAATTTAGGTATGATATGTTTTTAGATGAAATTAGTAAATGTATTATCTTACCCCATTCAAAATTTCAGCCGTTATCAATTTTCAACACCTTGTTTTGGCAGATAGGTAGGAAATTTTGTCGATGACGTAAAATGATAATTTATTGCACTCCGTTTTAATCATTTCACTGTACTGGAACACCTCGAAGTTACGTCTTTTGTGAACAAGTGTGAGGATGTTTTCTTATACTGACCTATCGTTCTTTTCCACTTGAAATGCGCTCGGTTTCAGGAGTTGGTGTAACAACTATTAATTGTTATTACCTACTGTTATCCATGTTGGTGTTGGAAAAGTTATGGACTTTTTATCTTAATGTAATTGTGAATTCACTCTTGAATTTTTACCCTCAGCCTGAGGTCAATTGAATACTCAGGGAGCAGGTACTGAGAAAAGCAATAGATTTTACTAATCCAACGGAGGCCTAGGTAAAATACTGGATGCCTGAGGCAAATAAAATGGAATTGTAAAAGATAAATAATATTAATTGAAGAAGATATAAGAAACCAATAGTAGATTGGAGAAGTGTGTCAAACCAAGCCGTATTATTTAGATATTCCTTGTAAATTATAAAATTAGCTCCGAGGTTGTAAGATCGTAGCAGACCAAAGAATAGCCGTATTTGCATGTATTCACTCTAAAAATAGGCTTCAAAACTTACTCTATTCATCACTTTAATATAAGTGTCCCATTGGTAGGTGATTATCTCGATATAAGTCTATCCTATGTTCAAGAAGTCTTAGCTGAGTGCACCATTATACATATTTGTATTTTTTCAGCTCTTTCGTTGATTCGATTGCAGATTCTGCGTCGAACTTTCTTTCACAGAATGAAAATGAATCCTTTATGAATGTTCTCGCAACCACCACCCGAGACGTGAAGGCCGTCTGGTAAGAAGCCTTCGGGATAGGATGTTTTCCATCTCTCCCGTCCCGTATCGCCGATCGAACGCCGGGAATATCAATGCTCGGATTCGAACCGCTGTCTTCCCGAGACACTTTCGCTCCGTCATCTTGTCCTCTTAAAATTCCACCGTCTCCTAATGGCTTCCCCGCGGGCTTAATCTGATCACGCGTCTGTCTCCCGTACGCCTCTATTATTTCAGTTCCCGGGAGTGGAAGACGCAGCAGCGAGGTGGGAGGAGATAGAGAGCGTTGCATGTTGGTGTGGACTTTCTCCGAGCTGTGCGCTGTGCGTGTGTGTCGATACAAGAATGGGATCCCTGCAGCAGTCGCAAAAGGGAGCGAGATGTCTTCGACCGGAGTTGTTGCCCTTTTAAGGCCGGCAGGCAATTTCATTGTTCGGAGTTTCCTTTATTCGCCCGTTTTCTTTTCTTTTTGTTCCACCTCTCACGCCAGTCAAAATGCCCCTGGAGGTATTCGCAGTACCTCCTTGCTGCAAGAGTTTGAATGCTTACCTAACCCTTTCGACTTAGGAAAATCCAGTAAGTTTCTGAGACTTGTGTGTTAAGAAATATGCCAAGAAAGATCCGTATCAGTCGATGTGATGAGTCACATTCATGAGCAAAATCCACTTGGGACGAATTTTGAATTCACTCTATCAATACCTTGAGAGAGGAGCTGTTAGACCAGCTGAGTGCTTGCATGCTTTCAAATGACGTAGCGATGACGTGGTGGGATGGATTATTGAACAATCCTTGGATGAATTGAATGCTCGAAATTTAGAACGTCTTTTTTTACAGGCGACGCCTTCACAGTGTAGAAAATTATTATTTGATTTCCAGTATAAGATTAAAATCCACCTGTAGGGTTTTTCGTATCGGCTATGTGTTTTGAAATAAATGCGATGGGTACCATCAGTTGAGTCATTTATATCTAATCTTTTGATTTATTTGCTATCCTCTCATCAAATTATATTTTTACCATATTTTTATCGTACTTCTTGATACTTGTGGTCAATCAAGCGCTTTTGTGGCGTCATTTACGTTCTTCGTCTTTTTTTTTAATAATTCGCATCGTTAAAATACCACTTTAAGTTTTCATCTGTCAATTAAAATATGTGTTCACTTTGTGTACCTCATTTTTGGTGTAGGTTTAACGGTGTCCGCTCGAATCCAAGTATTAAATTAGGCAGTCATCAAGTCAGTTTCGGTGGTTTCCACGTGATCGGGTAACCTCCTTGGGCTAACGGCTTCAATATTCGAGTACACATTGGGGGCATTCAGAAAAAAGTGAACGGTCTCCTACGCAGTATTGAAGCACTCTGCTCCATGAAGCACGAAACTTGGACTCGTGTAGTAAATGACTAAAAACACTTTTTGAGGAATCTGGGATATCTTTAACCAAGCACAGAAATTACCATAAAATAATTTCATACGGTGCATTTGGATAATTGATGTCTCTCTTGGAGAGAATGAATTTTAATTTGACGGTTTACTTCTTTATGCCCGTATTTATGTACAAATGGTGGTGTTATATTGAGCATATTTTGGATCAAGTGCGGAGGATGTAACCTCCGTCATAACGTTTGATTTTGCACCCTCGCATAAATTCAGCACTATAAATCGACCTTTGGCTGGCAAGGAATGGCTTGGAATTGGCATAGGAGCCTTTATAATGGAAAAGCTTATGAAACAATCTAGTTTTATGAACGGAGACTGGTGTTTTCCTGAATTTGCATTTTAAGGAAACACCCTCTCTTCTTTTGAAGGAAGTCCGGCATTCCAATGAGGAGCTTAGTGCTGACCAGAAGTATGGCATGAAAAGCCACTGCTTCTTTTGCATTACAGTTTTCAATAGTCCATGTTCATTCCATGAATACGTCAGCTCATATAGCCTAGAGAAGAGAAAGTGTTATCAATAGACTTCAGTTAATTTTTTGATTATATGAATGTAAGATGGAGAGTTTTCAAAACAGCAAGTAAAGTTGTAGCTACATGAGTCGAATATTAGCATTATATTTGGAAAATGACTTTTAGAGGGTTATGTTGTCAGTTTTCTCACACTTTGCTTGGTGAAATCGATAGCAACACAGTAATCGATAGTGAAGCAATGGCTGGATAGCAAAAGGAACGATAGGAAAAATAACAGGAAGCCATAAAAGAAAGTAGAGGTGATTGTGTCAGTAGTGACCAGCATTGAAAATGCTTCTGGCCTCAATCCAATGATTGATCGAATGTGAGCTAAGTTACGCGCTTATGAGTTCCACCGTGTCCTATTCGTTCATTGACCGCTCTCCTCCGTCCCTTTCCAATCACCTACGAGCCAAGTTCTGCATTGTGCGAAGCTAAGCTATAAATTGCGTAAATCATTGTCTGTTGGGAAATATGGCACCGAACTCGTGTGGATGGATTGTTCATCTACACGGCTGCTTTGTGCTACTGAGTCTATCCATATTTAGGAGTGGTAATTGGAGTCCTCAAACTAACTGTTTCTAATGTATCCATTAAGTATCCATCAAGGGTTTATCCAAAATTTAACAGTATTAAGTTTGATGGTTGGCATAGTGTCCCAAAATAAGTTGGTAGCTGATCGACCTTGCTCTAGCCTTGCATTTTTTTTTTGTAATGTCCTCATTTACATTTGGTTCTCTCAGCTCATCAATTTATTCGAGATTGGTTTGAAAATGTGAAACAAAATATCACTAGAATTTTGAATGGAAATTATAACGTGAGACCTACTCAAGGGGCCAAAATAATAAATGTGCTTTCTGTAAAGTTTAAGTGACCAAATTAAAAATAAAATGGCTCAATTCCCAAAATAGATTTTTTTATTCCTTGAAGGAATTGCTAAACTCACTGATTCATGAATGCACACCAGATGTTGCGGACAAAAGAACTTCATCTATGGAGGTACATCCGTCTCTTTAGATATTTAAAAGATCGGTATAATTTTATTTACAACATTAATCTCTATTCAATCGTAAAAACATGCATTTAATACATACTAAATTGAATTTTTGGCCAATGTAGCGGCACTAGACCATGTTAGTACTACAGATTAGGGATTGAAAATATACTCATGTTGTATTAGTCGGACTTTAAAAAATTAACATCCAGATGTCTCCTTTTTATTTTAATTTTGATGGCAAGAGATTGGATAACACAGAAAAAGTTGCCTTAGAGTGACCCAAAACACGTCTATTCATATTTTTTTCTACTGGTCGTGCGGACCATGTTGTGGTGCGCGGATCGTATTTTAAAACCACCGACCTCTGTCGGCGGTGGCGCATCTCGGAGCTAGGCCTGCTTTACATCATACAGCTTTATTGCCTATGAGCGCATGATTCAATCCAGTTGAATTAAATATAGGTGATATGAAATTCAGTCATGATGCTATTAAAATTTATTTGAAGTAAACATGTCATCTATGGTGAAATACAGCTTTGATGGAGAAAAGATATGAAGGTAATAATCATGGGCTCCTCCGTTACACTTATGCATGCATCATCTCACTCTTATAGGAGCGCAAAAGCGTTCGGTAAAGCCAGAAATGCCTTTGAGCTAGTGTCATGTGATATTCATCCGGTATGATACGCCTATACCCATGAAGGGTATTTGCGTGTCATAGCATGCGTTTAAATTCTTTATATTTGTCCCATTGAGATTTTTATTTAGCATTTTTGGCCGCGGAAGTTAGGTCCTCTGTGGTAGATGCTCCGCGGCCATAAGCAGTGATTCAATAATATGGTTGAAATTCTTTTTTATTCAAAAAGTAAAAATAAAAGAGTGGTTATAGCTTAAGTTAGTAAATTAACGGGGCTTATTTCAGAGGGTTTGCTATGGTTATATGGGTGGTGTTTTAGGGCCAAGAATGGTGCTAATACTCATGGTGCTAAAGTGAGGGAACATAAAAATATGGCAAGAAATATAGCTTACACCTTTAGAAGATTATTTTCAGAATAATTATGTGGCCATAACTTGAATAGAATGAATATAGTTCCCAAATGATCACGCGAACGATTATCAAAAGATTATATTACACTTTCCAGTTAGTGAAAAAGTGTTTATGTATAAATTTATCTCTTCGCGCTTCATAAATAAGAAATATCTCAAATCTATCTTATGGCAATTAAAAAATGCAGAAAATGTTTGCTGCTAGGACTTGAAACAATAAAAAATTTAGTCGGAAGTTTTAAAATGATATTAAAAGGTTTCCATAGAATAAAGTTGGTTACTGATTTTCTGAAAGCCAAATTATTGTATCCGTTTGACCATTTTTACCAGCTTGATATACCCTCAGCAGTGTGTGCCTTTTCAACTCATCGCTGCCCTTCCCTGTGCTCGCGAAGTGGGATTGCTCTACCCCTGCACGTAACTTACATCGCTTTCATTTCCTCTTATTGCTCTTCGGAGAGGGAAAATTGATTTCATCTCCCTCTTCCCAAGCCACTCCTCCCTATTCTGTTCTCCGAGCTGTCTCATCGAATACCCTGTACCCCTTACGCCCTTCCTCCTTCCCCTTTTTTTCGATGTGCATTCGAAACTGTCAATCCCTCGTCTTACCCTCCTATCCAAGCCCATTCCTTAAGGTCACATCTTCCTCTCCACACTCCCATTAACGCTAGACAGCATGGTTGCTCATTCAAGACCCTCCTCCACTCCCAATACCACTCGAAGGACTTTTATGGAACAGGTACACACATTGGCATTATTACTTTCGCAATAATCACCACGCAGTTTGCTGTGTGTCCCGGCGTTCTTGGGTTTACTTTAACCTTAACAGTGACTTATTATTCCTACGTTAATTATATAGGAGGATTATTTGATAGGTTGGCGTAAAGCTCTCCCCTGACTATGCACCGGCGCGGGCGTTCGGAATCAATCATTAGGGTTCCTCTACTTTGCGAGGATCTGTTTGAGGGTGTACGAAAGCGCCGCTCAGGATTTGAAGCCGGTACCTGTCGATTATGAGCTAAGCGCTCTATGGAATGGGCTGCCACGCTTCCTCGGTTGATTTTGTTTAAGTGATTGTTTTTAAAAGTAAATGTAGGGTCTTCGAGTGCACAGAGAGTTAGGGTACTTTCGGAAGAATTCCGGCTCAACCGCGGATAAACCTTATGGTTAAAACCCAAATCAGCAATCCGGTGTTCTTTTATGATAGTCAATGCCGAGGAAAATCCTAGGTGGACTACGAAAAGGACGACTTCCTCATCTTATACACGTGAGTTAAGGACGCGTCTGGATTATTGAAGAGGAGTATATAGACCCAACCCCACTCCTCAAGAGAAACTTTGTTTTTATGATCATCTCACTCAATTAGTGATACAACCCGAAGGTTGGTTTGGATAGGTGCGAGTAGAGCTAACCCAAGAAGGAAGTATAGCTCAGGTGCAGATGAGTGAATAACACTCATTAAGAGCAGGGTGGTAGTTCCTTTTGCTGGGTCATTTCTCACTTCAAGAATTTTTATTTGGAGGTATCCTTAGGTTTCACTCAGGATTTAAACCCCATACTCCACTATCAGCTGCCAAGTGCTTTATCCACTAGGCTTTCACGCTCCTCACTATAATCATCAATTAGTTTATATCATTTGCCGAAATGTGTCGTTTAAAGCATTTCAAATTATGTAGGGTGTTCTTTGTTTTCAATTGAACTAAACGAGAATGGAGCGGTGATTTTTATTTATGAATGTAACGCTTCCTTAACAGCGAATTTAATATTTTTAATCGTGGTATGGAACCATGCGTGGATGAGAAGAAAATACTTTGTCTCATCCTTAGTAGGTATATTGCGCTAGGTTGAATTTATTGCATCTTCTCTTCCGCAGTACGTTTTGAGGGGCCACGAAGACCATTCCTCGCTCGTTATCTACGGTCGAAAGAATTGAACTTTGGCGATTCCCGACGGTGCCGTAGGCGGTGGTGGTGGTGATGTGTTAAATCTACATCGTTACGAGGTTTTTAGTTCCTGGGGGCGCCGTTCCCATTCACGAATTTCACGGGATGCAGCCAGCCAAGGCCGTTATTCAAAGGGATGCACTGGTCCCAATCGGTGCATGTATCAAGCGGACTCCTCCTACCACGAGAGTATGGCCAGCAAGCTTCCGCAAGGTTCCGAGTTTCTTCGTAGTTTTGCTGCGAAAATAAATTTTGCATTCCGAAAAAGGCTTCGGCTCGGATGCGGGGTTGTACGTGTGCGTTTTCAGGATGAAGGGAGCCTTTCTCGCATGTACGACCGTCGATTGAGGAAACGGAGCGTATCCTATAAGATGCTTTGCGGCCCAAATGTATCAAGGGGCCGACCTATTTCCTTCTCTTCGTACTTTTGCACTGGTGAGATATAATTTTTAGCCGTGGATCTTTGGCTAAGGGTGTGGTAAGAATCTAGCGGTTTTATGACCAAGGATGGATCCTGAACTAAAATTTAGTTTTTTGGCTGGTACTTCTTACCCATTTGAAATTATGACTTTCTACTTATGATTGGTCGGTTTATTCCTATTTTTCTGTTTCCTAAGATTTATGGCCCGTTTCCCGTTAATTCAGTCAAGTTGTCGTCCCCGTTTTTTTTTTAGAAATGCGTCAAAAGGTGAGGAGGGAAAGAATATAATAGGCAGTATTTCATGGGCGTACCCAGCGAGGGGCACGGGGGAGCGCAGCTGCACCCCTCCCCCAGAAGTAAAAATCGCAAAAGTCTTTAAGTAAAATCAGTACTGAATTAAAATGAAAGCATTCAACAAATTTTGTTTAAACCCGTGAAAAATGATATGTACTAGAATAAGATATGTAACTATTTTTTAGAGATGTAGATATTTAACTATTTTTTCAAGGAAATAATCTCATAAACTAATGTCACAACTTGGTTTGCTACCCATAGACCATGGCTTGCCCCCCTCCCCCCAGTTATGATCCTGGGTACGCCATTGCAGTATTATCAGGGTGGGGAAAGGCCTACCGTATGTTATGTTTAAAATATGACATTGGTGTGAAGACAAGCACGTATCTACACAAACTGCTGATAATACGATTATCATCTAAACCTCCCGTTGAGAAACCTTATAAAATATGATCATCATCACAAGTCAACAATTTTAATATTGTTTAGACGCAGCTTACCGTTCCGCTCCCCTATCTTATTGCTATTTCATAGTGGCATATTTCTTCTATTTTACCCCCGTATGAAATATGTTGATCAAAAATAATTTCTATTTTCAAAATTGATTAATCAGGGAAGCAAATCGGATCTTTATCTTTCGGGACCAACCTTGCTGTCTTGGATCCTCTAAATTGCCAGTCTCATCGCTTTTGATATTGCATTTTTATATTATATCATGTATATGGCTATTTTCAAGTCAAAACCAGTGCTAAACCCCTTATCTGCGCCGTATTAAGGCTTGGTATGAATGGTTCGAAACATTCCAGCAATTTCCTCAACCAATTATTGATGATACAACCATAAATCACAATACTTCTAAGTCGTATCGTTAATTTATGAAGACCATTTGCTTGATCAAATAAGGAGTAATGTGCACATCGTATCGGTATGGATGATGGTGTTCCTTTTTCTCCTCTCGGATCAGAGTCGATACTATACTTAATGACAACGATCAATAAAAGCAATCGTTACCGCACATCTTTGAGGAGTTCCCAGATTCTCTTGAGCCCTCATTTCTAAACCAATAATCCCGCTCTCGAGCGATGAATCGGGTGGGTACCTCTCCACCCAATATCTCAACCTTGGCCATGATGACACTCACTTCGTCCCATTATCACTCTCGGAGGAATATGTAATCCCCGGTTACATTGTCCTGGATCGGCGCAGGGGCAGGGCCCGCGATAATTCATCCTTCCTTCTTAATCCCCTTAAAACTTCTTCTTATTCCAACCCTCACTTCATTCGTCTCTTTGTGAGTGATCGATCTCCTCCCATCCCATCGATGATGTTGCTTCCCTACACCCCCAATGAAGCCAAGGAAGTGTTCTGTTCCCTCTCTTTCAGCCCAAAACTCCGCCCCCCACTGGAGTTAGTTCTTCGCGTCCCTCTCTGTTCCTTACTGGAGACCAAAATCTGGTCTCCCCTCCTCGTCCTACACTCCCCCTCCTATTGCCCATCCATAACTTAAACATCTCCACTCTCGGCGTTATCCCCTCCCCGAAATTTTCCTTCCTTCGCTAGAAACGACCCTTTCCGATTTTTTTGCGTGTGGGAGGCACTTCACCATTTTATCCTCTCGCTTGATCTCCTTTTGATCCATACTTGAGGTGAAGAATCTAGTAAGCCAGGGGTCTTCAACCTTTTTTAATGCAAGGCCTAAAAATCGATTTACAAGTCGTCCGTAGGGCCACAATTTTCCATGTTACTTCACCACCACATCAATAAAATAATATAAAAACATATAATTTCAAAGTGCAATAATCTTTATTGATTAATGAGTTCAGTGCGATTTTTGACGAGAGTGTCTATATGTATTTTATGTGTTGTGGCTCGGTACAAAATTTTCTTTAATCTCTAAGGGCCGCAAGAAATTATCCGGCGGGCAGCATGCGGCCCGGTAGCCGCAGGTTAAAGACCTTTGGTGTAGTCCTTCGTCGTTTCTCCTCAATCAAACAGCCTTGTGACCATACGCTAGGTTAGGGGCTTTACTTAGAGAATAACTTGATGGGGCACATTTTTTCCCAGGAGACACTTATAATAATATGTTTTGTGCTCTGAGTACCATTTGTTATTAATAATCGAACCCGATTGGAGTGCAGTAGCTGGTTAGCATTGTACTTTTGTTCTTAAATTTAAAATATTTCATCTAATTTTATGATTTGTTAAACGGGGTCATTGGAGAAAAATTAAGGTCTTTAGGTCGAAAACACACCATATTTAAAATAGAAATTTTGAGGCAAGCGCTCCGAATGCCCGCGAGTTTGCCCCGTTGCCGGATGCTCTGGGAAGAGGAAATGGCAAATGCAGGCGGAGCATTCCAAGTCATGAGTTTCCCTGAGAATTCGGCAAACAGGGAAAACTAGCGGCCAATCAGAGTGGTTGGCTCAAAGTTTCCATAGTTTCAAAATGGTACTTTTTCGAGCAAAATAGCATTAGTAATTTTCGTTCCTACTGGCATCAGCTTTACGTGGTTAAAATTTCGTGACATAATTTATCTTCACTTGTATAAATCGTATTTCAATGCCTTACCGTCATCGGCGTACCCAGCGGGGGGGAGGTGGGGACAGATGCCCCCTCTAGAAGCAAAATCAGAACTTGATGGAAACGATAGTTATCAACAAACTTTTTTTAAATCCACGAAAAGTGATTTTAGCATGCAACATGCAGCTAATATTAAAATAGTTTTTTTCAAGCGAATCATTTTAAAAACTAATAAATTACTGTCATATATTTCTTAAAAGTTTGTTTCATTAACCTTTTCTGTGCTTAAATTTTACAACTTGAACGACCATGGTTTCCCCCCCCCCCCCAGTTTTGATCCTGCGTACGCCCTTGCTCACCGTCTCATCACCGTTTTCTGTTATGATTTGGATGAAATTTTCTGTCTCTCATTCTGCTGATCGTAGGTTAGCCGTAAAACTCTCTCTTTAATTGAAAGACCATATTCTTTTCCAATATGAGATGTATTTTGCATATTAATTTAAATGAACACCTGGAATGATGTTCTCGTATTAGACCATTAATAAATTCAAGTCGTAATTTTGTTTTAGTGTTGGTTTATGTATGTATATGGCTGTTGTCCTGAGACCCCCTGCCACATGCCTTTTTAGGCAGATTGCGTGGTCTTATGTAGGTGTAGATGTAGTTTGAGAGCTAAAAATACGTTTGAATATGTGTTAATACACTTGTGAGCATAATCCATAGCTTACCGTCTAGATTCGTGACTGACACCCATTCGCATCATCTGAAAGGGTTTTGCACCTCGATGTTTCTGTTTGCCCGTGCTTTCGAGCGAATGGATGTTTTCATTTAACGGCAAAAGTGTAATGAGCGTGAGGGCGCCACGGTATAGCGACTCCTTTCATCAAAACCACCCTTCGTCCATCTCATTAAGTTTTATCGTTACCGAGCTTCACGGAAGCATGGACTCCCCTCTATCAAAACGATTCACTCCGGTCTGATTTTTCGTGGCTCTGGGGCGTCTTCGTGCGGGGATAATGCGATGTCGGAGGGGCGGAATGTCTTAATACTCGGAAAAGATTTTAAGTATGGTGCGGCTCGGAATTGAGTCGGTCTGATTACAGTGCCGAAGTCATCGACATCTTAATGATGATCGCGTAATGCTTCGTCTCCGGTGTTTTTCCCCCGTAAGTGGCTCAACTATTGGGCCCAAATGTGCGATGATCGAATGCGTTTTGCGAGATTGTTTTCGGCCAAACGCCTGCCGTGTGAGAATTAATGAAATTATGCCCTCTTCATACATTTTTTAATTTTTTTCTCGCAAATCATAGGTCTCCATTGGTGTGCCTACATGTGTACGTTTCCTTTGACGTGGATTCTTGGAAAATATTCAGCCAGTAGAATCTGTTCAGCGTTTAATATCCTCAGATTGGGTAACATTTGTGTTAAAAGTTCATTTCCATCCGATTATACCCCAAACTCTTTAAATTATTTGCTATGGTCATAGATTTTATCAGCGTGCTTTCATGGTATGTAAGTGATTTATTCCACATTTTATTTTGTCAAAAAATCTTTTTAGTAATAAGGTAGATCCGTGGCTTTTTGATGAATTTTAATTAGATAATAATTTCTCGTAATTCCTTTCCATTTGAATTGTTATTATTATTTATCTTTGTATATCATATTATTATTCAAATATAATTTTTTATCACATTTTTCGACCAATCATCTGGAGTTAATGAAATTATAAGAAGGGCTTTGAATTTATTCCACACAGAACATGAATGAATTCATGGAGGTCCATATCTCCATGCAATATTTCCCGGTTTGTTAACAAACGTAATGAATTGAATGATAGGAGTAGCTATACATTTCGTGTTTTGTCGTTGACCTTCGTCTCTCGGGTAAGAAAAAAACGCATTGCATGAAATATAATGGATGACTTTTCTCTCGCGACTAACTTATAATCCCGTGAATATATATTTTTTTCATATGATTCTGCTTATCAAAGGTGCGTCGACACATCTTATACCATATATGTAAATTATTTCTCAAATACATACATAATTTATCGATATCTGATTTTGTCCTTATCCGATTCACCTGCTTCATCATTGAACTTCTGATTTGGAAATTTATTCGGTGTTCCTTGTAAGTCAAATTTTGAAAGGTAATATTGCCTTAGATAGGGTGTGGGTGAAATGAAACAAAGAAAATTCTTTCGGGGCATACCTTCACGAGAATGAATTGCTGGCTAGTATATTCCTTGATAAGTAGTAAATTGCGTAAAGAATTAATGGGAAGTTACTGTTGCTTATTAATTTTAATTAGCCTTGCATGAATAATGTTTGATGGGAAATGCAGGAGAAGTCCCGCAAGAGTTGAAAATTCTTCAGGGAAGAGAGGAGGCGGGAATCAATTGAGATTTATCGGGTGCCAACGTTCGCCGGGTAATGTAAGGGTGCATGCCCACCAAAGGGACGGGGAGGACACATGTTTCAACCCTTTCCCTTAACCCTCACTCGATCGGTTTCCTCGGCCTGCCAACACAACACCACGGTGACATTAATCCTCCATGTCCCAGTACCTCATCGCCTCCTCCTTAAGAGGTACTTTAGCCCTCAAAGCAGGCGGCCCAATCATGGCGTAGTGGACACGCGCCCCACGGGTCGTAGTTCAAGCTGACCGGTGCCGGGGAAAGCGGAGGGCGACCTGTGTCAAGACTCGGCCTCGGATTAAGAGGCTGTGTGGGCTCGGGCCATCCTTTTCCCGACACGGCGAAGAGAGGACGGGGGAATTCCTTTGGCCTTTCCGGTCTCCCTCGGGAGGGATGTCTCGGGTCGCCGTGATTCATCGCCCGGCATCCGTTCCATTAGCGGCCGTCTCCTGTTTTCGTCCGGTCTTCCCCGATTCGAACTCCCTTATCGAGAATCCCTTTCGCTTCGCCCTGCTCCGTGGAGCTCGCGAGCCTTTGTTTGTATAGAATCCTCTTGTGATTTCATGTTGCTGGATCGTGCGTATTTTTTCCTTGCCCCTTCAGCCGAAGATTCGATCAATAAGTAATTCAGGGTGGCCACTCTTCTGAATAAAGATCTAGAATAACTGGGTGTATGGAGTGCAAAGGAAAATTAAAAATAATTAAAGCAAAATTATGCTCCTTTTCAGGTTATGTAGTGACGTTTCATTATCTTCTATCACCAAGGTAATCTTCAAAATTTGAGCATAGTATCTCCAGAAGTCTGGTCAAATGTTTTTTTTAAACTTTAGTTAATTATCTTCCATGTTTATCTCCGTTATCGACTTTCTTTATCGAGAATCTCTTTTGCTTCGCCCTGCTCCGTGGAGCTCGCGAGTCGTTGTTTTTTGTATAGAATCGTCTTATGATTTCATGTTGCTGGATAGTGCAATATTTTTTTCTTGTCCCATCAGCTGCGTATTCGATCAATAAGATTTTCAGGGTGGATACTCTACTGGATGAACTGAAAATGATAGGAATTCAGTGAGTGTGGAGTTTATACGAAAATTGAAAATAAATAGGGAAAAATTAATTTCGTAAAATTCATACGGTGATGTCTCATTATCTTTTAACACCAAAGTAATCTCAAAAAGTTTCGAGAGCATAGCATTCCCAGCAGGCTAAGCAAATAGTTCTATATAAGACGAATCTTCAACTTCACTCGACCACATTGTTACCATCTGTAAATAGGAGGAAAAGTAAATTCTGTAAAATACATACTCTGAAACTTAATGGAAAATTGAGGTGGTAGTCTGTAAAGTCCGGAAAATCTAGGGATGATCTGCTGGATGCTGAAGTGATTTCCCTCTCCATTAATGGTAGAAAGATATCTACTTACCAATTTTCAAGTTTTTTTTTAACGAGCCATATTTTAAAAGTTATCAATTATGCCATGTACGGGTGGTCAAAAGGCTGTAAATGAGTATGATGAATTCTTGAAACCTGGGTTTTGACTAAAATAATTTTGTAGTGAACCACGCTAAGTTAGTTCCTTTCTATCATGTAAAACCGCCTCATGGTTAACTTTGATATTTTATGATTTTTGTGGCTCATTTAAATTGAATCAACTACTGATTTCTCTCAAATAAACATGGATTTCCTGCAAAACTGTTAGAGGGAAATTTCTTTTAGCACCGAGCTAAAAACCCTCGAGGTATTTGAATGGTAAACTTACGTTCAATATGTTATCATAAAAATAAATGTACGGTCTAATTTGAACACAGATATGGTTTTATGTCTTATAGAACGTCTACATGAAAAGAGAAAAAATGCTCATTCTTTGGTAATAGTTGATCGTAGCGTATCTACACAATGCAATTGTGATGCGAAAAATTGCCATCATATTGAAATAGTAAAGACTGTTGACGTACCAAAGCGCGTTGTTTTTTAATGACAACACACGTTGAATCTTGTTTCTATGAGACATATTAGTCTTTTTATACAGGTTAAATTACATTAAAAATCGATTTACGTAACTCAACTTCCTACAAACAAAAATTAATTCTATCCATTCGAAGGAAAATCTAATAACAAAAACATTATTTAAATTTTGTTCTATGAATAGATCTCTATCTAGACAATAAAAAATCGGTGGCACAAAATTGATATCTCCTAAGTACAAGATGTATGTGATATAGTGATGGAGGAAAAAGCTCACCGCTCTTCAAAGAAGTATCAAATCAAGTATCAAATCAAATCAAATAAAGTATCAAATCTGTTAATATTGATTTTCCTGGAACTTATGATTGTTTCAAATTTCAGATTACTTTTAAACTCTATAATTCCTTCGATTAAAATAATTTTCGCATTGGATTGATGCAGCTAAATTTACTTCCATTTCATTTTGTTTCGATTTTTTTCATTTACAATTGCACCTTTTCTTGATCCTCCTTGTTGTCTATATATCGTATAGAAAAAGATTTTTAGCGTAGAGATAACTGCTTAGATATCCATTTTCATTTAGTGTCAAGGAGTGCTTTAACCTTTCAAATCATTTACCCTAGCACTCTATCCATGCCAACATATAGTAGCATCAGACTACAATAAGTATTGAAAAGCAATATAATTGATACTTAGTTGTTTCCCTTCTGTCTGGATAGAGTGTATCACATGAGATTGCTTCATTATGTTGCATTAACGTTCGGCTTCTACTGTTTAACTTATGATCGCAATTCGCTCTCATGCCTTGCATTGTCTATACTAATCTTTAACCAAGTTTGGATGATCCTTACCTTATAGGAGATAACGAGTTTTTGTTATACCTAAATACCGATCAACTGCCGTGGAAGGAATGTGCCTCACACAAAGATTAATAGCCCAGCCCATCGAATTTTCCTACTTTAAGCGCCGTTGTTATAGCGAGGCAATACATTTCCGAGATAAAATCTTCGGCCTGTGAATGGCTGCGCCAGACCGAACAGTTTCTTGTCTTGTTAGCCGTGGTATACATATTCTTCTGGAACTGATTCTCTCATCTTATTAGATAAACTTGTTGCAGCGTTGCCGATCGCATTTGTACTTGTCTCCTTCTCTTCCTTTCACTTTTCCCAGAGCCTTTATTTATTGTGTCCATTCAGTCGGTTTTTCAGCGCTACTTCCTTTTCCCTGCCAAATAATAGATATCTAACCAAAAGAAAGAAGCCTTTCACGTCCTTATTTATTTAACGCGCGTTTTAGCGGAGCTACAAATTTCTTACCCGTATCCGTCAAAATCTGTGGTATTGATCGCTTGTTTCTGCAGCGCTTTTATACTAATACATTTCACTATTTTTCTATTGACGAATTGACTTACTGTTTGCGTGCATTTCGAGTAGATTTTTCTCTCGGGGTAATATTGAAGTGCAATATATATGAAATGCATAATTGAATATCGTATGATACAAGCACGTATGTGGATATAGTTGATCACCATGAGTAGAAATATCATAATTTTTTCCTCTCTCACCACCATTTTTACGTTTTAACACTATAATTGCAATAGTTGTTGTACAATGATATCAGTGTGACTGAAGTTACTAGCTACTCAAACTCTAAAGAATGTATGGTATGTTTACCATCAGGGCAAGATGAATAATCGACGTCTGAGCAAGAGAAATTTGTTAGGTTGAAATGGCAAAATCCGAGGTCGAGTCATTGGTAAGATTGGCTGAGTCCGAAGTGAAATTTTGTTTTATGTCGTTTACTCCGATTAGTTAGTTTATTTTCATAAAATTTAACATTCATGAGCGAGAGGAAGTACTAGGGTTCTTATGAAATCGATCATCAAGTATTTTACTGTTTAAAATTTGTACTGGGTGAGTTGCTTGTAAGCTTATGACTTCGCCGCTATCATACGCCGAGAAAGATCAAAGTCACATATATAGCTGTAGTAGTTTAAAAATCAGGCTCAAACTTACCCTGCTATTGAAGAGACGTATGTTCCACCAGTTTATAAATACAAACGCTCGGTTGAGTTTGGTACCTCAAAGCCTTTAGATTGGAGGTGGTTCAGAGAAACGCTTCGTGAAAAATATTCCCACCTTTCATTCAGGACTCATTCCGCTGCCTTCCCTTGGGGCAGAACCTTACCCATGAGCGAAAAATATTACTATATTTTCCCTCTCTCTTCCTCCACCTTCTTTTTTCCATTCGCCCTCGATTGTCTCTCGTTCCATCGCTCGATTTATCTCCATCGGCTTCCATCCTCCGTGTATCCCTGAGGTGGGACAAGGTGTTAACGGTGGTACCTTTTTGCGAGTGGGTGGACCACCTTTCCGCTCCGGCATTATTTTTTCAGCCGTCGACAACACACACACACAAGAGGGCGTTGACTGCCAAGATTGAAATGTCAACGGGCAGGGACAGAGATGAAGAGATGCGTATAAATAAACAAGTGAGAGTCTCTGCTCTGGGGTGGGGTCGGTTGGTTCGGGCTGGTCCAAGCGATTAATTCCGCCTATGTCGGCAAGCGTCTTGCCTGTCGCCATGGGTGATGAAGTTCCCGAGAGTCATTGAGCCCTCAGGTGTCACGTTTAACATCTTTTATGTCGTCCGCCGTCGTCGTCGTGTGTCTAGAACGTGCGGTGATCGGTTGGAGGTCAACGTGGGCGAATAGGGGGGGAGATCGTCGAAGAAATTAATCCTGCGATGAAAGGGTGTGAGTGAGGTTGAAGGTCGAGTAGGGCTCAAGTTATAGTGCTCCAGTTATAGCACTACGCCACTGCCTTTCTCAAGAGAAATACTTAAAGAGGAAGCATTATTGAATTCATTGATGAAGTCGATATTTCAAGGAGTTTCCGTTTATTAAACATGTCAAATGTACTTTACACTATCCAACCATCTTTTTAACTACCCCTATCGATTTCAACATAAACACGTCAAATTAATGGTTTGCGAGTTCACTTCGTGGAATGGTGACAGAGAGTTATTTTAAATAATACTGTGTGGAATATTACAAAGTTTATTTTTGAATTTAAACGTCCAAAGTGATGTAAGGGGTAAGCTCCCATCTTGAAAATGACACATCGTTGTTGAAACCAATGGAGGTAATTAGTAAATACCAAGTATTAAATCATGTAACATGTTTAAGAACGCATTATGCCTGCTAAAATAGTCGCACATTTTTTATTTTCCCATGACGATTAACTTTTTCAAATCTTGTCTACTTTAAATGCACAATTTTTAAATTTTCACGGCGTTGAAATTAGGCCTTTATCAACAGTTTTCTGTACCTCAAATGTATATCTTTTCAAAATTAGAATAATTAGAGCCGTAATAGTGAGTAATCTATGTATGTTCGTTCATGACTGCGCGTTTAACCCGTACGTGAACGCAACGCAAACTTTGAGATTTTTTTCTCGGTATTTATTAATGCGTAGATCATATTTTTAGCATGCATACTTCAATGCTTTTCAAAATATAATGAAATTTTCTATTAAAAACATTTAATAACTTTTGTTTTTACAATGACCTTTTAATTTCATGTTAAGTCGTTATTTTAGGTTATCTTCTAACTTAGCATATAATATAAAGTCTGATGCTCTTGATGATTATTCTACAAATACATTCATGTACCTCTGCACCAAATTGGGCGAATTTGACAAAGTGGTTTTCAAATTTCACGTGAGACCTGCTCGTGTTCATATTTGGAGTTTTAATGTTACCTAGTAGCATTCTTGGGATTTAATGGGTTACAAAAATACTTTTCACGTATGCGTATGAGTTGTTCAGGCAAAGTATATTATTGAGAACATTCTTGGCGCCCGATCTTTTCAAATAAATACCTTCTGCTAGAGACTTGAGAGAATTTGTTGCAAAGTTGGACTCTCTTTTACTTTGTCGTGTTCTTCGTTTTGTGGCATATCAGTATTCCGCTTAAAGATTAAATTTATTCTTTTCCAATAGTTGTGGTGTACATCTTTTAGAAAAATCTAGAATTTGTTTAATCATCTCCTGTAATTCAGATCCCAGTAAATGAATTGTCCGGCGGAAGATGTCTAATGGTTTCCCTGAGCATTTTTAGGTGAATCCCACAAGAGCATGAAACGCTGTATTTCCTCATTTTCGTCTCACTTTCATGTTGTTAGCGATGCAATATGTGACGGAGCTTCATCAACGTGAGAACTTCATTAGCGACCTGCACTGCTCCTGCCCATTTCAACCTAACTCATTTCCAGGTAGGTAAAGTAGCGAGGCTTCGGATGAAACCTCTCACACGTTAAACGAAACCAAACTTCTTTGATGGATTTCCAAGGGTGTTTGATTATCACCTGTGTATGTGCGATCTAAAGACTTCCTGCAGACGTTTTACTGCTGTGAAAACATTTGAAGGAACATCTGCGATTGTGATTAGTTTTCTCCATATTTCATATACGAGTTTCGTACTCGAGGAGATTTTCTTTCCAGTGAATATCTAAGTTACATCCACATGGTGAGCTCGTTGGGTGTTTATAACTGATATCGCATGGTGGAATTCTTGATAACCTTCAACGCTTTGCTGATTGGCCATTTTCGAGGATCAATGAATCCCGTATTTTTTTTGCTATTTGCTAAACATGGGAAGTTACTTCGATTATTCGATGCTTGTCTATTGTCTATTGTTTTGGTGAGTTGCCTATTGGAATTTACTGATATTCGAGTCACACGTTTCGAGACTAATCACTGTCTCTGCTGCAATGCATGTTTACATCGAGTGGTATGGCCCTTTAATTCACTTTTATTTGCGAATATCCTCCTCGGTATACGCCACACACTAAATTGGTTCTTTAGTTAAAGAAAACATTTAATGCTTACAGTTAGGTATGCGCATCTTTTATTTATATTTTTAACATATTTTCGTAGAAGGAAAGCGGAAAAAGCTATATCGAGGAGTGCATAGACATTTCTGAGCGTAATGGAGCTCCTTATTGGTATCTGAATATATAAACGTTCTCGTGTGGTATCCACATGCAAAATAGAGTAATTTTTGATCCCGCTGCGTCTATTTTAAGAACGGCCAACGTTCATCGCCGGTGACCTGATCATTGCAAATAGCAATGAACTAAGAACTGACTTGTTTTTAAAGAATATATTTTTTATGCGCATTATCAACACTTAACGAATTAATCTTGCACATAGATATTCTATGAAGAAGAGTACTTCTCGAACAGTCCAATATGAAATATAGAGAAAGGTTCACCAATTACTTCCGCAGATTTCAAAGTGGCACATTATCCCTGACAAAGTCTCCAGCAGAGGGAAAAAGACGTAGCCCGATTATATGATTGACGGGGATAAACCCAACAAATAACTCGCTTTTCCTTAGTGATATTTTCTTTTGATCCAGAATAACTACTTAGCCATGCTAAAATATACGGTCACCAAGACCATGGTTATTCTAATGGTCATATTACTGCATATCCATTGAAATTTACTATTGATAGCGCATTTGGGCATCAGGTTATCTCAGCAGTACTTCAATCTCGGAATTTATGGCTTAACAGAGACATTCGTTTTCCTACATCAATATACAGTGAAACAATTCTCACTGACGGTCTTATGCTCATTTTATTTCTTGAAGTATTTGTTGGCTCACCTTTCTTTAGCGACTGTTGCCATGTGCGAAGCTTCACTGCCCTGGAAAGCATTAGTCTTTCCACTACGCTTAAAGGTCGCATTATGGTCGATAGTATTCCCCTCATCTCGTTCGTTGGCCTTTGCTCGTATCGTAGTCGATTTCCTCACGCATATCTTTTCGCTTTTGGCTGTCGAGCGTAGTCGTAAGTATAGTGGAGGACCGTAGACAATCGAAAATCGTTTGTTAGGATATAGTCTGTTTTAATATTATAGATAAAAGACGTCGGCATCGTTTTATTTATCGCTATTAAAGTTATCACATTTGCTTATTTTTCGTAAAAACAGTTCTCATTCTATTTTATTCGTTGAAACTATTCCATTCAGCCCCCCAAAGGTCCCAGTACTTATCCATGCTGATCATTGCTGTCCTTATCAATTTTTTACTTATAAAATAAAGTGCTGGAATTCTTTTAGTAGGTGGGGGAATAAATCAAGTTCCAAATTTATTTAATCGAATTTATTTTAGGATAAAAATTTGTATGATAACTATGATTTTAATAGAAAAATGCCAAATTTTTATCTGAAATCAATATTTTTATCAATCAATCAATTTCATCAGCAGTTTTTTTACAATTGGTGGTTAATAATAGTGATTTTGATCATTACTAAAAAATTTAGGGGTGAATTTGAAATTCAATACTTTTATGAATGCATTTTATTAAGCTCTTGAAGTTTATATCAATAGGTAACGATCCATAACATTTGTGTTTCTTCAAATGCATTGATGTAAAAAAAATAAAAGTAGGCAGGGAAACGTCTACTTTGGTCTCGTTTTGCTAACGTAAGTGCTAATATTTCCTAATTTTCTGTATGCTGTCATTCGTCTATTTACTTCATTAACTCTCACTATCTCAGCGGCATCTCAGGGAATGCTTTTCAACTTTCCATTTTGAAAAACATCTTGTTTTATTTCTGAGCTTCTTTAAGAGCTCCCCTGCTCCATATCATATCGGTGCATCCCGCAATGTTGACTTTCTCTCGGTAAACGAGATTATAGCCGCTTCCCTAAATCCAGTTCGCTGGAGATAGTTGCGAGGTTGCATGCAGTACTGTCATGGATCTTGGGAGACTTCTTATATTTTTATTAACGATGCAGTAGATGGATAAAAAATTACTTCAGCCCCCTTTCATTATAGCCTCTCACCCGAGAACCCCGAACTCATCCTAATTCGCTCGCCATCGCGTGCCTTGCATCACGTAATGAAATTTACCGGATGAAAGCCTTAAAAATGAAAGGAAGCGAAAAAAGCAGTAATCACTCATTTTTTGTATCTACATCGCGCGTGGCTTGGTGCGTGATTAAATTACTACTCAGAAAATTGGTCCAACTGGTGTTACATGAGTTGTCGACGAGTAAGAGGAATGAATGCAGGTTAAAAAAATCTTTTGATTTTTAGCCTGTGTTCACGGACCGAAATTAATCTGCATAAAAGTATGCTGTTTGTGTTTATCCTCGTGTGGGATAACTTTTGAATACCTTCATTTATATTTTAGAATTTCTTTCCGTGTATCTTTAATTCTTCTGGCCGCTTATCATCAAGTGTTAGTTTATTTATTTTACAATAGATTCTTTTTAAGTTATTGTTCTGGAATTTATTATTCTTGATATTTCTTTGGTATCTCTCAAGTACCTCTAGGAAATTCTTCTGCTAGGCATATATCACTCAAGTACATTACATGGCGTTTTTTCTTGGTAGATACCGTTGAGAAATGACACATTTATTCCATTTAATGGTACAAATTTTCTTTTTATTTTAGCATACATAAATATTAACGTTTTGTTGCGCGAAAATGTGTTTCATCATTAGATGAACTAGAATTTTACGCACACTAAGGAAATATTTTTAAAATTTTAAATAGGAACTGTTTTAAAAGTTTACTGCTTTCATTTGGTTAGTTCAATATTTGCTTTTCGCGGACGTAATCTTGAAAAATATTTTACCTCCATTCCGTTTTTTTCTTTAAAAAGTAAGATAAAATTAGCTATTGGAAATACACGCAAAAGATTTTGGAATTCTGTTACAATCGATCGTTTTAAACTATGCCACATTTTATATGGTGATTTAATAATTTTTGATCATCATTTCCGGAGTATTTATATTATATCAAGAGGTCATTTGATTTTTGACAATATTATCAATTCTCAAAGTCTCTCCAAGCGGCAAACATCTCCGATCTTGATTCATATGATACATCCTAAATGCGACATGAGATTTAAGCTTGTGCATGGCAATGGCACGCACTGATAATGCCAGATCGGACGGCAAAGCAAAGGTGTGGTCTGTAAACTCTCTCCTTCAGTCCGTGTAATTCATCTTGATTCACTTTTACTCAGCCGAGATATTCTTTTATCCCGGTAGTATCTTTAGAGTCGGGGAGAAAGAGTCTTTCTTTCCAAGGCTTGTGAGTCTCATTTTTCAGCAGCCGACCGGCGATTTCACTCGAGTTAGCGGGCACAGCTTACTCTCCGACGACATCCGTACCGCCATCTCAACTGCGGCTCTCTCAAGATGCCGGTCATGCTTCGGATGAAGGGACGGACACAATGCCCAAATCCTTGGTATCATTCCAAGGGATGGGGGAAGAAACATCTCTTCGCGCCGAACAATCGTAATTCCCAGCGGGGTTGGCGTCTTGTTTTGAAAACGTAACGAGCTCCCCCACTGTTGATAATCACTTCCATAAGGCGTTCCGAACGAGTGAGAGAGGGGAAAAAATATCATCTCGAGCCGACTTTCTCATTCAGTACCCCAGTTTAATGATGTTTTAATTGAATTCCGCTCGGGATTGGCCGTAATGAGAGGCAAGACGCAATGCGAAGGCACTTGAAGAATTGCAGGTCGAGTGATATCTTCACCCGAGAAGTGAAGGACTTTGTCACGCTGAAAGGATTCTGAAATTGAAAATAGAAAAGAAGATTATTATTTTCCGTTACAAGCAGTGATTTTTTTGTATAAATTGAAGATCATGTAAGATTACGAAAGCCAGTCATGTATACTTGCATAAATATATACTTTAACGGATCTGAGTGCGTGGAATTTTTGTTAGCTATCTGCTTCCATAAACTAGGGTTAAGTTAAGCTTCTCGCCTAAATGCAGGTGCTTAAACTATCCATTAGAAACTCTTCATAGCAACCGTTCGTATGCATCGTTGCTTAGAAGACGTCGAGAATTAGAAGACACAGTAGGCTAGTCTGTTAAGTTTAGCTCTTGTTCCAAAAGCTTATTTTTCAGGTATATTTTTGAAAAATTTAATACTTTTTAATACCCATTCCTTTTTCTCTTTTCCTTGGCGCCTGTGTTAATTAATAGTGATCGGTCTGCGTACATTATTTTCCCTCAGCGCAATTTAATAGTGCCAATATTTCTAATATTTTCATGGCTTCGAGACTAGTGGAGCAATCTAATTAGAAAACTTCACGAGTTATATTTCTTGTTGCCTTCATTGTAGTAGTTTTCGCGTAGTGAAACATTTTTTTGTGACTTTTACTGGTACTTTCGCTAACTAGAAGCTAGAATTTTTTCCTGCCTTTAATACTATACTTAATAGGCTTAGTGTGAAAGATGCAGTCTTTTAGGAGAAAGTATCTCCATTAATCCAGTAGGATGAGATGATTACACTAGTGCTGAATTTTAATTACCTACAGTTTATTGTTATTTGTTGGTTTTCAAGATTATTGTCTCTGCACTATGTCGCATAAAAATCAGGATGAAAAAATAAGCTTCTTTCGGCTATGAACAGTGAAGCATATCGATGGTTAAGTTCTAACAACACGTAGGTATCTAAAAAATAGCAATTCTTCAGGAGCGCAAAACACGATTTGTATTTTAACTGTATGCAATATTAATTGAAATTAAAAACCAAAAATATATAAAACTGAAAATGAAGCATACGCTTGCAAACAAAGATTTGTTTTTTAGCTTGAAATTTATTGTTTACTAGCAGTTTTAGTAGTATTAACTCTGATACGTGCCATAGAACTTAGCCATCAACATTGTTATTGTTGTAGAATCTGAGTTTTTCCCGGCGTATGCTCTGCAGGAATATTTTTCGGGTTTCCCACCGGGTGTCGTATCGGGTTGTAGTTCCCAACGTTTCCATGACTAAGTCCGTCATCGTCATCAGGGTTAATAACATTATAATAATAACATCAACATTGTTAATGTTATTGTTTTTGTTTATTATTGCTGTTAATGTATTAATTCGGACACATTTGTGATAAGAGTATGGACGCTGGTTAAAAATTGATGGCTAATAGTGACCATTTATTTTCATCATATTGCACCATACTCAGAGATCCTTTAATTTCGTGTGCTTAGTGCGGTGGCTTAATCAAAATGGATCTCCATTTATCTCGCCTCACCGTGCGGAGTTACCTGTCTGATTGCAGAAAACTAGAACACCAAAGAAAGGGGTTTTTGGAAAATTCCCCATTAAGAGATCTGACCCACTCTAGCGACCCGAAAGGACAAAGGGGCGAAGAAAAAAGATGATAGACATCGGACTGTCTCATTTTTTGCTCTCTTCACTCTTCTTGAAAGCATTTTCAAAGAAAATCCGTGGATTTGGATCTTCTTCTTTTTGCCCACGGAGCCTATGAAAGGATGAATCCCATGAGACTTGGCTTTCGTGGGTTAAAAAAAAAAATACCTTCCAAGCGGTAGTCACTGGCTTCGCTTCCTTGTCCGTCGCTAACTAAGGAGCCTTACTCTTTCCATGTTTTTTCCTTCCCCAGTGGGAGGTCTGCGAAGACCCTTCCCATCCGTGTTATCCTTTCCAAGTGGACAGATGTCACTAAAAATTTTGGTTTAAGAACGTTCGAAACCGATGTATTTGCACAATTTTTTTGTCTAAAATCAAGATTCAGAGGGAACATGAGATTTTTTCTTTGAAAAACAAAATGATTTTTGGATTTTCTTCCGTGTCATGGAAGTTGTAACTTAGGGTGAGATGAAATGTAATGTAATGCTACTATATACTTAAATTTAAAGTTTATATCTTTGTTCCACATGTGAAGATTGTTTGAAAGCAATGCAGCAATAAGTCTTAACCCTCCGTTGGTCGCTTGGCGTCTAGCAGACGCAAGGCCATTTTCTTTTCTTAGCCCACATCGTATTTTCATGGGGAAGAAACTCGTAGGTACCGATTACATGCAAGTTATTATTTTATGATCATGAAATAGTCACCGATATCATTTTGTGTTTTGTCACATTCATTGTATAAATTTTGAAATTTGTTGTACTTTGGGAGTCTGATAGACGCCACGTGACAACTTGAGTTACAATGCGTCACATGCTAATAGCTTCGTGATATTAGTCGCAATTTTTTAATGCGTTTATAATTTAAACTAACAACTACTTAAAGCAATAAGTTTTGTATATGCGCCTTATTGCTACGAATTTTTTATTGTAATCCATTTAACACCTAAATAAAACTATTATTGCGAAGAATTTACTATGACTCTCACATAATTTGAGTGAACTTTGGCGTATTATACATCGTTTTCCCCTCTGCTACAGGCGTTTTTCATAGCTTATTACATTGATTTAGATGAATAATATCAGGCGTAAGTCAACACACAACAATTTTTTGGTTGCATCGAATAATAATTTTCCAATCTGATAGGAGATATTTTCGTTCAAGTTGAACTGAACGCACCATATATAAAATGTCTCAAAAGTCAATAATTCCACCTGCAGTTAATGTTATTTGTTACTTTATTAGGAAAATCCGTACTGTGAAACTGTGGAAAATATGTTTGCATTTATGGCTCAAATTCAACGTATTGATATAATATCGATGAAAGAAAAACTGTAAGAAACGTCAAAATGAGAGTATTTAGTCTTTGATTAATGCAAATATCTCAATCATTATTATGCAGAAATTTGTTGTCCATTCATTACATTAAGTATTCAATGAACTATTTATTGCAGTTAAAACAGTTCTTTCTACTTCCATGCATTTTTTATTGGAATTCTCCTTTAGCTCCAATAAATAACTATTAGACACAGTATTAATATAAATAATGATCTATATTAATCTCAAATTATACACGACGTTGTTGTCTCTTTGACTGATTGATCTTATCCTGTAACTAATCAACAACTTTTAACCCTTGACAACCCTTCTGCTTATTTCTTTTCATTTCAGTTAGCAATTGATTAATTTATTAACTTCAACATGTTTAACCATTCCAAAATGGTGTCTGTGAGACGCCACGCGACAAATAGTGTTCCAAAATGTGACGCGACTGACGGAGGGTTAATGGGTTTAAATTTAAGATCTCTCAATGTTATACATAAGATATTTGTTCCAACATAATCAAATCGTTCAAGAACGGTGCAGTGATAAGTGTTAATAGGGCTTTGATAGATAGATTAAACTATGCAATTTATAATACATCATTTATGAGTTTGTGAAATATTAATCTTGAATTGTCAGGAAACAAAAAAAGAAAATCATTTCCCTTTAGGTGATTATATCGGTGGTTTCAGAAAAGTTTAAGACGTACGTACTCTGCGTTTAAGAAAAATGTTCTAGGGACAGAAAGTAAAACCACATTTGCCTTTTTTAACAGCATTTCACTGTGAAACAGAAAAATATATGGGAACATAGCGGAGAAAAGTAAGGAATTTAAGACCTCTTTTTCGTGTGAACGACTATTATCACTATTTTTTCCAATTTCTAGTACCGTAATCGAGGGCATTTTATTGAGGTAGATACTTACATGGGCAGGTTAAATAAATGAATTTTTACGAGTAGTAAGGATAGTTGCTACTTGTTGAGTGGGTCTAAGAGGAGATCCTCTGCCCCTTGGTCGCCGCTGGGTCGTGGCTAGTCCCGACAATGGTCCTCCTCGCCGCTAATGAGGTCCTTCCCCTTGGGCCCTTGGATCTCCGCTATCGGTAACCGACCCCCTCCTCCCCACCTACCGCTCCCCCACCCATTGTTGTGGCTCAGCCGTTCGTATCTTCTTCCCTCGTCTTGCACATCCGTCTTGCTGCTTCCGAGACCCGCCTCTGGTCCTCCTGGCTTCTCGCTTTCATGATTTACGCCCGTTTGCGGAGGCCTATAAAGGAGTGTTTATAAGGACGGGATTCTCGGGGATGGCACAGTGGAATTGAAATTGTTGGAATGCCATAATCGACGTGTCTACCTCGAATGGGAGTAGCACACAATAATTTGTAGAGAATGGGGTTTTTACCCCTTAGTTGATCGTAAATTTTCGTGGGCAGCTTTCATGTCATAAAGCTATTGATCACAGTTTTTCTCTTCATAGATGAATATAATTACTTCTTGTCATTTTTGCATTTTCACGGAGCATATTAACTCATATCGATGGCTAAGTTCTAACAACACGTATCTCAAATTCGACCGGTTTGAGACAGGTATCATATGCAATAATATTAAAAAATAAAATTCAAGCAAAAAAAAAAAACTTTTTTTTGCAAATTAATGCTTATTTTTCAGTTTTATGAACTTTTGGTTTATAATTTCAATGTACAAGTAAAGCAAATTAATCACTTTTTTGCTCTCCTGAAAAGTTGCTATTTTTGAGATACGTGTTGTTAGAACTTAGCCTTAGATATATTGAGATACCATTGTAATATAACAAGTCCTTATCCCCAATAGTTTCACAGTTTTGGAGGGTGGAGTTTTTATTCCTCTGTATATCACTAATTTTTGGACATTGTTCTGGTAATCGTAATCTGGTAATTACTGATTTTTCCTGTACTTTACCTGAATTTGTTCCTTCTTTCATCTACTTACGTTTCAGCCGAGCGTTATGTCATGCCTCAATTTTAGAACTGAGTTTTCCTGCTTTAGCTTTTTTGGAATTCAATGAATAAAGACCATAGTTAAGGAAGCTAAAGATATCAAAAAGTTCATGACTAGGGTACCTGTGTGAACTTGCTGTTCTTTTCGTCAATGCTATCATACAACGTGATATAACACAATTTGATCTTGGAACGTATTCATCGCCGTTGGAATAATATAGCTCTTCTCTCTTAGTAAATGATTGATGGCTCGGCGAGATTATAATGTTGTAAAAAAACATCCTGAACTCGTCTTTCTTTTCCGGAGGGGTTTCTCGGCTGAGACAAAAGGAGAAAAATAGATTCCTTCCTGCTCTCGTAATGGCCTCCAGCGTGCTCTTTTTTGTGACCAAAACTATAATGTGATTTTATGAACGTACCTCCCGAATCGCTACTCATGCATTCAAATCAGTTCCATTTTTTGTGTTTATTTTTTTATGGAGACCAATTCACAACTTCCTGTGCTGTTAGAATTATGTCTTCACCCTTCACAATTGCTCAAAGGTTTCCAATCTTTAATAATCTTTCCTGTCGCGCGCTCGTACTTAAGCTTAAGTCACTTTCTCTTTCGACATCCATGCTCGGTGCCTCAGCAACTTCCTCTATTCCTTCATTCATACCGTAATGAGTCTCATTTTTCATCTAATTTCTCTATCTTCTACTCTCTATTTCCTTGAGATATCTTTTATCATCATATGTGACCCATTAATCACTCCACAAATAAGCCCTCATCGTAGAAGAGATGCATTAGATGCTTCAACTTTAAGATTCAATTATTTTCCATTCTGTCACTTGATTTTTTGCATAAAAATCGAGGCACTAATTTGGAGAGCTTTATTCAGTAAATTAAGTTTTTTTTGTCTCTCAATTTTATCGGTAAAAAGGCCGAAGAGAAGGATTAGGGTATTCTTAAAAATGTCTCCCGCGTAACTCAATAAAGTATCCCGTAGTGATCATTAGATATCTCCAAACCAAGCGTATTGAGATAGGAATTTTTTACATCATCATCTCATTAGAAAAAAATTGAGATTTGAAAAATTTCTCTCGTCCTCATGTCACTTATAGTCACCTCCTTTATATCAATTAATTATGTAATTTCATACCAAATGAGAAAATATGCGGATTATTTTTGTATATTAGCTAATTAGTCATCTTGTGCCACAAATGGAGTGCACAGTGAAAC
The DNA here is from genome assembly GCF_921293095.1 of Ischnura elegans. NCBI lineage: Eukaryota > Metazoa > Arthropoda > Insecta > Odonata > Coenagrionidae > Ischnura > Ischnura elegans. The sequence goes on from NC_060249.1 coordinate 97,295,454, forward strand.
CTATATAGTCAACGGAGTTTTAGGAGTTGTAGGAATTTTTGACTTGTTAGTTGTTTTATAGTCTTATTCCCTCGTTAACGTTTTATACTTCAAGGTTCAGGTGATAGTGTAAATGAAATTAAATCGTGTTCCTCCAAGTTAACGGAATGAGAATTATTTTTCCTTGGGTGAATCAAACGGAGACTAATGTGTTAGATTTCATTGCATACGGAGAAGTGTTGTTGGAGCTTTGAGTTCCGAGAATGCGTTAAGTGTACAAGAAGTGGCTTGTAAAGTGGCATTAATCTCTGAGATATTATATTATGCTCGATCTACGAGTTTGACGTTACTTTAATAATATTTACTAATACGTTACTTTAATTATAATTAATGCTCAATTCATAAGTTTGGTTTTTATTCTTTACTTTAAATAAGTATTAAGCATTTCAGTCACACGACACAAGTCTGGGCATCTCATGCTATCATTGCTTGAGATTCATTCCTCTAGGCCTGTCAATTTTCATAATAGTTAGGGATCCTGATCAAGTGCTTGATATTCATTAATCATGGCGGATTTCCAGCAAATGGCGTTTGGGTATCTACCATTTTATATGTTACGATGTACATTGCAGTATTCGTTTAAGGGTTCTGGCTCAATTTTTACCTCATTTTAACGCTTATTTCAATTTTTTAATTAAAAAAATTATTTCGTTACCCTTAAAATATGCCAAATAAAGTGAGGAATTGGAAGTAAAAAATCAATATTGTCATTTTTAGATTAATATTATACTATCTTCTTTATCTTTTTACATATCATGCAGTTTTATGAACTCTGATCTTGAAATCAGTTCATCATCCCTAGAGAATCAAATTGAGATTTGAAAAATTTCTCTCGTCATCATGTCAGTTATAGTCACCTTCTTATTATGAATTAATAAATTAGTTTCATGTTTAATGAGAAATTTGCGGTTTATCTTTGTACAATAGCTAATTAGGCATCTTGAGTCACAAATTACGTGTACAGTGAAACCTATATCGATGGCTAAGTTCTAACAACATGTATCTTAAAGTCGGCCGGTTTGAAATAGGTATCTTAAACAAAGTGTAATGCCATTAACAAATGAAATACTAGCAAAAACCAACTCTTTGTTTGCAAATGAATGCTTCTTTTTCAGTTTTATGTACTTTTGGCTTTTAATTTCAGAGTACAAGTAAAAGAAATTAATCGTTTTTTAGCTTTCCTGAAAAGCTGCTATTTTGAGATACGTGTTGTTAGAACTTAGCCATCGATATAGTCAACGTTCCATGCTCGTATGTTTGTGCCATAAAGTTGATATGGAAGCTTAGGCCCTCATTAACTCTCTTAAAATTTGGCAACTGAAGTTTTTCTAATTAGGAAAAGTAAGAGATCCTATCAAAGACTGGGATAAAATTCGGCACATCGGGCCATGAAAAGTTGAAACTCCATAATTGGGGCGTGCACTGGCATAGAGAGCCGGGGGCGTATTCACGTATCTATTTGTGTATTTCTCCTCTCTCTCTCAGTCATCCGCCGAACCCGTCCGGAATTCTCCTTAGCGCCGAACGCATTCCATCCCCAAAACAAACAGAATTACGAACGGGGAATAACATCGTCGGAATCTCGGGCGAGAAAAGAGAATTTGCAGAGTAGGACTCGTTGAAGCAAGAATGCATCTCTCCTCACTAGGGGATGTTGTCGGAGTCTCTTTTATTACCGTGCAGGAATCGATGAACTCGCTCTCAGCGAGTGAAAAGTAGGTACCGCATACTGACTATTCGACTCGAAGAAGCGCAGAAGGTGACTGGGAAACTCAACGAAAAAATTGACCGTCTTCGACTTTTCCCTCATTAAGAAGAATCGAATGGCGAGTCTCCGTGTACAAATTAAAAGGGTGCACACCTTGTCTTCCCGCTCATCGCCCAGGAATTCAAGACCTGAAGAAAATCCCACGTCCTTATGCAAATTATCCGGTAGCCGAGAATGTCTACGGGCGGTCTCCTTGAGTCTCTCGATCTGAGAATAGTGAGCGAGCGAAATGAAATTCACGGCATAACCAGGTCGTGTCGCGGCGTTCATACTCGTGTCGTGTTTCCCCCTGTGTGTGGGACGGCATCGGCGGAAAACATGAAAGAAACGCGATTCTTTGAATGCCTAGCGTAAGAGAGGTTCGCGCAACTACCGTCCGCATACCAGATCCCTAGCCAGCTTGGATAACGACATCGATACGTCCCACAGACCGTCGACTCGCGGGTCCATTGTTTCACTTGCGATTTGAAGAAAACGTCAATAAGGCTTTTAACCTACTTGTTCCACGCCAAGGAGAAGGGAAAGGGAAAACCCAGGGATACATCCAGACCTCGTAACCTTAATAGGGGCCCATCTATTGTACACCAGCGGGTAAACAAACAATCCGGAGGCTGGAGATGTTGCCATTCGTGATGTGCTTTCAGTGGGAGCATTTCGACGTTTGTACTTTCCATCATTAACCCCGCGCAACACCTCATCACTTCTGCAGCCTCCGTTAATTAAAGGAAAATATGAACGCGGAAATAGGCCTCTCTTTCGGCCTTGAAACGGGGGCGCCTCGTTGCCGATATCCCTGGCCGAGAGACCGACTGAGGGACGCCTGCATACGGTAGGTGGAGCAGCGGGTAAGGAAGGAACTTGGGAGGGTGGTGCCTGGAGGCGAAAAAGGTGAATAAAAAATAGCCGTGGGAAGGGTCCTTCCGTGATCGTAAGCATTGCGGTGGCTGGGACTCTTTTTCGAGGCACCTGTGATCAACGTAGAGAGCTTTTCCCCTCGGGCTTATTCTACAGAATGAATACAGGCTGCTTTTGTTGCTATCACCCAGTAGCACATTGTAAAGAGCCGTAACCCTTTGGGAATGGTCCTTTGAGTGCGGAGTAGAAGTCGTGTTTTGTTAGACTCTACTTCCTAGCCCTCTGTAAGAGAGGCAAGAAGTTTTACCATTGGATAAAAACTACCGTCATTACATTAGAAGGAATCCAAGGTGCCTATTTTAGTTTTTTTGTTGTAAAACCAGGCAAATAAAGGACTATTTATGCTTAGTATTCTTCCAAGATCCGGCAATTTTTTGATAATATTATTAGCCCATTGTCTTCTATAAATTTTTATCGACGCTACTACCTTATGTGACTATAATTTTAGTAAAAAAATATGCCTGTATTCGGTAGCTGTCGTGCATGTACACTCCTCTCTTCCCCAAAGCCCATCGTTAAATTTTACGATACTGATTCGTAAATTAATGGTCGAGTGATAACATTAAATACAAGGAAACTCGACTGCTCCAATGAATATATTCATTTAACAATGCATTTAACAAACTTTTTGGGATTTATTCCTGTTTAAATTAGAATCACATGATGCATTAATAATGTATGTATATAAAACTTTACCTTTGTGGGATAAACTATTAGGGCTAGAGGAAAATATTCGTGAAAGAAAGAATACTTACTACTTCTGGGAAACTTCTGCTTGATGGAAAAATTTGATGCTTTTACCTATCTAACCATTTATAATCAATCCTGAATGGATTTCCCTTTGCAGGTTCCACTCAAAAACGTCATTAACGACACGACTCGATTCGGTGTTGCTATATCATTGCCAAGTGTCCGAAGGAACTTTCATTCATGATTGAACAGACACCTCACCGTAAACAACCAGTTTTAGTAGTACCTCTTTGAGTAGTTTTTTTTTCGTGGTAATTACACTAAGATATACAGGCTAGGTAGAAAGCAAAGATGGTAGCTCTTGAAAGAGTGAAATAGACAGGTCCTTCTTCTACTCTGCCCGTGTTCTAATGACCTCCAACTGGAGAGAAAGGATTTGTCATTAAAAAGCGCGTTGATGATGATGATGAGCCCACGTGACGCGAGGCGCCAAGTTCGGTAGGGATGACTCCTCGCCTCGATCTCACTCGGCGGCAACGCGCCTATACGATTCCAACAAAAGCTCTTCACCTTAACGTCGCCCTACTTCTGCTCCGATGAGAAAACATCGGGAACTTGTTCAACGAGGCAGAAAATAATAATCTAGTCGTCCGATGAACCCTTTGTCTCCGTCGGCATAACTCGTTAATGGGCACCACGGAATCTCCACACGGGCGAGTTAACGAAACATTGAAATCCGACGCTTTCAGATGCCTCAACGTTGACAGCTGAATGGAATGAATGCATGGTCAGAGTCATTATGAATGCTCTCTAAATCAGGGTTTGACTGTAGGTGATTGCATCCAGTCGCATTGGAATAGGATTTTGGATAAATGATGTGTTCAACTTGCTTTCAGACGTGGAACGAGGATAAGTGGTGGGTAATGTATTTCTTTAAATCTGGAATTTGTATATCAACTCGGATATGTGCTGCAACAATGATTGGTATCAGTTAAATTCAAGCTGTGGGATTTCAGTCCGTAATGCGCCGGCAGAATCGAAGCCAATTTCTTGTCAAAGTAATTTGTAGCTACTCTATTGGATGAAATTATGGCGTAGATACTTAAGCGTTCTGTCACTTTCTAAGAAAAGACAATTACTCACTGATAATCGAATTCAAAAATAATTTTTGCAGTATACACCATATTAAAAGCAGGAGATATTAAGCACAGGTTTGGTGAATTTTTTTCCAATATTGCTAAATAAACCAGCTAAGTTTTGACTGTTTGGCTACTTTTTTAATTTAACGATGCCATTTATAACTTTACTAAAGAAATTATTCCTTGGGGTACTAAGCTTGAGGAGGAAAGGAAATGATCGAAGGAAAAGATAACAGCATCTTTAAATTATCCTCTTCATTTGGTTGAAAGTCTGTATTTCATAATTAATACAGTTAAATCCTGACCTCAGCAAATTTCATTAATATTTTTGAAGATAACTTTTTAAACGTCTTTCATACAAAATACTTGGGGGTATTTGAATCCTTGTACGTAATACAAATTGGTTCAAATGGAATGTATGTAGAATATAAAAAAAAAATTTAGCCTGACTGACTACATTTTCCAGATTACATGAATTCGCTTTTTTCGGCGGATAACATTTGTAAAATTCTTTTGCGCTCACTACAAGGTAAGAAATTGAGTTTCCTAGAAAGGTAAAAAATATATTTATCACAGTCACCCATTTTTTATATTTTTTAAGACCCTTATTTCAGCTGGGAACGGCAACATATGGCCTCCCCCTTTCGTGGATTGGGCGATAGCAACCTTCTATTAATATTCACATCATTCATTTTTCCTATTCATAGCGGGAGAACATGGACAAGGACTCCTTTTCGATATGGTGGCATGCATCGGGACTAGCGCACTCCACTGCATCTTTGGGCTCTTGAGAACGTACATATTCACCAAAACCTTTACCATATGGGCTGACGAAGGATGAATGCCTGAGAAGAAAACTCGCTCCAACCCTTTCTCTGAAGCGCTGCTTTATTTTCCGGGCAATTTGAGTCCAAGGAGTTCCTTTGGGGGTTAGGCAGGGGTTAACAAGCCATGAATGCCGCTGACAGGACCTCTTCCCATCCTCTTCAACTCGGAAAGCATCCCATGCATAGAGCGCTTTCCTTCTTACGGCTATAAACCTCGTCTTTCAGAGTGGAGCGTACAAATGAAGACGTGAGCTGAAGTAAAGATGTGGATTTTCTCGTGGTAGCATTAGTGTCACGAGGAATTGAGAACTCATCATATCTTCAGCAATTAGAATCGAGGATAAATTCATCCTAATAAAATTTTAAAGTTAAATTGGAGAAAATGTCTTGGCTCCACTTGTTCCCGGGACTGTAAGAGTCTTAGAGGGCCTGCGCCGATCTGTTGAAAGTAGTTTCTCGACGTGAGAAACTACATAAGTTTATATAAGCTTATATAAATTTTAAATTTTGGTGCCATTTTGGCTATTTTTGCTGATGAAAAACGAGGAAGGAGATGAAGAAACGTTAAATTCGTAATTTTGTAAAAATGTTACCAATTTAAAGAACTTAAGAGAAAAATATTGAAATAAAAGAAATAAAACAAAATGTCACCTATCAATACACTATTTTAAGTCTTCACATTCGAGCACATATTAATGGCAAGGAATTAGTTATCCGAATTATACTCTTTAAACGAAATATTATTGAAGGAAAATATAAGGCTTGGATAGGAAATGAAGTAAATTGCATTCTCACAATTTTCCGTGTTTTCATAAAATTTTTATGTATTCATATAATTTTTACCTACCATCTTCATCTGATTACATTTGTTGCTCTTGTTCTTCTACGCATCACTATGTCATACACTTGTCAGTATCGATCTGTATATTCGGGAAGTAGGTATGGTGCAAGGCGTATCAAGCAGTTCGATTGTTGGGTAGGCCAACGTCTCTAGAGGAAAGGTAGTTTCTCACGCCGAGAAACTACTTTCAACAGATCGGCGCAGGTCCTCTCAGACTCTTACAGTCCCGGGAATAAGTGGAGCCGAGACATTTTCTCCAAGCTGCAAGTGGCCACTAAGGAACCCATCACAAGGCCACCCTTCGGCCGAGTTCAAGTCGGGATAAGAACCCAATCAAGCCCCTGCAGCGAGGAATGGACCGGGCGTCTTGGAATAAATGTGCTCGTCCGGGTTAACTGCGGCTAGTGGGACGAACGCATTTTCCCTCGAGTTCGTCTTGCATCGAGAGAACGAGACCCTTGAAGATTTGCCTGCATTTTTCCGCCAACTCATCTCCATAAGGATTGTTGTGCATTCGCTGCTTGACCGCTCATTTTCCGCCCGTCGCTGCATCTCGAGATTTGTAGCGAATCGACGTTTTTTTGTGTGTTATTCCTTGGGGTTTCCTTCGCGGGGTAATCCCGTTCAAATGGTAGTGCATTCAGATGGGTGCATTTTCCTGGCGGTGATTGGGCATGTACCACGTTATTATGGGAACGGCGCCCTTATTGCCCTTCGCCGTGTATTGAGATCGTAGAGAGCGCTCTTCTTGGCTGGTGAGAGCGAGGCCGTGAAGACTTGGCGTGACCATTCGAGTGGTGATCTTACGTCCCGTGTGTTGCATGTTCCCTATGGTTTATTTAACACGGACTACACGATTCGAAGCGGGCTACTTTTTTCCAAATTATTATCATTATTAAAGTCGCCATCAACTGATTCTCTGCCCACTAGCAGATCCCAAACACCAAAGTCGTCTTTACCTCTTCCTGTCCAAGACCTCTCATAAGCGTACCCAGCGAGAGGCAGGAGGGGGCAGCTGCCCCCCTAGAAGCAAACATCGCAAATGTCTTTAAGGAGAATAACGTATTTTCAAGCAAGTAATTTTAGCAACTAATAAAGAGCTGTTACATTTTCCTTAAAATGTTGGTTTCATACACCTTTTCCATGCTTAAATCTTACCTATAACCTTAACAACCATGGTCTCCCCCCCCCAGTTTTGATCCTGGGTACGCCCCTGCTTCCTCTATGGTTTCCTTATATGTAGCTTCTTCCTAACCTCACTGCGTCTATCATTTTCGACCTCCTTCTTCCTCTTTTCTTTTCTCCTTCCACTGTTCCCACGACTGCTGTAATTAAAATCCCCTTCCCTAATAAAATATGCCCGATCCAATTCCGCTTTCTCTTTAGTACGTTTCTCAATAAAGTTCTTTCCCCTAACTCTTTACTTCACTTCACATTCTCCAACCTTCTCCACTCATCTCAAAAGCATTGATCCTTTCCAGTGGCGTAACTATGGGGCGGGGGTGGGAGCCTGAGGGAATAGATCCCCCCCCCCCCAAAGCCTAAGAGGAAAAAAAAAATTAAACTATTGTCTGGATTTGATATGTAATAACTGCATCAGCCTAAAGTCAAATTTTAAGTGCCAAAATGATGTCAAATGAATTTCCAGGCTCGCTATTTTAAAAAAATTATCCTGGTCTACCCGTTTACCTGAGGGGGGGGGGTAGCCCCCATGCCCCTCCATCCCCCCAAAGCATATTCCTAGTTACGCCACTGATCCTTTCCCTATCTCTTCTTCCCAAAATCCACCTTAAAAGTAGAAATATAAAAGTATTAGGTTTCAAAGTACTCAACCTATTAATGTAGGCTTACATGGAATAGTTAAGAAGCATTCTGGCAGCCTCCCCTACCTTCATGTACTTCCTCTTTTCACAATAAAGCCTACTCATTTTCGTACTATCTAAAAATGGTAGTCTCTTCCTTCCTCTACCTCGTTTACCCAACATTGTACCTTCTAGCACTGTTGTCAACATCCTCTCCCGCTAAGTACCTACTCCCTCCATCCATATATTCTGCCTCTTCCATAGCTCATCTAGAAGCTACCTCTCCTCACCCACCACATCCAGCACTTCGTCGTCAATCCTCCTCTCCGTCTACGTCACCTTCTCCAATCTTCTTCTCACCTACACCTTGAACGCCTCCAGCCTTCTCTCGTCCGCCTTCCTAAGTTTCCACGTTTCCGCACCGTAAAGCGCTACTCTCCAGTTATTCCTAATATTAAAAAATATATAATTGCATTTACATTCTTCGGTGTTAGAAAGAAAAGTTAGGCTACTACTACTATTCAGGTTAGCCGAGCAATATCTTTGTCAGCCAAATATATTCCATTATTTATGGAGAGACTGCTGCGAAATTTTATTTTTATGTGCCATTTTCGGCTGCTAATTTTAGTGCGTGCTTGCATTGTATTATTGTAAAGTAACATATTTTTATCTATTACCCTAGATTGTGAAGTTACGTGCGTACGATCTCTTATCTATACGGCTTTTGTATTCCACGAGTAGGTACATCCCATATTTGTACACACGAAAATAATTTCTATCGATCAAGCTCCATTTCATTACTCACAAACTAACGCAGTCACGTTAATAATTTTTTGAAGTGATTCGAATCATTATCATTATATTCGATGTGTAACCACAGTAGAGATATTATAATAAACTACTTGAATAAGGAAACTTTTAGGCAAATGCAACGATTCATCGCGAGTTACTGGATGCCTTAAATGCATCATGAGTTGTCTAGAGAGTAAAAGTTTCTGTAGTTTAAAAATGGTACGTTTTCGACCTAAGCAGCTATTGAGGATTAAAATTTCTTGACGTATTTTTTTCCACTTGGAATAGGTCATTTTGAGAAAAGTTTACCAACTCATTCCGCTGTTCGATGTAGCGGAATTTTTGAAGTACTTAGTGGGAGTTTCACCCCAAACGCTATGTCGGTGTCGTGGAAGACTTCTGCAACTAAGAGGAGGGGCTCTAAGCTTGCGACCACGGCTCTCCCCTGAGGGGGCGGCCGGAGCATATTTTATTCACGTGGTCCCACCCCCACCTGTCCAACCTCCGTCCCCATATTCTGATTCCCTCAAGGTACGTTTTCCAAGGAGCGACTGTAGCGATGATCGCCGGGCGATGATCGCTGACCGATGATCGCTGGACGATGATCGCTGGTTAGCGGCCGCCTTGGTGTTTTCTTAAAAGCGACTGCGATTTTCTTCTGAAGCGAGAACCCAGTAGTCTCCAAACTCTTTACCTGTGCAAGTGCGTGAGAGCATGAGTAATAAAAAGAGGCGTATTCTAGCGTTTTTACTGAGTGAGGAAGAAGACGACGACGACATTGCAGAGAAAATCATTATTTCCAAGAGAAAGTCTGAGCATCAGATATATAAAACAAGGAGTGAAGAGGGATACTCACATATGCTGATCGAAAACCATTTGCGAGGAGACAGTGAGAAGTTTTGCGAATTTTTCCGTCTGAACCCCTCCCAGTTTAATTTTATTTTAAGCTTAATAGAGGATGACATAAGGAAGATAAATTGCAACAGACATCCCTATCCAATCAGACCTGATGAAAAGCTTGCACTTACTTTGAGGTAAGTCGGAAATTAATTCATGTTACATTTTGGAGTTGTTGACAAGAAATCTCTTTATTCTAAAATGATTTGGATACATAAAGTGGTTATTAAAATCAGTGCAACTACCTTAAAAACTGTAAGAATTCACACCCGCTCCTTCATAAATGTCATGCCTACCATAATCACTTGGTGAAGCTGGTAGAGAATTCCCACTAAGTGGAGTTAATCCACTAGTTGCTGGTGAGGGAGTGGAAAAGGTAGTGGACAAGGAAGGACTGGGAAGCTGACGCTCCACTTGCCTTCTCATTTCGGTCTCAAAATTAGAAACAAGCGTTAAAGTTTGTAATTTTATTTGGGTAATGAAATCTGGACTAAGTTTCTTAACTGTTTTAGCAATACTTTTAAAAAATAAGTCCACTTCATCCTCTTCTTCCGCTAATAAACTTTCTATGATAGTTTTGCGTTCATGGTCCCTTTCTTTTAGGTGCATTAAAAAGTTATCCTTAGCACTTTTTTTCACTTTATTGGCTCCACCAACATTCACTCTGTCTGCCGAGTTCACCGAGGAACCAGATTCCCCACTTACGCATATTCCTTCGATCTGCTCACATTCAGGTTGGGGTCCACTTACTTCCCTCTCGGATGTGATTTCTACATCAGCCGTATCCTTTTCATTGGATATGGTCTTTCTGGGGGCCTCCGTGGATTGCAAGAAAGATAACTTTTCTTTTAGCTGCCACTTTTTTCTTTTCATATCGGGAGCAGCCGCTGAGCCTGTCGGTGACCTTGCTCTTTTTCTCCTGTCATAAGTGTCTTTAATGTTTTTCCATCGTTTTTTACAATCTGTCACTGAAAGAAGGAAAACATTTTATCAAGTATTGAATAAAGATTGTTGAAAAACAAAAGTATAATTATACTCTACTTTTCGCAGGTTTTTGGCGACTGGAGAGTCTTATCATTCTCTACGGTTTCAATTCCGAATATCTGCCGGTGAAATAAGCAAGATTGTTGCTTCTACATTGAGCGTCCTGAGAGAAAAGCTAATGCCATTGTATTTGCCACCGTTATCGCCTGAAGAAGTATTAAGTAAAACAGATCAGTTCTACCAAAGATGGAATTTTCCAAATTGTGCGGGTGCTATAGATGGAAAGCACATTCGGATTGTCTGTCCTAGTAAGACTGGTTCCCTTTTCTTCAATTATAAGGGCTATTTTTCCATCGTTCTGCTGGCTTTGGTTGACGCCAACTATAAGTTCATGTACATTGATGTTGGCTCCTACGGAAAGGAAGGTGATAGCGGAATTTTTGATAGGTCAGACATTGGGAAAAAAATTGCTACTGGGTCCCTGCTTCCTTTGCCGCGTAAACTACCTAATTCTGATAAGGTACTTCCATGTGTGTTAGTTGGTGATGAAGCCTTCAGATTACATACAAATATGATGAGACCCTACCCAAGAACTGATGCAGCAGCTAACGAGCGAAAAGCTATTTTCAATTACAGGCTTAGCCGTGCTCGTCGAGTTTCCGAAAACGCTTTTGGATTGTTGTCCCAAACCTTCAGGATTTTTTACACTCCCATTCATTTACTACCTTCACGAGTTGATGACGCCATCATCGTTTCTTGCTGCTTACACAACCTGCTAAGAGATGACTTCATTTCATCACATGGAAAAACCAACTGTGATTTTGAACCGGCAAAAGATTTGCCTTGTCAAAATCTAATTAGTTTGGCTGGCACTGGAGGTTTTGCAAATCAAGAAGGTTTTTCTGTGAGAGATTCTTTTGCAGACTACTTTATTGGAGAGGGCAGTGTAGGATGGCAAAACCATCATGTGAACAGAACGGACAAAAATTAATGCCCTCCAATTTTTTAATGTTATTTTTAAATGATTTAAGTAGTATTATTGATAAATTTAAAGGATACATAAAGCACTCGGAGAAATTACTTCGATCCATTTAAAATATGTCAGCCAAGGCATTAGATACAGGTAAAATGAAATCACTTGAGGTCGCAAGAGAAATTTTGTAATTTGTGGATGTATTGCTCGTAAAAATTCAAAATGCTTATTGTCTATTATTCATATGGAGAGAAAAAATATTATGAATGTATTATTATGAATAAAGAATTACCAACTCATCAAATTTCTCATTTATAATATGCCATCGAAATGCAAGTAAAGTGTTGCCCACGGAGCTATCGGATTCCTACTGAAAGCGGTGCTGAAATTATGCAAAATTACCCTTTGGAAACTTTGCCTTGATATGAAACAAAGCCCTTACCACTGAAGTTATTATCCACCAGTCCCAAGTTAGCAATTAATTAAATATTGTATTATATTAGTGAAGCCAATTGCCGATTAGGAATTACGTAGTAGGTATTTAATGACAGCTTATATCCACACTCGTGCTAGAAGAAACCCGGCGCAGTTACACATCTACAGTCGAAGAAAATTTTCCCTTTTTGCCGTGCAGCTAAGAATCCAAGGTCATAGACTAAAAGAGTCCGTAACTTATTAGGAGTATATCTATGGGAATTCTTAGAATCTCATCCAGGAGACGGGATTAAGCTAATAGTTATCAAATATGTTTACTGAGTTGCAGCAAAGGAACTTCATTAGTCTCATTCATAACTACACTTGGTGGTCATTATCAACTGGAATCAATCGTAATTATAGCATCCAAAAAATGTTAAATGGCATAATATAACAATTAAAAATTAAATTCTGCAATCTGGTGAAAGAATAGTCATTATCTAACAAATCGAAAAGATGATCTGAAAATGGTTAACGAACTAGATCTGTTCAAGAAATAGCAGATACAAACTCAAGGAAATTTTAGATTGTGATGAACTCACCTGGTCTTCTTACATATTCTGCGATCTCTTTCCAAATATTGTCTTTCACACGTATGTCCCGGTATAGTGGATGGTGCAAATCATACAGTGCTGGATGGTCTCTCACCTTTTCAGTCAACTTTTCGTCTTCTTCCGATGAAAAATTCAATTTTGTGGTGCTGCACGCCATGATATCACTTCATTCACCGGCAAATAATCGCTGGCGACTGCGATTCCTACCCCTCTCTGGGCAGGATACCATAATCGCCCAGCGATCAAAGTAAGCGACTCCCGCAATAGTCGCGTGTTGGAAAATGGTTACATTGTAGAGCAACGTATGCAGGCTGTCGCGATCATCGCTCAGCGATCATCGCCCGGCGATCATCGCTATAGTCGCTCCTTGGAAAACGTACCTTCACCCTTCACACCCCTGCCTCTCTTTTCACTCTCGCTATCTCCGGCCTTTTCATAACTCCGACCGACTACTTTCGCCTCAGTCACGAGTGCCCGGTAATAACTTGTGGCGGGGGGAGGGGGATGCCACGTATCTGCATGGCCGTGGAGGATGGGGAGTAAGGTGGGAGGGAGTGGAAGAGAAAGAAGGGTCATTTAGCCGTTGCGGGGATCAGATTCCAATTTGTAGGACTAATGACGCGCCCCGGGGCCCTTAAAGGAGTATACGCTGCCTTGCTAATTGGGCGGCCGGCCACTCCCAACTCTTCCTCACCCCACCTTCCGCCTCAATATCCCATCCCCCCCACCCCTTCACCCCTCCTTGATCCCTCCAACCGAGTAAAACTTCCCCATGTCCCAAATCACAGGTTGAGCGGGCGATATTTCCACGTGACTTTATTTTTTTTAACCATTTTTCAGAAATAAAAAAATGAGAGCTGGTCCAGCATCTTTGCGGGTGTATTGGCGAATGTTTAGGGTAAGGGGAAGGGAGTTTGGAGGTTTATAAACGTTATACTCCGTCCTCTTGCTCCATAAACTATTCTTTAGCACCTTACGAGAACGTTTTTCGGTTCCTTTGAAGTCTCTCTCCCCCTACTTCCCGAAACGGTTCTTTTTATTTTTGTGGGGAGATTGGGGATAAATTATTATTGTTCCTCTCTTTTTTTTGTGCGTACTTCTGCATGCCTGCGCCAGAGATCGTGCGAATGCTGTCGGGAGGGTGGGCTATTTTGGTTGGTGGGCCGTCCGAGTCATGATGTTGTTGAGGGATGGGTCGAGTTCGCTTGGCTGTGGAGAAGAGGTGGGCTGTCTGGTCATATAGGAGGAGGCCGCCTTTGAAAAGGATAGCTTCGGTGCTCTGATTTATGCCAAACACATTATCCCATGCGACGGTGCGCGTAATCGCCTGCCCCAGACGATAAAAGCGTGCACACCACGTCTTGTGGGACACACACCGCATCGCCCCGTCGGCGTTTGTGATGTTTTAAGCTTTTCTCATTCTTAACAGCCTGCAAAAGTGGTCCGCCAGGTAAGATTTGACTAGTTGGCGGAGATCTCGATCAGCTACCGACGCGCAGATGTCAGAAATCAAAAACGGCAGGAGATAAGGTAAACTCCTATCTCTAGGTAATAGTATACTATTCCATCTATTTAAAAAAAACTATAACAGCCCGCAAAAGGGGCCCGCCAGGTAAAATTTGGTCAGTTGGCGGAGAGCTCTATCAGCTACCGACGGACAGGGGTCAAAAATCATAAACGGTAGGATATAAGGATATCGTCTTTCTCAAGATAATGATATACTACTTAATTTATTCCCACAAAAAACTATTATTTATTTTTATGGACTTGCCATTAATTGAGCATATGTTTTAAGTAACATATTAATGAAGGTTAAGAATGGCCTTATTTCCAAAAGAAAAATAACTTACATCGATTTTTCCTCAAGCATCTACCAACTCTATCCTTTCATTCAGGTTTGGAAGGATTTTTTCAAACGCATATACGGGTATATCATTTTTTTAAATGGGTTTCGTCCGTGGACTATTAAACATCCATTTGAATGACTGCGATCTTGATTAATATTGCAAAAAGATATTACTCTTAAATAATATGAAAGATGATTGAAAAATGATAAATAATAAAATGTGTTGATGCGCTATAGCATGATTTGGAGATAGGGGCATGGATATCTACCTGCAGTTCAGTTCCCATTGATGCGCTTCACGGAGCAAATAATAAATTTTTCTGTCTTATTTTGTATAGCTACCCGTATATGGGTTAATTCGGTCCCTTAAATATTAAGTTTTAACTCTTAGAGGTATGTCTATGCTCCTTTATCTGTCTTCCACATTCGTAGCATATAACAAAATATTATATTTTCATACTCTTCAGGAAAATATCAGATTTTTTTAGGTTTAATGTATGAATTATGTTATAATATTAAGTTAATTCGTAGTATTGCAGCCCAAAGATTAGTATTTTACAGCCATCAAATTCTTCTCATTAACATGGGCGTACCCAGCGGGGGATAGAAGGGGGCAGCTGCCCCCCCTAGAAGCAAAAGAAAATGTAGTTCAAAACGAAAGTTTTGAAAAAAATTTCTTTAGAGCCAAGAAAAGTGATTTTAGTATAAAACATGCAAAAAAATTAAAAATATTTCATTTTTGAGCAAACAATCTAAAAAAGCGTTGTAATATTTTTTTCGAAATTTTTAATTCCTTAGCCTTTTCTGAGTTATAACTTGAAAGACCACGGTTTGCCCCCCTCTAGTTTTGATCCTGGGTACGCCCTTGCTCTTTTATGCTAGTTTCTTCAGGTTTATGTTGAAGCAAAAACCCAGTATATACTGATTGAAAAATGATAAATAATAAAATGTGTTGATGCGCTATAGCATGATTTGGAGATAGGGGCATGGATATCTACCTGCAGTTCAGTTCCCATTGATGCGCTTCATGGAGCAAATAATAAATTTTTCTGTCTTATTTTGTATAGCTACCCGTGTATATCTCATTGTTCACTGTACTGGGGTATACTATCTCATTGTTCCATCAAGTCACACCAAAATCAATTAATTTCATTCTTCAGGTTCCTTACGTTCTCCCTAAATGGTCCTTCTTAATCAGCCCCGAATTTTTCTTCCTCGTTCCTTAGGGTTTCAACTACATTTTATTTCCCTCGTAACTATTGTATCTTATGACAAGGCCTGATCCACAGAGATCTTCCCTGGAGTATGGTGATTCACACTCTCCTTTTTTCTCTCATTCTTCGGTTAACCCCTTCGTTTCTCGCCCTACTCGTCCATCCCTTCACATACAGTGTGAAGTCCCACGTGCAATACAGCTCCAGCTAACTTTCGAATGGCTTTTTCTCAGAAATGGTAAATCTTAGAGAAAAAAGTACGGAGACAATTTTGTAGATAATTTACTGGTCTTTAAGTTTGATACGAGCAATTTTTATCGTTAAACTAACCGTTTGGCCAAAAATATACAAAAAGCCCATTTTTGTGACGTTTGACCATGAATAAAATTTTCAGCACTCAAGGGATCGATGGGGACTTTTCAGGATTTCATAAGAGTTGGTATTCCTAACGTTCCTGTAAATTTTCAGCTTGTTGTGAAATTATACATGGGTCAATGTCTATTTTGACCGGGCTATACTACATAAGTCACGAAATGTTATCATTGCCAACATGTAGTAGCCCTTCCACCACGCTCATGCTTCTTGTTTCGATTTAATTTCGGCACGCATGCCTTGGTATGTTTTAAATTCAAACGGTGGGCACGAAAATCGCAGTGCGTCACTCAAATTTCAGTTCCCATGGGTGGATCGAAATATAAATAAAATCCATGAGGGAGCGGCGTTTCTGCTCCCATTCCGCCCCGATGTGTTTTGAGGGTGGGGTCGGGGTCGGAGGATAGAGACATTTAGGGGGAGAGGGACAAAGTCTCAAAGATATATGGAGCTTAATACGCCGTCAAGTGATCCCATAGATGGATGCGTTGCACGACCACTTTCCGAGCGCGCACTCTGGATTCTCTCCGCATATGCGAGCACTCTCGCCGAATGCGCGTTGAAACCATCTCGCGGGTGACAGACGGGCGAAGGGTGGGTAGTCCAGCTGGGGTCGCCGGAGAAGGGAGAGCGCGCGTATAAGGGGAGGAGCGAGGGGGCTTGCCCGAGGGGGTAAGCCTTGGAGGTCGTAGGGTGTGTGGCGGAGGGTGACTGACTGGCGGCAAATGGAGGGGGCGGTGAGGGATGCGCGAATAAATCTTGCAGTCCTCCGCCCCCTAAACCCTCTCTCCTCCGTGTGCGATTTGATACTGCTCCTCAATACGAGAAATGATGACGGTGATTACGATGCATCGACGTGAACATGTATTGTGGAAATGCTGAGAATTTTATTCATTTTTAGCATCATTATCAGTGATATCATAAAATGGGACGTTAGAATGGGCATGTTTAGTAAACGAAATGGCTACTTTTCTCTTGCGAAAGGTACGTACTCAGGAGACCACTGCAAGACTTTTCTAGATGCATGCGGTAAATTTCGATTATTCATGTTTCATGATTTCTGTCCCGAAGAAACAAAACTTCTATGAATATGTATGTAAGCAGTGTTTTAATGGGTGTGAAATATGCCATAGTTCATCCTGGATATTGTAAATGTGTGCGTATTTTTTCGCCAAACTTTCTGGTTTGACGCACAGTGGGTAACTTTCTCTTCAGCGACTGGAAAGTATACCATGAGCATTCTATTTCTCTCCAGAGAACAGACCTCTACATATGGAAATTTTAGCAACGTCTCATTTCCTAGCATCATCTCAGCACCCCTGGTGATCTTATTTCAGATTGATTTATTTTTTTAAACGCTGGTCACTCCTATTGAATCCGATTCGAAGAGGTCATTATCCAATTTCTTTTGCTTCCCAAGTAAATTGATACTTTTTCAGTATGAATTAGGTTGTCTTCTTGTATAAAACTTGTTAACTATGCGTGATTGGGGATGGCGAAATTATAGAACCCTAATTTATCCACCAGGGTCTTCGAACAGGGAACTAGAAGACAATTCCCGTAGAGACCAGTTTCATGAAGATTAAGTCGTCAATTGCACGTATTTTTCTAAAGGGTAAGATATTTTATCATTAGCGACATCAAGATAAAATTTTAAAAAACTTCCCTGACAATTTTTCTTGCATTTCACTTTATATTGCACGCGTGACCAATGTGAAATTATCGTTGATGTCCCCGTGATAGAAAAGTATATGGCTGATTGGAAGTCTAATTATGAATCTCCACAGTGATACCCAAGAGACAAACATCTGTACGACCCAACTGCATCGCAATACTAGCTAGGCTGCATCTTTTTTCCCCTCCCAAAACCAGTCCCGTGCACAATTCCCCTGTCGTAATGGCCATGGGGTGTCCCCCCGCCTTAAGGTGCCTCGCCAACACTTCCGATCCCTCCTAGCCCGATCTCTCTGCATCTCCCACAATTCGCTTAAGCCGTGGCCACCTCCCCCGCCCCTCTCCGGCCCATCTCAATGAACGCTTTCACTCCTTCCCCCACCCCAAGCAAGTCCTCCGCCGTATATTCAGTTAACGACTCTGAGCCCTCCCCTTCTTCCACTGCAGACTCTCCCCACCTCTTCGCGTCTCCCCACTGCCAGCCTTACGTGCGTCGGGCCATAACCTATCCCAGAAACATTTTCGTCATCCCCTTAGCTCTATCTCGTCAATTTTAAACTCCTAACTCGAGGATCTACCTAGTAACTTTTTAAGAGGCTGTGCTTTCTTCGAGGAGTAAGTACCCGAAGTTTGATATTTAATAACCAATTTATTTTTTATATGCATGAATTGCCATGAGAAAAAATTCCCTTGAATCGGGAATCAAACTGCGGACCTTTGGCTTTCTGGTCCCGATGCCGACCTCTACGCTCTCCAATTTCCTGATTTCCTACGGCAATTGTACCGAGGCTCATGGTACTAGATGTAGTTTATTTTTACTAGATTTAGTATTTTTAATTTCTGGGGACTTCACTAGGGATATTAATTATTGGAATTAATTTACCAAACTATTTGACTACTTCTGTAGAAGATATCAATAATACATTCTGAGCCAATCAAGTAACTTCGTTGAAGACAGCCTGCCCGGGAGAATATCTCGAGTCTTGATAACAGCCAACTTTTATTAGTAGAGACCTAATATGAGTTAATAATAACTTAAATTAACTTAAAAAAATCATAAGTCTATGTTCAAGAGCAATTTACTTTTGATTTATTACAAAACCTAACCTTAACCAAAGCCTTAATATACCCTGTAATACTCAACTTTTGATATTAACGTATTCTCATTAGTTGGATGTCTCATGTGAGCCCCTCTTGCCAAAAAGCCAACCAACTTGTGAACGATACATTTAGTCCTTTCCTTTTAGGACCCACTTGTAGGACCTTTTTGTTGTTTTTGATGTCACAAAATTAATATTTATTTCGTGAGAACTAATAGAGCCTATAGCAATTAGGAAAGTTCGTCAAAACAGTTAAACTATGAAGCTATTCAATTATAATTTTTGACCTAAATTTCTTGGGAATAGGTAACATTCGAAAGGTGATCATAAATCTTCTGTAATCGTGGAAAATGACTACTTATATTCTAAAAGAAAATTTATGTAATCAGCTCATTTATAGTCAGAAAAATAAGAAGAATAAACTTTTAAGGGTTTATTATTCACTCGTCGATGCACATTCTCATAGGAAAACTTGGGCAAACATTTTTCGCACATTGATTTGAGATTGTAAATGTCATATTTACGCGCGTTCTTTGTCGCCTTTCTCGCATTTAACCCGTGCTGAACCCGAGACTCGGCAATAACTTGGCGAAGCGCGTCCGTAAAAGTTTTTTCGCCTTAGGGCCTTCCTTTTAAAGTCAATTCCTTCGAAACTTCCTGGTACGAAAATACTTCTCTTTTGCTCCGAATCACTTCCTCCTGATCGTCAGTTCATCTTCACCCTTGCCATTAATATCCAACTCTCCAACCCACTCCTGCATTCGACTATCTATGATTCTGCCCATTTCAGCCACTAATGGCTTGCAGGACCGACGCAACGCCATGTGCATAAAGTTCGTTTCCTGTGTTTGGTGGCTGCGTCTGTTGGTGATCATCTGGTGGGATCATTTACAACATTTTCCACTTTTGGGGAATTGAGATGAGAGATAATTTGTGATGAATTGGTCGATGCCCTCGGTCGTGATCTTATATTGTGACGCGAATGCACGGGTTTGCCACCATGACCCGCATTGTCGTTAATAACACGTTTGATTTGAGAAAATTTTCGTTATTCTGCATCGTAAATAATGTTTTCGTCCAATATAGGATCATAATTTTCAAAAATAAGGGAAGGTTCTGTGTAAACATTTTCATAATCAGATAACCCTAAAATTTTATTTGAATATTATTGCTAATTTACTTATAAAGGATGGTACGAGCAGTATAAAGCAATTGAATTGTTTATTTCATGGAAATTTTAAAAATTAAAATTATTATTTAATACTCCCAAGTTGCTGTTAGTTTCACCACTATCAAGTGTTATTTCCTGCGACGATATTGGAGTCAAGGATACGGCGTAAACCTATTTTAAAATATACCTTTTCCTGTGAGACAAACGTAAGTTATTTTATTTTTCGTTGAAATTCTGTCAAAAATCCGGGAGAGAAACTTCATGCAATCCTTACTTTATTCAAGATTACTTTGGAAATAAATTGATGAGAGGGCCTCGAAATATCTCTCAATTACGAATAGGTATATTGTTTATTTTTCGTTAGCGCGCTCTAAACTCGCTTCCATTTTTTTTTTGGCGGGAGTAGGGTTCATTGCGGTGTTGATTTTTGCCAGACTCCACGCGAATACCTTGTCTTCAAATCCGTTGCTTTGTTTCGGTGCCTTTGATCGATCGAGTGCCACGAGAGAGCGGGGCAGGAATGTTGATTCCGAATGCTTCCCTCCCGAGGCGGATACCCGGCTGTCGCGTGATCGGTGCACGCGCCTCGAATTCTCCACTGCCGCTGAAAAATCGTGTCACTCTCGCTGATTGAGCCTTCACCGACGCGCGGGAATTCTCCGAGCCGTTCATTCCCACCCTGGGAACAAACAGTAAAGGCCTTTGGAGAGTTCTTCCCCGCCGTTACTATCATTATTACTCAGCAAAATAGCACAGCGAAATATATTCATGGTACAATCTTCCATCGTGTATCAGCGCCAATAGAACTCAAATTATCAGATAAAAGTTACATACCCCTTTTAGAATTTTAATAGGACTTCGTTATTAGATTGAAGACAGGATTTTTTCTAGAATATAGAATATCTATGCTCTGAAATTCTCCGTGATTGAGCCGTTATATCTCTAAATTAGTACATACTTGGAACTACTTCACAGAATGGAGTAGCAAAATATTTAATTTTTCATCCACGTTCAGTATATCTATCCCTGCCTCAAAGTCAAGGACGAAAGTTTCATATTTATCATGCAATAAGTACGAATGTTTTGTTTATTTCCTATAAAGAGTTACTATCCAGAAGCTAGAATTTTTAAAGTTAATGTAAACTGAGCGATTCGGCTGCTAAACCAGTAAGCAACGGCGGAAAACTCTAAACAGATGACAGATAGCAAACAGTTTGTTAATACTTGTGTAGCTTAATTTTGTTCTTGCTTAATTATTTTACATGGGAGCAAAGGAAACTGTGCTACAGCCGAAGTTTCTGAGACCAGTGAAATCTCACTCAAGATTTAAGAAGTACGAATGGATCAATAATCTAGTGTTACAATTATAAGAGGTGTAATCACATTTTCATACTTATAAATATGGGGTGGTCCTGGCAATGGTTCCATGATTATCATTCTCACGTAGCATTTCGAAGTTACGTTTTAGCATTTTATAATTGGGACAGTGACATGGGTATAATTATAACTATGAGTTTCTCTAACTTGCACCATTAATGTGAATCTACGATGCAATTGTAATCTCCTATGTAATTGGCTAACGAAATATATCCGTCAAACCACTAGTAAACTCAGTTAACTCGAACCATGGGGTCGATGGAGCTGAAGAATTAAGTCATTCATGCCAGCAAATCAGGGATGTAGGTCCCGAGCATTCTCTCTTAAGAGGTGTTTGACCCCAAACGTTGTAGTTGTAGTTTGCAGCCAGTGCCCTGAGTCACCACTACGATAAAATACCCTTGAACGTTAAACGGCTCTTAGCAACCAATTTACATTTAATTTTTTTGCAAAGGAAAAAAAATTCCTCTCCAGCCTTCAACGCTGAAAATTCTTTTGATCTCGATGTAACTTGATGTAGGTGCTTGCTCCACTTGAATGGATAAATCTCTGAAATATGTAGTTTCCCCTGCTTCGAGCATGGTAATTTCTGAACTTGATCATAAATTAAGGACTTGAAGGAAGTATCCATGTCTAAAAGAAAAAAATCAAGTGGATTTCTTTTGAGACGAGCTGGGCGATGGAGCACTTATTTTTCCCATTGACTTTTGCTGACTAGTAATTATCATGCTCCTTCGTTTGTGAAAAAATGAGGGAAAGAATTTTGCTCACAGAGAATAGTATGAAGTTACTTTTCGGTTTGTGGATAGATATGTACTTTTTGCTATGGAAATTATACATATTTCAAAGAAATCGAGCTGAAAATTCATAAGATACCCACAACTATTTGAAGTACTTATGTTATGTAATTAGATCCCAGTAATTTCGGGCTTACGACTATGTTTTTTCCCCAAAGGCAATTATAGAATCTAGAACACAGGTGTAGCACTTTAGCTAAAATGAAATGGCAATGTCCATTCATAAAAGATAGTAGAAGCAACTAGCAAAATATGATATACCGTTTTCAACTAAAATATTTTTGAGTTTACAAACTGCGGCTGAGATGAAAATATTGTGGCGGAGTGCTGTCTAATTTCGTGTGATCGAACATCTTCCTTATCACCTAATCAGAAAATTCTTTTGATCAAGTTCTCATTGAAGGCATTTGGCGCCCCCCAGGTTTTGTGAACCCCCATTATAAAATCAAGGGCAATCTTAGAAGGAGGATGGAAAAAAAAGGTAAAGCGTTTCCCTTTGAAAATAATGGAATGATGTCGTAATTTTTTTCCTCCCGCTGAATTTTCGCTGACAAATGGTTGACATATGCTCGGCGTCTTGCGGGAAAAAATATTACGGGCGCGTAAGTCTGGGAAAGCGCTGAGGCGGCACTGTGGCAACCGCCGTCGTGGTGTTTGTGTCTCTCTTCGCCGTCTCCACTTAAAAGAGGGAGACACCCTTCCCAACTGGGCTCTTCCTTCCCCATTCTTTCCGCAGTATCCTCTTCCGCATCCTGCCCACATTATCCCGCCCATTCCCGACGGCTCCTCCCCTCGTCCTGTGCCGGGTCCATCACACTCCCCCCCTTCCTCAGCATCCGACGTCGTTGGCGACGCTTTGGCGTCGAGTGACCCGTGATCTTCCTCCCGCACCCCCCGCAACTCTTGCCCCTCCTGATCTCTTGAATTTTCTCTCTCGTTCTTACGCCGATTCCGCCTCATCATTTCCTCGGCATTTATATCCTTTTTTCGTGGGGGTCGGCTTTGACGTCCTGCGAATGTCTTTAGTCACCAAGTTCAAGTTTTTTTTAAAAAAAAGGAGCTTTTGGGATATTATAATTTTTAGCACCAATATTCGTTTTGAACAGTACCTACCTATGGTCATGAATTATCTAAGCTATTTTCTATGTTTTTATATGTAATATTTTTGGCCACCAACTTCAGGTCTAAAATAAAAATTTTGCGACATTATTAATCTTATCATCGATATTCGTTTTGAACATTACCTGTGGTCATGAATTACGTGAGCTATATTTTCAATTATTTTATTTGCTATTACGATAGATCTTACGTAATCTATAATTGTCTTAGTTATCCCTAGAGTTTTACTGACCTCTACCTTTTATGAGCATGTTCGCAATTATTTTAGTGCAATAAATCTCAGTACCTAAGTGTGTAACATTTTGTAAACAAGACCTAGATTTTAGTTCTATGTTTTTCTATTTCCATGGAAACATGTATCAAATTTAACCCTACAACTGCTTGTATACTTTGGTTTCTTCTCGGTGGCGGTTTTCTTTGTCCACCGGCATCTTGTGCCCTTGAATAATATTTTTTTAAACTTAAATTCCATTTAAATGTCAGACAGATACGATGATATTTCCTGAATATAGCCCTTAAGCGCTTACCCTTAGTTACATGATTTCCTTCTGCTGAAGATATTACCCTTACTTTTTTGACGTGACCTGTATCTTCCACCTACAGCGGATTTGTTTCCTGAATTCTTTTCCTCTTTTTCGCCGACTCCGCTTCATCTAATCCCCGGGTGTAAGAGGTTCCTTTTTGCTAGGATATACTCTCGGATGACCAAGAGACGTGTTTTTTCTTACCGTCAGCTTTCGAAAAGAAATGTTCATTTGGGTGAATGTTGCGGTTATTTTTTGTTCATTTTTATGAACTCCGCATGATGATGTAAGTGCAAAAGAATTCGCATATGGTCTCACTAGGTGGCACCTAAAGTCCTTATTGAAATAAGATTAGTTTCTTGAACATTTGAATTGAGTAAAATATCATCAAATCATTTTTATCAACATAAGGCTTAAGGCTTTTCTTAAAGATTTTGATTGTGATAGGTAGTTATTCTTTCTTGCCGATATTTTTCCAGTTCATAACCGTGTATTTGTATCATTGACATGTACAATGAAGTGACGTGTACATTAGAAATACTCAATTAAAACCTTGTGTATTCTATAATTGAGTCTGTTATCAAACGCGTCTCTCACCTGCTCATTCATATGCAAACCTATTCGTTGACAGTCTACATATTTCCTCTAAAAAGAAGAACGAATGCCCTTTAATCTAATTATCTTCATATCTTATAGCTACTAGTAGCGCATTTTCTTCATGAATGGTTCTCCCCCTATTACTGCAGAATGTTTAGAAATGGCCATCTGAATTGAGCAATGCCATAATAATTTCTCGCCATCAAAGGAATTCATTCGCTGATGCATTTGAGTGACAGAATTCACCTATATTTGGTTGTGCACAGCCTGTTAATTAGCTTTGCGTCACAAACTGCTCATTTTCACCGTGCAAAAACCAATTAACTCGCAATAATTTAAGTTGATCTACCCCGATCGAATGATTTCTCCCAATCAGATAATTTCATACCCTGATGCAGGCTCGTGACTCGTTTCATTGCTCACTAATTAAGTTTATTTGGAGTAATTAAGTATACTCCTGCCTAGTTATACCAGATTGCTACCAGGAATGCATGTATTTTGAGTGATTTATTCGGATATTTTATGAAAATGGTGTAGCATGTGGCCTGTGTGCATTGGAAATTGGGGTGCAACATAAGCACTTGCTGATTACGACGCTCTTATCGTGTACTTATGAATATTTTCCAAACTTTTTTCCATATATATGCATACTGTATTCAGAGAAAGTGTGCCGTAATCTTCGGGTGTTGTGGAATCGTTCACCACTTTTTTATTTCAAATAATCTAATGAAAGAAACAATTTCGCGCTTCACAATGAAATTTTGATGGGAAACCCTTAGAGCAAGTCATTCCCGCAATTATGCCTGGGAAATATAAAAGCAGTAGTATCAAGACACCAGTATTTTTTCTGTTTTTCGATCCGTCGCTTACTTACGAATTATTGGCGGCGAAAAATTGACGGCCTTAACCATTTCGCATATATGTTGATGACGTCATGAGCTCATTCAATCCGGGTCACCACTTCTCACAGCCTCTTGTGGTCTATACTGCTGTTTATACTCTTTTGAGTGATTCATTCTGCATGTGAAATGTCCTCCTTGAAGAAGTAAATGCATTAGAACTATAATGACGTATCCATCCCATGATAAGTGAACTACAACGTTCGTGCTTTCTTATTTTCATCTTTCTAAAGAATGGCTTAATGGGGAGGATTAATGGTAGATAGGAACTCTTTCATGCATGAGCACAATGAATCAGTGATGAATTGAAAAGAGACTTCTTTCCTGTTTAAATAAAAATTATTTCCTATTCAAGAAGTCATAAAACTATAAATATATTTTGAAGTGGTTATAAAATTCAAGCGCTTGAACAACTATTATACATTTGGGCGATGAAAAGTATCGAAATTCTGCAAATTTTTGTGTTGAAATTTCTCTTTAAGCCAGCAAACATATGATTGGCACGGAGAAAGTTTTCAGCATAAAATATGTACAGAATTTCAGTCACCTCAATATACATAAATGTTTAAAGTTTATGGACTATTTAATATATTAAGGCGATAAAATGATTTAAATTTTATAAATGCTTAACCTTAAAACTCTGTCCATAACAATTAGCTCTCGTTTTAACTAATGTCGACATCTTACTGGCACGAAGAAATTTTTCTGCATAAAAATTTGCACAATTTAAACCGCTTCAATATAGATATAAAATTTTCAAGTTCCTGAAATATTTTATACATTGAGGCGATAGATGGATTGAAATTTTGCAAATATTAGCGCTGAAAATTCTTACCATGCCAATAAGCTGGCAGAAGAATTAAGCTGTTTAAGAATATAAGGTGTCGCCTTGATAAATGTCGACAGCATATTGGTTGCGGTGGAATTTTTCAGCATAAATATTTGCAGAATTTCAATCCCATCTCTATATAGATACATATTTTTTCAAGTTCATAAACTATTTTATATATTGATTTGTAATGATTGAAATTATGCACATTTTTATGCTGAAAACTTTCGTCGCACCAATAAGCTGCCGACATTAATTAAGATGTCAATGTTAGTAAGCAGGACGTGATTGCCCGTTTTGGTCCTCACACGAGTTCGACCCCGCGGAGGATTGTCGATAAGCCTGACCCTCTCCGACGAATGAAGACTTGTTTTTTGGGGGCCCGTTCACGACCCGTGTCCTCGGTCGTGACGGCGGCAGGTTGACCGGGGGTCGCCGGGTTCAAATCGCAACGTGTGGCCCACCACTCATCAGCGGCCACTTCCCTCATCCTACTCTCTCCTCCACAGATTCTGTTATTTTTTTCATTTTTTAAATCTTCTTCCTTATGGGTCTTTAATCCTTTCGGCCTCATCCTCCCATTCCTCCTGCTGAGTTTATCCCTTTAACATCCCGCGGTGCGCGCCGAAGCATCGTGGGCAGGGAAGTGTACTTCATGTAGGGCACCGAAACGTTAGCTTTTTCTCGCAATTAAAAATGTTTATTACCGTAGTTGAATTAGCTGCGACGAAGAAATAGTAAATAGAATAGCGAGGGCGGAGAGGGCTCTCTACAAAAAGGAGAATATTCTTGTAGCTGAGAATACAAGCATAGAAGTAAGGAAACAATTCATCGGATGCATAATATGGAGTATGCATGGTTCTTTATGGGAGCTAGGCTTGGACGTTGACAGTAGCGGAGAAATCAAGAGTAGAAGCATTCGAAATGTGGTGCTACCGAAGAATGATGCAGATGGAATGGATTGGCTGTGTAAGTAACGAGAAAGTATTAAGAAGAACGGGAGAAAAGAGAAGCCTACTAAAAACCTTAAGCAGAAGACAGGACGACTTATTTGGCCATATTTTGAGGCATGATAACCATATGAAGACAAGCGTTGGAGGACAGGTGGAAGGGAAGAAGGATAAGGGACGGCCCCGAATGAGTTACATAGGACAGATTATAACGAATGTGAAAGAGAAGAAATACGTTGCTGTATAAAGGTTAGCGGATATGAGAGAGAAATGGAGAGCTGCGTCAAACCAATGTTAGTATTGTTGACTAATGATGATGATGATGATTGCCATAGTAGGTCATCCAAAGAAATGATCCTTGGATATTTCTCTTCATAGAACAGTCTTCCAATTTCTTTGGTAAAAAAGTATGGTTTCGCTAGTTGTGGGCCCTGTCGCTCTCATAGCGGCACGGGTATTCCCTATCCTAGTCTTCCATCCCTATCCCTAACCTGGAGGCGTCGACGGGCTCCTATCGCGGCGGCGCCTCTATCCTTTTTCCTTCCCATTCCACTCCCCACCCCGGGTGCGCGGGCTTATCAGTTGAATTACTGGGACCCGGCCCCTATGCGTTGTAACCTTCTCCGGACCCCCCTTGGGTTCTCATTCTCTGCCATAGTAGGTTATCCAACGGAATGATCGATGGATTCTTCTCATTATAGAGTAATCTTCTGATTTCGTTGGAAAATTAATTAATGGTTCTTAGTGGACCCCGTTGTCCCCATGGCAGCTCGTGTTTGTCCCTATCCCCTAATTTCCATTCCTATCCTTTCCCTGGAGGTGTCGACGGGCTCTCATCGCGGCGGTCTCTCCTATCATTTTTCCCTCCTCATTCCTTCCCCTCCTGAGACGCGCGGGCGTAAAAGTCTCGGACTTGGTTCCCGGCCCTCGGGTTGTAACCGTCGCGGAACCGCCCAGGGTAACCCTTCCCTAGTAGGTCATCTACTGAAAATTCTGTGAAATATTTTTATTTATAGAATATTATTCCATTCCTGTAGGAATAGCAAATCATGGTTTCGCTAATATAGGACTCCGCTGCCCTAATGACGGTGTGGGATTTCGTATTCCTTTCCTTCCTTCCCTATCCTTGCTGGTGTCGTCGGGCTTTCATCACGGTGGCGCCTCCTATCCTTTCTTTTCCTACCTCTGCCCTTCCCCTCTTGAGGTGTGCGGGCGTGAGAGTCCCGGACATAGGTCCCAGCCCTCGAGAGTCAAACCCCGCGTGCCCGCCCTTACTCCTCTCCGCTACCCGAGTAGGTGCGGTAGAGGATGCCTACTTGATGGTAAATTGACAAAAAATATTTAAATATTGACAGTTATTTTTTCAATTTCATCGTCAAATTTCAACCTTGTTTCAGGCCTGACCGTATGTCGCACTTCTGTGTGCTTGGCCTGTGCCCGGCAAGCGAGCGCGTGTCTGATTTAGGCTAGGATGAGTGCTGCATGCCTGGTGTGCGATCAGGGGCGGATCCAGGATATTTTTCTGGGGGAAGACACAAGGGTCGGACAGGTTTCTCATATTTGAGATTAAAAAACGAATGTGACAATTACACTGTGCGAGATATTCTCTTTATTTTAATATGAAAGTTATTTATATTAAATTAAATGATTTAGGATATGTAATACGCGAAATAAAACGAACGTAATGACAGCCGTTTTAATAATCTTGTCCATTTCTTAAGCGTCGTTCCCCCCCCCCCCCCCTAGATCCGCCTATGTGTGGAATCACCCCGTGTCGCACACCCTGGTGGTGGCTTAAACGGTACCTCGTAGAGGAAGGTATACTTTCGTCCCATTTTACTCATTTTAGCGCTGAATTGATGATGCGTGGGCTTATAGGCCAAACATAATGTGCGGCCCTCCCAGGAGACGGAGGAAGGATGGAACCTGCCCGCCTGTGTTGAAAGAGGGTCTGTGGAGAGGGGGCATATTTTATGAAAATTCCAAGATAAAATTGGAAAAGAACTGCCAATATGTTTAACATTTTTTCTATATACCAGCAAGTTTGTATCATCTACCGCGCTCACTCGGGTAATATAAATTTTAAAATCCATTAGAAAAGCAGGAAATAATATGCAAATGAATACCAAGTTAACTAGCGCATATTCATCATCATTACTGGTCAACAATCCTACGATTGGTTTGACGTAGCCATTCACTCAATAGTGAATATTGTTCGACAAAGAAAAGGGATTGTTTATTGATTTTTGATACCGGCCCCTAGCCACGTTTCTGTGTAGTATTCAGTAAAAGCCGCTCCCGATTTCGTGTGCAAACGACTTTACGTGACTAATTTTCATTAAATATGAAAAATTAAGTAATTTTACCACCGTAAATGCAACTTGATTAGTGGTTCCTTGAGGAAATCCTGCTATTATATTGGGGCGTCAATGATATAAAGTTAAACTTTCGGCCTTAAAATTATTAAGAGACTATAGTAGGAGTAAACTTTTTATTCTTTTCAATTTAAAAAATATATACTCCTTTAGAAAAATGGACTTGTAGTACTTGCACTGAACCTGCAGTCTAGCCTTGTGTGCGACGTAAGTTTCCGCCCCTCCGGTGAACGTCACTGGCGTCGCCACGATCAATCAGCGGGGCCCTTTGACGTGCGGACCTCTTGCCCCACGAATTAGTCGTTCGATCGGTCGGTCGATCCTGGGGCCGTAAACGCCGTCATCCCGGTCCCATTAGCCTTCAGATATTCGCTCATCGCAGGCGGCCTAAACAGACTCACTCTCTTCCTTGACGGACTCTTGATTACCGAATAAATCTCCGATCTCGGGGCCGAGCGAACGGTTGTTGACCTAATCGCCAGACCTCGATAATTCGGAATCGAATTAGTTCAAGCCGATCAGTCGCCCGGCCGTGCTCTTTCGGTAATCCGTCGTGAAATTTGGCTGCTCTCTCCTCTCGTTCGCCTTGCTGCGTCCCGTGAAGAGCCTTTGATCGGGCTTTTAAATCCGATGCGCAAAATTTTAATGCTTGATGAAAAATCTGGATGCACCACTATTTGGCCCTTACGATTTTATTTATGAATGCATTGATTTGAATGTTTTTAGTGACTGCAGCAGTGCTATTTTTTACTTGATGTTTCCTTACTATTTGATTATGATCGCTTCGTGTCAATTCATGAACACGCAATAGATACACGAATTTGTTGTTTTTAATTTCTTTTACTATACCGACTTTTAGCTGACCACCAAGATAGCGTGAAATATTTACCAGTTTATGGACATTTATTATGAATATCTTTTGAGTTATGAAAAATAATAGGCATCGTGTTTATTGCAGAGCTGTTGAGCTGATATTATCGGGTTTTTTGACTTATTTTAAAAAACTTGCTTATTGTTTATGCGTCATTGTAGGATTGACGTCTTCTGTCAATTTTCCAATAAAATTTCGCAGCTATTGTTAGTTGTTCCTTGTTTCCCACGAATTTGTTCCTTCAATTAGAATATTTGCAATGGAACTGAATTCGTTGGTTAATAATGAGACCGTTATTTATAACAGTTATTACAACTTTCAAAAATGATTCGTTCAAATGAGGGGGAACGAATTATTGCCGTTAGTCATTTCGTAATTTTCATTTCCACCATTTTGATTAACCTTTCATTTGATGCCCACGAATGAGCCCGTTCGCTACGGTGGTCACTAGAAATTGACAGAAAAGTCTAAAAATAAAAAATGATGGAATTGCAAAAATAATGCTAAATGAAAAGAAAATAGCATGCATGGTCAACGAACCTTGGAAGAGTCCAAATCACCGCGGGGAGTCATATCTCATCCTTTTATGGAGACCCCGTGTCCGATGGAGCGAAAAATCGTTTCAACCCTCTACATGAATCTCATTTTATGACAATATATTTTTGGGCTTGAACACATTTCCATTTTTTTCTCTTCGGCAGGGTGAAAGATATGGCAAAAGGGTGGAAGGGTCTGACGTCATGGTGGGGGTTTAGAAAAAAGTGGGAGGGGGGAGTTGGGGGGGGGTTTCAATTTCTCTTAAGTGTCTCTGCGATAGACTGCATGCGGTGCAAAGAGGTTTGTTGCACAGAGTGCAATGCGCAGTAGCATGAAATCTCTGCCAACTTCGATACACGTGACTTCTTCCAACTCTTTGTTAAATCTTCTTGGGTTTGACACTGGGTAAGGCTTTTAAAGGTCAACGTTTCGATGAAAAACTCCATCATCGTCAACTCCATCATCGTCTAAGATAGGGTCAGTCTATATCCTGATGATGCTGAGGAAGTTTCTCATCGAAAAGTTGACCTTGTGAGCCTTATCCGATGCCAAACCCGAGAATATTAAATCAATAGTATTTGCCGGGAAAGCTTACGATAATTAATTCTTCCTACTCCTATGAATGAGAGTAGAAATATGTTAATAATAGATTGTAGCTGAGCAACGCGGCCTGTTGCACGGTAGCATGTAATGCCTGCCAACTTCGTGATAGTGACTTATTCCTACTCATATTGGTGAAAAATACGCAAACAGTTTATACAACGAATATGGGTATAAGATAGGAGAAATACATGTGTATAGTTCCAGAACAAAATGAAATGAAGACCGATTGTTCCTATTTGGAAAACCCTAATTTTGAATGAAAGTATGCAACTTATGAACATTTTCACTGAACTTTTTTTATCTGTTACGACCCGTTTCGACGCTTAAGGTGTCAATAAGATGGAAAAATACATGAAAATTTGCAAATGTTGTTTACCTTCATACTCCATGAATTTTCCCCCGGTGAAAGTCGAATCTATCTATTTCAACCCAAAATTTTTTCACTTTGGAAGTTCAAATAAATATTTAATCAAATTAATATTACGAAAAACGTATTTATTTAAGCTTTTGAGCGATGTATTGCATTTCCATTTCATTCTTATCAGTTTTTTATAAGCGATTTTATCTAACCATCTAGAAATAGTGATTGCGCCCTCAGACATTAAATCGCTCCGTTTTGCTGGAAAAATGGGACAATGACAAAATCCTCGCGCTAGAACCTTTTTTTTCTTGGGCAAAGGATGTAAATAGTAGTAATTAAAATCAAAAAACTCGTAGGAAAAATCACATTAAATTTCTTAAAATGGTAAAATGGGTAAAAGGTATTATGATTGCCGTGACTGGCTTCATCTCGAGGCGAACACCTAGTCATATATACGGGTACTTCGCACAAATGGATACATTCAAGTAAGTCTACTTTTTGCTGGTCTCTGTTGAGTCAAGTATCGCCTAAAGATTGGAAGTTCAAGGTATCAGGTCCCATCTGGTTAGGATTTCTCTGTAGTCTAGTCAACGAGCGTCGAAAATATTCCGTCGAAATTCGGTTTGACGATTAAAGGATAAAAATCAAACCACTGTGCAATTTTTTTCGCATTGGCATAGCTGGATCTCATGAACAAACACATAAAACCCATTTACTCCGGGGGCCAAGGGTCTTGAGTTATTCACGAAGGGTATACGTAAAAAAGTTGCATTTATGGAAAAGGGCTCTCACCCCTGTACATTCTCTGAGGGTTTAATTGGGTTCTGCTTACCTTGCATAGCGCTAACACTGTGCAAAAATATGCGTCTACACAATTTTTCCTCGTTCGTCCATAGACTGCAATTCCAAAACGCTATTATTAATATGTCCCTACACAATTATTTACCCCGATGTGAAATGTTTTCGAGGGGCTATTTTCGGTCGTGGTTATGCATATTTCAGTAAAATAAATAATCACGGTAGTTAAATCTGGCTAAATTTATTACTCTATTCGCCCCTGCCGTTCTGGTGAGTTTAGCCAAGGAGTCATCGAGCACGGGTCATTTGCGGGACTCAGACTCAGACCCTCACACACTGCTCCCCCGTTAACCTTCCCCCTCACCCCTCTCCCTCCCGCTGTCTCCTTTGCTTGACTGATGGGACTGTAAGCGTGGGTGGCGAGCTTAAAGGGATATAAACTAACGGGATGGATGACTGGAGAGTTGTGGTTTTGGAGTGTGCGTTGTCGGAGGAATGCGATGAAAGTCGGTTCTTTCATGCGTCCAAGTGGGTGGCTTTCTCCGTCAGGGTTTGGTCATTCCTTAATGGTTGGCGGTTTTTTCCGCGCGTAGTCTGATTACAGGAGGAGATATGAGATGGAAGAAGCTGAGGGTCTCATAGCGTTTCTTGCCGTGCAGATTTTTTAAAAATCGAGAAATCAGTTTGCTGACCAGTAAACTGAAATTTTATAAAAAAGTACGACTATTTCAATGGTTTTACACTATTTTATTTTAACTTTTTTAGTTGTGGAGGCATTTAAAGGATTAGTGAACGTTTTGCTCAAGCCGGTGGTAGCAAATTCAGGGTATATACAGGGTAGATAAAAATTACGTACGAAATTATAACCCCGGATTGCGGATACCAGTAGGAACCAAAATTACCCATGATGTTAGGGTCGACAGAGCACCATCTTTAGACTACAGAAACTTTGAACCTAGTGCTTCGACTTGTCCGATCCATCCGACAACAGGGCAAACTCGCGGCGCTGGAGTAAAAGTTTCTGTTGTTTAAAAAAATATGGTGGTTTCCTATTATTTTCCTATTGCCTAAATCGAAAGATTATTACTCCTGGAGTACGTATTTCCCGCTTTTAGATTTTTAAATGACGATATCTATTTTTCGCGATTAAATGAAAAGTGAAAATTTTCAAGCGCGCGAAAACGCGACGCGTAAGTAGGAATGATGGGAAAAAAGTCCGTGTGACGCATTTCTGGTTCCCTCTCCCGCCTTGTGAGGTGACCTTGGAGAGGCTCTGAGCGCTGATACGACGCAGGATGCTAGCGGGTAGCTGAGTACCATGCTATCTGGTAGCGCTTGGCTTAAAAAAGGTTTATTAATACCTTATCAAACGAAGAAAACTTTCCGACCTTAGCCAGTTTTAATAGGTTATTATTAAGACATGTTCTCCTGAGCTCTGTGCCTCTTGCATGCATTGGTAACATCAGACGATGTATAACTCCTATCCTCTGGTGTAGAAACTAGGTCCCTGTGACGTCACGTGGAGTGGAGTCACATGGGCGCCAATCTGGCCTTTTTCAAATGAGGATAAAATTTGGCCCTTGCCATTCGTCTAAACCGGTATTTCTAAAACCAAATAATTTGTGTATTATGAATACACTAATGGTGGGTAACGAATCGCAATCAATGCCTTTCGTTTTCTTCGATGAAGGAAACTACCCTATTGCGTTTTCGACCTTAACATCTATAGCCATTTTGGTTACCACTTGCGTCAGATTATCTTGGGTTAAAATTTCATGACATAATTTTTCTTCCACTCAGTACATATGGCTCTTGTCGGCAAATTTTTTCACGTCAAGTGCAGTTCTAACTGGTGTTCTGCGAGGATTTTTGTGATGTCGGCAACGTTAAAGAGCAAGCCGAAACGATATGTATCGTTTGAAGGTCCTGATCAGTGACTTGACAGAAAATTTACATGTGGTATCGAGTGTCCTGATTTCCGAGCTGATTTCGGCGAGTTGAGATAAGAAACAAGTGGAGGAGACGTTAGCAACGGACACCGACGGAGCAGATAGCCAACAGAAATGCGGGGGAGGAGGTGGGGATACGCTGGAGAATAGGTTTATGGGTGGGATGAGGTGGAGGGGCATTGACTCTTTGGAGCGGGGAGAGGAGGAAGGCCCTTCGTGGGATGATTAATGACCATGTCCCCTTCGTGGCTTTCCATGCGTGATTACAGCGCTGGAGTGGTTGGATGCGGAAACACACTGTCTTGGGTTCTCCTAAGACGTCAATGTGGTTGAAATTCAGTGACCAACACTGCTTGCTGATAGTTTTAGTTTTTTTTTAATTTTTCTATTTTTTCGTATGTTGCCAAGTGCTTATTTTACCAATTCAGCGTATCGTGTACCGTTTCACAATTGTTTTGAA
The DNA here is from genome assembly GCF_921293095.1 of Ischnura elegans. Classification (NCBI taxonomy): domain Eukaryota; kingdom Metazoa; phylum Arthropoda; class Insecta; order Odonata; family Coenagrionidae; genus Ischnura; species Ischnura elegans. The sequence continues at coordinate 97,330,572 of NC_060249.1, forward strand.
AATATCACAGCAATAGGTATGCATCTGCGTAAATATTTTTTTGCTATGAAACGACTCAGGATATACCTAAAAAAATAAGTAGACTGCTATCATAAAACATAATATGGTCGAAGTAGCAGCTGTTAGGTGAAAAAAGTCTCAATCAATAAAAATAGAGCTTTTGACATAATTGCTGTCTAAATGACCCAAAACAATCTTTATACTTCCAAATCGCTTTGTAAGTATGTAGTTATGTTCCGATAGAAACCTCTTATACATCAATAATATTTAGGAACCTCAATGAAAGACATAATTTTTAGCAAAAAAATTTCTTTTGCTGGAAATTGCGAAACTTTGAGTCATTTTTCTAGACATATTTTGACACCTAGAGATGGTGTGAGTGGCGTACAATATTCAAAGAATTTGAAGAAAGGCGCAATATAGCAACTGATGCCTGCATTCATGCCTGCATTCATGCCTTAAATTTGAAATACTTTCCGGCGCTTGAAGATCACATTTTCCTCTGCACTGGGTGCGTGAAATATTTCAACCCAGCGTAATAATCTTTTCGAATAAGTGAAGATGGTAGAGATATTGAACTGTTTAGAGAGGCCGTGTTTTATTCCAAACCGATTTTTTTCTATCAAACATAAACCAATGTTTTTTCCGTGTGGAAGTTCGGAATTTATGATTCGACCGACTCGGCAACCGCTACGAAACTGGGTCAATTGAGAGAATGGTCCAGTGGCCGCTTCTTATATTTGCAGTATCTCGATCCTTCCCGATGATCGTGGTTCCTCTGCTTTATTACTTTAAAAAATCAACTTGTTGTGGTGAAAAAAATACGATGAACGTGGATCTCTCATGACTGAATAGTTCATTTATTATTCACCATTGCTTCGAGAGCATTTATTGGTTGCATCGTTTCAAGGTGAATAGTTGTAACATAAGAATGCAATAGTTAGAATAGTTACATAAGCCTTATTGTAATTTGTTAGATTTTAAATTGATATATGTTCTTACAGCTCATAAAAAATGGCAAAACCAATATTTTTTATAGAAAGTAACATTTTAAATTTAATTCAATACGCCGAATTTATTGTGAAATGAATTGAAATGTCGAACGATTTTTGGAACATACTATTGACAGGATTTTAGGATCTAAAGGGGGACAATTTTTAAAAGAATTGACATCACATATGAAGTTTTTATGCAACGTGTTTGTAGTCTATTTTATAACTTATTTATTATTTACCTCTTTGAACTCGAGCAACATGAATAATAAAAACATTTAGGAAGTGAGAGAATCGAGGTTAAAGTCACGCTACGGAGTTATCCACTGAAAAATGTTTGCCCTGCTATTCATGCGAATGACCTGTCCAGGCAGGACCTATTCAGAAAGGCCGGATACTGTGAAGAAGTCAAGACAGCGAGACAAGAGGTAATAAGGATGGAGGACAAAGGAAATAATTACATCATTTTGTGCACGGGCCAACATGATCTAAATTCGAGAGCTTCGCTGACACTCTAATAACGACGGTGACGTCATCATTTTCCCTGAAGTGTAATGTTAAATAGTTCCTACAGATTTTGAAGAGAGTTACATAATAAGGAATATACGGATTTTATGTGGAGAGGAAGGGCTGAAAAGAGGCAAGACACCCAACTACTATCTCATGGGAAATGAAGGAGTGAATTTGGAGTACATATTTTGTTATGTAAGATGAGAAAAGTTGTGGAAACCGCATAATGAATGTTATACTCCCGTTTATTTTCAAAATTAGCGAGTTTAATGAAGTAAATTCCCTGAAGATAGCCCTTTTGACAACTTCTTCAAATTTCCCTCGCAGCAAAAGTAAATCCCTTGACTTGCTCTCTCAAGAATACGGAATTTATTAGTATTTATTGTATCGTCATCACTGGCCAACGGTCTCAAGATTGGTTTAATGCAACTCCCCACCTAATTCTGCAGTCAGAAAAATCTTTTCTCACCTGAGTACATCTTCTCTTTCTCATCCTTCTTTACCTGTTCCCTGTGTTTCCAGTTACCTGTTCCTAATACTCGAGGTCATTCATTTCCGCTCTTGCCATCTACTTTTCCCTCGGAAATTGCCTTTATCATGCTATTATATTGTCTCAAGATATGGCTGATGACACCATTCCGTCTTATTATCAAGGTTTTCATGAGGCTTCTCTTCTACCCTACTTGCCCAAGGACTTCTTCATTACTCCTCGGTCGATATATTTGATCGTGGTTCAACCTCATCATTCTTCTCTAGCACCATATTCTCATAATCGATCTTTTTGTCTTAATGACTTTTTACGTTACCTGGAGAATATATGCGCCATTTATTGTCAACTTTGCGTTTATAGTAATACAGGGTGAAGTAAAGTTTAACCCTGGATAGCGGTTGCCAATAGGTAACAACATGCCATGAATTCATCACGATCTCCGTTAGGCAAAGCATTCGAAATCATGGGTTGCCCAGAGAATTCGTTAACAGGGTAAACAGGGCCAATGGAAGAGCTTGGCGAAAAGTTTCTGTAGTTCAAAAATTGTCTTTTCGACCTGAACATCATCGGTAATTTTGGTTCCTACTGGCATCAGCTATCCAGAACTAAAATATCGTGACATAATTTTTCTCCTCCAAAGTATGTAGTTTTTATTTTTTCCCCACGAGTCTCAGATTTCATACCTCTCTCGAAGCTCCGCGTTTTAGAAACTTTTTCATATCCCTTTGCGGTGTCTTTGTAGAGTGCCCGCCATCAATTCCAAACTCTTTGTAAACGCCTCTGAGTAACGCCTTCGGGGAAGAGGAAGAATCTGGAACATGCGTAGTCGTCGGCGGCTGTGAATCAGCCGGCAGGGTTAAAGAGTTTAAGCGAAGAGAAGGGGGTTAGAACGGAAGGGGTAAGAGGTTTGCCGCTAGGGGAGGTTGTATGGGAGGGGAATTCGGAAGGGTCATGGGCGTCGCGGCGCTGGTGACGGCGACGCATGCAAGGCGTCCCATTGTCGGCCAGTCAGGGAAGAACTACGTCTGTTCCCATCCCACTTGGTCTTATCCCGCCCCCTCCGGTCGTCTTGGAAACGGAGGAATCCGGCGATGGGGAAGATTAAATGTCACCTCCCGGAACTTTCCATCAAACTCTTCCATCCATTTAATCCACCACCCCCTAAACCCACCCGAGACCATTATAATTTTCTCGCTCTTTTCAGCGTCCGGCGCGGCTTGTTTACTTGTTTCGAGGACGAGTGGCAAATTACCCTAAGAGGTCCAAATCCTAGATTATGAGAAGAAATTGGTTGAGGATCTCATCAAAGCGTGTTGCAATCCGTAGTATATATTCGAGTTGTAATTGGAAGCAAATTTTAGGCTATGAAATTTCTTTTTTTTCGACTCTGAGGTGAAAATCTTTTGACTCCGTTACAATAGAGATTTGACGTTTGTCATTCGCTTTGAACTTGCTTCGTAAAAATTGATTATAAGATGAAGACATTATGATGAGGCTGTAGACATTTATTTTAAGGAGGCATGTCATGCGTGACAAAAAATGATATTTCTTAGAAATGTTTTACCTTATCTAATGGATCATTCGTCAAAGTTTTCTCCATTCAGGTTTTTAACTGTACCTCTCATTTTTGCCGTTCGCAATTTACTATTGGAATTGTAATTAACAAATCTTAATTGTCACTTGCATGATCATTTATATTCCCACTATACGATAGTAGCCATTAGCATGTTTACGGTAATTTTACTTGCTCATTTAAAAAAATTTAATTCTTTATTAACTCCGTAAAATATTTCACAGTGAAACGGAATGAATTTTCTGCTTTCCGTTTAGTACCTTTTCCTCCTTTTCTATTGTCCATTTTTCGTGATTCGTCCGTCTAAAAGAGAGCGTTTCATTTACTGATGAGATTCATTTTTCTATTACTTGTTCATTATTTACCATTGCCATTATATGCCTGAAGTATTTACCGACTCCGTTGAAGTATGAGGAGGCGTCTTTCTTCTTTAAAAATAACATTTTTCATCTTGAAGATGATGATTTTTTTTATTCAGAGCCCTCACTGCTTTCCATCTCGTTGGCTCGACCTTACCTTATTTATAAACTCCGGGTATCGCTCAGCACTAAGTCCATTTGAAAGGCCGGCTCCCAGAAACACCCGGCTTCCTCTCGGTCCATTCCAATTGACTTTCCCGCTATAACTTCATCCTGTCCGGCCGTGACGGCGCTAATTGCTTCCTCAGCGTGGGCGGAAAGGGATCTCAAGCGCCTTCTTTTTCCCTCTCAAGAGGATGGGGGCAGTGAATGGAGTGAGGAGGAGGTGGAGGCAGATATCTCGTGTCCACCTACGTGGCCGGCGGCGTGTGCCCTGTCCATTGAGTCAACTTAGGAAGTCCGTCTCGGCCCGCCTAATCTGTTCCTGCCATCTCCGCTATCATGGGGCCGGCTGAAAGACGCAAACGAGGCGCGGGGTCGTAATCTTCTTTTATGAAGTCCTCCTTTTCTCGCTTTCCCTCCCTTTCTAAACGTCCGCTGAACCCTCTCTCGTGATCTTCTGCAGGTAATTAATGGCAATTTTCACTCGCCCGAGTCCGCCGGTTGAGTGGCGGTCGGGGAAGGAGAAAAGAAAGACAAGTGGTTCCAGCTCGGATCCTTGCGGTACTCCTTTTGGATCGCCTCCTCGCCTGGGCACGTCACCTTTCTCGGTCTCTTCTTTTCTCACGTTGAGATAAGAGCATCAGGGTATAGGGAAAAATAATCTGTCGGCAATGAAAGAGGAGGGGAAGTATTAGTGGGATGAAAGCTAGGTGTGGCGGAAGGAAGAAATATTCTCACTTCATTAATTAGATTCAAGCCCTTGTCTGCCTGTTTTAAATATGCATACCCGTCTCTCTGCTCTCTCTCTGCTTCGCAAACTACTTTCTCATACTCCTCCCTCGTGATAAACTGGGGCCTTATGCATTTCATGCACTTGTGGCGCTCGTTCAATCGTGGTGTCGTTAAATGAGGGCTATGGAACTCTTTAGCTATTCCAGCATATGTTCTTAATGAAGAAACAAGATCACTCCTCTCTTATGTCAACACCAAGGTTATTTTTTAATTAAATTTTAGCCTTTTGGATAATCAAGATGAAAATAAAAAAGCTCTCTAAAATATGATGTGCTAGTATTCATTTATTTTAAGAAATGTATGGACATGTTTTATGTCTATTAATCATGGATAGTTAAGAGAAATTGATAACTTATTTAAGTATATCAATATCTATTTGATTTTCCATAGTTTTGTTATTTTCGTAAAAATGATTATTCCAGTGCTATTTACTATATATTATTTTATTGATAGCACTGCTAATGCATAAAATTTGACTCATCCAAATGTCTTTTTCTACGAAAAAAATCAGAGCTATGAAAGTCCGAAGTTTCCATAGACTCTCAATAATATGAGTTGGAGGAACGAAGTACTGATGATTTGAAAAAGAATTTAGCCGGCTTTCAGGACGCAGAGAGATACTTAAAGTTATGGCTTAGAATCTCTTATAACTTTCTTTGGGGTCAAAGATAAATGGGTTATAATATGATAATTCGGAATTTCCTTTGCCTGCTTATTTTGCTTATACACTTCCTGCATGATACTTTTGGTTCCCCAGGTCCACTAAATATTTCAGAAAATGAATCAAGTTTTGCTACAAGTCTTGCTCGAGTATTTGCGACAGTTTCTGAAAGCTGACGTTAAATTAAGGAACGCTTGGAAAATGTTGTCTACGCTCTGTTGGCCATTAAGTTTCGACTTTCAGTTCTTCGACTCATACTCGTTAGTGTTATAATAAAATTTAGCGAGCCTTTTGTAATGAGGCTATTTTTTATTTAGTTTAATCTTTAGGCGGATATTATTATGGTTAACTAATGATAGCTTTTTCAAGTTGTTATCCTTAACGTTTGCTTCATGTTGTAGTTTTTATTTCACAAAAATATGAAGAATTCGTTTTTTCATCTTTCTTCTTTTTCTATCGGACGCTCTGTTTTTTAATTAATTCATAATTTTTGAATAAAGGCTTTACCTCAACGGCAAAGTTTTTTTGTATTTCCCTCCTTTATTTTCCATCTGAGAGAAAATAAGTATGACGTTTTCTCTTAGTGCTAGTTCATTGCACTGAAGCCTTATTTCCAAGATAATTCTAGAGGGAGAAAGTTGATTAATGAGCGCGCGAAGTAGATCTTTTGTCACTCTATAGAGGAATACTAATCAGCTCAAATCAGTTCTGTGCCTACCATTTGTGCATGTAAGATGTCATTTTAAGAGCCTTGTAAATATTCCGATCGTTCCCTTAGATGGTTAAAATGCTGCTGGCTCGGTGCCAATTATTCTGGCATCCCACTTCTAGCGGCGCGAAAGGGTTAATGTAACTATGGCATAGTTGATATTTCTTGTCAGATTACGTTCTCCGGAGTTGGAAGTCTCAAGATGTCTCGGAGTGTGTGACTGTTTTGTTTTATGTATTATCTAGTAACTCAATGGCATCTCCATATTATGCTGTAATAATACGAAGGCTTTTGCAATTGTGTCGTCCTTTTATTCGCGATTGACTCCAAATGTATTTGCATTCATTTTTATAGTTTATAACGTGCAAACATTTTGTTACGGTAGCAACTTGAATTGGTGCTGTAAGCTTTACGCTGCTTCTTTGGACAGCCATAAGTATCATAAATACTTGATGGTATATTGAGCCGTGCGCAACAAAGCGGTGGTTGTGTGATATGGCCATAACAAGTGAGGTCTTTGTAACGTAACAAGAGTTACTTGTTCATCCAAATAAGGAAATATCCATAAACTCTAAATTATATCTCCCTCCCATATAGTAATTTCGTGAGCATAAACATCATGAAGAGTAATCACAATTTTGGCGTTAGTACCGGTCTAATTTATGAGAAGCGTTGACTCTTTCTGCAACTGTTTGATTTCCATGTGCATTGCCGCATTTTGCATTTGCTCAAGATGTTAATTTGTTCGTGTCCGGGTCATAATCTTCCCTTTGTTTTTGAAATTCCTGGTACTGAGTCGAGCTCATTAGTAATCCGTGCCCTTGATGGCAGCGCTAATTGAAGGAATGTGTGCAAGGACGCGAAAGAGTAAATTAGCCAAACGATTCGAGTCAGTGGTACTCGCAAGGATTCTGATGAGTAGAATGCGCTTCGTTTCAAAAGATATCCAGCTTATTTGCCTAAGGTTTGCTTTTCAATGTGGCTCTAACTACGGAGATGCAACTTACCACGGGAAATTTCTCATGCAAGTCATCCCTCTGGACTAAATCCCATCCGCGTTTTCTCGAATTCTTATCCTTCTATGTCCATTGACTTATTTAAGGTATCTTAAAAGTGACGGCTATTGCTCAGAGATTTCTATGAGACTCTAGCTCCTCGTATGTCTATCACATTTAATGAAGAAAGCCATAATTTCAAAATTTTTTATTTATTTTGAACTCTTTATTAACTTGAACGGAATATTGAATTATTTTTGATGATTTCGTGGACAAATAATTGAATTCAGTTTTGAAAGTCATTTATAAGCATCAGAAAATTTCCATATTAAGTGGAAGTGGAATATAATATTATTTTCAACCTTGAGGCACTTTTCATGTTAGTATTTGAATTAATGGTTTATTTTTGACGAGGTTTATCGAAATTTGTTTCTATTGTACTCATTGTAGCAGGGATCTGCGACCCGTGGCCTACACAACTAGTAGTTCTTTTAGTATGCTGAGTATAATAAGGTTTCTTGCCTATCAGTGAGTGTATCACGTAACTACCATTGTTTATGTCTCTCCAGGGATTTATTTATTAAAATTTCTCGTGAAAGTACAGGTATTACGGACCCATGTGTATGTTAAAATTGTTTGCTAGGTAATAAGAAGAACGTTGTCCCTTTCAACGACTTACATGATTAGAAATGGAAATTTTATGTTTACTTTATATTTTTATTTTTTATATTTATCTCAATTGCCCCCGAAAATAGCGCAATGAGACCTTTACACCGGGAGTTTAAACAATCAATAACACACGATCACAAACATCCATGTCCTGGAAGGGCCAACCTATTCAGGCGGGACTCGAACCCGCGACCTTTCGGAGTGATAGGCGAGGACTTATTCCTACCGCCACCGAGGTCTACAGTAAAAAAATAGTAAAACATAAGTTCATCCATACGCTTCAATTTTTAAAATTGTTATTCTTACCTAACTTCTGCAATGGCGTGATTTCTACCCTCCATTATATCGATTCTGTGAGAGATCGGAAGAATTTTTTGAAGTAAAAAATGAACTAAGGTCTTGTTTTGGAGTGGTAGATACATCCAATATCCGTAATCAAAGAGAATCACATCCGTAGGCTTGGAGCCGGATGAAATATTCTATGAAGTTGGGTTGGATGTTTTAATTAATCCAGGCGCCTTTCTCTCAGCTGGTTTGTTAATTAATGCGTTGGCCGACCAGTGAGGAGATTTGTGTGGTGAATGTTCCGCGGATTTATTGAGGAGGGGAATGAGTGATTTAAGTGTGGTATAGTGCTGGCATTATTGGTATACTTCCGTGGAAAATTTTCCAAAGTCGCATGACCTACTCTCGTTTTGGCACCCAATGGACTACCAGGAAGTGCAATCCAAAGCCAACGCCATTCGGAAATATGATTTCATTTGAAAACATCCGAAACTTGAAACGCATTCTAATGGGTTGATCGAAACCTTATCATCCTTCGAAGGTTTTGATTGATCATGATTACCTTAAGGTCATGGAGGTGTTCTGCAAGGATTGAATTGTGCTAATAATGAAATTCATCGTTATTCGTATGGAATTCGGCTTCTTAACTATAACAATATGTAGGTATTATCCGTTTTCTAAAACGTCGAAGATATTTTAATGTATTTCAATCACTATATTTCTATTTATTAAGTATATAATATATTTTCATAATGGACTCGTCGAATGTAGTCAAAATGGTATATTATGTAATTTTTGAAAATAAATCTCACTCTTTCAATGAGGTTTATGTCGGGCTTTTAATGAGTTGATTGATGGATAGAGGCAACGCATAGGGAATTGGTGAACTATTATGCCACTCAACTCAATGAAGGCCTGGAAAATGGAATAAAATTTGATTGAATGTATAATACGTACACTGCGTTGTCATAGCAACTTAAATTTTTCTCCGTGTGTTGAGTTACCGCCAATCATTATTATGCCAATGGAAAAGACGAGTGAACGAAAGGCTCGCGAAAAAGCCACATTTTATCAGTAATTGAATAAACTTCTGTAATGATGTCGGAATTTTTTTTTCACTTTCGTCCCAGGCTATGAGCAAGGTGCGGTTTTGAACTATCTCGCTCTAATCAAAATAATGTATCCTTTCAAATCTTCATTTCACAAAAGATAACCCAGATACAGAATCATGAAAGCGGAAAGCAATTTTTTTAATATTTACTTTGCGTTATACTTAGTCTTAATGACATCATTAAAAATATTACCTTGGAATCCCAATATATTGCCGGTGAATATGTGGCCTTTAATAACCTTGACCTGATTACTTTACTTGTTCCGCATGTGAGTGCTACCGTTACTCGGTGTTAAAAAAACTAATCCAACCTCATGTAGATATTTATACTTTCTTTTATTTATATTAAGATCAGCTCACTTTTTCAATATTTTCACCGGAATGTGGGGAAGAAATGAGGTCAGAAAAAATGAAAATAGGGAATGGAAAACCCATTGTATGTGAGGGAAAATACAATGACTACAATGACTTTACGTGGGACTTGCGATTTTTCCTTGTAGGCATTATTGAATTCAGCTGTGAATATCGAGATTTTATATGTTACATCGTCATGAATTAGGACAAACAATATAGAAAAAGCATATTGAAGTATATACGCGACGTTTGAATTTATAAACTTTTTCTATTCAATTAATGTAGTTAGTTGTTTTTTGGATGGCTTCAATTATTTGAAAAATCAGTTTTTGTGATTTTTTCCTTCGCGAAGAATTTCCGGCTTATCAGTGTTTAAAAAATATATTTGTAAAGTTGTTTATTTTTTTCTGTATTTTATGGGCAATTATTTTAGATTCAAAATAATATTTCGGCATCATTCAAACTTGTATAGATTTTGCCAAGTAAATATGTAACGACTACTTGTGGCTGGTTTGACCATGACTTTATACTTATTGGAGTTTTCATTGTGTTAGCCCTTTTCCATCAAAAGTGTGAATATATGCAGCTTATAAACTTCGGAGGGAGCTGTTAGAGAATAGGTAATTTTAGTAATATTTTACTCCATCTGCAAATGTTATTTATGAAATTTTCCATAGCGGACCTCGAAGTGGGATACGATATATTCTTGTTGGGAGATTCGTTTTAGTTGAGCATTAATTTCTCTTTGTTAATATGCTTATATGAAATGTACGCCAAAGAATAAATCAAAAAACTTTTAAACGCCGTCTTCTGTAGAATATACAAGTATCATTCTCTCGAAATATCATAAATAAGGTCACATGTAATGTGCTCATTTATTTAAAACCTCAAAATAAGTTAGCTCATGCGTTCATTGGGATATGATATATCTCATTCCCTCAGGATATACATTTTACTCATGCAAAAAATACCCGGCCATGAGACGAGATGTGCACTCTTTGGGGAAAAAAGGATCAGTGAGCAATCTTCTTGGAAGCCTTTGAGGGCTTCCTACCAGTTGCTTTAATAAAGGCCGCGAGAAAAACGTAAAATCAACTCCAATGGCAAAAACAAAATTAACGCTCGTGAAAAGGTTCGGTCAATGCCTTCGCTGTCACTCTCTTTGATAAAGGGATAACTCGGGACTTTTTACAGTCTTTACATGAGCAAAAGGTTATCCACGACTTTCGCTAGTCTGAGGACGAATAGTTGGTACTCGCGTCCACATTAGAGGAAAAAAAAGTGAAAGGGACGTAGGAGTGGGGAGGGGGGTAAAATGGAAAATAATTAATGGAAGGAGAAATCCATAGAAGTGCAGCTGAAAAGAGTCGGGAGCGATATCCATTCTACTATGTATTTTATTGCTTTTATTATAATTTTCTTTCCTTCTTTGCGAGTGCCGATCTCCCCATGTCAGCCCGAGAGACACGTCTGAACTCGGGGACCAGCGATTTTTGGTCGGGAAGTACATAATCGGAGTGAAAAGGAATGAAAACGAGGGTGGAGCTCCACCCCCACAATGCTGCTTGCATTAAACAACCCTACTTCCCCCCTCCCCTCTTGTCTCCTCATTCCTCCAGTGTCCACGCCGCGACGCTGTTATGCGTTGTTGACGGTGGCGACGGAGGCGTGAGTGCGGAGATTCGGGGAAACTGCACGGGCGCGCGCCGGTGTCACTAATTGAGAACACTATATTCACGCTCATTATTGAAGAGAGGAGGACTGAGGGAAATGATTTTTTTCCCGTTCCATTTTCGTTCGAGAGAGAGAGGAAAACATGGCGTGAAGGAGGCATAGTGGGGGTTGAGTTATGAGAGGCTACCGCGCGACGTGGGGCTTCCATCGGAAATTTAGCCATTTTTTTCCCCTTCCCTTTTGGTACATTTCGGAATTTTCTGGCAACTTTTATTTTTAATACCATCCTTCCCCACACCCAACCAGGGTTCGCTGCATTTTTCGATCCGTAAAAATGGGGGCGGGTCGTATAAAAGTAGATGCAAAAAATATGCATCTCGTTCCTTTTTTCAGCGATGTTTTTATGTTTTTCCCTTCGGAAGAGACGAGAGAGGATATTTTAATTTTATATCATTTCTCATGTGCGTGGGAGTGCGTTTTTTCTCATTTTCAGATTAAACTAACTCAGCGGGAAAACGTTTTGGAGGGTTTTTACTTCGACGGTTTTGTTTGCATACCGTTTTTTTCCGATGGAAAAGGATTTTTTTGAAAAAAAAAAAGAAGAATGCGGAAGGGTTTGGACGTGTTTTTTTATTTTCTGTCGGGAATGCTTCGCCGCCTGGATCAGGTTGGCTTTTCCTCTAACCCGGTTACTCATTTGTCCCGTATTATGCGGAGGTGTTGAGTTCAAAATCTCTAGAGGGCTGCTTCCTCAAAACCCTTCAACCCCACTCTACCGAAAAATGCACCGCCAAGTGTGTGTTCGGGTGGCGAGAACGGGGGAGTATTTTTGGCGGGAGTTTATGTGTTTCGCGTTTCGCCGCCTGTTTCTCTTTTGTTTCTCCTCCTCCCACTCGCATCCCTCCCATATCCCTCTCGCGAAACCACTATCATGGCAGATTTTCTCCACTTTTACCTCTTTCACGGATGTTTTTTTGATGTAATTTGCTCCGCACTCTGCTTGTTATGTGTTATCGCCGTCCTGACTTATTATTTTTTTTCAAAATCCAGCGATCGAATTTTGAGGACATAAAAAACCTGTGGATTGAATTCATGAAAGGAATTTGCGAATCTTTAGGAGGTGACTTGAAGTTAACGCATGCAGCGAAGAATACCTCAATTATGAGGAAGAAATAAAAGTCTGTAAAAGAAGTAAAAGTCTGTAAAAATATGTGCCTGCTTTTTCTAGTTGCTTTATAAGCAGCTTGATAGGGAATTGTTTAAGGAAGATTAATGGTAATGAGAACGTCTCATAATCTATTCAGTTAATTTTGTACCAAAGCCTTTTTAAAAATGGAAAATTCTTCATTCGTTATTGCTAAGAGCTTTCGGGCGTTAATCCATTACTAATGCGTAGAAACGCCGCGAGAGCACAGATCCAACTCTTTCATTCGTATTGACATATTGCGAATTAGTATCAATCACAATATACTATGCTTTTGTTCTGTTAGTATCCATTTAATTTTTCTTAACTTAGTCTTATCTCTCAAAGTATAATGAATTTTTAAAATTTGTGAATTTAATTTTTCTCTTGCTACACCAATCTACCATCTACTTTTCTTCGTTGAGGTATAAGGGCGAAAAATAATTATCGAGCAAAGGTAATCTGTTTTTTTACTTTGGTATTGCATTATTTCCATTCTTCGCTCTGTGATGGAATCAGTTATCCTAAATTAATATTTCAATTAAAGCCTAACGTTAATAAATTTCATACCGTTTCATGCTCAAGCTCTTATTAAATTGTGATTTATCTTTTCTATGTATTTTATATTGCTGCGTAAAAATATTTTTAGAAAAAAATTAAAAGTGATACAATAAAACGGAATTCTTGAAAGTGGTTGTCATAATTTGCAGTATAGTTTCAATTTTGTCGTTTAATAAACAGGACTGAAAGTGAGTAAGTGGTGAGAATTGCAATTTAGTGCTTAATCAACCTAACATTTTCGGGCATTTGAATAACTTCCGCATTGTACGACAATACTTGCTCTAAGGACGCTATTTTTTGTTCTTCATTAATCATATCTACGCTCTCTAAAAATACAAATTCTCTATCATCTTAATGCTCTAATCTGTAAGTGATGCGGGAATCCGTTTTTCGGATTTTGACATCAGAATCGAGATTATTCTTCATGCCTTTCTCCGTGATTATTGTACGAACTTCGTTTTTTAAAATGAGTTTGCCTCTTACTTTTCTAACAGTTGAGTTATAATCAAGTTTACCCATCTTACAATATTTGGTGGTGGCTGATTTTCACTTATAACATTTTGTGCCGATTCCATTCAAGAATACAAAATCTTGAATGTTATACCGTTCTATTCTCTATTTAACTGAAATATTTCACGGATATTCACTTTTTATATTCATATAATTTTATAGTAAGGTATTTTATGTTCTAATTTTGACATCGATTTGTATATCCGTGCTTTAAGATCGAAGGAATGTAATATGCCGGGAATTATGGAGTATAGGTCATTCCGTAGAAGCACTAATGTCGTTTCGTTGCTGCCCTCTTTTTATGCATCGCATTTTGACAAAACTGAGGTCATTATGTTTAGGGAAACCTGTTATCTTGGTTTACTAACAAAACAGAATATTAATCAGACCCACAAAACAAAGATATTTAGAGCCCTTCGTTTAATTTTCATAAAATGCAAATGATTACATTTAGGTATGAATGTTTTCTCGAGAAAAATTCACACGAATAAAGAAGTAAATAGTTATACAATACTGAAAAATATATCATGTAAAATCTTAAAAGAGAATATTATGTTTAAAAATTAGAGATCATTACAAAAGCACTGGGTCATTGAATATATGTAAATTGTAATCTGTGTATGTTAACAATCGAAGCTCCTGACTATTTGAGATAATTTTCTCGTGGCCCAAAATGAAATTCCAACAGATGGAATTAAATGTTTGTTTCCCTTCCGTAGCTCCATCATACTTGTTAATGAACGAAGATATTTGCGATGAACGTCTACCTAAACGGATTGGCGAGATCAAACGTACGACGACCTCCATCGCTACTAGAGTGAATTGAAAATCAACTAATGTTTTCCTCCAATTTGTACTCTTCAAGCATGATAACAGGATAAAAAAATATTCTAGGAAGGAATACATTTTCAAAACCCATGTCGTACCGCGGAGGAAATGATTTTGCGATGCGTCTACAGATGCATGAGATTGAATACGCAAATTCACGTTGCCTCCACCGCCAATCATCGGAAAAGAAAAAACGTACGGGGAGCCTAGAGTCCTCCTAAACCTCCTACCTACCTACCTTTTTGGGCCAAAAACACCACCGCACCGCCTCCATCGCCGCCGCCATGAATATAAGCACGAAATTCATGACTCACCCATGTTGTCCCTTTAATTGAACTTACTCCCCCGTGTTTGACGTGAACTCCTCCCGCAACAAACCATCGCCGGCAACTCAATTCGCGAAAGGAGGGCGAAGTCTTCGAACGTTTGCATACTTATCTGGTCGCATTGAATATTCGCAACGCCCGACCCCGGACTATTCTCTCCCGCCTGCGACTTTTCCGCTTCCATATCTGTTGTGCGTTTTATTAGGGATGCACTGATTGAATCTCAGTTTTTTGCGACGTGCTCGTACTCTCCGAGTTTTTTTTTCTTTTTTATTTTCTGCTCCGGAGCAAGCTCGTCGCCCGATTGCATTTTGTACCATGTTTCTTGCGGGGCGCGGCGAGGATTTCTTATTCGTTCCTTGGCGGGACTCGAGGGTAAACTGTAATGAGCAAAGGAAGGTGAATCTCTTGGAAGGTGGGGAAGAGGCGCCTTGTCTTCCGGGGAAGATTTTGGTTTGTAAGCAGCCGAAACATTAGGAAAGATTTAGCATCAACTCCAATCATAGTATACCTGAAAAATGCTCTACAAAAATTTCAAAAATCATTCGCTACCACAAATAAATCGCTATTAAGAAATCCCTGGATCTTAGACCCTGCTATAAAACCAAAACGAAGATACCCTAAATCTGTTCTTAACGCTTTGAATGTTGGTCGCTAATATAAAATCCTCTGTGAAAAATCCGGCCATTTTTATAAATTCAAACATTTTTTAAGACATTAGCCGCAAAATTATATTTATTGCGAAGAGTAAGTATTTTAAAGAAAATGTACTATGACTTTAGTAATGAATAAAACGTTTTGCTGCTTTTAAAACTGTCATGTAACAATGAAAACCTACTGTTTTTTAAATAAAACAATTTGCAACAATTGACGTACTGCCATCAAATAAATTATATTTTTATGTTCAATTTGAGCTATTTTACCCTAGGAAAATACAAAATATGTTTTTTAAATGTACTATTACACCCTCGGCAATATTCAGAACTATTACCAGGACCTAATATTACGTCCATGGCACACAAAGTATTGACCCTACCCACATCCCCAACCCTCGTTACGTAATCTATATGATATGACTCTGTACAACCTTTAAAATAAGTGATTTATTTTTCCCTGTGACGAAAATTTTAATCGCAACCCCCAGGAGACTACCATTTTGGCTGGGACATGAGGCACCACAGATCAAGAGAAATGCGAGCGAGCGAACTGTCTTAAGCGTTTGAAGCCTCCCTCTCTCCTCGTCCCATCTGCCATGGAGTTTTGACGCCACCGGAATATTACATCATCCTTATTTCTTCCTTCGCTCCACATTTCAACCGTTTGCATTCATTCGCCTAATCCTCCAACCACTCCCTTTTGTCCATGAAGATTTTGAGATTGAATGCAAACGGAAAGATACATGAATTTCTTAATCTTTCAAGGACCATGTTCCTTAACGGTGGATGACATTGGCCATCGAGTATAAATTACAAAAGTTCTCTTCCAGCTTTCTTGGTATTTGGTCATTTTTTTACAAATAAATAACCAAAAATAAACACTTCAGCCAAGTATACTGATTTGTAACAAACTATCAAGTTGATAAATGGTGATGGAGGAAGTTAATGAAATGACTTGATCAATGAAAAGTGAGAAAAAGAAAAGTCTGAAGCCCAGAAGATTGGTACAAAAATACGGAATTATGGCAAAATGAACTATTGATAATTATTGCTTTAAAAAAAATTCCGTCTACGATGGAGAAAACCACAATACAAATTTTGCACTTGAGGTATGCTAATCACCTAAAAAATTAATATTATTGCATTAAATAATTGACTCTGACTCGGTAATACTCTTTGAAAATTTCATTTCTTCATCAACCCAATAAAACCCAATGTTGCCTCTAAGCAACATCATTTAGGAAATGTCTAAACTATGCATTAATTAGTGGTGTAAATTCTAATGACGAAATATTTAGCCGCCACGAGAATTAAGATTGAGTTCAAAATTTTCAACTTCTCAGAATGAAAAATCTTGAAATTTGATTTTTCCAAGAAGCAGCTCTGGGTTAGAAAGGGTTGATGATTTTCTGTTATCAATTGCTAGTGATAAACCGTTCTCGTTTGTGGATCTTCAATGGCTTTTAAACTATAATTCTCAAGATGATTAAGAGAGCTGGAATCACTCGTACTTGAGTGTAGCATCCGTCGAGCTCGTTGCTTTCCAGCATCCGTCGGCATCGAAAGTTACACCTGCCATGCCGGTGATCATAAATATCAGTCCAGGTTTAGATAAATAAAACAAATGAACATGATAATGAAATGGCGAAAGCAAATTAGTGTTGTTGTAATTGTGTGTCGCCTTTTTTGCTTACTTATTCTCCAGGGTTAAAGTGGACGTAATGGAATGATACTGTTTACCAATAAGTCACCCTTATTGCGAGAAGCGTTTTCGCGTGTGCAACGGGGTGACCCGGGTTACTTCTTCCGTATTTCAAAACCAAATTCAGGTTACTTTTTTAACATAAAGTTCCCCATGACGAAGCACATGGGAGTGCCTTTGGGTCAGTCATGTTTTTTACAAGTTCATGAAAAACTTTGGGTGAATTTTATGCTATGTTTTTCAGCTTTTGTGTTGTTATTTTTTCTTTTGCTGGTTTTAGTTGCTAGTGCCGAATCTTTGGTCATGGATTGCGGTGGAATATTACCCTCAATCTAGTCTGTGCCTTGTTCTAGCATGCTTTATCTCATGTATACATCGTCTTATTTCCGCATCACTGGCGCGAGGTTGGGTTTTACATTCTCTTCTCGTTGCAAGTTTCATGTTACTCTTCTGAGTGTTCAAGATCGGAGGCGAGACTCAGACCATCTCAGTCATTTGGAGCTTTGTTTGCATCCCGAAATGCTTGGTGGAGTAATCTCCCGTAAAGTCCACCATCCTTTCGTTTTTATTTCATTTTTGCCCTTCTCAAGCGGAGTCATCACTTCTTCCGGTGCAACTTGCCAGTGGAGTCAGAGGAAACACTACTCGAGGAATCGGCGTCAATATTGTTACGGCTGTCGCTCGCAAAGCAGAGTTTCCTAGGTTTTTCTGCCATGGCTTACTCTTCAAGTCCAATTGCAAATAAGACCTCGGCGCAAACATCCTTAACATCCTTTTACCGTGGAGCCTCATACACTGTCTATTTCTGGTTTTCTATCCTTGATTTTATCGCTAGTTCAGACATATTTTGAGTCAAGAAAATGATTATTTGTTATTCAAATTCGCGTTCAAAGCACAATTTCTCAGAAATTACCCTTCATATTAGCTTTGTGCAGAAGCGCGTGACTCCTCATCTTCCTCATTAATTCATTACTATTTGTTCACTAAACTCTATATTCCTTCCATTACTTGTGGTTTTCCAGTCTCTTAGAGGGAATTTAATTTCTACAGTAAGAGATTTTAGAGACTGCACACTCTAAATTTGAACACTTCTGGACTGACATTATACTTCCGGACTGTCTTTTCTTAACCAGACATAGTTTAATTTTAAGCGTTTTTATGGGCGTTCACTTAACTTTACGTATTAGTTTTATATTAAGTTATCTACTACTCGGACAGTGCCAAAAGTTGAAATGCTCAGAATGCTAATGACTTAGGATAAAAAATATAGTGTCATCCTTACGTGTCTTAACTGTGTCAATAGATTTTATAGTTTTATACGCTGTATTCACTAAGTAACTTATTTGTGAAACCCTTGATGTAAAGTTACAAAGATAAGCCGTTATTCTCAAATAGTCTTTCTGAATGTTTGTCAAGTTTTCAGCTGTCACATTTTATACTTTGATTTAAACATGCATGAGATTGGACATAAGTTTTCAACATAGGCTCTTCTGCACGTACCTATATTCACGTTTAAATATCTGATTCTGCATAAGCCCATCGAGTGCATCAGAGATGAAACCTTGAGCAACTGGGCTTCTTTCAGAGATTCTAGTTGCTCAAAACAACGGTTGGTGCCGAATCGGTAAAAAAAATGACCTTCCTTATGATTGGTAGTGCCTGTCACTACTGTCCATTACTTCGTCCAAATTGCGTATTTTGTTCCATTGCAAATTGCGTTGCTTCGTACCGTACGAGATATCACCCTCACACGTAATAGCGGGGAAAAGCAGACAACAATTGGTGCGAGTTTCCCTTCAAAGAGCTTTCTTTTTCGCTTGGGTGTGATGAAATGATGAGTGGTTGCTGATACGGAATTCAGTCGCGTTTGATCTGAAAATTCGTGGCCATGAACCTTTTGGTGGGAAGGGTGGGAGATGAGAGTGCTTCTGGAGTGGCAGATGAGCCTTCAAGCTAATGTTTCCATTGTGAAAGCGGTCATAGAGAGACAGGATCATGAATCTTTAAGCTAGCAGCTTTTCAAATGCACAATATTTCTTGAATGGAAACGCTTCACGTACTATCTAGAGTAATTGTGAGAAAGATATTCCTTCCTGAGTATAAATTGCTATTCCTTTATCGCAGAATAGTTTTTAAGTTTGAAAAGTATGGGAACCGAGGGAAATGGTTTGTTTAGGTAATTTTTGCCTCATGATGAGTAACATTAGGATTGAAATATGTATATGAATGACTCGTTGAATTTCAATTTTGACAAGTTCATCCAGAAATACTTTTTGCGTTATCTTTCAGTGATAAATTACGGTGTTATTATTTGCGTCTGTCCACTGAGGCATTACAAACAGTTTTCTACTACCTTAGTCAAAATACTATGATTATGAATTAATTATGCTTTATGTATACTCTCTCAAACTTGCTTGATGGTAACTTTGTAGGCTTTGTACGCCTCATTGGTCAATATTACCCCGTGAGAAATAATCACTAGAATTACATGAGAAGAAGAAATATATATTAAACACCCTTGATGATGGGCTTTATGTATGACGTGATCTGAAAAAATGTCCTTATCAGATAAATAGTTTGCTTTTCTGTTGGTAAGTGTAAAGCTTTGTATTACGTGTTCCTATATTATTTTTTTTACCGAGGTAGCCAACTCTCTCATTTAAATTGTGTGGGATGAAAGTGGTTTCTGAGGACAGAAAGTGGTAATGGATTGGCGGACATTGAGTGTATTAGAGGACTGACAAGAACTGCCACTGATACCATTTTCGAAAAAAAAAACACAAAAATTGCCCTTTCGAAGCAAAACCTGCAATGTGGAGCCAGATATATCACGCTGGAACTGAAAAAGACGCGGAGGTGAAT
Organism: Ischnura elegans; assembly: GCF_921293095.1. Classification (NCBI taxonomy): domain Eukaryota; kingdom Metazoa; phylum Arthropoda; class Insecta; order Odonata; family Coenagrionidae; genus Ischnura; species Ischnura elegans. Next base: position 97,350,536 of record NC_060249.1, read on the forward strand.
AGAAAGGGGTGCTTTTACGTTCCAACACCTTAACCAGTCTTGCACTTGAATATCTCCCTAATGTGTGTGTGTGGGGGGTAGAAATTCGAACCCCAGCACCCCAACTCGCGGTAGCCAGGATTTGGGAGTGGTGTGCATTGCGGAGCACTCAAAAGAGCAGCAATGTAACGTAGGGCCGTGAAAGGAAGTGAGCAGTGAAGCTTTTTTTGTTGGGAAGAAGGGGTTAGAGCTGGTCTAAGGGTGTGATTGGAGTCATTTCAACGCAGCCTACCACACCATCTCTGCCTTTGATCTGCGTGCTGCGGAAAAGGATTACGATATCGTGGGAGTGGAGCCGTTCTAAGCCTAGCGGAAAAGAAATGAAAAATTTCTCCACGCGACTATCATGCCCCCCACAATTCCGATGAGATAAAAATGTTTTGAAGGAAGGAACGTATTTGATTTTTTGGCGTCACAACTTTTTTCGCTAGTAAATGTCTCTTGTCGAGTGCATTTAGTATTTCCTACTGACATTACTCCATTTCGCTTTTCAGATTTAGAATTATATCTATATATTCGTGGTGGAATTCAGTTGAATAGTTTGTGCCCTCTTTTTTCAAGTTGTTTTCATGTGCCTAGGGTAAAGTTTCCATTTAAAATAAAGTGAATGTATATTTATGTATTTAAAATTAAGCAAAGGGATTGGTAGATTTAAAGCATATTATATTCAACCTTAAAACTATATTCATCGGTATAGGGCAGCGGTTCCCATCCAGTGGCATGCGTACTCCTTTGGAGTAAGCGACGAACCAGTCGCCTGCGGTACGCCGAAAATAATCGGTAATGGTGGATACCAGGAATTATGTATCTCTTAACCAGGAAATACGTATATAGATGTTGTATCGGGTATTTAGAACAATTTTTTTATTTATACAATTATTTATAACTGAAAGTGTTACCTACCTGCAGTGAAATTTAATAGTATATGCACGTTACATGTTTGGGGGTACAGTAATAGTTATATAAATATGGAAGGGTGTGGAAGGAAAAAAATTGGGAACCGCAGGTATAGCGTATCAAGAAGTATAATTGGTGGTTTAGAATGCTAATAAATTATCCCGAATGTTGTGGACTGTTTTTCAAATTCATTTCCCGCATCGTGAAATGCTTATTACGGAGGTGAGGCTACTGTGAATTCTTCGTGACGGGGTTATCGGGCAGGGAAAATATACCAACTGGTGTTAAAGGGCCCTTTCTCGCCCTCTTTGTCGGCTATCCTTTGCCCTTCCCCGATTGTGCTAATGGTTTACGCTCGCAATGACCTTTTTCGAAGCAATTTTCCCGCTACCATCACACAGATGGTTGCCACGCGCCGCTACGTTGTTGGGCAGAAAAGAAGGCCAGAGGAAAGGTGTTATGGGCCGAACTAGTTTTAAAAGAATCCCTTGGCCAGGTGGCATGAGCAATTAGACAAAATTCTTACCATTTGTCATTTCGAGGATGAAGAGCGCATTTGCATAATTTTGTGTGGTCCCATATATTTTCCCCGCACCTCTCCACCTCGGATGTAAAAAGCATTTCATTCGGTGAAAATGAACTCAACTTTGTTGGATATTTAGAATGCGATAAGAGGAAAAAAAATTATGTGAGTGATGGCCAGGAGGTTGCGTGCTCTGAACTCAGACTAGAGAATTAAAAACGAATTCAAATGGAAAACACGCTCCACCTAAAAGTCGTTACTGAATTTTATGATAGATTTTCTATTATGACCCTCGTCGGTCGAAGTAATTGCATCGGCGCTTCATCAATGTCAGTGGGCAAGGGAATATTTTCATGCCTGCGGAGATGCATGCGGGCCTAAACATTTCGAAAGAACGCGTTGGATTTGTATTTCATAACAATATCTACTTTTAAAATGCATAGGTAATTTGCCTTTTTATTTATTCCTAGCTATCTAACCAAAAAGAAACTATTTTAATGTGTTCCAAAAGTATTTCAATACTTACATCTAACTGTAAACCTGCCGTGCCGAAAGAAGTGGGAAACTTACAACTTGCATTTAATTAATCGTGTGGGATTTTAATGTTTCCTCTTTGAGAGTGTATAAAGGTATGCCAACCCGGCGGGATGTCCAACCGCAAAAACTGTTTGACGTGACATAGTAAAATGTAATGTGATAATGACGCAAAATACTGATTGCACGCAATTAAAACGACGTTTGGAAGTATAAGATGCAACTATTTGCTAACTTTGATTGTAATCCGTGCCACCGTATGGAAACGCATAGCGGACAGACAAACAGACTCCTCTTTTATAAATATATGGAAGAACTAACTCATTCTTAGGGGCAATTCTGAACCAGGGTCGTACATATTAAATAAATAATCTTGGGTTTTATAAAGATTTTCTCATTTTTCTGCAATGTCGTACCAAAAAATTCGGGAGGGACTATTTTATCTTTCCAAGCTTTGATAAGTTGGCCTCATAAAAAAATGCACATATTATTGCCTGTGAAATTTAAGTTCACTTTATGGAAAATTATTCTCAACTCCAATTGAATTTCCATTATGTGCAATGATATAATTCCTGAGGAATCACGAATCATCATTTTTCAATCATAGTGTATTACTATCATGTTAAACAGCTTAGGAGAATATAATTACTTGTCTCTCATCATTGTTTTATTGTCCGTCAAATTATGCATTCCTACCTTGGATTTCTTCCCCTCTGACATTAACCCTTAAAGCAAGCTTGCATTCATTTTCACTCTCTCACACATACTCACGAAACTTCATCAATCATTTCCGCTATCTCCCCATCTTAAAATGAGCTGCCGAGTAAGATACAGAGGCATGTAATTAAAATTACACGGAACGTTTCTAAGTTTTTCCTTAATTCGCGCAGCGTCACACCTTTCTTACCTTGAACTGCTCCCAGTTTTCGTAAAAAAGTGTCTTTTGAGTTTATTTGGAGATAATCTTGTAGAATCAACATGATTTTTTCAAAAGGCTCCAAATGCGTTTATATTAATGCTTGACGACTCATTGTTATGCCAGCAGCCAAACATATTCATCATCTGGTTCTTTTAATTATAGCTTGCGTACGAATTAAATGTTACATTCTCTTATATCAGTGCATTTATTCCGCTAATTCATTTTATTTTTTTGCATATTTTCCAACGGCCTCGCCATATTCTCGAAAGCCAGTAAGTCAGCATTCTTCAGAATTTCATTTTGAATGGCATTTTATGGATCTTGTTACCATTTCTAAATACGCAAGATTACGGTCCCAGTTGTGTATTAAATTAATGTTTTAATGCATACGTGATAATCAAAGCACTGCCACAGAGCCTGTAATAAATCTCATTAAAAGTTTTTTTTAAGATACGGCAGGATATGTAATCGTAAAAAAGGAAAAAAAGAAAAAGGAGTATAAAGAGATGGATTTTGAATTATGATAAAATGTTATTTAAAATTCAGAAGCTCTTAGGAAAACCTTAGCAAATTATAATAAGGCAGCTTTCTGACCCAAGGATTTCAAGGGAAATGCGTGAAATGTGTGAATCACCAATGGTTTAATCGAAAAATGTCAATTTTTTCTTCTCTAGAGGATAATTCAAATATATGCAGTAAATTTCTCTAGTTGAAATTTTATGTTCAAGGTCTTTTAAGATTTTTATTTCGTAATTTTTATTTATATCCAGTTTTTGTGTCCTAATAGTAATGATGTATCTTTGTTATAACCTCGGAACTTATGTTACTTGCAATCTGTTTTTTTTCTGCGTACTTCTAGCGTGGTCCTTGTTTTCAACGGCTATTTTATGTCGTATGCAAATAGAATGGACAAGGTGAGATTCAAATTTCGCTGATTCAATGCTAAATGAGCCATGAGCACAGGGATACCTAATAAAACGTGGCTCTCTTTTCATTTACTTTTATTTTTCATTTTCTTGGGGCTGAGTAGTTTTATTTAAGTAATATTTCTTTATCATCGGTGGTATTATTCGCCTTTAATCTCGCGAGAGTGACGTAATCGGATATGTTTTAATAATGTTTTTGAAAAAAAAACGCTTCATATTAGTATTCCTCCTGTCTGTTTTTACCTGGGGGTGCGAAGGTCAAATTGGAGGAGCATTGAGCTATATATCGGACGGTCCTGAGTCCAAACCCCGGCTGAAGCCTTCGGGTACCTACGCCCAAAAAACTTTGCTTCTTTTTCGATACGTGTTGGTCCTGAGAACTGAAATCCCCTCACCCCCTTCCTATCCTATCACTATATATGTCACCCCTGTATATGTGATGTCACTCTGCAGCTTAATAAGGGGTGAGATCTACCCTCAGATATTCAACCCAATCATTGCAACGGTCATAAATATCAAATAAGTAATATTTCAAAGGCTGCCGCATGAACGGCGGATAAATATTCATGAATTACCATGAGAAAAACTCCGCTGAACCGGGAATCAAACCACGGACCATGAGCCTAGTCAGAAACATCATGTACCATCAGCCTCGCTCCAATTGCTATGGAGATTTAGCAACCAGGATAGCGTAGTGGTCCGCGCAATGGCCAAGAAAATCAAAGGTCCGTGGTTTGATTCCCGGTTCAGGGAAACATTTTCCCATGGTTTTTCATGTTTACCTAATTAGTGGTTATCTCCCTAATTATCGCGCGGTTGAATCCATTCTATTTCATTTCCTTTACGCGTACTAATCCCTCTTCTCTCTTTCCTCTACCTTCCAAAAGGTCGGCTCCGGCTCGTCTCGATCCCACAAGATGCAGCAGCCGCACTACCTCCACCCGATGACCCACCGCTCCGCATCTCCCGGTCACTCGGACAGGTCCAACGGCGGCGCAAAGTACCCTCACCCGCCGCCGCCTCCCCAGCGATCCTCGGCGCTCTCGTCGCTGTCTTCGGCCGCGAGCGGCGGCGGGCGGAGGGGGGGAGGCGGGGAGGGAGGGGCGGGGGCTCCGCAGCAGGAGGGGGGGATATCCGTGGTGGGGATCGGAGCGGGCGAATGTTTCTCCTCGGCTTCGCCGTCGGATGTGGCCGCGCCGATTTCCACCAGTCTCGCTCGACGCACGGGCGAGGACGGTTTGGCGGGCGTACACGCGTCTGCGTCATCTGCGTCTTCATCTCGCGCCGGCAACCAGAGGTCCTCCTCCTCGTCTTCGGATTTGAAACGCGGGCATTACTACCATCACCACCACCACCATCATCACCACGGGCACCACCACGGAGGTGGCGTTGCAGCCAGGGTACACTCCGCTGGTGGTGAGGACCCTTCGGGCATGAGTCTGAACGGTGTTGGAGCGGGCGGGGGGGTCGTGGCGACCCCCGGTCAGCCCGGCGGCGGTGGGACCCCACTGCAAGGTGGTGTGGAGCCGGGGCAGACACCGTCGTATAAATCGTATCACCACGGTCATCACCACGGAGGTCACCACGGGCACCACCACCACGGTCACCACAACGGCAACGGGTACCATGGAAACGGAGGGCCCGGGATGGTGAACGGGGGTGGTGCCGTCGGCAGCGGTCAAGGGAGCCAGAGGGGTTCCTCCTCCTATGCCGCCTACCTGGACTACAACGGTTACTCCGAGACCAAGTACGCGTACAGCGTGAGCGGGATGCCGGGGACACCAGCGCAGGCCTCCGCCGCGGCTGCATTCTTCGCAAGGTGAGTGTTCGCTCGGATTTTCCTCTCTTGTTTGTTCTTGTTTGTTTTTGTTGGCGTGCGGCACAAGTGGGTGGACCCATTCACGGAGCAACGTGGGAGCGGTGATGGACTGCGCTCGTAGATTGTGTTATTACCTTACCGCGCCGTCAATCGCGCGGCAAAAACAACAATTGACAGTTGCTGCCGTTTTAGTGAACGTGGTGCTCAGTAAGTGTCAAGTAATTTACTCAGTTTTGCCTCGTGATCAGGTGTTGTTTCTCGCGGCCAATTGGATATCTACCTACACAAGTGTCCGGCATCTCGAAAGAGATTTCTGCTTTAAAAATAGGTGATGTAGACGAGGTGTTTACGGAAACTCCTTTTCTGAGATGTTCGGTGTAAACAATCGTGCGTTTAGTGTGGTTAAATGTTATTCATTACGTCGTTATGCTTATTAATTGGATTGCCACTAAGTGAAATCGTAAATCAGGTACGGAAAATGAGGGTATTGAGGATTGTTTGTGATATCTACACGTCAGTGAGAATACACAGTGTTATAAATTTTTTTCAGTTTCCTAAATAAAGTTTTACCGCGTGCGATTCGCGGTATAATTGGTATGCCCATTTTATCTACTACAATTATTGAGTCAGGATACTGTGTTTGTGTGATCACAGATCTTTCATTTTGTTTTGCTCACATTTAAGTGAGGGAGAAGCTCAACTTCAGCATGGGAGTCTTAAACTTGTTTTGTTTTTTAATAAAATTTGTTTTTTACACGCAAAGTAATATACATTCCTGGCTGAGTTTCATGACGCCATGAGAAAATACGGCATTGTTTACTTTTCATAAAAGGGAGTTCGTCCGATCATTTTATTTCTCCCGCCGCTTAACAAGTTGCCTCGCCGAGATAGTCGAATTACGGCCGCAGGACCCCCGAATCTGGATTCTTGAATGATCTGACCCCTTAGACTCCCAAAAAAATATGAGAGAGATACGTCTCAAGGCGGGAAGTTGATGCGACCCGTCCACACATGCATGTATAATCGAGTTAAAATAGACTCCCAGAGGGATGTTTGATGCGGTCGAGTATATTCTGTGCTGAGAGCAGAGGGAGGAGTTGACGGGATCCATCGGAACGGGTAACCAGCAGTTGGGAGTTCTTTAAAAGATCCCTGAGGACCATCTGTCAGGGAATCTTTCCGCCCCCTGTTATTTTTTTTAGGTTTTCATTCCTCTAACCACACACCTATTTACTCGTTTTTCTCCCCCAAAATGTGTTTTTAGAGCTTGGTGTGGACAGGACCAATCATCCCCATTTTGTGGGAGGACGGGCGTAATTTTCTCCTTGTTTGGAAGGAGAAAGATTCCGGTCCATCTTAGTTTCCGTTCCGAAGGCTTCGGAGAGAATGTGTGTGCTTAACCTTCCCTAATGAAGGTCCTTTGTTCGCGTATCTTCCTCAAACAAGTGAACCGGCGAGTGTGTTTTATCCGTCGATGCGTGGACGATATTGCTCAAGTGTTTCCGAAGGCGATTTTTCAGCATATCATTAACATATACATACCAAGCCGTAGGGCGTCTCAATTGGGGTGTTGCGGGAGTGATGAGACACCAGCAGTTAACCAGTAAGAAAATACAAAAAAATAGAGTTTAGCAAAGGCGCGCATTGTGAGTGATGTGACTGTCTCAGACAGACCTAAGTTTTTTTAAAGCCCCTTATTTCTCGGTGGAAAAATAAAATCCTATGACTTCGAATTCGGCAAATCATCTCTTTTATTTAGTGCAGTCACTGTTGGGTCTGGAAATATGTTTCGTATTTATTCCTGTTTACACGGTACATTAACTCGCACGAGTCAATGTGTGATTGCATGAACGATTTTAGCGGACCGGAACGGAACATGTACGAATGCATAAACCAAATTAGAACAGATTCTATTTTCTGTACATGCATTCGCACAAGTTGGGTGGTTACACGGTGCATTTTCGTATTCATTCAAATGATCATACATTTTGACATTAACTCGTTTAGGTTTATGGAGTGTGTAAACAGGCCTCAAAAAATGATTTCTGGTGCCCATGTGAATGATCTATGTCCTTAATTACTCAGGAAATTGAATCGCAAGCCTGAGTCTCGAACGAATATCGGCCTAATTTTGTTTAAGCTTTAAGTCAACTTAATCTTTGCTCGCTCGTAAAAGTTTTTCGACGAATCGCGCCGCTTTTCATATGATTTTTAAAATTTAGTTCGCGGATGAAATCTTTTTGTACCAGATCCCTTATACTTGCGGCGTATTCGGAGTGCAGCCTTATTACTCACAGAGGATTTCATTTTCTTTCGATTTTACGTGCCCTCCCCGTGTTTTCTAAAGCCTTAACCTCGGTGACAGGTGCGTGTCAAGCTGCCATGTAATCACCGCGTGGCCCCAATTTACCCCGTCCCGCCGATGTTGAGCGCGGAGCTGCACGAGGCTTATATCATGTCGGCGGTGGTCATTTTTTGTGGCCGTTCACGTTTTCAATAAGGGAGGAAAGTGTTTATCCTCCCCAAGTGCTGTGAAAGGCTAATGTCCTCAATGAGGGGAATCAGGAAAGAAGTAGTTTCCCGTCTCTTACAAGCTCAGGCTAGAGACCCTATCTTCTGTATCATCGGGTCAACTCAATAGTTATATATTTTTTAACTTATCGAGTTAAATTCAAATTAGTTAGCTATGATCGGATTTGTTCCCTTGTTTTCAAATGAGCCCTTTTTTATTCATACTTTTTTAAGAAATACGGCGCTATGAAAAGCTTAGGGAATAGGCTCGTCAAAACAATCTTATGATTGACTAATGATGATTATGTCTATGAAATTACCATTGTCCAAATATCCATTGCGTAGTTGTATGTTTTATCATTTTAAACATGTTCAGTTGTTGGGGTAAAATAGTTGGCGAACGGACAGCGTCCAATTTAATAGTTTAATACGTTTATTGAAAATATGCTGCTTATGTCCATTCATTGTGAATTCATTATATAGTCAACAGCAAAAAATTTGGATGTATTACTGAGGCTTTTCTTCTCCTTCACAGAAGTGAAGTGTCATAATTTATATTTCGGACAAATATGAAGACCCACAATTAGGTTTCCAACGCGATTTCCTCCGGTGTTTTTCAACTTGTATTATGAAATATGAAATAAACTGTGATGGATTTAGCACTAGGCTATAAAAGCGGCTACTTTCGGGTCTCTAAGCCTCAAGAAAAAATCGATATTTAATTTGAAATGATAAAATAAATCATCAAAATTATTTAAAAAATTTGATGGTTATAATACAAAATGAGATATGAAGTGAAACACTTTGCACTTTCCGCATAAAAATTTATTAAACAACAGACTAGACAGTATAGACTGTAGTTTAATAAATTTATATGTGGAAAGTGCAAAGTGTTTTACTTCATATCTCATAATGGATCTCCACAAAGTATCTCCCTCATCCATTCAATTCATAATACAAAATGTTTTGTTTACGTCCTAATTGGAACTTCTATACGCATTTTGTTTTAAAACGTAAAAAATAAGAGGTAAACCTCTCTCTGAAAAGGGGCGAATCTACCTTGTATTAATGTCTTATTGGATTTGATATTGAGCAATCTGACAGTGAAATTTCTCTTGGCTACTTATCACTCGACGAAATTAATTCACATAATGTTGACTCCAACCGTGTTCACCGCAGTGTCTTCGAGGATGGAACACTTATTTCTTTTTATTAATTCCGTCCTCCTCAAGAGTTATGAAATCCTTACGCGTGTTGGTGTGCATGTGAGTGTGGAAACCTAATCTAGCGGCATTCGCGATGGGAAATACTTCTCGGGAGTTAGATCCTCCGGCACAAGTTACAAGAAATTTCGCCACCGCTTAAATTATTACGCAACGCCGTCCGAGGCAGCACTTGTGCCGGTATGCGCTGTCTCGCGGTATGACCAGTAATTTTCATACAGCATAAACTCCCGAGAGTGCTCTTTTTCGTTCTCTGTCTCCAAGTCCTAGGCTCGGAGCGAACCACCTGTTTGACGGGTTCCCGCCGCTCTTAACTCTTGGGAGTGTATTTTGAGCGCATCCCTCTCTCGTGAACAAAGTTTTTTCCCTACGGTGGAGGGAGAGAGAGAGAAAGAAAAAAATATACACTTACAGACGGACGTCATTTTTCTCTCGGCCATAAAAATATTTACCTCCCCTCTTTTTTGCATCTTCCCTGACGACACTTGGCGAAGAAAAAAAATATATTCTAGTGAGAAACATATCCTTCAGAGGCTCTAATTCTACGTATGTAATATCTTTCGGAACAGGAGTTGTAAGCGGTGGCAAGTTGTGAAAACAATTGTGGTGCTAGAAGTCATACCTGTAGATGTCAATTTCCTCCTGGCCGTAGATAAAAAGAAGGTGTAGTAAATTATCTTTGCAGGATCCATGGGTTCTTTCTATTGATTTTGGAAACATTTCCGTTTTATACATTATTAATAATAGTTATGTCTGTAATGATCACAGGTTCCCCCAGTTACAATCATTTTTATATACTTGGGCAAAAATTCAAAATACACCCATTTTCTAGGCGGGACTCGAACCCGCGATCAGTTTGGCAGGAGGGGACTTAACCCTACAGCTACCGAGGGTGGCCAGTAGTGGAATGTTAATTTTCACTCTTGGCCAATATTTATTATTGTATAATGGTGATAGTTCGAGTAATTAGTTCCATTATTAATTATTTAGGGCGTAATTCTTCGAGTGCGAGGTGGCCCAGGGGAGGGACCCCCCAAATATATTGAATATGTGTTATTCACTCGCGTGTAGCTTAGTCTGGGGTGAGATCTGACCTCACCCATCCAAACAAATATTCAGGTTGACACATGTGAGTGATGACATTGCGTCGTAACACATTTTTGGTCGGTGCTTCATAGAAATACACTAGTAACCATGGAAATAGCTGCTGATGTCATTGTCATTGTCATGTGTGATTCCTCAATGCATACCAATAAAACATTGGTAGTAGCTTTAAAAATCCTGTTTAATGAATTACCAGGTAACAACGTATATAAACGTGGTTGAAGATTCTTCCGGAATGAAAAAATTGATATAATGTGCTGAGAGCTGTCCTCAAGTGCTTGGGGAAGTCACGTCTAGTTATAGGGTGCGTTATTCAACACTGCCTCCATGCTCGGCAAAAGCATCAGGTTAATTATGGCGAAGTAAAAAAACACCAATTTTCCTTAGGATGTTATTTTTAATAATTACTAGCGATCACCAGTTTGCTTGCTGTAAAGATACACAGCCCATTTTAATGAATTACCTTTCCTATCTATGTTTTCATCGTTATTTAAATTAGTGCCCGCGCGTTAAAAGTGAAAGTATTATTAATCTCTTAATCAGGGTGGGATTTCGTATGGATTGTGTCCCACGCTGTCTGGGAGCAGCCTTCTTTAATATTAACTTCTTCACTCGCGTCCTCTACGTCTTTCGAGATCAGGTTTTCTCGCTTAACGGGTCTGGGGCGGGAAGGGTAGGCAAGGGGGGGGGGAAGGGGTGAGATAGTGCAAGACACTCGCTGGTGTGGGGTGCAGAGGTTGGTCGCGGATCGGAAATAGACACGCCATTGAAGACGTCGCAATACCCCCGCTCCGCGCGGATTGCTACCGAGGAAGACCCACGCCTCCCTCTCAACCGGTCGCATATTGTCTTTTTTGGTGACGGATTACTTGCTTAAAACTTGTGATGATGTCATCTTGAAATTTTAGCAGTAAGTATAATTAATAATAATAATAATTAACTCATTTATTGCTCTAGGAGTTTTAACTCCTTTGGAACATAGAAATTGTTAAAGTGGTGAGCAGTACAATTAACATAGTAAAATGGAATTAACATAGTAAAACTGGGAAAGAATAATTTCTTTTTCTAACAGAAAAACGAACATCAAACATACCAAGAAATAAATAACACAGCCTTAAAAAAGGAAATTTAGCTTAAAAAATGAAACAAGAAATAGATTACTACTTCTAACACAACAATAGGTATTGATCACATCAATGAGGAATGAATGATTATTAAATTAAAGTCATTAAATAAAAGTATGGTAGACTTTTGTCAACATTTTAGTGTTTAATAACCATGAAAAAATTGCTTTTAATAACCGAAACATCTTTCACCATGCAAAGAGACAGAATCCGTCACATCCATTGGAACTCTTTTCAAGAAAACCTTTTTTGGCTGCATACACACCCTCGAAAGTGTATGAATCTAATTAACGGTGTCCGGCGATATCTTGTGGAAATGTTTGATCTCTTTGTGAATAAACTAAAATGGTTAACTTCCTCACAATTTTATTTAAGCAGCAACCTTGATAATGACACTACGTGTCGAAACCTATGAAATGGTGCTTAAATATAATTGTGTGGAAGTTTACCATTTTAGTTTATTCTCATGTATGAAATCTGTTGTTACTCCCTCTCTTTTATATTCTCATGGTACATTTACTGTAATGCATCCGTTCACCTCTAAATTTTCTCCTTATAATTTTATTTAATTCGTCTATTATTTGCTCAATTGTATTGTGTAACACCTTTATTTTCTTAATAGACAATTCCAAGAAGAATAAATCCTACAATTATTATTAATTAGGTAAGATTTTTAAATATAAAGAATAGATATTAGGTTGTCCAGAGTTTCCTTTGCTTACTTATCAATGATGACCTACTGATCAATTGAATTGCGTTTTGATTTCTCGAAATGTGAACACCTTATAAGATTGGGGCTTAGTTCGAAAATTTCCCTTTCATTTTCTTCTCCGGCGTGAGGTTTCAAGCGAAGCACGGTTGTTCGCGATTGGTTAGATTAGGAAATGCCTTTGAGAAGTCCTAGCGACTCGCTCGTGTTAATTAAATACCGCGATAGAAATCACGGTGTGGCTGAGTTTCCGAAGTGGATTCATATCTAAATGTGTTTTCAGCGGCAAGTTTCGATTTCCATCCAGCAGGACCGATTTAAATAATGAACTGCGTTTTTTAAATTTTTATTAGTGGCAGTATTTTGTTTACTGCTATTTGTGAAAAATATTTTACCCTTAGTGATTCATATTAATAAAAGATAGTAAACTTTCCCCGCGAATACTATCGATGATATCTTCTCGGGCTTGGCACCGGGTAAGGTTCTGTAAGGCTTCTTATTAAATTTAAGTCCCTGCTCGATCGTGAATTTTAGGAAGGAAGCAATGAGGTTATGAAGAAATGGAATTAGTGTTAATTTGCTCGCCCGAGAGCATGATCAAGTCAGGGGAATCACTTGCCTTCCTGAGACAGATATTCTATATCCACTTTCCCATCTGATTTAGAAATGACTGAATGCCCTCAGGGGAAAATTCGTCCATAATACAGAGCAGTATATTAAGTACTTTTAGGTAGGATTAGGACCCTTCCTTAAAACTATTGATCAATGTAAGGTTATCCCTAAAATGATTATTATTCACATTTATTTTCTGATTCATGCGAGTTCTTACTCGGATACTAGGACTCTGTTAGCTTTAATATTATGTCTCATGTAATTAGTCTTAGTTTTGCTCAGAAATTGTCACTTTATCACACTCAGTTTTATGCATTAATAGCTTCGTCACTGGTTTATTCCCGTATTTATCAACGATGGAAATTATGAATCGATAAATTTTAATTTTTAATGTGTATTCCTAAATTAAACAGTCCGAAAACTCAAATTATGATATGAAAATATTTACTTCCGCTTCTCTGGTTGCATTTTTCTTTTCGGCTATACTGAGAGAGTTATTCGCATTCTTTTTACACTGATGATCTTATTGAGGCAGGTGTATGTTATGTCTTTATTTTGTTACGTGCATGGATCCAATGCCTTTCCACTGTCAGAACTTATTCGTTGCTTCTCTCGCAAAACTCCGAAATATAGATGTGCTAGATAGTATTTTATGCGCTATCTTCCTCCCGATCCTATTGAACCTTCTTTCCCTCATTTTCCACCGACCTTTTCCGTGGAATATTTTATTGTAAATCAAAACTCTGCAATTACCGTAGTAATACAAGGTTTGGAAACTTGGGATTTTCGAAAAAGATCTTCTCGTCAGAATATTAAAATATGCTTTATCCTCATTCTTTCCCTCCATCAGAATCTTCACAAATAATTGATTCACGGTGCCTGCTTTAATATATTTCGAATGAGTTCTTAAATGGAAGTAAAAGTATTTTAATTATATTATGCAGAACTGATTTTTATTTAAAAAAATTAATGAATATTTGCCTTAGTGCCTATTACCAACCAGAGTATTCTTAATAAATACATTACGTTTACGCGTAAATTGTAGGTTTATTCATTTTATGATAGATATAATTAAATGGGTGCAAATACCATGCAAATTGAAAACAGTAGTTTTCTGTTGATATTTTAATAATATTGATCTAAATAAATTTCTATGACATGATGATAATATTAAATTTTCATTTTAACGTTGACATCTTCTTCAATCCAATCTCAATCGCCTTCACCACATCCTTTTATTCATTAAATTCCCCTACGGGTTACGTTACCTAATGCAGCTTATGTTTTTTTCGTGTGCCCTTCATTTAAGTAGTAATGCTTCGGTGATTCTAGCCGCAAGATAATTTCTTCGCTCCGGCGGGCAAGTTCCTTTACCTCTTCCTCAGGTTATTTACGCGGTGAGACTTGCGATTGGAGAGGTAGGGAAAAGAAGGAACGCGTGAGATAGTGAAGGGACATCTAAGAGACGGAAGAGGAAGATTGGCCGAGGAAAAAGCAATCGCATCCGGGCGGAACACGAATGAGTCTCCTCTTCTCCTCCAGCAAATGATCTCGTTCGATTTCCGTCCTCTTACTGCGGATAACTATTCTCATTTGTTTCGGTCAATGTCGGAAACTGGTCTCGATTACTATGGTCATCGAGTGCCATCTTTTATAAAGACCTTTTCAAAAGTTCTCATTCCTCTCTCCCTCGTCGCATTTTATGGTTAACGTTCGGCTTCCGATCAAGGATCGGTATTTAAATTGCCGCGTTCAATGTTTGAACGGAGCCGACGCCATAAAAAGTCTCGAATGACTTCCCATGACCCGATAAATGGCCGAGAGGAAGGATGCTATGCTGCGGAATTGAGCCCTCACTCCGCGTAAAAGATGCTGTGACGGCTGTTATTCAGGAGATTCACGCTGAGGGGACGAAGTATACTTACGTGGTGGTGACTAGAGCTTGAAGCTAAGGTTGTGTTTAAGAATGCTTATGCAGTTTCAGGTGGCCAGTTTTTCTTTCAAGACTAACCAAATACTTAATCAAGAGAGTATATCGATAATAAATCTTGGCGAACTGTGGGATAGACTTGGGGAAAGTCACCTTGTGCATCAAGAAAATAGTACTTGCAGCCAGAGCTGGTAGATTGCTCGAGAAAATAAATAAAAACTAACGACGAAATTAAAAATTCCCCGCTACATCTTTTATCAGTTTGTTGCAACAGCAGTCCACGGTTACAATGATAGTTATAGCATACCATAAAGGCCTGCTTACAAGATACAGTAACACGTGCGAGTTAATGTCCGTTTGCATGAAAAAATTTTGTGGACTTGAACGGAACATGTATGAATTCATGAAAAAAATTCGAACACGTTCTATTTTGTATACGTGCATTCATACACGTTGGGTGGTACACGGTGCATTTTCGAGTTCATTCATGCGTTTATATATTTAGTCAATACTCGTACGTGTTAATGAATCATGTCACCAGGCCTGAAGATGATAAAATGGCGCGCTGATAAGGCTTAAGGTTGGTACAAATATTTTAGTATAAAGTCCGGGTCCATGATGAGAAGCTTTCCACTAATATTACCTTGTTCTTAATGAAAAAATATTAGGTATAAAGGTAACCACATATACGTCGTACTGTGTTTCAGTATTATTTCGAAGATGATCCAAAATGGATGATATATACTCAGAAAAGCTAATCGCCCATTGGATTTGAACCGAGGAGTTCAAGTTCGTTTCGATACAACACCTATTTCAAATGAGCATAAATATTTTGTATTTGTTGAAGATATGAGCGACTCCACACTATTCTATGCAGGGTCGTGGTTTGAGCGTCAATGATTGTCAACTCATAACTATAACTTTAAAATATGCTCGTCTGTTCGTAATTTTGTGTTAATAGGGTTTCGGTCAGATTTTGTATTTTAATTCTTGGCTGAAAAACATCATAGCATGTTATGTAAGAGTAAGTTCTCATACTTTTTAACATTTGTTCCTAATTGACCCATTAATTTTCTTTTTAATTTAAGTATTTACTTTAAATGAAGAGTGTAAAGCCTTGATTCTATGAATAGACAGTTTTTTTTCAATTTTATCCTTGCAAACACTGCGGGATCGAGTGAAAAAGGTTGAATTGTTGCACATAATGCCTCCAAAAGTCTCAATTTGGTCAGATGTCATGCCATCAAGGTTGGTGATGTAAGTTTTCTTTACGCTAATGGGGATTAAACGTATCGATTTAAGCTCCATGGACTTACTGAAATATCCGTGGGCGAAACCATTTTGATTTTTATTCTACGAGCGAAAGAATAGCAGGCGAAAAAAAAATTAAAAAAACCTCCGCCCACTCTCTACACAATCTTGGTGAAATTTGAATGATGGATGCAATTAAAGCTATCGCCCATAGGATATGAGCTAACCCCTCGATAATTTATCGGTAATAGTGAAATGACACATTTATTTTTAGGCGATGTGTCAACGGCTTCCAAGAGCTTATATTCTTGATCGCAGTCATCAATCCCAACTAATCCATTGGTTCTCGTGCCCCATTTCCACTCCCAGTTTCTGTTCTCATCGGCGATATGCAAATTAGACGGAGCAGGTGGGTGTGACTGCCTCGAAAACGCTCATCAACGACTAAACATCATCTAGATATTGATTTTTCATAGGTCTAGTTTAATTTATGAGTGGGATATTTTTATTAATACCTACGTTTTATAAAACTCTATTTCCAAAAATGACGACGAGGTAAATACCGAATTCAAACTATTAATTTTTATTTATTAACTCCATTTTTGTGGTCTTTATAATATTATTTTCTCTTGTGATGGTTTTGATTTTAATTAATAGTTCATGTTATTCCGGAGTGTATGTACATATTCTCAGCTCATTAGATCAAAAATTGAAATAAATCTAATCATTCTTACCTGCGCCGACTTCGTTTTTCATTTTCTTCATGATCACCGGCCGTATTGTTCCATTGTCGTCTTGGTTAACTTTAATGTTAATGCTAATATTGGTGATATTTTTGTTGAAATTTCTTCGGCCTTTGTAGTTCCGTAAGTATGTATTTTATGAAAGAGAGAGGTCGGGAAAATTCAGACTTCCAGAAATGATGTAAACAGAAAACAATTATTTGTTAGCGAAGTATACTCGGTATCGTGGTTCAAATAGAAGTGTGCACTTATATTCCAGGTGTGTTTTGTCACGATTAATGAGGTAAAATTCTCTCTGCGAGATAAATTTCACTCAAATTTTAAATTAATTTAATTTAATTTTTGAAAATCACCGCGTGATAAATTTGATGGACTCTGGCGCAAGATAACGAAATGGTTAGCGATGCGATGCTGAAAATTTACTTACTTTTGCCACGAGACCGTTCCATTTTATGAAGCCACACTTTCAACCATATCCAGGAAATGGTATCATTGTACTGCCGTCGATGTAATAACCTGAGATAGGAAGAGTCTGGTGATGTGCCTAAATTAATCAAGCGTGGACACAACAGTGTTAATATCACACCATTTTCATCATCACCAGGTCAACAATCTTAAGATCGGTTTAACGCAGCTCGCCACTCAATAGGGTAGTTTCCTCCATCAAAGACAACTAGAGCCATTTATTACGATTCGTTATCCACTATTAGAGTATTCAAAATATACAAATTATTTGGTTTTAGAAATCCCAGTTTAGACGAATGGCAATGGTCAATTTTAACCTCATTTGAAAAAAAGCCAGATTGGCGCCCATGCGATGCCACTCCACGTGACGCCACAAGGATCTAGATTCTATACGAGTACATAGGAGTTTTACATCACCTTATATTACCAATGAATGCATGAGGCACAGAGCTCAGGGAAGCATTTCTTAATAATCACCTATTAAAATTGCCTGAAGTCGGAAAGTTTCCCCCGTTTGATAGGGTATTAATAATAATCCTTATTTAATCTAAGCGCTACTTGCTAGCAGGGTACTCTACGCTACTTCCATGCTCGACAGCAAGCAGCCTGCATCGTAGCGGCGTTCATAGCCTCGCACCCAGGTGGCCTCACACTGCAGCTGCCAGACGTCACACGGGCTTTTCCCATCTTTCTTACTAAGCCGTCGCGTTTTCGCGCGCTTGAAAATTTTCAATTTTCATTTAATCGCGAAAAATAAATATCGTCATTTAAAATTCTAAAAGCGTGATATATTTACTCCAGGAGTAATAATCTTTCGATCTTTTAGGACAATAACCTTTCGATATTGGCATTAAAAAACAATAGGAAACCACCCTACTGTCCCTCGACGATTGTCTTCAACAAGCACATCATTTGGTACGCTAACTTTTTAGTGAGTTAATGTGATCGCGAAAGATCACGCTTTATCTCGTCATATCTAATGTGCGGAGGAAAATAAGATTAAAATGTTTTACAATTCGTGAGTGGGAGACGACTCTCCGCAAATCTCATGTGTACAGAGTACACATATCCCTCCCTCTGGGGTCGCAGAAACGGCGTGCCCTTCTGCAGGGACATTCTTTGGCGTGGAAAGGTTCAGGGTTGGGCTGACGGGAGAGAGAAAAAAATCTAGGGAGAAGTCAGCCGAGCGAGAAGAATGTCGTATAGGAAAAATAGCAATCCATTTTTCTCGTCATCTCTACGCTGACTTATAAGCCGTCCCCACGACTTTCCTTCCCATCTTTCTACCCCGCATAAATTTTCTGCGTGCCGCGATGACGTGCTGTATTAAAATTTTAAAACAGCGTAGTCAACTATTCGCCGGATGATTTGAATGGGCTTGGTCGAAATATGTTATTACGGCTGACACATATCCATCATATATCCATTTTGGTCCTTTCCTGAATGTTTTTTTTACACCAGCGATTCATTAGAGATTTCCTACTTAAATTTATATTCCCCCGTTATAGCGTGTGATGCAATAAATGTAATATTCGGCATTGATGCAAAATGGGAGAATTCATCCTGGGCACTCTTGTGAATTAGAATATTTTTCAACGCCTGGATGAAAATCATTTATGAATCTCGAAGTGTAGAGTTACAATAAAGAAAGCATTCACGATTAACGTGCTTCAATAAGTAGAATTCAGATTTTTTAGATAACAGATATTGAGTATAAGTACAGTTGGGTGTATAAAAATTCTATTTACCTGCAATTTTAACGCTTTACTAAGAGAACTCATCGACCTCTGATCAAAAGGATTAACGTATTATCTTTGTTTACGTAGTCACTGCGTCAGTTTTTAGTCTTGACAGTGATATAATTATTGCAAATGTACGGGTTGTCTCCATGCACTTCCTCATGTAAATAAATCCATTGAGGTTTAGATTTTTTCCTATTGACTCGGCTTCAAGGTCGGATTGCAGTCAAAAGAAGAGTTTTGTGGAAAACTTTCATTGGTGCTTTGTCGTGTAACATGGTGTTCGTTTAGGCTTTGAAATGAGATTCTCATTTTCTTGAAAACTTCAAAATAGGATTTTTTTAATGATCGCCGTTCCTCCAAATTTTAATCTTGGTTTTAAAACCTAAATAAAATTTAGAATGCTTTAATGTCATATATGTCTATTCAAGAAGTTTTATTCTCTAAGTCCTGGATGGATTAGTAATAAAATAAAGACGCCCTGTCTAGGACATGTGCTACAAAGTCCAAGCTTATTGTGTACACTGTTAATTATGGTTTTAGGTCAAACTGCCGTCATCATTGCCTAGTGCTGTCACCAAACGTAACGTCCTAACAATACAGTTGAAATATGGTAGTATTAATTGCACGCTGTTCACTAAGCTATTTTGAATAATGAGGTTCTTTACTTCCTCCAAGTTGTGCTAAAATGCTTCCTTTGGCTTATTCATTCGTTTACCTTAAATTTCTATCTTATGCCTTACGATAACCGATCGTAAAATTGCATATTTTTTATGCTTCCTCTCAGTATCTTGCGAAAATATCCGACTTAACAATCAAAAGGGGTTAAAGAATTATTATCATCGACCAAATTTTACATCATTGTATTCCACATCATCTTATGACGTTATCAAACATCTAAAGGTGATTGTTCGCGTCATGTCCGAAAAGTAAGCGCTCTTTACAGGCAGTGCTTCCAGCGGTTCCTAAGCAATTCAGCGAGGGTTGTGTTTTGTTTTCATAGAGAGCTTAACCCTTCGGTATCTCCTGTCATCGAACTGTGACAACAATGGAGGGTAAAGGAAGGAGTGGGGGTAGACCGGGACGTAAGCCTTAGCACACATACATAACTCCTTCGTGGACCAATTCGACTGCTATACCGCAAGGGTGGGTCCATCGCTGGATTGCGGTCCAGACATGCTGACTCACCGCCGAGAAGGGCTTTAAAGAGGGGCGGGGGTGGGAGGGTAAGGGCAGAAAAGATTTGGAGGGGAGGAATCGGTGGGGGAGGGGGAGAAATGCTGATAGATAAATGCCAAGGGGTTTGGGGGAAGGAAGGGAAGCAGTGTGAGAGGGGAAAGGATAAGTGGTCCAGAGGGGCATTAATAAAAAAAGGAGGAACGGGTATGATTCTGGGCGTATCTCCCGAGCGTCCTCGAGTCCGAATGTGCTGAATGGCGGGACCTTGACAAGCGGCGCTCTCCTGGGTTGCGACTCGTCATCACTTGATAGGGCGAATGGGACATGATATGTCGGGCGCACCTCGGGGAGTGGAGTGGAGGGGGGAGACGTAAACAGGAAGCAAGGCCGTTCTTGTTGCGTCGGCCCTGCCATCTACGAATCCTAGGCTCACCGAGTCTATAATATAGCTATCTTGTCACGTTCTTCCCCTACTTCGCAAGCAGATAATCTTATTACGAAAGTTAAAACGCAATCATCTGAATGCGTTGTTAGTTGAATTTCATTTAATAACGCAATCAGCTTTGAAAAATAGGCTTAAATTTGTGGCGATAGATAAGGGAATTTAATGAAAATTTTGAGCAAGTAACTTAAACTTTGTTTTTCCGCAGAATTTTTTATTGAAACAAGACCATAGTTGCGACGGTTAACGTCAGACCACCAGACGGCCAGCAGAAGATGACGAATCTTGACGGAATATTACGAATCCTACTCCCATAGAGTTTATATACATAGCTTTCCGATTAGGTTTTTTTACTACTTCGCAGACTGATCATCTGATTGCGCAAATTATAACGCAGCCATCTGATTGCGTCATTAGTTGAAGTTTCAGCTAATAACGCAATCGGATTAAAAAATGGCTTGAATTGGTGTTTTGGCTATCAGTCCTGATTATAGCTTATTTAACTGTGAAATCTGGATAGTTTTGCCCTTCAGTGACGCGAGTGGTGACTTTTGTAAAATATTTTACATGCGCGGTGAGGAAGGATGAGTGTGGATCGAAAGTAAAATAAAAAGTTATCCTTTGGTAGAGGATAATGGAATACTTCCTCAATTTGAACAACACATCCAGAGGCTGACTTGAGGATCTTTTTTGTAATATACGTGTCCAGTGCTGTAGATCTGATAAAACTATATTACGCTCTCGCTTTACGATGATATTTCGTTCATAAAGACCTATCTTGGAGCTAATTCCATCATATGTTGAATCAAAATTTTTCTCCAGACGTGGAATCAGTTCTAATAGTATCACCAAATTCAAATGCTGCAATGTTCAAAATGAGTTTCGTTAACAGTAGAACCGCGGACGCGACTTTTTTGTCCCATCGCCCTTTGCAAATGTTTGCCATTCGTGTACTAGTGGTTTGATCCCTTTGAAATTTACTGACTTTAACTTTTTTTATGCTCTTTCGAATGGTTGTATTGAAAATATTGTACGATGTTTAGATCGCGAGAAAAACGACGATTTTCCTAGAACCGCGGGATGGGACTTTTTTGTCCCATATGGGGAAAGCATACAATTTCAGTTTTTTTGTGCACTAATTTTGTATTTAGCATAATAATAGTTTATTACGAAGGGGATAGATGCACAGATACCGTTATTCTGCCAGTAACAAGCTCAGAAGGGAATAATCTGTGCACTGCGGCGGCCGCCTACTCACGCAGCGCTGGCCGCGTCACCTCTGCCCGGCGCGTCTGCAGGTCTGAGCTTGCAACCAACACGTCAAAATAATTTTACTGTATTCCTAGTTATACTTAATAAAACGTTTTAAACATTACCTAAACACGTGTTTTGTTCACACAAACTACAAAAAGAAAAACCGTCAATTATACTTAAACATGACAGGATCAACGTATTTTGTCAATGGGACAAAAAAGTCCCATGCCGCGGTTTTGGTGGGGTTGGAAAGTTCAGCGGTTCTAGTGTTAACAAATAAGGCGTGAAATCACACAATTGATTTGAAATTTTGAAAAGCGCCCGCTAAATGAAATTAGGTATGCCGAATTCATCGCAAATCGAAACCAAGGAAATATTCCCACTTTTTTCGTGACATATAGTTTACACAGACTGTTTCGTTAATTACCCCAAATATCATTTTCGACAATTTTACATTGTACCAAAAATTGTTGTCGCAAATTAGTAGTGTGCGTGACCAATAGTTTTCATGTCCTCTAATGAGACTTGATAAGGATAGCTGTGCATGGAAATTGGAATAAAAAGTTATCCTTTATCGCAAGTAAAAAGTTGCCCTTTGCTAGGGTATAAAAGAATGCTTCTACAGTTTCAATTTCGTGGCAGATGGAGAGATGCTTATAAGTACGTCTCGTTACTCATAAGTCGGGAAAAAAATGTTGACATTAAGATATCTGTGTTTTTCTCTGACAGTCTGATTAAGCTGCTTTGTTATAAGTACGTAAAAACGAAACGTGAAGTATTTGACTCTTCCTCCTTATATAGTTGAAAGAGTGATGTCGATTTGCTAGCATCGGATATGAAATAAAATAATTTTTATTTGTATTCGAAAGCCAAATCTGTTACAAGTGATGGAAATATTTACCCTTCCCTTTTCTTCAAGGGCGTTCCTTATTCAAAGAAAGTTGCCACAATATCCCATTGGAAGTAATATAACATTATTGCATAAAAATAGGCTTAAAGATGTGTTTCTTTCATGTGTCCTTTATGTAGAAATGTGGGAAACGCTGACGGAGTATGTTCTCTTTTCCAAAGGAAGTCCTACTACGATGTTCAATGAAAAAAAAATTTTTTCAAACTTTTAGGGGAAATCTCTCCCGGCGGTGATTTTTCTCAAATGAGACTCAAAATGCATGATTTAGATTGATATCCGTAGTTTTGAAATTTTTTCCTCCCTTTTTGCCGCACTCGTAATGGATACTCAGCGCTATCCCGTCATCTATTACAACCATCCGGTTTCACGGAGCCGAAGCGTAGTTAGTCGAAGGAAAGGTATTATTTACGTCCGTGGCTCTGACATAGGCTGTAGTTACGTGGTGCTATTTGTCGAACTTCATCGTGGTTTTATATTAATCACTTGCTGGAGAATGATTTATCCAGGTCTCTAGCATGAGTGAGGGTAATTTCTCCGACTTCGTCATCATGCCTTTCATTCCGTGGACTAGCTGCTTAAAGGAATCAATTGCACCTCTTTTCAGGCATTTTCCTGCCGTTGGCCGTCCTCGGGCATTTCATAATCATATTTCCCCGCAGTTCTGCCGACGAACTTCCATTATTTTTCGGGGTCGGTCTCGGAAACTGGTAAATGGTTACTCCGATGGAAACACAATGCCTTACGTTTCTCATTCTCTGGCTTGAATTCCCCCCCCCATCCCGACCAAGACCTTTTGATCTCAGCTTTCATGCACACGGACTGAAATGACGTATTTTTGTTCGTTTTTTTCTTTAGCGGGAATTGATCCGATTCAATTTGTGTTTTCATCAAAGGACACTGGCCTTACCAAGGGTTAGTGAGGATAATCTTAAGGCTGTAATTTATGTACCTACGAGGGGTTTGTGATCTCAGGTACTTGTTCAATATACCTATGACAATCTGCCATAATTTTGGCATTATATGGTTTTGATATCCTTAACAACAGATTTGTAATTTTTAATTCACTCGCACAAGTATTACTGTTTTTATTTTGACTTTACTAGGCGCTGTAGCGTACAATACCGCAAAGATGAATACGATTATGTTTTCAATAAAAAACAAATATTTTTCTAAAAAGTATAATGAGAATTATTTGGATATGTTTTTCTTTTGGCATTGCTTCATTTTCATTGTCCTATGAGATTGGTTGCATAATGTTACCATATGTATGTATTATCTATATTTTCCGGAAAAATTGGATAGAAATGAAATCATCTTAAATCCATAATAAATAGACGATCATTGAGAGAACTTCTAATGATAACAATCTATTTTTCTGCCCGAGGAATACCTTTTAAAGAAGGTATCTCTACGAGAGACCTTTCCACTTTCAGGTTCCAGGAAGATGTGGCAATAAACATGCTTAGCTGCAGGAGCTTTTCTTTTAATTTCGTGGAATGATGAAGAAATTAAGTGAAAAATTAATGGCCTCAACGTTTGCTTTTTGAACCACGTTTATATCTACCCTGAAAAAAAGACCTGCATTACGGTGCAATCATGGTTACTCTTTATTTTCATTCCTAGAATCCGGTTTCCAGTTGATTGCCAGGTTTTTAAGGTTGGCAGATGTTCTCACTCAGTCTTTGATCTTGTCCGATTTCCGGCTCTTCTTTTAACAAACCAATTGATAATTTTCTAATTGCGGTTAGCGATAAATATTATTTCACTCATGAAGTTTTTGTTCCTTTGATAAACATTTAATCCGTAAAAAGCAAATACATTAGGTAAATTAACGTTCAAGCATCTATTTTGTTCCCCCCTATGTCCATTGTTTTTTTTTAGTGCTGAGGAACGTGTTCATAAATGGACATTTATGAATGTGGCTTCTTCGACTTAATGAGATATTCATCTAGCTTTGGGAGAGTCAAACTGCTTGATTCGATAGTCCTAACTTGCACAGCTACGAAATAGCAGTCCCATTTCTCTACCAATTATATGGTAATTGTCCTGAAACCTTTTGTGAAAGTTTGTGTTATCCTTTGCTAATATCAATTTTACAGCATTACGTAAATTCAAGTTTTTACTCACCATGGCGTGAAAGAATTACCAATCAAAGGGTTGAGTAAAAGTTCAACACTCGTAAAAAAAATTCTGGAGATATATAGTCTATAGTTTTGGAATGATAATGGGTTGAACAAAGATTGAGTAAGGATTGAAAATTTTGTCTGCGGGAATGACTGTCGACAGCTTATTAAGTAGCCGATATTTTGACGTCCTATTATTATCATTATCGAATTTAAAACTGGTTTGTCACCTCAGATCGCTTCTTGCCCCAACATCAGAGCCAAGAGATTCGAGGAACATGAAAAGTTTGAACCACCCAAAAAGGCGTGGAGAGTTGTTTAATCCCTTTTCCTTACGTTATAAGAAGATTTTCATGTCGATGCCCTGCTTTTTCATTTGACACCATAAAATTTCTAATTCACCACCTCATATTTTGGTATCTGCAAAACTCAGTTGTTTACAATGACGCCAAATATATTTGTATGACATATAATGAGGATGATTAACTTAAGAATACCGCGACTATTATTGGGTATAGTGTACAAATTTCCACAAAGAGTAATGACGCTTCGGTAGCTTAAGCGGCTAAAGCACTCGACCGGAAATTAGGGGATCCGGGTTCGAATCCCAGTAAAGGCGAATGATTTTATTCTGTGTAGCACAACCAGGTTGATATTTGCATAAATTCCTCGATTACCCATTGTTAGCAGCATGTAGCATATTGTGATATCGTATATCATGTATCGCCTTCCACACTTACACTCTCGAATTAAACCCCTATTCTCTATGCTCTTGAGATTGTCGGCGACTCGTGATCTACCGAGCGACACCCCTTGCACCCGAAATATGATCGTGCGAATTGAACGGGAGGGCAGTAAACCTTGACGTCGTCATGACGTGTGGGCTCTCCCGGCACGCACGGCGACTCGGGGAGTATTTGCGTGCCAAAGGGATAGGTGCGCACGGAAGGAGCGGTGCAGTCGTGGGAGTGCAATGGGGTTCAGTAGTCGAGGAGGGAGAGGGGGAAGGAGGAGGGGAGGTGGAGGAAGTCGGCTGGACGCTGCCCATGAATCGCCACCCTCTTCAATGGCGACTGCGCTGACCCCCTTGTCGTGCACTCTGCCGCGACGACCTCAGAAGTAATGTAATGTCTATTTGTCTACTGGCGAACAATTCGAGACTCAAATCACCGATGGCGGCGCTGATGGCAGTGACGTAATTTGCCAAAATGGCCGACGCATCCAGGGGCGCAGCTAGGAATTAAGGCTAGGGGAGCGGGGGGTGTAAGCGCAAAACACTGGGGTGTTTGAGGGTATGGAATACCCGCCAGGGTAAGCGGGAGGTGCGGAGGCCCTCCCCTGGAAAAATTTCATATAAACGGTTAAAAATGGTGAGTTTTGCGGACTTCTGAGGGATATTTTGTTAATATTTACAGTATTCTATAAGTAATATTAGTCCAATTAAGTGAATTAAAGGATTAAACTTAAAAATTTATCTGAGCTCTGAGGGGGTTTTATCCCCCAAACCCCCTCCCACTCGCTGCGCCACTGGACGCATCGAGTATGCATATTGTTGTGATGAAAACATAGGTGTAATAGGATGGATCGGCGAGCCACTAAGATATTAAAATGGAAACTATCAAGGAAGATTTCTTTTGACTTTGAGGAGGTATTTCGAATCCTAGGGGCAACGACAAACAACAGGTAAGACTAAGGAATTAATAAATTTTAATTGAAATGTGCTCTACTATCTCACGGCTATTACTCAAAGGGTTCATAATGACCATAGATGCATGATTCCAATAAAAAACATTCTTAGCAGACTATAAAAATGTGCATTACGTCGGTTACCCCAAGTGCATTAAACAAACAAACCACCGACCGTCCCAGTGAATGATGAATTATACCAACGAATGGCAACTAAAAGGCATTTTAAATGAATATGGATGCATAAAATATACTACTTACGACGTTATGATAGCTTGAAAATATAATTAGAAAAATCAGTAAATTCCCAGAAATACCAATGATTTGTCAACGTGGTTTCCTTAGGGAATTGCTTGGCATTTTCGGAGCCCTACTTCCGAATTCAGCCAATAGTTGGCGTATTGCTTATCTGGATTCTCAAATAACAGAGCAGATTTATCGGGTTTCACTCCGGGTAAGGTCCACCACATCTCCTTCCAACGTTTCGATGCGAATTCAACATCCAACTTTAATTCGGAATTAATTGGATTCCGGAACAGCTGCGGACGATGGGCGAAACGTTACGTATCGAAACGCTGAAAGGAGATATGAGGCACTGTACAATAGTACAAAAATGCTACAATAGTACATTTATTATTTTACATCAAACAGGATCAAACAATCCTATGGAATCAAATGGAGATAGAAATAGATTTCCTTTCCACCTACTCGGTATAAAACCCGAAAAATATTTACTAACTGAAGAGTTGATAGAGGCTAGAGCGTTCAAGGTGGCTGCTTGGTAACCAAAATTTGAAGCTCTATATATTCGGTTTTATGATGGGAAATGTGTAATGCTTTCAAAACTTTAAGATGGATTTTACGGTAACATATTATCCCCCCTTCCTTCTTGACTAATAAATTCAAAATATTTTTTTAAGTTTATTTAAACGCTGTCCATTTCTGGCCGAAATGGATAGCATTTAAATGAACGATGTCTTCCGAATCAGATCCATCACCTAAGTAGAGTAGCCTCCTTACTTTCTAGAAGATATTTGGAGAACGGTAAGGCCGCAAGTAAATTGAAACGTTGAAACAATTTTGTTTACAAACAGATTATTCTTGCGTGTTTCATGAGAATAGTAAAATTTTCCATCGAGGTAGACAGCATGTTAACATGCCTACGCATGTCAAACAATCCATTCGAAGAAATCAGGGATCTTGTCAGACACGGTTCGAAGGAGATGGGGTGGGCATCCTTGCAGTTGGTGATCTGGGTGTTTCTCATTTCAGTCTTGTCTTGAAGACTAAAAATCCTTTACTAGTGCTACCTTGAGACAAGACTGTAGATGTGTAGGGGATTGTGTGCGTGGGGTGGGGGACGGGGGGAGAACGGCGGATGGCCGTGTCCTGGCGGTCGGGAGTCCTCGAACACGAGCGGTGAACTCGTGCGTGCGAGGAACGCGGAGTTGCGGCACGCCGTCTGACGTCGAGTCGCGTCGTCGTCGGGATGGACGCCTCCGTGTGCCGAACCGCCCCCCGTCCACTTGTCACGTGCTCTCACCCGCTGCGGTAAAGCGGAATGGGGTTCAGTGTTAAGGCCGTTTTACACTGGGCACGGATTTGCGCAGTTTATAACAGAATTAATTTCTCTTTCAGGCGTCGGTCATTTGGCCATCATATACGTCGGTCATCCCGTATTTGATAGATTTTATTCTCACACCTCTCACCCTTATTTCCCCGGTTATTTATATCTCCCCAATGTCTTCTAATGCTTCTGCGAGCAGTTTGTCTCCTACAATGTAATCCTCGTACAAATTGAATAGGCATGATGACAAGCAGCAAGCCTGCCTGACTCCTCTTCTTGTACTTTCCTTCGTTTATCTCACCGATTCTTATTGCAACTTTCTGATCGATATATATATACTTTTTCAACCTTCTCTTCTATATCCATGCTAATAAGGCTATCCAATGCCTTAATGTTCAATAAAATCGTGAATAGACACCTAATAATAAATGACGAGTAAGTGATTATCTTTGGTGACAGAGTTATCGGTGTACAATGATTTAAATTTTCTGCGGGGGAATCTCTTTTACGTGTTCTTGATAATTTTTAAGGCCTCTTAATTTTTATTTATCAGCCTAAAAAGGTTATCTATATTTGAAAATAGGGTAGCAATGTGTACATAAAATATAAGCACTTGAGATAGATAAGGAAAACAGCCGATTATTTTAATTGGACTTATGCCAGCTTAAGTGATATACAATTTGCATTCTATATAAATTAACGACTAATGGCGATTGAGCAAACATGTTTTGCAATTCATTCAGCTAAAATCTTCAAGTAAGCCTGTATACGACATGCTTTTTTGTAGCATAAATCGACGTACTATCTTGTAAAATAAATGTGAACCAGACTCATAAAACTTTAAGCACTCAAGATTACCGTATCCTCTTGAAAATGGTCTTTCTCAGATTACCCCCCCACGTTTCACGCGCGTTCAGTTCGAGCAGTCCCATAAAATGGGTAAAAATGTTTGAAATTGGAGGTTTCAGGTTTCCCGGGGTATATTTCTAGCCCACACTACCTGTGTCTTCTTAATCCTCATTCGATTGCTGCGTCTCTATCAAATCTTTAATTTCAGCATTAAAAAATCGAGAGATCACGATGGCTATAGGTGCAAAAATTCTTCGCCTCTTCATGGAGGTAGCAGTAGCATTTCTTGCAGTAGTTTTTCACTCGAAAAAGTTCGTAATTTTAAAACGAAAGGCAATTTTCTCTTCTCTTATGTAATCTAAGGTACGGTTATATTGTGGCTTCTCTTTTATACCGTATTTTTTCTTCCCCATTCCTTCACTACCTTCTTCTACCACGACAAGCATACCACGATTATTTATAGAAAAATGCATTAAAAAGCTTAATGTAATTCCGAAGCAGGTTTTGTGCACAAGGGTAATTTGAGAGGAATTATTTACGAAGAAGTTTGAATTTTCAACCGTTCTTTAAAACCTTGTGGAAGTTACAGATAATGCTCCATTTTCATACAGGTATTTGATGTGGTATAAAGTATACGCTATTCCTTATAAGTATTTCATGTTGAAGAGATTAAATAAAGAATGGTCTACGGAAAAACCTAAATATGAAGTAGTTTTTAATTGTAAAATATTAGAGACACATAAAGTTGAATTAGCTATCTGGAATTGCAATAGATGGTTCATCTCTCCGGCTTTGATGACTTGTATATTTCTAAATATGCGTAAATTTGTATGTATTTTATAATTTTCTACTAAAGAATAATTTGTAGCTATCGTTATAGCCATAACTTATCTAATTAAAGAATATACTGAGTTCTCATTAATATGAAATATAATGGGGTGTTGGACGGGCTAAATTTTATTTTTTTAATTTATCAAATAGCGTATTAAAAAAAAATCATGGGATACATTCATTTCATCGAAGCTCAATGTATGCTGAGTCGAGCAATGTCTATGTAACGAGTTTTAGCTCAAAATGTAATGGTTTCCAGCCGCCACGGTCTAATGAACGAGTCGTTTTGGAGCTAGGCTGGAACAAAAGGCATTGGTCATGACACCATTTACCCTCCTCTGGTAACTCTAGTCGGATGTGAATACAAAGGGCATTGAGTTTGAGAGGTAGGCGTGAGGACGATGCATCGCGATGGGACCTTGCCCTGTCTTCTAGGCCCTCCATTCTAGGGGTGTCAATTATGGGCAATCGTGACGTGAATCCAGCGGAAGACTTGACTGGGGTATTGGAGGCGCGCCTCTTCGTATTCATCCGGACGGTCGAGTGTATTTTCCTTCTCCTTGGCAATGACTCCTTTGCGTAGTCCGTATTATAAGGTCTATGCACCTGTTTTTCGGAGCGTACACTTCAGATCGTTTGGTTGGGAATATATTCTCAGACTACTCGGGACATTAACAGTGGCCATACTCATAAAATTAATCGCTTTTCTTGCCAGGAAGACTTTTGATTTGACTATTATGTATGAGTGGAAAGGTAAAAAGTAGTGCAATTTTATCTCGTAGACGTGGACTTTCTAGTGTTAAAATGGTCTATGCAGTATTCAAATAATATAGTCTTCAATATATACTTGCGTAAATAAAAACGAACAAACGTATTAATCCACCAATTTATATACGCGGTACGACTTGTTTCGACGCAGCGGCGTCATCCTCATGGTCGAAACTAGTCGTACCGCGTAAATAAATTGGTGGATTAATACAAAGTTAGTTCGTTTTTATTTGTTAGAATGAACTTCTACAAAGTGAGCCTATGACTATAGAGATTATATACTTACGTATTAGTTCATTCAATAATTGAGTGAATATTTGGATGAAATTGTTGTTGTACGCAGTAGTGAATATGATTTCAAGTCGTACTCGGATGTAAGCCAGTGCGAAATTTCTCTTTCCAATCAAATAAAATTGTTTGCTCTTCCGAGGCTGAATCCATAGAACATTTGTATGTGGACAAATCAGGCAGAATTAATTTCAATAATTCATTGAATAC
This sequence comes from Ischnura elegans, assembly GCF_921293095.1. Classification (NCBI taxonomy): domain Eukaryota; kingdom Metazoa; phylum Arthropoda; class Insecta; order Odonata; family Coenagrionidae; genus Ischnura; species Ischnura elegans. The sequence continues at coordinate 97,381,711 of NC_060249.1, forward strand.
TTGTCGAAACTGTTTTCCGAAAATGCAATTTCGAGTTGAACTCGGAATTAATCGGATCCACAGTTGGTTTTCATTCTCATACAAAAGTATCCTCGTCCTGGAAGGCCCAAGGCTGTTGACTGATTCCTTGTAGTGTTTTAATGTGAGTAATGTACACCATAATTTGTATCCCTTATAAAATGGATTCTTGACGGAAATAGTTTCCTTAGACTACAGTGAATGCGAATTAGAGTTGAAGAAACAGCTGGAAAACTTGTTTTCTGTGGCCTGAAAATACTTTTCTCGTCTCAAGAAAGCAGATTTGATCAAACATTGTAATTTGAGCAATATAAGGCATAATTTATATCGCTAATGCAATGGATACTTGGCCCAAACTGTTTCCCTGGCTGCGGTGAATGTGATTTCAAGTTGAATTCGGCATGAGCCGGCTGGGAAGTTCGTTTTCAATTCCGCGAATCGATTTGCCGTGTGTGTGAGCCCTCCGACGATTGTCGGTGGAAGTGAACAGTCGTGGAAGCGCGCAACTATTTGCTAAGTTGAGGCCGTGAGCATTCCAAACGCGGTTACCATTCCGACCGTAGTCGACGGAGAATCCCTTTGAAGGCGGCTCCGTCGTCGGGGAGATGCGATGATTGCGTTTAGCGGGTTTAACAGCGAGGCAGAAGAGATGAAGATCTATTAAGCGCTCTGAACCCCATCCTCAGGCAGACAGCAATTCGAGCCAAGATAACGGTGTACTCAGGAATTGAAGATTTTAGTGCGTCCTGATATTAAACTTGGTCATAATATATGCAAATCATTATTACATCCGTTTGCCTAACGCCTCGTACATATGGTGGCTAAATAAGGAGATTCGAGGTAGTGCCGACTTGAAATGTAACCGCTGTTAAAATTGCTTCCTCTCTTGGCTTTGCTGATTGGAAGTAATTTAAGACTCCCGACAAATACTAAAACCTATGAATGTATTAGGAAGTTCATAGTAGTTACCTGTTCATCAATTTCAGTTGATTGCTTGGGACTAGTGTTGTGTGCTATCAAAACGTTATGTTATAGCCAATAAATCAATTCATCAATATTTGATGCACATTGGTAGAGTTTTGTGTAGATATTTAGCCTCTGCCTGTCATTCTAACCATCAACTTTGCAGTCTCAGAACTGTATCTCTTCTTTTATGCATTTCCTTGAACATCATAAGGAGGAGATCATGGTGATTAGATTCTCTTATAGACGGACTCATTATAATGCGAGTCCCGCAAATTCTTATGTGCCATTTAAATTATTTAAAAACACAGTTTCATTATTTTGTCAAGGTATTCTTGGATTTACAAAAGAAGAAAAATTATAATATCGAATATTATAGAGATGTAAGCATGAAGGTATAAAATTACCATTCAATATAAATTTGAGTACTAATGTTGTTAATGCTATATAGATCCCCAATATTGAAGTTTTTCGGTATTACGTATTTCTTTCAGCACTTATTCAATATAAGTCTTTTGTGCGTTAAATTTGTATGTCTTTTGAGTTTATCTCCCCTTGTTTAACTGGGATATTGACGTTATGTGAAAATATTCAGGATACATGATATTGTATTTCGTAAATATCTCATCGTGTAATTTTAAGTGACGTCGGAATTTGGTTTGACATCTTTAACACTTGGAATGCTGGATATGCATGGGCACTGGATCGTGCTCCCAAGTGCATTCCTGTCTTTCCCGCGGCCTTTGCCGGACGAAGTGTAATGGCCCATTCATTGCGACTACTTCCGCTTGAGGTGTCCTCCGCGCGGCTTATTTATTTTCGTTTCGGAGTCTTTCTTTGGCGAGAGCAATAGGGAGTGCTTTTCAGATACTCAATGGACTCCCGCCACGTACATGACACGCTTTCCCGCCTTCTTTTCCGCGTTTACGCGCGCGCGCGCGCCACCAATGTTTCCACCGGCCCCCTCCGTAACCAACTTACGTCGGCTTCATTGCTTTCTCATTCCGTCCCTCTAAAACCAGACCTGTGCCACGACGCACCACCACACTGCCGTTCATCATGCAACCGGCATTTTTTCAGGATATGATAATGGTTTTTTGTCTTTTCTCACTTCATCATCGTGATTGCTGAAAACATCAACATAGTGGTAATCATTCACTTTATCTGACTTCAGTCTAAAATATAGTGTCTCATTGTTTAAATAAATGAAAAAAATGTACGCAATTGTGGAATATCGATAAGACATGCGATAATAAACGGTTTTAGTCGCAGTGAGGACACAAATATATTTATAAATTACGTCAACAAAATTTAATTTAGCACCATAGGCGATAGAGTTCATAATTAATATCGTTCTTCATAGGCACTTTTACCTAATGTATTGGGAAATAGAAAAGTATAATTGTCACTAAATGAGCTCTTACTATGAATTCAAGGGGTTTAATTTACGGTGAAACCATTCCAGATGCTCCGATTCTTGTAGCCGGGTGGCGTAGAGGTCTACTCGAAACATACGCACGGCTGTATTCAAGGGTGGAGAGATTGCGAGAACCCCCTCCCTTAACGGGGACCCGCTCCACAAGCCCTCATTGAAGGAGTCGTCAAGACGACAGGTGTGGAGCTTTAATTCCATGTATAGCTTGCCGCTCGTGATCGAGGGGACAAGTTCTCTTTCTTTCTCTCCGTCAGTGCGTGCTTTCTCTCTTCCACCATTATTTCTCCTCTCCTTAAGGTCCGTCTTTCACGAATTCCGTGGCTCTGCCATCAATTTTGTGTTTCACACTAGTATTGTGACTATGCGCGGGCCAATTTCTTTCACCATTGGTTTTACGTGCGTCTTCATCTTCGTGTTGCGTCCAGTTGACTGTTCTACGAGTAGCCGGCTTGCACGAGGTTCCAGGAAACTAGCGTTGTTAGAGGGAGGTGACTTTTCTCGCGAGAATTCTGTGGTAGCCACGTTATTTCTTTTTACAGGTAATGGCCTTTATAAAAAAATAGAAAACTACTCGATCACATTGCATTTGAATTTGAAGAGAATTAATATTTTAAAAACATATTATCTAAAATTTCTAATTGTACTGCAATGATTTAGGTTATTACCCTTTTAATACACTTTCTCAACTCATTGGTTGAAAAATATTGGTTATAGGAATTTTGAAGATTACAGAATATTTGTTTACAATCGCATTTTCTAACAAAATTTCAGTTTTTAATTCAAAACAGATGCTTGCCCATTTTCCATTTCAAAAGTTATATTATTTTTTTATTTTCGTCTTAGTAACAATATTTTTGCAATTTTGAAGCCCTGTTTACTCAAAAAATAACAGTTCCTGAATTAAAAAAAAAGATTTATTTCTTTAATAAGCGTCATTTATCAATCTACTGCGAGCCACAGTCAAATTATTTGTCAATTCAATAATAAGTGAAAACGGAATATTAAAATAAATTGATAGATCAAATTTAAAAAAACCCTCATTTTAATTTCAAATAAAAAAAAAGAAAATATTGAACCCTGCCTCGGCACAAGTCCCATGCTTAAATTTAACAGATAAAAATCTACGAGCTCAAAACCAAAATCGTGGTGCCCAATCTCTTAACACATGGATGGAATGCTATAAACTCATCGTAATACATTTGAGATTTTAGTTGAGCCATTGTAATAATTATTTTTTGGGAAAAGATTAAATCTAAGGTGGTGAAATTGATGCGCACCACGATTTTGGTTTTGGAAATTCGTCTTTAATCTGTAAAGTTTTGACGTTTGACCTCGGAAAAAGCCAGGATGGTTTATTTTATTCTATTTAGTTCGAATTCAAATTGCTGATTAAGTTTTAAAAATTAATTAGCATATTGAAAATATTTTTTATTTAATTTTTTCAAACATTAATGGAAATGCTGTCACTGAACTCGAATGGTTACATTCTCTCAGCCCAGAATAGCGGGAAAGTTTTTTATCGCAAATCGAGCGATTAATATAAATTTTAACAGTCGAAATTGCGGCTCGTGCTTTGGCGTTCTCAAGAGACCTAGAAATAGCGTAAGAAGGCATTTTCAGCAGACTGCACTGAAAATTTTGAGTCGATGGCTAATCGGGAAGTGGGTAAAATTTGAGTCGAAAAATTTTTCAACGAAGGAAAAACAAACAGTAGAAAGCGACTTAATAAAAACGTTGATTAATGGGACGGCATGTAGATGAACTGAGCTAGTTATTCCTCACGAAAAACTCATTTTGTATGTTCTTTGACGTCGTAGACAGGGTAAAAAGTAGCTGATTGCGCTTCTGCTCGACGTTTACCGACTGAATTGCGTAAATTATAAATGCTCAATCATCCCTAATTCTACCGTTACACTCTCTTATACACGAGTCAGCTGATGAAGAACATGAACTTGCAATCTCTTTATTTTTTTATGCTCATCATCTGCAAAACAGCGGTCATGTGCGTGGTCCATCGTTTTCAGTGGAATGGGAAGCAAACAAAGCGGAGCGACAGGGAACCAGGAAGGGAGTGAAGTGGATAAGTTCATGAAATGTTACCGCTGCGAAAACTTCTTTGTGCCCACGGATCATGGGTGGTCTGGAGTGACGCGACTCGGTCTCCCACTGACTGGATGGCCGGGCATTAAGAGGATAGGGGGTCGGAGAAGGGAAGTAGGACTGGCGGGGTTCCGAGCGAATTGGGTATGGGGAATTAAAAAGAATTGGAGTGGGCGAAAAATAATACTAACAAAGTGCCCTCTTGTGTCATAGGAATACAGTGTCCATCCTTTCTGCCTGTGGGCATCCTTACTTTCCAGCAGTTGAATTGTTTCTTCCTCATATTCATTGAAGGAGAAAGTTAAGAGATGCACCACTGGCCTAATGTAAGAAAAACAAACTTCCCATCATGTTGAAATCTTATTGAGGGAGTTGAAAAAAACTACGATGACTATTGATGCCTTTAGTCTTGGCCTATACTTAATGTATTTTAGATGCCATTTCGGGTGAGCCTGGTAGGTAGAAAGCTGGCTTTGAAGATAAAGGGTCAACCGGGTTCAAATCCTAAGTGAAGCCTTTGTATATCCACTTACACAAAAATCCTATAATAGCGAGGTAGACCCGGGAAATAACAGAGTTCTAACAGGGATGTCTGGTGAAACGAAACGAAAATGTTTCATTTCGAACCAGAGCGATTAGAAAATACGATTCCTGGGTTTAGTTTCGTTCCTGCACGAAATAAATATCACCAAGGAGTTTAGTTTCGACTCGGGGCGAAACTTTACTCCTGAGAACGAAACTAAATTAATTGAAACTCAGCTGCTCATAGTTAAGTTTTGATCTCAGAAGTTGAGTGGAGGGGGATAAGAGTGAATAGTTTCAACCCAGTACGTATGACATACGTGTAGAGAGGTGAAAAAATTGAGCTTAAAAATCAAATGGCCAGTTTGCGCTCACCGTTCTACAGTTGGTGGTCAAAACATGAGTGCCCATGCATCTAATGGCGGTAAGCCGAACCTCTACTTAATTCAACCATACTTCGTACTCGGTGTGCGGGTCGAAACTAAACTTTTCGAAGGTGAAGCACGTGATACCTCTGGTGCGAAACATTATCTCTGTTTCGTTTCATCCCAGAAGTTTAAGTTCAGTTTCGACCCGAAGTAGTTTTTACTCCGATTTCGTTTTGACCCCGAGTTTAGCCTCCCTCTCCCCGGGTTTAAATCCATTTTGTTTCGTTTCTACATTTGGCTCCCGGGAGCGAAGCTATTGAAATTTTACTGGTTTTGTCTTTCGTTCCGTTTTACTTACCATCCCTGGTTCTCTTCCCACCTATCCAAGCCAAACTTCGGTTGTAATATCTGGTTGAGTGAGAACCTATTATTGACTGCTCCGTTCCGAGGGCGGGCGTAAGGGTGCCCATGAGGCGGATTTCAGGAGGCGGCAAAATTTAAAAAAGTTAAAAAATAGTTATTTAAGTATTCTAATTAAATCATTAAAAATAATTATTAACTTACAAATTATTAGGCAACATTATGAATAAAATTTCTTAATAGCAAACATATTGTGCATAATTTCAACTATCATTTCATTATAGTATTCTACCGATTAAGGTAGGTTTCCATAAAGTATTCAAGAAGTGATCTGGGAGCCTTCCTTTCCTTCCAGCACTGCCTTCTTTAATTCAATGTAAGGCCTAGTCCCTTTCAATCTATCTAAAAATCCTATTATTTTCCTTGCCCTCCCTCGTTTCCCTAACATTCTACCCTCTAACACCATCACACCTCAAAAAAATAGCTTACGGAGGTATTATATTTTAGTGGTGGGAGGAAAGGGGGAGGGAGCGAGGGAGGATCAGGGAAGGGGAGCGGCAAATCTTTGACCACCCTTCGACAAAACTCCTAGCTCCGGCCCTGCAATGGGCACCGAGGCCCACTAAAATGAGACTCTTAGCTCCCACGATTTTTGGAAAGAGTCGTTGCAAACGAGGCACGGGGCGTGTCGTGGCTGCTGTAGGCGGGGCTGCATTGGACCCTCGTGAGCCGCCTCCACTCGCCAAGATGTGTCGTAAACTCACGGCATCATTTAAACTCCTCGCCGTCGTCGGTCAAACCAAGGCCAGCTCGGAATGTCCTCATCCGTCGCCCCCAGGCCGTCTTCTTGCTACCGTTCCTTCTCATCTTTACGGCCGCGTCTCAAACTGCTTGTAATTAGCGCTCGGCTTGAATGGGACCCCGTGCTTGTCCCTGTTTGCCATCTCGTATTTTAAAAAGTCTTGCCCCGCTCTTCAGCTTGTTTTCAATCCGGACACGCTGACGCCGTACTTTCAGGTGACGTTTTTATATTTCGCGCAATCGTAAACATTCTGGCCATTTGCAAGCGTCCGAAGCAGTCCATAAATCAGTGGGCAGAATTGCGTTTGAATTAACTATCTCGCCATGGACGATGCAAATGTTGTGAGCGAGTCCGCGTAAAATTAATGACGATATTAGATCGTTGGTAATCGTTTCATGCTTGCCTACGAGGCTTAGCTTTTCTTTCTATTTGTACATGGCGTTGCGCCAGTGTAGTTGAATTGCAAATTTAGTTTCTGTGGGGATATTTGTTTAAAATATACATTATTCGTTCCTCTTCCGAAGTGCTTATTAATTCGTCGCAGTGGTGAGTTTTATGTGCGGTTGATGTTAAGCCGTAGTTTAAGGAAATGTCGCAAATTAGCGTTTCAATTTTTCCTACGTCGCTGGAGTTTAACCTACATTTTAAAAATCAATTGCATCTGGAATATTTTATACCGATGCTAATAGGCTTCCTTACGCCCGATAATGATAGAAGTAAATGTTAATTTAATTTATACATATACGTACTAAGATCGATTCTAAATGAACAAGCAGTGAAAATAGATTTTATTTTGATCTCCAACAGTCACTTTTATTTCTTATTCGATTGTATCGTTATCGGCCATTTATCTGGTGGAAAAATGTTTTAAAACCTTTTCATTTAGTATTTCAATTGTTATTCCTAGCAGTGTCACCTTGTAAAATCACGGAATTTATACTGTAATGTTAATTGCTTTTCTTTTACAGGTGAGTTGATAGTGGCCAATATCCTAAGGAAAGATTTATCTACTTACCTGTGGATGGTATGTACTCTCAACTCTTTGTCTTCTTAGTAGGTATTTCTTATTTTTCAGCAAAATATTGTTGGAACTCAATGAAGATGCATTTCGAATGACGAGTTTTACTTTTCTTGTACTTTTGCCGTATTCCGTTTTCTTTAGGATGGTTTTTACCCTAAAATAAATAGTCCAGCGTTTCTAAATTTTTGAAAAATTTTCTCCTAAAAATCTAACCCATTTTCTTTGGCAGCCAAAGCCTTAGTGTTCATGAAAACCTTGTGAAGTTAAAAATTTCAATCGCCGTCGAAAATCAGCTGCGTTTCTAACCTTAATGCGCATCTCGAGTTACTGGATAATGTAGTCCATTTGGTAGATCGGTTTGCATGACTTTTTTATTCCGGGAGGAAAGGTTTCCTCTCGGACGCAATTAAAATTATCGCTCGTAGATTATCTTCAATTTTTTACGTAAAAACCCATTTCCGGCGAGCGACGGAACCGTGGAAGAAGCATTTACGAATGTGGCAAGAGAGCCGGAGGGCCCTCTCCCGAGGCGGAACGCTGCCATTTAAACGGCGATACGGGTGTGGGCCGTCCAAATGGCCCCTGTCACTTGCCATTTCTTGCACCTCTTACTCTGCAGCGCCGAAACGAAGGCACTCTTATATGACCGTGCATTCTGCTGGCCAAGAGCTGGAGCTTTGTATTGGAGAACGTCTCATTGTGTATGGTCTCACTTTTCCTTTCTTTTCATTTTGCTGCCACCTATTAAAGATATTAAATTTCGCTATCTTGCATACATCATTTATTGTAAACTGCTATTCTCTTTTAAATTGCGGAATCAGAATTTTCTCGCTGTCTTGCTTGAAACTTCAAATATGCCCTAAGTGGTAAGTGTCTTTTGGGAATACCTCTAAGAAAGTTGTATGAGCATATAAGTGGTATATATTCATAGAATTCTTTTGTTTGACTTTTTTTTTTGATACATCCATTATCGAGAAGAATGATATTTAGAATTTATGAGATTTTTGTTTATTTATTTTTATTTATAATGCAATGTTTTCAGTACGCGAAGCGTATTAGTTGAGGAATCTAGAATGTGGATAGACAAGTTATTTTCATCATTTTATTACTTCTTATCAAATAGTTGGGTTGCAAAAAAAGACTGTGAGGTACTTGATCGTGTTATTAATTGGTAAAATCATTTTTCTCGCTTTTAATATACTCCATATTCCCTTTCGTAAGGCTGCGGTGTTGAATAAATTCTGGTTTTCATTTATACTACTCTAACTCAATTGCATATCCAGAAAGTAGATCATAATACTCTGGCGTTTTCTTCTAATTAAATACGTATTAGCATTCATCATTTGGCTCTCTCATGAAAAAGCTGGCTTGGCCAAAACTGGAGAAGCGTAGCGAATGTCTTAGGTGAAAAAATACAAATTATCGCTTATCATAGATCGTCAGTGCATCCAGCAGTTTCCATGCTGGGCGGACTTTTCAATTTGGGACTATCACTTTGAATTCTCTTATCTCCTACATTTTGGGGAAACTATGAATCCCATTCTTTGAAGCTTTGTTCTGTAGTGGAACTTCTTGATAAGTTTAGTTGCGTTCCTGATTTTTTAGGTTGCATTTATCTCGCATCTCTTTCGATCACTCCACATAAATTTAACTCATGACAGGAGGTTGTGAGAAAAGATGGCACTTTTTTGAGAGTTAATAAATGGCCCGGAAGTAATTCTTTCATTGTTTTGTTAATTCCGTTGGATAAGAATTTTTCCGGAAAATGTCTAAATGAGGGAAAATATTAATAGCAGCATTTTTAAAAGTGAGATTTTGGGTAATGCTATCAATCTCTGCATTTTTTTGAGCTTGTGATTCTTTGAAAAAGTGTTCATGTAGTAGCAAGCATCTTCTTGAGAAATCATTGATACGTTCTTTTCTTGATGGGAACATATATATCACACATTTAAATTGGTCGAGGTATGTAGTAAAGCCAGGTATTCATCTTGTATAGTGTGAAGAGAGAAATATTATCATCTCTGAGAGAAATCTTCAGTGCCGTCCGCGCATATCTACTTATATACAGTTCAAATGGATGTACTAAAAATTACGATGAAAATCTTAAGAGGAAATAACTGGCTGTCTCTCGCCGGTATTGCCTCCGTAGTTTTGCGACTATGTAGAATCGGATTTCATGTACCTACAAGGTTCCTAATTCTTACCGTCTCTCATACAATTTTAAGAAATATACGGAACTCGTTTATCTGCTTAGCCGTAAGCGCCGCTTACCGTAAATATATGAAAAAGCGGACGTCTTGGAGTGTGTGCCATGTGCATGGTACGCATTGGAAAATGACCGTTCTCTGTTGGGTCTGGATGGGTATCCTGGTTTGCTTGATCCATCTCTTTGGGATCCAGGTCTTTTGTCCTAAATTTTCACCGGTCCACCTCAAAGTCCTGGCTCTCTAGCCGAGCGATGCGTATCATTGAGCTTGATGAAAAGGTGTATACAAAGGTGTGCATAAGAGCCCGGCTCTGTCAGCAGGAGCCTCTCATCTGCCACACCATGGAACCCCGCGGCCCGTGTATCCGCTTATTTTGGGGTTGCGCGGACCGCTACCTCCGCTTCTAGATAAAACTCGGGAAATCACACGTTTGGGAGGCGTCGGGAAACGAGGTCCAATGGGCTGCCGGGTGCTAAGGCTAAATGGAAGTCCGCTCCTTCCGCCACCTCCCATACATGCTGACGGGAGGAGAACTAATGATACATTCGCGCCAGGGCCACCGTTGGACCGCATGTGGAGAAGAGTCACCCTCGGGGCTCGGTTGCCGGAAAGGTGTTTTCTCTTCCTACGGATCAAACCCCTATCGCGTTCAAGGGCGTGTGTGTTATCTGCTCTTGAGGGACACTAAGCAGATACATTTTGTCCGCCGTAGGGTCTATTATGATCTCAGAATAAGGAGGAATCCGTGCCACTTTAATTGGGTGTGTCCATTTCCTCTAGTGGCGCCAAGATATCGGTAGATTTTTCAGGGTACCACACCTATTCACGGCCCCCTAATTTATTTAATGTGAATTGAGTTTTTTCGGCAAAGTTCCTATGCTTATATCTTCCTATGGTTATAGTAAGGATCTAATGGGTTTTTCGTTCTTTTATGATACATACTGCGTGTAGTTTTAAGATACGTAATCTATGTTTTCGGTGCAGTGATCTGTTTTCCTTGCGGGCGTAAGAGGTCGGAAAAAGGGAGAAAGTGAAGTGTGGTGATTAAAAGTTTAATATCATATTTTTTCACGGGTAGTTCTCAAAATATGACAAATGAATACGATTTAAATTGTTGGATCTCGTGTACTAATCGAGTATCCTATTTTTATTTGGTTATCTACTCTGAAGGGACGCTAATTAGATACTTTTTGGTACGCCTTAGAGTCTATTCTAATCTCAGAATGAGCAGGAGTTGTGTATCACCTGAATTGAGAGTGTCTATTTCCTATAGTATCATCAAGATCTCAATTGAGCTTCAAGGGCACCATAGCTATTCACAGCCCCTCCTTTATTTGATATTAATGGATGTTTATCAGCATAATGTCCATGTTTGTATCTTCCTGCGGCTGTTGCAAGGAGTTTATCCGTTTTTTATTTGTTTTATGATGTTTATTGTGTTTAATTTTAAAATAGGTAATCTGTTTTTGGCAAAAAGGTGAAAGTGAAGCGTGGTGATAAAAGGCTTATTGCCATATTATTTCACTGATAGTTCCCAAAATATGATAAATGAATATGGTTCAAATTATTGGATCTCATGAGCTAATCGTGTATCCTATTTTATGTAGTTATCTGCTCTAGAAGGGTGCTAACAAGTAAGTAACTACTTTTTGAACTCATGAACTAATCCGGTATCCTATGATCATAGCTCTACATTTCCTCATTCCTAAGGTTGTCAGTTACCACTGCCTTTGTTTTTTGGTTGATTATTTGGTTATGGGTTACTTAAAAATATATGTGCATCAAATGAATTCCGTTTCCCTAATCATATTGCAAGTAGAGTTATTTCTAATAAGTTCAACAAATTCAGGCTCCAAATGGTGGAAGTTAGACATATTTAAATAAATAAAAGATCGTAGCACTTTTCCACAAAATTTAGTAAAATTTAGTACGCAGTAAAAAAATTTGGGGAAAAGTGTTACGATCTTTTATTTATTTAAAGAGTTATTTCTACATTCTCCTTTATTTAGTGTTACAAAACTTAATTTACCATTTTACAAGCATATTTTCAATCGACGCAAATGAAAATAAATGATAACTTATTGTAGTTCTCTACGCCTTAATTGGCTGCATACTTTTATATATGTTACAAATAGCCTTGTGGTAGCCTTTGATTGCTCGTAGTTAAGTGCGCAGATTGACACTCCATATTACCTCCTATTTGATTCATTGTACCCGGTTCTCATACATTGCAAACAACCGTAGTGCAAATTTCAGTTTGCAGAAGGCTAAATTCAAGTAATGGATGGTGCTCATAAAAATTCCATTAACGAGATGCTGGTATAGCGAACGATTGCTTAGAGGAAAATTTAACTTATTATATTTATAAGCGACTTCCGCTAATGTTTAAGTCATTTTTTTCCCTGTACTCACTAGTTTTCGTGTTTTATTCTTTTAGCCTAGTTTTTGGACACCAAACTGCCGAGGTTGGTGCTTATTGTGGCTATCCTTGTGCGTGACTTGCCGGAAAATGGAATCAAAGTACATCAAAAGTCAGGTTGTTATTGGTGGAAGGATGAATTAATTTGTGCCTCTCGATGCCTGAATGAAACTTTAGTCGTTCATTTTGACTTATACAAGGATAGTGTTGACGCAATAAAAATGACAGTATTATAGGATTGTTCGAGTATGGAAACGGTAAGCAAGGCATAGAGTTATTGAAACGCCTCTTTATCAACGCAGGAGGTCTCTGGAATCGCATGGCGACATCCCAACCTGCAGGCTCAATTACTGTAACCTTTAACCTGGCAATCATTGAATATTTTATTGGGCAATAATGCAATTTTATGTGAATCTACTCCTGTCAACTTTTCGAAGGATAATGAAATTGGCAGTTAAATGTCAATGCATTTTAATGCAGCGTCATGTAGGTTTGTCCCTCATTTGGCGTGCGTACTGAATAAAGCGAAGGCCGACTTTTATAGTCCCGCGTCAGGTGAGATTGTAATGAATTTATGTATCTATTTGTGAAGTTCTTAACAATTTTTTCATAATGTTTAAAATTTAAATTTTATATTAAATTTAATTTTAAGGTTTTATGTTTATAGTTTTTGTCCTAGTTTTTCTTTATTTATATTAATCAGTTAATTAATTAATTATTATAAATAAAAATCAACGCAAGAGAATAAAACACGAATACTAGTAAGGATCGGGAAAAAATTGACTTTAATAATGGTGGAAGTCGCCAATAAATATGATAAATGAATTTTTTCTGTAGGCAATCGCTCGCTCTGCTAGAATGTCGTAAACGAATACTTACAAGAACCTTTCTGTACTTCAATGGAAAAACTGCCTGCCTCAGTGGCGGCGGGGTAAAGTCTTGCCAAACCATAGTCGCGGGTTCGGGTCCCAACTGGGTAGGTTACCCCTATCCAACGCATGGATATGTATACGTTTTATATCAAATGAAAATTATGCGTACTCGCAACCATTATGCATACTTATGAAAACTTCGATTTTAAGGCCAACCAACGCTATTCCGGTGGTGTGACAATAAATAAAATTACTAAATTTCAATTACGATAATTGAGAAAGAAAATATTACAAAATCTTAGTAGGAAATGCAGCTAAAATTGCAATTTTACCTACTTCGCCTTTTTTGACATATTATTTGCGAGTACGCATAATGTTCTTTTTAAGATTGTAATTTGTAAATTGTAAATTGTAAGATACAATTGGAATTAATTAACCACCACCCCCGTTATTGGTAAGCGACAAGGGTTTAAAAGTTCGTTAGTTTACTCCATTGACTGAATATGTAATATTGTAATCCTCTATGCAATAGGATTTTTCCAATTCCTGGTTGAAAGCCTGTAAGCATATAATTTCTTAAAAAATAGTAATTATTAATGTTAGTATCTATTTAATACTTCTAATTGTATAATAGCTCTTGTAAAATAATTTAATCTGTATATTCGAATGATTACCTATGTCATCCATATTTTTTTGATCTGCATCAGTATAATTTTAGTTGTATTTCTATGAATATAATAGCTATATTAACTATAGCTATTTTGCCGTTAAATAGCAATGGAAGGTGATTTAAGCTAAGATTAAACTTCCGTAACAAGAAATTTCTATTTCTGCGATGGCGAAGTACCCGTAGTACCTACCTAGAAACCCTAGAAAATATATGATAAACCTAAGGACATAAGTTACTGAACTCAAACATGTATTCTGGAATTTGCTTAGAGTGACCTTTCTCTGTTTCTCAAAATCATGCCTCGCGCCTGACTATCCTATTATTCCCATGGCGATGTTCTAAATCCCGCTTCCATCCCTCGTTTTATTTTTTTGCTGTGTACAAACAATGACAGGATGAAAATTCCGAACGCGGCTGAAGGTTACGTCCCTCTCCATAGACTCCGTTCCGCCTCGTCCCTTCTGCTTCGGAGAATGAAAGTCATGGGAAAACACACTGGATGCAGAGCTGTCGAGCCGTTTAGGCTGCGAAGTTTATAGCCCTTCGAAACGCCAATACGTGGGCGTATATATCGAACGAGATATGCTAAACGGTTCAACGCGAGGTTTAAAAGATGGAAACGTTGTGAGGGAATTCTCTGGTAAAGGAATCTGGATTTGCTCCCAGTCATTATCATCATGCTCTTACTTTCTTTTCAGTCCTTATTGTTTTTCGCTGGTTGAGTGATGACTTGTAGTTTATCCATTGCTGCCCAGAAAAGTGTCTGCTTGCGATTTTGAAAATATTTAGGTGTTCCGATCCAATGGTCGTCTTAAGTTATCTTTTAAAAATAGTTTTGTCATGCATTAATCAAACAGTTTTCTCAGATTTACCGGTGGCCAAAGTGCTAAAGTTAGCGTGTTAAAATACCATGGGATCCAGTTTATACCTGCATATAAAAGGGAATGAATCTTTTGCGAAAGCATAGTTTTGTATGGAGGAAAGTAAAAATCATCTTTTCTATGTCCTATAAAAGCGAATGAACCTTTAGCAAAAGCATAGTTTTATATGGAGGAAAGTAAAAATCATCTTTTCGATGTCCTTCTAATTTTACTTCTATCACACCTACATCTTATTTACAGACAGTGGGCGTCCATATAGAAATTCCGATATGCACCTGTCTCTTTCAACCAGTGGGATTATTTCTACCTGCTTCAAAAATAAACTAATATAGACTGATTAGGCTAACATTACACTAAGCAGGATATTTGTAACAATATAAAAACAAAATAATTTGTAGTTTATTGCGGAGGCTTCTGCGGTGATTAAATTGATGATTGATTTCTGGGTCAATTCCGCGTCGACTCATATTTTGGCGGACGACAGGATCGGGCGCGTTCCAGCTCCCGTCTTTCGGGTCCAAATGATCTGCAGAACTGCAATTTTTTATAAATGAGGCTAATCAGGCGCATGCTCGATTTGAATTCCATTGTTGGAAGAGCCGTTTGAATGATGAAGCTAAAGGGTAGCCGTCCTCCCTATTAAAGTTATTTTCATGATTCGCAAATTCTATCGCTTCCCATATTAGCCGAGGGTAACATTTATTTTCTCTGGCGATGATTTTTGATTCTTGGAATAGTATGACGTGCCCAGGTTCCGACCATGCGTGCTTCACAACCGCAAAAAGGCGAAACTTTTTCATTTCGGTTGTAGAATGAAGACGTACATTAAAGCAGCGCTCTTAACTTTGAAGGGTAAAGTTTGAAAAAGTTTTGTAAAATACATGTCGGATTACGTGGTGGAGAATATATAAACCTTACCTGTTGCCAGTTGCATGCCTTGATAAATTTAAAGGTTTTATTCTTAGTAGGCTTTCCCTAAAAGTAATATATATTTGATTTGAAGAATCATTGCTCAGCTGGCGAGGACACACGCGATCTGCCACATATTTGCGTAGATTTGAGCAACTGTATCATAAATAATATTGCAAAAATTTATGTGTACATATTGTAAAACTCCTCACCTACGAAATTGGTTTGATATACCTCGAAAATGAGTATTTTAGGTAATATATTGAATTGCTTTATGATGGAGTGTTAAATTGAAATATTTATTAAGTCTTCGATAGCAAACCCTTAATATCAAGTAAATGATATTTACCCGTAGTCAAAAATTAGGTACTGACAGCCTCGATTTTGTCTTTCACAAGCCACAAAAGTAGATTAATATTGCCAGTCAAACCATTTCTAAGGAGCTGTTTCACTCTTAAACCCTAATGATGGTAAAGATAACAAAAAGCTTGAATATAGAGGGCAACCGGTGCTTTTTCAAGTCTACTAAAATTATACGCGGGCAGTTTTTGTTTTGTCTTTTACAAGACACAGAAAGTGAATTTTATTACCAATCAAAACATTTGTACGGAGCAGTTTCACACTTAACACCAATTATGGTATAGACAACGAAAAGCTTGAGCATAGGGGGAAACTGATGGCTCTTTCATTCAATTTGGTGGTGATAAAAACCATTAAATTAATTGTGGATGGATGTACTTCTCTGAACTCCTTGTATAGAGATTCCTCTTCTCAAATCGGTCCCCCTAAGTGTTTGCTCTACCTCTCCTTCGTACATCTCCTCTCTTCTTCCCCCTCCTTCCCTTCTCCTTTGCCAACTCACCAGTGGAAAGGTGAGAGAGTGGTATTTTGGACGCCAAATTCTCCCACCCCCCTTACCTCATCCTCCACGGCTCTTCTCAGTGCCACCACAAAAGATCTCTCCCCCTTTCCCCTGAGACCCCCCCCCCATCACATCCCGCTGCCACGCTCGGGTGGTTGCGAGTCCTCCAGGTTTTAGAGAGAACTGCGTTTTCTCCCTTTCTCTCCCACCTCCTTGGCCTTATGCCTCGAATCCCCTTGCACCCACGGAGGGAATTTGCTCTCCTTGAGTCCACAGTCAGGTCTGCATATCAATGGGGGCGTTTGACGCCTTTTGACTTTCCTCATTTTGAAGGATCAGAGTGCTGGCTAACAGGCTACGGCCGCCTCTTCCTTAAAATGATTTTTGGCTTTCCCTCGAAAATTGCCTTGAGTTCATACTTTTGACATAATTTGGTTTGTTTACCCTGCATGCATTTAGATTTGCATTTAATTAATACATTTTCTTAGTTATTAAAAATCTGCCTCCTTTAATGGGAATTAGCGAAGGACATTTGGTTCTAAGATTGACTGTATACTAGTCTTAATATAAATTATTGTCTTGTTTAGAGTTTTATTTTGAACGGCTCTACATTTTGATAGATTTTCTAATCACACTCTCCCATTTGCTCCAAATATCGTCAGTTAATGCATCTTATGAATTCAATTTAACGTTCGATTGATTTTGGTGGCTGATACTCCAGTTAAATTTTATCGATTCGATCTATTATTTTACGCATGCCTCTCCTTGCTGCCAGAGAAAAGTGGTTAAATCCATTAGCATAGTCAGGATTTTGAAATTGGGGAGGGGGGGGGGGGATTTACCGAAGATTCCGGGGTGTATGGAAAGCACGCGCGGGTAAAGGGGGGTCCGAAAAAAATTTGGGATTTTTGACGTTGAAAAAGTGATTTTTAGGACTCAAAAACAGTTTATTTGTACGAGTATTTATTAAAACAAAGTAAATAAATTGGATGAAAGAGCCTCTTATATAGGCTCAAGGGGAGGGTTGTAACCCGTAAAACCTCCCCTCCCCCGCCCCCAAGGCTACGCCCCTGGTAAAATCTCAATAAAACACACTAATGGCATAAACTGTAAATATTTTGCTAAACAGATGATTAGATCCAAATTGGTACACTCTGTCTGAAATAATTTTAAACTGTCACGAAGCACAAATATTCCATGACATTCATCATATGGTCTTATCATGACAAGTTCCTTTCGGGAAATGCTGCCTTGAAAACATTTTAGGCTCATTCTTTTGAAAACACTCCCCCTAGAATGAGAGAAACGTTGAGTCGAAAAATTTTCCAATGCGCAATTTCCCTAAAGGAACTCACCGGATAAATAAAAGAAACTGCGAAAATCTTCAGGCAAAATAAAATATTTGGTTATGATATTATATGTCTCGAATCACATGTTCCTCGGATTTTAAAGCCTGCATATCAATCGTGTAATCGTACTGTATTTTTACTATGTTTTTTTAACGCTCAGATTATCTTAGGAGATGTGCTTCGTTCTTATTTATTTATGTATCAGCCTTGCATTTTCGAGTCCACATAAATGTTAAATTAATGTAAATGATATTTTCAGCATCGATTACGAACGTGCTACACCTTTTAATGATCACCCAAGATGTTTATGAGTGTTTCCAACGGTGTACTTCGATCAGAATTTGTTCGTTACTATTCAATTTGCCAACATTTACTCTTTATGTTGTTACATATGCTCGGACATAAATGTCACTGTTAATGGAAAAAAATTATATGATAAAAGTGCTTCGATGTCAGTCAGAAATCCAGTAGTGAGTCACTTGGCTGTCCCAGTCCGTAATGGATGACGTAAGGGTATTTCTTCCTCTTTTTTTTGCCCCTATTTCATCTTCGTGGGAAGAGAATAGGCGTATGGAGAAATTTCCCTCCAGTGTAAGCGTCATGCCTTGTTTCTAGCCTCTTTTCTCTTGCAAAAGCTTTGGGTTTGAATGCGTCTTTGTTATTTTGCTCGCGTAGATTGTACAAAAAATCGGGTTAAAGCCATTTATTTTATCAATTCAGGACTTTTTGTGTTGTCAAATTAGCTCAAATTTGTGCGCATGTGTATAAAGTATTAATATACATTAGTTTTTGCTATTATACTCACTATTAGCACCATATGAGCAAGGTTTCAGCAAATGCATTGCCATCATTGACGTAATTGATGGTGCAGAGCTTCCATCGTAATAAATGATTGCAAATTATCGTTTGATATAATACTGAAAATTAGTGCTAGAATGCGCGATTCATTTAGTTTCTTTATTGCCAATTTAAAAGTTTTCTATTTTCATCGGTACTGCGCGAAGAAATCAATTTGTTTTCAAGGCAGTCTAGTTTATTGTCTCTTCTTCGTTGTAGTCATGGGAGAGAATCAGAACGCTGAAGATTCATTACGTATACGAAATGACATAAGGCCTCTTAGTATTATCTCGAAATCAATTCGAAGAAACTGTAGGCTGATTGAAATGACTTGGTATTGGACCGTGTATTTCGTGAGGACGCTGTGCGGTGCTAGGTATTTCCCCGAACCGTTCCGAACTCTTTTCCGAAAGATTTTTCCTGGCAATTTCATCTCACAGCGGGAAAGGCAAGCTATCATAGGCCTTCGTATATGTCCTGAGTGAAGAGCAGTGCCTCTTATGAATGCTCAACGAAATATGCACGGAGCGATTGCACGGGAAAAAAAGGAAGCTGCAGCAAGGTTGCTGGGATTCAAAACTTGTCATCCCAATGAAACGGAAAGAAATCCCGAGTATCCCCCACCCTTACCAGTGATTCGTCTCGAGTTCCCGAAATTTTTCCATGCAGGGAACACGGTCTCATATGTCACTCCATATTACGGCGGTCATGCACCCTTTATGAAAGCCCAGGTGGGCACTTGACCGGCTTTGCTCGTGTCGCCGTCCTCAAGAAGTGGTTTGGGCGATCCAGTCATATGGACGAAATGCATTCGATTTGGAATAGTATTTCTAAAACGGCCGAATTTCAATAGGAAAAAATCTCACAAGTAAGCCAGGTTCTAGTTTAGTTTATACGCTATCCTGTTCTATTCCACGGTAGAAGAGTGTACTACTAATTTAAATAAAGCCTTACAGTTCTATAAATAACGGCTATATGCCCCGTTGAGTTTATTCATCGAATTCTATGTGAATATTTTAAGGATAATATTTTCGTTTCTGAACATTCCTCATTCCCGATTAATTCAGCAAGACTAATATACTCTCTTAACTCTATCATGTTAAAATAACTTAATATGCGACGCATCCCATCATTATTTTGATAAAACTGTATTCTACGGCTGACTACTATATTTATATGTACCCTTTTCAGCACCTTTGTGAATATAAAGTCATATAGCGACAAGAGTTAAGTTGGTAGTAGACATTTTATGGGTAAAAGAGTGATCATATAGCTAGTATCACTCGAAAGGAACACGTTTCATAGAATCGAAGTAGAAACCAGATTTAATAACGGATTGAGTCTGTGTACATGTTTTACTCACCAGTGTCTAAACTCACATTCCTTTGATGTTTGTGAGCACTACCATCGAATTAATCTGGAAGCCTTCATATTTGATCGTTTGGCACTGTTGTCAAATAGTAACATTATTGTTGCTCTGTCTAATACCTACCGAAAGATCCAGCAGATAGATCCATCTTCTCTGCATCGTGGAATTTGGTTAAATATTGCAGTGGTAATGCAGCTCTTCCTTCCATCGCAGTGCTCACGAAGACTTTACTGGTACACAGAAGTATGGCTTCGGTTTTTCGAAGGACGTGTATAGAGAGCGGGGAGATTCCAGATGAAGGGAAGTTTTTCAAGGGTAGGGTTTGCAAAGGGAGGGTTGGTATCATCCGTGGAAAAATTAAATGGAGAAGGAAACGAAAAATAAAAACGAAGTAGGGAGTTGGGGGAACCTTTACCCCCACCACTTCTTCCTTCCCAGAAAGCATTTCGACCGAAATTAAAAAAGAAACCACATTAGGGAAAACGTGAATGAGAGGTTTTTATCTATTTTTTCCGGCTCGCAGTGTGACGGGAGTGGGGGATGAGGGTAGCGGTGGTGCGTATTGGGGATTTTCATGAAGTTGGGGAGTAGGGTGAGTTCGGCAGGTTTTATTTTATTTCGCGCGGGAAGGGTTTTGCTTCGCGGAAGGGGTTGCGGAGTAAAAGGGTGTGCCGACTGCGAACGCTGCCGAGGCAAGGGTGGCGGTTGAATTCATGAAGCAGGAAGGGGACAGAGGAAAAGTGAAACAAAACGTGGTGGACGAAACCGTTCGCTTCAAGGATTTGAGCCATATTGGGGTGGGGCTTTGGGAAATGTGGGGAGGTTTTTCGGCGCGTGTATAAGTGGAGATAATAATTTCCGTGTGGTTACAAAGATGTTCGTGCACATTGGAATGTGTAATCTCTTGTGCTTAGTGGTAGAAGGTTTTTTTGTATCCGAGAAAACAAATGATGCTACAAAGAAGTGAAGAAGATATAGATAGTAGAATATGGATATAAAAATATCCATGATGTAGAATGCATTAATACTGCCTTAAAAATATGAAGAAAGTTTAGAAATATTCTACAGGGGTCGTAAACTTACCCCCGGTAATATAATGATATTACATATCAATTAGACTCCCTGCATCACTACCTCTTGTTTAAAATTGTTAGTAGGCCCTTAATATTTCACGGAATGTGTGCATCTTTATAGGATATTAATATTTCCCAAATTTTAAATAAATGTTTGCTTATGCTGTTACGTTATATTCAGATGTTTTCATTTTATATATTACTTTCAATTTATTGTATATTGTCTGAGCGATCTAAATCTTAATGTGGACAAAAAATCTGTGATGACGTTGCAAGGCTGATAAAATGATTGTGAAATGAAAAATCGTTGAGCGAAATATTAATTATTAGTTCATACTGTTTCTAAAGGTAAAAGTTATCGTGGACCTGGACTTCCAAATCCGGGCTTAAAACTACACGAATGAAATTGTAACAGTGCTCACTTTGTGGAATTAAATGTCTAATAATAGTAACTTTTACAATCAACTTCAAAGAAAAACTTGCACAATCCGGGTATCGATTCCGGAGCATCATTATCATCAGTCCATGCGCGTACCCCCGCCACCACCCGAAAAGCAAAAATTGCAAGTCTTTAAGAAAAATCAGTACTGAATTGAAACAAAACTATTTAACAAATTTTCTTTTAACCCACGAAAAATGATACGTATTATAATAAAATATACCTATTTTTTCAAGGAAATAATCTCATAAACTAATATCACAACTTGGCTTTCCTCCTGTAGACCATGACTTTCCCCTCGCTAGTCATGGCATGCCCTCCCCCCCCTAGTTATGATCCTGGGTACACCCTTGCATCAGTCATTTGAAATATAGCTCCCAATGCTGATGCTGCTGCATTGAAATCCGGATTGTGCAAGTTTTTCTATGAACATAGCGGATTCCAAAATTTACTATTATGAATGTATACCTACTTAAACTTCATTTTTAGCGAGATTCGTCGACCGATTTTGAGGGACATTTTTTCTTGCGTCGCCGTATTCAAGAATGTTCGTATCAGTATGCAAGTCTCCCCCTTTCGCCGCAATTCCCTCCTTGCGAAGGAGCGGAGTGACGCGGCGCGAAAGGGTCTTGACGGAGGGTGTCTGTGACGGGTGCGGAAGAGGTGTCGTGATTGGGGTGCACGTCCCACTCCGCCCGGGTGCCTCTGAAGATATCCTCGCCTTTATTTCCTCCTCGTGCTTCCCGCGGGGTTTTTATTGAAGGAGGGAGAGGGTAGGGGGAAGGTTTGTGAGTGGTAGTTTCTTCTTTGATGACCGAAATGACTAGAGAGTGAAATAAAAAAAGCAGAAAATTCGACACCCCATACCACTCTCCACTCTTCCCCGAGAACTAAGGGAAACATGCGTTGTATGTGTGTGTGTGCGTATATTCCCAAGTTCCCTCCGTATCTTTAGCCACCCACCCCACTACCTTGCATCGTCGGTTTCCCACAAAACCCCCATGCGGTTTCAATTTTCTTTTCTTTTTTTTTTAATTTCGCCTTTTGGATCTCTCTCCCCTCCAAAGCTTCCCCTCTCGCGGTGGTCCGCTCATTTACCCCCTCCGTGAAACCTTCCCCCCACCAATCCCCGTCTCCTCCCTCCCCTATATCTCCCATTCCTTTTCCCCTCACCCGGCGTTATAACCCCTTCTGGTTCAATCCTTCCCTCCCCAATTCTCTAATTCGTTTTGACTCTCCCGATGCTGCGCGTTCGCTCATGGTCCGTCAGTACGTTCGTTGCCACTCCTGCACCTGTTTCGTTTTCCGCTGTTTTTAGTATTAATCAAAACTAATAGAATTAATAGTAGCGGGCGTAACTTGGTGGAAATCCATAATCGCAGGAATAGAAGGATCAACAACTTTGCTATTTCCACATAGTAATTTATTGACACCGACAATGGTTTCGTTACAGATAAACATTACCAAGGTTACAGGGTAACATTATCAATGTCACCTTGATAATGTTTCTCTGTAACGAAACCATGGTTGTTTTCAATAAAGTACTATGTGGAAATAGAAAAGTTGTTGATCCTTCTATTCCTGCAAAACTAATAGCTTATTTGATTTTTCGGGGATCGGGTTGGTGTGGTGGCTTGAGTGTTGGCTTCCCACCCCGTGGGCTCGGGATCAAATCCCGGCGGAGTCAGAAAATTTTCAAAGACTACCCGATCCCTGCTTGAATGTTGTGTGGAGGACATTTCAAGCGCAATACTCAGTCCGTCGGATGGGAAGTTAAGCTGTGGTCCCCTTGGTGCCTTTCGTTAAGAGCAGGCTAATGCCGACGCCGGGTTTCTCTCCATCCTTCCTTCTATTCCTTTCCCTCATGGTGCAAATGACCTCAGCTCTCGGTCACCTCCTCCAAATACCATACCATATTTCATATTTCGCTGACTCGAATCGGCTTCGATAGTCACTTTCTCTGCCAATGGCTGACATCCATAATATAATTTCAGCTATTTATTGATTTTCGATCACCACATGGTTCTCTATTGCCGCACCATTTTTAATCACCATATTACTGCCACTAGTCAGTTATTTTATTTTTTCATTGTTTTCATTTTAAATAAGTTGTATAGCGGTGACTGGGAAATCTAAGTTGAGCGAGAACTCAGCGTCAAATATGATAAGGAGAACAATTTCTTCTTCCGAAATATTTGGTCTTAGATCGGGGAACGAATTATACAGTCTTCCAATGAAGTAATCTTAGTGTACTTTATTATCAATTTTTACACATTTTTACTAGCTTATAATACCCGTAAACACCGAGGCACGATCTAGCTTTATCGGAACGTACCGAAAATTCGAAAATATGTAATTTTTTTTTAAATTTCGATGCATTATTGCTCTTGGCCATGAGTTGTTTTAGATATATATATTTTAGAACAGTCTCAGTTGCATGCCAACTTGAAAAACTCCCTTGAAATTTGAATCCACCTCGATTATTTATTATGTATTCGTGTGAAGTTCAGAGAAAATGGTCTATACTAGGAGATAAATGAATGCTAATAATATTTTCAGTAAATATGTTTTGAGCAGGTTGGCTATTGATACTCCGGTATTCGGCAGAATTCATATCCGGAGCAACGCAAGTATCTCAAAACTAAACCCAAAAGTGATGATAAAGGTATACTATGCTTTGTATTACAATTTGTCATGATAAAAACGTAAGAGGAGCAAGTTTTAATTTTATGCTACCGTCGTTAATGTAACGAAATACTTTATAAGACCCGTACTCTTACCCTTATGCTGGAGAGCGACATTAATGAGTTATTATCCAACACGTATAATCAGTTCTTTAAATCTTTGGAATACAAAATTCCATGACCTTTACGTTCTCCAAAAAATTAATGAAGGGTTTCGGTCAGCTAATTGAGTATTTCCAGCTAAATTTTCTCACCTGGTCACCAACCTGCTATACTAGTTGATAATCGCTCAAAGTTTCGATGGAAGGGACTTTTGTGTTGTTATTAATCAAAGTTCTATCCGATTGTGACGGTGGTGTGGGATTGGAAAAATTTGATTATGAAATTATCAAATCCCAACCCTGCCAAGGGTTTCCACAAAATTTCATATCATTGTTTTGCCATAATCGGAACTTCGTGCATCGGATCGCTTGAATAAATTTGAATGAATATAATGAAGTGATTCCTTGATAATCGGCTATCAAAATCGTTTCTTTCCCTTTTGGGCAAGGAAGCGTGAAAAATATTTTCACTGCTGGGAGTATTTTCGAGATGAAATGATCAATCCAGATGTTTAAGCTGGATTAAAATGGCTGCACACTTCGGGAAATGTGATCGAATTTCTGTTGTACTCTAAATCTATTCAATTATGCCTGATGATGTACATTTATACGGTCAACCCAATGACGGTGAATATTATTTTTTTTAGCAGTATGACCTATAGTTAAAATGATATCAACATGGTTCATAGTAGCATCCAAGCACATTCATTCTCTGCACGTACTAGACGTCTATATTCAACCTCAGGTCGTACATATATGAAGTTTCAAACATGCTATTATAGTCAACTCTTGTTATTACGTTGAATTTTTTATAGCTTAACTTAAAGCTTCATGAAATTCATAAATAGGTTTCTCTTTCATTAATATATAAGTTACTGAGTACCAAAGGGTATGTCGGGATACATACACTTATTACTTTGTCCTCGGGGCCTCTTCCGTGTTTTTTTAATCCATCTTTATTTTTTTATTTTTACTACTAAAATGTTATTGCTATTTTATCTTACCATTGGAAACTAATCTATCTTAGCGAATATTCAAATAATTATATCGATCGATTGAAACTACACCTTTTGGGATGATAATCTAATATCTAGGTTTGTGTCATCATTTCTTAAAACGTGCTTTTTTCTTACTGGCAAACTCGTTTTTACTGGAAGTAACAACTCGCAAGACTGTTATTCCCTATTCCTGACAAGCCTCAGATAGATTAGCTAGGGATACCTTTTCAATGTGAAGTGTGCATAAGAGGCATCGCGTAAACGAAGCTGATTTAGTAACGATCCCCTGTCACAAAAACCGAACCGATGAGAATAAGTAGGTACAGTGGATGGACAGAGATGAATTTCCGGCCAAATTCATGTTTTCGCTTCGGAGCGTGGGACTGCGGGAGGTAAATAAAAGAAAAAAAAAAAGAAAATCCATCGTTCCAATATTACGCCGCTGTTGTTCCGTAATGATGGAATCGGTTAATAAGCAATTTACGATCAATCATCCGTGATGTTCGTTTCGACAGAATCGCCGACTAGTCATTGGGAATATCCTTTGCTCACCCCTGCCACTGGCAACCGGAGGCGGTTACATAATTGAGTCCATCCCCCCGAATACACGCCGCTAACACTGCATTCATTTGCAGCCGAAATTTTCCCAGCAGAAAAAATTGATTTCTTTCGACGCCACAATATTTTTTGTCCTCCCTTGTTGCTTTTTTGACGAGTGAGATTCGTTTATTTTATTCAAGGAGTATCTCTGTACCTCACAGGCTTGTGCAATTGTTTTAAATAACGCTGAGGATTATATTAAAAATTTGGTAAAATAATAAATTTCAAACTTAGTTTTTTTTAGCCTTTCGCAACCGGGGAATTTTGTGCACGGGATATGCAAATTCCGAATTTTGAGGGTGAAGTCTGAGATTTATCCGATGTGTACAGTAGCAGTTTTTTTAATGATTGAAGCCCGAAAGGGAGTTGTCACATATCCAATATCATTCTATTCTATTAAAATATGTTGAGGGAAGCGAATGTTGTCCACCAGTTTCCAGTTATTCGGGATGGGCGTTTTTATTTTTTATATGCATGCATTTGGACGTTAGGCTCAAGTTTCTGGAATGATAGAATCGCCTGCGATTTGGTCCTCCTGGGAAATGTGTAACTTTGCGCTTTGTAGTGGAATAGCTTATAACCGAGCTCGGGTATCAATATCCCTATCACCCTTTTTATATTACTAGACTATATGACTTTTTTGTATACGAAATGAAAAATATTTCGACGATATATGGTTTAAAGTTTCATTAAATGTTATTGTTAATGGAAAATATAAACAATATAATACATTTTTATGTCCTTTAACCATTTCTTAGAAGTTAGAATCTATTGAAACCTAATGCATTGAAAGTGGTACGATTAGTTAAAGCTACATTTTGCCTTTTATATTATTTTCCAATCCATATTTCTCCTTTTTGATGATCTTCTTTGTTCTATATAACCAAAAAGAATGAATGATTCTTATTTAAAGTATCATTTGGCGTGGTTTTAAATTTTCTACTCTCAAAATGCAATTTCCATTCTTTCCTACGCGCAGTGGATCCAGGATAGGGACAAGTTTAACTAGGGTTAAAAATTCCAGCAGTAGTGGGGGTCGGAAAAAATAAACATTATATCTAGTGTAAATTGGATACCAAAGGGGCTATAGCCCCTTTAGTATCCAATTTACACTAGATATAATGTTTATTTTTCAAGATATTTTCAAGATATTTCCCCCCCCCCCCCATAGATCCGCCACTGCCTAGGCGCACCTTCATTTAGGCTGTTACTGTAACGAATAATTTTGAAAATTTCTTTTTACATTGATAGTCTACTTTTCCCTTTTAAGATTGATGTCTTTCAATGCTCAGAAATAGATTTTATACAGATAAATTCTCTAGCGCATCATGAAAGCCTGTTTTGTTCATTGGCGCTCGCTTGCTCAATTTAATCATATGTATGCTATTTATGTCTACGAAGAATTCACACTTTTCCAAAAACCCATATAAATATCTAGCTCATGTAACGGTAGACATATTTAATTTTTGGCCCATCATTCCATACGATCAGAATGTTTTTGTGATCCTTGTCATTGGTCCATCTCATCTTATTTTCGATCATAAAAATTGAAGTCAGCGTCTCCGAAAGTGTTAATGTGATATTTCCATAATGCAGGGTCGAAGTCATAAAACTTAGATGAAACTTGAAAGTCGAAATGGGCACGATATTATTCATAGCATCATTCCCTCGTCTCCCAATTTCACCGGGTTCTCGGTTCTCAGCCGTCGTCATGACGACGAGGCATAGAGCGATTGAGTGATGGTGAGTTGCCACCTAGACGAAAATCTCAGTGTCGGCGATGGATGGCCCATGTCTCAGGGAATTGACCCGGTGCGCCAATGGATTTCACAGTGACCTATTACCGCCGACTCTCTCTCCATCTTCTGAGCCTCTAAAATCTCACCTTTGCACCTCAAGGTATCTTCATGTCTGTCTAACCAGGAAGAAAATATTTCTTTCCGTACCTTTATGCCATTGCCTCAATCTTTGTTCCTGGTTGAATTGAAGCCCTCAATGCATAAATTAGTCCGCTGGCAGGTAAACTTTCCAATGTTAATAATATCTCTTTTATGAAATGTCTTTTCCGACTACTCTTCATGGCCATCTCTCAGTCATTTTTCCTGTTTTATTTTAAATCCTAAGGGAATTAATAACATTGCAAGTAGGTAGGTTTATGCTATCTTGTTCATAATATGTCTGAAACACTATTTGACTCATCCGTTCCTCCGATGCTGCGCGTTTGCTCATGGTGTGTGAGTACGTACGTCCGTACATTTGCTTTTTTGATACCTGGTTGACGTCATGATTTATTAAATAATTCACATAAAATGTGTGATGGCTAATTCAGTATTGGCTCTTTCATTTTATCCATGATCTAATAATTTACCCCATCACTTGCACTGAATAAGAAGAATAAGGTGCCCCAAGTATTTAATGATACCCAGAGGATACACATAGTGAGTGCTATCATCCCTGGCGTTTTGAGAACCATGCCATTGAAACTATTTTTTATCGTTCCAGCCTCCATTACTGAAGTCCTTCCTTCATTTCCCAATGCCTTAGGTAATAGGCTTCGTTCTACTCTTATTTTTCCCGAATACCGCTTTCTTACTTTAATCGCTATGTTTTTATCAAAAGATATTTTTCATATTATTCACTTACATGCAGGCTTCATGAATCCCAACAGAAAAAAAAACAGTTACGAACCATGTTTCCGCTTCTTCCACATCGGAATTTTAAGGGGAAATTTTTGAAAAATTGGGTACTAAGTGATGGGTTTTAAACTAATTTTAACACTTTTCACAATCGAAAAAAATTGTTAAAAAATACTTTGTAAATTCATCGTTTTTCAATATTTTTTTTTTACGAAGGAAAATAATTGTGCTTTTATATTTCGGAGGGGGGGGAGGTCCGGACCCCCCGCATTCCTCGGGCTATGCCACTGGGTCTCGGAACTGTAACAGGACCAGGCGCTAGTCATATATTATGACTCATCGTCGCCTCTGCTTTCTCCTCGCTATCCTTCTAACGACGAGACCTGTCTCTAGAGCTCTTCTCAGTGGGCAAAAAATGACGACTCCTGAAAAGCCTCCCCGCGGTGACCGGGTCGGATCGCGAGTTCTTGACTCGATTAGTTTCGGCCGCGCGGGGTCATTTCGTATTCCCCAGCGTTAGGAGGT
This sequence comes from Ischnura elegans, assembly GCF_921293095.1. Lineage (NCBI taxonomy): Eukaryota > Metazoa > Arthropoda > Insecta > Odonata > Coenagrionidae > Ischnura > Ischnura elegans. Next base: position 97,410,731 of record NC_060249.1, read on the forward strand.
GGCTGTGACAAATGTGGAGCGGGGCCCGAGGGGACCGGTGTCCCGGCCAAGAGGTCGGCGTTAGCCGGGCGGTGGTGGTGGGTGGAAGTCACTCAGTGTGTCTGAGGAGAGAAGGCCCAACGTTTTTTTTCCGCCTCGAACTCCCTCAAGGCTTCTGAAAAGTGGATCTTTATCTTGTTACGAAGGGAGGGGTGTATCAAGTTGGGGTTAGACTTAGAGAGCCCTCTCTTGAGGCTGGTGGCGTGGATTTGACGGGTGCTTAGGTCAGGGGAAATTGTGGGATAATTTGGGCTGGCTTGGGTTGAGAAAAAAATGTTTATGATACCCTATACTCTTAGGTTTAAGCACCAACGATCTCAGTGGTTTACGGAGTTCAAATATATCTTATGATGAGTATCTTGGTACATGGGCGAGGAAACAATATCCTTGAATAACATCATGTGTATGCACTATGGATACGTCCGAGAAATGGTGAAATAAGATAGATATTTTTCTCAACGGATAGAAGACATTTTTTCTCGAACAACAAGTGACTTCAATGAAGTCTTGTTTTTACCTAGTCAGATTTACCTCTCAAAATGCTCCGATAAAGATTTTGGTACTATCGTGTATTAATACGGCTGGTGTCCTAACACTTGCCACGCGATTATTATGTTGTTGTTGTGCAGATGCAGATGATTTTAAATATTTCACTTTTTCGTTGTGAATGCGGTCGTTATCACTAGCAGAACGAAACATGAAACGTCTCATAAAATTACAAAGCGATAATTATTCAAAATTGTAGTTCTGTTAGTTATTGGCGTACATTGTGTAATCATTGTATGCTCCTTCTCTATACCCATTTGTTTTTTATCATTTTGTAGTTCTCCAATTTCATTCTTTTCATCCAAGGAATTCATTCTTTAATTATTCGATTCTTAACTTTAAACGAACTTTCTCTACATCTTTATAAAAAATGCGATAATAAATGTACTCTGATTTTGAAATAATTAGCTAATGGAAGTCACCGCCAAGAAACTGTATAGTCAAACGCATTTATTTGTACCATATCCGCTAGCACTCTTACTTTTTTTGTACCATTCACGCGAGGAGATTTGTTTATTGCAGTGCATTTTCAATGCTTTTCGATTTTTTTTTCGACAGCATTATTTTCTCGAAGTCATATCGTACATACATGATGTGAATGGTATAACATATCTTGAATGATAATTTGTATTTGGAATTGTTCCTCTCGTCAGATGTTTCTGTTGCCTCTGGGCGCCCATGTTAATGTACATCAAAGATTCAATATTTTCAACTCTTTCACAACTGGAGCGGCATTTCAGAAGAACTGAATACTTCCCACCGAGGCGTGGCTAATCTAAAGGTCAGGAACGACCTTCTCAAGACTTCTGACGAGTTTTTGTTCGGCGTTTTAAAGCAAACACTTCCAGATGACCATTTTTGTCAGATACTCAGTGAAACGTCGCTTCACGCGTTTCCAAAATCGATTTTTCCTGAATTAGCGCGTGCTGCACCGTGGAGGAATAGTTTGACGCGTCAGATTTATTACGTGGCTGAGTCCGAGGAGTTTATTCACCGTTCAGTGTTCACCCACGTTCCTCTTGCTTAGCGGGGTGCCTCGGTAGTCCAAAGATACGGTGATAGACACTCCCGTCGGTTGGCTTAAGGTGTGAAAGCAGTCAAATCCATCCCAAGGTCTCTCTGATTTACATAAATCGCTTGAAGGTAATAATTTGAGGATCTGCGCGGTAAAAATCTGGGATTAATTTCATCACTACATCTCTAGATGAAAGTTTAGGGATGAAGGCTGTATTCCATCAAGGTTTTCCGGAGCCGTAATATAATATTGCATATTTATTAAATTCTCCACTGGGGATAAGTTGTCTCCATGTTTGTGAAGAGTGGTCATGCTGAGAACTTAATCCTCGCGAAGCGGTTGCGATGAATCATGCATGATGCTGTTATTGCGGCTGCGGAAACATTTTTCATCAAGTCTCATTATTCCTTAAACCTCCATTTTGTTTCCCTTATTAGGGCTGTGAAATTGTTTTTATTTAGTAAAGACATTTCGATGTTGGAAATAACTGCGGAATAAGCAATGGTTTATTTCATATCAGTTTAAGACCGAACACAAAGTTTTGCCAAATTTTGGGATGATAACATGGAGTAGATTTTATAATATTTCCGTTTGTAATGTTTGCTCTTGCTGCGGGGTAAAAAGGAGCAATATCTTAGTTTCTCACCTCAATGAAGACTTAAATTAAATGTGACAAGTTTTGTCGTTTCATCTAAGAAACTGACGAAATATATGGTGAAAAATTGAATTCATGCAAATTTGACTATGTCGCTAGAATACTTCGTTCGCGGAATTAGGATCTTTTGTACGATGAATTTTTTATCCGGAATTCCATCGGATGAAACGATGAAACTTCTCATATTTCATTTACCTACCGGAAAAAATTGGGTAGATGAATGTGATGAATGTAAAAAATGTTATCAATACGAAGGAAAAAATTATTATGTGCTATATATCTATCACTGAAGTTAAAAGGCTGAATTTCATAAGGTAGAAGGGGAAAATTTTGGTCTTGGAGTATTTTCTTACGGCTTGAGGAATAAAATTACCAACAAAATAATATTCGCTATTATTTCAATGTAAAATTACCTCACTGTATTCTCTGTATTTTTTTAAAATTTCATTGAAGGATTGCTTTTCAAATATACATCTCAATGAAAAGATAGCTTTCATGTATCGTTGGCAGAATTTTCTGACGAAGACATTTAAAATTTGAAAGTAGAGAATCTATTCACAGGTATGTTGAAAGTCTAAAGATATATTGCAAAAATATGGGCCTATAGGTTAGGAAGAATGCGCCAAGTTCATGTTGAAAATTCTCTATGGCAAATGATATTTAACAATGTATGACGGGACGCACTTACCTGGTCATATATTGTGTGCCTTTCTCTGGTAATATTTTATCTCGACATTGCAAACACATCGAATAGTGTCTTCAAATTCACCCTTGGTACCAGGCCTTGAGTGGGTGAGTCTAGTTGTAAGGAGGAACAAGGGGGAAGTTCGCGTAGTTGGACTGGGAAAGTGAGAAGGTGTATATGTTTCGCCGGTTAAGGAGGCGAGGAATTAGTGTACGCCAGACGTCTAATCGCCTTCCGCACAAAAGGCACGAAATAGCGTTGGCGTGGACCGTCTTGCAACGCTTGTTATGCGTTCGCGGCCGGCCCATGACGAGATTAAAGGCACAGCATACACAGTCTTCGTTCCACCTTCCGCGAGCGTGCAGTTTCCATCTAAAACATGCATCCATGTCTGCTGAAAATCCTTTGTACGGGATCGGAAGGGTTGATGCATTGTGATCAGTTCCCAGAATCATGCTGGCGCATTTTCAAGGCAATATACGACGTCTCCAGCTCGTACTCTATATCATACCACGCTCTCTTGTAAATTCTGAAAGAGCATATATCTTGGAAAGATTTATTCATTCATGCGGGATGAATCTAATAAAATTATTCAGTGTTGCTGCGAAAAGTGTAAAAAAAATTTTCTTTAAAGGGAAGGGTGAACCTTTATTTTATTTTAGTAAGTATAGAGCTCAAATATTTATGCTGGCTGAACAAAAAGCTTTCAGCCTATACGACAATTGCTAGTGGTTTAATTTTGATTTTGTTATTTACCCACCCTTTTTAAAATTAAATTTATGATTATATATCAACAAAAGTATATAAATATTTGCGTGGGAGTGATGAAATCAATTTGCTTTAAGCCCGGAATTCACACGTTGACTTTAAATATAAATGTCAATCGAAAATGCATCTTATTGATAGATTGAAGAGTTCATTTAAATCGATCGTTAGGTCTAACGCAATGACGCAAAAGAACGCTAAAACTTAATTTATGACACGAGCCCAGCAGATTCTGCACCAAATTCGTGATTACATGACTTTTGATGCATAGTCAGATTCGCTAGCAAAACACATGATTGCGCTTTTAAAGTAGGCCTTACATGGAACTGAGCTAATAATTCCAAGGTTTTTGAGAATGCGGAGATGATATCATTTGGCAAGGGGAGACAGTTGAATGGAGAGATTAATATGCCAGGAGCGATATCTGTGCTGTATAAAGAGATTCAAATGCCGATTGAAGAGAAAAAAAAATTAATAGGTTAGGAGAGGGTTAGGAAACGATTGTCATTTTTTTCTTCTTATCCCTCTCTTCTGATTGATCTTGAACAGCTCCCATGAGTTCTTTTTCGCTTATTTTCCTTGGAAGGACAACAATGCGTTACCCAGGTAGACCCCATTCCTCCAGCGAGTAGGTACATAACGTTGTATCTTCCCTTTCCATTTCATCTACCTCTCTCAACTTCCATCTCAATTTTCCGTCCATATCGGTTTGAATGTATTCAAAGATGGAGCACCGCGGCGAGGAGTCTTTTCTCCTCCACCATGCTCAAATTTCAAGTTCAAGGTCTTCTTGCATCCAGGGAGTTACGTAAGAAGTCTGAGAGAGGGTGAGGCTGAGTGCATGCTTTAACGCTTCTTAGACTGTTGAAGAGACACATCACTCCCGTTTCACTGCTTTTTTTCTTGATGAATCACGCGTTCAGAAGTTATGCTATAGCATTTAAAATTTTGCGTATGTGCAGTAGACACTTGTCAGAATTTGTTTTTATCTCAAACTTGTTTGAGAAATAAAAGTTTTGCCTTATATTTTCCTCGTGTGTATTTTTTTTGTGATTTAGGTGTAGGCAAGTATATGCTAGGGTATATTCGTAATCAAGGTCGTTGCGAGTGGGAGGGTTTAGGGGTTTATAACCCCCTTTCCTCCCTCGGATTGCTTGGGAGAAACATTCTAAAGCTTAACCCCTCTTACTGAACCTCTCTTATCCCGAAATTTACTCGTGGAAGTACCCCTCCTCCCCAAGTGCAACAACTCCCTAATCATTCTTCCCTGCTGTGGCCTTACTCTGTTTCTCTTCAAAATTTCAACAAAACAATTTCAGATTATAACATTAAATGCGCCGCAAAAATGAGGCCAAAGATGACAAGTTGTGTAGGAGTGATGCGTCCTTTTAGGCCTAAGTTCGTTCACACCAGTTTACCTTGCCGCAACTTAGGTCATTCACTCTCCTGAAAGTAATAGCACTCAAAACACAGCTTTGTTCCCCTATCATTTTACCAATCAAATTGAACGGGCTTCGGATATTTAGAAGTAAACGGCTATCAATATAAATCGCTCTTCGTTTTCGGTAGGGAAGCAAAATAGTATTCTTTATTCAACTAATTATTGCATAAAATTGAATTTAGATACTTTAAGTTATCGTGAATTTTCAAACGCTTTAATGTAGTACGAATTAATATCCGAAGTCGCACGAAGTTAATTCAGGTAAAATTGTTGTGATCTCCGTGTGGCCGCTCAAAATATTCGTTAGCCGAAATCGTCCAAGGCTTTCGGCCTTTTTGTACACCGTTATTTAACTTGTGTATATGTATGCAGGCGCATGGATATTTATAATAATGTTTATAAATTCTCGAAATCTATTGATCTAACAAATTTAGTCGTGCTCATTGAAGATTGTCACTCTCAAATAAATGTTCAGATTTTCCCGTAATATTTGACTCACTCAGCTCTCTATGCACCCTAAAAATGGAAATACTTAAAATTTATGCTTATGCAATTACGAATATTAAAGGATAAGTTAGATAAACGAAAATGCGTAACTATAGAATTACTCACAATTAGTTCTTGGTGGCACTTACCTTTTCAAAATTACAAAACACTAAAATTCTAGTCCCCTAAATTGTCAATTTACGATTCAGGTTCATTCAGAGTGGGTGATATTAAAAGGAATTAATTATTGTGAGGAATTAAAAAAAATTGATTAATACCTTTGATAAAATTAGTGTAGAGATTTCAAGGCACGGATGATCATCAAAATACCATTAAGATGCATATATTTCAGCACTCCCAGAAACACGTTTACTTTGAAGGTTATTCCAATTCTTCCATACCTCCTTTCAGAAGCTTCCACGCACGCGTATGGCGTAGCATGTCAGCGTGCGTGGAAATATTGCTGATTTTAGTCTTCATTTTTCTTATTTCTGATATTCTTTTTTTCATTCTCAGTGCAGATCTTGTGGAGAAAGTCCGCCATTTAGGCGCCTCTAGCACCACAGGGAATAATAAGAAATGGGAAAAGCGATGACTTGGATTCCGTCCAGAACCTACTTCATTGTCTTTCCCCGATCGGCGGTTTAAAGTGAGTCGCTAGGTTGGAATGACATTCGGACGTGTCAGGAATCATCATTTACGCCGAAGACCCTTGTAAGTTGGAGTCCTCTGGTTCTGTCCTGCATTGTCCATCAGTAAGTGTATCCCAACCCATAGGCGCCGGTGTTGATATCTGATTCTGATCGTATCGTTGGCTTACCAGGTTCTTCTGCTTGCTAATATGAGGCTTGGCTAATGTCGTGACTTTTGTTTCTCCGCGGCTGTTCTTACTGTGAAGTCGATTACGAAATGAGTGTCGAATTTTAAAGGGATAAAATATGTCTGAGGTTCTTAAATCATGTGATGATCTTATCTTCTTTTGATCGCATTTAATAGTTAGCATATCTATATTTATGATAGACTTACCGTCAGGGGGGCAAAACTGTTTCGCGATGACGTAGATTAGAAGGGTGAATTTGTAGTTTTTTATTTAGATTTTATGGAATCCTTTCTAGTTTCGAAAACTGTCGTCATTGTATGACAATTAAGCTACTAAAACTACTAAGCTACTTACATATCTCTAGTAGTGACGTATATACCTATCAACTAAATAAGTTAAATGGATACTCAATGACCGTAAATTCATTTTACTCCCCTCACTCCCCCTTAATCAGCCTCAGTGGCGGTGGAATAAAGTCCTTGTATGCCAAACTGTAGGTCGTGGGTTCGAATCCCGCCTGGGTAGGTCGTCCCTATACAGGGTATGGATGCTTGTGTGTCATGCTGTGTTAATTCCTCCGTTGTAAAGGCCTCTATGCGTTATTAACGGGGAAGCTGGCAATAAATTAAAATAAAATTAAATAAATTGATAGTTATAATTTTTAATTAGGTTGCAGAATTATGATTGAAATAAACGTCTTAAAAAAAAGAAAGAAAACCATTTGGCTTTTGCGCACTCATGGCGGATTTCAGTCTGAGAATTACACCTGCTGCAGGAGTCAATGAAAACTTTACAGGTACCTACGTTGAATGACGCCAATTGGATATTTAGTATAAGTCAGTGTTATAAGCAAAAGGTCGTTTCATCCGGATGGTAATTGCAATATCATGCTATGTAGTCATCCACTCTGGTTATAAGTATAAAGGCACATCCGCGGAATCATTTTTTGTGTAGCAGACGCTTCTCTTGCTTTGAAAACGTTGGCACTTAGTTACGTGATCGCGTTTTTCCGTCAATATTTCCCGAAATTTATGCCCTCAGTAAGGAGTTCTTGAAGGGACTAGCAACTGCCATTAATTTTTTCAAAAGTGTTCGTGGCGATCGCTTTAGCCGGGAGCCCATATTGGACAGCGAGGTTAATATATATCCCACTCCAAGGGCTTTATGCCTTTGTGTGTGAAGGAAAAATTCTGACAACACGCCTTATATCCTCAGTAGGCTATTTCTTCAGTTTATGCGCGCCACACTCCTTCCAGCATCGTGGTTCCCCAGTTGGATAACTTGTATAAAAACGCGGAGGAAGCTTTTTTTGAGCCGCATATTTACGAGGCCATATTGTTTACACCTTCCACGGGGTTTATACCACGTCGTCACTTTCAGGAGTCCTCGACCCCGATCGCATAAACTAAAGTGAATTGAGTGGAAAAAAGTAGAAGAGATGGTAATAAAAGTGGAATATTACGGAGAATCTTTGGAAAGGAAAAGTCAAGCTAGGGAATGGAAGATTAAAAATAGCTTGTATTTTTTTTGCTAGGGAAACGTAAGTAGTTTAAAACATGTCTTTGAACTTAGTATAAGATGACAATGTGGAGTGACTTTGTAGCATAAAATACTCTATTGTCATTTTAGAATGGGTATGGAGTGGAAAGAAATTATATTTAGATCAGTTAACTAATTCTACCTACATAAAAATTGTCGGGGTGGATATCGTTGCGTTTCCGCTTGATACTCATGGATGTTCCATGAAATACGCTAACATTATCCTTGCATCGTTTGAACGTAATTTTGGAGTAACAACGCAACTTATTGTGGTTCAGAGGATTGCAAAATGCGTTCTAATCAAAGCCGTTAAGAGAATATAAAACCATTACTGCTTCTTTCTATATTTCATCTGAGAAAACTCACATCAATGCTCCACTACGTAGGCAAGCCTTTCTTAACCGTCTGAGTGGGTATATTTTTCTCGAAACGAGACACCGTTGTCTGTGCCTATCGGTTTCTTTGACTTCAGCTGGAAGCGACTAACTTATTCTATTTCAATGGATCAGCATACTATTCGCCTCATTTTCAGTTAAATTCTTCGTATCCTAAAACCACTCTAATGCTGCGTTTATGTGCCTTCTAAAACATGAAGCTGTTTGCACGAAGTATCTAGATGACTACGAGATGGACGATTTATCGCACTTTTCTTGTTACAAAAGACCGCCGTACTGTGGGTCGATCTTTACCGACACATTTTTCCCTTCTCTTCGTCCTCTGCCGAGTCGGTGTGTGATAATCGCGTACAAACCTTTGATGCCTTTGCACGGAATCCAATCTTTTCGAGCCTTTTCATCCTTTTTTTACTACTACGGCTACGGTGTCGTCATTCATCTCTCTCATTGCTTTCGGAAAACGTGGACTACCTCCTCTCGGATTGTTTCTACTTCCCCACGGCAGGTTGTCTGGCTCCCTGGCAAGTGAAATCGATTCCTTTTAGCTTTTTATCCGATATCACCCGTCGTGAAAAATGAACATGGAAAAGTGTTGAGTAAATGGCCGTGAAAATACTTTTGCCATCGTTCATGAAAATATGGCGTTTTATTTTTTTTGGAGAGGAAAGTTGAAAGACTCCTGCTTCTACATTTTATGATATAATCCCTCTTCTATTCATGGAAGAAATTATCTGGAATTAAAATACCCCCTCATTCACAGGAGCTTCTTTTTCATTCATCCCCTTAATCTTGGTTTGACGTGACAAGTGCTGATATGCGGTAGCGAGTTCCTATCACATTGTGCAATCATTTGAATATTATCTTCGTTAATAAGAATGCTATCGTCCGCTGCCAATGGTGCAGAATAATATTAGGTACAGCCAGGGGCGGACTGGGTACTTGGGCTTATGATGTAGCTCCTCTTTCCGGGAAATTTGGGGAATCGGTCTTCCCCTGGAAAATTTTAGGGAACTGCATGCCCGGAAGAGGATTTTGACGCTATTCTTGATCTTAAAAAAACAGATAAAAGTTAATAAAAAATTGAAATTTGGTAATAAAATATACTGTTAAAAGTGAGAATTTCACAGCTTATAAAATTTAATCATAAAATATGGTTCTGTTACCGATTATTTAGTGAATTTGTACCTTGAAACAGCGTTATAATATAAAAAACCCTAAAATAACTTTTTCGAATGACCTATTGAAAATAGCATAAGGTTTTAATTTTTATTGTGATGCGTAAATTTTATTATTTTTACATAATCTTTTAACAGTGAGTAGGATGTAAATAAAGCAACTTATGACAATGTAGAATTTTATTATTGCCAAAATACTTAGGTTCAAGTAATCTGAGTCGTCTTTATTTCACCTTTCACATTGGCTTCACGATAGATCCGCTTCACGATAGATACCCTCGAATCTCGGGTCCCTCGGCGATTGCGGACCAGCCGACCTGGCCAGACCGCCCCCGGGGTACCCTACTTTTGATTAGTTGTTTGTTCGCTTGAAGTCTTTTATTTCTTAACTTTTTGTTTGTGAAATAAAAAATAATTAAATTCTCCGATGACCTCGCTAACTCCCTTTGGTTTTACTGCAGTGAGATTGGATATATCCGTTATTAATATTATCCCTTCATTATAAACGTGGTATCCGATGAGTTTTGTGAAATGTTGTATCATTGGAATATACTTTTACGCTACCGGGTTTGTAGTATTCATCTTGATTTTAGTCAAGAGCCTATTTTTCAAGTTACTTGTAAGCATTAATTAAGGTAACGGTTTTGTTTGAACTTTGGGCCTTGTCGTACCTCTCATTTTTTCTCTCACCTGAGGTGGGCGGAGTTAATTCTTCAGATTATTTCACTAAACGTTTTTGCTACACGTTATCAATCAAAATAAATTCGGTATTCTGTCGAAGCCATGACGTTTCAATGCTGGCTTCGGGTTTTGCTCACCATTCAGCCAAGTATTTACTAATGGAATCAACTGATTTGAGCGTGGTTTGGTTGTAACGAGGATAACAAAAAAACACAATAAACTACCACAAAATTTATGTCGATTTCTTGTCTTGTGAATGGTGTTATAACCGTCAAAACTCCAAAAAGGCACCATAAAGTTTGCTGAACTGTACTGTGTTTTTTGTTCTACCATGAAGTAGATATTTACTATCAAAAATATAGTGCTCTAATTTAACTTGCGGTTTGGGATTGACACGAAGCCGCCGTCTGGTTGGAAGATACAGCCATGAGAATCTCTCTTATTTTGGTTGATGCGACGAGGTAGGTTCAGACTGACGCGTGTCGAAGTGAAAAGTTGTTGGGGGAAGTCCACGGCGCGTGGATGGAGGTGAGTGGGGTGGGGAAAGCAGGGAGGAAGCGAGGGTCGCATTGACTTAGATGGCGCTGAGGCAGGAGAGAATCAACTGGGCCTTCATTCTCGCTTCAGCCGCGTGGTCCTTTCTTCCCTCGGTGCGCGAGATGAGGAGACTTCTACTTTTCTCTTGGCGATCGATTTTTTCCCGACAGAGTGAGAGAAATTCATTCAGCCGTGGAAAAAGCAAAATAATCATTGGAATTTCGTGATACCGATTTTCCATTATTTTTGTAAGTGATTTATGTTTTGTTACCAGAGTGACATACCTCCTTTGGTCAACCAGACACAACCTTTGCCTTTGGGAACCGAGATGAAATGCTTTTAGATATATTTTCGCCACGCGAATGTATAAAATGAGAAAATTTTGTGAGAATAACATGTAAAATGGTATCCGGATTAATGAATGGAAAAAAATTCCAATTCATAGATTGATGAAATTGCACCAAAACAATTGAATACCATTATCCTATGCACAGTCAGTGGATTCAAATAATAGATTACTTAATTTATCCGCATGAGATTCATTAACGTAGTTAATAATCCCATTTTGCGAAGGACTAGGAGTTAATTACGCCTTTGGTGCCTTCTTAAGAAATATGCTTCGACGCAAAATCCCCATATGATGAATATCATTTAAATACATGTTGCCTTGCAAGGATTCATTTGTGCAAAATCTTATGAGTGGAACATGGAGGACACGTCTGAAAAGATTATTTTTCTCCTACGATATGGGTTGGTTAACCTAACAACTCTGTTCAGTAAGATTTTCCATAAATTACACAACTAACCGTGATTTTTCTCGCCCTTTACGTTGATGTCGATAAAACTTTGCTGATCAAACTTGTAATTCTCTATTACGAAGGATGTTGTTGTTAGGTTAACTCGAATAAATAATTTGCTCTCATTCCTATGTCCTAATCGTGATAACTAGTTTCTTCCTGGGTAGTGAATAGTCATTCATTTTTCTCAATATTTCTTTTCGCAAGGAATAGGAGTGAGCATTGTATTATCAAGTCATAATCTGTCTGTTGGCATGAATTTGCTGAAGCGTTATCTTCTCCGGCATTAACTCGCTCTTTTCCCCTGTCTCTTTGCTTGTCTTATATGCTCAGGACGTTTATTCTTTACCACCGTTTGTTCCTACCATTAGCGTCTCCATCAAGTTCATGCATCGTAAGATATGCATAATCATCCAGTCACTCTTCACTCACAATAGTCATAGAAGGCTTCATCCATTTTACTTACGCTTTTTCCCTTCGCATTCTGTATCACCTGACAGAAGCCGTCAAAGTAGTCATTTTCGTTTCAAAATTACTGCATATCTGATGATAAAAATATAAACTTGTTCTTACTTTATGAAAATTATGTGTTTTTGTTGCTCGCATAAAAGTACAGATATCTTTCTGCATTATTCACCTTTTTATATGCCGGTGAAGAGCTTAATCAACTCTAGGAGGATGAAATTAGGAGTTTCACTTGTGAATAAATTATTGCAAACAAGAGTATATTACTTTGGAAAGAGAGAATAAATAAAACTTAAAAAATAAATTGATAATGAGGAACCAAGTAGCGTGCCTCGATAAATTACAGACTTATTCCATCGATTAAAACAGATTACATACCTATTTTCAATCTCCAAGTGGTTCATAAAATTTAATTTGAAAAATGATATTTTATGTGAGTTGCCGAAACCAAAATATTGCAGGTTATTGGTGAATGTGGATGGCCAGTGAAAATATCGTTCGGCTGATGCTCGCGGGGTTGTGGTTTGAAATCCCTTGTGAAGTATACAGACTCTGAATGTGTGAATGCCACACGCCTATGGCTTAGTACGGTTTGAGCTTATCCTTACCTATCTCAACCCATTTCAAGGTTGAATCTTTGAGTGAGTGAGCAATTCTTAGGGGGCAATTACAATAGAAGTTTTGGGGGGGGCAAGCCGATTCCCACCTAATCTGACGTGGGAGAAAGGGGGGTTCTGGCAAGTTTTACGTATTTTTTCCACCAGAAGCAGTGTAAAATGTGTGCTAGACTATGATATTTGTAATCTGAAATACTGGTCTTAAATCGAAAATAAAAATAATTATACATAAGTTCTTAATAAAACCAACGCAATGAAGCGTAGGTTGAGGTATTTACATGCGTTACAATACGTATTTTGAACAATATCACGTACGATTAGAGGTGGTCCAAAAAGTCGTTGAAATCACCTCACGTAGTTAATAGACTATGTAGATTTAGGTCTATAGATATGTCATCGTTAGTTTCCCGCGCCAAAATAAAATATCTCACTGAGTGGTGGAATTAAAATAATTGAATGTGCATTGAACATCGGCGGAAGGCAGTTTATCAGCTCATACTGATCTTCTGGTCGCCGCTAACCTGACAAAAGGAGACCGAATTGTGTCCATTGCGCGTGGGTGGTAGGAAATAAAACCGTAATGGGATGGGTACTAGGTATATGGTGCGGGCTCAAGGTTCGACAATGGATGAAATTTCCGGAGGTTTGCGAGGAGGCGATCCAGGCATCAAGAAGCCTTAGGTAGTCTTTCACGGGATGACCTCAGTGGCGGCGGCTTTTCAAAGTGAAAGTGTTCCTCTTCATTTTTTTTATTGGAAGGCGAATCGCTTCAAGTGATGAGGGGCGAGCTGTTGCTTTCCAAATGGATATTCGACTCAAGTTTATCTCTTTCTCTCCTTCTCCTTTACTAAGACTTTCCGATGCGAAGAATCGTTACGAAAAGGTTTGCCGAAGTGGGTGTGGCTTCGTAAAAGTTTCCATCAAAGCCGACCGGCATATTTTATTTCTATTATTATTACTTAACCTGCCTCTTTTTATTAACGCCTCGGCCAAATAGAGCGTGCGATATAATTGTGGAACGAAAGAAAGATGTAAGAGGAGGATAATGGGAGAGGTTTTTTTATAAGGGGGAAAAAATGGTGGATTGTTCGAATTGTCAGCGGCCGCAACGGATGGTTGGGTGGAGGTGTAAAATGGCCGTTGAAAGAATTTTCATTACTGCTCCCATTCGTCCGAGACCGGAATTGTGTTTATTTTCGCCTGGGCGAGGTCCTCATTGTTCGCTTCGTGAGGGAGGATCGTATTATTTTTTCCGTGTGTTCCTTTGTCGCCGAGGTACGGTTAGGTTAAAGGCCGCCGTCATTCGCTGTTGGATAGGATTCGGATAGAAATAATTGCTCTCGAACGGGACAAGTGCCGTGAGGATTATTATTTGCCATCGCTCCTCTTGGTGCACGTGACGCTTTAACGGATTCCTCAAGTGACTTTTGCTTGCGAGGGGAGATTTTTTGTGTGCAGAGTTAGAGAAAAAAAGGAAAATCGCCTTCCGGTGTATACAATTATCACGTCTCCCTTATTGGCAACATGTTGTGGGCTGAATCCTTCCCATCTCACGCTACGTACTTTCCTCATAATTCGTAATGCTAGATGAAAATATATCATTACTCATGACAGTTCCCGCGTTTTTGTGACGTTGTGTGTATCTTTCGATCGAATTGTATTTGCAAAGGGTTGTGAATTATTATGAATCGATGAATAAATTTGCAACTATCCAAACATAGATTGATATGAATAATATATAGAAACTAACAGACCACGTTTTTAGTAACATAGTGAGTATGTATTAGAAAAAAACTAAAATAACAAGTTTATTTTGCAAATGGTAGAACGAATACAAGTTATGTGTACAGCAAAAAAACACAAATGAGTTCGGTCTTTACAGAACTTATGCCGCTTCCTGCTGGATATTTGAAGACGGAATTTTATGAATTCCAATGGTGATTTTGAAATTCCTGGGTAATAATTTTCAAATTTTTCACTTAGTTTGTTGAACCAAAGCGATAATTTTAAAATCCATGTCGGCTCCTGTGTGTAAATTATTTTACTCTTACGCTGATTTACACATATCGTTTATATCCTTACGATTTCATGCATTCATTTTAGTGTAAATTTATTTAGTGCATGTAATTACATGCTTGCATAAATATTCACACTGTACATGAAGCTATATTTTTCCTTATTTTCCCCATGATTGGCCTATTGTTCCATTAAGCCGTTAGAAATATTTTTGAAACCCTATCATTTAAAGACCTCTTCTGTAAAAATTTACCGTTGCCTTTTCAAGATTTTTCCGATGCTTTTTCTCTCTCTCTTTCTTTTAGCCTCTCAAAAGAACGCTATTTCATAAGCTTTCATTTAAATTTGCCTTTTCACACTCAAATTCAAAGTATTTTTGGAGAGGATTAATATTCACCGTAGGTACTTCCAATGGAAGTTCACCGCTCAGAAAAGTAATATCGTAGAAATACACACAGGTCCTCGATATTGATGTGTACTAAAAAGGAGCGAAGCGTAGGTAGATGAAGTAACTTCCTAGAAATCGTGTGCGGACCGTGGGAGAGCATTCATCAAAGGAAGCGAAAAACGTAATTAGGGCTTCATTGCGTCAATTGGAAGCGCAGCATTCGACTGGAGCTTGTCATTCCATTGGCGCTTGACGAATACAATCTCTGGATTTTCGATCAGAGTGCGTTTGCGGCGCTCCTTGATGTGAAATGAGTTCTCAAGCGGTCTTTCCGATCGCGGCCAACTATATTAGAGGCTATAATCACGCCACGTATGCTCGCGGGAGAACTTCATTAGCGCACTCTGACGGAACGCTTGTGGAAAAAATTAATTATTATTTATCATCCGCGGACATCTGGAATGAATTACTGCCGAGGGTATTAAATCGGTTGCGCCACGAATCGAAAGGCAGTAGTGCCTTTGAATCAATGTCCTAGATCGAATTCAAGGCACCGCAGCGATGAGGATTATATCTTTTTTTCCACATTGTATGTCCAGTTACACTCTTGGCGAAGGCAAGAGAGACTCATAATACAGGGAGTCAAGAGAATGATTTACGCACTTGAGATCGTGGTATACTTCATACTTTATCGATCCCACGTTCTGCCGACTCGGCTTAAAAAAAGGTTGTATTTAGCGATCGGTGACGATATGGAAAAGTCTCAACGAATGGCCCGCCATCCTTGGAAAGCAGAGTAATTTATGGTGCCACCTATATTTAAGCGGGGAAGGAAAATAGGCAGGTATTTATTTTTTGCGTCAGTTATCTTTTTCCTCCCTGCTATTCCAGCGGGCTATTTCCCTTCCGCACATGGCACGCTAGCAATTCAGGCGCCGCCGTGCTAAAAAAAGTAAGGAAATCAGCCAGGAGTGATCGTTTGCCCGTTGGGATTTTTCTCGCCCGTAAAAAGATGTGGGCAGCGATGCGATAATATTCGGCGCCCTCTTCTTCCGTTCGTGTCGGTGGGCATGGTTTCCGTCGTGGGCGCCACCGGTCGCCTTTGTCGCGGTCGGTGCGTGGGACAAATTTTATAAGTTTGCGGGGGAAGGTGGCGTTGGAATCCGCCCAAATGGTAGCCCTCTGACTGGATATGGAGTCGACGATAGAAAATATTTCCCTAATTTTACGTTTTCAAGAGTGGTATGAAATCAATGGTTTGCGAGTTTACATTGTGGAATAGTGACATGATAGATTAAAAAGTAAACTTTTTTTAATTCCACACAGTATTTATTAAAAGACTCAACCGGTTTCGACCTTTTCAGGTCATTATCAAGAGGTGAACCTTACTCTTTTAACAATGTCATAGTAAATGTACCTAGGAGAGCCTGGAACCCACAACTTTAATACGAAACACATACCCACTGAACGAATAAAGAGTCGACGTTCGAAAATATTTTTCTAAATTTCAGGTTTTCAAGGGCTGGATAACGAGGTATTTATTAGCATTTTTGACATTAATCCGTAAGTTGCACTTTAAAAAATGTCATAGTATATGCACCTTTGAGAACCTGAGACTCAAAAATATAAAAGCAACCCCACTAAATGGATATGGAGTCGATGATCGAAAGTATTTCCTTTATATTGGGTATTCAATGGCTGGATAACGAGGGATATATCAGCAATGTTGATGTTAACCCATAAATTTGCAAATAATGCCGTTCTAAAGGCACCAATGGGAACTTGAGACCCACAAGTTTAACAGCAAGTACATACCCGCTGTATGGGGAAGGGGTTGGATAATGAAGGATATTTCATAATTTCAGGTTTCATAGAGTTGGACAAAGATGAATTGATAAGCTATTGTGACTATAAACCCGTAAGATATACGGCAAACATATCTCACACATCTTGCATTTAAGAAGACCAAGGACACAAAATTTCATATCGAGTTTATATTGCAAATTATGTCTACAATAATGAAAAATCAATTTAGCATTAATAATTAACAACTAATAGAATCATTTTTGAGCTTCATTTATAATTTTTAGTGTAATCATTGAATTAGGATCAATCCGCAAATTAGAATTCGTTGATGTGTGGCGTCTCGATCTGCGTACCTTGGCTGGTGCGTGAGGCAGATTTTGAAAGAGGCGACCGACTGGTTTAGAACGATGCCTATGGTATGGATTCGTAGACAACGAGTGAAATGAAATCCCATACTTTCAGAGTTTCTCGAGTTGGAATAGCATAAATATATTAGTGCTTCGTTGCATTTATAGCTAAGGACATATTTTGGTAAATGTTTGAGCACATTAATGTAATGGCCTAGGGTGTTGAGTTCCTGAAATTATATGGCATGCATTCAATCCGTAATGCAGGATTTAGTTTTGCTTAAATTTACTGTTGTGAATGTTTTGTGGACCTAGAAGCTAATACGCTGGCTTAGTGCGATGCTCGTACTTTAATTATTAAATAAGTTTTTAAAAATTAACGCCGATGTAAGTGTAAAATAGTACCACTTTTGGCTATATGTAACATAACCCCACCTTTTCCATGTCTCATTGTCAATAAAAAAATTTTAGCCGGGAGACGTCATAAATTTAACAACTTTCGGAAACATTGCATAGTTTTCATTGGCGAATAATGAATGCAAACATTTAGTAAGTATACCCCAGGTCCCTATCAGCCTTCTTCAATTGAAAATCATTTCTTTTCAGGCTCCATAATCTCCAATAGTCCATTATTTTGGTTTAAAGCTGTCTGTGCATGTTGCCATTCTGTAATGATTCATAAAATTTAACAATGTTTATTAGAAATTTTTATTGTTCCTACTTTTCAAATTCAGGCTTGCAGTGCAGGAATGATTAAAAACGCAACTCATGCCATACGGTCTGATTTTCGTTCTTCTTTTGTTTTTCTTCTCGCCACGCGTGGCTCCCGTCCACATCTCATTTCCATTCCTCTCTCCTCGCACACCCAACGCCCTCGCCCTCTTAAAGATACGCGTCTCACCCAGAACGGGCGTTGTCCGGCGATCCCAGATCCTCTGTGCTAATGCTATATCTTCACATACCACCGAACAATTTATATTTCAATCGCTATTTTTCGCGAGGGATTTTTTTTAGGTGGAAATATTTCCTCGCATCGCGTCGCATTTCTTTCGGGCGTCGCAGCGGTAGGGCGCCAGGCGTTTTTCGTTTGATTTTTTTATTTTTTGGGGGAGATGTGTAACATGCTGCTGGTCGCAAGATCCTGTCACTCTCCTCAAAATCTCTCTGACGCCCACTTTGCCTCTCACTATGTTCTTTGCATGTCATTCTCTACTCTCCTGGAGGGAGGAAAGAATATACTATTATACTTATTACTAGCTGAATTTATTCAGGGGTGGAAACGTGGTCAAAGGGTTTTAAAGTGACCCCCTCCCCCTTTAAAAGAAAGTGAAAGGATATATTTAGGTGAGCCTGTTTTTATGATGAAAAACCATAGATTTTTTGGGGATGGGTTTAATTTGTTTATTGTAATGCAATAATTACAGTAATAGAGTGTTGACGAGGGCGAGATGAAAAATAGACAGGCCGTAACCACTACACGTGATAACTTTCATTACGCATCGTTGTTACTATTAAATATTGAGAATAATCAATTGGCTTGTTTTTTAAAGACTTTTTCGATTTACTAGCCACCAGAAAGCATATGTGACATGCTTCGTGACATTCTTGGTCGTCTTAAAATGTTGATATAACATTTCCACTTGCCCATAATTATTAAGCAATCACTCAAGTCCGTATGGAAATCAAACGTTCAGCACAAGAAACTTTGGTCTTCTCATCTAAGGTATTGCCTCATAGCAACGCTCCCATGGAGCCTCGGTCTCTAGTATTCGTTCGTATACCACTGGTCAAAAACTTTTCCCAGCAAATTGCGCGCGTGTTCTTATGTCACTGTACAGTTCACGCGCTCATAGGGTCCGTGGAAAATGGAAGATGCTGAAAGAGCCCAGGGCTCCCCGAGGCCTTCCTTATCCTTTGGCTCTGGGGCCCCGAAGGGTTCAAGGCCGCGGCTAGTATATCCATCTTAGCAGTCCGTTATTCCATCCTACGCGAATAGCTCGTGCATTAAAACGTTTATATGCTTAAAGATAAGTAGCATAAAAATATTATGCACCCAAGCTCCTTAAATCAGTGTTTTAACCAGTTTGTATTTTATATTTTCTCGGTGCAGTTATTGCAATAATTCCTCTTAGGAATTTGCGGATTAATTTATTCAATGTACAGAAAGTTAACTAGAAATTCTTTTTCCATGGAAGACGGTAAAGCATAATGAGGAGGAAAGTTTTAAAAAATTTTCGTTGCCTTCGTTTTTCAATGAAATCTTTAAAAAATTACATTGAGACACATTATTATATCTTCCAGTAACAAGACGTATGAAAAAAAATCTCCCCGGAATCAATTTGTAGATGCTGTTAATAAAAATTTGTTTATTCATCATTTTCTCTACAAATTAAGCTGCAGAGATTCTGTTGAATACCTGCATTCCTTTATTTTGGGGACGGCTAATTAAATTCGTCGAAATGTTACCCAAGGTCGCTTCCATTCCATTAAGGTAAATTTTTCCCGTTGGTCTATTATTGTGGAGGGGCATCTGTTTTCTCTATGCTATTGCTTCCTAGACTATGTTTTTTCTTCTAGCTAATCACATATTTGTCCCATCACGTGTAAAGCGTGTATTTTATGAGATTTTTTGGTCCAGGTCATACTCAGTTCTATCTCCCCAGGTCTTGGCGATCAGCTTGGATGACGTTGATTTTGGTGTTGGTGATGATTGGTTTGATGCAGCACTTCCATGATGTTGTTAAAGTGGCTGGAATTCAGCCTTGCTAATAGTGAAAGAAATAGGTCATCGTAGATTTATATCACTAATTTCGTTTTATCACTAAGGGTTTTTAATGCAGTTCATATTATAACGTCTTCATTTGTGCATTTGTCCCTTCACGACATTGGAAATCTGCTTAATATTCTATTGTTGAAGTATTTTTTTTATTTTTTGATAGTTTTGGACGTCCATTTTCAGAAATACGACTGAAAAGATATTTTTTTCCCTCATTCAACTAGGAAATTCTCTGCACGGAGTAGATTGTATGAAGGAGGCTATTCTATAGACTGAGTATTCCTCGTCAACCATGGATAAACATATTTGCGGAGAGAGAAAGAAATAGTGATGGGAAATATGATTAAATTACGAAATATAGTTACGGTCTTATGGAGACGTTACTTTATCTGGGTCATTCTCCTACAATCGTACAAAATTATGTCCATGGACTGCCAAACAAAATACCAAAACTTGTAAATCAAACATAAAGTGGCATATTATTTTATGTAACCTTTTACTAATTTTAGTGACAAATTAGCGAAGAAAAAAATTATATTCCCCAAATTTAATGTCCACAGACTATGATTTTTTATCATGTCCGTGTCCGTGGACAGTCCCATATAGATTTTCGAAGAGGCGTTTATTGTATTAACAAATTTGACTAAATACTTTATTATAAAATCTATGATTAAACATGTTAGAACAATATGAACATTCCAAAATAGTCTTTTTGGTTAATTTTATGTCATAAAATTTATTATAAAATAAAATAAAACATTTGTCCTACCGAAAAAAGCATTGTCCGAGGACACACAGGAAAAAGGGGGCATTGTTCATAGGATATGGTGGCAGCCCTGAACAACCAGTGCGTAGAGAAAGATATTGCCAGCCAGATGTTGTCAGTTCATGATGAAGCAGTTCCACTATTTAACGTCGGAGACCATGTCTTACATTAAAATGTACGTTGTTTGGAGATTCACCCATGTACAACTACAAAATTTTTCTCAAATATTCATCATCTTTATATTGGTGTTTTCCTTGTTTTTCCAAATCATTGTTAAGTTCATTTTCATCCTAAGTATTTTCCCACCTTCAATATCCGGCGATCAAATCTTTTTTATTCATTGTGAAATAACATACCCTATAAATAAATCTATATGACGTAGTTTGTCCACTCAGAATAAAATGTTTTACATAAAAACCTATTTACATTTTTTTACTTTCAAATAATCCTGAAAAAATGCAACAATTTTCCAATATTATGTTGCTATTGATCATAAGAAGGTCATTGGCGATCGATGAATATAAAATTCTTTATTTTTCGATGCATTAATCAATCCCTCACCGTGCGAGCCATTTCTCCTGGTCATTATTCAACGAAATCTCACGTTTAAAATTTGGACAGCGCAATAGAGTAACGAATTCATGGCTAGCCATCAAAGCGACGGCAGGTGAATTACAAAACTGCTAAATTGCATTCCATGGAAGTGCCCTTCACCCCTTGCAAATTCGTGTACTAATTAATCAATTTGCCGTAGCCTCAATGTTTTGAAATCATTTAACAATCGGGCGAACTCCCTAGCACTTCCGGTTCACCTGCGTACAGCAATTGCATGCCTCACACTTGAGCGTGAACGCTCTATAAAAGCATTGCGCTCATCATGATCACTCTGTGGATGAGACGTCGTAAAAGTAATTAAAAATTCTCCTCTATTCACCTGGCATTATCGGAGTTCCGTGGAAAAGGTATTGCTTGAAAACCCTTCATCATTTTGATTGGGCGAATCAATCACGCGGTCCATGGGCGGGACCATTCTTTATCTTATTTATCACCGAGTCGTTCAGTTTTTTTTTGCCATCAAAGCGTATATATCTGTGAGTTGTGTGCGAAACCATAAATGAAGGTCTCAGTCACAGTTTTTACGCTCGTGAACGATTCTGAAAACGATAGAAAACTAATCTATTTTTTGACTTCACGCTAACTTAAGGTGCATCTTTCCTTATATACAACCACTGGCTGATTAGATAAAGACGTCATTTGGTTGGCTCGCGACTTAAAATGCAGACATATTTTAAATCGCTGATCAATTAATTAATTATGCATGCAAGGCACTGGTTTCGAAATAAGTGCTCGGGACTCGGAGCGAATTTCCTTTCATCGTGAGTGTGGCTCCTTTCGCTAAATATAAGCGTCGTGCGTGTAAGACGATGTGCCAAGAGGCGGGAGAACGTATAGGATCCTGTAAAGGTGTGTCATTTTTCCGCGACGGGAATTATTAGCAAGCTGTGAGCGCTTGAGGTCAGCCAATGTGACCATGATGGTAAATTGAAATTGCCCGAAGTAATTTTAAACCGGCTTAATAGGTTGTAAGTGGACAGCTAAATTAATGGCTGTTGCACGAAAATAATTGGGTGGAGGAAATTAAAAGTTTAGTCTTATTTTTTTTTTCATTTAAACGCCGCATTTTCTCCTCAAGTTCATTTCCTTTGGTGGGAGGAAGGAAGTTCGTTCCATGTGGATAGAAAAATTGGTTACAATAATGATAGTATTCTGAAAAATTCTTAAAAATTGTTCATTCAAGTATAAATTTATTGGATTTCAATATATAAATAATGCATACCTGTGTATAAAGAGTATTTTGGAGTCTCAATGATTAGCATGTGAATACAGTAGCTTTTGAAAAATATTTTCATGTGTTCTTTCATGACCGCACTACCTATTTAAAAATCTTCATCCTTGCAGAGCATGCATTTTGCCTTGCGTTTTTGTATAAACGTTACTAAATCCTGAAATTATTTTCACTCATGTGTTAGCACAAGTATTTTCAAGGTTATGGTTTTCTTTGAAGTATTATGCTGTCTTGCTTACCTCGAAGATCATCAATAGGGGCAATTCCAAGCCTTATTACGGAATTCGTCTGTATTTTCCCCCAAAGTTGGTTTGTGAAAACATGAACGGTCTATAATCAGTAGTGAATAAATTATTTTTCATTGGATGACAAACTCTTCTGACATTAAAATCAATCTAATCCCTAGTTAGCACTCATCCCTATTTTTACTCTCTGAGCTCATTTCATGGAATTGCACGACAAGCTTAAGCAATTCTGATAATGGTGAAGGCTGTTAAGATAATTAGGTTTTGCACGCTGAATTGCCCCGGGATGTGATAAGCGCATTCCATTTCGGGAGCAATGACAGCGTTATCCTCTTCCACTTCATTCGAGATGTCTATTTTTTTTTAAATTCGATTCCATTCATACTTTATCTATTAATGTGTCCGTTAGTCCTCTAGGCATTCAACCAGAGTCTTTATGTTCCGCTGATATTCTCCGCCCGAAGGATCCTCCTTAATGGAAGATAAAAATGAAAGAAAGTCTGAATGGGATGCTCGCCTTCCTTCCGACTCTCTCACTCGCTAGATGCGTATCGAAATGAGACATAGTGTAATACAAGGCCTTGTCAATTAATGCGTGTTTTCAGACTGGTCTGCTCTCTTCTGGCCCCAATCTATTATCTCGGATATGTTAATGGGACCACGGCGTCCGCCCGATCCCGTCGATTTAAATAATTGGACTTTCATGTTTGTATCGAGCTATCGAAACTCTCGCAGCTATTCACCTCCGTTTTTCTATTGGTGCCACGTCCCAATACTCGCCTTTATTTTCCAATCATCATCGTCATAATTGGGGTTCATCAACTCGTTGGGGGGCGTTTGTATCCGTGGTTGGTATTTATTAAAAAAACTTTTATTGCAGTATTGTCGAATGTAGTTGTAGTATTTTCAAAATGTATTAACCCTCTGCTAACCCAGAGTTCCTTTTAGGAGAAATTAAATTTCAAGACTTCTCATCTTATAAATGTGAAAATTTTCCTGCCAATCATAATAATTGTGGGAGCGACATATTTCACTATTAAACTTTACAGCACAAAAACACAGGTAGTTTAAATATTTTTTGAAAATAGCTGAAAATGTGTACATTTTTTATGTTACTTATAAGCAACATTGGGTTATGATGGCTTAAAGCGGCTGCACGCAAAAGAACACGTATAGCTCCACCCAAATAAGGACATAGTTAATTTCAGCGTAATTGATAGACTCAGCTATTTCTACGTTACCAATAAGTATTTACCATGCATAAGTAGTGTTTGAACTAATTAATCTGCAAATTTAGGGAATGACACTATTGAATTCCTTCATGTGCACTATATTCTCATAATGGATTTTGTGAAGTGTGCTGTGCTTTAACCAGCATCTCTTATGTTTAATAAGGAAATATTTGAATAAATATTTGCAGTAAATTCCTTGAAAAACTTATTTTATTCACCATTTTCACTAAGTTTTTAGCAGTTTATTGCGGCCATTTGTCTCGTTAGGGTTACATATAGTACGATATATTATGAGTTGCAAAAAAACTATATTTAATTTTTAATACCTTAGAAATAAGCTACTTATTTCACGTAATGTCCTCTTAGGAATACGGAGTACCTGCTTATCCACAAATCAACTGTCACGCAGTAGAGAATTGGCACTATATGATTAAGTCTTATGGTAGTATAGTATGGTATGCCTTGAAGTTCCTCTCCTCCTATGCTGTGCGATCACCTCAATTAATCCAAGCTTTAAATCTCCGCCAATTTCTTTATAAATGATAGAGGAAAGCAATGAGCTAATTAAATTAGTAGAACTTTCTAGAAAATATTACTCATTTCATGATCTGTTTTTGCCTCGTTAAAATAAAACAGTTAATGAATATAATACACTTTAATATTATTACGATTTTATTAATTTAATAACTATCAGATTCATAATTTTGCTTTTCATTATGTATTTTAGTAAATGAATTCACCATGATGTTCTTTTTAATTTTGAAAATTTTTCATTCTTACCACAAAAGCTAAGAAGTTGTCAGTTTTTTACGTGTGTATTTGAGGAATGTTTGTCAGAGATCAAATTCTTAAGTTAAAGGACTAAACTTATCTAAGTTACAACGTAATTTTTACGATACGTGTGCCATTTTTTCTGCATTCGATTTTCATACATAAGCAACAATCGTATTATGCTGGACAGAGACTGAGGTCATTCTTATCTGTCTGTCTAATCTGGCTAAGATATCGAGGGCTGCCATCAATCTTGTATTCACAAAACTTAATGCTAAGAATCTATCCAAAAGCTTTTCCTTTACATTTAGTATAGAATTTCGTTACGAAAAAAGCTTGATTTTTCCAGAAGACAAACCAGTTTACGGTTTCTATTAGTCGTAGGAAGTCGTAAGACATTCGAAAAGCAGTGAAGACATTTTAGGTTTGGTGTCCCCTCGACACCGCCAAGTCCCAGGTCCTATCAGCGCCTTTCAGTGGCTTTATCTAACTCAATCCGAGCCTCCATTACTCAAAATTGTCCGCCTCCATTAAGGTCATTCGTTCTCAAAAGGGTGTGTCCCGCCGCGAGGTTCTAAGAATAAGGGAGCTTTCTTTCACGATAGCAGCGGGGATTCATTCACTCACCCTTGCCCGAGATATCTGGTTACGGCCGGGTCTTTGCGCTATCTTGGCGCGTGGGCCACCGCCATCCGATCGCTCAAAAAATAGCGAAATAAAATAAATCTGGGAGAATCGAGCCGTTCTTCGACTGTTTCTTTTTTTCTCTTAGTCGGGTTGGTAGTCTACGACTTGGATTTATTTTTGTCTGCCCGCTGTGATTATTGTCATTTTGCTTGGTGATATCTCCGTGGGCATTTTTATAACCGTGCTTGTATGGCGCCATGCGGAGCAGAACGTTTCTCTCATTTATGCATGTTTATATGTATGCAAATGGAGTAAAATATCGTGAAGCCGTTACTCTTATTTGATGAGATGGCGCGAAAATTCAAATCTCGAAAATCGTTTGGCATTCTCCTTTAAAAAAATGGAGGATAAAGTTTTCCGGAGCTTACTATCTACTTATATCCGATTTCATTCAGATCATGTTTCTCATTTTTTCAATGTGCAGAATCTTGTATCTCCCCTAGCCTTCCTGGGATAATGAGTTTCAATGAAATCAAATGCGATCGATAGTCTTGAGAAATTACTTGAACTGGTCTAAGTTCCGTTATAGTCCGACCCTTAACACACTAGTGATAGTTTTAACTCACAATAATTATTTATATACATTTCGATAGGCACACGTAATGAGTATCCCTACATGCTGTGCTAGTGGCGGATTCAGGATAGGGACAAGGGGGAGGGGCTAATAGGAAGTGGGAGTAATCTCCCAGCAGTAGCGGGATCTGAAGAAAATGTCTATTCTATCTAGTGTAAATTGGATACCCAAGTGGGGTGCTATAGCTCCCTTACCCCTCCCCCCAGAGATCCGCCTCTTTGCTGTGATATATATATATATATCGGATTAATAGTAGTTTAGCCTATTTCATAGCATGTGTTGGTACCATAGTAAGTATTAAGCTTTAGTATCATCGTCTTAAGTCTACAATCTAGAGATTAATGGCCCAGCTCTCCAATATTACGATGGCTAGGTTCTAACAAAACGTATCGCAAAATTTGGCCGGTCTGAGTTAATACTGCTAATTCTGTTTATGGACAATAAAATTCAAGCAAAAAAACTCTTTGTTTGCAAATGCATGCTTCTTTTTCAGTTTTATGTACTTTTGGTTTTCAATTTCAGTTAAAATTATATAGAATTTAAATAATAAATCGTTTTTTTTTCTCTCCTGGAAAGTTGCTATTTTGGAGATACGTGTTGTTAGAACTTAGCCATCGATCAGTTAACATTTTTTTCAGTTTTACGCATACCTTTTATTTTACATCTTTAGTAACCTGCTCTGTGTGACTCATTCTGAGTTGGCTATCCTTCCACGATCATCTTCATCAGGACATGATGCCTCATGATGTGGCCAATTAAGTTGTCTCGTCCTCTTCCTAGGAATTTTAGATGGATTCTCTTTTCCTCCACCCTTCTAAGGATTTGCTCATCGCGCACTCAGTCGATCCATTTTATCTTCGCCAATATTCTGTGACTTTTCATTTCAATGTTTATGCCAACCTTGACTCCTCTGCAGTTTATAGTATCCATGCCTCTCTGTTATGAAGAAACATGCTCCATAGGTAGCATCAAGTGAATTGTTCTGACCTTGTTTTCTCGAACTAGAGTAAGGCCTTTGATAATTGACTTCAGATATTAAAAAAAATATTAAGAGTAAGTTTACATAAAATTTTCGATGATGTGGACTGAAATTTGTATTGTTTTTTTTAAATATTGTTACTTGTGCGTCGTGTCAACGGAGTTATGTAGAGATAAGAAAAATCCAAAACATAAAGGTATGCCTAATTGCTTGTGTACATGTATGAATAATGCCGGTCTTCACATGAGAGCGGGTTTGTTTTCATCGAATGCTCGATGTAACGAGGAGGAATTCATGTCTGTTGAAGTGCATTAGCCCTTCGCGTACTAATTCCAATAAAATGCTCGCGAATGGAACTCGGATCTCGGTCGAACGGGCTGTCAGTTTGGTACGTCGAATCTGTCACCTCGCGCTTCAGCGAAACGAACTCGTAAACGGGTGGAAAATTGCTGGAGCGATGGCGAGACGTGGAAATTAGCCTCGTAAAAAAATATAACTTCGCTTTTAGTTGCGAGTCAAATGATTTTCCTCCCGCAGAGATTTGCAGCTACTTTCACCTCAAGCGATTTTTGCGAAGTAACGCCTGAAATCACTTACGGAATAGCGGAATTGAGTTCAAGTGTATTAGGTTTCCATCTGCGCCTCTAGCCACGCCTATCCGCTTCAAAGGCCGCGGAGGGCATGGAACGTCAACCTTGTTACTTTGTAGTTCAATCAAGATGTGGTTTTGACCGGAAAATTTTGTGGTAGTTTCGATTTATTTCTTCTCCTCAGTTTCTGGGATGATGAATTCGATTCTGAGGTTTGTTAACCAAATTTCGTGATACGAAATTGCAAAAAAGGCAAACCACCGATAAATATTTCCTTTTTTCATTATAACATAGTCTGTTAACTTTAAAGGAATAACTTTTGTCTTCATGTTCATATTTTATATGATTTCCTACCAAACTTAATCCGTAAGGTTTTTCTCTCCTTCGAACCGCGCCACTTGGATATTTGTGTAACTTGCAAAAACATTCCTTCTTTGCAAGCTCTGACTTATACGTTAATTAAACAAGGCTACACTTTTGTTTAATTAAAAGCATGAAAAAATGCAGAAATCTATGCCAAAATAGCTTTCCTAACAGTGCACTTTTTTACGCCATCTTATATGAGCTGCCACAAAAATATCATTCTCTTTGATGATACCGCACCAATGATATACTTTAGCTGGTGCACTTTGTATTGGTTTTGCCGCTACTGGGTCAACCGTTTTGTAACGCTGAATTGATAATATGTAGATCAATTGTAAAACTTAATTATTTCAAACTTTCGTTTATATGCAATTATGCTTCTACATTTTGCATCATAAGTTCTGTCCTGAAATGGAGTTTTTTTTAGAAAACAACGGTCTGAAGTCATTCAGAGAAATGTATGATTAGCAACCGTCTTCAACCATGTAAATAATGGATCAATAGAGCCATATTTAGGGGATTTCTTATGCTCTGGGATCAATACCTTAAGACATGCGTTATGTAAGTTATATTACCTTAGGAAGGTGTATCTAAACCTCTCAGTCATCTATCGCCTTACGGAATCAAAATGTAAAACGACTATGTTTTTGCAATTTCTCTTTTGATAGAAATATATTTCAGGGAAATGTAGAGAATATGATGTGAAAAATGTCTCTGGACTCCTGGCTTTGCTTATCTACTCAATCTAATACGTGTGTAGTTGTTATTAGTGATACATATATTCTTATGTTATATTTTATTCGGTTTGACAAAGATGCATGCAGAGTTTTCTTTGAGATTCATTTTCACTTGTTAATGAAAAACGAATAAAATATCAGTCTCCCAATCGAACCGTGAAAGTATTTTATATCTTTGACTTCTCTGACCTAAAATCAATAAGTTCAAAGTCTCAAATATACATCGAAAGAAGGCCAGACAAAAATATATGTATTCTCTTTTACGCATTGAACCAATATGTTCTTACAAAGCACATTTGTTGTGCTCGCCCCTGTTTTTTACTAATATTCTGCTACTCAACCTCAAAAAAGGTTTGGATTGATTTTCACTTTTGAATTTCCTCCAGGGTATCACCGTTTGAGTACGATTTCATAACTTTTGCAGCAGTAAAATCATTCGCCTTTAAATGGACACGAAATGGGATAGCCCGAATTCACGCCAGTTGTCATAAACAGATGAGCGACCAAGACTGTTTTCTTGCGATAAAGTAGAAATTTTAATAAGAGCGGAAGAAATAGCTGTTAAATATATTTTCTTACTATATTTGAAAAAGGAATTTTAGAAAGGCAGTCCAATTGCTCCTAAAGAATCGTTGTCGTAAAAAATGATAGCCTCTTTCGTCCTTCTCGGTATTGAAGTTCCCCGAAAATATATTTTTAGGGCGCTTGTATCTCATACGACGCCTCACGATTCTCACGCTTGATTTGAGCCAAAGTCGAGACAAACAATACATTGTTACTAGGAAGGATGGAGGAAGGAGGAGGACACCTATCATGTCCATCTCGAGCGGGACGTGAATGTTCTTGCTAGATGCCCTCGAGATAGGAACGACCTGAGTAATTGCCCATGCATAAAATTTGTCCGGATATAACCCTCGTTTCAATCCGCTAATTCGTTTTCCGTGCTTCGTTCCGTGGTCTCGAGAACGTGGTGAGGACATTTCGAAGATCTTCCCGGGGTCTTGTTGCGCGGTAAGGCACCTTACCAACCTATACACCTTTCCAACTCGCAGTCATTCGCGTCGTCTCGCTTCGGCGTGTATTATACAAGCAGCGGGGGGTTTCCCGGCACGGCCCGCAACGGGACTCGGGGCACGGTTCCAGATCTGTTCGAGAGATGTCGCCTCTAGATCACCCAAGTGGCGCCGCGCACTCCTTGAAGAGGGCGTGGTTTTCCAAGTGGGAAGAGAAGGGCTATTCATTCCGAGGGCGCTAAAAACTCCCGCCATCCTCCACTGCTTTCGCACTCCAGCACTCATTTGTTTTCGTGTATATTCTATCTGCACCGTACCGACATCCTTCCGCTCTTTATTTATGCCAGATTCCAGTTTACGTCCATCGATAGCGGAGTCTCCCGGCGGCGGTGCCATATACTTTTTGGAGACACCGAAGATTTTAAATTCGCAGACACTTTCAAGCCCGATAATATTCCAAGTCTTCTATTCAGCTTCCTACTCACGCTGGCAAAGAAAACAGGCTACGACCGGAGTCAAAAATAAAAGAATGCATTATCTTCTTGATCCTGTGATGTGTATGTCTTCGTATATTCAGGTCTGAGGTTTGTTTTCAGGATGTCGTGTTGAGTGCCTCCTCTTTTCTCTGCGTTCCGTCACGCGACACAGTCCATGGTTGCGTTAATTGGGGTCCCGCTCATACTGATAAGGCGAAATATATTTTCCTTCTCTTGCGATGCGAACTGCCGTCACCAATAATTCAGAGCGAAAGGTATACAATTAAAGTAATTGGTTTATTGCCCAGAATTATGTACGCGGGGTTGCATGGCAACGTTTTGATTATCTACGAAGTCGTATTTCTGTCCCTTAGCCTTTTCCTTGTATTTATAACGTATTTCTTTTTGGAAAATGCGGAAACAATATCCTTATGTTTTCTGGGATACTTAGGTATTGACATTTTTATATACTATTTGGCGAGGGCTTGTGAGTCTTTTTCATTACAGCTTCAATCCATTTGCAAGACTTCTAATGAGAATCTTTTCTTGAAATCTTAACAACTCTCGGCTTTGAATAAAAATGTTTTAATGCAACATTTCTCTGAATATTCCATTAATATGTATACACTAATTAGCTTTTATGCAGCAATTTCATACGTAATTATCTTGTATAAGTGCTATGTAATTACTGATTTAAATGTACTGCGGATTTACGAGCATTTTAAAGTCAGTGTGTGAAGCGACAGGGAAATAATGGAATCAAGACATCACCCTAGCAATATCGCGCAAGTGGGGAAAGAAAAGGGATTAATAAATGCGAGATTGTAATGCTGATTGCTGGGCAGTGAGCTTTCTCGGCGCTTGGTCCTGTTTCATTCATTTGTTTTAGTTATAACAATCTTGAAAACTATCAAAAAATAATTGGTCACCTCTATTTTCAACCCTGCAATCTTAATTGCCGAATAATGATGAGAACAACTTTTTTTTAACTGAATGCAGGTAATTTTTTAAAGGCTTTTTTCAGTTTAAAGTGGCTAGTCGTTAGAAAGTTAATCGTGATAGTAGAATATTGGTATTTCAACGTACCTCGTTTTACAATACTGCTACTGCAAATTGTTGCTATATTGTAATAGGTTTCCCTTTGCCAGCAAAATGGAGGTTGACATAGTGGACGTAGAGCTGTGAATACGACATAATATAAAGACTAACTCATGAAATAAATCTCAACAGCAGTAATTCTGCGATTAATATATATTAGAAGTGGGATTGGTTGATACATTTAGTGGAAATTATTTAAAATAAATAAATACTATGTTGAATCTTACTTTTTCTCACCCTTTTGCTCAGAAGATTATGTATTTAAAGAAAAGAATTGCTATAAATCTTCCTTACGTGATAAATATTTTTGTTTATTTCTCGTTTTCTAGGCCTGATTTAAGTTTTGATTCACCCTACCATAGGGTGTGCTAGTATTCTTTCGTGTTTACTTCGCATAGATAGTCTTGAAATGCTACTCAGGTTTCCCACCGGTTTTTGGTTCGTAGGTATAACATTATTACTGAGGTACATAGTAGTTTATGGCAAATTGAATGATAGTATTTTGATACTGAATTTAATGTTCCTACATTCCGACTTCATTTTGTTTGCTATATTATACATTTTATGACACATATTTTTCTCCGGAATATATTACTCGATGCGCCATTGACAGAGCTTCGGAGTAAAAATCAATTCCACCGCCACTTTGCATAATTTCTTTGCATTTCCTTATCTTTTATTGGATTCTTTCCTTTCTAGACTCGCATGTGGTATTAAAATTTTATCCTTGCTTCGCAGCCATACGCAATATTCCCACTAGTACTTCATGCCTTGAGTTATCTACCAACTTGCAATTTGAGCTGCACATCGTCTCATGTGACAAAATCTTTTTCTTCGCAATCCCAAATATGGATTTCTATGATAGTCTATTCATGCGATAATTAGCAAAGTTGTGCGCTTATTAGCTTATCCTATGATTCAATGGATTAATCGAATTCTGCCGCTTATATGCTTATCCATAGATAACCCAGTTTGCGTATATTGCACATAGATAAACAACTAGGTTACTTGTGGAATGGAATGGAACTGAACTCATGCATGCGTGAGTGTATGGGGAGGAAAGAGAATGTGAAAATCATGTAATAGGATTTCTGTACATGTAAATATAGGAACATGTGTTGAAATTATTTATGCCAATGATTATTTATTGGGTCATCTATTCCGCGCAGATGCAAATACATCACCAACATCTCAGATCATTACGGTAGATCACTTGTGGGCCATAATGAAACTGAACCCATGCGTGTGTGTGCATACCTACATGAGAACAATTTTTCCTGTCAATCGAGAATAATCTTTACAAATGCGGCATTTTTTGTTTTTCAAGCAGCGCCGTGCTTTCATTGCGATAAATGACCCAAATACTTATCGATTCTTTGCTGCCGTTGCGAGCAATCGCGCCACCAGCTTCCGTGCGGGGAATAGAGACCCAAGGATGGAGGAATTACCTGTAGGTATCGGGTGTCTTGCGCATGCTAGTGAACGAAAATTCATGGACTTAGGATCCTAGTCTATTTACTTGGGCACGAAGTGATCGTTAAATATTCCAATTCAGAGGAAAAGTGAAAAAAAGTTTATTTTCTTCCAACTTCTCATTAATCTTTTTATAAATAATTTGATGTCATAGAACGCTAATGGAGCTTTGAGTTTTCGCTGTATGACTTTTGAGTATAATAAAAATATTTTAATAAATTTAGTCAATTTTCGATCGAGTTAGTCCTGTATTTGACTACTTTTGCATTGGAAAACGTTAAGAAGTAGCAAATTCAAAATAATTTTACATTATTCCTTATACACCTCCTCCTTTACGGGTATAAAATAATTTTAAATAAGTAAGAAATGAATTTTTCAGTTAAGATAATCATCTTGAAAACATGAATTAATAGATAGTTTATGAAACTTCTGGACATCGCTAGATGAGTTTGGAGGGCAATAGAGGTTTTTTATGCTTTTTCTCAGAACGTCTATCTCCTAGCATACCCCTTTATCGTCTGTTTTACATGATTCGAAACGTGAATTTAATTACATTTTAACAATATTACCTCTGATAAAGACATTTCCAAAATTAAGAATACGAATAGGGTATTCGTTTCATGACAAAAGTGAAAAAATTGCATATTAGCGGATCTCATTGACTACCGACGACTTCAAGACGTCCAAATCTCCGATTGCCGATGGAACCTTGAGGAGGGTAGAAGTTGGGTGGATTTTGGTGGACCTGATAGGACGATGGAGTTGTCGCCTTACTTCACACAATTACTCTAGGTCCTCCACAATAGCCAATTTAGATACATCGTGGGTGAATAGCCTCTGCTGATTATACCTGAGACAATTTTGGTTTTTGTGCCAATTTGCATCAGATTTGACTTAGTATACGCAAAATCAGATCCCATTTTTTTCACGCAACAATTATGCAGTATCAGTTGCTAAAATTGAGAAAACCTTTGTTGTTAAATTTCTGTTAATATTTCTGATAACGTACGTCTATCGAGCAACATTGTTATATTTTTTTTTAATATCCTATCACTGTACTCCGTACTTTGAATAAAATTGGTGAATGACTGCTAGCAAGTAGCGTTCAATGTGTCAGAGTAGTACGTCGGAATCTAGAGATAAGTTCAGCACATTCTTAACTGCCCTCGATAATCCAATGTATTTCATTATTTATGGCTTTATGCCTGAATATGTTTAGGAGAGAGTACTTGAACGATTGAAGATAATTTATATCCTACATCTTAATTTGCATCGTAAAATAATTTGCCGCGCCTTAAGGTATCCCGTTGAGCCGGGAGGAAAGTGAGCCAGGATCATTTCCCCGGCGAGTCGCTCAAGCTTGTAAGTGGATTATGCTCAGGGGCCACTCGATCATCGACTTGGAGGACTCGGGACAGACGGAGACGGACGCCTTCGCTAACGGCCCAATGCTCTCGTCTGAGTGTGTGTTTGTGCCAGCGCGCGCGCTTGGTGTGCATCCGACTACAGGTGTCTTCTTAAAGTCTCTCTTCCTCTCCCTTTTGCCACCCACTCGGCAAACCCTCCCGCCGAGAGGAAATCCCCGCTGAGGCTGACAACCTGGGGTCGCCTCTCGGGTCAGGCGCTAATTCTCTCGCCGACGACGACTTCGCGATATCCTTGCATCCCCTCACCCTCTCCCTCCCGCGCCTTCGGCCTCTTCCCGCCTTTTAACATTTCCCGCCATCTCTCGTCCTTCGCCTTGACTTCCGACGCGTTTGTAACTCAAAGGACTCACATACTTGAAACTCGATTTGCGGCACTGACTTAAAGGGAGTAAATCCCTGCCCGAAATTGCCGTATAGCTAATGCGGGCTGGGAATGGTTTAGCGGTGTGCGTATGACGAAGGCGATCTTTCCTCTAAGATATTGGACTTAATCCGTTTCTAGTGTGGGTATTTGAATCAAGGTATCGTTTGCCTTTATATTTAAGAATGTCGCTTTTTGTTCTTTGAGTTTTGTCTTTTATGTCGCGCATGCCAAAAGAATAGTCGGAATAAAAACATGACTTAAGTCTTTGGATTTTCTTGCACATTTTACTGCGAGTTCAGGTTGTTTATGTTAACTACATCACATTTTTTTTTGGTCTAAGGCAGCCCAGAGTGATCCATTTGCTCCAAGGAATACAAACCCCAGAAATTACACTTCGACCGTCGACAGCTCTTTGAAATGCAGAGGCAGAGGATGATCAGAATTTGCATACCTCTCTAATGCAGAGAGGTGTACCCCAGTCACTAGCTCGACGAATCAAATGTTAGCAATGAAAGTAGGTAATACTTTTGTTTCATGTTAACCGCATTCATCACCAATTTAATAACTTGGCATGTATTGCAGGTGTTACGAAAAGAACATATTCCAGGTTGAAAAAGTGTAAGGAAGACTAAATGCGACTTAAAACTGCACATTTTTATGCCTTTTCTCTTCTCAAAGAGGTACTTTTGTGTTAAAATGAACGGAAAATATTAGTGTTTTATCCACGATCCTACACTCTGCACTGTAAAATGATGGTTTTGGGAGTCGTAAATGGATCGTGTTTGAAACGTAGGACTTAGAAGACTCTTAGAAGATTGATGCAATTAATATCATAGAGTGAAATATGTTTTATGCCTCTAGAATAAATAAATGTTTTTAAATAAGCCAGTGGAAGGCTCGATAAAATACTTAATTGGCCAAAGTGTTCTAGGGAAGGAGGACACCTACCGAAAGATTTGAGTTTTAATGGAGGAACAGCCATATATTGCAAAATTTATATATGGGCCAATAAGAAAAAAGTAAATAATGTTTAATGCACAGTAGGAACATAAAATAAGCAAGTTCAATGCTAATAAAGAGCCCATTTAGTTTAAAAAATTAACCACAACTTCTTGTCGCCTAATAAGTGTGTATGTAAGGAATTCCATGGATGCAGAAAAATAATATTCTCCTTTATCGCTATAGTTTTTAAAATTAGTTTTGCTGATAGAAGAGTTAAATTTATTTATATTCCCTGCTGAACAATTTTAAATCCATTGCTTTTGCATAGGTTTTGCCTTCGGCAGCAGCGGGAACAGAGTATGGAATCATACCTTATGAAAAGGCAACTATTCTTCCTTTCATTCCCACATTTTCCCTATTCCCACCGTTAATCATGTCCGGTGTCCCGAAGCCCCATACCACCCTCCGTGGACTCGGCTCACGTGGTATGTTAATGCGGACGCTCTCCTCTCTCTCCACCCTAACCTCTACCGCCTCCGACTTACCGCGGTTCTAGTTTGTCGCCCCTGGGGGATCTGCCCATGTGCCGGTGTGGGCGTTGCAGAAGGCGCGGGGGTTGGCCGGGTGCAGTTGGGTGCGGCGGGCACTACGTGGCGGATCTCGAGTTACGGCTCCGTCCACCTCCTCCCGGGAGAGATGAGCTGTCCCTTGAATGCCTCGCTGCGATCCCTCGAGCAATATGGTTATGGCTCCGGGTGTTTATTTCTATGTTAATGAGCGTTTTGCCTTTTAACCCATGCACGACTGGAGAATGTGAGATGACATCACTGCAGGTCATTGCATACCTAAGCAGGTAATTTGCAGTAGAGTTTTTTTTTCAAGGTTGAACCTTCAATGTGGAATAGATTATACTTCCTTGGTGGCACTGTGCATTTTCCTTTCGGGGGCAATTATAATCTCTCTGCACTGGTTCAGCTCTGTCTTACACATCACTCAAGAAAAAAAGCTCCTTACAAACCTACGTTAATCGGTAGAATACGTTAATAAAAATGCTGTTTGCTGACCATAAAAATCTGTAGAAATGAAGCCTTAAGAGGTCAATGTATAGGCAGTGCTAAATTGGTATTCAATTTGCGAGAAATACGCTTTATTCCGGTGATTTAACATGGGCTGCTTTGAGTGCCACCAAATAAATGAGAGTATATCACAATGATTAATTTTTTTATCGTCGTAATGGTAGTTTTGGGTGTCAACTGATGCCAGATATCATACTTGTACAAGATTAGTACTGCTGAAGAGGAGAAAAATTTGGATATTTCGATAACTTAGAGGATAACTAGACTTAATTATATGAATACCCGTAGCGAAACCTGTCGTGTAAATAAGGTTCAACTCTCGATAAATGTCACTATTTATTATAATTTCTGTGCTACGAGCTGTTCTTCGATTAAAACGGCATTCGTTTTGGGACCTTAAAATCTCATATCTTCTCAACCTGGACAGAAGGGTTGTATATGCATTTCGCCCACTTGTTCCATTATGGAAAGAGGAAATCTTGTTTTTTGATACTGCAAAATTAAATATTCAGCTATAGCATTATTAAAGTTTTGAACTGACCGACTCCTTGCATGACGCTGTAAGTTCTATGTGGATTAATTCATTTTTTGTTTTGGATTATTTCAGTTTCATGGTATCCAAAATGAGAAAAATAGCTGCCAGAATTGAGGTTTAATTTCATGCCAAGAGAGGTTCCATCATTGTTATTTAAAGTTTACTTATTGATTACCGTTCTGAGTGGAAAATATTTGCCGTATTGTCGGAAATTATTCAATTTTGAGATACCTCTCTCTTGTTATTTGAACGTACGTCACTGGATTGCGCGCGGGTTAGATTATTTAAGAGCGCCGACGTTTCGGGCACCGACTCGCTACCCATTCTCACGGCTTCTCAGTAGCCGTGAGAATGGGTAGCGAGTCGGTACCCGAAACGTCGGCGCTCTTAAATAATCTAACCCGCGCGCAATCCCGAGAAGATTTTTCTAAAGTTATTCGCCGGGAAAGTGTAAAATCATATATGTACGTCACTGGGTTTTTATGACATAGGAACGGTATATCTTATGTAATTCCGTATCTGGATACGGCTGATTACAAATTTAGTTACTGCAATATTTTTCCACAATTTATTATCATCGCTTTTATCGCATATATCAGGTATATTTTAGTTATTTTCAGGACAGGTGGATTTGAAAGGGAAAACAACCGGAAACCGAGCTACGTTCTCATTGGAAGATTGAAATGCCTGCGGGGGAAAGTGAGCCCATAAAATTACAAATTGCTCTGGGGAAGAAATCTTAGGCTTGTAATTACACCGTAGATATTGCATACAGGGTTAATAAATGTATTCCCCTGCGGGAGATTTAAATTTCAAAGATGGGATTGCGTTTTATTACCTGCTGACGTAGATTTCGTTTGGGAGTGGCTCACTAATCTCACACATTATTATTACCTCTGCCTTCTCCGAAGATTGCGGAGATGAAAAAACAGAGTTCTTTGTTTCACCTGGGGGGTATGAGTTTCCGGCTGGATGCAAGTGATGTCAAACTATTTTCAATGCTAACAATATTGCCATATTTCTCATTCAGTTATGGAATGAAAGTTTTTAATGTTTCCACTGTTGAAGAAATACGATTTTGATAAGATTAATGACTTTGCAGCCGGAGTTTAAGTATTAAAATGTACGTAAATCTGTAAAATAAGTTTGTATGCACATTCTAGGAGAGCGTAGTGGGCCGGGAGGTGGAGGCTAGTAATCGGAATATCCCAGGTTCAAGTCCTGGGAAAAGTCATCTTATCCCCCTAGAAAATCAAATCCTCATAGTACGAGGTTTACCAGGCTGAGAAATTAGCCTCTTATACTGAACATGTGGTATTACACGCCATTGGCTTAGTGTAGTGTGAAATTACTCTTACCTTTACTAAACAACATTTGGGTCAAATCACTCATGAGTGCTAATTTCAGAGAAATTATTCGTTAACTCTTTTGTCTTGATCCAGAAAGTTTTCAAAAGGGAACCATTGCCACGGCTGTTTTCAAGTTCCCTATTCATTTTTTCGCAACGGTTTTATTCTTTGCCATGCGTCGGATCAGTCGAGAAAAGTCTTCCATGTATCACCGTATTTGGCCGATATGACTGAGCACAGTTCGTGAATGGACACTTTGGATTTTCCCATGCCGTAGTTCCTTGGTCGTTTAATATTAATAAGTACACAAAGCTTAAATAATGGCTGGCCTTGTAGCTACATGAGAGCTCACTATTAATTTTGGACGATTCACTTCCTGAAGTTCCCTTGGGCTTGATATTTCTCTACACCTAGCAATGACATGGAGAATGCATTCATTGGTATCCCTCGAGGAGACATCCATCTCTTAAACACTTTGAAGAAATTTCCGTTCATAGCATTGTCCTCAGTCCATGCCAATGCGCTTTCGCTGCACCACCTCCTGACTAGATAAAGCGACCTCCAGTGCCCACTGTCACTCGCCATAAGTCTTCGTTTGCTCCGCGTTACCCGTGGAATGGACGGACACTAAAGGCTCCCCTTACAGTTACACGGCCACGCAGATGGTCGATTGGTCAAGCTTAAAAATACGCTCTCCAACCGCGGGATGATTAATTCAACCGCTTCAAACCGAACGCCCTCATAATCTTACCTTACTCTCCGCATCTTCCTTCTTTCTCATACACGATTTGACGTGATATTGCATCAATGGGAGTAGATTTTTTTATTATCACCCGATAAGTTTTCACCAGTCTGGGAAGGTGGTTAAAGTGTTAAAGTCACCTTCACAGCAACAAAACTTTTAGTGACCAAAAAGTTGAAAAATAGATAAGAACATTTGCTTGTAAATGGCGTTATGTGCCGAAACCTGGGCCTGTAAAAAATAAATAAGTTTGGAAATAGAAAATTGCTTTCATTATACGTTAAGTATACAAGATTTTCACCGAATTACGCAGGAACTGTATCTTTTATCAATATGTTAAAAAAATACGCTTGTTTACAATAACTAATGGCGGCATAACTCGAAAACGTGTGTTCATTAGCAAGGAAAATTTTCAATTCCTCTTTGATATATTTATAAAGAAAAGAAAGATAGTGTCTTTCGGTGGTCTTGAAATCTGCCGTAGTTCCTCTAAAATTATTTCTTAATTGGAAGAATTAGAAGCTGTGATTGGGGGAATGATTCCCGTTTTGGTTTGGGCCATAATAAGCCAAGCTGATGTGGAAGGGGATTAATTGTCGATCTTTGAGCACGTATTATATTCTTTTACTACCTCGTGGATAGATAACCGGGTCCGTGGTCCTTAATAGGGGAGTGTTCTGAAGTTGGAACTTGCTTTACCGCCAAGGAAGAACTTTTTAAAGCTATGCTATCTTTGGAACAAGGTTTAACTATTTGCTCCAGCCCTTTACTTCAAGGGTTAAAAAATTTAAACATGAACTATCACATTTAAGTATTTATTCGATAATTTGGATCAGGAAAAATCTAATTTTTTATTGGGAATATTAATAATCATATGATGCATATTAAGTTCTTATAGTAAGAAAATCTGTTCTTTGGTTATTCATTTTCACTATAATTCATATGATTCTCCATTCGACCATGTGTTTAAATTTAGTTTTCTCTTTGAGTAGGTATTTAGTCGAATGTCACCATCTTTTTCGACTCTAAATATCACAAAATACATGCCTGAAAGTAGAAAAAAGTATCCTTTTTAAATAAATCTCCGTCCACTGCAAAAATTCTCTCATCTCAAGTGAATGGCATCTTTATTTAGGGTTAGTTTTTAATCCTTACAGTTATCTATATTAAGATCATCTTGTTTTCGCAAACTGTCTCCTTTGTCACTGCTATTTTTGTATAAACTATTAGATGCTTTGTATTAATACAATGCTATTTATGTAATAATTCCAAGTCAGACTCTCCTGCGGACATTCCAAGTCGGATGACTCCTCGCAAATATCCACCTGTTTGAACAGCCTTTTCAAGACTGTTATTTTCTGATTACCGTAGGGTACACCGGTGTTAATCCAGGTTGTGTTACATAAAAAAGTTAGAAAAAAAATCGTTCAAAGAGATTCAATTTGTTACCTGTCTCCCGGGTTGAAATTAATTCTTGCCTCTCATTGTAACACGCAAGATTTTTTTTACCACCACACGAATACCTCGGGACCTGGATTACCTCAGAGGAGTCGTCGGGTCGGTATGTATACACAACCGGTGGATGGCATTTTAAACGCTGTTATAGCTCGCAAGCACCGCGGAACGTGATCCCTAACAAATTATCATCGGGCACACACGGGAAAAAAAGGGTCGCAAGCGTAAAACGATTCCCTTTGGTAAGTTATGCGAGCGCCATTTTATCTTTGAAAGGCGCAGCTCCTTGCTCAAACTCCTTTAAAAGAGGCGTGTAACCCTTACCTTCTGGGGCGCAGCAGGTACTAAATCTCTGTCCACGCCGTCTCCTCCCTGGAGTATTTGACACCTCGCGGAGGATTCTTTCGTAAGGAGTTGAATTAATCCCGCCCTCTTAAAGAGTGCACGCCGGGAGACTCCCTCCCGTAGCATTCCCCTTTCGAAAAGAGACCAACGCTGCGGGGGATGGAATGCTTTCACAGGAACCTTTCGTCGAAGCGGGTGCCCACCCACTAAGGCAAGAGATACCGCCTCTCCACCTCCGAGGTTGGGTTCTTGAATTCGACTTAAGGGGACGCAACACTCCCACTCGGCCGGTCAAATTTTCTGACCTGTCACTTGTTTGAAGCTTATTCTATCATGATGAAATCAAGATGGAATTGACCGTCGTCAAGTGTTAACTGAAAAGAGTGAACATTTTGTCTCAACGTTTTCTCTGAAGTAGGCATCTCAAATATAAATTCATATTAGTAGCATTCGTGGCTGATAATAATAATAATATACCATATCTCAACGCAATTCAATAGTAAATAGTTACTTTGGTGAGAACCCGTGCTCTTTACACTAAAACAACTCAGTGAAAACTGAAGAAAATTTAAAGGAAAAAAATAATATAATAACAATAATTGCTACATTGCTTACGGGTGCCCCCAACCGCAAGCAATTCAATATAAGAAAAACACACTTAAAACCACCCATGCCCTGGATATCCGGGCGGGACTCGAACCCGCGACATTCGGTTTGACTGTCGAAGACTAATGATTAATCCCTTCTGTCACCGAGGCTGACTCTCTCCGTCTTTCGGGTTTTCGTCGCGTTGGTATTCAGAGGATGATGACCGGTTCATCTGATTCTATTAGGTGCTTTACTGGTAGAAGTTCTGATACTGCCATTTTGGCTGCGTTGGCTGAGGACTATATAAACGCAGCCAAAATTCTAATGTCGGCATTTCGACCTGAAGACGGGAGGTGGAGTTCCGGTGAAACTGTCACCCCAAGACAAACAACGCGGCGCAAACCCGGAAGATGTAGAGACCCATGGATCTAGGACGTCACGGGGTCAACATGTTTCCGTTTTGTACTTGGACAATCTAATTTTACTTTAAAGGGACAAAAACTTTAAAGGGAAAAAATGCCCCGGTCGGGTTTCGAACGCAGCACTCAAAAATTCGCGCCAACTTCTACCACTTGAACTGCGAGGTTTTTAGCTGCTTATAAACTTTCATAGTCGAAAAAGATACTTCTACTTGAGATGTATTTCTCTTTTTACTGGTCTTGTTGTTTACATCTCTACTTAATTTACTCGCCGAGTTCAGTCCCTTCGAGACCCTGTAATTATTGTTTTAATGGCAGAAATAAAGTAGAAATAATGGGTGTAAAACCTTAGCTTATAGAATGGAGGTACTCAACAGAAGTTCTTAGAGAGAGGAGGTTGAACTGAGAAGGGGTGAGAAGTGATTTGTCAGATTTGCAGATTCTGGTGGGTACATCGCTATATTTTCGCTTGGAGTGAAAGGCGACCCTGGAGTGAAAGTTGAATTTCTATTTCTGGCAAGTGGAAGATTGTATGGTAAGAAAAGTGTAATGTTTCGTCGTTGAAGGTTGTCAAATTTTGTTCATGTAGGTAACAGTCACTAGCTTTAAGAATACCCAGGCACCTTATGTTTTTCTCCAGTATGAGTATCAGAATTTTAATAATAGTTTTTGTTCATTATTTAGCCCCAACATGAAATGAATTGTAAGTTTCAAATTTTTGAATAATCTATCTACTATTAATGGTTAGATTAAAACATATTCAAAACCTTAATTCAACACGGCTGGAGAAGAATAAATATTAAGTATTCGGTTTTATAAAATTAGCACTTACAGCCTAGGTGCTTAATTTCCATGAATGATATTGCACAAAGATTTCTCCCATTTTACCATTCGTTGTAATCTTTATTGTTAAACTATATAAAATTTTGTGAGATAGTTAGTATTTTAAAACTGTGCTAATCCTTCAACTGAACGTGTTTGTTGTCGAAACAAATGTGAAAAGGAATGAATTAATTTTCCGACTTTGCTTACATCAACGCTTACCCCTGTTGAGGGTATTGCTCAGTTTAGGGCACTTTAGTGAAGGGCATGAATTTAATATGAAGATAATGAGAAATACAGTAGTAAAAAATTTGGAGAAAATTTCATAATGTACCTACTCAGTACATCATTACGGTAGGTATTATTAAAGTGGAAATTTTTATTGATTAAACATAATGCACATGTAGAACTCAGTATGATGTAACGTAGCGTCAAGCGTGTAACGTCTCGAATACTTGATCATAATCTAGAATGGATTTGCTGAATTAGTGGAATTGTGCACATCAGTTGAAAATTTTTTCCGATTCAAAATAATTTATTTCCTTTCGCAATGAAAAGGAGCTAATTTAAGGACTTGGGTGGGCAATTCTTTTTCTTGCGTGCATCCTGCGACTGAGGTTTCTTCTCCTGCCTCGCCAGGATGTCATCGTGCGAATAACTTTGCGGATAAGCGTCGTGGATTGCGACTCCCAAAGCGGATCGAAGGAGGTGACTGCTCTTCGCCGAAGAAGTCAGCGAATATTTATCTCTGGGTAAGGTGGACTCGCCGCTGCGCCACCAGTACCTATACGCTTCTGTGGCCACTTTCACGCTACGTATCATCTGCTCTCTCCCGGCAACTCTTTGTCAAGCTTTCAACTTTCATGCAAATCTTTTGCCCTCGTGTTGACTTTGCCACCTGAGAAAAAGTTTTACGATTTTATTTTCTTTTAAAAATATTTCACGAAAAATCGCATATTGATTAGGAACAAAGTTGTTATAAAATATTTGTGAAAAATTTTCATATACTTCCTCAGATTTGTAGAATAATGCATTTTAAACGTGTAAATTTGCTTACCTCAGACTGATTGTCTTGTTAATGAAAGTATAATAGGGAAAGGAGGATCGGTCATTAAAAAACCGTGGAATGTCGTCTAAATGAAAATATGCGAAATAAAATTTTTATATAAAAATGGCATGTATTCATTTATTAAATATGTAGTATCCTTAGATTTACATATGCCACAATTTAGCCTATTTTTGGCACCTACCTGCCTTCAAATTACCGGATTCTTTACTTTGTCTTCGTATTTTAGCTGGATATTGATGAGTTTTAATCGAGAGATTCTGTCCGTATCATTTTTGTTAGGTGTTGAAGAGAAGCCGCCTTCTTCGCTGGCACACGGTGACTTAAATTTAATTTTCTAGCTATTAATAGTTATTATTGCAAGATATAGTGTATAAATACGCAAACATCGCGTTTATAAATCATAAATTCTCTTTCTAAAGCAATTTAGCCCTTGTCGGATCCAATT
This sequence comes from Ischnura elegans, assembly GCF_921293095.1. NCBI lineage: Eukaryota > Metazoa > Arthropoda > Insecta > Odonata > Coenagrionidae > Ischnura > Ischnura elegans. The sequence goes on from NC_060249.1 coordinate 97,455,150, forward strand.
CAATAGAATCGCATATATTTGTCTATTTTGTATCCTTAAGAAGGACATGATAACCGGTCCGCAAATCATTACGCACATTTAGAAAATACAATTTGGATTAGTATGACTGAAGTTTCATATCTAATAATCAACCATGTCTATTACACTGAAGACTCAGTGTGTGCATATTTGTTGGTAAATCATTCGCTAATGATGGATTAATATAATTGCTCATCGGCAGGATAATGACAACCCAACCAGAAATTAGAATCTGTAACTGGTCATTGGTTTTCTATGATTCTCTCTACAAAAGACAGTCATGGAACTGTGCGTGTAGAACAATGGCCAAAACGAAAAACGGTAAAGAAGCGTAAAAATTCGGGCCATGCATCCGTGATCTTACAACGCATAGCTCTTGGGACAACTGATTCCCAGCTCACGAAGACTACTATAAGTCAAGTGAAGTTAAAATTTACGGACTGCATCTTGAGCCAACCCTTGATACAGCTGACGCCATTATCTTTTCCACCATACTGCCAAGTGCATAAGAATTATTGATTCCGCCTCACCTCTGAAACAGCAGCCCTTGTCCTTCTCCATTTGGTCGTTACAGAAATGCAAACCCTCCTACTCGATCGCTTGATGTTATTTATGAACGGCGCCTAGTAGTCGGTTTTTTTTAATACATCCATCCAAGGAGACAAACATTTTCCCCTACCTCCGGGGAACCCTCATACCCTTTTGTTCGACGTCGGACCACCCAGGAGTCTGGCGAGAGTTGGTTGGTTCGTCCCACGAACGACAAACCACCGGACCGGACACTCACCGAGGATATAGGTTCCCTCGGATGGGGGTGGAAGTGCAGGGGTTGACTTTGGGGAGGGGGGTTTGTTACGGCTGCAAAACGTAATATCCGAAGTCGACGTCCACCTTAAAACCAACAGCAGGATTCCCTTCTCGCTATAACCCACACCACCGTCGCTCCGAACACGATTTATAATCTGTCCCGGGGGAGAAGGGTGCGCTTGTACGAGGCGGGGTAGGGAGTGGGGAGGTTTTCTGAGGGGTTGAAAGGGAGGGTGGGTGAGAAGAAGACTGGCGGTTGACGGGGGAAATGTCTGCGAGGGGTGAAATGATGTGAATTTGTGAAATGGGCCTGTTTGGTGAGTCGGGGGAAGGGTTGAATGGGGGTGTGGCTGTTTGTAGAAGGGTGGTAAGAAGCGCGAAGACTAACCTTGAGGCGTAAGGAGGTGGTAGTATCGTTGCAGCCCATGTTTTGTGGCATCTCCATGCGAGTCTCGCATTCGTAGATGGCTTTTCGACCGACGCGCGAAGCAACGAACTGGAAGAGATACGAGGTTAGCATTTCAGGCAGACTTGATTCTCTGGAGAACCATTTTGCACTGAGATGTTCCGGAAAGACCTAAGATCGTCCGATCTGAGGTTTCTTGGAATGTTTTCGCATTTAAAATGCAAAGAAATCTTATCAAAAATTTATATTGTGTACTCATGTGACTCTGTTACATTGAGCGATGATGTGAGCAAAGTTCAGTGTGAACTAAATTGATATAGCACTGAGCAAGTATTCGTCTAATGGGCAAAATAAATCTGAAGTCGGCTGCAATATACGTAGATAAGGTAAAGAGACAAATTCGGTAATATATTTTAAAAGTAGTCGTTATATGATATGTTGATAGTTGTCTCCTAGAATAATAAACCAATTTATATTACAAATGTAAAAAAATTAGGTATTATCTAAGGCTAAATCATTTTATTTCGCCAAATGAAATTAGGTATTATCTATGGCTAAATCATTTTATTTCGTCAAATTATATTTCAGTTTTGGGTGGGAATCTCTTCACCTCGATTTTTCCTTGGATTCTAACTATCTTGCAGCTGCGTATATGTAAATTCCGGATGAATGTATTATCAATTCCTGTTACTTCATGACCAACAGTACGCATGGATGTGAATCGAAATGCGCAGGTCCCTGGATGAACTATTTAGAAACATTTAGCACAGTGTTTTTTTGGGGTGAAAAACTCTGGTCATTCATAGAGCGTGTAGAGTGTGGTTCATCCTAGAAAAAGTAATTCTGTGGTTGGATTACCTGATATTTTTCAAATTCATTCAATTTCCTAGATTTGTGTACAGAATTTTGAAAATGTTTCACTTGTGATGGTATTATCGAAAAGTATATTTTTTAAGATAAGAAATTAAAAATTTATTTCGTATGATATTACAAATTTGCTTCTGTATTTTCCATGCTTAGTTTAAATGCTGTAACTCATCACCAGTTCCAGTCATCTAAGTAATCATTAATATATCGATATTTAATTTTAATTTAATTTCATCTTGTTAACTCAACGACCGTTGATTTAGTTTTTTTATAATTTAATTTTTCATTTCAATAATATTTTTAATCTCACTATTTGTAATACACATTCCTTTTATTCATTGGTTGTTGTCCTGTCTTGACTCGACACTAAAAAAGCTCTAGTCATTGTGTTCATTTTTGCTGATTGGGTAGCCTCAATGAGATCATACACCATGTAAAATGGTTACTTCTTTTCGCCGCAACCTTTACTACATAACTGTGCGTGTTGAGAGTCCCTGTCGAGGACTGTTCACTGACAACGTACAGCACCCTACCTTTTTAAACGTTCGTGTTTTTTTTCGGTGTTGAATTTATGTTTGCGTCTCTTGCGTGGACCCGGAATACTTCACGTTTTCCGGTTGACTTTTTTCTTTCCCTTACCTCTTTTTTTTCTGGAACCCTGTACCTTCCTTTAATCTTGTCGCGTTGGCTGCCGAGAGCCACTCCGTGAAAAGCGTTCGTCTTTAAGAGGTGATCCTTGTTTCCCTTCCAGATCTTTGTCCTCCGGAGCCGATTAGGAGCTGTTTCCGCTTGTTCCATTAGGCTACGTGATGTCGTTTAAACGAGATCACTTTCGTACTTCTAGTTGTAAATAATTGCTAACTAAATCGTATGTTTTTTATCCCAGTCAAACAGTATAGAGTGTAGAGAAAGGGATTTCAAACAGGGCAATAAGTAAAATGAAAGGCTGAATAAACATCCGTCAAAAAATACAATTATGTACGGACATTATCAGTCAGGAGGAAAATGCTGACAGGAAGTTAATTTTAAAAAAGTAAGCCTAAATCAAAGAGGCCTATCTACCACTTGGTGTACGAGGAATCTGTAGAGGAAGTGAAGGGTGTTGAAAATTGCTTTTTTATTGGAATTGTTATTTGGCTTAAATTTTATGGAAATCGTTGTTTGAATTGGTGTAACCATCCTATGGAGGTTAGGCTTTCTATACATAAATGCTACGTAAGTTCATAGTGTACAATTACACATATTTTAATATTGAACTTCACTCTAACGTTTTTATTAAAAGACTATTTACTTATACAAATTACTAACATAAAATATACCAATACCTTTATATTACTACGATTAAAGTTTTGAGGGAAAGTTGCTTTTAATCCTCGAAATTTCCATAACGTCAGTCACTTTCCTTTATTTTTTTATTGCATTGGTGTACTTTAAGTTAATAGTTTTTGGATACAAAGGCTACATTTAAAGCACGTGTTGAAACTGCAAGAAGAGTCTTATCACGAGTGTACTTGCTTTAATTACAAGGGAAGGGTCTTCTTAACTTTCTATTCCACTTTCGTTTTCCAGTTATTTGTGCTGTAATTTTTCATCTAGGTGGAATATCTGGGCTTAATGACCTGTCTCCACATTTGTGCAAGTTCCGGAATATATTTTTTTTCCGCAATCCCTTTAATTTGTTAGTTTTTGCCCCCATTAGTTAAATTCACTAATGTCGAATGTGACTTTTTCTATTAGCTATCCGGGAGCCCCGAAGTATCAGCTCGTAGCTTATGAATATTTGAGGGGATATAAAAACCATTTTATTCCCTCTATATTATATTATTATTGCGTATCTGTTTTCTAGTGACACTCTTTGCTTTTCGTTTCAGCTGGTCTTTTGTAGGTCTTGTACACGAGCCACTTTTCGTTTTTTCATTGATGTTTAATATTTAATACGCTATTGTTAAAATTTCTGAAATCAATGTGGCGCTTCGTTATTTTTTAGTTTTTAACTGTAACTGAATACATTTTGGTTAATCTATGCTGCTGCAGAATTGAGTTTGGGCATAATGAATTTACCTACTCTTTGACAAACCTTTTTAATAATTAATTATTTAACAATACGTGCTTGTTGTTATTTAGCTTTGAAAATTTTATGTTTAGCGAATGGAGTGTGAAAACATTTCCTGTATGCTTATATGTACCAATCGACTTTGTGGGAGCGTTTAACTGTGATATTTTCATGAGAATATTCGTTTTTGTGAATTTAGTGTAAAATCGTTCGTGGTCATAAAGAAAAATGCTGCGTATTTATAACTCAAACCACAAAATTATTATATTTATATGTAAAAACGCAAAATTATTTTAGATATACTCAGCTTTTAAAATGATTTTTTAGGGGTTAATTGAGGAAAATATGTAGTCGGTCCTTGAAGAATATGTTCGGAATTAATGTTATCCGTTGGAGCAAGACGTAATTTTTTTGCGTTATTGCCACCGCTGTGGAGAATGTTTTCAAAATCATCCTTATTTGGCGCTAGTCATTTTGCGGAGTTTATCCAGCATTGTCCCAGATCCGATGTTGGAGTTGAGCCAAGTACCTTTCGCGTCTGAATGAGAGCGTAACCCGCTAAGGTGGAGTTCGCACGGGTTTTTGAACGTCCTTAAATTGGCCCGCGACTGTCGTTCCACCGAACGCACCTACTATATTTCATGCTTTAGAGCCGCAGAGATCGAGACCATTGTGAAGGAACCTAGAAAGAAAAAAGTGTTGGTATGATTAATTTTAAATTCCCTAGCTCTTAGCGCCCGTTATACGTGCTTGTAATTATTGAAGCAGCGAAGTCGAGTTCGTTAATCCCGGCCGAAGTGCACTACTAAGCCGCGTTCCCGAGGATAAAAATTCTTGAGAATGCTCAGGTGTACACGCGGCTTGTGAGGAACAGCCTCTCATTTATGAATAGCGCCAAATCGAGGGCGTATTTTGGTGAGCAGAATGAAAAAAGTCTCTAGTTCTTGCGCATGGTTTTGCTGCCACTCTCCGCATGCCCACAATTTACGGTTTTCTCCAGTTCATTCATACTTTTGTGCTGGCAAACAATCCTTTGCCTCCGTTGAAAATTGCTTTGCTTGCTCTTTCTTCAGTCTTGGTTAAACTTTTCGTATTTCTAGGGTATAGCTCTTGGTTCGAAATGGATGTTGCTTTGTAATAGCTAAAGAGTTAAAAAGAGAAGAAAATATGAAAAAGAAGCAGCGATTTTGTGATGAAAGTCTTGTCCAGTTTTTATTGCTGTGTTTTAATATGACTGCGTATTGAAATATATAACTTTTCAGTGGAATTTTTACGGTATTTGTTGGCAAGAATTATTCAGCTATTCAAAGCAGACTCCTTCATTACACTCACCTTGTACGATATTCTGATTTAACTTCATTCAATTTTAATTCCAAGGAATGTTACCGTCTGTCTATTATCCGACCAATCTATTTTAAGTCTGTCTAGTTGTTAATAATATTCTGTCAGCTGGATATGTTTCCCTATAATAATTTTACCTAAAACAGTAATGTTGCAATATGTGCTCCAAATAGCAAAAACTCAGTGATGTATTTTTTTGGTAATTTTCGGAAGTTAAAGCTGATGCTTATGTTCTTCATTTTTCAGAAAAAGGTTCAAATACAGATTTCCTTCTAGTGGTGAGGTGTTCGATTGAGACGACTCACCTTGTACTACATGTTAATGCAACTTCATGTGTTCAATATAGAGTATTCATTCCTTATTCATTTCTGGCCGCAACAGATTATTGTGTTCGCCACTTCTGTCATCACCCCAAAACGCCGCGATGCGAGTGGAATATATACCTTGGGATCCGCGTTTTTGCAAAAGATCTTTTCGCAATCTCTGGGCGTCTGCCCTCTCGCATATTCGTCTGCTGTCGTCCGGCTTCTGAAGTCGCGTCTTTCACCCGCGACATTTTGTTCAAGCACTCGCTTCATTCCGCGGGATGACAAATGCGCATATGCAACCTCGCTCAGATTTGTCGACTGCGCGGGTAAAGGAAAAAAATACTGAAAATATGCCAGCGACCACGTACTCGTCTAGAGGAAAGAAATGCTTCAAAAGTTGTGCACCCACTATGTAACTTGACGCAAGCTTGAGTTGAACGAGAATTTGTGTTTCTTTTATCTTGGAAACGTCATCGCAACCCACCAGCCAGTGTTGATAGAGGCTTGAGTGGTAGGGTGAACAGCTCAGTATGTTTTTCGGACATGGGCGGAGGTCAATTTTTCTCATTTAGGAGGTTGACTTCCCTAAATGTCTTGAAAGTCTTGTTACAATAGATTATTTAATTCAATTTCTGATAGAAGTGCATTTCAAGCGAACTAAGTTCTGTAAATCCGGGCTTTCATGACTCTTGTGCTCTTAAATGTTGGTTCATCATCCATATTAAAGACATTATTTTATGGATCTCTTATGTATTATTCGGTTCTCCTAATTCCATGTTTCTTTGCAAAACAAATCTATACCACATGTAAATAGACGGTAATTCCTTAAATTGAAATGAAAACTCAAAACAGATAAAATCGATTCGGCCAAACTCTTATTTCAGAGATATTTCTACCATCAACTATCAAAAATAAATTTTTGACAAAATGAGGTGAGGATTTAGAAATAACTTTCAAACTTGGGTAAAAGGTTTGTCTTCTTTACCATATTTTTTCTATTTTTTTGGTTTTTATTTTAAATTTCATTTTCTAATTCACCTCACATTTTACAGTTACGCGGTTGTAATTTACTATTTTTCGGTGATATTTAAAGAGTTGAGAAGCCAAGGGGTACAAGTGATTTTATTTCTCAACATAGGTTAAGTTAATTGTTAGAAGAAATACACAAAAACTTGGTTGCTAAGGCATACGAGTGAGTCTCTGCTCTGTGCTGACATCGAGTGGAGAAGTCAGATTCATTACCAATTATCTAATTGATCTCGTTCGTTTTCTTTAACTACATAATTTCTGTACCTAACTCTGTGCAGAAAAAAGAAATAACTTGTACCCCTTGCCCTCTCACCCATTCATTTATTTTTCTACATCCCCCGCGTGCCCTTTCCGCGTCTCAATACCTTCATCTAGCTGACCTTTCACCTCATCTTCGCGGCGGTGGCTGCACCCCTTGCGTACACCCTCGCTCGCGTTCCTCCCCCGCCAAACTTTTCGTCATTCTTCCTCTCCCCGTAAACGCACCCTCTTGTCGCATCTCGCCTTCAGCCACCCCTTCACGACCCCCCGTTCCCCTGTGTTTCACCACCCTTCCTTCCTCATTGCTCTACCCATCTCATCAAGCCCAAACAACAGGGCAATGACAAACCCTCCCCACGTCAGTTGAAGGGTGCTAATAGCTATGAAAATCTAAGAGTGAACACTCCACGTTCTAAGAAAGTGAAGAATTGCTTTTCTGTTCAAGACGATTGGAAGACTTTTTTAACACTATTTTTTGTGAAGAATACAATCGATCGCATGAAGAGATTGAAAGATAATTGAAAATAAAAGAAGAAATGAGAGCTACTAGCTCAGTAAGGTTAATGTGAATAAAGCAAAATAGCCGTTGGAGAGCCTTCATTGGCTCTATCGTAAGTGAATTGGTTGTAAATATTCCTCTGTATTAAATTGATTCGATTTGATCTTGTATGAACAAAAAATATTTCTGGACTGATTACAGTCGTAATTAAGTAGCTGACTCAACAACCACACCAGGACCAGAGGAAATGCTTAATCTGTTAGCAAATACTTGCGGTATCTTTTCCTCTCCTTATAGACATTGAATAAGAGTGGCATGAACTAAGTGATGAGAGTTGCAAATATGGCTGGAAGGGAGATGATTACATATCCATGTATTAGATAGCCTTTCAAGTTAATTATCTCCAAATTTCATTTCACAAATAAATATTTTAGTTGAAAGAGTACACGAGAGTTTGGTTATAATCACTTAAATACAGGTTTTGTACGGTTATTCGTCCGTTATTGTATAAATGTCACGCGGGTCATTGTTAAACCATTATAGCCCAATGTTGCTTCTAAGTAACATTTTTCTAAGTAACACTTTTCAGGAAAGATTTAACTACGCGTTCTTTTTTGCTGCGAAGTTTAATGATTAAATATGTAGCTGCTACAATAATTATGATTGAGTAAAAATATTTTACTTTTTAAAAATGAAATATCTTGAAATTTAATTTACTCTAGAAGCAAATATGGGTTTAACGATTTCATAGAGGCAAATACATTGCGCGTATTCAAGTTTCAACTCCACCGCAATTCTGCTTCTCAATACAAGAATCCAATAACAAAATCTCAATTAGTTTCCTAGCCGTGACAGCCCCTACCCTCTGGTCATATTCCTCCCTCGCCCATTTGATTCGCCAATAAGTCTACGAGAGGCAACCCATTCCTCTTCCGTATTGCAGATGTCCCTTTTCGGCTTGCAAGTGAGATGGGTGGAGAGGGATGCTAAGAGATGCCGTGCAGTGCTAGTATGGTGCTGCTGCCTATGAGTGATGGGGAATAGTGAAAAATGAGCGCATAAGCAAAGCTGGGTTTTAATCCTCACAAGAGGTCCCGCTAGTGATAATCTCTCCTCACACCAGCTATCCTTGACAACTCCCCTCTGCAAAATATATTCATGTTTGACTACGCTGGCAGATCGGTGATGTGCTCCTCAATGTTTTCACTTCCTTTTTTTCCCTTTGTCACAAGGATGAAGGCATAATTTAGACTAAAAAATACCACATGTCGAGTTAAAACCACTGAAGTTGTTATTTCCATTCTGTTTATATCAATAGAATGACCAAGTTTCGGCAAGTCAGGTAATCAGCTGAATTCTATAGTGGTGAGTGAATTTAAACCGCGGGGAAGTAAATTAAGTCGAAAATTGAAGCTTGTGCGTGGTGGAAGGGCTCCATATTATCAATAACAAACACTTTGTTACTTCCACAAAATATTTTTTTAAATAGCTATTTTATGACAGGTTTCGTATTTGAAATTTGATAATGGTGTAACAGCCGAAACCGGTCATAAAATAGAATTTTTTATAAATATTTTGTGGAAGTAGCGAAGTGTCTGTTTTTGAAAATAACGCGGGGAAGTACCTGCGGTTTTATCTCAATTTATAAATTCTTGAGGGTAGCAGGTAGCCCAGTCGTTTTAGCGCTATGATACCAACCGTTCAGTCAAAATATCCGGTATAGACTGAGAGCAGTTGCATTATATATGAATTGATGTGTTGGAAATATAAAGTGAGCCAAAGGAAGGATTTGACCTCCTTCCGCTGGTTTTATGAAATTCACTATCCTACAATCTAGTCTTTGATGCACTTTAACCTTACTTACTTACCAATCCAAGCTAACTTTCCAGTTGAATCTAAGTGATGGGATTTTGACGATAGCCTCCACAAATTCAAATAATATATTGAGAAGAAATCCCAATTTAGTAGTTTTTCAAATTTAGTAATTGTTTCAGTCGATAGTATTGTGTTTATTGATGCGGGACTTTTATCATTTCGGATTACTCAAGGTCTCATTGATGTTAATATACTTGTCATAAGGCGAAAAAAGTATGAGAATGGGTTATACAATCAGATTGCCATGAACCCTATGCAACTATTACAAGTGGATAAGGTGGTGTGACCTGGTTTTTAATCTCAAGCTCTTTCTAGTACCATTCGTACGCTTATTCCTATACTTAAGTCTAAAGATAGCTACCAGCATTACAAAATGTTCTTGCAGCGGCAATATAAAGTTATGAAAACTTAAAATTTGTGGAAAACAGGAATAAACTTTTCAAGTACCTTCTCATTCTCTTCATTTTATTTTTAGTCTTCGCAATTTTTTGCAGAGCTTTCATTGAAATCGCTCCAAATACAGGATTGAAAATTTGTAACCATTTTTCTTCCGATGATATCCATCAATCGTATATGCGGGACCCATCACGGCTCGCATGGGATGGGTTGAAGACGTTGATTCTATGGGCATCATATTTTCTGCATTCGTCACTTGGCCTTAATCGCTTGTGAGGGACTACGATCATCTCCGGAGAGAAAATTTGTGATCCATGCCTTGCTTGACGAGTCGATATTCCTCGGAGGAAGGGTAGTAATATAGGCGACCCACTATTTTAGCGGAGTAATTGCGATTTCGTGAGTGGAAGATTACGGTCGACTACCTATTTCCACTCGAATGAGACCAAGCGTGTTCCTTTTTTACCGTAGATAAGTGGACATTTATTCACGAAAGTCATTATATCATGCGGTTTAATGTGTCGCTTGATATTTTCCATTGCTTGAGTACCGTAGGCCGGGCAGTGGCTATATTCAGTCCAAAAATATTTCTACAGACTTGGTGGAGAAATGTAGGGCAAATAGTGGAATGAGAAGTTTATGTTACGGTATTGAATTCACCGAAAGTATTTTAGTCCAGGAAAATTTATTGCAGTGTCTTTTAATGACAAACTCTCTGCTGTATACAAACAGCGCATACTAAGTGCTGCGATTTTGGCATTATATTATTCTTGTCAAGCCAAGTACGTTCAGTCACGATAGCTAGAAGCTGGAACTTGGGCTATGGTGAATGTACACTTACGAATTCTACTCGTACTGCATTTTGCGGCATCACGTTTAAATCCTTATGAGGCAAGTCAAAATAAAATACTCATAAGAGCACAAGGGCGCGGTTCTTTTTGCAAGTATAAGAAAAATATTACGGTTCAAATGTTGAAATCATCTGATCATGTCACAGTCACGGATATCTTTTCTCGTGCGAACGTATTCGCTACCCCATGATCTGGATTTAATAACTCACAAGTAGCTAATTGAAGGGTGCTTGAAAGCTTAGCTACCCAATCTCTGAGATCATTGATAGCTCAATAACTTATGGAGCAATAAACGAAAACTTTCAATTCATAACTCAATCAATCTACTCTCTAGATACTGGAGTGTTATGAAATTAATAACCCGACAACTCTTGCGGGATTATTCGGAAAATACGAGCCAATTAGGTCACACAGCATCACTTTTTATTGCAATACATATTCCGATCACCAAACCGCTGGAAAAACGAGTTCTCATGATAGGTGCATCGGAGCGATCCTTCTGGGAGGCACTCGTCACGATTCGCATGTATTCTTTTTTCCCATAACCGTCGCGTTTATTCCTGCACCTCCTTTTATTCCCATATATTTTTTTCGGATTGCGGTGCATTTGCGATTCAAAACACGGGATGGATTAAAAAAAAACGAATACGCAAACGGAGTGGGTGTAGGTAGGTACCTGCACGCGGCTTTCGGCGAGCAGTGGTGTGAGGAGAGACAATGCATCCGTTTTGACCCTGTGACACGGAGTCCAACAAATCAAGGCAAAAATCTTTTCCATCCCTTGCCACGGCAATAGCTGTTTTCCCAGGAGGGATGAGGGAGGGAGTTCTTCCATAAATGGAACCTTTTTAAATGCACTACCGGCATGCGTCACGATTCCTTCCTTTCTTTCTTTCTATCTTTCCGCGTATTGCCTCCCTCCTGACCATTGGAGATAGTGTTTTTTTTTTTTACTTTTTCTTGCATCTCGGTGGATGAAATGAAAGAGCAAAGGCGAGTCGCGTCGTCCGCAGAATGTAATCTCTGAGATCTTTCCGAGGTTTTCCACTTGTTTGCTTCGCCCGTCTCTCGGCGTGGGAGCAGCGGATCAATTTGTTTCCGTTACGGGTCCCCTTCGCGTACGGGGTTTCCGAAATAGAAATTTCACGTACCTACCTTCCCGTGTTTGTTGTTTTGTGATTCCGCGACTGTCTTCATTCTATGCGTGCCTCTTAATAGCTTTGGCGATTGATTCTCGTGCGCCGTTATGCTCACCCACGGCACTGAGGCAAGTAGGATGACGTTCTTTTGTATATTTTATCAACCTGGAGAAGGGTTAGAATTATGAAACTCTGTCAGGGTCTTAGCCTATACTGTCGTTTGTGCTCTATTAATTGGGAATTTTCCACAAAATATTTTTTCACCCAGCCTGTTTTGTTATGAAAACTAATATTTGGTTAACCGCCTCAACTATCATCTCAGAACGGGCTACAGAATGTTATAAATATAATATGAGTGCCGACTTTCGGGCATTCCTCCGTGTTGAGATGTCCATAGGCGAAGATAATTTCTCCAACCATCCTACTGCCGTCTTCAGGTGAGAAGACCTCTGACCTGAAGTGTCACTTCTGTCCTGAAGACGTCAGTAGGATGGCTGGAGAAAATGTCGTCACCTATGGACGTCTAAACGCGGTGGTATGTCCGAAACCCGAGACTCATGCGAAGAAACGCCGCGGAAAACTTAGATCTAACTTTATAATGATAACGTTTTCTTTTAAATTTAGTTAAACTGTATTTATGTAAGTAGATTTTTATCAATCTAGAAGGAACACTACATTTTATAAATTTAATTTCTCTTACATAAAGTTCAATTTAAGGCATTTAGTCGTGGGAACTTCAGAAAACTGGTTCTGTACCATGAATTTTGCAATTTTTGTGCCATTCATATTGTGTGGTATTTATATAATTCGGGAATGAAGCTATTTACCTTTCTGTTTCTGTATTCCGGCAGAGTTGGTATTAACCATCACTATGAATTTTTATGATGCTTTAGTTCTCTGTCAAATCTAATACATGTATCTATGCCGCCATGGATTACAGTTTAGCGTAAAATAATAGTATTTTAACCAAACGGCCTCTAAGCGAATATAATTTAAAAGTCAATGACTGTTGAGAATTACCAATTCCACCAATATACAAATAATCGCTGAATTTTTCAGCCACAAGCAATGAATCTTTCCTTAACAAGTGGAATTCTCGAGTGAATTACTTATTTCATTGCCCTTTAGTATTATAAGTTTTCGCACCCTTGGCTATTTTACAATTAATGTAGCAATTAGCTCAATTGATACGCATTAATAACATTAATATTGGTTGGTTGCTTTCGGGAAATGCTGCGTAGTTAACATTATCTAATTATCTTATTATCAACATTCTTGGAAATCTTGAATGAAAAGCCTACTACAGCGTGCTTTCTCATTGATCCCATCTTAATGTCGCAATTTATCGGCTTTAACCCTTTCTTTCACCAGCTGCTTCGCACCTCCTTGGACCATCTTCTGCCCCGCCCATATCTTCTGGCAGTCCCATTTCGCCAAGCGATTGTTTTCTACCGTGGACGGTCCCTGCCTACCATGAAGCATAGTCCACTACCCATTGCCTACCCTTCCAGACTGTATGGCGGAAAGTTTGCGCCGGGCGAAAACCAAGCGTCGGCGACCCTTTTCCCGTGAAGCATAAATTTATTCGTCTCCGGGGGTGTAGTAAATTGTTACTCCAGCGAAGCCCCATGTGCTCGTATGTCCCCTTGCTTCAGTGGCGTCGGAACCGAGCCCCCTCCTCCAATACCCTGATAGCACCCTACCCCCATCCGTCCCTCACCCTCTTGCGTAATCCCCTCGTCTATACCCCCCTATTTCATATCAAGGGCGTCGCTACCTCAACGGGTCCCCAGGCCTCCGAGTCTTTCCGGTAATAACCCCTGCTACCCCTTTGCTTTAGCACCGACCGTCCTTGTTGCAAGTCTTCCCCCGTGGGTCCACCACCCAGCACTCATTTTCTCTCGCACACTTCATCGGGGACACCCCACTCCTTCACAACAGCGTCGCACGCACGGACATAACCGATTGACATGTTTTCAATTTGGTTTTTTTGAGTTGCCGTCGTAAATTTTGGGAGGCCCGCACCCAGAGAAGTGTGGAAAGCACGTGAAATGCATGTGAATTATGACTGCGGTATCGTGCTTGCCGTGCACACTTTGATTGACGTGTTTTTAGTGTTATTTCCTACTTGCTATCGTAATTTTTCGAGAAGTTGTCAATGATCGGCATAAGGCTTTTCATAAAAAAGTTGATGTGGTCGGCGTCTCGTTTTTTCAGTCTCTCACTCCATTTTTGAAGCTGAAGTCAGTTTGTCCTTGTAGTTTTGTTTTTGTTTTATTTATCCTGGCTCGAATAAATAAAACAAACAAACATGCAAGTCTATGTAGCTCTTTCTTCCCCCACCCAAACTCTCATTTTGCACATATCTATAAGATATTACATAGGGCTAGCATAATACCAGACGTAAGTTGTTATGTCAAAAGTCAAATCTTGTATTTACACGAGAAAAATTTCATAATTTTCTAAAATAAAATTATCAAGAAATTGGGAAAAATTAGAAATAAAAAATGAGCACATTTATTTATACTTGGCGCATTTATTTTTAATGGCGTTTTACATCCGTATATAAGCCTAAAATAACGTAAAACGCATGATTTTGATGTTGTTGTGTTGTATTCGGCAAAGGAGAGATCCTGAAACTGAAAAATACCTTACCTTGCTCGACGATCGATGGTCAGGAATTTGGAAGCTTTAAAGCAGCATTTCTGAAATTGGGATTAACCGATCTTGGTCAAGTTCGCATTTCCTCGACGCTCGTGCAGGTTCATTGCGCTTAGCTTTCCCTAGATTCGAGGCATCTTTTTGCTTTCTCGGAACGGTGTGATCATTTTCCCCAGCGCAGTCCTAATCCTCACTCCTCCGGCGAGGAAGTTAATAAAAATCCGCGTCAGATTTATAGAGAGTCGGTAATAAAAGTTGCATTTTGGATTTATGTCCGTGCCCTAAATTTGGACTCGCGGAAGGGAAGCGGTTTGATTTATTTCTCCTCACCTCGCCCGTCTCGCCCAGCCGGCATTAATATTTATCCGAATCTCCTTCCAGAGGCCCGTTTTTGAATTCTCGGTGAATTCTCTGGCGAGGAAAAGATTTCGTGTGCACGAGTCGGCTCGCTTTCATTTCGGTGCATTCTGTGAGTGAAACGAAGCGCGTGACTCCGGATGAGAAGTCATGCCAACTGTATCGTCGTAAACGGTTGATCTTGGCGCGGAGTTGTGTTTTACTGTCTGTATTACAGCCTGTGTATGCCGTTCGTGCAGTGTAGTCCATTGTTATTTTATTTTTTTGAGGGCTTGAAATAAATACGTCTGGAGTTTCAGGTGGTTTTATTTGTCCGGTGGTTTAATATATATTCAATGTCATTTCATGGTCGTCATTGTTTGACTTAGTATTTATAAATACGATTTTGCCCATTGTAACTTGCATTTTATTCTTATCGTTTTACCTTTTCCGTTTGTAAATACAAGAAGGAAACCATGCTTACTTTGTTTGTTTTCTCTTAGACATCTTCTGAAAAATAAAGGGCGGCTTTGAAAACGATGATTACACTTAATTTTGATATGAACTCCCTAAGCATTTCTACTTCAAATAGATTCTTTATACATAAAAATTCCTACCTTTCGCACTAGCTGGTGATATATTGCTATGCATGATATTCAATAAAATAATCGCTTAAAGATAGATTAAACTATCGATTTTTGATTTCATGATGACCATTGGCATATTATTTAAATGAGCCATTGCAATATTTCCACTTAGTTTTATTCTTACACAACGCGTTTCGTCGTTACAAACAACATTATCAAGAGTAACATTTTATAATGTTGTTTGTTCCGACGAAACGCGTTGTGTAAGAATAAAACTAAGTGAAAATATTGCAATGCCTCATTTTAATAATGTGCCAATGGTCATCATGAAATCAAACATCATACAAGATACCATTGGAATAGTTTCCCCTCATTATCCTTCTATTATGTTGAAAAAGGACCTCAATGATGCATTACTTTTAGTGGGATTTCCTGCTGCAATATCCCATCTTGTATGCTTAAAAAACCCGTTATGCGCTGACTTTAAACGGCAAGACAAGCACTGTTTGGTTGGAAGTTCGACCCTAATGCCTGTAATGCATGGAAAATCCACGCGGGTAGGCAAGCAAATTTGCTTCGGACTAATGGCCAACGTTTTCCATCCACGCGGCTAAAATATCTCGGAAGAGGGCAGAGCGAACTGTGTTGATCGATTCCCTTTAGTAATTCCCGAGGCCGAACCGTAAATCACAACCGGTCGTGGAGTCATTTAAGGATAAAGTTATCCCTTATGGGATCCATAAATTTTTTCCAGTCTTATTGGTTTCCGATGGATTTATGCGGTCTCTCCTCTCATGTGCCGCAGGCAGCGTTGGGTACTCTTTTTCCTCACGTCCAACTTCTCCACGTGTTTCTCTAGGCTTTGGTTTACTTTGATGGAGGCAGACCAATGCTGTGGAATCGGCGAGTACACTTAATTTTCATAGGAACTTCCTAAGTATGCATTCCTCTTCAGTAAGATTCTTTTCACAATAAAAAAATCCAGAATTTCGTACCATGTGGTGATTTGAAATACATCAATCATATCAAAAATAAACCATATAAATATATATGCACAATTTTCAGTACAAGAAATATTTCGCTAACAGTTATTTTTATCGATTTCATGCCCGATGTTTGGTTTCATTAAGGCCATTGACAATTTCCCTTTCGCTTTCCCTTACCCACTTATTGTGACGTGGTGACAGTGATGTGGATCCAGGAGATTGTGAAGAAGGGTAAATAGCACATAAAATTCGTACTAACAGTTAGAAGTTCGTAAAAATATCATCTTGATTGGTTCATTTCATTAGAATGGGACGAAAGTGTTTACCGATTCATATAGTTATGCTTGCTCTCGGTAAAAGTTTGTTTTGAATTGTTTAGTTTGCATTCACACCGTTAGACAGGCGTGATTTTTGCGAATCAAATCCTGCTTAAAAGTTGGAGTAAGCTGAGGACAAAAATGATCATAAATAGACATCGTGAAAGTCTGAAAAGAATATAACGATCCAAGTCACATTCCGCAGATGAAATTTTGCTAGCAATTTTGAGTCTTAATCTAAACAAGAATTTGAGAATCGTCGCGTCCATCTATTGATCATTCTAATAGCCATACCTACAATAGGGTGGTTTCCTATAATTTTTTATTGCCTAAGTCGAAAGATAATTACTCATGGAGTACGCATTTAACGCTTTTAGAATATTAAATGATGATATCTATTTTTCGCGATTAAATGAAAAGTGAAAAATTTTCCAGCGCGAAAACGCGACGGCTAAGTATGAATGCTGGGAAAAGCCTATGTGACGTCATTCTGGTTCCGGCTGCCGCCGCTGTGTGAGGCCACCTTGGTGCGAGGCTATGAACGCCGCTATGGTTCAGGCTCCTTGCTGCCGAGCATGGCGGTAGCGTAGAGAACCCTGCTAGCAGGTTGCACTTGGCTTAAATAAGGATTAATACCTTATCAAGCGAAGGAAACATTCTGACCCAAGGAAATTTTAATAGGTGATAATTAAGAGATGTTTCCCTGATCTCTGTGCCTCATGCATGCATTGGTAATCTCAGACGATGTAAAACTTCAATCTAATCAAAGGACCCTGTGACGTGACGTAGAGTGGCATAGCATGGGCGCCAATCTGGCCTTTTTCAAATATGGTTAAAATTGACCATTAACATTCGTCTAAACAGGGATATCTAAAACCAAATAATTTGTATATAATGAATATACTAATGGTGGGTAAAGAATCGCAATCAATGCCTTTCGTTTTCTTTGATGAAGGAAACTACCCTATTATGTTCAAATTTAAATTTTTGACAATACTAAAATTATCTTACTGCATGTAGCTAGTTAACTTTATGCTCCTGCAATCTCTGCTGCTCCTCCCAATGAATGATGGGACCCGTGGCCGTGGTGGGACTCGTAGCACGCCTAACCGGTTTGTGGGAAATCCAAATCTTGGCGAAGACGATATTTTTAAGGTGAATTTAATTTTTGGTAAAAAAATAATCATAGTAGTTCATGAAAGATAAAATATGCATTAATATATTTAGAAAACAAAAAGATAATTAAAGACATCGGATAACAATTGAGCCTCTTCGAGACAACCTTGCCAACTTGCCGCTTAACACTCCACTGACGGATGTTGCGGTACATTCCAGGAAAACACCTTTACCCCTCACACCTGCAACCTTTGTTGCTCCTCCCAATGAATGATTCAGTGAGTAAAATAAAGCAATGGATTTGTATTGTGCGAGTCTCCACGATGCTAAAACTTGATTGGGAGTTGAAAAATACCGGATGGAAATCTCGGGGACTCTTACTTATCGGTCTTCGCCGATTGCAAGCCGGAGAACGAACGCATCCCCGCTAGATTTGCCTCTCCTCGTTGCGATTCCCTTCGCTTTTCAATTTATGCAGATGGTTTTCCGGAGATAGGGAAGAGGGAAGTTTAAAGGGGTGAGGAAATGTCGTTCCCTGGGAGGGTGACGGAGGCCTCGCTGTGGTGCGAGGTAGGGTGTAGTCCTGCGTCGGAGAAAATGCACGATTGGGGAAAAATTTCCGATTAGTTGAAAAATAAGTCCTTATTTTTAGAATTTCTGGACATTTTTGTCTCTGGTTGACGGCGTCTATCTTTGTCAGCAGTGGCGCGATGACGTACCACGGCCGGTATCAATCGGTTTACCAATGGCTGTGAAATCGTGGCTATTTTTATCCCCACCCAACAAAAGGAATAAAAACATTTTCAACAGCTCTGTAATTATTGCATCAGGTAAACAAATGAACGTGGTAGCCGAGTACGTCAAGATGTGTACTACTCATTATTCATACAAAAGCAGGTTAGATCGTTGAGTGCATCCTATAACGTCACGCCAAATACCCTTACTACGCGCTTTTTCCAGAATCGCTATTTAGCAATATGACTGGAGAAGCATTTTTAATTTTCTTGAGCATTTCCATCATTCGATTCCCCACTATGAAGGAGGTAACTTTTTCTAAATGTTTATGCATACATTTCTTGAGTTTATGATCACTTAGTTATGAGTATTTTCTACATCGTTCGAAACCAAGTTCAGGGCAGTTAAAAAAGTGACGGAGGCCCAAATTTATTATCAGTGCAGTTTTTTAAGGTTTAATCATAGTTTTCTACTTTATTTTCGACAATATTTGCAGAATTTAGCACTGCTCTCGTGTACGATAATTCTGACCCCCTCACTGTAGTGGCTATAGTTGCAGTAAAATAATATTTTATCCTTGAAAAGTGGATGTTTGCTTAAAGTTTATCGAGGAATATGTGTACAGGACGCGGAGCAACTAACGGAAAGTTGGATGCTGCAACAAAATTTGGTTGTAAA
This sequence comes from Ischnura elegans, assembly GCF_921293095.1. Classification (NCBI taxonomy): domain Eukaryota; kingdom Metazoa; phylum Arthropoda; class Insecta; order Odonata; family Coenagrionidae; genus Ischnura; species Ischnura elegans. Next base: position 97,474,416 of record NC_060249.1, read on the forward strand.
TACTTTCGACCTCCAATATTGTAGTGGTCCCACTTTGGCGCGGGTGCTGAATTGGGACGGGTCCTTAGCCATATTACCCCTCCTCCTTTTAAATACTTTCACTGACGTATTTTTAATAGGGAACCACCGCCGCTTAGCAAGATTGGATTCTCCTCTCGCCGGAAGGGACGTTCGCTCTCATTGTCAGTGGAGAAGACATTGGTACATCTTTAAAGTCGGATATTATCCATTGCCAGTTACCATCTCGAAGTCACCGCTTCACTATTGAGGAACAATATCAGTAGAGAGAGCGTTGTGGACTTCATCTTCAAGGAGAATGTGAGGCCAGCGTTGAAGCTTACGGAGCTACATAACTATTGAACGCCTCTGCGCTGGTTATACTAATGTATTATTTAATTAGTTCTACATGCTAGCTATCAAGGGCCTTTGAAATGGATAGGTGATATTAAATTCCAACTGATGCATGATTTGGAATGAAATAAACGATAGCTTCCTACGAATGGTGAGTCCTTAAGTCTACTCGATGCATAGCTTCAGTAAATTTATTCGATCAAGATCTAATTCTTTGGATGCCTCTTTGTTAACTAATCATTGATATCAGTTTGTCGTAAAAGACACTCTCCCTCAGTATGTATTTGAGTATAAAAAGCTAATTTGCTGTGATTATGAAAATATGTTAATGGCTATATTTTAAGGTTAAACTAAGGTTGTTTCAAATTCACTTGACGTTTGTAACATCTATTTTAAAATCCTTGAAGCAAAGTTTTTATTGCTGTCATAATAGAGCCTGACAAGATTCTTGTGAGAGGCTTTGGTAAATCGTTGCCTTGGCACTGGCCTGGGTGCCCATCAGATAAGTATCTAAGCAGTATTCTGGTCATGCTTCCGGGGACATCAGAGTAACCTTTCGCTTGCTGCGTACGCGTTGTTTGCATTTTCGTTTATTTTGCGCAGATATAAATGCATTTTGCATTGCCTAGCAGCAGGGCAGTGATCTCCTCTCTCCGCTGAACACACCGAGAAATTGGACGACCCACTTCACGGGTTGTACGAAGTAAATATACACATATATTTAACCGTATTTAATCTTAACACTAATTTAGGTATTTTTTTGCCCTTACGTGACTCACGTATGCAAAGTCCCGGCCACTTCTGGAAGAGTTGAACATTTTCTTGGTCGCGGGAAAAACGATCCTGAGAAAAATTCCGAGAACTCAGACAATCGCCCTCCATCCCGCCTAAAAAAATCAAAATAGCGATCCAATTTTTGGGTATATGTTTCAACGGCCCTTTCTGAAAAAAAAATAACTTCAAATGTCATAATATATTTGAAAACTAGATAGATGTTCAATCCCTAAGATTTACTGCTTATTTCTCTACCCAACGACGGTAAAGCAAAAACCTGCTGATGTCCAGGTTTTGCGCCAGCATTTTTGGAAATTTCAACGAGAGAATAAAGAGTCTCCTGAGTCACGTAACCTGTCACACGCCGGATTTGCAATTTTTTTACACCACTTCCAAATGATGCGAAGGCTTGAACTTTAATGAGGTAACAGCCAATTGGAAGCCCTACTCGGTAAATGTAAAAACAAAAATGTTCCCGCTTTAAACAAAAAAAAGTTCCCTGGAAAATATTCGAAAATATAAACTTTGGCGCTAAACGAGTGCGCGCAGCGCTGTGAGCTTTATCTTAAACGCGGGTGAAGTCTGTAAACACTCTGCTCCAAAATATTCCCTCTGGTCGAAGCGATTTAGGGAGTAACCGTCAATATACGGAAGTTTCAAACCTGCGGTTTGAACTGAAGCTCTCTATATCCTTACTACTATCTCAAGGCAAAATCAATTTTTTGTCAGTCTTGTCGTTAAAGAGCTGATCGAATCCTGAGTGATTCCTTCCATTGTAGAATTGCCTTTTTAAGGCCTGAGTTCTTCCATCGGCTAAAAAAAACCTGCACGACAGTCTCAGTTTGGAGTGAATTGTAATAATTCATTCCATTTCTCCCTATGATTTATCTACCTTACGTTATAGAGCTTGATTTAACAGCATAGATTGCCACATTGAATGCTTACTGGTTGAGTGTGAACATATGATCTCCTGCATTCTTAATCATATGAATACTTTCTTATTGGTGCGCGTATGGTAAGCGCGTGCGTATTGCTTTTATATGCGTGTTTTATTGGAGACTACCCACCACCTTCATATAGTATATCTGCCACTGTTTCCGTCGTATGCCAAGGGGTTTTGACTAATATGCTCCCGTTGCCCGTTCGCTGTAGGGTGTCGAAATATTTGAGATTTTAATGCAAGGGTGAAAAGTAATCAAGTGTATCGAGAGAGGGGGAGGTTTAGGGATGGGACTTGCCGAAATTAATTTGTATCGGGGGGTCGTGTCATCTAGGCATGGGGTGGAAGGCTGGTCTGTGGTAAACATGTGGGGTAGATTTGGATGCGTCCCTAGGGGTCTTGGCGCTGGAGGATATTGGTCCGCGGCCTCCGCATTGTATACAAATACGCATACTTTTTTATGATGGCAGTTTAATAAAACGTATTAAATGTACTGCTTTAGCATTTCAACCCCTTTGGTGTTCAGAAAAAAATTGCATCGTGCGACAATGCAGAACCTTTTTACCACTGCATTTATCTGTGAACACTTTTCCTTACACTTTGTCACTTTCATTTTATAATGTTTCAGAAATGAGGATACTAATGTAACTACCAATGTTTTATTTGACCATGATTGTGACGTTAACACGCTGATAGCAAATGGCATGTTAGTCCCACCACAAACTAGATCACTAAATTTATTTGTGAAACATTTTCCTTATAGTTTGTAGAATTCATTTCATAATGTTTCAGAAATGAGGATAGTGTTCTGCCAATGTTTTATTTTATCATGATTATGACGTTAACATGCTCATAGTAAATGAAATATCAGTTCTAATATGATTCTTGCCTTCGCATAAACATGATTCACAATTAGAGCGTGCTTGGAAAAGAGCTATTCCCTTTCATATTTCTTAGAAAGGAAGCTTGAAAGGACTTCCTTCTATTCAATTTTGGAGACCTTGTCATTATTTCATAAAAATCGGGGATATGTTTTCAATATTCTGTGATGTTATATTTATAATTTTGAAGTATAATACTCATTGGTTTTAACTCTTATTGAATCTGTTAGAATTTGGAGTGATGATTTGGAATAACCATGAATATTTCCTTTCTTTCAGGTATGTGTGGCCAAAATGTAAAATTATATCCTATCGGCGATGAAACACTGCTTTGAGTGAGTAAATCCAGTTTTTAGTTTTAAATTCAAGGTTATATATTATGTAAATGCTACAATAGATGCTTGCAATTGATTTTATGAAAATCACTTAGCTAAATACGGGATACCTTGGAAGGTACCTTTATTTTATAAGGAAAATATAAAAATTGATAAACCTGGTATTTTAAAGTTTTTCATTATGATTTTGATTAAATTTCGTAACTTCTTGTTGATAGTTTCTTAGGCCCGGAAAGACAACTCTGATGATTTATTTTCAAAGTTATACTAATTCATTATTTTCATCTTATATTGTACACTCGGAGCTTCATTACAATTCTCCTTATGAATTCTTATAAACGTAGTGCCTTAATAATTCAAGTCTGCTATGGAGTGATACATTATTTCTCGCTGATTGACCTTGCGCCAGTTTATGTGGAAGTATTAAAACTTCGTAGGGCGGCACATATCATCTTTGGCGATGATATTGGCTCCGTGGTAAAAACTCATTATTATACCCCACTATCCTCGCGGAAAGAAAGCCGTACCCAAGTGTCTCTTGGCTCCATCTTCCGTCATTTATCACTGCTGCATGAATCATTTAGTTCTCTTTTCATCGTCAATGTATCCTGTCGGAAGGGTAGCATTTTTATGAGCCTTTAAATCTCGTTTTAATCCATAGCAGTATAGTTTTTGATGGTTATTTCCTTTTACCTCTTTATCACAATGTCATCTAACATCTTAACCTTAAAATATGGAGCTAAATGCTACCGTTTTAAAATAAGCAAGCGAAGAATCAGTTGTAGCGAAATTAGGATTATATTTTCAATATCAGTAGTCTCTAGAGTTATCGTCTACCCCGTAACAAAATCATCCTAGATTGGATGCACTTCTAGAAGATTATAGAGCAGCAGGTTTTAGGGACGAAGAATGCTTGGGATATTGCTAAGTTCAGGCTAACTGAATACTGAGGCTATTGGTGAGAGGAAGTTTTTTCATGATTTCTGTTAGGGAATGAGAAATTGAAATCATATACAGGGTTTGTCCGGAAAGTAATAGGACTGAGTCAATTTAAAAAAAATTATTGAGCCAATCGTTACAATTCTTTAAAAATTTTCAAAATAGGCTCCTTCTGCGTCGATGCAGCGCTGCCAGCGCGATTTCCAAGCATTGAAGGCGTCACAGAAGACATTCTCCGAAATAGCCTCGAGAGCCGAGGTGCATGCTGCTTGAATCCCCTATGTCGTCTCAAAATGCTTGCCTTTCATCGGCCATTTCACACAAGGAAACAAAAAAAAAGTCTGGGGGGCCACATCTGGGCTGTAGGGCGGCTGCGGAAGGGTTGGGATGCCGGCATTGGTTAATTAGCTGTTCACATGAAAGGCGATGTGAGCCGCAATTTCTAGTCGTCAGTGAGCACTTTTGAGGCCATCTTCGCGCACACATCTTGCGCATGTTCAAATGCTCCATCACAATGTCATGAACCACAGATTTTGATAAATGTAACATCTGGGCAATTAAACAAATGCTTAGTCGACGGTCTGGGTTCAAAACTTTGTGCACACGAGTCAAAATGTCGGTGTTTGCCGAAGTCACAGGTCTTCCAGTACCGTCTTCATCAGCGACCTCTTCCCGGCCCTCCAAAAAGGCCTAATGCTACCGAAACGCACCACTTCTTGCTAAAGCAACATCTGGGTAAGCCTACTTGATCATAACAAACGTCTCTGTCGCATATTTACCGAGTTTCACTCAGAATTCAATCGCGTACCTCTGCTGTAACGAACGCTGCATTTTCGGCTTGCACCACTCACAGAAACACGTCGCGCAAAAAAGTCTGTCCTGACTCTCCAGGTGCTCGCAGACAACTGACCAGCCGCTCGTTCGTTAGCTTGAAACACCCTCTACCAAATTCAGTCGGTGCAAACACGCTCCGAAGTACAGTCGCGGTGGAAGAAAATCAGTCCTATTACTTTCCGGACAAACCCTGTATAATGATAAAAATTGTACTGGGCAGGTTACGTCACATGGTTACACGAAATATTAGTTGTTGTTCTGAAGGATATAGCCTCCGCTGACTCGCTGTTTAAATAATAACTATAGTTGTGAAAATGGGGAATGAGGTAATGAGTTCTGTTTTTGTGAGGAGGTTAGCAGCCATGCCATTGTGAACTGGAGTTTTAAACTCTCATCTTGGATCAAGTTAAAAGAATTAAAAATTAAACTGTCTCAGTTATTTTCTAAGGTTCAATTTTTTGGAGATAGATAAGCCGTCATACTGACCCGTAGATACCGTTTATTGAGTATCATTGCTAACCAGTAATTATCAATCATCAAACAATAATTTTCTCTCTTATAAACTAAGTAAATTGTACCGCTAGTTTTAATAGATACTTCGGAAATCTTAAATTAGCCAATTTAATATTGTTGAATAATAAATATAATTTATTATTTGCTTTATAAATTTGCAGTTGCAATAATTTTACCGCTTAAGGCAGCTTAATCAGTTATTTAAATGCCCTCAGACGTCTTTGAAATCATGATCTTTCATTTTTATATTCAAGAATTTTCTTTTCCTGCATGCCTGCATCTGATATTTAACATTTTCCTTTTTAGGGAGCTTACATTCTATCCATATGTTTTGTTTGGATCCTTTTTCTAAGATCCTTTTCTCTCCCAGTAACTGCAATCTTTGGAATGCATTCCCCTTAATTCTTGGCGTAAGTAAAGAAAACTTTTAAACTTAGTAATTTAATAATCCTACTTGTGTGTTGTGAGACAATGAAGCATCGTTTAATCAACTTAGAATATATATAAAGTTGCTATTTTTGGTTTTAATATCCAGTCCAATATCAATCATTTGTAGATATTAATTTGCAGCCGTTTCGTGCATAGAACTCAGCTGTGACATCAGCTGTGTTTTTCCGCACTAAGTCTTTCCGTTCGAGGCAGCCTTTACTTCTTGACAGCCTTATGTCTCCGCAATCGTAGGTGGCTTGAGTTCAAGTCTTGATTACGTATAATTTAATGCAAGTTTTTTCATTAATTGTGAAATCATATCCATCTCACAATTTTCCATTATATCCAAGATATTAAGCGTATTTAAAATGATATACGATATGACTTTGAAATAGACGATTTTAATAGCGATGCTCTTGGAAAAGTCAATGAAGTGGTGGGAAATATTCAAAGGAGGGAATGGTAAAAGTGTGTAAGCAAGTCATGCAGGTATAGATTTTGTACATTTAATCAGTTTGTTTTAAAAGAGCTCAAAAGATTTGTTGATCTATGTGCATGTTGATCGTATCATGTGAGTGTACAGCGTGGATAGACTTACGTATTTTTATGGGTCACTCTAGGCAAACTTATTACGAAATAAAGTAGGACTATTGAAGGAACCAGACAGAAAATTAGTCTAGAAAAGAATAAAAGGCACTGCTGAAATTAGTTTCTGCAGAACATAATTAATAAAATGGGGGTGTAGCGTATGTTAACACGGAAGATACACTTTTACGGTCTGACGCGAGTATCCTTCATCACTGGACGGCACATTCGGCCAATCATTTAACCCTAGGAAACACCCTCATATTGCCTTAGCCTTGGATTCGGTCAACTTCACCAACCTCGCCATGTTGGTAAGGGACTGTTTATCCTGGGTGTTATGATTGCTAATGCACAAAATGCATGCATACATATAGGTAGCAATATGCACCTGTTGTAATCATTCATATCAAGCAGTCTAGAAAAGAATGATTGGAACACCTGAAATTTGGGTCTGTAGAATATTATTAATCAAATAGGGGTGTAGCGTATATTGCCTTGGAAGATAACCTTCAAGCACCCCTTGGCTGCAAGGGAAATTGATCGAGCACTGTTTTACGGTCCGAAGCGAAGATGCATCATCATTGGTCGACACATCCAATCATTTTACCCTAGGAAACACCCTCACATTGCCTCAGCCTTGGATTAGGATCAACTTCACCGGCCACGCCATGTTGGTAAACGCGTTATTATCCTGGATGTAATGTATTTATTAGAGATAAGTCGATTCCACTTTTATTGATTCCGATTCCTATATCATTGATTCTTATTCATACTGACAGGTGGTAACATGGTTGATTTGTCATCGGCATTGCGGCCATTAAAATTTTAGAATTGAATGGAATACAATAACAAAGACAATTATGTGGCCCAAAAAGAATACTTATAAATAGCGAATTAGTATTATTGTAAAATATCCTCAGCTATAGTAAATTAATAAACTAAATAATATAATATAAATTGTTAACTTAATAATGTTCAGTGCACAATGGCTCAAGTGTGTGGCGGCCTTAATATCCCAAGCTTATTATCTGTTTTCAAAATATTTATCTTCCTGGAATCAATGAAATCGGAATTGACTTTAGGCTATCGATTCTCGATTCCAATTCCGTGCCCAAGAATCTTTGGAATCGACTCATCCTAGTTTTGATAAAATTATTACCTGGGCACATAATATGGGCGTCAAAATGATATGCCGCTGTACTTTACAAATTTATATCTGGACTTGTGCTCTTGCTAAAATAAAAATTAATTCGTAATTTTAAAGAAAATTTTAAAGTTTTTTTTTTTAAAGATAAATTTTTATGTAGATCAAGAAAATGGCTTTTGCGTAGTTTTTGAACGAAAATTTTGTTCTCAATGAACGAAAACGTTTAATCATTATCTAGTCCTACAGTTTACCCCGGAACAAGAAATATAACTGATAGAAACATTTCTTAATTTATTTGTAATTTTTCTATGATCCGTAATTTATATTGACGCATAGACGTATTAATATTCATTATTATACCACACGAACGAGCCCATTTATAAATTCAAGTACAGTGGCACATCATTTTGACACCGACAGTGTATTTTGGATTTTGCACTTTTTTTTCGTTCCATTCTTGGGTCGTACGGGGAAGTGGGTATTCTGCAATGATGGGGGAAGCAGGAAAGCTGATGTATGCAGGGCTGGCATGAGTTTTGCGAGTGGCGGTAACGCACACATGCGTCGTGTTAGCCGAGCGATTGAATACTAGCGCCCGGTAATCACCGTAATGGGTTATTTTGCATAAACAAATGGACGAGCGTGTTGCGGGGGGGCTTAGCAGTGAGGCACGACTTATCGAAGCCGTGTCGTAAACGGAGGGGTGAAGAAGGGGGTGCTCCATTGAATTTTGCGGGGGGTTAAGGGTCTCTCTCTCGAAAAGTGGATGATTTATGCTCGGAAATAGGATGGATGTAAATATTCGAATGGATAGGTGCCTCTATTCGATTCGGAGGCGATCAAGTTCCAGCTTAATTGGATTTCTTACCCATCTTCCGTGTTCATACTTTTCCGCAGTAGAGAAGCTTTCGTGGGCTTGCTCTTTTTTATGGTTTCATCTTATGAAATGAGATTTTTGAGCCAATTTCGGGGAGTGGTCTTAAAATCAGTGAAATGCTTTTTGAGAACGCTGTTTCTCAAAACGGTAGTGGTCATAAATTCACTGTGCTGACGTTTTGGATTCGGCAGTAAAATATTTCATATAAATCAAATTAGAATTGTGTTTTAGCTTTAACTATAAAAAAAAACCACTGGTTTATAATAATTTTAACTAGTATTGTATAGCTTTATTCAATTCGTCGTTACCGATTTTTGATTATGGATAACCACTGCTGATATTATAACGAGCAATGTGAAGATTTTTCAGCTTTAAATTACTCATTTTGTAACATGTAGCAACTTTATGTAAAGTTAAAACAAATAACTTTGAGAAAGTAAAAGGCTTGGAAAGAATTTCGTTGAATTGATTTCTTTCCGAGTTTTTTTCTGTCGAAATCGAGCATTGGGAAGATATTGAGTGTTTCTGATCGTTTTCATTTCAAATTATTATGGACTGATGGATTTATTGTGGCCAAAAGACACATCTATGGAGAGTACTTTAGGGATGGCATGTAACATGAGACTTTTTACACGAAATTACCTGAGTTTGCTGTATTTGAAAATGTTTCCTTATCAATAGGCGTTGGCCAATGCCACAACTAACGGTAATAATAATTATATCTGGGGTGTGAGGCCATGATCATTGCCAGAGAAGTTATAGAACGTATAGAAGAGTAAGAAGAAAAGTTTTTATTAGTCGTGAGAACGCAGTATCACACATAATGGTGGCCTGTAAATTTTCGATGAAGTAGAATAAAATAATCTGTTGGTTAGAAATGGGAAATGGATTGGCAATAAGGAGAATTCAAAAATGAGTCTTTTTGCACTTCGTAAACTTTTTGGAGTCCAATTTCATAAGTATTGGAGTTTGGAGTTCCGTGATGGCAAAAAAAATCGCTGAATGGAATATTGAGCAGTTTCATCTCGGAAGTGAAAAAGATATGGTGAAAACGTGGATAACGGGTGGGGCAGGTAGAAACTTAATTTTCATTTCCCTCTTACTCAATCGCTAAGATTAAATATTTTATGAGCCTGCTTGCGAATAAAAAATGGCGTCTTTGGGATTGCCGGTGAAGGTTGGAAAGCAAGAAGATGGGAACTACTTAGTCCTGTCATTATGTGATGTTTATAAAATTTCATGTAAATCCTACAATGCCTAGCTCTCAAAACTGAGTGACCAATTCTTAGAAGCTTACTTATGGAAGCTATGAAATTTAGAGACTTGTTTAATTCAAAAGAGGCATTATTTCTTGAAAATTTCAATATTTTTATCTATTATGCTAATTTATTATCACTTTTATGAAACTAATTTTTTGTTGATATTTGGTGATCTTAAGTGGCATAATGTTCTAATATATTCTACGTAGTCTTCTTGTTATTAATTAGCCTTACCTCCCATTACCAACGCTTTCACGGCCTGAGCAACCTCCATCCCTCTCACTACCTCACCCACCGCTATGATTGACCATAGAGTAGTAGTAATTTTCTTGAATTAATGCAATGCTGTGAAACTTTGGTACTTTGCAAAGAACTAAATATGACAAAAGCCAATTTTTTAATTCCTCCAGTCGCTTTTCTTTTGAAGGGTTTCGCGAAGTCAAGCCCGCTACCATTCTTTGCTAAAGTTAAGCTCTCTATTTCATGATCACTGAGCCTATTTTGCACGTAGTGTTTCACTCACTTGAAAAAAACAGAGCATATCGTTAGTTGATACGGTGATTTCTTTATCGAGTCAAACCCTTATTGATTACCATTTTTTTCCATTACGATTTTTGATATGAATTATTTTTAATCCATCATTTGATTAAGTAGTATTAATAGAGAGCCAGAGACTTTCAGAAATCTTATTCTAATTGAGTGAATTCAACATATTTCCCTCAGTAGTATAGTTTGTATAACTTATATGTCTACTTCATCTCACTTCACTGCAAGTCTAATGAGCCCTTATTCTTCTCTCATCCATCTAAAAATCAGTACCATACGTGAATATATCATCTGCTCAAATCCCTTAAGCCTGAAGCTTGTTTTATTATTCATTTTTTCTCGTCTCTTGGGAATTGAACATTACCGTGTTGATCAAAAAGTTTACTCATCGAATACGACTACAGGGTGGCGGAATAACGATGAGCAACATATATATTGGATTGAACATGGGATTACGAAGGATTAAAATCGATTGAGTGCGACGATGTTGCAATGTTGTTTCTGTTCCCGGATGAGAGAAATCTTCCTAGAAAATTGTTTTTTTACGCGGTTCTGACTGAACAAAAGGGGAAGAGAATTCGAGGGAAAGGCTATTTGGGGGGAGGGAATATATATGTTTTTATTCATGGAAGAATAGACCAAAGTGAAGAGCTCTGTGGTGAAAAAAAGTGATCCTTTTGTGGCTGGAAAGTTCACTCGAGGAGAATGAAGTCTTTTGAAAATTACGCTTTTCCTTATTCTCCTACAGTTTCCTTATCCACCTCCCCTCACTCTCCCGCCCTCCTATATCACCTACCGCCTTTCAATTCCTCTCCCATCCAACTCCCCCCCTCCACCCTGAGGGCGCGATTATCTCCTCTCCATATCTCCAAGTCCCCGGCACTATTGCCCGCGGAAGAAAGGATTTTTTTCTCTCTCCTTTTCCCCTCCAATGTTAAATCCAAATCCTCTCTGGCGTTTCCGTTTCCGTGAAGTCCACTGTTGGCCAATAATGGCATGCAATGGGGTTCGGTGCCCCTTGACTCTGTGTGGATTTTTTTTCTTTCTCTTTTGTCCGACGCAATAGTCGTATCTGTGCATTAAATTCCCTCTTTCAAAGCATCAAGAGTCTTTTTCCGAGATTCTGTTGCCTTGATAATGGTCTAATTTCTCTTTGATTTGGAATATTTCGGATAGCATCGATATGGTTACTCCTTTCTCATTTGCCTTTGTTCTCGTTTCCTTTTTTATCGGAAACTTTTTGAGTGGTGACTTTTAAATGGTAAGAATATGCATTTAATGCGGGTGATTGTGTCGTCATGGGAATATTGTCTTATTGTATAAACTACTACTTATGTTTAAGCGGCTTGTTTTTTGGACATCGCTTTATTGTAGCTCTGTCGTCTCAAAATTGCATTCCAAGAATTCCAATTTCTTTTTTTGTTTTCTTTTTTTAAATTTCTGTTCTCACTTCTTTTCTGAATCAAATTGCGATAAGATTGTATGTCTTCCTAGAGTAGGTCATTATTAAAATATATTCTTTATTATTTATATTTATTATGTTCAAGTTTCTGCTATGGTATTTCCCTTACAATTTTTTGTCTAATTTCCTTGTTTACTTAATATTTATGTCAAAGTAACTATCATTTACTTTATAAAATCTCGAAATTTATTGACATTTTGTTGGCATCATAAACTTCCCATTAACCCTTAAGCGGTGACGTGCGGTCTGAGAGACCGCTGCGTTTCAAAAATTATGAATATTTTCAAAATTGCTTTTTCAAAATATCTATAATCCTCGTAAGCGTCATAACATTGTATAAAAAGGACTTAGCACTCGTCAAAATTTAATGTTCTTATTATTCATTTCTGAAAACTTGCAACTGATTTTGAGTAGCGGTCTGTGAGACCTCACGTAACTAAATTGGAAATCCAATAAACGTAATGCTGGTGGAAATGATTCAAAAAGTTGTTAAAATAATTCCTAGTGATTTTCAAGAGTAATAATAATAAATAAAATTTATAAGGAAGCATTTCTAGTTGCAAAACGTGGATAATTAAGTACTTAATTTAAAAAAGTACCGTTATGAAAATAATAACTCAAGTGTTTCTGATATCAGATTTTTGATCCTGTTTCAAATAACAATTTTTACTGAAAAAGTTGGTTCGTATATAAATGCATAATATTAAATATAAGTTTTATAATAGTTGAGAAGTCAAAGAAACAGTAAAATAAGCAATAAAAATGACTTTGCGACGTTTTACGAATTTTTGTTTCACTGCGGTCTCCCAGACCGCACGTCACTGGTAGTGTATCAAATATTACGCATCACTGGTTAAGGGTTAAAAGCAATGCTTGGATGCGCTAAAATTTTAATATAACTTTGTAAAAGCTTTACTTACACCATTATTATGCAGTCAATATACTCACGTCACAACATTGTGACCATCGAGAGTGCTCTCAAAATATCTAATGGCTGTAATTTAAAGTTAACTATTCTTTGTGCTTAAATCTTGATAGTTGTTCGTTTTCCTATTCTGGGCTGGCTTATATTTATAGAAACTCGTACTTTAATAATTTATCTATGGAAATAGTATTTATGATATATTATGAATGAATATTGTACGTAATGCTATTATGGGTAAACTTAAGTTGATAAGAACTCGTTCTTTAATAATTTATGCATAGAAATAGTGCGTCTATGGCATCATAAAAGAGCAATTTCAAAAATTCGTATTACTGATCTGAGGTTTACATAAGTCTACTCACAACCTGCACTCAATAAAGAGCTTCCTGATTTATTTCTGAAACATCGTCGTCCCATCCTCAATCGCTTGGCTGACTTTACGGTCTACCTATATCTCCCTCAGGTACTCACCCCATTTCGGATTTTCCAATCTTGCCTCCCTCATTCAGGCGGCCCTTCAAATTTCCTACCTGGCCTCAAACAAGCTTTCATCTCCGATATTCAGCGACGACGATATTCCCTCGCGATCCGCAATTTTTTCCTTAACCTCAGGAGAGGCGGGGTGGAGGAGACATTCCAATTTCTTCTCCATAATTTCGGGGGTTACGATGTTGGGGGCTGTATATATATAATATACGTTGGGGGCTCTATAATATATACGCACACATGCGCGAACAGGTAGGTATCTCTTACCATTCCAAGGGGAGACATCTTCGGATGCATCTTAATTTTGGTATCTTCGGGTAATGTACTACCTACCTTGCTTCCTCTCCGCTCACCTTTGCGGTCTCATCAGCGGTGAAAATCTTTAAGATGACGCGTAACAATTTAAGCTTACATCGTACTCATTCCAAGAATTTCTTATCTGGACCCTCAACCCTGTAGACCTCGATGGGAGTGTTCTCTTTTTGGTTCAACCTCCGACCCTCATTGGCAAGAGTAAGGAAGGGACATCGAAATGGATGGGGGGTATGACGATGAAGAGGAGACTCTTCAAGGTGGTGGGGAAAAATATGTGCCCCTCTGCTTTTTAATGGGAATATCTTGGAGTTTGGTTTAATCTCTCTGAAAGGGTTTTCTGTGGTCCTTTCGCAGCTTAAATAATTTACTTTCAAAGGTGCGTCTGGGAATATTTTCTCGTGAATTAAGTTCTTTCTCAATTAAGAGCACCGAAAAATTTCTGCTCTTAAATATCGATATCTAAACTTTTAATGTAGATAGTCCAATAACATTTCTGTGCCTCGTAGGTAATGGGCACTATGTTCGTTTTCCTAATTTTTCAGGTGAACAGTGTTTTTTATTTAACCAGTAATCACTAGATGTTTAGGTTACTAAACCGATAGCATTATGATATAAAAATGTTGTAAACTTATTACCTATCCTTAGTAATTGCTGCTTTCATATTTTTTTAAATCATAACTCTGCCATCCTGAAAAATTAGAAAAAAATCACATAGTGTCCTTGACCTCCGAGTTACCATGTTATTTGACCGCTAAATTTGTAGGCAATTAGCAAATCAATAGTTCGGTAATTGTTTTTATTTGGTTTCAATTTCATAGGATGCCCTAAGTATGTTCATTCAGCAGGCAGTCAAATTATTCCTATATGTAAATATGTAAATGCTGGAAATTTACCGGTTGATGAATCCCATCCTGCTTCGAGCAAAAATTATTTGAAGGTGGCGTTAAAAGCTGTGAAATGAGTTCTGATGGGGAAAGGAAAATCTTTCTCCGAGATGTATTTTTGCATTTTAGGTATTTAAGTAATCAGTGTTGTGAATTATTTTAATGAATCCGTTTACGGTTCCGCGCTGATGAAGGCTGAAGTGTACACCTTAGCAAGACGATCTCCTGCTTTCTTTCTTGATATCGGACCGTTGATGTATGACACCGTAAAATCTATACATTCTGCTCTTGATTTTAGAGAATCTATTGAAAGTATTTTAACAATTGTTTGTTTTTGAATTTTGGCTTTGATAATAGTGGAATTTAGTTATTTGGGGTGCTAGATGTACTAATAACTGCCCATTTTTTTATTATAATTTTCTATTTTCCCTAAATAAGACGTTATTGAGTGAGTTATTTAGAAATGTCACTATTCTCTTGCCGGTACCGTTTATGGATAGGTAATAATTTGCCGCTGTCCTGATCTACTCGCTATCAGATGTATTTCCTAATTTAGTGTTAAAGTAATGTTTCTAAGTTCGAGAAAGCCCTTATTTCTTCTAAATTTTATCCAAATCAGATGATTGAATAATGCATACATATTTACGTAGAATAAAATAAAAAATGGAACTTCCAAATGCATAAATATGTAAATATTTCCATAAATCATGATGTTGATGAAATTTTTGATTAACCCACGGCCCTGATTATGTCATACGCTAAAATATCTTATTCATCGCTTATTTCTCTAATTGCATTAAGATATTTAGATATTCCATCCGATTTCTGTGGTTTAATCGCGATTGGTCCATCTTAGCACCTTAAAAAAAGGTGCTCGAAATAAATGTTCAATTCGAAGCGGGCCCGTTACAAAATGCACCCACTTATCCTACAATTTTTTTTCGTCTTACCCACCGGTTTCAGAGAGTTGAGTGTGCGAGTTGAAAAACTGTGTTTTTCTCTCCTGAACACCCATCTTAGGGGGATTTCCGATCTCGAGAACCAGCCGTTCCGACAACTCGAACGAGGAAGTCCTCTCCATTAAATGTGAGGCAAAAGAAAGGTCCAGCGATGCGATCAGAATGGGAGTTCATGAGGATCGGGTTTCGCGGGGCCAGACCGACGGGGAAAGTGGGGGTCGCAGACCTCCCTATCGGCGTCCTATCCCACTCACCTGCCTCGCGCTCTTTTTTTCTCCCCCGTAGTCGTCCACTGTACCGGTCATGTTCATTTATCCAGCGCCCAAGAAAGCTTGAGGTTTAGCAAACTCTCTGCTCTTTTGAATCCAGATACTCTTTGAGTCGTCTCAATGGGTTGAATTTAATGGATTCCCCATATTAAAGAAGTCTTTAGTGGGACAGACAAGGGATTGAGTGAAGGCAGGGATAGAGTATGAGGAAGGCAGGGAAGAAAATATTGTGCAAAATACACAAAAATTACATTATTAGAAAATAAAAGTATAAAAGGGTACATACACCATTCCGTGGCAGATTTTTTCTGAGGAACTCTCCGCGAGGGTCTCACATACACTCCCTGTTAGGTTTGCGAGAATTTCTCCTGCGGCAGTACCACCTTGGTGCCTTTAAAAAATTATTTTCGATAGATGGGATGGATATATGAATGTTATCGTGCTCCTCTGGTGATATGAGTTGATTACATTTTTCTTAATTTTCATTCCTTTTTGGCAGCTATTCACTCCCAGCAGTAATTCATTTATTAGAAACCATTTTGCGACCAAAGACGATTACAAATTTAAAATTGATTTTTTCGGATTCGAAAAATAATAAATAGTGAGTTTTCACGGAAAAAATACCTTCAATGGAACAATTACACATTATATACAGCTAGGTAGAAGTTAGCTATGTAATATTAGCTTAGCCGGAATTAAAAATTTGGATATATCGATTGCCAGTCAGGCGTGCTAGCCAAGTAAGCACGACATCCGTCGCACGTACCACGCAGTGGACGTATGGCGTTAACACCATGTTGTGTAAAACCCATCCCAAAGTCCGCTCTTAGAATACAGCTTGATGGTATAATTTGTTAGAATGCCTGATCGGTAATTGGGAGATTTGGATTCGAACCCCGGCTTGAGGAAATATTATTTCAGTGCGAACTTCATCCTTTCTTTATCTTTTTTTTAAAGGTTACACATTTCATGCGTAGGAGGATGATTAATTGGAAGCTTACTTTTAGAGGAAGGTGAAAGGTGAGCGGTGGGGAGTAGCGACTACACAACTACGTCCTCGAGTCGGTTCCCTTGCCAGAATGCGAGTGAAGAGACTGGGCTGCGTGAGGGTGCTCATATTTGCATACACGAGGAGTCGTCGGGACGCAAATTACAAGCCTCCCCTCCTTCACCCGTCTTCTTTCGGGCGATTTTTTGGCTTGCGCAGAGGTTTTTATACGCGCCCTCGGTGTGCTAGGCGTGAGAGAATAATCCTCGTGGCTCAAGCCTCCCCTTTCATGCACTGCGATTCCCACCGCACGTTGCTCGGGAGGCACTGCGCTGGAAAGGACGTAGTTAATGAATGCGATCGCATGGCCGTTAGCTCCAAGAAACTCTCTCTCTTATTCGGTTTTTGTCAGTGTTTTGGAGGAAATAAAACAAGACTTTGGAATTGTTTGACCTGAGGATTGATTCAAGGGATCCATTTAAAAATCTCAAAGAAATTTATTCGTTGCAAGATAATGAAACTTAGTGATTGTTTATGCAATAGAGTCGGTTCCTTTTATTTTTTTATTGCCAAAATTTAAATATTATTACTCCTGGAGTACGCAATTCACGCTCTTAGATTTTGAATGACGATATCTGTTTTTCGCGATTAAATTAAAAGTGAAAATTTTCAAGCGCGCGAAAACGCGACGGCTAAGTATGCTGAGAATGCTGAGAAAAGCCGGTGTGAAGTATTTCTGGTTCCCACTGCCGCCATGTGAGGTGACCTTGGGGCTAGGCTTTAAGCGCCGCTACGATGCTGGCTGCTAGCAGGTAGCGCTTCGCTTAAATAAGGATTATTAATACCTTATCAAACGAAGGAAACTTTCCGGCCTTAGCCAGTTTTAATAGGTGATTATTAAGGCATGTTTCCCTGAGCTCTGTGCCCCATGCATGCATTAGTAATCTCAGACGATGTAAAACTTCAATCTAATCAAAGGACCCTGTGACGTGACGTGGAGTGGCATAGCATGGGCGCCAATCTGGCCTTTTTCAAATGTGGTTAAAATTGACCATTAAAATTCGTCTAATCTGGGATTTCTAAAACCAAATAATTTGTATATTATGAATTCACTAATAGTGGGTAACAAATCGCAATCAATGTCTTTCGTTTTCTTTGATGAAGGAAACTACCCCATAGGACGGTATATGCATGCCAAGAGATACATGGTGGTTTTTAGTGGAATATTTCGAGTAAATACTATAGAGCTTTGCTGTCTGTAGGGCGGATGTAATAGATATTACTTATGACTACTGGATATAATGTTGTCATATGCAAATTTAGGTCAGCTATGAAATGATGATTACTTATGTATTTTGCATAGTTATGATGCACAAGGTTTAGGATAATTTTAATTAAATAAGATCTCATATAAATAAGTTTTACATAACAAGAATTTTATGAAAGTATGGTGGAAATGGGTGGAAGCACATAACTTCATTAATATTTTTTTTGAAAAGTATGAATGCAATTTTTTTCTTAAATAGTTCAACGGAAGATTTGCGAGAAATCCTGCATTCCCACCTTAGTGTTAGTGAATAAATAGCATGAACGTGTTACGTAGCGAAAGCGATTCGAGGGGATGTGCAAACTTATGTCCATATATCATTTAAAATAATGTTACTTTTCTCCTTCCTTAATGTTATTTTTTAACTTGTTTATATCCATGTAGACTCATTCTGAAAAAAATTACCTACTCTTTAGCAGTTCATGATGAAAATAATTTTTTTGTCCATTGCGTCTTTCAACCCATCGTGACAGCTGTAATCGTAAAGAGTAGGTATGGAATCTTGATTCCGTATCACCTGCACCTCTTAGCAAGAATTCTTGATGGGATTTCTCGTCGAAAAAACATTATTAACATTTCTAAAAGGTGCTTTTTTGAAGCCAAGCGTTTTACACATCTTTTATGTAACTAGAAATAAAATTAATTTTCAAAGGTTGGCGCTCTGCTACTCCTCACATTTACTTCTTCGTATGTCTTGTATTGTAAATATGGTACCTACGTGAAATGATGCTTCTCGTCGTCCGCGCATATCTTCTTTCACTTTCTCCAGCAATCTCGCTAATGTCTTAATGTAAATTCCTCTCCATCTACTTGTTCATTCATTTCATTACGTAACCGTCTCGCGTAATAGGTACACCTACATCCACTGTTGTAGTTATTTTTTAAGGGGAGTACAATGCTGCGTATCGCACAAATGAGTACAATTGGGGGAAAAAGTCTAGA
Source organism: Ischnura elegans (assembly GCF_921293095.1). NCBI lineage: Eukaryota > Metazoa > Arthropoda > Insecta > Odonata > Coenagrionidae > Ischnura > Ischnura elegans. The sequence continues at coordinate 97,493,383 of NC_060249.1, forward strand.
AGATGATGTGAACTATTAGGGCGTAGCAGACGGTGCGTTGAGTTTCTTAGCGTTCCTACGTATTTCTTTCTCATCTTGCTTGAATGACCACCACGTCAGAATGAGTCCCACTGTCCATTGTTTCTATTCATGGCCCCTACCTGTGTTTTTGCTCGTTCCGTCGCTATCCATTTTTTTCCCCGAGGCTCTTCTTGACAAAGCTTCGGGCGCTGACTTCGCCTACCCCGTCTCTGAAAGAGGTCCCTATGGGAGAACGCTCCCGTTGTTTTGAACTAAATGGAGGTGCATGTCCTTTTGGGAATAGGGGTTGCATTTAGAGATGAAGGCATTTCGCTAAATATTTGAACGAATTAGAGTCGAGGAAATTGGAGCAAAGTACTTAAACGTGTTTGGAAATTCACTATTTTTTGTGATAAAATAACGTTCTCCATCCTCACTGGATGTCGCCATCCACTTTAAAATCCGTTGGAAATGCTATCAGCAAAGGCGGTATACTGTCCATCACCTTGTATTCAGAGGTACAAGTGTCTCAAATTTCATGTGGTTCTTATTATTGGCAAGTCCTTTCAGTGATGGTACTCAAAGAAAGGAGAAACTTCGATTTTTACTACAAAGAAAGGCTCCATAATTCTCCCATATAGTAATTATAGCTCGTTCTAATGAAAGTTAACGGTTAATTTAGCGATTACCTCCTGTAGTCTGTCATGAAAAATAATCGTATGAACGAGGAAAAATTTACTGGGATATTTATTTATATTTTTATATTTTCAGTGCTCACCTTTCTTTACGATCATCGCTTGGTTGGTAAAAAAAAATCCTCAAGTAAACCATAACTTCGGTGCGAGAAATTTTGGGTACAGAATTTCCTTAGAAATTAAGACCATGCATTTTATTCAAATTTGGAGATGAGAAGCAAAAATTTGAAAGGTTATTACTAATGTAAGTAATGCAGTTGCTTTGATTACTGCTTCGTCTAAAGTGAATGCTTCGATTGGAGATATGTATTATGTTCGTGGTCACCCAGTAAGCTAGCCAGCTCTGGGAATCATCAATTCCATGGCTGTTCATGCATTTTCTGCTTAAATCGTCCCATATTTGGATAAAAATACATTGCTGTGTGGGTTTACGCGTTGTGTTCGGTCGTTCACCCACTTTTAGGCCGTATTTGTGTTTTCTTTTCCAGTTCATGCATTCTTTATCATGCATTTTCTCGTTTTCATTTCAAGGAAGCGATTTTGTTTCCATGTTGCTCAGTGTCCTGCGTTTCCCTTTCTTTGGCTCTCAGTATAAAGAAAATGCTCCATTGAATCTCTGCTCATGTTACTTCCGTATTTTTGTATCCCTACTAAAAGGTTTTCAAAACATTGGCTTCATGGTTTTTCATTTGCACGAGGTAGCGTGACTCAATAGGAAAGGTGTTTTCTCCTACTTAACCGTCCCTATTTACAATTTAATGCAATATTAGTCTGTGATTACTCGTGGACTTAATTTTTGTTGGAAATTATGACAGCAAAATAAGGAATGTGTGAACAAATATTTACATACTCTGTCGTGAAAAATTGGATAATATCAGTGATTACGAAATTACTCGAAGAAGTAACCGCGGATTAGCTGTTACCGAAGCCATCTTTACGGAGTTACTTGTCTTTCCCGATATTTGAACTTCGTTCTCAATCCCAATGAAGAAAAATTATTCTCTTTTCTCTCAATTTACCGCTCTTTATCTACAGTCCACTGGTGGAACTCATAGCTCAGTAAACAAAAAAAAAATAAGTCCCTTAAAAGTAATGACTTAACTTATGTAATCTATATAATTCATGTCACCTATATTTAGTCATAAATATTGGTTTACATTGCGGAACAGGAGCTTCGTAAATATTTTAGTTATTTTCTTACGGGAAATAATTTTTTCCGAGAGCATATTTCCGGGGTCAATGAATTATTTTACTGTTTTCACCAAAATCTCAAGCTCCATGATGTGAATGTCTAAAACATATTCCGTTTCGGGGACAAGTGGAGGGTTGTATTCGCGGGTTAACGGGCTGAAGAGTGCCAATCGTCTATTACAACTTTACCCTTGCGATTACCTACACTAAGCAGGAGGTAGAAGAAATCTCATGCCACTCGCTTACTGAAAAGCTCCTCTCTCACCCCGTCCCGGGCCATAAGGGAAACTTCTTCCATCAAACGAGATTCTTACCCTCCCCCCTCTCATCACTCGCCGTTTTCTCCGTTCCCTAACTTCTAATCGTCCCTCCCTTCCTTCAAGAATCTTCCTTCATTCCCTCCCACACACACACAAAGTAATCTCTTCTCCCATTCCCTCCCTCTCCATTCACTTCCACTCTCATTCTTCTCTCGCATCCACTCCCTGCTTTTTTATTATATCTTCGCGTTCCATCTCCATAGTATTCATTATCTCCCGGCTCCATTCTCGTCTCCATATACTGCCTACCCCTTTTCATTCTCCTCTTTCGCTTCCATCCCCTTCGAAAAATCCCATCCTTGCTCACAGCATTCTCAGTTTAACTTCCTCGTTCCCTCCATCTCTTTTCTTCCTCTCATCGACCATGCTCCTTAAACACTCTCTCGCGCGTCGTCCCCGTAAAACTCCCGCGCTTTTGCTGAAAGAACAGTGGCGCCCCTTTTCCCGCCACTTAACTGTCGCCGAAACACTAGCGCTCTCTTCCCCGCCAAACTCGTCAACTTCTGCCGCGCATTTGTCGTGTAACCGAGGTCAGAGTGTTCACCCATCTTCAAAACTGCAATAACCTGGATAAATCTGTTGCATTTATGCGGTTACTTTTTTAATACTTATAGCTTTACCAGCTTTACGTTGTGATAACACGAAATTAGAGGTAAAATAATTCGCATTGTTCTGCTCACACTTGCACTTTATATCCGACCTTGGTTTCTGCAATACTGCGTCAGTATTATGGTACAAAAATTAAAATTCAATTCTTAAGTAGTTTTTGAATGTTTGCTTATTGATAGGGTATTTTAGGCAAGGGTTATTATCATTTTATAACTTTATATGATATGTTCTGGAATAAAGTGTGTGTACAGAGTGAATTTGTAATCCCGACTTCATGCATTGATGAGGCTATTTACGACGCTTCAAGTAAAACAGTTAATATCTGCATTTCTAGGCATTTCACTTATCGTTTTAGACAATTCCGGGAGACTGATGGATGCTCAGATCTTAGAAACTGTGAGGCATTCTTCCTTCTTGTTGCCGCGAAAGGATTGAGTTTTGAATAAATTTTATTTTCTCGCGAACGCCACTTTTCCCCGCGTTTATCAAAATTTTGAACACAATTGAGAATTTTTATATTTAGTAAGCATATGATAAATAAATATAAAAATGTGAGTATTTAATTTTGCGTTAACGAATAAATCTGCTTTTTCAAACTTAAAAATTTTCAACGGCTATTTCCTCTGAAATAATTCGTACTCAACAATGGAATCTCAACTCCAGTCTGCAGAAACTTCATCACCATTTTCTTGCGAAATCCCCGGCCCCTTCTCTAAAGTTTCCATCTCCACCCATTATATTTAACTCTTATCGTATCACGACTTCTTCTCATTCCTGTATCGCGGGTGATGCGCGTATTGGGTAAATATTACCCTTTCTTCTTTCCGAACCCATACTATTCCTCTTGGGCCGAAGTTTTGATGGGATTCGGCTACTTCTTTCCTTTTCTCTTTTTTATTTCATCATAACAGAGGGTCTTTTTCATTGTATTTCATATTACTTTAAATATTTTTTAAATATTTTTTTCCTCGCATTTCTCGCCAGGCATTTTCATTATTCTGGCTTACTACGGCCATTTCGCCGCTTCATAATCCCTCGAAGCGTCCAGAAAACGAAGAAATGTTGGGTGAACGTTGTTTTTAAGATTATATGATGCGCAGTTGGGATGTTATTCACTATTGCACGATGAACCCTTGTAATGGGGATTGGTTGGCATGATCTAATCAGATAAAAGGCTACGTGCTTATAAGGAGTGTTTAATTTTTTTTTGTTCACAGGATTTTAAAGTACATCTATTCTTTTGGTAAATTCTTGAATCCGCTACCCATCCTTTACATTATCAAACTTAATGTTTTGTAAACATTCGTATTTCATATTATTTTAAGCATATTTTTGAAACTCTCAATAGCTATGCTGGCTTACTTGTAAACTCAACTTCAGACTTTGAACGTGAATATTTTATCTGCGGTGCAACCTGCACAAAGTACCACCTACTTCGCACGACCACTTCTATGAGCGGCGAGTTTTTTTCATAGATCCGAACGTATTTCCAGGAGAAGCATTGTTAATTTCCCCTCTTACAAGTGCCAGTGGGAGACTGGTAGCCTGGTGGATAAAGAGCTTGGCTGATGATAGAGGGGTGTCGGGTTCAGCTCACGGTTGAAGCACTGTAAGGATTTTCATGAGATAAAATTTTTGATTTTGCATCCGGCCTCGATATTATGGAATGGAAGAATAATTCATCAAAATGTTTTTTACGTAAAATATATTTAGCATTTCTTCTTTGAAGATTGATCTTGCAATTTGTAGACTCGCGTGGATATGGAACACACTACCTTAGTTTTCATAAGTAGTATAAACATTATCATGGATGTCATAACTTCTTCATTACATTGCGTGTTGGTAACTATCGTTATAGATCCTTCTGGTACTCTCTCTGTTATCTCTTTCTCCAGTTTTTGCATAATTTCTCGTTCTAGATTGTGCCAACCTCTCCAACTTATGTTTTCCTCAAACTTCACGGAACTGCGATCATGTTTCATTCGAAGTGGAAAATTTTTATGTTCTCGTTTGCTCCTCTTGCTGCTATCGGTGTATGAGGAATGAGTTCTTGGGGGTTGTACACATGACGGACTTTATATCTAGAAAGGGGAATCCATTCTTAATATTTTTATTTGCGTCCCCGGTGGCCTCGCTGGGAAATAATCTAGAGGGAATTTTCTTGCTCAGGATTCTTCCATGCTCGATTGCTTATTTTGGATTCGAATGACGTACACACTGAGTATTTCATTTCCTTCCCTGCTTCTTTTCGATATCTTATATCAGAAATGGTCCGTTTACTCGTACAGATTCAAATATTTGTCACAAAACAACCCATTCAGAATATAAGTGTTTGGCTTGGCATGTCAAAAAATTCCATCAATTCGATCCCGTACAAATTTACTTCATTTGTACAGCAAGGTATTTTGCTCATAAATTTTCTGAATAAGGTCAAATATGACGGATCACATTTCTGTCCTTTTTTATAATTGTTCGTGAAGAATGTATGGAAATTGGGTGAATCCGTATTTTATGATATTATATTTATTATTATTATGTTGGGTCCGAAGTTACTAATACGGAGAATATCTGATCTGGCAAGTAGAGCAATCATTCGTCCTTGATAAGATTTTGTTTTTGTGTTAATAACATCTCATGGTCTAGCGGAGAAAATAAATTCAGTTATCTTCTTTCGTTGAGAACCTTATTTTAAATGTCTAGGTTCAATCCTCAATTTATTACGCTAATTTTAAAAATGAACATAATTTTTGTGAGAAACAGTATGAGTGTGAGTTTTTCCCTAAAGGAAAATATACTCGACACTCATTGAGATGTGTAACACAATGCATGCTGGTAGCAAAATTGGCAATTAATTACATCGTTAATTAATTTAAGGAATTTCATATATAACGTGGGATACCGAGTTCGGAATTTTTAGACTTCTTGTGGAATGATAATCGATATCACGATATTTACCGAATGTCGGAGTTATTCTCTTCACGGAAGGGACGCTAGCCATGGAAGAAACCCTATTCTTTATGCAAGGGTTGCTATCGGAGTGATTTGTTATGGATCCCGTATTTCGTTGAATGAATTCGTGTGAATTTTGGAAATATCCGGGGAGAGAATGTGTACGAGCTTTTAAGTGAACGGTTCTTTTGACGGAAAGGTTGTTAAAATAATTCAATATTCAGCTCACCTCACTCCGAGCTACCCAATTCCATCCTTTGTTTTCCCAAAACCTATTTCTCATTTGGCTCGATCATATTTACGTGAGGTGGTTACTTTATGCCTTACCTGGGACTCAATGCATTTTCTCGACTGGGATGAGACAGGTTTCACAATCTGGTACGACATACGAGACAAATTCTCCTGTCGCCGAAGTGGCATTCCGCTTCCTTTCGTAAGTTTTTATGCTCCCGGATGCTCCACATTTTCTAAAAAGTACCATCCAGTGTATTAATAGTTTTTTATTTATTCTCTTACCGAGTTTTCATCCTTTATTTCAATTAAAGAGAAATTTATTATTAGTCTTAACAAGGATCTTACTGAAATCCTGCCTTGCCTTAAATTCAGTACGAATGTTTGAAAATAAACAAAATGTCTTTTGTAATTATATTTACGAGAGATTTCAGCATTATGTTGTGATTTACTTGCCCGAGTTTCTTAAGTGAGGGTAGTGTGCTACAAAATTATCTCCTATTCTGCTCGAAAATTATACGCTCTCTCGAATGCGAGGAAACTGAATGATTGGTTTGGATAAGGAAGACTTTCTATCCAATTTTCGAAAAATCTTATCATTTTCATCATATAATTGTTTGTTGGTATTAAATGTTGCTCAATGATCTTGTTTCCAACTTAAGGACTTAATATGATAGTAGTGGAATGGATTCATGAATGTTTCATTCACGAATGTTATCATTCACGTGCTTAGATTAAATATTTGTGGGTGGGGGAAATTGAGAATTTATCATCTATTTGCACGATAATAATAAATATGGACCGCTATAAACTATATCATATAATTTTTATTACGTTTATACATTGTCATTGGTAACCCTCTATATTATGTAATCCTTACCATTCTTTAAGCCTCGTGCTCATCTAGATCTACATATATCTGCTAACACCTCGACCGAAAACGAAGTTATCTTCCAGTTGGTTTTAACACTTGTTTTTCTACAAAATAGGCAAATTTTTATGCGTTCAAAAACATTATATTAGGATGAAATAAGTATTCTTAAAACGAATTGATAATTTTATATGTACATGATATAGTTTCAATGTCAAACTATAAGTAAACTTCCCTGGTAATTCCTGTCACTTCACCCCATGAACTCATTGGCATTCGAGTAAACTCTTCATCTAATACAATCCCTTACTAGTTCCCCTCTCAGATGGCTGGAGCTGAAGGCTTTAATTTGACCTTGTCCGCCTTATTAACGAGCTTCATGGTATGCGCTCTTGCCTAGAACTCTTCTTCTGTCTCCCCGCGGGCGGGATAGTGTTGAAAGATGGGGGTTGTGGGGACTAAGGGTAGACCCCGCGGCGTGCGTACGCGGTCCCTTGGGCGTAAAAATTGGATCCTCCCCTCACCATGAAAGGAAAACCTTAAGTTGAGGATGACTGACAGCGCCTTACTTGGCAATTCATCTAGATGGCTCGCGTCTCTGGGAAAATGCGTGGGCCCCATTCAACAGCTATCCTATTCAACCACCTCCTCGTCACTCCGCTCTGCTTCACCATTCTCACTCTCCCTGTGGTTAATTAAATGCTTATCACGCGTGTTCACACCACGTCTTCCCTTGTGTTGTTTCCTGGCACTCCTCTCCGTCCCCTTGATTAGCCTCACCCACTTGTCTTTTTCTATGTTTCCGTTCCCCCTCACCTTTCTCACCCCTGACCGTGGTTCATAGACCGTGGTTGAGTTTTGTTCCGAGTTCCACCCGCGCCAGGTAAAACCTCTCTCCGGTTGGAAATTAATATCACCTGTCATTCTTCTTACTTTGAGTCGAACAAATTCCCGATAACCTAGGGTTGATGTTTGGTCTGGAATATCTTCTTTTGAGGACGCGTTAGGAATTTTGTCGAAAAAATAAGCTGGCCTCTCAACATAATAAAAAAATTGTTGTTTGGTTGCAGTAGCAACTGATGATTTACTATTGACTTGACGCAGGTCTTGATCTATATAAAAATATTCGGAATAAAAGTTTGTTTTTTTTCCTATCCCAGCTGTTAAGTACAAATTCGTGGAAATATGGAAAATTTCTACACAAGGGAATAGCACAAATGGAGGATTTCATGTATTATTTCTTTGACATTAAACGAGTGGTAAAGAATGTCAATTATTTGTGTTGATACTGTTTTTATGGAATTTCTTCGAAATAATATATGTCCAATATATTCCGGACTAATTGAACTGTATTGGCGTTGGGTTCAAGGAAAGCTGGGAATGAATAAAAAACTATGCAAGCAAAGATTTTTATCTTCAAAAAACCTTCCGTATTATGTAATATTTACTATATTTCGCCCAAGTAATGCGTTTTCTGTCATTAATTTCAGGATGTAGGTGAAGATTTCATCATTTAAAATATGGAATTACGCTAAATGGAGAGTCATTTCCGTACTATTCCGTATGAATCACATAACTGATTAAAATCGCTCATTATTATTGCTTTTTTATTGTTTGAAGAAGAACCAGGGTGATGGCCAGTAACAATTATAGTCATTGTATTTACTTTGCTTCTCATTATTTTAGTAAATACGGTATTGATTGATAGCGCTCCCCCCTTAGAGCCCAGTTGTAATAATGCAATAATTTTAGGTAACCGTAACGGTTACTTATGGCGATTAGCATTTATTCTTTCTTACACATTATTTATCGGAACTGGGAATAACACCTTTTACAATATGGTTAGTATAGTTCCGATCCTTCCATTTATGCATATGTACCTAATAATGTACTAATAACCAACTATATGTACAAATTCTCCTGATGGGGCATGTATTACTTTTGCAATATTATATTTCGGAATATGCGGGAATTATTACTTTCAGAAATTGTTGAGAGTTGATGAAATGAAGGTTAAATATATAGTAGGAAAAGGGTATCGTTTTTCTGGGAACTTACGGAATACAAATGGGGAAAAATTAATCTTGTACCGTGTAATCTACGCTCACCTCCTCGTTCTAGAAAATTTTGAGCATCAGTCCACGTCGGTGCATTTTCCGTTCTGCTTCCCAGTGCACAGTGGGCGGCGTCATCCTATCGGGGCTAGTTTCCTTCATTCCCGCAGTTGCTCCCTTTTCCATCTGCTCGTGAGGAGACATCACGCTGTGCCTTTGTTACCGATGGGAGAGAGGCGATGATATCTCGTAATTAGTTGCGTTACTAAACGGAAGCGATCCCCACATGTGGTCGAAACGTCGACTAAGTCGTGGGATGTAGTTGGATTTGATGAAACGATATTACTGTAATAACAAGAGTTAGAACACAGTTGATGGCTTGTAACACTGCGGAAAGAGGGAGCAGAATTTATGTTCTCGGCAGTTTACGAGTAAAAATTCTAGTTTTGAGCATCAAACATTATTCTCTTTCATTTCTTCGTATAATTAAGCTTAATTTACTGCCTTTGGTCCGATGTAATATTTTAAAATTAATTTTCTACTTAATTAGTATAGGCAGAAATTGCAAAGGCAAAAAGGCAAAAATTCTCTTGGAATTGGGGAAACTGTTTGTAATTTTATCAGTGGGTCTGTGATTCATAACTGCAATTGTGCAAAATTTGAAGTGGGAGATAAAAAACCACAAGCATAATTATTCGTTACAAAATTACATAATAATGAATACTGTTGCATAAATAGCAAAGTGTCGCATATTGAAATCCTCTAATCGGTTTTATGATGATTTACATTCTCTACTTTCAAGTTTCATTTGTTACGAATTTGAACACTCTAGCTTAGTCATACAGGTGAATAACCTTATCAATAGGTACTGATTCAACTTCTCGCCACTGTGGTAACCACGTGATTCAATTAGAGCAAATGTTTCAAAAGTCTCGATTGTCTGTCTGAAGATTGCACTCCTTTGTTGTCTAGATTCAAAATGAATCGAAGTTGACAGTGATAAATGGCATATGCTGCCGCAAGTGGGGATTGTATCCTTACCAAAAACTTAGAATGCTGAAAGTGCCATGACGTAGCGGAATATTAGACATCCATTCGAGGGAAAATACGCAGAGGGATATATACTATTATCTTCTATTCTCGTTTATCTGCCTAAGACCTTATCTAACCGTGCTACTTCGCTCACGAGTCCACACGCAAACCCTCTCTCTCCCTTCAGTTTTCGAATCTTTGTTTCCGCACAAGTGAGAACTTGTTTCTTTATTGTTATCCATATTCACTTGGACTAACTTCTCTCGTTTTGATGAATCACCTTCGCCTTTGAAGTTAACTATACTTCCAAATCTTTTTCTCTCCTCTTGTCTGTCACTTCCTTATCTTTTTATCGCCTATCCATCTACTGCCTTGTCATCTGCTGATTGTTTTCATTTTTCTCAGTTGTGCCAGCTCGAGCGTATTCCCACGTTACCTTAAGGGTGCGTTCACTTCAAGCCTGTAGAAATTATGCACGTTCTCCTGAAAATCGTGCAGCTGATTGCTACTGCTAGCGTAACGTTTTATACTTGTAGAGCCAACTACTCATTAGCCAGCGATGGATTATTGCGGTAGGCCATACTCGGTTTTAGCCTCGGGATTGCGGCGCAATACACTCGATCAAGTTGGCTTCGGGCATGTTGTGCCTAAGTGACCCTAGGCAGCGTGTTTGGCCGAACAGAGCGTATTACTACCACTCAGCCTGGCACATTTATTTCTTTTTGCCATAAATATTCCCATTTAGCACTTACGATGTCATCTCGAAATTTAGGGTAAGCTATCAATGAAACCGTTGTCCATATTCACGTACATATCGAGCTTGAAAATTGTACCTCCTCGATAATACTGAAGGAAACTTTTCATACTGTGCATTTGAACAACTTTTGATAACGTTTTACTCTATTTACTGTGAAATTTCGTGGTGATTGCGATAGTTTTATTATAGTAAAGCGCCATTAAAACTGATGGAGAAGATGCATCCTCGTAAGTTCTGGGAGATGTATACCAGATATTACGCATTGTTTTCCTTTTTGTACTTTTACACATGACACAAACATAGTTCATACAAGCTCTCTTTCTAGGTATCTAATTCGAGGCATTGAGTTCTGAATAATATTATTTGTACAACAGTAGGATTTTAAAAAATGTATACATGCGTAAACCCCAGTATCAACCGTATTTTTAGGCATAACCACGAGCCAGCCAGTGTTGAACCTATCGAAAAAAATCGGCTATGTACGAAAAGTTCGAAAGTTTAGTACCTTTTCTGACCGCTTGTGCCCTTCTAAAACCAAATCGCGTCACTATATCCGTTTGAAATCAATATAAGTGGTAGATTATATTTTATTTCAATAGTACTTACTTACTAAATTTTCAAAGGCGAATTATTATTTTCATAAAATTCATTTCTAAATTTGTGAAGTTATATTTTCTCGGAAATGAGAATTCAGAGAACTTTGTGTAATGCATTGCTACCTTGGGCACGAAATTGTCACCGTGATCATCACTTTGTTTTTCATTGTGGAAACAGTAGTTGACCTTCTACTGGATTAGGGTTATTTTTTATGCGCCTCGCCGGCGCGGCTTTGCTTCTTCTTCCTTCAGTTCTTTGCATAGCGCGCAGTTCCTGTTTCTTTATCAAGGAGATATCAAAAAAATTAAAGGAAATAAATGTTCGTCAAAAGCATATTCATAATAATATAGAAAAAAACTACCGGAAGTATTTACAGATTATAATTGAAGTTGTAAGTCAAATTACTATGGTATGGCACTGTTTTAGTATGGTATGGATCACATTCACTGGCTTTTATTATAAGCCCTTGGTATGTATTTCCAATACAGGTGCCGAAATCCGCACGGGAGAAAATTTAAATGCTTGAATATTTTCTCTAATCCATGCATGACTTGCCACAAAATATTACTTCTGAAATAGTGAGGTAGATGTGTCTCAATCATTAAAGAAAAGTTTCGGACAATTCTGAGATGCTGTATTTGAGAGAAGTTAATTAAATTTTCTTCGTAATTACGTAGGTATGTAATTACGTAAGTACGTAATTAAATATAATTACGTACATCAATGTATGGAATGGGAACTTGTTGATTTTTTTACACATTAATAGTCTTGCGTAAAGGTCTAATTTTGAAATAAGCCAAAATTCATGGCTTTACGACAATTTGGCGGCGAAATATAGGGAATTACATGATTCAAAGCACCTTTTTTTTGGTAAACATGCGAAATAATTAAAATGCGCATATGACTCAAATGTTTTTGAGAAACGGGGTATATTTACTTTAAGGTGGGTATGCACTCATACAAAAACGCTTGTTGAATTAGAGGTGGAATGACTTACCTACATATACCTTGTATTACAGTAGATAAAGTGTTGGCTTCTCGTCGTTTACCTATGTTCTATGCGACGAAGAGATTTTCTGCCGCGCGAATTGAGATAATGTTTTTATTTATTTTCTGAGAGGATGAGGAGACAAGAATTGTGGGAAGTAGGTAATTCATGCAAAGTTAAGGTGCTCGAAAGAACAGTTTCGGAGATTGTTCAATGCGATAACTAAATGCTTAAAATCGTTCCAAAACAAGTGCTGCTGCGGTAATAGAGGTCAACCTATGAAATGTGAGGAAATATTTGTGTTAAGGTATGCTCTCGTTTTGTTTTATTAGCCCCGCCCGTGCATAATGCTGCATGGTGATCATAAATCCTTAGTTCAAGTAAATGGAGATGGATCTCATTTGTTTGTTTTGCTCCGGTCGTGTTACAATGATCAAGGTGGAATCTCATTCAATGCCTAATTAAGGGGCTGGAAGCCCTACGACCCCTTTACAACTTTATCCTGCTCTGAGTACACTCTGCTCTAGTGCCCCGCGGAATAAATATTTTCACATGCAAATTGTCTTCGTACATTTTTATCTTTGAATAATCACAATCAAGTATATAGCACCTCTTGCCTTGTAAATTAGTTAGTGTGAAATTTTTTTAGGATTATGTTTTATCCCTTGGAGAGTAATATTGAAAGAGAAATGTCTGTGTCAAAGAACTAGGTATCAATTAATACGGAAAGGTTGGCGTACGAAAATTTATTTAATGGATTCGAAACTCTCCAGAAATTATCAATGGAAATGTCTAGAAAACTTGCCCTTTTCACGGTGATGCACCAAGATACTGCGTGATGCCATTTAAGTTTTTGGGCATTTCCTCGACAATATTGGCTAATGAAAGGATGTAGAAAAACTCGGGCTTGATGGGTATTAAAATATCTAATTTTTATTTGTCTTGTCAACTGATGATGGAGTTTTGATACAACCGTCTGTCACCTTAATATTATTCTAATATTCTTTCTATCTTTTCGGAAATTGGAATTATTTTGTAATTCCTTTCTGGGCATGGCTTCGGCAGAGCCTTAATTATTTCATTAGAGTGGTCCGATGACGGCATGAAGGTTTTACGAGTATTACCATATTTCCATTAATTTTTGCATTCAGCTATACTTTTATGCTTACCTTATCCGTTTACTTGTTTAATATAGTGATTTTTTCTTTATTCGTAAAATATATTAATCATTTATTTCTTAGGTTATGTTTGCACTTACATAAATTTTGGCCTAGTTTCCGTCGTGGCACAATAAATCTCGTGCCAAAACGTATCTTTTTACAGTATTAAATGGAAATTTGAATATGTGCTATGATTATCTCAATCAACTTCAAGTCTCTCACAAATGCATTTTTTTCTCTCTAGGGGTACGTAGCCTTTATTCACTGTGGTGAATGCGTAGAATGTCAAGCCTTATCATGTGTCGGACAAAGTAAAACGGTGGAATGGCATTTGTTTTGACTATCTTAGTATCCTCCGAGCTGAACCTCTTAATTGTTCCGTCCCATTGACCGAGTATAATGGTCTTAAAAGGGGGCCGTAAATTCAGCGTGCAAGTGAGCGGTGCTGCTTTGTTTCCGAATGCTTCGCGCCGACACCGTGGGACGCTCGGCCGGGAAGGAATCTTATTCGCCCCTTAATAGGTGGGAGGACAGTGCTGTCCACGCCCCCACCCCTTGCCCACCCTCTCCTTCACCCCCTGACTTTGCGCTTCCCTTCCCAGCACACCTTTGTCCGCGGACTTGTGGGCCGCCTCCGGGCTGTTTATTTTTCGCCTCCAATTCCTTGGGAATGTAAATAATGCACCACCAACTCACGGGACCTTAATCAGGGAGTCGTTACACCATCGAAATGTTAGGCGTAGATTATCACTGATTCGGAAAAAATTTCTCATAACTATCCGATACAAGTACACATTTTCTATTGAAAATTGCAATTTGATGGAATGCTGGAAAAAGGTGCGGTTAATTTTAAATATGTTGGGCGTGGATTATCATTATGTCTGAAAATTAATTTTTCTCTGAAATATCCGTTGTAAGTATGCAATTTTTTATTTAAAATTGCAATTAAAATTGCAGTAAGATGCGACGGCGGGAAAAATAAGTAATTTTCGGGTTAGCTGAATGTAGTGTTCACGAAAATAATTATTATTTTGATAGTGGAAATTGCAAACTGTCGACATACTGAAATAGTCTATCCACCATTCATTTTACAAGAGCCAGAGTTTGAATATTGTGTGTTATAATTTCAACAGTTTCCAATAAATAAGGGTGAGATTATAAGGTTCTCCTAAGAAGGAGTATATTCTCAAATTAGTAGTATAGTTTATAACATTTTCACTTCATCATATTTGTTTAAATAATTTTAATTAACATAGTTATTAATGTCATGAACTGTATGGTATAACTTCCTTTGCAGTTCAAAATAAAACCTTATTGCTAATTTTCCATTTTTTAATGTTTTTACTATGTTTTGAACGATAGAGGTGGAAACAAGTGAAATTAGACCTGGTTCCATTACAACGATTTTTTATTTGCATCAAGTAGGAGGCTCGAATTCTTTACCATTTGTAGTTTACGTTATAATTTAGTGATCGAAACAGCATGTAGTACTTCGCATTGCCTTAAACTGTTAAAATTGTATTACGAGTTACTTTTAAGGAGTTAAACTTTCTCCAGTGTGGTTTATTGGGGTAGGTAAGACTCGCTTTACCATTATTAGGCCCATCATATACCCTAATTAAGTTGCAACTCTGAGCTCTAGAGTGAACAGTGTTGAGAGAAATTGGCTTGCTACTCGCATTATGAATGGTTAACTTCCGCTGCATCTCCCTTGAAACCCGACCCCTTTAATGAGGCCAGTCATAAAACCTACTTGTTTTAATGTTTACAGCACCTCCCCAAGACAGCTCCTCTAGGCGTCCGACCACTTCCTTGATTGCATTGCGGGCTTAAACCTTTACTTTATAGCGGCTATAGGAAACCCTGGACATGGTCACTACCGCTATGGTATCTCACGGAATCTACCCTTCCTGTGTGTCTCCGTAATATAAATCATTCGTTTAAAGAGATCCCATGCCTCTCTCTCTCTCTCTCTCTCCCTGCGTTCTGCGCGAAATGCCCCGCTATTTACCGCTTTCTGGACGCCCTTTTCAACCTCCTTTGAGGAATTGACGTCTCCTCTCCTCCCTAACCCTCCCCACAACATTCCCATCCCTTTTCTCCAGCGAGCCATTGTGGTGAGAGGGGCTTCCTATGTCCGCTTCGCGCCCTTAGAATCTCTCCACAGAACTCCCGGCTTTGGTATGCCTCGGCTTCCCCGCTCCCTCTCAAGGTCCTCCCGCAAACCGACACCTACCTCCCTCCCTGCAGCCCCTCTCTCAGCTGCTTTTAATCTCCCATCCCCCATCAACTCGTTCCCCATATCTCCTCTTCTCCACCCACGCTGAGGATCCTTGGGCCATTGCTTCGGATCTTCCCTCTTATCTGGTCCGAACTGCCTTCGCCTCTCTTAAAAACCTTTCGGGTCCAAAATCTTTGACGAGCGAGCTGCCATCTCACCCGCAACCCGGATTACGGTGTAATTTCGGGTGACGGCAAAGGTTATGGTGCTAGGTTTGACGATTATGACGTTTCTATTAAAAGGGATTGTTTTTTTATTAATGTATTTTCTTTATGGTCAAGGCGAAATTACTTTCTTGAAGGGTTAAAAGTAAATCATGAGCTCGAATGCGAAGGAAAATATTTATTACCCCTTTAGTTTTTGGAAACAGGGGTTATTCTGCCTTCATTCAAACTGTAACGGCTTTGTGATAAGCAAGTTTTTAAAAATAAATAATGGCTGTATGATATAGATGTATTTTGATTTATCATTATCTAACTTTAGTACATTGGGAATAAATATTCTTGTAAATATTTTTTTATTGATTGCTTATTAACATGAAATGATATTTTTATTATCTTTCTTGTTAAAAATATTTCATCTCCCTAATGAGCCTGCTCATATGTACTTCATTATCTTGAAACGATTCAGAATCACTTGTTCTAAGAAAATGCCTTCAATGAACCGATTTTCCACAGCTATTAAAGTTTGAAATCTCTGTTGACTATTTTTTTTCTATTTTCTATGACTTTTCCTGAAAAAATAGCGGGTTTAATTAACATGGGGATTAATTCAACTTGATGTTAAATTTTAAATATAAAGAAAAAAGTTACGAGAAAATGTTTTTATCCATGAGTCAATTTTTGTAAAAAGCAGCATGTGATGGCTTCAAGTTATCTTTGTTAGATAATTTAGGAGTTTAACATTCCAAGTTGCTCAATGCAGTGTCAAGCTGTCCCAGAAATTGCTCTTCAGTGCATGAAAACAGAGTTGCCGTGTGATCAATTTGCTAGAATTATTTACACTCATAATTTGATTTGATGTTTTAAAAACTTTATAATAATGCCATATTTATTTTCTTTTTCTCCTGATACGAGTACTGAAAATCACAATGAGTAGAATAGAATTTTCCATGATATTTTATTCGATATGAAAAATCTTTTACATTAATTTGTACGCACTAAAGTTATGCAATATACCCATTCAAATCACGCCATCTTTTCTCTCCGTTTTCCTTTTCTTTCCCATATTCCTCCTAAAATGATCCCCATCTTTTCCTCCCTCGTGGTCCTTGACTTGGATGCTTCGCCCGCGCACGAAAACTCAACTTCAACCGCTCTTCTTTCACTTCCTTCTTCTCTACTTCCCTCTTGCGGTCCCTCCTAATTCATCCCAAAGTAGCGTTCCACTTTGGGATTCTTTCTGTATTTCCTGTATATACATCTTTCATCCGCTTATCTCTCCGTTTCAGTTCATTGCTCCTGTTCTCCTTCGGTCCATTTACCGCCCCCCCCCTCCTACCACCTCTTTAATCTTTCCTTTCATCCATTTTTGTCCCTGTCCCCATGAAAAGATTTTTCAAGACCTTGAGTCTCACTCCTCCCAGATTGCAGTGTGCGCGCAATTCACGTCGAGAGGAACTCCGGCTAAAAGGGTGGAAACGTTTTTCCGCGGAATGTACCAGTGCATTTACTCTAGCAAAATCGTTTTCATATATATTAATTTTTCCATGCTGCCTGATTTATGCCTTATTCGCTGTTGCTAAATGCGTGGATAGCAGTATTGAAACGCTGTGGCATTTTATTGGCATTACTGACGTATTTTTAGAAAGCTTTAAATTCAAATGACAGTGCTTAAGTAGTGTTGCTTGGTTTGCTGAAGTTGTTTGCTGTACTTAATGAAGGGAGTTGAAATAGTCTTAAGCCGTATTTAAACGATACATTTATCCGCGGTACTTTTACTCGAACAGTTTCGCAAAATTAGAACAGAGGCTATTTCCTTGACATGCATTCGTGCTTTTGAGTTCTTATAGGTATTTAACAACGCCTTAAGGACTACGTGGTTGACAAAAATTACTCTTATTCACATAAGACTATGGAATACGTACCATCCTCCTATTTAAGAGATACTTGAAGAGCATCCAATGCATTTATACACATTTGAATGGACTTTTTGCCGTAAATAACCGGTTTTTCTATTATTAAAACTTAAATCACATAGGGCATATTTATTGAGAAATAAGCACCAACAATATACACATTTTTAAACATATACCTTTTTACCGCTTTTAATGAACTTATGCTATATATAGTCAGTTATGATTTATATTGTTTGCTCATTAGTGAGTATTAAACATTGTGCTTAATGAAGTTGATGGTTGTGCTTAATGATAAAGATAAATTTATTCTTCCACACGAAGCCGTGAAGCAGTCAGTCATTATCAAAAAAAATACGAAATACGAAAAATACCCTTAAAAAAATACGAAAATTAGAAAAGATGAAGATTTTTTGGTTTGATGAAGATGATTTGGCTGGTTAATTATTGCCATTTCATGGAATAACACTTGCTATGGTATGCATACGACTTAAGCGTCATAATTGTCTGTATTGCTTTTTCAGAATGATCTTCATTTTTTTTGCTTTCTATTTGTCGTCTTACGGAACCTATTTCAAAAGTTTTATGCGTTCCCTTATTTTCGGAAATCCATAACCCTTTTCTCATGTGTTCAAATAGCTCTTTCCATTTATCCCCTATGCAAACCCTATATTATCTTTGCACTTTCCGTGTATTTATGGCACTTTTTGGTGGATAAGAAGTTCTTAGGTCACTTGAAAGCTTTTTATAGCCTGTGTTGAACTTGCATGGGGTTGTGGAGAGCATTGCTTCCCTCAATGTCAGCTATCTCGGATTTGAGGATCTCTTGCTCTTTTGCTGTTTTATGCCTTTGTTTTCAACGCAGAACCCCGACTCTTCTTCTCTGATCAAAGATAGCAAAGTATGTCTTCTTGTGTCCGACTTTGTTTCCTATATTTATGAGAGTGGACTTCTCTGAGCCCGATGAGGTTTTAAGCTTGCAAACACAGTTGATTCACGTTTTCCCTTCTTCTATCTGTGTTTTAAATAAGATACATTTTTGAAATTACTTAGGTAAGAATTTCTTCGTGGGACATTTACCTTACTTTCTGTGACGGTATTCTGACTTTTTATTGACAAGTTATTACATCTTATGTCGCTTTGGCAAATACCTAACATTCGATAGCGATATTTCTCGGTTAAAGTATTTATACTATGAAATTATTGGATTAAAAAATTTCTCTTGATGGATGTTATAATTTTCATTGTATTATTCACTATTTGTTTTTGCTCCAATGTCATCAATTCCGTTTTCAACTCATAAAATACTGCTTTGCATACAACGGTGTATAATTACTGAAATAATCGTTAAGGAATTACAGCTTTCATCTCCGGTCGTCTTATATTTTGGAATTGTTGTAGAAAGACTTTATACACTCTTTTAATTCTATTTATACTTAATTGATGTGACACTTTTAAATTCATTACATTGTCGTCTACACTTTTAAATTCATTACACTTGCTGTCTTGCCTTCGAATCTTTCAGTCTTCGCAGCATGTTCGAACCTTTAAATACCTTTGAATGTCGGCTCTATAGCCTAACGCCTTCACCGCGAATCGCCTTATTTCTTTGTCGTATAA
Source organism: Ischnura elegans (assembly GCF_921293095.1). Classification (NCBI taxonomy): domain Eukaryota; kingdom Metazoa; phylum Arthropoda; class Insecta; order Odonata; family Coenagrionidae; genus Ischnura; species Ischnura elegans. The sequence continues at coordinate 97,512,812 of NC_060249.1, forward strand.
ATGGAGGTAATGCCACGTACTTTATTTACGTTAGATACTCGGAGGCGAGCTCGTTTCGTAATATATCATTTGGTAAAAGAAAGGCTCGGTTCCTTTTATGGCTCGGAGAATCATCTCCGAGGCTCTCGATGCGCCCTTGAGCATTACTTTCGCGTTAAGGGGTAATTGTATGTCGTCGCCATTTCCTTAACGGAGAGCTTACGCCCGTGTAAAGTGATATCTTCGCGGTGGAGTCTCAAGGGTTGAGACCCAAGGTGCAACCAGAGCCGTTGCTCGATGCGAGAGATTGGTCTCGGGGCCCATCCGGGGAAGAGAACCCCTCGCTGGAGGCTTATGAAAGCAGAACCTCTCGGTCGACGTTAAGGGGGATATGTGCTTATAATACAGGTGAATCAGGAGTATTTTCTCGGATAAATATATTTATACACGTCTTTAACGGAGATTTAACGGGGACAACCCTATACGAAAAGAGTATATTTGTATCAAAGGTTGACGTATTTATGAAAGTGTGAGTCAGGACCAAGCGTACATCCCATATTTTTGGGCGCATGTACTTCCAGGAGATGCTCAGGTAATAATTTGAGGAGATAAGTCTGTTAATAGGTATGGCAAATGTTGTCTGCCGGTGTGAGCAAAACCGTCGTTTATTCCTGTAATATCTATTTTCGATAAACTCAAAATAAGATGAAATGGTATACCAGTGACCTCTCTTATTTCACCTCTCTACCCATCTTATCTTTACATTTTAACTCTGCCTAACAGATTATTAAGTTGTATCATATGATTCCGAGGTTTAATGTTTTCGTATGCTCTTCGCGCCTATATTACGTCTGGATACGCTGTCCCGTGGTACCGCTGCTGTAAACGAAACGAGGTCATAATGATGTATGGGGTAAACGTATGTGGCACGACCATTTTTTTCGTTGGGTGCATAGAAAAATAGGTAAACGGTTTTTCCACGGAAAGGTAGTATTTAATTGAGTAAAATTTAGGAATAATTTGCATTGAAGACAGGAGTTGACAATTTATTAATCATCAGTTTTTGAAAGCAGATAATTTTTTTACTAAATTTATCTGCAATTATTCACTGATAAAGCCAATAGAGTTAAATAATTACTATTAAGTAGTACTTATTCAACATGTAACAATTAGGTAAGAACTTTTTGAAAATTATATAGTCGAGAAACGTGATAAAATGGATAAATAGATGTCAAGAATGTTATCATTACTTTAATTGTACCACAATGCGTGCATCGTAAAATTAAGGATCACAAAAACTCAAAGGATGATTTTCACTTCATGTCGTAGCTTCTTAGCAGTTAAGCGAGTAAGAATTGGCGGAAAATATCTTTGACCACATGCTTATAATGCTTGAAAGATAAGAAAGGCGTATATGAAAGTTTAACTGCGACGATTTCGCGAGGTTTGTAGAAAGATCATTTGTGTAATACATGAGATGCAAGCCATCGACTTGAAAAAATATTGATTGAATCATGTTAAAATATTTTTCCGTATAGCATAAATATTTTTTTTTTGTTTTTCTGCATCATTAATATAAAAAACCTTGTTTTTATAATTACTGATTAATCACAGTCATGAGCTTGATGGTAATAAGCTTCTAAAGGTGAAAAGATCGCCTCTGGTACTTCATAACCTGTAGTGGTTCAATGACAAGTATTTATTACATATTATGCATTACAAGAAGTAGGATTTAGAGAAGAACTATCCAAAGAAGCCACTGTTTAGATATTAGTGCGATCCAAGTAACTCACAGTATGTCCATGATAAAAAGAAGAACACAATGGTAATTTCTTTACTTCTACTCTTCTCACAGTATGTCTTAGGAAAAATAAAATTTTTCTCACTAATGATAGCTTTCTTTCTTTCTGTCTTGCCATCCATTTTTTCTCAATAAAGCTATTATGGTGGGTGACGGAGCGAGGGGCGTTGCTACCGTTCCTTTAACGATTCACTCACCGCCGTAGAGATACAAAGAGAAATACTTTCGCAATCCTAGTAGGTATGTCCCCGAACGGCTTTCCGGGCGTGGTGCCGAAGGGTGAATGTTAAACCAAAACTTCCCTCCTCTGCTTGCTTACGTTTCTGGTGACGTCGGTCCCCGTATCGGCGGCAATGAATCCAAGTGCTTGAGGGTCGCTCGTAAAAAGATTGTATCGCCGCAGCGTCCATTGGCTTGAGCCGGGGCGAGTCAGTCGTGGTTTTTAAGGGGAGGGATAATTGGAAATAGTTGCGGTGTCGGAGCCTAAGAGATAAGAATGCTAATATTTTTCTTTGCATTCCTCCTATGCTTGCGAACGCTGTGAAATGAGCAATCTAAAATGAGTATTCCCGAATGTTATAAGGTGTGCTCTTTAAGACAATTTTTGATGATGTGTTAATGCTAAGCCTATATTTTCAGAATTATTTAAAATCTTCCTATAACCTGCAGTCTATAGTAGGTACGAACGTAATTAATCCTCTTTACAATAAGAAAGATTGTAGGGAAATCAGCAAGAGTTCAAGTTATGAGGTGGGTACAGCATGTATTTTACAAATCCGTAAATTTTATTGGAACCATATTTCATCTTTGATGGTTACAAACAGCAAGTTGAAATAATGAACATAGAATATCAATTAGGTGGATAACTAAAATTTAGGTGACTATTTGCTATAGTATATGCCTATTTTGACTGCTTTAAGTAATTTACTAGTGTCCATGCACCGGAAATATCGTGGAGTGACTTTTTTTATAGAATATAGTAACTGAACACAAACCTAAACAGTACTGAGCACAAATTAGAATCATTTCTTCGTTCATATGTTGACCCATTTTTTCAATAAACTTATTTCTTTTGGTGTAAGCCTGAGAATCGGAAACTGCGCGTGCCTCCTACTGATTAAGGCCAGTCGGGATTATAATATTTTTTTCAAATGGAGAATAAGAATGGGCACTAGAGTCAATCATAATAGTATTTATGCGTTTATATAAGAAAAAAAGTTATCCTTGTGCAAATATTTGAAATACCATATTGTAATAATGAATGCAATCGGCAAGAGAACAAACAACTGAATGCAAAGAAATTTTACTTCTCATATGTGCTAGCACCAGACCTATGTAAAAAATTTAAGATGGTTTCCCCAAAACTATACAATAAGGGGTACCTATATATTCCATAATTATTTAAGTATGCCCTAATGTAATATATTTGAATGTAAATGGAATAAAGTTATATTATTATTATAAGTTATATTATTATATTTTGGTTCAAAGAGGTGAGCAAAAGAAGAAAATATTCCATTCATACAAATATATCATTCTTTATCGTCATTATGAATATTTCACAAGAATAGATAAAACAGGTAGGTACTTAGCAGAACTCGTGAAGCTATGCCAGTGTTTGAGAATCATTCCACATTTAGTGCAATCTGATCCTCAAAAAAGCATCAATTTCAACGGTTATGTTTCCAAGAGCAGACTTTTAACATGAACTTTAGCGTCATATAAATGTCTTTGCAATATAAAGCCATTCTTAATTTAAATTTTAATCCCTCTCAAGCCTTTATCTCTACAGACTAAAAACAAACAAAAGATTATAAAAACATCTTCAAAGGGTTTTCTGAGTTTGCATTGTTAAACGAAGACTATTTTCCCAGGTTTATAACCTCATCATACAATCATAAAATCATTCAAAAGCAAATAAAATGTTCCATTTTAAAATGCTATGCGGCTTTTAAAATATTATTTCATCGTTTCTTCGGGATCGACAGAACTGACGTACATTTAGTAATATTTCATTTGATATTAAATAATCTCGGAATGAGTTGTTTTAGCTCGCGAATCATGTGGTAACTTGACATTTTTTCCCTTTTTTGTGTGAGTCACCGACCCCTAGCAGGCATACCCTGTGGGAATCACTTCGTTATATATGACCAAGGAGTCGCCATTATTTTGTCAGGATCCTTATCGTGTCCTCTTGAGGAAGACACAATCTTTCCCGAATCGAGGACAGGAGTTATGCCTTTTTAATTAGTCGCGGGCCGTAATTGTTGGCCCGGCAAAACGATTTATGATCTTTACCTTTTTCTAACTCTTTTTTTTTGTGGCCGGATCGTGCCCGCCGATAAGGGCTCAAAACGAAGCTTCCGGTTGGGACGATCCGTCTACGATGGCTAGTGGGCTGTTTAGGGCGAGGATAAATCAGTGCCTTCAAACTAGTGGGATACAGTTAGGAGCATACCGTTACGTAAAGTTGATTATTACCTAAGCGGTTGAGAATTACTTACCCTTGTCAGGCCCATTCATTCCGTCGTAAGCACCTATCATTTTCAACTCTTCGATCTTCAGAACTGTGATTATGAGAATCAATCCAATTTATGACGAATAGAATATTTTCAATTCTCTGTAAAACTTCCATTCCCTATTACTTAATGATTCCGTTGTTAGAAACAAAACAAGTGTCCATTAATTAAATTTTTATCATTTAAATGAGGACCATTGTCGACCTGAGAAAACATATGAAAACTATTTTCTCGGAAATCACTAAATTTGAGAAAACTAACGTAATAAAGCGTGTATTGACTTGAGAAACCATCTGAAAAACTATTTTCATGAAAATCACTAAATTTATAAAGCTAACGTAATATGTCGACCTGAGTACACCATATGAAAAGCCATTATCATGAAAATCACTTATTTTGATAAATATTTCTAAATATAGCATGAGCTGTTGTTCTATCGTTGTAGGACTTCACGATATGTCATTTGCATATTTTTGGAAAGGAATCGTGTACTCCATGGTCGCAGCGGCTCGGGTTCAAATCCGGGATGAACCATTCCGGCATCAAAAAAATAACCCTGAAATGTATAGTAACCCAGATAAAGTATGTGTCACTACATGTTTGAATTTTACTGGCCTGTGGCTCTTTGCGGATCGACCTCTATCCTTCTTTATTTGAACCAACCATCGGCTTGAACCACATAATGAATAATGTATATTGACAATTTGTCGTCAGTGAAACACACCTTATTCCGTCATGACGGGGCACAAGTGGATACAAAACGCTGATAGCAGGCTTACCGAATTTATTTTCGCGGTGATAAAACATCAAAAATAACAGGCTATATTTGGCTCCATGTTAATTTTTCCTATGTCCCCGCGAAAACCAAGCCAGAGAAAATGCCTCACATGGAAACGATTCACGTCGAATGCTAACGACAATACTGAATCAGATTATTATTTTACGGCTCTTCCAAAGACTTATTTTTGCTTACTTAAAGTTAGAGGAATGCTGGGTCCAGTATTTAGAGCTTCACTTTTGCATATACATTTAATAATTAAAATTTTTATATATTTAATAATTAAAATGAATGACGGAAATTAAATGATTGAAAATATTTTTTGATCCACCCTTGTATTCCTAATGCCTTAATTTCCTACTAATTATAGTTATTGACGTCAGTGGATAATTATTTTTTTAAATAATACTTACCTTTCTCGCTTAAAAGTCTCGGTACTATTACAGTATGTATTACCTGATTTTTGGGCTTTTATTCAAATTTCTCGGGGGCAAATTTATACTTATTTCCGTTCCTTGAAGAGCGTTTCCATAGCCTAGACTAAAGTGGCGATTACTACGGGTAATAACCTATGATGCTATGGTTTGATCAAATTCAAGATCTCTCTAAGAACTTGCTAACATATAGCTAAAATTTCCAGCATGTTGATGAACCTAATTTTTATCTATTTCGCTTAGAAATTACTACACATCATGAATATATTTTAATTTTATAGCAATGCTGCCATTCAAGCGATAGATACGTAGTTATTCGGTTTTTTAAATTGAATTAATCCTTTGCTTCAGACTATGTCGTTAAAAGGTGTGCTGAAATAGTTTTAATTAGTCCCTTAAAGTAAAAAAATTATTGTTTTTTCCGATAAATTTGTTGAGCCCAATATTTATACTGCAGAACCTATAGCTGAAAATATTCAGGGCATACATTCCTTACCCAAGTTTTTTTTAATAAACCCACTGGATTGATAGAATTTCTTTGTCTTCCTGCTAATGAAAATAGTTTACGAAATACTTTTTCGCTTCATTTTCCTGGAACGCGTGGGCTCCATCTTTCTTTTCTTCCCCAGCCTTTCCATCATAAATATTCAAGTTGTAGCTGTCGGAAGCTCAAAAAGTAAATAAAGCGGATTCTTTTATTGCTCTCGTTTACCATGCCATTTAAATCACAGACTCTGCGAGGAATATTTACATGGGAATCGAGTGTCTCTGGTAAATAACATCACCGACGCTATTGGAGAGTATTAACGGAGTGCCTTTTTTCAAACTATAAATAGTTTAAATGGTTACCTCACCCTTCTGCCCAAAACAATTGCCTTTTCAAAACTCCTGAATATTCAGTGAGGACGCTTTGAAATAATAACCCCCTCAACCCTGTCCTTTCGTAGGATCTGGTTTGGGAGGAATGTAATCACTGCATAAACGTTTAGAAGCGAATGGGAATAAGGTAGCGTGCCACAATAAATAACTCCGTATAATGGCCGCAGGTTAGATTTTGTTTGCTGAAAGATTTCCTTCACCCTTTACTTCATTTCCGTTTCGGAGAGATTTGTGGGAGGTCCCCTTGACGGAGAACTTCCCAATGGCTCCATTAACTGCCTATTATTCAGAATGATATATAGTTCAGGTCTTTGAGTATTATTGAAAGGAGAATGCGCGCATTGTTTGTATTCATCTGCATTTTACTTTGGCTTGTCATGTGCGAGGAGCCAATGTTTTTTAACGTGATAAGATGATATGACATCGCTGTAGCCTGCTTTTATCTTTAAATTGATGCACTTTTAGCAAAGATTTCTTCAAAAAAGAGCATCAGAGCATGATATGTATGATGCTCTGGTTTGATCCAACTCAAGATCTCTCTAGGAACTTGTTAACATATTGCTAAAATTTTTAACATGTTGATGAACCTAAACTGCGTATTCAATGAAATTCACCAGAAGGTCTTATTTTTTATCTTAAGGCTACATTAAAATGTTAATTAATTTATATTTTAGCAGTATGAAAAAATATTTAAGACTGACAGCGTTTATATATTTTTTCCATAGTAAATTGAAGGTTTCAAATGTGTCTCCTCTGAAGCATTGTCGAATGATAACGTACTTCTGATTAGTTTTAACTTTTCACAGTGCATATTTGGTAATCATAAGTTTTTCTACCATTTCCCGTTACTTATTTTGTTAAGATATTATTTTAAACACAAAAGCCGTCGCCAAGCTTCATTGAGTCATTATAGCAAACTATTTTATCTTCTGAGCTCATTGAGCAAGTCGAAGCAAAGTTCCTCCATAACGGTGTGGAGTCAGTTACCTGGGATCCCATTGAACTGCTCTTTCCAATGTAAATCGTCTTAGAATGAATATTTCGGCTTCTCTTTGCAGTTTCCATCCCTCCCCAAATACTCTTCCTCCAAAACTCCTCCGGGCAAAATACTAATACAAATGTCCCCATGCTTCAAACAACAATGAATGAATAGCATGGCTGTTAATTTAGAAGCACATGAAACCTACATTGAATGTCCTATAATGCTTCATATAGAAAGTTCAATTTATTTATCAGTAGATACCTATCGAATTTTGATTGATGAAAGCATGTATTTCCATGATTTGAAAAATTAACAAAGTTTTATCACACATCTTTATTCAGTTGACCCAAGTTGTGAAGGTTTGCGCCAACACCTTTCTTAGTGTGTGGTCTTTCAAGAGGTAGATAGTACTAGTAACCCAGGCAAGTTTCATAAAAGTTTTAATTTCACCTCCTGAATTGGTACAAATATTTTAATTATGATCGCATATCATCCACCACTTAGATATAAAACTGTCAAGTTATGCTGCTGGTTATGAGTTTGAATTGAGGGTAAAATATTCATAGAAATACCTATGTATTTATTCTTGTATTTTCAATGGCCCGACAAGGACAAGTCAAATTGCGGTGGACTAACTGACGGGTCCTCAATTCCTCCAATTCCAACTGAAGGTCTTTCAATTTAGATTCCTTTCCAGAGTATAGAGAGAAGAAGGCCGTGTGATGTACAAAATGTTTCGTATAATAACGATCATGTTAAGATGATATAGAGTATAAATGCGAAGTTTAATATCATGGTAAGTTACTGAATACAATTTTTCTTTTTTTATTCCTTTACTTGCCGTTCTTTATTGGTCTGTTTATCACTGGTTAATAGTTTTGCTGCTGCCTTCTCATAATTAAATAAGCTCTATGATTTTATAGCAATAATAATTAAGAGTTTGTTGTAAATTTTCATATTCGGGCATTGACTTGTGATAAAGGTGACTGTGGATCAAGATTTCCAAGGTTAAAATCATCAGCAGGAGTGCCTTTTGAAAGGGAGGTGTGACAGTGAAATTTTCAATGGTTACCCTTTCCTTTGGTATTCCTCCGCGATCAGTGGAAAAGCAATAGAAATAATTCTCTTCTCGAGGTCCTCAGTGAATGCTCTATTGAGTCTCTACGAGTGGTTAGACATCCAAGGGCAGGTGTCGCCCAATCATGACGGAATGCGGTCTACGTGTCACACCGACTCCGCGTGCCATCCGGAATGCAAATTCCTTCACCCATGAGGTTTCGCGGACGCTGAATCTTGAATGACGCTCCGTGAACCGGAAACTTTTGACAGAGGTTGTGTTCGAATTGATAATCATCGGAATCACCTTGACTCTTTCACTTCGGCATGCCTTCTGCAAGTCTATATTTGGCGATTGATATTATTCCTTGTTTTCCTTTACTCTTAAAGTCAGTAAGTACGTAGATCTTCTCGTTTATATGTGCTTCATGAAGGTGCTTCGTACATTTAGATAAAATATTTTGGTGAGTTAACTAGTCACAATAGGTGCAGTATACATGTCTTTTCATTCACTTTCTTGATCGGTCTCCACTAATCAGCCTTCTCAAAAAATTCTCGTTGCGAATTTTCTTTCCCCTTTATCCTTTGAATAGTGTCTTCTTATGGTCACAATGCGCTGTGATGTTGTCGATTACATTAAAGCCTTATTAACGAGATATTCAAAGGACATATTTTTCCTCTACCATTCTGTAAACTGCCTCATTACTCTCTTGCCACTTCTATTGAACCTTTAATCTTATGAAGTTGCGCAGGGGTTATATAGATAAAAAATTAGGAGGGCATATCTGCTTTTTGAAAATACTATCTTCATGCTATATTTCGAGTTTCGATTTTTTTAATCCAGCGGGATTTGGTTGGTGGTTGTTTGAATGTTTAAAATGAGAAGTCACAGAATCAGTGAACATTGGTGAATTGATGATTTGGGTACAGCGTACGTAAGGGATTACGCCAAAGGATCAATCATACCTGAGTGGATGTTATTGATCCGTGAACCTTTACTCCAAATAAATCGTATTTTACCTTGGTAAAAAATAGTATCTGGGGTATATTCACTTTGATAAAGGTGAAGATTTTTAGCTATGATTTATTGTAGACTAAAAAAATCACATTCCCTCGCTTTCCCTGCACATATGTGCATAGGTAACTCTCATTTCATTTATCCTGTGGAAAAATAGAGAACAGATAGGAAATTCTTGGTACTTAAATCGTTAAAACATTGTCCAGAAAGAGTTGCCGTTTGTAATTTTTACTAACTACGTGTAATTGGTCGTAGAAATAACGTAGATGGAACTAGAAGATCTCCAGAGCAGTTAGTAGGTCAAAATGAAGTACTTAGAGCTACTGCAGTAGATTCCTTGTATTTTGGAAACCATCAGAGATATTTAAATATCGGTAATGCAGCGAATTAAGGACCCTGAATAAATTATAGCAACGGGCATTGTTTTCATCAAAGATTACAACTCGAACAATGATGGCGGAAACTTTTGGATGGGTCAGACTGATCTTCACCTAGCTTGTAGTTTTAATCTGATCCGGGACATATTTACGGTGCGTGGTTATCTTTGTATCCGTTCATCTTTACGTAGATGACGAACGATAAATAGAATGCTCTATCAAATAGACCTACCCTCGATATCTTGGGGAAAAGTATGTATTAACGCATGGCGATTAAGGTGATTACTGGGGTCTCTAATTATTCGTAGTGCGTGACGAACCCGGTTCTGCTATATAAAATGAAGATCGCAAAGGATGGCTGCGCGACGCCTCCGGTACTTTCGATTTGGAGGACGGTGGAGGGAGGCGGGTGTTTGAAGGGGGAGTAAGAATAGGTGTGAGGCAGTGGGATGAGGATGGGAAGTGAATTCAGAGACAGACCCGAAAGGGGGCATCTTTATTCATTAGCGGACGGGCGGTGGGAAGGGGAAGGCTCGGCGCCCGCCCTCTTCCCCCCTTCCTCACCACCCCCACCCCTCATATCCAAGAGACAATGGAATGAGCCGGGTCGAGAATATAAGTGTATACTTACTCGTCTCTACGTAGACTATACCTACTGCTCACAAGTCTATCTGAAAGTGAATTTGCGGAGGGGAGCGGCAGAGATTGCTTTGTGCGATATATCGATTGTATAATATGTTCAATTTTCATTCAGGGCAGTGTTTTGGTTCATTCTTTGATATTTAAGATGGTAAGAAGCTGATTACGTCACGCATAGTGCGTGGCTGTCGGAAATGGATAAATACAAACCTTAAAAAGCAACACGTTGCACACGGTAATCATTTCCTTCTATTTTTTGCTACTGAAGTTTGTTTTTTAAGACTAACTTTTTTATTTTCTACAGAAAATATCATGTGTATAATAAAAAAACCCTTATTATACTCTGAATATATTTCTGGCTTTCTACGCTCGGAAATGTGATATTGTCCCTTTCAGGTACCTTCGTTTATTCCCTCTCCGTTTATGAGTTCGTGCGATTATTCTTTCTTTGGAGAAGGGTTGTCCCATGTGAAATGTTATGATTTGCTAGTGCCCAAAGGATACGGAAATACCTAAGTAATCAAATGAAGATTATCTTTGCTATGAAATCCGGTGATATTTGTGAATAGCAGAACACGAAACTTACAATTGAAGGATGAACATGAAAATTTATAGCTATATGTTTTTGAATGGAACATATTCTATGTTTTTATTTTATCAGAATGATAGATGCACAGGTGAGGCAAAGTTGGGAAGGAAAGCAGTGGTGGAAACTTGCAATATTCTGCACCATATTTCCCCACAATTAAATGTAATTGATGTTGTACATTTGAAATAATGCATTGAACTCTTGCTTTTCGGTCAGTCTTGAAATTTGTTTGCATTGAGCGTTTCTATATGGTACGCCGATTCACAAAGCAGTTAAAATAATTGATTAAGTCTTACTCCTCGTGAAATGAATACTCTCTGGAAAACCATTCGCCGTCCTTGATAGAGTAGAATGGAGGCAAAGGCTGCAGGTATTGCGAAGGATAAACTTGCAACGGCTGAATTATCCAAAGATTGAAGCGATTTATTGGAAAAATGAAATCAATTCCTCTTATTTAAATATAGTAGCACTTTCCCATAATATTTCAATACGTACCTACAAAGCTTTTCGGCTCAATGAGCCATCATCTGGTACAAGACCACCCAAGACCAAGATCCATAATCTTGTACCAGATGATGGCTCTGATAGGGGAAAGGCGTGCTACCATCTTTTATTTAAATATGCCGAACTTCCACCATATAACGCCGGAATCTGTTGAACCTATTCCTCTTATTAAAAACGCTGGACTTTTCAAGAGCATTTTTATTTTGTATCTTAATTTCTTACATTTGGCACGTAATTTTGGATTCAAATTGCAATGCAGTGTAGGCGAGATATTCGCATTAATATGTTCTCTCTTTGGCAGTTTTAGAGTGGAGTTGAGAGGCATGAGACCTTGTGGTCATGTTTCGAGACCCTATTAGTTCCATGGCGGGTGGTGTGATGAAGGTGTGAATCCACTTCGGCTCAATGAAGCGAGGTTGCGGTCCTGTTGACTCAAGTGGTTTTGGATGGTTGATGACGTGAATCTCAGAGGCGTGGATTGGAAAAGCCAGGTGGACCTCCCTTGACTCACGGAATAATAAAAAAGACCCGAGAGGTTTCAAATAAAAAAATATTTCTGACACGTTTTGCCGGTTCTTCTCCGTAATGAGGGGACACCATTGTATGATTCCGGAATTATTCATCGGATTCGGCCATTGTTTGTTTTTTCTCTGACCCTTCATCTTTTTTTTGTTACATTTTTTTTATTAAGAGGAAATGAGTCTCCCCGTCATCAATGGATCTTTAAGGAAGTTGAGCGTTGTCGTGTTTCCGCTCTCCGTTCTTCTTTTCTTTCCCTTCTTCGTGTTTCTAGTTTTTAATTTATGTGATCTTCTATTGCTGCAAAGCCATCTATTCCTTATTTATTTCATGCTTTTTAATTAGGACTAATCTATGTCACTTGCTTCAAATGTAATCGTTTGATTCATGCCTGATAAAGCGTATGGCTAGAGGCACCAAAATTTCACGAATAACAGTTTAAAATACTATTTATATCCAAAGCATTCGTATCCATAGTTGTTATAAAGAATATAAGCTATGTGTACCTAGTATATACTTGCAGAATTTCTATGTAGTCTATGTCACAATCATGTTAAGAAAAACTCTTCAAATGAACTCAGACATTTCGCTGTTCGCGAAAACTCGGAACTTCTACCTATGGAATGTGTTTCGATTACTTTTGTTGGAAAAAGTAGAAAAATAATTAATTTAGGCCTATAACATGGACCACTTTTTTATTTCTTCGTCTCAAAGGTTTATGATGTAACCTTTGGAATTTATGAAGTATGGACTCTATTAATCTACTACTTGGTATCCTTTTCGCCCCATTGACTTGGTATCCACTTAGCTGATGTAAATAAGTATTATTATAATTTTCTTTTGCCGTAACTCACAATAAGTACCTATAGCCAAGATGTTCTCTTGCAGTATATTTTAGTGAAAAGTTTTGGTGTATTCAGCATTTAACATTAAAGTATATAGAGTTACTAGATTTTTTTTATTTTATCAAGACCATAAATTCCGTAGTTATGTACCGTTTGCATTTTTTCAACCCCAATGCTCATTATTTAAGGTCCGTAAGTCATCGTAATCATTCTTCGTCAGCTTCCTCAAATTATTTATCGTCTGGTATCGTGAGTAACGACATATTCTGTGTTTTTATTTTTGATTTCCTCTATTTTGTGCTACGCTATTTTTTACTATTTTTTTATTTTCTCTCGTTGTTATTACCTTCCTGTTAAAATCATTAGTGAGAACATTCAAGGTCTCACCTGTAATATCATCCATTAAAGATTATCAATAAAACGTTCCAACATAGCTCTGCAAATGCTCTGTACGTTGACTTGATGGGCATGTTAAATGATGGAAACCATCAAATTTATCGTACTCTACTTGTTGGAGTACCTCACTCGATACCGTATGTTCGCCGTTCAGGCTTTCGTAGGCATTCCTGTAACGTTCTTCTTGGAATTTCTGTATCGCAAGTACTCTTCCCATCCTATTAGAGTGAGTAAGGTGATAGCGTTGGAAGGAATCGTCTCAACCAATCCGAGGTATCACTCACGAGAGGGAAAGATAAGGGCCACTCTTAGTTCCGAGAACTTCGCGATTGGAATGCCAGCCTCTTAGAAAATAAAAAAAAACCTACGCGCTATTTCGAATAAAGCTCGCCTCAATGGCGCGTCTCAAATGGCTTTTTCTCGCGTCTACGGCCGTAATTACGCGCATGGGAGTTAAAGACATGTAACCTCGATAAATGGATAACGAAATTCCTTCACCTTCTCATTCGACCGTGTTGATCTCGCTCAAACTATAGTGTGTCCACAAAACCTTCTTCCATTTAACACTCTAATTATTCTCCAACAGCATTCCTATTGTCACACCCCTAAAATCTAGGTAATAATCCTTCCATTAAAGCTTAAAGTCATCTGAAACCTCCGAATTCTTTAAAGTTGAACCAATTGAATTTAAATTTGTGCATAGTTAGAGAAAACGTCGATTATAATCCAAATGATAAGAAAAAGTATAAAATTTATTTAATTTAATGAATCAATACTTTACGGGTTTCGTTGACGCTTCCATCCAAGGAGTGGTTTGCGTCCTCCTTATCTGGGATGGACTTTTATTTTCTCAGTATAACCCCGAAAATTAATAGAGGACCAAATTCAAAGAGAAATTTAAGTTGGTGTTCAATTTCTAAATCGCTTTTGAAATTAAAATTATTCGCTATTAAAAACACCATTTTTGGAAAAACCACGTTTCAAATGGTTTTTCACGTATACATCAAAATCTACGCTTAGCATAAAAGATAAACAGAAATTTATCTCATAAAACAGCAAAGAAAACAGTTTTTTTAAAGGGATGATCTGAAAGTAATATAAAGCAAGATAGGGATGGTGTAACGGATAGTAAATATTTTTGTGAATACTCGAATCGGTCTAATATCGGAAAAAGGATTGATTACAAGGGCATAATGCTCTCGAATCTATTCATATATTTTCATTTACGTTAGTTATTTTTTAATGCCACCTCTCTCGTTTCTTAAAAATCGCATTAGTCTCACTCGGTTGGTCTCTTTTTTACGGAAGTATTATTTGTTTATAACTTATTATATCGTCTTGAAGTTTTCGGGGCATATCAAGTAGAAACCTCTCAATATTTACTAATAGGTATCTCAAATTTGAAAATTTAGCCCGTTTTTCTTTCAAATTTGAGATGTAGGAACATGGTCACAAGGTTCTACTTTTCATTCCCTGTTGGTTTCAAGGTGATAACTCAAGTTTCAAACGAGCTATAATAGGTCACCCGGAAAGACAATACGACCGTTCGAGAGAGAGTGATGCGTCCTATTAACCTGTGGAATGGAATGATCTCGGGGGTGCGTCGCTCGTCGTGATCCTTTTGTTTGTTTTCGCGCCCTCAGCGATCCAAATCGTCTCATCTTCCACACGGCGCTTGCTCTAGAGTCAAATGGGGCACACCCTGTTGAATTGTTGCTTTGGTGGCCTAGCGACTGGCTTCGCCCGCCATTCCGACGAGGAGCTTGCTTTGAAAAGGGGACGGCAGATGGGGTTGAGGTCGGACAAGTTGGAGCGAGTGCGGCTATCATCGATGCTGAGCTCAACCGTTCATTATCGTGTTCTTCACGCTCGCTTTGTGGCGCCAAGGAGGAGACTGCTTGCTAGGCCCACTACGGAATAGCAGGGCTTTATCTGAATCATGGCCGTACATCTAAGGTCCAATGAAGAACTGATTTTAGAGTAACAGACACGCAAGTATCGTTATACTTGTAGAATTTATAAAACTGTGGCGATCAATTTTGAGGAAATAAATTTTCATTACATCAGAAGAACATAAAAGTTGTCACTTCTAACAATAAGGGAAGAAATTTGTTGCGAAAATGTTTTGTTATTTTTGGGTTTAAGCCCCGATAATATAATTTCCGGTCCAGCCTGCGATACTAATATGGAATGAAATTGCATTAACCTATATATATTACAGACTTTATGTCTCTATTTTATGACTTTAATTATTCGTTTGTTCGTATTTATTTAAGGCATCGCTTTAAGAATCTGAAAGGATCCAATTCCTTTAAGCAATCTGTTTTTACGGTGGTACCTATGTGTGATGCTCCAACGTGATCGGAAGAGAATACTATGAAAGTCTGTTCTAGATACAATTTAACTCTTGAAATTTTCCATAAGGCTTGCTTTTTCGATGCGAATCAAAGTCCATTGAAAATAATGACCTGAGGATTATTCGGAGTATACTATAGGTTTAATTGTACTTGATATCTCTTCTGGGTATGGTACCTGTACACTTTTCCCGACGGTTGCAGTTACAGTTCAGTATTAAAAACACGTAATTTATCACGGTATGACGCCTAGTAGAGAACTATAGGGACCAGCGTCCCCTGGAAAGTGCATGTGATAGTGTTTTTCGGGAGCTGTAGGATTCGCATGGCTTGTAACATCCCATTTTAGCGTTCATTCAACCTTATCCCTGAATGTGACGGCCTGATTCATATCGCCGGTTTTGCAGACCCCTGGGTCTACAGCCAGCAGAGGCAGGGTCGTGAGTGTGAGTAAAGAATGCGTCCATAGAAGCTTGATCGTTTATGCGATCCCTTGGTTCTCGCCATGCGTCTTGAAGATCTCCCGTTGGAATCGTACTTGCTCAAAAAGATGCTTCTAAGCATGGTCTATATCATTTCTTTGGCGTTGTCGCGTTTGTACTACATCGTAAATCGACCATATCTGTCGTCTTCATCAAATTTCTATGCCGTTCATCACGGTTAGAGTTGGGTGGATGATGGATTATGCCGAAGAGTTACCATTCCTTCGTCATTTCATCTCAATGTAAATGTATGAGCTCTTGTTACTCAATTCAAAGGAAAGCGGTGGTGGATGGGAATGGTTTTGATCTCCTCCATGCATAAATCCCCATGATTTTGTGTCTATCATCTCAAATCAAAGCCATAATTTAGGTCGTGAAAGTTAGATGAAACCTGTGGTCAGACGTGCACATTTTTGTCATATGGAATGAAATATTTTTTTCTATTTTTCACAATGATTTTGAGCTTCGTATACTTTATAATCAGATGACTTTATTATTTCAACTTACCCGAGCAATTTTTAAGGCCGTTTTACACGGGGCACGTAATTTCGCAGGTTAGAGCTGCATTAATTTCTAGAATGGCGTGGAATTGCGCGAATGCAAGAACGAAATTAGAACAGGGGTTATTTTGCCGTCTCGCATCCACGCATTCTCGCATGTGTTCTAGCAATTCACCGCTTTACACGACGCAATTTTGATTCCGCCTTCACACGTACGTCAGACTGCGCAATTCCGTGTACCGTGTAAAACGGCCTTTAGGTTGACCAGTGACGTAGCAAATTCAGATTAGATTCTCTGTTTGTATTTATGAAATATTTTCACAGTGCAGAACTACTATTTATTTCATATAGGTAGTTCAAACCTAATCAGTATGGCCTTAAATTCATATTCCCTCTCATCACTGACTTTGTGTTTTGCGTTATACTTTCTCCACAAGTAATTCTATTCTTATGTTCACTTTGCTGGGGAAGGTGTTTTTGAAAGGAATTTTTTTAATTTTATTGAAGTCTGATCAACCCATTGAAAAAAATGCCCACTTCCCTGTATTGTATTCTGTGCTTTCTTTTATCGATTCATTCCAACAGTTAGTGAAGATAGCTCCAGTAATATTCTGTTGCATTGCCCTAGTTAACCTGCAGATGTATGAAGAATAATGTAACTTTCTATAATAAATACTCAAACTTCATTGAAGGCTGATCAACCCATGTGTTGGAAAAAATGCATACTTCCCTGTTTTGCATCCTATGCTTTCATCTGCTGATTCGCTCCAACAGTTACTGAAGGTAGTTCCATCCTCATAGGAATGTATCTTCGTTTCCGTCTTCCGTAGAGCGATCTTGTCCCTGCGACGCTAGGAATGGAATGTATTGGGTCAGTATCGCACGCGGAATCGCCGGTCGCCGCCTCTTTTCCTGCCACCGCAAGGTCATCCGTGCCCAATGAGTTATGCCCTCGCTCCCGCCTCGCGTTTGCATTTCTGCCGTTGCTGTCTCCTCCGTTTCGGTATGCCGACGAATATCCCCGCGACTTCCTCCCACCTCCCTCATAGCACCATATTCTAAGGGTGTTTGGGGTCGATGGAAATTTCACTTGGTAAAAACTTGCCTGATTGCATGAGGCATTGACACCAGGAGCTCCGTAGGGGTCATTTTGACCAATTTACAAGTTTCATCACCACTGTTCGAGTTGTAACCGTTGAAAAAAGAAAAGCATGCATTCATAAATGGGCCGTTATATGCGGCCTAATTTGTATTTACTTAAGTTTCATAGATTGTGAAATATAAGTGCTCTACCCTATTTAAAGTCCCGCGTGGGCCATTGTTACCTTAGCTTTTTTATTCTCAGGAATGAATTAAGGTGAGACATGCTTCTCTGTAGCTCATCGGCAGTTTTTCACGTGTACCTGCTGATGCTTTTTAATGATTATCTAAAGAAATCTCATATAACTGTGATAATCTCGTTTGTCTCGATGTTTTCCAAACCTTAATTGGTCTTCTACTGCGCAATAGCTACACCCGGGTTGAAGTTTCTACCCTACACTGTGACAAAGTCGTTGGTTCTGAAGGATTTCAATTGCATAGTCGTCTTGAAGGGGAATAACCCTATTCTAGAAGACTCGATTGGTTCACCGGTAACTCATGCCTTCTCTTTGCCTAAGTCTTTCCTTATTGCACCTTACAGATAAATTTTAGGATCAAATTTCGTCTCAGTGTAAGGAATAATTTAAGGTCACGATTCCCCGTTGGGACATATAATGCCATCGCTCTTTAAGAATAGGCATGAAAACTTTTATTTGTGCTGAAGTGTCGAGGAAACGCACTTATTCTCACAGGGTAACTTTGTGCTTAAACAGCCGTATAGAAATGAAACCTGTGCACATCCGCATTTCGTTGGTTATACTACGATATGGACGCCTATAACCGTGGTAATAAATATGTGGGGACGTCAACGCATCGAAAGAATGTGTTCCAGAATCGCCGCAGATAAATAGTTTAATTGCCACCTTACAGATATCGACGATTCATCTTACCTTGTTAGTACGCGATTGAGAGTAAGGCAACGACTGTTTTCTTGCATCGCAAAGTGATATGTCTTCGAACGGTTTTATTTCTGCGATTTGGAACTTTATACGAATGGGCGCTTTAGTAATGCGCGAATTGCCGTTCAGCGTTCGAATGTATTTATCTGATTTATGAAATCCTTATACGCCTCGCCGAATCCAATGTAATTTGATGCGGTGTTTAAAACGCGTTCGCAAGGGGTGCAAATGCGTCACCCAGGGCAACTCCCCTCGGCCAAGCGAGGGCGACATTTGTGCGAGGATAATGTTAAGAGGTCGTTTATTCGTCTCGTAAAGATGAAAAAGACGTATTATGTCTTTAAGTTTATCGCCGCCGATCATCCTCGGTATTTTTCTTTTTTTAACGTCCGAGATGTGACTCGTGAACGACATCGTCAACGCGGAAATGATTCGTCTTCGGTGAGAAATGGATACCCTTATTTTATAGATTTAAGCAGATGAAACGCTTCGGTGCGGAGAATTTCACCATTTTCGTCGCCATTTCCAAATATATTTCGTACATAACAAGAAGAAATAGGTGACTAAACGGTCGAAACCTTTTTTTTTATTTATAAACTTTTATTTTATACAATGGGAAACGATAAAAATTTCCTTTTGGACTGATGCGTTTTCGCCCCCACGCTTTTTATTCGAGTTTTTTTTTTACCGTTCATTGCGTACGGTGACGAGGGCCTGGGAGGCGAACGTATTTTAGGGCCGAAGCTTATAGTGGAAGCGAAGAAGGTCCTTAAATCGTCCTCCTAAACGTGTTGGCTTTGGGCACTCGGATCCTTGATGAGCGACTGCGACCCACATTAGAAAAGGAATGATTCAGACCCCGCGGCAAGGATATGAGGGGATAAAATAAGGGTCCTGAAAGGGCCATCAAACGTTCGGTATGAATGACAATCGGCTGCCTCCGGTGATGGTTTTAGGATCTCGTTGGGGAGGGCGTAGGAGAGCATAGAATTTAGTATAGGAATACTTTACATGTAAAGGTATTTAAAATGAAGTCTATTTTTATTTATAATTTATAAAGGCTTCCCGATTGCAAATTTTATACAGTGTGCGATTGAATATTTGACCTCTTTTTGAGTGCTCAGAATTTTTTTTTTATCTGGGAAGAGCTGAAATTCGTCCGACCATTTGCATGGAAGTGTTACTTAAAACTTACCTTAATTAGTGTGTGCTGGGAACATATCGATGCGTTAATAATTAAATTATTGTAAAGCTGTGCTTTATGAATATAAAACGATGGAGATGTTTAGCTAAGAATGTGAAGCTGAAGAATTATGTCGGAGTTGAAGGAATAGTTGGTTGGAAAATTGAGAGGAGAGCTACTTCAAATCAATCAAAGATGATATTTAGCTGCAACATTTTTGCGAGCACCACAGTTGAAATTTGATCTTTTTGAGCTACGATTGAATATTTGACCTCTGTTTTAGTAAGGTAAAAGTAACTTGTGAGTTAAGCGCAGCGTTAGTTTTATGAGTTAGCATAGTAATCAAAAGTGAATATGTATATACTTCCTGATCGTCTAAGATAACGGTGAGAAACCTTTTAATTATCATTTGAATTCTGCGTACCAAACAACTGGATTAACTAATATCTCTATACTAATATATATGGGTGTAGTTTTATCTTGACAGCTATGTAGTAAAATAGTCGGAATTCATTTACATCGCGATATATTTACGTTCCGAGTGATGACGAGCAAGAATTCATGCATATGCAGAAAGGAAATTCACGGAAATGTGGAAAAAAATAGAAGCATTTCTTACATTTTTCTTAGCAGAACATGCGAGGGAACAGGTAGCGTGATTTATGCTTTAAAACGTTGGCGTATCCAAGAGCGCACAATGCAATCCCCGTGGGCTTATGCTCGGTGACCTCGCTTTGAGGCAAAGAAGCGGATTTCCGGAAGACGAGATGCACTCCCGCGAGATTGGACGTGATGGCGGTCTAATTCTCCGCAATGATAAACCTCACGGGTTACTGCTCATCGGATGAGACGCCGAGGCAGTTCCCGCGGTTATTCCAGGCTCGGAGAACGAGCGCGCTATTGGGAATACCAACCCACCTTCCTGCTCCTTGAGCTGGCGAGTCGGCAATTGCCGCCAGCTCGGTGTGGCCTCAGCTTCCGCGGGGACTGTCGCGTTTATTCAAGACGGTGAATTTTATGTGCGAGGAAAGCAGAAGCTCGCGTCGCGAGATCGAGAGAATGAGAAACATTGAAGCTAGGATGAGGCATAAAATTTTCCAAATACGTGGAGAGAAGCAAATCAGGTCATGAAAAGAAGGGGGCAGTAGATGTATAGGCCAAGGAGAGATTTCCACAGCCAAGGAAAGGGCATGGTCCATGCGGAATAGCGTTGTAAAATGTGGTATTTCCATTCTTCCCTCACCCAGTGAAGGTCTTAGGCTAATTTAGTGTTTTTTAAATTTTTTTTCCACATTCAAGATGTATTTTTTTCCTTTTTGCATACAACGATGATGCTAATTTTCATATGAGGCACAGTTTTGGATTGATTACAGCTCCAACCGTTAAAAATATTCTGTGATTCAAGTGGTTGTTACCTCTCTTAAGATCTACTAAATTAATTTAGTTAAAAGATATGAAAAAACGGAGAGAATTTTTTTTATAACATTGTATCCGCTGGTCTTAATGATATATTTCTGGATTTAGTTTTTAACATACGACGTATCAATAACTTTGCGTTATGGTAGATAAACTACAAATTTATTCTTCATATGCTGTCCCAATTGGATAAAATCATCGGATTACCTACTACAGATCTAGGTCCTGCTCACTTTAGGAAATTGAGACGATTTGGTAGACTTCATAAGATGAATGTGATATGTAGAGGAATGTGTGATCATGGAGACTGATTTGTTGGAGGCTCTTGCGTTCCATTTAACAATCCCAGAAATTAATCTCTAAAAGTAAAATCGTGTCCCTTTAATACTTTATGACGATATTGAAAGAAGCGTCGATTTATCGATCTATGAATGTGCAATGACGTTATCCCTTAGCAATTTTCAGCAATACCACTCATAAAATTAGGCATTCGTTGAGATCGGATTACCTTGAGTTTCTATCTTTATTTTACAGCGTGTGACGATTAAATGTTTCAGTGCAGCTCTTCCATTAAACACCTCTAACAGTTTTGCTGATATTTCCTGTCTCTATTAATATTATACTATGATCCCTCCCGATAATTATTCTAGCTACGGAAAATGTCATGCTGTAATGGTATTTAAGGTAAAACTGAACCTTTTATGTCATACCTGGGCAATACTTTAGCTCGACGTGAGCCAGTAAATTCAACACAAAACATTATAATTTATTCTAATAATTTGCACATTTATTTTGAATTTCAAGTGAGTTTTCCTTTCTAATGCATTATATTTCTTTAGTTTACGACCAAATATTTACATACAAAGATTTTCCTAAAATATTTTATCAAAATTAAATTCATTTTACAATTGACTCTGTATCTACATCTAAGCTTTAGCATTCTAAGTTATGAAATAGATTTACGGTGCTCGCTGCCCAATCAGTTTAATCATTTCTGTACAATGGATGTTTATCTTTCGTAATCATTAGGTATAAAGGACTATGATCGGGAACAGTGTAGATGCTCATGCATATCAATGTTAGTTTATCTGTATTGGAAAATCTTGATTTACCATGGACTACATGGAAGGGAGGTGAGAGAGCTGCCTAATGTGTTAATGCATTTCTTATTAATTATTGCCATGTTTTTATTGAAAATGAAAAACCATTCGCCAAATGAACAAAAATATCCATCAAAATTATTAGCTCGATCCCAAGGTTTTTCAGCATGTGAAAAAATTAAGATGCGAAAGAAAGAAGATGGGCATATTGCAAGTGAAACTACTTCATAACCGCTGAGCAGTGGATTTTTACTTCAATTTTATGAGCCAGTCATGAGATATTCGAAGGAACTAAAGAAGCGTGTGCGTCGTAGAAGTTCGCGAGAATCCCGCCGGTAGCTGGAAGCGCTGCTGCGGTCGATGATAGGGTCGCGGGATAATCTGAAACCGCTTGAACCCGGACGCATCGGCCCCTGGTGGTGTTGATGCGAAGTAAGCCATCCTTCGCTGAAAAGGGTTTGAATTATGTGTTTCGGATAGGTGGGAGACATCTTTTCGAGCTGAATTTCCGCGATGATTATCCCATTTTTTGCTCCCTTTCACCACTTAACCTTTAGAGGGTAAGCTATTTTTCCCAGACCATACAGAAAATTGGGCGAAGCTGCCATATTGATATCCTAAAAAAGGAATGGAGCTGTATTTAATTTAGGTGAATAGGTGGATATTTAAAATTCTAGGCAATGCGATTGGTATGTGCACATTTGATTGTTACTCATATATATCAATGGCTAGACCTACATTCTTTTGCTGCTATTCCTATGAAACCTCATGAGAATCAGAATTTTTATGGTATCTAATATGACTACTTTGCTCAATAAACGTGGACTCGCTGTAATGACATTTTTTTGGGCTTGGTCGGGAATCGAACACGTAATTCCACTTGATGCGCTACCAGTAACACTACCAATGCGCCATCAGTAACACCACAAGGTAAATTTTCTTTCGAAGAAAATTTTAAACCAATTGTGCAATATGCAGCGATGATCTTCCTTCTTCTCTTCTTTGGTTGATTTTCATCTACCAAAGAAGACCGAGGCATCCTAGCGCTATACGCCTGAGAAAACGTTACCTTGTTCGACACACGGTACTTCACCGATATCTCAAGGAGCATATTAACTCACGACACGACGAGTCGAGGGATCATAGGTGACGTGAATCCTGCAACTAGTTTATTTTCTGCCGTATTAAAAAAATCCATTCGATAAACCAAAAGCCCGCTCTTATCCAGCGCCGTGTACCGGGTGTCGTCGTTGGGGAACGAGGAATAAATTCAAAGGAACGTGGGAAAGGTGAGAAAGTTGCTGGGCTACGGACGGGTAAGAGGAAAATCCACCAAGGTTAAGGGGGTAAGGTAAGAGTCCGCGACGCGGTAAGGCGAGATGACAGCGCTGGCTGCATCCTCAAGGATGTACCGTCACGTTTATTCTCATCCCTTCGCGAGACGGACGGGGGTGATGCCTGCGTAATGCGGCCCCGTTGTTCGCCAAACCCTGAATTTCCTCTCCGACGTCTATGAATCAAGCATCGGTTTCATTCTCTTACATTCATACGGCTTCGTGAGGAATGGAACATCGAAGGGAAGGAATCCTTGAATCGATATTCCTCAAGTTCTGGGAATCGGATGAATTGTTTCAACTGAGCATTAATTTACTTTCGTGTCACAGGCGTATTTATATGATAGTTATCCCACCAATGGTAGTGTTAAAAAATGCTGGAAATTATTCTCCGTATCCATTTTGTCTTTTTAATATACTTATCTATTTTTTATTATCGTCCCTTCACAGAAACCATTTGAAAACAATTCTCGTTGGCTATTTGGCTTCCTTGAGACACAGCGTTTGGCAGAATTTGATTGTGTCGTCAATTTAAATATTTATTTTAGCATTTATGGTCATTAAACTGTATTTCCATACCACTCTCAGTCATTACTAAATTACACTAATTTTTTGACTGGTCTCTCCTTTACAACTTTGGATCTTTTTCATTTTAATTACAAGCCACTAGTTTTTACTTCTTTATTGTTCTGATGTCAAGACATATACTTACTGTTCAACTCAATTTTAAGTAAATTCTACGTATTCCATTTTATTAGAAAAAGAATTGCTAATAGAAAGTATCTGTAATGATATATTTTGTAAATTCGCTTTGAATCGTTATTTTACAAACTAGATTACCACGTCGTTTCATCAAGTTTCTAAAAGTCTTCGAAGAATCGATTTAGTGTTTGATGCATTTCCTCCGATGCTGCGTCCTTATGGCCACTCGCCTGGTATCCTGAATCCAAACCCGTTGTCTTCTCCTTTGCCCGCACAATACATAATTCATTAGACGGATGAACAAGCGCTTGATGTCGGGGCCCTCGTGTCTTATATAAAATTCCTCGCTGGAATTTTCCCGTGCCCCCGCGACCTCCGCCACCGTAGGTACCTACTAAACTCCAGCTTCCCTGAAACTTGTTAATTCCCCAAGTTTATTCCCCTATTTGTCTACGCGCGGCCTGGGATTCAGAACATTCCTCTGCGCCCCGGCAAAGTTCTCTCTACTTCTGAGGTTCACGGGGAATATGCGAAGGGCAAAGAAGGTTGGCTGGTTGTACACCGAAAATTGCCGCCACGGTTTGCTGGAAGGAGCTTGAGAGATGGGTTTACCTGCCTTTCCCCGATAAGAAGGAGACACAGTTTTACCTGCAAATCTAGGGAAGCGCTGGATTAGGTTACGTAAGTTTTCCTTGGGAAGGGTGGAAGATCCTTCTGTTAAATTAAATAATACAATGCATAATTAGGTGTAGAATCTTGGGTTTGATGGAAGAAGTAAGTGTTTTTAATGTATCGATTTTTAGGAATGTATGGTTTTATGTAATGGAATTTGCATTCTGGGAGATAATTACTGAAATGATGATGAATATATTGAAATCAATGGTTTCAAGATTCAAAATATTACATTTCACGTATTTTCTCCAAATATTGGGTTTATTTACTCATCGAATGTATCTATCAAGTTTCAAGCCTGGCTGTTAGACACTGATAATAAGAAAAAAAACAATTAGAATTACTAGCGTAAAACATGTGTCACAGATTACGAATGGAGTAAGAGAGAAAATTAGGGCTGAGTACATATTTTATCTATGATTAGTTGATAAGGAAATGGCGTTTATAAATGCGTCAATCCCACCTTCTCACTATGGATGGTAATGACAATGATATTCATTAGGGTCAACGTACATTTGAAGAATAAGTACCTCTCATGTAGCTTTGTCTTAGCGGTGCTTCTTTTTTTTATTGTTGCATGAGGTACTGTACTCAAAAAATTCTAATTATATCCCTGCCAATAACTTTCTAGCTTTGAGCATTTTTAACGATTGATTTTTTACCTTCCTTTGCTAAAACAGGGATCAATATTTTTTACATCTTATTCGCAAAAACGTTCTCTACTTCTTTGAAGAAAGTGGCTAACTGGTGCCTTATTCATTTTATGCATTTTACTGATGCTTTACACAACATTTTGTAACGTTCTTCCTTTTTCACTTACTCTAATTTGGCAAGCAATTCTACGATTAACTTTTAAGGAATGTCTTCTAATAATGAGACCTTTTTTAACTCCTATTAATGTCACATTTGGAATGCTGGACCACCGTCTCGAAATTAATTCGAATATCTGAATTCCATTATGCTTCTATGTAGGTTAAGCGTTTTCTCGGGTCATTTTAATTCACACCTCGGCTCTCTGCATTTTACAATGCGGCACCTACATTGGTAATTACAGTGGGACCATTGACTTCTTTTTTTTTTATTCTTTCATCAGACGGCCTAGGAAATTTAAGGCTCAAGTAGAGAGCTGCATGGTGATTTAATTAGCCTCTCAGAAAGGGTAATTGCGGACCATTAGCAGTTTTTTCACCCTACAAGAAAATGCTTTCAGAGATAGCCAAGGAGGCCCCTTCAAACTTAAACTGCGCCTTACCTAGAATGCGACTATATGGAAATGGGTAACGGCGGAGCGCGGCCCGTCCCTGAAGGAGATAAGAAGGGAAAAGGGAGCATTTTATATGAGGGCGATAGAGAACCTCGTACCTACTTGGGACCTTCCCTACGCGAATTTCCAACGAGATTGCAGCCATTCTCGCTTGTTTGCCTAACAACGCCTTTCGCTCCAGCTTGCTAAGCGGCTTATCCCCACCAGCCCGCAGTGGAGTGCAACCCTTTTTCTCCCTCGCCTTTGGAGTTGATAAAACCGTCAAGCCATCATATTTTTTTTCTCTCTCCTCATCCACTATCCTATTTTTATCACTGCGCTACGCGAAAAATCTGCTTAAGCAGCACCATTCAGGAGCGCGGTATAATACCTGTGTAGGCAGGGCACCGCAAATAGGCATTTCGGGTGAGTCTCTATACATACGTATAGAAGAATATAATTTATTTTTCCTCGTCGCCGTAAGAAAGCAGATTGGCATCAGGGTATTATTAAATTCCAAGTTTACTTCAAAAGTCTGTATAATCGCTTTTAAGTTTTGAAAGAATTCATGCATGGTATATCATGTATTTTTCCATCATTCTTAGAGGACTTTTCATGCCCTTTTAAATGTGTATTCCTTATATCCCATTAATACTTTTCCTATTCCTATTTTTTTTACTTTATTTTACGTATACCGTAAACGAACCTACTTTATTTCATTTGTATATATTAAAGTATTGCTCCTAAGTATATTAATTTTAAGTATTTCCGCCTTATATTTACTTTTTTGTAATGGCACAGGAATCTAATTTCTTCAATTGAAGTGGAATTAAATTGAAATAAAAATATGCATTCATCAGTCGCATTTCAGTAATTGATTTTATTTTGGTTCTAAAAATTGTCCTCGCCATTGCTTCGTAACAGAATGATATTCCGATAAATATTGGCACTTTTGATATCTTGTTAACATTTGAAGTTGAAATGCAACATTTTTTTCAGAATAACAGTTTTTCTTTCTTTGTATGTTGCACACTATGGTCCTATTTGCTATTTAAAAATCGTCGTGAAATTTTACCAAAAACATTTTATATAGTATTTATTTGGATAGCATCGCGTTGAAGTGATATATTTTCAGCATATATAATATATTTTATCTCAAATGTGGAGGCCTCCTTTCGCAGCAATCTTCCAATGTGCATAAAATCCCATTAGAATAAAAAAATAATTTTTCCATGCTTAAATCACCCCTGAAACTCACGTAAGTTTTCGTTCGAGACCGGATGGAAGGCTCATCTGTCGACTTAAAGTGGATACCGTTACTCACGAAAGAAGTATTTCCCTCTCTGTACGCCCTTCTGAAATGCACCTGATCCCATTCTTTGTCGACCAAAGCGTTTCCGATAGAAAGCCATTCCAGCGACAAATAAGTCCAAGGGAGAGGGAGAAGCTGCGAGGGGTATCCGTGTCAGGGTACCTGCTTTCGTGGGAACAGGAGGGGCTGGATAAGTAAAGCGGGAGTTAAGGTTTTGTCGAAACCTTGAGTACGAAGCTAGCACCAAATCTCGTCCCTCCTCCAGCCTTGGGGACACGTGTATTCCCTTAAGCGAAGAAAAATGACGGAATTGCAGTGGGGCGATGTAAAAAAAAAGAAAATAAGACGTAAAAATTGCCGGACACGTCGAACCGCTTGGAGTATTTGAGTGGTGGGGAGGGAGGGGATAGTGGTTGGTCGGATAGGTCCAGGGGTTCGGTGTGGTGAATGATAGTTTTGTGGGGGATCTACGAAGACCGGAGCTAGACTGAACTTGACGCCAAAATGATCCTCAAGACTTTTGGACGGACCAGGCCAGGGATTCTATTTTTCCTCCCCTTCACAAAATGCCCGCTCCCCCTTTTCAGTTTTCTCCCTCGCTACTAATACCCTGTGTGCACTCTTGGTCAATCTATCCCTTGGGAGGGATCTCCTCCGTACCCTGGTAAGAAAAAAAAGCCTCGATGGCCTCCGCTTGGTTCCTCGTTCATGGGTTTGAAAAAGTGTTTCTCCCCATTTCGCCCTCTCAGAGTTTTTGGAGTATAATTCAGCGGCTAGTAATACTTCGTACTAAAAGACAGGTGAGCTTCATGTATGCACACTAGGTTTTTCATTTCTTCCACACGAATTTCTTTCGAATCCATTAAATTATAAAATGAGTGAATCATTGAACCTTTAAATTTAACTAAGCTTGAGTAGGATTATGTACTTATTCAAAGGATGAAATTTCTAAAATTTTATTATTCAATGTGACGCTTATATAATTGCTAAAAGCTGCAGTATCTTCTTCAGTTTTCTTGCAAAATATACAGTATGCCTTTCTTGAAGTTTTTCTTTTTGAGAAAATCATTATTATCCAGTTAGAATATAATTACCCTCTATTTATGTGGATTAAAGGGTATCATGGTGAAAAGTAAGCGTTCTCATCATCGAATTAATTGAATTCCTAATTTGATTGCATGCTATCTCTGAAATCGTATTTTAAAAAATCAATGTTCTACATTGGCAGGCAATAATGGCTGTTTTCAATAATGGCATAATATTTGCAGCTTTTTAAATGGTTAAATGATAATTCTTAAAATTTATCAATTCATGCAATTTAATGGTAAAATATTACAGACTTTTTTCCCCGTGGATATTTAAATCTTGTGTACTTGTTGCCCCTATAAGATTGGATAGGCTCCTCAAGATTAGTTGTGCAATTATAATTGGAGTAATTTTCTTTTTCGCGTTTATAAACATTTCATTTTCATCGCATGAATTACAGAAATAAGTATTTTTATCATTTTGAAATTCTCTCCGTTCTTTTCTTTTTTGAGTTGTTTATGTACTGTTATCTAGTAAATTATGTTCTGCATTCTCTGGAACTCTAGATTGACTCCAAATATCTTCGTCTACGTGGCTTTTCCTACTGAATTTGATTTACGATCGAATGTGGAGGTGTTTTGCGACTTAAATTCACAATTTAGCGAGTTACGAACTGCCTCTCACACTTTTCGATGGAGAATTATCTCGGTTGAAATATAATTTTGTGCAAATTGCCGTCTGATTTTGAAAACCGGATTCCAGCTACAGTGTAGCTCGGGCAGCATTATTTCATCAGCGGTTACGGTAATGGCTTTTCTTTTTGGAAAATTTTACGTAATAAACGCGTCAAGAAAAGGCCGATGATCAATATTTTAAACCTCCCCCCCGGAACGGTGCTATTATCGCTTGAACTAGCTGTAGTCCCATTATCGCTCTCAATTTTCTCCCGTCCCGCCCTTCACCGACGTTACATTCTCGACGCTCGTGACGCGAGCGCCCCGCGGCGATGGCAAGAACTTAATCCTTCGAACCTTCACCAGCCAACTCTTTCCTTCTCGCGGCTTCCCCAAAAATCCCCCCGAAAGACCAATTTATCTCCGGCAATCGAAAGGAGGCTTATGTCTGGTTAGGCCCGCCGAGCCTTTTCTCCCGGATAAAAAAAAAAAGAAAACACGAAAAAAATCGTGCGCAAAAGAATTTGTCCACCTCAATTCAGACCTGTCGTGCTTCCAACGGCGTCGCTGCTGTTGGAACTAATCCTACTCTTTCGGAGTACATTCATCATTCTAGCGGGCAGAAGGGAGGTCCTTTTTCCTTTATGCTCTTAGCGTTCTACTGGAGAAAACATATAACAACATTATTGCAACAAGATATTCGATGATATATATTTTTTCAGTTTATTACAGTTCAGGAGATTAATTTCATCTTACAAACAGGTCTAATTATGGCGTTTGAGCCATTTTATTGAGCCATTGGCAATTTTATTATTTTCCTGTCTGACTCAACACGATATAACTAGCTGTTCCATTCATCTTATTGGTTATGACAGCAATACATTTTATTCTTCGCAGGAGTGGGTTCTAATTGTCAGAATAAAATTGGGAATTTTTAGTGAAAAATATATACGTGTTCAGATATTCACGCAGCATGTTTGAAGGTTTTGTGTAAATATTAGAAATATGTTTACGTAGTAAGACATCTGCATTTTAAGATGCCTTCTTGGTCTAACAATGTTTCGACTTGTTGTATATAATTGCACTTCAATTGGCAAAATGAAACTCGTGGTGTAAAAAAATATATCTTTAAAAAAATGTTATTGCTGACTACCACTCTTGCTGAAGTCTCATTACCATTATAGCCATTTCTGTTCCTATGGCAGCAACTATCCCCGTTTAGTGTACTATATTTGGGCAGAATACCCTACCTCCAATATTTAAAAATATAATCCAGCAATTTGAATTCTATGTCTCGGTATTTCATTCACTAATTTATAGGAAAAGGTATCATTCCGGAAAAGGGTATATTTACAATGGGTACATTTCTATTAATGAGGTTGAACGAATTTCCGTTTTAACGCTGTAACGTATGTCTTTGTGTAAAACTACGTTGGTATCGAAAATTGGGAAGAGTGCACCTAATTTCAAGCTACGCAACGAGTGTGCATTGTATAAATATATGCTTACCGTCTCCTGTCGGAAACTGGGAGTATCTTTCCCCGTAGAGTAACTTTGGGTTGTTTTTTATGTATAATCTGTTTAATTTTTCCCTCTTCTGATGAATTTATTTTTTCTTTATAGGTGAGTTACGTTTTGGAAGTAAAATCTTTGAGCGCTATTCTGAAGGTGGACCTGGTAATTGTGTGAGTAATAAACTTCTTATTCCTTGTCTCCCCTCTTAGGTCATAGCCCTCAGTGTTCCAAGGAATCAGGCTTTTGTTGTTTCGGAATGTTTTGTGCTACTAAAAATCGTCAGCACCTTTTCCAATGCCATTCTACCTACTTTTAATGAAGGTTGTAGAATAGCAGCACTATAGATGTAAATGAAATCAATCAAAGCGTCAAAGTGCGTCAAAAGCCTGATTAGCAGAAATATTTGAGGAATGCGTTTTCCTCTTTGTACTCTCTAGTGCTTCCATATTTATGGAGATGAGCAGATAGTATAGAAGCCTCGTTAGATAACCACAAAACAGTCAACCTATGCATGATTTATTACGATCATTATCGTAATAAATTATTCATATACTTTCATATTTACAGTATTTATCTATTTCGATTTTAACAAAAAAGAAATACTTACTTTGTAGAACTTGACTGCCTTTAGAATTGAGGTTGAGTTTAGGGTCCGTCGGCCGTATATAATAGGCCGTCTTAATTTAATCTGCCGTTATTGCATTTAGTTTCTCATCGTGAATGTTTATCACAAACCGGCATATTCACTACTTTACTACCATAGAGAAATTTATTTATCTTGGGAAGTAAATTTAGGTAGGTATTATATTTTTGCTGCTGCCAACAAATTTATCCGTAATTTCCACATTTTATGTCGTAAAGTTTCCGTTAAAAGTTTTGCAACTGCCATTGGGTTTACGTTCCTGAGTAAGTCAATCCGAAAGTAAGGTTTGTAATAAATTTTCCTTCAGAGACCAAATTAACAATGTATAAAGTTTATTTAACTATTTAAAGGTTTATTCATATATTTCGATAAATTCTACGTAGGAAATCGGTGCTGCTTTATTTACGGTACTTTTAATCTCTCTTAAACGCCAGACTAATTTTTTTCTAACATTTTTGACAATTTCTCTCGCGAAAACCTCTTATGAGGTCTTTCTTCGCCTTGAGATACCCTTTCTCTAGAGCGTGCATTTTGAAAGCGTTGAACGTGCACTTTATGCACGCTTATTTCTCTGCGTTCCTGTCTCCCATAAAAGTTTATTAGGTTTTCCAGCCGATCAATCAACGCTAACGTCTTTCTTCGCTTGGTGAGAGCAACCTCGCCGGGGAAAATTTTGCTATCCTGAATTTCAACTTGTTCTCCTGGCTTCTCTCGCCCATCATGCATCATGGAGTTGAGACTATGTTTATTTCGAGCGGAGCTTGTTTCATTATTCCATCGAGACTGTGTTTTGTTCAGCTCGTTATTTCGAACTTAACAATTGAAGCCTTAAAGTTCAGGAAATTGAGTTCAAAAAGGTATGTTCCACGCTGTTGTTCGGAGAGAAGTGTGTCTGACGAAATTAGCAATTGCCTTTAGGGGTGAAATGGATGCTAATTAGTTCTATCCTGCAGTAGTATCCCAGTCAGTCTCTTTCTCTTGGTAAGTAGGGATTTAGTTTGCGTGAAATAAGTACCGCTTTCTTTCAAATCACAATATTTCACACTGAAGTCTTAAGAATCGATGAAACAGTCACTTGATAGCTACTGAATAGGACAGTTTCATTGATAAAGTTTCTAACACCTAGTATTCCCATTCAAACTTGTTTACCGTTTAATAGCCTTTTAAAATTTTGATTAAAAAAACCAAGGGATGTGTTGTAAATTTTCTTATTCGTGTCAATAATCGTAATATAATATAATTGTGCAGGACTTTAAATTTTTTTTTAGTATGCTTATGACTCAGGGATGAATTTTCATGTAAGGATTTTGGTAGTGAAAGTCATGAAATTTGAAGCATCCAAAATACAATTTACACGTAAGTAATGAGGTTGCGGTATTTTATCGTTTAATGTCACTGTAAAATTTTAATTAAGAATTTTGTGAAAATTTTCTGAAATTGCTAGGTGAAGAAATAAAGATAATAAAATCTATATTGAAGTGCTGTGAGAAATGCCAGGAAATTTCACTGCGTACTAAACATTTGAAGTATTATTTGCTGTAAATCTAGTTACCCTAACTTCGCGTGCGTGATGACGTTTACCAAATTATGAGATGATTCGTATGGAATCCAAAGGTAATCCTTGGTATCTAGGTAATGAAGTCTGACCAAAATCTCTATTGTCTCCGGCTCAACTTTGTGGATGTTCATTTTGAGCAAATGAGAAGAAAAAATGGGGGGAAGGAAGAAATCACCTTACAATTGTGATGTATAACGGCTAATTCTTTGCTTGAACCCTCTGTAGCTGAAGATGACGCCGCAGTGTCGTAACTGGTAGTACCGCGAAAATAAATTGGTGGAGAAGTACAAACTTTTTTTTCCTTTTCATTTGCTGTGATAAAAACTTGTGACATTTTGACGGTTTCTTATCAATGCTTTTTTCCGGTAAAATTTATGTACTTAATGATACTACCGGTTTCGCTTTACAGCATCATCAGGTACCGCATCATAGTACCTGATGATGCTGTAAAGCGAAACCGGTAGTGCTATTAAATTTCAAAATTATGGAAATTGATCGTGCTTTTTCATTTTTTATTATGTCACGTTTCCACTCCATATTGCCTGAAACCTCAGATTATTTAATGTACTTACGCCAGCTGAGAAGATAAAACTGCTGAAACTCTTTATCCCCGAAAATAAGTCAAATGCTAAAGTAGCGAACTTCATCCGTCAATTTTTCATTATTGACAATATTCAAATCACTTTATCCCCTTCCCATTTGATATTGCGAAAATATTTGCTGTTTTGAACCACAATACGGCACCATTAACATCATTCAGGAGTGTTTAGGCGTCCATTGAATGAGTCCTACCACAATTAAAATGATATTTAGTACTCTCTTTTCCCTACGCAAATAAGTATGCTAAGATAAAATAAATTAAGAAGCTTATCTGCTTTCCTAAGCCTCCGTGGGAAGCGTGAAGCATGCCATTAATTACTACGAGGTGTCCTTCTTATATATAATTTAAGTATAAATCGTGTCCTACTGGTAAATATACTCTCAAAAAGTTTACAAATCACAATATGTAGTATATGAACTAAAACTCTTTTAAAACGAATTTTGGGAGACCAACGTTCTATTTTCTTATAAACTTGATTTCGTAATGACCATAATAAAGGATTTTGCCCAATGCATCACAGAATTGCCAGCTAATATTCCGCATATCGTCTTGATACCAGCAACAGATCCATAATCATTAACTCTCATCCCACAGAACGCATTCAAATGGTGCTCACTCCTTATTAATTGCATTTTTTAATACTAATTCATATATATTGAAGTATAATTGTTAATTTTAATTTGCTGATCGCCAATGTAAAGTTAAAATTGGCGAACATAAGAATTCCCAAGGAACCGGGAACTCACCTCGATATAGGCGGGATTCCGTTACAAGCTCGATTGTTGCATTGGTAAGTTTAACTGTATATACCCCAATTCGTATCAATCAGTTAATCCGCATGGCCGGAAATTATTCCAAGAACCGTCATACTTTCTTTGAGTTCTGATCATGAGCAGTAGAGTCTGGCACAAATATTTGAGTTTGGAAGCGGTCAAAGTGGCGGTTTCCATTGTATTTCATTCTAGATTGCTTAGTGAGCGGTTTCCCGCCGGAGGATTTTTGCTTCCCATTATTGTCGCCAGGTGGCAGGCAGCCTGTGAGTAAATTATTGCCGCCTCGCGCTCGGCATTTGTTGACGCGGCTCGCCGCCGCCATTGAAGGTGGCGCGAGTGGAGTTCTAGTTGGGAGAAGGCCGCCGCGAGGAGTGAAAGACCGCCGAGTGAATAAAGTGAGGTGAAGGAATGTGACACGTCGTTCTCATAAGAAATGAATTCAAATGCATTACCCCTTCGGTTGACGTAATCGCCCTAACGACTGCGAGGAGATGAGAATTGAATTCTGGTTTGATTCACTGGTGGGGTGGGGGATCTCGTGAGTTCGCCTAACTTTCTATTCCTCGCACCGGAACTCATATCGCTATTTTTCCCACTCCTCCCGTCCCCTCACTCCAACTCGTCTGTTGTGATTTATTACCTTAACTTCCTCTCTCCGCTTCGTGAATGATTGTACCGGAATATGGGTACTTGCACGCACACCCGCACGTTTCACAAATAGAGCTTATCTATTTGCTTGTATTAATTAAAAAAAATTTGCTTTTATTCGAAAATAAAAGAATGCTCTAAATGACGTAGGTACAAGCACCAATTTTTTCACACTAATCAGGCATGTCATACAAATATCATCTGCAATATAATTTTGCCGTGTGAAAAATTACCAAGCTGCGTTTCAACCTACGTGCTCTTAATTACCTTACTTTTAATTATAAGTAACTTATATTCAACGCCTTAATAGTATCCCATATGGTCATACGTGCCAGTTTGACTGGAAAAAATCTTTAAGACGGCATATAAAAACCTAATCTTTGAATTGCTTGTTAGTATTTTCCTTGACCAAAATTTTTGATTGGTATAATTAATCAGAACTTTGTTGGTAAATCACCCGGAAGATTATTTTAATTCAAGAAATCGCTTCAATTAATTCCTTTCCACCATTTCAAAAATTTTGATTTTAAATGTTTCCTTGTTAACTTTTTATTAATTCTCTCATATTTCTTTACCTCCGCCCGATTCGAAGACTAAAGTTTCTTGAGGCTTGCGAATTCATAATTCTCATTTATATTTTGCTAATGTTAATTACTATCACTGAAGAGATAAGTGGATAAAATTATCAAAACGTTACGTTTGTAGTAAAACAGTTATATCATTTATTTGAGGGATTAGATAACTGGTCAACCTCGCAGTATTTCCATTCATAAGAATGAGAAATCGGACGCACAGGAATGATGGTGCTTATCGATCTCTGAGTCATATCATATTTTTTCTTGGAGTTTCTTTGACCCAGAACACTATTGCTTGATGTGAGCAATACCAGAGTTAAAAGCATGATTGAACTTGAGTAATCGGATGGTCGCATTGGGTCAAGGCTGCACCGGTCTTATTGTATTCTAGCTGTAGGCGTACAATTGCTCTGGATGAAAATAAGGCTAACGTTACAAGCGTGAGAAAAACGAAATAGACTTAGACTACCCACCATTAATAATGAGGAAATACAGTGGATTCTATGTATATTTTGCAAGAGTTTTTTTTCAATCAGCTTAAAACTTTGAACGATGATATCTGTTTCAATTGTGCCGTACATGCTAGCGTCTTCTATTCATTTCAGTTCTTTCATATTTAATGAAGGATTCAATAAAAAGTTTCTTCATAATTGCTGTTATCTCCTTTTGATTTATTAATTATTGAATTTCAGTTACTAGAATGATTTCATTTTTAGCCATAGCGCACTAGTGAATAGTTTTGCCTGTTGTCGAATTTTACAATCTCCTCTGAGTACAATTTGAGTATGAGCGATGAAATATGACTGCGAGATATCTATTTAATTTCTGAAACGACATTTATCCAGAGAAACAATATTTTTTTATCAA
This sequence comes from Ischnura elegans, assembly GCF_921293095.1. Classification (NCBI taxonomy): domain Eukaryota; kingdom Metazoa; phylum Arthropoda; class Insecta; order Odonata; family Coenagrionidae; genus Ischnura; species Ischnura elegans. The sequence continues at coordinate 97,549,344 of NC_060249.1, forward strand.
TCGACCTTTTCTTCGAATGAAAGGCTGCTGTATATTTATTAAGCGTCGATATTGTTTATTTGTATCAGTTAAGCGTACGTCTCTAATTATTTACGGTTACCGATGTTTCAACGTTTTATAGAATAATTTATTTAAGCTATTTATGAATAGCCATATCTTGGAAAATATAATAATATAATAATAATATAATTTTATTCCACTCATATTCAATACATTACATCGAGAAAAATAAAAAAACCTGTAATAATTGTGGAATATATAGGTACCCCTTTGTGGAAAGGTTTTGAGGCTACCATGATACACTATTTAGGACATAACTGTTGCTAACATACATAACAAATACATTTATTTCGTTTAATTGAGTGATTTGTTTTCTTTAGAATTGCATTCGCTTGTGAATTTACAGTAATTTACTCATGGATAACTTTTCTTAACACGCACACTTTCATAACACACTTTCTCTCATAACGCATAAGAATTACATACAATATGCCTTTATTTGAAAACGTTTATAACACCTTACTTAGCAAATACTCTACTTGCTCATACTGCATAAGCCATTTTTTAACTGCGGACATAAAACCCCATCTCTTCTCCTTCTTTGTCACACTTTTTGGCATCATCCTATATAATTTTGGCCCCAAGTATTGATATAACTGTCTATATATTTCAGTCGTCGGCCTAGGTAAATCAAAGTTTCTCCAAGATCTGATGCCATAAGTTTGTCGTCTGGCCTTTTCACCGCTACGGTCATAGAAAACTCTAAGGACTTTATAAATGAATAGATGCCTTAGTGGGAGGATATCTAATTTTTTGGAAAGAGGAAATGAATGGCTTTACCTATACGATCGCGTTATAACCCTGATAACCCTTTTTTGCTTTTAGGAAATACTCTCGCCCTACTGAAGAATTTATCCCTGAAACTTCCTTTTCCGGCGAAAATGATTGCAATATTGATAACAAGGATAAATAGCCTAATTTTGGCCGCTTAGACTTGGTCGAAACTATTATATCATGATTAGAAAGATTAATTACGGGCGGTATTCCATCTTTCCCAGAAGGGGCTATTCTATTATATTGCAATGGGGTGTAGATAGTTTATATGCATTTTCAATAGAAAGTATCCATGGTCTTTACTGTAAACTATCAATTTTCATTGCAAAACAGGTAGCAATACAATAAAGTCCATATGTAACAGGACCAGTTCTTAATCATAAAATGTATTATTCTCATTTCTCAGCAAGTTGTTCCTCAAAGTATCACTGTAAGGTCTAAGATATGAAAAATACTAATTATTCGGAAGGCGACGCGTGGAAAAATAGTCAAATATTTTTGTAAGTATATAATTTATGCCATAAATTCTTGTGATGCATACCCTTTCTTATGCAATATTTATACCCTCCATATTTAAAGAGCTGGAGTACTTAGTAGCAAATAGTTACGCAGGCTGCATTTTTATGGAGTTGCATGGAGGTACCGCATTGCCAACCCTTGTTCTATGCTAGACATCGCTCAGATTAAGGGGAAAAATTTTGGTAGAGATCATACGGTTTCTATTGTGAATTTCCTGCACCACTGGAGCATGTTATTTACTCTCCATCGTACCCCGGTCCAAGTTCTATCCTCGCTGGACTTTTTTCTCGGTCCACATCGATTTTTATATTGTTTTTTCTTTCTCTGGATCTTTCTTCTTCCCTTAGAGCGTTCCACTTCACGTTTCCCCTTCCCCCTAATACTTCCCTTGCTTGGCTGAATTTCTTACCGCATAGATACGTATCTAGTCTTCTCTCGTTCGTATCCATATCCAATCCCGTCCTAAGCATACTTTCCATCTTGAACACGTCACTCTCATGATGGTTCCCCATGTCTTTCTTCTGGCTCATATGATGATGCATTGCTTTTTATTCGCCGTTCATATTATGTCTTATTTCTTGTGGCAAAATACTCGTATAAAATTTTTTCTTGCAAACTTTAAATCATCCGGCTGTAAAGCATTGACAATTTACATGAATTTCCAGTGTCTTAAATTAAATTTTATATTCGAGAAAATGCTGAGCTCTATTATTCAAAATTAAATTCAGGCATATACTGAAAGATTTTAATTTAGGTGCCGTGACATTTCTTCATGAATTATTAAAAAGAGTAATATCTCAAGGAAAAATACCTCTAATGGACTAATGGATAGAGCGTTGGGTACCACGTTCAAAATCTTGAGTGAATCCTTCGGACTCTAACAGACCAAAATACACCGAGTTGGAGTTAGATCACGAAAAATTGACTAGATTCCTACCCTGAAATAATATAATATTCATCGAAGTATCATAATCGTGTCATCCCCTCGAGCATGAATCATTATTCTAATCCTGATCGCCGTGATAAACTTTTTCTGTATTTTTATCTTGGAGTGGAGGGATCCCTGTCCCCTTCATCTATTCCTTAACACTTAGAAAATCCCTCTGTTCAGTGAAGCGTTGATAATGCTAATTATTTTCACTGGCAATCTTAATTTCTTTCACTGGATACACATTTAGCTAAAATGATTTAAACGAAAAGTTTTATAGATATAGAATTTTATTAAGGCATTAGATAAGTAGTTATACTCAGAGTATTTAAATGGATAAGAATGAGAAATCGTGCGTAGAGGAAAGATGGAGCGCTTCGATCTCTGAATCGTATCTTATTTTTCCTTGGGGTAATATTTTAAGAACACCTTTGGGTGAGCTTCACCCCTACTCATCCAAACGAACCTCTGGTTCGAAACGTTGAGTAAGCGTGTGAATTTATTTTTTTAGGCCGAATAAAATGATTTTCATTGGCAGCATACGTTCGTTGTTTGCCAACATTTTATTCAAAACCTCACTTCTTTAGAGTTATATTTCGTTTTTGCCGCGTGAAGGACGGTAAAATTGTCATAAATTTCCATGAGAAAAAAATTCTCTTGGCCCGGGAATCGAACCACGGACCTTTGGCTTCCCGGGCCACTGCGTATACCACACCTTATTCAGGTTTCAGATTTTCTGTGGCAATGGAACTAGATGCTGCACACTCGCGGTACCATGAACCTTGGTACAATAGGGTAGTTTTCTTCATCAAAGGAAACGAAATGTATTGATTGCGATTCCTTACCCACCATTAGTGTATTCATAATACACAAATTATTTGGTTTTAGAAATCCCAGTTTAGACGAATGGCAACGGTCAATTTTAACCCCATTCGAAAAAGGCCAGATTGGCGCCCATGCGATTCAACTCCACGTGACGTCACAGGGACCTAGTTTCTATACAAGTAGATAGGAGTTTTACATCGTCTGAGATTACCAATGCATGTATGAGGCACAGAGCTCAGGAAAACGTCTCTTAATAATCACCTATTAAAACTGTCTATGGTCGGAAAGTTTCCTTCGTTTGATAAGGTAGTAATAATCCTTATTTAAGCCAAGCGCTACCTGCTAGCAGGGTACTCTGCTACCAGCCTGCATCGTATCAGCACTCAAAGCCTCGCCCCAAGGTCACCTCACTTGCGGCAGTGGGAACCAGAACGACGCGACGTCACACGGGGTTTTCCCAGCATTTATATTTAGCCGTCGCGTTTTCGCGCCCTTCAAATTTTTAACTTTTCATTTTATCGCGAAAAATAAATATCGTCATTTAAAAATCTAAAAGCTTGAAATGCGTACTCCAGGAGTAATAATCTTTCGATTTACGCTATAAAAAATAATAGGAAACCACCCTATTGTCAAGTAAAAGTAGGAACCTAGATAGCCCACTGGTATTCACAGTCTAGAAATGTAAAGGTCCGTGGTTCGATTTCCGATCCTGGGGATTTTTTTCCGTGGGAAATTATTTGAATCTCACTTCTTTTGCTGGAGAAAAGAGGTGATACAAATCTCGGAAGGGGTGAGTTAACTTCCGTATATTTTCTGCGCTGTGGCTGCATGTGAAGCTTTCATTGTGGGGTGCTGCGTCCAGGTACTGGTCTGACTCGCGCTCTCGAGGGTATTCCCGTGGCATCCTTCCTCTTCCTCGTGAGCGTTCCTCTTCACTGCCTTCGCTTCGCTCTCCACCCCCAAAGAGAGACTTACCAAGAGTGATGTGCGCGCGACCGACAGCGGCGCTCCTCCGCGGTGTCGACCGAGAAGCTGGAGGTGCTATGCGCCGACCAGACCGTACCCCGCGAACGCCTCCTATGAGCGGGAGTGGGAGGTAATTTAAGAGCTATGGCGGTGCCATCTATCATCGGCCGCCCGAGACCGTCCGCTGAGTTCGCGCGCGTGCATTTTACTTTCATTTTTCTTCTTGTTTTTTTTTTTGTTCTTTCGGTGGGATGAGAAGGGTTGAAGTGGTAAAGTGCCGGCGCATTGGGGGTGGAAAGATGAGTTCAGAAACCTTCTCCCACAGTGGTTGCGTATATTATGCCAGTGCCCTCTCCTCTCTGATGAAAAAAAAATTTAAACCCCCATTTCCATGCGAGTGTCTTTCAGCAGAATGCATCGGCTTCGTAAGTTCTTTTTTTTCGTTCCCCGGACGAAGGCTAGGATATATCGCCGTCTATTTCTTTAACCTCGTTCTCTGTGTATTTCTTTGGCCTTGTCACTCCCATTCCTTTAGCCTATCAGCGAACGAGGAAAGTTGCCAAGGATGCCTACCGGTGAATTCATGTTAATGCACCCGAGGTGAGTTATGCTTCCGAGTTTGTTAGATGCATTTTGTTGCGAAGGAGCGAGTGTAGAAAGAGATGGAATCAGGTCATTGAATCCCGTTGCAAGTAACTCATGTACTCTTGGTTGGTTATGAATGCCAGAAGAGTTATGCAGATGGTGAAATATCTCAGACGCGCAGAACATGAGGAAGAACTATGTCGGGAAAGACGATGAAGAAAGTGATTTGATTCATACATTTGAGAATACCCAGGCAATTAACGCCTCGTTAATTCATTATTTCAAAGTTAATTTGTAAAAGAAATTCTGAATTGCACCATGAATTATTAAGGCGAAATGAAGAGCTATTATTCTACTTTATCTTTTTTATTTCAAACAATTATTTTAAAGCTTGAATACATATTTCTTTCAAAGAAGTACAATTTTCTCCCCATTTTCATTAAAAAATTGTATTTATAAATGCCGTCGTCATAGTCGTTGTATTTAGGAACTTAACATTACTCAAACGGATAAAGTAATAAGGAAATCAGGCAGAGAATTGAGCTAGCAGAGTTCATAAACAAGAAGGAACTTATAAGAGGATCTTTATTAAAAAGTTTAAAGAAACAGTTGGTGAAAAGTCTGATCTGGAGTGTAGTGATTTGCGATGCAGAAACGTGGACTCTTAGGAGGACGAGAGAACTCTAAAGGCGTTCGAGATGTGGATGTGGGGAAGAATGAAGAAGGTAAAGTGGGCGGAGAAGAGGGGGAACGACGAAGTGCTCGAAATGGTGGGTGAGGAGAGGCAGCTTTTCTGTGAGATAGGGAGGAGACAGAATTGATGGAGCGAGTACTTAGTGGGGAGGGGATGTTGAGAACAGCATTAGAGGGTTGAATGCTGGGTAAACGAGGGAGAGGAGGGAAAAGAATAGGATTTTTAGATATAACGAAAGGGAGTAGGCGTTATTTTAAATTGAAGAGGGAAGTGTTTGAAGGAGAGGCAAGCTCTCAGCATTCTTCTTGAGTTCTCCATGGAAACGTACCTTAATTGGTACAATAATAAAATGCAATAACAATATTCAGCTTCCATCCGAGTTATTCAATGCTGAGAGGATATATCCTACCTCTGACCGTTCTTCTTGACCAGAGGGCACATTGTCGCAATTCAGAGCATTTTGTCGTTCGGGACGGGACGGCAGTTTGATGATACAAACGCTCGTGCGGGAGTCGGTCATTGACTCCGCGCTCCGCTGAATTGAACGCGAGAGAAACTCGACTCGTCGAGTGCACGCCCTGAGCAATGTCAACGTCACGAATCTAAAACACGGCAACGGCGGCGCTCCAACAATACCCCGCGCCGACACTGTAAATACAGGGTGCCGCATGGTCGGGGGCGTAATGCGCCGACAGCATCCGCAAAGCTATATCTCGCGCATCGGCATTAAAGCGAGGCGATAGCATCGGGCATGTGGAAGTGGCAGTAAATAGCGCGCGGATGATCCTGACAGCTCGAAGCCATTGGCGCAGCGGGAGGACGGTCAGCGAGGCCGCGGAAGTGAGAGGGGTTTTGTCGGGCCCTGCCCCGCGGCTCCGTTGACACTACTCTCTTCAATGGTCCTCCTCAATTGACAAAGTGGTCAACTTCTGCGGTGGTCTATGCGCGGATATCACAAGGTTATAGATTGCTTGAGTTATAAAGAGATATGCATCTTTCAGAGCGACACGGTGAACATCATATGAGAATTTAACGATGTTTTTAGGTCCGACAGAAACAATAAATTTAGAGAGATATTTTGGTTAACAAAATTCTCCAGTAGTCATTCTTTTTTCCCCCGAATAATATAGGGCTTTAACCCTTTCACTTAGAAAATGTGCTTCGGGCTTAAAAATACGAAAGAATAATCAAGGGTAAATTATTTTTTGTAGGGAAAATAAATGTTTAATCCATGTTGAAGCAAAAACCCACTATAGTTTCACTAACTTTCTTTTACTGCCTACTAGTTTCGACGGCTATAGCGTCATTATCAAGACAAACAGTGTCTTGATCATTAATCATCATCAATGATCATGTAAAGACAAATAGCGTCATTATCAAGACAAACTGTTTGTCTTGAGAATGACACTATATCCGTCGAAACTAGTCGACAGCAAATAAAATTTTGTGGAACTGTAGGTACTGGGTTTTTGCTTCACCATGAATATCTCATCGTTCCATCAAGTTACGCCAAAATAAATTTATTTCATTCGCAAACTATTTAATCATTGCGAGTGCAAAAATAATGGCCAGTCGTACGGCCTGTTTCAGTTTTTGTATATCCTAAGATGGCCGATGTATTGGGCCGCTGGCATTGAAAGGGTTAATAAATGCTAGATGGGATTCAATAGTCATATAACTCCAACCGCACCTACCACTTTCCCATGTGTTTGTTAGTGACATGTATCCTACCTCCCTCCGCCTCATTCTTATTGCTCCGTGGTAGTTTGTGTATATAAATGAAGGAGGTTATTTATAACAATCACCTTTATAAATGCAAGTCAATGTGAACTGTGGAAAGCATTGCATTTTTATTTAGATTTACCCAATAGTTCCATCTATATTTTCAACAATAGTTAAAAAAATAAAAATGCGTGGTAGCATAGTACATGAAGCGCTTGGCTTCTAGCCATAGTATCCCGCACTAATATCGCAATTGAAGCTTTTAGGCATCTGCGAAAAAAATCCTCGAGGTAGAATGTGGTCCGCGTAAAGGAACCTTGCCCCCTAATCTGAAGTTGTGAAAAATTCACCCGCTTGTTGCTTAGTATGGGGTGTCCTCTACCCTCACCCATTACAGAGTGAGTGGTCATATCAAATGTCATATATTCGAAACATCCAATATCTAAGCCGCAGTGTACCTACCTGGGGTTACCAGGATGTCTAGTTACGATACATATGTTAGCTAGAAATATCTGCCCAATATATTTTGCGCATTGGGTCCCAAGGATTACGGTCATTACTCCCGATAGTATGACCTGAAATGGTCGCAAAGCCGCGGAGGGAAAACCAACTAGTTTAAATGGCTACTGGAAACAGTCCACCAAATATCTTCTTTCGGCAAAAAACCTAGGGCGATATTTTATATCTGTTTACCAGCAACGCATGCAGTCGTCCTTATTCCATTGAGTTTGGAAGATACTAACAATTAATCTTTAGACCACCTCCGAAATCAGTTTATGCAATGGATAGATAAGAAAATGTAACTAAGCGAAGTTTGATGAGTATTTTCTACTTGTTATGTCACCTTTGGTTCACATTCTTATCACACTGCCATACACGGCTTTAGCGCAGATATAGTGTCCACATTTAGTTTTGGCTTCTTTGTGGCTCATATTTCGTTGAGTTGCTATAATTCTTGGATGCAACGCAAGGGTCTAGCACCGAGCACCACGAATCTTGGAATGTGAATCAAGAACCTGGATATCATAATGGCCTGCACGGTGGCCCAGAAAGTCATAGGTCCGTGGTTCGAATCACGACCCTAGGATGTATATCCCAATGTCAATATATGTGCATTTCATTGCCGTAAATGCGACAAGTTCGAAATATATGACTTATCAGTGTTAGGTTTACGGAAACTCATATTAATTTACAGACCTAAAGTCTGCATTAGCAATAAATTCGAGTCGTCAAAGAGGTTTTTTAAGGAAGTTTAGAGCTAGTGTGTATTTAAAACTTGGAATAGAGGTTGTTTTAAAGAAATTAAAAGCCAGAATGACACAAATTTAGTCGCTTAACTTAGAGTAATAATCAATAAACTTAGCGTAATTGATCTATTTGTGGCATATGTGACAATATTTTGACCGTCGATTCTATTGTGTTTAAAGAAATGAGTTGATATATTGTATACACTAATATTTTATTTTTAAATTGAAATCGAGTAATCTCTAGCTCTTATTCATCATCATTTGTTTTCAATATTATCCAAATATTAGCTATGATGATTGTATATTTTAAATCTCTCCGAGTTCACAGTCAGCTTAATGGTCATTCTTAAAAATTCTTCACGATTGTAAAAATTGTCTCGGTAGGACTGTTGTGGCCATTTTTTATGTTCCCTTGCATAATGCATTGTGAAAAGTCAAATGCATGGCAGTTCTTACTTCAATTACCCCTATCTTCCAGTTAACACTTTTTAATAATTATGGGTTAATTTTTCATCTGATCCAATATACCATCGGTACAATTACGATCATGAGCGTTGTTCGGCCGATGGGATATTCTAACCGCATTGTCCAGCACAACTGGCCGTCGCAATTAATGCTTGATTAATTGCAGCAGGAGGCGAACATCACTCCGACTGGGCCCTGTTCGACCACATTGTGCCACTCAGGGGCACAGCATGTTCAATTAGCTCCCTCACTCGGTACCAGCGTGCCTGTAAATTTCGATTGATTCAAACCAATCAAGTTCGACGAACCCATTGCAGCAAAATGCATTTGCTCCCCATGACCAGTTCTGCACCTTTTTGATATATTATTTAAAATAAATTTATTAATAATGTTTAGGTGTGTCCATTTAAAAATCATGTTCGTTTAATTAACGTGTTACTTGAGCTTTAGAAGGGATAAAAAGTGCTTTTTGACCTTATTTTGTCAATCTATAACTTATCCAAGTTTTTTTATGGAAATACTTTTACAAATCTTATATTTTTTGACCATTCACTGAAACTTATTATGTATCCATATCGTAGGTAGTACAGTTGTTTCTCATTTTTCCTTTAAGAATTGAAAATGTCAATTTATTCCTTACGATTGCACGAATTTCATTCTGAATGAAGTTTCACTGTCTTATTATGGACATTTACATGATTCTCTCCAGAATACATCATTATTCTTTTTCACGGGAATTCTGCATCTTGAGGCTCTTATCGCATTATGGCAATGATTTGGAAGAAATCTTATGCGGTCAAATTGGTTATTTAGTTCCATCCATTCTCTCGGACCTCATAATTTCGTACTGATTCTATGCTTGGATAATGGATGCCTATGTGTACCCACCTAATATTTTTTCTAGCGGTTCAGCTTACACGATCCACGTCTATTGTCCAGTGAAACGTAATGAAATTAACTAAAGCATACTGTAATTTCTTTTCTCTTTGTATTAAATGTTAATTGGTTAAAAGCGTTCGAAAACTTGTCTTCATTACGCAAAATATTAGGTTCATAATTTATTCCGAGCATACTGTGGCCGGAATTTTTCTACCGTCATTCCATTGGGTGTACCTTAAAAAGTGTGTGTGTACTTCAGTTACTTATACATGCGTTCCGCATGATCTAATCATCATGCATGCGTCGAACCCACAAAAAACATTTTTGGCTATGTCGCCTTGTCAATTTTTAGGGGGCCCCAACGTCGATTTCGATTTTGATGGTCGATTATTTATTTATTTATTTCAATTACCCCTGAAAACGGCCCTACCCAGGCGGGACTCAAACCCGCGACTTACGGCTTGGTAGGTGAGGACTTTGCCCCACCATCATTGAGGCCAAGCGAATTTAGAAAAAGCGATCAGCATAGGTCGGGTAACGCTGGGGCCACCCAAAAATTGACTCGGCGATATTGTCCATAAAGTGTTTTAACTTAATAAGAAATATTCTCTTTAGTCCCTGTTTGCGTACTTCAGCTCTGTGGTAATTCTGTCTGTGCCGAGTCGATCTCGAGAATATGTAGCTTGGGGAGCGGGTATGGATAAATACGGCACTTGGCGGACACACGCGAATTAGCTCTCCTCCCGCGAGCGAACAACGCGGAGGTGACAACAGGTGGCCAGGAGGAGGTGTTTTGTGTTTCGCACGAGGCGCGGGTCTATTTCCACAAAGCTCCGCTCTGCAGCTCAACTGGACGAGTAGGCATAGAAGTGGGCGCTTCTGGGAAAGGGGAAGACTCGGGCAGGCATCGCGCGATGAGGCAGGCAGGCAGCATTCTTTATTTTTTTCACTTTTATTATTTTCATTCTCTTTGCCCCTTCGAGAGAGTCGTGAGTTTCGCATTTAAGTCTCGCGGAAGTCTCTCTCGGAGAGATGAAAGAGGCTACCGACTCCTTCAACCGTCTCAAAAATAGAATCGAGTTAAAAGGGAAGGTCAGAGAGAGGAAAAAAAACAACTGAGGAAAGGATTCGAGAGGGAAAAGCGAGACTTGTTTTCGCTTCGGTTGCGTTTGTGTAGATGTCATTCTAAATGGTTTCATTTCGGGAAAAAAAGGTTGGAAGTCGGCGGGATAAATGGCTAGTCTCTTTCGACCAATTGGCTTCCTTGGCAGTGCCTATTTTCTCCCCTTCGGTGGAAAGCTTCATAATTTTCTGCTCCCGCCACGCCGCCGATAATATATGTAACTCGCTTTCGCGGCTCTGCTAATTTTTTCGTAGCGGACTCGCAGATTGCCTCCCTCCAGGCTTGTGATGATTTCCATTGAGGTAGGGCAGGGCGTTTTGTCGCCTATAAATAGCAGCGGAAATGAGTTTAAAGTGAATCCTTGTCTAGCGGATTTCCATAAAATGTCCGCGGTAATGAGTTCTCGTTTTTAACTAATTCCAGACACGATGAAATTGGTGGTAGAAGGTAATAAGCTCGAGTACTGAGCCTTATTTATTTCATGCGAGTTTTGACAGAAAATAGATGCGAAGTTAGATTTCGTGGGGGTTCAACTATCATGTGCTACTCCGTCAGATAAGGGCTCGTAGAAAGTTGTAGGCTTGAGTTCTCCTTATTTTAAAGACCAATTATTTCAGTATGCGTTTGATAAAACCGTGGAAATATGAACTTTATTTCAAAAAACGAAATTTACTATAACATTTTTTCTATTTTTTGGAAATTAGCTGACGATTTCTAAGCTAACATTATCTTCAGTTGTCAGAGAGGGTCTTTTAATGGCGGAATGAATTTTATTTTTTTTCCATTGCATTCAGCGAAGGGTACGTTTTACCCGACAATAATAAAGTTAACTTATTATATCGCGGATTCAACGGAGAGATTTCAAGAATGACTGTATAATGAGGTTTGGCGAATTCAGTTTTTATTGACGAATTAGCTTTCCTGGGAAATTCAATAAAAAAAGATGGTGATGTTAGCCTCAAGAAAATAAGATTTCATCCGCGCTATTCACCGGGAAAAGCTCAGATTCTTCAAATAAGATTATATTGATCGAGCAATAATACTGGCTTGTGTTTGAGAAGTAATATGTAGGTTAACGGAAGGTCAAAATTTAAGGTACATAAGTCAAATAGAGCATTTACAATAATATGAAAAATATTTTAAATGCGTGATTTGAGATATGTTGAGTTTTTCTGACCTTCTTATGTAGCCTCTAGTCATCGCGCATGCACGGGAGTAAATTTTTAATGCAAATAATGGAATATGAAATTAAGAATTTGATACTTGTACCAAAAGTTTGAGGGTTCTAGGTGAACCCTTCGGAGGATACAACGTACCGGGGCCGGGAACCAAGGCAGTGGCTTATACGCCCGATCACCCGGGGAGGGGCTGGAGAGGAAGGAAAAAGGAAAGAGGCGACGCCGCGATAGGAGCCCGTCGACGCCTCTGAGAAAGGAAAGGAGCGGAAGGAACGGGACGAGGGAAAAACACCTCAGCGCTATAAAAGCGAAGAAGGCCCTACTATTAGCGAAACCAAGCATAAGCAATAAATGTTCCAGCGATTCTAGTGGATTTTCCTATGAGGAAGAAAAATCCATCGATCGAATCGTTAGATAATTTGATACTTAGATAGTTAAATAAAATTGAGCGCTCTTGACTTTAATGCAGAAAGAAGTTATCAGTACGAAAAAAGCGTAAGATTTGAGTATACTATGGCCATTGTATTTTTAAGATTTCATGTATATGAATAAACCAAAGTACTACTGGAAAACAACATTATATGCATAATGGAGTTGGTATGAGAATTATGCGTTAATTTATTGTTCCGGGCTCTGTTTCAGGTCAAAATGAATCATGATTTTGCTGATATTTAATTCATGGCGGGCGTGGCCAAGGAAATGGGGTGTCAAACCTCTTCCCAGCCAAAATGACCGTTAAGTGGATATCGTATGCAATTGATATGCTAACGTGGAAAAGTTGAGTTAAATTCCAAATCCAATAATCTTGCTATATGAGGTTATTATCTATTTACTATTTTCCGCTTTGATAATATATTAGCCCAAACACATAATCTCAATCTAAAATAGACTTATCATGGCAAAAGAACCCCTTCAAGCATCCCACCCCAGCCAAATTCCTCTACAGAGCACGGTAGTGGTTTAACTAAAAAAATAAGAATCAAGTTATCTGATGCATAATTATAATCGACTTGAAAAGCAAAGTAGTATATGCAGAACTTCGGTCGTGTGGTTGATCATGTTCACTTGTCTTGGATGCTGTGTGGGAGGTGTGTGAGGATGCCCGGAGGATTGGGAAGATGTCGGACACCGGAGACCATCACGGATGACCAACAAAACGCCGCCCGACACCTTTTCCACATCTTCGAGAGTCAATGCGTCCCTGGGGTGGAAAGTGTTCTCGAGAGCCATCTGTCTCTCTTGTTGGGCACCAGAGATGAGGAGCTTGGGCGGGGGGAATAGGCGGGCAGTAGTTAGGGCAATGGGGTGGAGACTTTTCGCATTTATTAATTAGATGGAATGCGGGTCGGAGAGGAAAATGAGAGGCCCGAGGGAGTCTTGGAGGTGAGAATCAAAGTAAATGGGTCCGTTGTATAACAAAGGTTTTTTTCTATTAGATTTACGTGCGACGTTGAAAAAGTAAATATTATTGTTAGCTTCTAAATTTTGAGACAGAATATTAGCATGGAAATATTAACCGTTTGGGAGCTCTATAAAACGTGATTTAATCATTGAAAATATATCTATTATTTTATTGCTTTTCGCAGTTATTTCACTTGATGGCTCTCATCTTAGATGTCATCTCATATCTCGATTGCAGGAAATATCAACCAAATAGGCAATTTTGTGTTTTCCTTCTCTCTATAAATTTTGAAGGTGTAATACATTAAAAATGTAAAAGATCGAATTCGTGGAAAAAATTGTGACCTTTAAAAGTAGTGTAGGTATTTAAAAAAAATATTTCAATGTCCTCTATACATCTCACGGTCCCACGAAGCCACTTCAGTTTTCGGGGTAGTAATTCAGGGAAACGGGATGTGTTTTATTGAAAATTATTTTGCATAAATTTAACGCATGCAACCACGTCGAAATGGATGGAATGGCCTTCGAAAAAGGAAACAGTGTATCAATTGCACTACAACGATCCTTTCATTTCTTATGACAACATTCCTTGAAAAAAAAGAAAACCGATGGGCTGCGCGTTTACCTGATGGATGTGACATATAGTAATGTTAAAATGCTTTTTTAATGCCCCAAACATATTTATTTTCCTACTCAAACAAGTTGAAAAATGCCTGTGTTGAGCATTAATAGTTTTATGAACGTTCTGGAACTTCTGTTTCGACTCATCTTTTACTGTATTTGATATCCTACATTTTTTCTGGAAGGAAAAATTGAGTGTCACGGAATGAGTTTTATCTAAATGTTCCTCAACTCAAAGTTCCAATGCCACTGAGCAACATCAGTTCGGACTTGTGTAGTCGGCGTGGGCTTTCCTCAAGAGAGACCGCGAGTCCGTACTCATCCCACACACGGCGTGGTAATTCAATGGACTCGCGGGAGGTCAGAGAAAAGCAGTTGAACGCGGCGGCGGATAATATGGGTGTTGCGACGGTCAAAGAAGGAAGGGAGGGAGGTCAAGCGGAACAAATTGTATAATTAAATACCCACCCGGTTCCGTTGTTCCGTGAATTATTGGTCGGGATTAGAGTTCGCAGTGTTCTCCGCTGGGCGATTTAGAAGGAAAAGCGGCTCCAGCAAAAGAGGATGTACGTATTCGTAAAAGGGCTGCTTCGCGTAGTCTCTTACCGCCATATCTTTCCCCTATCATCTCCATTTCTCTCCATTCTAGCGTCCCGACGCGCGAGGTCGTTACTTTCGCTCGACTCTCGAATGCGTTGAAACTTTCCCCTTCGCAATTGTTATGAATCCTTAAGGTCAGTAACGGTTCCAAAGTGTTACATCAAGCTACGCGGGTCGGAACCGCTGATAAAGCTGTTCGCGGCTTCATATTATTTAGCTCTCCGAGCCGGACTCTATTTTCACGCTTGCGCGTGATTTTAACGGTTGTCTACTTCCCCTTCCCTGGTACTTCCTGCTGACTAGCCCTATTTTTCTCAGAATGCCCGTCCATTTTCACGTTAGCTCCGTTTATGTCTTTAAATTTTCATCATATAATTCACGATATACTTAGAATATTGAATATGTTTACCATGCATGCTATAACATTTTGTATTATTCCAGTAAAACCCAGCAGATGCCCTTCTTGTATATATCTATCGTTTAGCATCTGTGTGCACATGAAAAACTCTAATTGAATAGTTATAGTAATCGAATAGTTGTAATTATTTAATGGTAAATAGTATTATCATGCTTGATCTAATTTGAATACAAATATAATTGAATTTCACTCTTATCACCAATAATTAATTATAGCCACAATCACCGTTTGTTATCTCATTACTGTCGGTTTGCCATGAAGAAATTCTAAGGCCGACTTTAGGGTAAAATTTTGGGAAAAAAATTTTTTCAGCGAAAAATATACCTGAATCTACAATTTCTCAGGAAATATTTTGCGTGTTAGGCTGAGATACTTTAATCATTTCCTTTTTCAAAAATATAGGGATAATGCATCTCATAGGCTAGTGCATCTCTCCATTGAAAGTTATGTTAAATTTAAGCATGACCACTAATGATTACCATTTTATGATGTGAATACCACTTTTCTGCGTTATGTACAACTGGTAGATAGAATGTAATGTACCATGTAATATCTCCATTGTCTCCTACCTCGACAGAATTTGACAATGGCATATCAACCGGTAACATGAAAATGAGGGAAAAATGCTAATAAATAAATATGTCGTGAATGTCATGGGTACGATGTATCATATCTTACTATAATATTTTATATTTAGTTCGTTCTTCGACGAGATCATTCAGTCTCACTCTAGTTTTGATCTAACCGTTGATACACTCACCTGCCGTATGAAACTCAAGCTTTCTAAATGAAATTAAATAAACCTGCTGTAAAGTTGATGATATGTAGTTTAGGCAATGTTCACCGTATAATACCCTTTTTAAACAATGTATTAAGTTGGATAGATCAGCACTGAGATAGTAGTTAACTTTCTAATTCGATTATAAGCTGTTTTCGTGTCTGGTTGTTCATTAACTGTTTGAAAGTAAGAAAAGGCATTGTTCAGATTCGCAACACGACACTCTCATTCCGTCCGACGCGCTTTTACGAGCAGGTGCTCTACGTTACCTTTAAGCTGTGATTGTGAATTTGTTTGTGCGCTTAAGTGATAGTGACTTTTCGACTACCTATCGGCTAGAAGAAAACGCTTACATGTTTATTGGTCTGTGCGTCCGAGCTCGTGCTGCGAAAATGAGGTTTATAGGTTCCCAATGGCGAGACAGACCGCGAGTGCTAATACTCGCTTCCTAGACTAGCCTTTTCTCTTGCCCACCTGCTCTCTTGCGTACGGTATAAAATGGTCGGATTTTATGTATATTGTATTGCAGTTTCATCTCGGGCACGCATATGGTCTTATAATTTTAGTGGAATAGCATGGTCGTGACTCCAAACTGGGTCGATTCCGACTGCAGTGAGGCTATAGTCGATCGGCGTTTTAGCATTTCGAGTCACAATAACGTGTTCGACTTTATTGATACTAACGTGCCGTGTTGAAACCGCGGCTCACGTAGATTCTCTTCTGCGGTCATTTGCTTTTGAAACACGTGTAGAGTTCGTGGACATTTTCACTGACTGACCGTTTTGAAAACATCTGCGCCCCTTCAACGGCTGTAAAATCTTGTTTTGAGACTCCAACTTAAGAGAAGAAGTAGGGAAAGGAATCGCTAGAAGGTGAAACAGAAAAAAATACACGACTTTTTTAATGAGCTTTGCGATAGGCTGTTTCCCGAGAGTTATAAGTTTGCGCTATGCTATTGTAATCAGTGATGAATTTCGAAATCATACAATTATTCCCATCTCAACGTTGAATACTAAATGTTAAAAATCCCTTGTTTTGATTTAGTGACTTTATCCTAATGGGGCTCCCAACTTTTCAAGGCTTTTATCCGGCAAAGCTGCCAGAGATGGATACAGAAATTTTCATCCTCGCCTTTCTGCTTCCTTTCTCCGGATTAACACAATTTTAATTTTCTCGTCCAGGGCATTTGAGTGTCGCTACTTCATATCGCTGGGATGTGAAAACTCGTTTCCTAACCGGAAGGTACAAAACTAAACTCGAAATGTAGCAGCGATTTTTCTTTTGTCATCGCTTGAAAATAGTTCACAATACCGCACTTATTGTTAGAATATGAACGTGTGGCATAGAATAAACGATAGTTTGCTTCGAGTATTTTTGCTTACGCCGTAGACATGGTTGTGAAATCAATTAAAGCATTTGTAGATGCACACAGTAATCTGTAGAGTTACATTCATTCCTGTAGATAGGCATGCTATACAAAAATAATAGGTATATCCCCTTTGCTACTATGTGTAACCAGAAGCTACGTGACAATGTATGATAAACGGTACATAGAAGTCCGTTTTTCCTCTTCAAGATCATGAACTTTGTCTCGTAATTGCAGTATAGGAAAATATATTCTTTTAATAATTGAAAAATTCAGTGCCCAAACGCCAGCGTGAAGCAATGAATTTTGATATAGTGATGGTCTGCCGTGTCTTAAGGCCTGTTTACACGGAACATACGTACTGGTTAATGTCTAAATGCATGAACGCGAGAATAAACGCCAATATGCACCGTGTACCCACCCTACTTGTGCGAATGCACGCACAGAAAATAGAACCTGTTCTAATTTGGTTCATGCATTCGTACATGTTCCGTTCCGGTCCACAAAAATCATTCATGCAAACAGGCATTAAGTCGTACGTGTTAACGTATCGTGTAAACAGGCCTTTACCACCGTGGTAGTGCATAAACGAACGTAGGTACGTAGATCCCCGCTTTACCTTCCGGGTTCGACTTAAGATAGAATCGGCATACGATCTGAGCTGATTCTGCGCGCGCTTTTTATAATCTCAAATTCTGTCGAGTTCGATTTAACTCGCAAATGCCTCATTACTCAGGTAATTATGCATCTTTATTTTCCTAAGGAAAAATGTTTAAATAGAAACTTGAGCATCCACTGGTGCTCTTAAACGGATTCTTAGTCCGAAATGAAAGCCGATTCAGCATTAAATGGGATTTGCTTTACAATCGGTCCTTGGAAAAGAATATTAATTGCCAAACGAGAATATGCTTCAAGGGTTTTCAACCCGCTTTCCCCGGGGCTGCATACGGCCCTCAGCTAATTTCTTGCGACGCCTAGAGGCTAAAGAAAATATTGTATTGCAGCCAAATATCGATATACCTACTAGTCAAAATTAAACAATCTCACAATTGATTGTTTGATCTTTTTATCCAGTAAAGATTATTGTACTTTCTTTAATTCTATTGATGCACGTACAAAAACGCGCAGCAATGCTTTTAAGTCCGTTCCATCGCGGTATGGGAATCCTCTATCACATTCTCATCTCCCGGTCACATCTCTTCACTCTCTGGGGAGATTCCGATCTCAGCATGACGTAAGGCAGTGTCGTAATTAACTCCAGGACAAACCGAAGCCATCGAGTCGATCCCCTTCGAAGCGCGCGGTGGTCGGCACAAAGGATAGTCGCGTAGGGCGGCTGGCATCGCTGCGGCAAATGCAGAGCGTCATATTTAAGCACGTTCTTGACTGCAAGCGTCCCTCCCATACAGGTATGTGCAATGCGTATCACTAGTAGATTGGCTGCGTAGCGGCGTTAATTCCTTCCATATTTGACCAAAAGACTTGGGAGGAAGCTTCCCGTCCACTTGACCGCTATTTTTCCCTGTCTTAGTCCTCATGTTAAAATTATGCCCCCCTTTAAAAATTTTTAGGGCTTAAATAAGTTGGATTTCATGAAATTTTTCTTAACCTCAAATTTGAAAACTTTGCCTCAGTATTTCCTCGAGTTTAATTTTTCAGTTTTAAGATTCAGGAAAAATTTGAAAAAGGTTTAGTATGTACGCCACGAATACTTCATGATGATAATATAAATTTTGCACGGATAATTAGACGTCAGAGAATATAAAGTACGTTTAGTAGTGAGAGAGTAATGAGTTATCTTGGCAAAGAAATTTGAATGAAAAATTCCTGAACATAATACACAATCTGGATAAGTCTACTGAAACATTCGACATTATTGGATTGATGCCTATTTTATTACGCGCTTTTTATCAACTTGCTTCGTCTATTTTTCTGTTTCATGTATGGAATCTTGTAATTGATTTTTAACCCACATCTGAGGAATAGGCTTGAAAGTTTGCATACTTGCTTACTTGTGATGACAATACAATTTATAATGATTGGTCATCTGAAATTAATCAACTAAGTTTCCAAATGGAAAAATAGCTTAAAATTTCTTAGTAGCATCAGTTATAATTTTTGGCAGGAATTTCTTTAACAGATCTGTTTAATCGATTACCACTAAAAAGTAGAAAATAAAATGAAAATAAGAAAGACTAAGGAACATGAATTTTCCAAAAACAATGCCAAATGCACAAAAAGGTGAAAAATGACCTTTTCATCGCTCGGATCTACGTCTGCATACTACCCCGCAAGCCTCCTAAAAGGCATGCTGAAGGGGGTGTTAGGACACCAGCCATTTACACATGAAAAGGAAGTGATCTTACGAAGTTACCACTAACATTTATTAAAGTCCTTTGTTACTCGGGGGAAAACGAATTCCCATATCTATCCGTTCGGCAAAACATCTCTCTTAATTTATCGCTTCTGTCGGACCTGAAAATATTGTGGGGCTCTAATATTACGTTCTCCGTGTCGGTCCAGATATCCATTCTTAATTGTTCAAGCAATATAAGCCTAGCGCGCAGTCTCCGAGTCTCCAGCGGCTCCCAACCTAATTCGCTTAACATCTGGGTAACGCTGTCTGGATAATAAACCTTGGGTACTGATTAGGTTTAGATATTAATATTACGTGCCAATCCTTACTCACCTATCTGGCTGTTCTTCGCACATGCCGCTTATTCGAACCCTGGCCTGCTGAGTGCTAAGTTGCACCTCTCTTTCAGTTTTTCCTCCGAGGCTTTTTCACAACATACTAGATGAAAACAAGCTTCCTGTGGGCTCTGCCACTAACGTACGAACCGTCTCGCTGTTTATTGACCGATTCATGCGAATCACAAATCGTGACACAGTTCTACACCCTCTCCTCTCTCCTGTCCAGCACCATGATACCCATCATGCCTCACGGTTGGTCACGCGTCTGAGTGCGGAGGAGATTTGAGTTCCCTCATCTGTCACTCTCGGCCCGGGGGCCACCTCAACAATGGGTTGCCCCGGGAAACCGAAGGGAAGTAGAGATGAGTCAAGGAGTTGGCCATACCTCCAGGCGCATACATATTTAACGCGTGTACGGAGGGCATTCTGGATTGGCCTGTGGCGCGATAAGGTCTCGGATTGACAGGGGAAATAATCGGACGATAGGGGGTGGTAGCGGACAGTGAATGGATTAAGAATGAGGTGGTCGAAGGGTTTAGTGCGGATAAGGTCTGATCTGAGATAGGGGGCGCTCCGTCCGGCCACGTTCTTCGAGCGACGACAAATAGAGATTTCCCGGTAAGGTCCGAACCAAAAAAAACATTATTTCCACCGCTGTTGTCCACCAGCTAGTGCCGTTATGTGTTCGAGTTGATAGTGGACAGAGATATCACGCCGGGGTAGTGGCCGAAGAGATCTCTTTCCGCCCAAAGGAAACGGATGTGTAATTGTGTGGCTGGTGAAGAGCTCTGCTCGAATTCTATGCGTGAATAAGTTGATTTTTGGTACATTTACCGTTAAAATTGGACCATAAACCATGAAAGTTGTGGATAAATACTTTTATAGATAGCATATGCCAAGTCGCAATTCATCCAAACCTCATTCGCCGAATATTATTATATTGCTTCAATAACCCTGATCTCAATGAAGCATTTATTACTTTATGCCAAGAATTATGGACCAGTTATATAAAAATCACAGCCGAAGTTGTTATAGCTATTACAACGAAAGCCACAAAAATATTATTGCTTATCATTGGAAGAAACTATTGTATTTTACACTACAATTTTGGCTTTCGTATCACTCAAATCTGTTGGCAGTCGTATTACTGTAATAATTCGGCAAAATCTATATTGGTTTGGTTGCAAAAAATACGTTGATGTGACCTTAGTGTTACTTTTACTTTTAAACATTTTACGTCGCCATTCGGATACGCACTGTCATTAAGCGATAAGTTATAAAATCTAAAGGAATGCGATTGCTGTTTCTATAATTTAGTGACACAATTCGTTTTTTGGCTTTACAAAGGTAGATTCAAGGCTTAATTGCATTCTGCGAATCCTTGTTTTAGATGATTTCTTTCTAATTTTTCATTTTGTAATAACTCATTTTCCCGGAGCTTATCATATCTCTATGTAACTTAACGACTAGCATCAAACTACCTTTCGTCGTCGAACAATATAGCATGGAATTAGCTGCAGAATAGGACACCAAATTTTACCTGCTCTCGCGTGAAAAATAGACTCTTAAACACTATTTTGCCGTCGTGAGTGTACACTGTATGTTTAAGGAATTTAAATCAGTATTTTAAAAATATTTTCCCCGATTATAGTGCGTCTACTTAAGGCAATGGTATTGTTAATCGTTTGTATTACGAGTGGTGAGATTGTAAATGACTTTGGATCATATTTAATGTAGTTTTGGACTCGTTTCAAAGACGTGCCCTTCAGAAAGAGGATTGTATTGTTGACTTGTCCTTCATAGACACCCTGAGAGGAGTAACTAATGGCACTAGTGTTTTGCATCTTATCCCTTCCGTTCCATCGTTGAGAGAATGACGCATGTGGGAATGGAGGCAAGGATCGCTCGATCAAAACGATCATCCGAATATGGCGAGAGCGTAGAACAAAAGGGGATTGCCAAACTCAGGGACGTGCAGTCCCGCCGAATAATCTGAGGAAGGTGACTCATAATCAGGTGTTCGAGGCTCTGCAGCCGACATATTGTTTCATCTTCGTCTTCATCCATCTTTCCAGCCGTGAATGTCAAAACGCATACGGGGATATTTTAGCCAGCTATGTAAGCTCGCCCAGGTGTGGCCGCTGGTAGTTATGAACAGTGTTCAGTTGTTTTTAAAGTTGTTTTAAAAGTAATAAATCCCACCCCTCTATTCTTATATTGCCTCTTCACGATTGGTGATACATCTTATAAGCCTTGAGTAGTAAACATCTAAAAATTGTATTATTTTTTTTTTAATTTTCAAAAATAGATAATTGTCTTTTCAGAACTGAAAAATCGGATTTTTGTCTGCAATATATACGGGTAGATACCTATTACCACAATACTAAAGCAAATGAGCAGCAGGCAACTATACTTTGTAATGAAAACAGTGAACAAATAATATAATTAATAATTTTTGAGCTTTTGGGGAATAATTAGTGAAAGTATAGGAACTGCACTGCCTATATTACGACCAGTAGGTAGATGTAGTTAGTAATTAGAAATGAAATATTTACGTATTTTTACATTTTTTGATATAGAAAATGTTTGAATTCCTCAGTTGACTAATTGAAGCAATTTTTTTCATAATTTAAACCAACCTATTTTCAGTCGGTTGCAATATTCAGTCATTATTGTGTCATTTTTTGATGGAAGTTTACTATATTTCAATCATTTTTTTAATTTTCTATGAGTTTTTAGGAAAATATGAATATGTATAGCATCTTGGGGGTCGGGCAATTACCTGACTACTTAAGGAAACATTCAATGTTGTTTAGTTAATGACAATTATTTTCATTACAGTGACTCAACCCATATAAATAAAGGAATGTCAAAGATTGAGATTGAGGCTTAATGGTTTTGAATTATCTTACATCGAACCCTCGAGTTTTAGCAAGGCAATAATTTGGAAGCTTTTTTTATTTCTTTTTCCCTTGCTTGTCATTACCCAAATCCAGTTTTTTTATGGGAAGGAATGGGATTTTTTGCCTGAATAAACATCAAAGGAATTTTCATCACGTTTCTTCGTGCGTAGTGCTAATTCCAGATTTTAAAAATTAATTTTTACATTTAATAATTATTTTAATTTTTTTGTCTCTTTTGAAAGACCGCAAAACTGGTATTGTAATTATTACACCCAAGTTGCTTATGCCAGTAAGTTGGACTTGTTCAATTGATGTGAGCGTTAAATCTGTATCTCACCTCGTCTCTTTTCTTTCATTAATTTTCATGACTTCATTTTTAATTTGTAAATTCTGCTTAGAGGCTGAATAAGAGTTGACATTATTTACATTCCTCATATTTTTAGTGTCTTAGCCACCAGGAAAATTATATTTTATGCATCCACAATTTTGGATGCTCATGCATATTTAATGAAACGCAAGGATGAAATCTATGCTGTAATTTGTAATGAAAGGATAAAAATATTGAATTTCATGATAGCATCAAAGCCGTTAGTTGAATGTGTTAATAGGCAGAGGAACAAGGGTTTGACTGACAGTATGGAGTACTGAAGGTCATGAATTGACATAAATATGAAATAATAACCATAACTTTTAGGAGTTTCTCCGTCGTGGATAAGAATCGAGCGTCTGCGTCCATACAAAACAGGATTTAAACGCTACTATAACGTAATAAGAGGATAAGAAAATAAATTTAAGTTAAAATATCCAAATTCTGCGCAAATAAATATCTGTGGCTGCGTCATCGAGGTATTGCAGTACTGAGATCTCCCTATGTGTATACGCTCGGGCGAGGAGCTGGTGGATAAATGGAACGAATGACATTCACTCATGGGATAAGTCAACGGGAATTGTGGAAGTTTACCTCCCAGTTCTCCATCGAAGAATGGCGGTTACATACGGCAAGGCCTTTGTGACAATATTGCCGCTAACTCATCCTCACAGGGGAGTGCGAATCTACGTCATGGTCGGGTACTCTGAGGTATCAAGACATTGAGCGGTGTGCCTCCCGGAGTCTTTTTTCTAACTCGAGTGACGAGTCATCCAGTCAACAAAACGAACTCTCCTGCCTGCTCCTCACTGGTTCAAGAGTTGTGACCCAGTTTCAATCTTCCCTTTTTGCCTCCACCGATGCAGAACGAGCGGTGAACTATTTCATCCCGAAGACCCCTTCCTCCCGCGTGACGTAAGCATTGAATGATCCCCCGATGAAGTTCAGGAGGCGTCCTCATCTCCCAGGAGGCAACGCGATTCCTCGGTCGGCCCGTGGGGAAGTCAGTCTCCCGGTAAACTTCGCTCCACGGAATCTATTGCTTTGCGTCGTTCGTTTCATCCATGGTGGATGACTCAATTGTGACCGAGTTAGCTCAAGAGATGGAACCATACCCTCATAAATACTACGGTTATGATCCGCGCTGGAATGATTCAAATTATAGGCGAGAGTAAATGGAAACTTCTAACAGCGTGGATTCTTGTGGCTTGATTCAAATGGAAAAGCAAATTTCGGAAAACCAAACTTCTCGAAAGAGGCAAGATTAACGTTTTTCCTACTCTTGAAATCGTCATCTACGGATCTATTAGTATCCCTAATGATAAAGTCATGACGTATTCACCTCTTTCGAAGTTCAACCCTGAGGTTAGTTTGCAGCTCGACGCCATTCCTCTCTACTACCTGCCTTTCTCTACACTTCTGTAGTGTAACCCATATCATTCACAATCTGCTGTATTTGTGAATTTCTAGGTCGCCCACGGCAATTCCTTCCCTGCATAGCTCCTTCTGCTATTATTCTAGCGATGTTGTCGTGGTAATGGTACCAACAGCTGTAGTGATTTTCCACACTGTTTTATTTGCTGTAACGGTGTCAAGGTTTATGCATCATAATTAGAGCTATCTCGTCCGTACAAACTGAATCAGCAACTCTTCAATCAGAGACAGCTCTTGATAATGATGTGTAAACATTCATACTGATTGAATAAATAAAATAGCGTGGGAAATCATAACAGCTGTTTGTATCATTACTATCGATGAATTTCCACAAAGTGTATCGTCAATAATCGATCAGATGCTGTCGTGTCTTAGACTGTCCACTACGTGCTTTCCTCTTTTCGTATGGGTACACCTCCCCATGGATCTGGTTTCCTGAATTATTCTCTGTACCTCGACATTTGTGATCCTCTCTCTCTCTCCAGCTGAGCTTCAACGTCCATCTGTAAAGACATATCTCCAGGGATTCTAGCCGCCTTCTCTCTTGTATTCTTACTACCCATGTTTTGTTCCTGATTGAGGTCACAATACGAGCAAATTATTTCATCATCGTCTCTTCTTGTTTAAAAAAAAACTGCTGCTCGGGATAGTGAGTAGGTTCTTTCTCAGATAGAATACAATTTTGGCCAACTGTATTCTCCTCATATTTTCTTTCTGGCTTCTACCATTTCTTGTTATTTTGTTTCCCAATTAGAAGAATTTCTCCATCACTTCTAACTTTTCTCCTCCAATTCTTATTATGTATTGTACGTATCTTCTCACATGTTGTTCTTCATTACTGCAAACCATCACTTTAGCTTTGATTTTGTTTATTATAATGCCATGCTGGCTACAGAAAATCTTACACATTGTGTGGAGTATTCTTTTCTAGATCTTCTTTCGTCTACGCGATCACTACAGTATCATATGAATAACGCAGCATATCTACCTTCCGCCCATTAATTTTAGTCCCCTCATCAGTAGTTTCACTAACTTGGTCCATAACTTTTTGGATGTTTTAAACTCTTTGTGTAACGTACATGTGATGTTGTTTCATAATATAATTATTTATCTAGGTACTACTAAATATATTATAGGGAGTAATATTTTTCCTAATACTGTTGATAATCAATTTATTGATGAGTTAAATACTGATGAAGTAGGATCAAATACTGAAAATAAATTTTTTATCACTTTCAATTTATTGTTTATTTTTAACGAAGGTTTTATCTTGCTCTCTACTTTGCATTTTAGGGATAAATAAATAATAATTAATTGCTATTATAATAACTAGAGATAAAGTAAATAATAAATGGAATGTAAGCATGGAATAAAAGAGGAATAAGTGTGCATCCTTTTCTCAAGCCTTATATGACATATCATGGCATACTTATTGTTTTACTGTATTGTTTGCAGGAAGACATGCCTATGCCGTGATTGTTACTCGCATTATGATCCATTGCAAGTAGGCGTTTAGGAACTGCAAGGAAAATTATAATTAAGTTGGTGAATTTGTTTTAGAAAGTATTTTACCGACATTATTTTTACCTATAATATTACTTTATACTTTGACAGGTGCTGACTCGTGTGGTTTTCAACTTCTTAAGAAAATGATACCATAATTTGAATGCATGCTAAGAATATAGAATCCTTTATGATAACAAAACTCAAGCGAAGTGTATTTTGTGGTTACAAATGAATGGTCTCTGAGAACCCTGATTTATTTTGGTCAAGAATTCTCTATCCTGTCCGCGTGCGTTTTGTGTTTTTAAGGGGTCATGAACTGGCCTTCCCTGTCAAGTCACCAATCATTGTGTAAATAGCGTAAAATGCTGAATTATAAGCAGTACGCCAAGGTAACCAAGGAGATATTTGAGTTTCCGAGTTTAAATCGACCTGCGTGGCCTCGCAGTTCAGCGGCAGCGACACAGATAGCAGCACGATCTACTCCGGGGAGCTCTCCTGCGTTTTGGTAACCCGTTCTTGGTGTCCCACAGACTCTCTACTCCAGATTGTGTAAGCTAGGTATTTCATTAGAAAATGAAGGTGACAACTGACCCGTATGTTTGTTCAGATAATGTGGCGAAGTATACCATACATGCTACATGGATCTTCCAAATTTAACGAAACAAACTAAAGCAAGCCTCTTAAAATATGCAACGTTTAAATATATCTATCAGTTATGTTACGTAAACTCGTTCTCCTCTATGATTAATATGTCCATAATA
This sequence comes from Ischnura elegans, assembly GCF_921293095.1. Classification (NCBI taxonomy): domain Eukaryota; kingdom Metazoa; phylum Arthropoda; class Insecta; order Odonata; family Coenagrionidae; genus Ischnura; species Ischnura elegans. Next base: position 97,576,158 of record NC_060249.1, read on the forward strand.
TTTTAATAATATCCATGAAAGCAGAAGATGTTCCTTTAGTTTGAAATTGCCGTCCGATCACTAGTTATACCTTTGTGAATAGATTTGGAATATCATATGGAAAGAAGTCTGATTGTGATTTATTTATAAAATTCAGTGCGTAGGAGAGAATCTATCATGCTGTATGGTAATATATTTACTAATCGGAGGAGCATTTTATATATTTGTTTTTGGTATTTACCTCTTTGGCCTTAAAGGAGAAATTCCTTATCTACATTCGCCGTTTATTTCAAATTTCCGTTAAACCCAATAAATTATTTTACTATTTCAGTGGGAAAAGAGATGGAAATGGAATTTTTATACACCATTTAAGAACTCTATAGTCAATAACTTCTTGAGGATGGTACTTATGTTACCTGTAAGTGGTAAACGTGCTGTAGTGGCAGTTAAATTTACAGTTCATGTATGCAGTTTGTTATTTTTCGGGTGTTTGTCTTTGCAACATCCCCTAATGTATGAGACTCTTGAGACGCTTATCCACGTCAAAATCTATTTGATTCACATTCTAATTCTATTCTCTTTCTTTGTCGCCGGCATTAAGAGTTTGTATGAATTGAATAAATAATCGTAATAAATTCGGACAGTTTTTGAAGGTTCCAATTGCTCTTTGGAAGGTAAAATGATGACACTTCATGTAAAGTCAAATGTTTTTCTTGAGCTTTTTGGCTACTGCGAATGACATTTTGTGTAGAATACGCAAGTTGGTGTTCCTGTGACGTTTTCCTTTGTTATAGTAATAATTCTTGGTAAAGGTGATCAAATTTAAGATCAGATAAGTCGCTCAGACAAGTACGCCTAGGATATTATCGCGTTTTTCAGAATTACTTGCATCTACTTATGCCACATCCATAGTGAATCAATATAAATGCTTTCATTTCTTTGGTTTATTTAGAATGCCATTGTGATGCTACAATACCTCATTAAAGAGGATGTTGTTTTTCATTTTTCTTGTAGGAGTCAGAAATAATGAAGTTAAAAAAATAAGCTTAATCCGTCTAATAATTTTTTGTCCCCCCTGAAGAAAGTAATATTTCAGCCCTTTAAGTTAATCAATCGGGCTACTTTTATGCGTACACGATCTTTGTATCCTTAAGTATCCCTTAATTTTCATTTCACTTCCAATGTAACACATCGAGGACGTTAGACTAGCTAGGATTGTTAGGAAACGGTCATTCTCAATTAGAGTGGCTGAACATGATTGTAATGTGAAGAAATGAAATAAGTGGAATGCGCAGGCAGAATGCCATTGGGGTGCCTTCCTTCACGGATTTGGAATTCGTAGCTCAGACGTGGTCATGCATCATGTTGTTGGAAGCACGTCACGATGTCAATGAATCTTCTCGATCGTGGATTCTCCGATTCACTCACGTAATGTGCTTGCAGGTGTGGTATGATGTGGTTAGTTCACGTGCATTCCAAACGTCATGGGGTGAATGCAATATTGATTTTAGTCGCGTAACGGCGTCCCTCATATTTTATCGATCGCATGCGCACGGTCTGTTACCATTAAACCGCGGGCTTGAAATTGAAAACGAGGAGGGTACGTGACTAGAATCACCTGAAATACAGCCGGTGGAACAAGTGAAATGGCCTCCTCGTATTGGGCAGTTTCCTTCTATTTTCATCACGTTGGTATTCCTACTTTTATCTCTTTTGTGATACCAGCTCCTGTTGAGCAACACGATGCTGCTTTTTACGATGACCTCTAGTTGGCGTTCGAAGTAGGAATATAAAATACCGCGTACATCCCTTTATAGGTAGTGCAATTCACCGGTTTTTTGCTCACGTTGGTAAGAATATACTTCATACCGCTAGGGCCGGCATTCCGTAGGTAATATCACACGGCTTCTTCATTGTGAATTGCAATATTCCTTATGCACTATGTGGATGTTTTAGATGAAGACTGTTGGTGGCATGGCTGAAGAAGTAGCTTGGATGAGAAAAGAAAGAAGGAGCGTTATTTATTAGGGACAAATTTACGCACAAAAACGATTTCGTTCTTGAAGTTGACTGTTGAATGTATTTTTTAAATTTATCTTCTTCGCACCGAAAAAAGGGGGACTTAAAATCTTTACAGCAGGGTAATATGATGAATAACAACGTGAGGTGATCACAACACTTATACTATGGATAGAGGCAACGTATCCTGGTGGGACTAAAACCCATGACTTCTGGTTTGGCTGGCGAGGACTTTGCTTCACCGCCATAGGGGCCGACATCAAATTTTTACGTACTTTTTAGCCGTTCATTCTAGTAATGTGTAATGATTTCCTCCGCAAAACATGTGGTGGTGGCTAGCATATACTTGCGCATTGTAAGGAGACGTCCTTTTTTTTATGTCTTAAGAGCTGTCGCAGGTGATTAGCGCAAAGCTCATCCATAGTAACATTTGTAAGGCTTTTGCTCAATGATCTGGTGAAGGAAGATTTAGATGGACTACGATTGGATTAGTTTTTGTAGATTGTTTTAGACATTGTGTTTTAACGAATTCTCATGTAAACATATTTCACGTCATTGACACTTTGTGTTATTACTTCCGAAAAGATAGTCTTAATGTTTAATGTTGTGTCTTGTGCATCTTGATGTTTTCCAACATTATGCTAATTTCACCAGAAAGTCTCTTTCTATTGACATTTCAACGTAGAGCCTAATTTGGTCCTTGATATTTTAGGGTGTCGGATAGTGCGTTAAAACCTCTCCATTCTAAATTTCAATTTTATTATCCATATCAATTCAACATTCTCTTCGACTATTCTCATGTAAGCAAATTTCACCAATTTCTTTGATGCTGCCCCACGGATGTGTAACCATTCTGTAAAAGCTGATCTGTTGCGTGATAGTTACCTATCTCCAGAAAAATTAATTCTTTAATAATAATGAAGTCTTAATTATTAAATATTGACTCATATGCATATCTATGTTTTCCAAAGTATATAAGTAGATGGATTATAACGCAAAGTATATGAGTGTATTAGTGTAATGGAAAGTATTTAAGTATATTGGTAAACATAGAGATTGTATTTGTATATTTCCAATGATGCCAGTTTCACCAGAGTGTTTCTTTCTATTGACATTTCAATCTGGGGCCTCATTCTGCCCTTGATATTTACGGTGTCGGATTATGCGTTAAAATCTCCACTCCCCCAATTTTTTATCTTCACCTCTTTCCACTCGGATTTCACGAGCACCCCTGGCTCCATCCCCACACACTCGCGTAAATCCGTCGAAACATTTTTCGCTCCCGAGGATTCAACGCGCTTCTCCAATCGGAATCTCGGGCGTGATTGAGAAGGGAGGCTCGGAGAAAAGGGAATCAACATAGAGGAATGGTGGGGAGATATTTTTCCCTCTCTCCTCCTGCCCTCCTTCGTTTGAGTGGACGCCGGGTTGATTTTGTCGAAGGCAAAGGGTGCTTTTGCTCGGGGTCTTGCGTCTGGGGGTGGTATGTTTTCGAGATTGGATGAGGTCGAGTGTAAGGAGAGAGTGGGATGGTTTAATGTATGGGTTGCGGGTGGAAAAACCCCTGGGTTTGATGCTTAAGAGGACGTCTCACACCCCCTCTATCTCTCGACCGGTCGTATTTTGTCTTTTTTTGGAGACGTGTTACTATACATCTACATCTAAATCTACATACTACCCCGCAAGCCACCTAAAAAGCATGCGGCAGGGGGTGTTAGGACACCAGCAATTTGCACATAAAAACGAAATGCTCTAACGAAATTACGACTGGCATTTATTAAAGTCCTTTATGGTTCGGGGGAAAAAGGAATTCGCATATCTATCCGGTCGACAAAATATCTCTCTTAATTTATCGATTCTATCGGACCTGGAAATATAGTGGGGCTCTAATATTATGTTCTCCATGAGTTACTATTATATTTAATTCTCGGAAATTCATCGTGAAATTACAATAGGGGGTATTGAATAATTTTTTGCCGGCAGGTGTCTGTATCTCAATTAGGAAAAATACTTCTTAGAAAACGCAGATGTGAACATTCAGCGGAGAGGTTGACGGTATATGATCACGTGTGTTCATCTTTGTTGATGACAGTTAGGCCGGAATTTCAGCTGGCTTATTTAAGTCGATGAAGTGCAGAGTGGTGGTAGAGTCCGTCTTATATACACAATCGTCGGTGTTAGGCATCTTCTCGTTATAAATATTCTGCGTGCATGGACCAATGAGAAGACGCCTGACTTCATCAGATACGTGTAAAAGACGGTATGTACCACCACTCTGCACTTCATCAACCTGAATAAGCTAACTGCATTTCCAGGTAAACTGTCGTCTGCATACATTGACACACGCAGTTCATATCCTGCAAACCTTTCCTCTCAATCTTCAGCATGTTGCGAAAGGTTAAAAGGATTAAAGAGGCGAACTTTTGAAATTTGAGATACATTTTTTTTGTGGAAAGAATCTACGCTATGCTCCATGAACTTTACAAGTTGATGGCCTAATTTAGAAACGAGTAACCCGTAATTAAAAGTAATCGGTCAAGCGAGAGTAATGCATCCTCCTCAGCAATAAGGATCTGTGAGCCTCTTGCACTGCAGAGTGTCGGAATGGGTGGTAAAATTTTCGTGTGGATTAACGCTGGCTAATTTAGATTCCTCCAGGGTGTTTTTTTTCACAGAGTTTACGTAATATGTAATTATACTCAGGGGAAATTGCTTAGGTATGTTGCATAAAAGGAATGGCCCTAGATTATGTCTATGATTATTACTTATACTTGTTTTCAAATAAATAAGATGCTAAACAAGCAGTAGATACACTCAAACATGAACAATTTTAGGTATTCTATCCGAAAAAAGAGTTTGTTTTAATGATGGTTTTAAAATAGTTTGTATGAATTGAAATTTTGTTATCGTGACGAAAATTTACGGGTTAGGAAAATAAATATTTTAAAGCTTAACTGCTTGGGACAGAAGGACTGAAGTTCAAATGCATAATGAAGGATGCTTTCAGTCAAACTGTAGCATAGTGGGAACTATAAATTATATGAGTATCTTGATAGTAAACTTGTCCACCGATGTTTTCTACGTCTAGTTTTCAGTGGGAAGGAAAATTATCCTTGTGTGGCAGATATTTGATAATAGCTGGATTTGACTTTGAAATATAGAGCTTTGAAGAAGTGATGCATACGCTGAAGATATTTTTATGTATTTATAGTACACAAAAAAATATTATATTATTGTTGTAGAAAATATTAGAACTCCAAGTAAAAATTATATAAAGACGTCATAGTGAAAAAACAAATGAAATATTTTCCCTTGCCTATCATATTCGTTTTTCAAAATGATACCAGTTTTTCGTAGACTTTGTGTTCAACGTTGGTGCATTCTTTTTCTACTGTTAAAGCACAGCATACTTGATATTCATCAACAGCAGAAGAATGTAATGAGTAATGCATCATGTGGTTAACGGTATTTCACTGGATATTAAGAGTAAATATTGCGGAAAAAATGACAGCATTAGTTTTTTAAAACTCAGCCAGAGCGAAACTCTACTGCCTCAAAATTGTAAAAGGCATAGTTATTTATTGCCATTCTGTAATTTTTCGTAGCAATTAAGAATTGTAGTTTATAAGTTCCCTATTCACTATATTTATCCTATCGTCAGTCGTTTTTTTTTCTTTTAAATCGGAAGCAATTAGTGGAGGGTGTGATCGTGGCATGCTGTTTAGGAAGGGCTATGGTGGGGATGGTTCGGGGTTCATTTCTTATTCCTCGCCTCATTCCCTTTCTTTCCCTATCTCATTTTGGCCGCGCGCGCGCCCACGGACGTGTGATGGGATCTGATTGGTCTGTGCGAGGAGCGAACGGTTGGAGCAGGCGTCGGAAATAATCGAGACGGAAGAGGAGAGAAGGAATGATTTCGAATCGCTTTTGGGTGGGGTGTGAACCGAGAGAGCAAAAGAGAGGGTGCGGTTTTTGGGGATTTGAAGGGTGCTGTCAGGGTGAAGAAAAATCCTCGCTGGAGAGGTTGAGAAGATCTAAGTTGGAGCTTAATTTCGATTTGTCCATTCCATCCCGTTCCGTTGGATTTGTGCCATTTTGACGCATTTTCCCGAGGGATTCAGTCGTCTCAACATTCCTGAAAATAATTTTAGGAATTCTGTACCGTCTTCCATAATTTTACTATTTATTATTATTTTCGTCCCAATATTGAAAAACTGCAGACATCCCATCTATACGTACAACACATTCAGGCGTGATATATTGGTAGTTTGACAGATTGAAATAAAAGGTGATAACCCTTTTCCGCAATAGGGTGGTCTCCTATTATTTTTTATTGCCTAAATCGAAAGATTATTACTCCTGGAGTACGTTATTTCACGCTTTTAGATTTTTAAATGACGATATCTATTTTTTGCGATTAAATGAAAAGTGAAAATTTTCAAGCGCGCGAAAACGCGACGGGTAAGTATGAATGCTGGGAAAACTCCGTGTGACGTCGTTCTGGTTCCCCCTGCCGCCTTGTGAGGTGACATTGGGGCGAGGCTCTGAGCGCTGATAAAACGCAGGATGCTAGCAGGTAGCAGAGTACCATGCTAGCTGGTAGCGCTTGGCTTAAATAAGGATTATTAATACCTTATCAAACGAGGAAAACTTTCCGGCCTTAGCCAGTTTTAATAGGTGATTATTAAGGCATGTTTCCCTGAGCTCTGTGCCTCATGCATGCATTGGTAACCTCAGACGATGTAAAACTCCTATCTAATAGTATAGAAACAAGGTCCCTGTGACGTCACGTGGAGTGGAATCGCATGGGCGCCAATCTGGCCTTTTTCAAATGAGGATAAAATTGGCCCTTACCATTCGTGTAAACCGTTATTTCTAAAACCAAATAATTTGTGTATTATGAATACACTAATTGTGGGTAACGAATCGCAATCAATGCCTTTCGTTTTCTTTGATGAAGGAAACTACCCTATTTTTTAATACGCGCAAAGCGTTTCGGCCAAGGAGGTTGTAATTATCTGGAGGCGCTGTTTCCGGGGTTTTTAGCGTAGTCAAAGTTCCGCCATCTTGGTTTGGACTTAATCTCCGACTGATATTTTGAGGAGGCTAAGTTTTGTTATGAAAATGAACTACATTAAATTAAAAAAGGCTTCCATAATCCTTAGTAATTGGCCTGTGATTGTCATCGGATTTTTCCCATCATTCGCGATACTTCTATTAATGTACAAACTCTGTGTCTGTTAGTCGCTTTACTGTTGGGGATATCCTTGGAGACATACTTTTGTACTGTCATTTTAAGATTTCCGTTGGATTTAATAAAATTATATGCCAGTACAAGTGCAGGTAAATGACTAGTTTACTCTAGTAAAATTTTATTTTCACCTGAGCTGGTTGTAGAACGTAACCGTGGTGACTGATAATAATTTTTCCCCGGGAAAAGTTGTTAGAGTCATAAGTTCGCTAAAATCTACCAATAAAGTAAGAAAAAAAGGTTTAAATTGTGGGTTCCATACTATATTTTAATTTATTAACGAGTGATGACAAAAAAATTCACCAAATAGAAAGCATTGACCATTATGGGATTGTTAATGTCGAAGTGGGCCTGTCTTGTCCTACCCAAGCACCCTTATTCTGGCCTTGCTTCACGCTCGAATCCAGTGGTGCCCCCTATAGATATTACAACCTCCTTGGTTACGGCTCACAGCCATCAAGTGGTACAAGACTTCGGTCTGGTGACAGATAATGGCTCTGTGAGCCGAAACGTGTTGTAACTACATTTTCATTCATCCCTATCCTAGGCTATTACCTTCGATTCCTTGATGTTCCCTCATTCATTCCTTGCTTATGTACCTCCAAGACTTATATCTTGGTTTTCCTCATGGAAGATTTCCTTCTTTTTTCCCTAAATTACACACGTATCTCACGATATCTCTGTGCCTAATGACATGGCCATTGGCCACTTCACCTGATTCCTCTCTGTTGAATTATGCTCCTCAGTTCACTTTCATCCTGCAATTTACAGTGCAGCTTCTCGATTCCCACCCAATCCATTCATTTGATCTTCATTACCCGCCGCCAGGACCAGATCTCGAAGTCTTCGAGTCTTTTCTGATCAACTTCTCCACTGGTCCATGTTTCTGATCCACTCAGTGCCTCTTCCCTCAGGAGTGTTTCAATATGCAGTTTCCTTGTTTCAATCCTAAAGCTCTCGGAGCAGAGGAGCCTTTTTGCCATTAATGTCATTGCCGATATGATGATTTGCGTATGTACGCCTTTTCCATCCCAGATAGTGTTGCTCCCGAGGTAGAGAAATGATTGCACTAATTCTCATCCGGGAGGCGTAAGTCGGACACCTGCTCAGTCCCCCGTTCAGAGTTATTATTGATGATAACCTCTCGGTATTTTAGCCTGGTCAGGTGTCGATTACATGGCCTTATCTTTAGTTTTTTGATTAAGTGATGTGATTCCTGCGAATATTGCATTCCGTTTAAATAATCAGTGGTTTGGATATTATAAATAGGTCGTAAATAGATAGCTTTTCTTCTGACCTGTTTACATACCTAACTTCGTCCATCCAATGAAGAGGGATTACTACCTTCGTAATAGTGCTGTGTTGTTCATGAATGAGTCTTTCAAAATGAACGATTTGACGGAAGATTCAAATCCGGCGCATCCAAATCGTTCAAAATGAATTATTTATGTGGAAGATTCAAATCCTCCGAAACGTTCAATAAGAACTATTTGTATTCGGCTTGACTGCGTTGATGTTGCTACCCAAGAAAGGCAGTGAATCATCATTAGATTCTGACTAATGACCATACAGGTTGGCAATGAAAATGAACTCTTCACCATAATTACTATTGATTTGACTTGTCGGTATGTGCGGTATGTATTTTAGTGTGACGGAATTTAATATACACTGATTTCGTAGAACGTGATAAAAGCTTTTTCACGGAGTAATCAGGGCTATAAGTTTAAAGAAAATTAATTCTTTAAACTGTTTAACGGCCGTAGTTCGTTCAATCCCTTATAGGGCTATAAGTATTCTTCTGTATTCCTTTGCCTATATCAGTGAAATGAAAGTTCTTGAGGCACTGGAATTTTTTTATATGGAATTAAAATGAATTCTTCATTCTCACAATTAAATGTTTTAATAAGCATGAAAGTCTTTCAGAAATAGTTGCATGCAATGGAACAGTTAAAAATGTCTGTAATCTGACCGATTAAACTTCGTTTAAGAGTTAATTACATTTAGAGCTATTGCATTTAACAATCCATCGTGGACTACTAATTTTGTGTTGCATAATATTCAGACAAATGGAATAGGTTTTAAAATCTGAAAACTTTCTCGTGATTCCTTTAACATGAAAAATTATAATCACTGTGATTGCTATCCGTCATAATATTTGAAATGCATTAAGTTGACAGATTCTCATGGATTCAAGATTCACACAGATTCAAATGGATTCGATAGTCTCATGGATTCGAGATTCCCACAGTTCATTCGTTTCGTTATGAACGATTTAATCATTGACACGAATTAAATCCCATGAACCGAATCCACAAAATGAGTCGAAATCCTCACCTGTACTTCGTATCTTGACTTGGTGTTACCCCGCCGAAGTTACTTGTGGAGTTAAATTCGGCCGATCAACTTCCAGCTGAAGTATGGACCTTCCGTTATTGAATCAGTTTTTCAGTCGTAATGTGACTTGATTAACGATTCTAGTGGCAATGGTCAACAGCTTCCTATGCGAATCACAGAAATATTTTAAGATCCCATTTCATCACAGATATCACAAATTAATAAATGCTAAAGACTAATAGTTATTCTCTATGATCAATGATCGTAGTTAATAATTAACTAAATTATTTCTGATGCGGTAAATATTTAGTCTGCTGCAGTTCTACAATCGATACCCGAGATTTTATTTATTGAGAAATCAATTTCAGGGACACAATCAACTTTTACCTTTATGTAGCTACCTATTTTGGTTTCGGGTTGCGCGATATACTAATTCTCCCGCTTGTCGCTGATCCCTACATTGGGGTCGACCTACCTAACCCCATCTATGGGTTTACCGAGTAACTACCGCTGCATGGTCACGGAGTTTCTCTTTCCGCGCCCTTTCAAAGAGCCTCGTGTGCTTTATCCGGCAGAAAGTGGTGACTCAACCATTCGCCATTACAAAACATCATGTTCAGTGTCTGAGATGCTTTCGTGCAAGATCCTACGGCAAAGGCATGCGAATGAGACGCTTATTTGTCCTGGTCAGGAAGAACCTTGAATCGGCTTTTGCTTGGGACTCGGAGACTGCGCAAATGGCACATAGATTGCTATAACGAATTATTTTCAAACGGGCATCTTTCAGTTTGACTCAGAAGGTAGCAATTTGGGAACCCATTACATTTCCTAGTTCACCGGTTACCTTATAATATCATAGATACATTGCGCAAAGGATGGGCGTAATAATTGTTTATTCTTATGGGAAATACCGAACCACGATGAAAAAACAAAAACATAAAGAAACATTGCCAACTGACGCCTTAATTGAAACATTTAAGTTACTACCCATTTTACGTACAAATGGATGGTACCCTGAGGCCCCCCGGCCAGTAGCTAAGGTAACTTGTAGAGCTGTATGAATGTGGAAAATTCAATTGAATCGATGGCTCATTCCTCCATTTAAATTCTCATTTAATTTACGCTGCCTGTAGTAATCGCTTTTGCCGTTTACTTATATCCGAATGCTCGTGATATTTGAATCTGTATCCTTAGCAGTCGCTGATGCATCTCTTTGGAATTTTTCGGTCAAACTTTTATTTGAAATATCGTGATCTATCACCGATGACGGCTTTTGATATTTAATTAATATTTTCTCTTGAATATGGTGCTCAACAAATCTTAAAGTAAGTATAATTGTTAAGCCCTGAAAAGGTACTGTGCCTCGTAAATTCCATAATTTATTATTTAAAACTATGGGTTCAACAGTCTGTCATTATCAAGGAGGACAAAAGAATGCATTTGGTTTTGTGATGTGACATTTCTTGATAATGACACGATGTGGAGAAACCATGTTCTAAAATATTAACTTTGCTACACATGAAGCGTTTTTAATTTTCCTACCCAGCGGTTTAGTACAACCCTTTCAAGACTGCGGGGTAACTGAGTTACCCCATATTATGTTAATGTTGTACAATTTTTATTTTGTCCCTTTGATATTTTTTTTGTATTTGAACTCAACCACTTTGCCGTTATTTTGGCAACGAATGATTTTTTTAAATATAAATTGTTTTTGAAAACTTCAATTTCTATTGTTGAGGTAACTGAGTAGCCCCACACAGCTATTGTTGGGAAGAAAATAACTTTTTTTTATAAGAGTGCAGGGATGAAAGTTGAATGCAAAAAATTAATTATAGGTATTATAACAGCGCTAACGGCAATATTCTACATGGTGGCGCCTTTTTTTACTTTTCTTCATGTCATGTTAGTCAATGTACAGTTACAATAGCACAATATGAAAGATTTCTGCCGTTTCGCAAAAAATCAACGTGAAACCCTAAATTTAGCCCACAATGTATTTATAAATTAGACAAAACAGAATATATTTGTTTGAAATATCGTGATCAATCACCGAATACGGCATTGGATGATTTAATTTTGTATTTTCTCTTGAATATGGTACTCAACAAACCCAAAAAAGTAAGTATAGTAGTTAGGTCTTCAAAAGAGCCATGATATTGAATTTCAGGAAATAATAAAATACAACATAATGCATGAATTATAAATGGGGTACCTGAGATACATTCGTTCGCGTGAGTCTTCTAAGCACAGTCATGGAAGTGATAAACAGCCAAAAAATACTTTAACTTTTGCTACATATTCCATTACTTGCCGATTCTATTCTCTCTATAATGAGCACCGATTCAATGCAAATTATGTATTTGAGTGCTGATTAATTTTTTAGTACTAGTTGAGTGATTTCCCTCTCTGTTAAAAGAGGTATTTTCATATAAATATATAGCATAATTTCGGCTCTACAGGGTTTAGTATTCTAATATTTTATTAAAACAATATGATAGAAAAACCTCATTTACTCTGCGATGTGAATAAAACATTTGGCGAAGGCTCATGTTTCTTCACCCTCTTGAGGATACCTTAATCCCAAGAGAGCAGGTCCTAAATTTTTAATTCCGCTCTCCTCTTCCGGCACACAGTAAATTTCGTGTGTCTCCCTACCGCTTTCCAAAAAATTGTTGGTTTTCCACATGAAATGTGGAAACTTGCCCAAAATATTATGATCTTCTTTTTGGCTAGCAGAACGAGAGGAATAAATCTTTTTTACAATTCGTATTTACCCTGATCTTCCTAATTTTAATTACTCTCGCCGGTAAAAAAAAGTGGAAATCCTTTCGGCGAAAGATATGAATGTATTATCTTTAACTTCTCTGCGGTGTAATTTTTAGCTTTTGGCTGTCTCCCAAGTAATTGCGGTAAGTGGTCAAAAATGGGTTCGGTCCAAATAGTACCTATCTGTTTGCGAGATTAATGAGACCTTCGGTCCCGAAAATATTAAAAAATCGTGTGTGCATTGGTACAGCGAGAGGGAAAGCTTGATAATTTATAGATAGATTAATTTGTGAAAGTAGGAATTTAAATTTTTTGCGATATCGTGGTTAAAATTACCACTATTCCAAAGAAGGTATTTACATAGGTCTAAGGTCCCTTCAGCCATTTTACATTCTCTTTTACGGAGTAAATTATTCCTAAAAGCATTTTTGGAATCTGTTTAACAGAAAAAAACTATCTACCTTCCAAGGCAACATTTTAATGCCATTAAAATAGTATTTGCAAAAAGACGTGAGAAAATAATTGTGCTTTAGTTTTGAAAGAAATCATGACAAATATTCTTCACCTATCCCTAATGTAGACGTGTTTTTACCATATATTTTCACGTAGTATTTGTCAATTGCTATAAATAAATATACATATTTAATAATTTAATATTTCCCATTTGTTATAAATAGCCAAAAAATATTCCGCGATTTTTGTGAAAAGCCTGGTTTTACATGGATATTTGTATTATACCAACGCCAACATTTTTTTCCGTCTACTTATTAATATTTTAACCCTTAAATAATGTCTCTGGAAATTAATTGGTGGGTACAATAACTGTCGCTTTGCTTTCTTAGCGAAGAGGCCTTGGTAGAGCATTGATCTTTGACTTCTTCCATGAATATATTATTCCATGTGAAGAAATCACTAAGTTATAATTTTTATCCTCCAACCTCTCTCTTCTTTTCTATTCTCAGACTAAGAGGTTTTTACAGATTTTCTACGCCCCCCTTTGTGCGTGAGCGTTTACCTGGAGTGAATGTTTTCCAATAAAGACGAAAGTCAATATCCTTAGTTTTTTTACCATGTTTGTTCACGTCTTTTTACATTCGCTAAATGTAACTTTGTGTGTTTTTAAATTTTGTATGTTGTTTTTCAAATGTGTGCTTGCCATATTTGACTGCATTTAATTTCAATAGCAACCTGACAATGTATTGAACTTCATATAATTAAAGTATGACTAGGGTTTAGATGGAAGATGGGACTTTCTAGTTGAAATTTTATTACTATTAATATCGCAAAACTCTGCTAGGTATGACGACAGAATATGGACATAATTAATATTATAGTTCTATTTTGTGATATAACCATTGCCACCATGCTCTTATTTGGCTTCAAATGGAGTGAGTCGCACTCATCCCTTGCCTCTTTTGTTTCCGCGTTGAACGCTTTTTGGAGCCCAAAGTGATAAGTGAGCATGAAAAACAATGGGATCGTCTTTTTTTGGTGTCTGCGGTCGTTAATGCGAAGCAACAGTTTACCACAAATCGGGTGTTTTCAAAGACGAGGAAACAAAACAAGACATCTCACTGGCCGAACCATCTTTCATTCCTGCCGGCAGCCTGCGTGGCGTCTTACCCTTACAAAACAAGTCCCTCTCTTACGCACTCCGTTCGTCACCTGACGCGGCATCCACTGTCGTTTGTTTTTTTCCCTCGTCTTTTTATTCCTCCGAGTCCCTTTCTCACTTTGCCTCCCCTTCCTTCTGCGATCAATCTCAATAAGCGAGATTAAGCCGCTACCATGGTGATGGAGCCTCGTGATTACTAAGAGGCATGGCTGTCTTTCCTCCTTTTCCTTTATCTATCACCTTCCCTCAATTTCTGATTCTCCCTTGTTTTTCCTGTTGGAGTTTCGTGAATCAGGGAGAATGAATCGATGTATTTTTTTTCGTAAATAAATGGCGGGAATTTATTTATTTTTTTTGCAGACGTGAACCTCCGCAAAAAGCGTCGACTGCCTCGAGTTTATTTCCTTTCCCGAAAATCCCTCATTTCCCTTTTCGTTGATTTTCGTGCACCCTCCTGTTTTCCATTTGTCGGCATCTAATCATGCCTGTCTGCTGAAAAGTGAGACTGTAGGTACCTGAATGCGTGATTTGCTCCAGCGTTTTCAACGTTCCCGAAAGTTTTCGTCTCGTCTTTGTTTTTTTTTCCTTTCTGCGTTATGAATTAGGAGTCATGAATGAGTGTATGAAGGGTTTAAAGAAAGATGTCTCACACCTAATGAATCAACATCATATCCTTTAGCACCTACTTCTTACCCTTGTCTCTTCTTGCGGGGCTTATTCACTTTACTCCCTTTGAATTTCAAAGTCAGAAACTGTCTTCGATGACGTGTTTACGCCTTTTGATTTTAAACACCTTTGTTCTTCATTCGTGATTTTTGTGTTTCTTGTGTGATCCCAGTAATGAATATGTGTATGTAAGTTATTAATGATGAAAGGTATTCAAATAGTCACCAAAATTATTTCATGGCCAGAAAATGTTTATTTTTCGTGCAAAATTAAATTAATTCCTCGCTAAGACGCTCAAAGTAACCTATTGCGGATAATACAATATTTTAAGTTAAAGATTCAAGTTATCTTCATTTATGTAGTTTGAGCAGTTAATTATCATCTGATTGTATCTGAAACTTGACATTTTTGCAGAAAATTATCTTTCGTCGTTCAATTCATAAAATGGAGTAAAACGTATTCTTAATGCTACTAAGAAAAAAATTCAAAATCATAATTGTATCCCAGTTTTCAAACCGTTGTTGTAATGAATTGTTCAAAATGTCTCCGAGTGAGCAAATGACAATGTCTCCTGATTTACTCTGGTGGTGGGTCTTTTTTAAGAACAGCCACTGATAAATGTATCGCAGGAGATTGAGGTAGCATTCACATTCCTAAAGATTTTAGATAAATCATTTTAGTTCACTCTTGTTAATGATTTCAAAATAGTGGCAGAGATTTCGCATTGCCAATGAGTATATGAACGCGTAGGTTCGTGAAACGTGCAGAAATGAGCTAATTGTAATAATAGTATAACTAGTTTTTTTTAATGAATAACTTAAAGTTTGTTAATCCACAGAATTTTTTTTATAAAAGCACGACTATGGTTTAAAGTGTTAGCATCATATTCTGGTCCAGACGCTTAACGCCGAAGGCGGATTTTGACGGTCAATGTCACCAGAATATTACGTTTACCGTCGAAGCCATGGTTGTGAATTGATAAAAAAATCTGCGGAAAAACAAATTTTAAGTAATTCATTCAAAAATTGCAGCAAATTCCATTAAGTATCACCGGAAACCACCAAACTACTAGTTTTCTACACTTTCTGTCAGTGGCTTAACTAGGATTATGCTTTTGGGGGAGATGGGATGGCCCGGGATGGCGACCTCAAGAGGACCGGAAAGAGGAGGAAGGGGTCAACGACAAATTTTTGAAAAATCAAATGCCTGAAAATACATTTTCACGTCATTTTGGCTCTAGCTTTAATTTTTTACTTTAGACAGATTTAATTATGACATGTCAAAGCCAGAAAGTAGTTTTAAATATTCTTTTTATTTCTCTGAGGCTTTGTGGGGGGGATACATCCCCTTATCCCACTCTTTAGTTACGACACTCATTTCTGTACTTGTACAGTACATAATGAATAAAAGCAAAAAAATACATACTTACAGGGTGTTGCTGTTATTGATCAAAATCAAGCATCTTCATCCGGCGTGCATTAAGTATATACTAATCTGAATATTGATTCTGTGTCTGCTTGGGGCGTGGTGGCCGTTTTCGTACGAATAAATATAAAAGAAAAACGAAAAAAAAGGGTCTTAAGGGTGGCTAACACGTGGATCACTCGGATGGAGTGATGCATTGAGGCAGAGGCTCCGTTTTCTGATCTGGGGTGCGAAGTGAAAAGCGAGAGAACGGAAAGAGGATGGGTGGCATCCTGGCGATGAGGGATTGGAAAACGAGGACTGAGATATATCTGCGTTCGCCAGGGGGCTGGGTTGAGGGGTGGGAAATAGCCCTCGTTCGGCCCACCATACCCGGGGGCGGGACGCCTAGCAACGTAGAACGGAAGCCCTATCTCTGCCCTTAAACCAACCCTTATTCAGTCATCCTCCTCATCTGCGCTTCCCTGGTATTAATGGAAGAAAACTTGAGAATCTTATCATACTTAGATTTTTCTTGGTCATTAGGCTTTGTGTGGTATAACTTGTTAAAATATTTAGATGATCTTTGGATGATGATGGTATATGATTCTACCAGGTTACGTAGAAATGAATGTAAAATGCCGATATCGGCACTTCGACATGAAGACGCCTGGTGGAATCCTGTTGAAAGTGTCACCCTAAGGCAAACAAAGCGGCGAAAACCCGAAAGATGGAGAGATGATCTAATCAAGGACACCACGGAAAACTACGAGGTAACATTTTTTAAATGTGCTTCAAAGGATTTGACACACACACTCGACCCGTGTATTTGTCTTCCGTCGTGACATCTTCCTTGTTAAAAACCTGAGCTATTATTTTTAAATCCTCCGCAAAATGACTAGTGTATCTCTCCCAAGGAAAGGTAGTGAGGAGATAAAGCAAAAGAATGCTATCTGAAGGAAAGGAGTAAGGTTTTCATATATAAATGCTTAGAAGTTTTAATGGAGATATCCAGCGTTACTGCGAAATAAAAGGCAGTTTGAAATGGCGTAAGATGTAAATCGATATTGAGAGGTCTCCTAGCTAACCCATGTTTATTAACTGTAGAATTGTAGCCTGAGTATCATAACCTGCTGCTTATTAAGATAATTCAAATGGCGGTGAAAAATCGTCGATGAAATCCATCGCTCCACCACGAATTGAGAAAGCAGCTCCTAATGATAGGAAAACATAAAAATTGCCGTCTCTCCTCCTCGGGAATGAATTGGTAAAATTACGCGCGGGCGACTACTGCGGTCTGGGGAAATCCGTTGAGTCTACGGTTTTGTCTGCATGGGAATTTCATCCCTTAGTCCAGATTGCAGGGCGCCTCACTCAAAAAGGCCCTCCAGCGTTCCTTGCCCCACACTCCCCTCATCCTCGCGCTATTTCCTTCCTTTCGCTTCACTTCGGAACTCATCCCTTTTTGGTATTTTCGCCATCATCATCGCCGTCGTCCGCTTACTCTCCACGCCTTGTCTTTCTCTCAGGCCGCTCCCATTCTCTCTCATCTTCGTTTTTCACTCCCTTTTCGTTTTCCATATCCTCTTTTCTTCCTTTTCTCCCAATCTCTTTCCCATCATTTCCCAGTCCACTTGATTTTATCCCTCTTCCATCCGCTGTCTACTTTTCGTTCTCAGGAAGACGTCAACCGCATGGCTTCTTCACTTAATAGCTCTGATTGTATTGTGAACGAAACTATACGCTAACCACGTGGATCCTCCAATTAGGAGCTTTGATTTTATTTTGAACGAAACCATGCACACCTTTGGCAAGCCAGTTAATTCAGAAAATTTGTATTCTATTATTCATGGGGACACTTTTAAATGGGGCATTAGTTGTGCAAAATATGGACAATGTTGCTGAAACGTGGGGAAATATGAAATGTTGACGAGACTCAATCGAATTGGATCACAAAATACGATGAATTCGTGCCATTTGATTTTGAAAATTTTTAATCACTACTTCAAAGGAATCAGATAAGCTACGGCTTTCTGTCACTTCTCAGCCTCAATGAACAATCAACGTAAAAGTTCTCCTTTCAATTTTATTCTGTCACCTCTTTGCACATCCTCTTATTCATTTTGTCGAGTCTCTGAATAACATTAGACCCCTGTAAACTCCAATACAAAGGGCAATTTTAATGCGAAGTTGAATTAAACTTTTACTGAAAATGAAGAGTATTTTGTGAGAGACTGCCTACCGCGGAGCTTCAAACCGTTCACTTTTTAAAAAAAATCAACAAAGTTGTTTCAGAGAACATCAATCCCCGTAAAACTATCACTTTCTCTTTGCTTTGTTCTCGTACTTATACTATCTATGCCATCCAATCTGCCAGCACGGAAGTCTGATGACACGGATGGTCATTTTTTACGCCCAATCAACGAATCTGCAGGAAATTTTATTTTTCGTTTTTAGTTCATCCCTCTCCCTAGTAATCATGATTTTACCATTATTCGCCGTTCTCTGACATCCCGGATACTTTAAATCATCCCCAATAAAAAAATGCCCTATCCTATTTTCATGACTACCGGGTGACTCTTGTTTCCTTTTACAGCTGAATTTCTAATTACAATGCCACGGAAACGATCTGTTCTCCCTGCGGCAGTTGAGAAATATCACGCTAAATCGCGTAGAATGGGTAGAAAGATGCGGATGAGACAGTTGGGCCTTAGTTCCGAGATTCTCTATCAGAATGATGTGAAACAAGAGGTTCATTGTTGAAAAATGACCATTTCATTGAGAACGTTGGTGAAGTGAAATGGGTTTAGTTTTTGGGGTGAATGAGAAAATCGACCCCTTTCAAGGAAATCGACTCTTAAGTCTCCTATTTAAATGAGAACATTTTTCACACTAAAATATGAATTTACAGAGGGAAGCATGCCTGAAGCAAAAACATAGCTGCTGTGGGTACCTACCTTGAAAGTATAGTGCATCACATAGAAAAACAATAACCTTTGGGCAGCTTTTTTATTAAGGTTTGTATGTGAAACGTTTTCTGATCTATTCGGCGTAGCTTTATATTATTTTTAAACATTTCTGTTGTTTTTAGTTTGTTTTTTGTCGGCATTTTTTGTATCAAACTATGTGTTGTAATTTGTAGTTCGCAACCGCAGAGGAGAGATTCCGAAATTCGCGGAAGTAATAACCGGTGCCTTCATTTTAGAAGAATATTTTCCAGGATGCATCATTCTCTCTGCTTAGAATATTTGTTTGTTCTTTACTATGAAAAATAGCAATGAAGCCAGATTCCTTATATTAAGACCTTAAGGCGTTATAACAGACATGAATTTTGGGGAAAATATACATCGGTTGTAGACTTTAGCGGTACATTTCTTTTAAATATTCATCTCCACCCCTTAAATAAGGATATACCATTCTTCATTTTCATTGCCCTATTGTTTATGAGTGATGTGAAATGTATGTAAAATATCCGCAATATATGAATTGCGCACATACCAATCGATTAATTTGGCTTTATTAAATTTAAAGCTACTGATATGAAATAATTAGAAAGTGATAGTGACTAAGTATGATCTTCTTTTATCAAAAGGGACAATTGCTAAAAGGAAAATCGTGTCCTACTGTACGGGTTTGGAATTCATGCTTATCGTTTTCGTCTAGACTGTATATCTCTCGTACAAATCGCTTTGTTATTAATGATTTTTTCTCTTATTTTATTTATTACTGGCTGCAGTGGTAGATTATGGTGCCATGTAGCAACGGTGTCTTAGAAAATATAAACAAAACTCCAATTTTCTATGATGATTCTACTTTATTAAAATATTTCGTTTTTTACTTCACGAATCTCGTAAACAAGAAAGTTACAGCTACTCATTGTCAGAGATTCGGTAAGGAACGAATAAATCGACCAGGAATATGTCAATTTAAAATAATGGAACAGATCACAATTAGCGGAAATAATTTTATATCTCTTCTATGAAAATATAACCGAATAAAAATATGGAAATAATGGTAGGGATAACTTTGCAAGATAAAGACTGCAATATTGTTTTAATAGGGAATGGTAGGGAAAGCTAGGAAAAGTACTCGAGGGATATCATATTTATTTACCAATCTGTCTAATTAATGCACCATTTTTGAATGTTAGTGGATTTCATAACATTGTAAAATTGTAACATTGTAACTTGTAACATTTGCGTAGGAATTCCTGAAAAATGTCAGGTTATTATGTTGCCAACACTCTAAATAAAGTGTTTTCCAATTCATCTGTGGTGAAATCTCACAGCGCTGTGTCTAAATGTGATGAAATATGAAGTTTCATTACTTTGGAGCCGTTCTTCTGCGATTATCCCATCTAGATCCCGGAAATGGCATGCTCAGGTATTCACTCGTCCCTCGCTCTCATTATCCTTCCTCCCTTTCTCCATTCACATCTTGCGAGTTTTTCATACCTTTAATTCCTTGGCGAGCCATCTTGTAATCTTGCTCCTTTCCCCGGGCCAAATCTCTCGCTTCTTGGAAGGACGACGAAATAAAGAACAAGAAACAATACGTTGTGCACCTCTCACTGAGGTGGACTGTGATGCCCACCGTGTCCCGGGGCGCTCATCGGTTCCTTACTTCGTTTTAATCGCAATCCCTTGCCTCCTCTTTTGATGCGAGCGAGTGAATATAGAGGTCACCCGCTTCGTTAAAAGGTCTTCATTTGTCACAGGAGAGGGGGGTAAAGGAACGGTGGGTACTCCTATCTGAAGAGTTTGACTGATTACCCGAGCCTCTAGGGGTGTGTGGGTTGTTTGTAATTTAGGGGACGGCTCTCATCTCCTCAAGGGATCGCACTTTTGATGGATTATCATTAAGGTATCCCGTTCTGATTGGTTTGGGATTATTTTACACCCCCCTACTCTTCCTCCTGCCAACATTAACTCGTAAGACCCTGCCTTCTCGAGGGATGATGAGTGAAACGAATCTCCTCTACATCGCCCCCTACCATGTGTCTCTTATTTCGCATTTGTATCATCTATTCACGTGATTTAATTTTAATTTTAATCTCATGGCTAGAAATGATCAATACCTAGTCACAATTGATACCTCGCTTTTATCATTTTATGCTGTTACACTCTTGCCTTTTGTGCGTATACTCTTTCATAATTTATGAGAATGATTAGTCCTCTATTTCACCCTTGACTCATCCAACTTCTCCAGACCTCACTTGGGCCTGGTAAAATAAACAGCAAAGTCAAGTCAGAAAATTTTACCACACTTCCACAAGTTCTCTTTGCCAACATGAATAGGTAGATACTTCCTTAGCGGTATTAATCCGTTTCGAAGGACCAAAGGTAAAGCAAAGTTTATTGTATCTTGGATCTGCACAATTTCCAGACGAGGACTGAGTTTGAAGAATATCAGTTCATGTAAATATTGTTGTTAGAAATGTGTTTCATTAGTAAATGTAAGGCAAAATTTTATTGTATCTTGGATCCGCACAGTTTCCAAACGAGGAATGAGTATGAAGAACATCAGCTCATGCAAATAATGCTGTTAGAAATGTGTTTCATTAGTAAAGTTAAATCAAATTTTATTGTATTTTGGATCTGCACAATTTCCAGACGAGGAATGAGTTTGAAGAACATCAGCTCATGCAAATAATGCTGTAAGAAATGTGTTTCATTAGTAAAGAAGGAGTAGACTCAAATTGTTACTGACGTATTGTGAGATTTAAAAAATCGTCGATTTTTTAATGTTAAAAAGTGCGGGCATAAACGCTCAGATCATATGCCAAGATCGGTGACTACGTACTAATCCATTCATCCCTCTTCACGGAAGGGAAAACTCCGCCCCAATGCGTAAATTGCGATTCACAACCCTGGGGGTATATCTAGGGGAGGTGCTAGGAGACAATCCCGAGCATGTCTCTCGACTCATGGCATCCTTACGCTCAAATGACCTTTTTAATAAAATATAGTTACAACTCTTTGTAAATTATTACAGCCATATTTTAGGATCGGACTTGCTCTTGTTTTTATTATCATTATTATCTTGTTAGTGATAGGTGCAAAATGGCCTTAGCCGCCGACGCGACACACCCTATAAAATAACTTTTACTCCACTTATTTGCCAAATTCATCGTTTCAGAAACCAATCTTAAATCGAAAGTCTACCGTATTCATTTTTATGTTGATCAATTTTTCACGCGCATTTCATTTGACCGTATTGTTTTTGGGAGTAGGGTGAGGACTGGTCGAGATACAAGAAAAATTGAGCATTCGACTCGCAAATTATGGCCACTCTTCATCCCCATCCTCCTCCCCAGGAAAATTTCCTTTAAAACCCGCTCAAAATTTCTCCACAAACACCGTCAGAGGATTTTCTTCACCAATCCACCCTTCCCCTGCTCCTCTGCAATCCTCTCCTCGTTTAAAAATCCCTCCACAATCTTCTCTTCCGACTCTTTTATAAATATATATTTTTTCCCTCCCGCTCCGCAATATAGGAGCCCATCCACGCTCAGGGAATCTTCCGATTAAGGGGCGCTTGGCGGTGGCTTCGCGGATTCTTCCACACGTTTCCCCTCGCTCTTCCCCAATGCGCCACCCGCTGCCCTCGGTGAAAAACCAACCCCTCCTCCGATCATCCAATTGCTGAAGGAGTTAAACCTTAGAAGGGTATATCTAGCCATTTTTGATACTTTGTTACTTTTTTAAATATTCTTATCGAGTATGTGATCTTAATTTTCTTTCAAAAATGCAGTGTTTTGTTCAGTATTCACAATAATTATACGATTGTAAAGTAAACTCTTCATCGTGCGCATTTTCGATCAATTTTGGTGTTGTTAAACCTAAACGACGGAAATAACCATTTTTTACTTAATGATTTTATCCAGAATCAAATGTTTTCTGGACTGAATTTTTCTCGTATTTTAAATAGAAAGAAAATTAAATCACTTGAATTAAAATTTGATATTTCAAATGATGATTTACAGATATTATTCGCCTGACCGTTAATTTGACCTTCCCGGCTATGGTGCGTACTAACACGCAGGCGTATGTAAAAAAGTTTATAATCTTTGTAGTAATCAATAGTTGAATAATAAACTTTTTAAGCTCCAAATATCAGAATTCCTGTAGAAGTGTTTACGCGTTCTCTTTCAGGAAAGTGAGGTGGCCCGGCGGCTGCAAACGTTTCTTTGACTTTCGTACGAATAGGGTCTGGTCGAGTCCTGAAACTGTGGGTATTTAGGGTCGACAGCTCTCGATCTAGTGAGTGATGCCTGAGTTAAGAGACGAAACACCTAAAACCGCCATAACCGGTGGAAAACCCGTACAGACTTCATCAAAGTCTCCCATTCTTGATCCCTTTCTTCAATTTAAATAATACCTGGGACTCCGAACTAGCTAAAATCGGTAAACCCGTTTTCTAACTCAGTAACAAAATCCCATCTTTCTAGTGATAACATATAGAAGGGTTGCTCGGTGGTGGCTCCTCACATTCCTCCACATATCCCCTCGGTACTTCCCCTATCCCTCCCCCGAGCGCCACCAGCAAACTCCGCAAGAACTCAACCCGCCCCCAGCCATCGGATCACTAAAGGAGTTTAACTGTGGATGAGCTTTCGGATGGGAACCTGGCAGTCATTCCGGGGCACACTAGATTGACTATGGCCATATATTTTCCACAAGCCTTCATCTCCCATCCAACCTCCACCCAGTTTTAACTCCATTTACCACCCTCACCCACTTGCGATGCCCCTAAAGCCCTGGAGGAAAAAAATATATAAATCTCCTCCCGCAGGGTCTCTCTGAATCCCACCCCAACCCCTCTTCGATTCTCACCGTGGTAAGTCCCCACCCCCTCTTCAAACCCCCCCAGCCTCCTTCACCCCCGCTGCAATTTCCCTCGACCCCTTAATCCGCATTATATCCTTCACCACGTGCGTTTTTCCTGCCTCTTCTCTCCGTACCCTCCCTCTTCAGCGCTATCCCCTCCTCCTTCAAAGTTTCCCTTTCCAGCCCGTTGAAAACCAGCGAAATTTCCGTTCCCATCCAGAATCCAGGGCTTCTAGGGTGGAGGGTAGGGGTGTTTTCGTGGCATTTCCCTTCTTTCTCACTAGGATGCTCGTCATGATGAACCCCTCCCACTCCTCGATTCCCTGAATCGCACCTCATATCACTCCCGTAATCTGTGTTGGAATGCTCAATGTCATGGTGACTTGAGAACTTCGTGAAATTGTGCTAAGCGTGGATGCTAGCCCAAACGGGCGAACATGCCCAGTGGTTGGTTGGAATTTTATGATTTGGATGAGCTGACTTGCCTATATTCCTCGTCTCTGCTTTAAATCTGGCCGATAATACTTGACTCCCCGCCATATGCCCTTGCTGAGTGACATTTTTCAATGCCAGAACATTGATTCAACCTTTCCCTAGATACTCTGCATCGCATCTCAAATCACTCCCGTAATCCGGACTGGAATGCCCGATGTCACGGTGACTTGAGAACATTGTGCGAAATCGTGCTTGGAAATATGCTCGAGCAGACATGGTTTGTTGGAGGAATTTGTAAGCTTTGGTTGAACTGATCTACATGTATTCTTTGTCTCTGCTTCAAATCTGGCCGATATTCCTTGACTCCCCGCCACATAACCTCCTGAGTGGCATTTTTACCGCTAGAACTTTGATTCAACCGTTGCTGGCTCAATAGGGTGGTTTCCTATTATTTTTTTATTGCCTAAATAGAAATATTATTACTCCTGGAGTGCGTATTTCACGCTTTTAGATTTTTAAATGACGATATCTATTTTTACGGATAAAATGAAAAGTGAAAATTTTCAAGCGCGCGAAAACACGATGGCTAAGTATGAATGCTGGGAAAACTCAGTGTGATGTCGTTCTGGTTCCCGCTGCCGCAAGTGAGGTGACCTTGAGGCGAGGCTTTGAGCGCTGATACGACGCAGGACGCTAGCAGGTCGCAGAGTACCCTGCTAGCTGGTAGCGCTTGGCTTAAATAAGGATTATTAATATCTTATCAAACGAAGAAAACTTTCCGACCTTAGCCAGTTTTAAAAGGTGATTATTAAGACATGTTTCCCTGAGCTCTGTCCCTCATGCATGTATTGGTAATCTCAGACGATATAAAACTCCTATCTACTCGTATAGAAACTAGGTCCCTGTGACGTCACGTGGAGTGGAATCGCATGGGCGCCAATCTGGCCTTTTTCAAATGGGGATAAAATTGACCGTTGCCATTCGTCTAAACTGGGATATCTAAAACCAACTAATTTGTATATTATGAATACACTAATGGTGGGTAAGGAATCGCAGTCAATACATTTCGTTTTCTTTGATGAAGGAAACTACCCTATTTGGCGAATTTCGTCATGATTATGCGAATTGCAACGACTTAGTAATTTTCCAAACAACGTTTGGAAACTTACTTTGAAACAACGTTTGGAAAATTACTAAGAAACAACGTTTGGAAAATTACTGAGTCGTAGGAAGGTCATTGCCATAGGAAGGTCATTGAAGACAGATCCCGTTCTCCTGTTGCGTGGTGCTCATCGCATCCTATTCTATCACAAATGCCACCATATCCGGAAACAGTCATTTTTGCATTCCTGTACACAGTTGGGTGGCTTGTGTTGGAAAGGAAATATTAAGGAAATATTAAATTTTATTTAATTGTTGATGTCCAAATTTTACCCATTACTCTAGCTCACCTCTTTTTACGCATAGACGTCTATCTTTTATAGACTATCATATTAGTCTTTAGGTAGTTCAAAGGCTCATAATGTTATACCGTACCATAATTGTTTATTCTTTCGTTTCAGGTATGTTTCCGGTTTTTTTTCTGTCTCTGGGATGTATTCTACCTTGCCTCTTTATGATTGCTGACCTTGTTGACCAATTAAGTAAGTTGTCATCTCTATCGTTCGTTCGTTTTGTTTAATGAAAATATGTGTTACTGAATGCAGTGGGAGGGATATGAGAGTTCTGAAGAGCCTTCTATTTTTATTGGGTGTCGGAGTTCATATTCCAATCCTTTAACTGGTAGTGCTCCTCCCTAACTCTTCAGTATCAATGTATTTATATTTTATTGTACCATACATGTTTTTCATTTCCTCATTTTTAATATACCTCCATTCAAAGTTTTTCATTGATCTGTCAGATGTAACAATTAAATCCGTGAATGAAATAATTTCCATTAGGATAATTTTTAAATACCTCTTTTGATAGCTCCATTTGTAATCGTTTATAGAGTCACAACAGACCTTTGGAGCTGCTGAATTTGAGATATTGTGCCATATTTATTTATAATTGTTATCTGACCATGTTGAGCTTTTTGATTCGTGTAGATCTTATATTTAGGGTAGAGAAAGAGATAGTTATATAACATTTTTGCATGATAGGCGGACTCTATTTGCATGAAAGGGACAGTAGTTTGTGTAAAGGAAAAAAGTATTATGGATTCATGGTTTCCTTTCACATTTCGCACCTTAACAAATACTGCACGATTTTTCATCCGAATTATTTATGAATATTGTAAATCATTAATAATTTAACCCCCAGATGCCTTTCACTCTAATGGTTTTAATGAAAATAGAGTTCGCATTTTAATGAACGTTTTTTTATAGGTTCATATTATGACCTAAAATAATTTGGCCATTTTATGACGCACCGTTGTTGGCGTGGAACTTTTATGTGAATAAACTGAAGAGACGGAAAGCCACCTTACATTGTAACAAAACAATTTATTGAATCAACAGATCAGCCAATTGGACTGGAGAAAACAAAAAAACTTGACCTGAGAAAAAACAAATCAATGGAATAACCGCCCTCTTCCGTCTACGGTAGAGAAAATTATAGTCAATACTTCAGTAGGAGCATAATTTAATCCCTTAAAGTAGATTAGATAAGCGTATTATAGAAATTCCATCATTCCTAGTTATTAACTCGTATTAACTCGCACTTGAGCACGCTTCTACATTATTGCGTTTATGATCCCCTCAATGTGAGATATTAGGTATTCCTTCTGTACTTCCTCTACGTATTGTTCCTTATCAATTCTCCCATTATCTTAATTAATTCAATCTATAAATCTACCCCTCGAGTTGGCATCATTGGGGGATTAATTCTTAGACATTTGCTCCCCCATTAAGAAGCGCTAACGTTGCCTCGCGGAGGGAACAATGGAATCCACAGCATTCATCGGCGATTCCGATGGATTGGCAGCACTGATCTCTCTCTCTCTCAAGGACTTCCTTCAATTCTCCCAACTCATGAAAGCCGCGTGAGTGAGGCCCCTTGGCCCTTTGCATTGCCGAACTGCCACCCCGTCAAAAGTTCCCCTCTCCTGTAGTGTACCTCCTTATTCAGGGGCCCCTTCTCTCTCTCTCTTTCCCCCAACAAACTTCCAATAATATTGCACCCCCTCCTACTGTGCTTTAGCGCTCATCCCCACACCCCATGTTACACTTCCCCTACGGCCCTTTAAGGTTTCACTCGAGATCGGCGGAGACGGCAAGGGATGATGATGTTCTTGATTAAGATGAGAGGATGGGCGTGGGGGAGGGGTATTTTGGGAAGCCCTGGCCGCCCCTTGCCATCCCTCCCACCCCTGTGAATCGTTCCCGGTCATCATCCCAACCCTCTTCCGTGGGAACGGGTTCCTATAGCCTCTCCTTCCCAAACTCTACGCCTACCACCTCTCCCAATATTTTACGCTCAAACCTTTTAATATCGCAGCCTCCACGTCTTCGCTTCGTATCACCGCTCCCTCCCTTCCTCAGCTCCCACATAACGTTCCCTTGTGCATCTTACCCCCTTCCCGTCCGTGTTAGCTTATATCCCCTCCTGCCTACAGTTTTGGCTCTTCATTCGCTGGGCGAAGCCGTGACCGAAATAGGAAGCGTGTCATTTTGTGGGAGGTTTGTGAACAGTAGAGGTGGCGTGGCATGAATCGCTCCATGCATTCTCATTTGATATTGCGCCGAGTGGGTAAAGTATCAGGGATCCTAATCTTGTAGGTGGGTGCTTTTCTATTAGATGTGCTTGTCTAATCAATATTCGTTATCTTAGTTCCCTGTATTTTTGCTCGGAGAAAGTTATTTCTCCTCCTTCATCGTATATATGCTGTGATATCACCATTTTTAGTTTGATATGAAGAATAAAGGCTTTAATAATGATTTGAAAGTAATTAAGGATATTTTATTTTCTAAGATTACAAAATTTTAAATACCTAATTCTAGTTAGATGAAAATGCCTAAAAAATTGGGATCGATATATATTCAGACGTAAGCTTGTGCGTAAAATTACATGAGTTAACAATCTAATTCCGAATAGAAAATGTTATTATTTTTGTAAAAAAACTCTGGAATCTCATTTTTGATAGACAATGAAAGAGCAAGGAATATTATGAATTGTTATTCGAAACAAATTACTTTTGCCATAACATATGGAAAAAAGTGGAATTTCTTAAGAATATAGCTCTTTAACACATTTTAAGGTAATTTAGATATTATGGTCGTCATAATATAATATAAATTATTTTATAATTTTAGTATCATTGGAAGGAAAAAGCAACGTGTATACTTCAATTCAAGTTGTTTCATTGTGTTTGATAATGATGTTAAACACGACTCCGCAAATATAGGAACCAAGCGATTGTTACAGCTAATATGTAAATAACGTTCGAAAATCTGTTTGGCCACCACTATGTTTCTATACGTGAGGCTTAAATATCAATGGATGCAGACGGAAGGCAAGATGTAATATGGGCGACTTTCGTCAGTTGTAAAGTTATACAGTCACCCTGCACTATTTATTGCCATGGTGTTGATTTACCTTTGATCGATGCTACCTGTATTAATTGTTTTAGTTTATTGAAAGTTTTCGTTTGTTATTCCTAATTTTTAAGAAGAGGAGTTTGTTATGAAACTTAGTTATATATAATAAAATTTCCAAATAGAAATCCAGCAAATTTAATGTTAGCTGTGATTTTCCCCAAAATTTCATGCGCAGTTTTCTTTTTCACTCATTATTGAAGCAGGAAAAATGGGCGTTTCAAAGGAACTCTTAATTTGATGAGGCCTCTTTAGTGTTATTTCACATGAAAGAGGCTCGTATAATTCATCTCGAATAAGAAAAATAAGTAGGACTCTGTTTCTAAACGCTTTACCAAGACACCCTCACCTCTATATTTTATGTCCTCTCAGCAGCCTCTTGTGTGGCTCCTCATTCCTGGTTGAGCCGTGACCGAAATGGGAAGCGTGTGATTTTGTGGGAACTGAGGTTCTTTGAATCCGGGGTTTGCTTTGATGGGGGACTCGGGATCTCACGTGCGTCGCCTGGTGGAGAACGTAGGTGGTCTTCGTTCATCCAATGTCGAATTTTTCGGAATGAAGGAAGACCGTGCACTGTCAAAGACAAATGGATTTTTAAAGTTCATATTTTTTTCTTACTATAGAAACTCCTTTATTTCAGAAGGTAGATTTCTTTTTTAACTTTACCGGCTAAATATTGAGTAAGACATGCTAATTTAATTAACAGCTGTGCTTCCGCTTGTTCTATCTAGAAGTCTTGTATTTCCGGGTTTCATTCATAGCATTTTTTTACCCAAAAGTTATGGTTTATTGGGCCACTCAGTTTATTCTTTTATAAAATTTTCCTTTTGATTTCTTAATGTTTTACCTACGTAAAAAGTATAAGTTTTAAACGTGCAATGGCCGATGTAAAGAGGTAAATTAATCATGTGTCATTAACTCCTGCCGTGCGATGCCGCGAGAAATATTTCTGAAACCCTCTCACACTCAGCTCTTCTTTCTCACGCATGTTTTAATGTCGTGGAATCATGACCATGTTTTTATGTATGGCGTTTGATTGGGGATAATTATTTCGGTTGGGAGGGCCCTCATTTGCTCATGGAACCTCGCGATAAGTGCCGCATGGCATACTTCGACCATCAATATCCTACTGTTTCTACTTATTGGCTAAATGTAAACGCATTCTCGTAATAAGGCACATCTTGTATTTAGGTATCTTTTGTTATTCCGCTTCAATCATAATCTTTTTTGCCCGTTGTGACGGAGCTAGCTCTATTAATTTACGGAAAACATTATTAGTAAATATAACACCTAATTAATTTTCTTTGCTATTCTAATAATATTTCATCATTCTCCATCAACAAAACGTAATCAAGGCAAACCTTTGAACATACTCCTTACAGACAAGGGCCGGAATTTAATTATTCCTACCCGTTAATTTATTCACGTGGATTATTAACCCTAACGGCGTTTGTTTCTCGAGTGTCTAATTATATTCAAAAGGGCCTTTTTACTGCTATTAGGCCTGTCAGACTGGATTTTAATAATTTAATTTTTTGATATTACATCGATAAAATATTCGTTTTTCTTTCGCAAAATTTGCTTTAAATCATTCATGTTAACTACTGCATGATTTTCTTGTTCCTACACCTGCGCCTGCTAACTTTCCGCTCCCATCAAAAACTATTTTCCACTATTTCATCTCAGCATCTGTTTGTCCGGTGAGAAAAAAATGATTCAGACGTTCTATTTCGTAGGAACTAATCATCTGATGAGCGCTGTTGAGATATCGAGATTTTCTTTAAACTTTATAAATGTGGTGTTCTTTGAAGCCTTTCAGTGATTTTCATATTCATTGCAAGCCTTAGTAATTACTTTGTAAAGCGCCGGGTATCTGGTTTCAAAGATAATATTATAAAAGTATGCATATACTGCGAATCTGAAATGTAAGGGAATATGTCCTTAGAAAATTTGCATGCTCCCCATTCGCTCCCTTATTTTTTAATTTTAACTATGTGTCAGTTCCCACTTTTCTTCTAAATGTGTGTGATATTTTTTCTTCCACATCCTGGAATTCCAGTGGCATATTCAATTTATTCCTCTCCTATCTCTTTCCTATTAAGGTAACTCTTTCGCGTGAGGTAATTCCATGTCCTCCTTATACCTTTACCTCTGCAATCGCTGTTCTCATAGATGCTACTGAGATAGTGATATTGATATCCCAGTTTGGCCCTCATTCTATGATGTACTTTTTTTATTTCATTAGATAGATACGTTGGTAGACTTTCTATTGTTTACTACCAGCAAGTTCTAATATTTATCGTTGATTTTCGAGCCTTTAAATCATAAAAATGCTTTTTTTAGAGACTATTATGTATTAATAAAATAGCGATATAAGAGGTATTTTACTCATCCACGGTAATTAAACTGTATGGAATAGGATATTTGGGTGTCAACCCGCAAAAGTTACACTTTGTGTCGCTGTTTATTTACCATCTTCCCTTCCTTTGGTAGTGGTCACTCTGACGTCATCCTTTTGACGTCCTCTCATGCATTCCTTAAAATTCCCTCTCATCTCTATCTCATTCTCTTCCTTTGTCGCTCTGTTTCCAACTTTCCCTGGCAAGTCCTTTCCTTTGTCCCAATCCCTCTCGGACCTCCTCCCAAGTCACCGCCTTTCCTTCCTCCGCCCGCAGTGACAGCCTTCTTATGGACCTTGAAAAATGGCCTCTCTCCTCGTGTCCCTCGCCTCGATATCCATCGTTTGTATTCTGCGAGAGTTGTTTAATCTCATATTCCCCCCTCGTGGTCCCTCCCACCCTCACACAGTGGCACCCCCCGCCATGCACCTCCTCCATATCCCCTCCCCCTTCTTTATATATATACACCCCCTTAACTTCCATCTCTTCTGCCTTGGCGCCCCCCATGGGACTTATCCCTTTTTCTTCAACCCACCCCTTCCTCTTTTCTCCTCCCCTCCTTACAGCCTTCTTTCTCTCCCCTCTTTCTTTATCTCCTATCCCTTTATCCTTCTCGTCCTCCTATTCCTCTGTTATCCTCCCTTTTCCACTGTTTTTTTCCGCGTTATACTTCCCTCTTCATCGCCCGTGTCTCCTCCTTATCCACACGGTCCTTTATTAAGGTCCCTTCTGCCTCTTTTTGTTCTCACGGCATCGCGATGGTACGATCTTCTCTCCACTTCGGGTGTCTTTTTGTCTCAGGTGTGAGAAGTGACTTACCGGTGTTCGACGGCGCGTTGGTCGTGACGATTTGGCATCGCACGATCAGTCATGCATACATTGTGATATGTTTGCTGAGTTGATTAAGTTTAGTATAAAAATTTTCCAGATTTTTTCCTCGTAATTTATTTCAATGGCTAATAATCAATGCATCAAAAAAATCATGCTAAATGCATCGATCACTAAATTGACCAAAAAAGAAAGTCAACAAGAATCTTTTGCATGTAAATTTCTTTGGGATTGGAGAAATTTCCATCTCCCCTGCCTCAACTGAACATGCATTCGCGCTCGCAAATTGATTTATTTGCTGGGTTGATTAGTTAAAGTCTCTAATTTTCCAGATTTCGTTTTCTTCTTCTTCTTTTTATGACATAAATTTGCCTACAATGCGATGTATGCATCGCTCGCTAAATAGACAAAAGAAGGCTGGCAGGCATATTTTGCATGTGGACTACCTTCGGATTGGAGGAATTACTATCACTAATGCAACAAAAATATTTGTATCTTTATCCTCATATTCTTATCTCATGTTTCTTATGGGTAGCATTAGGATAAATATTATTGAATGTTTGAGGCGTAACTTGGTGAAAGCTATTCATAATTAAATTGAAAAGAAGAACTTTGTGCTTTCACATTAATATTTATTCACAATAATATTCATTTATTATTTTTTAGTGAATAAATATTAATGTGAAAGCACAAAGTTCCTCTTTTTAATTTAATTAAGGATAAATATTTTTATCTCTTCATAGACATAATTCCCTCTTTCCGATTCGGCAAACCTTCGGCGGCGGTCTCCTATCTTTGCCTTGGTCCGGTCTCCAAATTACTTAGCGTTTCATCCACGGTCTATATTATCAGGTGTTGGGCGATGACCCGTTGCAACCGCGACCTGGAAGATGCGCCAGGACTAAATTTTAACTCACGTAATACTCTTATATGCATGCAAGATTTTTACGGCATCAAATATTAGGTCCTAATATGGAATCAAATTTTTGTTAACCATTGCCTTCAATTATGCGCTCATTGAAGGACTACTTTTTACGATGGGTTTTGAGACGATAACGATCAAAAGTACCTACACTTAAACATAAAGTATTTGGTCTCATAGGTATCGAGGTTTTGACGGTTAATTTATTGCAGGAGGTATAATGCCGATTGCGTATATTACAGCCACCGTCGATTCCTTTTAATGTCTCCTAATACAGTGATAAGGAGTCGAGCGTCTTTAAGATTAAGTTTTATGTTCCTCCCCCTCCCCAATATTCCACCCTCTCCCCCATATTATTTTGATATTCTCTTTCCTCATCCATCCAAAGCATAGGGTCGACGGGTTGTAGAGGAGGGGGCGCATCTAGCCCTGGTATTCACTGTCCCCTTTTCTCTCCCGGAGCTCCTATTTTCCACCTTTTACACCCCCTCCCCATGTTTCAATCCCCCACCCCCAAC
Organism: Ischnura elegans; assembly: GCF_921293095.1. NCBI lineage: Eukaryota > Metazoa > Arthropoda > Insecta > Odonata > Coenagrionidae > Ischnura > Ischnura elegans. Next base: position 97,609,697 of record NC_060249.1, read on the forward strand.
GGTTTTATGCTACGGCCACCCTCAAACTACTTCTCTCTTCCTACCCCAACTTTTCTACTCCCTTTCTTCCATTCAATCCGAGCTCAGTGTTTCCCTAGTCCCAACAGCATTTCTATTTGTGGCGATGGACACTCTCGTGTGGTTGGTTTTTCCCCAAGGTTTTCATGAAGGGGACCTTATAAGGTGAGATGTTGGTGGGTAAAACTCGCGTAATGAAAAAGGTGGCGGAGACTTTGTCATTTGTCGAGTTGCGATGATTTCAAAGAAGCAATGGAATGCAAACTGAATACTGCGTTAAGAATGAGATTTCTTTTATATGAATGATAGAAGAGGATGTTTCTCGTCCTTACTAAATTTTAAAATTTTGATGCTTGAATTTATGCTTGGAATGGTTACTCAAATGATTACGACGTTATTCGTGGAAAGATATTAAAATTGTACCCTGCCGAGACTAGAATGCAATTAGGGCAATAAAAATGTACGCTCGATTATAAATTCCAATATACCAAGCCCTCTGTCACGATTTGTTCCCTCAGATATCGGAGTATACTTATGACTTTACGTAAGATCAATATGTTTCAAAATCAATGGTAAAGTATTAAAAAATCTCGAAAATAAGGTACACATGTCTAATATGTATCTAAATGTGCGATTTTTCACGTGTACTTGAATACTTGCTACCAGGACCTGCACCTCATGACCAGCTAGTGAACTACGAGGGATTGAATAATTTGATTACATATGTAATGCATTAGAAAAAGAAACTCTTTAGGTTTTACCAGATAGTAAGTATACGGTACAGAGTAAGTATATACTTTCTCTATGGTTTTTCTTAAGCTTTCTGTCCGAGGGATTTTCACGGGCTAACTATACTACCTTACTTTTGGCTTTGTACTTACTTTTGGCTTTTTACTCACTTTAAGCTTTAGATTACTTCTTCGTTCTCGGGAATTATAGGTTCACAGATTTTTTTTATTACATTTCGTCGCAGACATGATTATCATGTATCGAATTTCATCGAGCTTAGTAATTTGACCTCACAGTCTTAGTCCGTTGCTATGATGTTGACCGTAAGCAAATTGAATATTTTTGAGTTCCTGTTTTCTCAGTGGTACACTAAATGTTACACGACTTTCTCAGACACGCAAGATTTGATATCACGCGATCGTCCTTTTGATATCGATGGAACTCTTAGTAGAAGCAAGAAGCCGCACGGCGCCGCTTTTATAAAAAAATGAAATTTTAGTAATGACTGGTAATTTAGACATTAGTAAAGGTCACGTTATCATAAAAATATTTTCAATCAAATCGTCAGCATTCATTTTCCAAGACACTTATAAGTTTGAAAGAGTGTTGTGTAAATTATACACAAGAATTTTGGTGTCGAATTTGTCAGCCTGTCCAGGCGGTTTTCCAAGTCTGAAATTATAATAAATGAAATTTTAGCAACTCTTTTGAGATAATACATTTTCGAATAGGAGGGATCTTATTGGTGCCATATTTGTGTCTTATGGTCCTTAAATGCTTTTACTAGCGTAAATGTTTATTCTGCTGTGTATTGATATGCATTTTGTCATGAGCCTCTTATTGTTAGTACGTTAAAGATACTCTATGCTTGGTAAAGTATTCATGTGGTACTCCGGCTGAGGCTATGTGCAGTAATATTACTCATGATGATTAGAGATTCATACATTTGTAGCCATCGCAATGAGTGTTAACCCTTAAATGCTAACGGTAGTCAGAACTTCAGTAGGCTTGAGAAACGGAGACAATTGAGTTCCAGATTAATGTAATTCTGGTGCTTCGATGAAACTTCTTTCTTGCAGTGAACAAAAGAAGCATGGAAGTTCAAGTCTTTGTTGGAGTTTATTTATCAGCCCCATGGCTAAGAGTTAAATATTCATTATTCATTGCTGAAGGGTATTTGGGAATCCTATTGTTATTGCTGAAAACACTGCCATTCATTATAATTCTTACACTATTTTAAAATATTTTCCAGAATGATGGACTCGAAACGAATACTTTTCGATTCAAGTTCAATGTCATACCAACAAATACTTGGATAACTTGCCTTTTTACAACTTTAAATTGATTATTTATTTCTTTCTGAAAATTTAACCCCATGTATTAAAGTTTATGCCTATAAATATTTCTGATCGAATTCTAAACTTCTATTTTCACAGTTAGAGTTGATGTGTTTAGTTTACTTTTCCAGGTCTCACTTTAGCCCTCATATCCTCCTATCTATTTATAGGGGTTTATTCAAGAAATATTGGTAAGCAATTAAGAGTGCAGAACTTTATTTCCGAGCATCGTAATTATAGTGTCAATCCCATGGTATGATGATATATTATTATTTAAGCGTGATTCGTAAATTCCTCAGAAATATAGATCGCCGCTTGTATTGCAATCTCTCTTATGGAAGATTTCCATCGCCGCAAGTCTGGTTTCCAAGTTATCAATATCTCGTCTTGTCTCTCGGCCGTGGAGCAGACCGCAGCCGTGCGTATCGTAAAGAGACATTTCATCATCTGATCGTCTCCCCTTTCGGAGCCAACCCCCCCAGTTTTTATTTCTGACCCAACCCCTCCCCATATACACACTCGAATACAATCCCGACTCACGCAGTCCGACAATACGCACGTAAAAAAAAAGAACTCGTCCACCCTCTCCCCGACCGCAGGCCGTGTTATTCTTTTTTTCGGCCATCCTGCCCATAATGCCTTCCCAGAGGACAATATAGTCTTCCAATTCCATCTCTTTTTTTCCCTCTCTACATTTTTTTCCTTCTCAGCCTCTTGGAAGTCCTTCCAATTTCCTCCCCTTCGCTATTTCACTGCCTTCGCCATCTTCTCCTCAAAGGCCATAGGTGAGCAAAAGGTTGTATTTTTACGACATCGGGAAGGACGGTACCTCAATTCCCCATTCGTTTACGCTCGCCAGGGTGTATTCGCATTTAAAATGGGAAAGAAAGGAGTGAATTCTATTTGTTTCCTGACTGCACTGCCTGCGACAGTAGTGTAGTCTGTTCATGAGCATTGGAACATTTAATAGTTCTCTTACGTGTATTTGCTCAACGGGAAACTATTGACTTATCACAGATCACAGATTATATGTTTCCACGCAGTCCTAAACACAGCTATTTGATTAGGATATCCGCCTTTTACATTATAGCCCAGGCTTCAACTCGCCGCAGCGGCTGTTTTAGCCGACCTCAGCGGTCGCGGGCTTGGGCAGTTTTTTAAGCAGTCATCGATTTGCATCCCAACGAATGATATCGCCGAGCTATTTTATTTATTTTTAGAAATGTGTTTAATATTTTTGCTATTGATTTGGTTTTTAAACTGATATACCAATTTTTAAGGATACTCTGATACTCTTGGCAATTATTCCGTCAATGAATTGTTTACCAAATTTTTGAAAAGAGATTAATTAAGTTTTTGGTTTCAGTTATGCTGATGAATGCCCATGGTTTTTGTTAATTTGTGGATGAAAAACTATGAAAACAGGCTCGTAGCTGGAAACGGAGCACTTATGCATCAAGCTCTATGATAAATCCAAGTATTTCAATGACTTGGGCTCGTTGTCTGAAGTGAACATATATATTCAAAGAAATTTGCGCGAAGCAATTCTACCGGGTGTTTCAGTCATCCTACTATGCTAATTCGTTTGGTACAACACTTTTTATGATAGCCATACGTCTGTATAGAGTCCAGTCTTCTATGATTTCCTTCGGAGGAGGCGAGTGTACAATCACGGCTCGTTTCGAGAAGGAAAAAGATCTGTTGGAGCGAATTGAACCTCCGTGTTATATTTTTTTCTCTCTCCTCCTCCCAAGAAAAAGATAAATATTCCCGATGCATGGCGTTAAGTTCCGTCCCGGAGCCGTAATGTTTCCGTCTTTCCGCCGTTGTGTGAAGGGGGAGATACTTCCGCACTTCCTGCCCACTCCCCTCCAAGATGGCCACCACCCGCGAAGTCGTTATTCTTTTGTTATCCTCTCTCTCCGGGAGGGAGAGAGGAAGGATGTGGGAAGTGGGTGGGTCGTCCCTTTCTCTGCGATCCTCGGGTTATCCGCCTCTTTGCAACTCGCGCCTCCTTTCCACGCGTCCAACCAAGGACTCATTTTTTGGCTGAAATACGTTTCCGCGCCGAGTGTAAGAAAGGGGCGTGGCCAGCATCCTACATAAAATGGGTAGGCGGAGTGGGTCCAAAGGAGGGTTTCGATGTTTTCTTTCCGTAAGTTAAACCCTTTAAGGCGCAAGATATGTTCCAATTTTATTTTAATTCTCCGAAAATTTAATAAGGTGTGTATGATTGTAAGAATTGGTTCTATTGAAGAATAGGCTATTAACTTCTAGTTTTAAATTATTTTTGTGATATTCTTTAGATATTATAGTCTCCACATTGTTTAGAACATTCAGTTGAAATGCTGTTTACGAAGTGGGAATTTTAGTAGTTTGTAACAAATCCATGAGCAGGTTAATAATAACAGAACATTCGGTTTATCCTTTGTGTGTACCTATCCTGTGGAGTTAGAACGAAAAACTCCGCATTTGTGCTTTCATTTTCACAAAATTAGTGTTTCTATGTCTTGTGACACATTGGTCCCTATGGACTATAAGGTTGCGAGAAATGGCATATTATTTCACGTCCCAGATTGAATCCCAGGAAGTATTAGAGATATCGCTCTCATATAAATGTTTTTGGAATCTACGCATTTGTATTAGCCTGAAAACGTATTTTTTTATATAATCTAACGGCTGAAATATTTATTGACCTTAAAGTGTTAAGGATAAAGGACTCCACTGTGTTCTCAGAATCATCATGTCGATTGTATCTAAAACAAACCTTCTATTTCGATCAATTGAGTTTTTTGTTCTTTCTCTCGATCTCTATATTTAACATTTATTATGTCTTGGAGTGTAGATCTTGAATAATTCATATGAGAATTCTTCTTTAAAAGACTCTATGTTTCTTTACCTATTAAAGGCTCAAATGAAAGGGAAAAATAAAGCATCATTGATGTATCTTCTGATCTATCGATTGATTGTTTTTGTTTTGTGTGGTTAAGTTTTCCACATGCGCTGAACACTAAAATCCGAAGAATATGGTTTCTTGTGAAAGATTTATTTTCAACACATGAGCATAACTGCCTCAGCTATCTAAATGAAAACTTTAGGTTTGTCATAAGTTTTGAATTGTTTAATTATTTATGATTTACTCTTAAAGTGGATGAAAACCGAGCATAAACATGGACGAAATTAACTTGGACTTATAAGCCCTGCCCTAAAACTATATCAAAGAAAGGATGCGTATGATGCTATATTTTCATGACTTTCCAGCATTGAATGGAATATTTTGGTTTGGAACATTGCATTATTGGCATTGAATATTTGTGATGAATACTGGTGTGTTATTCCTTTAGTCCTCTTTCAAGGGAACATAACCATTCATGTCGTCATTCACTAACAATTTTTCCCAAAATTTAGGAGCCCTTTTTGGAATAAGAATATACTCTACATGTATTAATTACATGTTATAAAACACTGGACCCTTTCTTTTACGATTATTTCTATCCAATTCTTTTTAAGAGCGTGTTTGCCTTGTGGGTTGAGAGCTTGCCCGCTGACCGACAGTCCCGGTTTCAAAGTTCTCAGATTCCCATTAACAATACCCTCGTTCCGGTGGGTTCCGGCCAAAATTAAGCACTGCCCGGGGGTTAGCTCTCTCCAATCTGATTTCCATTTGATCGCACTGATAATGAACCTTATAACTAATTTAAAAATAAATATAAAAACAAAACTTTCGGTTGAATCATCAGTTTTTAGGTCTCTGGTCGTTGTATCTGAGGTCGGCCGCGGCGATCCATGTTCCTCCTTACGGCGCACATTGTGCTAGAATCGAAAAAAAGCTGGCCAAAACCTCCAACGCTATTTTTTGAGCTAGGAAGTTGAAACTTCGCACACATATTTGTAAATAAATCGAGCATAACTTGCAATATTTTTCATTCCTTTGCCTTCATATTAACAATATATTTGTGATCAAAGTTGAACTAATTTAGCAAAAAACGACCACCCTTGGTTTTTTCTGAAAATACCCAACTTTATTCTTGTGAAGTTTTCCATGAATAGTTTAATTGACAAAGCTGTTATGCAGCACTTCTTTTTATTCTATTGGGAGGGTTTTCAAATATTTTGTTATATCATTAGCCATAGATATATGACAAAATGGCGGAGCCTATTTTCAGCCAATTATTTACGTAAACGTAGAGAAAAAGTAGATACTTCCGCGGACTTCCGCAAAGTGACTTATACCACGTCGTGCTATGAAGTTTATACATTGTGTATCTAAAGTAAAATACTGCATCAACTCGCAACCACGAATTTTTACGGCGCGGCGTAACTCCTGTGGCATCTTCTTTGCTTCACGGCCGCGTTGGTTGCTCGCGTGGGGGGAAACCCCTTGACGAAAGTCTCTCCTTCATTCGACCGATCTCTTTCTCTCTTCCCTTGTCCCATGTGTATTTGCCAATGTTCCTGCCTTCCACACCCCCGCCTCTCTTGCTCCTCCACGCGCTCTCGCTTTGACTCCGCGCCGACCGCGTCACCGTCTCCCTCTTTGCGTGGAATACTCCCACTTTTGCGCCATCCCTTGACGCGTTCGCTCTCTTCCCATTCCTTCGTAGATTTCTTCTTTCTTCGGCGTGAGGAGGGAAAATGTGAGAGTTCCGAGCAATGCCATTCCCAATGGCTTTGGAAGTTGTGAAGTGGATGGAATGCGAGTGGGTTGCTTGAGGGGGTTCACCACCTTGTTTAAGAGGATTCACTACTTTGCTTAAGGTGGTTCATTGACATGGCGGAAAGTTCCGCTGCAGGGCGTCACGATTTCTCGTTACGTGACTTAACCGTGGTCATTGGCAAGCTTAAATTTGTCAGAATACCTTTACCTGAGGATGAGTTAGTGACTTCATCACTGACAGTATTCATTAGAGTGTTAAATTTGAGGAAAAATAAATTTTAAGCTAACGTTTTTTCTCAATTTTTTCCACTTAATAGCTTCAAATTTTCCTTATTTGTCGAATATAATCGTCCTACATTATGTAATTCAATAATCAAGAGCTACATAATTGAAGATTTTGATGTTTATTGATTTTTAGCTATGTTTTTTCGGTATTTTCGATAATACTCAAAACCGAACGCCTAAGCGGAAAGTTATGGGTTATGTGGTTAAGTTCACGACTGCAAGATCCATAACAAATGCATTTCGTGCATTTTGTTGAAAAAAGTATTTACCATTGTAGACGGATTGAGTTTAAAAATAAAAATTAGGGCATGCAGAATTTTTATAATTCAATTCTTATATTTTTAGTTAATTCTTTCCAATTAGCGAGCGTCATTTTCATGTTACCAAGGTGATTTAACTTCATAAAGAGCATTCATTTGCTAAAAGCTAAAAAAAGAAAAACGGTGACGTTCCTAAAGTTTATTGTATAATAATTTTAATGGTGGTTCTGACATTAAAACGTTTTATTCCTCAAAATAGCGGGTAGTAATCTTGCAGTAAACGACATTTAATCTACACCTTGACAAGTGTTGTCATGATAATCCGAAAGAAAATGCGGATTTTCACAGGCAATATCCAAAAAATACAGCACGGAGAATGTATTCACTGTGGCATAAATTTTTTTGACGTATAGATAGAAATGTATACTTTGCAAATGATGCATACTTTATTTCTCGCTCCAAATAGGGATATGAGGGGCTTGAGTTTCGACCATGTACCACAAGCCCCTTTCTTGAATCGTATTATTCTCTTGACTCACTTCTTCCTCTGTGAAACTGTTTCAGCTATTCTTCATTTTTTTTCCTCGCGTCACATCGCCGCTATTTCGTTTCTTTTCTGATGGACCTTCTACTTCTTATTCATAGAGAGCTCTGCTTATTATGAGGGTGGGTGCTCAAGGGGAGTGTCTGTTCGATAAGTTTCCCTTTCTTCCATTTGCATTTTCATCGTCCCGCCTTGGAAATCCACCCCGAAGGAGTTGGGACGTGTGCTAGATTTCAGTCGTCGTCGTAACGTTTGTGGGGATATGTTGGAGAGATTCGTTGTTCCAGTAGTGTACGTCCCTCGATATATGCCATCAATTTTTACGATTTCTCCCAAAGAATCTGAATGGAGTCGCTTTTTTTTCGGAATGACTTATGTTAAGGTCCATCGATATGCTTGCTGACTTGCGGGGCCTGCGTTGCTTTGCATGTGCAAGGTTGATATTTATGACAAGTACAAGTGCTAAGGATGTTCAAGCCATCTCTCTGTTTCAGACGATAGCTTATTATTGTTATTTATGTTATAAGCTTAAAATTACTGGTGACCCCAACCTTAACTCTTAGTTTGTTCAAATGAGTTATTTTTAGTCCTCATCGAAGGATTATTGGAAACCTCGAAGGATATTCTTTATAACCTCGCGTATTCGGTAACTTAGATTCAGGTTGGTCACTAATTAACTGAAGCTGCGGTGTAGGCTCCACAAGCACATGTTTTTTCCGTACATGAAATGGTGCTTCATGATGATGCCACCCTAATATTGGGAGGTTTGAACTAAAGAATTCTTAATGAAATGATTCAATGCCTTGCTGAAAGACGGATGGCAAAAAAAAGTTTTGTATTCACCGCTGTTTCCAAGGTGATGTTGATTTTTAAGGAATTTATCCTTTTTACGTTAAAGTTGACGACAAAATTTTAGACGCATCTCCAGCTACCTTAAAAATAAACTTTCTGGTTTGCCGTATTTGTGTTTGGTGAGGGATTTTTGGGCACTAGCAGTGTAAAAGATAGATATAGGGTGAAATATTACTTTTGAGGGTTTGGTGTTCTGCTTCATTACAATAATTGTGATTTTTTCTCGTGGGGAAAAAACTGTTAATATCCAACCCATCAAACCTATTCTCGTTAGAATTTGTTTTCCACTTTTGAATCCACTAAGATCTGGAGTAAATTAATGGTATTTTTTTATCTCTATCCTTGAATTCTATTTGTAATTATTGTCGGATGACCAGAGACGCGACTGGTCAAGGACGAAGATGATCCGACAGCTGGCAAAAAAATACATTGTTGCCTAGATACATAATAATATAAACTGTCTACCATCATATTAATTTTTACTGATGACTGTATTCCTTCATTTCCGTATTTATAACCTTGCAAAGACATCCTTGGTCCAGAGGAAGAGGGGGCCGGATTGTGGCCTCATCTGGGCCTGGTAAAAGAAATAAGTCAAATCTCCAAAACATTGTATCTGCTGAATAAATGAGGGAAATTATATAGATGGACTTGTTTACAAAAAAACATTATAGTTCAAAGTTTAGCTTATAATAATGTTTGATAATAAAAATAATCCAGCAATAGATTAAAAAGCAAAAGAATTGAGGGTGGAACACAATTCCTTGACATTATGACGGAGTTATCTTTGTGGTGCATGTGCCCATGGCACCCATTTCTTGGTACCCCAAGTTTTAACGCACCATAACTTACCTTTAAGACCACTCAAACCTCAAGAGGTTCTCAAAGGTGGCTTTCCTATTGGCGATCCTTCTGATACAGCTTTTATCATCGTGATATGTTCTCTCCTCCATATTTTTCCCGCTTACTTGAGACTTCTACTTTTGATTTACGCTACAATGTGTGGGTCTTCATAAAGCACTCGTGGTTCTTTGCTGGTTCGGATCACTCATATTCCATCACCGGGCCAAAAATGCAATTTAAAATTTTATTTTCGAACTCATTCACTTTTTTTCAGTCTGGTTGTTTTGTGTTCAGAAACGCCAGCGAGTGTCAACGTAGGGGAATATATTTCTATTGAAATGAAAGGTAGTTGTGCTTTTTCGCAACACTTTATTGCGTAAGACACGTTTCGGCTCACAGAGCCATTATCTGGTACAATACGTCTTGTCTTACGCATTAAATTAATTTGGAAAAGTGCAACCTAACTTTCATTTCAATGTTTCGAACTTCCACTATATCACGCATGAATCGGTAAAAAATATTTATTCCTAGTTCAACTTCCAATTCCTCCATCAGCTTCCATCGGCTCAGTTCAATTTCGCATTCCCGTTTCGGATCAGTTGGTAATATTTCCGTTCCGTTTTCCGCACCGAACCGCATTGCATGGCGCTTCCTGGTCCTGAATATCAATGAATGCAACAAGAGAGGGTCCTGGGCCAATTTAAAACGCAGGGGACAGCTTCCAGGAGACAAAACATCGAGAGGAGGGACCATCCATCAGATGTTGACCGTTTCCTGATCGATGGTCCGGACTTCAAAGTCATTTATAATGATGGATCTAGCCGGTGGACCCATTCGTGAAATTTCTTCGGGCGGGTATTAATAATTCGGAACAAATTAACTGTCTCTATGTTTTCATTTATCTCCCTGGTTTGACAGGAGGGATGCCCAAGCGGGCTAATTTGACGAGGAAAGCTCTGAACCTTGATAAGCCGTTGTTGTGCATTGGGACGCCTTCCGCCAGTTGTAATTGACTCTTTTGCATAATTATCCGGACCCAGTTCTCCATTAACCACCCAAAATATGATGGCCATGATTAAATAAAAAAAATTATTTCCACATTTTAATATATTACTGTATAACTCCACTAACGAACATCTTGTCGATACTTTATGCCATTTTAAAGGTTAATTTGACCTTAAAAATGACAAAGAGTAACAATTTTTTGCGCATGTTTTATCGTATCGCATTTCCAACACGTCAAACTTGAAACGATTCTATCCAAACAAACATGAAATTATCGCACTGGAATACAAGTCATACGAGTATTTATTTTTATGTTGATATTCATTTTCAAAAATTTAAATTCATAATTCTTGGGAGCCGGTGTCTTTTCACCTTATTTCCGTGAGGTGAGTAAATCGATTGAAATTTAGCCACGTCATGAAAGTTTGGAGGCCCAAACTTTTATGTATATTTTTTTCTACAACTCTATACTTACATGAGGTGTCGTGACACTGTTAACTTGTTTATTATCATGGTATTCACCCTTGTCGCCGACTCCCTTAATCCAAGGTTAGTATGCATTATGCTACGGCAATGACATGTCGGGATTTATGGTCAATTAGAACCGCAAAGAAGCTGTTGTTATCTTTCAAGTAGTGTTGAAGATTTGTTTCGTAATCGAAATGAATTGTAATTCAGTTAGAGCCAGCGTTACGGAAGTAATAAGAAGTTTGTACAAGCATTAAGTGTCCTCAATCTCTCTTTTTATTTAGATTTGTTGGCTGTCAGCACTTAAAAATGAGGGCGATGGTTTATTTTTTTTCTATTTTTTATGTTTTATTTAACTACAAAGTTTTAAACTTGTTAATTCTGGAGTAGATACCTGTATAATGTGTTCAGTGTCTTAAATATACTCTGGCTGTTAGGATAAATAATTAAAATAAATACTTGTGCGAGGGAGGCTAAAATAAATTGAAGCTACTCTGAAAAAAAAATTCATAAGTCCCTTTTAAATCGTAGGCTTACGCAATAGCTTGCATTTTCTTTGCTGGATAATGCAGAGAAACCCATGAACACTCGAGTCTGAATACACTATTTCACTATTGAACTTCCCACTTAAAGTAATATTGGCTAATGATGTGTCCTCATCCTTGATATCTCAACCCTCAATCCCTCTGTATCCCTCAATCTACTACTGATTCTACTCGCCTTAATTGTGCTTCACTTTATGTTCTCCAAAATATTTTCCCATCGATATTTTTAAATTTAGAGTCATAAAAAATTATGCTTCATCAAAATAAATTTATGGCACGCAAAAAAAAGTACCTATATATCTCGCTAAGCATTTATTTTTCGAATACTTCTCACATTTTAAACTCTACCTTATTTGACTCCAAAATATTCTTATCACGATGTGATTAAACTTAGGAATTTCGCAAAATAGGACATTTGTCCCGATGATCTTGCCCTACAGAAAATAAAAAAATTTCTATTCCATCCCCCACTTCCCTCCGCCCATATCCTGGCTTACCCTTCCCTTATCCCACACGGTTTAAGCTTCACCCCTACCGATCTCCTATCGTAAGCGTATTCTGTGCGCGTCACCGAGCATCTGTCCTATGCGAGAGGGTTGCTTCTAAAAGGGGGAAGGGGAAAGCTTAGGCGTGTATATCTTGGGTGGGGGTGGGTGGGAAATAAGGGTTGGAGTGTGGGAAGTTTTGTGCTCTGGGGGTGGGTTTTTGCGGGTGGTTGGTGGGGAGGGGAGTTGGGCGGAAAATAAGCCGAGTTCCCGTAGCATGTGTATGAGTGTAAAACTGGAACTGCAAGGAGAATGCCTTGGGGTTCAGCTTAAGGTATGCCTAGAGCCCCTCCTGCCGTCGCTAGGACGTTCGGGACTGATGGAATGTTTCCAAGCTGTGGCCTCACGGTTTTGACGCTGGCAATGGACGTATTGTACAGTCAGAATGGAGTAGTGAATGGCATTATTATACCTCTCGAGAGTACTCAGTCAGCTTAGTGTTTGGATTTGTGAAAACATGGACGTTATTCAGATAGTTGGTAATATTTTTTAATCATATTTTACCCCATCATACATATCTGTTCATTAATTAAGCGAATGTTCCGACGACGGATATTAGACGGAATAGTTCAATGCTGTTTGTTTGGAGTGTGCAGTTAGTTGAGTTCAGATATCGTGCAGCGCTTTGATTTTACATTTTTTCACTACAATTACACACGCTAGATTGCATTCGCCGCGAAAATGCCGTCTTAGGAACTCGCTTATGAGGAAATATCTCCTAAGATTTTTCTTTTTTTAGACCCGGATATCATAATATATTATCGAGTGCGATATTTTTCTTGCAGAGTGGTTCCAGTTTCGTACGCTGGTATTTGCGGCTAAAAGGATTAGTATCTCGTTTGCATTTTATTGCTATAAGGGGTAAGTCTTCCCGATCACAAGTTGCATATGATATGTACCAAACAGATTCGATTCGACTTCTAATTCCAACCTTTTCGGAATATTTGAGCTGATATTATCACCCCTCCTTGATTATGATATCTCCCTATTGGTAGCTTTATTTGGGCCTGTTGATAATAGCACCAACCAAAAAAACCAAAATTACGATCAAAGCATTGAGTTAGGGAGAGAAGTGGAATCATACCTCTCCACTCCTGATTTAAATAGCTATTCCATCCTACACTATCTCATCGGATTCTTCATAGATTGAATGTCCTTCTTGTTAGCTGGTCGCTTTATTGTTGAGTAACCTGTAGTGATTTTATATACTTAACTTTCTCATCTCTTTGGACAGTGTGGTGAATCTTACGTGCATTTTTTATTCGACGCCTCATCCCTCTGAGTTTTTGCTATAGATCACAGTCACCCCTTTGTTTCCAACTGTTTGGCATATTTTTGTACATTTCCAACTATATTTAGCTCAAAGCATTCCTAACATTTTATCGTGAAAGTGTGACCTATGAAATGGAAGTTATTCCTTTCCATAGTAAATTATTCGTATTTTTATGATCCAGCGTATTTAAACTAAGCAGAAGTCTGACAGAACAAATTGGTCGTCGAATATATTTTCGTATTTTTTTTGGTTTGTAGTTTTTGCTTAAATACAAAGAATGCGGAATCTTCGAATTACAGATTCGTAGATGAAACTAAACACATTTCTCGGTGCGTATGCTAGCGGTCATGATATAAGTTTTGGGAAATGACTTTTACATCGAGAAAGTGCGTTCCTACCGACTATGAATGCTTGAGAAAATGAGCTCCAGGGTGCAAAGCATCGGCTTCAAGGGTGCGGTGTGTAGGTTTGGGGCCCATTTTTTCATGCTGAAGAGGATTGAAGCACTCTTCTCAAAAAGAGGCGAGGGTCGTGGGTTGTCGAAGTACTGGGAAGGGGCGACCCTGTCTCCCGGGTTTTCGGACTTGTAGGGAGTCTGGGACCGGGTGGATACGCTGCAGTTTCCATGGAATTTGAGTAATGAGTATTGACGATATAGGTTCGAAGGAGTTTTTTATGGCTCCAAAAAGGGAACAGTCACTCTTCGAAGTTATTGGAGATTGGGGATGCAGATGGTGGGATGGGAAAGGTGGAGGGTTTAAAGGGATGGTTATGTGGAGGGGCAGATTGAAGGCGCATCTCCATAAGGCCGATAGCTTCTCTTTTTTAAAGCCTTGGTATTTTGCGTGACTGCACTACGAAGTACCCGCTGAAGATTTCCCCGAGTGTTAAGGCAAGGTAGAAAAATAAGTTTCGGGGTATGGAATTTTGTTGCCAAAATGTAGCATCTGGCCTCACGTCCGACTATATTGGGAAGCATCTAAGACAGTTGAGGACCCTATGATTCATTTCCAATACCTCCTAGAGGCAAAGCCCAAGAAAGCGGAAAGTGTAAAAACTTGGTGAATTTCTTTACAGGTGATGAACTTCTTAAAAAGTGTCGATAAAAGTTTTAGAATAAGTAGGCTGAAAAAAGTTTGGAAAGTTGAAAAACTTCCAAAAGTTGAGCATTATATATCTTGTGGAACATGAGTGGTTTGACCTCCGGTCTGTGCAAAGTATTTGCAATGAAATTAGGTGAATATGGACAATTTTCGTCATTTTATTGATTGCGAGCTTTTCCTCACACGAACTACGGAAGTTATAATTCTTTACTTCATTTTTTTGCCTGCTAAAAACTTAATTTTTAGCAGATTTGATCTACTTGACCAAATGATCTGAGCTTATTGTGTGAGGTAGATAACTTCTATGAATATGAACGCTTATTTATTTAGTTTAAAAAATAATAATAATTTGTAAAGAAAACTTCTATCTGAATTTGAATAGGTCACAAACAATTTTATTATCTAGAATATTATTTATAATACCAATTAAGTCATATTAACATTAATAACCGTAACTTATGCATCCCATAGTGGTTGACCAAAAGAAATAATTATATGCCCCCTCTCCACATTACTTCAATAAAAAATATTCTTACTGTTTTATTTTGAATAAAAAGTGCTACGCCCACGTATACTGGCATTATTGAAGGCAATTCAGGGAATTTTAGGAATTTGAATCGGGGTCCTTGCTTGCGATCAAAATAACGAGCATCCGGAGCAGCATTACAGCCGTTAGAAGGGAAACCGACAAGGTATGCTGCATCAACGGGGGCGCATCCAAGTCTCTTTATGTGCCTCCTCTCAGTGAGCATTTGGGCCGCCGGGAAGGGATGCGTCTAGGGCTTTGCAAGGAAAATATAAGTCCCACGTATGGGAATTGCAGAGGATATTTCAGGACTCACGGGATCCGCCGTATCCTTTAAAAGAATGCGCCGTTTCGGACGATGAATTACGACCGAAGGCAAGGATATCGGAGAATGGGCGAAGAGGAGTGGAGTGGAAACGCGTTTCACGGTGGAGCGATGGGGGAGTGAGGTTCTGGGATTTCATCAGCAGCGAGAGGTATGGGAGGAGAAGCGATGAGGACCCAGGTCGGCCCTTGGGGTACACCCCGGATCAGAACGGTAAAGCGGCCCGCAGGATCCAGAGGTGGGAGTTTTGCATGGGGGACTTGTTTGTATCTTTTTTTATTTTTTACTCCCAGAGCATATTGGGAGAGATAGGCGGAGGTTGCCTTAGGCGCGCGAAGGGCTTGTGCCCTTAAAAGAGAATACAAGACAAGGTGGTGGTCTTTTCTGCAATGGTCGGACGGGACTCGTAGAAAGGGGATTACCATAATATTCGCCGTATCTCCCAACGCATTCCTGAAGATCAGCTGCTCTTCCCCTCCTCTCCGTGTTCCTTTCTACTATGCGCCCACGCACTTTTTTTGTGGGTTTATATCCCCATCGACTTTGTCCAAGGCCCAGGTCTCCACTTTGTGATGATGAAACGGCTTATGTTTTTATTTGGACAGAATTTACGGATATTTTTATTTCTTGGCTTTGGATGTGTTCCCTGGAGGAGTTGAATCGCATATCGCATTGCTCCTGACTATCGTTTATCCTGGCTAAGGGAGAAAACTGAGAATTGGATGAAAATCGAATGCGTCCGGAATCGGGCCATTTGTGTGGCTAATGTTAAATTAAAAATTTTATCTTTGATTATTTTATGTTTTACGGATTCCGAAGTCTATACTCTGATGTGATAATGTTTTGTACTTTGGGTTTTATATAGCTTATGATTTCTGGCAAATATTTGGGCGATTATTTCGTTACAATAAGTACTCGCTTTGCCAAAAAAATAATTTTAAAATTATTTTTTTATCGATTTTTATCGATTAGGCATGATTAAAAGCTTTAGAAGAAATGTTAGTCGTTAGATATGCATGGTTATATATGATATTTTTTTATATTTGAACAAAGTAAAGGTTTTTTAGTAATTTGTTCTAGTCATTCAGTTTTAGGCTGAGCTATTGACTGATATTTTTGTTAAATATTTTCTTTTCCCCAAAAATATGTTATTTTCTTGGAATTTTGGCCGGGTAATAGCTTTCCCAAGTCACGTAACGATAGCGATCGGTAGACACCAAGTGACTGTGGCAACACCATTGCCATGCGTAATCGTGTGCACTATTTCTCTAATAGCACTTCCTTTCCCAGCGATATCTGCACTCTTTTACGAATGCCCGAGGAAAGCAGTGGTACTTGTTTCATTTTATGTTCGTTCTTGCTGCAGGCCGCACGAGTTCAAATAGACAGGAAGGAGAAAAGAATTGGGCAGTGAATTTTCACAAATCTTTTACTCGTAATTTTAGTAGTACCTATAAGTGTTTCGAGCTCCAGTGCAAAGCTATATTTATCATCTGTGGAAAATTTAGCTTGCACTCATGCTAATTAAGTGTCATCTGATTATAGTATCCGATTCAACTTACTTTTACCACTTTTGCTATTACCCAGATTATTTAGTAGCATTTTCGTCAGCAGCAATGATAATCCTTGACTGGACGATCACGGCTCTAGGGTCCTCATGTGATAATGCCTCACATATCGTGCATTACTCCGTGTCCTTGCGTGAATTTACAACCCATATAGGTATGCCGTACTCCCTTCTGACGAGAGATAATCACGGGATGCTGGTGTAAATATTTCCGGGGACATCTGCATTCACTCCCTAGTGAGCCCCGGAGACGCGATGGCACTTCCCCCATTTTCTTCTCGTCTCCACGATGGTCAGGGCCCATTCAGATCGCTCGGGAGGAGGAGTTGAACTTCATTGGAAATGCATTCGGCTCCACTTTTCTTCGGGCGCACTGGGCTCTATTGCCCCAACCCCCTTCGCGACCGCCTCGCTCCGCAGTTCCGGCATAGGAATGCTTGGAATCCAATTTAATCCCTTCCTCTTCTCCCTCTCTTTCCGTCCCCTCTTGAGAGTCTTCGCCCCTTCGTCCTCACAGTTTTCTTCCTTCCCTCCGCGTTCTCCTTTGGCTTTCTTCTCTGCAAGATACGATTCCGTTCTAGCCAAGCTCCATCAAAAATTTGTCGCCGGCATTCGAGGCATAAGCACAAAAAAATTTTATTCAGAAAACTTGTAAAAACTCATTGTAAGGGAACGTATTTTTGTAATAACGGAAATAGGAATGAGAAAACTAGAGGTTATTCTTACGTGAAGATTATCTCGTTATAGATGGAATATTTGAAAATCCATTCAGCTATTTATTGGCATATAGAGTTAACTTTGCTTGTATGTGAAGGATGTACGAAAAATATTTATTTATACAGAAATTGAGTTGGCTCCTTTAATAGATTTACGCTTTGCTCCCCTATTTAAATGAAGTGATTTAGCTGAACGTGAAAACTTTTACAGGATGGGGTTTTGGGTATTAAATATTTGAATTAAGGTCTTCGTTCCTGTAACCCTTCAATGAAAATTGGTGCACGTTTCACCTCTGGCTTCGTTTAAAAAACTTTTCCATCGCCACCATGATCAGCAATCACGGTCCTCAAATGGTTCGACGTAGCCCTTCGCTCTATTGTCATATCAACTAATCTACTTATTCAATTCATTGCTTTTCCTTTTAGTTATTAATCCTTTTGTTGTGTAGCCGAAATTTCCAAGGTTTACCGAGTGAATGTTAATGATGGTTTTTTCCTGTGTTCGCACCAGATGAATGTATCGATGTTCAAATATAGCCTTCTCATTTCAATCTTCAAGTTTTCTTGTTTCCCGCCCACCCCCAATGATATCACGCTCCACGTCCCAATCCTACACCTTTTCTGGTGTATCCTTCCCCGTAGTCCCCACCCAAAAATCCTATTTGGGACTATTTTAATTCAGGAATATTTTGCCATGGGTGCATCTATTAGGAAAGATAAGGGGGTGGTTCCCAGTTAAATCATCAGAGTACTTATACCGTAATTATGATCATATCATAGGTTTCTTTATTTTAGTCGGTCGCAAGCATTATTTTGGGAAAGCTGAACAAGTAAATGAGGTCTCTGTACCACCCTCCCTGGCTACGCGGTTGCACGTTTAGTGACCTAAGAAAACTTTACCATATTTACGTAGAAGTACACTTTTATCATTAAGTAAATACTTTTGTCCATAGCAATTAATTTGGTCTGTTATATCTTTGCCTGCCCAGTTAAAAACCCAAGTAATCTTCATAATCTTAATTTAGGTAGTTACATAATTTTTCCTCGTTAAATAAGAACGTTTATGCACGATGCAAATTAATTGGTCAGTCATAACTCTAGTGAAACGCTATATCGTTGAGAATTGTGCACCATGATTGTAAAATAAATGCTTCAACATACCTTTGCGCTATCCATACTTGCGCTAGAGCGAAATATGACTCATCCTCGATTGGCCAATGGAATAGCTATTTTGAGATAGTCAAGAGGAGGGGCTAGGAAACGTGGATATTCATTTAGGTGCGGGAGCGCGTAAATGTGTGCTCAAGGAGTTGCGTCGGAGCGTTGCCGCTGAGCATGAGGATGTTGGCTGCGGAGAACGGGACGGTCGGCCGCAGTTCCCCTCGACTTGTGCCGGGTAGGAGGGAACGGAGGAAGGGGGGTATAGGAGGAGGGCCAACTCGAGAGGGAGGCAGGAAGGTTTGAAGGATCCCCGAAAGACAAATGAGGGAAGAAGACGAGTGAGCCAAAGGAAGGAGTTAGGGTTTCTCGTGTTTGCTTCTGTCATTTGTTCTGCCCTTTAAACTCCCTCTCCCCATCCCCTTCATTGGCCCCCTGGGACATCCCTCAAGAGGCTGCCTTTTGATTGGATCTCTCTCTCACGGTCTTCGCTTCCTCTCCGTAGCGTTTAAGCACTTCTGTCTATCCTGTTAATCTTTTCTGTTAACTACCACCCACTCGCTCGAAATATAGTGTGCGACCTACTGAGCATAGAGTTAGCATATGATTATTTTTGTTGCCCTAATTAATTCATTTTTGAGTTATTTTGCTTAAATCAGTCATTGATGTAGTGTTTTTAAAGGATACGTTTGAATATAATTATACTTCAAATTGTTTAGGTTCCATAAAATATTTTTTTTTCTATATCATTACAATGTCGCTGATATTCCCTATCATAGAGTGGCGTTTACCGCTACTTTATTTTGCCAGCAACCTCCTTATTCTTCACCGCCACTTGAGTTATTCCTAATTTTTAAAATATGTATCCTTGAACTGATTTGGGGATCAGACATGCCTCAGAATTATTTTCGCTGGTTTTTTTTGCGTTATGCCTTTTTTATGTATTCATAAATTTTTACTCTGGCATCCAACTGTTATGTCGGATACTTCACATATCATTTACTAATATTACAAGACGATTTTCTTGCTCTAACTCTACCGTCTCTCTGCCCGTATCAAATGGGTTCACAAAATTCGCCACTCACGGCGCAGTTGGTGGAGCTATCCGTATTTTGCTTTGAAATGTCTATTATTAGGGCTTGTAAAGGAATTTCTTTTTGCGATGATTTAATCTTTCGATATTCAGGAAATGTTCTTGGTTTTTTTCGACAGACTAATGTCTCCATTGCCTCTAACGTCTCGGTACCCGACTTCGCCACCGTCTTCAGGGAAATGAGTCCTTATCCTGAAGACGGTGTCCGAATCGGGAGGCAAAACGTTTCACGTTGCACAGACGCCAACCAGGCTGAAAATTCGAGATCAGTTCCAATTCACCGGGATAGCACCGAGTCATATTTGTAATCTATCGAGTTCATTACTTTTCGAAACTATTCCCTACGAGTAAAAATACACCATTGCAGGCATTAAGAACGAATTGATTATTTTTCACTCATCGGCACGCAGCGAAAATGTTTGAAAACGAGCCAATTGACACCATAAATCAAGGTTGTATGTTTCTGAAGGGCGGAATGGGTTTTCCTCAATTTAGTCTCCTTGCCCATCCTTAAGCGGGATGGAGTTGAAACTCCATTTCGTTCCGTCGTGATGCTTCAGTTTTTACCACCCCGGATCTTAAATCACAAGCGCCCGAATATTCTCCGACAACCCCTTCTCTTCATGTCTCGCTTCTTTCGGTCGGACGCGCGTCCAAACCATCTCCCGATCCCTATCCCACTTCCCAGCACCCTCTCATACTGACTCCGTACCGTTCCTCATTTTCTTCAGGTGGTAGGTTGGCGACTGTGCATTTTACAACTAAACACTTTTCACGTAGGTAATTAATAAACATGTTATCTTATCGTATAAGACATCCATCGAGGTTAAGAAGCATAAATAGGGTTCTCTTTTACATACACACATATATATCAATGGCTAAGTTCTAACTATACGTATCTCAAAAATAGCTATTTTTCAGAAGAGCAGAAAAAATATTTACTTTTTTTAATTGCATATATGTTTAACTGAAATTAAAAACCATAAATACATAGAAATGAAAAAGAAGCATACATTTGCAAACAAATAGTTGTTTTTTGATTGCATTTAATCTTTTATTAGCAGTATTAACTCAGACCAGCCAAATTTTGAGGTACTTGTTGTTAGAACTTAGCCATCGATATGTCCTTTTGTACCGACAACGTTGGTTATATAATCCTCATATTTTAAGCTAAAAATTACTCTAAATATGAGCAGACCGTAGCGCCATTTTTATTTTACTAACCTGATTTGACGTAAGTTGCGGCAAACATTTATTAATAATACCTTTAGAAACACGGTGGCGTACCTAAATTTAATGTTGCTGATGATTCATATTATATAAAACGGACATTGAATCAGTTTTTCTGAAAATGGCTCGTACATTCTAACATTAATCAAAATTTTTCCAATGATTATTAAGACAGAAATCACCTAATGACACTTTTTTTAAATTGCTTATTTTCGAAAGCAATTATGATAAATTTTTGCAGGGAAGCCTATTTTATTGCGGTAATCGGTCGATTCAGTTCAATTTGGGGAGCATATTTTCAAACTTTCGTGAATATGACGTACACTTCGTTTTTCGAACCCGCCCTCTTAACCCCCGCCCCACCAAAGTCCCAACGCATACCCATCTTGATAACCTCTCCGAAGTCCCAACCCGTCTGGGCCAAAACCGATGGTCCTCCCCCCACTCCGTTTTTCTCTCCCCTTCTTCCCCCCCCCCCCCCCCCCCGAAGTCTTCTTCTTACCCTGCTCCACCACTCATCGGCACTTGCTACCAGTTAACTAATTACTAAGCCCCTCCCGGACTTCTCCTACCCTCCCACTTTCTGCATCTTTCCTTCATCTCTCTCCATCTCACTGCAAAACCTTCGCTTTCTTTCCCCTCCTCTTTCTCACACACAGATATCTTCGGTCCTTCGGTCCCATCCCTTCTCTCCCCTCCCATACCCCACCCTCCCGCCCTCTGGAGGACCCCCTTGTTAATTACCGGCAGGAGTCTCGCCTTGTATCCGGAATGATTAATTTCTCCGGGCGGCTGTAGATGGGACGACTAGCGCGCGTGGCTCGGAATGGCTGTTAAGGGTGTTGGGGAAGATATGGAGGGGATTGAAGAGGGGGAGGAAGGTGCAGTTTCTTTTCCTAAGAGATTCTCTTCTTCGGAGGAGGAGGAGGAGACTGTATCTCCTTCCCACTCCTGGACAATGGTTTTTTTGGGGAGTTTTCGAGGTGGGTGAAGGGAGAGAAGCAAAGAGGTTAAGTTTGGAAGATCAAGGGTGGGAGACCTTTAACAACGTAAGCCCTTTATGTTTTAGACTCAATGGGTCGTGGAAAGAGCAGCACTACAGGGTTCGTGTCTTCACCCTTAACCTCCTCCTCCTTCTCGTTGCTTCCTGTCATCTACTATTTCACCTTTGCACCCGCGAAAGTTTCATCGAATATATTAACGGGAGTTGGGCTGAGGATCACTGGTCTTATGAATTACGGACCTTGATGAGTTATCTGAAGCAACTCATCGTCCCTGCGGGATGGAAATGTCTCGTAAAAATATTAAAGTTATCTATAAGATGAATTAAGTTTTGCACGGTCAGTATGCATTCCACTTTTTCTCCAAAAAGTTTGAGGGTATGAAATTCCTTTTGGGCAATCAAAGAAAAATTATTATTTTTTCTACTGTCAGTGCCAATTTTTGCAATATAGTCTGCGTAAAAAACTAAAATTTTGAGCGTAAGTGTCTATCAATTATGTTATTATCTTGGTGAAATGCATCGATTCGTTGTTAAGATAACTATCTAGATATTTAATTTTTCTATTTACCTTTGAATGCAGTGTAGCACCATGTCTACCTTGATAAAAAGATATTTATTATTCCCATTGAGCAATTCTAATTCAAATCGTATCCCTTGTTCAGTCCAAAAAAGACTCGTTGTTTTCTCGCCAACTCTTCATACGCTCCTCATAGAATCATTTCTGTCGACTTTTCGTTGGTAAAAATATGATTTCACTCAAATGTAGTAATTAATACATCATTTCATTATCATACTCATGAAATAAATGTAACAATACCGTTGGTAAAAGATGTCCAATCATGAAACTTAAGTTTTTCAAAATAGACTCTTAAAAATAACTGTAGTCCAACTATTTCCTATAAATTCCATTCCTACAAAAACTTGCTGGTAATCATTGTTTTACCTGTTTATTTTGAAATATGTGATCATATTCATGATGGTTTAATCTTGAGAGTTGATTTTTTTAATGCACGACGTTATGTCTACGGAATAGTTTCATCATTATAATACTTTATAAATACGTTGCTGTTAGGACTACTTTAATATTTATATATTTTTAGTACATTACATGGTTTCTTTGAAGGAAAGCATTGATAAATTCTTACCATGTATTATGTACGATGATTATCTTTCCAGCGTACCAGCATCAACAAAATAAAATTATCAGGGTATATCTAAAATGTGTGTAATCTAAAATGAGGCTAATACTTGGTGACACTAGAAATCAAATGTTTTACAATCATGCATGATGTCAATAGTTGTGGTTGCTCAAATTCTCGCCCATAGTGTAAGCTCTCGTGTATTAGTTCCGTGTTCTGTCATCCTAGAGGAGGTCTTATTGGAGGCTTAGTATATTATTACAATATCCCAAGATGAAACTCCTTCATCATCAATCGTACTTCAATATGTCAAGAATGCTCCATTATGTAAGAGTTTACAGCAGTTTTCATATTTCTGCTAGCTAGGTAACATTTCAAATACCTCGCATTTGGAATTAAATTTTCCGCCTGAATTCACGATTGAGATCTTGGATTTAGAACAAGGAATTCAGGATTGAGTGCAGCTTCATCACCACATATTTCAGATATTCATATCCAACGGAATGCTTATTAGTCTCCATAACATGTTTTATATTTATCTCAAAAGTAGTCCTCAGTGTGTGCTCTGTGAAAAAGAGCGGAATTTGCAGGAATCTCAAAGGCATCTACGCGCTTACTAATGAAAAAAGTTTTCGAAAAAGCATTCCGCTCTTGTTTAATATCCAGTTTTTTGAGTCTGTTCTCGCTTCTAACTTGGAGAATAAAGTCAAATATCTGAATCCATCATGAAACAAATGTTCCAGCTATGATATTTCGTACGATTTTTCCCCATTGCCTCGGGTAATTCCCTTTATTTTCTGCTTAGCCTCAATTAAATCCGTAAACAATAGACTTTTGTACTATATATCTGACCTACATGCTCATATATGCTTTGTTTGAAGAAGTGGATGTTATTCCATCACCGCGCGCTCATGCTCGGAAAGCTGTGAACAAAATAAAAAGAACCGGTGGGACGCGTTCTCCACGGTGTCAGTTGCGAACGAGGACCCACGCCGGATTTAATTAAAGTGTTTCATTATTATCTCTCGCCTTAACTCTCAACAGTTTTGCAATGACGCACACACATACATACAAGCATACACACATGCCGAGAGAATGCCTCACGCCGCGTATATCTCCGTGTTTCCGCGCGAATAATTACAAATTAAACTACAAAATATCCCCCGGCATTTTTCTGTGACTCTTTCGCAGCTTCGTTTTTTTCCTCTCCTCACCCTTCTACGGAAAGTTGCGAATATAATGCGTCTTTTGTTTCGAGTTTTTGTATTTATCCTCTTTCTCTCTCTCCGTTGAGTCTCCGAACTCACCCTTGCACGCATAGCGCCTCGCTTTTATCCATTTTCTCGGCATATTTCGGTTCTCTTGTTTATTTTTTTCGTAGTTTTCTTTTTTTAATTTTCTTTTCATTCGCTCTCCGCCATGAGGAGATCCAAAAGAGGAGATTAAAGAGATCGCGTCGTTTTTTTCCCACATGATGCCGACCTCCAGGTTTCGGACCCCATTCATTGGCTTCTTGGTATTCTACGAGTGCGTTAACCTTCCCGAATATAATCGGCTGTTTCGCTAATTCGAGGTGACATCACGCCAACCCTCCGCCGAATGACCCGCCAAGGACTGCTGATGTAATTATGGCATCGGATATTTTTATAGTTAGGCGCATTTTTTGCCAGCCTCCGGAGTTTTTATCGAGGTAAAAAAATATATTCACCTCACCATCAGTTTGAAGCGCTCTCCCAAGTAACAACCGTAGCGTAGCTACCGTATGGGAAGCTTTCCTACCTGGCGGCTAGTGGTATTTAGTGGATAAAATACAGTTTAGTGTGGCGGATAATTGGCGACCCTACCGCGTTGAGAATCAATGAAAAGGTCCGGTACCTTTTTCTCGAGAAAGAGGTGCTACACTTCGTCTCTGTCCTCCATGGGAGAATTTTTGAAATATGAAGCCCTGCTGGAGTAATTACTATTGTTTTCAAGTGTAGTAGTCAATATTTTTACATCTTTTAATGGTAATAATTGATCTCCAGCTCACAAATTTATCTATCATTCACTGAATAAATGTTTTGCGAACGTCACTTTTGGATTTATAATTGAATAAATGTTTACTCCGTACTATTTTTCGGGGAAAATGAATGGATAAAGTATGTAACGTGATCACTAGAGCATTATGATTGAGTTGGCCTGCAAAGATAGAAAATTACCTAATGTGATCGGTTAAAACTTGAAGCTTTCGAAGCAGTGACTTCGTCCTTGGCCTGAGACAGAATCATTCTGAGTTGAGTGTTTCTTTTTGTGTGCCTATGTTGACTGATTGTGACTCGAGCCATTTATATTATGTGCTACGTGCATCTCATTTTTCCACAACATTATATATATTCTTCAGATTGAGTGTTTCTGAGATTGATATATTTTGTATTCCAATTTTAATTCCCTAGGTATGACTTCTAGGCGGAGTCTCCTCTAGACTCTAGCCTTTTCTTCTTCCGTAGCTGGTGAATTTCTCATATCTTGTTCACTGCTGGGGTCCGGGATTATTGGGTGACTTTTCAAAATTTAAGTGTCTCTTTTTCCCTCGATTTGAGGCCGCGGATGGAGTGACTTGCATTGAACGGACAACCCCATACTCTGAATAATGACTTTCCAGCTTACTTAGTTTTTTACTCATTGTAATACTCTTCTACTCCTCGAGTACGGGGTAGCATAACTATTCAATGTGGAAAAAAGCAGAACGTTGGACTTGCTGACAGAGTCTCAGCCCATTTACCAATGGACTCCATTAGCGCCACTTTTTATCCTAGTTTACATTTATTTTTTCAGTATTCACTCAATAAATAATATAAGAACATAAAAAATAAATCTTGTGTATTTTTCGATGTTTTAATTTTATTTTGATTATAATGCAGCATTCAGTGGGGGACGAAGAAAAAAAAATATTTTGAAATATTTTTCTAGATATACGAGGACCGTTTTTTTCAAGCTCCGATGGTCCATGAACGGATGACGAAATGATTGATTAAAAATTATTTCATAGGTAAATCTTGAGTACAATTTTGGTGTCCTTTTGGCGATCGGTGATCCAGGATTTGGTCGTGGTCGTGGACTATCATTTCTATACCTTCTTCATAGAATGTTGCCGCCTATGACTTCCAATGAATGCTGCCATTGTCCTGAAGAATGTTGTCATCGTTCGTTTAAAAGCGTTTCCCTCCATGCCACATCTTCATTTCAGCCTTAACATGGAAGCCACATGGAACTAGGTTGGCATTGCACTGTGGATGATCGAAAATGTCCCATTGAAATTGCACAAGGAGTAGTTGGGGAGCATCAGCGCTGAGATGACGGTACTTGCCATGGATCAGAGCATTTCCAGAAGTCAGCATGTCTCTTCTTTTGTTTTGAATGGGAATGGTCGTAATTTTTACACTGTTTCATACTCTAGCCACAGTGCGTTAAAAAAAATCTCTTTTATCGGCATAAAGGTGAATATGTGTCAATGCTGAAGCCATTCGACGAGTTTTCTGGCTTTCCCTCCGCAGTGCACTCTTGGCGGGAGAATCAATTGAGACAGTGTAGTTAATGAGATTGCGGCTAACCTTAAACTAACAACTTACGGTCAGAAACGTGTGTTACTTTAGCGTGAGTTGCGGAAGACGTGCAGTTTCCCTATCAGCGCAGTACCCGCATATCGCTTGTACGGTGTTTTTGCTGAACTATCGGAGGTTGCAAAAAAAACGGCCCTCATAATTTCCCATTTTGAATAATTTCCTTTAGATTAATGCATAAAGTATTACTAGTTTCAACATTAAAGGATGTTTGCCTTGCTGTTAAAAATTATAATAGTGTACCGCAGATAATCTTACTAAGGATGAATTTTTTATTTCATGTGCCAACAGGTACCCTCTTTAAAAAATTTTCTCCGAAGAAACTCAGCGGGAGCCATTCTGTGAAGAAAAAGAATATTCTTTTGTCACCGTCTATCACCGAATGTAAAATTTTGAGTCTCATGATCTTGTCAGGCTCAATTTTCCTACGGAATATGGATTCGAAGCTTGCCCATTACTGCTGAAAACTTCTATTAAAAGTTTAGCAACTCTCAGATAAAAAAGAGAAGGGGAAAATTAGTGGTGTGATAGCGATACACCGTGCACCGATAAAAGGCGTCTTCTAATACGTGCACTTTGATTATGAAGATCTATCCTGAGTAACGAGCTTCATTTCCAGTTATATTTTTTATTCCTCGCAATGGATGAGTGGACGGATGCGACATCTGCTGGTTTCTCACAGTAATCCCTTTATCCACTAATCGGCAGCTGCATTGATATAAATGAAATTAGAGCCCGCCGGGAAGAAATCGAGGGAAAAATGTAATTATGGAATTAGAGAAAAAATTATAATCGGAGAGAAACCCGTGGAGCGG
This sequence comes from Ischnura elegans, assembly GCF_921293095.1. Lineage (NCBI taxonomy): Eukaryota > Metazoa > Arthropoda > Insecta > Odonata > Coenagrionidae > Ischnura > Ischnura elegans. The sequence continues at coordinate 97,637,332 of NC_060249.1, forward strand.
AATGGGTTCTGTATGGAGGGGGGGGGGTTGAGATGTGAGCTATCCGAAGCCCCTCTAGCGGCATCCTTCCGAAACTCGCTCTCAAGGGTTATTATTTTTTTTTCAGGGTATGATTCAGGCAGCTTGAGGTGGCAAAGGATGAGAATCGTAAGGGTGCTAGGGTCAAATTCCACTTCCCTCCTCTCCCCCCAGGGGAAAATCTCCCACCCTCCCTTTGTAAGTTTTTTCCTAATTTAATTTTCTGTTTGATTTAATTCATCTCCTTCCCCAATTTGCCCCACCCATCTCCCCGAGTTGGCGTCAAATTAAGTGAGAGGGTTACAAATTTAACCGAAAAAAATGGAATTATTATTTTTTTCTCGAGATGAGCGGGTGTTTTGGAGGAGTTTTGAGAGGTGGGGGTGTGGAGAGATGTGGGAGTTTTTTTACAGATGGAAGGGGGTGAGCAGTATGGGGATAAAAAATCATTCTTTCGCTTGTTTGAGAAAATAAAACTTATATATTTATCGTCACCTTAAATATAAAACCTCTAAAATTAAAAATTTCATAATAATTACATTTTAATGCCATCCGTTGTAAAACCTTATTTCGTGTAACACATATGAAAAAAATTCTATTTAAAATTGAATTTTATGAATATAAAATACAAAACAGCTATTTAAATGTTGTTGGACAAGAAAAATAAGTTTTTTTATACTGCAAACTTGGATATTTGTCATTTGCAAGGTTTTATATTCAAGGTGATGATATATATGTATTCCCTTCACACCTCATAGAACGAGCTTATCTCACGTTTTAGCATGTACCCCATCTGATCTCGCAACAAAGGACTCGCCCCGGTATTAACAATACAACACCCCGGGAGCGTGGTGTGTTTTTATTTTCGTGCACATGCAGGGTTTACTGTTGAAATTGCGCTCATGTGCCAGCTGTTTGCAATCCCAGAAGCCCGAGCTCGTTATGTAGGTCACTGCTCTTTATCCTTAGATATTCAGTATCCGTCCCTGTAGTTGTCTCATTGGATCATATATCATTCCGAACTTAGGCCTCAACGTGTTTTACACTGTAGCCACCATAATCAATTTCCTGAGAAAGCGCTTTCGACGGTTTTGGTCTGGCAGGGCTTATAGTTCGGAGCGCGACCTATTTCGGCATAACTCCCTCACGGAGACATCGCGTTTCCGCATGCATACATATTTTTTTGCGAACGTCATATTTTGGCGGATAGGAGAACAATGAGCCTTGCTAGCGTATAGGATGGAGAAGCTAACGTTGAGATAGTTTTTTTTAATATTGTAGAAAAAATAAGTGTTGATTCCATTCATGCTTCTGCGGCGGAAATGAATAGAATTTTGGTCTCCACAAAAAGGCGTTCGTGTTCGATGTTTTCGGTACAATATTTCGTATAGACGTAGGGGAAGGTGTTAAAGGAATTTTGCACATTTCACTTCGCCGAAAGTTCTATTCTATTCGAAATAATCATGAGCTGTACACTCTATGTGGTCAGTTATGAGGTGAGCGAAATGTTGCATTTACCATTATAATTCTTCAGATTGCTTGCGGGCAAGCGGTCAAGCTATTCCCTGAGCTATGTTTCCCACCGTTCTCACGTTATTTGAGGCCGCCGGAATACGCTCCTTTTTTTGATGGAAAAGCAATTTTTTTCCGTTTTATTTTTTATGCCCGTATGCTTGCGAAACGGATAACAATACTTTCAGTTCAGCTTTCCTCTCGTCCTGTGTCTCGTTAGCCTTTATACTTTCCATGGACACCGTTTCTATTGTTTCATTCATCGTGCAGGTCCTGTATTATTTTCCTTTGGTTAGTATACTCTGTAGTTTTGATGAGGCAAAATAATATCTGGCCTCGCCTCTTACATAACTACCGACTATAACCACAAAAAATATCGACCAATCCGATAGTATCTGTTGCCGGCTTGCAGCATACATCTTCAAGGTAATATTTCATAAGAAATTATTCTCGGCTATGGTTTCTTTTTATGTTGAGAAATGAAGTAATTAAAATAGTACCATCGCAATTTTGGAAAAAATGTCATTCTACCCATTCCTTTTTGTCGAAGTCTTACGTTAGAGTCTGCTCTACCGTTGGTATGCAAAGCGTAATAAGGAGAAAAAATACGTAACAATTTGATATTTTTTGAATTTACTTTTTTAATGGAAGACCACGCGTGAATCAGGCATAATTCAGGCATCTTTTTCACTATTATTTTTGTCACTGTATGAGAGATTTCTTTTTCGATACGACTCAATTGGTGCTGTACCAAGGAAATCAATTCCCTCATGCTGAAACACTGAAATTGAAATGAAATTCAGGTCATGATATATTTCCTTGCTGTTAATGAGTTTTTGGAGAAGAAATGCTATGAGGTGGACACCAATGGATTCGTGCTGAAAAAATTATCGCTAGTTTTGGGATGATTGCGATCCGAAACGAATAACGTCCGTTGACTCTTGAATGTTGGCAGCAATGGAAAAGTGCCCAAGAACGCGGGAACTTCATAGTGACCAGGATCATCCTGAGAGAAAGATTTCAGATCCCGCCCTCCTTGAATTTCATTGTGATGCTAATCTTTGTTCATGTTAAAAAAAATGAAACCAACATATTTATATTCATATTACATTCATGGTTACTATTCCATGCTGAAATTCTAGTTTTTGTGAATGCGGAGGGAAGGTTTTCAGGTACCTGTGAATCATTGATGAGTATTTGCGATGAATTAGTTACGCTTTCAAGGCGTACTGAAAGTGAAATCGGTTCAATTTCAGTAGCAAATAACGGCAGGAGCTGTGTGCCCTTGGATTTTGCGTTGAAAATTTAGCGAGGGAACAAAAGGTGCACATTAACTCATGTCCTTTCCCTGAACATTGTTGCATCCTATTCGTGCAGCAATAAATTTGGAAATTTATCAGAGTAGCGAGAGAGTAGCAGATAACCCTTCTCTTGGATGCGTTGAATATACCCAATAAGAATTCTCGCATATTCCAAAACTAACGGTTTCGTTGGGAATTCCGCTACCCACGTGATGCGTGGCCATCCGTGAAAATCCATTTCTGTTTACCTCTTGCAATGAACCATTCATGATATGACGTCGCATAAACTTTCATCACCCTGTGAAACGACCGTTTTGCGCAGTAATCGTCATCGCTGTAATCATTCCCCAAGCGACGGAGGGGAGAAGGGCATCCGTCAATCAGACCTTCCCCATTCTCTTTCAAACCCCTCGTGACCCGGCGTAGGCGTTGCTCATGCATTCATGACTACCGATGCAATTTGGTGTTCCTCCCATTCCAAAGCTCGGGTCATAAACTCGAATAGATACCGTTTCTTTGTTTTAAAATTTGCTAACAATTTTTGACCATGGGAGAGGGCAGGACTACCTAGTTTAAATTTTCATCAACTACATCAATATTTGGCTTAACCCCAAGACTTGCTGAATATTTTTCCCTACCTCACCCACTCAAATTCATGCATCTCACGTGTGTGGCGATTTTACATCTTATATGGTGCAGGATTGGACTGACCAATATTTTTTTTATGCGAGGGAAAGGTGAATGAGAAAACTACTACTTTTATCAGTAGGTATATGAGCGGCGCCAAGATTATATAGTCAAGAGTTTACGTCGCCTCTGAGGACTTCGACTTCCCAATTCCTTAATCACTCCTCTCTACTGACTATTTCAACTCTTACGTGTCACTTTTTTGCGTCTTTACGAAATTGCGTCGCTTTCACTACAGTGACAACTTCTGGTCCAAATTTTAAATAGTTACTGCTGGAGTTTCATTTCTCCCTTCACGTATTTGTTTTAGTTGAAGTTATTTTTTTGGTGACACGCTTTTTCTCTTGCATCTTTTTTCCCTCTACTTTCCTACTACAAAATTATGTTGCCACTGCACATTTTACAATATTTTAAACCGCCCAATTCAATAGGAAATTTAAAAATGTAAAGAACTTGAACTCAGCACAATTATTTAATCCGTAGAGATATTTAATGCGTACAAAGTGCAATCGCCTTTCATTTCAATATGCCAAACTTCCACTGTATCACGCTTGAATCGGTTGAAATTGTGCGCACAAAATCCCCTAACTCTTGATTAAATTTGTGGTATTCCATTATAAGTTTTCCTGGATATCACATAATTACTCATACCACTTCTTTTTTGCAGAGCGCGACCCGCGACGTGTCGCGTTCTCTAAAAAAATCGTGGTATAATTAATTGTGATATCCAGGAAAACTAGAAATTGTACGCATCAAATAACTGTGGGAAACTCCAACTAACTTTCATTTCAGTACGTTGAACTTATACTATATCTCGCCTTAATCGGATGAGAAATTTGAAAATTATAATTTTTGCCAAATTTTTATGTTATTTATCATAAATTGTGCGAAAATAAGTGTGGGTTTTCTGTCGACTGGGGTATCTCTTACCATTACAATCCAAACGTAAGCGTCGTAGATGGAAATTTAGCTCTCTCACCACCGCACCACCAACTCGATACCCTGACACCCAGTAGTCCGCGCACCCCTGCATTGCACACCCTCATCGCTGTACACACATCACACCTCCCCAATGTTTTCCTCGAACGCGGGGCTCCCAGGGGCGACCACCCCAACCCCTTGAAGCCAAAACTTTCTCCCTATCACGCCGGCCTCCATTCCGCGCGGGAAATACAACACCCTTCCTCGGATTTCACTTTCCCTGGCAAGTATGCATCCCTCTCTACATCCCTGGACTTATCCCATGATCCTCTCCGAGTACGGGTTCCTCGCGCCCTGACCAGCCAACCAACCGCCCCCCTCGCTCTGTTACCTCCTCCCTTCAACCCTTTTCCTTCAGCTCTCCCATCCCTTTGCAGGCATTCCCATGACTCCGTAACGACTTATGGGCCGTTGGCTTTGCGCGAGGAGCGGCTAATTGAATATGAAACAGTATCAGGGAGATGTCGGATTTGCATTTTCATGGCGGGGAGGGTGCGGTGGTGGCGGGCTCTCTCGGCAGCAAGGCCATTCCTCCACGGGGTATGCATGCATAGCCCGTGTCTCCCTCTATTTATTCTCACCTCTCTCCTGTCGACCCCGTGCTGCGAATCAGTTAACGAGACGAACACAGTGTTTGGTTAAATAATTAAATTTTTTTAAATAAATAAATATAAAAAACCGGTAAACCGGTAAACCTCTCGACCCTACTGCAAATCACTTAACAAGAAGAACGCGGCGTTTGTAACAGGGCGTGGTTAAATAATTAAAATGGTTTAAATGAAGAAGTGTAAAACCGATTTAACTGTGAAAATAGAGGTATGTGCGCTTTTAATAGAAAGTTATCTCCCAAATCGATATTCCATAAAGTCAAAATTAGATTAGACTGTAATCTTCGGCGAGCTGCTATATGATTCAGAAACGTCAAATTTGCCATAGAAGGAGAGAAAATATCTTATTACGTTTTAAAATAAGGTATCAAGAAACAATTGTGTGCAGTCCACGAATGACGGAAAATCGAGGCGAAATGACAATGATGAAATAAAAATTAATTACGTAAAGCTGAAAATAAGCGTAAAGGGGAGGATAATAATGACGTGAGCTTGGCGTATCCTCGAAGTACCACCCTGGGGCGGACGGCGCCTGTGGTGGGGGGAGGAACAGAGTAAGGACCTTGGGAAGATAGGTGCAACGGAACTGTATTTCGTAGCTGATATTGATAGTTAGATAACATTTCGACGTGACTCATACCGTTTTTCAATACGTTGCCTTCTTCTACGACGACGACGATCCTCAAAATTGACGGGTTTATATACCCAAAGTCCGTCCAGCCTCCGGTGTGTATATATACCACCTCTTCGGCGGCGATGATTTTTACGCGAAGTGCGTAAACAAGGGAAAATGACGATGCAAGTGTATAGGGACCAGTGTTACCTTTCCAGTGTTAGTGAAGGAGAATTAGAAAGACAGGCTTCTAGTGAGCATGTGCAAAAGCACTCTAAAGTTAATAAGACTACATACTAACGGCGTCGGAAGCCGTGAAACGGCCCTGAGTGGCCCAAAAATGACACTTCAAATTTTTAAACAATTATTTTTGAGTTTTACACAATTATATCATTTTTTTGTTGCATACAATGCATTTTGTTCGTTTTATATTTTTTTTGTACATATTTTATCAAGTTTTTATAATTTTTTTTGCTTGATTTTGAACAATTTTTATATTTTTATTGTTTTTAAGTATTTTTTCTTTTTTTTTCAAACCACAAAAACAGTTTCACAATGACAATACTAATAATAATTTGAAAGAAAGACATAGGAAAGAATTCGGTATTAGCGAAATAATATTTCTTTTGGAAGTCTGTAGCTTTTGAAGCGCTTGAAATGTTCTGGGTAATCCCATAGTGTTTTTGTGAGCGGATTACGTGAAAGGGAGTTCTGAAGTCGCACAGCTTGTGACTTGATGAACTCGTGTATTTTGGGTAGGTTACCCACCCCCAAATATCGTCGGCCTGAACACTTTCGCAGATAAGTTGATGACGTCGTGATTTCATGCCCAGTATTCCACCGCTTCTTATTAGTACCTATATTATTTATTCCTATTCTCCTCGTAATTGTCTCACGAAGTTCGTTATTATTGATCACCCTTACAACGGATTCTATTTCTTCTGGCTCATCCCAATTCATAAAATGAGCCAAAACTCTAGTGACGTCACCTACTCATGAAACGTGGGAGGTTTCTTCAGCGTTTTATAATTTTGAATCTATAAGAAGAGTGCCTGAATGAGAAAGATTTTATTGCCACAATTAATCTTTCCCGTCCATCTACCGAGTATTTTTTTACTGGACCAAGGTGTAGTGACGAACTAAAAACTAATCGCTTCTCTGCCTATTGTTGAAGTACATATTTTATTGGAAACTTTAGTGAATATGAGTGCTATTTATGGTTTAGAATAAATTAGTTCAACGGGTGAGTAAGTTACGCGCCTGACTCACAGGTTTTGAAGTTTTGGTCCAGTGAAGAGGTAAAAACTTAGATAAAAGCCAACTTTTAAGCGAATTAACATTCCATTTTTGGGACAAATATACTTTGACTTTACTCTTAATATAAATTCTTTAAATTATTTACAATATTTGACCGATTCATTTTTAGCGTAACTAAGGATCATGTTGAAGCGCTTAGGTCTGAATTTTTTTTCACATATTCAAATTCATACTGCCTCATCTGCATGATAACTACTCTATCTCTCTCCATATAGGCACCTACCCCTTCTCATAATGATACCCATGCACCAAAACACGACCCCTCGCGCAAGCAGATTGCTGCAGCTTAGACACGAGCGTATTTTCGTGTCGGTGTCTGCTACGTGTACCTGCGTGCATTAACAGGCACGTCAGGGGGGCAATGGAGTTTTTTTATTTCCCATGGAGCACTCCGTTCCCTTTAACGCAGTTCTTCACCGAGCTCGTTAACCCTTTATTGCCGATGCGAGTCCCAAGAGGGCGGGAGGGTGGTGTGCGGGAATGTTTCAAATGAAGGGCACGATAGCCAGGTCGCTCTTCCTTCCTTGCTTGTCCCGCCATGAATACCTTAACCGCCGCCGGGTTCAACGCCGAACTGCAGCGCGATTTTTATCGTTCATTTTGTGAATGCACCTCCATCCAGGCGAATGAAGTGCTTAAAACTGGCTTCGTCAGTGGTCAAGGCATTAAGTTTAAAATATCAGTCTTGTGTCATTAAGGTTTATGCTTTATGCCGATGTGGCGTGTTGAATAGCCACTCGTGGCTGTGGATGTTCTGGCTGCCTTCAGAATGAAGCACACGGAAGCGGTATTAATTTAGTCATTCATTGTGCCGTCGAAGTTTTGTGCGACTCTCAGCCCAAGTTACGTGTGAGTTGAGTTTTTCCTTATTTGTTCCAATATGTTTCGTTTCCTGCATATATTTCAGCCTGTTTACAAGTTCAATTTTTTATGCGTGAAAAAGTCGACTGGTTTTTATATATTTAAATTATGATTTCCAATACTCTTCTCCAGATGTAATGGCAGTTTTCGAATAATTCTTCAGAGAAGATTGCGTTTAGGTTGACCCCTTCTTGACTATCAGAAATTTGTGGGATGGAATTTAATTATGGTTTTCTCTCGGCGCTGGATTTTTAACTTCTGTGGCACTTAACTTCACCTTATTCGAAAGCATTAAGTGATAATGCTGTGTAGTTCGTTATGTAGTATTTGCTGTGTAGTTCCGCTCATCCTGATAGTACATTGTAGGAGTTAAGTAGCTGACTTATCTTTTTTATTTGTCCTCAATGAAATATATATCATTTTTTTGTAACCTAATGAATATATGACTGATAGTTTCTTCACTTTACATTTTTACTTCATTGCGATTTTTATATTAGGTAAAATACCGCCAATATTGAGTTCATTTAGGAAACCTACGTTGACATTGAATGGGCCAGGATGTAAATATTAATCAAATTAGGTAAGTAATTATTTTCTAACCTGAATATAGTTTCATTCCAGAAATTTATAGGGATACTAGTTGTTTGTATGTACTGCTCTCCAAATTATTGTTTCGTTATTTTTGTCCAGGCACGACAATTCACTACTTTTCTTGATGGTAAATCAAAGCGTCTGCTTAAAGTCAAAGAGGAAAAAAGACAATTTATATTTATCATTATCTTATTGAGGATTTTCAAGTCTTTGGAGAATCTTCCCTTGGAGTTTTGTTTACTTATGGTAGAATGTAGGTACAATCGATTCTTACAGCAGTACTTTAAAGCCTTATGGATTATTTTTTTCTAATTTCTCTAATTCATTAAAAGAGGATTAGTCGGCAGTATTGCATTATATTTTAGGAACATATTTCACTATTATACTATAGAGGTCACATTACTGTTATTTTTTCCGCTGCGCCAAGCTTTAGCTTTACTAACCCTTTGCTTCTCCATTTTATACAAGTTTAATGTGCCTGTAGAGGTGTGAGGAGAACATTTTAGATGTATTCCGCACAATTTTAACACTTTAAAGAGAAGTGGTACATAAAAATTGGCATGCACTGGAAATGTTATCTTTGAGTTTTTATAGCTTTTTAACCTGTGACACATCTCTCAGGAAATAAACTTAAGATTCACCCCACGAATTATAAGGCTATTTTATGGTGTGCCAGATAAGCAAGTTGGTGTAAATATTCATTAACTGAAGGAATGTTAGGAACTACTAAGCCTCCCTTTGCGACTTTTTTCAGTAAAAAAAATCATTTCGCGTATGTTTCGGTAATATGTTTTACTATGAAATAGAATCTCAATGCATTCGACATTGTCGATTTAAACACCTCGTTCTTTAAATATTTTAATCCCCGAAATAATATCGATATTAAGTTTTCCTCGTCTCAGCCTAAACTTTTTCTGCCATTGAAAAACAAGGAATATAACGTAAGGTCCGCATGATTGTACTCAAAATTCGACATGAAAACAGCCCTTTTCCTTTTGCCATTCAAAAAGCAATATCTTTTAAAATAACAATTCTAACTCTTATGTAAGTATTAGCCAAAATTTTACTAAGGTATAAATGAATTGGTTTCCTGATGGTATCTCGTGCAGTACTATACACAGTAGTTAATTACTTAAGCGCAAAGAGGCATTTGCTTTAACAAAATTTACCTGCTGGTAAGTTTATATTTTGCGATTGCAACCAAAAGGTCTGGAGAATAGGGAGCCATTTTTCTTCGGCTTCTTCTTCTTCTTTTTCTCGTTACAGTACACACTGTATAAATTGCTGGGGAGCATTTCTACTAGGTTGAAGCTAGGAGACAGATTCGTAAACAGCGTTACGTGCTATCTCATTTCCGCTACGGAAGGTCGCCTACGCGGAGTAATCTATTTTATGTACCTTTGCTACAGTGGGTTGTCCATTATCAGTAGATTAGATATTTTTCAAATTACGACTCCCAGCTAAACCGCATTTATTTATAGAGCTTCTTTCCTTTCTGTGTTATCAGTTTCGTTATTTCAACTTACCTATACCAATAAAAATTATGTTAGCATTCTTGTAAAATAGCTGAATTTATGTTTAGTATTTATTTTATATGAAAAAGATATCAGGATGAAGGTTGAACGTTGAAATTACTGTGTGGTGAACTCAGATATCGAAACTTCATGCTGATTACAACAATCGTATGCAATTCAGCAAACTTTTTATCATACTCTTATATACTGAAATATGTTTCATGTTATTTTTATCAGTTGTTTCAGCATGCATGTAGGTTTACATTATTATAATAACCATAGTCAAGTTAAAACTTTCCTCTCTGAATTGGCGGCTTAAAATATTACTCGTTACTCAAATACATTAAAATCATACAAATATTAAAAGATTTAAAAAAATGATTCCTCTATGTTAGCTCTAAAGTAACCTCTCTTTTAAGCAAAATAAGTTTTTTCAGGTTAATTTTTTGCTCTTTACTTTTGACCTGAATCCATGGATTAAAAAATTGTTGGAACTATTATCGGTGAAGCATCGCAATGACGAATTAACATCCCAGGATAGCGTCTAGAGTTCCGTGTAGACTTCATAAATGGCAATATTTTACACTTACCTTCTTTATTTTTGAGTCATGTGGAAGTACAGGTGTGATTTAATGCTTAAATTTCTGCCGATAGCTATATTTGATGTAGGGTGCCAACAATGAACAGGGGCTTGGAATAAGAACTTGCTCGCACAAGCTCGAAATAGTGATTTGCACTTCATTTGTAATTAATAAATCTCCAAAATTTACATCCCAGACACGTTTTCCACGTTGATTACAGGTGAGCGAGAAAGGTAACATGTTTTTTTTCCTCCAATTCTTCGAGAACGCGCCGACGTTTTAAGTTCTGAAGGGCCACTTCATCATTTTTTTTCATCTGCCTCGCGAATTCCTACGTTTTTTTCGCAGATTAACGAAACGGTTGGGACGTCTCCCGAGTCGAGAGATTCGTTGTTGCTATTATCATTATATTTATTATTTTTTCCCTTTTCTGCATTTCTCCATCACGCTTTCTCCCCTCCCCCTATCCTCTCTTTTGAATGTTCCCGTGCCTTACCGCGACATCTTTTTGCTCTCATCCAATCGCTTTTATTTTATTTTTTTTGTGGACACACGGTTCGTCGGACAATGGGGCATCGGAGTTTTCGCGTCGCGCGCGCTCGCCAAGGCGGCGGGAGAGTCGGTCGTAAATGCCAGACAATCGTCCTCGGCCGCCGTTCGCGTATCGATTCGCGCACAGGTGCTTTTTCGCTTCTTCCTCGTCTTCTTCGCTTCGATCGGCCGCAGCCCCGTCGTCCGCATTCTGCAGCGGGACGGAGAAAGAGGATTTCGCGAATACGCCGAGACTGCGTCTCTGCTTTAGCCGTGGAACGAAACGAAAACGAAATTTTCACTCACCGTTTATACTAAAGACGAAATATGTGTGCAGGTAAAAATGACAAGACTAAATTTATTGCCGAAACTACCATCGTGATATTTTTTCAATACGCTAGTTGTTTCCTTAGGAGTAAATTGCCCTATTATGAATTGGTTTTTATTAAAAATCGAAGATATTGCTGCATAATTGTTGAATTACTAAATGAATCTTGATACATATACGAGTATTTGAATGAAGGTCTTATCCTTGAGATTGGCAAATGAATTTTTTGTAATGTTGGCAAGCAATGCGAACTACAAATGATCAGTCCTAAAGATTAAATGAAGCAATCAATTGAAAACTTCAAAAATTACAATATATAAAATTAACTATATTATTTATTTACCCCTTATTGGTATAGTTCTATTAATTAGTATGACTGCATTATTTCATACAGTATTTTATAAATATTCATACAGTATGTTTATTAAAAGATAATTATTTAATTCACTCCAAAGGTAGGGATGCAGCTTATTCAGGGAAATAACTGCGGACTACCCGGGAGTGCTCCTTTACGGAGTCACCCTCAAAGGCGCAGAAAGAGCGAAAATTCTAAAGAGGACATATAATTTACGTAATTGGGATACCGGTTCCGACAACAAGAAAAAATAACAATGCATTTTATAATTAGTGTCCAAATTACACTTTTCATTGTGATGACACACACCGATGTGTTCTAATTGTTTGCGTAATTGACTCTTAATAACATCTCAAACGAAAATTTTAATTTTCTAAACGTTTGCAAACATTTTTCAAAAAGAAACATATAGTGAGAAGAAGCGCAGTGAAAGTTAGTGAGCGTCGTTCAAATAAATAAGGACTCCGTTTAATGAACTAAAATCTTAAAAATATTTTTTCTTTTTGTATTATGGGAATTCCAAATTATTGCAAAATCTGTGCTAAGCATTCACTTCGGAGATAAAGCTTGGCTATTTGCTGTTATTTATTATGCGCTACATGGTGCTGGTAATAAATCCCTGCTTACGGAAAAAGTATACCCTCTGACTTTTTGTTGAGAGAACTCTGTAACCAGCCTCGATACCTACGCTTGATGCGTGATGCACGACGCTTTTTTTAAAGGGGGATCAGTTTTTTAAATGTGTAATCTATGATAGTATTCGCATATCAATACTGAAGGAAAATATTTAGCTCGACATAATTTCAATCTTCTTTTTATTCTAAATTTCGCTTATAAGTTTCATTTGCCTTCGGAGGACTAATTATTAACATCGTCTCCGTTGGTATTAAATTTATTGAGCAGTATGGACGAGGATTAACGCCTCCGAATCAAATTCTCACCTTTGCCCAGAATCATCAATCGACGGTGTAAAATGTCCTCGGTGAATTCGCTACGCTTGATTCCTCCGATTCGTCGTTTCGTGGCGCGACGCCGCTGTCCTGGGATCGGATTTCAATCTCGTATTCCGAGTCAAAGGGAACCCGAATATATATTCCCCTATTCCCAACTTCTTCTTCCAACCTCCCCCTAAACGTCTCTCTCTCTCTCCGTCTCTCTCTCTCTCTCCTTCTGTGTCCCAGCACTTCCCCCTCCTCCTGGTGATTAATATTTTCCCATCCATTACACCTCCCCGCCACAAGGTACCACCTCCCCTTTCGAGCGAGCACAAGGGCGCAACGTCGACGTAGCATGAGCAGCGGGAACAACAGTGCGTTCCACAGACGGGAGCCTCCCTTCCACCGCTCTCCGTTCATCGCGTCAAACTCCTTCCCCAAACTCCCTCACACTCTTCTGAAAACAGCCATGCTCCTTCCAATATGACGTCTAACACCCAGCGTTTGCGAGTCCCCCCTCCCGATTTCACATTCCCGCCGCTTCCATTTACTCCTAGGACACTCGCAGATTTGAATACTAACCGGAGAAAGTTAACATTTAACAATGCAATTAATAGTATAAGCAGGTTTTCAACTGGTCCTCGCATTATTCCGCTGATGTTTCCATGACTGAATTCATCGTCAGCGGCGTGTAATACGCAGTGGAATACCTTCAAGGATTTGCGGCATTTGATTTTCCGAAATACTTAAACCTTTTCCATCGAAATTTTTAAATTCAGCTGAATTTATGTGATTGAAATATTTTTTATTTATTTTGATTTTATTTCATGAAGTTTATTTGGACGAGGCCCTTATATTTATTTTGGCACTCATAGATATATCCAAATTCATGAAAATGTAACCAGTTTTCAGTTAAAGTATTCGCCTGTTTTCCACCCGGCCACGTATTTTCTTGCGTATGTTTCGATGGTTGAAACGTCTTCAGCCATATGTTTGATCCGGTGGAGAACCCGTAAAAGATTCTATACATATTTTTTCCAAAAAGTGAAACATAGTTCACCGACATTATTTAGAACGGCTGAATCCTAAGTCTGTGAAATATATGGAGTTTATAAAATTTACAGTTGATATTTTGTACCTGAAGGAAGTTTATTTTGACGAGAACAGTGTACCCACGTCTATTGTTGTGTCAACTATAGATATGTTTAAAGCTCTTTCTATGTTACAATATCTCAAAAAATCGGGGTTCGATTCTTTGCGGGAGGTGATATACTTTGGAATGAATCTCTCAAACATTTCACGGGGGCTTAGGCCTTTTGAACCCCTCCTGCGAACGGCCTTCAATCATTATTGTAATATTTCATGATTTCATTAACTTCATCTTCAAAAAAGTCCCCTCGAAGGAATCACAAATGTTTTTCATACTATTATAAGTAACTTGTAAGAAACTAACTTTTTCATTTACTGTATTTTTTGTCTTAATTTTATTATCAATTGACGACTTCATCAGTTAAATGTGTTTCAGCGGAGTAATAGAAAGTTTTCTATCCGCCGCGCGTCAATCTCGTTCATCCCTCTCCAAACCCCCTTTCCTCTTCTCAACAGCCCTGTTCCTTCCAATATGATGCCTTACACTAAGCATTTGAAAATTCCCCTCCCCAATCCTAATCCCTCCCACTTCTATCGATTCGGGCACGTAAAAAATAACATATACCCCGCTCCGCGATGGAATTACCTTCGAGAGCATCTTTCAGTTGTGTGACGATGGAAATGTCAGAATTCCGTGCGTGGATTCGTAAATTTTGAGCAAAATGAGAAACCAGACATTGAGGAAGGTTAAGTAAGGTCGTGGGATTATTTATTAAGGTCTAGCTAAATTTCGTAGAAAAACCATTCCTTCAACTCCTATTATGGTAATATAAGACGACAGACAGTGACGTAGCTATAGATCACCCTCTAAGCCTCAGAGAAAAAGCAAAAAATTATTTAAACAATTATCTAGTTTTGATGTATAATAATTTAATCTGTTTAAATTTAAATATCATTTATGAATATCATGGCAGTGAGACGAGTCACTGAATACCAACCGGTGAATAACCCCCGGATTAGGGGGGATCACACCCAAGACCCTCCCATCCCCCCAAAGCCAAAGCTTATTACACTAGTTAACGCCACTGAAGACAGGAATTGTTGAAGCTTGTGGTACTTAACAAATATTTTTTTATATTCAAATTAACTTTATTGCTACTTTAAATTTATATTGGATGGCCCTTGTGTGGATGTTAATTGTCGCTTTAAACTTTGTGGATAGTGAACTACTACCTTCTCATTATTACATTCTTTAGGCATTGTCAGTAAATAGCCAAGTTTCTAGCAATACTTACCCTGTTTTCACTCGTGTATCATTCACTTTTCGAGAATAATTATTATACATTGCTTGTTACTATAGCTGTATGGGTTTAAAATTCATTTCATCTTCCTCTTTTTCAAAATGCACGCAAGTGGTGCACTTTTTTCCTGGTGTAAAATCATAAAAAACGAATGAAAATTCATCAAGGGAAAATCATGCACTTTGGCCTAAAAACTAATCTTTAATCCCCGAATACACACTGAATATTAATAAGAGCCTCGAAAATAAACGAGAATAATTTTGCCTTGTTAGACTTATTTGTTAGAAAAAATCCTCCGTACGTAATTTAGAAAGATTCTGGTTGGATTCTAGATAGGTTCATTCCTGTGGAGCATTTTTCCTTTAATTCTCCTTTGATCATGATGTTCAATCATTGAAGTACGCGAGGCTTAACCTCCTTCATCTTCACAAAGAATGAAGATCTTTGAAAAAAACAAGGAATGCATTGCTCAAACAAAGCGCAGGGCTTTAGTGGATAGGTTCTCTAAGACAGATCTCGAGAGCAAATTACGAAAGCACGTGTCACGCAGGACAAGTAGTCATCCTTGTTAAAAGTATGGGGAAGGAGAAATGACTCGTATTTTGCATTGCAGGTTGAATACCTAGCTTTCCTTGGATCGCATCCGTCATCTTGTCACCTTGGGGGTGGCAAGGATTCTTGAGAGATGTACTTGAAGGGAAGTTTCTGTGTTGGGGAGGGCACATAGGAATGTCTGCCAAATGGTAAATGGCAGGGGGGTGAATGAAAGGTATTTAGTGCTCCTTGGTTAGTTGGAATTCGGGAGAAGTAAGAACCTGCTGCGCTTGGTGAGGTGTTGCAGCCTGCGCCACAAAGGATGAATTTTTGCAGTAATTGCAAGACATGGTTCATTTTAACGTTGAAGTTGAGGAAAAAAATGTGTTTATAAAGAGTAACTTACGTTTTTCCCAGTTTTTGATTCTTGTTCAAGCAATTTCGACCTCAACAAGAAAGATAACAGATAATAGCTGGTCCCTTATCAACGCATGTGAACAGCATACATTACTAAAATGAAGAAAGTTTAGTGCCTACACGTTGAATTGACTGTGTGAAGCCCTGAGTGACTTATGGCCCAAATGAGTGATTCATAGTGCTGACGACGTGGGCCGAGCCGGACATCGAAACGTCGTCAGCAATACAGTTCCTGACCCGGTGGCGACCCCGGAAACTCTTCACCCATTACTTACATGTATTTCCATCAGAAAAGTCCCGTGGACCGGGAAATTATTCGAAATATTACACATAACCGCCATGCGCGGCTTTAGCACAGTTTATAGGCTCTCAGTGGCCCGGAAATCCAAAGGTACGTAATTCAATTCCCGGTCCAGTAGTATATTTTTTCATGGCAATTGATATCCCTTTTGGCATATAATATTATAGGTTGAATAATATAGTGTAATATTAATAGGAGAAATAGTATAATAGGTAGAATATAACCCTAAAAAAGTGGAATTTTATCCCAAAGATAGATCAGCATGATACACGAGGTAAAGAAGGATCGTATTAGCCATCTGGCGCGAGAACTTGGCCACTGATCGAAAAGTCTCGGTTTCTAACCGCAGGCGAAGCTCTTTGACGCCCGCAGAATAACTCTTTCATTTGTGAGGTGGGAGAAATATAGAATCTCCATCGTGAATGTGTGAAATTTAAACGACTGTGACAATGTGATATGGTGAGCATTGAGGTCTATTCTTACCTATCCAAACAAATTTCGGGTGGAATCACTGTGTATGTGACCCGAGGCCAATAACGTGAGCTTGAAAGCTTTTCTCTCTTATAATGATTGTCCAATTAATTTTATATGCCATACAATCAATCAACTGAAACGCTCTATACGAAATTTAATCCATAGGTACTTTTCACTTATAATTTCACGAATATCAGTTTGAACTTCTATTAATTGAGTGCTTTAACTCTTTCTGGTGAAGCCATTTTCAGAGAATCGTCATGAGTGTGGAGGAAGTACATGTTCTCGAACATAAATTTGCTTAGCAGAAAAAATCGGAAAATAGTATCAAATTTACGAATTCTTTTCATTCCCGCGAATAAGAAAAAAAACTTGATCAAATTTAAGATGGGACTACACTCAATACAGAAATCTGTTAATAATGAGGAATTTCTGAATCAATCTACTATTTGAACGCGAAAGAGTGCTTTTTTTGTTTTTGATAAGAGGAAAACGAATTTGTCTTTCCAGTAGCTTAAATTCTAGGAACGCTAAAATTGACTGGTTAAATTTTCCTTCTGGAGAATGGATGTCAAATAATGTATTTTATTCACGAGTATTCATAAGGCATTTCGCTTATTTGTATACAAGAATTTGTGTAGGCAAGCAATTATTTTAAAAAATAGCTTTCCGTCAGTAAATTTGGAGGGCTTCATTTTTATCACCTTATGGCTAAATGGAATTCGAGGGAACTGATAACCTATTATACAGTGAATGTAGGAATGCGGAAAAAATTGCTAGCTTGATTCTTGGGAAATACCAGAATCGGATTCGTGACTCATTCTTAATTAAAATTTCCCAATGTTTTCTTGTTGTCGGCGTTAGTGAATAGGGATAAATGCTGAGGCAATGGCAAGCCAAAGGTACTTCGTGAGAAGTTAATGGCGTTTATTTCTCTGGAGGAAGAAAAGTGCTGTTTTTCTTTATTTTAAAAATTTGCTCTGGTGTTTTTATAGGGTTATGATTGGAGTAAATCCACCCCTATTTCATCACCTTCATTCTACCACATCTCTTCTCGCATGACAGGCTTGGAGAGCGAGCAGCAGGATACATTTTTACCCGTATTATATCATCATACTCTTCTTTTTACGGTGTACCATAAAGTGACATGTGTGGTGTTATGCTTCTAGCGGGAACACCAGTTTAATAGAGAGATGAAGCGAGTAAGTGCTGGTGATAAGTTGGTTCTAGGTGTTAAAACCGAAAAAAATAAGCTTGCAGACTCTGATAGCATTCTTTGAGGTGGAAAAGAGCTTTTTTCTCTTCTCTTGTCAACTGCATGTATTTAACTTACACCCAACGTAATGTTCGGGGTGCAGTTGTTTTCTTATTAAAGTCAACTAGAAGTGCCTTCATGATGTGTACTTGTTTATGTGACAAAAATCTTTTACCGTGGTTTTAACCCCCGTTGGCCTTAGTTTGTTATGTTGCTGTGATGAAGAGCCCAATTTTCTTCTAGAATGAGCTTTCAAAATTACCAGTTTTACTACGAAAGAACATGAAATAAATGTTATGACTTCACGCTCATTGCCGAATGAGTGTGAAGAGTTCTATAGGCAGCATAGTCGAATCTTTATTCGTAATTTATTTAAATATGCAATATTAATCAACGTGGCTGTCTACGTTATTTGTGATGTATTTTAGTACTGATGATGACAAGCAACGTGTACCAACGTGTTGTGATCAAAAATAAATTCACAAATTTATACTATGTAGATTTATACCACCTTTTTTATTGAGAAAGAATGGAACATCCCGCTAGATTTCATTATGTAGCGCCATTTAATTTATATCATGTCTTAATTTTTCCATTTTTATGACACTATCTCCCCTTATGCTACGCTATTTCAACTCCCACTTCATCACTATGCTGTTCCCCCTCCCTCCTACCCTTCTTCCCCACCCCCTAGATAACGGATACAGCTTAAAAAATTTATACTAACCACGGTTTAGGAGAAGACGCCGATAAGGGTGTGGCGACGTGTATACGCTGAGATGCGTTCGCCAGGGTACGCAATGCAAGCGGCTGGACCACCATGGGGTTCGCAGTGGATCCCTGGAGGATCTTTCGGAGGGGAGACGTGAGGGGAATCCTGAGACCCTGGGAAGGAGGAAGAGGCTGGGCTGCCTCTTGTTTTTCCCTCTGGACCACACACAACTAAACTTTTCGGCGCCCTCATTAGTTTGACCCCTCCTTGGACCCTTTTGCTGAGATCCCCCAGACCTGGGGTTATGATATCCTCGCGGCTCTCCTCCGTCTTCCGTTACCATTCCTCATTCCGCGCTCCCTTCTTTAATGCGACATCATAATGTTCGGCGTACGTTGTCTCTTGGACCACGGTGTGCAGTCTTCTCACCCGCTCCTCTTCTATGCCTCTTTCTCTCCGTCTTTTCGTGTCTCTCAAAGTCTCGAACTTCCCCCATACACGCATTCAACTTCTCTTGAGTACTGTTGCCAGGACATAATTTCTTTTCCTCGTACGATGCCGTGTGGTTTAATCCTTGCAGCTGAATTCAAAGGATGATGAAACCTCTGTTTCGACATTTTGTACAATCAATACGTTTATTTTAAAAATAAGGAACGCTAAATTGTATGAACTCGGCTCACATTAAAATATAGCAGGAAAAATTTCTCCCTTAAATTAGTTAAATTATATTCATCCACAAGTTTTATTTTTCCATCCTGCTTGAAAAAAATTCAAATTACATGCGAAATTTTACTTCAATCCGAAATAAGTTGGCTATCATTCATAATAATGGAAGTTTCACTTAAAATATTCATTTAAAGTTTGGATAAAAAAAAGACATTAGCTTGCATTTTTCATTTGATGCTGGTAAAAAGTGTGTAGGCTTCGCTTAAATTGACTGCTGTTAATTCATTTGTATAATCTATTAATAATTTAAAACTCGAGAAAACTCTAGGATGGTGGCAGGAAAGATGAGCCTTTCCCTGGCCACACGACTTTTCCAACGAATATAAGCACACCTCCTGTACCCCTTCCTTGTTTTCCCTTTTCGCTCGCTTCAGTCTCGGGCTTTTTTTTTAAAGGGGATTGTGTGTCGCGTGACCCCTGTGTGGAAGTCTTTCACTTAATTTAGTCCACGTGGAGACCCGAAAAGGGTCCAGAGTGATGTCCCCTCACAACTTTTCCTGTTCCCTCCCCAGCACTACCCGAAACCCTCCTCCGGAGTGCGTGTCGCGAGAAAGGATGTACTGGCTGGGTTGTTGCCTCGAGTTAAATCGTCGTCCGAGCGAGCTTTACGACCTCGGTGAAAGTGAGGTGCCCGCTCCGTCATGAGAATGTTGCACACGATGGGAGGTTGTTTCCGTGATGCGTTGACGCGTTAACCTCTAGTGGTGTCAATGATGAGGATACCTAATTTTTCATTCTCCCCGGGCATAAGTTGTAACAAATATCTTTAAAATGATACGAAAGTTGTATTGACGATTACCACCAGAAGTCTCCTAACTTTTCAGCCGCATTAACTATTAAAAAGCAGCTGGGGGCTGATTACACACTGTAGGTCGAAATAAAAAAGAATCAAAACATTATAATTATTATTTTTATTTTATTATTGTTATTATTAATATTTCTTTTAATTATTTATTTTATTCGGTGACTATATAATGGTACATATATACACCACTTATAAACACCTTTAGGAGAACAGTTGTTGAAATTGTGTCCTGAATGCCAAACTTTTTCTGTATAACAAAATGTCTCTAGGGGCAGGAGAGAGGGCCTCGCGGTCCGTGTCTGGCCTTCCGGACTTAGACTGGACATCTCCTGTGTCCGGCAAGGATGAAATTCACCATTAAAAATTAGCTAAATGATATTTTAGTGGTTCATTTTTCATGGTGAATTTTTATCCTTTCTGCTAACTTTGCATCGATACCCTTAACTGCGTGTGTAGTTATTTCATGTTAAATTTATTTTTTGATGATATAGCTTAAAATTAAAAATGTAAGCCTTTTTTTAAACAATGGTTAATCTCTGGTTTGGGAAAATATGCTTCCTCCCTCTATTTATTTATTTTTCGATATTACCCGCTGTTTGATGGCTCTCTGTCTACCGCAAGGCCGTCAGAAATAGATACTAGCCTGAGTCCACATTGCCTAGTGGATCTAAGAATAGTTGTAAGCGGTTGTTTAGTGATTGATACGATTTATCCGATAACGGGAAAATACCATGCTCCGTATTGTCTCTCCCCTACAAACGTTACCTACTGAACTGTGTGTGACTTCTAATAATGATGCGAAAATGAAGCATTATTCTCTGATTTCTTTTCCTTATTATTGGTTCGAAGCGATTTTATTCATTTTGTTTGTGTATCTTTCCATTTTCATGGTTTTGACAATATTTTCAACTGGGCCGCAATTGGATATGCGTTTTTTTTGCAGAAAGAATATGATTGGTAGAATGATACGGTAAGCCCTCGTTTTTTGAATACGAGTCTTCCTGTTCATTGACGAAACTCACCTGCAGAAGATAAATGAAATAGATTTCTGAGATTTTTCAACTAACTGTAGCATTATTCTTAAAGGTATTCAGTGATCACGGATTTTGACAAATTTCTCAAATCAGTGTCTCGGTGATCTTAGTCTAGAGTTTTGAGTCCATATCGTGAAGGCCTCCTCTCAGACTCGACGTGTTCTTAATGAAAAAGAAAGGCAGCAGACCTGTCCTTTATTATGCTTTGTTAGAAGACGCATCGAGTCTCCCTGGTCCTTTTTCGTAGCGAGTGCATCCCAACCACCAAACTAATGCTTGTGACGCTGTCTTCCAGAACTGCCTCGCATCTCTCAACTCCCCCTGTAATCTCCAAAATGCTTTCTCGTTTTATATAGCTATCTATGCATTTCTCGCGCTATCCTTGTCCTTCTCCGCTTCCAAGCTCCTACAAACTAGCTCTTTGATTAATCGGCTCATTTTCCGTGTCCTCATTGCTCCACGTCAAGACCTTGAGCTAACATTATCCAAAGTCTGTTTATTGTTCTTCCTTCTCTGAGTGGTTTAAAAATGTTTTGTGGGTGTAAAGGGGGCGAGTTTGTCTCTCGCAGCATCTGTTGAATTTGTCACTGTCACCTATTAGGCCTCTCTTTGAAGTTTATCCGTCATTCAACGTGCGTTAATGACAGTTGTTTTAAGTTATCAGGAATAAATAATTCTTCTTGACTGGCTTATTCTCTCCTTTCTTGCTGAAGTGCTCCGTTTAATTACCTTTTTACATGCAATGGCATATCTTATTATATTAGAGTAATTAGTAATATTTTTTCTGTTACCTTTTTTATTTTTTCATTAACATGCATATTTATTTAATTATTTTTCATCGTCCCGAAAACAGCTCATTTAAGGCCTTCTACATCGGAGGAAATAACATGGCACAACGATTATCATACACAACCATTCTCTGGGTAGGGGCAACCCACCCAGACGGGACTCGAATCCGCGACCTTCGGTTGGCAGGCGATGACTTAACCCCGCCGCCACCGAGGCCGGCAAATTTATTTAGTTGATTTCTCGGTAATTTTTTTATTTTATCCACATATCTTCATACATAAGGGAAGTACATATTGTGTTGTACTTCCCTTATTTCTCGTAAAGAACTTGGTCAATTCAGTTTCCATGGTGCAAGTTCTAAAAATAAGATTTAGTTTATTTTATTCCCAGATTTTTAGAGAGATAGTTGTAATCTTTTTGGTGGGGGACTATAAGTTTTCTCCACAATGGCTTTCGTTGGCTTTGGATTGTAAGGAAAATTATGCGACTATGCAGAATAAAATTTAATAGTTTATAGACTCTGTACGAATATTTTATATTCCGCATCTTAAAACCTATTGGCTACACATTGCACTCGACTGTTTCTTGTATTTTTCTTCTTGTATTTTTTCAACTTGTCAGTTGTTTCTTGCATGATGTGTGGCACTATGTGGTTGAAGTTCTTAATATTATTTAAATGGAGCATCTAGTGAAAATATTGCAATGTCTCATATGAAATAAATATCAGCTACTTTTGCATCGATGTAAATTGAATTATTTCACTGGTAGGTATGTGAACCTTATGTGATAATTTATAAACAAATTAATTTTTATTCCATGAACATTACTATAATAAGTATGTTTTTTTTCTTTTCAGGTATGTTCCTATCATGCTTCTCAATAATGCGATATCGTAAGTACATACATTACAATGCAGTTGGGTAATCTATGAACCTGGCCTCGGCCACAATATTTAACTATATATATATATATATATATTGCTGGAATGAAATTCTAAATTATCTCTCAACCCTTTCCCAAGACTTCATCGCCGCCCACGGTAGGTAGTAAAGTCACCAAGTCGCTGTCGATCAATGCTGGGCTCGTTGCCTCAATTCGTAACATATAGAGGAACTTATCCCTAAGGCTACGAATGGTAGAAGATCCTTCTGTCTTCTGAACACAGCCTCGCGGAGGTACACGGTCCTCAAAGATGCGGGATCATGTTAAATTACGCTCCGGAGGTTGTTTGTGCTTCGAGTTCGATTGACTGAGGAAACCCGTTCTCTCCCTCCCTGCGCCTCAAACGCCTTTCAGAGGAGGCATGCGAGGGAGCAATCATTCTCGGCTTGTCCCAAATGGCTAGATCAAGGAGCATTCAGCGGTCTAATCCTGGGAAAATTCGCCTCGGAACGGTGAAGAATGCATTGAAAGCACGTTCGATGGAAGGAAGTAAATGGGAAGTTTGGCGTGACAAGGAGTCAAGACGTATTACGTCTCACTATCTTTGTCGAGGAGGAAACTAAGGAGCTCAAGTGCTTGACGCAATAGGTTATTGGATAGAAAGGAGTAGATAATTGTGAATTCAAAGTGCTTATGATGGTTAGACTTACAAGAGTAAGTATCACACCAGCTTAACTGGTCTTTTTTTCGTGATTTGTACTCATTTAAAATGTACTGCAAACATCTTGAAATTTAAAGGGTGTATACAGTATATACATGGACCATTGACAATGTCTGTTGCTCTAGGGATCTAAGAAATTAGTATTTGGTGAGAATATTTCCGGTATAACGAGTCGTTTACATTTTAGCATGAACATCTTCCAAAAAAATATACGGTTTAAAACAATAACATTATTTTTTGTGAGGCTGAATTTAGGGCTTAGTAATTTCTTTGATTTGAGTTGTTAAATCTGGAAACTATATTCTTCGCTCTATAAGTACACATTTTGATGTTTCAATGCATTTAGGAAATATTTTGCACCTCATTTTTTGGGCTCTGAATTTCAGGCAACGTATTTCTCCGGTAAAAGTAAACGCAACGGTCTGCGATAACAAATTGATAACGGCTCTCAAAGCTGATCAGTTTTTATTTTTTTCATTCGAACCACTAGGATAGGTTATGCAAGACTGTAATACATTCAGGGAATGGCTTAAAAAACTCTGAATATGGGGAGCTGTGGAATGCAAGAAATAACATGGGGGTGATGAAGGATCTAAGGTTTTCCCGGCGAATAGACTGGAGGAAGAGTTCTCGGGTTTCCAGCCGGGTCCAAGGATTTTTCTGCACCGACGTTTCGAAGGCTAAGTCTGCCATCGTCTTCAGGGTGAATGGATTAGCCAAGATGTGTCCGTCTTATATACCTTCGCATTGGGTTCGCATTGTTCGTATTCTGTCAGCATTGGTGAATGCTCTTCTTTAGCCTGAAAGTCCTCTATCAGGAAATAATGAAGCTCAAAATCTAAGTGCGCCTCGCGAGAATTCCGCCCGCGGAAAAGGTCTTCGTAACCCTCATGTCTACCCGCACCCTGTGACCCATCCCCCTTCGCCAGTTCCATCTGCTTTGGATTCCTTCCAAACTTCCTACCTTCCCCACTTCCCCTCTTCCACTTCAAGACTACTTCCCTCGTTCATTTTGTCATTAGGCTCATTTTCATCACGCAGGCCGGAGTTTCCTTCTCTACTTCCCGTCTTAGTTCGCCTGTTTGGATATGAAGTGCCCGTTTGTGCTCCACGAGGTTCCGGATGGGGGAGGTAGGCTAAACTTTTCGGGCGACTACTCCACGGAGCATTTTGGGGGTGTTCGATAATTATTTTAATGAAATGCTTTGTTACTTTCGGTTCTGGAAATCGTTTCGGAGACGAAATCAAATGTCTGGATGGACCAAGTGGTTGGGAAATCACATCTCATCTCTTGTTTTCGCATGGAAGGAGTTGGTCTCAAGTCCCCCTGAGCTCGCCTTAAATTTATCCATAAAGTTTAATGCAAAATTATTTTCTCTTCGAGTCCCCGCTAATTTTTAAGCAAGAAATATTCGTATTGTGTGGCATTATAGAGTTATCTCATGATTAGATGGAGCTATTTCCGTTAATCTTTGTGAATAGCTTGTGAAAATTCATATGTAAACTTTTTCACCTACTTAATTCTCAATTTCCATAGTAATATTTATTATAAAGATGAGTGAGTAAAGTTTCCATATCCCTATGATTAACTCTCGCTCATTTTCTGCTAGGTCAGAAGTAAATGTCTAGATTTTAATGTACCACATTAACTTTTTAGTTGTTGTGTTTTAATAAAACCAGTCGATCAGTTTTCATTGGTAGGGTATGATTTACCGAATGCTGCTTTAGGTTGCCCATTCTTATGGGTATGTAATTTATATAAACCTTTATTAATCATAAATACCCTTTCACACTACGCATTTAAATATTTTTTATCTAAGATGTATGTAAAAAGGGAGAGGTAATTACCTATTTTTTTAAATTAACGCAATTGATTATGGGTCTATAAGCGTAGAAATACCTTGTACAGTACATTTCCATGCTTTTCCTCCATTTTCATTTCCTCATGAAAACATTTTATGCATCGAGTAATTGTTTGAAATCGTTGCGAATTAGTCATTCCCGAATTCAGTACGGGCGAATCTACCCCTTCCAAACTACCCTTACCCATTGACGGAATTCCCGGAACCCTCTGCGAAACCCTCTGACCCGGCAGTTTTTCCGCCTTTAGTCCCACTTCAAGCTCATCGGCCTCATTCAGCCGATTCAATTGTCTGAATCACACGAGATCCACGGAAGGTTCCTCGTAAGTGGCGAGGAACCCTCTTTTCGGTTTAAATGACTCCGAACATCGGGTATAGGGGCTGCGGATGACTCAGAGTGGTCCGAGAAGCTATGGGAAGTTTTGCTTTACGTTTCTTAAGATTCTCGAGAGGGTGATGAAACCACGACTATTTGTGAAAATATTTGGTATGTAAAGTTTAGGTGTGGCGGAAATGGAGAAAAGATGTAATCGAATTCGGCCTTGATGTAGTGAAAGGTAGGTATCAAATTTAAAAACATGAAGCTTTTTACCATCATTTCATTTTCTTTAATACGTCTTTCATATTCATTATCAGATCAAAACATGCCTGTTCAATCTATCAGGATATTTACAGCGACCTCGATTAAGCAATCATTATTACCACACATTGCTTTAGCGTAAGTAGTACTAAAATTGATCATTTTCTCTTTCCAGATTTTGAACTATTCCACATCCTAATGTGGTTGAGTTAGAGATACGGAGTATCCTCGTTTCCTGAATATCCATTTCGGCTCCCAACTTCAAACAAAATATTTCTTGATTTCAATGGGGAGTTAAAAAGCTCTCCTCCCCGCTTCATTTACCCCAATGAAGTTCTCATAGTTGTCTCAGCCTTTTAAATGAATTCGTACGCTTCTTTATGATTTTTTGTGATTGAAGAAAAATTGAAATGAATGTTCTATTTTTAATAGCCCGTTTACCCAATATTTTCTGGATCTTTTTATGCAAGCGAAAAGTTTATAAGCCGGAGTATTATTTTTCGAAATTTAGATACCTTAATAGTCAGGTAATAATTTTTACCAGCACCTTTAATTTCTGTATTTAATGGATTTCCGTCGTATTCAGAATAGTCGTATGGAAGATACTTTTGGTAGAGGTATGAGGGACATTTCTGCATCCTATACGAACGTCGTATTCCAAGCAAAAAAATAAGAGACAAGATACGTCCTATGCAAATTCCGGTATTATTAAAGTAACTCTTGGGGTAAGCATGGTAGCATAGCGGATAGAATGCTTGGCTGCTGATCGAAGTATGTTGGGTTCAAATATTAGTTGAAGCCGTTATACATTGCAGAGTAAATCGACGTATCTATGGGAAAAGAAATAATCCCCTCTACCCTGAACGTGTTACACTTATACGACTACAAATATATCTGAAATTAGCTGTCACTCATTCAAAACAACGAGCGAATCTAATCCTTCGTGAGCAAAAGTTACTCTCACATTATGTTGCCTGGGGATGAGAAAATTCATATTGAGGAATAGTTATATAAGTTGCTTGATACCGCTAAAGTAATAAGAATATGACGCCAACGAGGAGGATATCGCTGTGGGAGCAATAAGTGTTCCCTATATTTTGTTCTCTGGTGGGCGAGCGTTAATC
This sequence comes from Ischnura elegans, assembly GCF_921293095.1. Classification (NCBI taxonomy): domain Eukaryota; kingdom Metazoa; phylum Arthropoda; class Insecta; order Odonata; family Coenagrionidae; genus Ischnura; species Ischnura elegans. The sequence continues at coordinate 97,664,671 of NC_060249.1, forward strand.
ACTTATCGTTGTAAATTCGAAAAGATTGCGGCGGGTAGAGCGTCTTTTGTCATCATCGGATGCTCTCTCTTTCCGCGCCCGTTAGAATGTCTTATCCCGCCGAAACCAATTCCAGCCTTGATTGGGATAAAGGGCATTCGTCGAACCTCGACACTCCTTCCCATTGTCTAAAGGACCAAGCACGCGCCTTTATGGAAGATGCGGGGGGAGGGCGAGAGGAGGCGTCAACGCTTCTGCAATCGAAAGATTGGTCTTCTCGAGGGAGGGGGAGGGAGCTGCGTTGAGAGGGACGGGGGTGCGGGAAGAATATCTCAAAAAAGACACCCCCTGGTGAGAGTGGGATCGAGGATAAAGGGAATAGACTTATCGCCCCTTCCGTCCCTCACCCTCCTTCGACAATCTTCCTTTAGAACAAAAGGTGTTGAGGGCGTCGGGGATGAGCTCAAGGAGACTGAAGGGGTGAGCCCTTTTTCTTTCCGAGATTTGCTCCTAGTCTGTCTGTCGAGTCCGAGGAGAGAGTTCAAGATGGGATTCATGGGCAAGGTTTTAGGAAAGAATTTCGTCGTCTCACAGTAGTATCTTTCTTTGAGCAGTTCGTAGCTGTAGCATCGTCCATCGTGGGATTTACTTGGAATGCCGCGGGTAAAAATGTTTTCACTGGCAAAGAATGAGACCGAATTCGCCCTTCATTTGGTAGAATTTGTTAGCATTAAAATTTGATTCGCTAAAATCATGAAGTTACCTATTTTCAAAGCGAAAACTCCAACGTGCTAGAATTCCGAACATCATACGATGGAGGCAAATGCATGCCAATTTAATTCGCTAAAGTTTGAGAATATACTGTAAGTAATCTTGGAAATATATTTGAATTGACAATTTCATTTAAGTTTTTGCAAAAGAGGTTATAGTGTAGCAAAAAATGTCCATGAAATTGACATGCTAATTAAAGCAAATGCGACTGAAAGGCCCGCTAAGAGGCATTGAATTCCGCCAAGTCAAGATAATGGTAAAATGTTTTGAGCCCAAACACTTCGTCTACATTTCATGCGCGGTAAATATGCGTAAACACCATGGTAAACATGGCGTATATTTAGCTTTATCATACAGTGTTATACATGCTATTGTTAAATAACAAATGTAAATCATGGTTTTAAAGTGCGAAAAATCCATAGAGAAAAAATCATTCGCCTTGAATTCCGGGGATTCCGGGATTCGAATCCGGTCAAGGTCATTTTTTCTCTATGGGTTTTTTGCAGATTTGTCCATTGCGGGTGACTCCCGTAAAAGTTATCACTGTGGCTAGTCCCGGTATACTTTGAACTCATGGTTTAAAGGTTAAACATAGCTTTACGTCCAACATTAACATGTTTTGTTTGCCTACCAACTCGCCTTTCGTAGCTTTATCATTTGTCTAAAACTCAGCACCTCGTCACATTGCCATCCACAGTTATGTTTTTCTCTTTGTACACTCCACTCCTTCCCATGAATTCAGATGGGCGCGAATCTCCTCACAAACTTCCAAGCTCCATCTCCCCTTTCGTACTTCTCCCCGCCCAACCCCACTCCTATTTACATAAATAACTCACTCCCTGCCTGCCGACACCCGCGTCTCTCCCCAAATCCGTCCCCGACCCTGCCGCCCTCCCCTCCCTATTCACTTTTCCAACTCTCGGCGATGAGAAGGGATAGGGCGAACCCGACCAGGGGCAATGCCAAGACTCCTTCGCCGTCTTCGCCTCCCATTGTTTCCGCTTCGGTCGATATTAATCAGAAATAAACTCTTTTGTCACCCACGCCCGAGTTGAAAACGAACCTCACTTGACTAAATGTTCTTGATTTCTGTGGAGTACGTCGTTGCTCACTCTATAAGATTTGATTCGTCGATGTCTTCTAAGTGGATAATTAATTTTTAGAGGTGTATTTTGCATTAGGCGCTGCCCGAAATTCACTAGAAGTTAAAGGCGCAGCGAGGGGGGGTTTAGGGGGATAAAATGCCCCCCTGACTGAAGAGAATTTTGAAATGTAATCCATTTTACTTAATTCGATAAATATTACTTCTTGAATAGTATAAGGATTAATAAGATATCCCTCAGAAATCCGTAAAACTCTCCATTTTGAACCATTCGTCTCAAAAATTTTCTGGGGGAGGGCAACCGCACCTCCCGTATTCCATATCCACCAGAATTTGTTGCTACTTAAACCCCCACTAGCCTTAACTCCTAGCTACGCGCCTGGTGGAAGTACTGCTACTCCTGCGGCGTAATGGAAGGGAAAACAGTACTGCCAATTTTTTTAAACCAGTTATTTCAGAACGGTCAGTAATAGCTGCCGTAAACAACTTCGGGGAAGTTCGGAACCATATAATTAACACTTTCAAAGTAAATAGAATAAATAAGTAAGAATCTAAACTTAAAAATACATGCTGTCCCAAATGGAATAATGCTCTCAATGATAATACTTTCGGAGTGTAAACTTAGTCGAGAACCATTGTAGATGGAGATGAATATCCTACTGGTCACGGTCTTAGAATATGAGAAGGTCTGGACACTCTCCGTTCAGGCATGGTCATTTAATGAAGCCGTTTCCCGTTGAGGCCGGTAGGGGCGCCACCTATCCTGAAGGGCAAGTTTCCTACGTATCTGTATACGATACTTCAGTAATTATGAACTAATTTATGGCAAAAATGAATATAAACACATCGACAGTGGTTATAAGTTAACAATTTCATATGCACTTAACATCTTATAGCGAAAAATACCAATAAATCGTTCTCATACGCGAGTATTAATCAAATGGAAGGCGTTGGATTTCAGCTTCGTCTGCTTCCATACCTTTGTAAAATCAGTTACAGCCATAACGAAAGATTGTCAGCAGTTAAAACCTTATGTAGTGAGGAAAGATATTTTTAAGGAAATAATTATTTATAGCTATCTTGTGGTAAACGTTAATATAAGTTGTCATAGAAGCTACGTACGCACCATTGCCTCTGAGCCCATCGGCATGTTTCCACGGCCTTATAAGAATATAGATGTTATTCCTTGCTTTCAAACACTATTTACAAATATAATATCAGAGACGCAAACGGCTTCTTACCAAGGCCGAAGTGAAATACTTCTTATGAAGTGACGTATGTTAATGTTTTTAATCTCCTGAGTCTCGATCAAGTGATAATAATAATGGCAGGGCACAGCAAACCTAAAAAAATGATTCTATCCTAGGGACGTTTTGCGGGTATAGAATAGGCATATTTAATCGTTGAACAGGGTGAATAATTTCCGGAAGTACCATTATTACCGTTAAAGGCTATTTTATAACGATGCTTGCCTACTCGCCAAAGGAATAATTTGAGATTTAAGGAAGTAAAATACCTTATGAAAGATAAGAACGAAAGAGATTTTGCAAATAATTTCGGATAAACTTCCACGAAAACAGTACAATGGATATAGTCCGAGGGATTTGCGGATGTCTGATCACTTTCAGGTGCTGGCAAATCTGAAATATTATCCCTCGCCCAAAAATAAGATGAGTAGTACGACAGAAACCACAGGCTAATACTGCTAATACGCGGTAAATGTACTTTTCATGAGAGTTGCACGTACCATCGATAACAGCTGCATTAAAAGAAATAATCGAAAGAGGTATTAAGAATGAAAACGATTCACATTTTTCCAACGTATATATAATGTACACACACATCAAATCTACATTTCCAGAATGATTACATAACGTACGCTATTGAAACTGAGATTATTTATACAATCAATGCAAGGTAATGTCATGAAAAATAAATTTTAAGTACTCAGAATTTAACATTTCTATTAATTCTTTCTATTACTAATTTCTATTTCTAATTACTAATCATTCTAAGAGATTCAATTTAGTAGGAGAGAATGATGAATAGTTGATGATAGCCGTCGCACATCTTGCATTTTCTCAGTGTTACTTCATTCCTCCATTGTGAATGACATTGACCACTGGAACAGCAGAACCTGTAATTTAAAATATGTATAAATTTTGGAGCTTTAGCACACCAAAAAAAGGAACCGTACAGCTATTTCATCGCTTCTCAGGGTCCTTGGCGACTCTAAAAAGCGAAATCCCCGAAGTCTTGTGGCCATAACCAGTGGTGCAACGCGGTACCACACATGTCCACGGCATTTTCCTTTTTTCAGTAAATCCGCGATATATATCCACGAAATATTAATGTAGAACAATAAGGAAATAATGCAGAAGGCTAACATTCGAAAACTAATGAAAACTAAATCTTAATTAATTACAAAAATGACTATTTCCACTCACCTGTAGTATGCGCTCAACAATGCGGAAATTAACTTACCCGCTAATTCTTGCCCTCCAGAATACGTGGCGCCGCCCCGGCAAACGTGCGGCAGGTTGAGGAAACGACTTCAATAAAAGACCGTGGGTTCCCAATGGAGTGGGATAGGAAGTGTCATGGGGCTGCTACTGGTAGTAAATTGTTTTTGCCACTAACGACGTGCACTTATCGGAATAATTCGGGAATCATCATCTAAAATGACGAATTTCACGTTTGCTAAATTCATAGAATCTCTTAATTGTATTAAAATATGCATGATGAATCTCACTAATTCTGGAAATGAAGGAGAAAGTACCCTCAAGCGGAATCCGTGTTCACATCATAAAGCAGTTCGTAAGGACGGGATAGTTTATCCATCACAATTCTTCGGGAAAATTCAATACTTTATGTATTATACCCATGCATGAAAAACTTATTGATAAAATAGTTCCGTGCGTCGCATTTATCAGGAATTACTACGAATTTGCCACTGGAACTCTCTCAAGACATTTTTCAATATACCATTTATAAATCACAGCATCAAGTTAGTAAATAAAGATTTCATTTTTTCAGACATTCATTCACGCACTGCTTGCCATTTTCTCATCCGATAAATCTTTTAAAGTGCAAATTAAGGAACAATTTTTCTCAATTAACTTCAATATTCTGGATTGATCCCACAATGTTTCATTTAAGTGCGTACTATGTGTCAGCAAACGAACTAGTCACTATATTACAGTGACAAATGAACAATTGCTTCCGTCCGTATACTGCCGCGTAATGATAAACACATGCCCTCTGGGTGCAGCAGTCGCAGTAGCTCCCGCGGAGGACAATGTAATCAATTAAGTGACGCCATTGTTTACTCCGCGATACTGCCTGGAGATTTCTGAACTCTATGGTAGCACTAGCAGTACATTTAGTAAATTACGGAACACGGCCATTATAAGGCGCCACTTGATGATACCACAACGTGTGATATAATCCAGCTCAATTTGCAGTTTTCACATAAAACTTTTTATTTTTCGGCTTAGATATCAATATTATCTGTCCGTTACATTTTGATGGTTACAAGCATAGTTGAAACGTTTTACGCTTTTAACGAGATCAGGCTCACCATTATAGGGTGTTCAAAATAATTTTTTCACTTGATTTAATATTAATCTTCGCAGTATATATCCAGCTGTTTTTATTTAATTGATAAACTTCGGGAAGCAAAAAAATTGTTTTACTGCAAAATGTCACCAGACTCACACACATATACATTTAGATTTGTGCGTAATTTGATAGAAGTCCTGAAGATGTGCTCCTGCATGGGTTGACCATAAGAGCATATCCAGTTGTTTTTTTATTATTAGCTATTTTGCAAGGACCCTTGTCCTGAAAATGTCCATTTCAAAAAAATATTATTGCGAGAAGATGTGCTATTGAAACGTAGGCAAATGAATGTGCATATCTGTTCAAATTTTTCCTTACACGACTTCATTAATAATTTATTTTATTCTAACATTATTGAGAGTGATTTATTCATTTTTAATGCACGTTATCGACTTTAATGTGCAGTGAGTTCAGTTTTAATCATGCTTGAAATTAAGTAAGCAGTAGCAATCTTTGCGAGTAAGGTAGGGAATAATACGTTCATCCCATGTATTATAAATAACATACGAAAGTATGCATTTATAGTGGTGGTGTAAGATATTCTATCGTGAAGAATCTGTACTTTTAAAAATTGAAAGGTTATAAATAGATAAATCGGATAAATGAATCAAGAATCTAGCGTTTTTCAATCTGCGTTGTATGAAGTACGCTGCGCTCTGAGCCGTACTTTCGAACTTGCTCCAGGGCTTTTCCTGCACTACGCTTACTTTTCCAAAAATTTCTATAAAATGTTATGATTTTTGTCCATAGGATTTTAACTTGTTCCCCACCCATGAGAGTAGCTGGTTATGCTCTCGGATTGTAAAATTTCGTCAAATTCGCAGCTCTGCCACCTGAGGACGCCGCCTCGAGGAAATGCCTCCCCCGACCCACCCCCACCTCCTTGCCCGGCGACCGCGAAATCCCATCTCACCGTCTGGCGGGCTGAGAGATGACGGCGGAACTTTTCGATAATAGGCGAGCAGCGAAGTCGTGGCATTTACAGCTCCGGTGCGGATCTGTGTGGCAGAGACGTGCGAAGGAAAGAAAGGGTGGGAAGAATCTTGTGCGGTGGCGGGTGGGAGTCGGAGGAATTGTGATGCAGGAAGGTGGCGAAGTGAAGGTTTGGGTATGTTGGCGCAGTGTATTTGAATGGGGGAAAAGAGAGAAATCGCATAAATTGCCTCTCCCCTTCTCCTGGGTGTTCATTTCGCGACGGGATGGAATGCCTCCTAAAGCGAAAACCGTGCTATTAATCCCGTCACACTGAGCAGGATTTCCCAGGGTTTCCTCCAGTACACTGCTTATCCTCCTAGTAGTCTTCTTCTCCCCCAATCCCCCCGCATACCACGGCAATCCTCCTCCAATCAGAGCAAACCTCGCGGAAGCCGTGAGACCATGAATGTCTTACGGCGAATGAGGAAGCGCTCTGATCAATTAGAGTTTGGATTTCTACACACCTACCACCCTCAGGCGATATAGACCTTTCTTTTGCGCCCCCAAGTAGCAGACTTGCCGGGATTTAATTCCTTCTCGTCTGTTTTGGTCGCACTCGTTATCCGTGCCCAATCATAGTACCTACTCTATTGGTAAAAAGTTTAAGTTGAGAATAGCGTGCCTCGGCCATTGTGAGGCGATGAATGGGTGCTATGCTAAGTTGTTCTTTTTGCTCTCTCTCCGTCTTCACCGTTTTACGTGTCTTGTGGGACCTAGGAGTGCTGTACCACGATTACACCGATGGATTGAACGTGATGTGGCAATGTCGTAATTTCTCGCTAGGCTGGTTCTTGACACTTTCAGCTCGTTAGAAGTTCACTTCCTGGCGCATGTTTTAATGATGTTAATTGCTTTGAGGAAATGTTCAAGTTCTATCTTATGGGGGGGGGGGGGGGTAACTACGTACAAAAAGCGTCGCAGCATATCATCACGATTTTTCTGTTAGTTCGCACCTTAATATTATTTCCAAATAACTGGGAAGGATAATTTGGAAAAAAGATATTTGCAAATACGGGTAAAGACTGCAACAATATTATTGTTTTTCTTCTTTAAGGCATACTCAAATTTTACTGCAATAAACAACAAACTTGTTTAGTTCATACTAATTAATAGAGTACTCTTGTTAGCAGTTTGTTGGAGAAATGAAAATTACAATGTTTTATGTTTATTATATTATACTCACTTAATAAAACATCACGTAATCCACCAGAGAGTCACATCCATGCACTAGATAACAAGTAACAATCACATAATTTAGTATCTTCCCATAGAGCAAGCTACCGATCAATATCAGATCATCGCAGTGCTCTTATGAGAAATTGCTCTATCAAATCTTCCAAATCACCACTTAACGACAAGCATTCTTACAAGTGTGTTCAAATTGTATGCGCAGACAAAAATACTTTACCCAAATATCTCTGTCATCTTTTATTAAGACCCCACTTCACGTCACACTTTGATCGGACTAATATTTTAAGCGCAACCCTGGGGCACGTGCTATCCCAGAATAGATAGGGAAACTTCGCGCCATCCACTCGAATTTGAGTCGGCTCCTCGCATTTGTTTCCGGTGGAAATAGGTCCGGAACTAATGCCACGTTCAAACAGCGGTGCCGTGCGTCACATCACTCATTCCCTCGACCGTCTTCTAACCCCGATTGGCGTTTGTCCCTTCCGTTCAACCATAAACTCTTCTCTCCCATGCCACTCCATGTGGTGGAGCTGCCTCACACGATTCTTCAGCAAATGGCGGGGAAGACTGAACCACGCACGCCTCCGCTATCCAGAGTGTTTAGAGCTAGAGCAATAGGTCCAATTAGGGAGGGACTCTTGCCTGCTATTCATCAGCTTGCGCCTTAAGGTCCTTGTGAGTGTGTTTGCTTGCACGCGGGAATACTTGGGTGGCTTAAACGAGTAAAACTTTGTGATTAATTGGTCGCCAGTTTATGAGATGCAATGGGAGTTAATCGTATCAGAGCTGTGAAATTTGTCAGGGTTCTAGTAGGAGAATAGAAAGCATTGGAGCGTGGAAACTTGCGAATTAAAATCACTTATTTCCTAATTTTTCAGTCTAAAAAGTCTATAAAATGTTATTTTGATACAAGTCACTGGATTTTCCTGGCTTATGACTACAAAAAGTAAAACTTAAGGCTGTAAATTCTTACCTTTATTGTTGCAAATTTAATGAAAACGAGTTTTTGAATTTATCGATTAATAAATAAATCATTGTCTACTATTCTTCATACCTTTTTGAATTTTGAGTAACCTTACATACATAAGGATTAGTATAGAAACAAAAAATTTTAGAATGCAATTTTCCCATTTATCATATTCTAGATTTTATCAGGAATAGGGAGATACTTTTTAAAATATTGATTTTTTCCGAATTTTCAGCATTATATTGATAGAACTTTTTAAATGCACTTAAAATTGTATATATACTTTATATTGATAGCACTTAGTAATTCTTCGTCATTCAATCATATGGCGCCTTCTCCGTAACAAACATTTCGTGTAAGTAGTAAAAAAATTAAGGAAATTACAACAAAATAATTGTGTAGCCCAAAATTTGAAATGTTTCGTGTGTTCTTTCCGTTAATTCAGCGCTGACATCCTCACTTGATATACGGCGATGACTCCGAGCGTTGACTCTGGCGGGTTAATACGAGCCCGTGAATAATTTAATGTAAATTGCTGCAAGGCAAGTCGGGGCACTTCCCGTGACTTCTACGCGCGAAAATTATTTTCCAGGCCTGGGAATCAGCAGCGCATGCTAACCTCAAGTCACTCCGCGCGCGACTCGCTTCAATGACCTGCGAAAGGAACAAATAGGCGGGCACCCACGCCGCACCGCGGGTGGGCAATCGCGCTGCCGCTTGAGGGTCGGAGGGCAAGGGTCGACGTGGTGCGAGAGCTAACGAACTCCTTCCTCTTCACCCTCCGTCGCGGGGAAGCTCCAGACGGATTTCAGTGTAGCGGATCCTTTTAAAAAGTGTCATGTCCGCGAGGGTGATGGCGGAGAAGAGAGGCGAAGTAAGGGGAGGAAGAAGAATGAGGGACTTTTATGTGCATCCCTATTTCGAGGGCACCTTTGGTTTTGGAAGTACAGCGCAGATTTTCCTACGAAGGTTTTCGTGGCTTTGTCCTGAACTACTGTATTAGTTTTCGGCTTTGTCGACGTTGTCATCATGGTGACGGTGACGTTTCACGTGCAGTGCTGTAGGCGTCTTCAGCCTAGGTGAAAGTGAATATGTCTACAAAGTCAAGTCAAGTCTTCAAAATCAATAGGTCTAAATGGTCTAATAGTTTAAAGTCTCCTCAATTTTTCCTGAAAATTTCAATATGTTAGCATACATTTCAGCTGATTAATAAGCCGCCAAGATAAATAAAAATAAAATAAGACCGGTCAGAAAGGAGAGATGCATCCTTTCTTGCCTTTGAATATCACGTCTATCGTTAGAAGACTAATTAGCCGCAAAGATACCTAAAATAAGACCGGTTAGATGTAATGACCAGCCAGAAGAGTCATGCATCCTTTCATCTCTTTGAATATTACGTTCCTCATTTTTCTAAGCATTATTTTCATGAATTCAGTAGGTACGGTATAATTTTATGAATAGCCGTGCTATGTAGCATCGTGTTGTAAATTCGAATACTACTTCTAAATATAGGGTAGGGCCACACGGTTTATTTCAAGAGTTAACGGATAAATCAAGTATTTTAAGTGCCATGGAAAATATTCCAGCTTCTATTGTGTTTTCATTCCCTTATCTCATTATCAGAAGGACCTCGATGAGAAAGAAACGGTAATGCTTGAAATTTTAATCTCTGTGCAATCGCCTAAATTTTAATGCCTTTTTACATGAATTACCGGAAAAAGTGCATTGTTTCCATATTCTCAAGTTCTAATTTTTCGGAGTTCGTTAAAACATATCCGCGAGAAGAATCACACGAAAAGAGCAATATTGAAGCCCACACACGAAGTATTACAGCGTTAAAGACTGTGCTGATTACCTGTGCGATTGATGAATCCGTAATTTGACACATAATTTATCTCGAACTAATGGCATTAACGAAGAGAAAATTCATCATATTCCGAGCAGTTAAAAAAAAATCCCAATTTTCTGGATACCGGAGTTAAAAGGAAATTGATTCATGTGCTTGGTTTTCTCATGAAAAGCATGGGAATGAGATCCATGTTTGGGCATCGTCCTTTATTTCTGCTTCCGTAATATTAATTTCTTTTATGGCCGCGTTATAATAGCTATCATCTTTTTTAATTCACAAATTTGCCGTTATCTGCGGGACGAAATAGGTTTGATGGGTTGATTTTCTCACGGTACGTGATAAATTGAATCCTCTTGTGCGGCCCAGGCATTTTCATCATCTTGCAAGCTGAAAGCAGGAACTTTGATTCAGTCGGTGATTTAGTAAGCCAGTAGCCTTGAGATAATGTCGGATACCGGATGTAATCACTCTAGTAGTCCCAGAGTTTGACGAAGCAGTAGGTACTAATCGTTGTAGTTTTGACTACCTAATTTTATCTCTCTTTGCTTCTCCTTCTGTTTATATGTATGTTTTTATATTCAATTATAACCTGCGTGATTTATTATACACATTAATTCTTTAAATGACTCAACACCATACGCCTAAAAATACAATATAAATAAACAGATAGGAAAATAACGGGATAGGAACGCTTAGCACAAGTATAAACAAACTCAATTGAAACCACACACACTTATAAAAATGAACTCAAGCATGAAGAAGTCACATTTTTGCTTAAAAAAATGCACTCATATACTTATAACGGAGATGCTGATCACCCCATGGTTGACACTGCATACAAACACAATATACGAAGAGCTCTCCCTTAAAACTTTCTTGGCGTGATTCTAGATGGTAAATTAACTTACGAGGGTCACCTAAATACTGCATTTCCCAATCTATATTCGTCCGGCAAGCATTAGCTTCACCCTCCCACAGTTCCCGCATAAGGTTATTCTTATTGCAATCCGATACAGATGCGATATTTTTGCCCAAACAAGACGTTTACATGCCAAGCTTGAGCATTTTCAGAATAAATCTCTCCGACCGGCCAACTTAAAAGTTCATATAGATGGTCTATTTTAATGCACTACTTATTGACATTTGGGATCCAATATAAGCTCATGACAACATATCGTATACTGCGTCATCTGGTGACTCTTCTGTGAGTCTCCCCTATGTCTATCAGGTCTTCTAGATTTTGGAATTTTCGATAATTCATTACATACTCAGTAAACGAGGAAAACGAGTGCCTAATGAATCTGCGAACATATTATAAATATGCAACCTATCCTTTGTGTGGTTGCAAAAATGATACACGATAAACAAAGAATATTACAAATTTAAAAATATAATCAAGAAAAGAATGAAGACATAAATCGTATTCGTAGTGATGGATATGGGTCGTCATGTCCTCTTTAAATTAAAAACACTCCTTTTTTTCACGCAAATACTACTACAAACTGACAACCAAACAAATGTGCAATTTTTTATTGACGATGTAAACTGTCTGGTTTGGGTGAGCCACTTGAATCTCCGATAAAGTTGATTATCGCGCCTTCGGCGCACGCCTGCAGGGTATCTCTCTTTCATGGGCATCCGTTCCTGTTATTATGATGCATATAATAAGTCTTTTTTCTTATGTTAGGTATTGCAATTACAGTATTTAGTAATGCTTTTTTCAGTCACATTCCTGCGTTGCTATTCAATTAATGACCGATTTTCATCTATTTTATGCGCTGACATTGGCCTATTGGGTTTATTAGACAGATATAATTGATAATAGTAATGCAATATTTTTGTTAAATACCAACCAAAATGCATTCTACGATGTTTTGAATTAGAGAAATGGTAAAAAATGCATTAGTCCCGCCTAATTTTATCAAGTAAAAGTGTCTTAATGGTACGAACAGTCAACGTATATTTCTTTCGCTTTAACGTATAACGGTTATGCATCGTGAGTGTGAAAATTAGTAGAAAAACTTTCTAAATGATTTTTAATATTCTTGATGAATGCTTTTCCTCGTTAATGGACACGCTAATTGCCTATTTTTATTAAACTAATGGAATCGCTGAAAAGAAAGAAAAATACTTAATTGAAAAGGCATTTTAGCGTAATCCACTTTCAGCGAACGAAGGGATTTTCATTTTGAAATCGAATTTGCTGGAGAGTTAACATTTCAGCTTTTATAATTGAAATTTTTAAGCCCATTTAATTTCAATAGGGCTTGATTCTAATTGAGCTGAGTATGGGTGTCCACGTTTAGCGCTTCCTCCAATTATTATCATTCAATCATCCGACGAAGTGGATGGAAAAACTTTTGGACGCTATGCGAAGAAAACCACTTCCGGATATCGATCTTTGAAGGGAGCAGTAGCGATTTCCAAGCCTTTGCAAGGAATTCATTCAAAACTTCTCATTTTAATGCATCGCATTCAGTGAAAGCCCTTCTTCTTCGGAGAAGCCATACTTTTCACGGAATTTATTTTTTCTACCCATTGAGGAAAATTGCCGGGTAAAATGTTAAATCTCTTGTTCTTGTAATGGTCGTATATCCACAGATTAACGAACTGAGCTAAAATCGCTCAAGGCAAATGATGCGGGGTGGTTTTATTTTAACCTCGATTTTGTCATTATCTGATGGATAACGATGACTTCAAAGTCTTTCCCATTCTCCTACGGCGTTCATTTTGCTGTCTTTCAGCGATTCCTTTATCATGATATTCTTTTAAAGACTGTTGTAGGATTGAATAATACTTGAATAGAGCGTCTCATGAAAGAGATTTGAAGTGTATCTTTTGTGGTACATTGAGGAAAAGAAAGAGGATGCTTTGAAAATTAGTGGAAAATGTTAGTTACGGTATTTTGAGTAGAGAATGGTCTTCATTCCTTTTTGATCCATGGAATGATTTAAATAATTCTATTTTCGTATTCTGTTAATAAGTGTTTGTTTGTGTCTATGGGAATAAAGAATCGATTTCCTTTTTAAAAGCAATATCTCCAATAATCACAAAGCATGGGTATTATTTCACGCATCATTGAGTGTCATTCAAGCAAGCTGAAGCATGATCTATCATGGAAATATCATAGAAAATGTACTTTTGGAGCAGAGAATCTCATAATGCTCAAGTCTTTAACATATTATCATTGTTATGTTGTAGTTCAAGTTCTGTTCTGTGGTAATGAAAAGGTTTTTCTGTAAAAATATACTCCCTCAACGGTTTTTATTTTTCATCATTATTTTGATGGTGAAGAATGTAGAAAAATTGTTTTATTTGGCTAAACTAATTTTAACATTCTCAATTTTTAAATTGTAATCCACACCTGCCTTCCTTTTCCTTTCTACTCCATTATTTTTCGTAAGTTTCTTTCCTAAGGAGGCAGCGTGATTGAAATCTGATCCTTTTCACATTTACAGGAGATGCGACGCGATGAACCGTCTTAATGAGTCGTTTTTTCAAACTAATCCAATTCCAATCGCATTGCCCACTGCTCGGAATCAACCGCTCGTGATAACAAAAAGTCGGAATAATTCCGATTATTGTCGAGCACTTATCGATCCTCCATCCCTGGATGGGAACTGGTCACCTAATCCTCAATGTATTATGGACTTAAGACGCATTTGGCGTAGTCGCGGCCGAGCTCTATCCTAACCTATCGAAATCGATTTTCGGGCTGAATCGCTTATTTAGTGATCCCAAGACCGTAGTCACGAGCGTGATATCCCCTCCATGTTTTAAGTTCATTTCCAACACTTACCTAGAATAACATGATGTGCAAACATCATCCATCTTGTTCACCTCTGCCCGTGCATAAACCGACCTCTTTTCAAAGTCCTTAATACGTTGTTACCTCCGACCTGAACCACACACTTCCACTTACTCACACGTATACGAGAAGTAGAGAAGATTTTTTTGAAAAAAAAAATGTAAATACCCAATTATCCCTACCTCTCTCTCTCTGTGGGAGGGAAAACAAATCCTTTTCACGCTAGAGTGACACTAACATACCCTTGAATCGTGCATCGGTGCGTTTCTTTAGGGCCTAGATAGGGTAAGTTTGGGGGAGGGTGGTCGAAAAAAAATATAATCCTCCAGGGTAGATGGGGAGAATGCGATAAGGACTCTCTGTCTCTCTCTCGGGGTTATATTCGAAGGAGAGGAAGGAGGGAAGGACAAAACGGCCTCGTCGCCGCGTATCGTGGTCGTAATTACACGTGGCGTTTAATTAAACCCACCCCACCTCACACTCCCCCTCTAGAGGCACTGATTTGCCGCCGTCGTCTTTTAAACCCCCGTCACATCCCGGGAGTCCCAAGCCGTTCACGTGAATTAGCGGGAGGGCTCTTTTTTTAAAATTTCCCACGCCCGCAAATTTCCCCCTCACGTCATCAATCCTTCCAGCTGACCCCACTCCACCACGGTGGCGAGTCCACCACCCGTCTTCACATTTCTCTCGGATGCAATTCCCTTCATTTTTCATTCCTCAATTGCTGTCACACCATGACCTGTTCTTACTTCGGTTGGATCAGTCGAAATAAATATCATATAATGTGTATTCTATAGGAAACCATCGACTATGATTTTATCAATTGCCTCTTGACTGTCTGTGACCGCTTGATTGCTGGTGGGGGATCGGGTTGATGTGGTGGCTAGAATGATGGCTTCCCACCCCGTGGGCTCAAGTTCAAATCCCGGTGGTGCCAGAGAATTTTCAGAGACTGCCCAATCCCTCCTTGAATGTTATGTGGAGGACATTTAAAGGACAACACTCCGTCCGTCATGAGGGACGTTAAGCCGTGGTCCCCTTGGCGCCTTTCGTTAAGGGCAGGCTAATGCCGTCTCCGGGTTTCTCTCTACCCTCCCTTACCTACCCTTCTCTCATGGCGCAAATGACCTAAGCTGTCGGTCGCCTCCTTCAATCACCATTGATTGCTGTCAGCGCTTGGTTATCGATAAGTAACTGAGGATCCTTGAAGTCAAGGGTAAAAATTGCTATTCTCTGAGTGCAGTTCAGCACCTGTTAAACCTTTACTTTTCTATAAATCTTTTATATTTTTGTACCTGATCGTTTGATCACACTAGTCTGAAGTAATATCAGTGTATGATGTTAAAACAATACAAAGAATTTCTCATTTACTTGCCATCAATTAGGCTGCTCTTGGATGTTCCGTTCTTAAATTATCATTCCTCCATTGCCTCCCTGCCTCAAAACTATGTCCTGTACCTACTTCGGTTGTGCTATTCAAAATCACGATCATAGAATACGTAATATTTTCTTAACCACGGAATGCGGTTTTATCGATTGTCCTTTGATTAAGTGTGGTGACTAGATTCGTTCAATGGTATCAGGCTCAACTATGTGGAAGTTGATATTCACAAATGAAAATAAGACTTCGTTGACGTCCACTGATTTATTTTCTTGGTACGACATGTTTCGATCCATAGAGGTAATTTGTAAGTACCAGAAAATGACCAAGTACTTGAAAATGGTACGACAAATGAAAATAAGATTTCGTTGACTTCCACTGATTTATTTTCTTGGTACTTGGTCATTTTCTGGTACTTGACAATTACCTCTATGTATCGAAACATGTCGTACCAAGAAAATAATTCAGTGGAAGTCAACAAAGTCATATTTTCATTTGTGGTGACTATATTGTTTATAATGGGGTTTAGGAATACCTTTTCGTAGCCTCTTGAAGACTAAAGTCTCTTGGATTCGTCATCGGGGCATTTAAGGGCATTCGGCGAAGCAAAGAACGCGAGGTGGCCGTGTGCTGCCACTGAGGTCACCTGTTAAGAATGGCGCTGTCAATGGCGAAACCTTCATCCAAAGGGCGGAGAGGGCCTTTGCTCCGATAAGGACCCTGACACGAATGAAGACGGATGGCTCGCCCTGCCACTTCACGGGATCCTGAGAAGGAAAGGGTTATATTAGCGGGGGTGTTGGGCCGATAGGGTTTTCGGGGGTCTTCGTATTTCCGGGGACGGGCGTGGGGAAGGGTTCAGAGCAAAATCACATCGATGGAGATATTGCCAAGGCAATGTTATCAGGGTACGGAGGTTTCGGACCCCTCTGGCGATTTTAGGGGATCTTCCTCCCTTCCTGCCAAAATATAGGCACCACCCCTTACATTTCGACTCTCCAGTACTGGTATGGAGTATAGGTATGCACGTGAAATACTCTGCACTTACTAGGGATTTTAACTTAATGGTGGTTAAATTTTTTCAATAGCCTAACTTTATTTAAGATAAGTATAACTGATTCCACTTGTTGAAATAAGTTATTTTGTTGATAAATAAATTAGTACGCATCAAGTATACGAATAACGTCTCACATCATGTGCTTTGTCATAATATATCCTGGGTTGTATTAATGGTCACATTTAAGAACCCGAAAATGATAAGCAATCATACAAGAAAATGTATGTTCCTTCTAGAATCTCACTAATCAGTAAGTTATTTCACACGATTTCGCTAAGTATTCGCTATGCAAATCTTTTTTCGGGATCATTAATGATTTTATGAAAAATTTCTTTTTGTCCTCAGAAAATAAATTTGCCAATATTGTGAAGAAAGTTAGTGTAAAAGAAAAATTAAATACATGGGTTTAAAGATAGAGACTTTTCCCCTTTTTCCTCTGAAAATATAAGTACCATCATCATATAATATCATTGGCACAGATTCAGGTTACACCTCGTTTACACGCACAGTTAAATAATCGCAGAAAATTTACATTTGAATAAGAGACTGCTAATATCTTGTGCTGATCTGTGAGAAAGATAACATTTAAATTTTCATAGCATATCGCTTCCGTTCTGTGGGATTGGACCCTCTAAGGAAGGAGCAAAAACATACTCCAACGATGTCCTGAGAGTTGAGAGGGATAAGGTGATTATTAGGGTTCGGTGGGACGTTTCCCAGGAAGGGAGTGCGAGTCGAAACCCTGGACTTGAGGGGTTGGTGCCTTGGAGGGAAAGGGTTTTTTGGAGGGCAGGATCCGATCAGAAGGGTTAGATAAGGGTTCCCAGAAGAACGTCTCACATCATTTTCCCCTACCCTGTCCCTCACGTATCAGTTGCTCGCTTAACGTATAAGCGACGCTATAAGGTCCCTTGCCTGAGGCGTTCCCAACGGTTATGAGAGTTTTAATCGGTTCATAATATTCATTGAGCGGGGAGGGAAAGAGTGTAGCACGCGCATTCAAACAGTTTGATTATGTCATGAATTTGGTACCGTATCGATTAGATTTCGTTCATTACTCCGCCGCGGAAGAACCCCTCGAACTATTGGTTGGGGTTGGGAGTTTTTGAACCGTTCGGAAATGAACTTGATTGGGAATAAACCATGGAGTTTCAGCCAAACGTACGGTGATAAAGGATGTAAAAGTTCTTTTAAGATAAATCTGCGTAATTATTCGATGTATTTCTGTCATTTTGGATAATTTTGGCTTCAGTAGTCTGAACTTCGTGTCGTCGTGGTTTTTTTCAGTCAACGAAACTACAAGTATTATAGGAAATTACGTACGAAGTACGTTATTGCACTATTCATTGATGCTGACACAGGAATAAATGAGAATTCCCATTTCTGTTTCTTAAAAATGTCTAAAATAATATTTTACGGGCGTAATATAGGTGTGAATAATTTCTTCGACGTTTATTAATACGTCTTTTCAATTGACTCACTGTTTTTGCCGTAGCTAATTATAATTTCTTCTTCTGATTGATCCTTAGACAAATATGGATACTCTCCCTATCTTGAGTGTTACTATGCAGAAAATAAAACCAATAACTGAATTATTATTGGCGGCATTTACTGACAGTATTTTCTGTCCTCTTTGTGATTAGTCTTGCTTTGCTTGCAGTCACATATTGAAAATTTTGTTGTCAATTTTAAAAATCATTGTGTTTAACGGGTTTGAAATGTATAATAATAATTAACCAATTGCTGATTTAACCCATCTGTTGTCATATCGTTTCTTCCCAGCTTTCTGCGGTATGATGGTTTCCCATTTGTAGGGCTACACCGCGCCCAGCTCGTTGACAACAGTTTTTCCAATGATCATACTAGCGTCTTGAGGTCGAAGGTCGCCAGAGAATCACTAGAAAAACTGTTGTCAACAGCAAAGCTGGACGCGGTGTAACCTGAGAAATGGAAAATCATTAGTTATACTGCTGAGTCTTAAAATGAACTAAACACTAAGATATGTTACCTTTCAATAATTCGGGGTAATTTTTAATTATTCCGCCTGCTAACTACCATGAAATAGCTATCTGAAGATTTTTATTTGTATATTCCGTTATTTAATCACGGTATTTCTGAAAAAACCCGGTGCGTAATCTGGCTCATTTTCCCTTTAACCGCTACGCCTTGAATGCAAGTTGGATTAGTAGCTTAGGTTTTACAGCCAATTGAGTGCTTATCGAAATATTTTCGATTGTTCTGGATCAAACTTACTCGCGACAAAAACTGCTAGGGTTGAGACGGGGTTACCCAGATGCTAAGCGAATTATGCTGGGAGCCGCTAGAGACTCGGGTGCTACGCTCTATACTTAGATTGCTTGAATAAACGAGAATAGATATCTTTAGGAGCGACACGGACAACATCATCTTAGAGGCCCACTATATTTCCAGGTGCGGCAGAAGCGATAAATTAAGAGAGATATTTTGCCTATATATATGAGTTTGTTTTTCCCCCGTACCATTAAGGACTTCAATAAATTCTGGTCGCAATTTTGTTTGAGCATTTTCTTTTTATATTTAGACGTTGTCTTAACACCCCTGCCTACTTTTTAGGAGGTTTTCGGGGTAGAATGATGACAGTTAGATGAAACTGCCGATTTTATTTCATTTGGATCGAAAAAAATTTAGGATTTAAACGTTCACTCTTGTGGCTCGTGCCTACTGGATTGTCGCATCTCTGTCCGGTCATTGGAGGTAGGTCGCCAGTGTGCAGTGGAAATGAGTTCGGTGGTTTGGCCGTGGGATAAAAAAAGTAACAGAGGGTTAAATGGGGGGGGGAGGTAGAGGAAGAAGAAGGAAATCAGGCAGAAGAAGAGTTCATTCTCTTAATGGTGCAGCCTCTTGTAATGAGGTCCTAAAAGGGTGCTTGAAGAGCGGGGTGATTCGTCCAAAACGACCTACTATTGTTTTGAGCCGTTTCCCTCCTAATGGGGTTGTTTTTTTTCCTAGCCAGCGAATCCGGCCGCTTGAACGATACCATATTCCGTGTCGTTTCCAGGGATTTCCCGCGCAAATAAAAGAAACTCTTCTCTTAGCCCTCTCGAACGAAAATTTTCTGCTTGCAAACGACGGGAGATTTCATCTGTTTGTATGCCGTCTACCTGAGCTCGAAATAACTCGAGTATTTCGCAAGTTTTCCTCATTGGCAGTCCTGTAGCTTTACTCCGAATCTCAAAGGAGCGGGGAAAGATTTTACTACGCAGGGCATCATTGCCTAATTAACTTCAATCTCGAAGCCCAATTCTAAAAGGAGGGACTTATTTTCCAGAGTTTTTTCTTCTGATTTTGATCCTTGGCTGTATGGGATGTGCCTAGGCATCCTCGGTGTTAACTGCCTTTCTGTAGCTGAATTCCTTTCTGCTAATATTCCGCGATTGTGAAATATGTTCAGTGTTTCTCATTCAGTTTATGTAGCTAGAGTTTATGTTCGTAAGCTTAAAGGGATTTTTTTTATCTGAAGGGCGGAGTAGGTACGCTTTTATGATTTATTTTTCTTGCCGAGTAAGTCTGGAGTGCTGCCTCCATGGATTTCAAGTTTCTTCATCAAAGGAGCATCTAAGCTGTCTGAAAATGCCTATTTCAAAGATTACGCTTTCCGTAGCATGCCTGCCCTTTATACCTCATCGTGAAATATCTTTAATTTATGAAGACGCAGTCTGCCTTCGTATAAGTTGGCGTTTAGCTCTTTTCCTGGTCCAGAGTCGGAATATTCATGTAGCTTTGAAATTTTTGCTATCAGATAGTCAAGATGGCATGAAATTCAGAAAAACTTTGGCGAACTGCTTTGCCCAAACAAATTTAATTTGCATGTCATCAATTTAGTGTGAACTGGATACTCCTGAGAATTGATTAGTCAATCTGATGCTTATACTGTAGTTCTGTTACGTTTTTTTTTCATTTCTTATTGTTGTCGTACAATACCTACAAATTCACAATGAATTTCAATAGCACCTGGGTTATTTTGTGAGTTTAGGCTGAAAAGTTAGACTTTGCATGGTTTATCGTCAAATAGTGACTATGGTCTAAAAAAACAAACTTTTATATCAATTTGACTGACAAACTCTCGGGCTTTGTGATTTATTTTAGTAGCATACTAATAAGCTTTATCGATGATTTTGTTGACATTTACTATTCTTCTCACGGTTGGCTACTACTGACACCCTGTTCCTCAACTAGTCTGTTAAGAATCCATGCAACCTCTTTTGTACTATCTGACACTAATTGCTAGTTAAAGAGGAAGGCTTATGTGCCATAGGAGATTAAAATTTTCTATTTAATTTGCTTATTGTCTCATTAAAATATGGCCCATCACTCAGACCCAAAACATTAATTTATAAATAGAATTCGTTGCATGGAAGGGAAAAGTGAGATGCAATAAAAAACATGATCTTGCTCATTCAGCCATTTTATCATACTTAAAATAATAAATAAACTCGACAGTTGCTGCACAAAAGTCATGAGTTCGTGACGCAATTAGAGTTTCGAATCACCAAGTTATTCAGAGAGAACTGCCCGTTCAGGGGATGAATCAACTTCTATGGAATAATTCAGACTATCAATTTTTCGCCGCGTAAAGCTAGAGAAGTAGGCGGAGGATCGAAAAAACTAAAATTGCCGTTATTTTATAAATGTTTAATCTTTATCAAAATCGACCAAAAGATGAAATTGTTAAAGTCATTTCTCCGATCGCTATGCCACTACGATGTTATTAAAGGTTTTCCCCAGGTTTAAAGATAGAGCCACCGCACTCGGTGTTAAGTTCTCAGCTTATTCTCGAGCGCATACCTATCCGATTCGTTTGAAGTCCCTACACGAGGCATGCCTTCCGAGGTGCGTGATTCACACTTGTGGTATCAACTTCCTTCCGAAGGCGTTACTTCGATGGGAAGGGGAGAGCGCAGATGGTTTGTGCAAGGGCCTTTCCTGATTATCGGCCCCCGAAGAACTTGCTCGCGTCCCGGCGGCATAAGGGAGCGAGCGCGGTATCAATCATTCTTATTGTTTCCACGCGTGCGTTTATCCCGTGTGTGTATATATACCTCCGTCTTTGCATCCCTTTTTGATCGCGAGGGGTAGGGGAGATATCGGCTGTGGCACGGCGTCGTCCAACGCGCGACTGCTTCCCTCTCGAGAAGGGAAACAAAAAAGACTCGAGCATACGCGAAACATATAAATGCATGCGTGGCGTGGAGGGGTTGGCAAGTTTTCTTCATCGTGCGGAGCATTTGTTTTCCACTTCTCCCTTCTGCAGTGAGAACTCCAGATCGAATTCCTATCCTTCCCCATCCCACCCTCCCCTTTGCTTACCCTTTTTCCGAACCCTTCGGGGGAGGGGGTGGGGGTTAAGGAGGGGTAGGGGAGCGAATACAGGGTGTTGAGGCCGCGTCACACCGATAGCGAAGATATGCGAGAAAATTGTCCTCACAACGTGTCCTTGGATGTTCTGAAAGTATTCTCCGCTGCCCGTTCACGACAAATGCCAAACATGTGAAGCTATGTGACATTGGATAGTGCTAAGATTTACAGTTACGCGAAATTGGATGGTGCTAACCTGGTATCATCTCTATGTTATGGTGAATAAGACAAATAGTTGGCTTCTGCGCATGCGATTCGCGTTGACGTTTTAAAGACCAAGATCACGTGAAAAGTTTGATTGTTTTAATGGACAGATTACGTGAATACTGTTTGTTTACTTAATAATTATTTCGACTGGAAATTTTGTTTGGAATAAAAGTTCATGCTTACGAAGAAAATAAAGTGCCGCAATTTTCATTATATCCTTTGAATATTTCATTTAATAGCTTTTTTCCATTTTCTGTCAAAGTTGAGTGTTTAAATATTGACTTTGGCCTGAGATTACTGCGCAGCCACATTAAGCACTATCTTATGGGGTCCATTGAGGCCAATAAGAAAGAAGTATGCCTTTCAGATGCCTTGAAGTGTAATCCTTGCTTATCCTTGCATTCGGAAATGGTGGACTTATTTTTCAGCATGCCCTGAATGTAATGCTGAGTAGGGAAATCAATGCGTGGTATGATTACGTTGCTGGTGTAACTTAAGGACAATTCAAAGCGAATGCTATGCTGTACTACAAAACTATCCCCGCTACGTGCTCTCAATTTCTCTTACGTAATTTATTTTTTACGTGTATCCAGCTGCCGCTCTCAAATAATATTAAGCTGAGGAAACTTTCTGTGCAAAAGACAGTAAAATCCGCCTCCCCATTTTCAGGTTAAAATTGGTGAAACCGATTGTAAAAATAAACATTATTCTGAAAATTTACACTGTATTTAGATAATTTAAATTATAGCACGAGGACGAACTTCCGCAAACTTACGCCCGTTAATGTTGATCTAATTATGCACTGCATACGTACCTAATGCTCTGAATATGCGTAGGTACTAGATATAAGTGATGATCAATACGAGAAGCATCCCGCATAGCATCGCCTCAGCTGCGTGGCAGCTTATGGGTATAGATGTGTCGGAATGGGTGGAGTGGGTTTTCCCTACCCCACTCCTCTCCCACAATCTATACCTCCCCTCCCCTCTTCTCACTTCACCCCACCTCACCCCTCTCCCAGCTCAACCCCTCCATTTTCCCAATCTCGATTGTTACTCGCGTCGCCGAACAGATCTCTGCGGAGTTGACAGGGAATGGCTTCGGGTCCGCGCGCTGTGGAAACGGAATGGGAACCGTTCGCTCGAAAGGGTGTTGCGCTGCGTGGGGAAGTAGAGGATATTCCGAGAGGGGGTGGATGCCGAAGGGGTGAGGGTATATCTTGGCGTGGGGGAGGTTGGCGTGATGGGTTGAGAGGAATGGGTCTTCCGTGGCGCAGTTTTGGCACCGCCGTCGCATCCTTGCATTTTCGAGTGGCGGGGAGCGGTGCGCGTAATGTAGTGGAAAGGTTAAAACCTCTCTACCCACCCTCCCTTCCTCATCTCCGTGTCTGTGAAACACCCCGCTTTCCTTACCAACCACTCTCGTACGCAGATTTTCAGAAATTGGACTATTCTCGATAGGTGGACGAGGACTTTGGGTGGGAGGAGCTTTGGGGATGGGAATGCAGGCCGGTTGTTTTTGCCAGAGTCACGTGTATGAATGGGAGTTACTTTTTCACTCGTTTTCGCCGAGTTAAAATGTTGAAAAAGTTGGGTTTCTTGGTTACATGATGTGATTTTTACATAAAAACAAGTTAAATATGTGCATTCAATTTTAAATATGACTACGGTGGATGCATAAAAATTGAAGCACAACCATTTTACGAAACATCATTCTACCGCTACCATACGCAGATTTGTAGAAATTGGACTATTCTCAATCGGTGGACGAGTGGAGGAACCGGTAGGAGGTGGAGGACCTTGGGTGGGAGGAGTGTTTGGGATGGGCGCAGGCCGGTTGTTTTTGTCAGAGCCACGTGCATGAATGGGAGGTACTTTTTCATTCTATTTCGCCGCGTTAAAATGTTTAGGAAGTAGGGTTCATGCTTACATGGTGTAATGTTTACATTCAAACAACTCAAATATTTGTTTTTAATTTTAAATATGAGGGGGATGAATGCATAAAAATTGAAGCACAACCATTTTACGAAATATCATTCAGCCCCTTCCGTGCGCAGATCTGTAGAAATTGGACTATTCTTGATAGGTGGACGAGGACATTGGATAGGAGTAGCATTGGGGATGGGAATGTAGGGGAGTTGTTTTTGTCATAGTCACGTGCATGAATGAAGGATGCTATTTCATTCGACTCCGCCGAATTGAGACTTCATGATAGCATGAACTCTACAGCCTCAACTTTTAGGTAAGTTCGAGATGTGTATTTAGTCGGCAATATGTGTGCGATGATAGCATAAAAATGGAAGGGCAATTAGCCTATGAGATGTCATTCATTAGCAATAGTCCAAAGATTGAAGAAGGTTTTCTCGAGTTGTCAACTGGATCATTGGCCCCATCTACTATGTGTCGACCGCTCTTTCTACTGCCATATTACGGGAAACTACCGAAACGTCAATCCTTAAATAATTTCTATACATCACATAAACCTACCGGTAGAGCCTCAAATCAATTATTCAACCAGGAGAACCTTTAATCAATGATTTGAGGTTTTTCGGTTGGTTTCTTCATCAAACTGCTCCCTATGTTTCTCCCTATGCCTTCTTTTACTGTACACCCCATCCACTTGTCCTACTAAGATTAAATTGATGGGTTGAGGCATAATTTTGTGAGAGCGATTCATGATGAAGAATCAAAAAGAAGAAACTTTGTTCTTGTGCATGAAATATAATTTAATGTGAAAGTAGAAAGTATCTTCTTTTTCATTATACTTACTAAGATTGTTTTCATGAGACTCGCGAGTTATATGATGTAGCCATTTAAGTGCTCCCGTCTTCTTCTCAAAGATTTCAAAATATTTATTGTCCATCCCACTCTTCTCAACATGTTGCTCATATGTTATATCCATTTAATATTCACCATTCTTCTGTAACACCATACTTTGAGAGATTTTTTTAATCTTCACCGCATTTTTAATATAGAAAGGTAATAGATCGGCTAGTATTTCATGAAGAGATAAGGAAGTGTTACTAGTTATGAATGATATTGACATTAAATTGTCCTCCGTGTATTTTGCAGACGTTTTTCCCGGGACATTTAGGTGGGAGAAATTTCATCGGTTTTTCCACGACGATTCTTTGAATTTCTTCAGGAATTTTATTGTTCATATTCTACATCGTCATATTTTATCACCGATGAAGATGCCCGGTAGTCCTGATTACAATGCGCACATCATACTTTGTCATGTTCGCAAAATTAGAACGTATAGACCATTGCAAACCAAAAGCAAATCCTTTCTAGGGGATAATTTTTATTCGTGTATGAGAAAAACAGTAAGGTTTAGATATTATATAGATATTTTTAGCATAAACCTTTATAAATGTACGCAGGGGATTTTATTTACTTTTCTTGCGGTGACTGAAAATTTATAACGCTTCCTCTTAGCATTATTCATGGTAATTTAACCTAATGCTGAGGAATAGTGACGTTAGTTTTAGGTATTTTATTTACGTTTTAGTAATTTTTTATAACAATTAATATAGGCCCTGTTTGTGATCTTATTTTGCAGTCAGTATATATTACTGTTTTCGTGACTTGTTTACTCTAAAGAAGCAGCATTTTTAAGAGAAAAAAGCTGGCCTAATTTTATCAAATTAAAAATTATAATTATTAATAGTAATTGTACTTGCCAGCTTATTTTTCACGAATTTTGTCGATTTATAGATTTTTCATGGTTTTTGACCTGTTTAATTGTACTAGTAAAGGTTTAATGTTTTAGCATGGCATCGCTTAAAAATATTCGCGAGAATTTCTGCCTGAGAAAGAAAATCCATTCAACTTTAAAGTGTATCCATTGTCAAGCCTCCCGGCGAAAAAAATCTTGCCCTTGGGAAAATTGGAAAAAACTGGAATATACTACTGTAATTGAGCTTACCGTTTGACCGCACTCTCCGGTGGGCCCAAAAAATTAAAAAAAATGGTGACCATTTAGTGGCCGGTGAACCAGAATGCATTCCCCGTTTAAACATATTTTTAGAACTCTTATCCTCCGGAGGTACCGACTTCCTCCCCTCCTTGCCGTTCCCATCACTTCTCCGCTTAGTGTATTCGAAGGGGTGGAGAAGATAGGAGATGGTTATATGCAAGGGGGAAGACGGTTGGTTGCATGCGCCCCGAATAAAAGGGAGTAGCCATTCTCCGGGTCTTCCCGTCGACGGTTCCTCCTCTGCCTCGGCAAGCGGAATGGAGCGTGCAATACGGCCGACTGAAGATTTGATTTGCGGCAAAACTTTCAGGTGGGATTTATACTTTTTTTCATTCCTCCACTTGTATTGTTTTTTTCAGAGGCTTCGTTCTTTCATTCGTAAAATGGAAATCCCTGAGCCTCATGGTTGTTTTTTATATCTTTTTCTACCTTGCTCACTTTTTCCCAGCTTTTTTTATGATTTTTGGACTAGGTTTTTTCCTGTTGTGTTTCATGATCCCTGTTGACGCTTTAGGTTTACTTAATCTCCTTCATAATGTAAACAGAATCTCTAGTTTGGGTTGAGGGGAAGAATTGCTAGCGTCGTGCATCGTTTAGGTTGTCTATCCTATCTTTTAGCGACATATTAAAATGTGGAACTTACATATCGATACCTATTACGTTTTACCTTTTTTCCACATAGATTGTCCGTCTTGTGCAGTGATCTGATATGGTGTCTACTAAATAATTTCAATATGTTGCAATGTGGATCTTGATTTCTTCCTGACTTAGCGTCAAATAATATTTTATTGTTCCTAGAAATTGCAGGATTGACATAAATAGTTTTACAACAGGAAATGTTCAACTACGAATTATTTGGAAGTGTAAGACTCCTACGCTCCACCCAAAGTCCGTTCGCATTTACGATAATAAAGCGATATTTTGCTGGGTAAGTGTTCCCATATTCCATCCAGTGGCATTTGTTACTTTTAAAATTTATAAATAAAGTTTTTATTAACCTATCTGAATTTTGATTCGGTACGAAAAAACTCAGATGCCTCATGGTAGGGATATGTGTGCCAGTAATATGAAGCATTTCTCCATCAATTTTAACTATGATTGGATTAATATATGCGTTTGGATTAAAAATACTGTAAAAGAGATTTTCAATCTATGAATTCCTTTGTACCAATGAGAAGTATTCCAAATTTTCCCGTAGGTTCTGTTATGTTTATTCACAATAAATGCGTGTGTACCATCTCACTCACAGTAATTAATGCACCTGTTCTCAGTGTTCCCGATTTGCTTATTCATGCACGATGATGTGAGTGATTGAGTTCGAGCATGATTCAATAATTTTGCGAAGTTATTCCCGTCCTTCTGAGCATTTTCTCTACATGTCGTTGCGAGAGCTTTATTTTGACGCATTACATAAATTTAAATGAGTATTCGTGCGGCTGCTTTAAGCGGCTTTCGTACCTACTGCCTTAAAAAGCGTTTTCTAATTCAGCCTCATAATTGCAATGAATTGATTGCGGTGATATCAACTTACAACCCTCAAATAGCATCCTCATATCTTTATCTCTCTGTTTCAATGGCGACGTAATTAATATAAGGGACCTTTGACATCCCATCTATTCGCACCCTTTCATCTTCTATGCCTCAGAATCATCCATGTACATTTGATTTCTCGCTCAGAATATTTCCAGGTAATGCGGGAGTTGGAAATCTCCACCCCTCCGTCGTCTGCACTTGATTACCTATACCTATCATAGTCACAAGAGCGGCGCTTCTGCCTCGGCATGGAAAATTCCGGACGTTCCAAAGGGTTTAAACTGTTGCCGTCACACACCGGTACGAAATACGGGATATGGGTGAAAAGCGGAGGAGGAGGTGGGCATTGAATTTATGGCAGTTGATAATTTCCCCAGCCGACACGGCTCCTCCTATTTGATTTGATCGCAGACCTACGCCAAACAAACAATTTATCTGCCTGATTGCCGTTTCTGCATACGCCTCCCGTCCGATTGAATATTTCAGCGAGTAAGGCAGAGTGGTAGGTAGGTAGAGAGAGATCCAATAGAGCGCTCATCCGTTGATTCCCTCTAATTCGGGGAGCGTTCGGCGTGCCCTCTTGAGGGACGAAAGGGAACCAAAAGGTACGTTTCGAACGCAGATACGCGCGGTGGTCCCGAAGACTGCACTGAATGCAGAGAGCGATAGTGTGCGGTGCTTACGGACTGAGAAAGGACCGGGAGACTGCAAGTGCTCGGGGGATTCCCACGCGTTGGGGTATTACCCCGCGAGAAAACCTCCAGGGTACGTTTTGCTGGGTTTATATCTAGGTGGAGCGTAGAGTGAGTCTGGGTTCTAACCACGAGAGATTCAGAAGCTTAGATTGTTCATCCACGTGCTACCTTGTGAGCCGTCTCATTGCGCGTTACGTTAGGGGCATTAGGACACTAGTCGTCTCCGAGGAATAGAATGCCTACTATTAGTAATTTAAGTGGGCACATAATTTTTTGATGAGGCCAAAATATTCTTTTATTCATTAAAAAAAAACTTTTTCGCATCATTATACCCTTTTTTGATTGCGGTGATAATTAATTACAACAAATTACGGATTAACAACTAATTACAGTGCAAGTGTTTTCGGTAAAGTATCTCCGTTATTTGATCGTTTCTTTCGGGCCGAAATATTTTTTAGCTATTGAGAATTAACCTGTCAGTGTAACATAACAGGTGTTATTTTGGATCCATAGTTCAAGATTCTTTATAACCATAAAAAAATACATCGTTGAACAAATACATATATCTGAATTGGTATTAAATGAGAAAATGGATTGGTAATATTTAAGATCGGGTCTTAATCAATATAATTCCTACGCAGTTCTAAATTTTAGCGACATGCAATTTTTGTGCTGGTATTCATCCCCTTACCACATTCCTAAAGTGACAATTTCCTTCTGCGTATTCCTAATTCAAGTGTAAATATACATTGGTAGTTGCTAACCAAATATATTACTGGTGAAGTCTATAAAACAAAACTACTTGTATATGGTGAAAGGAATGGCGATGAGTGAGAGGGCGTCATTGAGTTTTATGGAGTGAGAGTTTCTCATATTTTCTACACAGACTTATTGTTACACTCATGCGGCGTGGAAGACGATTGTTGATAGGTTTTTTCCCGTATCAATCGATTTTATGTATTAAATAGAGTCAATTGGGCACTGCAAAAATAAAGTCCATCTCCTTGTTTTACAAAACCGTAAATCCATGTTTTAAAAACCACTTAAGTTTAAAATTTTAAATTTACTTGAAATGAGGATTCCCATTCGGGAAGAAAACTATGTATAGCCGAGTGAGGGTTTACAAATAAACTTTAGATTATTGGAATGAAGATTAGAAAATTTTAGAAACTGAAAGATATTACGAAAAGTTGATGGATATCTGAAGTGCAGATCAAGTATAAAATGCAAGCAGTGTATAGGGGATAGGAGAACGCATAATTCTCAAAATGTTATGATATTCTACTCAGTTTTACCATGCAATTTATCTTGCATCTGATTAGCAGACTTCTGCCTGATACAGTGCGTGCTAAAAAATCCTGAGCTAATTGCAATACCTTCACTCTCAGTCTGCAGAGCTGGTTTTCATGTAGCAAGCTTCAATCACATCAATCATACTCCCTAAATGCCACTAACGTATTTCAAATGAAGACTGAATTATATTTTTTACGAATTGCAGTTGGTACTATCTCCTTTTGCATTCCCCGTCGGCCGGCGGATTTCAGAGCTCCCCGCGAGCACACACCAAGCGTTCATTTGGTGGGCGATGCGTCGGATCAAGCTGTCGGATTGATTGGCCGCTTTGCGACGGACCTTGTCGGGAGCCGTAATCGGATGCAGCCGCCGCGTTCTCTTCACCCCCGGCCATAAAGAGATATTATCTGCGAATTAGCGTGCTGCTGCAGGGGAGGGAGGGAGAGTGATGTGGTTATGTGAGTCGTGGGAAGAATGACCGGCGCTAAACCTCTAACGTTCGCGGATCCATACTCCTCCTTCCTCTCCCGCTGTGTTGTTGATATCAAATCGTATTGATTATTCATATAAGTTTCCCGTAATTATGATATCAATGTTCGAGATGTGGCTGTGGAGAAGAATGGAGAGGGTGAACTGGACGGAGAGGAAGATGAACGAAGAAGGGTTGGACATGGTGGGTGAGGAGAGGCACTTTTAACCCTTAGAGTACGTTAACGTTTTTATACGTTTAACCAAGATTATTATTTCTACATGGATATCTTGCACTTGGGCACTTTACCTCACCACAAGAATTGCTAAGGGGCTTAACTCTACCAGACCAGCCTTCGTGGCAGGGGGTGCCTCCTGCACAGAGGGTCTCTTCTGCACTGGCTAGCAGCAAAAATTGAGAACTCCCGCAACCTAAGGGTTAAGTGAGATACGAAGGAGACAAGGTATGGATGGAGCGCGTACTTAATGGGAAGGGTATGTTGAAAACTGTGTTAGGTGGTCGAATGCTAGGTGAACGAGGGAAAGGAAGGGAGAGATTGCTGTACTACCTTATTGATAATAGACTACTGCCGTATTGCTGTACTGTGTGCTGTGCTCAACTAACGAATTCGCTCAGATAAAAATTTAATATTGTAAATCTCTTGCGTTTTTGTTTTAGATATAACAGATGTTTGTGCCCTTTACAATGAACAATGTCACATGTTGGCAGCTTAATTTGTAAAACTGAACAGAATTGGCAAAGGAAACTAAAAATGTGTATTGGTTCATGATAATTATTGTCTATTATATTTTATTCAGTTTCACTCGAGTTTCATAACATTCGTTAAGTGTGTATTTATGCTTTAAACATTGGTATTAAGAAGGCAATAATAACCTGTCCCTGGTTTTAGGAAGCGCTTCCATTATCAATACATCCTATTGTATTACTCCATATACTTAATTCCTTAAAATGTGACTTATGAGCTTTAGTAGATAATAACTTCAATGAGTTTTTGCCTCTTTGATTAATCTCAAGAATTTTTGGTATAATATGAAGGCTGTTTTTAAATGTTGGAAATGGTAATAAACGATTAAGTTTTTTCATCATTTTAGGAATATATTAGTAACTAAATTTTAATAATTAATATCTCGAGTTTTTTGCTGAACCTTCTAAATAATAAAATAAATAAATTGGTCAATCTTAGTCTTACTTAATCCAAAAGTTAGCTTTAAGGCAACGAACCATTTGCAAGTCTATAACCATTTTCTAGCGTATTATGTTTATTTGTTATCTAACAGGTACCTAATTGATACAGTTATTATCTATTTCCCTCATTTTTATTATTCGATATGGAGATCCAAATGGAAAAGGAATTCATGCCTATGGAGTTTAATGGGAAGCGCAGGTGACTCTTTAGCTTTTTCTGTCTAAGAAAATTAATTAACATTAACGTAACCATAAAGAGTGAATATTTGATGGACGTGACCGCATTTTATTGGATTATTCATCAAATGCGGATAAGCCAGTTGATTTTCGAAGCTAAATATCCGATTAATTCGTATTTAAATTGGTGCGAAGCCTTTTATTTTTATCAACCTCTAAAGCGCAAACACCTATTTTCTCTTTAAAAACATATTCGGTGGATTTCGGAATAAATATAAATGCCCACGCTCGGAGCGTAACAATAATAAAAATCTCTCTGTACTCTAAAATTGGACCGAACGGCCGGACACGGGTTAAAAAATACCCGAGTTGGCGAATAAAATCGGTAACAGACCCTCGTAGTGGTTGCATCAGGGTAAACACATGGCTTTCTCTTCGCTACCTTCCTCCCCCGCTACCTCACACCCACGCCGACGAGCTCTCAATTTTATTACGCCAAATCGCGTCGCGAACGTAATTAACGTTCTTTTGTTTCTCCCGGTGCGCGTCAGAGCAAAACTCCACCGCACGATATAATTCGAGGTGCCCTTTCCGTTTTCTGACTCGCGGTGATGCTGTTTTAGGTGGGTGGTGGTTGGGAAGCCAAACCCATGCACTCCCGACGTGTTTGAGCGCTGGCGAAAGAGTAGGCAGGAGGGATGCGGTCGTATGCACTGTGGTGATCAAACCACGCGCTCGATCGAAGCGGGTATGCGTGCGTTTGCCGTGATCGAGATTAGCGTGTATATACAGAGTGGGACGCGCGTGTGGTCGGGAAAGGTAGGTAGATAAAGGCGGTTTTGGGTGCTCGGGAAAGTGGCGAGAGGCGCCAACCGCATGAATAAATAAATGACGATCGCATTAGTAGAATTCCGATGCGTGGCCCGCGCCGCGGCCGTCCGCGGACCTATTCCGTCTCACGATAGCCGACTCGTAAGCCTTTCGTGCAACTAGTGTTTAAAGTTCGTGCTTCTGCTAGTATTGAATTTTAGCGAGCTACCGTCGTGGACTTCTTTCTCTAATTGAAAAGACTCATTAAGCAATTTTTATTTTAAAATGGAATCGGAATTTTCTTGCCTCCTTTCATTAAGGCGGAGAGGAGATTAGTGTACTTTGGTGACACGGTGCACCTTGCTGAATATTCGAAATTTCGAATTCGTGATCTCTCTTTTCATAATCCTTATTAATTGATATAAAAATAATGATTAAAATGCTGCCGCTCTTAGTGGGTCTTTCTACCTTAGTTATTTCAAATGATCTTTTTGTGGATGAAAACAAATCTTAAGCTCGACAATGGCTTTTAATTGCCTATTCCTAAAAATAAACTGAAAAAACTAGGACATAACACATTTGGGTCAATTTATCTCTACAAATTCTTTGAATTTTTAAATTTATAGTCATGAATAGGGGGGACAAAAAGGATATCGAATTTTGGATGCATTGGAAAATACATACAGCCAAAGTCTTTTTGCTTGAACATTGGTAAATCACATCACCATTATACTGCTTTGTTTAGTTACTTTTTGTAAATCGATGCATCTTGCTTGAACGTAATTATTTTTTCAGTTTCCTCATGTGGGTGTGAAATGAACGCATTAGTGCATTGAGCTGCATTTGACGACATGGCCGTGAAGTATCCATAAGGTTAGGTACGCTCCGCTGCAGGTACCCACCACCACCATAATGCGACTCCTCGCCTCATTCCCATGCAAATTTCCTTCCGTACTCCTATCCACTCTTTCTTCTCGCTCTTTCTCTCTCTCACTCTTTTACCGATCCAATGATTTTCCATTCCCCGTCTCGGTGGCAATTCCCATTCCCCCTTCCCTCCTCTTCTCAATTTCTCAATCCTCCCGAGTTTTCCCTCCATCCTCTCCCAACCCATTCCACATTCACTTCCCATCCATTCCTCCACCTCCCACCAAAGGCTCTCAATTTCCTTACCTACTTCTTCTCCCTTTATATACTTTTTTTCCTCCGGAGTTTATATCTCTCCTAGGAGAGGTTCCTTTGTTCCGTCTCTCCGTTTCTTTATCGACCACGCGCAATGTACCTTGATTTGGGTTCCCGGCATGAATAACAAGCAGCCTTGCCGACTGCGCACCGGTGTCTCCTTCTTCTCCTTTTCCCTCGTTGTCATTGAGGGAGTGGTGGGACTGAGCGGGGGAGCTACGAGTGTACCCCCCCTTTTGCCTTTAAGGAGACTGTCGTGGAGACGGGTGGAGGAATAAACCCCCCTTCCTCTCGCCCTTCCATAAAAAACTCCATCTGCGGTATGCCTCTTCGTAGTACTTTAGTTGCAATTCCGTGGGACGTAGTCCGCAAGCACCGAGCACAGAGGGCTTATCTCCTTTCCGCGTCGTGTAGGCGTAGTTTTTCCATTGCTAGGGGCCATCTTGGTATCAATGGAAAGCGGATTGCGTAGATGTTAGGGCAGCAGTGGTCCCCGTTTTCTCATTTTTGCCGGAAAAATCTTATTTTGAATCCTTAAGGCATATTTATTTCCTA
Organism: Ischnura elegans; assembly: GCF_921293095.1. Taxonomy (NCBI): domain Eukaryota; kingdom Metazoa; phylum Arthropoda; class Insecta; order Odonata; family Coenagrionidae; genus Ischnura; species Ischnura elegans. The sequence goes on from NC_060249.1 coordinate 97,698,871, forward strand.
TTTCCGTGCTCAATAAATCATTTTGCTACAATTTTATGTCTCTGATCGGTGATCCACAGCTAAAATCCGGGTCATCCGGTGGGATACCCGACTAAAACCAAAATATTTTTTCCTTTGAATGTTTTCCTATGTAAGCCGAGTGTATATTCGAAGTCCGAATAGCGTCACCGTTATATTAGGTAAATGGGAGTAATTCCCACGCAAGTCTTCATCGAATTTGAGGGCTTCGAGGGATTTTTTACGATGAATGTGAATCATGGAAAAGGGACTATTAAAATTAATATCACGTCGTTAATTGATTATTTAAAAATGTACGATTACTATCGATTCATCAGCAGAATTTCGCTCTCCTAAACAGGGAGAGTTGCTCATTTGATGTTATTTTCAGTGGAAAGGAATAAATACCGTGGATATAAATTATGATTAATTCGCAAAATCCAGACGCAAAAATCACTCGCCATGATTGATGAGGTCAATATGGATACATTTTTTCTGCAGGATCTGCAGGAAAAATATCAGGTAAAATCAAATTTAGTCATAGGAAAGAAGCATAAATCTAGCAAGGTACGCTTTTTGCTTAGTCTAGTATAAGACCATCCTTGCTCCTCTACTGTCAGCATTGAATGAGCTTAGTAAGTGCTCCTGTTTCCTAGAGGTTTAACCATTAAAGATACTCTTTTCCATGATAACCTGGAGTTAATACTCACCCATATTAACATATGTGTGTTAAGGTTGTTGATGGGTTTACCTGCGTTTCGCAGTTTGATAAAATATCGTTATTGCTATTTAGTTGCTGTAAATCTATCACATATTATCGAACAGTCAACAACTGTCAATAGTTCAAATACGTACTCCAATTAGTTAGCTGAGAATGCTCTTTCTTATTTCTCTGACTCATTACTTGCTGAGGAACGCCATTCGCGGTACAAAGAACGTCGCATTTTTGCTTTTCGAGTGTTTTTTTAAATTTTTAATCCAAATATTGGTTCGATTATTCGGATACTCATCCAGAGAAATATGGCCCACGATGCTCCCACGTTACGACGCTCCGTATGCCCAAGTGGCCCCGCCGAATAGGGAAAGTCCGCTGATTGGGGGCAAGGGGCGAGACGGACCATGCATCACAGCGACGTCGGCCGGGGGCCGGAGGGGGTAGATTCGGCGAGCGGGACCTTTGGCCCCGTCTCTCGCCTCCGTCGCCCCCAATCGCATGCCTCTTGAATCGATCAGTCGGAGGGCAAAAGAGCACATCGGACATTTCTCATCCCCCATCACCCCTCTCCCTATGTACGCCAACCATCACAACGTAAATGGTCTATGCATCCTATACTACTATACTTTAACGATCCTCCAAAGCTCCACCACTAAATTGTGTCCTAGGTAGTTTTATTTGGAAAGGAAACTTAATTAAGTGTTCATTTTACTGGTGGTATAGGAGGCATTCTTTTATCGTTCTCGGTCTATCAACCCTATACTTTATATATCTTTCCAATCCTCATCGATAAATTGTGTACTGGGTAGTTCTATTAGAACGGTAAATTTAATTCCGTGTTCGTTTTACTAGTGGAACGGCAGGCATTCTTTTATTAGGCGTTCATTTGATGATTTTCATTTTATTATGATTAATATTTTAAAACTTCATAATATGATTTGATAAATTTAAATACTTGTTGCGCATTCTTATTAAAATATTGTTTGTTTTTAATTAAAAGAAAATTATAATGTTTGTAAAAAAAGCGAGTGATAATGCAACTCTTTCATTTATGCCAGCAAGTTTTCAATACCTCTGCTTCCTATTAAAAGCTTAATACTTAGAAGTTTCAGCGGTAAGCAGTTATGGTAACATTTGGCGGCTGTTTGAGATTTTTTTGGAAAACGAATGAATCAGGCACTTAAAGCTAAATTTTGACAAATATAAAATTATTTAAGCTGATAATTATGGCCACCTGGAATGATGCATGTTTTACTTCGGAAAAACTCATGAGATTAGAGGTAATGAAATATTTTTGTGTAATATTTTTTGCTTAAATTTTCTTTCCGACTTCAGAAATAGTTTTTGCAATATTAATTTAAAACGTTACTTTTTTGGGCTGAGGATTGATTAAGTCGTGATTCGACATCGATCAGACATCATGGTGAGAGATTCATGCAGACACATAAAAATGTTTTGTGTGGTAGATAAGTATTGGTTGAGCCTTTTTTATTTCATCTTTGCTATGTATTTATTGTCGGCGACTCGTCTCATATTAATAGGGCAGGTAATAATATATTACAAGTTAATTTTATTACTTTGATTCTTATGTCATGAATTCATATAATTTTTGGTAAACATTTTTTGCAATCAGTGCATTAAATAGATATTGTTATTTGATGGCGGAATGACATAATATTTTTGCAAAAATTCCAAGTTTTCTCATTTATTTAGACCGACAAGTTGTCGATCCTTTCTTTTACGTCATTCCATCAACCTCCGTGCCTACTCACACAGGAGCGCCTCTCCCGTTTCCGAGTAATCCCAGCTTTGCGTCTGCCGCTTGACTGGAAATAGACTGTCTAGCAGATTGTTTGCGGATGAATCTGGTTAGCGGCTGGGGACTTACCAGGTTGACTTCCCCGAGTCGATTCTTTCCCTTGAATCGGATGGAGTGGACTCTCCCGGCCTGGGCACCAGGATTTTTGACCCGTTGCCCACCCTCCTTGTGTTTCACCGCAAATCGTGGCGAGTATCGGCTTGGCTGCGTCTGGTCTACGGGCATTGTCCGATCCCGAGAAGGACCCAAAGCCCTTTATGCCACCGACTTCTGCTTGTTTGCTCTCGATATAGGAAAATTGCGTGCGGCCTTGCAAAGCAGATTCGCCATTAATTCCACAGTTTACGTTACCTAGTTCCGCCTGCGTGACTTTATGCGCGGAAATCGATGTCGGTGGCTTATTCAGATTAAAAAGACGTTTTGATCGAGGTTGGTTGGGGTGGAAAAGGTGGAGGCTGTTTTTAAATATACCCATTCATGATCTTATGCGGTGCTTTCTCCTAAATTAGTCTCTGAGGAGTAGTGGCATCTTCTCCGACTCTTTCATTGACTGTGCAATATTTCAGCTTAAATGTGGGTTAACTCTTTGGATCCTAGCTAAGGTAATTTTTTTTTGGTTAACGTTTCGATAAAACAGTCTTCCATCGTCTTCACAGCAGTTCCTCGTCCTTTTGATAGATGATGGAAGGTCAACGGAAGTTTATCTGTCGAAACGTTAGCCGCAAAACTTTAAGTAGGCTATAATCCTGAGCGGTATTTATCTGTTTAATTTTCCGAGAAAGGGCTAACTCTAATAAATCATATAGGTCATTTAAACTTTATTAAATAATTTTTAAATTTATTATTTACTGTGATAATTATATTCTCTCTACACAAAAAATTCTAAGACAGTAATGTATACTATTTATATCTCAACGTATCATGAGGACTTCTTTCTAAATTCGTCTTTGAGAGAAGGGATAGAAGTTACAGTAAAAATGTACAATTTAAAAGCTAGCCTTATGACTAGATTCTGCTGTTGATGTAATTATATCGCAGTGTTGATCATTTTAGTTTATCATTAATGAAATTAATGAAAGAAAAATCAAAGATTAATATAAAATAACAGATGAGAACAAGTAGAGATTTACTAAATTTGTATCAAATGTAGTTATATACCATTTCCTTTGTGAAAGCATGAATTCAATTTAATGAAAATAACGAAGGAAACTCATTGCAGGATCCTTACTTCAACATGTATGTGACAGCCATAATTTGTGCTCCCGTTCTAAAAAATTATTTTAAAAAATTATAAGGGTCATCGTAACACCCGAGCATGTAATGATCAGCTCTCGGCAGCATGGCTATGCTGACAACATGTGACCTTAAATCTTGCAATAGTCGCTTAATAGTCCTGTACAATATAAACTGTAAGTTCCGGGAATCTACCTCTAATTTAACTTCTTTAATTGCTTAGCTCATTATGCAGGCCAAGGCTACATTTTATAATGTGGCGAAACTGCATTATATCTTGTTGTAATTACTGTCATTATTGTAATGGCTATGGGAATGCCGTCCATTTTTATATGCATTCAGCTTAATAAAATGCAAAGCAATTACCTAAGGTCAAGATCTTTAATTGCGAAGGGATGTAAGGACACTCATCCCTGGTTGTAGGTGGTAGAAAATGTAACCATCCCCTGTAAAAGTTTCTTCCTTTCAACCATCCTACCTGGTACTTTTATAAACGGCAAATGTGTCGAAAAGGACCCTTTTTGCGTCCCACCTGGGACGTTTAAAAGATTCAAGAGACCACTCGGGACTAACACCTTCGTACGCAATCCCGTACGCTTCTGTCCTTGACACACGACTCTTTTGTCCCGCATTTAATGGGATAATTGATTACATAATAAGGCCTTTTGACTCCGTCTATGTTTAGAGGAATTACGTGGCGAGGGATGGGATGTGTGGAGGAAGTAAAGGGAGGAATTCGGGTGTGGATAAAAAAAAAAAGGCCAGACAAGGGATTTGCGTCTGGCACGAGGATTAGGGTGAGACGCCTCGCGTTGTTCTTTTTTTTTCTCTCTCCTCCCCTTTTCGGACTAGGAGAACTAATCACAGTGGCCCATTCTTTTCCATCCTTAACCCTTTTGCCATTGCCTTTCCTCCGCTTTCCTCTTCCTCTCCTTTTTTGCCCTTACGTCTCCGCTCTTCCTTCGCTATTTAGTGACCCAATTTTCTTTCTCCCATCTCGGATAGCGTTGTTCCCCCTAGCCTCTCCCTTCTCTCCTTCCTGTAACCTCTGAACCCTTCGTCCTCTGCACACCCACTTAACCACCTTCCATGATTCTTCTCTCTATTATTAGCTCGGCCGGGAAGGAAGAGACAACCTTTTACCCCGAATCTTTCCCTCGTATCTCCTCCTCTGTTATTCAGCCTTCAGTCTAAATTTTATATCATGCAATGCGTTGAGGGGTTGATCCAGTTTTTTCTTCTATGGCTGTCAATCTTCGTGAATTCGGTCAGAAATTATTTGATAATTCTTAATGCTTTAATTGTAGAATTATAGTAATGGTTAAGTTATTTAAGTAAACTGGAGTAGTGTACATTCGTTGCAAGCGATTACAATGGAAATGATAACGATGAACTGAAATATAAATAGGATCTTATCCGGCCAAATCTTCTCTTTCACACCTCATCAATCCCCTATGTCTACGCTATTGGCTTTTCTCTTCCAAGCCCATCTACTTCATTACTTTAATCCCTCAAAAATTTTACAAGGAACGTCATTCTTCTTCTCAGACATCCATTGAAGGCGATCGATAAGATAAGATAAGAATTTTCCTCCCCCTTTGAATTCTATTATTCAATGACTTTAATATTTTGAAATTCTTAAAATTAGATTTGTTTTGGACACCCCTACATAGATATTAATGTACCTAGTACGTGTAACATCGGAATATCCGATAAAACTCAAATTACATCATTAAATAGGTAATTATGTGCATTAACTTAATAAAATCACGTTCTATTATTTATGAAGTAAAGGGACAAGTATTGATGTATGTTGGTATGTTTCTCAAGATATGAGTGAGTAATAAATTATGAGATGACGCAGGAACAATTGCTATGGGAACTAAGAAACCTGGATAGCGTAGTGGTCTGCGCAGTAGTCCTGGAAAGTCAAAGGTCCGCGGTTCCATTCCCTGTCCAGGAGAGTTTTATCTCATGTCGATTCATGAAGTTACATATGTTCATCATGAACTTTACGGTGACACACAATTTAGGGGTCTACGCGACAATGGATACGTCTGAAAAGAATATTTATCTAGTTTGCTCCAATTGCGAAGATACAAGTAGGTACGTAACATTGGGAAGATAAAATGCTAACAGAGACCTATTGATTGCGAGACGCCTCGTGGAACAACAGAGGAATTTAGGAAGATATTGAAAGTAGTGGACGACCGGCTTAACACTCCATCCGTTATAGCTGAAGGGGTAAAATGATACTCACCCGTTCGCGAAATAGTACGTTATATGCGTTCGGAAAAGAATGGTATTTCCCATGACCTTTGACTGCATGGTTTACGACGACCGTTCAACTCCACATTACGGGAGCGTCGCCTTGGAAATTGAAAAATAACAAATAAAACTATGGATTTGGGAAAGAATTCAATACTCGATAATAGCGGTGAATTCTTCTCGGGTTTCCATCCGGGTGAGCTCCATCTCCATCGCTGCCGACGTTTCGATAGAATCCTTTTCTATCGTCATCATACGCCAGGAAAAAGTGAAAACTCGATAATAGCTTGTCCTGCAGTGAGTAGAATGTTACTTTTATTAGTTGGTGGCGGTGGGCGTCCGTTGGGTAGTTCTCCGGTTTTCCGCGAGGGTCCGCCAGCTCCCTTCCAACCCCTAAGCCTAGCAGCATACCGAAACTGTGAAGCCTCCAGTTAAATATCTCCCCCTTGACTAGGATTGCAAGGCATATGAACACTGTCGTCCACTCTTTAAAACATTTTTCCGACGTTTAGTCGGGTTATATAAATGACAAATAAAATTTTATATGAATTAATAGATATACTGGCATTTTTGATCTAAATTAAAAGTAAGTGCTTGGGATTGGGTATGACAATATATATTAATAGGGTTATTTAGAGGAAACGGCACATCCCATTCCCAACAATTATATTTTCTATCCTTTTAGACTACTCGTTTAAACTGTCTTAATTCCAATATTTTAAATCTTTTTGTGCTACGTTATGTTATTTTAATTTCGTAAACTCTAATAAACCTAACCTTCCCACTATATTTCAACTGAATATACATGATGAAAACTAACCTCCGAGATGATATGCTCTTCTGATCAACTAGATAATTTTGATGGTCTTCTACTTGAAGTCGTTAGGCATATTTTCTGTGGGTTTCTTGAGGTCCTACTCGGAAGCTTTTTCTTATTAATGAGGATAAATAATCGTGGTTAATTACTCAATTTTACAATTCTTTAGCGTTTCAAGTGCGCGTTTCATGTTTTACAATATTTCGAGCGTAATTTTCCTTAATGATCGTTGTGCTAAGATGCATTGCATACCTATCAGGCACCCCTAAGAAAACCCAACTACCTTCATGACAGTCTAAATCCGCCCTCTACTTGAAACCATTAAAATTTAAATCTTTCTTAGTAGCGTTAAAAGTAAATGTAAGTTTAAATTTAAGCACCGTGTAAAATGAGGAGGATTAGTTGGGAACGAACATCTACATTTAAGACAAACCAGGTAATATAAAAATTAGCCTTTCGTCCCTCTTAAAAACGAGGGAAAAATGTTGATTTAATCATTAAAAGGAATAAATTTTCCACCTTCTGTACGCTCTAATTTTCTTATCAACTGAAATGAGTGTGGTTTATGAATCTTGTTAATTGACTTTCGAGCGTATTTGTTTGGAATCGCCCATTCATACAAGTACTCCCTTGAATATCTCGATTTTTAACTATCGCACAATTAGTTCTAAAAATGGCTAGACCTCTAAGTGTCGTCCAATGATTCACTATTTAACAGTCGAGGTAAATGCTAAATATCCAACGTGTTCCATTTCGGCGAAGAAAAACAATTTCGGGATTTAAACCAATACGCTTTGAGTTGGTATAAAGAACTCTGCCCTCGCAAATTAATAAAATAAAAAGTGCTGGCATTTTTCTACAAACAGTTTAAGATCCCGACCATATCCCGATCATGAATGCATATGAAATCACTAAAAGATTTATTGAAACCGTGAGGGTGGGATTTAACTATTTTGGGGACATTTTCCAGAAACTTTCACTCTATGAATGTATTAGAATTAAACGAGAAGAAGCCTGGAAACATACTTCATAAACTGCCGTTATGAAATTATGACAAGAACATTTCCAGCTGTTTTCGATGGGCCTCACAGTTAGCGAAACTGTAGGGGTGCAGTGGTAAAGCTAAGGCCTGTATGTATCTCCGAAGCCGCTACTACCCTTTCCACAGCCTCTCTTCGTCCGAATGAACGTAGTTAGCGCCGCCAGAGGGCAGGCCATGCGGGCCGTCGGAGACGCCTCGCTAATGGCCCACGGCACATGCCGCCACACGCGCCACGTGGTCTCGATTCACACGCGCCCAACGCCCCTCGGTGAGGGAGTGGGGGTCACGTGACCCTCCCCCAGCTCCTCATCATCACGGTCGGACCCCGAGAGAGAGAGAGAGAAGCTGGGCGCGTGGGAATGCCCGATTTCCACATTAACAACCGTCCGGTAAACCCCTAACGGACTGTTAGCGGACATTCCCGTCCACCATTTCAACCCTTCCTCTCCCGGCGCGAGGCACCAAAAACCACGATATTGGCCCGGTTATGCATTTTTGGCGCCATTGTAGCGTGGGCATGAGTGTTATCAACATGAGCAGGCACTGTTTTTATTATATCCAGTCCAAAACTTGGAAACGAAATGACTTTCTCTCTTTGTGTTTTCATGAAGTGACACGTGGCATTACTCTAGGAGTCATCATCATCATGAGTGAACAAAACTTATGTTGGTTTGACGCAGCTCTCCATTCCGCACTCCTATCCGCTAGAATTATCATAGTGACTTATTTCTTCTCTTCTATATCCTTTCTGACTTGTCTATAACTCATTCGGGGTCGTGTAAAGGCCGTTTTAGACGGGGCACAGAATTGCGCAGGTTAGAGCTGCATTTATTTCTAAAATGGCGCGGAATTGCGCGAAGGCATGAACGAAATTAGAACAAGGGCTATTTTGCCGTCTCGCATCCACGCATTCTCGCTTGTGTTCTAGCAATTCACCGCTTTACTCGACGCAATTTTGATTGCGCCTTCGCTCGTAGGTACGTCAGATTGCGCAAATCCGTGTACCGTGTAAAACGGCCTTAACTCATTCGGTCGCTCATGTAACTCATTCGTAGTCGTCCCTTACCATTTTTCCGTTCCACGTATCCTTCACGATTGTTTTTGTCAGGCCGTCGTACCTTATAGTATGACCAGCTAAATTTTCCCGTCTTCTTCTTAAAGGTTTTAGAAGACTTCTCTTTTCTTCCACTCTTCTTAGAGTTGAATGTAATAAACGGTTGCTAAGCATTTTACCCGAAATGTCACTGCGATTAAAATTTAAGCTAAAATCGCATTTTTATTGGTACTCCTGTTGGGTTCTTTTAATGGATAAGAAATTGTGATGAGAGCCAATAAAACCAATCATTGGTGGATCTATTCACTCTAGTAGTGGATATCAGTTTTTTTTTGTGTTCCATATGCCGGACGCTTTTCCCTGGAGGAAGATAATAGTGGCAATGAAGATGCACATTTTGTGGTTGTTGAAAGTAGCATGCAAATAAGCTCTTATAAAATTTTTTTTTTTTTAACCAGCCTTTATATTTAGATTACAGGGGATGAGCAACGTTTATATATGACACAAAGCAAAAAAACTCAGTGACCCCGAAAAACCAAAAGTGACGTATTAAAAAAGTCACTATATTTATTACTACGAATCTGCAGGCGCTCGAAGGGAAGAAACATTTTTTGACGATTTTCGAAAAAAATCTAAGTGCCGAAAAATTTCCAAGTCCAGAGTCCGGACTTGGGACGACGGAATTCGGACGAAATTTTTCCAAGTCCGAAGCCGGACCCGAGACGACGGAGGGACTGAAAAATTTTCGAAAGCGGGGGTCTCGCCGAGTAAAGCAAGACGAATCCCCCAAGCTAGGGGTGAGTCGATGGGAAATTTTATGGTGGATAACTTTTACTGTGGTCGCAAAACACGAAAATCGACCATTTGGAACTTCTTTGATCAAAAACATGTTTTGGGGGGCTATAGGTTGACTGGTGGGTGGGGGTGGTGGTGGGGGGTTGGAGAGAAAAAGTTATATTTTCATGTATTGTCATCGGAAATGAAGAAGTGTGCAAAATTTGCTTCACAGGAAGTGAATCAAATTTCAGTTACAAGATTTGTACCAGACAAACAGACAGGTTGGTGAGTTGATATAAAGACTGCAAAAAGATAGACTTTAAGTATGAGAAGAAAGGCTCGGGTCATCTAATCTTTTGAATGAATAACTCAAATTTATGCAATGGAATAAATTATTAGATAAATTTAATGTTGTACTGAAACCATATCGCCTCTCTTCAAAAATATTTAGGTACATTTATACTTTGTATACTCTCTTTGATTTAATATTAAAGTATATCTCTTGGATTAAAGCATGCCATATATATCAAATGAAGACCATCCCTGTCTGAATTTAAGTCCCTCAAAATTCTATCAGGGAGCGCCTTCCAGCGACTATGCTCTGCTTGTACATTCAGAAATATTAAAGTTTTAAAATATAATGAAATGGACAAAATATGAGATTTTTTAGGCTCTCTAGTTAAGTTACATGTAGTTTGGGCTCATATAAATTTGCTAAACTGGTACTTCCATTGTAAATTCCATGTGACTCCCGATTACTGTACTAGGTAGCACTTATTCTTCAACCCGAAGTTGGTTTCTATAGGCTGGAGTAAATGCCTAGACTAATCGGAAAGGACGTTGGCGTAGAGGTTTTATTTATTCACGTTGGGATGAGCAACTTCTTTCCGAATCCTCTCACATTGTGATGGTTTTTTAGGAGGTTGCACTTGACCACTCCATCAATTCCAATTGCCTATTTCTCTTTCTTTCTTTCTTTGATAAAACTCTAGAATTCTATATTGTATCGAAGAAATGTAAAGTTTTCTTTAAAGTAATGCTCTAGCGTACTTCTGTTATAACAGAATACTCTTCTCTTAACGCACGACTTGAGCCTCTTTAAATATCTCGATTTTACAACGTGGGTGTCCAGTGCTGCAATAGATTTTCACTGTTTTTTGTGATAACCGCGCAATGCACAAACTCACACTGTTCTCTTGATTTTGTTTGTCTCCTAACCTGAAATCCAACCAATTTTTTTCATGAAATTTTTACGCTTCAACCGGTTGCTCGTTCAAACCCTTTCCAAAACAAAGATAACAAAAAAATTAAATGATACGAAGTGATATTTTTCCATATAATCCTTCCATCCCTTTTTGACACTTAATCATCCGGAAAGGCAACAAGTAAGGTTTCACATAACAGATGAGTGTAAGAGAACGTGTTACCCAGGGTAACCGCCAGGTTTGATTGCATTTTTTACATTAAAAAATCTTTTTTTCGCTCGGTGCCCGTACACTGAGTTCGGAGTGACTATATTTTGATGACACGCTGTAGATTTTTCCCCCTCTCTGGATCGTAAAAATTAATCGTCTCGTATCTCCCCAATTTCGTTCGCACACGCGATGTACATCGATAATTAAGAGATTAAAAATCTTTTTGTTACGGCCTTTCCAAGTGTAGACTATGTGCGATACGATGCAAATTGGGAAACGACCCATGTTTTCATTGTGTTTTTAATTTTGATGGACTCTTCATTTTCGAGTACTTACGTTTAAGCTCTTGCACACCGCGTTACCACTGCGAAAAATCCATGGAAAGGAACAAAGTGGGAAAAATTGTCTGTTGGAGTCAGCGTAATTGTGTATTATTTGATGACTGACTGATGGATTAAGGCTTGGATTGCCAATATTGTGGCGTTGGATATTTTTTTGTGAATTTTTCTTTCCTTCTTTATATTTCAACGCAGTTCTTCCATGATAATTATTTCCAGAATGACGGAAAAGGTTCCTTTTTGTGATAATTTTTATTTACCAAGGCCAATGAATTAGCATTTACGATTTAGCATTCAGTAACGCTGACTATCTGTATGAGATGCACATATTCATATACTTATGGTGATTAAAATGCCTATGAAAGACAGCGTTTAATAGTGAATTTGATAAATACATTTGATTACTCGAATGATATAATGAGTATTTATTGGTTCGCTGGTACATAGATAACTAATATCTCTACCATACCTCCATATACCTACATCCTCTGTTCCGTATCCGTAACTTAATTATTTTCATTTATGAATTCAGGTATTTACAATTAATTTATCATTTCTGAGTAAATTCATAAACTAATCCCTACTGATCTCACAACTAAAATTTCTTTTGATGTTGCTGTTGGAAATAACACATCTCATTTAATAGTCCTTATTTTTTTCTTTTAATTCTCAAATGATGAGATTCAATATGTATAAAAGAAATTTTTGTTAAAAAGAAAACTAGTTGAACGGGAAACACCCGTTATACTATAATATCCTTTCTTACTTTTTGGTCTCTCGTCTTCCTCCCTTCGCTCCCTTAACAATTTTCGCTCTGCGTACAACACCGGTTAATCGTTCCCTCAGAAGTCTATTTTATGTTGCTAGCTCCTTGCTCAGCTTTTATTTTTTCCCTGGGAATAATTAATGGGCCGTCAACGGCACAGCTTTAACTTCTAATTTAATGACTTGGTTCCAATACTTTTGTAGTTCTTTTAATTTTCCTATTCTTGCACATTCTCTTCTCAGCAGCACTGAGTTCTTTACGTAAGAATTTGTTCTTGAATTCATAATGAGACGGCCTGCTTTCACAAATTGATGCCCACCTGGATTATGCGCAATGGTTTGAATCGCAAACCGAGCAAACACTACTTTGGGAAGCGTGATTATTACTTTTTGATGTGGAGCATTAAACCTCTCTCAACCTAGTTGCCCAGAATAATCTATCCGGCGTTGGCGGTGGAAAATACTATCGGATTCAGGGCGCATTTATGGCAGAATTAACTGCCGCTCCCAAATTACAAGCCTTTCGAGCAGTTATGTTCCGTGCAGATGCTGTGTTCTTTCAAGTATTCAAGCCTCCTCACGGCAACCGCACCACATTGTTACCCCCTTCCACTAACGCCGTATGAAATAGTCTATTTCCCATTCATCCTTGAAATTAGCCGATGGATTTGAAATTCACATGAAGGATATACCTAAGTGAAAACCAATACTTTGAGTATAGGAAGTGGATTTGCAGTGATGGATGTTTAATAATCTTAGAATTGCTCTTGCCAAGATTATAATAGAATTTTGGAAATAGTTCATACGTGAATGAGCTTTGGCTTTGGGAGTAGTGCTCTTCAAGTATGACAATCTTTTTCTGCTAAAATAATCCAATACGAAGGATGAAGCAGATATTGTAGGATTTAACTTAATATCCCTATTATTTCTGTGAGAGTCCACTACACACTTATCAAAGAACTTTTTCATAAAATAAAATTTGCATTCGTAGCTTTCACAGACTCCCTTAGCTCTTGTTGCTCAATTTGTATTGGGGAGTTGGATATCTATAATTTTGAATGTGTCTAAGTCATTTGCAAAGAAATTAGGTCAGGATGGAGATAAATGAGTATTTGTGCTAGTAATTGTATGTAATATTAAAAATATAAGCGATTTTCTGCAACAGTGCCAGTGCAGATAGGAATCTTACTGCAATAAGGGCATATTAGATGGTATTGTTGGTAGGGAAAGAGATCATTGAAAGAGCGTAGTATTTATTCATTAATTTTCTGTGTATTCGGAATATAAGTTTAATAACCGGGTGTTCTTAGAATGGCATTGATTCACATTTTTCAATATTTAAATTGGTGCATGTAAACCAATTTCCATTGACAGGACGTTTTGCGATGCAGTTTTGCATAAAATTCTGCCACAATAACCCGTCTGCTGATTCATTTTCTTTGATTGTTTTAGTGAAATGAAACAAGTGGATTAGCCTCAGTATTTTTTCTTTATTTTTCAAGTATTTCATTTTTGTTGTGCACATAATTTTATTCCTCAAAATTTTCTCGAACTCACAAGAAATATTATACTTTTACTGGCTATCTAAAGTTTGAAAAGGCATTCTGATATAACTTCCGTTTCGAATTTTCTTTAAATACCTTGTGTCAGTTACATAGTATGTTCCGCCTATCTCTTAAAGCCACTTACTCCTAAAAGTGACACATTTATGGTACATATACTTTGGTATACATACTTCTGCGTAGAAATTCTTCCAGGTCCCTATGAAAATACATTTTAATGCGTAGAATTCTTCATTTTGATTAGACCGCATAAGTAATATATTTTGAAAAATTTTCCAATCTCATCGGATTTCCAAATTTTGATCGTAAATTTTTATCCCAGTTCGTTCAGTTAACTCGAGAACTTGTGTGTCCTCCTCGGACCGGGTAGAGGGAGGGAGCTGGTGGCTGTGAACGCACATGCTGGAAGAAATGCCATTATTTTTCGAGTGCGGTAACCGATTTCCCCTCTGAAGCCTTAAAAAAAAAAGACACGACACCAGTGCCGGGCATCGATACATTGAGAGCGTCATCAAATTTATGAATATAAATGACTGGCCGTAAAAGGGAAACAGTATCGGAATAGAGCAGTAGATGGAGAAGAGCGGTGAGAGGGGTGAAAATCTGGTTTTGCGTTTTGGATTTAAATATCGCTGCAGTCCTCTCCATTCCATATCCGATGGAATCCTACTTCCATCCATCCCCTATCCTCGCTTCGCCACCCACCAGACTAGGGCTATGCACTCACTCCCTCCCCTTCTCTACCCCTAAACGAGTCCATGTATGTATAAATTTGTATGCTTGCGTGGACTGCTACGCAATGCGGTGTCAGGATGGAAGGTAGGGGTTGGGAATGGGGAGGGGGGGGTTTGGGGTTCGTATGGGGGATGGAGGTTGGAGTAGGGAGGGAGAGAAAAGCAGACCGTGGAACTCATTGGAGAGCTGCTTATCTTGGTAACCGTTAATTATCTGAAATTTAATTGGATATTTTCGTGAATTTCCATGTTGTTATTCGGAGAAAGACATTGGTCCACGCATGAAACACTGTCTCCCTTCTATGAGTTGTACTTATATCTTTTTGCTGTAAAGCATTTAATTCCTAATGCCGGCCTCGGTGGCAGCGGGGTCCTCGTCTTCCAAACAGGAGGTCGCGGGTTCGATTCCCGCCTCGGTATGTTACCACTATACTGGGGCATTGTTGTTTGTGTACGTTAAATTGTTAACATGTTAATAAACCCGGTGTAAAAGGGCGTATAGAGCTGTTTTCGGTAATATGGAAAGAATAATAAATAAATAAAAATAAATAAGATTTGATATTCATTCCTAATTTTCGTCTTGAATGAAGAGCTGCCTGCATCACTATGCCAGATGCCATCAGTCCACCCACTCTGATGGAGTTGTATTTTAAAACACTTTAGAAGTCGGTATGCATACAAATAAAAACTATTAAATATTTTGCGTTATTTTTTTCCAGTATTTACTTTTCTACCCTCGGAATTAATATTGAAATTTAGTGCATTTGATGCTATTTTCCAACAAAATCTTGTATTTATATCTGGTATTTAATTCTAAATCCCATATCTGACCATCCTCTTTAAGACTGCCTAAATTGCGGCCCCATAATTCGAGTATGCATTTGACCTGTCGAGAAATTCTAAAAGACGCTGCAAAGAGATGCGTAGTGCTTTTGACCGTGTAGCTGCGCTCGTGCATCAGGGTGGGTGTTTATTTACAGTCCTGACGGGGTGTACCGCCGACTAATTGATGCTTTGCCTATGGATGCTTTATTTCTGCTACCTTCATTACTGCTTGACTTCATTTAGCAATATTGCTGATCCTTACTACATTTTTCCATTGTATCCATTTATACGATTATATTACCATCGATATAAATTCCGAGAAATATGAAAACTTCAGAATGAAAATCTGAAATAGCCATGAAAACGGAAAATGACAGTTGCTGTGCAGGAATTCCTCGAGGAACCCGCAGATTCTTTGCGGATACACCCGCTTTCGAGCCGTTCCGCCGTAATCGCGTCGGTCCTGCATTGTGGAGTCAATCGAATTTGTTTGCAGCCGTGGTGACCCCCTCCCTCCGCCCTCGCATCTCCTCCCACTACCCCCTCACCCCAACTGCAGTCGTGCAATCCTCGTTTATCTTGGCGTGTCTCGCGACCCCCAACCCCGTGACCCCTCACCCCCGTGGCTCCCACCTGCGACCCTTCCCCTCCTCCCCCGCCGCCCTCGCCGCGTAACGTAGCATTGCAGCCGGGGGCAGTGGGGGCATAGGGGGATGTTGATGGCACCTCTGGCCCCTCTATGAGCGATCGGCCCCACGAGGAAACCTCGGGGAAGAGTGTGGGGAAGGAGGGGGACAATGGGGATGAGTAGACTGGTGCGTGGCAGGGGTTGTCGTTATAAGGCGTATGTGGATGGTGCTCCTGAACAGTGCCAACATGGCATCGTGGGAAGGAGGGAAAGAAACGCAACATAGGTATGATGGGAAATTTTATGTTGAATGTGAACTATGTGAGTAAATTGTGAATGGTGAGGAAAATGTTAAATGCTGACAGATACTCAAGATGCAGGCCATAAATTAGAAAATTAGGATGTTCATTTCACGTAACCGGAAAATTTTTAAAATTTCCAAAAGTTTTTGGCCCTTTAAGTAACGTGTTGAATGTGAATTTTAAACCAGAGTAATCGTTGCGAATATTTACCACCACTTATATTTAAATAACCAAAGGAAAAGATATCATATATGCTACATTTTCCTATTACTATTTTTTTATTTTAACCAATAGAGAACGTTTAGTGAACTACTTAATTTTTAATGCAGCAATTTCACTCAACATGAAAATTATCCTCATCTCTCGTCACATCATATCGGTGAAATGGTAGCCAAGACCATCTTTCCCCATTGAAGGAATAAAAAAATAATACCGCAACAAATCCCTCTATCGCGAAGTTCTCATGAGGTCCCTCCCACCAAAATTTTGATTTTAAAGTATGTTCCCTCCATGGAGGTTTGACTCTTCCATTACATTTGACAAAATGAGCACGAGTTAATTTTAAAGAAGGTAAATCTAAGTTAATTTTTACGGCCGAACTCTTCTAAGTTTGATGATTTTGTTCCAGTCGTAGCATGCATCTTAATATTTCTTTTTATGCTGAAATAAAGATAGAAATTGAAATCTACTAGATTGGCAAACAATCTAAACTGCAGTCGTTTTACTGTCATTCCTTTTAATTGTAATTGCAGCACTATCTTTGCGGATATTCCACTTGATAGCTGACGTAAGAAAACATAGTATGAACGAAAAAGTTTGGCCTCAATTAATAGTGCAGATATGAATTTTATCCAATATTCGGCAGTTCTCTCTGGCGTTAGCTTTTTTTGGAGTTCACAGAGATAAATAATTTATTTTTATCATTGTTTAAAGCATATTCGATTGATGCAACGGTGAAGGCCATTTGTTGATCAAAGGTGGTTGTACGAGCTATTTTGGTGTATATAACGATAAATATATTAATTTTTAATGCTATGTGCAAACTAATTTCGTTGATACAACAGTAAAGGGTATTTTTGATCCAAGGGGGTTTTACAGCATTTTTACAGATTGTTTGCTGGCACTCGGTATGGACGAATCGAGCGAACAGGAGCAGCAATCGGTGCGCTCGGGAGCAGAATGATGAATCGACCACCCTATTGCTGCATCCACACTTTTTCTCATCCCGGGCACGGATAACGTCGTTGCCAGGTTTCCCTCCTCTATGGCGCGCGCCCTCAATTCTTCCTCGGCCGCAATAGCTCCCGCCCGTTGAATGGCGCAAATGATCTCATTAGACCCGCTCCTCCCGCTACAACTGCGGCTATTACGAGGTGCAGGGCATGAAATAGGGGAGGATGGGCGCGGGGAATGGTCAAGGCATGCTGATGAAGAGAGGGAGCACGTGGGAGGAGATAGCGCAGGTCGGCTGACTGCGTGGGTACCGCAGGGATCCGCGCTGGGTTGGCCGCCGTGCCGTGATGGAATGGCTGGCGGATACAATGAGGTCGAGGGGGTCGGACGAGACAATTCCTTTATGTAAAGAGTTATTCGTTCATCGTCTGTGGAGTGCGCCGCGGGTGAGGTTCTCTCGCGATGCCTTGGCTGGGCAACACTAGGTAACGTTAGTCTTTTCGACAGACTCACAGCAGTTCGGATTCGGAGTCCAGCAACGATGAATGAGGAAGTATAGCATATTTTTATCACTATGGATCCTTAAGTCAGTTTGGTTTATTAGATTAATGTCTTGAAATTTTTTCTGATTTTACCCTTTGATATAATCCTAGATGATCGTGCTACGATGTTTAAGGTCAACAATGCTATATTAAGTCGTTCCTCCAATACGATGATTTCTGTGTATTTATTTGATGATGTGCTGTATATTAGGAAGTTGAAATAAAGTGGTATTATATTTTCTTTGGTAACTGAAATACCAATGAACGCTATAACATGGAATTACATATTATCTATGTAAAATCCTTCAACCTCATCATGCAGAGAAGATATTCTTATATTTCCATCCGTTTTGGTGCTACAAATCTAGTGTTTCTGAGTGCTGTTCTTCAAACTAAGGGGACGAAACATTGCCCCATATGCTAGCTCGGACGTTGCGGACTGCAGAAAAGTGAAATGGTGCAATTGGATCATTGTGGGAGGAATTGGGTATGGTTGCGCTAATTGGGTGGCAGAAAGGCGAGTGTCCTTTGAAGCGCAATGAGCTTTTACTCTTCGAGATTTTCTATTGGTAAGGTTAAGGTTTAAGGTTAACTCAAGGTTTTCCTCGCAGGTACATCTACCTTTTGGCATATCGTTGAATTGAAAATGTGCCGGCCCCGTTGATTGGGAAACCGTAGAATGTAGTTGGATATAAAACATTAGGTAGCCCTAGAGATCTAAAGCTACACTTGTGTACAAATTAGAGTGAATGATATCCCGTGTCTTCAATTCCACTTTCGTTATTCGTATTTTTACCCGTTGGTGTAATCCTTCAAGCCCTTTTTTTATCATATTTACACGAGTTACGATTTTATAATTTTAGTTTTTTTTTTAATTTAAGTAAATCTAGTAAAAAATAGTTTTTAGAGGTGTGAAGGAAAAAATATGTTTTTTCTCTCTTATTCTTTCATTTCGCTCCTTTGAAAATTTATGAAATTTTAAAATGTAAGTTATTGTGTTTCCTAATTTTCTGCACCATTGTGATCTACTCTCGAGTGTTCTCCAAGTCATTTCTTGTTATATTTTTCGTGCCCTCTGAATATTCTATTCCATCTTGATTAGTCATCCAAAATATTTTAGGAATATCGCTTATGCGTAGACTTGTATATAATTCTACCTCAGTTTTAGTTGGGTTATTATTGCGAGTGATTTTTGTGAAAAACTTCCGACTTCTTTTTTTGTAAAAGAACATGCTAGATTCTTGGACTTCATAAGTTTCAGACTTTCATTGGCTGTAGGTCTTGAAACGTTAGCTGTATTGGATTATTGATGCGGAGTCATGGCATTTCTAATTGGAGTTGTATTAATATTAAGTAATATTTCGATGAGTTCCTCTATTTTGGGATGTAATTCTCCTTATCTCTTACGTCGACTGACAGCGAGGATTAAGATTCCATTCAGGGTGGAAACATCGTCATCTCAATCTATCCTCTCTTTTACACTTAGTATCGCTTACGGGGTTGAATTTCAATTCGGAGAAGTCTGCACGTCTAAATCCATAAGTCTCATCTTACTCAGGCCGATTCGAAGTTTAAAAGCTCGGGAGCCACCGCAGGTGCGCGGAATTCAGTGCCTCAAGTTTTGAGGGACGTGGGATGGAAATTTCAGTTCGTGGATGGAGTTTTACTCAAGCCACGGGAATACCTCTATCGCAAACTATGCTCAAAGTTTGCAAGTCGTGCCCGAATTTCGGAAAGATATTTTAATCAAAGGAGGTGCGAATATAATATGCGTTATCCTCGAGATAAATTCCATCCCTCACCAAGAAGTAGATACATTGAGTTTTGATGTGAGTTCACTAAAAACCTTTACTTGTATCCTGTTAATTTTATTTTACACGATAATATGAAAAATAAGTTTTCATCTAATGCTAGACTATATAATAGAGGCATTTTTCCACTATGAGCAAAAATTTGCGGCTTGGGTATGCCAAATATGCATGCATTATCTCTCATGTTACTTTCAATGAAATTGCACCTTCCCAGACATATTCATGTTTGGTAACAGAGAAGTATTTGCTTGCAGAAGAAATTCTGCTTCGCCTAGGTGACATAAGATTGGATAATCATTAAAAAATATAAAATTTCATATAAATTGTCTTTTAATCATGTTATGATAGATAAATGATCTTGAAACGCAAATATTTTCAGAAGAGTAGAATGAGAACATGAAGTTATAAGCTGGAGCGAACGACAGTGGAGAAATGAAATCACAAGCGTGAACACTCCAATTGTGAACTGTCGGGGGAAAAATAGCCATATTATTTGAGCTTCAAGTGCCTCTTTTTGGCACTTAAATTCTGCCACAAAGAACCAACGAAGGACATTGGTCAACCAATTTACTTATCGCAGTCTGTGTTCACACTTGTGATTTCATTTCTCCCTCGTCTTTTTTTTTATTGTCGGCGGGATTTTCAACGTCCGACGAACCCATTTCCCACTGACGTTTGTTCGCAAAATCGAAGCCTTATTACAGTCTCCGGGATCCAGCATTATCGTCCGTTGAAACGCGGCTCGGATTCATTCACCCTTTTTTATCCCTCGTCGCTCGGACGCAGATGACTTTTCCGCTCGCAGATCGACCGTGGCGACACCGTCGACCGAGGCGGGGAGTTCGCATCGGTTGGCACCGCAGCGCCGCCACATCGAGTGGGGGAATAACAAAGCAAAAACATCGCTACCAAGCCATTCACGCGGAGTGGGTGTAAGATAGATGGAGGGTGGCGAATAATAACCGCCGCGGTACCATCCTTTCACATACCCCTTGTTTTGTTTTATTCCCCATCTTCTGTAGAGATAGATTTTAGATTCCACTCATTACGCATCGTACTCTTTGGTATCGCAGTTACAACGGGATGCACGATGGCTTCAAAGGCTTTACTAACAGGGATACGTCGAAACGATAGGTGCTCCACGTGAATACTTCGGTCCGAAATTGGTAAAAGGGTATATCGTCCTTTAAGCTTCCCATAGAGCGGATGCATGGACGTAAAATTTCGCGCTTTTTAACGAAGAGTCCATCGCGAGTTGTTCGAGTTTATTACGCTTTCAATCAATGCATTCCATCGAAATGCGTCGTTTTATAAGGCAGACGACGTGTTTTCATTAATGGGTATACGGACACCAGTCGAACATAAAATATCCATCGTCAAAGAGCTTGGTCCATGGAAACCGCACGTAGTCATCCATCATCAACGTTTGTGTTGCACGTGCCGTATTTTCTTCTAGTAGCATTGAGTCATTAATATCATAAACATTATATTATTTATAAACAGTGCGAAGAAATAATCGATTTACCCCTAAACTTTCTTTTATTGAAAACATTAAACAGCCTTTTTCAACAGTAATTTATATTTGGTTTTATTTTCATTTGTTAAATATTTTGCACTTTTGTTACTGAAATATGCGTAATAATACTTATTTAAATTCCCACATCTATGTAGGGCTGCAAGGAGATGTCAATAATGATATTCAATCATCAGAAGTGAGTCTTTTCTGTAACTCAGAGCAGTGATCCGTTTTTATTCACTCAGTTTTGACATCCATTGCACCTATTGTAATTTAAAGCTTCATTCTTCTCTCTTCTAAAACAAAGCTATCTGAAGCCTCTATAATAGCATTATAAATTAATAAATTATTTTTATTTTCATGTTGGTAGTTATAGTTATTTGTGAGCGTTAAATGTCTATTTCAATTGTTATTTCTGCCTCCATGATACTAGATTATATCTTATGAGATTTCACCAAAATGAGTATACTATCATAGTTTTACCTTCACGTGATTGCGCAAATTCAAATGATAGGAAATAGCAGGATAAGTGATTAATTTTCATTTAGTGTGAGGCATAGTTCAGATTTTATTGTACCTACACATTGAAATGCTGGCGCACCATTTTGAGGTGAATTCTACGGCTGAAATAACTCTAATAATAACGTGTTTTATACCTTTTCACTTCATCATACGAGACTCATTTCATGGTAATTTTATCTCTTTTTTGCTTTTGTAAAGTTATGCCTAACAAGCCATGTCACTGTGCAACATGCATTTCGGTGAAAATTTTCAAATCAGATTATTCCGATCCGAAAACCCAAATACGGTCGTATCAGTGGCTCTTTTGTGACGCATCCAAAATACAAAAAGTTAACAAAACTGATCAAATCAACTTTGTACCTAATATGATTGAGAGATTGCTTTTTAAGCGATATGTAATCGCTTTGACGTGATTTTTAAATATTTAATGAGGTTCATTTGAACAAAAGCTTTGCAAGAATGATTTATTTCGTGGTAATTTATATTTTGCAGTTAAAAACTTTCTTTGCTTCTTGCCATATATTTTTACACCTCCCATCTCATCCTCTCATACCTTTTTTCGCCCTACTCATTCGGTAATTATCACGACGTTGAATCCTTTTCATAATTACGAAAAGCATAATTTTTATTCATTAAATGCCAATAATATCTTCATAATATTGTTGAAGAGTCGGGTTACGGACCTTTTCCATGCATCAAGTTAATATTTTTACTAATAGAAACATGCAAAAATCTTAGAAAAGCTAAAGAATTTACTCGCCAGGACGAGTTGACCTGGTAAAAGCGACTCCGACGATGGCGGGTGAAGTGTTCTAAAATTTATTTCGTTCTTCTCTCATACTCCCCATAATAAATTCGAGTATTGAAAACAATGGAATTATAACCTAATGTTGTGAAAATTAGTCAAAATAAGTTCTTAATTTTATTTAACTTACTTTGTATAAATCAAAATAACAATTACCTATAAGTACGCTTTTGTGAAAACTTACGAGAGCAGTTCTTTTTCATCGCCCCCTTCCGTATAAAGTACCTTTATAGCTTCAATATCAATAAGCTTTAAAACATTCGGGGATAGAATTGCGTAGTGGTAGAAGCTTTTAACTGAAATCGAAGAATTTCTCTTGTAACCCTCAAAAGGCCTTTCTATCTGAAAGATATTCTTCTTATATTCAAAAATTAAGTTGACTATTATATTTCTAAGGATAATGATGATATTTCTGGTAAACTGTTTGGATAAATGCTCCTCCATTAATATATTGATGGAATAGCGTTGTAATTACAACCCGCTGCTGAAATGTATCCGCTATTAATGTTCTCTACTCACTTGACTATGAAATTGCCCGTGAATAAATTGTACACAGCCTGGAGGGAGGTGAAATTGCTCAGGGGAATAGACAACGTGGAATTTTGCAATGCTATCAGTGAGCTGAGACCCTGTCCCCAAAAGGGGGACTGGTGATTTGTCCTAGGCTGGACCGTTCGGGGCGGGCGTTGTACGTGGCATAGGAAGGGGACAAACATCATTTGGCTGGACCCCCGAGGGTTCTTAACCCTAACTTGGCGGGAATGTTACTGTGAAATAACCTTGCTTCGTGCCGTTCTCGAATCAACGGCGTTGTATGCACTGTGAATGTTCCGTGGTGCTATTTAACGTTTTGATAGGGTTCCGTTTGCTGCAGACTTGTGATAGGTAAAAAAGATGATATTGATTACCGTCTGTATGTCCAAGGTTAGCGCAGGCTGAACATTAATGTCGTGATCAAAAGTGATTGACTTCATAATTTCGCTTCATAAACTTCCGTTCTAATATTGAATGTAGGTATTAATAAATGTGGATCAGTACTTATCTCATTAAAAATATCCTTCATTTCAGCTAGTTTCTGCTTTGCGCTATAAATAAAGCATTTAAAATTGGTGGTTTCCGGTGATACTTCGTGGGATTAGCTGAATTTTTGGATTAATAAAATTTAAATTTGTTTTTCCATAGCATTTTTACTAAATCACTACCACGGTTTCGACGGATGACATCATTTCCTGGGTGATGAAGACAATGACATTGACCGTCGACACCATTGTCGCAGTTTAATAAAAATTCTGTAGAAAATTTTTATACATCAAATATACAGGATTTATCTGTAGCATATTGTTTGCAATAATGCACGCTACTACGATTTATATGTGGCGCCAAAATGCTGTCATAACTCCCAATCAGCGCTTTGAGAATCGAATGTTTGGTTGATGGTATCTTAAGGATAGAATAAGAGTGGGGGAGCCTGATTTACAGTTGTCATGAAATTGCTTGTTTTATGCTTTCCTGTGACTTAATGCTGTGTGTGATCATCATCCGTAACCTCTTTAACAGTATGACTTGAGTTCAGCCAAATTTTAACGCATTCGTTATAGCTAAAGGAATACCATATTTATTTTTATGGGATACTAAATTTATTCGAGCCCCAAAAGATAATTATAAGAGGCTTATAGGTCGCATTTATAGAAGCTAGAAGTACCTGCTGTTAATTCTTCCAAATTTAGCTATTAGTTACAATATTCCAGAGAAAAGTGTCTATTAGAAAATGCATACATCAGCTCAAGCTCACAACATCCTGATTTTGTATCAATTGAAAGGGAATGGCGAAATATGGTCGCCAGTTGCAAGTTACCTACTGTTTGTTTTATGGTAAGTTAATGTATTCTATAGGTTTCGTTAACTTGATACGAGAAGCTTTAATTGCTTCGAAATGTAGTTTACAAATTCCATCTTCCCAAACTCATTTTTTCCTTTGCCCCTTGATTAACATTTTGGTAATCAGTGAAGAACTCAAATTATTAGACTTAACAAATTCGTTTCACGTCACGAATGTTAAGACCTATGCTCTCTCCACTAAGAATCGAACCACGGACAATGCACTTTGTGGGATGCTGTTCATCTCATAGTACTACCTAAAAAGTTAAACTCTCTCATGTAAATATGAAGGAGGTTCATAGTGTTAATTGGTGCTCTGGTCCAGAAATTTGTACGTCCTTGATTCAATTCTCGGTCCATTAAAAATATTTCTTGTGATATATGAGCTCTACGTTAGAGTATACCAAATTTCCACCTGCAATTATAGATGCGACAGTGGAGATAGCGATTCACTGCTCCTGTTTTGTCGCATTTTCGTCATGGTCCTCTGGAAATTCCGTTGACTCATCGGTGGCTGCGACAGATGGGTGGTCGTGGGTGGGAGCCGCCGGAAGTCATGGACCGTTGGTTTAAGGGAACAGAGTGAGTTTCTGTGTCCTCCCTCCTGTCAGCAGACTCAAATTAACGATGACCTGATGAAATATCACCGTCCGAGCATATGTTGGTTACATTTATTTCACCATCTAAACGATTAGGTTGTGTGGAGAATTATTGGCATCTTCTTCATGGAATAATTACATGTCCAACGATCGAACTTTCACTACGTTTTCTTCACTGATGATAGGTACATAAATCAACGAATCCCTATTTGATTATGAATAAATTATTAAATGGTGATTTGTTGCTTAATTCATCTTATTTAGATAAAATAAAAAGAAGTTTGACTTGAAACTTTTGATGGAAACAATAGGTAGGGAATGAATAGGTATACTAGTGAAATCCCTGCGCACCTCGTAGGTATCTCGAAATTGATTACTCTGGGAATCATTTATTCTATTTTATTCATTAATATACTATCATTAATTCAGAGTTTGCAATTATATTTCGTATTTAATTACACAGAATGTATAATTGACTCTTTCATTCACATTCCCACGATTCTATTCAGTATTATTTTTCTTGCCTAATTAATAAGAAGACCCATAACCACGCAGTACGTGGTAATTGTCCCATGTCAAGCGCTGATGCGCGGTAGTAAACTTTATGTCGAATGCTTTTGGTGATGTCCAGGTACCTGCTCACAGCTTATTGCATCTTTACATCGCGTCATAAATTCCCAACCATCCTGTGTTTGGTGTTTATCTGAAAGCACGCCTCTATTCACTCTAAATTGTTTCTCTGTTGTGTCCAATGCCCCTTTTCATCCCGGGGTAGGCTTTAATTTCCTCCTCCGTGAAGGTAGATGGCAGTGGGTGAGGCATATGTCTCGGCAGTAAGGCTTGGTATATTGCCTGAAATGCGTTAAATAATATCAAGGTTCACCCTTAGTCTTCCTTTTATGGCATAGGTTTTTCTCGGTGTCATCTCCCTTCCTTTTTAACGATACGATCAATGCCGTTTTTCCCTCATCCTATCTTCCAGCTGACTTTCTGTCGAAACCCCTAACTTCCCCCCACCAGGGTTAGAGAATTCATATGACGAGGTAAGCCGCACTAAATGGGATGTCAGATGTCAGGATGTTTCGAAATGCCGGGGGAAAGAATACAGTTCATCCCTTCTGCCAAACACGTCAGAAAGTTGACATTAACACGCGCACATTAAATGAATTTTTGGGAACTTTTGGAATCCTCAGAGTCCTTGATTTTTATGATCGTTGCATTAAATGAAGTGGCGAAGGTGAAATAGAAATTTGATGTCTTATTTGTTGTATATTGAAGCTGAAATTGGGTATCTTTTGTCTGTTTTATGGATATTAAACCAGCCTAGCCAACTAAACCAGCTTCATATTCGTGAATCAATTTTGGGCGTATTGAGTAAAATGTAAACCCGTTATAATTTATTAGTTACTGGGTGGCGATTTGCCCTCAAGGTTAATTTTTTTAAATAACGCGTCATAAGTATTGCTATTAATTCCGATTCATGTTGATTGGGATAGTATCTATTGCGTCAGAAAATATTTTTGTTGCCCTATCCGATTCTAATCGAACCTTTGAGTATGCTTTCAGAACCGCTTGCTTAATTTGTCTGGTTTCTCGCAATTACTTATATCAGCTTTTTGTCGGAACACGAGAGTTAGCACAAATTCCTTTGACTTAGGAATAGATTTTTTCTCTTCATTTTCTCTCTTCATTCTGGATCCGAAGTGAGATAAATTTGTTGAAGTAGTGTCGCGCGATGCATTTAAAGCATGCAAAAGTGATCCATGATAATTTTGCGCCCAGCTCTTTTCATCTAATTGGGCTATGATTGTTAAGACCTGATGTTTTGGAATAACTCGACTACCGAGCTGATATTTGGGACCATGCATCACCGTGATTACAGAAACCTGATCGTGAAATCTGAATTGGTACTGAAATCGGAAGTTGAGGATTTTCAGGCTCAGTTCATTAAAATTAAACTGATAGTACCACAATAAAAATTTAAATGAAATTCGAATAACTTGGGCTCATTGAAAGGTGTGTCTTCCTGTAAGGGTGGATCTAGGTTTATTTCTGGGGGAGGGACCAGGGTCTCACAGCCAAATGGTCTTCTAATATTTGGATTAAAAACTACATGCAAAACTTAATACACGAAATATACATTTAATTTTAATATAAAAGTTATGAATATGTAAATATTTATAGCTTTTACGTTAAAATATAAAGTTTTGCTGTGCCACATTGAATTTTACACGCATAATTCCCCTCTGATAAGAAAAAAAGACGGTTGAACGTATAAAAATATTTGTCCGTGAGGAAATAAAAGAAGCCTTCACGGAAAATATATTCGGGAGCTATCAAGCTCTGTTTGCGGAAATCTTATTACAATTCTCTCAAAGATGAAAATTGGATTGTTAAAATCTGGACGTGAAATGAAAAGTATTATTTTATTTAAGCTGCACCTTTACCCTTAAGAATACCTTTATCGTTTCTATTTGTCCTGAATATTCCGTCAAAAAACACTTCCATATTTTATCTACATATACGAGGTACCGTGCAAGTCACTATCAGGGTGTGTGGCACGGATTGATTCCATACCGGACTTGCAGAACTCATTCTAGCCTTAATCATACACGAACTCGTTTGCCGGACATGAGTCAAGCAGAAATGACAGGGAAATGTGGTCAGACCAGAAACTAGGAGAGTGCTAAGAACGCGAACTTGCTACCATGCAAATAAAACTATTAGTTGGTAAAAGAAAACGAAAATTTATTGAGATCGTTGAACGCCTATCCCTCTCTCCTAAGTGCTAACTAACCATATCCCTCCCTGCGAAAAGACAGACACCTCCCCTCGCCCGAAAAAATCTTAGCGCTCCCCGATTCCTCTCATTGTCTCCACCCATCCCAATCCGACGCTATCCATTCGCCTCCAGAATACTCCCACACACAAAACTCCCCCATTTTATTTCCCTCCACCTAATGCCCGGACCACGTGCTGCCCCGGGTGGTCATGGGAGGGAATCATGGAAGAGGGAATATTGGTGGGCTAAGCCGCTGGGACCGCGGTGTTGTCTGGGAAGAGAAGGAGGAGGAGGGAACGTATGTCTTTTCGGCTGTTGTTGTCTCTCCTTCCCTTTCCGAAAGCAGAAGACGCCAAGCCAACTCTCCCACTCCCGCTTCCTATAGGCGCCCGATCGTGGTGTGGTCAAGGGGAAACTTTGCCCTCATCCCCATATACAACACTGCTCTGCTCCCATCTCGCATCCGCGCAAAGTACGTGAGCCATAAAGACAAACGCAATATTATTTTCCCCCCATCTTTTTTCCTCGGTATATGCTCCTCGCCTTCACCCCACCCTCCCTCGCTCCTTCCCGCATCCTTTCTCCTTCTCCCCGCGTTCTTCCATTGGCTATTTAAGCGGCCGTTGTGGAATGGCGGGAGAAAGACGGGGAGTGATTCTCCCATGTGTTTGTGAGCAGGCCAAAAATGACCCACACGAAAAGAGAGCCCAGGGATGCTTTTATCCTTGTCTTCCCCTTCCGCCGTTTTGTTTTCCCGGTTCCCTATTAATTTTCTCCTTCCCTTTATTTATCCATGAAGCACTAACTATATTTTGTAAGAAATGTATTTATAATACTTAAGGGTTTCGAAATATCATGATAGAAATTCTTAATACGTTTAAGTAGAGGGTCCAAAATGTTTTACAATAAATGTATTTAACGTCCAACGCGATTATTTTCTTTCTCAAGATAACAGAATCCTTTCATAAGTTAGTTCATTAATTACGCGAGGTGATTTATTGCACTTACAAGATAGATAGAGTTAGAGAGACTTACAAGGCTGTCAGTGAGATATCGTGAGATTTGGCTCGAGCCCCTCTCCTTTCCTCTAATCTCACGTGAGATTGTTCCAAATTCATATTTTAGTGTAAATCCATTAATCTATGCTTCCTTGGGTTAGATTTATTAAAAAACAAATTGTTTAGTTATTTTTCAATTATCGCTCAAAACAAGTACCTATTTCAGATTACTAAGATCGCAATTTTTCACTGTTTCTTGCTGAAAAAAATTCCGTGATACTTGCGAAGACTCCCCCTCTCCCCTATGTGAGATTCCCCCCCCCCCCCTTAACGCCTAACGTAATTAAAAGATACCCCCTCAGTCGTTTTGGCTTACAGTAGACTTCCCTTTACCCCCTCCATATCGGTCCAAACAGTTTCCTCATGAGCGAAATTCGGGGATTTTAGTATTCTCGATAATTTTATCCAATAATTACATCAAACGCGTCTTAAAAAATTCAGTAAATAAATTTAAACTGTATTATTATTGTCACCATATACCGAAATAATATCTCATCAAACTTGCATTTTACATACCATAATAATAATACTATTTTGTGAGTAGGTGGGATGACGTATAAGTTTTGTTTTATAAATACAGTCTGGAAATCAACTTACCCATATTACTTGCTGTTATCTATTGCCTGTTAATGAAGTGATCGGCGTTGGAATAACGCGTTTCATATATTTAATGGAAAAAAATCTTTCGTGGGAAGAAACGTCAGAATTTTTGGCATAATTGGTTGATTCTATCCAATACCATATTGCGGCAAATAATTCTTGGACTTTGTCGTTCATTCAAGTTGACTAAATTGGCAAATTTTCAATTCAACCAATACCAGATGGTGCCTTCAACCATTAACGATAATATGCGAAATGCATCGCTGTTACTTCTGAGCAACGAATATTACAAAAGGGGATCCTCAATTTGGCTTATAAAAGTGTTACCACCCATTTTCTATTTAAATGGGTTTACAAAACGTATAAAATCATTTCAGGATTGATTTGGTGGAAGTTCGATATATAATTACGATGAGAGAACGCAAATGATAATTCTATACTCCAAGGAAAATGACAACATGTGTTGAAATATGGGTTAGTCCTTGAGTTTTGGAATTAAAAAGTGTGAAAATTACCATTTGTGTTCTTTCATCATGGGTCTACAAATTTGCCACTGGCGTTACTGAAGGATAAATTTATCCGACTTCCACTGGAACAGAAGGTATAATTGGGGGTGCTAAGTCAAATGTTTGTACATTATAATGTGATCTATCAAATTCATTACTTTTCAATGCTATTCCTCGGTATGACAAACATTACACTGCAAAATATAGGATAACAGTGGATCGCATTGCACTCATCACCGCACCGTGGACATTTTTGAAAAGAGATTAAAATGCTACTGAAGTGGCAAAAGAAATAACCCTTATCTGGAATGGAAATCGGCCTCCTCTATGGAGAACCCTTTTACTGTGCACTCTGTTAAAGAGACGTCCCTCGACGGTGTAACTCCTATGCAGGTAACCAAATTCGGGAGTGATATACGTAATACAACTCGCCATATTGATTTAGCTGTATCGTCGGCAGCCAGTGCTTAATGCCCTCCTGGCACGTAACTATTGGTCAGCGAGGGATAGTGATCTACAGCGTGCCCCTATGGAGTAGCACTCTTTATCGACACTCCTTTCTTTCCCTTTCAACTGATTCCCGTGACATGTATTTTGTCTTGTAGCGGGAGGTCTGGTCCCGCTGGTTGGTTGCGTGACTCCACATCTGCGATAAGGTGTCGTTAAAAGGGTCTTGCAGCCAAGTTCGCGGTCACTAGAAGGGCATTTAAAGTCCTTTTATTCCCTTATAAAACCTTCATGTATGTTCACTTTCTCCATCAAATAATTAACGAGTGAAAGCAGAGGTCTCTGTATTGGAATAAATCTCGTGATAAGCTGTGACTACTATTGTGACCTAATGAACTGTCTTGTTTCGTAGTTGAGTAAACAACTGCCTTCATAGCCAGTTTTTTGTTCAGGTTCCTCGATAAGCTTAAAATATTGTTATAAATATTGCATTAAGGAATTGGTCTCGGGTTGGGGCACGGTCATTATAAGAATATGATGGTGTATAAAAGTGCAAATTCCATGTATATTTTTATCATAATAATTACTTCAGAATGTTCCCCAATTAGGTGAATAGTTCAAAAAATATCTCAGTTTGGGCACACACAAAAGATACATTCGGTGGGACATATCAACCTTCCTCAGAGTTGGGGAGAAGGCTCAATAATAAGCGTGTAACGTAAATGTTTATGCTAATAATAATAATAATTACATTCGAAAGTGAATTGGCATGCGTAACACGTATTTTGAGCAATTTTATATATATATATATTTTTTTTTTTAATTTTTGCTTTGTTTATACCTCTCGGCTGTTGTCCTAAAAACATAATTAGAAAAATATTTTACGTTGGGAATGAAGAGCATTTGAAAAATGAAACAATGAAGAATA
Organism: Ischnura elegans; assembly: GCF_921293095.1. NCBI lineage: Eukaryota > Metazoa > Arthropoda > Insecta > Odonata > Coenagrionidae > Ischnura > Ischnura elegans. Next base: position 97,730,329 of record NC_060249.1, read on the forward strand.
GCGTCTTTTCATGAGCACTTGATCACTTTTTGGATCCTCATTGCTACTTGTAACCGATCATAGATTGAAGCTCCTCCCGCTATAGAGTGTGTGTTCCCGATTTGGAAAATTAATGTTCAAAGGTAGATGGTAGATAACACACCTTAATCAATCTAGAAAGATGATTGATCGGAGAAAATATCTAGCTGTACTACTAAATTAAGGTCACTCTTTCCGCAAAGAAATCTATATTCCGGGAAGGAGATAGGTAGGTACCTTCTCGGTGGCTCTATTCAACCCGCCGCTGCAGCCACTTAAAATTCCTCCTGTTTTCACGGTCGACTCATTTTCTTTCTCGCCGAGAATCAAGATTGCCTCGGCAGCTTCCTCACTCCTTTCTTCATTCCGTTTTCCCTCCTCTCCTCCTTAAAGAGAGTCCGCGTTGCTCTCTTTCGATTCTCTCCAACCGTCAGCTGTAGCTTTCCTTTTGCGCATTCCATTGGGGAAACGGCAGGAAGATTCCTTTTCACGCCTCCTCCTGCTCAATACTATTTTCCCTTCCGCATCGGAATACCGTCCCTTATAGCCGCCCTGTTTTTCCCACCCTGCCCCATCTTCTTACTCTGGCGGAGCGTGAGATTCTCTTGTTCTACCAGAGTTCTATTTTCCGCCGCCAGGTGGAGGACTTCCGCGCCCTTCGTTCCAGCTTTTTTTTCCGTTTCATGGTGAACTCTTGCGTTCCCCACCAGCGACTACGAAGCCTTGTGTCGCCTTCCTTCTGTTTCCCGTTCCAGGTTCTTTAAATTTACGGAATCCCATCTGCGTCCCATTTCTTTATTTTCGATTTCTGGTCTCGTGGAACTCTTCCTCGGCGGGGTTGTGCCCAACCTCGTCCCCAAAGCTCTGAGTTCCATCGCCAACAATTCTGCTCCTCAGATGGCGTAATCTTTGAATTGGTATTGCGTTTTGGAGAGGAGTTTTGTTTGCTTTCCAGACGATTCCATCAGCCTTTTTTTCCTAAATTAAATTACTCAAGGTAATATTGTGGTATTTAAATTGATTGGAACGTGAATTTTACGCTTGCTTAAACCTTACTCAACATTTACGTCGATGCTCGACTTTTAAAGTTCAAAGTCTCTCAATTCCTAAAGGGGAATGAGTGGGATGCGACTGTACTTTAGAACGATCAAGTTAAAAAGTGATACTTAACACGAGCACTTTTCAATCACGAAATTTACGTATCTACTCTTGATAATCCTTAAATAAATTTAAACAAGAGCCAGTAAAAGTGCTATATTTTGGATGGAAAAATCATGCATGGTATTAGTTCGCTTAAGTCATAGTTTTAGTATAGCTTATAAAAAAGATCAATGTTCACGATTTAATCACACCTTTGACAATTAGAAATGGAAAGGATGATTATATACCTATAATTAATCGTAGATGGCGTAACTTGGTGGAAATCCATAATAGCACGAATACAAGGATCAAGAAATAGCAAAGTTCTTGATCCTTGTATTCGTGCGATTATATACCTGTTTTATAAAGATCATTTATTTTTAACGAATTCATTTTTCACCAGCATATTGACTTACAGCTTTGTAAATCACATCTCTTGTTTTTTAATTCCAAGGTGATCGCTGTAATAGTGGTCACTCGACCTGCTTTGCTCAATTAAGTTCGTTCTAACCATGCTCGTGAAAGAAAATGCTGTAACAAAATTGACGGTCTCGCTATTTTCGGATCCATTGACCCTTATCTCTTCCACGAAATTAAGCTTATAGGTCAAAAAGTTAGCGATGGAGCTCCCCCGAATTTGGAATAAATTTTAATCTCCATTTCGATCCCATAAATCTCCGGTTTGATTTCGTATTCAGTGGGCGGGATTTTTTTAGTATACTGCCAGCACTAACATTCGCGGCGCCTTCAACTCCTTGGGCGCCTTAAGGTGTATACATGAGGTATCGTGGTTCAAATTTTGTATTCGCTCTATCTTCGGAAAGCGTCATCAAATGGACACCTTAAGATGAATTTCCCGAGAACAGTAGTCATATCATGTCATGTAAGTCATTTCATGAAAATTTCGATACTCTTTCCAATGTAGGTTATTACTTCATCGACTGCTGGCGAACAAAAAATAGTTCAAATAATATTATTCTATGCATTTTTGAGTTGCCGTTTGAAGTACAAGCTTTATTATGCTTTTATGGCCATACTTGAAATGGAATTAGAAACATCGTGATGTTCACAACGGAATATACATGTCATTATGGTAAAAAAGCGATTTTACGTTCCTCGAATAGCGTCTGTGATACAGCTTAAATTAAGCTCACCTTTTCGTCATAATCAAATCCTTGAAAGGTATCTTGCCTTAGCACTTTCTCAGTGGTTAAATTTTCTTATATTGGGTACCGTTAAGTGTTGACAAGAGGTATTCACTGAAAATACCAAGATGTATTCTATTTTATACCAGTCATATGTCCGCAAACTAGGCACTACAAGAGCGGCCGAGCGGCAATGATAGTGCGTTCTCGTAAGGTGAGGATATAAAGCATTTTTCGACACCCACGTGCTCTGCGGGGCGTGATGCGTCGGCTCCGCCCAAGAAGGCAATTCCTCCGCTCCCGACGAGACGCTGACGGCCGCAGGAATTAAGGTAGCACTTACACATCGTCTCCGTGTATGCTTATTCCAACACTCCCCGCCCCTCTAATTAGGCGCCCCGCCGACAGTGGGGCGTGGTGCTCAACCCGAATTTAGAATGATGTGGCTCCAGCACTTTATTTCTTCAGTTTTATTTTTTAAATCTATACGGAGAGCATCGCCTTAAATTAGCATTCTAAATGACGCCCATGTGTTTTCAAACTGAAACAACTTCTGCCTGCATTTCTTCATTGAGTTGAGGCAGTTTCCATGAGCAAGTTTTTAACGAGTCTGTTATCGAATCAAATGTTATTTAATAACTTCAACTTTCAGATTCTTTCACCATACGATGTTTTCTCATTAATCTCACTAGTCTTCTTTTAAATTACTTAATTGTTAACAATTACTTGGACAATAACCTAATATTTTTTTCTTCTCTTTTCAGGTAAGAAAATAATCTGAAATCCTGATTGTTCGGTTGTAATTGTAAGTAATTCATCCCTTTTCATAGATTAATCACTCAATTATACTCGTGATTAGATACGTCAATTGTGTGTTTGTTTAATAATGACTACGACGAAAGAAATTGAGTCGTTTTAAGGTGCTACGAAATAGGCAGTGTAGTTTCTCAAATTATTTTCACCGTTACGCTAAGTTAAGTTGTGGTGAGCGAAAATTCATGCATGAATGCTGTTGCTTCTGGGAAGTCAACTGTCGAAGGCGTGGAGGCTGAAAATTTCGGGCACCCTCCCAAGCGGGGAGACCGCGGTGGCCGGGTTCCCACGGCGCCACCCGCCCTTCCGGAGCGGGCGAGTCACCTCGGACAGAATACTAAACGGGCGCCCACAAAAAAAATCATTTTCAGTGTGGCCAAACCCGGTTGGCGGTGACTAACCGGTGGTGGGAATTTTGCGCTGGTGATGCTCACATAAGCATCGGAATTGGCTACGCTGTGGAGGTCTGACGCAAGTGAAACTGTAGAACTCTTCCAACCTTCCAAGTTGCTCTTTGTGACTATTTATCCGCAGGGTTGTTATTTCTTGCGTGAAGGATATTTAAAAATAAATTCAGTAGCCTTCGCAGAGATGCGATGGAGTTGTTCCATCGTAAGAGAAAGAATTCACATTGACTTTTACCATTTTTGGATGAATGACTTAAACATTTTTTTCCATAGAATTTTTATCAAAACACGACCATGGTTATCGCCAACTTTTGGTCTGGAAAATGTTCTGTGGGAAAACTTATTTTAAGTTAATCAGCCAAAATTTTCAACTAGTTCCGCAAGGTATCGCGGGAAACGACCAACTTTAACTTATTAACTAAAGAAAAACCCTCAATTCTTTTTGAGCCATCCTCTGAATTCAAAATTAAACAGAGCACTTTGTTCCGATGTTGACCTACCACATCAAGTACCTCCAAGTGTAATTTTAAATGTTTACAACGGTAATGACGTTTGCCTAAAAATGCCTAAAAACCTGTTTTTAGGGGAGCGCAAATTATATCGTTTAAATGGAAGCGGTTGGAGCTGGTAGTACATTTTTAACGAGTAAAATTTTATTTAGCTGCTACTGGGCCAAACTCGTGGCCAGCAGGGCGGTAGAAATTCTGTTCTAGGAGTGGTTCTATGAAATGGCTAGGCAGTGGTGTAAAGACGTAGTTAATATGCTGCAACTCATTCATCTTTTTATCCCCCATTCAGTTTCTGTGTTTGTTTACCCGCAGCGTTATTAATGCTTTTGTGGATAATATTGTATGCTGATATGCGGTACAGGCCTATGAATTCCATCATGGAAGAAAGAAATCATCACTTGAATAGCCACTTAAAATATTAGTTAATGGTTTGCCACTGTACATCGAACTATATACTCCTTGGCTCTGCGTTAGTGAGGAGGGCGAAACAACCTGAAATAATTGCGTAAATAAATTGTTGATTTTATAAAAAACTGTAAATGTGACTTTTTAAATGAACGATGGCCCTTGAAGCTCTTGGATACTGGGGATTTAATTGTAAAAAAAACCTTTGATACATTCTTTGATGACTGTAAATATCAGCTAACAAAAAGTAATTGTCAAACTGACTCTGCAAAACGTGTATATTTTAGTGTTCAAGTGTATGTTTTACGTACTTCCCCCTTACACTCATCTTAACTGATAATGGCAAGCGTAGGAGTTTGTAAAATGTTTTTCTCACATAATTAGTATTACATTTACTTATTTATTTCAATGGTCCCAGATTCATTGAATTTTGCTGTATGTAATGGAAATTTATCACCTATTGCACCTTGATGAATTCCATTATTGCCATTAACCCTCATATGGATTATCTGCGCCTTAGCGGCGCTCGTGGTTTTAAAAGTGGTGTAAAAATTTTCCATTCCGATGGATCATTTTGAAATTTTCAGTAGTCTATTTTTTCTGCCTTCTTCGTCTAACTACAAAATTTAGTTGGCATAGTGTTGATAGTTTACATTTTATTGGCCTCTAATGGAAAAAATTACGTCGTTGGATTTTCGGCGCCTCTGCGGCGCTCAGTATTTCCTCGTCGCTACGTCGTTGACTGCACTCCCAATGTTAATGTCAAAGCATTTATGTTTCGTATGAAATGCTATAATATATTTATTATCATATTATTTATATTTCTAAACATTATAAACAAAATGAAATTGTTAAACAAAAGGAAAATATTACCATACCAAGTTTGCTTTCTATTAAAGCTAAGAATCAAAATATTTGCCTCGTTATGATGTTCATTGACAAAACTTCATCTTTTTACAAGAATTATTCATAAAAACTCATGGCTAGTCAAAGTTGTTTTCTCATGGGCCGCCGACTTAGTTTTGTTTGGGCCGAGAATTTCCTCATCGCTACGTCAGGGTCTGCACTCTCAACGCTAATGTCAAAGCAATTATGTTTCATATGAAATGCTATAATCTATTTATAATCCTATTATTTAATTTTTTAACTTATAAACCAAGTGAAATTGTTTAACAAAAGGAAAATATTACAATACCAATAGTGCTTTCTCTTTTAGCTAAGAATCACTATGTTTGCTTCGTTATAATGTTCATTGACAAAACTTCATCTTTTTGTGAGAATTATTCATAGAAACTCATGGCTAGCCAAGGTTGTTTTTCCATGGCTTCCGACTTAGTTTTGCTTGGGCACCTTCTCCGCTCCGCATCCACGTACCTGCCGTGGTGATAGTCAGCTTTGGGTAAATCCTAGAGTGACTCTGTTTAGAATTACTCCAAGCAGCAATTCTAAGAAAAATTTAACACAATGCATTATTCGAATTCGTAGAATAATGCTTCCTCACCGTTATGTGAATATTTCTCTCTGAATGGGTAACTGTAACTTGCCAGGAGATTCATAAGTTTCACCGACTACCGTGAAGAACACATCGCACAGTTATTGTTATGTCTTGTACCTTCCATTCGAAAAAAAAAATCCCTTTGCGGCGACGATAGTCTATACAAAATTGCTGGAGTTTATATAGCTACTGATGACGTGACAGTTTACCATTGAGGTGAAATCAAGATAACTACCCAACTAATTGTGTGATAGAAAATTATTTCTCTTTCCTGACGATGAGTTTAGACTTTGCATGGTAAAAATCGTTTCAGTAAAGGACAATTTACCGTGAGGTGAAAATTTGTGAACATATTTCTCGTTTCTTTGTTTACTGAAATGCACAGATGTTTTGTGCATTGGGGGTGTTACTAACGTAAAGGGGTGAGTGAGAAGGAGAAAGGAGAAGGAATGCCAGGAGGTTGTTTTGAGGTGAAGGGGTGGTGTTGTGTCGACTGCCAAGGATCGGGGAATACCCAGATTGTTAGGACAGGTAGGAGTAGAAAATCCTTATCGCGAAAAAGGTTGGGAGTGCAAGGAGGCAATTAGATACAAAAGCCTGCTTTTTCTTCATCCTTCCAACGCTGCATGAAGGACAGGGAACAAAAGCCTTGTCAAAACGCCCCGCGGTGGCCCTCCCTTCATTCCAAGAAGGTCCAGCTCGGGTGGGTCATTAGGGTGGAGAGAAGTTCAATCAAGTTTTGTGGGAGGGGGGAAGAAGGTGGTGAATGACGAATAAGGGAGCTTAGTGGGAAGGTATGGACTGTCTCAATGTTTGGGTCAGTGAAACGCTAAGAAAGGAAACGGAAAGAAAATGTGAGGGAAGTCCTTCCAAAGTGAAGGTATTTTTGTCACCCCAGAGCATTCTTTCATCAGTTTCTCGCGCAGAGCTGGACGAAAAAAAAGCAGCTGCTCCTTCTCCCCTACCACCAATAACACATACTTCGAAGAATTTATTTTTTTTGGACTTCCCACCAATCCAGGAGTAAAACCTAATCTTATGCACTCCTACGCAAAACATTTACCCGTCCCTATCTAAGGAAACCTTTCCCTTAGGCTACGCGTCCCCAGTGGGGGAATGGGGCTCCGTGGTAGGAAAAGAGTACCGACTCTTCTAGCTCCATCTCCAAAGAAGCGTTGGGTTCTTTGACACGCCGCTTATCATCCCATATTATTTATATTTCAAAACCCATAAGACTTGATTTTTTTTTATTTCAGGACATTAGCTCCCAGAATATTCGTAAGATTTGTCTTGATCGCCAGAATCTTGTAAAAATCACGAAAGTGGCACTCGTCTCTTCTCACTTAACCTACATATGTTCCATTATTAACGTTTAATAACTTATCCTTCTATATACACTGCAAAGATATAACATATGGGTGGACGCAGTGAAGCAAAATTATGTCATATGGGCATAAACGAATTTTATTCGGTCATCATTTTTAGCATTTAGATACATAAAATTATAAACAATATAAACATTAAAAAGCGGAGTTTGTCGAGCTCTGCATATCAGAAAAATATTTCAAACAACAATTACACACGAAATTAAAACTTTCACTCAAAAATAACAAACAAAGGGAACTGAAATAAAGAGCATTACGGCAAGAAATGGAAAAGAATGCAGCGTTCAAGATTTTTTGTTATAACTTCAACAATAAGGGTTTAAATCTAGCAAAATACGGTAAGAAATAAAGATAATAGATGTATTTACCATTATCAATCAAAAAACTTGTAAATTCAGGCTAACGTTGAAGGATAATAGCAAAATATGACGCGGCGCCGCTGCGGCGCCGAGAATCCAACGACGTAACTAATTTTGTAAATCCATATGAGGGTTAAATCCCTTTTTGATTGAGAAATTTGGTCATTAACCCTTTCATTAAATGTCATCGGTCAGTGAATGTTAACGAGTTTGCAATTGAGATTTCCCGTTCAAATTTCGTGCAAACTAATTTACTTTTATTTCCGGTCCCTCAGTTTGATGTTTGAGGAATGGAATTGCCTTCCATTCTTCTCCGATTTTTGCTAAGATATAGATTGGACATTTTGACGGCGAATTGGGTTCCATTTCATCAGTGAAAAATAGAAAGCATTGAATTTATCAGGATAAAATCTATCTCCAGTTTCAATGTCGATTTAAACAACCCGACATGCCGCATATTTTTAAAATATGAAATGAGTGTAAAGGTTAGAGTTTCATTAAATGTGCCGCGACAAACAATGCTGCAGTCACCTCTATAGCGTTTTTTTTTAAGATTAATATTGATTTTTGAGCCTGAAACTAGATAAGCAATATATTTGTTATTGTAGGTACTAAGTTTTTATTGTACCACTGTTATAAGTTATCTTTTGGTGTCTGATGTTGCTCTAATGGCGTGATTATGATTTGAAATTTTTCACTACAGTAGAGACACCTAAAATGGTTGCTCACCAGTTAGCTTACTTCTTAGTCAGCTTACTTACGTATTTATGTATCTACGTATGGGAATACCCATTAGATTGCTACTTTTCTATGACGAGTTAGAGAAAGCAGCCATAGTGATCATAATAACATTTCATCACGACGATTCTTCCAGTTTGTCCCTTTCTAGGACCATCAGCGAAAGAGGTAAATGGCATATTCGTCAGAGATGAGCCATTTGGCCTAATTTTGAATTCCTAATGGTAATTTTACGACGGACTATGCTTGTTGAGTCTTCGGAAATGTAACGAAATCCAAAGGAAGAAATTGGTCTCATCTACATGTTCCATTGGCTTCATGGATCAGTAGCTGCGGAATAATGTAGGTTTCCTATTTTTCTACAATTATAATATTTTAAATAGATGGAGAGAAGTTGAAGGAAAGCAACTCAAAATTGTATTTCAACCTTAATGAAACATTTTATTCGTCTCAGTTTATGTTATTATTGAAAAATTAATTAATTAAGTACTACCAAGAATTATTCTCTATAAAGATTCCTCAGCCAGAGATAGTAATCCTTGCCTGTATTTACAAGGATTGAGATCTGTTTGTTGGTAAGGATATTCTCGTTCCAATTCCGTCGCGTTAAACCTAATTAATAATTAGACAGGTTCGAGGGAGATCCAAAGTCCCTCTTACGAGAGATTCGGATGGATATCTACGCCCTGCGCTTCTGGAGTGTCCCCGATGTCGTTAAACCTTTGATTTTTTCACCCGCGACCGCCCCACGAGAATCCTCCTACGCTAGGATTGGAAGGGACTGGACATCAGGGTTCCATTTGCGGCGTGACCAACGGCGAGTGTCGTTCCTTGTTCGTTTCGAATCGTAAGTGTGACTGATATCGTCTTTCTCGTTCTCCAACATACCCCTCTATAACAATGGGCAATATGAGCTTCCAAAGCAACCGCACGTGCTGGTACTGGTTCCTTTTCTTGGGAACGTGTAGATTTTTGCACATTTATCATGCGAAAAATTCAGTTGTTATAATAGGATTTGAAAGGATAATTATGATATACCTGCATAATCAGCAGAACTTTAAAGGGTATGGTATAGTATTTGGAGGAGGCGACCGACAGCTGACTTCATTTGCGCCATGAGGGAAGGGTGTGGAAAGAAGGGTGGAGAGAAACCCGGCGTCGGCGTTAGCCTGCTCTTAACGAAAGGCGCCAAGGGGACCACGGTTTAACGTCCCATCCGACGGACGGAGTGTTGCGCTTGAAATGTCCTCCACACAACATTCAAGCAGGGATCGGGTAGTCTCTGAAAATTCTCTGCCACTGCCGGGATTTGAACCCGAGCCCGCCGGGTGGGAAGCCAACACTCTAGCCACCACACCGACCCGATACCCCATTTTAAAGGGTAAGGATCCATTCACTCAGATTTAAAATATAAAATTGGTTTTTAAAGCTACTGAAACTCATGCGTTTTCTTGACATGCACATTTGTAGAGATAAGTTAATTAGTTATATTATTTAAAACCATTTCGGTTTTCATTAAAATCAATTTTCCTGAAATAGCGCACCAATGAAAAATGAGAATATGTCTCACAAGAATAGTGCGTTTTGCATTCAGCTCGTTACTCTCCCAAATTAAAACAATAATTATTAAAATGAGACATTGCAATATTTCCACTGTTGTGAAAGAATAAAACTATAAGTGGAAATATTGCGATGCCTCATTTTAATAATATTACGAACTTTCACCACATCGTGTCTAACATCATACAAGTTAAAACAATAAATTCGGTTTTTACGGTTACTTGGGTGGAGATCTGATGATTGAAGTTTTACTATGTTAAATCATTTGGATTGCCATTTACAGCATTTTCTTAGAAAGGCTTCGAAGGCCAGTCAATCAGATCTTCATTTAGAAGGATGATTCTGCTGCATAGATGTCTCTATTATCTCCTGATCAAATATGCTGGATTATGGATTCCATTTTCTCTTTAAAACAAATAGTAAGGCTAATAGAATTATTTTCAGTTTGTAATGCAATTTAATCCCCGCAACTTGACTAAAATCTTTTATCATCTGTTTGGCTGCATCTTTGGTAATTTAATTTAAAAATACATGATTCATCCAGGTAAAGGGTTAAATAAAACCGCAGAAAAAAGTACTGAGCGTCGAAAGTTAGGAAACTTTAGCCTCAAAGAGCCTTAAAATCATTTTGATTTAGTTTACGTATGAAGATAATAGTGATAACGATTTACTTCAGATTCTGCGTGTTAATCATGCTCAGATATATCATATCTTACGTAACTTCAATGAAACCGATATTATGTGAAAATTAATACTGCTATTTCTATTCCTCCTGCTTAGGTGTTACAATAATAATAGTTTGTTGTATGAATGCGCAAAGAGCGAATTTCGCCGTTGAGGGCTCGTATGCAAATTTCCTTCGACGAATTCGGTATCATCTCCATGGTGAGCGGAGGGGAGTTTTTGGATTGAGAAGCGGGATGGCTTTTGTGCCTCATATGGAGGGAAAACAACTCTGCAGGGGATGGTTCTGTAGGAATGGCCGATGAAACCTACAGCTCACGAGGTGTGCGTTATCCCCGCCCTTACGATTATTTGAGGAAATGGGGCGGAGCGTTTGAAGGAATGGCTTTATTTTCCTTTTTTTCCGCCTTGAATGCCTTCCTAAGCCTTTGGCGACGTATCCGCTCCTCTTCCAGCACGAATAAAATGTTGTGAAAAAGATTATTTTCCGTGGTTTTTCTCGGGAAATTATTCTATCTTGTTTGTTTCTTTTATTACTTTCTTTTGTTCCCCTCTTTGCGTATTATTTAGTTAGGTATTTGATGCAAACCATGAAAGGTAGTTTTTAGTGCGAAAAAAATTATACTTTTTCTAATTTATGGTAACAGCTTCTAATGTAAAGATTAAAGAATCGTTTACATATTATTTCCGGGAATTGGTTCCTATTGCCACCGGTCCGAGAGCCTCAAATTGATCACTTTTAATCACTTCCTGGCTACCATCTTTATCACCTCATAATGAGTTCTACGAATGCCTAAGTATATACATCGAAGTAATTCGTCAAGTTTTTATTTTGAGTACTGACTTTGGAAATTTATTTAATTTTTTTACCGAGAAAAACGATTTTTTCTTATTGATGGAAACAGCTACTGCTGTAAAGAGTAAGAATCGTTTACATATTATTTCCAGGAATAGGTTCCTATTGCCACTGGTCCGGGAGCCTCAAATTGGCCCTCGATATCGGGGAGTACGGCAAGCAGTGAGATAAGTGTCATCAATATGGATAGAGTGGGTACATTTCTTATGGGTTGGTGCTAATGTGCCAAACACACTTGCAGAGGCACTATGCTACCATCTTATTAATGAAAGCAATTTTTGATGAAGGATTTGATGCTTTCCCGACGAATCTTGTTAATGAAGTCTTCTCGGGAAGTCAGCCGGGTCAGGGTGGACATTGATGCCAACGTTTCAATGGCCTTCTCTACCATCGTCTTCAGAGTCTTCATTCGCCCTGAAGAAGATGGCGGAGAAGGCCATTGAAACGTGGACAGCAATGTCCACCCTGACCCGGCTAATTTCCCTGGAACACTTCATCAAAAAGCGATATTTTTTGGCAGGCAGTTGGGAAGGCTTTCGCCTGGCTTAGTTGAGTACCTACCACATGGCGCCGCTAACTCCATTTGAACTCTGGTGCGTGGAAGAATTTAGAGAGAGGGTATAAAAGTGGATTAATTACGACTTTGATTCGTCTTAATAGATTGAAACGTATTTGACTAAATGGTCTACAGTTTAAGTTAAGCATCAACGAGACTTCCGGTCCAATACCTTTCAAATCATATTGTTGAGACTTTTTTAAAGAGCATGATAATCTGGGGCGGCCTCATCTGGTACATATGGCAAAGAATATGGAGCTGTTTTGTTATTCCTGAAGGACTTTATGAAAAGAGATACCAATACCATATATCTGTGCACAAAATGTAGAATTATTTAGTGTACTTCAGAGGTAAACGGACGGTGGAATTCGTCAGTGTCGTTGTGATCTTTTTTGCAGAGCAATAATTCGTAAATATCAAATTATTCGTTTTTATCCTTTTGTTCGATATGTGAGCGGAGAAGAATGGAGAAGGTGAAGTGGGCGGAGAGGCGGAGAAACGACGAAGTGCTTAACATGGTGGGCGAGGAGAGGCAGCTTCTACATAAGATTCTGAGGATTCAGAAGGTATGGATGGAGAGAGTTCTGAGGTAGGGGGTGTTGTAAACTGCGTTGGAGGGTAGAATATTGAGTAAACCAGGGAGAGAAGAGAATGGAATTTTTAGATAAAATGAAAGGGGGTGGGCCTTAATGTGAATTGAGAGGGAAGTCCATGAAGGGAGGGGACTGCCAGAATACCTCTCACGTTGCGTACCGGGGCATTTAGATTCCTAGGAACGCCGAGATTGGAAATATGTGCCTATTAGGGCGTAATGCCTTTGATTTAAGCATGGTTAAAAGCTAATGTTTAAAATATAACTTTACCCAATCAAACTTTAAGATGCATCAATTTACTATGAATAACGAACAACAACTGAAAACGTACTAACGAATACGTATTGTACGCTTTAAAATTGTTTAGGTAAATGACGGGAATCTTCGTCATCCGTTCGGAACGTTCGGGAAAAAAATTACGAGAATTCTCGCCATCCGTATTCAACGTGTTAAATACTCAATGGAACGTACCTTAATTGGTAGAATGCATTAAATATAACGAGTAAATATTTGAGGTTTTACGGTGTCATTTTAATCGGATCTAACGTCGCGGCTTAGACCAGTTGGCGGCAGCGCGGATGAAAACTGGTATAGTCATCATTATCGTAGGTGATTCTGTCCCCAGACAGGTTTCGATAGAAGTGTTGTCTCCACATTACTCTGTCCTGGGCATCTATTTGTAATCCCTTCCTTCTTCGATGTTCATTAGCATTCCGTCTCCTCATCCTCCCTCTTCCTTTCTTCCCTTCTATTTTAACTTCTGTTCGTAGTCACTCTTTAAAATATAACCTATCCATTTTTCCTTTCTCTTTTTAATTTATCTCGGCATACTTCTTTCTTCTCCTATTCTCCTCAGTACTTCTTCATTCGCAATTTTACCTTTCAATCTAATCTTCTCCATTCGTTGCCATAGACATGTTTTTTGAAGCCCTCCAAGTACTTTTCTTATATCTTCTTCAACGTCCATGCTTCGCATTCGTATAATGAAATGCTCCATATACTGGTATAGTGTACCTTACTTTTTGGCCTTTCCGTTATAACACCCGACTATGCTATTCTTCAAAACCCTTAACCACTGAAAACCTCACAGGGTCTCGCACGTCTTCACTCTTTCTCTTACCGACCGCCATTTCTCGTCCCCTCGGCGCCCATCGAGGAAACGCCGCAGTCACCATAAGTATCCATTTTCGCAAGTGTGTATACATATGTGTGTGTGTGCTTCCTCGCGGTGTTAAAAGTCTACCCCCCCACGTCGAGAGGTTAGTTAGTTAGGAGGAAGAGGATTCGAAGGGAACTCAGTGGACGGCGGTGTGGGGTGCCAAGGTTGTCCCGGGACTTGATGTGTGGATACCAGGGGGAAAAGGCTTGCGTCGGAAGTAGTTGTGGCGGAAGAAATTGCCCATTACGCCGACCGCGCCACGCTGGTTCCGTGCTCATCCCTCCAACACGACCTGAAACACGAGGAATCTCCTGCCAAGGACTAACGCACTCCTTTTCTCCACCGCGGTTAAGTACGAAGTGCAGCGCACTACAATTGAACTTGTCCTAGCTTTGCTTATGGTTAACTAGACCATTTAGAGTAGTCACCGAGTTTTCACAAATCGCGATTACGTTTCTATGGAATTTAGCAATATTTTTAATCGTAATTTTGACATAAGAGCGCTATAGGCTGGTGGGTAGAGCTCAAACCTCTACCCACCAGCCTACGCTTTTGGAGTAGTCCTGGATGGGATATATCCTTAACAATCAGATCTTCATGAACATTGAGTGAGTGATTTCCATAGTTTTTAAGAGAACATCGCACTGTGTAAAGATTTTCCATATAGCACATTTCAATTACGGTTATGGAAAAGGATATTGATGAACTGAGCTTTGGGCATCTTCGTAAGGGTCCTGGAGGAATCCTTTAAGTGCCTACCGATAAAAATCCTCAAGGAGTGAGATGATAGAGAAAGGCACTGACTCCTCAACCCTGAATGTGTGTAAATGACACGACTTAGGCTTAGTTCGGGGTGGTTTCTACCCTTATCTATCCTATCATCCGGAACACTTGAGTAAGTGATTTCCATAATTTGAAGAATTTTCCATTTTCGTTTGTTCTTTCCAGTTACGACTATGAAAGACTTTGTCGAACTGAACTGTGCGTTACCGTGAATCACGCGATTTGATTGCCTGTACCAATGAGCGATACAAATCAGGCAATGTATAGCCAACCAAGAAATAAACCTTCAAAGAATATTCATGGTTAAAGCGAAAACTATAGACAGTGTTGACTTTGTCACTTGCCATAAGTAAGGGAAAATAGCACATATTTCAATCTTCGTTCTTCCGTAGTCGAGTTACACCGCTTCAAGTTGTCGCCACCTCGCTTACGCTCACCTTGAATTCTCAACTCCTATGTCACGCTAAGTAAAGTAAAGTTACGTTGTTGTGAACGAAGATTAACCCCTTCAGGGACTGAGGCCGGCATTCCCGGATATCCCACAACCTCACGTGTGTTCGAGACAATTGAATAAAAGGGGTGAGTCATCGTGTGGTTTCGTATATTTTTTTATAATTCTTTTGGCGCGTGGAGGAAGACTAAGGCGTTGATGCGTGGAAGCACCACTCCCGGATATATTTTATGAGCGAATGGGGTTCTTTCTTTTCGTATGGGTTTACGGGAACTACGTTCTCAGCCAACGCCCGGGGATATATTTGATTTTCCGGTTGTTGAAGAATATTCATTGCTAACGTCTTCGAGTCTTGCCAAGGTCTGTATTCTCCGCCACCCTCTATGGAATCACCCTAGTAAGCGGGTTTTGTACGAGCTATTTCTGTCGTTATATCAAGGAGTTGTGGCAGTGGTTATGTACCTGTAGTGAATTTAACTATGGCGTAGCTTTTGTGGTACTTACGTTTCTATGTAATGCGCAGAAAAAATCTCATCATCTGGAACGTTTGATACGTAATGTTCGTGAATATTCTTGGGAATAATCATGGATCATAATTAGCGATCTTCTCTAGTGGATTTGCGGATTGTTCTTGATATCTATTTGTGGATTGTTCCGATTTTATTTGATTATGATAGAATGATGGTGCTCGAAGGAGTTCCACGGCAATATGGGGTGAACACTCCATTAAAATAATTATTTACTCCCTATTCAGGTGATAATTATCTCAATACGACTGGTAAAGAAAATTTTATATCACCGGAAAACCTGCTAACTGCTGGGTGCGCTAATCTGAAAGGTGTTATAATAATAATAGGTTTTTTATTCCATCTTGCATAGATGAGACGTGGACTATGAATATTTAAAAAATTCTAATGTCCCGAAGTTGGTTAACATGAAGTGGTTAATAGGGATAATTAAAAGATGCTGAATATAGCTTAAAGAAAGTTCCTTGTAACTAAGAATCCGGGAAGGAGAACTACTCATACCATTTCATATTCTGAAATGAAATGTATGAATTTGTAAATCAATTTAAAGAGAATATTTTGTTACGAGGGGGAGTGGAAGGCTGCTTCTATACAGCCCTAGTGTTTACCCCGGCGAAGTTGGAAAAAATATTATTGTGCTTTAAAGATTTCCTTCGGACAACATTTTTGTGTCTTGATTCCGTGTATGCTATTCGTCGCAATTTTGATGGCAACTGAAAGAGGCGACTTTGGGTGAATCACATGATATGCTGATTTAACCTTTTACTTTCTAGCTTACGCTCAGCTGCAAATTACGCGCCTATTAACTTTAGGCTTCGAGTTAATCAACATTCTTCTCCGAGGCTTACCAATATGTGCCCTTGGTATCATCCTACTGCTGCCGCGAAGTCTGGGAGTTCAGAATATATGTCTTATTAAACATAATTTAATTTTGTGGAAAGAATTCAGGTACCTACTGTACCGGTAATTCTAAAGTTTTTATGCCAAACCGACCCGAGTATTAACACAGTGTACCTAGCCAAAGTTGGAAAATGTAGATTTATATTAAGTTTGTGGAAAGAATTCAGGTACTGTACCGGTAATGCTCAAGTTTTTATGCCAAACCGACTCGAGTATTAACACAGTGTACCGAGCCAAAGTTGGAGAATTGAGATTTATAATAAGTTTGTTTCATAATGAATGATTATTCATTTCATCATTCATTATATTTTTAATTACCCGCCCTATATATTTACCAGTTGTAAACAGTAATTTTTTTTTAATTTCTCCCAATTAAACTATTTTACCATATAGATCCTCTCTCCCTCAGGTCGAGCGAAAAGCTTAGAAATACGCGTATTCCACATGATCAACGGCACAGTTGCGGTGTGTTTTGATCTGTTTGACTGTGGAAACGTATTGAGACGGTATACAGGAGGTCACAGGTTGTGGCGCAGTGTGTGCCATGCGCGGTCAGGTGATTCTAAGGCCGCACCCACTAGATGGAGTAGGTGGTGTGACGAGATGGATCGTGGGTTCAGAGGCCCCACGACACCCGTGGTGCGGGCGTAGATTGAAAAGAGCGCGGGGGAAGGGAGGGGGCGGGCGGCGGCGGGGTGGACCCTGATGACGGTGGAATGGGAACGGCTGGTGCTGCATGGGAATTGGGACCATAGGGGGTTGGAGACAAATTGGCCCTTCCTCCGCGTGGAGTGAACTCCTTTCTGCTTGCTCTCCGTCCACCGGCCCTGGAGGAATGGAGGCGTGGAGGGAGTCGTCCTTTGAATTAAGATAAAGTTCGTAAGGAGAACAGAGAGTGCATGGGAGTGTTACGCTGATGTCTCCCCGTTGTCCTTCTAATCTGTCCTCTCGTCCTCGTCCCTCCGCCCTCTCCGATGCTTCGTGTGGAGGTGAACCGGCTCTTCTCTGTCTCCTCCCTACTCTATGAGTCGGTGTGAAGTCCTCACGAAATCGTTATTCATCGGCAATGATTTATTTCCATTCGGACGAAGCGGTCTCTGTTGATTCCCCGTTGCGGTAATTTTTCGTGAGCAAGCTAAAAAAAGAGTAAGTAAAAAGGGAAGGATTACTTAAAAGGAAGGATAAGGTGTTATAGGCTGTGCGAAATGCACCTAAATTAAAATTAAAAATAATTAAAACTAGGAACAAACTCTATTGCTTACCCTCGCACCAAGCAGATTCGCCCATTCCGTGCTGGCCTCAAATACGCTCAATCTCAGGTTTGTAAGGACTTCTCCTAAAGCATATATTAGAATTTAGAAAAAGAACATAGCAATTTTATTAAGCACAAACATCATTCACTCCATTTTACTCTACTACTATACTGCTTAAGAACGTACACAAATTGGTATGCCTCTAGAAGCTGATTAAGGATTTTCTCTTTCTATTTCTTATCTTCGCCTATTCCTGCTTCGGTACTACGGTATACCTATATTGTAGATAGCGTGTTTAAACAAGTATCCTCCTCATTCCCACCCTTTATCTTCGAAAATATTTCCGTGGTATTAGTCTCGTATTAGTTGAATTGTGCTGATAAAGCATCGCTTTGAAGATTCCAAATATTTTGTTTACTCTCGGGGCATCAGATTATGCGGTTTATTCTTATTTCTAGCAAAAATCATATACCAACCATAATTATAATTGTTATGAATTAATTTAACCAAGAGAATTTATTACATTTACCTTAGTAAATAGTTAAAAGCCCGGAGCCGTTTTTAGAATCGAGATAGGAGTCACTCATGGAGAATAATTGGCAAAGTGTCTACAGTGCATACGGTTTGCGCAGATATGCTAATAATCTGTTCTTCAAGTTAATAATGACAGTTTATGCTTTTGTTTGTTCATTTCATCATAAAAGCATTCGATCTGATTTTCTACTATAGATTGTTGGTGTACCAGCCTTATCTCTTTTTTGGTTATGAGGGGAGTATTGGCGACAGAGAGAATAGTGTAGCTTTCAATACGCCTAAAAGGGACGCAGGAGAGGATATGGTAAGTTATCGATCGGGACGAAAAAACTAAAGGAAGAAAGGATACCCATTCTGTGAGCGATCGCCCTTAAGGTTCACTGTTTTAAAATTGAGTAATGATCCGGTGCGATTCAGAGTTTGGGATAAGTGAGTGATTGTTTCCATGGATGCATTCCTTTTTCAAATTCGTAATGAATTGGACGTGATTCAATTGGATTATCATGCTAAAATCTGGTAATTCAGAGTGGCAGGCAAAGCACAACGAAACGTTGAATGTACCAACCTCGCGGCGTGATTTAATTACAGTCTCAATTCCTGGTTTTATTTCGATTTCACCGATTAATTATGTCATGAGCTGCTTTAAAGAGTGAAAATTTGGTAGGTATGAAATTTGTTTCAATAGAATATTTATTGATCAAAATACGATAATTATTTTTTGCTACCCCTTTCCCGGGCATCACACGTGTAAAATTATATTTGCCGCAAAAATTTTGTTTCTGACAATGCATAGATTTTTTTCATCGCTCGTCTGCGATCTTCAGGGAACATGCCGTTAATTTTTCTGAATCCTAAAACAAATTATATCCTATAACACATTTTATATGGACATAGTTGTACGAAATCACAATCCCTATAAAACACAATTAATGAACAAGTCATTAACAAAATGTATGTTTAGTATGAATGTAAAATAAATTATTTTAAATAAATTAAATTGACGTTTCTTCTATATTTATTATTTATGACCTAATTAGGCTATATCAATTAAAACGCATTTCAATTTCGTGGCATTTAATCGGTTTTTTTTGCTTTTGTATAGCAATTGTTTAAATGTATACCGTATGTAAGGTCAGAAATTATAGAGGGGCGAAGAAAGATAAAATAGGTCACAAAGAACATAGAGTACACGTTTTCGCCTTTCTATTTAATTTACTCTATCTTCAATGACAGAGGAGAAGCAATTACTTCCTACAGTTTGGATGGAAACATTTCATTATCTATGATTTTCCACTTTTCCTTTTAGCTTCTCTGAAACGTTATCTATGGCACATGAATTGTGGAAAATTTTAAATCGCGTTCTCAACATGTTATACATAATTAATTACTGAAAACGGACATTGAGGAAGTACCTTAAAAATTTTAGCATCGGAAATTTTCCAATAAATTTAAGGGAAACAATACTTTACCAATTATTATAAGGTTTAACGGAGGCGTAATAATACTTAAAAGAAGGATAAAGGGAGTAAATTCGTTAAAAACACTAAGTGATGGAAGATATTTCGGCCTAAAAATACTAAATCTTTATTATAATTTCAAGGAGTACCTATACTTCAAATATACCTACCGAGTGTTATTATCGGTCTAGGGAAAGAGGTGGTTCGTATCAAAATTATAGCAATTTTTTCTGTGGTGTAAATTCCGTAAAATTAAATACACCTCATTTCAAGTATCTTTTTAGCAATTTCTCTTTTTCTTAAGGCTCAGAGGATAAACTCCAGTCGTTTCTTTGATTCTTTATAAGATGCATGAAATTGTCCGACATTAGTACATCTCTGGATTAGTTACAGACATGGCTGTCCTCATTGAAATGAAGACAGTTCATCATGGTAAGGAGAGGGATCAACTCCTCCTCATGGTACAAAATATGCTAAGGAAAATGGGAGCGCCTTTTCGGAGCGCATGACAAAAGGTTGGAGTAGGCAAAGAGGTGTAAAAGAGGAATATCAGCGGTGCGTTGCGAGGAGAGACTCGAGGAATGGCATGAGAATTCGAGGGCGATGGGGTTCAAGGGAGAGGTGGTAGTGGAGGCTTGTTGCGCGAGGAGACCCTGAAATGGGTGACGGGAGGTGCAGATGTCATGGCTGGGGAATGAAATGGCTTTCTTAATGACTAGCATGACTATGTTGTTGCCACATGTCTTTTGGCTCCAATCGGAACAGGTGCTCTAAATCTACGCTCATTGCTTAATTATATCATGGGAAAACCGGCTCTTGCGAAGGCCTATGAGAATTTTTTCCTTTGATGGAAGAAGTAGCCATAAAAAAGTATTGTTTATTTGTTTTCTCCCTCGGTATTTTTCTTTTCCATATCAATCGATTACATTCTCTTACAATTAGATCTATTCGTTGACCTGTCGTGCTTATGAAACATAAAATTAGCTCTGATGTTGTACTTTTTTAATTAACGAACGAATTTAACGAACTTTTCTGTGCTGACTGATCAGAAAACAACTCATCGAGCTACGAGATGCCAGAGGGATAAGGCAAAGGAGATATACGTGGGTACAAAATACCCTCTGAGAAGAAGGCTACACGCGTACCTTTTTCGGAGAGCATGACGAAGGTAGTTGGAGGTATGGCGGGGTAGAAAAAGAGGCATTTGAGCGGTAAGTCGCCGAGACGGACTCGAGGAAAGATGTGAGAACTGCGGGAAGGGTGATAGGGTGCGAGGAGTAGGAGAGGGATGTTTTGGAGGGGGCGAGCGGAGAAAAGGGTGGCGGAAGGTGCGGGGGACGTCGCCGGGGGAAGAAATGGAGAGAGGACCCCCTCTGGCCTGCGAGCAGAGTAATTGGCGGGAGTGGGCTTCGGAGGCTCCGCGACAGATGTGACTCTAATGGATCTGCGTCGTGGATGGAAAGAGGGATAGGGCGAGCGGGTGAAAAAAAATGCGTCGGAGAAGGAAGGGTAAGGTAGGGTGGTTGTAAGATTGAGGTGGAGAACGGAGGGGGTGAAAAGGAGAAGAGTAGTCATAAGGCGCCCTCGCATCGGTGTTGTCGAGAAGGAAAGGGTGTGTTGTACAGGGGTCCGAGTGGGTTGGTTCGGGGAAAAAATAAGAGTAGAAAATAACGATGATAGGGTGTTGCATTGTACTGGAAATTGGTTCTGCTGAGAGAGAAAATAAATCCCATCGGTCGTTTGGAAATCATTTTATTTTTTTCTTTTTCTTTCTTCCCCTGATGCAAAAAATTGAAAAAATTTTCTCAGTACCTCGATTTCTGTGGAAGCTAATAATGATCCTAGGAGATATTGAGTGCATTGAGCTTCTTATAATTTTTTTTAGATTTTCTATGATGTCAAGCGGCCAACTTTTATTTCCTATGAGATCAGCCTTTTTTCCAAATTTTAATATTTTGATATTTTCTTCTTTTTGATAAACACTGCCGGTATCTTATTGAAAACTGAATAGATTTGTGAGAAGTGATCCAGAAATCAAAGTCCTTCTTGCAATCGGTTAGAAAAGTAGAAATGTATACAAGCGCCGATAGAGATAAATGGCAGGTCGTACATTTCCCAATACTTACCCTTGCAGATCAAGTGTTCAGCATTGAAAAAAATAGAATTTACTGATACTTCAATAAGGATGTTCATAATCTCTGTTTATAAATACCCTTGATACTTACGTGGACTTTGGTCATATTGCGTCAGTGTGTGAATTTTTATATGTTGCTTTTGTATTTTTATATGATGTAAAGCTGCTTTTTATTTGTATTAATTGTATTTTTCCAGTTTTTAGACAGTGGTTAAACTTCTGGTGCGATAAAATAGATATCCATGAAGCATAATTTCTCATTGTATGTTGACTTGATCTAAGAATTTTAAACTAACATTTGTGTCCCTAAATGAAAGTACATATTTTTCTACTTTATGTCGTACTAAGAGTTCCTAATCAAGTGGAACTTTTTACGACCTAATGATGATATAACTTACATAGTGGGAAACTGGAATATTTCTTGCAAGAAATACGAACTGCTTTTATTTTTGTTAAGTCAAAAATAGCATTGAAGACAAATGAACGCAGCAGGCATAATTGTAGCCCGAAGATATCATGTATTTGCATTGGCTTACACATTTTATGACACTTGGGATAGAATAAGACTTAAATGAGAATATTGAAAACAAAAATGAATGATGAACATTACGGATATTCCTACAATGCAAAATCTTCGAGCTTATAAGATACACCATTTTCATGTATAAGTTTTCATTTCCTTATTAGCTATGGATAAATTTCTAAAAGTCATGACAAAAAATGTTTAATACATAGTATTCATATTAGCATGTGTCATGATAGATTGATGCAAGAACTACTTGTAACCAGTGAAAAGCTTTTTAAAATAATATTTTTTGTTGACTTAATTTCAATTTCAGGTGTTCTCTGTTTTAAATTTGTTATGAATATAATTTTTCCAATGCTATGAATCCAAAACTACAGCGTGTGAAGAGGTTTTCAATAGGGTAGAAAGCTGGTTGTAGGAACGGGGAAATGAAATAGACTTGCACAGAAGGCTAATTTTAAGCATAATAAGGATACTTTTAAGGCTATAATCTGTTTTTAGTCGATCTCAATTCTCATTCGTCAAAGATTTTCATTGAATGAATGTTTTTTTACATTTTTTTACAAAAAAACTTGAGAATTGATGATCAAATATATGAAATAAAATCATGCTTAGGCGCTATGAAACTGAAAGTGTCTTTCGTCAGCTTTTTTAAAGTGTCCCTCTTAATTTCATCGAATCGTTGGCTTGGAACCACACACGGTCAAATCCATTCCGTACGAACCTCTTGCAGACCCTTCTCCCTTTGTCCACTGCAGTCGTAACTCTCTTGCGGGAAGTAGAGGCTAAACCGAGTCCTGGACGTGGACAGGGAGAGAAAGAGAAAGCTGGAGAGGATGGTAGAAGAGTTTAGCATTTGCTTTGACGAGTGTTAAGCTCAGTGGCTCGAAAGGAGGAAAGTGTGGAGAGAAGCGGAGGGTTGGTTGCCTGGAGGCACGGCATAAAACAAAGCGACGTTTATGGAGAAAGATGTTTTAGGGGTGGGCGATCGAGTTGGATGTCGAGATCGACATAAAACGAGGCTTTCGGTTTTAGGAGAGGATGGCGGCTGCCGAGTGGCAAGCGCACCGGGGGCCCTCCGGGTTTGTTGGTGGGGAGTTAAGGGCCTCCCTCTCTGCACTCTCTCGCTACATTTCATCTCATCCCTATACACTCCGGGCTGAGATGCGGAAGCTTACAGTCTCACCGCCGTTTGTGAAGTGCCGCTCGTGATAGATGTAGTCTGTGACGGATGAAAGTGACGGTGTAATTAGAGGGGTTAAGTGGTATTAGCGGCAAGTATATATATATGTATGTTCTATCTCTGTAAGCGGGAGATAATAACTTTAACTGATACCTATCTAATAGCATGGCTTCACAGATCTCTTGATGATTAAAATTCTTTCTATCGGTGCTTTTTACAAAATAATTAATTGATTAAATTAGATATTTTTAAAGTAATTTTTTTATATAGCAACTGGCCCCATGTCTAGGTATTCCTGGATATCCAATTGTACTTAAGGATCAGCGTATTTAACATCTCACCTTCAACTTATGCCCAGGTAACGTATATTTAGGTTATCCTTCGTGAGATACCAAATCAAGTGCTTGCACAAAAAGTTATGATGCATAGTTTTGCATATGCTAAATGTTGTCTCCTATAACGAACAGCATCGAGTTCAGGGCTTAGTTTTTCATAAAGATTCATGAAAGTGTCCCAGTATTTTTTATGAGCTTTTAATGTCCTTGTCGATAATCTTTTATAGTCTATGTTTTTCCATTTGCTCCCTGCAAGTCTAGTAAGGAAGAGACTATTCTCTAGATTTTTCGTGGTTTCATTGCGTATTCCACATTATAAAAGTATTTTCTTAACAATTTCGGTTGGGAATAAAAATAAAATATGCAGTACCTTCATCCCCTTAGCCATTTCTTTAAATTATTATTTTTTTCCCGTTGCCAAAAAATTACTTTCATTTCAATATTCAGACCGCTCACTTCCATGGCTGCACTCCACTAAACATTTTCTTGCAACATCACATCATTTCAATCAACAAGTGCCTCACTTCCAATCACGTTGACGATTTAAAGTGTGAATCTAGTGAATAATTTTCAAATAAATCTAACATGCAGCTGTAGGTTAAACAGTTGCACTTCATCGTTGGGATAGAAGAAATTAAAACTTGGCTATTTAAACATTTTAATATATTGAGACCAACCATGGTTTCGTTACTGCGTAACATTGGTGACAGCTTGATAATGTTACGCTGTAACGAAACTATGGCCGTTCACAATAAATTACCATGTGGAAATAACCAAGTTTCTATTTCATGTATTACTACGATAAGGATTTCCACAAAGTTACGCCCGCTACTATTAATTATTAATTATAGTTGCCCTTAAGTTTGATAAGAGACAGTAAGTTCAGATTTTTTAAGGCACGACGTTACAGTTCGCATTATTTGACGGTGAGAACTCTATCCTTGTAAACCACGTTCGATCTGAAGGCCCATTTAGGATACATACAATGGTCATTTTAACGCCTTTTACTTGCCCGTTTTCACCCTACCGCCTAGTCGATGGAGATCTGAGCCCAGACATTGTCATCGTCAGTCACGAGATAGACAAGAGTCTCCGGGGAGAGTTTGGATCGACTCCGGGGAGTTGGTAATCCTGCGATATCGTCGCCGATGTCGGGGGAGTTGGCATGGCGGCAACAAACCACGGGCCTGAAAAGGGGAGAGTTAGTCTTTCCGTGGTCCGGGTCGTAAAACTCTGCCGAGCACACGGGGGGCCACCAGGCGTATTTGTCTCCGTTTGCCATCCCTGGAGCCTCCGCACTGGCTTTATATCCAGTCCGCATCGCGTTGCATCCTCCAAGCGTACTTGTCCCCTCCCAGCCTCCGGCAGACCGGAACCAGAACGCCAGGCTACCCCGCTTACCTCCTCCGGGCCTTATGCTAAGCGACACTCGATCCACTTAAACGGAGAGCACAGTTCCCAACGAAGTTATTTGATTTCAGGGACAGTGCCTCTAGTATTCCGGAACATTCGGAAAATCAGAACTATTTCTGGAATGAATTGTGTAATGAGAAGTAGGTATATTGGAAGTATTATGGGGCTATAGTCGAAAATATTTATTCATAGGTCGTTTCTCTGGCATTTTCCCATAGTTCAGAAAATGAATTGAGTCCACATATGGGGATAATAGATTTTCGGACAGAAACAGTTTCTCATATGTCATCTCCATGTTTAGATACTTCATTTTTTTCAAAAGAAATTCTTTGCGAAAGTTGCCACCCTATAGATCAGCGTCATCAATATTCGGTTTTGTGTCAAATTAGGGCGTTATGAGGTAAGAGAGGAGGAATGCTAAGTATCATAGTCAATGCTAATTACTGGGGCCCTGTCTTACCCTGAAACATTTCTCCCTCCATAGATTCAGTTATAGTCTATGTACCGCAGTATATAATCTATACTATACTATATATATTTCCGCTTCTTGCTTCGTTAGGCCGAAACCAGGCTAGTGTATACATATACTACGCATTATAAAAATTCCAGCTACGTGGGATCTCGTTGATGAGATGGATTTTTACACTATTTTATACTTAAAGATAATATGTATTGTCTCCTTTTTTGTGAGTGGCGATTAGGTACTTGTAGCTTATTAGTAGCCACACCTAGTAAACAAGACTAGTAGATTTTGGAACGTAGGTTTTCGCAGCGAGAGGCATCGTTGCTGACGGCTTTCGGGAGCAGCTGCGTGTTGCGCTTTGTCGTGCGATCTTTCGCGTCCATTAGAGGGCGCATCATCAGGCCATGAATGAAAATTCGGAAAAAAGATTTTCCGAATTTTCATTCATGGCCTGATGATGCGCCCTCTAATGGACGCGAAAGATCGCACGACAAAGCGCAACACGCAGCTGCTCCCGAAAGCCGTTAGCAACTAGTAGATTTTAAATACACCAAAGGATGAAGTTCGCCATGAAAAAATATTTGACTTAGCCGGGATTCGAACCCGGATCTCCCGATTGCCGGTCAGGCGTGCTACCAGTTACACCACCACGCCATCTTCTCAGAGCGAACTTCGGGATGGGTTTTACCGAACAAGATGTTGACGTCACAAGTCCACACTGTGGCACATGTGGCGAGGGTCGTGCTTACTAAGCCACTGTCGGGGAGAAAAACCCTTATTTTCCGCTGGTCTGCGGCGACGATTTTCAAAGCACTGAAGGAACAAGTGACCTTGTACGCAGTCACGCGCACGGGTGCAAAGTTAAATACACCAAAGGATGAAGTTCGCCATGAAAAAATATTTGACTTAGCCGGGATCGAACCCGGATCTCCCGATTGCCGGTCAGGCGTGCTACCAGTTACACCACCAAGCCATCTTCTCAGAGCGAACTTCGGGAGATTTTGTCATCTTAAGTAACATTGTTGATTTTTCCGTTATAACTATCGAATATTCCCGAGTCCAGAATTATCCAATTGTATTTTTCTGTACTTTCCTTACCTACATTTGTATGCTATTCTACCGTATTACCCTAAGTCCTGATATCCTGTACTTATGCAGTTTTTGCGCAATACATGTCCTGCCACCTCCCATCTCTGTCAGAGAACAGAGAACCATGCCTCACATTACAAACCGTTGGGTCGGCGTAGTAGGTATCCCCGGGAAATCGTTTGATTTCATGGAATTCCGTTCGAATGGTTTTTGGTGATTCAAATCATTCTCCCGCTCCAGAGGTCGGGTCGGGGAGATATAACGCCGGCGCGGTGACGGAGCCGTCTGCGTGGGTTTTATGTCTGCCCCAGGAGAAGGCAGTCAGTCGGGTGTCTTTTCAGTCCTGAGGCCGAAAGGAGGCTTTTGGTCGGTCGTTTTGTCTTCACCAATTTAATGGTTCTGTCTCGGATGCCGAGTCTTAACTGCTCTAGAGCCTCCTAATGTTTTGGATCCTTGGTGTTAGCCGCGAAAATTTGAGGATGTGCCTTAAAAGCCATCGGTTCTTAAAGGATTCTCGGATGAAATGTACCGAATTCCTATGCCTAGGGCAGACAAAAGCGTTTTCGCTCTCTTCGTGGTCACATCAGAGTCATACCTTAGAATTGAGCTCGTAAGGGTGGTATAATCTTGGAATTTCATCGGAAAATAATTTGTATTTGTCCATTATATTATTATAATGCATTTTATTTGAGTCCAATTAAATTTCTTCCGTCATTGAATTGTGTGAATTGAGTGGTATTTATTTGTTTTAATAGCCTCCACGGACGAGAAGATATTGAATCTACTTACGTAATCAAATATTTTAATTTTCATGAGTGGGTTTTGCAGAAGCTTACTAACATGCAGAAGATGGATCGGGATGAAACTTTTTAAATGATTACTCAGCGTTTAAATATTTTAGGAATATTGATAATTTAAACAAGGTTCCACGCAATGGTTCTCATAGAAAAAAATAGCTGTTTTAATATCGGAAGATTATTGTGCTTCGATCAGCTAAATATTACTTTTTGGGGTATATGCGATAATCATAAAATGGACATCATATTCATAACATAACATGATTCGGTGAACATAAAGACCGTTTCCCTTGTATTGAGTCAACATTGGAATTTAAATTAGTTTTTTCTTTATTTTCTTCATTAAACCAAGATTATTTCGTATTTCAACGTCGGCCGCAATTTTATTCTCCTTACAAGTACTTCTCTTCTCCGTACCTTTACTGACCTTTGTTCAATCACTTCGTAGAGATTATTTTTGTTCACAATATTTCCATTCTACTGAGAGACAACGGGAGTATTTTCCGCTGGCACCGACAGGGATTATATGAAACAGATAGTATGTTTAAGCCGTTAAAGCAGAGTCTGCTAATTATCTTCCTCTTCCGTATATAAACCGCGTAAGCCGCTCCCCGTGGATGACAAGAGGAGGAGAAAATTAATGCCGTTTTTCCCGGTTTTTCTGTCGACGAAAAACTTAAATAAGAGAGTTTTTAGGAGTATGAGGAGCGGAATATTTACAACCAGGGATTCTGCTGGTTCCCTTTTTTTTTGCTTGAGGGGACGGTTTTTTGGTGAAACTTTTATTCTACGTAGACATGTCATAACGGGACACTTCTGAGATGGGCTGCGAAAAAATAAGTTATTTGTAAGAGTGAAATGGAAAAATTTATGGATATTTTCCTCCACTAGTCCATTTTAATGCTTTTTCATTATTTTCTTTCTGATTAAAATCCATGCTTTGTATTCCATTTAGTGGAATGTTTTGAAAATTCTGTTTTTTACCATCACTGAAAGTCACAGCAAGTATTTTAAGCAATATTCGGAAATTTAATATAAAAAATGAACTTTCTCCTAATGGTGGTTTTCTTCCACAAGATGTGATTGCATAGGATGTTTAATCTTATGTTTTATGTGCTTCTGGATAAGAGAACTTGATCCTGTGTAAGTACTTGGAGATGGTTCATCTATAGGCTCAATATAAATAGTTTAAAATGCTCTGGAGTGTACCTACTCAAACCTTGTTCTTGTATTTTTTGAGACTATGGTGATCTTCTGCACCAGAAAAGGATCTCAGTGGTTATCATTTTGGTGCAAATTATGCTGCCTACCCGTCATACCTCGGTGCTTTTTGTTCACCTACAATTAGCCTTTTTTCCCGAAGGTCTCGTAGTTATATTAGTTATTTCATTCAATAATCGCATCGTTTTATATATATTGAGCCTATTTCACGGTCATTTTTTTGTTGTTTTTTTATTAAGACGGTTGTATCTCTTCTTTCTTCAAAGCTAAATTGTTTTTCTGACATCATAGTTTATGCACTTTATACATACTTTTGTCTCTTGTGAAAATTTAATTATTTGCATCGTAAAAAAATTTATATTGACAAAATTTAGTTATTAAGTACCTTCTTCAGCGGAGAGAGTTCGATTTTTACGTTTTTTTCTTCTTTTAATTGTCCGAATCTTTCGTCCAATACTAGGCTGCGACCTTCATTTTTTTCCCCTTAAAGGCGACGTCCTGCCGCCATGCTCGATTCAGTTTTAATTAAAACCCACGGACATTCGGCTGTTTATTGCTACCCTCCCCACCCGAATTATGAATTCGTTGTTTTTAATTAACCCGCCTTAAATGAAAAATCTTGCCATTTAGGAGCCATTATAAAAAAGTCTGAGCAATCATTCTTACGTTTTGGCCGATGGGGAAAAAATGAGGGAAAAAGCTTAAAAATGTGGAAAATTGAGAGAATGAGAAATGAGGGGGGAAGGAGGAGGCACGCGTTATAACTCCTCGGAAGACCTCGACCCCCTCCGTGGTCGTCTTCGAGATCTCAAAGTCCTTGATGATGAAGTATGGGGGATCCGTATTGAGTTTGGAAGGCATTATAAAATGTAAATATCTGCCTGTCCTACAGAGTATAAGCCAAACACGTAAAAGGGATATGCATCTATATGAACCATTGAAGAATGTATGCGAGAGAATTAAACAAAAAATCAAACAAAATAATGAAGATATATTCTGTTCATAGATAAAAATTCACGTAGTATTTGCCGGCGTCGGTGTGGTGAGCTAAATTCCTCGCCTGCCTAACCGGAGGTGGCGAGTACGACAATGGCCTTGGTAGGTTACCCATATCCAGGGAATGGGTGTTTTTGAATGTTTACTGTTGATTGTCAAATCCGCCGACGGAAATGTCATAATTTGGTGATTTATTTTGTTAAGAAATAAATAATGTATTTAATAAAGTGACTCATTCGTGATGCAAATTCGTTCATGAATATTTTGTTTCGGTAACCAATTATATTTGCAGGCAAGAAACAGTTTCATTGAGTGGAGAATGTTTGATACTAATTTTTTGCGTTGTAATCATTCAAAATGGCCCCGTAGCATTCTGTATCGTTACGTATGCATGTAATATATTACTATGGAGCATTTCTTAATCATTTCATTTCTATCTTTTTCAGGTCAGTATTGACTCCTGATACTATAGTTTAAAAGGTGACGAAGGTAAGTTTGAGGATTCGACTTGCTGTTTTTTTTCAGAGCATTCATTATTTTTTCATAAATTGGCCATCATAAAAATTGTCTTATTTGCTCAATATCCAGAAAATTTTCCGAAACTTCACATAATTCTAGTTGATAATTCTATCGAGTATGTTTTCATCGAGTACACTGTGCCTTGGGTTTGGTAAAATTCACTACAAATGGTCGTCTTAATCGATGTGAATTGTTGCTTGTGCTTGAAAACATGTTTCTCTTCGATAAATCCGTATTTGTTGCCGCTAAATAACGCAGTGTAAACTTTCAAGGCAACCCAAAGGACTGAGTGTGCATGTCCTGCACTAAGACGGTAATTGTAGGGGAAAGCTGTGTGTATTTTTGATTACTTTTTCTGTTCTGATAATTCTCCGATCGTCTCACTTTGCCTGAGGTATATGCTGCAATGCATATTGTTGCAACTTTTTATTATTAGTCATGGTTTTTGTTTCTTGGGGTTTTCATTTTTACCATTTTCTTTTTTACCAGGCTTACATATTTCTTGAGGCTAGATTACTTAAATCGCGCAAAAAAACCTGCAGGAGTGATGGTTAATATGGGAGCTGAAGGAGTGAATTTTGTGAGATTTTTTAGTACTATACGTTACCGTTCATTCTCCTACATAATTGCTAGTTCTTTACCAACGTGCCTTTTAGGTAAGTAGGTTGCATCTGGTTTTTTTTAGAACCATTTCAATATACCAACGTACCTAATTGTTGTGAATTTTTCTTAAATATTTGAATACACGTTTTCTGGGGAGAAATCCGCATTTCTTGAAACCACAGTACTTAAATTGTTTAAGACACGTATAACTGAGGGAATATGTCCTGGATAGATGTGGGGATGAATTTTGGGGGTAGGGACTATGTTTTCGGATGTTATGGGCTCGGGGCAGCGGGACTCATCCCCTGACCTTTGCCCCACCCTTCTGCCAACAGCCCCCTCACCCCTTCGGTCTCAGGAGCGCTCTTAATTAAAGGAGCAGGTGGTCATAAAATTCGTTCGTCCCTTTACCGCCTCAGATCCGGAAACTAGCGCCCTCGAAAACAGCGGCGGCGTAAGCGCGAACTCTTAATCACGGCTCTTACTATTCATGCGATCATAAAACAGTGGAATGGCTCTGTTAAAATTATCTCCTCTCAAGGTGCTCTTACGGACGCTATACCCCCCAGATCCTCCAACCTGACTCATTCTGATATCCACAAAACCCACTCCTGCTCCTCTTCCCACTCATTCTGTCCTTATTCTCATCTAAAGAGCCCGGGGTGTAAACTGAATATGTACGTATGGGCTTTGGGCATTCAAAAATGCTATTCTTCATCCCCTTTTCTTTTTCAGTACTGCCTTTTATTGTCTTCCTCTGAAAGGTTGGGCTTTTGGCATTTGAACTTTCAATCAATTTTTTATTTTATTCAGCAACGATCCTGAATGGAGATTCTTAATGTATTCCCTTTGCGTTCGGAAGACTACGCGTATATTTTTTACGAACACACCGTCAAGAATCCGTTCATGACGCTCGGGGTACAAGTTCTTCTGCTTTTATTGTTGCCATATTCTAATCCGTGCGCTCTTATACATAAAGGGAGGCAGGTTAGTGCCTGCACATTCACTGCAGGATAGCAATTTAGTTTTGGATCCTCCTCCTCTTCAGGCTGGGGGGTTTCCTCTCTCGTCCATTTCCTTCCAGTCTTAAAAGCTGAGCATCCTCCCGAGATTAAGTCAATTTCCCTGTTTAATGTTCCCTTTGAAATAGGAGATTACTGCGCATGATTTTAAACGATGTTAATGACTGGTTTCAAGATTTTTATTGCTGAAGTTGAGGGTACAGCCGAGTTTATCACTCGTGACGAGCCAAGTACTCAATGAATCTGCAAATTATATCTCCGCGCTTTGCTGTGCGTCATAATTAATTGTGTCGAGTTTTATATTCTAAATGTAAAATTTGAAATTACTTTCTTTGCTTAATTTTGAATAGAAACTTCCATAATTTTTTCATCCTAGCTGTTAGGTAAATAACCCAGAGTTATATCAAAATCTTAAGTTTCAAAACATTTTTGATGGTCAACGTGAGAATAGGCAAATCTAGGGTGCTCTTTTTACCTGAAAGTGTAAATTCTTTGTAGAACAGGAAGAAAACTTTAGGCTCTCTCTTGAAGTTTAAGTTAATTGTGCGTAATTATTTTGGGTTTCCGTATTCGCCTAACCCCTAAGTAAATTAAATGAAGCAATTATGACAAATATCCGGGCATCATAGTATTATTTATGTTAACGATCGCATGCGGACATTTGTAATGACAGCTTCTAACTGTCGTTTGTATTTGCTTCAAAAATTAAGTTGAAACCAAAATAGTATAATATGTTCGGGTTCAAAATGTAAAATTATCGTTATGTATTCCTCTAATTTTATAAGACCCTATAATTCTCTTCCATTAAGCAAAAATTAAATTTGATAAAGAGTTGTTAGGGTGTATTGACTCCACTTTGAATGAAAGGGAAAAATAAATATTTTTACACACCCCGAATATGAAACGTTTTGTATCATATTCGCAATTATTTTATGAATTCACTCTCCCGCATTGTTTTATGCTAATTTAACTACACAATTAACCACTTTCCGCTTCAGTGATGCTGATATTGAGAAATATCTGATTTCCTGTTTGATCATGCTTTGAATATTTTGTGGGACATTAATTTGATGCGTGAATTCCGCTGTCTAAAGCCGTCAAATATTTCTAAAAGTGGTATTGAATCTCATAAAAATATCAAATTGCTTCATTTGATACCTCTCGGGTCACCCTGAAGTACCAGTCATTATTTGATTGAGCCACAATTGCCCATAGCATTTGAAGCGATAACATAGTGCCCGTGATGAATAGTGGTTGATGATCTAAAGGAGTTGCTGAGACATAGTTATTAATTAGAGACATTGTTGTGAATGAAGCGTTATGGGATGCTGAGATCCTTTATTAGGGAAGAATATTGGAAGGGAAAGATGGGGAAGAGGAAGATAGAGATAAGGAATCATTATTATTTTAATATTCCTGACTTTATATTCTTCATTTAAATGTCGCTTTTGATTTTATTTCAGCCTTCAACTTCGTAGATGTTTATTTATGCACCGCGTATCCTAGGGGTCTTTCTCTGGCATATGATGCTTCTATAGTTCCCATCATTCCATCCTATATTTCTATTCGATCTTCAACACCGGCAGCCAGCACCATTTCTCGAAGGCTTCAAGCCATCTGGTCATATTTTCCATTTGTCCACAAGTTTCTGATCCGCAGAATGCCGCTTCCCACACGAGTGTATTTACATACTGTTTCCTTCTCTCCATTACTATGCTATTGGAGCATAGTAGCGTCCTTATGCATGACATCCAAGCTTTGGCTATATAACGCTTTACCTATTTAATACTTAATTCATCTCCTATCGGTCTTCCATTCGACACAGCGCTTACATGAGAAATATAATAGAAAGAACGAGTTTATTCCTCCGAAGAATGCAGATAAGTACTTTAGGTAGATAAAGGAGAAAATAACAAAGAAAAACAACAGGAAGCTTAAGTAACTGGCATAGGTAGAAATTGCAGTACATTTTGCAATCATAGGGTTGCATTGCTATGAAAAAATATACAAGCTGGATTCTTCAGGTTTGTCCTCCCCTCGGCTCTCCTTATCGCTTTCAGCTGCTAGTCTCTTGTCACCGCGGAATGCTATTCCCTCGAGTATGTTTCAATCCAATAGGGAGGGGGCGGCTACCTTCCCAGCATCCCGGTCGCGAAGCGCAGAACCCGCCCCGCGGCGCTTTCCCAGCCTCACCAATTGAATCGCGCGATCGCCGTCGAGGACGACTCCGCGGAGGCCGCGATGGGACGGCGCGATACACCGGTCCGCTCTGCCAGTGTTCCCAGCTTGAGTACACATACGCATATAAGAGTGTGGTGTCCTCAGGCCGTATTGGAGATGCGGGAATCCTCCTGAGGCCACCTTCCCCCCTCTCACTCGAAGCAGAGATATCCTTCACCATCGGTATACTACTGAATTGAGCGATGCCTACCTGCGTGTTGAGGAAAGACCTGTCGCCCCCCCAGACGTCGTCGGGATTGTATGCCTGTAGCAACTACATGATTTTCATCAGGAGTCAAAACAATTTCTTGCAGTGGGCACCAGCAATTTAAATTAAGCAAATGGTGCTTTGTGAAACATATAGTGTTATAATCATACCCATTTGTTCTGGTGCCCGGTGCACCAGGAAAACGTGTTGCATCATATCATGCATGTACAAACAAATGATGTTTATTGAGTAGGTAGAGTTGGGAAACACCACCTCCATGTTATTTCCCAACCATGAATTCCATTGGAATTGAAAAAGTTTTTGTTGTGCTGTCGATGATTTGTCCTCAAGAATATTACGTCCGTTTTCATCCAATATTTCTTGTACTATATTGGCCGTTTGGAACCAGTTACTTGTTGGAAAACAAGTTCACTCAGGTCGTTTTCAAGCGTGGAATAAGTAATCTCTGGAATAGCTTTATGAAAAACATAGGTATTAAATTATATCTGTTTTGTTATTTACTTTACATCATGAACGTACCGACATTTAAATAAAAGCCAATCTGTCTTTGTTAAGTATACTGATGAAATTTTTATGTGATAATTACATATTTTTGCTCAGTCTTACGGCATGACAGGGATGTGAACACTGTGTTTTCTGATGTTAAGTAAAGAGTAAGCTGTCAATGAGATCGATAGTTGAAGAGTTCACTTCCATTGCAACAAAATACTAACAGCTGTAGTAATTTTCAACTCTATTTTATTTGCTCAACCAATTTCAACGTTTACACTTCATTATGAGAGAGCTCTGGATAATGATGTGAAAATACGATAACGGTTGAGAAAATACGATGGTGAGGAAAATTATTACAGCTGTTAGTACCTATTTAATTAGCAATAGGCTAATATTCATTTGAAGCCTTCTTCTACAGAGGTTTCTGTCAAGAAACGCATATTTACGATAAGCACGTTTTTGAAGTGCATTATATTTTATTATTCAAGCGAAGTAGACTGGGATCTGCTAGAGACTCGGAGGCTGCGTGCTAGGCTTAAATTGCCTGAATGATAAAGAATAGATATATTTATGAGCGACACGGAAATCATCATCTTAGAGCCACTTAATATTCCCAGGTCCGATAGAAGCGATAAATTCCGAACGGATAGATATGGGAATTCGTTTTCCCCTAAACCCATAAAGGACTTTAATGAATGCTAGTCGTAATCTTGTTTAACCATTTGCTTTTTCATATGTATATGAGTGGTGTCCTCCTCTGTCACACGGCTTTTTAGGCAGCTTGGGGGTAGTAGGTAGATTTATATTAAAAGCTATTTTACTCCTATATTAAAATTAGGGAATAAATGCAAGTAGAGGATCCATCCGAAAACATCAGCACCTAATCGACAGTTTTAAAAGTGCAGCGAGGAATCGATGTACAAAATGCAGGACCTAGGCTTAAAGATCCACTTACTCT
This sequence comes from Ischnura elegans, assembly GCF_921293095.1. Classification (NCBI taxonomy): domain Eukaryota; kingdom Metazoa; phylum Arthropoda; class Insecta; order Odonata; family Coenagrionidae; genus Ischnura; species Ischnura elegans. The sequence goes on from NC_060249.1 coordinate 97,766,256, forward strand.
CATGTTCCCCCCTTCGTAACGGTGGAATATCCGTTCAACACCCTCTTTGCTGGCTCCCGCTTTGTTTTTTACCCTTCGACGTTCGGTGAGCTATAAGCGTTTCCTCTCGTTGTCCCGCCCATCGCGCGTGGATTCCGATCTCTTGGGGTAGGCTCCTCCGTTCATCTATTCTTGTCGCGGTGGCTCATTAGGGCCGCTGGACGGTTAGTGGCATGCGCGTTGTCGGGAGGATAGGAAGATTGGTACAGCACACCAAGCAGCCGGTCGAGGCCCTTTCCGGTGTGGTAAGGTTCAACCACCCTGAAGGAAGTTGCTCCGTGCAGCATCGTTGGTCAATCACTGCGCAAAGGAATTAAAAGCCCTGCAAACTTACTCGATCAGTGGCTTTTTTACAACGTTCTTCTTAACTTCACTTCATGTTTATCTGTGACAGCGAAATTTTGCAAGCGATTTTAAACTAATTTCCCGGTAAGCCATAGCTCTGAAATTTTCAAGAACGATCAATTATAGATGAAAATGCATGTTTAAAACAACGTAAGCTCAATACGATCAATATTTCTCGAATTTTCAACATCACTACATGAAATATGCAGATTTTCCTCAAAAATTGCCATAAAATTAATGGTGACGCATGCATACTATCATTTTCAGATTCAAAATACTTTATTACTTTCCTCCATGCGGCTAGATTTGGATCACGAAAGGAATTGGGAAACCAAGAAGCATTTCAAATGCATTTATGTAATTATGTTTAGGAAGATTATCATGTTCCCGTGCTTTGATTAATATGCTTCATGTTCAACTTCTTTAACGATGAAATGTTGTATGGTGTAGTTAACGGAGCAGTTGATATTCAATTGTCAAAATAACTGTCAGTGATGGAGAGCATTATGGCGGTAAAACAACAAAATTTAAAAGCGAACATGTCTAAAGGAAATTGTTTTGCTAAATGGAGATTGTTTTTAAAAATCTAAGCTACCAAAGTAGAATTATTTTCTATAATCCCACAAATATAGGGCATGTGATAGTTATACTAGGGTGTAGTAAAGTCTACCCTAGACTAGTGTGTTTACCGACGAATAATTATATCCACTTCATTTTAGCACTTCATTTGCAAAAGCCTATGCCTATAAAGCCTATAAAGCTATATGTGAAAATTGGTGGGATCATATTTACGTAAATCGTTATATAGTACCAAAATCACTGTCTTGTTTTATAAAATAGGAATTAAAAGCCACTCAGTTTCATAGGAGTAAAAAATGTTCAATACATCACTCAGCTGCGAGGTGAAATTTTCGAAACCTTTTGCAAAAGGAAAAAAAAATGCCTAACTGTATCGTATTTCTTTTGTTCTCGACAATTTACCTTTCATGTTGGCGGCGTTCGCTTTTATCCGGGAGACCGAAACAAAGGAGCAAAAAACTTGCCGAGGGAATCGGTGAAGAGGTCGAGAAAATAAACTGAGAGACGCTAAGAAAGTTGTTGGAAGGTACTCCGTGGAAAAAAGTTGCGGTTTCCACATACTTCTCCTCCCATTTCTTTAAGCTGCCGATCAGCTCTCGGAGTTTCAAGTGGTCGTATCGCTACTCACTCCACTTGGCTTTGTAGTCGTCCGGCATCTCATCGTTTTTTTGCTATTTTTGGACGGATGGGTATCACTTTTAGTGGATTACATTCAATTTCCGTCAGATGATCAATCACAACCTGCTAAACGTGTTTTGAGACAAACCACAGTCTTAATTTGAACTGAGCATTCTGAAGGTAATGGCCCTGCAGCCTTGGATACTAATTCGTATCGCGTTGTAATGTTGGGCTAAGGTTCCGTAATGTTATAACTAGGCTTTTGCTACACTCACATTAAAAGATATTAAATATTTTTGTTCTAAGAGAGTCAGTGCCACCTTGAAGCCTAGTAAGAACTTATTCCTAGAATAAGTTGTAGGAATCAATATCTAAACTCTCAATCCGAAACTCCTAAAATGGATAGTTTTTGGCGTTACTATGCGTCCACTTTCCATCACAATAATAATTAGAATCTTATTGCGGCATTGTGTCTATTCTTTATCTTGTGATTTTCTTATTATTTGATTTTTTTATTTGAGCAAATTTTGTGAAGCAATATGTTATAGATACTCATAAGTTTAAAAAAGTATTTCTTTATCTCGTTATTGGGATACAACATATTTGATAGAGCAACCCAGATTGGAGTTGGGTGAAGATAGAGTGGAATATAAAATTTTTTTAAATTCGTGCATTCAGTAAATATTTTCTACCCTGAGTATATGTCGTAGTAATCATAAATTTAAACAATTTATATTATAAACAAACACGTCTTAGAAACGTGAATTGGGCTCTAGAGTAAAAAGTTTTGGGGCTTGTCGAATTATTCTTACCTTAATAAACGATTTTAATATTTCCTGGTGAATACTACTGACTAATATTTCTCGGGTTCTCAGCCAGGTTTATGCTTTTATATAAGCCGACGTTTTGGGAGACGACATGTCTCCCATCCTCAAGGCCGTTTATTTATACAGCTGTATAAAAAAACATAAGGGTTGAAGGCTTATATAAAAGCATTAACCTGGATGAGAACCCGAGAAATATTCGTCAGTATTTTTTCTTAATTTCCTGTGCTTCTGTTGAGGTCACGGTGTAGTGTAAGCGTCGCACTACCCACGTACTCTGCAGCCCTTAGTACGACGTTTATATTTCTCTTCTCAATATTTAACCGTCATTTTTCGCTTGCGTACCCTGTTGTTATAGCGGGATACGGTACCTCTTTGAGCGGAGGGTAAGACCTTTATCTCCCTTTATTTTTAACCGATTTCGAGTTCAGTTTTGAAACACGGCACCCCTACTCGGCCACCGCATTCCCTTACTACCAAGAGCTATACGGACCAGTTATTATTCCGATACAAACTCGCTTGGAAGGGAAGGGTATAATAATAACCCCGGTAATATAGTCACCAATCTATTGTTCTTTCATTACCGACATGCATGTCTCTCGGCGCCCCAGGCACACATTTTACGTCAAGGCATTGCGAGAGCCATTTTTAAAGGTTCATCTCACTGCGAATGGTATTTTTTACTTCATTTCCTGCTTAACTGAAATATCAAAAAGAGTCAAATATTTCAAAGTAAGCATCATTTTGATACTTATGATTATAATATAATTTTATTTTTATTTGATAATTATATTCCATTCTTATAGTTAAGTATGTATTATATAGCTCCTTCATATTCTCTATGAAAAGTGTATTTGGATTTAAATTTCTTGAAAAAAGCCCTAAAACCGGAATCAATGAAGAAAGAGAGCTATAATTTACTCTACTCCGCTCTACTCCGAATGGTTTAAAGATTTCAATAAAATTAATAATTGTAATCCGGAAAGCAATCCAGGTAGCAATGTGAAATTCAAATATTCCCCCTTAGTTTCATTGTCACTAATAAAGCGTTACAATTTCACTTATGAGGCTTTCATATCTTCTTTTTGTAGTCGATGTGGTTCTTCATGCCTCGTATACAGAAAAATATATTCGCAAAAGTGTTATTTTTATTAAGTAATTTTGGGTGGGGAGAAAACTTAAAATACCTGCATATGTGATATAAATAAATACAGATTGCTTGTTGTGGGCTTGATAACGCTTTTCATTTATTTCTACTACTTGCGCATTTTTGTCTAAAGCTTTAACATGCATTTAACTTTAAATTGTTTATTTTATTGCTTTCCAAGAGTTTCATATGCCTATGTTAAAATTCGTAGTTATTTAGAGTAGATTATAGCTCTCTTTCAAATAATGTTTGATGGATATACTGTTAACAATCTTCACTTCTCGATGCATTTAGTTTTTCTGTTTTTCAATGTATAAAGTCTTTTGAAATCCCTCCAGGCATGAATAGATGGATATTTATACTTTTGAGTCAATTTTCATCATTCCTTGGTTAAAAAGCATAAATAAACATTCGGAATGAATATTGAACGGTTAGTGAACGTTATTTGTGCCTGAAGTGAAGAGAATTTTACTATTCGGCGTCAGTGAATTGGTCCTCAAGTCTTTAAAGGGATCCATTCCCTTCGAACATGTTTAAACCAACGCGACGTCCGTCTAGACGCGGACGCAGCGCTCTCTTTTCTCGACGAGGCATACCATCGCACCCACAATCATCAACCGTCTATCTACCTATCTACCGTCCGTCCTCTTGTTTTGAAGGGAGACACAACTTTGGGGCTGACACAAACGCCAATAAAGTGATATCGGTGATTGGGCCATTATTTTAATCGTTAAAAAATGTAGGCTATACCAGATTGATGCCGTAAAAATGCATCATATAAATTACGAAATGTAATTTCTAATTTTGCAAACTTCATTGATTAATAAAATCAATACCTAAGGGTTTGCATTTTCGCTTTGAGGAATCATGACATTAAAAAACTAAACTTTATTTTGTTCCACAAAGTATTTATCTAAAAAAATTAACTGATTCCGACCTTTTCAGGTCATTAACAGAAATCAAAAAAATTATTACTTCATCTTTCACATCTTGATAGTGACCTGAAAAGATAGAAACTGGTTGAGTGTTTAAAAATAAATAAAACCGTGTAAAATACTAAAAAGGTCAGTTTTTAAAATTCTCATTGATAAAACGAAGTATGCATTAAGTCGTGCAAAAAAATCATCAATGTTGCTGTAATGCTTATTTAGCACTTTCCCGGCGCATGATATGAATAAAATTCTCTCAGGATCGCCACTGCATAAAATAATTAAAGGTAGCCAACGTTTAGGGCTCCAACTCGTTGCCCAGTTTCGGTAAGTAAGGATGGGAGGGTAGTGTGAACCTCATCTCTCTTTAATTTTATTTTTCGGTGACCTACCCGAGAATTTTGTTCATGTATACGATATTTATCCAAACCAAACTTTGGACCAGCGTTTGCGTTAGAGCCAGCCACAACGTTAGTCCACGTCTGCAGCAATGCTCTCTTATGTCCTCAACCCTTTGATCGCCCCTCGACATTATCAACTCACCACGCGCACGTCTAAAGAGGCACGCACATACTGAGCTCTGGACCACGCTTGCCTGCGCGTGTGAGGTGCGTAAACACTTGGCTCCAGGGATGTTCGGTACACGCTCACACATTTTCCCTGCGTGTTTCAACCCTCCACGTGGAGGATTAAAAAAAAAAACAACTGAGACTCAAATATATGCGGATTATTACATTTTTTAAACATGCGCTTCAAAAGTTTTGACGAAAGATGCCGTGCTCCCGTTTGACGTGGCAAAAAATAATTAAATCGTTTTCGGTGGTGAAAAAAGTTTTTTATTGTAAAAAAGGATAATTTTTATTATTATCGTATTTTTCCCCTCCATGGCTTGTTTGCGAGGACTGCTTTTTTTTCTTGCGGTCGTGGTCGATTTTTATTTTTTTTTCATTGTTTTAGTGTGCCAAGCGTTTTTAGGAAGGGGCCTCGCTTTTTTGAAGGTTTGTCCATCGACGTTGTTGTTGTCACCGTTATCTTTGCTGTGGATGCCGAATTTTTTTCTCGCGGACAGGGATCTTTGCATGTGCTACAGAGAGGTGCGATAAGCGGAGACCGAGCGTGTTCACTTTATGTCCTTCAAAATATTTGTTGCTGGATTGCCTTTCTCCCTAATATCGTAGCCAGTCATGTTTTTAAGCTGAAATAAAAACAATATTTCGTGTTTATGAAAATCCGTACTTGTCTGTAGTGAGTAGGTATACATTTGTAGAAATTTAATGACTGCATGCGTCGCTGTCCATTGCTTGGGATTATGTACTGAATGAGTGGTTCCAACTATGAGTAGGTGATATTCCTTACTAAATAATTGATAATTTTATCGTCGCGAACTTGTTGCGAAAGCCAAGCTGGTAAATAAATGCAGAGCCTGAATTTGTATTCTTTCATGCCGCTTTACTGTACATACTGTCGTTTCATTTTTATGCATGAGTAAAGTTGAACGGTGAAGGAGAAGTTTCAAAATGACAGTTACACGAGCCACCAACTAATCGCGTTTGTTCAATTTAAGGAGCAATTCCATTCAATACATATTGCTAAATTGTATGGTAATTGTGAAAAAAAAACGTCAGGTTGTTAATACTGTGGTGACAAAAAAATAAATTATCTAAATCAAATTATGTCTTTTCATTGTTCGAACTGTTCGAGAGTTGGAAAATGGTGAGTAATACTGGCTCTAACCCGAGAAATCAGCACTGTATTAATTTCACGTACTTTGCTAAGACTGTGTTGTTACACGTAGAGCATTCAGATATTCAGTAGTAGAGCTTTTCCTCACTGGAATAAGTTGAAAGTAAAATTTGGCCCATTATGCACACAAATATTAATTTTCACACTTTTCAGTTCAACACTTAACAAACGACCACGGTTTCAACACAATGCGTCATTTTCAAGTGACAAAATTGAAAATGATACAATGTGTTGAAACCGTGGTCGGTCGTTAAGTGTGGAAATTACCATTTGTGTTCTTCATCATGGATATACTTCCTCAAAATCAAGCCTGAAATGACATATGACATTGTTAAGCTCCACTTTTATCGTCCCTAATGACACCTGCCTTTACGCTACATAAACGTAACAGCGTAAATATCATTTTGAAACCTTCATGATATTAAAACAAAAAATTTGATGTGGTGAAGAGACTTGAATAAGGCAATTGCGCCAATAACTATCCACCATGTTGCCAACAGTCGGTATGACTATATGGGGACAGTGATTTATTTCATGACTATTTTCAGTAGTTTGCCGGGGGAAGCCCCGGTTTATCCATCAGAGGTTTTTCCAATTATGCATATCATGAAAAGAAAACATTTTTTTCAATTCCATCACATTGACCCAACCTGGGACTCCCAGGAATAATATTTGTAGGTGAAGAGTTCTAAACTGCTGATCTAATTAAATCTACTGTTATCCACAATGCTACTTTAAGACGAAATGCGAAAATGGTTAGCTTCCCCCCTCCCCCCTTAGCAAAGGGTGTGATTCCAATGAAAATTTTGCTTCTTGGGGCTTCGTTAAAATACGTTATTTGCTTAATTAAATGAGATTGTATGGGAAAAACCCTTGCCATACTTTAAATGCATATATTCCTGGACTTTATTTCATAGCACGTGAATTATAGAAGCGATGCTTTATCCTAACATTCTTAGGAAGGATGATGTAGATGGGTATTGTTACGGGGAAGCTGTTCACTATATTCTTGGTTTTTTGTAATGATCTATTCGTAGAAACCACTTAGATGTGGAATATTTTGGCTGTAGGAGTTATTCCAGAAATTATTTTAGCTTGTTATTAGAATATTGTAAAAATGATAAATTGCTTACATCTACATAATATCTTGCGGGCCACCTCTAGGGTTTTTGGGCAGGGGGTGATCAATCATCAGCATGCAGCATGAAATAGGATTCCAAAATGCACACCACGTGGTACAAAAACGCCTACTAAGAAATTATGCTACCGCATTCATTCAAAGGCAAAACTCATTTATAAAGCCAATAAAGCTAGAACACACAAAACATGCTGTCAGAAAAAATAAGAAAATTTATAAATACGCCTAAAGGTGAAGGTACATATGTAATTAAGCTACAATACAAGACATCCAATCTATTTGTGAGTTCTAAAGCTGCCGTTATAGTATCTTATTGACCGTGGAAAAAAGACATTCTGAATCAGTCTGTTCTACGTTCTATCTCTCTTATTTTATTCGTATGATCTAATCTACAGATTATGTTGACGTTCTTAAGGTATGGCGAACTTCGTCAGAAAATACACTGCTCTTTAATTTATTCAATAGGTTTTGGTCTATTTTTTAGTCTACTGTCTGACAGAGATTCCCATCCGAGGTTATTCAAAAGGTCAGTTATTTCCCGTACCTGGCAGCTCTTCTTTGCACGCGTTCTAACTCTAATTTTAAGCCTATTTCATAAGGATTCCAAACTCTGACAGCGTATTCTAAATGGGTGTTTACGAGGTAGCTAATTTTTCTCTCACTTTGTCGTCGAACTTTCCTAATATTCTTTTAGAAAAACCCAATTTACAATTAGCATGACCCGTTACTTCCCGAATAAGTTTGTTCTATGATAGATCGTCATTGAGTCTAACTCCTAGATATTTCAAGGATTATACAGTCTCTAATTGAATACCCAGAATGATACAGCTATGTCGAGGGGAGTTATTTTCTCCCAGAAAATCATTGGTACGCTTTTTTTAATTTTATTCTAACTGCCATACATCGCACCACGCTTGGAAAACTGTAAGGTCCTTCGATAGTTCATCCCCATCTTTCCTGGAACGGATTTCCCTGTGAACTAAAGCATCGTCTGCAAATAATCGTAGCTTACAGTGTACTTTTCACCAATGACGTTTCTTTAAAGTGAGTGTTCAGTGAACGTTGCGCTGAAGTCAATTTATTGGTATTTAAATTTATTTAATAACGTATTATGTGTTATTTGGCGATAATTTTTTTCCTGGTTAGTGGTGTGGATGACCTAAATTTGGGGAAAATCGTGCCCAAAAGGATATAGGGGTTAACTTCTCAAGCTACTAGAATGTATTTATTTTTGTATTTTTTCGACAGCTCTACGCTATTCTAGCCACAGTGTTCACCTCCTGCTATGTTTATGTGTAGTAATTTATAAGACAAAAACTTTTAACCCAAATATGTGTTGTTCCTTGTGTTTAGTTAGAGATTTCGCCTATGCTGGCTGATAGCTGTGATCAAGCCTTCACCTCGAGGTAAAGCCTTACTCTTCTTTGCTCGCCTTTTTATTTTCTCCTCATTCCGAACCTTTGCTCTTACCTTCATACAGTCCCTCATTGATTACAACGCGAGTTTTCAAACCATTACTGTGGCATGCAACCGCGTAGCGTAATTTTGTATTTTTTAACAATTTTATGGTGATACTCATTTAATAGTTTTAATCTTCGTTCCTAAGTACCAAATGGGTGTAAAAGTTCATTATAATGCTAACCTTAAGCCTTTGGGATACATTTTTTTACGTTCATTTTTAAATACAGTCAGATTTCTATAGTTGAGTTTTAACTCCTTCCTACTTGGTTTAGGGAATAATTCATAAATTTACCCTCTCATTATCAAAAAAATATCTTGTTGTATCCATTTTGAAAACATAATTGGATTTTTCGTCGTCAAAAATTGAAACCGGCGTTCATCTCCTCTCCTCGGAGTAGGAGCTTACTCGTCGTCGCTAGCCTTTTGTTTCTCCGCCTTCTTACGCTATTGGCGCTCTACCCTTCCCACGGCGTCCCAGAGTCGACATAACGGGACGATCGATTGTGATCAACTCTTTCAATCCACCCCCTCCCTTTCCTCCTCTACTTAAACCTACAACCCCTCCCTCTACCCTTCCCTCCTTTCTTAAAACTCCATCCCTTAACTCCGGTCGAGGCCTTATCTCGGGAAGGGTAGGGGTAGGAATATCATGAAACAGCCATTCACCCCTGATTAAATCTCCATTAGTTCACCTCGGATATCAGCTTCCCCCTTCCCCCCCTGCCTCATCGAAACTCGCTCCCTCTTACACACCAAGACTATGGTGCATGCATATTGCGTTTCTTCTTTATCTTGTCGGTTGTGTGAGCGTTATGGTAAACAGGGAACGAGGAGGTGGGGTTTTTCTTTCCCATGATTTTTAAATTATGGACGTATTCCTAAATTGCTTCCAGCTTTGAAGCTCGAGGGAAAAAAAATCGGTGATCACGGTAGAGATGAGGCTTAAGCATGAGGATTGTGCGTCGTAAGATCAATTCGTTAAGGCGTTCTTTCACCTTTTGAGCCCGATAAATTTTTAGGGATGTAGTGAACAAATTAGTTATGTTATACGTCCAATAACATGCGTTGTTGAAGTGGTCCATGAGGTAAGAACTCAAAAATCTATGTATCAAAGTATGAAATAACCAGTTGAATGGGTGAAGAATTTATGTTAGCAAACAATGGTAAACGTAATGCAAGTGATTGCGTATTTAAATGATTTTGTTGATGACATTGTTAGCAACATTTCCCCAGTGGTAACATTAAAATTTTAATGTTAAAATTTTCCACAATATTCATATTAATTTTTATTTTATCTATTGAGCATTATGGAGTAGTCAAATGTAATAATGACATGTCCTTTTACACTAGATCTTCAGTAATTCATTGCATTTTTTTATATTAATGAAGAATTGTGAGTGGGAAAAACTATAAATCGAAGTCGGAAAATATCAAATAGATTTCGAAATAAAATTTACCGCAGCGAAATAGTATTCATCAATTCATTTATATGGAGGAAAAAACAATGCCTATCAACTCAAAAATTTCTGGATTTATTGACATACCTAGCTAAAATATGAAACTTCGGCCTTTTAAGCAAGTCTAAATTGTGTGTTTAATGATGTTACCTTCATGTAGATCCCTATCGTACTAGAAGAAAAATCTTCCGAGTCTTTTTTGCATTTTACTAGAGTTGTCTGCGGATATTGCTTTTCTATATCAAGCCGCGTAAGTCAAGGTATCTACTCATGACGGGAGTCAGAATGAAATCCGTGTATCCTAAAATTTTTGAAATTCAAGAAGGTAGAATGGCTAAGAGCTTATTTCATCCACTCCTCTTTTTGACTTACTTAGTCGGTATTCCGAGGACACGTTTTACATTTACATCCTCAACAACTTTATGATCATCGTGTTAGAGAGGTGAAAAGTCTCAGTATTTGTGTGTCGAAAAAAGTGCCGGCATAACGTGCGTTAAGGCAGTTCATCAAATCAACTCAGATTTTTTACCCCGTTTGAAACTCTTTTCGATTTAAAAAAAAAATAAACCATCCTACAAATGTACACCGGAGACAGTCAGTCCTGTTGGTGTAAAATATAACTTGCCGGTTAAAACCAGTAAAGCTTGACGTTTTGATAGCCGTGTAAATTTTCCGTATCGCTCCAATTTTTACTGTTCAGATGTTTTTAACGACTGGGCGTCATGGAAGGAAATCAGGTGGAGGCGCTTTTTTTAAATGTCTTTCGAATGTGGTGATTCAAATCCTTTTACGGCTGTTCTGACTCTCATACCTTTATGTAGTTAGGTTGCCAAGTAAGTCCTTTATTGTGTTTATGATATTGATGGCTTGACAAAAGTTCAAAGCCACTCCTAATCCAATTAAGGTATCGATTACAATGTTTTTCAAGGTGTGCAATCGTTATCTGAGATCGAAAGGCCCTAAAAAATATTATGCGGCGGAAGAATTGAATTTTAGTGCGTCGTTGATGTTAGGTCGATGTTAACTGATCGATCTTTTTTGCATAATTTTATTTACGAGTCTTTTCGAATGTCACCCACTTGATTATTTTGATCGAGTTAGTGTGTATTTTCTTATTTTCCTTGTCATATTATCTGGTGTTTTTCCATAATTACCTAAGGATTTCTATCAAGGTTGAGGATTTTACTTATTTCCAAATTAGAGGTGAGTTACCATTTTTAGGATAAATTTAGCAACTATTTTGGGCGATTAAAAGATAATTACTGCGTGTTTCCTGTATTTTTTTGGTATTTTTCTTAATGAGCATGAATTTTTAGAACACCTGTCAGCATTATAGCCAAATTTCGCAAAAAAAAAGCTATTCAATGGCACTTCATGATTTGATAAATGCATATAAATTTGATACAGAGTGAAAAGTTATTGAACGTATTTAGACAACGTTTTGGGCTAATTCGAAATGTCTTGGTACTAGATCAATGCCATTTCTCATAAAAACGGGTGCGTTTGAATAATTCCTAAATGTTTAATGTTTTCAGATGTTATATGGCACTTATTTTCTTCTACGAGCAAGCGCTTTAGATTTGACCCCATCTATCAGAAGTTATCTTCATGGTTTGTGTTTATAGAGTTGAAAAAATGATGGAAGTAGCTGTGATGCGGGAGAAGAAGTGAAATGTCAGACAGTCTTTCAAATCCTACAATGTAAATAGTACCAAGAGTTTTTTAAGATAATTATTCCATTCCATTCTAGGTATTCCTTCAAGTCCGGCTTACGTAAAGTCGTCATGCATGGAATCCGGCGTTTTTTAGAAAACTATTAATATGCTAGCAATATTAATGTACTACCCCTTTATTTCCTAATATGAACTTATAATTCATGTAGGAATGAGTTGGATTAGGGTTCAGTTGACAAGGGACCTTTAGAAAATATGGCACAATTTTTAGCAAAGGTGGACTGTAATATTGATTTTTTGTTTTACCGCTACGTTGTGGAAATAGTTAATGCCTTTTGCGTAAGTAAGGCAATGCAGGAAGATGAGTGTGACTAAAGAAGAAAATCTTAGAAACCGAGTTCGCAGAATTGTTGTGCATTAAACATTTGGGGATTGACAAATTTATCATTTTTATTTTTCACGACGAATAAAGGTAGTAATGTGGTAGCCGTTTAATTCTATAACTGTGTTTAATTTACTTGTATAATTCTGCACTTTTTTACTAAAAATTTTACTTTTTTTGCTAAAATTTTGTGACATGGAATGCTCCCTTGTATTACCAAAACTATAAACTTTTTGGTTTGAATTCTAATAATAACTTCACTACTTCCCTGCGCAGACTTGGTTACTTCAGATTTTTTGTCCTATCCTGCGTCTATTAAAAGCTTGAACAAACCGTACTTTCCAGACCAACTATGTGCACATGAAAGATTCTTTAACGCCGTAGAAAAATCAGATTTGTTTTATTCTATTATAGAATTGTTCATTAACCTATTAGTATTAGTTCTTTTCCTTTTTTGTCTGCATCTTAGTCTCTTTTTACTTTCGGATAAACTGTTGTAACTCGAGTCCTAACATTAGTTAGTTGACGACTTTGGGTCAACTAGCTCTGATTGTTTATTTAATATGCAATCCCCCTGGAATTATTGGCCTTGTTGAATAAGATGCATGGCTAGTGTTGGTCATGCCTTACATGGGAATTAATTTGTTGATGAGAATTTTATCCTTCCAGTTGTTGAAGCGTGTTTGAAAATCTGGGGCAAAGTGGTAGCCAAATGGATTGAATGCTAAGCTATTAACAGGGGAGTCCTTTGTCCTTCCTCCTGCACCTTCAAGCACGAATATTTATATAACTATTACAGTTCAATCAATGTAGCACCACTGGCAAATCATAAATTATCTTTTTAAATGAAACTTGAACTTGTTAAACGGGTAAAATACAATTCCTTTAAACTGGGATGAGCTCCAATATACATCAAAGCAAACCCACTGGTTGGTTTGATACTTTGTAATATCGCGCGAATAAAATTTGTTAGCGACACCAAGCTACACACCAAACTTGCATTTCCCTAGCGTCTACCTTTGCTAAACCAGCCGCAAGCAATTAGGCTTCTACGAATGGTTTCTTGACGTTATTAATTCACATCAGTCATGAAATCGTCTGCAAAACTTAGTTCAGGCCACGGTTTTGTAGGCTACCTGTTCGGTATATCAATCAAAAAAGTAACTTACGTCTGTAAATGTGTCACATTTTCTTCCTCTGCGTGGATATTTTTTTCCGTCCAGGCTCTCAGATCGCGTTCACTCAACTCCATTTCCACCTGACCATCGTCCGAATTTCCGTCTGTCAGGCCATAGTCGTCTTCTCTGCCTCGGGACATAATTCATAAGCGTCGAGGCAACAGTGCGTTCTCGGGACGGTCATGAAAGTCAGATGACGTTCCTCGACCGTTTCCCCCTCATCCGTCTGGGTTTGATGGCTGCGACCGTCGACTGCATATTGCTCCTGCCTATATGGACGTATCGGCAAGTGAAGGAGGAGATATATGGACCCCGAGTTGGTATCGGGAAGCGCTTACATTGGGAAGTAGGGCAGGCGGGATGGTAATTGGTGATGAAGGGGTGGTAGGTTTTCCGTTTTATTGCGGGCCAACGTATGATTCGATGATAGAAAGCCGTCCAAATGTCAATTTTAACCTATCTGTCTGTTTTGTTTGCGAATATCTCTTTCTTTTCGTCCTATTTTGTCATTATGCGTACCACCTTGGCCCTTTCTAAATTGAAGTACCGTCCGGACCTCATTTCTCGCACATTACATATCCATGTCCGGTGACGAATTACGAACTAATTACCTCTTTTTTATTCGTACACCAACTCTCACGAATGACATTTTTCGTCTTACTTTTCAGGAAATAATTTAACGAAATTTTTATTAAAATGACAGTCGAATACTATGTCCTCGAGCCCGTGCTTATCAAGTTAGACTTTAAAAATAATTTACCTCGATTAATACATTATTGCAGTGATAGCAGCAAAGGTAAAACATAAAATTATCATGTAGTGCTGGCCCTTTTATCCCCTGGCCCAGAGAATGTTTTCTGGAGTTGTCTTTTCTTGATCTTTCTCGTCACAAAGCATCGGAAAAAGTTCTAATTTTTTATACACCAATTTGAAAATGTACGACAATGAACACACACGAATGGCAGCGAGAGAGCATAAATATTTCAACTACGGCACCTAACTCGCCAATGAAACTCGTTGACCTCCTGTGTAGAGTCTAGGTCTTGTGAAGTAACCAGGTGAGATACCTTCTGTCGACTTGGGGAAACATTGATTTGCATTTAAAATAACAGCAGTATTACAGTTACAGCTGACCTCCCAGCATCAACAAAAAGAACGTCCTTTGATAATCGTGCAAGATGACTCCCGTAATAGCGCTGGACAAGAATTTGACTTATTTACATTTCCATTGGCTGTTTAGAACCTTACAAACTAACCCATTACTAAGTTCCATAGCCAATTTAGTTCATATTGATTCAATCGACCTCTGTGACGGGCTAATTAATATATGTTTGCCCTACGACCCAATCCGAGTCTCCTAAAGACTACGACGTCTCTCTTTTCATTCCCTGCGCGAAAGGGTTTGGATGGCCTCGAATTGAATTCGTCATCTCTCAGCGCGCGTGAAAACCAACACCCAGCTGTCAAGAGAGGAGAAAAAAACGAAAGAGAGAAAGCATGCGGAATGCTGGGAAAGGTTTATTTTTTTATTTCGCGATTGATAAAAGGGTTTAAATAAAAAAAAGAAGGGGGAAGAAATCCGGGCGGATTCCCAACGGACCGCTTCGGCGATGCTCATATGTTTTTTTCCGCTCCCGCTGCTCGGCTCCGGATTCTCTCTCTCTCCTTGACAACCGATGTAAATGAACTCTCATTGGACTCCGGAAGTGGCCGGGGAGGAAAAGAGAGGAGGAGTTCGCCCGCGCCGTCGGACGGCTGGATACTTGACCCATCACCCTCTCTTTCCACTCCCCTCCTCTCGCACCTCGTCAGAATGGAATCGTCCCCCCCTTCGAAATGTGTGAGGGAAAGGATATGAAACAGAAGAGGGAAAAGGAGAGTGAGAAGTTTGGAATGGAACCGGAGCGATCTTGAGATTGTCAAGGGAGAAAGGGTTTGCTCTCGGTATTGTGTGGTGGATCTGAATTCCTTTGTGACCTCAAGTTTCAGGCCACGTGACTTGTTTATGAAGCGATCGATCGCTGGTGGCAGTGAATCCTTTTCGGGATTTCATCCGGGTTATCTCCTCAATTTCCGACGTTTCGATGAAATCCTTAATAAATCGTCATCCGGGTCTATGGTGCGAGTTTTTTTTTCTTCGCCTTTTTTTTCTTTTTCTCCTTTTGTTTTTTTCTGCCACGCCGTGGGCATGTTATGGCTGTACAGGTAAACCAGGTTCATCTTTACCATTCAGTTAACAATTTTATTATGCCATATTTATATGCTTATCCTTAGCGGTCATGTTGAGTCAATTCTGATTGGTGGAGACCGAGTTCGTTTTCCAGCCATTTTCAAGATGGAATTCCGTGCCATACTTAAGCCGAACCCCTCGAGTGGATCATCTATTGAAGGTTTTTCGGGATCCGATCTTGAGAATGGTGAGATAACGAGCTCGGACTTTGCTAATGAGTATTGGCCCGACATAATCTCCTAGGATATATAAAAATGGCATATAAGACTGGCATAATCGGCCCTGATGATGATGGAAAAGGATTTTATTGAAACGTTGTCAGCGATAGAGATTGAAGAGATAACCTGGATGAAATCCAGAGCCATCATCCACCGGGAAAAGTGAAAATCGCTGGAGTTTCGCAATTGTTGTTACAAACTTACACAAGTTGCATTTACATTGGTGAATATCTGTCGTGATAAAATTAGTAGCTGAATGATTAGGGTTTACCGGTGAGTTGAATGCTACAAGGTCTCCCTGGATTTGCAACGAGTGATTTTTCTAACGTTGCCGACGTTTCGGCAGATGACCTTTCTATCTTCCTCTGTGCGTTTTCGCTCTGCTGTGGAAAAATTCTCTCTGAGTCCGGAAAACTGTTTTGAAACTAATTAGTTGCCATTATTTTCGCCGAGATTACCCTGGTTTTGTTGATAAACCAACTGGAGATCCTTTCGATATATCAAATGAAACAATAAGGTTTTTAATGAACTTTCAATTTTAGGTTTTGCGGGTGTTCCCGACATCTCCACATGTTCAAAATAGCACAAAGATTCCACTAGTGTGTTCATGTATATTCGCCTATAAAGGTTGTTCTTATAGACATATTAGTACAGGTTAATGTATTTGCATTCATATGTAGCAAGTCCCTCCCTCTATTCTCCACTTATCAGCCGATCATTTATGCAGCTCACTAGTTACGAACGCTGTACCCGACTTTTGTGAAATTAACATTACCTTAAATAGACTAGGGCTTTTTTCTCTCGCGTAATTATCTAATTTTGATTTCGCTCTTTTTTTGCTGTTATATTGTCATATATACTAAAGTCCGATCTTATTCTCCATTCGTAAATAATGCTAGTTTTTCCATTTATGGGCATACTTTTTCCATCTTCGTTTAATTCTATCCGATCTCATAATGTTGGAAAGGGAAACTGTTGCCTATAAAATGAGATTTTTTTCTGCCATTTTTTTAAACCGTAGTCGCGTTGCTTCGCAGTCATTACAGGTGAATATTTCCACTTATTCCAACAATATGTTTTTCTATTTTTGTTTAGTAGCTTTTACCATCTTTTAGAAGGTGCATTTACAATGGTAATGGTATGGTATGGCCGACTTCGGTGGCGGCGGGGTAAAGTTCTCGCCTGCCAAACAAGAGGTCGCGGGTTCGAGTCCCGCCTGGGTAGATTTCCCCGACCCAGGGCATGGTTGTTTGTGTACGTTTACTTGTTACATTTGTTGAAAACCCCGGTGTAAAATGGCCAATAAGTGCTGTATCCGGTGGCTTAAGAATAAAATAAATAAATGGCCGATAAAATGT
The DNA here is from genome assembly GCF_921293095.1 of Ischnura elegans. Taxonomy (NCBI): domain Eukaryota; kingdom Metazoa; phylum Arthropoda; class Insecta; order Odonata; family Coenagrionidae; genus Ischnura; species Ischnura elegans. The sequence continues at coordinate 97,783,575 of NC_060249.1, forward strand.
AGTTTATTTAGACATCATCGTGTGAATAAGCGAACTTAAATAAATCTTTTTCAAATATTAATGAGTATATTAAGGAGAATTTTCAAGAAAAAAAAGAGATTTTACTGCCGCAATCCCTCAATAAAACTCGCTAGTTTTCATTTTAAAAATCCGTATCATTTCTTCCCTCTCAGGTTGGAATAAATTGGCCTTCTGGGTCGCATCCAAGCGTTTAACGCCAGCGCATATTCGCGGCAGGCCGGGATGAGACCGGCAAATGGCAATCCGTCGCGATTCCCCGAGACGTTTTGGTCGTCCCGCATGCAGGAGCCCCATTAAACAGCGACGCCAAGAGCCGCCACGCCAACGAATTTCGTCTAGTGCCGCCTTAGCCGGCAACAATAGGGGCATGCCAAAAGTAATTGCTCTTTGTTACTCTCGTACCCTGAAAATGTCTCCTGAGAGAACTCGAGTACTCTAAAAATGTACAAATAACCATATTATTACTTGAGTACTTAAAATGGCTCTGCGTAAAAATTGTTTTTGCGTACCGTTTTTAAAGCATAAAACCATAACTCGATACACCCGCGAGTAGTGATAATTGTATAGTATAATTTCGTTTTATTGATTTAGAAAAATAAGTAGGTACATAAAAAATGCAGCATTGAGATATTTAGAGGATATTTTGATTACCAATAACGTGAAGTTTTATTTAGATTATGACCTGTTTGAATCAAATACAGAAAATTTGGAAACATTGGAAAGAAATAATTTATTAACTGATTTTTTTAGAAAAAAGTTTTAAAATAATTCATGTATTTAATTATATTAAAAAAGTAAGTAATATCTTGTTAAGTAGATGAATGTAAACTATGGTTGCCATTTTTTTAATCAGGATATTTATTGTAATCATTGAGAATTCAGTATTCAATCGGGTGTCCTTGTACTCATTTTTGGACTCCGGCATGAATTTTCGTATCCAGTAATCGTTCCGTTAGTCGACTGACAATAACTGATGGGCTTGATTAAGATATGGCCATCTATAAATCATATTTATACTCCAATTTATGAAAATTCTTCACGCTCTATCCATTTGGAGTCAGTCAAGTGGATTTTTGTAAATATGAACCGCGGACTTGGGCGATGCGCGTGACAGTTGACTATTTGGATCATTAAAAAACTACTGAATTTATTTCCGACTAATTTCCTTTAAAAAGTACTTCATTTTTTAATGTTATCTTATCAGTTTTGTGAGAGGAGAGAGTGGTAGGTTAATTGGTTGCGCGGTTAGCTGGTGACCGAAGAGTTTCCAGTTGTTACTCCGGGTGAAGACTCTGACACCCCAATTAGAAATCTTCTTGGTGTTATGTGGCCTTGAGAGAAAAATTGGTTACCCTACCCTGAATGTGTCAATTTAAATCTCTTTCCTCCTATAAAACTTACCTTCGGGTTGAGTCATCGCTTGAGTGAGTTAAGTGTATGTATTCCTGGAATTAAGGCTCCAGCGTATCAGGGAAAACCGCTTCATTGGGATAATAATCCTAGAATCGAAACCCATTTTGATAATCAAATTCATTTCTCTGTCATTTATTGGGGGAGAAAGTCGTTTAAAGGCGGTTCGCGACGCAGGTATTTGCCCAATATTTACTTTGATGCAAAATATATTTCTTATAGCAAACGATTGTGTTCATCCTCTCTCTCCATTGGACTAATCCTGAGCTGTTATTCTTTATCATTGCCTCATGCCACTGCGTAATTTATGCATGTGTCCAAGCGTGGAGGCAGAAGGAAATATTATTTAATATTCGATATACCCTTACAATTTCTGATAAATTTTTATCGTTGTGTTACTTATTCATCAGTATCGGTAGTAAAATTAATACATTTCAGAAAAAAATGGATTTTATTCCTCAAGCAGTCTGGTTTACAAAATGTCAACTCCCGTTAATACATATTTACGTAAGTAATATTATGGGTCAATTGGGAAGCGATTTCGTTAAGGCAAAGTGTACAGGTCCCAATTTACTTAACGCACTTGAGGTATTTTTTTACATTTATTTATGCGTTATCTATTGATTTTGATTTTCACTTGTACATTTGAGGTGTTAACTACATTTTTACTGTAATAACTTTTCGCGCATCCTTACGATTCGAAGAGTGCTGGAGTTGGTGGAGGTTGACTGCCTTACTAGTGGCGCGACGGGGTGGTGTCACGCCGTGAAGTTTTCGGCGGCGCTCGACAATCGAAGTGCGACAATTTAAAGAGCGAATGCAGGTCGCGGGAGGGGCCGCGCCTCCCGACGGAAGGCATAAGGGGTTGGTCGGTCGGTCGTGTGTTCTGCGCGCGGAGGATTTCGGGTTGTGGGAGAGAGAAAATGGGAAGGAAAGGGAGAGAACCCTGGGTTGCGCCCCTCCCGATGATGAGAGGATCGGGAGGTGGGGGGACATAGCATACACATTAGGCTGGTGGGGTGGGGTGCCATGCGCGCGGTAGGGGTGGGGGCGCTTTTACAACGCACTCGTACAAACGCCTCCCTCCCCTCTTCCCTCTCCACTTCCCCTACTCGACTTCTCCGGCTCTCTCGACCGCTCAGCCAGTAGTCTGCCGTCGCCCGTAACGGTGGCAGGTTCGTCATGCGAAGCGCGGCTTCTTTTTCGCTTGATAATCGTTCCCAACTGTGCCATCCAGCGCGGTGAACAAGTCTTCCAGTTCACGAGACTCGGGGACTCGTGCCAGTTTTTGGGCGTCGAAGGAGTCTCCAAACTTCTTCCAGTGTCGAAGACCGATTTTACCTCGTGAAATCATCTGTCGAATTTCATCGCAAGTAAACCCCGCGATCCTCAGAAAAATTCTTACAAATCCCAAGAAACGTACTTTTCTGTCCGGCCTGACGAATCAACTATTTCGCAATCCATTAACACAGTAGAAAACCTAAAATGAGCTATCTTTCGGACGTCATCGACATGGTCCACAGTTTATGTTACTCGTACCTCGCTTCTGATCGCCGTAACCTTAAATATTCCTAAATCGTTTAAATACCCCAGAACTAAAAGTGGGAAGTGTGTAAAAAAGAGTGTCGTGAAATGCCTTCTGTCTGTGTTAATCTGTTCTTCTTAGCAGATAATAGACTATCAACTTGAGAGTGTTAAAACATTTTGTTGCATTTTCTAGAGCTCTTCCGTCTCGCAAATCTTCCGGCGTGCAAATTCTTTTACGGCAGGACTTGCTGGAATTTTTGGTGCTACCTGCTCGAAGAATGTTTGTTTAATCCAGTGGCCAAACCTCCAGATTGCATACCTCATGTGCTCCAGTTCCGTCTCGCTTTGTCCTCATTAAGGTCCCGGCGTGAATATTAAATGTGTGAGAGGTGCATTATGTCCCTCCATTGTCCCTGCGGATGGCTGGTCAAGTGTCGTACCCGGAGGTGTTTAACCCTGTAATAACGTTCCGTTTGGACACGGAAGGCATTAACCCTTCCTCCTTGTGTACTTTGACGCCTTTGTCCAGTGGCCAGGGACGAGATTATAAATGAGCACCCAGCGTGTGTCAAACGCATGGACCCCGACCGTATGCCCTGCACTTGTGAAGTGGAGTCGGAAAGCTGCATCCATTCCTAAACATTTTGAGAAATCCCTCTTTCTTTCCTGCATACTGTGACTAATATAACTCATCGACAATTGCTTGAAAGAAACACTTCAAACTATACCTTTATTCGTTTGAATACTCAGGTCGTAGGCTTGTTTTTCGACTGGTTAGTCCGAACCAGCATCAGAACTATGTTTACTCGTTGACATTTTCGACGATTTTATTTGGTGCATCGTCGACAGTGTTGGCATTTCATGGTTGACGTGTGCACGTTGAATTACTGGTGCTTTATGGTTTCGCCAATGTTCCTCACGTGTCGTTCTGCTGAGCCGATGTGCTGGCGAGGCGTTTAGTGGGCCCTTGGGTGAGATATCTCGGCCTGCTTCTCGGTGCGAGGCGTTTCTTGACCGGTCGTCATGGAACCATCAGCCGGTAACAGCAGCCCCGATCCTGGGAGCACCGAAAGGTACGTCGCCCACGTTAAGCTTGTTTTTTTTGCTCCAATTTGGAAGAAATTTCTCTCTTCCGGCTGAACTTATCTTTTATGAGGGTCCCCGATGAGTTCGGAGTTAATATATTCATTTTTATGCTCATTCACTTTTATGCTTTTTATGCTTGCGATGATTTTGTCGTCCTACGAAGGTCTGAATTATAGAATTTTTCCGAATTATTTTCTGATTGTAGAAGTAAGAGGTATATAAATCCACTTGTTGACAGCTGAGTACAGTTCGATTCTATGGATAAATAAGCATTTAACTGTGAGATGAAATACTGTGTGTCTCGCTCAAAGTTTCCACAAACCACGATCACGAGGTTTATCAGGGATAGGTCATTGTTTTACTGCTTCGAAACATCTCCACAATTTTTTTTCCATTCACACAAACCCAACACTACACACACAACACATTCTAAGGCGCAAAATATTTAATCTATTGTGAACTGGCTGGTTAAGGTGAATATGGTTCATCGGTACAGCTGAATCGCGCCTGCGGCGCGTCAAATAATATTGAACTCGATGCCAATTCTACATTCAGCTCTTGACGGAATTGAAAAACTGACCATACTTATCCCCTGGTGGAAAATCTTGTAAGGGTATTGTGTTCGGAGTTAATGTACTCATTTTTCTCACAAATATGGTTGCCGATGGTCATTTTGTCGTCCTGTGAAGGTTGTGTTGTTGTATCTGCATTACAGTATTTTTCTGAAATATTTACTGATGGAAACAGGACGTAGGTAAATCTACTTGTTGACTGCCGATTACCATTTGATTTTATTAGTAGGTACGCATTTAAATTTGAAGAAAAATGCTTTGTGTCTCGATCAAAGTTTCGCAAAACCACGATCACGAGGTTTGTCACGGATTTATTGCTGGGGTGGGTTATTTATGTAATAATAATTGCAGATTTTATGCCAATTCTGAATCTGTTGCATGACGGCATTGAAGAAGCTGTCCATACGTATCCCTGCTGGAAAACCTATATATCGTTACACAAAATTACCGCGTACTGGTTCCGGAATCACCTGAGTGTGTGTGGATAATAATGGTATCAGATGAAAAATTAATATATCAAGACGGAAAAGATCTTGGATGGAAAATGGATAAGGTCATATTAGGGAATGATACTACTCTACTTAATGAGTCCACTCATTGTAATTATTTTGAAGATGGTCGTGCAGGCACTTTTACGTTGACTCTTTTCTCACTTTAGGCGGAACTCTCCGTAAAGGCTTTCTAGTTTATACCGTGGTATGAAATAGTAATTTAATACCCAAATACGAAGATTAATTTTCATTGAATTGCTAGTTTTGTGTTTCGCTTAGTATTTAGTGTTCAGTGTACAGAAAAGTGTCAGAAGTCATATTTTTCCATAGTTAGGTGTTAAAAAATTAGGAAAAGATAACTTTAACAGCTCAATTGAAATTATAGCTATTTTGAATGTGTCAATGGAATAACCATGGTAATATTGAGATGGCATTTAGCTATTTATGTGTCCAATTATCTTATCTTTGAAATGTTTTAATTTGGTCTTCTCTTTTGATCATCGTCACTTTTTTATTGTGTCTGTTTAGAAGAACGAAATTTCTTTTGCATCCATCATTACGTGAGTAGAGGCTATAATACCGTATAATTTGCATACAGTATTGTATTTCCTTATAGTGGCATTTTAAATGAGATCCGTGTTTTTTGCTTATAGTTTGCTTGTGTTTTTCTGGGAAGCATATAATTATAGTCACGTACAGGGAATCAGATGTCACCACGAGCATAAAATTAAAGGGGACGTTACTCGTATTAATTTAATCTTGCCAATGAACTCCCAAAAATTGGGTTTGATTTCTGAGTTGGTGAAAACTACTGTCCCGTTAATTTTTGAAAGAACTATTACCTCCTCTAGATTTTTTGCACGTACAGCTAAAAATGTCAAAATAACCCTATCCAGTTTACACCCCAATAACTATGAAGTTTCAAGTAAATTCTTGCTTCAGCTACATGAAGTATATACGCTTTGAATTGGCTATATAAATATGTATTTTATTTATTTTTCAGCAGGCTGTGAATATTTCCCCGACTTGAATTCGAAACTTATAACTGCTGAATTACAGTTTTTCCTAAGTGATTTTATTGGCTTATGTTTCTTGTTATTGAAAATGTGTTAATTGAAAACCTTATTAATGAAGCTTCTGGCAATGAACGGAATACTTTGCTATTTTATTTTTCTAAAATATTAATTATAAATTTTTTACTCCATCTCAGGTGCTTATTGACACTAAGGCTTGCATTTAAAGCCGCGTGTTTACATTTAGTTGATTAAAAGTCAAAAATATTCATTAAATTTTAATACAGTTGTTAATGGTTTTAATGAGGCTGCTTCTCAATCCTTATTTCCACGCAACACCCTTTAGAATAGGCGTTGAACGACGGCACACTGCCCAGAAAGGGCGTTTCCTTAGTTTTGTATTTTCTATTCGGATATTATTTCAAGAAAGTTACACCGAAGTCGGGCCCAACTTAAAAAACTTCCCTACCTTTTTTTTCTCTCTCCTCCTTAGTTTTGTTTAACTTTGGTGGGTTTTGGTTTTTCTCTCGACGGAAACTCTCTCTTTCCTCCCCTTCATGCCTTCTTCAACCCTTAAACTTCCCTCTAAACACAGCCACCAGATGGTTTTGCGAAGTTTAATTACTCGTCGTGTTCCCGAAAAAAAATTTATTTCTTTTTTCCGCCTGGCGAAGAATAAGAAAAAATGACGAAACCATTTTCCCTTCCGTTCGCTCCAGTCTCGGTGATGGGTCAGCTGGATGCCCGGCGCTTTTCTTCCCAACCAGTGGCGTCGCGGCGTGTTTTGTTTTAAAGAACCTCTCACAGCGAAGGCAGCGTGAAAAAATATTTTGTGAAAATCCACATTTAATCGCCTGGGTACTTGTTCGGTATTTACGTAATTTAACCAGAAGTAAATATAAATTGAATAACAAGTCGCTGCTACAGTTACTTTGTACAGGACCTTGAAAGTGACTTCGGTGGTCACTGCGTGCATTTTGCATTATTTTATGATCATATTTTGTAATATTATACAAATTGTAAGTATATTTTTTATCCCCTACTCGATTCAAACCCGGTTAAATTTTGTTTCTCATTTTAATTATTGTATGTTAAAAGATTTTGCTTGCCTGCTATTTTATCGATTATGTGCTACTTATTTTATATTTTACTTATGGCCTATGTTACCTGCCCCAATTTTACGATCTTATGACTTGACTCTCACCCGTATTCCAAAGTTCTGTGGCTATGATACTGTAATCATTTGAGTTTAGTATTATCGTTGACTTATTTTCTTGTCTCTTGAAAGTAGTACTAAATAAACATGGATTGAACGAGATTTATAAAATATATTAGATATTATTTAGGAAAATCATTCTACCATGTTAGTCTTGAATTATTAGCGTGCTATAATAACCTGTTTTCCAATTCCTTTAAAACTGGTCACAGGATTTGCAACGCATTTTGTCTTCTTCCTCAAAATGTTTTCGAAAATCTACCCTTAAACATTTTGATGCACGTTATTAATGAATATTATTTACTAATGTAGGTAATTGTGTCGTGTAAAATCTATTCCGCTGCTGGTAATATGAGTGTAATTGAGAATTCCTGGACTCTTTTCTCAGAGATGCCTCATGCAATTTATTTTACATTATATTATCCAAAGCATTGGTTCTTAATGCTAGTTTTTATTATTTGTTTAGTTTTTAATTCATAGGGAAAGCATCAAAACAGATTTGGAAATTATTAAAATTTGCTAATTCATTCATTGGCGATAGTTGTGTCTATCGAAATTTGAAACCTAAATTTTAAATAACCTGACTATCAGATTATCAATATTATTATCAGTTGTAAAATATACTTCATTTCGGTAAAATCCAAGATTATATGTTGTGTTATGTATAAAGGCAAAAATAATTGAATTGCTTTTAACTAAATTCATGAGAAACATCTCAGAGTTGCGGTTTGAAAGTATAGTAAAATACTCATAATTATAAATAGGTATTAGTTACGTGAAATTAGTTCGGGAAAACGTATAATTACCATTGCAGCAGTAAATCTCTTTAGCTGAAAATTAATTCTATTATTTTAAAAAAGGCTGTGCATTTGAATCTCTAATCTATAAGCGTTAATAAATTTATGTAACGGTTTTCAAGAGCTGCTATTCATATCGCATTCCGTTGCTCATTCATGAAATTAGTCCTAATTACAAATGATAACACCATGACAACCGTTCTCGGAATCTCTCTATCTAATCTATCGTGAGAAAGAATAAACATTCCTTCAAGATATTAACTACTGCATTGCCTTTCCAATTCCCTCTGCAATTCCCGTATCAGGATAATTCTGAAGGGTTCTTTAGGTATCATTGAATGCTCACTTGTGCTATATTTGTAGTCTCTCAGTGGCTGTGCTCGTTGCCCACTCTCTTCGGTCATTGCGAGAGGAGGAGCAACTCATGGAGGGCTCTGTGCAATAAGGCACTCAGTCGTTAAAGGCCTCAACAGCAAAGTTCGTACAAAAGCCCTTTGTCTTAACAATGTAGCCATTCAGCGACGAGATGTGGAATTTAATTGGAGCTTTCCTCATTATTGGGAGGAAAACGCGACCCAGGGAATATTGGGATGGAAGGATTTAATTGTTGAGCTCTAGGGAGTAAAGATGCCAGCCTCCCATTCGTCAAAGGCAGTCTACAATCGGATTTCCATGCCTGCGAGGTTGATTCCTTTACTCGTGTCGGGTGAGGAATATTTTTATCCCGTCGGCATACGGTACCGGATTGAGGTGAAACTTTAGTATTAGTCCCTGTTGTTCTTGCTATTGTTCCGCTAATCAGCGATGACGTATGTGTGCTGTGAATGGGTGTGTTTTACCTCTTTGGAGAGGTATAAGTACGTTTTCCGCGATATGCCTGGAGAGTACAATTGTAGATGTTTGCTTTGTGTGATAATTTGAAGCACGAATCCCATACCTTCATGCTTTTAGAGCAAAACAAATTAACTCCCGGTGTTCCTTTTAGTGTATTTTTATTTATGTTTACAAAAGTTTTTACGTGTCTAATGCTGCACTCTTTGTACCTCTTCCTGAAAATGATTCCATTTTGTATGTGATATGTATGATATGACTGTACGTTTTCTTAAGCGTTTCGATTGCATGAAAAGTCCCATTATGCTTAAATATTGGCAATCGATTTCAACGGTCAGATTCAAATTCACGATTTCTAGAACTGTCTTCTGATAAAACAAGGATTCATTAGTCGTGGGATATTAGATCTTTATGTGTGTCATTATGACGGATCATCGTCTTCGAATTCCTCACATGTTTGCCTTTTGCGTTCTTGTGTAACAAAGTGTATATTTTTATCACATTGTAATGCTTTTGAAATTTACTTGGTGCATGTGAACGTAATATTTTCGAGATTCATTGCAGCGGGATATACAGGGATATCTTCAGCCGTTGCTATGGTTACATCGCACGGTGGAGTCCACTTTTAAAACCTTCCTGTACAGGGCGTGGGTTTATTTAAATCTCGGGTCATTGCAAGTTTTGAGAGTGTTGGCTACTGTAGGAATTAAGATATGTTCAGAGTGAATTACAATAAGGCCTATAACACTAGCGTGTTATCGGCATATGCGGTAAATATGGATATATCTAGTGACTCCATAATTATTTTTTTGTCAATCGTCTTAATATATAAATATATTTTCAGGAAAATATTTATGTCTACGAAGGAGTACTGAATAGTATCGGAGTACTGAATTCAATACTCCGATATCACCTGATAAGGAGGTACGCCATTGGTTTCGTCAAAAACCTTCGTGATATTGAATGTTCTTTATCGATATAGTAAGTGCTTTTTAACCTTGATTAGCTCATATCATCAATTGAAAGGAAAAGAAACTCAAGTTTAAATATATCAATAAACTAAATAAAACTTGAGAATATTATCGATTCATCTATTTATGTAAAATGGATTTTTATGACAATAGACTTGGGCACCACTAAACCGATCACCATTAAAGTTGGGTCATGCTTTCATTTTTTCAAGGAGAATATTTTAACGGTCTGTATTGCTGCAGCTGGCCCTCAGGTCCCAACCCCATGCCCTCCATTGTGGTTGATAGAAAACATTTGGTTCGGTGCAGCGTTTTCATTTTTTTAAAGTGCCCTCACTCAATACAGAGGTTTGGGATTTATTAGGGATGAGGGTTAGATGACTTAGTAAAGGAAGTGTGTGTGTAATTGTTGCAGTCAATAATCTTCAACATTTAGAATTTGTCTAAAAATCGTATTGTTTAGCTGAAAAATATTAAATTTTTCGCTTAAATCACTTCCAGCATATCAATAACATTTCCTTCAAAAACCAGTGATCGTAATAAATTATTATAGCCTTAATGTGTATATGTTTGATGAGTATCTATATTATTCCATTTCCATAACAATTCTTTAATTCTGGACGAGTGTATGGAGTATTAACGAACTTTAATTGTTTTTACGTGAGTATTGAGGTAATGTTCACAGGCAGGAGGACTTTTGCCTAGTTTTGCTAATAGAAATATAATATTGCCCCGCTCTAGAATGTTAACGTGATTTAATGCGAAGTGATGTAAATAATAGCATGTTCACGATGCTTGTCAGCGAGGATACGAACGGTATTCTTAGCTATTCTCCGAAATGAAAACCACCGATACCGATTGTATGACGGTGTTTCGTCAGCGTGAAGGTAAAAATATGCGTCTACCGAACAGGACTGCATGCGGTGAAAGCGAAATAAAATGAAATAAATCCGACGCACAGTCACGAGAATAAAGTGAAGTTATAACGCACGTAAAGAGATGGAAAGGAAACGAAAATTTCTCTCTCCCGACAATGGAGCGAAGCGGAACGTAACTCCCGATCCGCAGCAAGGAGGCACAAGAGAGTATGTCGGTCGGAGTATGAGGGATGGTAATGTGCGGGAAATTTTGAAGGAGGAAGAAACTCCTTTTGGAAGTAGAAGAAGAGGAGGAGGAGGAGAGAGTTGTGGGGTAAAACGTTGGCGTACCAAATGCCCACGATATCCCCTCGGGCTGTGCCGTGAGCATCGCGATGGATGCCTACCTCTCTGCGTACCCAATCCAACGCACGCCACGCGTTTTGTTCCACCGAAAACCCCTTCGAGAATAGTCTCAGTCCTCGGGATGTGGAGCTCCGCCACACGGCACGGCGTAATTCCCCGCGTTTGATCTTCTTGAGGCCCTCTCTCCGTCGTCTTTTGTGGCTCCAGCCGCGGCGGTGCCAAAGAGAGAGAGAGGAGAGAGTGTACCCGTCCTCCCCCTCCTCATCTCATTCATTGTCTCGCAAACTCCAAATCCCAATCGAGAGACGAGGAGCTCTCTCTGAGCGATTTCTCCCTCTCCTTGTCCCGTTTTTGTGCTGATTTCGCATATGGCGGCAGTTCGGGTTATTTATTTTTTTATGCATCGTTCCCCAGCCACCAAACCGCTTGTCGATTTGCCGTCCCTTCGCTGCTCTGTAGAGATAAGAAAATCCGTGGTCCGCGATCGGAGTCCTTCGGGAGACTTGTCCTCGTGATGCTTCGAGTCCTGAAACCATAGACGTTCCTGTCGTTCGCTTCCTCGGTTGGGTCCCAATCGGGCGCGTTTGCTCTAGATGGTGTATTCATTTCATTGAGGAGTAAGGTAGTGGCAGCGATCATTGGTGGCGGTCATGCGCACTGGGTCAGGGTGCTTCTCCTAACGGTCATCATATACCGGCACTGCAGGTCACATATTAAACAAAACGGATATTTTCCGGAAGGAAATGTTTAGGAATTCGTTTTTTTCCCAAATAATAACGGGCTAAAATAAATGCCAATTTGAGATCAGGCAGTCAAATCCCTAACCACGCGCATATGAATATTTTAGTATTCTCATAAAGGTTGAGGTTGGTGTCCTAACACTTCCGCCGCACGCCTTTTGGAGGTGTTGCGGGGTAGCATTTAGATGTAATAAGCACAATCTCCGCCAGCGTTTCGAGCGTGGTGACCATTTTACATATCTCTTCAAATTTATTTAGATGGTATAATATGCGACAGTAAAGTCAGTATTCGCAGCACGAATCCACAATCAAGAAATTACCAAGATTCAATCGTTAAAGCCACCCTTCTACTTTAACGACATGGAGTCTACTGATTCACATTCGGTATTATTTATACCGTATTCTTTCACAGTGATCCATCATGACAATAAACCCCTAATTGTCTTCATTTTTTAATATGTCGAGAAGTTTCTTTATTACTAGGCATATAATTGTGGTTGTTGACTTAAGTGCTGCCGATTGGTGTTCCATAAAATTCTAAAGGGAGAATCATTTTTCATGCCTCATCATCGCGTAAATGATACAAAATGTCATTAATGGCGTTATTTTCAGTCTATTCAAACATTTTAATAGCTTTACTATAAATTTATACATTTTTGTTTCCTTTTATAATTCTTTATTGAGGACGGTGCGGTTGGGTACATTTATTGATTGATTTTCATCTTAAGTCGTGAGATTTTAACTCGTAGTAATACCCAGAATTTACGAAATAGTTCTTATTCTATACCAGCTATTTTCTGTATTTTTTCTGATTCTTTTTGTCCATTTCGCATTTTTTCAACGTAATTCCTAGAAAATTCCGTACCTACAGTTTGGCAGTACGATGAAAAGATTAAACTATATATTGTAGCAATTCAATCAATTAAAGTTTTCATAAAAAGTTGTGTGGGAAAGTTATTTACGTCTTTAAACAAATTTTGTAATCGTTAAATATGTAACGCAAACAGATTCGTGTCACTGTGCAAAATAATTTTTTTGAGATTTTATTTGCAAATGTGAAACTACTAAAAAAAAAGAGAGTACCGTCAAATTTCCTGAGCCTGCTTTTATTTCGGCGAGGAAACGCTACCCTCGACGATTTTTCCGTTTCACGAACCGCAGTTCGCGAGCGCATAACTAACTCGTCGAAATGGTTATGAGGCTCCAAGAACCTTTTCCTCCCTCTGCTCCTTTCTAGACGTTATTGCTATTTACTACTGTTTCCGGTGAGATTTTTTTAAAAGTTAAGTGGGGCATATTCGCCGAGAAATCCACTCGTTTAACTCCGTTTTTCCTTTGCCCGGAGGAAAAATATTTAGGCGACCATTTCAGCTCCATCGTCAAACGCGAAGAGGAGCGTGCTAATTGTGCTCGAGTCTGCCGGAGCGCTCCCAGAACTCTTCTCTACACCTTCATACGTTTTTACATATATTTTTTCCCCCGACGTATTCACAAGGGAACGCCTCCATGAAGAAGTCCCGTTTCCTCATGAGACTTGAGAATTTATTTTTCATTTCCCCGAGTCCGTGAAGTTTTCTGCGAGAGGGAACAGTTTAAAGGAGTGGCAGGTCAATAGCAAATAGAGTCACCTTTTATCACTCTTTTTATATCAATATCTAACAGCAGCGTGATCAAAACCCATTTTCACAATAATGTAACTGATGACTACACACTTATTTATGTTAATCGCTTATCCTGTAACCTTAACTTATTTGAAAAAAATCACACTTTATAAAGTACACTTTCAGACTGTAAATAGGTATAATTTGACTTATAATTGATTTTATAATTTAGTTTTGACGCTGTAACTTAGTAATGAAATCTAGATGGTGACTATTAAATCTAAATTTGAAATCACCCAATTTATACTATATAAATTAAAATATCCAATTTTATATTAATGTAACTGATAACTTCACACTCATTTATGGTTATCGTAAATTCTTAAACCGTAACATATTGGAAAAAGTACACTTTTTTGGAGTACATTTTTCGAGTGTAAACAGGCATAATTTGTACTTCTAATTGGTTCCATAATTAGTTCTGACTATGTATCTAAGGTTTTAAATCTAGTTGTTGTCTAATAAACATGATACAGTGGCCCCTACAAAGCGATATTTTTATTTTCCAAACACATTTATTGAAGAATTCATTAAGTGGCTTGAAATATAAGTGACCATTAAAATATGTACTTAAGGACTATTTTCATCGCGTTATTGCAAATCGGGTAGTAAAAAAATATTGTTCTCTTCTAAAAATGAATGTATTAGTTTTTTCGATCATTATGGAGGTGGTGAATCGTCTGGCAATCAAAGATTGGACTTGGAATATGAAAATCAGATATCTTTCGTGCCATGATATGGTGTTTAAAAGTTAAACCTCTTAGTTAAGCGATGATTTTATAATGAAATAAATGTGATAAAGGTGATCCGATTGAAGTGATTTTATAAAAGTAGACAACTATTGTCCCATCCATATAATTCATATAGTCTATTATTGGGTTCCCTTCCCCTTTTCTCAGACGTGCTCAGACTTATGGTTTACATTTTTTATAATTGTAGTAAATACTAATTATGGATGAATCCACCTTTGAGTGTAAATTTTGCGTAAATATCCAAATAAAAACATAAAAAATTTCATATTTATAAGTGTATTTTCTACACTGTATCTTGTGCCTTTCATTAAAATGAATTACTCAAAATATAACGTTGATTTTTTTGCATGACGTGATACCGACAATGACGGAGTGAATATGGCATACGCACCTTTTCTAAGATAGGGATTTTGTGTTTCCATGTTCACCGGCAGTGTACTTGCTAAGCAACAGTTAAACATGCTATTTAAAGGGATCTTTTTGAGAAATTAAGTCAGTTATTATTTATGAGTATACTGATAAATGTAGTGATTAAGATTAAATGTGTGTATCTACTTCCCCTCATGCTTTGATATTTCCTGTTACTTATGTTTCCGTGCTTTTATGTACTTATGAATTTAGAGGCAAAGAAATTTGAAGCGAGCGTGCTGTTTTTATCGCTATTTGCTGCTTGCACGCATTTAAGAGTTAGCAGTTCTTTCTGATAATAGGGTAGCTCGTTCATGCTCATTTCGTGTCGTACTTGTAATAATAGACTTGGATGCATTACCGCATGGAAAGGAATGTAAAAATAAAATTAGTATCTTAGTATAAAGCCTTTTACTTTGCCTTTGTCTGCATGGCAATGAATTTCCAAGAGTAAAAATAAAGACTCGATTTTCGTATTTATCTTGATGTGTTACAACCCAAGTCAAAGTGTTGTGCTATTTAAGTGTAAATACGTATAAGTTTTTGTTCTTAGCCATTGATTCATCTCGATGTTGCCGCAATGTGTGAGTGACATCATTGAATGGTAAACGTTGGACGATGCACTTTCATATTGGTCGGTTGGTGACTAATCATTAATTTTTCAATGCTGTAAATTCCCAAGTGTTTTCAATGGACTCAATTACATTGGAATGATGATTCCCTAACCCCGAATGAAGAAAAGAAATCGCACACCTGGCCATCTTGCAAGAAACCTCGATAATGCACTCCATTGAAATTCATGGAAAATCATCCAACTTAGCCATTTTTTTCTGGACTTATAGATTTCGAATGTAATTATGATTTGGAAGATAAATTACTAAGATTCTATACGGATGTTTTTCCTCCTCAAATAACACCATACTTACTTTAGAATTTTGTATATGAAATATTGTAAGTTCTTAACCGTGCATGCAGAGCCTGTTTTACCTAGTTCAAGCTAAGCTATTCTAGCCCTAAACTATCGAAGGTAATATAGTACGCGGTATTCTACAAGAACGATCCCTTATTGCACGTGGAAAAACCGATATCACAAATTAATAGGTTCTGCAGTCTATTTCCTGTGAGCTGTGAAAAAGTTATGTGGCTTTGAGAAAAATTTCAAAGTTACTAAATTCCCCGTGTCCTTAAATTGAGGTGCCTTTGTTTACATTAAAGTGACCAATAGCCAATGACAATTCAAAATCAATGCCCTAGCAGAAAGCTATGCTCGTCGTAACCATTTATAGCCATCCTCTAATTTACAAAAGAAGTAAGCATTGATGGTGATGGTTTCGATCACTGGGGTTGTTAACGAAAGCTGGGGCGCAGTCAGGAATTAAGGCTAGAGGGGGTTTTAGGCGCAACTAATACTGGGGGTCTGGAGGGTATAGATTACTCACTACGGGAATCAGGAGATGCGGGGGCTCTCCCCTAGAAATTTTTGAGATAAATAGTTCAAAATGGTGAATTTTACGGCTTCCTGAGGGATATTTTATTAATCATTTCATTATTTTAAAAGAAATATTAATCCAATGAAGTAAAATGAATTAAATTTAAAAATTTCTGTGGGCTATGAGGGGGTTTTATCCCTCAAAACCTCCACTCCACTGCTCCACTGAGCGGAATTACGCGGTTAACTCGACAATCTCCCGTTTTGGCTTGCATCAATATTGGGGAAAAAGGGTGAAGAAGTAATCGTCGAAAGTGTATGAGAGAAAGTGCAGCCATTCCCCATCCACACGCGTTTGTGGAGAAGTGGACGTGAAAAGAGGTTGGGAAAACGCGGTGAAACTGCGGGAATCGAGAGCGTTTGGAATGAAGGAGGCGCCCCCGTGGGTCGCAGTGGAAGGCATAACAGATGGCCGAGGGACATCGTTAGGTTGAAATTGAGGCAGTTACGCGCGCCTTCCCGGCTTCCTCGAACCTACCATGGTCGTAAAAGTAAAAGCGAATATGAGTTAGGCTGCCGTCGGGGACATTGCGGATGGGGTAAACGTCCTGAGATAGGTCGAGTGTCTCGAAAAGCTCCTCCGTGCAGAGACAGCTGTCTTCACATTCATTGTCACGCGGAGTACTTATGCAGGTGGCTTATTTTTTATCTGTTTAATACGCTCGTCTCGCTAAATGAATATTTCCCCGGATGAATTACGTGCTTATGAGATTTCTAACTTCCTTCATGAATGATGAAGTATATCGCCTTTAATTCTGTAGTATCTTTCGTAGAAGGAGCGATGACATTGTTCATGTTTAAGTCTGTGTAGAAGTCTGTTTGAATGAGTCTGCGTAGGAATGTTTTGGAAAATGAGCTGACAAATATCCTCGGGTAATGTACTAGCGAGGAAGAGAAACTTTCGAAACCGTATATTTCCTACTATAATTTTAATGACCCCCAAGTGTACGTTATTGGTTTCATCGGGAATTATATCTCTCTTTCGGTCCTTGGAATTTGTTTTTTAACTATCAAGGTTTAGCCAACTGTGTTTGGAATTGCAACTTTGGGCTTTTATTTCATTTACTTCGTGTATTGTCTTTGGAATTGAGGTTAATAAGTAACTTCATGCATGAAAATTTGAATTCGTATTCAATTTAATCTTCTTTCGTGATTGCGCCATTTGTGTTATCATAGTAACATTTGAATGGTATAGGTTTATGATATTCACACGGTGCTACAGTGCAACTAGCAGCATAAATTGAGTTCTAGACTGAATCGTGTATTACCCATCGAATGACCTTATCCTGATTTTAATTTTATTTGTCAGTTTTAAAATGCTTCATTTTCTTTAAATGTTTCATCTTCAATGGCTTACCTGGGAAAGTTTTTTTTCCGTTAGACCCCTCTTAATTAAATAATGTAAACCTGAATGTTCAGAAATTATGGTAATTAAGGGAAATTAATCTACCTTAAACTTATAGCTATGATTAAAATAGATTTTATGGCTTGGGAACGACTACGAAATCGCATAATGATCCTAGGAGATAAAGTATAACATCCGGCGGATGATTGCGGATGAAAGTAATTATCTATAATTTGACCCCACTTGTCATGTGGATTTTATTCCATTCTTTCAGTCGGCTTCCAAATTTTAAAAGGTTAAATGCAATTACTAATTAGTAACTCCCTTTTTTGTCAACACTGAACTTTGTTTCCTGGTTGTCTCAACAGTTAGGGTAGAACTTTTCTGAGATATGGTGGATTGGTGGCGTCTTCGCAAATTTATGTTATTCAAAAGAAATATATTTACTCTTCAGAAAAAAATTAATAAATAAATTGAGTATTTTATGTTCGTTGTAGCATATACCATCGGCATGAAATATTTTTGCACTCAACATATTTTACATAATGCTATAGTCAAACATTTTGGAATGTGAGTTTTCTAAATTGTCGCACGAGTTTAATTAGCTAGTATCAATTTTTATGTGGAATGTTATTTCATATTACAAATTTCAATATTCATCAATTACATCCATTTGATCGACTTTGACGATTTTGTATCCTTCACCACCTTAGGCCATATTATTGTGTTTTCTGAGTGCGAGAGATAATTATCATGTTGACTATTATTGAATCTTAGTTTTTATAATCCTCTTTGTCCATCATTGTTGAAAGTACTTAGTAGTGTTAACTGCATTCTACATTCATTTCCATTGCAAAGCGAAGCCATTTGTAAGTGTTAGGGTGATAATCCAGTAATTGAGATACGGAGGTGCGATGTCAGTTGTTTTTTTACGTTTAGCTTTAAATGTGTTCCTCTATACTCATTTAGATGGGGTGCTGTTTACAAGGATTAATTTCAATTATTTATCATTATAGTCAACTCTCCTTCTTCCATAGACCCCCAAAAATAGCCTTTTTGATAATGATTGGGAACAATGATCTTCATGTGTTTCATGAAATTATTCTATTTATATGTATTAATGTCGTATTCATTTGTGTGTACCATTTTCTTTTAATTTTCTCTACCTTTTGGCGTACTTACAATGCCTTTTTGAGAATTAGGTATATTTTTGTTCTCTTAGAATGTAAATAGATGGGTGGAATACAGATTGGTTTTGGGTCATAATTTAAGTAGTCTGTGGGACTGTGATTTGTTAAGAAAGTACCAAAAATTAAATCTCTTTCAACTTAAAGTAACGAAGAAGAAGATTTACTTAGAGCGAGAAGCAGCATGGTTTCTCACTCTACCCGTTGCAGGAGAGAAAACATGAAATATTTCCTTCCTCCCGTCAGTGTAAAGGTATTACGAGGGAGAAAAATTTACAAGATAACTGCACACTACGGAGTGTATGGATCCCCAGAGGGTTGGCGCAGCATCCGTGGACCAATTGTCGCGAGTGGCCTCCGCCGCGGCAAATAGTGTCTCGCGCAATTGAGAATATTTTTTCTTCCTCCGCGGCGGGAAAGGTTCGCGTCGCTTTAAAAGGGCGCCTTACCTTCCTCCTCTAGAGTCCGGTCTTCTCCTCTTATTCCCTTCTTATTTGCACACTCGGCTGACTCCTGTCACACCCAACGTTCTTCTCCGTCCGTCGGATCCCGCTGCTCTCATTTCCCATTCCCTCCCAACAACATTCCTCGCCCTTTATTTAATTCATTCCCGTTTTTCTTTTGCGTTGAAGCATTAGGAAGGGAACATGGATCTCTTACGAAACCTTTTTAAAAACCTGCTGGTTTGCCACTCGAAAGAATGATCAATTTTACTAAGGTATTCTAAGTAGATATTTGTATCGGCAGTAGTTTTATGCACATAAAACTCGCCGTGAAATGTTATTGGGATTAGTGGTGTAACTAATAGTGATAATAATAATTTCTTCGTGGAATTTTTGACCTGCAATCGGGATGAATGTGTTCGAATCCCGGTTAAGTAAAATGACCTTTTCATGGCGAATTTCATCCTTTCGTGAAGAAGGATGTTAGGTAGGATTAAGGATTTAAAGAGGCGGTATCAGTATCTTTAGGAATCCATTTAAAGCGTTTCATTTACTAACTTTTCCATTTCTCGAAATTAAACTGATATAGCAATGACTGTCTTAGCTATTGGTAACCACGAAGGTCAACGAGTGTTTTTTTTTACCTAATTACTCACAGAGAATAGTGGAAAATATTGCAAGTAAGGATTTTTAATCGATGTTTTCTGAGCCATAAAATTACGCTCGTAGTGCAAACGCCTTGTCGCTGATGAACTCCTGTAAACCGTAATGATTATGGATGATCTCGGAAAATAGCACGAAACTTATTTAATGTTTCTTGCCTTTTCCTGTGCAAAATTATGATACATTTTTGGTTCCTATAAAATAAATTACGGATTAGTCACGAAACGTTTTTGCCCTCCATGATGTCACAAAAGTTTGGTTTTAGTACCGATTGAAATAGATTTTAAATATTGGAAACCTTGTACAGTAAACGGATGATGAAGTGGACCTCCAACTTGGTTGAGACTTAAGTAAAAGGACCGGATATTAGATATCTATGAGGCAAATTGCTGCTGAGATGGGTGGATTTGACATGCTTTGAAACGGTACGGGTTCATCCATAACGTACGTTATTTTGAAATATGAAGATTAAAAAACGACTTTGAAGAAGAATAAATTTAAAAGTTTTCTAATTTTCGTGGCTTTTCGTACATCATTATTTGAAAGAAAAGGACCGCTAAAAATTATTTTTAGAGAGTATGATATATAATTATCTACATTCACTTGCGTCCATACTCGAAAAGGCATCGTCATATAGCGTTTATTGTTATCATATTTAAGTCCTACAGATTTACTTTTTAGACATATTTCGCCTGACCTGGCGAAATGATCTTAATGTTACCATATTATGAAATAGTGAGACAGATTTTCTGATTGGTAGGTAGCTTTCCAAATCTCATATTTCCAGCTTTCCTGGTATAAATGCTCTGTTCCTTATGTGTTTTTTTCTCCCATTCTTATTATTTCCAGTTGCGTATGTCGTGCATAATTCAAAAACGTAAAAACCCACATTTCCGATTTTGATCGTATAAATGCTCTGGACTAAATAGTTTTTTCTTATGCAATTATAATTTCCAGTTTCGTATGCCGTACATTCACTCAGTAATTCACTCCAAATATGGTTTCATTAGGTGAGGGTAGAGCTCACCATGGAACAGGCTATAGGCATGTGAAGATTATATTTTCAGGATAAGGGATCCAATTCGTTTCCGTTGATCTCTTCGAGCTTTGAGGATTTTGAAATGCGTGCGTAAATAAAGGGTTTTTTAGTATCGTAAAATATATATTAACATAAGTAAAAGTCCATTTCGTGAATCCACTTTAGGCCGAGATTTTAGCAGCTTCTAACCCCTCCTCCAGGTGGTGGTGAACAGGGCATCATGGTTGAACAGGGTGAAATTTTGACAATATATTCAAGTTTTACTTGTCAACAATTTGTCTGCATCAATATTGATGGAGAAATATTTATCAAATATCAATTCAATCATTTCTATATTTTTCGAAGTTCAAATCACGGCGGTGGCAGAGGTTTTTCAGAGGCTGCCTGATCTCTACTCTAGTGCTTCTTGGAGGGTACTTCAAGATCACTCCATCCGTCGGATGGGACGTTAAGTAGTTGTCCACTTGGTGCCTTTCGCTAAGAGTAGGCTAATTCTGACGCCAGGTTTCTCTCCATCCTTCCCTCATGGCAAAAATGGTCTTAGCTGTCGGTTGCCTTCTCCAAATAACATTCCTATCAATAATGCAGCGCAAGTATTGTTAAAACGTCGACCAAAGACCAAATATACCTTACTCAGGTTGGAAAATCCTAAACATTATCAATAGGCACAAAACCGTTTCAAGCTTGACTTGGTGAAAGTTCGATACATCCATGATAAAAATACGAATTACAATTTCCACATTAATTCACCACTCAATGTTTCAGTTGACCATGTTTTAGCATATTATGTCGTTTTCAAGATGCCTTGAAAATGATGTAATATGCTGAAACCATGGCCGATAGTTCAGTTGTGAATCTAAGTGTGGACATTAAAATTAACAAATATTTTTTATCATGGATTATCAATAAGTATCAAACTCGGGTAAAAACATATGTCCTGAATCAATGGCTCGTGGTTTATCCATTACCTTCGTGAATTTCTCGCTTTATCCTCTCTATTCGCCAGCACAACTCGCCCAAGAACAGTCTCCCTCACACGTTCGGCAGGAATTTCAGGCAGCCATTGTTCTCGGGCTAATTCCATTTCTTATCGTATTCCCATTTTTCCCCTGTCCCACCTGCCCTACCCATATCCCCTTTAACCTCCGACCCACCTATCCATCTCCCGCCCTTTCCCCTACTCATATTTTTATCATTTTTTTTCTTCACCCCCCCCTAGGGGGTGGGAGACCTATTGGAGGGGGTACCTCCTCCCTTCCTCCATACACTCTTTCCCAGTATCCCTACCACAATCGGGAAGCAAGGGGGGGACTTTGCCCCCCTCTCCGCCACAGCGCCTTCTCTTCCGTGCCTTTCTCCTAGCCCTCATCTCTTCATCCCTTCTATATCTCTCCTCCTCCCCTCAACAATGCTGTTTCCACCGCGTTGCCATGGTTACGGCCCCGTGTCTTACGTTCCCAGGTAACCGCCGAAGACGTGCCCAGGGGGTGGGGGGGATGATGCGGGAGGGGGGAGGGGTTCGGAGGTTAACTCATCCATAAGGGCGCTTCCTTTTCTCCTTTCTCTCCTCCATTATGTCGCGTCTTCCTCCTTTCTTTCTCTTCGTCTTCTTCTTCGTCTTTTCTTTGTCAGCTCTCTTTCTCAATGTATCCCCTTCCTTTCCGTTCTTGCATCTCCACCTTCACGTATGTCTCTTCCTTTCGTCCTACATTCCTTTTTTTCTTCCTCGGTATCTCGTTCTTTCTTCCTTAGCATTCGCTTCATTTTATTCTTCAGTTCTACCTTTAGATAATATTTTTATAGTCATTGTACAAGGCATATTCTGTCCCTTGTTTTCAAGAGAAAGGAAAAGACACATCGAATGTTCAAAATTCATGCTCCTGTGGGTTAGTCTAGTCTGCATATCCTTTAGTCATACCAATCTAGTCTTAAGGTTTAGCACTATAAGGAAGGAAATTCCCCTTGAAGAGCCTATAACGATGGCAAGGGATCAGATTTAATCCCAAATATAATTTTATGTCCTAAGTATAGTATATTAAGTATTTTTTCTGGCATTAATCCCATAAAATATTTGTCATTAGGATTTATTAGACCTTCCTCTGGTCTGATACCGGTTTTTTCTCGTAAAACGTATGGCATTATCTTGGAATTTCCAGGGTAAGCAGAATAGACCCTGTGCAATATGTGCCTGTATTTGTAATACTAAGCAATGGCATGTGCGAAAATAACATAAAAGCATTAGATAACTTTGGTATCAAATTCGAGGTAAAGGATAACATTAACAACGGTGTGGTTGAAAGTTTATAAGAATTTCAAAATGTTAGCATGTGTCTCAAGCGAGTTATCCGTCATCAAAAAACGACCTATAATTCTTCTCTCAAAAATATCCAGGCCTACCTTCAAGTTTAAAGCCTAAAGTGGCTGTCATTAGTAGCTTAGGTTAGGGTGACAATGTGGGTATAGGAATAGGCTACAGACGAAAGGGCAATTGGACTCATTTTATAAAGAAATATATTCATTCTCCATTTGTGGTAGTTGTTAAAGTTGCTTACATTCAAAATAAATGCCATTTTGTGTAAGCCTTTCGCGTCAGTGGAAATTTCTCATATACATATTTGTTGCACGGACAACGAAGAGACACTTCACGTCTGCCTGAACGACCAGAGAAGTATGCTACCGTAGGGATGCTTTCTTTAATTCCCAATATTTTTTAACCCATCTCTAGGGGACTACGCTATTATCTGGGATTCTGAGGGATCTATAAATAAGCCCTTCATAGGTATACGCCTTTCCCAGCGGCGCGCAGTGGTCTGAGATGCCCTTTTCGGCGGACAAAAGTCGATTTTTCGATTGCGTTCAAACCATCCAAAAATGCTAAATATGTGAAGCTAAAACATCATTCCATTGTAAATAGATCTTTATATCTTCCTTTACTGCCCATTTTTCGAATTACAGGAGTGGTTTTTAGCGAAAGTTGTTTGAGTGTAATTTCTCAAATTTTTGACGGCTTTTTAACTTGATAAATACCATTACCAATTGCCATTTTTTTGTTTTCTTTTGAGTTTATTTCAGTAAACTCACCTTTTTTATGATCCATAAACCTAATTATTAATGTTATGAAAGCGTCCGGGGTGTCAGGATAGCGCGCTATAATATCATATGCAAATATTTTTTTTAATTATGCACAGTTAGAGATATAAAAAAAACCACGCTCTACCACTGTGTTCTCATGTAATAGGATGCAAAGAAAATACTATCCTTGAAGCAATTTAGAAAGAATTATCTGCCTTTAGTTGCCTTTTTTAAATTTATAAGCCGAAATGTGTTACAGAGACGCCTGGCTATCCTAACGCCATGGCGCGCTATCTCTCGGCAAGTCGCTTTCGCTGATAAAATCCTCCGTTTTGAGTCTCTCTATCAGACGCAATTCATTTATTAGCATTATCAGCACCAATATTATCCATGCCTAAACACTACATAATTCAGTGACCATATCAGCAACAATATAGCCCATTTGACACGGCTTAAACTAACAATTCGGCTGCCACTAGGCTTCTTCCAGTGTGCGACAACTCCAGCTATTGTTAAGATTCCTCTAATTGTTCAGTGAAAATTGAATACTTATTTTCTATGAACCAGTCTTCGGATACGGCACTCGTGAAGGAATATTTTTTTCAATTTACGAGAGAAGTGGGCCGAGAAGGACAGCGTTCGTTACAAGCATCTATATGAGTACATTTTAAGGTAGGTGAAAGTGATTTAATTCCGAGGTGCAACGTACTAAGGTGATTCATTAACCTATAGTTTGCGTATCATATCATTTTTGTGTCTTATTCTAAGGCCACAAGGAAGGTCGAACGTGAAAGATGACAGGAAGCTAAGAATTCAAAACTGGCTGTTTTCTTTCATTACTCGGGCGACACTGAGATGGTAAAAGAGCCGTAGAACAATAAACGTGTTTTTGCAGAACAAAAATATGTGGGTTAATTCAGATATTGATTTTTTTGGCGGGAAAAAATCGAGCCCCAGATAACGAGCTCGGAAACTTCTCAACCCTCTACCTCGGGTAAGTTCAATGTTATCGATGGCATATATTATAGCATTTACGTAAATGAGAGTATTACCTATCAAATGATTGATTTTATTTAGGTGTGTAGTCCATTCAGTCGTCCGTGTAAGAATTTTGAAACGTTGTGCGAGCGATCAAAGCGGAGGAGAACCACGGAATTGCTCGACACTTAGACCATATTAAATGGTCTAAGGTTCGACACAAAAACAACTGAAGAGCTGGTTTATGCGTCGAACAAACAAAGCAAAACAAACAAAGCGATGCAGCTCATATGGTAGATGAGGCAATTCATATAAGCCCCAGTAGAGCCAGAAATATAAGGCAAGCTTGTTATATCCATAGATCTGACACCATGGTAGTTCTTCCCTACAATGCAGACGAGGCATTAGGCTTAGTGATTGAGGCAAAGTTGACTAAACATCAGTATACTATGTCCATCAGGAAAGGGGCCAGATCTCTAATGGCAGCAAGTCTTTAACCTCCTTAAGAAGAAATTCTTTCTGTAAAAAAAACTGTGCTATCCTTTTGGTGCTACGACTGCTTTCATCCCCAAACGTAGACTCGGCACCCGCGTACAAAGACAGTGAAGAAACTAATGATGAGGAGTAATTGTTTTACTTCCTCATATCTATTTGCTTCCTTTAATTATTGATTCATTAATTAATTATTCCACGAAATACTTTCATTAAAGATATCTCCCCCCAAAGCATAATGGTCATGTAATTATCTCTAAGTGAGAAAGCATCCATTCATTCGTGTAAAACTGGATTTGGCGACTTATAAATGCGTAAGTGTTTTTCAGACCACCATTGCATCACACGTCGTTGTAGTATAATTATTCAGAAAAAAAGCGAATGCGTATTTATTTTTTGAGAAAGTCATTATGCATGCATTAGAAGATATATTAAAGTTGTGTAACACCATCATATACCTCTACAAATGGGACAGTCTACTTTTGTCCGGAAAAAAGCGCTCCCCAGACCACTGTGCGGCGTGGGCTCGAGCGGTCAATATATTTTTAATACACATTAGTTGGACCTAATTTGTATTTATTAGTTACTCAGGTATTATAGATTTAGTGATGAAATCTCTGTAACTGAGCGTTTTCAATGTTTTTAATGAAACACTACCACCAATATTAAGGAATTTAATTATATTAGTAATTGCAATGCAGGACTAAGTGCTGATGGAACGCGCTTTCATTCCACATACGCTCTCGAAAAACTAAGTTTCCTCAAAATACATTCGCCGAGTTAAATTTTTTTCTTGGGAAAGCTCATAATCCATCAAAACTATGAATTCCTTACCATATATTGGAAAATACGCCCCACCAAAAGAATACAATACTCGCTTGGGACTTCTCTGGAATTTCATCAACCTTTGTATTCCATTAACGTTTTTCTTGGAAAAATCTATATCCTCATTCTTGCTCAAATTCCAAAAATTCTACTCTAAAATTTAGTTGCTATTCAGTTCAGTCTCAGTAGCTCGTGCCTTCGGTTTTGTTGCCGTACTGGGCTTGAATGCCTCTTCCACAGAGCTGAGAATATTTGGGTAACACTGAATCCGGGAACACTCAACATGACCATTAGCGGGCAAAGAAATAACGTTTGTTGAGAAAAATTTCGAACTATCTCATAAGTAAAAAAATAGATAAAACATAAAAAAATATTTTTATCTTCACTAATTCTGTTCCAAAGCCTGTCTGTGACAGGGTGATGAGAAATATTACTTTATTATCACAAAAAAGGTTAAATAAAAATGAAATCAAACTAATAAAAAATATTAAATAGCATTGCATTAAAATACTAGTCAAACATTGAAATAATGCATGTAAGATGTACATCATAAAATCTGGGTGAAATTCAGTCCTTAAATTATTATTATTATTGTTATAATTATAGTAAAATTATTAAATTGTTATTAGTGTGGTTAGTATATCAGGTAATGTAGATGCCAGAACCTCGCTCAAAATTTGTAAGCGCTCATCAAAAGACAAGAAGTTCAATTCCTACATCATATCTTCTTGCAAAAGACATGAATAAATATTTAGCAAAATAACAGAATGAAAAATATCATAAACCCGGGCCTATGACTCCAAAATGATGCAATTAAAAAAAGATCTTAGATACCCGAGCACAAGCTTCCAAGTGAAAGACCCGAAAAACTGGAAGCGCTGCCATTGGGAAGGAAAAACAAAGCGACTCATGTAACTCTCGTCCGTTTACTTGTATAGGAAAATCTTAGACGGATATATGCGTCGTTCATCTTCTTATTCTGGAAACTAATTAACGGATACAACCGTTAGTAGGGAAAGAGTTAATTCCACGATTTATTACGTTCTGTACCAGTTTTCAACGAATACGCCCCGTCACCTGGGACACACTCCCGGAAGTTTCCTCAGCCTAGACGTTTCAATGTGTGGAATCAATCAAGAAATTTATCTAAGTGTTCTGCTGATGTACAAATGGCTGAGATAGAATAAGATGAGGAATAGCTTTTACATTTTATGAATAGCAAAAATCGAGGTGATGAAAAATATTCACTGACTGTATTCATTGATAAATTCCTTTGAGTTCATTCCAATATGTCATCATTATTTCCCGTTTGAAATTTAGCCTTTTTTCCGGTCCAGAGACAATTTCTTACTCCTAAGTCGATCCTTTCTCTTGCACTACCGCTCCCATTGTCGAGAGCCATCGGTGAATGTGCGTGGGCCTGACCTCGTGGGCGCCAGCGAGACCTGAGACGGTGGTGCGGCACTGTCTGCAGGTGCCGGGATCCAGGGTTGAGGCACGGAAACAGCGTCAAAGACCCCACGGCAATTGGGAAGGGGATTACCTTCCTTTACACTGTGGGTCCGGCTAATAGGGAAGTTAAGTGGGATGATTTTGTGGGGGCAGTTATTGCCTTCCATAGGCTCAAAAAGACCCAACACGCTAGTCTTTCCCCCATCAAATCTTTTTCCACATAGGGAAGAATCCCCGCTGTGAATGTCTAGCTGATGGGTTGAGCGTATGATTTTCAATGAATAGTGCGGTAATGCTGCTGTTGCCACTTTTTTTTATTCATTCGGTTAAGAGTGAACGAGGCTGTGTCTCCGCGAAATCGATTAAATAACGTCTCACTATAGTTTCTAACGCTACTGTTGCTACGTTAGGAAGTTGGTCAAGTGTCTCTTCAAGTGGGGATTTAGGTACAAGGACCCAAGGTATATACAGTGTCTACATTATTTTCGTCCCATTTCCTAAATCCTTTTACTGCGCGATGACATATTATAAATCGGAAGTTATTGTAACTCTTCATTGCGATATGTATCGGTACAACTGTTTATCACGGTGCATTTTCCCTCATACATTAATATATTGCGGTTAACTCTTTAAAGATTTTAAATATTTTGTACCAGAAATTCAGTGCTTTTTCTGAACTCCGATACGCAGCATAATAACCAAGTAAAAATTTTATCTGTCGAAATTCAGGAGCAACTGGGGAAGTAATTTTTCAAGTAAGTAGTGGTGATTTTCCTATAGCAATGAACAATTGGAGATAATATTTTACGGGATAATTTAATTATGATGGTGTTAAGTGAAAAGGGTTCACATTATTCTTCGCGAACGTGATTGGTACGCCGCATTATTTTTAGCGATATTCATGTCGGCTTACTGGTCATATTTGTAAAAATTTCGGATTGCAAGGTATTGAAACGCATTTATATGTCACATAATTTTAGCCTGATACTTGTGGGCCCTACTTGCATCCTCTATGTTCCATTCTCTAATGGAATTACGCTCCGTTGTTACCAGCGTCCCGTGCCGTGGGTACACGCTGAAAGTCGGATTAGTTTATCGGAAAATATCCTCATCATGGGTGGTAATTTTCTTTTTTTTATTTAGATCCTCCCCTGTCCTTTTCAGTTGCTCTGTTTGTGTTTAAGAGGAAAAAAATCACCGCAATAGCTGCAGATTTTTTTCCGGGGTTCATCCTTTTAGCTCCACGTTGTGAGCTTCTGATGAAATCTCTCACGCCACGCTTCATGTACTCTGCTTTTCCGAAGCGAAGTTCGCCTCACTTGCCTGTCAAAGCGTATTTCTTTTATTGCTGCTCTCCATGCCCTAGTCAAAGAAACACTCCATGTTGATAACGTAATGATCCATATTTAATACCCATTAAGATATTCGAATTTCACGTCGCTTGGTCGCGAAAGTTGTAGTGTCTTTAGACTGCTTAAAATTGGCTCGTAAAACAAATGTAATATTGCTATTTTAAATGGATTTGTACTTCATTTATTCGAATCTTACTTGCACTCCTTCAAAATGTACTGATTGTTAACTTAATTACCCTAATTACTTACGTTTTTACCGAATTTCTTGGGACTGAAATAGAATCAATAAATGCTAAACCTTTTTCATCATTCTTTCTAGTCCTCATTTTTATGGCTTTGGCAGGCTGATGTTGGATTTTCTCGTGATGTCCTAAATTAAATGTGCACTTAATTATTGGTTTTATGAGGAAAATACTTAAGAGAGATGTCATTTAAAGAGCAGGAAATCCTGGGAGAGATCTAAGTTTCCTGCTCGGGGGCTTCATGGCATAATTCTAGTTTCCAAGGATTATCTGTGTTGTGAATCAGAATTAATTGACCACAGTGCACTCTCTTTCGTGTTACGGCGGCTAAATATAGTCCGTTCTTATTCCTCAGTTTTTAAGAATAAAGTGCACGTTTTAGCCGTTGATATTTTCCGGTGGCATTCTCAGAAAAGGTTGCATGTAATGGCTTGTTTTAAAAGGAGTCCATCCATTGGTTTTTGCTTTTCTGCGGAAAAGTATTCCACACAGAATTTAGTACTGGAATAGAATACATTCTCGTATTTATTAATTCATCCGCATCGACTTATGGAAAATTAAGAACGAAATTAAAATTAAGATAATAGAACGTTTTGCAGATAGTAGGAATTAGCTGCAGCCAAAGAATGCTGTCTAAAGAAGTTAAATTTAATTTATTATCTTACATGCATAAAAAGATTGTTGTTCAGTTTATATCTAATTCATAAATGAAGTAATTTGTTCATGGATTTCATTTCGAGGTACCACAGAGTCTCCCTCACTCAATTCATCTTGGTTTTACCTTGGAGGTGGTATTGCAACCGACTTACATAATTTTATGACGATTCTATGTGTAAAAATTACAAGAAATTTTATGTGTGTCTTAATGAAACTGGTATAGGTTGCTCAAACCTCTATTTTCTCAGGGAATCGTACAATTAGTCAAAATATTTTTCTAAGGCTTTCTTTAATACAATAGTTTACACAAGAGTTCTTCTAAAATCACTGAGGATGTGGCACTCAATGAGTAAGTGGACAAGATAATCGGTCTCTGAGATATTTTTTTTTAGTTTTAGCTTCCAGATCGCCACTATAAAGACTCTACTTCCGGCTGCGGTATGTTGGATTTAACTTACTAAACATAAATTGGAAATTCTATTTAAAATATACCTATAACTGATAACTTTAGGCTTTACTTTGTGAAACCTCTCCGTATAGGAAATAAAGAAATAAAACTTTGTAAGTTTCATTATTATTTTAATGTGGGCACGACCCGGGTTACGCAACGTGGTTACATCTTCAGGTGTAAAAGTAAAAGTTTTTTCCTAAAATAAACCTATTTGGATTCATTATTGTAGAATGCAATTAATTCTATTAAGCCCATCTTGTTTAGAGCTAATACTGGAAATCTCACTAGCTTCATCTCAGAACAGTTTGACATTTGTGGAAATCAACACCAGCTTAACTTCCTGAAAGGCCGGTGCTGTAGACCGAATGCATCCTCTCGTAATCTGGTTCAGCCACTCCCGACTTTTTTCTCTCCCTGTACTTCGCCTTTAGTGCCAGCCGTGCGGTAGCTATTCCGGCCGTTCATTCCCGGATGCAAACCACCCTTATGTTATTTTTCTCCATCTGGCTCGCTTTGTGACGTGTTGAACCACCCGCTATTCACATGTCTCGTTTTATTTTTTTTAACGCCGCGGTTTTATTATTTTTTCCGCAGACTAGTGGGTGTTGGAAATTTTTTCGGACGACCACTCGAGGTTTTCGTGGCTATTTTCCGCAGCAATATTTATGCGTTATTTTTATGCATATTGCAATCCTCGAACCTTCGATCCACTTCAACCTTTTTCCTTATCTCCCTGACGGACAACGTGTATACTGCTGGTAGCATGTTTTCTTGTATCACGTAATGAAATTCTACCAGCATAAATTTGGCTTCTAATTTAATAACTAAAAGCAAATATAGATTTTAAGTTGAGAATTTTTCAATTTTAGTGTCACTTTTCACCGTCTCGTTTTTAGAGAATCGATTTTAAATAGATAGTAGCAACTACTATATTCTTTCATCATTAGATTTTAATTCGTAATTCCTAGGTAATGCATGATAATGAACTGGTATCATGGCAGATATTGTAATAGAAATGTATACACTAATTCAGTTTATTGTAGTTTGAGGGGTTGCATTATGTAACAGAAGATTGTTAATCAGTGGAATTTCAGACTTTTAATCTTTATATGAAGTATTTTTTCAGGCAGTATGTTCCAAATGATTGTGATATGCTCGCAGAAATGTTTTAGAGCTTGTATTTGGAATGGTGTTTATTGGAACATGAATTTGAATTAAATTAGCATGAATTCCCATTCGTCACTTAATCTCGCTTTATGTGATGAAAGGAATGCATGCGCTTACGTTGAAAATAGCATTTCTTGAATATAAGATGCACGAATAAATTATTTATAAAATATAGAATACAGCCATTGCCAAGGAAATAACCTTAATATAACTATCTCAAATGTATGAGTAAAATATAATAAGTTTAGCCTGAAAATTCTATAAATCGATGTATTACAAAATGCCGTTAACAGTTGTTTATATCTTTATTCTTGAAATTTAAATTGCTAGAAAGAATAATTATTTTCCTTTCCATGAATTCATGATTCCGATGGGAGCTCTAACGGAGCGCATTTTTTATAATGTATACCCAAAGGTGTAGTTCAAGAGTTACTCGAATTTGCTTTCTTTAAGAGCTATTTCTGCACAATGATCATGAGAATTGGTTCAAGACATGCTGTAAGTAGCTTAAAAAATTCTGAAAACTTCATAATTGGCTGTAAGTCTAGGAAGTGTATGAAGACGTGCATATACGAAGACCTAATAATTCCGTGAAACGTAGGAGTTAAAAATTTTCATGGAGCTAGTTATCGAGTACGATGGCCTGTGACTGATCATTTAGAGAAGCGAAGAAGTGGTGAATATGGTGAACTGGCCATTAGGGAATGTTCTGGGAATTTTCAAGCAGTTATTCTCCGAAAGACGTCTATTTAGTAAGTAAGTCGACGAAGTTAGCTGATTTTTTACTTGACAAATACTGCTTGATACTTAGTGATTTTTTTGTGATATTATAGATTTTTCTTGTCGCACTATATCTGTTCATGGTGTAAGATTTTATGCAACGGAAACCCGAGAGTTACCATTTGCCTATCCTTTTCCATCCGCTATCTATTCAACCCGAACCATTCATGGATTTATCCTCCATTCATGAGATACAACATAGAATTTCATGTAACGGATGCTTCCGCAATATCTATATTAAGTAATAAAAACTACAGACCTTAGTTTCCATTTGTTAAGATCTCCATCCTGTTAATTTTAGTTCAGAGTTAACTTATTATTTCGCTTTTTCTTTTATTTTCAAATTTATTCTAGCTTGCTTATTTTCTTTGAGGAGTGGATAACTTATATACGCATAGGGAGTGACATCTTTCACTAATTCTCGCAATAACCAGTTACAGCATTAAATATTTGAATACAGTGATACGCATTATGGTTTTTATTTCATCCATGACTTTATTCAAGTGTAAATTCAAATAATCAAAGACTTTATCCCTAGCAAGAAAAATTCGATGCCAAATTATGATTTGGCATTTTTTTAGGAATTATTGTTGAGACGCTATGCCTCCGAAAAATTAATCTCCCTTAGCTATAGAAACCTCAGAATCTACTGCTCAAGCCAGAAGTGATCAAAAATTAACTAAAGGCTATTACTGACGACTTTTCTTTAACGGTGATTGGGCAAAATCACAAAGCTTTTCGATGATGAAATGGCTAAAAGGGTGGCTTGGAGGAGTCCATTTAGGAGAAGGCAAATCCTGATAACGGGGAGGCTGATATTCAATTCATCGATTATTGACCCTCTTGATAGTAGTCCCTTCCACAA
The DNA here is from genome assembly GCF_921293095.1 of Ischnura elegans. Taxonomy (NCBI): domain Eukaryota; kingdom Metazoa; phylum Arthropoda; class Insecta; order Odonata; family Coenagrionidae; genus Ischnura; species Ischnura elegans. The sequence continues at coordinate 97,816,793 of NC_060249.1, forward strand.
CCAATATTTTTTCTACTTTTTTGGGAACTAATTAAAAGTTTTCCTCAATCTCCGGCAATTATCTTAAGTTTGTAAAACAATGAAACGGATGAGTAATTCACATTAGTTGAATTCACGATTATAACTCAAGAAAGCTTTGAATTACGGTTTAAAAGGGGTTACTTTTCCCTCCTATTAAACGGATAAATCAGAAGAACTGCCCCAAAGTTTCTTATAACGGCTGAAATTTTTAAAACTAAGACGTACCTATCATGAAACTAGTCTTGGTAACCCCATTAAACCTTAGAATGAAGGGAAAATACCGAACTCGCCTTCATTATTTTCCTTTGTCTATGGAAGGCATAGCCTGGGAGCCCATAATATTATTCTGAAAGATCTATGTCTTATTGATCACACTGTTTATGATTTCTCTGTCACGGTATTTTTCAAAACTCCTCTTCAAGGTGCTTTTGGGAATTATCTGCCTATTCGCCTTTTTACCTTAGCCTAGTCATACTATACTCTTTAGAAAACTAAATTTTGCCCTCCCAATGAATCAAATGTATTGGAATCACTTGATGCCGAGTGCTTATGGATGATCAACCCAGAGAAATCATTTCTTTACATTTATATTCAAATTTTAATTGTATAGCTGGCATTTCTTATGTAAGCATTTTAAAATTTTTAAGCTCGGCTATGATAATGCGTTTAATTTTTCTCTATTGACAAAGTGATTCATGCAAGTCTCATAGAGTACGTATTATCCTAAATATTCATTATAATTTCTAGGCTTCGCTGTGTCAAGGATTATTTTTTCCTCTAAATATCACCAGTTTACGTCTGGCCTTTACACCTAATAGATTATTTTTAAATTTCCAATACCCCAACTAATGAATACCCATATGTATGTATATTTAAGGTAGCCAAACACGCATCGGAATGCAATGAAACGTGTGAAATAGGTCGACACGAACAGAGAAGGATAACTCGCGGTGGTTTTCACAGGGAGACGGTAAAAGGTCGAAATGACGAAGAGGCGAGCATTTGGCTTTAGTGATGCCGCGGTTTTTCGCCGTATAACAGGACGGCGGCGCGGTGGGAGAGAGAGTTGGGGCTGTGCTATGGGGGAATGAGGAGGTGCGGGTAAGGGGTGCTGGGAGAGAGGGAGAGGGCTTTCGGGTGCGGCAACGTGGCGATGCGGTCCCAGAGGAAGACGTGACTGGAGACCACAAAAGAGCGAGCTCTCGAGGAAGGGGGCCGAGGGAAGAAGATGGTCGCCGCGGCGTGGAATGGCGCAGCAGCGGCAGCATCGTGGGCTTGTTGCGGGGGAGGTCAAATGGGGCTGGGAGGGCGCGGACGGAGAGCGGGAGGATGCGAGAGTGGTGGATTGCTGTGGTTACGTCGGGTGCGGTGTGGGGGGGGGGGGGGGAAGAGGGATGGCAGTTTGGTATACACGAGTTGGACGACATATTTCTCTTCGGAGGGAATATAATGCCTTTTCACACACGCGGCAAGAGATTATGTTTGGTGGGAGTTAAGACGAAGTTTCTGCTTATTTGTTAGCTTGGATATTTCTACGTTTCAGATCGACGAGTTCACTTTGTGAAAATTAATGGTAATAAGTTAGAGAAAACTGTAGTAATTTTCAACACTATTTTATTCGCTCAACCGGTTTCAACGTTAACACGTCCTGGGTAATCAAGAGCCCTTGATAACGACATGTAGACTATGAAACTGGTTGAGTGAATGAAATGGAGGAGAAAATTACTATAGCTGTTTTTATCATAATTTTTACGCTGTCTTTTTTTCGCAAAATAGTTTCACGGTTTTTTTTAACAGGGCGTAGTTATAATCACAATTTTAAAATGTTTAAGCGTATGGAAGAGACAGGTAGGTGATAACGAAATATAGGTCTTCCTCATTGGGGAAATGTTTATAACTTTAAAATAAATAAAAGATAGCCTCCGCCCATTTTTCATGAGTTGGTGACGTCATTGGACTTTGGACTCATTCAGTGAGACCCGATCCTAGACGCATCTGCCTTCCAGATCATATTTTATTCTAGTTTCAGAATGTAATCCCTATAATCTTTCCAGAACCACGTATGAAGTTTTTTTGTCGTTAAATTCGATAAAGATTGAAAAAAGTGCAGAAAAATTAAGTGTGCCTCTGATATATATGCCTTTTTCAAGGAAAGCCTACCTTCTGTCACGAAATTTTGTATTGTGTTATTTGATGGTGATAAAAACTTTGCTACAATCGCAACAGTAAATTGTAATAACACAGACATAATAGATGTTATACCCCTTTTTTGTGAAAATAATTGGTATATTCCAGCATTAAGCTGCATTCCTGTGCTTAGATAAGTCATTCCATAAAGAACTTACATAAAATTGCGATTTTGTAATGTAATTTTAAGAAATTAATTCGCAGAAACCGCGTGGCCACCAGTCGATGAGGCAATAATTAGAATAGGATATTTTGAAATTTTCACGGAAATAATGAATATATTTCGCTTCTCTAATCAAACTCCGCATTGGATCGCAAAGGGGTCCAGAGAAGTAGGAGAAGGAAAAGGAAGGAAAAAATAGAGGAAGAATGCAGAGGAAGGCTGGTGTGAGGTTGCGAGCGAGGTGAGTGATGGAGAATGGAATTGGGCTGGAAGGGTAGGAGGGAGTTCTGTGTGGGCGATCTAAGGAGAGAGAGAGTGAATGGAGGGGAAGGTTGTGAAGTATTGGTGTGTGTGTGAGGAACCTTTCTGGTTAAGGAGACGCGAGGGGTTGAGGCTAAGGAATTAAAAAAAAAGAATGACGAAAAAAAAAATTCGGGCATCGCGGTTAGATCGATTGATCGAAATTTGGCAAATTGCGATGTAAAGAAATGGGTGTGGATGGTTCGGAGTTTTATTTTTTTATCTCCAGGGGGTTGGCAGTTGGCAGGGGGTGAGTCCTAGGGGTTGGCGGACGGAGGTTTGGGGGGGGGGGGGGCATAATGACGAGATCAGCGTAGTGGTGAAGACCCGATGCGGTCGGACCGAAAAGATTTGTTGTTAGGGACGGGGCAAGATGGCGCGACGCGCAACGGATTGTTTCGCGTCAATTCCGGTAGAGCGAGTTGAAACCTCAGATGAAATATACACGAGTCTCTAAGGTGACCTAGTATTAGTATGCTAAATTGAAAAAGTTGTCGAATTTAGTTTTGTTTATGAATAAATGCTGTTTGTGAATAAGTTGTTTATGAATAAATTTTATTAATTCTATGATACTTCTCCTCATTCGTGAATTATTATAACTTTGCAATTTGAACAAAAGCCCATAGACATAGGGATATTTTATCGTATGAAATCATCTTGATTTTAACGATATTGTTTGCATTGCACCATTCATCTTAGAGTTTCTACTGTTTCCCTTCATAGCTAAATTAGACTGCTGGCATGCTGACTTGAATAAATGATAGTAACATACTAACTACACACCTACTACATTGATACTGTCCGTGGTATAGCATGTCGTTCATTGGCATTAAATTTTACGCCATAAACATAGCAGACGATGAAGTTTTGTGACTGACAGTACATATTGCTCCCCTAATTTCGTTACTGGAGAACTATCACTGCTCCAACCTTTGCTTAGCATTAGAATCTCAAATCATTTCATTTAAGAATTCCGATTCTCTTGTTTTCAGGCGCAAATTAACATTACTCACCCATTTGGCCGGTGCAAAAACTTAGTTTTGCTTAAGATGAAGCTTAATGCTTTGAAGGTGTATTTACTCTTGGAATTTTTTTCTTGATTAAAGAGTAACAATAAGAGATGATGTCACGCAATATTGTGTGTAAATTATGTTGTGCATGCATCATCACTATCAACCCAATATTATATAGGGCATTCTCGCGTTACTATTTTTTCCAAGCATAGGACACGAATATGGTAACTGATTTATTGAAAAAGAGTGATGGAATCGCACATCGTACTTGAAAAAGACGTGACTGTCGAAACGCGGCGTACATTATCAATTAAATTCGTGGATTGCCACCATCAAAATTGCTATCTCTCTTTTTTTTATTAATTAGGGTGTCAGTTCAATATATCTAGCCTGCCTCAGTCACTTGAATGCCGCATCCTTGAAAAAAGTGGGCAATTTTTGGGAGGGTGATCAAAATTTTCCAACTTTGTTCTACTGTGAGTGGGATTGGAACTCCGTTAATCTGGAGAAGCCTTTAAGAAAGACGGGGAAGAAAGAAGGTTCTAATTCCCTCGACCGAAGGACCGGCGTGGATGTAATCTTTGGAGGAAGGCGTCGCGTCGTGGGTTTCCCACGGGAGGGAGTCTGGAGAGGGTCTCCGGGCATTGATTAAACAGCGAGATCGGCGAGGCAGATCGGATACGGCCCGACTCCGGAAAAAGCATGTCCGAGGGCAAATACATGCTGCAGAAATCGGCGGCGGTTCAATTTATAGTTTTAATTAAAGCCTCGGGTATACAATTTTATGGCAACAATTTGGTTATGCCGATCGTTTATTTTTTTTATTTGCTTTCAATCCATTATATTTTTCCTCCGGATCGAAGAAGATTGGGGTTGCGTCTGCGATTCTTTTAATTAAAATTTCCTCGCGTTCGAAATCATTTCCCGCAGATTTTTGCCTTTGATCATTTTCCGGTCGTTCATTATTTGCGTTTGAATTCGACCATCGATCGACAATGATTGCATTATATGGACGTATCATTGAAGGGTAATAAAGGGTGGAAAACAGCGATAGAATTGATTGGTGAAAGTTACTCTACCGTATAAAAAACTCTTTATTTATCAACGCCAAAATATTTACAAATTGACGCCTTTTACTAATGGCCTTGGCTCATGTATTTGTTAATAGAATTATGAGTAATTTTTTGATGATAACTCGGATTCATTGGATTTATTTAACTGGTGTAGCTGATTATCGCCCAAATGTTTTTTCAATGCTTGGGTGGGCATCAAAGCTGCGTGGCATATTTGACCATATTTTACCGAGGTTCTGGATTTCGTTTTATGGGGAAAATACGACTCCCAATGGAACAGGAAAGTGAATTTTTAATGTTATTAAATAATAATACCCGTAATCAACTTCTAATAGCAAGTATCAGTGGCTAGTTTTTTAATGCGTCTCTCGAGATAATTCATTAATTGGGATTTAATGAAAGATTTTAGTTGTATTAAATTAAAGCTCAGCGGTATTTCACTGTGAAGCGGCATTTTTTAAGTACTTATTTTGAATTGTACGTCGTTGCATTGAAATAAGTAGTCATAGATAGTATCATAGATCAGAATTCAAGTATCCGAATCAGCGTTTACCTTGACTGGCACATAAACAAATTCCTGGGGATTGGGGAGTCGTAATATTGAGTTCTGCAAACTATTCACGAGGTACGAATCGTTGACATCCGCTGCGAAAAAAGAACTCTTTTTGAACTCGGAACGTGTCTCCAAAAGTGCCACACATCCGGCTGTCGAAAAAATGAGCCAAATCGTCCGCGAAACTTGGTTTGAATCTCATTCGCCCGGATATGATATTAGGCATGATCCTATAAGCTAGTAGTTAGGGTGTGTTTCGTAGATTGCTCGAGTTTTAAGAGGGGAAGGAGACTTAGTGATAAAAGGGTTTTCTGCCGCATAATTGGGAGCGAGGGATAGGAGCGACTGAATAGAAACCGAGTTGGGATGAGGAACCATCGACGGTGGCTCCGCCGGCGGTAAGGTGAGGAACGAGGGGGTGGTATACACGGAATTTAATGACTCCGTAGATAAATCGGCTCAGTTCATTAGGTTGAGCTGCCTCCTCTCCCATTGTGCAAAATGTGCGTAATTGCCAGGGTGGGTTTGGGGGGGAGTGCAATGAGCTGTGTGGACGTGCAGATGGGAGGGAGTTGGAACTGCTTGTAGGCCGGAATTTCGGGGTTGAAAGACTTGTGGCTGTCTACCGTTTGCTGGCCTACCTTCTTCCCGAGGAGTCTTAGAGTCTTATTTTTCATTCTACCGCAGTCTGGTGTTAAATAATTCGTCTGAATCCATCTATTTCTGAAAAATGCTGCTTTTGTTTTAGCTAAATTCCACTCATCATAAGTATTCTATATTCTATTCTCACTAATGACACCCTTAAATGGGAAAAGGTATAATGAGCGGAAATTGCACCCAAGATATTTTGTCAATACAATTTACCCTTTTACTTTTGCATTTATTTTACGATTCCACTGGGTAGGGCCGGCGAATGGTGGAGTGCCTACGTTTACTTTACAAAAAAAAGGAAGAACTCAGGTCTCATAATGCTCGATGAAGAGAGAACATACTCGGATGAGGTGAGGAGATGATAGAGAAGGTTGGCAGAAGGAAGTGCCGTAGATGAGGGAATGGTGAAATTTAGACGAATAGATGGACGAAGGTCAGGCTAGAGAAGGAGTGGAAATTGGGCTATTTTTTATGTGACGAAAGGAATTTTATGTGACCTGTTAAAAAAAGGTTCGTCTTTTATTCTCATAGACTGACTTCGTGGGACAACACTTTCAGCGAATGGGTGGACAGGACCAGAAATATAGAAGCATTTCTGGACTATGCCTCTTGAATATTCTCATAGACGGCTTTGCGTATGTGAAAGTAGAGAGCAGTCGTAGGGTTTTTACAAATCAAGGATACACGATTGGAATATTACTTTTATTGAATTTGAAATTAATAGTATCTTTGTGTGAAAATGAAAGACTTTCACGACTATTTTGAAGTTCAACACCTCGCTTTTCATCATCGGGGTTGCATTTTGAGCAAGTCGCTCCAAGATAGATCTCTGCTCAGAACATGTAGTCCAGGAAATGAAGCTCATAAAAGTGAAAAACCTTGCAATTTTTTCAAACTGAATCGATTTGCACCAAAATTTGGGATTAGACTAATTATACCCCCTACTTCAAAATCTATATTATGCGGAAGGGCGCTTTTTATTTTTTAGGGGTGAAAACTACCCTTAAAAGCTGGAACTTAAAAAATTATTTTTTAAAGCTAAATACGTGTAAAATTTAGTTTAAATTATATGTATAATTATTTTTTTATGTTTTGAAAATAATTTTAATGTGTTTTAACCCATCAAAATCAACCCTTAGTGGGGATTAATGTAAAAAAGAATTTTCAAACTGAATCGATTTGCATAAACATTTGTGTTCATACCTCCTTTAAAAATTTTTTTCAAGCCGAATCGATTTGCATTAATATTTGGGATTAGACTAATCATACCCCATTATTCAAAATCTATATCATGCCGAAGGGCGCCTTTTATTTTTTAGTGGTGAAAACTACCCCTAAAAGCTGAAACTTAAAAAATTATTTTTTAAAGCTAAATACGAGTAAAATTTAGTTTAAATTATATGTATAATTATTTTTTTGTGTTTTGAAAATAATTTTAATGTGTTTTAACCCATAATAATCAACCCTTATTGGGGATTAATGTAAAAAAATATTTACCCTAAAAATTAGAATTATTTATCACATTGTATCTTCTTATTCACTTTCTTATTCCTTTTATTATGTATTCACTTTTTTCTCTCATGATTTTAATCACAACACAGAAAAGATATAATAATAGGATAAACAGAACAAACTTCGTCATGGTAACATAAACAAATAAATGTGCATTTATGTAGACATTACATGAAACACAATCAAACGGAGACTATGGCTTCCAGTCTTCCCACCACATGCATGCTCATAGGTCACTGTAAGCGAGAGTACACATACTCACATATGTGTATGTATATATACATCTTATGGGTATGTGTGTTTATTTTGTAGCAAATTTGAGTGTATCGTTAGCTTCTAACGTAAAGTACACAAAGTATATGCTGATTATGAGGAATATTATGCTCTGAATTGTGGATTTCGAATTTTTCGAAAATAAATTTGATTGGTATTTCTAACATAGCTCCTTTATTTTTTATGATAGAAAGTTCATTTAAATTTAATTTTGTAGGGTTTTTACTGACCACAAGGTCATGTGAATTAAATTTTTTTCGAGTCATTAATTTTGAAAGGGGAGGGATTTAAGGGTTTAAATAAGGTGGAGCTCCCTTGGAAATAGAGGTTTTAATTATCAATATCTCACCAAATATTTATTGCATAGAAAATTAAAACACACCAAAATATTTGAAAATAAAGAAGCTAAAATTTATTACTCCTAAATTTTTTTCATATCTCCAGTTGTTTTAGAGTTATTTTGAAAAAAAGAGCATTTTTTACGAATTTGTAGAAAATGTCTTTTCAAGTTTTCCTCCAATTTTTTCAAAATTTAGAGTTGTAAATTAAAAAAAACTTCTAAGATCAATTAACAATACTTAAATAAAGAGAAATACTGAAGGGCATTGATCAATTTTGTCTAGTGTGGTAATAAGGAGTCGTTTTCATTGATTTTTTCGTACAAAAAAGTAGGGAGTGATCTTATTTTTAATCATAACTCGCTCAAATTTCATGATAAAAAATATTTTTTCTCATTATAATAAAGGTTTTTAAAAACACTTTTAAACAGATTACATAATTTTTCCTCGAAAATAATATTTTTCCCGCTATTTAGTATTGAATCTTTCAAATTTAGCGCATGACAAACAATAGATAACCATCAACAAGTTGTAGCTCGGTCCGAATTGGTCATAAAGGAAATATAGAATGAGATTTTTATTTAATTTTTTACAAGCTACAGTTTTGTTATTCACAATTTCCTAATAAAATTAATACTTTTCAAGTTATTTGCCTATAATCGATTAAAATCGTTGATTTTTTCGTCAAAAAACTGTTACTTTCAATCGCAAATAACTCGAAAAATATTAACTTTACGCAAAAAATGGAACGAACACTTTATTCTTAGAATTTATTTTTCTATCGATTCCTGTAGTCAAAAAATAATTAATATTTTCCACCCCCGAGATGGAGTGGAAACCACCCCCAGGGTAAAAGCGCCCGTCGGCATGATATAGATTTTGATTCTTGGTATATTCCCTGCTTATTGTGAAAATTTCAAGAAAATCGATTCAGTTTGAAAAAATTGCAAGCCAAAATGCTTCATTTCCTGGACTAATGTGCCTTTAACCTCATTATATTTATAGAAGACCAAGTTAATACTAGGATCTGGAAGTTACTTGGGCAATAAGGACCTCCCGAAAATAAATTAAAAATTCGATCCAGGTCAATGAATTGTACATTCAATTCATAGGGTTCTCATCATATGCATGAAAATGTCCTGCCACCTGAGTATACTGTGGGATTGACGTTTGAGAACAATGGCGGGTGGTTTGAGAGACGTGCATTACGGGTGGTTCCGGAGTCGTATTCCAGAATGCTGGAGGAACGGAGGGGTTTTCAGCAGTGGGTTGGGGTGGAGGAAATGGTGTGGAATGACAGATCACTACTGAAAGGGGGCTGGGGAGGAGCTGCTCTTAGGGTTCAGTTGGCAAGGATCTCTTTCGCAAATTAGTATGGATTAAGTCTTTCGCAGGGGTTGGCACGTCACGTATTTAGACTAGGGATGATAGGGTAGGCACTATTCTTCGAAGCCGTCTCAAATGGTTGGTTGAAGTTACCATAAACACCATCGCATTTTGATTAATTCGAGGCATATATTGGTCTTGTAATAATATTTAATATCAGTAGAAATATGGCATAGATAAATTGATTCGCCTTCCTATCTAATATATTATCAACGTCATATTAACGTACTTTTACGCCATGAATTTTGAATAAATCTTATGAATTACAGAAAAACACGATACTCAATAACCATGCCTAATGCATACCAGGTTGTTATCTCACATTTCACTTAGAGAAATGTTTGAAATGTAATTATATCTATGAACTAACGACTGGACTTAACTAAAGTGAATTTAACGTGAAAGAATTCGAATTATTATCGTTTATGACTCCATTTTTGAAGTAATTCCTAAAATTTGACGCCGCAGCCTTCATAAATATAGTAGAGTATTTTTATGTGAGAAGGGTCGTAAATAGAGTTTGATGATGGGCACTGCCGTGATGTTTGGTTATTCGTCCTTATAATCTTTTAGTTGTAACTGTAGAGGTTTAGTACGGATATACTCTCAAAATCCATGTTTGCGCCTAATTATAACCTATTAAGGTATTCCATATAAGCTATTCATTTTTAGATGAGATGGGATTAAGTTATCCAGGCGTGGTAATTTATAACTCATCCCCATCTTTTATAATTAAAAACATTGGTTTAGGACTAAAATATAGTATACTTTAGTTGATTCCAATTAATAATCTCATTATATTTCTGTTACTCCGACTGCTAGTCAATATTTTTGCCTTTCCTTTACATAGAAATCAAATCTGCGTAGGTATTTTATTAAAAGAACTTTTATTTGACCATATTATAATGAGAGGCTCACATTTAAATGCCAATTTACCATTTTGTATAAAATATCATATTAAATGGATATAAGAGAAATTAGAATCTAAAATGTTCGCGTAAATTTATTTGCTCGGAATTTTGTTTTATTCGTAACTGTTAACGCTCGTACAAAACGGTTGTTTACGAAGCTCATTGCGTATGCGAGGACAAAGAAATGTTTTCAAACTGAAAGCAACCAGCTCAGAATTTGCTGAAGGATTTCATCATAATTAAACTTAGGATTAAAGAAATTGTTCATGGCATGCACACTAAAGATGATGAAATAGCATCTACTTTGCCAATAAGGAAATATTTTCCCAGAAAAAAATTACGACCATTTCAGTGAGTTGCACAGTGACCTGATGCGTCTATATTTCCTCTGAAGTAACGGGAATTGTTTCAAATGCAATTTTCGGAAATAATATCGCGGAAACCCTATTGCATGTGGCCACCAATCGATGAGGCATAAGCGGAAGATTATATTTAGAAATATCCATGAAAATGATGAATACACTTATTTTTATATATGAATTTTCTCAGAAATAAAATCACACCATCACCCAAGCCACTTCAGTGAGTTGCACAGTGACCTGATGCGTCCATATTTCCTCCGAAGTAACGGGAACCGGTGAAAAGATAATTTTCTATGCATCTCGTATTATTTAGGTTGTATCATTCACGTTCACTCTAATTTGATGTGTATTTAGCAACATGTTTTTTAAGTCGTAGTCCTCTTGCAATGGCCAAAATTATTCCAGGCACTCAATTTGTGGTGCTAGTGAATGAAATCGCGGCGGACTATGCGGAAATATATCTCGGGGAAGTCATGTCACAATAATTGGGGCAACTTGGGCCTTTCGTCTGTCTGGCTGGAAATAGCGCGCGAGTACACCAAATCGGCTTAGCATCCGCCGTTGGAATGGAACCGTATCATTAGGGACGATACTCAAAAATGCGTGCACATTAATAAGCTCATTATTCGTATCCCCATTTCCTCGATATGTTTATGCAGGCTTGAATTGTACCTAATGAGGAACAATACCGCTATTTCAGGAACGATACGAATCCTTCTGATATGACATCCTAAAATATCCCGCGCCTTTTGCCTGTTAGGAAGAAATTTATCCTCGCTCTCTTTGCATTTGAATATGAATGGTGAGATTAAAAAATGTGGTAAAATCATTATATAAGTAGCATTAAATATGTGCAATTCTGTATTTAAACGACAGTTGATGCCTTCCTCCACTTTACTAATCACATGATACTTGTGCAATACCTGTTCTATTTAGTGAAACTCCGCCGTTGTTGAGATCGAGCAATTGAGAAGTTAGCTTATTCCAAGATAAGCTGTGGCTAATTACTTTCATTTACTATACAAAGTTTGTGTTTCATTCGGCAACGGCATCAAATATAAATGATGCTTTTCTCTTTTTTTGGGGAAATTACTGTCATTGAAAAGATCACTAATTAATGCCTTAATCATGTTATTAAATATCTTTACTTATAATTTTTTTGCTTGCTGAAAAATAAATAAGAATAAACGTTTCTAAAAAAATTAATTTTCCCCTTACTGTTGCAAGACTTATCATTGCACTTGGTTACTTTTACAAAATATGTACATTACTTTAGCTAACACCTGACGACACATAAGAGGAGATGAGCAATTACGTCTCAACTAATCATCATATTTAGCTAGTTTTAGTTTCCAAGACATGCTGATGTCAATATTAATGTTTGTATTATCATTAGTTATGATTGTTTCAAATTAGTTTTGTCTGATTCTTGTAAAGTTTAGATGCGCCATAGTATGAAAGGAAAATGAGATATGTCACATTAGTGTCTAATGTGTTGTCTCAGAAATTCAAATGTCTCTCTGCGCTCTAATATTGGTTGAATTTTGTGGCTTCTCAATCCATTCTCCTCGAAATACGCTAAACCGTTTGTCATCGGCAGATCAAAGCTGACGAAGATATCGTATCCCACCATCTTTCGGGCACCTCCAGAATCATCCTCCCATTTCGAGCCGATCTTATTACGTCAACCTCCCCTCCACCTCTGTCTCCCAATCGTTTAACCCCCCCAACACTCTAGCGCCGGCACCTCTACCCCACTAAATCCCTCATCTCCTCAACATTACGTCACCTGGAAGAAGGAGCAGAGATAAAGTTAAGCCCCATTCTGACAGGAGCGGGATTTACAGCATTAGCTTTGCCTTCCTTCTCCACTCCCTGTTCTCGCATGCGAACCTTGCTGGAGTTCGCGTCCATTCGATACTCAATTCACAAGAGGGATGATCTGGGCGCTTATACTGGTTATCATAAGCGGTTGATTAGTGGCGGTTGTGAAATTAGTTTGACTCTCGCTACTATAATTGTATCGTATTTTTATTTTTAAAATAACAGCCTTACATCCTTGAAATGAAAGGAGCGAAGTAAACACGCAGGCAATCTACGTTGGGGCGTAACAGTGGCATTAGAATGTTTCTAATTTTGAATTATGAGAAAATATTTACTTGCAAAACACTTCAATTGCACGGTTATTACTAAAAATCATACTATAATTAGCACTCCTTTGAAATGAAAGGAACGTAATAAAGACCATGGGAATTTATATTTTGGCATAACGGTGAGGTTGGAAGAGATCCAATTTTCCATTATGAATATATTTACCTACTTGCAAAAAATTTCAACTTCGCGTTTACTGTTGCTATTACCCAAACTCTGGTTAAACTTTTAAATGATTATCATTGCATCTATCATGCAATCTTTTTTCTCATGGGATATTTGTAAAAAGAAGTGCTGCTATATCTAATTTAATCATTAATTTTAAGCCAATGAGGTAGTATGCAAGAATGCTGAAGTCACTATATAATGTGTGCATGCTTATCATAGAATTTATTTCGATGATACATTTGCAACCGATCGTTGTAGACCGTTTGTTTTTTCTATATTCACATTGAATAGGAGCATAGATAGAGATTGTCTGTCGATTGCTGCAGAAAAGTTTTCTTTTTATTATGATTCATTCATGGATGTTTCACCTATTTTCGATTGTTAGCCAATTTTCGCTTGTGAACTAATCATCATGGAGAAAAAAGCCTTAGGGGTTTCCAGTGTTAAATGTTGTTGAATTTTATTTGAGTTCTCCACCATGCAAAAATGCTATTTTAACAGGTGAAGTTACAAAATTGAAATGTTCTGCATTATTAATAAGATATCGACAAATCTCGTCCTGATTTTGCGAATTATTTAAACTACGCAATCCTCAACGGAGCGGGGTCTTAAGTTATTAAAAGAGTCGGAATGTTTTTATACGAATCTAATGAAGTAATACAATTCTGTTTGGAGTATTGGCCTGCCAAAAATAAGTCGCTTTTTTATTTTGACTCTGTCACTTCACTTATTCATTACAAAATAAACTGCAATTTGAGGAAAAAATGCTCATGAAAAAATTTACTTGCCTCGTCAATTAATCTATCAAAAATCCTTCCTCGTTTGAAAATCGGTCATATATAGCATTAAATTCAAATACAACCATGTTCGAGACTATGATTCAGGTATTAATTTCCTTAATTTTGCTTATGGAAAAATTGCCCAACAAGCATTTGGACGATTACAATTTGACGAGGGGGCATGGAGGGAACGAGCATTTGAGGAAGAGGTTGCGAAAAGGCGTGATGGAGGTTAGGAGGTAAAGGCGATAAGGGATAAACTCAGTGAATGTGAGTGGGATCGGGAAGGCAGAGGGAGGGATAAAAGGAATTCGACGCGTGAAGATGAGAGGGGTCAGGATATGCGCGGAGATGCCGGGAGTCAAGAGTGATGGGCTAAAGGAAAAATATGCAGAGTTTTTTGGGGAGAAAAATCCAAGAATTTTGCTAAATGGGGGGAATGAAATACTCTTTTTGATGTAAACTTGGAGGGAAGCGTGGTGATGGGAAAAAGAATGGAAAACCTCGTGGTGACTCTGATCCTGTTTAGCCAAACCTTTTCCCTTTTCCTGCTTTAATCTTTAGTTATGGCGTACATCTTCGAAATTACTACGAAGTTCATTGCAAGGCTACAACATAGCATTTTTTAACGAAAATTCTTAAAAAACAGCATACAGCTTTACTGTGTTACTTTCGCTTGGCAGAGGAAACATATAATTCACACGTAATTAAAAAATGAAACCAATTCAGGACATGGAATAATGGATATTGGACTTTGATGTATTGAGAAGTTTAATATTTTAAAGAGGATATTAAACAATCCGGTATTGATGTATTAAAAGAGTCATAATGAACACTCAGAGGCAATATAGCAGTAAGGACCATTGAAAACAATCATACTGTTTTGTAGCATTTATTAAAGTGTATTTGCAACTGAAGTAATATTGAATACAATTAATTTAAGAAAAACTAACCCTATTTTTATGACACTAGAATTAGCAAGCATAATTCATCATTCCCGGCGTGAGATGTATACTAGTTCATAATCAAGAATGAAAATTATAAAAAATAATGGGAAATGTGATAAAATTAATAAATAATTTGTACATTAATATATAATAAATAAAATAAATAATTTGTGTCATGATGAGGAAATTGTTTTTTTTTGTGAAAAACCAATATCGGAAACATGTCGCACCAAATGATGCACGGTCATCCTGCTTCCTACTTTGGTAGAAAGAGACGCTTAGTACACAAAATGGGGGTCAAGTTTATTTATACGAGATGGACGAATAAGGAGAGAACTGAAGGATGGGATGGCTTAGGTTGAGTGATTATGGGGAGCAAAGACGAGACAGAGGAAGCGGGGCACGAGGCTTGAGCATCTCTGGATTTGGAAAAAAGGGGGAGAAGAGATGTAGAGGAAGCCCAATTCTGGTCCAGTGGCAGCCTCCTGCAGACCTCTGATTCTAGCACATTTCATTCGATAGCCCTTTTGACCTCACAGACCCTCATTCCCACCACCATTACCCAGCCAAAAAAAATAAACTTTTCCCATCTCTCGGTTGAGTCTTACCAGGGATCGATCCTCGATAAGTGGACGTGGGATGAGGAAGTGGCGTTTTCGACCACTATTTTCCAGATTTCTCCGTTTTTTCCCTCTCTCTCCCTGCTTCTTCATCCCCCTTCAGGCTTCTTCTGCCCGAGCGGTTTGGGTGGGGGATTGGGTTTTTAGGGGCTTAAAGAAGGGTTGGGAAACGTAGGGGAAGGGGTGTTGGGGGGATCGGGTGCGAGGTGGTTCCCTACCTAGCTCGAGGAGGCGTGAGAATTCGGGGAGGGAAGGAAGAGAGGGGCAGGGATGGGGGTGATTTTTCGGGGGTCGGGTCCATTCGCACTGTTCCCCCTCTTCACTCTGCAAAGCCACGCGGGAGGAGCATCGAAGCGCAGTTTGGTGAGAGGGTGGGGTGGGCGAAGAAATGGAAGAGTGGTAAGAGAGAGTTATAAGAGAAAGAGTTGGAGACCAATAAGGCCACACCCTGCGTCCATCTCCACGTATTTATTTCCCGCTATCGCGAATTGTATTCCATTCAAATGTTTTGCACTTTATATTATCGATACTTCCACTGCACAAACGCTCAACAATCGCCCACAAAATCAAATCCGCTCATCTAGAACTACTAGGGCTACTAGATGAGCGGATTTGAATCGGCGAGGCGAATTTGAATTGGTGGGCGATTGTTGAGCATTTGTGCAGTGTAGGAATCCAGGGCCGGATTTATCCAAAGTTACGCTATAGACACCTCTCCATTGAGCGCCCCTCCTCACTTGAGCCCTCCCTCCCCGATTTTTATGGTAAGGCGTAGCCACTCACATGGGGTACGGTTCGGAAAAAAAGCAATAGACAGATATGTGGCCGGCAGCATAAGTTTATGGTTGAATTTTTACGCCGGGGAAATACAGGCAATTCAATTAAAAAAAACAGCTTGGAGTAAAACTACATGCAACAGTTTAACTTACCACATTCAAAGCCCTAGCAAAGAGGTCACCTGCAGGCAGACGGAGCCCACATAATAAGCCCTCTGACGGCAGTGCCCTTCGAGGCGCCTCCAGTACAGATTATTGCCGGTTGCCTAGCAGAAGGCGCCCCTTGAACTGCGACGCCCCTGGGTTTGTGCCTATTTGGCCTTGCGGTAAATCCGGCCCTGGAGGTATCGTTATATGTATTTTTCATCGTCATCATCACCAAATCATCCTTAGATTGTGCAAAAGGTGTCCCGGGTTTTCCACTGGGCAATTTGCCCCATGTCTTCCGACGTTTGGAAGAGCGACTTGATCTTCATCCTCCTTTCACCCCCAGGATAATCTAAAATCTTACATCCTAAGATTGCCCTGATGCTTTTTTACATTCGTCTCTCCTATTCTTCAACGTATATTGAGTCGCTGAAACCTTATGCGCCTTAATTCCGCGGAGGAAAACGTTGGAAAAAAATAAAACCACCACGGCTTCACGTCCACCTCTTTTTTACTGTCCATGTTTCGAATTTTGATTCCATTAATTTTTTTAGAGATATTTATTACTAAAATTTGGTTTTCACCAAAACCCCGGAGGAAACTAAAAGAAACAAATAGAGACTCCATCATATAGAATATTATCCTCGGAACAATTGTCATAGGAAACCAAGAACTGAGACAGTGAAGTGGCCCAGAAAGCCCAAGGCTCGAGGTTCAATTCCTTGTCCAAGAAAATTTTCTCTCGTGGCTATTGATTTAAATTTAAAATTCACATTTAGCGCCGTGGCTTTGCTGCTTATTGCTTTCAAATGTCGTAATTGAACCCTAAATGACATGTGGACTTCATCATTGTCATATTATTATTTTTTTCGTTAGATATTCCTTCGTATGCATTTTGCCTCTTCACTGCCGTAAATTTCCTCCGCTGCTTCCTTCGCCTCGTCCCCCACGTTATTCATTGGCAATCGATAGTAAGCTGGGTATAAGTGGAGCGATTAACTCCATTCTCTCCGGCCTTATTCCAACCCTTATTGTCCGACCATCTCTTCCCTCATTCCATGGAAATATTGTCTATAGTGCTTAGTTTGGGGTTCGGTTGGAGAGTCCAATGAAGGGATGTTTGAAGGAGGAAAGGAGTATTCTAAAGAGGTCAAATTCAAGTATAGTTAATGTCATTCTTGTGAAGAAAAGATACATTTTTTGACTCAGGAATGTTATGTAATTATCAGCTGTGATCGTAAACTTTATAATAGCTCCTTATTTCTGTATTGATTCCATTCCTTCCTTTTATTGCAACTATTGGTACTACTTGAGCGTAACCAATCCCAATTTTAAATGTAGGTATGCATACAAAGGCATTTTCTAAATTGAGCTCGTTTGCTGGAAATTTAGTTTCATTCTTCATTTTGTCGATTTTTGTATAGTTACTGATCAATTTCCCATAATTCTTGAAATAGGAATTTTCAAATTGTTATTTCTTCATAAGATAATTATGGAGAGCATTTCTTGTTACTCTTTATTGAGGTGTTTTGTATTGAAGACTCAAAAGTAGGTATTTGATTATAAATATATATATATGGTAAGCTTTGCCCTACCGTTAGGAGATTTTATTAGTACCACATTGCAGGTTGTCATTTCGATGTTCAATGAATATTGGATAGGTTGATTTTTCGCTTGTACACAGAAGAAAAATTCCCCAGCTAATGTCTGCCGTTATTTGCTCCATTTTATGTTGGCGCACATGGCACATAATTTTTATCGTTCTTTTGTCCCGATTTGTTGTGGTCCAGGTGCTAGGGCGCTGGAATTTCCACCGCGGCATACACATCAAGTGCAAGACAGCCGTGGTTTTCTTTCGTGCCGTCCTTCCGGCCGTGGCGCCCTCGTCGCCATCATCCCGTCTCCCCATTCGTCGACCGCCACTTTTCCTTTGACGGTGTCAAATGGGGCGCAGGAAATTCGATGGGGCCCCAAGCCACAGGGAGCTTACGCTCTGGTGGCCAGCTTCAAGACCGGAAGGTCAGCAAGCTGTCAGGGTAAGCAGACCACTCACTCGACCCCTTGCCGTCTTCTTGCGGCTGGAAGGCAGAGGATTGGGGAGGAGGGGGTGGTGGGCGGAGACGTGTTCGCTGGTGTGGTCAGTTGACCGGAAGGCCAAATGGATGGATTATGATGCCCGGACAAGGCTGGGGAAAAGATGTTTTCCTCCTCCTCCTTTTGTGTTCGCGAGATCTCCGTTACTCAGTGAATTGAGACTGCTCCCGAGATTGGCGTATTTGCGGTATCATGAATTTCTATGATCGTGTCTTTCATGGACGGGATGATATTTCTTGCGAGGCCATTTGATGAAAGCTGTCATTGGCCTATTTGTAGTGAATTGAATACCATATCTAAGAGTTAGAATGAAATAGCTGTGTAACGAGGATTATCTATTGACTTGTAAACGTGTAATAGTGTCAGAACAAATATAGTTGGTGTAAATGAACTTCCTTTGATCACAATCTCAGTTCTCACAATATATCGTCTCAGGTAATACGTTTTGGAAGCTGTTAATATTCATAATGAAAAACATAACTGCAATCTCCGCACTTCTCTTGACCACGGCTGACATGCTTTCAGGTGCTCTTTGTCATTTTCTGATGCCCCGAGAAACACCTAGGCAATGGTATTCATCTTCCAAAACCCAGGTCGGTCAATATTAATTATGCAATTTACAATCGTGCGCTTCGTGATGAAAACGTCAATGATTATAAATCCCAAAAAAAACTGGTACTTATTAACCGAGCTGATAGGCTGATAGCTTTTTCTTTGTTATTAGTTAGGTTGAAACATACCGGTCCTAAACCTGTGTTGAAGTTACAAATCCCATTTATATAATACCATTATTTTTGAGCTAGTGAATCACCAGAACACATAAGGACGATTTTTTTCAATTTTTATTTTCAGTGATTCGTCTTTATTTCTTTTATGCAATGATGATGTTTATGTAGAAGCATGCTCCTCCACTATCATGTGTAGCATCGAATATTTCGACGGAAAATACCAGGCTTTGTTAAAAAAATCATTATGATTGGAGCCATTACATAAAAAATTAAATTTATCTTTGACTCATATTTTTATAACATCTCTGGGTCTCCAAACTGGCAATTACGCTGGCCTTTTTCTCAAACACTTCCCCATATCTCCCCGCGAGCACACTGCCTTTATCACCACTCTTACTTTTCTTGATATTTGATCGAGGGAATGGGGAACGGAGTTTCATTATTTCCACTCGGAGAATAATAACATTTCCATTCTTTCATCTCGCTGGCCTTTGTTTCATTTCTGCCTCCTATCCCCCCGTCTCACCCTTTCCTCCACCCTTGGTTGAGGAGGAAGAAACATCCTTTGAGGCATTTTTCGGTCGTCAATCCTCTTTGCCGAGACGTGGAGTGACGTCTTTGCGTAATTGGCCAAATGAAATAACAAAGCTCCTTGCGCACATCGGGGGTTACTGAGTAGTGGGCTTGGGGGGGGGGGGGTAAAGGGAGTGGAAGTTTGGGAAAGGATCTTATCTCGGGGTGCCTCGGAAAATACAGTGAAGGAACCTCCTTTTCCAAAGGAGACTTACCCTTTAAGAGGCCCTCAAACCGTCTTATCTTCTCATCTTTTTCTGGAGGAAATGGGAGTAAAAATTTTGGGTTATCTTGGACACACGTGAATACGAATGTGGATGTAGTAATTTTTTTTATTCTCTCTCACAGTAGTATTTTTCTCACGTGGTTCCCGCTTATTTATATTAAGGACCAAGGTTTTCCCTCTCGAATGCCAGTGGAACTTTTACTTTCAATTTTCACTTTCGTTAGGGCTTTCAATTTTCTTCTGACGAGCACCTGATAATTATTTATCAATTATTAGTTTCAATCGCTGTTATCTATGTTGCTAGAAGATAATTATCCTTCCTGCTCATTAAGTTTTGAGTAACATATTAAATCAGCCGCAAGATTTAAGCATTTTTATGATAATATGATCGGTTATGGATCGCGTATCCATAGGTGGTCATGGACTGTGTGTTATTACGCTGTTAACGAAGCTTTTTGTTTGACCAAAGGAGAAGGCATCAATGGAAAAGAAGCAATTAAATACCTGTAAAGTTATATTATCTCCTAAAATTTATTCTTCATACTTATAGTGTCACTAGTAGAGTTCTTGAGTTTATAAATAACATGAATATTTCCAGCTTCCATTTTCTGTAAGCTTCTGTAAGCTATCATAGCTTCCATTTTCTGTAAGCTCTTATGCATGGCAATTCCAAATATTTTGTGTCAACTTTTTTACCTCACTGCAATATTAATACAGAATTATATTTTTTTGTAATCGGTATATAAGTTTTTCAAGAGCGGTGTAATTTCTCCGAGTAAAATTGATTCGAATGAAGAGGATCAAGCTAATATGAATATGCACGGAGATTTGAAAAAAAAACTTACCAAGCTTCAATAACTTCAGATCTGTAAAAAATAATGAAACTAGAGAAAATAAAACCAATTGATAATTAATTAATATAAAAAATAATTAAATGTAGGTAATAATTTTTGGAATTATAGATAAATATATAATCACTGGTAAATTATCGACTTCCTTTGATGTGATTTCGTGATTATGGGCTAAAATCCCTATCGGTTGTTTTTTTATTGACTCTCTCTATGATAATCGTAATGTATGTTGACAAGAAGTGTGCAAAATAGCATAAAATACGTACAAAATATTTACTAATTAAAGTTAAAAGTTGTTTTTAATCAATGTAGTAGACAATCCCCGGAAGGATACATTACAATCAGTTTGTGAATTTATCTGTTGTAGAGCGTAGTAATTATTAGCGAGAATGGCTATCACTATTTTCAGTCTTGCGCACTAGCACTCCAGTGTTTTTTGTGTCCGTTCTCCATGGTGCTATTCAGTTCAGTGTCTCTCGCGAAAGTTGGTCTCCCGGTCGGGGGAAACGGAGTCACGGCGTTCATAAATGACAACCACACTGCCGAGTAATCGTTTCCCTTTGTGCGACCACACGAAAACCGCTCTACTTTTACGACCGAGTCTTAGATTAAAAGGCGCAAGAAGAATGGACTTCGGTGCAAGTGACGTCGCCTTTGTCTTTCGTTTCTTGCGGTTCTGCGAGGGGCGGTATCTTCAAGAATCCAGGACTACACGGACACGCTTTTTATGCCCAAGTGGGCACTCATTGCCGGGTTGGAAGTCTTGCTCTCTGGATTTTATGGTAGAAAGCCATTGAATCGCTGGTGGTTCGTAGATTAAAAACAAGAGTACTATGGAGTATTCACAACATGTGATATGTGAACATTTTGAAAACATTAAGGTTACGAAACCAAAGAAATAACGAATAATTGTCCTGTTTTAGAAAAACTCACAGTTGTTTAAGCTGAAAACTTACTAATTATGTCTTCCTTATGTTACTGTCAATAGATCTTATCCCATAATATTTACTCGTAACTGGTCACATTGGTGATACGGTTTTTTCGATGAATTACATAGTAAATAACAACGATGTTCATAGTCCATTAGGACTTAATTGTAATGGGCTATAAACATCGCTGTTAATTCAGTGAGAGTTTACAGCGATCGTTCCACTTAAAATAATATCGCTGTTAATTCTCACAGTTGATTATTCCACTTAAAACAATTTCCTGAAACCCTGATAAAAAAGTGTAATCTATTTATCCATACCTATATCACTGATTCCCTAGAAGTGCATGATTCACACAAAGGCTTCCCAAATTTCTTGTGTAATATATTTCTAAAATCGAGTAAAATAATTTCACGCACATTTTGGAACGGTAGCTTATTTGATGTTCTATTTTTTGTAACTTCGGTATGGGAATGATTTTGAAGAGCTTCAGGTGTTCCGTTCCTTTTGGGCAACCAAAAATAGCGGAATTCCCTTCTTTGAGGAAAGTTATAATAATTTTTGGAAAAACGGTCTTTAGCAAAAAATATCACTATCGGATATTCATGAGACAAGACGATTTGTTTTATATTTTTTGGTATTACATTCATACCTCATTACTTCCTCTTTGAGGGATTTATTTTTTATTTTTTTTTAAATCAAGGAACTTTTATCGGCTCTCGAAATCATTCAGAGCTTGTAAAAGATAAATGAGCATGAGAATTGGGTGAGGTGTGGCTTTCTGTTGGGAGGTTACGACCGTAAAGCAAAGGGCATTAGCGTTTATTTCATAGAAATGAGAGGTCAGAATGGGAGGAAAAAAGATCAAAAGTCGTTCTCCACGCGATATTAATTTCCATCTCTTCTTTGTTTTTCATTGGCGAAAGAAGGAAATGGGATTTTTTTCCTCTCTGATATTTTATAGGGCCTTCATTTTCTCGATGTAAAGAAATTTTAATATTTTTCGCGTCCGTAAATATCATCTCATTAATGAAATGTGAAGTGCTTTGGTAGTCATCATTTGTTTGTCTTCTCTGTTCTATCATTCGTAAGTGGATGATGGTATTCAAGATAAGCCTTGACATGTAACGAAGGAAAAAGTTGATGAGGTCTTAAAGGATTTTAGTAGGCTTTTGTTATTTTTCATTATGTCTGTAGCTTTTTTATACATTTCATTCCTTCCTTTGTTGTTTTATACTCATCGAAGTATAATAAATTATATTAAAAATATATTAACACATTAATAAGTTAAGTTCCTATTTTACTGCTCGTGTTTCCTAAGTAAGTTTAGGGATTTTATGCTGTGCGTCTATAAGGTGTTCGTGTTATTCATCGCTAGATGGTTGATATATTTTATTCTTAACATTAAGGTATTCACTGTTTCCATTTCCATTTAATAGTGTGCCACTATATTCCTCTTTTATGGTAAAAATCTGGACACATTTAATTTCAACTTTAATAAATATAACCAGCACCATTGATGAGCTAATATTTTGTGGAATCAATATTTTCATGTATCTTTGAAAATTACCCAATTATTTCGGCATATTAATGCCTAATTGAACCGTAGCATATTTTAAAACATTTAGTCTTTGAATCGTATGCATATGTATTTTGTCTAATATAGTCTTCTTTCTTTTACAGGTAAGGTCCTTTGCATTTGTTACGCATCATTTCTTTTCTCGTTCGAGTCGGTAAGTGTTATTATCTGTTATTGGGATCAAACATGTACAGTTGTATCTTGTGCTATGATGATTGTCGAGACATAAATGGGAAAAATGAAGGTTGGATTTTGCGTTCGGGCCTTTCAGTTTTTCTTTGATCATTATCAGTATTCATTGATCAGTATACATTTATACATATTTGTGATACAATGAAATAAATATTTTCTGCGCTCTACCATTTTTGGTTCATCATCACGCTGATATCTATTCATTATGCAGTAATTGTAGGGAAGGATAAAGATATGTATGGACTTATTGATGCTCTTTTGTAGAAATTACCGGGCGATTGTCGGCATGAAGTCTTTCCTAGCGTTGACACATCTATAGGTGAGAGCCTCCTTAATAGCGACCAAACTTGGTATACCTTGGCTAATTAGGACCCTGAGTATTGAGTGAAGTGTTCCACGATTTGTATCTGTTACGTGCGTCAATCATGCCTCATGTTTAAGAAGATTTTTGTTTAGGGCTATTGATAGACGCTAATCTTGCGTAGGCTTTCGAAAAATTTAAGCTTGCATTAGCTATTGGTTACCCCAGGCATAGTTGTGGCGCTATAGATTATGAAATAACACTATTGTATCAAATTATTAGGCAACACACCTCCCGTTAATGCAGATTTTATTCGAGGCTCATAGTTTACTTAAAGTTGAAGAATATTTTAATTTTTTTTCGAATATTTAAATATTTTTCTGCCTCTCTATTCTCTACATTTTACCATTATACTGTCTAAGTGGCTGGTGTTTCAGTTTTTTAATATAGATAAAAGTTGGCATGGGCCCATTGAATATCCCCCCCACATTTCAAGGCGATATCTCACGTCTTGAGCAATCAATAAATCAGGAATAAATAAGAAATACGACTTGTCCAGTGGCAGTGATGCATTCAGTCAAAGTTACGGCAGGTCACGTAAAGTTAAGTTGCCATGATTGAGGCTTTAGTTCCCTCGTTTAAGGGTGTGGGAAGGAGTTAAAAATTGCTAAACCACTCCAGGTCGTAGTTAGAAATTTCAAGATGATATCTCACATCTTAAGCAAGCAATACGTCACTAATAAATAGAAAATATCTACTCCTTGTCGGGAGGCAGTGATGCAGCCAGCCCAAGTTACGGCAGGTCACTAGAAGCTGATAGAGCAGTGAAGATTTCTAGGACTTTGCACCGAGTGAGGTCCTCCATATCTCCTTTCAACGTTTCGACATGCAACTCGACAATAGCCATCAGGGATTTAGGAATCTATTGCCATTTCGTCCATTGTAATCCTGAATCCCTGAAGACGTTTCTTTGCGAAACTTCGGAAGGAGACAAGGAGGTCCTTACCCGGTGAAAAACCCGAAAAATCTTCGCTGCTATTGTTCGCTGGGCAAGAACCAGGCATTATATAGCATAGCTATGACCGAGGCTTTATATCCATAGGTTGAGGGTGAGGGGTTAAGAGCTAAAAATCGTTAAACTACTTAAGGTCGGAATTGCATCTGAATCGCAGCGGGAGGGAGGAAATGCATGCCGGGAGAACGATGAACCCTTCGGAGTTTATTTCACTTTGCTCCGACCGCCGTGGACGTAAATTCTCGGCCCCTTGACCCCTGGCCAGCCACTCCTCCATTGATCTGACCCCTTCCGGTGCCCACCCCAGCGCCCGCTGCAGTGTCCGCACATACTCATCCTCCCCAAGTCCTCTACCCAGCATGCAATTTCCCCCTCTCATCCCTCCCCACCCTTACGCACGGCTACCCCTCCCCCCAATAGCGTTCCTCCAGTCACCCCCCCCTCCACATCCCTGTCATTGTTTCCGTTAATTGCCTTCCCCGCGTATTAACCGAGCCGTGTGCAGATGACCGAAGTGGAGTGGGCTGGGATGTTTCTGCTGCTGCCTGTTGGTGGACCCAGGCGTGCGGCCGCGTAAACAGCGTTGCATCGTCCCCACTGGTTCCACCGTCCTTTCTCTCTCATGGCATTTTCCTCGAGTAATGTGAACAGAAAATGCACTTTACTCCCTGCCCTTTGAGCCGTGCTCGAATTTTGTGTGTGGGCCCTCTTCGGGTGACTAAAGCACGAATTTTACAACGTAGGATTCATCTGTGGGTCGCTGTATGTGCTGTTGCCTGTCGCGTTTATAAATGTGTATTTAGAAATAGCCACTGGAGTCGCTGACGGTAAAAGTCATAAGTTTTTAATGCTACTATCTCGAGCAGGGACGGATACAGTATTTTTTCTGAGGGGGGGGCACAAGGGTCTGACAGGTATTCTTTTTTTTGAGATTGAAAACAAAATATACCAATTACTGTAGAAAGTATTCTCTTTATTTTGATTGAATTTTATTAATATTAAATTAAATTATTGCGGCTGTGCAATGTACAAATAGAACGAACTCAATGATAAACGTATTAATAATGTTGAGTATTTTTTAAGCGTTTGGAGGGGGGGCACATGCCCCTGTCCCACACCTCCGCCTATGCCCTCGAATGAAAATAGGTTACTATAGGTATTAACCCTTTCAAACCCAGAGCCGATTCTGGGAGAAGTTAAATTTTAAGACTTCTCATTTCAAAAATATGAAAATTTTCTCCCCTATCATAATTATTGTGGCAGCTACATGTTTTGCCTTTAACTTTAAAGCACAAAAGAAAAAGTAGTTTAAATCTTTCCTACATAGAACTGAAAATGTATACATTTTTGATGTTACTTAGAAGCAATATTGGGTTATAATGGGTCAAGAACTACCCGTTACCCGGCGTTGCTCGGTAAGGAAATTACCCAGAGACGTGCGAAACATGGAACTGACAATTCATGGTCAGATAGGAGGATTTTTATGTTTTTTCTTTGAGCTTGCCTAGCGGTGTCCCTACCCGAAGGAATTTCCCACCTTAGAAGTTGCATGACGTGACGCAGCAAACGGTAATGAGAAATGACGCAAAGTACAGGTTGGACGCAACCGAAAGCAGCAGTAAGGGGTTCGATACCATGACATGCACCTATGCACTAACTTTGTCGATCGAAATCCGTTCTGCCGTATGGAAACGCATAGCGGACAGACAAACTGATATCCTCTTTTTTTATATAGATTATTATAATATTATACAGAATTAAAGATGGAAAGACCCACAAAACTAAATAATTTTTCGGTGAAACCTTCCTCAGAGTTAGGAAAAGAATAGATAAATGGATCTCTCAGCGCAAATTGCTACGCTGTGGACATTTTCGAAGCCGATTAAAAAGGTACCCGAAGTATCCCATTTTTCTAGCAGGGGTGAAGTTCTTGAAAATAGCCCTCGCGGCATTTCTTCTCTTAAAACTCTTCTCGTTTCCGGAGATATGACGTAACATATGCTCTATCAACCTCGAAAAAGTACACGTATCAAATGGTTACTTTTATTTACGTCTAGTATATATATTTACTTTCTAGCTCAATTTTTTATCTCGCTCTCAGTTAGTCGCGATGGTTATCAATTAAATTCCCGTGCTTTTTCACGAGAGTAGCCCATGAAGAAACACAAAAATTCTTTCTTCGCCTACCTCGTCACCCACAAAGTTTGATTAAGGGTCAATGTTTACGGTTGCCGGTCTTTGTTTAGCTCTCGCACTCCGTTTATTTGTTCGGGAATCGTTTAAAGATGCGTGCTCGTAATTATCACGCGCATTTTAGGTTTTCGATCCCAATGAAACATTCATCGCGTGTCCATTAGCTTCCGAAATGCTTAACAACTTCGATAATGTGGTTTTAGCGCAACAGATTCTGTATTCTGATCACCTATTGTCTCTTGAACTTCGCGGGAACAAAGGATCAAATTAAAAATGGGTTTGGGGTTTACTAAACAAAGGACAGGAATATTTCCTTGAATTATATTGTAGTTCGTTTACAGATTTTCCATTTCATTTCTGCTTCGTTTGATGTGAATGATATATTTGTAGAGGTGGATGAAATTCTTTTGGATTTCACTCGTGTGAGTGTTATTTCTTCACTTGAACATGCACCGTACAGAAGGAAATGAGGACTTTGAAAATAAAATTAACATTGACAATCCAACAGGCTGGTATGCGAGCTTTTAGAATTATTTAGTGATTGGAATAGGCCGCACTTTCTTTGCTTTCTTCGCATCATTCGTTCAGCACTGCTTTACAAAGGTAAAAATCTGTGCATGACTTAATTGGCAGATCCATTGGTTATACATTTTTTTCCGCTATATATCTTAGGAGCGTGTCAGCCTAATTGATGGAGGGCTTGGCTGCTGATCGAGTAGATCTGGGTTCATATCCTAGGTGAAGCCTTCGGATATTGCCAAACAACATCCACGAACTTCGTGCCAAATCTTAGCAAAATAAAGCCATAATTTAGGAGATACCGTAAGCCATTTTTCATTATCATAGTCTGCCTTTGGTTGGGCATTCTTCGGCAGAATAAAGTGTATCATTGAGGCAATTTTTGAATTTTTTCCCTCGTATGTTAGGCACCGAAAGGATGAAATTTTTAAACGACAATTCTCGCTGAGTTTAAAATTAATACACCAACATCCAATGTTATCCGAAGAAACTACTTAGTATCCATCTGATTAGCATCGCTTGCGTGGTAAGGTGAAGGTATTGTCAATTATTTGGTTTTTGTGGCAATATATATTCCGATTTCTGATCATCTATTGTCTCTTGAACTTCACTAGAAAGAAGGGTAATTTTTTTGTAAATATGAGTTTTGACTCTACTGAACTTGCCTGGTAGGTAAAGTAAACGTCTTTTTTTATTTCTTATTAATTTGGCAGGCATGTCACAAGAGAGTTTATCTAATACATAATGTTTCCTACGCCACCTGAGATTTCCATTCCATATGATGAGCATTCCTGGACGATCTTCATATTTCATACCACGAAGCATATTACAGCACGGATCCCGAATAAATGAACGTCGGCGGCGGCGGGGAGCCAGGAAGCAAGGCCGTCAGTTGTCGACAAAAGTGTCAAAGAGGGTTGAGCCAAATGGCTTTAGGCAGAGTTTGCATACGCACGTTCCGCGCGCGAAGAGTAGATCCCCATTGGCACGAGGAGGAATGAGGATGTCAATTCCTTAAAACCCAACCCAAGTATTGATCCCGATTCCTCTCCCAACCTTTTTGCTTGAGCCATGTCAATCCTCATCCTTCTTCCTCCGCATCCTTTTCGAGCCCTCTTCGCAGAAGCCATTCCATCTTCCTCCATTCCTTCCAGCTCTTTACATTTCTTCCATTCGTACATTTCCGTCATGTTTTATATTCCGCCATTCTTTCCATCGCACCTTCGCCACGTCTCCTCCAAGTTCTCACCCAGCATTGTTACTTTCCATAAAAGGAATTCCACAGGTGTGCTCTTCCCATTCGAGCCAATTCCAAGCGTTTCTCAGACTCCCTTGTCTCTTTTCTCATTCCGACCTTATTATTTTCCCAATAACTCCTCGTCTTCTCTCCCTCTCTGTCTTTGACTTATAGGATAAACATCGCCCCATTTCCTCCCTTTGTCTTATCCCTTTAAGCGCGTTATCGTCTTTCTCTACGAAATTTGTTTGCAACAAAGGGAATCTAACGGGAAGAGGTGTGGGTTCGCTCTACCAAGGAATACGTACAATTACAGGCGGTTCTGCGTTATGCTTCTGGAAGCGTTCTGGAAAACTGTGGTGAGAAGTAGAGGAGCGCTTGGCTACCCTACTCACAGGATGGTGAGGATGCCTTCATAATAACTAATTATTCAGTACCTAATTTTTGTAATCACTTCTTTGTTCCTTGTTTAAAAACTAGAAGCCAATTTCTGACAGAAAAAATATAATTATTTTAGAAATTCGTCCTAACAAATATGATTGCCTAAATTAGTTTTATTTTGGATGAGATTGCTAGATTTTATTAAAAATATCTTCAAAAAGAGGACGTAACTGTCAGCGTCTGCACTTCGTGTGTGTCAATGTGAAAATTTCAGTAGACTCTGACTAAACATATTAAATTTAACGAAACGCTTTGCCATACAGCGAATGGGATAAAATTAGCATTCCGTTAATATTTTGTGTGACCATTTTCTGAAATCATAACCTCTCAAATAGAAAATTTTAATTCATTAATTAACAACCTTCTTCATTATTTGGGCTGTATTTTAAAACGTATTACCTCTTCTTCGTGCTCTATCTGTATTTTTATGTTTTACCCCGCCTTTGCTAACGTTTCTAAATAAAATGAAAATTTTGATAAAAATTACAGGCTCTTTGTGAATCATCCTCCAATTCTTTTATTTTTCGAGGTAGCATTCACGTCGTTTATTTTTCGTACTCCATAAAACGTTTTCATGGACTCCATTCGATTCAATTGATATTACTTAAAACCTAGCTAACATTCAAAACGTTTCCCAGAACCTACGTTGAATAGGAAACAGGTGAATGTAAAGCCGCATCACGAACGCAGCCTGTTTTGTTTGTGGTTGAGTTTGATAACAAGCTCGACGATCGGAATAGTGATTTCCAAAGTTCATCGACGGGGAAGTCATTATTGTTTTTTTTTTAACCAGCGGAACATGGTCGTTCCACCATTTCGCTTGTTCCCGCGTGCATAGAAATCGGTCGCCGACGGCTGTGACGAGTGTTTTTGAAAGGTTCGTTTGCGGGCCCCGTTGATGGGGTTCCGCGGAAAATGGAAGGAGCCGACATACCTGACCCTCGATAGCGCCACTTAAAATCGCTAGAGTCGGCGTTGTTTTGATAACCTGTCTCCACCAAATGAGATTGGTTTCCCGTCGGAATAAAGTGGCTTGTCATCCATGGTAATGGATCCTACACGAGATCTTTGAATTTGTGCGATGCATAACCATGCGGGTAATGATTCACAAAATTATTAAGAAAAGAAAACGATTATTGAGAGATGAACTTTACTTCAAATATTCAGTTTGTTCGAGATGATTGAATTTTGATCATAGTGATTTTTATCTTCGTCAAATGGAATGAAAAAAAGTTTACTTTAAATGTAAATGAGCGTTTTAAATGGTGTAACTGAGTACCAATTGAGCGCGAGTAAATTTACAGTATGGTCACCTGAGATGTTTTCATTGCCAACTGTGAAAACGTTTTGCTGTTAAAAAGTTGTCAGCGAGGCTTATGATTTAATGTATGGATCAGAATTATTTTTGGTTTACAGAAGTGTTTTTAGAAGTAAAATTACAGCATCGATTTGACATGCATAAATTTGAGAAAAATATTTGTGCTCTATTCCATTTTTATTTTTCCAGTATTCGTTTCATTTTAATTTCAAAATATCTCCATAATCCTTATAAGCTTTTTGGAGTTAAAGGAATACAAGAAAAACCTGCGAAAGGAACCAGTATGGCTGAAGAAATATTGTTACAAGTTAAACGGAAACAGGAATGAATTCCATCAACTGAAATATTCAAAATCACACCCGCCTGTGTCTCTAAGTGTATCTTAACATTCTTTTTATAATATTCATTTTGTACCATAAATTATACTTATAGTTTCCTCTGAGCCTTGGTATCACAGTGCCAAGATATGTAAAACATCATGTTAACAATTTGTTTCATGATTTTGTTCTCGGCCTGGGACATTATTTTTGGCTCGCCGTAAAGTATTTCGGGGAATATAAGAGAATCGCTCGCAGCTAGAAGGAAATATATCTTGCACGTCTGTTTCCCTACTTCTGAAGCCGTGTTTCAGTTTTATAAGCCTCGGAAACCATTTGGTTCTACTCTTAAACCCTTCCTCTTCTTCTTCTTCTCCGTAGAGCGTTTCGTTAGCGGTGACGAAACGTAAAAGGCTTTGCCTTGGCGCCCCTGTTTACACGCATGCCTTACGGTCCACATGGTGGTGCCTATTAAATAGCTATTTCACGCCGCGTCAATCACGCCTTTTACAACTAGTCCAACGCCGAGGCCGTTAAAAATACTCTTGGTTGCTAAGAGA
The DNA here is from genome assembly GCF_921293095.1 of Ischnura elegans. NCBI lineage: Eukaryota > Metazoa > Arthropoda > Insecta > Odonata > Coenagrionidae > Ischnura > Ischnura elegans. The sequence continues at coordinate 97,848,197 of NC_060249.1, forward strand.
GGAGGTTTGCGGTAGACTATTTTCAGCTTTGTGAATAGGGAAGAATCCTAACCAAAACGGCACAATTCTATTTTGCCTGATTCGGATTTTACAGGTTATTTTATATCTTTGGGGCTACTAAAGCTGTTCCATCAATATTTTTACTATGAATGGACATTTATTGGTGTAAAAAATCAATTCATTTGGTAAAGATTAAGTAGTCACCCTGAAGATGAGTTCAACCCATTCGCTGCGGCGCACTCTATGGAAACATACCCGTCACCAGCGGCGAAACCGCTAAGCACATGGCAGACAGGAGGAAGAGGTACGTTCACAGCAGCCTGTCGTGGAAACGTACCAGGTACGTTTACAGCAGTGAATTGCGATTTTTGAAGCCATTTTGGATGTTGTAAACGGTCTTCGCAAAGCACAGTATCAGAGTAAGGTAACAGCATGCACATAAGCCAAAATTGCATGATACTTCATGAAATGGTAACACTTTATTACACAGATCTTATGTTAGACTAATCAGAGCTTGTTTCACGTGGTGATCCTGATAGGGAGGCATATAACTGCAGCTTTCGAACAATTAGAATAAGGTGGGGATTATTAAACTACTTTTCCTATCTTTCTTTTTCGCGTTTCGCGACGCATAACAAACACCATCACCGTCACCACTATTTCCATGAATTATTCGTTTGTCTCCTCTGCGGCTAGTATTCTGGTCAAATCGTTGGAGACGGAGTTCGTGAAGGGCCCATAAAACGAGGTGATTTCGAATATTTACTTTGAATAAATATGCTCAATGAGTATCCAGAGTCAGTCGTTAGTACCAGCAGAGAACCCAAAGTCTGATCTAACTTATAACCGATCATTACAAGACCTACGGCAAATAAACTTTATCTTTATGTCAACATTTAAATTAGGCTATTCGATTAGAATCGCTTCAAGCGGAGGAAATTACATTTGTTATTTGCACTCCCTTCATGCGATTGTGATTGTAGAATTTCGATCGTAGGATATGCCAAAATTGTGTTGCTTCTTTTTTATTTTTATTTCCATAACTTTTTCTATCTAAACTTATAAAAAATGACAGTAAAGCACGAATGAAAATACGGTCACGTCTGAGAGCAATCGCTTGTTTGTCACTTGTGAGCGACCCACTTCCTCGAGAAGGCATCGCTGAGTTACGGCAGTTAAACGAGCAGGCTGTTACATGCGCGTGTCGGAGTGTGACCGGGGTATTCGAGGCAGGCCACGGATGCAGGGTGCCCTGAGCGTGGACAGCTGAATGGCTTGCACATGTCTCCAGTCCCCGCCCGCTCTCAACTGAAGCCTCTTGCTGCTCTGCCCGATGCCGGTCGGGACCTTTTTGTCCTCACCCCGCGCCCCCTGTCCCATAAGACACGCCTCCTAAAGAGTCGTAAATGCACTATGTTACCAAATTAAGAGTGGTCTTAAAACTCAAGGCGGGTATGAAGTAGAAGGGTAGCACTGTTAGTCCCTTGAGATTTTGATTTTCGTCGAATGTCTCTTGACTGCAGAGAATCGTTGGTTGAACCAATTAAGCTACTTTAACCCACTGTGATATATTTGCTCTCTTTATTCCCAAGCAAGCAACTCTACGGAAGTTACGTAGGTTCTCTTATGAGGATGTTTAAGTTTCTTGTTCGTCTAAATTTTTTCGAATTCAGCTGTCAACTCATCGTAAAACGTTAACAAATGAAAACGATGAAAATTTTTTTATTGTGTTCATTAAAACAGTACATGCTCCCTTCGTTTCACCCTTTAGTGTATGACTATGGAAGGTCAGTTGTAGTGAAAAGGTTTCTAAAGTTTTACCACAGGATGTGGGAAAATGACGAAGCTAACGAAAATTTATTTTGCGTTCTCATCTGTATGTGAACTTATCAATTTCGCTTCACCCAAATTGATTGTTACACGTTAACCATGTGCGGCTAAATTTGATGGGAATTCTTAATATGAAAATTTCACTTGTACCTAGATATCATTCTATTGGTAGGAATGGCAGAGGGAAATCCTGAGGGTGTAAACGGTCGTTTTATGTGGTTCAAAATATAGCATTACAAAGCAATACAGTATTGCATTAAGAACAGACGCTAAGATACCATAATGTGCTCAACTTTAGTCATATTCCATACTCTCTCGATCCACTCCATTATTTCCTAGAACGAAAATAAGGGTGACTATTCTTTCACTCGCATTTCCATTCTCGAGCAAGTTCCAGACCATGTGACTTATCCCCTCCCCTAACCCTTGTGTATTTCGGGAGCTGTCGGCCTGTACACGAAACCGGAGAGGGCATGTTTTATTTTCCCAGCTCTCCCCCTCCCCCTTCGTTCCAGGAACGGTATAATACGAGATTATAAATAAGAGGGGGAGTATTTTTTTCTGAAGCTGTGACATTAAAATGGCCGTATTTTGAGTTGGAAGAGAGAAGAGGAACCACTTTTGTGTGATCTGAGCCTTGTTCTTTTGAAAGGGATATGATTCAGGAAAAGCAGGAGTATTTTTACTTCCCTGTCTTCCTTAATTTTTTTTATTCCCCTCTTCGCGTGTGGCACAGCTTTGGCAATAGTTTGTTTCCGCATTAGAGGGTAACTTTTTGAAGTGGTCATTTCATCCATGCTCAAGTTAAGGTCGTATTACTTTTTTCTAAAGGGTTTAAGGCTCTTTCTCTCTCTGACTCTCCTTACATCTCTTGGCGTTTGTGTACAGGTACTTTTATGGTAGGAGCGCACTATAAGAACCTCTTTCGTTGGCCACTTACCCTAAAATGGAGTCGTAAATATTTGTAAATAGTTCGTTCTTCGTTTGTCTTAACTGCGGCCAATTTCGGGTCATGTGTTTGTTTCTGCTTTGATTTTTTATGTTAATTTTCTCAGTTTTCAAAGTTTAACCATATTATTTCCATATTTTCCGTTCAATATTGGAGGTTTCGTCATAATAGAATAGTTAAGGTCAAGAAACTCCTGCCTCAAAGCGTTAATCTCGTCTTAGATACAGATTTTGTGTTTCATAAGATGTTCCTCTATAGTTTGAGAGGGTCGTTATGATTTTAATAAAAAAACTAAATTCTCGAATTTGATTTTGTGGTCATGAGCGTCATTCACGTGGAAAACCTCCAGTCACAAGATGGCTTATAGATGTGTTTACATTTTTACTTGAGTATTTGCTGCTCAATATTATTTGAAACAACAAATTGTTGAACATGTTTTAAACTCACAATTGTTTAGAAAGGCTGAGTAAATGAACTCAACAGGAGTCAGGCAAAAAAAAATGTTTGCAACAATTGTCTTTGAAAGGAACAATATTTTTAATCATTGGTCAAGCGCTGAGAGAATTAGTATTTTTGAGTACCTAAATATGGATTCAATAGAGACTCTGTAGGGTATGATAAGTAATTGGAGAATGGTGAAAATCTAAAAAATAGTTTTTTTCCATAAAAAGCAGCGCAGTTATTCAGATTTATTTTCCTGGAAAGAACCTTACCTTGTGCGTTTCCAAGGGTTGAAAATAAAACGCTCCTATTTTGGGCTCTCACTCATTCTATTAACTCGTGGGTTCTTTAAATTGACACTGTCCGAGATAACCTTATAGAAGGCCGTAAAAGTGAGTGGATTTCATACATTCAAGGTAGTAAGACCGATGAAAATTTTCTTTGTGCTAGGTACCTGCAATAAATATAACTTCTAGATTTCGTTAAATCCCCATCAAAATCTTCGAGGACAGAAAAATTCGAAAATTAATCCACCGGGGTCTCAGCTAAGAGCACTATTGGCGTAGCCCTCGTTGGGTTAACAATCTTCTTGGGCTATCCTTCAAGTCGTATTCACGCACTGGTGATTGCCGAGTCAATTGAAAAAACAGTTTTGGGAAAATTTAATTTTTCAAACTTTTATTGGAACGCGGACATTCCTGTCGTTAGAAATTTCCGCGTACTTCGACCGGTAGCTTAGTAGGTAACTACCCCTAGCGAAAATAATCACCGATAATCAAATTCCTCTACCTGGATTACAATCCAGTACCTCTAAATTGGTAACCATACACTTCACCCACTTGACCACCATGCTCACATTTTTTTGGGGGGCACTCGCCTGCAAAACGCCAAGAACGCGTGAGAGTGGGCTTCTTTGCTCTCCATTGCATGCGGGGTTTCCTGCAAGTGTCCACGCGGAACGTCGGAAAAGATAAGAAGCTTAAGCGCTCCAGAAAGGGAAAGGATGGGAGGGACGTCCTACCAAGGTTGATGGTGTAGTAGCGGACCCTTTAGTCTGAAGAAAAAGGGGTCCACCAAGGGACCTAATCGGTCTTTCTCCCTCCGTTCCTTTTGCTGGACCATCCTTCTTCAGAGGAACGGTTAAAAGCAGGGACTGCTTGTGGGGGATAGAAGAAGAGAGGAGATTAAGGAAAAGGAAGCGATGTTTTGTTCATCCGCTGATGTCCTCTTATCTTATTATTATTTCCCCTCCTGCCGATCGCTTTACTTTTTCCTATACATGGGTCCTCCCTCAGACCTGTTTTTGCTCTCACTGTAGAGATTTTACCAGTTGATCTTTCCATCGAACATTTCTTTCTTTTTTTTTTGGAGACAATGCTTTCATTTCATTTTTGTGAGCGAATTTCCGCCTTTATACGGGCTAACTCAAGAAGGATTCACCTTTCAAATCTCAAGTGCTTTATCATGAGTATAATGTTTGCTTATTTGATGCAAGTTTAATCAATATGTATCTATGGTGAACCCTGATAGCGTCTCTAATATCATCACCCATTCTCAGTAGCGTTGAAAATGCGTGAAGAATTGGACTGTGAGACGTCGGCTGGTCTAAAATTTCCTGGCCAATAGTGGGACAGAAAAGTGTATAATCATGCACAATGTCATAACCTTGTTATTGGAATTTCTATATAATCATCAGAACTGGAATTACCCTTACGTGCTTCAAATAATATTCAGATTTAATTTGTCATTTTTCTTCGATCCCTCGAGGTTATTATCATGCATAAAGGTGTCCAAATCTCTGAGTCATAAAATAACTCATGCGGAGATGATCCGCAAATTACCATTATTAAACAGAATTTTTAGAATTTGGTTCAATTTTAGTGAAATCAACCAATGAAGCCTTAAAATTGAAAATAACAACTTCCCCAGTACCTAACTTAATGATAACATTTAACCTTTTAAATAGGGTAATCTAATTTTAATGACCTTCCTCAATGTGCAATTGGTTAATTTTTTATCTCAAATTCATAATTTTTGCGTGTAATAAAACATTTCTTCATGTATTTTGCGTGATTATAAATCCCATCTACCACTATAGAAATGAAAACGTGACTCATCAACCAAGGTGATATTGAGCGTGCCCATAAAATATTTTCCTCTATTTACCTCAGTGACTATTGAATCGCTTGGTGGCTTTTTGAACCTTTAAGGCCGATAGCCGGTGAGGTAATCTATTGTACCCATTGACACGACTTTACGGCCCGAAGACGTTTCCAGAATGTCAAATACATTCATGGACGTAAACGCATCCATGACTACTTGTGACTGAGTAGCTAACATTGAAATTGGTAAGCTTCCCTTAGCTCCACGTCGTTAGATATCTGCTGCTTTGATTAGTTAAATTAGGACGAAAATATTCATTAGATATAAGTATAATTCATTATCCAGCAAAAACACTGGTTATGGAAAACGAAGGAATAAATCTTGTTAGCCTCACTGATTTTTTGAAAAATTGTCAATTGTTACTAAACAAAGTATGTATACATTAGTGCAAACAAAAAACTTAGCAAAGTTTATTATTTCATTTTCCACAGTTAAACCTGAAGTCATCAGCATTAAATAAAATGGTTACTTAAGGGCGACCACAACGTTGTAATCTCCTTGGGGGCCTCTCTATTGCGTCACGGTCGTGCCTCAGAAGCGGATCCCAATTTCGTTAAAGTACGCCCTCCATCCGTTTCTTTCGACTTAACCGCCTCAAACCTCCTCTATTTTACACCCCTGCCTCTTAAGGAGTCACCGCTATAAACAGTCAAACTCACTGGAGCAACCCGGGGACCTTAACGGCTATGCCCGAGAAACCCACATCGCCCTCCCCTCAACCCTTCCCCGTTCGCCGAACACGACTCCTTTAAGTCCCGGCGCGCCGGCCCGGGTTGTGATTTATGCCCGGGCCGTTGTTCGCACCTCGGGCCTCCCTCCCTCGGGGTCCCCTCCATCACCCGCCGGGCTTTGGGCCGACGCCGCCTCAACCTCAACCGCTTGAGCACAACTCCCCTGTCACCGGCTCATATATCGCCTTATCCCGAGCCAATCGTCGGACGCATAGAGCAGGTCGCGTGGCTTGCACAACAGAGATTTGGCAAGGGTGAATGTTTTTTTTTTCGGATGGAAAAAAAGTAAGCGGTCTTCGAGGTCACTTTGTCAGACAGTGTTCGGAGGATTTTTTTAAATTGATAAAGTTATGAGCCCATCTGCAATAATTATTTTATAGACTATAGTACTAGCTTTAGCTAAGTTAACTACTTAGCTTAAGTTGGGAACTGCAAACCTATTTCATTAATGCGTAAGTGGTCTTAAAAATTGCATGGTAAATAAATTAATATTTGCTAAGTTTTCATCCACTCATAGAATGAGTACAGCATTTGATGGCCTCACTTTCCCGTCATAATTTTTTAGTTGCGTTAGGTTGGAGTGTTTTGATTTTGAATGGGATAATTTGCGAGAGAAATGATGGTATATCGCTATTGAGGAGTTTATTTCATCTGTTGTACGGCTGAGAGCGAGACAGAAGTGAGTACGCAGTGGTGGATTATTTTGGATGCAAGTAAATCAGTAAATCTTAATTTTGGTTAGCAATCATTATCAGCAGCCTTAAAGTGCATAAGCTTTTACGGTAAATGAGTAATTTAGAAACATTTAACAAACACACTTTACTTAAGGAAGTGAGTGCCATTGGTGTTTACTGGTGTTTTAATTTTAGCAATTGCTCACTTTCGAGCGGTAGAGTACTACATTTTGGAAGGAATACGAAAATTTTAAATGAAAAATTTCAACCAGCGGAAATTTTTTTCAAAATTCTCTTGCAATCTTTAAGGATAAAACTTATTTCCTCACCAAGTACTCTTCTGTAAATAATCCTTTACCTTAAGACCTAGTGCGTTGTAAGGCTGCTGTAATAATAGTATTCGAAACTCAAGGTTACCTCAATTACCTGCTTGACTTTGTTGTCATATCCATGCGGGATATCGTTTCCCTTATCGTTTTGTTTAATTGTGCTTCATCATAAAGGTCATGCTAATTTTATGGATACAAAATAACCTCCTCTTGTTTCTTCAGGCTACCTTTTAAGTGCACGGATTCCACTGGCCTTTGTACAAATTATTTATCCCTTGAGTCAAGATTTCCTTTCGGTTAATCTAATGAACCCCTCGTAATTGGATTCCAATTCATAAGTGAAAAGGTCACTTCGCATCCTTGATTACGCTGCTGTGGAATATCGTTCGCTTCCATAGCTCTCTCTCCGAGTCGCCATGTCCCGACCAGTGCGGTACAAACGGAATTTCCCTCGCAAGTCCAGAATGAACTCTCGCTTTCATCCGTGCCCTCCGAAGTTAATTAACTTCATTGAGACGTCTGGAAGCCTTTATGTGTTGTTTCTGGCATAGATTGGAAGCAGACAAAACACATCTCCGTTTGCCTCTAGCTTTCCGCATTCCATAAATTTACTCTGCATTCCTGTATCGGTTTAGTTTTGAATTGCCCTTTTAAGAATTTAACATCATGGCTCATCAGGGTATCCTGTTTTTCTGATTTAGGGTTATACTGTTTCTTTTAAGGGAAAAATAATTAAACTGGTTCTGTGCATTTTTTTTTAATTTCTTAATGCCTTTTTCTAAATTTCCTGCGGCATTTCGAGCAAAATCAGTAAATTTCTGCGTCCTGTTCAAGAACACCAATCGTATTTGACGTGAAATTCTTGTTATTGTTATCTTTTCGTGGCTAAAATTTTATTTTTTTGTTTTTTATATTTTGAAATATAAATGCAATAGAAGTAACTCACTTGTAGGTACTAATTAATAAATTTTATTATATGATACTCACAGGTTTTTATTCCACACCAACTATGTCTTCCATAAGGCAAGGGCAATGTTGAATGCCTATGGATTATTGACAGCAAAGAATAAAGAGCTTTAAATTCATTAGAATTTTGTTGTGATCCAATAATTTTTACGGCATTGATGTGACGCTTGGTTTTGTCTAGCGTTGGATTTGTCGGTTACACTACGTCAGTGTCATGAACCCTGCAAAATCACCGTCTAGAACAAACGTTTTCGTGGATGAATGTAATCTGACTTACCATATATTTAAAGAATAATCCCCGAATTTTCATCTAGTACTTTGGGAAAATATTGTTGCTGATAATATGCGTCCATGCATTTTTGACTCAGCGTTGGGAAAAGATGAGGCTTGAGTGTGAATTCCAAAACTGTTCATGAACTGAAAACTTGATCGGTGAGTACAAATTATTCATTTTACACTTTCGTAATATTTTTTCCCTTGCTAGAACGAAAGTAACTCTACTCATTTTATGTGGTCAATTTTTTATATTTGGTTTTGTGGTATATTTTATTTCTGGCCTATACTCCAGGAATTATTTAATCGTTAATTTTATTGTATGCAGTTGCTTTTTGGAATTTGCTTAATTGGTGTTTAAAAAATGTGCATAAAGTTTAAGGATATGCATCGAGGCAATTTTGTAAACACATGTTTCATACCATACACCAGAAAATAGTGATATTTTACGCTGCGGTGATAGTTTTTCGAACTTAATTTATCATCTATTCTATCTGGATCGCAACTAGGGCCAAATTTCGGAGTGATTCCTAATGATTTTCCTAGAATGAGCACTTTTGACGTCTTTTGCACTTGGTTAAAATGCACAACTCTCAGGAACAAAGCTGAAATTAAGATCATCTCGGTTACCTATTGCGTTTTAAGCATCAGTTTTAAAATCTCAGCCCATAAGGTTTTTTGAGTGATTAAGTCGCGCGAAATGAAGCGGGACTTAATTAATAATTCCTTTCTCCGAAAGACGAAACCGGAGCGATCCATTTTTATCCGTTGTGTTAACAATTAAGACGGGATTTAATTTCGTCCGCCGCTCCTTCTTGAGCTGCCTCGGATACCGAAGCCGTTTTCGTTTCCATCCCCTTGTCCCCAGGTGATAAGCGCTACCCTTAGTCCCTTCTTCAGTCTACCTCTTCCTGCAAACCCTTTATGAGCTCTCGATGCTCGCTTTCCCTTTTTCCCGTCCCACATCAGAACAATCTTCTCCGTTCCTCGATTCATTTTCATCATCATACGGGCCTAGTTGCCTTCTACTACCTCGCTCTCCTTCCAACTTTGCCTTCATCCCCTCTTCCTCCAGAACAGCCTTCCTACACTCTGGCTTTAATTCCGTCCCTGGCTATTTTCGGGCGGGATACGGTCACTTTCACTCCGGAATTGCGTCGCCTGACACTTGAGCATCGAGATTTCAAAGTCAATATTTTCTTTAGATCGCTGTGGAATATTTTTTTACATATTTGTCTGTCTTTAATTTAAACTTTTTAACCTCGAATCACTGTTGATTTAATTGATTATATTTCTCAATTATTCTTGGATTAGGTTTACCCATTCAAGGGATTTATTTTTATGCTGGTTTTGTTATTAATTAAACGTCAGTTACACCTCACGAAATAAAAATTAAAAATAATAAAGAATTATTAGCGAGCAGAACACCTCTATGGCTGACCGTTATGTAGTATTATTTTTATGCAATCACTCGCTCCTTCCGGGTGGGATACGGTCACTTTCACTCCGTAATTGCGTCAGTTGCCACTTGAGCACTGGCATTTGAAATTCAATATTTTATTTGAATCGCCGTGGAATCTTTTTCGAATATGTCTGCCGGTTTTTAACCTCGAAATTTTACTTGAAATTTCGATTTGCTTTTGATTTAATTGATAACACTTCTCAGCTATACCTGGAATAGGTTTACCCATTTAAAGGAATTTACATTTGTGCAGGTTGTGATTTTAAGTATATTTCAACTATACCTTACAAAATACAACTTCAAAATAACCAGGAAAGATCTAGTTGGTGACAGAACACTCCTATGGCTGGCTAACCGTTATGAGGCAGTATTATTATGGCCTTACTACTGCGAACTAAAGAAGTTATATGCGTACTTAACATTTATTATTATATCAATATATTCGCAACGCTTGCAGCTATTTAAGCAAATAAGCCATAATATGACACCTAAAAGTTTTTTTTTAATTATATACCTTGACCCATATACAAGCTCCAACTTAGTTGGATTAACATTTAGATAAGGACTTTATTTACTCGAGGCTAATAAACTAATGGAATACGGAGTATTAATATTTTAATTTTGATTCAATTTTCTATGGTACGGATCATAGTTTAGATCAATTATGATGTGAAATTGACCATAAATTATAATGAATTAAATATATGTTAATTATACTTTGACGCTAAATATGAAATTTTTATTTTATATATTTAAGTGCGCACGTATTAGAACGTGTGTAGTCTATCCGTGCAATTTTAGCCCATTTATCGACACAAATACTTGTTAAATATATTGGAGTAGTTGCTGCCATCTTAATTTTTTGGAAGTACAGTTTACCTTAACAAGCAATACACCCTTTGAATGCTCGAAAAATTTAGCGTCGTTCTATTCATAAACATGACGTTTCAAGCTTAAACCTCTTTGGTTTCCATCTCCTCATATAGCCTTATTCAGCCGCCATCATTCTTGGAACTGCCCACCTGCACTAATTCCCTTCACCTTCATCTAAAACCCACCCTTCTATCCCTTGCCCTTCATTAAGCCCTTTTCCTCTCGTCTTCCCCGTTGGATTTTAGGAACCATACTCCCCTCCTTCTGTCTCTGTTCCTTATTCCAACCCCAACTCCTTTGCTTGCCTCAATTCCGTAATGAACCCTAGTAAACGTCGGACTCCCTCAATGGAAGCGAAACTGAATCTCGATACGGATATAAAATGGCTTCAGGTGACAAATGCGCTGTATAGCGTATTCAGTTACATCATGAGGGAAAGAGGATTTGAGAGAAAAAATGGTTGGATGGCACTTTCATGAAGTTCTAGGCCGATTTGATGGAACTCATCAACTTTCATCTATGTATATGTGGTGTATATGGCCTTACGTCGTCAGTTTAAGTGAAGTGGTCGTCTTATAACGATCAATACTCTCATTTTAGCGAACATGCGTACATCCAACCTCCCACGGCCGATCTAATGAGCATAACCATTTAAAGTCAAATTAAGTGATTGAAAGCTGGTTAAGACTCACGAAGTTTCATTTTAGCCCTCCATTTCTTCCTTTCATATTTTTCATTTTGCTCCACGATATTATTGAATTGAAGGAAATATTTCATTTATTACTAGAAGTCTAATGCATTAAGTGTTTAAAGTTATATTAGTAGAAAAAATGTCTCTCTGGCTAGCCAAAATGTTCTTAAATATTTTAAACTCCATACACCAGAATTACGCTAGTGGTTAAAAGTTCAACCATTGCAATAGTTAAGATTCTGTAGTTGGTTTTGCATCGTATTTGGGGGATGCGATCGACAGCTTAGGTCATTTGCGCCATAAGGAAGAGGAAGGAAGAAAGGGTGAAGAGAAACACAGCGTTGTCATTAGCCTGCTCTTGACGAAAGACGCCAAGGTGATCACGGCTTAACGTTTCATCCAAAGAGCGGAGTGCTGTGCTAAAGTAGAGTCCACTAACTACTCAAATGGGGATCGGGCAGTCACGGGAAACTCTGCACCATTGCCGAGATTTTGAAACCGGGCCCTCTGGATGAGAAGCCCCAGCTAAAACTTGATAACCCACTGATGTAGTTATGGGTAATATCGTGTTGTTTTTACCATATCGTTTATGATGCTATATTTTAGATAATTTTATATTGAAAAATAGGCCATTTTTCAACTTTATAACGGATCTACAATGTTTACAGACCTAATTTCTCTCAGGAATTTGAATCTGTGAAATATAATAATAATTCAAATAATCTTTTATCTTTTATTACTGCGTGAAAATATTATTAATATCATTGTTCGCAATTACAGCTCGTTGATTACTAACTTTTTTAATTAAATTGTAAGGTTCATTGTTTGAAGTGGTTCATCCCTTGTGATGTACGTTCAGAATTTCGACATGAGCCTTATTTTCTATGCATGAAATTAATGGTTGCCCCGGTGATCATGTTTACGGATACCGTCGCTCATTTTGCGCCCGCCGCCACACTTCTCTCCTCGCCATTCTCTCAGAACTAAGCTCATTCACGTCAATGTGCCACAACCAGTTTCGACCCTTCCCGCATGATCTTGTTCCTTAATCAACCCTCACCACACGCCTTCCCCTGCATTCTGAGCCCCTCCCACTCCTACCCCACCATTCATTCGACGCTACATTGTTCTCTTCCTTCAGTAAAACCACTTCTCCCATTCCCGTTGATGCTACTGCAAACGCAACTTTTGGAGACGACCCTTATCGTGTCATCCCGGCCTGAGCTTTCTTCTCGAAGATTGTCACTACCCATTTTTTAATCTCCTTACAATTATTTCGGTGAATGACTTAAACACGCTCATTTGCCATGGACTACGTAAAATCTTGTGATAATCAAAACCTGTTATTTTTTCATAACACTCAAAAATCGTAGTTACAAATTTAATCATGATTAAGAGGACGTATAATCCGACTGGTCGTGGTTTGTACTTTTTTTGCGATGGATCTCGCAGTTCAAACTTATTATTTCATCATGAAGTTTCCAGGGAATATAGAGTTGTAGTCAAAATTTATCCGTGACTCAAACAAAAAATTTACATCTGAGGAAATGCCTAGGTCAAATTTGAGGTACGGGCTAGTGCTGGCAATTTGTACGCCCTGAATTTTTTTAAGATGAAATCCAATACGAATCAAATGTCACCGAAACGCTTCTGTCGAGCGGAAATGATGTGTCCTTCTAAGTAGATGTAGCCAGTGAATATCATTTGGAGCTAAGGAAATTTGATACTAAAATATACCTCTTTCTTTAATTAGTTTAAAGGATATCCTAGGACTTCTTTGGTTGATTCACTCTATTTGCTCGGTAAATTTTCTCTCTTAAAATAAGAAATTTCCTCGTTGGGCTTCTTTATTGAATTTGTTTAGTACCTTATTTGCACATCGCTTATGCTAAAAGTTAATCCTCGATAAGCTTTTTGCTTACATTTCTTCTTTCTTACTAGGAATTAATTAATGCAGGCATTTTACGATAGAACGGTCGGCATTTTTTTGCATGGTGCTAAGTATTCTTGCAAATACGTTTTCAAGTGAAAAGCATTGGATTTTTCTTTCGCTGAATAAGTAGAGAAGAAATGAATTTTACGTTGCGTTATGTGTGGCAGCTATTCCTTCAATCCCAATTAACTTTAGCAGCTAAATATTTTCATCTTGATTAACGTTTAGCTAAATGAATTTTATTATCACATTTATTTGACGTAAGTACAAGAGTCTGATTATTCTGACTTTATCATTAAAGATTGATTCCAGTTCTCAAATTGTGCTTAAGCATGCGGTTTTTATCAATCTTCACTACTTTCATCAATTACATTTGCTTTGCTTTATAATGTCTTGAGCTTGAGCTTAAAACCTTGAAAAATAAATGAGATTAATAAATATCTTGATTAATTAATTGATATCTTTTTATGTATTAATCAATTATTATTTAACAAAAATATTCAATTTTATATTACACTCATGCATCACTGTTTATGTGCGAGTATGCAATTAGTCTTTTATGATTTAATTAAATTATTTAAAATCGTAAGGGCTGATGGAATAAATTGAATAATGCATTGTTTAAGAGCCTTATCTACATGCGGTATTGGAACAGAGGATAAGGATGAATTTTTATTTTGGTGGTGTGCTTTTTCATCGGTACAGAAAGAGATGAGAACCCGTATAAAGGCATCACTCAAGTTCCATTTTCTTCCGTGCCTTTGCTTGCGGGGATTTTCTTCCATTTACTCTGACATTTCCCATATTCCCCTCTGTATTGTAGACCTAATGTGTTTTGCAAGAGATTCTCTTTTTCCCTGACAACTTCTTATTTCCTTTGCGCCACGTTCTTCCAAGTTCCTCATTTTTGTATACGGTGGATAATTTAACCGATTGTTTTGCCTCTGAACACAAAATTTCTATCCCCGGATTAATGTTCATTTTCGTCTCACCATCGCGTAAAGGTTCTTTGGCTTCGTATATGTTGATGTGAGCGTCAAAATATGGCTTCCCTCTCTGTAAATGAAAAGAAAGCAACCGTCCTTTCTATTCGTCATATTTTGTTGTACATCTTCCTTTATCATGCTAATCCCCCAAATATTTTTTGACGAGGTATTTGACGCATAAAATGTGTGTGGAATATAAGACAATAAAGTGAATGTCATCCCGTCGCGTCCGTTGTCTTGGATGGAATTTTATATTTATTAAATATTTTTACTAATTTAAGTTGATTTTCAGACGACTTTGATATGTCTGTAATTGATGAACCGGCCTTTGCGTAGGCGTTCTTAGGCTCAATACCATTTTTCACAGGAAAATCGTTCTTACACGCATAGTTATGAATGTATGATAAATTTACCTCACAAAGGAATGTAACGTCAGGCTTCTCGAGCAAATAGTGAATCGTAGTCGTCCTCTTATAAAGTTCTGTTCATACATTTTGGCCGCTGATGCTCTATCGGTGCTTTCTTTGTCAATGCAGGTATTTTTGATGGTGTCAAACATTTTTGTGTTTTTATTCTAGGCTTGGGAAATGGATTTTATTCTTAATCATTTCATAGTATCACGTCATCCATTCATTCCTGACTTTTCTTTTAAGCATAAAAAGTATCAATATAGGTGAGAGTTAACTAGCTTCACTACGCATATACCTTGATCAGATTTTATTCTGTAGGCTTGAGGGTTAGAAATGATAGGTGCATACTCGTAACCTTTCATACGCGGCATAGCGTTTCATACTCTTTTGAAACAAATCATATTCATAAAAAATATCGATGGTAAATTTGTATCAACACTTATTTCAAAATTTGGCCGGTTTGAGACAGGTATCTTAAACAAAGTCTTATGACATTTAAAAAATAAAACTCGAGCAAAAAACATCTCTTTGTTTGCAAATGTTTGCTTCTTTTTCAGTTTAATGAATTTTTTTTTATTTCAGTGAAAAATTAAAAATATAAATCGTTCCTTTTGCTCTCCTGAAATGTTGCTATTTTTGAGAGACGTGTTGTTAGAACTTAGCCATCGATATGCTGTTGAGTCATATCTTTCAGGTGATTGTAGCTTTAAGTTCGCAGCCACCATTTATTAGTCCTTGGACCTGCCATCGTTTGCTTCCAGGCGCCGCGTCTTCCGGCGTGCTTTGTTTCTGCGATAGCAATCATCTGCTTTGTTCAGCAGTATAGGCACACGATGCTATGTTGCCGTCTATAGCGTCACGATGGGTTTGTCCTCTCTTCCTCTGTCGCTATCGCCAGACGGGTGTGTATGCAGACCGGCGTTGCTCGAGGGACGTCAGGGTTGCATACATACTGAATATCTTGCTCCATATGCGAGTGGCGTGACTTTGGCTTTTATGGACCACGTCAAGTATCTCACTTACACGCAAATTTACCTGGAACTCCTTTCAGATTTATTAAACATATTCTTACATTGTGAGAGACTTGTTTTTATTAGCAGTACACCAGAACAGGTCTTCTTGCTTTGTCTTAGAATTTTAACCTCTAGCAGTTCGCAACTCATCGCATGTATTCACATATTTAAATTATTAATAAAATAAGTTGTTTGTTACGGATGAAGTGCTTCAGCTTTGATGTTCTTATTTATTTCAATTCGATTCTAATTTCAGAAGTGGGGAATGAAAAGGGAAAGCTTTTGTAATTCAATCAATCTATTCTCATGATTAGGTGCCACTGAATAAAATCTAGACAACATTTAAAAGAAAATATTTATTTTTCAACAGTACATGGTATTGTATAATTTATTTGTGTTAAGATTAGAACTAAGTGCTAATCGTTGAATAATAATAATGCCTATTTTATGCATCGCAAAATCAACATTAGTATCATTGTTTACAGCCGATGGAATTGCTGCTTTTACCTGGGAAACGGTGCACATAGTTACGAATTAATTTTTTAAATTTAATATTAGGATATTGTTACAGATTATTTTTAAGCTGGGGTTCGCGAAATTATAACATTACAATATCGCAGAACCACTGCTTTTCTTGCAATATTAATAAGAATAAGTCAGCCCAAAGAGTTCAGCCATTATGTGTTTAATTCATTGTCATGATATGTTTCATCCTCGCTAACATCCATTACACAACCGCTGCGTGATGTCATCGGTTTTGTTCTAGCACGCAATCCCGACTAGCTAAAATATTTGATCCTCAATCAAAGTAGTGGAGGCCGCAGGTGACTGCTAATGTGTGTGCTATCCGTTACAACGTGACGGAAATCGAAATTTAAGACGTGAGGTTGCAGCCTTGTTGCTGTTGGATTCCCTTGCTCGGAGGCACGGTGTGCGTAATGCAACACGGAAGCGAGCAGGCAAACTCCGCCGTACATGCTCACACGCACACAAACAAGCCTTGCTGTTCGGAGTGTAAGAAGAGGCCCAGCCCATCCCCTTTTGCATCGTTGTTCCTACCCCATGTCTTCCTCGCCCGCCCTCCCCCTTTTCAGAATTCATTAGCCATTCCCTTGTTTCTTGAGACAACGGGACGGCCATTCACAGTCTCAGCCTAATCTCGTAGCCGCTCATAATCCCTCCCCCTGCCTCGTCCTCCTCCACCGTCTTTCTCCCACCTACCCCCAGCATATCCGCACAGCTCTTTGTCTTTTCCCTCTTCGCCTCCTCAAAACCTCCCCCCTCCTCCTTTCGTATATCGCCCCCATCTCTTGCGTACCTCCACTACTCTAACCTCCCAAATCTCCAAGAGGAGACAACGCCTACCGCTTAAGGCGAAAGATGAGTGTCCATATGTTAAGCTGAGGATACAAGTCGCTTTCCTCTTCCTCGAGTGATGTATTTCAGCGTTGTATAAGGAAGGATCGGGTGAAATTAATTACAGTTTTCCACACCATAATAGTTAATTAGGGGCTAGTTACGAAAACTATATCACTTTTAAAAGATACATTGGGGTGATTTATAGTGCAACTCTCAGCTGATGGAAACCAAAGTTTTGTTTTGAGATAATCCCACTTATAGGGGTTATGTTCCTAATATTTCACATACGAAGCATATGTAGTTGTGGTCTTATGCCTGATTTTTTATTTGTCTTAATATGGAGGAAAGAATATGGTGTTGGGATGTACTTATTTTCCGCAGCAGTTAAGAAGTAAAAAAAATTGTCAATCTTTCAATGGCAGACTGACAAAATATTATTAGTAATCGTTATTGTGGATATAAAAAAGGGATTAAATCACCACTTACAATTTAAGAGCGCGTTAAACTAGAATGAAGTGGTATGCCTCACCTGAACTCCGTGGACGTTGACTTTAAAAATACTTAGTCGCATTTTGATTTACTTCCTGACGTTGTAGTAGTATACTTTCGACTCACTGGTTGATTTTACGATTACTATCTCTCAATAGAGAATCCCTGATTCTGAACTCTCTCAGACCTAGAAAACCCGTCAGAGTGAAAGCTAAATACTTTAAGGACAGGTACGCCTCCATCATTCCCTTTGCCATTTGCGATTCAGATTTAATTTATTTGTATTACTTGTTTTTAAAATGGGGAAATCCTAATACTACTCCAACAATTGATCCAGAGGCCCAGAATATTTTACCCCCTTAATTATCATCTAGCACATGTTTCACTGATTATCAATTGAACAGTAGTATGTGAAAAGTTACAGGTTGCCGAAAAATCATTGATTACCTTTCTTTTATATTAAAAAGATTTGTTTTGGATTTGTTGGAAAGGGCAACGGTCGGAATTTGGTGGAATGAGGTGATAATGAGAGGATAGAAGAGAAAGGTTGATTTTGCTAGATGTCTCATTGATGTTAAGTAGACGTGTATCTTTCTCTAAGCAATTTGAAATTCATATGTGATCCATCACGGGGGTTTTGAGTGTGGCTATCCGAAGACAACTCCTGCAGTTAAACATCGGGGCCTCATTTTGTTATCTGTCAATGCCTATCCATTTCATGACTAAAACCGTACCTGTGGTGGAAAATAGTCCGTTAATAATAATAATAATTTGTCTTTATCATACAAGCGAATTTAGGACAGCGTTGTCCTCTCTTACAATTAACTTGTTAGACGTTCACAAACATCCATGCCCTGGATGGTAGTCAAGCCACCCAGGCGGGATTCGAACCCGCGACCTCTAGGTTGGCAGTCGGGGACTTTACCCCGGCGCCACCGAGGCCGGCAATATTAATATTCCCTAACTGAAACACTATGTGCAAACAAGGTACTTAACAAATTTAATCAAGAAGTCTAACATGGAAGCAACTCATATTCAGTGGTGGATCTAGGGGGGGGGGGGGTCTAAGGGGGCTATTAAGGGCCCCCTTTGGACGTCCAATTTGCACTAGATAGAATGGTAACTTTTGTTCGGACCCGCAATACTTCCGGGAGTTTACCCCATACTTAGCCCCCCCTTCTCCCTATCCTGGATCCCCTACTGCTCCTATTAATAATGTTTCCCATGCCGAATCGTTACGGACCATTTTCACCTTCAAGTATGGTTTTAGACCATGCCTAGATAGACATTGATAGGCTACAAAAATTCATTGGAGTCTTTTAAGATGTAGTAGAACGTACACGGGTCTGAATTTGATGCAATGAGGATGAGGGTGGGAGATGGTGGGAGCCGAGGCAAGGGCTGAGCTATCTGGTGCGGAATGAGCAAAGTCGTGCTTTCTCCGGATTTCGTCGCTCAAAGATTCTGTTTCGGGGAGGATTTCTGATGTAGAGGCGGAGAGGAGAGGATTGAGTGCGAAAGGGGACACTGGTGTGAGTTTTTGAGATGGGGAAGGGAAGTAGGGTTAGGATTTTTAAGAGTGGAGGGAAGGGGGATTCTTAAACGTTGGAAGGGACTGCGCCGTTCGTTTCGCCCTAATCCCCGCGCCGGAGTAAGTGTTCGCCAAGAGTGGGAGAGAGAGAGAGAGGATTTTGGATGCATGCCCCAATGCTTTCGTTGTCCTCTCTAACCACCCCACTATGGCCTCACAGAAAACAGCCCGCTTCCTCTGCATATAAACGCCACACCCCTTGGAAACGTTGCGTCCTCTTTTTGCAGTGCTCTCTCCTAAGTGGCGGGACAAAAAAATTAGCGATAATGCAGCTCATTTGGAAGTGCCTCTCTTTCTCCTCGTGGTGGTTACCGGGTGATGTTCTCCCGTCGAGCCATTTTTTTTATCTCGGCGTCCTCTGTTTAAATGGGCTTGGTCTCCGTACTGCTCTTCAAGGATCGTGTTGTGCATTGTCTTTCCGGAGAAGTTCATAGTAATTTGGGAAAGAGGGCAAGTTTAAGTTGTGGTTTTGTAAACCTTTTTATTTCATTCGCTTACGTTCCGATTAGCAACTCCGTTTAGTTTCACAAACGTGAGCTTGAATGTGGATTATTAATTTAACCAGAGGTATAGGTACAGTTTTATCTATTTATCTATGTGGTTTGATTATCCAAATACATGCAGAGGTATTTTTTTAACCGTTTGGACTAGGTTATAGATGCGATGGTACATAGCAGTAAGGAGTTTAATCCCTGCACGTATCATTTTTATGGCTAACTCTTGATGCTTAGGTTATAAATTTGACGTAGCACGGTTTAGTTTTGTCATATTTTGTCATATTTGTTATATGTCAGCTGTGAATTAGTATGCAGGGTTTTTTTATGCACCAGGATAGCCCTTCCTTTCCTCAGTAGTGGGCGTTGTGTTAGGGGTATGTATCATAAATTCATATATTTACTATATCTTCTGAATTGGGGTATCAAAGTGACGCTCACTTAGCTGTTATCATGGTTTTTTCGGAAAGTAAGTCTTAGTTGAAAGTAGTTTCCCCTGTGAATTTCCATCATTGAATTTATACCGGTTTTCCGTGCGGGTCTGTTTCTTCTTTTCCGCTGACGTTACATTGCCTACGAATTCCATCGTAAGCAGACTGGAAGGACTAAGGGAAAATATTGGATGACTTTACTTTTGAAGTGTCAGCAAAAATGGAAAACTTGGAGTGGTGGACGCCTTGTGCCAATATCAACACCAGGTTGCTCCGGAACAGATACTGCTGAATTTATTGGTCACCAAAAATTATGTCTCACTTTCAATTTGAATTCACTCGCGAACTTTCAGCAGAATTTGTATTTTGGCTCCTTAAGGTGGCCAATTTTCGGGCACCGAAAAATCTTCAATCCATCAAGAATTTTCATTTATAGTTGAGCTTCAAGCAGTATCTGAGTTTCAAGTTTTGTTTTCCGATATTTACCTAAATATTTTCGGAAATAATGGCGCTAAGCTCGGTGGAAAACATCTTCCACTAATTCAAGAAGGCCTTTCGATATGCCTAATGCACCTTGGCTCCCAAGGGATGGTGGGAATTTCTTAAAATCTCTTGAAGAAGGGGGACCGCTAACCGTTCTTCATCTCCGTCAGAGTCGGAGCCCGCAATCTTTTCTCCGAATCGCGCCGGTCGTAAAAGTAAGCGGAAAAAATGTATGGGGAGGGATGCATAATGAGAGGAAGTAAGTGAGGAGGCAGATCTCTCGGAAGGATTTCAACTTCCCTCTCTTTTCCTTCCGCAAACCCTTCCGGCCATCGCACCAATTCACTAGCTCTTTCCCAGTGCAAAGGTTTTTCTTGATTGCGTAAGCAAGGTTTTGAAAAAATGGCCTTGGCGAAGATGATTTCATGGTATTAACACCTATGTTCGATTGTATACTAAATTCAAAACTTTCTGTTATCGATTATCGCTATTAGGTCTGGGTAGTTTTTGCTATAATTTGGCCACCAATAAGTTCGCGTGCATTCATTACGAATCTTCTTACAGCCACGGAAATACCGCGATTACTTCTGGATCATTTTTGCTACAATGTGGCCACCCTAAATTTCATGTGAATTTATCACGAATCATCTTGCAGGTGATGTCTGTCACGTGAGCATCTCCTTTCAGTTATAGAAATTCTGCGTTTTCTACGTGTACTTAGCAAAATGCCTGGACAAATTTGGACTACAACTCATTACTCTTGCTCCAGTCATTCATTCTTCAAGTAGCTTTTTTATCTCTCACCTTTTCTTTACTCATGGTATATTCCATCTGTGAGATTTTATTTAAGGTAAACCCTTTCCCATTAGCTTCACGTGCTATTCCAAACGTGCTAAATAGCGGCGAACATCTCATGGCAGGGTATTAAAGTTGTAGCAGAAAACTCTCGCTTGAGGAAGAAGTTTCCGATTCGATGAGGGTTTTTTTTCTTCTTCCGAGCAGCTTCCTTCTCCCTGAGTGACGTCTCGAGGCCAGGGGATCCGGTGAACCATTATTCCTCAGCCGGTCGTCCGTCCGAGAGGCGGTTAAATACCTCCGAAAGCAATCGGGCGCCGGGAAGGTGTCCGTGGGCGTGGGGGCGCGGGGAGGGTTTGAGCGGTGATTCCTCTCACGTAAAAGGCTGGACGTCAAGCGTCTCTCAATCACCAACTAAGGAGGAGGAACCTCGGGGAAAGTTAAAATCTTTCCTTCTTCGAAACGCTTTGGGCGGAAAATCTCCTGAGAGACATTAGAGACTCTTATGTTGTCTTATTTATCTCAATTGAAGTTTCGCAGTGTTGATATATATAACGCTCGAGGAGAATGAAAGCGTCCTTAACAAATTTAAGTGAGTTTTTCGCCTTAATTTTCAATTGAAAGTCTGAATACCTGTCCATTCGGGGAAGGTTTTTTTCTGGTATCGGCGAGTAAAAATTACCCTAAGTCACCTTCCGTTGTCTACTATAAATACATATACGTAGTAAATAAAAACACAGGTAATTTTCACTGATGATAATCTGGGAAATAAGTAATTCACTAATCTACAATCCGATATCACCACGATATGTTATGTTTAAGGCATAAAATTTGAATATTTGCAAAGGTGTGAACATCAGATACTTGATATACTTAGTTCTTATTTGGCTCAATTATATGTGCACAAAGATGTTTTTTTCTCATTTATTCATTTTTACAATTTATGCTTAATCCACGACCACAGTTTTCCTGGATATAATCTTCCTCTCGGATGCGATGGTGGTTGGCGTAACATGGTGAAACTCCTTCATGATGCACAAAGTTTAAGAAAAGACTTCGCTGTTTCACAAAATAACTTATTTTGTGAAACAGCGAAGTCTTTTCTTAACCTTTGTGCATCTTCCTCTCGGAGACTAAGTGTGGAACAAGTGATGAGAATGGATTCAAGACCTAGTATATCCCAATAATTTCATCTTGAGAATTGTGTAAACAACGTGGCCTATAACATCACATGTAATCAATGATAAAGGATTCGATCACATGATTTCTAGCTTTATTTCGTCCCTCAGCCATGGATGAGTGAAGGATACAAAATTTCACCCCCTATCCCCCTCCACACGGCCACCGCTTCCATTCTGATTGCGTGAGAGTGAAAAATCCCCCAAGATTTATTAAGGATCGAAGAATAACAGGCGAAAACATGAGAAATCTTCCGGGGGTCGGGGCTAAAACAGGCGCCGAGTGCTGCAGATTGCGGTGGTGGGGCTGAGGATTTTGAAGGGGCAGTGCCTCGGTGCAGGGATTGGTTTGTGTGCGTGTGTGTGCCAAAGATTTTTCTCTTTCTCGCGGAGGGGATTGAGCGAGGTTGAAAGAAACGGGATCGTGTGGGTTGAAGATCGGGCATGAAAATTCGGTTCCTCCTCCGCGGGGAATATGTGTGAAGAGTTGAAGTTTTTCGGGGGTGTGAGGATTTAAAATGTTTGGGAGGGGCGAGTAGAATGGTTTAAGGGTGGGGCAAGAGCGGGATGAATAATGTTTGGAGATATGACCCCCGGCCCTCTGCCTTGGTGGAGGGGGGGCGGGATTTGGGGTGGGGTTGAATAATGTCGGATAGGTGGGGTCGGTTGCATTTCGAGAGCGAGAGGGGATCGGATTGGCAGTAGGGAGAAAATCTACATGCAGGCTATAGGGAGAAAATTCACCTGCACCGGCGTTTGGCAGGTGATGTGAGGACAAAAGACGTAGTGGAATTGAAAAATAGGATGATGTAATCGGCTGAGGATTGAACCCAAAGGCTGATGTATCTTCTGCATTATTATATGGCTCAGGTATAGCAAATTTAGAGCTCAATTAAGCCTAGCAGACTTAGTTATAAAGCTTCAGAATTATTCAAGCATAAATGCGGTTTTTGGGAATCACTCTTTGACCCTGTGTTAGTTAAGCCAAAAGACTTAATTAATATTTTTGTACCTAATAGTCTACGAGCTGAATTATTATAGCTCGTATACGCGCAAAAGAAGTAGAATAAGCTTTGTAGGCTCCATTGATAAGTGAATTCGGAAAACTTTCAAACGCCTACACCATAACCATAAAACTGAAGAATTTTAAGTACCATATCTAATTTTTTTAGGTGAGACACATTTGAAATTCAATGTCATTTTCATACTTTTGAAATATGATATTGAATGAAAAAACATATTACTCTTTTTCTCAGTTGTCGTAGTGATTCAAATAATTGCTATTCAGTAAAAAGGCATTGTTATGCAAATTTTATTCTCCCTAGTATAAAAAAATATTTCGCTCTGAGCTATTTACAGCTTATTTAGCTTTTTAGGGAGATACATTCCAAATACATATTCTCGAAGAGTTTAATCAGATTTTTAGACATTATAATTGAATTGCTAAGCTAATTCATGTCCTTTATTAAGGAAAGATTTTTCTGTTAAATATTCACTGAAGAAAATAAAGTAGCCAACCTTTTTCTATCCACATTTAGTCTTTTCAATCATTTTCTGCCCTTTTCTTTGCCAAGTTATGGAATTATTATCGCCGATAAACTTTGAACATGTATTATACATAGTGTAATAATTTCCCAAATTTTATTAAATTCCGTTTGCTGAAAAATGTAAGCCACTATAACTCTCTTCGTATTTTATTTTTCTCCCGCGCAGATTTAGTTTTATGACAAAACACTCCTGCATAGTGAATTTTCCTCGTAAACTCAGGCTTGCATGTAAAGTTTCCTGAATGTCTTGCGGTTCAAGTCTCCGGCAGACGACAAGGGGTGGACGCAGTTCCTTCGAGCAAGGAATAGGGCTGGGTCGGCTAGGGAGAGGTGAAGATACGTATTTTGAGTGGCCGGGATAGCGGTGCGGCACGGATGGAAATGAGGGAAGCGATCGAGGAGGAGGGTGCGGCTCCGGGTGCCGTAAGGGAACGCTGCCGCATCCCTCTGCCTTGGGTGTTGTTCAGAGAGGGGACACCTTTAGTGGCGCGGCAGGAAGGAAGTGGGAACGGAGAGCAGGAAAGTCATTCCGACGAGGGAGGAAAAAGCAGCAAGGACGAGCGTGAATAACTTCATTTGGTTAATGTCAGGAATTTTTCTTCCTCCTCTACCATCTACCATAACAGGGTTTCCTCCAGCACCAACCCTGTTGTATATTTTTTCTTTTTTTATACTTACTGTTCTCTCGCCCTTCGTCACAAACGGGTTTTAGGGCGGAGGAAAATTTTTGGGCAACCTCCAGAAAAGAGTCACAAGAGTGTGAAGAAAAAAAACGAGAAGGGACAACAGTTTTCTTCCCTCGCATATGTAGTCGGACAAAATATTCCGGTTAAAGTTTCCAAAAATTTTTCCAGGAAAGGTTTTAACTGCCGGTCTATATGGTACACTGGCCGCAGCTGTGGAAAAAGGCTCATCTCATTCTCTTTTTTCCTCTTAATTCATTATGTGTCATCTTTATTGAATATATAATATGTATTTATACGTGTTATGTTAGTTAAATCGGTTTATAAAACATTATCTAAAAATGAAGTGCCGTATTTATCTCTGATATATTGGAGAACAGCTCCGATGAGTAAATACAAACAATGTCCATGCATGAGAAAAAGATCCTATTCATTTCATAAGACTCCCGTATTCATCAGGAAAAGTGGCCCAATAAAACTGAAAAATGTATCAAGTGGCAAAAAAAGTATCAAAAAAGCAAGGTCTAAACAGTGGTATATGCAGGATACCATAGAAGTGTCGATAAAGGAATTATGTTATGGGCATGTGTATACTATATTCGAAAAAGTTAAAATTACCATCGTTTTCATATGCGAATTTTTAAAAAGCACCGGAGTTATTAGCACACGCATGTTGCTGCTTAAAATTATTAAAGTAAATTATAGTTAAATTGCTCGTGAAATTTTTACAATGCATGAGAGAAGGTTATGAACCAAAGGATATAACCTCGATAGTCGGGCATGTGTTATACAGGGAAATTAAAATGTATTGAGCTAGTAGGAGTGCTTGGAAAAAAATAACATGTCCATGTATGCGGCGTATTCAAGTTCAGATTTACCTCCGCCATCTTGTTTATCCAGAGAGAAGTCGCCATAGAAACGAGAGCTCCTTCGTATTTGCCTGCAAGCCTCCTCCAAACTCCTTATATCCCCCTTCTCTCTCTCTCTCTCTCTCTCTCTCTCTCTCTCTCCAATTGCCCAACTTGAGCTTCCCCAAGGAAAGAAACCCTCTTCCTCCCCTCCCACCATATTGGCATCCATTCTGCGCGGATAATACCTCCCTATCTATCCCTTAATCTCTCCGGGGGTCCTCCTATTCAGCATCCATTCGCTCCTCATTCCTCCATCGCCTTCATCTTCCTCCGATGCGCCCTCTTTTCTTTACTCCATCCTCCTCGCCTCCCCCTTTCTGCCATACTCGCCTCCTGGAAGACGTGTACACTCCCCTCCGTGCTCTGACTCCCCTCCTCCTCATCCTTCGCCTGTCCTCCCCCTAATTTCCTTAAATCACCAGCCACGAACCCCTCTCCTCCAAAAAATCGCATCCTGATTTTGCATACATAGTATTTCAGAGGATTGTGCGCCTCCCTTCCCTCTTAGACCCTCATATTCTTGCGCTGAATTGTACTGCATTTTCTCTTGTGAATGGTATGGGTCCACAATGCAAACTACCTATTTTTGTCTGTTTTTGTAGTTTTTCAACTGATTTCCAAGTGTTGCACGAAAATGCTGTACTTTCATTGACGACAGACCGAATTCACGTAATTAACGTTCACTTTTTTTAGGTTATTTTATCATCAAAGAGGGCTATTTATAGCCAGGTAAACAGATCCTATTCCTATAGTCTTTAAAGCTTTATTATTTGTTAAATCTTATCTCCAATGGGCTGTGTAATAGATTATAGATTTCTTCTGAAAAGACTTCATCATTTGCAATGCCTCTTCATTTCAATCCTAGGGTATGGTTCAATGAGCAAAGTTGAGAATCAATTCAATTTTTATTATTTTTTTTTTGCTTTGCTGATTTTGTATTTGATAATTTGACGAATTAAGCTATATATATATTAAAAATTCCTTTCCTATTCATAAAGAAAAATCAAAAACGGGAATTCGTTGTGAATTTATGAACTGAAATTTTATTGGAAGCTACAAAACAATATTGGAACTGGGAGACAAATCTATTAAGCTGTACAATACAGAACCACAATTAGTAGCTACTAAATATTTCACGAATAATACAGGTATAATAGCCTTTATAGTAGTAATTGCATAAGTTACGAGCAACAGATTATTTTAGAAATTATATTTTCAAACCAATGGTACAAACTCGAGGAATGTCTACGTTTTAACCCTGCATGTTACCGAATGTTATCCCTTAACAGCGTAAAAACGCTTATAGTTGGTGGTATGATTATGTTCAGACCACAATGCAATGAAAATCGTATGCAATAAACGAGGGAATATATTATTTTTTTAACACCGAGAAGATACTCTTATTAAGGGAATTTCTTCACGTAAACCTGGAGTCACGCACATTCTCACAGGTGATTTTAGATTTTATTACCTCAAGTGAATGAAAGGGGATGGCGGAATGTCTACGTTTTTTAACTATATACTTGCGATGAAATTTCGTAATTTCAATCATTCCCTAATATCATCGTAAGTATATAGTAGAAAACGTAGACATTCCGACAGCTTCTACCATTCGTTTGAAGTTATAATTTCTAAATTGATCTAAGAGAATGACCTCAGAGCTTGTTGCCGAATATTTTACCTCAGCACCGTAAACAAAACGCTTATTAGTTGGTGTCGTGACGTATTTAAGGCGCGTAATGCGATGAAAATCCTATGAAACAGACGAGGGAATGAATTATTTTTTTTAACATCGAGTAGGCACTCACTTTGAGCAAATTTCATCACGAAGAGCTGAAGTTAAGCTCAGAGAAGTCGTCATTTAAGCCCGACATTAGGGCACGTGATTTCGTCCACTCGGGGAAATAGTAAAACGCTTTTCTTCCGGCTTTCCGCTTCGCCTCCGAGACTTAGGTCACCCTTTAAAAAAAATCCTCGGTTGACGCGAAGGAAGCGTAATGCGTTATTGACGCTGACTCACCTACCGTCCGTCCATTCTCTCCTTTGCTTTCCGGCGCAACCCCTCGAGGCGATCCCCATCTCGATTCGGCATATTCTCCCGAAACGTTAACCTTAAGGTTTTTCTTCCTTTTCTTCCATTTGGCAGGAGGATTTGGACCGCGCAACTCCTTTGCAGTGGGAAGGAGGGAGGGATAGGGAATGGCCGCCTTGGTTCGGAGAAAAGGGAGAAAAGCCTTTGGGAAGCTTTATCGCGGGTCCTTATCTCACGCCGATCCTTCTCATTCCGCCCACGAATGTCCGACTCACCCTATCCCGGCTATCCCTCCGCCTTTTCCAAGCAAAACCCTTGACCTCACCCTCCATTCCTTATTCTTCCTCCTTGCGCCCGCAAGCCTCTGAGATTTTTCTCACAGTTTGGATTGTGCAGCGTAGCCAAAATAAAAAGTAGGAGTTCAGTCTCTACACGAGAGTTTAATAAAAATACATACCTCTCATCTGTTGAATGGGACTTTTTTTTATTAATAACACGCCCTAAAGACGTCCCGCTCCCAGTTAATGAGGCTTTTAGTGCTTTTACGGGATTATATTCGGTCACTCTTAGAGCGAAAAGTGCAACTAAAATACCAGTTTATACAAGGTTTTTGAGGAAGTAAAATTCACCATTCTCTATTATTTCTTGCTCCTGCAAGTCTCTGAGACTTTCATAACTGAGTAGCTTGAAAGATATAGAAATTCAACAAGTCTCTACTAGGTGTTTAAACAATATAATTTATTTCCACATCTGTGGCATAGGGATTTCATTACATCAAGGGCCCTAAATATGCCATGCAACCAGCTAATCTTATACTGTTCAGCGATAACATCCGTCAACAGGATGAAAACGTAATTATCCCGCTAGCTTTTATTAATTATTAGTAATCACTAATTTCTAAAATAATCTGTTGCTTATAATTTATTTTGTTACTACAATAAAGGCAATAAATTCTGTCTCATTCTTGAAATATTGGATATTAATTTTGACTTTGTATCGTAAATCTTGTAATAATCAGCCACAGAATTATAAATATAACCATGTTCCTTTCGTTAAAAAATCTAGATGCTCAGAAATTTCTTTAACTCAGTCTCTCCATCACCAGTCGTTTATTGTTGCCGTGTGTTAGTTAGCAAAGTTATAGTGTGTCAATGTGAATCAATTACCTAATAGTAAGAATTAGTAATAGGTACCTTAGATACGTTTTAAAAAATACTTTTTCATTTATTTTCGTATTCTTATCCATTTCTATATACTTTCGAAGTTTCAATTGTGATGTTTCCAACTAGGCAGTACCTATATGGTTTTTATTTCATCAAAATTACCCTTGTAACCTTTTAAAAGCGTATGAAACCGCACAGAGACTTGCATTTGCAATTTACTTTCAGAAGATCACTTCATCAAAATATTCCAAAGTTAAAAATCAGCCACTCAGTTGCTAAGCACTCATAAATGCATTTATTTCATTTTTTTCTTTCAATTTTTCATCAATTGTGCTCAATTTATTTATGTGTCACCTGAAGCTTTGACTTGAGGCGTGCTGATTTGAATCGATGGCTTAAAAAAATCTGTGGCGCCCGTTCGATTTTAGCTTAAGACTCAGCGGGCTGTATACTCTCACGCATTCTAAATCCCCTGCCTGGCCTTTTTCGTAGAACCTTCTAATTCAATGCACGTTCTAGTGGTTAAAGACTTTCCTTTCTCTCTGCGCCTCTTGCCCGCGCGATCTTTACCGATTACGTCCCCTTCTTCTTCTTCAACCCTTTTCTCCCATTCAAACCCTTTTGCCACCGAGCAAGAAATCGAATCGTTCTTCGGAGAGAGATCGTGATTTCCATTCGCATCTCCTTTCCACCCCTAATGGCTTTACATCTGTTCCCATCGTCTCCAGCCGTGATTTAGCACTTACTTTCCCCCCATCCACCCAAACTCGGACCCTCGGCTCTTAAGCCTTTCGTTTCCATTCTGTTCTAACATTTCCTCTCATCCTGTTTTCATTTTATTCGTTATTCATGTTCCTTCTGAGGAGTTATCTAATATTTTCCCCCACCGTTTCTTATTCCACTCTCCTCTACAGTGAGTTTGTTATAATTTTGAAACAAAGCTATATTAAGTTTAAGTTCTAATTGCTTATTTAGACATGTTTTTATCCCGCAGTTTGAGTGGAAATAAATGCCTGTGGCGGTTGAAAGCCTTATTTTCGCCCTTGATTTTTTGCTTGTTTCAATTTTTCTATTTCCACTCATGTTTTGTATATTAAATACGTGACTTTTCCACGGGGAGGCTTCATTTATGTTCTCCGTTTATGTTGTTTTGAGTTTTCTAGTGCAGTTCAAAGTGCATCCTTACATTATTTTATCTTAAATTTTCTATCCCGAATGTTGAACTCCTTGTCAAGTATAAATGCAAGACTAAGAGAAAATGAGAATCAGATTTAAGCGGGTTGGATTTCAGAGGGTGGAATACTTGTCTACTTTTCTCTTCAATCGGATTAAGATTTCCGGATTAACTTCGCCCGCATTTACGACTTCCACGTGAGACCTGTCTCATTATCCTCTCCTTCCACCGACTTTAACCCCCGCAAGGAAACCCAACCGTATCATGCATACGCCTCTACCCCTCCTTAAAAACCGCCCAACCCAAGTACCTTACGAACGGATCTGAAACCAAACCCCGCACCCAATGCTCCCAAACCACGCCCAGTCGTCTTTACTCTTCCCTGCAACCATTTCGTAAAACCTCGCCCCTGCAGCCAAACCCTTCGAGGTTCTAACTCGCTACTTTGCGGCCAAACTCCTTAATGCCATCGCAGCTGAACTCCATACGCAGTTGTTCTATTCCCTCGAGAGAAGCAACCTCAAATCTATTGAAACTATAGAATTTATTGTGACACACTGCTTTTTTTTGGAAACGTAAACCCATAAGTTTATCCTTAAGCATCTTTTTCTGAAGTTTGTCTTGGTTACTATGTGTCAAAAAACATTTCCCCGATCTGCATTCGTATTCAGTCGATTTTCAATCCCATTAGGATGATAGTTTTAGCAATTTGACTGTTTTGATCAGCATCGTTCTGGCAAAATTGGTAAATAATGATCAGTGATAGAAAAGATTTTAGTTTGTGAAACACTTTTCGCGCTTATTCTAGTTTAGTAGTGTTGTAACTGATTTTGAGTAGACGCCATTCATTCTCCGCGTTACCAACCATAAGTGCTCAGATGAATCCCCTACCCCGAAAACTAGTGACGTAGTTTATGCATATCTCCTCCTCTCCCACAAAACAGCTTGCTTTCCTTGGCAAAAATCCTCCAAACCACCAAACTCCGTGCTATTTTCTCAACACCCCCTCCCACCCTATCCACCACTTTAAGTACCACCCATGGCTCCCAGGTTCTTACCCTAGCAAGACACAACCCCACCCTGCCCTAATCTGAAAACCCCTCCTCTCTTCCTATAACCTCTCCATCCACGCTACTCTCCACCCCCCAACCCCTCATCCCCTCGTGATTTACGTACTCTAACTGTCTCCAGGCCATTATGCAAAGTTGCAGGATCTCTCAACCCTCTGGGTGGCCATATTGTGCGGAGGTACAGGGATTGGGAAGGGCGTGAAAGTAAGAGAGAAGTGTGTTTTGCGCGGGGGGGAGGAAAGCTTGAGAGGTTACGAATGGGATCGAGAGGGAATTGTGGGAAGAGATGGAGATAGGATTGGTGGGGTGGTGGGGGATGGGAACCGATCCGAGGAGGGAGGTGCCGTTAGGGAGGATGCAAGTTCCTCCACGAGATGCATCTCTTCTCGTGGGTGTGTAAGATGTGATTTATTCCATAGAATCCGCATATACCCATATGATATACGGTCTTAAGAATTGTTTTAAAAGTAGTTGCATCGGTCGAAATATTTGGTGCAACATGATTGGTGAAATTCACTCTTAAAGCTGGCTCGAAAATAATAGCACTTTTGCGGTAAAGGATATAATTTTTACATAATTTTATTATAACTTTTTTCCGAGATATGACGGCTAGTATGTCCACTTAAGCAACGTTCCTCAATATTATGAAATTGAAATATCACGACCTCAAAACACGTCGCATCGATGAGGACTAAGACAACAGTTCCTAATTGCATGTAGATGTCAAGGGCCATAAAAGGAACAGATGAATGCATTGTGAAAATAAAATTAATCAGTATAAATCGGGATTCTGAATAACAGTGATGATGGACCGTGGATACTAAGGCACCAAATCCGCTCTTCGTTTATTCCTTTCCATAACAAGTTTCCTTTTTTGGGGTATATATCATTAATTGAACCGCGAATGTACGCAATAAATAAATATCGTATTTAAAAAAACTGTATGCCCTCATACTGTTTTGAGAATCGAAGCAAAAAGTGCCTCCGCCGACCAAGAAAGCTAACGTATCATGAATTTTATTAACATTACATGTTGGGCACATGTTGGAACACTTCACTTTGATTTTTACTAATTTTATAACCAAATTTCAACTTGAAAAATGCTGATATGATTCGGCACTCCTGTAAATATTTCGTATTTTTGCTGCTGAAAATAATAATTCTGCGGGCATTAACGTAGTGAGACTGTGTGGATTTGGCACCAGCTTTTTATTCTTTCCTGATGAAGTTATGATTTCTGGATTCGTTATATGCGCAAAGCGTCATTATTTCGTGACTCATTTAAGGACTTTATATTAAAAACTGAGCTTTTAAGCTAATATTTTGGTGGAGTTTGATATATTTTTGTATTTTTCTTTAAAATTGGCGACATTGACAATAATTTTAAAAAAACTCTTCTTTGCTGATGTGTCGCCTCAATTCTGATGCACCTCACAACTTTTGGGTAGGGAGGGTAACCTATGCCACAGGAGCAGATAACACGAATGAGTCGCTTGTCTCTGGTCGTCTAATTAAAGTTTGTTGATCTGGGAATTTTTCCTTGTGGAAATTATTTACAATCTCATTATCCCTACAAATATTGGTTTGACAAAATAAATCTTTGTTTAAGGTGTAGATATTAGAATATACTTTGGATAAATCATTCATTCAAAAAGGCTCAAATTAATTTTTGCGTTAGTAATATTTTCCATGCATATTCAAAGCATTTTTTGTAGTATTTCGAAATTATTTCGAAAAACCTCTTGATTATGCCGACGAGGGATCATGTCTATCGTTTTGTTTTCATATTCTACATGAATATCACCTTTCATACGAGAGGATGTATTCCGTTATTGGTTTTAGCTCGTGTGATAAAAATTTACTTCCCGTCAATCGTGAAATATACTGTTACATTGGATACAAATAATTCCATACTGATACCTGAATATTAAGGGAAGTTAAAAATTAGTATTAAATAACAGGCCTACTAATGAAAGGCCAATCATTCCAGTTGTCTTTTTCGGCTAGAAAAGATTTGCAATGGATCTATGTTTTCGAACCAAACACCCTCTCTAACCCCAGGTGAATCAAGGCGATCAAAATGCCGAGGTGTTCGGAAAAATATGAATTTTTTGGTGGGGAGAAAAACACACACCATTCTTTTATATTACCATCCTCATCCACCGTGGATCAGAGCTTTACGACTGCGTTGTCGGGTGGGAGGGGACGGGGTAAGGTGTTCGGATAAACGAAAAAAAAAAGAGATTTAGGGAAGAGTTTGGGTCGGTATGGGCGGGTGGGAGGGTTAAGGTGTAAGGGCTCCATTGGAATGATTCGTCGTGATTTCTCAGGAGGAGTGAGGTGGCCATTGTCGCCTTGAATTGGCCTCCTCCTGCAAACCTCCTGAATCATTCATCCTGGCAAAGGACGATTTAGGACCCGGTGAAGACGTGGAGCGATTCGTCAGGGGTCCGAGGTCCGAATACTTCTCTTCAAGTGAAGCCATAAGGGTTCGACGTATTTGGTTTCTCAGTTTTCATGTGGATGCGAGGTCTCTGGATTGAGGTCATTGGCAAAGAAAGACTTTTTATACATTTTCTGCATGATAAGTGGGAAATGTTCCACGTTTTGGTGTTTAAGTCAACTTTTTTGTTATTTTTTGTCAAGTATGTGGATATTGTGTGGACCATATACTTCCACATATTTTATTAAACATTCATTTATATACCCTTTATCATTTTATCCATATTTGAATGACGGTGCTGCAATTTTTCGACAGCAGAAACTGATAATATTAAATAGAGTATTGCCATTATTTTGGTTTAATCAGGAATTTTCTCAATTTTGCCTCATATATTTGTATTTATATTACAAAAACTTGGAAAGTTTATACCTGTCTAATTTTATTCAAGAGGTTAAGAGATTGTTAGCAAAAAATAATAAAGTTACCAAAATATATACTAATATTGTACTCAGACGGAAAAACTTTATATTCTTCTATTTACAGTTCTTGCGAGGAAACAAAAATATTACTATTATGCGACCTGGTATTCTTATTCAATTCGATGTTTCTATGGCTAACTTCGTGGAAAAATGTAGATGATCCGAAAAGGAAACATAAACGACTTGTTGGTGCCATAGGGGAAGTATGCGGGGCCTTCGGGCACGTCGTTCTAACGGCGTTAAGAGGGCGCTTTCCTATTAGCCGCATACCTTGCCTGTACCTTCCTTGCGGTCCTCGTCTCAACCTGGCTCCTCAACCGTTTGACCGCTTCCCTAGCCTCTTTCCTTCATTGCCGCCGTCGCCAAAATTCTTTCACCAGCTAATCCTGTCCACCTTCCGGTTTTAAGTATTGTATTCCCCTCCCCTCTCCTTATCTCATTCCCTTTGCAATCACTACTATTCCAGTCTTACTTGCGACAACCTATCCGTCAGATGCCCCTTTGACTCGTTTCATTCATGCACAGCGTGTTGGCACGTTATGAGTTTGATTTTCTTTCCTTAATGGTTTTCCCTGTCTCTATTGGGTTGTTCTAAATTAACTGTTTCTTACGATCGGTGGAGAATAAGCTCTTTTTGTTGTAACACTGCTTATCGTTTTTTGCTCTCTATACTTAGAAAAATACCTAATTAAATTCTTAGGATTTTTATCTTTGTTTCGTTTTTATTATTTTCTCGGTTGGTGTCCTTTTCGGTTGACATTTTTTTAGATTATTTATTCAAATAGATCGATTAAGTATTGCATTACATGTATATATTTACCTTACAGAAGTCATCTTCCACTCGTTACCATAAAAATAATCGATTTCCGTGCCTATTTTACTCACAAACCCGTCCTCAGAGGTACATCATGGAATTTTAAGGTAGTGTCCTTTTTGGAATATTCTCAGTTAAGGATTATTGCAGCTGTTACGATAGAGAATAGTGTTGCAAAAATTTTCATCGCAATAATTCATTAATTGGTGTATTTTATGTTCTATTATGAATGAGAAAGAAAGTACTTCAAAACTACGAAAGAAATTCAGCAGTATGTTATAATGATTCTGGTTATTTATCTCGTAACGTATGACTCAATGTATTGACTATAAATCTTGATCTAAAGTCGGTATTGTACGACAATGGAGACAGGTTGATATATGATTTGAAACATTATGTGAAAAAATAAAAATGCGTGTCAGAACAAAAAAATCATCATTTACGATTCATGCATCAGGATTGAGGGGGTTGACGCTGTCCATCGACGGCATTGGAAGGACAATTGAGCATATATATACAGTGAGCGAAAAGGGATAAATATTCTCACCCCACCAATGAATGTACATCTTAAGGTGGAGCTCTCTCCTCCCGACTCGAGCCACTCTCAAGCGCTTGAGCCGAATATACGGTTCGTGGAGGACCCTTAAATAAAGGGAGATGGGCGCGAACGGGGGAGAATAGGGGTGCGCGGAGAGCTCCAAGAATAAAGAAGGGATTTTTTTCATTCTCTCCCTCCCTGCCATTTCTTCTCCCACTCATACTTCTCCTGTCCTTTCTTTCCGTGAGTATTGGCCTACTCGAGGCTAACCCAGTCCGTGGATTGGATGAGAATCGGTCCAAATCACCAAGGAGACCAAAAGAAAAGAGAATAGCTACAGGGGTGGAGATTGTGTATATATATTTTTTTCATTATTGTTATGGTACCTCCAGCGTATATATATTGTTGCATTTTCTCCACAGCCAGTCTGGTAGACTCAATACCCAGAGGAATGTCTGGTCGGTGAGTACCTTCCTACTGGCGGGACAGATTTTATTTTTTCCATTCTTTCCTTTTCATTCTGCGGGTTTGAGAATTCCTTGAAGAGAGATCCTACGTGGATCTGTTGGGGAATGAGAAATATAGTCTATTTGTGCCGCCATGTGTGTGTATGTCGCCGGTGCATTTGAGGGTCGAGGGACTCCCCTAGTCCGTATACCTACCACGTCTCCCGCCGTTTCGTGGGAGTTGTATACTCGGTAGCGTTGAGTGGGAGGCGAGAATAGGTCCTGGTAGTGCAGCGATTGGGTTCCTTTTTTCGGGGAATGGCGGGCGCAGTGTGGTGGGATGGGAGGATCATACGCGAACATAAAAGGCGGGGAAACCTGTAGGATAGTGATAGGATAAGGTGTTCTCGCGGTGACAATGGACCCGTTTGAAAAGGGTGTGGATTTTGGTCGGCTCCCTGGGGAGTCGCAACGGAAATGCTCCTTTGGAGCAGAAGGGTGGCAAAACTATTTATCTATGGGGAGTGAGAATTCCGTTCTGGGTTCCATTGCTCGAGGATCGTGCGCTGGAATGCAGGAACGATTCGTATTTGGAGGAATCTAGCTGCATGGCAAGAAACCATTTTGGAGGTAGCAAACTGAGCACATTTCTGGCTGAGAATATTTTTTGATGCTACGAATGCATCTCAAATAGATAGAGGAAAGACAGTCCACCGTTACTCTAAAATTATTTTAAAATTGAATGAAAGGATAAGGAAATTTTTACCATTTTCACCTTTACAAATTTTTTTCAAATGATAATTCCTCGACTATACATATTCTTACGTTTAGGGTTAATGTTATCACATCATCCGCAACACGTGTCTTAAGCTACATGAATGTTCCGCGAATATTCATTCATATGATTATGAGTAATAATTACAATTATCTTTCTACGTTAATATTAAATATATTCTTTTAAAAATCCATTGCTAGGCAATGCGTCATGTGTTATTTAAATATAGTGAAATAAATTATGACTGTATTGCCTCTACCGCTTTTCATAACCAAGATATCAATAGCCAATGGTGAGCACCTACCCATTGATATTTTTAAATCGAAATGATGAAGTTTAACTTTGTTGCCGTGCTACGAGTATAGGAATAAGATTTCTAAAATTACATTTGTACCTATGCATTATGTTTCTTTTGATTTCACTAATTCGTGTTCATTTACTTACAGGTAAGCACTGCTTCGGCATCCAAATTACTTCATATCCTCCCTTTACCGGTGAGTAAATTGAAATGGCAACCTTTTATTGGCAATGCTTCGATACCACCTTGTTAACAAGGAAAGAAGATCATCCTAGAGGTCCATCTTGTGCTAAAAACCTATCCGCGATTGTCTAACGCATATTAATCTAGAGACAGAGTGATCTTAAATATACTTAAGTTAGCTCTTTTACCTCCTTTTTAGTAGATTCGTTTGGCTTTCCTAATGTTTAAAAATTCCGTGGTGCATTAATAACAAAGGCTATCATGAGTTTTCTCAAGTAATATGAGTACAATTTTTGAAGGAATAATTCCCGGGTTTTCCACCGCATGTGATTTTGGGTAATTGGTCCCAGTATTTCTATGGCTAAGTCTGCCATTGTTTTCAGGGGTAGAATCTGGAGTCAAGTTCTTTTTGGTATTTTGTTTATTAATTTGTATTCTTGGTCGGCCTGACTGTTGTTTTCGTACATAGCGATAGCTAATGATATTCCACGTAAGTTGGAATCCTTTGTCTCTATTTGTGGAAAACTAAAATTCTGCCTGAGTACACTGCTGTCGTTTCTTTCCGTCTAAAGAAAAATTCCATAGTGAGAAGCCCTCAACGTTTTGTTTTTCGAATTCTATCACTGAAACGAAATTCATTCTGTAGAAGACGGTAGTAATTTCTTCATTAGTTATTCTGTTTCATACTATTTATTTTTTTTAGCATTTTTATTGATTATGATTGTTAGTACACTTTTTCGGGAGGTTTACGGGGCATAAAAATTTCTCCTATGCATAGAGAACGATTTAAATATGAAGAAAAAAGATGAGAATCGCGGTAGAAAGGAATGAAAAAAATAAGCATTTCGATAGGGAGGCAGGAACGAGGTAAGATATCGGGTGGCAAGTTTAAGTGCTCGCCAAGGTTTAGTGGCTGCGAGAGGGTGGCTAAGCATTATATGACACCGCGGGGGATGAGTTGCGAGGAGCATTGCCGGTAGCGCGGGGAAGATTTGGGGCTACGTGCGCAACACAAGCGGGCGAGCACTCGTTGGCTGGCAAAGCAGTAAGAAATTTATGGAAACAATAAAAGAAGGTGGGGATTTGATGGATGATCTCTTCCACCACCCTGCCTCCCCCCCACCTACCGTTCTCCTCCCGCGCAAGACAACCCTCACTTGTTTTGGGACCCCTTCACCGCTTCCCGTATGTCACAACCCCCTTATACCACCCCTGCTTGTCTCTTGTAAGGCCTTCTACGTTTTTTCCTACGTTCTCTTACCCTAAAGAACGCCGGCAACCCCTCTTTCTTTCAGAGATATTCCTTCCCACCCCTTATAATTTCCAGTTATATTTTTTTATTTTATTTCTGCATGCGCCAGGTTTTTCTTAGAGAGTACGTGTGGAGTACGAGAGAAGTATGGTGTTGCATCTCTCTTCCTCCCCTCGTAAGGTATTATTTTTTTTGGCTGGATCTTTTTTCTTTTCACGTCCAGCCATTTTATCCACCCCTCCGTCGCAGAAGAAGGCAGACGACGGTTTGCGACTTTTTATTTCTGTTTATTCCAAAATCTTCTCCTCCTGCATAGCTGTATGCCGTTCCCAACCCGAAGAGAGTCGCACCTGCGAGCCGAAGACGGCGTATCGGGTGGGAGGGAGCGTGTATTAACTGTTTGCGACGTGACGCGTTCGTCTCGACGCATGGCTCGATTCGGGGTAGCAGACGTGATCTCTTTCGTCTCGCAGTGGCGGGTCGTAGAATCCATTTCAAGATCCCGATATATCTAAAAAAATTTCATTTACTTTTCTTCCCTCAGAAAATGTATTTTCCTGTGCATCTCGAAAATCATACGTCTTCTCCATATTCCGCCGTTTTGCAAAAAGGTATTGAATGATATTGAATTCTTTGGACTGCAACAGCTATCGCGACTTTAATGCGGGCCCTAGAAGGTTTAATTAAATTAACAAAGGCTAAGAATATATAATTTTAAACGTTAAATAGAGAATCTTGTAGTTGAAGAATATCTTCATGAAACCATTTTCTATTCATATTTTATATAAATCATGATTATTAATATTTCATTTTTGGAGTTAAAATTTGATTAAAAATATCAATTCACATTATTTTAGTGGACTCTTTGTATCAACATCGAGGTACTATAGGTAACCATGGAATAAAGCCTACGAATGGCTGATCTAGTCGACCATGGCATTTTTAGAATTACAGCCAACTATGTTCCATTCTGGGTATTTATTACATTGTGTATGAAAGGATATTTAATGTCTGCACAAAATGGTAAAAACGACCGAAATATTCATGTTGGCTCCAAAAAGTAATTTATCTCCTCACCCTCTGATATATTTTCATATTTCTTATATTTAAATATCCTCACGTGAGCATATCTTTCAGAAGGCCCTCAATTTCATTTGAAGTGCATTCAAAACAGAAGTGTCATAGTGCCGGAACGCCGTTTCAGACATGACTAACGACAAAAGACATAATAATCAAATTACACTTACATAAATTTTGTTTCCACAAAATTTCTAATTTATACATTTGTAACTATAAAAAAATTACTATTAAAATGTTAATAATGACTTTTAATAAAGAAAAACACAGAGTAATATCTTACTGCTTTTTCTCATAACGTCACTGATTCAAAATTAATTAATTATTTATGAATAACTCAGTGTGTTATTATTTATTGACTATTATTTCCCCAACTTTGTAAAAATTTTATCTCCCGTAAATATGAGTAGGTACTCGGCTAAATATAATTATCAAGCACTCTGGAAGAATGTAAAAAATTGTCTGGAAGTCATAAAAAGTTAGAGAATTTTAGAGAAACTATGCTAGGATTTTTCTGCTATCGTTAGTACTCTTATGGGTTACGCATTAATCTAGTGGGTTGAGCGCTTGGTTGCTAATGGAAGAGTCTCTGAAATTCAAATCCCCGGTGGGACCTCCGGACACCCCCGAATAAAATCCTGAATAGGGGAAGGGCCTTCACACACTTAAATGTGTGAAATCCGCACGCCTGTGACTAAATCTGAGCTGTACCGTCACCAAAGAGAACTAGCCCTCTCTTTGAAGCGTGAGGAAAGCAAAAGTTCTTAGGTGTTTCTCTTTGTTCTCTCTTGTATCTCTTGGGGCCATCCTCACACCTTAATTGTGCTCTTGGCCTTTCCACGCCCCTTTTCAGCCTTCTTTTGCTTGGCAAGCGTCTCCAGATCTGGCGACGTTCACTCCTATCTCTCCCCTGCTATCTCACCCTCTTCTGTAAACCTCACCGACCTCCCACGCCCCCTGGACCTGGCAAATGTCCTTTGATTGTCGGAGTCGACTCGGCCATTGCCGTGGTAATGACAATCACCCCGGCTACTCTGCGTAATGGCCTACTTCCAACCTTACGGTGTCGTTGGGTTTTTCAGATACTGGTGAATCTGTGCATTAAAGCCTTCGAACGAGGAGGGAACGGTCTTTGCCAGGCGAAGGTGTTTGAATGCAATATTAAAGGCTGTCCGTGGTGATAAAAAGTATTCATAAGCTTACGGTGTAAAATTAACCGGAAGATGACCCTTTTATTACAATATGCTATATTGGCTTGCCATAAAACAACGTAATGTAAAGTTAGCATTTCATCATCACGATTACATTTACTTATCATTCGCCATTTTTCAGGATTAAAGACATTTAAGATTTTAGCTAACAATATTCATCTTTTATTGATGAGGATTGTGGCTTTTTTAAACAAATATTTGCTTATCTAAATCTTCAGACCTATTTGTTAGACCTAGATGCATTCTTTAGTGTTTCCGCCTTGCCTCTCTCGCAACAATCCCTTTTATTTTTAAATCATCCTTCTGACAACGACTTAAAAAACAAACATTCAATAGTTATGAAAATAAAACATTTCATTTTACCCTTCAAATTGTACAGCTAAGAAAAAAGGAAAATGAAAACGGAAAATCCTCTGGGATTGCGATGCAGGATGAATGTATTCGTATGCCATGGATCCCTTGGAACTTAAGATATGTCTGTACTTGATGTTTCAATGATAAGGATGGCTTTTTGTACACACCTGTATAATCCATTGAAGAAATTCCTCTAGCTCAAAACGTGACTGTTTTCTATCCAGCATTTCATATTGATTTAAAACAGATGTGCCCATTTTATCCATAAGTAATTGCTAAGCATAGATAAATATTATAAGGTTAAATCACGTTAGGTCATTTACTGTTTTTAGTCTTTTAGTCCTTGCATTGTATGAGTTGCAAGAGTCTTTCTATGAGTAGCAAGTCACTCTTTCTTAAACGCTTCATCATCCATCTCTGTTCACAAAGTATTTTTAGCACTCATGGGGTGTTTATCTTCTTTTTGAGGATCGCTTTATGCTTGTGTGTAAAAAAATGTTTCAATGGAAAATGAAAGAATAAACGTCCGATATTTACGGCGGTGTAACTAAGTTGTGAAACCCGGGTCGTTCGTTTTCAAATATATCGGTGATCCTAGCAAATTTCACTTTTTAATTTTCTATAATGGAAATCTTTCCCACAGCTATGCCTGAAATCATCAGTTATACAACGTTTCTAGTTGTGTTAATGCGTTTAGCTCTAAGTAACCCCAAAGTAAAACTACCTACGTTGAGAGAAGGGTGATTTAAGTGTGCCTTACAGGGTGCTGGAGAGAAGTCAGTGGTGGGAGAAGGGGATGAGTGTTTTTGGGCGTTTAGGGGTGGAGAAGTGGGGTTGAACGTTGGCAGTGTGCGTGTGTCGCCCCTTAAAGAGAGATGGCGACAGTAATTGAGGGCGAGGTATGAAGAACGATGGATGGTGGGTGAGGGGCATGGAGGGGGAACAGATGGATGCGAGAGTGTTTTGGATGGGGGTGGCTCGTTCCTTAAGAAGAAGAAAGTTGGATGTATGGCAGAGGCTGCCGATATTTGAACGAAACATGCGATGCCAAGATAATGCAGATGTAGTGAAATATTTTAATCTGAATGGGGTATTTCACAGTTAGCTGTTTCATTAGTAGATTCGGAATGTGAAGTGGAAATTAGATTTTCAGCCGCTTTAAGCGGAGTTAAATTGCAACTCTATTTGCTCGTAGCTGCAAAAATTGGTACAAAATGCCTTAATGTATTCATGTCATTATTATTAATTCTGCTAGGAGTCCTTGTACATAATAATAAATAAGGTAATATTTAACTTTTTATATTCTCATAGCTGCTATTGAGTCTACAGTATATTCACAGTTAATAGGTTTCCTATTCCAAAAAATATTTATTTCTCTGCGCTTGGAATTCGAGAAATTTTTATAAAATTTCACCCTATTTATTTTTCCACGCTACGAAATGTTAGCATGAACATATTCATGTGTATAATAAAAAATGTGATCAAAATCTGCATGTGTAACATCGTGTGTAAAATATATGACGGCACTATTTAAACTTAAGCACTTGTTTCCTATATGTTTTCTCCTTTCACCTATGCAAGTGAATGAGACAGAAGTAATTCGTCAACATTGTTTCCCTAAAACTCGTAAATTGAAGTATTTAGTTTTTATGAGTTCTTATTGAAACTTTATCTTGTATGTACTAGTTGAGAGCTTTTGGGTAAAAATATTTGCCAGTAGAATACATAAGGTTAGACGCTTAGTCAGCGAAAGAAGGGAGTGTACCATATTAGAGTGGCAAGGCCTTTCGACTGAGGAGGAAAGGGAACCTTAAGATGGATGTTTTTGTGAAGACTTGTGAGTTTTGTAAAGGGTGAGCTTGGCGAGGGTGTTCTTAAGATTCCACCTTTTTCCCTTCCTACTTTTGGGCCTTGGAGATGTGAAGAAGTGTATGGAGTTTAAGGGGTTTCGTCGAGTTTTTTCTGTATTTAGAGTGTTGGAGACGATTGATGGCTGTTTGTTTGCACACCAGTCGTCAATTTCTGACGAAATTAGCCCCACGTCGAGGGAGCGAGGGTTGGTCGCTAGAACCATGTGGGGAAAGCGTTTTAGAGGGGGCTTTCAGAATCTATTCCTTCAAGGGTCTTATTGAATCAACACATTGGTTAATCAAGCAGACGTCGTCTTAGGGTGGAAACTCTTGCCCCGCCGATGGATTAAGTGGTCTGTCCTGACATTAGCTTGTTGGCCGATCACGAGGGGTGCGAATTATTTTGGAGCTAATTACCTTGAGGATTGGGATTGAATAATTTGTCTTGGTTTAGCGTCGTGGTTACGATGTTCTTTTAGATCACGAGTGGTCTAAGAGAAAATAACTGATCATTCAATGGTGCAACGAGATGGAATAAAGCACCGTAATGAATAATTCGCTTGTTGTGTGCGCAAAACCTTCACAGTTGAGAATTTACGGTATAAATAATCTTACGATCCTAAATTTTAAATCAGCTATTCATTTTTTTAAATAATTTAGGTAGTTCAGCATGCGTTACCATGGACTAACTAAGATACTTTAACTAAACAGTAAACTATTAATGATTTTTTTCTCGAGGTGAAATATTTATCATGTTGCTGATAAATATTTGAGTATGTGTCCCTTTTTGAAGGCTTAATTCATTTACCTCCTCTCTATAATTTAATCCAGACTCAAGTTTAATCAATTCAAGTCATAATTGGTGATCAGAGATTGAATGATGAAAATGATTCGTTTATGAAAATTAAGTTAAGGGTGTTACAGTTCTGCTTCCGCAAGAGGTTTGATATGGAATGTAAACGCTTTAAAATATTCATCGCGCTGATAAGGCAGTCATGAAATCAAAAATTTACAATCTATTATACCATTAAAATAGGGATGTGTGTACAAAACCTCATTGTTGAGCCGTGCGTAAACATTATTACAAATTTGGTGGATTACGTTATGCGCGGTAGTCGGTATAAAAACCCCGTGTTGAGCTTTCGATGCGATGCATAACCTCATAAACGGCCGTGGCTCCTAATTTGGACGCCCCTTTGAAGTTTTAATTCTATTATAAATGCGCGTCCACAGGAGCGCGGGGATTTGGGGTGTAAAATCAACCCTTTTCTCCGTCGCCCGGATACCAGACCGCGGGAAATCCGTACGTGACCACCGTGATGGGAGACTTGCATAAGCCGTTGTCTGGAAAGAGTACGCGTGTGTCTACTTTGTGACTCATTCGGCGGGTTTTGCAAGGCCTTTCACTTGGCGTGAAACTGTTCTCTTCCACATCAAAGATGGGCGTGTGCACGGATGCTCAGAAGGGCTCATCTTCCTCGCCCCTCAACAGACGCTTTAAACAGTGACAGAATTGGCAGCGCTACCCGTTGGGTTGGAAAAAAATAAATCCTTATTCTTATCCTGTGGAGAACTCCTTTAATACCTTTCGTGTCCTCTTCGTTTTGGGTAACCCACCAATTAAAATGTTGAATATGATATACCTGTTCCAGAAATTTAAAATAGTAACTAAAAAATTGGTGAAAATTTGGCCGGTCAATAATGACGCATTGTAATGATGGTAATTTTCCTCGGGCTTTACACCGAGTCGTTGCATACATATTGGCCAAAGTTTCTTTGAAATTTGACATCT
Organism: Ischnura elegans; assembly: GCF_921293095.1. NCBI lineage: Eukaryota > Metazoa > Arthropoda > Insecta > Odonata > Coenagrionidae > Ischnura > Ischnura elegans. The sequence goes on from NC_060249.1 coordinate 97,892,833, forward strand.
CATCTCAGTCCTTATCCTCAGGACTGAGATGAGATGTCGTGTGCAGCCGAAGCCGGTTTTTGTTCTTTACTTGGTCGTCTCTGGTGGAGAATGTTTCGAAATAATTCGTCGCGTAAGCCTGAAGTCTTCATCAATCTCGTGCTCACTAACTTTCTCATCTTTTTTACTATTCTAGACACATATTTTGTCATGAATATAGCAGACTAAACCAGAAAATATGCCCATGAAATATTAACGGAATAAATAAAAGAAATGGTGGATAAAGATTACCGTGAATATATATTATAAATGTGATCACTATTTCCTAATATGAAAATGAGTATTGATTAACATTTTCAATTTTATATTTTTCAATTGCGAAAAAGGGTATGAAAATTCACGTCTTTACGTTCCTCATTGGCTTAAGCAATTTGCAAAATCTTCTTAATATTAGTTAGTGGTAGGTAGTATTGACCTTGATTAAAACGTAGTATTTAATAAACAGATGGTCGGGAATGAAGCGTTAGAGTTAAATGTACGGGGAGAATTGCCATTTTCTGGTTTTTACCGACATTTCTAAACTGTGAGGTAATTTTTTTTATCATTAGATGTAGGAATGAAATCATATGCGTGATTTTTTAACGGCTTGGTCTAGTTTTTCGGGTATTACAGATCGCTCCGAGGGGGAAAAAAGCGACAAAACGGGACACCCTAGCAACCACGTATGCACAGAAAGGCTCGTCTTCCACACAATCGACAAACGCTTTAAACCGCACAGGAGTTGGCGACACGAACCAAGCTGTTCCAAAAGAGAAATCGCTCTCTTCCCACCTGCGTATACCGTAAAGGACACCACTACCTTCTCCTATCAAGTCCTCTTCCTACCGGGAAAGCCTCCACTAAAACGAGATTAAGCCTTCCGGTCCGTTTAAGCGGAGAAATAGCGGGGTTAAATGAGAGGTAAAGGAAGAGCAGACTCGTAGGTACCATCCTCTCTAGTAGCCTTAAGCTCAGCCGTTTAACGGAGCGGCGTAGGCGAAGTGTGGAATCCGCAAAGTTTTGTTTCGGATTAAACCGTGTGGGACCAAGAGCGCGGTTTTGTGTATGAAGGGGGTATGGTTGGCTCAAAACCTTTTCGGGTAATAAAAGCGCCTCTCCCGCTAAACCCTGGAACTCACTCTCTCTCTTCCCCGCCAAACTCGCCTTCAGTTCCGCCAGCGGAATGGGCAAGTGTCTAGCTCACCTCTGGGATTCGTCCCCTGTCGCATAATTGCGGTTTTCTTCCTGTACTCTCACGTCGTCTTCCCGCCGTTCTCTGCGGTTATTTTAGTTCCCTCTCTGTCTTGAAAGCCGGCTGATTACTGAGTTTCCGGAATCATTTTTTCCTCGTTAAGGTTTCATCCGTTACGCCTACGTATTTAATGAATTAGTTTTCCGTTATATCACCTTATCGACAAAAAATTGGCCTATCTGTGAAGTACTTGTATCGCTTTTAAATGGTGGAAAGGCCGTTTTACACGGGGCACGGAATTGGGCAGGTTAGAGCAGCATTAATTTCTAAAATGGCGTGGAATTGCGTGAATGCATGATCGAAATTAGAACAGGGGCTATGTTGCCGTCTCGCATCCACGCATTCTCGCATGTGTTCTAGCATTTCACCACTTTACACTTCGCAATTTTGATTGCACCTTCGCAAATACGTCAGATTGCGCAATTCCGTGTACCGTGTAAAACAGCCTGAAGAAACAGCCAAAAGAATAAATTCCCTGTTTCATGAAGGAGATTAATGGGATCTTGTTGGCAAAAAAATGACTGGTGAAAACAATTAAATTACCAATAGATTATTTTGAATGCTTATGAAGGCGTTTTTATCTAAATTCTCTTGTTAAACTATTAGTTGCAGATTTGAGAATCCCTCTAATGAAATTCAGTTAATAATTAACTGATTGGGGTATTACAATAGTTGGTATATGTTTTTAATCGGAGTGAAATAACTTCACGCATAATTGAACTAAGTAATTTTCTGAAAAGATTTATTTTGAGTCATTATATATCTTTCATGTTGATTTTGATAGTTTTTATTGACTTAAATATCTTGGTGTTTACATGTGATACATTTTTCTGTTGACATATGTCGATTCATACAGCGCCTTTTTTAGTGTACTGTAAGACTTTTTGCTTGCTGCTCATCACTGTATACTGATCGAAATTTAGGATTTCTTCTAAATGTAGTGTACAAAAAGCTTATTTCATGTGCTAGTGCATAATTAAAGGTCTTAAAAAAATTTAATTCTAATTAACTGTCACTGTTTTTCGGTCGACTAACTACCTCCCGAGCCCATCTCATTTTCGTGATTAAGTTCGGAGGCTTGATTCTTCTGAATTCTTCATGCATCTTAACTAATGCTACTTTTAATAATAGTCTACTGAATCACTGCAGCGATTAAAAAGTAATACATTAATGTTGGATACGTTAATAAAATGGTATCGCTATGATCTGGTTTAGAGCATTAAAAATGGGTCTCTTGAGTACTGTGATCTTATCAACGTGTGCATCTTTCTCTGTGGAAAAATTTCTGTTATAAAATCCGGAAATAAATGTGGGCTCCTCCAATATAGATTATTACATAACAAATTTTTAGTTGCGATGAGCGCTTAGAAAATTAGTTTATTGAAAATTATAAGTATAGTATGAAACACAATTCGACTGATCTATCAATTATGAGCTTAAAATCCGATTTCATGTCATTGCATTTATGGATGCCACATCTTCTGTCGTGCGCCATATTATGTATTGCTCTGTTCGACCATTTTTATGGACACTACCTGCATGCCTCGGTTCGGCACACGCATATCTACGCAGTGTAATTCGATTCGCTCCACATTCCGAATTCCTGGCGCGCGCACTAGTCATGAGGGAGGGCAGCATATGCGTGCCCAGGAGCGGAGGCAAGATGGGAAAGAGAGTTTACGGGGAAGTAGTGGAGGAGGGGTGGTGGCGGAAGCAATAAGAGGAGACGGCAAGGGGTGGGGAGACGGGGTGGTTTCTTTGAAATTCTTCGTATCTCCATCCCCCGCCTGTGACGTCACTCCATTCTTTGCTCTCCAGGTGCCTTTTTGCCATTAAATATGCACAAACAACAGTGATGTAATGGAAGGCGCGTGCGGTAATACTTAATGTCCAACTTCCTTCATTTATTCCTGGATCTCTCTATTTTTCGCCGCGTTGGTTGTCAGATGTTGCCAGATCGAGCCTATTTTATGACTACAAAATAACGCTCTTTCACTGTTTTTCTCGTATTTCAGCCGAATGCAATGGAGATAAAGGAAAATCCATCATTTTGTCTACTGTGTATTCCATGATTTCGTAATATTTTCTCCTCCTCATATTTTGACCTCCGGGTTTTCACCGCGTTGGTAATGAGAGGAAACCCGGAAGATAGTGAGAGATCTACGGATTCAGAACTCCATGGAAAAATACGAGCCAACCAATACGAGCCAGTAGATATATGTTTCAGTCAGAAAGTGGAACGATGATTGAGACCTCCCGGTGGAATGACTTGATTTTACTTACCTTAATGATATTCATAGCTAATCTAGCTTATTTAAGTTGGAAGACTGTAGAGTGAGGTATGTTAGTACGTAGACTCCATTAATGACATATATCTACGAAGCCGGATGCAAAATTTTCATCACCCATTGTTTCATCCTCCTTGTTGATGATTTAATTTTGTAAAGTTTCGGGCCCATTGTGTGACAATGTTGTGTTTCAGCCAAAGGCAGGGGAGGTGAAGGAAACTTCATTATTTTGTCTTTAATGTATACCAGTATTTCCTCTGGTCTAAGTTTCCACTGCCAACGCAACGATTTTCAGGCTTATCTACTTTTATTATTTGTCTGTTCGTTGTATTGAACAGTATGCTGTTATATTTCCTTTTGCAGAACTGAAAAATACCAGAGAAATGAACAATAAAGTGACTCACACCAATATTTGGATTTCTCGTCATATTAACATTAGTGCAAAATTTATATTTTTAGGTAATTATAGATTTTATAGTGTACATACTCGTATATAGTGCGACCCAATTAAAGTGACTTCCACGAATTTGGAAGCGAATTTTATCATTCTTTTATTTTAAATTACTATTCAACACAGTTTCATGATAGGTAGTACAATATTCGATGCGTACTTTTGGCTCTCTGAACTACCCTCAACCATACCTGAATCCCTTTTCAGCATCCCTACCCGCATCTGCCTACGTCGGAATTCTTGCGGTTCCCATCCCAACGGGAGTGGTGGGGGGTGGATTGAGTAATAAGGGAGATTGGGGAGAGTTGGTTGTCGCCAGGCATTCAAATTGTGGCAGCCAACTCCCCTCCCACCAGGTGGAAGGAGGAGTAAGCGCTTCTTCTTGTGATGGGCACACGCCGGAGAGAATTCCTCTTTGTGGAGTATGGAAAAGAATGTCTCGACGGGAAAGTATTAAGGTATTTCCAAGAGCGGGCGAAGGTGGTTGAGCCCACTGGTAATGCTCCGGCAGGATCTCACACAACTCCTCTCACGGTTTACCACTTTTGAAAGGTGTGCCTCTTTATGATGCAAGATGAGTTCTTTTCTCTTTTGATCAAGAACGTTTGAAGTGCGACAGCATAATGTAACATTCAGAAACTCGGTTGTTCATGCAGTGTAAATCTCCACGAGAATAGGGCGCTGAAACTTTGAGATCTTACAAATCTTCTTTCGTTTCTTCCACCTTCACTATTATTAAATTGGTGTTTATCGCTTTATATTAGTCTCTTCGTTGTGCTCTCTGCTTATTAACCGTGAACATGCCGATGAAATTATGAGTCACAGAAGAGGATGCATATTGATACGTCGTATTTTATTTTTTTTATGATGATATCTTGAACCTAAAGAGGGAGTTAATTTTTTACTAAAGTGCTTTCGTCTCTGGTGTCTTTAATTTGGCGGGTAACATAAAGTAGCGTATATAAAAATAATTATACTTCTATAGCTGCTTTGTTCAATTTAAAGTTTTGGAGGCAAAAATTTTAAAAATAATTTTCTTTTTAGCAAAGAATTTGTAGTGGCACTCTGTTATTGATTTCGACAGTGATTGCTTTATTTGGACTTCCTTATTAGTTGATGTTAGTAGTAAATACATAATGCAGTATTATCATCGGCATATCTTAGTTTTGGAATCACAAGAGGCATGGTTTCCATGAGGGGGGGGTATTATATTTAGAAAATGAGGAAAAAGGTTGGGTGGAATTAAATTTTATACTCGTTAACTCATCTTAGTCACGTGGGTGTCGCTAACACCAAGAGCTCAAGTTTTTCTTGCTCGCAAGAGACTTGAAATAATCTGAAGTATTGCTCACAAAGGCAGGGTCTTACCAAAGGAATTCAAGTTTTCACGCCTTTTTTATGCTTGTTCCCTCTGCAGAAGGCCACATTTCACACTCTAAAGTGGCCACTCATCTCAGATCTCTTCCACGGCTGAAACTTTTTCGATTTAACTCTCCATCAAGGCGTTACGATTTATTTTTTTCATTTCCTCCACTCTTATTTATGCTTTTGATCATCACTTCTTCTGATTCCAAGCTTCTTTTTTAAGTACGCTGGTCCAAAGAAATGTCATTTAAGTGAAAAGCCGTTAATAAAACGGGGGATAAAATAAACGGAAAGAATGACTTATTGTATCAATTTTTAATGCATTGCTAGTTGTTTCCTGTAGTTTTCCATCGTATTACCGGTGAAAATAATGTGAATATTGTTTTCTTTCTCTTCATCTCTAATTAAGCTTTCTTGTACCAAGACAAATGAGCTATTATATGATTATGTAGTTAAAAGTCCCAGTTATTTTCGAATTGTTGGTCATTTTCTTAACGACAGGCTTTATACATTGAAAGCTTAGTAGCTACGAAGGCCAACAAGGTATCGTTGGGTCTGAAGTATAGCTATATATGTGTTTGCTATGCTGTCCGTATGTGTCACAGACTAATGACTAATTTGAAAGATTACGAACAACTAATTTAGATGGTTGTAGAATGTGTTTTATATGATTCTATGACAATGCTAAATTAGTATTCAAAATAAATTTGTATCTCCTCTTAACTTTAAGGCTGTGTCCTACACAAGTAATTTTGCATATAATTTAAGTCTTTAAGCTATATGGAAATGTGTGCCTAGTCTAGAAAATTTGTATACAAATTCTTCATTTTGTCATTTTTTTGTTCCGCAATTCCTTCGAAATTAATTTTTGCCAATTTGTCTCTAAATAGTATAGCTGAGGCATTACTGATGCGTCCAACATCTTTCCTTTTCTAGCACCTAAAAATTTCGCTATATCTTTACATATTTATTCTTAAATTCATGATAGTATGCAACTATCGCGCCAGTTGAGCACGTATTGCTGATACCTTATGCTTTCCAGCCGCTTGTCTAGCGTTCCCACTCCCTGGTGTAATCCCCCCTCACTTCCGCGCCTTGCTCGCATATTCCACCACCCAGAACATTTTCATCCCAATCCTCCCTACGTTTTATCTTCCAGTCAGCTTAGGCCTCTCTTTCCTTCTGTGAAGGGGGGTAGAGAAGATTGCGTCATTAAAATAATAGATGGCTGTCGAGTGCGCGAATAAAACACGTCCGGATCGGGAGAAGTGCAATGGTTTGTATGCTTTCCAAGGTGAGGCAGCAGTTTCCTTTCGTGCCATCTGAGATTCGTATGGAAATCGTAAGAGTACCATCGCGGTTGGTACTGTTTGTTTTTCCTTACTTCCTTGCGTCTCGGGACCTATGCTTTCAAAGCCCATTATTTTGCAGGAAAAGATTTTAGCTACTTCTGGATAGGCCTTAGGAAATAGTCTACAAGTGCTTTCTTCGACAATTGGTGAAAAATTCGTCGATTAGGGTATAGGAGCAGTCAACCTTTTAAAATTGGAGGTAACTGAACATTGTTACATGGCTGTGGCAGAAGAACATTTTATCTGATAACTGTGCATACCAGAACCACTTATAAAGAAACATTATGCATAAACCCGTCGTTTTCTTGGAAATAATTAGTTGTTGATTTTTTTAACAGAATGGACTAATGCACCAAATGTTTCATACTTTCTATTGTGATAGAGATTAGCGTATGCAGTTTTACCCATATTTTTTTCATTTTACTGACTGTTGCCTACTTTTCTTTGCTATTAGCAGCGAAAAACCAATGAACTTAGCCTATCTGGATGCAAAGTTTAAGGCATCGTGAGTTCATACCACGCACGTCAACACTACTAAGTTACTCTTCCCTCCTTACCTCGTCCTCACATTTTTGTTGCTGTTAGTACTATTTTGAGCGATTTCTTCCCTCCAAGAGCGGTACATCCTGGACGCGTTAGTCAGCCGAAATTCTCGTGACGTCCTTAACTCATGGGAAGTGGGGAATAAATTCGAGTTTATTTTTAAGTTATGAGTTAATAGCTGAATGGGGAAACTTTTTCTGACGCACGTGACTATTTCCTTCCAATTACCGAATTCTTTTAAGAAATTGCGATTCCGGGCTGGAGTTAACGACTCGATTGTTACCTAGTTTGGTAGATATATGGGTAAAATTTGTTTTATTCTTTCTTTCGAGGCCAAGATTGCATTCAAAACTTCCGTGCGGGGGCACAAAGATGTAGGAAGACGTGCCATGATAAAATCAGGCAATATTGGCAAATATTACATTATCTCACTTCTAGAGTTGTACATTATTTAGTCATAAAAATATTTTTATTGTTTCTTCAGATAGAGAGATATTTTTTATTGCTCAAGGGCTTATGCCCTCTTAAACAAAAAACAATTTACTTGTACAATATCATTAGAGTACATTTATTAGAGTGCACTGTACTAGAATGCATCCAAACATAGAATTAATTAAAAATAAAATCCTGAAATCAACTCACCTACTCGTTGTGAGCGACAAACTAACAAGACAATGCAACAAAAGAGTTCCATCATGCAAATTTCAAAAAAAATAAAGAAAACAAAGAAAACATATCATACGCAATGTTCCAGCGACAAATCACAGAGAGCAGAACCGTTGAAGAAGAAGATTTAGGAATAGCATGAAGTAAAGGTATTGCCACCATTATCATAGTCGATACAAGTTATCCTTGCCAAAAAGTTTATTGCCTGTTTCACTATTATTTTTATGAAATCACAAATAACTAAAGGCTCCAACTTATGAAAATTTGGCAAATATACCGCATTTGTATCGTAGCCGACCTATAGGGTAGGGAAATGAGAAAATTCATTAGTGTTTTTTGTCGAAAGAACCTTGTGTCCTGTATAGGAATTTCTTGGTAAATTTCGGATGAAAATCGATATACGGGATTGCAAAAGGTATCAAATATTGAATACAATATTAAGTTTGTGTAATAAAATCATGAAAGATAATTTCAAAAGGACACAACAATATTTTTCTCTGTAATATTTGTGAAATACATCGTCTTTCTCGGGATAAAGAATATCTTAGGGATACGCGTCATAAAAAAATGAGAACCACCACAATTTTCCCATCCAATCGCAGAAGATTTAAAAACGGGAGCATCCGAGCCTTAAATCTTAAGAGAGAGAGAGATTGCATGACGGGAGAGCAGAAAGAAGCATAAAATCCGAGCTCTTAAAGGAAAAATTATGGCCCCGTAAGAAGAATACTTCAAGGAGATTTTTATCGCCGCGTCGGAACATTAAGAAAGTATTGATCCGCACATTGAATCGTTTCTCTCTCACAAGAGAGAGAGAAGAAGAGGAAGATTGTCGGGCGTGCATCCGTTTCACGTATCCGGGGAAAGAAATACGAGAAGCCGGAGAAAGGAAAGAAAGGCAGAATAGAAATGGGACAGGAGGATCATGGGGCGTGTGTGCAGTAGGTACAAGGGCTTGGAAGGAAATGTCAGGACGGGAGAAAGTGTACACGAACGCTTGAGGTTGGCAGTCGTAAAAGCAGCTTTTTGAGTGATGGTCCCGCGTCGGCGATGCGTGAGACATGGTCGTGGGGCTTAAGGAATAGTCGCAGATGCGGCAGAACTTTGGATTCAGAAGTCAACTTCTCGCCTCGACCACGATGGAGTAGTTTTTTTTCTTGTGGTTTTAGATCTAAAAGCGTAGAGAAATACGTATTTTTTTATGATATTAGGCAATTTGTGAACACAGAGTTGTCTTTGATCGTGAAGTATTGTAAGAGTAAAATTTCTCCAAAAATCTCTTTTTTGTTGCCACGCTGTTTTTTCGAAGTGCTCCAAAGTTGAAATTTACTTAAACATATAAAAATAGACTTAATTAAATCAAAATGTCATATTCAATGTCGTGTCAAAAGTTTACTTGTTTGAATTAAGTAAATCTTAAGAAATACAATAAATATAATGTGTTACTACGTATTACCTTGTAGGAAACAAAGCAAAATTTTGAAATGACTTTATTCATTGGATTTTGGGAACCATTAGCATAGCCTATTTGCATGCTTTTAATGCATAATTTTTGAGTAATTTCATGAAGCATTATGGACATTTAGAAATGATAAAATACTAAAGCTGAAAGGGTTACAAGACCTTGCGATTGATATTTTATGAAAGCCATTGTTAAAGGATACTAAATGCTAACAATGCAAAGGTGCTCCTATTGACTGTTATTAAGAGCGCAATGGATACATACACAGGTTTTTTCATGTCCATATCATTTCAGCATGAATTAAGGGCACGTGAAAGAAATTGAGCTATAATGTTTAATTAATCTCAAGTTTTTATATGAATATTGCTTATATTCAACTGGAGACAGAGTTCAGAAGGTTGCACAGACACGAAATTAATCCCAATAAAATAAGAATTCATTCCCTTAGAAGCTCGTATTTTTCTTGCCCAATTTTTTCATTACTACTGTGTTTTATTCTTCATACAGTGTTTTGCCTAACGAGTTAGATGTGGCTTATTTAAAAGAAGTTTTTTATTGGCTTCGTATTCCCCGTCATTATTTTTAGTCAGAAATTTTTTTTGAGTTTGTTGCTATATTCGTTACTCAAGTTTTTCAAAGTTATTCTTGGAAAAGTTTTCTCCCGTATCCCATAATGTTTATCTTGAAAACATAACGGAGTGGCACCGTTGCGTCGTTGTAATTATAACTCAGGCGCTCATGTTTTTCTTAAAAGAAAAAAAATGGAAACTAGAGCATAATTGCTCCCTTCTTTGCTAGTCCCTCTTCTTCGGATGTCTAATTTAAATATGATGCGTCCATGTTCACTGGATATGAATAACTCTTTGGTTGTGGAAACAAGTCTTTCATAGTGTGAGGAAATATTCGGATGGGGCCAGACCATGCGAGAGCTATAGGAAGTATTCATGTAATCCCCTTCCGACCTTTTCTTCGAGTTTTCGCGGGGATTACCCTGGCCCTCATGTGACCGATTAGTGGATCTTTAAAGAAATTAAGCGAGATGTTTGGTGAAACTTTCCATTCACTCAGTTACCTTTTCTTAACTTAGTTCGAAAAAAAGTAGACTTTATTGATTTTCTACTTCATTGGATACCAAACACCTTGGAAACTTGTGCACATTTTAATCCATTTAACTTTTGGATGCTGGAGTGCTTATGAGACAGTTGGAATAAAAGTATGTAGATCATGGCGATGGAATGCAGCCCAGAATGAGCAATCGTGGAACTTATTTTGGTGAGAGAAATAGCGATGATAACTATAGTAACACTCGTCTCTTTATATATCAAGCGAAATAAGGACTATCAAGTCCACACACAAGTCCACACGCTAAAATTGTTGAAGATGCGTATTCAGCCAAGCTTTTGATGGTGAAATACCTACGCACGCTACGAACCCCCAACTCAAGAGTTAACAGGCTATGATATTACCTCGCCTTCTTCAAGAAGAGATAGTTCCCGATTGTTCCCCTCAGGGAATTAAGATCTTGAGCAACAACAATGGGAAGGAGTTGGGATAGCTGGTTAGAGTGAAGGGTCGGAGATGGAAGTGTGTTTTTCACCACCTGTACCCACGTACACATACGTTGCCTCCAGATGAGGCCTAAATGTCTGAGCGATGTAGGGTATTTGCCCATATTTTCAATGCATAAAATAAAAACTCGAAATTAAGGTATGTGTCAAGTCTTTCTTTCGATGCATTCCTATCAGCAGCTAGAGGGAGAAAAAGTAAGTAAAAATAGGGAACAGCATTTTTGTATCGTCTCAATGTTGCCGTCAAAACATTTTCACTACTCCACTAGTAGCGTATCCTTTTCAGGCTAGCGGCATGTTCTTTGTACGAACCTATTCACTAATCATGACAGGAAGTGGATTTTATGTCGGATGCGGTTTCACAAACAGAATTGTAGCTTCCTATTTTTTTCATCTAAACATTTTTTTGCCGCTGTCTTGGCTTCACATTTTGTCTCATCTTTGAGCAGAGAGCCGGTCTCCATCTCTTGGTCTCCTTTTGCTTTATTTTGCCTCGCGCTCCCATCCTGTTACTCGAAGAAGCGTTGAAGATTGCGTGATGAAGCGTAACTGACGCTTAGTTTATATTTAATGTGCCGCTGTATAAATGCGTAAGTTGAAAATGTGGTCCGATTCCCATATAAATATAGCCTCTTACGCTTTTTTCCTAAGTGAAAATGAAGCTGTCGACCATCAGATCAATTGAAATTCGTATTTGAAGTGAAATTTTGGCGTTTAAAAATTGCTTTGTGAAATTTTTAATGTAGTATATATCCTAGAAATGTTTATTGCCTCTTACATTTGAAGATGGTTTACATTTGTAGGTATAAAGATGTACGCGAAAGCCGCAAAATAAAGCCATTCGCTTGGATGACGTTTGACTGGCCATATCGTATTTTTTCAATATTGATTAATATTGCGTCATGTAAACCAGATGTCCATTGTTATTCGTGGCAGAATATTTTTGAGCGTATATTCAGCAAATGGCTTAGATGGCTAGATCATGTCTTAGATAATTCTTGGTATGCTTCACCAGTTCATCAAACGTAGCATTTTCTTATCGCAACTATAAACTGTACTTACCCGTATTATTTTACATTCTTAATTTCTTCTTAAATGAGAGGATTTCAATAACTCCCAATGAAAAGCATAATTGTGTTTTGAAATCTGCCTCGCGCCACATATTTATTTTCTACGTGCTCGAATGAAGATTGTTTGGGGCTTCTAGTTTGAATTTTACGGCTAGACCTTCTTGCTTCCCACCATATGTATAATAGTGTAGCTGTGTGGCAGTGTTTTATAGTGTTGCTGTCGTGGCATAAGTGATAGTAAATTTTTTCTGACCTTCCACCCTATTTCTTTATGTGCTAACAGAGTGTTAGACATCGGGAAAATAGTGCAGGATTGGTAAAATTATGCGAATTAGTGTCAAGGCCTCATTTTAGCCCTATTTTAAGTTGTCAAAAGTTAAACATATTTTATGTGCTCTGCGTTAGAGCTGTTTGAATTGGAAGAATAATTCGAATTATCTTCTAACGTATGGCTGAATTAAACCAGCATTCCCTTAATTTAATAGCATGAATACGAGAGGATTTCCCAATGAAATTCGTTTGCTGGGTGGATTTTTTAATGCTTATATTTACCCTTTACAAATCCGTTATAATACAGGCATGTTTTATCAGAAGTTTTTGTTGGTGGAAACATTATGAAAACTCATCGTGGAAGAGTTGCTGGATTATAATCCCGACTTGTTACTAAGTAGTCACTTGGATCTCTAATATGGTACAGATGATGCTAAAATTTGGCCCTATTTAAAATTTATTTAAATTTAAGTTAGAAAGTTGTTTGTACTATGAATCCTGAAAACCTTCACAAAGTTAAGCTGAAGATCATTACTTACACCATATATAGAAAGTGAACTAAGTTTTGAAAGTGATTAACGGCTGTAGGCTTCATTCCATAGAAGTGTATTAAATTCAAGGCTTAATAATTATAGCAAACTTCTATTAAAAATTTAGTGGTAAAATTCAGAAATATTTATCATGCATATATTTCGTGTTTGGGACGTTCAATAAGAAAATTATTATCCCCAAGCCTTAGCCAGAAAATTCTGTGACGGATATACATTTCGGAGAATTAGTTTGGAGGGATTTCACCTTTGATTGCTTCCATCCAAAACTCCATGGGTCTTTAAACCCCTTATCGTGCACACTCGTTACGGCATTTTATTTTTTTCCGGCTTCAACATTATACCTCAATTCCTCAAGTAATATTAAGTTCTTCAAGCGAAAATAAATTTTAATTTTCGGCATTTTATTCTATAATTGTCCACGTATTTAAGTCTTTATACTTACAATTAGATGGAAACAAGGGTTCAGTTAATTCCTCTTAAGTTTGCATAGCAACGTAAATGAGGATGAAAATTTCCAGGGAAACCACTGAAGTTAAAGGAGACCGTATGGCTTTTCAATTTACCTAAATTAAATTATTGTGTATCTTACCATCAGTCTTGTGTTTTTTGGTGGGTAACTGCAGGTAAAACTGCTGATTTTTTATTGATTGCTGAAAAAATATTTGTTACTTTTTTCCTAAACTGTATGCTTCAAATTGATGATGCAGATGCCAGGGTAAACCTAGGTTTCTTGGAGGGTAACGTGTGACCAATGCAAAATAATGCATACATGTCGCGGCAGCTTACATACACCTACGGTGCCGTAAAATTGGCTCTTTCAAAAATTATATTTTACTGTCGATTTTGATAGCTTGAAAAACAAGAGATCAGTATTTTTCGGTTTTTCGAAACATCGCCAACGTCTCTAACTATTCGTTACAAAAAACTGACGGCCCTGGCCCTTGCAAAGGTAATCTGATGACGAAGTCATGCTGACCGTATCATCGTTTCTCTACAACTCCTTCGTGTGGTGCATGTAATGTGCATTTTTGTTCACTAAAGGTTCACCCTGAATGAGAGAATGAGCTAGGTCTCAAATGACTTCACCAATTCATGAAAGAAAGGCGGCAAGTGTTGGGTTTTCTTCCTTAAGCTGCAATGAAATTATGTAAAAAATACTGTTATATAACTATGTTGTGTAACTTTTAGCCATTGAATGCACTTCGTAGAAATTGGGATGTTATATAGCAATGTTATACATTGTTTAACATGCATATAATATACATGATTATAATATACAACGATTTTCTATGCCACTTTTTAAGAAATTCACATTGGATAACCAAAGAAGTTATATTACTTTGATTCATAGCATAGAAAATGCGTTATATAACAGCGTTACAATTTTCCTATCCTGTGTCGGTAAAGATCAAGAGAATTATATATCAATGTTATATAACTTTGTTGCCGTTTAGTTTGGACGTCTGAAAATACTATATATCTTAGTTATATAATTGCTTTTTATTAAATATTGTTTTATTTCATTGTTATACAGTAAAACATCTTTTTCAATGGCAGTTACAATCAAATGGCTGATGGTTGATATTTTTTAGACACAATATATCTTTCCCTTTCATCCTCCGAAATATTTAAGTGAACTTCTACTGCGGGTCTCGATCTTTCTATGTAACTAGAAGTCTTATACTTCAATTTTATCACTCTAATGCGATACCACGTAATTTTCACGCCGGCGTCAAGTCACTCTCAATGCTCCAAGTAGCTCAGGTTTGCAGTACCTGCAGCGACGTCGCAAGTTGTGAGGCGGCTTATATGCACTTTCCATTCCGTCTCATTCCTGCTCGATCGCGGTGACTACTTTGTTTGCAGCTCGCTCAATCTGGCGGGACGCGCAAAAGGAGAGATTTTTATGCGGGGAGGTGGCAGATCGATTCCCCTTTCTTCTTTCGCCGCGTCCTCCTCGCCATGCAAATTATTCGCTACCATCGGGGCGGTGACGCTACCACCCGCCTTACTTCACATGCAAATACGTCTGCTGCGCCAAAGAATACTTCTTTCTTTAGGCCTGCATGCACGTTGTCGATTCCCCCGCCTTTTGCAATCTCCGCAAGTCCTATCCTTATTTGTCGGTGCTTATCTAACACATCTAGTGTTGCTCAATAGGTGTGCCTTGACTAAATCATCCACCTTCCTTCAATTGCTTCCGGCATTCGCTCTACGTTTCAATACTTGTCTCGCTATTTATTCTACTCGAGCACCATTTTTTGTCCATTCGATTCCAATTTATTGCACATCTCTGAGTACTCTCTAGCAGGCCTCTGCTAGACCCATTCTTAACCCGTTAACGCCTAGTGGTACCAAATGGTACCAGCTGGTAGTGCAGTGCTAAATGTAACTTTTTTGTCATTTATCGTAATTTGTTAGGGTTTTTGAGAGTTTCAAATTAATGAAAATATTTACATTAAAATTTTTCCGAAAAGTTAGCCATTTTAAAGCTGTAATTAATGCATTTAAAGCCGTTTTGAAAATTGAGAATTATCAACTAGCTGAAAAAAAACGAATTTTTAGAGCAAGCATTTCAATTTTCTTTACTTACGCCTTATGTACCGTTAATGTAAAAGTTTTATTAGGTAATTATGATTGTTATAACATTTTTATACCATATAAAGTATGGTTATTTGATGTGAGCCTAATATTTATGATGCAAAATATTTTGGTGGTACCATATGGTATCGATAGGCGTAACTATTAGTAACTATTAGGCAAAAGATTAAATTTTGCACCTAATGACTCAGAATTTCATTGACATTTAGTTACATGATTGCCACAAAAATCGCAGAAACTTTTTAATTCAGACGTTACCGGGTTAAGGCGGTGGATGGCCATGGATAGAGGGCGCGCCAGCACTCATGCAGGGGGAGGACTACCGGAATGATCTAGAATGAATTATATTAATTTAAAATATTGTATTGTTTACTCAAGGAGATTTTAATTATGCTCTTAAATTAGTCATCATTGAAATCAAGTTATCCATATAATGTTGCTATTCTGACTGTAAAATTTGTCAGTTTCGGAACAGGAGGGCGCCAAAGATTTCCAGGCTGGAGGGCGAACCGGGATACGTCCCGGTGTCCCAGCGGCCCAGCATGGCCCTGCTCTCTAGGGATAAAATTATAAAGATTTTTCCCATGGTTCGCTGCCTCAAGACACTTGCCATAAACAAGTGTGCCTCATTTAACCATTCAGGTCTCCAGCCTATGCATTTGTAATTAGAAAATTCGTTTCCGAGAACGGATATATTTAAAGCTCTCTTTACATATGTTCAGCTTTTTAGGTGTTTTGGGAATGTTTTTGCAACTAAAATTGTCCCACCTTTATACGCCATTTTTTTTTGTAACTCAAATAGAATCCCTTTATGATTTATGTGAGAATTGGGTCCACACATTTTGGCAAAAGCTTTTAAAATCATTGCTTTAATTTAGATTTAGCTGCCGATTTCCTACTCTATCGCCATAGTGTGTAGTTTGCCGTTTTCTGAAGAGGCTATGCAGACAGCATGTTTTAAAATATATAGAAAAGGGATCACTGATCCTTTGTCTGGACTATGGGAATGAGATGTTATGAGAAAAATACCGCCCTTAAATTAGATACTTTTCTCTTCCTCTAGAGGGAATGTACTTATGTTTCAGTTGTATTTATTTACTAGTTATGTTTGAGTTGTATTTACTTTATTTTTTTGTGCGATTAAATACCTCTATCTTAAGTTTTTATTAAAATATTTAAGAATATGTTTAAATTAAGTGTTCACTTTTCAATATAGGTATATGGATTAGAAATAGTGATCGTTCCTCAATCAAATTAATTACATTCCTCATGTATTTAATGTACTGAAAGCTCCTACATAACCCTTTAGCTATTCTGGAAACGATAAAATCTAGGCACCTATCCTCTTTCATCATAACTGCTTGTACCCGGAGACTTAAACGGATACTTCCTCCTTACCCCTATTCATTTTCGGAACTTTCCGGTCCTCTCCTGTTTTCTTTCTCAGCTTGCCCTTTAAAACACTTACCCTTTCCACTCCTTGAAGCCATCCACTCACCTTCACTTCTTCTGAAAAGGGTGACTCCGGTCCGCCATAAGCGCTAATATCCGACAACATTTCATCCAGATTCTCCCCCCTCCGGTCCCAGCGCTGACATACCCTGCCTTCAGAAAGCCACCGCCATCTTAAAATGACAGGCTTTACCTCACTCAGAGAAGGACATATTTCCAACCGTGGAAGTCAGAGGTGTCAAACCTCATTCATACCTGCTGACTCACACGGGAAATGAAAAGGTGACGGAATTATTAGAAGGTATGTGTGTCCTTATCAATTTTCCATCCCCCGCTTTCGAATATTTCAGATTTTAAGATAATAGCATTAACACTAGGAGGACGGGAGTTTCGCGCTACCTAGAAGGACGGCTAGGGGTCATTTGACCCCTAAAATGTATTTTGGAATAAAACGCCTAATTTTCAACCAATATTCAGTTTAATCGTATTAATTGTTGAATCAGTTCATTAAAAACACTATTTAACATTATTAAATATTATTTCCATCGTCAAAAGTTAATAACAATTATTTTATGGAATAATGAATTAAACCGTGTGTAGTAGTCGATTGCAAATCAAATAATGAAAATACATACACTCAATACAAAAGTTGTGTTACATGTTTAAACAATAGAGGTACTGGGTTTACAAAATTTGCATTAAAATTTTTAAAACTTATTACTTTGTTGTAAATCTCAGACAGACAGTATTTTTTCAGCGCTGTTTCCACAAAATATTTTTTTGCGCTGAATGGGTTCATTGGACGATTTATTCATCTACATCTAAATCTACACAATAACCCGCAAGCCGCTTAAAAGCGTGTGGCAGAGGGTGTTAGCACACCAGCCATTTGCACATGAAAAGAAATTTGGAAAATGGAAAGGAAATTGGTGCAATGATTCAATTTGATGGTATTTGGCACCTATTTCTTTTTTGTGCCCGTGGAGATATGGCTGTTGGATTTGGAGACGTGTAAATAAATTGATACATGCTATCCATCATATCCACTCCCGCTTTGTTTTTATTATGAAATAGAATGGTCTCTGGTATTCTTTTATTCGTTTCGGAATTAGTGTCGTCTGAGATCATGCTGCTGAGTGAAAGTACATTATTGTTCTAGTTTGCCTGATTCTACGTAAGAGTATGGCCTAAGGTATTTTTGAACACTCGCGTTGAATGGTTTACATGGCTATATTAGGGGTCATGGATATTTGTGCGTCACGCCTGTTTTTTTCAGATCGTCCATGCAAGAGAAGTTTTCCATTTTTTTATGACTTCCTGCCAGCTGGATGGATGGAAAGTAATTGTTAAAAGTTACATTTATTCCTGAATTCTTGTATGCTACGGTCACTTTAGTAACTATTTATTTCCCCAACGCTTGATTTGATGGCCAATCATCATCTTTGCCACAATATGGAAATTCATTTAGGGTGTATTTTCATTTCACATCTGTCAAAACCCAGTACTCGATTCCAAATCTGTCTGGTTTATTCGGAATTTACCTCATAAAAGGACAGCTGCATTTTGTTGGATAGAGCTGTGCATTTGCTATCATGCCAAAGTCGCCATCAGATTCACTATCTTGGACTTCGTCGCTTCCATCACACGCAGATGTTGAAGGATTGGTCAGAATGTCCTTGAACTGATGTTTACAATTCACTTCCAGACTGATCTTCAATATTCCCTACAGCTATTTGAATCGCGACGATTCTCTTCTCTTGATATATTTCTCGACTTCTTACTTTCTTCCTCGACTCACTACTGATATGCATGCAAAAAAATCTACAAACGGAAGCGCATTATGGTAGAATCCTCTCCAGTTGCATTGGAGGTATAGAGAGCTGGAGAGCAATAGAAATTCATACAAAAGGACAAAATTTTCATAAGTAACGCTAATTGCCATTCGAAAGGCAGGGACTCAACCGCCAACCGTTTCCTGATTCGTATCTTCCAGGAAATTGCAGTAATGCTTCTTTTTCGACCTACGTGCGGATTGCAAGGGTAGAATTTACAGTAGAATTTTAGTCCACCCAATTCCTCCGCTCTCTCAGAAAGAGACAGGATTTTTCCCCAGGACGCAGCGTGCAGTCAACCCGCCCCAACCCCGACGGGGTCAGGCGGCACTAATGCTGGACACACGGCAAAGGGGCTAGGTCAAGTGACAGTGCCGTCAGGCCAGAAAAATGAAAGTTATTCGTAAACCTGATGAGTCGATATTGAAAATAATGTCTCTAAGAGCTCTGAATCTTGGACGACGGAAAACTATTCTTGGGATACGTGACGATATTCCGGTGTGGGTAATACAATAATCATTGAACAATAAATAAAACAAAATTAAAATATCATAATTACATGAATTTACGCAAATCAAGGATTGAAAAGGTTTTATTTCCCTTTGCTGCCCAAAAAATATCGAAAGATTGTGGACAACAAGTCGCTATGCCTAGGTATTCGAATACAGATAGGAGCCCTTGGGACGAAACTGGCATTGAACCGGGTACTTCCACATTCAAAATGAAGAAAATCATCTACCACACTAGACTCTTGCTGATTATATGATATACGTGGCACTAAAGTGCTCACGGGCAAGAAAATAGCGCGAAAACCAGTTGTGGGTCAAATGACCCCTAGCCGTCCTTCTAGGTATAACACGTCATAAAAATTTAAAACAAAACATTATTGTTGAACTTTCACTAATTTATCAAAATATAGACCAAAATGAACAAAGTCAAAAAGTTTCAAAATTAAAAAAAATATTTTAATAAGAGAAAAATAAATTTGAATTCTGAAAATGGGTCAAATGACCCCTGCCGTCCTTCTAGTGTTAAACCTCTTTATTAGAGCGATATTGAGACTTTAAAGTCCATTATTTCATCTTAATAATTAATAAATAGTACTAATTATGTGTAGCGATTTGTATTGTCAATCGAAACAATACATGAAAATAAAAAGTTTTATGTGAAAACGATTAATAGCATTATCGAACATATTGATAAGGATAATAATGAACATACGAATTATGACAACTACATATAATCAAAATATATGTATCTTGGTAAAAACCTATTTGTTTTTTATATCCTTTTCGGCAACAAAATCTACTAGGAATGTATCCACACCAGAAGGGACGAGTGAAAGACCTGCAAAGTGTACTTAGAAGAATTTATGAGTTATGAGTTGTTAGCTTGAGATGAAAATTTACCACGACGTTATCTACCTTAGACCTGGGCGACGAACATTTGTTTCACGATTGGTGATCATGGGTGTTTGAATTAGACACTCCTCGAATTATTACTGTCTTTGAATACTTATAGTAATCAATAAAAATAGTCTTCTAACCTAAGCCGTATTACTATTTTCATGGGAATCATCGGTTATCTCTTTCCATCAAAGAAAACTTAGAGCATTAGTCTCCCCGTTAGAACAAAGATTCCCCTTTAAAATGCACTAAAATTTAGGAATAGATCCAGCAAGCAGGTGATGTATAACTAGTACTAATGTAGTACCAATGGAAAAATGCATTTAGCAATATTTGGGTTACCGAATTATAGTAATGATTTATGATTTTCTTTCATAGAGGTGAAGTTGAAATTATACCAACTATCATTTTTCCCCTCAAATGATAGTAGCATTTTTTATCTTATTCTCCGTTATAAAATTTTATGCATAGATTGCTATCATGTATCCACTAAACAGCAGAGTTTTGATCTAGTCTTTCATCTATTTCTTCGTTAAAAGTCAATATTTTGTGGATCGGCCAGTCTTGACTGCTAAAAATCATTCAAATTGAAGAGAAAATGGAAAATTTTGATTTTCCCTTAGCAAAAAAACTAATACGTGTTTATTCAATCCGAAATATGCATTAAAAAACTTCTGTGCTTTTATTTGATTCAGTGAAATGGTTATTACATCGACTGAAATTTGTGACAAATTCAATTTGACCCAGGTAAATAAATATTATCGATACATTTATAAATAAAGAATGCGTTCAATCATAATTACCGACATTTACGTGATTTTTTAATGCGATCCACATATCGAATAACCCGTAATTTAAATTTGAGACTGATTTTAAACCACAAAATTCCTGTGTTCTCATGATGTCAGGAAAATCTGGAAAAATAAATATCTCTAGTTTGAATGCAGTGTTGTCACATTAATCCCAACTTTTTTCGGAGTGTTTGTATAGTGAAATTATCATTCACGCTACCGTATCTATTTTCATCCCTTCCACTTCAATTCATTTTCTGAATACCGTGTTCCAATCCTCTCTTTATTTTTTCTGTGGTTCTTTTTAAACGCAATGGTAGGAAATGAAATGTTTTTTTTATAGTTTGTAATCAACGTAGAACAGTGAAATTAATAGTAATTATTTAACCTCGTGAACACATCGATGACTAATCGTATACAATCATTTTATTCCTTCCAATGCGAGACATATTTCATGAAATATGCGTCATTTATTTTAATTATGTATTTAAGTATACCGGGACTAGCCACGGTGATAACTTTTTACGGAGTCACCCGCAATGCACAAATAGTGCGAAAAATCCACAGAGGAAAAATCATTCGCCTTGACCGGGATTCGAACCCGGATCCCTCGATTTCCGGCCGAGTGCTTTAGCCAGTTAAGCTACTGAGGTGTCATCCTACCCTGTGGAAATTTGTGGACTATACCGGGCAAGGTGGTAATCGAGGGACCCGGGTTCGAATCCCGGTCAAGGCGAATGATTTTTCCTCTGTGGATTTTTCGCACTATTTGTGCATTGCGGGTGACTCCGTAAAAAGTTATCACCGTGGCTAGTCCCGGTATACTTAAATAAGTCCAGAGCGAACACCTCTAGTGTTCAAAGTTCGGGCTTTGCTCTCCGGCTGTGGCGCCATGCGCACGACCTGGACTGCTAGTCGCATCATATGCTCAGCAGTCCCTACCACCTTGTCCGGTATAGTCCACAAATTTCCACAGGTAGCTTAACTGGCTAAAGCACTCGGCCGGAAATCGAGGGATCCGGGTTCGAATCCCGGTCAAGGTGAATCATTTTTCCTCTGTGGATTTTTCGCACTACATTATGTATCTTTGAAAATATTTAAACTTTCAAAATTTATACATTTGTCCCCTAAATAGTGCTAAAATCATGAAACCCTGATGATGAGGTACACTGGTCATTGCTCGATTTGGCATTGGAACTTCATGACGAGCTAGAATCGTCATATCAACGCAAGGGGTTAAAGGCCCTACTTCGGTGCCTTCCGTGGTTTGCACACCTCACTCATTAGATTTCGCGTCTCATGGCTTCGCTAGAGGCTGCCAATGTATGCCAGGCAAACTCCATTCGCCACGTTTGGGAGAGGACAATAGCAGAAGGCCCCGCGGTTTGGCGCACGGCGGAAGAGCAAGTGTGGAGTACGTGGTTTCTTTTTTCTCGAACGGGTCTGGCGAAAAATCATTTTATAGCGAGTTGGCCGGATCCTTGGCTGCAGGGTGTGAGACGGGAGATAATGGGAGAGGGAAGTGGCAGCGGTGGAATTCGAGTCGAGCAAAAGTGCCCTGGGCGTGGGGACCTCTATTCGACTGCATTCGGGAAAACTCCCTCGCACTCACCGGCGCTTCACAGTTCTCCCCCCGTCTAGAGGGCGGGACCGGCTGTGAGGGAATTGGTTGGTGTGTGTGCCAATCGATTGCAAATATCACATTGCGTTATTGGGAGAGTAAACCGTCAAGTATATGTATTGCATGAAGCAAGGGGTCGTATTACGTGAGTGCCTCTTCCTCAAAATGCATAAATATATTTTACTCGAGCTGCGTTGGTTTTCGGTTGTCGGAGAAGTTCCACCTCTAAGTCAGATAGTCGTTTATAGTTTTTGCACAAAGTTATTAGCTCATTGATATTACTATACTCTAGTTTGTATGTTGAAATTATCTTTCCATTTGGATTGTTATTATCGTATGTACACAAGTTGGTACATGTTACATTATTGTACCAATTACAAGCATTTTTAAGCCTAAATCTTTCGATGCAAATGGCAAACATGGATAAAAAGATTTTAGCGTCCAAACAAATATTTTTGAAGCAAATGATGGGAGGTACTACAGCGGTAATTTTTTTTCACTATTTAAAACTAATAATGGGATGCACTAAATTAAATGCTGTAATGAAATAAGATCAACGATATAGAAATGTAAATTCAACTTTTTTTCCTTTGATATGTAAAAATAATTTTAAGCAGAAACATTGTTTTACACTCTTAAAATGCGGTTCACCGAACTGTTTAATGTCCATTGATCCGTCTTCATTTATGATCCAAGTGACGTGTTATCATGTTGTGTAGTTGTGACAAAAACCGCGACAAAAAATCAAAGCAATCGCGGGGTAAATGCGTCGAAGAGTTGAAATTGCTATAGGGGAAGATTATGAGTGGTTAAGATGGCTACAAGATGCGATCAAGTATTAAATGTCACTAATTGTGCCGGGCTAAAGGGGGGAGAGGTGTGCGCAAAATTTTGGGATTTTTCCACCACGTAGGGGAGGGAGGTAGAGTTTGAGGGTGGGGGTTGGGGAGATTGTAGCGAAGGCGAGTCCTTTCCCTAATTCCATCACACACCGCCATTCTGGCTCTCGCTAATGGAAGTGATTATCCGAGTTAATGAGGGGGAGCGCAGGAAAATTTTTATTTCAATTTTTTTCGGGATTTTCTTTCGCGTGGCCGTTTCTTCCGCTTCCTCCTACTATGCTTTCACAAAAATGACTTGTTTTCTTGCGGGAGGGCAGAGAGAGAGAAGAAAAAGAAAGGAAATATACGTGACCCCGTAGCTATGGTTTCACGGGCTGAGTAGGTGATTAGTAGGGTTCCCGATTTATTCGCAAATGACGCCTGGCGATTATAGGCCGCCCCCGGTACTAATCAGTATAAGTGGAATGAAGACATTCCCTTATTAGTAGAGGAATTTTCGACAAGTTGAATGGCCTAGAATACTGTTTTTAATTTTTTTCTTGGATGTGATTTGTGCTGGAGGAACGACCATTAACGATTCATTTAAGTATACTTTTTATCAACAGGTTTTAATAGAGTTTGATGTACTATATATTATCGTTAAGAAGAAATTAAAAGTAGAATGCATAGGCTCAAAGCGAAGGGTGACATTCCTTTTCAAGATAAAGCTAACCCTTTAATTTCACCTCGGTATACACGGCCATGAAATCTAGTTTCTTTTTGGAAGGATTGCATTATTTAAAACACACAGAATTTCCTCTCTTTAGCGCTATAATTACTCGTAAAAGTACCAAACACCGAGCTAGATTATTTCATTTTCATTTCAGCAAATAATTACTTTTTCATTGTAATAAAATATTGATAATTTATTGAAACATGGAAGCAGTTGTTATTCACACAGTTATTCATATTCCTGATTGCGGGATAAAGTAACTTTATCACGGTTATAAAATATATTTGTTTCTATTATCCTTAAGTTTTCATTTGCATGAGTACATGTATTATTATGAGGCATACGGTATACTCTTTACATTTATGGGCAATAAGAACGAAGAATATTATGCATCAGATAATCATGACATTAGCGACGGAAAGTAACTGAATCTATGCATGCATAAAATCATCAAGAAAATAATAGGAAATGACTGCCAGTTGTAGATATAGTTCTCACTGAAATAACGAACATATTTATTATCCCTCAGTTCATTTTTGACTGCTTTTATGTTTCAACGAAGAAAGCTTTCACCGAAGGTACATTTTTTTGTTGTATAATGAGGTTTTATGTCATATACGATCATTTTGATTATGTGGTAATTAGACTCCAAAACTCGTTAGTTATTTTAAGCTAAAATATGAAGGACTTTTCATAATTTTCATCCTGAAAACTTTTTACCCTAAATTGTGTGAAACGGTTTGCCCGAAATCAAACTTTTTAACCTTTCTGTGCAAGCAGCCATATTCGTTAAAAATAAACATTGAGGGGCCAACAAACCCTTTCTGTCAATGCATTTCAAGGTCGCAAGTTACCTCGAGACTCATAAATCTCAAGAACTTCACGTTTATTTTTACTTTCATATTTTCATTAGGCTCATCCTTCAAGTTGGACTCTTTGAATTTAGCTTCGCAGCTGCGCAAGGTCATTTGCATAAGCACGGTGCGATGCTTATGATACGGAATTAAACATGTAACTTTCGTCTGGAAATTCAAATGAAGAGGCGGAAGATAAAAGACCCCGTGTTTCCGAATTAAAAGAAATCATATGGAAAGTACGCCTGGAGAATTCATGTTTGTTAGGGGAGAGAGGCCTTAGCGAAGGGAAATACGCTTCGTGTGTACACTGTCGTGGAAATGAGGAAATTATGACGGATATAGTAAGAAGTCCTCGCGAAGGTAAAATGCAAATCTTACGAATGAGAAACTTGGCATGAGAAAATCGTCAAGCAAGTTATTGGGTTTAAAAATACTAGGATAGAGATGGGTGTATTAGTGGTAAATTTGTTATAAGTAAGAAATGCCAAGGGCCCCTTCTATAATGCCTGGTTAATTTATTGTGCCGGCCCCGGTGGCGCCGGGGTACAGTCCTCGCCTCCCAAACTAGAGGTCGCAGGTTCGAGTTCCACCTGAGTAGGTTGCCCATATCCAGAGTATGGATGCTCGTGCTTCGTGTAGTTGTTATATATGTTGAACTTCCCGATGAATTGTTAATTGTTAATATGAGCTTTATTCTTTGTTATGGGAATGTATGAAAATAAATAGTTAAATCGTAATAAAACTTTGAAAATTAGTAGGATAGTATAAAAAATAGAAAATATAACTTTCAACGTGTATCAGGCTTATCATTAAAGAGCACAAATAAGATTAGGAATAACGGGTACAGATACGCTAGGTATCATGAGGAGGTAGGGATGTCTTTCCCAGGATAGGGCGGAGGTAAGCACTCAAGGGGGCCTGAGTATGAGAGAATCATTATGGAACTCTTGGGATTCTACCGCCTCCTCCTCCGGAGGGGGTGAGTGAGTACCCGCGGTTCGCGGGCAATGTGTGAATTATGCGATCGCGTCATGAGGGAGGAGTGGGTGCGTGTGATGTTCGCGGATGCGGGAGATGGATGTTTAATTCAGACAAATGACGTGAGCTCCCGCGCGCATTCCACCTCCATTCCAGATGGAACGAATTTGCATTCGGCGCGGAGGAGCGAATATGCGTCTGGTGCGGAGGAAGTAAGAATGATGGACTCGTCGTGTTATGGTGCGTTGAGAGGAGCTAAAGGGGTTAGCCGGCGTGGATGAAGACGGAGTGCGATGATGACGAAAATATGCAGTGAGAAAGGGGAGAAAGAAGCTTGGGGGTGGTGGAAGTCGGAAGACTGTCTCAAACTGCCATTCGTCGTGAATTCTTCGGCTATCCTGTTCATTTGAGCCATAAGTCACCAACGCATGGGGATTAGACTGTGCTCCTCACGAACGCATGAGACGGCAGTTCATTTTCGAGATAAGGTCTACGCACTAGTACTGTTGTGAAATAACCTGATATTTATTCGAGTACCACACAGGTTATACATACGAATTTATTATTAAAGTATTCTACCCATTAAGGTATGTTCTCGTGGAGTAGTTAAGAATCATCCTGGGAGCCTCCCCTTCCTTCAAGCACTGTCCTCTTAAATTCACAATAAGGCCTTCTTCCCTTCATTCCATCTAAAAATCCCATTTTCTTCCTTCCTCCCCCTCGTTAAATTAAATGCCAAAAATTAATTTCATGTTAGCTGGTACGAAAAACCTCATATACTGTATCGCAGGCCGGTTTATTAACCTACTTACTGAGATTTAATGCCAAGTAAGTACGGTATTTGAAAATATGTATCCTACCGATAGAATGAATTGAAAAATTTTAGAACTTCATGCAAAAATAAAATGATATTAAAAATGTTTCCACGTGGAATAAAGCTTTTGTGCACGACCAATTTCGTTACTGGGCAGCATATTCATCTGAAAACCTATGAAATTTTGGTAAAACTGGTGGTGCATAAACGTTTATTCTCCATAAAAAATAGACTGGTGCGTTTAAATTTTATCATGCAGTATTTCCACGTCGTGGTGCCGTAAAATCATTCGTATTATTCATCCGATTGCTTCCCTATGGCGTTATTACATAAGTAACTAGTGATTTTATAACTTTTACCACTTAGCAAATGAATTTAAGAACTCTTCGAAATATTTATCGCAAAAATATTTAAATCAGACCATACATTTTCTTAAAATGTGTTTTTATATAAAAAGAGACACCCTTTCATTCGCGAATATCATTTATCCCCTAGAGGTGAATCAACTGCTCGATATCGGTTTTTCCATTGGATATCATTTGCGAATATCATATGCACCTGCAGGTAGTTATGAATTTTAGCAATTTCATTTTTACACCCTGTTTATATTCAGGCATTTACACCTATACTCTTGCGTAGTCCTTTTGTCGTAATTGAACATCTTTTTCATGGATTTGTGAATAGCCCAGCTCAATCCCCATCCATTGATGTATCTAACTCAAATGCACGGGTAGGATGAAGACTTCTCAGAGATACTCGCTGAAATGATATTAGACTCGTGAAAATTAAGTACCTACCTATCCTGGCTCCTGGGTGGCTTCATGACCCGTCTTTTCGTGGGTGTGTTCCTGGCAACGATTCCATTTGAGGCATGGAAATTTGCACGTAGCCATACGTTACCTGTCTGATAAAGGTTGTTCTAAGCCCTCTGCTCTCCTACGCCCGTGGGTAAACACTATTTCGTTACTTACAAATTCCATTTTGACTCTCTGCGTTGAATCCATGCCAAACGTGATGAATTACATCTCTCAGTTAGTGTACCCTTTGAGTGATTGTTATGCGTGGTGAAAAAGTTCAAAACTGCCACTTATGATGCCAAAATTCGTAAATAAATGTTATATTCTCCTAAATAAGTTTTTATTTTGGGGAATATAAATGAGTTCGACCATTATGCTTTCCGCAGCCACTCTAATAATCCCCCGTATCCACCCCCGACACGTGGAATATAAACTTTAAAAACATTTTCGAGAGCTTTTTCGTTAATTTCCATATTTATTTAATGACTCATTAATTTGCAGCGTTCATAGTATGCTAATTTGATTACAAAATTACGCGAAAATGGGAATATAATGAGATTATTATCCCTTGTGCGAATAAAAGATAAAATAATAATAATTGAAAAAATCGGCTTTTCGCTCTCATTTTAATTGCTGTTTTATTGGCGGTTCTCATCACGTTTTTTGTGGTTCCTAAAGTTGTAAATAGAATATTCTCACTATTCTTTCATTCGTGAAACGAAATTCATTATTTTGTTTTCCGTGGATGATATCAATGACCGTCATAGGGGGTCTGTACAGTGTCCTGCATGTCAAAAAATTTAATTATACTCATCTTTTAATTAATATAGATTCACAAATGCCATTAAAATTCTCCCAGAAGAATTTTTAAATAGATAGACTTAACAAGCATGGGTGAATACTAGATTAGTTCGGCGAAGTAGAAAATTTCATTTTATTGCTAATTCAATTAAAAGGAATGATATTATCCCCGAACTTGTCGTAAAAATGTTGAAAGCCAAGTCTCATGTACGCTCTAATGTGTTTCAACGCAACTTGTCTTATTGCGAAGACCCAACTCCAAGATGAAGGGGGTAAACAGTTACTCCATTTGCATGGGTGGATTCAACCTCATATCCGTGGGGTATGTGATGAATTCGGATCCCCAAGGAGTGTAACCTGGTTTAGACCTGAAAGCTACGTAATTAGATGCGTTGAGAAAACTACAAGGCGTAGCCTGGAGGTATGATGACGTACACCTCCATCTACCTCCTCGTACTTTTGGCCTTAGTATCAAGCGAACGAGTTCATAAAATTAATTTTTCCTTTACAAGTAGAAGAGTTATATAGGAGATTGTGCTAACGTTGCTTACCATGACTTTCTAATTCAATTTTATAGTCCTGATGATTGAAATTGAACTTAATTTGAAAAATCAAAAAGAGTATTCACAAGTTAACATAGTATCATTAGTGCTGATGCTTCTGATGACATTATTTTTAATAACCACGCTGAGGAATTTAGGATTTATTTTTGCAATATCCATGATTAATTGGTTTCATATCTAATAATGCTTTAATACACAGTTCGGTGATTTTATGCGAAAAAATAGAGTACCAATAACAAGAGAAGGCAAATATAGCTTGAGTCGCCCTATTTCGGCCCTGAGAAATATTTACGGTGATGCACTCATAATGTGGTGAAATTTTTAGAGGCTTTGGATTTATTATACGAATATTATTTTTGCCGTGATTCGTCATTAAATTAGTTCCCCGAGTAATTACTCGTTTGCGATAAAAATAACCACATAACTATGAAAAAATTGAAAATTTAGTGAGGGAATTTTCAGCGTGAATGGTTTTTTAATGTTCTACATTCAATGATTCGTCATCATCTAGTATATTTCTTCATTTGTATTTCAAAAGATCTACAAAGGTCAAAATCCCATATCTCCTTTCCCAACTCCACTTTTCTCATCTTTTTACCAATTTCATTCTTTTCCTTGCATATATATTGCAACCTATCTTCTCCCCTATCAATTAATTTAAAATTGAACTTGTCCTCATTCATAAGACTAGTTTTAGTCATTTTTATATTTTAGTTAATCTTGGAAAATATCAAAAAAGTGGACGTCACTCGACTTTTCTCAACCTTTTAGTCACACCCTACATTTCCACCATATGAGTATTGGGTTTGATTTCTTCTGCTTGTCCCCCGAGCTGATCCATAGTCTATTCTATTATCGTAATTAGACTTCCTGCATATTTATTAAGGGCAACCTGTCGTGGGAACCCGCAGTTAATTCCATACTTTAGTATTTGTACCTCGATGGAACGGGCTCGAAGATACCTACTGTGCTGTCGGCTGCCCGGCAGCTCCAAAGTGGTAGGATTGGGGTCTAAAATGATGGCGTCTTCGGGATTCTCTCCTATTTTTCACAGACTTCGAGCTAAGACGGAGGTGCGGTCGCATGGCTAGGGAACATAAAACAGGGTGTGAGAGCGGGTTGTTTTCGGTGGGTGTGAGGATTCGTTCTGATACCCACTGGTGATGTGAAGTTTACGTTTGGAGTGCTGCCTGCGCGCGCGGTATGACAGCGTCGTGTCTGTGCTTGCGGGAGTGTGAAATTGGAAGAGAAGAGAGAAAAAACATCCGCGGAAGGAAAACACGGAAGCCGTCGGGAGGAGAGCGGTACGGAGGAAATAATTACGCCGCGAGAGTTTTTTTTTTTTATAGTTTCCCTTTTTTCATTCTCCCAGCTGCTAACGTAATGTTTTTGCCCCCAGAGGCGCGGGGCGCTGTTACCACAGGTGATATTTACTCTGCACCGCTAGGATAACAAGTAAGTTTCCAATTACGGACGCCGCAATTGAATTCTATTTCGGACATTGCAATTGTTTTATTTTCGCGAGCTCGCACATTGCCGAGTCGTCCGTCCAAAGGCTAAAAAAATGAATGTGCGTTTATTTCACTCCGAAATTTGTTGTACTTGTCGGGCTTACGATGGTCTCTCATCCAATATAAAATCGTGGATTCAAATTTACTCACTCTTAATTACAGTCTGCGACTTATTTTTCTGGTGGTTTTGATGGATGAATGGAGAGCGGAAATTTTGATATTTACCAAAATATTACTGACGTATTATTTCTCACGATATTATCTCAATTTTTATTTATAGAGTGTTACTATCACTATAAAGATTGCCATGGAGATTTTAACAACCCCATTTTTCTCTGAGCTGCTGATTTTTTTAGTTTAACTCGATTTAAATATGTAGCTTCTTATCAAGTATTCTTTTTGTGTGAATGATTCAGGTTTTCTAGTTATTAATCGAGAAGCTACCTTTTTTGGATATTCGGAATGAAAATATTATTAAATCAAGCAATTTGCAAAATAATGAAGAATATATTTCATAATTTCAAATGTAATAACATTAAAGTATATTTTTTGATAGTATTAATTTTCTCACAAAGTAAAAGCAAGATTTAAGGCTTAATCGCATTTCTTTTTAGGGTATTACTTGTGCAGTGGATATTAGAAATCTCATTCTCAACTTATTCTCGGTGGTGGATTGAAATTATTTTCTTTCTGATTAATCGTAATTAGTAGAAGTTCTCATATAACTTGGGTATTGAAAGTTTTGCGTTACCAGGAAACAATTCCAATTTAATGATTCCATTGTTTTCAATTGTCAATTGTGCCATTTGCAGCGAACGTGTTATAAAATTTTCAATCAGTAGGCACCACTTTGATTAATGGTATAGAGGGAAATTTTTATGCTTTCTCAAGGTGCATTTCTACCCAATCTATCCAGTGCCTACATTACCGTATATTATTTGGCCTTAATTCAGCGTGCTGGATTCGAGTAATTTAAGATTTGAGTGAGGAATACATTGCTCTTCTTTAACAATCCGGGTTCCCAAACCTTATGTAATCAAATTGAGATCTACTTTGATGAAGGAGGTGGGTCGATAACGCTCGATAATGATCTATCACTTCATTATTTAAACTCGCACCAATCGTGGGGATTCATCCGCGTTCTACATAGCACTCAATGGAATATTGCCTTTCCTCCAATCGTCATGGGAATTGTTTTTAGTCTCCGATGACCGATCTAACCCGGCCACGGCGGCGCTGGGAATCCTTAATTAAAGTCTGTCGCCTCTCCTGAATCCCCTTACATCGAGTATCCCCGTCTCTCCTGTTGCAACCGACGAGCCAGCAGTCCAATCGAGACTTCTCCAAGATCGTCGCCCGGAGCTGTGGACGCTTCGTCGGTCGGAATCGAAACACGTTCCGCTCGTACTCAATTGGACGTCTCTTGTTCACGAGGTCGATCAGTGGCCTCGGTCACCGGCATCAAGCGATGCGAAGAAAATGCTTGCAAGCCGCCGTCACCGCGAAGTTGGCATTTCTTTTCGTATGTTCCTTTTCGCCATCATTTTTCGTCTCGCCATCCTAGGTCGATCTCAGTAGATTTTTTGCTAGATATACTCGCCCTCTTCTTGTGTGGACGTTTTCCTTCAGTGGTTACCCGAAACGGATGTTAGCAAATATCCTTAGGTTTTTCGAACAAATACTTACATTCTCTCACACTTATTATAGATTGCTATTTTGTATATTTATGGATATCTATATTTTGTATGCAACCCATTTTCATCTTGATAAGCAAGCATTCTTAATTGATTTCACTTGAATGGTTTTTATTTCTCATTTATATTGAAATTGAAAATACATTCCGGTGCCTAAAAAAATGTTGTAATGAATTTTTAAATTATGTGAAGTAAATTTTTAGTGGAAAGTTAAAAGTCAAACTGGCGGCAGATATGATTGTGGACACGATGAAAATTTACGGGGACAGAATAGGTTTCATTATGTTGACTGCACTTTTTTATATAACTTTTTTTAATAAGTCACTACTGATGAGTAAGCAGGCAAAAGTGTGGTCAGTTTTTAAATTTGAACCTTGATAAGTAGCATAGCTTGCGTTGCAATTGCTTTAGTTTCGATAAGTAATACTATCTCACGGCAGCTTTGTAAGTGGACAGATAATCACGGATTCTTACTTATCAAACTAATTTTTAATGCTCCAAATTCGCTGGGAGAAGTAGCAGAAGGATAATTATTTTTTATAGCGCGGAGCGTGAAACCCACACCTCGCCAAGCAGTGCAGTGTGCATTCGCGAGAACTTAGCCGCCGCGCCGTCGGTCTTGGCGACACCTTAGAATGGTGGAGACGACACGTAGGATGCGGAAGGGCACTCGAAATATCCGACCCCAAACTCGTTCGTACGTCCCGGGAAGGGGACGGCGTAGGACCGGGGAGGGTTTTCCTACAACGCCGCGGCACTAACAATTCAATCCCAATTCGTCTCGGGTCACTGTCCCCGCTGACCACAAGAGGACGTCCGGGGAGTGTTTTACGAAAAACGTTCAGAGTTCTGGGCGCAAGAAGAAGGATAAAAATATCATTTCGTCAGTCGAGGGTGTGGTGAGGCCAGCGCGGGCCAACGTCCTCATTACCTCTCCTCGGAGCGTAATGGTGGGGGAAGGCAAATACCTCTCTGTTCCCCACATATACTGTAGCTATCACCGGCAGTGTAACTAGATATATGCTTTGGGAGATGGAGGAGCCTTGGGGGCGACCCCCTTCCCACTCGACGGGGGGTCCGGAAAAGTTTTTGAAAAATGACATGACTGGAAATATATTTCACATCATTTTGGCACTAAAGGTTCAACTTCAAGCAGATGCAGTTGTTGCATGTCAAAACAAGACAATAGTTTAAAAAAATATTTTTATTTCTCTAAGGCTTTGGGGGGTACCTATCCCCTCAACGCCACTACGCCACTGGCAATCACTATTTTCAGAAAAATCTGTAGAATATTTTTACTTATAGAATATTCTTCCATTTCTGTAGGAACAGCAAATCATGCTTTCGCTAATATAGGACCACGCCACCGTAATGACGTGGGGTGTCCTATTCCATTCCTTCCTTCCTTATCCCTGCTGGAGTAGTCAGGCTCTCATTGCGGCGGCGCGTCCTATCCTTTTTTCCTTCCTCTGACCTTCCCCTCCTGAGGTGTGCGGGTGCAAAGTCACTCGGACTTACAGACTAGGCCCTCGGGAGTGAAAACCTTCGTGCCTTCCTTGGGCACTCGTTTCCGCTGTATCTATCACTATTAAGCACCATTATTATTTTAAATGCTATCCGATAGTCCTTATACATGTTTTATAGTGAATGAATAAATATACAATATTCCAAAGTAATGACGTATTCAATTTTAATGGTTCAATCGACGCTTTTGTTCGCAGAAACATTTGCAATGGCTCTACTCTAAGGATTTCCGATAAAACATCGTAATTTGAAAACCTATTTTATTACGAATCAGAGCCTTATAAATTATTGATTGCTACCCTATATTTTTTCGACGACCTTTTCTGCAATAAAGATAGATTGTTGGGGGGATATATGCATTTTTTCAGCTTCTACTGAAACAAACGGTAAGATGTGCATTATTGCACCACCCAACTATACTATTTCCTTAAGCATTCGCCTTTTATGCCGAACCATATGTCTCCTCTGCTGCTTCCTCACAATCTCACGGTATTCCCCCTCACCGCCGATAAGCCCACATTCCCAGGTCACGTTCAGCAGACACGAGCGACTTCTGCTCTTTTCAAAGGTCGCTGATCTGACGGTATCACGTTGCACCGCAAATAAAGTCCCCAGGACAGGATGCGTTACAGCCTCAAGCATAACGCAGTGGGAAAAACTTGAGCAAAGGAAATTTAATCGTGAAATAATTTGAACTTTTATGGGATCAACTTTGACACTTGAGATTGAAATATTCAGTAGTGATCACAAATAGGTCCCATAATTATTTTTAATGCTGTCATAGTGTCCATATAAATGTTTATAATGGATCAATAAATATACAATTCTCCATGGTAATTATGCAATTATTTTTTCCTCATATTTAAAAATATTGTGTTTCTATACCTACCCTAAAATCAGGCACTTTTAACTCGTTGGATTTGATATGTTGTGACGGCCGTATAGTAGTTACTATCGAAAGTTTTTGCATCAATCAAGTACTTGTTGTGACTGTGCTAGTTCCAAATATCTCGTTTGTCTTTACTTTACTTTACTTTAATTTTACGTTTTACATTTCTTTAGAGTAGGATACTGTGCACTTTAGTTTATTAAAGCTGGAGTTGTGTGAAAGGACCAATTCGCGTCCAACTTTTACGGGTAGGCAAGTATCAACCAGTTTCATAACTGCACGGGTTCACCAGCAAATAAATTAAGTAAATACATTCTGTAAAAAGAAAAATGCATGGCCTGCCGTGAGCCGTAACAAAGATACCTCAAATTTGATTCAGATGTTGTTGTTAGTTTAGCTTCCGAGGCCTCTTTGTCCAATCAGATTTCTTAAAGCTTCTTTTTTTGAGCTGAATATCGATTGCCACGAATGATTGAATTTGCTTTTTCTAGAGCTGTAGAATTTGCAGCCCAGTACACACAGATATGCACGATAATTCAATTCCTAAAATTATGCCCGAAGTTGATATGAGTCGCTGCAAATTTGATGTGTAACGATGACACTCGCATCTCTTCTGTCAATAGCTTATTAATTTATTTAATCTGCATTTGTTTTTGACCTCATTGCACGATGTTAACGCAATCATGTGTAGGGATAATTGTGTTCAATTCGCATCAACATGCGTATAATTTGTATTTAGATTTTCTCGTTCGAAATTAATTACATTTTCGTTGCTCCTAAAAAAATCGTCGTTTACCTAAGCAATTAGATAATGGTAAACTATATAGTCTTTTTAACAATTTTTTTCCCCTGAGGTGACGCATGAACTCATGGGTAATACGCTTTGGTAGCTGTGATAATTAAGTTTACCCAGCGTCACGATGGATATTTTGTTGCTTTGAAGCTATTGAAAGCCTTCATTGGTTTATTTACTTGAATGATTGCTTGATATGCAAAAATTCACTCACTTTTCCTTTTTTTTCGAATCCCTGTTTATTTATTGTCCACTTTTGCGCGGGTACAAAACACAAGTATATCGAGCTCGCGACGGCACTAGTTTTTTTTCGGTCGCGCGCGGGTTTCCATTTACGGTATTCATTTCTTTTCCATACCCCGGGGAAAATAACACAAGGATGCACGGAATAAATGGCGCATTTTTACGTCGGCGGGAAATTGAGTGGAAATCACGTTAGAGTGA
This sequence comes from Ischnura elegans, assembly GCF_921293095.1. Classification (NCBI taxonomy): domain Eukaryota; kingdom Metazoa; phylum Arthropoda; class Insecta; order Odonata; family Coenagrionidae; genus Ischnura; species Ischnura elegans. The sequence goes on from NC_060249.1 coordinate 97,928,611, forward strand.
GGCATGTGGAAGGGGAGCGTTGACATTTTAAAAAATCGTAATGAAGTCTTTCGTTTCTTTTTATTACTCGGCAGTTTCATTTTTTTTTTGTCTTCATTCTCGTCACTTTTAGTTAATTCATGGAAGACGACCCTGATCATTTTTCTCCCACGCCCAATGCATTCCAAACTCTTTCAGCTACCCATCTACCGTTGAAACCTTTCAATACACCGAAGTCGAGAGTAATAATGCCTATCAATTAAATTGGTATTTCTTGTTTCGTCGAAATCTGCTCCGACTGTATTGGAATCATCGGAGCGGGAGTTCTTTTTTTTAGCAGCAGGAGTTGATGGAATGGGAGTTAGGGAGTGGAGGGAGTTGAATTCTTAATGCTCCATCTTCCTTTGTCTCGTCCAATCCCCAGCCAGAAAGTTTGCCATGGCCTTCCCTCCCCTCTCCACCGTAATAGGCATTCAACTCCTTTCTTCCATCGTCCCATCCCTCTTTCTCTCCGCCGAACTTTCACGACTGAATTTGCCTGCGGATCCTTCGAATAGACATCCGGCTCCGGCGATCTTCGGATCAGCCTGTTTTCTGGCCGTGATCAGTGCAGACGTTGCATTGAAGTAAACTTTATTCCTTATCCCACAGTAGATATCTTCTCGCCATATAGCAACTGCAGTTGATGGACGGAGTAACAATGTTTGAAAACAGCGATCCCCATGATATTCATCTCTAACAATACTCTATTTAAGTTTTGGGCTTTTCCGCAAACAAATTCTGTAGTATTCACAGCACTACAGTCAATTGTTATTGATATTTGAGTTTCTAAGAAGCAGTTATTTATGCTACGTGAATTCACAATACTATTTTTGGGTCGTGCCCTTTCGTATGTCACAGTATATAATGAGCATATTATCCCTCACACTTTTACTCCTGCGTAGTATTTGAATTCGAACTCAGTTCTAAAATCACCATTGAATCGATCCTATGCGTTGATACTTCCTGGAATCTTGTATTTATTGTGTGCAAATCAAGCAGAAATATATGCAGTAGCTCTTCTCAAAGAATGCTTGTTAAAACCTCACAATTTTGATATCTATTGCACTTCCGTATAAGTGCCTTAAATGTCATCTATTGTTCCACCGTATTTTTTTTTACTTCCTTCTGTATAATTTAGATGGATTGATGGAAGGTGGGTATAAGTTTTTACATCTCCTATTAAACGAAACGGTAGGATGTTTATCATTGCACCACCCGTCTGTTCCATTTCCTTAAGCAATTCAAATACTTTAAGGGTAACATTCGTTCATCTATTTAGAAATTTCTCAACAGCATGCTTACGTAAGAGAATGTACTGTAAACGGGCGCCTAAGGTGGATTTCAAAAACTCACCCATATCCACGATGATCCAGTATTTGCAGTTATTTCACCGAAAATGATTAGGTATTCATTGCTCCTAATTTGTTTCATTGAAAACTTTTGCTCTTCACTCCTAAGTTTTACTGCACGCATGGTCACAGCTTGGAGAATATAATCTCGTTTCTTGCGCTATATAAGTAATTGAGGCAGGTGAGATGCATCAGACCGACATCCTGATGCAATTAAAAAATATAGATGGCAATTTTCCACCAATTTATTCAATACTGTGCGATGTGTTACGACCGTCAGGACATTCTTAAGTACAATGTCAAGTAATTGGCTCACATTGTATTTGATAATCACCTGATGATCAAAACGCGTCGTACAGTATTAAATAAATTTGTGGAAAAATGCCATCTGTCTTTTTTCTGAAAATTTCTCACGCTGACTCACTGTCGTGGATTCGAGGGCATAAAGAGACGATACGGCAGAAACTCGGACGCCCACTTTACCTCGCTCTGTGATGCCCTCGGAATCATTCCCTCCCCTCCCCTTTCTCAACTTCCTCCTCCCCTACCCGTCATACCCCTCCCCACGCAATCCCTTCATTACTATTCACGTACCCTTTCTTCCCTTTCCCAACAAGGCTACGGAAACTATTCCGATCCTCCAAACTCATCTCTAACAAACTTCTTACTTTCTTATTTTTGATTTTCCTCTCATCCCCGCCGCCTTCCAGGCCTCTTCCGCGATTTTTTTTATCCCATACTCCCTCGCATATATAAATTTTTTGCATCCGCGCTCCCGATAAAAAGTGGACGAGAGATCGCATTCCACTCTCTCGCTATCTTCTCTATTGGTCAAAGGCCCATTCTTACCCCCACCCCTTTCCCCTTCTAGGGGTCCTCCATCTCGCGGATCCCATTGTTCTATTTTTTTTATTCATCATTTTATATCCACGCGAGAGAGACAATTTTTCTGCTGGAATGGCTCTCTTCTATTCTTCAAAAAGGGAACTTTTCAATTTTATCGCGGTTTATTTGTCTCGGGGATTGAAAATAATCGTGCTTTTCTCTCTTTTGAAGGGGGAGATTGGTCTCTTTTCGCTTTTCTCGGTAAATATCGTTCGAAAGAAACTTTAATACTGTGAAGGAGAAACCATGCAGCTTGTAAGTGAATCTAGAATATTCCCATACATTGTTTGAATAGCCCATTGTTTCAATGTCAGTTGTATTCAGTTGTGGTGATTATTCCCTCTAATTGAAAAATTCTTCTGAAAATACACCCATATGATGTATATGCCCATACGATGGTTGAGAAGTTTAATAGATCCAACTGCCGTTAATAGTAGAGGTAGATAGTTTAGGAAGTCCTTGAGAAGAGATGGTGAAGGTAAAGATGGAAGAAGACTACTGCAAACTTTCCAGTGCTTGCAATTTAATGGCACTTAATATTAATGATGATATGATAGTGTTACCCATAGCTTTTATTGTTTTTAGAACCTTTCATATTGTTATAACGGTATTGCCATAAATAAATTTACATGCATTTATATGCTCCCCGTAATCTTCTCCACAGTCCTGTTTATTAATATGCCCGCTTCTCTTTTCTTCTACCTCCCACTCTCCTGGTGATCAAAACATTTCCCGACCTCGTTTGCACCCCATAGTATTTTTCAACCTTCACCCCTACCTCTTCCTACCGGGTTTTCACCCCCGGGGTACCTCCTTACCCTTCTCCCCAACTTCGACCCCTTATAGGTTTTCTCATCCTACCTCATTTTGCACATCAAACCTCATCCCCAGCCAAACCCTTACTGGTCGTATATATACCTACCTACCTCTCTCTCCCTCCCCCCCTACTTATCGGATTACTTTATTCATAAGTTTCCGCACCCACTCGTAAGGTCTCTACTAAGTCTCTGGACCCATCCTTTCCTTCCCCTCAAGGGAAACAATGCATTTCTCTCTTCCCCATTCCCATTCTCCGTTCATCTCACACCAATACCCCACCTCCACGATTCCTTTACCCTTAATTCTGCTTCCCCTCTCCGTACCCCCACGCTCTAGGTTTTACGCCTTCCCTCCTTCTCGCCATCCAGTCCCCCCATCTCCTCCAATGTTACGATCTCTCATTATTTATTTATCAGCGCTTTTAAAAAGTTCCCTCTCCTCCTGACGGATTAAGGCTGGGAGATGGGCGACTACGTCACTGTTAGGGGTGGGAATGGTTTGGAGAAGAAGTGGAAAATAAGATATGAGGCAGGTTGAGTGCTAGATGGGGTAATAATGACCCTCCGATGGGTTTAACAGGTAAATAGGGGTATTCAGCGTCTTGAAGGGGGGCAGGCCTGATTTTTTTTCAGCTCGTGAAGTCCCTCTCCGCTTGTTTTGGGTAAACGCTGTATTCTCATGATCTCTATTCATGGTTGATTAGTTCTTTGGAGGTGTATTCGGTACTTATATTTACGGAAATGTGTATAAAGTAGTTACAGTTTTCGTAAGCCTATGGCAGATAATCTATTCCAGTCCAGAGAAACATTAAATTTAAGGGTTTTTGGCGTGACTGGTGGCCATTTCTCATGTTAAAGGCTGTCTATCACTATATTTGGAATGTTTATAGGGGCGCATTAATGCAAATTGTGCTTCTGATGACTATATTTATAATGCCTTTAAAACACCGAATTGTGGTAATTTCAGGGTACTCAACCGGTATTTCTATATTTTAGTTCTCTTGGGTAATCTTTTCGACTAAGAGGGTGTTAGGTTAATGTAAGAATTAAATTATACTAAAGCTTAGCGTTGAATGTCTTCCAAGTATCAATGGAGTCCATTATTAATAGTTCTCGTACACTCGTTTATCTATGGTTCTAAATTTTTGTTTTGAATATATCAATGGAAGAATTAAGGTTTTAACGAGCAAATGACTGAGACTTCTTCCAATTCATTTATTGTAAGATGCAGAAGAAGAGTTTAGATGGTAGAAGAGTTTCATAAAGCATTTGTTAAATTTCTCATGTGCCGAGTCTAAAAATTATGTCACGGAAATTTGTAGAAATGTGTACTTAGAAGAATTACATCACACCTGCTTTATTAAAAAAAATCTTTCTCGATATTGATCATTTCTATTTGGATCTTTTATAACATTGAAATACATTAATTAACATGCAATAACTGAAACCAATGCATTCCAATTTAAGATCCAATTATTCCGTAAGTTTTGAAATATTGGTTGCTATGCATAGTAAAATAGTCAGTAAACAAGCATGTGGATTTTATTTGCCTCCTCTATCATGATCAATTCCATCATTCTATAAGGGTTATACATTCAAAGCATTTTACTCATGATCACCGTTCGTAAATAACCAGTTAACTTTATATTTTCTTGGAAAATTTTGATTAAACCTTCGACCTATTTCACTTTCAAACTTCATTTTAAGGACACAGTTCCAAAACTCATTTTATATTTGAAAGGAGTAGAATCTCATGACATCACGCCATCGCTAATACGTGTCAACGACCAGGTGTGTCATCAGGTATGCCAAAAAGGATGGTTCCTCCTCGAAAACCCTTCATTCTCATCAGTTTCCTGTCAGCGGAGGCCGTTCTTGGGGACTGAAGCATTCTCAAATTTCGTCCGTTTGGACCGCATCCCCTCCATCTTTGCTGAACCAGCTTCCTACCTGAGACCAATATTCGGAAATGATTTGCGAGTCAAAAGAGCCACTTTCCCTCAACGTGCGCCTAAGGTTCATCGCCACATCAACGGCTTCTTTATGGAGGAGGCAAAAAGGTGGCGGTATTCGGGGATGAGGTGTTGGGGGAAGGTCTCTCGATCGATGGGGGGATGCAGTTTTACCTGCCGCACGAAATCTCGCTCGCCGGCGACAGTGGTTTCTTCCTTCACTCTAACAGGCTTGGGACAGATTTTTTTGCCGTAAAAGCATACATCATTCCCTAAGGAGCGGCCATGCTAGTCTTTTTTCGTCATTCATTACTCGGTAAAAACTTCAGTTGACATCATAACTTTTTCAAGGTAAAAAGAGACATAAATGTCAAATTATTAATGTATAGTTTTTCTGGTAAAATTGATTCATACCTAGCACTATTTTCATTCAGAAAGAGTATATTTACTCCGGAAAACGTTTCCCATTACCTAAGATATAACATTTTTGTCCATAAAATACTGAGGTTAAACTTTAAAATGTGTTGTACATTCTAGTTTTGGTTGGTATGAAAATTTTCCATCGCTGGTCCAAGGGAGTTTTTCACCATGAAAATAATTATGAAATGTTAAGAAGGATCGGGTGTAATCACTCAGAAAATTACAAGATGTGGCCGTGCATTTTAAGCGAGCAATTATATGTATACTTCACACTATTTTTTTTCGATATATTATTAGCAGTATCAGTCTAATCTAGTGACATTTTTATGTAGCAAGAGTATTATTACTCCAACTGTATCCAGTAAATCCGAAAGTTTTCTGTTGAGGTTTTTTGAGTTTTTTACAAGATCGCGCATGGTAACAGTTTTCTTCGTTAAAATCAACTTTTTATTCCATAATTAGCATGATGTATTTTTTATATGGATAGACAATCATCGCCCTTAGAAACTTTGATTTACATATATTTAGGTTCAATTTTTGAAACACATTCCGTTAGAAAGCAGATGCTGATCGGCTTCTTAAAAATTTAAATGCATTTTTAGATGTTTTCGTGGAAATAAAATTGGCTTAATTTTTCAGCTGAATAGTAGCATTAAATCAGATTTCGAATTAACGAATTTCATGAGAACAGCAACTTTCCATGCATCTATTCGTCCATTATACCCAAAAAGCACTACCTTCATTCTTCCTTTTGAGGTTTGAGTCGATATCTTAATTTTCTCCGCGTCCTCCCCATCCTTCTCGGCCTCCAAGATGCGCCTCACTCCTCCACCGGTCCTTCCTCTTCCGTCATCGCCGTCCACCGTCTAACGCCCTCGCGCCCCACTCCGTCGCTCTTAGTTGGCCATTCCGCTATGAAGAAATGCCGTCGCATGAATAATACATGAGCGAGGCTGGTGGCAGGGCTTGCAGGAGAGAGAGGAAGAGGGGCTGGCTGAGTTGAATGAGAGCTCGCGAAGGTTAGGGGTGCTGGAAGGAGGGATATCGGAGCTGTGGCAGTTCGCGGAGTGTTGTCTCCTCTTCCTTTATGCTCTCAGTCATCCAGGGGAAGTTATTGAGGAGTTTTCACCGAGGGAGACTATGTGAGTGGCATTTTATTGAAAACCTTCGAAATATGCTCATCAGACTGTACTTCATTGAACTTAGTTCATTAATCTTGAGCTTTCTTTTCTGTAAATTTTAAATTTAAATTAATATTGTAATGTTTTCACTTTTCTGGACCCTCAGTAATTCATTTCCTACTCTTTTGGATTGATATTGCCATGACGTGACGTACTTGTGGGTCTTCAAATTACTTAATCAAATTTTTTGGTGAAATCTTCCAACCACTCGATAACCTTTACTTAGACGTAGTTCGAAAAAACAAGTAGCACTATTTTTTTTATTTTCTGATTCGTCGGATACCAAACTTCATGAAAACATTTAAACTTCTTATCCATTTAAACTTTGGATACCCGAACTCTTATAAAAATATATCAATTGGATATGAAAGGTTAAAAATACAGGTTTTGTAAAGAATCTGACTCAGCTTTCAACTATTCCGTAGTTGTAATCGTGAATTTGATAATGAAAATCTTTAAAACTAGCCTAAGTTAATTTTTTTCATGTATGCATTGTTTAGACACGATACGTGTTATCTTATCAATAATTTTAACATATCGACTGATCGAACTATACCTTTCTTGTGTAAAAATTAACTTAAAACTGTAAATACGGTTTGAAGTAATTTATCATTCTAGGTGAGTTGATGCCCTCATTTCCCATAGGCGATAGGATTTCATATTCAACATGTGTTACACCCTTACGTCTACCATCGGTACTCAGTATTAGATAATATTTTATTAATAACTTATCGATTTGATATAAAGAAAGGTCTTTATGGTTGGGGTAAAAATCCTTGTGAGACATTTATTTCTAACGCGTACGAGCTTATTATTTTAACGCTGAGTAGACTTTGAAAAAGATATCGAGACAGATATCACACTTTGGCCTTTGGCTATGTTTTTATATTCCCTGATGAATTATGCGAGGGATTTCTGCCTGATTTTCGAAGAATTTCGCATTGGATGAATTTTCCATTATTGCGATGTGTTTCTCGGTCAATTTAAACTTTTTTGTGTTAAGTAGGTATAAAATTTGCCCACCTTAACTTCAGCTCCTGAATATCGTCAGGGGCAATTGTAAAATATTTCATTTTCTTATGACTTTGTGAGCATGGAGAGTAATTTCGTCCTTGAGTAATTGAGAACTATTATCCTCCAAAAAGTCCGCGAATCAAAAGTAAACTCTAATCTTGGTTTCGTATGTTTTTCTATTGTTCCACGGCCTTTATCAATCAAGGACGTTAATTGCTTTTACCGTCATCTTATAATACTTTGTGGAATCACTGCGTGTTTAAGAGAATGATTCTCCTTAGGTAGATATAAATTACTAGGATACGATCCGGTTCTCTGATTGAAAGTAAATACGCATACCTATGTGGACTTGAAAATTTTCCTACTTTACTCACTCGAATGTTATTTTTCGATCTCGCGTTCGTGACATAGAACGTAGAACGACGTATCTCTCCGTAAATGTTTTTCCGTATTTTGTTAAGTTGGGTCCAGAGTATGAAATGATAAACTTGTGCATAAAATATTGAGGTAGAATCTTTATTTTCGAAGCCAATATTTTGTGAAAGTTTTTCGCAGAAGCATGAGGAAGAATTTGTTTCAATGAACGCTCTGGAAAGTTAAAATCAATAGTTTGCTTTTTCATAGCAACATTCCTCTGGTGAAAATCGAAAAAAATATATTTTCGTCAAAATTTCTTCTAGAAGGTTTCTTTTGCATAAAAATGCCTATTTGAATCTAGAATTCTGAAGAATAATTCTCCATAGACGGATATTACTAGGATACGATCGACGCTTAGCGAATGCGTTCGTCGATTATTTTTTCATTAGCTATCTTGAGCAAAATGGGGAAAAATGCATCAAGTTATCCTTTATTCATGCTCGTTTTATAAAAATAATCATCATTCAAATTATCGAGGTTTTTTTCATGCAATTGCTTTCCTTTTATAATATTAAAAACTACTTTATGAATTAATGTTTGACGCTTAATTTATTTTTAAGATGCCGATAATCAGTGTTTTTCATGAGAGTTCTGTACTATTCTTCCTCTCAGTATAATATTTCCGTGAGTTGGTTAATCTGGTATCGTTATTATCTATGATTTTTTATGCTATTTAATAATACAGGAGGTACTGAAACGGGGAATTCTTCCACTCGTCTGTATTCAGATTAGCAAGAAACCGTCGGATGAAGCTTTAGAGCCAAATAATGCATCCACCTTTCTTTCCGTTTTGATTCTTCCAACTTCTCTTTCACCTGCCTTAGCTCCTGTTCCTCCCAGAGTGCCTTTCATGTTCCCAAAGACGCCCACGAAATCTACCGAAAATAATTAGTCCTTTAGGATTTGTGTCCTAAGTCTTAGAATATTGTCTCTTTTTAAGGGTATGCGTCTACCCCGTTTCCTTTCCTCTTGCGGTTTTTCAACTAGGGTTGGAAATAAAGAGAAGGCGTCCAATGGAATTAAGGGAACAAAGGATGGGGAGAAATTTCTGTGTTTCGCTGTGTTGTCGCAGTTTTTTTCCTTTAGCAGAGATTAAGATGTTCTTAAGCATTGTGCCTCGCAATAATGGAGACTTAGGTAGACTGCTTGGCGCTTTAGTGAGAGGACTTTAGATTAACATTTCAAGGATCTAGAGCGCTCTTATTTCCTTTTCGTTTGCTGTTTCATTTTTTGATTCGTTCCTTTTTCACTTCGTAGCCCAAGAGAGAATTAGCGCGTGTAAAATATTAACAATTTTTAAGCTTCCGCCTTATCATAATGGTACAAGGGCTTAGTGGAAAATGTTGGTGGAAATTTGTCAAGTTTCTTCAGTTAGGGGATGAAGGATAATAGCTTCTGTCTTTTTAAATTTTTACATTTTTTAAGCATACGCTTAATTTTTTTCGGCCTAGTAGTAGGAATAAATCTTCGTGAATATTCAGTGACATACTAATTATATAGTTAATTTCCATGTTCTATTAATCTCATTACTGCGTTACTATATCTTACATATTTCAATTTTACATGTGCATCAATGTCATTTAAATATTAAAAATGTTCGGGAGTCGTCGAGAAATAATAATCCTACGATATTTGAGGAATGATGGCGTTACTAGCACACATCAGATTTCATTCCTAATTATTGAGAGATAATGATACCAAATTGAGCATCAGATCCATTCATACCATTTTCACGTGAAAATAAGCGCTCATGATAGAATATATTGTTTATATTTCATGCATTTTAAATTTCTTACGGATGCATATGTTTAGATCATCATGTCGTAATCGTTTAACAGGGCACCTCAAAGACGAAGAATGAGTAAAGAGCCCTCATTTTTCGTACTCATGGTTCTAATTGGTCACACATCTACTTTTTATTCGAGCTGGGGTTGCAATTCCAGTTAACGGAAAGGAAGGATTCGCTATCAGTGAAGCACCCCAAGTCTTAAAAATGTCAGCCTCCTCGAACCGCTTAAATGAGTCAGTTCTGGAGGTCAAGGAGGGGTGAAAAGAGGGAAAAACAAAGGAGCAGTAGAGGGCGCATGGGCTCGTGAAGTCTAGAGGACGCTCATCGTGGTGAGAAGACAAGGAACACGTGGTAGCAAAGCGATTTCTCCTTCGGTCGACTTTCCTCATCGCTCGGTGTCATTCTATTTGCCATATAGTCGTCTGAATGTCAGAATTGAGTGAAAATAATTACGGGAAAATACACCTGTTCCTTTTTTCATCGGAATAAAGACTATATCGACCAGTATAGAATATTATGACTTGATTTTTTATAAAAAACAAACCTTTGGACAAATCTTTGGACTCTTCTTTAGAGAAATATCAAACCTTATTAGAAACTAACATTATTAGTACCAGCGACTTTCAAAAGAATGAATTAGTAAAAAATGGTCAAATTATAACATTTAATTTATATTACTCTACATAACAGCCCACACTATATCTTACCTGACTGATTTATAAAATGATTCTAATTTCTACTCGTATGTAAAATATGCCTGAATAGACTGATTTTTGCTGTTTTCATTTAGAAAACCTTGAATGATTTCTCTCGGTCTCATAATGTTACATATTTTAGCCATTCATCTCCTTATCTTCAGAATGTGGAATACTATGCCACGTGTGTAAAACTAAAGTAGTAAGTTGCAATAGTTGCCAAAGAAAATTACTCTTTCACATCCTATATCAGATGCAACCCTGAGGGTGTTTTACTCAGTAAAACGAAAGGCTTTTAACATACATTCCCGATGGTATGTAGCTCAGAATTTCCCGTAGGATATGTTTATTACTGTTTTAATCTTTTTTGAAGAAGATAGTTATTAAATGATGGAAAAGTCGTGCACCATCTATACCTGCATTCTACCCCGCAAGCCGCCTAAAAGGCGTGTGGCAATAGGTCTTAGAACACCAGCCGCATACAGATAAAAAGGAAATGGGAAATTACGATTAGAATTTATTAAAGTCCTTTGTGGTATTTTATTTAGTTCACGGATTAAGTCTTTCTGCACTGGATCCCACATGCTAGCTGCATATTCAAGGTGCGGTCGGGCGAGTGCGAAATAGCTCCTTACTTTTACTTTCTTGCCCAAAAATCTTCCCACAATACGCTTGTCAAATCTTAATTTCTTCTGGGGTGTGCCGAAAATATTCCTTATATGTGTTCCCCACGAGAGGTTCAAGGTTATCGTACTCCCAAGACTCCCAAGTACTTCACATCGCCTGTTGCCTTTATTTAAATACCGTCCATAATTCCCACACATTTGAGACCCGAGGAAGGTCAGCCATTCATCTTCAGTGTGTGTCATGAGAGGTGAACTGACGAGATTTGCGCATTCATCTCTGGCTTGGGTATGGATTATGTGTGGAATAAGTGGAGCCGTGTGAAGGCCTATGAAGTCATCGCCTCGAGTGTTTTTTTATAGTGAGTCAAGAATCGGTAAGATGGCTGGGTCAATGATGACAAAAAACGCTATCTGAGAGGAATGAATGAAGTCGCGGGATGAGAAATGAGGGTATTAAACGCCGGGGCCAAGGATTTATGCGGCGGCAAACGCGCAAACACAGCGGCCCGGGTCAAATGCTAACGAATTGTCTCCGGCGCTCGCGTCGCTACTAAGTAGACAGGCGAAGAGGAATGGGAGAGTAAATCTCGACCATATTTTTTAGCCATTGTGGGCCGTCATTGGCCGTTGGGGAAAGCTTTAGGTATTTCACCATTCATTTTTCCTCACCTCTTTGGATATTTTATTACTCCAGTCCGACAGTTGGAAACGGAAAGAAAGCTATATCCGCAAATAAGAATGGCCATGAAGATGAATGGCTGAACTTCCTCGAGTTTCAAATATGTGGAGACTTTTACCTTTTCCGTTGAAAGCAGCCGAACATATGCCTATTATGATTTCCCGCTACTCGTTTAATGTAGTGCTTTTTGTTCATCATATCGATATTGCGGTTGCCTTCCCATCGAAAATTCAATACAAATGGAAATTGATTGAATTATCCGAGTTGTTTTAAAAATACATCAAATAATGGGATATTTCATTCGTGTGATCTCGTCAAATTTGAGCAAACAATAAGTATTTGAGTTTCAACAATGTACCTTAACCATATTGTCAATTCTAATAATACCCAATTTATTTATCCATTTCACCTAGTCAATGAAAAAATGGGGCTCGCAAATAATGTTCTAGGATATGTTATGGTTCATTTTTGGTCGTGGATTTATTAAAATTTCTTGTTACCTGTAGCGCTCACGCCAAAATTTCTATCATAAAACTCTCGCTGTCATAAGTCAGCGTATCCGGAGATAGGGGATTATATAAAGTTATTTTTTCTCGTATATTTATCTCTATCGTACGTAAGTGTCCGCAGACTTATGATCAGTCTTCTTTAGATTAGGGTATTACTTTTACTTAAGATTTATATTAATTGGAAATAATGTCTTACCACAGGAAGTAGTTTTTGAATGGTCAGGGCAGCTAAAAATTTAGCTATTTTAAGACGAGCAAGTCCTTCTTATAATATTATTTTTTTTAGAAAAACTTTCCAGCGGAAACATTAGAAATGGATGAAATTGGTTTCGAAAATCATCACAGCATTATCATTTTAGTTCCTACATCTTGAAAGTAGTTGAATATTCAAGTTTGAGTAGATTTTAGGGTGAAAAATCTTGGTCTATATCCGAATTCCTGTGCCCTTAAAGCGGGAATTTTTTCATTGTTTCATTGTTTAATACAGATCCTTTCACTGTCTCTCGAATGATATTGTGTTTTGGTATCCTGACACTGCGTGTTTCCGGGAAAGTTCGGATTAACATCCCATATTGTCCTGCGTCATGTATAAATCGAGAAGAAATGACAGGTACCTGATGATTTATGTGCCTTCTTTCGCGAAGAGAGCACTAAATATACCTTGCTATGCCGAAAACGCGACATAAAGGGCTGTGTAGAAATATTCCCCGTAACACGGCGGCGGCGCGGGTGGTTGTACGTGGAGTCTGCTTTTGTGAAATCTGTCGACACGTATTGGCTCCTCCAATATAATATGAAGACGGGGTATCTGCTTGGTATTCCCCGCGTCAACTTTTTCACTACTATTCCACACCCGGCCACCTCAGCGTCTCACCATGCAAAAAATCTCTTTTTTTCTCAGGGTCTTGTTTGAAAATCCCTCCGCGTCTCTCGAAAAGAAGAAGAAAATCTCCTGGAAGTAAGGCAGGCAGCGAGGATTCCGTTATTGCGGCGTCGTAGTCCAGCAAAATTTCTACTTACTACATACCCACCTACCATACATACAGTTACTTGCCTAGGAATTATTTTTTACTGTTCATCTAAGTTTTACGAGATTATTCATGGTGTTTTTTCTGCGTACTTCTCTTTGGCTCCTGTTCGATAATGATCAACGGAATTGAAATTATGAACGGGATTTTCAATTTGTGGCTGAAATTTTCCTCTGCTTATAGTTTTGCGTAGTTTTGGGAGGAATTCCTATCGTAGGAAAGATTCTAAATTTCTCTTAATACGGCAGTGTATCCGTTAGCACATCGGACCGGCACTTTTTCGAACCAGTTTTGGATCTTTGTGGAGTTAGGTGAATTTTCTTCGAAACTAATCAGCCGATACGTAGGTATGAATTTTTTTCGCGTGTGTGTTTTACTTATTATAAAGAGTAAAAGAGTTTTGAATAGGCCATTCCTGTTTGAAAAACATTAATTTAATTTCAATTTCGAATTGTTCAAAATTCATTTTGATATGAGTGATGTTGGTTTATTAAAAAATAGTCAAATACTTTGACTAGATGCGGAAGCAATGGCATAGCCAATAGAAACAATAATTGAAATAGATACTCTTGTTGGACAAAACTTTTTGTTAACTTTTAATAATTTATCGAATTATGTTGAAATTTCATATACGTTATTATCATTTCATTAAATTCATTATTATACATTTTGGTCCCGGTAAGTCATCATTGTCTTATCAGCAGGTGCCATTTTTAGCATTTTTAGTAGTGCATTTTTAACAATTTCTGTTCATTAACGTAAGGACTACACTTACATTTCTGTTTTCACACAATTAATGCTATCTAGGCCTGTGCAACTGGCCAATTCTTGGAGCAATTGGCGAAATTAGCTCTACTTTAAGTACATATGTTTGATAATAACGATGAATAATAATGGTGTAAAGTTTTTGTTGTTTACTTTCCTACTACTTTTGCTGCCATATTTACGTCAAACTGTGTAGGCGTATAATTATTCAGTATAAAGTTTTTTACCTATTGAGAGAGCAGATAATTATCAGTAATAATCTTGAAAACCAAATTGCAACAATATTCTTCGCTGTTTTGTCATTGGGTTTGGATAATTTGAAAAGTACGCGTGTTGCATTTATACAGTTTTTTAGTTCATTACCGCCTTTCAGTTTTCAGCCTTGGGTTTTAGAAACGCCGCATGGATGATTTAATGATTATTCTGTAGAAAGTTCTAGCATACTTAGTTTCCGGCTTCTCAAGTCCTCTACCATTTTCATTGCACTCCGCTTTAACGAGACACAGTGTAAATGAATGTGCTCCGAGTAAGGATGCTAAATAATTAATCTCATTAATGAAGAATTCAAGGGAATTTGAGCGCGGGACATTTTAACAAGAGCATTTCATATTTAATGTTTTATGGATGTCGTCGTAATTGGCACGAGTGGAATTAAAAGTGACATTCCGCTGTTCCGTCAACTTTTCAGACACTAATATGTTTTCACTTAACTTTTTACGCTTCGCAGCTCGTTCAACCGGCTAGCATACATTATTCACGGAATCAAATTGGGGCACCATTCAAAAAAGTCATGTTATGCTTTCGATATCGCAATTATGCTTCATTTCGTTTTCATTAATGCAATAAAATTGATGCATTATGTAACTTTTGTCTAATGAGCGCAATCTCATTGCATCATTTTCCTTCATTATTGCCGTTTAAATGCATTACATTAACCAAAATATTAAATGCCGCAGTAATTTGAATCATGGATGATATGAATATTATTCCGAAATTACTCTTAAACATGTTGGATATTATAGTTCCTTCTCATAAAAGTAATTATTCTTCTATAGCCTTTTATTGATTTTAGACGTGGATAGAAAAGCCATGGTAAAATATAAACTACAAATGATAATTTCTACTCTTTAATATACAACTCCTCTACTGATCATGGTATCGACGCTCTAATCTAAAGGGCATTGAAAATGGCATAAAATGTCGAAACCACGGTCGATAGTGGAGAAATATATTAAAGTATGGAAATTACAATTTGTAGTTCATGTTTCATCATGGTTCCATGAGCATTTTCACCACGCCAAGTCTGAAACGATCACATATGTGAATAGAATGGGTTAGCGAGAAGCGAGTAACAATCTTGGGATTGTAGTATCAAGAATGAAACTAATCTAATCTGAAATAGAGCATTTTTCCGCAAAGACATGAGAAAGTCAGACCGTGATTTTTTTACACACAGAGTAGGGTAGTTTCCTTCATCAAAGAAAACGAAAGGCATTAATTGTGATTTGTTACCCACCATTAGTGCATTCATAATATAAAAAGGCCAGATTGGCGCCCATGCGATGCTACTCCACGTGACGTCACAGGGGCCTAGTTTCTATACGAGTAGATATTACCAATGCATGCACGAGGCACAGAGCTCGGGAAACATGTCTTAATAATCAACTATTAAAACTTCCTAAGGTCGGAAAGTTTCCTTCGTTTGATAAGGCATTAATAATCCTTATTTAAGCCAAGCGCTACCAGCTAGCAGGGTACTCAGCTACCTGCTAGCATTCTGCGTCGTATCAGCGCCCCAAGGTCACCTCACTTGCGGCAGCGGGAACCAGAACGACGTCACACGGAGTTTTTCCCATCATTCATACTTAGCCGTCGCGTTTTCGCGCGCTTGATAATTTTCACTTTTCATTTAATCGCGAAAAATAGATATCGTCATTTAAAAATCTAAAAGCGTGAAATACGTACTGCAGGAGTAATAATCTTTCGATATAGGCAATAAAAAAATAATAGGAAACCACCCTATTATCGTGAATCGTACTTGTGAAAAGGGTATGTGAGCTCCAGGAAAGAATATCACTATCATCAAGTTTGTTTCATTCCATACAATCGGGAAATCAGCTGTGAGCATTTGCACCTGAATTGGGGAAAATGCTGAGTAGTTTCTCTGTAGGCACTTCGTGGAATAAATATACGCGTCTACCTGTGTGTAGGATAGATGACTCTCGTGATCTGGGCTCATTGGCGTGAGTTCCTCGACGGAACGCGGCATTTGCAGGCCTGGAACGCTGCCGCTGTGTCAGCTCGCTCGCTCTCCTTGTCCACACCCCTATTCCCTTCCGTCCTTCCTTGAGGGGATCTGCTTCGCCAACGATGACACTCGGAATCCCTCGACGTGATTGCATAGGCAACGTTGGATTCCAATCGTCTCCCCCTTGAACTCTCGTGGAATACTCGAGGGATATCTCGTGCCTGTGCCATTTACCCCTCCTATTGGCTTCAAGTCTATCACTCCCATAGTTGATACATATTCTCTCTTTTGGTACTAACAATTTCTGAATTAAAATAGAGGCATTGGTACTTTCGGTGCTTTTTCATATCTCCCACTGTCCAAGATTTCATCACATTCTGACATTGTTAGAGTGCCGGATGATTGGGGAGTCAAGCAGTGAGGAAAAAATATTAATGTTATAGTAAAATATCAGTAAAACTTGCACACACAGAAATTATCTATCGTCAAGTAAAGCTGTGCTATACTCTGAAAACAAAATTTTAAAGTCAACGTCTTCCCTCACTTAATGTAGATTCTACGTCATTGATATCTTAATTTTACTTAAACAACTTTTATCATTTTTGGATACTCATTCTAATTTTATGCGACTTGATTTGCCTACTTTTCAAGAGTACGGGAAGAATTTTTCATCGCCTTCAAACCTTGGTGGAAATTGAAGAATAAGGTCGTAGGCGATTTGTTATGGGTGACCTCAAAATCACCTTAACCTTTTGAAAACATCTCGTTCGCCAATGGCCCGCCGACGTCCTCATTCCGCAGAGTTTCACCCCTAGTGTATCATTTGCTTTCATACTTTTCTCGCCCCACCGCTGTGGGGGTCCCACTGCCTTCTTTTCCCAGTCATATCTTTGTTCCGTCACTGCCATATTTTCCCTCTTTGATAAACTCACACCCACATCCTGCCTCGCCTTTTCCCAATATCTGCCATGTATTTCTTGCTTCCTATTTTTGAATTCCTTAATGATTTCCAATATATATCGTGTCAGTAGAGATTATTGCTTACTTTTGGACAGAGTGCAAGATCAATGTAAGTTAAGGATTAGCATTTTTAAATGAGGACGCCTCATGATATGTAATATTATTAATTTAAAATAAATTATTTCTCGCTCCAGCAGAATATAGTGTATCTCCGCATGTCCCGGTCATGATATCGCTTATCATTTTTCAAAATAATTCCAATTATCTGTTATATACCCTTACATTGTGGGTCTCCAAATTTGCAGAAGTTTTGACTCGTAAAGGACTGTTGTGAGTATCGAAGTGCGTTAGCCCATTACTATAGATATTGTATTAAATTAATTTTTTATTTTATTTTATTGAATTCAGAATTTAAATGCCTCATAATGCGGTCAAGTAACAATGATGATCTTATGTACATCGATGTGTGACATTGAATACCCTTTTGAAGGCATTAGTTCTGTGGGAACCTCTTTGTTTATTTGAGTCCGAAATAACTCGGAGCTTGTTGTAGGTGCACAATTTTTTGTGATATCTTTTGATTCACACGAACACTTTAAAATGGAATCACATCGCCAAAATATTCTTTAGCAAGTTCATTAAGTTTTCATATGAATAAAATATATTTTTGTGTTACTTAATGCTTTTTTATACCTTTTGCGATGCATACAATTATTTTATAGGCATAATACATCACCTCAGTAAAAAATATAATGTTTCGAATATGCTTTACAGTAATATAAATATGTGTCGAATCAAGTATTAATATCCCACTAAAATGTCATTTTCCTCGAGGTTTTAGCAATGCATTACTTCTACTTCTTTTTAATCTATGCAGTGGTGAAAATGTGATAGATTCCATGGTTAATGCAAGTAATTCGCAGTATTTAAAATTTTTCACCATATGTGAGTAGATTTGTTCCATTCAATTAAATATCCTTCGCTATGATTTGCCTTTTATTACCAATTTTCTGTTACATTGATTCCTGTACGACTCGTCGATCAATATGCATTGGGTAGTGAGTTGTATTGCGACGCACCGGTCAAAATACTAGGAACTCGTCACAGATGTGCCAATTTCTCTCTTTGATAAACCATTTCGACTCCTCTCTCTCTCCCGTTTGCTACCCTCTTTGTTTCCCAAACCCTCAGGCTAACCCCTTTCCTCCCTTCCTTGAAACCACAGTCGGGGTTTTCCACTGAACCCCCGGAGGCTGTGTTGCGGGGTGAAAGAGAGGCCGCCGGGAGCCGACTTCTGAGCTTGCCGTGAGTTTGGGAGGGGAGTGCGGTGGGGTCGGAAGGATGCGGACTTGGGAGGTTTCATGGGTTGGAATTTCCTCGAGAGGAGAGACACATCTAGATGTACTTACTATCCCGCAAGCCGCCGAAAAAGGCGTACGGCCGGGGGGGCTGGGACACAAGCCATCTACATATAAAAAGCAAATGCTCAAACAAAATTAAGACATGCATTTATTAAAGTACTTAATGGTTCGGGGGAAAAACGAAATCCCATATCTATCCATTCGGAAAAATATCTCTCTTAATTTATCGCTTCTGTCGGACCTGGAAATATAGTGGGTCTCTTACATGATTTCTTCCGCGTCACTTTTAAAGATACCTATTGCCAATTGTTAAATCAATCTAAGCCTAGTGCGCAGCCTCCGAGTCCTAGCGTCTCCCAGCCTAATTTGCGTAACATATGGGTAAAGCTGTCTGCACGCCCGTCGCGGTTTTTGACGAATCGCGCACCTTTCCTTGTATTTTATTCAGTTCACGGATTAAGTCTTTCTGCACTGGTTCCCATATGCTTGCTACATATTCAAGGTGTGGTCGGACAAGTGCGAAGTAGCACCTTTGTTTTACTTGCTCACCCGAAAATCTTCCCACAATACGCTTGACGAATCCTAACTTATTCGTGGGAGGGACTTCTGAGCTAGCCGTGAGTTTGGGAGGAGGCCTGCGGTGGAGTCGGGGTGCGGGAGAAGGGGTTATATGGGTTGGCAGTTCCTGGAGAGGAGACACGTGGGAAGGAGTTGAAGGGATATGGAGTATAGGTGTCGGTTGCCTCCTCTTGTGAGATGGAGTTAGCGGCGGGTCGGAGGTTAGATTCGGGTGAGAGGCATTAAAGTGAAGGATTCAATATATATACCTCGAGGCGTGTGTCGCCAGGATATATGGCTATGTTTGTGTGGGAATCTCAGGGTTGCGTGAGGGAAAAAAATGGTGCTACACGGAACTCACATCAGGGTTTTTATTTTTTTTGGGTGGTGTGTCCTCTTTCTCAGAAGTGTCACTCCGATTTTTTTTTCGCCTCCGTTTTATTCTCCTATCCAGTTTCTCTCTTTCTTTGCACGTGAGATTTGTTCTACATTTTATTCCTTTTCTTTTTATATTCGCTTCTCCTTGGGATTTCTTTTCGCTTCCTCTTCCGAAACCTCCTTATCGACTCCCTCGCATGACGGTGTATATATGTTTCCCTTTCCTCTCACTTTTATTTACCGGAATACGCTTCTACGCCTTAGTCGTATTACAGCAACCTGATGGATAAAATACTTGATAGGTAATATTTGTTACCCTAAAATTTTGGCACTTTCGTGAGCAATGATATGTCTATCGATCTTCGCGCCAGGTTAATTCCGTAATGACAAGTTTTTGAATGTCGCAGGAGCAAAATACGATAGTTAACTCGACTGCGGTCTTCGCTGCAATATCGTAGTTTATTTTCATTAATATCGTTTACTTGAATAGAAATATATGAGTGGACGATGCATCAATCCATATAAAGCGTTATATCTTATGTATATTCATACTATGTGATGCTGTAATTTCCATTAGGGAAAACTCACCCGCACGTGGATTGTAACAGGACCTATGGTGAGAGTCAGAAGTTATAGTTCGATATCCAATCAACACGATTTTTTTCCTTGTAACTTATTATGTAGCATGCATCCGCTGGGTCCTTCACTCGTCCAGATATGTGCATTTTAATTAAACGCATTGAAAATTAGCTGATTACACAATTACTATTACAATTCCGATTATTTTATTTAAGTGTAAACAATAATTTATAAATTTGCTACTGCATATTAAGACCTAGCAAACTTAATGATTTATGTGTAACCAATTTCATGCGATGGCGATTTTATTTTATTTCCCAAATAGTTGGGAAAAATGAAAAAAGTTCCTCATAGGAGCTGATAAAATGAAATATATTAAAAGGATATATGCTCTTTTAGGAGATAATTTAAGCACCTGCTAATAAATCATAAACTTCTCTAGATCATAATATGCGGTAACAATGCTTGAAATATTTTTTGAACCTTAATAAAGCGAACAGAATTTTAATAGTAATTGCATGAAAAGCTCATATTTAATGCGTGCCAATTGATTTCATAATGTATCTGTCCAAAATGAGCATACTTTTCTGTGTATATGATATACATGAGCCGTATTATTCCGCGGTTTTTTGCCGTAAAAATGTGCAATTTATTACCTGGGCCACGAGATTAAATGTACATGCAATAATGACATGAATCCACACCGCTCCTCCCGTGGGTACCATTCTGTCTACGCAATCACATTTTCATCCGGTTGAATCTTTTCGTCCATTGTCACGTAATCAGCGTCGCGCGAGCCAAGTGACCCTTTTTCGCATTTCATCCTCAAACCGTTCACCCGCCTTCCTCCCCATCCAGACTAACAGAGCTCGTCATCCTCCCGGAGTCGGCAGCGTGAACATTGACCTTATCACGTCCTCGGGCGACCTCCACTCATCAACACGTACATACCTCTCGGGCTCCGTGCCTTTCCCAACTCACCCACCCCTCTCAATCCTACGTCATATTTTTTATCTGTTGCTTTGCGCTTCGCGTGTTTTTTTTTTCTTTTTCAATTTTTTTGTTGTCTTTATTACTTATTTTACGTCTCCAAAACCCGTTGACTCGAGCTTCCTTTTGCCTTTCGCGGCGACCTTTCAACCCTTTCTATACAGTCCTGCCGTTTTGTTCGTTCCACTTCCTCGTGTATATTTCCATCTCTGTCTGTACGTGTTCCTTCATTCCTTTTTTCGTCTTGTCTGAGGTTTTTCCTGCGTCGTCTCGTCGGGCACTCTTTTGCTTTTTTCTGTCGCCCTTTTTCCTAATATTTTTATGTCTTCGTTTTATATTTGTCGGCCCAGTGGGTGGACCAGGGTGTGGAGCATTGGGTCGCTGAACAGAAAGTCCCGGGTTCAAATCCATGTTGAAGCTTTCAGGCACTCCATGAACACAAAAACCTATCTTCCCAGTGCAGGGATACCTACAAGAAGGAACTTCTACCCTCCGCTTCCCTTAATGTATAGTATCACCGGTCTATCGGTTTGTTTGGGTTCAGCTCTGCTCTCTCCCATTAAAACCAACCCACGGGTTGAATTAATCAGTGAGTTTATTTATACCAAAAAGCCTTTGGTGTACAAAGCTTGATATGAGGTATTTCTCTCATCGACATTGGTAATTGTAGTTCAAAAAGTCTTTTCCTAATCTTGGACAACCATCGCCATTAGATTAAATAGTGAAATTTTGATTTATAATGCAGTTTCAAATAGATATAGCTTGGATGGTCCACTGTATAAATTTTCTGTCTATGAAGCAATTTTAGAAGAGCACGTTCGAGAATTTTCGTGAAAATTATATTACCGACGTTTCTCGTTAGGAAATTCTTCATCTATACGGTTTTCCGTCATCTCTATCAAGCTCTCGCATTCCTCGTCTATGAGCATGTTCAGTTGCCTTGCGGGAATGTCGGCGGTTTTATTTCTCTCCTATTTCCTTTTGTTTCTAAAAGCTCCCGTCTCCATTCTCTGCTTATAAAGTCTCGAACATGTGAGAAATGTGGTGAGAGCGAGGAGATGTTCCTTTCCTTTCCCCCGGAGCGATAAATTCTGCCGTGTTCGCGGCTACTGCTCGTGTTTTTTTTGTGAGCAGCATAGTGAACGGGATGTGGAAATTCAGTGTGTTTCCTTTTGTTTGGTCCGCCTTTAAATAATAACTTCTCAGAGAAGACATTTTTTTGGCCTGAGAGCAACAGCTTTCTGCGCTGTAGAATGCTTTAAAAAGGGAATGACAGGGTGGCAGTCTAAATCTGGAGGTTGTTTGTATTGAGCCGTCTACTCCATTAAAAATTTTGCTGCATCTAATTTGATATTGGAATTGGTAATTCTTTAATTTAAGTAACACCCTCTAGTACTGGAGAATCCTTTGTAAAGGCATGGGTGGGTAGCAACCTAAATTTTCAATATATATAAATGGGGCCGTATTCTACAAAATAATTTTTGCTACGAATAACGTATGTAAGACCCCGTTTTCATGAAGTGTTTTATATAGGTGTTGCCTTGAAATGTATAAAATTCAAGAGGTGTATTTTTGTGCGCTGATATGATTAAATATCACTCTAATTTTTCAAATAAAATTTATCATATACTATACGCATACATTTAGCGAAAGTATTTCGCAGAAAAGTCACAAAATCGATAGATTAGATCACCTGGACTATATTAGGATGGTGATGAACTTAATCCTCTCAGATTTTTACTAACTATCTCTTTTTCACTCAAAGATTATCATTATACAGTTCCTTATTGATTTATCGTCTTTGATTTACCTCCTTAGTCTCCTTGGTGATAGAATAAACTACGCCTTTCCTTTTTTAAACGCTGACGACGTAATTGCTGTTATAATGAAATCATTACCTATTTTAAAGCTAAATTACCCTTGCCATAGAACTGTTATTGGTTTTTCGTAACTTCCTCCAATAAGCCCTCTTTATCCAGAGAAAATTCATTCAGATACGATAAAAAATCGGTGATACTTATAAAGTTATAAAATTAGCTTTGCCTTGGTGATTAACAATGACTCCACTTGGTTTTTGACCAAACCCAGACTAAAAAGACATTTGCTTTAAAAATGTTTGCGTTCGGTACGGGTCGAGATACGCCGCCGCCCATAGTTACCCTTAGCACTCCTGTGAGGGTAATTTTTCCAGCCATTGATTTTTTTATTTTGGGCGAAGAAAATATTTCTCTGTACCTATTTTCCATCGAGTTATCTATCTCCATTCCAGCATCTTTTGCAGAGAGAGAGATACCTTTCTGGTTGCTGTAGATGAATTTTCACATTATCTCTTTGGGACCTCGGAGGTCATTTGCCTGCGTGAACCGTCCATAATTCAGGCGCGCCTGCTCATCGCTGCTTTCCCTCGCAAGTTGATCCGATGGATTGGAGATCTCGCGCGTCCTCTCTCTCGATTTGCTCTTATTCCCCGCTTGGGATTCCCTTTTTTTGGGATGCGGTTAGGACACGCTGAGCTGGGAGGAGGGCTCGTAATTTCTTAGGAAAGGTAAACTTGGAAACTTGGGATACCATATTCTTTTATGTCTATACTCTACCCAGCCAACAGTCTCAATAGGCGTCGGGCGAAAGGTGCTGGAACTGAAAAGGTTTGGTATGCCTAAAGATATGCGTTTGTCCTGGGATTTGATTACTCAATTTTCCAGGGAAATAATAATCCCTTTCCCTATCCGTTCGGCAACATATATCCCTTATTCACTTTTTTCTTGTTGGACATGGAAGTGTTTTGCTGATTTGTTTTTTTTTTGTACTTCAGGGACCCCATCGAGATATCATATTATTACAGAGCCACATTGTTACGTATTTTTTTCCAAATATTTCAACCACTAAATTCAAAGCACTAATTGCTATCTAAATAATGGGATTGTTCTTGTTTTTACACGTTAGATATTTCGGTTATAATAATTTGCCTCCTTTATGAAAGGCAATTGATGATCACATGCATTAATTCAATAAGTATTCTCTCGAAAGAGGAATGAAAATGGAGCACACACCAAGAATGACGAATGAGTTTAAAGGAGATTACTTATCCTTTTATTTCATTTGACCGGAATGATTTCATGTGTTCACTGCTTAAGTATTAAAGAAATGCATTTGAGATTTAGGGATCATGAATACTAGAATCCTGCGAACTGCAACTGTGGGTGATTTGAAGGGGTTTTGCTAAGTAGGAGAATTGATTTGTTGCGAATTTCTGGAGAGAAATGGAATGAATAGGTTATTTTTAGCCGGGATCCTCATGGAGGCGAGGTCGAGGGTAGAGCGAGGATGGTACGGCCGTCGAGTGCGAAGGCGGGGTCAAAATCTCGCGCACCCCACTGTAGAGGAAGATCCCTCACACCCTCCATCTCATTACTCGGTGACGCGGAAGTTGGCGAAGAGGAGTATGTGAATAAAAAATGTTGTATCGGTGGTGTCCCGGAAGGGCATTTCGGGCTCAAGCATTGAAAGAAATAAACTTATATTCGTGCAAACCGAAATGTTCTCCATTAGTACTAGCGCTCGCTCCGAGTATTCTTTCGTTCCGTATTATTCGTAATATGAGGAAATGCTGGCGCTCGGTAAGATTTGGTGAAGCAAGACTTGGTCAACTTCAAATTGAATTTCATAGCCAAAACTCTGGTTCAGACGCGTATCACATTCAGGGTTTCACCATAGATTAAGTTGATACACCACGTAGACGCTCGGGTGATCACGGCAACCTTCAAATTAGAATTTATCGATGACTCTCAAATGTCTGTCGTATTGCAACATCTATTAACATCACATCATTCCATGTCACGCCATTTTTTCTCTTATTTACTCTATTATTTTAGAACTTTTTATTGTTTCAAAATAGTATTTGTTCTCAACTACAATTGCTCAACAAAATATGTAGTTTTTTCGATAAAATAGATAAGTTTATCTTTACTATATTAAATGTTTTGCGAAATCCAGTGTTTAAAAGTTAACATTGATTTCTTGATTAATTTAAAACCAAGAACAGCACTAAGGCCTTAATATTTGGTTATATGATATAATAAAGTATGAGTATATGATAAAAATAAGTATGAAAATAATCTCATCTCATTAATAGCTATTAAGTTTCAGAAATGCAATATATACAAATCACGACACGTCCAAGAGTCAACACTTGACGACCTTATATAGAAGGGAAGGAACTCAGCGTTGTAAGTTATGTCAGCTGGTCATAAGTAATAGGGATTTTGCGTTCCTTTGAAAAACCTCCTTTAATGTGATCTTGCAAGTGCCCTAGAGGCGATAGGCCTCATGAAAGAGATGCTGACGTAAATTTGAAAGGCTAAGTTAGTTTATATGTCTCCGTTTTTCCAAGCCTTCTCTCACAACACCCTCGCATTTAAACCAAAATATTTTCTCTTCCGTTCTGTGATGCTTCCTTGCGAGGCGTTGCTGCTGGCGAATGGAAAAAAGAGTCCAAACGAACAACTGTAAATAAAATCGGTTGGTCCAAAAATGAAAGAGAATCTCTCTCAAAGAAAAAAAATTTAAAATAAAAGAAAACGGATCATCTGGGCCTTGCTTTGTCCTCCACATGGCAGTGAACGTTCACTCATTCGTATTATGCCTCCGACTTGCATTCGTCTTTTTCTTTTTTTTTATTCAGCGTCCTCGCGAATAAAATATCCTTTGTACCGTGAACCGTCGCCCGTTTGAGTCGGGACGCATTATTTCTGCGTCATCGAATGAGGTTTTCATTGAGATTGACCGGTTAAGATAGCCGTCGGCCATGGTCGTCTCTTATTTTAACTCGACATTCATACACATCGCTTCCACGGGCCACTGAGTGGATCGCTGACCAGTGGCTTCAATTGAGTCCACTTTTTTGACGTGCTTGGATTTGCATTTCTTTTGATTGGACTTTGCCCCCGATAAATGAAGTGTAAAGGGAGTTCATGGCATGTAAATTTAGGTGTTGTATAATCTTATACTTTTTTCATATCATATAGTGTATAGATCTATGATATTGTTTATTTTGGATACAAAATTTCTTTCAAAACACATGACTAGGTATAGACAAGGTTGTAGATTTGAAATAAATCATGGCAGTTAAGATATTTATTTGCTCACTAACTGCCGTGGGGAACATATTAGGAATTAGGATCAAACAATTATTTTCTGCTGTGAACTTGTTAAGAAACACCCGAATAAAACATTTGCTAGTCATTACTGAACTTCTTTGCTATATTTAGCTTCTATTAATGAAATTCACAGAATGCGATTTTTAGGATTGATTATGGCGTAGAGACGTAGGTATGCTACCTGTTTCAATCCTCTCAAGGATTTTGTGAGGGAGGACATTAATACCAACACTATTTCATCATTTTTATATGATAATGTACGATTCAACCCTTTAATTTATCTTATTATTTGTTCACACATTTTTCTCAAAAATATCATCGTTATTCCGATAATTATCTAATATACTAAATTTAAAGATTCAGGTAATTCTTTTCGTAAAATGCTAAATGCTTTTTGCGCAGATTATGAGTGAAGAAGGAAGGAAATTTGAATTGGAGAGAGATATGAAAGAATTTTTCTTTAATGAAAAACTTCAACGTCGCTATTCTTTCTGGACGTCAGAGTATTTTCTTTTTTCCAAAGTGTGAGTATAATTTTGATAATACACCTACAAAGGCAGCTTTCCCTAACACCCACAAAATTCCTGTATTTTGTGCTTTTTTCCTGGAGAAGTGCGAATGTGTCTCAACCTCGCGATCCCATTTGTTTATCGCTGTACCGACGAATTTGATTTGCCCATCCCCGAAGCCACTTGCCACATCCATCAAGTCTTCGCTCCACCTTCTTCGAATCACTCTTTCACAGCCCTCCCCATTCCCTTTTGAGTTCTTCGTCCACGTTTTCTCTTTTTCTCCCCATCACCACCGCAGTCTCCTTTTCCTGCTTCTTCTTCTTCTCCCATCTACCTCACACTCACCCCATACATACTTTTTTTCTCCCTTTTTTCTCCTTCCCCAAGTCCGCCCTCTTCCTTTCACTCAGGCCTTATTCGATTTGCTCCCGAAGGAGACTTGGATGTGGTGGGGAGGGGTTGACGCCGTGAGGATGTTCTGAAGAGGTTGGGAAGTGTTCCGATCGGTAGGGGCTGGAGAAGGCAGAGGGAGGCGTACCCTTACTGAGTGAGGGGTCCAGAAGAAGAAAAAAACCGAGGCTGGGTCGGCAGTTCCCGCCACCTGAGGTCTCTTACCGATCCCCAGTACCTCCTCACGTTAGTCCTGGGAAACTCTATCCACTCCACCTCTCCCCTCTTTTCCTTTACGTCAGCTCGTCGCCCAAGTCTAGTGATGGTATATTTACGCCTGGGTGGCGCATGGTATCATTAACCGGGTCACAGTTCAGGGAAAAAACTATTTGCGACGAAGATTCAATATATTTAACCGACTTTTTCTAATAAGACTATGTTTTATCCATAGATGGTGCATTTACTCATTCGTTTATTTGTCAGGTAAAGTTTTTCCTTCTAAGCCACCGCTGTTCTAGCTTCTTATGGATTATTTTTCGAAATTTTGTAATACCTTTTCTTTAGAAGGAGTTTATTCATGAATTATATCCTATGTAATATGGCTGGAGTACTTGTCGCAATTAGAAAAATTAAACTTGCATGCCAGTGTAAGAAAATCAACTTAAGGCTGGAAGGCGATACTTGGTGGAACTTGGTGACAGGAAACATTATGAAAATACACTTTAGTATGTTCCACAGGAGTTTTAATAACCGACCCAGGTTTCGACAGTACACTATGTCATTATCAAGGTTAATGACATAGTACATGACCTTGGTAATGACATAGCGTACTGTCGAAACCTGGGTCGGTTATTAAAACTCCTGTGGAACATACAAAAGTGTATCTTCATTATGTTTCCTAAGAAAATCAATTTTAATCTGATTCTGTTTAATTGTATTGCCTTCAGGTTTATTAAGGATATTTTTTAGTTTCTAGCTCTACTTCAAAAAAATGGCATGAGCGGCCTTCAGCTGATGCATGACTCGTACTGAGTGTGTAGTTATCCTCTTGAGATTCAGAACCACCGCACAGTGGACTGATATTTAAAAAAGGTGGACCGGATAATAAAATGACTTTTTCGAGGTAGAAAGCTGAAACTTCGAAAATATATTCACAATTTGTTGCCTATTGCCATGTAAATTCGCCGTTGTCGATCTTTTCCTTTCATAATCAGTGATTCAAATTATCATTTCTCTGATTTTGCGTTTAGAGCCGCGCATATGGGTAGTTATTTGAACTTTTGTCATCGTTACCCTTATGATTTATGCAGCAGAATAAAAGATACTAAGTCAAAATATCTACATAATATCATATTTTAACACTATATCGGAAAAGAATTTAACTTGTAAGTTAATCAACTTTATCGGCAATTAAAATGAACCTTAAGTGATGGAACCCCTTCAAATTTTTTTCTTGGGGATCATGGCAGTGTCTTTAATAAGTCATTTTTTTCGTTTATGAAAATGCGGCGCCACAGTTTTTTTTTGCTCAACGATTGGTTTTTTTCTCCTGAGAGTGTTATCAAGAGATGTCCTTGATAAGAGATAATCCCTTCTCCCCCACCCCCTTCCATTAGCTTATTAATATCTTTCCCGTTTCAAATTCAGTGATTCTGAGGATCATTTCTCTTATTATGCTTGCAGGGCCGCTCAGAAGCTCAACCTTTCGTCATCGCCGCACCGTCGGAAGAGGCACTCATCAGGCGAGGATGAGTCCACGGGTCCGGCTGTGGCCTTCCGCACCGACTACGGGGGAATCGTCCACCGCTCGCCGCCACCAGTTCCGCCCGCTCTACTGCGGAGGATCGGCGTGAGGGAGGTATCTGGAGTCGGAAAGGTAAGGGAAATTCCAATCCTAATCCTCGCTTTATCCTGCAACCAACGGTCTTTGAACTCCTTCACAAAAGTTGCTATGGGAAAAGATTCCTTTGGACCGGTAATCGAACCTCAGACCTTTGTCTTTCTGTTCCACTGCACAGACCGCAATACTGTCTTATTTCCTTCATTCCCATGGCAATTTATTTCTATTTTTCTTCATTATATTCATTTTCGGCATTATTGAAAGTGTCACCGCCGTTAACGCGTAGATAAGAATTATATCAAATTTACGCTCCCTGCTAAAGTAAGCTGAAGGGCTTTTTAGAAGGGCTTCCACAGTCAGAAACAGTTATCGGTGTGGTAATTTTCCTAACGTCAATTAGGTATGTTATTATACTTTATTTGACGAAATTAGACCAAAATTGAAATTGGCGAACAAGATTGTGTTAGATGCATAGTCAAATTCGCTGCTAATTTAGGGCCAGTTTTGTTTTATTTTAGAGAGGAACTCACAGGTTAACCTATGATTTGGTATCAAGTATTCTATTCAGGACAATACAGGAATTAAACCACAGGTTGCTCCCCAAAACTTTTCAATCGTTTGACATTCGGGCACGGTAGCCGCCATTTTTCGCCATAGTCTCCTGACACCAATACTGCTCCTCGTCATTTTCCACCTACTTCTCCGCTCTTTTCCTCCTTGAAGGCTTTGCTGACCACCCCTAAAACTCCGTCCTTCTTCATCGGTCCTTTATATTGAGATTGACGTCTCATATCCGAACCCCCGGGGTTGCCTCGGGGAACTCGCTCCTCCTCCCTTCTTTCTTTCTTCTGTCTGTCCGGGATAAAAGGGATGCTGAACTTCTGGCAATTTATGGAAACCTTTATCAAAGGACTTATATTCCCACTTTTCTCCGGCATTGAACATCGCCTTCACCCGCAAAAAAACCCTGGACGTGCTGCTGATTTTTATTGAAGGTTTTCCGAGCCGCGCCGCTTGCCATTTATCCGTCCTCGGACCACTCCATTCTTTGGGTCTTACGTACAGGTGAGAAAGATTTCTTCATATTGGCCGAAATATTTCCCTCTTCCTATGTTGAAGGAAATTCTATCCTACATACATGTTTGCTTACGCATTTTTTTCAGTAACTGTTATTTTAAAATGCGCTCGATGAACACTATGCTCTCTTGATTTCAGATATTTATCTATTATTTAAAAAAAACTTTATTTTTAGGTTTGATTAATTTATTTTCCTGTTGTTACTCTAGAAGTTTTCTTTGTGGATTATATATTTCTTGAAAATAAGAGATTGCTTGAATTATTCCGTTTTGTTTCTCCAAAATTATGCTACATGTTCTTCACTACTCATTGAGTGCTTCGTGAAAAATACAGCTTTGGTACAGAGTATATAGCTGCCGCAATATTTAGTAATTTCAAATACTCCTAGCCGTCGCTAAATGTTTTCATAATGTTCTTTGTGAAGACCAATAGCATATGTGAGACTAAATTTTGTTTTAAGACAAAGAGCCGTTTTGAGCTTAGTTTTTCAGAAAAAAATCCTAAGTACGATATTTGCAACACTTCTATAACGTGTCTGGAGAAATTGGTGGAACCGCACACTTGAAATCAGGCTTTTAGCAAAAGGGATTATCTTATGAAATTCAATAATACGTCATAAACATTAAAATTATGCCAGAGGAATTAATATTATTCCTTGATCACATTCCAGGGATCGTTTTATAATCTCATCCCACATTTCCTAAGAGTCAGTGACGATATTATCCTTCGAAGAAATCACGTGGCTTGATACATTTAACCCCATTACCTTCCATTAAAGACGTAGACGGATTAAGCATAAAGAGGTGGCGCTATGGGACCTCTGGAGAACGGAATCAACCATCGTGATCGTGTGAAAGGTGATGGAATGATGGAACGGAGTCGAGGAGCAGGGCATGAGAAAATAGAGGAATGGAGAGGCGAAGGAGAATGAAGGAACATGGTCATGTCTCCTCTTGACACTGGCGGGTTTGCGCTCGGAGCTCGGTAATAATGTCGGGCAGGGCGAGAAGAAATAGAGCACGTGGACCAAGCCGGGCGGGCATGACTAAATAAAGTACCGCGACGGAAACGTGCAATTACGTTCGTCTCCATTTAGTCATTCCATCCATTTGTCTCGCGTGAGCTTTTTCGAGTCTTTTTTATCATAGCCTTTTTTCGTCTCACCCTGTGGAGTAA
The DNA here is from genome assembly GCF_921293095.1 of Ischnura elegans. Classification (NCBI taxonomy): domain Eukaryota; kingdom Metazoa; phylum Arthropoda; class Insecta; order Odonata; family Coenagrionidae; genus Ischnura; species Ischnura elegans. Next base: position 97,959,984 of record NC_060249.1, read on the forward strand.
GACCAGTGCTAATTGTTAACGTACCCTGGATCCGTACCCCTTGGCTCCCGTGTAGTTCAACCCTCTTCTGGATGAGTTTTCGTCTCTTCTCGGAAGGAAAGATTAGAGCATTCCTTTACGGCCTCTCTTCAAGTACAACTCATGCCACTTTTCCTTCCCCTCCTGAGTCAATCCGTTTATTTGAGGGCGGCGAGATTTAGAGTTGCACTTCCTTTGCTAATTAGGCTTGAACCCAACTTATTTCTTCCCCCTTCTCTCTTTCTCTCTCTCCCTCTCTACTTCTTTGCTCATTTTTTTCTTCCCAAGCCTTTTAAAGAGATTAAAATGCATAAACAACCCCTTTACTTTTCTTTCTTCTTTCTTTCTCAGCTTAAACCATGCCATCGAGTCGAACTCTTTATTTAGTTTTTTTTATTATCGCTTCGTAGTTGAAGGAAGAGGAACGTTCCGGTCTAGGGCGGAGTTTAGCTGCTAATTAAAGAAAAAGCGCTGGCCCTTCAACTTCAGAAGGTTTAAAGCCCCGTGAGGGTGTAGCTTGCTCGCGGCTTTACTGTGGCTTTAGCAGCGCAAGATAGTAGCGAGAAGTAAAGCAAGAAAGTTTCTTTGGGGATATCGAACCTACGCTAATTATCCTTGTTGTTTGCCTTCCAATGCTGTTGTTTTTTAATGAATATATTCCAATAATTTTCGTAATTAGGCCAAGATTAAAGGAAACTATACGGTGGTTTGAATAATCATACCGTATTAAGTCTGATGCGCCTATATTATACCTAAAAATTTATCATTATATTGTATCGTAATCATGTAATCAATATGGGTTGACAATTATGGAGATATACCTGAAGATTCCTGGAAATTCTTCCTAATGTAAAGATTCTATAATTTGTCGGTTCCTGGTATATTTTTGTCTGTAGGAGAGCGTCAATATTTATTTTTTGTTGGTCCATTTTGGTTATTCATGCATCACCGCAAACTTTTAATGCTGGCAAGTACGTGGCAGAAGTAACAGTACTGAAAATTCAAATCATCGTTCATATTTACATAGCGCCAATATTGTTCGTGTTTTTAATTGCTAGATAGATTTTAACTGGATTACTTTCATGAATACATTCTTGATTTTGTATTCTCATCGTGAAAACTGTATTTTCCGTTGGATTTGTTTTCATATTTTAATCGTGCGCATTTATTTTTCCTGTAAGAACGTTTTTGGATACTTAAATTCAGTTCTTTAGGTTTAATTATCACCCCTAAGCAAGTCAAAATATCCTGTGAAAATGGGTGAAAATACCACGTTTAAATACTAGAAAACGTGCATTAACGTTTCTCATTATAAGTATTTTATCTTTTAAAACACCTTTAATATATTTATTTAACTCTATCCACTGGATTCTCTCGTTTGATGAAGTCCAAAAAAGGGCCAATTTAACCTTGCACTTCATCATGTGAGGAAAATTTGATAATGTTTGCTTAGGTAAATATTTAATGGCTAATATCAAATAAATTGACATTTCTCTCAGTGAGAATCGACCGGATTAATGGAGGGTTTAATCTGCATTTGTGAAGTCTCTCAATACGTGAAAGTCGAAAATTCGCTTCCCTTTGACCGTTGATGCCAATTTGTGTTCTACACCCTTTTTCTTCCTGTGAATATTTTACCTCTTTATTTATCAATCATTAACTGAGTCAATAAATACATTCACGGATGTAAATGCGGATGAGGCCAAATTTAGCATTTGTTTCCTTTTTTTATTTTCTCATGAAAAACAGCGCCGAAGCCTCCCGCAGCTTTCACTTCCGTCACATTCCGAGTTTAAAATTAAGCTCTTTAAAAGAGTCGTCAATCAATGTTTATCGAATCCAGCCACTGTTTGTACCCCGAATATTTGATTTTTTTCTGTTTCATGTAACCTAATTCTATCATTCTACCTTTGGATTAATGGAGATATCTGGATTTTACGTTGACTTTGTATCTACTTTCAACCCCTTTGACGGTTTTACTCTCAGTTTTCCACGCTTTTTAAGGCTTTTGCCTAATACTGTGCCGCTTAAAGAAACTGCATCACTTCATATTATTGAAATTATATCCCAGGTCTTTTTTTGCTCATTATTTAAATGTACTTCAAATATATCTTTTAAAAAATAGTACCTATAGGGTTTAGAAAAGATTTTTTTATTTTGAAATATGTACCTAAATGATTTAAACTCTTCATCCCAAAGTGCATGTGACTGGACAACATTTCTAGCGTGTGTACAAAGGTATTTTTAATCGGTTGATCACCGATCATAAAAGAATACCGTTAATCCTTTGAAAAAATATGTATTCTCCGATGTTTTGAAGGATTGATATTGCACTTAATAGCTAGGGATCTCAGGACTACTCTAGATAACGTAGGCGAGTTTAAAAATATGTTGACACAATACATCAGAGTCCAGAGAAGCTTTTTCTTGCGTCATTTGCGTGCAAAATATTTTATATTTAGTGGAAGTAGCCTCTGAAAACCTGCCCAAAATGCACTTCAGCAATATTCAGCCTCCTATCATCGTATTCTTTCTTTCATTTCCAAATATTCCAATGTTTAATTGCGAAAAAATATACACAAATTTATATTTAAAAAATGCATAGTTTCATAATTTCATTAAATGGTGTTCCCTCCGTTAATCACCTCTGTAGGCTATACGTATTTGTGGATGTAAATAGTGATATAATATATATTTTGATTTGTTTCATGCTATATGAACTCTCTTTCGAATACTGATAACATCATTTTCGTTTTATTTTCAATTTGTGCTTTGTCTAGCGTTCCTAGTTTTTTTCAATGCTCAGCCAAGCATGGCTTCCAGAAGCGCACACAATTACTTCTCGACCGCTTTCCTAAGGTGTGCGCTGAATGGAAAGCGTTTGATCAATGGGAAGAAGGAAGGCAATGGTCATCATAACTCCTCGGACAATTCAGCTCATTTTCGCAGTATGCGAGTGGGAGTCACGCCTGTAGAAACAGCGGCCAATTTTTCGTCCGCGCTGGACTACTACCGGACGCAAATGACCGCGCTTTAATAATGAAGTTCTTTCGCATGCGCGCGGCCCAATGACCGCCTCTCCTCCCTCGGTCTCCAATTGCCTTAATGGATTTGCCCGGTTCCGTCGCACATGTTGGGGTTGGCAAGCAGAGGTGATGTGGTGAAATATTCGCGTTCCTTGGACACTCGTGTTATTCCTGCCCGAAAGCTTCTACCTTCCTTTGCGTATTTGCTGCTAGATATTAGCGAATGATAGTTTTTTGGGGAGCAAAGTGAATGTTGTCACAAGTAATTAAATAAATTGCGCCATTAAAATGTCGCCAATATGCTACATTACCATTATCATTTTAAATGTAGTAACGATGTTGCACCAATATGCTGCATTAATATTATACCTCAGTACCTTTTTCATCTCCCACAAGAATTCCTGGTGATACCAGACTGTAATTCTCTAGGGTAAATGTACCGGACGACGTATTGACGAAACATATCACACCAATATGACGATATTTCTTGGGTGAACATTTTAGTTTTTTTGCCTACGGCCTTTTCATCGAGTGATGCATTATTGCTATCAAGTTTTATACTAACTGTGATCTTCTAAATTTTTCAACATTTTTGACTTCTTAAATATATTAGAAAATTATCTTCAACAATTCGATATAAATAGGTATTTACTGGTGTGAATATGAGTTCTTGATGACCATTTTCTGTAATCTGCGGCAATTTCTTAACCATGGTTCGTTCGTCTTTCTTCTTTCGATATTTTCTTAAAAATAAAATACGGGTGCAGTATTCCTATTTACTTTTCTCCGAATAGAACGCATTGTAAGTTAATTTGCCAAGGCTGTAGAAAAGAACTATCTATCTTTTTGAAGTAGCTAGTGTATTTTTTTCGGATTCCTGTTGCTTTGCTAAACTGGAATCCACCATTGTCTCGGAATTGTCGTAATGTTTTTGCTGTCACCTTTCAACTAATTCAGTAAATCAAGGTTATTTACTTATTGATGCGGAAACTTCTATTCAACAACACGCCCTTAACTTTGAACTATATCAAAGAGTTGCTTTTTTGAGAAAAAATTAAATACCGCTGCCGTATTTATATTAATATTAATCATATTGTTTAAAATGTTGATGGTAGGCAGCATTTTTTCAATTCAACTTTACTATATCAGAGAAGAACTCAAAGTTTAATTTTGGAATACATGCATTTCGACTACTGATGTTTACTTTTCCCTACGTTTTCTTGGTAATATCGCTTGGTAATGTTTCCGGGAAGCCCTATTTTGATGTAATCTCTCGAATGATCCGGTTTTCGCGTGGAGCCTGTCTTATTTTCCCCTACTTAGTTTCCTTGGCAACTGATACTCACATTTTGTCTTCCGATTTCATATTCCTCATCCCTCATTTTCTTCTGCCTCATCTTTTTCTCCCTACTCGTTCTTTAAGCTTCGACCTTATTACTTGGCTTAGGGTCCCCACTCTATAAACAAAAGCTTGGCCTCCCTCCATTATCTTTAGATGGATGAAGATACGGTTATTTGCTGTCCTTTTCTTTCCCTTTTCATCAATCTTTTCTCTTCACAGAAATGCCTCCTCTTCACATTAATTTGGATATAATTGGCGAGGAACGAGCAAAATATTCCATTTCTCCTCCAAAAAATGGTAATTTCTGGGAAACATTTCAATTTCCTCACAATTTCATAACGACAGTTCCGTTGTATTTTAATATCCTGTTAATATCTGTATCTATGCCTGATAGATTAAATAAAAGGTACAATGGTATCATAATTTCATTCAAATTGTCTCCAGAGATCTATTTCTGAGTGTAATTCTAGGGTAGGTTCAGAGGAGAATCTCAATTCTGGGAAAATTGGGCTCCCAGAAATGTAAGGAATTCCTACGCAATCTAAAGTTCAGAATTATATATAAAATCCAACCATTGAACTGATATTTTAAACGTATCTGTTACTCATGTGTGGCTAGTCTAACGTATCTTTTTTCACTCCATGTTTTCATTATTTATCAAAGGGATTATTATTTCTACTATTTTTAAAACTTCTAGTTTGGCAGTGGAGGTGTGATTTAAGAGGAGCCCCTTGACTCGTAACATTATCGGTTCCCATAGTTTTCCTTTCCGCAATCTAGGAGCTCTCTGTGCTATATATAAGAAAAGAGACCTTTTAATAATCTCTTCTTAAACCGAAATGAGGATAGAACAAATGCCTTACAATTATGCATAATTTTAAACAGGAAGAATTATTTGGTATTTTACAGACATAATAATACTTTTCCGATAATTGTCTGTCTCATGAAACACCCATTTTTAATATCCATTGTACTAATTTATTCTGCGTTTCAGTGATGAAAATGTGTTCCAAGACCGTCCTTTTTCTGTTATGAATGACATTCGAGAAATGTTAATGAATGCTTATGTGATAAGCAGAGATTTTTGATTTTGCTGATTGTGCACCCTTGGTTCCTTCATTTCGCCCCCATAAGACAATAATGATGCGTATACCGTTGAAATTTCGCCATTATTCCCCCAGCAACCGCTCAATTTTTCCACGCGGTTCAGACTTCAATCGGGATATTCGCGCTTTGGGGTGCTCTTGAGACGTCGCGAATGAATTATGGATAATCTTCCCGGCATTAACTGCCAAACGTAATGACGAAGCGCTGAACGTTAACCCTTATTAGTCTCAAGGCGGCCTTCTTAAATACGTTCTTCTCGTTTTTGGCGTCATTCCCTTTCGCTCCTGTGCAGTTTTTACCCTCTTTCGATAGCGTCTCCTCGGAGATTCCTTTTCCCCGGGCCGGATTCAATCCCAACTAGCCGTTCTCTTCTTGGTAGAGACAGGCTAAGAAGGAGAACACTTTACGTCTACCAACCATTCTCATTACTCAACGCAAATATTCTTTAATGACACCATCAAACTGTGCATGGCATCCGTCATTCAGAACTCGGATATCTCTTCCCTCCCTTGTGCAATTACTCTCTGTCATAAAAGTCCCGGAGAAAAAAAGGTTACGACTTCTCTCAACGGAAAGGGAAGGTTTAAAGTGAGAGATATCTGCGTTTCGAGGCTAACTACTCATGGGCTCCAAGACGGGAAGGAATAAAATAGGTGTAGAGAGAGAGAAAGAAAAACTGCGAGATGAAGGTGAAAGTACTCGCTTGGAACGTCTAGATGGGAGAGGAAAATAAGGGCGAATTTACGGCGGTTCCAGACAAGTTTTACGCCAGTCTAATTTATCCCCGTTCGTCTCGACGGTTGAGCTTATTAAAGTATCCAACGTGCGGGCCATGCCCTGGAATTGCGACGCTCCAAGGGAACATACTGCGGGTACCCCAATCGCAGTGTTGTGTCAAGACATATTATGTACTTTTTTATTCACGTCATGTCTCTCACTTCGACCTCTCTTGTGAAAATGAATGCTATTCTTATATAAGCAGAATTATTTAGGATTGAATAGGTATTTTAGACCTAAATCAGGGCAGCTATCCGTATGTGCTCTTTAAATATCCCTGAAAGTATATTTTAAGCCGCATTGATGTGATTAAAATGTGACCTACTGTATAATATGACCTTGTTTGGTGAACTTTTAATAGTAGATAAGTGTTGTCTCTTGAATCATTATCTCGTCCTTTTTTGATTGCTTGGATTGTGATTGCTAACTTCTATATATATATGGATGAATTATATTGTAAAAATTCTTATCTTTTGTATCCATGTGTTTAAATAAGCTCCTTGTAAATTGTGATTTATCTTAATACAAATTTATACTATAACGAATAAATATTATGGGTGAATAGAAAAAATACGCAGCATGAAATGTTGCGGAGGGACATGTAAAAATAAGGAAAGCGAGCAATAACGAGGAAGTTATAATTTAAATTCCGTACGAAGAGAATAGAATTAGTAATGGAGAAATAGTCTGTAAAATATTTTACGCAAGACATCCGGAAATGTATTCCATGAAAAGTAGATAATTTGGGACTAGATGAAAATGTCCGTGAAAGATATGGGGGAAGGCAAGGAGAAATCTTAGTGACTCAGGTTTTGCTTCAGTTGAGGTGAGGTCGCGCGGGAAAGGGTTGGATCGTAAAGATTTCGGATGAATTTATGATGTGACCTTTAATGGCATCAAGAAAGAAAGGGAAAGGGCTCTTGAAAATCCTGGATGGCGAAAGCATACCATTTGGTTTTCGAAGTGCGGATCTCAGTTTCTCAAGGTATGTATTCTGAATGGCAATTCCTAATTGCTAATTCCCAAAGAATGTGCTAACGAATATCTTGGAGAGAATTGGAATGAGATGTCATCAGAACCCCAGAATACTGATTTAAAATGTCTGCTATTAAATATTTTCCTTTTTCTGGAGGTGAAAGGTTTTATTTAGATAAATTAATGCAGTTAAGATTTTTCCTCTCTTTTGGCTACAAAATTTTATGAAAAAATGTTTTCGTGCCTGTAAAATTATCTACTGCACGAGCAATATTCTGTACGTTTAAAATCCGTCATGACTGGAAGATTATGTATTTACTTCATAAGTGGATCAGTGTAGAATTCGGTGAAATAATTTAAAGAACATTCATGTAATTGCGAATGAGCTACATGTGAAACAAATTTATATTACTGTCATCAAAAAATATTACTAATTATTTAGCTTCAAATATCATTGCGCGTGAAAGCGATTAGAGAGGATAGTTAAAAGGACAAAGTTATAAGTTTGAATAGAAGGGAGGATTCTGAACCAGGGATAAATAAATTATTTTGTGTTGATTCATTGATATTTTTCCTGGCATTAAACTTAAGATAGCTCATTATTTTCTCTAGTATGTCATTTGAAGAAAAATAATTAATAGCTAATCTACTTCTTATTATATCGTATCAGAATTTGCCGCTTTTATGATAATTCCTCATATCAGTGCTTTTGTGTCAATATGCAATTGAGTGAATATTTGATTATCAATGTTACGAAATGTAAATGCTGACCATCAGAGTCAAATAATAATCACAATAAAATAATGCATGTAAAACTTCATTGATAATAGTATGTGATTGGAAAACTACTACATTGCGTAAAATAAATGCAACAGTAATCAAGACCTGATTATATTCATTGTCCATGCAGACTGACCAGATCACATGAGTACCTAAAATTTAAAAGTTTGAATCAGCGCAATAAATTCCTCAAGCCATCTCTCTTCTTTGCTATTAATGAGTTATCATTTCTCCCGTAAATATGTTTCGCCCATTTTTTCAGTCTGGATCTTTCTTGTGGCTATCTATTCCACAGTTTAGTCTCGCTCTTTTGTTTTTCACAGCATCACCACCGCCTTATTTCCCTTCGTTGCTGGCGAATGATGCTCCCAAATTCCACCCAATTTGCTCGGGATCGGCTTCCATGCCTCTAAAACACCGAGCCCATCTCTCAACTCTCAATCATCTTTCCTGATTCGAGGATAACATCCACTTCATGTTGCCATGACTACGAACCTCCTCCCGCCTGAAATCCCCTCATCTCTTTTTGTGAACAGCACCCGTCTGCTTCAACTCTATTCTTCACATAAATGTGCTGAAAATGTGAATGTATAGGTATGATATATTTTTAATATTTGGGTCATCGAAGATCTGGTTGTGTCTTTAAGTTATAAACAAGTAATCTAAAGTTGTATGTCGATGCGGTCTTCAGATAATATTGAATATTGTGCATAAGCTTGAGCATATCAACAAATTTAAACTTATCCCAAATTATTTTCAAAGTTAATACGTGATTATAAAGTTCCAATGGCCCCACTATTGTTAATCACATACCAGCATGGCTTAGCGAGGCTATAATGAGGTAGAAAATCTGATAAGAAATATATATATGAAGGATCTCCAGATAGGGTGCTGTCGTGAGGCATTAATGGGGCAATAAATATGACGACGGGGATCTAATTGTAAGCTTGGTTGCTTTAGTACACTCGTTTTTAAATGTCAGAATAGCATTGCATATCATCCTTATGCACCTTTGTTGGTCGTCTGCTGTTGAAATTCAGATCTATTGACAATGGAAGGTTATCGATGACTGCTGAAAATCGACAACCATCGATTGCATTTGACTGTCTTTGCCGTAATTTCCTAGGCAAACTGAATAACAATGTAATGATAATCCCCCCCCCCCCAGATTGAATCCAATAAGTTGCGCTTTTGGCTATCTTGGACAGGGCCTCGATCATTGCACTCCGTGTAAAAGCGTGGAAATTCGTAATTTTTTCAACTCATACTATTCGCATAATACTACGACTTGGAAGATAAGACTTTTTTAGAGCCTCTATTATTTTTCTAATTCCTATTGATTGCCTATTTTTTTATTATCTTAATGCCAAGTGTAGCTTGCAGTTGTTTTTGTGCTGTAAATATAATGGCATCCCACGAAAGTTTCACATTAGAGTATTGTCCGTCTACACGTTTAAAATTCACGGTATTCGGCCATTTTTGGAGATCCCAGACCGGATTCAGCTGATTCCCTGCGCGGTGTAAATACCAACCAGCATTCCATGGGTGCCATTACACTACATTTCCGCCGAGTTTGACGCTGTTTTTTTAATATTGACTGTGATTTTGTAGACATAGAATCCGTGTGAAATTTCATAAAATCCAGTATTAAGCTCCTTTGCTTATTGGTCATCAAATCGTGATGGGCAAGTTTGCCAGTGGAACAAACCTACTAAAAATCCCTTCCACGTATTTCCTCGCCCCTTACATTGTATCCCTAAGCAGTTTTTCTGTATGTACCCCATTCCACCCCTTTCCCTACCCTTGTCCCACGCCCGCCACCCTTCATTTATTTCCACTCCCCCACTCAATCAAAGCCATTCTTATCTTCGTTATGCGTTTCCTTCCCTAGTCCTTTTGCGGGGTTCTTTTTCTTTCGAAGAGGTCTTTTCATCCGAGCAGCAGTGCGTTCCTTTCCTCGACATTGTGAGGCCTCTTAAACCTCTTTTTCTCTTGCCTCTCCTTCCCCTTTCATACCTGTTTATATCCTCTACAAGTTTTCTCATGGCATGGTCGTATCCTGCTTCCTTATTATTTTTCTCCGTCCTGACTTTTATCCCCAGTGGTTGAGTAGCCATTGATCCCCAACACTTTGTCCCAGTGTGATTCACATATCTCCTGTTATCATGGGAAAAGATAAATACCGCAGTGATAGAATATTATACCCTTGTGTACTTTTTCCAAGCTACTGCAGGTTTCCTAAAGTTTTGATCACTTTTGAACGCAATTGAAGATTAAATTAGTGGTGAACTGTAATGTTTACAAGCATGTGTTTTTATTTTTTCCTTTAATTTTTGAAGCCAGAGACTACGCTATTTCGTGAATTTACTAAATTTATCGCAACATCATTAGCTTGAATCAATTATTTCAAGGAATTTTGTCATTTTTATCGAGGAATGAGGGAAAATAAAAGATTCTTTCAGAACCTTTATGCTATTCCAATTTTCTATTTACTACCTATTTTGTTATTGCTTTATTGCAGAATGATATATATAGTATTAGCTTGCAGTGATTTTTTTTGCTGGAGAAAATATTATCTTGAACCGGAAAATTTCCATTTAGTATCACATATTCTAATGTTAAGTATTAGAATTAAGAATTTATAGTGGACGATGTATTCAGAATAATTAAAAATATATTTTATTTTTAATGCCCATCCTCCCCCTCCGATCTCTGAACTATTTAGGACCGCATGGAGATGTTAATATAAGTACCGATTTAGGGAAAAATTTGGTCTAATGGCATAAAATTTTTCTTTCGTATAATGTTTTTCCAAAAATTCTTTGCAGTATATAACCATTGTGCGAATGAATAATATTTTTTCAGTCTTCTGGAATTCGGACCCTATTGAAGTTCAAATAAAGATCTCATTCGAGTGTGCTCGGTGCCGTCATTGGGATAATTACCTTCTCTTATATTCAAAGCGTTAAAACCATGGATCTTCTCCAGAATCATTCTTTTGAATGGCTCCTTTATTTGGCGTCATCTCCCGTTCATTTGCGTAGGTTTTTCTTTTCACCCGCCGCCGATTATAGGAATGATGAGCGTGTATTCATTTCTTAACGACTCCTTCCATAATGATCTCCCATGTCTCTCAATCGGGATGAATTAATTCTGTAAAGCGGTACTAATATATGTCACTGTATTTCCGCGCTGGGCGTCGGAATCATTTACCCCTTGTCTGCATCACGTTTTTTTCGGCTTGTGGAGTCAGTCACTAGGGTTCCTCATATTTCAACTTTTTTGACGAAGGAAATGGTAATGCCCCATCATAGGTATCAACTCTCATCAATATTTAAGATGTTATAATTTTCCAAATTGATGAATATCCTCTGAAGTTTTGCCGAAAAATTAGGGAACGTTGATATAAAAAGAAAATTTTCATATGTTCTTTTCGGCCAGATTAACTAAATTCACTAGGATTAGAGATATCAATTATCGTAAGTATTGACATTGAAACGTGAATTTTCCTGGTATTCGTCAACCTTTAGTGGAACTTATGACTTCATATGGTGACCTCATAACCGGTAATGTGTATACCACGATATATATTTGCCTTTTTTTATCTCTACTGTTCATTGCTTCAGCATAAATTATTAAAGAAGAAGTGATTTTGAAAGTTAATGCCGTCGAAATGGAGAGGATAAGTTGTGATATGAAAATATACATTGAAAGAAGGAAAATTGGTTAGATAGCATAAATGTCTCCACTAACTTCCCCATCTGGCCGGCCTGGAAGGCGGTTAATTGCTTATCTGTTAAACTAAATTTCGAAGGCTCAAGTCCTTCCAGGTTGAGGAATATACTCTTGTAGCACTATGTCTGAGATCTCATATATTATTCACTCAGTGGTTGTAATTTCCTGTTTGGTATAAATAACATATTACTATCATTCAATTCCTACTATTACTTGGAATCATCGATATAAAAACAAAATTTCCATTTATTCTTTCCGGTAAGAAAAACTAAATTCACTTGGTAAACAGATGTTAGGCAGCAACGCGTCAATTTTCTTTGCATCAGTCAACTTGCAGTGAAACTTGTAACTTAATATGGTGATCTCATAACCGGCAGTACATAAACCGTAATATTAATTTACCGTCTCTCCATCATGCATTAAATATATCGTGATTTTTATATATCCATGAAATTGAATTGAAAAACGAGGTACCCAAGGTAAGGTGGCACCCGAGCAGCCCTTAATGCATTCGACCCCGCGTTGCTTAATCAAAGAAATCCGTTCGTAATTGAGATAGCAGTTGCGAACCCGGAGGGCGATGGCAGGAGAACTGCTCCCAAGTTGGGCACCGCCATCCCACCTGTTAAGCGGGTTTTCGATATTCGCGGCAAAAGGTGGGGGTAGGGAAATTCAACTCGAACAGTCAGCTCCCTCTTTCCGTGTAACTCCCTTGAAGATCATTAGGCGGGGCTGTGGAGCGGGGATGCTCGTGGAATGAGCTGGATTGAGAGGCGCAGCAGTGTTAGTGTGAGGAGGAGGATTAGGAAAGTTTGGAAGGCTGGAAAGGAGTGAGAGGGAGGGAGTGTTTGGGATGAAGAAGACACGTGGAGAGAGTAAACAGACAAGGTAGGAAAATAAGAGGAGACGGAGAGGATAGGTAGTTTCTTTAACTCCGCTGTTGGCATATTTTGAATTCGTAACATTTTGATTATCAGTCTACACATGTTTTTTCACTCGAAGTGAGAGACAATGCATATGAGAAAGAAGTTTCAATGAGTTTCCTCCCTGTTAAAATGTTTTCTTCACTTATTCCGGTTCGCTCTAAAGGGAATAAATCTCATTTTATCGGATTTGAAATTCCTGTTCAGAGAAATGGAAGAAAACTTTAGGATATAAAACCGCTTTGCAAAGTTTTCCAGAAAATTTTAAAATTATTTGTTGCTATTAATATACCACTTACCCTGGTGAACAGTTTATTTAACTCCGCCGTTGGCATATTTTGAGTTCGTAAGATTTTAATTCTCAGTCTACACACGCCTTTGCTTATGCACGCGAAGTGAGAGACAATGCATATGAGAAAGAAGTTTCAATCAGTTTCCTCCCTGTTAAAATGTTTTTTTTCACTCATTCCCGTTCGGTATAAAGGGAATAAATCTCATTTTATCGGATTTGGAATTCCTGTTCAGAGAAATGGAAGAAAACTTTAGGATATGAAACCGCTTTGAAAGTTTTCCAGAAAATTTTAAAATAATTTGCTGCTATAAATATACCATATACCCTGGTCAATGATATTCGTTTATTATTCTCTGTTTTATTTTTGCCTTCATTGTAATATGTGATTGTAATATTGAATAGTTCTGAGTTATTTGTACTTCTTTTCATGTAAATGTAATTTCAAGGTGCAGTAAGCTAAGTTACATTTCAGCGAAGTCAAGTATATTTATACTAATAATGAAGTACTAGAGTAAAAAGTTCAAGGAGCCGTATGGAAATTAAAAATATAAGCTGTGGATAACTGTATGTCACACTTCGAAAATACGCAAGGTACTGTCGTAATGTCAATTTAATTTCCATATTATCGAAGTGTTGAGTAGTTAATCATTCACTTCTAATAAAAGTGGTATAAAATTTAAGTTTCTTTGTACAGCATGGAGTACACACTCAGGTCAGGGTTCTGTAATGACCTTTGTCTTCGAAAAATAAATCCCTTTCCTCTTAACCCTTGGGTGTGAGTGAATAATTAACGAGAGTGAAAGCAGGCCCCTGCAGTGCAGGGAAGCGCTTCGAGTGAAATGCTTCTGCACGGGAACAGGCCGAGGTGTCGCAGAAATGCGTGTGTGAAGGGAGAATGGCCCTCGAGGAGAGAGGAATCGGAATTTAAGGGCCGCCGCCGGGCAAGGGGCGTGGGGGAGGTAGGATAAAGAGGGATAAAATGGCGGGCAGAGACCTTGGCAATGTTTGGGTGAAGGACCCGCACTACCTTCTAAGGTAGAGCAATGCTGCCAAAGTAATTTCTTTCTTTTTCTGGTGTAAACTGCATGAAAGTATGTTTTAAAATGGAAAATTCATTAATTTTCAGGCTATTTTCCTGAAGGTGTATGGCAAAAGTTAAACAAAAAATAGGTACTTCATTGTTGAAAGTGATCGGATCTATCCTGTTTGTTAAAATATATATATACGATTTTAATTGCATCAACGGCAACTTTTAGGTACTAGATGGAAAATTTAGATAGTTTACAAGGATGCTATCCGCCGATGTATTCCACTTACAGTGAAACATCTGTCCCTCTCAAGCGGTGTGATTTCGTGACAAAGTATTTGTTTTTGATATACGCTATTTTCTTTATATTTGATGGCATATAGAGGATACCCTCGTTAAGGGTTTGTTTCTCAGAAAAGAAAATATTACATCTGAAAAAATGCTGTTGTCAAGTTAAGATATTTTGTGGTGTACGCGTGACTGCAATAATATCTCTTTAAAATATAAAATCTAGCTCTTAACTAAATTGATTTTTAAAATGTACTTTTTATTTATTTAGAAAGAAGAAAAGTTTTAAAGAAAGTCTATGTATGGTTTCCTAAAATTTCAATTCGATAGCGTAAGTTTTTCACCAGTAAAACCTCATGATAAAAAGCAAAATACTATTGGTGCCCAGTGCAAGTGATGCGGTATCTCTCAACTCAGCCACTGCGTTCCTTTAACCCTTTCCCGTGAGTGGCATGCCATGGCTTCCGAGGGTGAGGCTCAAGTTTCGGCCGCACCACCCGCCCTCATTCCGGGGCGCCTCAAGCCCTGCCCTCCCCACCCGCCAAACCCTCCCTTCAAATTTAATCTCCTCATTTGTCTTGCCGTCTTCGACCTGATGAGTCTTTTCTGCAGACTTTTAGCCGTGCCATCAGCGTCTGCCCCCATTTACTTCTCTCCCTCTTTCTCCTCTAAACTCTTCTCTCTTCCCTTCCTTCCTCTTTGTCCTTCATCGTCTTTTCCTTCTCCTCCATTTTCTCTCCATCTATCCTCATTCTATTTTGTGGTATTTGGAGGAGGCGACCGGCAGCTGAAGTTATTTGCGCCATAAGGGTAGGAATGGGTAGGGAAGGAAGGATGGATAGAAACTCGGCGTCGGCATTAGCCTGCACTTTACGAAAGGCGCCAAGGGGACCACGGCGTAACGTCCCATCCGAGCGACCGACGGAGTGTTGCGCTTGAATTATCCTCCACACAACATTCAAGCAGGGATTGGGCAGTAACTGAAAATTCTCTGCCACCACCGGGATTTGAACCCGAGCCCACTGGATGGGAAGCCCACATACTAGCCATCGAACCAACCCGATCTCCTCTTTTCTTTCTCTCGGATTCAGTCCACGTCCGTTTCCTCTATTTTTCCTCTGTTTTATCATTTGGCTAAGTTACTCCACGACTATCAAGAAGAGGTAAATGCGGACTAAACCCGAAATCTGCCTCATGGTTTACCCTATGTTTTTTCCACTTTTGCTAGTGAATAATGGGAAGGTGCGTAGGAATAGGACTGAGGGAATATTTGTTATCCCTCTTCTGTAATCTATAATCTCATTCTTCTGTAAACGTTGATTACAATATTATTGCTATTTTATCATTAACGTATTTTTCTTAAATTTAATAGTAATAATAATAATAATAAGAAAGAATAATATGAAGAAGAAAATCTAGAGAATAGAAAAGGAAATTATTCTTCAACGGTTTTTGAACAAATTTTTGTTTTCCCATTGCTAAACCTGCATGTAAGCTCATTTTTTTCTTTTCCAATAGCTCAATTTCTCAAAGTGTACTCTTCCCTTTAACTTTTCCTATTTATAATCTTGTGCTTTACTTAAAGTATTTCCTATTACTGAAAATAAGTGAGGGATATGTAAGTCATACGACTCCCAAGGTGGAATGATGGACCTTAACTGTCGCATTTTATTGTTTTATACCTATCACACCATTTCATCACAGCTTTTTTCGTAGTAACTTCTTCCTACCGATTGCTTAGGGGTATTGCATGACAGTTGAATTAAAATCGATAATATATATTTGTATTTGCTGCAAAAACCATTCAAAGTAAGAGTTTGTTGCAGAGGAACATCGTATTCCGTTAATTCGCGAGGTAGTTTTTGCTCAAAGAAAAGTCATCCGGCAAAGCATTGGTATTTTATTCATAGAAAAGAAAAAGATCGGCGTAAATTACTGAAAATTATTACTCTCTACGGTGGAAAGCACAACATTTTAATTACAGTTATTTATCATGCGTTTGTGCCTGTAGTCTATTATTTTCTGTTGTTACCTGAACCCAACGTTGATTTTTTTGTTATTCGTTGCGTACGAATTCCCGTTTTTAATAACTTTCCCTCATGTTAGTGTCTTTCGCTTTGGGTTCTTTTTCATTTAATCTTCATTCCAGCTGCCGTCGGGTACCCTGTAATTTCGTCTGTTATTTTGCCGCGGCTCCTATATCTCCCCTCATTTGTTCTTTCCGCTCGTCTTCTGTCTTCATCCCTACAGCAGGTCCCCGTGCGTGAACCTATTTGCCCTTAATTACGTGTCCTCTAACGCTCTTCTTTTTATTTGAATTTTTCCATTGCTCCACATCTTCCAAATGGGACAGTTAACCTTCTCCCTTGCTCGGGACGATCTCTTATTTTAGCTGGCACAATTCATTTCTCTTAGCTCTTAATGTCACTCATTCCATCTTGTCTGAAAGCTAATTCCTTATGCGGTATATTTTGTTCTGAATTCACCGCCCAATTTAAGTAGATAGCCTGGTAATTCACTCAGCTTTTCTCTCCTTTATTGTTTCCTGAGATTTAGCGGAGAGACTTTTCATCCCTTTCGTTCATGTAACCTTCAAGCATTCTGAGTTGAGATTACAAAAAGGCCACTTTTGTAACGTTTTTGCTATCTAATTCAGTTTTTCCTACTGAGTGATATTTATTCTGAGAATCTTTCTATTCTTGAACGGTGTAAATCATGCAACTATTTCAATTAGATTTGGTGACATATCCCATTATTTTCGATTGATGAATGTATTAAAGCTCTTTTATATCTAACTATAGTGAAATTAAGCTTAATTAATTACCCTCAAGTACTTATCACGTTTTAGCCTTATTTAAATTATTTAACCTCATTATATAAAGTGCTATTTTTCATTTAAAAACTTTTTCTCATATCAATTTTGACTTTTTTATCCCAAATACTTGGTGTATTAAATTTTGAAGAAGGTTGAAGTATTTTATAACTACTTACTTAATTAAAATACTCAGAAGATCGGAAAACCTACGATCAGAGAAAGTATTTTCAATATTTCAAATGTTTAAGACCAAGTTATTTACTTGTTCGTAGTTATGCCCGTGCATATTATACGTCATGTTTTTCTCTCGGATCATTCACCGATCAAGTTGAGACATGATGGTGGCATGCTAGTGACCAGCTTTTAACGAGCTAGTGATAACTATGAGCAATTACATATCATGCCTCAAATATTCCCAAAACATGAAGTCAAATAACCCTGTCACTCACCTTGTCGAAGACCCGAAATAGGTTCACCCCACAGCTGCGCGGTAGAAGTAGCAAATAATTTTTAATATTATTTATTCACTTATTCTAGCAGTTGCAACGTATTCGTTTTGCCTGTTTTGATTACATTGCTTACCCTTCCCCATCTATTATCTAGGCTCGTGAAATATTCGCTCAATATTCTCAATATATTCATCACCATCCTTCAATTTTCCTCTGATCTTAATGCAGGAGGGATGAGAGCCTACCCCGCCGCACTCCTCGACAGCATCCTTATATATAGGTATATATCCCTTTGCCTCACACCCTTGTCTTACCGATCGCCTTATTTTGCATTCTCGTCGTGCAAGGAGTTTCAGGGAGCAATTCATTCCTTTTTTTCCCCCGTCCTCTCACCCTTTTGCCACTCTTCGTTCTTCGTCCTTTATTCTCGCTCCGCGGAACGCTTCGATCTTACCTCCCCACCTCTTTCGTTCACCGTGGCTCATAATGAGGGGAGAGGCGGTGGTTTGGGTTCATAATTTCATGTACGGACGATTGGGGAGGCGGAAATTGTTGGGGATAGCGTTTCCAGGAATTCTGGGAGTGTGGTTACGAGGACGCTTCAATCCCGCTAAACTGGTCGCATCTTGTCAGCATTCTATAAGATGACTTGCATGTAACCTCAGCGTGATCTTGAAATATTCACGAAGGAGACAGAAGGTACGGATTGATCGAGTACATAGTGATGACGGCACGTTGAAAACAGCGTTAAGGCCGCTGTACACGGTGAATGATCATGCGAATGAAATCATTCGCCATGTACAACGGAAAAATTCGTGAATGAACCTTCATGCGTATGAGCATTCAGCGAAAATTAGAAAATGTTCTATTTTGCTCGCAAGAGCCTGTAAATGATCACGTGATCATTCAGCATGATCATTCGCATGATCATTCACCGTGTATAGCGGCCTTTAGAGGGTAGATTGTTGGGTAAACGAGGGAGAGAAAGGAAGAGAATATGATTTTTAGATAGATTGTAAGGTAGTAGGCCTTATTTTGAATTGAAAATGGAAGTACATGAATGAAGGAGAGGCTGCCAGAATGCTTCTTAAATAATCCAAGAAAATCTAAATCGGTGGAATACTTTAATAATGATAATTTTAATAATAGGGTCCAAGTTGAAGTGCTCCGTGGATTCTCAATTGCTGCCATATAATTAAGGAATGAATTAGTTAAATTATTGTCAAAACAAAACTTCAGGCCGTTTTTAATCCAGACGATTTTATCCTTAATATACTGAACGACAATGCCCTTTCATCTGTTTAATATTCTTCCCATGAAATCATTGTGCATGGTGGTTCATCGAGAATTTCAGCCTAGTTCTGTTGCGAAATTTTAAAGCTCATTACCCATGAGAAATGACGGGACATAAACGTTATAATAATATTTTTTGCCTGATAAATCGTCCCTCATGAAGGATTTCTCTTCTTACTCCCGTCTGCTGTGTGAAAATATCAGGAAATTCCTTGGGATTCCTTGGGTTCCTGTGACCCATTATTTCGAGGAAGGGAACCGTAGCATCAGAACCCAAGCTTGTTATGTAAAGGAACTATACTATACAAATTGAGAATATTTATGTCAGCATTTACCATATGTCCTTTTGTATACATCTTGAAAATTTTCAAGATGATAGATTAGTTTTAAGCGAATTACCTATGCACTACCAAAAATTGAAGTGAGGCATCTTCCTAACTACCCTTATCCCATGATAATTTCAATATCCTTGCGATGTGCCAATTAATTTTCTAGTGAAACTACTCGATTTGAATTAATTTTACTCCTTCTTTTGCGACCAGTGGCTTTATCTACGCCTTCACATAGAATTCACCAAGCAAGATGCATTGTTTTAACTATTTTTATTCCTCAAATTGTATCCAGTTACGTGCTCATGGGATGAAATCAATTTGTTGAAAATTTTGGAGAAAAATTGTGAGTTTATTTCTTTTGCATGACATTGAAAGAGCTCGGAGATATTAGGCGAAACGCGATTGCGGAAATAGCAATAATTTATATTGCACGAAGAATGAAATGCCGCGTATCAGGAATACATAGCGCCCTCTAATGAGGAACTCCCTCCCGAAGTCTTCTCCATTCATCTTTTCGCCATTAATCTCTCCCTTCGAGTTTCCTCTCCTCTCTCGATTTCGTCGCCCCCAATCCTTGTTTCTCCCTCTTTCCCTCCCCGTGTCTCTGCCTGTTCTCTTTTCTTCCCCGTTTCTTTTGGTCGCATTTCTATACACCTTTCTTCCAGGTGTTTTGAGGAAACAATTGTGAACATATCATCAATTTTGTAACTACACTCTTTTTCTTTACTTGCATCGTCTGTTATTCCTTTTCATCGATGAAATCTTGGAATCGATTTTTAGCAAATTTCCCACTGTCGCAAATATTTGCTTGAAATTTTGCACGCCAGCTTCCCTCTGATGACAATACAACGTCAATAATCAGGCATGTGAATTTGGTTCCATCGTCATCTACTTCATTTGCTAAATTACCATAGGATGGGTCCAGTTCTTATGACAAATAAAATATTTTAAAAATTTTATCCTTATGTGCATCAGTAAAAAACATCTCAAGTAAACAGTTAAAAAAATAGCGAAGTTAAACGACCACAATGATAACCGAGCTAATTTTGGTTGTATATCATTTGTTTTCCGTTTTCAAAATGTACATCGTAAAAAAAATCGAAAGTAAGCAGTTAAAAAATAGTGAGGTTAACCCTCATATGGATTTGCTGCGCCTTAGCGGCGCTTGTGGTTTTTAAAGTGGTGTAAAATTTTTCCATTCCATTGAATCATTTTGAATTTTTCAGTAGTCTATTTTTTCTGCTTTCTTCGTCTACATTTAAAATTTTGTTAGCATAATGTCGATAGGTTACATTTTATTGGCATCTAATGGAAAAAGTTAAGTTGTTGGATTTTCGGCGCCGCTGCGGCGCTCAGTATTTCCTCGTCGCTACGTCGTTGACTGTACTCTCAATGTTAATGTCAAAGCATTTATGGTTCGTATGAAATGCTATAATATATTTATAACCATATTATTTATATTTCTAAACATCATAAACAAAATGAAATTGTTAAACAAAAGGAAAATACTACCATACCAATTTTGCTTTCTATTTTAGCTAAGAATCAAAATATTTACCTCGTTATGATGTTCATTGACAAAACTTCATCTTTTTACAACAATTATTCATAAAAACTCATGGCTAGTCAAAGTTGTTTTTTCATGGGCCGCTGGCTTAGTTTTGCTTGGGCCGAGAATTTCCTCATCGCTACGTCAGGGTTTGCACTCTCAACGCTAATGTCACAGCAATTATGTTTCATATGAAATACTATAATCTATTTATAATACTATTATTCAATTTTTTTAACTTATAATCCAAGTAAAATTGTTTAACAAAAGGAAAATATTTCAATACCAATTGTGCTTTCACTTTTAGCTAAGAATCATTATGTTTGCTTCGTTATATTGTTCATTGAAAAAACATCATCTTTTCGCAAGAATTATTCATAGAAACTCATGGCTAGCCAATTTTTCCTTGTTTTTTCCGTGGCTTCCGACTAAGTTTTGCTTGGGCACCTTCTCCGATCCGCGTCCACGCACCTACCGTGGTGATAGCCACCTTTGGGTAAATCCTAGGGTGACTCCGTTTAGAATTACTCCAAGCAGCAATTCTAAGAAAAATTTAACACAATGAATTATCCGAATTCGTAGAATAATGCTTCCTCACCGTTGTGTGAATATTTCTCGCTGAATGAGTAACTGTAACTTGCCAGGAGATTCAGAAGTTTCACCGACTACCGTGAAGAACACATCGCACAGTTATTGTTATATGTCTTGTACCTTTCATTCGAAAAAAATCCCTTTGCGGCTACCATACTCTATACAAAATTGCTGGCGTTTATATAGCTACTGATGACGTGACAGTTTACCATTGGGGTGAAATTAAGATAACTACCCAACTAATTGTGTGATAGAAAATAATTTCTTTTTCCTGACGATGAGTTTAGACTTTACATGGTAAAAATCGTTTCATTATGAATAGGTGAAAAGACAATTTACCGTGAGGTGAAAAATTGTGAGCATATTTCTCGTTTCTTTGTGTTCTGAAATGCACAGATGTTTTATGCATTTGGGGTGTTACTAACGTAAAGGAGTGAGTGAGGAGGGGAAATAAGAAGGAATGCCAGGAGGTTGTTTTGAGGTGAACGGGTGGTAGTGTGTCGACTGCCAAGGATCGGGGAATACCCAGATCGTTAGGACAGGTAGGAATAGAAAATCCTTATCGCGAAAAAGGTTGGGAGTGCAAGGAGGCAAGTAGATACAAAAGCCTGCTTTTTCTTCATCCTTCCAACGCTGCATGAGGGACAGGGAACAAAAGCATTGTCAAAACGCTCCGCGGTGGCCCTCCCTTCATTCCAAGAAGGTCCAGCTCGGTGGGTCATTAGGGTGGAGAGAAGTTCAATCAAGTTTTGTGGGAGGGGGGAAGAAGGTGGTGAATGACGAATAAGGGAGCTTAGTGGGAAGGTATGGACAGTCTCAATGCTTGGGTCAGTGAAACGCTAAGAAAGGAAACGGAAAGAAAATGTAAGGGAAGTCTTTCCAAAGTGAGGGTATTTTTGTCACCCCAGAGCATTCTTTCATCAGTTTCTCACGCAAAGCTGGACCAAAGAAAAAAAGGCAGCGGCCTCTTCTCCCCTACCACCAATAACACATACTTCTAAGAATTTATTTTTTTTGGATTTCCCACCAATCCAGGAGTAAAACCTAATCTGATACACTCCGACGCAAAACATTTACCCGTCCATATCTAAGGAAACCTTTCCCTTGGGCTACACGTCCCAGTGGGGGAATAGGGCTCCGTGGTAGGAAAAGACTACCGACTACGAACTCCAAAGAAGCGTTAGGTTCTTTGACACGGCGCTTATCATCCCATATTATTTATATTTTAAAACCCGTAAGACTTGATTCTTTTAATTGCAGGAAATAAGCTCCCAGAATATTCGTAAGATTTGTCTTGATCGCCAGAATCTTGTAAAAATCACGAAAGTTACACTCGTCTCTTCTCACTTAACCTACAGCTGTTCCATTATTAACGTTTAATACCTTATCCTTCTACGTACACTGCAAAGATATAACATATGGGTGGACGCAGTGAAGAAAGATTATGTCATAAGGGCATAAACGAATTTTATTCGGTCATCATTTTTAGTATTAAGATACATAAAATTATAAACAATGTAAACATTAAAAAGCGGAGTTTGTAGAGCTATGCATGTCAGAAAAATATTTCAAACAACAATTACACACGAAATTAAAACTTTCACTCGAAAATAACAAACAAAGGGAACTGAAATAAAGAGCATTACGGCAAGAAATGGAAAAGAATGCAGCGTTCAAGATTTTTTGTTATAACTTCAACAATAAGGGTTTAAATCTAGCAAAACACGGTAAGAAATAAAGATAATAGATGTATTTACCATTATCAATCAGAAAATATGTAAATTCAGACTAGCTTTGAAATATAATAGCAAAAAATGACGCGGCGCCGCTGCGGCGCAGTAAATCCAACGACGTAACTAATTTTGTAAATCCATATGAGGGTTAAACATCTAATATGATAACCGAGCTACCATAGCATAGGTATTATACCATTTGTATTCCATTTGTAAAATATGCTAACTGGGAGTTGTGGCTCCGTAGCTTTAAGAAGTCAATATTTCCCCTTTTGAAGGTAATAGTCTTAATTTCGAGTGTCCTTATAATAAGTTTGCATAAAGAAAGAACTAATATGCACTTTAACGTGTTTGTTCTAAAATTTGAAACGAATGAATCGGAAAGCGGCTGAACAGATTAAATACCGTGACTAGCACACTTCTTATACTGCGTTAAAATACCTCCTCTGTTTGAAAGAATACTTCCCCTCGTACTCTAGAGCTTGCCATATCCTCCATTTCCTTGGGGAACTTTCCATGGCACTTGTTCTTTATCCTCCCACCTCCCTCCTACGCTTTCCTTTCGATCGCCGTATTCTCCTTTTCCATTGCCGTACCCAGATAGCTCCTACCATAGAACAGGGTCGATAAGCAAAGACTCAGAATTGAAGACGATTTATTATGAGGGCAAAATTTTTTGCATGTGATTATCTTAGCTATTCAGCGACGCTTGCAAGAATGGTTGCCGCGCTATCCCCTCTATAAATTCCAACATTTTTCTGTGCAGTCATCACATTATATATGCACCAAATATTCATTTAATCTATTTGTGGTATAAAAAATACTAAAATTTGCCAACAAAGTCCAGTATAATAACCTAGATAATTTTTATTATTGTTTTACTTGTTCCTCTTTTCACATTATTTTAGCTGTAACTTAATGGTATCGATGTCAATGTTGTCAATACTTTCGCTATTACCGGAAAGGTTTGATTTTCATGCGTGCACTTAAGTTATCGTCAGGACGGTTAACAATGAAATATTTAAAAAATTGTTTTATTCCAGGAAATTTATGCGTCAAAACTAGTCATACCTTTAAATGAATCGGTGGAATAAAACAAAGTTTTGTTTTCATTTCATTATTAAAATAAACTTCCACAAATTTGAGACTGAGACGATAGGGGTAAGTCAGGAAGGTTTTTCTGTAATTGTTTTACAATGTAACTTGTCTGGTCCTAAAACTTTCAAGGCTACTATCCTGAAGGCGGCTAACCAAATTAAATACTCTACACTCGAGAGCCCTCATGCAACCAAGTTTACCGCATCCCGTCCAGATTTCGAGCTGAGTGTGATGGCTCTTTCAGGCCTTCCGCTTTTCTGCGTGGCGCCCACGGACTCAACCGCTGATTGGATTTTGATTACCCCGTCGGGACCCGAAGTCTCCGTCCGATGTCTCCCTCAAAATTATGCCACCACCCTGCCGCACACGTCGCTTTCACGTGCGCTAGACCGAGGGCGGATACATTTTTTCACGATCCCTCGTCGTCTGAGAAATGGAAAAAAAGGAACGGCGCGCGGCGTATCCCCATTTTACTCCCTAAATACATCCCATTCCACGGCGCATTTTGAACTTCTCGTACTACATCTACTACTACTATCAGGAGTACTCATTTTTTACACCATGAAACCCCGTCCGCATCAACTTAACCTGGCGTAAATTGATGTGTTATGAACCAGATCAATTGATTATACCCTCCTTTAATGAAGCAATTTCTTTTAGATGGCTTAGTATTGTTCTTAGGGCTCTCTAAAAATGTCCTCTTTTTTACATAATATGAATGAGGGTCGTGTAATGAGATCAGAAGCATCTCAAATTTATCCCGAAGATTTTCTTTCATTGTTAATCCATTTTGTGGACTTCAGTATAAATGAATATATACTTTCTTGTCTCACGATATTGGATAGTTTGAGTAATAAAAGCACCATTTGCAACAACTTAACTTAAGCGTCTAGTACGAACCACTCCGATTAATCACATATTCCTTCAATATTAGGACCAACCAGGCATCAATCGTGATATAGAACATTAAGGGCTTTCATATTTTATTATACTTCTTGATATACAAAACTCTGCTCCTTGTAACTCGCATATTACTGGATAATATTTAACATTTCTCAACTAATAGCTATCCAATTACGCCTTTTAAAGTTGCTTTGAACGTGCAGACGCTATAACTCAGTTTTCATGTTTATTTTATCTTAGTTAGCTATTAGTAGGTAGTTCGTTAATTAGTTAAGTCAAGTTAAGCCAAGTTGTGCTGTTTTGAACAAAGCTTAGGCCCTTTGCGGGCGCCGACGGAGTCTGTATGTTACCCCCATCCCATCTCGACATTTTCCGTCGCCAGACTGCATTTAACCACCCCTCGCTCCGTTTCCTTTAACCTCGGATCCTCCCCTATTCTCCTCCCTCCCATCGCGCGGCCGGAAGTTAATTTCTACGGCGCCAATCTCCTTCCTGTTATCGCTATTTCCTTCTTTTTCTCTTTCCTCACAAACCCCCCACCATTTCTCCTGTACTTAATGCCGGCATCTTCTTTTCTACGACAAGCCACCCCTGTCGGTACAGCTTCATCTTCCATCTCCTCCCCCTTAATTTGAGCACTGCACAGGGACACCCCCTCCACTATTATATTGATTCATCCCTGATGCATTCTGCTTCCCATTCGGTGGGACCCTAACCGCGAATTTCCTGTCTCAATGCAGGCTGTATCTGGAATTTCTTTATATACATCCTGGTTTTCTTATCTCCGGGATAATGTAACAGGCCCATACCTGTTTCTTTTCGCCATCTATTTTCATTTGTTTTGCCGAATCCATGCCATATAGATGAGAAAAAACATCTTTCTCTGTATTAATTCTTTTAGCTATACTGTTGGAATCTTATTTTTGACTGATAACCTAAAATTTCTTTATATTTTCAACAGATGATTTATGAAATAAACTTAAATGCTGTCAAATTTATTCAAAGTGCATTAATGCTACCAATAACTTGACGTGTGGACAAATACTGAAATTACTCTTCGACCATTTGAAAAAATTGCTTATTTGCCTAATATTTATTGTCTATGGATATACTGGCCTCTTTTGCCTGTAAAATTAGATTTCTTTTAGTATTTATTGATTTTTTTTGGGAACGATTCTGAATATATGTTTGTTGGTCGTAAACAAGCTTTTCGATTCCTGAAATTTGTGCTTAAAAGAGAGATATGAGTCAAAATTACTGTCTTAATTATTACTTATTATTAAAAATTTAAATGCTAAAACTATTATGACGCCACTATCAGAATATAAATTACAAATAACATGTTTCTTTTGTAAAATCTATCGATTGATCTGACTTTATAGATATTCCTGGTGTGTGATCTTCCCATGATGCCATCTTATTCACTTCTTGTCCTGATAAAATGTATGAGGCGATAAAAAGGAACTTTTTTAGCTCTAAGTCGGGGAAGATAATTCACAAAAGGGTTTTGAGCCGTCATAGCGTTGTTTTGAGTCCATATTTTTGCTCTCGTAAAGCTATCAATTAATGGGTAGCGTAGCTTATTTTTGACCTCCACGCGTCGTCGCCCAACGACTCTTCTTTCTGTCTTTATTTTTCCCTGGAATCTCCAACACTGAACATAAGGTCGTCTATTCTGGAATTCTTAGCTGGCCGAACTCAAGTTATGTAGCGTGTGAGGGCGCCATGGAGTCGAGAAGCGCAAGCTGCAACCTGCCATCGGTGATTTAAGCCACTTCCTTCGGCGTTATTTGTGACGTCGTGCTATAATCTATGAGAGGTGATGCGGACAGGGGAGGGGGAAGACTTTTGTGATTCCTAGGAAGCAAAAGGTTTAACGGGCACTTTAATATTGGTCGCGTTCCCTCAGCATTACGCGTACTGTTAGAATGGGTTAACTCAAAATAGTTCAGAGAGATTGTGTGAGTTTATTTTATACTCTCCCTCGTTTCTAGGTAAGTGCGAGTACTCGAAATTTCGAGTCGAGTCGAGCAGTTGGTACTCGACTCGAGTGTTTCCGGTAGCATTACGTATGTCAAGTAAAGTCGAGTAGTTTTTCTGACAGAGCTGTCGAGGCCAGTAAGCCAGTAGTTAATTTACGCATATAATATTTATTACTATTGGGCAAATGCCTTTACTCAGGGCTCTTACAAGCCGTTTGGATACAAATATTGATTAAATTTGCGGCATATTACTTGCTGTTAATTCGTTTAAACTGTGCTTCAACTGTTTAAGACACATAATTTCCATTCATCACCTAATGCTGATACATTAATCATCAAAGTTTTCAGAATGTTTAGGATTAAGGTGGTTTTCCCGGATGCATCTCTATGATGTATGGAATATTATTTTTGAACTACTCATTATTCCTCATCAAACCCTGCTAAACAGTAAGGAAGCTTAAAGGATACTAGTTTGGCTAAAATAGATACTTGATGAAAATGATTCATTCGTTGAAATGTAGAAAACGTATATTTAATGGCATTATTTTTTAGTTGATTATTTTTCCATGCACTATCTCTAACTGCCATTGTGTGAGATCATTTTGAATTTTCTACCAATGCCAATAAAGCCCCAAAATGTTTTTATTATTAATTTGAAAAATCTTCAGAAAATCTCAAGTTTTTTTTTATCTTTTCGGTGTAGAATATAAGGTCCATCGATATCTTTTTTCGGATGAAATATATTCATTTGAAGTCATTGGGTCGATCAAAGGGAAAAGGTTTATTGTATGATGAGATAATGGGATTTGAATTAATATGGCCGAGTCACAAAAAAAGCTTTAAGCCGCCTTTGCTTTACCCTGGTCTCTAGATTTTTATCAAAAAATATGTATTTGTGGTCGAATCCAAAATTACCAATAGGTTGAAAAGCTTCACCTTCAAAAATAGGAACCATAAAATTGATGTGAACCATCCAAAAGATATCGTTAGCAACAGAAAACACGGACTGATACGCTAGTCAATCTCGCTATCGTTGGGACCCTCCTATTTCACCTATTCAATGCGCAACAGATTACCAATTATTGTTTCCTTTATTCATTGACGGTACTGAAATCAAATTTATTCTTTTAATCTTCCAACCATTTATTATTTTCTTCCCTTCGTGGGCCGCATTTACTTGTAAAACTGCCCAAACTGTTTGATTTCAGCTGTGCTGTAATGAATTATTGTAAGAGTTACACGTCTTTGTTTTCAGAACGAAGAAATTGGCATTAAAGCAAAGTAAAATCAAATGGGGCTTGAATAAAATTATGTGCTCGATATTTACCTTTCATTTGACATTATGTTACGGCAATTGCTTGAAATACGCATCGGATTTAGTAAAACTCGAAGTTTTCTGACGGGAAAGTCCTTAGCATGCATGGGAAAAGAGAAAAACATCACGGTACAATTTGGTGAAAAGAGATGTTTCTCGGCGCATGGGAGGATGCCAAAAGGTGACCCTTCTATCTTCAGGATTGAGATATTTCCTAGTGAGTGAAGCGTCGGAGAATTCAGAGCCTTCGTGAGAGCTCTGAGGGGGGTTGTAGGGTCGTGTGGGTCGGGAAAAGGTGGTGTAGGCTGGCACAGTGAAGAGAAGGGATGGAGAGTCTGGGCTGGATAGGAAAATGATAAGGGACGATCTCCTTCCGAATGATTTGTGTCTCCATGTAAAGGAATGGACCACCGGATCTGATTCTACTTTTTCCCCCTTTTTTTAACGTAACCTTCTGCTTTCCCCTCACTCCAGTTCTCTTTTTACTTTTTATTAGAGCGAGGATCTAGCGAATCACAAAATTACTGGCGAAAAAAATATGTATCCAACCCGGATTGAAAGCGAGCGGGCAAGAATTATTCGTCGAAAATATCTTCTTGATGGAGTCATCACCACCATGGATTTGTAAAAAAGGTTTTTCTTCCCTTTACTAACCTCAGCGCCATGTGTTTGTCATAAATGATTGTGTGTAGTATGTATTTGATGTTGCTTTGATTAGCTGCGCGAACCAATAATTAATGAATGTCCAACGGGTTGTATGCATACTTTTGAACTACATTAGTATTAGATGTAGTTGATAAGATGAAGCTGAGATGTCATTACCTACCTGCAAAATATTCTAAAGGCTACTACGATACAGGTAGATTATGATTGAGCGTATGCATTATTTATGCATTTAGCGTTAACTAAATCTAGCGTGGTAATTTCTTTTCTTTTTTATTATTTTTTTGTATTTCCTTTAAATTTAAAAAGTATTCGCAGTAAGTATTAATTTTTTTCTGATCATACTAATTTATAATGAAATTATTTGCTATTAAAACTCTTATTGGTTAGTAAAAGAATTGACCAAACCCTTTTCTGTAAGAGATTTCTCTTTCGTAAAATTAAAAGCAGATTCACTATAATGTACTTACATCAATTTCATCAGCATGGATTTTTATCATCCGCTACATATTTGATTGCATAGTTAAATTTTTTCCCTAGCTCCGTGTGGTCAAAGTTCCTTGGTCTGCGCAATGCGAAAAAGGGAAGAGAAGGGCGGAAAAGCGAAGGAATGGTAGGTATGGGGAAGAGATGGAAGGAACTGATAGGGAAGGAGGAGAGAGTTTAGAAGAGATCCTCTTCAGAAGATTTATTTCATCATCCAGCTGGTTGCCCTCACGGAAGGCTGATGCAGCAAACGCCAGACGGGAGGACCAAGGGGGCGGGTAGGAATGAATTTTTTCAGGCGCATTGGAGGGAGAAGGTGTGCATGTACCTTTAAAAGGGATTCGGAGCAAGAAAAGCGGAATAAGAGTTGGGTCACTGGCAAAGGGGGGAAGAAATTTACCGCCCGGGAAAATGAATGATGTGTCAGCAGAATATTAGAACGGTTGTGATTCCTCGGAATTTGTCGTGCGACGAATGGTCTTGACTATAGGTTTTAAGGCAATATGCGTGATTTACGCTTGCGCGTTGCCGAGTAGCTGCTGTTTTCTTTTCATCGATAAACGAGGAGATAAATCATGCCTCGCTCGTTGATATCAAACGTAGATACACTGAAACGTATTTATTATTTTCAGAGCATTACTTTATGAGTGAAATTTGTTGTAGAAATGAAAATTAAGAAAGGCTTTTCTTTACAGTTTAAGACTTTAGTGGCAATAATATTTATCAGTTTGATCGTAATAAGAAAGACGAAGACTTGTCATGGGAGGGTATTCTGTTATATTCAACAAATATTTAAAGCAGAGCTAAAGTGGCTAAACTGATTAATTATAATATTAACGTAAATTTACGCAGACAACTATTAGGAAGCAGATCAGGTTTAATTCTTTCTTAATATTTAGCTACCGTTGTCATCAAAATGTAATATACTAAAAACCTGATAAACATGTGGTGAGCCGAAATGGGTGGCAATGTCTCCGTAGAATCGCGCAAAATTCTCTTTAAATATTTTCACTAGCAAAATTATGATAATGAAAAAAAACTCACAAAAACTAGGCCATTTAGGCTTACTGTTTTTGCAATTGGTCGTAGGTATGTCAACATTAAAGTTAACCCATTACAAGTCAAAGTTGCTTCTAAGTTACATCCAAAATGTATACATTTTGAACTCTTTTCAGGAAAGATTGAAACTACATGGTCTTTTCTACAGTTAAGTTAAATAGTGAGGTACGTAGGTGCCGCAGTAATTATGATTGAGTAGAAAATTTCAACAATTTAAAAATGATTAGTCTTGGAAATTAATTTATCCCAGAGGATAGTCCGGGTTAGAAAGGGTTAAAAATACCATTGTATTGATAATGGCAATATTTGCTGAAACCTTGGTGCATTAAATGTTTAATTTTGATGCATAGAAGATATTGGTTTTGAATATGGCCGTGGATGGAGAAAACTCAGTTTCAAATAAAATATTGACTATAAATCACATATAATTGGACGAAATTTAAGAATAATTCAACTTCAGTTCTAAAACCCCTCAATCTCAACCATTTAAATCCGAGGTGTGGGAACGGCGCGGCGCGGTGCTGCCATTATTCTTGTGCACTTGGAGCGAATCGATCTTGACCGAACGGGAAATTAATCGCTCCTTTCTTCCGCCCTGAACCTTTTGAAGGGGTCGATGATGAGTTGGGTCACGTTGGGAAGACGGGTAACACCGCATGAATGAAGGATTATCCTCGAGAAGAGAACCGGAATGCAAAAAGGAATGGAGCGAGAAAGTGAGGAAGGGTAGAGTGCGAAAGACTAGCCGTTCTGGGTGGAAGAGGGTGAAACTCTTCGATGAAACGTGGTGATTCCACCAAGCAGCTATACATAACTGCACATAAGTGCACCTAAAAGCGTTTGAAAGAAGTCACCACCTCCGAAAAATGCCCCCAAAATTTCAACAGAGTGGACGGCGTTAAACTCAGCCAGACGTGGAAAACGATTTTCCGAAAGAGAAGACGACGAATTTGTTACCAACAAGGTTATTCGCTAGACAAGAAGAGTCCGCTCGTCGCTCAAGGACAGGGGTGAGAGTTCTGCTGACGTCAACTCCGCCCCCCTCCCCCACTACTCCGGTGGATGGGGGAGGTGGACGAGTATATTAATTGACCTCCGATTTCAGTAATTTCATTCATCGCCTGATGATGCGTCCTGCAACGGTCGCGAAAGCTTGCACGACAAAGCGCAACACGGAGCTGCACCCGGAAGCCTTTATCAACGATCACCACCGTCAAATTTAATTTTTAATGTAATTATACAGTCACCACCAACACACTGTCAAATTTTATGACGAAAGTTAAAATGATAGAGCTTATACTATGAATTCAAAGACTCAAATGCCAATATTTTCATCGCTTCCATGTTTATCAGTGAGGTGGTTTCTTGCCAATATTTCTCCATTACGGTGGTGATTAGTAAGGTGTTAACATTATACATTTGAGACCCATGAATTCTACTTAAATTATTCCTTGAAAACAGCAGAATTCCCTCCCGAAAAGAGTAATCTTCTTTCTTATCAGGATCAAAACGATAAATGTTATTGGCATTGAGTCTTAAACTGCGAACAATTTGCTTTCATAATTTTAATTTTTACTACAAATACACTTACAATGTTATGCTCGGAAAATAATAAATACGTTTTAGTGTATCTACCTTTCACATTAACCATGAGCCTGTAGAATCATTCGACAATTAACCTCGGTGTTACTGGTCTCTAAATCCATTTACATAAATATCTTGAATAGGATGCTCTATTTATAAATTTCGAACGCTCTCAAATTATTAATAGATAAGGAATAGGAATTGGAGATTATTAGAACCTTCTACTTGCTCCCACCATTACAAATAAATCTCCCAAAGATATCTCCTCATGCCTACTTATGATAAATTTTTGATTTTGGGTCAATATTTTGCGCTGATTCGTTTCAGCTACGCATCTACTGCTTGAATGATTGAAATTACGGTCGGAAATTTTGTTATTACCAATAGTCTCAATAGTGGCTGTAAAAATGTGGTTTATTTTATATTAGTTGGGTTTTCGCTCTTCATAATAGTAGGTTTGTATTCCGCTATCTTCTCAGATAGTGTGGTGTTTGCTAGCTGGCTAAACGTGAAGGCAACTTCTTAATTACCTGCTTTAATTGGTATGAGCGTTGTCGAAGTACTCTGGAACTGCTCTCTCTTCAAGAATTGGATTCAGTGCGGTGACTTTTAGGGGTAAAAGAACCAGGGTCATCAAGAACACAAACAGGAGGCAGAATATTAAGTAATTCTGAGCAAAAAGGATCCCAGCGTCAATGAATTCCTGCGTGGTGCGTCGGCCTCGGGGAGTGATAAATGAGGGAATAAGGCGGTAACGCCACGAAAACAGCAGAGAAAGACCATGAGACTACAGGAAAGGATTTTTTTGTGTTCACTGTTTGTTCAAGGGTTGGAGTCAGGAGGAGCGTTAACTACCGGATGTACGTGATTTATTGCTCATATTCCATGATGTTGATGGAAGTCAATGGTAATGAGGAGAAATAAGAAAATAAGAAAGTTAACACCTCTCCTCTGCAAAGTCACGGATTATTTATGGATTATCGGCTGTAAAGTTTGCAGTAAGTATATACATAGTGTTTTTAATTTTTAAAGTTTTTGGATTAAATTAGTGGAACCATTATTGAGGTTATTTTCTTGATAATGCCATAAGTGTGGAAGCCATGGAGGGTAATGAATTTTCAGTGCGGAATAAATAAATAAAAAGCACATTTCATTTGCCTTTTGTTTTGAATTTCCGCACGTATGGAACTTCTTAATTTTAATAATTCGAAATTATTAATTTCGAGGATTTAGTTCGTTCTTTAAATTTCGTTATGCTTTTATTTATAATTTTTGTTTATATTCTAAGGATTGGCAGGGTTTTCTTCTCAAGATTTTGTATCGATAAAGTAACTTATTTATCCTGCCTAAGTGATTAATTTGGAAAAGAACCACCCACCCTTACATAGGAATATAAAAAAGAAATGAAAATTTCAAGTGTAGAGCCACGGCAAGTTGCCTCGAAAGTATTTCAATCCCAATATTGCCCTCTCCTCACGATGTTTAAGGAGTGTAAACTGAAGAATTTATGTTTCAACTCAGTTACTGTCTCGACTTGAGCTGATCTTCCTCTGCCAGAGTCATTCTTCAAATATTTACCCCCGGGGCCCCTTCGCGGCTGAAATTCAATTTGCCTTGGATCGCGATACGTTTCTTTCCCCTCCCTTGTTTCCACGCGACAACCTCGGCCCGGAACGTCTCGAGCTGAACATTCCGGCCATCCTAGAAAGAATCACCTACTTCTTTCACTTCCTCTCTCCTTCAATTGTCAATTTCCCCTGCTCTTAACTCTACGAAAATCATACATTAGATCTTTGTGTTTGGATTCCCGTAAAGTGTCTCTTCCAAAGAGATCGCTTCCTTTTCTCTCTCTGCGGTAAAAGCATTTCGCCAATAAATACAATTATCAGAATACTTTTGCCCCATATGAAGCGAAGTTATTGGAGAATAGCACACTATACCTATTTCTGTTTAATTAAAATTCGTCTGTATGTTTTCATCGTTAATTCCATATTCATACGGAACTATCACGTCTTATTGCAGCGATTATCAGACGATATACGAAAACATTTTCACTTGAGAAATTCCTTAATTGGTAGTAATTTATCGCACTTAATTAATTTTGAGCATTTCTGTTTTATTTCAATTATTATGTAAACATAAATTATTAATGTCTATAAATTGCATTCTACAAGCCGTAGCTTTGATGATGATTATGTAGTATTTATAATGATCATTTTCTGAACGCATACTCATTTTTTTTAATATTTTAGGCATTCATCAAACAAGCCATACGGATACAATTATATACTTGCCTCCAAAGTGTGCCTCTGAAATAACCCCAAATCAATTCATTTCTGCCATAGTAATGTTATTATTTTAACTTTATTCATTACTGCGCTCTCTCTTCCATAATAATCGATTTTCAATGACTCGATGCGGCGCCCTCAATCAACCCTGCTTCCCGCTTAATTTCTCGACACATTTGCAATCACTCCTACCTTTAGCTATCTTCTCCCCACAGCGCTTCCAATCTACTCCTCATTTCCAAGCCGACCAAACGCCTCCTTCACAATGATTGGATTACTTTCTTCCCCCATCCTTCTCCGTTTCTCGCCGCTACCTCGTCCGGGGAAAAGACCGGAACAGCCGTTGGAAGTGATTCTCGTGGGCCAAACACATCGTTTCGAACTTGTTTCCGTTAACATCATCCTAACCCGACATCCACCATTACCCACTCCATCCCTCCCTTACCAAATCTTTGGTGGCTTCTCAACGTGGAAAATACCATTTCTGGTGTATTAAAATTTTTACGCCTAACATTTTTTTAAGATTCTTAAAACTTGTCTATCTAACGGAAGCAAAGGTTTATACGTTTTATATGTAATTTAAATCTCCCATTTTTTAAACTGTAATTTCTGATTCCCTTCAAAATGTTTACCTTAGCCATTCAAATTTTCAAATTGGATGTTTCTTCGCTCGTAAAATTTCAGTGATAGAGGAATAAAGTTGGCATACATACATATAAGTAGAATGTTTTTAAATTGCCTATAAAGTGTGGGGAATATTTTGGTGCAGTTGCAACACAAGGTTGCTGATGTCAGAGTTTTCTGTCACCGCGACGTCAGACAGCTGCTTTTCGGAGTACATGCGCAAACTCTCTTCTCAAAAGACTCGTAAAATATCCCCTATTCCACAAACTTCTTTCGCCTGACACGCCGGGATGGCCTCTTTCGGTTAGAAGTGATATCAAGTTGGCGTCTTCACGCATCTTCTTCCTACATCCAAGGAAACCCTTTCTCGTCAAATAACCTCCTACTTTAAGCGTCTTCTTGACGGCGGAAACGCATCACCGGGAACGGAGTGATTTGTAAACAATCGAACGTCGATACTGCAGCGGCCGAATTTTTCCCCGCAGATACCCTTCAAATTGGTCTTCCGAACCAGCCGTCGAATTCTCACTGATTCTTCCCTTTCCAATGACCCTCTTAAAAGTGAAGGCAACCCTTCCCTATTTATGTTGCGAGGACCGCGGAAAAACAAATAGGCGGAAGGAAAGGGGCTTTCCTTCGAATCACCCCCGCCTTACTACGCATAATTTTTTTCTGTTTCCGCTGCATGTTTCCATTCCCCTCTATCTCAGTAAATAGCCTATCAAGAGGAAAATTCTGGGCTTCTATCCACCTATTTTATTGGAATGCCTACTTAAATACCATTGCTCCCGTGAAATTAAAAAATATTAAAAATGTCTTATGTACATATTGAGTAACTTGAATTTCTTATGAGAGGACTCGTGCTGTGGGTCGAGGCGTATACATATTCCACTTTGTCATATTCTGGTCCATTTGATTAAATTCTTATTTATACCTCTATTTCGTAGTCTTTAGTATGCTCTGTCCCTCCTCGCTTGAAAAAGTCTTACTCTCAAGTAATTTTTGTATAAAACTCATTAAATTTCTTATGATTTGATTTATTTCTTCGATTGTGATCGTACCATTAAGGATGATTTTCAAAATCATATTCTGATTAAATATTTCTTTTATGAAGTACTTGAGCAAAGTAATTAACTAGATTTTGGCAAAATAAATAACTAGCTTGCTCAGCAAACGTTTCGATTTACTTCTGCGGTATCCCCAAAGAATTAAAAAAAAAATGTACTTGGCAGCTACCGTTAATAGAAAACATTGATAGCTGCCGTGTAAAAAGCTTTTTTAAACCAAATTTGACAGCCATTGGAGGCTTTCTTTTTCTATTTTATCAATTGTGCTAATCCTAAGCCCAGAGGATGCATAATAAATAAAGCAAAGTTTTGGCAAGGCAGTGTTGTAATCTTTTGACCGAACCCTCAAGAACGGGATATGATAAATGAGGCCGTAAACAGAACAAAATTATTTTTTAACAATTCGTTGGTACGCAGTACAATAATAAACTCTCGTTTACAAAATATTTTGCAAATATCAGACAATAATCGTTCGTGTACTACAGCAGTGCATCAGTTATGATAAATGAAGTATAACTCAAATGTTCCCTATGTAAAAAAATACCATATCTCCTGATAGCAGCAGCTTCAATCAGAAATTATGGATTTCCAGAATAAATCATAATATTTGCCAGAATGAAACATGAAAACAACTGTGGTTCAGAGGTGATGATCAAAGACTCTCAGCCTCGAGAAAGAAAATCGGCCAATGACAATTTCCCTTCCTTGTTTGTTCGTAACAGATTTCATTTTTTTAAATTATGTAAGTATAACATTTTTTCTGAGAATCAGAAAACAAAATTTGGAGATAAATAGCAAATGAAAATTTCTCCTCCACATCATTATGAGAATTTCGTGCGAGGAATTTTATTTTTGCTCATTTTATTAAGATATTATCAAAAACCGAGAACTCTTTCACATGAAGACACGGAGAGAAAGTTGAGTTATATTCGCACTGGTCATTTTTTACTTCATTCTCTTCTCCCCCGAGGCCATAATTTGAAAGTTCATGACCCCCGTTTAGAAAGGATACTGGGTACGACTATCCCATGAAAATGGCAGCCGGGTAGAATTCAAAGAAGGATCATTTTCGACGTTACACCCCGTTCTTTCATCCCCACCTACCAGACCTATCCTCTACAACCCACCCTGCCTGTTCACAAAAGAATTATATCAAACGCTTTCCGATAACCCCGCGGTGGATCAAGTTTCAATCCAGTTTCTTCCTCCCGGCTAAATCAGAAAAGCACTTTATGAGAATTCCGCATACACGTGCATTTAAAAAAGGCCCTCTCTTCTTCTCCAGAAAATATTCTTTTACGTCTCTTTTCCCCATCCTTTTTTTCCCGAGCGTTTCTTGCCTCCTCCTACTCCTCCATCCCTCGCCAGAATGCAATCTCAAAAATCTCATCTCATGGACCGACCCCATCGGAAAGACCCCTGCTAGCCCAACTTTCCCCACCCCTCACCTCCAGTGGAACCCATCCCTTCCCACCCCCATGTGTGTATGTATGTACTCGGCACCCCTTTTTCCTCCCATGCCGTTCCGTACTGCGCATCTCCAAACTCTGCTGACCCGTCAACCGTATGAATCCCTCCCGAGTACCCAACACACCATCTTTTCCGTTTCCCTCTATTTCCATGAGTACTCAATCCCAGTGACTGAGGCCGAGAACTCCTTTTTTCGAGTAACATACGTATCATAATTCAGTCTTGTTAGTTAGTCTACTGAGTTTATTTGCGGTGGGAACGCATGCAATTCTGAATGGTAATAAGATGAAACCTTGTGTCGGGCATGTACGATTTATTCCACTTTGATCACCTACTCTGACTTCAGACTGTTAGTCTAGTTACAGTGGTAATTCATGCAAGTCTGATTGCTAATGATATGGAGCCATGTGTCAGGTATGCATAGTATATTCCATTTCGATCACGTACTCTTTCCCCAATCAATCCTCGTAATCGGACCATGAATTCCTCCTGTTTTCGACTAACACTAGTCATATTTCAGACTTGGTTAGTCTATAATAATAAAAAATGGCCGTATAGCAGTTGAAAGAATAAAATTTACCAAGACGTAGTATTCTTGCTTGGAAAAAACAGGGAAGGTTTGGGAAGTTAGGGAACACGCACAAATGAAATAGGCAAATATAATGAAATTAGGAATTACTCGCTCACACTCACACTCCTCGCGTATTTGCTCTGGAGAGCAAAATTCCGTTTGGAACTCACGCACGCACATACACAGGCTTGTGAATCTTAGGCTATTTCAATTGGTTAGTCTATTTGCGGTGGGAACGCATTCAATTCTGAGTGCTAATAAGATCAAGCCATGTGTCAGGTATGCGTGGTATATTCCACTTCGATCACTTAAGGCTTCTCCAATTCTCCCTAGAGCACTAAATTTACGTGACCGGGCCGAGAACTCCTCCCATCTTCGAGTTACATTCGTCATTCATTGAACGTGTCACTCAATTAATTCAAAATTTTCGAATTTACATTATAAATATATGTTATTTTGACAGCTATAAATCCTAAGTTGTACTCTACAAAATCAATTGAAACCATTTCTTTCTGCATTTATTGCGTCACTATCAAGAATACAAATCCCTGCACTTTTATTCCTGGTAAAAATTCCCTTTACGGTTATTATTCAACAACTGGCGTCGTTACCCTCAATGATGGCGCATCCATATCTGGTTACCTTAATAAGTACAGTTATTTTTTTGTTTTGGGAGCGTATTAAGCTCTGAATTCTGTTGATATGGAATAATGCTTCGATTACATAAAATTTATGTAACACTGAGCCACTTTTTACACGAGTCAATTCTCTTTCCATTCCTGACACCTGGAAATTTCGTCAAAGCTGAAGCATGGCTATCGTTTCTTATCTAAGTCGAAATCGATTGCCTGCTTATTGCTTTGCAGTCTCCATTCAAGTTTCTTTTAGTAATTAGAAAAAGAATATTTTGAATTAGTAATACGATTTGTATGTAAACAAAACTGGATTTTTGAAATAGTGAATCTAGGAAATTCGTGAGGTGCATAATATCTACGTTTATCTGTGCTACGTTTTTCTGAGCCTGAACCTTAGACCTGAACTTTTTCCACTGAATAAATAGTAATATTGTTTCCAATTTTAACATTTCTGGAATTTTTTGTGGCTAGATACCCGGATATCCGCATTTGGGATGGGGTTTTATGTCTATGCTTGTATAGGTTTATATTTTGTTTTATTTATTTATTTATTTTTTTGTATATATTGAGCCTTGCTGTCGTGTTTGTTTTTGTCTTTGTACCTCTGTCGAATTATTTTACTGAATTGCTGTCCTTGTAGCTCTTGTATAGTATCTCATGGGTGAAAAAGGCCCACAGTAATAAATTAATTGAAATTGAAATATCATATCATCTGAAGTTTTCTCATGGCATTCAGTGACTGAGAGAAAACTTATTAAAAATCTACAGTCGCGCTGCATTCCGTCCTCCGCGAGAGATATTAGCCGGAATGGTAGGTATGCCTGTTCAGAATAGTGTATCGCGTGAACAGGGCACCAGCTGACCCGCCAACACCCTCCGTACCTCACTCCCTTTCTCTCCACCCTCCTTCCAAGAGAACTCAATCTCCCCGTGCCATGGCCCCTTTTTCTCCCGCCTGCTTTCCGGTGAAAAATAACGCTCACCCCTCTGTTAAACAGAGTCTTCTCCAGTCTTTCCCACACCAGAAGATCCCTTCCTCCCTCTCTCCTGTGCTACTGCTACCCTCCACTAGCACACCATACCCTACTCCATCATATTTTCCTCGTCTCCATCCATGTCAAGACTACTCCACCAACCCGTCCCACTCCCTCCCTTTTTCCTTCCTCATTCTCTCTTCCATTCCCACACGGTGGCTCAACGCACAGCTACCGAGAATATAAGCGTTCGGTCTCCTCCCCAAGTATACTCGCTATGTGTAGGAAAATAGGGATACGGCTAGGAAGCTAACGCGAAATCAGATCGATCGCTGGCAACCGGATTGACATTCCACCCGAAGGAATCAGATTCAAACCAAGGCTGTTGGAGGTTGAGATATTTCTAAGAGATTCTAATCTTACTTCGTGCGAGTACCAATGGTATAATCCTTCATCTGCAGATCTGTAAGTTGTTGCCTCCCTGGTAGATTTTTTCAAGGTGGACTATTTTCGAACCGTGGCATCTCTCCTCCAATCTCATGCTTAAATATCATAAATTTCCTATCGGTCGCCTCCTGAAAACAGCATACCATGTGGGGCAGATAATACATGCCCTGTTTTTTCCAGATAAGTTCATCGTACCTCGTGCAATTTGTTTAAATTTCTCAATACAAGGGCACAGTGAATCAAACCCAAAACATACCTTCACATTTTTTATAAATGAAAGCTTTACCAAAAATTCAGGTTAAAAAATGAACTCATTTTAAATTTTAATGAATGCTTTACCAAAAATTTAGGCCAGTATTAAGATTAAATCAGGGATTCATTTATCCTTCAGCGGAATGAATAACGAAGAAGGAAATTAAGTATTTTTAATAAAATATTTTTGTAAAACTTTTTGCACTAAAATTCCAAGTAATGTGTTCCGCCGTCCTTTAGTATCCTTCTATTCTTTCTCCTCATTCTCTCCCTCTTTCTCTTGGTTCTGCTCTCTGGCGCAACACTCGGTGACCGAAGAAAAAAGAGCCGTCGTCTTTCGGCCCACCTTCCAAAAGAAGCAACATGCTCAACGCCCCAACTACAGTCTCTGCCGGCCCCCTCTCAATGCTCCTCTCTCTTCTTTTCTCCATCTCCCCACCAATTCCAGCCCGCCCCACTCTCGCATCCTCCCGACCGAATTCAATCTCTTTTCGATATCATTCCGTCCTCTCATTCACCTCTTCCACCGCATTGCAACTCTCTATCTCTTCCCCATCTCTCCCTCCCCACCGCCCTATTCCCCCTCTTGAAGTGGTGCTGTACTCTCCTTGAGACCTGCTGGACTCGTACGTTACATCATTCTGTGTCGCTGCCGTGCATGTGTTCATCTCAGGTCATCTAAATCCGTCACGTTATCCAATTTGTCCCTCTTCCATCATTACTAGCCTCGGTGGCGGCGGGTTAACGTCCTCGCATGCCAAGCATGGGGTCGCGGGTTCGTATCCCGCCTGGATAGGTTTCCTGCCAGCTGTATTCGGTAGTTTGAGAATAAGATAAAATAAAAATTTGTATTTCCTGGTGCGTACCCTGCACATGTGTATTAAGACGTGATTTTTAATATAGGTGAGCGCCGCAGGACCGAATCCACGCAACCATCTCACAAGCTGAAAGAAGATATATTTCGCTCAAAATATAATCGGTGCTTCAATAAATACTAGCTTAATTTTTCACTCCCTACTCTTGAAAGTCGATTGTCAGTAATTTGTGACTAATGCGCGCCGTAGCGGCAATCGGTTTCGACGCCGACTCGCGCCATACGCCGCTAACGATGCGCCCGAATTCCGCCAACTTTTTTTTCTCCCGTCGCCCATGCCTAGAGTAGGCCACTGATTAATATAAGCGCAGTGAAAAATATAGCGGTAGAAGTTAGTGATCACAATACGAGTGGTCGTACAAGACATTTTTCCTGCTGTGGTTTCCACAGTGTCGTGATTAGGTGCAACAATTCCTTTATTATTTTATCCTCTGATGTTTACTCTGTCGACTGATGTCTCTACCCTCCAGTAGAATTTTGAAGTTCTTTTATTCTTCAAGATGAGCGTTCTTCCTAGTCCTTTGTTATATCGACAATTCGCTCTTCGTCATTGAGCTTTCATATGGGTGCCGTCTTAATATTATATAATCGTTAATGAGTCCCCCAATCACTTTATTTCAATAAAATTTTTCCCTGCACAGACTGACTTCTTAATATAAAATATCAATTATCCTCACTTCTCTATCCTTATTGATTATTATTTTCCTGTCATAGAGCGTTCAAAGTATTTCTGAGATGAAGAAACTCATAACCCAAAGCTTGAATTCAATTGTACCGCTCTTGAGTTTGAAGCGAAATGTACTGAAAATCAAAAAAACCTAAAGGATCACCGTCACTGTGGATCAGCCATGTTGTTAAGGTATTCTATAACAACCATGCACTTTCATATTGATATTTACTACCACATTTGGCTTATTCTGTTAAAACTTTGCTGCTTCTTCCTTCTTTGTTCCTTATCCTTTTAGCTCTTTTACACCCATCGTTTATCCTTCAGGCTCGAGCATGTGTTACCCTATGCGATGCGGGAGGCAGGAAAATTCACAGCGGAAAATTGGTCTCGTTTCGGTGCCAAAGCCTCTCACAGAGCACATGTTCTCATTTTTCAGTGTCGTGATTTAAATATGAGACGTGGTTACCCATAAGCTTGAGTTCTTATATCCAAGCCCGTAGTTTATTCATGCCTTATTTTGCGTCAACTTTGTTCTTGCGGTACTGCTTCTTTGTTTTTAAAAATGGGGGAAATATTTCATTTTCCTCCATTTTGCGACCTCAAACTGGCAGTTACAATTCCGAGAAAAGTATTTGGAAAGAGTTTTTAAATTATTTGATTGGTTGGGATGGTCATCGTTTAGAAAAATATAATACTTATGAAGTATAACAAAAACAAGTTTTCACTTAGCTCATTTGTAAAACCCATTATGATAAGTTAATATATCC
The DNA here is from genome assembly GCF_921293095.1 of Ischnura elegans. Classification (NCBI taxonomy): domain Eukaryota; kingdom Metazoa; phylum Arthropoda; class Insecta; order Odonata; family Coenagrionidae; genus Ischnura; species Ischnura elegans. The sequence continues at coordinate 98,002,765 of NC_060249.1, forward strand.
CCTGGAAAATTCAACCTATTGAAATGGCTGGAACTTTAAAAGATTATTCCTCTTGATGGAATAAAATCTGCAGTAATAATTATGCAATATAAGTAACATTTCAGCTTAATGAATAAGTTCAGTAACATAGTCCTTTATGTCAGCAAGGATTATTGCAGAGACGCGATAGATGATTTTGTTTTTTTTCGGTGAAGGCTTTTTACATAGGTTTATAATATATATATACATGCGGCTATATAATATGTATAAACTATGTAAGCAGCTTTCTCCAGTTGAACGACTTATAAAGAGATTTTATGGAGCTTGTTCAACCTTGGGTTACAATTTGCCTTTCAGAATTTTTAGATACGTGCCATTGTAAGATTTCATTGAATTTGCATAATATAATGAATAAACTTAGTCTTATCCCTGCAATTCACGGAAAGGTACCTTACGCTCTTCAAGTGTAGTAGAAATATGGAATACTTAATGTTCCCTACATTTTGAGGTGATGCAACTCATGATTGATGATATTCATGACATTGATTTCTCGCATCACAGCGCCTGGTCAATTTATTTTTTTCAGCCATCATTTTTTTCCCTCGCTTGTCAATTTCTCCATTATTTTGGCACTTCATGGAACGATATTTCCTTTTCCCGACCTTCCCAAGACATCTTCAGGTTTCCTTCGTTTCCATTCTCTTCCTTATCCCTATTCTTGTGTGTATATCTCCTTCAGGCGCTCGCCCTTCCCAGTTCTTTTCGCGTCTGAACGATATCTCATTTTTTCGTCAACTCACCCCATCAAGTAAATTTATTTCGTTTTCGGGAGCTTATCGTCTTTTTGTCTTCGGGGAATGTTTCTCGCTTCTTCTTCATCCACTTCTTTTCCCCGCCTCTCCAAAGGAAGGTTTTTCATTTTATCCATTCGACATTTTCGCGTGCATATCGGACGGGATTTTCATCCAACCTTATCGGAAGCTGGCGCGAACAGGTAAAAAAAAAGGAATTGAGAGGAAGCCGTGTCGAGGCATTATATTTTTTTCGTTTCCCTATTTATCGGTTTTGCAATATCTACCTTTTTTCCTTCTTGATTTCCGAAGGTAGGTATCAGGCGTATGTATATTAATGTACATACCTTTTTCGTATGTAGATGGTAACCTAATGTTGACTTTCGTATCTCCTCCGACTTTTTTTTTGAGGACGGCACTGCGTAATCTGTTTCCATGGCAACTCAAAATCGCGAATACCCGACGAGGCTCATGCAAAACGCGGTGCGTACCGTTGCGTTTTTTTGTTTTTCATGCGGTGCGCGGCTTCCTTCTTTTGTTCCTTGCGACTCCAAAGCTCTCCACTTTAATGTACTCTCCTGAAAGGTATTTATTTGAATAAACAATTCACTTTTATTTCCAACGAGGATTGCGCGTCATTTAAGGGTAAAAAATTGTTTTATCACGTCGCCGCCATTCTGTTGGAGAAATCAATTTCATTTTACGAGACGATTTGTTTTGTGGGAGTCCTTTTCAGCGCGGGTGAAATATTGCTCCGTTATCCAAGGAAGCAAAATTGGTCTATGTATTAACATTTTCCAGCTCTGCTACTGAAAATAATTCTACATGGTCGCCATTCTTTAGAACCGTAATGACTAATATAGTAACAATTTTTTATTTTCATTTCTTTGATCGTATTTCGAGGTATCTACGGGTGATGTATCGTAATATTTGTATCTCTATATCGTCTGTGACTCTGCATTTCGATGGCATTACAGATATGGGAAAATTCGAGGCATGATTGAATCACATGAGACGGTGATTTAATTTTAATAGGATGTATTTTCTTCCTTATGCTGAGGATAACGAGGAAAATCAGCGTATGTAATCAGCAAAATAGTTTTTTAATTCAATTTTTTTAAATTTAGTCATGTTATGTGATGTTGAGGAGAATATCTTTGGTTATAACCTGCATAGGGTTTCTTTTCATTTGATAGGACCTTCACATGGGTCTCCATTAGCTCAAAGTACGGTGATAGTCCATTCGAGGCTCTGGCGGCAGTTTTGATCTTTGAGGGAGTCGTCAGGAAGCCGTAAAGTATGATTTTTACTGCGCGCCTGTTGCTTGCCGAAGCGAAACAGAACCTCTCCTTCTCCTCCCAGCAGTTTCTCCTCTCCGTGCATCGCTTCCTTCCGAACTTTCTTTCTCTTCCACCTTTCCCTTTCTTTCAATTCCTACCCTCTGCCAGCGTGCAGAAAGGCCATAAAAAGACTTACAGGGAACTCGTTGCCTTAATTCATAGAATCCCTCGCTTGAGGAGTAACGAGTAAATTTAGAGCGCTAGCTATCCTTTGTGTCTCAATACCAATTATTAATATAATTATTATTGTCATTATCGCTATTGTTATTAAAATATTATAAATAGTTTGTTTGTCATGTGGTTACAGAAAAAATGAAATGCAATTGAAACATTAAAAACACAACAGAGTATTGAAAGACAAATTATATTCGTCAAACTTGATAAACCCTCCTATAAAAAAATTATTTTTCTTCGTTTAGGGTTGAAATACTTTGCTGGTAGATCTTTTTAGTCATTTTGGATGTATTTTATTCCCAAAAACTTTTGAGAAACGACCTTTGTGACCTATGAACTTAATCTTTAACTGATGATTATATTTCCCCTTAGTTAGGTTTCTCAATGTCCTTCCCAATTACAAGCTACAAGAATTGTTTTATTACAGAAAATATGTTGACAACGTTCATTTCCGATGATATTTGTTTTGACTTTTCCAAATCTGACATCAAAGGTGCTCTAAAATATTAGGATATTTGGATTCTCGTGTAGCCAAAGCAAGAAAACGCAACCTGATTACTGTCCAGAGCTCAATTATAGTATGCTTCATGGCTAAAATTTAATTCTACTGTTTTCTACCCCTTTGTTGATTTAGGAGTTGCAGAACTGAGATATATATTCACTGGGGCACAGGAGATGAGTAGAAATTTTCTACGCGAAAAAATATTTATGTCCAGTTCATTGTTATCGGAAGCGTGAATTGAATATAATATTTGCAATTAAATGAAAACTTCTTACATGGTTATGCAAATGAAAACATTAATTTTCGAAAGTTGTTGTTGAGGGACGGAGATTTTAAGGTATAATGGTTACCTAAAAATCTCAATCTCGGAAGTTAGTTTAAAAACTGCTGTTTTGTACCACTTGCATTATTAGACCACTTAAACTGGAATTCGGGGATAAATGTGAAACAATAAAGTATAAACGGTTTTAAATAATTTTGAATGCCCAACTATTTGCAGTCATTACTAACAATATTCATTTTAACTGAATAAGCATTTCAAGACATATTTTTTCATCACATTTAAGGCAATTCTGCTGAGGTGTTTCGATTTTTTGTTTTAACCTAGTAATTGGGTAATTCCCTCTATTATATACTATTATAAATTAATGAGGCACTACAATTACATAGCAGTGCCTCATTACGATACATCAAATTGATTTCAAATGCTTAAATGAACTTTTGACCTTTATGAATGGATAATCCTCTAAATTATAGAACCCCAGGGATGGAATATTGGGTCTCAATGTATACTTGCGCTTAACTATACAGTCTTAACTAATGGGTGTATTAGTGAAACTTCTTCGTGGAAACCTATTGAATATCATTTTTTTATCTCTTTTAGTCTCAACTTTTCGTTTATGGTGGCCCTTGAAAAAATTAATTCGGCTGGTGCAAAGGCTTCTATTGATAAAACGAGTTGAAGGATATCCTTTGAACGACTCGTGACTCTGCTGCGCTGTCGAAGAGGAGTACTCTTAATGAGATTACTTGGTACTTTTGATGAGATTACTTTCTACTTCTTCGGGTTCCAAAGGAGTTTCGTCTCCACCGCGATTTCACTAACTTCTCCACAGTCGTCGAGGGGCTTGATTTCTTGGCCTTTTTGTGTGATCTTGGCTCGCAAGACAAGGATGGGCTGCAAAAGAAAAGATTCCACGGTCGTTCTCATAATTACTTTTACCCGTCACGGGACCTGCCTTCCAGCCTTTTTAACGCCTTCCTCCCATCATTTCCCAATTCCCAAAGTATCTGACATCGCTTTTCTTCCTCTTTGATTTCTACCTTCCTGATCGAATTTTCGACTTGTTTGAAGACATCGAATCTATTTTTCTTTTTACTCGCTACAATCAAAGTGAGCTTTTTGCGCCATACATTTCGACTTTTTTCTCTGTTAAAGTGAATTCCTCCCTTGAGATTTATATTCAATGTCGTCGCGTCGTATGTTTCAAATTTAAGCACTTACACCATCTCTTTCTGGTTTTACATCTTCCATTAAATGCTATTTTTCCTAATTCAATACTAGTTTAAAAGTAATGTTTTTGTGCGTGGCTTACACATTCACATCCAATTCTCCTGTATTGAGCTTTCTTTTTGTTTGGGTTGCGTTGAAGTTGAATTTCTGATGACGTTTCGTGGCCTATGCTAGCCAGATATTCAGATCAGGTCTGCGTGATCCTCAAGCATTTGGGTTTTTTACGCGGTATGAGCAATGATCATCTAATTACCATATAGCCTCTCATCCACCGCAACTTGACAGTTTACTTGATACACACTATGATTTGCATAATATGTTCGAGGAAAGGCATTGATATCAATACCCTGTGTAAGCATAAGATAATGTCTTTGCACATAATGTATTACCAGTTCACACCCGCCGAAAATAAATTTTGTAATCACCGCAATTTTTATCAAAAGTAATTTTTGAAAATTAATTAATGGAATTTTTGTTTATTTAACATCTATGCGTTTTGTTTATTTTGTTCCTCAATTACAGTCTTCATTAATTTTTACGCTGGAAAATAATTTTTTTTACTGTTGTAGAAAAGTTGAGCACTGGAATGTAATAAGTAAGTATTTTAACTTCATGCTCTTGCTTAAAACATTTTCATAGACTTAGAAATTGCCTCAATTTAGAAATATACATATTTAAGGATATGTTTTCATTATTTTTTAAAATAAAGATAGGATTAATAAAATCTATGCAATTATGAAAATAAAATAATTATTGTGACAATATACACAAAGTTTGAAGTTCGCCTTGAAAAAATATTTGGCGTAGCCTGGATTCGAACCCTGATCTCTCGATTGCCGGTCAGGCATGCTAGCCAATTACACCCCTAATTATCTTCTCAAAGTGAACTTCAGGATGATAGTTATTATCACGAATACTATAAAATAGGATCCTCAAATCGGTCTCTAAAATTATTTAATGCATTTTAATGGGTTTACAAAAGTCACCACTCGCGTCGCTGACAGACAAAGTGATCCGACTTTAACGGGGATATAAGATTTAATTAGGGGTGTTAACCGAAATATATATACGTAATGATGTAATCTATCAAATGCATAACTTTTCAATGAACTCATCACCTCGCCGCGGATATTTTTGAAAACAGGTTAAAATGCGACCTAAAATGCAACGTAAATCAGCCTTCAATTTGGCCTCCTTTATGCAGTCCCCTTGGCCGTGGGTGTATTTCCTTAAGACATGGGTCTTCAACCTTTTGTAATACAAGGACCAAAAATCGATTTCAAATCGTCCCGCGGGCCACAATGCTCTACGTCACTTTACTACTAAAAATATTACTAAAACTACTACAAGTAATAAAAAACACATCTAATTTCAAAGTGCTATAATCTGAATTGGTTAAAAAGTTCAATCAGTCTATGCGATTTTTGATATTGTTTATTTTTACTAGTGTGTCGATATTTGGTTCGCGATAAAATATTTTCTTTAGCCTCTTGGGCCGCAAGAATTAGCCCGCGGGCCGCAAGTTGCCTTGCAAGAAGACCTTTTCTCTAGACGTGCGTAAAATTTCACATTCTCTACTTCTGCCTTCCATGTGCTCTCCTCAACTGCCTTTGATTGCCGTTGATTCCTCGGGAGCGGAAGACCGCGAACTGCTAGCTCTTCTCTTCCTTCCGTCTCTTCCCTCACGGGACACCAAGCGCGGGCAGGTATCTTCCAACCCTCTCGCTCTCGGGGCAATGCATGCTTTGCTCTCTCACGGGACGCTGTTTAATTGGTCGGACCAGCCGCAATGGAAGCCGGTAAGGTTGAATTCCCCGTGCACGGAAGCGAAGCGGGGGAGGCTGGGAGGTTGAAGGGTTTGGTTTTGGTGACGTGGAGGATTGGATTGAGAATACACAGAGCGGCGGTGGGAGTTAATGGGTTGAGACTTGGGGTAGATGAAAGGACACTGCCGATCCCTCAGATAGATAGAAACAGTGACGTCGGTCTTGGCAGAATATGGAAGCAGTACCCATATCATTAGAGCTGAGGCAAATTTTATTCCACTCAAATTCATTCCGCGGCCTCATTTTTCTCGAGCTGGTGAATGCCATTTTTGTGTAGTGCTGATAAAATTGGTACTACGTTCGATTGAAAGTTTTTGGCCATATAGTGAAAACTAACTTCTAGCGTAGGGAGTTTGTTTGGTGAATTTTATTTCTAGCTATAGGTGTAAGTTGAAAATCTGAAAGTTGAAAAGTTGAAAGCTGAAAATCATTTTAATCTGCCAAGATTTCAGTACTCCTCTAATTGTTTAAAATTCACTATCCCTGCAAATCCAAGCCATCCGAGGACTAGTTTTCTTTAGCGATGCTTTTTTTGATTGCCACGAGAAAAAAGTACATAGTAGATATAAATCCACATGCGTATAGTAAATTGTTGATTCAAGCTTACTACATAAATTTTACAATAATGGAGAAAATCAAGTGTGGAAAATAGCACAGGAGTAACCATCATGTTTGCACGCTTCAAATAGATGTTAAGCGAATTATTCGTTTTAATATGTGCTGAGTTAATAAGATCAGAAACACTTAATATTACTGGATACCGACTAATGAATTGAGATTTAGGATTTTTCCAGTTATTTCCTTTGCAAGTTGAAAAAAGGCTATAAGATTAATAATTGGGTGAAATATTTCTGGAACCTACGGTCTTAATTTCCGTGAGAAAATATTACTTCCATGATACCCTCTAGACCCAGATGGAATGCGCAAAGATGTTATGCGCCAGACTGAAAGCGAGGAATCGCTCCTTGCAGATCTCACTGGGGAAGCCAATCAGATGAAAGGGATAGTGGTGAAAGTTTCTCAGAGGGTATGTTGAAGTTTCCGACGCGGCCCCGCGAGGGATTCTGGGATACTTGGCCGGGTAGCACACTCACTTTTGAGCCTCTGCGGGGAGATATGCATGGCTCACGTGGTTTCGCTCTTCCATGCGGGAGTACGCCGCGTAACCACTTTCTCTCGAGTTTTCACGTCCAATCGGATGGGAAATATCAAACGATGCGATTGCCACTGCTTGAGTTGGATTGAGCGGGTTCGTTCCCTGGGGGTTGAAGCGGATCATGGAGTCAAGGCTGAAACATACGAGCTCATGGGGTTTCTCGTGAGATCTGCATATTACACGTGCGAGCAGTAATGAGGAGAGTGGCTTTGCGTGGAGTTGCTTAGGTCTGCACGGATGTGAGTCAGAGAAACGCCAATTCAGCACTGAACTTTGTTTATTCCAATGTTTTGAGGAAAGCTTAATGTAATTCGAGCACCTGTTTCCATCCGTCTCTCATTCATAATTTTAGTTTATTAAACAATTTCCGAAGCAAAGCTTCCGGAGTGGGTTTCATTTCAGTAACTTTTGCTGTTTTGAAGGCGGTGGTTTGAAAGTTTCGTGATCCAAGCATCAGTTAATGTTACACCTCAAATTATGAGTTAACGACTTTGAGAAGTTTTGAGTACTCTTGCCTTGAAGTAAAATTCTCACGGGTGAATAACTGTTTTAATAATTTATTTCACCTCTACATTGTGAAATAATTATTACCTAAATGATTCAACGTAATTTCGGGTTAATTTCATCTTTATCTCCAAAAATCATGCAAGCTCTCGGTGTGTCCAAATTTTTGGATTCAAGTGCATGATTCAATTTTTGATGCTGATTAAAATATTAAATTATGGTTAAAAAAAGTCCATTAACAGTCGTTAGATCCTACCCGGAGACGTAACATTACTTCCTTATTCTTAATTCAGAAGCATTTGTAACATATTAAATTTGCGTTATGAGAGACTTTTATCACAAAAATTCTATCCTGAAGTAAGTACTTATCTTATTCGTCGTATTCAAACCAGATCAAGCTGTGTTTCATTGTGTATGGATTTGTAATTGTGCCTAAAGTTGCCGAAATTTGTTGCTTTCCGAAATTCTTCATATAAGTTCTCTTGTAACAATACTTGAAACGCGAAAAGAAATTAAGTATTTAATGTCGATTTTGGAGACAGTTGTCCCTTTAGCGTTCTTTCATTTATCTGAGTATGTCTTCAATGCCTCGAACCTTATTCATTGTAAAGATGGAGTTGCAATTTTCATTTGTATGGTGGAAACTAATTTCTTTGCTCTCCTACTGTAATTGAATTAAAATAAGTATAAGGATAGAATGGTAACATATTCATAGAAGCTAAGTTGACATTGCAAAATATTTTCTGTATTAATCCTCGTAGGATGGTCCACAATATCTCATCTGACACTGTTGAATTTATTCAAGCTATTTGATGTAGACGTGCCGTTACCGAATAGCTTTAATTTCATCTTTTGGAATCCGATGAAGGTATCAAAGTTAAAATGACGGCTTTATTGCAACGACTGCCACAGAAACAGCTTTTTAACAGCATATAAATTCCGGCATCATAAGAATGCGGGCCGTTTGAGGAGATTCCCTTAAGTTTGGAAAGATGACGAACTGTGGTTGAAAAGGGGGGCAGGTGCTCATTTAATAGTAACCCCCATGCCCGTCTCCCCAAACCTCCTTTCTCATATCATCCAACTCTTTTCCTCCCTTGGCCCCGCACAAAAAAATCCCTCCATAAAAAAACAAACACAGCCCTCCTCTCAGAGAGCAGCGCGGCTTCCTTCTTTTGTGACGTCACCGGCACGCCATTTAATTCATACGCATAGATAACGAACGACAAAACGGTGTGTGGCAGGGGGTTGTACACGCCCTAAAATCTCGCAGAGAGACAACGGAGGAAGCGGGTGAGGGTTTCAAGGGAAACTTTACTGCGAATCCCCTTCCCCTTTTCTCTATCCCTTCTTTCCTCGCCCTTCCCCCTATCCCCTTTTACCCTGCCCCGATCCGACCTTCTCCCTGCCTTCTCCTTTCATGCGGTCACAGGGCCCGTCTCCTGCAGGGCGTACCCCTACTGCTGAGGCCCTTGTGAGAGAGCTCTCCTCTTTTAATGCCAACAACCCTCTTATTCCTCCTCCTCCACCTACGACCCTTGGAGGATTTTTTTCTCTCTTTCCGAGCTCCTCTTCTTCTTCCTTTGGTTTTTACCCCTCGTCCCCTCTCTTCGCTCTCACTAATTTCCAGAAAGGACTGCTATCCCCCCTCCTCCTGTTCCCTGACGTGAAGGCTCTACGTGTGTGTCACCATCGCATCGACCTGGGACGTCCTCAGTCGACAAACTGGCCCTCCTCCTTGCGTGCACGCTACGTGACCAGTGAAGACGCGATCGTTGTTTTTTTTACGGGAGAAAAATAGAATTTAATTTATTTTCTTATACGCAGAGAGTTGATTCTTATTTGAAGAATGATGTATTTACTATGTTTCTAAAAGGGATGCATAAAATACCCTCACTGATAGATATCAATCCGTTCCGGAATGACGGTCGTGAAGCGAATGCCCTGCCTTCTATAAGACTGCATTATTTCCGAACGAGGAATTAGCTTGAAGGGTATCAGGGTATTTAAATGATTCTCTGCTAAAAAAAAATTTATTTCACCGATTAGGTTTATAATTGATGGCTTATTGAATGAGTGGAAACAAAATCGACGAAATTTGAAAATTTAAAAGACAATCGTAGAATTAGCTCAGATCATATTCTGAATCCATTGAAAGTCGAACCTGTCGTAAAACGGCGTCTACTCTATATTTATATCTATATGCTACACCGAAAGCCTCACAAAAGATGCGTAGCGGGAGGTATTAGGATACCACTCAATAGCCTGCACGCATATAAAATATGATGCGTTCGTTTGTGAGCAGTTTGGCGGTTTGGTATCGACCTAGCCTTTGTCTAAGGTCGTAACTGTTTCAGGGAAAACGCATTCCTGTGCCTATCCATTAGGAAACCATCTCTCGTATGTTATCTCTTCGGACGTCAGATACATTGTGACGTATATGCGACCTTTTTAACGTTATGCTTTAACCATTTGCATTCCATTTTTTTCAATTCAAATAGTCTGGTCCAAATGAATTTATAGAAAAAAAGAATAACTGACAGGATTCATTGGTGCCTTTTAAATGCTTTATTTTGTTGTTTAAAGTAAACTTCCCGTGACTGTAACATTATGCTATAGGTTCAACTAAAGAGTTAATAATTTAAAAATTATCTATGTGTGACATCTCTTGAAAAATTGCCCTTGTATAGTCCCCTTATGTAACCTTGCGATATTGAACCAAACTTAACGTTGGACCTGATCTTGCACCAGGCCTGTCGAGCCAGCCTCGAAGTTGGACCGCAAAGGGTTAAATTTGTATATTTTTTCACCCTTGGTTTTCAATACTCGATTGGAGCTCGAAATACCATTGCTTACAATAGAAATTATCTTCAGGGTCATGTTGACTACTAAAATTAAATAAACCCATTTATATTCTATACCTGTTGAAGCACTGCAAAAACAAGTGACTTTGTACGCAGTCACGCGCACTGGTGCAAAGTTAAATACACCAAAGGATGAAGTTCACCATGAAAAAATATTTGACTTGGCCGGGATTCGAACCCAAAGTTTGCTCTGAGAAAATGGCTTGGTGGTGTAACTGGCTAACACACCTAACCTGCATTAGGGAGATCCGGGTTCGAATCCCGGCTAAGTCTAACATGTTTTCATGGTGAACTTCAACCTTGGGTGTATTTAATAACTGTTGAACTGGTGGAGGAATCATTTGCTACGCAAGGGAGTAGAGTATTTTCGGAGAACCTGGGAACCTCCTCCTCGTTCAACCCCCTCTTTCTTCAATGACGGTAATTGTCTGCCTACCTCTATCCCCTTGCCCTTTTTCACACACTGCCCTCCACCTTAACCTTTGCAGTCCCTCCCAGCGTCTCCACCTCATTCGTGTCGAGGAGGAGGGGGAAAAATACCGCCATGCCTTCTCCTTCCGCCGTCATTGTCGGCGCATTTTCCGGTCGGATGGGGCTTCCCCCTCGGACGAAGAGGTCCCCGAAACGAAGGAATGGAGAGGTTTGAATGGAGGTATGGGGGGTGTGTTTAGAAAGAGGAAGAGTTGGCGGGAGGAAAGGAGAATAAATGAGAAAGGAGGAGCGAAATAGGGTAAGGAAGGAAATGGGGTTGGATCGGGAACAAGGTTTGGGGACGCCGGAATTCGGCGAAACGGGGAGCAATTAAGCGCAGGGCCAGGATCGAACGCTCCATCTCGAGTTTCTTCACGGGATGCACGCTGAATTAGTGAATGGGTGGCGCGCTGTTTTGTCACGTTGAAAATAGGACCACGCCGCGCTCTCGCGTCAATTTCACGCTATTACGTGATCTATGGATTCGTTTCTACCTCTTACACACAAAAAAGATCTAATTTTGGCTCCAAAATTACCCTGTTTTATTGCATGATATTCAACCACTTTCTTTTTGCCACCTCATGGTAATTAGAGCTTGTACATACTCGATTCTGATAGGGTGAACCTCTCTGGTTTAGAGAAAATATAACTAGGCAAGGTTATTTTATTAAATGCAATGATAGCAATACTCGCTGCATCTTCAGAATACGTTTCCAAAAAGTGTGACGAATCGTAGAGCGAGCGAAAATCATAATTCTATTTCCCTAGGTGTGGTTGCAGGTTTAGTTTTACGGCCATAAGCCATAAGTTTAATTTTACGTCATACACGACTGAAAAGTGGAAATCTCTACGACAAAAACAAGAAGTTATTTACCAATTTTTTATCTTTAATATACCCATAAACCCTTCTCGAAGCCCCGTAACCTAATTTTATATCCTTCAAACTTTTTGGAATGGATGTTATAATTTGCGTTACACGCTATTTTACAACAAGGCAATATTTTCCTATGTTTCATGGTCAATTTTACTGAAAATATTTTAAAGAATAACTAACGTTCGCATTGATATTAAGTGATTCTACTGAATGGCTGAGACAAAGCAATTTCTCTTCAACCTACAATACAACTAGTTTACCGAATGAAGTTTGAATGTTAGTGTTCCTTTCACAAGCACTTCTTTTTTCCTCTTTCCCGTAGAATTTCCAATTCTTAATGCCTAATTTGCAGGCTTTGTGGAGAAAACTTAGCGTAATCGTGATTCTCACTTTTTTCAGTAAGTCCGGTCGGAGAAAACATGTTGCCGCCGAATAGTTACTTTTGATCTGTAGAGTGCTATCGTGGTAGCTGATCTGGTCTCTGATTCATACGCAATAGCTAAAGATGTGATTACATTTAATTTGATGATGTTCATCTAGCGATTTACTACACCTGCCAGTGTCATGCGATGGATGGTCGCGTCATCTAGAGGGATATGCCGAGAGATACCCAGGCGGCAGTTTTACACATTAGTGGTTGTAAATCGAAAAGTGGCCACTGAGGGAAGATTATTCTTTCGAGATACCTTCGAGGATAGCTTTTTCTTTACACTTTATCACATTAATACGCGGTGGTAAGATTTGGTTGTTTTAAATATATCTTACAGATCGCATTAAAATGTAAAAAAATCGTATCATAATGTTGTAACTCGTTTTCTTTAGAGATGATGGCTTGCTACAATTATAAACGATGTAAATTGATAAATTAGAAGTGAAATTTCCCAAAATACCAAGGAAGCGTTTTAGAATTGGTAGAAATTCATTGTAATTTAAAAGTAAAATACCGCTCAAAAAAGAGTGAAATTTTACTCAACCAACTTCCGCAAAAAATGTGCGTGTATTTCTAATAATGGATGGTGAAGAAAGAAAAAATATTCCATATTCAATGGTATAATGATTTAATTTCACTAAAATATTGTTTTAGAACAAATCGAACACAGTCACACAACAGAACACAAATTGAAATTTTTCCTCGGAAAAGGGCATCTCTGACCAGTGGACGGCGGCATCGCATCGTGGTTACGTTTACTGTGCCGGCAGCGCGGCGCCCGCCTCTAGCTTAAAGTCCGAGAATAGATGAAATGGCCACGGGTATACACTCTTTGGGTCGAGTATGAGAGGGAAATAAGTAAGATGGGCGGAGGGTTGTTGCACGAAGGGAACGTGTGCCAAGCCCTTTCCCATCCCATGCAACTCCAGAGTCGACGAAATAAAAAGAAATATTCACACAGGCGGTCAAGGGACGACCATGGGGGAGGGACGGAGGAGCCTGAATATATATGAAAAAGGAAAGGACCCTTATTATTATTTTTTTCATTCATGTGAGGGGTCGTGTGGACCAGTGGAATGGAGTCCTGGCGCCTACCAACCCTAAACCTCTTTCGTCCTCCCCAATGCGATCTGTCTGTTTCCCTTACGCGAGCATATTTTTTGTGAACCATCATTCTCTTGGCCTGAAGTTAAGAGAGAGAGAGAAAAGAAAATATGCGTCTATCTCTTCTGCGAAATATGTCGCGGCTAACGAACTTCTTTTATTTTTTCGTTCGCATTTAAGCTTTTTCGGAGTTTATTACAGAGGAGGAAAGTTTTTTTTATTCATTCTGGTGTACTTTTTTTTGTCACCGCAAACATCTTTGACGTTTTTTAAAGCCCCATTCTTCTCGTTTTATTTTCTCCGAATGTTCAACAAACCCCAGCAAAAAAGAAGAAGCAAGCTTTAAAATGTGACAAAAAATCCTAACTCACTTTCGGGGACAGCTGTTAGTATAAAAGTGCTATTTGTTTACTAAATCTGGAGAAAGGAGTCTTTAGTGTCTACTTAATGCTATGAGGTATCTCTATTATATCTCCTTGAAACATTACTTTTTCTTTTCTACCGTCTTTCGCTGCTCTAAAATATAAATGTGACCTTTTCCCAGACCCTTTAATTTACACTTAAACCAGTAAATTTTATCTCATGGCTATTTTTATGCCATCATAAATAGAGAGAGCAGAAAACTCTCTAAGATTCATAGTTTTACTTGTTTCTTTGTAAAATTTAACCGTGGTACATTTGTTTTCAGGTTTTGTGACAGATTTTTTACTTTTAAAATTTCAAATTAGACTAGAACTAGAGTGGATTATCGATACAGATAAGTTATCATTTTTTATATATACAATGCTATGCTCAAGTTCATTCATAGTAATATTCATTCAATTAGTATTCATATCCTTACCCAAAAACATTATTTGATTGGCGCTGGTCGCGCTGTGGGTTTTTCTTCGTATGTGATAATGTGTCCTATTCTAAGATATTGCAGAACGAGTCAATTTTCCACGCATTCCTTACACAGAATTTGTACGTTGGATCATATCATCCACGCTCTACTTGCTAAAATAAAATTTGTGTGTGAAGCACTTTTACAATTAATTCGGTCTTTTAAACCATAACACGAGTACTCACGATACATGGCATGTCACCAGTGCGAGCAATGGCGTAGGTGGAAATACATCAAGGTATGTATTTTAAAATGTCAGCAGCTCTCATAAAATCTTTCACACTTCATGTGTATCGCATAATTTCTATCTCCATTATCACGATACAAAGTTCCATGATAATAATATCACATTATGCGTTATGTTCGTCTACCCCTAAAGCCTTTTGTGTGGGCCTCGACTGGTCATTATTTGTGTGCAATGCAAACAGAAACATTGTTCCATACGCATATACACTGTGTCTTAATATTTTTCTGAACAGTAGAAAATAAAAATTACCAAAACGTAAAGCAGGTATGAGTAGATATAACAAGTTTTCATTTTGAAGCTCATAAAGTCTTTTACACTTTACTTCTATAGCATTATATCTCTACTGTTGCCACAATAAACAGTTCCATGCTAATAATAACACATTTTACATTGTTTTTGTCCTTTTCTAAAGCCTTTTAAGTGAGCCTCACCCGGTAGTTTTTTGTGTGTACTGCAAACAGAAATATTGTTGCACACGTACATACACTGTGGCTTAATATTTTTCTCTTGAAGAATACAAAAAATGAAAATTACCTATGGCGAAAAAGTATTTGGCCATGCCTTTGAAGACAGAGATAGTTTAGGTTTCTGGATGGAGGGGGTGAGAGGCGCGCTGGGGATTGTGGGAATGGCTTTGACGTTGGGAAGCCGTTGGAGAAGAGGTAGGACTTCCGATAAAATGAGAGGTATCCGATTCCCAAAAGCCGCGTGTACGTCTCTTTGTCGGCACGGTTTTGTAAGCATTTGTGCGAGTGAGTCCTCAGGAGATTATTGATTATCGATTCGAGGGATTTGGGCTCTTGCGGCTTCCTTTATCTCTCGATTCCTCTCCTCACCTCATACTCTCTGTTTTACTCAACCTCCCTCTCCGTTCCAGATGGCTTCGCGTCATTTTGTATGCTATTGTTACACTACTCTGAATATAAGTAAGTAACCCTGCCTTTACTGCTCAGGTCTCCTGCCATAAACTTGTATTTAATCGTAACAATCGGCTTTGATGATAGATTGATATTTTGTTGAATTAAAAGTTTCGGAAGTTGTTTACACCCCTATTTGTTTGAATGGAAATTCATATTCTTTTTTTTTCTTCCCCAACATTTTTTTAATCAGTGCATGAAATTTTTTAATTGTAATAGTTATTTTTTAGAAATTTATTTATCCCATGTTTTTAATAAGTTCTTCAACTTATAATACGCAGTTAATGTGATGAAAAAAGTTTGTCACTAGTCTGTAATTACCATGGCAGCTAAATTGAAACACTATGACTTTAGGAGCATATTATTTGTTTTGCTAAAATTGTTATTTGCTGATACTAATCCGTAACGTGGAATTGGTAGTTGTGGCTATGATTGGTCTCTCTGATTTTTATCTGATAAGCATTAATCTAACCATTTTAGTTAACTTGCCAATGCTCATTCTATTTTGAGAGAGCTCATTATGCTTTTGATACTAAATACTTGATATAGCGATGCTGTACCTATCCAATTTTGAATATTTTTCGAGATAAGTTTTACTTTTAACGAAATGAATGCTTAAAATGGGATAATATTCCGGCCTTGTTATCGTAATTCATCCATGTCTTCAACCCTTCAACTAAGCTGATTTCCTCGGCGAATAATATTTTTCTCCCAGGTCTCCAAATGAGATCAATGATTCAAAGGTGTTCGTTAGCCAATTATTTCATTAGATCCTTCCTTTGTCTCTCAAAATAAGCCTAATAATCCCGCACCCCTGAGCTCGTGTAGCATCAGTCCATCTGCGCAGCTCCGCTAAAAGGCATCCGTATGTCCTGCGACCCTTCCTCCCTTAATTCCCTGATTCCAACGGACCCTTTCCCCTCCCCTTCTTCCTCCTCACTCTCCCTCTGTTCTCCAATTTGCTGACTCCGTTCTGCCTATCATATCCCTTAGCCCAATTCACAACAACTTAACACGGCGTAACTTAGATTAAGCTGCCCAGATTATTGAGAATTGTTGTTAGCCCAAACTGTCGTGCTAAGTATTCCACCTATCACAGCTAATACCATAATGAAATCGATTTTAGAGGACTTTTGATAATTTTATAACTATCGGTATAAAATGTTATATTCCTTTTAATTTGAAATAGAATTTCGGTTTTCTTTAGGCTTTAATATCAGGTGAGCCTCGTTGGCGGTAAGTTCTCGGCTACCGAAACGATGTTTTCGGGTTCGACTCTTGCCTTGGTAGGTTTCCCCTATCCCGGGAATGGGCTTTTGTGATCATTCATTGCTACTTATTTATTATTATTGCCTACACCACCGAAAGAGCACTGTTAGCCTTTAAATCGGTTTGTTTTCAACAAGTTAACAACCACACGAACAGGCATGCCCTGAATAGTGGTAACCTATCCAAGCGCGACTCAAACCAGCGATCCCCGGTTTGTCAGACTTTACCCCCACCGCCGAAGCTGGCAAATAATTGTTGGAAACCCACCCTCCTACCCCCCGATGTAAATACTTTGCATGTTAAGTTTCACCAAACCACGGAAAGCTAAGTTTTAGTGACCAAAGCTTTTAGGCATCTAGAGTGGAATGCCCGGAAAAAAATGTTGAAAACCCCCAAAGAAAAAACTATGCATATACAGTTTCTCCAAGTTACGACCCCTGCCATTTTTAGCGTTTCGATCCCCTCTCTTCTTTTCTTTATACGACTTAACTTGATAAACCACCGATTTAATCCCTTCAGTGCATCCCATGCCGACTTCTTTTTGCCCCAACAAGGCATCCACTCTTTCCCCTCTCTCAATTAACGGGCCTGGAAGTTACTTAAGCCGTGATCAAACGTTTTCCACTGAAATTCCTTTCTTTTTTTCTCCGTCATTTTCTCTGTCCTAGGGATACCTTGATTTCTTGCCTGCAACGCCGGCACACACACCAGCCCTCTTTCCTTTCAAAAGCGACCCTGACATGGTTTAATTGTGACTTGTTTTGTCACGCTCAAAAGGGTATATAACGACTGTGAGTTTAAATAACTGCCTGTTGCGTGTTTTATATTTCCGTGAAATTAGATATGTTAATAGATAGATCGACGCAGCTCGTACCACATTCACATGTTTAGAAATAGTTCTCCATGATTCCCTTCGCGCAACCAATGCGAACTATTGTTCAGCATTTGCATGGCTTTAGTTGAGATGAACACCATATGGCCGCATTTAACATTAATGAGTGTACTCACTATTTTTCCATTTTCGTAAAATGGTGACTTCAATGTGACCTATGTTGTTTTTCCGTATTGCAATGACGTAATCGAGGATTGAGTAACCTGCGTTTGGATTGCAGCCCCCGTAATGATGTTTGGGTGGGTGGCACTGTGCCTTTTTATCTTTGGGCACGCAAATGTCAGCATTTTTCTGTGAAAAAAAATGCTGATAACACTTTGTCTTTTTACTTAAGAAATACTAGCAGCCCCGTTGATGCCAGTTAGAGTTTAAACGCATATTTTTATCTCCGAGCTTGGGGCATCGATCTACATTTTCAGTCAATCTCTGAAAACAACAGCTAAAAAGCTGTGGTGCGATCAAGCGTTGTGCTCCTATTATATGCCATGTGTTTAAATTTTCTATTTTTTACGTTTGGATACCATGCCATTTTTAGTCTTATGTTTTAATTGAATGATGCTATTTAAATAATTAGAAAAAAATCCACGCATATGCCACAAAAATAACAAATTTTAAGCCATTTAAAATTTTTATATTTCAGTACAAAAACAAGTTCAATGTTTTTGTCTCTGATATTTAGGTATATTAGAGCAAAATGCAATAATGGATTTAAGCTACTGAATTATGTACATCAACTGCATATTGATTTGTTTATATCCCTATATAAATTAATATTTGTCTTTTCTTTATATTTCAGGTAAGGCAGCTAATTGTTTGGATTGATTGCCGGTGTGCTTGGCACGGTAAGCAATCCATTGCTTGTTTTATATTTCCGTGAAATTAGAGATTCCTTTGCTCATGAATAGATCGTCGTCGCTCGAATAACGTTCACCTGCATATGAACAGTTCTCTACGAGTACCCTCCGGCGCCCAATGCGAACTCTTGTTTAGCATTTGCATGTTTTTAATTCGAAATGAACACCACATGACCGTTTTTTAAAAAACATTGACCCGACCGTGTGTCAATTGAACCGTGCCGAAACATTTTTCCGCGTGCGTTCTTTCAATCATCATCAGCATGTCACGACCCCGATCACTGGTCGACGTGCTACCAGAAAAAAAGGTCACGCCGAACTTTTGCTTTTTAAATAAGCCCACCCGTGTGCGGAAAAATCTAAAAGAGGTCGCATAAAATATTATCATAATTTTTATTTTTTCGGGGGCGTGAAAAAGGTTGCGAGGGTATGGATAAAGCTTATGCATCATTTATCCGGGGTTCGAATTCCCAAAAAAATAAAAGGAGAAGAGGAGAATGGAATGGGTGGGTTGAGGGGTGGTAAATAAAAGATAAGAATGTCAAAGCTCTGGCAGTCGGTGGCGTCACATCAGTGGCCGAATAGAAAGCGTATGAGTTCGGGACGTGTTAGAAGTCAGCATGTCTGGCTGTTTGGGAATGGAAAGAGTGGGGTAAAGACGGTATTTTTGCCTCGGATGTCTCGGGAGGAGAAGGGTGAGTTTGGATGCTGTGATCCTCGGCCGGGAAACCCGCGGGGAAATAGACAGCGGGGCGTGCTTTAAAAATTTAGCTGGAGGAACATAAAAGGGGTTGTGTAGGGGTGGGGGTGCAAGTTTCGGTGGGTGCGTAGCGCTAGTGGGTTAGAGGATAAGGGAGCTTCTTCAGAGAGAGGGAAAGGAGTATTCGGGTGGAGTTTATAGGGTAATGTGCATCAGTACCGCCTTTATTTCCGCGAACTGCCCACCTGTACTCGTACCCATTCAAGTAAACCAATAAATCTAAACAACCTTGACTTTTGGTTGCACGGGGCTGGGCTTGCCTTGTTAATGTAAAAAGGGTCGTGTACGAAAACTTCTTATTGTTGCACTTTAGAGTGAATGCTAAAAAAATTAAAAAAATATTTTTGATACCATTCATATGTGCACGGTTAAAGCACTTGTTTGCGGCTGGAAACTTTGTGGAAACTGTGTCGAAGATTCACCACGGAAAGGTCATCTGTTATGATCTGGTACGGAATAAGGGCTATTTTTCATGCACTACCTAAGTATTTTGTAAGTTCCTCTACCTTAATGATTAGAAAAATAAGTCTTTTTTTTGCTTTCGACTGTTCCATCTTTCAAATTTTTCACTTGTGCTATGAAGTCAGGTGGTTAAATGTGCTGGATTAAAATACGGCTTACTTTTACATGGTTATATTGTGCTAATAATACTTAAACGAATGTGGAAGTATTTCGCAATACCTTTGATGCCGCACTTTTTTAGGCAATATATTCCTCGGGAATTTCACACGTCACTGCTGCGGATACGTATTCTAAAAGCTGCTTCAAATGGTCGCCAAATAGAGAAAAGCCTTGCTCACCCACGACAAAAAATGACTGTATAAAGTAGCTTAATTAGTTAAAATTTTTGGAATTTGAGTATTTTACTTCAATTGCAACCGAATTGATTAGTTTTCTCTCAGATAAGTTCACAATTTCAAATTTTAAATGTCCAGAGGAAATGATTAGGGTATTGTTTGAAAAGATATACAATAATTTCTTCACTCCTTTTTCTACGGCGTATAATTATTCATTTTCAGATATTAACTATTTTTCAGCATGATAAAGGATATTATGAACCTCCCTGTGGTCCTTAATCACGCGTCAATTAAGCGTTGTTATGAAGTACCCAAAACTTAACTAACTAAAAACAAATAGTAAATTGGCCTCCGTAGTATTTGAAATTGTTTACCTTAGTATAACAATCATGATCGTACTTTCATATTTTCTTGCGGCTTGGCTATCCCTCACTCCTCCGGTGTTATCTTCAATGAACAGATACGTACCCCAGAAGTATAGCAAAAAATCAAAGCAAACATCTAGTACCACGAGCCTCGGTACAGTTGCCATAGGAAATGGATAGCGTAGTGGTCAGCGCTGTAGCTCGTAAAGACAAAGGTCATACGTTCGATTCCCGATCCAGGGGAATTCTATCTCATGGCAATACATGTATAAATAAAACCAATTTAGCGGACGGAATCTGAAGGAGTCTCAAGACTTGATGTGTAGACCTTTGAGGTGGAAAGGTCGATGGTGGCGGTGCTGTATGGCGTGAGAGGGAAAGTCTTTTGGCGTTCCGGCATGCTGCGTGCCCGCGGAGCCTTGTGTGCAAAATTCAAGGCCAGGGAGTTGCCAAGAGGAAGGGAGGGTCTCTTAGATAATGAATCGTTTTCTATTATTTCCGCAGCGCGCTGTAGGGGTATAAGGCTTCCGGATTTCGCGTGAAGGTGTGGGGATATGGGTGGTGCTGAATATGATTATTTCAGAGGTATTCCTTTATCCTCGTCGGCCCCTTTCCAATGCATATACATATACATGATTCTAAGAAGCCTCTTTCACTTGCTATGGGTCAAAGGATATCTATGTCAGATGCTGAGAGAGAATACACTCCCGGATGCGTAACGTGTGTGGAATTGGAATTTTGGGCAACGCTCTTACTATATCAATAAATTATCGATGAATTGCGGCAGACTTACTGAATATCTCTTTACATTTAAGTGATTGAATTTTTTCTCATCCGTGTAGAATATAATTATTAATGGTTTTTTTCCTCATATTGAACTAGTTTTTGCGTATAGTAAGCATAGAGAAAAGTATTGAATTACATTTCATGTTTTAGTGCAATGAGCCTCATTATTGGACATTTAGGCAAATCATACGTTTATCTCGATTTGCTACAAAATATTGAGATAAAAATGCTATTAATATCGTTACAATTGGAAGGTTGGAACGTTAGTTCATTAGTATTATTACTTCGTGACTCTTACATTTTAGTGATGACGTTTCAACATCAATCAAAACATAGCCAGCAGCCAGTTTCTGCATTTAACAATCGCCATTATTTCCATCTCTCAAATTTCCGCTCAACTGTTTCTGTAATAAGATTCTCAGACTAATAACGTGATGTGCCCAATCTTCAGGAATATCTGAGGTTTTTAACGTATTTTGCCAATCACTAAGTTTCTTCTAAATCTCTCCTAATGACCCTCCAAACTTTTGGAGTCGAACCCTTAACTTTCTAAGAAAGTGTCGGGAAAATTTCGATAATGTGCGTAGTGAAACCGCATAGAGGCCCATTAGAGGACATACATTAGTTTTCTGGATACTCGCAGCATTTACCGATTACGGTCGTTTAGTCGTAAATTATGATGGTTATTTAATAAGAAAAATGAATTAGTAATTCTAATCATGTGTTGTTTATGAGATGTCTTTTTTCTATCTCTTAAAATGCTTTCGTACACAAGTTTCTTCTTATATTATCATAAATATATGATATTCACCATCAAAACTGCCATCCCTCTATTTGCAGCTAGTTATCTGGTGCATTATCAGGTTAGCCATTCACGTCAAATGCAATTTTACACAACATTATTCTCAATTGCCTCTTAATGCTTACGAGTACCTCTCCGTACCGTAAAATTCTCCGTATCATTTCAACATTTTTATTTATAAAATATGAAGGTCTCCAGGAATAAATAAGACTCGGGGCGTACCTATCTTGCAACCCAGTCGCGTGCTCCATGAGCTCTTCCGTCCTAGTGCCGTCCCTAGCATTTGCCGCCGAATCCTGTGGCTTTCGGTGGAAGCTCTGGGAAAATTCCGGCCATGGTGAGCGTGGGTGAACCACACAAAAATCCCGCTGGACTTGCGGAATTTTTCTGGCTCCTCGCGGCGCGTACCGATTACGGCCGATGAAAAAAAACCGGAAGCCGCGGTCATCCCTCGTGGCTGAGGGGGGGCACTCCCTCCTTGTGCGCGGGCGAACCTCACCCAGGGGAAGTGCCGCACCTTTAAACGCATGTACATATTCCATTTGCTCGGCACAATGTCCGCATTAATCCCTTTCCCCTTTTTACTCTCGGGACAGCGTGTGTCATGCATTTTCACCGGAGGTTTTTGGCATCGGGGTCGCCGCTGAGGGAAACGGAGGAAGAAGACGAGGAAGGGAGGGTGTGAGGAAGAGAAAAGAGATGGATAGCCGGGTGAGGTGTATAGGGGAAAGGGTTGGGCTCGAGCAGGAAGGAAGAGGGAAGGGTGTAGGATGAAAGGAGCAGAGGGATAGGGCGAGGAAAGGCAGTTCGTTAGCACATAAGCCCTTTTCGGGGCGGGCATGTTAAGCCGGGACCTATCCTCGCACGGCACGTCTCTCTCCCGTACGCTGCAGGGACGGGAACATCAGAGTATAGGGGACGGGAGAAGAATACGGGCCGTGAGGGTACGAGGAACGGTGGAGTATTCTGAGGCAAGGGGTGGTGAGGGTTTTTTGGCAGGGTATGGCTCCCAGCAAAGGGAAGAAAGGGGCGAAAGCGAAAGGGTAGGTACATGCAGATACACGGGGATCGGTGTGTGTGGCAGGGGTTGGTGGCGCGTGGGAGTTTGATTCCCTCGCGCCGTGCATCCAACCCCTTTCCTTTTTCGTCCTCTAGCTGCGCCTTTCGTCATCTGCGCTTCGTCTATTTTTTTTCTCTCGTTTCCAATGCACCCGCTCATCGGGACTATTTTGCGTCGGAGCTCATTTCCCAGTGGGGCGGGCGAATTGTTGTGGTTTCCTGCTCGGATTCTGGCGGTCCTATGGCACTGAGGAGAAATCTGACTAATTTTTGCAGCGTTACACGTAAATCAGAGAGTGAGAAATGGAAAGAGTATTTCGGCTTTGCGCATGCAACCAAGATTGAAAATAAAATCTCCGAACCAAGGTGAACACTCAAGCCCACGCTCCCCTCAGACTTTTTCGTGACGAAGAAAATTACCGATAATCTGACTCGGTCTCTAACGTTTTTTTATTAGATCATCATTAGGAATTGTAATGGTATTCCCTTCACTCCTGCCACTTTCTCTAGTAACAGTGCTGGCCTCCACTGTCGGCTAGTAGAGTGCCCTGTGGTAAATCAAATTTTCTCAACCTTATAATTATTCTTTACCATAAAAATTCTATTTAACGTGCGATACGTTTACACATTTTCAAACAACTTGCAATTTTGTCTCGCTCTCAAACGTAATTCACACCGAGTATGGAATGAGAACGTAGAAACTTGCCGTGTGCCAATCAAAAATTTTTAAGCGGAATCTGTGCAAGTTATCCAATTAGGGATGGAATGCTCGCATTAATTCTCTCCTGAAAAGTAAAGTTTTATAGGTTTTATGTTTACTCAAAAAAAGCTAAAACCAAAAATAATTATAAACTCACGTGGCAGCGCATTAACGGAAGCTGAGGTTAACATTGAAAGTACGTAATTCCGGGAAAACTACGGTGTTATTTTAGAAACAGAGTTGATAAATAAAAATCTTATAAAAGCAGTCACGCTTCAAAGCCATTCAAAGAATTTATATTGACGCGTCATAAATTTCCGTCATGTAATTAAAAATTTCTATCTATATTTTCATCTCTCTAATACGCTAGGTTTCCATCATGAACTCTTTCATGATTTCAAAGTTAATGAATTCATCTACAAACCACATGTTATCGTTTAAATATTTAATGTGGTGAATATACAATTATCATCCGCTCTAAATATTTCCGGAAGCCAAAAGGTCATCTTCATTTGTCGTGGGCCTCTTGTTTAGTTTAATAAAAATTATAATGTTGCAACTCTTGCATTCTTTTTTGCGTTACTTTTTTGATTCCTGCAGAATGCTTTTATTCAGGGTATATCCGTCATTACGCTTTATTATATATAAGTAATGCATTACAAGCAATCATTATATTTGCTCTCATGCATTGTTAACTTGAAGCTATATTGTTGAATCCCTTTTTTTGAAGATTTCCGTAATCTTTTTCCTTATTTCCTGTTTCCATTTTCGTTCGGTCTAAAGTACTCTGGGGAAAAGGAAAAAAATGATTATTTGGTCCGGTTGCACCGTTTGCGAAGTTCAGAAAAAAAACACTGTAATTCAGTGAAGTGGGAAGTTTAGATAAGAGGCCGTCAGTATTTCCCACTTTCTGGTGGGCTGGATCAAGAAGCAGTCCAAAAAGGTAGAAAAAGGAGCATTGGGGAACACGGGCGATTGCAAGTTCCGTTTCGGTGACCGAGGTCTCTTTATCCTGCTTTTTTTCCGCACTTTGCGGACTTCAGGCAGACGAAGCGACGTCCTGCCAACTGTTTGTGAAAGTTGGGGCGATATCTTGTAGATGCACCATGGGGATATTTTATCCAGTTCCTAGATACCTTTATTTCGTGTTTCTTCTTCATTGTAGTTTAGGAAGTCGTTTACCACAATAGTCTCAACCACATGCTGTGGGGTTTATTTTTTCTTTTTTAAATAGGCAAAGTAGGTGAATGCATACTTATTCTTTTTTCATATTTGAGGGAAGAATATCAGAAAAATAAGGAAGGAGAAGATTAGGAATATACATGAGTCAGAGGCCTTATTGAGAATTGGATAGGGAAACCCAATCAGGAGGGGGACACAGACCGTGGTAATTCGCAAAATGTCCCATGCAAACATACCTTAACCGATAGAATACTTGGATAACACTAATATTTCTCATTCAATCCCTGTGTCCTATGGTGTATCATCTAGTCAACCCTCTTGTCCTTCTCCGACGTATGGTGCTCCAGCTGACCATATATAAACCTCAACTGTAATGTATCAAAGCGATTATATGAAAGATAAACATCAATATCACTCGCCAATATTTTACCTTTCTTTATCCCTTACATATCAATATGGCTTCTGTCACAACAATCCCTTATCCCAACCACTAAAAAAATCAAAAAGCAAATTCAAAAAATAAAAAATGAACTTCAGATAATGAAATACATTAAAAGAATGTAAACGTATATTAAAACCAGTATTTCAGCGCTTGATTTTCTCAAAAGGATTATGATGGGCAAAGAGACGTAGTTGGGTAACGCGTGTTCATTAATTGTCCATGAGCTGTTTCATAGCGAAAACGTCAACCACAATTTCATCCAAACGGAAGGAATAGACGGAGAACACGCTTATTGGCCCGTAAAAATGATATACGTCGCCTTAATAACCACTTCAAAGACGATGATAAAAGCATGGACAGATCTTTTGGAATTGAATTATATGTATACGTAATGGTTGGCAATAAGTGATTGATGAGCATGAAGAACATAACTATATACTAAAGTTTTAGTTATTTTCCGAGGATTAGTCGCTCCTTCATTTCCTTATGGCACGTATAAAAGTGATGTCGATCATTCAAAGTACACGGATCAACTGGATCTTAGCCTGATCAGAAGAAGTGTATTTTGGTATGAACTCAAAATTCCCGAGTGCTCGGGATGGTTGAGTCAGAGAGAGGATTCCGAGAAATCTCGACTGTTTTCTCGGCGCGGCCGGCTGCCTATTCTCCCACCCCATACGTTACCACCCTCACCTCTTTCCCTCCTGTACAAAACCCTTCCCCTCTCCGTCGAACCGTTCTTCGCTCCCGTTCGCGGCCGCCCTGAATTATTTGGCGCCCTGGGTTCAGACGTTGGATCAACCTGCCACGCGCCATCGCTTACCCACGCATTCCCGCCTCTTCCTCCCGCCCGCTATCTCCCTTCTACCCCATCTCCTCTACTCGAGCAATCCTTCTCTCATCCCGTCGAGACTCGGCAACCATTCCTTCTTCTCCTCCTTCGCCCCTTTCGCGTGCGCCCTCCCTAAGATTGCACTCCGCGTTGGATCGCGGAGCATCGCACCGCCAACCGCTCGCCCCTTCATGTGGGCTCTTATCTCATCATCTCCCCTCGCAAGAACATTCCCATCCAAGTTCTCCGTCCGTCTAATCCTCCGTTTCGGTGCAAATCTCTATGCTCCCGTTTGTTATCCTCACCTGCATGAAACTATTCGGAAGAGGTTTTGTAATGCCGGTGTAACAATGAGTTTCCTTGTAGGTGATTGATCACATGTAAGTAAATTCATCGGAAGGTTGTTACCATGGTAATACATCGACGGATCTTCGGTGCTAGTGGAGATTATGGATGGATGATTTTGCACTTTCCAGCGAGCAGAATATTTAAACTTTTCTAGGGTTTTTTTCGGGTTGGGTTTATGGATGGACTTTGCGAAAAAATGATAATAACGATTGTTGGTATGGTATTTGGAGGAGACGACCGACAGTTGAGGTCATTTGCGCCATGAGGGAAGGGTGGAGAGAAACGCAGTGTCGGCGTTAGCCTGCTCTTAAGGAAAGGCGCCAAGGGGACCACGGCTTAACGTCCCATCCGACGGACGGAGTGTTGCGCTTGAAATATTCTCCGCACAACACTCAAGCAGGGATCGGGCAGTCTCTAAAAATTCTCTGCCACTGCCGGGATTTGAACCCGAGCCCACCGGATGGGAAGCCAACACTCTAGCCACCACACCAACCCGATCCCCGATAATAACGAAAATAACGAAATAAAATATTATGTTAGTCTCCCCCTTATTTGGGGATATTGTGTCATCTCCAAGTAGAAGAATGGTCGAAAAATGCCGATGTGTATTATCGAAATTCTGCATGTATTGTCAGAGATCACTAATGGTAATATTTATGGAGAAATTTATTTAAAATCTACGAATTGAATGCCGCAGCCTACTCAAAAAGTCTTGAAAGCATTTCTTGAATGACACTTTCTCTTTTATAGCAAACGGTTAGACTATAAAGGTAACGGATGCATCAATGATCACTGTTGTTTTTAATTTGATTGACTAAGAAGTATTTTTACATTTTTTTCGTATAATTAGGCTTAACCTTAGGATTTTTTCCGCGCTTGCCGTGATTTTCCTTTGATACCTTATATATGCTTTTGTAACAATTTCTGGAAGATAAAATTTAGAAGTCACTCACGCTTTTTCTAGAATTATTTTCTTCCTGCGTTGGTAAGTGCAAATTCAATTCGTTACATTGTTAAAAGATTTTAGGGATATTTTTTTGCAATATTTATATAGACATATTTTTTCTCATAACACCCTGGTCGTTACGAATATCTTCCACGAAGGTAATGTTAAGATGTTTTTATATTGATAGATATTTTTACACTCAATCCTATGTGAGGAAAAGTGCGAAAAACCTTCTTATCCTGCCTTAAAGTGCTCAAGACGCTGTATCCAAGCCTCCCTCGCCCTACTTGGGAAATGTCCCCCTTAAGATAATTGCCCGTCATTTTTCACAAACGATATTAAACTGTGCTCACCGCTGGCAACCCCCTCAACCCATCCTCCCTCTTTGTGGCACCAGCAAAAAAAAAATAAAGACAAAACTCACACGGGGAGAAGAGGAACGTCTTCTTAGAGTAATCCTCGTGATGGCGCCTCCTTAGAAGATAAACACCTCCCCCTCCATTACTTCCCCAACAAATCTTTAACCCCGCCATTCTTCGTTGCTGTGGAGACGGGTGAAGAGGAGGTGGGGGGGGGGGGTTGGTGCGCGGGTTGGGGTGTCGGGGGATGTTCCTTCGCTTCTTTTCTCACTTCCAGCCACATCTCGGGAGAAACCTACGCACTATCCTCCCCTCTCTTTGTGTTCCTCTCCACTCCTCTCTCCTCTTGCGAATCTTTTCTCAACACATTTTTTTCATCTTTCACCCACTATCTTCTGTACCTCCCATCTTAATCTAGTACGTAGCGACCCTTATTATTTATCTCCGTGTTCTTCCCTGCTTTTGAGGTTAATATACGAAAGTAAGCTTTGCTTAATACGGCTAGTGTTTTATCTTCTGATGGAAGCTAAAGTCGGAGTACGTATCTTATAATTTTAAAATTTTCTTTAAGCTCCCTTCTGTTTTGCTACTTTTTCTGCACTTCATTGATTAAACCCTCAGTAGCTATTTCTCCTTTAGAGGTTTTCTATTAATCTGAGAGTAATTTTAGAAAAAATTCCCTATTAGATAAGGAGGCTACTTAATATTTCTCTGATTTTTCGAAGCAAAAGTAGGCGAATGGATTCAAATTTTGTCTTCCCTTTGCTCGATTTTTTCCACTACATGTACGGCTTGTTGGTAACTGACCAATCGAACGGCGTGTTAGGCAACTAAATTTGAAACACAGCTGTAGTAAGTTTTGTTCGTTGGAGTGGAAAGAAGAATCTACAGAATATAACTGTTTGTTTTTTGTGGACTGGATAAATTGCGAGCAATACGTCAATTGCTTATTTCACTTGGGTAACACAATTTGTGTGACCTGCCAATTATCTATTTCCCTTTGATTCTTTTCCCAGGAAATTGTATTGTCTTAACCAAAGCACCCCTCTTCCTAACGCTCCTCTATGTAGGTATTTTTTCACTTATCTTAAGTTGCCGTATCATAGTGCATCTCATTCACCTATTGTAATTTTTATGAAGTTTTATGAGTAATGCACAAAAGTATTTGCTCCTTTCAGAATGCAAGGTTATGTGTTTCTTTTTTATTGTTTTTGTTTTACTGAAACTTAGTAGTTGAGTTCATACCAGATACTATTATTTGGAACGAATATTTCCTGTTTGCTTTTTAGAGAGCATTTTGGTCAATCGGAGAAATTCTGTTGCTCTTCCTGAAGTAACTTTGTTTTGCTTTGGTGGATGCATGCAATTTCCATGTTTTCATGCTTTTAATTTTGTGGAGTTACCCAATAATAGACATGCGTCATACTCTGAGTCATTCTCCCTCCTTTCTTCCTCTTGCCGTTTTTCACTCTTCCTCCGAATCTTTTCCCATCGAAGTATTTCATCCTTCCGGCACCATCCCTCACCTCGTATTGCCCATCTTTAACGTTACATCTCTGCGTTTCGATCATCTAGCCCATGGAAACTACCAATTCTTCTTTCTGTATCCTCTTCTGCAAACACCTCGGAATTATCTCGAGTAATTTTCAAAGCAGTCACTTAATAACCAATGTGTAATTTTCTAAATGTTTAATTTCGGAAGTGAAGGAAAAGAAGTATTTTCAGAATCAATAGTTTGCAGGCATCAATGGGTGAAAATGCTTCATTTTAAATTATAAAAACTATAAATTTTCATGCATTTAATTTTGGGAGACCGGTTTTGTCCCCGTGCGATATCATCTGGTATAATCATCCATTGCATCACAAACGAAACATTTTCTACTTATTTTTGAAGGACTATTTGATTTCACTGTTGAGGGAATAATACAATGTAATCGGTTACATTCTGCGGCCGAACCGAGAGGAGCGCAGTTGCTCATCATAGGATAGAATGACCCACGGTTTCAGGATTTACATTTGAGGAACTTGATAATTATATATGACCAAATCTCAAGTTTTCTTAAATTTCAGTGAAATCGTATACTTTTCTAATGGTTTTCTTCAGTGTAGTGATGCACCTTGCGTTGCCCTCCGCTCATCTCTTTCCACACATCTTTCCCCGGCACACTTTTTCGTCTTTCCCACCCTTCTTAACGTTCTCCCCGCTCTTCGGCTCCTCCTTCATCTAATCCTTAGCAGCTCTCTCGCTCCTTCCCGTTACTTCTCTTCCCCTTCAAAGTCTTCCTCCCAGGCGCCATCAGATTACCTTCTCCCACACACTCACCCCTCGAGCAAAATCACTCAAACTCCACCTCCGTTGCCTCCTCCTCCTCCTCTACAGCGTCAATCTCTCCTCCCGTTTCGGCCCCCAATAGCAAGGAGTTCTTCCTCGCAACCTTTCTCAGGACCGCTCTCGCCGAGGCATGGCCTCAAGTTTTCTCCGAAAGCGGAAAGCCGGGTTCTCCTTTTTTTTTACTCGCCAATCTCTTCCCTCAAAATGTTCCCATCTCACTTCTTCTACACCTCTGTCAACCAAAGCCCGACATGCCTCGAGGTAGTGGACGTCGCTTCAAATAATCTTCGTCTCAGTTTTCCTCTCGGATGAAAGGTATCGGGAATATAATCCTCTAACTTCTCAATTGAAGTTTCTATCTGCATTAGTACTGGCATTCTACTCGGTATTTGTCTCGGTTATCTGTTAGCATTACCCTACTTATGTGTGTGTTAGTTATCTAATTCAGTCCCCTTGTGGTTTTGGTCATTCTTCATGCTTACGTTATTGCGTGCTTTTGTCATTATTGAGTTACTAAGTCTCGAAGTATAGGGTAAATTAAACTCTTCAAAATGGTCATCAATGGTATCTAATCACGGCTAGTTTCACTTCACTTTCGCATTGTCAATTGGTAAAATACTGTGGACTAATTGTGGTTAAATATCATTGATAACCATACAGGAAGTCAAAATTTTTAAATCACACCGTAAAATTCCACAAGCATCAGCCACATTCGTCGAGTACAAGTCATTTCAACAAGCACAATATTCTGCTACTCTCTTCAAGGGGTGAGTTTTCAACTTCATGAAATATTTTATACCTTGCACTTGCGTGTTATTATGCACTTACCATTTATTTACAGTTACCTTAGGCGCAATAAATAAAGTCTTGACGTATGTATTCACGTCTGCAGTTTACTTCGCACTTAACGATTCGCTCGTCTTTCTTTCCTTGCAGCATTGAAAATTCTTTTTTACGCGCAAGTACTTATTAACACCTAAGTATCTTTCATGGAGATATCATTGCATGGCTGAGTAATATATTGTGCAACAAAATATTGAACTTTTTCCTTCACTCCAAACAACAAAACAAAAACTCTATTGGTCTTTTTCATTTTAGTGTTTGTATTGTTCCATGGTGTAAATTAGGCTGCTGGAGTTGGCTAGAAGATTAGCTAATCTACTTCGGAATCGTTAACCAAAAAACTAGGTTTTATTGGTATATAGTTTATAATTGAACTATTTATGATTTTTTGGACAAGGTAAATGCTCTTATCTCCCTTTGGTAGGAAAAATACTGTAAATTTCGTTTCAAAATGTTGAATGTTGAATGTTGAAATGAATTTCCTTCTTCCCTTAGTATCTATTCACTTTATTTTGCTCTAATAATTTTTTCTTGTTTATATTTCTCTAGTACAAATTTAGAAGCTTAATATTTTCTTTTCATCGGCATCCAAGAGTTTTTGTAAATGCAGCATTCTTTCTTCCGGAGTATACTCACTTTACATGCATTTTTCGGACAACAGTTTCGTAAGTTCTCGGCTTCTTCAGTTTAGGTTAGTGAGGATGCAAAACGTATATGGAACGCAAAAAAAACCGTTGTCTTGCAAAGTGAAACCCGCGGAGTAAATCTCGAAAGGAACAAACAGGCCTTCACTTTTTTATTGGTGTATGTTTTCATTGCGTTATTGAATGTTTCTCTTTCTTCCTTTGGTTTCATTCTTCTTGGCTTTCATCTCAGGTTCCCTTCCATTGCATTCTGAGAGCATAACTTCCTTTCCTCCGTCTCTCACTCTCTTTCCTTGTCCAGCCCGCTTCCGCCACTGCATTAGCCATCCATCCAACCCCGTGCACTCTTCCCTCGTCCACTTGCCTTTGATCTTCTTTCTTCCTCCTCCCCTCTCCTTTCACTTATTCTCTTTCCCCCTCACCCATTCTTCGGCACCCGCGCAAAGGATTTCCGTGTTTTCTTTGCCAGAAGGAAGGAAAAAAACGTCTCAAGTAGCTGTGGTGTATCTCTCAGTGGCGTCTTCCTTGCTTGCACAAAACTCACTCTGTTTGTGGGGGTGAAATAGTGTATCCAGTTTAAAAAAATGTGGATGGATGGCTTTTTGCTATTTATTTCTCTCCTTAACAATTTTGTGTTTGGCTTGATAGGAGGAAAATCAACCGTGTACCATTCAGGATAATCGCTTTGGATTGAGTGGCTCCTTGTGAAAGACGATCCCATCAACATATTCATGATATTTCGATTTATATTACCTAAGAATATAAATCCTGCGTAGTAGGAAATGTGCAGTAGGTACACAATATTTATTTCTCTAAGTATGTTGTATACCTCAGCTGATACAACCCCTTATACACGGTACCATTTTAACATTGATGCAGTTGGTACCTGCATCAAGTGATGTCACTGTGACTATATTCTTTCCCGAGGAGCCCTTTAACGTCATGTTGTTTCGTGTAGCGAATGCACTTCGTGATTCGTGAGGGGAGTGACTTCAGTTGTTCAGGGCAAGCGTCTTATTAAAATGGTTTGATTCTGGGAGCAATATTTTAGCACCCACTGTTTAAATGAAGTTCGAAAATGTTCTATTTTTCATCCCCCAGCTTCATTCCTTGAGCCTCCTAGTTAACCGCAAACGTAGCTCTTCAGCGCTTCCTTTCTCGAATGTAGTTGGGGTGCGTCCTTGTCTTTTCTCAGTTAAGATCCCCTCCTATTCCCTATTCCCTCTTTCTTCCTCCTCAGGCATCCCCTACCTTCCACCGCCACTTACCTGCCTCCTCCCTATCTTAATCTGGATTTCCTACCCTTCCCTCGCCAAGATACTCCAAGGATCAACATAGCAGCCCATCACCCTTCGCTCTCGCTCTATTCCTTATCATTTCATCATCCATAGTGTGATTATTATCACGAGTTAGATTTTTATGTGGCTTTGCAGCCGTACTTCAGATGGACGCACTACTGTAACAAATTTAAATTCAATCTATTGCTAAAGATACTGCATTCCCTCTTCTGTCAAAACCTGGTCACAAAGAATCAGTTCGTGTTATTCTTTCATTTGGAACTAATATTAAAGTTTGCATAAAATTTG
Source organism: Ischnura elegans (assembly GCF_921293095.1). Taxonomy (NCBI): domain Eukaryota; kingdom Metazoa; phylum Arthropoda; class Insecta; order Odonata; family Coenagrionidae; genus Ischnura; species Ischnura elegans. Next base: position 98,036,138 of record NC_060249.1, read on the forward strand.
CATTAGCCTCGGGTGGGTTTTTCTCCCACTCGCTTTATTCACGTGTTTACTGAATATATTCCGAGTTTGGAGATTCGATTGTTTTGTTGTAGTGCGAATTTTGGATGCAGAGATGTTGAGTTAGTTAATTATTTCAGATATTTTAATATTAATTAACCAAAAATATATTATTTTTTCATGGATAGTGTCCCACGGACTTGAATTTTCATAATTGATAGCGACTTGAATAATTTAAAAGCCTAGGTTGTTACCTCATCATGGCACAAAATGGACTGGGATCCTATGTAATGACGCCCATGAATAACATTGCCGTTCTAGTTTTATCTCTAACAATATTTTGGTTGATGGTTCAGTTTTTTTTACCGATTAGTTTATAAAGTCGGAGCAAAACTCATGGGCGACAGGAACGTACTTTTTTCATTTCCCCATGAAACATTAATGGACAAGGATTGAGCGTATTGAGTTTTGATCTTAATATTCATGGATTCATCTCATTTACCTTACTTCAACCTTTTACGTTCTCGCCCGTTTCATTAAATTTCGTACATAATTAACTGTTTCTACTCTATAAGCTGTAGGTGTGTTATCCTGTAATACTACTGTAATTAGTTTCAACTCGTTTTTTGTCTCCCTTCAGTGGCTAAGTTTTCTCCCTTCCAAATTTTTCTCATACGAGGGATTTTCACTGCGTACATAACGCGCATGACTTCGAGGCATGAGACGGGTGGCAATGGTCGAATATTTTATTCCATTAGGGAACGTTTTTGCCTCCACGCAAGACATTGCTCCTCCACACTTCCGAGAATTCCGTCAGCAGAGATCCACATCGGCCACCCCCGTCTCTACCCCGCCTTTTTCCTTCCCAGATTTATAATCAAAGCGTTTCATCAACTTCTTACGGCGCTCCGTTGTCCGCAGCCGAGATTTCCCATGTCCTCTCCCGGACGCTCCCTCACCCGCCGCCGCGGCCTGAATTTCCATCCGTCTCCCACATTTATCTCCCTTGTTTTTTTCTCTCCTCCCCGCCTTTCCGCTTCCTTCTTTCCGAAGCATTTTCCTTCCTCCTTATCCTCCCCTTCTTCTCTTAATCCCTCCCTACGTCTCTTACACTCTTCCTTTGACGAAGCTTCTTCCAAGAGTTTTTTTTGTTTGACCGATTTTTTTCTTTCCTTAACCAAGTTCCGACTTTCTTAGCACGTCCCTTTGTTTCCACCTTTTCCTTCCTCGTTTGGTGTTTTATTTTCCTTCACGCAGTTTTTTTTATTCTACTTGGGTGCTAATTTTTCTTTCTTCCTCGTGTTTTTACCCACTATTAAATTGTAGAGGAAATACGGTTCGCTTTATCCGGGGAGAGGTTTACCCTTGTTATTAAATAGTTGACTTTTTTATACATGTTGCAAGTATTTCCTGTGTATTTATATTATGTTTGGACAATTCTGTGTTCTATGCATGCCATTAGTAAATGTTTTCGCCTTCCAATTCCCTTTGTATTTCATTATTGTGACGCTTGCAGTTCCACTGCAGCTATTTATCTGCACATCAAAATTGAAATTTTAGCGGCAAGTAATTTTTGACCTGACTTCGTCAGTGAATCCATGCAGTATTCAATTTATGATGTTTGAGTTCAGGGAATACAAAACTAAAATATTGTATAGAGCAAAATTAGTTAAGATCACTTCAATTTTTTTGTTTTTAAGGCCATGTTCCGTAGTCAACTAGATATGTAACATAGGAGATTATTTATATAGGGTATTTATTGGCACTGACAGCCAGGATCTTCCAGGGTAACATTACCCTGGAAACTATAATAAATAAATTGTTAGCGGGAATTTTCCCATTATGATGATGGAAATTCAGCGGATGGGTTGGCACAAATGTGAACATTTTACTCTTATACCTCAGAAACTTACACCTATTGCGCTCTCAGAAAGGGTCCTTTTGTAATACCTTGGTGGGTAGAACGTTTATCTTTAGTCCACTTCATCCTGAATCTGTGGCATTCCCTCCTGAATCAATCTGATGTGAGCTCTAACATATCCTATCCATACCAACCTCAGTGTCTAAACACAAAGGAAGTGAAGGATCAAGCTGATGTGATGGCGAGAGTGTTGGCTTCTCACCCCTGGGTTCAAATCCCGGCGGTGGCAGAGAATTTTCAGAGACAGATCCCTGGTTGAATGTAATGTGGAGGACATTTCAAGCGCAAAACTCCGTCCGTCGGATAGGGCGTTTAGCCGCGGTCCCGTTGGCGCCTTTCTTTAAGAGCAGGCTATTGCCGACGCCGGGTTTCTCTCCATTCCCTCATAAAAGAAAACAAACATTGAAAAATCATGAATTTACAAAAGATTTCTTTGAAAAATGAAGTTTTTTCGATCATGAAAAGTGTTAAACTTAGTCTAAAAGCCTCTAATTCGTACCCTATTTTTCAAATATTTTTTCCCTTGGTTTTGGAACCCCCCCCCCCCCCCCCCCAAGCGAAATTCCTAGCCACCCCACTGCCTCCATAACCATCCCTTATGGTGCAATTAACCTCAGGTGTCGATAAAACGTTCTTTGTTTTGGCACCAGATAAGGCTGCTCAAGCCTGAAGCTTCGATGATAAATTCCCTCATCATCATCAGGGCTAAGACTGACTAGTGGGTGACAGATTGGTCAGTCTTAGCCCTCAGTCATTGACTGATCAGTCAGTCTTATTCCTGATAACGATTAGGGAGTTTCTCATTGAAACATTGACATTAAGCGGCCTTACCTGGCGCCAAATATGAGGAAATGTTATTAAAAGTATTCGCCGAGAAAGCCTACGATCTGTCGATCGTCTCCTTCAAATACCGTACCTCTAAGGAAGTGATAAAAAGCAATATATACCCAAAAGTTTGCTTCACTTGACGTCAGCTTTTCTCTTGACCAGTGAGCGCTTGGATTGAGTTAGAATGGGGCTCGCCAAACTGTAGCCACCGTATTCTCACTTACCTTCCATCGCTCTACCAACCTTACTACCCCCGCCTATTCTCTCATCTTTCTCCTCCGTCCTCTTCCATCTTTCCCGTCTTTCTCTCCGTCTAATCTCTACCTCCACCTTTGTACATCCAGCCCATGTATCTCCTCGGGCGTTAGCCTGCTCGGGAGGGAGTTTCCTCTGCCGAATCCGCTAATCCTTATATCTGGCGGAGCGGGATTATGTTTTGTGAAGGGTAAACGGGAGTCGGCGAGTTTGTGAGGGATAGGAGGGAAGAACAGGGGTGCGTGTGCCCGGGTGCGGGTGGGTGCGGAGGTGCGGCAGATAAGGAGGGAAGGGTTTTCAGGGGGGGAAAAAGAAGGCCCGAAAGTTGTAACGTCGGGTGCGGAGGCCGGCCCTCACTCGGTGGTTCCCCCACGTGTTGTGGAACCTGTGTGGCAAACTTTCCCTTTTCGCCCAACTGCCATGGAGCAAAGAAATCAGCGCTGTCCGCCGGAGCAATTAGGTGCGAAATCCAGAAGGAAACAGCGGAACACAAAGGTAACGCTCTAGATGTTTCAGTCATATTGGTATGCTTTACTTTTAGGGCAGTGATCACAAGTGGGTAATGCTTGCATGCTCAAAATGTTTGCGCTCGTGTATCTATCTACTAGCCAGTGAGACATATTGTTGAGATGATGTTAATAAAAATATATCTTGTGGTTTAAGAAGCAAATTTTCTATTCGCGTTAATGAATAACAAGTAAACTGTTATTTTATTGATTCCATTTTTGGTACAAATATTTTGTCATGATATCCTTTCATTTCAAACAAATTTCATTTTTATCCTGTTGCCCATATTGATTTTATGTGCTTGTATATTTTTCATCGTGTAGAAATATATTGAATTCAGGTCAAATATTATTTTTTTATTTTCAATTCCAATCCCCATTAATCTTGAGTACCTAGTACAGCTTGGTAATGGAATAAAAATGTTGAGAAATGCATAGGTAATATTTGGTAGTATTCAATTGTTAGTTACGAATTTTCACTGTGTTCAATTTGGGACACAGAATAAAATAAACTCTTTTAACGGATCTTTTTTAATTAAAACGTTGCGTAATGTCTGGAATGAAGTCGTCGGGTGACGCTCTAGTTTTATAATATGATTAAACTAGTAAAACATTGTCAACGCTAGTTCACAGTGCAATTGCATTATATTTACTTTCATGCTGTTATAATTTCTCAGTCTTAAATGGGTAGAACTCGAGCGCTAAGTGAATGTTCTTTCCTAGGCGGACTCGGCAAAGCGGCGATGGAGGAGCAGGTGAGGATAGCAAAGGAGGCGGAGCGGAAGACTAGAGGGTTGGAGAGTGAATTTCCGGCAAGCGAGAAGTGAGCATGGAGAGGGAGAAGGGTGGTAGTGGGGTGAGGAGAGGCTGCTCGAGAGCGTATTAATGTGCGGCTCCCGAAGGGGAAGTATCAATCACGGTTTTTTTTCGCCAATGGGCGAGAAAAGTTGTGTCGGAGAGCGAGCGAGCGACCAGGAGCATTAAAAGGAAGGGGCCGGATGCTTATAACAGTTTTCTCTGCTCTGCCACCGAGACCTCTTACTGGTGGAGAGAGAGAGAGAACCTTAGCTATTACTTCCCGTCTATTTTTTCCTCTCTTCCTCCAAGTTTCCTCGAGGAGTAAGTTTGTCGTCCTTTCTTCGCTTTTTTCTTCCTCGGATTAATCTCCACGTCACCGGTCTCCCGTGAAGTGCTCGGCAACCAAGGAGGGATACTAATAGTTGACAAGTGTTGGAAAACGAGACTGCGGGAGAGGAAGTGCGGAGGCAATTGCACTCAGTTCTCACGTGCCTGCTTCGGAAGCTATTCGTTATTTTTTTGCGCTAGGGGTTTTTCTCAGAACGATATTTCCTCCTAAGTGGACTGGTTGTGGCCTGATTACGAGTCCAACCAGCACCCAGTTGTCTAAATGAAGTAGTGGCCACTTTTCATGTGTCGGTATAAAGAGACTCGTTGGAAATATTGTATCCGTAATTGATATGACAAGGCTTGAAGTTTACTATACTCAGTTATTAGATCGTTTCCAGCAGTTTTTAACACCGATAAATATTTTCTTCCCCATATATACCCTTATTATCTTAACTTATAATATTTTCTTGGAGAAAATTGTAGGTGGTTATTAACTTCTCTCAAGTCTTAAAATGTAGGTTATGGCTCCTTCTCATACTAATAATAATCCATTCATGTACTTATCATAGAAATACTGAGTAGGTATTCATTTATATGTTGATTTTAAATTACCTCTCCACCATGAATGTGAAAATCTCACGACTGTGGCTTCATCCTGGTGGACTTAAGCCTCCACTATGAAAATCTACCTTCGGACTGAATCACTGAGTGATTGACTGGTGTATAACGATCAAGTAATGAAATTTCAGTTCGTTTATTTCAAATATATTTCTCCAAAAATCAAGATCCAAATTGCCATTATTGCTTCTACTTTCGGATAATTTTTTTTCGCGTTCCATGATTATTTTTCTCGAAGCTATTATTTACATCCTCTCTATTGGTATTTTTAAAAGCCAAGCGATTTATTTTCTGCTGCCTTTCACCGCTTACATTCACGAGAAATATTCGCTAGTAATATCCTGCCGAAACCTTTCTTTCGTCCTTGAAAAAATCCATGAGTGCTTTTTCATTTTGGAAATTCAAGTTCGGGAGGTGCCTGCTGAGGGTGTTGATACAATAAGTTCCACGATCAGGTTTTTTGTTGCGAAGGTAGGAGGGTGAAGAAAGGAGATTACGCGTCCTGTATTTGAGCGCTTCGAGAGACTTCGCTATATCGTGCTTCCGTCACAGGCTTCCTTCTTCGACCTTAGAGCCTCCCTTCGCGGGGCCTCGACTCCCCCAAGTCTCCCCCGAAAACTTTTCTTCGAGATATTTTGGCCCGCGGCTGTTCTATCCGGCCCGAAACTTTATTTTTCTCTGGTGTGGGAAGTGAAAGGGCGAAACCTTGGAAGAGCAGGGAAGAGATTAGCGTTGGAAAGTGGAGGTGGGGTTATAGGGAGGCATTGCTCGTGGCATTTCACTCTTTATCCTTCTCATGATACAGTCAAAGCCATTCGGTTATCTGGTCTGATTTTTTTTCAGGTATCATTCCTGATTAATTAACATTTGAAAGGTGAATTTCTCCATCTCTCTCTAGTTGTGAATTCAGAATAGTTTGAATCCGGTGTACTCATGCCATATTATCTTCGTTGGTACCCATGACATATTGGAAGCAAATAATCCTCCTGGAATTTGCCCAGTATTGCCGCAAAATATAATCATAGAGAGTTGACCCAAATTCCCTTTTAAATTAAAAATTAATTTCCTTTATGTCTTTGGTGAGTATAATTATCAGGCTTCATTTGACGACTATTAGATTTGCTATTAACTGTTCCGTCACAAGTGAAATTAATTAGAATCTCTGAGGCTGCTCTGATATATTTTAGGATAAATTCATTGCACAATATCCTTCTTTAATTATCCTTTGACTACGATTATCCTTTGCATAATGATTCAATCTATGTTATTTATATTACTCAATAGTCGTATTGGTGCCATATACTGTCCTAACACTTGTTTTACGAGGATTATTTTAGATGAGAGATCACACGAAAGAGGCTGTTATGGGGTTAATATTCCTTGAAGGCACACAAGGAAGAGTTTGAATGGTCTTCTGGGCTAATTGGCTTCTTTATTGGGCATTCATGCATGAATTTGCTTGGTGCAGAAAAGTAATTGCTCTTGGCTGAGTAAACAGTATTCAGGAGCCCTTCACTTATTCTCTTGAATCAATGAGTTTTATTTGCGGCAACGAACCGATGCACGAGTGCCTACGAGGCCAAAATTTGGACTGTGTATAAAAAAGACTATCGAGATACCTTATGCGAATTGAATAATTATATTTGGCAGAAACTTGTGTTAAGATGTGAACCGTAGATTTCAAATTCAATTCTTCATATTATGTATTACATTACATTAGGTTGTAATTCCTGGTTGATTAAATTTCGTTAAAAGCAAATTGCATTTATTTAACTCCATCAACCGGAAAATAGCCACTTTATGCCTTATACAACGGAACTTGTAACTTAAAGCAGGTGAAAAAAACAAAATCTTACCCAGGCGGAGGTCGAACCCGCGACCTTCCCTTTGGACTACGTGACTCCGCCACCGTAGATGCCAGCAAATTCTAAATTTGTATGTAATTTAGTGATTTCAGCGTGCATATATTGGGCGTTAATGGGGTCTCTCACTAACAATAAGACTTAAATTCACTTTTGATTACCTACTAGAGTACGGTCGATGGATGAGGAAGATAGCATATCACAATAAATTCTTCCCCATTCATCCACACCCTCATAAGGGTGAAAATAAAAACGCAACAGTTTCCGCCGAAATTTTCAAGAGTTGATGACGTCATGAGGATTTGCGTCCTTTTTACTCGTTCTGGGAAAACTCCTCATTGGGAGAAGGAATCGCTCACAAGAGCGTAAACAGTAGCAAAAAGCGCGTTAAGTCGATGCGCAGGGTCGAGTAACATGATAAAAAGTGGTGACTTATTGGGCAGGAGTTTATGACGTCATCAACTTCTCCGCGCGAGTGTGAAGGCTATCAATTTTTCACCGCAAATTGCTCGACAAGTATGCTACCGATCGACAAACGAGAAAATATTGGTCCCTTTAACATTCGCTTTAAAATTCACGTCTTTAATTATCACAATCGGCGGTAATATTAAATTTGCGAGCGAGTCAACTGTGAATATGTGCTCTCTATTGCCACGTTCATATCCTTTCTGATCTGTCCGTGATTCATCTTCCACATTCTTTTTTTGCTCTCGCTCTCTCCATCCATTCCGACCACTCCCTGCCATTTCCCCTTCTCGTCCCCACTGCACCCGCCGCCACTCCACGCCCTCCACCCCATTCTGACGACACTCCACAATCTCATTCCGCCTCCCCTTCATTACGCCCCCTCAACCCCTTTGCCTTTTCCGCCCTCTCCACTCGTCCCTGCCGTCCTCCACGCGCTCCGAAGAGCCGCACCCAACTTCCAAAAACTAGCGAGGATTCTCAACCAGTCCACCGACAACAACCGCCGCCATTCCAGTACTTCTGCCCCATCTTCCTTTCCGTCCATCTCAGCCTTCGCCCCTTCCGTTATACTTATGCTTTTCCTCCCTCTTATTTCAGCCATTTCTTATACAATTCAATTAATTGACCGTACAATTCTCAGTGTAGAATGAGGCTTGAAATCCATGCATACTGTTTTTGGGTTGTACTTGGTGTGTACGGGGACATTGTGTAGCTAAAATTTACGACGTAACTATGAATATGCTATGGGGTGATGGGATGGCCTGGGGTGGCGACCCCCCCCCCCCCAACCCCCCCCCGTCTAGGCAACTTTTTCGGGAAACATTTTGAAAAATGACATGCCGGGACATATATTTTTCATCGTTTTGGCTCTAAAAACTTAACTTTAAGCGGATACAGTTATTAAAGTTCAAAACTAGACAATAGTTTTAAATAACTTTTTTATTTCTCAGAGGCTTTGGGGGGATCTCTCCCCTCATTCCCCTCCATAGTTACGCCATTGACGTGACGACGGGACATAGTGTAACTAAATTAAGTGTTCAATCCTATTTCGACCATTTCCTGTCCATTGCCAGTGGCGCCTGCTCCATGGGGCCTGAGGGGGCCCGAGCCCCCCCAATAATTCGTTACAGATGTGAGGAAAAAATGTGTAAGGCTTGCCGATTTTTCCCGGAGTATCCAGATATCGAGATTCGAGTGATCAGGGTTCTAATGTTGATCATATGACTCTTCTAAAATGCTTAAAAACTTAAAATTCACTACTTATAAAATTTACCGGGGCAAGGTCCCCGGTTTGGGCCCCCCCAATATTTTTTGTAAGTCGGCACCCTTGTCCATTGCTTTTATTTGGACATTGAAGTTTGGCTGGAGAACGAGTCTTAAAATCGATCTGCTGTTCATATGGGATTTAATTGGTAATTGTAGTTGCATAGGAATATCCAAATATAGTCTTTAATTATAATTTTGGCCATAAGCTATCCAATGAACTTCAAGTTAGGCTGAAATACGACGCTTTAGCTCACTTGAAGTCTCTCTGAGGTAACCAAGTGGGTGAGGTATTCCTTTTTACTTATTAACGTATCCAATCCCATGCATTTATTTAAACATAACCGTTTTCCTTACTAAGAGGACTAATACCCACCTATCGTTTATCGAGCACGTCAGATCATGTTGTTGTATACTAGGCTTGACTGAGGGAGGTTCCACCGTGGCTAATTTATTCAAAATAAACATTCTATTGTAAATGTATACTTATCTAGTTTTACATGCATAGTGTTGATTAATATCAACCCTTTGCTTATCATATGCAATTATAAGTCCTTTACTTTTCTTCGTTCTCATATTAAACATCTAATTCATATCACGCATCCCTTATCTCTTGCCTCAATTACTAGTCCCTTGGTTTCTCCCTGGGGACTTTTTCATGAATTATTCTTTTCATCATGAACTCCCCGTAAAGCAATGCAGTATTGTTTATGTAGTCAACCCCATGTGTATTGTATTTCAGTTCAAAACTACTAAAACATAGGTAAGAACCTGTGATGATAAAATTCGAAGATATTGGATTATTGTATTGTATAAGTTTTACAATTACTATATTTCTGCTATACATATTTTTTTTATTGCAGCACCTTCTCTTTCCAATTTCAGGTTTAGCCTCCGTTAGTGTTGCTAGATGTCTGTAAATCTAGAATACCTTTGCTAACCTCACTCAAAGTCTTCTCTTACCTATGCCTACGAACATTTTTATTCATCGGTCGCAATTATCTCCGGCGCAAACCATCGGGTTCAGTTTCATCCCGCCGTGCCTGTCGGCAATCAGGGTTCCTTCGTCCGGGTCTTGTTTGTCAATCGTCTCACGTTTCCTTGGCAATGGACCCGTTGTCGTGGCGATCGCCTTTATTCAATCCTCTCGGGCGGCAACGAAGATGGGGATGTGTGATTAGTGAAAGGGGAAAGGGATATCGAACGCAACGACTCGTAGACACTGACTGAGAGCCATCGGATGAAGCGAGAATGCAACGCGCCGGAGTTTAATGGTCCACGGTGGCTCCCTGTGTTCCTGAATGCAGAACGCAACGCCAATGTAAATCCTCGAGCTGTTATTCACGCTTTCCTTGAATGTCTATTCTTCTCAGTGCTATATTGCAGTTTCCAGTTGGAATCACAATAAAGCTGTGTTTTTCCACAACATTTATTCGGAAGACTAGATACGAAAAGTGCATCATTTTTAGGCAACTAATACTTCATCAACTGCCCGCAGTAATAATGATGCAAGTTTCGATGCATAAAACCAGATATTACACTGAAGGGGGGTTGGAAAAGAACATATTTCTCGCGATTTACTTTACTACAAATTGCATAATTTAAAAATAAACAACCATGGTAACTTTTCACTGGAATTTTTTATTGTTACGATGCGTTTCAAAGCTGACGCGGCATTTTCAAGTAAAAACTTGATTTGAAAATGACGCCTCAGCGTTGAAACGCGTCGTACTAATAAAAATTTCCAGTGGAAAGTTATATTTATTTTTCATTTCAACATGAATTTTCACAAAGTTAAAGCCGCATCGATTGATTTGTCTATTGCCATATAAATCCGCTTGAGCTGAAAAACGGCCGAATACAGTAAATTGATGACCTTCCATGGCTTTATTTCACACATTTTGTCGCCTTTTTCATCTGTGTAACCATACAGTAACACTAAACACTTGTGGATATATTTTTTTCGGCCTTATGCCATGATGATGTAAATTCTATTGAAGTGTAGGCTTTGATAAGAGTAATTATTTTTGTATACTTAGCTAAGATTTTTAGATTAAGGAAGTATGCATCATTCCAAAAGGCCTCATGTACGTATAATTAATGACCTACAAGTGATGTTTTTGGAAAGTACTCATATGTATCCCTCAAATGTATTAATATGTTTATTTTTCTACCAAGTTCAGCATAATTCAACCTTTTTGCCAATTCTCAACACTCTTAATTCTTGAAAATGCATAAAAAGTTTAGGCCTTAGAACACTGTTTAAAGAAAACCGTAAATAGTAATGATATTCCCTGAAATAGTTTGAAACAGAAGAGAAGCCTTTTTTCACTATTTTAAGCATTATCATGACCTCGGTATCGGCAAAAATGTACGCTGATCTTGTAAATATGAAAAAACACATCAAAACAATTACTCAACATAAAGAATACGGTGTAGATACCATCACACAATAATATATACTAACATAATTAATTAGCACCCTGATCGTAATCCTGGCGAGCTCGCACATGATTCACAAGTGCAGATAATCTTGTGCGATGAAAACAACAATTTATAGCTTCGGCATCTGGATGCACAGTGTTTATTTCTGCGCTCCAAGATGCTCCTTTCTCGTTGTGTTTTCCCCAGAAAATTGGACCCTCCAACAAATTCAATTGCCGGTGAAATAGCAGCGAGGCTGGCGCCGCGATTCCAGTCGGCTTCAAGAGATTCCATCGGACCGTGTTCCTTTCTGCCGTGCGTTGATCGATATGCCCGAAAGGAGTCCTCCTGGGAGAAAGACCAAGGGAAGGAGGAATAGAGTGAAGGAAGTAGATGTGGGATGTAGAAGGGAGAAAGATGTGGACTTGAAGGGAGAAAAGTTTTTTTTTTGAGTGGGCGTAGTCAGGGCTCGGCTCGAGAGATGGGCTTTCAATTTTGCATTCGGGAGGAGGTGTAAGAGGGCGTGAATCTGAGTGTCCCTCGTGAAGGAGGCGGAAATATTGGATGCGAACCGGGCTTGTCATCTTCCTGTGTGACACGTTTGCGTTTGTGAATCATGCGCAAGTTCGCTGCGGTCATGATCAGGGTGCTACTTGAGTTACCATAGATTATCGTGTGATGGTATCTATGCCGTCTTATTTATGTTGAGTAACTGTTTTTTTTTTTGTATTTTTTTATTTTTGCTGACCTTCGTTTCTTTTACTTTATGTTAAAAAGGACGCATTCCTACCGCTCATTTGATATTTTTGGTGGCTTGTTTCTAGCTATCTTGCCTTGTCAAATTGAACTTTTCAAGGTGCATAAAGTAAACTGTTCAACATATTCCTGTTTCTCAGATTTAAAAGATTCTCCTCGATATTTTCTCAGATGCAATTTCTTTTAACTGATGAACAGAAAAAATTGAGAGAGTTTTTCTTTGTTTGCTCTGAAAATTGCTAGAAGAAAGCTTAAGTATCAATTGAGTTATACGTCGCCAAAAATAGAAAATATAGGCATGTGACCTCCAATGTAGCCATAAATAGTAAGACGTAATTCCTGATTTGTGATATTGAAAGGTACCCATCAAAAAACAGGTTAATTTTTCACTGATACTTTGAATAAAGTTTTAAAACTTTGCATAGATATCATGAGACAGAAATTCCTGGAAAAAGGATTAAGATACCCCCAAACAAATACCTTACAACAATATGTGATGAAAGAAAGATAGTTCTTCACTTCGGCCGTGGATGTTTTCAGTACTCTCGCCTTTGGATAAGTTCCAGTTTAGCTCGACCTCCGAAGCAAACTTCAGTTATGATCAATAAGTAAACATTGCATTTTTGACCAAATGGTGGAAATGCTAAAAGAGCTTCTTTCCAAAATAAATTCCATATTTTCTTTCGAAATAACCCTTTAAAAGGCCCTCACATACCTCGAAAGTTTTCGTCCACGGTATTTCAGTTCATCAAAACGTAATTTATGCAGTGACTTTCATATTAATTGGTATGTTATAATTATTGGTTTAATTGGAATGTAATTGCACACAATCACATCATTAAAAACCAAACTAATGTAACGAATATCCCAAATCCAGGCATGTGCCCGAGTTGAAAGAAATAAAAGGGAAGACTCCATTTTTCCTTGAACTCCACCATTCATTGGATGGAATGCATACGAGAGTTTGTGCATGTGGGAGAATTGCAGAGGGAAAACCAGGTGGTTGCATCGGGGTCGTGTTGGATGCGGGGGGTCGGCGCAGAAGCCGAATCCAGGGGGTTGAAGAGTTCCGTGATTTGATTGCCACCGGAGAGGGGGGAAAGTCGTCTCTCTCTCTCTTTTGGGATGTTCCGGCATGGGGGCAGTTCACGGGGCAGTGGGGGATGTACGAAGGCAAGGGATGGGAGAAAATTCGGTCGAGGGTGATTTATCGACGGATAAAAAGAAATGCTCTTCGACGGGTTTCGAATCAATGCGAGGAGTCTCCGGAATGCTCCCTCGTCGTTGTTGTTGTTGTGGCTAAATAAATGCGCGTTTTGGTGGCTGCGGATAAATCTTTCGGAAATGAATGCACCCAGCTTTAGTTTTGCATGCTGCTCGTAATCCATCGCGGGGTAGGCTTTTCTTATTTTTCTCTCCGAAGTTCCGCCCACATCAAGTGTACAATTCCCCTTGGGGATGCGAAGAAGCCCTGGAGAATCTTCTTCGTAGCTGCTGCAGTCATCAATTTAGTTTGAGGATAAGGGAACCCGGAAAGCAATCGAAAAAGATTCCGTTTGTCGATGCATATTTCTTTTCGTGATTAGAATTATTTTCTGCGTGGATACTTCCAGACACTTCTTTAGTGCGCATTGATTAACAGTGGTTTTTAATCTCAATAGCTTATATCAAAATATATTAGTGTCAAATATTTGTGTTGAGTTAATAGGAGTTATGATGCTACGCATGAAGATGTGTTAAATTTTAATTGTGAAATATCTCTCGCTTCTTTAAATCAACAAAATATCCACAAAGTAATCGTTTTTCATGAATCAAAATATTAAAATTTGGTAAATGAAATGTTTTCAGAGGAATTAAGTACCCGGAATGATGATATACGGTGCACACAGTGAAACATTGTGGGCATTTAGTATCTCATTCCACAAGAATTATCTACGTAAGTTGTTAGGTAATCCTTGTTCACTGACTATTTTGTACTTTCAAATAAAATTTTGTACCCCTTTGGGAATATGACTTTATGGGTTCCTGTTTGAATTTCGCGTTTGGGCTTGTATGATTTCATCATTACAATAGAAGTGATCGTTCAAATGGACAACGCGCCGCAACGTGTAGCGTTTATCCGTAAACGATGCACTTGAAGTCGCATTCTACTCTGAGAAGGGCCTCGTTGCTTGCGGAAATTGAAAAAATCCCTCACTTGTGGACGAATGCACCTCACCGTAGCCTGCCCTTGGATGGACAAACTTGGAAATAAGCCTCTAGCTCGCGCGAGGGGGGAAGCTGCTGTGGCCGTAGGAAATATTTCGGGGGCCCTTGGAATAACTTGTCTCCACCTGCCTCATTATATGGACAGCGCGGCGCGTGTTGAAGAGCATGGACACGACAACATCCCTCCGTAGAGTACGATTTTGTGGATTGGGAGGCAAGTGTTGAGGGTGCAAGTGGGTTTTGAGGATTTTGAGAGTAAATCGAATGCCCTTCGACAATCATATCGAAAGGGGAGGGATGAAGGAGGTTGACGAAAATTCTGTGCAGAATCGCGAGGGTCAGGTTTTTGGAGGGTTTTGGATGCTCGTTATGGGTCCTGTAAATTCTGAAGCGCCCCTTCTTTCCACATCTCTGGATGTAACTGAAATTTTTCCCCACCGATACAAAAAGGGTAATACCTACTATCTTTTTATAAAAGGGCAATAAAACCAGGTTAATAGTATCATGTTATTTAAAAAAATGATATTGAGTCTTGATTTATGATTTTGGTCGCATTTTAAGTCACTTTGTGAATTTTCATAAGGTCAGTTGCCAAATAAACCTTCGTTTCGAGCGATAAATTTACCAAACAGTGATTGGTATAGGTTATTTTTGATTACAGAGACAGTGATGGTTTTCTAATCTTAGGTATGCTAGAAAATCGAATGATAGGTTATATTCTCATATATCTAGAAGGGCAACACAACGGTATTGAATCTCGCAATTACAAAGGAATAAATCCACTGGAGTGGGTGAGAAGGCAAGAGGTACAATTGATTTCTATTTTCTATGCAGTGTTAGGTACAGAAATTTGGAATTGAAAAACAAACGAGATCGATTAGATATTTATTAGTGCATTTGATTTTCCCTTCGATTTCAGCACAGAACAGAGCTCGTATCCCATGGTAGCCAAGTTTTTGTGTATTTCTTCTAACAATTAAATTTACCTAACTCCATTGAGAAAAAGTTCACTTGTACCCCTTCGATTCTCACCCACTCATTTATAAGCGATATTATATTAAGGTTTTATATTGTGGCAGATTTTGTATCGGTCCACTCAAATTCTAGACCTTGTTGTCGAAAATATGCAAAGATTAGCTTGCTTTCGAAATCCTTCCAATATTCTTTACCCGTTTACTTTTGTTGACCAAACTTCCCGCACCGCCTGGCGCTATAGTTCTCATCTGCGGAAAAAGCGGCTTGCTTTTGTGTTGGAGTGTTGGGCGCACCTCAGACCACGCCGATCACTTCGACCGTGATCAGAATGTCCGTGGTCATGAGTTGTTTGGGTGAGTGGTCTGTGTTTGCGCTATTCTGTGTTGTTTCCATGCCCAGCGTTTCAAATGCCCCCGGACAATAATCATAGTGGCCTCATAGTTACAAAGGTTTTACAAGTGGGCGGACGGGGGGAGGGGTGGGTTGCGGAGCAGACCTTGAAACAGCGTTTCCGCTCCTGGAAGGGCTCAATCGAAAAGGGAAACCATTATCCTTTTCACCATCGTCCCATGCAAATTGAAGTGACTCCTGCGTTTATTCCCCTCATTCTCTCCACTCTGGTTCCTTCGATGACTCTCTCATTTATGATTGCGATTGATCATTCTTTTCCAAGGATTTGCTCATTTCGATCGATGCCATTGCTTCACGGGGGGTTAATAGCAGAAGAAAATATCCTTTTTTGTTCCCTGAAATTCTATTCACGCGTGAAGTGGGTACGTTTTCGATAAAAATGCCCATGCATGAGAAGAGAGAGTATGATTTTGGGAAGTATGATCATTTAGTGACCATTGAAAGTACAAAGATGCCGATTGGTGTTTCTAAGTACATAAAATGGTTAAACTACCGTTCACCTTTTCTTTGGTGCTAAGTGCGATTTCAATTTATTTGCATTGGTAATATATAAATTTACCATTTGTTTTTGTAGTGTTTTTAAGGATAGTTTTGCATTCCTTAATTTAAAATTTTATGTTTCAAGGACTGACTTGTCGAAATTCATTCGATTACAGAATTTACCCATTTTACCTGATTCGGAATGTATTTTGACATAATGCACGACAGGGGATTTTATTGACTGTTGTATTTATGTTGGGAATATTTCATCATGGATAAAATTCATAAAAGTATTCATGGAAAGCACCATTTCATTTCCAAAAGAGTGACTGTAGTATGTCAAAAACTATCATGACTGAGGCATCGAATTTATTCATGCAGAGGATGTTTATTTCATTATCTCTCAAATATGTTTTTTATCCGCAGTCGATTTCAGCTCCAAACAGCGATAAACTCCTCTCCTATTTCATTTCATACTTTTTATCGGAACAGAGGCTGCATTTGAAATTTTAGATTCCAACACGCACACAAAAATATCATTTCTGTGAATATAATTTTTCCGTTCGTCCACGAAGCTCAAAATGTTTTATCTTTTATGTTCCATCGCTAATTATCATAATTCTGAACTTTTTTTTGAAATTTATATTCATCACGATCGTAATTTTAATTTGTTTTTCAGCTATGTTTTAAAATTCAAAAAGCTAAAATGAAATTATTGCTTACGCATTTTTATTTTACGTAACCATTTCAACTTTCGCATCGCCATTATGTTAATCAAGGTTTCAAATGTTTTTTTGTGGAATTCAGTCACATCTGGCGTTTTCCTGAATAGCTGTACCTTTTCATCAGTCGCATTGTTTTAGAATAATTAAGTTTTTCATGTCAACGCTTCCTAATTTAGATTATATAATTAAAATTTAAATCGACCTTTAATATGGGATTATTCGGTGTTTATTTATGGAATCAAGAGGTATTCCTGAGAATATAATGTTCAGCACATGCAATTAGCTGGAATTTTCATGAATAGCTAAGTAATTAATTAATGACATAATTTACTTTGCGTTTGACCCTAACTGTTTTTTTTAATTTCACTTAATTTTCTTAAATTGACCTCGGGCTGTTAGAATGCTGAAGATTCGATTGTCAAATTAAGGTGAATTCTCCGATGTCAAAATTTTTATCAAAATAAAGCAATTCAATTAACTACCCGCAGTTGTACCTGTATATATATTTTTTATACTTTGCGAATGTTTAAGAGTGTCAACTGTATAAAAAAAGTTGTTCAATGGAATATTATTACGAAACAAGTAACTAAAGATGTGGTTGTTCCTAAGTGTTGAGCAACAGTATTTATTATCTAGTAACTTGCTACCGCTCTATTTTTCCAAAAAAATTACATATGAAACAGCGACTGGGTTGTCTTTCCCAAATTCATTTCCTTGGAACGGCATTTTAGGCACATCGATTTTATCATCAGAAATACGGTGGAACTGCACCAAGTTTATTTTTCATTTGTCCATTACAACTTCCAAATAGTTGCGCCTGCTCCTCTGTACACTAATAACTCCATCCCTGGGTTGCAGTAAAAATAAGGAGAGTTGGGTTGAACGATTGCTGGTAGGTATAGGGCGAGAGTTTGGAGCTAGGGAGAAGGGGACGGTCAATTTGGAGTGGAATTTCCCGAGTTCTCCGAAATCCTACGCTATTCCGAAGCCCTCGTCCAGAGCCCTTGGCCCCTTTTGCAAAGGGTTGGAAAAAAGTGGACGCTGGCGACGAGGGGCTGTTTTGTCTGAGTGAGGGGGTTGACGGCAGGACTTGTGCCCCCGCAAAAGGGGTGTGTCACAGTTCGTTAGAGGAGAGATATACAGGGAGAGGGGGCGGTAAAATAAGAGGGGCGGGGCCTTCTTGAAACACCCCTGGTTCCCTTCGGTCGGACACTGCCGAAAACCGCACGCTGTGGGGAAAAGAAATCATAAGTCAGAATGGTGGCATTGGCCATGCTACTTGGGAACCTCTCTGCAGGTTCTCTGTTTATAATTGGGAAGGGTTCTTGCAACTGTAACTGCATCGCAAGAGGCTATTTTTGGCTTCGTCTACTGTTGTTGGTGTGAATTAATTGCTCAATTTCCACATCATTGGTGAACCTCGACCGTGTCTGAGTAATGGTTGTAAATTGTCGGTGGTGAATCGAGGAGTAAGGCTGTTGATGATTTTCCACCGGTAGTCTATTGGAAATAATTTGTGCATCGACCAAATAGCTATTGAAAATCAGTGGCTATAAGATTGGAAATTTTTGACTACCGATAAATGGCTGACTCCAAAAATTGTTTACATATTGACCTTCGCATTACTCTTGACAACCTGTCAGAAAAAGGCAAAGATAGCCCAAACATTGTCTATGATTGTTGATGGTACTGGCAGTGGTCAGAAGAATCGTAGTTTTAGTTAGCATAAAAATTTAATTTTCTGATGGGGTAACTAAAATCAAATACACTTGAATTATTTGGAAAGGTGGGAGGAGCAAC
The DNA here is from genome assembly GCF_921293095.1 of Ischnura elegans. NCBI lineage: Eukaryota > Metazoa > Arthropoda > Insecta > Odonata > Coenagrionidae > Ischnura > Ischnura elegans. The sequence goes on from NC_060249.1 coordinate 98,054,763, forward strand.
GAAGCACGATGATCATCAAGTCAAAACAATTCAAATATTTTTATCCAGAATCGTGGAAATAATACCTATCCACTACCTAATAGTGTAAGAAAAATAATTAAATGTGAAAATTTATTGTATTTTATGAAGAAATAATTTTTAATTTATGCAAATTTCGACACACATGGTGATATTTGCAACGCTAACCACGCTTGAGAACTTGTTTAGTTGGGCTGGTTTAAATCGTTTAGAGTGGGGGAGGGTTAGTTAAATACAGTGCAAAAGTTTTGGCTACATCCATTAGATTTTTTTTGTTTAAAAACACATGACCGTGACGATGTTAATATATTAAAGTTAAAAATTGCAGTAAATAAATTTAAATTCGTTAAAGTAGTGCATTTAATTTGTAATCAACACTGATTTAGATGAACTACTGATATTAATTCGCACCTTCATCGAACTTAAATTCCAATTCATCAAACTCTACATATGGTGCATTTTTCTCAATGGAAGCGAGCCATGGACTTTTAGGACAGCAGAGAAGTAAAGATTTGAAGCATTCGAAATGCGGTGATACCGGAGAATTGAGAAGATAAAATGGTTCGACCGAGTAAGCAATGAGGTTTTGCTTAGAAGTACGCGAGAAAAGAGAAGTCTTCCATAAACCTTAAGGAGAAGACAGGGCAACTTATTTAAACACATGATGAGACATAATGGCCTAATGAAAAGAATAGTGGAGGGACGAAGGGGAAGAAGGGTAAAGGATGGGCACGAATGAGTCGCATATGAAAAGTTACATAGGATGTAAAAGAGAAGAAATACGTAGTTATGAAAAGGCTAGTTGATAGGAGAGAGGAATGAAGAGTTGCGTCAAACCAATCTTTGAATTCTTGACCGATGATGATGATCGAAATTTAGTGTCATTTATCGTAAAGCACTTTCTCGATGATTACCGCGCGATATCGGATCCTCGTCCCCCTCCTAGTATCACGTGACCAACGAAAGTAATCTCAGCCACATGCGCAGACGAATGGCGCGCGCTCCTCCTCCAAGTCCTCGCTCTGAGGTTTCATATCTACCCATTCGACGACCCCTTCCGCGCCATTTGATTTCAAGAAAGGATCCCGGCGTTGTGTGCTCGTGTATATATATATATGTATGTGGGTGCTCCTATCCGTCTATGTGTGATATTCCCATCCGGAGAAGCATCCGCCCGATGCGGGAGGAGAGAGATTGAATGGCCTTTTGATTGGTTCGTTTCTGGTGCTGCCGTTGGCGGGAGCCACTCCATTGCAAATTGAGATAATTTGAGGCCGGTGGAGGGAAGGAAGACGGAGGACGCTAAAAATGCGGTCGATGAGTAAATCGTGCGGGAGATTTCGCTGCGCCGCCGAGCGCTTTCATTTGCACAATTACGGGGCCCCGAATTCATCCATCGGAATTTTATGCATGCGCATAGGTATTGTGAGTTAAGTGAGTGAGTGAGAGTTTTATTGAAACAAATTTATTCCAAAGAGTCCCGTTTCGCTACAAATCACTTGGTGTGAAACATTTACAAGTAAACCGACTTAAATGATGGCCCATTTTTACACGATTTTCATCTATTCAGGTGCTAAATATAAGGGTTATGTCGGCTTTTTAAGTATTGCATCGCATTCGGAAACTTCAAGGTGGCGCTATTTCAACCGGGTGTTGTTTGGATCTTCAAAATTGGTGTGAAAGTATGATTCTTTTAGAAAAATTTATACAGAACCTATGATTTACTCATTATTGCTAAGTATTTAATTTACTTTATTGCGATACGAAAAATTTTTGTGAATTGCTTGAATAAATATTTCAATATGAATTAATATTTATTTCATCAGTAGTTAATGAATCGTAATTTGTGGTTAATGTTTACATTGAACATTAAGATTCAACATAGGTATACAAATTATAGATCTACTAAATAGGGAAATTGTCGATAATAATATTTAACATAAGCTGACAAGAAACGAGATAAGAACTGAAGTAGTACGTACTAATTCAAATATGATTTACTACAGACTGCCTTATCAGACTGTTAGGCGTTAGATAAATTATTCTCATTCATTCATTTTTCAAAACAGAAGTTGGATATGATATCTTGCAGGCGGAAAGAGAGAGAAAGTGTTATTGTATGAAGAGGGGACTACGTCAGCTGCAATGTACCTCTCTTTAAAACGCATTATTGAAGAACGATTTTCCAATAAGTTTGAAGGAATTATGATCAAGAAAGGAAATACTGTGTACATGACCTACCGCAGTTTATTCTTAACACATTAACGTTAAGAATGATAAAGGCTGCTAAATCTAGTGTATCTCGCCAAAAACCAAATACGCATCTCACAATCGCAAAGAAAATTTTTTTTCGCATCACATTTTCACTGCCTCCTTTGGGCTATTTTTTCGCTGCCACCCATATATTGTTTTCGTTTGCAATTTGTTTTCTTTCCGTTTAGTATTAATCAGAGATGGTAATAAGAATAGCATTATTTTTTAGCTTTTCCTTGGCAAGAAAAGCAGTAAATCCATCCACAACATTTGTGTGCGAGTACTGATTTTCAATTGTCAAACCTAGTGAGGGCTGTTTTTCTTTCCTTGTCCCTCCCCTTGACTCCATCCCCCCCACTTCACCATCCCCCACCCTGTCTCAACCTCCTTTTTCCTGTCCGCCCCGGAGTCCGGCGTGACATAATCGTAAATCATAATCCATCTGTTCCCGCTATTCGTTACACATATCCCCCGTCCCATACCAACACTGCAGACTACGAGCCCTTTCCATTTTCTCCCGATGTCTTTTCATCGCCGCTGGGGTCCTCCTCCCCACTGCACTCCCCTGTCTTCCAATAACCGCTCTTCCGACTCGACTGTAGTGGTCTTTCTTTGCCCCTTTTCCATCATTTCGACCACTCTCTCCCCTCTGGTCTTACCATCAGACTGTTTCTCGGATCGTAATTTTTTTTGCTCTTCCGATGTGTGTTGTCCTCTATTATTTTCTCCCAGCATTCCCCTGCTTCTTATTCTTTAGCGCAGGCATGCGTCATAAATGGGGGCAACAAATTTCGTGAACAGCGAGAACGCGCATTTTGGTTCAACAATGTGTTTCCGCAGTTTTAATTCAGGCTGTATAGAATTTTTTTAAATGGAGTCTGTATAAATTGTTTTACCTGTTTTACAACTATGTAAATAAACGTTGCTTGCCCGAACTTAACGGTTTATGTAAATTCACGATTGCCTCCGTAAATTATTTTTTATTATCGTGCGTTTTTTATTGCTTTAAGGTTGACGCAGATAGGGCACCTTTCCAACTATTATTTACAAAATTAAAACTTATCTATAAATTTAATTATAAAAAATATGAAGGATTTTTATAATTTTATGATTTTGTAGCATATTTCTGACATTTTCATGCCAGGCATTTGTTATTTTCAGGATCATAAAAATAAAAACAGACTGTAAAAACATTGAATATAAAATATATTATGAATTTTAAAACTTTTTAATATTAAAATTGGAGTGGGATGTGCTACTTTATTATTTTTTTTCAAATTTTCAGCTATATGAGAAGTAGACGATCTGTAAAATATTACTTGCTCCGAAAACAAACCGCGGACCCTGCTCTAACGTGAGGTCTGTGACACTGAGTTCTCTCAGTGTCCTTCTCTCCTCCATCTCCATCCATGGCTTTTTTCTCCCGTTACTCGCAACAAAACCCAGCTTGTCCCGTTCCTCGCCGTGTGTTCATTAATTTTCTCTCGTTCCTCTCATTTCCAATTATCGTCCCCGCGAGCAAATTAATTGTACTGTCGCAGATGCTCCTGACAACCTCCCTCTGATTCGCTCGTCGGCTCCGTTTTTTTCATAAGTCTGCAGATTTCCGTTCTCACATTCATACGTAGGAATGTGCATTTGCTTCGCTTCTTAACGATTCGAGTTTACTCTTTCGGAAATAATCTTTTTGTACCTCTCTCGTCTGAATTTTTTCTTTCGATTTTTTCGAGTTTATTTTTACAACAAAATATAGATGGAGGAGAAACTAGAAGGGAGATCCCAAAGAGGATGATGAATTGACAATTGTTCATTAAAACGGAATGTGAAAATGACCACTCATATGTTAACAAGTGAGCATTTGGAAGTTGATAGAGCATAGGGATGGTTGTCCAGATTAATGGTTGTGTATGTAGAAGCCGCAAGATTCAATGCATTAACTGATTATTTTTTTATGAATGAGTTATAAATTAAAGCAGATCTTACTATAACTTAAATATTTGCCACGTCCTTCTGTGTGGTAATAATGCCGTCTCCAGTTCAATTGTTACCCGTTAAAATTTCAAGGGTTGAGACTAAGTCTTCCATTCCTTTGATTAGTTTTTTTTGGCTGTGAGCGGTTCTATTAACCACCAGAAATATTGTATTCATTATTATTCTTGAACAAAGCGTCAAATTTGACGCTATGAGCCTGAAGAATGGTTTTGTGTCTGCACAATATCGTCGTATTCAACAATTTCAATATTATATACGAGAAAATTGGTATCAACATGATTCTCGGTGCAAACAAAATTTATTTTCAAAATGATTTTCATTTTATTTCCTATTTTTTACACATTTCGTGACAAACTTTGGTTAATCTTACCTCTTTTATATAATCTTTTTTTAGCATCCCCTCTTTTTATAATCATATTTCATAATCTTTTCACGTCCTCCCCTTCGCTTCCCTCCCGTTCGTGTATCGCTTCCAACGGTCACTCCCAGCCAGTCGGTGTATCCACTGCTGCAATTCATCCTCACCACTCAGCTTTTTCCATGTCTCATGGCGCCAAATCCCGACTCCCTCCAATCTTCACTTCCTCTCCACCCCTACTTGTCGTTTTTCCACTTACCTTCCACTCCCGTCGCATTATTTATGCGATCGCCTTCCTCTTCAATTTTCACTTCTTTTTATCGCACCCGATGTACTGCTTCATAATAATCTCCCTATCTCTTTCTCACTTCCCCTTTTTGCTCCTCACATCACGTTCATGTTATTTTATTCGACCATTTGTTTCTCTTTCATCTATTTCATTTCATACTTTCTGTCCCCTATTCTTTATCTCCACTCGCGAGAAATGTCATTTTTTTCTTTCTTGAGGCTTCAGTATTATTGCCTGTTTTATTATTAATTCGTTTCGTAAAGGTCTTTTCATTTCAGCCTGTTATGTCTTTTATAGTCGATGATCTTACCTCCAACTTGTGAGACTCGCCATATGTTCATTGATTACTTTTCCATGCAAGGAATTTATTTATTATTTATTAGCAATCATTTGCTTTTCCGCTATGGTGGAAGTCAATATTTCAGATCCTAAGGAATCTGGTTCTGCCAAAGTTATTAATGGATATTAATTTTAGAATGATTTCATTATGCCCTTCTTTTTTTCCCCTGACACCTCGATTTATGCCCATGATTACGGTCAGGCGTTTATGCGGGAGCTCTTTTTACTGGCCTTGGCTAACCATTCCTCAGTGTAAGGTGAAGATAGCACTCATTTTTGATCACATTTTATGTCCGGAAGTCGAAGCAAAACCGGAGTCGAATGCCAACCCTATAAGTTTAATTATTCATAATAATGTCAGTAGTTACTCATATGTTTTCTTTTGTTCATTATGCATATAATTGATATCTTCCCCACATAAACTGTGAAATACGTTTATTTGCTGACGACGCTGTCATATATTGCAAAATTAGTGATCACTCTGATTTAAAATCTTATTATCGGATTTTAATAGCGTTCATACGTGGAGCCAAGTGTGGGGAGTAGACGAGCAAATGCACGGCGGTGAATTTATTATATTGACCGTCCAGTTATCCCCGTGAATGAGCTACGGATGGCGTAAACATTATGGTGGCATTGGAATTATAATATCTGGGAGTTACGATAACTTCGAACGTCGTTGTATAATTGCTGAATTGGTTTGACCAGTTGCTATCGGCAACGCCGCGCCGTTGTTTTCCTTTATTCGTTTTTAAGCTCTTCCTGATGTTCCCTTTGTCATATAGTGTGGTTCACTTTGGTATCATAAGACTTCTCCTTTTACTTTCCTCCGAAATCCAGGAAAAAATCGAAATTTTTATTTTTATCGTTCTTCAAATAGCAGTTTTACTACATAAAATCATCGTATACCAAGATGTCATTTGAAAAGATTTTAAACCAGCCAGGATAATGACCCTTAGTATTAATGGACCATCTGCTGAATATTAAATACAAATATAGGTACATAATTGCGAAAAATCAGTTGAACATTGATTATAGAAGTAGAATATTAGATGCCCACTATCGACTCCCATCAATCATTTTTAGTCCGAGGACCTACATATAAAAAAATAACCTCATTGCACATGCCCTTATGTTGGGAATTGCTCTTTTTATGTCGGGTCATAATAGAATGAGTGGTTCTGGGGTACCTCAGCGGGCGTGCCATTCTTGTTGCCTAAGATGAGTCTCAGGGGGAATGAGAAGGTTATGCTTCCCCCCAGACCATAGGTTAGGGCTTGGGAGAGGACGGGGTTTGGGAAATTCCTTGGGGTGTATTGCTCGGAAAATATGCGATGACTCTGGAGTGGAATAAGCGGTGAAAACCCCTTAGCAAGTATCCCTCGCAATTCATCTTTCAGCCATTCAAACTCCTCGGTGCTGCAGAAACGCGCTTGGTTGCTGATATTTGAGAAACTTGCCGACCTGTTAAGGATGTAAGAGAGAGGAAATAGGCCACTATGTAAAGTGTAGCATATTGGTGAATGAAATGGAGAGCTGCGTCAAACCAATCTCAGGATTTTTGACTTATGATAATGATGCCGAGCTGTTTCTCTGCTGTGATAGTAAAATGCTTTGGTAAAGACCGATTTCCCCAGAATGCGTACAATCGAACATTACGGATTGTATCTATCGTGTAACACATTATACATCGGTTATATCGTAATATTGTACATCGGTTATATCGCAATAAGGGTATTTTTCAATCTCTAGGGTTGTCATCGCAGGATTCTAAAGTAAAATCGATTCAAGGACCTTGGTAAAAAATGTGGGACCTTGAGTATTTTTCACTGAAGCTCTCACCTGTCTTCCAATACCAGTATGTTAATAATTTATGTTGGTTTTAGATCAGACTGTTGCATAATTCTTAATGAATTGTGTTCATGCATATCATTTGCAGCCATGAGAAATACAAAGGAAGTTTTTTACCTCTGAGATTTCACTTCCTGTCTACATACGTAGAACAGTACAGAACTTCACAATATTGCTCGAATGAAAGTAAAAAATTGTCAATTATTTCTCTCTAAATCATTTGCAGAAGTTATGTAATGGTGTATACGACATAGTACTTTTACAATGAAGACATTCCATAATATTACCATCGACTAATATCTAATTGGTCGACAACGGCGAATATTCCATTAATTACGTCCAGAAGAATGCATTAAAAGTTGTGTAAAGTTCTTTCTAAATTATCCTTAGACTAGGTACAAATTTTTTACAGCGTGATATGCCTTCATTGTGACAGTATTTTCCTATTTCAATCTCCGATGAAATACTGGTATGTTGATGATTGTCATTCAATTTATCATGAATAGAAGGTAGGCGATGTGAATGCATGGAGTTCCAAACAAATGAAGCGGAATAATGGTGACTCAGTATCAGATTACACAACAGATGAATCTCACGTACCGATCGCATGAACTCCGCCATTTGACAAAACCAAACGAACCCCCTTCCCTCTGATGCAGAATGCATTATAGCATAGGAGGGGGTCGTGATTGAATATTTTGCAGTCGCATCATGTCCCAACCCATACGCTCGAGTTTACGATGTCACAAAAAGCCGAAATCTCCCTCTCAGGTCCACTACGCTAAAGGGTCGTAAATATCTATGGATAGGTTACATATGGATGCGATTCTAAAGGGTGGGGAAAAGTTTATGACCCGTCTCCTCGACGAGGCATGCTCTCCCCATGTATTCTTTCTTAGCCATTCTGTCTGGAGAGAATTCCACTTCTTCGCTTACCCAGCTGCAAGAAATCTCTGGCCTTAACGAATTGAAGGAGTCCTTTCCTTTGTCCACTCTGAAAATAAAGTGATTTTAAGTAGGTTCCACCGGCAAGCGAAGGAAATGTTATGTTGATCATCATTTTAAAATATTCTCTTCAAGTTAAAAGTTCATCGACTTGCGATGAAAAAATTGCTTTTTTTCACTACCTTTTTTCTGGCTATTGGATTTTATTATAAAAAAATTTCATAACATTTTTAATTTTATTAGACAGTTGCAGTCATTTGAGTCTGCTTAAAAATACGAATTTTCAAATGCAATTTTCAGAAATCATAGCTCAGAAAACCTATTTTTAAAGCTGTCGGTTGATGAAATTCAGTAAGAGGAATTTTATTTATCTTTTTAAAAGACATTTAGTTAGCCATAGAGGCCTCCATAAAACATGTTTGTTTTGAGTTAAATCACGATGGAATCTTCGTAAGAGCGTACTTCAGTTGATCGGCTGCACTGAATTTCTCCCCATCGAAGGAGCAGAACACAGTTTCTACACTTCCTTCCTTCGATTGGCCTATGATTCCAAGACCGTGGACAGGGAAGAAGGAGGGAGGTTGGAGAACTCCAGAAAACCTGGAGCGAGAAGGCATGTTTTCAGCATCCAACGTCTTTTCCCATTTATTGCTATTACCTACATCTAGCACACACCCCCCGCTAGTTCCAAACGTTCTCTTCGGATCGAAACCAGTCCAGTCTCCGAGGCCACTTTTCCCCCAACTCCCCACTTCTCTCTCTCCTCCCCGCTGGTCCTGACAACAACCACCATACTCCCTCCAAAATGCAACACCACTTTTCATCCCCCTCCGGATATGTGTCCGTACCCCATTCGGACTGTGTCCAGAAAAATGGAGTCGTATTTACGAGGTGGTCGGTCGTGAATGTCGGGGGAGAGGGTGGTCAACACCAGTGGGCATGAGTCCGGGGGAAACGGTTTGACAGTGTACGGGAACAGGTGAGCAAGCAGGATTTACCCATATTGAAAACCGTATTTTGTTTTCGACATTTATCTTCAATCTTTACGACCAATATACAACTTGCCATATAAGGAGACCTTTTTATCATGTAAATTGATTTCAGTAATGTTCGCTTTAATCGGAGTTTAACTATTTTTTGCATAAAGTATAAATAAAAGGCCTTCTGGAACTTCATATATAGATTAATAGAATGCGATTGTTGTTTATAACGCAGCTTTGAAATATTTCAACAACTGATTATGTGGGGATAACATTTTTGAAAACTGTAATGTAGAGAAATTGATGGAAGAATTCACCGAGGAAGACCGTACTGGAGACAGAAGGACACAACAATAGAGGACATCAGAGAAATGAAGCAAGAATGTGTTAGAAAATGAATGGCTTTTGTATACCAATGTTAGAATAACGGTGCTATGAATGTGGTGAAAACGAGGGTAATTATGTTGAACGTGATAACTTCGCACTGAAATCCAGCTCATTCATGGTTGCATTGTTTTGTCATACTCTAGATGCCTTTATAAATTTATTTCTTACCGTCATTGGTTTGTTTCTTGCAAGTAAATGGTCGGGATAGAGGTATTCGGAGAAGAAATTTGCCCGAGACCTGTGACAGAATCCAGGGGCAAAGTCAGGAACCACAACTACGAAATTCGAATGCAATGACCGGAGCTTCCCGGAAAACAATGCCAAAGATTTTTTCAATGTTAAAATAAAGGATATGTTTTGTCAGAGGATAGATATCGGAAATCTTTTTCCAAGATAAATACAGAACTTAAATCAATTTTAGGCCGAATTCATGCAGTCAAATATGTCACCATGCGCGCCTAATTTTTTTGTATTCTCGTATAGGATGTTGCCCTTACACCTCCATTCACGCCCCTGTTCATGCTGCTTGCAAGGTATTTGTAACCGTAGTTGAAAACTAAAGACCTACCCCATAAAAGCTAGAGAGTTTCTGGTTCAGAAGGGTATTTTTACTTACTATTTGCGCTGGAATGTAATTTTTGAGATGTTACCTATGTTCGAAACTTATTCGTTGATGCCCGGGCCCTCACTGCGTTACTGGCGATGATAACGGTATTTTTCGAGATATGTTTACATGTTTACTGATTGGTAGATTAGTAAGAGACCCTGTAATTGCTTCGTCAACACATCTAACCGTGATAGGGGGAGAGAAGAAGGTGATCCTGTGATTAAGCCTGCGATTCGAGCCCAAGCATCCGTCCATTCACTGCCGTGACAGATCCCGACTTGGCAACGGGGCGGCGCTCCGCAAAATCGCTGCGTCTAGTCGAAAAGAGACTCCCTACGCTATCGCGGTCGCAAATCTCTGCCCATGGTGACGCGTGGGAACGAATGAAGATCGGAGAGGCGTGCGTGGGGAGGGTAAATGGACGGGGAAATCACAGCGCGACGCAGTGAATTATCCCCTCGCCCTCCTCGGGAATTCCGGGCAGCGGTTCCAAAGAGTGGGAGATTCCGTAAGTGTCCTATGGGTCCGTGGGTAAAGAGAGGAAGGGGATGTGGTTATGGAAGGTGGGAATAGTGGAGGGGGAAGCTTGGGGGGATAAAGTATTTCTCGTAGGGGAGCGGTGAATGGAGCTTAAGTTCGTTTTATACGACACTAGATCATGCACAAGATTTAGTGCACTTCACATTGTGATAGCTTTCGAATATCGTGTTAGATAGAACCAGCATGCTGGATAGCAAGTAAATTCCTGTTATATTATCAAAGGTGGGGTATAAATATGTTAAATTTTGCTATAATTACCCAATTTTGCAATATATACTGCAAAAATTCAAGTGAAAATTGTGTAAAAAAACAACACGGGTAGATACGATTGAATCTTTTCCACATATTTGAACGCGTTTTTTGCGCTGTACCATCCCAAGTTTCGTGTACTCCACATTGCACCAGAGTGTATTTCAGATAGTTGAGTGCCTATGTGTGTAAAAAAAAACTTCAAGTACAAAAAAAATCCTTCATACCCTCGCTATTTTTTTACATCACTTGCATTTGAAGTTTCGTAGCATTGAATCTAAAATCGCTTTTCCGAAATGAAGTTGAACACCCAAACGTACGTAAAATTTTTCTCATGAAACTTCCTATTTAACGCATATTTTCCCGCAATAAATGAAAAATAATACAATTGGAGCATTTTCTTCGTAAATAATTTATCATACATTGTCATCAGAATATGTTATTCACTTAGGGTTATCTGGCTGGAAAACATCTTTATCGACTCCATGTGCAGGAGGTATATGTAGTGGGACATAATTTTACAATAAAAATCTGCTGAGGACTTAGTTGCATCTTTTGGATAACCGTATGGTAGGATTATAGCTATGTCAAGAAATGAATAAAATTGGTATTTTCTATATAAAACAATTTGACTGTAAACTTGCATTTAGATTCTTGTAGCACTGATGGAACTGCCTCAAGATGTAGGGAGTCGAAGGGGGAAAACCATAAATTCAGAATGGGTGTAGAGTGTGAGGAAATACCGTCGGACGCTGTGTGTCCCGCCTCCCCCTTTATAAAGGTTTTGAGCTGGGAACGCGCGTGGGACAGTCCAGGCTGCCTGGATGGCAAAGGGGAGGTTTTTCGCTTCCAAGTGTATATACGTCTGTGCGTATGAGGGCTGGGATAGGAAGTTTCTCGGGGAAAGGGGACGTTCAGCTTGCGGCAGCGCGGAAAGGGAAAAGGGGGAGTAGGGGGTCGGTGGTGGCCCCCCAAAATCCGAACGGGCGGCTGAAATAAGGGCCTAGAGATTTAGTGCACCCCACCCACGCGGAAAACCTTCCGCTTAAGGGGCGTAAAGTGGCTCCTTGGTGCGGGAAACAGGAGGAAGCTCTGGCTTTCCTTCCTCTCAATCTCGCCTACCTTTCTTCCCCCTTTGAACAACTCTTAAAAAAATTCCACAAACCCCTCAATCCCCTTTTACCCCGAGTCTTGAAAAAATTCTTGTTTTCTTACTCTTCATCGTTTCCACTGTCCATTCAACGTATAGAGTTTAACTCTCGTGGGGTATGAGGTTGGTTGTGTTGAGACTAAAGTATTGGCTGCACATCTGGGCTACCACAGTCGGGCTCAAACCCCGGAAAAATCTCTTACTCATCATTATTTCCGTAACCTATTCAATTTATAGGGTTAAACTCCTCTTGGGGATCAGATTGGTGTGGTGAGTAGAGTAATGGCTGCACACGTCGTGGTCCCGGGTTTAATTCCTGGCTGTGGTAGGACTTTTCAGATGTTGCCCGATCCCTGCTTACTCTGTGGAGTATACTTCAGTAGTTGTGAGATCTCTGTTTACTCTGTGGAGTACGCTTCAAGTGGAGCGCTTCGTCTGTTGCATACGACGCTAAGCTTTCGTCCATTTACCGCTTTTCGTTAAGAGTAGGCCAATGCCGACGTCGGGTTTCTCTCCTTCCCGTCCTTCTCTATCCTTTCATACGGCGCAAATGATAACTGTCGGTGGCTACCTCTAAATATACCATTCAACTCCCTTCCTTCATCACTAGCGCTCTTTGGTAGCTCAAGGTGTGTCTCCTGAAAATCTCCCACTCATCTCCTTAAGGATGCTGAGGACGCCTCTCCCCAATGGAATTGGTCCTGAGATATTCTTTCGAACGCTAGACCCTTTCAACACCTTCTCTCAACGCCTTTTGTATCCGCCGCCTTACAATCAAGGAAGTTAGTTAGGAAAACGATTTACCTACCTTCAGTCCCTCAAGGATTCAACCAGAAGTTTGGTTGGGATTAGATAGAGCTCACCTCATTCTAAGTCACGGGTGACTGAATAAAGAACGCTTAGGGTTGGGGGAGTTCCTTTCTCTACGAATTTCTCATTTTTTTACCTTTTAGTAGTGTTTTGCGCTGGAGTCAATCTGTTGTGCGCACCCAACGTAGATTGATGAGTCCCTCCATGAAGTGGCACATTCAGGGGAACTTCCCAGGTTGTCAGCTGACTATAGATTAGGAGTACTTTACAAAAGTTTTATAATAAGTTTTATTGCACAAGGCACAGCTTGCACAGATCTGTATTCAGTAACAACCTCCAACTCACTATCTACAGTGACTGCGACTCTCCAAACAATCCCATTAACAACAACTCCGTTACTAGGCAATAGTAACCATCAACAATCCCTTTGCCTACTTTGGACTACCCTATCATTATAGTTTTTATAAACTTATATTGCTTATAGTTTTACATAACTATACATTATAGTTTTTATAACTATTATAGTTTGTCATCTTGTCTGAGTCAAAATTTTCAACTGAATTTTCACTCACTTTCCGATAAGTTATCAATCTAAAATTCACAATGTAATTCTGAACGAGATTACAGTGCAATATTCTAGCACTTTCATTATGATTTTAATTATAACTCAATTGTTATTGAGAATTTAAAATTAAATATGGAGATTAGTTCAAAAAATAGCCACTAAAATTCCGAAGGCGGCGCTGCCATCATTTAAAGGAGCGTGAATGACAAAGAGTCGTAACAACAATTTGTTTACATCAAAATTTATTGAAAAATTAAATGAGCATAAATGTACTGGTTTTCTTTTTAGTTCGCGAAAAAAATGTCGTTTTTGATAAACATTTATTTATATTTTGTGTGAATATTTTACATTCATGTCCTGTGCTCAAAAACAAATCCAGGACCGCGGTTGTAGCCAAGTCCCATATTGTGCTTCCAAGAAATGTTCACTCATGGAGTCTTCTTACCCCCTTCCGAATCCCTTTTGAACCTAACCGCCACAACGTCTTCGTCCCAAACCCCCTATACCATCCCCTCGGACTTTTAAGCGGCCCTAGCCCAACCTGCGGTGGGCAATTGTGGTCCATCCTCGACCTCTCGCCCAAAGCCTCGTCCCATAAGTCCAATCCGCCGTAAACGGAACGGTTAAACGGCTTCCCGCTCCTCTATCGAGAAGACCACCCTCTCCAGAAGGTCCACTCAAACACTCTGCGCTTCCTTCCCGCTTCTCCTCCTTAATGAACGGGATCTCTGGCGGGGAAGTGGATCTTTCGGGTTGAGTGGAAGAAACGATCAGGTGGGAATGGCCGAGTAACTTGGGTTGGGAACGGGAAGGGCAGTCCGGAGTTGTTTTGTGCCATTTCAATTAAGACGAAATGATTGCGCTCACTGCGTTATTGTTTCCTGAGGTAATTTGCCCCCAGAAGAATATGGAAAAATGGCTGAACTCTTTTCTTTTCGATAGGATTTAATGGTTTCAGACAAATTCAAAGCCATATTCATCATTTCTTACATGAAGTTAATGTTTTACGAAATAGGTTTTGTTCAGAATTGAATTCGCTGGTAAATACTATTAAAATCAGGAAATTATCAGGCTTTGGACGTTTTAAATTATGTAAACAATATTTATTTTTGTAGAAATCTTCGTTGAAAATCAAAACAAAAATTTTTTAAAAGCTTTGTGCCCTTTCAGTTGCTCATGGTGTTGCTAAAATATTGGCTTTGCTTACTAAAGCTGAAAATCGTTCCAACTGTAGGGTCATACTTACCATATTAAATTATTGAGCTATAAATTCTTGATATCCTGAAATGCGCAATTATGCAGAATTTCCAGTTTCAAGTCTTACAAGGAGACTCGGGGCTGATCTGACCGCATTCAATGTGAAGATGATAAGTACCTCCCACTTTTACTCAGAGATTCAACCCGATGTTCGATTTGGATAGGTGAGGGTAGATCTCAACGCAGACAGCTACAGGCATATAAATACTTTTATTTAATGTCATTACTCCGAAAACAGCGCATTTACGGCCTTTACAACGGGGAATCAACAATTAACAAGAAGGACATTCACATACGCCCATGCCCTGGATAAGGGAAGCTTACCCAGGCGGGACTCGAACTCGCGACCTTCGGCTTGGCAGATGAGGAAAGTACGGAAAAACTTCTCTGATTCATGGTAAGGGGGCCAGTTCCCTGCTACGCCTCGGCCCCAGAGGATTTTATTAGGGGGTGTCCGAAAGCATCATCCGGGAGTTGAACCTGGAACTCTTCGGTCAGCAGCCAGGAGCTGTACCCACTAGGCTACTACACTCTCGAGCATCTATCTTCCTTATATTTACCTGCCCGTACCCTAATTTATTCAGATCGCCTAAAGTCGATTCCGATTCTATCCAGGAAGATAAGTATTTGAAAATAGACCAAAAGCCTTTGGCATAAAGACCGCCATACACCTAAGGCATTGGGTACTGTACGTTTTTAATTTCACAATTTATGCCTGAAAATTTTAAGTGTTTATCATTTTATTAACGCTCAGGATGTATTACTACATTACAAAGCCGCTATTTTTAATTAATATACTTTTTGTGTCACTGATTGGCTTTGTTATTTTATTCCATTCGATCCTTATATTTGACAGTAATGCTTCAGACAAATCATTATCTCAGCTGTTAGTAAGTTAATAAAGATACATGTTTATGATTCGCGTCAAATGTGAAAATCAGTACTTCTCAGTTTTTTCCGACTGCTAATTTAATTATTAAAGGATTAACCGCGGCATAACCAGCGGCGTATTTTTGCAGATTCTATAGTACTTAAAGTGCTGAAATTCCACAGAGGATAAATCATTTTTCTTCTCCAGGATTCGATCCCGGATCTCCCGAATTAGCACAACGAGTTCTTTCCCTTAAAATAATAAATATACTGGGAAAACATACACCTATATTGGTAGTTCAAGTAATATAAAAAATAAATTCGAATACCATTTAAGGTAGGAAATTATCCTCTATGGAATTTTTGTTCTTATTTCATTATATTCCATGCGATTGCAGGGCCAATCAATCGATGAAATTGGTATCGAGAATCGGGAGTCGATTTGAAAGAATCGGAATCGAAAATAAGTGGAATCGAATCATCCCTAGTTTCATTCTTTGCTTTTCCTTGCCAAAGCCGTTTGTAATGTATTGGGACATATTCTACCCGGAGGAAGATCGTTCTTCGGCTCCACAGCCCCTTAGCAGTCACAACCATACCATACCTCATCCTCCTCCCCATCCTTACTACCATGCCACCGCACCAAAATCCCCTACCCACCCTCGTTAGAAGTCATTCCGAGCAGCTGTCGCACTATCAGCCACGTGGCGCCGCCCCTTTTCTCAAAACCCCGCCATCCCTTCTAGTAGTACACGCGTTTTCATCTTCGGCAAAGTGCGGGCGAGCAAAGGGAGGAGAAAAACCTTTTCCCTGTTTCATATTCGCTTTGTTTTTGAAGTCTTCCCCCCCATATTTAAGCAGCGATATCCTCTCATTATTTCTCCGTCCTGTGGAATCTTGACTATGCCACCGTACTCGTGGGGAGGGCTGAATTTAATTTCAGGAATCCTTTGGTAGGGGTGGTCCGACTATGATTCAATTCTCTTCATTACGTCCCGCTCCAGTCCAAATTACAATAAGAGTGCCAGTGGAGAACCGAGAGGCATTCATAAAGGATATAAAGCCCACCCAACACCTGTTGAGATCGTATGAATTTCTTTTTTTTTGCGCTTAGATATGCACATTCATGGTTGTAAGAGAGAGGTCTGAAAGTGACTTTAAACTAATTCAGCTTGCATGGTGGTCAGAGGCCCGATAGTGGAAACGGTGGCGCAGTTGTTGCCAATCACTTCATTTGCAGGGGGAACCTGTGTCGGATATCCCGAAACATCAAGTTTTATTCCCCGAAATGGCCACATTTCGGGTTAAAGATACGTCCACTTTAGCTTTGAGCTCGAAGAATCCCATCATAAAATGAGTATAATACTACGTATGAGATAATTTGAGTAGACTTTGGCTTATCTTCGGTCGTTCATTATGGATCATATCATTCCTATGGCCAAGAAATGGTCTACGGTAACTGAGAATATCTGAGAAGATAATGTCAGCGTAGAGATTACTTGGATGCAAATTTTACATCAGTAATTAAACGAATATTTTCTTGGAATTTACTTTAAATGACATCCGGGTTATTGTGCTTAACTTGAAATAGTCCAGTGGTAGTTGAGATAATGCTACTTTACACTGGTGATTCGTTTAATTAAACTTATATAAAATGGTATCAAGCTGGTGGTTTCCGTTGATACTTTGTCGAATTTGCTGAAAATTTCAAATGGAAGGCTTAAACTTCGTTTTTCAACAGAATCATTTATTAATATATAATCATTGTTTCATAGCTTCTATGGTTAACGCCATTTTCTTGCAATATCCTCTGACAGTATTTCATTCAATTGTTTATATTTATTGCAGATGATGACGTAAACAGTTGAAAGCATGGTCGTGATTTAATAAACGATTCTATGGAAAAACAAAGTTTAAGTTTTCCATTCAAAATGTTATCAAATTGAGCCAAAGGCAGTTCATAGTTTTGAAGGTAAATGTATAAGTAACACTTTCCATATAACTACGTATTTTCTTTGAATTCCTAAATTCAAGGTGGGCGCTCCATATATCTTATTTGTTGTACAAATAATGGAAATGGAAAGATCATATTTTATACAATTAACAAGATTTTTTTATGAATTTTAGAGCAAGTCAATGTATAAGTAACTCCTTCCATTTTCATTTCTTTGAAAGTCGAAATTCAAGGCGAGTGCTTTATGTATCCCCTTTTGTATTCAAATTATGGAAAAGGAAAGATAGTGTTTTAAACAATTAAGAAAATTTTTCATGAATTTTGGAGTTTCAATTCCCCCTTTCCAAGGAATCCCAATGCTGTAGTCGCACTATTCAAAGAAACCCTACCCTTTATATGTTTCCCTTTCGCCCATTCTGAAACTTACTCCCAAGTGATAATCCGATTCTTGCCTCGGCGGCCGGTTTGGAGGGTTTTAAGGGTATTCCATGGCTGGGAGGGTGATTTTCTAAGGGTTCGGAGATGGGAGGGAATTTGACGGGGGTTGAAATGGCAGAGGGATTTTGTGTAGGTCAAAATGAAAGGGAATTGCCACGATTGATTTATGGTGGTTAATCAAAATCTTCCCCCAACCTTGAAACCATTCATTTCCCGGGGAGATTGGACTTCTTAGTACCGCCCGTCATCGTTGCGAGTTCTCAGAGCTGTATCACCGAAAGTGTCTTTTGAACGACTGCTCAAATCTTTAGGGCGGGAGTCTTGAGGGGAAGTTAAATTGAAGCATTTACACGTGTTCTCGTAATTGAAATGATCTGCAGTTGCGTGGATGGTTCAAGTTTCGTAAATGAGTGCAACTGAACATCTGCTCAATCGTTGCGGAAGGCTTTAACGCATTGAATTAAACGGTAATGCACGAAAGCATCGTTACATTCCTTTTGTGGAGACTTTATTTGAGTGTTTTGCTTGGTTGTGGCATTTGAAAATTTGCTGCCTGTTGCCACTAATATGAAGTCTTTAGTTTTTTCTTCTCTTAATACAGATATGTTTGTGATTCGCGTTAAAGTAAGAAAAGCATTACGTCTTAGTATTTTCAAAGTAATGAATTAATTATTCATAGGTTTTTCATTACCGCAGAATATTCAGCAACGCATCTTTTCAGAGTCATCCGAAGTAAAATGTGCGAAAAATCCATAAAAGAAATATAATTTTACTCTTCGGGATAAGATCCCAGGTCTCCCAAATTAGCGCCAGTTGTTCTATCACTTGAAAAAAAAGCAAAAATCTGCTGGCCAAAGAGAAGTCTAGCTATTTTAGGTGATAGAAACCATTAAATGCATTCGGAAGATACTGCGTTGAATTCCCGTTAAGGTAAAAGATTATTCTCTGTGGATTTCATTATTTTCCATGCGATTTCTGGGCCCATCATTTACAACATGTCGCCTTGTGGGATCCGTATCCTGGTGGCAACGTTGATTTACGGAAGGAGAACGAACGATCTACATTTCCAACCTTACTTGACAGTTTTTCGGGAAAGTGAGTCCTATTTTCATCTTCACTGGTAGGGTTATTAGAACGGTAATATTAAACAATATAGATACTCGGCCAAATATGGGTGGCATTCACTGAGTAACTGCTGTCCATTACAATTCTCGTTATCATCTTATCTACCTCTTATTTTCATTTTCGACTTTTTCTTCCATAAATCACCCATTTGTGTATCATGCTTCTGTTTTCAGCTTTTATCATGAATTTGGGGCTGTCATGCACGTCAAACAATGCGATATCTTATACATATTATGATAAGAAGTGTATATATTTTATTCCATTTCTTCAAACGTTTCAAGAGACTAATTTTGGGTTAATCTAAGAATGATTTCGGGATATTGTCTTTCAACGCCATTCAGGAAATGTCACTCGCAGAAATCAGTTCTTAAATATTGGAGCACCTCTTTCGCCGTAGAATTCATCCCAATAGGGCCTGAATTTAACTTTGTGCTCAATCAAATATTCGGAAACGCATTTTTATATTCATGGGATACTTTATTTAGCCTCTTTATCTTGAAATGGTGTTATAACAGGCAATTAAACATCACGAACAGAAATCCGTCAATTTTTCGAACAAAAAAATCCGAACAGAATTTCGTCAACTATTAGTGGTTTATCTGTCTTTTCCATGAATTAGGTTGTCTAATGTATCTTTAATGTCTTCAATGCACGATTTCATGTGATTGAGTAGCTATGAATTTATTTAATGGTTTATGTTGTGATGAAATGAATAATATTTGTAATGTAATTTTTTAAATATATTTAAGTGCGATAATAAAATTCGCATATATATAATGCTTTGTCTTCAAGGATGAACCAAGATGTAATGAATAACATCCAATGAAGCTCTCCAATTATTCCTCATCGTGAACCAGGTCCATCTTATCTGTAGAAATTGTGATGATAAATTTTCGATGAATTTTTATGTTTCGGAAAAATAGAAATGATCATTACCTATCTGTTCCTAAACCAACACTATGTTCCATAGGTTTTGGATATATTTCTGAAAGCCGAGTTTACCATCTTACCTTCCTTTCCCTTTAATACCAGCGTATACCCTTTCCAACAAAGGGTTCCTTCCGCAACCACCTACCCATCATTCCACGTCGCCCATCTAACCCCCTTCTCGGCGACGTCAGGATCTAATTTCCATGAGGCAAGTCGCATGATGGGGTCAAACGAATTATTATAATTGTCTAAGCGGTTGATGCCGGCGGGAACATTGGCCCCATTATCAAAATGAACTCCCGTAATTGAGTGAGGGATATGGTTGCGGGCAATCGTTATTTGCAGTGCGTCCGCTTAAGCCACGGCGTCCCTCGGTTTGCGCATTTTCGGTCAAATTGGTTGCGCGCATCAAAGTAAATATTTATTGGCGGGATAACGGGTGCCGAACTGCGGATACGTTATCGAAACTTTCCGGAAATTGGGTCCGGAGTAATTGAGGGTTTTCCGCGAGAAATGTGTTGCGGGATATGTTTTTTTTTTGTTTCATTTTATTTCTTCGATTTTTAGCGGCAAAATTTAATAAGCTTACGTTTTCGCTTTTGCCATCCTATGATTTCATTGCGTGACGTATCGCGGTGCGTAATTTATTCGTCGAGAGTCGACTAGAATTTTGGTTAATTCTAACTAACGAGCAGAAAACCAGCTAACGCCCTCATTTTAGGAATCAAATTTATCGCTGTTCGCGGTATGAGGTAATGAGTTAGGCTGCCCACCAGATTAGCCCGAATGTCCGGGGCTGGTCGGCGACTCTCGGCCTGATGTTCATAAATTCGCGTGCGCCGACTCTTAAATTGAGGCCGTGATTTATTTGAAGTTTTTCCCGGGAGGACCTTTATTTTTAGGCTTGCGGGTCACGATGCAAGCCGTCCCATGAGCCACCAGCCAAGCCAAGATATCATTGAAAGTCATCCATTAAAAAAAATCTTTTTTCCGTTTATACATTTTTAAATTTTATCGAATTAAGAAGATACCTAGTCAAAATTTACAAATGTTATACATTTTCATTTTCAACTGTAGGTTTTATTCCCAATTTATAGTAGGTACTACTGCATCCAACTCCGAAAATTTTACTAATGGCGTTAATTTTAGCAAGATTCGGAGGTGGGGTTCATTCTAATTCTAAAAAACATTGTGTTCCTTTTTACAAATATTTTTCTTCACGTTCATTTTGATTTATGTTATCCATTCACTTAAAGTGATGCTTGCTTAGGTTCATTGCAATATAATTATGATTGTTGTCCCCTGTTCGATAATATTCTTGTACTTTCTCTTTTTATATCATGTTGTTTTGCTTAGTCATTGATTTGAAGTACGAAAGATCTATCTCAAGTGTCAACTAATGACCTAATAGGGAGAGAAAATTTAATAAATCTACTCTGTATGCTTATAAGTAGATTAATTATTTTATTAATATTCGTTTTTCTTTCATTCTAGGTAAGGTTTGAGGATGATAATCTGCACTTCCAAGCAGAATGAGCGTAACAATTGTGAGGGTGAGTAGATAAATTACAGTCCAAACTGATATTTTTTACGTCGCATCAGTGTGGAAAAGTTTTGATTGGCATCGAGTTTATATGTACATACTAGCTACTACATACATATTAAACAACTAGACACATAAGCCGCACGACTTGAAACTAAAACAAGTTTAAGTGATTCATGAAAGTTTATTTCATAAACATGGGTGAATGGCATTACATTTATGCAGCTAATATCTAAAACGTTTAGATTAAATTTTGGGATGTGAACGTAGGACTTGAACGAGCTCAATTAATTTTTTTTGTCGCGTTTCTCGGTCAATTATATGAGCAGGAGTAAAATTAAGGTTTTAATCACCATTCAAAACCGACTTGATTGCCGTTAAAACCTTCGAAAATTCTTCCCTTCGTAGTTTTCTCTTTGAAATGCTTAAATTTCACCGGCGAAAAATATCGCTTAACTGGGCTCGGTATGAGACCCTCATTACCTTTTCTCCTATGTGTTTTGGGGCCCCTTAAGTCTCCCAATAGCTTCCCAGTGGGGAAGCTTTTCGAATTAATAAACCACGAAATCAAACACATCCTTTATGAGGTTAATATGCATGTAGACTTTTGTAGACTAGACTTTTTCCACTTTTTCGAATTGTTTACCACCACCTCCCTTTTCGGCTGATCTCTCCTACCCTCCGTGGTTTTTTCGAACCAGCTTGCTTCATTTATGGACTATGAAGTTGAATATCGTTTCACCACGTTTATCATATCCTATATTTTATAATTAATGATGAGTTCGTTTAAATAGCCACGTTGTTACTGGAAATAAGTGTGTTCTCTTAGGTTTACACTCATCATTGTACCCGTCCTGAGCTCCCAATAAGCACAGTTTCATTTGCTTGCCTAGTAAAAAGTAAGTATTTTACCTCATTTAGAGGGTGGTTCTCCAAAAAAATCACAGTATCATAATAATCCTTTCCTTTTTAATGGATGTAAAGCTTCGTAATGGCACTTATTGATCAGTGCTGTTGGGAAGCTGGATAAAATTTTATTTTATTAAAGCCTAAACGACATTTAAATGTTACAAAGTATTAATTTGTTATATTTCCGTGTCTACGAGAACTCTTAGCAATATATCCTTATAAACTAAAATTTTCACCTCTTAGAAATCATAGAATCATAGCTATAAAATTTATCGCTTGTATTGAGAGTTGGCTTCGATATCCATTTCAGTGGATGGTATTTTTTGCACGGCTATTCCTCAACTTTTTACTAACGGTATATTGTAATTATACAACTTTCACATTGGTTTCTTATTGTGATCGCCACACATTTCTTTTAAAACTCCATTGCTTATATTTCCATTCTGAGAATATGTTTATTCAACAGCGGATGAGTATTGTATCATTTCCATGGAAAACAGCTAATAATCATTAACAGCTGAACAAGCATAAAATAAGAAAAGCGGTTTGCCTAAGAAAACTGTTGCCTTAAAAAGAAATTGAAATTTTTGTCGAAAGAATTTCAGAACCAATTATATTAAATGATGGAATAGTGGTAAGTAGTTAGAATAATTGACAAGACAGAGCTTGATAATAGAAATATTAAAGCAAAAAAAGCGTGACAAAATAAAATTGAAAGAATAGCATCATGTAACGAGGGGATGATTTTTGCAATAATTCAACAATGATGGAAATAGGAGGTGAATTTAAAAACAAAAGATAACGGAGGCCTTGAGTGCAAGAGCTGTAGGACTGGTGAGTGAGGAAGTCACAAGCTGTGCATAGATAAGGAAACGCGTGAACTTCTGTATAAAAGTTGTTCATAACGAGTCTTTGAATGAGCTTTGAAAGTGAAATTTCATTAAAATGATAGTGACGTCGAGTAGAGATCGAATCTATAAAAGGCGCCTTTCTTCGCCCGCATTGTTCCTTCCTCACCCTCCCCCGTTCGCTATAACAGGGGACGCATTCATATTCAGAGTCGACTTTTTGCCCTTCCCACCTCCTGCCACACACCAGCCTCTCATCTTGTCTCCGTCGTCTTCATCATAATAATCCTCATTCTTTCCCATCACCCTCCTCCTCCCCCAAGTAGTGTGTCGCCCACAAAAAAATGAATACTTGTCAACTACTCCCCCACACTCTTCCCACCCTCTTACTCCAAAATGGCGTTCATATTTTTTTCCTTCGCTTTCTTTCTGGTATATTCTTTTAAAACGTGTGACGGTGTGCCACCATTATTCGAAAAAAATCTAGCTGTAAAGAATTCTTTGAATTATACGAAAATTTGTATCATTAGCCCACGGTTTGAATGAAAGAGTAGTTTGGTCATAGATGTTTAAGATATATGTGCTCGTGGATGTAGTATTTTTGACGCGCTGGGTAAAAATTAGGTAATGTTGTGTTGTTCCTTTGGCAAAATTTTATATTAATTGCTCCGTTGATATCAAAATCTATAAGATAGGCTATATTGTTACGGGATTTTATTCATTCTCTAATTAGATTTAACACATTTGTTGTTGAATTCGTAAGAGTTTTCACATTAGTATATGGAGCGAAGAGGAAACTGTTGTGCAATCGATCTCTTATTTTCAAGTCTTCCATTTTAATAAACCTTTGCTTTTTAATTTTGTTTCTAGAATCATTAAAGCTTGTACTAATGGTTTTCTCTACAGAAATAAATTTGTTCATGATAGTTACCAATCTGGTTCGCTTACGAGTGTGAAAATTTTACTGTCAAAATTCTTTGACCATTAAATTACATGACTTGTTACGAAAAACTAAAATGCCCTGTAAATTTATATTGTTATTCAGAAATGATGTCATATTTTTGTGCATTGTATGGATATATTTTTAAGCGTTTTTTTCTTTAAAATCCGGGTGCATATAATGCGGTATAGAATCTGATGCAAATGGTACTTTGTTGTTGGGCAGTGACCTGCCAATAATTCGTGAAGTCCGCGTGACGGTGATCACTTTCCTCGACGGGCTCGCATCTGAACCGAGGGAGAGAGTGTGTTGTGGATGGAGGGTGAGTGGCAGTGGGTGTGAACCTTTGGTGAGAAAGACGTGAGAAGGGGTGGAATGGATCGAGGAAGGGGTTGGGATTGTTGGGGACCCGCTGTGGAAGAAGGGGTTGGAGATCTTTCCTTTTCAACGCGGAGGAGTGGGGTGGGGTGACACAAGCGTCACAGGCGGCAATTTGACTTGCAGATGTTCTCATCCCATGCTCCCGTACCATTTGAAAGATTCATTCATTCACGACGCCCCGGAAACCACTTTCCAACCTCATTCCTCCGCATTCGGCTTTTCACATTCCCCCTCTCTGCATTTCAATCCTGTTGCTGCCACCACGCTCCTCCCCATCTGCCCACCATTTCTTCTCTTTCACTTCGGTGCAAGTTTTTCCCTCCAACGCATGATCTTTTCTTTTCCATACCAATCGTCTTCGAAGCGTCTTCCCTGGCGAAACCTTCGCCTTTGACTGTTTCTGGCGTGTGACTTGTCTCGTGTCTCTCACCGACCTAAATACACACAAAAATATACCCACCGAAATGAAAACTTCATTGCTTTTCTTTACAATTTATTATCTTTCATAATTCATAAACTGTAGTTCCATATGAGTTTAAAAAATTATGTGCCTAGCTATTTTCTAATTTTCTGCCCTGCAGCTAATTTAGTTACCGGTCTGCTACTTAGTCATTTTACTCAATTTTTCTTTTAGTATTTTAAAATATTGTGATAAATTCAATGTCTTTATTTCCAATAACACTTCCCTTTATAAGTAAGAAGCATATTTTGGAATATGTTTCCTTGTTTTTTTTGTGCTTGCCATGAAATTGAAAAAGTCTTGGAATTATCCTCTAAAGTTATATCTCATAAGCTGGATATCCAGGGAAGGGCTGCTAAAATATATTTTCTAATGTCAAGCTGCGAGTGACCAAGTCTTTTCGGATAACATAACTATAGATAATTAAAGAGTAAAGATAGATATTTTGACCATTCCAAATGCAATTCATTTTTACCGACTCTTTTTTCTGGTGAAACCAAATAAATTCCATATTCTATTTTTAATGCTGTGTTACCCTTCACGAAAACATTTTGCGAAATTGCCGACGTTTCAGGGAAAGTAAACGAAATGTCATGGTACTACTGCGTGTTATTCCTTTCTCACGAGAGCGATATTCCAGGACACCCCGATCCTCGACACTAAAACGCGTGTCACGCCTCGCCCCCTTCAAAATTATGGATAAGATGAAAATATACACCCCGGTACCTCGTTTTACTTTCAATTCTCTATCCTCTTAAACATCATGTTTATCTTCTTTTTTTCTTCCTCTCCATTCGAATTATTCATATCTCTCTGGGCTTGGGTCTCCGGCCGTTCATCTTATGCCTCCCCCGACTCGTGCATACGCGTCCTTCAGCTCTGCTCTCTTTCCTTCCCGTTACCTCCTTCCACATGCTCTCCGTCTCTTTTTAATCTTCTCTCGTCACCTCTCCCAAGTCCTGTCGTCACCTCGGGATCTCTTTTCAGGGGCTTACGCTTCCCAGCTAGCGAGAGAAACACAAAATGTCACGCGCCGCGGGACCCGAGCTTAGGGTTCCATCGCACCTACTCCGGCCTCCATCACTCTGCGAGCGCCTAGATCCGGATAGATTGACTATTTGATGGAGAGACTAATTTTCTAGATTAGCGAATCATCGCTTTTTTGTCATTCCTTTCATCTATAATTTTTCTCTCCATAAAGTAAAGTATTCTTACAGACTGGAGTGTTATTTACTTGCTTAGTATATCATCGCTTTTTTGGTCTTTCCTTTATTCTACTTTTTTCTCTATCATTCCATGGCGTATTCTTATATTTCTCCCCCTTTCTGCTTAGTGATTATTTATCTTTAAAGTTAAATTTTTATTAAAGGAGCGTCAGCTTTCCCCTGGTGAATGCTTGTGAATAACTTTTGATTTATTTTTACAATGCATTAAAGCAACAAGCCCAGAATTTCCAGGCGCGGGGGTTTTGCTTAAGTTTCGAGAATGCCGTGAAAATCCTGAGAGAAATTAATGCGTTAAACAAGAGTCGTTTACCGGGTCGAGATTAACCATGTTTTAACGTGAAATTGCCATTATAGGAAAATTATTGGCTTTCATCGAAATATTAGTGTATATTTTAACGTACACTGAGTGAAACAGTAACTTAGCCTTATGCACACCGTAAAATACAATAATATTTCAATTTATCTTTCATCTTTGGCATAGATTGCTTTCTAACTTTACAATTATGGTCAAAAATATTTTATGTGAGACAACCAGAGTGACGACCTAGTCGTCATCATCTGGTAGCCACGGGACTTTCTGATTGTAAATTGAACATGAAAACCCTGATTTTGTAAAAATATGAATGAGAGGAATTACGAATTCAGGAGTTAATGCCATTGCAATAAGACTCGATTCTATAACATAGAGGTTTCATATATTACATCTAGTTCTTGAAAATGTTCAGTTTTAGTAATTTTTTATTCTCAAAATTCTAAAAAAATTGGAGAATATTAGTTTGCAGTGTAAATGCTTGAAGGGTTCGTCATCCCACTTCTGCGATACCCTTCCCTGAACTCCCACGCAATGGGTCATTTCTCGCGATGTCGCATTGTGTCACACCATCGCCCTGGGAGACGTTTTTATTGTTCCATTTTTTCCTTTTCCCACCTCTCTCCGTCTGTTACCCTGGCGAAACAAAACAAAGGAGGTCGGCCGAGACGGTTGAAAAAGATGGGACATTTCCGCCAAATAAGATAAAGTCTCCCGCTTCCTACCAGCGAGCGTACATTTTATATTTTTTTCACCCACCCCATTCGCCATTAAATTTTTATCGATTTCTTTATTTTTTCCATCTCCCTGGGCGACTGGGAAAATTTTTTTCTCCAGTTTCTCTCCTTTCCACGACCCTTGGCATCTATTCCTAGTAGTAAAAATGTCAGTTTGATGTTAAATAAATAGGTAAGCTCACTGGAATAGAGAGGCTAGGTTTTATTCTATTCCCATCGGTCCCTGGGCCATGAATTTTGGTGTGGCCTAAAACGGTACGTTATCGACCTGGGTGGCTCCTCATCGGTAGCAGTAAATTGAAAAATGGGTCCTCACTTTCACGCTGGCTCATCACCATCCTTGACGTTTTAATGCCCATTTTCGTATATGCCATCACCATCAGGGGAACGCCTTTTTTCATCAACTTTTTCCTTAAGCGTTCGCCGTTGTTAAACGTTTGGCTTTTAAATAATTTACCCTTTTTATAAATGAAGCTATCAAAAATTTAAATATGCATGAATTTAAATGGGTGTCAATGGAAAAGGCTCTTGAGCTTAATTTACATCGTGAAAGCTGGAGTAATGCTTCTATAATTCGTGGCATTAACTCATGCCGGTGATAAATTTGCCAACCATCGCCAGTTCATTTTTTTAATGCCAAGTGGTCTTCAGGAGAAAATATATATATTTCAGTGAAATACTGGCGATGGATGTAGGGACATAGAATGTACAATTTATAAAAAAAAGTTTTGTTAAGCGAGTTCAAAAAACTAGTATTTTCTAAAAATACTCACGAAAATGTGTTTGCTTTGTTATAAATTCTATTCTGTTCAAAATTTATTCTGGGTGTCTGAAAGTTAGCCTAGAGTATATGCTCATTTCTGAAGCATAATCAATGCAATAAATATTTCAAGTACCAGGTAATTGGTAATTGACGTATGAATTTAATGGGTATGTATGTTTGGCAATTTAATTCAGGTGTAAATTTTGGAACGATGGTGGTTCGTAAAAATTCTAAACCATCATTTGTGCAGCATCCATAGGTAGTTTTTATTACACCAATTTTTTTGCCGCAATACTTTCATTGTTATCTTTATAACTCTTTATTAATGCTTTTAATTATTTTTTTCTGAAATTCTGCGATTTTTCAATCACTAAAACTGCAAATTTCCAGCAACTATATGCATGAAGTCTCTATTACAGAATGGACTTCTACTGTAATGAAGTGAGCCCTTCGTTTCGCTTTTCTTCTCATACATATTTTGAAAATATCAGGGTTTTGACGTTCACGTTACAATCCGGAAGTGACAAATGCAGACCTACCAGACGATGACGATTAGCTTGTGACTGTGGATGTCTAAAATAAAATATTTTTGATCGTAATTAAAAAGTTAGAAAGAAATGCATGACAAAGATGAAATATAATTAGAAATTTAATTTTTTTGCACGGTGTGCCTAAGGCTACGTTACTATTTCTCGCACTATACGTTGAAATATACCCAATAATTCACTGAATTTTAAGGTGCTTAAACTTTGCACATCATGGATCAAAATAAGTAATATGAAAGTCAAGAATTAAAATTTTCCTCGTCTTGATGGATCACTGCCAGAATTGGGATAAACGGTGTGGTTATAATGGACGCATTTTGTTCCCATTCCAAATACATGTCCTCCCCCGTTCCTCAAAAATTTCTATTCCAGAAGTAATTTCCGTCTCGACGTCTCTCTCGGAGAAAAATGTGACACGCTCTCTCTTTTCTTGTGGCGGTGCACTTGTTAAGGGAACGGAGCGACACCATCATTTATAACCGAAACAACATTTGTCAGCCTCCTTGCGGGAATTCGCGCTCATTTCCAATATCTTCTCCCGACCTCTCATTCCACATCTTCCTGCCACCCTACTAACCCCGCACTACCGTTCCCTGCCAATTCCCGCCGGAAACTCTGCCTCTATTGATACGAACGTCCAACATCTTTCAGTCTCGGTCGGTGGGGGGACCGACTCGGGATTTTATTGCATCGATTCGATCTTTCTCCGCCCACTCTACCCGCTTCATCTTAACCCTATAATTGCTTGATTTGACAATTTAAGTCATAAAATTCAGTTACTCAGTCATAAATGTAAGGTATTCCATTATAAGGTTCTTTTAACGGTAAAGGCTAGTTAACTTTTACTGTTACCACTACTTTTTTACATGAAGCAAACTGGATTTCGATGAGTAATCATCATGATTATAGGTAATAATAATAATAATAATCATCATCATGATAGTAATTATCATAGTAATATAGCTCTAGTAGCGTCGGAGTGGTCATTTTGCTCGTTTTATACTACCAAATGCCATCCTATTACTATTCACGATGTTTAACCATCTCATAATTCAATTTTCAATTAATTCAATCGCTGACATTTCGTGACTTTTTATGAATTTTTGTCCTCTGAGCATAAGCCATAAATTAAAACCATTGGAATTGTATTGAATCATGATATAATTGCCGGCATACCTAAAAGCGCCAGAGCGGCCATTTTGACCGGTATCATTTATGTTCTGCTGAGTATGTTGAAATTAAATTTGTTTAGCATTACGAGTAGCAGTCACGTTAACAGATATAATTCTGTTAACTAATTTTCTGCGTGTTTTCGTGCCGGAACCTGTGAGTCAGTAGAAATATAAAAGTTGGAAATAGATAAATGATTTCATTATGTTAAATATCATATATTTCCGCCAAATTACGCTGGAAACTGTATCTTTTATGTAATGGAATCGCTTTTTTGAGCTCTCGACTTGATATTAAGTATCATGAACTATATTATTAATTGTCTAATGACTGTATTGGCTGTAATTTACCATCTTTGAATAGGAAATCGTTTTATTTTACTTTAATTTACGAAATGAATTGATGATGGTTAATCTCAAATATCCGAAATTGGTATGATAGACATGAGTCGTAGTTATACTGTGTACCATAAAACCACCAAGTTGTTATTCTTGATCCTTACGACTGCGTATTTTCCTGTGATTTTCTTGGAATTTTAATATTTTCCCTTCATGCTATGCATTTTAAGCAAAACCGAGTGCCTTTGATGAAAATGTTGAATTTTTTTCTTGCAGTATTTTGGTTTGGTGGCCTCGCGGTCCCAATGAGATCAGAAAAATCCCTACTGTTTTGTAATGCTTTCACATGCTTGGTTCTCCTTTCCATTTCAGACTTCCCCGTGGATCATTTTTTTAAATAGGAATAAGCAGCTGTGTAGTCATCAGTTTTCCCACATTGACTGTTGCTACTATCAATATTATATCTCTTTTTCCCAATCACTGGACACTTTTGCGCAACTTACACATATCCTGCGTCATTAGATTCATCTTCCATTATTTTTAGTTACGTAATTATCGGAGAATAAAGGAATGGGTATGTTTTATTCAAAATTTAAATTGATATTGCCCTTATATATGTTTTTCTTTTATTTAAAATGCCCTTCATTCATTGACATTGACCTCGGACCAAAACAAATACTAGCTGGGATAAACTAAAATCCGGCGGTTTTTCTTGTCATTTTGCAGGGCTTTGTGTGTTATGGAGCTCCAGTTGGCCTTTTCCGCGACCAAATATGCCCACGTGTCCCTTCCCCGGCTTCACCTCATATCTTCATCAAATTCATCAAGCGATGCGTTCTCCCTTCCTCCACGTTCTTCTATTTCTCTGACTACACTCCTTTCATTCGATTTATAGGCCCTGCCATTCAAGCCTCTTCCCACTAAAAGGGACCCAACCACCATAACAGACGCTTTTTCGATTTCCCGTCTTCTCCAACCGTTTGCCTCTCTCTCTCTCTCGTGCTATTTTTCCCGTTCCCTCTCTTCTTCATGTTTGCTTTTTGTCGGCTTCCTCCCTTCCATCCCCATTCTTCTGATGTGTTTCTCGCCCAGTCTCCCCATTGTTCTTCCCCGTTTCCGAATTTTCCGTCCGGTAATTAAATTCGCTAGATCCCCACCCCGCCCTTTGTCTCTAACGTCGTCTGCGGTCTTAGTGTTGCCTGTGTCTGATCCATGAGCGTCCTAACATCCCGATCTTTCTCCGATCCGCGCGTATTTACGTCTTTATCTGAGTGATGGTACATGTCTGGATCCTCTTTGTCCGAGTTCGATAATTTTTATAAGTTTTCTCGAATCGTTTTTCTCATAATATTTTTGTTCGGTCAGGTTATTTTTCCATCGCGAAGGTATCTTTTAATGTGTCGTAAATTATGTTTGCTCTAAATTGTTAGTTTTTTCCAGGTAAAATTAATACTTTTGTTGAGTTTTTATAACTTTTGTTGAGATTTTTCTCTCTTTGCCTCTATATTAAATATTTAAATCAGTATCCTTAGTATTTAATCAGCATATATGTTTGTTTTCCAAGACCTTTACTCCAAGATGCTTATTATATACTTTTTTTATTGGTTCAGATTATTTTTTGTCGCGAATGTGTCTCTGAAGTGGACGATATATATTTTTACTTAATTTTGTTAATATTTTCTGGCTAAAATTTATACTTTTTGGTATGTAATTTGAATTTTGGAGAACCATGTTGATAAAAATAGCTGGAGGCAAAAACGAGGGATGCATCCATCGGATTCATCACATGGCGAAGAATTCTAATACATTTGTCAGTAAAGCATATTTTCCCAAAGCTAAAATTTCGTCCAGTCTTAGGCTTATTTTGGTTACTTTACCAGGACAGAATTTCGGAGTTTAGCATACTTTACCATCATATTTAGTGCAATCAGAAAATTCTAGGTTCAAGTCCTCTTAGATTTTTTTGATGAGGGCTACCATACTCCACAGTCACATACGTTAGTAATATTTCGCGTAGTTATGCTGCGTATTGCCTGTCCCTTTATTGAATAATTCAATCATAACGTCTAAGATATTTATTACTGATTGTTTTGTTTGCTGTAGCGGCTGTGAGTTTCCCTCTAATTTGGTGGTAACACCTTTCATCAGTTTTCTTTCCAAATTCCAAAGCTTGTTAATCATTTGAAACATTTCAATTTACTGAAACCTATTTTGGTTTTTAATTTGACCTACACTTTTTGGACATTTTAGCGTGCTACCAATTATATATGAGGAGGTGAGACGCCAAGGGTTACAGGTAATTTTTTCTCAAAAGAGTTAGGTAAAATTAATTTTTATAAGAAATACACAAAAACTTAGTTACCAAGGGATACGAATAAGTCTCTGCTCTGTGCTGCCATTGAGACAAAAATCAAATTCACTACCAAATATCTAACAGTTCTCATTTGTTTTCTATACCTAAATACTTAATTTCTGTACCTAGCTCTGTAGAGGAAAAAGAAATCACTTGTACCCCTTGGCTTCCAATCCATTCATAAAAAAAATGTCTTATCTCAATTTTTACAGCGGAAAATAATGTTCAGTATTTGATTTGAACCTCTTTCCCGTCAAGTTTGCTGAAACATGGGAATTAGAGTTTTTAGCTTAAAATACATCGTAATGATAAGTAAATGTTTTAGTATCAATAGAATTATACAAGTATAGCTTTTCCTATTAATGTTTTTGACCCAATCAGTGCGATGTAATATATTTTAAGTTAACGTACGTGCGAAATTAATTGTTCAGTCGAAAAATCTTTCTTACCATTCTGCTGTTTGATACTCCTGATATTAATTGATGTTTAGACCAAATTTGCCATTCTGCGTTCAAAATATAATGCGTACCATAAAATGCGTTTGAGTAATTCGTTCCCAATACTTACGGCGCGGGCTTTCTTCGTGAGGCTATCAGTTTCGTTTTCTCTTCGCGGTGAATGCCACTTAAAGGCTAGCAAACAAGCCACGTTGAATATTATTATCCCCGAAAATTTTCTTTCCCTTTCTAGTCTTGTGCAAATGTCTCGCATCCATTTTAATATTCCTTGGCGTCGTAGTCTTCTTTTACACTTCCACTGCAATCTCCTTTCCTCCTGTCATATTCCATTTTTCTGTCTCTCCAAATCCACCTCAATCGTGTTTGCTTCTCCTTTCCCCTTCGCAGTCTATTTCCATCCAAACATTTGTAAACCTTTCATTTTCCTCGGCGACGTCCTCTTTTTGATTTTTTGACTGTGATTCGTTTTCCTAACTTCATCTTTCTCTACAAGGTTCTCTTGAGGCCTTAAAGCAAATTTGCTTCAACTTGGTTTTTACATATTTATGTTGCATATTTTCCCGTCGAGCCTTCTTTATAGATCAAATGTCTTAGCATTGTATCCACATTGAGGCTAACATATTGCGCGTGTCTCATATTTTTTATATTAACAAGTGAAAGATGAATATAAAATGGGTTAGGGTTTACTTTTATCCTCTTCTTGCCGATAATAATAAAGTTTTGCAATCGCTATTATTTTCTATTTGACTATTTTTCTTGTCGACCCAAATGTTTTTTTATATCGAAGAGCATGATCTTATATTGAAGCTCCAATAATGAAATAGAAACCATGTTTATTTCATTCAAGTTCACAATTCAGGGTACAATATCTGGGGGCGTATTTTACAATTGTCTCGAGCAATTTAATTTTTTACTTGGGTTTTGTCTGATAAACGAGGTTCAAAATATCATTAAAGTTTTTTTTGGGATGATTTGCTGGTTATTTTAATGGAATAGTGAAGAAACAGGGCATTTACAGCCAGAGGTAGCGAACTTGTTTACCTATACTCAATTTTAAAGCTTATTTTGGAAAATTTAAATTTTTGCTCTAATAATCATGTTTCAAAATAAAGGCATGCATAAATTTTCTTGTCCTTCGACCAATCGAGTAAGGTATTCATGTGTGCTTCAGCGGTTTTATTTGCTAGGATGATGGAATTTTGGAATATCTAGTTCCCATTAAAATCTTTGAGCAAATATATATTAAGATCGTGAACAATTAGCAGTAGATGGAAGATATGAAGACCAAAACCGAATTTTCGATAAACTATCAAGAGTTCCGATATTTGACTACATTTATTTTTTTATCGCCCTATTTTAGAAGCAATTTTCTAATACGTTCGTCAATTTAAATCATCTTCCATTATAAATTAAATATTCAGAGCATAGGATATGAAAAATGTAACAACAAGTTCGAGAAATAACTATTAATTAAATATTTCATTAATGAGTGTGGTTTTTTTTAAGCCTTTAAAACTTTTTACTCCCATTACGACGAAAAGCGTTCACGTCCATTTTTTACTTTTTAATGGATGTCATTCACTTAAAATCAGAGAAGTGACGAATTTAGCTTTTAAATTTTGAACTTTTACACATTTTTGAACTTTATTTAATGAATTAAATTTATTATTTACATCACATTGATTTTTCCTCCGGTCTCCAGGCATACCATATCCTCATTTACTATTTCACTCAATCTTATAAAATCTCTATTTTTTTCAGCTTTCTCACTTCACTAAAGTATTTTCGTGTCGGTATTCGTCGTGCTTCCAACTCTGCCGTTTGAAGTTTTCCAAATTCTGTTCCCGTCCGTCGTGTCAATTGCGTTTCTCAAGTTTCTTATACGTCCTCTGTTTCCTATTGGCCCCCGCTGTCTTTCCACTTTTTTCTTCTTACCCCTTCTCCTTTTACTCCTCTGTTCTTCTAATCCACTTATCTCTTGAAGCTATTCCCCTTGCTTACCCAGCTAGCTCTCTCGGAGTCGCCCTGTCCCCGTCGAATCCAAGAACTAGCCTCCCTTATACGAAGCTTCAAGTTACCCACCGTAATTCAAGTAAAAAGTTCTCTCTGAATCACACTAAAACTCAGAATACCTCTCTTTAGCCGGAAGGGAGTGTCTTAATGTTATCCTAAATCAGCCTTCACCGTGTAACTCGAATGAAGTTGACACTTTGAAGCTTCTTTCTTTTGGATTCCCGCGTTGTAGAACGTCAGAGCGAATAGATAAGTTATGTAGCACAAACTTTTCTAGTTTTTCAAAAATCCTATTTTTTCCTCAATCCTATTTTTTCTTCAAATTATAATAAATACCGCACCTTTTGTATTTTATGTTTTTTTACGGTTCTTATGAAGGGAAACTAGTTATGAAATAGCCCTACTGGATTTGTGAAAAGTTGGGAGTATCAGCTAGTTCTAAGTTAGGTTGATCGTTTATAGAAAATCTAAATAAGTTTTAGTCAATACTGTCCATTTTAGCTTCAGCAAATTCACAATGTTATGGACCTTTCGACTGCTTCCTAAAACAATAAATGGCTAGTTAAATATTTTGGAGGATCTCTAATATGAAACAGGAAAAAATTTACCGCTCCATGAAATAATAAATGAAAAATTACAGGTTACAAATTTTAAGTCCGTGAGATAACATCCTATCCTTTTTTGCAGGATTCATGCCGGTGCATTAATTTAAATAGTTTGTTTTAAAATAAAAAGAAAGTATTGTACATATTAGCTAAAAATCCGTTTATTTTCGGCGAATTTTCTAGAATACTTCTAAAATAACAGCCTCTATTCTTGATTCAAAGGAACGTTCGGCTTCCATCCCGTAGTTTGCAAACATTTTGCTTAGCTATTCGTCGCCTGAATAGCGATGGCTTGTGAGCGCGACGAGGGGTAAAAGCACCAATATAGATGTGAACCCAAGAGTTCCTCTAGAGATGGCTTCACTTTCATGACGTAGCCTTTGTGCCGGCCCGTCCCCACACTTCGCACCGTGCTTCCGAGGCATCCGCGGCTGGGAGCTGGGAAATCAAGAGCATACCTGCACTCTCAACAGCTTCCACTTCGAATAAACTACGGCTTAGCACCCTTGAAAGCCACCACGTGCCGAATGCGTGGTTAACCGAGAATACTAGTCTTACAGTGGACGCTCGCTTGCGTGTATTCACACCGGTTGTAGCTTAGCATACTCTGCCACGTATTGTGTGTAATTATCACATTAAATTGAGGCTTGAGCGTGGAAAAAATCAGATGATTCATAACATGTATTATAATAGGTGAAATATTTGAACCATTAATTGCTTTATGCACATTTTAATCACGCGTGATATTTATTAAATATTCATTGGTTTTTGTTGCAGGTTAGTGTCAAGTATCATGTTTTTAAATTTTAATCGCATCAGTCATGCGGGCAAATTTTCAAGGAGTCTCCAGTCTTTCATTGATTTTACTAGCTTTATGGCCTACTTAAACCGCTCTGTCGGACAGTTAAGGTGATTGAAACGGGGAGGTCATAAAAAAAACTTGTTCGAAGGTAGCTGCATGATGCTACATAGCAAAAAAATCATGAGGGAGAATAATTGAAGAAGTATCAGCAAGCCCTTGTTATTTTAAATTCGTCGTTGGGATTGTTCAAATCTCATTAATGATCCGTGAATGCAAATCAAGGAAGAAATTATGAGCTCCTGTCGCGGAGCTAGAAAGTTAAAGGCAGCCGAATATACTGAGAGTAGCCTTGAAAATGGTCAACGGGTTGGATCCCGAAACGTCGGATGCCTTCAATGTATACAGAATTCGCAGGGAAAGTGTTCACATACACACACCAAGGTTTTCTTATCGGTTTAGAGGTCTAGTTTCTAAATATAATTTTAAATGTTTTCTGTAATGTTGGATGCCTACCTACATACGTCTTTTTTTAATATCTATTATTTGTTGGATTGTTGAATGCTTTGACGTGAGAGCATAGGGGTGGATGGTTTAGGAAAATGGAAATTATTTATTTATTCATCTCCACTGCCCCGAAAACAGCACATTTAAGGTATTATCGGAGGAATAATGGGTGGAATGATCACAAACGTCCATGCTGTGGTTATGGGCAAGCTACCCAGGCGAGGAATTAGCCCGCCGCCACCGAAGCCGTCAGGAAAGATAGGATGCAAAAGGAGTTTAGAGAAAATTCATACGGGGAAAGATTATTGTATAGTGGAAATGAAGTGAATTGAAAGAAAAACAAGAGTCTAGCGTTACAGTTTGCACCGCGTGCGATGCAATGCGTGGGGGTCATGAGGGTTGGGGCCTTTCAGTGGTGGAAAGCGATTCCTTTAAAGAGGAAAAACGTACTCGCTCTCCCCCTTTCTCGTGCTTCTGCATCACCTCGTTGCTACTACTTCTTAAATCCCCACGGGTCTTATCTTCTCTCCTTCTTCTCCTCCTCCTCCTTCTTTTCCAATTCTCTTCCCTCTTTCCCCATTTCACCTATTTCTCCGACTCCTGGGGGTCCTTCTCCGCCATTTCCCTTTTCGCCCCCATGTTTTCTTACCGTCATTTCAACCCCTTACAAACCCCCGTCTCTCCCTGCCTCTTTCTTAATAATTTTGAAGGTACCAAGGGTGCAAAATTCATGCGCGGGGCTCGTACATTTCTGGAATTCCTCGTTTCGTCCATGCTGCTATGCGCAGGAGGAAAAGAAATGTGGTGTGTTAAGAAGTGCTCATTCACCTTGTTGCCGCTTCTGGTCTCCGGCCATTTTTCTTGTGTATATTAAATTCTACTTATGGAATGAGGCATTTTAGTCGCAGGCATAACAATAAAACTATATTCCATGCTTGGAACACTATTTTCATGACGTCAGTTCTAAATGCGGGCTAAATGCTGAAAATGGTTGGCATTGAATTATCAAGTATATTTTGGAGTTTTTCTGTTGTGTTAAGGAGTTAATACCCCGTATTATCAAGAACGTTTTACAGTGATAGTTCTATTTCAACATTCAAGAAGGGAGAAAAAGAAACTTCTTGTGCTTTCCCAGTGAATAGACAACGTGAAGAGTTCTCGGGATCGCCACCGGGTCAGGAACTGCATTACTGCCGACAAGTCGGGACGAGTCGCGACGCGTCGCGACGTTTCGATGGCCGCGTCGAACATCGAAAAGTCGGCAGTATTGCAGTTCCTGACCCGGTGACGATCCCGAGAATTCTTCACGCATTCAAGCGCACTAGAAGCGAGTGGCTGATATTTTTTTATGGATGGAAGAGTTTTTCCATGGTTGTTGAAAGTTACGTAAAACTCAAAACTTTCAGCTTTAAGTCAGTGTCTCAACTCTTCTCGTTGTACGTCTTCCTTTCATATTCAGACAAGAAGATCATCTAAAAGGTTGAATTACCTGAGGGAGATCTATATTTGAAGGTAAATTAAAATTTTGACCGCGGAACGTATCAATTTCATTCGTCTACACACATTATCTAAGTTTGGGTTCGTGGGTAACATAATACAGAGGTCTGTAGGATTTGATATTCTTGAGGAGACATCTTTTTTCTATTCATTTTTTACCTTTCTCCGCGAACCATCATGTAATTCTTCAACTCTGCGATCCTGAAAAGCATGCTCACGGTGCATTCCCTCGCTCTGTCTTTTTATTTGTTTTTGCAGCTCACCTCCTCTCTCTCTGGCACTCCAACGTCGTGAGACTTTTCACTCTCTCCAACGCGAAGATTTTTTTTCCCTTTTACTTCACACCCTTTCTCTCGCTGGTTATCGTATTGGCCTCTAGAGCGCGCGCGTTCTTAATTGCGCCCATTCTCCGCCCGCCCCGAGAGTCCACGGTGTGGGTTTAATCTTAATTTCCTTCCCGCACTCCCCAATTAGTTCGTTTCGCTTAACTTACTTTTTTACTCGCTCATGCAAAGAGTCATCTCTCGGAATCGGTTTCTCACAATCCGGTTTTTGTCCGTGCGACGGTGCTCACAGCTGATCATCTCTCTCCGATTCCTTTGCGCCGTGACTTAACCGCAGTTTTTCGACGTTTTTCTCTAAGACCTGAGAATTATCCCTATTTTCTCTTCTGAACCTCCCAAGACTTATGAAAGTGACAGTAATGGTAGCCAGTAGAGAGAGATGTTTTTAACGAACTCGCCTGGTGAATTGAGCCGAGCGGTCGGTGGAAGTCATTGTAAATAGTTAAACAATGAAGTTTATTCAATCCACATAATATCCTTTCATTGAAATAAGCTCTATTATTTGTGTTATTGACGGGTTATCTCAGTGATTCTGTAACTGTGTGATTCAAGGTCGAGGGCTTTTGGTAGTTTTTGTCCTCAGTACAATATATAAATAAATTTGTGCCATTACATGGATCTTCAACCAAATACTGCTATTTTACGATATAATCCTATAGATTTGATTTTATAGACTTCTTCCCCTCCTTTAAATTTCTAATGGCTATTAGAATAAGGAGTTTATTGTAGGGGGCCACATTATAAAGGCCGGACACATGCTGTATAAAATAATATTCATATCTCCAAGAATATAAAATGACATTTTCTTGGAACTCGAAGAAAGATAGATCGAAGATTGATATGGATGGAATTTAAAATGAGATCGACGTATAGGTGAAACACTTTGCTCCATTATACATCTCTTCTTCGCATTTCCATTGGTTTAACCCTTTTCCAACGGTGGTTATTGTATTGAATTTCCTTTCACCTTTGCCCTCTCGAGTTTGCTCTGGGGCTTCCAACCTCCTCTTTGATCCTTAAACTAGCATTGATCGCTCGCTCACGCACCCATGGATATGCCCAATGTGTGTATCTTACTCTCTCTCTCTTTCGCGTCGATCCCTTTGCCTCAAGACCCTTCCCCATCCTCTCTCTCCCCCTATTTTTACTCCGTGGCCTCTGCCTGCACCCTGCACCCGCCGCGCCTCTTCCCTTCCACCAAACCCTGCTGCTTCGCTCACGCCCCGCATCTTGCCGCACTTCGGCATTTTGAGGCCATTTCAATATCGATGTATCGAACCGTTTAATGTTTTTATTTCACTGTATAGATGAAATTGTTTTTGATTATTTTTGACGAAACAACAATTTGATATATTTCATGAACACACGTAAAAATTATCTTTTAGGTCAGGTATTGGGTAGAATCAATTTTTATTGTGGACGATTAATATATTGTTCCATATGGGATCTCCGTAAGTAAATATTAACCAAAGGATATATCATCGTCGGTATTTCCATATGTTTCATTTCTGTCTCCCGTGTTTAACCGCTTGACATGACAGTCAGTAAATCTTTCTTTAGATTTAAATCGTTAAAAAAAACAGTGATTTCACATTTAAGTATACATACAGTTTTGATAGTCTTTCAAGTGACTAAATTACTTTAAACACGTTGAAGACAAACTTATCAAGGAATTTGGTCAATTTTGATGAATAGTTGACGTGTCGGTTTTTCAAAGTAAGCATAACCACTTAGCCATGCATATTTTCTATTGCCTTTACATATGGCATCGGAATCAATCGGCAAGTTCAACCGATTCAGGCGTGACGTAGTGGAAGTTCGACACATTGAAATGAAATGTAGTTGCATTTTTCCACTGAAATTGAACGAATACGACGCCTTTCGGTTCACAGAGTTCGGTTCTTCGGGTTCGGCTCGGTTCATCTGGTACAGGTTCTGTGAGCCGAAATGCGTTGTACGATTAGATTGTTGTGAGAAGGTGCAACTATCTTTCATTTCAATCAATCGAGCATCAACGAATTTTTTTTTTTTCAATAGAAAAACAAAAAGCATATTATACTATTTCGCTTCAGGAAAATTGACGGAAAGCTTACGTAGCTTAAATTTTCATACACAGCATTAACATAGTCTTACATCGCGGCTCTAATCCTATGGTTCATTATTTTTTAGTGTGAAATACTCTCAAGAAAGTACCGCAAGTTTTTCGCTCATTCATTGTTTTCGAGGTCGAGGTGGCAACCCTACCACGGCATTTCCACTCCCTTGTAGTGGCTGCACCCACCACACCCAATGTCTTCCTCCCTTCCACTCTTCTCCTCGTCTTAGGCTGCCTCTCCTGCACCCCCTCCACCCACCCTTTCACTCTCCCAAGATCCACCTCTTTTGGAAGCAGCCACGAACACACTCGGAATACGGAATTCCAACCCTCCCATCTCTCTCCACGCCCACTTCATCTGTTCCCTCTTCAACCCTCCTTCCTACCCTGCCTCTTTCTTTCCCTTGCATCTATTCTCCTTTTCCTTCTCTCCTCCATTTTTCCCACACCCGTTTTTTCCTTTCATTTTCCCCATTTTATTATTTTCCACTTCTGAACCCATTCCGTTTTCTTCCCATTTTATCTCTATTCCTTTCCAATCTTTTTTATGCGTTGCCTTTCCTGCTCCTCGTAACATTTTGTGCATATATCGAAGGATCGCATCTTTATTGATATCAATAATGCTCATATTCGTGCAGAAGTTATCTATACAAGAAACCCCGAGGAATACCTCAGGTTAAGGAAAAACGTAAAATAGTACGTCATCGATTGAAATGTCAACGGCAGGAAAATTATTTCCTATGCATTAAATTAATTGCGACATTCTCCTTTCTGTTTCTTCAAACCTTCTGCATTTCAAGAATCCCTCTAGGATGAGGGTCTATCGACTTCACTTTTTCTCGAAAACCCCAAGCGCATGCGGTTTACGCTTTGTGAAAGTCCATCAACACATACATTTGGTTAGGCATTCTGTGAAGAAGATCATCCACAGCTAAAATCATTGTCACCGCAGAGATATAAGCAGGAATTAAAGTATGGTGAGAAACGCGACCATCAAGTTACAACGCGTCGGTATAACAACGTTCGCTACAGATGCTTAGAGGATCGTAGTTGAACGTCATTCTGAAAGACAAATTGATTTATTTGCCTAGTGTACCCACCACAAAGCACCCGATTAGGAATCAGTATCCCTTCAAAATACTCAGCCACTGCTGAGGTCTTTGGGGACAGAAAATTAATAGCAATTTAACCCTCGGCATGCGTTATTTTTTCAACCCACGATTACACTTCTGAGTGCAGTGCACTTCAGTCCAAATTAAACTGTGCAATAAGTCTAATTAATCAATGAAATTCCTGCATCAAGCCTTTGAATCGTTTTTAGAATTCAAGTT
Source organism: Ischnura elegans (assembly GCF_921293095.1). NCBI lineage: Eukaryota > Metazoa > Arthropoda > Insecta > Odonata > Coenagrionidae > Ischnura > Ischnura elegans. The sequence continues at coordinate 98,096,842 of NC_060249.1, forward strand.
CGACCACTTGGCTTCAAAAATGTACAATTACCTCCACAACACCGATCTATGCCAATGTTCTCAGTCCTTGTTTTCCGGCGTTCGCGTGTAACGTCAAGCCCAGTGGCTCATGTGTTTGCGAGGGACTTGTTCGCAGAGGCAATCGATCAAGTTCTGATTGGTTCTTGTCATCACTGCTACCCGTCTGCCACTTCCAGTCTTGTCGTTAAAGTCAGTCATATGTCGAAAGCACGGAACTGCTCCCCCTACTTCTCTGTAACGGGGTCATTTCCAAACAAATGTCCTTTGTAAAATTCAAACAAAACGCTAAAGTATCTATTGATTTTATCCCGTTAACTGTTCAGTTCACTATATATACAACGATTTAAATTGATAATGCTGATATTGTAGCAAAGTTCATTTTTAATTATTGCTAGTGATTAGAGACGGATTTTCTCATTCTTATCACTTAACCATATTCTAGTATTACGTATTTGATATCGCCAAGTAATAAAGTGTGTTGTAATTGCCAATTCAAGATATATGATGAGGACAGAGAACAGAAATCTTGATTCTTATATAAATTGTATTTATAATAATCATTTAAAAAATAATCATCTTTTGAACGAATTTGAATTTAAAATTTACCTTCTCAAGAAATTCATCTGTATGTTTGAGTCACCTCGTCTGTAATATATTGCACTGGAAGATTAAACTCAAGTCGAGTTAGTTTCAGAAAGAAAACACAAGAAATATTTTAAAGGTCACTCTCGTAATACCGCACGAAATCTATGACCCCAATAGTGCCTGGCCGTGTGTTCGTTTCTTGCTGCAAAAGCAGTCTTACAATTGTTGTTCTCGTTAGATTTTCCTAGTACTTCCACCCGAGTATATGACCAGTTTCCTACTACCCTCACCTTGCCAAACAAACCTTTGGGTTGAATCATTGAGTTTTGAATCGATACGGGATAAAATCATACTCGCTCCTCACGTTTGTCTCCTTCGAACCCAATTTGCGCCGTATTCATCGGTATTTTTGTGTCACCTCGACTCCTCCTCTTCCTCTCCACCCTTTTCTGCTCCCTTTTCCATTCCTTACCTCTCCTTCATTCCCTCAACGCGACCTGACGACCTCCCCGCGTTTCCCTCAGCGTCACTCAGTTTCCCTCCGCCCCTCGCTCCCTGTTTCCGGATCTTCACGTCCACTCCTCCCAACGTCATTTGGGTCACTTCCTCCGAAGCCAATATATTCTTCCCCTCCGTGTAACCCATCCTGTGGCTTTCTTTCCGAAAGCCAAAATCCCATCCTATCTTTCTCTCTCCTTTTCTCTTTGTTCCCATCAAGAACACGCATTGTATATCGATAAATATCGTTGATTTTTCACCGTGTATCGTTGGTATGGGTGTCCTTGCTGGAGGAGATATAACAGTAAGTATTATAGATGCTTTTACTGCGGAAATTGTGTGCTTTAATATACGAATAAAAATTTTACCTATCTTCCACAATTAGGATTTAACATTTCATATGGGTAGATATTATAAATTTTCCATCTAAAATATGAAGTATCAATATATCGCCGTTCTTTTCGGGACTTCACATCTATAGTAAATCTAAGGAGTAAATTGCTTTTTCCCTCAAACTGAAGAAAGAAGATATCATCCCATATATAATATCCCATTGTTATCGTTATTTTAACTCGTATTTATTCCAGCCGAAGTATAATATACACCTCTTGAATAGTGCATGACGCGTCTTCCGATATGTTTGAAGGTTTAGTCGTTATTTATACGGCTAAAAATAGATGCGTTATAAAATATCGGAAAGTTATCGTTTTATGAAAGTATCGTAGATTCATATTGCAAATCCCTAGTTCCCATTCCCTAAAATATCCCTTTTCTCTTTCGTATTCTGTCCCCGACCATCAGTCCTTAGCGTCCTCCTCCAGCTCGGGTGCATCACGTTCCTCTGCTTTATTCTCCTCTCCCCCGTCTCTCTTCATCCTTCTCTTTCTCATCCTGCCATCCTCCTCCTCCTCCTCCTGCCTCTCCCTCTTCGCTCATTCCTTTAGCCTTTCCTTCATCTGTCACCCTGGACCAGACCCCGTCCATCCCAAATTCGAAACCTCATTCGCAACCCTGTCGCGGAGACGGTCTCCCACCCCCTCTATTACGTCGTCTTCCCCCTCTACCGCTCCCTCTTCATCCCTCCCTCCCACCCCCGCCGTCTCCTCCTGCGGTCTCAATTCATAGGACGATCCGGCATCTCCATCCTATACGCCCGAGCTTTCTCCTTGGAATTTCTTCGCCTTCCACGCTACTTTCAATCCATCTCATCGGAAAGGAATTGTCGTCAATTCCTGTTGAATTACGTCGCCCAAATCCCTAATCGGCCGGAATGGTATTACTTTCATGATTTTTGTGGCATGGTCTTATAAGATTACAACTTGTAAGGTTGAAAGGGTATTGCTGGGAAGTCTGACAGTACTTTCAATAGATGTGATCGGAGAGGATTGTTCCAAAATTTCGTCTTATATCACCTTCGTTTTCTTAGGCCCCAACGCGGATTTAGTAATTTTAATCGCGAGAATTTGTGGCCTTTGGCTTGATAGAGGCCCTATGACATACTTAATTTCAGTTCCTGTAAATGGAAGGTAATTATTGAGTACTGCTGCGTCTGGTAAATGCGGGGAAAAGTTGTCGGCAATATATGGGTAGGATTTAATTTTAAGCTATATTGTTAATGCTTAAAAAATGCAATGAGATTTTGGCTTTCTTCAATATCGTTAATAGTGAGTTAAACGTGAGATTCATTTATTATAACTTATAGGAGGGATTGATGTTCAAGTTCGTGTATACAGAAAGTTTTCACCACACGGATTTTGAAGATGCACAAATCTGTGGAATACATTTCCTATGCTTGAGGTATTACGGTAAAAGAAGACAATACTATAGTTATTCTTTATATGTGAGTGGGTGAGAAGCCAAAGGGTACAAGTGATTTCTCTTTTCTATACAGAGTTAGATACAGACATAAGGCAAGAAAAAAACGAGATCAACTAGATATTTAGTGGTGCATTTCATGTTCCAGTCTGTGTCAGCACAGAAGAGAAACTCACTCGTATCCCTTGGCAACCAAGTTCTTGTGTATTTCTTCTAACAATTAACTTTACCTAACTATGTGGAGAAAAAAATCACTTGTACCCCTTGACTTCTCACCTCCTTATATATTATTTATAAATAATATTATTAGTTATATTAGTGATCCATAGAATGGTGGTAAAATGAGTGCATAGCCGCTGCATTCCTTTTCATGGGCGTGATTCAATTTAAGGCGCTATAATTGGGTATATGCTGCATGACGTTCGGTGCCTACCACGGAAATATCTCGTCACTAATATTACCAGCCTACTGCATCAAAGTTTTGAAAGGTAGCCGTCAAAGTTGGGCTCATATCATTGAACGTTATCTGAATTCATTTAAAATAACAGAGTGAACGCGTCTTGATTTTTCCGTGCGCGAAAATCTCCTGATGACGAGGTTAAAGTTTGTTACGACAGGTAGAGTTTTTTTACCCATTTATAAATGTCTGTATGTCAGGTGCAACTGAAGATACTCTCTGTCATTTAATCAATTATTAGCCGCGTGAAATTACAATTTTTTAGCTGCGATTCTCTGACTGAAGCTCTCTCAAGGATATTTTTTATGATGTGAGAATTATTTTCTTTACTCTTCGGTGGGTATTCCGTCAGTATTAATTTGCTTTCTAATTTGATTCCTGGAAGCTAATTTTATTTTACCTTAAGTTTCTGAGGCTTGGAACATCACGTCATTTTGAATTAGTCGGTATTTCACGCCTCTCGTGCTTGCGATCAAAAATAAACATGGTAAAATTGCACAGAAAATTTTAAAACCCTTGATATACCTGGCGCGATATTCTGTGCTTGTATGATGCATATATTTTATTTTTTTGGAGAAATAAATATTTTCAAATATTTTTATCGCATTCCACCACAGTTTATTGCTACTTAGTTTGCAAGGAATTTATTCACGACTTATCCTCGCTTGGTACTCCATCGAATGCATGTTATTCAAGGAATGCATGCAAAAACATGACGGCTGTCACCAAACATTCCAAATAAGCAGAAATCTCGAAGTATACATTATAAAACCTCATCATTTTTTTCATCATTCATATTCATTTTGCGCAATGGAGACGTTTTCACCTTCATTAGGCAGAGTCAAATTCCTGGAATACTTAAAAGATCTATGCAATTGAAAGGATATTCATCTTCATCTATGCAAACATTTCTTTGGATAAGTTGTATCTGTCACACAGGTTACCATCGATATGGAAAAATTAACGGTTGTGTACAGGCCAAAGGGAAAAGTGTATACATGTGGTTTGATGAGCTAAATGAACTTGTATATGTGTATCGTGCCTTTATTTGGAGGTACTCCTCGCCACCGTATTTTTCCCAGACTGTCATTGCCGCTTGGTGCACGAAAAGGTAAAAAGACATGAAGGAATGATACTGAAAATTCGTGAGATGCCACTGAGACAGAATGCGCGTGACAGCGTAAAGAGATATAATGACGGAAGTATTTCGCGCAGGCCTCGCTGAAATAAACGCTCAGAAATTCGCATGGTACTTTCGACCAAAATTTTTGAAATACTGCAGTGAACAGACAGTGGGATGTAGAGAGAGTAATGTCATACTCTGCGATTCATCTCTTCAAAATTCATGCTGTAGAGTGGAAAGAAAGAAATCCATTTTCATGAATTTCTTCCCTGCGGAGGGCGAAGGTTTGACGTGGCCAGATATAGGATTAGGTGACGTGGACATTTGGAGCTACGAATAACTGCGTTGCAATACGAAATTCCTTTGCATTTAGAAGCGAGCCATTGACTTGATCTTTTGTTCAATTTTTTGAGGTTTTTGCCGTGAAATTACGTCCGAATTTTAAACATCATTAACTCTTTTGTTGCAGAGTCTTCTTAAGAAGTAATTTAAAAACATTTTCTTTCATATTTTTTCAAAATCTTTCTCATAAATATTTATAATGTGGTTTAAAAAATACTATGGTCCTTTACCATTTATTAAGAAATTAAATGTATCTACCCCTAGCATAGTCTACATCTACATATTACTTAAGCAAGTAGTCTAAATAAGCATGTGGCAGGGGGGTATCAGTACACCAGCCGTTAATAAAAAAAGATAAATAAACTACCCGTACGAAGTTCAGCCTAACATTTATTATTCATCTAAATTCGAAGGTTTAATCAAATCCTGATTCTTATTAAGAAAGAGTCATAGGATATTATAAAAGAGGAGAATTTGTTTTTTATGGTCTCAAATGAATTTTCAATTTTATATTTTCCGTTTTTCATCTAAATGGACATTGATGGATTGCTATAAATGCGGCTGAAATATATTTAAGACTTATTAACCGCACTGTTCATTGGCCATGTCATGTACACTTCTCTCCCTGATCCAGCTCTGGCTTGATGGCTTGCGCGAGATACCTAAACATAGCTTCCGCTCAGTTGATCAATCTCTTCCTCGCGTCCTTCTCCGAATTTGGACCACGCCGCTTGTACACACTTTTCCACTCAGTGTATCGCTCTCACCTGCCCAACCGACGGAGAAAAAAACCCCCGGAATGACTGCAAAACGACGCGTTTTTTTCCACGACAGGCAAGCACCTCGTGTCTATCCACCTGTCGGGCGGGGATGCAAAAATAAAAATCCGGTTTTAATCCCGGACGCGAGCTTCCGAACAGCTATAGTAGCAGTCTTCCGGAGAGACTAGAAAAACGTTTATACCCTAGCCCGGTGTTTCACAATCCCTAATGGAACTCACTGATACGGCGTTCACATTTCACGAGCGCATCGTTTTCCTCGTGCGTGTAAACCTCCGTGAGGGACGTTGACCGATAAAATAGAGGAAGAAAATTGAAACATAGAGTGCGCTCTAGTTGGATTTCTCGTCAGCGTGTGGAGTTGGGCGGTGGAGAGAGATTGAAGGCAGGGCTGGCATAAATTATGCATGCCTCGACGGAGTGAGCGAATATTCCCTCTAAATATTTTTTCCCATATATACTCCGGAATCCCTTCAGGGTTGGAAAAGTATAGCGGGAGGAGGGTGAGGTTTTTAATGGAGTTCCGATGTTTGATCGACGGTGTATTTTCCTTCCTTCATTCCGCCTCGCCTTGCTCTCTCTCTTTCTCTGCATTTTTGCCGTCCGTCATGCGTGGAATCAATGTTTTCAAATTGATGCTCAGTTAATTTTTCCCTCGGTCACGTTGGCTATTTCTGGTCTCGCGTCCCGGCGAATTCGTTTCTCTATTCAAAAAACAAAAAGGGGACGGGATGAAAAAAAGGAGGAAGACTGGACCGTAAATAATACAGACGCGCGTCATGAAAATAAACAATTGGCTGTTCAATGCACCTCACCGAACGTTCGGGTGGTCTGTCTATTTTGTGCTTTCTTTTTCTGTGCTGAACGCGAATGCGTATAATTTAATTTTGCAGCTCTCTCCGCAAAAGGCGTGTTTCGAAGGCCCTTTTGGGAGATGTAATCTCACGGCCATTGGATGAGGGGTATTATAATCCATTATATAAAAATTCGTGGAAAATTAGATAGATACTCTTTCTACATAGTGAAAAAATACTCCTGGTGAACGAATATGATTTTGTATTGCCGTAGATTTCAGATGCGGATATGAATAACAGGTTGTGGTATATCCTCCGTGAAAATATTTATTCATGGAAAAATAAGTGAACAATTTTGAATAATTCATAAGAAAACAATCTGTTATGCATGCCTTATGCATTATGAATATGCAGCAGTGTTATCTGGAGAAAAACAAGTGGGGTTTCTTCCTATCCGTTCCCGCGCATTTTAAAGCTCGAATACCGATGCGTATCCTGATGTCCCGCAACACGCGTAATACAACTGTAGTGCAAGATTGCCGAGATAGTGTTCCTAAAAAAAGTATTAGATGAAGCCGATTCGAATTGGGCCAAATTTTTTTGTCACGCACATGGAGAGGTGCGTAGTGAAAATTGTTCCCACCGTCCCTGGTTTTGTATTTCAGCTCATCTCCTTTAACTATTTCAACCTGCCGCTGGTATACCGAGTTGTTGTCTTGCTAAACATCATTGCTCTTCATATTATTGGCATTAACACCTTGAGTGCGGCATGACGTGATATCACGTCATGGTGCGCTATCTCCTGGTGCTGATGACGTGATATCACGTCATGCGTACCCTGAGGGTTCCGGCCCTCCGTAAGGGCTCGGGTCCGTTCTATTATGACCTTTTGCCCCTCTAAGTTGCTCAGCAGGGATCTAGCAGCGCATTTGTGAACGCCGTTTCAAGCAACCTTTCCTGGGAGGATCGGGAGAAATTTTTTCTTTTATCTTAAGGTAAGCCAATTTCCATTTATTTTCCCCCTGTATTTTATGCTATTATTCTTATTTATTTCTATTAATGCGTGAGTATGACAAATTTTATTTGAGTTTTATTTTACAAATCATAAGTATTTACTACCTGGAACTTAATTATGCGTGTTTATTAACTTTTTATTCTGTTTTAATAATGTTTAGCGAAAGTATAGATATTTTTTCCATCCTTCCTTTTTTTCTTCTTGCGAGCCTAGTATTTTTCGAACCGTTATTGTGTTATGTTAATAAATTTTATTCAATCAATACATTAAGTACTGTGATTAGTTAAACTTAAATGTAAATTTGAAAATGCCATTACATTTTTTTTATGCAACGTAACATATCTCTAACTTTTGCACCCTTCCTTTGTTTGTCAGTGCAACTCCTAAGCAGGGAGGGGATCGACAAGCGGCAATGTTTCGAGAGTGAAGGAAGTTATTTACGGAAAAAGTGTAAGTTATTTATAATATTTATTGTTGATATATGTATATTATGCACCTATAAACATTCTTATTATAATTGCAAATAACTGTTTGCACATTATCCCATGGATTGGCGAAGAAGTGCTAAGGAGTTGCTTTATAAAAATGCTTTTATTTTCTCGATAACTGTGAAATCAATGGCTTATGGTTGCTTTCAATTCTTTTTCTCACCATTGTGAGTATTTAGTTCCTAAACATAGTTTTACATTAGTAAAGCTGTTTGTAGCATTTCAGCTTTGGCCTATTTCACCGAGAGTGTTTACTTAGATCCTGTTATTTATCGGAATTTTTACAAAAAAATACAATGTATTTATTGCAGATGGTACGGAAGCGAGGAGTAAAAAAGAAAATTTTTCATGCTGGCCGGTAGTCAATGCCGCCTGAAAGAGGTGGAATTCTATATTCATCAGCTTTTGCAGATGATCAGCAGTCTTCGACCTTCCATCAGGACCTTCAGCCATCGACGTCGAGGGAGGAAACCTCCGCAAGGACACAAACATTTTCTTCTTAACTCTCTGCCTTCTCTAGACGAATGTACACGAAGAAGGGGGAGCTCCTGGAAGAGAGCGGGATCAGGCATTCTCTGAAGACTCCGAGCTAGAAATTAGAGAGGAGGAGGGTGGGGATGAGGTTGAACCCTCACAGTCAGGTACTTCGTTGCCTCCTTCTACGATAGATCCCTTTATGTCAATCACTGGGCATCCCCTTTGTCCTATTCTTTCCTGAACCCTCTAACAATACCGTCAGTCCTTCTCCATCCGAACGTCCTTCGCGGTGGACCCGTAGTTCGGTGACCTCTCAAAATATCACCTTCATAGAAAACCCAGCTCTCACCATGCCACCCCCTTCCAACGACCCAAGTGTTTGTGCGTCTCTTCTCAGACACCCTCTTTCGTATACAGACATACTTTCTCATAATCTTCGAAAGAATAGGTTAGAAATTGGCAACAATTGACCTATGAACAGTTTTACCTTCATAGGCCTAATATTTTACTAGGTAAGTATTCCTATAACCAATATATCTGACTAATGGAGCATTGCTATCTTGTTTTACCTGCTTTGCATTCGAAAATACATGAGTCGTGATTGATTCTTTAGCATTCTTCAAGCCCTACATTTTTCACCGAACACCAGCCCAAACGATTCAGAACCTGAGTAATTCCTTTAAAAAAATCCGTCCCTTTTAAATTCATTTCACTCCTCCATTGATTCCCTAATAATTCCTTCCCGAAAGCTATGCACGCTTTTTCATTTATCGTGAACCCGCCGGAAAGATTTCCCTTATAAATTCCGTCTTTCTGTCATTAGATCCTTTATTCTTCCATCCTACACTCCTTATCCCAAGCTACTTTTACCATCAGTATCTCAATCTCACTTTCCTGAACTCATCCAAGAGGAAGGTGGCAGAAAGAAGAATCGATGGTGCAAGTATTGCACTATTGCGGTGCAAGCACTCATGGGCGGAGGAAAGAGACTGCAGATATCTACATTGGCTGCTAGGTCTCCTCTACTCTGTCCCGAGCTTTTTTTCTTTCATAAGAAAGCATAAATAGTATTATATATTTTTGTATCATATATTGCAATAGTATTAAAGGTAAAATGTATTGTTATAAAATTTGTGAGAGAGGTATTTCCTACATTGGTAAAACATACATGACTGTACGTAGTTGTATATAATATATAATTTAAAAATGGTCATCATTTCGATTGTATTGAATTTGTTTTAGGTAAATAAAATATTTTTTCATGTTATGTGCTCCTTTTTTCAATAGACTAGGGCTCTTACATAAATAAGAAGTAACTAGAGATTTCCAAGCACGATGGAATTAGTCTTTCCCTCATGTAATTAGAAATAAAACGTATCGTTGCTTTCGGTAATCTGGTAAGTAATAAGGGGCATAGATGCTGCAAATCTACTCCTAGCAATACGTATTGTTGAATGGTTTACTCGAGTTTATATTATTATGCACCAAATGAAAAAATATTATTGCGGTAAACATTTACATCAATATCAGATTTTCGCAGAATATTCGTAGTAAGAACCGCGATACGTGGCCTAAATGAAGATTACTTGTAAGATGATTGCTTGCAAATAATATTAGTTCCAGTTTTTATGCATTAATTTCTAACTCGGTAACATCATATTGCAAAAATATGTTATTGGCTTGAGATCAGGAGATAGTAATGAGGAAGTTATGGGTTGAATATTTCTGTTTCCACATCCATTTTTATTTCGGCAACGGAGTCTATACCCCAATGACCCTAAAAGGACACGTATCAGCAAAATCTTTCCCCATACCTTCCCCATCTTTTTGATGTGCAGATGGCACTTCCAAAAAGGTTATTCCTAGTTCTCACAAGTGGACCAACTAAATCTTACTATCACCCCTCGCTTCATCTCCGTACACCCTCCAACCTTAGAACAGCCGGCAGGAGTGGTGCACGTCAAGAAACACCCTAATACACCGTCGGAAAATAATCTCGAAAGAAGAGTGCCACCCATCTCAAGCACCTGCAGTAAAGGGAATACATAATGGTATGTGGAAACCATTTTTGTTAAAATATCTAATGCTTACGGGTGGTCGTATGGGAAGAAAGGAATTGGAGCTGAAAACATGAAACGAGTGAAGGAATTTGTGACGAGAATAGTGGCTTCAGAAGAAAATGTAGAAATTATTCAATATTATCGAACCCTACCCCGATACTTAGGATTACTAGTGCAAGGAATACACCGAAATATCTTGCGCAGAATTACCATCACAATCAAACAGCTGTTCACGGCGATTCCTTGTACTTGTAACTTGCATTACATCCATCTAAGCCAAAAATTTCCCTATGGCATTGGCAAAATACCAATGGCGATACAAGTTGAACATAACAAATTCATTTTCCTCGCATTTTTTTGGATACATAGCGCAGAAAAAAAATTGAAAGAAAACGGTGGCGCGGGGAAAAATCAAACAGTATGCAACCCGCATTACGTTTATATCCCGCTGTGCGGGTGACGTGATATCACGTCAAAAATAAAATAAATCATAGCTAACAAATTAGGGCCAAGAAAATTTTTTCATTATTTTTCCCAGCTCTTTTGGCACCCATGCATGCGTTTTTCATTAAAAAACGACAGCCGCACCGGGGGTCGATTTTGAGTTTTACATGGTCAGCATTGAAAGTGTTAAGTTGCATGGGAGAAGTATTTGTCTAATTCGTTATCATTGGAATCGTACCAGAAGTTAATATTTTCCTGTGGTTTTTATTCTCAGCATTTTAATGTTAGAGTTAATAAGAATAAGAGAAATTAATAAGAGGAATTAGCCGCAATGTAATCAAAGTTGGAAGGCACTTAAATATAGTATGCGCACTAATTTTATTGCTGACATTAGTTTTTCTAGAGCACTTTTTTAGGTCCAATCTTTATCCTTTTGAGCTAATCTGATCTAGTTGTATAGCACTAAATTATTGATTTTTTATGTAATTAAACCCCCTTAACGATATGTGTTGTTTTGACGGAACTGCAATCATTAACCACGATTGCCAAAGGTAACACATTTCAGTCAGCTGGAAAATCTCCTCGATTGTTTTCGTAACCCTTGCGCTTTTAAACAAACGATTTTAATTTTTCAGTTGTATACTATGTTAATTTAGGCTGTGATCAGCTCCTAACGGTAATATTTTTTTATTTCACCATCATTTCAACACCTCTTGCTCGTATGTATGTTGTGAATCAATCACTCAGCTGTTTAGAAAAATCGACTTTTTTTCTCAATTATATTTATAATAATGAATAACGTCTGGACGCATAGATGTGAGAATGAAATGCAAATAATCAGCTGTTTTTAAAATAGCTGCACATTTTGTAACTTGATGGAGCCGTTGAGTTAAAATCTACCAAATTGGGTAAAAAGATCTTCATGATCATTTCTACGTTAATAATATTGTAAGACTTATCTTGGAAATCACATTTCTAGTTCATGCCTTAAAAAGGTCTTGTGCCCTTTAAGCTGTGGTTCAACGATCTTTTAATAGGAACAGTTTTCTCCCTACCCTCTGCTGTTTAGCCCCTTGAACCTCACGTTATTCATCCCTATGATTTCCCACGCTTTTACGATAGAATCTCCGCCTCGCTCACGTCATGTCTGAACGTCAGCGGAGTCTATTCCGATGAGAGATAAGGGGGCTGGCAAATGCACGAGGAGCCATATCCTGGGATTTTTACGGGGTCGTTTCGCGGTGGGAAGGTACGCAAAAAAAAAGTGTGCGCTGCACGTTTAGGCGAGTTACGGCGGGGAAGAACGTGGGCGAACGAGCATCTCTTGGGGTTGCGTGCTACGGATTGTCAGCGATCGTAAGGAAGGGGGTCTTGTATGAGGTGTGTGCGTGTGTTTATATTCCAATTCATGCCGGTAGATTGAACATATTTCTAAGGAGAGGATGCGGTAAGGTGAGCGATATTTGGGGGATGGGTTTTTGAGAGTGGGAAGAGGAGCTCCTTGTGATAATAACATTGCGTGAGAATGGAGGCTTCCAAATTTCGGCTTCGCTCCTCCAAGCAACACACTCCCACCTACATCCCCGGTGGAGATTCCATCCATTTTAGTCCTTCATGGGATAACACCTGCGTGCCTCCACCTTCTCTTTAAGTTCAGTGTATCAGTTTAAAGTAAAAGATGTAGAAAAATTATAAAGTATAGCTGATAGTATTGACCATCTACCGATTTGATCGATATATTTTTCTTCCTTATAGGAAAATCTACTAAAATTGGTAGCATATTAATTGCGTATTGCTTGGTTTCGCTAATAGTAGGACCTGCCCGCCTTTGTGACGGTGCAGGATTCCTCGTCCCGTCCTTCCTTCCCCGTCCTTTCCTTGGAGGCGTCGTCGGGCTCCTATCGCGGCGGCGCCTCCTTTCCTTGTTCCTTTCTGTCCTTCCCCTTCTGCGGGCGAGGAGAAAAGCTGATCGCTTATAGTCCTCGCCTCAGGAGTGTATCCAGCGAAGCCGACCCAAGGGTTTCGTTTTCATTGATAGTATTGACCGTAATATCATAATTTTAAATCCTCCTTAAAATCAGTCCGTTTAAGGGAATAGACAAGGGTTTTGCGAGAGGGGAGAGGAGGTTCTTCTGATAATAAGTGAGGATGGTGGCTACAACTTGTGGTTCACTTTTCTTTGCGCCCCTCTCCTGCCTACATCCCGATGGAGATTCGATCCGTTTTAGTCATTCAGTTTCATAGGACGATGCATGGGACGAAATTAGTGTATCAGGTCATGCGTTGAAAGAAAAAATATCTGTTAGCATTGGGCGTAAGATCAGAAATGGAGATCGTGCTGAAAATCAGTCCGTTCAAGAAAATTCACAAATCCAAACAATTTCAATAGATACCGCGTATTCTAAGTTGGTTCATGTGAAAGTTTTTAGCACACTTTTTGGATATAATGTAGGTTTTCGTAGCTTTCTGTTTCGCAGATGTACAGGTTTTCAGCATTTAGTGCTTGTATAAATGGCTCACTTTGTCATTAGTTGTCAGTATTTCATCCTGATGAAATTATGGCCTATTTTGGATGTATCGAACGAAAAGCTGAGAAACACACTGTGATGAGACTGCTGGTTTTTGTAGCTGGAAATGAGAACTTATTTTATTTCACCAAGTGAGAAAGAGTTCCTACTGCGGTTTTTTTTAACGCTACTCGGATCAAACTAAACGCCTGTATTTATGATCGCAAATGAGCTACGAAATAAAGAGGCACTATAATGTGGAGAAATCGAGGCTCCCCTAAATGAGAGAATACTCCATAGTTTGCCAAAACCAGTATTAAATGTGGCAGAAAACTTAATTGAAGCATACAAGTATCTTTTTTTTATTTCCTTCTCGAACCCAACTGAACTGGTTATTTTTATAATTATATTGGTGTAACAATATGCACATAAAGTAAAACTGTTTTCTAAGTCAGTGAGCCTGCTTCGTGTTATGTTTTGTTTTTTGATAGCACCTACTGAATAAAACGTACCTCATCTCTATCTTCCCGCCTTTATATTCCTCTGTCAGCGTTCATCCTTTATTCGATCGTCCGGGAAGGAAGCAGTGCGGCTTTACGGAGGACGAGGGATTGGTAAGAGAGGCTTGCTGTGTATCGAAGGTGGTAAACTGTTGGAAAAATAAGAGGTGTTGCTGAGGAAAGGAGCTCGCGGTTTCATTTTCCATTTTTCCCCGAAAATCCTCGATCCCATTTTCTAGTTGGCCTCTCCGCTTCGTCTCCATGCCGACCAATTCAGGAGCCTTCCACCTTGGACCCGCCCACGCCCATCCTAAGCCTCTTTCGGTACCAGCGCTCATCTTCCTCCAAGGCTCCCAACAAACGCAAACAAGCCTCGCCCCCACGCACTCGCGGTGATATATCCACTCACCTGTGGTGACCATCGGGGAAGTACTTTCACTTCTTAGAGTGATTTCGGATCGATCGGAAAAAAATTATTTCTTTGGAAAATAGTAGTAAATTATTAAGTTTTGAAAATTGTTCCTCAGTATATTTTTGCTTATTATTGGTATTATTTGGAGAAAAAAGCTATTGGTACTTTCCATCATGCCTACAACGTTCATAAGAGGAAGTGAACTTTCATTGTTGAAATTCAATGCCAGTTTGACGACATCTGCTTAAAGTTTGTATAAGTTTTCTCTCGAATGTAATCGTTCCATTTATGATATGAACTTAATTTATTGATGGAGGATAAATTTTCCACAGAGCTCCTGAATGGATCGAGTTGCGAATGAGGAAATATTATGCCGGTAAGGAAGTAGATGGTTCGTGAACAGCTTGCCAGAAATACAAGTAGTATTGGGATACACATATTGAAGCATATTATTTTCATTGAAAATGTCTGAGATATTGCTCAAGTCCGTCGAAACGCCAGCAGCAATGGTCGTCATCCCCCATATGGAAGCCTTTCCTGCTCGGCTATTCGCCTGGAAAAAGTTTCATCGTACTCTTAATTTAGTTTCTAACGGTATTCCTACCAGTAATGAATGTAAATCCTGAATCATACGATCATTTTTTCCGTCCCTTAGAATGATTGTTTCAGCGATAGATTTTCAGGTACCAAAAGTGTGATCGCTCTATTCATCATTTTCTGAATCGCGCGGTCATTCCCACCGTCCCTGTTTCCATCGCCTGTGCCGTATTTACAACTGCCATTGAATTAAAATCCAAGCTTGGCGTTACAATCCCTGTACCGGTACAAATACAATTCCTGAAAGCGACCATGCGTTCTAATTGGCTAAATTACGGTGCCACCAACGGTATCACCGACAGAGAAAGGGACGTGCCGAGGAATGGAAAAAGGGACAGGATTACCATCCCTTGAGCCATCACGGTAAATGATCGCTGTAGCTGTCCCTCGAAAGGGATGGAAAAATTGATCGTGTGATTGAAGCGTAAGGAAGGAGTCCCCCCTCCCCCCGCCGACTCGCACACCTCCGAAAAGAGACCCACATACGCCGCTGGATTGAGGTGAGGCTGGAGGGAAACGTAGGGGTGGAAAGGTTTGAAGTGGAGGGAATAAGAGATGAGGTGAGAGCGAGGATTTTGAGGCACGCGAAAGGAGGAAGACGAGAAGCTGGCCTACCCTTTGGGTCCTCCCCGGATGGGGAGAGGAAAATGCCCGCGTAGCTCCGCTGTGGATTCCGGGGGTCGATATAATCCCCGTGCGTGCTCGGTCGGCTGTGAGAGACGGAATAGTAGGGAAAGGGAGGAAGAGAAAAAAAAAACCTAGCATGTGTCGGCCCCATCGTTGGCTAGACGGCCGGAGTCGTCGAACCGTGTGTATCATGCTGAATTGCGTTTATACGAATGTTTGAAATAGCCTCGCGCCCATCTCAATGTCTGGATGATGGCCCGGATGCGGTGACCTCTGTACCGAATGAGCATCGCGCAAAACGATACCCGATGCGCGTAAGAGCTCTATGCTAGTGAGGGTTAGATTTATTTCTGTTTTGGTTTCTATAATTCATCGCCGATTACTCTCAGTATTTGCGGCAAAAATGGGCAATATTTTTCGAGAAACAAAGATTAAGATATTCAATTGTTTTACGTATTATTTTGAGGAAAGGATTATATTTCGTAAATTTTCCATCATCATGATGGACAGGTGACTTCTACATATTTCAGATTAATGTTTCAAATCATTTCTTTTTCTTGATATGATTAGTTTTTTTCGCAGCCCTGAGATTCCTAAGAAGGCTTGCCCCCTAAAAAAACTATTACCATCCACAGGAAGTACTATTACTCTCAGTAAGTAGAATGAAGGAAGGGATGAAGTGCAGACTTATGTTTGGCTATAATTGTCGGGAGCGTTAATGGTGGAGCAGTTTCCTTGCCTACTGTTCTGAAGGTCGAATACCGTCTGGGTGGGTTATGCTCATGAAAGCTTAGATGTGTGTGACAGTAAGATTTGAATGCAAGACTTGACTGTATAGTCTAAATTCCGCTCTAAAAAGGCGATATTACCTATTATTTTAATTTTTATCCTTCCTTGTTTTTCAACGTCACAAATAATAATTATAATTTTCTCCAGCTTAACCAGCTACTCCTACCCAGCGCTTTGAAAAGGCAGAGGACGAATGAAATGAGAGGTAAAGAGACGTTTTTCGGGTCTTCCCCGCGTCTATAAATATCCTTGTACAACATTTCGTCAAAGATACAGTTTTTTTCCTAAGGTCCATTGATTTGAGACCATTCCTGTTTATTGAGACTCAACTCACGCCGGTAGTGAGAGTCTCTTTCACTGCGACACACCGCGGAAGCCTTCATGCGAGGCACGAAGGGTGAACGTACGAAAGAGAGCGCGACTTTGGTGGGCGGAAGAGGATCCTAGGGAGTGGAAAGAGGCAGGAGCGTTTCGCCGAAATAAAGCTGCAACATTGCGGAGTGAGGAGGTGTGGCCCGTTGGAGGGGGCAGGCGGAGAGAAAGTAGAAAGGAGGAAAGGATAGGTTGGTGTCTGTGGGAATTCGGCGTAGGCAGGAATGGGAGTAGCTGGGTTTTTAGGGAAGGGTTTTGAGTATAGGGAAGGGACGGTGGTGCTGCGGCCGGTGGGGATCTTTTGCGGGGTCTGCGGTCAAGGGAGAGAGAGAGGGTGGGTGGGCAAGGATGGGTCGGTTTTTGGGGTGTGCGGGAGGAAGGGGTCCTTGGTTCCCGTACGACCCACGGCGCGCACCTCCCGATCCCCAAGAGGTAAACACGTGGTGGGAGTGGCATCATATGAGAGAAGAGGGTGGTCTGGATGTGTGGGTGTATGTGTGGGTGTGTTGATATCGATTGCCGGCGAGGAGCCTGGTTTTACACGTCGAAGTAGACCGCTGAAGCAGTAGCTCCAGAATGATATCTCGGTACTGTTATCAACACGTAAGTGTCCCAAGAGTATACGAAAGTATTGACGGTTTCTCAGGAGAAATAATTTTAACTCCTCTTCTTTGTGTTAAATTTTAATAAAGTTTTCGTTGCCATTTAAGTATTTGTTACCTAGCTAAATTGCCATCGTTCCCTCACGAGAAGTAATAAAAACGGAGGATTCAAGCGTGATGGAGAGGAATTTTTCCATGTTGAAATAAATAATTTAACTTTTCCACAATTTGTAGAAACCGCAGACAACTACAGTACAGCACAGTATTTATTTATATATATATCACAAGAAATAAATTGAAAAAGCTATCTGCAGTTATTTTTGCTGCTTGCATGCTTCAATAAATGTCCTTTGTTTGCGTGTTTCAGTCAGTGTTTGCTGTACATTAATAGCTATCGATCACCTGCTTCTCACATTGAACTCTTTAACTTCGCTATGAGATCAAATGAAGACCTTAATCGTTCCGCACTCCCTTTGTCGTACTTTTAATTCAATTTTCACACGTTCAGGAGGAGTTGGTGGTTTAAAGGCCAGCTACAGTCGTCGACTTCGCCCCGTGAACGAGGGTAGAGTTGTGGACGGTATTTTAATCTCGGTCTTCCTTCCGTCCATAACGTAGAGTAGTGGAGTATACTTGCGGGTAGAGGCGCAGTTAGTGTTGTTTGCTCTGAGGTACACTTCCTAGGGATCTTAGGTTTTAGTTATAGCCTCCCTCTGTATTAAAATATTAATTAAAACGAAACTAAGCTAAACTAACGCATATCTTTCATTGTACCAGCCTAATTTATGATGCTGCTACTTGCTTTCATCGACCACTATCATTTTGATGTTAACAGGTTGTAAGGAGTAGACTCTTGATAAAAGTTGTTTTTGATAATGAGCAATTTTAAATAGATATTATCTCGAAAGAATTTTTTAATGATTGAGATGAAATACAAAGCCGAAAAATGTATATCGTTCAAATTATAAATGTCAGCGTCAATTTATGCTTGAAATTACTTTCAGGAATACTAGCTTTAACTTTAAATTTTATATAGAATTCTATACATTATTTGAAATAGATATCAAGCGAGTCAATTTTTTCCTCTATTGATATGATACGAGCAAAGATAAGTAAATTAGCATAAATTTCTTGCGCTCCACAGTGTAAAAAGCCAGAGTTATTATTTAAGTGTCGGCCAGTAATTTTAGATAATTCGTTTTCCCTTTCTTTAAAAGTCATCTTTTAAGTTTGATAGATTCAACACATTTCAGGATGTTTTAAATTATTTAATTTATTTCAGCTTGAAATTAGTCCCAGGTATGTTTCCCATTACTCATGAAATAACCGGCTAAGAGAAGTGTAGTACAGTGGTGGATTCAGAATAGGGACAAGGGGGGGGCTAAATGGGGGTTAACCTACCAGCAGTAGTGGGGGTCCGAAAAAATTATAATTCTATCCAGAGTAAATTGGAAACCCAAGGGTGGGGACCTATATCCTCCATATATCCCCCCATACATCCGCCAGTGGTGTAGTATAGAAGTTGCTTAGCGTTTTCAGGACGTATCATATCAATAATGCATTCGGGAGGACTCGGGTAGTAAAAAGCAGCAGCAATGTGAAAGTGTACCGACCCACTTCCGTATCCCGTGAATAGAAGCTTGGAACCATTTTTGTGCTTCGCATATTTCTCTTTGCTCAAAGAACCCGTGAAACAAAAGCTGCGCCCGAGTGCACATCTACCTCGTGGTTGGCGTTTTCTGGCAAATCAAATTTTCTTGGACGCTCGTACGCATTCCATTTCGTCACATTTTCCCTCTTTTCATTTTCTCTCCGAAAAGTTACACATTCAGTTTGACGAACCCCGTCAACGGGAGGAAAAAAGTGTAAAAAATTATCCGTGCGCCAAATTCACGCATAGGATTTTTAAAAGAATTTTCCTTTACATTTAAAGCGGAGCAGACAGACTATTGGAGACTATAAGTGAAAATCTAACTTGATAGAACACCGTCGAGGTTGGAGCTTAAGTAAAATAGATAGAACAAATAGAGTTATATGTTGTTGGTTTTCTATTTTGAGTCAGTCCTTTCGTGAAAAAGTTGTTGATTTGGTCACTCAAGGGTCAAAAAATAGCATTATTTTGCAGGTATGGTTGCTAATTTTTCTGTATACATTTTTACACGTCAATTATGCTCGAGGGATGGGGGTAAACTTTCGTTATAAAATAATTGAAATAACTGGATTATTTATTGTGTTTTAAACATTTATTTCTATTCGATAGGTGAGATTTGAAATAATCTACTAACTGGGATAAAAAATACCCATCATGGTGGAGATAATTTCAATTCCATGGACCTTTGTAGCTTAATAGGATTATAACTTTGTTATGCCATCTTGGAAAAGCTTCTTGAGACCATGTAAATGAGATTGAGGCAAAAGCATTTGCCTGCGAGGTTTTTTTGTACCAGGAAAGTTATCAAAAAGAGAGATAAAATGTGTCAGGTAATTCGTTCAAAAACGTAGGCATTATGGGCAAGCGGAAGCAGCTTACATGAAAAGGTTGCAATTAAAAGTACCCCAGGTAACCAATTGAAAAGAAAATGGATATTCCTTTTTTTACAGGCTTTTGCCGTAATTCCAGAAATTTCAATAGTTTTCGGTTAATATTTAAATTATTATAAAAATAGAATATGTAGTCTTGAGCAATGGACGACGAAATGCTAATTTCAGCTTTAATTATAGGAAAAACGGTCCATCAAATGAAAACAAAAAACATTTTTGGGGAGTAGAGGGTGAGGTAGAGAGATGGTTTTCACCCCTCTCCAATGAGTCTCGCTACGGCTCGATGCTCCACATTCCAATGACCCCACGTGTATTGGCGAAGGGGAAAAAGAAGAGCGAGTACCAACCCAACGCCTCGAGTGTGAGATTTGGGCACTCGCGAGGAAAGTGGGAACAAAAAAATGTATGCGGAGAGTGGAATTGTCTTTATCTCTCGTGTCATTGCCCGCGGATGGAGACGGCACGAAAGAGTACTCCTACCTATCTTTTTCTGCGTCGCTTACTCTGTCTCCCTGGCAACTTTCGGTATCACTGACAATGGAACGCCCAGGAACCGTGGGTGTTCCACATTTTCGCTATCACCCGTGCACGTACGTATATTTTCACCCCCGAAAATACGCGCAGATGAGCTCATCATCGTAGATACAGCGCGTGAAACCCAAAATCGTTTTAAGAAAGTTTGCCATCCTTTAAATCCGAACTCAGAACGAATGGGAAAGACATATATTTATCTAGGAATGGTCACAGAAATAACCCTTTATGGTGTTTTAAAAATGAGTTTTGCTATGCTTAATATTTGCAATATCTTAAGGAAGTGCTTTTATTTCGGTCTATTTTGACGGTCACTCACATTACTTCTTTTTGTGCCAAATATTAATCTATATCTCTATTGATTACCTCGTCGAGGTATTTATTCTCAGAAATTGCAATGAAATGTCTGAGCTAGCTAAAAAGGAATTTTTTCCTTCATTTTAAAAATTTACCAGCTTTTTTTTAAATTTATTTTTAAATAGGATTTCAAAATGGGATTATTCTTTGTCCACAAGAGATGCAAATAAATTTATATTTTTCCTTGAAAAGAATTTACCTTATTAAATTGCCATTTTTCTTTCAATTCGTTTGGCTTAAATTTGGCGCACTTATTACTAAGCATCAAATATTTATAATCCCATTACAACTCAATAAGCCCATAAAATTAGTTCCTTTTTACGTAGCGTGCATACTTTTTTGCCATTCTAGTCTTTTAATTAGCTGAAAGTGTGGACATTCTTCGGTAAACCTGCTTAGAAAGGCACTCAATCTCGCGATGTTTTATGATTTTTTTAACTGCCTCTGTGTCGTATATAGCTCCTGTCTCATGTCACGCAAGCGTAGGTAATTGAAAATATTTCCCCCGGTTTTTAAGCACCAAACTTCGGACTGCACGGGTCATATATCATATAACCTGTCGCTACCTTGTCCCAGACTCGGACACTTGTTACCGAGCTGTCGTTCTCGGGGTAAAAAATGTGGAAAAAATTGTTCGTCTTTCATCAAAAACACGCTCCATTCAAACGCATGCACGGCGACGCGCCATGAACAAACCGATGGCCTATGGCCGCCCAGCTATAAATTACCTTCATCCTTAAACCATCACGCTCTCGAGGGAAAATTTACAGTCCTGCAATGGTCAGGGTAAATAAATAAAGTGATGAAGGGCGACATAAAAATCCCATAAAAATGAATGTGTCTCGCGCACAAAAGAATTGCTGTTGCTTCGCTCGCCTTATTTCATTTTATATTTTTTTGGTTATTTCAATTTGATCACGAGCACAAACACCCATTTGGATCGAAATATTTCTTTTTTATCTTTCTCTTTCGCTTTCCTCGCATTTTTGTGGTCCTCTCTCTATATCCTCCACCTTTACAAAAATCCCACTTCGCCGTCCGAGGCTTATTTTCTATAGCTTCCTTCTCTTGCTTCTATTTTTTTCTTCCGTTATTTTGTTCTTTTTCCTTCATCTCTCCAACCGCCGCACCGCCTGCGTCTTAGCCTTGTCCGAGCGGTCCACCAGCGAGCGATCACACTCTTTATAGAAGGTCAGCCGTAAATCTCCGGACCTTTTTGGAAACGTCTTCTTTTCCGCCTCTTCTTTTTTTTCCTCCCTCTATCCTCCCATAAAAAATGAAAAAATGGCTTACCTTCATCCCAGCTCACAAGCAAAACTCTCTCGTTCGTGAAGCTTGAGTCCGCCTTAAGGTCGTATTTTCCTTGATACGAGTGCTCCACGTAAATACACAACGAAATCCCTCTGTCCCTGACGTATTTCTCCGATTGAGCCTCTGTAAACATTACAGGCATACGTATTTGCGAACCCAAAGTTTCTACGGAAAACCCGCTCTAAAGATAGCCAATTCATAGAAATATTTTACTTCGTTGAATTTCACGGTCTTACTTGCCTATGATGTGTCATTTCGTGATCATTAGCCTGAATATTTACTCGGTAAGTCTACTCAATATGAAAGACAGTATGCCTTCGCACACTGGCTTGGTAAAATCAGGTCTTTATGTCTTTTTCCCGCCTTATTCAATGACTCGAGTTTCCCTTTGACATGGCTTGAGCATTATTGAACTAGCGTCACGGTGAGGGATCGAACGGTAAGATTTTTCTGTATTTTTTCATTGTTTTCACTTTGTATATTTAATCAATTATTCTTAATTAATTCCCCAAGTGATACCAACATGATATTTTCAAATGCTGAGGCCATTCGGATGTTAGTCCCTCAGCATTAAAATTTAGATAATCTCCTTCTATACGTTTTGGTTGAATTTCTGTCGCACATCTCCGCATATTTGAAAAAAAATGGCAGTTATGTCGTTAAAGAAATTGTGAATTACCTTTAAACAGTAAAAAAATGTAAATAGTGAAATATTATCAAATATTCTTGAATTTATCATCGGTATTTTATTGAGGTATAGTCGTCATGATTAGTGAAAAAATGTATGCCTCCTAGTTAGCTCAAATTTTGTTACCAAAGGAAGAGTTAATAGTTCCCTTAATAAGTTTTTATCCTTGATTCTCCCGATTAAGTAGCAGCTCTTTAGTATTGCTTTATATGGAGAACGAGGAAAAATTATTTTTATTTTACTCCATCACTTTACTCCTCAAAATATTTCTGAATACCCATGGGCTGCCACTGGTTACTTTTATTTGTTATGTAAATGATATTACTTCTATGGTAGTTCTCCCAATAAGAAAGTGGCATTGTCGCATTTCTTTGTATAGTTAATACTAGGGATGTGCGAGTACTCGAAAATTCGAGACGAGTCGAGTGGTTGGTTCTCGACTCGAGTATTTCGAGTAGCATTACGAATGTGAAGTCGTGAGCCATGATAAGAACACAAGTGGTAATTTCCACGCTATTTAATTCAACACTCAACGACCGACCATGGTTTCAATGTACTTTGTCATTTTCAAGGTGCCTTTTTTAAGGTGCCCCAATTTTACCTTTAAAATGACACAAAGGGTTGAAAGCATGGTCGGTAATTGAGTGCTGAATTAATTAGTGTGGAAATTACCATTTGTGTTCTTATCATAGAAACAGCAAAATTCTGCGAAATCAAGCCTGAAACGATTTTATATGTTCAAGTCGAGAGGTTTAGGTAAATATATAACTAAAATTGTCGACATATTATCGGAGGTTAATCATTTCAATTGAGCCTATGGAACTGTTAAAATTCTGGCTTACTTGCCATAAGCCTTCCTCATTATATTTTCCCTTTGTCATTAAGCTTAGCATTCGGAATAGAAAATTCATCATGGGATTGGAAAAATGAGAATAAATCAGACCATGTATTTTTTTATTGTCTGGTCCAGAAATTATCATACTCGACTCGACTCGATACTCGCGAGTAGTTTTCAAAGCGCCTCGATACTCGACTCGAGATCAAAAGGAGCTACTCGCACAACCCTAGTTAATACCGAAAAAACATTTTTATTTTAGTTCATTACCTACAAAATATTTGTGAGTTCTCATAGACTGCCACTGGTTGCTTTTCTTTGTTGTATAAATGGTATTATTTTCAAAATATATTTGATTGAATCCGATTTTCTATTTTTTTACTCACTTCAGTCATATCGTTTCCCTTCAAAGGGTGAGGATCTTGTTCGGCATTTGATTCAAAAGAGAATCACATAGAGTGCTGTTATCCGGCATTATTTGAGTTTCGCTATTTTTTTCCTTTCTCTCGTTCTCTCCGTTTTTCGACCGTCCTTTGTCATCAATCAACTGCGAGACGGAAGGAATAATGAACTCTATCGCGTTCCACATTGTGGTCGGAAGATGAGCTAGAATCTTTCCAGCAAATAAACCTTGAGGTCGGATCTGCTTTTTTTTTCGTTTCTTCAGGGGTTACGACTGATGTATTGGCTGTGAAACATTTCCACTAAATTGGTTTTATCTCTCTTTTTTTAACGATGAGTTTTTTTTCTCTCGTTTTTCACTTCATTTAACGTATTTGAAACAAAGGAGTAACTCTAAACCCGTTTGCCTTTTTGAATATAAATCACCCGATGATAATTTTTGTTCTTTCGCTCATACATACTATTTTTTATTGATGTTTTTTTATGAGATAGGAAGTAAGAGAGATAATGCTCTGAATGGTTACAATTTGTGTCTATTTTTTCACTAAAATTATAATAACTTTTCTAGTCTTGTAAACTCTTTTCTTGGACTGTTCAATGCCGAGAAAGTAAGGTATTTCGTACTAATTCTTGGAATACTTATTTTTAAAACCGTCTTCTCAGTCTAGCCTTACTTTTGAGCAAATTGAATCAAGTATGTAAATATTGGCGCCTTTTTTAGAGCCATTTCATTTCAAATAATTCAAGGGCATGGAGGCTTTTATCGTGCTGACAATTGCTGCAAAAAATTAGAAATACCGTTTCTCTGGCGGGGGCGAGGGTTCTGGTCTGTTGTTGTGAGTATGGGCGTAATGTCGAGCATATTTTTACCACTGATGGAGTAGTCAAATGTTTTAATGGGTTTTTCACGTGCGTATGGGATTTTAGAGCAATATTTCTAGTATTCCAAGTTACTATGTAAAAAATTTATTTTGACAAACGAAAGGTACTGCCACTATCGCCTCTGCCACTAAATGTGAAGCGCACAATAATTGTACGTAGTGATACAGCTTATTCGTTGAATGAATCCTTTTATTTATGTAGAATTTATTTTTATAAATATAGTCGCCTATTCATCCAACATTTATGTTTTTTTTTTGGATTTGCGAGCTATAGGCGTACAATAAATGCACACTTCATTATTGATGCAGTTTTAAAATTTGTCAATAGTTTTTACCTCCTGAAGCTTATGCAGTTTAAAACCTCGTGGTATGCGCGCCATCTATTTTTCTTCTAAATTCAGAAATTTTCTTTTTTTTCCGTACGGTTGAAAATCTAAAACTTTTTAATAGCGTGCCTCTTACCGTTTGTTCTCCCCGAACACATGAGAACGCGATAATTTACTTTATATCTCAAAATTTTAGCACACTTCAGAAATGGGTTTCTCGTTCCTTAATCTTTGCTGCAATTGAAAAATGAAACTCATTCCACGTTTCCTTCATTTGTCATTTTCCATCAAGGCTTCCGCATCCACTGACGGATACTGATCGTCTTGGCGCGCCCCCGATATTATCCGTGGCTGGAGGCCTAAATAATTCATCGCTTAGGAACCCTCCTGTACCGTCCGCCTCATCGCGCGGGTCTAGATAGAATTTCTGAGCCCGCGCGGAAGGAAACGAAAATGTCTTCAACGCGAATGGAACGCACGCCATCGGCTTGAATTTGGGGGTCGGGAGCGAGGGCGTGGAAACAAATGAAAGGCGAAATAAACAAAAACTCGCATTAGCGCATCTGCGTTCTCGCCATTTCCCCCTGCCTTTTGTCTCCCCGCTTTTGCTTCCCCGACCGCCACGTGCAAATGCTATTCCACGGAAATGGCTCGTGATAGAATATCCGAAAACGATGCGTTACTCTTCCCGCTACGTGTCCAGAAAACACAGCTGGGCCTAAGAGGTTGGCAAGAGAGGTGGGATGAGGAAATGAAACGGGTTTTCCCCCGTGCAATCTGCAAGAAAAAGAATTCCGCAAAAAACTCTTCGTCTGTTGCAGCTGTATATGTACATCATGGATCCAAAAGGAGTCACGTTTGAGATATTGTCTCTAGCTACTGTGCCTACCGACGGGATGATGTACCTTATTTACTCCTGTGATCCATCTTCCGCTTTCACTTCCTATTTTTCCTATTTAATTACTATAAATTTACACACATAAATACTACTAATACGTCAACTTTCCTGACTAGCAGATAGATTTATCTTTCGTGTTATATACACAGAATAATTGTTGATACAATATTATTTTCTTTTCATGATCTTTTAGCTGTCTATTTAAGACTTCCCTCCTTTAAATTGGCAGCAATATTCATTGCAATATACATTAGGATGTTTTTTATAGGAAGTGCTTGTTTTTCTAACTTGATTTTTCATTCAATTTAAATTGTATAAAAAGGGTACATTTTGAAACTCTATTTAGCACAGTGACAGTTGATTCTGAATCCTTCTTTTTCAAAACAAATAATTATAATCGCGGCCGTTTTTGTAGTACTGCATCACATGAACACACTTTCGTGCCCCTTGGAACCTCGTCTTTCCTTTGACGAAATCTATCGTGTCCTGTGCTGCCCTCTCCCGTCGGAAGTTTCGTCCAAAGAGGACAATTGTATCCACCTTCTTCCTCTTCGTTCCTGTTTGCAGTGCCCACGGCCCTGTGGCTTGCTATTGTGTGTCTTCCTCCGGAGCCAAAATTGTTTTGTTTGAGGCCGTCCTCCTCCCCTATCGGCGGATTGGGTCCACGGCGGCGAATCGAGGAACGGGGTCGGTTCAAAGTGGGCTGCGCGGAGTCAACACGGCCGCTCCTCGAAATGGCCCATTTTATTTGCCCCCGCCCCATTCGACGGCGCTTTGATGCGTTTCGCTCGTCTGAAGGAAATAGCGTTGGGTTTTTGTCTTTATCGTTGCACGTGGGAAACGGGGCGGACGAGAAGCTGGTCCTGTGTCTCCTATAATGGGAACATGTTCACTTGCCGTCATAAAGGCAGTGTAACATTACGTTCTGATGTTCAAGATGTTCCGGAAACGTCGTCGCCCAAAGAAGGAGACAAGCTTTAACAGCGGAGATAGGTGCTTGAACATTCAATGGAGATGGGTCACTCAGATATGTGAATGCTATTATTATTCTAATGCCAAATATTGGGAAGATGACTTCGAAAGCCAGTCTGTCGTTGTTATTCTGGACTTCTCGATTAGATAAGCATATTAGACGCTCTTACTCACTGTCTTTTATTGCAGTTGGGATGCTCGAAAATCCACTAACTATCTGGGTGTATTTGACTGCTACAAACAATCATTTTATTCTCTTTGAATCGAGGATTTTTTGGGATCGGAGTAATCAATAATTGATTTATCTCATCGTTGAGTATGAATCTAGTTTTTTTTTAATCGTCGTGAAATCACGCAAATATCGATGCCACTTTGGAATGAGATTTATAGAATACTTTCATAGCTTATAAATATGCAGAGGTTTATATATTTGCGGATCATTGGCTGCCTATTTAATAATAGTAAAAAGGTTTTATTTTTAGCTTTGTATTTTTAAATAGAACCATTAAATTCTATTAGCATGATAATGAAAATGTCAATCAGGTGTTAGATTGGAAGATGCTAAATGACCTGTATTCATGAGATCACGCGGCCACCTCATCAATTTATTCACCCGTGCAAAACACAGTTTATTAATTAGGAAAGCTTCTCTAGCTTTTTCTTGTGAAGAAGTTTAAATCCTCTAAATATCGATAGACACATTTAAAGAAGTAAAATTTTAGCTCATACTTTTATCCATCAGTTATTGCTTTATGGGTATTACCGGTTGATGATATATTTTAAAGACAGCTAGATAAATGTGTGAGTTAAACATGGTGGGTTACCTTTCTTTGTTTGCTTCTATAATGTCACTCTATTTTCATAGTTCTTCCTTTTCATGAGCCATGAACGGAATATGGTAAAATGATACTTACTGCTAAAATTAAATTCAACATAATATACGATTAGTTGAGAAATAATCACGAGAAAAAAGGTTTATGAACATAGTGAAGAAAGTTGATAGACAATGATTTCAACATACCAGGTGTCCAGTACGGCGCTAAGTTTTTCTTGCTCTGAGTTCTATTCTAGATTCCGCACGAAGTATCCTCGCATTTCTTACCGCCTGAAAAAAATCAGAAGCGTTCGAGCTAAAGGCCAACATCAGAGGAAACCTCAGTAGCCACGTAGTGGCAGAATTTTTAACGCGGATCACGTCCTTTTCTACCCTACTGCACGTATTCCAAAGAATGTTCTCATGCTGCCGGAACAGTGACTCTTATTCGCAATTGACGAAAATTGCACCACACGAATTCTCATTCTTGGATCATCGTGTGCGCCTCAGTATTCATTGGACTTGCCAAATGATTTCGAGCGTCATTCACGAATGGTTGCCTTTTAAAAATCATTACGTTCTGAGATCACGATATCAATTTGACGTATCTAAAACATTATTGTCTGAAATTCCCGCACCTAAAAATTTGTGTTAAGTATATCGTATAATATAGAATTCTGGGCTAATTTTCCAGAGTTTTATGCTATACGATATATTTAACGCAATGAAATTAAACTTTTTTTCTCCTGTAAATGGATTGAAAATCATAGGAGAAATTTTCCGACGCTACGAGTGTTTTCGATGTTAAATCGGGGATCTTAGGGTAAGTTATGGATTGGCCATCAATGTAGACCTGTTCCAGCTAAGACCCAATTCAAAAGGAACTGCGTCACTGTTTGTGTGATTCTCAGGCGGGATAGCGTTGCAGAGATTATCTTGGACAAATGTGATTGCAGATGCAAGTAAAAATGACATTGGACATGCATGTTGCTCCTGGAGGGGGTAAATTCATATTATATATTGGCATATATACAGTCATAAATGAACCTTTGGATCAGCCTATTCCGCAGAGAATGAACTGCTGAGCTGATAAATATGGAAATAATTGGTGGTAATGAATGATTAAAGTTTTTTTTCCGAAACCGTTTGAATTTTTTTTTAAATCTATAAGGATCAAAACACAGGTTATTATTTCAATATGAAACGTTGTTGGGTAAAGTGATCAACCTTGTGCGATGCACCACCCAAATAAAACCTGACAACCACCATAGAAAGTAACGAACGAATTCCAGTATCCAGGAAGGAAGGTAGAAGCATCCAGGTACACTCGAGATCGACGCATGTGAAGTGAGAACTGGGGTCCGGCAAGGTAGTGCGAGGTCCCCTACTTTCTTCTCCCATCACGCCTCCCTTCTCCAAACACGTTTTCCCTGGCGGACCGTGCAAGGAAAGGGCGTGTTTGAAGGACCATATATAGGGGTGCGTGCCGTTGCGAGTGCTTGCGGCTTTCAAGGAGGCCCTACAATCCGTCCTCACCTCGTGTAAGTACATACAAGCATAGCCCCTCCCCTAGGAGAGACCCTTAGACTCTCTCGCTCATCGGGGCCCTTCGTCAAACTCCAATGGATCAAGAGTCCCCGGGGAAGGATGTATCGCCGCATGAGGGAAGGGCAGGAAGAAGGCGGTGCGGTGTCGTGGGATAAGCAAGGGGGCCGTCGCTCGCCAATTTTTCCCCAACACCCCCGAGGTGTGCACACGGTTTTCCCGAGATCCGGGGAGAATTTTCTCGGGAGGGTGCTTCATTTTCCTCCTCCCATTTCCTGAAATACCTGTATGGAGGGATCGCGGACATAGATCGAGGAGGTTATATGTGCCCGAGAGCGGGGGAAAGGTGCTTATTCCTCTGCGTAGCAGCTTAAGGCCGACCTTGTGCCGTAAATGAAATTTCGTTTCACACAATCTGCTCAGTTTGGATAAGCGTTATCGTAGGTTTCACTTGTGATGACATGGATTTACTTAGTTTATTGAAACCCTAGTTTCCCGGCACAAAATCTTTTTTTTTTTTCCATTCACCTATTTTCCTCCCAAAAGATTTTACGTGTTGCTTGTTAACCATTTAGTAGTTCACAAGCTCCTCACTGTTAAAATACTCTCCCATTCATATTGCTAGTGGCAGCAATGGATGGTCTATTATGGTTATGCATTGTCAATATTTTCTTTAACCTGAGTTCTTATTCTCCCAAACATCTAAACGACGTATGTCTCCAGAACAGACTTCAAAGATATAAATTCCTGGAATACCTTTGCGGATAGATCTTGAACGTAGATGCAGTACGATATGTATCCAAGGATAGAGAGAAAGTGCTTGTTTACCTATAGGCAGCTTATCCTCGACACTACATCGCTAACAAAATTTTAATTCACGCAATATCTTCATTTGAATTAAGATAATCGCTGATTCGACCAGTGAACATTTGAATTTATTTTACTTATTCCGTCAGATTTTTTTCTTTTTCAGGAACAAAATCATATTTTTCATACCACCTATAACTTTGTGTAATCCAGTTTCTTAATTTCTTTTCAATCATAGGTATATGGCAATGGTTTTCCTTGCGTATTGCAGCAGTTTGATAAATTCTTAATGGCAACAAAAGGCACTCAACACTTAAATGACCTTATCCCCTGTTCTGGAGCACATATTTGTACTAAATTTAGTTAAAAATATTAATTGTGGAGAAATCTGTACGAGTAAGGTTCACGACAAAGGTTTTATTACGGTCTGAGCGTTGTTCGCTATCACACGTTGAATTATTGTAGCACTCGGGTTTCGTTGTAATTATGTTTTTAAAATGCATATGTAAGGTATTCATGTTTTAAGTGACCTGCATGTTTATCTTCAATCATCCATTACTTGTATCGGAAGTTTTCATCACTTTACACAATCAACTGAGATATGATTTATCGTCCTCTACCATCTGCGAAGCAGCATCGTTTACGCCATACTATTGAGGGACATCAGAAGAAGTTGGTGTTGGTGATGTTTGGAGATCACCATGCGAAACGATGTTGACGATCACCATACTTATCATGAAACCCGGGTTATAATTTAGCCCGTCCCTGCTCTTACAGAAGAATATTTCGCTCAGTCATACATTCAGAAAGCAAACGTTTTCGTGCCGATTTCCCGAATCAATTGGCGACCCGTAGTGTGTGCATGCACATTCAACATCATCTCTCTCGCAGCGGTGGCATGTCATCCTGTCCATTCTAAACTTGAAGGACGACGCACAAACAACGCGAGCGCCCATACCCGCAACTCAATTGCAGGGAATTAGTTCCGCTTCCCCGTCCCATAAAACAATTATGAACGCTTTCAACTCCTTTCCCCCTCCACCCCCAACGGTTACTGTTTTGTAAGCTCTTGGCCGTAACTCGTAGCCAGGCTCTCTGGAGAGTCGGCCGTGGCGATATTAAGCGACGTGATATGGTTAACCTTTAAAACTCAGCGTCGCTGATGCCTTGGCAATGTTTGTTCTCCCCCGTCCCTAAGTCTCGGTATAAATTTCCGCTGCCATTGGATAGTACGGTGTCACGTTGTAATTCATTTGGCGCACGCCTGGGCTTTGGTGTCTGACTCGATTGTCGCAAGAGCAGAGTCGTCCGCATTGCTTAACTTCATGCGTTCTTTCCCATGCTTTAATGATTTTAACGTGCGTCTCTGGAGCAAGTTGTCGGGCTCACGATTCACCTGTTTATGAAAAAGAACTTTTTTATAGATATTATATATCTACCTTCATGTCTTACATGTCCATTATGACACACATGTCCGTTTCGTGACATGAATTGCAGTTTTTTTTTTATATTAATCGAGAAGTGTAAGGTTTTAATACGCCGGCTACTGGCCTAAGTCACCGGTTCTAATCCAGGGTGAAATTATTATACATTTCCTAATGAAATTTCTCGCGGCTTACGTGGCACGTTGCTATAAATCGCCTCCGAAACCTTGACTAAGCGAAATACGCCTGTGGATTACTCTAGGAAGAGCTTTAACCTCACCTACCCATTACAATCTGAACTTAGAAACATAGATGGAGTGAAATGTATATCGTATGAGCCGTACTCTTTTCCACGACTAACTTCTTTGCCAGTTCGGGACTTTGTAGGAAGTTTCTGGGCTTAACGTTTGCCTTTTTTATCGAGGAAACTATTATCCTTGGTTAAATATACTTAGTATTCCCTTACGTGCCTCAAGTTGAAGTTTAATTTTGTGCTTTTAAGTGTTTTTCTTTTCGCCCTTGGCTTTCTGTGGGGAATATAAATGAGCATCATGACGGTGAGTTATTTTTTTGTCTGAAATTTTATTCCCTGGTCCAAGGAAATGTCTAAGTTGAGAACTCGCTACTGTTGCTTTGAAAGGAGATTAAATGTTTTGTATGAGCCGTGGCTAGCCACTCTAATGAGACCAAATTTCAAAACTAGGTCAGCTACGTGCGGTGCCTGACCCCCTCATAAGCATGGGAACTGTTTTGCGCCGTATATATCAATTAACGTAAATTATACCTCTGAGCTCAATCGCTTACCTCTGATATCATATTCATGTCCGTGCTATTCTAATTTCTCATATTGTTTGCGAAACTTCCTCATTTGAGAGCTCGGATATCGAATCTTTTATCTTACCCGATTTTTTGAGTTTCAGCACGAATTTTCCCCAGCCTTTCCGATCAACATATCAGGCATCAATGCATCAAATTATTAAAATTTTGAGAGCTATTAAAAATGTTTCTCCTATTTAATCTTGATTTGAATAATGCTGGAATTTATTCAGTGAATAATTATGTTAAATGGCCAGTTTGTATTGTTTAGACCTAATTCTGCATTTCCTCGTGTGGATAAATAGAAAGCCCGCGAAATATCGCATGCGGATTGTAATGGGAGAATTCTCGCAATTATCACTTTATATAATTTCATGATCCTTTGAGTTATAATTTTTTATGAGGACTTAAGAGGATTAGCTTTGAAATTAACCCTTTTAATTAAGTCTGAGATTTCCATCCTTTGTCTTCTTATTTTCATTATTTATTGTCACAGATATAATGCCATTTCTCCATTAGGGGCAATTTCGGTAATTATATCTCTTGTTAAGCTCTCAACTACTACGTACTCATCGCAACAACAAATTTCGTACGGTATATGCTGAAGAAATTTTTTCCCAGTGACCCTGTCCCAAAAAGCTAACTTTCATATTTAAAATTACAGTCAGGTGTTTTCTGTGAAATCTTTTCCAAGGTGCTCTGAAGCCTAATTCTTTTTTGTGGGTCTTATACTGTGCCATTTCTTGTAAAAACGAGTAAATTAGGTTTTGTACCTGTACCTCTTTTCCATTTATCCACTCACGAAATCGCACAATCCTTCCTGCAATCAATGAATTTTCATGGTAAACTTTTCCTACAAATAACGATTTGCCATAGTCACAATACTTATGGAAATGATGCAGCAAATATAATATTTTTCTTTCACTTAGGTCCTGCACCAAAGCAAACATAACTTTAAACTTTTCGAAGAATAGGCTATTACCAAGTAGGCCTCATAATTTATTTAATAGTTTTATAACGGGAATATTAACTTGATTATCGGAAGTCCTATGCACGTGCATTCATTGTCGAAAGGATGATATGCAAAGAGCGTAATAATACAGTTACACCACCGCGAGAGGTAATGAGCTCGCATTCGCAATTTAACCTCCGTCCCTGGTAAATAAGGGTTGTGTGTGACCAGTGGTGGATCTAAGGGGGGCTATGGGGCCTATAATTTTATATTTTGTTGCCCATAAAACCGGCGATAAATCTGCGGCAGTAAATTCTAACTTAAACGGGATTAGGCATTGGTCCTGGGACTTTTTTTGCCAAGATTCAAAATGTAAGGCATGTATTTATTTTCATCAACAAAGACTAATTTTTGCTACAACACCATACACTGGAGGTAAGGCTGCCTTTCCAAAATCCAGGTCGCGGTCTTCTATGAATGAACATAATAATAAGGTCTTACCTCGAAGGTAATGTTTTTTAGCGCGCAATTGGTGAATGACTTCCCTTTCAACGGAAATTCGTTGTGAGGTAATGAAACTGACCCATAGATCTAACTATGGAGGTCGATAAAATCTTAATCTGACTCGTTTGTGTGGAATGATTCATGGGCTTTTTATATCGTAAGAAGAAGATGATAGATGTTTAGAGTCCTTTTAGCTGCGTCTTGTGTTTGGAGTGGCATAGAAAAGATAATGAATTTAAGAAAGATAATTTGATAAGAAGAAAGACAACCTTTAACTTTCATAAACTACGAGAAATTGGGTTGAAAATTATGAAGAATTTATTTACAAAGGTATTTTGCGTTATTGTTGTTAGCAATAGCGCATGGAATTATCGTAATAACTTTTGATCAGTGCGGAAGTGGAGGAAAAAATTGGAGGCATGAAGACGAAATCCTCTTTTAAATCAGTGGAATTAGCTTTGTGCGACCTTGTTTCTAATATTTTTTACTATCTTTACATTCTATTAATGCACATTCACTACTCAATCTCACGTTTTGAGTTTGATGTGTATGAATTTTGGTGACTAAAAACCCACTCTGACTTCGTTACAAAAAAAATAAGCCGAGAATATTGTTAATTTCTGGAAAGCACTCTGAGATAGTGGCTCTTAGATCAAATATGCTAGAGAGGAAGAGGCCGGCAGAAATACATTAACATAGCCAAACAAATTGGAGGAGAAACTAGCAAGTATGACAATGAACTTCATACATTAAGGTTTCTAAAGCCTCTTTAAAATCAGGGAAATTACCTTTGATCGATCTTGTTTCTATTTCTTGCTTTCTATTACATTTTTCATAAAATTTACATTATATTAATTCACATTCACAGCTCAATCTCATGTCATTACATGTTCTCTCTTCTTTTTGCTTAACTCCTACTTCCTCTTCCTTGCGGTGTCTTCTGCCGTCGGAAACTCCACTATCACGGTTCTATTGTGAACCAGCAGGGACATGGTATTCTAACTCAGGATTCACTTAAAAATCTGATTCTGCCTTTGCTCTTCATTCCTCCGGACGTGAGTGGAGGCGATGGGGGTGAGACCTGGTGGAGGGGATACGAACCGCAGCCTTATTTTATTTGTATATTTTATTTCAGAGGAAAAAGCACGCGTTCTTTATATAATTTTTTCTCCACTCGTTCTCCATTTCCCTTTCCTCTCACACTCTACACTGCGTGAGGGAGTTGGAAAGGTGTAGGAGGTGGATTGGGTAAGAAAAAGTTCGTGAGAGGAAAAGGGAAATTTGAAGTGGGAATAAGGGAATAGGGGAAGGGAGGTTTTTGAGGGGCTGAGATGAGGAGCGAGGTTCGGTCTGGGGGAGGCTTTTGGAGGTCAGAGGGCGGGTGTGGGGTGTTGGGCAGGGCCGGCGGGGCGTGCTTGTGAAGTTGGGGGCGCGGGTAAGGCTGGGAGGAATTAACATAAAAAAATTAGAGGCGATACCCAAGGAAATTGAGGTGGTCGAGAGGGGATATAGGGTGTATGTCGAAAAGGAACGCGGAATTCCGATGCTAGCATCGGTGGATTGTCAATGGAAAAATCGATTTATTTATTCCAAGAGAAAGCCATCAGTGAAATAAAAGCTCTTTCTCAATGGAATAAAACCTTACTCTGCTCTTTTCCGGAAAGCATCATCATCCAAAATGTATTTCTTCTAGGGTTATCGAGATAACGATGCACGCTTGTTTACGAATTCAATATAAAAATATGTTAATGACTCCCTCTTTTCACACGAATATCGAGTTTTATAAATTTGTTGAGTTCGTAGGAAGTAAACCCTTTATTCAGGTAGCAGTTATAATGTTTTTCCTTTTTACATTTCTGACTTCTAACGCCAACGAGTCTACCGATAACGAAAGCAAAAATATTACGAAATTGCCGGCAATAGGGATTTTTATAACACTATTTTCGTCTTCAATTGGTTATAGCTACCTACCCTTGATGCTATGGACTAGACAAGTGTTTCAGTAACTTTAATTTCTCTTTCGCCTTTTATTGATAATAGCTATTGACTTGGGGATTCACAATTTGGAAATTGTAAAGAACCAATTCTCCAGTGATTTATTTTTCTTATCTTAAGAATCATTTCTTCGTATTATTGGCCAATATTTGTGTGATAACTAAATATCAGTTTTTTATGCCAGCACTAATCTAATTACATGAAAAAAGAACGTATAATTGATGAGATTTCAATGACGCATCAAGCTTAATTCAAATTCATATTTTATGCAATAAGTTACGAAGATCTTTTGATTCTGTTTACTTAACGTAAGCAACCAATATAAAAATATAACTATTGCAATTTAAATATAAAAAATTAGGACAATTGCAGTTTATTTCGAATTATGGAGACGTGATTTTGGTGACGTAAATGCTATTTTGCCACCCGATATCTAATTCCGGGGCTTTCTTCAGCAAATACAATCTTTCTAAGCAATTTATACTTTATATATTGTTGATTAATTGAAAAAACTAATATCTACTTGCTATTTAATAATGAAATCTTTTAATTCGATATTTCTGTAGTTTATTCTCACATCGAATATCGCATTGCAGGGTGAAACGTCTTGCTCGGGAAAGAGCTTATGTGGTTAGCTGAAAGTTGGGAGCATAAAAATAATCCACTCCCCCTCACCAATCTAAATAAGACGGAGGAAGGAGCTGGGAGGGTTGGTGGTGGGGCTATTAATTAAAGTCTCGTCCGGTAGTTGCCATAGAGATTGGCTGCGTGTATTTCAAGGGATCCAATTTGCATACCTCTCACGACTCCAAGGAAGAGAGGTAGGTAACTTCGTTTGCGTATTCTTGTTTGGCCCTAACACTTTTATATAGTTCGTTTTGTTTGCTATTTTCCCTCTCAGAAGAGGGTCCGAGAGAAATTTCCTCGTATAAGTTTCGAAATAATTTGTACCGGTTAGGGAGCTCGAGGGCTACTGAAGTTCATTGCCGAAAATGCTCAATTAATACTTTGAAAAATAATTCCGCGCAGTTAATGAGTTTCCCCTATCCTTGCGGCTATTTTCTTACTGGTTCATTACGTGGATTAGTTTCGGAGATTTTTTCCTCCCGATACGAGATGGATCTTCAAAATACTCACAGATACTCTTTGATAGGCAAAATTGGCCTCTCAATATGCAATTTCCGTCGGTTCAATGTATCTAGAGCCTTAAAAGAATATTCCTTTGGAATTCATCATTAAAAAACTGATGAAGTTCGTTTCCAGTCTACTCAGAGAAGATTTTTGGTATCAATCAAGAATCAGCTTTCATTATACATTTTTTATATTAACCAAATATCATAATAACGAATGAGTAGTCAGAAAATTCCGAATATTTTCCGTGTAATTTTTTGCATTACTTTTTAATATAATAATAAGCAACAATATTATATTTTAAATAAATAAGCAACACATATATAATAGCTTATAAAATGTGTTATCTTATAAAGCCCTATACGAAATGGCGTTAGCCAGGCTATGATGGAATATTTAGAGCTCCTGCCTCTAAATTTCGTTATTATTACCACTGATTTTAGAATCATAATTTTTTGTTTTTGAACACCATGGAGCTCTAGATATTCTATTTATGGAACCTGTTAATCCTTAAAAATTGTAGTGAAGTAGCGAAACATATGTCCATGATATCACTACCAAGTAATAATTTCGTTGGTATGGTTAAATTTCTATGCTATCTGACGACGGTTGTAAAAATAAGAGAAAGAATAGACCACTTGCGTCAAAAACGTTATACAATTTGTCTTGATTCTCACTAATCAAAATTATCATTTACTAATTTATATATTGCGTAATTCCACGGTTTATTGACGAAATTTAAGTGACTAGATTTTTTATGCATGAAAATTTCTTTTGTTTTCCGCGAGGGATTAATATTCACAATGTCGCATATAGTGTCTCTTAATTTCCGTACTTGATGTATAGAAGCTTGCCTAACCGCGAAAATATATTCGCGAGAGAAAATGGAGTTTTCTTTTCATTTCTGAAACGATGATTCACGTTCACTTGGGCACTAGAAAATTATTCTTTAAGTTAATTATATCCAAATCATGAATTGACAATTGAATGTTATTCTATTGTGTGAGTATTCCCGAAGTTCATCATTTAACTCTCCTGGTGCATTTAAAACTCTTATTTAGGCACTATTCTAAGTAAGCTAATATTTCTGTAATTATTATCTCCACATCCTTTTTTTATTTTTCCATTCTTTTGGCCATTCATTAAGTTAGAAGGTATTATTTAAAGGGACAATAAAAATTATTTTCACCCCGTAGTTCCTCCTTAAAATTGAAAGAGAAACCGACTCACGTTTGTCCTCACGCTTCGAGCATTCCCTTTTTCTTACATTACTGCACGTTTTCCATTTCATGCACGTCATCTCTATCCCTCCCATTAATCTCCTAAACTCGACCTGTTTTTTTTTACATGCAACTTCCCTGATTCCCTGGTATTTATTTCACAGCATATACAATAGCATTTCGGAACCATTTTCTTTTTATTCGCGACTATGAATGAAGTTGGAGAGAAAACATAGGATATTGGTAAATATTAGCACAGTTGTGCAACCCGATATTTTTCTCAAGAAACGGATTCTGTCGTCCGTTTTTACTCTTCGAAAAATTCTCTTATTTTTTTTCTATTCGTAAGGTATACAATAGCAACGCGAAATCATTTTCGTTCATTCCGTAACTATGAATGAACTGGAGAATAAACATAGGATATTGGTAAATATTAACACTCAGGGTACAGTCGTTTTGATTTAGGTAGTTTTTAATCCTAAATCTCTGCCATTAGTCTAACAGGTACGGTTTCTTGTTTTTATCTCCATTGTGATTGGCCATGTATCTGAGCAGATAGGTGCATTTTATTTAAAACGACATGAAAAAAATAAGTTTGACGATTTTTTCTCTCTAATTC
Organism: Ischnura elegans; assembly: GCF_921293095.1. NCBI lineage: Eukaryota > Metazoa > Arthropoda > Insecta > Odonata > Coenagrionidae > Ischnura > Ischnura elegans. The sequence continues at coordinate 98,135,715 of NC_060249.1, forward strand.
TTCAACAAACGGATTCTTTCGTACGACCTTACGCTTCGATAAATCCTCTTTTTCCTCAAATCGCAGCCAGTACCGTCTTTCATATTCTCTATTCCCCATCATCTTCTTCCCTCCCTCCGCATCTTCTTTTCCCCTCAATCCGTCTTTTTATCTTCCACGCCGCTTCCCCTCCCCCTCCCTCCTCCCCTTCGCCCTCCACCCCTCCAGTGCACTTTTGCGCCCCTCCCCTCCTCTCCTTCCGCACCGACACCTCCGCTTCTCCCTCTCTCTCTCCTCGGCCATTTTCTCGCTCCCATTCCCAAGTGTCCGCTCCATTCATTAAGGAGCAAGAAGGTGTAAAGGGGAAGTGTATGAGGGAAATGGGGAAACGGGTGGATTCGGGCAAGTCCTGGTGGAAAGGGAGGGGGCTTGTGTAGGTAAGGAGAGGGAAGTTAACCAAGCCGGCTGGAATGGAAAGAGAGATGTGTTGGGGGAGGAACGGTGATGCTACTGCGGTCTACGGCCTCTGTGAGATGCTGAGGAATAAAATAAGTATGAAAGACATGAGAGACGAGGGCAAAAAGGAATGTTTGAGAGCTAAAAAAAATAGCTGATGAGAGTAAATACAGTGCAGCAGGCGGAGATGCACTAATATAAGAGGGGATTTTGCCTTTTAGAATCAACTAATTCTTAAAAAGTCTTTAATTACTAAATTAATTCTTACTAAGTCTTAAAAAAATATACGTCAAAATACATTTTTTAAATACGATGCAGGCTGCGTAATCTACTGCATGATTTTTCAGTATGTCATGATAGGCGGGAATCTTCATGGTGAATGCTTCAAATATGCTGCCATGAAGTTAATAAGGTTGATTTATCTTAGACAGCTTTTTGGAGGCGGTTTTTTTGCTGTTAGAGGTAGCATTTTTAAAATCTTAACAACAATATTTAACACAATGAAAATGTATTGAATGGTTAATTGATAGAAGAATGGTGAATGGAAAAAGAGACGTGCTACTCGGGGGAGAATGGAGATGCTTCTGCGATATACGGCCTCTGTGAGGTTCTAAGGAATGAAATAAGTATGAAAGTAAGAAAGCAGGGCAAAAAGGGATGATGGGGATATCAAAAAATAACTGATGAGGGTTGAGCCACCGGAGTAGAGTACTGATATGCACTAATATACATGGGGGGATTTGCCTTTTTGAATCAAGTCAATCTCGTACTAAATGGTCATCCTTAAATATTTATCAAAAACATGACAAAGATTGCTAAATCTACTGCATAATTTTATGGCCAAGTTTTTTACACACTCATTTTAAGGCTTTCATGATAGGCAGGCATCTTCATAGTGATGACTTTTGGCTTTAGAGATGACTTTTGCCATGTCGTTATTCCGGTTGATTGATCTGTGACGGATTTTTTTAGTACTCTCGTCAAAATTCCTAAAATCTGAACTCCAATATTTAAGATGATGAAAAATTCATCAAACGGTTCCCATAAATCTATTTCTGTACCGCCAAAAGTGTAATTTTCAACACGAATTATTTGACTAAGGTGTGTTTATTCATTTAGCATGAATTTTTAACGTTGCTGGAAAACGCCTTGTTCCATGGGGAATCAGCATATTCAACTTCATGACCTCCAACATTAGAATATAATTTTTAGTTTACTTTTATCAATTCATGAATTTCTTAGTAGAAATAGCAATAAACACATAATTTTTCGACTATTATATGATAGGTACTAGTGTTTGATAGTTAGTATACATGGCAAAATTCCTTGGAAACGGTTTTTATGCTATTTTTACGTAGGCGGTTATACGTACAATGCACCCATTATGATGCATAAAGCATGCATCTAATATTTCACTCTGCTGCATTGGGTTAAGCTTCATTGAAAGTTACATTTCATCCTTAAAGAAGATTCACTTCACGGAATGAGTGTACAAAATTTTGTTTGATAAAATGGGGAAGGATGCGCCGTTTTGAGTTGTGGACGGAGTAGCAGTTGAAATTTAAGTGAGAAGGGAAGCCTTTTCATTTCTCTCCCCTATTTTCACGAGCTTTATGGATAACTCCCCTGCGATTAATAAATATCCCCTCATTCCTTAACTTATTTCGTGGACGAGGGCCATTCCACCCTCTTTCATTTTTAGGAGCCGGATTTCTTCCCGAAGCGAATGAGGAGAAAGCGAGGAGATTTCTATAAACGGCTGGTGGGTTTAATTTTCTGTGGTTAGTTCCTATCTGTTCAATCAGTTTACTTTATTTTACTTCTTTGTTTTTCATTTGTAGTAATAGTAAGGGTAATAGTTATCCACGGGTTCATTCCAAAGTGCCTTTTTTATTACCCCTTCCTCCTGCGAAATATTTAGATAAATGAACTTTGAAAGAAGTGATCTCACTACTATCAAGAAGAAAGAGTAAGCTGTTCATACATTGGATGGTTTGTTCTGTTCATGGACGTAATTACAAAATCATATGTACCTACAAAAATACTGTACAATAATAAAATCAATCTTAGTCTTGAAAGCATTTGAAGCATTAATTCTTTCAGAGTATTTAAAGCACCATTTTTATTGTAAAAGTTTGATTTATTTATTTTGGACATTTTTTATAATTGTATTGTAAAAGCAACCTTTATAGTCTGTGTAATGCTATTATGTTAACTGATGTATAATAACAATGAATCTATTTAAATAAATTGGAACGAAAGAAATCGCCTATATATCATGTTAAATTCCCATATTTATAATATATTTTCTCCATTTCTCATTTATTTGTAGTATTTTTATACACTTAAAACTCTTATGAACTTCGTAGTATTTTCTCGATTCCGTTATGAATGAGTTCCTATCAGGGATGTTAGCAAAAAATTTCTGATCTTAAGTAATCTGCATATTGATTTTAGGGAAATTATTTCTTTAGTATCTTTTATTGACTTATGAAGTAAAATACATGGTCCTTTGTAACTTCATCGCGATGTGGATTAATTTTTTCAGCTTACTCACTTAATTAGCTTATTTTACGTCAAATTAGTAATCCCTTCTCTCTTGCAGATTTCGAAAAGATAAGAACTGCGAACTGTCAAGTGTGATTAATCCTAAGGAGAGATCATGAAAAAAAATTATTGTCTTTACCTCCGTATGTTAAAAAAACAGTAAAATAATTCAGTCACCAAATCTCATGTCTGTGACTACCATGAGAGGAAATGTACATAATTATATTAGCTGTATGTCTTGGTTTTTAAGGATCAGTTTCAATATGACATTTCAGAGGTAAGGGTTCTTAAAGGTCCTCGTTAACACTTCCGCTTTCTTTGTAGAGAGAATATACGAAGGTTTCCTTTTTGACTAAGTCCTTAGCGGGAGATAAGGTGAAAAGAGCTGGGTTATTTTATTTATCCATCGTGGATTAAATAAACTCGGAGTAACGCCTTTCTAGCTCAGAGGGAATGATTTATTACTCTCTTCTTTCATATTTTTTTCACAGCGTGCTCATTTCATCTCAAAATGGTAAAAATGAATCGGCATGGTGAGTTTACTGAACTTCCAAGCTACGAAGCATTTATAGCTATGTGCATAAGGGAGCTGAGATGATTCTATTCTGGAAAAGGGCTCTTAAACTTTGAAATGCGTTTCCTCTGGGAAAATAATTTTTGCTGCAACCTTTTCGTCGATTGTGCCATTGCATTCATTTTCAACAGAAACTATGCCCCCCTATCTTTCATAATACGCATTTTTTAGAGATTTTAGAGATAAAGTGTCCTGAAGTTGTAGATTTTTTCCATGTAACTTCTTTATTTTTGTTATCAAGTTTAATGATCAACTTCTAAATATTTTTCTTTTGTTTTCTAGGTGAGTAGCAGTGCTTTGGTGAATGAGTATTTGGAGAAGAAGGTTTTCTGAATAGATACAACTTTAATGTGGTGAGTTTGAAACTTCCGAAGGCAACGTCTGTCAAATCTGTTATCCACGTATCAAATTTTTAGTAAGGTTGACAAAGAAATGAGAGAGGAGTATTTCTACCTACCCTCGGCGTTAGCCTAAGTGTTGTGTTGATAACTGCACAGTCGCATGTTTTTTTTAATCGAGTTATGAATTGGATTTTATAATCCCTCAATAGGGAAGTGCACTAATTTTTTTTTATTGCTGAATTTGAAAGTTTAGCCTAAAAAAGAAACATTAGTATAGTCACTTTTTTTCCTGCATCTCGGGTATGCACTTTAAAACGTTTTGAAAGTCGGAAAATTTCATGTTGCGCTGAAACACAGTGCCTCCATCTTGATTGAGATGTGACGTCACAAGGCAGTAGTCACCAGTGGAGTAACGCGGTATTCCGTCGCCTTCTTTAGCGCGGCGAGAGTTTCCGGGAATCGGTGGAGTTTGCTTCCTAAAAATGTCGGCTAGTACGGAAAATATGAATTCAAAAAAGAATCATAAATGATTTTTTGTTCCAAATTTCATCTCGACGTCGAAACAAAAGCCTGGAGAAGATATTCATTCCCGTGCCTTAAGCACAAGCCATACGGAATAAATGGTTCAAGGCTGCTCCTAACTCTTACCTATCGATGATATTCTGTTTTGAAGATCATTTGAAGGTACTGTAAGATCAAATTGATATTTACATTATAATAATATACTTAATAGGTACCTCAGTCATATCAGAAAGTGTGTTGAGTCAAAATACAGCATCTTCCGCGTAGACCTATGAAATGTATAAACTGAAAGTAGTTTGGTTTAAGAATCATGGCGCGACTGTTATGTTACACGACCGGGCAAAATGCGTACTTTGCCCATGATATGTGCATATATGATAACAAACGATTTTGTTAAAGTTAATCTTTATTTGTTGAAATTAGTACATTTATAGGTGATACAGATATAAAGGTACACGGCAGGTCGCGCGGCGTAATTTATACTCCACTGGTGACGGGTTCATCTTGCTGATCCTAAAAATTAGCTCCAATACCTCGAACTTTGAAAACTCGCAATATAGGCAGTCAAAGTACATTGTAGGAATACACGAGACCATTCTAGCCCAGAATGTACGTACAATGTTGAAATCCTTAGTTTTCAAAGATTGACGTATTTTATACGCCAGCTCGCCCGGTCCAGGGTTATCAACTTTTATTTCATCCTATTTGTTAATTGAAATTATATTTCGGAATGGTTCTTTTAGCACTGCTACTGAGGTAAACTGATAGGTACTCAGTACCTAGTACTGAGATAGGTACTAAGTAAGTAAACTCCCTTTGGAGTAATGTGAATTACAAGTGTTCGAGAATTATGGCATTTTATATTCGTTTTGTGTTCTTATTAATTATGACTGTACGCATATTGTTGCTTGCCGCGAGCCTTTAATGGTATGTGCTCGTGCAAGAGTGGTTTTCATTTTTAATGTGGAAGTTGGTCAGTATAAGCAAAGAAAATTTTAAAATTTTAGCGAACACCAACCCTTGTAGTCGTCGCATCTCTGCGTTTGTAATGACACTGCTAAAATACCTAAACGCCATTATGATGATAAAAAAATTGTCTCATGTCTCTGATTGCTGCAATTAAAAATAATGATAAACTTAACGCCGTATGATCATAATGAAGGCAAAATATACTGCCGTGACGAAGTCTTGAACTCGATTCCTCAGGGTGACACGCTAGACGCTAATCAGACACGCTACCACTAACCCAATTGACCCATTCTGTGTTGATAGATATTTTAAATTTATATATGACTTGTGAAAAGTACCGCATGAAAATTAATTAATTACAGCCTAACTAAGGCCCTAATTGAAAAAGACGGAGCAAGGTACGTGGTCTCCCCTTGTAAGCTTTAACGCCTCGCATTTCTATGAAGCATTGAACCTGTCCTCCTTTTTCAAAAATTCAGCGACCATAAATACATCAAAGTTTGGTATACCATTTATAAATCGTTGGAATTTTCCTTCTCCCTACCAATATTAACTTTTCTTGAACCCATCCTGGACAGCAATCCATTGAAAAAATCAGCCTGCACGGAAATAAGGCTAACATCCCATGATTCTAGTTGCGAAGGGCGAACGTTCCGGCCGGCGTGAATACATACGCAGCGAATAAGTCTTGCAGCAAACGTCTGAAATAGGTGTATTAGTTTGACTCAGTTCTTACAAAAAAGGTTTTGGCATGATAAACGGCATTGTGCCAAAATATACCCAGCGAAAAATAAATACCATCATCTATTTATTAAAGATTCAATGTGCTATTCGCACTACTCTTTCCAAACTTGAAGTTGACACGTAAATGACTATTAATATATTACGCAATGATGAAGTCATGTACTCAAAAGAGAAGCATCCACATATATATTCTGAAGATATTTTATGACAGCAAAAAACGGATACCCTCAAATTCAGTAATTTTTCTATGCAATAATAGTGGTAGAACTAAACGGCGTAGAAGCTGCCTTCTGCTACTGCCTTGTGACGTCACGGCCAATATTCAACATGGACACCCGTTTTAGCGGCCTTTGAATTTTTCCATATTTCGGACGGTTATCTCGAATCAAGTATTCACTATTAGGATTTAAAATGTGGTTTCACGACATTATGTTATTCTAAACTCTAATTTAAAACATGTGTTTGGTGCATTTGAAACACTAGTTTACTTCCCTATCCTTAACATGATTTGAGTGTAGGTGTGAAAGAAATGTCATCTAACGGCCTATAATCAAAATATGATGTAATTAAATTTTAAGTAATGACTTTTGCTTCCGATTTAGCAATAAGATTCCGTTAATATATGCTTTATGGTGCTTAATCTTTTAAGTTAAGATTGCTTTATATCCTCCTCCAAACGAAAACGTTCATTTTCATTTTTTCGGCCCTTTGTTCACGTATCGCTGTTCGAGTGTGTCAATTATTACTTTAACTCATTTAACCTTCCGTCAGTTGCGTCACATTTTGGAATGCTATTTGTCGCCCGTCGTCTCACAGATGCAATTTTAGAATAGTTAAACAAAATACATGAATGTAGAAATAACTTTTTTATCTACAATAAATCATTCATTTGATACTTAATTTCATGAATGGATAACTTATGCATGATAATTATGGATATATTTTTAATGAATGAAAGACTGAATACTACTATTTCGAGTTTCTTACAGTTTTTCTTTCATTGAAATTATAACAAATTGATTACAATAAAAAATTCGTAGCAATAAGACGCATATCCAAATTTGAATGCTTCAAATGGTTTTTGATTTAAATTATAAACTTATTTAAAAACTTTACGGTGGATATCACGAAGGTATTAGCATTTAACGTATTTTAACTCAAGTTGTCGCGTGATGCCGACCAGACTCCAAAAACAACAAAATCTCAAAATTTATTCCATAAGTGTGACAAAACATATGATCATACTGGTAACTATCTTAGAATCAAGTAAATATAAGATACAAGTAAAATGAGTTTCCTAACTATGAAAATACGATATGGACAAAGAACTGTCACTGACCTGGCGCGGCGTCTGGTAGACTTCACGCGACCAACTAGGGTTATATACTTATTTCACGTATATTAACCATATACTTATTTATATTTCGATAGATATTTGTAGAACATAAATTATTTTTATTTGTGTGAACTACCCATAAATTCGCCAAGTATTTAAAGTATTTTTTTACTTTGGTCATTTTGTTGGACTAAAATAAAATAAAACTAGCTAGATCCGGAAATTTTAGCATTCTTGACATAGTGTGACCTGTGTCAAGGAACCTAGCGCTCGATTCTGTGCTTGTTTTGTCCGTCTCATCGCGACGAAACCGGATTTAAAGGACAAAATAATCGCTTGCGATATCGCTGTGGTTTCGCCACATCGGTCGACCCGCTAACCAAATCACGTGGGTGAGTGGTCAGATTTTGGCCCATCAATACGTTTACCACTTGCGTTGGGTTCGTTAACTCTCGCGGGAGAGCGAAAAGAGCCAACGGGAGGCGAAATAAAAGTTCCCAGGGAAAAAAATTAGCTGCTCCCTGGCGCGGCGGCCATGATCAAAAAATCCCTCCTCGAGGTGGTCAGTGTTCCCCACACTCGAGCGCGAATTAAATTCCCGACTCCCGTGGAGATTAACCGGCGCAGTTGGCCACTCGCCGTGCTATTGATTCGAAGCGGTATGGATGAGCACGGTGGACGCTAAACCATTTCTGCACCCCTGTCATGATCCTTTTCTGCCAATAGATTATGTTTATCCTCACAGCCATGGAATCTCCCATAGCACCCTCCATTCACTCCTATTATTTAGTTTATCTTTCCCCACCGATCATCCCATGAATCCATCCCTTTAAGTAACGAAATAATTTTTCACATTTTTACGTAACTTTAAGCCATTGGCGGATCTATGAGGGAGGCCTAAGGTAATCAATTTACACTAGAGAGAATGGTAATTTTTTCGGACCCCCACTACTGCTGGGAGATTACCCCCACTTAGCCCCCCCTTGTTCCTATCCTGGATCCGTTATTGCTTTAAGGTATGAGTGTTATGTCTTTATTGGTGAAAAAAATATCTTAATATTGGAGATAATTTTATTCAATGCTACATTGAATACTGCGTAAACAGCTTTTCTTGTATCTGAAAATTGTGTCTTATAGTTAGTGGTGAGGAAAATTATGCAATCAATCAATACCAAGCTTATCATTGCCGTAATTGTGTGCCTAGCAACTGAAAACAATAGATCGCAGGTTCATATGAGTGAGGTGAGCACATCATCGAGTAGAACCGAAGTCTGTCTTTAATCGGTACACTATTTGGTGTGTTTAACATTTGCGAATATGTACATTTTATCATACACCATCAGGGTTATAAGTTTAAATGCATGTATAAAAATACACTCGGTGGTGAAAATGGGAATGCCGCTATAAATGTCAGTTATTTTCCTCCCATTTACAATTTTTTTCAAGCCCGTGGTCCAAGGGGAGAAATTTATTCTCCGAGTGCATCAGATTTGACATTCATGAAGAGAATTCTTCCCTTCCCATCTTCTTCATTCCCTCACGCTCTCACTCACTCACTCTCGAATCCATTACTCACGCACGCGTCACTGACTTCATGGAGTCAATGCGAGAGCGTGAGGGGGAGTGATTGGCAGGGGGTGGCGAAGGACATAGCGCCCCTTACCTCCCCGCTCCCTCGCCGCCATCATTCACAAACAGGGCTGACCGGATCTGAAGGCGTAAGGGGAGAGGGGCGACAATCGTGGACGCTGTCCTCCATCGCATAAACGCAAACAAGTGACGCAGTGGTGGGTCGGCACCTCCTCTCCTTGGATTAAAGCGACGGGACAGGCCCATTGAATATAGATTGGTTAATTACGGGAGGGTTTAACCAGGGAGTTTGGTGGTGTGGGGCGGTGCGTATGACGGTTGCGTGGGACATGTGATGAAGGAAGGGGCGTGAGATTCGAGCCAGCCACCAGCATTTACATCTCTCGTGTAGGAATGGTGGGAGGTTGGATATTTGTGAGGATTCATTTGAGTGTCTGGCTGGTGGTGTTATTCTTTGTTGATTGACAAATTGATTCCATAGTGGTGAAGTGGTGAGATATTTGCACGAAAAGTGTTCTTCCTTGTTGAAGTATTTGTGAGTTTTTTGTTTATTTTTTGTATAGGTGTTTAAGAGGGGCAGCCCACATCCCTTCTTCCCACTCGGAACCAGGAAAATATTTAGCATTTAAGCTGTCAAGCCTCTGCATTAGAACTATCGTGGTACTTTTTATTCATCTGCTTAAGTATCGTAATTTCTTATATAATTACATTTTTTTGCAATTACATTTGGTTTCAATAATTCAATGTCTCTCTTCTAAAATTACATTTGGTTTGAATACAAAATTCCATGCAATTATCTGATTTTAGAGCACTTAATTTAACCCTACTCTAATCTTCGCCCTCTACAGTTATTATATGTGTACGCTGCAACTTGCTTTCGGTACAAGTTTCTGACTTCCTAGTTCCGACCACGGTGAATTTTCAAAAATTCTCTATCAGGTCAGGTCAATTAAATCGAAACTTTGTCGGTACGATAACTTTGAGAGAGCAATTCAAAAGTATCGTTGCTGCTTAAGCTATATCTTCTCCACTGGATAGTTGCATCTATTACATTTAACTTTCGATAGATCTTTTTTGCCCCCGCAGATTCACATAATAAAATTTTATGTTGATGTCTCTATATCCCGTGACGCTTTTTATTTTCCTTGCTCCGATGGAAAAAAACTAAAAAATTCAATGTGCACGAATACTTGATGATGCATGCTCTATCTTTTTCACGCTGAAGCAAAGGCGATTATACCACTACTCAAATGAGATGGATGATACGCACTAAAAATCTTGAAAACTTTTTGTCGCACCTTAAAATAATGTTTCAATCTGTAGTTATTATATCAAATTTAGATAACAATGAATAATGTAAAAGTTTTATCGATTAAAAAAATCTATCCTACGACCTTCATTGGGTGTAACATTATTTAGAAAATGCGCTTTTTTCAACTCTTTCATATTATTCTTCAAAAATGTTTCCTATATTTAATGTTTTATCGCAATATTAACATTTCCTTCCAGTCAGTCTCTCTAGAGAGAATCGATATTAGTTTTAACTCGCCGAAGAAAAAGCAAAAAGGCATCCAATTTCGAGACATTTTTCCGATATCTATCTCCCACGGAGTTTTCCTGCCTATCTCCGTGATGGGCGAGCGATTCCTTGGGTTTCCTCTCTCCCTCACTGCCTCTTGAGAAACTCCTCGGGGAAAGGAAGGACTCGAGGGAGGAGGAAGGAAGCTGGCTTTGAGTGGAACACGAGGCTGGGTCGAGTGCCGCGGAGGAGATGGTGAGAGGGAACAGAGGAGACGAAGAGGCGAAAGGTCTTGAGGGCAAGGACGAGGAAAGAAATAAGACCCGATAAATAGAGTGAGATTGGGCCAGAAATGTGTGGGAGTGTGGGTTGGTCAAGAAGACTCTCCGCCGTCCACCTCCTCCCTGCCCCTCCTCCTCTGGGAGGTACAGGTCGGCTTGCTCTCTATCATAAAAGGCATTGGATGCTGGGAGTGGACCAGAAGTTTCCTCGGGAGGAAACCCTTTTGGGACGTTTTTGGGGGTGGAAATGGAATGAAGTTGGAAGCGAAATGGATTTTCAGTGGAGAACATAAAAGGTCATCATCTCTCCAGGGCAACCTCGACCTCTGAATGGGTTTCACTCGCGTATTGTTTCACGTCTCTTACGAAAGTGATCCGTTGATGATAGAGCTCATCAGTCATTTACGTGTGTTTTTTTATATTTTTCTCATTGATAGTTTGTTTTATTTCCATTTAACCTCAGGTTCTCCTTTGATAAAGTTTTCTTTCCTTACGGCCCCACTAATGAATTGAGGGTTCTCAGATGATTTTGTTTCTTTGATCATAACTTTTAACTATTGAGTACGTTTTTTTCATTAATTTAAGACCAATAGGGTTAAAAATTAAACTCAACATATTAAATGATGGACGTATTTACTTAGAGGTAAATAAATAGGTTTTTTAGTTTGGTTTTATAATGATGATTTGTTGTCTGCATTTAGTTTCACTAAGTTTCGGCTCGGCATTCCCCTAAACTACATATTTTGTTTTGTGTCAGTTATGGCTATAATCATTATGATCCAAATTTTAGCCCCCAATGCAGATTGCTATTTCAACAAGCCTTGATGATAGTAAAATCTTGATCCATAACTTTGACGAAGGCATGGCGATTCTGGATCTTCTCGGTGAATGAAAGGCCAGGAAACAATTGTCGGGTGAATGAGCTTTGATAATTATCAGATTTCTCAAATAGATTTATCTTCGATTTGAATCCGTCCTCTTTTAGTAGAAACACTTTTTGGAATATATTTTGTACTGATCGCTGCCTTGCTCATTTTGTAATCAAAACTCCACCGAACCTAAATCGTCAGACTGCATATGCGGCTAAATCAAACTAACTTAGTAGCTATGCTTTCCGAAATTTCCCTTTTGCCATACTGTAATAGTTTTAAGGCCTATTTATTTTTTTAAATTAATATTAATTCCCGTTTTTTTTCAAAATAACACCCGGAATGGGCTATATTTTTATTTCGAATGGCTAATCCAAAATTTTCTAAAAACTTAATTCTCCATTGCGAAATCAGCTGTAGTTTAACAGGCGAATAACATATACACATACATTTGTGGTCTTCTTGGTCAGCATGTGAATTATCACTGTAACTGGTGTTACGTCTTGTTAATGGACTTCGATTGTTATATTGTCTTTTTTTAATCCTTGAACACGTTATCGTACAATGTTATCACGAAACTGGCCTCTTCTCCTCTCTCGCTTACCCTTGTATCACATTTTGGCCCGGCGTTGGACGGATTCACTTACGAACAGGAATTTTGTTTTGGAAAAAGTGGGACCAAAGAATGTATCTGGCACAGGCTGTGAAGGATGAGCGTAAGGGTTGATAATTTTTTTTCCCCACGCGCAGCATATACCTGCGTTTTTGGATGGAGAGGTCGATTGGGGATGTGGGTTACAAAACCCTTATTCGTTTTGCCCCACCCTCTATTTTTCCGTAACCCCTTTAATACCCGGAGGGCTACCCTGCCCGTCTTCCCATGTCCAACCCTCACTCCTGGGGTATTCTCTTTGCCCGTCTCTCCCTCTCTGTCGTCCCCCAACAATTCAAACACGAGACGATGAATTAGGTACCCCTGGAGATACGAGTCACCTTAATGAAGGGACGAAGGCCGATTAAAATAATAAATGCCGGAGGATAAAAAACAAATTTGGTCTCGTCCGTCGTGTTTAATTATTGGATATCTACCTCTTTTGGGAGTGAAATCAAATCGCTATCTTCGAAACCATTCAATGTAACGGAGAGTAAGACTATGTTCGCGTTGAAAAATTTGCTCTGCTTAACTTGCATCTAATAATTCTGTTATGTTAATGTATCTGTCACATTGTACTATCTATATCCCCGTGATCGTTAAAGGCAATGATGAGCATGTAAGCTTCACGAGTGTATTTCCTAACTAGCCCGTTTTAGCCAGCGGTGATTCCCCTGCATTATTTTTAAACATTAATATCAGTCTGTGCAGGAATAACTGATTTTGCAATACAATATCCGTATTCGACCGTCTATGCGCTTAAAATTTTACCATATATTCCTTCTGCATTGTTTCCTCCTAGTGTTTTATGGTATGCGTTCTTTTGGTTGTGCTCTCAATTCACATGAATAGTCTCTTCGTAGAAAAATTGAAATTTTTCACGAAATATACAACGGACTTTCTAAGTCTAATATGTATTTCTTTCATTGTTTCTCCTCAGCCAATTCATCCTTGTATATCATCGTCGTACCTTTCCCCGCTCCTCGCGCTTTTTCAGTCTCTTTGTTGATACTTAGATTTTCAATTTATGTGTAGGCTATCTACGATCAAATACTGTATTCATTCCGATCAATTTTTTATCATTCGACAAAGACCCATATTCATGAGATAGGTATAATTGCTTACATTGGCTTTTCCATGATCATTATCTGGAAAATGGCAATATCATACTCTCTGCCCTGATATTGGAGTATAGATTTAGAGAAAATAAACTATATTCTAATGGCGCATAAGCATTGAAAAAGAATTAAAAGTAGATAGTAGATGGGTTTTTACGAGAGAAGAACTTCTTTTTGATGAGGACATGTTCTTTCCCGAAAACCTTATTTGCCGTGTCAGTCTAAATATCCCTCCGATGGTCCTTGTCGATTAAGATCACTTCTTCCTGTTTTCTGGATATCCTCCATACCCCTCGAGATACGATGCTACTGCTACGTACTCAAATCTCTCGTTTTGTTGTACACAGGGGCGCGCATCGTCGCTGCTCTGAGGCAATCTTTTGTTCTCGTTATGCCGGCCGATTGTCTTCCGCCCGTCTCCATAGTTGCCCCTGGCTGAATACACGTGGTCTGTTGTACCTACAGAGGGGTCGGTTCGGCTCCTGTATTCCTCTCCCTTCTCTTACTTTTTTTTTTGATCTTCTGCATCATATACCTCTTCATCCCTTTCGTTCTATCCCTTCCACCTCTTCCTACAAATGATCACGTGTCATTTCGGATTATCGTCGCACTCCTCGGCCGGTGTCGCTTACGTTCGGGAATAAAAAAAAATCTCTCCATGGCTTTTTTCACATACCGAACCGACCGTAAAAGATAATGGTAGTCAGTAGGCGTGGAATTACTGTTAATTTCCTGTCACGTCCCTGTAATAGGGCCTTTGTGCTGCTTTTTGACTTCAGTGGAAGTCGTTGACGTGATTTTACTTTCCTCGAGAATGACTCGTAATTTTTTTAACGTGTTTCAGCAGAACTCATCATTTCCGTGTGATATTCAGTGATAATTTGAACATCTCATTTCTCATTTTTTTGATTTATCAGCTTAAGGAGTAAATTTAAATATCCGAGGGCTTCTTTCATCTTTTTCGGGAGCTGAGGCGCTTATTGCTCTGTCATTTAAAGTTTTGGCAGTGCTTAATTAATAGTTTCTGTAATATTTCAAATGCCGCAAGATACAAATTTAAAAGAGACGCAGGTTGGTGGGAAAAAATTAACTTTAAAGGTGGGAATGTAGCAATTTTATGGGAGCAGTAGGGACAGGAATATGTATTTTAATTTCATTAGTTCGATTTTACGACAGTTATATGTTTCCTTTTTGTGTCAGTTACAGGCATTCGAAAATATTCATAGTTTCACTTGGATACTGATCAAAATAAAAAAAAGCTAAGGCGTTTGGATAGAGCGTCTCCGTTTCAGTTATTATCTGAGGCACAGTAATATTAGAATTTGATATCGAATATCTGTGCACCAATTTAAATTTATTAGTATTATTTCGGCACCTTAAACAGTTTTCGTATACGGCTTACTGATTCCATTTAACATGTTCCCCTTGCCTTTCTGCATCAAATGGTCCTCGTCGTTTTCAAAGTTCCTCCTTCATTTCCATTCATCCGCGAGAAACTGAATGCGATACTAAATCTCCTCTTGCTATGTAGAGGAAGTGCGAAGGTGCCACGTAATATGCTTTTTTTCACATTACCTCTTCACTCCTTGCTTTTAATCCAGCCACCTCCTGCCTGAAAGGGAATAAAGGAGTACTCACGCTCAGAGGAGTGAACTGAGTGCATATATTCTCTCTGTACGGATTAAAAATTGAAAACAAAAGAAGTCGGTGAGCTCCCATTCCTCTCTACTGTGCTTTATAATCCTCCGTGCTTCATATTTCGCGAGTCCTAAAAATAGTGTTGGTAGTAGGTAGCTAGCTCCCTTTTTGCTGCCACCTTCAACGTTGGCAGTCTTCGCGCGCATCCTACACTCGCACGTGTTTTGAGGGCTCTGAGAGGGTGGTGGTGGTGGTTGTTGTTTTTTCACTCCTCCTCGTTTCGTGGACCCGCGCTTTTTCACGCCGCTCTCCTGAAGCTCCGTCAGGAATGCCCGGGTCACGGCATCGCCGGACGTGCGGAAGTGTATAGAGGCTGCCGAGCACCGAATGCGATCGTAGGCGAAAGAATCATTCCCGCAGTTCATTTTCGCTCAGTGAACACTGATTCGAGAGACTATTATCACGCAGCGCTATGATGTTAGATTTTGCACGAACCGAAACGTTAGGTGCGTCTTGGAGAATGTGATTATTATGAAACCTAAAGGAAAACAGATTATGATTGATAATTTTTTTTCTCGTGATTTTCTTTCATACTAACATTTGAAGATCTGCCCGGGATCAATCAACGATGCTATTCAGTGATGGTACTCAAACTACATATTTTCCTCGAAAGTGTATTGAAGGTGGTTAAAGTGGATGGAAAAAAGTCGTCGAGAAAAATGCAACTTAACGTGTAACTGAAAGTAAAATTTCATGGATGAATTGACGTAGTTAGTTGTATAGAGCCTCTTTCAATGAGTGACTGAGTGAGTTAATATTGTATTCCTTCAATTATACAAACGTTAGATGCGTTGCTTGGGCAAAATTCTGGTCTCAGCATGAGAGTTTCTACTTGAAGTGAGCCACTAGCAATGAAAATAAACAATTCAGGTATATAAACTGACTTTCAATAACGTCCTTAAAATACACGAAAATTCTAACATCCATTCAAATCATCTATTTATGAATACTTTATTTACTGATTGCTCCCATTTTACTTAATAGCACGGAAGTTGGGATTTAATTGTTTGTCAAGTCTTTTGGTTACTGCAAAATCATCATGCGTGCTCTTGCATATATATCCTCCGAGGGTACAAGCCTATATTAATACATGCTCATAGCTCATACATACAAATGTGTTGTTAGTAACACCATATAGAAGAACAAATGTTGAGCGCGAAATAGAATGTCAGATGCAGAGGAAAAAGTAGGAACAATAATGATTACTAACTAATGCTTTAGAAAGGTTTCATATGAATCTGCATTGCACACCCATATTAATGCGTTTCACGTCGTAAATTCCTGAGTTCTTAGAACATAGTTATAAAAAAATCACAGTTTAAGTATGTTGCTTGAGATGCGAACGATAACATGATAGACCGTTAATTTTTATTTCTTTTGAAATTGTCCACGTACAGAAATATTGCCTATTTACAGTGGCTCAATAACAAAGTTTGGAGAATGGAAAAAATAACTAAACCATAAAAATACATTTATTTATTTTCTGTGGCAAACTCCGGATAGTAAATACCATAGAATACGTTAAATAATAGTAAGCGTTGAGCAAACAATGGATAGATAAACAAAGGAATTAAATGAAGAATAAATATATGTGTGGAGGAAGGGAGAGGATATAGCCGGCGTTAGTTATGTAGCCGGCGAGCCCTCGACTCCCAGGTCGGTCGAGGCCCTGTCGTCGGCCGCCGTCCTCCCTAGGGCTTTGTGTGGAGCGGTATCAACGCTGCCGCTTTTATCACCTCAAACGAGGTGAGATACAGGGGGTGGGGGCTGGTTCAGCCGCTCGTGGAGGCGTGAAGTAAACGGCTCTGAGGAAAATAAATGAATGGACAGAGAAAAACTGGAGTGGAGGCGGAGGTGAGACCCTAGGGCTCTCTCACTCGGCACCTTTCGAAGTCTCTGCGGGTGAAACGAGGTTAAGTGAGAAGGGCCTCGTCTCATTCCTCACACTCCAGCGTGTACATACATATCTCTCATTTCATCTCTCCTCTGTCCTCCTCGGCCGCAGAACACAGGGTCTCCTCCTCGCCGGAGCGAAACCCGACCGCAAGGGGGACGAACCCTAGGCTCCGTTCGTCTCGTCTTTCGCTCACGTATGACCCTTTTCCTCGCCCCAGTGAGAGGACCCCGGTGATGGTCGGGTTATTCGGAGCTCGTGGCTGGCGTCTGCGGTCATTTTGCACCATTGAGGGCTGGTGGGTTGGTCGGCACTGAGGGAGATTATCTGGGTGAGGGTGGAGAGGAACCTGGTGACTGTTTTTTTAAGTTGCTAATCTCAACGCAGGCTCGTTCGGGTTCATTCCTACCCGAATTCTTGATGGATTCCATTTGAAATCAGTAGATGACTTTCCATCATCTCATTTTGCCTGCGAAATGATTGACTGCAGTTTTTCTCATTTTTTCGTGGCAGAATATATTTTAGATATGTTTGAGATAGCTTAAGAAAAGAATTTCAATTTGGTGTCATAATTTTATCCCAAATGGGATTGTGAAAACCAATACGAGAGGAAATTAAAAGAACTAAAAATATGATTTCATTAATGTTTGTATTCTGATTAGTGTTATTCTGTAGTGTATACGGGATTTTATTCTCAAATCCGATCGGTAAAGTTAGATAGTTAAAGACACCAAAAGGACTGAGATAAAATCTTCCAATATCAGAATAGGCTATGTCGAGAGGAAGGACCCATAGCACCTATCTGGATCACAATTTTGTAATAACTACATAGTTTTTTACCTTCGATAATTTGGTCATCTAATGTAGGAATAAATTACATCGGCATTTGTAGCCAAAAGTTCATTTTACGCCCATGAACAGGATTTATGAGTTAAATTTACTCGCAGGGTGATAGTCTACATCTATATTGATATAGACACTTGCAATTTTCCACGGTTACAAAATTTATTTCGACCCATGCTTCGATGTTGCTACAAGTGTTTATTTCAATATGGACAAATTCCACTCCATCACGCTTGTATCTTATGATTTCATAATGATAATCAATTACCCCTTTGTTATTTAGTTATCCGATCTGCTTCCGTACAGAGTCCGTAGCGTCACGTACTACTGTGTTGGTCACTACTTCCTCCCGCAGTCGATGAGGTGGCAACGGGAGGCAATCCATTGGTATCCCTGTCGCAAAAGGCGCCAATGCGGGTCGGATTCCGAGCAATAATCTTGGTTGCCAAGGGGATTATTTCGCGCAGAGGAGGATGGGAAGGTGGTTGGTCTTGTGGGACCAGGTAAACCGATGTGGACTACGTCGGCACCGCCTGGATTGGATGGGGAATATTTAGACTGCGCGAGTGAAGCTTGGGTAAATCATTCCTTTTTTGTATTTTTGTTTTGAAATTACGTAGCTTCATGTCCTGTGGGCGCGTTAAAACCTTCTAATGGACGCCACTTGAGAGCTTTAAGACTTCTAAAATGTTTTGTAATGTTCATTTAGCTAAAAAAAAAAAGAAATGACGATTACCAGTTCGCAAAATAATTTTTCATTTGTGTCGACAGTGTGAGTTGTGATATTCTGATGCGACTCATTTAACTTGAATTTTCATATTTCATGCTACGCATGCGTTATATTGTCTCAGTAATTCTTTATAAACTTATTTGAATGCATATTCTTTATTTGCGGAATAAAATATTTTATTCAGTATTATTTCGCCTTATTACTTTCAACATTGTGATGAAAGAGATGCAAGCTTGAATTTTTTCACGTATCTATGCCAACACGAAGCCGCCACTACTACACTTGAGTTTTAATTTATGCCTCTGTAGGAAAATTGGTCTTACTCAAAAGGTACCTATAGTTTTCTAGTGAATAAAAGTGTACCTCTCGCCGATATATCTTACTTCAACATTCTAATGAAAATGAATGTTACTTCACTCTATCTGTTACGCAGATGTATTTCAAATCTTGTACCTTCTATCAAATCGGGAAAAGAACATGAGTTTGACCCATATTCGGAAACTGCTCCCCTCAAACTACTAGTGAGATGGTTATTCTCTTCCGCACCGGTACTTTAACATTCCTTTTGAAGTGTAGCACACCACCATTGCAGTCTATTCCGTATTTTGAAATTATTATTTTCCCCAAGCGGCGCTTCTTCATCGAAGTGGAGGCCTCACAGAAAACACCGACCCGTTTTTTAGCGGCGTCCCTTGAGTGCATCATTTAGAGAAACCGACGTAATGACGATTTTCAGCGTACGGATGGCGTATTAAGCTGTCGCAGCTGAGACTCTCTCTTATCTCTCCCAGGGTATTAAAGGCATTTTTTTCCTCACTCACGGTTTTTCTTATTCCTTCATACCTCCGTACCCTACGTTTCCACTCCAAATCCGCCCTTTTTAATGACGGCATCTTGCCCGGATACTTTCCTTTCCCTTCGCTCCGACTGCATTCCTTGCGTCCCTTTCGGCGTATTTTCTTTCCTCCACTGCTCCTCTCTCTCTCTCTCCCTCTCTCTCTCTCTCTTACTCTCCTCTTCATCCTCTCATGTGTGTGTCTCATTCCCTTCTGATTCCTTCGTGACCTTTAGGGGTCCACTCATTAAAGTGGTCGTCTTTCCCTTCGTGCCCATCTTTCCCTCGTCCTCCACCCTTTCGGTATGATCCTGACCCGCGCTGTTTAACATGTGCAGATATACGCAGCAACCTGGTCATAACGGCCTCGGCCATAACGTCAACACGGATATAACGCCAATTTTAAAGAGTAGGCATTGATAAAACCTCGGATATTTCGTCAATAGATACCAAAATCTCGTATATAACGCATAGGTTTCATGGCGCTGGAACGCCGTTCCGGCACTGGTTGACTAAAGACACAATAGTAAAATAACACTTATATCAATTTCGTTGCCTAAGAATTTCTAATTTATACGTTACTAACCAAAACAAAAAATTAAGTAATAAAGTGCAAATAATGACTGGTGATAAAAAAAGGCAGTAATATTTCACTTCTAATGAAAATTAAGGAGAGTGCATTCTGGCACAGCTAATTTTGCTATGACGTCACTGATAAAACGTCAACAGAATCCGGCTCCATGCAGAAAATTACAGATTTCTTTCAGCAGTACGACTTCACTTAAACGCGCTTGTAAGTTTTGAATTTTTATTGACATACTGTATAGTGCCTTCGCTTAGGTAAATATTCATAGTCTATCCGTTGCATAAAAACACTTCATTTTGATTTTTTTACATAAAATGTAAATAGAACAACATTATTACTCATAAATTTAGTTGTATTCACACCAATTAACTCATTAAACTGAATGAATTTCATGAAAAATCGTAAATTTTAATTTCTCTTGTGTTATTCATTAATTGGTTTCATAACACTTTTATAGTGTCACTCTAACGTAGAATCAATTATTGAGTGGTCCATTAAATGACTTTATCACCCAATTATACTGTAGTTACTTCAATAGCTGGGGTATGTGCAATACTATATCGACTTCAGTTGTGTAAGACGACTTTTTCCCCTATAAAGATCCGACGACAACTGGGCTCGTTTAGCAATCGAGACTTTGTAAGCCTTTCACTCTAATAGATTGACTCTAATTGGGTACCTATCGTAGATATGGATTCCTAAGAGATATTGTGATTGTAAATAATTTTGGCATTCATTTATTTAATTATAGAAGTGTTTTTTTCATCTTCATCTACGTGTAAACTGCATGAGCATACAAAAAAATAGGTGCTCGTTTTATAGATTGGTCTCACTGAATACAACGTAGGATTTATTTAAGTCATTCATGGTCGTGCAACAAAACTAATTTCTTACACCTATCCATTCGGAAAAAAATCTCTCGTATTTTATCTTTTTAATTGGACTTGTAAACATGATACGGCTCTCAGATAATCTTGAGGAAGAAAATTTTTACATTTTATTGGTTCTTCTGACTAGCGTTCAAAATGATGGTTCCCTGCTTAAGCCTCAACAGCAACACTAAAGGGTGTGAATAAAGCCTGTGTTAGGTTATATTATCTCTTAGTATGATCTATTTAATTCTACTAAGTATTAAAGGCCGATAAGCGAACGACCTGAAATGATTTGGTCATGCCATAAATTGCATAAATTGAGGAAAATAAACCATTTAATAGGTTTCTCTCAAATAATCGATCATGTTTGTAATAAATGCCATTATATTATGCTTTTTTCTATCTTCGTTTGTCAATGACAAGACTTTTAATTTTTGTGTATGGTTTAAATTTGAAATTTTCAACCCCCAGTCTCATATATCTTTCCACAATAGCTAAGAAAAACCTCCTCTCGATGAACGCTCGTTTTTTTGCGTTATTTTCGTATCCACGGTCCCCTCAAGCTTCCGTGCAAATATTTTTGATGGGTAACTTTGCCTTTGTTTTTTTTTCGGGATAGTTTGCGTAATTCTGGGATGACATTTAGGTATGAAAACACGATTATAACAAGCTTTTGAATGTATGGATTAAAAGTAAATGTTTATTCTGATAAAGATATTTCGGAATCTCCCTATTCTTTTTTTCTCGAAATCCCATTGTTGTTGCCTTTTCGCTTTTCCAGTTTGCCGTGCTGAGTGTATTATCACCTGTGTTATTCAATCGCTATGGTGTGGGAATACATTTCTGGGCAATAGTAATTTCTTTAACCCATTAATCCCCAGCGTTGCGTAAACGCAACATTATTGAATTGAAATTATTATAAAAAACCTTTGCTTCAGGATAATTTTTTCTCAGGGTTTCTGAATTCCTGAAATACCATTCGCTCTTTTTCAGTTATTTTTGGAAAAATATTCATTAAAATAATAATTTTTATTTTACTTCGAAATTTGCCTATTTCGAAGCGCTGAAGTACTACAAACTGTAAATATTTTTTTACAAAGATTTATTGGGCGATCTTGCTAGAGGTAATGTTTTCTTTTAGTTCTAAGCTTTTTTATTCATCATGTTTATTTTTGTCACGACATTTCATCGCTACTGGTATAAATATGGTTGTTGTAAATAATGTTGCGTTTACGCAACGATGGGAATTCTCTGGTAGACCAGAGGGCTTGTCTCAAAGCATAACTAAAATCGTCAATATGGCTTTTAATCGACAACGTAGTCTTTTGGAGGCAGTTTAGATGCATTTGTGGCACTCACAGGTTGTGAGTTTACATAGTAAAGGGTGAATGATATCTTGAATTCCAACATGGCCATCGGTACGAATTTTACATCGAACACCCTGGTACTTCGTGGAGTCAAACTGTTGCGCACACACGTGGAACCGATACAAGGCAATGTAATTCCCATGTCGTTGAGTGAAAGGATTACTTCGTTGACGTTAAATTCAGCTTCAGATGAATAAATTTCAGAGATGGTAGAATGAGAGGGTGAGAAACCTATTAGTTGAAGCAGGATTGTGATGGAAGGTGGAGCGTTCCTCAAGTCGCTCATTGGAATTTTCTCCGTGCAATCCTGAGTTACCTATTTTTTCTTCTATCGCTTAGGTGATGTAAGGCTAATAATCTAGCTTCAGTTGTGTTCGTATCAGTGAAATTGTCCTCTGAAATGCATCTTTAATTCTCATCCAGTAATTATATCAATCATACCGCAGTAGTTTTTGCTCGGCTTTTTGCTAAATAATTTATTCTGGGGTTTCCTTCAGATTTAAAATTGAAGAAAATTTTATTCGTTATTTCTACGCCTCAGGCGTATACTTTATAAGAAGCGTCAAGAAGGTAACTGAAGAATATAAATTGACAGGAGAGGCGATTTATAATATTTTCTAAACTTTGGAACTACAATGGGGATTACATCTTCTCAGTATTTCGAATATTGCAGGAGGTGCTGCAAGGTAAATCAAAATTTACCCAAGCAGTATCAAGAGAAAAATCGTCCAGTAAACGCGCACGCCCAGGTAAAAGATGCAGAGAACAAACAGCGGTTCATCTAAATGTGAAAAAATGGAATCTAGCTCCGTAGGAGTCCCGAATTTCTGTGTGAAAAAGGGAATAGAAACACTTATTACTCAGTATGGAGGCCACTCACCAATTGAGCTCCGTCACTTATTTCTGTGGAAAATTAATTGAATTAATTTTGAGCTACTCAATAATTAAGCTGAGGAGATAAATAACCATACATTTACTCAGAATGAGGCAGATATAAAAAAAATAATTGGAATGGTAATGTTGTCGGGGTATCATGTATTACCACGCACTAAGTTGTACTGGACAAGCCAAGAGGAGATGTCTGTCGCAATTGTGAGGCAATTTATGACGAGGATTTGGTTTGACGAATTAAATAAATATCGTCAGCTCTCCGATAATTCTCAACTACACAAAGTGATACATTTTTGAAAGTTGGACTTTTTCTCAATAGACTTAACCAAAATTCCATTCAGTTAGGAATTTTCCCAACAAATGGTTTCATATTTCAGGTAGCACGCTGCTAAAATGTTCATTCTTGGGGAACAATTTAGAGTAGGTTATACTTTTTGGTGTCTCACCTCATCTACAGGCTTTCTCAATCAATTTTTGCCATATGGTGAGGCGGAACTTGAAAGTGATATGCCTAGGATTTGTAAGTTCACTAGAAGAAAGGGTTGTAATAAATTTGCTGAATTTTTTTGTTAGTCTCCGAAAATTCTTGCCAAGTATTTTGATAATTTCTTAATTTCTTCATCAGTTTCAATCTATTAGTAACTCTTAAGTGATAATTGTTTTTTTTCAACGGGAAAAGCAAGAGGAAATCGAACGGAAAACTGCGCACTCATGTCTTCGAGAGATTTGACAAAAAAACCTAACGGGGATTTCTACTATTCGTTTGACAGGTCAAAAAATATTCTCTTAGTGCGACGGCAGGATAACTCTGTCATCGCTGTTGCTTTAAATTATGGGAATATGGTACCCATAGTAAGGACGAAATGATATTCCCGGAGATTCCCGTATAAAATCGAAATATCATCAACGATTACAATCAGGGAATGGGAGGGGTAGATTTTCTCGATAATTATGTTGCATGTTACCGTATCCACTGTATGAGCAAAAAATGGAGGTGGCCTCTATTCCAAAAAGGGGTTGACAGTGCAGTGGTGAATCCGTGGTGATTTTACGCCTAAGTAACGGGCAAAGCAATTCCTCAGTTAGAATTTCGGTCCGAGATCGTAAAACTTTACTGAGACTAGAAATCGTTTCCAATACAATGGCTGATGACATTTGGCATAAAAATCGGTGTCCACATGCGGGACACCTTAGGAAAAATAACATGTATGTGGGGTTAACCGCAACATGCCCGTCAAGGGAGAATACGGCATTTCATCCGCAGGCTACATATAATTCCCGGCGAAGATGTCAAATTTGCAAATCAAGGATAATTATGTTGTTCAAAGCGCTACGTTTAATTCCGAGCAGCATATTATCGAACATTACATCAGAAAAGACGATGAAAAATAAAAAATGCAACCTAAGTTTTCAAAATTGTTTTTGCTTTTATTTTCCGGAGTTTTCCCAGCGTTGCGTAAACGCAACATTATGCAAATCATATATTATGCTGAATATATTAATTTTGTCCGAAAATTAATCTTAATTAGGCAATAATTAACCGTAAAATACGAAATAACCGGAGTTAAAAGCCCTATGTGCAGTCTGGGGAATAATGGGTTAACTAGTTATGCCTATGAAGGTTATTTTATTTTTTATCATTGTTTTCACATTCTTAAAAAATAAAGTGGGTTACTTTGAGATGCGTGGTAACTTCAATCTCTTGATCTCATGCAAATTCTCACTTTTTTCTTTAATTTGATAATTCACATACGATGATTCATCTCTACCTTCTATTCTATCAAGGTTCTTTATCTAATTAAAATATATTGGTAAATTTACTAATGAAGCAAAATTTTCCATACAACCAATGGACTCCCAACAGTTTCTATATTATCTGCAGTGTACGTTAGCATTCGTAGATTTTAGTAACATTCTCAGGATCAGAAATTACTCACAAATTAACTGGGTGAGAAAGATTTCTGGAATTATAATTGATTTTTGATCCTTTATAAGGATATTTAAACTTTTTTTTGTTTGATAGTTCATTCTCTCTTAGATTTAATGGAAACTATTGTTTTTGTTAGATGTTGAGAATGAACCATTTTAGACTTGTATCCTGTCACCTATGAGATCGCATAGGACCCGCGGAAGGCTAGGGAACTTGAAGAATAAAATGAATGCGAAAATTTAGTCTAAACGTGTTAGAAATCAGCGAAATCAAGTAGCCATAGGGAAGAGATATTTGTAACGGTAGCTCCAGGATTATACTCATAGGCTCTGTAAATGGTAATGCGGCTGCTACTGTCAGGAATCTGGAAAAAATCGCCTACAGAAGAATAAAGAAAAGACCAGAGGAATTGAATTATTTATTTTTACGTTAAGATGGTGATCCTTAATTAAATTTAATGTTATCGTAAAGAAGAGGAAATGAAAAATCTTTCCTTCTCAATCGCCACAGCTTTTGTTTTTCTACATATTTGTTACGAAGCATATTCAAACTTCCAGAATTCATCTGTGTTGATAACATTAGCAAGATATCGTCCCGGAGCAATTACTATAGCAATCTACTGCAGCAAGTAGTAATGGCACTAAATACAGCTCACGGTTCCTGGCGATGTTGTCGGCAATGAAATCGTGTGGCAAATGTAACTATGTCTTGAAGAATTATATTGGATTTTTTTAAATCAATTATCCGATGAACTTCAATTAAATGAGGTCAAAGGCTATACATCTCTTTAATTAATAGCAAAATCCTCCAAGATTTATATCATGATTGATGCAAGGTAGGTACATTCGGCATAATCGGGTGATACATTCTTCCTTGGTCGGGATCACAGCTAGTGAGGCTATGCCAAGTTAAGTCGTGAACAGGGCTTTACGCCTCTCCTCCAGATCCCGTTTCCCTGTCTCTTTACTCCACCGCATGCGCCTAATGCCTTCTCTTTTTTGTACTCAGCCTTTC
The DNA here is from genome assembly GCF_921293095.1 of Ischnura elegans. Lineage (NCBI taxonomy): Eukaryota > Metazoa > Arthropoda > Insecta > Odonata > Coenagrionidae > Ischnura > Ischnura elegans. The sequence continues at coordinate 98,161,872 of NC_060249.1, forward strand.
CCTTGCATGCGTGCCGACTGCTGTTGGCCGTCTCATCAGCCGGCAGACTCACTTCTGTCGCACAAAGCTGCGTCAAAGTCTTTGTCCTTGCGTTCCCCGGATTATTATTTTTTTGTTTCGCGCGGAGGTATGTTTTTGATTTCTTTTTTCATAAAGAGGGGAGATGAGGGGGGGGGGGTGTGGGTTGAGTCAGCGGGTGGGATACAAGGGGGGTAGAGAGGCAATGAGATGGTGGAAGAGGTTGGGTGTGTTGTGGAGAATATAGGGTGAATTTTTTTTTTGCTTACAGGGTTGGAGAAGCAAACCCTTTTGCAGTCGTCTGGCCCTTTTTTACACCCCTTTTTCCACATCTCCTCCCAGAGTCCAAACAGTGCTACGGCTGATTTTTTTATCATCGTTTCTTTTCTTTCTCTCTCTCTTGAAACCTTTTTTTTATTCCTCTTTCTTTCCACCCATCTCGAACGCACCTCATCCCCCAAAACTTTCCATTCCTTATTTCTTCTTCAGTCGATCGGTCGATTTTTTCCGCTCGTAACCGCTTCCTCTGTCTCTCTTCCTTTCGCTCCTCGCCAGGTGGGCTCCGCGGTGAATGCAGTCCACGCGGGCTTTGGGAAGAGAGAGTTGGAGAGAAAACTGTGGTGTGAGGGAAGGGCTGTGGAGAAATTTTTAGCGATATTGATTCCAACCACGTGTGTGTGCCGACTTCCCATCGCGCATTGATTCGTAAAAATGTTTTCGTTCGTTCTTCCTTTTCTTTCATTCCGCGCGCGAGTGGAAAAGGTGGGGAAATGTTCACGGCAGGGGCGCACATGACAGATATTGAGGTTTGGAATGAGGAAAGCATAAAAATTCAAGTACCGAAGTATGAATTATTTTAATGTAAATCATGCGTGTGGGTATGACCGCGGCAGATAGTTTTACTCCATCATTTAGGCATATATTTATTCTTATTAATTTAAATTCAAAATACTTTGGGTCTCTCTGTTTAAAATCAGTTAACCTAAACTTAATTTGATCTTGCCGCTATTGGAATCGATCAATCAATTCAAATTTGGCCGGCGTCGGTGGCGGTGGGGTAAATTCTTCTCCTGCCACACAAGAGGTCACGGGTTCGAGTCCCGCCTGGGTAGGTTGTCCCTAACGAGTGCATAGGCGTTAGTGTACATTTAATTGCTAAGCTAAAAGACCCCAATTAAAAGGCCCATTGTGCTGTTTTCGATGGTAGAGGAATAAATAAATAAGTTATTGGTAAGCACTATTAGCACGCAGGCGTGTGAGAGATAAAGAAAAATCCGAAGATTTGACATTGTCCAAGTGAACTGGACGAATATTCCTAAAACGTCCTGATTGAAGCAACTGTCTCTCACCAAGGCATTACTCTGCATTGGGGCTGAATCAATGTTTGCAGTTTCTTGTGATAGTTCCCTCAGGAGCGAATATAAGAGGGGGCTCGGTTCCAACCAAAGGGAGATCTTTACACGCCTCTTGGGCACGGGCAAATGTTTCTTGCCGATATCACGGAGTTTTTCATTTTTACCCTTCTATCGTTGCAAATGGTCGCCGCTCATGCAAGTGACATCGATTGAAAGAGAGGGTTAACTTATATAGATGGTACGTCCGTAGCCGAGAGGTTACCATGGTAATTTTTTTAAGCCCGACATCGGACGGCTGAGAATCGGTCAGCTTGAAGGGTTAGCGTGCGGGTATTTTTCGGAAGATAAATGCATTGAGAAAATCGTGTCTTTTATGGAATAGAAACGTATTTACTCGTGTAAGCTAATCCTAATCGAATGCTTCGAACCCATATTTTTTTACAGCAAGGAGATTGCATGTTCGATATGTTGTTGGTCTTCAGTCTGCCAATTCTCTCATGACTTAAATAATTACTACCTGGAAATTTTTTTGCATAGTAATGAAAAATATATAAGTTTTTTCTGTAGTATTTATTATCTATGATCTTTAGGAGACATGAATTCGCGTCCATCGCCATCTTAGCAGGGCAGTCTGTATGTGCATTCGGGTCCGTCGGACGGAAGGTGTTTACACACAGTTTCTGGATCGCAAGAAAGCGTTTAATGGGTGCAGTGTTGTCTCATGAAATCCTAACGGCCATCTACCTACGCTACAATAATATTCTTGTAGGTATGTACCTGTGCTTTTTAGAAACAATTTATGTAGTGCACTCATTCATGCAAAACATGCACCGTTTTTTTACGAAATCTCACCGTTTTCATGCCAAATTCCATCAAAATTACTTGAGTCAAAATCCCTAAAATTTTGACATAAAAAATGGAACACGATTAATTAGGCATTCTTTATACGATACACAAGTTTTTGTCTCTTGGTCAAATGTAGGCTGTGCAATTTTAATGACCAAGTGCGTAATCAAGAGTAACAAATAGATCCTTGAGTGTGAGCAAAAGATTCTGTTTGTTTCTCGAGGGTAATTTTTATCAAAGCCTTTATGTTGTAGTTGCTCGCGTTTATAAGGCATTGCTATGAATTAATTTTCGGAGAATGCTTATTTCCCTTGTTCCCTACGCTCACCTTTCTTATTTTAGGCCAAAATGACCTAAGAGTATATGAACCATTTCTGGAGATCACCATATTTTGGTAGTTGTTGTAGTGCCTGCGACATTCATGAAAGCAGTTCTCTATAAGACTGTACCGCGTACATATTCCCTCCATCATTCTACCTACCTGCCACTCCATAGCTCATATATTTTAACCACGGTGACGGCGTCAAATAAAGTTATCGAGGGTTGACGGGAAAGGATAATCTCTTCTTCGACGCCAAAACCAATAAATCCCAACAAAATCCATAGAGAGAAAGCTCGCGATCTTTAGGTATTTATGTCACAAAAATATTAAACGTGAAGGAGCGGTATTACTCATTGGTATTGAGCCAAAGTCCAGCGTTGACGTTTGTTTGCCTTACCCTTTCTCTCGGTCATCAGCCAGAAATAAAATCAGCAGCGGGTATATCCCAGTGGAGATTTGCTATTTCACTAGAAAAGTCAGTTTCAACCATGACCCTTTAAACTTTTTATATAGAGTGTACCTCGCACCTCTGGATGATCTCGTTACTAAGAAAGTGTCGGTAACTAGCCTGTGGCTCAGTCTGAGATGCACGAACTAACTTTCAGTTTCGAACTGCGAGGGAGTATTTTCTAGTTTCTCATCCCTCGTCATAATTCATTCACGACGCCAGCCCCCCACACATACGGCCCATCAACATCTCAACGCCCTCCCAGTACCCCTTCGTCTGCCTTTAGCCCTTTGTATTATTTCAGCCCTTTCTTTCCGTAACGAAAATGTTATCTGAGTCAACCGTCGAAAAGAATTGGTCAAATCAACGCTCAGGAAAGTCTCATCTCACTCCAGTCGCAGGTGAAAAAATTTTCAGATTTTGTTTACAGGGTCGAAATTAAGAATCGGAAGTATGTACAGCAGTGCATTCATAAATTGACGTCTCTTAAGATACCATTGGTAATTTTCCCTCTACGTCTTTCAGTTAAGTATAGAATGAACTGTACACATTCCATTTAAGTCTTTTTATTTTTCCTGGATTCGTCTTTATGTTTTGGTATTCTATAAATCTTATTTCAATTTATCCACCGCATTTTATTTATCATGACATGTTTGAAATCACATTATTGAAGCAATTAGAATATCACTGAAAGTTCAGGTTTGACTACCTAGGAGGTGGCTCGGTATTCACCCGAAAATCTGCAGTACATACTTCCACATACACAGTATGATTGCTTCATGAAAAAAGTATTCTTAATCACTTTTATATGAGCTGTCCATAAGCTTCATGAGAGAATTCTTAAAGTTAACGAATATTTGACACGGGATTTTCCAAAAATATTCCTACGCACCACCCACGAGACTACCAAGCTTTCGCATTTACTTCGAACTTGGTTTAGGTTCTTTCCACAAAAAGAGGCAAAATTTCAAACTCATATATACTTTCCATATTTTAAGTCCCTTAGTGCACCAATCAGTGGCAAAGCCATCACTATGATTATTTAGAAGTGACTCGTTTAAAATTGAAATTGATTCATTAAATAGGAAAGTTAGCAACTTAAGTGCATTTTTGAAGAATCTCAGCGCTAGCTTTCATGGTACCGATCGTATAAAATATCATAAATTTAGTTCTTATGACATTTTAGCAGTAATTTTGCAAGCAAAAAACTTTTAAAATAGTATCAAAACAGCTTAGTGTATATCTGTTACTGCTATGGCGTACTTATGTTTTTTTTCATTCAGGTCTCCTGATTCTTAATATAAATAAATAATTACCACCTAAGTCAATAGAACACCAAGGACAATAAAATAATGAAATCGGACTCGGTTATTTAAAGATCACGCAAGATCCATAATTATTTAAAACCTATATCACTCGCGATCAAAACATGTGACCTCAGAACGTCACGACTCTCATTTTATTTATTTATGCCAGTCGCTTAAGTGTCAACATATGCATTAAGAGATAAATCAACTAAGGTCGTTAATTTTTTCATGTTTAAAAATCGAATTAATCCTTTCAAATTGTACGGCATACAATATACTCGGGTGATCACACGATGCCGTCACTGGAGTCTTCTCCTGCTCTCAGGAGCATTTCCGTCGGCTATTCCCTTTTCCCATTCCTTTCCTTGGCGACCTTTATCCCTCTTCTCATTCTCTTTTTCCCTTCCCTCCCACTCTGACGCATGCGCACATGAGCGATACATCGATCGGAAGTTCAATTTTGCGGACCACTGGCTCTCAGGTAGACAGGCGGGAGGGGGGAGTCGCGATATTCCATCTGACTGCTGCTCCCCCCCCCCCCCCGCCCACCTTCCCCTCACCTTGCACCACACTCCTCTTACTCTCTTTCAAGCCGGAAAACACCGCCTTTGGTGCAGTCCCTCTGTACTTCTCTGTATCCTCTTTCGACGCTCCGTACCACTGCACGTTTAGAATGTGAAACCCTCTCAACTGGGAAACGTGTAAAATATCATAACGTTTAATGTGTTTTATTTACATTAGGTGCATTTATTGTATATATTTACGTTGCGTATTTTGATTTGCCAGGGTTTATTTTTTTTTAAGATAAAGAAAGGTCTCTCTGATTTCGTTGTATACATTTGAAAGACGCAAACGGTCAAAAAACTTATAAAATTTACCGACGTTACCTAACTATGATTGTGTTACTTATTCATATGAAAGCACATGAATGTCTGATGGAACTCTTAAACTGAAAATTATTTTTTTAAATCTTATATTGTTTTTATTTTCCCCCCATTATGATAGATTCAAGCATAATATACAGTAAAATTTGTAAATTTTGTCGGCAGAAATGGTTATTAGTAGTTGATTGTAAAAAGGAAAGGAAATAGCGTGGATATTCCTGTTCCCAAGTGCGGCGGCCAGCGGCGTTTATCTCCGCAAGTGGAGATCCGGATCTTATGAATTTCGATCGCCCTTTCAGCTCTTCTCGCTCTCTTAATCCTCACGTCCCTTCCCATCTCAACGAATTCATCTTCCTACTCTTCCCGTCTCCATGGTGGAGACAAATCTTCTCCAGTGCAAACTTTTCGGGAAGGATTCGCTTGATCCTCGTTGGCTGCCGTCATTGTGATCGCCTGCTCACGAGACTCAAAGGTGTCTTCCCGGAATCCATACTTTGCCGCTTAAAAATGTACACGAGGCATTAAACATGCTTATATGTGAATGAAAGAGTCACTTCAATACTATTTTGGTACTTATTTAATAATTACTTTCTACATACAGGAGTACCTCAGGAAGTCTGCGGAAATCGCACCTCTTCAACGTAAATCAACGCACCCAACGTAAAAATAACAGCAGAAATGCAATTAATAAGCCAAAAACATAGAAGGTGCATTTTTCAAAGAAATCCGACGAAAATCTTATTTTTGTCTCCTACTTTTAGCCGTTTTTTGTTTATTTACTAATTTCAAAAATTATAATTCATACTAAGTAACTAATTATCATTTATTTTCATATTTAATCATAGTTACAGTTTGTCTATGCAGTCAACGTTATTATTAGTCAGTTGATAAGTTTTAACTCCACAATATTTTCTAAAATAATTGTTTTTTCGTACAAATAACAGCAGAAATGCAATTAGTAAGCCAAAAACATAGAAGGTGCATTTTTCAAAGAAATCCGACGAAAATCTTATATTTGTCCCACTTTTTCGCGATACGGTCCACTGTGCGACGTCGCGTCGTTGTGTGAAACCTTGGTGCGTGCCACTGGTACGTCATATATCCATGGGTGTCTCGTATGCGATATTGCTTTCTTATTCACAGTTTGACGATTTCATTCAATAGAATTCGTTTCAAGTGGATTCTTTAAATGGGATGGTATTTGGAGGAGGTGTCCAATAGCTGAGGTCTTTTGTGCCATGAGGGAAGAGTATGAAAGGAAGGGTGGAGAGAAACTCGGCGTCGGCATTAGCCTGCTCTTAACGAAAGGCGCGAAGGGGACCACGGCTCAATGTCCTATTTCGGTGTTTCCTCTTGAAATATCCTCCACACAACATTCAAGCAGGGATCGGGCAGTCTCCGAAAATTCTCTGCCATCAGCGGAAGTTGAACCCGAGCTCACAGAGTGGGAAGCCAACACTCTAGCCACCACACCAACTCGATACGCAAGTGGATTCTTAATGTCTCCGCAGATATATTATGCTCTTCTTATTGAGTCAACATCTTTCCATGAATCGTTAAAACGGTTGTTCAGTTAACACTACCAGTTTTAGAGTGTTGCTCTACAATACGATTTGTAGGCAATTAAAGTATTTTTTTTCTCTTCTTATCTTGACCTTGTTTAATACATGTTATAATATTTCCTGGAGTTTAGGTCAATGTAAAACAATTTATAGCCAACGTTTCGATTTATTTAAAATCATCATCAGGGCTAAGAAAGGAAAAAAAAAGTTCATATATAAGTTATAGTGCCTGTTTTTTCTTTCATATCCCTGATGATGATTTAAAATAAATCGAAACGTTGGCAATAACTTGTTTTACATTGGCCTAAACTCCAGGAAATATTATAACAGGTAATTAAATTAAAATTGAGAATTGTTTTAGAGAGACAAATTTAGTCAATCCTCGGGTTAGTTCATATCTTGTTAAATAGATAACAGTGCTTCTTTCATTTTTGCTGATGTCATCTACCTCCGCTTCAGTTTCATTGAGCTTTTTAATCGTTTGTGGTCAATTTGCTTGTGCCATTAATATAAATGTGAACATTTGTTTTTGAAGGAATTAAAAACAATAGACGAAGTATATTTTACATCATATCTCTCCTAATGTTCAAAATGTATACCATAATTTTTAGTAATTTTGCCACTTTACAGCATATTTCTTTTTTATCATTTACATTGGTATAACTGTTTTTCCTTGGTTTTAGTCATAGGGAAACTTATTGCATAGTCACCCACGATTGCAAGATATCGTTGGAATTTAGTTTATTTTTTATCATGATTTACTTTTATAATCTCTTTAAAAGTACTTCAAATAAATAAGATCGTACTATTTAATTCATTAGTTATGGATATTTTCTACAGTGATTCCCATTACTAATGAACTCTCCTCTCGCTACAAAATCGATGCCGTAAAAAAAAGCGTTCGTCGGAGCTATTCGTGTTTCATCGCCGAGGAGTTTAGAGGCGTGTTGATGAGTATTTTTTTTTAAATACGCGCCTGCGAGGCCGTTGTGGGTGGTAAAGAGGATAGGAGAATAGTGTTCATGCTTAAAGAGTTCGGTAATGTGTCTCTCATCGCGCCTTTGCCGTAAAAGAGAGTGTTGAATGGTGTAGATCGCAGCGGGCCTTAAGGAAAAAGATTTGAGGTGAAAAAATGCCGAGTTCCGCCCAATTACGGAGACCTCATGAAAGTGTTCGACCCCTTTTCCCTAACACCGTCCCTTCATTATCCCTCGTTCTCCTTTTTCCTCAAACCTCGACTCTGAGGTCACTTTGACGAAATAAAAGCGTAAACGCGGCAGAAGCAATGTGGCGCGGTTTATGCCTCGTTCACAATTGCTTAACTTGGCGTCACTTTTGAGTTGACTATTTGGAAAGAGAGTGTGTTTGTCCAGGACTGCTTAAGGTGGCGAATATTGACTTGACCAAGTAATTAGTTGAGCAAAACTGAACTCACATTTAATTATGCCCAATACCAAGTACTCTATCTCTATTCCTGAGGGCCTCTCATATCGAATTGTTGAAAAAAGTGCTATCATATTTTTGGATAGTGGAGCATTGAAGTTGATCGCAGAAATAATCAGCCAAATTCCGCCGATTTTAGTTGATTTTAACTGAGCCTTATCCTAAAATCTCCGTCGCCAAAGAAATTGAGAGCTCGGGGTCCCTCATTCTGTCTCTAAGCGTGATGTTTGAAGAACTTTTATGAGAATATTTTCTTGTGACTTATTGGTATAGATGTTAAAATTTTCCCACTTTAAAGCGTTGAAAGTTAAATATTTCTTCCAAGGTTCTTTCCTTAATAGGTAGGGTCAAATTATGTTATATTTTCTATTCGTAATATTTAATGCCCCCGCTTATAATTAAAATATATTTTGGATTAAGTTGGTATTTATTTAAAATTAGAAACTTCCTCTTGAGTTGACGGAAATAAAATAGAGATAACATAATTCAGTCATATCCCTGTGTACACATGGTAGTAAAAATAACGAAGGGTAGTTTCTATACGCTTCGCTGCAATAGTTTAGGTAGCCTTTGGATTTGATTTTGTCCACGTTTTACATGTGAATAGTGTGTGGTATATCTTTATGGTTGCATGTTTTTTGCATTTCTGGCCTTCTTACCGCTAGGGGGAGTATGATGTGTGGCCAAACCCCTAGTATCAAAATAAAACTTACCGTATTAAATTTCACTTTTGCTATTTACATTCTAACTCAAAGGTAAAAATGTCGAAACTGAATCGGTTGAATGCGTAAAATTTCTTTTTATCTCTCATTCAAATAACTTAACTCCGGAGAGTGTTACATTCCAGAGAACGTACCTGAAATATCAAGCAAAAAGCGTTTGGCAATCGTCTGAAGAAATAATTATATCAAACCTTATTCCTACCTCTTTTATTTTCGTCGTCTGTTCACAAAGAACGTTCACGGACAAAAGTTACAAGTTTTCGACGATGTCTTTTTTACGATGCGCGATGTTCCAGTGCCTGAAAATCCTTTGCGTGAGTCGGAAATCATGCACACCCAACGAAACATTATCACGTCTCTTGTTGCGAGAGACAAAGAGCTCGATCGAGACGAAATCGACTGAGGAAATAAAGAGGCACAACTTTTTCAAACTGTTGAAACGAAATGAAAAATAAAATATCAAAGGATCTTTGGAGCGGATTGAAGTGTATCACATTTCCTTTCATCGTGATCCGACGGCGAAACGGTGAACGCTGCTTCTGCACCGCAGCCAGCCAGACTCGTCCGTCTCTCTCTCTATCTCTCTCGCACACTTTAGCAGTGGGACTACTGCGAGTGGGGAGAAATTATTCATCACAATGCATTGGTGGAATGGTTCACGCGAAAACCTTGAGAGTGAGGGCAATGGATTTAAAAAAAAATAAACTTTAAACGGTCGGGAAAGATTTGCGTTTGATCTCGGCGAAAATTTCTCGATATTTTTCTCAGTGAGAGATAATTTTTAATCCATTTGCTCCTTCATTGTTACTTGTAACTTAGTTAGGACCGATATCCCAATCCGCACCCAGTTTAACGGTTAACTGAAGTGATTATTTAGCTTAGTTGGTATGGTAGGTAGTAGAAGTATATGTATAGCATGTTCTTTCGTGTTTTATTGCGTGTGTTCGTGCATTCATTCCGTAGATCAAAAAGCTAAAGGCCCTTGAGATGCGTCTGATCAGGCGACCACTATGTGGAGGTAAAGTCTTTTTTTACAACGTTGTTGTTTATTGAAAGTTGTCTGCCCCAGTATAGCTAAAAGAGTTGCAACAAGCCAGTAATCCATCAATTACCTCACTTAAGAAATGGATCATGTATATTACTGTGCTTTCATTTCCCTTGATGCATCGAGGCGGCTGCTATTATGCATATAAAAGTAAAATTCTGTAAAGGTAACCAATCCTAAACTCTGAGCAATGCATGCATTTTCACTCTGATAGTCGTAATTGGAGTAAGTGTTGGAAAATCCAATTTGTGCATAAAAAAGAATAATATCTCGGTGGGGAGAAGACGATGGAAATCCCGCTCCGCTGGACAAATAAGGAAAATATTTATATCACTCTCTTTCCTGCCGCTTTTTCAGATTTTATTCCCCCTTCTCGAGTCCTTATCCTAGAGCCTATCCCTTAAGGCGCTGCTCGGAAAAGACTTCCCATTCCATTCCCGCTTTGAATTCCCCACGCTCTCCCACCCCCTTCCTTTTCTTCCCGCCTTAAAAGGGGGAGTTCCGGTTGAATTTATCGCGACCATTTGGACGAGGCGTTTGGAACACTTTCCGCTGAAACCGGGAAAAACACATCCCAGGGACTGCTCTTGCCGTCATTACCTCGCCCGCTCCTTAATCCAGGGGAGCTTGAGGGGACGAATTCTCGTTCCTATTCCGCTGCCGTGAGAGATGGAATATTGAAGCGGGAAGCGACTTTCAATTATTATGCACTCGAGACGTAATGCACGAGACCGTCTCGGGCTTCCTACCAATCCACGGAGGTCTCGGCTAATGGCATGTTAAAGCAATCGCCTTCTCTGCCCTTAATGGACTGCAAGGCAACCAGAAGGATGAGAGGAATGGACTCTCTCACCTTTCTCTTTGTATTCATCAGGAAATGATCACCATAGGTATTCCATCTGTTCTATTTACTTCCTCCCCGCCATCGTTTCCTTGTTCTAAAGAGTAGATAAAAGGCAGAACTAGTGTGTTCTTTCCTTTCAAGTGATGAAGGTATCGTTTGCTACCTCAAGGCGGCTTCGAGGAAAGCGTAACTATACTTTTATGATAAAAGCTTCCGTGTTCAGTGAAAAGCTTTTTATCAAGTCGCTAGCTTAAATGTAACATTTCCGCCAAACTTCTTCTAGTTTGCAGAGCTGCTAAGTCAAACATACTTCTATTGATTCAGTATAGTTAGCTTTCCTGATATTCAGATAAAAATTGCTAGGCGACCAAGAGGTCGAGACAAATAAACTATTCTCCAACTTCTCTTTGATTGCACAAGAAGTAATCTGAAAAAGTTCAATATGATCTAATTTCTTCCTCGTATACTTTTTCCAAATCTGCTTTGAAAAAAACAGATTGGTTGTATGCTTAGCTCTTGATTATAGAATGTTCTATAGAAATAATCTGAAAAAGTTCAATATGATCTAATTTCTTCCTCCTATACTTTTTCCAAATACTTTGAAAAAAGCAGATTGGTTGTATGCTTAGCTCTTGTTTATAGAATGTTCTATTTTTGGCCGATAGGCGGCTTCAGGAAGATCTTAACTACTTTTACGAAATAAAATTACGTGTCCTATAAAATCATTGCAACCAAAGTGGTGATTATGACGTATCTAATATCGCTTCAGAACTAGCCAGTGTAATTGTGCCAAAATGTCAAACATACTTATACTCCATTTGGTTGTTTTCCATATCAATTATTTTTCCTCCTAGGATCAGTGTAATGGCAACATTAGGCTCACTTCCAAACTCATAGGAACCGAATACTCATTTTTTTCTTCTCTTTCCCTTGGTGAAATTATGCCCACCCGATGAATTTTCTTCCTTGGTTGTAAATAATGCTTCATTCTGACGTTGTATTTTTGACAGAGTATAATCTTCAAAGCAGTTTAATAATTATATAACTTTTTCCATTACTCTCAGGCAATTATGCTCGAGGACGTATGGACTTTTATGCGCTCAATTGTAGGGGATTCAGCGTCATTCGTCAAATCTGTGCACTTATAATTTTCATTGTAATTACATTATCTCTATTCTTCGCATATTGATGCTGTTTTATAATATGGATGCTTCTTTGAATTAATTTTCTGAAAAGTATTGTTATGATAAGTGATTTTTCGTTACTATTTGACGGTTTATGAGGCGTATTAGATGCTCGGTACCAACAGGTTCTCGTGGATGGTTCATTTTTCCATAATTGCTCCCCTGCCGAATCATAATCCTTCATTTCCACTCGCGCCATTTTAATCAGTGTTTTACAGTCGTGGAACATTTTATGGCACGAAGGGGTTGAGAGTGTACTGAGACGATTACGCACTGGCTGCAGCCGTGCCTGTTTTCCTCCGCTCAATTGCCGTAATCTCGCGGCAATGCCTGTGGCTCTCTGAATATTCTTTTCATTTGATTCTTACCCGCTGTTACCACTCACAATCAAAACCTAAGTCTTTCTCCCTTTCCCATCCTGTACGTACTCATCGCCGCATCCGAAATGGTCCTGCACCCGCTGCTTTTCTCCCTCATGCGTTCATCTACCGCATCCTGGCCGTCGCAAGCCAATTATGATTTTGCATCTGGGTGAATTCTCTCGCTCGTTCTACTCGGTGTCGCTGCGAAAGTGCTTATAATAAAATAGTATGCCTACGATTTTTTTTAAATCCAACCTCGGGTTTAGGCTAATATAACTTGAGTTTATAAGGCTGTTTTCCCCTAGTTTATATTCCCAGGTTCTTTTTTCCTGAGCAATATTTATGCCCATGTATTTCTATTTAGTCAATTTACTCTTAAATTTTCTCATTAACTTTTTAAGTCCTACATCTGGGTTATTTTTTCTCGTAGAAGATGATTTTCTTGCTACCGGTATATTTCGAATGGGATTAGCATTATCAAAGCATATCCACTGTAACTAATGCCTAGTGGCCACTCCTTTGAGTGATATTTATCCTCATTTTTTATGCCATTCACTCTTAACATTTCTAAATACAAAGATAATTTCCGAGTACACGGTTTATTTACTCTCGGGATACAATTATCATTGAAGTATAACCATAACTACTCCTTACTTTCCCCTGGTACTATAACTCTGGCATTGGTTGCGGTAGGTGATATCCATTCAAAATAATACTCAATTATGTCCATTTTATTATCCAAATTGGTTTTAAGGTCTTTAAATTTTCCAATGTATAGAGAAAAATGACGTCTTGGAAAATGGGTGGTCACGTAGAGATTTACCGCTGGTTATTCAACCGTCCGCGTCGTTTCCTTAAAAACATATCCCCGGAGCATCGCAAGAGGCCCCAGGGAAAGACTTTTGACCGATTAAACTGGAGATAAAACCCCTCGAATGCGTTGGAACCCCTGGAATCCTCAGTGCAGTCAGTTTTCGTCCTGAGTATCCCACGAGTACAGAAGCTGCGCTGCGTTATCCTCTTCCCCCCGCATAGTGTCGCCTGGCCTAAAACGCATTGGAAGGATAGTCGGTTGAACGTGCGTGGGGGGACGAAAATGCGTGAGGTTTGAAGGAATCCGGCTCGGAGTGGGTTATAGTGGGAGCGGTTCATATCACTCTATCCTCCTGCATTAATTTGCACCTTTCAACTCGCAGAGAGGGAAACTGTGTTCCATTACCTCACCCCCCCCTCCCCGTTCGCACTCCCCTCCTCCCATGACTTCGCCCTCCTCCGTCCCCGCTTTCCTCGCGTTCTCAGCCCATGCCACATTCCCTACGAAGCCGCGACCCGGCCAATACCCTATATGCCGCCCCGTCTCGCGCCTTGCCTATCCATCAAAGACACGACAAAATTTTATACGCGCTCTTCCAAGAGTGGGCACACGTGGTACGGCAGGGAAGAAATCTCGCTTGGTTCGTGATATTGAGAGATGACCTTAAACACCCATTAATAGTGCGATCGCTGGGAAAGGTCGGTTAAAGCCGATATACTGGTTAGTCTGATAAATGGATTTACCCTTAATTTCTCATTTCCTATCCGGATTGATCGTTTAATTTAAACTAATATTTTTTGGCAGAAACTTACAGTCGAGATTAATCAATCATTATCAACCATTTCAAAATCGTTGGCAGTATAAGGAACAATTCGGACAGTACAATGACACATAATTATGTTACCTTACTCTTTAGTTTTTTACTTTTACTTTACCAGAGAAAGTATAATTACAAATGAATGGACAGTATATGCCAAATCACTATTCTGTGTCGTGGCAGTTACAATTTTGCCGAAGTTAGAATAAATTTCCTGCTACAAAACTAAGAATACGGACTGTGGGGTATTGATGACTGATTTATTTTCCTGATTCACGTTCTTTCTTAGCATTACGTGGGATACTATATATTATTGCTTCTCAATTTTCCCCATCTACGGATAAAATTAATAGATAATCATAATTGAGAAAGCAATCATACTGTCGAGACTGATTCTCAATGGACAAAGTTTATAGATTAGAATATCTTCAGATATTAAATTTCTCTCGTATTTCATAACTAATGTACTATTATTTAAGTCATTTTCTCCTATAAAATCGAAGGATCTCTAATCAACTTTATTGGCACCATAGCCATACAGAATGTATGTTAGAAGACCACAATCAGTTCAATGCTTTCGCCATTTCCACCCATCCAAAACACCAAGTAAATGAAGTTACCTTTCGAAAGTTTTCACCAATATTTTTTTTCTTAATTTTTGATTACTGATGCAACTTCATAGTGCACTTTTGGGACTATTTTTTGTTAAATAGTGGGTTAAGTTCGGTAACACTTGAAGGAGAATCGTTGCATAAATTTGCGTTAACTTGGAATGAAAACTAATCATGGCGTAATCATAAGTTTTTGCATTAAAATCCATGATTCCCTAATACTTGATTTCATATCGTATGCGTTGCATATAGGATGCTAGTTTTGCGATGTATCGAAATGGTTGACGGAGAGAATGTCACCATCCATAGCGTTTCGGAGTTGCATATCGCTATCGATTCATTGCAGGGGCGCACATTTCCTGCGACTGGCTTTCGGGCGCAGCGGAGCAAGTGTTTAATCCGCGGTCGGTCGCGGCGCTCCACGTGTGCGGAGAAAGAGATTAGCTCCGGAAGCCTCCCGTGCGTTTTATTTGTTTTTTGAGTCCACCGCTCGTGATCCAGTGAGTGGGCGCTAGTGTTCCGCGAACCCGTTGTCCTTTCTTTTTTTTTCTTTTTTCTCTATTTTTCCGTCTGAATCACATCCGCTGCCCGCTCGTTTTTTTTTTTTTCTACGAATGGGTTTCGTTTCAAAGGACTGTCGGTCTAATTTTGCATGTATATTATTTTTTTCCATTTTTCCCAGCGAATAGTAGTGTCCTGAAGCGTGTTCACTTTTGGTCTCCTGGCCATCGTTGAACCGAAGTACAAAGTGACCAGTGGTGGATGAGTCTTCAAGTATCTCGCATTAAGTTCCTCTTCACCACATTAGAGCCAACTTCTATGTGTAAATAGAGGATTTTGATTAAAATCCTCCTTCACTCTCAGCTCTCTAAAGAAACGATTTTGTTTGATGTTTTCCACGATTTTTCCGCATGTTTGGATATAGGAGCAATTTCGTTTTGACATTTTGTTCCATCTTCGACCCTACTTATGGAGGTTTGTGGCCACAACTTAGAGCCGAACTGGAAAAAGTCCTCGCAAATTATTTCTGCCAGGGATTCAAAAAGCCACTTTTATGATGCTAGATTGCCTCGATATAGGTTATTACCGCCATTTGGTAACATTACTATTATTATTGAAGAGGATTTCACACTATCAATGTGCTAACGTAAAAGTGAAAAAGTCCAAGTATAGCCTAGTGCGTAGTAATTTTTATGGATTAAAATATTATTGCTTTGGATATAATGAAAGTTTATTATATTACCTTTTACCCCTATTATTTTACTTGTTTAGCTGTTTTTGGCCATCTCGTGGATATAATTGTCTTCACATGCCTGCAGTTGGCATTGAAAAACATTTTTTCTGAATTTGTTTTAATTTTTAACTTTGAATGATAAAGATCCTGCTAAAATGGCGGCCAATTTGGTCTGCGATTTAGTTACTGGAAATACCTTGCCACAAGAGTATTTAATGTGATTCCTTACGATATTGCAAATTTGAAGAAACTTTTTGGATGACTTTATGAATCAGTTTCCGTGGAATATTTAAAAATTGATGGTCTACCAAATTATTTTCTTCCATTTCACGTAATAGTTGGGCATAAAGTGACCCATCCTTTTCAACAATTAGTTAGAGGGGCATTCTTAAAGATCCAAGACTTGATAGGTCCTTTCATATAATTCCTTTTTGGTCACTACTACTGAGGAAGATAAAAATTCTTCCTCGCCCTCAAAGCCATCGGAGGCCTGAAAGGAATAGGAAAGAGAAAACAAAGCTGGGATGAATTGAGACGGAACCGAGTCGAATAGGGAGAAATTGCGAGTGTCCGAAGGAATGGAGAATGTAAGAAGGCGGAATAGATCGGGATGCGTATTTGAAAGACGGAAATGAAGTGGGGAATGGACTACTTCGAGTGAAAAAGATGGTGAAGGTTCCCGGGCATGAGGAAATGGTGAATGAGCGGAGAGAGAAATGGAAAGAGAGAGAGGACGGATAAACTGAGAGAGGACGGATAAATGAGATTAAACAGGCAGAAAAGAGATTGGGAATGGGAGGAAAGAAGGGAGACGTAAAGTTTACGAGGCCAAGAGATGGGCTCGGGCGGAGGAAAGAGTCCGTAATGAAAGCCGCCATAAAGAGAGTGGGAGAATAAAGTGAGGACCGTGGGCAATGAGGAATTGGGAATTCGGCGAACGATCTCTCCTTTGAGTAATGAATGGAAAGAGGTGGCGTATCTGTGCGTGAAACAGAGATCTCACTCTCTCGCTGAACTCATTTCGGTGAGACCATACTCTATCCAATATATCTCATGCATAGTGGTACTCCTTGGCGAAGTTTAGGTTTTGTATGTTTGAATGGGATTTTTGGTCGTAAATCTTATTTTCTTAATAAATGGATATATGTAGGATTTAGCTCTCAGTTTTCCTTCGAAGTAGTGTCCTACTGGGCACAGTACACTTTAAAACATTTTATTCTGTTAAATATTTATAAAACAATTATTTATTTCAAATTTCCATTCTTTTACAATTTTATTAACTAAACAAAGCAGTACTGTTATAATAAAATTAGGATATTCCTTGCTTAAAGAAATTGAATACTTAGGAATTAATTATATTTAAAGAAAAGTGTTGTTTTGCAGTGTAAACTCCTGTATTTCATCATATCGAAAGGTCTTAATAGATTTTTTTCGGATCAATGGTTTTTAGGGAGACAATCATTTCAGTTGGTTGTTGTGAGATTTTCGTCGTTCATCGTGGAAGCAAGTGAAATTATTATCAATAAGAGAAGCAGGAGAAACTAGAGGGAAGCTTCACTTCATTTTATTGACTATGTATCATCGGCTTTTGGTTATTAGAAATTTCAATCCCTTATTCACTTGAATAAAAAAATCGATTTAATTCCCTATTTTAGGAGGAGAGGAGAAATACTTATTGCGAGTAAAATTTATGAACCCTCGTAATTTTTTCCTATCAAATTATAATTTTGGGATTTAAAATGCTTGGAAACAAAAAAAAAACTTGTATTTAAATAAGAGTTTACATATTTGTAATTAAATTGGAGCGCACAGTTTACATTCTCAACGTGGCTTCGTACGAATGTTTATACAGATTCACTGGACAAGGACAGGACTTATTTCAAAACTGAGATGCACTTTCGCATGCAACCATCCTTTCATTTGGGTAACCTATCTTCTTCCAATTTTTTTATTCTTTTTTACGCTACGCTTTTTCCATTTCTGCAGGCAAAGAGATACCATTAACCACATGCTTCCATCCAACCCACAATTTTCATTTTAAAAGGAGAAATACTCTGTTGAGCAAGGAGTGGAGGAGCAGTGCTCAAGACCGTGGTGGAGTGTATGCGGGGAGAGATTCAGTAGAATGGAGAGAATAGAGTCGGGTGATTAACGGTGAAGGAGAAGGGGGGGAGAACACAAAGGGGAAATATGAAGTAGGCGAGGCACTGCTGAAATAAAAAAAATCGAGTGATGCAGCGCGGGAGAGACCTAGGCCTTCATGCCCTCGACCCTAACAATCATTTTCATCGCGGGATGGAGTAAAGATCGAAAGCAGGAAAGAGTTTACTCCCCCCCAGTGAAAGAGAAATGTGAATTGCTCTCATTGTTCCATCAACGACTCCTGTCCGCGAAGGAAGGATGAATCCCCGCTCTTATTGAATTGTTCCTCGCTTTAATAAAGTTTGACTGCATAATTAATATAATATGATTAGAGATATGATATAATGATTGGGCTCAAACCCCCCCTATATATTCTAATGTCGTGGAGAACAGAAAAAGTACATAGCAATTAAATTATCTGGATTTGTCTCCCGTCAAATGTATCTATAGATATTTCGCGTTGCAATGAGCAATCTCCTTTCGTATATTTCATCAAAGACATTATAAAATGGGTTAATGAAAAGGAAACTTTAACTCAAATCGTATCAATCCAAGTAAATAATGCATATTGAAATACTTACGGTACACTACCTCTTCTTTTTTCAGTAAGGCGTTATTTTCAAATCATTTCCCGGGTAATTTTATTTGCTTCCATTACCATTCCGTTTGTTAAGAAAATTTTTAGCTCTTTGTTGTGGGTGTTTAATTTCCAGATTATTTTTGTTATTATATGAATCAAATCCAAAAAAAGCCTTTTTTTCAATAAATTCAATAATATTCTTTTAATCCACCATTCATCAAGTCAATTAGAGACAAATGAAGAGCTTTACTGCATAGTAAATTTCATTGGGTAAAATCTAATCATGAAAATGGACGAATTTTTTTTGATAGAAATGTTTGTAAAACATTTTTTATCCGCTGAAAACATCATGTGGCTGAAGTTGATATTTCTAATAAGGTAATATATTTCAATACGCAAATATTTCATTTATTTCACGATTGAAGTTCTTCCTATTTAACGACTGTTTTAATTCCAGTGAATATCGAAATGAAAATTGAAAATTCTTGTGTCTTCTTTCAACTATAGAACAAGTTCTTTTACTTCACCTCTAGCTTGAAATCGCAAGCTAGATATCTGCCAGCCATAGTGTTTGTGATATGCCATCCGATGCTGGACGGCGTAAATTACATCCACTGACATTCAGTGACTCGCTCCACCAGTGTAGTATTTGTTGGGTGTAATTGCAAAGAGTACCTTTCTTGTTTTATCACGCGATGCTTGTCTCTGCTTGCAAAAACGCCTTGCTCTCAATACATCTAGCCCTAAAGCCCAGACTCCACGATACCCACGTTGTTCGTATTTCAATGCGCGGTAATTCACCCTCGTTGATGGAACGCGTTTTTTGTGCTGCAAACTCATTTGATTTATCTCCACTCTTTTAGATATGCGTGTGCTGACTTAAAAAAAAGAAGGATGTAAATAGAGGTGGTGTGTTGGGTATACAAGGATGATAGCGAATCTCTCTCGGGAGCACAGTGAACCGTACGTCATTTGAAACACACGGCCGAGTGATTCCTCTCTAATGTCTCTCCTTTTGGTTTATGCTTTCCATTCTCGCTATATTTGCTCTCGACTTCGTGTCATTTTGTTGAATGAGTAGGATTTTTACGACCTTTCCCTATCTCTCCCGTGAGAAATTCATAGGACACACATTTTTTTTCAGCGTCAGAAAACTCATTTGGGTCAAAACACGCTTCTCTCTATATATCTCCTAGCACTCGTGATATCACACTTCCGTGTCAATACGTGAATCTAAAGCAATAGTCATCACGCGCTTGGTCTTCACGGACCGATTGCAGTATTCGAGACCTTGAACCGACTCATTTCTTCACGATGCCTCGATTGGAAAGAAAGCCCTAAATGCGAGTTTCGACGGAGCCTTGCACATCTAGCAAAGCATCATAGTGTTGCGTCGTTTAAGAAATCGAAAAGCACTCAATGCTTCTCCTTCATTAAATTCTCGTAATCTGTCGGCTGCGGTGTCTTCTCGTATTGAATTTCAAGCTTAAATTTTCCAAGGATAGCTGAGGCGTGGTTGCAACTGGATATGCCCGTTGAAATTAATCTGCATCACATAACAGTGATCGAAGTCGTCTCTAGCTAGCAGTAGGTCGAAGAATCCTGGTGATATGTGCATGAAATGCGAGAAAGAGTAGTTATATTAAAGAGGTCGTTTTCAGCTACTGTCCTTCTTCCCTTTGTTTACAAGATCTTGTTGGTGCTGCTTTGGTGAAGGTTAAATTATAAAGTGAAAGTTTCTACTGCATTTTCTAACAGCTCCCGAAATATTTTCTCTGACGAAGCTGCAATCAGTTTTTTTACATATTTTATTGCTTCAAAATTTGTAGAAATTTTATTTTAATTAGTTTCATGCCATGCAAATTTTAGAATTGATGTTAGCTTGCGTAGTTTTTTATGTCGAGTATTCTCATTCTGTAGGTACTACAGCTCAAAGAAGTTCATAAATTTTCATGATAAATCTTCTAGCATTGTCTACTTTTCCCCCTTTTTCTCCTTCGATACTTAACAGAAAGAGTAATCGGTACCACTATCTCTCTTGATAGCACTGTTTAGTTTTATTTCCGGGAGTAAAAAAAATGAAGCCATCTCGTACCAATAATCACCTTTTTACATCGTACGTAGCATACCATAGACTTCAAACATGTTTTACTTCCTTTGCAGTGAACTTGAGCCATTGCATTTGAACGTCCGGCAATCACGGTGGCTATAAATGCGGAAAGTCATAGATCGAGCACAGTGAAATTCGTTGAATATTTTAAATGAACGCGGGCCCTTTTAAGCTGTTCTCGGCTATGATATCACCGGCGCGGCGGGGCTGCTTTTGAGTCGTGTGAGATACTTCGCCTCCCGCCTTGCCTGTGCGCCAGTTACCCTGGCAATTTCTGTTGGAAGGAGCGACTCCAGAATGGCGCCACTACACGGAGATAGACGGGTCTTGGGGGAGGTGAAGGGGGCGAGTACACAAGGCCTTAGAAAGCCCGGTGGGAAAGGAGGTCGTTTTCGACTACGGTCCTTCTTCCCGCTGCTCATTTAAAGCGCCGGGCTGCCTGGAGTCGTACGGGTCCCGGGAAGATAGCATCGGGCAGATGGGGGTGGCATATTGCCCGGCTCTGAATGGAAGGTTGGGCGGACTGGGGGTGGTCAGAGAGTAGATGTTGGGAGACAGGTAATAGGTGTGGGTTGTTAAAGCAGTATCTGCGTTTCCTTGGAAATGTCGGAATTCGCTCACCTACAAGGAATAAATTATGTTTTACGCTTCGCAGCTTACATTTACTTGAATTTCATCAAAACCTTGCATAGCCATGGGGTCGTTCACTCAAACCAGAAATTGTAATCAATGAAAAAATTTTTAAATGGAGGAGAAACATGAAATACGTTTTCTCATTTATTTAAATTGAAAAAAAAACGCGAAAGTTGTCGCGCACTTTCCGCCGTTTAGTGACGTCTTTTATTCTTTCTGGTTCATTTACTCGTTCAGGGTGAACCGCTCATTTAGGGTAAGGAACATTAGCAAAGGTTTTAAAAATTGTAAATCACGTGAGATGTATGCGCGAAGACGAGGAATAGTGGTGACCCGCTCGTCTGTATTTCGTGACGTCACCAACTTACCTGAATAAGGGTGACGTCCATTGATTCTTCACCGTGAATAGCTCGAGAAGTAGGGTGCGGACCTCAAAGCGGAAACATACGGATATCTTTAAATTTTAAGCCTTACCACTTCAGAATTTACTAGTGCAGGAAAAGAGCTCAGTGCTCTTATTGAGTACGGATAACGATTCAGATATAATATTTACCAATTGTTTGTGGATAAAGTTATGGCAGCCGGACGTTTTATGTCGAAAAAATCCCAGCCTATCTTGTAAATACGTTTCATCGGTGTTTCATTTAAGCAATTAATATATTATTAGTTGTATCCCTTCATGTCAATTTTTCCCTTCGTTTTGAATCACCCATTAAATGGCTATAAAACGTATTTTTTTTTTTATTACGTATCGTGCATTATTAAGATTTTTGGTATTCAAATACGTGGAATGGGCATTTTCTGTAAAAATATTTCTTTTCCAAGTAAGCTATAAATATTGAAATCCGTACGTATTCCATTCATTCTGGCTTCCCTTAGAAGTTATATTTCGTGGTGACTACGAATGCTCGTATTTTGAATCAGGCAAAAACGGTTATTATGTGTGAGGGGAAGCTGTCGTTCCACTCCCGAAGGATAAGGTGCCATGACAGCAGGTAATGATAGGGTTGTGGACACGAAACGGATTCAGGTCGAATGCGGTCCATAAAAGTTTGGAATGTATGTGAGAGGGGTCAGGGAGTTTTATTGAATATTCGTGGGGCCTGGGGCTTGTTTTCATTTTCCCAAGTCTCAGATTGGTTTATGGAGCCAATTATGGGTGGACTTGTTAGAGAGCGGGGGTCAGATCGCTGGATATTCGGTTTGCATGTTTTCTTAAGGTACGATTTGGGAAAGAAACCTTTGAGCAGTCTAGTGTTCCAAAATATTCAAGCCTGAGATATGAAAGCAATACAGTGTGACAATTAGAATAATTTAGAGGAAATCGACCATTTTTTGAGGGCAAATTCCCATATTTCCAACCCATGTTTCAATGCACCTATCGCAGTGTTTGGTCTCCTTGGTGATTTTATAATTCGAGGCAGCAGCCAACATTTGATCTTCTATCATAGAAAGCTGTCAGTTGTATTTCAGCATTATTCGTGGCTTTTTCAACAAGTAGTTAAGGAGTTACTCGTAGGTAGTTCCATCTGTATTATGCAGCACGAGGGATGATAACAACAACACTACCAAGGATATTGAGATCGAATTAAATTTTGCTCCGTAAACCAGCGCTGAATATTAATGGTCAGCTAAAGTAAAATATTAAAGACGCGTTATATATGGGATCGGTGTCATTTTGGCAATTGGTTATCATTGTAATAAGGACGTAAAGTTGACTCGCGTGCTCAGTTATCTTGTGAGTCATGAGATATTGATCACGTATGTCATTGCTTTCGCGAAAGAGGCATGGTTTTTTTCATTAAAATGGGAGAGAAATAACTAACCTCCAATGATATGCTGCTGAAAAAAATTGCAGGTTTGGTTACAGTAATTCATTATTCATTGCAACGATGGCGAATGCATGGTATGGATAAAAAAGGAACAGTTTGTATAATTTGTTTTTTTTCTGGGAGAGAAGAAAAGGGGTCTTTGAGTTGCCATTTTTGGTAGTGAAAACTTCTAAACGTCGGGTAGTCCAAGGGTAGAGCATGTGAGCTTGTTCCGAGGGTAATTTAACTTGGCCTGAACCGCTGCTGGCAGTAATCATTACATGGTGCTTTCTATTCCTTCTTGTAATTGGTAGTATTTGCGTTTCTCCGAGTGATCATACGTTGAACGAGGATTTATCCAGTGGTGTAGTTACTTTCCTCCGTATACGTCGTAAAGAGCAGCGAGTGATGTATTTTTTCTGCTGCAGTTTGGATTCTGAGGCAGCCAATGAGTGATTAACGTGAGTGGTTGAGGACATTCTTTTACCCCTCTTGGGAGATTGAGTACTAGCAGTGGAAAGATAAGAGAGGGTAACTGGATTGCCTCCGGCTTTTTTAGAAGCGCACGGAATAATGACCACGCGTCGAGTAAGAAAGCCCTCATTGCTTTGCCGTTTCGGTTTTTACAACCACCGGAGTTGTTGAGAATAGGGGGCGTTAGGGGGAGTCTCCTCGTAAGCCGTGAGGCCAGAGGTGTAAAAATGAGGTATAAAAAAGTTCGATGGATGGAGTAGTGGCGTGTGAAATTTCAAGAGTATATCCTCGGGTGGATATCCTGACGGAATAAATACCGTTATTCCGCATGCAAAACGTATTCATCCGTTTTAAAACTCATTATATTTTATCATGGTTACATAAAATACATTCAAATGATAATTAATGTTACGAAAAGCTGATAGTTAAGGTATTTGTCAACATTTAGTTTCTTTTTCAACAGCAGTCATAGTTAATAGTTCTTGACTTAAAAGTCGATTATAATTTTGTTATATTAATGAAATATCTTTTTTTTACCTTTCTGAACTTATAAAAAGGAGGAGGAATCTATCGACGAATATTTACCTATCATTTTCCATCAAGCATATTACCATAAAGTTTTATTTATACGATATTGTTCATTATCCTTTCCTTGATAAACCGGTATTTTACTGTGCTTTTTCTGATTGAGTTTAATCGACATCATCAATTTAACAGCTAATTAAGAATTGATTGAAATGAATGTGATGAACATTATTTCTGTTTGTGCAATCTTTTATGACTTTAATTCTCTTAAAGGTAATTTATAGTATTAATTTTTTGTTATACGAGATAATCACTTTTGTAAATATCACTAAGATATGTCATTTTTGTCAGTTTAATTTTACATACCTCAATGTTAAAATGGCCAGGGAATCTTCTCCAAGACTTTACGTGGATTTGCGAATTCTGTATAACAGTCCCCTTTCATCTAGGCTAGTGCCACGTGCCTTTGTTCGTGCATCTGTGAAATATGTGGGCAAATAAGATTAGGCAAAGGTGAAAGGTGTCTAGTGAGAGCAGAGAGCGGTCTGACGCCTGGCTTTTCACCCGTGGCACATCGTGGCGAAAGGGGTGAAATTAAATTTCCCGAGTCAAGAATGTAAAAGTGGCGCAAATTCGGAGCGTCATATAGATGGCATGATTAGGGTTATATGAAGAGAAAAGATAAAAGGGAGAAAGGAGAGGGCCCCTTGGAGGAAATCGCCCCAGCTCTTTTGTTTTGGGAAATTGCGTCGATTTATTCTTCGCAGCCCTCACGCACCTGGCTGGAGAGGTGGCATTCCAGCCGTATATATTGCTCAGGAGGAGACTTATCCTCGCTGATGAGCGTGTTGGCGTATTTTACGATCGCAGAGAATTTCCATCCGGGGAATATTGGCAGAAACGAGAAGGCGTTAACTGGAGAGGAGGAGCTGGTATGATTGAGAGAGACTCCTCAAATAAGTGTCTTCCCGGCGCATGAAATATGGAAGGAGGTAGGCACTCTGGTATTGCGGCCAAAACACACCGGGAAGTAGTCGCCATCTCACCCGATTAATGAGTATAAATGTCATAGTCACTTTTTTCTGCTTCCCACCGCGCATTTTGTTAATGTGTTAAGTAAAATATTCTAGCAGGAATGTGTTAACATATCCTTTTGGCTTCTTTTCTCATGATTCTCATGTACTGATGTTTAGTTAAATTTTAATCGGTAGACAATATTATTGATACATTTTATGCAGGATAAAATATACATGAATCATAGTAGAGATATATATGCAAAAGCGTTTCGTCGGTGCATGAAATATATTAATGGAAATATATTATTTAACATGAGAAGGTTAGAAAGCCGTTGTTATCCCATTCATTTTATTGAATTTATCGGCATAGTCTACAATTAAGGTTAACCACCACTTATTTAGTGAATAGATGAAAGAATATATTGTCATAGAAATGTGCTGGCGAGGATTTGTAAGCCTATCTGCGGTTTCTTTGGATTATAGTAAAGCAGACAGACAGATGAAGTAGTGGGATAGACAGAAAATGAAGTAAAGGGATAGACAGAAAATATTGTTCGATATTTTTTCACAGTTCGGTAAAACACTCAGAGCGCAAAAGATTCATTTTCCTCTCCTAGCCCTCAAAAAATATGCTTGCTTATTTTTTGATAATATTCACGCTTACTATGTACGTATACTACGTATGTATTTATATATAGTTAAAATTGGAATTCAATTTTTCGAAATTTGAAACTTACGATCGTTTAGAACTACCGACAGATGATAGTAGAGTTAAAATGTCTGTTCTCGGCTTGTTACGGAAAAATATGCGCGGTTTTGAAAACAATTTTTAGCGTTGACATTTAATTGCGCATGGTAAAGTCTCAATGTATCAAAAGTATTCCCCCCCTCCAAGTAACCCTTGCACCTATATTTTAAATTCAAGGTGTCATTTTGATATTGTAAAATGCTTTCACTAGAAGATGCCACCAAGCAAAGACTACCAAGTATTTGTATTTATTCCTATGGGTTTGAAAATTTTTGAAATCTACTGTATCGATAGTCATATTGGATGATCGTGATTTTCTTTTGTACAAAATCGATGCCCTCATGAGTTATTATTATAGCTGTGCCCTATATAAATATATGGCAATGCCCATATCTAAATATTTCAAATAGAAACTACTCGTAGTGGTAAAATATTTCTTGCGTGAAGTTATCGCTGAGGTATTAGCAATAGAAAGACGAGTATGTAGTTGATGTTCCCTACGGTTTAGAATAAATAGGTACGTCTCAGAGTAGCATTTAGGAAACCTTTGACGTGCTTCTATGATTACAAACTATTTTTAATACGTAATGTACTAATGTGTTTTAGAAGACAATCATTTTAACTTAACTGACTTGCTCATTCTGCTACATCAGCGCACATAAATTCGGGTATAACCTCTTGACATTTTCTAAAAACTTCTGCCGCTATTGAATTTCCAAATATTTGACAGAATTTTTTTTTATGCTGCCCATACTCATCCCGTGGCCATAGGGATAAATTTTGCCTGTCTCATATTTCTCATCCCTCAGGATGAAATCGCTCGAATTTCATTCCCTTTAAAGCGCAATCAATGGGTGTATGGTTTTCGATTCGGGACCCACATAAAAAAATTGGCCTTTATTATTATTTTTACGTCTCTCCGATACCGTTACTCATGCATTCACCCCTTGAGGTTCCTCGGGGAAAAATTGAGGGTTAAAAAAAAAATTTCCCTCCCCGAACTCCGCGGGTTGAAATGGAACCCGGCACGAAAGCCGAACTCATAAACAGCCTGTCACTATCTCATCTCGCAGCCGGCGATTTGAGAAACCAGATTATTCGTCTCCTCCTCTCGTACACCCCATGCGACTCCAGGTCGCTCGTAAAAATCCCCCATCGGCCGTAAAGACCGTTCGACCGAGACTGGGAAGGGGGGTTGTCAGGGGGGTGGGAGATAAAATTGCACCCTCCCACCCTCTCATTTTCCAAACTAGCTCGATCACTTTACCCATTTCCTCACGCATATGTTCTGTGTAAATTGGTAAAAATGAAAGAATATTTTCGGATTGCGCTACATCTGCATCATTGTTCAAATGTATTTAATTGCATTATTCAAAATCAAATATTCGCGGTCAATGCAGTGGAACTGTTCAATAATTAATCATGTGGGAAATTAATATGCAGTTTTCGGCGTGTAAGTTGCATATTTACGGCTACTTTCAAGGGAGGGATGTACGATTGTTAAATTCTTGATTTTCCCCATAGCCCACTTCATAACTTTGTCGCCGAAACTATTCGTGAAGGAATTACCTCTCTTTCAATATCCTGTGATTATCCACAGTTACTACCCAGATTCTTTGATCTTTTAGCAAGCATTATCTGATGAATGAATAAGAATGCATAATTTGTGTTATTCATTTTGAAGATCTGAAAACTGAATCAAGGACAATGATGTTCCAAATTCACCCTCGATCTTGTAGAAGGAAGCTGCTATAGAGTGTATATATCAGTTAAAGGTACACCTAACTTGTACTCTGTAATTTTGACGTCATGTTAATGAGCGGAAAGGGAAAATGGAAACATTGAATGAAGTGAACTGTAAATTCTATCGCCGTATTTCTTGCAGGAACGATTACCTAACAGACTCACTGACCTCACTATAACAAATATTTTTCTCCATTCCACTTTCGCTTGATTCCTCCAGACTCATCGGCTGAATCCTCCTGTATTTGATCGGTATCCATCTCAAGCAGCCACAATCTTCTTTAGGGACTAGCGGTTGATTGCAAGAGTGTTATCTTTAATTTTAATTTGCATACGAACAACACCTCAGGCTTTCGATGCCTATTCTAAGAATTTATTTCGAAAATGTCATTTCGCCAGATTTTGAAAGAGACCATCCTATTGGAAGAGAACTGCGAAATAGGAAACCACCCTACTCTCTTTTCGGTGACCTGCTAGTTCACAAAAATATTATCTTTGTATTCCAAGTTACTATAAAATTTTTGGCTGATTCTCTTGGGTTTTCAGAACTCCAATGCGTTTACTCAGACAGTCCTTCCCGGATCCTGTTTCGTGACTACCCGCCAACTTGCTTCAATTCCTTTGGGTAGAATAGAGTACGGTTTCGGCTCGCACTATCTAGAATCGAGAAAAATGTGACGAACGCCGAGCGCTATCGTCTTCCCAGGGAGGAAAACCTTTGGGAATCTCTGGCTCTTCTTCCTTATGCATCATAATCATCGCTGGGAAAGCACGTGGTGTTACAACTACAGGGAAAAAGAAGAAGAAAACTTCATAACTCGATAAAAAGATGGAAATTGAGCACGATTATTATTTTTTTTCCTCCCCGAAAGAGGTGATAGTTAATATGAAACGGGGAGGGAGGTTAAGGATGTGCTTCGGTGGAAAGGGGAAGTATTGGAGGGGGGTGGGGGGGTTGACGGTATTCCCAAAATCCCAGGTCGTAAAAATGTGCAAGTGGGGGGGGGGTGGTCGTAGGAAAAGAAGGGAGGTTGGCAGGGGTTGCTCTCTCGAAATAAATCGAGGGAAGTACACCGAGGCGACATACTGTCTGGAGGATATGGAGGTCCCGGCCCTGGCCTTTTAATGCCACTTACTAAACATGAGAGGGAGGTATATAAGGGTGTGGAGGTTAAGGGTTTTACCTTTCAAGGGACCGTAGAAAAGGGTGCTTCGAAGGGTTAGAATGGGAAATGAAGGTTATTGAACGAGGGAAAAAAAGGCTGGAAGAGGATAAGAAAGCACTTCAGCTTTCGACTGCACCGGGTATCGTATTCTGAGGAATCCCACTTCTTCTCCGCGCTCATAAAACTCAATTCTTCTTCCAATTTCTCCGCATCGCTCGTAGCATAAATGAATTATTCGTCTACCGGGTCGTAGGAAATACTATGGCTACGATCAAATCTGCGAGTATCCATATGATAGCTTTCGCACTTCGTTATATTCCTGTCGAACCAGTCCCGATTGACAAAAGTGATAATTACAAAAAAATAATATTGTGTTCCCAAAACCACCATTCGTTCTGTATTAAATGTGTCTGGAGAGCTAGAGTTTATTTCATTTTGAATTTTAATATCTTATCTTATTAGCCTTACTGATCTCAATATATTTTATATTATCAGTGAAAATTTACCGATAATAGGGGTCATTGTAAATGAATATTAATATTTTAGTATTGATTAATTTTTTAAGATTATGAAATCATATGTTGTCGACATTAAAATCTTTGAGTCGTCAACTTCCTTGAGAACTTCAGCATTGCTGAGTTGATTTTATTCCTTATATTGAAGCTGATAAAGTCTTCTTGGTTTTTCATCCCTTAGAACCAGGTGATCTTCGAAAGTGGTTCATTTCTGTCGTTGTACTTTCAGTCTCTACCCAAGCTTTTTTTGCATCATGACTCGGTAAACGTGTAATGTATTTTCCACTTTTTGTTGAACCGTTTCCCGTAAATACTTGAGGAGACACAACGTTTCTTACGTGGTATATTTAAAAAAAATTAGATGAAATGTTCGTCAATAAATTAAAAAAATATATTCGTTACTGTCCCAAGTCAAATTTTAATCTTCATTCTATTTCCGAGTCATAACACTCGTTCCTTTTGTGTCTTGTAGGTGTGAGCAGTTGCGTAACTAGAAATATGCTTAGGAGGGGGATGGAAGGGCGATCCGGAACCCCCCTCCCCAGGCAACGGGGGGTCCGGAGGTTTAGTCACTGGTCGGTATTCAGTGACTCGTCTCACTGCCATGATATAAATACATTATCTTAAACTTTAAGCCGATGTAGTTATTATTTGTCAAAACTAGACAACAGTTTTAAATAATTTCATCATTTCTCTGAGACTTTTGGAGGGATCTATTCCCTTATCACCCCATGAGTCACGCCACTGGCACTGGCCATAACCTTCATTGGTAGAATCTTATTCATTGAGGTGTTTATCATTACTTTTTGTGAAGTATATATTATAAAACAAGACAAAACGTTGGTCGGAATATCCCAGGGAGTAATTAACGTGCCCTCTCGAATTTTCAGCAACAATAACATTTGTCTTTCATGTTCAATTGCAAATTAAGAGTCCATTACCTCTCGTAGTGGGGAACGAATTAATAGACATGTTCATCGTTGCTCCCGCATATCTCTTACACGCTTAGGAAGACCTCAGTGGGTGCGGAGAAACGATCAACCCTACTCCCACGCTTATTTTTCTTCTTCCTCGTTCCAAATTTATCTCCCTTGTCCCCCTCAGCGCTCGTCCGGTCGATACCGCATCAATTAGGGGACGGCCTGGATGCTGAGAGAAGAGCAGGAAGGAACCTGAAGAAAGATGGAGGGATGTTACTGTCCTCTCCATTGTGGTATGGTCATGCGGCAGGCTTTAAATCTATCAAACTCTAATTATGATATGGTATAATGGTATTTACGATTTTATACGCATAGCGGTGAATTGCTGCTATTTCTTATCTATGAACATGTGCGTAAAAACATGAAACTACACATATCTCATCGTAGTTGTATGGCGTAGTTTTAGCATCCAGGCGGAATATAGTCGTCGTATGGTTCTTATACTTTCATGCGGTTCATAACTTAGTCATATATTTGTAATAAACGGATTGTTTTAATGTGGAATACATTTAGTTACACTTATTTTTCAATCCATTTCCTTAAAGTCAAAATTCTATGTAGTACTTTTAATGAGATGCCCTTATAGCATTAGTTTTAAGCTCTAATATAAGCTTCATGTAGCACTAGGCTACGACGGTAATTGAAGAAAATGTGTGACGCGGGTGGTCCAGGCTAAGTTCCTCGTTATAACACGGTAATGCTGAGACACATGTTTCCTTAGCTACACTGCTTGCATGATCGAAGACGGCTGGGCGTCCTCATGTCATCTTCTGCTTCTCCTGCGGGATGAGAATGGAGCCTCGATGTGAGATGGTGGTTATAGGAGGGGGGGAATGCATCTAAGGGATGTGTGAGTGCCCCAGGCCTCCTCGTGGAGGAAGTTGAGGAGAGAGGAGTCTGGTTTTGTGAGTCGATGATGAGCGACCCGAGTATTTTCAAGGGTTCCAAATGAAGAGGGTGCCCCGGTCGATGATGATGTGGTCGCGTGTGCGTTGCAGGGTTTTGAGTTAGCTCGTAAGGTGAAGGGCAGTAGGTGTTCAATAAAGGCGGCATTTAATGGAATGGAGGCTATAGGGAAGACTAAGGCTTATTTAACCTCGACAATGGGCCAATGGTTTTCATTTTTGGCCTGATTCAAAACGAAAAACAGGGACTTTATCAAGTGTCTTTTTTAGTTTCGATGATCAATTACTTAAGTTTTCCGTATTATATTGAGAAGACTGTCCTCTTCGACCGTTCTTCATTCGTCTCATTAGTAGTTATTTCTGCTCATTTATGCTACAGTTTTAAATAAATTTCAGTGCATAGAGTGGAACTTTGTAAACATAATAACATGGTTGTATCTTAACATTTTCCCGAAAGATTTCTCAGAAATGTCAGAGGTGCTCTAAATGTAGAAAATTTTAAGACGATTACCTGAGTTTTAAACGAGGATAAACAAGAAAGAACATTAATTATGACCACATTATCATGAGTTTTTCGTTCTTTAAACATGATCGAATCATAATTTGCTCATTGTGGAAGCATTCTTTGTATTTGTCATATTTTTCTGTCATAGGATGAAGAGATTTATGTTTCTATTTTAAACTTATAAAATATGGAGAGTAAGTCCTGAAGTGTGGTATATTAGGATTTGGGATGCCAACTTTGGTATCAACTACGATGAATAGCTAACCATGCATCTTTTCTAACTCCAAATTTGAAATTACAAGTTGGCCCATTTTGATGCATAGAAGTACATATTTGACCTTGTTCCACTGAAATATGCGATTCTTTCCAAGGAGCATAATCGAGGTCAACGTTCATCAAATACTTCCAAGGTATTTTATTTTCTTTTGTCGTTGTTTCTTCAATTTCACTTGTAAATAGAAAATTTTTTAGGGCGTAAGTGGATGAAATGAAAATAGTTCTCTCTTTGTTGAATTCAATTTATGCAGTAAAGTTTACAATTTATATTTTATTTTTATTAATTCCTTTACCTCCAAATACAGCTCATATTGGCAATTATCTATCGGGGTGTCCAACAAATTTTAAAATTACACGTGCGCGAACAATCATGCCCTACATAGGGACAACCTACACAGGTGGAACTCGAACCCGCGACCTATTGCTTGGCAGGCGAGAGGACTTTACCCCGCTACTACCGAGGCTGTTGGCTAAAGCGGATTCTTTGACACTAGGGGATTGTAAAAGTTAGCGTTGTAATAATACGCGTTAATGCAAACGGAATGAGAATTCGGAGTTGAACAATAAGTCGCAGGGAGAGAGAAAAAAAGAGAGAGGTATAGGTGAGCAGCGGAATTCCTGATGCAAGCAATTTGTAATTTGGCCGATTTCGATGCATGAAAGTTCATATTGTAACGTCTATCTCTGAAACATGCAATTCCTTCAAAGGAGCATTATCGCTGGCTACCTCCATCAGATAGTTCTTAAGATGTAATAATAAGGTAAGGGATTAATAAGGTATTTTACATTTTGTTGCTGTTATTCTGTCAATTTGACTTGTAAATAGATAATTTGTGAGCGCGTTAATGGATGAAATAGTGTGCACCCTTTTTGAATTTCCATTTATATAATAGCAACATTAACAATTCTGTGACCATAGTAGATTTCAAAAGTTTCTGTCTTTAATGGAAATGGAATGAGAAATTGGAGTTGAGTCTTGGAGAGAGAATCCTTGAAAGGTCGAACCCACGACCACTTGCTTGGCAGGCGAGGACTTGGGCCACCGAGGCCTGCGACCATAGTGGATTATCTGACTGTTGTGGTTGGTAAAATTTTCTGTTGTAATAATACGCGATGGAAACGGAATGGAAAGAGAAATTCACCGAGAGAGAATCCAGAATAAGAGGTTAGGGCGCCGGGCGAACGGCGGAATTCCTGAAGCAAGGAAGAGGGATGGGCGAGGGTAGGAGGCGAGAATAGGGTAAACGAAGTGGGCCCTTGAGGAGCAAGTGCACGGGGTCTCGCTCGCTCACCGAAGCGACGGGAGGAGTTTGAAGCGTCGTTGCTAGTGGTGGCGGGGGAGAGAAGCTCGTATATTTGGTCGAAACAAAGGATGGGACCTTTGTGAGCAGTAGGGCGAAGTGGGAGGAGTTTAGATGGGGGTTGGTGTTGGTTAAGAAACTTCCCCGCTCCAGTGAAAAGAAAGAATGGGGAGGGAGATTGTGGGGGATGGGGGAATATTAATCTACGAGAGTCTTAAAGGAGGAGTATCGTCCGAAGGACCGCTTCTTCTTCTCATTATTATTTTTTTTAATCTGCTCATATTCCCCATCCCAGTGTACCGGTTCTCTCGCTAACGTCGATGAAGGAAGCGCCAAGTCCTTGCGATGGGATAAGATGTTGTGGATGCTCAGGAGAGGATGGCGATGCTTGGCTGGCCGTTGATGGTAGTGCGTAGTTCGGTGTTATCAGTGATCTTTTACTGAGTGGAATATTACATTCTCCTCGTCTTTACAACTTTTGCTTTAAGTATGATAAATTATAATTAAACCTTTACCGGAGGTTGTCAGAGTAGATGTAAAAACCGTTAATTTCATTATTGCACTGGTATAAAAAGATTCCTCAAGGTTGCTATTGATATCGCCAAACACCCTAGAGGTGACTCGCAGGGTATTATGTAGATGTAGATGATATTGTATTTTTCCATGCACATTAGGACAAGCTATCGTTTTTTATTACAAGTGAAATTGGAGCTATTATGTGCATTGTTGCAACATGCCTCCATCCTATTCTTTCCTTCATATAATTTTTAATACTTTTAATCCTTTTCATGCATATTTTCTAGAACGCACGCAGATTTCAAGTCCTAAGTGTATGGTTTTATTTTCTTTGCTCCGCTCACATTCCCTAGCAGTGTCGCAGTTGTCTCGTTAACGCCGATGAAGCTGGCGCAAAGTCTTTGCGAGAAGATGAAAACCTGTGGAAGTTTGGGATGTTTAAAAGTGGATAGCGATGCTTTCCTAGCTATGCATTGTAATCTGTAATACGATGATGTTTCTGGTCTTGTATTGTGTCAAGTGCTACTGGTGCTTTCCCCAAGAAATATTATAATATGACTTTCATCAAACGATGTTTCCGGAGAAAGAAGAAGCCTATAGTTTCAGATGTTATATGTATCACAATGCCTGATACAGGTAGAAAATGCTATCATATTCTCTCTTATTGAAGAGCTAGCGTTTTTGTTCAACAGGATAAGTTAAACAAAATAATGAGTATTTTTACTGCATGTCTTCATATCTCTCTCTGCCAAATACAGATTTTGACATTCCGATTTCCACGTATATTTCCACGTATTTATATTTTGTATGTACGCAGTTTTAAAGTATACAGAGTTTGCTTTCATTTGTAAATGGCATTGCATTATGTTTTGCGTTTATCTGATGTAAAACGTTGTGATTCAACGTAAACAAGATAGGCTTACACCTGGAATTGTTGGCCTGACCTAATTATATGCTTCTGGTTCTCGCTAATTCATTTATATAATTCGTCACACCTGGATCATATGCTGTGACCCATTAGATTTTTAAGTATCGAGAAAAAAAATATGCCCTTCATAACGGCCAACATGCCAATGATTTTTTTAAACATCGATCTTAATTGAAAGCATTATCATTGTACGATACTAACGCCGTATCGGTCCCACCCCGCCGTGCACATATAAATGAAGGGAGCAATGTAAAGCTGTGGGAAGGGGGAATTTTGATGCCTGGGGACCTCTCGGTTTTAAGACGTGAGCTCTTGAGAATCCCTATCCACTTCTTTCATTCGGGGGTGAGATAATTGAATTAATTAATTCTTTATGCATATTTGCTTTTTTTAGTGTTAATTTCATTAAAGTTGATCCCTGCGCAGATAGGGTATGTTAGACGCCCTTCCTACCCCTGAAATATTCCACGCTCCGCGAATATTTCATTTTCATTCTAAAATAGTTCCCGTCTCACGCACTCCTTTATTATGATGAAGGCAAGGTTATGGGTTGGACGATGAGTGCTTGAAGGGCGCTAAGTTATTAACGCGTAACCCATGCAACCCCAAATAGCCTTGGGTTTATTCCTTTAAGAATTGTTGGACCGCTTTTCCCCTCGAATTTTTTTAATTGGGAATTCATCTCAGTCACATTCTCTGAGTTTTAGTCCTTTTAGATAATTGCTCTCGTGAAAACTAATATCTGATTACGTTTACGAAAGTTTAAGAGTGGAATAGTTTTTGGAAAAATTTCTACAAAGTGAATATTGAATTTAATCTCATAAAATATAATTATATCTTGAAAGATTAAAACACGCTATACACTTTTTTTCAGAGACGAGGCGCAAATTTTCGGTAATTTTTCTTCTATTAAGTGCAGAACAATTATTATATCACCTTAATTCACTATAGTCTGTCAATTCAGATGCTAGTATATTTATTTACAAGAAATATTTTTCACTTCGTCCACGGTTATTATAGTATTTAAGAATAACCTACATTCTCCATGTGCTTATTAATTTTATCCTGTTATGAGCTTGCGTAATTTAGGATGAATTAGAATAATTTAACCGTCAAAAGTGTGAGAGTCATTGAAAAAAATCATTTGCATTGATAATTCATCCATGCGTTTCATGTATCAGCATCTTTTGTGAACAAAAAGAAAATACTGGTACGAACTGAACCTCAAGATCCAAATCAAAGGCTCTCAGTGCATTTTTTTTATTTTTTTTCCTTTCGATGTCTTCACAATCCAGGGCTATACAACACTACAACTGGCAACTTTTCCCATCTCCGAATCTCTAAGTCATTTACCATAATAGAAGCGACTCCACTCATATTGAGGAAAATAATGTAAGCGTTGCATTATTCACAATACTATTGTGGCGACCCAAAAAAAAAAGAAGTTGAGTCAATCAGGAAGCGCATTTGCCTTAACCCGTGCCTTCATTCACACCTATTTCCTCTTTCCGGCCTAGCGTATCTTTCTCTCCTTCTTCAACCCCTATCCCACCCAATACATCACTGACAGGCGGCCTCATCTCAGCCACCCTCCACCAGCCAGCCATTCCACCCCCATACAGCTGAGGACTCATTTTCTCTCTCTCTTCACCTCCCTCGCTTACTTACATTGTCACAACATCGCATCAATCCACCACCCTCGCTCTTTCCACCCCTCCATTCCCCCACCCATAAATCCCTTCCCCTCCGTTTGCTCATCTCTCTTCCTATCCATCAGGGGGAGCAAAGCATGCAACCACCTAACCCGCCACATTTGACTTCCTTCACCTATCTACCTCCAAGGAGGTACTAATATCTGGAGGGGGCACCACTGGTTTCGAGCGTGGAGCGAATAGTGGCCGGAATTTTGGTGTTTGGGTCGGACAAGCCACTTTGACCAAAACATTGACAATACAATAGGGGTAAATGCTTACTATTTGGTGAAATTTTTTGTTATAACTCGTAAATACATTAAAATAACTTACGCGACAAACAATTTTTACCTATATTCTTTCTTCATTGGTAGACTTCGCGAAGTTATGATTCAAACATCTTTTCCCAAGGGAAAATTATAATCGATCACCACGATTAACTTCTGCAACCAGTTCAGCTGAATGTAAAATTTTGCGTGAGTAAACTAGTCATTTAACTGCTTTTATACTAGCATTTAATTTTATTATAGGCAACGGAAATCTAACAACTACAGTAATAAAGTATATTTTCAAGGATATCCCTACCAGTGGAGAGGCTAACAGACAGAGAGTTTGTACATTAATAGAAGTATCGCGAATGATGGGAAAAATCCGAAGAGAATCACCAGCGAAATACTTATGATTATGGTAGCATTTTTCACTTAATGTAGTTCATTTTCAAAATAACTCAGCCACCTCAAAATATCAGTCGGAGACTAAGTCCAAAAATTGTCAAACCAAGATGGCGAAACTTTGACCACGCTAAACACTCGGAAACAGCGCCTCCAGATATTTACAATATCCTTGCCTACCTCCTACTATGTCAGGCTCCTATAAAATTTTGCGTTCACAGCCTCGGAGCAAAATATAAGTAAGAGCGATGTTCGGTTTCAGGGCTAGCGACCAAGATTAAAATGACGAAATCTGAGGTCCCTTGATGGACCTGATGCATCCAATTGGGTTACCACGCTGATAGCTTTTGTTCCCTTGTTGTTTACTTGAGCGAAATTTAGAAACCCCATTACATTTAATATTTAAATAAAAGATGGTTCAATAAATGAAAGGCAATATATTGATATAATATTGTGGAAAAGTGCTACCATCTTTTATTTAAAATATGTCCAAGATGTCATATGTCCACTTCCACCACATAAAGCCTTCATCTGTTAGCATTTAACATTCCCGTAGCAGGATATGTATTAGGTTTAAAACGATATCTATCTATTAGTATATCATCCGCTAATTTTTTGCATTCCCCTTACTAATACTGAAGTTGAGGATTCATTGTTGGCCTCAGCTTTAGCAAATTTGCAGCAGTCATTCTCTACGCCTGAGTTCATAGCGCCTTAACTTACGTAACTTGATGTAGCACGCTGAAGGTCAGGTGGATATAATTTTTTTCCTATTTTTTTCTTTCGAGTTACTACTGAGGTCTCAATCAATACGTGTTTCTTGCTATTTCACAATTTTGATTCACGTGTGGGCTAATATTTTATTCGAAAATAAGAACATAGACGAATCATTTGTACGGATTGACAATCTGAAGATATGAGCAGCATTATCTGTCAGCATATTTTATATTACAAATTTTAATGTTGAATTTGTACCATGAAAGTTATATTTTATAATATCTCAAAAATAATACATGTATTCATATCCAATCCATCAAAAATAGCTCAAAATTGACGAGAACACTATTAACCCCTCTGGTTTTAAGTACGCGATTAAGCTTCACGTAGTTTAATATGCTCCACGCAGCAGCGCAAGTAGGGTTTGAAATTGTCTTCTGGGGTGTAAATGACAATGGCCGGGGTTGGAAATAGGGCCTTATTAACCCGGTAACGCCTGAATTAAAAATTTCATCCGAACTTTTTCGTAATATTATATTTTTAAATCAATTGGAATCTGATTAATTTTATTGCAATAATTTTTTAGCTTTTAGCACTTTTTTAGTCTTGAAGATATAGTCTGGTACCATGTGGTACCCCTAGGCTGAAATGGGTCAAGAGATCGAAATTAAATAAACATTTCGAATTTCACATTTTGATGCCAAAAACGTTAAATATTTTACGCAGGAAGAAAAATTTATTTTCATCCAAAACTACTCAAAAATGTTTAAATTATAAAGGCAAAAAAAAATTATAAAGGCATCATTTTCTGAAAAACGTTATTTTAAATATGCTTATCTATTTACAACTCTCAAAATCCCTAATAAAGTACAAAAAATAAAAAGTTACCTTTAATATTGACTACCAGGTGGTACCATAGCTACCGCTAGGCGTTAACGGGTTAAGGGAGGCCAGTGCAAGCAATCGTTAGGAAATGTTCTTACAAATTACTTGAAGCTGAACGGCTTAAACCTATATCCATTGCACCTACGCAATAGAGAGAATTAAGATGGACACTCCGACGTGAATACTTAAACTTCTTTTTAAGATTTTCGTTTAACTCTTAAAATAATCGATTTTTATTTAATTCCTGGAAATTTTATCAAATTTATGCGTTATTCCTTTGGTTTTGTGGATAGTATTCAACGTGGTACCTATTTCGGCGAAGTATCACCAAAATATAGATTGTCTCTGTTCTAACTTCCAAGGAAATCCGATCCTCTTTAAATTTGCTTTGAGTTATGTCCTGCCGCATTCAGATGCTGTAAAAGTGGCTGAACGCCTATTTAACCCCCTCGCTAGCTTCATAGCGGTTTGAGGGGTGAGGTTGAAACTTTGAGGATATGTTTGAGGGGCGGCCTTTTTTTCGGAGATGAAGAGGAAGTGAGAAAAAAATAAGACGGAAGAGTAACTCGCTCAGTTCATATCTATCATCTCACTCTTTCTCTCTCGCTCCCCTCCCACTCTAAACTCGTTTGCAGCGCATATCTCCCGCTCATCTTTTCGTGTTTTTACGGCATCGGGGAGCCGGCAATTTCCACACCCCTGCTCGTCCGCTATCAGCTTCCCTCTGGCCTTTCTTCTTCTCCAGAGAGCCCTTATCCTTGGCGCCCTCCCTCCCCTTTCCGCTCGACGCACTTCACCTGTTTTACGCACGTGGATTGATGGGAGCACGTTTTGTCAAAATGGTTGATATCCCGGCCGCGTGATGGAAGTGGGTGTATTCTGTTTTTTTTTTTTTTTTTTATTTTTTTTTTGTCGGGAGGGCTTGAGGTTGTTTCGTAAAGAAGACGAACCGAGGGTCTTTATCGACTTGTGAGGATCCCTTTCTATCGGTTCGTCCTCGTTTTCTTCACCCTCTGACCTTTCTTGGATCATCCTATTTTTCAACCTCCCTTTCGCTCAAAAGGAAACTACTGAATGAGTGGTTCGTTCTGATACTCATATGTTCATCTACGGCATGCTTCAGTAAACGATCAAAAAATTTGTCAATCGGTTTCAAGAAGTTTTCTCGGGTCGTCGACCGGGTCAGGTTGTCCATTCGGGCCGAATATTACATCCTCGAGTCAAGGATTTTGCAAGGCGATATGAAAATGATCCTAGATTTAAGTATCGAAACGTTGGCCCAAATGGACCCGGTGGATGAACCTATAAAAATTCTTGAAGCAGATTCACCGGGAAAGCACCAAATCTTTTTGTACTTATATCAATAATTTATTTCTCTGGTGTCTTAAAAAATTTGGCGTGTCCACCCTGTTTCTTTTTGTTTCTGCTTTCATAGTAATTTTGACCAGAGATAACACTGAGAGTTAGTCTCTTATTCAGTGCTAAATACTTTCAAAAAATTTTTTGCTTCTTATTAAAAGCAATTTGCTCTCAAAATTGATATCTTGATTAGGGGATTGTGATATAATTTTTCACGTTTAAAATTTCGGGGAAAAAAGCGAAAAAATGGTAGTTGTAAAATATCTTACGATTTTCACTCATTTACGATCAATTTCAATGCTATCAAAATAGCTTCGTAATACCTTGTGCACTATCCCCGTTGGATGAATATCTTTAATCCTACAAATTATTCATTGTCGCACAAAACTATTTTTTCAAATCCTTTTCAAAATCAATTGCTAAGAGTATATCTCCACTATAATTGAAGTTATTTAATTACTGCACTTCTCACCATTTAATTTTTCCACTGTATCATTCTCACTATTTTCTTGCACTGCTCGTCTTTAGGTTTGAAGAATCCCCTTCGTGATTCAAACATTCTTTGTTGAATATACATACTAGTATATGGAAACTATCAATTTGGAGTGATTGATAATAATATCTTTCCCTGCACATGAAAGTTCCTCCTTTTCTCGAATACTGGATAATTTGCACTGTTGTGACGACCAGGGGAGAACCTTAAAGTATCATAGCCACTTGCAACAATGGTAAATACTATTGGACATAGGTGCTACGTAATTTGGTATATCATATAGTTCAAGATTGCTTATTTTCGTGTTCTTCCCGTTCTCAGGTAAACGAGTAGGGATGGGCAAAGACGTGAATGTTTCGTCGCCGAGTTTGACAGAAAAAAATGAAAACCTTGAAAAAAAATCATAAATGGGCGCGCATTTACGATTTTGAGCATCGCAATGCATGCTCGTGTCGGCTCGTATCTTCCTCTCGTTCTTTTTGTATCAGCCGGCCGGTTGCGACAAAAATACGCGCTCAGGAGTTCTCTCGCGTGCATAAAAAAGCCTGAGACATGTGAAAACTATCGACAAAAAAGCGTGCGATGCGTGGACTATAAGGAAGAACGAGGGTAGGAGGAAGTGTGGGAAAGGGGAAGAAGAGGAGTATGAGAATAGAGATGCATACGACTGATGACATCGCGTGCTCTTTCTTAGTCGTATTTTTTTTCACTCCCATCTCTCGAAGGAATGGAAAAAAGAAACAATTTTTACGATGCACCACCTTCATGTGGCGTGTCGGAGTATGTTTTTTGTCGTTTTCTTTTTCAGTGGAGATTTTCATGAGGTTTCGCAAGGTGGAAAAAAAATGCGAATGGAACCCCCCATCAGCTTCCATCGTCGTTTCGACGGCTTGGTACTCATTTGACCGTCAAATCGGCCCAGAGACGTGAAGTGGTTCCGATAAAAAAAACTCCCCTCTCTCCATTCTCGGAAAATGGCGCTAGAACTGCGACTCTGCAAACGAGATGGCATGGTACAGGAATAAGTGAGAAACATCCTTATTAATCCAGCACTCTTCTCCTGCTAATTTCCTCGTAGACATTGCAGTTTATTTTACTTCTCTTTTTACCTGGAATAAATTTTTTGTCTACGTAAACCCTCATGAGTTGTAATTTGCGTGCCTTTACTGATGGTGGATATAGTACCAGATGAGTTGTGTCATGGGAGTTGTGTTATCATTTACGGTTTCCTATGTTTTCATCGACGTTTTCGACTCACAAAGGAATATAACTGTATTATTTTACTTAAGCATTATATTTATCTTGTATTTTACTGCAAAACCAAATGAGATTTTTTGCCAAACCTTGTAAAAATATTCAATGGATTTTCTTTTCCAATATTCTGCTCTATTTATTCAGATGTATTATATTTTTTACCTCTGAGAATAATGGACCCGATATCCATATAGTGTCAGAATAATATTGAGGGAAACACCATCAAGGCATAGAAATGTATGAAGAATGGATATAAATTTATAAAATTACGTGGGAATATATTTTACGATATTTCATCGTACAGCCTATATCTATGGATATTGAATGGTGCTTCTTGAGAAACGATATTGTAATGGTTTAAAAATATCAATTTGTTCGATCTATTTTATATGTGTTGGTCATGCATTCACTATATTCTTGCGC
Source organism: Ischnura elegans (assembly GCF_921293095.1). Taxonomy (NCBI): domain Eukaryota; kingdom Metazoa; phylum Arthropoda; class Insecta; order Odonata; family Coenagrionidae; genus Ischnura; species Ischnura elegans. The sequence goes on from NC_060249.1 coordinate 98,204,057, forward strand.
ACGCCCTAAATTTTTGGCAAATATTTTGTTAGGTAACTTACTTCCTGTTCAACGCCCTTGAGGATAGATTAGGCTAAGCAATTACTATTTTTCCCCTGAGTTTGGATTTTGCGTCCATATGAAACCACTTATTTTCAGACGAAAAGAGCTCTTGCTTCGATCCACTTTCTCTGGATTCTGGTATAATCTGCTCCTTTTGATGTTTCCGAAGCCTTCCTTCGTTTCCTTCCATCTTACTGAATGTTTTCTTTTATAGCAGCCTTCAATAACCTGCAAACTCTCAATATTTCCTCTGCTCACTTTTACTGACTTGCCAAGAATTTTAAGAGCGTTCTCCATTTCCTCGTTCTTACAAAGTTCCACCTTATTTTACCCTATCAACTTTTTTAATCCCCCTCTCTCTTTAAAACTAGTATAATTCAGTTATGGTATTCTTTGCCATTTACATTCGTGTGTATTGATCGTATTTATGAAATTTTATTGCCGCCCTGTTCATCTGCTGTAAAGGCTGCTACTGCTCGTATTAAGAAAATGCTTCCATCCATTCCGTCACCTCGAAATATCATAGCTTCTTATGTGTTTTGTGCTCACTACATGTGAGATATACGTTAGATATCTCACTAGAATGCTTAACCAGAATGCATAAATTTAAATGCAAATTCACAAAATTATTTTCTTCAATTTATTAAATGGTGGTCTTATTCATTGGAACTTTGGCGCCTACGGATTAGTGCCATCGTATCATTTTTCTGATGCATCTTGACCGGTCTAATCATTTTATTATAGATATCTCTTAAAGAAATGTCGTTGGGATTTCAAGTAGAGCCGCGGAATCATTTTGAGCTACTCGTGGAAATTGGAGGAACGCTAGCTAAAAAGTAGAAAAATGATTTACAGCGTTACCAAGTACTTGACGAACTAGCGGATACCATATGGATTATTTTTCGTCCTTTCCATCAGAAATATTTACTAACTTAGCAAAATTTATTCTATTGGAAGTGCTTAGCAAAGTACTTCTTAAAAACTTGGGAACAACTTGTGTTTGCGGAGTATGCAACTTATGTAACAAAGCATTTTACAAAAACTTGTGGAAAACTTATGTTTGCATTACAGCAAAGGATGCCGAATTTATTCACCCTGTTTTTTGCGCCGCTAAGATTGAATGATTGAGTGAGGTAATGAGCTGAATGAATCCAGGTTAAATGAACATTTTTTCCTTCCCCTTTCATTTATTCCGGCGGTGAATTTATGCCTTTAGGCTATGACTCTTGCTTTTTTACATTTTTTTATTTTTCATTATGCTGATACAACCCTCAGAACAAGTCCCAATTGTGCATTTCTCGCATTTCGTATCTCCTTATCATTCTTGTCTTTTTCTCACCAGCAGACAGCAGGAGTAACTCCATTTCTGTTCACTCCCGTGAACAATAAATGTACATTTTCGTATGAATCCCCATCCTTCATCCTTACTGGTCACATCCTATGCGTCGCCTCACCGAAAGAAAGAGGGGTTGGAACGGAGGCTGTGACGTCGCTCGTGTATTTCTTTTTCTCCTTCCCCAAAAAATGTCGAGCGTCCCCTTAATTTTTCACTGTCACTTCGCCCTGCGCCGAAACCCATTTGCTCCCTTTCTTCCTTCATTCCGGCGGGGCTGAGGAAAGTCAGTGGGCGAGCCGCGCTCTCCCTAGTGAGCCGTGACTGAAGCTTTCTCGCCTTTTCCACCGAAATGAGTTCGACAACAAAATCTGAAGAAAAAATCAGGCATGAAATTTTGAGCAGGCTTCCGCTTAAGAATTTCCTATTCCTTTCCATCCATTCAACTCTTCATCTCATTCCTTGCCACATCTCCAATTATATTATATTTCTTTCTTTTTAGTTGTGAGAGAAAGGAAAAATGGTTATCTATTTTCTTTTGTTGCCAACTCAATTTCCCGTGAGTCTCTCAGCTATGATTGAGTCACATTCCTATTAGGCTCAATCAAGCTCACGTCAGCAAACAATTGACGCAGTCTTTCAGGTTTATATCAACATTTTACGAATAATGTGCTGGTATATTCACTTCAAACTATGTATCTAAAGCCGTATTGCGAAATTGTGCGATTTTTGCGCGTTTTCATTTTTTTTCACATTTTTTCCGGAATTAAATTTATTGTAAATGGCAAGGGTTTTCAAAAATACTTTAAATACTGCCATTCCCGCTATAGTGTACGTATTTATATAATTGACACCTACCTAATGGTAACACTCCTTATTTTAATATTAAGTTTTCCAAGCGATCAAGAATCGACATTAACTATCACAGTTCCTGTTGATAAAATATTATCATCCATTCAGTCATGCAACCTGTGGGTTGGTTTTGAATGGATAAGAGTATAGATCTTGCTTACTTAGTCATAGCCTAGAGAAATTCACTAATGCAAGGTAGGGGGCCAGTTTATAACTCGTGTGCTTTGATTATTTTTGACTGGTGTGCCCGAAGGTCTCACCCGGGATTTAAACCAATGACCTTGGAGTCAGAAAACAAGTGCTCTTCCTACTGTGCTACCATGCTCACCAAAAGTTATTACTGTAAATATTTCTCTTGCTCTGTTATTTATTTCCGTCTTGAGCAAGTTCCACATGCTCGAGGCTGAAGGCATCAGCAATTAAGTAAAGAAAGCGTTACATGGATGTTAAACAAATTGGGCTTGGAGCCCCTAGAGACCCGGAAGCTGCGCGCTAGGCTTAGGGCTTAGACTGCATCAGCAAATGAGAATAGATATCTTTAAGAGCGACATGGAGAACTTCATATCAGAACCCAACTATATGTCCAGAACCGACAGAAATGGTAAATTGAGAGAGATATTTTTCCGCACGTATAGGCATTGGTATTCGTTTATCCCCCACACGATAAAAAAACTTCAATAAACGCTTGGCGAAATTTCAATCTTATCCTTTTTAATTTTAAACGGCTGATGACCTAGCATCCCCTGCCACACGCCTATTTCGGCGGCTTGCGGAGTATTATGCAGACGTTGTGTATAATTTTTTTATGTATGCGAACCTTATTTTTTATCTATAAGCTGTATTCTCCCTGTGGTACCTTCTTTTTCGTATTTCTTTCTGTCTTATATTTCCCCCCCCTGGCCACTCTGCTAGTCCTTGCCACTTGCGAGTATGACATCTTTCCGTCACCCCATCATCTCCCCGGTAAACGGCCATTACCCACTTCTCATGCCCATACTCTCTCTCGCCCACGCTATATCTCTCTTTCACTCACTCTCTATCCATTTCGAGGCCGTAGAAGCACTTCCATACGCCTTTCCATTACGGTCCACACTTCTCGGCTCGCCAACTTAAGCGCTCCACCACCCACCACGTAAACTGCCCATCGATTGAATGGCTATACCGTGTACCCTCCCTTCCTCCCGCCAAGAAAAAACATAAGCGATGGATTTGGGGACCCTTTTGGATGGATTTTTCATTCCCATTGCGACGCTTAAGTTTCGCACTTTCTCCTCCCCTTAGCACCCACACTCTCGCTTCACCACGCAGAAGGGGATGTTATTCGACCACCACGTAAGGGATGGAGTGAGTGCAGAGCGAGATGGGGTTGGCTAAGGCTTATGGGCTCCCGAATGGCCGAGTGTTTTGGGACCATGCCTAAGGGGGGTGCACTACACTACCTCGACGGAGAGCTTCGATACAGACCTTCGCAATTTCTCGTTTCGTAGCCTGGTAGATCTCATTGCTTCTCTCATCGATCGGTTTTTTCCGTGTTGTATTACTCCATTAAAACTAAGCTATCATGGGGAAATTCTCAGGAGGTATAGAAGATGTCACTGTCAACATTTGCTCATATCTACTCTAAATATGTAGGTCTTAACTCAGAAGCAAAATGTTCATTCTTAACGTACAGGAAAATGTTGAGAAGCGCATTTCTTATTTTCCGTATACTCAAGTGATCCAACAACCTAGTGATACGCAACGAAAAAAAGATAAAATTCTAGGGGTTGAGCAAGATTGATGTTCGTCCTTAAAACGGTTCCTATGTGACTGACCAATTCAAAGCAAATACTTGTACCATTTATTTTAAATGAACATTTTTGCTTTCATTCGTTATTTCCTTTGATGTAAAAAAACCAAAATCATCTACTAAGCCATGGAAAATTCATTAAATCCATTAATGTTAAATTAAATCTTTTTTTGGGCATTTACATTCCAGTATGTCACTAAATTTTTAAATTTGAGTAGGTACTTAGTTTACTTTAGTGTAAGCTAACAAACCAGAAATTAAAATTAGGTGAGGTTACAAAGCTCCTATTTTAACCTGGCTATAACGATATGAGGTAGTTTTTTGAGACGACTATTTAAATGTTTAAGGTAAAATCTACATTTTTTGGCTGCAGAGATGAGGATAGTTGTAAAAACTTAAAGAAATTTTCATGGATTTTTTAATGCTTGCTACTAAAATGTTGGCGCTGTAGTCCCACTTTTTTCTGTCGGGCGGTAGAAAAGGTACAATATTGGAACATATTTTGAAAAAACATTTTTATTTCGCAAAAATGACATTTACCATTTCGCCAATGAAAACTAGTGCTCCTACAGTTTTTTTAATGTCGTAATGAGAGGATTTCGGTATGATTTTGGTCGTTACCTGGGAAGGGTAAATTCCGCTAGATCTATTTTTAGTTTCATGAGTTGTTGTTGCAGGTAGATCATTAGTCATTTCGAGACGTTGTGAATTGTGTTGATTATGTTAAGGATCAACCAAAAAAATTGACGTTATTCTTTCATTTTCAAAAACTTTCCTATATTTTTTTCCTCAAAAGAAATATGTCTCGCAACATTTGCAATCTTTTAAATTAGGATGATAACAGTATGCCCCACTAGAATAATGATTATGATCTTTCATTATGGCACAACCCTTCCCACGAACGTATAACACAAGTTTTTTTCTTATTCTTTTCTGCACCATTGTAAAACACTCAAACTTCGTATTTCCTACATTTTATTTTTTTATTAAGAACCCATTATTTCAGTTTTTCCTTTCTTAGATACGAGGCCTGTTTTGTTATAATTTTTAGCATTACGCTTAGTCCCAAAGTATTCTGGCCCCTTGGTACGCTTCTTGAGTATCGGGCTCTAGGAGGATTGGAAAGGTTCTCCGAAAGACTTTGGTTGGGAAGGAGGAATTGTCTGGAGCGATTTTGGGTGTTTTCCTCCGGGTAATGTGCCTGAGGCCGTCTTCGTCAGCTTTTTTCGAGTGGTTCCTTGTTGATGCAAGATCTCCGTCGGTGAACCCCAAGTGCTCTCGCAGACTCTTAGTGAGATGGATGTGGGCGTTTCCTGGTATCACATTTAGTTGCGGAAGTAAGACCGTCGCCCTTCACTCATGTGTCCGCTTTAGAGTTACTTCATGGCGTAGAAATCCCAATAGTATGTACCCTCTTGCGGTTTTACCGGAATAGTTCATGCTTAAGCCACCTTGACTATCCGTACTGCTTGTATTGATAAATAATTCCCCTGGTCCTGGAATAAAACTCAGAGCCTTGCCTTTCCCAGACACTTCGGGGTAGCCTTTTTCTTTTGCAAGCGATGACAAAAAAATAATTATCAAGTAAACAACGAAGTAAAGTGTAATAAGTATTTTCTTTCCTAATGTGTGAGGTTTTAATACTTAGAAGTCTTCAGTATCCCAAGATTATTTATTTTCCGTATTCATTAGTTATATTCTTAATTTTTTCCGCTGTATTGATGAACAAAAGCTTTACTTATGAAATTGGAAAATAGTGATATTTTTTATCCTGATATATTGAGATGAATCTAATTTTATATAAATATAGCTACTTCATTCTGTTACTATAATAAGAGTAGAGAGAAGCGTTCAATCACGGAATTCTGTGCATGAGACATGCTGGTTTTAAAAATTACGCGCTGCGAGTTTAGCGTGTTCCAGAGGAAAAACCGTTGACTTATAACTCCATCTTGGTTGTTAAACTGCCTCATTTTTCTATAAAATTTAATCCCAAAAATTATGATACTGGAAATTCTTCAACTGAAACAAAACTCGAAATGATTTCATTTCGCTTGCGCAGTTGCTGTTCCCGGAAATCTGTCCTCATAAATTTTTACGCTGAATTTGGTTTATAATGGATGCATTGGTGCGGGTTATTCCATTCTCTTTAATGACCGAGAGCGGAGGATCTCGAGTAGCCTTGTATCAGTTCCCTCGTCGATTTTTTTTCGCGCGCGTTCCTAAACGTCAATTTAATTTTTTATATCTCCAAAATCGTGCACGTACTACTGCCCCATCCTACTATTTCCGCGGGCTAAGCTTGTTCGGTTCTATATCTCCTTACTGCTTCAAATAATGTTCCTGCGCCTGTTAGTGTGGAGTGTTCTTGCTAAGTGAATTGCGCTCGTATTCCTCTGCTGCTCGAATAGAGGTGGCTGTCATTGCTTTATTTTTTTATTCATTTCGTTTGTTTCCCATGTCTCGCAATTTGACTATTGTTTTATGGGAGCGAAGGTATTACTCGTTCCGTGTGTTTTTATGGCACTGCCGAGGCCCTCAGGCCACTTCCGTAGTAGTGTGTGACTGCCTTCGTGCTGAGATCCAATAAAAATGTTCCTTTTCACCCCTACCCACCGTTTCTATCTTCCCCATCCTTTTCCCTCTCATATATACCATTCCACCATCTCTTACACTCACACGTACACAACTTTCTCTCTATATTGTGGCTATCTCCCGCTCTGTGTCCTATCTCTACGACTTGAATTCTCTATCCATCGAAGTGTATCTCGAAAAAAATTCATAATCTCCCGAATTGAAAACTCATTCCATTTTTTATTCGGTTATACGATTTTATTGGATTCAAGCACCTCATCCTTCACCACTCTTCTTTATTCCATTGTATTTTTTCGTTTCGTCCCTTCAGATTATTTGGCTCTTGCCATCCTCTCTTAGTTTTGTACAGCGACGTTGGTCCCGTCTGTTTTCTGTAGTTTTAAGAGTTTTGTTTTTTGGACTGGATCAATTGAATAATCAAATTTTCCATAGAATAATTAAGTAATATTTATACACATCTTTCATTTCAGAATACCTTCATTTTTTATTTGCACGGAGTTACTTTGTAATAAATATTGAGTCGTCTGTTATTTTTAAATCATCCTGTTTTTCTTTGGCCGGTTTTTGATCATATCTATCAGACCCATATTATGATTATTTTACAATTGAGTTGTGTTATTTTATACTGAGAAGTTTATACCGTTGTTTCTCTTTTTGGGAGCGATACATTCGTTGGTTTTTATTTCGTTTATATCCAATCATTGTCTATTGGTAGCATCTTAACTGTATCTGATGATATTTAGCATGCGTCTTTGGAAATAAAATCATCATTTTTCTTGTGTTAGATGATTTTTTTATAATTGAGTCGTGATAAGTTTCACTGTTTATTTTATTTTTTGTATCTCTTCTATTGAGCAACACATTCATCGGTATTTAAAGCGTTTATATGTAGCCATTATCAATAGGTTGCATCTTAATTCCTTCTTATGATATTTAGAATGCGTCTTGGTACATTATATCATACATTCAGTTTTTTCATTTTCCATCGTCCTTTTATTTCTTCCAATTCCTTCGACCCCTTCCACTTACCTCTCCCCTCTCCTCATCTTTCCCCCATCCCCTTCCTAGCCTATTCTTTTTCCCCTCCCCAATTCCATCGGCTCGTAATTCGATTTGTGAGCGCCCTCTCTCGCACGCGGCTTGATGGCGTGACTGAAAAACCTCGTGAAATAACAATGTTGTGGAGCCTTTTACGAACGAAAGTCATCGCCATAAAACCGCTTTCCATTTTCCCCCGGAACGTTGAGAGGGAGTGAATTAAAAGTCGAGCAAACTTTCGCCCACGATGTCTATTGGATGTCTATATGAGCATTCGTTCAGTCTTCTCTTCAACACGTCTATCTCACCTTTCTATTGCAACCGACTATTCTTACCAATAGCTTTTGAAACTGATTTTTTCTGAGATTCACTCCATTAAATCCTCCTTTGCGTTTCATAAATTCTCCTCCGGATTTTAATGCGTTTAGCAATCTCTTAAAAGTTCTATTTCGCTGGGGGATTGTGTTTTAATTGCTTTTGATAGTTCCGAACGGGAAAAACTCGATCCGATCGGAATAAACTGCGGCGTTTGAGATATTAAATCGCTTCCAAAATCTATTTTAGTCCGCTTAGACGTTTAGCACGTTTTGTCCCTTGGAATAATTTTTAGTGGTTCTATCACTAACCCCAGGAGTCAGAGGTTACTTCTTTGTTGTTATGATATTTTTAACAAGTTCCATCATGTGATAATTGAGCTAATGAATTTTTCATTGTTGTAAAATATTTTATCCATTTCGATAACAGCTTATTCTTTGTTTTGTGTTTATACAGTCACTTTTTACAGAATTCTCAGAGAATTAAAAATAACTGGACGAAGAATTTCATCGATATCATACAGAGATACACGCTAAACGATGCGATGGCTAGTATCTGTTTCACTTAAACAGCTTTCTAAAAGCCAATAACAATTATGATTAATTAATATTTATGTAAATACCTGCTAAGAAGCATCTTATGTTGTCTATTACTTAATTATTGCAATAATAACTTTAATTGGAGAGATGAGCTTTCTGAAAATTATATCCAATGAATATTGCTCAATGCCAAAAAATTTTACATTAAGCTCTCAAATACTAATATCTTTCTTATTGTACCTTAACATATTCATCTAAATTAATTTAAAAAAAACTATTGGTGGTCATAAAACAGAAATTTTTCTAAAGCAGTTTCGTTGGCACTTTTGAGCACATCAATAATATCGCTGTTAAACTCAATGATTCTCCGTAATTCGATTTTTTCCAAGAGATTTTTATTGACTGTGCTGATTAATATTCTTCTATTCTTATGGCTATTTCATCCGAAATAGCATTGGAATTCATCCTCTTTTATAATCCGTGCTATTTGGTGGTAAATAACTGTGGTAGGAATCCGTTCTCCCTCAGTTTTGCATAGCTTAGCTTTTAGCTAATGATATTTAATCGTTTTGCCTCTCGCATGCCGCTGTGCGTCTGTTATATTGCTTTCTTCTCCCCTCTCCCGCTTGATTTCATGAGTACCTCTCCATTAAGCTGATCAATGGAGAAGAGGCATTCCAGTATCGCGCTCCCAGTTCCGCTCACATAATGGAACGAATCCAATCGAACACAGCTATGCAACTTCGAGCATCGCGTCTGTCTCCCCGAATTAAGAAATTTAATACCAGTCACAGTAACATGAACTTTATTTCATAGATTTCATCTTTCATGTGTTTGAATGCAGTTTTAAATAGCCAGTTCCCATTTCCTATCAGGTGACATGATATGGTGTAAACTCTTATCACTGATTAAGTGAGACATTTCAATACTTTAGTGGAAAGTATTTATATTTGTATTATAATCTGCCTGTGTGCTATGTTTACGTTTTTTCATTAATTCCTATGTGTGCCGCCATTAAATTGCGGAAATTAAAGTCCTCTTCCATGAGAGTGTATCATTTTAATCACTGGACATTACAGGTACAAAGGTATGTTAATTCATTGAAAAATCCATATGTATGTTCTTCTTAAGGCACATCATTGATTGGCGATTAACTAATGGGCCTACCATCCTATTTTTCTGACGTATGGATATCAGAATATTTAAATAGGCTCAAGAAACGGTATTGGTCTAAGTGTATGAAAGATTTTTATGTTAAGAACGGGGAGTACTACGGAAATAAATATTAGTCTGGCGACTTTGGTTTAGAGTCATTTATTTCTGTATGATTCGCCGTTCTTATCCATTAGCCGCCTTAAAAAAATTCTTTCCGTAACGCTACATCTCCTCCCCTTATCCTCCAGTCCTTCATTCTCCCACCAAACTACCTAACATGTACTTAGGAGATTGAAACCAGTTATTTGTACCTTGGCATTGCCTCCGGGAATGGGTGAAACCTGGATCGATAATTTATTACTGTATGGAGTATACTAAGTCCATTATTTTATCCATTCTCTCCAGTGGTGTCATGGTGCCGGAACGCGCCGGAAAGCCGTTCCGGCACTGGTTAGGAAACAACATAATTGTCAAATAACACTTCTATCAATGTTGCTGCCTAAAAATTCCTAATTTATACATTCGCAACCAAACAAAATATTTTAAAATATGCAGACGTAACTTGTGATAAAAAAACACTCAAAGTAATATTTCACTTGTAAAAAAAGGTAAGGAAAGTGCGTTCCGTCACTGCTAATTTTTACATGACGCCACTGATTCTCTCATAATGCAGTTCCAAAGAGTCACGCCAGTATAAATTTAGTTCAACTGGAACATAATTGTCGTTTTGCCTTAATAACTGATATAGAAATTCGTTCTACTATGAGAGGCGTGATTACAAAAAATATACATCTTACATTAGTAATTTTCAACTAAATGCTTTAATTGAAGTAAAACAACGTTAGTTTCATGATAGTGAAGCATAATCAATGAGCTTTAAAAATGCAGATAAAATTAATGTAGATTTTTAAAATATGAGTACTAAATTGTTTATATTCATGTACACTTTCTTTGATTTTAGGAGTAATGTATATCATCGCTGGAAAAAGTTATTAACAATACGCAGAAGGTATTTGTTTTTAATAGTTCTGATGCAATGGAATGGAAATATGTTGATATATAATCCAAATGTATAGGCTCTGGAACTCAGACAGACCAACACAGACTATACAGGCAGCTTTTCCTTCGAAAAAGAAAGCGCTGGTTAGCCAAAACCTTAGGTGCGTGTACGCATGAATACAGTAAAAACCATGTAGGAATCTGCTCAATCGCGTAGTAGCTCTTTTGAAATGTGCTTCGCTTATACCATCAATATTTCCGTGCATTACATCTCTTCATCGCCGCGAGCTCGAGTGGACAAAACCATGATGCGTGTGTGCACAAATTTGTATGCAAAGAAACGGGGAATGACGGGCATAAACCTTTTTTTCCTCGTGTCGATATGCATACCTCTCTTGTTTCTCCCGGTCGAATCTATTGCGAGCTCCGTTCGCTTCCGTGCGTGATTCCAGCCCACTCCGTTCCCAACGTGGTTAAAAGGTATTTGTTTTTCCTGTCATTCCTGGCTGCGCGCAAATCATATCGGGCGGTGGAGGGAAAGTGTTTGGTATCCAACGCTCACCCGGCGGAAACTGTACATAGGGAACCATGGATATCAGCAAATTTGACGTGCTTCTTGCTGTACCCGGTCGAACCTGTTTTTCTTACGAAAAAGTGACTGGTTAACCGTTATTCCAATTGATTGTGTATTGTCTCTAAATGCAGAGGGTGACTTAATTGTCTTTTAATGGCTTTGTCATCCCGAAATACTTCTTGCTAAAAATCACGATGAAATTACTTAATTAAAAATCAAAATATATACTATAGTTGACTAATAGTGAGGTGAATAGTAGCTGTATTTTCTTTATTACCTTAGCACTGTCATTCATTATAGCGGTGAAAGTTCACACCCGTTAATTTTTCAAAATGTTAGCTCACATAAAATCAGTCATTATCTGACATAAATTTTAAAATGCTATCGAGAGGCTCCAATTATCTGTAAGGAGAATTTCAGCTCAGTTCATTTTACAGTTCTAAGCAATATATGCCTATGGAAATTAGACGAAGAAAATAATATATCAATAATTAAAATATGATTTATGAATTTATCGTAGAATTTATCAAATAATTATTACAGTTTAAATTATTTTCCTCATTTAATTTCGTTCTTTCGTTTAATTATATATGCTATTTATTAAATTATATTTTCCATTATTAAATTTTATTTTGCAAATTCATTCTGCTGCCTTTTTTGTTTTTAGTCACTATTGAGTGGGATTTTTTAAATCTAAATTTTTGTTCTAACTAATTATAAATTTCTCTCTTTCTCTTTCCAGGTAAGAGACAACACTATGTCCAACCTACGCATTTCTGGTGAATTGAAGTGAGTAGTTGTAATTTTTATTTCCACTTGTAAGATTAAGACTTGGTATTTTACTGAACTAGCTAAATTTAGCTAAAGCTCATCTCATTTACAACTCTACAGCTTCTTTTTGCCATGACTTCTTCATTTGGAATTAGATCATTCTTATATTTAGAATTGTATTCTCATTTTAACCCTTCGGACAAAATTTAGTGGAGCATAATTTATTGAAAGGCCACAATGTTAATTTTGTCCCTGTTTTCCTCAAACTTTGGTGTTAGAGCACTCACTCATTGTTCGCCATATTTCCCAATATTTAAAGCTTTTCCGCCTATATTACAGTACTGCAAGGAAAACCTTAAACTAACCGCCAAACCAACGCCAAGGGTTCTGAAAATTTCGCGAATACTGTGAAATCATGATCCTGAACTAACTTTTTTTACGCTGCCCCTTAAATTGCTAAATTTATTACGCGTCGATCGGAATAAGACTTCAATAGAATATTTAATAAGTATCATATTGGTTAATTCTTGATTAATGCAATAGCCAATAATAATTTTTTTTGAGTTTATGACTATTAAGGATAGAATGTATATTTACCTTTATTGTACCTCTATTTATTGATTTTCTTGAATTCTAGCGTTATTGTAAAATATCTCATGGATCAGGAAGGCTCACAATAGTAAATTAATTAAATTCAATATGGCTCTAAGTGTACTCATTACTCGAGGAACGCAGACAAATTCTGACAAATTTCATCACCCTGGCATCTCGGTACGAATCCCTGTCCGGCGTGAGCCGATGAATGCTCCACACCGCTAACCCTGTAAACCTCTAACGAAAACCTTATCTTGCGTATCCCTTCGCCAGGTTGACTTGGTTGAACCACCGCGGTTGCTTGTCTTGCGGGTGCCCGCAATTTCAGGCGTGCGGGCAGAGCGCCGTGTGGGAAGTCGGAAAGTCGCAATACCCGATCCCTACGCTAAACCCTCTTCACCCATGCCCACCTCCGTCTCTGCCACATGGGTGTTGCTGACAACAGCACCCCTTTTCCCCCAAGATCTCGGCCTAAGTGCCCCCCTTACCCGGTATCAGCTCCTTAGCGACGGAGGATGCGGTCTCGTGGGCCGTAGGATGGAACGCTATAGACCGCAGGAATTCCCCCGGAAAACCCCTCTTGTCTCATAAGCGGAAGATTGCAGCCGGAGGAATTCGCGCGCGCTCCGCCCGCGGACAGGTTTCATTTTATCATTCCCTCGTATAACACCGAGTGGTTTGGGGAGGGCGAGAGGCCGTGATTCCCGTTCGCCGTGATATGACATTCACTCATCCTGAAGAATTCCAAGAATCTCCCGAGCTCAAATAGAAAAATATTTCTTCTAAGCTATTCCTCAGGTAAACTATGTTGTTTTGAACCGTTGAGTGAAAATTATTTCCTCGGTAATAATGTATTTGGGCTAAGCGAAATTTGTGGGCGTGATAATTACATCCAAATGCTGAATCATAGCATGAAAATGTAATCTGTGTACAATACTCTGTTATGATTTTTTAGTCTGGATTTTCTACTCTGGATTTTTTAAATTATAAGTACAAGTTTTTCGTGATGCGCCTGCATTTCGGGACACCTCTAATGGAGACATGCCCGTGGAAGTTTCATTAAACACCAGAAGAATTAACTTTTATAATGATTTTCAATGAATGGGTCACGATCTTTTTGTTATTTTGGTTTTGAATGAAGCTGAAAATTTTCAAAATTCTCATGGTATGATCATGAGAATGTAATATCCTCGTTTCTCGTCGTATGTGACTTTTTTAAAGCTTCATTTCTATAAAATGTGGAGGTGCACAGTGTGGAAAATGAATTGAATTGATAGAGTATTCATGGTCAATTAATCTTAAAAATTTTATTGCATAGAATTTATGTCAACTAGAATTTCCAGTGCACTGTTTTAAGTATTTTGAATTTTTGTTGGTACAATGACGTTATTCAACTACATGTTTTTAACACCTTTTTTTTATCTCGTAGAAACATAATTTCCCCCTCTATAAACCTTTTAATATCCCCTATTAATGGATGAACTTTTTCTACTTCTATATTTTTAAAAATTTTTTAAATATTTTGTCAAATGATACGTTATTTTTTCATTTTACTTTTTTCTTCGTATTTTGATTTCAAGCTTTATATTCATATTCTGGTTCAACTTATATAATTCTGTGAGGATGAAATCCAATTCATTTGAGGGTATATTTTTTTCTGCTCGCACATAATTCTTAGGATTCGTAAATAGTATGATCGAGAATGCTGTTCATCCACCGAAGCGCCTTTAAATTTCATAGTCCCGGGGGCTGTCCTTCTGGATTCTTCTTCTCCAAGCTACCAGACTGGGCGAAAATAGAGGATCATTATTAACAATGGAGTAGTAATACTCAAAAGCTACCATAAAATACAAAGGTTTTCTGGACTCCCTTTGTTATTCAGATTTTTGCTCATGTTTTCGTCTGAGAGAAAAAGGAAAAATCAGCAATGCGAATGAAAATCGAGCATCTCTCTTACTCTCTTTTTCTCTCTCGGAGCCTTTAATCTTCCACTGGCCCGTTGCGATCCCGGAGAAAATTTCGTTAAAGCTCCATTCCTCATTTTTAATTTAATTCTCATTCGCGCACGGGACACGAAATAAATCTGGCCGCTGCAGGACGAAAAATTGAGATTGGTGGGGGGGGGGGGAGGTTGTGTAGGGGGCAAGGGTCGAAAAGACAGAGACCCCCGTGGCCATTAATATCCCCAACCCTCCGGGCTCGAAGGATAATGATGCCTTATCCGCACAACCGATCACATTTGTTTTCATTTTTTGACGCGCAAACGGTGATTATGACGGATTTTCGTTTTTGCTTTTAAGTTTCTCCGGTCCCATTAATTACTTTTTTTCGCGATACGCTTAAACGTACTCCCCGCAATCCCTCAATGACGAACCAAACTGGTGTAAGTGCTTTATAAATCTGCCATGATGCTCCCCTCGGACAAACTGTTCCTCTTAAATGAACTCCATGCTCTCTCAATCACACCTCCTGTTATTTAAAAGATCCTTGCCTTTTTCTCTTTGCTTCTTCTCTTTGCCCTTCTACGACGGATCTGTCTCTAGACAGCCCTTGTAGTCCAATAAAGTGGCCCTGGCCCATTCTATTTCAGAAAGCTGTTTTTCTTTGATTGGGCCAACATTTCTGAGTTTAGTAGCTTTTTTATGCAATTCAAGTCGTACGGCAGCTTATTATCAATTAAACTTTTACAGGTGAATGCAAAATGTTACCATTCCCGTGTTTTATAGGTTTCTCATCATTCTTGAGGCCCAGTTGTCGAATACACTTTCCCAATCCTGAGCAATTAGGAGTCATATCCCATCATTTTCAATAGAGGAAAAGCTATTCCTATCATAATTTAATTTTCATTTTTTTATATTTAAAGATTTGAGATAAAAATTCGTACCCTCTCCCTCAATCAGAAAATGCTGCCTCTCCACCATGTTCCAATACATCTACGACCTTCGTAATTAAGGTAATTTATTTCATCTTTCTCCTTGCTATCCTAGGTATTGCGATAGTAACGAATTTAAATTCATTACTCTATTCATTTCCTGTATTTGACTTTTTAAAATCGGTTCTCGGATAGGTATCCTACTTTTAACTTGTTTACATGATGAGATCTTTTTTACTTGCTCTAGTAACTGTACAGGTAACTTTGCCTGCTGAAAATATAATGAAAACGCTATTTTCTGCCTTCTTTAGCAACTGAGGTTTTATTTCTCATATATAACCTCACAATGATCGTTTATCATTTTGGAATCGTATTTTTCTTTAATGAATGTAGGTATAGCTGCTAATAGCCCTCGTTTTATTTTTATCTCTACATCACGCTAACAAGCGTGAGATTTCGCACTTTTTCAAAGGATACATTCCCGATTTATTTGCGTTTGAGAATACGACTATTAACGATCTGGAGCAAGTGTTATTTTATGATGGTAAAAGCAAGCGTTGAAGGGCTTATGTTCCTCCCAAGTTTTGCTACCGTTGGAGTATGCAAGCTTGTAAAAACTCCTGCAAAGCTCCCATTAAAAATTCCTCTATTTCTTGCTGGAATATTGCTCTGCTGTTATGCACAGCGTTATTTGTTGCTGCTGCAAGTGAAGACTAGTTGTTTCGCTTATGTATTTCCTGGTTAACTTCTTTTATGGTGGGATTTTAATAGCTCTATTTCTTGCTCGGTAAAATTTAGGACCTATGTAATGTTGGCATTAATTTTGAAACCAGACACGCCATGTATTGGTCACCTGTTATGAGCTTTGCTCAATCATTTTCCACAGGATATCGCAGTTGTTGGAAGGCTAGGTTACCTCTTCTATCACCATATGTCTGCCCTCTGCCAATAGCCGTGGGTTGAATGCAGGGAAAGCAGTTTCGTGCAGTTCCATTTACTGCAGTATCTGGGTCAAAATTTTCATAGAAAATATCATCAAAATTGTCGGTTTAATTGTTTATTTGGCATAGAATGTGTACCAGCATAAATAAATGTTGAAACATCGATTTAAATTCGGTATATTCTGGCCCTATTTAAATTTTCAAATGCCATATTTGCTACTTGAGGTGCAAATAATAAATTTCCTTAAAAAGGTCTCCTGTTGTTGGTGATCAATATTTTACTTTCGTATTTAAAACGTATGTTTTATTTGTTACTTTTTATGGTTTGTTTCCATCAATATTTCACCTCTTTCTTAAACCAAACGGCTAACCTTTGAATATTTCTAATTGGGCAAAGAACTCTTTTAATAGGTTATACCCTTCCTAATTCTTTAGGTACAGATATAAAGCCAATATTACACCAATGGACCAGAACTATTTTTTACCTATCAGACTCGGGTACTCAAAGATTTTTCAAAATCCATTTTGATTTCAAATATGGATATTTAAGAATTTTGAGTACCTACGCTTGAGTAAGTCTTATATTCATATTCCTTGGCGCCAATCGTGCGGTGAAAATCAGTGACTGATTCCAGAATGCCGGGTGCTTGATCGAACAAGATGGAGATATACAGTTTCCGGCTCCAGCTCCACGTCCAGAGCAGAAGCCAGTTTGTTTCCCTTTGGCCTTCTCCAATCTATTTACCTCTCTCGTAAGTGGTCATCCATCTTCCTTTTCAGAGTTCACCTTCGCCCCGTTTCTCCACATTTTCACTCTACTTTCCCTGCCCACATTGCTAATTTTTTTTAGACCTTTTACCCTGATTCACAATTTTTAGTCAATTTTATGTGCCATAATGCCAAGTTATGTCATTGGGGTTCGGTAGTTTCTTAGATGGCCATATTACATGACCTAACTTTTCTGAACATGCATACATTTAAGTGTATGAGATATGATTGAGAAATGTTTTTCATTCGATGCAACTGAGTGTTTAGCAGTGAAAAATAAAAAAAATATGCTGGCTAGATCTCCGGAGTTTTAAGAGTTACGGAGTCTCGCCTTGTAAATCGGTAGCCGTAGTACTCAAGTGGTAATGAATGAACTGAATAGTCGTGTAAGTAAAAGTTGTGAATCTTTCATACGACTATGGCAAGGTTTCACTACAGAGAGAAGATCTAATAAACTAATTATTCAATATGACAAATTTAACTAACATTTAGGCCTGCCAACTAAAAATCAAATTATTTCATTTATTAATTATTGATTAATTAGTTTTGACGGTGTAGTGACGTAATAGATTCGATAATCTCAGTAAATTTCTCGGAGGCTGCGATGCATCAATATCACGCCTATTTCTAGGCTTTTTTTTCAAAAATACTCTAAAATTTTATCTTGCCTCTTTAAGGTCGATGAAGGCAGCAGTTGTCAAATTATCGGATTACTAAAACTAAGTGTTATTTTGCTTAGATTACTTTCTCGTCTACCACGGCTTAGTACTTTGTGATTTGCTCACATTGGCACATATTGTGATTCCGAAAATGTAGAAGGAACGATGATGCAATATTTTTTCTGCATTTATTGATATATATTTTTTCTGGCAGTGGATGTATGCGACGGTAGGAAGCACATGTGGGACAAGTATTACATGCTACTCGTTAATAATCGTTAGAAAAAAAAATACCGCCCTGGGTAATGTAATTGTGGTGACATTGAAAAATCCTCGAGCTTCTTCTTCGCCAGTGTATAATTCCTCTCCCCCCACAATCCTCCCCTCAAAGTAAACAACCACATATCCCATCCTATGCCCCCTCCCTGCTCTCTTTTTCTAAAAGGGATGATTTTTCCCAGGTTCTGAAAGCATACGCTAATTTTGTCATCCTTTTTCATTCCCTTGTTTCCGTGCGTTGGTGTCACCGTGCATATAAAGCAAGACTCTAATGGGACTGTCCATCGGATTGGAGTAGCTTATTGACTCAATTAGTGATTGGAAATTGAGATCGAGGATGGTGCCTAGATCGATATTAATAATTATTGTAATCCTATTGCTGTTATTTGGTGTGATCTTATTTATTTAATTCCTAAGGAATGCGTTATCTGCAACATTTAAGTTAACATTGAATCGATGCAGTTTGGGAATTTGTTTTTTTTTCAGGGAAAACTAACGTGCAAACGTTCGACATTTAGTTTTAGTTTTATAACTATGATCACCATCACGGTAATATAGTAATTAATAACACGAATTCTGCTGTCGTGTTTAATTATGATGAGGCATGTAAAAAAATAAAACTCTAGAGTACAATTTTGTAATTCAAGATGAAAAATACAAATGAAAAGTAAACAGTTTATGGTGCTAGTTCGTGGACCGGGAATTATTTTTGGTTAATTTCTAAAATTAAGATAAGTATTTTCTTCTGTACTCAATGTGAGTATTACCTCCATTAATTTCTTTTAAGTCAGTAGTAATGAATATTTTTCATCAGACATTCATCCTACTCAAGCAGGATGCCAATTACTGGGACGTTTTTTATATTAACTCTGGACTTTTAATGTATTTAATAGACCCTTCCAATTCGTGTCAATGTGTAGGTGTTTTAATTGCCATTAATGTTTTAGCCTTTTTTTATTTATAAATATATATTCCCATTGTGTAGGTAAGTTGAATTAAAAATAGCCTAGAAGTAAAGGTGACTACCCGCAAGCGCATGAACTGAACAAGTTGTTTGAATAATTTTTTCGTTACTATTAGAGACATAATAAATGGGTGAAACCTCTTGCAACAACAAACGATAGTTTTGACTTGAACTAAACAAAGTAAACGATAGGACTAGAACGTATTCAAATGCTATACAAAGCAACCCGCAATAGGGCAACTCTTTGTTCTTCACTATATATCGCGTACCCCTCAAGAGTGCCAATTGAACTGAAATCACGGTCCGCAGTCCTAGTTAATATGTAAGTGGCATGCATATCGCACATGAGGGTGCCATCTAGTCTTTCGCATTACCTATGCATCTCCTACTTTATGCTCACACCCTTATTGTAACTTCTCCCTCTCACTCCCCGATCGGAGACAGGATGCGATCTCGTATGTACCCTTTTTGTTGGCGAGCAAACCCTTCCGCTCTTTAATCCGTATCGCAAATATGCCTCGGTTTTCCCCTCAAACCCTGGGCCATCCGCGGTCTCCTTCGGCGGCGAGCCCACCCCTTCCACGCGCAAATCTCAAATGAATTCTAACCCTTTCCCCACAGTCTCGCCAAATGTCAGCTTACTTCGCTCCTTTTTTTTGTTACTCCACGGTTGCGGAGTTACTTTTTTTCTCTCTCCCTCCGTCTGGTACACCCCCTCTATTGCACCGTTCTCAAAACACGGCGAAACCCCTTTTAAAAAAACCGCAACCTTCGCATTTCTCCCCGTTGGAGCATTATCGTCACTGAGTCACCGCTACGGACGGTCTTGTGTATCTACTCGGGTGGGGATTTCGCGCCGAAAAGTACCACTTTACTTCCCACCCGTATCAAGGATTAAAAGAGTCTAAAAGGTGCGCGCAAACCTCCGCCCAACCCCCAACTCTGTTGTCTCCCTTCGTTTGTTTCCCCTTAAATTTATCGGCATTACGTCCTTGTTTGGAGTGGAAGTTAGTTGCCCCTCTCGCGGCTTCATTATCTCCCTATGTCTCTCTCTCTCTTATATTTTTCGTGCGGTTGGGGGTTTGTTCTACATCTCTCGGAGTGAAATAATGACGAATGAACACGCGGCGTGGAAAAACTGGATTAAAATGAATGGCAGCGAAGCTTGTAAAAAGGTGTGTAGCCGTCCGAAAGTGCTGGTATAGCCGTTGTCTTTATTTTTAAGTTTAAATGATGAATCGCGCGTTATTCGGGTCCTCTCGTTGTTCGTGGAAGTTCTCATTTTATGTACGAGTGTCCAGAGTTAAGTAACAAGGTCACCAGGGCAGGCTTACTTTTTATTGTCGTCACTCTTAAGCCGGTGGTAAGGTAGAAGATGGGAAGTGGTGGTTCTAGTTGTAGATGAAATTTTCGATGAACACTGGTTGAAATTTTCTATTCACTCTTTTATTGAATGTCATTCCTTAAGCTATTGCATATTTTAGAAAGCCAAGCTATGTTTGCATATGAAATCGATCGAATTGGCTTTCACTTAAAAAAATAGGAGAAAATTCATGGTGAATGAAGATATACAATCTTTATCAAATTTACGCCACCTTACTTTGTAAATAATAAGGTACGACTAGTTTCGACGAATCTCGAAAATTACGCCTTACCGTCGAAACGCGCACTATCTAGTAAAAATCTGTGAATTTTTTACGAAGGTTCAATATTTTCATTCATGTGTATATGATGATTCGCCCCTTTAATACATCCTAGAAGAGCATATTTTTTTCGACCATTCATATTGAATATTTTGTGTATGACTGCTGACTTTTATTTAATCTGCATATAAACCAGATACATCAATTTTATAATGGCCCAATCGTGTTCATTTCAAGTGCCCGATTTCCGGAGTCATATCTCTCATTATTTCTTATCAGGTGTCTCTATTACCTTCATTTGATGCCCATTTGCGTAACTTTTCTCTTCCGTCTGCTGACTCAACGATTTCTGGTCAGACGAGATTGATATGTTTCTTGAACTACCTAAAGCGTTCACTTTTAATTTTTACTTCGCTCAGATTACACTTAGATAACTGTACCCACCCTCTATGTAGGGTTGCGTTGAGCTTATTTTTTTTCTTAGCGCGACTTCATCAAGCATCCGTTACCATTACACTACCGTCCTTTTACCATGTCCATACGTAGTGCTTATTATTTTAACATCCTTTGCTATCTCTTGCATTTTTGCGTCTTAAATTAATCGCTCTCTTTTAACTTTTTTGGTTCATCCTTTTAAGTTGAAGCTTTAAGGTCCATGGTGAATCACAGGTTATTCCTCTACTATCGCCTACATCTTTAGTACACCTAACTGCTCCATTTTATCCATTTAAGCTCATGTCTATAAGATCATGTTGACTCCCAAGTTCTCCTGATAGTATCACCATCATATCCCTCGCATCTTTACAACTTATCCCATTTTCGTAGGAAATTCTATTCGGGCCAGTAAATATAGCTACTATCCCTTTTCGGTAAACTGTTTTCCTTAGCTCTCCCTCAATAAAGGGAAAATCGATACCCATCTCCTACCAGGGTTTCCCTTTCAAAGATTTTGAGGCTTCTAGCCGAGGTCGCCCGTGCATCTCATTGTCAATCTCGATCATCGACCAAGAGAGGCCTGGCAAAAAAAACGAAACCTCTTTTAAGGATGACGGTTATTTTCGTCCTCTTGGAGTGTTTATCCTGTTCCCCCATGTCACGGGATTCTTTTTTTTTATTTTGTTGGTTGTATGGTGGGGGATGTATGGGGACTGGGTTTGGGATGTAAGTCCCGGATGGAGCTTCCCTTCACCTTCTCTCCTCCTCCTCCTGCTACTCTTCACTCTCCCCGGCTATGTCGTGACAGCATCCCCTCTATCGACAGCTGCCTCCCTTCTTCCCCACTCTGACAGGGAGACAATCACACGACTCCACCCTCAGCTCATCTTCCCGCCATCATCACGCTTCTTTTAGACCGTGCCATGGTGCTGGTTAAAAGCATTGGAAAAAATTTTAAACGCAACTTGTTGATAATTATAATAATTTATTTAGTCAAATCGGGTAAAGTCCTCATCTGCCAAACAAGGGGTCACGGGTTCGAGTCCCGCCTGTGTAGGTTGCCTCTATCCATGAAATGGTTTTTCTTGCTCGTGTAGTTGTTAAATTTCTTGAACACCTCGATATAAAAGCACTGCAGGAATAAGTGACTTTGTACGCAGTCACGCGCACGGGTGCAAAGTTAAATACACCAACGGATGAAGTTCGCCAAGAAAAAATATTGGTGGAACTGGTTAACACGCCTGACCGGAAATCGGGAGATCCGTGTTCGTATCCCTGCTAAGTCAAATATTTTTTCATGGCGCTCTTCATCCGTTGGTGTATTTAACCGCAATATAAAATCGCCAATATGTGCTGCACTCGGCGGTAAAATAGGAATGAATAAATAAATCATTTTCGTTAATGTTGGTAAAATAATTTTCGGTAATGCCCTATTTTCCACTATTTATGGACCAATGCATGGAGGATTATAAACCAATGCATATAATGATGGTAACATAAGCACAGGTTACCCAAAGCTCCTTAAATTTTGTGTGTCTTTGTTTGTAATTAGTATGGACTAATTAGCATTAATATAATTATAAGTAAAATGTGAATCGTTGCTTTGGTTCGACAAGGTTATAACTATTGACCATATCAACATTTGCCTGCCTCAAATGTGAAACATTTGTCTTTCAAAATGACGGAAGTTAACGTTTTATATTTCAGATAAACTTTGATTAAAGGGTCTACTCTATTCTCAGTGAAAGTATCAACATGATACCGTGACTTATGAGAAGAAATATGTCTGGAAATCATACTGATCGAGCAGTAAGCATGCGTCTACAAAAATCGCATCCCAATCGTTCAAATATTCACTTTTTTCTTATAAATTATCCAGCCCTTGCTTATAAATCGCCAGCGTTCGATGCGTGAGTTATCGATTTTAATCCATTGGCCCCTTTTCCGCCCTTTATCGGGTATATCAGATGACGCAGCCATCATGCCGAGGTAATGAATAATCAATGAATAGGTATTTCGTTCCTTTCGCCAGCTTAGCAGTATGATAATAAATCACGTGGAATATATTACTTTTAAACATATTTCAAATAGCTTAGTTTCCGCAGTTTTATCGTTCGTGTGGACTATATTTTCTTAGACCCTTGGTTTAAGGCAGCCAATGTATTTATTACCAACTTGATATTATTGTGATTTTTTATAAGTGTTACTTACTGAAGCTTACTTTAGGAAATATATAAAGATGAAATGCAGATTTATGAAGAAATATGCGTGAAATCTACGAAAACTTGACTTCATGATGCATAGAAAATAGTAGTAATTATTGTGAACTATAAGACCTGTAAATGTGAGAATAAAGGTAAAAATGCACCCTGTCACCGCAAAACTTGTACAGAGTCATGTGCCTACCAATAATATAACACGTTTTTATTTGCTTTATGGTTACGTACATTTTCTGCTCCCTCAAAACTGTTCTCGCAAATATTCAAACATTAACTCGTACGAGCTATCGTGCGAGAGCGTATAGCGCAACCAGGCCTTATAATTCCTTCGCGCGGTAGGTGTTTTACGCAAAATAAAAGTAGTTTCTCCATCTAAGCTTTTGCTACTCTCCTGTCAACTGAATTGTTTCGGGAAGATTAAGCATTACTTCACGTGTCAGTTTTCTTAGCAATTTGAGGGATGTGGTGTTATCTAAAACTGATAAAATCAGAAAAATATACTCCTCCGGACTACCAGTTTCGAAATGCCCTCTTTCATTTTGTGACAAGCTAAAAAAATATACTTGGAGTAAAAAAGCACAGTAATGATAAATAGAAGTAGTCCTGGCTTCAACTCAAAACAATCAATTTGAGAAATCTTATGGTATTTTTGTCGTCCTTTCGTTCACTGCCCACCTTCAGCTTCGTTGATTGTTATTTTATTTATATATTATATTTCCCTAACTCCTTTTCTTCCTTTCTCTCTGACATATCGGAAATTGATATAGTTTTACAGTCAAATTATTACAAGCTTTTGTGGCTATAATACTTTTAAATGAGATGATAGGATCAAATGTAAAATAGTATTTTTCTCTGATAGTGAAAGTAAAAAACGAAAATTAAATGCTCTACTTGTCTGTGATACTCTACTTAGTATTTACTGCTGGTCATGGTATTGAGCAAAACTTCTTGAGCAAAACATATGGAAACTATAAAAAAATTGTTCCTTTACATAAAGACTCAGATATTGAATTGCTCAGAAAATAAACTCTTGTGTATATTGGCAAGCACATGGCCGTTATATTATTGGTGATCATTGCAGTGATGAATAAATAGAGGAAATTTCCAGGAAATTGAGTTCATTTGACTTTTATTACCATCTGCCTTGCCCCTCCATTCCTTATATCGCGTTGCCGTAATTGCGGAAACTTATCAGGATGAAAACGATGAATTTTTTTAACGCTTCATTCAATGCTAAATTCGTGGTGACCATCGGAGCAAATTTTTCTTGCCCAAACAAATCCATGACATCCAATTACCGCTAATCCGATTATTCGTGGCTGTTGTTTTACTCGAATTTCTCGATTATTTAAACCCAATTTGGAGCCAATGCATACCCCACCACCCTAGAATGGCATGTTCTCAGAATACGGGTTAATTACGATAGAATATTAACTCACTTGGTATGGTACAAGAATTCAAGAAATAAATTCCTTCATATCCATTTTAGTTTCTACAATTAGATTTTTATCCATATTTTAATATTTTTTTCTAAAGAAACAGTATTTACAATCTATATATTTTTAGAATGGGAATTATCTTGCCCTTCGGTTGATATTGTGGTCTTACAGTTTTGAATTCTTACACAGTATGGATCTATAATTTTCGAATAAGTAAATAAATGTTACAAAATTGCTTATACTTATCCTTGTATTTTATGCAATATATTTTTCCCTGCATTTTAACAATTTTTTGGCCATCAAAGAATTTTTTAGTATTGTTGATAACGCTGTTAAACGTTAATGAAAAATCTTGAAATATACGATATTGTGGTAAAAAATATAACTTTTTATTTACAAATAAAGTTTACATTAGACAATAATGGACTGAAATTTGTGGTTCTTACATAATACCTTACCTCTAGGGTCAACCCTGTATAAATATATTTTTTAACAATGGGGAAAAAACGTTTAAGACTATTTTTCCTCGATTGAAACGCTAAAATAAACAACGTCTCGTAATGACGGCACAAATCCTTCCTTTTCATTGAATATACTGAACAATTTACCATTACCATCGCCAAGGTTACAAAATCGCGGTGATCGGCAGCGAGGCTTTACGCCGAGGTGGTGAGTCGACCCTTAAGTCGACCCGTCCTCCCTTGTTATAATGCACACACAGACTGTTCCGTCGAGGAAATATTCCGCCTGTTTAGGGCTTTACCCCGAGAGTGATGAGGGCTGCATTGGGGATGGGTAGGAAGAAATTGCGGGGATGGATAGCGGACGCGGGACTGCTCTGTGGTGGTTTTAAGTGGCAGTGGCAGCAGTATTAGCAGTCGCTGGGGTCGAGGGAATATCCTAAATCTGCACTCTCCCTTTTACCCTTTAGCGTCCGTCCTTCCCCATAGGGTCAACGCACCCCTTACCCCTCCCCCCGAAAAATCTCCCTCTACTCACCCTCAGGATTCATAATCCCTCTCTTACAGCCTCGCTCCGTCCTTATCTAAAAGTGGTGGCCCGTCACCCGACGGACGGGAGCTCCCCTCCCGCCCATGTGGTGGTGACTAAGTGGCAATTAATCAGGAGTTGTTACAGCAGCGTTCCTGTCCGACAAGTTCCTCTCTCTCTCGGAAGATTGCTGGCTTAGTTGGAGCCGTTTTAGTGTCAGTTTCCTAGTGTCCTCAGACATCTAGGATCATCACTGCATGTTAACGAAATCTTGGCTTACCGGTAGAAATTATTTTGATGCGACCTTATTTAATTTTCATTTCATCATTTTTCCGGCGTCGGTGGCGGCGGGGTAACGTCCCTGCCTGCCAAATAAGAGATCGTGGGTTCGAGTCCCGTCTGGGTAGGTTTCCCTTGACCAGGGATGAGTTGTAGGTACGTTTACTTGTTAAACTTGTTGAATACCCCGATGTAAAATGGCCAATTTGAGCTGTAATCGGTGGTTTAAGAATTAAATAAAATAAATAAATTTCAATCTTATATCTTCACTGCCCATTCTAAATGAGTGTTTTCAGGTTAATCCGCGTGGGCACATAAGTAAACACATTCTCCATCAAAAAGTAACAGTGTTCCTGTCCGAAAATCTCCTCTTTCTCGCTCAGAGGGTTGCTGGCTTAGTTGGAGCCGTTTTAGTGTCAGTTTCCTTGTGTCGTCAGCCTCTTCTAGGATCATCACTTCATGTAAACGATATATTTGAATTCCCGGTTGTAATTATTTTAAATCTGCACAATTTTATTTTTATTTCAACCTTCAATTCTTTTCTGCGATCTCTAACGGCGTGTTTACACGATGTATTTAACTACGTGGGTACGTAACTAAACACATTGTCTATCAAATTTTTCGCCATCTTAAATTGCATAAATGCACGAATGCATAACCACGCAATAACTCCTGCTCCTCTACTTTCTTGCATCCATCTGAGCATTTTTCCTGCCTCGTATTTCACGGGTAAGTGCATCGTGGAAACTCGATTTAAGTTTTACCTTTATTTATTACATTTATTTCATTTGGTCCAGTCCCACCTGAAGGCCACTTATTTTGCGTATTCTGAATTGAGGTGCTACAAATTGGTTGCAATTTATGTTCTCAATAAATCTAAATGTGGCCATAAACATTTTCATTTTTTATTCCTTCATTGGCTCTCATTGAGGCTTAAAAATTGCAGTGCCTTCCGAATGAGTGAATATTTTATATATCAATTTTTTATACTACTACTTTTGAGCTGTGAAAACTGTTTTGGGAGAATATTTTGCTTAAATATCTGCATATGAAATGAATTTTAATCATAGAGAATGTTGTGACATATTACTAATCTCTCAATTATCTTAATTTTAAAAATTTAAGCATCCTCCGCCAAATAAAAAATATTGTAAAATCCGGAGCTTTTATTTAATAGTTTTAGGTGCTCTGCATTTTTTTGACCGATACGGCACGTCGAAGTCTGGCTCTTGCGGTTGCGTTCGTAAGTGAACCGGACTGCAAAAGCTTTCGGATGCGACGTTGATTGGCTCTGCTAGCGGGCTTGTTGTCCGTGACTTGTGCCCGCGCAGAGGATGGACGTATGGATTTAATCTTCTTGGGGTTAAATTCAGTTTCGCGAGGGGGGAGGAAGGCTATTCGGTGTCCCGTACTAGTCCGAATTCATCACTCGGGACGTGTTTGTTCGTTTTTCGTGTGCGGGAAGAGGGGTTTAGGGTTGAGTTGAGTTTTCGGAAGGGAGCGAAATTGTTATGCTCTCGCGCGGATATATGTCCCTCCGCGTTGGCGCACAGTTTCGCGTTACGACCTCGCTCGGTGCATCACATAATCAAGTTGTGGAATCTCGCTCTGTCGCATGGCACAGCTAGCATACCTCCTGCCGTGTTTTTCGCGCGGTACGCTGGCTGAAGGTTCTCTCACCGCAGAGGCGGGCTTTGATCCTGTCGCCGAAAAAGATGGAATCGATGCACGAGTCACTGGGAACGTTGGAGGAAATGTTTGCCCAGTAATATTATTCACGTGGATATATACATGTATTCGTGATTCCATCCTGGCGGTGTTGGTACGTGTACGCTTCCCGAATGTTACCCACAATCTCTTCGTCTCCACGTACCTCGCCGGTGCACTCAAATTTCCATTCAGTTGCGTTATCCGACTGATATACTATTTCATTCTCTATTTAGACGGGTTCCTTTGATGTCGAATTCATTGGGCCCTTTTGAGTCTTCCTCGAAATGGAGTGGAATTTATTTCCCTCTACGCCTAAAAGTGTTTTTTTTCTCCTGCCTCTTGGTTTCCTCATAACTTCTGTTTAATGTAGCTTAATCATATTTTAATAATGCAATAAAAGCACGCATTCCTACTTTTAACCGCAAAAACTTTTAGAAATATTTCACGCAATATCCTCCTGGAAGAGGGAGACGGGTTTCAAATATACATTTTGCTGCAGATCTAAATTAAGTTAATATCGTATGCCCAGCGCATTCTGCCTCCCTTTCACAATAACATCAATTTATAGACTTCGTGAACATAGTAGATAACGAAATCAGTGAGCATTTCTGAAAATGCCGTGAGATATGAGTACCTGTTATTAATTCGTTTATATTGAGGAAAATTTTATTTTGTCGCGCTGGTCGCGCTTTTTATGGATTATATCGACATCGATAGAGCACTGGAATATAATTTTGTCTGAATATTTGAAGTAAAACTTCCGTAGCTCCGTATTTGTTGCCTGATGTAGTAAATTTTAGCGTTTCGGTTTTCTTCATACTAATGGATAAAGTTTTATGTAAACTTGCAAGTTGGTGACTTACCTTTCCTGCCATTTGCATGCCCTTTAAATAAGAGCAGACGGAAGTGAAATGAAATACCATGTTCTTTTAATATGAAGAATTTTGATTAACTATAATAGGAAATTGGCAACTTCGCCAAACCAACCAATTCTCTGTTGCTAAAACTATCTCTTTCCCGTAAATTCGCTAACCCCCGCCATACTTCACCGTTGGAAGCTCTCATATAACGTTTTTCTTGGTTATAGTCGGAAGTATAAGTCGAATAAATTTTGTTCCGTTGGCAATTCACGTAGAGGTTGAAATTAAGAATTGATACTAAATGATGGACTAAGAAAAATAAGGGCATTGAATCCGTAAAATTATAACTAGCCAAGTATTGCACATGCATATACCATGACAGTTGACGATAAATGCCAAGTAATATTGGAAGCTTTATTAAATCTTTCTCACTGTCTGGTGTCAAGTGTTTATAAGTGGTTGGTGGCTGCTAATAAGTAAAATTATCAATTGGGAATCCGATTCAATTCAAATTTTCGATTGGAATACTGAGAACAAAGTATGAATATAGCTATTGCGATTGAACACTGTTGCTGTTTTCAAATATTTCGAGGCTCGTTGTAATACCCTTAGACATATGATATTACTGATTAGATTAATTTATTTTATTTTGTTATTATTTCATGAATTCGCCATTATACTAGATCTTAGCTTTATGAAATTGTATGTAAATATACGTTATTTAAGGTACTAAATACACTTAAGTCCAGTAAATATAGCTAGAAACATGTAATGGACTTCTAAATAAATTTACCTAACGCTTATGCCGAAAACTCAACATTTATGATGAAATCAGAATTTTCATATTGAAGAACCTATTGAGGCTAGTGTTTCTGTCGGCGTTTATAAATTGAGCACAACCACTGAATTTATTGTATGAATGAATCGCGGTGCACAATCCATCATAGCATTATTATGTATATTATATTCAGCATCACGGTAGTAATGTGATTGATAAGATAGACCTAGATACGCTATTATTGCGTTCGGTATATACCATCGTCGACGGACTGCGTTCATTAGACTTACACTGAGCTCTCTCATCCTCGCTCTGATTGTTATTATCATCACAATTTAGAGAGATGAGTGAGAGGTAAACCGAATTCGCGATCCCAGTGCCGTTTCCCTTTGACAGTGGTAAGAGGGATTGGGCGGCTACTTTGGTGGTTCCTGCCCTTTGCAGATCCCTTCGGTAAACTCCAAAACCCTATCTTTGCGTGATATCTTCAAAGTTGAGCATAAAAAATGGATAGTATCTCCTTCGTTTCGGCAGTAACCGTATTGCAATCATAAATATACATGAATGATTACCCGAGGGGCAATGTATTTTCTCAGTATCTTCTATAAAAAAATAGGCAGGTAAGATGCTAAGCGATCATGGATTTGAAAGCATTACTAGATCTGGAGATACGGAAATAAAAAGGAATCAATGGACTTATGTACTGTGATACCTTACTTACTGATATTGGTAATGGAATAATGAATATAAGATAGATTCTCTGTGATTATACTTTTTAGTTATCTAATCTCATTTTATACAAACATATTCTCTATCTACGAGTGAATTTCAACTATCTTCAACCTCGCAATATTCACTTCCCTCTGACATAATATTAGTTTATATAATTTCTATAAAGAAAAATAATAGAGGATTGATGTGGGAATACTAATTATCTTTCTTAGAATTGGCTCCATAATATAAATGATTCTTTTTTATTTTGGGTGTAACACTGTTAGGGTTCACTGTAACCTGGATTCTGTCTCATTGTATTATTTTACATGTTAATATTATGCTTCATTCATTTCTACGACGTAACTGCTCTTTAGAGGAGGTTATGAAGTCATGAAAGTGTCTTTTCTCTTCGAAGGTAGTTAATACTAAAATAAAAAATATCTCTGGCAATCATCATAGCATTATTGATACCCTCCCTAACTATCAACATTCATTCATTCGCAATCCATTACGGTTTTGGCCTACAATGCCATTGTCACCATTTCTACGTGTTCCTAAGACTAGTACGTACTACAGCTAGTTATTGGTCGGAAGTGAATAGTTAAATATTTATTAATATGACAGGAAAATTAGATGATGAAACCGGATTTAATTTTTGAAGCGCAAGTGTGAATTTTGAGATTTTTAATGCAGTTAAAAATTCAGTATTTTTATGATCCATCGTCATTTTGCTAAAAAACTCAACAGATTTCATTTTTACGAAAACTTTTGGAGCATTCCGAAGCCTCACCTAATATTCGCTTTAAAGGCACCGTAGTGTCTGTGTACTTGCGAGATATGGAGCGTTGCCGAGCGAGGAAGCAATCGTGCTCCCGCTCACGACCGCAATCCTCAGATCTCTGCGATGAAATTTCCGCGTGACGAAACCGTTCGAAACCACGTGATATTCCCAGCATGCAAGTCGCCGATTTCTTTCTGCTCCTCCGCTTTGCCGCAGCGCGCGTACCCCGCTAATATCATACCTCTCTGCTGTTCCCTCTCCCCACTTTCGTCGCTTCCGCTTCTCATCATCAGGGAATCTATTTGGTTCATTCCACCGAGCTTGTGCACCCGGTGCGTTCATTGGGCATGCAGTTTTAGTGGCGTTACCTTGCTTGCAAATCCCTGCGACTTGGTTACGCGCTGCTATCAGGGTCTGGGTGTCTCAGATGAGAAATTTGTACACATTTTGAAGGAATTTTGTCACTTGTGTTTTGGATTGGTAACCAAGTTTCATATCCTTTCTTTTCCAGATATGAGGTGAGTTAAGCTATGCGAAAAAAATATGGCCGTTTTTTTTCAAATCTGTTTCAATAGTTTCCATTCCTTATGTATATCTAATTCCTTATTTTAATAAAGGGATTGAAGAGAGTGATAAATTAGTAAAACAGTTTATATGTATCAGAGTGTTTTGAATTCCGCAGGGTTACATCGCATTTTAATATGATTTTGCTTGTGATAAATATTTATCATGTCATGGTTTCGCTTTTTAAGTTCTAAAAATATTTTATGTGGCATGGAAATTTACCAGAGTGAAATTTATCTTCACCTCATAATCCTCATAATATTTAGTTAAACTTTTGCTGCTATTTTATGTGAATAAATATACAGCCAGATGGTGGTGAGGAGGAGCTTATTGCAACTAAAGGTGAATATCTAGTCTGTAAATAGCTTATAGTCGGATGCAGGTATTTAAGTACTTTTTTCAATGATGAAAAAGATATTTACCTTCGAAAAGTGCCCAATCTGAATTTTAAAAACTGGCATAAATTAATCCGTCATCTGAATTTATCTCCAGCCGAAAAAGTCTCCAGTGTATTGGGTCAGATATGAGGTTTTTAGTGAATGTGTTTGGATGACTTTTCACTTTTCACGGAAAAGTCAATGAGCTTTTTCATTGATAGCTGGGGAACTACGCAAAGTCATTCATTAATTTTTGTCGTACGTTCGTGTACGATATGAATAGTAACTGTTATCTCGTGAAGCAATACGTGTTTGGGCTCTTAAAGATAAAGTAAAAGCTCTTCGTGAGGAGTCCTATATGGCAGTTTTTTAAATTGGAGTACCCTGTGGATTCATAACCTCTCAGGCACGTTTGCCTCCACAGATACCGTTTCTTTCCCGCTTCCCATCATTTCAGTTGCTTGCTTGAACTCTTTCGCTCTCACAATCTCAACTAGCGTTTCGGATTATTTTCCACAATACTAATAAATATATTTCTTGCTCTCGTATCCTTTTTCTAAATACAGCATTAAACCTAGCTCTTACAATAGATTATTATTTTTCTGAGAAAAATATTAAGGCGTAAGTTGTCTTGGACACTTCATATCAATTTATTATTGTCATGATGTATTTCTAAATACCTATGGGGTAAACCTGGAAAAAAGTGTCTTTAAAACTGAAAAGTATATCATTTACATGGATTTCAGTCTCGAATATCGAAGAAATGAAATAGACTTCCGAGGTGCTCGGAGCTTTATAATTCTGAAATCAGACCTTCATAGCTTGTTCATAAGAGTCGTATTTAAGCCCTACATTTTTTACCGCATCATATCAAATCTCTATCAAGCCTAGGAAACTCTAGTTTTAGCGGTAGGTTAACATTACTTTGGCAGAGAAGAAAAATAACGCATTGGGAAGCGAGTTCCCAATTATAGGCTTTTTATTCGTAATCGAACACTGCGAAGGACCGTGTCCTCTGCTCCTGGGCTTACTCAACTATGTGTTGGCTATGTGTTGGCATAGTTGCCCTCTACTTAGCAAAAACTTGTCAAATAATTCTCCTCCATTACCGCGAATTCACACCATTGAACCCTCACCCTCTGCACAAGAATGTAGAAAAAACTCTACACGACTTTTTTTAGAATTGATTTTCTTCATATATTCCACATGGAGTAATATTTTATTGCATTATATGTGCGTTCTGCAAAATCCTTCATAGTCCTTCTTTTTTCTTCCCATATTTCAACGCATGGAATCTTTTTCGGCTTGACGTGATGGAAATGCCATATATCCATGATAAAACATTAATAACAGAAGGTTATCACCGCACTGCAATGGTTCCACCTTGGTTTCAACACTCTATATCATTTTCAAGGGAAATTTTACATTGAAAATTAAATAGTGTCGAAACCATGTTCGGCAGTGGAGTTTTACATTTAAGTGTGGAAATTGCCATTTGCTTCTCATATTTTATCTTGAATTCAAGCTCATCAAATAATATTGGGATGTGGTATTCCCCAATATCTAATCCTCACCGTCCTTCGCACCTAATCATCAGTTCGCCCTCATGTCGTTCGGAGCTGATGATCGTTTATTAGGGAATCGGTTCCCTCAGGGGTGGAATACCACGTGACATCGCAGCCCTGCGCTCACCCCGGCCGCATTCTCCCACGGTCCTGATTTACGGGTTACGCAAGGGGAGCGAAACGATCATAGAATGGGGGAGGGTCTACCGAATAAAAAGCTTTCAACCTGGTTTAGCCAAACCCACGCAGCATATTCGGAAGCACTCACTCGGCTACTCTAACCCCAGCATCTGCGTTCTGCCACGCACGAATGGAGATGAAATATATTTAATTACCTCCGCGTTAATTTATCAGGGTGGTGCCTGCCGAAGAATTTACCGATACGAGGGTAGTCCCGTTCATATATTTATTCTCCTGTTGCTAGGACGAATTTTTTGTTCTCACCAATGTTATTTTTAATGATGTTCTAATGCATGATGAAACCGATATACATCCGATTGCAAGATTAGACTACGTTCATATAAGGTTAATGTAATTTAACCTCCTTCTGGATAATATTTTTGCGTTATTTTGTCATAAGCAGTCACCAAGAAATGAACAGTAATAATGAATTTTGAATTTATTTATTTATTTATTTATGACTTACGTGTTTCAGAAAACTAATTCTAAAAAAGAAGAAAAAACTTGTATTTTGCTTTCTTGACAAATATTTCATAAGCTCATTAAGTTAAGCGGGTTATGGTAGAAATCACGGCTCAGCATTATGAAAAACTATAACGTTTGACATTTCATTCTGACCCTCTGTTTTAGTGGTTATGAAATTTGTCTTCACAGGCGTAAATAGTTAAGAGAATCTAAGTCTATTCAAACATTTTAATCGTGTAAAATTTTGTGTTTTGTCGGCATATCGTTCGTATTCTCCGGTTAATTTTGTTTGCTTTTGAGTTATTGATAAGTAATACAGCCCTGGTGTTGATCGGTTCGTTTGTCCAACACGATCTGCTGTCCCAACGAAGTCCAAAGTAAACGTGACGCTGGGTTTTGGGAAACTCCTAAAAGGTTAATGAACACGAGTGTGTGTATATATAATGTCACCAACGTTTTCTCTACCGCTCACGGCTATTTTTCCCCACTCGCCTCACCGCCTGGACCATCCTGTTCAGGCGACGTGTTTATTTATCCTTCCGCCTCCGAACTGTCCGTACCGCACCCTTTTTCCGTTATTTATCCAGTAGTACGACCGCCCGACTGCTACGACTCTGTGGGGGAAGTATTCATGCTTTGGAGAGGTGATGGGTGGTAATAATTTGGGGGTGGAATGAAATTTGGCAATTTCCTTCCCCTCTGCACGCAATGGGGATTGGTGGAAAACGGTTCAGTGGTTTGAGCAATCCATTTTTCAAATTCGGGAAGAAGATAGGGAGCGATTGGATCCAAAAAAATGTTCAAGTTTTTTTCGCCCACCACCCTCTTTTGGATATTTTATTTCGGCCACTTAGCAGCCCTTCTTTTTCAGCCGTTTCATTCCCTTCATACCCACTCCACAACTGCTTTCAAATTTAACTTTTTTTAGCCATAACCGCGACTATGGCGTTAATCGTATCAAACTAATTATCTTGTAGATTCTTATCCTAGAGCTTCTTATCCTTCCTTACTATCTTCTAGCTTCCTTTGTCCCATTATTCGGTATCTTTTATACTTTAGCTAAAAGGAGGTATATATTCGCTTACAAGGGGAGTCGTTTCATAATACATCTTGGGATACGCTGTTTAACCTATATTTAGTCAGCTATGTTGATGGATATCTTTCCCAATTAACCAGTAATTGCGGTACAGTTTTTAGTGAAGCCATTGTATTTGGGAAATGCTTGCTTCTCCATCTATTATTTTTTTACTTTTGAGAGGTACCTACAAATCTCCTGGTTGGTGCTATTTTTTTGATATTTTCAATGTTAATTCTCGCCGTTAATTTTATGTCATAGTTATCATTTCTCATGTATTAGCTTTGACTGTGATGTGCGACCAATGCAGTTGAAAAATTAAGTTATTATAGCTAAATGACTTGGGCTTATAAACATAGCGGGGACCCCATGCCCGAGAGCTTTCATTATTTTTTAAATATCGGTGAGTAATCCGTCAAGCGGCTTTTTAAATCGCTTCCGAGCCATTTTATTTTTCTCCCGGCGGAGTCTTTGAGCCAAAAGTTTTCCCACC
Organism: Ischnura elegans; assembly: GCF_921293095.1. Classification (NCBI taxonomy): domain Eukaryota; kingdom Metazoa; phylum Arthropoda; class Insecta; order Odonata; family Coenagrionidae; genus Ischnura; species Ischnura elegans. Next base: position 98,239,703 of record NC_060249.1, read on the forward strand.
CAATATCGAACTCAATAAAGCTGGTTTGAAGCGGTGGGTTGAGTTTCGGGGTCGCCCAAGGAACGATCTTGGAAATAGAGGCGTCAGGGGGGTGATGGCAGTGGGTGGCCGATGGAAGTCTTTTCTTTCACCATCATTTATATTTTCTTCCGAGAGATTCGGCCGCTCTCGTTCGCATGACATGCGCTTCTACCCCCTCTCCTATCAACTACTTGAGCCTCCCCCCCTCTTTTTCAGTGTTCCACCATATCAATTCTCACTGCCACCTCACCCCTGCTTACGATATTATCCACCCTCCTCCTTTCCCGCCTTTACAAGGGGTCAGCCAACTTCTTTTTAGCACATTCATTCAGCCTGCTTCCTCGTGAACTTGGAGGGGTGGGGTTAAGTAAAAAAAAAGATCGAAGAATATTGGGGTGCAGAATGCTTCTCTTGAGTAAGAAGTCATTCATCTGATACGTCAGCGGAGAGGCTGGGGGTTGAGGGACTTGACGGGATTTTTACAGCAGAGGGAGACACCATAAGCCTCCCACTTTCGCTCCACGGTCCTCCATCGGGTTTAAATTATCCACAGAGATTGTAAGCGTAAGACGACGTATCACTTGCAATCGATCAGTCTGATAACATGAAGTAGGTACTGTTTGGTTAGTACTTATATCCTCCCGTACTTATACCCTGTCACGAAATCCATGTGCGAAGTTTTGACATGGTGGATGGTTGTCATGGCGTATAGAAGAATGCACTTGCTTTCACAAAACCTATTTTACCAAAGAACTGCTTTGGCAAACCCGAGATTGAAAAAAGAGCCGAAAATGGTTGTTTGTAAAATAAATTTTGTTGAAATGACCAACTGTGGTTTTCATAGATATTGCGCAAACATTTTGACATTTTCATGTTATGTTACGTGTGCATCATTCAGTTATCACCTGTAACTCAATTTTGGAAATTTTAACTCGATTTTTCTTTGAAGTAATAGATTGACATTTAAGATTCCGATTGGTTTTTAAAGTAGGCTATAAACACTGAAAATTTTAGATAAGACTATAAGTTTTAAATACGTAATAGGTCAGGAAGTCGAGGCACTGGATTCTGTTAGAGCCTTAAGGATACGTTATCTTTACGCACCATTAAGATTTCCTCGCGACAGATCAAGCCAAAAAATATAATTTTTGCAGAATTTTCTAGAAAAATAATCTATATTCATTCAGAACATTCGTCGATGTTAAAATTAAAGGAAAGATATACAGAAATTAGACCATTAAATTCGAACATTATGTAGCTGATGCTTTTCCAAGGTTCATCGGCCGACCGTAGTTCTATTCCCGTTTAGCAACGAAATATAGAATTCAATTGAAGCTTTCAATAGCTAATGGCTCAATAATTAATACACTGATATGTCTAAGTTTTATTTTTTCATGATTCTTATGGAATAAAACTTTGTATTTCATTTGAGGCCGCAACTGTACTTATTTAGATGCCATAAAAAATTGTTCTTAGATTAGGAACGCCAATGATAGCCATGGCATGTAATGTCCAAGTTTTTGAAAGTTATTTTTTGGAATAAAACGAGAAGAGCATATTTTTTTAATTTGTATTAAAAATTTTATCCCCTTTATTTCATTGTGGATCTCTTTGATTCTCCTCAGCTCCTTGTCTGTGCTATTCAAGAAATATATTAGTGTCTTAGACGGACACTCCCTTGTCTGTCTTCAGAGAATACACGCCCTCTTTCTTCGCTTTCTCGTAACTTCTTGTCCGTCATCGTTTCTCACCCAGGCTAAAAATGACAAACGCTTCTCCCCTCTTCCCTAACATCACTTTCCTTACATGATCCCTCGCCCATAGACTCCATGATCCTCACCCTGCACCATATGGCACCTCAAAACTGGCTGACGCTTCTTTTTCTCTTTATTTCGTGGAATTTTGCAAATGGTAGTTGTTTTTATGGACCGTTTTACAATTAGCGCGTCCAAGATCTACATATGCAATAGTTCGTCAGATCGTAAAACCTTAAATGTTAAAAATAACGGAAATATATTTAGCAGCTTCCAAGTGGAAACAATGGTAAAGAAGCGGGCACTTTATGTACCTGCATGGGTGAAGAAAAAAAGTTATGCAGATGTTGGTAATGTTTTCAGTGAGGCTCCTTGACCATTGTGTTCCTTTATGGAAAAAAATTAAGTGCTGCACCTATTCCCTTGAAACCTGTCACCATTTATTTTATCATCTACATCCGATGAATTTGTGTAGTAAAGCACGGAAGTGATATTCACTAGTCACACCGGTGGACATTTTTTCTAAAGTGTGAACATAAAAAAGCATTGCCTTGCTTGTATCCTGCGCAACTATCCATTCTGCCAAAGTAGTTTTTAATTTCAATCGTCGCTGTCATTTTTATTCCACTTATTGATCTGCTTAAGATCATTCGAATTATTTTCTATTCTTCACCATATTTTTTTTCCCTTTGTTCCTCCCTTTCCATAATGCCTGTGTTAGCTCAGATATCTTTACCTTTCTCCAGAGCTTGTTTTAGGATCCTGGTTGAAATCTTGGTCTTCATTCTTGGAATAATATTTTATTTTCGGATTCTTTACCAATGTTTCGGCTCCAGCAATGAAATTGAGCCCAAGTGTTCACGGGAAATGACTTGCCTTTCATTTTCTTTTTGTACAATTACCGTGCAACCGTTGGCAGTCATCCTCAATACCCAAGTTATGATCACTTCGGTAGACCAGGAGTAAAGGTCGTTCCGGCGTTTGTAATGGGGTTTTATTCAGTGTAATTATGGTTGAAAATTGTGCTAAATTAAGGAGAAAGCCATTGAGCATTACTTGTGGATTGATTTTAACTTCATCGAAGCGTGCATATATTTTTTGGTCTATTTCTGTTGGAATTAATTTACTCCATTTTCTTCTCGAATCAATTTTATTACCAACCCATATTCACGTCTTTAAAGCTTTGACCAATACCTGAGTCATGTCCCTGCTCATAATCCTTTAGTCATGTATTCTCTGCCGTGTTACGTTATAAACCATATTCAATACCTTTTGCCTCTCCTTCTTGGCATCTTTGGTAGGTCACATTAGTCCTTCCCATTAATATAATTGGTACTTTTGGAAACCCATTCCACTTAACGCATCTTTTTCTGAAACCATTTTTCTTCTTAAGCCCCTAAAGTTTTCCTTATATTCTATTTTATGACCTACTACTTTTTCGTTTCATTCCTCAGCTATTTTCCTCTTCACGTTGCGGAGTAGGCTTGAAAACTCCTCCCCATTCCGTTTCTTTCCGTCCAAACCCTTTTCCGTCTGTCATTTCTCCACGTCATAAATTTCGCCCGTCTTCGATACGGGGCCATATCGTCTCTTTCCCTTGACCTGATGGCGCGGCTGTTGCACCCTTTCTGAAGGGGCTATAAAACCCTATGCAGCGTCCTTTCTCCCTCCTGTAGTCCTCCCCTCTGGAAAGTAGGTATGTTCACTGAATTATACTGATCACACTCAGATGATTAAATTCGATCACGCAACGAAATGGGTTTTGTTAGACGCGCAGTACTTGCTTCAATTTTTTATTAATCATCTGTCAATTTTATTTGCCTATAAATAGCTATATCTTAAGTGATCATGGATATCATTTTTATTTTTTCTATGCTAGTATGGCCAGTCAGCCTCGATGACGAGAGTTGAATACTCCTGTCCGTTTTTTGATGAAAATTTGGTTTGAAGGTTTCGGCCGTTCAAGTTTGCCTCGTATATTTGCTTAACTTTCGCGATTTCGGGCTCATAATCCCTAGCAATCACTAAAAACGATGGATCGATAATAATTGGTGGGGGGCAAGATCACTGTAAGGTTAGGTAAATCCATTTAAAATAAAGATAACATTAAAATTCAGCATAATATTTATATGTAAAAATATCCCCTTAATATGTTGGCTATTAAAATGTACGAGTAAACACAAGGATAGCTATGCTCCTTGAAGTACTTATTTTATAACATTTATTCAGCACTATCAGTTGAATGAAACGTAGATTTACTCGCAGAACGTCAAAGTCGTTTAATAGCAATTTTTCTTTGACGCTCATATAGTGCGTGTTTATATCATATTGCTCAGTTGGTACTTGAATTATACTTTCCTCGTCATTTCTTAATTGCAAATTTCAGCTATTACATTTTGCGTATGCGCTTTGATAAGCCTTTGTGATGTGAACCATTTTACGTATATTTTACCAACCTTTCCGTTTATCATTACTTTGCTACCGGATTAACTCATTCATTCATCTCTGAGCGTGAAGTTCACTTTCTCCGTTTTTCCATTAGCTTTCTCGAAACTAACTACGTAGTTTATATACTTGATACTCCGTTTCATTGCAGCACAGCTATAATAAATAGTGGTACGTCGTAAAAACATTGGCAACTCTCTATATCTTTCTCTTTTCTCATTTTAGCTGAGCTCCTGGCATCCATTGGTAAATGAAGACTTTTCCCTTGGTCATATCTGGATAATATCCCTAGGGATGTTTAGTATAGCTCGATATTTTTATTTTTGGCTCCGGACGCACATAATTTTCACTGAAAATCACCATCCACCTTTGTTCTTCGGTCCCTGAAAAAAGCGCCCCAACCTTAGTCTTGAAAAACTTTTCACGTAAACGTTTCAAGTAATAGCCTGCGGGGAAATTTTTTGTTCCGTGATAAAACTGGATGATCCCGCAAGGGAAGCGCCGGAACTCCCTCAGTTCAAAACGGTTATGATTGAACGTTATCGACAAATTTCCGATGTGCGCACGCTCCAACTTCTACCTCAAAACCCTTTCACCGTATCGCCCGGTAATCGTCAAGTCTTCCTTTAACTCCTTCCTCTCCTCGTGTAAAAAAAGAATATCCTGCCCCTTTCTTACTTCAAACTTCTTGCAAGTTTACTACTCCCTTTTAAGAAATAATAAAAGAGATGGACCGCCCCTTTTTCTTGTTTTATTTTCCCTTCCTTCTCCTCACGACGTGCCTTCTTGTCCAAATCCTTACCCACCTTGAATTTTCTCATTATTTCCCGACGAGCGCATTATCCCATCCCCTCATACCTTCGAACCGTCATTCGCTCACGGGTATATTGACGGGAGAGAAGGGCGCTGTTGAACTTTCCCCCGAACTTACCCGAGAGTTCACAAGTCTTTCTACCTCCCTAGACCCAGGGGAATATATATGTATAAGAGGGTTGAGCCAGGAGGTCTGCAACCCCATCCTGAAATGAGAAAAATAAAGAATAAATTAAGTAACGTAAGCGGAATGATTTTAACGTATCGTTATTGAGGGCATTGACGTTGCATGTTGCCACTCTCCGCCTTGATAATATTATTATTCGTATGTTTACTCGTACAGTTTAATAGCCAAATATTCAGGGACTCTTTTTACATGTAAATATTATGCTGAATGGTAATTTTATTCCTATTTTAAATGGATTAACCTAACCTTACAGTGATCTTGCCCCCCATCAATTATTATCTATTGATTGCTAGAGTTTACGAGCCCAAGATCGCGAAATTTAAACAAATATGAGAGGTGAACTTGAAAGGCCAAAACTTTCTAAATAAATTTTATTAACATTTCTAAATAGTTCTGACAGGAGTATTCACCTCTCGTCATCAAGGCTGGCTGGCCGCACTAACATAGAAAAAATAAAAATTATGCCCATGGCCACATAATAAAATAATAATGGAGACCTAACTGCGAGACATTTGGGCAAAACCTATGTTTAAATTTTATTCCCCACAGGGATGAAAATATATAAGAGAGGTGATCCAATGAGCCCCTCCCGAAATGAGGATCTGTATAAGCCACTGCTCCTCCTTTATCCAACAACTTCGTCTTCTCCCAATACCCAGCGCAGAAACCATCTCCTTTCAATCCTTCTTCCTCCTGCCACATCCTTTCCTATATAAGGCTTCCTTTTCCCCTCTCCACAAAATCTCCCCCCTTTTCCCTTTCGGCGGATATCGTCCTCTTTTTCCTTAAACGTTCCCCTCTCCATCGCTCAAAAAAATCTCCTCCTCCCTCCCATCTCATTTTCATCCAATCAACCCTCTTCCTTCCTTCCTCCGCCCCTCACTATCCCGCTTTCTCCTTCTTAAATCCTTCACCCCTTCTCCTCCTCTCCATCCAGCCTTTCACTGGGGCTTTCTCCTACCTTTCCGTTCCTCGGAGGCTTCTCCTTTTCTTCGCTTTTAAGTGCGGGGCTTCCAAGGCTTAATGAATTGCTCCCCAATATGAAACGCTTTCCTTCCGATGTGATGGACGGGGACCGCTTAGATTATAATTCACTGCTTATCTCGGCCAGCATTGAATATTTCTCTGTGTTGGAGCACCTTTAGTTTGTGATCGCGTTTATTTTTATCGTGCTTCCTTGCATTGGTAGCTTTTTAAAAAATGGCCCCATTTAGAATCAGGAAATGCGATTTTTTTAGTCTCTTACGTTTCAGCATTTTGCCCCGTGGTTAAAACTCCGAAATGCTTAGATGAAATATCTTGGCCAAATTTTCCGGGGATAGGCAGACTTTTTTCTCAAGCAGGTTCATTTTTTCTGTTATTTAAGTTTCAGGACCTTTTAGTGATAATAACGTTTCACTTAATTAGAGGTAAGAAGTGTTGAAAATAATCTTTGCAGCTCTGAGTTAGCCGTAGCGGCTTTTGCATTGATGGCATCTTGTTTCTTAACATTCACTTATTTGAGCCGATTCACCTTATATTGCTCATTATTTCTGAAGGAAACTAGGAAGCCCTGTTTTTCATGAGTACCAATTAATTTTAGTGTGCTCCTCTCAAAATATTTTAATTTCCTTTCTTCAATATCGTTTTTTAAGTTTCGTGTTGAAAATTTTAATTTCTGGAGGACTCAAACAAATTTGAAGCAGAACAAGCATCTTCGAAAAAGTATAACTTATTTCTACTACATAATGGAATTTCTTTCAGTCATTTCATCAAGCCAACTTTTTCGACAAGTATTAGTTTTCTTTTTAGAATTTTCATCATTTTTCGAATACATGTTCCATATAAAGATTTGAAGGACTCAAATAAATCTTAAGTACGATATCGTATAAGAGGTATAACTCGTACTTATATCAATCATAATGGAAACACCTTAAGTCATTCATAAATTCAACTTTTTTGACAAGGGTGAGGTTTCTTTTAAACCAAATCATTTTTGTAATATCTATATCATGTAAATATTTTATCTCCTAGCGGCAATCCATTAAAATCCGCCGATTCCTTAGAATAACTTTACCCATGATAATCGAGTTAAAAGTGGTGCTTAAACCCGGGCATCCCTGTCCGCATTCTGAGTAGCGTTCCCAAGTGCCATTTTCCGCAAGTTCTCGCATCCGACTTTCCGATAGTGGAGCGTGCATTGGCGTTCGAGTTAATAACGCGCTTCAATCGGATTTCTATGCAGAGGCCTTCATTCGATTACGCCGCGCCGAGCCTTTAACGAATCGAATCAGAGCCGTGAAATTAAATCACTTTTATCGCTTGCTTACTTGCTTGCTTAACCCGTACACGAGTCTCGGAGTCCGTGGAGTGGTGGACCGAGGATGAGGGGAGGGAGGGGTTCAAAAGAGAGTGAGGAAGTAGAGAGAGAGAGGATATCTGATAAAACAGAAGCGACTCGAAATCCATACACCTACTCGAAATGCCTCGTGGGCCTTATACTCTTCCCCCATCCCACTTCCTACAACTCCGGTTCATTTTATCTATTTTTTTTAAGACGAAAAAGAAATGAAAAGGCTGAGGAACTACTTTTCCCTCCACGTGTTGTCTTTTTTTATCGTCGTCTTGCCAGCGACTACGTCGCTTTACCCTAAAGCCCTCCTCCAAAAAACCACCCCTGACCCTAGCTTCACTCACACCCCCTGAGCGTCTAACTCCTCGCGACCCTTGTGGCGCAGACGTGAATAGATTGCCGTGAAAAATGAGTCTCCAGCCCTCCCCCTCCCACTGCCCCCCTCCACCCACCCATTCGAGTCAGACCCAGTTGGAATAGGGAAGGGAGGATTGGGGTTTTAACCATAGAGTTATATCTCCCTTCCAACTCCCGCTCTACTGCGTAATAGCCTCCCCCACATACTGGCTTTTAACCTACCTCTCCCCTAAAGCGGTATTATATCGTATTATGGAAATATTTCGTGACTCTATGGGTTAATTATACTTTGACGAAAATCCATGGCTTATAAGTCTTGCATATTTTATTTAAAGGCATCAAACCCAGTTGTTTTTTTTCTGAATGTAGAAACAGAAGGAGCTTTAAAATACCAAGAATTGATTGTCACAAAGTAATCTTTCTATTTATTTAGGTACTAAACGTATTTTAATGTACCCTTTCTTCCTAACGTTATTTTCTATGTCCTAAGCTAATTTTATTAGGTGGTAGTTGATTAGCGTCATTCACAACAACTCGCAAAACTTTGGTTTTAGTTCCTTGCGAAGGGCTGCTGATAGTTCACTACAATTCTTAATAAAGGCAAACAAAAATGAATAACGTGCTAACTCTCGGTTTCCTTCATTATAGCATGAAGATCATGTAAAAATACCTGATATCATGTCATTCAACAAGAATTAACGATATTTTAACTCGCTTTCTTGTCTCCTCGTTTGTTTTCGTCTTCGGAAGAACTTTCAAATTTGAAGCTAACTTTGGATGAGCAGAGTTCTTGAAAATTCAAGCATAGTTCAGTCCAGGACTGAAACTCAAAACATGAACAGAATGTGAAGAAATATCGCAGGCTTTCCCGGCGTACTGTGGAAGGTTACTCGGGATATCCACCTGGTCGGGTTTTCCATCACGGCCGACTTGTTCGTCGAAACGTCGGCAAAGATGAAGAATCTGACCTGGTGGAAATCCCATGTAACCTTCCACGATAAACAGAATCTTATTTATTCGATTTTTTTATTTTTAGCTTCGCTCTTAATCGCATCTCATCGTGGTATATGACGGCCTTTCAGAAGATAATTATCTCATCTCGGAAGCTTCATTACTTCCTCTTAACCCCAAAGCCTGACCCCTTCCAGCCACATATTTTCACCTTCGTGATCGTGTTCTACCCCACTCTCTCTACTTTTTCCTAGTTTGCACCCCGATCTTCATTCCCTTATCAGTCTGTAAAGGTCATTTTATTGAGCTGGATCAAGAGGTCAGATCAATTCACTATCACCTCCCTATCATTTTCATGAAAGCTTTGGTTCGTCAAGTCTTCTGGGATTTCAGCAAGTATTTATCATACAACAGATAACTTCAGGCTTTACTTTGTGAAATCTCTCCATAATTGAAAAATAAAATATAACTTTGTACTATTTTAATATGGTTTTCACGACCCGGGTTTCGTCTGACGATGTAACCACGTTACGAATCGCGGGTCGTGAAAACCATATTAAAATAGTGAACCTTACGAAGTTTTATTTCTTTATTTCCATTCGAGTAAATATCAGTTTCTCCATTAGTACAGATAGATCACCTGTTCTCTTCTGTAGACACTTTGCTAATTTCAGGCCCATATAATATTTTGTTGAACTTTAGTCAGTTAATCACTGTGAACAAATCGGTCTTGTTTGTAATCTTTCGTTTGCCTTTTGACAATGATATCTGCTTTTATAATATAGAATTGCATGGATTAAGTACGCATTAAAGTATTTTGGCGTTGAGGTAGATATATTATTCGTATTGAGATGGTTTTTGGTGGCGTTTATACGTAAATAGAAGTTCATTTTAATATGCATCATTTTTTCCATTTATTTATTCAACACCCCTCTGTATCTCTCCTCTGAAATCGATTTTCAGTAGACCTTTTTTTCTTCTTTGTTACTCTTACTTTATCTTTCTCGGAGTTATACATTTCCAACTTCCATATTATTCGTTAACTGAGTCTCTTGCTTTAGCCACTTCTGAGAGGAATTGGTGCTTATTAATTTGCGAGAACTTTTTTGACTCTTATTCTGAAGATGCGTTAAAATTTGAAAATGTTTTTATCACCTCTTCTTAGAACTTAGCTTCATTACAAGTTATTGCCGTTGTATCAAAAAACAATTTATCTTTATTTGGATAGTGATGTCAATACTGAAAGGAAATATCGGTTTTTCTATCTTATGTACTGAAGTAATATTTTAATCGTAAAGGCACCCATTCATATATTTTAGATCACATTTAAAGAAATATATGCCATGTTTTCCTCTTTCGATTTTTTTTAAGCTCTCTGATTCTTAAAAACCTAATCTCCATTGTACTACTTTCAAATTAAGGAATCCGATTAAGCATTTAGCCCACCCAGTACATGCAAATGAAAATTATTTATTTTCCATCCAAGTTACACGTTTAAAAATCCAACTCTTGTAGTGTGAAGGGAAATGTCACTTTCATAAAGTTCAAAAAAGTAAATATTATAATGAAGTTCCATTTATTCTAAAAATTTTTAATGATATCATCATATATTAAGCGCGCGGCTAATGACAGCCGTTAAATATAACAACTGTGGTGACGATGCTTGTAGTAGAAAGTGACCTTTTTTAATTTTTTAGCGTTCCTCCACTTTACCTAATTATAGTATTATTATTATTTTTGTTATTATTATTATTATTAATTATAAACCCAGAATATATGGCCCTTAAGAGGCAAAAATAAATTTGGAGAATTAAAAAGTCGATGGTCCATCAATTTTTCGCAACAAAAACTTAAATGCCTTCAGAAAAAAAAAATATTGGTATTAAAGTAAGTCATCAAGATAGAGCCACCTTAATATTTTATTTATCCTCTAATCTCTTCCGCCTCATTCTCTAAATTCCTCGATCATCCGTGCCTCGCGGTGAGCCCTTTCGACTGAAGAACCCGGCTTGTATATACAAGAGGGGCCGGAGTCTTTAATTATGCCATTCATTTATCACAGTCTAGGCGGGCCTCCATCCCAAAGAGTGGTTGGGGGCGGCTGAGATAGAGGGAGATGAGGGTGAGACGTTATTTTCTCATTTTTTCCGTCGGGAAGGATACGGTCCGGGAGTTAGCTACGTCCATTAGGGATTGCTCGGATTTCTCGCCATGGGCAACAAGGATTTCCGTCTGATCGCTTTGCATCGAAGGGCGTGTATCTAAGCATTCAGGGCCTTGCACGACGTCGGGGAGAGAGCCGTTTCTTAAGCCTTTCGTTTCGCTTTTAATTCTTGTTTTCTTTTCCGTAGATGTGAACGGACTCCAATGGCTTTTACACTTCCCTCTCACCTCAGTTTTTCATGTACGTTGCTGTTTTAAATATCTTCATCTTTTCGTGATAAGTTTCAATATGCATTTTAGTAAAGTAACAATACTGGGATCTAAAAATTGAAACTTAAACTTTGCTAAATCATTGATGATTTCTGATCAGAGCCATTTCCATTTATACCTATAGCTAAAATTGCTCGTCAATTTGTAAACATATCATTTCTGCTCATTAATCCTCTTAATTATTGTTTGTACGATTTCTACTGTTTTAGGCGTTCCCAACAGATAAATTTTATGACGGTAAAAAAGTTTTTGGGGAATGACTTGTTTATGACTCTCAAGTGGACAAATTAGCGTGTTGATTCTATTGAATGATCTTTGAATAATTTCTTTCACATATTCTGATTCTATTACTAATGCCATTGTGATTTTTCTTGACGATTGAAGTGTCAATTAAAGCGAGTTGGAAAACATTTTCGGCCTATGCGGCAAAATTTTCACATCATAATATGAACAATCCGTTATATAACTTAAATATTTTCTTTAACTTCGTATTTGTATGTCCTTGAATGACATGAATGACCTGTCATTACCTCTTTTTCATGTTTATCCCAAGGATTTAAAAAATTATTGATTCATGGTAGTATTATTTGAATAAATGTACCAATAACTTTTAGTATTATTTCTTTTTCACTTACTTTTTCGACTTTTCTCAGTTTCTTTTGCAGTACCTATCGTCTTAGATAATCAGTTAAACGAGTTTTTATACGCGTGCGAGCTCAATTAGGAGCTCGGAATTTGTTCTTTTCCCTTCGGAACGCCGCAAAACCGTTTACTCCGGGGATTTCATCCATGTTTCCAAGACGCATCCATAAAGTAAAGATTCCCTCTCGGTCCGTTTCACCGCCAGAATACATGGCCGGGCCGGAGAGCAAATTGCCTGTACTCTCTCGGTCCCGCAAATGAGACCTGTCGGAGCCATAGGGGAGATGGAACACTGTGAATGAGAGGGGAGTTTGGAGCAGAAATATTACAGCCATCGACGCGATTGGCTTAAAAGTTATTGTTTTTTTTTACTTTCCCGACCTTTTCCGGCTCGGTAGGCATTCGTGACTCTGGGATGAAGAGTCTGGATGTCGGAGATTGATTCGGTGATCCGAAGCCGAAGTTTATCTTCATTTTCTCCATCACCAACTTTCCCTCCGACGCTGTGGCCCATCCGCATGTCTGTCTTCACATAAAATAGACCTTTAGTCGTGGCTATTCCTTTAAGCGAATAAAATGGCGTGAATCCTTTCTTCGGTCATTCATCTCTTGCTCTTTACTTATCGGTAATGGAATCTATGCGGTAATCGACTGTCTGAAAATTGAAATGATAGTGCTATACAACAGTTAATTAATATTTAAGATTTATTAATTCATATTATAAAAATATGATTTTCCTGAATTGTTAAATGTCGTACATTATTATTGAAATCCATTGTCTTAGCTCATTATTATTCATATTTAATTATTATTCAATTATTATTAAATAAGTACTATACTTAAAATTTTCACTAGAAGGTCATTATTACCTTTCATTTACTATATCGTCTTTGCCGACAATATTACCACTCGTCTGGTTTTTAAGTCATGCTTAAATAACGAATGAATGTAAAGCCATACAAAATTAACTGTTTTAATGTTTTTGTAACAACAAAGAATCTCCCTGATAGTTACTTCATACTTATCGCATGTTGTGCGTAATAACAGCTTTAATTAAATTAATGATATTCCATTAGAAAATATGAGTGACAAGGAATAATATGTGCCTGTTCAAAGTTACTGGGCGCGAGCAAGTAGATGGGAATCAGTTGGTACTCCATTAGCGTAACAACTGATTTAATCTGATGGCCGACACTCTGACAAAAAGTTCATTCATAATTGAAAGCTACTTTATTATTTCCTCGTGAGAGCATAAATTTGACATAGATGCTTTAAATTCAACTTCATAAGTCATGACACAATTTGTCAATACATGGTAATGGAGAAGAGAAAAATGTTTGTATCAATCTGTCTGATTCTTTCATTGCAGCAGGCTGGATAAATATTTATGGCATGGTTATTTGACTTACTTCATTCCGTAAAGATATTCAAACTAGCACATCTCGTTCTCTTCGCCCCCTCAGGCTGAAATTCGTATGTATATTTTTTAAGTACTTTACAGCTTTACAAACCATCATTATTTCATGAAACGCTTCAATATGTATTTTAGTGAAGAAATGATTTAATGAATAAAAATAGTAATTAATTAAAATACTAATCGGGATTAAAAAAATTGCTACTAAACTTTTTCTGTATCATTAATGAAGTCCTTTAAATGGGCATTTCTCTTTATAGAATTAAAATTTATCGTCAATTCGTAAATGTATAATTTATACGCATTTAAGCTCAAGCTGAAATGCGTATCAAAATAAACTATACATAGCACTCACCCCGTGTGTGTTCCTATACTCAACGAATGGTAGTTTTGCAATGGAATGGGAAGAGCTTAAAAGGTTTTGTCGGAGATTCCCACCATTGTTGATGCTCTCACATTCTCTCGGGGAATGACCGAGAATTCGTCAGCCGCGGATATCCGCTTCAGCTCACCCTGATAATGCGACTCATTTGCTTTCGTTAGCGCCGACACTAGCGTCATATCCGCTCATAGGCAAACTCCATGCGGTTCCACCAACCATCATTCCCCCTTTTTGGAGCATGAAAAAAATGGCTCACACAGTAACCCCTCACGGCTTTCACATGCGTGCAGTTCTTCAAGGGAAATTCTACCGCTCACTCATCCCTTATAGCCGCCGCCTCCCCCTTTTGCTATCCACGTCAACCCTATCGCCAGCCTCTCCCGATCCACGAGGAATGAATAAATGGCTGTCCTTTAGGGACATTTTTCAACGTCCTACAGTTAACCGGGCTCCCCCTCCTCCTTTCCTCCCTGCTAGTTCCCAGAGCGGACCGGGCAATTCACCCTCAACCCCTTACCAAGATCCACGTTCATTCCACTTCCCTCAGCGCGAAATATTTCCCAACCCACTCATTTTCCGTCAGATTCCCACTATGTAGATAAAGCAGTAGGGTGGATTTCCGGGTTGGTCCGTGTTGTCATTTTTATTTCGACGTTTCGCCAACTGCGCTGTAGGCGTCCTCAGGCCAGCCTGAAGTGATTCCCTTTACCACATCGGCCTGTGCTGAGGACGCCTACAGCACAGTAGGTGAAACGTCGCCATCAAAATGACAACTCGGACGGAACCCGGAAATCTACCATAATGCGATCCTAAACTCCGCGAATACTTATACCAGAAACTATGTAGAGAAAGGTTTCTCGGGCACTTCCCGCATCAATTATTCAGTATTCTTTCAGCGTTTAGGCAACCGAATAGCTATAATATGCATTTGATGCTTTATTAATAAACTTCGTAATACGATGTTTTTTTCTCTAGTTTCTGACCGGGTTTGGCTGTCCATTTCTGCCAACGTTTCAATGAATAACTTTTCACCATTCTCATGACTGGAAAAACATGCCATTGACACGTTGGCAGTAATAGAGAGCTTAACTCACTCGGAAGAAGTATTCATTGCAAAACACTAATATCGTTCTGAGAGATATGAATGCAAAGTAATGCAGTGGGGTCGTTCATTCAGACCAGAAATGGCAATTCATAAAAATAATTCTTCAGATGATAGGGAATAATTTACAACAAAAAATATATTTGTCCCTTGTGACGGCAATATGCAGGTATCTTCTCGTGAGTTTATTATAAACATACGCGGAAGTTGGCGTCCACCTTTCATGAGTCGGTTACGTCGTGATATTTCCGGATCGTTAAATTCAGATCGTCTCGAGAGAACCGAGTAATGAGGGGCTGAATCGCTCGGCATGAAGCCAAATTTAGCGTAGATAGAAGCCCAAGGGTGTTTTATCCAACATCGCCGGGCAAGACTGAATCTTTTACTAGAAAAACGTTGGTATCAGACAGAAAAGCCAACCCGAGTGATTACCCGATTCACCGTTATCAAGATCCTACGGGAAACATGAAAGCATGATTCTTAATACATTTCAAACACCCCTCGTGACCTGAGGTATTATATCAGAGCTTTGGTTGTCAAAACTTTGGAATAAGACAAGAGCTTTTGTTGTCAAAACGTTGGAATGAGACAGAATAGCCAACCCGGGTGATTACCCGATACACCGTTATCAAGATCATCCTCCGGAAAACCTGAAAGCATGACTCGTACTACATTTGAAACACCCATCGTGACCTGAGTTACTGTATCAGAGCTTTGGTTTGTCGAAATGTTGGCATGAGACAGAAAAGCCAACCCGGGTGATTACCCGATACATCGTTATCAAGATTATCTACAGGGGAAACCTGAAAGCATGACTCCTACCACATTCTAAACACCCCTCTTGACCTGACATGGGTGATCCCCCTCCTCACTCCATCTCCCCTACCCTTTCCACCACCTCCCCTCCTTCTCCCGTCCTATAACCCCTTTTAAAATCGTCCATCATCCACCCCCTAATTCCATACTAAAGCCCCCTACCTCCTTCCCTCTCCCTATCCTCCCTTCAGAGGGCCAATGCCGTAATGTCAGCGTGACATTTCGTGGGTTAATCGAGGTAATGTGGGGTTTTTCACTCAGTCGCACAATCCGACAAAGGGGGTGGGTATATCTCTATTTATCAAGGGTTGAATACCTCTCCCCATTCCCCCGCTCGTACGAATTTTCCCTGCATCCTCGCCATGTTTATTTATTTCTGAAAAAGATCCCCCTCACGCAGCATTGCCGTCAATTTACTTCATTTTTATTTATTTGTATTTAGTGCCTCTGGGAAGAGGAAAAAAGTTAACTTTGTTGGTTTCACTCGGATGGATGGTTTTGTCTCTCACGAAATAAAAAAATAGTATTTCCGCCCTCATCACGACAGAAGTACCTGGTGAGGGGAGATGTCACTGAGCATTAAAGAGCTCAGGATCCTTGCCCAGTGCTTTCCTCTTGCAACAGTTTAGCTAATAACCAGTGCATGAGTACTGACTGCACAGGATATTATGCGTCTCTGAACGGAAGGTGTTAAGCCTAATCCCTTTGTATGTCAATCATGTTAGAGTCACCTTGATGAAATATTCATTTTTGCATTTAATTAATACTTACATCACAAGCTTTGCCACTATCAGGGTACCAACTGTGTCCTCAAATAAGTATTCTGCCGTCAATACCCATTAGCATCCCTCTTCGATAATGTACCATTTTTGTCTTTTTGAGAATTGAGTATTTAGTGTGATAATCAGTTGGAAATTGAGTTGGTAGTTTTTATTTTCCTTGATTTTACTATTTATCAAACAATTTATGACCAACTTTTATATTTTCTCATCGGATGAAGTAATTTTTTCCTGTGCTCTAATTCTAATGCCAGTCAAAATGCATAGTTGCCGAAAATCCCTCTAATGATAGGAAAAGATTTCTATGCATAGAATCTAAACTCTCTCTTGGCTGCGCTTATGAGTGTTTGAAGAGTGAAAGAAATTTTAATGATCCTTTGAATACGCTGCTTGTTGAAACATGGCGGAGATAATTATCGAATAGTTAGGAGACTGTAAGGAAGCTCTTCAATTAGTAACATAGAAAATCAATGAAAAATATTACAGATAGACCAAAGGTATGATGAATAGATTCACTGGTATGAGAGCTGGGTAAAGAAATGCGTAAAACCGATATCAGAAGTTTTTAACAATGATAACAATGGCCTTAATCGGCCATCCTGTAATTGGTTTAATGCAGCTATCCCTTAAATTGGTCTATCCACCTATCACCTATCTTTTCACGTGTATTAAATCTTATTATTAATGCAATTATAAATACAGTCTTTAGACGTCTAGATTTTTTTATTTATATGTAATATTCATTGTTTTATAATTGTTTGATCCGATTACTTCCTTTGCTATTCATTTCGGCCCATAAAGATTATTCTCATCAAAGCAAATTTTAAGGTATATAGATCGATTTTGTGGAATTTTGTACCATCTACTGACGAGTAAAATTCTATATTCGACTTCTTCAGAACAATTTTTTGAGTGACCGCTGGTATCTGTCGATACGCTACATCATTTTCGAGTCTACAAGATACAGTGAATGTAGACTAGTGGTCTCATTCAATTGCAGTAAAACAATGTTTAAATTTACATTTTAGTCTCCATCAGACGGAAAAACTCAATCGTGCATATCTTATCTCACGTAAGTGCGGTTGAGTTTTCCCGTCTTCTTCTTAGAGTTTACAGAGGTTTTCTATTATTCCCACTCCATTTAGCACTTTTTCATTACTTATTTAGTTGTTCTTTTTTATCATCATGTTTCTTCTATCATGAAGAGGTTATGCCATTATAGACGAGCGTATCATGATGGAAGGAATCCTTCTGGTTTGAGCACTATCCTTAGACGACTGTCTCTCCGGAGAGCTGACCAAAGGAACTCGATTTTCGGGGCAGAGTCTGGGCATTTCAAAGGCGGGGGAGTGAGTCGCAGGGGTCGGGGGTCGCCAAGGGGAAAGGGCGGGTGAAGATAGTGGGAGAGGGAGACGCAGGAAATTTCGTCACCCTGATGTTTGTGTGATTCATTCGGGTGATTATTGGCCTGTGATTTAGCCCGCACCACCAGCCTCCCATTTAGTGAGTGAGATTCCGTGTATTTTGTTTCCAAACCCCTTCCCCTTGTCGGAAGCGTAAGGACGTCAGAATTTTTATTAATGGACAATAGTTTGGCGTAAATAATGCCTACCCTCCCCCAATCCAGAGCGCAAGTCTCCCCCGACAGCGCGGTCAGTCTCTTGTCCGTGGAAATTGAATTACACGGCTAATGGTCGGAAATGATTTTTCCCCTTCGGTGCGTGGACGCGGAAAAAAATAATGCATTCGTGTGGTCTCTTTTCCGTGTCCACTCCCGGTCATTGATCGAGTTTTTAAAAAATTAGCATTTTATAAATTAGCCGCTCCCATTGCCACATTATCCTTTCCATAGGGATTATTACGCTGACGAAGAAACCGCTGCTATTTCTTGTACTCTCTCGCAAATGCACAACTCCTTTCCATCGCTACGATTGGTGTGTACGTTGTTAACAAGGATAGTTTTATAATATGGATGCATTTCGTATAAATATCTTCATTTATGTGGTGTGTAATTATTGGAATGAATTTTTAGCAGTAAAAAATCGATGCACCCATATTGGGCATTATCACACAAGGCAAACTGGAATTCTCACAATTATCGTTAAATTTTTAGTGGTTCTCATCAACTCGTGAATATTAGGATAAAAATTTATTTTTATTAGGATATTTTGTTAGTATGACATTTTATGGAACATTTAAGGAAATTATATTATGCTTTCTAGGTCCTCACCTTATGGGACCACATTGGGATATTTGGAAATAACCTCATTTTCTAATGTTTCTCAAAGCTTTTTCAAATTTTTTATTAGCGTAAAAAATCTTTTGTTGAAAAATACAAAGTGGAGCTGTTTCCAACATTATATAAGAAATGCAAGTTCTCATCTTAATGTAATCTACGAGTTAACAGAACACTTTTTTAGAGATAGCAGTTACTTAAATTTATACAAGTAATTTATTCAGAATCGTAATAGTAATATGACTATAATTAGATTCTAATGTGTGAGAATTTAGTGAAAAACATTTTTATCATTTTAGGCTTTGGTAATGCAGAGAATTTTATAGTTGTAAAAATTCATCCATTTTATCTGAATTTTATTTCCGGTCCAAGGATTATGGATCTAACTTTAGTTGTCTGCTTCATTTATGGAATTATTGTGTAGTTTGTGAGGTAGCGGACTAAGGTCTCCCGAGCTGATTTCATTATAGGGTCATACTTAGTATTCCGTTAAGACACATGCCAGCGAAAATGGCTCGTAACCGGAGATCATGCCTAACTATTGAATGGAAAAGAATGGAAGAGGCGGGGATGAATAATATGGAAGCGATTTAATTTCATAGGACGACAAAATCCTTCGGTGTTAATTTATTGAGTTTCTAACTTCTAGTTGTTTATCATTTTTCTTGTGCCCAGTTATCAGTTATTTTTTTCAATATTATAATCAACAATTTTTTTTATAATTGAGAAAAGCTCAGCTGTTTAAAAAGATGTTCAATTTTTCATACTGAAACAAATTACTCGAGTCTCGCTCCACCGTTGATAAAGTCACAATTTATTTTGACTATGTTAATGTAGTCTAAAAATTAAGTTTATGCAATTTGCGAGTCACAACCACGGACAATAAAAAGAGTTTAGGTTACTACTTACCCTACATTTTTTTAAGAAGATAGTAGAAGTGCAATTAAGTACAACGGAGACTTGCAACTTATTTCAATAATTTTGCATAGATTTATTAAAATTGCTTAATCGCAGCTCCAAAGAATACGATGTGACACTTTATTTAAAAATATCAATTAATATTTTCCCCCACCATTTTCCATTCGTTTAGTATTATTGACCAGGGATGTAAAGTGTTTTAAGGAGAGACCACATGAATGATAGGTAAGTATATCGCGGATAAAGGCACCAGGCAATTGTGCGGCAAAGCTACCCTCCACCTTGTGGCTACCTACCGCATCATAGGAACGTGAATAGTGACCGTACACATGTAAACCATTCATCACGATCGCTATCAACGTCAAGATTAAGCTTTTAGCCGCGCCAGGCCTCTCTCGCGCGCTAGAGAGAGTCAGGTGGCGCCCGGAGGGCATCGCGGAGTCAAAAGGGACTAGTGATTTGAGAGGGATATAGAGTTGGTTGGTTTGTGAGTGTGTGTGCACCGTTTTGTGTGTATGTGCACGTGACTGCGGGGTAAATCGAGACTCTACGCGGTGCATGCACGTCTGTCCGTCTGTCCGTTTGTTTGTGCTCGCGCTCTAGATTGGTGTTCGGGAGTTGGGAGCAAAGAGATAATGTTTCGGAAATACGTGTAGAAACGCGGGCCATTTTCAGAGAAATCCCATTCTGGATGCATCGGGGCGTCACCGTGGACTGGGGTTTACTTCGTTACGATATCAGAGAGCTCGCGTCGAGTGCTGCAGCGAGCACGTATTGTTTCCACAGTTTTTTTATTATTTTCATCGCTCATTTGTTTATCATTCCTTTATTTTTTAAGCGCTCCCGGCAAACATTAACCTCGTTAATCCCCGCCTATGCGTTCAAGTCCTCTCATAATCCGTGAGTGAAGGATCATATGAATGCATGTTTAGTCGTAATAATATTCAAATCATACTAAACCTGGGCGATATTTTTTATCATTTTTACTTCATGCACGTCAAAGGTCATTAAACGCA
Organism: Ischnura elegans; assembly: GCF_921293095.1. Taxonomy (NCBI): domain Eukaryota; kingdom Metazoa; phylum Arthropoda; class Insecta; order Odonata; family Coenagrionidae; genus Ischnura; species Ischnura elegans. Next base: position 98,260,301 of record NC_060249.1, read on the forward strand.
TCCACTACCAGTGCCGGAAATGCAACAATGAGGAAATGAAAGGTATGGGTGCAAGTATCATGCTGTGTTTTCAAAATAACATCTATTATTGCATTTTGTTTTAACCACCGAAGGTGTATTCAAGTGCTGGAGAAAAGTTTTACAGCTGGGCCAACATTAATTCCATTGAGTAACCCGTGAGCTATTCAGCGTTTTTCATGTATTTTTTGCTCGAAACGGTCGAGAAAAAACACCCTTCGTGTATCAAGCAACTATATCATTCAAAATTCATGCAAATGCTTGTTATAAAATTCATGCCACGAAGTAAAAATCAGTGGCCGAGAATTAAGCCAACTCTTCTTCCCTAAGAGGTTTAGAGGTGCTTGCATTTTGTGATTATTGAATAATCATACTGCAGTAAAAGGTGATTTTAAATAAGAAGCCGTGGATTTATATCTATGTCTAGCGGAATCTACAATCACTGCTATGGAAACAACTTCTTGAAAGCCCTAGAAATCCTAAAACCTCAGCTCTCGCATATTTTCCCGCAAAGTATATAAACATCTCATTTTAAACTATAATCGCCTTATATTCCATGCCATAATAGGGTAGTTTCCTTCATCAAAGAAAACGAAAGGCATTGTTTGCGATTCGTTACCCACCATTAGTGTATTCAAAATACACAAATTATTTGGTTTTTGAAATACCGGTTTAGACGAATGGCAAGGGTCAAATTTTATCCTCATTTGAAAAAGGCCAGATTGGCGCCCATGCGATTCCACTCCGCATGACGTCACAGGGACCTAGTTTCTACACGAGAGGATAGGAGTTATGCATCGTCTGAGGTTAGCATTGCATGCATGAGGCACAGAGCTCAGGGAAACATGTCTTAATAATCACCTATTAAAACTGGCTAATGTCGGAAAGTTTTCTTCGTTTGATAAGGTATTAATAAACCTTTTTTAAGCCAAGCGCTACCGTTCAGGAAGGTACTCAGCTATCCGCTAGCATCCTGCGACGTATCAGAGCTAAGCCTCGCCTCAAGGTCACGTCACCGGGCGGGAGGGGGAACCAGAAATACGACGTACGGAGATATTTCCCGACATTCATACTTAAGCGTCGCGTTTTCGCGCGCTTGAAATTTTTCACTTTTCATTTAATCGCGAAAAATAGATGTTGTAATTTAAAAATCTTAAAGCGCGAAATTCGTACTCCAGGAGTAATAATATTTCGATTAAGGCAATAAAAAAATAATAGGAAACCACCCTATTAAGGTAAGTAGTACGATAATTTTAGCAGTTTTTCGTCAAAAACTGACATCGGTTATCCTCATCGCCAAAAATGCTCTACTATTTCATCGTTACATTAACGTCCTCCGATCAAACGAGATGCGTGTATACAGTAATACAATTACAAAAACATCCTCATAATTATTTGATAAAATTCATTCTGTTTTCAAGGTTACGTCCAGCCTTCTGACTTAAAAACTAATTTTGAAGTATTGGGCGTCAAAATATTTCTTTAAAACAATAGTTTGACACATTATTAATCCGTCAAATAATTGTGGTTTTATGCCAATTTTTGGACACTTTGTTGTTTACTTAATTCTCATGAATATCTGCAGTGTCTTCCTTGTTCATTTGAATTTAAAACTCTTCCTGCTTCCTGTTCACGCTTTCATTAGCAATTACTCTTCAGGACAATCTATTTATAACACGTCATTAACGGATAATGTGTGAGCTTTATGTAAAAAGTGTTAACGTTTTACTAAAAAATTTACTACTTATTTAACTCCCTCTTTGTGCGAAAGAGACGTCCTTATTTCAATATGTTTAGAGATGTTTCCTATTCATTGCCAGTTAATCGGTGGTAATAGCTTGTGAGCAGAATTTAAATGAGCTTATTAGAGCGTGTAGTAACAACATGTAGAATGAAAAACGTTCGATACTGCCACTGCGGTTTCTATTCCATTGTGAACCCTACACTTATATTTTGTTATTTTTTGCACAAAATTTTTAAACGCAAAAAATGCATATTTATTTTTTAATGTTAATAATCCCGGACTGCGGCCACTGCGATATCTCCTGACGAGGAGTGAATTTAAGAGTACTATTTTCTCCGCAGCGGCTAATTTCCTTGTTACTATATCAGCCACCAGAAGAGTTTTGATTTTCTAAAAAAATAATTATGATTTCTGTGCAGTTCATGTGCCAAGTATACGTAAATTTTATGTACAAAATCACGGAAACCCTGTATATGTTTTAATATAAGCTGGTACCTACATATTTCGTATGACCCTTAAGGCAAATTTGCGATCATTATATGGAATTTCCGAAGTAAGATACACCCATAATAATTGTATATGCCTTGTACACACAGTTTAAAAAATCGGTTACATAAGACAATTTTGCGGTGAAAACGTATTTTCTAAGATGATTCGTCAACTCGCGCTCTTAAGCCAGTCCTATGGCTCTTTGATTTGCCAGTCCTATGGCCGCGAATACAAATGACCATTGCTTCATTTTTTGTATTTTGGACGTGATTTGTTTGTATTGTCTGCATAGGTGATATATTGGATGGTGGTCGGACCATACCACAACAACAACAAAAAAAACTGAGAGTAAAAATGAGATCGCGAACATTTGCATTCGCGAAAACCAAGGATCCTTAGTGTGGTCGAAATCTTGCCCATATTCTCGGAGACTATCCCTTTAAAAGCACCGCTGTTCCTCCCTCGACTCTCCTTCCGGAGAACCGGACCCTGGCCGTTTCCTCTCCTCGGCGACACACCCTCTGTCCTCTCAGCGGGCGGCATCGTCCGTCGGAGGAGGCCACGCGGTGAATATTGAATAGATTCCTGCGCAAACGGATTAACGGCCGCCGTCACGTACTACGGGGAAAAATGCACATCTCAGAGTCTATATTTTTGCGGCACCAGTACAGTCTTTTCTCCGACCACCTCTTCTTGGCAATTCAATGTCCCTATTCTCTTCTACTCCCAACCCCTCTACATTTTCCCCGAAGAAAAGGTATAATAGGAAATGCCTCGAAAAGAGGGAAGGATGAACCGCGACTTAGTCGGGTTTTCAAGGGAGAAAAAAGAAAGTAAGAATATTAAATCGTGTCGGTTCTCCGGCCATTGTCTCCCTCGATTCTTTCTTATGGCCCTTCTTCTGCGAATTTCTTATGAGCCGTGAAAACCTTTGTTCATCGTGCAAAAATTTACTACATCGGATTATTATGTATCAATAATGGATTTATTTCTCAAGCCAGATTCTAATTTTTTATATCATATTCCCTAAGTAATTAACATTGATTATCAGAATATTATTATTCTCCAACATAATTTCACTTTTCAAGTACAGTAATATTTTCATATATTTTGCTAAAATTTCTTGCTTTTTGTGGATGAATTCATTCGTAATAATGAATGTAATTCAATAGTTTTTAATAATATAATATATTTAACTATCCCTAATATGATGGACTACACTGTCTATTGCTGGAAAGGAGATGCGCCTTTACTGTTGGGTGTTATTATGGGTAATTTAGGGATCAGGTTTGAGACATCAGTTTGTCATCTCGAGTGTCCAGATTCGAATTGTTTGGGAAGACTTTCAGAATAATGACGAGCCCCGAGAGCGGACTTTAAAGCACTCTTCCGCAACAGGCATGAAGAATGCGAAGGTACAGGGCAATATCGAAAGTTACATTTGATTATTGTATTATCAAATATTTTGGTAAATATTTCAAACTTATTAATGACATTATTAGCCAAATTATTCAAAATAATCTATTGTATGGAAAAATATCTATACAGAATAAGATAAATTGGTATCTCGTATTGTCATGTAGCTGGAGGAATTGGAGAAAAAATTGTTTAATAACGTTGGTAAATGATTTCAAATAAGCCTGGAAAGGTCACTGTACCTTTAGTCATCCACGGTTCGTGTTCCTCCATGTTTTGCCTTTTATCCAGGTCAGTACGTGGTGTAAGTATCAAAACTGTGCAGGCCCATGATGTTTAGTAGTCACAGCTCTTCCCACGTAGCCGATCCATCTATCACTCGCATGCCAATCACAGTGCGATATTCCGTCGTTCATGAGTGGATACTGAAAACAAAACGAGGACCAGCCTTTATTTTTTTATGAATTTATAAGTATGCGACTACACACGGAAGATAAATCGGAGATATTTGGGCATTTAGCGAATAGAATGTACCGCCAAAATGTAGTTTGTATATGCTGAATAAATTGCGTCTGTTGCGTTAGTTCTTAATGCCATTGGTTGAATAACAAAATGCAATTTTATTCTTTTACTTACTCGCTGAAATTTGCTGATTATTAAGTATTCATGCATTACATCTGCATGTAAGCTGTAACCATTACGAGGAAGTTTTCCGGGAGTAAACGATCTACATTCATGCATCGAAACCCAGTGATGCCATGTTTTTGGGATTTATCCTTTATGATGTAGGCACCAGAAATATTTTTCTTGAGAATTCTGGAATCAGTTTTACGCATGTAATTACTCAAAATTAAAATGGCTCTAAAGTCATGGGATTAATGGTAAGGTTTTTAATTTGCACAATGTTTGTGAGTTAGTGCTTTATATATGAAATCTGGATTTTGGTTTTACGTAGAGGCTTAATTTACTGGGTATGCATCGAATTGTCAAAAAAGAAACTTCGTAAGTCTTCTGCTTTTACTGCAAATACCGATTCATTTTGTATTGATACCTGATTCATTCAATTTACCTATTCCTAATTTTAGAAGATGTATTCATTTTCAAGGTCATTGAATAAGAATTTATTTTTCGTAACCCAGCTCGATAACAAATATGGTGCATGACCAACTCGTTCGGCTCTTATAATCAAGCTTTTAATATTAACATCAAGTATCAGGGTTTTTGCCGTAATTTGGATGAAAATGATACCCGCACGTATTCTACACTGATCATGCTCGCATTATCGCTTGTTTCGACATAAGTGCACTTGGTACTCTGATTATCCGTACTCTTTTCCAAGGCATACTCCTTTCAAAAGGTCATTTGCACCTCAAAGAAGCGTGAATCGCCCTTATAAGATTCGTCTGCTGTAACGAAAACATTTGTTTTCTGTATCCATTGATCACGTAAGCTTTCAGATCCAAAGCTTCTGAAGGCATGGATGCTGAAACTATGGAAAACGGACATATTACCAGGTATATTCGAATGTGATTAATATGTTTCAATCGAAATTTATTTTTTTTTAAATTGGGATTCGGTAAAAGCTGTTACATCCGTCTAAACTCAAAAATCCACCCTTACTATTATTCAAGTAGTTCTATTTCTTCAAAATTATAAGACTGTAGTTAATGAAAATGCAGATTAAGCGAATTTTCGCCTAATTTCTTTTTAATGCCTAAAAATTTGAAAACATCATATGAAATTGACGGTGATATAGTACCTTAAGTTGATGTGGTAGTATTGGAACCTAGATCGTAATAAATTTTATAATCGTGGTAAATTAATAGTATTTATTTCAAGATTGAAAAATTTCACTCCATCACGTTTGCATATTCGGATTACATTTGAAGGTATTTCGTTATACGCAACCATTTTAATTCCAATTTTACACCCTAATAACATGATAAGGTTGCCTATCCCTGTTGTGAGTTTTAATCATACAGGTGTTGTCGAGGTAAATTTTATAATAAGTGCTTTTCCTTACTTGGGTTTTTAATTAACCCAAAACAGCATCAACTTTCGAATTATCAAGACGAGGAAAATTCTTAATGGGGTAGAGGTTATTGAAAATATTATTATTGTAATTATTATTTATGAAATTATTGAAATTTATTAAATTTAACCGCAAACGGCATCAACGCCATTATCAAGAGGAAACAACTTCCTTACTTAGGTAATGAAGCACGTAATATTTGTACATTAAGAAGTGTAAATTACTGTCTTGAAGGATGCTCAAAGGAGTCATTATGGTCCTTGCCACTGTGCTAGTTGTGAGGCAAGTGTGGACCTCGGCCCACCACGATGTGTCTCCTCCTTCGACAAATCCACAGTCATGTTCGCACGTGTACTGAACTCGCGCGGTGGTCGCATTCGTACACTTGTACCAACTTGCGTGTGCGGCGTGTTACGTGGATGGGGCGTGCTCCCTTACCCTCTCCGCCACGCCACCACCGCTAAGGCCTTTTCTTCTTCAGCTTCCTCCACACCCCCCCCCTCCCATCCCAACCTCTCGCTTCCTCCGCTTGCGAACGGAATAATCGATCGCGCCTTGTCGCGTGCGCTGGAGAACAAATGAGCGTCGAAATTCAAGTTTCGTGATTTTTTTCCACGTTTTGGCGATTTTTGTTTTGCAAAAGTTCCCACTCGCCCGCCCCCACCTAACATCCCTCCCCCCCCCCCTTACTCTTCTACGTTCCCGAGGTCGATAATGTCGTATGGTGGTGTATTTTCGAAAGCGTCCAGTGGTGCCAACGAAACGCGCGTGCCATTATGTTCTCGCGGTGATTTTCGTGTTTCAGGCTCCGCCACGCACGCGATTTGGCAATAATGATGGCGGTGGTGGTGATTCTGGTCCGCATTTTGCATCGTTCTGGACGGCTCCGTAATATTATTCCCGCCGCGTCGAAATGGTCTCGACGCCGATATGGGTTTTATCGTTAAATGGTTTTGTGTTTGTGTCGCCGGCTATCTTCCTACTACACTTTCCCCCTCCTGAGCTTAAATAATAATCTCTGCTTAAATGAATTAAATTAATGGGCAGGAATTTCAAATTTCATCACCGTGTCTAGCTTTTCTTTATCTAATCTTTTGCTTTATGTTTTTCTCCCTCTCCTCACTAAAAAGGTCGTATTTTATCTTTTTTCGAGGCATATTCGTTAAGTTATATCAAAGCTCATGTCTGAAATATTCTCGGTGTGTACTGAGTAATTTTTGTAAGAATTTGACTTTAGCTAAATACGGAGAAATTTTTCTAAGGAAGTAGGTACTGTAGTAAAATTTTATAATTCAAAAATCAGGCAATTAAAGGCAGGAATAAACGTATTGTACCTACGTCAAAATATCAAGGCGATAGCTTAAGTTTAAAACAAATAATGCTCCAAGAAAAATGGCTGATTAAGCTGGAGTGATGCGTCTACTTCACACTCGCAATTATTTAGCGATCAATATTATTCACAGGATTGAGTGGATATTAAGTGTCGTTGTTTTTCAAAATAATTCTCCGTTTCTCACTTGATTTGCATCATATAAATACCACCTGATCATTTTTTTCCTAAATTGTTATCGCAATTTGAGGATTTTTATGGCAGCCTCAAATTCATTTTTCAAGGTGTTTGCGATCCTTGTGGTTTCATTGCCATTATTATGCTCAGAAATTTATTTTCATTTTGCAGTGCTGAACTGTTTCAACTGTTACTCCCTGTATTGAGGATTTGTTACTCTTAATCACACATTCAAAATTGGAATAAAAATTTTAAAAATAAAGTAAAATTTAACTGTCTTGGGTGTGCTTTATTATTTTTATCGGGTCCTAGCTTTCGAGTATATAATCCTATTTTTATGGAATGTAGAAAGCTGAAATCATTGCCATGCAATTCAGTTTACTGACTGAGTTAATTCTCTTGTTTTGAGCTGTTGATAATTAACCTCACCGTTATGAGAGCCTTCAATCAATTAGGATTATGCAGTTTTCAAATACCTGATTCAAATCCACCAATGATTTTAATGATAGTTGGTATACTTAGACGCCAACACGATGAAAATGATTCTAATATCCTTAGATATTTCATTGATTTGATTCCATTCTCTCTCAGAGTGAGGCGTTATACCAGCTGTATGCATCAGATAATTTAATTTATCACGCCAAATGATTCTTGAGCAATAATTCCTCAATATTTTTCATGTATTTCTTCCTATATGTAACGTAGAACTATGAATATCTGCTTGTTTGCCGGAGTAATAATTTATTTTTATAAATTTATCTATTCCGCACTTCACTACTTCCTTCAAGTATCAGTAAAAAAATCAGTTCACACTCTTTTGAATTTCATTAAATTTGTTTAATTATTAACTGTTTACGTATTACCCAGCCCTCCCTATCTCGTGTTATGTCCCATAATTTCAGGTAGGTTGAATGATCCCATACTCTTGACGACTCGAATGTTTTTCTTTTTAAATACTACTGAGGTAGAGATATACAACAGCCTCGGAGACTTTCGCCGTGGGAGATGAGCGTAGGTCGTGCGGAGGGAAGATTTCTCCGGGGCGGATGAGGAAGAGGAAGACACCTTAGCTCCTCCGGTCGGGGCTTGGTGAAGTCGGTGCAATACCGTCGCTGGTTGCATATGATGCATTATTTTCTCCCTCCCGCCCCCTTCCCCTCTCAAACCCACTCAACAGGCCTCCTCCTCCCCTTTATTACTCCCCTCCCCTCGCCTCCTCCCTTCCTAACCCTTCCCACGGCAAGAAAGCACGCGCTGGATATTGATCTGTGTCTGAGCGCTCACGGGTTCAACCCTTCACACTGCTCAACCCTTTTTCCTCCCTCCCCACCAAAGCCTCCACACTACACCCCTCATTTCACCAACCCCCTACTCCACCTCCTCGTCATCCTTACCCTGTTCTTTTATTTTTACCTTCCCATTTTCTTCGCCCCCTCCTCCCGATGTTATATCTCAAATGAGGCGCTGAACGTTGACCAGTCTTCCCGCGCCCACTTACCCGATTCAATGCATTGATCTCTATTCTCTTTTTTTGTGTTTCCTCATGTAGGGGAAAAAAGGAGCTATTGTATTAGTTGTCCTCACTTTCACGTCAATTTACGGAACAGCATGAAATGCAACATGATTTCGATGGTGGTTCTAGGTCTGGAATTCCATTTTCAAAGACATATGATGATGCCCAGGTCTCGTATCCACAACCTTGGTCTGAGGCTTTGTTTGATTAGACATAATGAATAACGAGTTTCTTTTTTATTAAGTTTACATAGAAATATTTGTGCTATAAGCATTACATTAATTTAGCAGTGTTGTGAAAAAATCATTCCTTTGAAATGATTACCTTGTATAAGTGTTACTTCCAGTTATATTAGCAGTATAATGCACTGATTTCTGTAATAAAACGGATTATGTTTCCTTCTCAATTCACTTTTTTCGGTTAATGTTAGCATTATACCTATCGCGTTGTAAACTAATCGCAGTTTGATATACTAATATAAGCTTAATATACTAATTGCAGTAAAAAAAACTGATCGATACAAGAGAAAATGCGCTGTATGTCACTCACCGCAGTGAGTAATGATATATTTTTTGTTCTCTCTCTCCCTCTTCTCATCTGTGATTCAGTGCCTTCCTTATTCCCCCAACCTCCTTTAAGCAGGGCCGCGCTTTCCTGCGAAAGCAGTGAATCCGTTCTTTTCTCATTCGGGCAAGTGCTGTAGCCATTCCGTTTTCAATTCGACCCTTATCTTTTTCAGTCGTTTTTTTTCCTATTTCTTCGGCGATCTGGATTTCGCCTTTAGAATTACTTCCGCATTATTTATTCTGCAGAAGGAAGCATTAATGTTCTTTGAACTCATGTGCAAGCTGAAAATGACTTCGTTTCATCTAAACCTAGTTTGTGTTGCTCAAAATATTGATGTAAAAATAGTTTTGGTACAATACCCCTCCTGTCGTAATTATTAATCTTATGGTATAAGCGTGACTCTCAAGTTTCGCATAATCTTCTTCTTTCAATACTCCTGCTTGTGCTACATACATTTCCGGCAATAGTTTTCGGATAGATTGCCTATATATTATTGTGCAAGTTACAATATCCTTTTTTTTATTTTCCATTGTGAATCTGAGCATATGGACTCTGTATCAAGAGGTTTTTATGTTTTTTAGCACATTTATCTCTCTTTCGGTTTGAAAAATATCAGCTTTTCATCAATTGAGAATTAGATGAGTGTAATGGACGATTTTTGATGGAAAATGATGGTAATATAATAGGAGCTATATTAATTGCTTTAATACTTTATTCCATGTGTTATTTTAACTCATGACGGTGGATATAAATACCTCACTTGCTACTAACCTAATATATTTTTAAGGGTGGAAAGCGGAGTTTTATGCTTTGCACATCGAAGAGCACTTTTAACTGCCCTTAATTTCCCTTCCTGTGGTAGAGGGCCTGAGCCATTGTGATCCTTATCATTTCCCTCTGTTTTTTCCGTTCAGAATTTCCCCATCGACCCAGTTTTTGATTTCTTGTGGAATCCTTCCCGTCTATGGAATGAACATTGAAGCGAGCATGGAGCTCACTTTTGACATCCGTCGCAGTGGCTGGATTGTCATTCACGTCCCCATTAGTGGCATTCGTCAATTTCGTGGCGGAAGAATTCGGTCGCCGAAGTTTGGAGACAAGTCCCAGATCCCAGGAGGTCGGATGTGCAAGCCTCCGTGGATTCTTCCTACTTACTCCTACCCTCACTCTCTCCCCCCCCGTATCATCCAATTTGTCTTTTCCTATCTTTATATATGTTCTGACCTCGTCCAACTATCCTATTTTGGAACTTGTGACTTTATGCGATAAAATTTCTCTGGATGTTTACTAACATGAAAAATACCACGAGCGGAACACGCTCCCCATAATTTCCTATATTCATGCGCTATTTCTGTGTTTATCTCACCCATTTTTCTAATAAATGATAAACTCTTCTTTCCAACGCTTTTTCTGCTGATTTTTATAGCTGTTATCATCCTTTATTTATCTTTCTTATCATGGTGAGGATGTTTTAAACTTTAAGTATTCCCGTCAGAATTGGCTTTGTCAAGCCCTGGCAAGGGTGGTGGTATGACATGATAAGATGTTATTTTAATTTTGTGGGTATTTTATGAATGGCATTTGAGACAAATATCATTTTTCTTTTTATTTGGGCTATTGAATGAGACAATCGGTTGTAATACAAATTATCTCTGGTGCGAAGGCTTCAGCAGTGGTTGCGAGGCATTTTTCTTGATTTCCCGGTGCTGTTACGTTTGTTGGTACTCAGCTGACGAACGTTTTTTCCACGTTTTAGATATATGCAGATCGAGTAAACATGAAGTAGCAGCGGAAGGTTAAGAGGAGTCACTGTATCAGTTTCTGTTAAGTACTTATTGAATGGTAATATCAATTTTTAAATTCTTAAAAAAAATTCTCTCCCGATTATCTGTAGATATATCTATATATTACTAGTTTCTAATCAATTTATTCCCCTACCAATTTTCGATGTGTAGATCCATAGTCCGGTTATTCATAACTTTGTGTAAATGTCTCCAATGAATCGTCACGGGGTCCAACCTCACATGGGATTCCTCCTAACAGCTTGGCCAAACCGCTCGCTCTACTTGTTCTTACTCTATGATCTATCTTCATCTGGCCGACCTCGTTTGAGCGAAGGGGTCGCTAACACGAGTGAGAACAAGCGTTCGCATATCAAGGGACTCGTCCCCGCGCTCTCCGCGCCGCCTGACGAATCCTGCGCTCCCTATACGGGGAGCGGATATCACGGTCAGCGGAGACAGAAATGACGTTGCCGGGGGTAGTGTCGTGCCGCGCCGCTTGGGGTGCTGAAAAGCGCTGAATGGAATTTTTTTAAAGGGGACAGCTGTGAAAACGAAAGATTGGTGGCGCAGATACATGCAAAGGAAATTCGACAAAAATATATCCTTAAAGCTGGAACGAGGATGCCTTTCACTAACTACCTTGATGTGGTTCTTCTTGCTATATTCTGCAGTTAATGCCGTATGTATACATAGTTAATGCTGATATTAACCCAACGAAAATAATTCAAAATAATTCTTGTGTTTAACTTATCGATAGATACGTATCCGGTAGTTAATCGTAATCTTATAGTGTGAGTCCGTTTTTGATCCGAAAATATCGCGTCAGTGTTTAGTATAATGGGTGTTTATTTCTTGTTGATTTCAGAATAAATTTGTTCTCAGCGTCCCATTGATTCCTAATTTTTTTCAATGCTTTGTATGTACATTTATCACTAATGAACACAACTGGCGTTTTAGTAGAAAAATCATTTGGGCAAAGAAACAAAAATCTATACGTTGTTATTTATAGTCTGATCCATTAGAAATATGAGTGTATTTATGTAATCGTTATTTTTTTTCAAAAAACGTCTTGATGTCACTAGGAGCCGTCTTTTGTTATGGATAAACACTACAACTCAGAATTGTATCAGTTGAATACATTTATGTGGTTGAATTATATAAAATGCATTGTTCCATCATCCTCGATTTTCAACGAAGAATTTATTCTGATAGATCTCCCTATTTTACGCATTCATTTGAATTATCAGACACAATGTTCTCAGGGTGAGGTTATGGGCACTGAAGGGTCGATTCGGCATTTTCGAACTTTCCGAATATTATCGGGATTTCCAGCTCGGTTAAATACTAATTTTTTAAGTGGCGTTTTATTGCCGAAGCTACCGACAATAATCAGTCGGCCATCGATGGCTCGCTACTTTTCCTCCCTTCCGCACACAAACTCACCACCCGAGCATCCCACACCCCTAATAGCCCAAAACACACACCCAACCCTTCCCTGCGCTCACATGTGCACCCGCATCATTATCTCTGTCGGGATTCCCGCGAAATTCCCGCCGCTTGGCGTTTTTCATTTTTTTTCTACATATATTCCGCGCGCCACCACTGCCTCCCGTGCCCCATTCGCCGCACCAGTCGCACGCATCGACCCATTTGACTTGGTTTCATCCTCTCTCTCTCCCTCTCGCGGCTTTCTTAACGCTTCGTAGCCGCGTTTTGCCACATCCGCTCTTTCTGGGGTGACAGAGTCGCGTTTTTCCTCATAGGTCAATGCGTTGCTTCATGGGAACCCTCCTCTGGGTTACGGAATACGTCTACTATCCGCCCTCGTGGGCAAAAGGATCTGGGGAAACGCTTTCTCGCCTGCGAATTTTTTTATCGATCTCTCGTGCATCGATTGCTTCCGTGAAACTCATTATTCTCCACTGCATAATCATTATGAGACGACTATTGGTGTCCTCTATCGTCGTTATCCTGACGTGGAGTTTTAAACCGCATCCTTTTTTATCTTCTCATTTGTGACTTCAGTTGTGTTCCACAAAATGCTTTATTAAATTGATATCTTGTATCATCACGATGTGATTTTGAAGTGAGTGCTAATTGATCCCTCCACTTTTCATACCGTTGATTATCGGATGAATCTGGACCAGTTGTCCTCATTTATTGTGTTCAGTGATAGGGTGATATCTTTTTGGGCATGGTTCGATTTGACAGTGATTTTTTTTAAATATTTTAATGCCATGATATAAATACCTTTGTTGCTTCAATGTCCAGCATTGGTAATGCAGCGATGCACAATTACGCTGTCGTAAATGTGAATCGTGTAAATTGCAGTATTTAAGAAGTATTCTTCGCTTCCATTCAATTTAAAATTCGATCACTAAATTTCATGAATATTTTTTTTTCGCCGTAATATTTAAAAGTCAAGAAAAAATGGAAACAATGCGTACAGTAGTATTTTTTTCTAAATTCTGGAGGCCGTAGTTTTTCCCCTTATTGTCTTTTTATTAGGATGCCATTCGGCCAGTCGATTTGAAATCTGATCGGTACATATTGACTTTTATGGGAATATCAAGCGCTCTAGACACGCAATGCAATTTTGCACAAAAATAACTGTAACTATATTGAAAAAGAATTAAGTTCAATTAATATGATAAGGCAGAGTTATCATGAAAGCATATGTTCGAACATAGAAATAAACGATGTCTTCAGTTTTTTTGTGACATACTCGCCCCGTTTTATAAGGCTCAATGGATCGAATCAAGAAAAATAACCAGCCCCTGTACTGTTGAATTGGTATATATTTTTTTACATTTGTGTTCCTCCCAACTTTTTTCGCGTCGGGAATTGCCAAGAGCGTTGATGCGTACCAATCGACTGGCGACGCACCGCCAGCAGTCGGGCCTCCTCACACCTGGATTATCCCGGCGCGGCATCCAGGTTTGGCAAGAGATACGGGCGGAGGCCGCTTGACCAAACCCACGGTCGTCGACGCGCCAGCGGCGCCAGGCGGGGCAGGGGCTGGACCATGGGCCATCAATCTTTCCGTCACTCTGCGGAGGTAGACACGGCGCTGGCTCGTCGCTCGGACGTACCGACAAGGGAGTGGGCGGCAGGGGATGTGAGTTTAGCGATGCGTTTTCGGGCAAGAGCTCCGCGATTCGGTGTTGGTTAAACCCATCGCCAGACACGCACACACACGAACTCGCACCCTTGTCCAAAACAGCTTAAATTAACTTGTCGTAACTATTTTTTATTTCTCTTCTTATTTTGACCTTGTTTAATACATGTTATAATATTTCCTGGAGTTTAGGTCAATGTAAAACAAGTTATAGCCAACGTTTCGATTTATTTTAAATCATCATCAGGGCTATGATAGAAAAAACATGAACAGTACCTATAAATTACAAAGATAAAAACGATATACAATATTTTTACATAAAAATGTTACGATCGCGTTTTTTTATACAATAATATAATTAAAAAATATATATATACACACATATATATATATAAATAAATGCCATGATAGGCCACAAAAACATACACACAAATAAAAGAGAACTCACACGTTAGTTTCTTTCAAATTTTCGACCCCTTAGGGTCTTCGTCGGGAAGGAGGCAAGAAGAGACTGAGGAGGAGGACAGAGGATGCCTAAAGGCTGAGGAGATTAGGATAAGATAGGGGAAGGGAGAGGATGGGGAATGGGGGATGGGAAAGAGGAGAAGGCTATGAAGATCAGTGGGCCCTGTTAAGGCCAGGCGGGTTGAATGCTTGGTATAGCCAAATGGAAGACAATTCAAGAGTTTTTAATTCTAGCGGTGAGGCGGAGGGTGGGAGAGAGGCAAGTATTCCTATGTTAAAGCAGTCATCAAATTCTAAATTGTGGGAAAAGGCGTGGGTAGGGACAGGAAGCGAAGCAGATTGGGAAGTGGGTTTGCAAGAAGCTCGATGGTTGTTAATCCGTAGGTTGAGTGAGGTGGTGGTTAAACCAATGTAGAAGGCGGGGCAGGAATTACATAAAAGGATATAAATTACATTACTGGTTGTACAGGTGGGGGATGGAGTGGAAGGAAGCGGAAAAGTGAGAAATTTGTTAGGAAGTGACTGGGTAATGAGGATAGCACACGTTTTGCACCGGGGTCGTTGGCAAGGGATAGGTAAAGAGCTAATACGGGTGGTGAACTTTGAGAGTGGTTTAGTCGTTTTGAGAATGGAAGATAGATTTGGCGGCCGACGGAAGGATAAGGATGGACAGCTAGAGAAGATTTTTCCAGTAGTGACATTGTTAGAAAGAATCGGAAAAAGGCTTTTGATGATTCTGTTCAAAGCCTGCACGCCCGGGAAGTATGTGGTGGAAAGGGAGAGATGTGTGGTTTGTTTCTTGGTATGAATTTTGGGCTTGTAAGTGTTGTGTAGGTTCTCAGGATATCCTCTACGAAGAAGGGAGTGGTGAAGATTATTAAGAAAAATGTCCAAGGATTCGGGATTATTGCAAATTCTGTGGCCTCTTACTGAGAGAGAGTAAGGAAGGGATTGTTTAGTGTGTGAGGGGTGACAGCTGTTGACATATATAAGAACAGAATAGAATACACAAAACATTTTGACATAAATTAAACTAACTATGGATTAACTAATTAATTAATTGGTCGTAACTACGGATTTGAAACCTTGAGACGATATTCTGCTGTTTCACAGCTGCTTATATTGGCTTAAATCGGCTTACTATGTCATTCATTGAGGTAAACAAAAATATCCCTTTCTTCTATATAGTTTACTCTGCAAATTGCCTTTATAGGTCTGCGGCTGCTGTGTTAGGACACTACGATAGTCTTTAACCTTTTCGAGAGCACAAATTTGACGTGCATAGTGAGAGATTTGATTACCTGATTTAGAACTAATATTAACTGAAGTTCATTGAATAAGTAAAAAAATCAATGCATATTGCCTATATATGCCTATTCGTTTAGCAAATATTCCTCTTATTTTATATTTTCTGTCTCAAGTGGAAGTACGTTTCTACGTCAATTTTCTCTGTGTCACCTCAGAATCTCAAGCGGCTGCACAGCCTTGTTCTTATAATAGTAGCCAGTAGCAAGGGAGGAATTAATTTCTTCGACAGTTTTTCGAAACCATCAAATCGTCCGTTTGAAATTTGAATACATTTTACGATTGATGCACGGTCCGAGATTTTACTAATGTAGAAATTCAGGCATCGATCCGGGTCATAATAAGTTAATCTACGCCTAGTTAAGTTGCCATGAAGGGACAATCATGCAGCCCGACAGGTCTTGCACAATCGCGGAAACATGGGCAGTCGACTGACTGGCGCTCACCGCAATGTTGGCGGATCTCAATCAGGCATCGGGCGGGAAAGGTGGGCGGGGTGGACTGCTGCTGTATGGCGTGGAATGAGAGGGATCTCGCGTACTGTGTTGGTTCGCACACGACAGACGGGACGAGTGCGTGCGTGGCACTTGTTACTGTGCGTGCGTGTGTGGAGGTTTTGATCGTCGGGCGTTCGGCCAAGAGGCGAGCCCTCCGACGGCACAGGCCGTGGGTAATTAACGGTTTAAGGGGTTAAGGTCAAAGTGCTGATTGCCCCTCCTGGACAGAGCAAACATGCGTCTTCGGCTTCGGAGTCCCACGGATTTTTCCCTAGTCTGCTCGGATCTTTATGCCCTGGCCTCGTAACACTTGGGCACACATTCATGATGACTAAATTTCTGCATATAATGGGGTTGGCAGCAGAGATTTCAAAACATTCTGTAGGTGTAAAAACTGCATCATTTTTATCTAATAAATAGGAAGGAACAACTCCATCATCTCTGGTTAGTAAAAAAAGCTATTTTGTATAATTTGTGGAAATTCTTCAAATGTTCGATAGTACTACAGAAATTATAGGAGACTGTGTTTTATCTTAATCAGGTGACTATAGATACTCATATAGTGTCGCTATTCAAAAGTTACGTATCCCTGCAGCCACAAAAACATAGTTAATTAACAGTTTAAGGGTAAAAGGCCAAAAAATGTGCTGATATTCCCTCATCGAAGCAAACATGTGTCTGGGTCTTTGGTGCCCACTGACCTTTTATCTTTTATGCTTGCATGTTCCTTCTTCTCGGGTATAAAATTTGCCCCTAGCAAAAGAGTTTTATAATAAGCTTCCCGTGTTTTTGAGGAATCATTCCCTCATGTTGACGTCTCTCGCTTTTTTGAGTTGGGGTTGTGACGGTGAGGTGTATGGCCCTGTGACGACAAATACCGTGGGTAAACTACGGTTTGAAGGGTTTAGGTCAAAGTGCTGATTGACTCACTGCACAGAGCAAACATGCGTTTTGGGTTTTGCACCTCTATACATTTATTCTGGTCATCGTAGGATCTGTTCACGTTGATCTTGGTACATTGTCAATCCACTTGTGACTGCTGGTTTTCCGCATTGATTAGTGTATGATTTAGCTGATGCATTCCTGGAAGTTGTTTAATAACTATCGCAAAGCAGTGAGAAATAGTTGTATTGTCAATTTACTGAAATTAAAATAAAAATCATTTTCGTATACCATCGCAATTAAGTAATTATAATCTCAACTCATTTCGTGGGTAATTAATGAGTAATTTTGTGGAAATTATAGGTTGAAGTCAAAGCGCATATGGCCCTTATAGAGAGTCAAGATCCTACCTATGCCTGTATTTGTGTTTTAGTGGCCCATTTTGAATGTCAAAACGTTGGTCTTGACACATCATGTGAATCGGTGAAGAAGGTGACGCATAAAAAAATCACCGCAACGTGGCGTTTTGAGGATATATTCTGTGGGCGTGGATTTTCCTTGTTAGTAAAGCATGTTTGAGTTGTGATGGTCAAGCCCAACAACGACGTAGACCGTGGGCAATTGACGGATTACGGGGTTAAGGTCAAAGTGCTGATTGATCCCTCAGAACAGGGCAAACATGCGTACAGGGCTTTGGAGTCCCGCGGGTTCTCCTGGTCTGTAACGTGTGCTCTGTGTGCTGACCTGGGAACAAGTAGGTTTTACTCTGTCTTTGATGGATAGATTTCCACATGGAATCGATTTATGCACGCACATGACCTCACGCACTTTATGATGAAAGGTTTTTTCTACCTAGATATGCTTATTTCATTGCACAATAATACCTTTGAAAAAGTGAAATCTTCAAAAGAATGAGATTAGTTATAGGTTTATGATAGCATAAGTTCACATGAAAGCTGCTCCTCCGAAGACATGATAACTTTCGCTTAGGATCGCCTTGCCATGACTCTAATTTTGGGTGATTAATTGATTTGCTTAAATATCATTTGGAAATGATAAATATATTTCTGCTTTCATTACTAATACTTTGTTCCTTGCCACTGTTTTGACAAAACTATTTCAATATCAGGGTACCAAGTAATGAAATTCCATTCGTTAAATACCCTTAAATTAGGAAGATCATTTTGAGGAGATGAAAAGAAGAAAAGATAACTTTTCCTTTCTCACTTTCTCTACCTCCTCTGATACTCCTTATTCACGGGTATCTATTCAGGGAATAGATTTAGTACCTCGCTAATGAATTAGTAATTTCGAAACCATGATCAGGAATTAGGTTTTGGTGCGGAGCATAGAAAGAGAATATTCATTTCTTTTCACGCTTCTACAATGTAAAGCTACAAAGGTTGGTAGTTTTAGTGGCGTCCTAGATGAAAAAGGCAGCTGGGAAGACGGGTGTTAGGCTCTCTTATATGCATAGTTTTTTTTTGTTCGATCCAGATTCTCTCTGCGTTGACCTCGACTCACATGTATACCCAGGCATTACATTTATAGATATTATTAGTATTGAAGTAATTTTATAATAAATTACCTGTCCTGAAACTTTAACTAGTCATCCTCTGTGCGTGAATTTGCTTCCGATAGTCGAAAGCAGTGGGATTCGGGCTTTCGGCCACGAGGTGACCTTATGAAGCCGCAAACATTGTAATTTACGTTCTAATGGGTTAAGGTCAAAGTGCTAATTGTCTTCTTAGACTAAGCAAACATGCATCTTAGACTTCGATATCCCAAGCGCTTTCCTGGTCCCCGTCTGAAATCTCCATGCTGGAGTCAGTACGCCTGTGTGTCAATCAATGAAATATATGCGGATTTCAGCACAGAATAGGTTTTTTACAAGAAAAAAATTAGGGGAAATGAATAATTTCTTCTGAACGTGCTCCCTTAGTAACTGCTGGGAAGTGTGTTTCTTAGGCTTCATTTTCACATTTTTTTATTTTCTGCTGAAATTCAGTTTCGTAGATTGAGTGAGAGTAGTTACATATTGTCTATTTCCTGCTTATTATCAAAGGAATGGAATTGTTCTATAATTTTTACTATTACTATTAATGCAGTCCTAGAGGCTTTTCGTCGGTTTCAGGAATATTTCAATTACATGATATTTCCTTTATATAATTGGCAACGGAATGAAAAAAGGTTTTAAATAAATCACATGCTATTATTTGCTGAATTTTCATTATATTTAGCGGAAATTATGTACGAATTTTAATATTAATGAATGAGCTCTTGCCGTTTTTAGACTCATTCAATTACAAACTTAAGGAATTGGATTTTTGCTTAATTGTTTGCTGTAGTGGAACTTCTTTATTGGTCGCCGGAATTATTTCGCTTTAAATGCCTTTGAAGGACAACATTGGTCGATATTTCATTTGTATTTAATGCCATCAAGCAGGTAGCGAATTTCTATGATTTCCACAATATTCTGGATTTTATTCCATTCCATTTTAATTTTTCCGTTGTTCTCGTAGCATCAGCTTTTATTATCACGCAGTTATGGTATGATATGCTCTGTAATTTACGAATAATCATTATACGTTTGCAATAGGTCAGTTCACTTTATTTAAAATGTAATTGTTTGACAATTTTTACATGATAATCAGGGAATGCATGTTTAAAAATTGTTTTCTTTGTCATCACTAAGCTGCTATTTTAAGAATGGGCTTAATACCTGTTATAAGAGTTATAATTTAATCTCCTTTGTGAGAGTTCTATTGTAATTCCTTATCAAATTATTTTTCATGATGCTAGATGTTTGTGCTCCCAAAACCTACCTTACTGTTGAGAAGGAATTATATTTCCTTTTTGTCACTATTTTTATGGAATTTACGGGGAACTTTCAAATCAACGATTGTTTTCCATGTTTTGTAGTTTTAAGAGTAACTTCTCTCGAAAGCATTTAATGAATGAATCAGTAATTGTGAGCTTTTTCCTCCTTTTTCGTCTGTAGACAATTCATTTGATTAATCTCGTTAGATCAGTTGTAACATTGTTATTTGTAATCAACCATAAGTTTTTCTCGTTAATATGACTTTTGATTGAATAATTTAATAGGTAACTTTAGGTAAAATTTTTAGAGTTTTCTAAGTGTAAGCCCTTGATTGAGTCTCATTTCTTCTAAAATTCCGTCTCTGACACTTATCTGGTTATTTACATACTTTCCTTCTAGAAGTGTTACTCCGTTTTGCATTAATGCTAACATGGCGTGTTGTTTTTTAACATTTTATCTTCCAGTAATAATTGAGAAATAGCCTAAATATATTAGGTCTAATTAAACGGAATCCAACCTTCAGGAAATTCCGTGTTACTCCGTTTTGCATTAATGCTATCATGGCGTGTTGTTTTTTAACATTTTATCTTCCAGTGATAATTGGGAAATAGCCTAAATATTTTAGATCTAATTAAACGGAATCCAACCTTTAGGAAATTCCCTGTTATTTTGATTTTTGAAATAATATATTTCTAGAGCACATGTTTGAAATTTTTCCTTTCGTTTTCTTGATTACCCTTCGTCTATTCTTACTAGGGAAGCTTTATCTTTGACTGCGTGGAAACCAAAACTTGCCTCTCAAGGCTACGGATTACTCTGTAAGATATTGGCCAAAAGTAGGGCAATACATTATTAAGCATTGGTATCAAGAAAAGACTATCAGCTATTTTGTGGATTTTTTTTTCCTTTTATTAGAATACTTTGTATTTCCAGGGAATTATTCTGCTCTAGCTACGAGGTCGACCGCTAAAGTTGGACTTGAAAGGGATTAGGTCCACAAATATCATTTAATTCATTTTGCAGATCTCAAAGGAGCTTAAAAGCTCTGACATGGCGGTAGGAGTATATTTTTCCGAATCTTCAAGGCTTTCATTTGAAAGACGTAAGCTATTTTGAACTCAGCTCTAACGTAATCCTCTTTACCAGCATTTCTCATGGAAAATTATCGTGAAACGTATTAATTTTCCTCCTAAGCTTTCATAACTAATGATCTATATTTTATGTCATATTTAACGCCATACAAACCTACAACTGCTTATTTATAGCTGAATATAATCTTTCGGTATTCCAAGAAACTCTATTCCTCCATAAGTTCCACGTAATTTCGTTCCTGGATAAGCATTTTTCTATTTCTGTGGAGTCTCATTGGAGCGTATTACTTATCTTCTGAAACCACGAGCCTGATATTTTCTCATTACCATTATAAGTTAAGAAAAAATGCTTCTTTAATCTTTTTGATGCATGAAATCATTGCAATTTCCCCTCTTCTCGTTGTACACAATAGTGCTCCAAATAGTCAAACAAGTGTCTCACCCTAAAGTCGAATGGAGCTCATGTTAGCCGTTCTCGGCGGGATGTATAGCAAAAAACGGGGATGACTCCGTCGAGTAAGGCACCTTAAAGCATTATTTTTGTTTCAACATTTGCTTGTCGAGTGAACTACCTAGGTGGTCTGAAAGGATATACCACCGAACCCTTGTATGTACCATTTCTTTAATCTTTTGAATAATTTAATAGCTGTGTAGCTTCGATTATCCAAGAGCTATATCAATTTCAGATAAATATTACATAAGATTTAATTAAGAAATTAACTGCTCTTGAGCTAAGCGGTGGTATCCTGAGGGAGATAAACTACATGTATGACCATTATGAAAGATGGTCCGTTGTATCTTCAGCCCTCAACTTGTGGAGCACTTGAGTGCTCAAAATAGACGACCACGCGTCCCCCATCTGTAACGGAGGTCATATGGGTATCCTTAATGACGTTAGTTGAATGCGATGATTGCGTCGTTAAGGATTCCATGAGAACAATTTTTTGGGCATATTCTTTTTTTTGTTAACCAATTAGGAAATCTGAAAAGACATTTTGGACTTTTTAAATGCTTATGTACTTACAGAATACGACAATTATTCAACCTTTCATTTTTCCATTAAAATTATCACTCTTTCACCTTGGACAATATGATTAATGTTTAATGTTAAAATTCCTGTGATTTTACTTTTGTAATAGTTCTGTCATATTTGATTGCTGTGTGGATGTGGCTTTCTATAAATTTTACTTTTGTTGTGATCATATTTCGATCGATGGTATATAAGAGAATTAATTAAGAAAATAATAGAGGTATTCTGAGAAAGCTAAGCAGCACTCATGGCCATTATGAAAGATGGTCTGTCGTTCTCCAAGCCCCTCTCTCGTGAGACACTGTTTGGCCCCAAATACGCATCCCACCATCCGGAACGGAGCCCATGTCGGCAATCCTCGCCGGGATTGATAATAAAAGACGGCGAAGATTGCGTCGTTTAAGACAGCGGACGCGCGAGGTATAATCGGACCGGGGGAAATGCGTCCTTCGTGCAAATCTCCATTCTCTCCCCTCCCAACGCCCGTTAAAATATCTCCCGAGATCGAGAGCGAGGCATAAAGCGTGCTACGGCGGAAGGAAAAGTTTCGACTGAAGTAAGGGGATGGGACAATCTGGGCCGGGTTATTGCCCGGTCCGCGGTGATGGGGGATTAGGACCACGGCGACCTCCCCCTCCCCCACGCACGCCCACGCTGCACGTCTCCCCCGCCTCTCGCCACTTATTCGCAGTTTCTCACGCACCGACGCCTGTTACATCCTCTAGCCCCACTGTCTCCTCCGACCCTTCCCTTCCCTGACGCTCTTACCGCCGGATACAACCCTCGTGGACCGTGTCTCTCCATCTCATCTGCATTTAACCCTTCCGGTCGCGCCGCACAAGGCTCGTCCCCCCAGGGGGGGGGTGTTATTTAAAGACGCCGCGTGCTAAATCTAGCATAAAAAAAGTGCGGAAGGTGGTGGAAAAAACTCCTGTTCTTTTGAGGTAGTTAAAGGGTTTTCGTGTTTGAGTAGGAATTTTCTCATTTGTCTCCTATCGATGAACATTTTGCGGTGATTTTTATCTTTGCTTTTACTTATGCCTTTCCTCTACTGCTGTATTTAGTTATAGTACGTCTGTGCTCATGAAAGAGAAGAAGAGAAACGAAAATAGTGACATTATTGGATGGATATTGGCACTTAAACCGGCTCTAGATTGATGCGTATTTCAAAGTCATCAGTAAATATTATCCTTAGTTTCATGATTTTTCTTTTTTAAGAACTTATTATTTCTCAGGTACATATAATTTTAATTCATAATTTGTCACCAGTGTTCTTACATATTCACTTTAGTATTCGATTCTTCTCCAAATATAGGTTTTGCAACGCTAACTAAAGTTTGGGCAATAATATTTCCAACAATACAATTACAGCTCAGAGGTTTCAACATTTGCGTCCCCAAAGGATAGTATAATAGAGATATATTTATTTAGCTTTAGCCCTTAAAAAAATACAATAATGAGCTTATGGAAGCAAATTGCCTTTTTAAGATACTCTGATGAAACGAAGTACTAAAAATCAATCTCTTAAATTAAAACGGTCACTAATGATGAGAAAATATTTTAACCCCGTAAAAGGCAGTTTTAATTATTCCACAATGGTCATTTTTCAAATGCTTAAATGCTGTAAATAAAAAACCTCTCGCCTCACACCAACGGCAAATGTGCTGGGAGTAACAAAGAAGAATTTCCTGAATGAAACAGTCATGTTTCCAATCAACACGATCATTCGAGTACCCTGCTCTTCATGTAACGGCCCTGCAGCTAAACCTATATTTACCCAATTCTTTTTCCCAATCAACATTCACGCATTCATTAGGGTATTATCCTCTCTTTAAGACTGTATTGGAGATATTATGTGCAGTTCGCGAGGAGATGATAAAATTACCACCCAACTGTCTCCGAAAGTACTCTGAGAGCTTCCAAGGATGTTATCCCCAGTATAAGTCGAGCGAATATAATCCCAGATAGATGGACGATTAGAAAGAGTTCAGTTCTACATTTCGGCATGAATGGTAAAAATGTCGATGGAGGGAATCATGCCTTCTTTGGAGCAAGTTTATCCTGCGGCCCTTCCTCCCCATCTTCTGGAATAAGGGCCGGAAAAACGCTGAGAAGGCGCACATTCTCGAGTGGGATATATTCCCTTCGAGAGATGCTTTACCCACGAAGATGAGAGCCATTAGCGCAGTTGAGCACCATTTGAAGAGGAATAATCCCGATTCCCTTTTGCGTCCCTCCGCCCTTTTAAACTTTATATAGTCTTCATTAAACGGAGGCTCGTTAAAGTCCATGATAGCGTGTCGTGAAAGAGACGGTCCGGGTCATTAGGACCACGAGAATTAGATTTTTCTTGCATTTTCCCTGCCGAAGCTGTTATCAGTTCGTTTCCTCGAAGCTTGTTTTACAGTCGCTAGAGGCCCGAGGGGATCTTTCCTGTTGTCTGCCATCGGATAATCCGCGAGAAGTGAAAGTTTACTTCAATTTTATGTCTTAGGGGCTCACTTTGTCCTGATTGAGTTGAATTTTTTTTTGTGTTTCAGTGCGACAGCTGGACTACTTTTATTGCTGAGGAAAGGTCACACCGGCTCCACTAAAGTTTCACTTCCCTGCTTATCTGTGTCCAATAGTATTAGTTTCTCGGATTAGGCATCGGCGCATGTTTAAAGCTTAGATCACAGTTAATTTCCTTTGCAGCGAGTATTGTAACCTCACAGCTATATTTTCTCCGGCTCCGTCGGATTATTACATAGGCGTGGCTACTTCTCGTCAGCACTGATGAAGATAAATTTCTATCATCGATAAGTTGATTCGCTTGGTGCGAGGTTAATGAACCATATATATATTAGGATATTTATTTCAGCGCGGTAATGCAATTTGCTTTGTTATCAATAAATATTTTGGTTCCGGAAATCTCGTTATTTTTTCCCCAAAGAGAATCACCATTTACGAATTTCATGTTTTGTTTATTTAAAACTTTCATATAAATAGCATTGTGATAAATATAAATTTACAAGGTATCTTATTTTCCAGAAGTATTCTGAACATGTTGTAATGTAGCAATGAATTATTTAAAGGTATATCCTTCTTGCCAAAAGCATATTTTTTCACGTTGAATGGAAATTATAACGGAGTTTTGGTGATAGAAATTATTTACTTTAACATTTTCGCAATCACGCATAAACTGCCTACTTTCTAGAAAATTTGTACGGTGGTATGTAAGTTGATACTTTTTTATTTTTAACAGTGTTCTAATAACTTCGTTTAACGCGAATATGTCTAAATCAAGTCACGTTCATTTTCTTCCTCCCGCAGCCGCTAGAGATTTGTTTTGAGAAGCTCGTCCCGCGACGGTAGTAATCTTGTTGGATCTTCGTAGCGAGGGCGGTGGGTTGGCGATAAAGCGACTCGGAGATTCGGGCCCGGTAGCAGGCGCCAATTATTTTCACGTATGCTAATTGGCAGTATCGAATTCAAGGGCTTTTAATTATTCAAAATCTCGCACTTAAAATGCATGAGGCTTTGTCCACTCCCGAAAGTCCTCTTTGATCCTTCGGATGGGGGGACGAGAATCCCTTTAATTAAATTGGCCCCTTCTTTTCTTTCTTCCTTTTTCCTTTTCTCCTTTTGGCCAAAACGACGAAGGTTTAAGAGAGGAGGCGTAGGTCGGCGTATATATATACATAGGGGGGAGACGCGTCCGCCAAAGGTGGGAATTTAGGTTCATTTCGATGATTCGGTTCATATGATTTGGTTCATTACAATGATCCGGTTCTTCATATGGTTCATAATGAGTGAAAGCGTTGTTGATCGCAATCGATGAAATGAACCGAATTCACGAGTCGAAATTTATTCCACTGAACCAAATCCACTAATCCGGACGAATTTGAAAAATTGCTAATGGTCCATGAACGATTTGCTATATTCCTGAATTTAATACGGGTATCTTACTAATGATAACATTATTTCGATTAATTTAATCCCGTAACATTTTTTTTCTTGTTGAAAAAACCTCTTCATTGATTCCAAAAGCTTTGACATGCGAACATATGTCATTTATCCGTTGTGTGGGAACAGAAGATTATATCTTTTTATACGTATATTCCTTCATGGAGTAATTATCGGCGATTGCGATGAAAGAGTAGGGAATGATTATTAGTTCATTTGAACTATCTGCCACCCTTTTCGGCTGCCAATCTATACTTTCCTGTCTATGGGTTTCATAGCCGGTCAAGAATTACTCAGTTTTTAATTCCCATATTTTCAATGAAATAACTACAAATCGCTCATTTACCATTTTCTATAAATTATCGACTGTGCTAGATTTTGGTAAATAAAAATTCCCTCATTTTACCGATACCTACTTCTCAAGCTATTGTGACGAAAAATCAACGGCCTTAAATTTATCGCTGAACTTTTTTGTCATGAGCTAATCACAAGCGGGGCACTAATTCTTGTGCCTAATCCACTGGTCGAATATTACCCAATTTCGGATACGCCGTTGTCATTAATCGTGTTAATATCCTGGAGATAGGTCAGAGGCCAGTAATTAACCAACAAGCTGCCCTCGATTTCGAGAAAATAGCGCCTTAAATTGCTTCCATAATCTTTCGAGGTGAACCGAGTAAGTCAACCAGAACTCTAACAACGTCACCAACTGATGAATAATGGACAACAACTCTGCTGCTTAATGGGTACGATTAGTACCATTCAGCCATTACCAGTACCAGTAGCTGAAAGTACCCTTTTTCGTCGTACCCTCTTACAGTATATCTACAGTTTTCTTCTAACGAATTGCAGTTTCGGATCTTTGTGAACAACCTCATTGAAGACTGTAATTCAATCGATTCGTTTCTCTACAGCTTCCTCTGTCCCGCTGTCGCATATCCTATTCCCTGCTCGCCTCGTCTTCTTACGTGCATCCCTCCCCCTCTACCTCTTTGTACCCATCCACCGCTCTTCATTCAATCTCCCCAGATAACAGATCTCTCTTCCCTCCCATTTTCCTCTCCTATCTCCGGAATGACGCGGAAGGGGAATCTGTTGCGCGACGTGTTTTTCCTGAAGGACCCGCGCGCCCCATTGTCAAACATGCCCCCGTGTCGTAATCCTTCCGCCCCACGTTTTCACGAGTATTTTAACTGGCTCTAGTCGAAAGAATATGGAATTTTCTTCATTGTCCCTTGTCATTACCTTCCAGGTCTGTTTCCTCCTACTGGTTTCCTCACGTACATGACACCACGAAAGGTTCTCCAGCGAAGAAATTGTTTACTGATACTATGGAATACATGCAGCTATCCTGTTAATATTTGTGCATGTATTATATCTGTTGTGGTGAATTTTTTTCTTAAATTTGCACACACTACTAATATATAAAATGAGTGTAGACTAATTGTATTTATTATTCATTAAGGTAGTTAGAGGTTTCTATAAACATAAACCGTTTCATAAAAATGAAATAGAGGTAATAATTGTTTTCTCACAGTTCATCAACATATGTTTTTTGAGCATAATATAAATCTTCGTGTAGCCAAGTTCAATATTAATACATTATATACGTAAATAAGTAAAAATTTCTGAGCTTGGCTCATTCTCTGCTCTTCGTATACAACCTTGCCTATCGTTGTTTTTAATGTTGTATTATTTTACTGTGGCAGAGATTCCGTTAGCCATGCACCAATTTTTGCTTATAAACTCGAAGCAAAGCAGTCAAGTAATCCTCACTTATTTTAATTTTTTTATATTGATAAAAATGCATATATCCACTTCTTAGCCAAATTAATGATAATCGGGCCCCTTCTGGCTTTTATGCATACTGGATGATTTCCATGAGAGATAGATAAGATTCTTTGATCTGTTAAAAGAACCGATGACGCAACTCTCCTAGAAAAATGAAGTATAGCGTGTTTTCTCAATTTCTTACAATCCGTTCCTTGCCAAGATTAGGCCGTACGATACCAGGTTTTCTCCTCTCAAAGGCTTCCCCGACCCCCACTTCCGCAACCCCTTCATCCCTATTCACGACCATCCTACCAACTTACTGCCCCCCATCCTCCCGTTTCAACCATTAAATTTAAAATGGAATCGAGTATATGAGCGTTAAAGAAAGGAGGAGGCAGAGAATGGTAAGGACGGAGTGGAGGGGAAACGGTAGGGGCACACGGGGGCGGTAGAATATAAAGTTGGCGAAAACCCTTCTCAGGAGGAGTGGGTTCAGGGTGTAGGGTTTTTGGTGGAAGGGTATGAGGAGAGGAAGGTTGGTCTCAACCCACCACTTCCTACGCTGCCCGCCCCCCTTTTGCAGAATTGCCCCTTTAAGTTACGACTCCCTGCGTACCTCTTCCATCCAAAACCCCCCAAACCTTCTTAATCTCTCTTTCTCTCTCTTCCTCTCATTATCTTCCTCTCTCTCTCCCCTCCCACTGCTTTTATCTTCCTCCTCCTCCTTCCTCTCCCCTCCCCCAAAACACTCTCTCCCTTCCCCCACCCCTCCGCGCTTTATGTCATCCGCGCGTTTAATCGACCATAAACATAAGGATGAGAAGATGGTCGGGAGGTTGGCTGGTGTAGGGGTGGAGGAGAGGAGGTGGCCGAGGGTAGTTTTGACGAGCCGTAGGGAAAGGCTTTTAAGGGTCGCCGAGAGGGTGTAGGGTATGCGGGAGATGTGGTAGGAGGGAGGGATTTTGGGTTGGATGGGGGTCGGCGAGCCTTCGTGATTTTGGAACTCGTATGGTGTCTATCGTGCCCATGAGGACAATATAAGCGCTCAGCCATCCGTGTCTTCTTCTTTTTGGGAATACTTATCTCTTTGCCTCTCTCTCCCTCTCTCTCCCAGCCCTGGCGAACGTGCTACATTGCGTAGGAGTTGAGTGGCTCCAGTTTTTCCGTCTTGGAGCCTCTCATTTCTCCTCTCGAAGTTATGGTGAAAATCGTTACCATTTCTAAATATTAGTGAACAACTCTAGATCCGGCGCAAGGGTCAGTGTTGAGGAGGCCTACCGAAATTTTAAAAAATTGGACGTACGAGATTGAGATGAGTTATTTTAATGATTGGCGTTCTTCGCTGAACGTACTTCTTCTTAGAAATGGTGTTTGCAAAATAGAAATAAATACAAGGTGTTTACAGAAAAGAACGGAAATTTTATTTCTTATTCACAAGTATAAATTTAAGTTAAAGTTCCAAAAAATTGATCTGTTGACAAACAATCTTCTGTTTAGAGAGTGCTAAATGTGTTTTCATTTAATTTCGTTATATGAGACTTGTAAGTTTCGTAAGCCTTAAAAACTTTTTAAAACATTTAAAAACTTTTTCTCCCATTTTTTATTTTTCTTTCGATCTACCACTGTATTCCCCAGTTTGTTGCTTTCCTTTTCAGTTTTAAGTAATATTTGGTGGCATAAGTTCATATTCATTGAGTAATGACTTGGTTTTCCGATTTAAAAAATAGTTTGTATTGTTTATTCTCTCTCGCAAGTGAGTTCGAAAATTTTCCTCCATACTTTTTACGTCTCCTAATTTCAGTTGGTACAATTTCGTCTAAGTCATTTATTTTGCTTTTCATGACTTCGGCAATGAATATAAGTTGGTGCAATAAATTTAGGTACTGTGCTGTCTGGTACGTTAATGTCGGTTTTACGTCCCTCGCACAAATGCTTAAAAAATAATCCCTTCTCGCATTTTCTAGTACGTAGAGGAAATGGCTCCGCGTTGCTTTGAAATAAAGCCCAATTATTCCTGCGTTTCGTGACATTCATGCGAGGTCCTTTTTTCCGTGCGAATGTGTCCGCTTTTCACTTTCAAACGTGCTCTTTTATGCTCGCTATCATTTTAACGAACCGCCATCAAACTCGAGCCGGGAGGGAGGGGGGTATTACACGCCCTCACCATAATGGATCGCGTATTTATTTAATTTTTGTGACTCAGGCGTAGCTCGGTTGAACACCTGCACTCGTTAAAATTCGAAGTATTTTACACGGGGAAGGGAAACGCTCACTCAACGTTCACGTCTCCAGTTTTATCGCCGACGACTTTAAGGAGCGTCCCAGGTAATCGCGGAGACTGCGGCGAAGTATTACGGCAAGGATATCGTCCAAATCACGGCACAGGTGTTCAAGCATTCGCCCTTGAGCTCACTTTGCAGTCACTTTGAGTCGAAATGGTGGGACATTTTCACGCAAATGAACGAACTTTTTTGTGCGCGTATTTTTTTTGGCACTTTTTACGAGCTCAGTAAAACTGGAATGAAGTCAATCCGTTCGCTTTAAAAGTTTAGTGGGATTTAAATATTTTTCTCCTTCTCCTTTTGAGGTAAAGAGTACCCACCGCCTCGTTGCGGGCATTTTGAATTTCGGTTAATCATTAGGTTCCCCGAATATTCCATTCGATGCGGAGTTTATGGTAGAAATTCAGGATTATGTTTTGCTAAAATCGATGGCTATTCTATAACTGGCCTTTTCCCTTTTTTCAGCATTTTCAATGACAAAGACACATGGGAAATTCGGCGGGTTTCACGCTTTTAGATTTTTTAATGACGATATCTATTTTTCGCGATTAAATGAAAAGTAAAACTTTTAAGCGCGCGAAAACGCGACGGCTAAGTATGAATGCTGGGAAAACCCCGTGTGACGTCATTCTGGTTCCCGCTATGGCCGTGTGAGGTGACCTTGGGGCGAGACTTTGAGCGCTTATACGATGCAGGCTGCTAGCAGGTAGCAGCGTACCCTGCTAGCAGGTAGCGCTTGGCTTAAATAAGGATTAGTAATACCCTATCAAACGAAGAAAACTTTCCGACCTTAGCCAGTTTTAATAGGTGATTATTAAGACATGTTTCCCTGAGCTCTGTGCCTCATGCATGCATTGGTAATCTCAGATGTAAAACTCCTATCTACTCGTATAGAAACTAGGTCCCTGTGACGTCGCGTGGACTGGCATCGGATGGGCGCCAATCTGGACTTTTTCAAATGCGGTTAAAATTGACCATTGCCATTCGTCTAAACTGGGATTTCTAAAACCAAATAATTTGTATATTATAAACAATTTGTTGCAATAGCATTCAAACCTTGCCCCGGTCCGTATTCTATTGCGTGTCGCATCCAATCGTGCAGACTTACGCCCTCTTGAACAAATATTTTCTGGCTCGATCGTGAGTTTTATCTTCACGTTCCATCCACAATTTAATCTCGTAGGAATTAATTAACATCGGTCGTAAAAAGAGTTACGGTCCTAAAGCACACGAGGGTTGGAGAAAGGGTTTCTTTGCCCGAGATCGAGGTGCTGGAACGACCTTGTTTCGGATTTTATCATTTCCTCGCCAAAAAAATAATGTTTGTAAAAGGTTTTCACTTTCCAAATCGACTTCCTGACCCACTCAACTCCTAAGCCACACATTTTATTTTACGAAGAAACAAGGTTTCTGCATGTAATCACATGACCGAGCGTAAAATAACTTACGAGGAAAAGTGTGGTATTAAGTATCCCGTTAATTTCTTTCGCCATAAAGCCTTCAGGTTCACAAGGCGTCTTGTCCTATTCAAACTTTCACTCCTCAATAAACTTATCCACCTTAAATTTTATTGCTTTAGAGTGTGACATAACATCATTCTCAAGATTTATATTTCCGATATTCAATGTGATAAAATTATAATGAGGCAACTAGCACTTAACAGTAATTACGCTTTTGTTTCTACTGATAATTATCTTATTCATTTACATTGTTTATCAGAATAGTTTTCACAATTATGAAATGCATGGAAAATATTCAGCATCATTGGTTAGTATTCAAACACGGTATTGTTGAAAATAGAATAATTTAATTATCTTGACCTCGTAAATCCTATAACTCAAAAATTTCCAGTTTCCATATTTGTCTTGAATTTTATTATCCTCTTCACATAACTCAAATGTGGGTAGAAACATAAATTTTATGACTCTAGATGCATCATAAACTAGAATGAGACCTGTTGAGATTCGACTGGGAATGAAAGAACGATGGTGAAGTATGGATCGTCGGTAGCCACGCTAAGTCAGACAAACAATCTATAAAGATCTCCAATCACTCTTTACGAATGGGTAACAGAGCAGAGAATATTACTAAAACATTTTCTCTTTGACTCTCTCGATTGGTGATTTGCAGTTAATATCATCCATGCGGCTGTATATGAATGGCCTCAGAAATAAATTTATTTGTTTGTTAAACGACTGTCAAGCGCAGGCTCAAATACCCGAAAACATATTCCACATCAATGGTTTCTATTCAGAGATTGTCAGAGAATTAATTAGTGATTGTGACATCGTGTACGTAATCTCTCACAAAGTTATTATCGTAGAATCAAAATGACTGAATGAATAAGAAAAAATTTCTTTTATTTACCTGTGAAAATTACAATCTTTAATCTCCACGGCTCAGGTCTGTTGCTATGTATAAACCAGCCTATATTCAAATCAGGTTTACCAAGGATCTTCCAGGTAACTTTCGTATCAGTCGGCTCATTGGTTTTTTAGTGCTTGAATTTCAGACAGGCACCACTTATTTTTTTCATAATAGTATATATCTGTACATGGCCCATGTACATTAAAACAAACGAGATTTGTATTTGTATTTCTAGTAGATATGTTACATAATAACCTCTTCCATCTAAGTTTTTAGTTATTCCCATGCAACTAATTGTATGAAGAAATACCTTGCCTACTATGATTCTATCTTATGTAAAGCTGAATTTATTTAGTTTGGTCTTTATATTTCTTTTGGTAAAGTTGCATTTTTGCACTCATCCTAAAATTCAAGTTATGTTTTCTCATTTCCACGAATTGTTTAATGTAACAGAAAAAAATCTCTTCATTCATTAATTTTTCTGTAACCTTACACATAGTGTCCGAACTCCATTTAACCTTATAATTAAAATGTCTTGTATTGTATTCCAATTCTGGCTAATATTTTTTAGAATGAGCCCGCCACACATTCGTTGGATAGTTTAACCGTCCAACTTTGAATGTATTAAAGAGCTTTCATATCTTGGATTACTTAAAAACTTATTTTTTCATTATATAAATTGTATTTTTTTTCCTGTAGACTGTCTTTTCTTATTGGATTGGCAAACGAGAGAATGTAATTTCGTTAACATTCTTTTGGGGAAATTTTTTATAGTGAGCCGTAAAAACTTCGTAAATGTTATAATAGAGACTCAAAGGATTTCTCAAAAAACGCATTATATGTGAAACGATCCTTTAAGGGGATCACGCGAGTTATTGTAAAAATGTTCCTTGAAAAAACTTTTTTACTTTACGCATGGTATTAAACTCATTTTATTTGAGTCCGATACCTTATTTATGCCACAACTGGTCTCTTTTTTATATCAATGTAAGGGTACTCAAATTCATCTAAATCGTATGATATATTTCTATATGTAAAATTCAGTGATACTGTGGAAATGAGTTGAATTTTGCCTGAAGAAATGTCCATAACTGTAATATGCATCCGAGAAGTCGTTTTCACTTCGATAAAATCTTTTTTTTCATTAAATTTATCTCGTTAATCTGAATCCAAGCCACCTATATCAATCTATATATGTACTATAGTATAAAACTTTACACGCCTGGATAATCAATAAGTGTATTTACTATGGAAACCCGATGAAAATAGTACAATATGGTCAGTTTTTTCTAAATTTGTTTGTGAGCAGTTAAATTCGTATTATAGTTTTTCCAATGTTTAATAAAATTTGATTCAATATTGCTGTCTGCTTTAGCTAGCTACCAATTCATTACTCTCAATTACCTATGTTCGTTAGAAAATAATGAAGTTAGCAATGGTGTGGATTAAGATGTGATTTAAGGCGATCGGTGTATATTTTGTTCATAAAATAGCATGTAGATATTTTTCATCTTTGAATTATGCCATAGTTTGTTTCACACTGTAGTTTGAAAGCCGTCATATATATATGAAGTTATTAAAATCCATTAATTTCTTAAGAGCAACCATTACGTAGCACTTAAGAGCAGTATACGTAATCAGAAATCGGCATAATGAAGGGGAATACATTTCTGGAATGCTAGCAGTACTGAAATTATCTGTAAACCACTTTAATCCTTTCATTAAATGTATATTTTGTGGAATGTCAAATAAGATGTTATTCAATTTTTTTATTCAACCATCTACTTCCGATTTTATGTGATATAATTTGAAAGGTGAACCTTTCAAATAATGCTAACTTTGAAAGAAAGAGTCTGCGAGTGAATGTGAACAAATGCTAGAATAAAGCAGAAATTTCTCATTGGATCGACTTCAATATCTCTGAACATTGATTTCATGAGGTGCATCCTAATCATGTATTTTGTAAAATACCAAATGGAATATTTCGTGACGATAGATGGAAAAATAGAAAAGAACATGTAGTTAGTAGATCCATTTAGTGCTTGAGTTTCATTCGCGGACTAGTAGCCTTTTTCGTGGAAAATAAATCTTTATTATTTTTTAATTCAAGTCTATTACTTCTGATAACATTGAGTGAAATATTTAAAAATAGCCTTTACAGCATGTTCGTGGAGAAAATTTCTCTTGATTCATTGCAACTGTATCAATCCCGATTGTTTTCTGTAAATGATAGAATTGTTGTATCTATGTTCGGTATCACATTTCTCTTCAAATTTTTCAAATACCTATTTTTTCCATTTTTCAGGTAAGGAGCTCAGCCGCAATCACGAGTTTCACCGTCAAAGTAACGATAGTTTGATTTCCAGTAGCATTGTACAACGAAATTTTCAGCAAGGTTAGTTTATTTTTATGTATTTCAGCATTAAAATACTCCGAATTTTAATTAGCTCTGCCGTTTAATATTGTATTCAGGATTAATGACTAGATAATCTTCTTTATTTGAAATGATCATTTTATATTTCGTTCATCACATTCATTCTATATTGATTTATATTTATTTTGTACACATTTTAATCTGATTTACTGAGTATAGTAAGGAAAGCACTGCTGTGAGAATGCATATGCTATTCTAAATTTTATATTGTATGGAAAGTCTAAATTACAGTCACAGCCCCAAGAAGCGAATCTATTATTTTTTCCGAAAGAAGCGCTACTTTTTCCGTCATCATTCAGGGTATGGACAGAACCAGCTCGTAACATCAAGGAAAATTGGTGGTAGAACTAGATTCCATTGAGATAGTGACCATAATCAGTGGGGAAACTTTTGGCTCATTGGCTCTGCGAAACTGCCCCAAACGTTTTTAGTCGCCACGACCACCGCCTCGAAAGTTTTGACGATGAAGGATAATTAGACTTAAAATACTGAAATGCCTTGAAGTTTTGTGTTTGTTTGCATTCGGTATTAGCTGAAAAAAATAATTTTTCTATTTAGTCTTTACGTCAAATCATTTTAAATTAACCTTGCGGATTGAGATAATGATTAAAAGTAGTGATCTTTCCGGTCTCATTGGCGGCGAGGTAAACTTTTCACATGCTAAACTGAAAGTTGCGGGTTCGAGTCTCGCCTGGGTTGTTTGTCCGTATCATGTGTATTTGTGGGCGTTCATTTTTGTTTGCTGAATTCTCTTAATATAACAGGCTTTATTGTGCTGCTTTGTAGATGGTGGAGACTGATAAAAAATGTTCTCACTTTCAACCTCTTTTATGGCACTGGAAGTAATTCTTGTTTGGTTGTCTTTCTATTCGTGTCTTTCAAGGAAATAACCAATAGTAATAACGAAGATAAGAAATGGTTAACTTGAGATAAGTTCTCTTTTCATCTAATGTACCTGTTAATGGTAAACACAAATTGTCTCATTCTAGATATTTTTCTGATATGCATTTGCATCGTTGGTAAAGCAAATAAATCGCTCTGAATAAACTGCGTGATTTTACTGAAATTTTCAAAAGCTTGTTCAGTTACTATCGTTATTCAATTAACTATAGTTTTAATTAACTACAAGATATCTTAGCAGCTCATTCGATGAAGGTGCCGAATCTGTTATCATTGGCTTAATTGCATCTATACAGTTGATATGTGAAGGCGTTAATTCTATAGAAATTTAAATTTGTTGCAGTCAATGTGTGAGAATTATAAGTTTCTAGATGCTATGTGTTTCAGCTGTCTGACGTATATTCTTGATCCTTCATTGAATGTTTCGAAAGGATGGAAAAAAATTAAAATCCTGGCATCTAGCACAGTTCTCGGCTATCATTACCGAGTGAGTTTTTTTTAACCAAACAATTGTTACGCCTTTGAGCGATAAAGTCAATTTTGAGTTAGTACCTTTGGAGAGAAAAATTGAGAAAGTTGAATATTTTTTTACTCGTGCGAGTAATTTTCGAGGAACGAAGCGAATCGAATTACGGGTCGGACGGACGAAGGCAAGAAGCAGGAGAGAGAGGCGACGCGCGTTGCCGGACGTGGAAGTCGGGGGGTTGTAAGTGGTAATTTGGCGAGGGCTGGTAGCAGCGCACCGCATCTCCGGGACGTCATTCTCCCTTCGCATAAATGTCCGCCTGTCTTGGGCGAGCGGGTGAAGTTGAGTTTGCGGCGAGGAAGCGGGAAGGGGGGAAGGGGATGTGTTCCGTAGAAGGAAGCCGCTCTCGTAGGAAGTGGATGGTGAAGGACAGGAATGGGCGAAATATACATCCATACCATAGGCGGATTTAGGGGGGGCACGTGCCCCTCTCCCCCAGAAACTTAAAAAAATAGACTTGAGTTTTAACACGGTTATCGATACGTTTGTTTTGTTTTGTGTGTTACAGGACCTCAATCATTTAAATTTATATGAATAAATTTCATATTAAAATAAAGATAATATTTTGTACAGAAATTGTTGTGTGATGTTTATAATCTCAAATTTGAGCAGACCGTTTGCCTGTCAGTCTCTTGTGCTCCACCCTTGATCCATAAAATTTAGTCCAGACGCAAAATCGGACTCTGCAAAAATCTAATTGTAATTTTTAAGATAGTATGGCAATCAGTGTTGCTGACGTAATGAGAGCGTGGTGAATCTAGTCTGCTTATCTCCAAAATGAGTAGTTTTTTCTAAAACTCAAATTTAGAATGGCTTTCATATGATGATTATGGTGATGATTTGTATATGATTATATTTGATTTGATTGTATCATCCGACTTGCTTTTTTTTCTTCTCGTGTTATAACTGCGATTAAAATTACGAATATCAAGACGATTTTTTCATTCATTTTCTGAACTATTTCTTCACGGTTTCCTGTAACTCGTCATTGTGAGCATTTTAAATAGCTTGTTACCAAGGTGTGCGACTTATCTATGCATTGACTGTCGGAGTCAATTAATTTTAAAATCGAGGTTTCTACAAGTGGACTAAAGATTTTATGAGATTGATTGCAACCTAATTAAAACATTTTAGGATGGCCGATTTTCAATTTTAAGGTAGCATCGATTGCTTTAGAGAGTATTTCTTTTGTATAGACAGTCTATTCAGAAATTTGTAACCGAGATCACATGAGAGTAAGATGACCTTCAAGAATTTCACGAATCTTTCCTATAGGTCATTGGGAAGCAATAATGCATCAGGCAGCTCATTCCTCAATCTTTTTAGCCAATGCCGGGTATGATTTATATTTATATGGTGCAAAATACTTCAATATAGCTTGATAATCTCAATTATTGTTGACTCTCACCTCTAGATATTGGTTTATTTCCCTTTTTAATCTGACATTAGGCCACAGTTTTCTCTTCTGCCTCTGTTACATTATACCTAGCCTCTCCCGTTTTCAATTATATCGACATGTAAGACGAAACATTTCGTAGGATGGAGCTAGTAGCGGAGGCTAGCAAGAGAACTGGGTGATATGAGTTTGTACAATGTTTTTTCGCACAAATTTGCGTAGCACAGGGTGTGAGTGGAGGGACGGAGGTAAATATAATTACCTAAGTCGATTTTCCTAAACTCATGATTGCGGTTGAATCGGCTTAAGATATTCTGCTCGATTAGCATCTTTTCGAAGTTTAAAAATATCAATGGTTTTCTACCGGAGCAATAGTTTGAAGAATTAACAATGGTCACACATATCGGCGTCAGATTTTTAATTCATAGTATAACGCAAATATTTGTATCTTAAGTTATAACATTTAAAAAAGCAGTGAGCATTTCCTTCCGCTTCATTGCTTCCAAATATATTTGAGCGTTTAAAGTATGTAGTGCTAGATTAACATTCAAATTTTAACGGAAAATTACCCCTGGCTATCGTAGTATTAATGCCCTCCCCTTGATATTCTGTGTCAGGAAATGTGAAGTTATACACACTCATTTTGGGGAATTTTATAGCGGCAAAAATGTATTTCATGAATTGCGTTCTTTCGAAGGTATTATCAGCCTTTTCAGTGTCAAGTTTGAAGTTAATTTATTAATGAATTCATGATATAACATTCATTCTTCCCTTCTTCTTCACCTGATTCGTAATGGTTGGTTGGCTAGGAAATAAAGCGAATGTTACAGCTTGCATTGTTGGGAAGAAATAAATTGAAAGGAGAGGTTCTGAATGTTGGATTCATTCCGAAACGCTACCGGAGTGAGCCATCAAGACGACATGGAGGTGGGGGAAAGATAAGTCTTGCCTTTTAGCCCTGTGAGGTCCACGGGGTTGAATTTTTCCGGGGGAGCGGTGTCTTTTTTGGAGAGAGGGAGGGAAGACAATGGAAGCAAGGAGCAAAGGGAACAGCGTCCCAGACTGGGAAGAGGGCAAGGGGATTTTTGCCGAAACAGAAAGACATCTCAAAGATTCACTTTTCATGCCAAGGAAGAGGAGCATCCTGAACAATGGGCTGTTGGAGGGGACCAGGTGTGAGGGTAAGGGAGAGTGGTAGACGGTAGGAATAGCGCGGCGAGGGTAGGGGATTACGCCTATATGCGGCATCGGAGGAATGTAGGGGGGTATATGGCGAAGGAGTGGTTAAGTGGAAAGAGTTATAGTGAAATAAAAAAGGGGAATCATTTTTATTTTCTAAACTTCAAAAAACTCCTCGAGGGCGGAGTTTTTAAGGGTCCTCTTTTGTCGTTTTCTCCCCCGTGTACTCGACATTCCTCTCTTTTTCTCTAAAATGCCCCTCTTGTTCTTTACCCCTCGCCTTTCCGAGCAGAAGTCGCAACTTATTCGATTCCTGAACCTTCTGTACGACTCATAATTCCCCTTCCGCCCTTCCCTTATCCCTCTTTTCAAAATAGGCCTTTCCTTTTTTCCTCTATTTACCATAAAGGCGTGACTACTTCCTTGGGCAGTACTTGAGAGCGGTGAATCCATTGAGCCATGCCTGTATTTATTTTCATCATCATAATCATTAACAATCATAAACTTTAACATTGATTTAACGCAGCTCTCCATTCCTTTCTCCTTTCCGCTAGCCTTTCCATAGCGATCTACTTCTTCTCTTTTGCATCCTTTATAACCTGTCCTATGTAACTCATTCGGGACCGTCCCTTGCCCTTCCTCCTTTCCACCTGTCCTTCTACGATTGTTTTTATCAGGCCATCGTGTCTCATAATGTGGCCAAATAAGTTGTCCCATCTCCTGCTTTGGGTTTTTTGAAGACTTCTCTTTTCTACCACTCTTCCTAATACTTCCTTATTACTTAAACTTCCTTCATTTATTTTATGCATTTATTTTATGAATTATTATCTTTTCTATTTCACCTTAATATTTGAGTCTTGGAATAAATATTTTAATGTTACATGATTGAAATTTAAAATAATTAGTATACGTACAAACAATATCCATAGCTATCAGGTGACATGACGAGAGGTGATTGTTTCAATTTATTATGCACTGCGCTGCATTACAGGCGATGAGAAGTATTTACCGAAATACTTAATGTATAGATGTGGCGGGGTATAGTACTCAACAAAAAACAGGTCCTTCAATTCAACCTTCAATTTGTTTCCAAAATAGTTCGGCTAAACTACACCGTATAGTTTAAGCATAAATTACGTTGAATACATTTATTTTATTTTGGTATCTACTGGCACATATTAAAAGATATCAAATTTCCTCAATAGCAGTTGTGACTCTGCCTTCTTCCCTTTCCTCAAAGCTATCAACCTCAACTTCCACAGCCCGTCTTTCCTTCATTCCGCTCTTATACCCCCATTTTTTCTGCCTTATTCGTCCCGTAAACCTTCCTTTCCTCCCTGGGAGTTATTCTCTTATTCAAATGTCTTTATTTTCTCGAATTCCCTTTTATTTCTTGAACTGCCTTTTTACAGGCGGGCCCAAAAACTTTTTCCCCTCCTCCCTCCGTTCCCTCGTTTCCGTATCTTTCATTCCTTTAAACGCATGACTGACTCATCCTTTCATCTTATCTTACTTCCCTCATCCATTTTTTCTGAATCTGTGCATTACCTTTCTCTTTACGTCACCGAAGTTTTCGTGGGTGCTTCTTCTCAATCAACTTGACCTTACAATACTTTACGGATCCCGATTTTTAAAAGGTTTCCCCTTCTCCCCCTCTCTATGCGTACCAAACTTCATTTTGACTTTTTTTTAATCGCCGCATTATTCCTTTATATCCCCATCTTGTGAAGAAATTCTGCTTTTTCTTTCCACCCTGTATTTCATCCCATGAGGTTCCAAAAGACTTCCCTGTTTATTGAGATGTATACGTCCAATCCAATGCAAGGGATGGATTTATACTGGGATTGCTCGCTTTGCGAATCACCGGCATTTTACGGCTTACTTGAGTCAGGTTATAGCCATGCCCAGGGGACGACCATGCAGTATATATTTTACTGTTCTTTCTGTTACGAGGAATGTAATTTCGACATACCTGTCGACTTTATTCGCTGATTTCCATTCCTAAATGATACCTTCCGATAATTTACTCATTTTGAGATTATCTTGTTGTTTTTTTATCCTGTCGTAAATTCATCGGAGTCCAAAGTTTAATACACAGAAATTCATTGGAAATTTACTTACTTTACTTGCCCTTCTCCCCGTATCTCGTTCTTCATTCGACTGTAGATATAAAATTTTATTATATGATAAAAATTTAATACAATCCTTAATGGAAAGGAATTATTGTTTTATAGCAGCTAGAGCTAAAAGCGTTCTAAACAGCTTTGATTTAGTCATAATAAGAGCCTGACAGCAGATCACACCAACAGATCTCGTTCAAATTTGGCTAGGTTATAGGAAATAGATTCCTATGAGGTTTATGATAATCCATAGTTAAGAATTAAAAGGTATGATAATTCTGTTATAAAAGTAACATACTTCTTAATTCTTTACCATGGATATTTTTCGATGATGATGACGATGATGAATATTTGCTTACACCTAATTAATTTTCATTATCTCTCAGTTAATGAGAAAGAAATATATTTTTTTCCTCCGTAAAATTAACTATTTTTTTCGGACTAATGTTATGAAACCGCTCGAATGCTTCACTTGTTTCTTCCTCTGGATAGGATTCGAAGCGATCTCTGCGGAATGGTGCTGAAAGTGTATGGGTCGTTAAGCATTATGCTTCGACTGTGAGGGAGAAAATAAAGCTTTATTGGCCAGTGGAACAGCCCGTATCAAGAAATGTGAGCATTTTGACGAGAAATTAGGATTATTTTTCGAACTAGCTAATCGGAAATGGAGGCAGTCACCGAAAGTAAAAAAGAGTGTACGAGTGCAGCGCGCTGGATAACCAATATTCCGATTTCCTCATTCCTCAGCGGGCATTCCCCGCTTTTCTCGCGTCAGTTGTTTTCATTCCCCCATTCACTTGTTCTCTTGTGCGTATCGTACTCGGTTTGCACGATCTTTATCGTAAAAGCGATTTCATTCTCTATTCATCGTAGCTCTGACCCACTTCAAGCTCCGAAAAAGATTATTAAAGGAGTGTATCGGCTTCCTTGGGATTATGTCGTATTGATATTTTTGACGTTGCTCCTTCATTCTTGGTTTATAAGATCCAGCCTTTAATTCAGACGTATTTGACGGTGGGGAAAAACTGGTAGCTATACCACTGTTGCCATCTGCGAGATACTTGTAAAACGAAATAAAACACCTTGAAAGTATATGCTTCTTTCTGTATTAAATTCTATTAGTTCATCTACTCTTGTGCTTACTTTCATTGTTTCCATAATTTGTTCCCTTTGTTCAGCCGATATCCCGGAATAAATGGCAGGACTGTGAAAATTAATGTAGTCAATCTTAGAAATTTCTTGAGAATATCTATATATCACAAAGATATTTTTTAATTTTATGATATGGTTTTATTTTTCTCACCCACTCGTATAAATCTTCATTTCTTCAAGAATAAAGATTTTAATATGAAATTCTATACAGCATTTATGATTTTTTTTCTTGTTGCAATTCCCATAGCAAATACTTCGCTTTATGTTTTTTTGCTTTTTGGATTTAACCAGGGTGTGTTTATGCTATTTTTTAGTAATCAATTATTTGGGTACTGCCAAACTTTTTGTAAACTAACATTATTACGGTTTTTTTCTCATTTCAATTGATTGATACTTATACCCCAAATATTTTGCCCAAATTGGTTATTATTCAGGTAGCATGCAAATGTATTAAGTTCACGTTTAAGCGTTAGAGTAATGCCGATAACATTCAATGAAACATCGAAAATAATTAGGATAAAAATACATACTAGCCCACCGTAGACTTCCCTTTCGGTGTCGGCAGGCTTAAAAGAGCTCATTACCAGTGTTTTCCAACAAGAGGAATGACCCATAATCATAGATTTTACGAGATATCCGTAGAGCATTCAGAGAAAAAAAGCAGCAGGACCTTTTGAAAACATAGCATTCCCTAGACTGCTTATACTCCTAGCATCTTCCACTCCCTTATCATCACATTCAAGCCGCACTCAAAACAAGGGCACTCGCGAGATAAGCGATTGCAATAAAAACATTCGGGCCGGGGAAAGCATAAGTTGTCGCATGAGTAGCAGGCGTCGACGGGAGGGCCGTTAAAATGGTCGCTCGTCTCCTCTCGCTCTGAAGAGGCCATTCGCCCCAACTTCGGCGTCCGAGCTCGCTCCCTCCCCGTATAACTTGGCCCATATTGCCCGTGTCGCGCCATGTCACAGCTCAAAACACTTCCAAGGAGGGCCATTTTTCCTTCCTTCCGTCCTTTTATCCCTCCCGCCCGGAGTCGCCTTATTGGCGCCGCACGCTCTTCCTTTGTTAGCCTTCAACTCTTTCCCTACTCCTCCTGCCTCCGCCAGTGGTCCCGCAGCGTGCTAGCAGCCTGTTCCTTCTTGTGAGCGGTATACATGTGGAGCAGCCGCTGTTCCGGCGTTGCAGCTGTTTACTTTTCGCGCGATCGCTAGCCGCGGTCCGGTTCAAGGCTCCTTGTGTGAGGGTGTGGAAGCCGGATGCGGGTCGTCGGTAGTGCTTTTCGCACATTCTACTTTTTTACACGCTTTTTCTTAACTCTCTTCGCCTATTTCATAGAGGGAATCTTGTACTTGATTTTAACTCACTTCCCATGGTCGGATCGACTTGTAACTTTTCAAAATTGCTTTCTTCTGATGACAATGCAATATGCCATATTCAGACATTTGTAATTTTGTTCCATTGTGATCTAATTAAATAGCTGAAAAATAAGTTTCCATATGGAAAAAATGCTTTAAATTTTGTTTGTCGATGTAGTCAGTTCATCCATGAACTTTTCACTCTGAAAGTTCTAGGAAACGAGTTCAAGTCCAGTTCATTCCAAATTTTGATTTTCAAGTTTTAACATTTTTATAGGGAAAAGGGTGCTTTTTCATCTTTTTTCGATTTGATTTAATCGTTTCTTTTTCTTTCGTTGTTCTGATGTTTCGTAGTACGCCCGCCCCTTAGAATCCAGAGAGCCTACTTATGTGATGCCTACTGTTCTTTAAATTTTCCTATACACGCGATAGTTTATCTACTTACTTTAGCTTTCACTTTTAGAATATCCTTATATATCCGAATTCAGTCTTTAAAACAATAGATATGACTCGATGAATATATTCTTCTCAATGAATACTCTTTTTTCAGAAGACTGATGAATTGTTTTCATTCAACAGTCCTTTGCAAGCCCTGGTTCATAGCAATAGTCATGAAAAAATGTTTCTTGAATTTCGGCTAGTAACTTGGCTTTTCCGAGTTTAAATTCCTAATCCAGTTAGTAGCATAGGCTTCTTGTACATTTTTTAACACCAATCAAACTCCAAATTTTTTAAAATAAAAAGTTTTCACTTCCAACGGCAGTCCCACGACTGCCATGTTATTTTGCATCATTCTCCTATTTCCTTTCAAATTAAAAAGAAGATTCTGGAGGCTTTCGGTGGCTGATCAGATATATGGATTCGGATATCTGTCTGTCGTTCACTCTTTTAAATTCAAGTAAATTTAAGTGATCAGTCTCAAGTTGCTGTAGACTTGAAAGCTCTTGCGTGCAAATTAGATAGATTGAAATAAAAACGATTTACTTCGGCTTGAATAGAATATCTTCGAGGAAGTGCGCCAATTAAGTGATGACTTTGGATAGAAATCACTGCCGAAATAAAAAAATTCTAGTAATATTCATTTTTTAAAATGCAAGTCAATAGGGATGTAATGAGTTTTTCGAAGAAAATAACTTGAGTGGCCCTAGAGCCGAAGCATGAGACCCTTCCCATTTCCCTATACTATCTTCCCTCTCCATTCTTACAACTTCG
Organism: Ischnura elegans; assembly: GCF_921293095.1. Lineage (NCBI taxonomy): Eukaryota > Metazoa > Arthropoda > Insecta > Odonata > Coenagrionidae > Ischnura > Ischnura elegans. The sequence goes on from NC_060249.1 coordinate 98,305,224, forward strand.
CTGTTCTCCAGTTGGAGTAGCTCAAGCCTTGTGCCAAATATTTTTAAGTTAGACCTACGATGAGTTTCTAGTGATGCTTGGGCGTGTACTTTTACTTTCAACGAACTATTTACAAATGATTTCAGGCTTCACCTGGTGAAACCTTTTCACTATGGAAACTGAAAGAATAAACTTAGTTAGGTTCTTTTATTGGTAAATTTGAAAAGCACGACCCGGGTATCATAACTTAATAGAACTGACGATGTATATATATTATGAATCCCTGGTAGTGCTTTTTCATTTATATTTGTGAACTTAGTGATGTTTTTTCTTTCTTTTTTCCTGGACTATTTACATTCCGTAATATTTATATCATGTACCTACCATTCTTTGTTCAATAGGTAGGTAATAGCGAAATAAAAAATTCTACCGATATTCAATTTTTCAGAATGCAATTCAATAGGAATGGAATGAGTTCGTCAAAGAAAATAACTCGAGAGACCCTTGTACCGAAGTATAAGATGTTGAAAGTTCCTTCCAATGCGTCAACCGTGAGCCAAATAGAGAGTGGAACTTTATGTGACGGCATCTTTTGCTCGAAAAAAGACTGTCGCAAGGAAAATGTCACCCATGGTTGATGCCGGCAGATGTGGAAATAACTTCAGGCATCGGGAACTCCACCTTAGTTCCCGGAGAGGAAAAGACAAAACGTCATGGAGCATTAATAATATCCTGTTTCAAGGGGAGTAGCGCCGACGATTTTCCATCGATAGAGATTTTATCTCGAGTTTTAGCTATATTTTTGATTCGTCGCATCTTTTCGTTTCCTCTTTGCTCGTTTAGTATACTCCTAGGTATCACCTCAAATGTTCCTATGAATTCCATTGGATGCTTTGAGAGTGTAGAAGGATCTTTTGTCGTGATAAAACTTTTAAATATGAGGGGATAATTTGTTGAAACTGTCCTGTGACAATAAATAATTAATTTATATCGACCAGAGCTTTTTGAAGTTCAGCTACAAGAATCTTTTCTAAAACACTGACTCTGAGGTAAACTTTATTTGTTTTACACTTAGATGATGGAATTATTAAAATCTACTAGGAAAAAAATTATTTGATTTTGTTTAACGATAAACTTAAGTAACTAATAGTAAGACCTTCTAATTCGTTAATCAATTAGCAAGAGAGGGTCGATCGCTGTCGAGTTATTTTTATTTAAATTCGTATTTTCATAGCATAAAATAGCTGATATCGAACGCTAAAATTTTTAGTTCTCAAAATCATACCAATATGATCAATCATAGTTTATTTGTGATGAAATCATTGGTACGTCGCAATATTTTGGATTTTATCGGGCATTCAGAAGAGCAGTGGTGGCTTCTTTGTTTTTTGTTTTTTGCTACGGGGTGACAAACAGAACATGAGTGTTGAAGAATAGGATACATCTTTGACAGAAGTTCCTGAGAAGAGAGATGAATAGAGAACAGGTTTTATAATTGCCCCTACATGCCGTCATTACCGGGATGCTATGTTCCATAAAGCGTTTCAGCATAAAAGTTTTGAGTTCCCTTCACGTAGGCGTTTTTGGTTGGGCGCGTAAACAGATGTCCTATTACGAAGAGTCCCATTAGTTTTTATTTAGCTCCCTTAGTCACCATCCCGCCCTACTCAACTCTTTTACGAAGCTAGGAAAGGGAACCGTAGACTCATATTTTTCACATGAGATGACTCCCATAAATCCACACTCCAGCGAAGAGGATACCCTTCTTGAGAAATGGAAGTGTGGTGGAGGTTTAGTAAGAAGTTCGGATGGGGGGTAACGCTAGGGAACTCCCGTGATAGTCCTTTCTGTCCCTAGGCCATCACTGCTATTTTTACAAGTATCTCGCCTACATAAATGAACACTGCCTTTTTACTGTATTGCTGCGGGTATTTGAAGATCAATTTTGAGTACTCGGTCACGTGGAGTTTGAGGATATATGGCTTCTTCTTTCAAGTACATTTTCTTATACCTACCTATTTTTCTGGTAATCAGTGTACTAAGGGAACTTTTAAATGTAAAATAAACAAAATTACAATTCGGTTCTATTTCAATGTGGAATACTGGATGTGCATAGTCATTAACAAAGTTTATTTGTGGTTGATCATGCATATTATGATATTCCGATGCTCGAATTTGACTTGAATGTGTTCTTACTTTTTTCACGCATTTATCTCTTCATTAGCCTTTCTTACACCCTTAAGTGTCATCGACATGAGGTGATCGACATTCATATAAAATATCTAAAATCCTCTAAAATCTACTTCAAGATTGATATAAAGTCTGATTTGTAATCGGATGAGTATCTATGCTACCGGCCTGGGGCGTATTAAGTTGTGCTACCGCAGGTTATGGTATTGTGAACTAGGTTCTACACCGCTCATCGTCTCCATCTCATGTGTCATTACTTCAAAGCCTCCCCATCTTTCTCCCTCTGTGACTGACTATACCCTCCACACATGTCTTCTCCTCCTGTCCGTCTCCCTCGTTCTCCGCGAGTGAAACTTTTAAAACTCTCCATCATACCATGTTCGCTCGTCCTCACCTCCCCTTCAACACACGTTCACTTTCTCCATATTACTTCCCCGAAGAGCTTGTCGACCTCTTCGGCACTAGTGGTCGACAACGCGGCTCTTGAAGCCCAACTCGGAAGTTTCAACTACCACCTTCCTGTTTTCCCCTACCATCTTCCCTCTCCATTCTTACGACTCCGTTGTTCTCTAGTTGGACTGTCAAAGGCCCTGAGCCAATTTTTTTTTTTTTTTTTAAGTTTGACCAAAAGAGGGTTTCTAATGATGCTTCAGCATGTACTTTTACTTTCAACGAATCATTAATGTGCCACAGTAATTATGGGAATCTGTTATCACCTTTGGCCCAATAATAACACACGTTCATACGAGCTTTACTATTCGTAGCCCATCATATTTAAAGCAAGTATCATTCGTTGGTAAAGGTAACAATGAAAACTCGGTTTTTGTTTAAGATAATTTTAGCAGTTTTTATTGCCGGCGTAAGCAATATTAATTATTGTTTACAAGCCGAATAGTTAAAAAATATATCAATTTCAGGATTTAGTGGGAATTACTTAGTGTGCGAAACCTTATTTGTATTCAAGTAAGATAATTGAGGGGGAAGGATATATAGGATGTATCTGAACCCTTTCTCTCTCATTGCTTACGATGATAGCAAGGTTCTAAATTAGGTTATAATCAGAAATCATAGTCTGACGTGACAATCTTCAGTCCTTAAATTCCCGTAAAGAAATTGATTATAAAGATAGAATGGACTGTTGAAAGTACGATGTTAATACTTCAGCTTCAATATTTCGAACAAAAGATCAGGACTTGAAAATTAAATTATCATCAGGAAATAGAAAGGTTCTTCTCTAGTGTATAGGATCATGTCTTTGCGAAATAGATTGAAAAATGTGAAGTAAAATATGAACTGATGATTTTATACTAATTTCACCGTCATATTTTGCTTATAGAAGTTTGAAACAAATCAAAGTACCTACTTGCTATTTATTTAAACTCAAATATTTCTTTTAAAGGTTGCTCTTTCCTTATGGCCTTTTGGTTTGTGTCGGGACTCTTATCCTTTCCCCACGAGTCTTGTATCACCTTCCTCAACTCAGTCACCTAACTCCTTTAACCCGTTGATGGATGAGGAGACGCTCTCCCTCAACGCCGAGTGCATTCCCGCTTTCCTCAGCAAAGGAAGCCTCAATGCCTAAGGGAACCCGACGCTTTTTTTTACTTCTCTCACCGCTGATAATGACTTCTTTTTGTTGCACTCTGTATGAACCTCGTGCCTTTGCCTCAGTCTCTAAAAAGGTAGTTCTTGTGAAGAGTTGTAAGACTCCGGCAGCACGAGGACGTGACTAATACTCTTTTGATCTCTGCAGACTGAACCAATGTTAGTAAAAGGTGCCGCGCATCTAATTAGAACTTCGTCATCACTAGGTGTACTACTCACCTAAATTAATTTTTTTCGTGGGAATTTTTTTCACATAATTGTGAAATCAACCCTCGAAACTCAACTTCTCAGTGTCAATTTAGCTATCCCGGAAGTGGAAATCATGATTACAAATTTTTTAAGCGTATATCTCGTTAATTCCATTATAAACTCTTTGATCAGGTAGGAAATTTATAGTCTATTTTGGAGGAACAGCATTTTTAATAGTTGAATGATTAATTATAGTAAATTAAAGTTTCTCTGAAGTTTTTCTTTTAATATTAGTAATGCTAATTCAGTCCGAGATCGTTTTTGTCTTCGGAAACTGTCTAATAAGCTGGTTATTGAAGGTTTTGGAAATAACGGAAGATAACCGTTGCTTGCATTCAGAACTGTTATTTTTATGGGCCTTTTTTATGTTAGTGAACTTTAGTCCATCCTAAAAGCTCGAAAGGATACTTTGAAGAATTATCTTATCGCATTTTTGCTATGCAGTCCCTTATTTAAAGGATATATGAGTTGGTATTTGGAGTAACCCGGAAGTGTGTCTCGTTCATTTCAAAAGAGGAACTGAGGCTTCATTCCATAATCTGACCTACCTTTTTGGCCCTTATTCTATTTTCATGCGTTTTACTTCAAAGTGTTCAAAGGTAAACTTTTGAATTTGATACAAGGCGTCCGGGAGATGTTTGAAAATTTAAAATTTTTTCTCAAAAATGAACGAAGCAGAATTCTTTAATTTTTCTTGTCATCAAGGGACCTCTAATTGGGCTTGTCATCTTAGAACACTACCTGGAATGACCTAAATATCAGGATCGAAATAATCGAAATTTTTCCATAATTTTGCCTGTAAGTATATGCTTTAAATGAAGATGTATTTTCCTATCCTTTGAGAGAAACCTAGATGGGACTCGACTCCAGCTTCGCATTAACACCTGGTTGATTGAAAACCCTGCCGTCATTCATTTACTCGGTTATTTTAAACACGAAAAATTTCCATGTGCTTTGCGTGAAATTTTTAATGCATGCATAAAATATTATATTACATTATTATACTTTATGCTGAAATTCTGATGCAGATATAGTCGGTCTCAAATTTAGAACCTCTTACTTTCACAGTCGCAGGTTTGCGCTAGTCCTTAGTTACCTTCTTGCCGCTATATCCGAAAGATTTCTAAACATTCACCAGCATGTGTATCGCTGAAAAGGACCTTCAGAGAAAAAGTGTTTGAAAAGTAATGTTTTCCTCGGTATTTATTAAAGCAGTGGGGGCGAAGTAGAGGGATTTTTATTCATACCCCGGTCAAGGCGATAGATTTGTATTCCGTGGAAAATTTTCATACTTAGAGCGTGCTTGTAAGCAGCTACAAGCCGTTTTTTTATAATGAAGTTTCGTATCATATTATCCTAAGCTAAAATTTCCATAGGCAGAAAAATCTGAATGCTAATTGAATGTGGAAAAATAAATTATCACGGAACCGGATTTTCGATTCATTTTGCACTCGTATACTGGAAGATTAAGTAAGAAAAATAGTATCTTGTGTAATGTGCAGCCCGGTGTGGTGAATGATCTTAATATTAATTAAATGAGACTGTAATATTTCCACTGTATTAATTCAAACATGACGCGTGTCGTTGTCACAACAACATTATCTAAATAGTGTTAACCCGTCGAAGGCTAGGCTAGATGTTGTTGACGGCATTTTGATGACCCAGGTGTTTTTGAAATATAATTTCGCCGTTCTCCGGCGACGCAATCATTTTTGGGAGTTAAACAATGGTTTCTAAAAGTTTATTCCGAATGTAAGAGTTGTAAGGACTGAAAGCTGCGGGGATTCCTCGTGAAATCTGATCGCGGTTCTTAATAGCTGTCTGTGGGCGTGCCTCGGATTTCAATGCATGTTTCTTGGGCACCCGTAGTGCCCTCCTCCCACCCCAGATGTTTGCGAACCATGCGCTGCCTTCCCGCAGGCACTCACCGAGGCAAACTTTTCGGGCGATGCGCCTATCCCAGACGCCAAGTCCCTCGACACGTACCGCCTCGCGCCAAAAGCCCACTTCACCTCCCTCACTCCAGGCCCCCCTTAATGCTTCACTCATCCACTCCTCTCTTCTTCCGCATTTTCAACCAACGTTGCTTCCATTAACAGGACGCATCACTATCGTTCGGCTGTTTTGTTCTCGGCGGATTACTTGTTGAAAACTTTGACAATCACCTTGACATTTTCGGGATAAATTAAATTGTCCTTGTATTCATTTCTGTAGATGACATTAATAAAATACGAGTATTATGAGTACGCCGGCTTCGGTGGCGTGAAGCCCTCTCCTGCCAAACAAGAGGTCGTGGGTTCGAATCCCGCCTGGGTTGTATGCCACTATCCGGGATATAGTTGTTAGTGTACGTGTAATTGTTTAATATGTTAAACACCCCGGTGGAAAATGGCCAGTATGTGCTGTTTTCGTTGGTATGGATATATATTAATAAAATAAATGAAGGTATAACTACAAAAGAGCACTGAGGCATAATTATCATGTTTTAGGGACTGGTAAATGTTAACGCGGTTCAACTCAGTGCATCACTTAATGTTTTTCGGGCTTCCATCCGGGTTGAAAACTCCATCGTCGTCCACGTTTTGGAGCTAAGTAATCATGGAACCCAATCATCAGACGCATCCTATTATCACATCCGGCTTTTCCCCTGGGAAATTGTATATAAGCCCGATTGTTCAATACCTGCACCAGACTACCCTGAAGACGATGAGCAACACGCTCTTCGAAACGTTGGTGGCTATGAAGTTTTTCAGCCGGGTGAAAGCCGGAGAAACATTCACTGCTCACATACGTCGGGAAAGAGTCTCTTCATAGCTCAACGTATCCTTAATGCTGAATATAAATTCCCTTAACGTTTCATGGTGACAGCGTTTGACTGCTCAACCAGCCTTATTTTATTTCGCAATACGGGGTTTAATCATCATTATATTTTCAGACTGTAATGTGTGCACCCATGTCAACTATTGCCTTATCTCATACGTTAAAAGTATACCTCTGGGAAAATGCTTAAGTAATTTTCATAATTTAGATATTGGAAAATGTTGGCTATCTGTTTCTCTACACCTTGATAATTAAAACATGGTGAAGTTAGTTCCAAACTAGTAGTACGCTAGCAATTATAATAATTTAGAAAATGACTGCTCAAGCTGAATTGTTGCGTCCTCTTAATGCTCACACTCACTCAGTGATTAAACTCGGAGGCTGTTTTGGATAGACTATGGTAAGGCTCACCCCAGACTAAGTTACAGGCGTGCGAATGTCACACATTCGCGGTAGGGGGGGACAGTTCTTTTCCCTGGGCCACCTGATATCACGAGGATTTTATAATGAGATGTCAGAAGGATTCACCCTGAAGTTGAACCCGGTACTCTTCGATATGCAGTCAAGTTTCTTGCAAATTGTAGTAGTTTGGTCATTTTTTTATTTACTTTTTTTATCTCCATTACCCCCGAAAACAGCGCAATGAGGCCTTAACATCGGGAGTTTAAGCAATCAACAACAGACGATCACACACATCCATGTCCTAGAAGAGGAAACCAATCCAGGAGGGACTCGAACCCGCGACGTTCGGTATGGTAGGCGAGGACTTATCCGCACCGCCACCGAGACCAACAATTTAATCGCTCTTATTGCTTCTCTCGTCCAATCTTTTCTCTTCGTCTTCATCCAATGTCGCCTTGGTTAACGTGAGTGCCTCTCCTCGTGGACAAGATGCCGCATATCCCACACTGCTCTCCCTCTTGTCATGCGGGTCTAGTTCCCTCCTCCGCCACCACCCGACAGCATCAAACCATCTCTCCTTTTCCATCACACTGCCTGTGTCTTCCACGCTTTCTCCTGTCTCTCTATTCCATGTCACAGACTTCGTTCCCATCCTCCACCAAAGACAAAACCAGCCATATCCATCCAACGACATGCTTTCCCTTCTTATCAGGTGAGTTGTGTCCCTTTTCGCGACCCCTCGTACCCGTTCGTATGGCCATTGCAGGCCTTTGATTACTACGCCGTTCTTTATATTATTTATTTTAAGTATTGTGAATTTAATTTCCTCTGATAAGTTATTAGTGGAAACGTTGATCATATTAAAGGTGAATAGACTACACGATTAGATTTTTTGGGGCTCCAATTATCTTATATTGTAATCAAATTGTTGGACGTGCATTTCGCTTCCTCTGCAAAAGAAAAAAAACAACCTTAGTCATTCCTCTACATGCTACCCTGATGGCTTTTATATGGTGGTATATTCACTTCATGTTTTGCTAACTTGAGTTTTTAGGGTTTTTAACCGAGCGAAATGTTACCATTTTCAGATTTTTAAGGGTAACATTGGTCATTTTATTGCCCCTTGGCTACAGAATTGAATTTACCGGGGTATCCATTAACTTCTCTCATAATTAACTTGTTGGACATAAAATTCATTTCCTCCATATCACATAAAAACCTCCATTAACATTCCATTACCTGCCAACCCTTTTCATTTGGTGATACTTCCTGTTTATGAAAATTACAACTACTCAGTTCCTGACTTAATCTCTTGTAAATTAAATTATCTTTTGGGTTTTCTCCAAGATTGATTTAATTGGCTAGGTTTAAATTTGCCATTTTCCCATGAAACGGCTCCGTGAACATCTCGGACAATTTCTGGGACGGAGTTAAGTCCAGGAAATATGAAGGTAAACCACACGTGAACTGAGTGTGAACGAGCTTATGGGAAGGAATTGAAGGAACTTCGTGTGGTTTAGAGGCGCTTGACTGTGGGTTGGCGTCGGTTCTTGCGATGATCGCATGGACCGAGAGAAGACATGATACCCCACTCCAGTCTTTCTCTCTCCTCTTCTAAACGCTCTAAAAATTCGCCGTTTCCGCTCGCAAACACCATGATCTCATCCCACGCGTCTCATACACGTCAGTGAGCAGAGAGGATGAGGGAAAGGAACGAAAAGAAAAAAATCAGTTTCGTCTCTTCTTCTTCTTCTTCCTTGGGTAGTCGCTTTTTTTCCACGTCGTCGTCGTCTCAGACCGCGTCACCCGTTTCCTTTTAGCGCGAACACGTCCTTCGTAATGTAATGGTCTCCCTTTTCCCGGATGCGTTTCTTGGTCCTACTCATTTTACTGCCCCACCCCCCCCCCCCCGAAAATCCGCACTCGGAAGACAACATCCCTAAGGTTTCCCATCTTATTCGCGAGACGGATAAAGTGAAAGTGAGATATTTGTAGCGGGTTGAATTGCTTTTATTTTTATCTCATCCTTAATTCTTTCTCCATGTTCTTTTTAGTTTGTCGTAGTGATAGATTATACTGTGAATATACCATGCGCTCCCTATTCTCCTTGCATATCATGCAGTTAGTATCTTATTATTTCATGGAGGCAGGTGTAATACCCAGCATATGCACATTAGCAGACAAACATTTTACATCAACCTTATCTTTATAAAAATTTCGAAAATGAAGAAAATATAAACGAAGTAAATGTTATAGTATTTTTTAGTAGTAATAAGTCCCTCATGGAGAGTCTTAAATTAGAATGTCTAAAACTTTAGCTGCCATATCTCATGATCCCAAGAGAGGCAAACATTTCAATAAAACCTATGAGTGGTATTACTTTGGAAGATCTGACATTTTGAAGTTGCTTAATTTGTTAAATCATATTCATGATCATTGGGATACAGCTTGTTCTTGAAGTATTTGTACCTGAATAATAAACAGTTTCACCCGCCAAATGAATCATTTTTATGAGGAAACTCCTATACGCGAGAATTTTTGTAACGTTCGATGTTCCTTCTGCCTGAGGTTTAAAAATTCTTTACTGTAAATATAGGAATTTTGCACCATATTAGGTCATAATTAGGTACATTACTTTTAGAGGACCAATTCAAACTGTGATGTTATCATAGTTATTCCTAGTGAATGCAAAGCGAAACTTCAAAATGTTGGGTAGAATTTGATGTACCGCCCATTATCTTGGTGCTCTGAGAAGTATTTTCTATACCAGAGCAGGCATATCCCCCATTTATTTCTCTTTACCGTTCCTAAATTCCTTGCTAACTGACGAACGTCTCTCGAATGATGAAAATGACCTCAGCCATCCGTATCCTCCCCTAATAACCAACCAGAATGAGAGTTTCCCATATCTAATTGCACGTGATTCAGAGCTCCCGAAAGTTAAGGGCGTTCATGTAGGCATCTTTTCGCTACCATTCCACCCCTTCTTGTCTTGAAGATGGCCCCGGGGTAAAACTAGAAGGGAAAAAGAAGGGGGGTGTCCAAGGGGTGAGTTTGGGGTCTAGCGCCCATGCCGATTGTGTCTGTCTGAATCGTGTCCTCCTCCCCACTTCAACGAAATTCCTTCCGCACCCCTCCAGCACATCTCAAAACACGGTTTCCGTTTCAATCTCCCACCCCAACCACTCTATCCACCCCTATCGCTTAACTTCTCCTCCTGTGACCAGTAGTGGTTCCCCATCGGAGCTTCATGTGTATTCTTTGGTATTTACGAATTGTCTACATATGGATTCCATGCTGAGATGAAGAGTGGCAGCATTTTCGTGATTTTTTAAATTGTTATTATATTATTTTTCTCTACCCATAACGGCAATTTATGAGATTTTTTTGCTATCTTTTCGTAAGGATTTGGTATTTTTCGGAGATTCTAGCAATCCACTGCCCTAATTTTCAAGTTGAAACACTTTTCTAAAAATACATTGTAACATTTGTCAGCGTCGTTGAATAAAGCGTATATGTGCATTTGTTCTTTAAAAGAATCTCTACAAGATAAGGATCATGAAGTAAATGCAATGGTATCTATGCCAAGAAATTAATTGATAATTGAAGATGCAGTATTTTTTAATGGATCGTATGGAGAACTTAAGACTGCCATCATAAAAGGAATAATCTGTAGAAAAGTGCCCCGGAAATGAAAAAAAATATGTTAAATAAGCTTTTAAATATGCACATATTCTAATGACGGATGTAAATGTTTTCCATGATGGCATTCCTCCTCAGACTCTGTATTAACCTAATCACCGTGACCTGTGTTTCTTAAATGAAATTTTACGCATAATTTTATGGCTTGAAAAATTATTCCTAATGCCACTATATCGCTATAAATTTCCGTAAAATATGTTCTGTATCAAATTGCAAATTCAAAATTTTAGGTAGAATTTTGCAATAATCACATTCCACCAATTATCGGCATAAATAATATTCATCTAATTGACGTGACCTGTATTTCTTGAATGAAAATGAACGCATATTTTTTGGCTGGAAAAATTATTCGCCTTTATTTACTTTATTTTTTATTAATTATTCATTATTTATTTTTTATTAATTAATTATTGTCTTTAATGCGATTATTCGCCTTAAAATACGTCCTGTATCACATCGCGATTATTCAAAATTTAGGGTATAATTTTGCACCAATGGCATTCCGCTAAGTATCCGCATAAACATTATACACCTAATTGACTTGGTCTGTGTTTCTTGAATGAAATTTTACACATAGTTGGAAAATTACTAGACATTCAATTTTATCACGATTATCCTCCTTGCTCTGTGTCACATTACGATTGCTAAATTCCCTTTATGTGCTGTTTTTCCTATCCTCTATGCGTTTTTGTCATCACATTTCACCTCGCCCTTCGCAGCTGTTGGAGTTATCTCCGTGGCCCATCCCCTTTAAATCTTTTCCTCTCCTGCCCTTATCCTTGCTCCACTCCTCCCACGAGAGCATCGGAGGAGGGGGTTGGCGAGTGTGGACCCCACGCGACCCCGCTGGCGGCATTAGCCCGAGCCGCGTGAGTATTTGAATGCTGAGGCCTCGGGGAGGAGGAGAGGGATGACGCACACAAGATGGTAGAAAACGCACCTATTAGTCCACGTGCTCCGCCTGCTGTTTCAGCCGGAGGTGAGGAGCGACAGAGGCTATGAGGTGCTTTTCGATGATGGATCATATTGAGAACTGAAGACTGGCATGACAAAGAGAATATGAAGAACAGTTCCCGCAGATGAAAACAAACTCATATCAATAAATCCTTTAATCATATACGTATTGTAATGTTAGACATGGGCGTCCCTTGCGAGGGGCAGGAGGGAGCAGCTAAAATTGCCAATGTCTTTAAGGAAAATAATATTTTTTCGAGCAAATAATTTTAAAAAAACTACTAAAGAGCTGTTACAGTTTCCTTAAAATGTAGATTTCATTCACCTTTTCCATGCCTAAATCTTACCTTCAACTTGAACAACCATAGCTTGCCCCCCCTCCCCCAGTTTTGATCCTGGTTACGCCCTTGATGTGAGATGTAAAATTGTGCAGTGACGGCATTCCAGCAAGTATCGGTGTGACCAGTGTATACCTAATTGACGTGGCCTGCGTGTATAGCCTAAATATGATAGCTGGAGGGATATATTCACTCAATTGATGATTATGAACTTAAAATTAGTCTAAAGCATAATATACTGCGAGTCTAAATGGGTGTAACCATTCCTGGCTTACTTGTTGAAGAGTTTAGTAAAGATTCTGATGGATCCTCAATAATAGCACCGCCTACATTTTAAAGTCCTATGAGCCATCACCTAGCACTAGGAATACCGTATGGGTCATGGAAAATGGGTTATTTGAGTCATCTTCCTTCCTTTGAAACATGGCTGATTATTACATACATTTAAATCTTTTGTTTTTTCTCCAGAAGTACAAGTAAGCATTTTACAACGAAATACATGGAGTCAAGTAAATGTTTCTCAATATAATTGATCTGATACGAAGCTGTTCTGAAAATTATGTATTTCAGGGAGTAGTTTAGTCCCACTCCTTGGATCTTATTTTCCGTCATTTTAAATATTTTAATGCTTAATTATTCATTCTTCTTGAATTTGTTCTGAATCTAATCTTTAATAATTGGATGATATTTCTAGTAGGTGTTGCCACGGGTGGATATACATGATTTTTTTCTTTTTATTTAAACGCTTCAAATTTCAAAGTAGTCGCCTCTGGTGTACCAACAAGTTGCAACAAGAAAATCACGTGTTCTTTTTCTTTTTTTACCATTAACCCATTGTATTCTTACGTAAAAGGCAGTAATTGGCTCGGTGAATAGCTCCATTACAGCCATTACGTCTTTATCCTATCGCCTTCTTTATTTCATATTATTTTACTAAATTGCATGTTTTATTTTCACAGCTTCAAGTTCCTATGATGAGTCGTTAATTACGTTTGTCAATGCTGAAAAAGGAGCGAACCCAAAGTCTACAAAAAACCGTTGTCCATAAATTACGGGTGCCGGCTGGAAAGTCCTTAAGCCCCGCGTTTCCCGCGATCATTTTTCTCAGAAGACGCGGGGGCCGAACGACAGTCGTGGAGTCTCCTGGGAAGGTTTGGGCGTGGGGATATCAGCGGAGACTCGCGGACTCGGGACTTGGAAGTATGCTGTTGTAAGTTGGGTGGGGGCACGAGTGAGCGGGGGTTCGCGGTTGATGAAATGGCGGGTGAAGGGGGCGTGGTCGGCCGGTCGGTCGGTTGGGTCCCCGGGGGCGAGTCGCTGACATTCCGCCCCGACCATCGATCAGTCTGCCTCCGCTCTGTCGCCGCCGCCGCTGCCCCTACCTGCCCCCCACGGACCCTCTCTCCGGCCCTTGAAAATCTCGCTCTCCATCCATGTCTCCCCTTTGATTTTACGGATTATATTTTTTTTCAAAACCGTCCACGGCTACCGTTACTTCTTCACTCTGACCAGTCGTGCATTCTGACTTCTACCAGTATTGCACGAAATTAAATTACTTATATGCGTCTCGATTGGCTCTTTGATCCCTTCATTCTTATAATCAGTTTCAGTTGTTATCGTTGATTTTTTATTAATTTTTAAAGTGTTCTGTGCTGATACATCTTGTAGCTCCCTTTTCCTCAGCTTAAAAATTCTTACCAGCGCCAATTAGACCTAATAAGTTTGAAGAAATGAGGAAATATTGCTGCAAATTAAGTTTTGGGGCATACTTGTTGAATAGCTGAAGATGGTGTGTAATTCATTGGAACTTTACTCGTGGTAAAATCATTTTTTAAAGTTTCATATAAGATAAATTACTCTTATTATATGCCTTATACACATAATGCTGTTTTCCCCCTCAATTTCACCTGCGTACCCTCGGAATTCAAATGTACACTTTTGTAGTCTAAACTCTAATAGATGATTTTGATTCAGTTTTCAAATATAATCTATAGTTACCCTTTGGTTTATTCGTAATTGCTGGATGTCGCCTTCTTAAATAAAATAAGTTCCTAACTTTTTGACGAAAATGGATATGGAAAGCTAATCTTCACTCTCTCCTCCTTCTCTGTTGATGCGAGCTCTAATATCGTTTTCTATCAGATCTCTCGCCACAAAAAAAGGTATTTATTGGGCGGCAATATTTAATGAATTTTTGTCTGCAATTGCTAAAATTATACTTTGAATCACGTCTCTAAAAGAGTAAAAGAAAGTTTTTTCCGTGTGATATTTCGGTTTCCAAACATTATCTTATCATAAAATACTGCTGAAATCCATGCTACTATGAAATAATTAAAAAGAGAGTTTTAATTTCGCAAAAATCCCGTATCGTGTATGCAGCCTTTCTGGTACTTTTTGATTATTTTCTTTCTTCTGCAGCATCACCTGTTCTTTTAAAAAAAAACCCTGATTCTGTGCTTTTCTGACTCCAGGAGAGATGTCATGAAGTTATCTGAATGGGGATGACTCGCTGACAGAATCACTATCTGTTTCCGGCTGAGTTATTTTACCCTTCCCACTCAGTGATCCCTTTCGAGATATTCATTCGTTCCAGAAAACACTGCGCGGTCTGAAAAGAGTAAGATAGTACCGGAAATAATTTCATAAAAGACTTCCGTCTGGTTTCTCTCATTTCATGATGCACAGCTGACCTATTTGAAGCTTACCTACTGTATGCCGCGTTTCCTGGTTTTTCGTACGTTTCGCGAAATTTGTATGGCGTCTTGTTTTTCATTCCATTTTACGTGCTAGTCCAAGTGCATGTACTCTTCATCATTCGCGATTGTTGTATTGCCCTCACTCTTTTTTTCACCTCATATATTTCACTTTCACTTTCCTTCTTGGTAAAAACTAATCCGATTTCTTAGCTATTGTCTAGGACTTCCTGAAACGCATATAGCTACATTTCAAACATAAATAAATAATGTATGCCAATGTGTTACCATTTAGCCCATTAAAGAATAATGAAATATGGTTATTATTTATTTCTATTTTCTTTCTTTCCTTGTTTGCATTTTGAGTTTTTAACCTGTTACATAATACTGAAAATGAATTTTTATTCATTGCTTGCTAACCCATTTCTCTGCTTTAAAAATTTTTAAATTATACCAAACCTGTCATTTTAATTGTGTTTATTTTTCTAATTTTTAAAACGGTTGTCGGCAAGTGTTATCTATTTCATTCATAAAATTGCAGATATAGTCATTTAAATAAGTTTAAGTAATGCTTGAATGTTTATGCACTATTTATTGCGTTTTTTTCTTCTCTCGCTGAACTTGGGAAGCCTCCAGGGAATTTCATTTCTAAATCTAATTTTATCTTTCCATTTCCAACCTTTTAGAAAAAGTATACGTGTTTCTTTCGCTTTCAGTGCGAGATATGTTGAACTGAGGTGAAATCTGTTTCATTTCATCATTTCACATTTTCTCCCCTCCAACTCTTTCTCTTCGTTTATTCTGCGTGCGTTTGCATACGTTCCCGCGAAGTCAATTATGTATATTTTTCCAGTCCCGGCTGAGTTTTGGACCCTGTTCTCCACCTCTATTGCTGCTTGTGTTTTTATTTTTGTTACTGTCCCATTTTAAATTCACCTGGAATACAGGTTGGATTTCTGAGTAGGATATTTGTGTCCATCTTTGAAATTTAATATTATAAATGCTAAAACAAATGTGCCCAGTAAAAATTTTCCACATCAACACGTTTTTAAAATGAGTGAATCTATTGCGTATTAGAATTAAACAATTTTTGCGAGCGATTGAGAGTTTAATGTTATGGCTTATCGACGGATTCAGATATTGCGTTGCCTGCCCTTATGTTTCAACTTTTTATTAAAACAATTTTTCTACTAAGGGACTCAAATCTATTGTGATTATATTTGTTGCCAATAAGCATATTCTTATTATTACCATCTTGAGGCGAAGGAAAGGATTTTTAAAGGTTTTTCCCATTCTTCAAGTATGCAATCGTTGAATCTCTTATATATACAGCGCTTCGGGTAACTGACTGACTGATGGATACAAATTCCCGACCACTTCCAGACGTGCTGGAGAGCTGAAATTTGGCACGCGTGCGGGGAACCCGAAATGATTCGGAGGAAAAATCCGAAAACCGGAAGTTTCCGCCACGTGTCGTCGCTAGGACGACAAAATGGCCGAAATCGGGCTTTTTTCGGGGACAGTCTTTCGGTTTTTATTTTACTGCGCGCGAATAGTGTGTGCCACACGGATCGCTAATGCATTTCCTGAAAGCTGATGAACGTGGGCACGTAATAACGTAATGTTATTAATTTCTTTTTAAGAACATTGCAGCCAAAATGGCGTCCAAATATTCGTTTTTCTATTAAAATTTCATAACTTCCGCTCCATTCCACTTAATTTAAGGTGTAGAGTAACGAAAATGATTAATATATATGCTTATAACATTGTCTACGAAATGTAGACAACAATTTTCTTTCGTCGTCCTTGGTTACTCAGAAAAAAATAAAATATTTCGAAAATCACCGAAAATTACGATTTCCAAAAGATTAACACAAGATTTTGTCAACTTTAACCTGACCGATTTCTTTCAAACTTTGTAGTTACATACACCTTTGCATTGTCTTTCGGAGAACATGAACTTTTATTAAAGGATTCAACGCATTTAACCGCGAAAAAATAAAAATGGCGGGCGCTACTCACTTTTTTCGGGGAATGGTTTGCTTTTTATTGTATAACTCTCAAAATATGGATGTCATAGGGCTCACTTCTGTTAGATATGAATGTAAATGAATGTTACCATATAGTATCGTCATCTTTATACCCCCCGAAACCCCCTAAAAAATCAAATAGATATGAATGTAAATGAATGTTACCATATAGTATCGTCATCTTTATACCCCCCGAAACCCCCTAAAAAATTAAAATTAGCACATAAGTAGCCTTTTCGGGTACTTTACGTCACGATTCCGCCGCTTTTCCAAGCCTTACCATTCATCGCTACGGAATTAATGCGGACGATTGATGACCCCTGGCAGTACAAAGCTATAAATCCCCGGTAAACCCACATACACCCCCAAAAAAATAAAATATTTCATAAAAGTCTCCTATTTGGGAACTTCTCGCAAACAATACGCCGCACTACCCGTACCCTCTGAGCTCTAGATCCGGAATATTTGATGAGGGCGGGCCACCGCAAACCATACGGGAAAATATACCAGAAAACCTCCGGAGGAAAAATTTAAAAACCAGAAGTTTCCGCCACGTGTCGTGGCTAGGACGACAAAATGGCCGAAATCGCGCCTTTTCCGGGGACAGTCTTTCGGTTTTTATTTTACTGCGCGCGAATAGTGTGTGCCACGCGGATAGTTTATGTACGTTTTGAAAGCTGATGAATGTAGTCACGTAATTATGTAATGGATTCAGATAATTTTAAAGTAAATTGCTGCACAAATGGCGTCCGAAAATGCTTTTTCGAAACAAATTTCATAACTCCCTCTCCCCTCGTCGTTAACCCTAAAAAATTAAACTTTGAATATAGGTAGCCTTTTTGGGTACTTTTCATCACAATTCCTCCGCTTTTCTAGCCTTACCACTCATCGCTACGGAATTGATGTGGACAATTGATGACGCCTGGTAGTAAAAACCTATAAATCCCCGGTAAACCCACATACACCCCCCAAAAAATAAAGTTTTGTATATAAGTCTACTTTTTCGGTACTTTTCGTGACTTTCCACCGCTGGTTCTTACCCCAACGACTCATCCCTACGGAATTCAAGTGAACGGATGTTTACCGCCAGGAGTACACACATATAAACCCCCGGTATCTCCCTGAAATCCCCCCAAATGTAAAATGTGCCATTAAGTCTCCTATTTGGGAACTTCTCGCAAACATTACGCCGCACTACCCGTCCCCTCTGAGCTCTAGATCCGGAATATTTGATGAGGGCGGGCCACCGTAAATAAAACGGGAAAATATACCAGAAAACCCCCAATCACCTCCTGGAAACTCGCCGAAAAAAAAATGTTTAATGCGCTTTTCCGAGTAGTTTTCGTCACAATTTACTCTACTACTGTCTGGTGCCTCTACTACTTATTAAAACCCCCGATAACCCCGTGAAACCTCCAAGAAAATTTTGCTAATAAATCGCCTATCCGGGTAAAACAATCGTCAGAATTCTGCCACTGTTCCAGACCCCTAGGACTTATCCGCACGGAATTTATGAGAACGATTTGTGACCACTGCTTTTCACACGTATAAAACCCCCGGTATTCCGTTGGAACCCCCCGCAAAAAATGAAAACTTGCCATTAAGTCTTCTTTTATGGGTAAATGTCGCCACTATTACGCCGCATTACACTACCCTTTAAAATCATCGCCACATGATCACTGTGGACGATTGATGACCGCATGTATAACACATTAAAGGATGAAAGGACCATTTATAAGGACTAGGCGGAGCAGCCGCGGGGGGGCTCCTCAACCCCAAGGCGGCGAAGCCGCCCCACAACGAGGAACTGGCGTAGGCGAGGGGGAGCTTCAGCAACCCCCGGGCGGCGTAGCCGCCCCGATGTTCAAGCGGCGCAACCGCTGTGGACTCCCCCCACCTCTGGGCGGCGAAGCCGCCCCTTAAACGAATAACGGTGAAAAAGTTCCGAAATGCCCTCGCCCTCTGGCACACTAAACCCCCAGGCGGCGAAGCCGCCCTTCAGCGAGGAAGGGCGAAGCCGTTCCGAGGAATGAGTGGGGCACCTCCCTACCCCCTGGCCGGCGAAGCCGGCCCCTAGCCGTGTTGAGATTATTCGAACTTCAAAAGTCTTCGAACGACCACAAATGTAGACGGCGAAGCCGGAACCGGGGTTTTAAGGGGCGGAGCCCCTTAACGAGCGCGCGGAGCGTGCGAGTCCCGTCTATATACAGCGGGATGTGTGACTGACTCATCTACTCATGGATACAAAATCACAGCCAAAACTGTGATTAGTGTGGACATTTGACTTATTGTACGTAAAAGTAAAAAAAAATTCATCGGGAGGAAAAATCTGAAAACTCGAAAAAGTCGATTAGTTTTCGAGATATATCGACTTGAATTAACATGGGAGCCTTATGGGACTAAAACTTTTTCGGTTTTATTTCGTATTTTGAAACGTCGTAGGAACATGATTTTCAATGGACGTAAACTAGATTTTTTGATTGATTTTTTGGTATGGTTGTCATAACGGTGTATTTATATTTACTATTTTTTATCATTTTTTTAAAAATTTCCAATGCTTTTCTTACGGGACTAACTTTGGAATTTTTTTTGACCAACTTGCAATAATCGTAGGACAAATTCCTTGAAACGCAAGATACTAGATTTTTTGCTTGATTTTTTGGCTATCTTGGAATATTCACAAGTCGAAAGAATTCCGAGGAATAAACGATTTTCGATTTTCCATTGTCGAGGAGACGAATATTAAATTTCGGATTTCGGCTTTGAGACTTCGGCATATGAAAATTTGGAATCTCCGTGAAAACCCTTAGAGGGTACTCCGTACCCTCACGCCCTACCCTGTTTTTCCGATAACCCTCTTGGTTAATTCATAATAAAATTCCGAAAAATATCCTGCACGTGAGAAAATCATTGTCGCCATTTTTTTGTGAAGCACACGATCTTGAATAACTTGGCAACCGTTCAAGTTAGAGGAATGAAATTTTCAGGGTTATACTATTATCAAAAAGGGCAACTTTTGACATGATAACCAATCCTCTCGATCGATTCATGTGTGAGTTATATCGATACCAATCTCCTTAGTTACGCTTTCTTCGCTAATAACTATTTTGTTATTCAAGGTATGAATACGAAATTCAAATGTAATACTAAAATTGACGTGCTTAATATGCCAAAAGTTAATTCAGGCGGATCGAATTATTAGAAGCGAAGTTATAATCGATCATAGGGTGCATTCGATATATGTCTTTTTCAGACTTGTTTACATAGTTACGGGGATAAAAATTATAATTTTATTCTAAGACAGCCACGTACTATACGTACATGTAAAATATTTTGTTGAGTAATGATTCCTTTGGAAGATATATCGAAATGAAATAATTTCGATAGGTCTAATTTTCTCCTTTGTTATTGACCGTAGATGTCCGACATTTTTAGGATAGTACGTGATTGGTGATATAAGATTTCTGTTATATTTTGGTCTCCATGGCAACCATAGTTTCAACTTTATGCCGAAATATATTTTCAATGTAAAGTAAATGGGGATATATCTAAATCGTTTTATACAAGTTTCCTCACAAGCACACGATCTTGAATAACTTGGCAACCGTTCAAGTTAGATGAATGAAATTTTCAGGGTAATACTATTATCAAAAAGGACAACTTTTGCAATGATAAACAATTCTCTCGATAAATTAATGTGTGAGTTATATTGATACCAATCTCCTTGGATACGCTTTCTTCGCTAATAACTATTTTGTTATTCAAGATATGAAACCGTAATTCAAATGCAATACCAAAGTTGACGTGCTCAATCTGGCAAATGTTAAATCAGGCGGATCGAATAATTAGAAGCGAAGTTATAATCGATCCAAGGGTGCATTCGATATATGTCTTTTTCAGACTTGTTTACATAGTTACGGGGATAAAATTTTTAATTATTTTCTTAGACGGCAACGTACTATACGTACATGTAACATATTTTGATGAGTAATGATTCATAATGATGATATATCGAAATGAAATAATATCGATATGCCTCATTTTCTCCTTTGTTATTGAATGTAGATTTCTGAAATTTTTAGGATAGTACGTGATTGGTGATATAAGATTTCTGTTATCTTTTGGTCTCCGTGGAAAACCATAGTTTTAACTTTATGGCGAAATATATTTTCAATGTTAAGTAAATGGGGCTATATCGATATCGTTTTATACAAGTTTCCTCTTTTGCGAGATTAATAAAAATATAAGGACATGATCCTTACCATAGAGGTCACATTTAGCAATGATGAACATTCCGCTCTACCCGTTTTCCAACAAGAAAAATCGAATCTAAAATGCTGGAATTCGATTTGTCGCTTACATATTTTTTTATTTAATTATGAAAGGGACTTAAACTCTTACCGGTAGATAAAGAAAGGTACAAAACAAGATAAAAGTTTCAATAAACTAATGCAGTCGTTATAGTTGACGTTATGTTCGATAAAATTGTGTACTGTAGAGATTCCTTTTGCAGACCTTTTACTATAGTTGCTGGGATAAGACTTTTAGCGGTATGCTAGAAGGTAACTTACGATTCATACATATAAAATATTTTGCAGAAGTACATCCCCTTTTCAAGATATGTCGATATGAAATTATATCGATAAGTGTCATTTTCTCCTAGCATATTAACCGTACCTACCCCATATTTTTGTCTTTTAGTACGGTATTTATATTAAGGCCATCTTCAGCCAACAGAAACAAAACTGGATGGTTTACTCACGCGATAAAAGATGTCACGTAAAATTGTTTCGTTGTAAAAAACACGGTTTTCCCATATTTAAGCCACGAACAGAGATACTTTGGTCTTATTTATTGTCATTGCGATTGCCAATCTAATGAGAAATTGAACCCGTATGTATTCATTTGGCACATCTGTCGGAATAATAGGGATTCGTGGCAGTAATACATCTCCTTGGAACATGCTATTTATATCTTAGTGTGATGGGAAAATATTTCAAACGGCATAAACAATATTGACGGTCGTCAAGGGAAAGGTAAGCGAAACACGCTAAACTTGAACCTTTTTTGGATGTTTATTTCTAAATTCAGTGTAAATCAGGTATAAAACGAAATGAATCTGCAGCATTAAGAAGGTGCAATTCTTTTCCTTTCCAATGATATATGGCTTAACTTAATGTGACCATTTCCACTAATTTTAATGTGCAAACACAAAAACGTCTGCAGGCATTAAAAATTTGATTTACATGTAATTCTTATGGAAATGACTCATGGCACATTCCAGGGACTCATGAGCCCAAGAAGCTCAATAAGAAACCAATCAACTCTTCTTAATCATAACTCCCGATCCCCGTTACGTAATATCAGGTGAAGGATAACGAAAATGATATTTCCTCATAACATGTTCTACGAAATGAAGTTAACAGTTTCTTACAGCGTCGTTGATTACTCAGAAAAAATTAAAATATTCCGATACTCAGAAAATTACGATTTACAAAGGATTAACACAACATTTCGTAAAACTATTCCTGACCAAGCGTTCGATTTTTACCATCGAGCGGGAGTGAAAGTGACTTTGTATCAACGATATAACTCTTCGCGGGGAGTTTAATTAACTTAATTCAAATAAAGTAGTTAAATAACACACTCATTTAAATGAAATGTGCACTCTATTGTCGTTCCGACCAGAATAACAGCCTATTTATGTCACCAAGTTATAGCCAACGTTTCGAATTATTTTAAATAATAATCAGGGCTATGAATAAGATTAATAGATACACAGCAGGTATTTCTCCCTTTTATCTGTTTTATTTATTTAGGTTAGGGACTGAAACTCTAGTTGGTAGATAAAAGTAAGGTACAAAACGAGATAAAAGTTAAAGAAAAGTAATGCAGCAGTTACAGTTGAAGTTATAATCGAAAAAATTGTGCGTTTTATGCATCGCTTTTGCAGACCTGTTACTGTATTTGCTGCGATAAGGCTTTTAATGGTATGATTGAAGGCAAGGTAGTATTCATACAAATTAAGTATTTAGCAGAACTACATCCTGTTATCAAGATGTATCGATATGAAGTTATATCAGTCGGTGACATTTTCTCCTACCATATAAACCGTACCTGACCGAAATATTTGTCTATTACCGCGATGAAATGTACGATATTTATAGTAATTCAATCTCTAGGCAACACAATTTAACTGGATGTTATACCGCACGCGATAAAACATGCCACGTAAAATTGTGTCTATGCGAAAAACAAAGTTTTCCAATATCTAAGCCACAAACAGACATACTTTGGTCTTATTTATTGTCATTGCGATTGCCAATCTAATTAGAAATTGAACCCGTATGTATTCAATTGGCACATCTGTCGGAATAATAGGGATTCGTGGTAGTAATATATTTCCTTGGGACATGCCATTTATAATTTTGTGTGATAGAAAGATATTTCAAACGGCATAAACAATATTGACGGTCGTCAAGGGGACAGTAAGCGAAACACGCCTAACTTGAACCTTTTTTGGATGTTTACTTCTAAATTCAGTGTAAATCAGGTATAAAATGAAGTGGATCTGCAGCATTAAGAAAGTGCAATTCTTTTCCTTTCGAATGATATGTGGCTTAACCTAATGTGACCATTTCCACTAATTTTAATGTGCAAACACAAAAACGTCTGCAGGCATTAAAAATTTAATTTACATGTATTTCTTATGGAAATGACTCATGGCACATTCCAGGGACTCATGAGCCCAAGAAGCTCAATAAGAAACCAATCAACTCTTCTTAATCATAACTCCCGATCCCCGTTACGTAATATCAGGTGAAGGATAACGAAAATAATATTTCCTCATAACATGTTCTACGAAATGAAGTTAACAGTTTCTTTCAACGTCGTTGATTACTCAGAAAAAAATAAAATATTCCGAAAATCACAGAAAATTACGATTTACAAAGGATTAACACAAGATTTTCTGAACTTATTCCTGGCTATATAGTTAAAACTCTTCAATAATATACAACTATGCATATGATTTTAGGAAAGGCAATCGTTTCAGAAAAATTTCAATCGATATATCCGCGAAAAAATAAAAATGGTGGACACTACTCATTTGTTTCCCGGGAATGTCTTACTTTTTACTGTATTACTCTCAAAATATGAATGCCATATGGGCATCCTCTCTTACATATGATAGTAAATAAATGTGACCGTATATCTTCGAACCCCGGAAACACCAACAAAAATTAAATCATGCATATATGTCTCCTTTTCGGGTACTTTTCGTTACAATTACCCCAATTTTCCAACCCCTACCATGTCACGGAAATTATGTGGACGATTGGTGACCCCGTTTCCCCAATACACCCCGAAAAAAGTTGAATTTTTCATTTTGAAGTCTACTTTTTGGGTACTTTTCGTCACAATTTCACCGCTGATCCCTACCCCCACGAATCATCCCTACGGAGGTCACGTGAAATACTGGTGACCGCAAGCAGTACACCCATATAAACCCCAGGTATCCCCCTGAAACTCTCAAAAATGTAAAATGTGACATTAACTCTCCTTTTTGGGACTTTCTGGCCGACATTACGCCGCACTGTCCGTCCCGTCACAGCTCTAGATATGGAATATTTGCCAATAAAGGGCCACCGTAAACCATACGGGAAAAAAACCTGAAAACCCTCGATGACCTCCTGGAACCCCCCAGGAAATTTTAATTTTTTAAGGTCGCCTTTACGGGTAGTTTTCCTCACCATTCATCAGTGTTCCCTAAACCAACGAGTTATTAAAACCCCCGACAACCCCGTTAAACTTCCCAAAAAATAATTTTAGTAAAGGTCGCCTATTTGGGTATTTATCTCCAGAATTCCGCCACTGTTCCGGATCCCTACGACTATCGGCACGGAATTTATGAGATCGATTTATTACCACTGGTTGACCACAAATATGAAACCCCCGGTATTTTGTTGAAACCTCCCCTTAAAAATTAAAATTTCCAAATAGGTTTTTCTTTGATGGGTACTTGTCGCCGCCACTACGCCACATTGCCCTACCCTTTCCAATCATCGCAACAGAATTAATGTGGATTTTTGTTATCCGCACGTATAACACACATTAAAACCCCTACATTCCTCTGGAGCCCCTGTCGGAGGAGGAGACCCGTCTAACCACCGAGGAGGCGAAGCCGCCCCTCAACCATTACTAATAGATTTGACTTGACGAGGTCGGTCGTAGGGGAGAGTCGCTACCCGCGGTTGCGCCGCGGCTTCGCCGAATCTCGTTTCGAAATATACAAAAGTAAAAACGTCTGCAGGTATTAAAAAGTAGCTTTATCTGCATTTCTTATGGAAACGACTCCGGACCCTTTCCAGGGCCTCATAGGCCCAAGAAGGTCAATGAGAAACCAGTGAACTCTTCTTTACTGGGTTCCATTTTGGCGAATCTAGGCAAAAGAAAGATAAGATCAAAAGCTATACTGTACAGGGAAAGATATGAATGCAAATATGTACTGCTATGAATGCCAGTGGCGCAGCGAGGGGGAGAGGTTATGTGGGATAGGTTCAAGGCTCTAAATAAGTTAAATATATTTTACTTACTTGGGTTAATATAACTTTCGGAATAGTGCTAGAATTAATAAAAATATCCCTCACAAAGCCGTAAAAATCACCATTTTGAGCCTTTTACCTTAATTTTTTTCCGGCGGAAGGCCTCCGCACCTCCCGCTTACCCTGGTGGTAATGCAATATACCTCCAAACCCCCCAGTATTAGTTGTGCCTGAAACCCCTCCTAGCCTTATTTCGTAGCTGCGCCCCTGCCAGCAATCATGCGGTTAATGTATATGGCGAATCTCGGCAGATGAAAGATCAGATCGACAGCTATAGTAAACAAGGAAAGATACGAATGCAAGCATGTACTGTTTTCAATACATTCTCAAAATATATACTTAAGGGATCTTAGGGGAGTTTTAATAACTCAATTAAAATAAAAGAGTTGAATAACACACTGAATTCAATGCAATTTGCACTCTATTGTTGTTCCGTCCCGAATAACTGTTTATTTATTTTTATTTATTTATTTATTTATGCAACGCCTTACTTCATAGCAACAATGCAAAATGACCAATCTGGAAAGCGTAAGCGGTGGTGAAAGGTACCCTCCGTGCACTCATGCGTAGGAGTTAGGGAAGAGTGTTTGGGGTACAGGAATCCCGGAGACTGAACCGATTATCAATGGAGCCACAGGAAACGTATGGTGTTCTTTGTTGACGGTACCTCTACGCTCAGGCAAGCGATCGATTTCAACCATGGAGTGGAAGTGAAAGCGACTTTGATGTAGCGATGTAACTTTTCGAGGTGAGTTTAAATAACTTAATTCAACTAAAGTAGGTAAATAACACACTGATTTCAATGCAATATGCACTCTTTTGTTTCAACCAGAATAACTGCCTATTTATTTCACGCATTATTACATAACAGAAAGCCTAAGCGACCAATTTCGACCACAATATTTCGCGCTGCGGCGATGAAAATGGTTTGAATTAAAATTATAATTGTTAATATTGTAGAAAAATAACCCTCCTGGTTGTCGCACCCATGTACTTTGCTTTACCTTCCTGGCACAATCTCACGCGTAGCAGTGATGAATGTTTTTTTGAATGTAAATTTATGCGGAAAATGTTTGTGAAAAATCTTTAGTTAGTGGTTATGGGTGTCATCTAACGCTGATTTTCCTTAATGTTGCCCTCTCTCGCGTAACAGTAATGAACATGTTTTGGAATTTAAATTTTTATGGATAATAATAGTGAAAATACCTTGCGCAACTGGTTGTTACTAAAGTCTAACGCTGATTTGCGTTCGTGAAGCCATGCATCCCGTAAGAAATAAAAACATATTTTAGAATACCTATTTTTATTTATAATGTTAATGAAAATAACTTACATGCCTGGTGATAGTTTTTTGTCTCGATAAGTCGCGTTCCTATTGCCATGTCTCGCATAACGTAGAAGAAAAAGTTTTAGAATTGCTAATTTTAAAGATGTTAGAAAACATTTGACTTACAGGTCTGGTGATATTTCTGTTTCACTTTATTCCGCGTTCCTATAGCCAAATAGTAGGCTGCATAATCAAATACATCTGTGGAAGTTTATCTGTCATGGAAATGGAATTGAAGTTATTACGGCCTATAAAATTATGCCTTATGCAGATGCACGCAGCAGCGTTATTTATATTTCGACAGAAAATTAATTTATATAGCATCATTCAAACGCAGAATTTGTACTTTTTACAATACTTTGTGCTCCTTTCCTCGTATTTGTGACAGTAAGACGAAGTAAAGTAATACCTTATGCATTCCTAAAATGTTCTCCACTTAACATGAATAACAATTTCTTTCCGTCAACCTTTGTTCCAGTGAAAAGAATTAAACCATCTTTGAATTTTACTATTTTCCGAAAATACGCATGCTATTAATTTCATACTCCCGACCTTGGGATACTATACGGGAGGTTACAGTTTACTAGGAAAGTTAATGAATGTTTTCAGGCTCTCTTCAATTTACTTTACTCGTTTTTTAAGTAAGTCATTTCGAAAAGCTTTCGAATCGTACACATAACGGGAGAAAATGCAGTATTTCTCTATATTGTCATGTTTAGTCGCATTTTTTAGGTAAAAGAACACCAACATTTTCGGAATCACTGTACAGCTTTCATTAAATGAATAACTCTTATCACCTTCTATTTACGTATATTTGTATTTGGAATCTTGCGTTAAACCCGCATTTTAAATACAAACACTTAAGCCATACTTTACGTTCCAAGAACGGCAATTCCGTGTATGTACACTATGATCATTGTTTGGATAACTTACAATTTAACGTAACGCAGTATAATACTATCCAGACATTATTATAATTCACGAAATATTTCATTTCACGCATTTTGTACCGCGTACTACTATACGTCATTTCGGAGTGTGCTGGCGAAGCTGGCTGCGGCGGGCGCTTTACTTTCCCCTGGCCGGTAAAATTGGTCCCTGGGACTTAGAGGATAGACGTACGAGGAACGGCGTTCCGAGGAGTTCACCGTCGATGGCGGTCGTGGCACAACCAAGGGTCCGCTTCCCTCCCCTCTGCACAAGCACTTTTCGGTCACATTACTCGTATGAAAATTCTTCAAACACCCACAAAATTAGACGGCGACGGCCGTTACGAGGACTAACTGAGGTGGGCGCGGGGTGCGTCAGTAACCCCCGGGCGGCGAAGCCACCCTTTACTAGAAACTGCGAAGGCATCCGGAAGAAGAAGTGGCGCACCGGTGGGGGCCTACCCCCCCTGGGAGGCGAAGCCGCTTCTTAACGAATAACGGCGAAACAGTTACGATGACTAATCGGGGTACACCC
Source organism: Ischnura elegans (assembly GCF_921293095.1). Classification (NCBI taxonomy): domain Eukaryota; kingdom Metazoa; phylum Arthropoda; class Insecta; order Odonata; family Coenagrionidae; genus Ischnura; species Ischnura elegans. Next base: position 98,333,580 of record NC_060249.1, read on the forward strand.
GGGGGGGCACGCTCAACCCCCGGGTGTGGCGAAGCCCCCACTAAGCGAGGAACTGCGAACCCGTCCAGGGGAATGAGCGCGGCAGCCCCGGTTAGACTGCTTTAATCTCCGGGCGGCGTGGTGCCCACAATGAGGAATGCCGAAGCCGTCTAGAGGTCTAGGCAGCGCAGCTTTGGGGGATTCCTTACGAAGCGCAGCCGCGGTTAACGACTCTTCCCTCCGACTGACCGTGGCAGGGAACGGTGAAGCCGTTCGGGGAGGCGGCCGACCAAGCTGGCCGCGAAGTGGGTTCTTCAGGTTCGAGCCCTATATCCCCCGAGGACTTTGTGGACAGCGGTAGGAGAATGAGCGATAACGTTCCGAAGACTTTGCCGACGATGCCTGTGGTGAAGCAGCCAAGGGTCCGCTTCCCTACCCCCTGGCCGGCGAAGATGGTGCCTCTCAATTTTTGGTCATATTATTCGAATAGAAATTCTTCGGACAACCACCAACTAAGACGGCGAAGCCGAACAAGGGGATTCTGTATTAAAAATTGACGCCTATCGTACGACCGATCTCTTACAAAGCTTGCAGTTACATGAAAGTATGCATTACAGTTCGGAATAAGTCAACTTAGCCGCGCCCCCCAAAACCTTCCGCTCTGATCAGCGGGGATTTGGGAGCGGAGGATCAGGAAACGGCGAAGCCGTTACTAGGAGTTCGCTGGCGACGACGGACGTGGCGGGTGCTAACCCTACCCAATGGCCGGCGGATCCGGTACCTAGAACTATATGGACAAGATACAAGGAACGGCGATCCGTTCCAAGGAGTGTGCTGGAGAAGGTGGGTCGGTGTGCGCTATCCTTCCTCACTGGACGGCGTATACGGCCCCGAGGACTTTGTGCACAGAGATTCGAGCAATGACAAAGCCGTTCCGAAGAAATTGCCGGTGAAGCAGACCGTAGCGTTGTAGAGGGTGCGTTTTCCTTACCCACGCCCTTCTCTAACCCGGTAATTTTGGGAACTAAGCTTCCAAGTGGTGTTTCTGCGAAGCCGGCAGATAATCCGTTTGTGAATACCTTTTACGGAAAAAAAGAATACGTTCCATTGCCCTCGACTTATTTTCGTGGGTTGAATAATGAAAATGATTACCATACATGCTGGCAATATCTTCAACCGGATGTTGGCAACAGATTGTTTTAATCTCCCTTTGCTACAGAGATGTAAGTAGAACAATTCCAAAAATCACATAAATTTCGATAAATAAAAGATTCGGAAAACATATATCGTACTTTCGGCCGACCGAGTCCTTACGAAGGCGGCTCAAGCGGGAGCTAACGTTCCCCCTGGACGGAAAAGGGGTTTTTGAACTAAATGGAAAGAACTTAGACGAATCAAGAGGCCGTTGCGAAGATTGCGACGCCGAAACCGACAGTGGCGTAGCCGAGGGTTGGCTCTCGTTCTTCATTCGCGGTGAGATTATTCGTAAAAAAAATTCACCAAACACACACAAAATTAGACGGCGAAGCCGGATCCGAGGGTTCTAAGGGGGCGGAGCCCCCTAGCGAGCTACAGCGAGTCCCGTCTATATACAGCGGGATGTGTGACTGACTCATCTACTCATGGATACAAAATCACAGCCAAAACTGTGATTAGTGTGGACATTTGACTTATTGGACGTAAAAGTAAAAAAAAATTCATCGGGAGGAAAAATCTGAAAACTCGAAAAAGTCGATTAGTTTTCGAGATATATCGACTTGAATTAACATGGGAGCCTTATGGGACTAAAACTTTTTTGCTTTTATTTCGTACTTTGAAACGTGGTAGGAACATGATATTCAATGGACATAAACAAGATTTTTTGATTGATTTTTTGGTATGGTTGTCATAACGGTGTATTTATATTTACTATTTTTTATCATTTTTTTAAAAATTTCCAATGCTTTTCTTACGGGACTAAATTTGGAATTTTTTTTGACCAACTTGCAATAATCGTAGGACAAATTCCTTGAAACGCAAGATACTAGATTTTTTGCTTGATTTTTTGGCTATCTTGGAATATTCACAAGTCGAAAGAATTCCGAGGAATAAACGATTTTCGATTTTCCATTGTCGAGGAGACGAATATTAAATTTCGGATTTCGGCTTTGAGACTTCGGCATATGAAAATTTGGAATCTCCGTGAAAACCCTTAGAGGGTACTCCGTACCCTCACGCCCTACCCTGTTTTTCCGATAACCCTCTTGGTTAATTCATAATAAAATTCCGAAAAATATCCTGCACGTGAGAAAATCATTGTCGCCATTATTTTGTGAAGCACACGATCTTGAATAACTTGGCAACCGTTCAAGTTAGAGGAATGAAATTTTCAGGGTAATACTATTATCAAAAAAGACAATTTTTGAAATGATAACCATTCCACTCGATCGATTCATGTGAGAGTTATATCGATACCAATCTCCTTGGATACGCTTTCTTCGCTAATAACTTTCTCGTTATTCGAAGTATGAATGCGAAATTCAAATGTAATACTAAAGTTGACGTGCTTAATCTGCCAAAAGTTAAATCAAGCGGATCGAATAATTATAAGCGAAGTTATAATCGATCCAATGGTGCATTCGATATATGTCTTTTTCAGACTTGTTTACATAGTTACGGGGATAAAATTTTTAATTACTTGCTTGGACAGCAACGTACTATACGTACATGTAAAATATTTTGTTGAGTAATGATTCCTTTGGAAGATATATCGAAATGAAATAATTTCGATAGGTCTAATTTTCTTCTTTGGTATTGACCGTAGATATCCGAAATTTTTAGGATAGTACGTGATTGGTGATATAAGATTTCTGTTATATTTTGGTCTCCATGGCAACCATAGTTTCAACTTTATGCCGAAATATATTTTCAATGTAAAGTAAATGGGGATATATCTAAATCGTTTTATACAAGTTTCCTCACAAGCACACGATCTTGAATAACTTGGCAACCGTTCAAGTTAGATGAATGAAATTTTCAGGGTAAAACTATAATCAAAAAGGACAACTTTTTCAATGATAACCATTCCACTCGATCGATTCATGTGAGAGTTATATCGATAACAATCTTCTTGGTTACGCTTTCTTCGCTAATAACTTTTTTGTTATTCAAGATATGAAATCGTAATTCAAATGCAATACCAAAGTTGACGTGCTCAATCTGGCAAAAGTTAAATCAGGCGGATCGAATAATTAGAAGCGAAGTTATAATCGATCCAAGGGTGCATTCGATACATGTCTTTTTCAGACTTGTTTACATAGTTACGGGGATAAATTTTTTAATTATTTGCTTAGACAGCAACGTACTATACGTACATGTAACATATTTTGATGAGTAATGATTCATAATGAAGATATATCGAAATGAAATAATATCGATATGCCTCATTTTCTCCTTTGTTATTGAATGTAGATGTCTGAAATTTTTAGGATAGTACGTGATTGGTGATATAAGATTTCTGTTATCTTTTGGTCTCCGTGGAAAACCATAGTTTTAACTTTATGGCGAAATATATTTTCAATGTTAAGTAAATGGGGATATATCGATATCGTTTTATACGAGTTTCCTCTTTTGCGAGATTAATAAAAATATAAGGACATGATCCTTACCATAGAGGTCACATTTAGCAATGATGAACATCCCGCTCTACCCGTTTTCCAACAAGAAAAATCGAATCTAAAATGCTGGAATTCGATTTGTCGCTTACATATTTTTTTATTTAATTATGAAAGGGACTTAAACTCTTACCGGTAGATAAAGAAAGGTACAAAACAAGATAAAAGTTTCAATAAACTAATGCAGTCGTTATAGTTGACGTTATGTTCGATAAAATTGTGTACTGTAGAGATTCCTTTTGCAGACCTTTTACTATAGTTGCTGGGATAAGACTTTTAACGGTATGCTAGAAGGTAACTTACGATTCATACATATAAAATATTTTGCAGAAGTACATCCCCTTTTCAAGATATGTCGATATGAAATTATATCGATAAGTGTCATTTTCTCCTAGCATATTAACCGTACCTACCCCATATTTTTGTCTTTTAGTACGGTATTTATATTAAGGCCATCTTCAGCCAACAGAAACAAAACTGCATGGTTTACTCACGCGATAAAAGATGTCACGTAAAATTGTTTCGTTGTAAAAAACACGGTTTTCCCATATTTAAGCCACGAACAGAGATACTTTGGTCTTATTTATTGTCATTGCGATTGCCAATCTAATTAGAAATTGAACCCGTATGTATTCATTTGGCACATCTGTCGGAATAATAGGGATTCGTGGCAGTAATACATCTCCTTGGAACATGCTATTTATATCTTAGTGTGATGGGAAAATATTTCAAACGGCATAAACAATATTGACGGTCGTCAAGGGAAAGGTAAGCGAAACACGCTAAACTTGAACCTTTTTTGGATGTTTATTTCTAAATTCAGTGTAAATCAGGTATAAAACGAAATGGATCTGCAGCATTAAGAAGGTGCAATTCTTTTCCTTTCGAATGATATATGGCTTAACTTAATGTGACCATTTCCACTAATTTTAATGTGCAAATACAAATACGTCTGCAGGCATTAAAAATTTGATTTACATGTATTTCTTATGGAAATGACTCATGGCACATTCCAGGGACTCATGAGCCCAAGAAGCTCAATAAGAAACCAATCAACTCTTCTTAATCATAACTCCCGATCCCCGTTACGTAATATCAGGTGAAGGATAACGAAAATGATATTTCCTCATAACATGTTCTACGAAATGAAGTTAACAGTTTCTTACAGCGTCGTTGATTACTCAGAAAAAATTAAAATATTCCGATACTCAGAAAATTACGATTTACAAAGGATTAACACAACATTTCGTGAAACTATTCCTGACCAAGCGTTCGATTTTTACCATCGAGCGGGAGTGAAAGTGACTTTGTATCAACGATATAACTCTTCGCGGGGAGTTTAATTAACTTAATTCAAATAAAGTAGTTAAATAACACACTCATTTAAATGAAATGTGCACTCTATTGTCGTTCCGACCAGAATAACAGCCTATTTATGTCACCAAGTTATAGCCAACGTTTCGAATTATTTTAAATAATAATCAGGGCTATGAATAAGATTAATAGATACACAGCAGGTATTTCTCCCTTATATCTGTTTTATTTATTTAGCTTAGGGACTGAAACTCTAGTTGGTAGATAAAAATAAGGTACAAAACGAGATAAAAGTTAAAGAAAAGTAATGCAGCAGTTACAGTTGAAGTTATAATCGAAAAAATTGTGCGTTTTATGCATCGCTTTTGCAGACCTGTTACTGTATTTGCTGCGATAAGGCTTTTAATGGTATGATTGAAGGCAAGGTAGTATTCATACAAATTAAGTATTTAGCAGAACTACATCCTGTTATCAAGATGTATCGATATGAAGTTATATCAGTCGGTGACATTTTCTCCTACCATATAAACCGTACCTGACCGAAATTTTTGTCTATTACCGCGATGAAATGTACGATATTTATAGTAATTCAATCTCTAGGCAACACAAATTAACTGGATGTTATACCGCACGCGATAAAACATGCCACGTAAAATTGTGTCTATGTGAAAAACAAAGTTTTCCAATATCTAAGCCACAAACAGACATACTTTGGTCTTATTTATTGTCATTGCGATTGCCAATCTAATTAGAAATTGAACCCGTATGTATTCAATTGGCACATCTGTCGGAATAATAGGGATTCGTGGTACTAATATATTTCCTTGGTACATGCCATTTATAATTTTGTGTGATAGAAAGATATTTCAAACGGCATAAACAATATTGACGGTCGTCAAGGGGACAGTAAGCGAAACACGCTAAACTTGAACCTTTTTTGGATGTTTACTTCTAAATTCAGTGTAAATCAGGTATAAAATGAAGTGGATCTGCAGCATTAAGAAAGTGCAATTCTTTTCCTTTCGAATGATATGTGGCTTAACCTAATGTGACCATTTCCACTAATTTTAATGTGCAAACACAAAAACGTCTGCAGGCATTAAAAATTTAATTTACATGTATTTCTTATGGAAATGACTCATGGCACATTCCAGGGACTCATGAGCCCAAGAAGCTCAATAAGAAACCAATCAACTCTTCTTAATCATAACTCCCGATCCCCGTTACGTAATATCAGGTGAAGGATAACGAAAATGATATTTCCTCATAACATGTTCTACGAAATGAAGTTAACAGTTTCTTTCAACGTCGTTGATTACTCAGAAAAAATTAAAATATTCCGATACTCAGAAAATTACGATTTACAAAGGATTAACACAACATTTCGTGAAACTATTCCTGACCAAGCGTTCGATTTTTACCATCGAGCGGGAGTGAAAGTGACTTTGTATCAACGATATAACTCTTCGCGGGGAGTTTAATTACGATTTACAAAGATTTAACACAAGATTTCCTGAACTTATTCCTGGCTATATAGTTAAAGCTCTTCAATAATATACAACTATGCATATGATTTTAGGAAAGGCAATCGTTTCAGAAATATTTCAATCGATATATCCGCGAAAAAATAAAAATGGTGGACACTACTCATTTGTTTCCCGGGAATGTCTTACTTTTTACTGTATTACTCTCAAAATATGAATGCCATATGGGCATCCTCTCTTGCATATGATAGTAAATAAATGTGACCATATATCTTCGAACCCCGGAAACACCAACGAAAATTAAATCATGCATATATGTCTCCTTTTCGGGTACTTTTCGTTACAATTACCCCATTTTCCAACCCCTACTATGTCACGGAAATTATGTGGACGATTGGTGACCCCGTTTCCCCAATACACCCCGAAAAAAGTTGAATTTTTCATTTTGAAGTCTACTTTTTGGGTACTTTTCGTCACAATTTCACCGCTGATCCCTACCCCCACGAATCATCCCTACGGAGGTCACGTGAAATACTGGTGACCGCAAGCAGTACACCCATATAAACCCCAGGTATCCCCCTGAAACTCTCAAAAATGTAAAATGTGACATTAACTCTCCTTTTTGGGACTTTCTGGCCGACATTACGCCGCACTGCCCGTCCCGTCACAGCTCTAGATATGGAATATTTGCCAATAAAGGGCCACCGTAAACCATACGGGAAAAAAACCTGAAAACCCTCGATGACCTCCTGGAACCCCCCAGGAAATTTTAATTTTTTAAGGTCGCCTTTACGGGTAGTTTTCCTCACCATTCATCAGTGTTCCCTAAACCAACGAGTTATTAAAACCCCCGACAACCCCGTTAAACTTCCCAAAAAATAATTTTAGTAAAGGTCGCCTATTTGGGTATTTATCTCCAGAATTCCGCCACTGTTCCGGATCCCTACGACTATCGGCACGGAATTTATGAGATCGATTTATTACCACTGGTTGACCACAAATATGAAACCCCCGGTATTTTGTTGAAACCTCCCCTTAAAAATTAAAATTTCCAAATAGGTTTTTCTTTGATGGGTACTTGTCGCCGCCACTACGCCACATTGCCCTACCCTTTCCAATCATCGCAACAGAATTAATGTGGATTTTTGTTATCCGCACGTATAACACACATTAAAACCCCTACATTCCTCTGGAGCCCCTGTCGGAGGAGTAGACCCGTCTAACCACCGAGGAGGCGAAGCCGCCCCTCAACCATTACTAATAGATTTGACTTGACGAGGTCGGTCGTAGGGGAGAGTCGCTACCCGCGGTTGCGCCGCGGCTTCGCCGAATCTCGTTTCGAAATATACAAAAGTAAAAACGTCTGCAGGTATTAAAAAGTAGCTTTATCTGCATTTCTTATGGAAACGACTCCGGACCCTTTCCAGGGCCTCATAGGCCCAAGAAGGTCAATGAGAAACCAGTGAACTCTTCTTTACTGGGTTCCATTTTGGCGAATCTAGGCAAAAGAAAGATAAGATCAAAAGCTATACTGTACAGGGAAAGATATGAATGCAAATATGTACTGCTATGAATGCCAGTGGCGCAGCGAGGGGGAGAGGTTATGTGGGATAGGTTCAAGGCTCTAAATAAGTTAAATATATTTTACTTACTTGGGTTAATATAACTTTCGGAATAGTGCTAGAATTAATAAAAATATCCCTCACAAAGCCGTAAAAATCACCATTTTGAGCCTTTTACCTTAATTTTTTTCCGGCGGAAGGCCTCCGCACCTCCCGCTTACCCTGGTGGTAATGCAATATACCTCCAAACCCCCCAGTATTAGTTGTGCCTGAAACCCCTCCTAGCCTTATTTCGTAGCTGCGCCCCTGCCAGCAATCATGCGGTTAATGTATATGGCGAATCTCGGCAGATGAAAGATCAGATCGACAGCTATAGTAAACAAGGAAAGATACGAATGCAAGCATGTACTGTTTTCAATACATTCTCAAAATATATACTTAAGGGATCTTAGGGGAGTTTTAATAACTCAATTAAAATAAAAGAGTTGAATAACACACTGAATTCAATGCAATTTGCACTCTATTGTTGTTCCGTCCCGAATAACTGTTTATTTATTTTTATTTATTTATTTATTTATGCAACGCCTTACTTCATAGCAACAATGCAAAATGACCAATCTGGAAAGCGTAAGCGGTGGTGAAAGGTACTCTCCGTGCACTCATGCGTAGGAGTTAGGGAAGAGTGTTTGGGGTACAGGAATCCCGGAGACTGAACCGATTATCAATGGAGCCACAGGAAACGTATGGTGTTCTTTGTTGACGGTACCTCTACGCTCAGGCAAGCGATCGATTTCAACCATGGAGTGGAAGTGAAAGCGACTTTGATGTAGCGATGTAACTTTTCGAGGTGAGTTTAAATAACTTAATTCAACTAAAGTAGGTAAATAACACACTGATTTCAATGCAATATGCACTCTTTTGTTTCAACCAGAATAACTGCCTATTTATTTCACGCATTATTACATAACAGAAAGCCTAAGCGACCAATTTCGACCACAATATTTCGCGCTGCGGCGATGAAAATGGTTTGAATTAAAATTATTATTGTTAATATTGTAGAAAAATAACCCTCCTGGTTGTCGCACCCATGTACTTTGCTTTACCTTCCTGGCACAATCTCTCGCGTAGCAGTGATGAATGTTGTTTTGAATGTAAATTTATGCGGAAAATGTTTGTGAAAAATCTTTAGTTAGTGGTTATGGGTGTCATCTAACGCTGATTTTCCTTAATGTTGCCCTCTCTCGCGTAACAGTAATGAACATGTTTTGGAATTTACATTTTTATGGATAATAATAGTGAAAATACCTTGCGCAACTGGTTGTTACTAAAGTCTAACGCTGATTTGCGTTCGTGAAGCCATGCATCCCGTAAGAAATGAAAACATATTTTAGAATACCTATTTTTATTTATAATGTTAATGAAAATAACTTACATGCCTGGTGATAGTTTTTTTGTCTCGATAAGTCGCGTTCCTATTGCCATGTCTCGCATAACGTAGAAGAAAAAGTTTTAGAATTGCTAATTTTAAAGATGTTAGAAAACATTAGACTTACAGGTCTGGTGATATTTCTGTTTCACTTTATTCCGCGTTCCTATAGCCAAATAGTAGGCTGCATAATCAAATACATCTGTGGAAGTTTATCTGTCATGGAAATGGAATTGAAGTTATTACGGCCTACAAAATTATGCCTTATGCAGATGCACGCAGCAGCGTTATTATTATTTCGACAGAAAATTAATTTACATAGCATCATTCAAACGCAGAATTTGTACTTTATACAATACTTTGTGCTCCTTTCCTCGTATTTGTGACAGTAAGACGAAGTAAAGTAATACCTTATGCATTCCTAAAATGTTCTCCACTTAACATGAATAACAATTTCTTTCCGTCAACCTTTGTTCCAGTGAAAAGAATTAAACCATCTTTGAATTTTACTATTTTCCGAAAATACGCATGCTATTAATTTCATACTCCCGACCTTGGGATACTATACGGGAGGTTACAGTTTACTAGGAAAGTTAATGAATGTTTTCAGGCTCTCTTCAATTTACTTTACTCGTTTTTTAAGTAAGTCATTTCGAAAAGCTTTCGAATCGTACACATAACGGGAGAAAATGCAGTATTTCTCAATATTGTCATGTTTAGTCGCATTTTTGAGGTAAAAGAACACCAACATTTTCGGAATCACTGTACAGCTTTCATTAAATGAATAACTCTTATCACCTTCTATTTACGTATATTTGTATTTGGAATCTTGCGTTAAACCCGCATTTTAAATACAAACACTTAAGCCATACTTTACGTTCCAAGAACGGCAATTCCGTGTATGTACACTATGATCATTGTTTGGATAACTTACAATTTAACGTAACGCAGTATAATAGTATCCAGACATTATTATAATTCACGAAATATTTCATTTCACGCATTTTGTACCGCGTACTACTATACGTCATTTCGGAGTGTGCTGGCGAAGCTGGCTGCGGCGGGCGCTTTACTTTCCCCTGTCCGGTACAATTGGTCCCTGGGACTTAGTGGATAGACGTACGAGGAACGGCGTTCCGAGGAGTTCACCGTCGATGGCGGTCGTGGCACAACCAAGGGTCCGCTTCCCTCCCCTCTGCACAAGCACTTTTCGGTCACATTACTCGTATGAAAATTCTTCAAACACCCACAAAATTAGACGGCGACGGCCGTTACGAGGACTAACTGAGGTGGGCGCGGGGGGCGTCAGTAACCCCCGGGCGGCGAAGCCACCCTTTACTAGAAACTGCGAAGGCATCCGGAAGAAGAAGTGGCGCACCGGTGGGGGCCTACCCCCCCTGGGAGGCGAAGCCGCTTCTTAACGAATAACGGCGAAACAGTTACGATGACTAATCGGGGTACACCCGGGGGGGCACGCTCAACCCCCGGGTGTGGCGAAGCCCCCACTAAGCGAGGAACTGCGAACCCGTCCAGGGGAATGAGCGCGGCAGCCCCGGTTAGACTGCTTTAATCTCCGGGCGGCGTGGTGCCCACAATGAGGAATGCCGAAGCCGTCTAGAGGTCTAGGCAGCGCAGCTTTGGGGGATTCCTTACGAAGCGCAGCCGCGGTTAACGACTCTTCCCTCCGACTGACCGTGGCAGGGAACGGTGAAGCCGTTCGGGGAGGCGGCCGACCAAGCTGGCCGCGAAGTGGGTTCTTCAGGTTCGAGCCCTATATCCCCCGAGGACTTTGTGGACAGCGGTAGGAGAATGAGCGATAACGTTCCGAAGACTTTGCCGACGATGCCTGTGGTGAAGCAGCCAAGGGTCCGCTTCCCTACCCCCTGGCCGGCGAAGACGGTGCCTCTCAATTTTTGGTCATATTATTCGAATAGAAATTCTTCGGACAACCACCAACTAAGACGGCGAAGCCGAACAAGGGGATTCTATATTAAAAATTGACGCCTATCGTACGACCGATCTCTTACAAAGCTTGCAGTTACATGAAAGTATGCATTACAGTTCGGAATAGGTCAACTTAGCCGCGCCCCTCCCCCTTCCGCTCTGATCAGCGGGGATTTGGAAGCGGAGGATCAGGAAACGGCGAAGCCGTTACTAGGAGTTCGCTGGCGACGACGGACGTGGCGGGTGCTAACCCTACCCAATGGCCGGCGGATCCGGTACCTAGAACTATATGGACAAGATACAAGGAACGGCGATCCGTTCCAAGGAGTGTGCTGGAGAAGGTGGGTGCTATGTGCGCTATCCTTCCTCACCAGACGGCGAAGACGGCCCCGAGGACTTTGTGCACAAAGCTTCGAGGAACGACAAAGCCGTTCCGAAGAATATGCCGGCGAAGCAGACCGTAGCGTAGAATAGGGTTCATTTTCCTCCCCTCCCCCCCTTCCCGAACCCGGTAATTTTGGGAACGGAGCTTCCAATGGGTGTTTCTGCGAAGCCAGCAGAAAATCCGTCTGTGAATACATTTTATGGAAAAATATAATACGTTTCATTGCCCTTGACGTAGTTTCGTGGGTTGAATAATGAAAATGATTACTATATATACTGTCAATATCATCAACTGATTTCTGGCAGCAGATTGTTTTCATCCCCTCCTGTTAAAGAGATAAATGTTAAACAATGCCAAAAATCACATAATTTCGATTTATAAAAGATTCACAAAACATATATAGTACTTTCGGCGAACGAGTCCTTTCGAAGGTGGCTACAACGGGTGCTACCATTTTCCCTGGATGTTTAGGACATAGTGCACAGAGCTTCGACGCATAACGAAGCCATTACGAAGATTGCGACGCCGAAGACGATCGTGGCGTAGACGAGGGCTCGTTTTGGCTCACCATTGGCGGTCAGATGATTGATATAAAAAATTCTCTAGAAACACAAAAATAGACGGCGAAGCCAGATCCGGGGGTTCTAAGGGGGCGGAGCCCCCTAGCGAGCTACAGCGAGTCCTATCTATATACAGCCCTTGTGGTGACTGACTCACTCATGGATACAAATTCCCGACCACTTCTAGAAGTGCTGGAGAGCTAAAATTTGGCACGCGTGCGGGGAACCCGAAATGATCCGGAGGAAAAATCCGAAAACCGGAAGTTTCCGCCACGTGTCGTCGCTAGGACGACAAAATGGCCGAAATCGGGCTTTTTTCGGGGACAGTCTTTCGGTTTTTATTTTACTGCGCGCGAATGGTGTGTGCCACACGGATCGCTAATGCATTTCCTGAAAGCTGATAAACGTGGGCACGTAATTACGTAATGTTGTTAATTTCGTTTTAAGAAAATTGCAGCCAAAATGGCGCCCAAAAATTCGTTTTTCTATTAATATTTCATAACTTCCGCTCCCTTCGACTTAATTTAAGGTATAGGATAACGAAAATGATTATTATATATGCTTATAACATCGTCTACGAAATTTAGGTAACAATTTTCTTTCGTCGTCCTTGGTTACTCAGAAAAAAATTAAAATATTCCGAAAATCACCGAAAATTACGATTTCCGAAAGATTAACACAAGATTATGTCAATTTTAACCTGACCGAGATCTTTCAAACTTTGTAGTTACATACACTTATTTATTATCTTTCAGAAAACATGAACGTTTAATAAATGATTTAATGTATTTAACCGCGAAAAAATAAAAATGGCGGGCACTACTCACTTTTTTCGGGGACTGGTTTGCTTTTTATTGTTTTACTCTCGAAATATAGATGTCATAGGGCACACTTCTGTTAGATATGACAGTAAATGAATGTGACCATATAGTATTGCCATCTTTAAACCCCCCGAAACCCCATAAAAAATTAAAATTTGCACAAAAGTAGCCTTTTCGGGTACTTTTCGTCACAATTCCGCCCTTTTTCCAAGCTTTACCAGTCATCGCTACGGAATTGATGTGGACGATAGATGACCGCTGGCAGTAAAAACCTATAAACCCCCGGTAAACCCTCAAACACCCCCACAAAAAATAAAATGTTGCATATAAGTCTACTTTTTGGGTATTTTTCGTGACTATTCCACCGCCCCCAACGACTCATCCCCACGGAATTTATGTAAATGGATGTGACCGCCAAGAGTACGCACATTTAAACCCCCGGTATCCCCCTTAAAACCCTCCCAAATGTAAAATGTGTCATTTAGTCTCCTATTTGGGTACTTCTCCCAAACATTACGCCACACTACCCGTCCCCTCTGAGGTCTAGATCCGGAATATTTGGTGAGGGCGAGCAACCGTAAACCATACGGGAAAAAATACCAGAAACCCCCGATCACCTCCTGGAACATCGCTGAAAAAAAATAAATGAATTTTAAAGTCGCCTTTCCGAGTAGTTTTCGTCACAATTTAACCGGTGCCCCTACCACTTATTAAAACCCCCGAAAACCCCGTGAAACCTCACAAAACATTTCTAATAAATCGCCTCTCCAGGTAAAAGAATCGTCAGACCACTGTTCCGGACCCCTAGGACTTAACCGGTGCCCCTACCACTTATTAAAACCCCCGATAACCCCGTGAAACCTCCCAAAAAATTTCTTATAAATAGCCTCTCCAGGGAAAAGAATCGTAAGACCACTCTTCCGGTCCCCTAGGACTTATCGGCACGGAATTTATGAGAACTATTAGTGACCACTGGTTTAACACAAGTATAAAACCCCCGGTATTCCGTAGGAACCCCCCGAAAAAAAATGAAAAACTTGCCATTAAGTCTTCTTTTATGGGTACACTTCGCCACTATTAATCCGCATTGCACTACCTTTTACAATCATCGCTACATGATCACTGTGGACTTTTGGTGACCGCATGCATAACACATTAAAATCCCCGAATCCCCCTGGGCACCCCTCTCGGTGGGGAAGACCATTTATAAGGACTAGGCGGAGCAGCCGCGGGGGGGCTCCTCAACCCCAAGGCGGCGAAGCCGCCCCACAACGAGGAACTGGCGTAGGCGAGGGGGAGCTTCAGCAACCCCCGGACGGCGTAGCCGCCCCGATGTTCAAGCGGCGCAACCGCTGTGGACTCCCCCCACCTCTGGGCGGCGAAGCCGCCCCTTAAACGAATAACGGTGAAACAGTTCCGAAATGCCCTCGCCCTCTGGCACACTAAACCCCCAGGCGGCGAAGCCGCCCTTCAGCGAGGAACGGCGAAGCCGTTCCGAGGAATGAGTGGGGCACCTCCCTACCCCCTGGCCGGCGAAGCCGGCCCCTAGCCGTGTTGAGATTATTCGAACTTCAAAAGTCTTCGAACGACCACAAATGTAGACGGCGAAGCCGGAACCGGGGTTTTAAGGGGCGGAGCCCCTTAACGAGCGCGCGGAGCGTGCGAGTATAATCTATGCAAACCACGAGACCATCCTCCTTGGTAGGTTTGATTGCTTCCAGTGAAGTTTCCGTTGAATATGCATCGAGTTAGTATACCAGTATATACACTTTTACCTTTGCCGTGCTTAGAGTTTGTTTTTATTTCAGTGTTTAATAATTTTCTTGATGCTCAGGAAACACTGGGAATTCTTTCATTTATTCTTTCAGAAATGGAATTTTAAACTCTTGCGCATACATTTCCAATTCTCTTTTTTCTAGTTTTAGATTCAATGCGAGCGTCGCCGTAACTATCTGTTCACCTACGGATCACTGTTCAGAAATTCGGTGTCCCTACGACGGAGAATTAGCTCGTGACATTATTATTCGAGAAAACACTTAATGCCCATTTATTGTGATTTGTGTTATAATTTAGGTATGGATATCGTAGTGAGAATTTTAAAGGTATTTTTCACTAACTTTTTTTAACTCAATTTTTCATTTCATTGGTGAGAAAATATTTTTTGTCTCTGGTGGGAATACGTGTCATTTACGATTATGCGCTCATATTGCATGAACACGCTGCCATAAATATCCATCATTAGATTAAGTGAATATTTGATAGCGTCTATATGTATACCTAACCTTATTGTTTCGTTTAACCTGTTTCAGTTCGTCGCGCTTTTTCATCCAATCGCGTTATACGCTCATCACCGCTTTAAAACTAATTATCGCTGCGCTGATTGAAATCCCGATTTCTTCTTTGCATTGGTGAGCACGTGGAACGATCGCATCATTTCTCATTAGCTCTCTGAATCAGCGACAGTGCCATTTCATCAAATTCGTTTGGATTCGGCATTACCCACGAAAGGAATCATTACCGTCCGAGTTAACTCCGCGTTCCAGGTGCGCATGTCCTCAAAATATAATATATATCCTCTTTTATTGCCCATACGGATCCGAATATTTCAGAATCGTTTTATTTCAAGTCCATTATTCTGGAGCTCTCTTTTCTCGCTCGTTATCGGACATGCATATCGTGCAAATTTTAACTCATTCAAACAATACTCGTGGTTAGCCTTAAAGCGATTATTCAAATGATATTCATTATTTTGATGATGAGGTTTTCAGTAGAACTATTGTTACGGATGGACACGGGAGCTTTGAATGGTGTCATTAGGTTTGATAATACTGAGAATTTACTCACTGGAAAAAGCTGGCTGAAAGGGATGCTTGGTTCCCAGCGATATTAAACGATTAAATAATATTTCTTATTAGAGCACTGTCTCTTCGTAATTTTTGTCGTCCATTTGAACATGGTTTTATTTAAATAACCTTACATTCAGAAACAGCCTCTTTTTTTAACAAAGGTACTCGAGAGAGGTACTAATTTGGTAAAAATAATTATCAGGGATTGGGTTGGTATTTCCAAGCATTGAATTCTCCGTAAAATTTAGATCAAAGAACTGAGAGATTTTGAATGTAGAAAATTAATCCAACATTATCTTCGAAATGAATTAATTTCTTTATTCGTAAAATCCTAGCATCTTGTGCCAACGTTTCCTTAATTATAAATATGCCGATAACTCAGAAAATCCTTTTTTTCTATACCAACCATTTAGTTTTTCGTAATAGGAAAGAGTGGAAATATGGTGACGTGATATGGAGGATTGAGAAGTGAGATGCGTTTATTTATTTCAAATCTAACTAAACTCCTTTAAAATTGAACTCCTTTCTTTGGCTGGCTAATCAAGGATACTTGATTTGCCGCATCGGAATGATTCAAGAGAAGTTCGAGACTAAATCAAGTGCCCTGATTGCCTGGGTATATCTTCCCCCATTGTGGGATAGAACTAATTGATCGACTTCGATACCAGCATCATGGCGGACGCTTTCGAACTTTAAACCCGGTCATTCGCGACTTCATTTTGTATATCCATTGTCTGTGTTTAATCAGTCAGTAGGCTTTAAACCGGGTTTTCACTCCACCCGCTTGTGAAAAGAAAAAAAATGGAATGCTCGCATTCGCGGTTTTCCGTCGCTGTCATCCCGTTGTCCATTGTTCATATCCGCTGACCGTGGCTCTCCGAAATTAGATTCCAGCCGAATACGGTGGAGTTGTCCGGGTCTTCCTTTATCCCTCGCGTGAACGTGATGTGGCCGTGGTAACTCTCCACGCTGTCCCCCTCTCCGTGGCGGCCGTATCCCCCGTCAGCTGCGGTTCCAGCGAGTGAGAGAGAAAGGGAGTCCTTTTATTATTTTGATGCGGAGTGAAAATGGAGGGATAATTTTCACCGATACGAGAGAAATTAAATTTGTTCCCCTCAGCGGCGTAGATGGTGCGAGCGTTCCGATAAGTTGTATAATGCGCCGATAGAGCAGGTGCACGCGAGCAATTAAGTGGATGGATGACTCGGATTAACTGCAAATGGCATCCATTCGTATATCGGTTCGTTTCAATTTCTTTGCCTCTTTGGGAAAAGGGATTTCGTTTTGCAATGATGATGGTGTATTTTTATTTTGTTCATTTCGTTGTTCATCTCCCGTCAATGAGCACGTAGAGCCTGGGTATCCATTGGTAAATAATCAGCAATCAAGTTGCATCACTCTGGGCATATGATCGAGCCAGTTCATGAGTAACCGATTCGTTGCCAGCCTCCGGTGATGCGTATTTAAATGGCTCTCATCGGATGTGATCACGTTGGAAATCCCGGGTATCCGATGGTGTTGGTCCTCCATATGTATTGGTCAGGCGTCTACTTCATGGCAGAGATACAAATTGTGAAGATCAAGGTGCATTACCTCCGTCATGCCTTCGCCAGAATGTTTGCAGTACTCATTTAATTCAAAGGACTGATTTTTTCACTCCAGCAGCATCTGAATGCTGTTCATTGAATTATGTTATAAGATCCTAAAATTGTTTTACATGTGAGCTTTTCTACCATCGGTCTTTTTTTCTTTTATGCTCTCATAATCATCGTTTAGTTCAAACACTCATTTATCAATGCTATGTTGGTTTCAAATCAGATTATTTTAGATGTTATATCTCATTTTATAATGCAAATAGTATCTTTTATTTATCCTTATGACGTGATGTAGATAGTACGCTGGTGAAAAACGTCAAGTATATTTTAACAGGTTATTTAATCTGCTTAACTTATCTTAGATTTAATCAGTAATCGTATTTTAAGGGTGATCATACGTTTAAAGTGAAGTTGAAGTCGCTTATCACACAATCATACGTGTTTATAATCCGATTCCTTAAAAGCAAAACAGTTAACTTGTGGATGACTAAATTTAAACATGCTTTTGATGGAAAAAGTTGAGGAAATAACTTTAAACCCATCTGTCATAGTATTTCTATATATTTTTATTAATGTGATAGTTTATGGCCAAATGGTTGTGTAATTTTCTCACCTCTAAGTTACATGTTATTGTGATTGTTGCCTCTTCTAATCACTTTCAAAGCTTTACCAATGCTGCTGAGAAATAGGTAGCGTTTAATCGCAAGAGGCTCATGACATCAATGCGTAGAATCTCGTTTACTAATTAGGCACCGAGCACCACTGGAACGGCTTCAGAAGCTGTGTTAGCTCTGTCCTCAAAATTGGATCCAAAATGCATCTTTAAATAGGAGTGGGATGATATGTGTTGCTGCAGTCGGTTAGTCCGATTGTTATCACTAAAGGAGCGAATATCCTCGGTCGCTAATCTGCTATGCTGGACTACCAACTAATCTTCGGGAGTATGCTGTATCCCTTTAATCCTCTATTCAGAATTATCTCTAATATTTCATCGTTTACAACTACAGTTAACACCGTGAACATTTATGGACTGCAGAAACTAGATTTAGATATCTTTATCACAGGTACTAATAGGGATTCTTTGTTCCTCAAAAAATGAAGGACATTAATAAACTTTCAGTGAACTCATGTCACACTCCTATGTAGAGGGTCAGCGAAGTAAAATATTGTAGATGTAGATAGAATCATGACACGCTATCATATCTAGCGGTTCAAAGACGGTTTTTGTGGAATTCCAACTTAAAATACCTCCAACACATCGATTTCGCCACAATTCTCTTTTTTTCCCCAGTAGTAATTGCTTCATTTTTTACTTGGTATATACATTTTCACCCCGCGGTGCACATGCCTGTCGGTGAGATCACTCATAAATATTCAAATATTGAGGATCGCTTAAACGGTCGCTTTGGAATATTAGCGCGCGGGCAGGTATCGTTAAGTCCGCTCGGACAACCGTCTCGAAAGGCGTCCCTTTGTTAATTGAGTGGTTGGTTATTTATTTAAAGCGGGCTATCCGTCCGCGTCCGTCGGCTTTATGGCCGCTGACCCGACGCGACGTCACCCAGCCTCTCCGCGGAATGGAATTAATGGTCCCACAATTAGAACGTCGCCCCATATCTCAATCTCCTCCACGATGTATTAACTTACATTTGACGCTTGGCGGGGCTCTCGGACGGGATTAAGGAAAACGGGAGAGAATGGCGCTTTAACAAAAGGGGACTTGGGTGCTGTAGAAACGGGTAGGTATTCACTCTGTAGCAGAAAGAGGTATTTTCATTCTTTAATTTTTACCGACTCTCGGCAGTTTTCATATTTTCGTCGAGGTATTTAATGGAAAATGGCATGGGGAAAACAGTTTTCATTTTTGCTTGACAATCAAGGCTTTCCGGTATCCTTCAGATGAATCGGTAATATTTCATTTGCCTCAAACAAAGAAACGATAAAATTTTTGTAGCATTTTTTAAGCATTTGTTCTATTTTTCTCAGCAATGTGAGGTACAAAAGCAAACAGAAGTTATAATGAATGTTTGTCAATAATCTTAAAAATGTCAGATTAGAGATCTAATTATTTTATATGATTTATGTCTTCAGAGTGAGAGTGAATTATTAATTTAAAATTGTAGTTTTTGGTATAGTATTCATTGAGCTGTTTTATTTAGTAGAACATCACATTTCCGAACCGAACAAAATTTCGAACTTAATTACATTCACTAATTCGCTACCTTGGTTTGACAAGGTTCTAACTGACCTTCAGCTGGTTTTGAGAAAAACCTTGTCAAAGTTTTAAACTGCTCTATTTCTATTATTAATAGGAATTTATTTTTGATTTTTGGCATATACACTAGTGATCCACTAGATACATTAGTAATTATTACTTTCAGAAAATATGTTATTTATTTTATTTTTTACATGTTTATATGAGTAATAAAATAAGTAAAATGCAGTTAGAACCTTGTCACACCAAATATTAGTTTTTTCTCCTTGCAGTTGGAACTTTGTCACTGTTCTAAATCTGTTATTATTTTAATTAGAGGAATAAAAACCGGTGCAACACATAGAGAAACATAAACTTAGTTATCTTGAGTGAAAACACTAAATTTTGCAAAAATGTCGGTTAGAACCTTGTCAAACCAAGGTAGCGAATTGTAATAACAATATTTTCAGCATGAAAAAGTAATTATGGAGAGCCTGACCGCCTTTATCCTAAAACTTGTAAATTTTTCGTTTTAGAGTTGATATCGATGGATTTAGAATAAAAATTGATCAAGCGTAGAGTAGTTATTCGAACCCATTGAACCTCAGGGTACAAATTTGTATCGATTTTCCTATGACGCAAACATTATATGGTGTATATTGACGAGTGTAATCGACGTACCACAATCTAATAAAACAGTTTTTGAATCATCTTCCTTTATTTAATTTACCATCATATTTTCGTTTATCCGCTGGAGTAGATATTATCCTGTGGAATTAATTTTAACTTGTTAATACAGTCGGGCCTGCCTTATTAGCTGCCATGAATGAGCAGCTATTGAAGATATACATGGTTCGTATTAACGAATCTAATTGACTGGCCGCTACGTAGTTAAATTGAGTTTTTCGGGAACTTCCTTTATAAAAACTATGGCTGTTTTTTACGTGTCCAATGTGGGGTTCCATTCATGAATTGAAAATTTTTCTCAGTATGGGCTTTCTGTATGTATTATTTCAGTATGGGTTAGTCTGGTGTTTTTCCCATCAATTTCATCATTCATCATTGCTCACTATTTTTGTCTACATTCATCCCGCCCTCCATTGTCAAACCTAATCAAGCCACTTTCAAGTAATTATTTTAGTTTTTTTCAACGACTATAGTTACCTAATTATTGTGAGGCTATATGTCCGTATCTCCTTTCAATTACTGATTAAAAATCGAAAATTGAATTTAAATTGTGACTATTAAGCGATAGTTACGTGAGGGAAAATTCTATTTCGAGTCTTTTTTTGGCGCGGCCAATAATTTATTTCTCGGCCCCTCCCGCCGAAATTGAGGCGCCTGGTCCTATGTACAATAGGGCAGCCTCTTCGTCCGTGACCCCCGTCTCCCTTGTTCTTCAAGCCACAAAAACGCACCTCGGTCCTCCCTCTCGAAGATAGTTCGTCCATTCATCAATTCTTCCGGCCAACCTCTCCCTCCTGACTGCCGACCGGGACTCCCTCGGGAGACGGCCCTGCTGAGGAACACGAACGCTGACCGCTGCGAGTTCAGGGGTTGCCGGACACTGCTGCGGCGCAATTAGGGTCAGCTGCGAAAAGGCTTGTATCACCCCGACTTGGCTTTCAGAGGCGGATCTTTTAGGATAGCTTAGGGGCAATAGCTCTTCCCATTTTGGAAAGATAATTGAACCGGTTTTTAAGGAAATAAACTTAAACCAGATTAATCGAAATCAAATTCCAAAACAACTTCTGTAAACCATTGATTAGCAAAAAAACGACCTAGTATGTGTGTGAAATTGTTTTCAAATTCATCAAAGGATCAGACTAAAACGCCGCGCCGTTTTTTAGTCTAAAAATTTTTCAATTTTTTTGCGAGAAGGCTCATCATTGCTCCATTGTTCTCTCAGCTTTTGTTAAAATAATTCAAAAGTTTAATTTTATTAATCTGCAACGGCCACCTTTAAATTCCAATGATGTTGACAAATGGATATTCAAAATTGAAAAAAATAAATCTCTTTGTTGAATACACATATATTTATATCACTTCAAAATTATTGTTGGCTATATAAAAGGTATTTATAATCCCTTCTCCTCACTGCCGTCTTATAAAAGCGCTGAATAAAAGGTTTGATCCTCTTCTCTTTCTCCACACTCCTCCAATCTTTCTCTTTTAATAAGCCCTGGGCTGGTTGGAAGGCTTTCTAGCCTCAGAGACCCTCCATATTTAATTATGACGGGGACCCTAAACCTATTAAAAGAGTATTTATTGTGAATGACCCCTTCGAGGAAAAAAAATTAATATTATTGACCGACGATTATGACCCGGTCGGAGATGGTGACTCCCTAATCTCAATTATGCAGAGGGGTTAAAAAAAAAAAACTTATTTTTAAGGGACCATGTCTCTGTCTACCTCATTGCCCTTCCCATAATTTCATTTCTCTCCATCGCCCTTCCGTTCATTAGCTTGCAACCCTTTTTTCCCCTCCCCCACCCTCGTCTCCCACCCACGCCTCCCCCCACCCCCACATCCAGTTCATTATCTTCCCCTTCATTATCTCGGGCGCCCTCCTAACCACCCTTGTTTTCTACCACCCCATCCCGTGCCCATCCCAGGACGGAAATTCCTCCACCCCTTTGTGTCCATACGCTCGTGAATACGTTGGCGTGGTGGCCAACAATTAAGAACCTCTTTCAGACACATTTCTACGCGTTTTCTAACGTACACCACGTTCCATGAGGGTGGGAGGTTGAGCAAAGCCGGTTTTTTTTCTATTCAGAGACTTCAAAACGCGTTGATGAGAGATTTACGACCTTTACTGTTTTATCCGTGGTATTGAGCTAGCGTCGCCCTTCTTCGGTCTACGTGGTCTCCCCTGAGGCGTTATTGCCTTTGCAAAGGCTATTAGAGTTTATCGGAGAATACCTTGCCGGTCGTTAGTTCGAAATATAATTAACGTGCCAGTTGTTTTTTAATTATCCAACACGTATGTGCATGAAATCGCTGCCGCCCTCCTGCATTGGCTTTGGTATTTATCATAAAAGGGGACGTAAACATTTCTTAAAAGTTTTGAACCATTTTACTTAATCTTACCTACTTCGTTCCATCCTTAGATAGCTCCGTGTAAAAATTCACAAAAGAACACGAATTAGAGGCGTACATTTGTTTACCCCAATCTCAAACAAAGGTTAAATTGAAAATAAAAGCATTGGATTCAAGCGCAGTAAAAGATATCCCATATTAAGTGTCATCGCTGTTCTCACAAAACTTTAATCTATACAAGGATCAGGATCTTTTTTAATGAATCTTGTACTACTTTCTGTAATATCCCAATGATATTGAAACTCGAGATATTCTGCTGCCGAATTTGTATTGCAACTTCCGATAAAACTCATTTCAAAGCTTAACATTTATTTTCACAGGGACAAGTAGTGGGTGAAAATGAAATAAGGAGTGGACAGTGAAATATTAAGCGTTTCAATTGTAGAAGTTTGGACTCGCACGCTCCGCGCGCTCGTTAAGGGGCTCCGCCCCTTAAAACCCCGGTTCCGGCTTCGCCGTCTACATTTGTGGTCGTTCGAAGACTTTTGAAGTTCGAATAATCTCAACACGGCTAGGGGCCGGCTTCGCCGGCCAGGGGGTAGGGAGGTGCCCCACTCATTCCTCGGAACGGCTTCGCCGTTCCTCGCTGAAGGGCGGCTTCGCCGCCTGGGGGTTTAGTGTGCCAGAGGGCGAGGGCATTTCGGAACTGTTTCACCGTTATTCGTTTAAGGGGCGGCTTCGCCGCCCAGAGGTGGGGGGAGTCCACAGCGGTTGCGCCGCTTGAACATCGGGGCGGCTACGCCGTCCGGGGGTTGCTGAAGCTCCCCCTCGCCTACGCCAGTTCCTCGTTGTGGGGCGGCTTCGCCGCCTTGGGGTTGAGGAGCCCCCCCGCGGCTGCTCCGCCTAGTCCTTATAAATGGTCTTCCCCACCGAGAGGGGTGCCCAGGGGGATTCGGGGATTTTAATGTGTTATGCATGCGGTCACCAAAAGTCCACAGTGATCATGTAGCGATGATTGTAAAAGGTAGTGCAATGCGGATTAATAGTGGCGAAGTGTACCCATAAAAGAAGACTTAATGGCAAGTTTTTCATTTTTTTTCGGGGGGTTCCTACGGAATACCGGGGGTTTTATACTTGTGTTAAACCAGTGGTCACTAATAGTTCTCATAAATTCCGTGCCGATAAGTCCTAGGGGACCGGAAGAGTGGTCTTACGATTCTTTTCCCTGGAGAGGCTATTTATAAGAAATTTTTTGGGAGGTTTCACGGGGTTATCGGGGGTTTTAATAAGTGGTAGGGGCACCGGTTAAGTCCTAGGGGTCCGGAACAGTGGTCTGACGATTCTTTTACCTGGAGAGGCGATTTATTAGAAATGTTTTGTGAGGTTTCACGGGGTTTTCGGGGGTTTTAATAAGTGGTAGGGGCACCGGTTAAATTGTGACGAAAACTACTCGGAAAGGCGACTTTAAAATTCATTTATTTTTTTTCAGCGATGTTCCAGGAGGTGATCGGGGGTTTCTGGTATTTTTTCCCGTATGGTTTACGGTTGCTCGCCCTCACCAAATATTCCGGATCTAGACCTCAGAGGGGACGGGTAGTGTGGCGTAATGTTTGGGAGAAGTACCCAAATAGGAGACTAAATGACACATTTTACATTTGGGAGGGTTTTAAGGGGGATACCGGGGGTTTAAATGTGCGTACTCTTGGCGGTCACATCCATTTACATAAATTCCGTGGGGATGAGTCGTTGGGGGCGGTGGAATAGTCACGAAAAATACCCAAAAAGTAGACTTATATGCAACATTTTATTTTTTGTGGGGGTGTTTGAGGGTTTACCGGGGGTTTATAGGTTTTTACTGCCAGCGGTCATCTATCGTCCACATCAATTCCGTAGCGATGACTGGTAAAGCTTGGAAAAAGGGCGGAATTGTGACGAAAAGTACCCGAAAAGGCTACTTTTGTGCAAATTTTAATTTTTTATGGGGTTTCGGGGGGTTTAAAGATGGCAATACTATATGGTCACATTCATTTACTGTCATATCTAACAGAAGTGTGCCCTATGACATCTATATTTCGAGAGTAAAACAATAAAAAGCAAACCAGTCCCCGAAAAAAGTGAGTAGTGCCCGCCATTTTTATTTTTTCGCGGTTAAATACATTAAATCATTTATTAAACGTTCATGTTTTCTGAAAGATAATAAATAAGTGTATGTAACTACAAAGTTTGAAAGATCTCGGTCAGGTTAAAATTGACATAATCTTGTGTTAATCTTTCGGAAATCGTAATTTTCGGTGATTTTCGGAATATTTTAATTTTTTTCTGAGTAACCAAGGACGACGAAAGAAAATTGTTACCTAAATTTCGTAGACGATGTTATAAGCATATATAATAATCATTTTCGTTATCCTATACCTTAAATTAAGTCGAAGGGAGCGGAAGTTATGAAATATTAATAGAAAAACGAATTTTTGGGCGCCATTTTGGCTGCAATTTTCTTAAAACGAAATTAACAACATTACGTAATTACGTGCCCACGTTTATCAGCTTTCAGGAAATGCATTAGCGATCCGTGTGGCACACACCATTCGCGCGCAGTAAAATAAAAACCGAAAGACTGTCCCCGAAAAAAGCCCGATTTCGGCCATTTTGTCGTCCTAGCGACGACACGTGGCGGAAACTTCCGGTTTTCGGATTTTTCCTCCGGATCATTTCGGGTTCCCCGCACGCGTGCCAAATTTTAGCTCTCCAGCACTTCTAGAAGTGGTCGGGAATTTGTATCCATGAGTGAGTCAGTCACCACAAGGGCTGTATATAGATAGGACTCGCACGCTCCGCGCGCTCGTTAAGGGGCTCCGCCCCTTAAAACCCCGGTTCCGGCTTCGCCGTCTACATTTGTGGTCGTTCGAAGACTTTTGAAGTTCGAATAATCTCAACACGGCTAGGGGCCGGCTTCGCCGGCCAGGGGGTAGGGAGGTGCCCCACTCATTCCTCGGAACGGCTTCGCCGTTCCTCGCTGAAGGGCGGCTTCGCCGCCTGGGGGTTTAGTGTGCCAGAGGGCGAGGGCATTTCGGAACTGTTTCACCGTTATTCGTTTAAGGGGCGGCTTCGCCGCCCAGAGGTGGGGGGAGTCCACAGCGGTTGCGCCGCTTGAACATCGGGGCGGCTACGCCGTCCGGGGGTTGCTGAAGCTCCCCCTCGCCTACGCCAGTTCCTCGTTGTGGGGCGGCTTCGCCGCCTTGGGGTTGAGGAGCCCCCCCGCGGCTGCTCCGCCTAGTCCTTATAAATGGTCTTCCCCACCGAGAGGGGTGCCCAGGGGGATTCGGGGATTTTAATGTGTTATGCATGCGGTCACCAAAAGTCCACAGTGATCATGTAGCGATGATTGTAAAAGGTAGTGCAATGCGGATTAATAGTGGCGAAGTGTACCCATAAAAGAAGACTTAATGGCAAGTTTTTCATTTTTTTTCGGGGGGTTCCTACGGAATACCGGGGGTTTTATACTTGTGTTAAACCAGTGGTCACTAATAGTTCTCATAAATTCCGTGCCGATAAGTCCTAGGGGACCGGAAGAGTGGTCTTACGATTCTTTTCCCTGGAGAGGCTATTTATAAGAAATTTTTTGGGAGGTTTCACGGGGTTATCGGGGGTTTTAATAAGTGGTAGGGGCACCGGTTAAGTCCTAGGGGTCCGGAACAGTGGTCTGACGATTCTTTTACCTGGAGAGGCGATTTATTAGAAATGTTTTGTGAGGTTTCACGGGGTTTTCGGGGGTTTTAATAAGTGGTAGGGGCACCGGTTAAATTGTGACGAAAACTACTCGGAAAGGCGACTTTAAAATTCATTTATTTTTTTTCAGCGATGTTCCAGGAGGTGATCGGGGGTTTCTGGTATTTTTTCCCGTATGGTTTACGGTTGCTCGCCCTCACCAAATATTCCGGATCTAGACCTCAGAGGGGACGGGTAGTGTGGCGTAATGTTTGGGAGAAGTACCCAAATAGGAGACTAAATGACACATTTTACATTTGGGAGGGTTTTAAGGGGGATACCGGGGGTTTAAATGTGCGTACTCTTGGCGGTCACATCCATTTACATAAATTCCGTGGGGATGAGTCGTTGGGGGCGGTGGAATAGTCACGAAAAATACCCAAAAAGTAGACTTATATGCAACATTTTATTTTTTGTGGGGGTGTTTGAGGGTTTACCGGGGGTTTATAGGTTTTTACTGCCAGCGGTCATCTATCGTCCACATCAATTCCGTAGCGATGACTGGTAAAGCTTGGAAAAAGGGCGGAATTGTGACGAAAAGTACCCGAAAAGGCTACTTTTGTGCAAATTTTAATTTTTTATGGGGTTTCGGGGGGTTTAAAGATGGCAATACTATATGGTCACATTCATTTACTGTCATATCTAACAGAAGTGTGCCCTATGACATCTATATTTCGAGAGTAAAACAATAAAAAGCAAACCAGTCCCCGAAAAAAGTGAGTAGTGCCCGCCATTTTTATTTTTTCGCGGTTAAATACATTAAATCATTTATTAAACGTTCATGTTTTCTGAAAGATAATAAATAAGTGTATGTAACTACAAAGTTTGAAAGATCTCGGTCAGGTTAAAATTGACATAATCTTGTGTTAATCTTTCGGAAATCGTAATTTTCGGTGATTTTCGGAATATTTTAATTTTTTTCTGAGTAACCAAGGACGACGAAAGAAAATTGTTACCTAAATTTCGTAGACGATGTTATAAGCATATATAATAATCATTTTCGTTATCCTATACCTTAAATTAAGTCGAAGGGAGCGGAAGTTATGAAATATTAATAGAAAAACGAATTTTTGGGCGCCATTTTGGCTGCAATTTTCTTAAAACGAAATTAACAACATTACGTAATTACGTGCCCACGTTTATCAGCTTTCAGGAAATGCATTAGCGATCCGTGTGGCACACACCATTCGCGCGCAGTAAAATAAAAACCGAAAGACTGTCCCCGAAAAAAGCCCGATTTCGGCCATTTTGTCGTCCTAGCGACGACACGTGGCGGAAACTTCCGGTTTTCGGATTTTTCCTCCGGATCATTTCGGGTTCCCCGCACGCGTGCCAAATTTTAGCTCTCCAGCACTTCTAGAAGTGGTCGGGAATTTGTATCCATGAGTGAGTCAGTCACCACAAGGGCTGTATATAGATAGGACTCGCACGCTCCGCGCGCTCGTTAAGGGGCTCCGCCCCTTAAAACCCCGGTTCCGGCTTCGCCGTCTACATTTGTGGTCGTTCGAAGACTTTTGAAGTTCGAATAATCTCAACACGGCTAGGGGCCGGCTTCGCCGGCCAGGGGGTAGGGAAGTGCCCCACTCATTCCTCGGAACGGCTTCGCCGTTCCTCGCTGAAGGGCGGCTTCGCCGCCTGGGGGTTTAGTGTGCCAGAGGGCGAGGGCATTTCGGAACTTTTTCACCGTTATTCGTTTAAGGGGCGGCTTCGCCGCCCAGAGGTGGGGGGAGTCCACAGCGGTTGCGCCGCTTGAACATCGGGGCGGCTACGCCGCCCGGGGGTTGCTGAAGCTCCCCCTCGCCTACGCCAGTTCCTCGTTGTGGGGCGGCTTCGCCGCCTTGGGGTTGAGGAGCCCCCCCGCGGCTGCTCCGCCTAGTCCTTATAAATGGTCTTCCCCACCGAGAGGGGTGCCCAGGGGGATTCGGGGGTTTTAATGTGTTATGCATGCGGTCACCAAAAGTCCACAGTGATCATGTAGCGATGATTGTAAAAGGTAGTGCAATGCGGATTAATAGTGGCGACAAGTACCCATAAAAGAAGACTTAATGGCAAGTTTTTCATTTTTTTTCGGGGGGTTCCTACGGAATACCGGGGGTTTTATACTTGTGTTAAACCAGTGGTCACTAAAAGTTCTCATAAATTCCGTGCCGATAAGTCCTAGGGGACCGGAAGAGTGGTCTTATGATTCTTTTCCCTGGAGAGGCTATTTATTAGAAATTTTTTGGGAGGTTTCACGGGGGTAACGGGGGTTTTAATAAGTGGTAGGGGCACCGGTTAAATTGTGTCGAAATCTATTCGGAAAGGCGAGTTTAAATTTGTTTTATTTTTTTTTCGGGAATTTATGTTCCAGGAGGTAATCGGGGGTGTTCTGGTATTTTTTCCCGTATGGTTTACGGTGGCTCGTCCTCACCAAATATTCCGGATCTAGAGCTCAGAGGGGACGGGTAGTGCGGCGTAATGTTTGCGAGAAGTTCCCAAATAGGAGACTAAATGACACATTGTACATTTGGGGGGGATTTCACGGGGATACCGGGGGTTTAAATGTGTGTACTCCTGGCGGTCACCATCCATTCACATAAATTTCGGGGGGATGAGTCGTTGGGGGCGGTGGAATAGTCACGAAAAGTACCGAAAAAGTAGACTTATTTGAAAATTTTATTTTTGGGGGGGGGGTTTACCGGGGGTTTATAGGTTTTTACTGCCAGCGGTCATCAATCGTCCACATCAATTCCGTAGCGATGAGTGGTAAGGATTGGAAAAGCGGCGGAATTGTGACGAAAGGTACCCGACAAGGCTACTTATATGCTAATTTTAATTTTTTAGGGGGATTCGGGGTGTTAAAAGATGACGGTACTATATGGTCACATTCATTTACTGTCATGTCTAAAAGAATTGTGCCCTATGACATCCATATTTCGAAATTAATACGATAAAAAGCAAACCAGTCCCTGACAAATGTTAGCAGTGCCCGCCATTTTTATTTTTTCGCGGTTAAATCCATTAAAAAATTATTAAACTGTTTATGTTTTCTGAAAGACAATGCATAGCTGTATGTAACTACAAAGTTTGAAAGAAATCGGTTGAGTTAAAATTGACAAAACCTTGTGTTAATCTTTTGAAAATCGTAATTTTCGGTGATTTTCGGAATATTTTAATTTTATTCTCAGTAACCAAGGACGAAGAAAGAAAAACGTTACCTACATTTCGTAGACTATGTTATGAGCATATATAATAATCATTTTCAATATCCTATACCTGTAATTACGACTAGGGGAGCGGGAGTTATGAAATATTTTTCGAAAAACCAATTTTTGGACGCCATTTTGGCAGCAAATTTCTTAAAAAGAAACTTATAACATAGCATAATTACGTTACTAATTTTACCAGCTTTCAAAAAATGCATTAACGATCCGTGTGGCACGCACGGTTCGCGCGCAGTAAAATGAAAACCGGAAGACGGTCTCCGGGAAAAGCGCGATTTCGGCCATTTTGTCGTCCTAGCGACGACACGTGGCGGAAACTTCCGGTTTTCGGATTTTTCCTCCGGATCATTTCGAGTTCCCCGCACGCCTGCCAAATTTCAGCTCTCCAGCACTTCTAGAAGTGGTCGGGAATTTGTATCCATGAGTGAGTCAGTCACCACAAGGGCTGTATATAGATAGGACTCGCACGCTCCGCGCGCTCGTTAAGGGGCTCCGCCCCTTAAAACCCCGGTTCCGGCTTCGCCGTCTACATTTGTGGTCGTTCGAAGACTTTTGAAGTTCGAATAATCTCAACACGGCTAGGGGCCGGCTTCGCCGGCCAGGGGGTAGGGAGGTGCCCCACTCATTCCTCGGAACGGCTTCGCCCTTCCTCGCTGAAGGGCGGCTTCGCCGCCTGGGGGTTTAGTGTGCCAGAGGGCGAGGGCATTTCGGAACTTTTTCACCGTTATTCGTTTAAGGGGCGGCTTCGCCGCCCAGAGGTGGGGGGAGTCCACAGCGGTTGCGCCGCTTGAACATCGGGGCGGCTACGCCGCCCGGGGGTTGCTGAAGCTCCCCCTCGCCTACGCCAGTTCCTCGTTGTGGGGTGGCTTCGCCGCCTTGGGGTTGAGGAGCCCCCCCGCGGCTGCTCCGCCTAGTCCTTATAAATGGTCCTTTCATCCTTTAATGTGTTATACATGCGGTCATCAATCGTCCACAGTGATCATGTGGCGATGATTTTAAAGGGTAGTGTAATGCGGCGTAATAGTGGCGACATTTACCCATAAAAGAAGACTTAATGGCAAGTTTTCATTTTTTGCGGGGGGTTCCAACGGAATACCGGGGGTTTTATACGTGTGAAAAGCAGTGGTCACAAATCGTTCTCATAAATTCCGTGCGGATAAGTCCTAGGGGTCTGGAACAGTGGCAGAATTCTGACGATTGTTTTACCCGGATAGGCGATTTATTAGCAAAATTTTCTTGGAGGTTTCACGGGGTTATCGGGGGTTTTAATAAGTAGTAGAGGCACCAGACAGTAGTAGAGTAAATTGTGACGAAAACTACTCGGAAAAGCGCATTAAACATTTTTTTTTCGGCGAGTTTCCAGGAGGTGATTGGGGGTTTTCTGGTATATTTTCCCGTTTTATTTACGGTGGCCCGCCCTCATCAAATATTCCGGATCTAGAGCTCAGAGGGGACGGGTAGTGCGGCGTAATGTTTGCGAGAAGTTCCCAAATAGGAGACTTAATGGCACATTTTACATTTGGGGGGATTTCAGGGAGATACCGGGGGTTTATATGTGTGTACTCCTGGCGGTAAACATCCGTTCACTTGAATTCCGTAGGGATGAGTCGTTGGGGTAAGAACCAGCGGTGGAAAGTCACGAAAAGTACCGAAAAAGTAGACTTATATACAAAACTTTATTTTTTGGGGGGTGTATGTGGGTTTACCGGGGATTTATAGGTTTTTACTACCAGGCGTCATCAATTGTCCACATCAATTCCGTAGCGATGAGTGGTAAGGCTAGAAAAGCGGAGGAATTGTGATGAAAAGTACCCAAAAAGGCTACCTATATTCAAAGTTTAATTTTTTAGGGTTAACGACGAGGGGAGAGGGAGTTATGAAATTTGTTTCGAAAAAGCATTTTCGGACGCCATTTGTGCAGCAATTTACTTTAAAATTATCTGAATCCATTACATAATTACGTGACTACATTCATCAGCTTTCAAAACGTACATAAACTATCCGCGTGGCACACACTATTCGCGCGCAGTAAAATAAAAACCGAAAGACTGTCCCCGGAAAAGGCGCGATTTCGGCCATTTTGTCGTCCTAGCCACGACACGTGGCGGAAACTTCTGGTTTTTAAATTTTTCCTCCGGAGGTTTTCTGGTATATTTTCCCGTATGGTTTGCGGTGGCCCGCCCTCATCAAATATTCCGGATCTAGAGCTCAGAGGGTACGGGTAGTGCGGCGTATTGTTTGCGAGAAGTTCCCAAATAGGAGACTTTTATGAAATATTTTATTTTTTTGGGGGTGTATGTGGGTTTACCGGGGATTTATAGCTTTGTACTGCCAGGGGTCATCAATCGTCCGCATTAATTCCGTAGCGATGAATGGTAAGGCTTGGAAAAGCGGCGGAATCGTGACGTAAAGTACCCGAAAAGGCTACTTATGTGCTAATTTTAATTTTTTAGGGGGTTTCGGGGGGTATAAAGATGACGATACTATATGGTAACATTCATTTACATTCATATCTATTTGATTTTTTAGGGGGTTTCGGGGGGTATAAAGATGACGATACTATATGGTAACATTCATTTACATTCATATCTAACAGAAGTGAGCCCTATGACATCCATATTTTGAGAGTTATACAATAAAAAGCAAACCATTCCCCGAAAAAAGTGAGTAGCGCCCGCCATTTTTATTTTTTCGCGGTTAAATGCGTTGAATCCTTTAATAAAAGTTCATGTTCTCCGAAAGACAATGCAAAGGTGTATGTAACTACAAAGTTTGAAAGAAATCGGTCAGGTTAAAGTTGACAAAATCTTGTGTTAATCTTTTGGAAATCGTAATTTTCGGTGATTTTCGAAATATTTTATTTTTTTCTGAGTAACCAAGGACGACGAAAGAAAATTGTTGTCTACATTTCGTAGACAATGTTATAAGCATATATATTAATCATTTTCGTTACTCTACACCTTAAATTAAGTGGAATGGAGCGGAAGTTATGAAATTTTAATAGAAAAACGAATATTTGGACGCCATTTTGGCTGCAATGTTCTTAAAAAGAAATTAATAACATTACGTTATTACGTGCCCACGTTCATCAGCTTTCAGGAAATGCATTAGCGATCCGTGTGGCACACACTATTCGCGCGCAGTAAAATAAAAACCGAAAGACTGTCCCCGAAAAAAGCCCGATTTCGGCCATTTTGTCGTCCTAGCGACGACACGTGGCGGAAACTTCCGGTTTTCGGATTTTTCCTCCGAATCATTTCGGGTTCCCCGCACGCGTGCCAAATTTCAGCTCTCCAGCACGTCTGGAAGTGGTCGGGAATTTGTATCCATCAGTCAGTCAGTTACCCGAAGCGCTGTATATATAAGAGACTCGCACGCTCCGCGCGCTCGTTAAGGGGCTCCGCCCCTTAAAACCCCGGTTCCGGCTTCGCCGTCTACATTTGTGGTCGTTCGAAGACTTTTGAAGTTCGAATAATCTCAACACGGCTAGGGGCCGGCTTCGCCGGCCAGGGGGTAGGGAAGTGCCCCACTCATTCCTCGGAACGGCTTCGCCGTTCCTCGCTGAAGGGCGGCTTCGCCGACTGGGGGTTTAGTGTGCCAGAGGGCGAGGGCATTTCGGAACTTTTTCACCGTTATTCGTTTAAGGGGCGGCTTCGCCGCCCAGAGGTGGGGGGAGTCCACAGCGGTTGCGCCGCTTGAACATCGGGGCGGCTACGCCGCCCGGGGGTTGCTGAAGCTCCCCCTCGCCTACGCCAGTTCCTCGTTGTGGGGCGGCTTCGCCGCCTTGGGGTTGAGGAGCCCCCCCGCGGCTGCTCCGCCTAGTCCTTATAAATGGTCTTCCCCACCGAGAGGGGTGCCCAGGGGGATTCGGGGGTTTTAATGTGTTATGCATGCGGTCACCAAAAGTCCACAGTGATCATGTAGCGATGATTGTAAAAGGTAGTGCAATGCGGATTAATAGTGGCGACAAGTACCCATAAAAGAAGACTTAATGGCAAGTTTTTCATTTTTTTTCGGGGGGTTCCTACGGAATACCGGTGGTTTTATACTTGTGTTAAACCAGTGGTCACTAAAAGTTCTCATAAATTCCGTGCCGATAAGTCCTAGGGGACCGGAAGAGTGGTCTTATGATTCTTTTCCCTGGAGAGGCTATTTATTAGAAATTTTTTGGGAGGTTTCACGGGGGTAAC
Source organism: Ischnura elegans (assembly GCF_921293095.1). NCBI lineage: Eukaryota > Metazoa > Arthropoda > Insecta > Odonata > Coenagrionidae > Ischnura > Ischnura elegans. Next base: position 98,367,544 of record NC_060249.1, read on the forward strand.
GGGGGTTTTAATAAGTGGTAGGGGCACCGGTTAAATTGTGTCGAAATCTATTCGGAAAGGCGAGTTTAAATTTGTTTTATTTTTTTTTCGGGAATTTATGTTCCAGGAGGTAATCGGGGGTGTTCTGGTATTTTTTCCCGTATGGTTTACGGTGGCTCGTCCTCACCAAATATTCCGGATCTAGAGCTCAGAGGGGACGGGTAGTGCGGCGTAATGTTTGCGAGAAGTTCCCAAATAGGAGACTAAATGACACTATGTACATTTGGGGGGGATTTCACGGGGATACCGGGGGTTTAAATGTGTGTACTCCTGGCGGTCACCATCCATTCACATAAATTTCGGGGGGATGAGTCGTTGGGGGCGGTGGAATAGTCACGAAAAGTACCGAAAAAGTAGACTTATTTGAAAATTTTATTTTTGGGGGGGGGGTTTACCGGGGGTTTATAGGTTTTTACTGCCAGCGGTCATCAATCGTCCACATCAATTCCGTAGCGATGAGTGGTAAGGATTGGAAAAGCGGCGGAATTGTGACGAAAGGTACCCGACAAGGCTACTTATATGCTAATTTTAATTTTTTAGGGGGATTCGGGGTGTTAAAAGATGACGGTACTATATGGTCACATTCATTTACTGTCATGTCTAAAAGAATATTGCCCTATGACATCCATATTTTGAAAGTAATACAATAAAAAGCAAACCAGTCCCTGACAAATGTTAGCAGTGCCCGCCATTTTTATTTTTTCGCGGTTAAATCCATTAAAAAATTATTAAACTGTTTATGTTTTCTGAAAGACAATGCATAGCTGTATGTAACTACAAAGTTTGAAAGAAATCGGTTGAGTTAAAATTGACAAAACCTTGTGTTAATCTTTTGAAAATCGTAATTTTCGGTGATTTTCGGAATATTTTAATTTTATTCTCAGTAACCAAGGACGAAGAAAGAAAAACGTTACCTACATTTCGTAGACTATGTTATGAGCATATATAATAATCATTTTCAATATCCTATACCTGTAATTACGACTAGGGGAGCGGGAGTTATGAAATATTTTTCGAAAAACCAATTTTTGGACGCCATTTTGGCAGCAAATTTCTTAAAAAGAAACTTATAACATAGCATAATTACGTTACTAATTTTACCAGCTTTCAAAAAATGCATTAACGATCCGTGTGGCACGCACGGTTCGCGCGCAGTAAAATGAAAACCGGAAGACGGTCTCCGGGAAAAGCGCGATTTCGGCCATTTTGTCGTCCTAGCGACGACACGTGGCGGAAACTTCCGGTTTTCGGATTTTTCCTCCGGATCATTTCGAGTTCCCCGCACGCCTGCCAAATTTCAGCTCTCCAGCACTTCTAGAAGTGGTCGGGAATTTGTATCCATGAGTGAGTCAGTCACCACAAGGGCTGTATATAGATAGGACTCGCACGCTCCGCGCGCTCGTTAAGGGGCTCCGCCCCTTAAAACCCCGGTTCCGGCTTCGCCGTCTACATTTGTGGTCGTTCGAAGACTTTTGAAGTTCGAATAATCTCAACACGGCTAGGGGCCGGCTTCGCCGGCCAGGGGGTAGGGAGGTGCCCCACTCATTCCTCGGAACGGCTTCGCCCTTCCTCGCTGAAGGGCGGCTTCGCCGCCTGGGGGTTTAGTGTGCCAGAGGGCGAGGGCATTTCGGAACTTTTTCACCGTTATTCGTTTAAGGGGCGGCTTCGCCGCCCAGAGGTGGGGGGAGTCCACAGCGGTTGCGCCGCTTGAACATCGGGGCGGCTACGCCGCCCGGGGGTTGCTGAAGCTCCCCCTCGCCTACGCCAGTTCCTCGTTGTGGGGCGGCTTCGCCGCCTTGGGGTTGAGGAGCCCCCCCGCGGCTGCTCCGCCTAGTCCTTATAAATGGTCCTTTCATCCTTTAATGTGTTATACATGCGGTCATCAATCGTCCACAGTGATCATGTGGCGATGATTTTAAAGGGTAGTGTAATGCGGCGTAATAGTGGCGACATTTACCCATAAAAGAAGACTTAATGGCAAGTTTTCATTTTTTGCGGGGGGTTCCAACGGAATACCGGGGGTTTTATACGTGTGAAAAGCAGTGGTCACAAATCGTTCTCATAAATTCCGTGCGGATAAGTCCTAGGGGTCTGGAACAGTGGCAGAATTCTGACGATTGTTTTACCCGGATAGGCGATTTATTAGCAAAATTTTCTTGGAGGTTTCACGGGGTTATCGGGGGTTTTAATAAGTAGTAGAGGCACCAGACAGTAGTAGAGTAAATTGTGACGAAAACTACTCGGAAAAGCGCATTAAACATTTTTTTTTCGGCGAGTTTCCAGGAGGTGATTGGGGGTTTTCTGGTATATTTTCCCGTTTTATTTACGGTGGCCCGCCCTCATCAAATATTCCGGATCTAGAGCTCAGAGGGGACGGGTAGTGCGGCGTAATGTTTGCGAGAAGTTCCCAAATAGGAGACTTAATGGCACATTTTACATTTGGGGGGATTTCAGGGAGATACCGGGGGTTTATATGTGTGTACTCCTGGCGGTAAACATCCGTTCACTTGAATTCCGTAGGGATGAGTCGTTGGGGTAAGAACCAGCGGTGGAAAGTCACGAAAAGTACCGAAAAAGTAGACTTATATACAAAACTTTATTTTTTGGGGGGTGTATGTGGGTTTACCGGGGATTTATAGGTTTTTACTACCAGGCGTCATCAATTGTCCACATCAATTCCGTAGCGATGAGTGGTAAGGCTAGAAAAGCGGAGGAATTGTGATGAAAAGTACCCAAAAAGGCTACCTATATTCAAAGTTTAATTTTTTAGGGTTAACGACGAGGGGAGAGGGAGTTATGAAATTTGTTTCGAAAAAGCATTTTCGGACGCCATTTGTGCAGCAATTTACTTTAAAATTATCTGAATCCATTACATAATTACGTGACTACATTCATCAGCTTTCAAAACGTACATAAACTATCCGCGTGGCACACACTATTCGCGCGCAGTAAAATAAAAACCGAAAGACTGTCCCCGGAAAAGGCGCGATTTCGGCCATTTTGTCGTCCTAGCCACGACACGTGGCGGAAACTTCTGGTTTTTAAATTTTTCCTCCGGAGGTTTTCTGGTATATTTTCCCGTATGGTTTGCGGTGGCCCGCCCTCATCAAATATTCCGGATCTAGAGCTCAGAGGGTACGGGTAGTGCGGCGTATTGTTTGCGAGAAGTTCCCAAATAGGAGACTTTTATGAAATATTTTATTTTTTTGGGGGTGTATGTGGGTTTACCGGGGATTTATAGCTTTGTACTGCCAGGGGTCATCAATCGTCCGCATTAATTCCGTAGCGATGAATGGTAAGGCTTGGAAAAGCGGCGGAATCGTGACGTAAAGTACCCGAAAAGGCTACTTATGTGCTAATTTTAATTTTTTAGGGGGTTTCGGGGGGTATAAAGATGACGATACTATATGGTAACATTCATTTACATTCATATCTATTTGATTTTTTAGGGGGTTTCGGGGGGTATAAAGATGACGATACTATATGGTAACATTCATTTACATTCATATCTAACAGAAGTGAGCCCTATGACATCCATATTTTGAGAGTTATACAATAAAAAGCAAACCATTCCCCGAAAAAAGTGAGTAGCGCCCGCCATTTTTATTTTTTCGCGGTTAAATGCGTTGAATCCTTTAATAAAAGTTCATGTTCTCCGAAAGACAATGCAAAGGTGTATGTAACTACAAAGTTTGAAAGAAATCGGTCAGGTTAAAGTTGACAAAATCTTGTGTTAATCTTTTGGAAATCGTAATTTTCGGTGATTTTCGAAATATTTTATTTTTTTCTGAGTAACCAAGGACGACGAAAGAAAATTGTTGTCTACATTTCGTAGACAATGTTATAAGCATATATATTAATCATTTTCGTTACTCTACACCTTAAATTAAGTGGAATGGAGCGGAAGTTATGAAATTTTAATAGAAAAACGAATATTTGGACGCCATTTTGGCTGCAATGTTCTTAAAAAGAAATTAATAACATTACGTTATTACGTGCCCACGTTCATCAGCTTTCAGGAAATGCATTAGCGATCCGTGTGGCACACACTATTCGCGCGCAGTAAAATAAAAACCGAAAGACTGTCCCCGAAAAAAGCCCGATTTCGGCCATTTTGTCGTCCTAGCGACGACACGTGGCGGAAACTTCCGGTTTTCGGATTTTTCCTCCGAATCATTTCGGGTTCCCCGCACGCGTGCCAAATTTCAGCTCTCCAGCACGTCTGGAAGTGGTCGGGAATTTGTATCCATCAGTCAGTCAGTTACCCGAAGCGCTGTATATATAAGAGACTCGCACGCTCCGCGCGCTCGTTAAGGGGCTCCGCCCCTTAAAACCCCGGTTCCGGCTTCGCCGTCTACATTTGTGGTCGTTCGAAGACTTTTGAAGTTCGAATAATCTCAACACGGCTAGGGGCCGGCTTCGCCGGCCAGGGGGTAGGGAGGTGCCCCACTCATTCCTCGGAACGGCTTCGCCGTTCCTCGCTGAAGGGCGGCTTCGCCGCCTGGGGGTTTAGTGTGCCAGAGGGCGAGGGCATTTCGGAACTGTTTCACCGTTATTCGTTTAAGGGGCGGCTTCGCCGCCCAGAGGTGGGGGGAGTCCACAGCGGTTGCGCCGCTTGAACATCGGGGCGGCTACGCCGTCCGGGGGTTGCTGAAGCTCCCCCTCGCCTACGCCAGTTCCTCGTTGTGGGGCGGCTTCGCCGCCTTGGGGTTGAGGAGCCCCCCCGCGGCTGCTCCGCCTAGTCCTTATAAATGGTCTTCCCCACCGAGAGGGGTGCCCAGGGGGATTCGGGGATTTTAATGTGTTATGCATGCGGTCACCAAAAGTCCACAGTGATCATGTAGCGATGATTGTAAAAGGTAGTGCAATGCGGATTAATAGTGGCGAAGTGTACCCATAAAAGAAGACTTAATGGCAAGTTTTTCATTTTTTTTCGGGGGGTTCCTACGGAATACCGGGGGTTTTATACTTGTGTTAAACCAGTGGTCACTAATAGTTCTCATAAATTCCGTGCCGATAAGTCCTAGGGGACCGGAAGAGTGGTCTTACGATTCTTTTCCCTGGAGAGGCTATTTATAAGAAATTTTTTGGGAGGTTTCACGGGGTTATCGGGGGTTTTAATAAGTGGTAGGGGCACCGGTTAAGTCCTAGGGGTCCGGAACAGTGGTCTGACGATTCTTTTACCTGGAGAGGCGATTTATTAGAAATGTTTTGTGAGGTTTCACGGGGTTTTCGGGGGTTTTAATAAGTGGTAGGGGCACCGGTTAAATTGTGACGAAAACTACTCGGAAAGGCGACTTTAAAATTCATTTATTTTTTTTCAGCGATGTTCCAGGAGGTGATCGGGGGTTTCTGGTATTTTTTCCCGTATGGTTTACGGTTGCTCGCCCTCACCAAATATTCCGGATCTAGACCTCAGAGGGGACGGGTAGTGTGGCGTAATGTTTGGGAGAAGTACCCAAATAGGAGACTAAATGACACATTTTACATTTGGGAGGGTTTTAAGGGGGATACCGGGGGTTTAAATGTGCGTACTCTTGGCGGTCACATCCATTTACATAAATTCCGTGGGGATGAGTCGTTGGGGGCGGTGGAATAGTCACGAAAAATACCCAAAAAGTAGACTTATATGCAACATTTTATTTTTTGTGGGGGTGTTTGAGGGTTTACCGGGGGTTTATAGGTTTTTACTGCCAGCGGTCATCTATCGTCCACATCAATTCCGTAGCGATGACTGGTAAAGCTTGGAAAAAGGGCGGAATTGTGACGAAAAGTACCCGAAAAGGCTACTTTTGTGCAAATTTTAATTTTTTATGGGGTTTCGGGGGGTTTAAAGATGGCAATACTATATGGTCACATTCATTTACTGTCATATCTAACAGAAGTGTGCCCTATGACATCTATATTTCGAGAGTAAAACAATAAAAAGCAAACCAGTCCCCGAAAAAAGTGAGTAGTGCCCGCCATTTTTATTTTTTCGCGGTTAAATACATTAAATCATTTATTAAACGTTCATGTTTTCTGAAAGATAATAAATAAGTGTATGTAACTACAAAGTTTGAAAGATCTCGGTCAGGTTAAAATTGACATAATCTTGTGTTAATCTTTCGGAAATCGTAATTTTCGGTGATTTTCGGAATATTTTAATTTTTTTCTGAGTAACCAAGGACGACGAAAGAAAATTGTTACCTAAATTTCGTAGACGATGTTATAAGCATATATAATAATCATTTTCGTTATCCTATACCTTAAATTAAGTCGAAGGGAGCGGAAGTTATGAAATATTAATAGAAAAACGAATTTTTGGGCGCCATTTTGGCTGCAATTTTCTTAAAACGAAATTAACAACATTACGTAATTACGTGCCCACGTTTATCAGCTTTCAGGAAATGCATTAGCGATCCGTGTGGCACACACCATTCGCGCGCAGTAAAATAAAAACCGAAAGACTGTCCCCGAAAAAAGCCCGATTTCGGCCATTTTGTCGTCCTAGCGACGACACGTGGCGGAAACTTCCGGTTTTCGGATTTTTCCTCCGGATCATTTCGGGTTCCCCGCACGCGTGCCAAATTTTAGCTCTCCAGCACTTCTAGAAGTGGTCGGGAATTTGTATCCATGAGTGAGTCAGTCACCACAAGGGCTGTATATAGATAGGACTCGCACGCTCCGCGCGCTCGTTAAGGGGCTCCGCCCCTTAAAACCCCGGTTCCGGCTTCGCCGTCTACATTTGTGGTCGTTCGAAGACTTTTGAAGTTCGAATAATCTCAACACGGCTAGGGGCCGGCTTCGCCGGCCAGGGGGTAGGGAGGTGCCCCACTCATTCCTCGGAACGGCTTCGCCCTTCCTCGCTGAAGGGCGGCTTCGCCGCCTGGGGGTTTAGTGTGCCAGAGGGCGAGGGCATTTCGGAACTTTTTCACCGTTATTCGTTTAAGGGGCGGCTTCGCCGCCCAGAGGTGGGGGGAGTCCACAGCGGTTGCGCCGCTTGAACATCGGGGCGGCTACGCCGCCCGGGGGTTGCTGAAGCTCCCCCTCGCCTACGCCAGTTCCTCGTTGTGGGGCGGCTTCGCCGCCTTGGGGTTGAGGAGCCCCCCCGCGGCTGCTCCGCCTAGTCCTTATAAATGGTCCTTTCATCCTTTAATGTGTTATACATGCGGTCATCAATCGTCCACAGTGATCATGTGGCGATGATTTTAAAGGGTAGTGTAATGCGGCGTAATAGTGGCGACATTTACCCATAAAAGAAGACTTAATGGCAAGTTTTCATTTTTTGCGGGGGGTTCCAACGGAATACCGGGGGTTTTATACGTGTGAAAAGCAGTGGTCACAAATCGTTCTCATAAATTCCGTGCGGATAAGTCCTAGGGGTCTGGAACAGTGGCAGAATTCTGACGATTGTTTTACCCGGATAGGCGATTTATTAGCAAAATTTTCTTGGAGGTTTCACGGGGTTATCGGGGGTTTTAATAAGTAGTAGAGGCACCAGACAGTAGTAGAGTAAATTGTGACGAAAACTACTCGGAAAAGCGCATTAAACATTTTTTTTTCGGCGAGTTTCCAGGAGGTGATTGGGGGTTTTCTGGTATATTTTCCCGTTTTATTTACGGTGGCCCGCCCTCATCAAATATTCCGGATCTAGAGCTCAGAGGGGACGGGTAGTGCGGCGTAATGTTTGCGAGAAGTTCCCAAATAGGAGACTTAATGGCACATTTTACATTTGGGGGGATTTCAGGGAGATACCGGGGGTTTATATGTGTGTACTCCTGGCGGTAAACATCCGTTCACTTGAATTCCGTAGGGATGAGTCGTTGGGGTAAGAACCAGCGGTGGAAAGTCACGAAAAGTACCGAAAAAGTAGACTTATATACAAAACTTTATTTTTTGGGGGGTGTATGTGGGTTTACCGGGGATTTATAGGTTTTTACTACCAGGCGTCATCAATTGTCCACATCAATTCCGTAGCGATGAGTGGTAAGGCTAGAAAAGCGGAGGAATTGTGATGAAAAGTACCCAAAAAGGCTACCTATATTCAAAGTTTAATTTTTTAGGGTTAACGACGAGGGGAGAGGGAGTTATGAAATTTGTTTCGAAAAAGCATTTTCGGACGCCATTTGTGCAGCAATTTACTTTAAAATTATCTGAATCCATTACATAATTACGTGACTACATTCATCAGCTTTCAAAACGTACATAAACTATCCGCGTGGCACACACTATTCGCGCGCAGTAAAATAAAAACCGAAAGACTGTCCCCGGAAAAGGCGCGATTTCGGCCATTTTGTCGTCCTAGCCACGACACGTGGCGGAAACTTCTGGTTTTTAAATTTTTCCTCCGGAGGTTTTCTGGTATATTTTCCCGTATGGTTTGCGGTGGCCCGCCCTCATCAAATATTCCGGATCTAGAGCTCAGAGGGTACGGGTAGTGCGGCGTATTGTTTGCGAGAAGTTCCCAAATAGGAGACTTTTATGAAATATTTTATTTTTTTGGGGGTGTATGTGGGTTTACCGGGGATTTATAGCTTTGTACTGCCAGGGGTCATCAATCGTCCGCATTAATTCCGTAGCGATGAATGGTAAGGCTTGGAAAAGCGGCGGAATCGTGACGTAAAGTACCCGAAAAGGCTACTTATGTGCTAATTTTAATTTTTTAGGGGGTTTCGGGGGGTATAAAGATGACGATACTATATGGTAACATTCATTTACATTCATATCTATTTGATTTTTTAGGGGGTTTCGGGGGGTATAAAGATGACGATACTATATGGTAACATTCATTTACATTCATATCTAACAGAAGTGAGCCCTATGACATCCATATTTTGAGAGTTATACAATAAAAAGCAAACCATTCCCCGAAAAAAGTGAGTAGCGCCCGCCATTTTTATTTTTTCGCGGTTAAATGCGTTGAATCCTTTAATAAAAGTTCATGTTCTCCGAAAGACAATGCAAAGGTGTATGTAACTACAAAGTTTGAAAGAAATCGGTCAGGTTAAAGTTGACAAAATCTTGTGTTAATCTTTTGGAAATCGTAATTTTCGGTGATTTTCGAAATATTTTATTTTTTTCTGAGTAACCAAGGACGACGAAAGAAAATTGTTGTCTACATTTCGTAGACAATGTTATAAGCATATATATTAATCATTTTCGTTACTCTACACCTTAAATTAAGTGGAATGGAGCGGAAGTTATGAAATTTTAATAGAAAAACGAATATTTGGACGCCATTTTGGCTGCAATGTTCTTAAAAAGAAATTAATAACATTACGTTATTACGTGCCCACGTTCATCAGCTTTCAGGAAATGCATTAGCGATCCGTGTGGCACACACTATTCGCGCGCAGTAAAATAAAAACCGAAAGACTGTCCCCGAAAAAAGCCCGATTTCGGCCATTTTGTCGTCCTAGCGACGACACGTGGCGGAAACTTCCGGTTTTCGGATTTTTCCTCCGAATCATTTCGGGTTCCCCGCACGCGTGCCAAATTTCAGCTCTCCAGCACGTCTGGAAGTGGTCGGGAATTTGTATCCATCAGTCAGTCAGTTACCCGAAGCGCTGTATATATAAGAGACTCGCACGCTCCGCGCGCTCGTTAAGGGGCTCCGCCCCTTAAAACCCCGGTTCCGGCTTCGCCGTCTACATTTGTGGTCGTTCGAAGACTTTTGAAGTTCGAATAATCTCAACACGGCTAGGGGCCGGCTTCGCCGGCCAGGGGGTAGGGAGGTGACCCACTCATTCCTCGGAACGGCTTCGCCGTTCCTCGCTGAAGGGCGGCTTCGCCGCCTGGGGGTTTAGTGTGCCAGAGGGCGAGGGCATTTCGGAACTGTTTGACCGTCATTCGTTTAATGGGCGGCTTCGCCGCCCAGAGGTGGGGGGAGTCCACAGCGGTTGCGCCGCTTGAACATCGGGGCGGCTACGCCATCCGGGGGTTGCTGAAGCTCCCCCTCGCCTACGCCAGTTCCTCGTTGTGGGGCGGCTTCGCCGCCTTGTGGTGAGGAGCCCCCCGCGGCTGCTCCGCCTAGTCCTTATAAATGGTCTTCCCCACCGAGAGGGGTGCCCAGGGGGATTCGGGGATTTTAATGTGTTATGCATGCGGTTACCAAAAGTCCACAGTGATCATGTAGCGATGATTGTAAAAGGTAGTGCAATGCGGATTAATAGTGGCGACAATAAAAGAAGACTTAATGGAATGTTTTTCATTTTTTTTTCGGGGGGTTCCTACGGAATACCGGGGGTTTTATACTTGTGTTAAACCAGTGGTCACTAAAAGTTCTCATAAATTCCGTGCCGATAAGTCCTAGGTGACCGGAAGAGTGGTCTTACGATTCTTTTCCCTGGAGAGGCTATTTATTAGAAATGTTTTGGGAGGTTTCACGGGGTTATCGGGGGTTTTAATAAGTGGTAGGGGCACCGGTTAAATTGTGTCGAAAACTATTCGGAAAGGCGAGTTTAAATTTGTTTTATTTTTTTTCGGCGATGTTCCAGGAGGTAATCGGGGATGTTCTGGTATTTTTTCCCGTATGGTTTACGGTGGCTCGCCCTCACCAAATATTCCGGATCTAGAGCTCAGAGGGGACGGGTAGTGCGGCGTAATGTTTGCGAGAAGTTCCCAAATAGGAGACTAAATGACACATTTTACATTTGGAGGGGATTTCACGGGGATACCGGGGGTTTAAATGTGTGTACTCCTGGCGGTCACCATCCATTCACATAAATTTCGGGGGGATGAGTCGTTGGGGGCGGTGGAATAGTCACGAAAAGTACCGAAAAAGTAGACTTATTTGAAAATTTTATTTTTGGGGGGGGGGGGGTGTATGTGGGTTTACCGGGGGTATTTAGGTTTTTACTGCCAGCGGTCATCAATCGTCCACATCAATTCCGTAGCGATGAGTGGTAAGGATTGGAAAAGCGGCGGAATTGTGACGAAATGTACCCGACAAGGCTACTTATATGCTAATTTTAATTTTTTAGGGGGTTTCGGGGGGTTAAAAGATGACGGTACTATATGGTCACATTCATTTACTGCCATGTATAAAAGAATTGTGCCCTATGACATCCATATTTCGAAAGTAATACAATAAAAAGCAAACCAGTCCCTGAAAAATGTTAGCAGTGCCCGCCATTTTTATTTTTTCGCGGTTAAATCCATTAAATTATTATTAAAATGTTTATGTTTTCTGAAAGACAATGCATAGCTGTATGTAACTACAAAGTTTGAAAGAAATCGGTTGAGTTAAAATTGACAAAACCTTGCGTTAATCTTTTGAAAATCGTAATTTTCGTTGATTTTCGGAATATTTTAATTTTATTCTCAGAAACCAAGGACGATGAAAGAAAAACGTTACCTACATTTCGTAGACTATGTTATGAGCATATATAATAATCATTTTCAATATCCTACACCTGTAATTACGACTAGGGGAGCGGAAGTTATGAAATATTTTTCGAAAAACCCATTTTTGGACGCCATTTTGGCAGCAAATTTCTTAAACAGAAACTTATAACATAACATAATTACGTTACTACATTTACCAGCTTTCAAAAAATGCATTAACAATCCGTGTGGCACGCACGGTTCGCGCGCAGTAAAATAAAAACCGGAAGACGGTCCCCGGAAAAAGCGCGATTTCGGCCATTTTGTCGTCCTAGCGACGACACGTGGCGGAAACTTCCGGTTTTCGGATTTTTCCTCCGAATCATTTCCGGTTCCCCGCACGCGTGCCAAATTTCAGCTCTCCAGCACTTCTAGAAGTGGTCGGGAATTTGTATCCATGAGTGAGTCAGTCACCACGAGGGCTGTATATAGATAGGACTCGCACGCTCCGCGCGCTCGTTAAGGGGCTCCGCCCCTTAAAACCCCGGTTCCGGCTTCGCCGTCTACATTTGTGGTCGTTCGAAGACTTTTGAAGTTCGAATAATCTCAACACGGCTAGGGGCCGGCTTCGCCGGCCAGGGGGTAGGGAGGTGCCCCACTCATTCCTCGGAACGGCTTCGCCGTTCCTCGCTGAAGGGCGGCTTCGCCGCCTGGGGGTTTAGTGTGCCAGAGGGCGAGGGCATTTCGGAACTGTTTCACCGTTATTCGTTTAAGGGGCGGCTTCGCCGCCCAGAGGTGGGGGGAGTCCACAGCGGTTGCGCCGCTTGAACATCGGGGCGGCTACGCCGTCCGGGGGTTGCTGAAGCTCCCCCTCGCCTACGCCAGTTCCTCGTTGTGGGGCGGCTTCGCCGCCTTGGGGTTGAGGAGCCCCCCCGCGGCTGCTCCGCCTAGTCCTTATAAATGGTCTTCCCCACCGAGAGGGGTGCCCAGGGGGATTCGGGGATTTTAATGTGTTATGCATGCGGTCACCAAAAGTCCACAGTGATCATGTAGCGATGATTGTAAAAGGTAGTGCAATGCGGATTAATAGTGGCGAAGTGTACCCATAAAAGAAGACTTAATGGCAAGTTTTTCATTTTTTTTCGGGGGGTTCCTACGGAATACCGGGGGTTTTATACTTGTGTTAAACCAGTGGTCACTAATAGTTCTCATAAATTCCGTGCCGATAAGTCCTAGGGGACCGGAAGAGTGGTCTTACGATTCTTTTCCCTGGAGAGGCTATTTATAAGAAATTTTTTGGGAGGTTTCACGGGGTTATCGGGGGTTTTAATAAGTGGTAGGGGCACCGGTTAAGTCCTAGGGGTCCGGAACAGTGGTCTGACGATTCTTTTACCTGGAGAGGCGATTTATTAGAAATGTTTTGTGAGGTTTCACGGGGTTTTCGGGGGTTTTAATAAGTGGTAGGGGCACCGGTTAAATTGTGACGAAAACTACTCGGAAAGGCGACTTTAAAATTCATTTATTTTTTTTCAGCGATGTTCCAGGAGGTGATCGGGGGTTTCTGGTATTTTTTCCCGTATGGTTTACGGTTGCTCGCCCTCACCAAATATTCCGGATCTAGACCTCAGAGGGGACGGGTAGTGTGGCGTAATGTTTGGGAGAAGTACCCAAATAGGAGACTAAATGACACATTTTACATTTGGGAGGGTTTTAAGGGGGATACCGGGGGTTTAAATGTGCGTACTCTTGGCGGTCACATCCATTTACATAAATTCCGTGGGGATGAGTCGTTGGGGGCGGTGGAATAGTCACGAAAAATACCCAAAAAGTAGACTTATATGCAACATTTTATTTTTTGTGGGGGTGTTTGAGGGTTTACCGGGGGTTTATAGGTTTTTACTGCCAGCGGTCATCTATCGTCCACATCAATTCCGTAGCGATGACTGGTAAAGCTTGGAAAAAGGGCGGAATTGTGACGAAAAGTACCCGAAAAGGCTACTTTTGTGCAAATTTTAATTTTTTATGGGGTTTCGGGGGGTTTAAAGATGGCAATACTATATGGTCACATTCATTTACTGTCATATCTAACAGAAGTGTGCCCTATGACATCTATATTTCGAGAGTAAAACAATAAAAAGCAAACCAGTCCCCGAAAAAAGTGAGTAGTGCCCGCCATTTTTATTTTTTCGCGGTTAAATACATTAAATCATTTATTAAACGTTCATGTTTTCTGAAAGATAATAAATAAGTGTATGTAACTACAAAGTTTGAAAGATCTCGGTCAGGTTAAAATTGACATAATCTTGTGTTAATCTTTCGGAAATCGTAATTTTCGGTGATTTTCGGAATATTTTAATTTTTTTCTGAGTAACCAAGGACGACGAAAGAAAATTGTTACCTAAATTTCGTAGACGATGTTATAAGCATATATAATAATCATTTTCGTTATCCTATACCTTAAATTAAGTCGAAGGGAGCGGAAGTTATGAAATATTAATAGAAAAACGAATTTTTGGGCGCCATTTTGGCTGCAATTTTCTTAAAACGAAATTAACAACATTACGTAATTACGTGCCCACGTTTATCAGCTTTCAGGAAATGCATTAGCGATCCGTGTGGCACACACCATTCGCGCGCAGTAAAATAAAAACCGAAAGACTGTCCCCGAAAAAAGCCCGATTTCGGCCATTTTGTCGTCCTAGCGACGACACGTGGCGGAAACTTCCGGTTTTCGGATTTTTCCTCCGGATCATTTCGGGTTCCCCGCACGCGTGCCAAATTTTAGCTCTCCAGCACTTCTAGAAGTGGTCGGGAATTTGTATCCATGAGTGAGTCAGTCACCACAAGGGCTGTATATAGATAGGACTCGCTGTAGCTCGCTAGGGGGCTCCGCCCCCTTAGAACCCCCGGATCCGGCTTTGCCGTATAATTATGTTGTGATAGAAAATGACCAAGATCATTCATTTTAAAAATGAAAGCAGTGCAAAAATGCCAAATGAATTTATTATTATTATTATTTTCGAAAGTATAATTTTTGAAGTTATTTTTTATCCGTTCCTTATGTGTTAACTTAGTACACATTAAGTATATTAGAGAAGCTGTTAATACGCTTCGAGGAAAAATATCTTCAGATGAGAAGCATAAAAATTCATGAAAAACCTATGCATGACTTCTACGTAAATGATTTGCATGTAAATGGCAGGTATATGACAAAAAATGAAATTTTAATTGGAGCAGCTCTGATAAATTTTTCAGAGTACTTAGATTCCATGATCACCCACTGCATTTGCCAATCGAAAGCCATTAACAGTTTAACATGAAATTAGAATGCTTATATAAGTTGAGAAAGTCATTTGTGAAGAGAAGACAATCACCACTGTTGGGTGTTTTTACTAAATAGTCACCATTGAAACACGACGAAATCCGCGTTCCTTAGGCCTGTGCCCAAAGGAACTATGACTAATCTGAATGTTGAATGAAATGGCTTTCGATTGTTGCCACCTCCTCGCCACGTTGAGGCCGCAGTTAGGATTTGAGGAGGGCATGCACTACAACTACCCTAAACTATTGTCAAGATTTAAGCTGATATATACAGTTTTAAATCAAAAGAAGTAAGAATATGCATCGTAATAATTACGTAATAATAAATACGAGGCGTATTTGACCATGCAATTTAAATTAGATAAATATACATACAAAAAGGTTAATTTTTTTCAGGTTTTTTCCTTTAGCTTCAATCTCCTCTAAACAAATGCGTACAGGCTACATGAAATGTAAGCATTCAATCCCGATTAAAGCACAATAATGCATTCTGAGAAGGCAATGACGTGCAAATAACAATGATTGTAGACTGTTTTGTTTTACATCATCCAAAAATTCTAATAAATTGAATATTCCAAAAGTGCATAAGTAAAAATTTATACAGCATATAGGCATGCAAAGTTTTAAAAACACGTAGGTATCTTAATATTTTTGGTATGATTTTTTATTTTACATATTTTTTCTAGCTACCATAAAGAAAGTAATGCAATATTTGTTGAAAATAGCATGCAGAAACAAAAATAAGGAGGGGAAATATAAAAAGAAGCAAGAAATGCAAGATACATGTTAGCGTGCATTTATGATAAGGATTTGACTAAATACTATTTTTGGTTTTTATATTTTTTCATTTTTTTGGTTTTTATTTTTTTATAATAAACTTAAGATATTTCTACATGTAACAGGTCTTCAATAAGCATGCATTTGAAGCTGACTTTTATATAATTATTTATTTACTTTTCAAATTTTTTTATTTTTTTTTTGGTTTTATAATTTTTAGGTACCCTATTTCGTATCTGTGTGCCTACAACGGGATCTGTATAACGCATCTCTACGTGTGGGGTAATTTCGCTAACAAATTATATTTTTGGCCATTTTTCCATCGCTCATTGACGACGAAATGCACGCAAGGTCATCACACACCCTACTCAACTCTAAATTCACGAATTCACGGACGGTAGAGATCCTTATTTGCCGAGTTCTTCATGAGGAGATTCCAGCGACGGTCTTGGTTGTGGTGGCTTCACTTCTTGCTTCGGTCTTCGTCTCACCGATTCTCTCTCCTTGTGGTGGAAACACCCGTGATGCCTTCTCCCACCTACTCTACCCACCCCAGTGACCAGCCGTTTACCGGCGCCTGTTGGGTCTCCCTATGATATCTAACGATGACGATGGAAGGCACACAAAGGTCATCACACACCCTACTCAACTGTAAATTCACGTTCTCACGGACGGTAGAGATCCTTGTTTGCCGAGTTCTTCATGAGGAGATTCCAGCGACGGTCTTGGTTGTGGTGGCTTCACTTCTTGCTTCGGTCTTCGTCTCACCGATTCTCTCTCTCTGTGGTGGAAACACCCGTGGTGCCTTCTCCCACCTACTCTACCCACCCCAGTGACCAGCCGTTTACCGGCGCCTGTTGGGTCTCCCTATGATATCTAACGATGACGATGGAAGGCACGAATGGTGTTTCCACGACGACAAGCCTGCATTCGATGGATGTCTTCTTCATAGGAGGAGCTCTTCAAACACGACATTCTTCGCATATGCTATTCCGTCAACGATTTTATTTTGCGGAACAAGAACGACTATATCTTGCGGTCTTCTTACACGGCTCAGTAGGACGTAGAGCTGACCGTGTGTGAAGCAGTTCGTCCTGAGATCGATGCCAACGTACTCTATTGTCTGGCCTTGACTCTTATGGCCTGTCATTGAGTAGGCTAAGGCCAAGGGAAACTGACGCCTTAGAACCTGAAGCGGTGATCCTTCTGTGAAAGGGAAACGGAATGAGATCCGGGGTATACCAATGCGGTGTGTCTTCCCGGGCATTTTCACTGTTATCAAGCGTTTGCTGATGGCGGTAACGATGACTTTAGTCCCATTCACGAGTCCGTCTCCAATGTTTAGGTTCCTCATTATTAGGCATACAGACCCGACCTTGAGGCGCAAAACGTGATCTGGGATGCCGTTTCCTGTTGCTTGATGTAAAAGTTGAAAGTCCACGTCTAGTCCGTCGTTGTCATTTTCCTTGCACACACTGTCGGCGCTTCTAAGCTCATGGATACATCCGTCGGAGGAGTCGAGCACCAAATCGTTGATTTCTTTTACATTTGCATTTAACGTAGAGAGGATAGCTCGTTTTGCGCAAAGCTCAGGTTGGCTCAGTACGCAGGGTGGAAATATATCCTCAATAAGCTGCCGCAGAGATGTTACACCTCTCAGTCCTCGAAGCGGTATCAGCGCCTCCTGTAGGCGTCCCTCGCCGAAGGAAATGGAGTCTACCCTGCCGTTGCCCACTTGGAGGAGGAAGTCTGAATAGTCCTTGTATTCACCCGTTCTCTGCGGCGTAGTCAACGAAAAAATCTTGAAGAATCTCCACATCGGTGATGAGCGTAAAGAAACACAGGAAACGTCGGCAGGGGTGCGCGCGTTTTTCACGACTGGCGCTATTTGCCTGAAATCACCGGAACAAACGAATATTTTTCCTCCGAAGGGTAAATCATTATCCATGAGATCCCTCAGTGATCTGTCCAGAATCTGGAATATGTAGTGGTGCGCCATCGGTGCCTCGTCGAAGATGATGATCTTGGCTTCTCGAATCAGTGCTGCACGCTGAGAACCGTTGCTAACGTTCCAGTATCCCGTTCCGTCTCCTAAATCTATTGGAAGGCGGAACATGCTGTGAGCCGTCGTACCTCCTTGCATGTTGGACGCTGCGATCCCTGAGCTCGCAACTGCAAGGGCAATATATCCGTGACCGCGGGCGTAGGCTAGTATGACACGGAGGAGTGCAGTTTTTCCGTAGCCACCTGGCCCATCGAGGAACAGTATTCTATCCCTTCTGTTGTTATCCTGAAAAAGGGATTCAATATGAGTATAAAATATTTTCTGGTCCTCGGAAAGCTTCGGCTGCCACTCATCAACAAACGATCTTTCTTTCTCTCTGCTGTACTGAACCTGCTCTCTACTCAACTCCGTCGTGACGTCCTGTACGTAGGGAAGTCCGTGGTCCGTAAGGCAAGAGCCTTGTCGCCTGAGGCCCCTATCGATAGCGAGAAGTGAAGAGGTATAGGCAGCATCTGGATTTTCGGGATGCCGGTCTAAATAATCTTCACTGAGGGAATTCTTGTATTTTTCCCAAAGAATGGCCCCGGGAGCCCCTATGTTGCAAAGGAGAACGAAAAATGACCGCAGTGTATGGGCTACCATAAACTCGGAGGCCTCACCTAGTGCATCAGCGTATTCCTCTTCGTCCTCTACCAAACCTAAACTACGTGCAACGTCCTGAAAAGTGCGACAGTTTCCTACCCCACGGGACAAAAGATCGGCGTAACCACGGCAAGGAGTGGTCATAAGGAGTATCCTCAGGTAATATTGTTCGCCTCGATTAGGCGAAATCCAAAACAACCTACACACTTTGACGCCGCGCTGGCGGGCGGTGACGTAATGAACTCCGTCGGGGAGCGCATAGAAATTATCTCCACCTGGACTGCGGGTATGAACTATGTATTTTTCGTAGAAACTCTGATAAGTTAAGTCGTCGAAAATAGCGTCCCGCGGACGATTGAAGTAAATCATTAATTTAGATGAAGCAGAAGACGCGATCTCTGTTAAATTGCAATCACGAGGCCTGTATACTACGTTCTGTTTGCCTTCCAAGTGAACGGGTAGGCATTCCACGGTGGGCTCTGATTTCGAGATCGGGAACTCTAACAAACGCCAGCACGCATCACTGGCGCCCACCATACGCTTAGTGACATACTGTTCCACTTCGTCATCTTGCAAACCAATCGGGGTCACGGTTACGTTTTGTAGCGACCCTCCCTTCATCAAATATTTGAACAAATACTTTACCACGCGACGAGTGGAAGCTAATTCTAAATTTATGTGGGCCTCGTACTTTAAAATCAACGCGGCGTTGTAGGGGACCACCCATCCGTCGTGCACTGATATTTCCCTGCGTCGCGCGTTAATAATCCCCCGATTCGAATAATCGCGCTTGTACTGAACGAAGCCCCTTTCGTTTACGTGGGTTGTTTGACAAGACGGCTTCGGATAGAATTTACTGCAACAACCCTTAGCAGCATCCCAGCATCGAAAGTCGGTGCGCTGGTCCGTACCGCACGGGCCGTGGATCATATGCTGCAAGACCAACCTCCGAAGTCGCCCACCGGCCTCCTCTTCCGAGGGTATATCTGCGCGAATTACGGCGTCGATTTCTTCCGCTTGGACCGGTCCTACCCCGTCTACCTTGAAAACTATATGCGCGTGAGGCAATCCCCGCATCTGCATTTCAATAACGTAAACGAAATACGATGTGCGCCCGAAAAATGCTCCGCTACGTAAATCCCTGATCAATTCCCCGAGCTTAATATTGAATACCCTGCAGGCAGTGGAAGGATCACTGCGCTTGCTTCCGTAGGGGCACGCCATCTTATTCTCCTCCCAGTGAGCACTGTAAGTAAACGTCAGGAAATACGTCGGGGAACCCAACCGCGAAACTATACCCATGGCGTTCTCATAATGGACCTTCATGTACCGCGGACCTCCGGTAAATGTGCTCGGCAGGTAAACTTTTCCTGGACGCACGCCGCCTTCTCCCTGAACTGTCTCGTCGCCGGTTATATCTTGTGCGATTTGTCCTCGTTGTTGCCTTCCAACGTCTAAAATTTCATCCAGCGGTGCTATCCGCATGCCTCTTCCAGACGAAGATCGCGTCTGGGAATACTGGATGAAACGGAGTCGCTCCTCTTCATACCGGGCGAACATCTCCACTTGCCACGCCTGCGATAAACGTCCCAAGTGGGAAAATCTACGATCGGAAAGAAGCAGGCATCTGGAGTAGTTCAGTTGGGTGAGTTTCTTTCCTTGGTTATCCACTGATCCTACGTGCCAACCTAAAGTCCCCTGAGGATACAGCAAAGGATACTGGAAGGGCTCCATAAGTGGGCTCAACAGGTCGATAGACGATGGTCTTCGATCACCCCTTTTCCATACGGTTAATTTCCGGGGATTGTATCCAGTTTCTTCCGTGCTCAATGCAGCGTGCACTTCGATTCCACTTTGCCTATCTCCAAGCGTGGGACCGTGTGTGGACCTGCTGGTCACCTCGAAAGTTAGGTGTGCGTCGATTGAAGGCTCCGCACTCAAGCGTCGGAAATTCTCGATGAATGGATTCGTATTCCGGATGTACTGGTCAATTTCCTCGATGACGCCGGTGTTCAATGTTCTTCCAAGTGCAATATTTCTTCGTTCTTCGCCGTCATCGATGTAGAGGCGGCAACGGTTCACGAATTGAGTGTGTCCAGCTCTCGTGGTGAACCTTTGGCCAGGAGCTTCCAGGCTGTGCAGTTGGTGGTACATCCTACCTTCTATCTTAAAAAACGACAGTCCACTTGGGTGTCTGTAGCCTCCACTCACTTCTAGCGCGCAAAAGGCAAACAGGTCGTTATACGCTCGCGATCTATCCAAGAATTCTCTCTTTGAATAAAAAGGCGCGTCTAGAGAAGGCAACCGTTGCACATTGAAGGCTCCCTCCGCACAGCACCACTTCTTGCGATTCCTCTCCTCGTCGAAAATCCTTGCGCGACAGTGGGCACATCGGTGTACGTCATCCTCCCAAAGTGATGTCCTCTTCAGCTTGAACGCTTCTACGTCATCGAGAGCGAGTCCTTTCCAATACGCCATCGGGCCGAGATGAACTATCTTCCTGGCGAGAGCAGCGGGGATGTGTCTTATGTTTTCTAATTCCGGATGACGCAGCCTATAGGTCACCGTTGTCTGCCGTGATGCCTCCGGATTAGTCTCGTGCAGACGTTGAACAGCTCTTCTGTGAACATCGGGGTGGTCATTTGTGTACCTTTTAGCGGCTTTTCTATTGACATCTGGATGGTCACCAGTGTAAATTTTGACAGATCTCTTCTTTACCTCTGGATGTGTAGCTGCGTACCTTTTTACAGCTTCCCTGTTCACATTTGGATTTTTCTCGGCATGTTTCTTCCTTGCTGCAATTAACTGCTCTTTTCTCGTAGTATCCAAAAGTTTAGGCCTACCACGTTTGGCCTTCTTTGGACGTCCCTGTTGTTTACTAGTCTCCGTGATATTAGTGTCTATATTTTCTTTACGCGTAAGAAGGACAACTGGTTTCATGATATTTAGCTTTGGGTCCTGACTAATACTGCTTCGTGAGTTATTATCAGTATTTTCTGTTGTGCTGGCCGTTGCGTTGCTACTTGTCGCAAACGAATGATTGCCCGGTGGTCGTGAAAAACGTAGACGAGTAATTGTGTACTGGTTTCCTCTTCCGTTGAATTTGTTATTCGAAAGGAGCATGGAGGCTAGTGCCAATAACGTGTTGCATTTAAACAAACTGGCCCGACCATCGGAGCAAGATCTGTAATCATAGTTCACCCCATGGGAATCGAATAAGAAAGTGCTGTCGCCTCGGTGCCAAAAAGTTATGGATCGAAGTTCACCGGTGAACATGAAAGCATCGAGATGCTCGGACACAGATAAGATGCCCTCGAGGACACCCGATAGTGACCTGACACCTTCCTCTACATCGCGGACAGTTATTGGATAAATGCCATAGTGCACGTCGGATACGTCGACGTTGATGAAATTTCCCATTACTTCTAAGACCCCAGGTAACTCTTCGGGATAAATGTAACGTTCTTCATCCCGAAATGTATCGTCTCGTAACGTTCTGTATATCCTATTTCCGCAGAAAAGGATTGAATTTATTGTGTCCGTGTTGAAGGTGCCATTGATAAGGCCCCACGCTGCAGCGCAGGAGGAGTTCACTACGCATTGTGCTCCAGCACTCCAACCGAATAGCTCATAGTTTCCCTGGTGGAAAGACCCCGAAGCCACGCAGGAGAACTCCCTTCTCTGATTATCCATCGCGGAATGAGGAAAATACGGAGCCTGAAAAATATTCTCAAGGGAATGCGGATATACTTACTGGTTACGATGCGATTCTAAGACTATAAAAGAGCGGAAACCTGTTGAGGGAAGCCTCGATATCACCTGGAAATGAAGAGGGCTTTATCATTAGCAACGAAATGTTGACTTAGTGGGTAAGAAGTAAGTTTAAAGGAAAAATACAGTTATTTTCATTGATAGCTATATTTTCTTTTTATTATTGCTGAAATCGCATTTTTTCGAATAGAAATCATGAGCAAAGCACAGCTAAAATCGGGGTGTGAGAACGGAATTCAACAGGTAAGAATTATTTCCGAAAGTTTTTATGGTGAGAGCACATTCATCAATGTGCGAGATTTACAGGTAATATTTATGTATTTCCTTCGTCGTCAGCATTGAAGACTCCCACAATATATGGTAATTCCATTTGTTTAGCGAGAATATAAAAAGTTGCACGAAAAAGGAATGTATACAGTATAATTTTATCACGGCATAATATTTATGGTATTTTCTTAGTGAAAGTGACCTAAACAGTAAAAAATCTAAATTTTAATATAAGTCATTGATTAAATATTAAAATTATTTGTTTGCCGCGCATTAAGTTTAAGTGCAGGAGCTTTACCTAAATATCAATAAATAGGAAGCGCAATGATAGTCCATTTATATTTTCGTTATGACCGTAAATGATGATTTGAAGACATAGCCTGACGTTATAGGAGAGATGTGTAATTGAATTTCTTAAATAAAGTTAAACTTTTACCTCGACGTTCGTGAAGTTTATCGTTGAACGTATACGGAAATTGTAATTTCAAATTTCAAAGTGAACTATGGGTAATTATAGTCTATTCCATCATCTATCTGGATTGAGCAGTTTTTTCGTTGTAGAATCGGGATAGATATTGAGATGTATATTTTTGGTCCAAGCGGAAATAAAGTTAAGTATTTTTTATGTGATGTAAATTATCTCAATGTTGTTTTTGTTGAAAATAGAAGCATTGTAGACAGGATGATCATGACAGGATGTTAAAACTGAGTGACAACCACTCCCTGGATATGTGATAAACATCAGCTTTCTTCTACCACGTCAACTTCTTAAATTCCGAAATGCCATCCTTTTTCAAATATGTCGCACAAAATTAAAAAAGATATTTTTAATTGACTTCAACATTCAAAAATTTAGGAAAGGAAATGTACAGCACATTTTAAAAAATGTATGATTTACCGATTCTTGCGAACGTACAAGAAAATGCCACTAGATATTCTTCCCACACCACCCAACATCATCCCGAACT
Organism: Ischnura elegans; assembly: GCF_921293095.1. Lineage (NCBI taxonomy): Eukaryota > Metazoa > Arthropoda > Insecta > Odonata > Coenagrionidae > Ischnura > Ischnura elegans. The sequence continues at coordinate 98,390,641 of NC_060249.1, forward strand.
ACATACACGACTCCGTGCCTGTGTCATACTACATTACCTCACACGTCATTTGGCAACGATCTTTCATTTAAAATATATTATTAAAATTAGAAGATAAGGAATTGTAATTTATTTACTTCGTTAATACAGCGGAAACAATCCGTATCGCATGCAAATTTAGGGAGTACGTAACCTCCTTCTGGAAAAAATGCGACCCTTTCAAAATTTCTCTCTTTGTGTTATAGAGGCGAAGGATATAATAAAGCTGTATTTTTCCTGCAGACTTAAACGGTGCTAAACGTAATTTTGAAGGTTAATGTAAATTGATCCAGTACATTTCAACGTAATAATTTCGGAATCCTTCGAAAGACATAGTTTCCTGTGACTATCAGAATTTTATTTTTAACTGGGCAACCAGGGAGACAAGAGAATGCTATTGCATACGTACACTTAAAGGTACTTTGATAATTTGAAATAATCATTACCTTGGTCCACGTATCAGACATATGTCGATTGCAGCAGAAAGTATAGGGAACAAATGCAACTATTTCCGTAAAATATATATTCGGACGGAATTTTACGTAGGAAACACGTAAAAATGCATTTGAAAAGGGGCAATATTACGTGGTTACAGCCATTTTCTTTCATAAGTATTAGAAAGTATCCCTACGGCATCCAAATTCCGGGAGTATTACAATAAATAGCAAAGGTATGCCAGGGAAAATCGGAAGAATGAGTGGGAGTGAGGTAATGCACTTCGAAGGAACGGCAGGGAGGGGCAGGCTAAATGATCAGGTGTACGTTAACAAACCAGCATTACTACGGAGTTATTATGAATTATCTAATTAATAAATCGCACAAGAACTGAATGTGAAAGTGCAGTTTCGAACAGTAAAGTGAATCGCAAAAAGAACGGCAGGGAGGGGGAGGCCTAATGATCAGGTTAACAAACCAGCATTACTATAGAGTTATTATGAATTATCTAATTAATAAATCGCACAAGTGAATGTGAAACCGCAGTTTCGAACAGTAAGATGAATCGCGCAATGAAAGATTGTAAACATCCAATTATAAAAAATTCATCAGCTTACTCTCCACTTAACTTATATTATTGCGTCTATTATTTACCCACGATATTTATTTGATAAAGAAATGATGAATTTGAAAATGCGATGCGATTTTCTATGAGTTTTCATTAGTTTCTAAATGTTGGATATGGCATAAAATATCCCAGTCATAGTGTTTACGTCACAGATAATGAGAAGGGGTTAATTACTATATGATATTATTTAAAATATATTTCCCGCCTTATCCGACCATTTTGGAATGACAATGTCATCTGCAAAATATTAATTGACGTTAATGATAAGTATGTGGAAGTTTCCCCGGATTAAAGGGGAGCATGTGCAACTAACAAAAATTAAAAAGAAGAGAAGATAATATTTTATACATTTATGGAATGACGGAACAGCTTTAAAAGGAATTCGCGCAGGTGGATTTTAGCTGTTATAGTTGTCGAAGGACTACGAGAAAGAAAGTACGGAGAAGTATCAAGAATTTTATAAATGATGTCAGTTTCTTAATGTCAGATAATTATATTTAGTTTTATTTGAAAAATTGGCGACGACGAAGCATTTCAAGGAATGCAGAGAAATTAAGTGTGTTGAAGAAAAGCAGGGGGAGATATAGGAAGTTCATGAATATTACTTCACAAACCAAGGGATACATCGATGAATTTGTTGCGCAAAATATTTTCATAATATTTATCCGTAAAGATTTTAATTCCAAAACATCTTCAATTTAACTCTACGATAGATGGCACCACCAAGGAAAAGTAGCGAAAGACTAAACCCTCAACGACTCATAAAAGATTTTTTCATTAAAATTTTCTACATGAATTTATTTTGAAAACAACATTCATCACTGGTACGCAGGATATTGTATCAGAAACGCAAAGCAAAGTGTATTGATGCGACAACCGGAAGGGCTATTTTTTTCTACAAAATTAACTTTAAAAATTTTAATTCTAAAGAAGTTTAATCATCGTAACGCGATATATTGTGGTCGATGGTGGTTTTTTGACATAACGATTGAAGTTAATGTTTAATTTAAGCAATGTACTATTGAAAGAAAAAGAAATTCAATTTTTTAATCCTACAATACCATTTCGATTTCTACCTGATTTACGGTGAATGCAGGAAAAAACATTTTAAAAATTCTGAAAAATTTAGTGTGTTTGACCTACTGTCCCCTGGACGACCATCACTACTCTTTATGTCATTTGAAATATTATTCTATCACACTAAATTATAAATGGCATGTTCCAAGGAGATATATTACTACCACGAATCCCTATTATTAGGATTTTCGATTCGATTTTCTTGATTCGAAGTTCAACGGTTTCTTGTGATGCGATGTGCTATTGCTGGCGTAGCCTCTGACGGTAGTGGATTCAATACATTGTAATGGAAATAGCGCGCAAGAGATTGCCTTAATTACGTTAATGGGTTAATAAGGTCGTTATCAAAACTGTTTCATATACTGTGATAGGCAGGCTAATTTGAAAGATCGCTTCCGAAGCTGGGGAGTATTAAATTGAAAACATGGCGACGCTCCCAAAATTTGACTTTCTGATGTCGTTTAATTTAAATCACGGCAACCAACGGTACGATAAACAAACTGTTGTCAATATTCTTTTGGGAACGTTTTAGGAACGAGTCATTTTTCTTCTTTGTATTGATATTCATATTTCGCAGAAGGTTACAAAAAGCATTCTAAAATTTACAAAATATGCCGTGAATCCAGGATCGTAAGGTAAGATGAATAGCGTGTTGGACGATTGCGAACATCCATTTCTGAATAGTCCTTAAGCTTACCTTCCACTTAACTTATTTTCCTGTGTCTAATATTTATGAACGAAAAACATTAAAATTCGTGGAATTGGAAAGCGTAATGCGATATTCCCTGAGCTTTCATTGTTGTCTAAAAGTTGGATATGGCATAAAATATCGTAGGCATAGTGTTCACGTCACAGCTAATGAAAAGAGGTTATTTTCCATACACTATCGTTTTAAATATTTTTTCCGCCTTATCCGACCATTATGGAATGCCAATGTCATCCGCAAAATAATAATTGACGTTACTGAGAAGTAGTTGGAAGGTTATGTAATGTGGGGAGCCAGTGCAACCAACGCAAAGTAGCGATAGAAGCGGAGAAAGTATTGCTTTTTTTCATGGCATGACGAAAAACGTTTAAAGCGGAATTAGCGCAAGTGGATTTTAAGTGTTGTTGTTGGCGCACGATTATGATAAAGCAAGCAGGTGGATGAATTACACAGGTCGCAAAACTTCCGAAACCGAGATTTTGATTGATACATTGTAGCCACCGAAATCTAGAATGGTGAAGTATATAACGTAAATTTTAAATCACACGAAGAGTATGGTTTGAGAGGCGGAATTAATTACGGTCTATCTGTATGGTATCTTTTGAGCTAAGAAAGTATAAGTAGGAGAAACTGAGTACAAAATAAAGGAACCTTGAATCATTTTTATGGAATGAATGGAAAAGGAATGAAAAAAGTGCACTTCGAAGGAACGGCAGGGAGGGGCAGGCCAAATGATCAGGTGTACGTTAACAAACCAGCATTACTATGGAGTTATTATGAATTATCTAATTAATAAATCGCACAAGTGAATGTGAAACCGCAGTTTCGAACAGTAAGATGAATCGCGCAATGAAAGATTGTAAACATCCAATTATAAAAAATTCATCAGCTTACTCTCCACTTAACTTATATTATTGCGTCTATTATTTACCCACGATATTTATTTGATAAAGAAATGATGAATTTGAAAATGCGATGCGATTTTCTATGAGTTTTCATTAGTTTCTAAATGTTGAACATGGCATAAAATATCGCAGTCATAGTGTTTACGTCACAGATAAGGAGAAGGGGGTCAATTACTATATGATATTATTTAAGATATATTTCCCGCCTTATCCGACCATTTTGGAATGACAATGTCATCTGCAAAATGTTAATTGACGTTACTGATAAGTAGGTGGAAGTTTCCCCGGAGTAAAGGGGAGCATGCGCAACTAACAAGAATTAAATGAAGAGAAGATAATATTCTATGCCTTTATGGAATGACGGAACAGATTTGAAAGGAATTCGCGCAGGTGGATTTTAGCAGTTGTAGTTGTCGAAAGGCTAAGAGAAAGCAGGTAGGTACATGATTGATACGCGTACGAAAGCTACCGAGAGGGAGAGAGTGATACATTGTAACGACCGCGATATGTCGTCGCGACGTACCGAATGTAAATTTTTAATCCCGCGAAGAGTCTGGTTTGAGAGGCGGAATCAATTACGGTCCATCAATATGGGATCCTTTGATTTAAGTAAATATTAGTCGGAGGAATTGAGTAATAAAAGAAATAAAAGAGCACATATTCATTGTTATGAATTGACTTATAATGAGAAGATGTGTTTTGTAATAAAATTGAGATGATAGTTTAAGACTCGGTTTGAATTATCTACCTAATAAATGAAGCATGAACAGAATAAGAAATTGCAGTTGCGAACGTTGAGACGATTGGCGTGGTGGACGATTGCAAAAAACAACCGATGATAAATAGTTTTTAGCTTACTCTCCACTTAAAATATATTCGTGCGTCTAACATTATACACTATAAACATTGAAAAAAAAGTACGGAGAAGTATCATGAATTTTTCCAATGATGTCAGTTTCTTGATGTCAGATAATTATATTTAGTTTTATTTGAAAAATTGACGTCGACGAAGCATTTCAAGGGATGCAGAGAAATTAATTGTGTTGAAGAAAAGCAGGGGGAGATATAGGAAGTACATGAATATTACTTCACAAACCAAGGGGTACATCGAAATATTTGTCTTTCTGAGTTTTTTTTTATTTAAATCATGGCAACGAACGGTGACGATAAACAAACTGTTGACAACATTTTGTCGGGAACATTGTAGGAATGAGTTATTTTTTCTTCATTGTCTTGATATTAATAGTTCGCCGTTAGCCTTATGAGGTAATTTACTAAACAATATCATTTAAAATATTTTTGAAAAAATAATTGACATGACTTTGAAGTATATGGAAGGTTCCCCCTTGTAATGAGGAGCCAGATCAACCAACGATAAGTAGCAATAAAAGCGTAGAAAGTAATGTATTTTTTCATGGCATGACGAAAAAATTTGAAAGCGGAATTAGCGCAAGTGGATTTTAAGTGTTGTTGTTGGTGCACGATTATGAGAAAGCAAGCAGGTGGATGAATTGCACGGGTCGCGAAACTCCAGAAACCGAAAGACTGATTGATACGTTGTAGCGACCGCAATCTGGAGTGGCGAAGTACCTAATGTAAATTTTAAATCACACGAATAGTCTGGTTTGAGAGGCGGAATTAATTAAGATCTAACAAATTGGTATCTTTGAGTAAAGCAAACGTAAGATGGAGGAAGTGATCAGCAGAAAATTAAGAACATAAGTTTATTGTTACTAATCAGGTACTACCCTAAATTTTGGACAGGAACGATGAATTGCAAAGGTGAAGATGAGAGTTATACCTATGAATTCATATCAAATTATCTTCATTAAAAATAATTAGTAATGAAAATAATTTACATATACACATAGTACGTTGCTGTCTACGCAAATAATTAAAACTTTTATCCCCATAACAATGTAAATAAGTCTGAGGAAGGACACTTTGGAATGCACACTTGGATCCATAATTACTTCGACTGTAATCAGGCGAGATATGGCAATAGGAACGCGAAAAATCGAGACAGAAAAGTATGACCAGACATGTAATTTATTTTCCTTAACCTTATACATGAGAACAGCTATTTTAAACATGTTTTACTGTAACGGGATAGACGGCAGTCACAACCAGTTGCGCAAAATATTTTCATAATATTTATCCGTAAAGATTTTAATTCCAAAACATGTTCATCACTGTTACGCGAGAGATGGCACCACCAAAGAAAAGCAGCGGTAGACTAAACCCTCAATGACTAATTAAAGATTTTTTCATGAAAATTATCTGCATGAATTTATTTTAAAAACAACATTTATCACTGGTACGCAGGAGATTGTATCAGAAACGCAAAGCTAAGTTTATGGAATAGACGACCGGAAGGGCAATTTTTTTTCTACAAAAGTAACTGTAAAAATTTTAATTCTAAAGAATTTTCATCATCGTGACACAATATGTTGTGTTCCATGATGGTTTTTTGCATTGCGATTGAAGTTAATGATTAAGTAAAGCAATGTACTATTAAATGTTCCATGGAGATATATTACTACCACGAATCCCTATTATTAGGATTTTCGATTCGATTTTCTTGCAAGAAAATGGGTGCGTCTAATATATTTGCACGATTTCTAGAAAGCACTTTACGACGCAACGCAAGAAATGAGTACATTATGGTGTATTAAAAACATTTTACCATTTGCTTGAGCGCGCTAACATGAATATTTTGCATTGAAAGCTCTTTATTAATTGGAATATTAGGAAGTGAACGTCGAAATAAATGCAAGAAATTCAGGAAAAATAAGGACGCTTTGAAGGATAAGTAAGAAGGATAAGGGGGACAGTCCTAACGAACACGTGCGTGTTAAAAAAATCAACATCTTAATGGAGCGAATCGTTATTTTTATATTGGCGCAAATATTTAAAATTAAGAATGGGTTAAAATGGTTTACCTGGAGTCGTGGTATCCCACGATGTCCTCGCTTACACGATGGATTATTTTTTATGCGTCCCTCCGTAAGTCACAGTGTAAACAGACAGAAAAACCACAGTCATGAGCTCAGATCTCAGATAGGTAAAAAGATCACCTGGCAAACATGAGCTCTGATAGTAGAATGACGAGAAGTTCAACGGTTTCTCGCAATGCGATGTGCTATTGTTGGCGTCACCTCTGACGGTAGTGGATTCAATACATTGTAAGGGAAACAGCGCGCAAGAGATTGCCTAAATTACGTTAATGGGTTAATGAGGTCATCATCTAAACTGTTTCACATGCTGTGATAGGCAGGCTAATTTGAAAGATAGCGTCCGAAGCTGGGGAATGTTAAATTGAAAACAAGGCACCGCTCACAAAAATGTGACTTTCTGAGGTTGTTTAACTTAAATCATGGCAACCAATGGTACGGTTAACAAACTGCTGCCAATGTTATTTCGGGAACTTTGTAGGAATGAGTTATTCTTTCTTCATTGTCTTGATATTAATAGTTCGCCGATGGTTACAAAAAAACTTCCTAAAATTTACAAAATATTCCGTGAATCCAGGATCGTAGTTAAGATGAATAGCGTGTTGGACGATTGCGAACATCCATTTGTGAATAGTTCTTAAGCTTACCTTCCACATAAATTACATTCTTGCATCTAATATTAATAAACGAAAAACATTTAAATTCGTCGAATTGGAAAGCGTAGTTAAAAGTCGGATATGTCATAAAATATCGTAGGCATAGTGATTACGTCACAGCTTAGGGAAAGAGGTTATTTACTAAACAATATAATTTAAAATATTTTTTCCGCCTTATCGGAACATTATGGAATGCTAATGTCATCTGCGAAATAATAGTTGACGTTACTTAGAAGTTGATGGAAGGTTCCCCCTAGTGTTGGGAAGCCAGTGCAACCAACGCGAAGTAGCAATAAAAGCGAAGAAGGTATTGTTTTTTTTCATGGCATGACGAAAAAATTTTTAAATGGAATTAGCGCAAGTGGATTTTAAGTGTTGTTGTTGGTGCACGATTATGAGAAAGCAACCAGGTGGATGAATTGCAAGCGTCGCGAAACTCCAGAAACCGAGAGACTGATTGATACGTTGTAGCGACCGCAATCTAGAGTGGCGAAGTACCTAATGTAAATTTTAAATCACACGAATAGTCTGGTTTGAGAGGCGGAATTAATTACGGTCTATACATATGGTATCTTTCGAGCTAAGTAAGTATCAGTTGGAGATAATGTGTAGAAAATAAAGGAACCTATTATGATTGTTATGTAGTGAAGGTTAATGGAAAGAAATTCAATGAATATGATATTTTAAGGTGACAAATGAATTATTTACTTATTCCAATCCACAAGAACTGAAATAGACAAGGCAATCGCGAACATTAACATTAATCTCGTGGTGGGCGACTGTCAACATCGGACGATATAAAGTTGTTAAGCTTACTTACTAATAAACTAATATCAATGCGTCTATTACTTCTATACGATTTCTATGAAGCACTTTACGACGCAACGCAAAAAATGAGTACATTATGGTGTACTAAAAACATTTTACCATTTGCTTGAGCGCGCTAACATTGAATATTTTGCATTGAAAGCTCTTTATTAATTGGAATATTAGGAAGTGAACGTCGAAATAAATGCAAGAAATTCAGGAAAAATAAGGACGCTTTGAAGGATAAGGGGGACAGTCCTAACGAACACGTGCGTGTTAAAAAAATCAACATCTTAATGGAGCGAATCGTTATCTTTATATTTGCGCAAATATTTAAAATTAAGAATGGGTTAAAATGGTTTACCTGGAGTCGTGGTATCCCACGATGTCCTCGCTTACACGATGGATTATTTTTTATGCGTCCCTCCGTAAGTCACAGTGTAAACAGACAGAAAAACCACAGTCATGAGCTCAGATCTCAGATAGGTAAAAAGATCACCTGGCAAACATGAGCTCTGATAGTAGAATGACGAGAAGTTCAACGGTTTCTCGCAATGCGATGTGCTATTGTTGGCGTCGCCTCTGACGGTAGTGGATTCAATACATTGTAATGGAAACAGCGCGCAAGAGATTGCCTAAATTACGTTAATGGGTTAATGAGGTCAACGGGTCGCAAAACTTCCGAAACCGAGAGATTGATTGATACATTGAAGCCACCGAAATCTAGAATGGCGAAGTATATAACGTAAATTTTAAATCACAGGAATAGTCTGGTTTGAGAGGCGGAATTAATTACGGTCTATCTGTATGGTATCTTTTGAGCTAAGAAAGTATAAGTAGGAGAAACTGAGTACAAAATAAAGGAACCTTTATTAATTTTTATGGAATGAAGATTAATGGAAAGGAATGCCATGCATTTCAATGAATATGATATTTTATGGCGCCAAATAAATTATTTACTTACTATAATCCACAAGAACTGAAATAGACAAGGCAATCGCGAACATTAACATTAATCTGGTGGTGGACGACTGTCAACATCGGACGATATAAAGTTGTTAAGCTTACTTACTAATAAACTAATATCAATGCGTCTATTATTTGTATACGATTTCTATGAAGCACTTTACAACGCAAGGCAGAAAATAACTACATTATGGTGCACTAAAAAATTATGACAATTTGCGTGAGCGCACTAATATTGAATATTTTGTATTGAAAACTCATTTTCAATTGGAATTTTTGGAAGTGAACGTCGAAATAAATATAAAAAATTCAGGAAAGATACGGACGCTATGAAGGATAAGTAAGAAAGGTATGGGGGACAGTCCTAATGAACGCTTGTGCGTTGAAAAAATCAACATCTGAATGGAGTGAATCGTTATATTTGTATTGGCGAAAAAATATCAAACTAAGAAAGGGTTAAGAAATTTTCTATGAAATTTTTTTAACGGATAATCTGACCTCAAATGGTGAATGAAAACGAACCCTCGGCTACGCCACGGTCGGCTTCGGTGTCGCAATATTCGTAACGGCATCGTAATGCGTCGAAGCTCTGTCCACTAAGTCCAAAACACCCGTTTTATGTCCAGGTAGAATGCTAGCACCCGCCGCAGCCGCCTTCGTAAGGACTCGGTCGGCCGAAAGTACTAGTAATGTTTTGTGAATCTTTTATAAATCGAAATTTATGCGATTTTTGGCATTGTTTAACATTTATCCCTCTAACAGGAGGGGATGAAAACAATCTGTTACCAGAAATCAGTTGATGATATTGACAGTATAAATGGTAATCATTTTCATTATTCAACCCCGAAACTACGTCAAGGGCAATGGAACGTATTATATTTTTCCATAAAATGTATTCACAGACGGATTTTTCCGGAAAAAAACCCAAAAAGTAGACTTAAAAATGCAAAATTCAATTTTTTGGGGTGTATAGGCGAAATCGGGGGTTATAAATTTGTACTGCCTGGGGTCAGCAATCGTCCGCGTCAATTCCGTAGCAATGAGTGTTGGGGGTTCTAAATGCAGTGAAAGTGTGACGAAAAGTACCCGAAAAGGAGACTTTTATGCACAATTTAAATTATTTGAGGGTGCGTCAGGAAGTTCGAAGACGACGGTATTATATGGTCAAATTTATTTACTATCATATCTAAGAGAGGTTACCCCTATGACATCCATATTTTGAGAGTAATACAGTAAAAAGTAAGTCTTTCTCGGGAAACAAATGAGTAGTGTCCACCAATTTTATTTTTTCGCGGATATATCGATTGAAATTTTTCTAAACAGTTAACCTTTTCTAAAGAGATATACATAGTTGTATATTATTGAAGATTTGTAACTACACCGGTCAGGAATAAGTTGACGAAATCTTGTGTTAATCCTTTGTAAATCGTCATTTTCTCTGAATTTCAAAATATTTTAATTTTTTCTGATTAATCAAGGACGTTGAAAGAAACTGTTAACTTCATTTCGCAGAAAATGTTATGAGCATTTATAAATATCACTTTCATTATCCTACACCTGATATTACGTCGCGGGGATCGGGAGTTATGAAATTTCTCCAGTAAAGATGAGTTGATTGGTTTGTTATTGACCTCCTTGGGCTCATGAGTCCCTGGAATGTGCCATGAGTCATTTCCATAAGAAATACATGCAAATTAATTTTTTTATGCCTGAAGACGTATTTGCTTTTGCATATTAAAATTAGTTATAATGGTCACATTAAGTTAAGCTACATATCATTCGAAAGAAAAAGAATTGCAATGTCTTATTCCTGCAGTTCCATTTCGTTTTATACCTGATTTACACTGAATTTAGAAATAAACATCCAAAAAAGGTTCAAGTTTAGCGTGTTTCGCTTACTGTCCCCTTGACGACCGTCAATATTGTTTATGCCGTTTGAAATATCTTTCTATCACACAAAATTATAAATGGCATGTCCCAAGGAAATATATTAATACCACGAATCCCTATTATTCCGACAGATGTGCCAATTGAATACATACGGGTTCAATTTCTAATTAGACTGGCAATCGCAATGACAATAAATAAGACCAAAGTATGTCTGTTTGTGGCTTAGATATTGGAAAACTTTGTTTTTCACATAGACACAATTTTACGTGGCATGTTTTATCGCGTGCGGTATAACATCCAGTTTATTTGTGTTGGCTAGAGATTGAATTACTATAAATATCGTACATTTCATCGCAGTAATAGACAAAAATTTCGGTCAGGTACGGTTTATATGGTAGGAGAAAATGACACCGACTGATATAACTTCATATCGATACATCTTGATAACAGGATGTAGTTCTGCTATATACTTAATTTGTATGAATACTACCTTGCCTTCAATCATACCATTAAAAGCCTTATCGCAGCAAATACAGTAACAGGTCTGCAAAAGCGATGTATAAAACGCACAATTTTTTCGATTAAAACTTCAACTGTAACTGCTGCATTACTTTTCTTTAACTTTTATCTCGTTTTGTACCTTATTTTTATCTACCAACTAGAGTTTCAGTCCTTAACCTAAATAAATAAAACAGATATAAGGGAGAAATACCTGCTGTGTATCTATTAATCTTATTCACAGCCCTGATTATTATTTAAAATAATTCGAAACGTTGGCTATAACTTGGTGACATAAATAGGCTGTTATTCTGGTCGGAACGACAATAGAGTGCACATTTCATTTAAATGAGTGTGTTATTTAACTACTTTATTTGAATTAAGTTAATTAAACTCCCCGCGAAGAGTTATATCGTTGATACAAAGTCACTTTCACACCCGCTCGATGGTAAAAATGGAACGCTTGGTCAGGAATAGTTTCACGAAATGTTGTGTTAATCCTTTGTAAATCGTATTTTTCTGAGTATCGGAATATTTTAATTTTTTCTGAGTAATCAACGACGCTGTAAGAAACTGTTAACTTCATTTCGTAGAACATGTTATGAGGAAATATCATTTTCGTTATCCTTCACCTGATATTACGTAACGGGGATCGGGAGTTATGATTAAGAAGAGTTGATTGGTTTCTTATTGAGCTTCTTGGGCTCATGAGTCCCTGGAATGTGCCATGAGTCATTTCCATAAGAATTACATGTAAATCAAATTTTTAATGCCTGCAGACGTATTTGTATTTGCACATTAAAATTAGTGGAAATGGTCACATTAAGTTAAGCCATATATCATTCGAAAGGAAAAGAATTGAACCTTCTTAATGCTGCAGATCCACTTCGTTTTATACCTGATTTACACTGAATTTAGAAATAAACATCCAAAAAAGGTTCAAGTTTGGCGTGTTTCGCTTACCTTTCCCTTGACGACCGTCAATATTGTTTATGCCGTTTGAAATATTTTCCCATCACACTAAGATATAAATAGCATGTTCCAAGGAGATGTATTACTGCCACGAATCCCTATTATTCCGACAGATGTGCCAAATGAATACATACGGGTTCAATTTCTGATTAGATTGGCAATCGCAATGACAATAAATAAGATCAAAGTATCTCTGTTCGTGGCTTAAATATGGGAAAACCGTGTTTTTTTACAACGAAACAATTTTACGTGACATCTTTTATCGCGTGAGTAAACCATCCAGTTTTGTTTCTGTTGGCTGAAGATGGCCTTAATATAAATACCGTACTAAAAGACGAAAATATGGGGTAGGTACGGTTAATATGCTAGGAGAAAATGACACTTATCGATATAATTTCATATCGACATATCTTGAAAAGGGGATGTACTTCTGCAAAATATTTTATATGTATGAATCGTAAGTTACCTTCTAGCATACCGTTAAAAGTCTTATCCCAGCAACTATAGTAAAAGATCTGCAAAAGGAATCTCTACAGTACACAATTTTATCGAACACAACGTCAACTATAACGACTGCATTAGTTTATTGAAACTGTTATCTTGTTTTGTACCTTTCTTTATCTACCGGTAAGAGTTTAAGTCCCTTTCATGATTAAATAAAAAAATATGTAAGCGACAAATCGAATTCCAGCATTTTAGATTCGAGTTTTCTTGTTGGAAAACGGGTAGAGCGGGATGTTCATCATTGCTAAATGTGACCTCTATAGTAAGGATCATGTCCTCATATTTTTATTAATCTCGCAAAAGAGGAAACTTGTATAAAACGATATCGATATATCCCCATTTACTTAACATTGAAAATATATTTCGCCATAAAGTTAAAACTATGGTTTTCCACGGAGACCAAAAGATAACAGAAATCTTATATCACCAATCACGTACTATCCTAAAAATTTCAGACATCTACATTCAATAACAAAGGAGAAAATGAGGCATATCGATATTATTTCATTTCGATAAATCTTCATTATGAATCATTACTCATCGAAATATTTCACATGTACGTATAGTACGTTGCTGTCTAAGCAAATAATTAAAAATTTTATCCCCGTAACTATGTAAACAAGTCTGAAAAAGACATGTATCGAATGCACCCTTGGATCGATTATAACTTCGCTTCTAATAATTCGATCCGCCTGATTTAACTTTTGCCAGATTGAGCACGTCAACTGTGGTATTGCCTTTGAATAACGATTTCATATCTTGAATAACAAAATAGTTATTAGCGAAGAAAGCGTATCCAAGGAGATTGGTATCGATATAACTCACACATTAATCTATCGAGAGAATTGGTTATCATTGCAAAAGTTGTCCTTTTTGATATTAGTATTACCCTGAAAATTTCGTTTGTCTAACTTGAACGGTTGCCAAGTTATTCAAGATCGTGTGCTTGTGAGGATATTTGTATAAAACGATTTTGATATATCCCCATTTACTTTACATTGAAAATATATTTCGGCATAAAGTTGAAACTATGGTTGCCATGGAGACCAAAATATCACAGAAATCTTATATCACCAATCACGTACTATCCTTAAAATTTCGGACATCTACGGTCAATAACAAAGGAGAAAATTAGACCTATCGAAATTATTTCATTTCGATATATCTTCCAAAGGAATCATTACTCAACAACATATTTTACATGTACGTATAGTACGTTGCTGTCCAAGCAAATAATTAAAAAATTTATCCCCGTAACTATGTAAACAAGTCTGAAAAAGACATATATCGAATGCACCAATGGATCGATTATAACTTCGCTTCTAATTATTCGATCCACTTGATTTAACTTTTGCCAGATTAAACACGTCACCTTTAGTATTACATTTGAATTTCGTATTCATACTTCGAATAACGAGAAAGTTATTAGCGAATAAAGCGTATCCAAGGAGATAGGTATCGATTTAACTCTCACATGAATCGATCGAGTGGAATGGTTATCATTTCAAAAGTTGTCTTTTTTGATAATAGTATTACCCTAAAAATTTTATTCCTCTAACTTGAACGGTTGCCAAGTTATTCAAGATCGTGTGCTTCACAAAATAATGGCGACAATGATTTTCTCACGTGCAGGATATTTTTCGGAATTTTATTATGAATTAACCAAGAGGGTTATCGGAAAAACAGGGTAGGGCGTGAGGGTACGGAGTACCCTCTAAGGGTTTTCACGGAGATTCCAAATTTTCATATGCCGAAGTCTCAAAGCCGAAATCCGAAATTTAATATTCGTCTCCTCGACAATGGAAAATCGAAAATCGTTTATTCCTCGGAATTCTTTCGACTTGTGAATATTCCAAGATAGCCAAAAAATCAAGCAAAAAATCTAGTATCTTGCGTTTCAAGGAATTTGTCCTACGATTATTGCAAGTTGGTCAAAAAAAATTCCAAAGTTAGTCCCGTAAGAAAAGCATTGGAAATTTTTAAAAAAATGATAAAAAATAGTAAATATAAATACACCGTTATGACAACCATACTAAAAAATCAATCAAAAAATCTAGTTTACGTCCATTGAATATCATGTTCCTACGACGTTTAAAAATACTAAATAAAAGCGAAAAAGTTTTAGTCCCATAAGGCTCCCATGTTAATTCAAGTCGATATATCTCGAAAACTAATCGACTTATTCGAGTTTTCAGATTTTTCCCCTCGATGAATTTTTTTTTACTTTTACGTACAATAAGTCAAATGTCCACACTAATCACAGTTTTGGCTGTGATTTTGTATCCATGAGTAGATGAGTCAGTCACACATCCCGCTGTATATAGACGGGACTCGCACGCTCCGCGCGCTCGTTAAGGGGCTCCGCCCCTTAAAACCCCGGTTCCGGCTTCGCCGTCTACATTTGTGGTCGTTCGAAGACTTTTGAAGTTCGAATAATCTCAACACGGCTAGGGGCCGGCTTCGCCGGCCAGGGGGTAGGGAGGTGACCCACTCATTCCTCGGAACGGCTTCGCCGTTCCTCGCTGAAGGGCGGCTTCGCCGCCTGGGGGTTTAGTGTGCCAGAGGGCGAGGGCATTTCGGAACTGTTTGACCGTCATTCGTTTAATGGGCGGCTTCGCCGCCCAGAGGTGGGGGGAGTCCACAGCGGTTGCGCCGCTTGAACATCGGGGCGGCTACGCCATCCGGGGGTTGCTGAAGCTCCCCCTCGCCTACGCCAGTTCCTCGTTGTGGGGCGGCTTCGCCGCCTTGTGGTGAGGAGCCCCCCGCGGCTGCTCCGCCTAGTCCTTATAAATGGTCTTCCCCACCGAGAGGGGTGCCCAGGGGGATTCGGGGATTTTAATGTGTTATGCATGCGGTTACCAAAAGTCCACAGTGATCATGTAGCGATGATTGTAAAAGGTAGTGCAATGCGGATTAATAGTGGCGACAATAAAAGAAGACTTAATGGAATGTTTTTCATTTTTTTTTCGGGGGGTTCCTACGGAATACCGGGGGTTTTATACTTGTGTTAAACCAGTGGTCACTAAAAGTTCTCATAAATTCCGTGCCGATAAGTCCTAGGTGACCGGAAGAGTGGTCTTACGATTCTTTTCCCTGGAGAGGCTATTTATTAGAAATGTTTTGGGAGGTTTCACGGGGTTATCGGGGGTTTTAATAAGTGGTAGGGGCACCGGTTAAATTGTGTCGAAAACTATTCGGAAAGGCGAGTTTAAATTTGTTTTATTTTTTTTCGGCGATGTTCCAGGAGGTAATCGGGGATGTTCTGGTATTTTTTCCCGTATGGTTTACGGTGGCTCGCCCTCACCAAATATTCCGGATCTAGAGCTCAGAGGGGACGGGTAGTGCGGCGTAATGTTTGCGAGAAGTTCCCAAATAGGAGACTAAATGACACATTTTACATTTGGAGGGGATTTCACGGGGATACCGGGGGTTTAAATGTGTGTACTCCTGGCGGTCACCATCCATTCACATAAATTTCGGGGGGATGAGTCGTTGGGGGCGGTGGAATAGTCACGAAAAGTACCGAAAAAGTAGACTTATTTGAAAATTTTATTTTTGGGGGGGGGGGGGGTGTATGTGGGTTTACCGGGGGTATTTAGGTTTTTACTGCCAGCGGTCATCAATCGTCCACATCAATTCCGTAGCGATGAGTGGTAAGGATTGGAAAAGCGGCGGAATTGTGACGAAATGTACCCGACAAGGCTACTTATATGCTAATTTTAATTTTTTAGGGGGTTTCGGGGGGTTAAAAGATGACGGTACTATATGGTCACATTCATTTACTGCCATGTATAAAAGAATTGTGCCCTATGACATCCATATTTCGAAAGTAATACAATAAAAAGCAAACCAGTCCCTGAAAAATGTTAGCAGTGCCCGCCATTTTTATTTTTTCGCGGTTAAATCCATTAAATTATTATTAAAATGTTTATGTTTTCTGAAAGACAATGCATAGCTGTATGTAACTACAAAGTTTGAAAGAAATCGGTTGAGTTAAAATTGACAAAACCTTGCGTTAATCTTTTGAAAATCGTAATTTTCGTTGATTTTCGGAATATTTTAATTTTATTCTCAGAAACCAAGGACGATGAAAGAAAAACGTTACCTACATTTCGTAGACTATGTTATGAGCATATATAATAATCATTTTCAATATCCTACACCTGTAATTACGACTAGGGGAGCGGAAGTTATGAAATATTTTTCGAAAAACCCATTTTTGGACGCCATTTTGGCAGCAAATTTCTTAAACAGAAACTTATAACATAACATAATTACGTTACTACATTTACCAGCTTTCAAAAAATGCATTAACAATCCGTGTGGCACGCACGGTTCGCGCGCAGTAAAATAAAAACCGGAAGACGGTCCCCGGAAAAAGCGCGATTTCGGCCATTTTGTCGTCCTAGCGACGACACGTGGCGGAAACTTCCGGTTTTCGGATTTTTCCTCCGAATCATTTCCGGTTCCCCGCACGCGTGCCAAATTTCAGCACTCCAGCACTTCTAGAAGTGGTCGGGAATTTGTATCCATGAGTGAGTCAGTCACCACGAGGGCTGTATATAGATAGGACTCGCACGCTCCGCGCGCTCGTTAAGGGGCTCCGCCCCTTAAAACCCCGGTTCCGGCTTCGCCGTCTACATTTGTGGTCGTTCGAAGACTTTTGAAGTTCGAATAATCTCAACACGGCTAGGGGCCGGCTTCGCCGGCCAGGGGGTAGGGAAGTGCCCCACTCATTCCTCGGAACGGCTTCGCCGTTCCTCGCTGAAGGGCGGCTTCGCCGCCTGGGGGTTTAGTGTGCCAGAGGGCGAGGGCATTTCGGAACTTTTTCACCGTTATTCGTTTAAGGGGCGGCTTCGCCGCCCAGAGGTGGGGGGAGTCCACAGCGGTTGCGCCGCTTGAACATCGGGGCGGCTACGCCGCCCGGGGGTTGCTGAAGCTCCCCCTCGCCTACGCCAGTTCCTCGTTGTGGGGCGGCTTCGCCGCCTTGGGGTTGAGGAGCCCCCCCGCGGCTGCTCCGCCTAGTCCTTATAAATGGTCTTCCCCACCGAGAGGGGTGCCCAGGGGGATTCGGGGGTTTTATTGTGTTATGCATGCGGTCACCAAAAGTCCACAGTGATCATGTAGCGATGATTGTAAAAGGTAGTGCAATGCGGATTAATAGTGGCGACAAGTACCCATAAAAGAAGACTTAATGGCAAGTTTTTCATTTTTTTTCGGGGGGTTCCTACGGAATACCGGTGGTTTTATACTTGTGTTAAACCAGTGGTCACTAAAAGTTCTCATAAATTCCGTGCCGATAAGTCCTAGGGGACCGGAAGAGTGGTCTTATGATTCTTTTCCCTGGAGAGGCTATTTATTAGAAATTTTTTGGGAGGTTTCACGGGGGTAACGGGGGTTTTAATAAGTGGTAGGGGCACCGGTTAAATTGTGTCGAAATCTATTCGGAAAGGCGAGTTTAAATTTGTTTTATTTTTTTTTCGGGAATTTATGTTCCAGGAGGTAATCGGGGGTGTTCTGGTATTTTTTCCCGTATGGTTTACGGTGGCTCGTCCTCACCAAATATTCCGGATCTAGAGCTCAGAGGGGACGGGTAGTGCGGCGTAATGTTTGCGAGAAGTTCCCAAATAGGAGACTAAATGACACTATGTACATTTGGGGGGGATTTCACGGGGATACCGGGGGTTTAAATGTGTGTACTCCTGGCGGTCACCATCCATTCACATAAATTTCGGGGGGATGAGTCGTTGGGGGCGGTGGAATAGTCACGAAAAGTACCGAAAAAGTAGACTTATTTGAAAATTTTATTTTTGGGGGGGGGGTTTACCGGGGGTTTATAGGTTTTTACTGCCAGCGGTCATCAATCGTCCACATCAATTCCGTAGCGATGAGTGGTAAGGATTGGAAAAGCGGCGGAATTGTGACGAAAGGTACCCGACAAGGCTACTTATATGCTAATTTTAATTTTTTAGGGGGATTCGGGGTGTTAAAAGATGACGGTACTATATGGTCACATTCATTTACTGTCATGTCTAAAAGAATATTGCCCTATGACATCCATATTTTGAAAGTAATACAATAAAAAGCAAACCAGTCCCTGACAAATGTTAGCAGTGCCCGCCATTTTTATTTTTTCGCGGTTAAATCCATTAAAAAATTATTAAACTGTTTATGTTTTCTGAAAGACAATGCATAGCTGTATGTAACTACAAAGTTTGAAAGAAATCGGTTGAGTTAAAATTGACAAAACCTTGTGTTAATCTTTTGAAAATCGTAATTTTCGGTGATTTTCGGAATATTTTAATTTTATTCTCAGTAACCAAGGACGAAGAAAGAAAAACGTTACCTACATTTCGTAGACTATGTTATGAGCATATATAATAATCATTTTCAATATCCTATACCTGTAATTACGACTAGGGGAGCGGGAGTTATGAAATATTTTTCGAAAAACCAATTTTTGGACGCCATTTTGGCAGCAAATTTCTTAAAAAGAAACTTATAACATAGCATAATTACGTTACTAATTTTACCAGCTTTCAAAAAATGCATTAACGATCCGTGTGGCACGCACGGTTCGCGCGCAGTAAAATGAAAACCGGAAGACGGTCTCCGGGAAAAGCGCGATTTCGGCCATTTTGTCGTCCTAGCGACGACACGTGGCGGAAACTTCCGGTTTTCGGATTTTTCCTCCGGATCATTTCGAGTTCCCCGCACGCCTGCCAAATTTCAGCTCTCCAGCACTTCTAGAAGTGGTCGGGAATTTGTATCCATGAGTGAGTCAGTCACCACAAGGGCTGTATATAGATAGGACTCGCACGCTCCGCGCGCTCGTTAAGGGGCTCCGCCCCTTAAAACCCCGGTTCCGGCTTCGCCGTCTACATTTGTGGTCGTTCGAAGACTTTTGAAGTTCGAATAATCTCAACACGGCTAGGGGCCGGCTTCGCCGGCCAGGGGGTAGGGAGGTGCCCCACTCATTCCTCGGAACGGCTTCGCCCTTCCTCGCTGAAGGGCGGCTTCGCCGCCTGGGGGTTTAGTGTGCCAGAGGGCGAGGGCATTTCGGAACTTTTTCACCGTTATTCGTTTAAGGGGCGGCTTCGCCGCCCAGAGGTGGGGGGAGTCCACAGCGGTTGCGCCGCTTGAACATCGGGGCGGCTACGCCGCCCGGGGGTTGCTGAAGCTCCCCCTCGCCTACGCCAGTTCCTCGTTGTGGGGCGGCTTCGCCGCCTTGGGGTTGAGGAGCCCCCCCGCGGCTGCTCCGCCTAGTCCTTATAAATGGTCCTTTCATCCTTTAATGTGTTATACATGCGGTCATCAATCGTCCACAGTGATCATGTGGCGATGATTTTAAAGGGTAGTGTAATGCGGCGTAATAGTGGCGACATTTACCCATAAAAGAAGACTTAATGGCAAGTTTTCATTTTTTGCGGGGGGTTCCAACGGAATACCGGGGGTTTTATACGTGTGAAAAGCAGTGGTCACAAATCGTTCTCATAAATTCCGTGCGGATAAGTCCTAGGGGTCTGGAACAGTGGCAGAATTCTGACGATTGTTTTACCCGGATAGGCGATTTATTAGCAAAATTTTCTTGGAGGTTTCACGGGGTTATCGGGGGTTTTAATAAGTAGTAGAGGCACCAGACAGTAGTAGAGTAAATTGTGACGAAAACTACTCGGAAAAGCGCATTAAACATTTTTTTTTCGGCGAGTTTCCAGGAGGTGATTGGGGGTTTTCTGGTATATTTTCCCGTTTTATTTACGGTGGCCCGCCCTCATCAAATATTCCGGATCTAGAGCTCAGAGGGGACGGGTAGTGCGGCGTAATGTTTGCGAGAAGTTCCCAAATAGGAGACTTAATGGCACATTTTACATTTGGGGGGATTTCAGGGAGATACCGGGGGTTTATATGTGTGTACTCCTGGCGGTAAACATCCGTTCACTTGAATTCCGTAGGGATGAGTCGTTGGGGTAAGAACCAGCGGTGGAAAGTCACGAAAAGTACCGAAAAAGTAGACTTATATACAAAACTTTATTTTTTGGGGGGTGTATGTGGGTTTACCGGGGATTTATAGGTTTTTACTACCAGGCGTCATCAATTGTCCACATCAATTCCGTAGCGATGAGTGGTAAGGCTAGAAAAGCGGAGGAATTGTGATGAAAAGTACCCAAAAAGGCTACCTATATTCAAAGTTTAATTTTTTAGGGTTAACGACGAGGGGAGAGGGAGTTATGAAATTTGTTTCGAAAAAGCATTTTCGGACGCCATTTGTGCAGCAATTTACTTTAAAATTATCTGAATCCATTACATAATTACGTGACTACATTCATCAGCTTTCAAAACGTACATAAACTATCCGCGTGGCACACACTATTCGCGCGCAGTAAAATAAAAACCGAAAGACTGTCCCCGGAAAAGGCGCGATTTCGGCCATTTTGTCGTCCTAGCCACGACACGTGGCGGAAACTTCTGGTTTTTAAATTTTTCCTCCGGAGGTTTTCTGGTATATTTTCCCGTATGGTTTGCGGTGGCCCGCCCTCATCAAATATTCCGGATCTAGAGCTCAGAGGGTACGGGTAGTGCGGCGTATTGTTTGCGAGAAGTTCCCAAATAGGAGACTTTTATGAAATATTTTATTTTTTTGGGGGTGTATGTGGGTTTACCGGGGATTTATAGCTTTGTACTGCCAGGGGTCATCAATCGTCCGCATTAATTCCGTAGCGATGAATGGTAAGGCTTGGAAAAGCGGCGGAATCGTGACGTAAAGTACCCGAAAAGGCTACTTATGTGCTAATTTTAATTTTTTAGGGGGTTTCGGGGGGTATAAAGATGACGATACTATATGGTAACATTCATTTACATTCATATCTATTTGATTTTTTAGGGGGTTTCGGGGGGTATAAAGATGACGATACTATATGGTAACATTCATTTACATTCATATCTAACAGAAGTGAGCCCTATGACATCCATATTTTGAGAGTTATACAATAAAAAGCAAACCATTCCCCGAAAAAAGTGAGTAGCGCCCGCCATTTTTATTTTTTCGCGGTTAAATGCGTTGAATCCTTTAATAAAAGTTCATGTTCTCCGAAAGACAATGCAAAGGTGTATGTAACTACAAAGTTTGAAAGAAATCGGTCAGGTTAAAGTTGACAAAATCTTGTGTTAATCTTTTGGAAATCGTAATTTTCGGTGATTTTCGAAATATTTTATTTTTTTCTGAGTAACCAAGGACGACGAAAGAAAATTGTTGTCTACATTTCGTAGACAATGTTATAAGCATATATATTAATCATTTTCGTTACTCTACACCTTAAATTAAGTGGAATGGAGCGGAAGTTATGAAATTTTAATAGAAAAACGAATATTTGGACGCCATTTTGGCTGCAATGTTCTTAAAAAGAAATTAATAACATTACGTTATTACGTGCCCACGTTCATCAGCTTTCAGGAAATGCATTAGCGATCCGTGTGGCACACACTATTCGCGCGCAGTAAAATAAAAACCGAAAGACTGTCCCCGAAAAAAGCCCGATTTCGGCCATTTTGTCGTCCTAGCGACGACACGTGGCGGAAACTTCCGGTTTTCGGATTTTTCCTCCGAATCATTTCGGGTTCCCCGCACGCGTGCCAAATTTCAGCTCTCCAGCACGTCTGGAAGTGGTCGGGAATTTGTATCCATCAGTCAGTCAGTTACCCGAAGCGCTGTATATATAAGAGACTCGCACGCTCCGCGCGCTCGTTAAGGGGCTCCGCCCCTTAAAACCCCGGTTCCGGCTTCGCCGTCTACATTTGTGGTCGTTCGAAGACTTTTGAAGTTCGAATAATCTCAACACGGCTAGGGGCCGGCTTCGCCGGCCAGGGGGTAGGGAAGTGCCCCACTCATTCCTCGGAACGGCTTCGCCGTTCCTCGCTGAAGGGCGGCTTCGCCGCCTGGGGGTTTAGTGTGCCAGAGGGCGAGGGCATTTCGGAACTTTTTCACCGTTATTCGTTTAAGGGGCGGCTTCGCCGCCCAGAGGTGGGGGGAGTCCACAGCGGTTGCGCCGCTTGAACATCGGGGCGGCTACGCCGCCCGGGGGTTGCTGAAGCTCCCCCTCGCCTACGCCAGTTCCTCGTTGTGGGGCGGCTTCGCCGCCTTGGGGTTGAGGAGCCCCCCCCGCGGCTGCTCCGCCTAGTCCTTATAAATGGTCTTCCCCACCGAGAGGGGTGCCCAGGGGGATTCGGGGGTTTTAATGTGTTATGCATGCGGTCACCAAAAGTCCACAGTGATCATGTAGCGATGATTGTAAAAGGTAGTGCAATGCGGATTAATAGTGGCGACAAGTACCCATAAAAGAAGACTTAATGGCAAGTTTTTCATTTTTTTTCGGGGGGTTCCTACGGAATACCGGTGGTTTTATACTTGTGTTAAACCAGTGGTCACTAAAAGTTCTCATAAATTCCGTGCCGATAAGTCCTAGGGGACCGGAAGAGTGGTCTTATGATTCTTTTCCCTGGAGAGGCTATTTATTAGAAATTTTTTGGGAGGTTTCACGGGGGTAACGGGGGTTTTAATAAGTGGTAGGGGCACCGGTTAAATTGTGTCGAAATCTATTCGGAAAGGCGAGTTTAAATTTGTTTTATTTTTTTTTCGGGAATTTATGTTCCAGGAGGTAATCGGGGGTGTTCTGGTATTTTTTCCCGTATGGTTTACGGTGGCTCGTCCTCACCAAATATTCCGGATCTAGAGCTCAGAGGGGGACGGGTAGTGCGGCGTAATGTTTGCGAGAAGTTCCCAAATAGGAGACTAAATGACACTATGTACATTTGGGGGGGATTTCACGGGGATACCGGGGGTTTAAATGTGTGTACTCCTGGCGGTCACCATCCATTCACATAAATTTCGGGGGGATGAGTCGTTGGGGGCGGTGGAATAGTCACGAAAAGTACCGAAAAAGTAGACTTATTTGAAAATTTTATTTTTGGGGGGGGGGTTTACCGGGGGTTTATAGGTTTTTACTGCCAGCGGTCATCAATCGTCCACATCAATTCCGTAGCGATGAGTGGTAAGGATTGGAAAAGCGGCGGAATTGTGACGAAAGGTACCCGACAAGGCTACTTATATGCTAATTTTAATTTTTTAGGGGGATTCGGGGTGTTAAAAGATGACGGTACTATATGGTCACATTCATTTACTGTCATGTCTAAAAGAATATTGCCCTATGACATCCATATTTTGAAAGTAATACAATAAAAAGCAAACCAGTCCCTGACAAATGTTAGCAGTGCCCGCCATTTTTATTTTTTCGCGGTTAAATCCATTAAAAAATTATTAAACTGTTTATGTTTTCTGAAAGACAATGCATAGCTGTATGTAACTACAAAGTTTGAAAGAAATCGGTTGAGTTAAAATTGACAAAACCTTGTGTTAATCTTTTGAAAATCGTAATTTTCGGTGATTTTCGGAATATTTTAATTTTATTCTCAGTAACCAAGGACGAAGAAAGAAAAACGTTACCTACATTTCGTAGACTATGTTATGAGCATATATAATAATCATTTTCAATATCCTATACCTGTAATTACGACTAGGGGAGCGGGAGTTATGAAATATTTTTCGAAAAAACCAATTTTTGGACGCCATTTTGGCAGCAAATTTCTTAAAAAGAAACTTATAACATAGCATAATTACGTTACTAATTTTACCAGCTTTCAAAAAATGCATTAACGATCCGTGTGGCACGCACGGTTCGCGCGCAGTAAAATGAAAACCGGAAGACGGTCTCCGGGAAAAGCGCGATTTCGGCCATTTTGTCGTCCTAGCGACGACACGTGGCGGAAACTTCCGGTTTTCGGATTTTTCCTCCGGATCATTTCGAGTTCCCCGCACGCCTGCCAAATTTCAGCTCTCCAGCACTTCTAGAAGTGGTCGGGAATTTGTATCCATGAGTGAGTCAGTCACCACAAGGGCTGTATATAGATAGGACTCGCACGCTCCGCGCGCTCGTTAAGGGGCTCCGCCCCTTAAAACCCCGGTTCCGGCTTCGCCGTCTACATTTGTGGTCGTTCGAAGACTTTTGAAGTTCGAATAATCTCAACACGGCTAGGGGCCGGCTTCGCCGGCCAGGGGGTAGGGAGGTGCCCCACTCATTCCTCGGAACGGCTTCGCCGTTCCTCGCTGAAGGGCGGCTTCGCCGCCTGGGGGTTTAGTGTGCCAGAGGGCGAGGGCATTTCGGAACTGTTTCACCGTTATTCGTTTAAGGGGCGGCTTCGCCGCCCAGAGGTGGGGGGAGTCCACAGCGGTTGCGCCGCTTGAACATCGGGGGCGGCTACGCCGTCCGGGGGTTGCTGAAGCTCCCCCTCGCCTACGCCAGTTCCTCGTTGTGGGGCGGCTTCGCCGCCTTGGGGTTGAGGAGCCCCCCCGCGGCTGCTCCGCCTAGTCCTTATAAATGGTCTTCCCCACCGAGAGGGGTGCCCAGGGGGATTCGGGGATTTTAATGTGTTATGCATGCGGTCACCAAAAGTCCACAGTGATCATGTAGCGATGATTGTAAAAGGTAGTGCAATGCGGATTAATAGTGGCGAAGTGTACCCATAAAAGAAGACTTAATGGCAAGTTTTTCATTTTTTTTCGGGGGGTTCCTACGGAATACCGGGGGTTTTATACTTGTGTTAAACCAGTGGTCACTAATAGTTCTCATAAATTCCGTGCCGATAAGTCCTAGGGGACCGGAAGAGTGGTCTTACGATTCTTTTCCCTGGAGAGGCTATTTATAAGAAATTTTTTGGGAGGTTTCACGGGGTTATCGGGGGTTTTAATAAGTGGTAGGGGCACCGGTTAAGTCCTAGGGGTCCGGAACAGTGGTCTGACGATTCTTTTACCTGGAGAGGCGATTTATTAGAAATGTTTTGTGAGGTTTCACGGGGTTTTCGGGGGTTTTAATAAGTGGTAGGGGCACCGGTTAAATTGTGACGAAAACTACTCGGAAAGGCGACTTTAAAATTCATTTATTTTTTTTCAGCGATGTTCCAGGAGGTGATCGGGGGTTTCTGGTATTTTTTCCCGTATGGTTTACGGTTGCTCGCCCTCACCAAATATTCCGGATCTAGACCTCAGAGGGGACGGGTAGTGTGGCGTAATGTTTGGGAGAAGTACCCAAATAGGAGACTAAATGACACATTTTACATTTGGGAGGGTTTTAAGGGGGATACCGGGGGTTTAAATGTGCGTACTCTTGGCGGTCACATCCATTTACATAAATTCCGTGGGGATGAGTCGTTGGGGGCGGTGGAATAGTCACGAAAAATACCCAAAAAGTAGACTTATATGCAACATTTTATTTTTTGTGGGGGTGTTTGAGGGTTTACCGGGGGTTTATAGGTTTTTACTGCCAGCGGTCATCTATCGTCCACATCAATTCCGTAGCGATGACTGGTAAAGCTTGGAAAAAGGGCGGAATTGTGACGAAAAGTACCCGAAAAGGCTACTTTTGTGCAAATTTTAATTTTTTATGGGGTTTCGGGGGGTTTAAAGATGGCAATACTATATGGTCACATTCATTTACTGTCATATCTAACAGAAGTGTGCCCTATGACATCTATATTTCGAGAGTAAAACAATAAAAAGCAAACCAGTCCCCGAAAAAAGTGAGTAGTGCCCGCCATTTTTATTTTTTCGCGGTTAAATACATTAAATCATTTATTAAACGTTCATGTTTTCTGAAAGATAATAAATAAGTGTATGTAACTACAAAGTTTGAAAGATCTCGGTCAGGTTAAAATTGACATAATCTTGTGTTAATCTTTCGGAAATCGTAATTTTCGGTGATTTTCGGAATATTTTAATTTTTTTCTGAGTAACCAAGGACGACGAAAGAAAATTGTTACCTAAATTTCGTAGACGATGTTATAAGCATATATAATAATCATTTTCGTTATCCTATACCTTAAATTAAGTCGAAGGGAGCGGAAGTTATGAAATATTAATAGAAAAACGAATTTTTGGGCGCCATTTTGGCTGCAATTTTCTTAAAACGAAATTAACAACATTACGTAATTACGTGCCCACGTTTATCAGCTTTCAGGAAATGCATTAGCGATCCGTGTGGCACACACCATTCGCGCGCAGTAAAATAAAAACCGAAAGACTGTCCCCGAAAAAAGCCCGATTTCGGCCATTTTGTCGTCCTAGCGACGACACGTGGCGGAAACTTCCGGTTTTCGGATTTTTCCTCCGGATCATTTCGGGTTCCCCGCACGCGTGCCAAATTTTAGCTCTCCAGCACTTCTAGAAGTGGTCGGGAATTTGTATCCATGAGTGAGTCAGTCACCACAAGGGCTGTATATAGATAGGACTCGCACGCTCCGCGCGCTCGTTAAGGGGCTCCGCCCCTTAAAACCCCGGTTCCGGCTTCGCCGTCTACATTTGTGGTCGTTCGAAGACTTTTGAAGTTCGAATAATCTCAACACGGCTAGGGGCCGGCTTCGCCGGCCAGGGGGTAGGGAGGTGCCCCACTCATTCCTCGGAACGGCTTCGCCCTTCCTCGCTGAAGGGCGGCTTCGCCGCCTGGGGGTTTAGTGTGCCAGAGGGCGAGGGCATTTCGGAACTTTTTCACCGTTATTCGTTTAAGGGGCGGCTTCGCCGCCCAGAGGTGGGGGGAGTCCACAGCGGTTGCGCCGCTTGAACATCGGGGCGGCTACGCCGCCCGGGGGTTGCTGAAGCTCCCCCTCGCCTACGCCAGTTCCTCGTTGTGGGGCGGCTTCGCCGCCTTGGGGTTGAGGAGCCCCCCCGCGGCTGCTCCGCCTAGTCCTTATAAATGGTCCTTTCATCCTTTAATGTGTTATACATGCGGTCATCAATCGTCCACAGTGATCATGTGGCGATGATTTTAAAGGGTAGTGTAATGCGGCGTAATAGTGGCGACATTTACCCATAAAAGAAGACTTAATGGCAAGTTTTCATTTTTTGCGGGGGGTTCCAACGGAATACCGGGGGTTTTATACGTGTGAAAAGCAGTGGTCACAAATCGTTCTCATAAATTCCGTGCGGATAAGTCCTAGGGGTCTGGAACAGTGGCAGAATTCTGACGATTGTTTTACCCGGATAGGCGATTTATTAGCAAAATTTTCTTGGAGGTTTCACGGGGTTATCGGGGGTTTTAATAAGTAGTAGAGGCACCAGACAGTAGTAGAGTAAATTGTGACGAAAACTACTCGGAAAAGCGCATTAAACATTTTTTTTTCGGCGAGTTTCCAGGAGGTGATTGGGGGTTTTCTGGTATATTTTCCCGTTTTATTTACGGTGGCCCGCCCTCATCAAATATTCCGGATCTAGAGCTCAGAGGGGACGGGTAGTGCGGCGTAATGTTTGCGAGAAGTTCCCAAATAGGAGACTTAATGGCACATTTTACATTTGGGGGGATTTCAGGGAGATACCGGGGGTTTATATGTGTGTACTCCTGGCGGTAAACATCCGTTCACTTGAATTCCGTAGGGATGAGTCGTTGGGGTAAGAACCAGCGGTGGAAAGTCACGAAAAGTACCGAAAAAGTAGACTTATATACAAAACTTTATTTTTTGGGGGGTGTATGTGGGTTTACCGGGGATTTATAGGTTTTTACTACCAGGCGTCATCAATTGTCCACATCAATTCCGTAGCGATGAGTGGTAAGGCTAGAAAAGCGGAGGAATTGTGATGAAAAGTACCCAAAAAGGCTACCTATATTCAAAGTTTAATTTTTTAGGGTTAACGACGAGGGGAGAGGGAGTTATGAAATTTGTTTCGAAAAAGCATTTTCGGACGCCATTTGTGCAGCAATTTACTTTAAAATTATCTGAATCCATTACATAATTACGTGACTACATTCATCAGCTTTCAAAACGTACATAAACTATCCGCGTGGCACACACTATTCGCGCGCAGTAAAATAAAAACCGAAAGACTGTCCCCGGAAAAGGCGCGATTTCGGCCATTTTGTCGTCCTAGCCACGACACGTGGCGGAAACTTCTGGTTTTTAAATTTTTCCTCCGGAGGTTTTCTGGTATATTTTCCCGTATGGTTTGCGGTGGCCCGCCCTCATCAAATATTCCGGATCTAGAGCTCAGAGGGTACGGGTAGTGCGGCGTATTGTTTGCGAGAAGTTCCCAAATAGGAGACTTTTATGAAATATTTTATTTTTTTGGGGGTGTATGTGGGTTTACCGGGGATTTATAGCTTTGTACTGCCAGGGGTCATCAATCGTCCGCATTAATTCCGTAGCGATGAATGGTAAGGCTTGGAAAAGCGGCGGAATCGTGACGTAAAGTACCCGAAAAGGCTACTTATGTGCTAATTTTAATTTTTTAGGGGGTTTCGGGGGGTATAAAGATGACGATACTATATGGTAACATTCATTTACATTCATATCTATTTGATTTTTTAGGGGGTTTCGGGGGGTATAAAGATGACGATACTATATGGTAACATTCATTTACATTCATATCTAACAGAAGTGAGCCCTATGACATCCATATTTTGAGAGTTATACAATAAAAAGCAAACCATTCCCCGAAAAAAGTGAGTAGCGCCCGCCATTTTTATTTTTTCGCGGTTAAATGCGTTGAATCCTTTAATAAAAGTTCATGTTCTCCGAAAGACAATGCAAAGGTGTATGTAACTACAAAGTTTGAAAGAAATCGGTCAGGTTAAAGTTGACAAAATCTTGTGTTAATCTTTTGGAAATCGTAATTTTCGGTGATTTTCGAAATATTTTATTTTTTTCTGAGTAACCAAGGACGACGAAAGAAAATTGTTGTCTACATTTCGTAGACAATGTTATAAGCATATATATTAATCATTTTCGTTACTCTACACCTTAAATTAAGTGGAATGGAGCGGAAGTTATGAAATTTTAATAGAAAAACGAATATTTGGACGCCATTTTGGCTGCAATGTTCTTAAAAAGAAATTAATAACATTACGTTATTACGTGCCCACGTTCATCAGCTTTCAGGAAATGCATTAGCGATCCGTGTGGCACACACTATTCGCGCGCAGTAAAATAAAAACCGAAAGACTGTCCCCGAAAAAAGCCCGATTTCGGCCATTTTGTCGTCCTAGCGACGACACGTGGCGGAAACTTCCGGTTTTCGGATTTTTCCTCCGAATCATTTCGGGTTCCCCGCACGCGTGCCAAATTTCAGCTCTCCAGCACGTCTGGAAGTGGTCGGGAATTTGTATCCATCAGTCAGTCAGTTACCCGAAGCGCTGTATATATAAGAGACTCGCACGCTCCGCGCGCTCGTTAAGGGGCTCCGCCCCTTAAAACCCCGGTTCCGGCTTCGCCGTCTACATTTGTGGTCGTTCGAAGACTTTTGAAGTTCGAATAATCTCAACACGGCTAGGGGCCGGCTTCGCCGGCCAGGGGGTAGGGAGGTGACCCACTCATTCCTCGGAACGGCTTCGCCGTTCCTCGCTGAAGGGCGGCTTCGCCGCCTGGGGGTTTAGTGTGCCAGAGGGCGAGGGCATTTCGGAACTGTTTGACCGTCATTCGTTTAATGGGCGGCTTCGCCGCCCAGAGGTGGGGGGAGTCCACAGCGGTTGCGCCGCTTGAACATCGGGGCGGCTACGCCATCCGGGGGTTGCTGAAGCTCCCCCTCGCCTACGCCAG
Organism: Ischnura elegans; assembly: GCF_921293095.1. Taxonomy (NCBI): domain Eukaryota; kingdom Metazoa; phylum Arthropoda; class Insecta; order Odonata; family Coenagrionidae; genus Ischnura; species Ischnura elegans. The sequence continues at coordinate 98,421,285 of NC_060249.1, forward strand.
TTCCTCGTTGTGGGGCGGCTTCGCCGCCTTGTGGTGAGGAGCCCCCCGCGGCTGCTCCGCCTAGTCCTTATAAATGGTCTTCCCCACCGAGAGGGGTGCCCAGGGGGATTCGGGGATTTTAATGTGTTATGCATGCGGTTACCAAAAGTCCACAGTGATCATGTAGCGATGATTGTAAAAGGTAGTGCAATGCGGATTAATAGTGGCGACAATAAAAGAAGACTTAATGGAATGTTTTTCATTTTTTTTTCGGGGGGTTCCTACGGAATACCGGGGGTTTTATACTTGTGTTAAACCAGTGGTCACTAAAAGTTCTCATAAATTCCGTGCCGATAAGTCCTAGGTGACCGGAAGAGTGGTCTTACGATTCTTTTCCCTGGAGAGGCTATTTATTAGAAATGTTTTGGGAGGTTTCACGGGGTTATCGGGGGTTTTAATAAGTGGTAGGGGCACCGGTTAAATTGTGTCGAAAACTATTCGGAAAGGCGAGTTTAAATTTGTTTTATTTTTTTTCGGCGATGTTCCAGGAGGTAATCGGGGATGTTCTGGTATTTTTTCCCGTATGGTTTACGGTGGCTCGCCCTCACCAAATATTCCGGATCTAGAGCTCAGAGGGGACGGGTAGTGCGGCGTAATGTTTGCGAGAAGTTCCCAAATAGGAGACTAAATGACACATTTTACATTTGGAGGGGATTTCACGGGGATACCGGGGGTTTAAATGTGTGTACTCCTGGCGGTCACCATCCATTCACATAAATTTCGGGGGGATGAGTCGTTGGGGGCGGTGGAATAGTCACGAAAAGTACCGAAAAAGTAGACTTATTTGAAAATTTTATTTTTGGGGGGGGGGGGGTGTATGTGGGTTTACCGGGGGTATTTAGGTTTTTACTGCCAGCGGTCATCAATCGTCCACATCAATTCCGTAGCGATGAGTGGTAAGGATTGGAAAAGCGGCGGAATTGTGACGAAATGTACCCGACAAGGCTACTTATATGCTAATTTTAATTTTTTAGGGGGTTTCGGGGGGTTAAAAGATGACGGTACTATATGGTCACATTCATTTACTGCCATGTATAAAAGAATTGTGCCCTATGACATCCATATTTCGAAAGTAATACAATAAAAAGCAAACCAGTCCCTGAAAAATGTTAGCAGTGCCCGCCATTTTTATTTTTTCGCGGTTAAATCCATTAAATTATTATTAAAATGTTTATGTTTTCTGAAAGACAATGCATAGCTGTATGTAACTACAAAGTTTGAAAGAAATCGGTTGAGTTAAAATTGACAAAACCTTGCGTTAATCTTTTGAAAATCGTAATTTTCGTTGATTTTCGGAATATTTTAATTTTATTCTCAGAAACCAAGGACGATGAAAGAAAAACGTTACCTACATTTCGTAGACTATGTTATGAGCATATATAATAATCATTTTCAATATCCTACACCTGTAATTACGACTAGGGGAGCGGAAGTTATGAAATATTTTTCGAAAAACCCATTTTTGGACGCCATTTTGGCAGCAAATTTCTTAAACAGAAACTTATAACATAACATAATTACGTTACTACATTTACCAGCTTTCAAAAAATGCATTAACAATCCGTGTGGCACGCACGGTTCGCGCGCAGTAAAATAAAAACCGGAAGACGGTCCCCGGAAAAAGCGCGATTTCGGCCATTTTGTCGTCCTAGCGACGACACGTGGCGGAAACTTCCGGTTTTCGGATTTTTCCTCCGAATCATTTCCGGTTCCCCGCACGCGTGCCAAATTTCAGCTCTCCAGCACTTCTAGAAGTGGTCGGGAATTTGTATCCATGAGTGAGTCAGTCACCACGAGGGCTGTATATAGATAGGACTCGCACGCTCCGCGCGCTCGTTAAGGGGCTCCGCCCCTTAAAACCCCGGTTCCGGCTTCGCCGTCTACATTTGTGGTCGTTCGAAGACTTTTGAAGTTCGAATAATCTCAACACGGCTAGGGGCCGGCTTCGCCGGCCAGGGGGTAGGGAGGTGCCCCACTCATTCCTCGGAACGGCTTCGCCCTTCCTCGCTGAAGGGCGGCTTCGCCGCCTGGGGGTTTAGTGTGCCAGAGGGCGAGGGCATTTCGGAACTTTTTCACCGTTATTCGTTTAAGGGGCGGCTTCGCCGCCCAGAGGTGGGGGGAGTCCACAGCGGTTGCGCCGCTTGAACATCGGGGCGGCTACGCCGCCCGGGGGTTGCTGAAGCTCCCCCTCGCCTACGCCAGTTCCTCGTTGTGGGGCGGCTTCGCCGCCTTGGGGTTGAGGAGCCCCCCCGCGGCTGCTCCGCCTAGTCCTTATAAATGGTCCTTTCATCCTTTAATGTGTTATACATGCGGTCATCAATCGTCCACAGTGATCATGTGGCGATGATTTTAAAGGGTAGTGTAATGCGGCGTAATAGTGGCGACATTTACCCATAAAAGAAGACTTAATGGCAAGTTTTCATTTTTTGCGGGGGGTTCCAACGGAATACCGGGGGTTTTATACGTGTGAAAAGCAGTGGTCACAAATCGTTCTCATAAATTCCGTGCGGATAAGTCCTAGGGGTCTGGAACAGTGGCAGAATTCTGACGATTGTTTTACCCGGATAGGCGATTTATTAGCAAAATTTTCTTGGAGGTTTCACGGGGTTATCGGGGGTTTTAATAAGTAGTAGAGGCACCAGACAGTAGTAGAGTAAATTGTGACGAAAACTACTCGGAAAAGCGCATTAAACATTTTTTTTTCGGCGAGTTTCCAGGAGGTGATTGGGGGTTTTCTGGTATATTTTCCCGTTTTATTTACGGTGGCCCGCCCTCATCAAATATTCCGGATCTAGAGCTCAGAGGGGACGGGTAGTGCGGCGTAATGTTTGCGAGAAGTTCCCAAATAGGAGACTTAATGGCACATTTTACATTTGGGGGGATTTCAGGGAGATACCGGGGGTTTATATGTGTGTACTCCTGGCGGTAAACATCCGTTCACTTGAATTCCGTAGGGATGAGTCGTTGGGGTAAGAACCAGCGGTGGAAAGTCACGAAAAGTACCGAAAAAGTAGACTTATATACAAAACTTTATTTTTTGGGGGGTGTATGTGGGTTTACCGGGGATTTATAGGTTTTTACTACCAGGCGTCATCAATTGTCCACATCAATTCCGTAGCGATGAGTGGTAAGGCTAGAAAAGCGGAGGAATTGTGATGAAAAGTACCCAAAAAGGCTACCTATATTCAAAGTTTAATTTTTTAGGGTTAACGACGAGGGGAGAGGGAGTTATGAAATTTGTTTCGAAAAAGCATTTTCGGACGCCATTTGTGCAGCAATTTACTTTAAAATTATCTGAATCCATTACATAATTACGTGACTACATTCATCAGCTTTCAAAACGTACATAAACTATCCGCGTGGCACACACTATTCGCGCGCAGTAAAATAAAAACCGAAAGACTGTCCCCGGAAAAGGCGCGATTTCGGCCATTTTGTCGTCCTAGCCACGACACGTGGCGGAAACTTCTGGTTTTTAAATTTTTCCTCCGGAGGTTTTCTGGTATATTTTCCCGTATGGTTTGCGGTGGCCCGCCCTCATCAAATATTCCGGATCTAGAGCTCAGAGGGTACGGGTAGTGCGGCGTATTGTTTGCGAGAAGTTCCCAAATAGGAGACTTTTATGAAATATTTTATTTTTTTGGGGGTGTATGTGGGTTTACCGGGGATTTATAGCTTTGTACTGCCAGGGGTCATCAATCGTCCGCATTAATTCCGTAGCGATGAATGGTAAGGCTTGGAAAAGCGGCGGAATCGTGACGTAAAGTACCCGAAAAGGCTACTTATGTGCTAATTTTAATTTTTTAGGGGGTTTCGGGGGGTATAAAGATGACGATACTATATGGTAACATTCATTTACATTCATATCTATTTGATTTTTTAGGGGGTTTCGGGGGGTATAAAGATGACGATACTATATGGTAACATTCATTTACATTCATATCTAACAGAAGTGAGCCCTATGACATCCATATTTTGAGAGTTATACAATAAAAAGCAAACCATTCCCCGAAAAAAGTGAGTAGCGCCCGCCATTTTTATTTTTTCGCGGTTAAATGCGTTGAATCCTTTAATAAAAGTTCATGTTCTCCGAAAGACAATGCAAAGGTGTATGTAACTACAAAGTTTGAAAGAAATCGGTCAGGTTAAAGTTGACAAAATCTTGTGTTAATCTTTTGGAAATCGTAATTTTCGGTGATTTTCGAAATATTTTATTTTTTTCTGAGTAACCAAGGACGACGAAAGAAAATTGTTGTCTACATTTCGTAGACAATGTTATAAGCATATATATTAATCATTTTCGTTACTCTACACCTTAAATTAAGTGGAATGGAGCGGAAGTTATGAAATTTTAATAGAAAAACGAATATTTGGACGCCATTTTGGCTGCAATGTTCTTAAAAAGAAATTAATAACATTACGTTATTACGTGCCCACGTTCATCAGCTTTCAGGAAATGCATTAGCGATCCGTGTGGCACACACTATTCGCGCGCAGTAAAATAAAAACCGAAAGACTGTCCCCGAAAAAAGCCCGATTTCGGCCATTTTGTCGTCCTAGCGACGACACGTGGCGGAAACTTCCGGTTTTCGGATTTTTCCTCCGAATCATTTCGGGTTCCCCGCACGCGTGCCAAATTTCAGCTCTCCAGCACGTCTGGAAGTGGTCGGGAATTTGTATCCATCAGTCAGTCAGTTACCCGAAGCGCTGTATATATAAGAGACTCGCTGTAGCTCGCTAGGGGGCTCCGCCCCCTTAGAACCCCCGGATCCGGCTTTGCCGTATAATTATGTTGTGATAGAAAATGACCAAGATCATTCATTTTAAAAATGAAAGCAGTGCAAAAATGCCAAATGAATTTATTATTATTATTATTTTCGAAAGTATAATTTTTGAAGTTATTTTTTATCCGTTCCTTATGTGTTAACTTAGTACACATTAAGTATATTAGAGAAGCTGTTAATACGCTTCGAGGAAAAATATCTTCAGATGAGAAGCATAAAAATTCATGAAAAACCTATGCATGACTTCTACGTAAATGATTTGCATGTAAATGGCAGGTATATGACAAAAAATGAAATTTTAATTGGAGCAGCTCTGATAAATTTTTCAGAGTACTTAGATTCCATGATCACCCACTGCATTTGCCAATCGAAAGCCATTAACAGTTTAACATGAAATTAGAATGCTTATATAAGTTGAGAAAGTCATTTGTGAAGAGAAGACAATCACCACTGTTGGGTGTTTTTACTAAATAGTCACCATTGAAACACGACGAAATCCGCGTTCCTTAGGCCTGTGCCCAAAGGAACTATGACTAATCTGAATGTTGAATGAAATGGCTTTCGATTGTTGCCACCTCCTCGCCACGTTGAGGCCGCAGTTAGGATTTGAGGAGGGCATGCACTACAACTACCCTAAACTATTGTCAAGATTTAAGCTGATATATACAGTTTTAAATCAAAAGAAGTAAGAATATGCATCGTAATAATTACGTAATAATAAATACGAGGCGTATTTGACCATGCAATTTAAATTAGATAAATATACATACAAAAAGGTTAATTTTTTTCAGGTTTTTTCCTTTAGCTTCAATCTCCTCTAAACAAATGCGTACAGGCTACATGAAATGTAAGCATTCAATCCCGATTAAAGCACAATAATGCATTCTGAGAAGGCAATGACGTGCAAATAACAATGATTGTAGACTGTTTTGTTTTACATCATCCAAAAATTCTAATAAATTGAATATTCCAAAAGTGCATAAGTAAAAATTTATACAGCATATAGGCATGCAAAGTTTTAAAAACACGTAGGTATCTTAATATTTTTGGTATGATTTTTTATTTTACATATTTTTTCTAGCTACCATAAAGAAAGTAATGCAATATTTGTTGAAAATAGCATGCAGAAACAAAAATAAGGAGGGGAAATATAAAAAGAAGCAAGAAATGCAAGATACATGTTAGCGTGCATTTATGATAAGGATTTGACTAAATACTATTTTTGGTTTTTATATTTTTTCATTTTTTTGGTTTTTATTTTTTTATAATAAACTTAAGATATTTCTACATGTAACAGGTCTTCAATAAGCATGCATTTGAAGCTGACTTTTATATAATTATTTATTTACTTTTCAAATTTTTTTATTTTTTTTTTGGTTTTATAATTTTTAGGTACCCTATTTCGTATCTGTGTGCCTACAACGGGATCTGTATAACGCATCTCTACGTGTGGGGTAATTTCGCTAACAAATTATATTTTTGGCCATTTTTCCATCGCTCATTGACGACGAAATGCACGCAAGGTCATCACACACCCTACTCAACTCTAAATTCACGAATTCACGGACGGTAGAGATCCTTATTTGCCGAGTTCTTCATGAGGAGATTCCAGCGACGGTCTTGGTTGTGGTGGCTTCACTTCTTGCTTCGGTCTTCGTCTCACCGATTCTCTCTCCTTGTGGTGGAAACACCCGTGATGCCTTCTCCCACCTACTCTACCCACCCCAGTGACCAGCCGTTTACCGGCGCCTGTTGGGTCTCCCTATGATATCTAACGATGACGATGGAAGGCACACAAAGGTCATCACACACCCTACTCAACTGTAAATTCACGTTCTCACGGACGGTAGAGATCCTTGTTTGCCGAGTTCTTCATGAGGAGATTCCAGCGACGGTCTTGGTTGTGGTGGCTTCACTTCTTGCTTCGGTCTTCGTCTCACCGATTCTCTCTCTCTGTGGTGGAAACACCCGTGGTGCCTTCTCCCACCTACTCTACCCACCCCAGTGACCAGCCGTTTACCGGCGCCTGTTGGGTCTCCCTATGATATCTAACGATGACGATGGAAGGCACGAATGGTGTTTCCACGACGACAAGCCTGCATTCGATGGATGTCTTCTTCATAGGAGGAGCTCTTCAAACACGACATTCTTCGCATATGCTATTCCGTCAACGATTTTATTTTGCGGAACAAGAACGACTATATCTTGCGGTCTTCTTACACGGCTCAGTAGGACGTAGAGCTGACCGTGTGTGAAGCAGTTCGTCCTGAGATCGATGCCAACGTACTCTATTGTCTGGCCTTGACTCTTATGGCCTGTCATTGAGTAGGCTAAGGCCAAGGGAAACTGACGCCTTAGAACCTGAAGCGGTGATCCTTCTGTGAAAGGGAAACGGAATGAGATCCGGGGTATACCAATGCGGTGTGTCTTCCCGGGCATTTTCACTGTTATCAAGCGTTTGCTGATGGCGGTAACGATGACTTTAGTCCCATTCACGAGTCCGTCTCCAATGTTTAGGTTCCTCATTATTAGGCATACAGACCCGACCTTGAGGCGCAAAACGTGATCTGGGATGCCGTTTCCTGTTGCTTGATGTAAAAGTTGAAAGTCCACGTCTAGTCCGTCGTTGTCATTTTCCTTGCACACACTGTCGGCGCTTCTAAGCTCATGGATACATCCGTCGGAGGAGTCGAGCACCAAATCGTTGATTTCTTTTACATTTGCATTTAACGTAGAGAGGATAGCTCGTTTTGCGCAAAGCTCAGGTTGGCTCAGTACGCAGGGTGGAAATATATCCTCAATAAGCTGCCGCAGAGATGTTACACCTCTCAGTCCTCGAAGCGGTATCAGCGCCTCCTGTAGGCGTCCCTCGCCGAAGGAAATGGAGTCTACCCTGCCGTTGCCCACTTGGAGGAGGAAGTCTGAATAGTCCTTGTATTCACCCGTTCTCTGCGGCGTAGTCAACGAAAAAATCTTGAAGAATCTCCACATCGGTGATGAGCGTAAAGAAACACAGGAAACGTCGGCAGGGGTGCGCGCGTTTTTCACGACTGGCGCTATTTGCCTGAAATCACCGGAACAAACGAATATTTTTCCTCCGAAGGGTAAATCATTATCCATGAGATCCCTCAGTGATCTGTCCAGAATCTGGAATATGTAGTGGTGCGCCATCGGTGCCTCGTCGAAGATGATGATCTTGGCTTCTCGAATCAGTGCTGCACGCTGAGAACCGTTGCTAACGTTCCAGTATCCCGTTCCGTCTCCTAAATCTATTGGAAGGCGGAACATGCTGTGAGCCGTCGTACCTCCTTGCATGTTGGACGCTGCGATCCCTGAGCTCGCAACTGCAAGGGCAATATATCCGTGACCGCGGGCGTAGGCTAGTATGACACGGAGGAGTGCAGTTTTTCCGTAGCCACCTGGCCCATCGAGGAACAGTATTCTATCCCTTCTGTTGTTATCCTGAAAAAGGGATTCAATATGAGTATAAAATATTTTCTGGTCCTCGGAAAGCTTCGGCTGCCACTCATCAACAAACGATCTTTCTTTCTCTCTGCTGTACTGAACCTGCTCTCTACTCAACTCCGTCGTGACGTCCTGTACGTAGGGAAGTCCGTGGTCCGTAAGGCAAGAGCCTTGTCGCCTGAGGCCCCTATCGATAGCGAGAAGTGAAGAGGTATAGGCAGCATCTGGATTTTCGGGATGCCGGTCTAAATAATCTTCACTGAGGGAATTCTTGTATTTTTCCCAAAGAATGGCCCCGGGAGCCCCTATGTTGCAAAGGAGAACGAAAAATGACCGCAGTGTATGGGCTACCATAAACTCGGAGGCCTCACCTAGTGCATCAGCGTATTCCTCTTCGTCCTCTACCAAACCTAAACTACGTGCAACGTCCTGAAAAGTGCGACAGTTTCCTACCCCACGGGACAAAAGATCGGCGTAACCACGGCAAGGAGTGGTCATAAGGAGTATCCTCAGGTAATATTGTTCGCCTCGATTAGGCGAAATCCAAAACAACCTACACACTTTGACGCCGCGCTGGCGGGCGGTGACGTAATGAACTCCGTCGGGGAGCGCATAGAAATTATCTCCACCTGGACTGCGGGTATGAACTATGTATTTTTCGTAGAAACTCTGATAAGTTAAGTCGTCGAAAATAGCGTCCCGCGGACGATTGAAGTAAATCATTAATTTAGATGAAGCAGAAGACGCGATCTCTGTTAAATTGCAATCACGAGGCCTGTATACTACGTTCTGTTTGCCTTCCAAGTGAACGGGTAGGCATTCCACGGTGGGCTCTGATTTCGAGATCGGGAACTCTAACAAACGCCAGCACGCATCACTGGCGCCCACCATACGCTTAGTGACATACTGTTCCACTTCGTCATCTTGCAAACCAATCGGGGTCACGGTTACGTTTTGTAGCGACCCTCCCTTCATCAAATATTTGAACAAATACTTTACCACGCGACGAGTGGAAGCTAATTCTAAATTTATGTGGGCCTCGTACTTTAAAATCAACGCGGCGTTGTAGGGGACCACCCATCCGTCGTGCACTGATATTTCCCTGCGTCGCGCGTTAATAATCCCCCGATTCGAATAATCGCGCTTGTACTGAACGAAGCCCCTTTCGTTTACGTGGGTTGTTTGACAAGACGGCTTCGGATAGAATTTACTGCAACAACCCTTAGCAGCATCCCAGCATCGAAAGTCGGTGCGCTGGTCCGTACCGCACGGGCCGTGGATCATATGCTGCAAGACCAACCTCCGAAGTCGCCCACCGGCCTCCTCTTCCGAGGGTATATCTGCGCGAATTACGGCGTCGATTTCTTCCGCTTGGACCGGTCCTACCCCGTCTACCTTGAAAACTATATGCGCGTGAGGCAATCCCCGCATCTGCATTTCAATAACGTAAACGAAATACGATGTGCGCCCGAAAAATGCTCCGCTACGTAAATCCCTGATCAATTCCCCGAGCTTAATATTGAATACCCTGCAGGCAGTGGAAGGATCACTGCGCTTGCTTCCGTAGGGGCACGCCATCTTATTCTCCTCCCAGTGAGCACTGTAAGTAAACGTCAGGAAATACGTCGGGGAACCCAACCGCGAAACTATACCCATGGCGTTCTCATAATGGACCTTCATGTACCGCGGACCTCCGGTAAATGTGCTCGGCAGGTAAACTTTTCCTGGACGCACGCCGCCTTCTCCCTGAACTGTCTCGTCGCCGGTTATATCTTGTGCGATTTGTCCTCGTTGTTGCCTTCCAACGTCTAAAATTTCATCCAGCGGTGCTATCCGCATGCCTCTTCCAGACGAAGATCGCGTCTGGGAATACTGGATGAAACGGAGTCGCTCCTCTTCATACCGGGCGAACATCTCCACTTGCCACGCCTGCGATAAACGTCCCAAGTGGGAAAATCTACGATCGGAAAGAAGCAGGCATCTGGAGTAGTTCAGTTGGGTGAGTTTCTTTCCTTGGTTATCCACTGATCCTACGTGCCAACCTAAAGTCCCCTGAGGATACAGCAAAGGATACTGGAAGGGCTCCATAAGTGGGCTCAACAGGTCGATAGACGATGGTCTTCGATCACCCCTTTTCCATACGGTTAATTTCCGGGGATTGTATCCAGTTTCTTCCGTGCTCAATGCAGCGTGCACTTCGATTCCACTTTGCCTATCTCCAAGCGTGGGACCGTGTGTGGACCTGCTGGTCACCTCGAAAGTTAGGTGTGCGTCGATTGAAGGCTCCGCACTCAAGCGTCGGAAATTCTCGATGAATGGATTCGTATTCCGGATGTACTGGTCAATTTCCTCGATGACGCCGGTGTTCAATGTTCTTCCAAGTGCAATATTTCTTCGTTCTTCGCCGTCATCGATGTAGAGGCGGCAACGGTTCACGAATTGAGTGTGTCCAGCTCTCGTGGTGAACCTTTGGCCAGGAGCTTCCAGGCTGTGCAGTTGGTGGTACATCCTACCTTCTATCTTAAAAAACGACAGTCCACTTGGGTGTCTGTAGCCTCCACTCACTTCTAGCGCGCAAAAGGCAAACAGGTCGTTATACGCTCGCGATCTATCCAAGAATTCTCTCTTTGAATAAAAAGGCGCGTCTAGAGAAGGCAACCGTTGCACATTGAAGGCTCCCTCCGCACAGCACCACTTCTTGCGATTCCTCTCCTCGTCGAAAATCCTTGCGCGACAGTGGGCACATCGGTGTACGTCATCCTCCCAAAGTGATGTCCTCTTCAGCTTGAACGCTTCTACGTCATCGAGAGCGAGTCCTTTCCAATACGCCATCGGGCCGAGATGAACTATCTTCCTGGCGAGAGCAGCGGGGATGTGTCTTATGTTTTCTAATTCCGGATGACGCAGCCTATAGGTCACCGTTGTCTGCCGTGATGCCTCCGGATTAGTCTCGTGCAGACGTTGAACAGCTCTTCTGTGAACATCGGGGTGGTCATTTGTGTACCTTTTAGCGGCTTTTCTATTGACATCTGGATGGTCACCAGTGTAAATTTTGACAGATCTCTTCTTTACCTCTGGATGTGTAGCTGCGTACCTTTTTACAGCTTCCCTGTTCACATTTGGATTTTTCTCGGCATGTTTCTTCCTTGCTGCAATTAACTGCTCTTTTCTCGTAGTATCCAAAAGTTTAGGCCTACCACGTTTGGCCTTCTTTGGACGTCCCTGTTGTTTACTAGTCTCCGTGATATTAGTGTCTATATTTTCTTTACGCGTAAGAAGGACAACTGGTTTCATGATATTTAGCTTTGGGTCCTGACTAATACTGCTTCGTGAGTTATTATCAGTATTTTCTGTTGTGCTGGCCGTTGCGTTGCTACTTGTCGCAAACGAATGATTGCCCGGTGGTCGTGAAAAACGTAGACGAGTAATTGTGTACTGGTTTCCTCTTCCGTTGAATTTGTTATTCGAAAGGAGCATGGAGGCTAGTGCCAATAACGTGTTGCATTTAAACAAACTGGCCCGACCATCGGAGCAAGATCTGTAATCATAGTTCACCCCATGGGAATCGAATAAGAAAGTGCTGTCGCCTCGGTGCCAAAAAGTTATGGATCGAAGTTCACCGGTGAACATGAAAGCATCGAGATGCTCGGACACAGATAAGATGCCCTCGAGGACACCCGATAGTGACCTGACACCTTCCTCTACATCGCGGACAGTTATTGGATAAATGCCATAGTGCACGTCGGATACGTCGACGTTGATGAAATTTCCCATTACTTCTAAGACCCCAGGTAACTCTTCGGGATAAATGTAACGTTCTTCATCCCGAAATGTATCGTCTCGTAACGTTCTGTATATCCTATTTCCGCAGAAAAGGATTGAATTTATTGTGTCCGTGTTGAAGGTGCCATTGATAAGGCCCCACGCTGCAGCGCAGGAGGAGTTCACTACGCATTGTGCTCCAGCACTCCAACCGAATAGCTCATAGTTTCCCTGGTGGAAAGACCCCGAAGCCACGCAGGAGAACTCCCTTCTCTGATTATCCATCGCGGAATGAGGAAAATACGGAGCCTGAAAAATATTCTCAAGGGAATGCGGATATACTTACTGGTTACGATGCGATTCTAAGACTATAAAAGAGCGGAAACCTGTTGAGGGAAGCCTCGATATCACCTGGAAATGAAGAGGGCTTTATCATTAGCAACGAAATGTTGACTTAGTGGGTAAGAAGTAAGTTTAAAGGAAAAATACAGTTATTTTCATTGATAGCTATATTTTCTTTTTATTATTGCTGAAATCGCATTTTTTCGAATAGAAATCATGAGCAAAGCACAGCTAAAATCGGGGTGTGAGAACGGAATTCAACAGGTAAGAATTATTTCCGAAAGTTTTTATGGTGAGAGCACATTCATCAATGTGCGAGATTTACAGGTAATATTTATGTATTTCCTTCGTCGTCAGCATTGAAGACTCCCACAATATATGGTAATTCCATTTGTTTAGCGAGAATATAAAAAGTTGCACGAAAAAGGAATGTATACAGTATAATTTTATCACGGCATAATATTTATGGTATTTTCTTAGTGAAAGTGACCTAAACAGTAAAAAATCTAAATTTTAATATAAGTCATTGATTAAATATTAAAATTATTTGTTTGCCGCGCATTAAGTTTAAGTGCAGGAGCTTTACCTAAATATCAATAAATAGGAAGCGCAATGATAGTCCATTTATATTTTCGTTATGACCGTAAATGATGATTTGAAGACATAGCCTGACGTTATAGGAGAGATGTGTAATTGAATTTCTTAAATAAAGTTAAACTTTTACCTCGACGTTCGTGAAGTTTATCGTTGAACGTATACGGAAATTGTAATTTCAAATTTCAAAGTGAACTATGGGTAATTATAGTCTATTCCATCATCTATCTGGATTGAGCAGTTTTTTCGTTGTAGAATCGGGATAGATATTGAGATGTATATTTTTGGTCCAAGCGGAAATAAAGTTAAGTATTTTTTATGTGATGTAAATTATCTCAATGTTGTTTTTGTTGAAAATAGAAGCATTGTAGACAGGATGATCATGACAGGATGTTAAAACTGAGTGACAACCACTCCCTGGATATGTGATAAACATCAGCTTTCTTCTACCACGTCAACTTCTTAAATTCCGAAATGCCATCCTTTTTCAAATATGTCGCACAAAATTAAAAAAGATATTTTTAATTGACTTCAACATTCAAAAATTTAGGAAAGGAAATGTACAGCACATTTTAAAAAATGTATGATTTACCGATTCTTGCGAACGTACAAGAAAATGCCACTAGATATTCTTCCCACACCACCCAACATCATCCCGAACTACATACACGACTCCGTGCCTGTGTCATACTACATTACCTCACACGTCATTTGGCAACGATCTTTCATTTAAAATATATTATTAAAATTAGAAGATAAGGAATTGTAATTTATTTACTTCGTTAATACAGCGGAAACAATCCGTATCGCATGCAAATTTAGGGAGTACGTAACCTCCTTCTGGAAAAAATGCGACCCTTTCAAAATTTCTCTCTTTGTGTTATAGAGGCGAAGGATATAATAAAGCTGTATTTTTCCTGCAGACTTAAACGGTGCTAAACGTAATTTTGAAGGTTAATGTAAATTGATCCAGTACATTTCAACGTAATAATTTCGGAATCCTTCGAAAGACATAGTTTCCTGTGACTATCAGAATTTTATTTTTAACTGGGCAACCAGGGAGACAAGAGAATGCTATTGCATACGTACACTTAAAGGTACTTTGATAATTTGAAATAATCATTACCTTGGTCCACGTATCAGACATATGTCGATTGCAGCAGAAAGTATAGGGAACAAATGCAACTATTTCCGTAAAATATATATTCGGACGGAATTTTACGTAGGAAACACGTAAAAATGCATTTGAAAAGGGGCAATATTACGTGGTTACAGCCATTTTCTTTCATAAGTATTAGAAAGTATCCCTACGGCATCCAAATTCCGGGAGTATTACAATAAATAGCAAAGGTATGCCAGGGAAAATCGGAAGAATGAGTGGGAGTGAGGTAATGCACTTCGAAGGAACGGCAGGGAGGGGCAGGCTAAATGATCAGGTGTACGTTAACAAACCAGCATTACTACGGAGTTATTATGAATTATCTAATTAATAAATCGCACAAGAACTGAATGTGAAAGTGCAGTTTCGAACAGTAAAGTGAATCGCAAAAAGAACGGCAGGGAGGGGGAGGCCTAATGATCAGGTTAACAAACCAGCATTACTATAGAGTTATTATGAATTATCTAATTAATAAATCGCACAAGTGAATGTGAAACCGCAGTTTCGAACAGTAAGATGAATCGCGCAATGAAAGATTGTAAACATCCAATTATAAAAAATTCATCAGCTTACTCTCCACTTAACTTATATTATTGCGTCTATTATTTACCCACGATATTTATTTGATAAAGAAATGATGAATTTGAAAATGCGATGCGATTTTCTATGAGTTTTCATTAGTTTCTAAATGTTGGATATGGCATAAAATATCCCAGTCATAGTGTTTACGTCACAGATAATGAGAAGGGGTTAATTACTATATGATATTATTTAAAATATATTTCCCGCCTTATCCGACCATTTTGGAATGACAATGTCATCTGCAAAATATTAATTGACGTTAATGATAAGTATGTGGAAGTTTCCCCGGATTAAAGGGGAGCATGTGCAACTAACAAAAATTAAAAAGAAGAGAAGATAATATTTTATACATTTATGGAATGACGGAACAGCTTTAAAAGGAATTCGCGCAGGTGGATTTTAGCTGTTATAGTTGTCGAAGGACTACGAGAAAGAAAGTACGGAGAAGTATCAAGAATTTTATAAATGATGTCAGTTTCTTAATGTCAGATAATTATATTTAGTTTTATTTGAAAAATTGGCGACGACGAAGCATTTCAAGGAATGCAGAGAAATTAAGTGTGTTGAAGAAAAGCAGGGGGAGATATAGGAAGTTCATGAATATTACTTCACAAACCAAGGGATACATCGATGAATTTGTTGCGCAAAATATTTTCATAATATTTATCCGTAAAGATTTTAATTCCAAAACATCTTCAATTTAACTCTACGATAGATGGCACCACCAAGGAAAAGTAGCGAAAGACTAAACCCTCAACGACTCATAAAAGATTTTTTCATTAAAATTTTCTACATGAATTTATTTTGAAAACAACATTCATCACTGGTACGCAGGATATTGTATCAGAAACGCAAAGCAAAGTGTATTGATGCGACAACCGGAAGGGCTATTTTTTTCTACAAAATTAACTTTAAAAATTTTAATTCTAAAGAAGTTTAATCATCGTAACGCGATATATTGTGGTCGATGGTGGTTTTTTGACATAACGATTGAAGTTAATGTTTAATTTAAGCAATGTACTATTGAAAGAAAAAGAAATTCAATTTTTTAATCCTACAATACCATTTCGATTTCTACCTGATTTACGGTGAATGCAGGAAAAAACATTTTAAAAATTCTGAAAAATTTAGTGTGTTTGACCTACTGTCCCCTGGACGACCATCACTACTCTTTATGTCATTTGAAATATTATTCTATCACACTAAATTATAAATGGCATGTTCCAAGGAGATATATTACTACCACGAATCCCTATTATTAGGATTTTCGATTCGATTTTCTTGATTCGAAGTTCAACGGTTTCTTGTGATGCGATGTGCTATTGCTGGCGTAGCCTCTGACGGTAGTGGATTCAATACATTGTAATGGAAATAGCGCGCAAGAGATTGCCTTAATTACGTTAATGGGTTAATAAGGTCGTTATCAAAACTGTTTCATATACTGTGATAGGCAGGCTAATTTGAAAGATCGCTTCCGAAGCTGGGGAGTATTAAATTGAAAACATGGCGACGCTCCCAAAATTTGACTTTCTGATGTCGTTTAATTTAAATCACGGCAACCAACGGTACGATAAACAAACTGTTGTCAATATTCTTTTGGGAACGTTTTAGGAACGAGTCATTTTTCTTCTTTGTATTGATATTCATATTTCGCAGAAGGTTACAAAAAGCATTCTAAAATTTACAAAATATGCCGTGAATCCAGGATCGTAAGGTAAGATGAATAGCGTGTTGGACGATTGCGAACATCCATTTCTGAATAGTCCTTAAGCTTACCTTCCACTTAACTTATTTTCCTGTGTCTAATATTTATGAACGAAAAACATTAAAATTCGTGGAATTGGAAAGCGTAATGCGATATTCCCTGAGCTTTCATTGTTGTCTAAAAGTTGGATATGGCATAAAATATCGTAGGCATAGTGTTCACGTCACAGCTAATGAAAAGAGGTTATTTTCCATACACTATCGTTTTAAATATTTTTTCCGCCTTATCCGACCATTATGGAATGCCAATGTCATCCGCAAAATAATAATTGACGTTACTGAGAAGTAGTTGGAAGGTTATGTAATGTGGGGAGCCAGTGCAACCAACGCAAAGTAGCGATAGAAGCGGAGAAAGTATTGCTTTTTTTCATGGCATGACGAAAAACGTTTAAAGCGGAATTAGCGCAAGTGGATTTTAAGTGTTGTTGTTGGCGCACGATTATGATAAAGCAAGCAGGTGGATGAATTACACAGGTCGCAAAACTTCCGAAACCGAGATTTTGATTGATACATTGTAGCCACCGAAATCTAGAATGGTGAAGTATATAACGTAAATTTTAAATCACACGAAGAGTATGGTTTGAGAGGCGGAATTAATTACGGTCTATCTGTATGGTATCTTTTGAGCTAAGAAAGTATAAGTAGGAGAAACTGAGTACAAAATAAAGGAACCTTGAATCATTTTTATGGAATGAATGGAAAAGGAATGAAAAAAGTGCACTTCGAAGGAACGGCAGGGAGGGGCAGGCCAAATGATCAGGTGTACGTTAACAAACCAGCATTACTATGGAGTTATTATGAATTATCTAATTAATAAATCGCACAAGTGAATGTGAAACCGCAGTTTCGAACAGTAAGATGAATCGCGCAATGAAAGATTGTAAACATCCAATTATAAAAAATTCATCAGCTTACTCTCCACTTAACTTATATTATTGCGTCTATTATTTACCCACGATATTTATTTGATAAAGAAATGATGAATTTGAAAATGCGATGCGATTTTCTATGAGTTTTCATTAGTTTCTAAATGTTGAACATGGCATAAAATATCGCAGTCATAGTGTTTACGTCACAGATAAGGAGAAGGGGGTCAATTACTATATGATATTATTTAAGATATATTTCCCGCCTTATCCGACCATTTTGGAATGACAATGTCATCTGCAAAATGTTAATTGACGTTACTGATAAGTAGGTGGAAGTTTCCCCGGAGTAAAGGGGAGCATGCGCAACTAACAAGAATTAAATGAAGAGAAGATAATATTCTATGCCTTTATGGAATGACGGAACAGATTTGAAAGGAATTCGCGCAGGTGGATTTTAGCAGTTGTAGTTGTCGAAAGGCTAAGAGAAAGCAGGTAGGTACATGATTGATACGCGTACGAAAGCTACCGAGAGGGAGAGAGTGATACATTGTAACGACCGCGATATGTCGTCGCGACGTACCGAATGTAAATTTTTAATCCCGCGAAGAGTCTGGTTTGAGAGGCGGAATCAATTACGGTCCATCAATATGGGATCCTTTGATTTAAGTAAATATTAGTCGGAGGAATTGAGTAATAAAAGAAATAAAAGAGCACATATTCATTGTTATGAATTGACTTATAATGAGAAGATGTGTTTTGTAATAAAATTGAGATGATAGTTTAAGACTCGGTTTGAATTATCTACCTAATAAATGAAGCATGAACAGAATAAGAAATTGCAGTTGCGAACGTTGAGACGATTGGCGTGGTGGACGATTGCAAAAAACAACCGATGATAAATAGTTTTTAGCTTACTCTCCACTTAAAATATATTCGTGCGTCTAACATTATACACTATAAACATTGAAAAAAAAGTACGGAGAAGTATCATGAATTTTTCCAATGATGTCAGTTTCTTGATGTCAGATAATTATATTTAGTTTTATTTGAAAAATTGACGTCGACGAAGCATTTCAAGGGATGCAGAGAAATTAATTGTGTTGAAGAAAAGCAGGGGGAGATATAGGAAGTACATGAATATTACTTCACAAACCAAGGGGTACATCGAAATATTTGTCTTTCTGAGTTTTTTTTTATTTAAATCATGGCAACGAACGGTGACGATAAACAAACTGTTGACAACATTTTGTCGGGAACATTGTAGGAATGAGTTATTTTTTCTTCATTGTCTTGATATTAATAGTTCGCCGTTAGCCTTATGAGGTAATTTACTAAACAATATCATTTAAAATATTTTTGAAAAAATAATTGACATGACTTTGAAGTATATGGAAGGTTCCCCCTTGTAATGAGGAGCCAGATCAACCAACGATAAGTAGCAATAAAAGCGTAGAAAGTAATGTATTTTTTCATGGCATGACGAAAAAATTTGAAAGCGGAATTAGCGCAAGTGGATTTTAAGTGTTGTTGTTGGTGCACGATTATGAGAAAGCAAGCAGGTGGATGAATTGCACGGGTCGCGAAACTCCAGAAACCGAAAGACTGATTGATACGTTGTAGCGACCGCAATCTGGAGTGGCGAAGTACCTAATGTAAATTTTAAATCACACGAATAGTCTGGTTTGAGAGGCGGAATTAATTAAGATCTAACAAATTGGTATCTTTGAGTAAAGCAAACGTAAGATGGAGGAAGTGATCAGCAGAAAATTAAGAACATAAGTTTATTGTTACTAATCAGGTACTACCCTAAATTTTGGACAGGAACGATGAATTGCAAAGGTGAAGATGAGAGTTATACCTATGAATTCATATCAAATTATCTTCATTAAAAATAATTAGTAATGAAAATAATTTACATATACACATAGTACGTTGCTGTCTACGCAAATAATTAAAACTTTTATCCCCATAACAATGTAAATAAGTCTGAGGAAGGACACTTTGGAATGCACACTTGGATCCATAATTACTTCGACTGTAATCAGGCGAGATATGGCAATAGGAACGCGAAAAATCGAGACAGAAAAGTATGACCAGACATGTAATTTATTTTCCTTAACCTTATACATGAGAACAGCTATTTTAAACATGTTTTACTGTAACGGGATAGACGGCAGTCACAACCAGTTGCGCAAAATATTTTCATAATATTTATCCGTAAAGATTTTAATTCCAAAACATGTTCATCACTGTTACGCGAGAGATGGCACCACCAAAGAAAAGCAGCGGTAGACTAAACCCTCAATGACTAATTAAAGATTTTTTCATGAAAATTATCTGCATGAATTTATTTTAAAAACAACATTTATCACTGGTACGCAGGAGATTGTATCAGAAACGCAAAGCTAAGTTTATGGAATAGACGACCGGAAGGGCAATTTTTTTTCTACAAAAGTAACTGTAAAAATTTTAATTCTAAAGAATTTTCATCATCGTGACACAATATGTTGTGTTCCATGATGGTTTTTTGCATTGCGATTGAAGTTAATGATTAAGTAAAGCAATGTACTATTAAATGTTCCATGGAGATATATTACTACCACGAATCCCTATTATTAGGATTTTCGATTCGATTTTCTTGCAAGAAAATGGGTGCGTCTAATATATTTGCACGATTTCTAGAAAGCACTTTACGACGCAACGCAAGAAATGAGTACATTATGGTGTATTAAAAACATTTTACCATTTGCTTGAGCGCGCTAACATGAATATTTTGCATTGAAAGCTCTTTATTAATTGGAATATTAGGAAGTGAACGTCGAAATAAATGCAAGAAATTCAGGAAAAATAAGGACGCTTTGAAGGATAAGTAAGAAGGATAAGGGGGACAGTCCTAACGAACACGTGCGTGTTAAAAAAATCAACATCTTAATGGAGCGAATCGTTATTTTTATATTGGCGCAAATATTTAAAATTAAGAATGGGTTAAAATGGTTTACCTGGAGTCGTGGTATCCCACGATGTCCTCGCTTACACGATGGATTATTTTTTATGCGTCCCTCCGTAAGTCACAGTGTAAACAGACAGAAAAACCACAGTCATGAGCTCAGATCTCAGATAGGTAAAAAGATCACCTGGCAAACATGAGCTCTGATAGTAGAATGACGAGAAGTTCAACGGTTTCTCGCAATGCGATGTGCTATTGTTGGCGTCACCTCTGACGGTAGTGGATTCAATACATTGTAAGGGAAACAGCGCGCAAGAGATTGCCTAAATTACGTTAATGGGTTAATGAGGTCATCATCTAAACTGTTTCACATGCTGTGATAGGCAGGCTAATTTGAAAGATAGCGTCCGAAGCTGGGGAATGTTAAATTGAAAACAAGGCACCGCTCACAAAAATGTGACTTTCTGAGGTTGTTTAACTTAAATCATGGCAACCAATGGTACGGTTAACAAACTGCTGCCAATGTTATTTCGGGAACTTTGTAGGAATGAGTTATTCTTTCTTCATTGTCTTGATATTAATAGTTCGCCGATGGTTACAAAAAAACTTCCTAAAATTTACAAAATATTCCGTGAATCCAGGATCGTAGTTAAGATGAATAGCGTGTTGGACGATTGCGAACATCCATTTGTGAATAGTTCTTAAGCTTACCTTCCACATAAATTACATTCTTGCATCTAATATTAATAAACGAAAAACATTTAAATTCGTCGAATTGGAAAGCGTAGTTAAAAGTCGGATATGTCATAAAATATCGTAGGCATAGTGATTACGTCACAGCTTAGGGAAAGAGGTTATTTACTAAACAATATAATTTAAAATATTTTTTCCGCCTTATCGGAACATTATGGAATGCCAATGTCATCTGCGAAATAATAGTTGACGTTACTTAGAAGTTGATGGAAGGTTCCCCCTAGTGTTGGGAAGCCAGTGCAACCAACGCGAAGTAGCAATAAAAGCGAAGAAGGTATTGTTTTTTTTCATGGCATGACGAAAAAATTTTTAAATGGAATTAGCGCAAGTGGATTTTAAGTGTTGTTGTTGGTGCACGATTATGAGAAAGCAACCAGGTGGATGAATTGCAAGCGTCGCGAAACTCCAGAAACCGAGAGACTGATTGATACGTTGTAGCGACCGCAATCTAGAGTGGCGAAGTACCTAATGTAAATTTTAAATCACACGAATAGTCTGGTTTGAGAGGCGGAATTAATTACGGTCTATACATATGGTATCTTTCGAGCTAAGTAAGTATCAGTTGGAGATAATGTGTAGAAAATAAAGGAACCTATTATGATTGTTATGTAGTGAAGGTTAATGGAAAGAAATTCAATGAATATGATATTTTAAGGTGACAAATGAATTATTTACTTATTCCAATCCACAAGAACTGAAATAGACAAGGCAATCGCGAACATTAACATTAATCTCGTGGTGGGCGACTGTCAACATCGGACGATATAAAGTTGTTAAGCTTACTTACTAATAAACTAATATCAATGCGTCTATTACTTCTATACGATTTCTATGAAGCACTTTACGACGCAACGCAAAAAATGAGTACATTATGGTGTACTAAAAACATTTTACCATTTGCTTGAGCGCGCTAACATTGAATATTTTGCATTGAAAGCTCTTTATTAATTGGAATATTAGGAAGTGAACGTCGAAATAAATGCAAGAAATTCAGGAAAAATAAGGACGCTTTGAAGGATAAGGGGGACAGTCCTAACGAACACGTGCGTGTTAAAAAAATCAACATCTTAATGGAGCGAATCGTTATCTTTATATTTGCGCAAATATTTAAAATTAAGAATGGGTTAAAATGGTTTACCTGGAGTCGTGGTATCCCACGATGTCCTCGCTTACACGATGGATTATTTTTTATGCGTCCCTCCGTAAGTCACAGTGTAAACAGACAGAAAAACCACAGTCATGAGCTCAGATCTCAGATAGGTAAAAAGATCACCTGGCAAACATGAGCTCTGATAGTAGAATGACGAGAAGTTCAACGGTTTCTCGCAATGCGATGTGCTATTGTTGGCGTCGCCTCTGACGGTAGTGGATTCAATACATTGTAATGGAAACAGCGCGCAAGAGATTGCCTAAATTACGTTAATGGGTTAATGAGGTCAACGGGTCGCAAAACTTCCGAAACCGAGAGATTGATTGATACATTGAAGCCACCGAAATCTAGAATGGCGAAGTATATAACGTAAATTTTAAATCACAGGAATAGTCTGGTTTGAGAGGCGGAATTAATTACGGTCTATCTGTATGGTATCTTTTGAGCTAAGAAAGTATAAGTAGGAGAAACTGAGTACAAAATAAAGGAACCTTTATTAATTTTTATGGAATGAAGATTAATGGAAAGGAATGCCATGCATTTCAATGAATATGATATTTTATGGCGCCAAATAAATTATTTACTTACTATAATCCACAAGAACTGAAATAGACAAGGCAATCGCGAACATTAACATTAATCTGGTGGTGGACGACTGTCAACATCGGACGATATAAAGTTGTTAAGCTTACTTACTAATAAACTAATATCAATGCGTCTATTATTTGTATACGATTTCTATGAAGCACTTTACAACGCAAGGCAGAAAATAACTACATTATGGTGCACTAAAAAATTATGACAATTTGCGTGAGCGCACTAATATTGAATATTTTGTATTGAAAACTCATTTTCAATTGGAATTTTTGGAAGTGAACGTCGAAATAAATATAAAAAATTCAGGAAAGATACGGACGCTATGAAGGATAAGTAAGAAAGGTATGGGGGACAGTCCTAATGAACGCTTGTGCGTTGAAAAAATCAACATCTGAATGGAGTGAATCGTTATATTTGTATTGGCGAAAAAATATCAAACTAAGAAAGGGTTAAGAAATTTTCTATGAAATTTTTTTAACGGATAATCTGACCTCAAATGGTGAATGAAAACGAACCCTCGGCTACGCCACGGTCGGCTTCGGTGTCGCAATATTCGTAACGGCATCGTAATGCGTCGAAGCTCTGTCCACTAAGTCCAAAACACCCGTTTTATGTCCAGGTAGAATGCTAGCACCCGCCGCAGCCGCCTTCGTAAGGACTCGGTCGGCCGAAAGTACTAGTAATGTTTTGTGAATCTTTTATAAATCGAAATTTATGCGATTTTTGGCATTGTTTAACATTTATCCCTCTAACAGGAGGGGATGAAAACAATCTGTTACCAGAAATCAGTTGATGATATTGACAGTATAAATGGTAATCATTTTCATTATTCAACCCCGAAACTACGTCAAGGGCAATGGAACGTATTATATTTTTCCATAAAATGTATTCACAGACGGATTTTTCCGGAAAAAAACCCAAAAAGTAGACTTAAAAATGCAAAATTCAATTTTTTGGGGTGTATAGGCGAAATCGGGGGTTATAAATTTGTACTGCCTGGGGTCAGCAATCGTCCGCGTCAATTCCGTAGCAATGAGTGTTGGGGGTTCTAAATGCAGTGAAAGTGTGACGAAAAGTACCCGAAAAGGAGACTTTTATGCACAATTTAAATTATTTGAGGGTGCGTCAGGAAGTTCGAAGACGACGGTATTATATGGTCAAATTTATTTACTATCATATCTAAGAGAGGTTACCCCTATGACATCCATATTTTGAGAGTAATACAGTAAAAAGTAAGTCTTTCTCGGGAAACAAATGAGTAGTGTCCACCAATTTTATTTTTTCGCGGATATATCGATTGAAATTTTTCTAAACAGTTAACCTTTTCTAAAGAGATATACATAGTTGTATATTATTGAAGATTTGTAACTACACCGGTCAGGAATAAGTTGACGAAATCTTGTGTTAATCCTTTGTAAATCGTCATTTTCTCTGAATTTCAAAATATTTTAATTTTTTCTGATTAATCAAGGACGTTGAAAGAAACTGTTAACTTCATTTCGCAGAAAATGTTATGAGCATTTATAAATATCACTTTCATTATCCTACACCTGATATTACGTCGCGGGGATCGGGAGTTATGAAATTTCTCCAGTAAAGATGAGTTGATTGGTTTGTTATTGACCTCCTTGGGCTCATGAGTCCCTGGAATGTGCCATGAGTCATTTCCATAAGAAATACATGCAAATTAATTTTTTTATGCCTGAAGACGTATTTGCTTTTGCATATTAAAATTAGTTATAATGGTCACATTAAGTTAAGCTACATATCATTCGAAAGAAAAAGAATTGCAATGTCTTATTCCTGCAGTTCCATTTCGTTTTATACCTGATTTACACTGAATTTAGAAATAAACATCCAAAAAAGGTTCAAGTTTAGCGTGTTTCGCTTACTGTCCCCTTGACGACCGTCAATATTGTTTATGCCGTTTGAAATATCTTTCTATCACACAAAATTATAAATGGCATGTCCCAAGGAAATATATTAATACCACGAATCCCTATTATTCCGACAGATGTGCCAATTGAATACATACGGGTTCAATTTCTAATTAGACTGGCAATCGCAATGACAATAAATAAGACCAAAGTATGTCTGTTTGTGGCTTAGATATTGGAAAACTTTGTTTTTCACATAGACACAATTTTACGTGGCATGTTTTATCGCGTGCGGTATAACATCCAGTTTATTTGTGTTGGCTAGAGATTGAATTACTATAAATATCGTACATTTCATCGCAGTAATAGACAAAAATTTCGGTCAGGTACGGTTTATATGGTAGGAGAAAATGACACCGACTGATATAACTTCATATCGATACATCTTGATAACAGGATGTAGTTCTGCTATATACTTAATTTGTATGAATACTACCTTGCCTTCAATCATACCATTAAAAGCCTTATCGCAGCAAATACAGTAACAGGTCTGCAAAAGCGATGTATAAAACGCACAATTTTTTCGATTAAAACTTCAACTGTAACTGCTGCATTACTTTTCTTTAACTTTTATCTCGTTTTGTACCTTATTTTTATCTACCAACTAGAGTTTCAGTCCTTAACCTAAATAAATAAAACAGATATAAGGGAGAAATACCTGCTGTGTATCTATTAATCTTATTCACAGCCCTGATTATTATTTAAAATAATTCGAAACGTTGGCTATAACTTGGTGACATAAATAGGCTGTTATTCTGGTCGGAACGACAATAGAGTGCACATTTCATTTAAATGAGTGTGTTATTTAACTACTTTATTTGAATTAAGTTAATTAAACTCCCCGCGAAGAGTTATATCGTTGATACAAAGTCACTTTCACACCCGCTCGATGGTAAAAATGGAACGCTTGGTCAGGAATAGTTTCACGAAATGTTGTGTTAATCCTTTGTAAATCGTATTTTTCTGAGTATCGGAATATTTTAATTTTTTCTGAGTAATCAACGACGCTGTAAGAAACTGTTAACTTCATTTCGTAGAACATGTTATGAGGAAATATCATTTTCGTTATCCTTCACCTGATATTACGTAACGGGGATCGGGAGTTATGATTAAGAAGAGTTGATTGGTTTCTTATTGAGCTTCTTGGGCTCATGAGTCCCTGGAATGTGCCATGAGTCATTTCCATAAGAATTACATGTAAATCAAATTTTTAATGCCTGCAGACGTATTTGTATTTGCACATTAAAATTAGTGGAAATGGTCACATTAAGTTAAGCCATATATCATTCGAAAGGAAAAGAATTGAACCTTCTTAATGCTGCAGATCCACTTCGTTTTATACCTGATTTACACTGAATTTAGAAATAAACATCCAAAAAAGGTTCAAGTTTGGCGTGTTTCGCTTACCTTTCCCTTGACGACCGTCAATATTGTTTATGCCGTTTGAAATATTTTCCCATCACACTAAGATATAAATAGCATGTTCCAAGGAGATGTATTACTGCCACGAATCCCTATTATTCCGACAGATGTGCCAAATGAATACATACGGGTTCAATTTCTGATTAGATTGGCAATCGCAATGACAATAAATAAGATCAAAGTATCTCTGTTCGTGGCTTAAATATGGGAAAACCGTGTTTTTTTACAACGAAACAATTTTACGTGACATCTTTTATCGCGTGAGTAAACCATCCAGTTTTGTTTCTGTTGGCTGAAGATGGCCTTAATATAAATACCGTACTAAAAGACGAAAATATGGGGTAGGTACGGTTAATATGCTAGGAGAAAATGACACTTATCGATATAATTTCATATCGACATATCTTGAAAAGGGGATGTACTTCTGCAAAATATTTTATATGTATGAATCGTAAGTTACCTTCTAGCATACCGTTAAAAGTCTTATCCCAGCAACTATAGTAAAAGATCTGCAAAAGGAATCTCTACAGTACACAATTTTATCGAACACAACGTCAACTATAACGACTGCATTAGTTTATTGAAACTGTTATCTTGTTTTGTACCTTTCTTTATCTACCGGTAAGAGTTTAAGTCCCTTTCATGATTAAATAAAAAAATATGTAAGCGACAAATCGAATTCCAGCATTTTAGATTCGAGTTTTCTTGTTGGAAAACGGGTAGAGCGGGATGTTCATCATTGCTAAATGTGACCTCTATAGTAAGGATCATGTCCTCATATTTTTATTAATCTCGCAAAAGAGGAAACTTGTATAAAACGATATCGATATATCCCCATTTACTTAACATTGAAAATATATTTCGCCATAAAGTTAAAACTATGGTTTTCCACGGAGACCAAAAGATAACAGAAATCTTATATCACCAATCACGTACTATCCTAAAAATTTCAGACATCTACATTCAATAACAAAGGAGAAAATGAGGCATATCGATATTATTTCATTTCGATAAATCTTCATTATGAATCATTACTCATCGAAATATTTCACATGTACGTATAGTACGTTGCTGTCTAAGCAAATAATTAAAAATTTTATCCCCGTAACTATGTAAACAAGTCTGAAAAAGACATGTATCGAATGCACCCTTGGATCGATTATAACTTCGCTTCTAATAATTCGATCCGCCTGATTTAACTTTTGCCAGATTGAGCACGTCAACTGTGGTATTGCCTTTGAATAACGATTTCATATCTTGAATAACAAAATAGTTATTAGCGAAGAAAGCGTATCCAAGGAGATTGGTATCGATATAACTCACACATTAATCTATCGAGAGAATTGGTTATCATTGCAAAAGTTGTCCTTTTTGATATTAGTATTACCCTGAAAATTTCGTTTGTCTAACTTGAACGGTTGCCAAGTTATTCAAGATCGTGTGCTTGTGAGGATATTTGTATAAAACGATTTTGATATATCCCCATTTACTTTACATTGAAAATATATTTCGGCATAAAGTTGAAACTATGGTTGCCATGGAGACCAAAATATCACAGAAATCTTATATCACCAATCACGTACTATCCTTAAAATTTCGGACATCTACGGTCAATAACAAAGGAGAAAATTAGACCTATCGAAATTATTTCATTTCGATATATCTTCCAAAGGAATCATTACTCAACAACATATTTTACATGTACGTATAGTACGTTGCTGTCCAAGCAAATAATTAAAAAATTTATCCCCGTAACTATGTAAACAAGTCTGAAAAAGACATATATCGAATGCACCAATGGATCGATTATAACTTCGCTTCTAATTATTCGATCCACTTGATTTAACTTTTGCCAGATTAAACACGTCACCTTTAGTATTACATTTGAATTTCGTATTCATACTTCGAATAACGAGAAAGTTATTAGCGAATAAAGCGTATCCAAGGAGATAGGTATCGATTTAACTCTCACATGAATCGATCGAGTGGAATGGTTATCATTTCAAAAGTTGTCTTTTTTGATAATAGTATTACCCTAAAAATTTTATTCCTCTAACTTGAACGGTTGCCAAGTTATTCAAGATCGTGTGCTTCACAAAATAATGGCGACAATGATTTTCTCACGTGCAGGATATTTTTCGGAATTTTATTATGAATTAACCAAGAGGGTTATCGGAAAAACAGGGTAGGGCGTGAGGGTACGGAGTACCCTCTAAGGGTTTTCACGGAGATTCCAAATTTTCATATGCCGAAGTCTCAAAGCCGAAATCCGAAATTTAATATTCGTCTCCTCGACAATGGAAAATCGAAAATCGTTTATTCCTCGGAATTCTTTCGACTTGTGAATATTCCAAGATAGCCAAAAAATCAAGCAAAAAATCTAGTATCTTGCGTTTCAAGGAATTTGTCCTACGATTATTGCAAGTTGGTCAAAAAAAATTCCAAAGTTAGTCCCGTAAGAAAAGCATTGGAAATTTTTAAAAAAATGATAAAAAATAGTAAATATAAATACACCGTTATGACAACCATACTAAAAAATCAATCAAAAAATCTAGTTTACGTCCATTGAATATCATGTTCCTACGACGTTTAAAAATACTAAATAAAAGCGAAAAAGTTTTAGTCCCATAAGGCTCCCATGTTAATTCAAGTCGATATATCTCGAAAACTAATCGACTTATTCGAGTTTTCAGATTTTTCCCCTCGATGAATTTTTTTTTACTTTTACGTACAATAAGTCAAATGTCCACACTAATCACAGTTTTGGCTGTGATTTTGTATCCATGAGTAGATGAGTCAGTCACACATCCCGCTGTATATAGACGGGACTCGCACGCTCCGCGCGCTCGTTAAGGGGCTCCGCCCCTTAAAACCCCGGTTCCGGCTTCGCCGTCTACATTTGTGGTCGTTCGAAGACTTTTGAAGTTCGAATAATCTCAACACGGCTAGGGGCCGGCTTCGCCGGCCAGGGGGTAGGGAAGTGCCCCACTCATTCCTCGGAACGGCTTCGCCGTTCCTCGCTGAAGGGCGGCTTCGCCGACTGGGGGTTTAGTGTGCCAGAGGGCGAGGGCATTTCGGAACTTTTTCACCGTTATTCGTTTAAGGGGCGGCTTCGCCGCCCAGAGGTGGGGGGAGTCCACAGCGGTTGCGCCGCTTGAACATCGGGGCGGCTACGCCGCCCGGGGGTTGCTGAAGCTCCCCCTCGCCTACGCCAGTTCCTCGTTGTGGGGCGGCTTCGCCGCCTTGGGGTTGAGGAGCCCCCCCGCGGCTGCTCCGCCTAGTCCTTATAAATGGTCTTCCCCACCGAGAGGGGTGCCCAGGGGGATTCGGGGGTTTTAATGTGTTATGCATGCGGTCACCAAAAGTCCACAGTGATCATGTAGCGATGATTGTAAAAGGTAGTGCAATGCGGATTAATAGTGGCGACAAGTACCCATAAAAGAAGACTTAATGGCAAGTTTTTCATTTTTTTTCGGGGGGTTCCTACGGAATACCGGTGGTTTTATACTTGTGTTAAACCAGTGGTCACTAAAAGTTCTCATAAATTCCGTGCCGATAAGTCCTAGGGGACCGGAAGAGTGGTCTTATGATTCTTTTCCCTGGAGAGGCTATTTATTAGAAATTTTTTGGGAGGTTTCACGGGGGTAACGGGGGTTTTAATAAGTGGTAGGGGCACCGGTTAAATTGTGTCGAAATCTATTCGGAAAGGCGAGTTTAAATTTGTTTTATTTTTTTTTCGGGAATTTATGTTCCAGGAGGTAATCGGGGGTGTTCTGGTATTTTTTCCCGTATGGTTTACGGTGGCTCGTCCTCACCAAATATTCCGGATCTAGAGCTCAGAGGGGACGGGTAGTGCGGCGTAATGTTTGCGAGAAGTTCCCAAATAGGAGACTAAATGACACTATGTACATTTGGGGGGGATTTCACGGGGATACCGGGGGTTTAAATGTGTGTACTCCTGGCGGTCACCATCCATTCACATAAATTTCGGGGGGATGAGTCGTTGGGGGCGGTGGAATAGTCACGAAAAGTACCGAAAAAGTAGACTTATTTGAAAATTTTATTTTTGGGGGGGGGGTTTACCGGGGGTTTATAGGTTTTTACTGCCAGCGGTCATCAATCGTCCACATCAATTCCGTAGCGATGAGTGGTAAGGATTGGAAAAGCGGCGGAATTGTGACGAAAGGTACCCGACAAGGCTACTTATATGCTAATTTTAATTTTTTAGGGGGATTCGGGGTGTTAAAAGATGACGGTACTATATGGTCACATTCATTTACTGTCATGTCTAAAAGAATATTGCCCTATGACATCCATATTTTGAAAGTAATACAATAAAAAGCAAACCAGTCCCTGACAAATGTTAGCAGTGCCCGCCATTTTTATTTTTTCGCGGTTAAATCCATTAAAAAATTATTAAACTGTTTATGTTTTCTGAAAGACAATGCATAGCTGTATGTAACTACAAAGTTTGAAAGAAATCGGTTGAGTTAAAATTGACAAAACCTTGTGTTAATCTTTTGAAAATCGTAATTTTCGGTGATTTTCGGAATATTTTAATTTTATTCTCAGTAACCAAGGACGAAGAAAGAAAAACGTTACCTACATTTCGTAGACTATGTTATGAGCATATATAATAATCATTTTCAATATCCTATACCTGTAATTACGACTAGGGGAGCGGGAGTTATGAAATATTTTTCGAAAAACCAATTTTTGGACGCCATTTTGGCAGCAAATTTCTTAAAAAGAAACTTATAACATAGCATAATTACGTTACTAATTTTACCAGCTTTCAAAAAATGCATTAACGATCCGTGTGGCACGCACGGTTCGCGCGCAGTAAAATGAAAACCGGAAGACGGTCTCCGGGAAAAGCGCGATTTCGGCCATTTTGTCGTCCTAGCGACGACACGTGGCGGAAACTTCCGGTTTTCGGATTTTTCCTCCGGATCATTTCGAGTTCCCCGCACGCCTGCCAAATTTCAGCTCTCCAGCACTTCTAGAAGTGGTCGGGAATTTGTATCCATGAGTGAGTCAGTCACCACAAGGGCTGTATATAGATAGGACTCGCACGCTCCGCGCGCTCGTTAAGGGGCTCCGCCCCTTAAAACCCCGGTTCCGGCTTCGCCGTCTACATTTGTGGTCGTTCGAAGACTTTTGAAGTTCGAATAATCTCAACACGGCTAGGGGCCGGCTTCGCCGGCCAGGGGGTAGGGAGGTGCCCCACTCATTCCTCGGAACGGCTTCGCCCTTCCTCGCTGAAGGGCGGCTTCGCCGCCTGGGGGTTTAGTGTGCCAGAGGGCGAGGGCATTTCGGAACTTTTTCACCGTTATTCGTTTAAGGGGCGGCTTCGCCGCCCAGAGGTGGGGGGAGTCCACAGCGGTTGCGCCGCTTGAACATCGGGGCGGCTACGCCGCCCGGGGGTTGCTGAAGCTCCCCCTCGCCTACGCCAGTTCCTCGTTGTGGGGCGGCTTCGCCGCCTTGGGGTTGAGGAGCCCCCCCGCGGCTGCTCCGCCTAGTCCTTATAAATGGTCCTTTCATCCTTTAATGTGTTATACATGCGGTCATCAATCGTCCACAGTGATCATGTGGCGATGATTTTAAAGGGTAGTGTAATGCGGCGTAATAGTGGCGACATTTACCCATAAAAGAAGACTTAATGGCAAGTTTTCATTTTTTGCGGGGGGTTCCAACGGAATACCGGGGGTTTTATACGTGTGAAAAGCAGTGGTCACAAATCGTTCTCATAAATTCCGTGCGGATAAGTCCTAGGGGTCTGGAACAGTGGCAGAATTCTGACGATTGTTTTACCCGGATAGGCGATTTATTAGCAAAATTTTCTTGGAGGTTTCACGGGGTTATCGGGGGTTTTAATAAGTAGTAGAGGCACCAGACAGTAGTAGAGTAAATTGTGACGAAAACTACTCGGAAAAGCGCATTAAACATTTTTTTTTCGGCGAGTTTCCAGGAGGTGATTGGGGGTTTTCTGGTATATTTTCCCGTTTTATTTACGGTGGCCCGCCCTCATCAAATATTCCGGATCTAGAGCTCAGAGGGGACGGGTAGTGCGGCGTAATGTTTGCGAGAAGTTCCCAAATAGGAGACTTAATGGCACATTTTACATTTGGGGGGATTTCAGGGAGATACCGGGGGTTTATATGTGTGTACTCCTGGCGGTAAACATCCGTTCACTTGAATTCCGTAGGGATGAGTCGTTGGGGTAAGAACCAGCGGTGGAAAGTCACGAAAAGTACCGAAAAAGTAGACTTATATACAAAACTTTATTTTTTGGGGGGTGTATGTGGGTTTACCGGGGATTTATAGGTTTTTACTACCAGGCGTCATCAATTGTCCACATCAATTCCGTAGCGATGAGTGGTAAGGCTAGAAAAGCGGAGGAATTGTGATGAAAAGTACCCAAAAAGGCTACCTATATTCAAAGTTTAATTTTTTAGGGTTAACGACGAGGGGAGAGGGAGTTATGAAATTTGTTTCGAAAAAGCATTTTCGGACGCCATTTGTGCAGCAATTTACTTTAAAATTATCTGAATCCATTACATAATTACGTGACTACATTCATCAGCTTTCAAAACGTACATAAACTATCCGCGTGGCACACACTATTCGCGCGCAGTAAAATAAAAACCGAAAGACTGTCCCCGGAAAAGGCGCGATTTCGGCCATTTTGTCGTCCTAGCCACGACACGTGGCGGAAACTTCTGGTTTTTAAATTTTTCCTCCGGAGGTTTTCTGGTATATTTTCCCGTATGGTTTGCGGTGGCCCGCCCTCATCAAATATTCCGGATCTAGAGCTCAGAGGGTACGGGTAGTGCGGCGTATTGTTTGCGAGAAGTTCCCAAATAGGAGACTTTTATGAAATATTTTATTTTTTTGGGGGTGTATGTGGGTTTACCGGGGATTTATAGCTTTGTACTGCCAGGGGTCATCAATCGTCCGCATTAATTCCGTAGCGATGAATGGTAAGGCTTGGAAAAGCGGCGGAATCGTGACGTAAAGTACCCGAAAAGGCTACTTATGTGCTAATTTTAATTTTTTAGGGGGTTTCGGGGGGTATAAAGATGACGATACTATATGGTAACATTCATTTACATTCATATCTATTTGATTTTTTAGGGGGTTTCGGGGGGTATAAAGATGACGATACTATATGGTAACATTCATTTACATTCATATCTAACAGAAGTGAGCCCTATGACATCCATATTTTGAGAGTTATACAATAAAAAGCAAACCATTCCCCGAAAAAAGTGAGTAGCGCCCGCCATTTTTATTTTTTCGCGGTTAAATGCGTTGAATCCTTTAATAAAAGTTCATGTTCTCCGAAAGACAATGCAAAGGTGTATGTAACTACAAAGTTTGAAAGAAATCGGTCAGGTTAAAGTTGACAAAATCTTGTGTTAATCTTTTGGAAATCGTAATTTTCGGTGATTTTCGAAATATTTTATTTTTTTCTGAGTAACCAAGGACGACGAAAGAAAATTGTTGTCTACATTTCGTAGACAATGTTATAAGCATATATATTAATCATTTTCGTTACTCTACACCTTAAATTAAGTGGAATGGAGCGGAAGTTATGAAATTTTAATAGAAAAACGAATATTTGGACGCCATTTTGGCTGCAATGTTCTTAAAAAGAAATTAATAACATTACGTTATTACGTGCCCACGTTCATCAGCTTTCAGGAAATGCATTAGCGATCCGTGTGGCACACACTATTCGCGCGCAGTAAAATAAAAACCGAAAGACTGTCCCCGAAAAAAGCCCGATTTCGGCCATTTTGTCGTCCTAGCGACGACACGTGGCGGAAACTTCCGGTTTTCGGATTTTTCCTCCGAATCATTTCGGGTTCCCCGCACGCGTGCCAAATTTCAGCTCTCCAGCACGTCTGGAAGTGGTCGGGAATTTGTATCCATCAGTCAGTCAGTTACCCGAAGCGCTGTATATATAAGAGACTCGCACGCTCCGCGCGCTCGTTAAGGGGCTCCGCCCCTTAAAACCCCGGTTCCGGCTTCGCCGTCTACATTTGTGGTCGTTCGAAGACTTTTGAAGTTCGAATAATCTCAACACGGCTAGGGGCCGGCTTCGCCGGCCAGGGGGTAGGGAGGTGACCCACTCATTCCTCGGAACGGCTTCGCCGTTCCTCGCTGAAGGGCGGCTTCGCCGCCTGGGGGTTTAGTGTGCCAGAGGGCGAGGGCATTTCGGAACTGTTTGACCGTCATTCGTTTAATGGGCGGCTTCGCCGCCCAGAGGTGGGGGGAGTCCACAGCGGTTGCGCCGCTTGAACATCGGGGCGGCTACGCCATCCGGGGGTTGCTGAAGCTCCCCCTCGCCTACGCCAGTTCCTCGTTGTGGGGCGGCTTCGCCGCCTTGTGGTGAGGAGCCCCCCGCGGCTGCTCCGCCTAGTCCTTATAAATGGTCTTCCCCACCGAGAGGGGTGCCCAGGGGGATTCGGGGATTTTAATGTGTTATGCATGCGGTTACCAAAAGTCCACAGTGATCATGTAGCGATGATTGTAAAAGGTAGTGCAATGCGGATTAATAGTGGCGACAATAAAAGAAGACTTAATGGAATGTTTTTCATTTTTTTTTCGGGGGGTTCCTACGGAATACCGGGGGTTTTATACTTGTGTTAAACCAGTGGTCA
Source organism: Ischnura elegans (assembly GCF_921293095.1). Classification (NCBI taxonomy): domain Eukaryota; kingdom Metazoa; phylum Arthropoda; class Insecta; order Odonata; family Coenagrionidae; genus Ischnura; species Ischnura elegans. Next base: position 98,456,120 of record NC_060249.1, read on the forward strand.
CTAAAAGTTCTCATAAATTCCGTGCCGATAAGTCCTAGGTGACCGGAAGAGTGGTCTTACGATTCTTTTCCCTGGAGAGGCTATTTATTAGAAATGTTTTGGGAGGTTTCACGGGGTTATCGGGGGTTTTAATAAGTGGTAGGGGCACCGGTTAAATTGTGTCGAAAACTATTCGGAAAGGCGAGTTTAAATTTGTTTTATTTTTTTTCGGCGATGTTCCAGGAGGTAATCGGGGATGTTCTGGTATTTTTTCCCGTATGGTTTACGGTGGCTCGCCCTCACCAAATATTCCGGATCTAGAGCTCAGAGGGGACGGGTAGTGCGGCGTAATGTTTGCGAGAAGTTCCCAAATAGGAGACTAAATGACACATTTTACATTTGGAGGGGATTTCACGGGGATACCGGGGGTTTAAATGTGTGTACTCCTGGCGGTCACCATCCATTCACATAAATTTCGGGGGGATGAGTCGTTGGGGGCGGTGGAATAGTCACGAAAAGTACCGAAAAAGTAGACTTATTTGAAAATTTTATTTTTGGGGGGGGGGGGGTGTATGTGGGTTTACCGGGGGTATTTAGGTTTTTACTGCCAGCGGTCATCAATCGTCCACATCAATTCCGTAGCGATGAGTGGTAAGGATTGGAAAAGCGGCGGAATTGTGACGAAATGTACCCGACAAGGCTACTTATATGCTAATTTTAATTTTTTAGGGGGTTTCGGGGGGTTAAAAGATGACGGTACTATATGGTCACATTCATTTACTGCCATGTATAAAAGAATTGTGCCCTATGACATCCATATTTCGAAAGTAATACAATAAAAAGCAAACCAGTCCCTGAAAAATGTTAGCAGTGCCCGCCATTTTTATTTTTTCGCGGTTAAATCCATTAAATTATTATTAAAATGTTTATGTTTTCTGAAAGACAATGCATAGCTGTATGTAACTACAAAGTTTGAAAGAAATCGGTTGAGTTAAAATTGACAAAACCTTGCGTTAATCTTTTGAAAATCGTAATTTTCGTTGATTTTCGGAATATTTTAATTTTATTCTCAGAAACCAAGGACGATGAAAGAAAAACGTTACCTACATTTCGTAGACTATGTTATGAGCATATATAATAATCATTTTCAATATCCTACACCTGTAATTACGACTAGGGGAGCGGAAGTTATGAAATATTTTTCGAAAAACCCATTTTTGGACGCCATTTTGGCAGCAATTTTCTTAAACAGAAACTTATAACATAACATAATTACGTTACTACATTTACCAGCTTTCAAAAAATGCATTAACAATCCGTGTGGCACGCACGGTTCGCGCGCAGTAAAATAAAAACCGGAAGACGGTCCCCGGAAAAAGCGCGATTTCGGCCATTTTGTCGTCCTAGCGACGACACGTGGCGGAAACTTCCGGTTTTCGGATTTTTCCTCCGAATCATTTCCGGTTCCCCGCACGCGTGCCAAATTTCAGCTCTCCAGCACTTCTAGAAGTGGTCGGGAATTTGTATCCATGAGTGAGTCAGTCACCACGAGGGCTGTATATAGATAGGACTCGCACGCTCCGCGCGCTCGTTAAGGGGCTCCGCCCCTTAAAACCCCGGTTCCGGCTTCGCCGTCTACATTTGTGGTCGTTCGAAGACTTTTGAAGTTCGAATAATCTCAACACGGCTAGGGGCCGGCTTCGCCGGCCAGGGGGTAGGGAGGTGCCCCACTCATTCCTCGGAACGGCTTCGCCCTTCCTCGCTGAAGGGCGGCTTCGCCGCCTGGGGGTTTAGTGTGCCAGAGGGTGAGGGCATTTCGGAACTTTTTCACCGTTATTCGTTTAAGGGGCGGCTTCGCCGCCCAGAGGTGGGGGGAGTCCACAGCGGTTGCGCCGCTTGAACATCGGGGCGGCTACGCCGCCCGGGGGTTGCTGAAGCTCCCCCTCGCCTACGCCAGTTCCTCGTTGTGGGGCGGCTTCGCCGCCTTGGGGTTGAGGAGCCCCCCCGCGGCTGCTCCGCCTAGTCCTTATAAATGGTCCTTTCATCCTTTAATGTGTTATACATGCGGTCATCAATCGTCCACAGTGATCATGTGGCGATGATTTTAAAGGGTAGTGTAATGCGGCGTAATAGTGGCGACATTTACCCATAAAAGAAGACTTAATGGCAAGTTTTCATTTTTTGCGGGGGGTTCCAACGGAATACCGGGGGTTTTATACGTGTGAAAAGCAGTGGTCACAAATCGTTCTCATAAATTCCGTGCGGATAAGTCCTAGGGGTCTGGAACAGTGGCAGAATTCTGACGATTGTTTTACCCGGATAGGCGATTTATTAGCAAAATTTTCTTGGAGGTTTCACGGGGTTATCGGGGGTTTTAATAAGTAGTAGAGGCACCAGACAGTAGTAGAGTAAATTGTGACGAAAACTACTCGGAAAAGCGCATTAAACATTTTTTTTTCGGCGAGTTTCCAGGAGGTGATTGGGGGTTTTCTGGTATATTTTCCCGTTTTATTTACGGTGGCCCGCCCTCATCAAATATTCCGGATCTAGAGCTCAGAGGGGACGGGTAGTGCGGCGTAATGTTTGCGAGAAGTTCCCAAATAGGAGACTTAATGGCACATTTTACATTTGGGGGGATTTCAGGGAGATACCGGGGGTTTATATGTGTGTACTCCTGGCGGTAAACATCCGTTCACTTGAATTCCGTAGGGATGAGTCGTTGGGGTAAGAACCAGCGGTGGAAAGTCACGAAAAGTACCGAAAAAGTAGACTTATATACAAAACTTTATTTTTTGGGGGGTGTATGTGGGTTTACCGGGGATTTATAGGTTTTTACTACCAGGCGTCATCAATTGTCCACATCAATTCCGTAGCGATGAGTGGTAAGGCTAGAAAAGCGGAGGAATTGTGATGAAAAGTACCCAAAAAGGCTACCTATATTCAAAGTTTAATTTTTTAGGGTTAACGACGAGGGGAGAGGGAGTTATGAAATTTGTTTCGAAAAAGCATTTTCGGACGCCATTTGTGCAGCAATTTACTTTAAAATTATCTGAATCCATTACATAATTACGTGACTACATTCATCAGCTTTCAAAACGTACATAAACTATCCGCGTGGCACACACTATTCGCGCGCAGTAAAATAAAAACCGAAAGACTGTCCCCGGAAAAGGCGCGATTTCGGCCATTTTGTCGTCCTAGCCACGACACGTGGCGGAAACTTCTGGTTTTTAAATTTTTCCTCCGGAGGTTTTCTGGTATATTTTCCCGTATGGTTTGCGGTGGCCCGCCCTCATCAAATATTCCGGATCTAGAGCTCAGAGGGTACGGGTAGTGCGGCGTATTGTTTGCGAGAAGTTCCCAAATAGGAGACTTTTATGAAATATTTTATTTTTTTGGGGGTGTATGTGGGTTTACCGGGGATTTATAGCTTTGTACTGCCAGGGGTCATCAATCGTCCGCATTAATTCCGTAGCGATGAATGGTAAGGCTTGGAAAAGCGGCGGAATCGTGACGTAAAGTACCCGAAAAGGCTACTTATGTGCTAATTTTAATTTTTTAGGGGGTTTCGGGGGGTATAAAGATGACGATACTATATGGTAACATTCATTTACATTCATATCTATTTGATTTTTTAGGGGGTTTCGGGGGGTATAAAGATGACGATACTATATGGTAACATTCATTTACATTCATATCTAACAGAAGTGAGCCCTATGACATCCATATTTTGAGAGTTATACAATAAAAAGCAAACCATTCCCCGAAAAAAGTGAGTAGCGCCCGCCATTTTTATTTTTTCGCGGTTAAATGCGTTGAATCCTTTAATAAAAGTTCATGTTCTCCGAAAGACAATGCAAAGGTGTATGTAACTACAAAGTTTGAAAGAAATCGGTCAGGTTAAAGTTGACAAAATCTTGTGTTAATCTTTTGGAAATCGTAATTTTCGGTGATTTTCGAAATATTTTATTTTTTTCTGAGTAACCAAGGACGACGAAAGAAAATTGTTGTCTACATTTCGTAGACAATGTTATAAGCATATATATTAATCATTTTCGTTACTCTACACCTTAAATTAAGTGGAATGGAGCGGAAGTTATGAAATTTTAATAGAAAAACGAATATTTGGACGCCATTTTGGCTGCAATGTTCTTAAAAAGAAATTAATAACATTACGTTATTACGTGCCCACGTTCATCAGCTTTCAGGAAATGCATTAGCGATCCGTGTGGCACACACTATTCGCGCGCAGTAAAATAAAAACCGAAAGACTGTCCCCGAAAAAAGCCCGATTTCGGCCATTTTGTCGTCCTAGCGACGACACGTGGCGGAAACTTCCGGTTTTCGGATTTTTCCTCCGAATCATTTCGGGTTCCCCGCACGCGTGCCAAATTTCAGCTCTCCAGCACGTCTGGAAGTGGTCGGGAATTTGTATCCATCAGTCAGTCAGTTACCCGAAGCGCTGTATATATAAGAGATACTTACCTTGAAAAACCAATAAGAGGTAAACTTCAGAGAGAACTTTTACGGAGTGCGAAAGTTTGCATATGGAGGTGTGTATGAATAAATTATGTAGACCTGGCAAGTAGAAGAAGACAGAAATATCTACATGCCAAAAAGGAAAATGGAAAGAAGATATTAAAAGTATGTCTGGAAAGCCGCCTATGCTGTGCCTAGGCTCATGTTGGAGATCACTGAACAAGCAATCGAAGGTTGATCTTTGTCCCAAACGCTTTTGGGCATTCTTCTGCACAGCCATTTCTTCACTAAATAATTTCAAGAAATTTTTGCCTAAATTAGGTATATTTAGCCTGTTATTTAAAGATTTTTACGCAAGAATTTCAATCTATTCTGATTGCAAAAAGGTTTTAGCTTTAGGTATGAGCTATCATTTTGATTGCGGAGAAATATTTATCTCAGGAAACTATTAGAAGTATATTCCGATGTGTGTTTTCATTTTCTTGTCCATTTCGGAGATGAGATTAAGCTATTTATATCATGTCCGTAGCAATTCAGAATTTTTGGAGTTAGAGGAGGAGGAGGAAGGTAATCATTCCCGTTTGTATTGTATTTTTGGCTCTCTTGAGGAAAACGTCCAGAAAAATTCTGAGCGGTCTCATTATTTTTTCAGAGTGCTTCTCCGTTGTTTGCATTCAGCCTTCCAAAACAGTTTGTTTCCCTCGGTATTTTCATATCAAAAAGTTTCAGACTCCTGGGGCGGTGGAGTTAAATAAAAACGACTTTTCAGTATGGAATCGCGTATCTTTGTTTGCTTCCCACACAAGTTTGCCAAAATAACGAAATGTTTCCTCCTCGTTCATCTTAAGGTCACACCGCGGTGATGGTATTTGGTTTTTTTGTGAATTGCTCAATATTCAAGGGTAATGTAAGGCATATTGCTAGTATTTTACTTGATCAACTGCTCTATAGTAAATTTTGGCATCAGGATCCATTTTAAATATGCACTTATGTATATTGATTATTATGTCATTAATAATCAATATTTATAAGCTTCATGTACTGATTTGGCTTATTTGTGTAGAGAATCCATAACAAACTCCTTTTTATATGGTTTTATTTCATATGATGGGCTTCTAATAGAAGTAGCTCGTTTTCATACGGTTCTACGTTCTACTATGTAATCCGTGTACTCTTTTTCTATTCGATTCCCTAAAAAATAGCTTTTTTGGGAATATTTTTATGAACTTTTGTGACAGCCGGATTGAAATAGTATTCCTCACTGATGAAAAAAAAACTCTGCATGTTTAAATATTAGCTAAATAAACTTTGATGGACGCCTTAACTTGGTATCAGGCTGAGGAGTGAGGAGGCTTCTCTGGAAATATATACGAGGGTACAGTTGAGTTAATTCAGCCCTCCCTCGGATCACTGATGATTACGGAGTAAATAATTGACCGGCTAAAGAGAGAGCGACACATGTACTACGCTACTAGTTAATTTGACAAGTGAATATCTTTTTTATTTTGATCACTTTTTCCAATCTAAAAAAAGCAACAATGTGCGATTGCTTTCACGGTGTGTGCCGAACTGTGTTGCTTATCCTTTGGGTTTCTTTTTTTTGTGGAGATCATTCCCCCTTTCCCGTGCATTGTATCAATGTAGAACCCATGTAGCAATCCCACCTGCCACTCTCGCCATCGGGAGAATGACGGCGACGAGGAAAGGTTTCACCGAGGTGTACGTACCGTCCCAGCGGTCTTGTCACGGAGAGCGACCCCGCCGCTTGTTGAAATCCACTCGCCAAGCGTGAGGTCCCAGCGTGTGAGTATTGGCCGTCCATTGTAGAGATCCCTCCGTCGCGGCCACCGGTCGCTGCGGTGAATTTTTCCGCGCCGACTGCAGTCATGAAGAGATAAAAGCGAAACAGGAAGAGCAGAGAGAGAGAGAGGAGCGGCCGATGGTGACGAACCTTTATCCCGCTGCGTCAACATCCATTAGCGGAATCTCCCATCCTCACCCCCTGCCATCCACCAAATCCCTACCACCATTCCGACTCTCACCCCCTGCCCCAAACGTCGATACAGAGTTTCCACCCGCCTCGCCACCTCCATTACACCTCCTTCTCGGCTCGTCGGGGGCAGTTTCATCCCCCCGCTTCACTCATCGTTGCACCCTTGGCACCCCCCGCCATATCCCCTCCAGCCAGCTTCCATAAAGCTTCTCAAGCGCCCTGCACTTCCCTCTCAGGATAAGTCTGATTCCTCCTTTTTCTTTATCTCATCCTTTCGATCGCTTCCGGGAGTGTAGGTAATGCCTTCGTACCCATGCTCCCTTTTTGCAATAGTCTTTCAAACTAGAGGACCTAGCATGTTTCAGAAATCTATCATATTCTTTAACCCTTAAGTACTCGCGCGGGGTAATGGTAGATCCCCAGGCTGGTAAATTTGTTGTTTACTTACAGGGTGATTTGTCAACATCGCTTAGCTACTTATTAGCTTCAAGTCTCCTCCCACCAAACAACAATCTGGGGACTCGGTATGTCCCCGCGCCACTACTTTCGTTATAGATACCTCGTTTTTTTCATTGAAGTAATTACAAGCGTGAATTGAAGTGGTGTACATTACTTTATTTTGCATTTCGCTATAATTATTGAATTATGAGTTCCCAGCACCTGAATGAAGAGAAAATTAAATATGATTTTACATTTTCACAAAAATATAAGTACTATAAAGATTTTGTTCTTTCCCGGCGAATGGACTGAGTGAAGAGTTCTCGGGATCGCCACCGGGTCAGAAACTCCATATCTGCCAATGTTTCGATGTCCAACTCGGTCATCGTCCTCAGGGCTGTGAATCTCTGCCATCATCATCATTCACAGCCCTGAGGACGATGACCGAGTTGGACATCGAAACGTCGGCAGATATGGAGTTCCTGGCCCGGTAGCGATCCCGAGAACTCTTCACTCAAAAATATACTAGGTTTTTTTCTAAAAATATGAAATATTGAAAATATCAACATCTAATAATCTACAGCATATGAAAACAATTTAAACTTTCAAAAATGCATGGTGGTTTTGACAGAATATCAGTAGTTTTAACAAATTAAATAAATGATTCGGGTATCTGCTATGTCCCCACGCCAGTACTAACGTCTCAAAAAACGCGCCAGTAGTCAAGGTTCAAGACTAAGCTTCATTTTATGTGAACTTAATGATCGGTTGTTGTCATAAATTAATGTGGATAATCACGAGATTAAGTTTAAAAAATCCGTTGTATGAGATAGCATTCAAGGTGTAATTTAGGATTAATAAATTCACTTTATAAATTCACTATCACCACTAACTAGTACGTGATAAAATTAATATTTTTGAGGGACAAACTTCGCATTCTCCTATGAAAATAACGACTAGAAACCGCTTAAACCATGCAGTAGGAGTGGCTTAAAGGAACTAGGGACATTAATAAGCATTATTGGGGCAAAAGAATTAGAACCTCTCTTTCAGTAAGCCATGTTATGACTTGAATTTTTCGTTTCTCAACGTTTTACTTTACAATAGAGTAGTTACATTTTACTAAATGTTTTCATTACTTCACATTACTCCTCCCTTTCACTCCCATTTTTTTTGCTTTTCCTGTTTCTATTTCCGTTTGATTTTCCCGCATTATTTGCTTTATTGCCCCTTTTGTTCTGGCTGAGAGATGCTATTCTGGAGATCAGCGGTGTTCACATCGAATGCACCGTTTCCAATCTACCAACGGGGAGAAATAAGTGATTGATCGAGTACTTTCACCAGTTAAATCTGGATTGTTTTTCTCTTCCAATCCCTCACCACCGAGGTACAGAAGTCCACTCAGCGTACTTTTGTCCCGTATTTTTCCATCTAAATGAAAGAACTCAATCCTCTTCCTATCGTTTAGTGTTTTCCTCGTTTGCTGTGGGAGGGTACACTCAGCTGTAGTTTTTGTGACTGGAGAAGGGAGGAATGGTATGGTGAGCGTGTTGGTGTCATTACTTTTTTCGCGTCATGACTGTCGTGGTTCCATTGCAGCGGAGTAATCTAGATATTGCGGAGACGTGATCGCGGTGATTTCCCTGGAAAATAGCTCGCCCTTGTGTTGCTGGATTTGTTCACGATCGATGTTGCTTGGGGACCAGCTATGAGATTTCCTGGTAACTAGGATACCTACCATGAATCTACGAGAAGGAGAACTGAGGTTTACGGGAAAGTATACTACAGATTTAAAGTCAGTGATCAAATATCGAATGGGAGTTTTTCGATCTATGCATCGAATTAAATATTTATAATATTTATAATAATCCGGCAACAAGACGGATGAATACTGGTGGGAGCATTCAAATGTGGCTGTAAAATAAAAATATCTGAACAAACTTTTTGCATCGCTATTTGTTAGGAGCTATGACGATAAGGCGAAATGTCGTAAGAGTTGTATTCCTGTAGTATTGCATGGAATAACCGAATGACCTAGATTAAAACTCGTCCATAGATGTAAAAAATCAATCTTAATCATTTTTTCCTCCCGAATTTTCGGTCATATTAGCCTATTTTCCTTGGTAACTTATCACATGCATACTTATTTATATTGAGATTAAATTTGCTGGCTTAAAATGCTGTATTGGGTCGTTTTTCTTAAATTTTCTGGATCAGTGGAACAGGCTTTTTTAGAATTTATGAAATATTACCTCGTTTGGTGATTAGACTCAGGGTTATATAGTGAGTGAGAGCTTGCCCCCGACATCTATCGTATTTCACTGCTCTGCACGTTATGGTGAGTACGTAATTAGTGGTTTGATACCTCCGTAACAACTATTACGACACATTGCGTGCACCCAGCCACTTAGTTTAACAAGCTCTGCTGCACTCGCCAGTATTCGAGAAAAATCACCTCCGTTCACCAGTTCTGTGTTACCATCTCTACGTCCATTAAATCATATTATATCAGAAAGAGTTTTCATGCGTGGAGTATAGCTTGATAAAGGGTGCATTAACGCGCAGAGGTTTTCAACGCGGTGAAACATAAGGTGAGAAAATGCCCATTAAAATGATACCTAAGCATAATATTTTAGATATTCCTAAATGAATATCAATTAAGATCCATTACCTGTAATAAATATTTCGGATCCCAATTATATCGATACATAAGTCATAAGAAGGATTACTTTAATTTGCCGATGTTAGGGATGTCTTTGTAATAGAGAATAGGAAGCGTCCATACTTTTAGAATATCATATTCATGTAATCATTTGTTCTTAAATTTTGTTTTGAATGGAATAATTGCAAATTTATACGTAATTTACTTAAAACTTAAGCGGAAAATAGCTTACCTATTATCGTTAATGAGGATTATGAGCTATTTTTAATCAACAAATTTATATTATTCCATACAGATCACAGGTTCATGCATTGTAGCCCGTGGTCCTTTTCTGTACTCCTATTTAAAACGATTCACCGATACTTATAGGAAACCGATACTTTCTCATTATCAAAAAAAAAGGTACGATAATTTTGCGATGAATCTAAATGCATTATATCTAAAAATTCCGCATGCATTGACAATTATTGTGTAGGAAAGCGCGGGTGATTAAATCGATTTCCAACGATGCATTTTTCATAAAAACCTCTGCCTAAGGAGTCTTGATTTAAAAAAGAACTATTGCACCTTGTTTATGTTCTTAATACAAATATTTTAATTGAATCTGCTCCCTAACTAGTTTCTCCCTGTCTAGAGATGAGGTTCTTACGCACCTGACTTTAGATTCGTTAGTGGTTCTTTGCGATCGATAAACCTATCCATGTGTGAATTTGCAGACCCATTGTCACTTCCTCTCCTTCTGAGATGAATTCCGCGAATTAGACCTTTGGCCGCCTCGTTCCGAGGAACGAGAGCGTCTGATACGACGTCAATTATCGCCCGATTTCCTGCTTTCCGTCTTTCCTGATCCACAACCATTCGACGCATCTCTTTTTTCTCCTCTCGTGTTCCGTCTACGCATCCCCGATTATATATATCACGATCGGAAGGAAGGAGGACACCTCCAAACTCCCCCTTCATCGTCTATTTCCCTTTCCCTGCAGCTCTTCCGCCATCCCCATCGCAGACAATCCTTGGGTCTAATCTCTCGATTTATTGAGCCTTTACTTCGGATTAGATCGCCAAGCCGTTCCTTTACCTCCTCCCCTCCCTTAACGTCTCTTTCCGTTGCTAGGTTTCTCCTACAATTCCCCAACCCCCTTTCCTTCTCTCAGTTCCCTTCTCCAAGTCCGCTGCCGATAAGTCGTTCGGCTGTCGCGATTTTTGCTGGCTTAAAGGTCAGCCGTCCGTAGATCGTCCCATAGAGATGCATTGCTCGCTGCTGCCGTCGCCGCCAAATTGTTAATCGCACAGTGTTTGGAATTAAGGATTGCAGTTCTCAGTAGAGTGATTTGGACTCTTTGTTATAATGCAAGATTTTTTTTATTACCAATACCTCTAGATCGATCTTATTAAGTCTTCTTTGTAAATAATTACTTGTTTAAAAATTCGTTTATGCTATCCAATTGAAATATTTAGGGAACAGAGAAAATTCTTGTCAATATTTACCTTGATCCCGATTGTAGAGTTTTCATCTGAGGAAATATTGAGGCAAAATTTTCAAATTTTAGATTTTCGCATGCTTTGAAGATGATGCATTAAGGATGAGGCTAGTCAAATTTTTAGAAAAATATGACAAGCCTCATCCGTAGCGCGGATTGAGCGGGGATAATGAAACCATGACGTCACTAAACGACGATGTGCAGTGGAAATAATGGACATTACTTACCAAAATGATTAATTTTATATTTTTCAAGTGATAGTTTCTGCTTCCGATACAACCATTTTCATCTCCTTCACCTCATTTACTGCACTTCATTCGAAAATTCACTTTATCGAAAAAAATGCTTATTTGTGACATCTTACTAAGATCTCGAAGCGGTGATAGGTAATAAAAGTCAATGAGAAAATTACTATTAAGTCATGCGGCTTCATTAGGATGGAGGATGGTCGAAGTCTTCACACCGAATAAATAGTTGCTAGCCTGCTTTTTATATGGTTTTTATACTTGCTGATGCCATCGATGATATGTTTTACGATGGTATTAAATGACTTCTCTGAAAACTCACGGGTTTATAATGTCTAAATTAGAGAAAGTTGTTGTTATTCATCCTTTTTTGAGATCTGCCCCTCTTGCGTGCCATTTAATTGTTATGGAGTGGTTTTGATAACCAATCATGTCACAGCTATAATGTAATTGCATAAAATGTGGTTTTAAAAGTGATTTTAATTTTGTTTCTCTGTTTTCAGGTTCGTTAAATTCCTGTCTTTTCTGCTATTTGAGTTTGTGCGGGAGAGTTATGAGTGAGTAAAACTTATTTTCACCAATCTGGAGGTCATCATTTGGTAAAACTTATGCTAAACACAGGAATAGTATTTGCATGGTCTCCGTTGAAACTTTACTCGAAGATTCATGGCGTTATTCATTTTACTTAGTAGTGCGAACATAACGCAGAGGAAAAGTTTTGCCACTTTTGGGTACTGATTTAATATGAAGGAATTGTATCGTTTCATTGATTTTTAAATTGCTTAAATTTATTTATATTATAGCTCACAAAAGCCTTCAGGTGCATTTTAAAAGTAAAACTTTCTCCGATGACTCAGATTTTGAGGGGCTGATAGCATAGTAATTGGCCATTGAAAAGATTTTTTGCCTACGGTATTGTGCGGTTGAGCATCTTACTTTGTAATTTTCGTCGTGAATTGGGAAGTATGAACTGTATAGTGCGTCAAAAAAAAACAGCGCGAACATAATCCCAGTATTTTTTACCCCTAAAAACTCTGGGTTCCATTATTGGCCTCTTTCCCTCATCGGTTTGAGTGGACACGTGCAGCGTGTCATAGCGGCCCTTTGGAAATCACCATCGATCCAATTCCTGTGCTTGCAGCTCCTCATGAAGGTGATATTTCGGCAAAAATTGCGGCCGGACGCAGGTTCCACCTCAGGGCTTTGGGCACGCAACGCCGCCGTCGCCAGTTCGAAAGTTGATTGGCACCTATCGGGATTGTCGTTCGCTGATCAGCCGATAATCCCGAGAGTTTTTTTTTATTCCATTTTTAATTTTTCAGAGGCATCGACTCGCTACTCTTGACGTTTTCGATCCCACTACTTTGCCTTTTGTGAGCTTTGTGAAAAAAAACTTTTCTCCCTAATAACTAGGGTGGTGTATTTTCTGGATTCCGAGTGGAATACCCGAGTATCGAGTGGACATTGGGATTGCTTTTCGAGCAGAAAACTGGCTGTCACGTCGCAATCATACCGATGGGCGATGCCTTGCATTAAACTCGTTTTGCCTTTCACTTCGGAAAGCTTTTTGGTATTACTTCCATCCTGATAAAAGTCTTTCGCAATCATTCATGTGGATTCATTAATTTTTATCACACACCCAAACACTTTATTCACTGATAGAAGTATATTTTATTTATATTTAGAAGTTAACCATGGGATAATTTAGCCTCTAACTTTGCTGTATGGTAGCTAAAGCTCGGGTAAATTAAGCTCTACGCAAGGCTAAAAATTAATGTGAGGACCATAAATGAGAGAATTCATTCAATTCAGTTTACATACTTCAACTCTGATATTGCGGAGGTGTATGTTTCTATTTTATTCAATCGTATAACTACGACTTTTCGGTGAATGATAAATGCTACAGCTAATTAAGGATAGTTAATCATCCGATATTAGTATTTCAATCGGTCATGATGATTGCCCAAAGGAAGGTGAATTTTTTGTTAGTTTCCACATCCAAAACCTTACCCATGACAATGACAATGAAAGAGATAATGAAAATTGGTGCTTAAGATTTTCATATTTATGTAAGTACCTGTCGACCAACATACCAACGCATTTTACTTCGAAAATGGGTTTCCCCCTTTGGTAAACCCTTTGTTTTTGCTGGTTTCTTTATGCTTCTTTGCTCTTATCTCTCAGTTCTCGTTCTCTTATACCTCCTAATGCCCGCTCTTACTTCCTGGTGACAATTAACCTTATAGATATTCAATGCCATGTTCCAAGCTGGCATAACAATCATTATATTGTCTTCTTATAAAATTTTCAATGTTATATAATGTTTCTTTAATACTTTACGGCGGTTGTGGGTAATGAAACTGGTATAGGCAATTAAAAGAGAAATGCCTGAAGTGTATGGTTAGCTATTTCCCAATACCTACCTTTCAATGATAATTCTTTCTGGTGCAAAGTATGCGCTTATATATTCTTGTCTCCCTTTTTTGTTGCCGGCTTGAATTTGAAAATACCGCAATAACATCGTCTATATTTTTAACCACCCCAAACAGTTGCAGAGAGATATTTTATTCAGATTTATCCAACTAAAGTATTGTGGTCATGAATTAGTCAGAGGTGGTGCATCATTTTGCATTAAATGCCGTCATTTCATATCCCGAAGGGAATTCAATTTAGTGCTTGTGCTAAATAGAATCCCTCTCTTTCTCGTAAATTTTTCTCTTCCATGTTTTAATTACAAAATTTTGGAACGCGAATAAATCACTCGATTCTCTACTGCCGGGGGATTTTTAATCTTAAGCGCGCTTAAATGTTAAACCCAGCACTCCCGCGCGCTAACAAATTTATGACGCTCATTACTCCGCAATATGAATCGAATGATTCAACTACACGTGTTTCCTCTGATCCCTCGAATCCTGTATTTCATTTTTCTCCCATCTCTCTTCCCCGAAAGTTTTCGTCGCGACTGTTCCATCTCGCGCTCATATTTTAGAAAAGCCCCCCCCCCCCCCCAAATCCCCTCGTTTTTAACTCCGTCGCCGTCGCTATTAATGTCCCGGCGTCGTCCGCAGTGTGTCGTACCCGTGGAAGCCGGCTGAGGTGTGAAAATTTTCCCTCGCCTTCACCGCGGAAGCTAACGAGAGCCTTGATGACTTCGCCGTATTCCATCGCCGTTTTTCGAAATGTAGTATTCATCTCCTCGACCCGCTGCTAGCGAGCGCGCGAGGGAGAGAACGTTTTTTTCAACCCGCCTGACATTACTCCATTCTCACTCCGTGGAGGTGGTGATGAAAATAAAAGAAGGTATTAAACGCTCCTCGAAAATTTTTGAGCTCCCGCACTTTATTCATTCGAGAGGGGAGTGAGGATTGCGAGAACTACGGATCCGCCGTGGATAGATACACGAATGGAAATGGAGGGATTCCATTCCGCAATATCTACTAAACTCCCCCAAATATCATTTGTCTCGCTCGAGTCACCCTCGTTTCCTCATCTCGAGATTCGACCCACTTTCTTTTTCCCAACCTCTTCACACCGTTGGTGTTAAGTAAAAAGGTGTTGAGGTAGAGCTGGAGAAATAGCGGGGATTTCCATGCAAAGTTCATGAAGGTTGAGAGGCCTTTAACCTCTCTCTCATATTCCTCCGCGAGCACGAGTCTCAGCTTCCGCTGTGTTCACGGCTTTCCTACGCTTTTTTTCGTTTTATAACCTAGAATGTAATGCCTACTTGGAGGAGTCTTAAGCTGAGTTTTATTTCTCTCACTCTCATTCTATAATTTAAGGTCATTATTTTCTTCTCACGATTCGAAAGTGTGATTGCCATTCCACTAAATGTCTACCAGAGACATTCCTCCTACTAACACCATGGGACTTCATTAGCCGTTTTTCACTCTTCAATTTATTCATTGCTTCATGAGTTCTATTGATAGTTGAACTTTTTTATGGCACAACTCATGTGAATATTTTCTAATTTTTATTTCACTAAACCGCTTTGCCGTGATTTATTGCTATCATAATATTTCGTGGTGCAGACCAGCCATCAGTAAAGCTTATGATTAAAATTTTATGTAACCTTTCACATTTTCGTTTTTATTTGTCCGCCACAAAAATGTTTTTTCACTTGGAAGCGATCTAACTGAAAACACAGGAAATATGAAATGCTACCCGAATATTTCCTCGAATATTCGTACACTGGCGAAGAAAGATTTCATGGTACTTAGGTAAAAATTTATATTGGATAATGATCATTACTTTAACTCAAATTATTTTGTGATCCTGAGAATTATTTTGCATCAAGTAGGTACTTAATAAAAATACTATGCGTAGATACGTTAATTTTGGTACTTTTAAGTAAATTGAAAAAAGTTAATCATTTCTTGAAATTTCTTCAAAAATCTTTTGTTATTGAAGTTTTTAACTTTTAATTACATTAAATATGCTAAAAAATCAAGTACTAACTAATTTTGGAGTTAGAATCTGTAACATAAAATCAACTATATCGATCAGAACAACAAATGTTTTTGCCCCTGCCACTGAAGTGGGCCTAAAACAGCATTTGGTTAGCTGTTGGTATTTCTAAATTTATGTATCGAAATTTGGATGAAATTCATTTCACTCGTCAGCCGTCTCACTGTTTTAGGTCTAATGCCAAATAAATCATTGGTTTATTTGGAAAAGCGCTTGGCTTTCTCTGCGAGGCTTGAATTGCGTTGCCACTCCAGTGCCATGAGCCTCAAAAAGCCCTGAATCTTGAGACGAATCCATCTTTCAAGAGCTTAAAAACTTGGGAACTGATATAGCATCTTATCCCACCGATTTATTTTCGGTGACCAAATAAATGTATTTCTCACTCCAAGGAAAATATCGCGCCCTCTCAAAACAGAACTTTTTAAGGGGCTCCCCCTCTTAGTCGGGGCGCCAGATGTTGACTGCGGCCCCTCGCTCATCGCGGCATGCCGAAGTGTGGGCGGGGAAATATAAAAATCCGACCGATTTACAGGGGGCCGCCAAGAATGATGAGCGATGGTGCCACGGCGGTGGAAGGGGTGCTGGAGGGGGTGAGGTGTTCGGCTGTGACTCGAAACTTGCTTTGAGGAATCAAGCTGAAAGAATCTATTGATCGTTTGTGGAACGAGAGTTATATTAAAATGGTGGTATCTCTTCTAGTAAACCTGGAGAGTCTGGAAAAGTTATAGAATGTCTGGGAAAATCACAAAAAAACTGGTAAATCATTTTTTTGTAAAAGCCCAGCGTTGATTTTTTTCCTCATCCTCTTGACCGTAGGCGTACCCTCAATATTTTAAAATTCTATTCCCAATATGACAAACACTTGGCGCTCCGTATATTTTGATATTTATTTCTGTATCAAAAATCTTGCTATTTTTTTCTTTAATTTAAATGCCATAACACGCCTTGTCTCTCTCATCCTATATTCCGTCAATACATGCCGTCAAATAGTCTATAAAGTGCTGAAGTACAAGCAATGAGGCATAGAATAAGTTTATTAAGGACGGTAAAGAGAACAAGTGCGCGAACATGAAAAGCTCAACCGACAGTGGAGCGGAGTGGAGAGTTACGGCAATCCAATATCTGGATTTCTGGCTTAAGATGACGATAACTAATTATAAATAATTGTATACTAAAGTTAAGGAATAACCCTAAGGGTTGATCCCTCTGGTCAATAATATTAACTTAAGTCTAAAACCTATTGGTTGCAGTACAATGTACGAATGTATAAGTTATGATCGCTAATTAAAAAGTATAGGATGCAAAAGGGTTAATGGTAGTTTTCTGGGGCCAAGAAATGGTCAGGTCTACTGGACGGAAGGGCGAACCTTTTTCGAACCCTTTCTCGGGCTCTCAGCTATAATCCGGGTCCTCATGGTCCTCGCCGTCACAGTATGAGGTAACCGCTGCCGATATGACCTTTCGTAGTACATTTTTTACTTTACTAATGCCAGTACTTGGAGGTAAACAATTACACCTATCATACTCATTGCCGTTGAGCGATTAAATGCGTCTTTTGATCGAGGTTCTACGATGAGAAATAAGGATTTTACGAAAAGTGATCAAATTGACGCCCATTGCCTCCGCTGAATTGGCAACGCCGAAATTTTGTGAGTGGAGGGGGGAACGCGAAAGGCTCCTTTTCCCCCCCCACCCCAATTTTTAGCTTGTCCACGTGTTTCAAGAATTCTGTTGACGAGGTTCCTCAAGGTGTTTGGCAGGGTGTGAGCTTTCGCTGACCTTCACTTCTTCATTCAATCTTCTGTTTCTACATAACTCCATGCGAGTCAAGGGTGTCTGGCACGGGGTGTCCAATCACCAAGATCACCAAAAGCGCATGGAAAAAGAAAAGCCTGTAATCGCCATCTACATAATACCTCTAGGGTGTTTGGCAGAGGGTGACAAATCACCAACATGCAGCATGCAACAGGACCGCCACATGCACACCGCACGGTCATAGAAATATTAGTGTTTGGCAGGGTGTGAGTTTTCACCGACCTGCACTACTTTATTTATTCTTCTACATCTGCATAACTCCATGCGAGCAGCCTCTCGGGTCTTTGGCAGGGGGTGTCCAACCACCAGCATGCAGCACGTAAAAGAATCCCCACCAGCGCGCTCCCCAATGGAGCAATGGATAAATGAAAGCATATAATCTACATCATTTTTATACGTGCACATTCATTCGTAGTTAAAGTAGATTTATATCATTGACGCTATTATCGAGGCTCTTCTATGGCCTAGGGAGACAACAGAATGAAGCCAATATAAACCGCTACATATTACTCTGCAGGCCTCCTACAGAGGTGTTTGGCAGGGGATGATCAATCACCAGCATCCAGTAAGCAAGAGGCTACCTTCTGGCTACCTTCGTCGGAAAATAAACTGCCCTTGGATTAACATATCAGGTTTAATCTAGTTGCCAGTCAACGGTCAGACAAAGATTCCTTTCGAGTTGTTCTAAGAGGTTAGTTACACTAAGGACCTGGCAGCTCTTCTCTCTACGCGTTCTAACTTCTATGCTTAAAGCCTATTTCATGAGGATGACAACATTGGTCGTCATTGATCACCCCCTGCCAAACAGCCTAGTGGTGGCTCGCAGGGTATCAAATACATGAAGATGTATTCCGAATGGGGTCTAACTAAAGTATAAACTAACTAAAAATGGGGGACTACGATTAGTTACGATTATCTCGACCTGTCATTTCCCGAATATGTTTACTCCACCATACGTCATTATTGAGTCTAACTCCTTAATATTTTGGAGTCTACATTCCCAAATTTTGTACCTTGAATGAAATATCTTCGTTGCGGGTAGGTTATTTTCAAGAATTCACCACTGCGCAATTTTTCAATTTTAACTTTAACTAGCACGCATCGTAACATGCTTGGACTGCTGTCAGTTTGTTCGTTAATTCACCCCTATCTTCAGTGCAACGGATTTCCGTGACTTTTACTCGACAGATTGATTTTTTACTTTGCTTTTATATGAAAAACTAAATTAAAATTCATAAAAAGTAAACTGTTGCCATCTATTCTCCTGTGAAAAAATGAAATTTGTGGAATGTGTGCCATGTAGGGATTGATACTGTCGGTGAAGTTCAAAGCATTTGACACTATACATTACAATGAATCACTAATTGGCTGAGTTTAAACGACTAGCCATTGGGAGAAACCAAATCCTGAATCACTAATGGCAGGCATTATACCTCACGCGAAAAATCCATCCATTCGTAGATGATGTAGCTGTATACAGAATACTCAAAGAAGAGTAACTCCCTACAACATAGCTGTATAGTTTGGGGCACCCAATTAGAGGCTGTTGAATCCGTGAAATATCTCGGAGTTAGACTCAATAATGATCTATCGTGGAATAAATATATTCGAGAAATAACCAGTCAAGATAATCGGAAAATGGGTTTTGTTAAAAGAATATTAGGAAAGTTCGACGACAATGTGAGAGAAATTAGCTACTTTTCCCTCGTTAGACCACATTTGGAATACGCTGCCAGTATTTGGGACACTCATGAAAAAGGCTTAATAACAGAGATAGAAAGCGTGCTAAGAAGAGGTGCCAGGTATGCGAAAGATCGTTACGATAGTCTTGTAAGTGTAACTGACCTCTTAGAAAAACTCGGAAATTGAAAAATAGACTAAACCTTTTGGATAAATTCAAGAGCAGTGTATTTTCTAACAAAGTTAACCATATCTTACGGACGCCAACATACTACGAAAGATCAGATAATATGAATAAAATGAGAGAGATAGAATGTAGAAGAGACCGATTCCGAATGCCATTTTTTCCACGATCAATAAGAGATTATAACAGCAGCGATAGAACTCGTAAAAAGATTGCATGACTTGTAGTGCAACCTACTAACATATGTAAAACTTAACGAATGATTGTTAATTCTATTATTAATTCTAACAACACATGGTAGTATAATTTGTTAGTATATGTGACGTTTTTTGGACCGTGTGGTGGCAGCTAGACGGCAGTTTTCAAATAACGTCAGATTTATTCAAGGAAAACATGAATTTGTTACCCAAACACGTGCATCTACACATCCACATCTACATAATACCCTGCGAGCCACCTCTAGGGTGTTTGGTAGGGGGTGATCAATCGCCAGCATGCAGCATGCATTTGGACATGCACACCACACCGTCCAAAAAACGTCCCGTATAATAACAAACTATACTACTATATGCTGTTAGAAATAGAATATAGAATAGAAATTCAGAAACATGCATTAAGTTTTACATAGGTTGGTAGGCTACACTACAAGTCATGCAATCTATTTACGAGTTCTATTGCTGCCGTTATAATCTCTAATTGATCGTGGAAAAAATGACATTATGACAGTTACGGTAATGTTGATGGGTCCATAAGAAATATGTCTATCTCCCTGAAGCCAGAACTTAGTCGGAGTCCATTCAGAGTCTGAAAATTTCTTTTTCGGTCAGACGCCTTTGAACATTAATGAGGAAGAACTTGCTCTTCAGCGTTGCAGCACGTAATCACGGTGTTGGTTTTTTCTCTCTCAATAGATATCAGAATCTGAACATCCTTAGCACATTTTGTGGATAAAATCTTCCCCAGGACGTTATTTAGCCGACAACCACACTCGCCCATATTGTAGGCGTTGGCCGGCCTGGTAAAGAAATCATTCTCCTGAAATAATTCTGAGAGTATTTTAAAGAAGTGACTAATGCTTTCTCTAGTCATACCTTCACCTCTAGCAGTTGACAACCCTTAAGACTGCCTAGCACTAAGTTCTGGATTTTTAAAAATGAATTACGCCACTCACAACCCGACATCTTCAGCTCTACATTGAAGGACAAGCTTTTCAGCAAACTGATAGGCTATTGATATACTAGTCTCTCGATCAGGTGCAAACCCATATTTTTCCAGGCGTTGATTAAGACTGACGAGACGCTTTTTCTGCTCCATGCCAATTGGACCTAAAGCTTTGCTTGCATTACCCTATGCCTGCATCGGCGTTGAGTCCGAGAGGGGACTAGAAGTACCTCGCAGCCTCACCTATTCCGCTATCACCAACTTTAAGCCTCGTGAGAGATTCTTTAAACTGCTCCTCGGCATTATCGAAAGTGAAAAAGATAAAAAAAACAATCGATTGAATCACTCAAGTGAATAGTGAGCGATGATCGACATCACCTAAACGAACGACTTAGTCAATCACTAATGGAGATGGGATTTAAATATTACGCAGGTCAGAAGGAGGCAGTGCTGAGAAGAGGAATGTGTCTGCTGCAACAAGTGATTACCTATAGATGATGATGATGATGAATCTGTTGCGAATAGTTTTATCATTATTTATATTGTTGCCAAGGAGGCTTAGCTGATTTGTTTATGCTTGAGGCAATAAGTCATGGACTAAGATTGTAAAGGGCATTGCATAAAAAGCTTTAATTAACTGATTCGATAATCGTGGAGATCGTCTCCATACTCATCTCCACAAATCAGACTGTATCAAAGCAATTAAAAATTAGGAGGCACTTTAGCAATCTTCTATTTACTAATATTACTTCTATCCAGTGGCGGATCCAGGATAAGGACAAGGGGTGGTTAAGTGGGGTTAAAAATTCCAGCAGTAGTGGGGGTCGATCCCCCCCATACTTCCCCCGATAGATCAGCCACTGCTTCTATCGCATTGGTTACAATTAATTGAAAAAAATACAGGTAGGGAATCTATACCTTAAGATAGCACTGGGGCATCTATCCCGAGGAGAGGTCTCTCCTTTCAGTACGGGAGAGTTGCCCTTACAGCCAGCGCGCCAACACATCGTCTAAGATGACTTGTCACTGCTCTCGGGCATTTGATAAAGATGCCGCTACAAGTTTTCACCCGTTAATTCAAAGTATTCAAGCATTTCTACTGATGCTGACCTTTCTAATAGCAGAGCGGATAATTCGGAGTACTCAATTGAAATGTTGTTCTAAAGTAGCGTAAAAAAATCGAATCACCGCGAAACTCATGCAGCATGTCTTTAGTTGTCCAACTAATTGACGGACGTCATCAGCAGAGCAATCTTATTGTTCTTTTTCAAAGTAATACGATCGGGGCATCTCTCCCGGTGGGGCATCTCACCCGGACTTACCTTAAAATAATATATAGAGAATTAGAAAATGTGATGCGATTTTCCCATCGTTTTCATCATTATATAAATATTGAAATATGACATGAAATATCATTGGCATAAAGTTTCCTCCACAGCAAAGAAAAAGAGGTTATTGACTAAAGGTAAAAGTCACGGAAATCCGTTGCACTGAAGATAGGGGTGAATTAACGAACAAACTGACAGCAGTCCAAGCATGTTACGATGCGTGCTAGTTAAAGTTAAAATTGAAAAATTGCGCAGTGGTGAATTCTTGAAAATAACCTACCCGCAACGAAGATATTTCATTCAAGGTACAAAATTTGGGACTGTAGACTCCAAAATATTAAGGAGTTAGACTCAATAATGACGTATGGTGGAGTAAACATATTCGGGAAATGACAGGTCGAGATAATCGTAACTAATCGTAGTCCCCCATTTTTAGTTAGTTTATACTTTAGTTAGACCCCATTCGGAATACATCTTCATGTATTTGATACCCTGCGAGCCACCACTAGGCTGTTTGGCAGGGGGTGATCAATGACGACCAATGTTGTCATCCTCATGAAATAGGCTTTAAGCATAGAAGTTAGAACGCGTAGAGAGAAGAGCTGCCAGGTCCTTAGTGTAACTAACCTCTTAGAACAACTCGAAAGGAATCTTTGTCTGACCGTTGACTGGCAACTAGATTAAACCTGATATGTTAATCCAAGGGCAGTTTATTTTCCGACGAAGGTAGCCAGAAGGTAGCCTCTTGCTTACTGGATGCTGGTGATTGATCATCCCCTGCCAAACACCTCTGTAGGAGGCCTGCAGAGTAATATGTAGCGGTTTATATTGGCTTCATTCTGTTGTCTCCCTAGGCCATAGAAGAGCCTCGATAATAGCGTCAATGATATAAATCTACTTTAACTACGAATGAATGTGCACGTATAAAAATGATGTAGATTATATGCTTTCATTTATCCATTGCTCCATTGGGGAGCGCGCTGGTGGGGATTCTTTTACGTGCTGCATGCTGGTGGTTGGACACCCCCTGCCAAAGACCCGAGAGGCTGCTCGCATGGAGTTATGCAGATGTAGAAGAATAAATAAAGTAGTGCAGGTCGGTGAAAACTCACACCCTGCCAAACACTAATATTTCTATGACCGTGCGGTGTGCATGTGGCGGTCCTGTTGCATGCTGCATGTTGGTGATTTGTCACCCTCTGCCAAACACCCTAGAGGTATTATGTAGATGGCGATTACAGGCTTTTCTTTTTCCATGCGCTTTTGGTGATCTTGGTGATTGGACACCCCGTGCCAGACACCCTTGACTCGCATGGAGTTATGTAGAAACAGAAGATTGAATGAAGAAGTGAAGGTCAGCGAAAGCTCACACCCTGCCAAACACCTTGAGGAACCTCGTCAACAGAATTCTTGAAACACGTGGACAAGCTAAAAATTGGGGTGGGGGGGGGAAAAGGAGCCTTTCGCGTTCCCCCCTCCACTCACAAAATTTCGGCGTTGCCAATTCAGCGGAGGCAATGGGCGTCAATTTGATCACTTTTCGTAAAATCCTTATTTCTCATCGTAGAACCTCGATCAAAAGACGCATTTAATCGCTCAACGGCAATGAGTATGATAGGTGTAATTGTTTACCTCCAAGTACTGGCATTAGTAAAGTAAAAAATGTACTACGAAAGGTCATATCGGCAGCGGTTACCTCATACTGTGACGGCGAGGACCACGAGGACCCGGATTATAGCTGAGAGCCCGAGAAAGGGTTCGAAAAAGGTTCGCCCTTCCGTCCAGTAGACCTGACCATTTCTTGGCCCCAGAAAACTACCATTAACCTGCAAAAGTTAAGGAGAGACCAGAAGGATTGATCCCCCTAGTAAATAATATTATCTTAAATCTAAATGCTATTGGCTGCAGTACAATGTACTAATATATAAGTTATGATTACTAATTATAAAGCATTGGATACTAGACTTAAAGAATAACCAAAAGGATTGATCCCTAGAGGCAATAAAATTAACTTAAATCTAAATCCTATTATTTGAATCATGTATGAATATGTAAATTATTGTTTAGCTCAGCTCTCAGATTGTGTGAGAAAGGAGAGTTTGGCGAAAGGTTCAAGGTAGTGTAACTCGCAACTCTGGAGCGACTTGGAGCAGAAAGAGCTAAGAACTCGTCGTCAAGGCGCTAAGTGGAGAAGCGAGATGGGGATGGGGGGTGGCGAAGTCCCCGGGGGCTATTAGTGAAAACAAACTGACTCTCATCTCTTGGAACGTCTCCCACCCACTTTCGTCCCTCTCCCGTGACTCCCCCGTTCCGAAAAACAGCATTTGAAGTGCTCTTGACAGACGCCTCGCGATCGTCGACTGTTTGCCCACGTCGCGCGCGGAGGAGGGCCCGAAGAGGAGACGGCGG
Organism: Ischnura elegans; assembly: GCF_921293095.1. Classification (NCBI taxonomy): domain Eukaryota; kingdom Metazoa; phylum Arthropoda; class Insecta; order Odonata; family Coenagrionidae; genus Ischnura; species Ischnura elegans. Next base: position 98,480,438 of record NC_060249.1, read on the forward strand.
CGGAAGTACGGCAGATGGCGCATGTCGTTGACGGGACGGATAAAGAATCGACGGCGAAGTTTCCAGCCTGATTCACGATCGCTCCCGTTTGTCTTTGAGTGTGAGCGCCATGCGGCTGGTGATCCCCGGATGGGAATGCGGGACCGAAAATGCCCTGCTTTCTTTATATGAGTCACAGGAATCCTTCAAACCTGTTTTACGCTCCCACATTCAATTGAACTTGTTTTACCCCATTGGTGGCAGTACTTTTTGTAAAAAAAGTATATATCTGTAAACCGCAGATTTTTATGATTGAATATTTAGTGGAATTTAATCACAGACATGTAGAAAAATTACTTTGGTAAATTTCACGATTTAAATGCTTTTTCAAGGCCAAGGGAAAAAAATCAGTTATGACGAAAACATTTTACTTGATATTGAAGAGGGTTGCTTTGCAGTCATGACATAGCACGGAAATAAAGCTTATGAATGTGGAATTTACTAATTTCATTTTTTTTCCTTGGCAATAAACGATTATTTTTCGCCTCTTTTGAAGTCTCGCGACCAACAGGGTGTTCTTAAAATTTGCTTTTATTTTTATGCTTCGTCCTTCCAAGATTTAAAATCGCAATCAGTGATTGAGGACATTTTTTTTCAGGTGAAGGTTTTAAAACGTCGAAATTTGAATCCATCTAAGTAGCTTTAATTTAAAGTAGAATACCGCTTCATAATGCATCACATTAAAACTTTTTACTTTTTGTTTAGTCTCTGACATAAAATAGTTCATGATATTTCAATATAACCAATCAGGAAGCGGTACTTTTATTTATACTTTCGAAATTATGTATATATCTCAACATTTTATTACATTTTGTTACGTCGTTCCAGTTCCCGTTTACTTCTTTCAAGCTCATGTGGGAATCGGTAAATATTTCATTCCGTTATGGACAAGAATTGCAGGGATAGCCAATTCCGTGCACTGGTCAGTTTTATTTGAAAGAGTCCACGCCCGTTCTACGACGAGAAAGTTCTCCTTTCTTTAGGGTCACGCTCAACCTAGTTCAAAAGAAGTTCAATTCCCCGTGGGCCCTGTAGTTCCGTTAGCGAGGCCACAATGCTCTCAGCAGAGACTCTGTCCTCCGAGACGCTGCACCGAATAAACATCGCAGGAGTTGTGCTCTACTGCCTTGAAAATCATTTCCCATAAGACCTACGTCTCCACCTGTAAAAGAATTAACTCCTGCTCTCTTACCTCGGTCGCCAGAGAACTCCTCTTCGAACGTGACCTATATTTCTGAGTGCATGGTCTTCTTCGGGAGTTGCGAGGGTCCCTCAGTCCTACGGCACTGCCTACGTTTGTAACATCTAGAGACTACATCCCTTGAGACTACAACTCCTCCTACCGCTCTATTTTTGAGAGAGAAATCCCGTCTGCTAAAAAACGTCTGCTAATACCGTTTGGACGTTTTGGGAGCAAGGTATCTTAATTTTGAAAGTTAATGATTAGGTGAAATAATTGGTTTCGATGCCACAATCGTTTTTCTAGAAGTTGCCTCAACTATCGGTATTCTACAATTACCAAATATCAGAAATGTCTACGTAAAACATGGTAAAATTAGTAATACTTGGTCAATGGTACATAATTTTGACCGTGAATTGACGATTCTCTCGGAGACTCGAAAATTATTTATCACAATGGGTTGCAATGTTGCAAATGAAATCGGTTGAGTATCTGTAGAGATATGGCCTCCAGAAATTAAACAAAAGCTCTGCAAAAAAAACAAAAGGAATCAACTCAGATTTGTGATCCATTTTTATTTAGGTTTATTCGTTTCCATTATCGCAAAAAATTAGAAAATTCAGTTCCGAAATTCCAGTGTATTCAAACCGAATTAAAAAGAAAGGAATCCAAACCGAGGAATAGATCAAGAATTTATTGCGGTCGAAGTTTGGCTTCAATCTTCGATTTGATGGTCCAGTAGGTTTGCTTAGTCTTAAGTAGAGATGTGCGAATAGTATCCGCGAATACTCGAATACCTCGAATACTAGAAAGTATTCGATATTCGAGATCTCGAATAGTTATGCCAAAGGTACCGTCTCGAATACCTCGAATACTTTGAATTTCGCGTCATACACTGTCGCTCGCACGTCGTTGGTAGTTGACTCGGAAAAATGAGAACTCTAGTCGTTTAGTGCATGAAGCGCCGTTTTAGGAAAGCTGACGAAATACATCAAATTCGCGGGTTTGAGCGGTGATAAGAGATCGACGTGGGGAACCGAAATTGATCGGATGAAAAAAAATCCGAAAATCCCAGGTGTCCCCCATCAGGAGAGCCTCAGTTCCGTGGGATAGCAACATTGGCGCATTTCCCACGATCCGCTATCCCCCTCCATTCAGCGTTCGCCCCACCCTCTCCGACGATTTCCTCTTCCCCATAATCAAACAAAAGGTCCCGGCTCGTGCAGGGATCGTATTACGAAGACCTCAGCTTTGAAAAAAATATCAAGTTACCGGAAAATAATAGAATCGCGTTTCACCATTCCCTCTTTCTCCCCACTGACCATTTTCCCGCATCCATCATTTGATAAAATGAGAAAATGTGTTTGCCATGTGTCCTTTGTGGCTAATAACGACAGGCACTTATTTTGAATCTTCCCCAGGAGATGAAACTACCATAGGGAGGAACTCAGTGCCGTGGGATAGTGACATTGGCGCATTTCCCACGATCTGCTATCTCCCTCCATTCAGCATTCGCCTCACCCACTCGTGAGGATTGCCTCTTCTCCGAGCTCGCGCAGGGATTGTATTACAAAGACCTTAGCTTCGAAAAAATATCAAGTTACGCGAGAAAAATAAAACCGTGTCTCGCGCCCACCCCCTTTTCTCACCCACTGACCTTTTTCTACCTACCTGCTTCGAATTTCCCCCTTTCTGGAGGTCAACTGCTGCATGAGTCATCTACTAGCCCGAAAGGTGTCTAACAATGACTTTCGGCAATTATTATTACACCTTTATTGGATTGAAATATTAGTAATGTGCGCGTAATTTAAAAAAGTATAAGACCAAACACGACATATTTCTGACTTTATTTAAGCATTTTACGCAGTAAAATAAATACCGGGAAGAAGAAGAAATACGACGGAGGCTTAGCATTTTGGCGTAATGCTCAAATAGGGTGGTTTCCTATTATTTTTTTATTACCTTAATCGAAATATTAATACTCCTGAAGTACGTATTTAACGCTTTTAGAGTTTTATAAGACGATATCTATTTTTCGCGATTAAATTAAAAGTGAAAATTTTCAAGCGCGCGAAAACGCGACGGGTAAGTATGGATGCCGGGAAAAACTCCGCGTGACGTCGTTCTGGTTCACGCTGCCGCAAGTGAGGTGACCTTGGGGCGAGGCTCTGAGCGCTATTACGACGCAGGATGCTAGCAGGTAGCCGAGTACCATGCTAGCTGGTAGCGCTTGGCTTAAATAATGATTATTAATACCTTATCAAACAGACTGTGTGATTATTAAGACATGTTTCCCTGAGCTCTGTGCCTCATGCATGCATTGGTAACCTCAGACGATGTAAAACTCCGATCCTCTCGTGTAGAAACTAAGTCCCTGTGATGTCACGTGGAGTGGCATCGCATAGGCGCCAATCTGGCCTTTTTCAAATGAGGTAAAATTGACCATTGCCATTGGTCTAAACCGGTATTTCTAGAACAAAATAATTTGTATATTTTGAATACAGTAATGGTGGGTAACGAATCACAATCAATGCCTTTCGTTTTCTTTAATGAAGGAAACTACCCTATTGTTTACATAAAATTAAAATATTCCATTAATCAGCTAAATTCCTGTTTGAATCCTTTAACGGCAATCACAATTACTCGCCAAAATCTTGGGTTTCCTGCTGCATAGGCGACCTAGTCAAACATTTTCACATTCATCGTTTAGTATTCGAGGTATTCGAAATTCGAGGTATTCGAATATTCGAGCAATGATTTGATATTCGAATTCGATATTCGAATTCGAGAAATCTACTATTCGACCCATCCCTAGTCTTAAGTTCATTTTAGCAAAACATTTCCTCCATAAAAGTTTTGGAAATAGCTAGTTTTCGATCTCCTATGCTAAGAAACGCCATACTAAATTTCGATGAATATCTCACCTTACTCGCTTTTCGTTAATTGCTTGAGGTGACGTCAAGAAGGGGAAAAGTAGAAGCAATCATTCTAACTTTCCTCTTTGCCTTAGCCCATTCATATAGTGCGGAAGCATAGCGCCGCTCATATTTTCCTTCCCTCAAAAGTCTAATTCTTTCCCTCCCTTCTTTTCTTACCCTTCCCCCGTTTCTCGGTCTTTCTTTGCAAAGCAACCCCGGTGGGACACGCCCGTGCCGAGGGGCCGGAATTGCCGCGCGCGTTAAAAGTTTTTGAAGTTAACAATTTGTCCACCCTGAACTCCTTACTTCCACGTCACGCACGAGGGGAAATATTCTCCATTTTCCATCCCAGGGTCGCCTCAGAGCCCCCTTCTTTGTACCCTCAGGAGCCCTCATCCTCCATTCCCCTGTAGGCCCTCTTTAATTTTCTTCCGAGGAAAAAAATTGTCGGAGCGCGAGCCCGCTACGGTAGTTTTACCATTGCTCTCTATACGGCCCGGAAAGTGGTATTTTTATGTGGCCACGTTCCCCAGCCTTCTCTTTCATTTGGAGTCCGCGGCCTTATAGAAGTGAGCTCGCATTAAATGAAGAAAATAAAGCGGTTGGACTGCGAGCTCTGATTGGTTGAATCGGTGCTGTGGTTGCATCGTTGAGTAAAATTTTCGTCGCCCTTTTCCCCACTAGTTGTACCTGTGGATAGATGAGCTAGGAGAATACTTTTGTGTGAATACGTAATAGATGAATCTCGGTATTACTCGGTGTAGCCTCTGTACATGCGCTAAAACATGGCGGTAGTTGAAAAAAAAAAGGTTTCATGTGATGTAAAAATAAAGTGAAAAATATGATAATATCCATGAAATAACGGTTAGAATAAGATTAAAGTTAATCTAGCCGTAATAATATATTCTGAAAGTAGTCTAATGGTGTTAAAAGGCGGTTGAGTAGCATTTTGTTATGAAATATCACCTCTATCATAGCTCAAAAATTATATCTAATTGTAGTGTTAACCATTTGTACCAAATTAATGCGTAGGACCTATACTCGTTTAAATTTTTTTTGGGAAATCTAAATATTATTGCTGAAACCTGAGATAATTATGTTAAAAGGGTGGTAAAAGTAGGGATTTGTCGGAATTTTTAAAGCGATTCCACGAATGTTAAATTTATAAAAATTTTTTAACAAAAGTATGCAAAGCTATTAAAAGCTTTTACTGGAATCTTTCCTGTTTTACTTTTTTCTGTTGCTAAAGCAGAGATGACACCAATTGATAATTAACTAAATGGGCATTCATTATTAATAACCTTCTATATGCTGCTCATTAGATATCTTCGGTATGAGTTGAAATCAAAGTATGCATCAAATCAGTGTTGCAAGAAAATAAGACAAAATATGCATGTAATTGATTGAATTTTTCCATTAAGGGGAAAGTGTTTGAAAAGCATCATATTCCTTAATTCCCCGATTTTTTCAATACCAATTAGATACTGGTAAAATATTTTTCGTTAAATTACAAGTTCCTTTCCTAAATATCGTCTGCTTTGCAAAAACATCTTTTGTAAAAATTAGTTGTTTCTGTAGTCTGTAAGTGTTATTTTAGCCGCGAATAAAGTATTAGAAGAGAACTAATGGCACTTGTAGCTTAGGAACCACTGAAAAAAATTTCAAAATACGAAAAAAAATATTCTGTTATATTTTCTTCCCTCCATACCACTCCCTATCTTTTCCTGATTGGTCGCTTGCCTTAAGCGTTTTTTGCCCCTCTCTTACTCCATTTTCTTCCCACATCCATCCCTCAATTAAATTTAAAAGGGTTTTTATATTTCTCGTAAAAACGGGGACTTAGACGGGGGAAGGTGATGGTTTTGCCGAGGGAGTATTTTTTCCACCTCTGCCGAGAGAGTCGTGGCGGCGATAGTCCATTGTTTGATCTCCCAGAGGAACGTGAACTCGTTTGGCGCCACCGAACCCTCCTCGGCGCTACCATCGTACTCCACTGATACCCTCAGCTTGATCCCTTCTTTATCCCTATTCTCTTTATCCATTTAATTTTTTGACTAAGTTGATTATCCTTTCCGAATCGAATTGGAGGGAGGAAAAACTGTCGCCTTTTTCTCTCCCTTAATGGCATTTGGACCGTTGTTCGGAAAAAGTTTCTTTAGGTGGCAAAAAAGTGGTAGTTTTAGGGATCAGAATTGAGTGGGATTATTCATTCATTACGACAACTCCGACACCGCGGCTCAGAAGTTTTATTCCGTGCTGTCACTCGCCTCAATCGAGTGATTATGTTCATTCATGCTTCTCTCCAAAACGGTAGAAATATTTTTGTCGTGATTCCCATGTGGGAAAGTATTGTAGTCGTTTGAGCAAACTGTAAATTGGCTGAGTAGCCGTTTATGAACCCGTTTCTGCTTCTTATTGAATTTTCGACTTTTTTCTTTTGAACAGACGAAATTGTTTTGATTTACTGCTATGCTAGACGTGAGTTACTACTTTCAACTGTATTATCGTTTCAATTTGCAAATTTCAAATTCGTAAAATATGTTCCCCCGTATGAAATATGAGTATCTAAAATGGTGTATAAGGGAAATACTTAAATTAAAAAAGGTTAGGTGATAGGGTAGTTGGGTGAAGAGCTGCATGAATACTTGACCAGTGAAAATGATGACGATGATAGTAATTGGCTAGATTTTATACGTGTTGTGTTTATTATTTAATTTTGTGTATAATTATTATAGTATGTTTTCCATTTTCTAAGTTACATATTTTCTCTGTTTGACCCAAGTTTTAGTATAAAGATACTTCTTTAAATTTCATGATCGCTCCTAAAGTTACTTATAATTTTATTTCGCCCAGAATAGAAACATCCATAAAGATCAACACCTGACGGATTCATGTTAAAATAACGGTTGAATTTCGCGTTATTTTGTGGACCTTTTGATGGAGGTTTTGCACCCAATACGAGGATCAAAACGAGAGAATGATAAGGGTCGGGAAATTGTGGCACAATTGGACATGAGATTGACGGTTGAACATCGGTAGAATATGTCGAAAAAGGAAGGCAGAATTGGGTTGGTACGAGTCTTCGGTGTTTATCTCTATATCTGGGAAGGTTGGCCCTTTGACTATTCTAACTTTTTCTTACTAATTAGCGTTCATCATATCGTGGACTATGGCCGTTTTTAAACTGCACCGCTTCTTTAGTACGACCATTAACCATAAAGAGATATGCACAGTGTGCATTGCACACCGAATGGTGGAGAAAACTGAGATGGAATCATTGGTGAACACAAACTTAAAATTAATGACGAGCGTTCTAATGCAAAACTTGAGGCTTTGTGAACTGGATCTTTATGAATGCCTACTAAGTCTGGTTGTCGATGCACCACCGTTGTCATTGAACCATTATTTAGCAATAGCACCGCATTTTAATATTCTTACAATAGCTATTTCGTGAGAGTAATTACCAATATTTTCCCTAAAACTTCCAAAGGGTTAATAAGAACTATCGAATACCTTTCAAATCATTAAAAGACAGGAAAAAATAGTTTTTATCCTGCAGTTGCCTCTATTTTTTATTAAATCTTTGATGGCAGGATAATTTTCTAACTGTAAGTGCATAAAATATATTAGTTATAAATAGGTATTCAATAAAAATTCAGGATGTTACAATGTATTTGTATATTTATTTAAAGTACATTGCTATTTTGAAGACAATTCAGTCTAAAAAAAATGGCGCTAATTAATCTAAATTAACAAGCTATTACAACTCTTACTCGTAGGATAATACCTAGCTGTCTTTCAAAACATGTTGAATTTTTTCCAGAGCAGCTGAAAAAACGAACCGCGGTGGAAGAATGATGGAATATTCAGGGCAAGGATTAGTCCCACGCTGTCCTTACGAGGGGATGTTTTGGGGGCGGGGGTTGTTCGCATGGATGGGGGTGGATTGGGAAGGGGGGAGGGATAAATGAAGGAGGAATGGCTCAGGGAAAGAAACTGCCGTCATGGCCAGTTTAACTTTATTTTCCTCTTGTTCGCCATTACGACCCCCAGCTCTCCTCCTTCCCCCACTCCCGGCCAACATGCTCCCATTCTCTCTGCCTCCCACCCTTCCACTGAACCCTAGGCCACGTTCACCCCTCCCCCCCTTTCTTTTTACAAGCCTGCCAACCCGTCATCAGGGATACCAACCCTGTCCCTACCTCTCCCCCCGAAACTTGCAAACTTTTTTCCACCCAGATTGGTAGATTGGTTTCCCTTCTTCTGCTCACTCCCTCTTATTTTTCTCCGTTTTTTTTTTTTTTTGCTTCCACCTCCTCCCGTGGCAATGTGTTTCGGGATATGAATGGTTTCGGAAGAGAAAGAGATGGGGATAGTTTTGGGGACGGCATGGGGAGCGAGAGTGGGTTTATTTTGTCTCCACTGGCTGTGCGTGAGCGCTTTGCGGGTTGATTTCTCTCTCCTGCGTGTGTCCGAGTGCGCGGAAAAGGAAGGAGACGGTCTCTTCTTGCGGGGAGGACTTCCCAGTGCCATCTTAATGCCGTAAACTTCTTTCTCCCTATTCTTCGAATGCAATTAGAGGAGGGTAATGAATTATTTTTGGGTGTGGTCTGTTGCGGATTAGCTACGTGACCGGGCGGTGAGGGCCCTCCGTAGAGAAACTTATTTTTTCCGCGTCCAGAATTTAATTCTGGGAATAGGGACACTGAAAGATTGATGTGCATTCGGTGGTATGCAGCCTTTTACTCCCTTTACGCATCGCTTTGTGGTCTACTCTACCTGCCTTTATTTAGAACTTTGAATATACAAATTAATTGGATGCATAAATACTGATTGAACTTACTGCAGTACTTGTACCAGTACTCAAATTCAGTCGCCTACTATCATACGTTATGTTGCTGTATAAAGCCTTTCTGGTCTTCTTGTATTTTTTCAGCGGTAGGGTTTTTTGTTGAATCCGAAACGGTGGAAAGAAAACCTAATGGTAATATGCTTTTATCCAAGTGAAAAATGTTTCCTCCATTGCTCTCCGTGCTTGGTTGTAGTGGGAGAAATTTCGTTATTAATTCCATGTTAAATAGCGTAACTTTTCGGAACTCATACATAACTCATATGGAACATAATGCGTAGGAATTTGATAATTCTGGTGCACCTAACTAGATACATTTATTGCGCCCGGTTTCGGATTCAATAAATTGCCAGTAGATTATACAATGTATTGAAACCACAATAAATGTATATTGTGCGGGGTAGCAGAATTTCTTGATCATTTGAAAGCAAAATATATTTTGCTCTTTGCATGAATTTTCATTCGCGGAAGGTTAACATTTGCCGTTTGTGCTTTAATTAAATTCTGTTTTGATTGAACATCTGGTAATCTATTTAATTGTGTAAAAATGATTAAAGGTCTAAGAGAAATTATTCGCACCTTGCATTTCCGCGTATTTTATTTTGAATCAAATTTTGGACCAATTTTATCTCGAGCAGTACCACGAAGCGAATTATTTCTCCAATAATTTAATATTCCCGCAATGTAGACCAACCAGCAGTCAGGTGAATCAATTTGTTAATTTTTTTTGGGAAAGGCTCTGTATCTTTGTGTATGCCTCGTCAATGTCGAGCCTTACCCTCGTGTTAGTCAGCCTTGCTTCCATGCATTAATTCAATGCCGCCTATTTACTTCGATATTTTAACTCCCTTGAGGTGATTAATTTATCATATGACGTTACAATAACTGCATTAAACCCAGCATTGCTACGCGTCACTAATAAAAAGAAGCTTATTTTACAAAAAGCCCTAATCAATTTATTTTTATAACCATGGAATGAATTTTTTACGTAATGAAGTATGGGCGGCTGTAACGTATCTTTCTGGATGCGATCCTCAGGCAATTCGTCTGCAGGTTAGATAGAGCCAACGTATTATCATTCATGTTATTCCTTCAATGGATTTGACTTTTTACACTTATGGATGTTGTCAACTGAGTGAGATGATATTCATTTTCTTTGATGTTTGACATTTTTTCCTATTTTTATCCAAGAAATCGATTATTTAATTTTAATTTGGGCTCGAAGCCCTAGATAATATCTTATAAGTACTATGTCATACCAAGAATAAGGTGCTACGCCTACAAAAATGCCGAAAAAATCGAGTTTCCCCTTTTTGCTTTTTCCCTTGTTTTCGTCTTTGTTTGCTTGCAACCGCTTTTAATCTCACGGTTGCATGGCCACGGTGCGCGTTCTCAGCGTCGTGTCGTCAGCCGTGAGTAACGGACGGATGGCACCGCTGAAGTGAGTTATTTTTAAGGGCCCAGCCCAGGTACCTTTCCTTATATATTTGAGGGTCTAAGAACTTACGATAGGGAGCCACGAAGATGACCCATCACTCCTGTCATCTCAGGTAACTCCTTAAGGTGGAGCACTGCCTCGTGGATGCAGTTCATCTCAATTTCCCTTTCCGTAGCTTTACTTGGGTCTAAAATATTTCATGATGAAAGAACATAAATGGTATTTCCACACTTTTTAAAACTCAATTTTATACGTTAAATATTTAACTAAGTATGTTCTATTTCTGATGTATACGTGGGGTCATTAGCAGAGAGCTAATTATATTGTATACTTAAAGGAAAAATGTTATTCAACCTTATATTTTTCCTCAACTCATACAATAATATGACATGTCTGGTGTGGGACCTTAATTAAAAATGAATTTCAAATTTACGTTGATTTGAATTATTTGCATTTTTTAACTCTGTTTTACACAGTTTTTGGCTCAAAAATACTACGTAATAGCCGTGTATATTGTACTAGCTGACCCGGCGAACTTCGTACCGCCTAACATACAATGAACTTAAGTTTAGTTACACCATTTATAAATCAAGAGCGGCTGTATCGTTTTTAATCATATTTTATTTATTATAATAAAATAAGGATACAAATTCAATAAAACTACGTAAATGAGTATTAAAATTTCTTCTCAGAAAGATACTTTTTAATTGAATCTACATAGGGGGGATCGAACACGTTTACGCGGATTTTTTTCAATGAATTTTCTTACGTTTTAGCTTAAGAAATTTTGGGCATTGTGGTTTTATAAATCAGTTAATGAAATAAAAATTATACGCATTCATTTGTTGGCTATTTGTGTAATAAACCGTAAAAAAAAGTTTTTAGGTCCAATTCTGTTGTGTAAACTTACACGTTCACGTGGCAAGTTAACACAACGCTAGACCGACGCTTGACTGATGCTCAAAATCATGTAAGAAAAGCCCCTATGAAGCAGCATTCGTATTAAATGACTTTAGGTGCCCCAGTTATATTATTTCTGTTTGGAAAAAATGCACTACGTAAACGTGCTGCATGCGTAAACGCATCACGATGTGCCCTACACATTCGGGTTTAATGTCTTGCGTCAAGCACCTTCTGATAAACAACTGTTTTTGTTTTGTTATCAGGCGCAAGATAAAGCGGATGAAGCTAAATAAATATAGCGAAGCGAAGCAGTGACGCAGTGAAGGGGGTTTTTGGGGGGATAAACCCCCCCAAGAGCTCAGAGATTTTTTTAATAAAAAATTTTGTTACTAATATTAGGGGGACGGTTGAGTTACAAACAAAACATATTTAACTATTCACACAGCCGCTAAACCCACTATTTTGAACCATTTATCTTAAAAAAAATGTTTGGGGGAGGGCCCCCACACCTTAGCGAGTTTTCTATACTCTATACACCAGTAGTATTAGCTGCTCCTAAAACCCCCCTATCCTTAATTCCTAGCTGCGCCCTTGAAGCGGAGGATGAAATACATCGGATGGTTTACCGACTCGTAAACACGATTGATTGCTCGACCGGTCTCTTTTTTATCCTTCACTAGTTTAAATGCTATCATGCAAACATTCAAGGGTTTAAAGTTTATCGGTCTCGGTGGCAGTGGGATAGAGTACTCGACTGCTTAATCGAAGGTCGCGGGTTCGAGTCCCGCCGGGGTCGGTAGCCCCGAATCAGGACATGGGTGTTAGTGATTGTTTATTTGTTAATGTTTAATATTCCCCGTGGTGAAAGGCCATACTTGTGCCGTTTTTGGGGCAGCTGGATAGTAAAAAATACATCATCTCTAAGGTAATGGAAGGGTTTTCTCTATACACCCTAAATATTTCAAGATGCTAGCGCAAGTTAACATATGACCTGTCAGGAAATCGATGAAAAAAACTACCAGTCGAGCGAGACTGATAAGTCGACTTAAGAGAGGGAGACAGAAAGATGACCCATCACCCCTGTCGTCGCAGGGAGCTCTTTAAAAACTTTCGTCTCTCCCTCTCTCATCAAACGTTGTCCAGCTCACCTCAGGGTTTCCCTTCGCTCCCCTTTTCGTACTTCTCTTCGGCTAAAGAAACGCTTTTATGAATTGGTCGCTCTGAGTCGTGGGAGATTATGTCCTTCGCTCAAGCTTCTGCGGGATTGCCACTGCAAGGGTGTAGTTAGTGCGATAGTCATCCTCATACCTCCGTCTTTTACTCACTAAGGGTGGCCGATAGAAGGAAGAAAAAAAACACCAACGCACTCCGCACTCCCCCCTTCTCTTCTGCGATCCTAACTCACTTAGTCCCCTTGGCCTTTTTTATGCATCCGACTCTCAGCATCCTATTTCATTCCCCCTTCCCAACATTGCTCCGCTCATTTGCCAAAAAACACAAAGTTTTACCGCTCCCCTACCCCCTTCTTTCCCCTCACTCCTCGGGTCTTATTTTCAGCCCTCCCACTCTCTTGTTACCCTGTGCGTCCAAGCATCGATTTCGAAACCCTTACAAAATTATATCTCTTTTGTTGTCGCCTGAGACTTACCCCTTCAGACTTACCCGTCCGTCCACTTCAGAAAGAAAATTTCTTGATGCACCTTTGGACCATGAGATATATTTTTTTAATTTCTGTTTTGAGTCTTTATTCCGTGGATTAGGAATAGCATTCTCTTTAAAGGTTTTTAGTATTTTTCGGGAAAAAGCTCATTTTCTTGAAGTAAATCAATTTCACTGATTCCAACTTTCCTCAGCGTTCCTTAAAGATAAATGTTGATGTTGAATGCTGGCCAAAGTTATAGCTAAGCTTCTCCCCTACTCCACGTTACATTTGATTGATTTTGATAATTTATTTACCTCGAAAGGAAAATTGAAACCGTATATTACAAGGAACTAACGATGTTGTTGTTATTTTTGATTGTGATGCTTACGAAATAGCATTCAAAATGAATTTTGTGCTCAACCATATGAGGAAATTTTAGTATATGAAAACGCCTTTCGTCATTTTTTACCGTTCTTTTAATATCAGATGGCTTCGTTAAGTGAACTTCTAAATTAAAGTACTTATTGATTTCCGTAACTTATTTAGTCTTTTAATTCCCACGAACCTAGTCCACCAACACTCGTGATCCATTGGTTTTTATCATCACGATTCTTCTACTTCATATAAGATAAGGATATTTCTACTCTTCTCTTCTTTACTAGATAAGGAACTCAGGCCATCATCCCTCTTCTTTTTTCCGTTAATGGCAAGTTAGCAACAATTTTTCTCTTCCATGCCGTCATCTTACCTTGAGTCGAATATGAATTAAGTCGAATATTAAAAATTTATGGAAAATATAAATTTGCACTGGCAGGTATCTATATCTCCTCTTCGTATAAAAACATGGTGTTGCTGGGGGTACACTGTAGTGGGCTACGGGCGAGTAAATACGGTTTGGGTGCTCAAAAATGGGTGTACCCACTCAGTTCGAAATTCCATCAATTCAATCGATGATACTCGCTTCGGGCGCAGCGGCGGGCCTGTACACATTTTTGCTCCTCATCTACGATATTCCTTCACTCCCTGCCCTCTTATCTCGCGGCCGCATTGTCGGAATTCCGTCCGAAGGAGGTCGCATTTCTTTTTCCCCGAGCGTATTCTTTCCCCAGAGTCTCCTCCCGTCAGTCGCTCAACTCTTTGTCGTTTCCCGACCTCGTAATTTCCCTCCGCCCCTCCCGGCACACTTATCTGCGGACCACCCCTGCACCTGAAGCTTTCTTTATCTCTCCCCCTGTCTCCTCTTCCTACCTTTTTTTTAACCCATCTTTTCTCCTTCCCCATTCTTCTCCCTATCTCTTCTCTTCCTACTTCCATCTACTCCTCCCACCCCCTGTCCTCTCCCATCGTCATACATCTTCCATCAGACCGCCTTCATCTTCCACCGCCACTCCTTGCTCTCTCCCTCCACTATTCCAAAAACCGCATCCAATCCTAATCTCTCTCCACTCCGGTGTCTTCCATCATGTGTTCCTCTCTCTCTCCCTCTTCCTCACCCCCTACCTTCAGGACTTGCTGGGCCATATAACCCACCAGTCCTAAAGAATTCCCCTACTATCTCACCGACCACCCCTTTTCCCCTCCCTGTCCTCCTCCTTTAACGTAATACCAACCTTCGTTTCATGGTCTCCTTCATTTTTTTCCTTCCCACACCCCTGCCCCCTTACTCTCTTATCTTGCCAGCCACGTCAAGGAAGACCCCCCCGTCCCCCCAGCGTTCATCTACCCACCCCTTCCTTCCCCCTCTCCTTTTGCGTACGCCTTCCGTATACGGGAGACCCACGGGTCTCCCCTATTGTATAACCTCTCATTGGCCCGAAAAGTCAACTTTCCGCCCGGCCCATCTTCCCGGCTTACATGACCGATTCCCTCATCCCACTTTACTCAACCGCCCTCTCCTCCTTCCCACCAATATCTTTACTTCTTAGACTTAGTCTCTTTTTCTCTCTTCACCCCCCCCCCCTCAAGCCTCCCGCCACGTTTTCGGCTTAGTTCTTACCGGCTATTATATGGCATTTTGTTTCCCTTACATGTTGTTTCGTCTCTACCCTCTTAGCCCCCTCCTTAAACTGCTACGACGCTGTACCCCGGAAATGCGTACACTCATCTGTGAATCAAAATTGAATTGTTAAAAATAATGCGTTATTTTATTTGCACTTAACCGAAACAAATCTCTATAAATGGATCAAATCAATGGTTCGCGAGTTTACTTCGTGTAATGCTGACATGATTAGAAATAGATTAAAAATAAATGTTGTTATTTTCCACATAATATTTGTCGAAAATACCGGTTTCGACCTTTTCAGGTCATCAGAGGCAACGGAACCTGTTTTATTACCTCTTCATAAAGACCTGAATAGATCGAAACCGGTAGTTTTCAATAAATACTGTGGGGAATACAAGAACGTTTATTTTTTAATCTTTCACTCTATTGTTTTTTATTGTTTCACTCTATTGTATTGTCTATGGCTTTTACACCTTGTTCTTTAGCAAACTAAAAGTGGACGTCTCATACACCCTTGCCTAGTCATGGAGAGCATTTTGGTGATTAATTTATCATATGACGTTAGAATAACTGCATTAAACCCAGTATTGTTACGTGTCGGTAATAAAAAGAAGCTTATTTTACAAAAAGCCCTTATCAATTTATTTTTATAACCATGGAATGAATTTTTTACGTAATGAAGTATGGGCGGCTATAAAGTATCTTTCTGGATGCGATCCTCAGGCAATTCGTCTACAGGTTAGATAGAGCCAACGTGGACGTCTCATACACCCTTGCCTAGTCATGGAGAGCATTTTCAGGTGGAACTCGAACCCGCGATCAGCGCATTGACAGGTGAAGACTTCACCCAGCCGCCACCGCTACCACCCCAACAGCTCTATGTGAACTATTCTCAGCACAAAGCTGTCTCTTCTTAAAATACATATTCTTCGGCCTCACTTCCATTGTCTTAACCGTTCTTCCCTTCAAGGCCTCTCTGCTCTGTAAATTGCGGAGAAATTATTTTTAGATAGCTATAACCATGAAGTTCATGTTTTTTGGCTCGGTTAAACCTTATTTTCTATAATTTTCTGGTAAAATGTTAATTTCCTTAATATAATAATGCTAAAATAAGCATTGTATTTTAGCACTAGCCAGCTAAACTAATAAGCTGAATGATTATTTTATCACCATTAAATTCTTTGATGAAAATATTTGGTGAAGTTTTCGCTCCCTTTGGATGATTCTTTCTTTCAACGTTTAATTTTTTTAGGATTTCGGTGAATTTAATATTATTTTCCGATACTGCTACATAAAAAAGCCCCACATTTAGCATAAAAAGTGGATAATAACCAAGGTTAAACGCTCCATTGAAAATAAGTTTTATAATACGATGCCATTTTAAGGAAGAATGAATTATCAGGTGAGTAGTAAAAGACAAAAATTAAAGTACATATTGAACCTGTTTCTTAGAATAGATTTACAGCAATTTTCTCTTTGATTTCTATTCTAGGCCCATGTTACCCTAAAATGATCTCCTTCAATGTTTCTTTTAACAACTTGGATATAATAGGCTCGTAAAAATATAACTTTAAATGTATGACACCGAGGTACAATATTCGTTGGCACCCACCATTTCGACACCAACTCTGTGGCCTAAATACATTTTAATGTGGGGCTGTATTTTTACTCGTACGAATTTTACATGACGCTGTGGGAATCTGTGGTAAATATTATGCTTTTGTCTTCATCAAATTTATTTATTCCACTATAGCATAAAATTATAAGTTTGAGATTTTTGAAGTCCTAAATGTATGATTTTGCTAATTTTATTAAACTCTGCACTCAGAGAATGGAAATATAAGCGTCTGCATATGCAATTATTTTCGTACTGTAACGTTTATTTGTCAAGGAAAATAACAGGACATCAATTTTCCTGTATGTTACCGTGAAAACCTCAAATATATTAGCACCAATTTTTTGTGAAATACGCTCTCAGAAATTGGAAAATTTGGTTAATTTTATTCATAGGTGTTGCCAAAAAAATATCCTTTTTCTATTTTATTTTCTCTGTCGGAGCTAATAATGGTAAAACTTTAAGATACTAATGCTCATCAGACTTTTTCCGGATAAATATTCTCAGTACACTTTTATCTTAATCCTAAAACACCTTTAAAATACTTTCCTCGTCCTTCTCATTTAGTACTTCAGCTGTTTCTTTTCCGTGGCGTAGTTTTTCTCCGGCCCACTGGGACTGTTTCCGGGTTCTTATTTGCATTCGCGTAGATTTTTTCCCCTTTTGGAGTTCCCCTCATAATTACCTTTCTTGCCGCTTTTCATTTTTTTTCCTCGGTTTTCTCCATCTCCATATTCACACTGATACCCGAGGACTTCCTGCGTGTTTCCCTCCAAACTTCTCGGCGTTATCACTTCCCAGAGTTTTAATTCGGGCCCGAGTCGTCGATTACATTCATGGGGACTCGCGGTGAATTTGCATATTGATACATATTAAAATTTTTTATGCCTTCCCGCCGCAGTCCGCTGTATATTTCGTCTCGTTCCTTTTCTTCCAAGGCCCTGCACGCATTCTGTGACCATTGCGTCCTCCGCCATGTTTATTTTCGAACCCCGCCGCTGCCGCATCGCGGTGTTCTCGCATTGGAATGAGTTAATTAATTTTTTTTCGAAACGCCGGCAGGCATTCAGGTGTTGCCAAGAAGAGGAGAGTGTCGCTAGTGTTTAGTCTGTGACGTGAATTCTATTTCCCCGCAAATACATGAATGAAATCTAGTTGGTTTGAAATCTTGGTAGTAGGTCATTCACGTGCTTTATTAAGGGCTTCAAAAAATGTGTGTGAAACCTTTATTTATTTGTAATATTTGTTTCCTGAATATTTATTTATATAAGTTTTCTTTTATTTTAGTCGTTAAATTATAACTTTTCGTCAAGTTATATTGCGTGTTTCGTGTGTAAAATTCTCTTCTGATCTTAATGTTTTGCTTAGGTTTAGGTAACTGATAAGTTGGATGAATTGTTTAACGTATGCAAACGTTATGAAACTCCTATTGAAGTAGGATTATTGGTGTTGAGACTTCATCAATTTGAAGGGGAAAATGGAGAGAAGTAAAATAATCACAAAATTTATGCATGATGATATACGTTGTATTTGATTTTACCGTTAGCGCGGCATGAATCCAGGTTGGAGAATTTCAGACATACCATTGTAATTAGTGCAACGTAATGATGTGTGAGAATTGGTTGCAACGGAAAAAGGAAGCTTTGAAGTCGACATGGTACTTGCAGAATTAATAAATTAATTAACATGATTTCCATGTACCGCTATTTTCTATCTTAAAAACTGGGATATTCTTCTCTTATTTGCTTTACTTGAATTTGCTCTTCATTTTAACATTATTTTCAGACTATTCGGGTTAAAAACGAGCAGAATCGTTGAATAATGATTCACAATTAAAAATTTACCATATATATAACATATGGGAAAAATGAAATCTATTACATCTTGTTTTTCGAGTAGTAAGTTATATTCCGTGTGTATTATCATAAGTTCATTTATTACTGAATTTTTGTTTATGTAAAATGTCACTTAATGATTTCAGTAGAGTCATTTATAGGTTTTTATTTTTATTTTAATCATGTTTATCCACAATTGCCATGAATATTTTCGCTTCCGTGGGAGATTTTGATAAAAATAATAATTGCTATAAGTGGCTCATTTGTGTGATATTACTGTGATATTTGTTTTGAGTTCGATAGAAGAATAAATGTATCAGTTTAATCTTTAAACCATGAAATTTTATATATTTTGCCTATATAATAAATTATAAACGCAAAATTACCGAAAGTATGTGGGATAAATATTCAGTTCAATGCCTTGGGAGCTGGTTAATCGATTTACCGTAAAAAAAACAAGCAGGGTGACTCCTTAGAAAAAAAACATTGCGTGTGTCTCCGCGAAGCTCAATCGCTAAGTGAGGGAGTTTGTCTCGGCGTCAACCGGAAAGCACATCTCCTTTCTCATACTGCTCGCCGTTAGTGTCTCCAGATCCACCGTCGCATGAGCCGCGAGTATATATCTCCAGATAAAAGAGGCAACATGGATTTTTTATGGCCGTCGTCCATTAAAGTAGCCATTTATCCTAATTTCTCCCTTTCTCTCTCTCTTGCCTTCAAGGATCGTGAACTCCGTGCGTAGGGCTCCTTAAACATTTTCACGAGTTCAAGCCGCCACGTCTTGTTTCCCTTCTCTCCACAGGACTCTTCCTCCGGCTCTCTCTCTCTCCTTCGCGTTCACTCTGGGGGAAGAAAAATAAATACCACGGTCTCCTCTTCCACGGTCACACCCCCTCTTGTGTTCCATCCCCCGTGACGTAGTGTCCTTTCCATTTTCCCTCGGGCCTTCCCTACCCTCAAATCTCTACCTCCCGCCCTTTAAAAGGTCATTACCGGCGTTAAATGTGAGGGCGGAGGCCGTGAATCGGAGTTGGAGTTGCTTGTTATAGCGAGTTGTGAACGTGATGAGAGTGTGGCCTGGATGAGGTTGGAATTGAAATAGGTCATGCTCGGTGTTCGCAGTAATAAATTTCTTTTTTTTTTTTGTTTATTGAAAAGTAAACTTCGTTATATTACACGGTTTCGTCTTCCACGGTTGCACCCACTTGTGTATAATATTGGACAACAGAGTTTACTTTTTAATCTACCATGTACCATTCCACGAAATTGAACTCGCAAGCCATTGACTTCATTAAAATTAACTTGAGAAAATTTTACCCACATTGACTTCATTCTTTCTTTGTCAAGACCACATACCGCGAGTGTCTAGATGCACCTAAAATAATGTAGTAATATAATTGGAAACGCTTATCTCTACACTTTGTTAGTTATTGCCAAGCCAGTGTTAGCTTTTTAACCCGCAACTAATGTGCATTACGAATTATTTTATATTTTAGCATTATTAATCGGAACCTACCCCAAACTGCTGATATAATGAACCCTTTCATCTGGGAGGCATCTAGGGCACACATCATTGGGTACTATTTATATAATTCCGATAATACCAACACATAATATTTCACTCCATAGCATTCCTTTCTAATGACTTGAAGTACTTCAAATTTTTATTGAAATTGGTTTCATGATAAAATTGTACTCGCTTGCCAAATTTTCGATCCATTTTTATGCCACGGTTGTTGAGAATCGATCCACCTATTTTTTTAAGCCGTCGAGTCCTCATTTTTACCTTTTTTTCAATTACTATGTTTATTTTATGTACACTTAGTTCTTCAACGGTGTAACAGCTCGCCATATTCTCAATGAATTTGTTGCTTCAATACCTTGATCGTAACCCTGCGTTGGTATACTGATTTCGATATTGTCTTTGTCCCCTGTCGCGATGTATCTTTGTTACTCTCTGACGAAGGGTTAACAGTCAGTTGAAATATAATGAAGACAAAATTGACTTTTCGGGTAAACCACACGCTTACGATATTAATTCCATCTTTAAAGATGTACTGATTCTTGGTTTAATAGAATCTTTATTGATTCTTTCCTATACTGAATTTCTATTAATTTTGAAGTTAATCTGTCTTAAATACCCATGGTCTTTCTATTATTATCCACCAAAACTCAGTTGAAATTATCTTTTTCGTATTTTGTCACTTAAAATAGCTCTTTGTAACGTTACCTCTCCTCGGAAATAACCGTGCTCCTTTGGTTTTTAAACATAGAGCTCATTTTTACAACTTAGAGATCGCCTCGAGACCTAGATGTAGGGAGCGTTTTTGAAGGTGAGCGATTGAAAAATTTCCTGGGCTTTTTCTCCTACCCTCTCTCCTTTAAATCCATCGGCTCGAAGGGTAAAAACCTCTGCCTATTGCCTCCCAATATGTGGTATCCCTTCCTCCAGTCCAACGCCTCCCAATTCACTCATTTGTTGGGCACCGCATATGTACGTTCACTTTCGCCTTCTTGAACCTTCTCCCTCTCCAGTCCTCATCGATGCCAGCCGCAATGACTTGACACTGCTCACTCTTCAATATCGGCCTTGAATACGATGTAATTTGACAACGAACGTCGACCTGCAGCATTCACCAGTTGTTGGATCGATCATTGTTGTCTCACTTGTGTAGAGATATTATTGTCAATTTCTATCGCCTATATTAAGCTCTGAAGTTGCACATTTCATCCAAAGTATCCGCCGATTATATTTCAATTATGGCTGCATCGGCCGGTTCCGGTTGAATTTAAAATACCTATTATATGCATAGCTACTGACGCTCGGCTTGTGCTCTCATATTTTTGCTAGTTGACATTTTATAGACAGTCATTGCGAACCCTTCCATCTAAATTATGCTTAAGTTGATATATTATTTCCTATCACTCCAGTCTTCAATTCATCACGTGGTGTAATGTTCCCATTCCTCCACTTGGAAAAAGACATCAATTATTGGACTCAGTAGAAAGTGTTTGCTTGGAAATCTAAGATGATTATATTCACATTCAAATTATGTTAATTCATAAATTTTCGCCCACTTTTTTATACAGTTGTCCTCTCTTGAGTTAATAACTCTTTACATTTCCACTAACGAAATGACGTTTGATCAATTATGCTCTTATTATCATCACTTTCTCAAGGCCCTTGAATTAGGATACTTGTGGTGAAACTGGTATGATGTATGGTTTATTTGAAGGTGGTACAGCGTTTTTAATCATATCATACATTTACAGTATAGATTGACGTACTTGGAGTCACTCTTAACAAACACTGCGATGATTTACGTGGATTTTATGAAAATTGTTTTCCGCTTCACTATTGACGTTTTATAAGTGGTATTTTGTAAGCGTAAATGAGGAGTCGAAAGATGTTTAGGCATCTTGACTGAATGATAAAGATCCCTTATCTACAAGTTTATTGAGAGACGTACGACGCGTTTTGACCGATAGGTTAATACTGTAGTACTCTTTCAAGTATTCGGCAGTGTACTTGAGAACGACCAAACTGTCGTAACGCGTCATACAGTACTCAATGAATTCGTGGAAAAGTGCAACCTCTTCATTATTAAGTGGTATTTTAAATTGTAGTATCATTTGTAATGAACAGTACACCCTTAATTTTCTAGGGGCATAACAGCAGAGAGCTCTTGATTTTCCACTGACTCCTCTATTCTACTTTTCCCATGAACTGAGCTGGCGCGTGACCAGGGATGTGTTCTGTTCTTCCACTAGTTCTGTTCTTCTCGCTCTTCTTCCCCTAGTGAGATCGGCAGCTTCTGCGTATGGAAGTATAGAAAATCATTCTTTTTAAATCCGACTCTCCCATACCCGCTTCCAACCCCCGTCCTCTCAGCCATAAAATCTGCTGCTGGTATGCACAACCCTCTCTGCAAGCTAAAAACTAGCTCACGCAGGCACAACGCAAACGTATGGATCGTGGAGGGGTACGTTAATTAGGAATAAATTTTTCGCGAGGCAATAAAGGGAAATATACTAAGGACGTATGGACGATCATATTGAGGTGTACAAACAGGTTTCCCTATTAACACCCTGGCCTTAATTAGTCCCGTTAATCTCTCCTACCGCTCTCGTTCATTCAGGCCATGAGTATTCTCTCCATGATCATGCATATACGCTTATTTCAAAAATTATTTCCTTAATTTTTTTATGCCATTGAGTTTTAGCGTGTTAATATCGGTCGGAGTTTGTTGGACCGTTAAATATTTTCTCGTAATAGTGCTGAGGAAATGAATGAGCCCAGTCAGTTCACCGAGTTTGAACCATGGGATCAGTTCTTGGGCCCAACAAAATGCTTTTAACTGAGGTCCTTCACCTCAGCGTTCCGTGCTCTTAATTTTTAAGAATACACACTCCAATAATTATCCTTTAAGTGGTGGAAAGTTAGGCTCAGCTCGCCCATTATGGTGGATTTAACGCGTTCGTGATATTTTCAATAAAACTTTATCGTAATCCATGCCTTGATGGGGTGGTCATGATGATAATTATTTTTGCAAAACTTGAAATTCGAAGTGAAATCATGATTATTTTTTTAAATCTTATTCCTCATTTCATCAATATTTTTCCACTTATCCTCTTCAAACCCATGGATCTCTGAGCTGTTTTATACATGTTTCAGCCTCCTTTCATAATCAGGGTGGGTGAAAAAATTAACATCACAGTAAAATTTTAAATAAATATTTATGAGCTAATATTTCAAAATATGGTCCACATATGTGCACCTTGGGATTTTGCGACAATACTTTTATGAACTGCGATACGACAAATAAATTATTCTCATCAAGAATACTTAATTATCATTCATTATTTTCAATTGAGATAATCTTTATAAATATTATCTATTAGTTTTAAACGATTGAATATATAGCTTAATGAAAACACTTGACAACGAATACCCGTCTTGCTTGCCGTTGTGTCATCTATCATATTTTACGAATGCACAACAAAACACAAGTGGCATGTAGTGGCGGAATCGTGTGCTACAAGGTAAAGAAGTGCAGCGGCGGGTTTAAACGGCAATAATTGAGACATGAAGGAATATAATAATTAAAATTTGGAGGTGCACGTTTGTGTACCTTGGGTCTGCAGAGGTTAAATCTGCTAAATAAGAAAGTGGATCCAACTTACCTCATAAGTTATTCTATGAAACTCTTCAGCAAGAGAGCAGTATCTCTAATCATATTTCTTTATCTTGATCTTCAGAAGAATAATCCCTTATGAAAAAAGCAAGTAATTTTTATATTCAAAATGTTATGGCTATGAATTGATTAGCTGATCGGAGAGTTGAGTTGGAGCTCCATTAAACCAAAGTTAATGTTGCTTGAGATGATGATAACAGTAATTTTCTCTCTATTAGCGATAAACGATATCTTTTGAGATGCGACACATCATCCTTGGTCTTTTCGTTAGTGGTAAACTTAACTATTCTCCTCTATTTTTACCTATGAGTCTATCATTTCATTGTTCTTTGTTTTATTTTCCTCGGAAAGAATTTATTCGGTACACTTTTAGAAGCAATTCAAATTGAGTTTTGCAGATAATTTATTATTGGTATCTTTGTTCGAGAATATTGCCCAGGTTGCACCCGGCATTGGTCCGGTGCATTTTCACACCTTCCAGTTTTTAGGAGTATCTTGCATATACGCTGCACGATTAAATGAGTGTATAAACAGCGTCTAAATTATCGTCAGGGTGGAATAGTGTTTTGTTGTTAAAAAATAAAATAAATTATGTTTTTTTTCGGTTTTGCCTTATTTTGCTTTACCCATTCGTATATTTTTTTTATAAATGATGATTACGTAAAAGGCAGCAAGGAGATCCAATACATTGAACTCACAATCTCCCCCTTTGAGTATTCGCATGTTTTTTGCTCACTTCCCTCCGTCTGTCTTTTCTCCCCTACACCTCGCTAATTTGCACCCTTTCCTTTACTGCTACTCTTCATTTCCATGGCACCCCGTGCCCATCGCCGAGAGAGAGGAACTGTGGCCACATGACCGCCCGTGAGCGCACGTACATATATCTCCGCATGGCCAAGAACTCGAACAGCCGCGCGTGTGGAGCACTCGCCTCCTCGGCCAGTCCCCCTCCTGCCCCCCCCCCCCCCTGTCGACTTTGCTGGAGCCCGTGGGGTCGTGTGGCGACGCACCAAAGCAGTAAATCTCCAAGCGGGGCCGTCTAGGATGAGGGCTTTCCTTGGTATTCGCGGCAGCTTTAACTCCTCCCTCTCTAGACTTCCATGCATTCGGATAATGCTCTTTCCTATCTACCCCCATATCCCTAATGAAGGCAGGCGAGCGCCTTTCAGCATAGCTTACGTCTCTTTCTTACCTGTTTTTGTTTCTTTTCGTTCACCGACTCCAAGTGCAAGGCTATATGGTGATGTAAGAGTCTAGTAAAGGCATTTTATTTTTGGCCTTAATGGTGAATGAGAGCACCTAATTTTCTTGGCGTTGCCTGGGTGATGTAAGTACACCGCTCATCCGTTTTTTACAAGGCGCAACTAGACATGGGTGAAAATATTTAGGAGGAATGTCTCTCTAACAAGTTGCTCTGAGGATCATTCATTCTATTTTATATATGTACAGTGATATTTGTGATTTGACTATGAAGCGTAGGATGTGAATTAAATTAAAAATTAATGTGTAGAAATTGAAAAGGTCATTTTTATCGATGACCTACCATGTTATATTTAGTTGAGATGGACAGTATTTATCGTTTGGCTGCACATATCATTTTTTTCTTTCCCATCTTCCTGAAAAGGCATTCCTGAACCCAAACTAACGTCTCTTTTCTTATGCATTTTCATCATCTGTTATTTGAGATTTTTAAAGGTACTTATGAAATCTTGTGTGTTAATAATACAGATATAGGTGTAAATTTTACGCGAGAGTAAGCTTGAATCAAATAATCTCAACAGTCGCGAGTCAAATCCGACTCTTATCTCTGCAGGTGGTGCCTCATGGGCTCCTTAACGCGGGTTCCTGTGAAGGAAATCATGTTTAAACACATCTTGACGACAGAAAACCGCCGTGCTGAAAATCCAGGAGGATCATTCCATTTTCCTCCCGTTTTTCCTTGAAATTGTCCTAGTTCCCCCTCTACATCCACATGCACTTTAAAACCCTCTTCTACTACGTGCCTTTTCTTACTATTACCCCAATCTCTCGAACCGGCAGCTTAAAACGAGGGCGAAAGGTTGTAGGAGAAGGGTATCACAGAGAGGAAAAAAACAACATGGGCACCACCGTGAAATTGAACCCAGCCCCTGCTGAAGGGGTCACCAAAACAATGGTTTCTATTCCCCCTTCCCCTCGCGTCTTATGTCCCCCCCTCCTCCTTATCCTCTCGCAGTGGCCTGAACCATATTTCTCGTCTTCCTTTCGGCGCGAGGGTGGTGTGGTCGTTTTATCCGAGGCCATTTGTCTGAGGTCCACGCATCTGTGAGGACGCCTCGTAAATCCGTCGGGAACCAGGCGCCATCCTTCGCGGCGTTCAGTTTGCGTTCGTTGGAAGATGCGAGGGTTGGGTTTGTCGTCGATTTTCGGTGCTCATGAGAGGAATAATTAGTGTTTTATGGAGCGTCCCGAAGCGTCATGATAGAGAAATGGAGTTGGCGCTGGGGAGAGGAGGGTGGGGGGGGGGCGATGTTAATCTGCCGCGTCCCGTCATCCAATTCCTTTCGGGACGCGATGAGGTATCTTTTCTTTGGTCGTTTCCGACGGGTCTTCCGCCAACGCCCACCTCAAATTTTCTCCTTCAAGGAGTTCTTTATTCACACAGTAGAGAAGGGCTATCAGCTACCAGTGAATCTTATTTTAGCCATAATTTTCTTTTCTGTAATTTTTTGATTGAATTTTCCTATGTGGATAGTTTTTTTCTCGCTTTAATTTGTTTTAGGGGAGATACCATTTTTCAAGCAAGTATATTTCTTTATGTATATCCACCCTGCACCTTTTCAAATTATTTAGGTAATTTATACGTTTTAAATTCTTTTATTATTACACCTTATGTTCAGTATCACACACCAACACCCTGAGTTATGAGCATTTATTCTCATCATGAAGCGTCTATGGATGCGCCTTTTGACTTTTGATATAGAAAAGGTTGCATAAAAGTCAATCCCTAGGTTTAACTACTTTTGACTAGAGGTTGGCTTCCATATTCTTGATTTCGGGTAGTGATAAAAAATAGATTGATTTATTTCACAGAATTTGTTTACCTTTCCTATATATGCCTTTATTCCGCGAAGTGAAACAACTTGATCTATTGAAACAGTTTAACTTAGCATTTAAAATCAATTCTAAAACTACATCTATCAGGTTTGGTTTTTTTTAAATTCTGTATTGCTATTGGAAATCGTAACAGCTATCAACTCTTCTAAATAGAAAACACAATGTATCGATGGTGCAATATGATTTTTCTCTCTTGAAAATATAGCTTGAAGATTGCAATTGAATGGTGTTTATAATTAAAGGGTTTAAAAACGGCAGAGATCTTAAAGTCTATTCTCTAATCGAAATAAAATTTCGTAAAATTATTAGTTCGAGCAATTTTTGCGAATAACTTTCCTATTCCAGAATTATTTAGTATCTGCCCACCAAAGTGAAATTTCCCTCAATAGAATATCTACTACTTCTCTAGAATCTTTTTTCCGTATTCAACTACCTTCAAGTTATTGTGGATTGGTCTTTTTATGGCGATATTTTGATTCCCAGACAATGTTTCGGAATTTTTTTTTTTTGCCAGTGCGTAGAATAATTGACAATTTTAGCACATTATCAACTTGATACTATACGGTTCATTGTTCATATCAATCATTAGTGAAAGTAAATCAAGGTATGCATAAGACATGTACCATGAGAATTGAGTTTTCCCTAAATAGAATTGGATAATTCAAAACCCTATGAATGAAAATGTAACAATCTAAAACTTTGGCTTAGACTCATATATTTTCATAAAAAATGCCAACCTTCTATATTCCAGCATAAATAATGAAACAAAAATATTCGGATGATGTGATCACTGAATAATCCTTTTTCATTCATATTTCCTTTTCAATTTATATTATAAAATTATGCGTGGACTTATTCATGTTTCAATACAATCCATTTCCATCGCATTCCCGGAGGTCTTCTTCTTTAAATCACCTCTCGGAGCGAAAGAAAAAAGAAAGAGAGGCCACTTGCAAATTGTCTATAATAGCTGGGACGGTTTTTTGTGGCATGGAGGAAAAGGTGGAGTCTAAAAGCGTAAATAAACGAGCGGAATGCTGATGTATTCAGTCTTCCCACGCAACTCGCGGCGCACGAAGAAGTGGAAGAAGACATTTTACGGCGTGTCTCGCCTATAAACCCATCCTCTGCGGCCCTGATGAAACAATTAACGCCCCCACCACCGCAGCATGGGCCCACCCGCAGCACCCACCCGCCACCCCTTATAACCCTCGTCCTCCCACCCAAGCGTCGCCCGCCCCTGATAGCGGGCTCGTGAAAAAAGCGACGAAAAGAGTAGCGACCCTTAATCTACTTGCTCCCACCCTCACGAAGCAACCCACACTTATACTTACTCTCTCTACCCGGAGAAGACCCGTGGGGGAGGACAAGGTGAAAGTATTTTATACGATGGCACCACACCTTCAAAGAGCGCTCGTGTTTACTTGCCAGCAAACGTGAGCATGTAAGCTTGAGCTCGCATCCAATAACGTGTAGCTTATAAAGTATTTGGCGAGAAAGTCAGTCGCCGGCGAGAATGTCTCAGGCGAGAAAGTCTTGGATTGGAAGACTCTGCATACAACAAAACGTCCGTGTATTTCCTCCTGAGTCACTCGTGTTCTGTCGACTCATTTGAGAAATATTTTGGATACACTTCGTTTGTAGAAGTTTAAATATGGTTTTTGGGGTAAGGGATCTGGAAATATTTCTATGGTAAGTAGTTGAAGGCAAAGTTTCACTGCTTAAATTGTTTTGGGAGAGGAGGAATTATAAGGGTATGTGAAGTAGTTCACTTTTTCTAATATTAATTTATGGAAGATCTTTTTTCATCCATGATCAAAGATTTTTTTAGCTGAACCAAAGTTTTGAATCATAAATAATGTAATTTTAACTTATTTTTTATTATTTATCCTCGCTTAGCCCTCGTAAATTTTATCGTATTAATTCGCCTTTCATATAAAGATAAAGATAAAGAAATGCTTATTGTTCTTGGATTCTTGGTCCACTAAGAACATACAAAGTAATACATTAGTATCAGAGCTCGAGTACCTACACAGAAAAATTAGATACATACTGATATAATGACATAATGATGGTAAAAGAAAATACTAGCATATTGGTAAAATTAATGATAATGTCATACGAGGAAATAAATGAATTATTCACATAAAAAATATTTGAAATAAATGGAATTAAAAGGAACATCACCTAACTTGGAAAATAGCGAGCTTTGACATGGCTACAAGCTTTACTGGTATGATGAAAATGATTTCTTCACCATTTACTGTTTTCTTTGATTTGTGAGGATGTTTAAAACTATCAGGTGGTTGTAGGAGCTTAAGCAATTCAGTTTTAACATCTGAAATGTGTTATTGTTAAACGTCCTATTGTTAAACCTCGCCAAAGCTCCCATACAGTCTACCACGTTAATACCACCTCTTTTTCTTTGAATTTTCGAAACATTTGCTGTCATAAGCGGAGAAGACAAGGTAGAGGGGTGAGATTAAGTACGGATCACTGGTATTGGTGCGGGTTGGCTTGCGCGCCCCCGCATTTTCGTGGGGTCGGTGGTTTGGCGTTTTTGTGAGCAGCAGCCGTCCGTCCATCGCGTGACCTTTTTCCATTGCCGCGTACACACACGCCGCAGCCGGGAGGAAATCGGGGAGGAGTCCGTATGGGTTTTTTGGTTCTCAGAGAGTGAGGAAAATTTTATGCTTGGGGGAAAAATAGGGCGTGCCGATGGCATTGAAACAGAGGGATTACACGATGAAGTGTAGATTTATCGTTGTCCGACTTGCGTTTCGTAGGTGATCAAATATCAGGGAATACTCTTTTTGCTGGTTAATGTAGAATGAGGATGAAATGTGATTTTTGTATCTAAATTTTGTTTGTTTTCCTTCTTTTTTTCTTTTATATTTGTTTTCTTTCTTGCGAAAGATCCACGGAGAAAAAATCATTCGCCTTGACCGGGATTCGAACTCGGATCCCCCGATTTCCGGTCGAGTGCTTGGAAATTGGGGGATCCGGGTTCGAATCCCGGTCAAGGCGAATGATTTTTTCTCTGTGGATCTTTCGCACGATTGTGCATTGCGGGTGACTCCCGTAAAAGTTATCACCGCGGCTAGTCCCGGTATACTTTAAACTAGTTTTCTTTCTTTTTTATCATTTTTATTCCTGCAATAGCTCTAGGAAAATCCATTTGAATAGTCCTTTGCATTATTTTATCTCTGAGTGGGTCCAATTGGCTTTTATAATAGAAGAGTAACACGGCCGTAGTGGCAAAACGTCGAAGTTTCACTTGATTTCGAATTTTACCGGTATCATTAAATTGGGGCCGATTCGTTCTTCTATCGCATAAATAATTTCCTCGTTCAAATAATTTTCTATGAATAGTTCTTGATCAAAGTTGGTGGTCTTTTCATTATTTTCATCAAATTATCATAACTTTGACCGATTTTTGAAATTTAAAAAAGTATTAAAGCGTACACAAAATATGATATTTGCGCTACATCTTCCTGTTTACCTATTTTTCATTTTATTTTAGAATTATCCCAGTTATTTCTTTCAGAAATTGACCTAAAACATACGACATAAATTTTTAAAGCCGGTGATAAAGCACTGAAATATATTGCGTCTGACTATTTAACCCGTCTTTATAATACTTTTAGTCCTGTGAAAAATCCGTAACAGTTTTACCAATGAAAGAACTTACTTTTCGTTTTACTGGGCCAATACATTTTTGGTTGCTTTCCTTTTTGAACTAAGCGAAAAGATCTGTGTTATGATTTTTCTCTTGTGTGAATAACTATTACGGCGCGGCGGGAGAAGTTTTATATGACCACATGTATGTACTGAAGTATAGATAGAATATCTTTTATTGCTAGAGAAAAATTCATAATTTCAGGCATCATCAATAAATGTTATGTAATTTTAAAAGTATATATTCTCAATAAATATTAGAAAACCTCTGAGATAACTAGTGTAGGACTTCCTAAGGATGACAAGTACAAGTTGTCTGTTTATAGTGGTGACTATTTACTAGGGATGATGTTGCAAGGCTGTGACCGATTTATCAAAGTGGCAGACTCAAAAATTATTCAAATCTAAGCTTTCCTAACCTTAGGTGTAGCTTTTACTTTCTAATTAATGGCCATTTGGACCACTTTCAGTCAACGAAAATTCAACCTTAACCCAATTTACCCTCCTTCAACGGACAGACAAACCCTCAGGAGGACATGCAGTAGGTACACACGTGTGGCTAATATCCTGATGAAAACCTCACTTTCCCGTCCAAATCAGGTGCATAAACATGCGGTGACGGATGGAAGGCAAACAAAAACGACCTCTGCGTGTGTGCGTAAGGGGGTAGTGTGAGAAGAATCGGGGGCATGGCAGGGGCGCTTTTGGAGTCAGAGTGATGTGGTAGAAGGAAAAAGAGCTATTGCGTCGCGTGCCGGGATTATCACGTCCGTCCGACCCCCTGACGAATGGTTGGACCCAGGGACGAGCCGTGCCTCTTGGCAACCACCACCACATTCAATCTCCCCTACCCTTCTGTTAGGTTTTGGAACGAAAACCTGCCCTCACGCCCATTAAAAGTCTTCGTGCCGTCTCTTTCCTCCCCTCCTTCACCGGTACCTTCAATCTCCCTATCCGCCCTCGGATGGCTGTCGTCATCCTTATCCTTCCGTCACCATTTCCAAGCAGTTTGGGATCAATTCTTAATGGTTGAGAGGAAATACTTAATTGTATAATACTTCAAATCAATGGTTCGCGAGTTCACGTCGTGGAATGGTGAAACGATAGATTAAAAAATAAACGTTGTCATATTCCAAACTGCATTTATTAAAACTCTAACGGTTTTGACCCTTTCAGGTCATTATGATGAGGTAACAGGGCTTCTATTACCTCTTAATATTGACCTAAAAATATCTAAACCGGTAGAGTTTTTAATAAATAAACTGTAGAATATAACAAAGTTTAGTTTTTTAATCTCTCAGTGTATTACTTACTAATATTCCACACTTTTTCCCAACTTATTTCAACAACTTAGATGCCATTAATGGCTAATCAATAAGTCAAACCTGGCAGTTTTATGCTGTCCACAATTTTGAAAAGAACTTTTTATTTGCATCATAATCAGGTTTGCTTCCTTGGTATAATTATGAAACTACTCAGCTTTTCTAATTGCCTAGCATGCTGTTACGCCAAATCTCTCCTGGAATTATTTGATTCCTTCCCAAAAGAGATTTATTCGTGATTAAATGCACCAAATGATCAAAACCGGCAGTGAAAAATAATAAGCGTAATATATTAGCAATGTAATTTTTCTTACCACCACGGAATTCCTTAACATTAAGGCAGACATTAATGATTCTCATTAGCCGTTTTATTTTTTCCCCTAAATCACAAGTTACGCACCTAACTTTAGTTTTTTGTTGGTAGCAGAACGATAACGATTAAAATTTCATTGATTACTTCAACTCGGTGTCTTTATGGCTGTAGTAAGAGTATTTATGCGATAATGACTACCTTCCTGGTGACCCTGCCAGAGATTTCGGATGCATTTCCTATCTATTTCAACGTTTTTACCTTGAATTCTTATGTTTTCGTCGTTTAAACGAAAAGGGAAATCACGGAATATTCAACCATCATTTTGCGACCTTTCATGTAATTCTGATGGATGAAGTGTTGAGAGCGGGTAGAATAAACTTGTAATTCATCTGTTTTCGCTCCATCATCACCATTTCTAAGTTTTTGATCCCGTCTCATAAATTTATTGTTTTGAGGCCCGGATTCGGAAACGGCCAATCTTTCTACTGATTCAATTGTAGGTATTGCTACCGCAAGCACTGCTGGAGGTGCTTATTCCTAGTATTCCTCATTACTCAAACCTTCCAATAGAAGCATTACTCTCATCTTTCTCTCCCTGGGGATCGGGCTGATGTAGTGGCTAGAGTGTTGTCCTCACACACCGTGGGCTCGGGTTCAAATCCCGGCGGTGGCAGAGAATTTTCAGATACTGCCCGATCCCTGCTTGAATGCGTTGTGGAGAACATTTCAAGCGCAACACTCTGTCCGTCGGATGGGACGTAAATCCGTGGTCCCCTTGGCGTCTTTCGTTAGGAGCAGGCTAATGCCGACGCCGGGTTTCTCTCCACCCTTCCTTCCATACCCTTCCCTCATGGCGAAAATGACCTAAGCTGTCGGTCGCCTCCTCCAAATACTAACCTTTCTCTCCCGCTATACACTCACATTCCGCCATTTCCATGAAAGTCTTCCCCCGAATACATTTCCGACGCGAATATCCACCCTCTCTCTCTCTCTCCATCTCCAACCCTCCTCCATACAGTTTTTATCTTCTGTTTATCCAGTATGCTTAAACATCGGATTTTAGTCTTCCCCTCCCCGTCTGCGGTTGCATAGAAGGGGAAGACCTTCTCCCACCACCTCTAACGATTCCCATTCAGATTCCCCCACTCTTCCCGCGCGATAATTGCCTAATGGCGTGCCGAAGGGCTTTCCAGAATTGTCCCTTTTCGACCACCGTCCTTCCTCCTCCCTATACGCATTCTTTGAGCTCCCTTCTTCCTTTTTAATGTGCCTCCATTTCGTGAATGTGTCGAAAATATCTCTTCCGATTTGATACCTCCGCGGCAATGTAGCCACCCACTTGGGGTTGTTATTAAAGTATTCTACCAATTAAGTTAGGTTTCCATGGAGTACCTTAGAGGTATTCTGGAAGCCTCCCTTTCTTTCATATACTTCCCTCTTCAACTCACAGGAAGGCAGACCCCCTTTCATTCTATCTAAAAATTCTATTCTTTTTCTTCCTAAGGACGGGCAAGCCTTTCCATCGCGATAAGGCTGTAGCCCAAGGGAAAGGTCACTCGTGGTAACTGGGAAAAAATTCGTGAATTAGGAGCTACTGAGGAAATAGATTAAGTTACAGAGGTGCATAATTTCCTCTCGGTCGTTCGTATTTTGTGGTTTGTCGCAACTTGTTACTTGTTCGAAACTTAAGCTATCATATTGGAATGTTAAAGGTAGGTAGGTATTTGAAGAGGGCAACCGACCAAGTTTATTGCGCAATGGGAAATGGTAAGGTATGAAAGGTGGGGGAAAACCCGGCGAAAGGATTAGCGTGCTCCAAATGAAAGGACCCTTGGGTGCCATGGCTTGACGTCACATCCGACGGACAGAGTGTTGCGTTTAAGGTGCCTTCAAGGCACACAAACATCTCCTCATACTGTAGCGCAGACGACCTTACCTAATGACGCGCCGAGTGGTTTTCAACCATTGTCGCTTTTCAACCTCCGTGTGTCCTCTTTCCCTTTCTTTCTTGAAGCGCCTCAATTCTATGTATCTGTGGAAAATATCTCTTCCGCTTCAATGCCTCCGCGTTCACTCTTGTGCTGCAAAGTTTTCTAAGCAATGCTCTCGCCTCGCGTGAAGTGTAACCACCGAATCCATCATGGAGCGGGGGGCGGGGCGCGTGGCTTCTTTATGGCAGCACTCCGCATCCTGCTTAGGCGTTGAAGCGAATCCGACGATGGTTCGGCGAGATTACGCTCCTCAGTCGCCCGCAAAAGGTTGGAGAACTCCAAAAGGTGTCACATTCGTGCCACGTGGCTCCTGACACTGACATATCAATGGTGGTGGAGCTCTGAGTAAGGATAGGTAAGAGTGAAAGAGCAATCGTTGGCTTCTATGCGTGTGGTCATGATTGAAAATGCGTAAACACGTGACTCAAACCCGCCCCTTCACGTATCCGCGACAAGGAAGACAGCTGATTGATTGATAGGATCAATAGTTTTATTTAAATTGAAGCATTGACTTCATTTATCTAAGTTATATTTTTCTACATACATTGAATTGGAACATATGATGGAGATCAGCTATCAATCAATATTAAAAATGTATTATGGCTTTAACTTACTGAATTTCAGTTTCCCCTCATTTTTACTCATCTTCAGTTGGAAAATTTCTTAAGTTACTTGGTTTAACAGTCGGCTCAAGCCAACGGTCCTTGCACAAACTTATGAAACTCTTTTTATATACATGGAGTCCCAAGCGCGGATACTCTGCGTCTTAATCTACTGAACCATCAGGAATTTGAATAAAGCGTAAAAGTTCTGTTTAAGCACGACCTTCTACATAGAGTCATTCAAATATACTAGATATTTCAGCTCATCATTATATGAAATTTAGAGACTCTACCTTGGTCACATAATTGTTTTCTTTGGTGCTACAATCAGGTTTATGCTTGCTTATTCCTCCTACGACCCTTGTAGAATCGATTGTCGGAAGTACTTCCTTCAAACGCCTCGTATAAATGCATTAAGTTGGCCTCAATGTAAGATATGAGGATGTTATTATAAATTTTAGGCGTATTGAAAGAAATCTCACCGTGATTGTAAATGCATGTAAGAAAACAGCTGTGCTATTCCATTTGTGATTAATGGGACTTGGATTCTTGGAATGAATATTTGTGTCAAAGTAGTAACCTTTCATTACAATCTGCTAAATATATGTCTTCCGTGTTCTGCCATGTCACATAATAATTCGCTCTCTCTCTTAAAATCATGATGACAAATTGTCTCGGTTTTATATGGCATAAAACCTTAGTAACCGCTTGGGAGAGTATATGAGGGGTAACACATTATAACTCCTGCCTTTGAAAAAATTATTGAATTCTTTTCGCTCACATAAAATATCCAGCTTTTTATCTAGATGCGTGATATAATCAGTGATAAAAGGTCACTGAAAGCTTTATAATTGCGGAACATTATCGTAATGGTGATAAGTAAAGAATCCGTGTTTCGGGTGATAAAATATAATAATAACATGGAGTGCTCGGAGAAACGAAAACCGTTTCGTGGGGGTCCCCCCCCCCCCAGCCCTCATAAAAAATTCCTCGGATAACATTTGCATTCTGTAATTAAGCGTGACATTCATCTTGGCGGAGGGGAGAGAGAGACGGGAGAATATCAGATAAGAGGACTCATTTGTCGCTGCATTTTGGGGGAAGATAAACGTATCTCTGTGGAGGCATCGCATTTTCCGTTGAGGGATAAAGAAAAAAAATTGCCCAGATCCGAACACTTTCGTTTTCGTGCGAACGAGGCGGGAAATAACGTAAATTCCCCTCGATTTTTTTTTCTTTTCCCCACCTACGTTCTCTACTCTAACTCTGAACTTTCTCCCCCTCTCGCTACGTTTTTCTGCAGTCACTGCCTTCCCCCTCCACCTGTCTCATTCCCTCCCCTCTCTCCCCCGTCCCATGCTGTAGCGAATGCCTTTAAATAAATGAATCTTTTAATCTCCCCCTTTCCTCCCTCCATCTCGACCACGCCCCCTCGAAGCTTAAATCCTTTACCGCCCCCGCACCTTACTTTCCGCGCCAGCTCCCTTGACCGCTGGGCCCTCGCTCGTACGCTAACCCCACCGACCCTCTCCCTCACACAATCTGGGTGATGGTACCACAATACGCCGCCACGTGCTACAGAGCTTCAAGCCGCACACTCCAGCCTTTCTCAAACTCACGCATTTGCCTCCCCCGGAACTTGACTCCTCAGCGCCACGTGGTGATGCCGGATGCATGTGTGGATCGGGTTGGTCTCCTTGGCTTATGCGTTGACTTCCCGCCCAGTTGGTCCGGTTTCGTATTCCTGCGGTGGTAAGGATTTTTTTAGACACTGCCCGATCCCTGTTTGAATGCTTGGTGGAGGGCACTTTAAGTACAGCGCTCCGTCCGTCGGATAGGACGTTAAAACGTGGTCCCTTGGGAGCCCTTCGTTAACCCTTTCATGTCCAAGGGACATATATGTCCCAAAATTTTGAAAATCTCTCAAAATTAAATGATAAGGTGTATGATTGTATGAATTGGTTCCATTGAAGAATAGGCCATTGACTTGTAGTTTTAAATTCTCTTTATGATATCCTTTAAATATTGTAGTTTCCACAGAGCTAAGAGCTCTCACTTGAAATGCTGTATACGAAGTGGAAATTTGATAGTTTATAACAAATCAATGAGAAAGTCAATTATAACAGAACATTCGGTTTATCCTTTGTGTGTACCAATCCTGTGGAGTCAGTACGAAAAACTCAGCATTTGTGCTTTAATTTTCACATAATTAGTGATTTTATGTAATGGGACACATATGGACCATAAGGGAGTGAGGATTTGTATTATTTCACATCCCAGACTGTATCTCAGAAACTATTAGAGATATCGCTTTCATATAAATGTTTTGTTGGATTGTACGCATTGAAATTCGCTTAAAAACGTATCTTGTTATGCGATCTAATGGCGGCAATCTTTATAGACTTTAAAGGGTTAAGAGCAGACTCATATCGACCCCTGGTTTCTCTCCACCCTTCTTTCCTTATCCGTCCCTCATGGCAAAAATTTCAAAGCAAATACCATACCATACCAGCCTTGATGCAGGAATGGCATGCACACACATTAAAATTGCCTTATAATATTGAACTTGGCCATAGTTTTCAATGGATTGTGTGTGTAAAAACTTTTTTGCATATTTCAGCATCGTGTCTATAGTACCATAAAATAACTCGCCAGCCAATTTCCTTCCGAGAAGTGTGGGTGTCATTTCCAGCTAACCTGCATGGGCCCTTACTAATCTACACGATTTGTCCTATTTACTCATGTAGACGGCAGAGCTTCCAGCCGCACCGTCGAGCCATTTGCGAATTCTTTTCCTCTGGAACGTGGCTTGTTGGGCATCTTCAGAGTCGCATTAGCTCCACAATCATCCTCTACTTACCGACCCCTCATGAATACTTATTATTTGCCCTCTTTATTCCTGCTTCTATAAATGTTCATTTAATTCAAGTCTTTTTAGAAAATACACAATCGCAGGGTACAAATGGCTATCATTTTTAAGCATTGGTGGATATTTGTGGAATATTCCACTGTTTCGTATTTTTTAACGAACAATATAATCTTGCATTCACAAATGCATTTAATTTCTCTACCTTAACAAGTAGCATATCGCACCATAACAGGAGCGAAGTCATGTATCAAGCAGGTCAAAGATCCCATAATCTGATTTCATATGAGATGTCAATGACCTCAGCTGGAGTAATATGGCTGTAAAAAGTGACAGAACTCTATGCCTCACAGAATGAACAAATTGCTCCCACTCAAGAATAATATATTATTCTCTTCATTTACGTCCCTTAATATTCTTCTAATACCAGTAGTGTTGCTTGTGGATCAAAGTCCGTTTAGGACGGAAACGACGGATCTTGACAATTTGCATGGAAAGAAATGTAATTTGAAGTACCACTCGTTCTCCTATGTAACATTCGTCAACCGCTTACCATTTTCTGAACGCCGGAGTAGGCCGCCATTCATGCAATATGCATAATCCCATCCGTCGAATCTTTGCGGATTAATAAAAAAACACAACTCATGTCCCAAACAACGCACGTTGTATTTCCCCATTGTCGATCTGGTTGCTCCTTTTGTCGGCGCCGGTTAAGTGCGGGAGCAGTGGGGGGGTCTGTAGACAAAGCTACGTTGATTGATATTGAAACTGATGTTACGTACAGAGGAGAGTGAATGGGTCGGTGGTTTCGCTTTCCTTTCTCTTCGATACAAACTTATTTTTCCCTCCCGCGCATCATCCATAATTCCATCGTTTTATTCATAACCCATTTTTTCCCCTCCCCTGATGCCATCGGCCAGATCCTTTATATTCAAAGGATCGCTGAATTTCTGTTGCTCCCTTTCAGTTTCCATTGTGAAAGTCCGAGCGGTTTTTCGATCCGTATTTTTGAGGATTTGAATATTTTTTTTCATCCCTTCAATCGCTTTATCGCTGCCCGTTATCGAGCTCCTGTGTTTTGATGGAGTTTTTTTTGTAAACCGATAGGTCTTTTTTCGACGTGTGTGTTTGTGCGTGTGTGTGTGACAGCGCTGGGTTAAAAAAAAGTCCTAATGACGTTCGATTTGCGCTTTGTTTGCTGACCTCGATAAAAGTTGGGAGTTTTCCGCAAAAATCGAAGTTTTTTTATGCCTAACTATTCATCTTCAACCGATTTTTTTCTTATGTGAGGAAATTAAAATCTGCATGATTGTCTGCAGATATGTTGTTATTTAAAATTAGCAATACTTTCGCCACAAATAGAATTTTTTTATTTGTCTCACTTAAATGTAAGTTTACTCAAGGTTGAGCAGGTCACTGCTTCACGAATCCATGGTTTGATGGAATATGTATGTTAAAAATAGCCCAGTTGAAATTTTCTCTTATTTCACTGAAACACTTTATTTCCACAGCCCTTCCTGCACTCTTGCGTACATATCCCTTGCATTTTGGATTTATCTCATCCTTCGTATTTCCGTCATTTTTGTTTTCTTCCGGAACCATAATTTTGTGGACCGCAATTTTGGTTATGGTCAGAGGATGAAACTAAGCAGGGAAGAAAAGCTCCAAAAATTACGTGGGTTTTTAATAATACGCAGAATAAGGCGAAACCATTTCTTTTTTGTTAATATTTCATGCCAGGAATTCCGCAGCCATTCCAATTTGGCATAAAATAATGTTGGAACTATAAGTAAAATTGTATGAATAATTCCATATTTCATTATTTATATACTTCTTTGGTCAGCGAACTTTTTTGTTTTTAGGAAAAGACCTGGTAAAATCTTATAAATTAGCGTTTAAAAGAAAGAAAAATATTGGTCAGAGGGTTTCAATCTTTATGCCATTACTAACCATTCCTTCAAAGTTGGATCATCCCAGGCAATTGAGTAGTGTGGAACATTCGTTGTGGGTTGATTTTAAAATCATTGTTATTTAAAATTTCGTATAAACTGCATTTTTATGCAATAACTTTGTCAATTATTCATTATTCTGTACCCGTACCTTGCATACCAGATGAGCTTCATTAATTATAATCATGTAAGAGAGCGCAAGGTTGTGTACTTTCATGTGATCGGAGTATGGGCCTGTGTGAAAACCTCCTTAATTATTCTCTGCAGAGATTTGAGAGTAAGAAAACTTATCGCAGCAGAGGTTAAAAATTACATCCGTCAAAGGGTGTCTGCTTTTGCCTTTCACCCGTCGAGCGAATTACTGCATTAACTAAGTAGGAATCGTAACTGCTCGACAACCCACTTCTTCTTTCCAGAATGCCGAAGTCGAGAACCGTCCAACTGACCTCGTAATACGGCTTCACGATCCGCGGCGTGCTATTTTACCCATTCCACGCGAGCGGCGTAGCGTGGGCAAATTTCCCTCGATTGCCCCGAGGCACGGGAGGGGCTTTTTAGTACCGGCCGCGCACACCGCCTAAGCCGATTCGTTGCGAGGAGAGAGGGATTGTTGGATGGATGAGGGGGTCGACCCATTGATGTCCCAGCTCTTCCGGGGCTTGTGGGAAAAGTAAGGAACGGCTGCCGAGTGCTCACTCCGGAACGGTGACCTCAAAGAGTACGGAAAAAAAATATATATATGCGTAGAGAGAGGAAAGGGTTTTTTGAGTGCCGGGGAATTCGTTTTTCGCTCTGTTTTTACGAGCGTCCTTTGTTTTAAAAGGGCCCCAAAGGCTTGCTGTGAAGTGTAGTGTAGAGCTCGCCGAATATGTTAGTAGTAGTAGACAGACGACCCTTTTCCAGCCGTGTACTTCTTTCGCTTTATTTTTTTTCGAGCGATTGCCCTGTTGAGCCAATCAAGTAAGTGCACCGTTTAGTGAAACCGTCGACGCATACCGATATAACAGCATTATTCATGAACAATTGCCCTCTCGGGAGGAAACTAGATGTGAGTGAGAGGCGGAAGAGGAGAAATTTCGTTTCGCGCACACGATCGCACCGAATGGGAGTAGATCCGAGTTTTACCGCTTGTTCATTCGAGAAATCAACGCTGTTGTTATTGTAAACTACATTTGTGGCTTCTAGCATCGTTGCACGTTAAGAACTGGATGGTGTTATTTTATTTTGATGGCAGATCGTCTGCATAAAACTTTTTCGAGCCTCAGTGAAATTTTTACTGATGTGTTACTTCCTCATTCCTCAGTTTACCTCATTATTTTATGAATTTCAAGTTAGTCCTGATAAGTTTACAATAACAGTTACATAACATTTAGTTTCTACTACCTCGGGAAATACGCAGCGTAATTGCTATACTTCTTGACATGCTTTTGCCTGCTACGGTTTTATTGTAGGGCATGCGTCTGAATTTTCCTTATGATGACGATATGAGATCGACATTCTTAAAATCCGGATAAGTACTTCTATTTCTAGATGAGCATTAAAGTCCATGGAAATAAATTTCCTAATCCAAATAAATCACATGGTAATTAAGCTACATTCGCAGTCATGCAATCAAACCCATCTCGTGGTCTCGGATCTTGCCTTTTCAATCTTGGTTACATGTGCGGAAGCCAAAAAATTGCTGTTATTTTTATTTACGCTGTGGTGGTCGGTGACATCCTGGTATTATTTAGTTATCTTTTGTGATGATGATGTAGTAGGATATAATCTTGTGATTAACTATGAATATGCCGTGATAACTCAGTATGGTACCTGAGCTACGTATATGCGATGGGAAGGAGTAATGCGTTACTACTTTATACTTCTTCTATTCACTTCAATTCCACTCCGCCGTGCAATAAAGCGCGGCGGATACATGGTTGCAATCTTGAAGCATCATCGTGACTCCCGCGTGAAAAGGTTTGTACAATAGTAATACTCTGGTAGTCTTTGGGTAATGCACGAGCAGAATAACTTACCCTACGAATACTCCAATCAGCCTTCTGATCCACTCGTTGTATGATATTGGCTCATTCTGTGGATAATTTTCTCTGGAAGATGAAATCCGACATAAAGGAGAAGTTGGGAATTTGGCATCGAATCGATTAATTATATCGCTATTCAAGCATAGCATATCCACCTCCATATATACTATTAATACTTATGTCGTCTTTATTCACAAACTACCTGGGAACTTTAAACTCCTTTCTTCCAATTTACTACGAAGACAAAAACATGTATCCTTACCCTGGATGATGGAAATACCATCCATACGGGATTCGAATCTGTGACCTCTTGATTGCCAGGCGAGGGTTTACACGGGTGGCCGTCGTATGTGTACATGTAATTTATTTTCAGTTTGGTTGCCACATTGCAGGAGGAGTAAAGTGTTTTCGTCTTCGAATATCCCTACTCTCTGCTGGCACTCTGGCATCTATATACTCTCTGTTTATCCGTACGGTGACCGTCACTTTAGCGGGTGTTAGGGGAAGCGGGGTTCACAGGCCGTGGGGCACTGCATCGAGAGAGGCCGATCTGAAAGGGCATGTATGCATCAGGGCAATGTCCTAGCGCATGGGGTGGTGATGCGCTGAGAGCAGGGCCATAGCGCCGCCCGAGGCTCTAGCAATGGTTGCCATGGGAAAGCGCGGCTTCCTGCGCTCCTCTCGATACCGCAAACTCCCCGGGTGCGTTTCAGGGCGCGGATCATCTTGCTCTCTCTCTCTCCGCCCGCACCCGAGCGGCATCCGCGCCTCCGGCATGCTTTTAAGCGTGGACACACCCCGAAGGGATGGGGGAGTGCTTCTTCCCGAAGAGGGAAAACCGTATATTTCCACGTGCGCCACAGCCCGTAAACCACGAGGAAACACCTTACGCTTTACATCAAAATCTTCTTTGGGTCTTCCTCCCCCATTTTCCTCTCTCCATCTTCCCGGCAGCCTCTTTGGCCACCCACATTCCTTCCTACTCTCCTCTGGTATAGTTCCCCAATATTTTGAATATCCCAACTTCCAATGATAAAGAAAGATATCGTACTGCCCACTGATCTTATTTTACCTCATGATGATTGTATGGCAATCTAAACGCGTATTAAGAGGTGTTAAATAATATTAAAGGGGAGTGCTACATCTTTTTTTATCATTCGATATTCTGTTCCACGATATCTCACCAGAAAAAGTTGACCACGAGGGTACTTCCTTTTGGTTTAGGCGAGAAACTAGTGGATGCATGCTCATTGTTTAAATTATTTTCGCTCTGAAATCCGTAAATAGTTTTAACTCCCTTCATGTAGATTGAAAATGCCCCTAATTTTTGTATATAATCCAATCGTTAATTTTGGATTAACGAAAACATTCCCACTGTTCATAGCGGCATTCGTAGTTTTTTCATTTTATCAAATCCCTTAATATGGTTTATTTTACTTCTGTATTTGCATCTTTATGTTTCACCGGAGTTTGAATCATAAATTTGATAGTGGGGTTACCGTCTTGTAGCGTTCAGTCTCTCTTCTTCCGCCTATAAGACACTTCCTCGGAACTCTAGTATTGTGTTCGATGATTTCTTCTAAATACGCTTCTTTCTTCGCTTGCATATGCAAAAGGAAAACTTCATGAACGAAGAAAACGCCACCTTCCAGAATTTAGATATGTGAAAATGAAGCTCAGGTTAACGTTCGATAGAGAGAGGTAAGCAAGGTCGCCAAATTTTCTTATCGTGTGAATGGGAGTGTATGCCAATGTGGCGGTTTGGCGGGAATAGGCTTGGTACGCTGGCTAGCTGGTGCCAAGCATGCTTCT
The DNA here is from genome assembly GCF_921293095.1 of Ischnura elegans. Classification (NCBI taxonomy): domain Eukaryota; kingdom Metazoa; phylum Arthropoda; class Insecta; order Odonata; family Coenagrionidae; genus Ischnura; species Ischnura elegans. Next base: position 98,523,707 of record NC_060249.1, read on the forward strand.
GTTTGAAACCCGAAGTCCAAGCCGTGAGCTGTTTAAGTGCTATCGACGGCAACTCTCTGACGACGGCTATCGTTGCAAATGAGGGAACAGCTGATCGTGGGCTTGGTGAGTGAGGATGTGTGAAAGGATTCGATCAGATAAAAGGAATGTACGCGGTATGATGAAAGAAATTACTTTGCGTGCCAATGTATGCTCCAGGTGAAAGTTGATTCAATAAACACATAAATGATGGAACAAATCGAGCTCACCTGAATGACGATTTGTAGGTGAGCAACTTGTTTCCTTGTCTTATTTCTGCGCCAGTGGTTGATTGAGAGACTTCATTTGTATGTATGCCAGGACGGTTTTATGTTAACGAATTTGCTTCACAAAATAATTATTATTTTTATAAACTCAATAAGTTTTGTTTCGAAGCCTTTTTTGTACTTGAAGCTTCAAGTTTTAGTTTCTTAGGAAAACCTGTTGACCAATATCTGTTGGCAGATTCATTGGGTCATTGAGGGGATTACAAATTGATTGCCTATTATTGACTGAATTATTCATTACATCATATTCCTCTGTGTATACATCCCAGTGATTTATAGATGCCCTATGATTTTTTATAAATACTTTAATTACTATATAATTTTTTGGCCAAATGAATAACAGAAGAGTTCTTAAAAGGGGAAAATTTTTATGAATTCTTTCCCCTGCATATTATTTCGTAGTCCAACCCTTTCCACTCATGCCCGCAAAGCAAGGGTGAAGGAGAGAACGTTTGTATCATGAGAGGTGACGCAACTTCGGGGAAAATAGATTTCGCTTGGGCTGGGATGAGAGATTTTTTTCCCATCTTCGGGTTCCCCGACAGTGCCTGAAACGCAACAGGGATGAGCTGGTTTCCTCACCGTGTCGAGGGGACAGGAATCTTCGGGGTTGTTTTTCGTCGAATTAGCGGCCAAGGTTTTAGGTTAGGGTGAGACGATGGGGTGTAGACATGGATGCAGTCTCGGTGCACAGATGGGGGTGGGTATATTCTTGAAAGGGGTGGAAACTTGGAGCGAGATAGACAGGGGTGCGGTGCTTCATAAGCTTTTCGAAAAAAATGGCTAGCGGTCTGAGGGTTCCCTTTTGCCTATCTCTTATCCCGGGTGCAGCGACAATCAGTTCAACGGGGCAAAGTTAGATTAGATTTGGGAGGGATGCTGCAAGTGGGGTTATGGGTTGCATCCCGTCGCATAAGGGTGGGTGTGACGTGGGGGAGTGTCTGTGAGAATAGGTCCCTCTACGGGTTGGGGTGGTTGGAAAGATTGGCTAACCAAATGTGTTCCGCAGGGCCTCAACTGGTGTGGAGTGATTGTGTTAGCGTTTCTCTCCCACCCATCTGCCAAGTCCAATCCACAGCCGGCTGTGTCCGTAAGACATAAAGCCTTGCTGTTATCTGTTTCGGAGAAGTACAGTTTGATTGAAATATGCTGGCTCTTGAGTGCATTTAAATTTTTGGGATGTGGAGATAATTTGGTAAATTTCATTTTCAAAATGAATGTGACAGAAAATTATTGTAATCTTCCAGGCATGAAACTCTAAATACTTTCAATAATAGTTCTTATACAAACACAATCCATTGAAGGACTGCAAACATTTTACCAAGCAACACAATGGGCGGAAGTTTTTTAGCCTTATGCCTTTACGATACAAAAAATGTGACATTTCTTTGAAAGAAGAAAGAGTGAATTATACCACTGTGCATCGATTCTTGAAAATGGGTAACATCATCTAGAATTACCACTCACCAGTAAAAATACTTTCGTCTCATTTTTTAATTTTTTGTTGACTACTTGGGCCTATTTTGTTCTTTTCACGGTCTTTGAAAAATAGTCATCTAATCCCGTTTGCTTGTAATATTTAGTATTTCCAAGACATTAACTTTATGACTTAAGTGGTACCAATGTCAAACTTTAATTGGCTTCCTTGACATATTTATTAGGGAGATCAACGGTGCATTCGCCCGTTAAATTATTACACTTTTAAAATGATTAAAATAAAATGGGATTTCACGTTATCAGAGAGCGATATTGTCTTCGATTTTCACTTAATTCCAGAAATTAATTACCGCAATGATCGTCTTTTCGAGAGAAATATTTACTATCATCTTTTTAACTAGATTCTAGTTCCGACAAAAAATGAAATACTTAGAATCGAGCGCGGGTTTGATATAGCTTGCATAGCATGGTTATTCAGATTACTAAATAAGAGCATGATTATTTAACTTAAAAGCTATGGTTTCTCAAACACATTGCATAAAACTCACATTTCAAAATCTCAAATCAGTATGGCATAAATTTATTCGTGGTAATTTAAATATTTTTTAGACTTTTTATCATAAATTTTAGTTTTAGTATAATTTTAACGCTTGAATTAATTTTGATTGTGTTAAAACTAAAAAAAATATAAAATTTTAGCAGGACCTAACCCTATTTTCTATTCTTTACAGGTATGAAAATGATATTACTACCAGATCTGCTTAGGCGCAGCCGTAAGTAATTCATTCCTTGCTAAGAATTCAGAGGACCCAATATGTACTCCCATTGGTACGGGTCTATTTTTATTTATTTATTTGGCATTTTTTGTGACACATTCTTAGTTCAAAAACTAGATAGAAAATTACACAATCATATTGCAATTTGCTGGGTATTTCTTTTATTTTCTTATGAGAATTCAACGGCTTCTCGTATGTAGATATTTTACAATTGAGAAAACGATGAGCAAGTTTTGTCATTGGAAAAAAGGACATAGTTTTTGTAATGTTAGACGATTGTTTGTTTTCAAAAAAAACTTCCTTATATTCTTCAAATTACAGTTTTCTTTCTTGTATCACTCCTTCAAGTAACTTTCCCTTACCTTTTTTCCTCAACCATTCCCCCTTTCCTCCCATCAACAACTACCAAACAACATTAAATAACAACAATACATCATATATTTAAATATCAACTGTTACTTTATGATCCCTGAAAGTTTCAGGTTATACCTTGGATTTTAAACAATGGATATGTTACAAAGAAATACTTACCCTTCGAGCAGGCATGATTCGCCCACTCAATAAATCTACGTATACCGGACGGAATTACCTAAGTCATTTATTGAGTTCCATCATATTGGCATTTTAGATGGGTGTAATCAAATTGTTACATTTTTAATTAAAATTTCAATTTCTCTCTCTTTACCAGTTCAATTCAGTACGATTCGAATGAGTAGGTATGTTTTTGAGTTATTTTCGTCATCGTGGTGGAGTTGCTTCAAATGGCACCGCTTGGGCTGAAAACTCTTGCGTAATTACTCTTTGTTCTCTCATTTTCCCATCTGCTTGAGGCTTAAACGAGTTGGAGCTTAGTAGCTTTCTGCTCGTAGTTAGAAATCCGCTTACCTTAACGTTCACTCTTCATTGTTCGGTTCGTGTAGAATTAGCCAGACATAGAATCGTAATTAGATTCTCGATACTTTTTATCCACAAATTTGATCTCATTTCAATCTCCTTTGCCAGAAACCCCAATTAGGTTATCTTTTCTGGTTCCGATGGACGGATTCAATACAGGCAATACGAGTTTATCTTCTTAAGTGCCATTTCACTCATACTTAAACATAGCATCATTTTTTATAATTTTTACTAACAATACGTCCATCCCTTTGCTTAGATCCAGAATGAATGCTTTCCAGAATTTATATTCCTTGTAAATTCTTGAAAAAATGTTTTTAAAATATATCATAAATTGCAATAAAATTTGCTCTTTTAAGGTGTAAATAACATAATAAGGTCTGCAAAATTGCTATTTTGTGGTAATATTGTTTCTCATGTTCGCGTCGCTAGCTTATCTCCTACTTTAGTCTTTTAATTCGACTTTTTCCCTCTGCCTTTGCTGTTAATCCTCAAAAACTTTTCTCATGTTGTGATGACGATTGACCATTTTTTAGGCTGTCCTTAATATTTGTCTCAACTCATATATTGAGGTCTATTTCAAACGAGATTAGAACATATACTAAGGGAAGATGAAACTATTGAAACTTATCTAAAACTTACGCAATAATCTTAAAGTTTAGAGTACACCATGGTCAATTTTTGCCTGTAGTTTGAATGTAAAAATTTTACGTTATGGAAATTATTGAGGATAATTTTTTTTTTAATTTTAAATAGGTACGAACAAATTTTGAAAAACAATTCATTCTATATACGCTGAAAATTGCAGTATGATAGCATAGTTATCCGCTCCCTCGCTTACTTACTTCATGATTCCGCATCTATCCTTCAGCAACTCTGACTAGAGTGGTCCGAAAAAAAGTGAGGTTAAAGTTGATAAGAACAATTCCAACAAATATTAGACTATCAGTATTGGGAACAGTGACACATATCGCTAAAATTTGATGACGAATCTAATAACTGCAACGCCTGCTGTAGTAACCGGAAGTAACTAACGGTCGCTCCCGGTAAAGTTTGCCGTTTTCGACAAATTACTCTTGAAAATTTCGAACGCGATTCGGCAGGGTTTAGTTTGTGGGGTCAATCTCGTTTTTCTGTAGTTTTCTTTCTAATGAACGAAACAATTCATCCGCACTGGAAACATCAAGAAAATGGACCAGCCTGATCTCTGGCCCGTAGTGTGTTAAAGCTTCATCTGTGTATTTTTACATCCCCAGACACGCTGTCCTTTAAATACGAGTGTGCATTCCTTCACTACGCCTTCTCACACATTTGGTCCCTCTCCGTAGATATGCCAGCAGTCGATTGCCTCACTTCAACCCCTCTCCCGCTCGACCCACAAACCTCTTCCACTTCCGGATGATCCGAGACTCGCCCGCTCCGTGGACGAGTCTCCATCTCGGCTGCAATGATCCCCAACGCAGACTTCCTCCTCCACTCCCCCCCTTTGGCCCCTGGGAATATCTCCACAATATCTCCCGCCATGCCACGAGCACGGCCGACCCCCTCAACACCCCCCTTAGGATGGAACACACCCCTAAAGACCCCGGAAGTCCTATCCCATGATGCCCCACGCTCCCTCCCAACTTCTCTCGCAGCGGCATCTCTCGCCGTATACGCAACCCTTCCTTCCCTCGCACATACGCTCACGTCCGGCCACCGCACGGAGCCACTTAAACGACCCCTACCCCTCTCCCTACTCCCCCCCCCAATCTTCTCAACCCTTCTTCTTCTTGCCCACCGCATACTTACACTCTCCCCCCTTCCTCCCCCGGGCTCATCCCCCGGAGGGAGTGGAGGAGGAGTTTCCTCGGCAGACCAACTCATAATTACATTTATGTCTTCTATTAATGAATTCCATCGCTGCATCTCCCCCCTCTCTCTCTCTTCCCAGTTCACTCCATAGCCTCTCTCTTCCCGCTCCTCCTCTTGGGTCTTCCTCCCCTGCCAACTCTCCTCTCCCTTCATGCTACCAACCATCCTAGTTCCTCTCATAACCCTTCTTGTTTCACCTCTCCTCGTAGCTTTCCCCTTTTCTTATCCACGACTTTCAATACATATCTCCTCCACATCATGGGCGTACCCAGTGGGGGATAGGGAGGGACTACTGCCTCTCCTTTGAAGCGAAAATAAATTTAATTCAAAACAAAAGTTATGAACAATTTTTCCTTTTGAAGAAAAATGATATAAGTATATGGCATGAAACTAAAACAAAAAATCATTATTTTTTCAAGGAAATAATTATAAAAACTAATAAATTTCTATCATAATTTCCTTAAAATTTTGGTTTCATTGGCCTTTTCCGTGCAGAAAAGATACAAATTGAACGACCACGGCTAGTTTTGCCCCCCCTTCCCCTAGTTCTGTTTCTCAGTACGCATGATATTTTTTTTACCTTCCATGTATGAGCAAACTAAAAAGTGGGTATGTCATAGGAGTAAGATTTTTTCTCTCCTTAATAGGAAGAAAGTAAATAAAATCCCCAGCATGTCTCAGGTATTTATTTCACGATCAACTTCGAGGTTTGGTCGGTTTCTTGAAGATGTTTGCTACAATTACCTCAGTGGTGTACGAGAAAAATCAATATCTCGCCTGTTCTCACAAGTTGCTGCATCATCAGAAAGTTACCGACTGTTTTTCTCTGTTATCTTTTTCATACTGGTCTAAAGGTAAATTGTACTATGGTAATACTTATCTCCCACGCACAGGCACTTGTACGTGAACAACATTTTCTGCTCCTCATTGAACGGGTTTAGCATATGAAGTGTGCGAGCAAGTTAAATGCTTTTTATAGTAAATATGCACTGAATGGTAACTTTTAAATGATACTTGTAATGTAAACATTTATTGTAGTTGTAATTTAAAAAATTATCCAAAAACCACCATTTTTGCGCCTTGAAAATAAAAAAACCCGTACCCTCCGCGCACATTGGAGCCTTGATCCGACCTTTACTAGAGCTAATAAGATACTGATGCCTCTCTATCATCTTGTTCATCAAGGATTCCGCCTTTCCCCCCTGGTCTCCGCCATCCAGTCATCTTCTCCTCGGTTTCCATCTCCTTCCCCGCTCACAACTTGAGGCATGTTGCTCGGCCCTCTCCTTTGACTGACAGCTAGCGCACCCCTCTTCCCCCCGTATCCCTCTCCCTCAACTAGCTTTCTGGGCTCCGGTTTGTCTTCCTAATGAGCCCTTCCGGTCGGTTTCAGAGCCCTAATTTGCTTTCTCCAGTCTTCCACCGCATGCGCTGTAAACTACCTATCAATGAATGGGTATAATTGCGAAAAAATTGTGTAAAAAGATTGTCTCCTGTAGAAAGCACCACTCTTAATACAGTCTTATGTCATACTGATCATCATCGTTTAGCAATCTCGTAATTAGTTTGACGCATTATTCCGCACAATTCTGCCGTCCACTAACCTCATCACAATTACGTTTATCCTCTGAGTACACCGATTTAACTTAGATTCGTCTTGCACTTTCGTTCCCTCTCCATTACTTACTATATCCGTTTGTTTGTCTTCAACTAAAGTATAAAAAGTATATGAAGAGGTATACCTCTGCAAATCTCATATAGTGCCACATTTTTCATTCTTCCGTCCGCTACAGCTTTAAGGATTGTCCTCATTAGATAATAATGCTATGCCAAAAAGATGTGAAAGATGTAAAAGAAGTTCCTATAGACTTCATTTACTAGTAGGGTTAATGTATTTTTCAATTCAATATTGCAATTGAACTGCCTTGTCATAGAATAGACTTGTCCTAATCATGAATGATTACGAAACTACGACTAATTTGTCTTGTTGAATTTTGAAAGATCGTTCCAGTACCGCTGAAAATTTTATTTGATTGCCTGTAGGACAATTCAACAGTTGTCACACTTTCAAAAGAAGGAGAATCATCGTTTTCTTTCTCTTTGATTGCTCATAAAACTTTCATTGCTGTTAACGTTACATTACTGTTACAGGTATACTTGACAACGTACCCTTATTTAAATCTTGAAAACTCAAATAATCACTGTTATGGTCTTCCCGAATCTACAAAACAAACCCCAGAGACTAGCGTTTGTTACGCATGAATTTCGAGCCACGATTACCAATTCATGCATTTGTTAGCAACGAAGTCGGAAATTGACTGAGTCATATCGCCATCAGTTAAATTACCTAATCTTCTTCACATTCCGCTCATTCATGCAAATGAATTCCCTTACCCTCACCTTCCCTCTCGGCACATGCAATTTGTGCTCAATCGGCTTAACTGCGTGGAATATTCTCCGGCCTTTTCTTCTTCGCCTCCCTCGGCTTTCCTGAGCTCTTCACTCGGGCAAATCTCTTCACACCGCAAACTTTCGCTATCGCAAGCCTAATACCCGACTGTGTCATCAATGCGTGTACGTTGTGCGTTGTGCATCTGCCTCTTCTCGTGCTGATAAAAGCCGGATTTCCCTGAATGGGAAACCAATTTCCCTCTCTGAGCTCAACGAGAGAAGTGGGCGCGAGGCTGGCGCCATCATCGCAGCCTGGAGGAAACCAGTGACGGAATGTCGATGTAACGGCATGTGTAGGCTAGGATTTCACGCATATTCCTCATTTACATTTTATATTAACCAACTATATCTGTTTTCTGCGTCTTATTTTAACTACGGCTATGTAAATGTTTGATTAATTTGGCTTGCGCATTTAGGTGAGTGATTTAGCTAGTAGTAGTAATAGTTTTGGTTGTGCTTGAGCGAATATTAGCTAGATTAGATGTAAAGAAACCTACGGATTTTTGGTGGTTTTTGGGGTTAAAGGTGGTACATATCACTGAAAATTCACGTGTGAAGAAGATTCCTCGGTGTCTAATGGGTTATAGCGTCTAGGCGAAATGTGAGGATGAAGTATTACTCATTCTTTGAATAGTATACCTTTTTCCGGCATTGAAATTCTTCCACGGCATTGCCATCCACTTAAACTAGATAATATGCCTCCCTATTCCGATTATTTATGTTTTCATTAAATACTCTAATGATTAAATAGTTCTTGGAGTATAGGTCTAATAACCAATAACTGCAGGCAATAAAATAAATAATAATAATAATATATGACCTATACTCCAGGAACTATTTAACCATTAACTAAAGAAGGTCAAGATATGAAGAAAAAAATTAATTAAAGACTCTGAGTGCTAATAAAGATTATGTTGATTATCGGCATAGCTTTCTATAGTAACTAATCCTAATAATTTTGTGGAGCTTATTTAAACAAGCAGTGATATGAGAGTATAATATTAATGAAAATTCGTTCCGACACCGCTGAGATAACTCAATTATTTACTTAAAGAAGCCTTTACTGGGTTTCAAAAATGAAAATACGTTTAGCCTGAATTCATAGAGATACAGTTTCGCGTAATTTTTTATCAAATCGTAAACATAATTTATTTTGAAATTATAACTTCTCGTCTATGCTTATTGGCGACGTAGTCCGTTTTTTATGGAAGGAAAATAGAGGGAAAACGCTTTTCTGTGTTCCTAATTTTCAAAATTAGTCATTAATCTTGCCATTTAACTCTATTTTTTATGGAAATTGAGTGGGAAATTCATTACTGTTAAAGTTTTTACTTTATTTCTTACCCATAATTCGCTTAAACCAGAGTATACGATCATAAGTTAGTATCATATCTTCGCTTTCAAACTAGCTACGTTATCATAAATACACGGTGGGAAATGAAAGTGCTGTGATTATCCGTGAATTTTTATAGTCAGCTATTAATTCATTGAGTGACCCCATCACGGCAATAAAAATTTAAAAACTTAGAGTAATTTATACTATTGTGATTCATTTTAAACTAAATTGCTAACTACCGAACTATCTAACCCGAAGATATTTATAGTTGGACATTAATATTTAGCCAATATATGATTATATTTTTTATATTATTTAATGTATTTGCTATGTCTGTGTCATTGCATTATTCCGGCTACAGTCTTCAATTAATTCATTTGTTTTTTTACGGATCAAGTTTGTGATCGATACACTCAATATGGCTGGTTGAAAGTTTTAATAACTTCATAGTTCCCCCTATTGTGCTTCTTGTGCGTTCGTATTTCATCATCTTATGATTGAATAGTCTCGTGTCCTGTTTACCTTCAATCCGACTTGCATGAACATGGTACGGTGTACTCTCGCGTCGACTTCCTCGTAGTTTGTTAGCTCAATAAATGTGCATTCCCCGTACATGGTTGCTCCTTGATCAATCCTAGTGCAATATATGCACGCCTCATCATAACTAGCATGCGTGTCTAAATAATTCTCCTATTCCTCCTGGTGGAATTTTTAGTCGAGCGAACATGTGACCTATATGCGTCCAATAATAGAGCTTGGTCGTCGATCCTGAGATAATAATCTGTAAAAAACAGACTTCCGGGTCTTGAACTAAAACTTTTACGCTTTATTCTGCACATAGTTCAATCATGAAGGGGCATTTCTTGCGTAAATCACGTTTAGATAAAAATAATGGACGACGGATTTGCGTAATGCCCGCGAAGTTGGGTTTGTATTTATTTTCTTTAAGCTCCTATTTTTCTTCTTTTATTCTAGCAGAGCATTGACCGCACGCTCAAGTGCTTGAACTCGAAGAATTCAGTGCAAGTATAATACGAAGCACTGATCCGGTAATTTAAATTTAATTCCATGAGACTTGATCGTGGCTTCTAAGGGTAAGAGCGTGTGAGTGTACATTGGTCCTGTCGTTGAGCGGAGAGAGAAACCTGGAGATTATTTTTTCTTTTGCTTTCAATTAAAATTTTAATTTTCCCGCCCCTTTTCCTTCTATTTTCAATCCTTCCGTAATCGAGGTAATAAGTCCTATTCCTTTTTTCTCATTTTCCCCTTCTAATCTTGTCTTTTTCTGGTTCACTCCCCTTCCGCACTTCCTAACCGCGTTATTCCTATCGCTATCTCCACTCGTCCGCCTCCCCTTCTCCTCTTTGTGTTCGCCTTTTTATTCCACAACCCGATTTCACCCTCTACAATATCCCCTACGAAAGGAATTTCAATTTACTGTAATAACAAGATTACGAATCCGCGGCACAATTAAGCTCTTACTCCTTACTCCCTTCCTCTAATACTGATTCTGCGCGAGCGAATCAGGACAGGGGTAGCAGGTCTGCCCAACCCCCCACCCCTTCCTTGCTGTGGCACGCTTTAATTTTCAAACCTCCTGCGTCTCTCTCTCTGTAATATTTCCTCTGTCCCGAAAACGCAGTCGCGTCGGATTGTGCTTTGGCTTTCCGCATTCCACTGCACGAGTTCGGCTCACTTTAGGTCTCGGTTTCTGCGCAACTACTATGAACACTGTATTGTCCAGCTAATTTAGGGCAATTCTTTCGGCATTCTCGTGTTATTACCGATTTTAGTGCGCAAATACTAGTAGGGCTCTTCGTTCAATGAAGCTTATTGGTTAGATATTCTGTGTGGTGATTGGGAAAAAACACTGAAGCACCACGTTGTGTGTGTTACGAGATTTAATGCTGGAGAAATGTTTAAAATGATTAAATGGTAAAGTATCGGAGGAAATAAGGCTAAAACCCGATAGTACACCATAATAATACCTAATAGTACCTGCAATGGTACTAAGTTAATAGAAATACCAGCGTACTTAGAATTTTGAGGCTAACATTATGATTGAACCTTTAAATTTTATAACATATGCGATTGTGATTTCGTTGAATTTTGGAAATATCTATGGTCTGATAGCGCATATTGTAGGGCAACAGCATTTTAAAATAACTACACTTCGAATATAATATTTGGACGGCGTTATTAATTCCAAAGTATATTTTCTCTCTACTTTGATTCCTCAAAGCACTGCGTGAACAGCAGAAGTTACAAAATAAGGTATTTATTTCATAAATTCAAAATTAGAGAGAAGAGACAGCCTCCGGATGATTATGTTTTTGTGGAATATTCACGTTTCCCCTCTCGTCAATTCTTTCAAAATATTTTTTTGTTTCCATTGTTATAAATTATGTTCATTAATTTGGAAAAGTCTTTAGGCGTAGAGAGGGACTAGAATTCACTTAGATTTTCAAATGTCTTTCAGTATTTCATTCATATTTATCGATGCCAAATATGGCAGCGAAAACAGGAGTAAAATTGATTTTTCTTCATCCTTTTATTGCAAAGTATGCGATGTGTTTACTTCGTTTTTATGCCGACCCATTGGCAGCATAGTTTTTTATTACGATACAAATAAATCTGCACGGCCTTTAAAGCAATTGAGAAATGATTTCCCATGGAAAAACTCAAAGAGTTTGTATGCGTGCCTCTGCCCATTTAAACGTCCCTGTGCAAGTCAAATCCACGGCCATTTCTCGTTGAGATTAATAGAGTTTGTTCCTTCGTATTCATTTTATGAGTCAAGGTAAATAATTATCTGATAAAAAGCATTTTTTACTGATGGATAATATGTTAGGAAAGGTAAACTCTGGCATTTTCTCCGGTATTTTATGTCATTTTTACAAAAAAACATGCCTCAAAAGAACAAAGTCTTTCATTTCATTTGCGATTATGTTTGATATATAGATGTCTGGCTCTCCTCTTATCGATCTCCGCAATCCTTTTATTAATTCTTCTTGAAATTTTGCTTTATTCGAACGGAAATGAGTTTAGTATTTTCATAGCATTAGTAGGGTATGGACTCTTTTTAAGAACGTAGTTGGCATTATGAGATTTTCATTGTTAATAGTTTGAGACTATTTTGATCTGCCTGAGAAAGAGAATTTATTCGAGACTCATTTAGTTATCATATTTTTTGCGTCGGTATTTGTGACGCTTGACGCCACCAAAAAAAGTGGAATAAAAAATCGCAGCTGCATTATGTATCAAGATAAAATGACTCATGCAGTTCCATTAATTCACGGAGGCTGTGAGTTCTTTAGAAAGTAAACGGCACGGCGTAAGAATTTCAGTATTTTAATGGCTTGATTTTTTTCTCATAGAGGCTTCTGCACTACGTGTTAAATACTACTTTTTTTACACTCTAATGTTAGTATCATTTGGGTGCGAACTAGAAGCCGACTGTACCAGAATTTTTCAAATAATTCAAAATATTGATAGGTTTTTTTATGAAATCGTGTCAGGCTTGACGTGGTGGAAATGCGATATGTCCATGATAAAATATTAACAGAAAATTGTAAGTCTAATACTTTAAAATCCACACTTTTCCATATAACTACACTACCGGCCACGGTTTCAACCATGCCATTTTCAAGGTATCAGTATACCAAATTTATTTCGACACTCAATGTAACTTGCAAAGTACATCCTTCAAATTGACTTAGAGTGTCGAAACCATGGTCAGAATTGGTGTTATATTTTATTTATATAGTGAAAATGTGGAAATTACTATTTTTTTGGGTTTTTTTTACTTCTATTTCCTCGTGATTGCATGATGATAATGAGTCAATAGCGTTCAACCACACGGCTTATGGTCAGAATATTTTTTTTTTTGCGATCGACGCGATAAGACCATCAAAGCAGTATACCATTTCTGCTCGTTTTATTGCGTCCCGTACTGGTGGGGAAACAACTCAATGAAGGTATTTTCGGGTGCGAACGAGATCCCTTCATCGGCTGTTTTGATTATCCAGATCCTCCTACTCGTCCTTGTCGTTTTCAATACCCATTCCGACCACTTCCTTTATAACTCTCCACTTTGTCCCAAAACGTTCCACCTAAAGGTTTATTCCCACCCATTAAACCCTCACTTCTCCTCACTGGGCCTGTTCCCATCCTCTCTCTCTCTACAATTCCAACGCGGGCCACACGCTCCGTAAAGTCTAGCGGCAGAAGGGGGAAGTAGGGAATTTTGGCGCGGGCCCGATCTCGCCAACGCTTTGGGCCTGCTTTGGCACCGCTACTCCGGGGAATTGGCCCTATCCGTCGTCCCATCCCCTCCCTTTCGTACGCTCATACATGCCTCACTCTCTCTCTCTCCATTCTCCGGCTTTGTCCTTTGCCCTTCTCATTTCCTCTCACAGCCTCCACTCAGCTCAGCATCGCTCGCTCCCATCTCATCTCTGATTCGGATGCCACGCTTAATTGCCACCGCGAGGATGAAGGCGTCCCGTGAGCCTTTGCGTCGCACGCCTCCCGAGCACAAACACGCTCTCAGCCCCCGCAGGCGAAAGCCTCCTCGTCCGTGCCACTATATCTTGGCAATGATTGCGTATGGTTTAAGCTGACTGAAAGCTAGCATCTAGTAACACTTGGAAAATTCAAGTCGAAAGATATTAATCCTTATAGTGTCAGCGGACCGATCTATCAGCCAGGTTTTTTTACATTCGCGACTTTTGTTTTTTATGCTTTGTGTAACTTTTTAAAAGGTTTTTTTTAGTGTTTGTCATGCTTTAACATATCCGTAAGTATTAAAAGCACATTAAATAATTAGCATCAGAAAATATATATTAGACTTTATATGAAATTTTAAAAGCAAACCTATAAATTTGCCTCAAAAAATCTTTGGTATTCTTCTGTTCGTTATCCAAAATTCGCTGGCTCTAAAAGGGTTAAGGGCCCATGAGAATCAAATACCCAGTATTTTGGACTAAATTGATAATTATTGACGCAGTTGGCTTCAAAAAAATTTCATAAGTCGTTTAATGTGGTCTTATAACCCAACTCAGTGACACAAGTAACTACTAACCAGCTCTATTATTATTTTCTGATAACCAAGAGCCAAGAATGTAAAAATGAATTCATGGATAGATGGGATGGCCTCATTTATTCCAGCGGTGCACATTCTAAAAATGCCAGCTGTATGCTTGAACGTTGTATTATATCAATATCTGGCATAGCAATATTTCGGTTAGTCGAATCGAGTCAATTTTTCGTTTATATTTATGAAATTATTACTTCTGGAAGCTTTCAATAAGAGCGCCAACATGTATTATATTTTCTGTTGATAACTTTTTTTTCCTTTTTTCCCCTTTGTATATAGGTTCCTTAGTTACGATTTTCCAGAACAACTCACTAAGTGCTTATGTGCCTAGCGTTCTAGATTATTTTTCTGCCCTCTTACTTGAGGATGAGGCTTCCCGTGATCCTTTGCGTCCCATGCCTTCTAGCACAAACACGGTATCACCCCTTCACTCACTCACTCCCCTCACTCACGCAAAAGCCTCTTCGTGTTCCCCTCGTGACTACCACTATCTACTGACTAAGGTTGCGCATCATTGAAGTTGACATTATTATGAGACGTAAGAATAAATGGTAAAATACAGCAAGGTTGGCGAAGTTTCTATGCATTTGAGATAACGCTCAGTGATAACTTTCACGGGAATTTATCCCATTCCCTCAGTTTTACCCCAAGAAAGATAGCGCTAAATGGCAAATTTAATAGGAGTTATTTTTTCGCTGGTTTTTGCAGCGTTCATTGGATGAAGTCAACATTTTAGAGCTCCGTTCGCATATGTTGACAAATATTCAGAATAGATAGATTTCCTTGCAACATACTTCAGCTGAGGACGCCAGCAGGATACCTGGCGAAACTGTTGTGAATCTTTGTCAACATACTCGGACAAGGCCCGAATATGTTGACTTCTGCTCGCTAGAAGAAAATAAATATTTCTTTCATACTTGGTTGAATTCGTCTCTCGGTTGTCGCATAGGCCACCACAAGAGGCTGGCTATCCTCAGCGTAGGAGGAGCATCGAAGGTCTTCGTTGTGTCTGAAGCTGGAGATACCGTTTAAGGAAACTTTTCCCATTCCCTTTCCATTCCGTGGCGTGGCTCTTCTTGCGCACGCTCCCTTCATTCTTGAGCCTAGAATAATTAATCCTTGCGTTATTAATTCTCAGCGCTATCTCTTCCTCGCAATTGCTAATCCTGAAAATAAGTACGAGATGAAGTGAGGGATAGGAATGTGTGCCTGGCGGCGACCGACCCCTTCGACCCTCACTAGTTGCGCGGCAGAAGAACCTCGCCTCTCTCAATTGCAAAATAAAAACAGTTTTTCGATTTCTACATTGATTAATTTTTAGGTCTTATTAATTATTTTCATGCTTAAAAAAGCGCCGGTAATACTCTACACTCATTCAATACACATATCACCCCGGGTTTTAGAACTTCAATTTCAGTGCCATTGTGAGGCAATGATGTACTTGTATTTGGCTTTACACAGTTTTACAAGTATTTTAGTGTGAACTAATTTATTTATCTGCTCTCTGTCATCATCAGGATAAATATTAACAAAATCTGAGACGAAGATTGGCACCACCGCCTAAATCGATTGCGTTCATGAATAAGTATGCATGACCAGACAGTGTTTTCGTTTTTAAGCAAGGTCTGCTTTCCCAGTTAAAATGGCGTTAAGTTTACATTACAGGAGTTGGTTTTTCCATTTAATAACGCAGTATTATCAGTATTTCTCCATTATGACGGTAAGATCCCCCTACAAAGTGATGCAAGATGCCTATTTCTTTTATTTTTTATTTGAAATTCTATCAAAGAAAATTTGAAATAGAGGAGGATACGAGAGATGATGTAAAATAATTCAAGTTAACGAAAAGAAGATTCATGTAAAGAACAAAACAGAAAATAAATATCTATTTAGGCGAAGAGAACGATATAATTAAATCGTATTTTACTTTTTATGGCGACTAAAATACGTTAAACGTATTTCAGAAGACTATGAAAGTATTTTCATCAGTCATCCATTTTTCTATTAAGTATTTGATATAGCTTGGAATTCTATTGGATATCCCGGGGGAATGAAATGGTTTCATTATATACTGTACATCTAATGTGAGAAATTTTTTTTTATTTAGCGATTAAGTAAATCCCTAGCACTTTTTTCCTATCTTTATATTATTCAGTTCAGGTTGTTTGGATTTTAAAACGTCATATTAAGATGGAAGATTAAATACAGTTTATTCTAGCTTTGACTTGGTACATCGTTGTCTGTCAACATAAAAAACTAATAAGGCGTGAGTGATAAGTTCTCTTATAGCAGGCTTGTATAATTTTCAAGACTAAAAGTCCTCCATAAGGCCCTTATAGGGCTTTAGGTCGCGAGAAACGAAAGAGGTGAATTTCTGCAGGGGGACGAGATATTTCCTGTGCGAGACAGGACCGAAATGAGCAAGACGGAAATTCTTACCGATCACAAATGGGAGGGATGAAGAGGTATACCAGGCGTCTAAATGGAGCAAGGGTCGTACAAATGGAGAGATACATGTGGAATGCTATCAAAAAGATTGGAGGGAGGCTCATTTTTTCCTCTTGCTCGTCCCCCAGAATTTTGTAGAGTAATCCATGGGAGGAAACGATTTGATTAAGCCCCTCTTTCCAGAGAAGGTTGGTTTTTTGTAAAATTTGGTTTTCAGTGCGAGTAATTGGAGGAAATCCAGTGTGTATTACCTACGTGTATGACTTACTTTTCTTATTTTTCTGGCTTTCTCTGAATAGATTATTTTTTCATTCTCGAATATTCAAGATCTAATACATGTTATGAAGAAAGGAGTAGTACCACTTTTCTTTGAGGGCTGGTGGTTCTATTTTGTTTTAGATTTTTCGATATTTTCGTTACTCAAATCCTTGTTCTTATCACGATGAAATTTGGAAAAAATTATTCTCCCTATTGCTATTTTTAGATGATATGACTGTTGGCAATGAAATTTGGGGTAATAACTGTAAGTATGGGGTAGATTATCTGAAATGATGCCGCGGAAAAGTTTGTCTTCCATCGATCAATCTAAAAATCATCTACTTAATGGAGAAATATTTTTAACCTTATAGAATGCAGCTTTATTTCATAATATTTATGCGACTTTTTCAGTTTTTATGTAACATCAAAAGTTTAGTTTCATTACTGATCGACCAAGAACTCGTATTGCTTAAGTGAGTGGCTTAGTCATCTTTCCGTTTCAGTGTTGAAAGTAACTTTAGATGTTTCAATATACATACATAGAGATAATTGGTTAGTTTAAGTTTGGTGTTATTTTATCCCCTTCCGGATATTATGTGCCTTTATTCTGAATAATTTCAAGCTCATTTGCTATTTTTCTTGTTTTAAATAATGCCATTTTATCTTTTTTTAGCCTCAGGTCGAATATTTACTTTAAAATTTTTATTTGTGATAAAATACGTAGCTTAGACAAAAGTACAAGAACTTGATAATGCTTCTTAAATTTTTTAAGATCAATGTGATGGAAGCGTAGTATTTTCAGTGATTGAGTTATAAAGGTAGAAAGAATAAAATTATTGGTAAATGGCTGTACGCTCGAGCACGAAGCATTTCTGTAGGAAGACTACGTGACTCATAATGCTTAAAGGGAGCTTGAAGAGACAATTACCTCAGCCTCAGTGGCAGTGTCGGGCACTTATATAGTAGCTAAATGCATCCCTGCTGAGACTCCTCTGAATTCCCAAAGCCGTCAGACTACCCGAAACTTCATTTAACATGACGTGATTCTATTTTCTACACCGTGACTCGTTCAGCTCCGCTGCCTTCCTGCTACTCAACCGTTTCAAATCTCCATTGTCTGCTTATGGCGATTCTCCACTCGTGTATAAGGGGAAAATTTTTTACTATACTTTTTATCACATGATGGGTTTGTTAATTAAGAATGCGTATTTCTAATGTATGCCACCAATTAGGAAGTATTGGTGATCAAGGATTACATCTTTAAATGTTAGCCTATTTTTGAAAACAATACGAAGCATAAATTTACTATCTTCAGGCCCTCGTGTACTATTTTTTAAGGCTGATATTTTTCTTATTCATATGATGGGTTTCTGTCGGTAACGCGTGTTTCTAAAGTTTGCCATGAATTGCGGAGCATGGTTAAACAGGGATGAAATCTTAAAATATTAGCCTATTTTTGAAATCAATTTGAAGCTAACATTTATTACCTGTAGGCAATGGTGTACTATTTTTGGGATGATGATTTTCTTACTTAATATATCATGGGTTTGGTATTGGGAATGTGTATTAAAGTATACCATGAATTAGGAAGCGTGAGTGAGCAGGGATGGCATATTTAAATGTTATCTTATTTTTTTTAACAATTCGAAACATGCTTTTGCTATTTTTAGGCCATAATGCGCTATTTTTGAGGTGGTATTTTTCTGGAGAATAATCTTCTTCTCTTCACCTCTGCCCAAAAACTCATATTTCATGGCACTTTGATATGATTCATTTGAACATTTTGAAAGTTTTTAGGTATGATTCGTACATCATTTTTTCAACTCTTTAACATGGCTATTTTTTGTCAAAGTAATGGATTCCTAACTTAAACTTAGTTAAAATATGAATAGCTTTTGCAATTCGAAGCAAAGACAAGTAAATATGTTTACTCTTTTCCATTATCCGTATTTAACCACAAATTGAACTAGGTAGTTCTGTGATAATCAACGCAGTCTGGATTAAATGCAACGGTCTAATTCACTACATTGTGTTCGTGATATATCCTGTTTGGTCAGCCGGTGACCTCGTTTGCTCGCTAAGCGCTTCCAGGCATATCAGGTTCCCGCAAACAGAAATCACAACGTGTTCGAATATAGCTTCTCCTAACGCGTTCCCAAGTGTAGTGACCTGAAGTACCTGTCTCGTCGCGTGAAAAAGACCGCAAGCCATCGAAGCTCACCTAGAACGAACAGTCGCTTTAGGGTTACGTAGTTCTAGCAACTCGTGAGCAAATCATCCGCACAACAACATTGGACGCTTCTGAGGCCTCCAAATCCAGAGCTGTCAGAATGTCAAGTTATCCCGGAGAGATCGAGTGGAATCTTATCACTAGAATGCCCGGCTGGGCCAATTTGACCCAAAAGAGAATATCTATGTTGATTATTTTGAATAGAAGAAAACTTTTAGACTCATATTTCATGAATTTTAATTATTTTTTTGGTTTCCCTCTGTGTAAAAGTTAGGCCTGATATTACTATTTTTTTCTTTTTTTTCTCATCACTTATACCTGCCATGCCCGGATGGCTCATTGTGACCTAGACTATCAAATTCATTTGAAGCCTTTCTACTTTTCCTTTTTATTCAATTTACCGGTTTGTTTTATGCCGATTTTTTGCCAAAATGTTACTGTAATTTTTGTTTTAAACTGATACCATTGAAATTCATTGTACCTCCCAAACCCTTCAGAGGAAAAGTGATAGGTATTCACAAAGTTGTGGAAGATATTTTTCCATAACATCATAGAAATTGTTAAACAACTACAATTTTAATATTTTTTGTCTAATTAAATTTTTTACCTCCCTCCCAAATGCTTCATAAACAATATTAATGAATAAACTGGTAAGGAATTAAGTATTTTGAGTAAAATATGCAAACATTTTCATATTGGGTCAAATTTACCCACTCGATAATAATAGAGTGTAAGTCGGGTATGCTAGTGTTAAAAGTCCTGCGGCATTTTGTCATTAATTATGGGTTTTTTTCTTTACTTTAACGCATTCTGCGCATGCGTGGAACATTGATATGGAGAGGAAGCAGAAAATCTTTAGCGTAACTATCTATCCAATAGGATTTTTTTCTATTTTAATCCGATTTCACAAAAATTATTGCCTAAACGTTATTTTTCCGTCTTCACTCGGTGCAAGAAAAGGAAAAAGGACTGTTTGGATAGTAACTTACGGAAATCATCTCGACCTACGAACATCGAATTTCAACCCTAATTGTGAGCAAGTAAACCTGTTGCAATTATTGAATACCCCTGAAAGAAGCAAACTACATATTTTTAAACTTGGTCACTCTGCATTAGTCATAACTGACGTGTTCTTCTCCTCTTAAACATTGAACTACACAGCTGTTGAATACATGAAGACAGCTATATTTCCCTCTCGGATAGTAACCTTCTCAGCCAGCGGGACATCGACTTCCGGTGTCGTTTATGATGTTGACGGGTTCTTTATATAAAGTTGGTACGTATTATCCTTTCCGCTCGCGAAGAGAATAAAATTGCTTCGCAAATTCGGAAATGATCATAGAACGGATGTCTCTTTGCGACAAAGATGACCTAGGCAGTGAAATAGAGAGGAAGAAATGATAGTTAAAGGCTTGGAAAAGGGCGGAAATAGACACATAGATTGAGCTCGAGACGAGACAGGGGTAAGGGAGGAGGAAAGGGGGGGAAATCCACTTACTTTTGCACGTGTGCTCCGCATACGACATACGTGAGCTCGTTGCATGTGTTAAGCGTGTGGCTCCAGCCGTCTTGTTTGTTTTCCATTAAGGAAGATACAATCGTATCTTGGAGGAACCCCGAGGGCAGGATGCTGGCGAGAGAGAGAGAGAGGTTGTGCGAAGGAGTTGGAAGATGATGGGGAGTGGGAGGGAATGAGTTGAGCCAAAGGTATGAAGAGAGAGAGAGAACAGATGAGCAGAGGAAATGAGCGTGTGTTGAATTGAGTGCGGGAGAGGTGGCCTGAAGAGCCTTCGTACGAGTCGGTTGCAGGGGTAGGCAAACTCCCCGTCAGGTGCGAATGTGAAGGGGTTCCAACGCCCTGGAGTTAGGAAATTAAAGAAAAAATTAAGTATGTACCATAGTCTGAATTAGTTTACTGAATAATGTGTGGGGGCATGACGGTGGTGTGCTGTGAGTGGCTGGGAGCCACTGGAGACTCGGAGGTTGCGCGCTAGGCTTAGTTTGCTAGGGCAACTGATAATGTATCAATCTTTAATTAACATAAGTGAGTGAAAAAAACGTTACTTCCATAATTTGCTTAAATTTCGTTATTCCCTCAATTAATTTCAATTTTTGAAGTCACGAAATGTTTTTCATTGTTAATATGGAACCCATCTACCACGTGCAAGCTTCAAGTTTCGATTTAACTTTAAGAAAGACGCGTAGAATATCATATTAGAACTCCTCTACATTTCCAGCTCGGATAGAAACGATAAATTAAAAGAGATATTTTGCCGAACGGATAAGTATGGGAAATCGTTTTCCCCAAAACAACAACATACTTAATTAAATGCTAGGCGTAATTTCTTTTGATCTTTTCCATGTGTAAACGGATGATATCCTAAAATTCCCCGCCACAAGCTCTTTGTGGTGGCTTGTGGGATAGTACCTATGTAGATGTAGGTACTCCGTTATTTGTATTGCATTTTTTATTATATCTTTAATCGCGTCCGTTCATTTTTTAGGAGTTCAATGCTACCATGGTAAAGGTATTTAGCAAATGTGTATTCGTGTATATTTAAAAAGGTACGTTTTAATTTTTCTGAAGTGTTTATCAATGTGTATGTGAATTCCTCGCGAGCGTTTTAAAATTGTATTTATTTTGAAGCTTTGGCAAGGATATGCTTAAATTTTTCATCCTGGGGGGCTGGGAATTTATTGAAGATACTGGGAAGCAAAAATATACCATTTAGTAAATTATCATGAATTATGGAACAAAAATTATTATCATTATAATTTATAAAATTAATCAATTAAAAATATATGTTAAAATTAGTATTCAGAAGATCCATTCGTTAGTTTTGAATATGAATATAAATCATCATGGGGTATCATTGTTTAAATTGAGTTAATCAACATTAAGCTTCCAATAATATCTTGGATTTATTAACTCTAATTATTACTAAGCAGGGCTTGCGCGAGCGATGGAAAGAGGAAAACTCGAAGGGCCCAAATCGAAACTGAAGTGTCCAGGTTAGCACGATCGCCTCTTATCACCAAGGTTACACGGAAATAAATTTTACTGTTTTTACTCGTAGCACCAACCCGGAGGTGAATGTGAGATAGGATTCCTGGACTCCCTCCTCTGAAATGAGGATGTATATACTCCTTAAAAGATTGAGAATGAATAACTCCTAAAAGGATAAGAAGAAAGGCAAAACTAATCAGCCTCCCTTCTCTCCCACTCATATTAATTTCCTCTGCTTAAGGCTTGTCTCTCTCTTTCAACTTCCCTTTCAATCTATTTTTTTTCTTCATTTTATTCATTACTACCGTCTCCTCGTTTTTTTTCATAATCCTTTTGTTTCCATTCTTATCCATTGCTCCTCCCTCTCACCCTCCTCTGATATTTATTATTGTTATTTTATCTCCAAGAGGGACCATTTTTTATCGCCGTAATCCCGCTTCCTTTATTTCCTCGTTTACTTTTACTCTGGTGCATTTTCATTAATTCTTTTGCTGCGTCCGTTCATTTTAATTTTGTCTTTATGCAGTTACCTTGCCGATATTTGGTGGAATTCGAGAACGCCGAATGATGAAATACCTGGTGGAATTCCTCCACAATTATCGAAGCCTAACCAGTTACAATACTTCCGTGTAATTAAAGTGCCAGTTTCACAGCAACTTGACGGTTCGTAACTTGACTTATTATGAGCCTTACCAATAATTTATTCCTTCCACAGTAGCACAAACCGCGCATCAATCGTGAAATGGATTTTCGATTAAGTGCGACATTTTTTATTTTTCATCTTTTTTTCAAACTATCTCCCTCGCTACTGTCTACTTTCCAGAGAAATACTGGAGCTTTTCTCATTTAATAAGTATTGAGCCATCCCATTTTAAGTTGTTGTGAACTATCTCTGAATTATCTCCTTAGATAAACTAGATAAAATAGAAATAGATAAACTTTTTTAAGTTGATGAAAACAAAGCTTGAGGAGTTCTTTGATATTTAATTAAAGTACTGGAACCGGTCCGGTTAAAATAAAACTTGTGGGACAGAACTAATTAATTAACTATTTTATATGAATTTTTCCACTCATATTTAGTGGTGAGCAGTCTATCGTGTTGTCTTCCTACTTGACATGGGGGTGAATTTTGTTTACAGTTTTTGCTAGCCTTTAAGCGAGTGCGTATCATGCGGTGTCCGAATAATGCAAGAGAATTTTTGCGTTTTATTCTCTCTTTTTAAAATAGATATGCATAGCTAAATATTTTAACAAAAACCGAATTATATGAAATCTTTCATTTAAGACTCCTAGTTTGACTGGCAGATATTGTGAACTGCATGGCTATTCCTAAATCTCCCGCCATTCTCAACTTTGGGTCACGTCTTTAGCATGCTGCGGTTAAAACTAACCAGACATTATCAAATTGATGCTTAATGTGGCAATTAGAAACTATACGCTCACTTCTGATTTTCGGCATTATTTTTTAAATCCTCTCCATTATAGTATTCGTCAAAAATCATCTCAGAGCTATTTGAAGTTTGGCCTTATTCTCTGAGTTCTGATGACGAACGTAATGTGAAATCACTCGACCGCTAGAATGCCCAAAAACGTTTTCGAATGAATGATGGTGCTCCATTCTTGATGTAATCGCCCCTTAAATCCACTCGACTGTGGCCAAACGGTGAAAACTCCCAAATGTCGGTCGAAGAAGAAACGGTTTCGTATTATTAAAAAAAAACCTTTTCAGATTTAAGCCCCACTCATCTGGATTGCGTGCCAGCGGGAAATCATCCCTTCCCCACAGCCAAGAGCATTCGGAATCGTAACAAGCGCTAAAACAAAGCGTTTCGATAGAAAACATTGGGCCGTTTGGAAGCGTCATTTCCGCCTGTCAACTCCTTGCCAGTCGTGCTTTTGATTCCGAACATCCACGAAATCATGTTAAAGGGGTTCCGTTTATGGCTTCTTCGTTGAAATAATTCAAATGTCATGTTTTTTTCATGATGAAATTGCTGGATGCTTGTTTGGTTATTCTGGGTGACCAACGCCGTCATTAGGTCGTTTACCCAATGGGAATTATTTAGTGGGTTTTTCTTACTTTTGAGCAACGAAAAATTTATCCACTGAATTATGTAATCGTGTGGAATTTAATAAATTTTGCATTTCAAAATTTTCAAACTCAGTATTAGCTTTGTAGTATTCCATTAGACGTTTTCTTAGATATTTCAATGTCACTTATACCACTACTTTTTATACAATGTTATCTGGGTTTCGATGAGTTATCATGATATTATATCATAATTTACGCCTGAAGATGATGATAACTCATCGAAACCTAGGTAGCATTATGTAAAAAAGTAGTGGTCTAAGTTTGTCGATTTCTCCATTTTTCCAAAACTGAGAAATTCACAAATTCTGTACGCCACGGAAGATTCCGAGACAACACTTAGTGGTCTAAGTATTAGTGAAACATCCAAGAAAACCTATTCTGCATTTCATTTTATTTTTTACTTTTAAATTATACACTTTAAATAAAGCCATTTCTATATTGATTTTTTTAAGCATTCTCAAAAATTGAGTTTTTCTCGATCGCTTTCGCCGCAGAAAATTCCTTCTTTTTTGCTCTAATCGTCATTTTTCATTGTTTCACCTCATTAAGCGAAAATTCGAGATCAAGCTTTGAGGATTTTTGAAGCTTTACAAAGGGAAAATAGGATTTGATCTAAGAGTTTTTACGAATAATGTTACAGATCAATAAGATTTTGTAAATTTTACAATAGCCAATTCTTATGAATTTTTTGGTCATGTATAAAGATCTGCAAATCAAAATTTATAATTAGCTCTTTTTTATTTAAAGAGATTTTATAAGTTTCAATCATGATGATTGATTATTTTAACTTTCGATACTTAAATATTGATGACATCGACATGTATCCCATAAACATTTGTATTTGTCTGATTAATTTATTGTAACTCCCGTGGTAAGCATTTGCTCGCTTGAATATTAAAACTGGCACACAGGTTGTTTTCCGTTAGAGTACAAATACCTGAATTAAATGAAGAATTATATATAGTATGAGTGACTTATTTTAGCTAATCTAATCTCTAATTGTGACTCATCTCATGGTGATACTACCGCTTGAAAATATATTTGTCGCCACCTGATGGGAATCAAAGAATGGCTGGCTCTGTTTTGAATTGAGTGTGTACCTACGTAATTGAGTCGAATGAAGCCCACCTTTTTTAAGCGTGCGGAATGGTACTTTTTGTTTCTTGCGAGTTGATTTTTGTTCAACGCAGACGTCATTTGTATACTTACCTTTGTGTGTTGGCGCATCTGCCTGATAATTGCTTTTATTTCGCGAGTGGACGAGAGACCCACTCGGAATGTTTGCGTCCGTCAGTTTGCCAGTGTCCACATGAGCGCACTTGTTTATTCCCTGTGCAAGTGGATACTTGTGTTCGTACGTTATTGTTATCACTTTTTATCAAGTGGTTGCCGCAAAGCGTTGGAACTAAGTGAGTCCACGTTTTCAAATTTTGACTTCCTTTTTACATCAAAATTGAGTTTTTACAGCAATAAACGTGTAGAGGAAGCCAAAAAGATCAAAACACATGTTATTCAGTGTTGAAAATTCACTTTAAAGAATCTTAAGTTTGATTAAGTGAATTCATGTCATATTTGTATTTTAAGCATAAGGGCCGAATATATTGCTTGTTGGTGCAAACGATTTTGAATTGAATTTGTTAAATTAGATCTCATTTGAAAACTAAAAACCTGAAGCTATGGAAAAAATCTACAAAAAAATATCCCATCACAATGTTTTAATTAAATCAATTTCATGTCAGCTAGAGTCTTAATTTAGCTTTGTGAAGAACTCTTAAGTTTCCATTTTGGCATTAGAAAATTAATTATTTATTCTATGGATTTATTCACATATCCGTAAATCCAACGTTTTTCTCATTAAATAATTTAAACCCTGCATTAACCATTTGCTCGGAAAGTTATCCCTTTGATCCTTCGTTAGGGATTGTGATTCTGGTATTGAACAATAGGAATTTATGAATTAATACATGCTCTTGTTATGCGGTAGCTGAATTAGGCATATGAATTATCGCAGCAAGTGTTTAGGTATTAATTTGTTTTATTCGGATACATACAAGCAGCAATAAGCGAGTAATATAGATATTAGCATGGTGTTATTTGACCTTTCGTCTTGATTCGGAAGCCACGTTGACCGTATGATTAGATCTCTTTGATCCTTTCTCGTCACGCATTATGTAGATGTTGGTCCAAGCATAGTTGATAATTGTTTGCGAAGTGTATAATTTCTACAGCCAGTTGTTCTACTTGCTTCAGCAAATATACAATCATCATTCTGATATGATTCAATTAAATCACAAAGGTTGAATGAAGCTATGAGAGATAAAGCAATGAGCACATTATATTTTATTGGGACATTGTCTGATGATGGATTACATCAGTTGATATTTCATCTCTGTGTTATACCTTGCGAAATTATGAAAATATTATATATATTGAAACACAGGTTTCCATGAAGTACTTCATTAAAGCCGTCATAGTTCATGTCATCGTTAGTATCATATTATTTTTTACTAATTTGGATTAAGCAATTTTAATTTGAAACAATTACTTCCTAGTTCCTGTTAGAATCAACCTATATTTTACCAGTCGAATCAGGCAAAAAAATTCACGCTGTTTCGGTGTTGCGCCAGTTTCGGTGCTGTACCAGTTTTTTTTTTGTACCAGAGTTTTTTTTTATCTGTTGATGATATGTCGAACTCTTGGCCTTTCAAATAAATTCATGGGGAATTACTTAGGTATTTCTTTTAAATCGCCTTGCAATGAAATACATTAGTTTATATTCCATCTTTGTATTATACCATGCGAATATTCTGCTCGTTAATATATCTATTAACGAGTCGATGGGCGCTTGAATTCATCAAGCGGGTAATTAGGGGGGTTTGAACATATTTGTGTCACCTGTGTTCAAGTATTGGGTCCATAAGTTGCTAAAAAAAAGCGAAAAAAAAACACTCAAAATGTCATTGAAATGGGCCAAATGGGCGAACAACTCGCTCATTCGCCCTCAACAATACTTAAGGTCGTCTTAGTTACCACGATGTTAGTGGGCACCGCGCGAGTATCCGCTGCGTTGGTTCAGCCTCATTGGAAGGGAAAGATAAATTAACAGGTGGGGATAAGGAGGGGAGAGAATGAGGAGAGACGACATAGGTGAACTATAATGCATTCATGGCATTGAAATCAAAATATTATTTTTCTACAAACCATATATTTCTCGCTTTCCCAAGCTAGCTCCTTCAGTTCCGTTATTTTCACTTCTCCCTTGCGTCCCTCGCTATAAGTCATATCTATTACATCTTTCACGTAATTATAGATAAAACTGCGTGACTTGAGAAAACTTATTTCCATTGCATTTAGTACTCATTAAGAAGGATAAGCATCAGACTTTGATAAAACCTATTCATAAGTATTTAATTTTCAAATTATGAGGATTTCTTCCTCTTTTTTAATAATAAGTAATACTTCGAAATGTTTTTACTTATATAATTTTTTTACGTATTCAATTTTCAGGTTCCATTAAATGTTGAATGAAAATAAGTTATCTGTGATAACGGTTGAAAATATTGTCCTGAAACTGCGAAAATAAATGTATACGACGTTGTCAAGGGATTAGTTTATCTTATTATTGACCTAATTTCTAAATAACGATAGATTTACATTTCAGTAATCAGTTTATATCTTCATTTTCATGGTGAAAATGGTTAATGGGGTTTCAATGTTGGCACCAACTTTTGATTTCTACGCAGAGCCACCCAGAGCGCTCTCGTTTTCATTTACTCAGTCGGTGAAAAGGGTTAATACTGCCGCGCCTCCTGGAGGATTTTGTTTTTGAGTTAGTAAATTTCCACGCGGGTGACGAGACGATAGGAGAAAGGAAGTGGATGTGTTTCCTGGTTAATTGCTCGATGTGGCCGTTTTTGAACCAATTATATGTCAAGTAACAATAATAGGTCCCCAACAATTTTAGATATCCATTGGCGAATGGACTCATTTATTTCCTTTCACATGCAAGTTACAGAGCAATCGCCAGGCTTTCAGCCTATGAATTTTCTAGGTCAACCTATAGCTTTACGTTTTCGTGGTCATTTCGTTTGATGACCTTGATAAGGGCGATAGTTTCCGAGACCTTGCTTGGTAAATCCATTAAATCTGTTTCATAGTTACTTTTGTTTTTAGTTTGATCATGGATATAACCAGTTTCCACCAATATAAGCCTCATGTTCGATGTGCATAACTTAGTTGGGGACTAGCTTGGGAAATGCAGAAATAGAAGGCTGCTGTATTCCTACCTATCTTAGAATTGCAGTACTGTCAATGACCCTGATTCGCACGATGCTGCATACTGCGCAGTCGTTATTACCCGATAAAGGCGATAATTACTGTCGCGCGGTCGCGTCGTGGTCGGTTCGCTGATTATCCGGGCGTTGTAAATGGGGCTACCTTGCCTCTGGAGCGGCATGCGAGGGTGTTGTATGCTCGGAGAGGTCCACAGGGAAGAGGCAATGGGGTGTCAGGGGGTTAGGCTGCTCTCTCTCGAGGGCTTGTGGTGTGTGCATCTGTGTTTGAATGGGCGTGAATCAATTGACGTGGCGAGGCAGCCGAGTGGAGATAGCACGTGGTGCGGCGGTGGGTGTTGGGTGCAGGAGAGGCGCGGCACAGGCACCAGCGCGTGGCTTGCGGATAATTTCAAGTCGCCGAGGGCCGCGGCGATGCAAGGGCTGGTGCCTCATCTTAAAGTGGGTGGAGAATTTTCTTGATAATGCACAGCTTTGTGTGAAACTTCACGCACGTGTTTGTTTTGTCATATCCCCGGATAAAAAAAGAAATAACTGTCGGTACTTCTTGGAGTTAGTTTTATAAATATTAATCACTCTTTTAAAAAGCAGTGTTAAGGGTCATGACTAAAATTACCCAATAAATTAAATATCAGGGTATAGATCTCCTTCTAAAAAATATAAAAAAATTGTACGTTCAAGAAAACATACAAGAAAAGTTAATGAACCTTACTGATTAGATGCCTCGGGAAAAAATCTTTTTTCATTTTTGCCGGCTGGAAAGTCCTCTTGACAATTTGCAAATTTGTGCAAAACCTCGCTCACGTTTTTTCATGCGCCTTTTCAACGAGGTTGCACCGAGAAACGAAGGAAATATCAGTTTCATTAAAATTTTCCTGAATACTCTTGTTGCAGTACGTGAATGACCATTATTTGAAATCGACCCAAATGGACCGTAACTAGGACTCTCTGTCGTGTGTGCTGGATATCGTGTTTAACATAGTTGAATTTACAAGGGTTCGTATTAACACGTGAGCCTCTGAAGAAAAAATCTAAATAAGTGCTAGATTACTTATGTCTTTTAGACAAATAAAAACATTTTAGGTGCGTCCTAGCATAATAGTCACCACGAAAGCGAAACGCAAGCACTTTTCAATACTATTCTCTGAATAACATGCAGTTTTATGCAGTATCTAGCGTAAAAATTAGAATCGCAGATAAGAATGGTCCTACAATTAGCTCAAATAGCAAAACTCTTGGTTACAAACTGAGTGCATATTAGTTTTCTTCTTTTTTGGACCCAATTTTGCTTTTTTTTTATTTTATTTCTTTATAATTCTTTGTTTTTCCTGTCCCTACGTTTTATTTTCTCTCTTTATTTTTCATTGCTTTATTTTATTATCTCTGCATAAATTTCAATTTTTAAACAGATTTTAGCGATTTAATAAGCATTCATGTCGCCAAAATTAGGCATTGGCTTGGTAAGCATTGAATCCTTTTATAAACTTACCTAAAATTCAAGAAATACTCTAGGATCCAATTGATACTTAGAGCTAATAGACCAATTTCTATCTCAAAATTTGGTTAATGTCTTTAATGCCCTGCGATGGTGGAATGAAATGTCAATTTATCGATTCAAGCGTGAATAAAAAAGCTTATTTAAGTAATCCTCTAGGATCCAATTGATACTAAGGTCTAATAGTCTAATTTTTCTCCCAAAATTTAGTAAATGTCTTCATTTCCTTACGTTATGGAATGAAAAATGAATATATCGATTCAAACGCGGAGGCAAATGCTTAGTCATACTTTCACCCTATCTTCCGCTTTTAACTCTGGAAACCAGACGGTAAAAGCCTCTTCGACCAAAGGAAAGGCGGGCAGAGAAATGCCGGAGGGCTCACCAACGGTATAAAGCGTTTTAAGTCTCATCCCGAAACCTTTGATCCGTCTTTTGACAGCGGACGGAGGAAGAAAGAGAATGGATGATCGTTTCACAGGAACGAGAGGTTTTAGCTGTAAATGTTCCGTCCCTTATTACCCCCGGAAGCGCGGGAAAGTTCGCTGCCCTATTGAGAGGGATATGCTCTGATACGCGTTCTTTTGAGTGCCGCGAACTGTTTTCTGCACCCGCGTTCCAGGATGGTACCTCTACGTGAGTTATTTCCCGCGATAGAATTCATGAAATCTTCCCTTTCCCGCCCGTTCATGTGAGAACGTAATGCGGACTTTGGTCTCTTTCTCCGCTGCGTGGCCTTTGATCACTATGGTGATGTCGTTGGACGAAAAGCAAGCGACACGCGCAACAATGTCCTTGGCGAGAGAATCCATTACTTTTTCAATGATTTTTCTTTTAAGAAGATGAAAGGGTTGCGTTTTCTATCGCGTGTATTTTTTCTCTTCCCAGCCTTGGTGAGGATATGTTGTTAAGGCCTTACTTTCTTTTTGAATAAGAAATTTATTCTCCGCGGAAGCCGATTCGGTGTTACTAGATAGGGACTTTCTGCCATTCATATGCGTCTAATCAGCGTGGGATCTATCATCTTTTTGAAGTTAATTTATGGAATATAAAAATTGGTATGAACTCTTCTTGGGTCCTGGATTAAGATAGAATGTTTCTAACTACATGCCAACTTTTCTTCCGCAATCCATCCTCAAATGTGATGGTGTAAAATTAAGGCATGATGATTAATCATATATTCGCGAAAACTGAATTTAAAAGTCTATATTGTGTCCCATTTTTTTAAATTTTTTTACTAACGTAAAACTCATCTATCTGCAATTTCGATCTTATTTTTATCGATCTAATTGCCATAGCAGTCATTATTATTGATTTTTATTTCTAACGTATGGTTATCAATCATACCTATATTTTTTTTAGTTATTATTAATCTTTATCGGTCATTACCTGTGAAATTTTACTCCAGTTGATATGTGTGGCATAAGTACATGTATTGCAAATTTCAAATCATATTTTCGGAGAAATTTTTGAAAATACATGGCTGTGATTTGTTATTTGATCATCGTATCACATTAGAGACGTGTATTACATGTGGAATGGTTGTTTATAACTTCTGATGTTGTTGTCCCCCTTGTCGTTACTTCACGTACTGTCATCTCATTTGGCTATTGCTTATGTGACTTCCTTGAAAACTATTTCGAATTAATTAAAAAGTTTACATCATAAATTTCTGCTGAAGACAGGTATATTCATTTTTTAACTCTGCTATAAAAATGAGCTATCAAATCCCATTAAACGAAAATTATTTTTATGAATAATTGATATTGATAAATATTTTTATGATTTTTGAGTAAAATTTTGGGAAATGTTTTTCGAGGTTACTTGCTTAACTGAAACCTAGACTTGGTTTGCTTAAAAAGGAATTACAACAGTCTCAAATCTGGTGAAAAGTGTAAGTACGCAATAAATTATCCTCGATTGTCTGTTGTCAAGAGATAGCAAATCGATCGCTCTCTGTTGCAATACATTTTGTTGATATCCAAATACTACATTTTTTACTATATTTTCTTTCGTTTTTTTTTATTTCTGTGTTGTCAAATCAATTGCCCACAACGAAGAGACCGGTAGCGTTTCGTATGTTCAAGATTCCCTTCCCTTGTTACTTCCAGCATTTTTTATCTTAAATTATCTTATTGCAATACATTGACTTCTGATGTGATCGCCAATTAATTAGATCAAGCTTTTGAGCTTTAAGTGACTGCGGGTCAGGTAAAAAGAGTGGTTTATATATTCATTATCGTAGACATTTAAGCTTACAAAATGTTTCAGGTACCTGTACAGAATGGATATGATATTCGTGGCAGTTATACTGCTCTGAGTTTTGGCCGAAATGGCATGTAATAATCCAATTCTCGAACAATTCGAGCAGCAATCCCTTCCATCGCTCCCAATGCTCTCAGCCAATATCCTTCCAATTCGCTGCAATCATTCGCTCGAATATCACCATTCCCTTCGTTGCTCGCGTAGCATATTGCGCCGAGGGAATATTTGTCATGTCGCTAAAATTTCACATGCTGTAATTGTGTAAATATCACTCGCTTAATTCCATTAGCCGTAAATATATTGCTCTCGAGGCGGAGCAGATGACGATGTTACCTCGCTTGCTTCTCCAAAATACGATAAATACAACGCTTGCGGCTATTATTTAAATGAGGTCACTGACGTCAAGTTCTGTAACGCGTTTGTTAATGATAAAATATTTCACGGTGTTCCTCACCGCTCTGATGAGAACGCTGTTTGAAATTTTGTCTCATTTTTTGTTATGGATTTGCTTTTTCTCAAAAGTATTGGTTCGTGGATAGGAAATGAATGAAAAATCTGGAATGCTACATATTATATCCAAAACATGATGGTCGTGATGGTTGCATGGTATTATTTGGTGCCTTATAAGGTTTTTTTATAAGCTGGTCTCTACAAGCAGTCATTGATATCCTAATGAATTTAATAAATTTTCTGGAAAAGTAGCTATTCGTCAATTAATTTTATTTTTTGCTCTATTTTATTTCCCAAGTTATTATTTTTAGGAAAAAATACTAAGGTATTACGATTGGTGAAATTAATTAATTTTTCAGTCATTCCAATTAATGCATGCGCAAGTGACATCAAAAAGTAGGTTAATATTAAAATATATAAATTTTGATCTCAGAAAGTTAGATTCAATCCTGCTAAATAAGATTTCCTGTGGTGTTCCAAAGAAGAGTCACAAAACAAGTTTTGTGGGAATTGGTTCTGTTCTGACTTTATTTCGTAGTCTATTCTATTCCGTAATGGCGTTGAACTTGTAGACATTATGTGAAAAGTTGAGAACCGATTATTTCATAAAAATAATTGATGGAATATTAAAAGATAAAATGCACTTTTAGCAAATCTCACAATAATCATAAATAACCTGATCATTTTTTAATATCATCATAGTTGTACCGTAAGGTTTATTTTTCTATTCATATATAAGTTTTAGTCCTAATTTTAACATTTTTCTGTCAATAAATGTTGTCTTATGCCTTAAAATGAGCATAAACCTCTTCAGGTTCATTGGAAAATATCAATTCCTCTTGCCCGAGGGGATAGAAAACTAGATTTCTATTTTTAGCCTTCATTATTCAGCGTATCAGATCTCATTTTCCGACGTATCCATCATTTCTAGTATTTTTTATTCCCTTCTCTATGGTACATTATGTGCTTTAGAGGGCTAGCGCCCGTCCGTAAGCATCGTCGAGCTGTCCGGAGCCTTCCACATTCTGGCGCCACTGGGATCTACTCCATGGCGAAGCCTGGCAAGCACATCCTCGGAGAAGGAATTATTATTTTTTCCCGATCCATCTTTCTCGTCGTCTTCGACCTCGTCTCCCAACGATGTGAGTCTTGCGCCTCTCTCCGTGAGTGCTTGCTTATCCACCGTCAGTTTAAATTTTTACGACGGGGAAACATTTTTGCGAGACATTTTCCGGGCGCAAACACAGCGGAGATTTTTTTTTCCTGTCTTGAACTCCTCTTCTGAACGTTTGGGAGACGTTTTTCCCTTATGTATTGATGGGAATCGGAGCTCAGGACAGCGTTGGAGAGGCCGTTCAGAATATTTACGGGTGGCTGCCATAAAATGTTCCGTTTTTATTCCGTGCATCACAATTCGCATAATTTTCTGTATAATTTAAATTTTCTTAGCAAATAATAAGATTTTGATCATATTATTTCACCCATATTCTCATAAATTATCCGTAATCTCGTCAATGACAATTCAAAATTAATGATAAATCTTTGTATAATTCGCTTGTGCAAACTGAGTGTAAAATGCTGATTGAGGGATGTATTACAATAAATTGTTTTGGGTTCTGTCTCTTTGTGTGGGTTTGTAATTTTTTACATAATATCCATATTTTATAGGTCATCAGTAATATTTTATTTCAAGTAAGCTAAACGTTCTATATCTTCTTAGTCTTGCTCATACTATACTATCGTTTTCTCTTGATGAAAGCGAGTGGTGAAGTTCACAGCCGCAATTTAGCTGTCCTCCGTGTACTATTTTCCCGTAATCAATTCGAGTCGTTTTGGCCGTACGAAATTAGTGCGGTAATTGCATGCCGGTAGTGATTTCAGACTTTCGCTCTAATCGCGGGGACACACTCTTGCTGGAACTGAATTTATATCCGCGCAAATTAAATCATTCAGGGTTTATGCGTTGGCTTATTTGTTCCCCGAGGAGTCCACACAAATTTCGTTACTACCAGTCGTAAAATGTACCGTTTTCACGACATCATCTACCCAGTAAATGTAGTAAATGTGGTGTTTCTCATTATAGCCAATATTATTAATATTTCGCCGCATTATTTCAATTATACCAGATAAAGAGAGGTGATTTTTTTCAGATTCAAGAGTTTGTAACTAGGGTAGCTTTTAAAATAAAAATTGGGCCTAAAAATATGAAGAATATTAGAGAAAGATAAGAATATCCCGTCGGAACCCTCGGCATGAGTAAAACATTGCCATGAATGCACCTGTTTGGGCTTGGCAAGGGGTGAAATAGACTTGAAGGCAACACACATTTTTATATTAACTCCCGTGAACTTCATATTTCTCGCTTTCGGGATCCTTTTAAATAGTAATGAAAGAAGAATATTTGATAATTTTCCCTAAAAATGGAGTTTGTCAGTACAGCAATAGTTCTGTATCTTTTACTATTTTTTCAGCTGCGTGCTCTGCAATATATGTAGGTGCTCTTGAATTTTGATTGTGTACTCTCCATTAGGTTCCACAATTAATTTAACATAGTTTAAAAAAATAAATTTTGAAAATAATTCAAAAAAGATTATGTTAAAAAATTATGTACTGTTTTTATTTAGGTTCAGGCAACTTAGATAAAAGCATGAAAAATTATAGTGATTCGATATTATTCGGAGTAAATTGTGATTTGAACCGAAATCATATATTATATGCAAACCAGGTTTTTAGTTGCTCTAACTCATTGCATCTCCTTCAGCATTTGTTAATTGTGTACAAGAGAAAACCTATTTTTCTACCTGCGAAACTCTGACTTGCGTTCACTAGCAGTAATTATCTGCAAAATTACCTGAAGTTAAAAGAGATAAAATTTCTCATTGTTTGACCTATCGATGATTATTTTCCTTACTGCAATACCGCAAAATTAGGGCTTTGACCTTATCACGAGCGTGTCATAATGAAAAAAAGATTCTTCCTCATGAAACACTTAAAACTCGTATTTGCATGCTGATGGCACGGTGTAATAACCACTCCGACGCCCATATAAAATTTAAAAAAAGAGAAACACTCCTGAGTAAACAACATCTCCATATAACTCGTAAAAATGCGACCCTTTTCCCACTTCACATTCCTCGATTAACAGGGTTGTGCTTCGGGGGGGTGGTGGTTTGGATGGAAAAAAAAATGACGAACGCTTTGCGTCGACGCATCCGCTACCTACCCGCACGACACCTTCCCCTCTTTCCTACCGCTTCCTCCCGCGAAATAATTCCGCCCCGACTCGTCAAGAGGCCGCTGAGGTGCCGTAAAAGTAACGAAGAGCAAATTAAGTGCACCCTGGACGCAGCTTCGAAATTCGTCGCAATACGCTGCGCTGCGAGTATGCGGGCCGGAAGGGGGTGGGGGAGAGAGTGGTTCTCAAGTAGAAGGGTGGGGTGGGTAGGGAAACTCCGCCAAGCAGGGGAGACCATCCTTCCATTCCACCCCTTTCGGAGTACGGAAGATGATATGATGAAGGGTTGGGGGAACGGGATGGGTAGTTTTATTTGAGAAAAAATAATAACAAGGCGGAAAGGGGGTTAGGCTAAGAT
Source organism: Ischnura elegans (assembly GCF_921293095.1). Lineage (NCBI taxonomy): Eukaryota > Metazoa > Arthropoda > Insecta > Odonata > Coenagrionidae > Ischnura > Ischnura elegans. The sequence continues at coordinate 98,559,988 of NC_060249.1, forward strand.
TATGTGCAGTTTGGAGGGGTGAGGAAGCATGCACCCCTCAGACTCATATAACCAACCACCCCTTCAGTTCGTCGTTAACATTCAAAAGGCAGGAGAAGGTGACGACGACGGTGGATAACGCGTTATGAGGAAATGTTTAAATTATGAAGGCAGTTAATCCCCATTCACAGCTTGATCTTTGGAGGGTGTGTCACGGTCCACTAAACTACCCCACACTCCGGGAAAAGGTATATGTCTAACATACGGCTTCCGCGACTTTTACGTCCACAACAAAACAAGGCGTTTCTTTTTAAGTGTTGGTTTCCTCCAGTTGTTTCCATAGTTCAACTTCTCCGTCGACTCATATGTGCTCTTATACTGCTTGTCCTTTAATGTCTTTCATTAAGTTCGGCATTTCCATTTGCTGTTCCCGGTCTGTTGCCGAGGGTTGGAATTTCTGTGCTCGGCCTCCTCACTCTTCCCCTCCGCTGAAATCTCCGTCTTCCATCGGAGCTCGTGCTCCAAGTGTTTTCGGCATGAAAAGGTCGCCGTGGAAATTAAGAGGTTTACGCTGCCTACGGAACGATGCAGTAAAGGCCAAAAGAGCGTGGAATAGGGAATTTCAAGCTTTCCGAGTTCATTTCGTGAAGTGGTTTATCGCTCTAAAACGAGCACTTAATCCATTTCCTGAGTAATTTTTGTCAATGAAATGGTTCGTGTTGATGGAATCGTAAATTTTTTTAAAGTGATTTCCATATGTGAGAGCAGTTTCTATTACCGTTCTATCATAAAATTCTTTTTACTATGTGGGCAAGTTTTAATTTCTTTATGGAAAATGCAAGATTAAATCTTAACTTAATATTTCTCGCAGAAACTTCCAAAATAGAACTGTTTCCCCGTGACAGAGTAACCATTTTAAACTATTTTATCTCTGTCTGTTGTGTCTATTCTCACGAATCGTAATATCTATCACAAAATTTCTCCTTTTCTTTTATCTTTTTCATCCAACAAGTATCTGTTGGAGCGATACATGGTGGATTTACCACTTTCAATCCTCCGTTTTATGATATTGTTCAAAAATCAGGTGTATACTTCGCTCAGGTATTTTTTATTTCCATTTATTATAGATTTTTCTTTTATGTTTGTAGGTTTATCTTGCGGTAATATTTATAATCCGTTGAATTTTTTTTTCGACGAAATAGTTTATTATTGATATTTTACTCCAACACCGACACATCGAAATTTTAAACCCATAAAGATGATGTTCAACATGCCAACGCTTTGAGGTTCTAATAATTCATTTTTTTAATATTTCTCTTGTATCGCTTCGCTCCGTCACAACATAGATATATTTATTCCATGCAATAAATTGAAAACAGTTCTATATAATGGCAATTCCTCCATAGTCGTTACAACTATTGAAGGCACCGATTACATAATTCAGTGAAAACAATTTATTGTTAGTAAATTTTAAATTAACGAATATGGGTGTAAGGACGATACGGTTACGCAGCAAAAGCTCTTTACAATGCGGTATTTTCCATTTATTTCCATTAAACAAGAATTTACACGAATTCTAGAATATTAAACGTAGATCTCACGGGCTATGGAACTAAAATTGGAATGATAAATCTTTGAGGTCACTCCAAAATGGAAATTTTACTAACCCCTTGTTTTTTCTTCCCTACTCTCGCAGGTGAAGGTGATGCTTCGTGTTTCCGGGGGCCCGGTTCCCGGAGGCGCGGTGAACGGCTCCGGGGGCGGCGGCACTGGTTCGGGTGCCGGCGGGGGCGGCGACGCGTCATCGTCGGGTGCAGCAGGCGGCACCTCGTCCTTCTTCAGCATCGATAAGAGAAGGAAGCAGGTCACGCTGTTCGACCCCGCGGCATGCGGAGGCGGCTCGTCCGCACCCGAAGACCGACGGGTGGGCGTCGCCGCACCAAAAATGTTCGCTTTCGACGCCATATTCTCGCAAGAAGACTCTCAGGTATGGGTGCCCCTTTCTTAATCCTATTCTCCAAAGTGACTCGACTGATAAATTGATGAGAAATTTTGCCCTACTGACTGGCGTACGTAAATGGTATTAAATTACAGGCTAAAATAAAAAGCTTCTCAAAATTTGGTGGCAATCAGTCATAACTATTTGGCAGTTTCTTATTATTTCCACGCAGATAAATAGTATCTGCAGAGTTAAGTGGTAGATCAAGATTATGGTAGATTGGTACCTAAAGCAGTGTGGACTATTCCGCCGCGTGACCGGAGATTAATTTCATATTAATTACCATAGTGAAAATATTTCCTTAGAGAGTGAATCGTACAGCAGAAATTTGATTTTCGGGGCAACTAAGCAGACCACTACGCAGTCGAGGATCCTTACTTTCCATGGAAATTTATGTGAACCTTAAGCAATGTTCATTTCATAATCATATGGATAAAAAATAGCAGATTTAGATGAAAACATTGGTACAACAAGATATATTTAAGAATACAATAAACTTATATATTTTATTTCACTCAGAATATCCTATTTATTACAAAAAGTATCCAGTCATAGTACACCCGCTCTGTGATGAAATTACCTAATTATTCGATCGGCAACTTTGACTTGAATTCCTAAATTGTGTTTGTATATTTTGTCCTCTCTTTCCGTACCCCATGCATAAAATGACCTTACTTATTTCTTAGATTTTATTTTAACAATATATATGTATTAATTTTTAACCATAAAAATCCTGATTACCGCTGGATATTGTAAAAAGATTTTGGGACAGTGTTTGGAGGCGTATACCTTCCTTGTACATATGTGGTAGAATGGGAAATTGATTGGATGGTTACTGAATAACTTAAATAAAAAACCTAGAGAAAAATACAATGAAATTTTAATTAATATTATCGGGCGTAACTTGGTGGAAATCTTGGAAAATCGGCATTTTCCACAAAATGATCTTCTATGACCGACCAGGGTGGTTAATAGGTGGTTAACCAGAAGCACCTGAAATTTTCCCGCTATTCTTTTTTACGCTATACATTCTGCTCAATTCACCTCTACCCCCTATCTTAATAATGTTACGCTGTAGCGAAATCATGGTTGGTCATAATAAATCATGTGGAAAAAGCCAAGTTTTTATTCCTTCAACTCTTCAGTGAAAATCATTTCCTAGTCAAGTGAAGACAGGTGACTAGTATTGAGAAAACAAGTTTTGATACACTTTCCACCGCGAATGCGTAGTGATTCTCCTTTGCCCTAATAATCACGTTTCCACTGAAGTTTGACGGTCGGATAACTCAATATATTATCTCCGTGCGCGACCAAATTGACTCCCTCACCGGCATGACTGCGTATGAACGTGACGCATACCCAAATGAATGTTCACGGCTAATCACGGAACTTGGAGTAACATTAACCGGGTCCCCTTGTATTCCACCGAACTCCGTCACGCGTGCCGTCGCGTTACTTTAAGGGCACGTGCCTCCATCGGCGTGTGTAATTCACATCCTGATTAGTCTTCAAAGTGACCGAAATTTCAGGAGACCACGACCCTCGGAGGGTGCGAGCCATACGCTCTTCATTCCTGCCCTCCCAGCCCCTCCGTCGTTCGTGTTCTACCGCACGCCAGGTCACGTCCTGCCCCCGCAAGAGGGCGTGCTGAACGTTCCTATATGCTTCGCTCCGCATGCCACGTTCGCGTACCGAGCGCCGGTCCCCTTCGCTGGTGGCGCTCGCATTCCCAAGCACACGCGGCGAGAAGGCGAGAATGTCATTCCATGCCATGTTAGAGGATTGAACAATACTGAGGATTATCGTTATAAAAAAATAGGAATTATGGCAATTTAATCATAGAAGAATAGGCCAAATGTCAAATATTACTTTAAGCGATCGTGTTGACTTTTTTTGGCAAAAAGACTACGCAATCCATGTGAAAATATCAAGGAAATTTGAGACTTTCCTGCATTATTACATCGCTATTCCAAAATTAGCGATGCCATTTTGTAGAGAAATACCATAGGAAGCTCATAGAAAAGGACCCAGTACTTCTTACTATTTTTCATTGATTTTGTTCGCTTTTTTATTAAAAAAAGGTTAAGCGCCATTTGTGCGTGGTAGTACAAAGAATATAGCCCATTTCTACGAGATTTCATCGCTATTTTTTCTAATTTTCATCGATAATCCACAGTTTTCCGTCATACCTCCAAAATTGCTGACTAAGCAAAGACTTTCTCGCGAGTCGATTGCGGCAATGTAAATTCGTAACAAAAGCAATTCTGTGGAAGTTCACCGTTTATTTCTTATTTTTTAATGTTTTGTGTCATTTAGATATCTTTCGGGTATTTACATTGCTTGTACTTGATTTAATTCTGAATTTCAATGTAACTGTAATCACTAAACTCTAGTCATAAGCTGAATGAACCTCTTAATTCCTTAAATTAAGCCATACCAAATGTTTGCTCTCATGCCAACTTATATCCGCGCAAAAACATCTGCAGCCGTGGTAGCTGCTTTAGTGAAGAGGAAAACTTTTGTGGCAGCTCAGTATTTCGGAAGAATTTGAGAGAACGTTCTTAGGAATTTGCGACTAATATCTCTCAATATTCTCCGCGTGTCAGTACACCACCGGTGCAATCCATTGGAAAGCGATGATCGCTCAGGGACGAGTATTGGATATCCCAGATCCCCGTGCTCCGCGGTCAAGGGATGCCCTTCCTCCGGCATCCGGTCCCCGGGGCTTGTCATTGTCCGGCCTCCCGCGTCCCTCGCCACCGCCAGCCGACCTCTCATTTGCCGGGGAGTGGAGAAGGGAAAACCGGGAAAGGAAGGAGACGAGGAATGGAGGCCCGTAACCTCATTACTTGGCCTCCTCCACGGAATAAGGAGTCTCTGAACAAACCACCCCCCTTCTCCTCCCTTCTTCCCAGCCCGGCGACCTCCAATATACCAAAAATACTTCCCGTTCTGTTCTCTCGCCTTAGACCAAGGAGAAAATTCTCCAGGGCCATACCCTTTCCTTCTAAATAATGATGACTCTATGACTCCTCTTTTTCCATCTTATTGCACTTCTTTCAAGAACCTTAACTGAAAGGCATGAAAAAAAGAGGGAAAACAAAAATTTATTCTGAGTTTTGAAGCATAAAATTCGGATTTCCTGTGTTTTAAGAACGACGTTTTACATTCCTAGAGCTTAGTTACCTAATATGGGAATTAAATGTCCAATTACGAAGTTCCCCCCCCCCCAGTCGTCGTAAGCTACCTTTTTTTAGTTATAATTATGAGCTATTTATGGAGAAACTGAGTTAAGTAACAGCTATTGGTCCAGGGTATGTATGTATGTATTATATGCACGTTAAAGTTAGATTTCGTTGATTTTTTCGTCAGTGATTTTTTTCTCAGTTTTTATATCGGATAGCTAAATCTGGGAACTGTATAAAATTTTGAAAAATAAATATCGTAAAATACGTTGCGAACATTATTATTTACGTTATACCTACAAACAATAATAAATCATGAACATTGAATTCTCAAAAATCAAGTTCTATTTGTAGTATGTATTTCTTTGAAATAAGTCCACATTATTTGTCTTAGTATTATTGAAAAATTGGTTCCTATGTAATCTTTCGTAAAACTCCTTTTAGATTTATTCTCTATTTTTTCCCAGTTCTTGTTTTCTATGTTGTGAGTCCCGGTTCCTTCTTTAGCTTGCGTTCTAGATCATCGTAAGGCAGGAAGCATATTACCCCCTTTGTCTACCTTCTGCCCAATCTACCCCATCCTCTTTTAACACTTAACCAGCCCCAGCGACTTCCTCGTCACGACTTCCGCCCCAACGTGTCTAAAAGAGAACCGCCTTCTCCGCCATGCCATCTTTCCTCATACCCACACACCATCCGTGCCATCACCTCTTCCCTTCCCATCTCCGTGCCACCCTCAGCCAACCCCTTTCCCCATCTCCCGTAATTAGAACCGTGGATTGTATAGCCTCCCCTCCCACCCCACGATCCACAAACCCTCCCCCTCTCTATCTGTCTCTGAAGCGTAGCCGGGCGCCACCTCCTGCAATCGCGTCTCGTAATTGAGTTAGTCCGGCTGCACGTGTCCCACCCCTCTCCCCTCCTCCCTCTTACCCCACCTCCTACAGCTCCCGTCTTCCTCATCGTGTGAACATATCCACTACCTCACGACTAACATTCTCCACTAAGCATTGTTATTTTTACTTTACTTATTTCACGGGTGATGACCTAATTAAATGGAATTAAAATAACAGTGAATGGCACCATCATAAAACAAAGATGAATAAAATAAAATTAAATTGAATATAAATAACGTATAAAATTCGAGGAATCAAGCAAGATGGAGTAGAATTGATTCATAATGAAAGATGATTTGCGATTTTCCACAAAAATAAATTTAATCCGACCCGAGTTTCTTCGATGTTACTACATCATTTTCAAGGTACAAATGGTGGTAAGTGCACTTAATTTATACATATTTAGGAGGCGGGAGTGGGAGAACTGAGGGGAGAGAGAGAGAGGAGACATGGGATGGAAAATCCTCAAGGAGGTGGCAGGAACGGGTAGAAGTGGAAAGCGTGGGGGGGAGGGGAGAGTGGAGAGGTGTTGCTTGGAAAAACCGGAGGAGGTAAAAAGGGGTGGAAATTAAGGGGTTTTTTTTCCAGGGTTAACAAACTTTGAACATAGAAACGAAAGCATTTAAATACACGCGGTGGTCTTCTTATCTTCGGGTGTTGTTTCCGAGGGTCATCGGTGAATGGTGTGGAAGGGGGAGGGGGGGGGAAAGACGTCTAACATCGAAACTCGGGTCGGATTAAATTTATTTTTGTGGAAAATTGCAAATCATCTTTCATTATAAATAATATACGCATAGTATGCGATTGCTAAAAAAATAATATATATTAATAATAAATATTAAGTCGTAGTAACAGCAATATGATTATGAGCTTCTACGATAAATATTAATGGATTGAAGTTTATTACCTTTAAAGTATAATTGATAATCCAGACTGTGGCAATACTGCTGGCAATCGAAACTTTTGAAAAATTTATAACGGTGAAGAGAAAAAGAATTAACAGATTGTAGGTCCTATAAAAAAATACATACATTTCTGGGATTTAATGAAGGGAAATAAAATTTATGCAAAAAGTATAGCCTATGGAGTGTGTCGCACGGTTTAATATTTTATAGAGAATTGCTAGATCCCATGATGGTTTTGATAAAAGTGAAAGATGATATTTTGAGAAGTTCCTACACTCTTACCGTATCTCCCTTCATGTCTTACTCATCACTTTCTCACGATGGGTGTTCTCCACAGAACATAGATTTCTTTGTAACCATGTCCGAATTTGTCCTATTTTTATAGCTTCCATATGATAACATTTAATTGTTGTTAATATTTTACTGAGAAATGAAAAGTTATCGTACTTAGCGCAAATATTTTCATTTAAATCTTAGGACAATATTTCCGTTCCTTCGTGCCAGGATTTCACAGCAGATAATTCTCTCCTTTAATTTTTCTGAGGAATACGTTTAGTTGGGTCATGAATTTGTTTCCAAAACAATAACTATGCACATATATCAACGGTTAAAAAGCATTCCTCACTTCACAGGGGCGTTCATAAGGTGAAATAAGCCATTAGGTGAAGTTCTGAATTCACGAAATAAAAATTAGGAGACTCTATGATTATTCAGCGATTCAACTTAGAGGTTGGTTTGCCTGAGTGAGGTAATAAATCTTTCTGCGTACGGTCACAGACGTATAAAATTCACACTTCCACGTTTGGCACGCTCAGGGAGGCAGTTTTTCTCTCTGGGTCGTCTTTCAATACTAAGATTTTTTAATGAAGTGCCTGAAGTCTTCAATCTAATAGTGCAATCACAGAACAGGAGATATATTAATTCATATTATTGGGTTTGCACTTGAAGGGACAAAATAAGAAAAATATTATATCCAAAGGAAAGATTTCCTCATCGAGTAAGTAAAAAGACAATTAATTCCTGAGAAATCATGGAATATCATCATCAAAATCAGGGAAAGTAAATATTTCCCTCTCATGTGTAGGAAAATATTCTTCAAAACTGGATAATTTTTCAATATCCGGGAAATTTGGCTGAATAAAAACAGTTTTCGTGAGACAAACGGTGCGAGGATTGAATTCACCGTCCACAATTTCCGCGGTCCTTTTATCCTGGCTTGGCAGGCAACCATATAACCAGTTGTGTTATCCGCTGTCCTTATTTCAAGGGGTAAGTGTGTTTCACTGAGAGATTCGCTTGAGGTAGCTTTGAAATGGATCTGCCAGACATGTAATGCGATAAGAAGTCATAACAAATTATGTATATAGGTACAGGTATATAGCAAATTGCATCGATGATAGTTAACCTGTATTGAGGGGGATAGTATTATAACAAAAAATAACCAACAAACCTATAAAATAAGCCAACTTTTTTACCTCAGAATGTTATCTGATTTATCTATTTATTGCTCCAATTGCTGGTATATTTGCTCAGTTTAATTTGAATATGAATAGGCTGTACCATTTACCATTGTCTAGTTCACTCTTAATAAGCTAATAATTTTATTGATGTAAATTTTTTTATAATATGATAAAATTTAATTTTAAATAATAATAAAGGTAATTTTTTTCAACTAATACAAAATTTCAAACATAACGTAAATATTATACCAATAAATGGTTATCAAATTTGCGTGGAACATCATTTTATGATTTTAGATTTATTTTAAATTGTTACGAAGTTAATATACCTAAATAAGTAATATACCGGTAGATTCCAATGACTGACTTTATCGTCATATGGAATAAATGCCTACGCAATCACACGATTGTCGAAACGCTGAAACAGGTTATGTTACACGATTGTCGCCAGGTAGTAAATAATGTGCGTTCATCAATGCTTACGCAGGTGACCATCGATGTCCTCTGTATGCAAGGGTCATGTTTACTCTCCGTTGTGCCCATGTCGAACTCTGACGCTGTTTCGAAATTTTTTTTGTGCACAACATGGTATTCTGGAAGCTAACAGGTAGGGCGTTAAGTTTTAAAGTGTCCCTCAGCCAGTGAATGTAATATTGGAAGCGCATGTAACCACTAGCGTTACAAGCATTTTGCAGGAGCTGGTAATGGCGATAAAAAATCCTTCTAATACCTCAGCAGCTTCTATTCTTAGCTTTTCGAACCCCTTTTGAGTTTTTCCACAATAATATACAAACAGTTTATTAACTTATACTCTGCATTGGTACTTGAATAATAAACAAAAATTCATTCGTAAAATATATGTAATTATATTGAAATCAATAATTCTATTTTAATATCAATACATTCATTAAATCTACAATATTGGTTTGTAAATAAAAAAAGAATTTATATTAAAACTTTTCCTTGATGATCACGGACTTTTCATATGAGCAATTATGAATGACGATTCCTGCACCGTATTAGATTATATCTTTCACGTTACTATTAGTACGCAGAGGAAAATAAATGGGGATATTCCTTTTGTTGTCATATTCTTATTAATGGATATTTATTCCTTAAATTGTTGTTTTTATCCGAAAATTCGTGGCTAATTTACTTTATGGCGTAGAACGAATGATTTTGTAAGGCCTTCAGGGCAGAGTGTCATTCAATGAACGATCAAAAGGTATGAAAAGTGCGAAAATATGAGTGGAAATAACTTTGTTGGGAGTGATATAAAACTGCTTAGGGTTAGTGCTTGTGTATTTGCATTATAAAATTCTATATCAGTGATTTTATGTATCTATGTGTATTGATTGGGTGCTATGGTTGGGTCAAAAAGACTATTACTTTCCTCTTACTTCTCCCCATTCTTAAATTTTTCGTTTACCTAACGTACCAATTTATAATCAACGGTACATTTTCCCTCAGCCGTTTGCCTCTTACGCTTAAATCGATTCTCTTGATATGGGCTTTTTGTCCGTGATAGGCGCACTTACACCAACTCCTGCGATTCGAAGCGTGCGCTGCCAATCAAATTTTAAACGAAGCTGCCGTCCCTTTCAAGCTCTTGCAAAGAATTTACGACGGTTTTGGTACACGTACGTACACATCCTTTGAACCCGGGCGCATATTATCCGCCGCGTTTCCCCGCAAACTTTCGCTACCCGAAATCTCGCGGGGGAAAAAATATCATTCCAGCCTACGTCCTCATCCGACCAGCCAATCTCGTTCCCTCTGAGCCCACCATCGAATCCAGTCGGGCACTTCCGGTTAACGGTACAAATGACGCAGACCGCGGCTGTGGTTTCTGTCCCCCCCCCCTTTAAACCTCTCCCAGCCTTGTCGAATCTACCTTCCACTTCCGAGAGCTGAGGCCCTTTTGGTGGCACATACTGCGAATGAGTCGATCCGGCTTTATTCGATTCCAATTCTTTAGAATCGATTCCTGACTCGTGAGAGCGTTAGATTCTCATTCTTAATGGTGTGCCATATTAGCATGAGATCGTAAAGAGGGTTCTTTTGGAGGGTTAATCTATTTTTGAATCAAATATACTTCATGAATCGGGAAATTTTGATTTTTATTTGATCAAATAGTTCTGAACGCTCGCACATTAATCTATGTAAGCGAATACTTTTTGATTCGATACGAATGCTTTTTCCATCCAGGGACATGAAATCTTCCATAAAGATTCGGGGAATGCGTCAGCTTCTGAATTTTTGTGGGCCTTAATGTTTTACAATTGCCCACTGTGATTCATTGAGTTGGTCCCAAACGATTTTTTTTCCAGAACATAAAAAAGGTGTATGACACATTTCACAATCAAATCAATGGCTTGGGAAGGATTTCGAGGATAGAATGATGAAAACTTGCCCATAGTAAAGATATTTCCCTAAGAGAAATTGAAAATTACTTGTAAAATAGTGGAAGGTTTCAGCTCTAAGATTTGTATTTAAAAAAAGGTGTAATGAGCATTTTCAATTCCTTAAAGGGCATTACTTACAAAGTATCCCTTAAATTTCATTACTCATATTAATATTTTGAATGGAATAAAATAACAAGGGCAACCAAGTCGATCAAAAAGGATATTTCTTCAAAAATAGCTAAGAGAATCACCTATTTTTCGATCCGATTTTCGATGCCGATTCTAACGGTCAGCGAATCGATGAAATCGAGAATCGACATTTGAAATCTTACTCACCCTTAGCATATACCCTTCCCGTCATGCACTGTGTCCCGGCCATCGTCCAAAGAGGTTTAAAGCGGCGTGCCGGAGTGAAGTGTTGGTCGCGATGCGGGCGCGTGCGGTTACGGCGGTTTTTTTAAGGCTTGCGGAGTGTCCCGGTATTGTTTGCATGCCTTTCGCATGCAGATCGTCCTTTGTCGAGTCATATTATCGAGATTGGCCTGTCCATCCGTGCCTCCCTGGTGTTCATGGATCGTCGTTGTCAACCCCTGCCACACACTCTACGTTCCCCTCCTCCAAAAGCCTTGCTTCCTCCTACATTGCTCGTGCCCTCAGCGGAAAAACCAACCGAACGGCTGACGAGATTACCACCCTGTGTTTACGTTATACGAGCACTATCGTACAAGCACTCTCTATGATTGAAATAAAACAAAATAGAAATTATTTCTATTAAATGGCTCATAGAACTGAACTATGTTAAGGCTCATAGTAACTATGTTAAACTGAAATCTGAAATGCTTTTGATTTTTATATAATAAAATTCATCAGGCATTAATTTAAACTCAAAATAAAAGTACGATTTCAACTGAAATGTCAAACTTTGACGTAATCAATTTTAACACAACTATTTTCTAAGCAACATTAACTAAGCTATTTCCCATTTTTAGTAAGTATAAAATAATGTTTCTCTGAACCATTACTGAAACAGCGCCTCCTTCTGATGTCATTTTGCGGAATGAAAGCAAACCTCAACAATGGTTTACGAATGTTTTATTTTAAACTCTACGCCATTTCAACCTCTCGGCCGCAACGTCAAGGCTTTACTTTCTACGATATTTAGTTCTAAAACATGTTAATATATTTAACTTTTATGATCTATAGTAAAAGATATCATATCACCAGAAAATAATGACGCATGAGCGACCGATGCGTCAGTATAAAATGATTTCGGTGTATTTTTAACTTGAAAATATTGAGGTGTATGCATTTGAAATTAGTTGAAACTTCATTGGTATAATTAATGACAAACTTTATTTCAAAACTTTCTGAAATGCTTTTGATTTTTGTGTAATAAAATTGATCAGGCAATAATTGAAACTCAAAAGAAAGGTATGATTTCAACTGAAATACCAAACTTAGACGTAATCAATTTTAACACAACTATATGCTAAGCAACAATAACTAAGCTATTTCCCATTTTTTGGTAAGTATAAAATAATGTTTCTCTATTTTCGGTATTTATTGTTGACTTCATTCAGTCGGCTATCCTTTTTTATGATCATTTCTCTCTTTTAGGGCCTATTTGAAACCTGAGTCATTGAAAATAAACATGCATCACATTTCTCCGTTTTGTTTTTATTACGTTTCACTCAAATTTGATATCCTTGAAACCTCAGCAGAGTGATGAAATATAAGCTGAGTGGTGGAAGCTGTGTTGTCGCCCAAATGCACTTGGTTGAATTTTTTTTTTCCACGGATGACGTATTATGTCGCTTCATACAATATATTTCAATTTCGTCTGATGCATTGTGGCATTCGTGAACGCCTCCTCAAACCATTACCGCAGCTCAACCCTTGTCCATATCATTCAATCCGTTGGAGACTTCTCTCCGGCTTGTCTCGCAATTCAATAACCTCCGGCCCATTTGCTTTTACACTTGGCCGAGAGCCATGTTGCATCATTGCGAATTTATGGGCTTTCGCCTTCGATCAAGATAACGGTCGGGCAGGGAAGAGCATATTCCCAAAGTGCCTCGCTTTAACACGCAACGAATTTGGCTGGGTATATTTCTCATCAGTGTGTAATTATTTGCAAGGAAGCTATGAGCAGCATATAATGACTATCTCTCAGAAGCATTTTAATGGTTATAATGGAATTTTTGATTGATGGCAATGTAGAAATAACTTTTTAAATAAATTATTTACTTAATGTTACGAAATTCTGCCGTAAATTACTTTTGAAGCTTATTTTCCTTTGTTAATGAACTGTGTTTTAAGGAATGTACCAGAAAATATTTTATTTGGATTGTATATTTTCAAAATTATTTTAGTTTCAGGTCCGTTTTCAATTATTACAGAAAGTTATATTTATGAAGTGAATCAAAAAACTGTTCTTGCTTCGCGAATATTTTCTCTTCGTATGAACATAACCAAAAATTATGAAGAACTTAGGTATTAAATTTTAAAATTATCGATTAGACAGTAAAATTCATTCTACTTTGAGTGTTTGAATAATTTCGATTCTAATCCCGCGTGCTAATTTGATACACATATGTGAAATAAATACAAGCAATAAATACAAATAATAAATAATTTAAATGTAATAAGTTATTTTTTTCCAAATTTACCTTGAATAGTATTGTTTATCTGAAAACCATAAAATAACTGGGGAAAATCCAAGTGATATGGAACATCGTACAAAAAAAACTTTGTGCCAGGGTAATTTTATTTTACGGTTTGGGCGCAATCTTGGAAGAGCGGCCTTTCCGATTCATTTCTGTGAGTGACGGAACGAGAGATTTATTTTTGCGACGCAGATTATGAGTAATTATTCGGAATCGACCATCAGATGCCATGCATCCCGCAGACGCGTATTCTTCGTCGCTGTGCCGAGGCGAAGTGATTGGCTTTCTGAAAATTCAGCGAAACGAGTAATTCTTGTGCAAAGTGGTGGGGATTTCTTTCTCACCCATACAAATCACGTTTCCTTCCCCACCCATCTATTGAAACGCCTCGGCCTCCTCTTCTATTTTCTCCCAGAAAAGCCTCACGCTGTCAGTTACGGAGGCTTAGCAGTAATTGCTCTTCCCTAGCTGCGTGACGGCAGTGCTATGAAATTGGCGTATTTAACTCTGCGAATTTCAATCGGAGGATTCGTGGACATGAATTCCTCGATGCTTTAAATTCCTGTTGATGTGTCTAAGAAGATTACCACGGTATTTTTCATCGCCCAAATGTAACATGTTTTAAATATGAGACGCCGGTTTCTCTCTGCATTAAGCGCTTTCCAGAGTATTTCCGCCTAGAGTTTCGTGTAGTAATTCTTTCTCATTATTAATGTGTGGGTGAACTCTATCAGAAAGCCTCTGAAACGCATAATTACACAAAATATCTGTTCTATATAGATTTATTTCCTTCTATTATCATCTCTTTTCATACATCGATGTATATATATAATAAGATCTTTCTTTGGTTGTCGTATATTTAAGTGGGAAATATAAATATTCTGAAAACACCATGTTCATATTTTGAAACTCTAAAACTACGAATTTGTAATAATGAAATTATGTGAAAATAGCGCAGGATCATTAATCCAAAACTATTTTCATCAAATTGAACTCTTGCTGCTTGAGAAAAATTTTAATTTCAAATTTTTATTAAATTGAAGTAGCTGTTGGAATTTCCGAGGTAATTTTATTAATGGATTAGTTTTTTTACATAAAATGGTATCACTGAATTTTGAGATAAATGTTCTATATCTGAATGCCTTTTTGTCGTTGTAGAATTGAATTAACGCAATAATTTTATTTGCCTTCATTTTTTGCAGACGGAGGTGTGTTCCAGTGCCTTAACTGACGTCATCCACGCTGTTATAAATGGTACCGATGGCTGTCTCTTCTGTTTCGGCCATGCCCGATTAGGTGAGTACGATTAGTAATCATTTATGGAAACTTATTTTGCTAAGTAAGCTTTCAATTAACTCATTAACGAATCACTTTGTTAGTTTTGATGGTTTATTAAAATATTCAGAAGATGATAAGTATATATGATGGATTAAAGGCCATTTGGTTTATTTATTTCAGATGGCTATTGAGAAAATTGTCTGTGTTTTCGACGTTTTATTTTGTGTCTACACACTCGTTCTTCGAAATTCTTTCTTTTAAATCTGACGAAGCGGTACTATTCATTTTACTTTTAAATTTACATGCATCTTTAGTTAATTAAACCCTTTGATTTCACCTTTCGTTTGTATGTGTTTACAATTTTTTTTTCTTGGAGGTGAAGTTTTCATAATTTTATCTTTGAATTCTCGTCTGATAACATCCTTTTGGGAATGAAACTATTATTCTTTTCATGAGTTACTTCGGTAGCTTTAATTAATATGAATTAGATATTTTCATATTTTTTGTCTCTCGCCATTGTTTTGAAGACATTTTAATGGATTTCTTTCATGGAACGTAATTGCAGAATAATATTGTTTGCGTAAAATTCCATTAATTTACGCATTTTTAATACTCGGGTGCTTGCCATATTTAAATTGATCATTCATAAGGATTTAATTGAGTTATTTTATGTGTCATATCTTACGTAAGAAAAGTTTTTTTGGATTGTTTGAAATTTTTTAACCTTAAATATTATAACCTTGTGGTTGCATCAAATTCAAAACGATTTTTCCCGCGTCATCTTGAGTTGAACTTAGCACGCCTTACTTTTTTAGACTCTACAACTATCGGCAAAAACTCCAACACGAAGTTGGATCATTAGTTAACATCTCTGCACCACGAATTCTTCAGGAATTTTAACTAATGTCGCCCTCCCATTTACTCAATTTCCCTCCCGGCTGACGAAAATTCCCCCTTGTTTTAATTAATTCTTGAAAATGCTTATTTGCATTTAGCCACAGTCTTACCCTTTCTCAGGGAAGGGGTGGATTCTCGATGAGTAGAATGCGACAAACAAAAGAACGTTCCTTCCGCACATCTCGTCTCTTTTCTTTCATTCCTCCCCGCGCAAACAACCATTTTTATCAAAGACAAGGGAGGGAAGGAAAGCGTAAATCCCTGCTACTCTTAAAAGACCTCACGCTTACGCTTCGTTTATCTCGCCTACCTCATCGCTGCATTACGCACCGAAAACGTTTTGTCGTCGAGTTTCTTCCCATTTCCTCTCGTTTCCTCGCGCCGACAAAAAGTCCCCCCTTCCCTCTCTCCCAGAAAACCATATTGTCCCTCCTCATTACCCGGCGTGGAGAATACAATCCCCCCCCCCTAATCTTTCCCTTTTTGCTTCACCCATTCACTCCTTAAATGCACATAAACGTCTGAGTGCGTGAGATGTCCCCGCATGCGTGAGATTGTGTGCGTGTGCAGCTATCATTGTGTAACGCGATCTTTTTCGTTCCCCCACCGACTAAAAGGCGGAGCCACCTCCGTTCTCTTCTTCCTCTTCTTCTTCTCCCCGCACGGCGTTACGGCAAGATGCCCATCTTCACGTTTTGCATTCAAATTGCGTCGTTTCGGGACTCGAGAAAACTCCCCGCCGCTAGAGGCTTGGTTCTTGTCCCCCTAGGTCTCCTTCACAACAATTTAACATGACTTAACTTGGCGTTACTAAGAAGTTGAAAACTTGAGAAGAGCGGTCCGCCGGGTCTGAGCAACTAAAAGCGGCGTAGTTCGACTTAGAACCGTTACTAGTTCAGAAGATTACCAATTTCCCTAAAAAGTAGCATCTAGTAACGAGGAGATTAGTGCTTGTTGACACCACTGAACTCTGCGTAATCGTAAGCTAATACCCGGAGCGAAGCCAAGAAATTGCGTATTTATATATGCTAAGAACGACCTCTATAATCGCGTTTCATTTAAATACTACTCCTAGCTTTGACATTTTTTTTCAACTCGTTTAATTCGGAAGAGATAGGCACTTGAAGAATAATTACTAGGATCCCAAACTATAGTTGCACCATAAAATACACCATCCTTACGCCTAAATCAAACGATCATTTTTTCCGTTCTGCTGAAGGATAGCTCCAGTGATAGTTTCGGGGAACAATGAAATGTTCGCTTCATTTTCTGAATCACACGGTCATTTCTACCGTCCCTTTTTTCCGTCTGTTTCCGTATTTACAATGGTTATTCAATGAAAAGCAAAGCGTGGTGTCACCATAGCTTTTAGAGGCCGTGCGCTCTGATTAGCCGAACGACGGTGCCATCGATGGTCATAATTAGTCAACAATCCTAAGATTGGTTTGACACAGCTCTCCATTTCTCTCTCCTATCCGCTAATCTTTTCATAGCTACATATTTCTTCTCTTTTGCATCCTTTATAACCCGTCCTATGTAACTCATTCGGGGCCGTCCCTTGCCCTTCCACCTACCCTTCTACGATTGTTTACATCAGGCCATCATGACTCATAATGTGGCCAAATAAGTTGTCCCATCTTCTGCCTAAGGTTTTTAGAAGGTTTCTCTTTTCTCCCACTCTTCTTAGCACTTACTCGTTACTTACACGGTCAATCCATATTATCTTCATCATTCTTCGGTGGCACCACATTTCAAATGCTTCCACTCTTAACTTCTCTGCTGCAGTCAACGTCCAAGCCTCGCTTCCATAGAGAAAAATGCTCCATATGTAAATTCTGATGAATTGTTACAGCGTAAAATAGGGCTTACCGAGTGATGAAATTTTGTGCAATTCAAATTTTGTGCAATTTTCCATTTAAAACACAAAGTTGTCGACCATGTTTAGAAGTCGCGGACTAGCATCAGCCAGGCTTCAACTGATTTCACTTACGGAATAAGCAATTAGCATTCCATTAATTTTTAGTTTTATTTATCGGCACTTATATCGAAATTTAATGTGAATTTATTACACTATTGGGACACTTTCTGAGCTTTAATTGTTGGAATACTTGATGGGTATACACTGATAAGGTCTTGGTCAGGGGTCTGCAACCTACGACTCGATAGCCGCATGCGGCTCTTTCAATTTCAAATTTTGGTCTTCCACTTCCATGTTTAAAAAATAATTTTTATATTTTTTTCATTTACAAAAACTCAAAAATATATATTTAAAACAGGATAAAAACTATGAACTTAGAAAGAAAAAAGAATGAAGCGTCCTAATGATATTAATTATAATGATATGCTTCGCCCATAATAATAATAATTTTATGCATGAAATAAATGTCTGAATTTGCTATCCGAATATCGGCGTTTGCATTTCTCACGAGTTTCATTTTGAATAATGTATTTCTTTGACTTCTAAATTCGGCTTTTCACTTGCCGGTAGATAAGTTAAAACACTTTCGAAACGTGGGTGCGCTGCTGGTTGCATAACTCATTGCTATTCCGTCTCAAAAAATTGCCGACCTGGGGGAAATAAGTCAAGTTATGCCAAGTTAAGTGACTCTAGTCGGAAAAATGTATCCATGCGTCCTCTTGCGTCATTCCTCCCGCTCCTCGCTACAAGAAGGTCGTGGGTCGTCACACGTTTAGACCCCACCCGTAACTTCTTACCCGTACCTCCTTCGCCTTTCTTCCCCTTCGGAAACTTCCCACCAAGTCATCCCCTCCTTGACTCCCACCACCCCTCACTGCGTCACTTGTGTCGTAAATTCCTAGTCAAATGGTCCCCATCATCGCTTGCCTCGCCGGCGCATTTAACTTTACTGCCCTCCCTCCTCCTAAAATTCTTCTCCCGTTCCATATGGCTTCCTTATTTGCCTCATCCCGAATGCGAGCGATTTAAGACCCTCGGTGATGAGTTTTAGGTCTTCGAAATGGGTTTATAGTGACCTATTTCGCTAAATTTTATCACCGTCCGATGAAAACTAAATTGGGGGTTTTTAATAGATAATCTCACCGCCTCCCTAATATAGCTAACGAGAAATAGTTTCGTGGAGGTTTATGAGTTTCTCCCAGCATTTATGCATGAATTTACCATCCGATTATCGGCGATTCAATTTCACACGTATCAAATTGAATACAGTATTATGTTGGCTTCAAAATTCGGTATTTAGCTATATGAAGTTTCTCCGAAAAGTAATTCAACTTTGCAAAATCCCACCCTAATTCAATATACATGTTTCACTGCACTAAAGCATTATCAGGAGTGAATGCGTAGTAACCGTTGTTAGGGTTCGATTTGGGTTATCAGTGGGAGGTCAAGGACATGACGTAAGATCAAGGAGTAGGAAATTAAAGGGAAATAAGTGGTCTTGTACATTTTCAATTTATAAGGAATCTGATTGATTAGTTCTCATGACATTCTTACAAAACAGTTTTGCCTCTTCCATTGATATACTGACTTCATATGAATCTCATTTCAATCAAGTCTTAACGATTTATTCTGTTATCTCTCTGTACCTCTCCATTCGGAAATTTTCTAATTTCTTCCCAAGATGAGTTATTTTCCTTCTCTCTCCAAACAGTCCCTGTATTCTTTTCCTTTCCTCATCGCTTAAAGGCTTTTTCATTTCATGTGAGCAATGGCATTCAGCTATTTGCGTATAACCTTCTTCTATGCAGCATAAAATCACCAGGTCTTTGTCCTCAACTATCGATTCCATATTAGAATACAGTTGATTTACTGATTGAAATTGGAATAATTTTATTTGAGGAAAGTTGAGCTATGAAAATGATTTACTTTTAGCTAAGCTCTTGGAGTAAAACGATTTATAGAACGTAAAAAAAACTAAAATCTTAAAAAGTTGATATACGGGTGTACGCCGCGAGGGATATAGGAATTTGTCCCGACGTTTCGTGACCGACTGCTGGTCATATTTTCAAGGGAATGGTTAATTTGATTCACAATATGCAGTGCTGCATTTTCTTCATATTACCTCTTCATACGACCTCTTTTTCCGTTAATGGTGAATCTAAAAATTCGTTGTGGAAATCAGGGAAACGTCAGAGAATATAATACAGGAAAAGACAAGAAAAGAAAACAGTTTGTAGAAACATTCGTGAGGGCTGATACAGATCGTATAAAATTGCTTTTCTAACTCATTCAAAGCTTAAAAAATATAGATAATACGCACTGATTCAGTCCATGGTTTTCAAATAAATGGCGGAAATCTTTTCTCTCATCTCCGAACCTTCAAGCTGCTTATGATCATAGATTAATGATGTGTCATCTTATTTTTTTCTTTGAACACATTTTACCTTTTAACCATCTTAAAATCGGGAATTTTTACATTTAATGCAACCATTCCACCTTTGATCTCTTTTTTCTTGTGCATTCAGCGGTTGAGATCGTCTTTATCAAATTTTCATTCAGTTTTTTCTCTCTTAATTCTTTCCTTGTCTCGCTTCTTGGCCTTTGTTGAGTCTATCGTTTTTTATCTGTAGGAGATCATTTTTCACGTATTAAAATCAATTCAGTCAATCTTTTTGCCGTCATCTTTAAAGTTCTCGTCT
The DNA here is from genome assembly GCF_921293095.1 of Ischnura elegans. Taxonomy (NCBI): domain Eukaryota; kingdom Metazoa; phylum Arthropoda; class Insecta; order Odonata; family Coenagrionidae; genus Ischnura; species Ischnura elegans. The sequence continues at coordinate 98,580,275 of NC_060249.1, forward strand.
CTTCATCTCTTATTCCATCTCTCAGCGCTTTAAATCTCCATCATTTGTTCCTCATTTCCTCATTCAATGTCCTTGCTCGATTTGAGAAAGGAGTTTTGGCGGAATATTTTCCTCGATCCCTCCAAACCGTATTCCAGGTATTGTTAATAAAAAAATTTCATTTCCTCATATTCCTTTGGAACAGCGAATTCTCTTTTCTGATATTTGGTGGTATTTCCGCTCATGAAAAGAACCTCTTAAGAGTGAAATTCATTGGGAAATGTGACCCTCGACATACCGATATTCGTCCGAATGAGCAATTATTCTGCTGGGATATTCTGAGATATACCGGAATTAACTTTTTTCCATTGGCGCACTCTTAGCTCTCGATTCGGTTTTGTATAAAAAATTGTTGTAATTTTCCACGTAGTTACATACTGATAGTAAAAAGCAGTGTAAAATATTTGTGATTTTTTAATGTTCATGAATAGAAATTCAGTAAATCACGCGAATATTTTCCGTTTACATATTTGAGCTGTAGTAATGCGTTGAGGTGTTTCCTACGGGAGAAATTCTTATGTAATTCAGTAATACTTTTATGAATGACTAGCAGGCTACCCAGATTTGCTCAGTAAGAATAGTACCCGGAGAAGTGGGAAACTTAGAACTTGGATTTCTTTATCATATATGAATTTTTATGTTTTCTCTTTGAGCTTGTTGAGAGGTGTGCTTACCCTGCAGGATGTCCAAACGCAGAAATCGTATGGCGTGACAAACAGACATTCTCTTTTATACATGCAGATGCTTGTCAGTTTAATCTTCATCTGCTCTACTACTGACCTTTTATCCTCCCCTCTCTCCCCGCTTTCATACACTCTCTTCATTTTTTGTGCTATTTACCGTTATCTCTTATCTTTACCTCGTCATCTCTTTTTATGTCATCCTCAAACAGTATTTTCACCTATTATTTCCGTAACAACGTTTATATCGTACCATACGAGTCTATAAATCATTTAACTGACTTAATAAAGCGCAGTTCAGTTGGCTGTGGTGTCAGATATTTTCTACATTTTTTCTTATTCATCTGTGAATTCAAAAAATTGTTTAATCTCTACCGATTCGGTCACGAGTCTCTCATATAAAATCAATGGAAAAGTAAGCTATCTAAATTTATAATGAAAATGGGTGATAGTGTAAATAGAAATTCTGCTGAAATGCCTGATCGAAGACTCATATTTTCAATTTTGGAAAGGAGAGTAAAGTGAATTTGAAACGAAAATTAATTGCATTGTTCATTAATTGCGTTGTTCAAAATTTCATGAAAGGGAATTGAAGGCTTAGCCACGAGTATACCTTTCTCAATAAATGTGCTAAATTGCGTCATTGAAAAATTGAATACAGTCGGTGGAAAAATTTTTCCATAATTTGTGGAAAACTTTAATAGGAGCAAATTTTACGAGGAAATTTCATATTTGAAAAATAGAATACAGTCGGTGGAAATATTTATCTATAATTTATGCGAATTTTCAATAGGAGGGACATTTTATGAGGAAATTTCATATTCGCCTTTTTCTATATTAGAATATTTATGGAGAAATTTCTTCTTGGCTCTCTTTCCTTCCATCAAATCCATAGTTTCGTTTTGCATAGGTGATAATTGACTTCTTCCGGGATAAGCCGAAAAACGTGAATCATTTTCCGGAATATAAAAAATTACATTTATATTCACAATATTCATTCACGTGTTCATTAGTTTCTGAATTCGGGTTAGCGTAACTCTATTCAACCTTCCCCCTTACTGAATACAGGTCAAGGAAAGAGGGAACTTTTTTTCTATTCCCTTCCCAAAGACGTAGACTTCCCTAGGTTATAAACTTTCGTCGAAGCCACATGAGCGCTGTCCTCTTTGGGAAGATCGAAGCAATAAATATCTTTCTCTCCTCGATCCCTCTGCACCTCCTTCGTCCCAGCCTCTCCTCACTCTCACTCGTCGGCGCTTCTCTCAGCCGGGCGAGGGAGAGAGAGTCCTCAACCTGTTGATTCTCCACTCACTTTCCACCTCCAACTCGCCTCACTCAACCCCGCCCTCAACCTCCCAGCCTCTCTCTCTCCCAACCCTTCCTATTCCTCCTCGCCCTCTCCTGCGCTAGTTTCCACCGCTCCCAGCCCGTCCTCAAACCCACCGCACGACCCCATTCATCCCCTTCTCGAACTTGCCTTCTCGTCTCCATTTGACAAATGTTCGCCGATTCCCGCCATAACGCAGCCGAGCGCATTGCGCCCACTGGTGGTAGAATAGAGTTATTAAAGCGCTAGAAACTTGAAGTATACAAGTAACTCTAAGTTGAACTATACTCTAATAATAAATAATAAAAAAACAACAATAAAACGTTATTAAAAAACGACACGAATTGTTTTTATCAAGGACTGAATCATACGCCTTGTGCTCCGATCATTACCTTACTAGCCAAGCTTTCAACAATAAATGAAAATTATTGGAATAAATTATTCACCTTTCAGGGCTATTCTATTGACCTATATACTCTGAGGGTGGTAGCTTGTAAATAACTTCGTGAGTATTTCATTTTCTTGTAACGGTGGACCTGTCATGGTGATTTGCATAAAATATACAGCATAAAGTGTTCGAATATGACCTTAACATAGGCCTCGAACCCTACACTGCGTCGTCATCCCTCTTGTCAGCAGAAACTTTGTCAATCGGCGGGGTCATTAGGGCTTATCGCCTGAGACGCCTCGCTGTGGGCCCGTGAGCGTGAACGTGAGCTCCGCACCAAAATATAGGTTGCGAGCGCGGAGCTTTGACAGATAATTACTCGGCCCCTAGGCCACGGCGGCACAGGAAAATTTGCTTTTTTTAATTTGTCATGGTATACTATCATCTTATAGGTACCACATTTGAATGAAATTGGAGGGGATAGTTAGTTAATGATCTAGGTCAGGCTAGTTACAAGTAGCTCAAGGTCGTTGCAATGTCATTGAAAGATGAGGTCATCATTGAAACCCTCAACCTCATCAAAATTATTAAATTGATTATTGAAACCATTTGGAATTATAATATAAATATATTCATATGATTAAAGCCCTTTTACTACTCATTCTTCGTGAGTTACGTATGAATTATATTATTTATAAACTATAAGTATATGAATATTATCTCTCTTATTGCTACCTACTAAGGCGTTGTAATCTAACTCTTCATATGGCTGTAAATCATGCTTCATAGGCTCTACCGGATAATGGCATTCTGTGAGAGTCTTTCCCGTCCATTCTCTGATCCCATATGACGTGACATACATTCATTAAGGAGTTCTAATTCGAAATGTATTTTCGGGTACCTATATATAAATTTTAAATTCCTCTCTTTGCATGCTGATATTTTTTTACTTCCGTGAATTTAATCGTCTTGAGGGGCAACTGTTACTAATTTTATTTCTCGATGAGCTCTTGTGTTAGCCTTTTAAAAGAATTTTAACTCCAAAAAAGCGTTATGGAGAACTATAAGTGGTCTTTATTGAGAAAAATCTCGGAAATAATGTGACCGCTACTTTCTTTGACGATCATTTCATGGGCGATTGCGAGAAATTATTATTCTCTGCCTCGCTGCTCGTAAACGAGATATGAAAATCACGCAAGGCGCGACGAACATTTTTTCTGCGTGTAAAAAACGCTTTATGTCACTGAATTACTGTTCTGCTGTGTGTATCATGACCAAGCATCAATTCAAATAAAAGTCAAAATTGTTTGGGAGAATCATGTCAGATGCTAGTTAGTTATCGTTTACGGTAACAAATATATATAATTTTATTCAGACTTTGGCAAAAACATTAAAATTTAATAAAATACCTCTGTAAATTGCGAATAAAAACAATGTGGGCTTTAAAATCATTGTTTAAATAGGTAATTATCGAAGACTTTGCATTGGAATTGTTATTTTTTATGGTATTTGGATGAAAATAGCAGCGTCACATAATGTTCCCTATTTTTCCAACTATCTGCCCTGCCGTCAGTGGCGCATATCACTCGTATTTTCCCGAAACACCACTAAACCGAATATTAATTTCAATCCGTCCCCCTCTATTGATGTGCGACCCTTGCCTCAACTGAGTGATCCTTCTGAGAGAGCCATCTGTGAATCCTAGGACTCCATTGATTTCCCTTCACTTCACGCTTTCTCTGTCCACCAACAGCAACATTTCTATCAATCGGAATCGGCGCTAGATTTTTACCTCTTTGAAAACCTCACCGCAATATTATTTTCCGTTCAAGCGATTGTGTAATCTGTGTGAACTGATTCAATGTTTGTATCAAATCGCCCATCAAATCTTTAAGAAGGACCAAAAGCTCTTGAATTCTTTTGAACTTTCTAAACCGACGGCAGGCGGTTTTTACTTTTCCCGGGTTGTAGTCTGTTCGATACATACACCGGGAAACTTGAGCTTAGTCTCAATGCGTTCCTACATTGTTTTTGACTTTGTTTTTAATACAGTTCGAATTTTAGCTTCACTTTCGGCGTTTTCGGGAAAGAGAGGAGCTGTTTGAAACAATATTAATGTGCAGTTCCCTTCTTTCCACAGCGCCTTCGTGGGATGCAATACGTATTACTATTTAAATGCGATTTTTTTATATTCATTGGTTTACTTTAAACATTGTTTATTGAGCTGATGGAATTAAAACTTTCACTGGAGAGCCACCTTGTTGATTACCTCCTCCTCTATTTTTCCCGGAATTACGGAAGGGGTGGTTGCCCTTCCCGCCTCTTTCACAATCTGTCCCTGAGAAGAGTACATGTAGCTAAATGTTAGAATAATCTTCGATGGGATTTCATGTTCAACCGCTTCAAGAAAGTTGATTGATATGTAACATGCTTAAGAATGCATGTAAATGCGCGTGTCTCGTTCCCTGATGGCTTTTTGGGCACTTTGCCGGCGACTTGTGATCGAAAACCGATGTTTTACCTCGATTCATCATCCCCTTCGTGATCTGTTCGTAATTATCTGCCGACCGAAAGAGGGTTATGTGTGAGCGAATGATATGACGACGCTTCACCCCACGCAAAACCAACCGTCCTTCACGCTCGTCAACACGTTACCAAACTTGGAAGAAGGAAAGTTTCTTCTCCTTCCTTTAGGCTCCGTGCTTCCGAACTCCTGTAAGCCACCCTCCCTCTTACCCCCGTTTTCTACCGCCCTCCCGTCCTCTTTGCCGTATCAATTAAAGGGGACATGGTTTACATTAATGCCTTAGGGCGCAGAAGACGATGGAAGGTTGGAGTGAGGGAGAGGTGTCCGGAAGTGAAGTGAACTTTTGTCCCGAAGAGAAGGAAGAGTCTTGTGGGATAAGGCGAGGATAGAGTAGAAGGAGACTATCCCTTGCGTGGCGGACATCTTGGATATGCGCTTGAAGGAGGAAGGGGGGTTGGAAATAATGGCGGGAAGCGGGGATAACATTGCGGAAGGAGAGAGAGAGAGAGAGTGAACTCGACCGAAGTTTCGCTGAGGTCGTTGAAAGACTGGATTGGGACCGAGGAGATTAAACTGATGGGATAGTTGAGGGAGATGCGGTGGACTAAAGGGGCGACTATTCCTAGTCCTTCCCGCGATTACTTCCGCCATCGTCCTACAGGATTGCTCTCTGCTAGGGACAGCCTGGCCAAGTCGGCTGGTAGGCAATGGCCGACGGCCCCGAGCTTAGAAGCCCCCCCCAACATGGGGGGCAGGAGGGGGCAGCTGCCTCCTCCCTAGAAGCAAAAATCGCATAAGTATTTAAGAAAATCAGGGCTGGATTGAAACGAAAGTTTTCAGCAAATTTTCTTAAAAATCACGAAAAATTATATTAGTTTAATACAAGTAACTAAAATATTTTTTTCGAGCATATATTTTCTAAAACTAATAAAGCGCTGTTGTAATTTTCTTAAAATGTTGGTTTCATTCACCTTTTCCATATTCAAATGTTACAACTTGAACAACCGTGGCTTGCCACCTCCTATTTTTGATCCTGGGTACTTACCTTGCCCCACAACGCTCACCTCAATCGTGAACGTAGGTATATGAAAGGTGTAATAAAAAGGGAACACTTGAACCAAAGCTTTTTTTGCAATGATGAAATTCTGGGTTTTCATTAGTTGCTTTATTTTCAACTTACTCATTATAAAAATGTTATATAAAAAAATAAGTTAAATAAAGGTGTCAGATGATAAAAGAAAACCTAATGCTCTTTTTGAAAGAGCTATTCAGAAAGTTATTTAGGAGGTTTTTTAATTTCAGTGCAGTTTCAAGGAACAAATTTTCTAAATAGATAATAGAACCATAATGCATTATTATATTTTATAAGTTGTGGAATTCTAACTTTTCATATAATTTTTCTTTCGAACCGCTATTTTTCATTGACTTTTGTCCAGTTTTTAAGAGCCTGAATCCACTTCCAGGCATGCAATTATTTAAAAATTTTCAGGGCCCCTGCATCCCCTGATAGGTAGCCTCATCATGAGTTCTAGCCGAGGGCCCCCATTCATCCTAGACCACCCCTCTCTGCTCATGTCTTCCACGATAGTTTTTGATAACTACAGTGTTAGATTTTCTCTTCAAGCCATTGATTAAAAATTCTGGGTTTCATCTTGACTGACGAGCATGTATAATCTAGAAAAGCATGCAATTTTATTTGGTATGATTAATTTGTGTGGAAGTCTAGAAATTTTTCTCTAAAAGTAAATGAAAAATTCTTTCTCATTTTGTTGGACATCATTAAAATCAAACTGGCTGATAAACATGCTGTTGGACGTATTAATCAACCCTGCCATGTGAAGGAGGTGAAATTCAAATAAATTAGCATGGAAAAATATCCCCTAGATCATGAATAAAACCTCAGGTCTTTAGTTTTCTAGGCCACTGCGTAGACCACTATGATATCCAACTTCATGAATAGTTATTGCAATGGTTCAGAAAGCTCCATGTTTGGATTCACTGTCCAGGGGAATTATTTCCCATGGCAATTTATTTTATTGCTGTTAGACGCCCAAAATTATGTTCCTCATAATTTCCTCTGCTATCTCCAATATATATAAATAATTTTTCATGGCAATTTGATATTCAATATGTATCATGTGTTTTATTCTCCCTCTCTCTCTCTCTTTTCAGGTAAAACCTATACCATGTTGGGAAGCTCTGAATCAGCTAGTACCCTTGGTGTGATTCCCTGTGCCATCTCCTGGTTGTTCCGTGGAATCAATGAGCAGAAACAAAAGACTGGAGCACGGTTTTCCGTTCGGGTGTCTGCAGTAGAAGTGACTGGGCCATCAGACCAACTTCGTGATCTGTTAGCTGGACATGCAAATGGTGAGTGAAATCGAAAGCTCATAAATTTATCATTGAATGTGTCCATTTCACTGTCTGTATGAGTTTCATTTCGTTTTCTCTTATCAAACATTATGATTTTGCCAATTCCCTATGTCTAGCATTCCAATTATTTAGAATGATTAATGATGCATGTCTTCTGCATTAAATTCACACTTACCTTTACAATTGGGCCCTTGATTCTTGTGGTCTTCAACTTAATTTAGCCAAAATTGGCACAAAAATTCTTTCTTTAGGTTTAAATTCTGTATCTTGTTTCATTGGCTGTGCTATATTGTATGTTGTAATGCGGTGGATTGTTCCTTTTATAGACTCTGAGCAGTCCCCTGGAGTGTACCTGCGAGATGATCCCCTGTTCGGTACTCAGTTGCAAAATCAAAGTGAACTCAGAGTACCTACAGCTGAGAAAGCTGCCTTCTATTTGGATGCTGCAATTGCTGTAAGAGGTCGTTTGGGCGAAGAAATGAATGGTGGAACTGGGGGACAGAACTGTGGTACACCCAGAAATGACTCTCATATGCTCTACACCTTACATGTCTACCAGTACAGTGTGGACAAATCTGGAAAAGGAGGAGGTATGAAATCCAAGTGCAATACATAGTCTTATGCAAAATAATCACCGCATAATCAGTATCCTGAATGTTAATTTGGCTTCACAAAGTACATTCATCTCTAAGATTCAAGAAAACTTAAAATTATTATTTCTCTCTCTCTGGCTTAAACAGTAGATCATTTGACCATAGAAAATACCATACAAAGTCTAACTTATTCAGCCGTGCCATAGCAAATAACATAACATTATTGCAATATTTTAGATTGTGTAATTATAATTGATATTTGATTTTATAGTTGCTGGAGGTAGAAGCAGACTGCATCTAATAGATTTGGGTAGTTGTGAAAGAGGCAAAGCAAATGGAGGAATACCTCTCTCGGGCCTGGGAAATGTTTTACTTGCTATATTTAATGGACAAAAGCATTTACCTCATAGGTAAGTTAATTTTTGTCTCTCATTTCAAATTGTTTATGGCCTTAATCTTGATGAAATCTAAGCGTCATCAAGGAAAGTGTTTTCTAAGATTTCTTACCTAAACTTGATATTACAAATACTTCAGTTATTTTCCTGGGGTGAAAGAAAGGGTCAGAGCAACCTTTTCATACCTGTAAGAAGCATGTTTAGGTTGGAATGGATGGGGTGAAAAGATTTTTTCATGATGTATGTATACAAAAATTGATATGAAAGGATTACATTTAATAAACATACCTTTTCATAAAGCTTTCTTTTTGCATATATTTTTTTAATAGTGAACAAATATTTTTGTTCCTACTGTAGGTTTTCATCATCCATTTATATAATTTTTTTAAATGATGATTTTATTCAACCTTCTTACACCTGCTATGTATTTTTTTTCTCTTGTGTGGGAGGTTCTCACAATTTGTAAAGCATAAAGTCATATCTTATAAATATTTTCAATAACTTTCCTAATGAAACTTCACTCCTAAAAAATACATCGATCCTGAGTGTAGTACCATTATCATTTTTTTTCTTTTCAGGGACAGTAAAGTTGCTCAATTGCTGAAGGAGTGTCTCAGCTCACTTACATGTCATGCTGCAATGATTGCCCATGTGTCCCCGTTTGCTGCTCACTACACAGATACTCTCGCTACTGTTCAGCTAGCATCACGCATTCATCGAATGAGGAGGAGAAAAATCAGGGTAAATCCTCAGGTTGTGACATCAAATTCTGGTCACTTGTTTTGATGTTCACTAAATGAAATTGATTAATATTCAATCATTACCATGAATTAATTCTAAACAGTGCATAGGGACTTCAATATCAGTGAAAGTTACTGTCCTAATATTTATCATTTGGGCATCGAACATACTAAATTTATACCTTCAGCAAAAGAATGCATTTATGTGCCATAGATAAAATACCTACCTACCAACATTTTTTACTCATACTGTAGGTTTGCATCATCCATAATTGCAATTTCATTTAGTTTTTCAGATTATTATAACTTTATAGATGAAAATGTCCATCAACTGTTTCTAATTTTTATTTCATAGCGACTTCTTTCTGGAATGACTGTTGAATAAATTTCATATTTGGATTTTGTAAATAGCTTTGGAAACAAGTTTCATATGTTATTAATGCCTCCTATACTTCAGTAGTAAAATATAATGGCATATTTATTATTTTTCACAATGTTTAGATGTGCTATAGTTGAACAGCTGTTGATTCGCATAACATATCCTTAATTTTTTTCATAACTCATAGACTTTGTTCTATTCCACAGTTTACCGGTGGTTCAACAGGGTCAGGAGGGAGCTCAGGGGAAGAAACTCGGGCAGGCGTTGGAGGGGCAGGTATGGGTAACTTCCATCCACAAGATGGATCCAAATCTGGCAGTAGTGATGTTGACCCATCCAGCAGTGAGCAGTCTGCTGACACAGTGATCTATGTCGGACCATCTGCAGACGATGCCACAGACGGGGAACATCCCCCTGTATACCTTCCTAGTCTCAACTCTGGAGACAACCGTTGCTCAATGCAGAAAGCTCTCCGTGGTTCTGGAGCCGAGAGGAGGCCATCACCCTCCACTGGTCATAGGTCATCGTCAGCATCCAAGGCTCAGCAGTCAGTCACTAAATCAAAACTAACAGATGGCCCTTCATCCACACATTCCAGCCCATCAAGGTCAATCAAAACAGCAAAAACAGCATTCATCAATGGCAGAGCAGGAAGCCCTGCCATTTTAACATCCTCTGGCATTCCAAAGTCACCTCAGTCATCTCGCCAATCAAAATCAAAAGGAGCTGCCGATATTTCACAGTCAGGGGTCCCACCGTCAGGATCTCCAAATGCAAATCTTCCAAGTGGAAAAATGCCAGTGTACAATGCTGCAGCTGCAGGACAAGGGGCGGGTAGTGGCAAGGGTTCAGTTTCTGGGGCATCGCCTTTGCCTGGAAAGCATAGTGATGAGCATTGGATAGATGGACCAAGAATATCGAGATCAAGGGTGGCAGAAGCCAGGAGTCTAATGCTGAAAGAAGGTCATCGCAAGAAGGAAACCTGGGTTGATGGGCCTCAAGCGGGGTACGGTTTTATGGACAGCCACAAGAAAAACATGATCCAGAGGTGGGTGGAAAATCAGGCAGTCCAGATACAGAAACAGCAGTTGAAGCATCACGGCCGGGGGGTCGTTAATGGTAGCCCTGCTCACAATGAGATTTGGGAGGCTGGTGATGCAAAAGATAAGAAATCCCGTCAGTACAAGGAGCTCACTGTTTTCAAGACGTGTGACGATGACAACGACGGGGCAGCCAAAAATGGAGGCAGTGGACCTGCAGACCAGAAGCCCCCGGATGAGGTGGAGACAGGGAAGTTGAATAACTTGGGTGAGCCAAATGTCATGATGGCAGATGATCTTATCTCGGAAGGTAGTGGGAGCAACGAGAGAGTTCCTGGGTATGGCAGCAATGAAGAATTGGAGGGTGCAGCCGCCATTGAGAGGCCTGGAGCTGAGGAGCGGAGGGAGGAAGAAGAGGATGAGGACGATGGAGTTGGAGACATACCCCCTCCCTTGCCACTCTTGCATCAGCACAATAAGGAAATAAGCATTGGTGAGCCAGCGTTCATTTGCACTGTTTGTTTTCATCTATTTGCCATGTGCTTCTGGGTTAGATGCCCTTGGTAATGCTCTTTTCAGATTGCAATCCCAGTCTGCATCAGCCATCCACTTTATCCGATCTTGAGCCAATCTTTTTCCTTCTCTGTGAGATAGGCACCAACTGTCTCATGAAGTCTAGTCTAGATCTCCCTTTTTCTTTCTACCATACCTTCCAGTACGGTTTTGACAAAGCTTTCATGTCGGAGTAAAAATTGCCAATCAGAGCGTTCCTTTTTGTATTTAGCATTGTAATTAGATATGTATAGAGGAATTACCTATGCTGATGCCCTTCATACTTTTGGAAAATTAATTTGGAAAAAAGTCTTTTTTTCACTGTGTGAAACAACAAATGTGTTAAATTCTGCTGGGATAGTTGCAGCTCTGACTGAATGCAATAATGACAGTGGCCTACCAGTTTTATGGCAAATGAGCTGGATAGTACAAATATAAAAAAAATATTTTAGCATTGCAATCAGTTTATTAAAATTCATATCCTCCTGCAATAAGCCACAAATCCTTATGTGAGATATGTTTTCAGGCTATCAAATGGGAAAAAGAAGCACTTGATGCATAATTAAATATATATATATATATATATATATATATATATATATATATAAATAATGTAAAACTTCTTCTTGCCCTGGGGTGGGCACACAAAAAAACTTAGAAATTGACAGAAAAACGAAAAATAAAATAAAAGAGAGGAACTTACGGGGAAAGGTTGTTTTTACAAATTTTCGATGGGACGCAGCCCATCTTTCTCAAGTGAGAAGAGGAGGGAAAGTGAGGAAAGGGCATAAGGAAGGGTGCAAGGCAGAGGGCAAAGATGGAGGGAGGAAAAACGGTGGACGGGGATTGGTTGTTCTTTCTAATGGGCGCGGTTGATTCCTGGACCAGAAAACGCACGGAAAGCCCATATGCATGCCTGTTCCAAGTCCTTCAGCTCTAGGGGGGTGGTAGACGGGGGGAGGGAGGCTAATATTCCCACTTTGTAGCATTGGTCAAACAGAGCTTTGTGGGAGGAAGCATGAACGGCGACTGGAAGGGAAGCAGAAACAGAAGAAACGCTATTGCATGAAGAGCGATGCCCGTTTATTCGGATGCAAAGGGGAGTGGTGGATAAGCCGATATAAAAAGCGGGGCATTTCTGGCACAACAGTATATACACAATGTTTTTTGTTGTGCAAGAAATGTCCGACACAGAGGGGAGAGGGAAGGCAAGGAATTGATCGGGAAGGGGTTCGGTGATGAGGATGTGACAAGTTTTGCATCTTGCACGGTTGCAGGGCGAAGGCTGTGGTTTAATATAGATACTTTGTTTGGGCAGTGGTTTGGTTGTTTTTAAGATGCTGGCCAGATTTGGTGGTCTTCTAAAAACGAGTGAAGGGCATCGCGGGAAAAATCTGGAAGTGGTCGTGTTATCTGAGAGGATGTTCCTTGCCTTCCCTCTCCCCTCTGTGTCGGACATTTCTTGCACAACAAAAAACATTGTGTATATACTGTTGTGCCAGAAATGCCCCGCTTTTTATATCGGCTTATCCACCACTCCCCTTTGCATCCGAATAAACGGGCATCGCTCTTCATGCAATAGCGTTTCTTCTGTTTCTGCTTCCCTTCCAGTCGCCGTTCATGCTTCCTCCCACAAAGCTCTGTTTGACCAATGCTACAAAGTGGGAATATTAGCCTCCCTCCCCCCGTCTACCACCCCCCTAGAGCTGAAGGACTTGGAACAGGCATGCATATGGGCTTTCCGTGCGTTTTCTGGTCCAGGAATCAACCGCGCCCATTAGAAAGAACAACCAATCCCCGTCCACCGTTTTTCCTCCCTCCATCTTTGCCCTCTGCCTTGCACCCTTCCTTATGCCCTTTCCTCACTTTCCCTCCTCTTCTCACTTGAGAAAGATGGGCTGCGTCCCATCGAAAATTTGTAAAAACAACCTTTCCCCGTAAGTTCCTCTCTTTTATTTTATTTTTCGTTTTTCTGTCAATTTCTAAGTTTTTTTGTGTGCCCACCCCAGGGCAAGAAGAAGTTTTACATTATTTAAAATGCTCGTGTGAGTTTTTTTTCAAACGTGTGTATATATATATATATATATATCTATTTGTCTATTTTTGATGCTTTCTCAGCAGTAACCATTATCATTTTTAGCTCCATTGAATTTTCAATTCTATTCGAAGTTTTATCAAAGCTGCTCCTGAGTGTTTCCTTTTTATTCAATCTACAGCAATAGTTATAACCATTATTAATATCCATATAGATACAGTAGAACATGATTTTTGTTACCTTCTCTTTTCTATGGACTAAATATATAGATGCAATACGTACATAAAACCAATTCACTATCTAGTATAATATGGGATTGCTTTACAGTAAATATCAATAAATCATTTTGCTCAGTATCCTAAGATAAGCTCAAAAAAGGCAATAAACTTTTATATTTGACAACTATTTGGCTATTTTTATCTAAATGACCTTTCTTCCAGAGATATAATACATATCTAACTTGTCTTCAAATTTTCCCCTAATTTGATGAAATTTCTATACCTTCCTTGGAAGGGAATGACTTATTTGTGGAATTCTCTGTCATGTAAGCATGTATATCTTTTCCAGCTGTCATAGTTTATAATTCTGCTAACTGAAACAATTTATCTCTTTTCTTAATTAGATGTCTCCTTAGATAGCTTTGATGTGAGGTTGAGAATCTTACAAGAGAGGCATGGAAGCTCAGAGATCAGAAATCCAGGCCTTGGAGGAGAGGATGTGGAGATAATTGAAGTGGAAGAGCCAGAGGAACTTGTTCCAATGCAGGATTCATGTCTTCAGGTAGTTACATCCTTTTGTGTATGAACGGTACTGATAATTCGAGAAGGACTTATATATTCTGTTTTGCACTAAGCATGTCCATTAACTAACTGGCTTACAATGCTTAAGTGCCAAAATATTTGCTGTTAAATAGCCTAACATAATACTTGTTGTGTGGTCAAGGTTTTAATCTCATTTTTGAAACCATAGCAATTGGAATTAAAAATTAATATATATTTTTAAACTATCTTTTAGGCTATGGTTTCTTTGCTAGTCACTTAATATTTGGCATACAAGATGAGTAATTTGTTAGAGATTTTTTCCTTGCTCAACATACGAATTATCTTTTTGTTTGTTTTTCAGTAAAGCTCTTTGCTATATTTCAAATGGAAGAACCCAAACTTAGAAAATTTCTTAATGTTGTGGATTTACTTTTTTCAGGTTACTGAGGAAGATATTGCACTCTGCATGGGAGAAGTTGAGAATCCTCTTCCAGAAGTTGACCAAGAGAGCCAGGAAGAGCATCCTCTGAGAATTTTGAGTCAAGAAAACTTAACAGTTGTATCAACATTTACAGGTGAGATATAATTTTTTTTCGTATAAACATACCTATTGAATTTAAAATCCAATATAGTAGCTTGGAAAAAACTAGGGGAAGTACTGATTAAAATTCAGATAAGTAATTTTAATAGAAATTTATTTCATTCTAATTATTTTGTTAGCAGCAGTTATAAATGGAATGGTCATATTTTAACCTTCAGGTTTATTTAGGAGCTGTAGTTTTGAGTGAAGAAAGAAAATAAATCTGTTCAGAAAATTTCACTTTTTTGTAATGAAATTCAGCAATTGCATGATTATGTGTAACGAAGTTAGTATGTATTGACAAAGAAGCCAGTACCTTCAGGCTACAAAAAGCTCAGAATTATTTGTACTAAGAAAATATCACTACTTATGAAGTAAATACAGTGGAACTTGGTTAGTACGTTCCTCCTTAGTACGTTTTCCTCCTTAGTACGGCGATTTCCCTCGGTCCCGGTACCAACCGAACAAAATACAGGTAAAAGAATTTGGTTAGTACGTTTGAAAAAATTGCGCTTTCCTGGTTAGTACGCTCAATTGCTTGCCGTGACGCAACCCGCAATTCGTTCTCTAGTGTCTTCTTAAGGGTCACAAACGTCTGAATTCATGATTTAATTTATTATCATTAGTCATTAACATTCTTCCATTCATTCCACATCTCTTTCTTCTACCGTAATTTATCCAAATGCATTTCTGAATTCTTGTGACGTGATGAAAAATGAAATGCGGCCATTTTTCGGGAATGTCTGACTATGAAAAACTACAACCAATAAGAAGCCCCAATTTTCCCCACCCCGAGCTCCTCACCTTCTGCTGCCTTTGGAGCGCTTGGGAGTGCCCACTGCTGCGCACAAAGTTCGTGAGTGGGCAATTGTTGCTATTGCACGAGTTATCATGATGAAGAAATGAGTCAGACAATTTCCACATTATCTAAAGCAGTACTGTTCCATAAACTCGACGTCGTGCGTATTTACTTGACTACTGTTGCGGGAGCAGACGATCCTCAGGATCTCCACGCGAAGCTTAGCTTAAAAATAATTGATCTCGGAACGAAAGCAGACGATATTAGACAAATTTTGAAAGTAAATTTCAACTGTTTAATATAAAATTTTCTTGTAATTACGTCGTAATCTAATAATCTTGCGTGTCATCAGTCGATATATCGATCGATTTTACAATCGAAATGGTATCATTCCAGAAGCGAATGTCTACGGCTGTTGCCGTAATTTGAAAGTCAATATAATTTTGCCCAATTTTTATGATGTTTAAAAAACCAGTTGACTTACTCCGGGTTGTTGTTATATTCTCCGAGTACGCTGTGAGAAAGAAAAATGACTTGTCTGAGCTTCACTCGTCCTCGTTCTGTAAATATATATAGGATCAATCACGGGAGATAGACGCCGTAATCATGAAATCGTCTCCGGGATGTCCATGAAAAATTGCGATTTTTATTCACATGGTATTGTTTTTCATGGTAGCGCTCATTTTCTTGATTTTAAATGTGAAAAGAGTTCAGGAAGGCGGTCCTATGAGAACTACCGATAGTAATTGTAATTATGACGACTTTTTCACTGATTGCAATAACCCCGACTGCTATTATTTACTTTCCTAGTTAGTACGTTTTCCTGGTTAGTACGTTCATTTTTCGTGGTCCCTTCAGAAACGTACTAACCAAGTTCCACTGTATTATAAATGTATTTATTTATATTTTTCATTCTTTTTATTATATTATCTTTTTTTTATTATCAATAAATATATATATATGTTTATATCTATTTATTTATATTCTTATTGGTACCCGAGTATCAAAATTCAGTGATACAACTGCTTATTTATCATTACAACTGTGTTTTTCCATAAGGTTCATCAAGAATGTGCTGAAATATTTGTCCAAATTAAGTATAACTGTACCTGGAGGGCAAGTCTGTAACTCTGTTCTCTCCCGAAAATGGGAGAAAGGAGATTCGTGAAGCGCCTGCGCGAGAGTTGTCGCCCGCCCCAAGTCTCTAGGGCGCCCCGCCGGAGAAAGGAGACTATTTGTCGCCTGGGAGAGTACTAGTCTCCCGACCCAAGTCCGTAAGCCCCCTCAAGCGCCTTTGGCGCCCCAGACGGGCGCTTCAGTTACGTCCCCCTCAAGAGCCCGACGTATCTCTTTCTCCCATGGAGAAAGTGCGTATCTCGACAGTGTTTTGTTGTATTTTCTCAATATGGCGCGTTTTCTTTCAAACCATAGAATATTATTGCTCGTATATAAGGTGCATTTCAGAGAAGTGGGGCTATTAACACCAGTGAGAAATTGTTGCGGTATATTGATAAACCGTATCCGTCCTTCGATGGTCCGATTCTCTTCCTCCTGAAAATCCATCACCCTCAATAGCAGGCAAAAACACCGCGATCCTATGAAATAACAATTAGCTGTAGCTCTGAATTCTTTTCGTGTAAGTAGCGGGGTTTAGAAAGCTAATGCTAATTCAGAGAGCGCAAGAAAAGCACTTTAAATAATGGAAAATAACTTCTAAACAGTTACCTATGAAAAGCAACAGATAGTTAATGAAACACAAGACATGCCCTTATTGCTAAAAGAACTTATTCCACGACAATGTAATAGAGTTTCACCATTTCATTGGTTTCACGAATACGACTGCTCAGCAAAACCGTGTGCACACAACATATGAGATCGCGAATCGATTCCGCTGTCAACACACACAGAAGCTATAAATGTACTTCAATAATAAATGAATATCCACAAACTAAGTACTAGCACACACCGTAAATATAAAGTGAGACATAGGCAAATAAAATATAAAAAAACTGGAAATCACTTCCACTCTTTTATTCATCACGAACAACTTACAATCACTAAGCTCGTTATGATAAAAACAACTATTAATTCACTGATTTAAAGCCGGAAATTAGCCCACGAAAGAGGCACAGGTGACTTTTCTGACTATTATTCGTTAATATACTAGAAAAAGAAACTTCACACACAGCTTTGATCTTGATAGCTTGATCGTGAAATGTCAATGTACCTATACGATGAACAACGGAGGTGAACACGCCACTGACAATGTTTACATTGCTGTCAGACATTAATCGATATGGTAATAACACTGCTTACAATTCAATCACGATGGAGCACTGATAATTACAACTCTTAGCCGATATTTTTGTACATTGCAACCACTGGCACTGTGATTATCAGCAGAAGATTTACGGGAGTTGTCACATTGACATTAACACAATTTTGGCACAAAAGATGTTTGCACAAATCTGCAAGCAGCGAGCAAAAGCTGTATTCACATTAGAAATATACTCTTAATTTTCAACTTTGGTGAGGTTGTAATTGATACGAAATGAAGAATTTACATGGTGACAAGCAAAATATACCGGCACTTGGATTTAGCCTAGCCGTAGCCTACGTTATTCATATGTATATAACGTAGGCTACGGCCTAGCAGCCGCTTGCAAGCGAGGAATCACTGCGCGCGGTCAAAAAAGTAGTCCCGACTTTAGTAAGTCATAATGAGGTTATTATGCATTTAATTTAGAAAATATTTGCATGGATGAGTTTGACATAAAATTAAAAACATTTTTAAATTGCACACGGTTAATTTTTCGATAAATCAAGCTCCAATATCAGATTCGCCTTAGAAATTTTTCATACTACCCATCGGAGCGAGTTTTCTCCCATCCGAACGGGAGAAACAGTTCTCTCTACCGAGTTACGGACTTGGGTGGGGAGACAATTTTGGGCGACAACTCTCTCTCCCAAACGAGGCGCCCCAAGTTACCGACTTGCCCTCCTGCAAACATATATATACTTCTCTAAGCTGCTAGTTTATGCATAATTTTATAGTAAAAATCATGTATCATTGTCAATTAACTTATTAATTTAAATTAGGGAATGCTTGTGAAGTTCTTACTCCTCTGACTTTTTTACTATACAATAACTGAATTTTAAGCATCAAATTCACTATATTTCAGAAAATTTCATGAGAAATATCATTTGCCTTGACTGGAATGAGTCAAGGCAAATGATTTTTTGTCTGTGGAATTTTTGCTCATTAGGTGCACTTGCGGGTTACTCCTAAAGATATGGCACTGGCTGATGTTATTATATCCCTTAATTCTGGCCATATAAATATTTAATTCAAGCTATTATTGTTTTGGTGCTAATAATCAAAATATGACAATTTTGGCTAATAGCTTGTGTAAGATAAGATGTACTGAAGTTTTTTAAACCAGTAATTGAAGTAATGAATGTTTCATATTGTTTTTTCAGACTCACTTTCTGTCACAGCTGATATTGAGCGGACTTTACTCTCTGGAATGGGAGATAACTTTAGGCAGCAACTGCACCACCAGCAGCACATAGGACCTCCTTCCTCAGACCCAACCAGTTCCTACAATATATTTGAATCTGCCAGAAATGGAAAGGTGTGCGATGAAAACCTTGGAAATCTGAATGGTGGAAACAACTGCAGCAAAGCTGATTTTTACGCTCGCAAGTTTGATCAACTCGCTAAACTTCATGAGCTCTGTCGAAGCGTGGCGGCCTCTGGAAGCAAGGCAAGAGAGCCCTTATCGGCATCTTCCAACTTGCCTCATCTCCCGTCGCGGTGTCAATCCCTCTCCCTCTCCGACATGCTCTATGGTCC